>NC_057840.1:27630248-37630248 GCF_910594005.1 Cervus elaphus
CCCCTACTCACTTGATAAGAACAGTAGTTAAGAATAATTTTGTGGCTTCCGGGAAAGTCAGTGAGTGGCAACTAGCTACTTCTGAAGCTCAGTTATGGGCTTTTTTCATCATTCTAGTACACGTTCACCATTCCTTCTGGCCAGTATTGAAAATCTTAATAAAAATAATATCAGAAAAGGACTTTAGAATCAGCTGGTTGGCTTGATGGTGCCCTAATTGGATTCAGAGGCTTTCTGTGCAGTGTTATAGCCAAGTCCTGCTGGTACAGCTCGTTCTCTGGAATGCTTGCTTAACACACATGTCATTTTAAGAAGGAAACTGAAATAGAACATCTTGTAATTGGGATATGTTTAGTGACTATATTGGAGAAAAAAAAATTGAAGTCAACTTTGAAGGCATCATTACTATAATATTATTTTTTCAAAACACAGCTAATGGAATTCTGTCTTTCTTGTCTCTGTCTGCGTAGTTAGAGAATTAGGTGTTGTTCAAACTAAGGAATGTTAATCCTCTGCTTTTCAGTGACTTTTCAGTGGTCTCCTGCTTAATTGAGACAGGGTGTTTCTACTTTTTAAGCAGTGTTATGAAACTGGGCTGAATCTCTGTACCCCTCAAACAGTTTCATCCTGAATTTTAACTCAGAACTGGGAGACCATTTCGTGCTATGCCTGTCCCAAGAGCTAGTCTGCCCTGCTTCCCCGGGAGCCCCTCAGCCACCTCACCCACTGTGCTCTCAGTACCTGCTGTATTTCTGCGTCGGAGTGGATGTTGCCGGGATAATGTCAGCTCCCATCAGAGACCATAAATAAGCATCCTAAGGGCAGAGATCCAGTCCATTTTTGCTCACTCTCAAAGCCCCAGTGCATTACCGTGTCTCAAGAAATTAATTACGGATGGATGACTCCATTCCACAGGAAGCAGGGTTTCCTACATCCTCATCCCTTTGTGGACTTCTCCTTCCTCTTCTTTCTTGTTTGGTCAGAGACCCGCCTCTCCTTGGCAACTCTCCCCTGATGGAAGAGGCTCAGTGTTCCTTCACCCCTCACTATTGACCTTCTATCCACTCCTGATCGCCCGCCACTCCTGCCTGTTTTGCTTCCAGTATTGAGTGGAAGAGGAGTTAAGTTGCCCTCCTCCAGGGAATCTTCCCAAACCCGGGTATCAAATCCTGGTCTCCCACATTGCAGGTGGATTCTTTACCGTCTGAGCCACCAGGGAAGCGACTACCTCCTTCATGTAATCATCCTCTAAGAGGTCAACTTTGCTTTTGAAAGTTATTTCTCACTTGAAATACGTGCCATCCTGCTGAGTTTCTCTTCCCACGTCTTTGCTGCAGTCATTTCCTGACTTTCTGGTGACTTCCTGATATTCACCATGTGAGGTTCGGGCTCTGCCCCTCCACCCACGCCTTGCCCTTATCCTGCAGGCGTTCAGGTCTCACATTCTAGTGTCTTCTCTCTCAGATCTTCACTTTCTCTCTCCCTCCAGGCTTTCTTCTTAGCCCATAGACACGCTGGAGCAGCCCCCCTCCTCCGACATACACACTGTGTGAATTTAAAACAAATAAATAAACTAAACTTTTTCCTTTACCTGATGACTCTCAGTACAAAAGAAGTCCAAGGTTCTTGGAATTTAACAAAACATTTGCTTACTTCTCTGGAAGTTTTCATATAGAGCAACATAAGTATCAATCATTTCTCCATTTGTGTTTGCCTGCTTTAACAGACCGGCATGCCAGGAGATATTTGATTCTCAATTGAGAGTTAAGATAGAAGCAGGGGTGTTTTCTGTTTAAACTGGAACAGTAACTTGTGGGTTGCCTGTTTGAAAGAATGATTCCTGACAATTGAGCATGTTTACATTATGTAGTCAGATATTTGCCACCAGACACTGGGCTGCTATGCAAAGGGCCTTGTAATTCTACCAGTTTCCGATGTATTGAGTGAATCAAAAGTTTTAAGTAGCAACACATAGCTTAATACCCCTAATGATGTTATGAAAGAATATGATAACAGGTTCAAAAAAAAATGGTCTCATGGTTTTCTAGCTGGTTTCCTAGTATGAGAGATTCGAATTCTCATGTGTAATCCCTGAAAAATAGAAAAACAAAAGCAGTTGGGTTTTAGCTCCAATTTAGTCAGAGACCTTTCCTAGTAAAAATTGTATGAGTGTGCTTAGTCGCTCAGTCATGTCTGCGCTTAGTCGTGTCTGACTCTTTGTGACCCCATGGACAGAGGAGCCTGGTGGGCTGCAGTCCATGGGGATTCTCCAGACAAGAGTACTGAAGGGCTGCTACGCCCTCCTCCAGGGGATCTTCCCAACCAAGGGATCAAACCCAGGTCTCCCGCATTGCAGGTGGATTCTTTACCATCTGAGCCACCAGGGAAATTACTATCTCCTTCATGTAATCATCCTCTAAGAGGTCAACTTAGCTCTGCTTTTATTTGGAAAAACCACCCCTAATAACTTCTTTAACTTCAACTCCGTTTTCTTGCTAATGTCTAGTACTGTATTTACTGACATCTTCCCTTGAATGTTCAGGGTGCGTGAACTCAAGCCACAGACCTTTTCTCTAAGCCTACATCTCTTTATATCCCACCGCGTCCTCGGAGAGGTTCAGACCCTGGAGTTGCCTGTGTCTTTTCCAGGCGGCTCCTTGGCCTCCCTACTTCTTCTGTGTCAATGTCTCTTGGAGGCATTCATCATTTCTAGTCCTTTTTCTCTGCTCCAGTCCAAGTTCAGATGCCTGGGTTGTTACAGTCACCTCTTTTAACTGAATGACAGGGATATAAAGCTGAGTGCACTGGGGACTCTTTATGACTAATTGACATGAATTCTCCCAGCTTTTTGCCTTCCATTGTATGAGCCTACAGCTTGTATCTCCTAGTGTCCTGCGTTCCCTTGTATAAGGTTTCATTTCTGCCTTGGGGGGAGAGTCCAGAATTTTACACATGGCCACCCGTCTCTTCACAGAACTTGGTGTGACTGCCGGGGGACTGTTGGACTGCAGAGAGGGTTAGTCACAGTATAAGTAGACTCTTATGGACCTTTTGACCCAAAGATATTGGTCCAGATTTAATGTGTTATTTTAATAATATTTCTACTACATTCATCCTCTATGGGAAGTTTTTCATAATTTTGTTTGGGGCAACATGGAACCAAAATCACTACATTTAAACATTTTAATTGTCTTTAGCATATTTTTTATTTAAAAAAATTTTTTTAAGACTTTTTTATGTGGACTATTTTTTTTAAGTCTTCATTGAATTTGTTATAATACTGTTTCTGTTTTATGTTTTGGTTATTTGGCTGCAAGTCACGTGGCATCTTAGCTCCCCAACCAGGGATTGAACCCATACCCCCTACATTGGAAGGTGAAGTGTTAACCTGTGGACCGCCAGGGAAGTCTCTTGTATTATTTATTTTTTTATTTTTATTTTTAGCCACACCACTAGAAATATGGGGTCTTAGTACCCTGACCAGGGATCAAACCTGTGCCCCCTGCAGTGGAAGTGTAGAGTTTTAACTGCTGGACCACCAGGGAAGTCCCAGATATTGTTAGATTTTATTTTACACTTTATTTTATAATTTATATCTAAGGTCTTCCAGCTTCTCTCCTAAAGTTTCCTCCCCAGGTACAAGCTCAGCATAAAGGAAATAGTCACCATCTTCACTTAGAGGTGAGATTCTCTCTTAGTTGGCAGTTTGTCCACTGGAGGTGTGTCAACTTCTTCCTTTCCACAAACACAGCACACCCGCCGCACACCATGACCTGCTCTCCACCCCAGGCTCTGAGGGCTGATGTAGGAGATGGCTCACGAGGGGAAGGAAGATAGAAAGTGGGTTTGTCCCTTTCTCGTTTCCCTGTAGCACACGTCTCGCTATTCCTAGACACAGCCATCCTAACTCTTTCTAGAGCCCTTTGCTTGCAGCAATAATAGTGATATATGAAACTTACTATGCTTTTGTTTATATTAAAATTGATTTCCCTTTTGCCAAGTGACCTTTTTCCTGTTCAATCAGAATTTCTTCGAACCCTAAGTACAAGTGACATTATTTAATCTGTTAAATGTCCTGAAGCAAGTCTAGGGTCTATTGTTCACATCAGTGCATGAGGATGTCACACAGCTGCATAAATACACCCCTTCTGCAGCCTGTCTGCCCGCAAGTTTAAACTCTGAAATTCTCTCTCTGTGTTTGCAAGACAGATGGAAGTCTTTAGTCGCTTTTCCCTTTGGGGGTTTAAAAATAATGGCTGCCTCTTGTTAGAAAAACAAGTCCAAAAATTGATGGTATCAAATTTCTAAAATTAATGCTGTGTTAAATAAGGATTCTGTGCAATCAAAGGACCGTAGTTATTATAAGCAAAGAGGACACACTGCCTGCAATCCACATGAACTTAACTGTGATGACAGTGGGCATCGTTTCAGAGACTAGAACAGTATCTGCCCTGTCTCGTTAGATTAGTCCAAAGAAGCAGTTGGGCATAGACTTGAATTATTATTCATCGGGCTTTATGTCTTGCCTTCTCTTAAAATATAGCTATATTCCCACCCACAAGCCCCTGGTCCATATTGTGCAAGGGACACTCAGGAAGTAGACCACCTGGAGTTTAAATCTCTCTGACGGGCTCTGTGACCTTGGGTAAACTGCTCCGTCTCTCTGGACTTCAACTGCCTCATTTATAAAATGGAAATACTAATAGCACCTTACTTTATAGGGTTGTGATGACAACATAGTCATGAAGCACTTAGAACAGGTCTAAATGTGACATAAAAGTATATCAATTTTATTGAGCCTAGAGACCCTTTAACTGAATCTGATAATCTCATCAATGAAATATTGGGGTCTTTGCTCAAGGTCACAGGGCCAGTTAAGTAGCAGAGCTGAGTCTGGGACTCGGTTCTCTTCTCAGATTACAGTGAGCCATCCCAACTGGATGCTCACAATTCAGAACGTTAACTGAGATTTATTTATTGCCTATCCTGATTATGTGATGTCTTCTTTGCTTTTTGCTCTATAAACAGAGTCTTACTGCTTGTCTAGAGGTACTAGGACATGCTGCTGGTTCACCATCAGTTTAGCTATCGTATTCCAGTGAGGACAGCAGGGAGAACGGGAGAAAAGCCCCCAGTCGGGAATCAGATGACCTAGACTGTATCTGTGACTAGTTAATGATTTGGAAAGCCGCTAACCTTCTTGGGTCTCAGTGTCCCCCTATATAGGCCTTTAATATACTTAAGATAGTGTAGAACTCCTGTAATAACAGTTGATCCTTTAATGGATAATATTACACTCAGTGTTTCTCTGAGCTACATTGCGCAGACTCCTGCTGCTGTCATATGCAGAATAAGACTAAAAAGCTGTCATTATTTACAGAAAATAAACTGCTTCTCCATCCCTAAGCTTGCTGAGGTGAGCTTCTAATTTAGCATGGCTTCAGGAAAAGATGGTAGAACGGTATATTAGCTTTCTCATAAATCTAGTATGGGAAATGAGTTATTATTTATGTTTTCCAGATAAAGAAAGTGGAAGCGATATCCTTTCTTAAAAAAAGAACTGTGAAAAAACTCATCATGTTTAAGTACTTTCCCATCTGGGGCCTTGCTGAGATAGATGGTGTATTTTTCATTTTGTACCTGGGTAGCTCTGCTTTGAAATGCTCATGTATTTAGATGAGCCTCACAGGCACAGTGCTCAGTGAAAGGCACATACAACAAAGAGTATGTTGTATAATTCTGAGAAGTTGAAGTTCCAGAACAGGTAAAACAAGTGGCGATGGAAGTCAAAACGTGGTTATTTGGGGATATGGATATTTCTTGAGCTCTAAAATCACTGCAGATGGTGACTGCAGCCATGAAACTAAAAGACGCTTGCTCCTTGGAAGAAAAGCTATGACAAACCTAGACAGTGTATTAAAAAGCAGAGACTTTGCTGACAAAGGTCCATATAGTTAAAGCTGTGGTTTTTCTAGTAGTCATGTATGGATGTGAGAGTTGGACCATAAAGAAGGCTGAACACGAAAGAATTGATGCTTTTGAGTTGTAGTGTTGGAGAAGACTCTTGAGAGTCCCTTGGACTGCAAAGAGATCAAACCAGTCCATCCTAAGGGAAATCGGTGCTCAATATTCATTGGAAGGACTGATTCTGAAACTGAAGCTCCAGTACTTTGGCCACCTGATGTGAAGAGCCGATTTACTGGAAGAGACCCTGATGCTGGGAAAGATTGAAGACGGGAGGAGAAGGGGATGACAGAGGTTGAGATGGTTGGATGGTATCACTGACTCAATGGACATGAGTTTGAGCAAACCCCAGGAGATAGTGAAGGACAGGGAGGCCTGGCGTGCTGCAGTCCATGGGGTCACAAAGAGTTGGACTCGACTGAGTGACTGAACAGCAACAACATGGATGGAGAGGATGGTATTGGTTGGGAAGGTGCACAAAGAAATTTTCTAAGCCTGGAAATGACCTTGACCTTGAACTGGATGGTATGCTCATATACCAAATCATTTACTTGCTGTGTGTGTATCATTTCTCAAACATTATTTTGAAAAATCTTCATAGTATTCATTTCAATGACCGTGGGAAATACTGATTTAATTCCAAACCTATTTAGATAGCTGTAGTGACAGTGAAATGGAAATTGTCAACTTGGGAGGCAAATGATAGTCTAGTACATAATTAAATAATAAATAAATATTAGTCTTCCTCCAGAGGGACCAGAACTCTTTTATTTAACTGTTGTTGGGATGTTTTTCACACTCTATTCTTACTTGTTTGCATTCTGTTCTTTTACTCTTGCTGAATTTAAAAAGATGCTGGCTAAACAATTTAAAAAATATTTTTAGCCATGCTTATTACCTTAGTGCTGATTATTTTTAAAGGAACAATCATATAGGCTTATCATTACCATCTTTCTAAATTCCATGTATATGTATTGGTGTTTATCTTTCTGGCTTACTTCACTCTGTATAATGGGCTCCAGTTTCATCCATCTCATTAGAACTGATTCAAATGTATTCTTTTTAATGGCTGAGTAATATTCCATTGTGTATATGTACCACATAAAGTAATTAGCCTCCAGCTAATAAAAATAAATGAAAAAAATAAAATAAACAATCAGCAGATGAAAAGCAATTTTCTTCTACATCAGCTAAGATCTAACTGATAAAATTCAGATTTTTAATCTAGTTTCAGTTCAGTTCAGTTCAGTTGCTCAGTCGTGTCCAACTCTTTGTGACCCCATGAATCGCAGCACGCCAGGCCTCCCTGTCCATTAATCTGGTTTACATACACTAATATCTAGAAGGTACAAAAACTCTCTAGTTTCTTTAAAAAATTTAACATTTAACCATTTCCCTCGTCTGAGGATAGGACTTTATAAATTTGCTTTGTTTTTTCCCCCATAAATATGTGTCTGATGAGCTCAGCACTGTGATAATGAGAACATTTTTCTTGGCATTACTTAAAAAGGTCAGCCATCCTTGATTTTTCATTTTTAGGGCATTTCTTCCTTGATTTCCCCTGCAAAGGCTACTCTTTTGGCAATCCCAGTTCAAGTTCCCTATGCATTCATGTTCAGTTGCTCAGTCATGTCTGACTGACTGCAATCCCAGGGACTGTAGCCCGCCAGGCTCCCCGTCCATGGGATTTTTCAGGCAAGAATACTAGAGTGAGTTGCCATTTCCTTCTCCAGGGGATCTTCCTAACCTAGGAATTGAACCCACACCTCCTGAGTCACCTGCATTAGCAGGTGAATAAGTCTCCCACTCCTGTGAAATCGCCCCAAGCCATGCCAGCCAGACCTCACTGCTCTGCCTTTGTCTTTATTCTAGTACCTCCTCAGTTGGCTGGTGTCATTGACCACTGATCACTCCTGCTTCCCACACCTTACTGTGAAGTCTTGTAAGGGGAAGAATCCTGTCTTACTCTCCATCACCACCCTGACCTTTACAGGGTGAATCAAAGCACCAAATTGGTTGGACTTCCCTGACTGCCCAGTGATTAATACTTCACACTTCCACTGCAGGGGACATGGGTTTGATCCCTGGTCCAGGAAATAAGACCCTGCATGCCACAGGGTGTGGCCAAAAAGAAAAAAAGAAAAAGCGCTGAGTTAAAGGAGACCTTACAGTAGAGTGGTTAAGAGGGCCACCTCTGGAGGCAGGCAGACATCACTTCTCACCCAAGATCTCTGCTAGAAAGATACCTATTTTATTTATTTTTGGCCATGTCTTGCAGCTTGTGGGATCTTAGTTCCTTGACCAGGGATTGAACCTGTGGCCCCTATATTAGGAGTGCAGAGTCTTAACCATTAGACCACCAAGGAAGTCCTGGAAGATACCTATTAATTCATAATCTAGTTACATATTTGGTCAATAGATACTTATTTAATCTTTATCTGAGTGTAAACACACACACACAAGTTACCACATAGTGAGTTAGATGCTTAGTCTTTGTATTATAGTTTTCTTGTCTCAGAAATGGGACCGATGAATGGTACTTATCTGAGAGCTATTGTAGGCATTGGCATGAGCTAATGGATGCAGGTAAAGTACTCCACCCAATACCTGGCTCATAGTAAATACTCAATAAATACCAGTGATTATTAATTATGCTCTTAATAAAGTGCTTCTGAATTTCCACGTTCAGGAGAGCATGAATCCCAGGATGAGTCAGTGACTAGTTCACTGTTGGTTCTGCTCACAAAACCTTTCACGCCAGTGTGAGCTCTGGGATTTTTGTTCCTGAATTATACTAC
Source organism: Cervus elaphus (assembly GCF_910594005.1). Taxonomy (NCBI): domain Eukaryota; kingdom Metazoa; phylum Chordata; class Mammalia; order Artiodactyla; family Cervidae; genus Cervus; species Cervus elaphus. The sequence goes on from NC_057840.1 coordinate 27,639,011, forward strand.
TCTTCTCCCATACCCATGAATTCAGAGGGAAAAATGGATGAGCTGGAAAAGGTATCCTCCATGATCATAAAATAAACTTCAGTCTTTTAAGTTTACTTTTGATTCCCAAAGAGAAGTTTATTGTTGAAAATAATTGAGCTTCAGTGAATAAAATAAATAAAATTAAAAAAAAAAAGTACAGGTAACTTTAAACATTTATTCCTAAATTTGTCGTTCTATGTAGGCAGGTCACGCTACTAACCCAGCACGTGTGCATGGGAATTGCCACTGTGTGGTTCCACAGTAACTGGGATCAGTAGTTACGGGGCCCATGGGCTACTCTTGCAGGATGTTAGATGCCACTTACCTCATTAGGATCCATCAGGTAATACAAAGAGTTGAGACAGCAATTTGATGACCTGTAAATATTCTCTTAGTGGTAAAATACTGAGAATTGAAAATATTAATAAAAGGAGATTTTGGAGAAAAAATGAGCAAGTCTAAAACATATTATATTATTGATACTTTCTAAAACTCTCAGCAGAAATCTTTACTGTTGGTAAATTGACAATACCCCGCAAGGTCTCTCTGCAGCTGAAATGCTGTCCGCTAGGAATCGCCTAAGTCTTCATCCTCTCCATGTTAACTACTCCACATTTTTAAAAATGAACCTTTTATTTTAGAATAGTTTCAAATGTACAGAAAGGCTACAGAGACAGGACAGAGTTCTCATATACCTCCAGCTGTTTCTCCTATTGTTCATCTCTTAAATGTCTAGAATACATTTATTACAACCAAGGAAAGGGTTTTGGTGCAGTACTGTTAACTAGACTCCAAAGTTTGTTAGGATTTCACTAGTTTTTCCCCTAATGTCCTTTTGTTATTGTTGTTGTTCTGGTCTTGCTTGAAGGATACCACTTTACATTCATTCATCCTGTCTCCTTAGCCTTCTCTGGTCTGGGACAATTTCTCAGGTGTCCCTTGTTTTTAATAACCTTGAAGTGTATTTATTGGTTGGGTATTTTGTAAATGACCCTCACTTTGGCTTATCTAATGTTTTTCTCATGGGTTACAGTAGGGTTATAGGAATTTTTTTTTCCTCTTTTAAATTATGAAGGTATGATAACATACAGGAGACTTGGAAATTACAGAACAAGATTATATATAGATGCACTATACGTTGCAATTATTTTTTAAGTAGATATATTAAGATTTTAGTTGAAGTTTCGAGATCAAAATCTCAAAAATTAATAGAATTAATATACAAAGAAGTAGAAGGGCAATATAGTAGACCTGAAGAGTGCTGTGAACCAATTCAGCATAATTAAGATTTATACAGTTGTCACACAGCAGTAGGATACATATTCTATTCAAGTTCCCGTGGACTATAAGCTCAGAGACACTGGAACATATCCAAGGACATAAAGCAAGGTGCAAAAATTTCATGGTCTTAAAGGTATACCGTGGGGATATAGGTTTTGAGATTTGATTCTCATCCATGATATCAAGGGTCCGTGCTCTCAGTATGACTTGGCAGTGATCAAGTCAACATCCATCACTTGGCTAAGACAGTGTTTGCCAGGTTTCTTCTCTGTAAGTGCCTCCTTTCCCCTACCTTTCCATTCTGAAGTCTTTCAAAGGAAGTCACCATGTAAAACCCACACATTTCAGGAGTGGGAAGTTAAGATCCACCTTCTTGAGAGTGGAGTTTTCTATAAATTAGTTGCATATCTTCCATGCAGATGTTATATCCCATACTTATTTATTTATTCACTGTTCATCAGTTTGGATGATAATCTAAAACTGCACTATTGCCCAAATTTCTCTGGCTTTGGCCTGTGGAACTCTCTGTTGGCTCCTGTGTGACTTTGACATTCTCTCATGAGAATGTGTTTTGAGCACTTGTTTCCTTTCTGAAAAGGAAGATGCTCCTGGCTCATCTAGTATTTTCCTTGCCCGGGCCCTGGAAGCAGCCATTTCTGGAAAGAAGTCTGATTCCTTTTATTGGAGTGTGTTGTTATAAACTAGAGGCTGAGTGCTCACTGGAGTGTCGTTGCTTCTAGCCCCTAGAGTGAATGGGAAATACATGTATACTGAACCATGTATATACATATACTTATAATCTATCTATATATCTATATCTTTCCTCTCTCCCTCCCTCCCTCTCTCTATTCAAAACAGGAGTTCATACTGATGTCTCCAACTCTAATCCAGTCCACATCAATCACTCTGGCTTCCCCCTTTGCTTATCTGTAACCTCCATTTCCAAGAATGAGAAATCTGGCTCCTAACATCTATTATCCCTTGTTCCGTCCTGTTTACAAGTATACCAGTTTCAGGATTAACTCCTAACCCCATGTAATGCCACACATTTTTATTCTTCTGTTCCTTTTCACTTCCCTTCCACTGGTTATTCATCCTTCCCCCACAAAAGGAAGAGATTTGATCCAACAAGAGAGTAAGGATCTTCTTTTGTGGGCTTCCCAGATGGCTCAGTGGTAAAGAAGCTGCCTGCTATTGCAGGAGACACAGGTTCGATCCCTGGTCCAAAAAGATCCCCTAGAGAAGGAAATGGCAACCCACTGCAGTATTCTTGCTTGGGAAATCCCATGGCCAGAAGAGCCTGGCAGGCTACAGTCCATGGGGTCCCAAGAGTCATATATGACTTAGTGCTCAAACAACAGCAACAAGAAGGATCTCCTTTAGATGTCTCAAGACAAGGAGAGCCGCCCGCTTTCGTAGAAACTGTTAGCCAGTTTCATCTGCAATGGCTCATAGCGCCAGTTCCCTCTGACCTTATTGTCTACTTGGTTCTCTGCCCAGAATTGCGTGTACGCCGCTGTCTGACAGCATATTTTTTAAGTCACTTTCATGAGAGAGAGGCCTCATGGAAGGGTAGGAAATAGAGTTAAATGTTCCCTAAGTGCTGCCCTAATGTTTCTTTGCTGTGTGTTCTGTAGCTTTTAAAGAGGAAGGTGGCAGAGTTATAGTGGAAATGTGAAAAAACTGTAATAGAAATAAATATATATATGGTGATAATATTATGTAAGCATAATAATTTACAAAGGCACGAAGAGGATAGCCTAGAAGCCATATTTTAAGGAAATAAACGTTGGTTTGCTTGTTTTCTTACTTCCTTTAGGTTCTTGATTTTTAAATGTCAAATATTTTTGTACAGTGCCCTTTTAATAGGTATATTCTTTGATACAGTCAAATCACTATGAGTAGTATTGTAAGTGTATACTTAGTACAACAGAGAATCATCAACATTTTTCTTAAAATCACATCTGATTTCTCTTTGTTTTTGTTATTATCGAGCTTCAAAAATGTATTCTCATTAACCTTCAGTTATATAAGGATTTCAGAGGACAGTTGAGGCCATCTTTACCACTTGTTTTCTCATTGAGTGGCTCTCACTTTCTTTAGACTTGGTCCCCAGGAATTCTTTTATTGAGATTCTTTTCTAAATGTTCTTTCACCTATGAAATTTGTGAGGTGGAATGCTCTGTCACATTTATCTCACTTTCTCAATGACTGAAATAATTGTGTGGGGAAAAATCAGAAAAGAGTATCTGGAATATCAGAGAACTATCAAATATTATAAAAATACAACACACTCTCATATTAAATGGTTTCATTTTTCTAAGAATCCTTGTCATTCAGTTCTCAAATATCTAAGAAAAGATTCTCCCAAGTCTAGAATTTAATTTATATGATAATTATCTAGCTTCATTTATTTTTTGCTTCTGTGATCACATTAGCACTGGGATTGCCTAATTGATAAATTTCTGTTTAAATGAAAGAGAAAACCTTCATGTATATTCTGGATCTTACTGGTTGGTGTGGGGAAGTTCTGTTTGGAATGGACTTACTTTGGTGGGAAGATAGACTGAGCTGTGTCATTTAAATTGTCTGCATTCAAAGAGCCAATGACTGGTTTTCAAAATATTTAAATTATTTTATAATGTTGAGTTTCATTGTGAGAAAGGAAAACCTAATGCATGTTAGGTCACTCTTCATAACGTGTAAGTCAGTCAAAATTAACATTTAAAACAGGAAATTCAGACTTTCATCTGGGATTTACCTGGCGATTTGTTTTTATCTGTGTGTAAATGCCAAAGTCAGTAGACTTGTTGTGAAAACAATTTTAGAAAATTTCAAATCAACTTTAATGGTACACGGGCCCAAAAGAAAAATAATAGAATGATCTGCGGTCCTGGCAGTATCGTAGGTGTTTGGTGAAAAGAAGGGAATAAAATTTCTGTTCATATGACTCCAAAGCAGGTGACAGTCCCCTTCATGTTCATGATTGAAGAGAAATCCCATGGCAGCGTGGCCAACTATGCCAACCGATGGTTCCTAATTGTAAGTGTGGTTTACTGTAATCGCCCAATAATTACAAAATTATGGGTGGATTCATTCAATCAGGAAAAAGGTATGTGTGTGTGAACTGTGCTGTAGTCATTGGCACTGGCCCAGGACCTTTCCAAGGCATAGATAAAGACTAAAACTGCAAATGCAAAATGAAAAAGGTATGACAATTAACGTCTCGTGTATCTATGAATTTAACGTTAAGAACTTCGTTTTTCATTTTTCAACTACCTCATTCAGTCTCCCTATCTGTCACATTCTGTCACTTAAGGAATTATTTAATTTTTGTTTTCATTTGCTTTTCTTTTCAGAAGAAAAGAAAATAGATTATTCCTTAGTGGTTCAGATCAAAAGCAGAATTTTAATGGCGTGCCAGGGTTGTAGGTTTAGAGGAAATGAGAACTTAATGTGTGTCTGTTGTGTCTATAGCCACAGAGGTGAATTGGAGATGGTAGCTTTAGTTCCCATGTTTGTAATAGTCCTTTTATATTTCACAACATTTAAATTGTTTCAAAATTGAATCTTCAGCATAAAGTCTCCATGAAGAAGAAATATCACACACTCCGTTTTTCCCTGGTTTTGCTCCTAGTTTAAGGAAAGCAGTTGGACAGGAGTGGAAGTGAAGTGAAGTGAAGTCGCTCAGTCGTGTCCGACTCTTTGCGATCCACCACGCCACCCTGTCCATGGGATTTTCCAGGCAAGAGTACTGGAGTGGGTTGCCATTTCCTTCTCCAGGGGGTCTTCCTGACCCAGGGATCGAACCCAGGTCTCCCGCATTGCAGGCAGACGCTTTACCCTCTGAGCCACCAAGAAAGTGAAGCAAATAAGGATTTTACTTTTAAACTCTGACTTAGCTTTACAATTAACCTGACCCGTCTCTCTCTCTGCCTGCTGTACTGTAGCCAGCGTGGGACCATTTACAAAAGACTCAGTCCCTGCAGTTCTTGCATTTCTGCCTGAGATTAGAGTCGACCTTCTGAGTGGGAAGAATGGGATTTATCATGCTTGTTTGGAAGGAGAACTCGTAAGGATTTAGGTGGTGGTGTGTACTGATTATCTTTTCTCGCTTAGATTAAGATTTTCCTGGTTTGTGGTATGTCAGGTGATTTTTGACTGAAGCTTCCACACTTTTGTATTATATTAGACTGTAAATCTTTATTGAAACCCTTTGTTTTAACTGGCTTTGTTTGACAGTTCTCCAGGCAAGGAGGCAAAGGGTGCTGCCTCACTAGTGCCAGGAGGTTAAAAACCCGGGTTCAGCCCTTCATCCTCTGTTGGTATCTCGTGGCAGAAACAGGGAGAGGGGTCTTCGTTACTCTGGGCATAGTTCGATTTCCAGACCCCCACGTGCTCTCTACTGACACCATAGCGGATGGAGGTTGTCTTGTTCCTCTGGGCAGTGGTTTGGTGTGATCCCACATTGGGGAGGGAGGGAGAAGAAGAGATGCCTCCTTACTGGTTACGGGTGGAAGTCCAGGCTCCCGTGTGGTCTCCTCTGACACTGTAGACGATGCTTTGTTATAAATGGCATGCAGGAAGCTTCCGGCTCTCTACTTGGTCCTCTCTGACACCACTCTCCTAGGGATGTTGGGGCCCCTCATTAGAGCTTTGTGAGGGTAGACATCTGATCTCCCCACTCAGCCTTTGTTGGCATGGGTGGTCATAGTTTCTTCTGCAGTGTTTGTCTGGAGTGGAGCAGTTATCGTCTAAAAGTCTTCTGTTTTGCTAACCTGTCGTTTTTGCTCGTTTGACCAGAGGGAGCAGGCTATTTGTTGAGGCTTTATTGGTCTGTGCTTGTTGATGTTTTCGGGTTGGTGACCACTTCAGCTGCAAATCAGGAATACATGAGACTAAAAGAAAACTCAGGGATCCTACCTCCATGTTGTTTCTTAGGTCTTGAGGGCCCACACTGGTCTACTTTCTTTTCAGCTTGTTAGTCTATCCATGTTTTTTTTTTTTTGCCTCCCCACACGGAATGCAGAATATTAGTTTCCTGACCAGAAATCGAACCCCCTGCAGTGGAAGCGTGGAGTCTTAACCACCGGACCGCCAGGGAAAGTCCCTCATGTTTGTTTTATATACAACATTCAGGGTATTTTTTATTTGTATTTAGCAGGAGAAATAAGAAAAAGTAAGTCTATTCCATTTTCCTAGAAGCAGAGGTTCTTGCCATTCAATATTTGTTTTATTTATCCTAGTATTTCCTAATATTTTATTTTAAAAGTTTTGAAGATGGGAGAATTATACAACTAATCACCACACATCCACCACCTAGACTCAACACTTAGCTACATTTTACTATATTATAAATTTATCCATCTCCATTCTATCCATCAATTTATTATTTTTGATGAACATCAGTACACTTCATCGCTATCAGCATGCATGCCATTAATTGGACTTTACTATTTATGGTTTTTTAAAGGTAGATTTTACACAAAGTGAAATACACAATATCATAAACACCGTTTGATGTGTTTTGTATGCGCACACGCTAAGTCGTTTCAGTTGTACCTGACTGTTTGCAGTCCCATGGACTGTAGCCCTCAAGACTCCTTTGTCCATGGGATTCTCCAGGCAAGAACCCTGGAGTGGGTTGCCATGCCCTCCTCCAGGGGATTTTCCCAACCCAGAGATCAAACCCACATCTCCTGCATTGGCAGGTGGGTTCCTGACCACTTGTGCCACCTGGGAAGCACGTGTTTTGTATAGTCCATCCTTCATTGAGATAATTTCTAGGACTCCAGGAAGATCCCTCAGGCCTCTTCTCGTTTAATTCCTACCTCCATCTCACTCCAGGAAACACCACCTGTTCTGATTGTTTTCTTCTTTCTTTTCTCCAAAATTCATTTTGCCTTTTTAAAAAACTTCATATAAATAAAACCACACAGCACATACTCTTGTGTGTGTCGCTTTTTTTTGTTTTTTTCAGCACTGTTTCTGAGATGCATTCATGTTGTAGGTACCAATAGCTCCGTTTTAAAAAGTTGCTAAGTGCTATCTCATTGCATGAAAAATACCATCATTTATTCATTCTGAGTTGCTTCCAGTTTTTTGTCACTAAAATTTGATTGTTGGGGTAATATAAGTTACCACCATCTTCTTTCAGTTATGAACGTAGTACAAGGCAACATAAAGTTCAGGGCCTTTCTTCTGGTTGACGAAAAGATTGAGGCACATAAAAACATGTTCTATTACCTAGAACATCTACCGTTTCCACATTTCTTGTCATTCGTGATAGCTATCAGTTTATTTGAAGCTAAAAAATTTTTTTGTAATAGAAGCAAAAGAGTTTTGGTGTGTAAAATTTAAAATTTAGTTTCTTGGCATTAAATTTTATTTTGTGAAGAAAAAAGCCTGGTTTTGACCACACCATGACTGTCATATTCATTACAGAGAATGCCAAATTAGTCTCTGGAGGAACATCCTCTTTCACTTAACAATACTCTACTTCTGCACAAAAATATAGACGTAGTTGTTACAGATGGATTTAGCTGTGTTTCGCAGACCCCTATTTATCTGGCCTTAACTTTTATGCTTCTTTTGCTTCTTTTCTGTTTCCTCAAAATCAGTATCTAAGGGATTATAATTTCTGAGTGATTGATTTATTGATTGATATTAGAAGAGAGCTCTACCAGCAGGGAAATGGGGCAAAATAAACTTTATGTGAAATTCCAGTTAAAGTGGGTATGCTTACTTTGAACAGTGCAGGAAGAAATAGATGATGTTGTTTCAAACTTTTATTACAGCTTTTCTCTGACTTGACTTTTCTTTCTACAGTTGACGGACTGGACAAAGCTTCTGTAGCAAACTCAGATGGCCCAACAGCAGGCTCCCAAACACCTCCCTTCAAGAGAAAGGGGAAACTGTCCACCATTGGTAAAATTTTTAAACCTTGGAAATGGAGGAAAAAGAAGACGAGTGACAAATTCAGAGAAACATCAGCAGGTATGAATATCATAACTTTGTTAGAAGATAAATTGTTAAATTTTCCAAAAGGTAAAAGATTGTATTCTGCAGATTTTTTTTTCCTGGGAAAAAATTAATCTATATTTGAAATGAAATTATTTCATTTAAGAGTGATAGAACTTAAGGTTCTGATTTGCCTTCTTTTTCTGTTCACTTTGGCTTTTTAACATAGTCTTGTTTTTAAATATGTACTTGTAAATTCATATAAAAATTAATGTGTAGGGAGAGGAAGACAAAGTGGAAAATTAGAAGTGGAAATGTTATTTGTCAGTGTTATAGCTGCAAGTATCCATTTACATACATACACACTCTATTATCTCTCTGTCTGCTTAGTTCCAATAGCATAATTGTATTTGTTAATTAAGAATTTTTAAAATGTCTTCCAAACGTACTTGTTCTGTGGGCAAAATTTAAATGGCTGTATGAAAGAGAAGTGTTGCTATATTTATTAATTTTAAATTTCTATCATGTCCTAGGACAAATAAATGGTATGTGTCCTGAAGAACACACAGTGCTATTGGTGTGAAAACTATTTATCGTTATTTTATTTTGTGGATTTGTTAAGCCGTAAGAATTACATTGTTTAGTACCTTTCATATGAACTCATGGACGAAGTTGGCTTTAAATCTCAGGCCAGAGTTAAGCTTGATTTAAATAAGTGTCCAATATCAGTGATATTTTTTAAGATAGACATTTTATCTCTTGTGCAAGTTCAGTTTTTTCCATGTTTGTCTAAAGTAATCCCTTCATCAAAAATTCCTCACTGCCCCAGAATCTAGTATTGTCCATGGATTACAGAGCATATCTTACCGGTCTGTGCTGAGGTAAGAGCTGGCCTTTAGTTCTAGAGCTGTGAAATAAAATGGAAAATACCACCAATAGCACAAGGATATAAGATAGAGACACCAGGACTTCCTCAAGAAAATTTTCTGTGCTGCATCTATAGCTATATCATTTCTTTGAGCATTTAATATTTAAAAGGTAGTAATGATACTATTTCTGGGATTTGTTTTAAAATAATCCTGGAGGGAAGGGGAGGATAGATGAAAAACGATCAGCCATAGGTTGGTAATTGTTTAAGCTGGGTGATGGATGTATGGAGTTTATTATTCTCCTATCTCTATTTGTGAGTATTGGAAAGTTTCTGTAATAGGAAGACAGGCAAAGAAAAAAGACTTGGCTTAGGGGCAATAATGATAGCTTGCTTATTGAATTCGCTTTAGCTCCTAATTTGCTTCTTGGGTTAGGAGCAGTGGGAAGTGATGCACTGAGCCTGGTGCTAAGGCAGGATACCTGGGTTTTAGTTGAGTCCTTGCCACCAAGAGGCCGTGTAACCTTGAACAAGTTAGATCAGAGTTGAATGAGTTGAATTCTAATGTGCTTTCAGTCCCAGATTCTGTTGTGGGTCCTTGACTCCTTCGAACTCCTGTCTGGGCATCTTGCTCTGCCTTGTTCTTCAGTTGTAGATGAAATTAGACTGGCCTTCTTAAGGACATCCCTCTCAGGTTTTCCTAAGCATTTGGGGAATCTGACTTTTCAAGTTACCATGGAAACCCAAGATGGAAGTAAGGCTCTGGACAGTAGCAGTAAGAAGACGTTGAAAAGAAATGATGGACATCTCTTCAGTTGTCCCTCTTGCCCTTTTCCTGAATCTCTTCTGCTGACTTCTCTCCCTAAAGTAGAAACAGTTACAAAGAACCGCCCTTCATCTTTTTTTTGTCACCTCTTTTTAATTATTTTAATAGTAGGGAGGCTGTAACATTTCTGCCAACCCAGAATATTTAAGAAAAGTCATTTTAAACAGCACTAAGTATTACTTTATATTATCCCATATTTATTGAGGATAGCCTATCCATCTTTGTATTGTTTCCTTTTCAGATTCACACAAAATTTTATATAAGTTGAGTGCCATGAAGTTATTTATGGATATGCTATTTCTAGTTCCTAAGACTGCTGAATTACATTAAAAACCCGAGAAAGTTATTAGATGCCTCACTGGGTTGTTTTTTGTATTTGCATCAAAATTGTGACATAACAGAGTAAAAACAAGCCAAGTAGATGTATTAATAATTCATTGTGAATTTTTCTGCTGCATTTACTCACATCATTTCTTTTTAAACCCATATTGTTACTGATATTTGGCTCGAATTTCCTAAGGTGTTATCAAATGTCCCAAGTATTTTGCTGTCACCTCATATATATACATATGTTTTATATACATATGTTTATTTTAAGGCTTCAGTTTCTGCTGTGCTTTATGGAATGTATTAGTAAAGCCTAAAATAAAGGGTGGAACAAAATGGTGTAACATGTTTTTTTCACATTGAGGGAGGATGTCACATTTAGAGGAAAACTGATGCATTTGGAAATAACCAAGAGAAAGGTGTTCTCTTCTTTAATACATTGTCTCAAGCAGTGAAATCTAGGGGTTTGGACATGACCAAGACCATTTGCAGTCAAAGATCACCTTACGCAAGATCTACAGTATTTGGGGGATATGAAAGAAGATTAATTTTTTCCAAGAAAAGTAACTCTTCTTTGTTTTTCTTTCTTCTAAACTCTTGGCTTTAGAGTCATAAGAATGTGAATCTTACTGTCTTCCTTTACACAGTGATTATCACCACTTTTCCCAGTCTGGGTGTCTGTTGTAGGCATTTTTTAAAATTAATTTTCATTGGAGTATAGTTGCTTTACAGTGTTGGGTTAGTGTCTGCTGTATAGAGTTTTGCGTGTATAGTATATCAGTCATACATATACTTCTATCCTCTCTTTCTGTGGATTTCCTTCCCATTTAGGTTGCCACAGAGCGTTGAGTAGAGTTCCCTGTGCTTTAGAGTAGGTTCTCATTAGGTATCAGTTTTATACATAGTAGTGTATATATGTCAATCTCATATAGTGTCTATATCCCAATCTCAAATTCATCCCACCTCCCTTCCCTTCTTAGAAGCGTTATGTTTGTTATGTACATCTGTGTCTCATTTCTGCTTTGCAAATAAGTTCATCTGTACCATTTTTCTAGATTCCACATGTAAGTGATATTACACAATATTTGTTTCTCTATTTCTGACTTACTTCACTCTGTATGATAGTGTCTAGGTCCACCCGTGTCTCTGCAAAGGCACGATTTTGTTCCTTTTTTATGGCAGAGTAATATTCCATTGTCTGTATGTACCACTCCTTCTTTATCCATTCCTCTGTTGACGGGTGGAATTTTAATTGGTGGTAGGTAGGATGCAACACTGATTTATTAATGCCATTGTAATAAATGTCATTGTTCTCACACGTTTATGGCAGTGGAAGTTAAGAAAGGTCCTGTCTTCTGCCTGCTTGGTCATCCTTGAGTCAGTTAGATTTGGAAGACTGTCTTGTCCTCTAAGGCAGGCTGGGCCTATGCCCTGACTTCAAGTTCTTTGGGCTTGTTCTATAGCAGAAATTTACTTGTGTCTTCAGTTCTATTTGGGATGATCCATAGGTTGTTGGGTTTTATGGCAGAATAGTCTTGTCTATTTACTCTCCCTCAGTGATTCTTTTCTTCACTTTTCATCTCCTGAGTGAAAGGACCCTTCTTGGGTCCCACCTAAGCTCTGTCCCTTCCCTATCTTTAGAACTCACAATCTCATTTACACTTTTCCCCTACATAATCTTTTCTTCCCCTTTTTTTGGAAGGGTGAGGGTAGGAAGGTAGTGGTGGCCGAGGTTCCTCCCTGCTCTCATCTCCCCAAAGCTGGTAATACAAACACACCCACTGTCTAAACGTGGCTGTTCCTCTTCTGCATGGCCGGTTATGACCAAGACCAGACGTCTGGAAAACCCAGCCTGTACCTTTGCTTCTGCTTCCTCCACAGTACCATCCCCTTCCATCTGCCGTCTGCCCCTGTGCCCAGCACTCACTCCATCCAGGAGGCACCAGGCCTCTCAATCCTGATGTTCAGCGTCACTGTCTCGTTTTCATCCATCTCATCCTCCACCACTTCTGCCATTACTGGTGCGTCTTTCTTCTTTTACAAAACGGCTTTTATTGACTTTCAAAAGATGCCTTCATTTTGGTTGTCTTTGACTTTTCTTTCTCTTTTGTCCCCTCTCTTCCCCTTCCCATTTCCCCTAAACCCGTGGGAGAGGTTTGGTGTCTGTCTCAGTGAATGGACCCTTCCTCACCCCACTCTCTTCTCAGCGTGCACATCTCCCAAACCCAGGTTCCAACGGAGGCCCAGGCACATTGACCCAAGTACCTGATGGGCAGCAGTGCCTGAGGACCACGGGTTAACTCAGAACCCACTCATATGGCCTATATAGTTCTGTCCATACATTGAAAAAATGGTACATGCCAGGCATCAATTAATTTCCTTCCAGATGTCAATTTTTTAAATAAAAGAAAATCAGATATTTTGATGAGACTTTTCTTTTAAGAAACATGCATCAGATTTTGCTTTCACACAGTCAGGGGAGACATTCAGTTAAGTTGGACTGTCAGATTGCAGAGTTAGACTGCGAAGTTTTTACAGTGAGATATTTTGATGTCTGAGAGCAGTGCTGTGAATATCTGCTGTATGCCCTGTGGTTTAGAAGAGAGGGTCTGTGGACCTCTGACCACACTCCGTTCTTCCCCAAACCACTGAGCGATGGGGCAGGTGCCTGGAGTAGTAACCATCTAATTCCATTCCTCCCTAAAGGTATCACAGATTTGAACAGAGTATGAGATACCAACAGTAATCTTTTATGAGAATGACTCTTCAATACTGTTTAAGGCCATGGCACCAGAGACCTTACAACTTGATTCTTTATTCTCTCCAACACATATCCACAGTTGATGCTTAACATTGGCCTAACATCTAAAATGTCTTCACTTTAATATCTTTACTTTTTCGTGAGAGTTGGACCATAAAGAAGGCTGAGTGCCAAGGAATTGATGCCTTTGAGTTATGGTGTTGGAGAAGACTCTTGAGAGTCCCTTGGACTGCAAGGAGATCCAACCAGTCCGTCCTAAAGGAAATCAGTCCTGAATATTCATTGGAAGGACTGATGTTGAAGCTGAAGCTTCAACACTTTGACCACCTGATGCAAAGAGCTGACTCATTGGAAAAGACCCTGATGCTGGGAAATACTGAAGGCAAAAGGAGAAGAGGGTGGCAGAGGATGAGATGGTTAGATAGCATCATTGTCTCAATGGACACAACTCTGAGCAAACTCCAGGAGATGGTGAAGGACAGGGAAGCCTGGCGTGCTGCAGTCCATGGGGTCACAAAGAGTCAGACACGACTTAGCGACTGAACAGCAACAGCAAGCTTCTACATTCAGAAATACTTCTGTGTTTGGGGATGGTATTAAAATACAATTTCAGGAATAGAAACAAATTATTTTTAGTGAAGGGAGATAGAAAATATAAAGTTCACTTGGCGGCAGTAGCGGTCACCAGAAGGTTTCATTACGCTAGTCCTACTTATTTCTATCTGTTAACTTAAACTTTGGTTTTAGAGAGGAAAGGGACATATGCTCTGAATCAGCGCAGAGAGGGAGGAGATGGGGAGGGGAAAGTTCTGTGTACAAATACTTTCCAAACCAAAGCAGATCCCCTGCCCGCCCCAGTCTGGCTTTCTTTGGCATCCAGACTTTGACCATGGAGTTCTTTGATCCGTCCTTGCCTGCTGCTGTCTTCTACATGCTTTCAGGTCCTAAACCTGTGATTTATTTGATTTCTTTCGCCTTGTGCTGGTCTGTACCCTCAGCCTTTCTTTGGGTTTCTCCGTTATCTGGTCCTTGTCACTGAAGGTTATCAATTATTGCAGGTTGCCTCTTTGGTCTACTTAGATATGAGCCAGCCTGGCTCTAGAAAGCTGTGGAATGCTAGAGTATGCTGGGAGAGGCTGGGTTCTGGCATTAAGTCTGCCTATAGGAGGAGAACCTGACCCAGCTGGTGAGGCTGACAGAGAAGATTCAGGATGGTGCAGGCCGTCAGGAACCCTAGAGTAATCCGAACAGTGTTCAGGTCTCAAACCAGCAAGTACAGTGGTGGGTCCTTTGCAACAAAATGGCACGTGTTCCACCAGGAAGGGTAACATAACAGGGGCCCCAGTGAGCGAGGCTGGGCGGTGCAGGCAAGCCTTAGGAGCCAGTGTGTTCTTTACTTAGACGGTAGTATTCATGGGCAGATGGTGCCGGAACCAAAAAGACTTGAACAGACCTCACCATCCCCACCTTTGTTTTTTTTTTTTTTAAGGAACCAGGCAATAGAGAAGGTAATTAGGACAGGAAGTTACCAAAGGATTCAGGATAGAAACTCACTGTTTGAAGTGGAACACAGGGGAGGGGTCTGCAAGAGTGGTCTCCTCAGATGCCAGACCTCAGATGCTGGAGCTCCTCTTAACTACAAGGACACAGCCCAAGAGTTGGGTGGCCCGAGAGATCAGGGGTTGTTGTGGATTTGGGGCTAGGTGGGGAAATCTGTGCCCACCCTCCCGGATCATCTTGTGTACCCCCATGGGAACTCTGCCTCACGTGGAACTTTGGTCCTTCGCTTCTTGCTCAGCAAGTGTGACTGACTCCACATTATTTCCTGAATGAATTCCAGCCTCTTCAACTCTTCTCAGGGTAATTCAAAATGACCTTTCCTGCCTTATCTTTCTGCTATTAGGCTGCTTTGGACTTCCGTCCCCTGGGGTCCCTCACTGAGCGTGCCCTGAGCCCCCGTGTCCCCCGGCCTTTCTTCTTGCTCTTCCGTCTTTCTCTGAGCACCTTCCTCCTACAGCTGCACCTGGGGAAGTACTGCCAGACCTGCAAGGGTCCCAACATGTCTCTTCTTTCCCGAAGATATTCTTGTCCTTGATGGAGCATCATCTAGTAGGATCCTCCCCTCTGGTGCTTATCCTTCTGTTAGGACATGTGGACTTGGACTTCTTTCCCGGTTTAGGTGTCTGCTACCAGTTTACTATGTAAATTATTTAAAAGAGGCGACTCTGTCACTCATCTTTGTCCCACTTCCTGTGCTTTACATGATAATTTGAACCTGGTATGTACTCTTAAAGTATGCCTTGAGTTGGTTGTTTATTGACTATCCACTATAACAGAAACAGTCCTGGGTGCTTTAGGACTTTACAAAAGAAATTGAAGATTGAAAAAATACCATGGAGAAGGATGACAATAAATTAAAATACAAACCAAAAGCACATATGCACAACTGCAACTATGTACAACTATTAAAAAGCCAATAAAATAACTAGGGGAAATTTTATCTTTTTATCCTTCTTTAAAAAGTTACACTCCTAAAGGAAGAAAATCAAGACAGTGTATTTTCATTATAATTGTGACTTTTATTTGTGTTGCTAGTAATGAAGAGGGAATGCCTGTCTTAATTTTCAGATAACGTTGCAAATTACCAGCCTTCTAGGAGTCAGGGGCTTGCCTTGTGGCTCAAATGGTAAGGAGTCCACCTGCAATGTGGAAGGACCCCTGAGTTTGATCCCTGTGTCGGGAAGATCCCCTGGAGAGGGAATGGCAACCCACTCCAGTATTCTTGCCTGGAGAATCCCATGGACAGAGGAGCCTGGTAGGGTACAGTTCATGGGGTCGCAAAGACTCAGACACGACTGAGCGACTGATCAGGAGCAGCTAGGAGTCAGAGTAATTTGCTCAAAGTCATCTGGTAAAAACTTCAATTGCTAAAGGTACTCTCACTCCCTGATAATATAATGGCTCTGTTTTTATTGAATGCTATATGTGCCAGGTTCTGCTATAAAAACTTTATTCCTGTTAACTCACTTAATTCTCAAAGGTTATGCAGTTTAAGTGCTGCTATTATCCCAGTTTTACTGATGAGGACACTAAGGCCAGAACATTCAAATGACTTACCCAAGGAAACACACCTAGCAGGAGGCAGAAGCAGTGTTTGAACCCAAGCAATATGGTGCTACAGCCAAAAATCTGTACCATTACACTGTGAGGCCTCTGTGGAAGATAACTTCATACTCTGACCAGTAAGGATTGATCACTGAAGGATGACCCTAATTCCTGGATATGCTTCTGATAATGGAGCTTTTGCTTTAAGAAGGATTTGGTCTAAATAATTATTTTGGTTCTACTTGCCTAGCCTGATTTCAGGCTATGTACACAGAAAAATGGTTGACAAGGATCAAAATTATGTTTGGTTCAGTTAAGATACTGTTTTTTATTGTCATAGAGGCATAATGTTGCTTATGGTGTTTACTTCCTATGTCTAGAAGGTAGGGCAAAATTAGAGGATTTTCCTGGGGTGAAATTTGTTCAGGACTGGTCTGGTTGCTTGAATAAATGACAGAATTTTGATTTTATGTCTTGTTCCACTAAGAAGATGGAACTGCCTTCATGGATCATTCACTCTCACATTATATTGAAGGAAGCAAGGAGAATCTCTCACTTTTCCTAACATACAGCAGCAGAAAGAAGTTACATAGCTCACAAACACCACACAACACATCCTGGTCCATGTAGGTAGGGCCCCTTTCTTATATGCTAGATAATACTCTTGCCCTCTCAATGGACGTTTATTGAGCATCTACATCTGTTAAATGTCAGGCACTGTTGTAGACTCTTGTGATACAGCAGAAACAAAAGAGACAAACTGCCTTCTCTTATGGGATGTACATTCTAGCAGGAGTAGGAGGCAGAGAGTAAACTCAGTATGTTACATGGTATATTATAACATGAGAGGGAAAAAGATAAAGCAAAGAGTAAGGAGTGTGGGAGGGAAGTTTCAGTTTAAAATGAGGTTGTCAGGGACTTCCCTGGCAATTCAATGGCTAGGACTCTGCACTTCTACTGAAAGGAACTTGGTTTGATCCCTGGTTGGGAAACTGACATCCCACAAGTCTCCCCATGCAGCCAAAAAAAAAAAAAAAAAGCCCAAAACAAAACAAACAAACCCAAAAAATGGGATGGTCAAGGAAACTTCACTGGGAAGGCAATATTTGAACAAAAACAAGAGGGAAAGAAAGAAAAGCACAGGGAAATCCTATTCGGTGATCACATGCGTTAGAGATAGCATGTGTTATCTTCTACCTGATAATACTGTTAATGCATTGTGAGTATAATCCAATATAAACTTTATCCAATAATTTAACAGTTAAATGCTTTCACATTCATGAACCTCATGGTTGCTAATCTTGATGTCTGTTGTTGGCATCCTAGCTCTGAAAAAATCACGTAATTTCAGTCTACAACTCTACTAGAAGAGGAACAGGAATCCAAGAAAGGAATTTAGCTCTATAATACAAATGTTTCATTATGGCTTCCTTTCTTAAATTCAAATCTAAGAGCCAGATTCTGACAGGTGATCAGATAGTCAGCTTCATGGAGTCCAAATTTCAAATCCCTCATATGGTGATGTTTTTTTGGTGGCTCCATATATCAAGTTCAAAATTACCTTTGTAAGTCGAAACAATGTGTTATTGCCTCAGTGTTCATGCACCCCTTGTTAGTGATGTCTCCATATTGCTTGGTTAGAGTACAAGGGATGACAAGTAGATACCCAAATTAAGTTACAAAATTCACTTTAATCCACAATACACCTGAAATGTGGGACTATTAAGACTCATTCCTCCAAATATAGCCAAACACTATTTATTGTTACTGAAGCAAGACACCGTCTGAGTTTGCAATGGAAACTTTTAATGGAGAATTTCAGGGTTGTAAAGAACTTTACCAGTTATCTAGGTCTGTCTCCAGGGAACCCTTGTTGGCTTCAGCAACCCTGATAGTATATAGTCAGCTTTTTCCTGAGATTCTACTTCCTAGCGCTCATTATTGAGGATGTTCTCTTTTATATTGTCCTGAAACAGATTCTCTCCGGTTTTTCTATCTATCCCCTGGGGCATGCGTGCTCAGTCGCTTCAGTCACGTCCGATTCTGTGCGACCCTGTGGATCGTAGCCCACCAGGCTTCTCTGTCCATGGGATTCTCCAGGCAAGAATACTGGAGGGAGTTGCCATGTCCTCCTCCAAGGGATCCTCCCAACCCAGGGATCAAACCCAGGCTCTTAGATATCCTGCACTGGCAGGCTGATTTTTTACCGTTAGCACCACCTGGGTACTTATCTGTCTGTCTCCTAATCACATTGGTACATAATGGTTTCATAATGGTTTCATCCCCTTAATCTATTTTCAATTTAGAGTTTCTCACCATACTGAATTGCCTAATTATTCGAGTAGTTGTTATTGAGTACCAGACCTAATGCCTGAGGTGCTGGGTCATAGTGGGGAGCAAGCCTGACAAGCTCCCTGACTTTCATGGAGTCTACAGAGTAGCCTGTGGGTCTGGCCATACCTCATGTTCTTAGCCTTGGCCATTTCAATGCCAAGATAACATGGTAACTCTCCTGCAAATTCCTATTAATGCACTTTACCATCCACATGTTTAATATTTAGAATCAGTGTCCAGAAGAGAAAGGTATCCTGTTATTAAAGTGATAAGAATTTTTCAGTAGGAATTAAGTATCTTATAAATGTCTAAGGAATTGAAAGTCCCCCATTGACAGTCTATATTACATTTATGCTCATTTAATGTTCTATATATAGAAAAATATCACCCAGATTCTCCTAGTTGGGTGATCTGTTCCACCTCTTTATAACAGTAGGTTGGATGTTCTTTCTAGATCTCCACTTCTACATACTCTCTAGGACTCTCACCCTCAAGTTCTGTGCTTTTTCCGTCAGGCATTCACCTTCCCAATGGTGTCCATCAAGACATACTCCCTCCTGACATTAGACCTCCCTCTTGTATCAGATCTGTCTCCTTTGAGCCATCCAGAATCCCGTTCTACCATGCCTCAAAAATTACTTTCTTATGCTGATACCTCATAGCACTTTGTTTTATTATTAATACTCTACTTTTATTGCACCCATTCATACTGTGTCCAGTCTTCCTGGATGCTGTTTGCTCTGAAAACACTAGAATTCTCCACTCTTGTTTTTTATGTCCTCACTGCTGTCCTCCAAGATACCTGATTTTATGCTATTATCTGAGTTGTTTTTCCTTCCTCCCTCATTCAGCTTCAGTAGACTAGTTCAGTCAGTCTCTATCCAGTGTATCATTTCTATGTTCATGGAACGGACCCTGCGTCTTGTCAGGCCTGACATTATCATATGGATGTATCGATACGTATCGTATCGTATGTCCAGAAAATCAGCCCTTGTCTCTGACACCATCAGTTCAAATGGCTGTTCAGTCTTTGTTCACTCTTTGCACATCATGATCTTCAGCCAGAAGAGAAGAAAACCACATCCAGTCTTCCATACCTTTCTGTTTCCCCCTCAGGACTTCTGGCGAGGTGGGCCTTCTGATTGCTTCTAGGAAGACAATTATTCCTATTTTTTAAAAATTAATAGAGGAAAGTTTGCGACATCTTGGCGTGTCCTCCTTTGTGTCATCATGAAAAGCCAGCCTGCCTTCTGCTGGCCCACACAGTCCACGCATCAGTAGCAGTTCCTGGGTGACTGCTCTGGACCCTTCCTGCCGGTTCTCATCAGTCTCCCTTCTTGTTCATTCGTATAGCAACCCTTCACTGATCTCCTGTGAGCTCAGATCTGTCCCAGGCGTGGGGGACACAAGAGTTAACAAAAAGGGAACGTTCCCGGGCTTATGAACTTGGTCCTCTGCTCTTTTGCTTTCGCGTGTCTGGTACCACTGTTCTCGTCTGCATCTCTGACCTGCCGTCCAGCCCCAGATCTGCAGAGCCGGTCAGCTTTCCCCTTCCTTTGTGTTAACTTTTTCCTCTTCTCAACCTCTCAACTGCTGTTTTGATTCCTTTTTTTCTTCCTCAAAATATTTCTCTTTGTAACTTCCTTAACTGTGTTATTCTCCCATTCCTTCTAGATATTATTCACCTTTTCCAGAGCAAAGGGTGATGTTCCCCAACTACTTTACTTTCCCTAGTGGGAAAACTGCTTTGTATTTGTAGCTCTATTGGTGGCATCTCTCCAAGGAAGAGAAGCAAAGGTCACAGCCAAGAGATCACTGCAATGGTGTCTGCACAGTCCAGACCCCTGGGTCTCAAGGTTACCTGTAGTCAGTTTTTTTGGCAGCCCCTCTTGGAAACATTTGTTGTAAACTTTCCCCAACAAACCAGGCTCCTTGGAAGGAGGCTTTTCACAGAGTGCTGGTTTGTGCTTGCAATGTCAAACCATACCTCTTTCAGAAAACATGAATAGGATTTCTATTTTTCTGAAACTTTTCCCTGCCTGGCCTCTCTTTCGGACTGTGGTCTTGAGTCAGTGAGCCTGTATTCCACAGGAAGATACTCTGTTTCTTCCTGACAGTTGTGATGGTGGACTCCTGAGATTTTCTTAGAAGGGGCTGCAGGAGGCAGATATGCCAAGGAAACACCAGCTAGTTCATACTCTGTCACAGCATTTGTGATCAGGACTCTCTGGGTGGGTGGGTGGGTGTGTGTGTACAGTGGCAACCCACTCCAGTATTCTTGTCCGGAGAACCCCATGGACAGAGGAGTCTGGAGGACCACAGTCCATGGGATCACAAGAGTCAGACACGACTTGGCAACTAAACCACCACCACAGTTTTATGAACTTTTAAAAGTTTTTTTTTTTTTAATGTGGACCATTTGTAAAGTCTTTATTGAATTTGTTACAATATTGTTTCTGTTTTTTGTTTTATTTTTTTGGCTGCAAGGCATGTTGGGTCTTAACCTCCCTGACTGGGGATTGAACCCCTTGCATTGAAAGGCAAAATCTTAACCACTGGATCACCAGGGAAGTCCCAGTTCGATGAATTTTCATGCATGTCTGGTTTGGGTAACTACCACCAAAATCAAGATAGATCACGGTTCCATCACTCCCACAGTCCCCCGTGTGCTGTTTTTGTATGGTCACGCCCTACCTCCTCTCCACCAGCCCCTGAACTTCTGACCTCTGGCAAACACTGCTGTGTTTTTCTTCACTATCATTTTGTTGTTTCAAGTATGTCATTGTACTTGTAATCATTGAGCATGAAACCTCTTGAGACTGGCTTCTTTCACTCAGCATAGCACCTGTGAGGTTCATCCAGGTTGTTGCGTGTATCAGTTGTTCCTTGTGATTGTTAGGTAGTATTCTTTGGTATGAATGTTCATAGTTTATGTGTCCACCTGTTGAAGGACCTCTGGATTGTTTCCAGTTTGGGGTGATTATGAGTAGAACTGCTATTAACATTCTGTAAAGGTTTTTGTGTGAACAAAAGTTTTTCTTTCTCTAGGGAAAATATGTAGGAGTAGATGTTGGGTCCTATGTTAAATGCGTTTTTAACTTTATAAGCAACCGCCAAACTATTTCCCAGGGTTGTACATTCCTACCAGAGGTGTCAGAAAGTTCCAGTTGCTCCATATCCTTGTCAGCACTTTGGGTTATCATTGTAATTTTTTTTATTGTGGTGAAAACATATCATAAAATTTATAATCTTGATCATTTTTTTAAATGTACAGTTCAGTAGTAAAACACATTTACATTATTGTAAAGCAAATCTCCAGGGACTTCCCTAGCGGTCCAGTGGTTAAGAATCCATGCTTCCACTGCAGGGGCACAGGTTTGATCCCTGGTTGGGGAACTAAGATTCCCTCATGCCATGCAGTGTGGCCAAAATAATAATAATAAAGCAAATCTCCAGAGCTTTTTCATTTTTAAGGAACTGAAATTCTGTATCTATTAAACAATTCCCCTTTACCCCCTTTCCCCAGGGCCTGGTGATCACCATTCTAGTTTCTCTTTCTATTATTTGACTATATTGGATACTTCATATAAGTGGAACCATACAGTAGTTTCTTTTTATAGCTGTTTTATTTCATTTATCATAATGTTCTGAAAGTTCGTTCATGTTGAAGCATGTGACAGCATTTCCCTCCTTTTAAAAACAGCTTCGTATTTCATTGCATACACATACCACATTTTGTTCATGCTGTCATCAGTGGGTATTTGGGTTGCTTGCACCTCTTGGCTGTTGCTACTCTGAACATAGATATGCTGTCATTATTTTTTTGTTTTAGCCATTCTAGAAGGTATGTGGTAGAATTTTATCATGGTTTGAATATGCATTTCCCTTGTTGTTCAGCCATTTATTTTGTGTCTGACTCTTTGAGACCCAATGGACTACAGCATGCCAGTCTTCTCTGTCCTCCACTAGCTCCTGCAGTTTGCTCAAATTCATATCCGTTGAATCAGCGATGTATTCCTCTAATGGCTAATTATGTTCAATTTCTTTTCATATACTTATCTGCCATCTATATATCCTCTTTGGTAAAGTTTCTGTTTTAAGTATTTTGCCTGTTTTCTGATTGTTTGCTTTCTTCCTGTTACATTTTGAGAGTTCTTTCTATATTCTGGGTACAGATTCTTGATCAGGTATGTGATTTGCACTTATTTTCTCCCAGCTGGTCTCTGCCTAACCCCAAACCACAAAAATTTTTTCCTATAATTTCTTATAAAAGTTTTATATTTTAGTCTTTTACATTTAGATCTATGATCATTTTTATGTTATTTTTTATGTAAGGTATAAGGTTTAGGTCAAGATTCATTTTTTGCATTTAAGTGTTCAATTTTCTCAATAGCATCTTTTGAAAAGACCATCCTGTCCCCATTAAATTGCTTTTGCATCATTAAAGACCAATAAGCATGTTTTTCTTCTATATACTCTTCTTTGGTAAAGGTGTGTTCAAGTCCTCTGACCAATTTTTTATTGAGTTGTTTGTTTCCTTAATGTTGAGTTTTGAGAGTACTTTATATGGTCTAGATATGTACAATGCGTTTGTCGGATGGGTTATTAAAGTTATTTTCTGCCAGACTGTAGCTTGTCTTTCCATCCTTTAATAGTGTCATTTATAGAGCAAGTCTTTTTGTTGATGAAGTACAGTTTATCATCTCTTTCTTTTAGGATCATGCTGTTGGTATCATGTATAAGAACTTTCATTACAAATAAACCTGCTGTGAACATTCATATGCAAAACAAAAACACAAAGAACTTTCAAGAGCATTTGTTGAAAAAGCTGTTCTTTCTCCATTGAACTGCCTTACAGCTTTGTCAAAAATTAATGGACCACATAGTCTTTATCAAAAATTAATATCTATATTTGTGTGGATCTGTTATCGGATTCACTCTTCTGTGCTCTTCATCTGTATGTCTGTTCCTTCACCAGTACCTTGTTATCTTGATTACTGTGGCTTTATAAGCCTGAAAATCAGGCTCTGTGGTTTCTCCAACTTTATTCTTCATTTTCAAAATTGTTTTACTAATCTAGTTTCTTTGTGCTTCCTATACAGTTTACAATCAGCTTCTTTATATTCTCAAAATTTCCTACTGAGATTTTTATTGGAATTACATTAAATCTATAGTGCAGTTTGGGTGGAACTGGTATCTTTTCTACGTTGAATCCGCTAATGTGTAAACTGATACGTCTCTCCATTTAATGAGTTCATCTGTTTCTTTCATTTGTGTTTAGAAATTTTTAGAAAACAGTATTAGGTTTATTCCTATTTCTTTCCTATTCTTTCTTTTAAAAAAAAACTATTGTAAATGACATTTTTTTTTAATGTCTGCAGTTGTTCACTGCTACTTTCTAGAAATACAGTTGTATCATCCTACCTTGCCTAACTTACTAAGACTAGTAAAATTTTTTATGATTTTCTATCTAGATAATTATTAATATATCATCTGTAGGTAGAGATGGTTTTATTTCTTCCTTTTCAATTTTTATGCCTTTCATGTCATTTTTTGCCCTTTTGCACTAGGTAGGGCTTCCAGTATGACAGTAAGTAGGAGTGGGGGAAGGGGAGAGTCTTGCCTTGTTCCCATTCTTACAAGGAGGCATTTATTAAGTATGATGTTAGCTGATGGTTTTTTTGTAGATACACTTTATCAGGGTGAAGTTCCATATAATGCCTGAATTCCTAAGATATTATGAATAGATGTTGAATTTCTCATATATTTTTTCTGCCTCAATATATATGATTATGTATTAATAGTTTTTCTTCTTTAGACTATTACAATGCTTGATTACATTGATAGTTTTTTTTTTAATATTGATCAGCTATGCATTCCTAGGACATACCCCACTGAGTTGTAATTTATTATTCTTTTGTATGCTGCTGGGCTTTATTTAATAACATTTTGTTGAAGATTCATGATATTGGTCTGTAGTTTCTTATCTTGTACTGTCTTTGCTTTCTTTGGCATCAGTGTGATGCTGATCCTATAGAGTGAGTTAGGAACCCCTTCTTACCCTTTGCCCTTCTATTCCTGAAAAAGATTATGCAGACTTGGCATTATTTCTTCCTTAAATGTTTGATAGAATTCACCAGTGAAACCATCTGGACTTGAAGACTTCTTTTTAAATAAGGTTTTAAACTGCAAATTTTATTTCTTTAATTGTTATAGGACCATTAAGGTTATCTCTTTTATCTTGGGTGCGTTTTGATAGGACCTCTGGTGCTTTGAATGGAAAACAGAGGGAGGCTCTTCCTCCAGATTTCTTTATGGTTAACCAGCAACCTCATCAAACCAGTCAATTCTAAAGGAAATCAACCCTGAATATTCATTGGGAGGACTGATGGTGAAGCTGAAACTCCAACTTGGGTCACCTGATGCAAAGAACTGACTCATTGGAAAAGACCCTGATACTGGGAAAGATTGAAGGCAGGAGGAAAAGGGGGCGACAGAGGATGAGATGACTGGATGGCATCACCGACTCAATGGACGTGAGTTTGAGCAAACTCTGGGAGATGGTGAAGGACAGGAAGCCTGCAGTTCATGAGGTCACAAAGAGTCAGACACAACTTAGTGACCGAACAACAGCAACAATCTCATCTCCTTCATTGAAATCCATGTTCATATTCTAACTTCTCAGTGAGTCCTACCTAGTTCATCCTATGTTGAATCTCTTTTACCCGCTAGCAATCTTTTTTTAACAGCTTTGTTAAGATGTAACTTATTTACCATGCCATTCACCCGTTTAATGTGTGTGATTCAGTGCTTTTAAGTAATAGTCACAAGCTATGCAGCCATCATCGCAGTCAACATTCAACAGTTTCAGCATCCTGAAAAAAATCCCATTCCATTAGGAGTCATTCCCCATTTTCTTCCCAACCCCCAGCTCTATGTTGTGACATGTGTCAAGACTTAGTTTCTTTTTATTATCAAATAATGTTTCATTGTTTGAATAAACCACACTTTACCCAGCAGTTGACAAACATTTGAGTTGTTTCTACTATTGGCTATTATGAAACATGCTGCTGGGAACATTTGTGCATAAGTTTCTGTGGATGCATGTTTTCACTTCTCTTGATTATATAAGTAGAAATGGAATAGCTGAGTCGTATGAAAATTCAACGTTTAACATTTTAAGGAACTGCCAAGATTGTTTTCTGAAGCAGCTGCATCATTTTACATTCATAGCAGCTGTA
Source organism: Cervus elaphus (assembly GCF_910594005.1). Taxonomy (NCBI): domain Eukaryota; kingdom Metazoa; phylum Chordata; class Mammalia; order Artiodactyla; family Cervidae; genus Cervus; species Cervus elaphus. The sequence goes on from NC_057840.1 coordinate 27,664,735, forward strand.
TATGAGGGTTCCAGTTTATCCATATTCTGGGCAGTATTTGTCCTTGTCTATTTGTCTTATTGTTAACCATCCTGGTGGATACAAAATTGATCCCCTGGCACTCTAGGTTCCTCTTTTTCTGCCTTAAAAAAAGATTTATTGGGGTATGGTTGCTTTACAATGTTGTGTTATTTTCTGCAAAGTAAATCAGCCGTACGTATACATATATCCTCTCTTTTGGATTTTTTCCCCATTTAGGTCACCACTTAGCATTAAGTAGAGTTCCCCATGCTATTCAGTAGGTCCTCATTAGTGGTCTATTTTATACAAAGTCGTGTACATATGCCTTACTTTGTTTTCCATAGCATGTCTTACCTTCTAACAGTTAATATTATTTCTATTGTTTATTATCTGGTCCCACTTCCTGCTAGATTATAAATTCCATGAGGATGGGGATTTTCATTTTTGTTTTTTTCCTGATAAAATCCCAAGCAACTAGAATAGTGCCTGGTTTATGTTAAGCATTCAGTTAGAGTTTGTCAAATGAATGAGTAAATGAAAGGCTCTTGGTGGGCCTTACCCTGTCCCAGGATGTGTGCTGTATGTGCTAAATGGCTTCAGTCATATGGTACCCTGACTAGGATCTGAGGCCTCTCGCCTTTTCCAGGGGGAATTTAGGTTTTTCTGAGGCAAGTGAACTCACGCAAGGCATTTTTGCTGAGCATCCTATGAAAACATCCTCAAACATGCCATGGATGCTGTCTATGATATCTAATAATCAGATTTTGCTGATTATAAATGACATTTTTTAAAAAATCACACCCACTAGCATGAAATATAGAATTGCTAACTCTTCTTTTTTTCTTTGTCATATTTACTTCCCGAGGGGAATGTGGAGGAAAGGAGCAGTGTTCCCATTGATATTTTTAATAAAAAAACAGCTTCCACAGGGATGGAGACCTAGTGACTTCGTATTGTTTTAAAAGAGGATCTGATTGTTTATATGCCTTACTTGGGTGGATAATTTCCTAATTTCATTTTCCTTGGGAGTGGGGCCACTTTTAAACACTTTTAAAGGTACTACAGAGCTCCTTCTGGCCTGGGTCAGAGAACTCATGTCAGGAAAGTCCATTATTTTATTTCCTTTGCATATTATTTCCCTTTGTGGTTTTGTTTTGGTTTTTTTCATCCTGTGATATGAATCCGGTCTTTATCACTAAGGGCTAAGTCCTGGAAAGTGACTGGTTTTTGGCATGTTTTCCTGATTTGTTTCCCACTTGGAATATAATTTAGAGCTTAATTTGTATTTCTCTGTTAGGTGAAAGGATTTTGCGCATCGTGGTTTATAACTTTTTTTTTTTGTCCTGAGTTTTCCTCAGTTGCTTTCTCAAATTCGGACCCTTTCGTTTTTGAAATATATATTTTTAAATTTTTCTTTATTTGAAAGTATGTTTACCTAGTACCTATTATAAGATACGGCATGAGAGACTATGTGAGAAATGCGTGCTCAAGTCTCTCAGTTGTGTCTGACTCTTTGTGACCCCATGGACAGTAGCCCACCAGGCTGCTCTGTCCATGACAATTTCCAGGCAAGAATACTGGAGTGGGTTGTCATTTCCTCCTCCAGGGGATCTTTCCAGCTCAGGGACTGAACCCACATCTCTTGCGTCTCCTGCATTGGCAGGTGGATTCTTTATCACTGCACCACCTGGGAAGCCCAAAATGTGAGAAATAGATGAGAATAAACAGCGTGATTGGAGGGAAAACTGGTTTCTGGAAAAGAGTGAACACATAATACATCAGTGTAGTTAAAATTCTTTGAAAATTCCTTCTGATCTCATCTTCATCTTAGATAGGGCTCTCATCCTTAATGTAGTTCAAAAGTATCTTACAATGTATTTTAAAAATTGTGGTAGAAGGCACATAAAATTTACCACCTTTACCATTTTTAAGTGAAGTTCACTAGGGTCAAGTATGTTTACATTGTTGTGCAACAGACCTCCAGAACCTTTTCATCTTGCAAAAGTTAAACTCTGCCCATTAAACAGCAGTTCCCCATTTCCTCAACCCCTGTAATCTGTCTTAAAAAACCTTAAGCGAATCAAATGTAAAACTTCAACGACACTAACTAAAACGTAATCACCTATTTAAATCTGATGTTAGCACATTGCTGGCCTTACATAGAGTTTCCTTGTTGTTCTTCAATTCAATGCTAAAATGTTAACTTTAGTTACTACCTTATGAGGTGCAATAAATGTTCCCTCAGGGAATTCCCTGGTGGTCCAGTGGTTCAGTCTGCAATTTCACCGCTGAGGGCACGGGTTCAATCCCCAGTCGGGGAACTAAGATTACATAAGGCACAGTAAAAAAAATAAAAGCTCCCTTTGAATAAATTACCACATGTGTAGCATATAAAGTGTTTTTTTAATACAAATAAATTAACCTTTATTTCTGTCACTCATTTGAAGTTTTATTTGTGATTAAACGTAAAGGAGGAACCAGAAACATGGATATTAATAATAACTCACCCTTGTTGAGTTTTTAACCAGATGCTGTATTAAATACTTGATGTCTTCCCAGTTACTCTGTGGGTCGGTCACTATTATAATCCTCATTTCAGTAATGGATAAGCTGAAGCACAGAAAAGTTAAATAACTTGCTCTAGGTTCCTTTGCTTGTGAGTAGAATATCCTGTATTTGAACCTCAGGAACCTCGAGTCTTCATTCTTGACTCTTATACTGTGCTGCTTTCTAGATCAATAAGCCTGTGCCTGTATGAATAAGCCTATCAGGTAAAACTATCAGTAGAGTATTGTCAAAGGCAATAGAAAGAGAAGATGAAAAGCAGAGGAGGAAAATATCTAATACTTATGGGATCCCTACTTTGTGTCAAACACTTTATAAGACATTTTAGCCATTCTAATGTCCACATCCAAGTCAGGCTGCATGACGTCTGTTTTCATCTGCAGAAACTAAGGCATGAAGAAGTTGAGGAGTTTGCCTCTGATTACCTGCAAGTTGCCAGGTCTGGATTTGAACTCGAGATGTATTTTTTAAAAGGCTAGAATATATACTTTCATTTTCTATTTTCTAGCTTGCTTAAGCTAACTTTATCACCTCCATAATCAGAAATTTAGAAACAGAATGGAGAGAATACTAAAAGGGAGCATTATATCAAAGTGGAAAGTATGCATTGCTATCAGACTTTGAACATTATAGTTCCAGTCACAATGCAAAGGTGGTTGTTGTTCAGTTGCTAATTGTGTCCAACTTCTTTGCACCCCATGGACTGCAGCACGCCTGGCACCTCTCTCTTCCACTGTCTCCCAGAGTTTGCTCAGATTCATGTCCGTTGAGTCGATGATGCTATCTAACCATTCCATCCTCTACTGGCACCTTCTCCTTTTGCCTTCAGTCTTTCCCAGCATCAGGGTCTTTTCCATCCAATGAGTCAGCTCTTTTGCATCAGGTGGCCAAAGTATTGGAGCTTCAGGTTCAGCAACGTTCTTCCAATGACTATTCAGGGTTGGTGTCCTTTAGGACTGACTGGTTGGATCTCCTTGCAGTCCAAGGGACTCTCAAGAGTTTCTCCAGCACCACAGTTCAAAAACATCAGTTCTTTGGTGCTCAGCCTCCTTTATGGTCCAACCCTCATATCCATACATGACTGTTGGAAAAACCATAGCTTTGACCATATGGACCTTTGTTGTCAAAGTGATGTCTCTACTTTTTAAAACGTTGTCTAGGTTTTATCATAGGTTTCCTTCCAAGGAGCAAGCATCTTTGAATTCCATGGCTGTTGTCACTGTCTGCAGTGATTTTGGAGCCCAGGAATGGAAAATCTGCCATTGTTTCTACTTTTTCTCCTTCTGTTTGCTGTGAAGTTAAGGGACCGGATGCCATGATCTTAGTTTTTTGAATGTTGAGTTTCAAGCTAGCTTTTTCACTTTCCTCTTTTACCTTCATCAAAAGGTACTTTTTCCCTAAAGTTTTTTAGTGTTTTACCTTGAAAAATAAAAGTTTTAGTGAAGATACTCTTGGTTGTCTCTCTGAAGTGTCAGGCAGGCATCGTGGTTTAGTCTAGGCATGGACCAGTTTTTCCAGGGAAATACTGTTCTGTATAGATACTGTTCATTCTGTTGTGTAGTCAAGATAGTTGGTAGAAGAGGGGAATGTTTCAAATGCTCAGGAGCACTTACTTCTTAGTAATCTTAAGAAAGCTGATCTGATTAGATGTGTTGCTGAGTTGCTCAGTCATATCTGACTCTTTGCGACCCCATAGACTGTAGCCCACCAGGCTCCTCTGTCCAAGGGATTCTTCAAGCAAGAATACTGGAGTCGGTTGCCATTTCCTACTTCAGGGTATCCTTTTGACCCAGGGATTGAATCCATGTCTCTGGCGTCTCCTACATTGACGGGCAGATTCTTTACTGCTGCGCCGCCTGGGAAGCCCTCTGATTTCCTATAATTTAGTGTTACTGAGGTCTCTTTCTTATCCGCTCTTGGCTTGTCATTGGCTACCTGATCAGCGTTAAAATGAGACATTGTGCCATTTCAATCTGTGTTAAATCCCTGAAATGGATGAGACTGTCCTAAAGCAGATCATGGGGAAGTGTGTGAGAGTCAGAAGTTCAGACTCTGTCTCTTCTTTCACGGGTGTTGTTTATGATCTTTTAGCTTAAAATCTCTCTTCACCATTCAGAGCTGAGATTCATTTTTGGTCACTTCTCTAGTCTGCTATTGGAAGGTTAGAATTTAATTAATCTAAGGATGATTATCATTACCGTTCTTTCACACATCTGTGCCTTTTCTGGTCTCACATTGTTTGGAGTTTACTCTCTTTGAATGTGAAGAAACAGGAAATGGAAACACACAGACTTTCCATCAAACGGGGTGAACCCCCAGGGCACCTGTCTAGTGCAGTTTTGCCTCTCATGACTTTACGAGAATCAGCCTGGAAGGGGGAATGACAAGCAGAGTTTCACGTAGCTCACAAATCCTGGCCTCTGATTACTCTCCTGAGATCACTGGTACTTCCTGGCCCATCTGGGATCGAGGACTTGCTCATTGTTCTCGTCCCCAACCTTTATCCCTTGGGAATAAACCCCATGAGTCCCTTTGGATGGATTTGCCATGACTGTTTCCAGCTCAACCCCTTTGGAAACAGCAGTGATTTCAGCTGCTACTGCTGTTTGCACAAGGCAGAAGCCATCACCTCTTCCGTCTCAGCTCTGTCACCTGAAATTTTAGAAGCATTAATAACTGTTCAGTGAAAAAGAATGATGCTGAACAGTTTTTAAACATCCTATCTTTTGTGTATAAAGGGGAAAAATTAAAAATGAATGAATTTGCCTAAGAAAGTCTGGGAGGATACAAGAACACTAATAAAAGTGGTTATTTGCTTGTGGAGTAAAGGTGAGGTTCAGTTTGAATAGGTGGGGTCAAGGTGAGAGCCAGAGAGAAAGTGAGATTTTTTTTTTCTACTTGATCCTTTTATAATTTGAACTATGAGAGTGTTCAGTTCAATTCAGTTCAGTTGCTCAGTCGTGTCCGACTCTTTGCGACCCCATGAATCGCAGCACACCAGGCCTCCCTGTCCATCACCAACTCCAGGAGTTTACGCAAACTCATGCCCATCGAGTTGGTGATGCCATCCAGCCATCTCAACCTCTGTCGTCCCCTTCTCCTCCTGCCCCCAATCCCTCCCAGCATCAGGGTGTTTTCCAATGAGTCAACTCTTCGCATGAGGTGGCCAAAGTACTGGCATTTCAGCTTCAGCATCAGTCCTTCCAATGGACACCCAGGACTTATCTCCTTCAGGATGGACTGGTTGGATCTCCTTGCAGTCCAAGGGACTCTCAAGAGTCTTCTCCAACACCACAGTTCAAAAGCATCAATTCTTCAGCGCTCAGCTTTCTTCACAGTCCAACTCTCACATCCATACATGACCACTGGAAAAACCATAGCCTTGACCAGACGGACCTTTGTTGGCAAAGTAATGTCTCTGCTTTTTAATATGCTATCTAGGTTGGTCATAATTTTCCTTCCAAGGAGTAAGCGTCTTTTAATTTCATGGCTGCATTCACCATCTGCAGTGATTTTGGAGCCCAAAAAAATAGTCTGACACTGTTTCCCCTGTCTCCCCATCTATTTCCCATGAGGTGATGGGACCAGATGCCATGATCTTAGTTTTCTGATTGTTGAGCTTTAAGCCAACTTTTTCACTCTCCTCCTTCACTTTCATCAAGAGGCTTTTTAGTTCCTCTTCACTTTCTCCCATAATGGTGGTATCATCTGCATATCTGAGGTTATTGATATTTCTCCCAGCAATCTTGATTCCAGCTTGTGCTTCTTCCAGCCCAGCGTTTCTCATGATGTACTCTGCATATAAGTTAAATAAGCAGTGTGACAATATACAGGCTTGACGTACTCCTTTTCCTATTTGGAACCAGTCTGTTGTTCCATGTCCAGTTCTAACTGTTGAGAGTGCACTACTATTTAAAAATTGCCCATTGAAAATTAACTTTAAAAAGGTTTCCTTCTGAGACAATCTCTGTTACCACATATGCATAATTTATAAGATAAAGCAAATGAATGTATTTTAAAAAATAGAAGCAAACTTATAGGGAACAAACTAGTGGATACTAGTGGGGAGAATGAAGAGGTATGGGATTAAAAGACACAAACTATGTATTTTTTTTTTTCAAACTATGTATTAAATTAGATCGGCAACAAGATATGTTGTACAGCATAGGGAAATATAGTCATTGTTTTTAGTAACTTTAAGTAGAATATTATCTATGGAAATACTGAATATCAGTGTTGTACACCTGAAACTAATATAGCATTATAAATTAACTATACTTCAACTTTTATAAATAGAATATATATTTACATATGTTTATATGTGCATAAACAATGAATATACAAATGACCAATAAGAGCAAGACTTTCAAATGTGTACTATATTTTAAAATTTCTGAATATGAATATTACCTGTACAGAATATTACCTAGTATTTTTATAAAATTTAATTTAATTTAATGCCTTGAAACAAAGCTATGATAACTGTTCATTTAACTGTTCAGAAAAAAATGGTTTTCTTCTGTCTCATGTCTTAAAGGGGAATTAAAAAGCATTGTAGCTCTTGAGAAATTTGAAATCTTTGTAATTATCAATTCAGGAGGGAGAATGCAAGTGGTAGGCTTTGGTCAGATGCATTAGGGTTCAACCAGATTCTAAATCTGTGACTGGAAAACATGTTTGCCTTCTTTTAAGTCTAGTGTCCTTATCTATTTGAGAGAAATAAGAATAATAATTGATTAGCCTGTCTTTCAGGAATACTGGGAGGACTGATGAGAAAATAAATACAAAAATGCTATCTAAGCACCAAATAAGCAGATGATTGCTGTCACGTTTTTGGAGGAAGTTGTGACACTGATTTCCCAAGAGGAAGAAGGGAGCATAGACACCTTCCTCTTTCTTAAGGCCTTGAAGGGGGAAAAGAGGGTCTGTATAGTTCTTCTTTCATATTTCTGCCTTGAAAACTAGAGACTTCCTAGGTTCTGCTGGAAGAAAATTTAGCGTTAAAAAACATCCATTTAACACCTTGATTAGTCAGAACTTTTCACTGCTGATGAATGTAACAGGCTTTAGCAAATAGGGAATTTATTGGTTCACTTAACCAAGAAGCCCAGGGGCAACCTTCAGGCATGGAGTTGGATCCAGCTCCTTAGAAACTAAGATTCGGAATCTGTCTCCTCCTTTTGAGTCTGTATTCCTCTGTATTGGCTTTCTTTCTTTTTTTTTTTTTTTAAGTTAGGCTCTCCTTTTTTGGAGGCAAAGTGACTGACTACTAGCAGCCTTAGGCTCCTGTTCAGCTAGTTCTACAGATCCAGAAGGAAAAAAACACCTTTCTTTCCTCCTGTTGCACCAAAGGTCTTGGGCCTGAATCTCACTGGTGCAGTTCGGACACAGCCGCTCTCTGCACCAGTCACCAGTGCCTGTAAGATACTGGGCTCGGGAGTCTTGGACCCCAGAGATGGGATTGGCTTCACGCAGGTAACATGGACTCAGAGGGGGGAAGGTGGTTCCTCAAAGGCTGCATATCAGGAGGGCTATTTCTAAGATGAGTAGAAAAGGTAGAAAAGAGCTGTAGATATAACTCCTCTGCCTCCTTGTGAAAACAAAACAAAACAGAAATGCACAGTATGTTCTCTGTGCGTTGTACGGTTTTTGGCATAGTGGAGATGAAATGACATACAGAAGTGCCCTCTTAGGGTTTGGACTAGAGTCATGTGAATATGCAACTTTGTACACATAGTACACAGTCAAAAATGTAGTAAGTTCTATAACTTAATAAATAATAGTAGCTAACAGTAGCTAATAGCAATAATAATAATAGCTAACATTTATTCAGTGCTTTTTAGATTCTAGATATTAATCTAACAGTTTCACTTCTTATTTAACCTCCAGAAGAACCAGAAAGTAGCAGCTGTTATCCCACTTTATAGATGAGAAAACTGAGGCACAGATAAGTTATTTAAAACTTCTCTACTTAGAAAATAAGCTTACAGTTACCAAGAGGGAAAGGAGCGGGGAGAGGGATAAATTAGGAATTTGGGATTAACATATACACATGACTATATATGAAACAGGTCAAGAAGGACCGACTGTATAGCACAGAGAACTATATTCAATATCTTTGAATAATCTATATGAAAAAATCTTGGAAAGAATATATATATATATATCACTTTGCTATACACCTGAAACGAACACAACATTGTAAATCAACTATATTTGAATGGAAAAAGAAAAGCGCTCTAGGAACTTGGAGTTATACATTTTACCAACCAGAATAGTGAGATCGCCATGTAGGGGGCGCTGTTTGAAGAGGATTTAAAATTCAAGCAAGATTTCAGTGAAGAGGGAGAGGGAAATAGCCTGATTCTAGGAGAAGGAAACCAATGAAGGAATGGAGCAGAGGTGGTGCAGGAAGTGTTTAGGAAATGACAGGAAGCAACGGTTGACTTTAACTTTGGGCTTGTGCAAAAGTAAGATGAAAAAAAAAAAATTAGGGGGAAGAATGGTGCTTTGGGGCCGGTTATAAAGCTTGGCTGCTGTTCCGAGGAGTTGGACTTGTTCTGAAGTACGTAGGATTTGTGAGTAGGGGAGTGGCCTGGATAAACAAGAAAACAGCCAGACCCCTGAGTGTTTCGAGATGGAGATGTTGGCTTTATTTCTCTGCCTGACATTCTTGAGATGTTTTGGAAGGTTTTTGCAAATGTCCCGTTGGGTGGCATTTTGGTGGCTGTAGTTCTTTAAATGATTTAGCTAAGCCTTAGTGAAGGGTCTTTTAAAAAGGAGACCATTTCTTGACATTCTGCTTTCTGTACCGACTATTGGGGAGAGGTAAAGAGCCAGGCTCTTATAGAACACTTTCCACCCAAGACAAGCAGGTCTCTGTGTCTGTCTGTTTCACAGTAAGGCCATTCAGTACTCAAGACCAAGAAGATAACATGGTCCGCTTATTTAATGGTCTTCTATTTGCTCTTCTATTTTGTTCCGACATTAAACGGCGTTAGAATCGAGAATTAGGACTCTCTTTCCTTGCCAAAAGAAAACACAAGTGGCTTGTTGACTACAAGATTTATTCTCACAGATACTTCCAGAGTAATATAAAATCTTGGCCAGGAGTCCACGGAAAGGAGCCGGAGGCATATGCCCCAGCCTCCTTCCCTGAATGTGGGCTCGGTGCCCAGAAGGACACCATAAATCACTTATAATTTATGATGAGCCCCATCGTATGCTACACCCTGCTTGTTGGCTGGTGTCTGTCCTCTACACACTGTGGCCTCCCTTCTTCAGAACATAGAGACTTTTTCAGATGAGCCATAGGACGGGGAGCGGAGGATTTTCCTTTCGGCTGGTCCAGCCAAGCAGTCCAAGGGGGGAGAAGACTGAAGACTCTTGTTCTTAGAGTTTAGCCACAGGTCTCGCCTGCGCTTTCTCTAGACTGGATGTGGGGAAAGGACAGAAAGTAAGATCTTATTAGCCTATTTTCTTTTTTAACTCAGTTTTTAATCCTCTTTTTTTTTTCCTCTAACAAATACACTTTTCTTTTTTTTTCTGAGTGTCAGCAACCTGCAACAACCAGGTGGTGCTGGTGGTAAAGAACCCACCTGACGATGCAGGAGACATAAGAGACTCGGGTGGGATCCCTGGGTTGGGAAGATCTCCTGGAGAAGGAGATGGCAACACACTCCAGTATTCTTGCCTGGAGAATCCCCTGGACAGAGGAGCCTGGTGGGCTACGGTGCATAGCGTCGCAAGGGGTCTGACAGGGCTGAAGCGACTTAGCACACATGCATGCAACCACCTGAAAAGTCCTGATGGGAATACAGGAGTCAGTGAAGGCTACACTTCTATAGAGTAGTAGGTCCCAAAATGTGTCAGGACACATCCTGCTGGTTAAGGATTAAGATCAGAAAAGAAACAAACTGTCCTCCATCAGGTGTGTGGGGAAGGACTTCAGAAAAGGGGACCTTTGAGCAAAGACTTGAAGGAAGTGATGAGATGAGCCATGTGGGGTTTGAAAAATCTCATCCTGGTAAGGCCAGAGGCCACCAGGCCTCAGGTGAGAAGCAGCAGGGGCTAGAGCAGAGAGAGCCAGGGGAGGGAGTGGTTAACGGAGGATCAGGTTGAGGGGAAGGCCATCCTGCCTTGGGGGGCATCATAGAGACCATGCCAAGGAGCTGAGATACGCAGTATGAGATGGACCGATGTCCACTGGAAGTGTTTGGAAGATCAGTCCTTTTCAAATACTTGAAAACCCAGAGTTAAGTGTGAAGTCAGGAAAATAGGACACAGCGCTTCCTTCACTTAGAACATGAGCTGTTGTAATCAGGATTGAACCGTCAGAACTTTAATTCACCCAAGGTGAGGAGTTAAGCAGAAATCATGGTTTTGCACAAAGAATTACTGGCCAAGATGTGGAGAAAAGGGAACCCTCTGACACTCTGTTGATGGGAATGTAAATTGGAGCAGCCGCTGTGCAAAAGAATAGGGAGATTCCTCAAAAAACTAAAAGTAGAACTACCATATCATCAGCAATTCCATTCCTGGGAATATATCTAAAGAAAATGAAAACACTAATTTGAAAAAAATACATGCACCCCAGTGTTCACAGGAGCATTACTTATGATAGCCAAAATATGGAAACACCCAAGTGTCCATTAGCGGATGAATGGATGAGGAAGATATGGTATATATTTACAATGGACTATTACTTGGCCATAAAAAGAATAAAATCCTGCCATTTGCAGCAATATAAATGGACCTAGAGGTTATTTTACTTTGTGAAAAATGTCAAACAGAGAAAGACCAATACTATATTGTCCCTTATATGTGGAATCTAAAAACTAAAATGAGTGAATGTAACAACACAGAAACAGATGACAGAAATAGAGAACACACTAGCGGTTACCAGTGGGGAGAGGGAAGGGAGGAGGGCCAAGATGAGGTAGAGGATTAAAACGATCCCATGTAAAAGCACCAAGCAGTAAGAATGTGTTGTACAGCACAGGGAAATACAGCCATGATTTTGTAATAACTTTAAATGGAGTATTATCTATAAAAATATTGAGTCACTGTGTTGTACACCTGAAACTAATATAATAATATAAATCAGCTATGTAAAAAAAGGGAAAAAGAAATCATAGTTTTCCTTGGCCTTGGTGTAAAAATCACATGTGCTTTTTTAATTAGGATAAAAGTGAGTAACTGTGAGCCATTTACTCAACTGGCAACAATACTTTTCATGGAAAAGCCCAGCTATTCCATCCAGTGATCTGTGTCCTGCAAGATTCTGGGTGTGCTGCTGCTGGGAGCGAGACCCCCCCAGTATTAACACTGTTGTTGCACAGACGAGTGTGAGCTTCAGAGTCGAAGAGCAACTGGTGGATACTTGGGATCAGATTCTAGGAGGCTTCCATGACATGCTTTGCTCCCAGTGCACCCAGCATCACCTGTACTGTTTTCCATTCACAGATTACTTGCTCAGGTCTAGAGCGATGGGGAGCGTGGCCTTGATTAATGGGCTACAGTTACAGGGAGGGAGTACAATGTTGACTTCTTTGTTCAGTTGCTAAGTCACATCCGACTCTGCAACCCCATGAACTGCGGCACCCCAGGCTTCCCTGTCCTTCATTATCTCCTGAAGTGTGCTCAAGCTCATGTCTACTGGAAAAACCATAGCTCTGACTCTACAGACCTTCATCAGCAGAGTAATGGCTCTGCTTTTTAATATGCTGTCTAGGTTTGTCATAGCCTTTCTCCCTAGGAGCAGGCGTCTTTTAATTTCATGGCTGCAGTCACCATCTGCAGTGATTTTGGAGCCAAAGAAAATAAAATCTGCCACTGTTTCCATTTTTTCCCCCATCTATCTGCCATGAAGTGATGGGACCGGATGCCATGATCTTAGTTTTTTGAATGTTAAGTTTGAATTCCTTCTTACGAGGAATAAAGTGAGAGTGATGGAGAACTGGAGGGGACTCTGCTGTAAAGGGACCCTCTTGCCTCCAAATATCTTTAGACAGGTGAGCACATCCCAGGAATGTTCCTGAAAGGACTCTTGCTTGGTGTGGCATGTTGGACTAGAATGACCTCGCAGATTCATTCCAATGCAAAACACTTCTGGGCCCATGAAAAACTGTCTTGTGAATGTGTTCTGCAAACAGACAGACACTCTGTAAACATGAGGCACATATTTTAAAAGATGAAGAGTGAGATACTTGTTCTGGGAGCGCGGTGGTTGGAACTTGGTGCCCTGACAGCATACCTTCCATGCCTAGTCGCCTGCAGTTTGTTCTCCTTGGCCCAGGACACAGTTATCTGCATCTGTGTTAAAAATGCCCTCAGCCAAAGACCAAACAAATAACCAAAGGCATTTTCCTATCAGGACCCCTTTATGCAAGGTAGAGCAAAAGAACAACGCTGTCGAGTTTGATTCTTGACAAGAAGCCAAGCTGCCGCTTCTCACTCCAGTATTTACACAGAAGAAAGAGGGCGGATTTTTAGCTGAGATTAAATTAGAATGAAAGCAACAGAAAACGTAACTCTAAAACTAAAGGATCCTCTGGGATCCATAATGGAAAGGCAGAAACAACAAGGGGATACCTTCTGGACCCCCTGTTGATTTTTTTTTTTTTAAGTTCAGGTTTGAAAGCTTTTAAAGGTATCCGAAGCAGAGATTGGGCTTCCCGGGTGACTCTAGTGGTGAAAAACCCACCTGCCAATGCAGGAGACCCAAGAGACTTGGGTTCAATCCTTGGGTCGGGAAGATCCCCTGGAGGAGGACATGGCAGCCCACTCCAGTATTCTTGCTGGCTCCAAAGTCACTGCAGATGGTGACTACAGCCATGAAATTAAAAGACGCCTGCTCCTTGGGAGAATCACATGGACAGAGGAGCCTGGAGGACTACAGTCCATGGGGTTGCAAAGAGCCAGCCACGCCTGAAGCACGCATGCACAGACAGAGATTACAGAGTGGCTTTGATTAATGATCCAGGATCACCCCAGTATTTGGGCTGGATGGGCTGTCCTTTAGTGGCCATTGAATCGCATCCCTAAGTTTACAGATAATGGATCAGAGCCTTGGAACCTGAAGAGTTCCCAGCGTCACACAACTGGCTGTGGAAGTTCCAGGACTAGAATCCCGGACTTCTGACAACCATTTTGGGTTTTAGGGCACTTAATCGAAGCAGCAAACACAGTTAGAAGCTCTGTTTCCTGAGAACCAGGGGCAGACAGCCACGATGACTGTGTTCTGTGTCAGCAGTACCCTCACTTTCCCAGGATGTGGCCTCATCACATGTCCAGTGGCACCTGCAGCCTCAAGCTTAGTGCACACAGCCGGGGGGAGGGAGAGCGTGATCAGGGCCCACCCACAAAAAGGGGCGCCTGAGACCCTGGCTGCAAGAGGTCTCAGACCCCTTGGAGCCCCAGGCAAGTGTGAATGAGTTGTACCATCCTCAGGAGACTGCAGTGGTGAGGGTCCGTCTTGCTGACCCGCTGCCTGTCTTGGCAGGGCCCCAGTGTCATTGTGGGGGGTGGCATTTGGCTTCCTGTGCTGAAGGGGGTTCTCTCCTCTTTGACAAAAAGCTTGAACCCATTAAAGCTACATTTAAGTAACAGCACTCTTTTTTACAAACAAGAGCTCCCACTACAGAACAGCTCCTGCTGGCCCCCACACCCAGTTGACTTTGTTCTGTTGAAATTGCCAACGTTCCAGTGAGCTGTTGTTCACTTGTTTCTGGAAGGGATGGTGGAGGGTGGGGGTGGGTGAGTGAGCTAAAGGAAGGAGGGGGATTTCTTTGTGTGTCTTCATGTGAACCAATGAGATGTTCATTATCATTCTTTTCACTTTTCATTCATTCACTCATTCATTTCCTCATTTGTTTATACTGTGATTCTGCCCCGCCCCCAAAAAAGTTTGACAAAACTTAGAGCAAAGAGCACATATGCTATAAATAAAATGTAAATGAAGTCAGGTCCCTAAGAAGGAGGAAACAGAATTCATCCATGAATTGCCATATGAAATCGGTGGTATATATCAAGCTTTACTGGGACTTTTCTGGCAATCAAGATACACAATTCCTAGTTATCAGAAAGGAGAAAAAAATTCCAGTTTCTTCAAAAGATGCTCAATGTAGCTCTTCTGGGGTTCATGTCATTGCTTAATACAAAGCTCTGATCCAAGGCACCCCCCCCTCCCTCCCCACTCCCTCCCCAGTGTCCTAGCTTCAGGCCACCTGGAGCACCCCCAAAAAGCATGTTCTTAGTGTCATTACAAGCTCTGTATGTGCCAAGGATGGCATAGGCTGCTGCAGTTCATGGGGTCACAAACAGTCCGACACGACTGAGCGGCTGAACTGAACCAATGGCGTAGGGTAATGGGGTTTTGGTTGGGTCTTGAAATTATGTTGTCCAGGGTGACTTTAGGAGTTACAGATTACGAGGCCAGGAGTAGTAATTTTAGGGAGAATCAGAATCTAGTCCTGCTGTGGCTACCCACTCTCTACCAATGAAACTTTCTTTCTCCCCTAAAGAACCCTGGCTTGACCCCTTCTCTGGCCCTTTTTCGAGTGTCAAGGTGCTTTCTTGAACAGGGCATCTGGAGGAAATAGAGTGTGTTAACAGGAAATAGACCCTGTGTTAACTTGACACACCTTCTTGGCCCCTGAAAGTGGGGACCTCAGCTAGGGGTTATATGACATGTGAGGTTTAGGAACTAGCACTATAGACATAAGGTGACTACTGCTGAAGTCTCATCCTGAGCTCCTAAGCTCCGTTCTGAAGTTGCGCCAGGAATTTAGATTTCTTCCTGAAGAAGAATCACTGTTGAGTTTCCTGCCCCATTACATTCTATGAAAGCATGAATTGACTCCGTCCTCCCAAGACTTGGTATTTGTCAGGGATTACTCCAGAACACTCTAGAACTTGTGAGTATGGCAGGGAAAAGAATTACACAAATGTCGGACTTCTGTAATAGACGGTGTGAGAAAGAAAACACTAGCAAAGTAGTCCTTCTGTCTGGGATTCAGATGAGTTACCTGAATGTCTACTGAAAGTTTGTTTTTATGTAAGCATGCATATCCTCTGTATTCATTGTACATTCATAAAAGCCTGTGTTTTAGAATGCATTACTAAAGAAAGGAATATTTCAAAGTGAGAAGTAGCTTTGGTGCCCCATAGTTGATTTAAGATAATGTGTCTGAATTCTAGGCCAAGTACCATCATTTGGAAGAAAGCTCAGTGACTGGGCTTCAGATCATGGGCTCAGGTCATTTGCCCATTCTGATTATGTTGATTCCATTCACGTGGTTTGCGGGGCAACTAGAAAAACTGGGGTCTGAGCCCTCAAGTGAACAGAATGAATGTACTCAATTCTACTTGGAATGTTTTTCGTAATTATTTTAAGCAATGAAGATTCTTACTTGTGCTTATTCTTTTTAAAAGTATTAGAAAGGAAGATTTCTACAAGACAAAGTAGAGAGGAGCTGATAAGAAGGGGAGTTCTTAAGGAATTGCCTGATCAAGGTGAGGAAATTAATCATACATTTAAAGTAATTTGATCCTTCATTCTCTGGTCTTTCTTTCATTTTCTTTTGAAATTTAAGATGATCATGGTCTTTGGGAGATAAAGTACGACAATCTGAGAATCTTGCTTTAATTCAGACAGCCTTTGTGGGCTGCAGGGTATCTCAGGTATTCTAAAGAAGACATTCAATGAGCTTTTTGGTGAGTGCCTCACCATATGTCATCCTAAACCTAAAGCTTAACAAAGCTTCTCTGTGGCAGGAGATACAGACAAGATACAAATGCTTACATGGTTCATGCTCTGTTCTTGAGCTTCAGTCTCTCTCTACAAGTAAACTCCATTGTTTGACTAAATGCAAAGTTTCAGCTGAAAGTTTTAACTCGTGCCTTTTGGTTTCTTAAGCCTACCAGTAAAAGAAAAAAGACATGATAAACGGACCTCTTGTCCTTTATACTCTATAATACACTCAAATGTACGTTCAATAAGGCATGAATGGGCAGATTAGTCTGCTTTATGCATCTCTCAAGTATTTTCCCAGCTTTGTTCTCTTTTCATTTCTTTGAATCTAACTGTCTCACCTTTTCACTATTTCACCTTTTCACTATTATTTCCAAGTATTTCATCCCCTACATCTAATCTTCTTCCCTTTTCCCCTTTATCTTCCCAAGGGATAATCTTGCTCGAAAAGACAAGGATTAGATAGAAACTGAGATAGGCCCTCAAAAGAAGATACCAAGATTGGTTATTTCTCAAAATAAATAATAGTGAATAATCATTGCTCCCACTACTATAAAACTCATGGAAATTTTTGTTGCAACGTTGTTGGTTTACCTCATGCCTTCCTCACCTCATCCCCTGAATGCTTACTGAGGTAAAATATTATTATTGTGCTCTTATGGGCACAAATAAAGTGCTATTAATTTAGAATCAAAACAATAGTACTCCTCTTTTCCTAAAATATGTTCCTTGCAAAGAGCTTAACATCTTTTGGCATTTACTATTTGTAAATCCAAATGACATGATATTCAACATCTGAATATTCTAGAAGAAGCTAAGAGATGCTTTACTATTTTATTCCTGCTTTAAAGAAAACAGGGAAGTCCTGAATTAAAGAATGCCATTTTTCTTGAGCCCTCAAAATTTTAGGTGTTTTACTTATTATACTTCTCTCACTCTTATTTTGGACTCAGACAGTAAAGAATCTGCCTGTAATATGGGAGACCTGGGTTTGATTCCTGGGTTCGGAAGATCCTCTGGAGAAGGGAACAGCTACCCACTCCAGTATTCTGGCCTGGAGAATTCCATGGACCATACCATGGGGTTGCAAAGAGTCAGACACAACTGAGTGACTTTCACTTTCACTCCATTTTATGAATGAACTTTTAAGTATCCCCTAATTTTCTGTTAACCTTGAAGCTATTCATTTTCTGCCTAGGGCTTTTAGAAATAAAAAAATGTACATCCTTAACGTTTTTGTGCTTGAAGGTGGACTTGCAGTTTCAAAGTCTTCCTCCTCTCTTATCTCCCTGGAAAAAGCAGAGAAATTACATGTCCACTGAAAACTCAAATGTTGGGTGATCATCATTACAGGATAGGCCACAGCAGTGGTGTGGTAACCTTTATTTGGAAACCTTTTTAAAGGAAGAAAAAGAAGTGGAAAAATTTATGGCCAGAACTGTTAATGAATATTGAATATAGAGACTAAACGTCTCTTTTTTTATCCATTAAAAATTATAGCTAGAAAAGCATTTACTTTTTCTATAAACAAGTGGCTTAGGGAAATGCTTAGTATTGCTTGGTTTTTATTTTGCCTAATCTGTTAAGCTATTTGCAAGATAGATTGCAATTTCATTTACTTATTTTCCAGAAGTCTGACTCTGTTGAGTCTTTTTATTTAATGCTTGCAGACTGAACATTATAAGTTTCAAAACATAAAATAACAAACATGCTTAGGCTTTTAATCTAAGCATGGTGTAATAGGTTTAATGTTTGGGAAGTCATCAATTACTGAATTTTACTTTCTACTTTTTGCGTGGCCCTTATATAGAACTACATAAATTACCTAATACTTAGAAGTTCCCGGTGAGGCTTATTGTAAATAGACTCTTTCCCCCCGTTTCAGCCAAGGGCTGTATAAAATAGTTTTCTGTCATTTTTCCAGAAGCAATTATCTTGAGAATTTCGGCCTGTTTCCAGCCCTAGCCAGAGACTGGAAACTGCTGTTCTTAGTGACAACCTGCTCTCTTCTGCCAGTCAAGGTTCATTCTTTCCTTGATGTTCTTGACCTTGCCTTAGCTCTTAACAGTGCTTGTCAATTATGCCCTTTATTCGGTCAGCCAAATAGACTTTAAAAATACCGCCAACTACCCTGGGTTTGACCTCGTCCCATTCCACCCCATACCCTTACTCCCAGCTATTATTATTCCTCTTAGATGACCTTTTTTATACCAAAATCTAACTTTAATCTAAAAATTCAGTGATTGGCCTTCTCTCCTGAGAAGTCCACGGTCTAATCCAAGTTTAGTCATCTTCTGGTTCTTACCTTTCCTTTCCCTTAGCTTTAACGTGAAGGCATGCAGATGTTTTTGTCTGCATACCAGCCTCCTTTCCTTTTCTCCTGGGATGCCTTTTTTAATTAGTCACTTATCTTCTGTTTATGATTTTCTTCTTGTCTCTGTTCCTCTGTTAACTGTATCCCCAGAGAACCTGTTTACCCGAAAGAGGGAAACCCCTCAAACACTCTCATGCTTCTTATTTAACCACTTATTTCTGTATGCTTTATCTCTTGGTTTACTTTAAGCTTAGGACTCTTGTCTGAGTTTTCTCCTTTCTTTGCATACAGATGCTCCTGTAAGACCTGGAGTGGGCATCTTACTGTAACTGGCAACCTGGCTCAGGACTTATTTTAATTCTAAAACAATACAAAAAACTAGAAAACCTTTTCAGTACACACACCAGTTAATAATAACTTTAGTTCTCCTCTGTTTTTCTTCTTGAATTCCATATTTATTACAAACATGGCTCATTTTCCTATTATTGCCTATACTTTAGCTTTATTTCATATTAATATCTCAGAGTAAGTATCTTTATACATTACTGACCATTTCTCTTTATCATGTGCTAATCCAGTTTCTTCTTATGCCACAATTATTTAATTTTCTCTCTAGCATTTTTGTTCTGAATTTTAAAAATTCGTTATTTAATCTCCTAAAGAATTTTTAATGTAATAATGGTTAAAATAGAATTAAATTGTCATTAACATGATTTCAGCATGTTTTTATTACCAGCGAAAGTCGTAGAAAACAAAGATAAATTTGTATTTGAGTTACCTGAAAACTGAGGATTTTTATATAAAGAAATGGTTTTCTCTTCTGTCTGGAATTTTCCATTCTTAGATTATTTATTTTTTTGAATCCAATACCTGGACATTATATTGTGTCTCCCCTCCCTCTTTTTTTTAATAGTAAATTTCTTGGGATCCAGTAATGAGAACCAAGGATCTTTTGTTTTCTTTTTGGTTTGTCATGTAGTCTTTTAAAAATTATTACCTTAATTTTATTGACATAGTTAAGATTTACTTGTAATAATGTTGCCAGTTATTATCTATTTTAGTTTTATACAAGTATTGGATTATAGGTATGTAGGAGTTACACAACTGAGGGACAATTATTTGTTCATTTTGAATATGATTGCATTATATGTATTTTACTTGTTAAAATGCCATATTTGTTTCTGTCAAAAAGGCCAGTGGATTTTATTGTTGAGCCAAAGCAATTCAGTCATATTTAAAGAAAAATTAAGAGATAATCATTCTGTTCAGAATAATTGCAAAGTAAAATTAATCACACTTACCTAAAATTAGCTCTAATTATACATTTCTTCAAGTTTACTAAGTAAAAATATCATCATTAATTTTTTTTCCAATAGCACAGCTTCTTAAAATTTTCCTGATATGAACTAGTGTTAAATTTTCAAGCAGCACTGAATTAAGAGTTTCTGCAAAATCTCTCTTACTTTAGAAACTCCTAGGAATTTATAAACATTCATGGGTGTTAAATTAATTATTTATGATTTAGATAACATTAAATTTTAATTTCAATTGTGATTTTTAAAAAATTCCCTCAAATTGCTTTTTTCTTAACATTTTTTCGTAATGTTTTCAAATTATTATTGCCCTAACTTAAAGACTTTTTGGCCAGCAATATACAACAACTCCCTGAGTACATTTTAATATTTCCATAAATAACAAAATGAAAATACAGTTAGTCTTACTGACATCTTTCCCTGAGTAGAGTAGAGGGTATATTACTGTGTAAAGTCAGCGTGTTATGGATATAATATTCTGGAGACAGTGGTGCTTGGAAATGTTCATGTCTCCCACTAATCGTTGGTATGTGTAATTGCTATTCATGTTATTAGTATATTTGCATTCACCTTGTGTTTTTGGTGCTTGTTAAAAATGTTTATTCCATTTTTCAGATTCCTCCTTTTATCGTTCAGTTTCTGAATGACAAAGAGACTCCCAAGTGTGATTTCAACCAAAACTAAACCCAAGAAGAGAGGGACTCTCCTGCCCAGGGATATTTTATAATTAGATTAATCATTCCTGTCTTGAGATGGCATCTGGGTACCCTCTCCATAGCTACTTTCCCCCAACACTAAGAATTTCCTAGCTCTTTCATTTCAATGAATTATTCAGTAAAACATAGTGAAAATAGTCCAGAATGTATTTGGTTTCCAGGTCTGAAACGTAAATCTGAACCCTACAGTCCTAGTACCTGGAAAACTGGGTTTTAAGAAAGCCGTCAAAGTTAGACATCTAGGTGTTTCTCTCCCCATTTTTAGATGGAGATGTAACAGTTAACTTTGAAAATTCAAACGGGCACATGATACCCGTCGGAGAGGAATCTACCCGAGAGGAAAATGTAGTAAGATCTGAAGAAGGTAATGGCTCTGTAGCTGAAAAAGCACCACCTCTGGAGGAAAAGGCAGAAGATAAGAAAGGTAAAATCAAGAGAAACCCCACAATTCTTTTACAGCTCAAAGATGAGAAGCAGTTCTTGGGCTCCACACATAGTGACCCTGAGACCAGTAGGGAGGAGTTCTGTAAATACAAGGAGAGAATGATAACTAGCAAAGAGAAATGGGATGGTTTCCTCAGGTAGATACATCCATTTTATAAGCACATCATTTAATGCTTTATTAAAGAGGGCTAATTAATGGTAAGAATCAGAAGTCGTGGCTTCTTCTATCATTAGAGATGTCTGGGAGTGTTATCCTTTCATCAGGAGTTTTTTCTCAGCATCTTCTTTAAAAAAAAAAAAGAGCAGCAGTCTGAACATCTTTCTCTGCGGGTGACAGTTGTAGCAGCTCAGCTTGGAGGAAGAACAAACAGGATGGCTCACTCAGCCCAGCACCACCTCTTCAGAAGTGGAAGCTCGGCTGGTAGCGTCCACACACCCAACACTGTAGTTCTGGTCCAGGCTCAGACATTTCTGGGAGACCAGGAATGGTTCCCAGTAATGCCGGGGATCTGGGTTGCTGGCGTGGCCACAGCCTCTGCCCGATGATTTATCTGTGCAATTGGAAATTTTAAAATATGCCAGAGGCAAGTATGCCATTCCCAGAAGCTTTCTTTTGAGATACCTTGGTTTCCGATGTGAAATACTGTGGTAAATTACAGAACTGCAAAATACATGTCTGTCGGGGACCCCCAGAACATTCACAGGTTCCTGGGCACTGATAGACTGCGTTATCCATACCACACCTATCACAGTTGCAGGAACCCCCAAACCTCTTATGCAAGCCTGAACTGAAATGCCCATAAAATAAGCCTTTGTTGGAACAGTCTAGATGATTTCCTGCCACATATAAATGAATTGTCAGGAAGTAGGTTAGTTTTCCATAATGTCTCCTTCTGAGTTGGATGGCAAAAATTTGTCAGACCTGATCTGAACTTTCTAGGCATTTTGAAGACTCTTAGAAACTGCTGGAAGGAAACTTCTCTTCCTCTGTTCTTGACCCAAATCCTCCAAAGACAAAGGGAATGAAAGAACATTTGTCAGATGTTATAACTTAAGATCATCTCCTCGGAAAGTCTATAATGCCTTATTATTTGCATGTATATTAGCCTTTCAAATTTTTAGAAGCCTCTATTAATTACCTGTTGAAAATTATTTTGCTTTATTCAGTATTAAGTATGGAGCTTTACTATAATCTTTCTGTTGAACAAGTCTGGTTATGCTTAAGAATACTGATTATAAGAAATCAACTAATGTTTTTAGTGATATGATTCCTGGATAATAAAAAGAAAACAGACCTGAATAGATTTTGAGAGTAGGTGAAAGCATTATTGCAGTGATTTCTTTTTTGTTACTTTTATCTTTTTTTTTTTTTCAGTCCAACTGTCCTGTCTCACCACACTGTTAAATTTCAAATCCATCTGTGGTTTTTCCCTGGTCCAGCCTTTTCACTTTCAAGAATCACATCCTTCATTGTGTAACAGAGCCATCTCTAGTGCTTGCCTTGTCCATGTGGAGTATCAGTCAGTGGACTGGACAGGCTTCAAAGGACGTGTTTCCTTTATCAGCATAATAAAAAGTTGCTGACAGCTTTATGTTAATTAAACCCTCAGGCCTGGACATTCCAAGAAGATGGCAGACTTCATAGGTTCATGGATATTTGAGAGATGTTTTTGTTTTCTTATTTTTTATCTTGGACTAGTACCTTCTGTTCTTGTTGGTCAGATAAGGTCCAAGATAGCATTGTGCTTTGGCTGGTCTGTACCTGAGGAGATGAAAATGCTGGTCTTGCTACCACAGCCCTAGTAAGACAGAGGAGCCTCCCTTTCACTATATGGACAGTGTCCCCACTGAAGCCACCCTGAGTGAGGGGAAGCCACTTGCTGACACTAAAAAGAACGTCAGTCCTAACCAACATCACAGAGTATCGTGTTAAATAGAAAATACCTTTTAAACAAACCATTCATTGCTCTGGAAAGACAGCATTTAATTCTAAAAAAATTAAAATAGCTTAAGAGTCACTCTTAGCTCTGTTCCTCTTCTGATCTCACTTCTTATGTGAGCTTACTGCTGTGCAAATCCACCTTCCCATGTTCTCAGCTTATCCTTTATTTGGGGGTTCAGTGTTCCCCGTCCTTCTGCATTAAGTCAGCTTACCCATGAGCTTCATTTCACCTGTTAATTGGTTATATTTGCAAAACTAATGCCACCTGGATGCTTGTGTATCTTTTTAAGACAGCATATTGGCACTTGAATATTTGAACCATCTGCATCAAAGAGAACAAACAAATGGCAAATGGCCTTCACCCTGCTCTGTGGGTAGGTTCTACCTAGGACTCATGGTATTTCTGGGGCTCCCAAGAGATTCCCAAGGGCCCGATTCTGGAGCTGGAGCAGTGGGGCCTTTTCTGCCTATCGCTGGAGACTTTTCCCGTAAGCCTTCTGGGCCTCTTAGTCTCCCATTATTCCTTCTCAATAAATATATAAGAGGCAGAAAAACTGATCTGCAATCTGTTAAGTAAAGCGTGGTGTTCAATATGAGAAATCTGAAAAAGTATCGGATATTATTTCTATTGAGTCATTGTAGAGGGCTTTCCATGAAGTAACAGGTCACTTGTGTGCATTTGTTCCCCACGTGAGCATGAAGATATTGGCCACAGGGGCCAGGGAAAGAGCATACTGAACGTGAGCGACGACCTTGCCTCCAAGCAGATCGTGGCCTCCATGGAGACCAGTATGCACACAGGCCACTGCAGTGAAAGATGCAAAGTGCTCTGGGAGGCCTGAGGACAGCAAGCCAGGGAACTTGCAAGGGGTATCAAATTGGATCTTAGAGGAAGGTATTTCCAAACTGGGACCTGGAGGAGACCAGAAGGAAGCAGTCAGGTGAAGGAGCGAGTTGGGGGCAGAAGGGCATTCTAGGCAAGAGGAAGGCTGCCTGCAGTTCTCAGTGTTGTTAAACTTGACTCTCCACGTGGTGGAAGGAGGCCAACCTGAAGTGTAGTGGTCAGCCACTCGCCTCCAGACCATTGTGACAGGTAGTATCCTCTTCAAGTCAGAGTGCATAGGCAGCCCTTTCTTAACCTCCTCTTGAAAACATTATACTCCTCTCTGCCATCTGTCTTTGCTTCAGATCATATGGTAATAGTAAAAAATACCTCTTGACTTACGTTCATTATCTCCCAGATACAAGAGTTTGCTCCCTACTGATGTGTGTGTTAACATCTATCAACTGATCAGTCACATTCACTGAATAGACATAATGTTTCAAGCATCATGCTTGATGGGATATAAAATTTCAGAAAAAAGGAGGTCATAATTTAGTCAGAAAAGCATACTGTTTGCATGCGTCCGCATGCATACACACACACACACATGCACACATTAGGAGTCACCGCAGAATAAATATAAACATTGGCCATATGGCAAACACACGCAGATAATTGATAGAACTTACAGAGGAAGGAGGATGGACTGTGCTTCTCCAAGAGTGGCCAGAAGTTTTGTGTAGTGAGTACATTCTTGATTCCCAACTGTCATAGAGTGAACCATCTCCTTCCCAAACCCAGTTGCTGGATAACTTTAGAATTTAAAAGCCTTTAGGCAGATCTAAAAAAGACCCCCCAGAAATATGGCATAAAGGCAGAGAATAAGAGATGTGAGGGTTAGAGCAAGAGATAATTAAGGTACCAAATGTGCAGATCATTGTTTTTGGTTCTCAGCCTGGATGGTGCTTTTATAAGGCTGGATCTCCATGCATTGTATCAAGCAGGAGGCTAAAGGTACAAAGATGTATTGAAAGAACAGTCCTCTACCCTGAAGCAAAAGACTAACAATGTGTATTTGTAAGTTTTACATTAAAGTAAGATGTTTTCAGTGACTGTCACCTCATCTCTTTCTCAGCCCTGACTAACACTTGGTGGTGCACTGATTTTTGGGTTCAGACCAGGTGGGTTAGGAGAGCCATTCCTGTGTTAAAGACTCTCAGCAGCTTGGTTGAGGAGTCAAGATGTATAAACAGAAAGGCACACACACAAAGGAGCCTCTGATAAATGTTGACTGAGGAGCTCAGACTATGTGTACAGTTAAGTTCAGATGCAGGAGGGCTCCATGTGGGCCGTTGTGACGGGTGGGTTTCATGGCTGAGGAAAGGTAAAAGAAAAGTTTTATCCATTAATTACACTGCAATTTAAATCACTTGTACGGTAGTTATACATGGATTGATGGGGATGTGGAAAAGAGGGGAGGAGTCCCCACTTCACACACACTGGGGTGAGAAATGAAACGAAAGAGAGAATAAAATAAGATGCATTCCAATATTAAAATCCTTTCTTGGTCATTTAATAACAGAACAACATCTTCAGTAAAGGCTTAGTCTTGTCTTAACACTGTCTTACATTTTCTGTTGTGCTCCACTTTTAAAGAAATGCTGCTTAGCTCTTTGGACCCAAACTGCACTTTAATTTTAATTAGTCACGATGAGAAAAGATAAGGATATGAAAATATGAATGAACATTCAGCATCTCCACGTTTTAAAATGACAGACTAATACTCCTCTAGTTATACAAAATCTTACATGAGGCTTTTATTTGTAGGTGTGATTTTTTTTTTCTTTAATGAATTTTAACCTTTATCTTTTCAAACTTGTTACTTGTGTTTACATGACAGAACAAGTTTGGTGGTTTCTTTTTCTTTTGGATTCTGCACCCTCCACTACCACTGTTTGAAAAGGTCAGCGAAAGTTAGGGTAAAACAGGAAGCTTCCCTAGTACACTGAGAGAACTTGAGAAGATTTTAATAGCAGAAAATGGTTTATTCTGCAGTGCATCGTGCTTCCTGTACCAGATTCTAGAGAGTCTCCCTTCGCTTAGAAAATAATTGATTTTTTTGACCACAGTGAGACAGATACAGGGCACACATCCCTTTCAAGTTGTTGGGGATCGTTCTCCTGGAAAGCCCCTCAGTGGAGGGTCACCTTGAGTCCAGCTGTTGACGTGCAGTCAGCCCTCACCCCGTGGCGGTGTGTGTAATGCACTGATCTGCCACTCCTCAGGCCCTTCAGTTTGGTTAAAAGTTTAGCACTCACACCCACATCATCGTCGAGCAACCCCCCATCCAGGAGTCAGCCCCTGATGGTGGACATTTACACTCACCCTGAACCTCATCACAGTCACTTCTGCAACTCTGTTTTGCCACAGGAGTGATGAGGGGCCTGGAGAACACACCCTGGTTTGGTGTTCAGCCTCGGCTCTCCTTTACCCCAACCTTCAGTCTCTCTGGTGCAGAAGCCCCGCTGGTTCCCGGGGGCTAAGCAGCCACATATTTGTATCACTGTCTCTCTGCGTCTTGCTCCTTCTATCTGTACGGTGTGTGTCTGTATCGGTCTGCTTTTGTTCACTTTCTCATTTGTAGAGAACCCTGAAAACCACTCTGAAACACCGGCAACTCCTGCTCCACCTCCTGCAGCTCTTCCTAAGCCTAAACCCAAACCTAAGCCCAAAAAAACACCTGTGCCTCCAAAAGGGGCCGCTGCCGGGGCCAGCCCCAAGGGTGACGAAGTGCCTCCTATTAAAAAAAACACCAAGGCTCCTGGTAAGCAGGTCCCCGTCCCACCACCCAAGCCAGCAAGCCGAAATGCAACCCGAGAGGCCGGTGAGTATGCCCTCCGTGGGGCTGAGTCTAGGGTGCTTGGCTCTGGGGTGGGTTCACTGCTGCTTCTAGGAATAATAGTCTTTTTGGTGTCTGATGTCTTTGGATGTAACACCGGCGGATTCAGTTGTAACACAGAGAATGCCCTGGAGAGTCTTTTGTTGCTGTCTCTACCAAGTGGATCTGTTCACCTCATTAGGTTTAGGGTGAATAGATGTCTTTCTTCCTGAGTCTCCACTGTCCGTGCAAAACCCAGTAGAAGGATACAGGGAGTATCCTTGTATGCCTGATGAGTAGCCATGATATGATCTGACATTAGTGGCTTCTCAGGGTGGCTCTAGTAGCAAAGGACCCGCATGCCAATGCCAGAGACATAAGAGAGGCGGGTTTGATCCCTGGGTCGGAAAGATCCCCTCAAGGAGGGCATAGCAACCCACTCCAGTATTCTTGTCTGGAGAATCCCATGGACGGGAGCTCGGCAGGCTCCACAGGGTCAACAAAGAGTTGGACCTGACTGAAGTGACTTAGCATGCATGATCTGACATTATGCAAATATCGACTGGCCTGCCTGTTTGAGTTTGGCTCTTTGGCTTGAGTTTTTTCTTTCAAAACATCTTAAGTTTGCACATTAAAACATGACACCTCTTTGACATATTTGCTGGATCTTAATGTCTTAAATCTTAGAGTCATCTTTCTAATGAGAAAGGGCTCACATCACCTAGTTGCTCCACCCCGCCCCCACTCTCTACTGGAGTCCCAGCTGCTCGGCAGAGTTGGATGTTACATGCTCAGTGTCCGCTTCCTGACCCCATAAACTTCAACGTGTCACAAGAGGTGCGGTTGTAAGCTGCCGCTGCAGATCACCAGAGGATGTTTGGGTGATTCCGTCACTTCATGTCATGTGTGTCCAGCTTTCCCTTCCACGTCAGATGTGCTTAATGCAAAGTGGAGTCGCCATTCTAGTGAAGTGGAATGAGTTAGCCTCCCCTGTCATCCAGCTTTTAAAAGGATATTAATCCAAATATATATGCTGAGCGGCTTTTTCCCATCACATGCCTAAAAATTGTCCGTGCTAGAAGGTCTGCTGTGCCTAGCAAACCTTATTCTCCTTAAAATCAGCAGCCACTTTCTCAAAATCAACTACCACGATATGCCTTGGTGTTGATCTTTCCCCTTGGTAATTTATACCCATGATGCTCAGGTTCAAAGAATGGCTTAGGTGACAGTATAACAGAACGCATTGTAAATAGGTTCCTCTCTCCCAGAGTTCCTCTTGTTGACCTTTGACCTTGCTTGTCTGGGTCTCTTCCAATAAGCTCTGAAATGAACATCTCAGAATGCTGAGCCTCTGGGGCCTACAGGCCATTTTCTCAGGGACCAGCTGCCATCACCCATCAGCGTCCGCTCCTGTTGGCGTCGCTGTGTGTCACCCAGCCTGCCTAGCACGCCCCAGGACAAATGCTTCAAGTGAGGCTGTTGCTGATTTATTTCCTGAAGAGAAGCCCCAGACTCTCAGCCCGTTCCTGGGCATGAAGACCCACCTCCCCAGGCCCCGCAGAGCAGCAGCTCATGATAGACTTGGCTTGTCCTCTCTCTTACTGCAGGAGAGATTTTGAGTTATTTCCAGGTATTTTATTTGAAGACTAATTTGTTAACTCTGGATGTTCCTAAGAGCAAAGTATAGTCATGTTATCCACTGTATTAAAAGAGGCCCAACTGGCCCTCAGTGTGAACAAGAGGCTTGCCGTTCTCAGGGTTATCACAGAGAAACAAGATTGCCTTGAAGTCTACCAAGCCCAGCATGTGAAGATTCTTTTATCGAATGTTGGTCATGCTCCTGAATCCTACTCATATTCCATTTGTAACCATCTGGAACTTTCTGCTTGGTAACTTCGCTTTATTTGAATAATGTTGACGTTTCGGGAAAGTTATTTCAAATTAACTCCCAATTTTTAGTCAGACGTTTTACACTGTTTCAAAAACTGTTGGTTCAGATTCTTCCTGTGTTACTAAGTTAGTTAGTCCTCTAGATCCCCAGATACCGGTTAGCACATTCACCTGCTTTGCTAGTAAAGTAACATCTCATATGTTTTTCTTTCTCGTTGTTTTACACTGTGTTAACAACAGAAATATTTTACTGAGAAGAGGTAGCATTTCATTTTTAATCACAGCCATAATTCAATGTAACTTGAGCAACACTTCAGCAAAATCCTCATTTTAGGAGACGGTCAAAAGAG
The DNA here is from genome assembly GCF_910594005.1 of Cervus elaphus. Lineage (NCBI taxonomy): Eukaryota > Metazoa > Chordata > Mammalia > Artiodactyla > Cervidae > Cervus > Cervus elaphus. The sequence continues at coordinate 27,693,723 of NC_057840.1, forward strand.
AAATATATTAACATGGTGTGAATTTGCACACTAGACTTAAAAATTGTCTTTTTTCTTAAGCAAGCCTGAAGTTAATTTTGCTGTTAGAAAAGAAAGAATTTTTTAAAAGAAAAAATAAGTAGAACTGATGTGTAGAAGAAATTCTGTTCCGCTTACCTAAGACCTAACTAAACATGATTAGACAGACAGCAAGTCTTTAGCATCTTGGTTGTGAAAGATAAAGTTCAAATGTACCTAGACTCCAGGAGTGTGCTTCATATGTTTGTCCCATAAGTAAATGAAGATTGTTTGTTTCAAAGAAATATTGACAAGCCCTGACATGGAGGAGAATTCTTGTAAGTACAGGTATCTAAAACAATAAAGCCCTCAAGCCACAGAGACTTGTTTTAAGCCTGCATCTTTACACACAGTATGACTAGCTTCTCTCGGTAGACCAGAGTTGGTAAAGTCATACATCTCATTGTCTATTCCTTTATTTGTTCTTCTGACCCTCCCAATTGGCTTCAATAAAGTTATAAACAGAGGTAAGTTACAACAAATAACATCTGTATGCAGAGTGTGTTGGCTCCACAATCTAACAAGGTTTTTCTAATTTTTCTGTGGAAGATAGTTTGATCCCTCAGGAAAAAGAGGGAATGTACAGCCTTCTCACAGAAGAAGCAATTATGGGAAATGCATAGATCATAAAGGTCATGAAATAATAGTTTAAATGTATTTCTGTGATACAAAGAAAAAGAGGGTTAAGTTTTATTTTCCCTGAAAATGGTTTGGTTGAAGGTATCCAGAAGTCGACCAACATGCCACGGCCATGGTCATGACCCTGGCTATCCTCTGATGAGGATATCCTTCTAGGAACATAAGTAGTTTCAGAAGATCTGAGAATGATACTCCACTACATTCAAACACTACACATGTACACATTTTTGGTTAAAAAAAAAGAAAACTGTTTTCTGCCTCGATGTTTTAGGGGATTTGTCTTTCCAATGCGGCCATGTGTTTTTTTTTCCTTTGCCCCATCACCCCTGCAGATAAAGAGATAGGGCAGCGTGGCAAGCGCTCTCTCTCAGCACTGGGGAGAGCTGGTTTGGAGTTTGCTCTTTTAGCAGGAAGATGAGTAAATTTGCTTTTGGCCAGAAAGGAGCAGGTGGTATATACACCAGCCTCTTCTGAGTGTGGGCTACTGTGTTCCCAGAAAGGCATCATAGAACGTGTATCGTCTGTGATGAGAGTAAGCTTGTACTACACCCAGGTAGCTGCTGGTACCTCTCCACACTATAATGTCCCTTCCTTGGAGCATACGGAGACTTTTCCAGGTGACCAGAGGGCAGAGAGGTGAGGCATGCCCTTTGGCTGGCTCAGCTAAAGACTGGAGGAGGGAGAAGACCTTGTACCTTAGGGTTTGGCCTCAAGCATCCCTTGCTCCCTTCTAGGTTGGGGGCAGGGAGGGGGCAGAAAACAAGACCATTGTTGTCATTTACCTATTTTCCTTAATGCATTTATTCAAAGTTTTATTGTTTAAAGGGAACAGTGTCATTGGCAATTGCAACTGGGTTATTTGTGTTTAAAATGTGTTCTTTTCTTGGACTCTTAATGCGAAATCTCTCTGCTTCAGCTGGTTCCTCTCATTCAAGAAAAACAACTGGCTCCAAAGCATCAGCTTCACCATCTACTTCCTCCACCTCATCTCGTCTCAAAGCCTCCAAGGAGACAGTTTCTAGCAAAATGGGGACAGTGGGAATCACAAAGGGCAAGAAAAAAACTGGCAAGCAGCCACCGTCTCGACTGTCCTCAGAGGCAACCACTTCTGGCACATCTGACCTTAAAGGGGAGCCTTCGGAGACCGGGGTGGAGAGTCTCACAGCCAAGCAGACTGTCCCTGGGGCCGAGGAGCAGACCACAGGCAAACCCAAGTCTGCAGTCCCTCCGGCCCCGGTGACTCCACCGCCTCCCACCCCCGCCCCTTCTCTCCCCCTGGAGGAGCGGAGCACTGTTGCCTCGGAGACCCCTGTCGTCCTGATCAGCAGTGGAGCCGACCTCCCTGCCTTAGATCCAGGTCAGCTTCTCTGCACTGAAGACGCGACAGACAGAACCACTTTCCACTCAGGCACTGGCACAAGTGTTAGCAGAGAAAATGCAAAATGGTGAGTCGGGGCAAAAACCCCATATCCTGTCCATGTTACTGGGACTCAAGATCACTAACTCACTCTACTGGCAAGGAAGGAACTTACTTTGGTTTCTTTTATAATGTAATCTGGTGAATGTTAGGTGAACACACCTATAATCCAATCATCGATTTATTTTTCTAATTGAATTACGGCTGATTTCCAGTGTTAGTTTCAGGAGTACCGCAAAGTGATTCATATATGTGTATGTGTGTGTATGTATACATTGTTTCTCAGATTTTTTTCCCTTAAACGTTGAAAGATATTGAATATAATTCCCTGTGCTGTATAAATAGGTCCTTGTTGTTCATCTCTTTTATATATGGTAGTGTCTGTCTGTTAATCCCAAACTCATAATTTATCCCTCCCTCCCCCTGCTGTTCCTGTTGGTAACCGTAGGTTTGTTTTCTATGCCTGTGAGTCTATTTCTGTTTTATAAATAAGTTCATTAGTTTCATTTTTTTAGATTCCATATATAAGTGATATCATAGGATATTTGACTTTATCTGACTTAGCCTGATAATCTCTAGGTCCATCCACGTTGCTGCAAATAGCATTATTTCATTCTTTTTGTGACTGAGTGATATTCCCTCATGTATATAAATGTATGTTTACCACGTCTTCTTTATCCATTCATCTGTGGATGGACATTTAGGTTGTTCCCCTGTCTTGGCTATTGTAAACAGTGCTGCTGTGAACATTGGGGTGCATGAGTCTTGATTTTTCATAGCCCTGACCCAGGAATGCCAGGGGCTACTGGAGACAATGGTCCTACTGACAGATCGACTTCAGACCTGTGGCTTCAAGGATGTTTAGAGTCTGCTTCATCACTACTCAGCGGTCCTTTTTCTTTTTCCTGAACAGTTTCCTCCTCTTTCCTTACAGTGATTATTTTAGGTCTTTACCACTTGTGTCCAGATTGCTCCACCCACTCCTGAAAACCATCTTCATTTCCACAAGTTCATCTTCATAGAATTCTCCGTCTCCAAGAAAATAAAGAGGATCAGAAAAGAACTCTTTTCCAACTCCTTTTCCTCCAACCTTAGGGTGACTATCTTTCTTGCTTTCTCAATCCCCAACCCAGTTTAAGTGTTATCTCCTCTCTGAAGCCTTTTGAGATTCATCCAGACAAGACTGGCTGTTACATATACTCTGACAGTGCTTTTTTTCCCCCAACTATGAGGCAGAACCAACCAGTCCATCCTAACGGAGATCAGTCCTGGGTGTTCATTGGAAGGACTGGTGCTGAAGCTGAAACTTCAATACTTTGGCCACCTCATGCGAAGAATTGACTCATTAGAAAAGACCCTGATGCTGGGAGGGATTGGGGGCAGGAGGAGAAGGGGACGACAGAGGATGAGATGGCTGGATGGCATCACTGACTCGATGGACATGAGTTTGAGTAAACTCCGGGAGTTAGTGATGGACAGGGAGGCCTGGCATGCTGCCATTCATGGGGTCGCAAAGAGTTGGACATGACTGAGCGACTGAACTGAATGAGGCAGAACTGGGCTTCCCTGGTGACTCAGTGGTAAAGAACCTGCCTTCCAGGAAGATCCCCTGGAAAAGGGCATGGCAACCCACTCCAGTATTCTTGCCTGGAGAATCCCGTGGACAGAGGAGCCTGGTGGACTACAGTCCATAGCGTCACAAAGTCGGACACGACTGAAGTGACTTAGCATGCACACATGCCAATACAGGAGATGCAAGTTTGAGCCCGGGGTTGGGACGACCCCTTGGAGTAGAAAATGTCAATCTACTCCAGTATTCTTGCTTGGACAATCCCATGTTTAGAGGAGCCTGGCAGGCTACAGTCCATGGGGTCACAATAGTCAGACATGACTTAGCAACTAAACATGAACAACAACATGGGACAGAACTAACCACTGTGTCTTATTTACTTCTTATCTGTAGCAACCAGTACAAAATCTGGTATGACATAGGCATGTTATCATCCAGTTTCCCAAGCCAGAATTCGTCCTAGGGTGCTCATTCTCCTCTGCTTTCCAGATCTAATCACTCACAAAGTCCTATAAATTTTATGCGTAAAGATCAATAAGACTTGTAAGCTCTCCTGTCCCTTGAGTGTGAGGAGAAGACTGACAGAGTATAGTAGATGTTATTGCCGATTCTATCTGGGAAAGCCTTGGAGCTCTTAAATCCAGTCTCTTCTAAGAATAAAATCCAAATTCACTCTTTGTTTAATTTACTATTTCCCCTTTCAAAATAAATCTTTGTCATGTTATACTTAAAAAAAATAGTGCATTAATTAAGTTGATTTGGATCAAGAGATTCAAGTATCAACTTTAATTATTTAATTGCTAATAATATTGACCTTCATCTATTGAATACTTATTTGATGTCAGGAACTGCCAGTTATTTAATTCACATCAGTTTCTCCTGAAATATTTCTGTGTAATATATGAAAAAAACTGATGCCAAAAGAGATAAGAGAGATTGCGCACGATCACCCAGGTAGGAAGTGACAAGATGCAAACCCAGAGCCGCACATCAGATTCATTCCTCTGTTGCTGTTCAGTCTGTCAGTCATGTCCGACTCCTTGTGACCCATGGACCGCAGCATACCAGGCTTCCCTGTCCTTCACTATCTCCCAGAGATTGGTCACACTCATGTCCATTGAGTCGGTGATGCCATCCAACTGTCTCTTCCCCTATTGCCCGCTTCTCCTCCTACCCTCAGTCTTTTCCAGAATCAGGGTCTTTTCCAATGAGTCAGCTCTTCACATCAGGTGGCCAAGTACTGGAGCTTCAGCTTCAGCATCAGTCCTTCCAACGAATACTCAAGAGTCGATTTCTTTTAGTGTTGACTGATTTGATCTCCTTGCTGTCAAAGGGTCTCTCAGGAATCTTCTCCGGCACCACAATTTGAAAGCATCAATTCTTTGGTGCTCAGCCTTCTTTCTGGCCCAACTCTCGCATCCATACATGACTATGGAATTTCATAAGTTTCCAAACACTTGCTTCTACTTCTTTTGCAGGTCCTTTTGTGTTTGTTTCTATTATTTTGAGTACTATCATTCAAAGGAAAGCCAAGGGGAGATAAATAAATATTAATGTACAAATTATTTTTTTCGATATTTTAACAAATGATACGAAAAAGGATATATTGAATTGAATGCTTTTGGTGTCCTGAATACTTCCAGCCCAGAGCAGGTGTCTTTTAATTATTAGTGTTTGCTAACATCAGCATCAATTCCAGTCTTTAGAACAGAACAGTCATTCGACCATATATTTTTTGCTTGCCTTCTACGTGCCAGGCAATGTACAAAGCACCAAAGATAAAAATGTGGACAAGACATTATAATTAAGATTAGTTTTTACCTGGGCTTCCATGGCAGTCCAGTGGTTAAGACTCTGCCCTTCCATAACAGGGGCTGTGGGTTTGATCCCTAGTCAGGGAACTAAGATCCTACATGCCATGGTGCATGGCCAAAAAGAAAATATTTAAAAAAAACAAAAACAAAAAAACAAGATTAGCTTTTACCAAAATAATTAGGGAAGAAGATCAAATACATGGATTCACTATTCAGTATATTAAAGAACAAGATATAAAATATAAAATAATTCCTCAGATAGTCTCAGGCACTGAGAAAGCATTTCCAAAGGTGACCTGATTCTGTCCAGCTCACTAGCAGAATCATTTTAGGAAGGGCACTATACAGTGCTAAGCTTCATGCTGGAGGCTTAATATCTGTCTTCAGCCTGAGTACTTGGAGGATTGACAGAGAAGAGAGGTGAGCATCTCTGCTCCATTTCCACTGGGACTGTGATCAGAGGGAGTGAGCTGAGAACATCATTAGACAACGAGGTATTTATAATAGGGTTTCCTGTCAGTCAGGGTCACTATAATGCTTTCCTAGAAGAGGGCATGGAGATTTTCTCCTCTGTACATTCTTCAAAATTAAAAATTTAAATTACAGTTCATCCCACAGGGACAGTTTGTGTTTGCTTTTGAGTTAATGAGCTTGGAATAAGTAGTCTCTCAAATTTCCTTCCAAATGCTTTCTTCCGTTTTTAAGTGGAGATGTGAATTAGAATTTCTGGCTCTTCGTCTCGTGCTCTACTTAGAACTCTCCCTCAGTTATGTTTAGTCAACGAATGTGTGAAAATTCTGTCATTTTATGAAGAGGCTTTTGTTGGGAATGTAAATGTGAACACTTTAAAGACGACAAGTGGCCCTGTGTAAAAACACCTACTTTTATTCACATAGTGCAGGCTAGTAACTATTTGGTAGATTTCTGTTTGTTGGTAGGTTCGTTAGTAGTGGATAATTCTGGTGTAATGTAAAGCAGAAACTAATACATCCATTTGAAGCCCATATCCAAATGAGATTTGACTCTTTTATCCAGAAACATTTATAGAGTTCACTGTATTGTACAGGGTGCCCAAGATATGTAGGAATAAATTAAGAGCCAAGTCATGAGTTGATTGATAAAAATTTAGAGTAAAGTATTTAATATTAAATTAAATATAGTATATAATATATCAACATAAAACATTATTAGGTATGAATTAAAATATAACATCACATTTGATAGGTAGACTGTGAATCTTAATAACATAACATTTGATAGACTTTTGAATCTGGGTTGTAGACTGGACTTGCTACCTTGTTTGGGCAACTCTTTCATGGCATTCTTGGGTTCCATGAACTACACATTACCTGCCATCCTTATACTATAGAACATAGGTCTCCCCTCCACACAGGCCCATGCCCGTTAGGAACCAGGCCACACAGCAGGAGGTGAGCAGCAGGTGAAACCGAAACCATCCCCCACTTCAATTCACAGAAGAACTGTCTTCTTTGAAATTGGTCCCTGGTGCCAAAAAAGTTGGGGACTACTGCTCTAGAACAATGGTTAGGTTGTCAATACAGGCAGAAGTCTTTAAAAACTGCAACGCATTATAAAATGCAAATGATGAGATTAAAATAATAATCAGTATCATGATAAATTAATGAACAGTGATATGAACAAATACTAGGACTCATTCCTGAGATAGCTTTGTTCTGCTCCTCAGAATGTGTTAATAGTTGGCATATCTTTTTAATGTGCTTCAGTCACCCACACTGGCAGACTCTTCAAGCAAGAATGGCCTCCAGTGGCAGTACACTAGAAATCCAGACTGTGAAAAAATTTTTCCATAAAATAAATCTTCTCATATTTAGAGTGAGATTTCATACTTTGGAAGCAACGTGGTAGTTTCTCAGAAAATTAAACATAAGATTACCGTATGATTCCGCAATTCTACTTCCGTGTACGTGTGCTTGGTCACTTCAGTTGGGTCTGACTCTTTGCAGCCCTATGGACTGTAGCCTGCCAGGCTCCTCTTTCCATGGGATTGTCCAGGCAAGGATACTGGAGTGGGTTGCTGTGCCCTCCTGCAGGGGATCTTGCTGACTCAGGGCTCAAATTCACCTCTCTTGCACTGAAGGTGGATTCTTTGCTGGCAAGTCACCGGAGAAGCCCGCTTCTGTGCATATAACCAAAAAATTTGAAAGCAGGTACTCAAACAGATATTTATACACCAATGTCCATAGATGTGGGAAGATCCCCTGGAGTAGGTAATGGCAACCCACTCCAGTATTTTTGCCTGGAAAATCCCATGGACAGAGGAGCCTGGTGGGCTACAGTCCATGGGCTCGAAAAGAGTCAGACGTGACTGAGCGGCTGAGCACACGTGCACATCCATAGCTGCGTTATTCACAACAACCAGGAGGTAGAAACAACCCACACGTCCACAGAATGATGAGTTGATGAACAAAATGTGACATATACAGATGATGGAATACTATGCAGCTTTGAAAAGGAAGGAAATTCTGACACATGCTACAACATGCAGGAACTTTTAAGACATCCAAAGTGAGTATAAGTCAGACACAAAAGGACAAGTGTTGCATAATTGCACTTAAAGAAGCACCAAAAAAATAAAATAAGGAAGCACCAAAGACAGTCAAATCTGTAGAGACAGAAGGTAAAGTGGTGGTTGCCATGAGTTAAAGGAGGAGGAATGGACTCTTACTGTTTAATGGGTACAGAGTTTATGTTTGGGAAGATGAAAAATTCTGGAGATGGATGGTGGTGACAGTTGCACAACAGTATAAATAGACTTAATGCCACTGAACTAACTACGTCAGAATGGTTAAAGTGGTAAATTTTATACTTTATGTATTTTAGGCAATTAAAGAGGAAATTCCATATTTCCTCATTTGAAAACAAGAATTTTTGGCTGTTGGATTTTCCTAATAAGTTTAAAATTGAGTATTTCAGGCTTATCAACCACAAAGTGGAATGTTCAGTACCTTAGAGTCTGACAAAGTTGACCAGTTTTTATCATTCAAACAACTATTTAAAAAAATTTTTTTTTTTTGCCGTGTGAGCCCAAAGCACATGTTTTGCACTAAATGGTCGTTCAGAAATGTGACATCCAAATTTGGATTCTTCTATTTATATCAGAAAGCAGTGTGGGGAGCTTTTGTATCTTAAAATGAAGATTGCATTGTTTCTGATGTAAAGTATTTTTAAAATTCTAGTCTGTGAAATTGGCAAGCTTTGTATGTTTATAGTAACTTTAAGTCAGAAACTTTTACCAAGCTAAATAATAGAAACTCACTGCGTCCTTACATATCATCTTTCTTCTAGAGAGGCCACTTAGTTTTCACATTTTCCGTCTTGTATTATTAATATAATCTTATGATAATAGTAATATCATATAATATGGCAGTTTTATAAAGGGAGAAAATGAAGCAAAGAGAAGATACATAATTTTTGACTGTTAGTACACTGGCTGTGATGAAAAAATAGGATTAATTCACATAGCAGTTGAAGAAGATGTACTTTTCTGTGGCAGGACCCTTCTAGGTGCTGGGCTGCAAAACAAGAGTCCTCCTCCTTGTCGAGGAACTTTGCAGGGTTGGGGAGACAGACTGAGATGCATGTGCTAAGTGGGATGGTCTTCAGGTCACCATGGGAGCAGAGAGAGGGAGGCAAGGAGCTTGTTTGAGGGGCAGTGAAAGATTCCTTGGGGAGTTGAGGCTTTAATCTAGACCAAGAAGGATGAGTCAGAGTTATAGGTTCAAGAAAAAGTACAAAGTCAAATATCCAAGCGCTTCTGGCTCATTGTTCTTTCCACTGAACCTCCCTATGACTAGGGAAAAATACATTTTCAAAATAGAATTTTACAGTATCCATGTATTAAATGTATTGGTCACTACCTGGTCAATCCTTTTCATTTGCCAGATAAGACTCTAAAGCCTTGAGAATTAAGGAATGCAGTACTGTTGTGCTGTTTCAGCGAGTTTAGCTGGCTGGTTGCTTTCTCCTTTCACAGCCCCGAGGATGCTTATGAAACTAGAGCTCTGTCTCACGTGTTGGCATCACCCTCGAGGGTTGCTCTGAGCTTCACACCACCCCCATGTCTGTGCCTTTCACAGCTTCACAACCAAAGACGAGCTGGGGAAGGCAGCGCCTCAGCTCCTGACTCCCGGGCTGATGGGAGAGTCTTCAGAGTCCTTCAGTGCCTCAGAGGACGAAGGCCAAAGGGAATACCAGGCCAATGACTCCGACTCTGACGGACCTATCTTGTACACCGATGATGACGATGATGAAGAGGATGAGGACGAGGACGGCAGTGGAGAAAGTAAGACTTTTCAAGAGGGAGGGAGGGAGGGAAGTCCATGGTGGACAGAAGCAGGTGCATTCTGAAAAAACAAAAGGGTCATCAGGAACCAGACACCTGATGTTTTCTTTCCCCTCATCTGCCTTTCTCAGATTAGAAGTGTGTATCTTCTGAAGGTAAGGTGTAGATGACAGACCTTTCTGAAAGATGATTCCACAGGGCAGAGGGGTGAGGGAGACAGTCTGTGAGGCCAGTATGCCTGTTTGAACTTGTCTAAAAAGTCAGTCAACAGAGGCCTTTTTTGGGTTGGTCAGAGAGGACCCTTCTACCCTGGGACCTTTCTTGAATAAGGAGCATCAATGGATATTCACTGGATTACCCATGGGAGGTGTTTGAGAATTTCACTCACTTTTATACTGTGGTTTAAAATGAGGAGTGAGTCAAGAATGACTAATACCTTTTAAGAACTAAAAGCAGTCACTCAGCTATAATAATAAAATGGTATGCTTTCTAAGAAGGAATGATAGTAAAGTGGACAAGGCCAACCATTTACATATAACTTAGGCAACTGGAAGGATGCTATTCTTTAAAAAAGCTTCTGAGAAGGATGACTTGGGAGGGATTCAGTATGGAATTTACAGTTTATGGAAACATTAATATATTCATGATTAAATAGTAGTTCGTCAAATTCCTTCTAGTTTGTACTGAACAATAAAAAAGATCATTATTGAACAACAGTAAAATCAGGCAACAGCAAAAATCATTGTCATCCTTTGGTGTTTATTATCCTCTATGAAATATCAGGGATTCTTGGGTAATTTAGGATTAAAACATCGGTATGGAAGATAGGGGCCTCCCAGGTGGTGCTAGTGGTAGAGAACCCACCTACCAGTGAAGGAGACATAGATACAGGTTCAATCCCTGAGTCAGGAAGATCCCTGGAGGAGGAAATGCCAACCCACTCCAGAATCCCATGGACAGAGGAGCCTAGCAGGCTACAATCCACGGGTTCACAGAGGCAGAGACAACTGAAGTGACTTAGCACACATGTGTACATCGAAGATAGACTTCTTTTGGTGTGGTTTTCTGAGTGAAGGGAGGAAAAGAGAAGACAAAGATATATTATACAAAATAAGCAAGGAGGCTAGGTTTTTAAGACTTGAAAAAGAGAAGAAAAAGGTATTATGTATTCAGTAATTTCCATGATATGCCGTCTCAGCAGAATAAACTTCAGATACCACTATCGGGTTCCATGGACAGAGGAGCCTGGTAGGCTGCAGTCCATGGGATTCAAAGAGTCAGACGCGACTGAGCAACTTCATTCATCATCACTGTCCATATATGATGAGGTGATAGTTGCAGGTTTTTTCAGTTTCCCAACATTTTTCAGAACATTAAAAAACAAACAGTTTTTCAACATGAATTGCATCTAACGTGAAACTTTTTTTTTTACTTTAGGTTAATTGCAATTCTGCTCTTGTATGTGGATAAAGAATTTGGTCTGGCTCTGTTTAAAAAGCCTCTGCCGTGTGTAACCTGAGGGCCACTTGTTAAAAGCCTTTCTCTGCGCTTCTGCTTTTTCTAATCCTCAGGTGCTTTGGCAAGCAAGATACGACGAAGGGACACACTTGCTATCAAACTTGGCAACAGACCATCTAAGAAGGAATTAGAGGACAAAAACATCTTGCAGCGCACATCTGAAGAAGAGAGGCAGGAAATCCGACAGCAGATTGGAACCAAGCTCGTCAGGTAATTGCTGACGTTTGGGAAGAGTGCTGATGAGTTCTTGCTTTTCCCTCTCCTGCAGTTCCCTTCCTAACTGAGATCACCGTGAATTCCTCCCGGAAGGGCATACTTGGCCTCTCTGATCTTTTAAAGTTGGTCTTCGATGGTAAATCACTCAATGAGCCTGCCTTTATTAAAAAAAATATATATATACTGGTTTTTATTTTTTTATTTTTTTGGGCCATGCCCTGTAACATGTGGGATCTTAGTTCCCTAACCAGGGATCAAACCCATGCCTCCTGCAGTGGAAGCTTGGGGTCTTAACCACTGAACCACCGAGGAAGTCCAAAGCACCTGCTTATTGGTCCATCTAGCCAGTTGGCTTTGAGGTCGCCAAAGCCTGATCCAAGTAGGGACAGGCTCTTTCTATAAAGGACCAGTTAGTGAATATTTTAGGCTTTGTTGGCCAGACAGTCCCTGTTGCAGCTGCTGGACTCTGCTGTGGTAGCATGGAAGCAGCCATAAACAATGCAGAAACGGATGAGTGCGGCTACATTCCAAGAAAACGTTCTTCACCAAAACAGGCAACAGGCCACATTTGACCTGCCACCCATAGCTTGCCCATCTCCTGGTCTGATTCACGGACTCCCTAACATTCCTGAGATTGCCGCAAGGTTCTGCCCTGGGGGCTGTGAGACGATAGAAACATTAGTTAGTGTCAGTGGCCAATTACATCCAAGTCGGGGAACCATAGCCCCTAAATGAAAACTTCCCACTTTTTACTCCAAATAAATGGTCTCTGACTGCACTTCCTGCTTTTAGCCATTGTAGGATGTCTACTTTGCCACTTGTGTCTTTGGGAGCCCATGTAATTGGCAGGGGTTTTTTTAATTATTATTTTTATTGGAGTTATTTATTGGAGGTATTGTATTGGAGTTTATTTATTTTATAATTGCTTTGCAATGTTCTGTTGGTTTCTGCTGTACAATAAAGTGAACCAGCCCTATGAATACATATATCCCCTCCCTCTTGGACCTTCTTTCCACTCCATTCCCCCCGTCCCACCCCTCTAGGTCATCACAGCACCAATCTGAGCTCCCCGTGCTATAGAGCAGATTCCCACTAGCTATTTTACACATATTAGTGTATATATCCTGGTCTCCCAACTCGTCCCACCCTCCCCTTCTCCTCCTGTGTCCACATGTCTGTTCTCTACATCTGCATCTCTATTCCTGCCCTGGAAATAGACTCATCTGTACTATTTTTCCAGATGCCACGTATATGCGTAACGGGCAGTTTTAATAGACGTGAGTGCTGAAGCTCTCCTTTTTATTATCGATATAAGCTTTTATTTAAGTATTATTTTGCTACCGTCCCTCATGCTGCATTAAAAAACAGGTTCTATCAGTTAGGGAGAAGGGAACAGTCTGAACCACCAGAACAAGATTTGGAGGTAGGAGAGAAGTCCTCCCTGGCTTGGGTGTCGGAGATTTCTGTGACTGTGGTGTACCTGCAGGGTTGGCCATGAACGTTCCAGAAGCCATTATCTGTTTCACAGATTGAGGCCAAGCCCAGCACTTATGCTGGTAAAACAGACGGTACACCGAAGCCGTGGATCCTAGCGAGCACTTAATACAATTAAGTATTTTTAATTAATTTAAATTATTATGTATCCCTTACATCGGTAAAACACTTTTAAACATTAAACCCAATGTCAGCAACTTTATGAAAAAATAGACAGGAAAGACTACCTTGCTCTAGTTCAGTGTTTCTGAAGAGCGACTTAAAATGAGAAAATCATTCTAAAGCAGTATTTCTTTACATGATAATACTATCTGGAAGGTTATACAAGAAGGAAATAATCCAACAGGGGGAGAAAAAAAAAAACCACTGTATTTTACAAAGATATTTATTTCAAGGGTATTTATAGCAATAAGAAATTAAAACAAACCCCAAACACTCCAAGACAGGGACTGATGAAGAACATTGTGAGAAGCTGACACCATGAAACAACCATGTTGTTCAGTTGCCCAGTCGTGTCCGACTCTTTGCAGCCCCGTGGACTGCAGCACACCAGCCCTCCCTGACCCCATCATCTCCTGAAGTTTGCCCAAGTTCATGCCCATTGTGCCAGTGTTGCCATCCAGCCATCTCATACTCTGACACCCTCTTTTCCTTCTGCCCTCAATCTTTCCCAGCATCAGGGACTTTTCCAGTGAGTTGACTGTTCGCATCAGACGACCAAAATACTGGAGCTTCAGCTTCAGCATCAGTTCTTCCAAAGAGTAGTTAGGGTTGATTTCCCTTAAGATTGACTGGTTTGATCTCCTTGCGGTCCAAGGGACTTGCAGGATCTTCTCCAGCACCATAGTTCTAAGGCATCGATTCTTTGGCATTCTGCCTTCTTTATGGTCCAGCTCTCACAACCATATATGACCACTGGGAAGACTGTAACCTTCACTATATGGACCTTTGCTGGCAGAGTAATGTCTCTGCTTTTCAACACACTGCCTAGGTTTTGTCATAGCTTTCCTGCCAAGGAGCAATCGTCTTCTGATTTCATGGCTGCTGTCACCGTACACAGTGATTATTATCTTTATAATAACGATAAGTTCTTTAATAGATGTTTAATAGATGTATAATTTATGTGGGGCTGCTCTCATAGCTCAGTTGGTAAAGAATCCACATACAATGCAGGAGACCCCAGTTCGATTCCTGGGTTGGGAAGATCCCCTGGAGAAGGGATAGGCTACCCACTCCAGTATTCTTGGGCTTCTCTTGTGGCTCAGCTGGTAAAGACTCTGTAATGTGGGAGACCTGGGTTCAATCCCTGGGTTGAGAAGATCCCCTGGAAAAGGGAAAGGCTGCCCATTCCAGTATTCAGGCCTGGAGAATTCCATGGACTATCACAAAGAGTCAGACACAACAAGAGCAACTTTCACTTTTGCGGGGGATTCCCTAGTAGCACAGTAGGTAAATAATCTGCCTGCAATGCAGGAAACCCAGATTCAATCCATGGGTCGGGAAGATCCCATGGAGAAGGAAATGGCAACCCACTCCGGTACTCTTGCCTGGAGAATTCCATGGACAGAGGAGCCTGGCGGGCCACAGTCCGCCGTATCACAAAGAGTCGGACACGACTGTGTGACTAGCTTTTACTTTTTCACTTTCATAATTTATTTAGAACCATTCTAGAGGGATCAAGAACCAGGAGCCTTTAATAATTTATGAGATTTCAGTAGGTGAAGAGGGAGAGAAGGGCATTCCAGATAAAGATAGTCCATAAGCAAAAGAAGAACAGTGTCTTTGGAGGATAATATAGTACAGAGATGTAATATAAGATACATGAATGGCACAAAATTTGGCTGGCATAGATGTTCACTGGGGCTTTCTGTGGGCTCACATATTAAGTGAATTTCAGGATAGCTCTAATGAAGATTAATGTTAAACTTTTGAATGAGCTATTCAAAATATCATTGATTTTAATTCTTCACACCATTTCTATACAGCCATAAACAGAGTTGACACCATCTTGTATTAAGATTGCCTTTCATGTATACTAATTTAATTTGCACAAATTCAGTCTATATCCCGAGGAAGTTTTTGTCAGTGATTAACAACAAATTAATAATGTAAGTAAGACCAAGACCAAGGGATATAAGGCCATTGAGCTCTTGTGTATAAATGGTTAGGTACTAATCCCAACTGAGCCTGGCTTTTCTCGAAGGCAGATGGGAAGGGCTTATGTAACCTAAGATAACTTTATATGCATTGTAAATTTATTTGAGATCCCAAAGCAGTGTTTTCCTGAAAACACTGTACAATATAGATTGAGCATGTCATGAGTTGATATGAACTCTTGAGCAGCAGGCTTTTCTTAGATTCTAATGATCTGTATGTTAATTAGGGTACAGGCTAAGCTGCTCTGAAAGAAACTGTTAGTTACTCAGTCACGTCCGACTCTGTGACTCTTTGGACCATAGCCTGCCAGGCTCCTCTGTCCATGGGATTTCCCAGGCAGAAACACTGGAGTGGGTAGCGACTTCCTTCTCCAGGGCATCTTCCTGACCGAGTCTCCTGCACTGTAGGCAGATTCTTTACCATCTGAACCACCGAGGAAGCCCCTTAACAGAGACCAAAACGTGCCGTGGTCCAAGCAAGACACTTTCGGGGTTTGTTTCTTTTTCACATCACAGCGTGGAAGGAGGTGGGCTGTCCAGTGTGGGTGGGGTACGCAGCTCCTGGCAGTCACACAGGTTCCCGGGTTCCTTCGTCTTGTTGCTCTTCCGTCTCCATGATATCCTCATCTGTATAATCCGAGCTGGCTCACATGGCCATGTTCAAGTGCTGGCCTGTGGAAGAAGGAAAGAGAGAGAAAGGAATACACTCCCAGTCATTTTAAGGGTAAAAAGCAGACGTTACAAACACCACTTCTGCTCACATCCCAAATCACAAGAGCTCAGTCACATGACTGTAGCTTGCCACTGGGGAGGCAGAAATTTATAGTTGTGTGTTTAGCTAAAACTCTGGGAGTTCTGCTTCCAGACAAAGGAAGGGAGGATGTGTAGTTAGCAGTCTTAGCCACAATCTCTAGTCTCCAAAGTAATGCAAGGCGGCTTTTATTTTGTAGGCTTAAAAATGGATTTTTGTGTAACGTTTCTGGTGATCCACTGGTAAAAAATCTGCCTTGCAGTGAGGGGACTTGTTCAATCCTTGGTCAGGGAACTAAGATCCCACATACTGTGGAGCAGCTAAGCCTGCACGCCACAGCAAAAAAAAAAAAAAAATCCGCCATGACTAAATTAACATCCCATGTGCCACAACTAAGAGCTGACACAACCAAGTAAATAAATAGTTTTAAAATGGATTTTTGTTTCTCAAAACATAAAGAAGCTTTGCTTATTGCTTTATTTTGCATCTCCCGCTAAGGGGACCTTGTTTGTAACCTGGCTTGTATGTTTTGTCATCACAGGAGACTTAGCCAGAGGCCCACCACTGAAGAATTAGAACAGAGAAATATCCTGAAGCGTGAGTATCATGTACTACACAGTGAATTCCTTGTGTAACCATGAACAAGCTCCCTCTAGAGACTGTCCATTTATCAACAGGGAACCTTACTACATTTATTCACAAACGATTGAAATGACCCATTTAGATCACATTTTAATACAATTATTTCTTTGTCATTTTAAAAATAATTTCTTGAAGTTTGAATTTAATTTTATGGCTTGAAGCCTGATATCCCCCACAGCAATTGTGGTTGTGACATTTGTTTTTAAAAAGCATGAAATATATTCCACGTATTCTTTCACCCAGATACTAAATAGAAGAAAACGCTTTAGTGTGCTTGCTACTAAATGTCAAAGAAAAGGCCTAAGAATCCACAAGGAAATAAATCAAACGTTCCTATATTATTATTAATAATACAGTTTGTTGCCAGGTTTAACAAATGACTCCATTTAACACAGAATTTTGGGAAAAGGAATTTTTCAATCCATTTCATTTTCCTTTGTTATGATAACACTTATTTCCCTCCTGAGTTATTTATAATTTCTCAGCTCCTAAGGAGTTCTCCATTCATTTTCCTACTTCATTTTCCCATTCTCTTTCCCCCTTTATTTTCTTTGACTTCACTTTTTACTCATCAGTCTGGTCGTATTTACGTTACTGGAGTTCATATGTTGAAGCTATAAAACAAATAGAAGCAGCTTGTCCTGCTGTAGTGGATCGATGTGGTTACTAACCACAGTGAGTTAAGTAATGGATATTTTTAAATTGAGCCTAGCTGTAGTTTTATATATTATTAGCCCAGTTTCAAAAGAGCTTTTTATTGTATGAAATATCAAAGAGTAGGGCTGGGCAGAACTCCAGAGAGTACTGTAATAGTAATGAGTCGCCAGTGTGTGGGAAATCTTTTTCAACCAGGCTTTTAGAGTCAAGTTGGCCTGTCTGGATGATCCCCATTCTTCAAATGAGTTGTTTTCTTTCCCAAAGGAAAAGAAAGATTTTTTAACAGTGTATGTATTCTACAGTTGCTTTTGCTAAGAAAACCCAACTATGAAGACTGTCTATGGGTTCTTTCCTTGGGAAGGTTTCTTTCTGGCTGTGAGCATAACTGAAATGGAACCCAAGGACTTAAGTGACCATCAGTGTGTAGAGGACCAAGTTTGGAGATGGAAAAAGTCACGGCTAGATAAGAAAAAAAAAATTGTGTTTAGCTTTCTGAGCAAGAAGAATGAAAGCAACGACTAATTTTGACAACAAACCTAAACCAAAAAGACTTAACGGCTTTTGATAATAGGTTCCTGGGAAATATTGATTGAATTAAATTGTAGATAAGCTCAAATGTAGTCCATAAGCTCCCAAAACACAGAGTATGTCTTATTGGCTGCCTGATGCAATACCTAGGAAAAAACTAAAGAGTGAATTCTGGGTAATTCTTTTCTGTTCCTGGGAGACAGACTGTGCCAGACCACATTGGTGTTTGGTTATTTGAGGAACTGTTTCATAGATCTAGAAATTTATCACACATTGATCTTAAGTGCTGTCTTGGCGTTTATACTCCATTTTCCTGGAGGTTCAGGAAAGAGTGAAACGCCAAAGTCAACTTCAGATTTGACTCCAGCCCACTTTTTTTAACTTCCTTCTTAGTTTGTCTATGCATGCTTATTCTGGAAACAAAAGACACGTTTCCAGTCTATAGAGGCTGATAAATGGCTTATGATCCCCTGACACAATATTGTATGGCCAAGGGAAGCAGAAAAGAGAACTGGTGGAGGTCGCCCAGAACATTCTTCTGAGCAGTCCCAGGGAACCGGATGGCTTCATTTTCCCATTCTCTTTCCCCCTCTACTTTCCTTGACTTTACTTTTTACTCATCAGTCGGGTCATGTTTATGTTCTTCCATGCAGACTGCTCTTGTTTGTTTCATCTACAGCTTTTTGTTCAAAAGAAATATGACTGTCTATTTGAAGAAGTGTGTGTGTGGTGTGGTTTTTAAGGATACATACTCAACTGGGTCATCCTTTCTTGACAGATTAGGAAACTAATTCACAGCATAAAACATTCAACAGTTCTCAAATCCAAGCCTGTCACTAGTTTCATAAACATGAATCAAATGGCACACAACACTGATGGCTTTAATCGGAGACCACAGGACAAATTTTATTTCTTAGTATCGTGCCCAGTATCACACCTAATTTGATCTCTTTCTTATTTTAGTGCATCTAGGGTTTTTTTTAATATACATATATTTAAGTTAGATTTTAGTACTAGTTTCTTAATATTGTTAAAATAGAAAGCAACTTATGGTGCTTAAAAGGTCACCTTTTACTTATCAGGAAAAGAGATGTTCATGGGACACCTTGGACAGGGTAGGGATAAAATATTCAGATCTTCTTATACTATTTAGTTATGACTATAATTCCAGCTAAATCTTCCATAGAAAAAACATGTGTTAAGTCACTGAGTTCTACATGTGTTTTTCCCCGGCATTTTGTTATGAAATTTTTTAAGCATACAGAAAAGTTGAAACAATTTTACAGTAATATCTGTGTATCTACTATCCATATTCTACCATTAACATCTTACTTTGTCACACATCTATCCATCTATGGAGTCATTTTGTTTTTGGATGTATTTCAAAGTAGGTTTATTTCTGCATTCTCATTTGTTAACAAAACCCATATATAAACATGTAAAACAGCACAAAGTGAAAACAATCTCACAAAAGAATGTTTAGCTCTTTTTGAACCCATCTTGTCTGAGTTGGTGAAGAGTATGCTCACACTCCAGTTGCTGGTACTTCACTGCTTTTCTGTTTCTCCTTTCAGCTCATCCATATGAGGTTCTGGGCAGCACTTGGAGGGCTGGTTTCCTGCAGTGCACACTGCTGTTCAGTTGCATGTATTGTTGGTGTGTTTATGGCACGCGCTTTCTGTGGCTGTTCTGACATCTGCCCCTTTCTACTCTGATGAGCTACTGAGGGCAAGGTTTGTCAGTGAGCCAGCAGCTTCCTTCATGAGCATTCTTCCAGTCTGTTTAAAATGACAGATTTACATCCTACTTTATAATGAACCCTCTAATAATTTTTCTTTCCATTTATTTTTATTAGTTGGAGGCTAATTACTTTACAATATTGTAGTGGTTTTTGTCATACATTGACATGAATGAGCCATGGATTTACATGTATTCCCCATCCCAACCCCCCCTCCCAATTTTTTTTTTAATTTCTAGAAACTTGGTGAATTTTTTCAAACTGAGTTTAAGGTTTAATTTTGACTCTTAGTAAAAGATTTAACAATGACTATTTAACACATTCAGAGGAAGAGTCACATTAGCCTTCTTCCACATCTCACCCTCTCCCTCTAATTTCTTTAGAAACATAATTTCAATAATGGGAAATGTAAGGAAGTCAGTTCCTGATGTTAGAAAGGAATTCCCAATTGGTATATAAAGTCCTGTGTATTTAATTAACTACAGTTGGCCCTTCTTTTTTAAAAAATATCACTGGCTGACACCTAGACGTGCAGTGTGCTTCATAGGGCAAAATTAGGTAATAGTCTCTTCAAGGAAATGAAATTTTATATATTTCATGAAAATTAGGGCATTTGTTAGCTTTGAGTCATATTAGATATCCAGTATTTTGTCTTTGAAAAGTACTTTTGAAAACTGTAGCATAATCATTGTGTAGAAAGAATGACTAAAAAGGTTTTAATGATTTTTTTTCTTAAAATCATCAAATGCCTAACCTTGTAAAGCCCTCATTTGAATCACATCAACCACGAGTTTGGTGTTTGTCTCACAAGTAGTTTACAACCCACATGCCTTATCCAACTCATATAAAGTATTTGACTCTAAGAATGTATTTTAAGGATATCAAAGGATATATATTTTGTGAAGCAATTAGAAAAACCTACAGTATTTTCAGAAAAAATCTGAATTATAATCAAATTTTATTTGGCTCTCACAGACACTTAATGAAAACATACTAACTAGTCATTTCTTGTCTTACAAGGTGATTTCAGTTTATGTTCTCTCTGTCTAAATAACCAGACAGATTGTCCTCTTTCTTATGAATTAAAACTAGTATTTCAGAAGAATGTCAAAACTTTTCCTTGTCCAAATAAGGAAAATTAATAGAGAATTTAGCATGCTCAGCAAGCAAATACAAATGTTGCAAATATTGAATACTGATATTATATTCACAGTAAAAACAGTCTTAACAGTAAAGTCTATTTGAATTTTTTAAATTGTAGAAGAGACTTTTTCAGTTCTTTGGTTGAGCCTTTATACTAAGTGTGACTTTCCTTCAGTAGAATTCATTACGGCACTTTCTAAAAGATAATCTTTCATAAACGTTGGTATCCAAAAATCTGTGCTCACTTACCAAACAAATAATGAGCTTCAGGAAGCAACCAAGAGAAGTTCATCAAGTAGCAAGCATTAAATCCTGAGCAGTGTTTATTTCTTTTAAAGTTCTGGACATTTTTTTCTTAATCCCATCTGTTGGACAGCATTCATTTGAGTTGGCCATTAAATTGTACTACTTGGTGAAGCACTGGATAAAGAGAAGACTTTGGAAAGTTAGAGTCACAAGAAAATAAATCATCCACATCAACCGAACACCATAACCCCATTCAGAACATTCTGGTTTGAAAGCAAAATCCAAAGAAATGATTACATTCTGCTTCTATGGAAATCAAAGCAAAAAATTCAAGTATTTTGCTTGGATTTGAATGGAAATCAGCAACTCAGACATGCATCAGATGGTTTTAATTTATTCTTTTGATGTGATTCAGATTTTCACATGAAGGCCAGATCCAGTAATAAATTTTTATCTGAATTCAGATAGATTGTTCTTATAAGCCTATGAGATGATCAACAGTGAGAGGCTTTCACCAGAGTATGGGCATTATTGGGGTTTTTTCAGAATAAAACAAGAAATCAGGAAGCAAAAAGGTTTACTGTTAGTAAATAAACCAATGCTATAAGGAAAAAAATAATATGTCTATAAATTAATGATCAATCTTTCTGCAGAATCTTGAACAGCTTTTTAAAGATGTTGGTGGAATTTTTGATCAATGTAAAGTCAAATAACTGGCCTGATCTATTTTTCTGATTATATTATCTTTTAGAGTAACTAAATCTTCATGCCTTTCCTTCCCTGTCCCACCCAATTAATAAACAGAAAAGAATGAAGAAGAAGAGCAAGAAGCAAAAATGGAACTTAAACGCAGACTCAGCAGAAAGGTAATGAAACTGTGACTGTTAATGAACATGTGTATTTTGAGATATACTTCATTTTTAAAATGTAGATCAGTGCTCTACATGTAAATCTGATATTTAGGAATATTCTTATTAACTTACTAGCCATAAACGTTCATATTAGTCTGCTAACTAATCACTGACATTAAAATAAATGTAATACTTACAATGTGAATTATGTTTATAACTAATAATTGCATATTATTCTAATTTTGAAAAGTTGACAATCAAAAGTTCTAAATTACATTTGCCAATTATGAAAATAGCATAATCTGTGTGAAAAAATTTAAACACCATAAGAAACAGAAAAGACTGGAAAATCATGCAAATATCTCCCATTCACAGATAGCCATTATTAACATTTCAATCTATAGTTTTAAAAAATGCTCACACTTTCCACGTGGTCTTTGAAATACTGGATAAATATTTGGTTATTATTGAAGATTCTGAGCTGAGTGAATAATTTATAAACTGAACTTAATCATCCAGCTTGCCTGCTGCAGTGCTACCCAAGTTGGCAAATGGTTTTGCTCCAAAACTCAGACAGTGGTTTCTACTCATTTATGAAAATAAAAATCTGATACTAAGACCATAGCTTTTTTCTTTAAGTATTAAAATAGTAGTAGTCTTCAGAAAAATTAAGCACTATCATAGGTTTCATTTCATTATAAGCACCTTGTTCAGACATTCTTCAGATAAACCTTTCACACCTGAATAAGACAGGAAGAGTAAAATATTATATCTGCAGCAAAGTGTGTGACCTGACCCACATTTAATCTGGGCTGGCTGTGGAGTTCACAGCAAAAGCATTTGCAGGCAGGTAGAAGAAGCACTCCATTCCCATTGGAAGGGTGGAGACTATTTCGAGAGGTTTTGGTTTTGAGTTTTAGGGGAAAAGATCCTCAATTCATCTCTTTTTTCCCTCAAAGAGCCTAAACATCAAATAATAACCAAGCTGAGAAAGATGCTGTAAGCCATTCTTGAGATGGCTCTTCTAGCAATTCACGGCCATTAAGTTACCAGCTCCCTCGGAGGGAGGGCATGGCAACCCACTCCAGTGTTCTTGCCTGGAGAATTCCATGGATAGAGGAGCCTGGAGGGCTACAGTCCATGGGGTCTCAAAGAGTCGGACACGACTAAGGCAACTTAGCGCGCACGTTACCAACTGCGGATAAGCAGTGACCCCTCCCCCTTGCTCAGTCCACGCCTGTCATACATACAATCTTTTCTCAGTCCGCTTGGGGGCTTCCAGGAGACAACAGAGCTGCCCTACCCCCAATTGCCTGTACTGCCCAGAGCTCCCTCCTCCAGGTGTGAAACATTCCAGAGACCTAATGGCCACCCTGGGACTGATACAGCCCTGAAGGACAGGACCGGATGGAGAATTTCTGACCTGTGTGGCCGTTGGTTACTTGCCTTTGGGGAAGTCGCCAGAGGCAAGGGTTTCTCTACTTCCTTAACCATATCCACCCTGGAAAGGCAGCAAAAAGCTAGCAATATATATATAGGACAGTAACTGAGATGATAACAAAACCACTTAGATTATTCCTTCCTTTGTCCATCACCTACCAGGGCTTTATGAATATAGAAGAAGCCACGTTGCCATATCCCAGGTCAAGCGGGCTCAGTGTGTAGACCCAGACTGTCTAAGAATCCCTGAATGCCTTGAATGTTAGCGCACTGACAGTTTAGCCTCTGGTTTTACTCAAGAGGAAGCTGAGGAAAGGGAATACTTTTGACTACAAAAGCATCCATTTTTTGGTGAGCGTGCTTAATTTTTCCAAAACTTGAGCCCATGCAAATAAGGAATGCTTCCAAAGAGGTCCACTTAGATCATAGATAGTCTGGCTGTATATATATATATAGAGAGAGAGGGTGAAAATGGACCTTTTCTAAAAAACAGAGGACTGAGTCTACCTAACTGACAATACTGTGACACCTCCCAACTGAGAAAGCTTGCAAAATCATGAATCTTTATATTGGGAGTGGATGATACCTGTCAACCAGGGGCTAAGTTTCTTTAGTCTCTTAAGAACCATTTCTGTCTTATTCTTGGGCTTGAGAAGGGTCCAAGAGAGGAAAGCAAATGCACGCAGGGTATGGTAGATTAAATAAAACTGTAAATTTGAATTTCACAAAGACCACAGACAGAATCCACCTAACTGGAAGCGTCCTAAAGGTTGCAGCTGGTTTTAAGCAGTTGTGACCTCCCTAAAGTGCAGTTTTCCAGCAAGTCCTCCATCCTCATTCCTGCACATCAGTTTCTCTGGCGCCAAAGGTAAATGTCAAATCTTGGTCAGGGTCCTTAGACTGTCACAGAAGACTGTTGTAGGCTCACCCTTCACTGGACTATTTCTTTGTTATAACTTTGTGTATCTGTGAATATGCAGGTATAATGTAGAAGGAACAGAGATTTTTATTCTCATTTCTACAGTTTGTAGGGCTTCTGTCTTGATAATTCAATCTTTAAGCCAGCCATTCCATATCTGGATTACTATTGTGTCTGAACTTCTTCCTGTTCCCCATGTCAGAGATGCCAGGCAAGGTGGGGAAGATAGCGTAATGCAGCCAGTTGCCAAAGACTGTGACCTGTCTCACAAGGATGATTTTTATAGCCTCAAAATTAGGGCACACTGCTTTCTAGTTCTCATTCGAAACTCCCAAGATGCTGCTGCCTTTTTTTTTTTTTTTTATATCTGAAAGTGACCTTATAACTTTGAAGTTCTCTATAGAAAAACATGCCACCATGAGGCTGTAAATGGTTTATTGAACTATCCTTTTTTCTTTATCCTCCTGCAGCTCAGCCTGAGACCCACAGTGGCAGAGCTGCAAGCTCGAAGGATCCTGCGGTTTAACGAGTATGTGGAAGTGACCGATTCACCCGACTATGATCGCCGGGCAGACAAGCCCTGGGCCAGGCTAACACCTGCAGACAAGGCAAGACTTCAGTGGCATGAGCCATGATTTTATTTATTTATGATTTTATTGCTTTTCTGAAATTGCCAGTACCTACTTACCCTCTACTTAGTCATTTTAGGAGATTAAGTATTACCAAATATCCTAATACTTTTCTGCCTTTGATTATTTAAGCCACTTAAGTGATATATTTAATATCCACATAGTTCTTTCAACTGAGTTTCAGAAAAAAAAGCTTATTCTTAGTTACCAGGTAACCTACCTGCAAACAAATCCGAATTGGGGCGGGAGAGTGCTTTCCCACAACCATTATTTATCTTTACTCTTAGAAAATATACAAGTTATTCTTGGAAAAGGTATTGATGTGTATCAAGGCTGGCACACATTTTCTATAAATGTTCAGCAAGTCAATATTTTAGGCTTTGTGGGCCATCCAGTCTTTATTACAATGGCTCAACTCTGCCTTTGTAGCAGGGAAGCAGCCATAGACAGTATGTAAATGAGTGGATCTATATGTGGCCCAATAAAGCTGTATAAAAACAGATGATGAGACAGAACACTCGATGACATAAATCAAAGCAAGATCTTCTATGACCCACCTCCTAGAGTAATGGAAATAAAAACAAAAATAAACAAGTGAGGCCTAATTAAACTTAAAAGCTTTTGCACAGCAAAGGAAACTACAAACAAGGTGAAAAGACAGCCTTCAGAAATGGGAGAAAATAATAGCAAAGGAAACAACTGATAAAGAATTAATTTCCAAAATATACAAGCAGCTCATACAATTCAATACCAGAAAAGCAAACAACCTAATCAAAAAGTGGGAAAGGGACCCGAAGAGACATTTCTCCAAAGAAGACATTCAGATGGTTAACAGGCACATGAGAAGATGCTCAGCATCATGCATTATTAGAGAAATGCAAATCAAAACTACAGTGAGATACCACTTCACACCAGTCAGAATGGCCATCATCACAAAGTCTACAAACAATAAATGCTGGAGAGGGTATGGAGAAAAGGGAACACTCTTGCATTGCTGGTGGGAATGTAAACTGATACAGCCACTGTGGAAGATGGTATGGACACTCCTTAAAAACCTAGGAATAAAACCACCATATGACCCAGCAATCCCACTCCTAGGCATATACCCTGAGTAAATCAAAACTGAAAAAGACACATGTACTCCAGTGTTCATTGCAGCACTATTTACAATAGCTAGAACATGGAAGCAACCTAGATGTCCATCAACAGATGAATGGATATAGAAGCTGTGGTACATATAGATATTGGAATACTACTCAGCCATAAAAAGGAACTCATTTGAATCTGTTCTAATGAGGTGGATGAAACTAGAGCCTATTATATAGAGTGAAGTAAGTCAGAAAGAGAAATATGAATATCGTATTCTGACACATATATATGAAATCTGAAGAGATGGCACTGATGAATTTATTTTCAGGGCAGCAGTGGAGAAACTGACATAGGGAACAGATCTATGGACATGGTGGGAGGGGAGAAGGGAGAAGGGGAGATTTATGGAGAGAGTAACATAGAAATTTACAATACCATATGTAAAATAGATAGCTAATGGGAATTTGCTGTATGGCTCAAGGAACTCAAACGGGCTCTGTGACAGGCTGAAGGTTGAGATGGGGAGGGAGATGGGTGGGAGGTCCAGGAGGAAGGGGACACGGGTGTATCTATGGCTGATTCTCCTTGATGTATAACAGAAAGCCACAAAACCCTGTAAAGCAATTATCTTTCAATTAAAAACTTTAAAAAAAGCAGACGGTGGACCACATTTGGCCTGTGTGTCGTGGTTTACCAACCCTCAATCTCTTTCATGCCTCACAGTTCAGAAAAACTGCAATATATAGAGGGTTCCATCATGAAGAAAGACAGTTTTATGAGTATTATGGTTACATAGTTAAAGAATTTTGCCAATCAGTTGTTTGCTTTTACATTTTTCATTTTACAGTTTTCCTGATTTCCCAAATAATGGTTTCTAATTTTTGTCTCTGAACAAAATTTGGTATCAAATAAACTCATGCCATACACAGTCTTAATATTAGAACTAGGCATTTAGTTACACTCTATGCTGACACCATTTAATTGAATTCATTCTGTAAAGCACCTAGTATGTGTCAGGCTCATATTGGAAATATAGAGTCAGTAATTCTTAGCTCATAAGAAGTGAAAACTAGGAAGGAGTAAGGTTACAAAGGAAGAATGAAAAGGGAATTCTGGAGGCTGGGAATAGCGCCCAAGAAAGCCAATCAGTCCCTCATTGGAAGGACTGATGCTGAAGCTGAAACTCCAGTACTTTGGCCATCTGATTCAAAGAACTGACTCATTGGGAAAGACTCCGGTGCTGGGAAAGATTGATGGCAGGAGGAGAAGGGGATGACAGAGGATGAGACAGTTGGATGGCATCACCAACTCGATGGACATGAGTTTGAGCAAGCTTCGAGAGTTGGTGATGGACAGGGACGCCTGGTGTGCTGCAGTCCATGGGGTCGCAAAGAGTTGGACACGAATGAGCGACTGAACTGAACTGAAGCCAACATGAAGGGCCATTAAAAAACACTGAAATGAAATGTCTCTGAGGTGGGGAAAGAGAAGAGTTAGCCCAGCAGCCTGGGGAGGGGAGTGTCAGCTCACAAGTGGTTGGTTACGTAGTGAGAGGAGGCATTTTAACAGACTGACAGGTGGAAGCCTGACTGTACTGGGAACCCTGAGAATAAAACACAGTCCAAGAGTCTTGCTGTGAAGAAGAGGTATAAGGTGGTCACTTGAGGGAGAATGATTGTGGATGCTGCAAGCTTGAGTGAGTAGATTTGGAAAATAAGAATATCAAGAGAATGATTTTTACCTAACCTGTGGGAAATACCCGAGCAATCTTTTATGCCATGAGAAAGGAGCCACAAGAAAGGGAAAGGTTGCCTCTGGGAGAAAAAGTCAGTAAGTGATAGAGTGGCGCATAATCAATGGAGCAGCAAGTCACTGCTTATGCAGAAAAGGTGAGGGGAAAACCCTTGAGGGTGGGATGGTCAGCGAGGCGGAGGAGGGTGCACCAAAAGAGGAGGCTTTCCCAGGCAGGTGGAATCATGCGGATTGAGGGCAGCCACGGGGGCGTGAAGGAGACTGTGATACTCAGGCCCTGGGTCAAGCCCACCATCAATCACTACCATGTTTCCTGAAGGAATTAGTCAAGTTTATGGGTTTCCAAGAATTGCCTATAAACTACTTAATGTGGTCTCTTGCCCTTAGGCAAGAGAGATTCAGGTCATTGACTGTTACTCAGCTGACAGATGGGCTTCTGTGGAGGGTCTGAAGTGGCTTGTTTACATGTCTGGTGTCTTGGTGAAAAGTGAAAAGAAAGTGTTAGTAACTCAGCTATGTCTGACTATTTGGGACCCCATGAACTGTAGCCCCCCAAGCTTCTCTGTCCATGGGATTCTCCAGGCAAGAATACTGGAGTGGTAGCCTTTCCCTTCTCCAGGGGATCTTCCTGACCCAGGGATCAAACCCAGGTCTCCTGCATTGCAGGCAGATTTTTTACCATCTGACGATGTCTCAGAGGCTCGGCGTAGCCCTGGGCTCAGCTGGGGCTGTCTACCAAACCACCGACAGGTGGCTTTTTCAGCATGGTGGCCTCAGAGTTGTTGTCAGATTTCTTACATGGTGGCCGGCTTGTCCCAGAGCACGTGCCCAGAGAAAACCAGGTAAAAGCTGCATGGATTTTTCTGACCCAGCTTTAGAAGGCACCCAGCCTCGCTTTCCCAACATTCTGTTAGTTCTAAGCAAGTCATAAGGTCAGCTCAGATTCAAGGGGAGGGTAATTAGCTCTACCTTTCAGTGGGGGAATGGTGGCAAGGTCATATTGCAGAAGAGTGTGTGAGCTGGAATTATTATTGCTGCCATCTTTGGAAAACACAGTTTGCCATTCCCACCATTCCCAGTTATTATGTTACTCAAACGTTGAACTTCAGAAAGGCAGGTAGAGGGTGGCCAGGTAAATGAGTAGAAATCACGTGCAAGTGCACAGTGTACAAACAGTGAGAGTCTAAATGATTAACCACCCTCTTATGGGAACTGCATTTTCCCATATGCTCGAAATAGTCCTTCTTAACCCTTGTCTGTTATTGGAAGGTAAAGTTTATCCACCTCGAGCTATAATAACAGAGAGGGTTTTTCTTTTAAATTTTGTTATTGAAACAAAAGTAGATTTTTGTGCTGAACTTGTAGGCTGCAGGGGAGATGTATTTGGTCAAGTTTTATTCTGCAGGCTTAATGTCTGTTCATGAGTAACTTGTAAGCACATGACATTCATGTCTCCCCTGCCGATTAAACCCTGAGCAGCAGAGCTAAGCCAGGGGCCTCTCTACCCATACACGAGACTCATTTTCTCCCTTTCGCATTTTCTCTCCCCTTAACCCTGAGATTCTGAAGGTCTCAATGACTGCATTTTTAGAACTGGATTTGTACTGTAGGGTTTTTTTTTCTTCCTTAAAGGAAAATAAGAACAGTTTCTTTTTGGATAGAAAAAAATGTTGTATACTTTTTAAAGATAGAAAATAGAAAAAAAGAATTTAAAATACTTCTTTTGCTATATAACACATTGTAAATCAACTATACCTCAAAAATTTTTTTAAATAAAATAAAAATGCTTTTAATATATAGTACTTTGTATACACACAGGTGAATGTGTTCATTGGCAGAAATCAGAATATTCAAAAATACAAGGCGAGGAAATAACAATTGCAGTGCACATCAATGCATGATATTTTTAAGAGCTTCTAAAAATATTGTTTTTAACCTAACACTGGAAAAAGTTTATTTTCTCTTGATGTTAAAAGATATGTATAGTGAAATGTTACTTATTGCCCAGAGATACTAAAAGTATCAACAGTCTTAGGATATATTTTATTTTAGAATGAAAACGTATGCTAATCACCACTATTATAAAAATCATTTCTGGGTTTCTGTTGCTTTTTACCTTAAAACATTTCATAATATATAATAAGATTTATAATAATATAGTTTTAGTTCATTGATAATAAAAACTTGTATTTACCTTTCATATTAAAATGTTTTGCTTTTGAACTATATATCCCATTTAAGGAAAAAAAAAAACTATTGAAAGTAAATATTTCTACCTCTGCTTTCAAATAAACACTGAACTTCCTGCCAGGCTAAAGAAGCCATCTTTTCTCTTTTGTTAGTGCTATTTTCTTAGTCCCACTAAGATACCACTTTGCATTTAAAATTTCTTTGAACTTCACATGTAAAGAAAAGGAATCAGTGTCAATTAGTCAATAACCAATCAATGCCCAGTCTATGAAAACACTTGTCAGGCGCTCTGGGAAATGTCATAAATCTGGTGTGTGTTAGTCACTCTTTGCAACCCCATGGACTTTATAGCACACCAGACTCCTCTGTCCATGGAATTCTACAGGCATGCATACCGGAGCAGGTAGCCATTCCCTTCTCCAAGGGGATTTTCCCAGCCCGGGGATTGAACCTGGGTCTCCTGCATTACTGGCGGATCTTTACTATCTGAGCCACCAGAGAAACCCTCAAATCTGGAAGTCGCGTTAAACTGCCCACAATGGGAAAGAGAAGTGGTGGGGGAAATGCCTTGTTAATTGTAAACTCGATTGAGCTTAAGTCACCTTTAAGGTAAAATTTTTTATTTTAGAATATCTTTGCTCGGGTGGGTTTTTCAGTCACTTAGTCGTGTCCGACTTTTGGTGACCCCATGGCCTGCGGCATGCCAAGCTTCCCTGCCCTTCATCATCTCCTGGAGTTTGCTCAAAACTCATATCCGTTGAGCCGGTGCTTGGGTAGAGCACTAGAAACAAATACACATATGGTAAGATACATGTGGCCTATATAACCTACATGTGGCCTATATCAGTGTCTGTGCTGAGGTAGATGAACCCTAAGGTGACAAGTAGAGCCAGAGAAGGCCATCAACTTGGCTTGAAGACCAAGGCTCACACAGCAGTTGTCATCTCCCTGGGGTCGGCCATGGAAGCTCCAGGGGTGGGAAAGGCAGGCTCTAGAGCTGGGTGCTT
This sequence comes from Cervus elaphus, assembly GCF_910594005.1. Lineage (NCBI taxonomy): Eukaryota > Metazoa > Chordata > Mammalia > Artiodactyla > Cervidae > Cervus > Cervus elaphus. The sequence goes on from NC_057840.1 coordinate 27,724,510, forward strand.
ATGGATTTGATTCCTGCTTGGCCACTTGATAGATGTTTGACCTTGGCCAAGTCATTTAACTTGGGTTTCCTCAAATTATATCTATCTTGAGAATCAGGTAGGTTATTTGTGAAGTTTCAGCTCATCAATAAATGGTAACTCTTACCAGTATTACATTCATGGTCAGGCTTGATAATTTAAGCTTTGTTCCCCATTAGTGACATTTTCACTACTCATTGAAGCCTCAGTTTACAGTCTAGTCTAAATTTATCCAATGAAAGAGAATCCAACATTTTTCAGATGATACATGGGTTTGTCCAACAAGTTACCCAATAGTCATTTATTAAAAACCTCCTAATGGTTGCAAAGAGTCGGACATGACTGAGTGACTGAACTGAACTGAACTGAATATATTATCTTAGATGCTGGGAACATAAGAATGAATAGAACATACCACCCTTTCAGGGATAGTATCTAAACAGGTCCTAGGAAAGACTGAGATTTTAATTCCATACAGAGATCTTCTTTGTGCTTTTCCAGACAGCTGAGTATACGTACCTACCCATGGCATTGATCTTTATGAGTAGTCAAGAAATCCTCTCCATGTTAAATATCAGATTTTTACTAAAGAAATAAATAAAAGACATGAAAATGATGGGAGTTCTAGTTCTTCCTGGCTTCACAGATTATGTTATTTGAGAAGGCAGCAAGGTCCGTGTATTCAGCAAATCACCTGTTGCCTCTGGCCAGGCTGACCCTTGAGTGGACTGGGAGTGATATGTAGATGTTCTGTTACCATCATCACAAGTCAGTTTTAAACCTAGTTCCAGTCTTTTTTAAATTTTTCTTTGTCCTTTCTATAATTCTCATGGTACCAAAATTACTCCTCGATGCCAGTACTGTCTTCTGTGGGCTTGATTTGTTTCAATCTTAGAAATACCTAGTTTGGGCTGAATGACTTCCTGTGGTTGATAGAACTTAGCACCATTCAGGCTCCAGTCCCACTAACTCTGCCTACCTCTTCCTGTCGCATTATCTTTCAAAAAACTATCAGCCCCAGGACTTTCCCGGTGGTCCCGTGGTTGAGACTCCATGCTTTCAATGCAGGGGGCACGAGTTCAATCCCTGGTCAGGGAATTAAGATCCCATATGCTTCAGGGTGAGGCCAAAAACAGACAAAAACACACACATAAAAACAACTCAAAAAAATATCAGTCTCATTTACACTTACGTGAATAGTTATTAGACTTCAATTCTGGTCTTATTTGTATAGAAAAGATTTAAGATTATTTATTGTCCGTGAATTTCCCTGACATAAAGGGCATTTAATTACTTTTTTTTTCCCTTTCAAAACTCTTTCAGGAAACTTTCTCTTCAAATGGTAAGAGGAAGTAACTTATGGAATAAAGCTGTGGTCTTTGTTTGGTAGATTTTTAAAATGAGTATTGCACTCCTTTAACTTCCTAGAGTCACATCCTCCTGATGTATATTTTCAAACAACCAGCCCCTGTAATTTCACATCATATTCGTTGCCTATAATTGACTCATCATTTCTAATTACAACCAACACACACAGCATGGAAATCTGAGACAATTATGTGGATGACATAGGCCCTGAAGTTCATTTTATTAGAAAGAGTGTGAGACTTGAAGGGCCTATCTGTCACCATGCAGAGTCGTCACAATATTATTGACTGTATCTCTGTGCTATACATTACATCCCTATGACTCATTTATTTTATAACTGAAAGTTTGTACCTCTTAATCTCTCTCTCCTATTTTACTCATCCTTCTCCCTACCCCTCTCACCCCTGGCAACCACCAGTTTATTCTTTGTATCTATGCATCTGTTTCTGGTTTGTTGTGTTTGTTCCTTTGTTTTTTTAGATTCCACATATAAATTAAATCATATGGTATTTATTTTTCTCTGTCTGACTTAGTTCACTTAACATAGTACCCTCTAGGTCTATCCATGTTGTTGCAAATGGCAAGATTTCATTATTTTTATGGCTGAGTAATACTCCATTGTGTGTGTGTGTGTGTGTGTGTGTATGTGCATATACCACATCTTCTTTATCCATTCATCTATCAGTGGACACTTGAGTAGATGAAGGAAAGCTTTTTGATAGATGTTAATTGGTGATGAGTAGAGAGTCTTTGCTCGTTTTCATACCTGTTTCTTTTTTGGTTGGGTTTTTGTTGTTGCGCTCAGCCTTTCTTTAGTTGCAGTGAGTGGGGTCTGTTTTTCCTTGCAGTGCACAAGCTTCTCATTGTGGTGGCTTCTGTTTCAGAGCACAGGCTCTTAAGCATGGGCTTCAGCAGCTATGGCATGCAGGCTTAGATGCCCCTCAGCATTTGGGATCTTCCCAGACTAGGTATCGAACCGATGTCCCCAGCATTGTGAGGCAGATTCTTAGCCAATGGACCATCAGGGAAGCCCCATTCTTCACTATTTTAGCTCCTGGTTCCGGGTATCAGTTTTTTACACTGAGTAAAGAAGAGTGTCCTTACTGTTGATCTCATTTGTGAAACAAGATATGTACTCTTATCACAGGGGACTTGGGCCCTGAAATATATCTCTACTGGATTCATCCTCTTTCAAAAGCCAGTGGCAAGAACCATTGCCACAGTTCCCAGCCTCAGGTTCCTCATAGAAACTACAGGTTCTGAGGAATAGATTTGGAGAGAAAAACAATCTGCGACTACAGGATTTAAACATAAGATTGAAAGCAGCATTGGGGAAAAGCTTATATATTGCAGAGTGATCGCTAGTGATGGGACAAAGCCAGAGAGAAGCCTCAGGGATTTCTTCTGTTTTTTTCCTTTTCTAAAATACATCATTTTCCAACCACAAAGTGTGTATGCTCTGCTCAGTCGTGTCCAACTCCTTTTGACACTTTGGATTGTAGCCAGCCAGGCTCCATGGGATTTCTCAGGCATGAGTACTGGAGTGGGTTGCCATTTCCTCCTCCAGGGGATCCTTCTGACCCAGGGATCAAACGTGCATCTCCTGTGTCTCCTGCGTTGTAGGTGGATTCTTTACCTGCTGAGTCATCGGGGAAGCCCCACAATCACAAAGTAGATTTTCTTATCACTGTGGTTTGTAACTTCATTCTGTGTTTCAGCTGAGAAGTCCGTTTCTCAGAGGTTCTGAGGATGCTTTTTATGAGTATTTTTTCATTTACAAAACATCTTCATAAGGACTTCCCTGGTGGTTCAGTGGTAAAGAATCTGCCTACCAATACAGGGGACTCAGGTTCGATCCCTGTTGCAGGAAGACTCCGCATGGTTCAGGGCAACTAAGCCTGTGAGCTGCAACTACTGGCCCGTGCATTCTAGGACCCATGCTCCATAACAAGAGGAGCCACCACAATGAGAAGCCTGTATACACAACTAGAGAGTAGCCCCTTCTTGCTGCAGCTAGAGCAACCTGCCCACTCCCAGCAACAAAGATCTCAAGCAGCCCCCCCCAAAAAAACTTCTTCATAGAAAAATTAGAAAATAAAGATAAACATAAAATTGAAACCACAAAACCATCCATGATCTAGCCAGTATTGTTAATGATAACCAGTGTTAACATTTGGATGAATATCTCAGCTTTTCAACCTGTAAGCATCTCTTCCAACCCCAGCATGTACACAGCCTGGATTATGTGTTCAATAAATAATAATGGAAACAGCATTCTCCTCGATATTTTCTTTGAGTGGCTTTGAGTGCTGTGCTGAAATGTTTCATTCTAATTGTCTAAACTTTCAATACCAAAGAATAAATAGCAATTGCCTTCTCTGTAGCTCTGTGGCAGCTTGTCAAAGCCATGTTGCTGTGGGTGGTATGAAATGCAGAACTTTCGTAGGAAAATTATACTGTTTCTCAGAAAAACTCATGACCTGTGCTTGCCTTGTGGTCATCGAGGATGCGGTGGGTGTGTGACTCATAGATCAGGCCCCAGGGTGGGTTTGGCAAAAGCCCCCTTCCTCTCTTGCCTCGTCAGTGACACTTGCAGGCGATCTGTCCTGGTTTTTGTTTGGCTGCAGTATTGATACTACATTTATCCCATCTTTAGAGGTAGGAACTCGAAATTCCTTTCTTCAAGATACTTCATAAAAGAATGTCTGCTTCATTGATTCTATATATGCTGAGGAAATGTGTGCTCTAACTAGTAATTCTGTTTATCTATTGTTTCTTACTTAGGCAGCGATAAGGAAAGAACTAAATGAATTTAAAAGCACAGAAATGGAAGTTCATGAAGAGAGTCGACAGTTTACCAGGTAGGTAAACAAGAAAGATGCAGTTGGGCAAAGTAAAAGTGGGTAAGATGGTAAATTTTATGTTACATGTATTTCACCACAATTTAAATTTTTTTTAATATAGTTTAGCACAACACCATCTAGTGAACATTTCTGAAATTAAGTCCTTTTTTGTTTGTTTGTTTTCTTCCAAAGAAGTCTAAATCATTCTAGAGGGCTGTGTTTTGGTTTCTTTTTTGGTTTTATATTCTGGTCCAAAAAACAAGCATTAGCATCATTTATTCTGCTCTTAAAGAGACTCAGTTGAAGTTTTATGCCCAGAACAGATGCTGGTGAAAGTGAGTGTGGGCACAGACATGTCTACTTTGGACTCACAGTAGACATAGCTTAGAAAGGGTAGAAGCTCAGTTTTTAGAAGGCATAGCTTAGAAAGGAATCTGATGTTTACTGATGCCACAGAAGTTCACTATCGTCCTACCATTTCTTCTGCCAACACACTTCAGTTTCACAGGCTGCTAAAACTGGAAGAGGCTTGAGTGATCATATAGTCTGAACCACATACTTCATAGGTGTTGTTCTGTGTTTCTCTCTCATGGGTTTAAGTGCTTTGTTATATGTGTGTGTGTGTGCTCAGTCATCTCTGACTCTTTTGCGACCCCATGGACTAGAGCCCGCCAGGCTCCTCTGTCCGTGAAATTTTCCAGGCAAGCTTCTTTTCCACTACAAGAACCTTGGAGTGGGTTGCCATTTCCTACTCCAGAGGCTCTTCCAACCCAGGGATCAAACCCGTCTCTTGCATCTCCTGCTTTGGCAGGCAGATTCTTTACCACTGAGCCACCTGGGAAGCCCCTTTGCTATACAGAACAGACGTTATATAAGATTTTTCAAAGAATTTGCATGTCAGTCAAATCTTTGAAGCCTGTTGTTGTTCAGTTACTAAGTGGTGTCCTACTCTTTGCAACCCCATGGACTACAGCATGCCAGGCCTCCCTGTCCTTCACTATCTCCCAGAGTTTGCCCAAGTTCATGTTTTGAGTCAGTGATGCTATCCAACCATATCATCTTCTGCTGCCCTCTTCTCCTTTTGCCTTTAGTCTTTCCCAGCAGTAGGGTCTTTTCCAGTGATCAGGTGGCCAAAGTATTGGAGCTTCAGCATCAGTCCTTCCAATGAGTATTCAGGGTTGATTTTCTTTAGGATTGACTGGCTTGATCTCCTTACTTTGAAACTTAAATTGTTTAAAAAAAAAAAAACATACTGGGACAGATGACTGCATGAAGAATACCATGGTAGATCTTTCTGGAAAGCAAATACTGATCCCCAAACTAGAAACAGCCTTTGTAGGGCAGCCTTACATCAGGGTGTGATGGTATCTGCAGTGGGTTTTGTTTTGTTTTCTTGGTAACAACTGATAGGAAGGTAAGCTTTAAAGGTTTTTCCCACGATATACTGGTTAACACTCTTTAAAATGTCTTTGAAGACATTGGTGGGGGAGTGGGTGAATTAGATGAAGGGGATTAAGAGGTACAAAATACCAGTAATGTACAACAAAGTAATGTACAGCACAGGAAATATAGTCAATAATATTGTAATAACTTTCTATAGTGACATATGGTAACAGACTTATCATAGTGATCACTTCATAATGTATAAAAATACTGAATCACTTAATGTTGTATAACTGAAACAAATATAATTCCCAGGTAAGTCAGCTGGTAAAGAATCTGCCTGCAATGCAGGAGACACCCCCCCCCCCACCCCCGCTTGATTCCTGGGTTGGGAAGATCCCCTGGAAAAGGAATAGGCTACCCACTCCAGTAATCTTGGGCTTCCCTGGTGACACAGACTGTAATGAATTCGCCTGCAATGTTGGAGACTTGGGTTCAATCCCTGGGTTGGCAAGATCCCCTGGAGGAGGACATGGCAACCCACTCCAGTATTCTAGCCTGGAGAATCCCCATGGACAGAGGAGCCTGGCAAGCTACAGTCCATGGGGTTGAAAAGAGTCGGACATGACTGAGCAATTAAGCACACACAAGTCAATTACAGTTCCATTTTCTAGAAAATTAAATTTCCAGAGAAGGAAAAAGTGTTCATATCACTGAGATAAATATTCCTTGCTTAGGTGTTCTTTAAAACTTGGCAGTAAAGCAAATGTCTCCTGGTATTTTTCCATTAATTTATATTACATCATTAGTGTTGCATTATGGTCAAGATATATTTAGGCTCTGAGACTTATAAAAATAATACTTATGATTTTGAAATTGTTTTCAGTATTTCTTTAAACGCTAAGAGGTTTGGTAAATGCCGCTGAGTCTTATCAAAATAATACAAACATATGATAATGTTTTACATTTAGAAAATTGCTCATATGGAAGATTATGGTGCTCTTAGCCCCAGCCATCCTTAGAGGGAATAAACACGCCATGAATCATGACCTGGCTCTTTAAATGGAACCTGACATAGAGCAACTCAATTATTAGCCTTTCTCATTAGCGCCAGGCGTTATCTGCTTATATCAAGTAAGCCTTCCCTTCAAAATCTAAACCTATTAGCTGCCTGCGGATTTAGGGTGGTTAATACAAGGGTTGAGACAGCACTGCTTCGTCTGCCCAGGCACCTCTTTATCCAGAAATAATCTCCCACACAGTAATGTGTTAGTCAACTCTGGGAGCACCCATTCCCACATTCCCATTCCCTTCCTTGGCTCTGATCTCCAGAGAGAGTCATAAAAAGCTGGTGACATTGGTTGTCTCTGGGAGGGAAACTGGATGACTAGGGACCAGGCAGGGTGGGGAGATGACACAACTTACCCTTCTGAACCTTTTGGATTTTTGAAACATAAGAATGTATCACCTTGTTGAAAATGTTTTTAAATTTAGAAAAATGAAGGATCCATTTCCAAAGTTGTCTTTCTGTCAATGAGGTTTCCAGCATGGTGGCTTTTCATGAGTAGTATGCTGGTACTAATACCACGACATGCCTGCTATGGGTGTACCGAGAAGACACCTCTAAAAGCTCCATCATGAGTATATGTTCTCTGAACGTTTGACCTGAAGATGGATTGTAGCCCATCCATCCATCTAGAGTGGAAAGATCCACTCTTTCATCTGCTTCTCCCAGTTTCTCCAGATACCTCTTGAAATTGAAATGCATCCTAGGGCCATCTGAGAAGCATGAGGATTAGTGGTCCGTATAAGAGTTCATCCTTTGGCTTGCAAGATACCAAGCTCTAACTTCTATTCTTTAGAACATTTTCAGCTTGTCCAGCCACATACTGGTTTTTCTCCCCGCCCCAGCAGCTGCCCACCTGGTTCACTGTCCAAAACCCAGAAGACTATTTGAAGAGCACTGTACTGTTAAATAGGGCCAGTGCATTCTGGAAAGAAATCACCATGGCAAAGAAAACTCACTTCCCTTTCCAAAGTAAATGGGATTTCTACAATTTAAAGTAATTCTTTAAATTATAAAGACATGTCAATTGTTTGAAAAGACTTTACATAAAAAACTAAACTTGAAAATGGTTACAGCTGAATGGTAAGATCTATGACTCGTTGTAGCCTTTGATTATTCTGTTTTCCAAATTTTTTTAAATGTCAACATATATCAGACTTATAATCAAGAGAGAATATTGCTTTTAAAAATAAACTTCGAATTTTGTAAACAAGAACATTTTTAGAGTATGCAAAATAATACATTCATACATATAATTCTCTGTGGGTGCATGTGTGTATGCGTGGGTCCTCAGTTGCTCACTGTGTCTGACTCTTTGGGATGGTAGCTTGCCAGCCTCCTCTGTTCATGAGATTTTGCCAGCAAGAATACTGGAGTTGGTTGCCATTTCCTCCTCCAGGGGATCTTCCTGACCCAGGGATCAAACCCACATCTCCTGCATTGCAGGAGGTTTCTTTTACCACTGAGGCATCTGGGAAGCCCCTTATATAATTTTATCAGTTTCTATATTATTTGCTTAATATATTAAGCAAAGAATCATTAAATTGATAACTTTTAGAATCAAAATGGGCCTCAAGAGATTACTGGCATAATGTTAAGTGGAAAAATCCAGATACTGACTAAAGTATACGTATATAGCAGTGGTTTGTTTTAAAATTCAGATGCATAGGAAAAAGATTGGGAAATAACATTAAAACAGCCACAAAAAGAATGAAATATTGCCATTCATAGCAACATGGATGGCCCTAGAGAATATCATATTAAGTAAAGTAAGTCAGACAGAGAAAGACAAATATTATCTGATATCACTTATATGCAAAATCTAAAAAACACAAATGAACCTATATACAAAACAGAAACAAACTCAGACATAGAAAACGAACATGTAGTTACCAAAGGGGAAAAAAGGGTAGAAAGGACAAATTAGGAGTGTGGAATTAACATCTATAAACTACTATACATAAACTAGATAAGCAACAAGAATTTACTATATAACATAAGGAATTATATTCAGTATCTTTAAATAACCTATAATGGAAAATAGTCTGAAAAAAACTCTTTATATGATTCAATCAATTTGTTGTACACCTGAAACTCACTCAATATTATAAATCAACTCTACTTCAATAAAAATAAATAAATGAATAGACACATAAAAGTAAGTAATGCCAAGTCTTAAGGAAAAGAAAAACTCTTAATGGTGTGTCATAGAGTGGAGCTATGGGGGTTTTTTCCTCTACTTTTCAAGTTTCCCTAATGTAGTTATGTTGAGAAGTGTGCTTGTGTATGTGTGTGTGTTTAATTATCTAGGGACTTCCCTGGTGGTCCAGTGGTTAAGACTCTGTACTCCTAATGCAGGGAAATCGGGTTCAGTCCCTGGTAGAGGAACTGGATCCCACATGCCACAACTGAAATAATACTGCATGCTGCAACTAAGACCTGGCCCAGCCAGATAAATAACTATTTTTTAAAAATACAGTAATTATCTCATTCTGTGCCATCTTGAGCTATTATAGCCTATGTAGATTTACAGATAAATTAAACTACCCTTTGAGCTTCTACACAGGCTTATCAAAATGCAACATGGCGGGAACTATACTTGTGACCTCAATAAACATTAATTCAGTGACTTCCATCGTGGTCCAGTGGTTAAGACTCTGTGCTTCCACTCAGGCAGCAAGGGTTCGATACCTGGTCAGGGAACTAAGGTCTCACATGCCATGCAGTGTGGCCAAAAATTAAAAACAAAAAAAAAACAAAAAAAAAAACATTAATTAGGGGCCCTCCACAGAGAATGAGAAGGAAATGGCAAACCACTCCAGTATTCTTGCCTGGAGAATCCCATGGACAGAGGATCCTGGCAGGCTACAGTCCATGGGTCACAAGAGTCGGACACGATTTAGCAACTAAACCACTACCACCACAGAGAATGAGAAGGCTGCTTCTGTAGGGATACTCTCTCGAGGGCTCCATTTCCTTGCTACCTGGACAGAAACTGAAAAGAATTGCAAAATGTCACTTAGACAACCAGAGTTGCAAGCATGGCTTCGTATTCAGACTCACGAATTCCCATCCAGCCTGTGATCTGACTTCAGTTGAACAAGGAGCAGTGGTCTAGGAGAACCTCCTCATTTGTTTAACATAATTGTATGTGCCTTGATCATTAAACCCTTTTAAATAAAGAGGAAATTAATTAACTCAGGATTTCTGAATATATCAACTGGGGAAGTATAGGAAAGTAACATTTTACATTTAGTGAGTCATTTCATATTTTATATTATCAGAAATGAATTTATAGGAAGGTGAAAATTTTTATGTATTTGTGTAGGAACCATTATGGGAAAGAGTTGTCTTTACCTGAATTCCATGACTTGGTGTTTTGCTTCTATTCACTCTCTCTCAAAAGTATGAATATAAGAAAAAAATTATTGATGTTTTTAACAAGAAGAAAATATAGATAGCTTCCAAGTTTGAGTTTCAGGAAAGTTCTGACAAAAGGGTAGACGAGAAGCTTAAGGATCGTGAGGGCACAGTAATTCTATTTACTGCTTCATCAACTTGAAGCCTAAAGCCAAACTGTCATTCTGTCAGATAGGCAAACTTCCCCAGAGGTAAAGCTGAACTTCATGTACCTCAAAATGAATGCAAGCCACCGAGTGGGTACCAAACTTAAGAAAAATTTGCATTTTCAGCACCTCTCACCATAAAATGTTGGAGTTGATTTTGAAGATAAGATGCCTAATTTAAACAGGATATAAATGTTCCTTTCTGATTGGATAAGGTCAGAATTGATCAAAATATATGTATTTTGACCAGATCTGGGCAGTGCTTATAAGGAGAGGTTACAGTTCTGACCCCCCAGCTTTGTCAGCATATTACCACATTCAGAGGATTGGTTAGTCGTCATCTTCTCCTTGCCAGTCTAGACACTATGCTGATGGCCTGACTTTCCAACAAAATCCAGTCTGTAAACTCATTCTGTAATGGGATCCATGGGCAAATAGTGTCTGCAGAAAAACACAAAAAATTTTGTAGTGTCCTGCTAATTTTTGGAAATTAAAAGCAGGACACGTTCCAAGAAAATACTAGGTTTTAAAAGGTTCTAAATCTTATCTGGTCCACTGGCTACTCCCATTGTTGCCCAACCCAATTTCTTTTTAAATATTTACTTATTTATTATTTGGCTGCACTGGATCTTAGTGGCAGCATGCGGGATCTAGTTCCCTGACTAGGGATCAAAGCCAGGACCCTTGCATTGGGAGGTCCCACCCAACCCTATTCTTAATTTACCTTCTTCATCCCAGAGACATTACTGATTGAAGAGAAAGCCTCTTGTGTCCTTGGAACCCAAGACCAAGTGAAGATTAGGACACTGTGGAATGATTGGTCCTGCAAATTTGGAGAGACCTTAAAAAATTGCTACAAAGAGGGATCTTTGATAGGTCAGGGTGTAAAGATTCTGCAGGTGCAGTATGTTTGTGTTGTCAAAGCTCCCAGGGCTATTCCTCCTCCCTCCACGTGGTGTGGGTGGTGCTCCTCTGTCCTGCTTCTTGTTTCACTCTCCCTGCCCCGCCCCCCCCGCACCCCAGGACATCACTGGCCTGGCTTTTTCTGGTAATTGAGAAAAGTTTGTGCTGAGCCCATTTTCATCTAGTTCTCTTTGTGGCGGCAAAAGGCAGATGTGTTTGAGACAACTGTAGCAATCAAAGTGTAACCTGGAAATGTGGACCAAGATTTTTCTCTGGTCAGAATTGATCAAAACTGGTGGGTGTAGAAATCCAGTTGATTACGTTTTCCATTCCGTTCTACCCAGAAGGCAACAAAAGTACCCTTTGAATGAAAGCATGGATGACAACTGAAGTGACTTAGCATGCACGCACGCATAGATAGACATGTTTTAATCTCATAGTCTCACATAGGTTAGGAACACAGAGTCTAGAGCCTGGCCTTCAAGCTCTCTGCCTTGAGTACATGACTGAGCATCCCTGTGCCTCAGTTTCTAAATCTGTACAAAAAGGATACAAGAGTACTTACCTCATAGGATTATTTTGAAGATTAAATGAGGTAGTATATATATAGCACTTGGAATTGTGCTAGGCACATAGTAGAATTTAATGTGTGTGCTCAGTCATGTGTGACTCTTTGCAACCCCATGGACTGTAGGCTGCCAGGCTCCTCTGTCCATGGAAATTTTCCAGGCGAGAATACTGGAGTGGGTTGCCACTTTCTCCTCCAGAGGATCTTCCCGACCCAGGGCTAGAACCCTCATCTCATGTCTCCTGCATTGGCAGGCAGATTCTTTACCACTAGTGCCACCAAATTTAATAGTTAGGTATTATCTGCCTCTCTTTCTTTCACGTTTTATATGTTTGATTTTAAGAGGTTTTCAATTACTATTGAAATATTTTTATACAACTTACATAGTTTTTCTTCAGGTTATAGTTGACTCTTCCTAGAAAGCATGATGGAATATCATATCAAATGGGTTATCATGGATCAGTATATACTCAGGTGCAATTGTGTTAAGTGGATCTCATGATTAAACTCCTCAGTTACATAGAGTTACTTATAGAACAAGTAATCAAATAACCAAGTGCACCTATAAATATGTACTCAGTCGTTCATGTGTTAGCAAGTATTTACGGAGCACAGAGAGTGAATCATACTCTTCTGGACCCCAGGAGTTTAGAACATGTCTAAGTCCTCACGCTCACATGCTTGTGTTCTAGTGAGGGAGACAGACAGTTAGCAAGTAAATGAACAAATAGACGATAATCACTTCTTTTCTTTTTAAAAGAGTGGGTGCTCTTTTTTATTTTAAATATTTATTTACTTGGCTATGTTGGGTCTTAGTTGCGGCACATGGGATCTAGTTCCCTGACCAGCGGTCGAACCTGAGCCCCCTGCATTTAGAACGGAGTCTTAGCTGTGGGACCACTCAGGAAGTCCCTAGATATGATCATTTCAGACAGTGCTAAGTGCTATGAAAAAAAAGATAACAGGACGCTGTGCCAAGAGCGAGGGTGGCGATGGGTAGAATGGCTAAGAACGGAGTCTCTGGAGGAAATTAAACTTACTCTGTGATTTAAATGACAAGAGGAAGCTGTCAGCACTGTTTGGGGAGAGAAAAACACTTCCCCCAAGGGTATCAGCTAATGTAGTGGGGAGAGCTGCTGCAGAGGCCTGAGGTGGGAAGGGTTTTGCATGATCAGAGGGCAGGAATAAAGCTCAGGTGACGGAAGCAGTCATGTTATCCCTGCGTAACAGTGTAGAACATGGAGGTTCACACACCTGCCCAAGGGTGTGGACAGAACAGAGTCAAGAATTGAACTCATAGTGGACACATCCCTACTTGAATCACAACGTGTTTGCTCGTTTTGGAAAACTTGGTATAACCTACTTTATTTTGACTTCTGGTCGAACATGCTGAAGTAATGTCATGTCACAGGCTCCATACATCCTTCATATAGCTCCAATTATCAACTGATAGCCAATCTTGTTTCATCTGTTCTTCTGTCTTTAATTTTTTGTTTTTAATGCTTGATTCAACATAGCAACATTTATTAAGTAATACCATATGCTAGATATTGTATTCTATGAGTATATGAAAGTGAGTAAGTCCAAGTCTTTTCTTAGCATCTCATGATGTAAAAGGAGATACACCCATACACACACACACATATATACATACATACATACATATACACACACACACACAATGATCAGTAACTGGTATAAACCAAATATTGTGGGTACACAGAATAGAAGCAATTATTGCTTTTCTGAGAGGTGGAGGAAAAAGGATTTTGGGGAACTCACAGAGGAAGATTGTAGGAGATAGAGATGGGAGGAAAGATAAGGGTAAAGGAAAGTGGAGAGCCTTTAGGAGGGCACATGATTGGAATTTAGGGTATTTAGGGAGTGGTTGTGAAGTTAGAAAATGGGTTGGGCCACAGCCTGAAAAGCCTCAGCCATCACTCTAAGAAATTTAAATTTTATCAATAGTGGGGAACAGTGCAATGAAAGATCTAGGATGATTGGATCAGTATTTATGGTAATAATGCCAGTGACAGTGTGGAGCATAGATTTGATCTCCCAATCTATGAGCCTGAGACAGGGAAATTAATTTGGAGTCTGGGCAGATGAACATTAGATTTTACTTGAACAAATGAACATGAGAGTAGGCAAGATAAATGAAATACCAAGTAGAATTGCATAATTTTGAAATCACAGAAGTAGGCTGAAGAAGTGAATCAGATAAGGGCTTCTGGAGAAGATGGCTTTTGACCTTGATCTTAGATATGAAAACATATATGGAAAATGAAAGGAGTGATTGCAATATTAGAGAGGAACATGTTCAAAAGCAGAGGGCTACAAAATCACAAGGACTGTTCATGGAGGGGCATGAATCCAGCCAGCTAGCTAGCATGCTGTTAGTATCATTAGTAGTTTCAGCAAAAGGTGGCAAAGGCTTGAATGAATCCAGAGACAGGCAGTCGGGGCAGGACTTGGTGACTGATGAGACGTGGAGGGTGAAAGGGAGAAAGTTGCAATCTTAGGCTTCTAGACTGAAAGTATTTTAAAAGGTAGAACATTTAACAAGATAGAAAGCATAAAGGCAGGTTCACAAGGAAAGATAATTTGTGTATCTGTATTCATGCTTAGTATGTTGCCTGTGGAACATTTGTAAGGTAATGCCTGGGAGGTGTTTGAAAATTCAGGTATAGAAAATACATTTGAAAAAAAAAGAAAAGAAAAGAAAATACATTTGGAGTCTTCAGCGGCAAGTGAAGAGAGGCTGAAGCTAATGAAATAGTGACTCCATGATGGTGTTTTCCTTTTTGTAATGACAAATCAGGTGTAACCAAATCCTTTATGAAATGTCTCACTTTGTTCAATATGGGTTAGAACATGACCCTCAAGATAGTGATGTTTTGTGTATTGATTGCTCTCTATCTCAGATGATAAAACCAGCATCTTTTGCAGAGCTGTCTGTTTTCCCACATGACATTTATAACGATCTTCTGTTATGACAGTATTAAGAGACCAGTAATTCAGTTGGGGATGCTAGAGCCGCCTTTGATCATAAACATGACTGTACCACATTCATGTCACTGAATAGAGTTGTGTTTCTCTACCACATCACAGAGTTTCTGTTTCGTATTTCAGGTTTCATCGTCCATAATGAAGCATTAGACTCTTGGGAAACAGACTGATCATCTTGGGCGGAAGCCTCACTTCCTGAAAACCTGATATTGCACTGGGATTTGAATGTGTGTGTTTCTGTTTAACTTGTGGTGAAGGACGCGTGTGGAAATTGCTCCCTACTTGTGCAGCCCGGGTGGGCCAACAAGCAAAGGGGATAGTTCAGCGACCCTGCTGTCCAGCATGTGGTCTGATGGTAAGGGACACCATGTTTACACCAGTTATTCTTCATCAGGAGTTTTAATCAAAGAAGATGAGCAGAAGACAATCGCTGTTGCCAGAAAGCCACCTTTGAGAGCGTGGGTTAAAGAATGGGGAATGGAATTTCTGAGCACTGGAAAGGGTTGTGGGGGGCGAAGGGGGGAGGGCGGTGAAAATCAGAAAGCAAGAGAAATACTTCATTATGTTAATGAAAAAAGGAAATAGAAACATAAATGTATTTTTGAAGAGGCTTTGGGTAATTGAGAACTTATTAAGGAGTTTGGGAGTTTAATCACTCAATGTGGATTTCTTAGACCTGATCCTAGAAGAATATTCTTGTTTCACCATTATATTGGTACAGCATAGTACCATTATTTTCTTGTCATTGTGCCAGTGAATCCAGTTGCCAGAAATAAGTCTGAGTGTTTTCATGTATCTTTTTCTTAAATGCAAGAGGCTTTTACTGACTCTTAATAAGCATGCTTACCCAAATTTTGTTGCATGCTTCAAGTAGCATAGCTATACACACTTTACATTCTTTTAAATACTCCTTACCTAACATACCAATCTTCCACAAGGATAACAGGACTGGGAATAAAGAGGTAATGCGACCCTATAAATCTGTAGCAAGCTTTAGAAATGAATCTTTTGGTCTTTCCCTAGCTTAATTATCTCCAAAGTTGAAACAGTCCTACTTGATTTAAGGAAGATACTATCTACAATCATGGCACCTTTTAAAAAAGTCTGAATCCGAAGTTAAACTTAAGCAAAATACAGGTGTTCTGCCAGCAGTTGGCTCTGAATGGGAACGGAAAGAACTACTTAGTTTTCATGCTGCATTAAGTTGGATTGCTGCTATTAAAAAAAATAAAGCACATGGATTAAAAAAAAAAAAAAACTCACCCAAAGGCTTAAAAGAACAGAAAATTTCTGCTAAGTTGTTAAGTAAGGAGAACTTCATTTGGTATTTTAAGAGTCTGTAAATTGCATCCATAAACACAGAACTGACTTTCAGTACAAAAGTGAATTAAAGTTACAAAAGATTTCCCCATGAGCCTACAGTCAATATTGTTTACATTAAGAAGCCATTATTGTCATCTTGCTATTTTCCATGGAGTCATGGGCATAGCGTGGCTTCCGCTCCCAAGTACCTATGACCACGTGTAAATACTACCTTGCATCTAATTGTTCTTTCACAATTATTTTGTGCCCCTTTTATTAAAAACACATGTGATGTAGACCAACACAACAAGACCTAAAGAGACTATTTTATTCTCAGAGTTTGGACTAGGATTTTCTGAAGTAATTCTGGTTCATTGTATGGAAAACTGTAATTTTCTATTTCAACCAAAAGCAGACATTTAATCTAATGGGTAAATTTGGGTCCTGCCATTCATTTATATTTTAAAGAACCACTTAAAATTGGATTTATAAGAAATAAAAAATGTCGTCCCACTTGGCCTATTACAAAAAAGCCAGGACCATTTTATAACTAAGAAAAGTAGATGGCATCGTTGCCTCTCCTGCTGTACACAGCTGTGTGCATTAATACAATAAATCTAGAATTTTGCACTATTGTTATTTCTTTGATAGAATAACTTATTTTTGCTTTGAAAAAATTTTTCTGCATGCCCTAGTGTCTTTAATCTGGTTGAAATTTTGTTCATTTCATAGTGTTTAAATCCAGCCATAGATACTAACTATGTTCCAGGTTTTTTTGCTGAAGTCATGTTTTTCCTTTTGGTATTGTTTTATTGTCATTTTAGTGTCTTAGGAAAAATACCAAGGCATGTAATGTTATTTTAATTTTCTATACTTATAATCTCAGAACATTGTTTTAATTTCTAGTCACAAGGCTCCTATAAAAATGGCAAATATAAGACATTTATCACTGATTTGTCACTCAAGATGCATGTCATAGAAAGTCTCTATTTGGTTGATAAAAGGAACAATCTTTTTCCCCCTAGCAGTACATGTGATATAATTTTTAATTCCCTATAGTGAGATGCACTTAGTACAAAAAAATAAGACTCTGAAAAGGAAAATGAGATTCTGGGTCCTCAATATATTGTTTTCTTGCTATGATATGCCAGATTTATGAACTGCCCACACTTTCTCTTCTACTGATTGATGTGTCTAGGGAAAAGTTTTAAACTTAACTTTTTTTTTTTTAAGAAAATTTAAAAAAAAATAATTAACCACTACTAGTTTAAGAATTGGAACCATGAATTATTTCATTGGAATGAGCCTTTAAATAAAAAGAATGAAAGGATTATGAGCTAAGCTACATTCACAGAATGAAGCTCTGTTTTAATAGCTAATTTTAAAAGGCAGAAACACTGCATATCCATATCAGCAGCCCATCCAGAGGTCTCTTGCAAAGCAGCTCTGAAAGGATACGAGGATGTGGACCAGCCGCCATAGAATTATGTATCTGCCTCGTGCCAGCATTTCTGCAATCCAGCCAGTAAGCTGCGGTTCTGTAAAAATAAATGTGTGTGTGAGTTGGGTTCTTCCAGTACAAAATCAGGGTTTTTGCTATTTAATGTGCGACATTAGGCTGACATACAAGTAAGTGGTTTTTCTGAGTCCCTAAGATATGATTAAGGAAGAAAAACAAGTCCATCTCCAGAAAAGTTCAGGCACGAAAGAACTAGACAGACTAGTTTGATTTTGTAAAAACCAAAGTCATTTCCATATTTTTTAAAATGGAGAAAAAGAACCTTAATGTTAAGGTAATATGAAGATGCCATGAGCTTTAGCATTATCTTCATGTTATGACAAAATTAGTTCTCTGATGATTAGCATTAATTTTAGGCAGCCTTGCCTGGTAATTTCCTATATGTGTGAAATAGCTTGCATTTTTTTTGTTGTTGTTCAATATAGTTTACCTTTATGATAATTCCTAAAATTAAATCTATAGTAGAGAACTAGTTTGGGTATTTGAACAGCTGTTTCAAATTGAGGGGGAAAAAACACATTCTATCTGATTTATCCAGAAAAATTGACTTTCTGCTTTCATTTTCATGTCCTGTATTAGCATATTGATTGTAATCATTTACCTTTCTCTTACATTAGTAAATATATTGTGTTAGGAGAAACTTCTGAAATGTCAGTGAAAGTCTTTTTAAGGAAATAGAGGAATTAAATACACTCCTTAATAATCATCAAATATTGAAAATGAGAGACAAGTCCTTAAAACTCATAACTCAAGTTTTACAACCTGCAGTTAATTCAGTGCTGCATTGGCACTTAAAAAAAAATACAATAGCTTACACCTAAAATAGAAAAATCTGCACTAACACTGCATATCCTAATGTGTACCACATTTTAACACAAAACAGGCATTGTATTTATCCTTAATAGAATCAGACACAACTGTCACAAATTATACTGCATTCACAATAGAAAAAAGCAACCTTGTCTATCACATAACAGTGTCTCCACATTTAAACAGTGAAAGCTCTTCAGAAGTGTCAGAATACTTCTTTAAGTGGTTCCAGCAGCACATTTTACACCTAATGAGAAATCTTCAAAGGATGTAAGATGGAATCAAGCTAGTATAAGACATATAAATTTATGTCATTTCATCAGTATGGTAGCCTTAAACATTCCTAGATACAATCATATTATGAAGCCTAACCTTACTAATGAAAGTATATATATTTTGAGACAAGAATTAATTTCTTCACATGGTTAGAGAATGTTACAAGCACTAAGGAACCACTAAGATAACGACTTATTTACAAAATATTCCCGTGGCCACTTGAACTGGCTAGTTCCACTGTTGCGTGTCTAAGTGTCTGTCACAGTATTTCACTTGCCAAAGCAGAATGAACTTTTCCAGCTGAACTATTTCCTAGAGGAGACTGCAACAGCAAAAGTAATCGTCAAATTAATAGGACCATCTTTCCGAGGAGAAAGCACATCTCCAGATAGAGGACACCGAATTTTCGAAGAGCAGCCTGAGGCGCTATTATAATTTGTTAGTGATCAAAGGGTGGTAGAAATAGGGTGGAATACTCCCAAACCGTTCTCATTTTCACTTTCCGTTTACTTTTTGTAACCATTAAGCTTAAACTCTTTGTGGAAATGGCAAACCACCATTAGCATTTCTAGAAAACAACCCCAAAATAGCTCACTTATGCTTTTTTGAAGACAGGGTCATCCCAAATTAAGAAACCCTATTGTATACACTGTAAGATTTCTGGCATAAAAAAAAAAAAAGAGAAAGAGAGAATCCTATAGCAGCTATTCGCACTGGAAGCCAGCCCTCTAGGCAAGGGTCATTTTTTAGCCATGCTAGGATTTACTACAGAAACAATGCCATTTAGCTGGCAGAGCGGTGCACGTAAGCGGAGCACTCCATCCATGCCTCTCAGTGGGGCTAGTGCTGGCATTTGAGCTGGGCAATTCTTTGTTACACAGAAATGTCTCACGCGTTGCAAGATGTTTACTCTCCCAGGCCCTGGCTGGCTAAATGCCAGTAGGATGCCCAACTGTTGTAAATACTAAAAGTAAAAAGCCCTCCCCTGTGTTCAAATGCCCTCCTGAGAGGAGAGCCACCTCCCTTAAATACCGCTGACTACTGCAATTTGAGGACACAGGAAAAAGTGTCTGTCTCAAAACCTCATCTCGACTGCCTTGCATTTCTTTGGGCTCTGAATCATTTCTTCCTCTGTCATTTTTCTTGCCTTCCGCATCTAGTTCTTCTGATGGCAGCTTTAGTTTTCCAGTTCTCCATGGAGGAGGTTACTGGGTAGTCTCGGCAGTTCCAGCAGGCATCATCCCTTGATTAGTCCCTGTATGCAGAGGACAGAGTTCACGTGAAACACACTTTTTTTTTGCCTCACAATCTGACTTCACAACTACACTGTTAGTCGTAGCCCTAGGCAGTGTCATGAGGATCACTGCATGGCTTAACCACAAACACGACTGCTAACTGTCCACACATAAACAAAACTGGTGGTCTATGAAAATCACCATTAGGTTTTGCCTAGTAAACTGCATCCCATGAGTTCCTAAACAATCTCATTTATCCTGTTAAAGAAGCATTTCATCTACAGTGCAAATACTTGCATTTCCCCTGCAGAGACTTTCATGCAGTTCAACTTTTCTTAGATTTGTGAATACTAAATTATGAAGGAAAGAAGGGTGAGCTGTGGATTGCATGCATATTGTTCATACTTCAATGACGGTCATTCATAAAACCAGATGAGTTTTACCTGGGTGAAATATTTTTATCTTAACTATACATAAACATACTTATTCTCTTTGTAACTTTTTATCATCAAAATTGAATGATAAATGTGTCTTGAAATGATTTGGGTGAATTGTGACTAAAGGGTCAAATTAAGTTAGCCACTATAATTTTTTTTCAATGTTAAAATTTCTAAAATCTTTTTTGAAGCAGAGTAACTCAGTCAATAAAAATGGTTATATTGTGAACTTTAAGATGGTGCTTAAGAATTCTTGTTAAATACCAATTTTTTTTTTAAGAATAAATTGAAGGGAGTAAATGAGGCAGAACGCCACTCCGCCCTCAGGTCAATTTTGTGCTGTGTTAAAATGCCAATAACATTTGTGCCACTTGCCAGTTTGGGGGGCTTTTCCCTTACTGGATGTTTTGTTATAGTTTGACTATGTATTACATTGCTTACAGAGCTTCTACATGAAGACGTCACCATGGCAGTGCTAACTAGCATTCATAAACAACCTGAATGAATCTAGGGTCAAACCACTTTCATCACTAAAAATATAGGCACTAATTTTTATTTTTAAAAATATTTCTTCTGTGGCTTAGAGATGTGCCAATGCGTTCACAACATTCTGCACCAATTTCACCAGATTGAGTACCTACTAAAAATTCACCCTAGTCATTTTTTTTTTCCTATGTAACAGTGAGGTTTAAATAAAGAACTATATGCATTCTTCTGTTATTTCAAGCTTTGGTGAAAGTGATAAGAATGGTAAGCTGTGATTGTTATTAGGCTGACTGATTTCTAATTTCCAGTTAGTGATCTTATCCTACATATTACACAGGTATAATATCTGTGACTGTAAATAACTGGAACTGTATACTGATTAACATGACAGTTTCTCTTTTTTGTGTGTTGTTCTGAAACCTGTACTGTATTATAGTATGTGGGTATAAATATCTACAAGTATACACACATATATATATGTAATTCCACTATTGTAACCTGAAAGAAAGACTATGTATTATCTTTTTTATTCCGTATTGGTGTTTGTGTTATTTAAAAAGCAAGAATATGCTCTGTGTAGTTGTATGATATTATAGTATGCTTTGCCGTGCACAATTCCAAGTGCCTTAGAACATTGTTTAGCTTTCTTAAGTATATATAAATGCATATATGTATAAAATTGGGAAAAGTTACCTCAATAAAATCATTGGGAAATCCCAGCTTTAGTTTGTTCTGTTGTATTCTGTTATTTCTGTTGTATTCAGACAGGGCTCAGTATTTCTAAATTAAAAACTCAGAGTCCATACCTGTAAAGCAAGAATAAGATAGCTTTTCTAAATCCCTGTAATTTCAACTCCACCTGACTTAAAACTTTTTGTATGCAAGTCCTCACGGTTTGTACCTTTAATTTAAAATATCTGTCTGGAGACTTCCCTGATGATCCAGTGGTTAAGAATCTGCCTTGCAATGCAAAGGACATGGGTTCGATCCCTGGTCAGGGAACTAAGATCCGGCATGCCACAGAGCAACTCAGCCTGTGGCTACAACTACTGAGCCCTTGCACCACAAGTAGAGAATCTGTGTGCCGTAATGAAAGATTCCCCCATGACACAAGGAAGATCCCAAGTGCCACAGCTCACACCCAACACAACCACATAATAAATAAATATTTAAAATAAATAAAAAAATAACCGTCTAAAGAGTTACTGCTTTAAACAGCAACTTACAGTTTATTTTTACAAATAAGCTGTCTTTTTTTTATAAGCTATCTTTTTATGTGTCTTTTTTACATCTGAGATTTGAAATTGCTATTTTCATTCACATTATAATGTGTAAAAAATAAAGATAGTCCCTTTAGAGTTAGTAATATAGAAAATAAACAGACATCCTCATTATGCCTACTATTTAATATGTTTACAACCAAGGAGAGATCTTGGGAACATATTTTGACTAGAAAAGGAATTGCCATATACTTTTCCTGTTTTTCAGCCGTGGTTAAAAATTATGTGTGAACCTCCCTCATGCTCTAAGACAAGGGCAAAGGTATGAGATGGAAGTTGAAAAGCTATTTTGTGTCATAAAGCAAACTTTATGACAAACGTCCGTCAAGTCAAAGCCATGGTTTTTCCAGTAGTCATGTAGGGATGTGAGAGTTGGACCATAAAAAAGGCTGAGCACCAAAGAATTGATGCTTTTGAACTGTGGTGCTGGAGAAGACTCTTGAGAGTCCCTTGGACTGCAAGGAGATCAAACCAGTTAATTCTAAAGGAAATCACCCCTGAATATTCATTGGAAGGACTGGTGCTGAAGTGGAAGTTCCCATACTTTGGCCACCTGATGCAAAGAGCCATCTCATTAGAAAAGACCCTGATGCTGGGAAAGAATGAAGGCAGGAGGAGAAGGGGATGGCAGAGGGCGAGATGGTTGGATGGCACCACCGACAAATAGACATGAGTTTCAGCAAGCTCTGGGAGATGGTGAAGGACAGGGAAGCCTGGTGTGATACAGTTCCATGGGGTCACGAAGAGTTGACACGACTAAGCAACTGAAGAAAAACAACCCTAGAGGGAGGACTTGTAAGAGAATAAATCGGGACCAAAAAAATAGAGTAGGTTTAAAAACTGGACCCAAGTATGCTATTAAAACTCAGGGGTGCATCTCCAAGGTAGATATAGTAGTTCAACAACCACTTTCCATTTTTCTCACACAAAACCAGGTTCTACATGGAACCATTACTTTCTTTTTTCCTTGTAACCAAAATGTTTTATTGTAGGTTTGTAGGGTAAGGGAAAAGAGCCAAAAGAATCAGTCATGGAAACATTACTCTGTGAAACCTAAGAGAGGGACTTCCCCAGTGGTTAAGACTCTGTACTTCCAGTGCAGGGGGTGTGGGTTCAGTCCCTGATCTGGGAACTAAGATCCCACATGCTGTGCATCACAGCCAATAAATAAATAAGATAAAACTTAATGGAGGTAAGAGACAATTTTCTCATTTTCTGCAGTGCTTTCATAGCATCAAATTTATGAAATTTTATTAAATTTGACTAAACTCTTCATGGGACCTCAACTTAGACGTGGCATGGAGTTGCTGCCACCAGCACTGCTGTCCAGACAACCCAAGTCCTTGTCCAGTTTGTGAACTTTGAAGTCTGTCCTGTAAAAAGTGGACACTAGTAGTAGAATGCATAACACTCTAGAGAAAGGTTTAAAATGCAATGTTTGTGTAAAGGTTTTTTGCTCTTTTGCTGTAAGAGCCTTTTCTAGGAACCAAACAGTGGGAGAAAAATTTCAATCCCTCCTAAAAGGATGAGTGGGATGTTACAAAATAGAAGAAAATTCCAGTTGGAGAGAATGATGTAAGCAAAGTAATGCTGAAAGAGTCCATACTGTATTTGGGGGAAAGTTGGTCTCATTCAATTTGAGTGAAAAATAAAACGAAGGTAGTGTGAAACCATGGTCTGTGGTGAAACTGCAGAAGATCTTGAGGGCTGACTGAGGCCCCTGGGAGGTACTGAATAGGCAGCGGAACTCATTGGAAAATTCTGAATCTGAATAATACAAGAGTTGTCTTTAAGAAAGAATAATATGGTAGCAAGATTAATAAAGGTTGGAGAAGACTCAGTGAGGCAATGACCAAGATTTCAAAGGAATCAGGGACTAAAGAGGCAACAGACTTATTAAACTGTGGGAAAGGATCATTTATGGCTTGAATTTGAACTGCTGAGTATACCTACAAGAACAATTAGGGGCAAATTATTTTCTGTGTTGAGGACTCCCTATTCCAGATTGTCTGACTTGGGCCAACCAAAGTCAGAAGTTCATCCAGGAACACACCATTAGGTCAATGAGCACTGAAAATGCCAGTTTTTTTCTCCCTAGAGTAATTATTCAATTATGAAAAGTTAGTATCTACAGCTATATGCCAATAGATGTACAGTTGGATACGTGACTCTGAAAGTCAGGGAAAAGGTCTGGGCTATAGAGAGGAAGATGAGAATCATCAGAACATGTAACGGAAGTTGTGGAAAAGGATAAAAACACCCCCATAGACAATGTGGCCTAAGACTATGAAGAAAGTACTACAATGAAATTTTAATAAACTACTTCTTCATCACCTGACTTTGTCTCCAAGACTGTAAAATCATTTCATTTACACATCATCTGAATGCTTTGAACACAACTGAAATGTACCAAAGAACACTAAAAAGTCATTTTATAATTGGAAAGACAGTAAAGAAAATTAATTTGGATCAGTATTTCCAAAGTGTATTCACCAATGAAATGTATGTACTTGTGACTCTAAGAACAGGAGTCAGTCAGCAGAAAGCCAAGCAATATCACTGTGCAGTTAAAAAGAATTTTAAAGAACATACAACTACAATGGACTGCTGCTGCTGCTGCTAAATCACTTCAGTCGTGTCCGACTCTGTGCGGCCCCATAGACGGAAGCCCACCAGGCTCCCCCGTCCCTGGGATTCTGCAGGCAAGAACACTGGAGTGGGTTGCCATTTCCTTCTCCAAGGCATGAAAGTGAAAAGTGAAAGGGAAGTCGTTCAGTCATATCCGATTCTTAGCGACCCCATGGACTGCAGCCCACCAGGCTCCTCCGTCCATGGGATTTTCCAGGCAAGAGTACTGGAGTGGGTTGCTATTGCCTTCTCTGTACTATGGACTAGAAGCAAGTAAAAAATCTATGCATGTAATTTAAGTGACATGAAAGGTGCCAGAAATGAAAGGAAAGCAAAAGGTTTAGGATTCCAGGAAGCTGATAGCTTGGGTCAAGATGCAAGCTTACAGATTCCTATGATGTGAATGTGATGTGAGGCAGAGCACATACTCACCAACAGGTCTCAGATGCTGAAGGCCCTAGTTTCAGGAGCTGGTGATTCTAAGGCAACAATGATAGGTAAATAACTGCACTTAGCTGAGATGAGAACAATGGCTCCACCTTCATGGAGCACTGATCACAAGCCATGCACAGGTCCAGACATTTCACATGTGGTTTCTCACTTAACCCAACAACAATCCCATGAGGTAACTGTTAATAATATTCTCATCCCATTCTACATTCAGGTCAGTAAACTGAAGGTGTCTTGCCCCAGGTTACACAATAAGAGTAAAACAAAGGCCAGAAACCAATTTCAGCTAGTATACCAAGTATATTACTATTATTATTCAATATTATAGAGGGAAATTTGTGTTTCAGTGGAAAATGATGCATGTTTTTAGATAAACAAACCCATCCAATTCTGATCTGACTTGCTTTGACTCTCAGTGTTTATAACACTACCTCTCTCATAGTGCTATGGTCAGGAAGATCTAAGATAATTCAGGTAAAATGTCAGAATGTTACTTCATTTAAACAAGTATTTATTGAGTGTACCCGCCAGGCACTATTTTAGATCCTGAAGCTAGATAAGGTAGTAAACAAAACAGATCAAAACAAAACCTGCACTCATGAAGCTTAATTATACTGAATGTGTAGCACATAGGAGTGTTCTGTATTGACAGTATCCCTATTACAAAGCATTATTCCAACACAAGTTCTGTGATCCTAAATTGTCTATAATTTTCACTGTAACAAAAGTATAATATTCCATAGAAATTTATAATAGTAATGCATGTCTAACTCTTTGCGACCCCATGGACTGTAGCCTGCCAGGCTCCACTGTCCATGAAATTTTCCAGGCAAGAATACTGGAGTGGGTTGCCATTTCCTCCTCCAGGATATATTCCTGACCCAGGGATGGAACCCATGTCTCTTGCACCTCCTATATTGCCAATTCTTTACCACTACACCACCATAGGTAGGACATAAAGACACAATTCAGGGAAACTTAGACTTTGGAAAGACACCAGAAATTGGGAAGAGGAAACACAAATTTGAAGAAAGGCCTGCTGATAAAACTTGACTACACTACCACCCCCTTTTGCCCAGGAAAAGCTCTGAGAGTGGGCCAGCACCCATCTGAAATCTTGTGGTGGTAATAGGTAGATGTGGTGGTGGTGGTTTAGTTGCTAAGTTGTACCTGACTCTTGCGACCGCATGGACTGTAGTCTGCCAAGCTCCTCTGTTCATGGGATTCTCCAAGCATGAATACTGGAGTGGGTTGCCGTTTCTTTCTCCAGGCGATCTTCCTGACCCAGGAATCAAACCCTGGTCTCCTGCATTGCAGGTGGATTCTTTACCAACTGAGCTATGAGGGAAGCCCTAAGTAGATATGCTTATAGCCTTTACTTAAACTATGACCAAATGTTTGAGGGATAGCTTGAAAAAGACTAAACATTAGTTTCCACCTCCCAAGCTAAGGTATGCAAACACCAAAGAGATTCTGAATATATTAGTCAGAATTCCTCGACTGTCAACACAGTTGGGGGGAAGGGTTATTAACTGGATGTTTGAACACAGTTCATTAAGCAGAAAATAAAGACCTGATTAAGCCTAAGTGCTGCCTAGAATAGCAAGGCCCCATTTCATGAGAAATGTTGGACTGGATGAAGCACAAGCTGGACTCAAGATTGCCAGGAGAAAATATCAATAACCTCAGATATGCAGATGACACCACCCATATGGCAGAAAGTGAAGAACTAAAGAGCCTCTTGATGAAAGTGAAAGAGGAGAGTGAAAATGTTGGCTTAAAGCTCAACATTCGTAAAACTGATATTATGGAATCTTCTCCCATCACTTCATGGCAAATAGATGGGGAAACAAGGGAAACAGTGAGAGACTATTTTCTTGGGCTCCAAAATCACTGCAGATGGTAACTGCAGCCATGAAATTAAAAGATGCTTACTCCTTGGAGGAAAAGTTATGACCAACCTAGACAGCATATTAAAAAGCAGAGACATTACTTTGCAGACAAAGGTCTGTCTAGTCAAAGATTTGTTTTTTCCAGTAGTCAAGTATAGATGTGAGAGTTGGACCATAGAGAAAGCTGAGCACCGAACAACTGATGCTTTGAACTGTGGTGTTGGAGAAGACTCTTGAGAGTCCCTTGGACTGCAAGGAGATTCAACCAGTCCATCCTAAAGGAAACCAGTCCTGAATATTCACTGGACGGACTGATGCTGAAGTTGAAACTTCAATACTTTGGCCACCTGATGTGAAGAACTGACTCATTTGAAAAGACCCTGATGCTGGGAATGACTGAAGGCAGGAGGAGAAAAGGATGACAGAGGATGAGATGGTTGGATGGCATCACCGACTCAACGGACATGAGTTTGAGTAAGCTCTGGGAATTGGTGATGGACAGGGAAGCCTGGCATGCTGCAGTCCATGGGCTCGCAAAGAGTCGGACACGACTGAGCGACTGAACTGAACCAAGGATCCTCCGTTGCTAAGGCAACTAGCTCTGAGTCCCACCCAAATAGGGAACTTGAAACGTCAGGGACCCAGGAGAGTGGCCACCTTCCTTTTGTGTAGTTTATTTGTATGTTCTGTTTGTCTTGTTTACGGCGAGGAATAGGCAGGAAATACAACTGTCAATGGGGATGCTAGCTCCGTGGCTTCTGTTCTCAGCAGAGGGCGATATAAAAAGCCAGTTCGCCAATAAACAGCGACCCCCTTTCGCGCCTCATCTCGCACAGGCGACCACGACTCCCGTCCCCAGCTGATTTAATTACGGACAGAAAAGCCCCGCCCTCCGAGAGAGGAAACAGTCCCACCCACCAGTAGCTTCTCGCGATCCTTGAGCCGGCGTGAGCTTTGCGTAATTTCCGGTTGTGATCCTTCAGCCTTTCGGGGATTGGTCCATTTCCACGGCCTGCTGAGTGGTTTCCAGCCAGTTCCCGGAGCCGCACGTGTGGAGTGGAGTAAAGACCGGGCAGTGAGCTGATTCTCAGAGGCGTTCGGGAGGTACCGTGTCACCTTCCGTCCGACTAGGAGAGTGCTGTCGTCCCTGTTTGGCGTGAGCGCCGCGCGGCTGCAAGCATGGTAAGTAGGAGTTGGGGCGCCCTGTTTTGGCAGAGGCCAGGCTGGGTCCCCTAAGCCAGTGGCTTCTGCATCCTGGAACTGGGATCGCACGTCCGAAGGTGAAGCCAGGCGGCTTTTGGCCCATTGTCCCGGTTTGGGCCACCCTCACCACTGCGGGCGTAGTTTGCAGTTTAGAATGGGGCTTCCACGGCCTAGCGTGCCTGTGGAGTAGACAGAAGAGGATGGCCTACCCTTTACCCTCCTAGAGGCCTAAAAACCTATAACAAGGCACACAGATGCGACACCCAGTGCTTCGTGGCGTCAGGCGGAGAGGGGTTTGCTCGCCTCTCCAGACGTTGCAGTGGCAGGTGTCTGCTCATCTGTCTACTCTGGGGAAGAGGAGCTTCTAAGATTGGGCCTACTCAACTGGAATGATCTTTCAGTTTAGAAACTCGAGGGTGTGTAGTGAAACGAGAAGGTAGAACGATGGTGAATCTTGTACTTCAACTTCAGTTGTGTTATGGTTTTAATAGTTGATACAGGAACTGTTTCTCCTGCTTGTAACTCTTCCTCAGATTTTCCTGCGTTGGACCCCTATTCTGGTTCAGACTCTCAGGGACCTTCTCTGAGCCCCCACTTGAAAGTAACTGTTGAGTCAGTACCCATCCCTGTGTTTCGTTTTGCTTGCCTTCACCTGAAACCCCGTTCTCGGTGATTTGCTTGTGAACAGAAACTTTAACTTTACCATTGCTACATTCCCAGCACCTGTAACTAGGTTTGGCACGGAGTACCTCCCAACAAAGGTTTGTTGAAGGAAGATAGTGGTTTTTTCTTTTTTTTAAACTGCAGGTTTTGGCAATCTGTTGATCCTTCCCATAACTTATTGAAGATGCCTGTGTGGGGTATAATCAGTGTTTTTTGCTGTTCTTATTAATTACTGTGATTCTGTTTCTTTGAAGCCTCACAGGAAGAAAAAGCCCTTTATAGAGAAGAAGAAAGCTGTATCTTTTCACCTGGTCCACCGGAGCCAAAGAGATCCTTTAGCGGCAGACGAGACTGCACCCCAGAGGGTTCTGTTGCCTACACAGAAGGTAGGTCCTGTTCTAAAACCAGTAAGTTTGTAGGTGGATTGTTGATAGTTTTTAATTATATTAGTCAGCTGCTGTTCTCAGATAACTGATCTTCTTGGAAACAAAATATGTGATTTAATTCTCAGTAAATATGTTCATTTTTACATCATACATGTTTATTTTGATTGAGAGCCTATTTTTATTGGAGATGTTTAAGTGAGCAGTCTTATAGAGTAATGGAAAAATATTTACTAAACCATCGGCCACAATGCTTTATTCTGTTATTTAGGACATAACCATATGCTCAGTCTTTGCTTTCCATGAGATATTGGCATTTCATAACCACAAATTGCATTTTTGCCTCCTGGTCATCTCATGAAATGTAAAACTCATGAGTTAGCTTTAGAAAATGCAAGGGAGCTTTTAAGAGGTTGATTTGGTAATTATCAGTCAGAGTATTCTTGTTAAGTGTGGGTAATGTGGAAGGAAGTATTGGGGAACCCAGGCATATTTAGCTTTTTTGTAAAGCCAATTGGTGTTATGCATTGAGAAGTTTCTTTGCATATACATTCAGGAAATTGTACTTACCTTTCAGTGCGCCCTAGTCTTTTAATTCTCCACATAACATAGTAAAATAGTGTGTGTGTGTTTCTTGGCTTGACTTGTTGCACAGAAGTGTCTAATGGAAGGAAGAACTGTTTTTATTCCATTTTCATTTTATGTGGCATCCTGTGTTTCCTGAGTTTAAGTCTTTGTCTCATTCCTATCAGCCAGAGTGTTCGTGGGTCATCTGCCCCATGTTCTGAAAGCTGTGCTCATTGGAAGGTTCCTGGGTCTTATCCTTGGAACAGGCACTGTGTCCATGTTGTTTATTATCCTAGATAAAAGATGAAGAGAGGCGAGCGGAGCAGAGGAAGTATGGAGTGTTCTTTGACGACGACTATGACTACCTGCAGCACCTGAAGGAACCCTCTGGGCCATCGGAGCTGATTCCCACAAGTACCTTCGGTGCACCTTACAGGGGAGATGGGCGAGAAGAGCCTTTAGTAACTTCAGTAAGGCTTTTTAGCAGTTTGAGTGTGAGTGTGTGTGAGGGGCTGTGAGTGAGTAAACCACCACTTTTAAATCAACGTAATTGTTTGAGGCAAGCAGTGGTGTCAGCTGGAGAGCTGAAACTGAGCCCAGTAGTTGCCGCTCGTGGCCTCTGAGCACAGGCTTAGCTGATCCCACGATAGGTGGGATCTTCCCAGACCTGGAATCAAACCCATGTCCTCTGCATTGGCAGGCAGATTCTTAGCCACTATACTACCAGGGAAGTCCTTATTTTTAGTTTCGTATTAGTGTGTAGTAAATTTTCCTGTGAAACTTTTATATCACTTTTGGCACTTAAAAAAGATGAATATATTGGATTTATAGACAGAAAGGAGAGATGCAAAGAGCATCAATTTCCCCTGCTTCTCATCTCCAGTCCTGCCATGGTCTAGACATTCTTTTCCTTGGGGAAGATGTGATCTTAAGCTCCTCCAGTCCATACTTGTTGCTTAAGATAAGTCAAAAGGGTTAGGTGTCAGCATATTATACCAGAGAGGTATTAATAATAACTGTTTGCCTGTTCATTCACTCACTAGGTTGTAGCTCTCTTGGGAGGCCACACACCCCATTACCACATCTTTACCAGAACCTATTTCTCTACACCTTCTTCCCCAAACCTGTTACATCCGAAGTAGGATATGTATCTTATTGACTCATTTCCTTCCAGTGACCCATTGAAGAAGGGAAAGTGGCTCAGTTTCTTTATCCTAAGTAATAAATGTTTTAGTGAATTCCTAACATCCTTCTGGCTAAATTGTATTGGCCAGTAAAAGACTGTTTAATTCATTTTGGGTAAAAGTAACCACTATCTAATTAATTAACTCTTCTAACAGAGTAAGACTATTAAAGGGCACTTCAGTGATGTTTACAAGGATATGTGGATTATGTTTGAAAAACAAGTGCCATTGGTTTTTTGTAGCATGATGCAAAAATATGGATGAGTCCCGTATGTTTCTTCAACTGTAACGTATAACAAACCACCAAAGTGAGTAAACCAGGAGTATTGAATATGCCCTAAAAACAGAAAGTAAAGCAGTACAGAAAGTAAATTAGTAAAGTGTGATCAGTCCCTGATTTTTTCATGAAGCAAAGCAGGTACTGTCACAGCAGAGAGCAATTCAGAATCATTGCAACCACTAAAAAAGTCACAGGCCTTTATCCAAAATGTAATTACTGTCTAAACTCTATATGTATGATTCTTTTCTCCAAAGTTGATTCATTAAGCCCAAGCTGATCCTTCTCTTTCTAACCCCAGAGTCCAAGGATAGATAATCACAAAATGTCTTAAAAGTACTTAGTTTACCACAGTTTTTAAAAAGTTATTGTAATATGTGGCAAAATTATGAAATTATGCACTTTAAATGGCTGAATTGTGTAATATATGAACTATATCTCAGTAAATCTTTTAAGAAATAGGATTCCACAGCAGAAAGCCAGATCTTTGCCCATGCTTCGCACCTGAAAAACTCTTTAGAAGCCATAACAGCTTACTGGATAGGCCCTCGTGCTCTTCAGTGGCTTCCAGCAGGCTCTGTGAGCCAGTGAGAATGCGCAGCTTGGCTTCCTGCCGGCTCCTTGACTGAGGATGGACAGTTTTGAGGTCCATAGACAGAGAACACGTTGTGGTGACTCTGACATTACCAACTGTGTGGCTGAAAAGACGAGACTAAAGCTTAGGGACCAGTCAGAAGATATGTGCCAGCCCACGTTGAAGTGGATTGTATGCTGTGCAGAATGAGAGAGTTGACACTGAGGAAAGCTCCAGAACAGTAATCAAGAAGAGCTTCATGGAGAAGGAAGAAACTGAGCTGGCCGCTGAAAAGGGTGGATTCTGTTGAAGAGAGAAGGATCATTCCAGTCAGAAGGAAGGGACATGAGGTAGTATTGTGGGTCATTGTGGCTAGCACATGTGTGCTCCATAAATTGCTTTGAATTATTCCATGATGTAATTGATTTTATGGGGAGGTTCCATTACTGAGTAACAGTAAGGAGTCTGGACACACAGAATAGACAAGGAGTTTTAATCTGGCAGTAATAGCATTTGACTGTTGTTCCATGTCCAGTTCCACACACTAGTAAAGTAATTCTCCACGCCAGGCTTCAGCAATACATGAACTGTGAACTTCGAGATGTTCAAGCTGATTTTAGAAAAGGCAGAGGAACCAGAGATCAAATTGCCAACATCTGCTGGATCATTGGAAAAGCAAGAGAGTTCCAGAATAACATCTATTTCTGCTCTACTGACTATGACAAAGCCTTTGACTGTGTGGATTACAATAAACTGTGGAAAATTCTGAAAGAGATGGGAATACCAGACCACCTGACCTGCCCTTTGAGAAACCTGTATGCAGGTCAGGAAGCAACAGTTGGAACTGGACATGGAACAACAGACTGGTTCCAAATAGGAAAAGGAGTACGTCAAGGCTGTATATTGTCACCCTGCTTATTTAACTTATATGCAGAGTACATCATGAGAAACGCTGGGCTAGATGAAGCACAAGCTGGAATCAAGATTGTTGGGAGAAATATCAATAACCTCAGGTACGCAGATGACATGACCAATATGGCAGAAAGCAAAGAAGAACTAAAGAGCCTCTTGATGAAAGTGAAAGAGGAGAGTGAAAAAGTTGGATTAAAACTCAGCATTCAGAAAACTTATGATCATGGCATCTGATCCCATCACTTCATGGGAAATAGATGGGGAAACAGTGACAGACTTTATTTTTTTGGGTTCCAAAATCACTGCACATGGTGACTGCAGCCATGAAATTAAAAGACTCTTCCTTCTTGGAAGGAAAGTTATGACCAACCTAGACAGCATATTAAAAAGCAGAGACATTGCTTTGCCAACAAAAGTCTGACTAGTCAAAGCTATGGCTTTTCCAGTAGTCACATATGGATATGAGAGTTGGACTATAAAGAAAGCTGAGTGCCAAAGAATTGATGCTTTTGAACTGTGGTGTTGGAGACTCTTGAGAGTCCCTTGGACTGCAAGGAGATCCAACCAGTCCATCCTAAAGGAAATCAGTCCTGAATGTTCATTGGAGGGACTGATGCTAAAGGTGAAATTCCAATACTTTGGCCACCTGATGTGAAGAACTGACTCATTTGAAAAGACCCTGATGCTGGGAAAGGTTGAAGGCGGGAGAAGGGGACAACAGAGGATGAGATGATTGGATGACATCACTGATGCA
Organism: Cervus elaphus; assembly: GCF_910594005.1. Taxonomy (NCBI): domain Eukaryota; kingdom Metazoa; phylum Chordata; class Mammalia; order Artiodactyla; family Cervidae; genus Cervus; species Cervus elaphus. The sequence goes on from NC_057840.1 coordinate 27,758,066, forward strand.
ATGGACATGAGTTTGAGTAAACTCGGGGAGTTGGTGATGGACAGGGAAGCCTGGCATGCTGCAGTTCATGGGGTCTCAAAGAGTCAGACACAACTGAGCAACTAAACTGAATAAAACATTGGACTAGATGTAGATTAAGCAACATCTAACTGTCATCTGTGCCCTGATTAGCCATGAGTAAGATGGTGCCCAGAAAATAGATGTGAAGTAACTGTATGCAGGAGTTCAAAACAATGAGTGGGTCACAATGATTTATGATCTTATAGCATTTAAGCAGCCAACTCAGAAAAGTTGTGCCACAAAGGAAACTATAAGCAAGGTGAAAAGACAGCCCTCAGATTGGGAGAAAATAATAGCAAATGAAGCAACAGACAAAGGATTAATCTCAAAAATATACAAGCAACTCCTGCAGCTCAATTCCAGAAAAATAAATGACCCAATCAAAAAATGGGCCAAAGAACTAAACAGACATTTCTCCAAAGAAGACATACAGGTGGCTAACAAACACATGAAAAGATGCTCAACATCACTCATCATCAGAGAAATGCAAATCAAAACCACAATGAGGTACTATTACACACCAGTCAGGATGGCTGCTATCCAAAAGTCTACAAGCAATAAATGCTGGAGAGGGTGTGGAGAAAAGGGAACCCTCTTACACTGTTGGTGGAAATGCAAACTGGTACAGCCACTATGGAGAACAGTGTAGAGATTCCTTAAAAAACTGGAAATAGAACTGCCATATGACCCAGCAATCCCACTTCTGGGCATACACACCAAGGAAACCAGATCTGAAAGAGACACGTGCACCCCAATGTTCATCGCAGCACTGTTTATAATAGCCAGGACATGGAAGCAACCTAGATGCCCATCAGCAGACGAATGGATAAGGAAGCTGTGGTACATATACACCATGGAATATTACTCAGCCATTAAAGAGAATTCATTTGAATCAGTTCTAATGAGATGGATGAAACTGGAGCCCATTATACAGAGTGAAGTAAGCCAGAAAGATAAAGACCAATACAGCATACTAACACATATATATGGAATTTAGAAAGATGGTAATGATAACCCTATATGCAAAACAGAAAAAGAGACACAGATGTATAGAACAGACTTTTGGACTCTGTGGGAGAAGGCGAGGGTGGGATGTTTCGAGAGAACAGCATCGAAACATGTATATTATCTATGGTGAAACAGATCACCAGCCGAGGTTGGATGCGTGAGACAAGTGCTCCGACCTGGTGCACTGGGAAGACCCAGAGGGATCGGGTAGAGAGGGAGGTGGGAGGGGGGATCGGGATGGGGAATACATGTAACTCCATGGCTGATTTATGTCAATGTATGACAAAACCCACTACAATATGGTAAAGTAATTAGCCTCCAACTAATAAAAATAAATGGAAAAAAAAAAGAAAAGTTGTGCCAATACCAAAGATGAGGATGTTACCTCTGGTTTAGGTAGGAAAAGATTAATTTTGTTTTGAAATTTGAAGAGAGTGGAGTTGTGAGACCAGGATTTGAATCCCCCAAACCTCACTTAACTAATCTCAGGCAGTCATGCCATTTAACCTTTCTTAGCTTGTGTTTGACTAAAACATGCTAACAACTCACGGGGTCGATAGAATTAAGTGAAGTGATGTACTAGATTAAGTTTTGTGAAGTATTACAAGGAACTTGCTTTTGAGATGATGGGGATATACATGTTCAAAACTGGTAACTGGAGTACAAGTGAGACAATGCAGAATACGGTTGTGTTAGAATTGCGGTAACAAATTACCACATATTACCACTGGGTGGCTTAAAACAACGGGGATGTATTCTGTCACAGTTGTGGAGCCCAGAAGTCCGAAAGCAAGCTTTCGGAAGGTTGTTGCTTCTCGGGGCCTCACAGGAAGAATCTTTTTGTGCCTGTCTCCTAGTTTCTGGTAGTTGCCAGCAATCCTTAGTTTTCTGTTGCTCGTAGGATAGCACTCCAGTCTTCCTCCATCTTCATATGGCGTTCTCCCTCATGTGTCTTATTGTCTTTGTGTGGCCTCCTTATAAGGACACACCATCATCCAGTACCATCTCATCTTAACTAATTACATCTGTGAGGAACCTGTTTCCAAACCAGGTCACTTTCTGAACTCGGTGGACATGAATTTGGGGGGCACTTCAACTCTTAGTAGCTGAAAAGTATTTCTAAATAAATCTAACCATTGCATAATTTATTTTTCAAGACCAGTGGAATTAAGTTGCCTTCCTCAGTGTTTGCATCAGAATTTGAGGAAGATGTTGGATTGTTAAATAAAGCAGCCCCTGTTTCAGGTATGTATAATTTTAACTTCAAGTGGACAGAGCTGTATTTTACAAAAAAGCAACATATAGTAATGATACAGAGTTTTTCTTTCCCTGATAAAAGTGTTGCAACAACTGAGGAGTGTTTGAATTTAGATTAGAGATCATTAAGTTAGGAAGGGTAACTGTGATCAGCGTCTCTTTATTGCCATCAAATTCTTAATCTTTAAAGTCCCTATTTGGAGAGGAAAGTGGGAAAATTATTTTTGGTGATCTAGTAGGGGAATTTTAGCCTTGTCCTAACTTCTCACAAAGGAAACAGTGATACTCAGTCTTACATTCATGTGGTGCAGTCATGAAAATACTTTATCTGTTCGCTTTCAGAATTTCTCCCAAGAGTGTAGAGAAGTATTTTATAGAAGTCCATCTCACTATCTATCCTAGATACACCAAAAATTAATAATGTTTGGGTTCTTTTTTGCAGTACCAGGACTAAAATGAACAAACAGAAGTCCACAGATGTGGTGTTTGATATTTCCTGCTAAACTGCGTTAATTATTGACTAACACTTGCCATGTGTCACTCATTCATTTAATCCATTCTGCAAATTTTTTAGTTGTACTATGACCGAGTTTGGGTTAAATCAGAAAAAAAATTGTCTCTGACCTCTTAATTATCATCAGCTGGGAAAGATAGACAAAGAATGGGAAATTACAATCATAGTACAAATGAATGAATTATTGTGAAGCACCAAAGATGTCATGGTTGATGTCTTAGGTAGAACTTAAGTAGGTAGATGGAGGTGGGGTGGGGAAGAGAGGATATTCCAAGAAAAGGCATGAACATAGGAATCTGCACACCTCTTATCTGTAGTAGGTCTGGAATGAAGGGTAAGGGTTAATGGGAAACAAGGCTGGAGGTCAAGCAATGGCCACTCTGTGAAGGGTGTTGAAAGCCATGTCAGTTTACAGGTTTGAACTTGAAAGTGTTTCTAGGACTCTACTATTTTTACATATAGAAGAACACAGCTAAAGAAACAGATTAGCGTTTGTTAAAATCTCATAGTCTGAAAAGACAAAACGTCTGAAAAGACAGGAGTTTCACAGGCTACAGATATTTGTTAGGTTGGTGCAAAAGTAATTGTGGTTTGCATTGTTGAACTTTGCCCTTTGATACGGGAATCCATTCTTTAGCAAAAGTGATTATGTTATACATCATTTTAATGTGCATTTCCTGCTTTATGTGTTTTTTACTACTAATGACTTATTACTTGCTGTTCATTTCATGTTTATTTTAGACTGTAGAAATAATGTTAGACAAAAAGCAAATTTAAGCGATTTTTTTTTTTTTTTTTTTGAGTTCAAAACTGGGTCATGGTCATAAAGCAGTGGAGACAATTCACAACCTCAGCAACGCATTAGGCCCAGGAACTGCTAAGAAACTTACAGTGCAGTAGTAGTTCAAGAAGTTGTGCAAAGACGACAAGAGCCTTGAAGATGAGGGAGCATAGTGGCTGATGAGAGGAAGTTGATCGTGGCCAATTGAGAGCAACCATCAAAGCTGATCCTCTTACAGCTACATGAGAAGTTGCCAAGAATGGTCGGTGTTGACCATTCTACTGTCATTCGACATTTGAAGCAAATTGGAAAGGTGAAAAGGCTTGATAAGTGGGTGCCTTGTGAGCTGACTGAAACTCAAATCATTTTGAAGTGTCGTCTTTATTGTATGCAGCAGTAAACCATTTCTTGATCAGATTGTGACATACAGTGAAAAAGTGGATTTGATACAACAGCTGGGGATGACCAGCTCTGTGGTTGAATGGAGAAGAAGCTCCAAAGCACTTCCCAAAGTCAAACTTGCACACAAAAAAAGGTCACGATCAATGTTTGGTGGTCTGCTGCTGGCCTGATCCACTGCAGCTTACTGAATCCCAGCAAAACCATTACAACTGAGAAGTGTGCTCAGCAAATCAATGAGATGCACCAAAACCCACAAAGCCTACAGCCAGTATTGGTCACAGAATGGCTCTAGTTCTCCACAGCAACACTTGATCACATGTCACACAACCAACACTTCAGAAGTTGAATGAATTGGGCTACAAAGTTGTACTTCATATGCCTTATTCGCTTGACCTCTCACTAACTGACTACCACTTCTTCAAGCGTTTCAACAACTTTGCAGGGAAAATACTACCACAACCAATAGGATGCAGAAAATGCTTTCTAAGAGTTCCATCGAATCCTGAAGCATGGATTTTTACACTATAGGAATAAGCTTATTTCTCATTAGCAAAAATGTGTTGATTGTAATGGTTCCTACCTTGATTAATAAAGATGTGTTTGAGCCTAGTTATAATGATTTAAAATTCACAGTCCAAAACCACAACTACTTTTGTACCAGCCTAATAATTTGTTTCTTCTAACAGGTGAGAGTTGCTTTTAACAGGTGAATTTAAAGCCCAATTTTTTCCTGCGGGTAAAAGCTTTGAATTTTGCTAAATAGACACAGCTTAATATTTTAGATCTGTGTTTTACCAGTGGGTATTTGAACCAGAGGGACTGTTTCTTTTTTAAATTTTCTTGCAGTTTTGTTTTTATTCCTGAACTTCTAAAAATTTTAATCACTGTTTTATCCTCAGTATATAGAGTCAGGCATGTAATAGCTGAGAATTATGTTAGTTAAGTGAACGAATCATGCTTTCTTGGGAATTCTCAATTTTTGTTTTCCTTCTAGGACCTCGGTTAGATTTTGATCCTGACATTGTTGCAGCTCTTGATGATGATTTTGATTTTGATAATCCGGATAATTTACTTGAAGATGATTTCATTCTTCAGGCCAATAAGCCAACAGAAGAGGAAGAGGGAATGGAGATACAGTATGTGTGGTTTGTTTTGAAGCAGGAATGCCCTGACTGTTGCTTCCATAGGACTATAACCATTAGTTATAGCTGGGAGAGACCTTTGAGAGCATTTAGTTTGAGTCTTCTCATTTTAGGGTAGAAAATTTAAGACTTGAGGTCCTTACAAGCCATCAATAGATGGGGCTAAAGTCCAAGTCGCTTGATTGCTAGTTCATTACTTTTCCAACGAAATCATACAGGTCAAGCAGCACAGCTGTTCTTGCCTAAACAAGCATCCTGCCTGAAATACCCTCAAATTTTACTTGTGTAAAGTCATTTGGTTCTGTTGTTTTTCAAGTTGTTTTGACAGTTAATTTACGGCTCTGACTTTAGGAAATCTGAGGCTGAAGATGACAGTGAGTGGGAAGATGTGGATGATGAGAAGGAAGGAGGTAGTAATGACGATAGATATGACCCTGCAGGCTCGTCAGATGAGGATATGTCTACCCCTGGAAAACCTCTTGGGGCTGTAGAAAATCACTTCTTCTGGGAAGAGGAAACAAAAAGTCGCTTTACTGAGTATTCCTTGACGTCCTCAGTCATGAGGAGGAATGAACAGCTGACACTACATGATGAGAGGTTTGAAAAGGTAAGGTCTCCATATGGGGAGCCTTTTAATACCAGTTCCTAGTACACATTATGACATTGGAACCCAAAGCTAGAATTTTCAGTGTTAGAAACAGACTGTGTCTTTTAAAAACAGATCATAAAATGGCCCCAGATTTCATTCTGGAAAGAATGTGCTTAAGTCAGAAAGTGACTGATCAAACCTCTTGACATTCCTCAATAGAATCTGATAATTTGATTCTGAACCTCTCTGATCCCAATCTCTAAGAGTATGCTATCTTCAAATATTGGCCTGGGCTTTCCCTTTTCTTTTTGTCTGTTTTTTTTTTTGAGTGTTTTTCTTACTGTTATATCCCAATACCTAATATAGTGTCTGGCATATGGCAGGAGTTCAGACTGTTACGTAAATAATGAATAAATTCCTTCAAGGAATACCTAAGATAAAGGTTCTAACTTTGCCTTTTCAGTGAGTATTCATTTCTCTCTTTTCTCCAAGAAATAGGAAAATTGTTACTAATAACCTCACTTTACAGGAGTTACATTACCCCTTGCTTAATTCTTTTACAAAGCCTGACAATGTTTACAGCCTTTGAATAATACAGTAAACATCTAAACAAAGAGTGAAATTTGTGCATTAACACCTTTTATTTACATGATCTATTAGCTTGCATAATCAGTGAATATGGAAGTATCTGAAATATTCTGAGGTAAAGATTTCTGCCTAGGATTTGTTCAAGCTGAACACAATAACTGCCTTTCATTTTAAAAATTAAAGTATAGTTGATGTACAATGTTATATAAATAACAGGCGTACAGTATAGTGATTCACAATTTTAAAGATTATATTCCATTTATAGTTATTATAAAATATAGTTATTATAAAACATTGGCTGCATTCTCCCATGTTGTACAGTATGTCCTTATTTTACACCTGATAGTTTATGCATCTTAATCTGCCCCTGTTTTGTCCCTTGTCCCTTCCCTCTCCACTGGTAACCACTAGTTTGTACTCCATGTTGAGTCTTTTTTGTATTCACTAGTTGATTGCATTTTCTTAGGTTCTGCATATGAGCAATATCATACACTATTTGTCTTTCACTTAGCATAATTCCCTTAAGTCCATCCATGTTGCTGCAGATGGCAAAATTTCATTCTTTTTTATGACTGAGTAGTAGTATTGTGTGTGTGTGTTCATACATGCGTATACACATACCACATCTTTATTCATCTGTTGATGGGTGCTTAGGTTCCTTCTATGCCTTAGCTATTATAGTGCTTAGCTATTACAGTGCTTCTGTGAACATTGGGATACACATATCTTTCCAAATTAGTGTTTTTGTTTCTTTCAAATATATACCCTGAGGTGGAACTGCTGGGTCATGTGGTAATTCTCTTTTAGTTTTTTGAGAAGCTTCCATAGTGTTTTCTACGTTGGATACACCTGTTTGCATTCCTACCAACAGTGTACGAGAATTGCCTTTTCTCCACATCCTCACCAGTATTTGTTATTTTTATTGTTTCTGATAGCCATTCAAACAGGTTTGAGGTGACACCACATTGTGGTTTTGGTTTGCATTTCCCTGCTAACTGGCAATTTTGAACATCTTTTATGACCTGTTGGCCTGTTGACCATCTGCATTTCCTCTTTGGAATAATGTCTGTTTATGTCTTCTGCCCATTTTTAGTCAGATTATTTGGGTTTGGGGTTTTTTTTTTTTTTTTTATGTTGAGTTTTATGAGCTGTTTGTGTATGTTGAGTATTAACCTCTTAACGGTATTGACATTTGCAAATATTTTCTCCCATTGCGTAGGGGTTTTCTCTTATATCAGTGGTCATTTTCATGTTAAATGGAAGCCTATTTTCAGTCTTCATGTCAGTTTTAGAATGCTGAGTAGAATGTCTTCCACATCATATTATTATGGTGCTAAATCTCTCCTAATACTTTATTAGTAGTTGTGATCTCATGGTGGTGCTTGAATATTGTACAGGAGTAAAATGTAAAATTAACATTTAAATGCTGTAATCTTTACATTCCCTTTTCATGTTATGTTTTCTCTTTACATCCAAGTTTTATGAGCAATATGATGATGATGAAATTGGAGCTCTGGATAATGCTGAATTGGAAGGTTCCATTCAAGTAGACAGCAATCGCTTAGAGGAAGTTTTGAATGACTACTATAAAGAGAAGGCAGAGAAGTATGGTGACTTTTCCTTGGCTTTTTGCTTGTTTTCATTTTCAAATAAAGTCTGTAATCACACAGCAGAATCTCAAAAATTACTCAGTCAGAATCCATATTTTGAAAATAATACATTTTCCCTAACCTTTGCTCATATTTTGCTACTAAGAGTCCTGAAGGCGAATATAATAGTAAGTGGAAACACTGAGAGCCAACTTTTTGTAGCTTTGACCTGAGAATCATGATGGAATAACAGGATTAAGGTACAAGGTCACGCACACTTAGGGGACATGGTGCTTTTAGCCTCTTCGGCTAAAGAATCATTCTGACTTCTCAGTATATATACTCTTCATTTTCATGAAAAGGTGTTCTGAGAAGTAAATCAGAATTTACTAAATCAGGCTAAATCTTCAGCCTGATTTAGCATAACTTTCTAGCTGAACGTTTGGTAAATCATCATCTGTATCAAGGTGATTTCCCTGAGAGAAACTAATGAGGTGTTTACATCTGCTCAAAAGGTCTGTGTTGCCTGATGACTGTCACATGTAGAACCCAGTGCAGGACAAGGGTTACATTTTTTAAGTTATTTGAATACTTTCATGAGACAGATGGGCTAATGCTTTTCAAGGCTTTAAAAAAGATAATGTTATATAGGAAAACTTCTATCTTGTTTAATGTGCTAAAACTGTGTAAAGATACAGATAGGTTTTTCCTTTCTGTCAGCAGAATGACAGGGGAAAGGCAAGGCTGGATAGAGCTAATTGTGACAGGAAGTGACAGATGGGGCAAATGAGTTTGTGCATTTGAAAAAAGGCTGTTGTTTCTTTAGCTCTTCAGTGCAGTTTCAGTAACATATAGTGTAATAATAAGTGGTATTTTTCCCCCCTCCTCTATCTTCATTTTGGAAAACTCAACCAAAAGTTGTGTAAAACTGAACACTCTTGAACCCTTCGAGGACCAGGACCTGCCAGTGAAGGAGCTGGATGGGTCTGAGGAGGAGGAGATTGTTACGGTAGTTCTTGAAGAAGCCAAAGAGAAGTGGGATTGTGAATCTGTTTGTAGTAAGTATCTTAAGTGTCTGTTTTACTGCTGAAAGTATGATAGTGATTTTAAAGTATTGAGTACATTGACTCTTTGGAAAAGTACACATTTTGGGAAAATAGTTGTTTGTTTTTGTTCAGTCACTCAGTGGTGTCCGACTCTGCGACCCCGTGGAGCTGCGGCACACCAGGCTGCCCTGAGCCCTCACTGCCTCCCGCAGTTTGCTCACACTCCTGTCCTCTGTTTCCCAGCATCAGGATCTGTTCTAGTGAATCAGCTCTTCACATCAGGTGGCCACAGATTCGGAGCTTCAACATCAGTCCTTTCAGTGAATATTCATTTCACTTACTTAGTTGTAAATCGAAATACTTAAACATGCAGCAGATGCTATTGTTATTTTGAACTGTGAAAACACTAAAGAATATAGGAGGAACTCAGTAATGTTTTTGCTGAACTGAAAGTGAACTTGTTAATACATGATTTTTTGTGTTTGTGTTTTTTTTTAAGGTACATACTCAAATTTATATAACCATCCACAGCTTATCAAATATCAACCAAAGGTAAGGCATAGTGTTCTGAGCAATTTGAAGTATGCAGTGTAGGAAATGGAGTGTACAGATTATTTTCTCTGGGCTTTACCTCTTTGTGGCTTTCAAAGCCATTATGAAAAGCAACTAAATGGGCCATTAGTGAGCTGTTTTTTAGTAGGAGTGGAAAATAGCCCAATTCCATTTTATCTTTCTTTCAGCCCAAACAAATCCGACTATCTTCTAAAACAGGAATACCTCTCAATGTCTTACCTAAGAAAGGACTCACAGCAAAGCAAGTTGAACGAATGCAGATGATTAATAACAGTGATCTCCCTAAAATATCAACCCAACCACGTTCTAAAAGTGAAAGCAAAGAAGATAAAAGAGCACGAAAGCAAGCTATCAAAGAAGAGCGCAAGGTAAAATAATCTTCTCAGATGTGAGATTTAGAAAGAGCTGGAGCGGGGCAGGTATGGTCATGGGAAGTTTCTTTTGTAAAGTTAGTCTACATCAGCGTGAAGATTTGAATAACATGAACATTTTCTTGCACAGGAACGGAGAGTGGAGAAGAAAGCTAACAAATTAGCCTTCAAACTGGAGAAAAGAAGGCAGGAAAAAGAGCTGCTGAACTTGAAGAAGAATGTTGAGGGTCTAAAGCTGTGATAGTGGAACATTTAAGATAAGGTGCTTTCCCTGTTAGGGACTTCTTGTTACGTTAAAAAATGAACGAGGATCTTCAAAGAGAGAAAACTGTTCAGTCTGCCATTTTTATTGGCAGGTATTTTAAAAAAAAAAAACAGTACAGTATTTGTATTTATATCATCAAGTTTTCTCTGCCAGCTGTCTTGTAAATATTGTAATATTTTAGAATTTAATATTATGGGCTTAAATTTGCTTAAATAAATGACAATGGACATGAAATGTTTGGATAAATTAAAGGAAAAATGCCTTCATAACTTAAATGGAATTGATTTGTTCTTCATTTATTTGTACAGTTGTCCCAGTTGCCTTTCGCAGATGTTCTCAAATATTTCTTTGAAAGCTTTCCACTCCTTTTCAGGACTTAAGTGGTTTGATTTCCTGTATGTTGAAAAGTAACCCAGTTAAAAATTCAAATTTGAAACAAGAGTGGCAAGAAGAGCTTCCCTGAGAAGTTTCCACTGGTTGGAAGCTAAATTTCCCATTGCTGTGTGCAAAGGGTTATTTCAAAAGGGTGGTAAAACAATATCAAGGTCATTGGAACGCAATTACTGGCTGATTTGTTTTTGGAATTTAGGAACAGTGAAGACAGGAAACAGAAGAAATAATCAAGAAAACTTCCTTGGCTTCAGTGAGTACCTGGCTCAAAATCAGAAATATTAAGTTCAAACTAGAAAGCTTGTCTTTTCAGTGTTATTTAATGCTTGGAACCATTCATACTGATTAAAATACATAGTTGAAAAAACTCCCTGTCTTTTGGTGAGATTTTTTTAACTTTTTCAAGGCTCAAGCAATGACACCATCACAATTGTTAATTATTTGGTAAGCTGTGACTTTCTTGCAACAAACAAGTTGTTAGTGACCCTTGTTCATGTGTCTGTGACTAATGCTTTGTTATCTGGACTGTTCTGGGAAAAAAAAAAAATTCTGGACAGTGTTGGTCTGAGCAGGGTACAGAATGGCTGGGGCACAACCATTCTCAGCAGGTGAGCTATATTTGATATCTAAATTGTTAGGAAGTGCCTTCATCTATAATTTGATTGTGGCTTTTCCTAAGCTGATAGATGTTATCTTTCTCTCTATGTTATGTATTCTAAATCTTAAGTAATTACTGTGGAATTTAAAAAGAGTTGTGGAAAACAGTAGCATTAGGTGCTCTACTGACATTGATACCAAAAAAAAAAAAAAACTGGCTGAAGAGCTTGTCCTTACAGAAGTAGAAAACTGGAAAGCATGAATTTAAATGCCAACCTGTGGAAGCAAAGGGCCAGATGATGATTTATATTTGTATTGGGAATATACTAAATCCTAAAGAGATGACCACATATTTTGGTAGCTGTCTCATTTGAAGGTTTTTTAAACCACAAGAATCTTAACAAGATGTGGAATGTTACTTTGACTTGGTGTTGTTCACACTCCATCTGTGGAACTTCTAATTTTACCACACCTGACTCAAATGGTTTAAGTCAACATGTTATATATTTTGCAGTTAGGAGAATGTGACTAAAAGCCACTAGTCTTGGTGAGAAACATTGTGATTTTGGCAGATTATCCTCCAAATATAAAGATCTTGATTTTAATCAGGAAAAAAGTTCTTAAGTTCATAACTTTTTGGAATATTTATGATGTGAGTCACATATAAACAGTGGTTGGAAACTTCAGCTCTTTGTTTAAATGTATGGTGTCCTAAGTGATAAGGGAGTTTTACCTTCAAGGACAGCATTGTCCAAGGAGGCAGGGTGTGTGCAGCAAAATGTGACCAGCAGTGTCAAGTCACTGCGATAAGTGTCACTTGAAATGAGAATCTTGGTACTTGCTGTTCCCTCTGAAGTGCCCTTAACTGTAAATAAATCTTCCTTAAGGGTGGTGCTCGGTTGTCACCTACCCTATCAACTTTTCCCTGACCATGTTTTTCAAAATAGCTCAAACCTTCCTCTGCATTCTTTATGTTCTCTGTAACGTCCTTTGGCTTCTGAGATGTATCTTTTCAGCCCCTCACTAGAGCTCACTGAGGGCAGAGTGTGTTTCTTTACAGAGTTATCCCCGCGTCAAGAACAGAGCCTGGCATTCAATAAGTGATTACTAAGTAATATAAAATGAATGGCTATTTGGACAGATATTTCAGAAAAGAATTGCTTAAACTTAAAAGGGCCTAGATTCAGTCTTAGCCAGAAAGAAGGCCTCAGGCATCCCAGACAGTGGGCAAAAATTACTTAAGAATTTGCCTGCTGTATCTTAAGGACCTATTTTGTTTAAACACTGTAATTGGTGTAAAGTCACTTTTTTTGGATACTTTAGAACTTATTTTTACAAGTCAAAGTATCGAGAGCTATTACAATTTATGCTACCTGTGATGTATCCACACCTCCATTGTGATGTCATCAGATCACTTCAGGTGAAGTACAGAACTTTATAAAGATTGTCAGTAACTTTGAATTATCAATACTTTTATGTTCCTTCTTGTGTGTTGCCATTAGTATATTTTATTCAGCTTGTTCCAGTTAAAGGTCAGAAGAAGGGAAAAATTCTAATGGCCTTGATTTTTACTTGTAAAATTTACAGGAGAATGTATAATAAACATTCCAGTTATTCAAGTTAAGTAGAACAAGTTATTCAAGTTAAATAGAACACAGAAACCACCTGTGGGTTTTTATTCAATTTATTCTTCCCTTTGGTAACTCTTACAAACCATCTAGACTTTTATATTAATCAACATCTGCATGGCGTCCCTGTGAACACAATATCTTGTTTAGCTTTGAACAGCTGAGAAGCACAAGTCTAGTTCAGTGACTGTTTGATCAAGGCATCCTTGAGAAGATAGCTGAGTAGTCTGAGTCTTACTTCAGCTCCTAGAGTTTTAAGGAACCCCATGTGTAGATGTCTGAACTGGGTGATGAGTGAGTCCTGGGAACACAACTCACCACAGTTGGAGCATCCTGGACCTCCTGCCAAAATAGGCTTAGTGGTTGTCTGCTTAGTCGTTTTCTTTTTTCTGCTTCTCCACTTAGCATGACCTCTCTCCGTCTCTGAAGAGATGAGTGCAGAGCCTTCCTGTGGAGTGAGATGAGTCTCCTCAGCTGATCATGCTGATCATAGACATCAGCATGAAGAGAAAGTAGGCACTTTTCTGGGATTTAGTCAAGTAAACCAAGTACAGAACAGAATGAGAGCCAGATATATATATATATAGGAAATAGTATCCTTAGATTACAAAGGCTGTGAATGCCTAGGTTATGACCGCCTTCAGCATATCTGTGTCTTTAGTCACTCTCCTCCAGTCTGAACTGGTTGCTTCTCTAGTTCTGGGGCCCAGCTGTCATCCTTCTCTCCCCCTTGTGTTGAATGCCTGTTTGCTGTATCTTTTACTCACCATGTGGAGTATATGTCCTCCAGTAATTCTTGAGACAGAGAACATAGGATGTAGTCTTGAAAGCTTACATGTCTGGAAATGTGTTCTACCCCCATGTTTGATTGGTAGATTGGTTGGGTATAAAACTCTAGATTACAGATTATTTTCCATCAGAAGTTTAGAAAAATTTTCCCTGCTTATTTTTGTTTTTATTGTTTGTGAATCTGAAGCCATTCTGACTCCTGATATTTTGTAAGTTAACTTTTTTCTAAGTCAATAGAATCTGTCTCCAGTGTTATAAAATTTTGCAATAATATTTATTGGTGTAGATTTGTTTCATTTGTGCTGGATCCTCTCAATCAGGAGACTGATGTCCTTTCACTTCTGGAAATAGTTTAAAATTATTTTTATTTTCTTCCTTGTATTTTCTCCTTTCTCTCCTGAATTTCTGTTTTGGAGTAGGACCTTCTGGACAGGTACTGTAATTTGCTTGTTTCTGTATTTCTGTCGTTTTACTCTACTTTTGGAGAGATTCCCCTAATTCTACCTGCCAGCCTGCTGTTGAGTATTTCTCATGTAAGGCTTTTAATTTCTAAGAGCTTTAATTCTCCTTTATAACGTTTACTATGGGCTTACATGCTGGAGACTTCCCTCAGATCTTAGGAAGTTCCTGTCTTTTGCTCATAGTTAAGATTGGAGGAAGAAGACACTGGAGACTGAATGGATGGGTAGCATCAGATGATTTTGAGCTTTTATTGTAGGGTGGTCTGGGGTGAGATGTTTCTTGAATCTTCCCAGCATCAGTATCTTTAGCTCTTTCTCCATGGAATGATTATATTCTCCAGAAAGCTTGCATTCTGCCTTGAGAGTAAGGGTCTGGCAGGCAGAGTTCTGTGAGCCAAGTAGAGGAAGGTGGGTGTGGGATATTTTCTGCTTTCAACATCACTGTAAATGAGATTAATCACTAGATTATGTACACACATGTCGCATATACAGTTAATCCTCATTAACCATGGAGTTCCTCTTTGCAAATTCACCTACTCGATAAAATTTGTAACCTTCAATCAATAGTCAAAGGTGCTTTCACAGTCGTTCACAGGCTTGTACATAGCAGTTTAAAAGTTGAGTCATCTAACACCCATGCTCCCAGGTGGGGTAGCATGATGTGCTCTGCCTCCTTGTTTCAGCTGTCCCCACTGTAAACAAGGGAACATTTTATGGTCTACTTCATGCCCTGCTTTTCATAATGATGGACTCTTTCTTGATGGTCTCACTGTTTAAAAGGCTCCCAAGCATAGTGTTGCCAGGACTGTCATGTGCCTTATGGAGAAAATATGCCTAAAATATTATCTAAAATATGTTAGATAAGCTTCATGCCAGCTTGAAGTGTGTGGTTGGCTATGAGTTCAATGTTGTTGAATCAACTATATTTAAGGTGTCTTACAACAGATAGAAAAAGGAAGGTTAAAATGTGACCCAGAGGCTCAGAGCAGCTTAACTTTGTATTTCCCCCAGGAGTAGTGTCAGTATTTGCACATTTAGTGCTTGCAGGGATGTATGGAATGTTACTAGCACAAATATTTAGAACCAACTATGTATATGTGAATGGTATCTACCTACCCATGCCTTCAGCTGTTGACCCGTACAGAGGTCTTCTGTCTTATCCTTTCTGAAGAGTAGTCTTCTGCTAGAGTTGGAGAAAGGCAGTCACCCCGGGGCTGGGGGATGAAGGGGGAAGAGTCTAGGAATCTCCACCTCATTTTTAGAAGACTTTCCCCCTGATTCTCCACGTTTGCAATCTCTTCTTCCTCACGTATCCTGTCCCTGTGTCAGAGGCATCTCCTGCTTCAGAAGTTTTGAAGGGTTCTGTGTATAAATCTGGATTTACAGATTCTGTAAATTTCTGGTTCTGTGTGTGAATCAGATTTATTTATTTATTTTTTTCTGCCATCAGCTTGGAAAGTGGATTTTGATGGAGTTTTATGTCCTCCAAGTTGGTTACCATGTCTTTCAGCTTTCCGGATTCTAGTTTTTTTTTTCTTCTCCTCTTTCCTCCCTGTCCTCAGGGTTCTCCATGTTTCTGAGTCCCTTTACCATAGGATTTGGGGAGAAAACAAAAAGAAAATGGCATATTCTCTGTCATCCTAATTTCCTTAGTCTCAGTTCCTATTATTTTGTAACTCGTGTTCCTGAGATAATAAGTTTTGGCTAGTATGCCAGCCCCTTTGCTGTAGGGCCCTGAAAGATGTCAGTATTGCTCATATTTGCACGTTCTAGATTGCAAAGGACTGAAGAGTTTTTTTGATTCACTGACAGCTAGGTAAGAGAATATCTTTTTCCTTCTTTGCAATGTCTTTATAAGGTGCAATATAAGTAATGTGGATTGATAAGTGTCTCTACAAAGCATTCTTACCTTCCAGCTCAGAAGGAGAATGTCTAGTCTCAAGTAGAATTTTTTCCAACTTCATTACGGCCGTAATCCTCTCCAGGTTTCTTGTAAAATTTTTGAACTGAAATTTTGTAATGCTTATTTATCATTGTTAACATGCTAGACAAAACTGTTGATCACTTCCAGATCAGTTTCCTCATTTTAAAAATTGTCTTAAGATTGTGAACCAATGTATAAAAACAATAGCCACTTTAATAGTCTGCTGAGACTCAAGTTAGGGTAAAGTTAGAAATAAGTAAGTTAATGTCATTGTTTTAGAATATTTTCTATCAAAAGAGTTTTTTTAATGTCATTCTTTCTTTTAAACAGCAATGCATAATGTATATAGAAAAATTGAAAATTTAGGAAACTCAAGTTTCACCTTTTTTCTTAGCACTCTAGGTAATTATATGTGTTGTGTGTGTACCACATATATATGTATATATATCCTTCCAGTCTATTTGTAGATACCTGAATAAAAATGCATCTTAAAATTTTCCATGTTATTCTCCCACAAATCATTTTTAATTACTGCATTTTCATTCACTCATTGGCAACCTACTTGTGTAAAGGCCAAAAAGTATTTATAACTTTTGGCTTTGCAGGCCATATGGTCTTGGTTAGAACTACCACACAACTCTACCTCCGTATTTTGAAAATAGCAATAGATTTTATATAAACAAATGGGCCTGACTGGGTACTATTAAAACTTTATTTATAAAGATCATGCAGCGTCAGATTGGGCCCAATGGCCATGAGTTGCCAACCCAAAGGTATTTAAACTTATAATTTTGATGCAGTTCATAAAAAGTTGTAGAGATTCCTGCGCTCTTTATCTAGTTTCCACCAAGTTACATCTTAACTACAGATGTTAAACCCAACGTTAAATCCAGAAAGTATACACTGGTACAATGAGTGTTTGTAGTTCCATGCCATCACATCTTGGCATGGAACTAAGATCAAGTGTAGTTCCCTGCCATGTTACCACATGCATAACCATCAACACCACAATAAAGATAGAGAACTAGCCCGTCACCCAAAGGTCTTCCTCATTCCACCTCCCTCACTGACCATCCCTACCTCTTGGCAATCACTGATCTCTTTTCCATCTCAACTTCTGTCATTTCAAGAATGTTTTACAAATAGAATCATATGTGACCTTTTGAGAACAACTTTCACTCAGCAGTGAGATTGAATCATGTTTTATGTATCAGTAGTTGTTCATTCTCAAGCTGTGTCCAATTCTTTGCGACCTTACAGTCTGGAGCATGCCAGGCTTCCCTATCCTTCGCTATCTCCTGGAGTTTGCGTAGACTCATATCCGTTGAGTCAATATTGTCACCCAACCATATCCTTTGTTGCCCCCTTCTCCTCTTGCCCTCAATCTTTCCCAGCATCAGAGTCTCTCTCAATGAGGCAACTCTTCCCATCAAGTGGCCAAAGTACTGGAGCTTCAGCATCAGTCCCTTCAGTAAATATTCAGGGTTGATTTCCTTTAAGATTGACTGGTTTGATCTCCTTGCTGTCAAAGGGGGTCTCAAGAGTCTTCTCCAACACCACAGTTCAAAAGCATCAATTCTTCCGCACTCTGCTTTCTTTATAGTCCAACTCTCACATCCATACATGACTACTGGAAGAACCATAGCTTTGACTATCCGGACCTTTGTCAGCAAAGTGATGTCTCTGCTTTCTAATACACTGTCTAGGTTCGTCATAGCCCTTCTTCCGAGGAGCAAGTGTCTTTTAATTTTGTGGCTGAGGTCACCATCCACAGTGATTCTGGAGCTCAAGAAAATAAAATCTGCCACTGTTTCCACTGTTTCCCCATCTATTTGCTATGAAATGTTGGGACCAGGTGCCATGATCTTGGTTTTTTGAATATTGAGTTTTAAGCCAGCATTTTCACTCTCCTCTTTTACCCTCATCAACAGGCTCTTTAGTTCCTCTTTGCTTTCTGCTGTTAGAAAAATAGCATCACATATCTGAAGTTGTTGGTATTTCTCCTAGCAATCTTGATTCCAGCTTGTGAGCTATCCAGCCCAGCAAGATGTACTCTGCATAGAAGTTAAATAAGCAGGGTGACAATATACAGCCTTGACGTACTCCTTCTCCTATTTGGAACCATCCTGTTGTTCCATGTCCAGTTCTGTTGCTTCTTTACCTGCATATAGGTTTCTCAGGAGGCAGGTGAGGTGGTCTGGTATACCCATCTCTTGAATTTTCCACAGTTGGTTGTGATCCATATAGTCAAAAGCGTTAACATAGTCCGTGAAGCAGAAGCAGTTGTTTTTCTGGAAGCCCCTTTTTCCTATGACCCAGCGGATGTTAGCAGTATATCAGAGTTCCTTTCTGTTGCTCAGCAGTGTTCCAGGGTGTGAATGTATCACAGTTTGTTTAATGATTTGCATATTGAAGGGCATCTTGGTTGTTTCACAGGATTCTTGTAAGGTTCTATTGATCTCCACGTTTGGTTCTGCGTATTACCTTTTCTCCTTGTTGTCAAGCTTCCAAGTCGAATGTGTTTGAGAACGTGGTGGTGTGTTTCAGCAGTGCAGTTGAATCATACTGTGTTTGTCATTATTTCAAACTCACTGAACTCAAAACTCAACTGATTCAAACCAAAGGCCATTGATCTTCCAGGGGCTTCCATCCATTTACTTTGCAGGTTAGTACTGATACAGTTTGTTTATGGAGATGATTGAGTAAATAGTCTTAATACTTGTGGAGACAGAGACTCAAGTTTGAGTCTCACTGTTAACACTTACTACCTGTTGTCCTCAAGAAGTCACCTAATCTTGAACCTTCATTTTCTTATCTCTTAAGGAAAAAGAAAAAAAGGAACAACCCTATCTCATAGGATTGTTGTGAGGATTAAGTGAGATTATGTAGGAAAAGTATTTGGGAAGCAGGAAATCACCCTACGAATGTTACTGCAATATAAAAGTAAAGCATCCTTCATTAGTGTTTTAGAAAAAAGTTTTATAATTAGGATGAATAGTTTTTATTAATGGGTAAGTATGTGGAGGAATGGGACATCCTTGCTGAAGAAAGAAAATCATGACCTAGTTTTTACAGAGTTAGAAGGCCAAAAGAACAGAGAGGAAGAATGGTATTTCTGTATGGCTGCAGTGGATGACCTGTGTTCTAATACAATACCATCTGGCAGATGTGAGAAGAAATCATTTAAATCAACAATCTGTAATGAGCTACCATCTGATTCCTGTTAATCAAGACTTCCTTTCTCAAACCGTCTTCCCATGGTTTCCATGACCCTGTTCTCTCCTGCTTTCTCCTGGCTTATCACCATCATCTTCTTGGCCCTTAAATATGGAGTTCCCTAGGGATCATCCCTGTACTTCTCTTTCCATGACCTCTTCCCTGGCAATATCATGCCTTTACATCACTCTCCAAACAAAGCCTACATCTGTGTCTCTAGCCCTGACCTCCCTCCTTTCCATCCTGCTGGCTGGATGACTCTCAGACTCAGTATTTCCAAAGCTGAGGTCATTTTTCTTACAAGATGTCCCTTCTTTGTGAATTATTTCTTTGTCTCCATAGTCCTACTGTCTTTTCAGTCCCTCAGCATTCTTCCCTCTGTCACCTCCTAGTATCCCCCAGATCCAGTCATCTTATTGATTCTTTGACCACAGTTTCTCTCATTCCCTCTTTCCTTTCCTTTCCAGTCTACACTGTTAGCTTTTTAACTCAAATCCCACTTTCCATCCCCACTGCCCTCTGTTCATCCCTCCTCAGCTTTGTCACATGAATCTTCTACAGCATCATCCAGGTTCTGCTCAATGTCCTCGATTGCTCCCCTTATTTGTATAATAGAGATTAGCCAGATGGTTAGTCTAATATAGAATATTCCCCATGATCAAACTGCTTTTTTATTATCTTTATATTTTAAATATTTGCTTATGTTTTATGAATTTATTGATTTGGCTGCACCAGGTCTTAATTGAGGCATGCAGGATCTTCTTTTTAATTGATCTTAGTTCCTTGGTCTGGGATCGAACCTGAGCCCCCTGCATTGGGAGCACAGAGTCTTAACTGCTGGGCCACCAGGGAAGTCCCTGCTTTTTTAGTCTTTATGCTCAACTCCAGATGAACTGAAAGGCAGTAATATGAAACAAAACTTTTTTTCCAGAATTCCACAATGGTTTGCTTTTCCAACTTCATTTAAAATAATTTATGGGCATACCTTCTCTCCTTTTCTATGCTGGACCCATGTATAGTTTCTCTCAATATCCCCACAGAGTTGCATATAACAGGTGTTTATTTATTGAATGAATAATTGGTCCTATGATAGAAACTCAATTCTCATTTAACCCATACATCCAACAAGCAATTATTGAGAAACTTATTGTGTGTTAGGCACTTTGAGGCATTGGGACAGAGTGGGCACAGTTTTGTCTTTTTTTTTTTTTTTTTTTTTAGATATTTGAGTTTATTCTTCATTTAATTTTGAAAACACTTTCAAAATAATTGAATATTTTTTAGAAAAATAATAGCAAGTAGTTAATATATTATTATTGTAGTCCTTCACTTATTCTCTACTACCTATAAAATGTTTTCAGTGAGTCCGCTTCACAGGCCCCGTGAAGAGCTCTGACACAGAGCACCACGCCCGGGGTGACGTTCATCATTCTCGTGTGCTGCTTCATTGTAATGGCTCTGCCTTTCCTGATTTGGAGCAAAGCCCACCGGTTCTACTTGGTCCATTTCATCCTCTTCTACTTCCTTCCTCTTGGGTAGCTTCCTAGCAGAGAATCGTTGAGAAAGCCATTCTCAGGAAAAAGTTCAGTTGCTCAGTCATGTCTGACTGTGACCCCGTGGACTGCAGCACGCCAGGCTTCCCTGTCCATCACCAACTCCCAGAGCTTGCTCAAACTCATGTCCATCGAGTCAGTGATGCCATCCAACCATCTCAACTTCTGTTGTCCTCCTGCCTTCAGTCTTTCCCAGCATCAGGGTCTTTTCCAATGAGTCAGTTCTTCGAATCAGGTGGCCAAAGTTTTGGAGTTTCAGCTTCTCAGGAAAGTTTACCTTAAATTCAGTGCCTAGGCAACCCATTTCATACAGTCCATGATACATTGGCATGTCTTCATTTAGCACACTCATTCTAGTAGCAATCTTAAAGATGTTACCATTGGATTATTTGTGACTTTATACTAGAGTATCAGCTTTGTTTGTTGTTTAGTCAGGTAGTCACGTCCGACTCTTTTGTGACCCCATGGACTGTAGCCCGCCAGGGTCCTCTGTCCATGGGATTTCCCAGGCAAGAATACTGGAGTGGGTTGCCATTTCCTTCTCTAGGGGATCTTCCCAATGCAGGGATCGAACCCACTTCTGCATTGGCAGGTGGATTCTTTGGTGGCTCAGTGGTAAAGAATCCGCCTGCCAAGCAGGAGGCATGGGTTCAATCCCCAGGAGAAAGAAATGGCAACCCACTCCAGTATTCTTCCCTGGGAAATCCTATGGACAGAGGAGCCTGGCGGGCTACAGTTCATGGGGACACAAGAGAGTCGGACACGACCTAACACTAAACAACAACAAATCAGCTTTGTACTTAGTGCCTGATAGCTTTCTTTAGACATTAGTTTAAGGATATATTAAATAATTGTACTCTGGTTGCCTGAAGCATATGGAATGTATCTGTTTAGTGAAGTGAGAAGTCTATGTTAGGAAAACATGGGTGAGTTTTACAAAGGATCTTCCTAAGAGAAGGAAGTCACTGGATGATGGGGGGAGAGGAAGGATATCAAGCTATTGAGAGCTCCCCCACTTAGTCATTTCTTCTTGGGCAGGCAAGTCCATGAAACTAACATAATGTGCTCTTGGATCTTATACAGATGGCAATCAGGAGTTATTTCCCTGTGAAGTCTGTGGAAGACGCTTTGCAGCAGATGTTCTGGTAAACATAAAGACATTTTGTAGATGTGTTTCATTGGAGTTAAATGAACTGTCAAGTTAGTGAGGAGGCCGCAGTGGCAAAGATTAAAGACAGATGTGGAGGGAAAGCAAGGAGAGAAAAGTACATAACCTGTGGCTGGCAGGCCCCGAGGACACTTAGGTAGGTTGATGCTGCCCCCTTGAAAAGGGAGCTTTTTAAATCTGGTCCTGTTCCTGAAAGGAAGCCAGATAAAAGTGTCTTGGCACAGCTGATCGTCTCTTGAGAGGTTTTGGCTCTTTCGCCTTTTCTATAAGCATCAAAAATTCAAATTTTAAGGCCAAAGCACCAGGGAAATTAGCTAGTCAAGAGGAATGAACATTGAATTTGGAGCATCTGGAAACTTGGCTTTTAGCCTCAAATTTGTCACTAACTCTGACAAGTCCTTTAACCTCCCTCTGTTTTCTGCTTTGCCACGTATGAAGACAGAACTCTCCAGTTTCAGGGATTTAATGTAATTTGAACAAAATGGGTGTTAGTCCTGTTCCAGGACCTAATTGTTAATTAGATTTAAGCTAACTGCATGTCAAGTCCCCTGATTGATGCCCATAAAGTTGAATAAAGGCTTGATTTATTTCAAAATTAGGGAAACAAACATACCATATTATGAAGGAGTTCCCAAGAAAAATGATTTTTTTTAAAAAATCTAAGATAATGAACTATTAGCTGGGACATTTAGATCAAAGAGACTTGTTTTCAAACTTAAAAGAATTTGGACTATAATCCTGACTACATTTGGGGCAAAAGACTACCAAATGAGGTTGTAGGTTTTATTTCTCTGGGGAATTTAAAAATAGAATATCTGTTCTAGTTAACTGCAGCTAGAGTTTCCTGGATCTAGAAGGGGAACTCACAAGGCCTATTGTGGCCCAATAATCCCCCAGGGAGCTGCCTTTGCTAACCCAAGACTGCACCCCATGAGACTGGATTTGAGACCTAGGGAGGTACCTTTGAAGAGAGATCACTAAATGCTAAGTATTCTTGAGTCCTCTTGAGTTTTACTTCGTTGACCCATTTCTGGGCTGCAAAGAGCAGTTGATCAAGCGATCTGCTCTTTCTCTTCTCCCCTTCAGTTTTAAAATGGTATGGCGTGTTTATCACCACGTGCTGTGATTTTCATGGATCCTGTATTTTTTGGGTCTGGACAAAGTAACCGATAGCTGTTACGAGTTACATGACCATGAATGAAGAGGGCTTAGAGTGGAAGGCAAAGATTGGCATAATCCTTTAGTGGTGCAATAACTTTATAAAGGTGGTACACGGGCAGTATTCTTGCCTGGGAAATCCCATGGACAGTGGAGCCTGGCGGACTACTGTCCATGGGGTTGCAAAAGAGTCAGACATGACTTAGTGACTAAATCACAACTACGAACAACACAGGCAAAGCTCTATGTGCTGGTTCCCTGGTTTTTGTACCAGAAATGCTGAGTTTTTACTGGTCTACTGGCTGGAGTCATTTTCTCTGCCAATGGTCTTGTAAGTATTGTAATATTTTAAAGTTTAATATTATAAGCTTAGGTTTGCTCTAAAATAAATGACTTCATGAAAAATGTTTGGACACACTAAGGGAAAATGTCTTCATAACTTAAATGGAATTGATGTATTTTTCATTTGTCATATGGTTGTCCCAGTTGTTTCTTGCAGATGTTCTCAAATATTTCTTTGAAACCTCTCCACTCATTTTTTTCAGGAGTTAAGTGGTTTGATTTGCTGTATGTAGAAAAGCAACCCAGTTAAATCCAGTTTTGAAATGTTGAGTGGTAAGAGTTTTTCTGAAAAGGTTCCACTTGTATAAGAAGCTAAGTTTCCCCTTGCTTTGCATACTTTTGTATGCAGAGAATTACTTCAAAAGAATGGAAAAACAAGGTTGTTGGGACTCAATTCCTGGATGACTTGCTTTTGGAATTTAGAAACAGTGAAGGCAGAAAACAGAATAGAAGTAAAGAAAATTTCCTTGGCTTCAGTGAGTACCTAGCCGAATATCAGAAATAATTTATTTCAATTTAAACTAGAAACTGAGTCTTTTCAACATTGTTTAATGCTTGGAACTACTCACTGAGCCCAAGTGGTTAAGTTAAATATGTAAGACCAAATTTTAAGTCAGTTTCTTTAGCTGTAGAGGCCTTTTCTTGACCTTGCCCAAACACAACATCTAGTTATGTGTAACATGGGTGAAGAGAGCCAGATGGATTTGCTCTGCTGTGATTTGAGAGTTAGAGAATGAACTTGGCTCTGAAGGTGCAACCCAGTCCCTGCAGTGGGGGCTGCTTGAGTACACTGAGCCGTTACGAACTCTGTGATTGTACATGTTAAAAATTTTAATCCCCACTCCTTCTTTTCTAGGAAAGACATGGACCAATTTGTAGAAAACTCTTCAACAAAAAACGTAAACCTTTCAATTCCTTAAAACAAAGATTGCAGGGCACTGACATTCCCACTGTGGGGAATGCGCCTCAGTCCAAGGTACTATCGATATCTTCCTTGCTGTTCTTGATTATGTCCTTCAGTACATGAAAGCCTCTTTCTGGCTCTCTGCTTTCATTTTTGCTTGATAGGGCAATGTAATGTCATGTAAGTATAATCCACCTTTACTGTTTTCTTTTTAATCATGCACACTTAGATTTCCAAATGTATTTCAGATACTTTCCAGATGTGGCAGAAAACAAATCTCGTTTATATTTTCATTAGAGTAGCATTAAATCCAGCAATTAACTTGGAAGACAGTCACTTTAAGGTTACATTTAGGTCTTCCTTTAAAGTTTTGTGATTTCTTTATTTTTTGTGATTGTTGTTTTGTATTTTCCCTCACCACTGTGACTTGAAAATTTTATTACTGTGTTTTCCAAACCTCTTTTAGTGCTTTTGGAAAGCAAACTCTCTTTTTTCCTCCAAATTTCACAGTTCCGTTTCTTATAAATTCAAATCCCAGCTTAAAAAAAAAAGATTATAACAGTGAGATATATAGCCTAGATTAGTATATGTTGGTTTAATTTTTTTTTACAGCCACAACCCGTGAGAAAATCTAACTGGAGACAACAGCATGAAGACTTCATTAATTCGATTCAGTCAGCAAAGCAGTGTACACTAGCCATTAAAGAAGGCCGGCCTCTCCCACCTCCACCCCCTCCGACCATCAACCCAGGTGTGTGGACAGTTTGGTTTGCTTTTGACATTTTACTCTTAACCAGTTGAGGCTATGCTTGATTTTTTGGCCTAGTCATTATACTTTGCTTCCTCCTAAAGCATAAATACTAATCTGCTTGCAAGGTGGGAGACCTGGGTTCGATCCCTGGGTTGGGAAGATCCCCTGGAGAAGGGAAAGGCAACCCACTCCAGTATTCTTGTCTGGAGAATTCCATGGACAGAGGAGCCTGGTGGGCTACAGTCCATGGGGTCACGAAGAGTCCGATAATTGGGCGACTTTCACTTTCCCAGCATCAGGGTCTTTTCCAGTGAGTTGGCTCTTTGCGTCTGGTGGCCGAAGTATTGGAGCTTCAGCTTCAGCATCAGTCCTTCCAGTGAATATTCAGGGTTGATTTCCTTTAGGATTGACTGGTTTGATCTCCGTGCTGTCCAGGGGACTCTCGAGAGTCTTCTCCAGCACCACAATTTGATATTTCTTCAGCACTCAGCCTTCCTTGGGTCCAACTCTCACATCCGTACATGACTACTGGGAAAAACATAGTTTTGACAATATGGACCTTTGTCGGCAAAGTGATGCCTCTGCTTTTTAATACACTGTCTAGGTTTGTCATAGTTTACCTTCCAAGGAACTTGGGTCTTTTAATTTCCTGGCTACAGTCACCGTCCACAGTGATTTTGGAGCTGAGGAAAATAAAATCTGTCCCTGCTTCCACTTTTTCCCTTTCTCTTTGCCCTGAAGTGATGGGACCAGACGCCATGATCTTGGTTTTTTTAAATGGTGAAAGTCAGATTTTTCACTGTCCTTTTTCACTCTCATCAAGTTCCTCTTGATGTTTCTGCCATTAGATTGGTATCATCTGCATATCTGGTGGTGGCTTAGTCACTAAGTCGTGTCTGACTCTTGTGACCCCATGTACTAAAGCAGGGTCCAATTATATGCTTTCCACAAGAAACACTTTAAAGACACAAATAGGTGAGCCAGGAGGTAACAAGATGGGGAGGTGAGCCAGGCGGGTCTAGAGAGGCCACACCTTCCCTGAGGGACAGCTGCTCCTTGGCTTGTATCATTTTGATCCAATTGACATCTGTAGCTATAACGTGATACACAGTGACAGCAGAATATAATTGTTATCAAGTACACATGGAACATTCATCCAAGATAGACCATGTGCAGGACCACAAAGTGGATCTCAATAAATCTGAAAGGATTGAAATCATACAGACTATGTTATTTGAGTACAGTAGAATTAAATTAGAAATTAATGATGAAAATATATCAAGAAAACTCTTGAATATTTTGAAATTAACAAATAATTTCTAAATACCCTATGGATCTAAGAAGAAATTACAAGAAAAATTAGAAAATGTTTTGAACTGAATGGTAATGAAAACATACCAAAATTTGTGAGATTTCAGCTAAAGCAGTGCTTAAAGGAAAGTTTATAGCTTTAAATGCTTGCATTAGAAAAGGGAGAAAAAGGTTTACATCAATTGCCTTAAACTTCCTCTTTAAAGTTAGAAAAAGAAGAACAAATTACACTTAAATTAAGTAGAAGGAAGAAAATAGTAAATATAATTCATCATATTAACAAAATATTTTTTTCAAGTGTATGGTCATCTCAGTAGATACAGGAAAAGCCTGTACAAAATACAGTACCTATACATGTTTAAAAAAGAAAAAGCTCTTAGAAAGGTAGAAATAAAAGGGAACTTCCTTAATAAAGCACATCTCTGAAAAACCTACAGCTAACATCAACTTAAAGGTGAAAAGCTGAACACTTTCCCACTGAGTTCAGGACAGAAGCAAGTATGTCCTTTCTGACCACTTCTGTTCAGCACTATCCCGGACATAGTACCCAGTGTAATAAGGAAAAAGTTACATATTTTATACACACACATAAATTTAAAGGTTGGAGAGGAAGAAGTAAAACTGTCCTTACCTACAGACAATGTGAGCATGAAGGAGTAAATGTAGAAAATCTTACAAAACTACAAAAAATGCTACTGAAATTACAAGTTAATTTAACAGGCTTTCAGGATATAACGTCAATATACTCAGGTGAGTTGTATTTCTGTATACTAGGCATGAGTGGGTTAGTTGCTCAGTTGTGTCCAACTCTTTGCAACCCCATGGACCACAGCCCACCAGGCTCCTCCGTCCATGGAATTCTCCAGGCTAGAACACTGGAGTGGGTTGCCATTTCCTTCTCCAGATACTAGGCATAAACAGTTGAAAAAAATGAAAAATGACATTACAATCATGTAAAAAACATGAAATACTTATGTATATATTTAACAAAATATGTGTAAGACTTGTAAAATGAAAACCGCAACACATTCCTTAGAGAAATTAAAGAGGACCAAAATAAATGGAGATATTTACAATTTTTGTGGTTTGGAAGACTTGTGTGTTATGTTACAAAGTCGGTTATCCCCAGATTGATCTGTGGACAAAATGTAATTCCAGTGAAGATCCCTGCGAGTTTTCTTGCCAAATGGGAATTGACCAGCTGATATTAAAATTACACAGAAATTCAAAGCCAGGATAGTTTTGAAAAAAAGAATAAAATCAGAGGACTTACCTATCTGATGTCAAGACTTACAATAATATTACAGTAATCATGACAATTTGGTATTAGAATATCAACTGAACAGAAAAGAGAATGTAGACCTCCCCCCAATCAATTTGTTAATTGATTTTTAACAAAAGTAGTTCAGAGTGGGAAAAGAGAGTCTTATTAACAATTGATGCTGAGACAACTGGATATCAAAGTGGCAAAAATGAATTTTGATCCTTATACATACACAAAAATTCAAAATGAATAATTGACCTAACATAAGTGCTGTAACTGTAAGATTTCTAGAAAAAACAAACATCTTTGACCTAAGAGTCAACAAAGACTTTTTAAGCTGGATACAAGATACAGTAACAATTTTTTTTCAAAGGAAATTGGTAAACTGGGCTTCGCCAACATTAAAAACTTCAGTTGTGAGAGACACCATTAGGAGAACGCAAAGATGTATAGGGCAAGAGAAAATATTTATAACACATGTATCTGAGGAAGGTCAAATATCAAGAATATTTAAAGAAGTCTTATGACTTAATAGGACAACAACCCAATAAGGAAAAGGCAAGAGATGTCTTTGAACAGAATGTCACAAAATAATGGTCAATAAGCACATGAAAAGATACTCAACATCATTTTTAATAGGGACATGTAAATTAAAACCACAGTGAGACACTAGTACACACCCACTTGAATGGCTAAAAGTGAAGACTGACAATACAAGTGATGGCTAGGATATAGAACAGCTGGAACTCTTATATGCTGCTACTGGGAGTCTAAAATAGTATAGTCACTTTGCACTGGTATTCTCTTAAGTTAAACATACACTTACCTATACAACAATTCCATTCCTAACTGTTTATGCAAAAAATGGAAAATATGTCCTTAAAACAGACTTACACATTAATGGTCATAGCAGCTTCCTTTAAATATAAAGCATAAACTAGGAACAACTGAAAATGACCATCAGCAAGTAGATGGATAAGCAAATTGTGGAATATCTACAAAATGGAATACAACTGAACAGTAAGAAGAAAGTGTAACTGTACATGTAGCACCGTGGATGCTCTCTTACAGTAAGATATACAAGGGGTAACACTCGTCTTTAGTGACAGGAAAATAGGAGTCTGGGTTTGGAAGAATATTGACTGAAACAGGGGCATGAGGGGACTTTTGGAGGTAATACATTTGTTCCACATTTTAATTGGGTTGGTTACACAATTGAATGTATTTGTCAGAACTCACATAGGTGCATTTTATTGTATGTAAATTATTCCTCAAAATTCATTTTTAAAAGTAAAGAAAAAAGAAAATTCCCTTGGCAGTCCACTGGTTAGAACTCCACACTTTTGCTACCAGGGGTACGGGTTCAGTCCCTGATTGGAGTACTAAGATTGTGCAAGCCACACAGCACAGCAAAAAACAATTAAATAAGTAAAATAAAGTCACAGTGTAATACTATAAAAACCATCCAAAAAATTATCAGAACCTCAATACCAGAAAATACTCTTAATAACTGCTACATTTTTGCTAGGTGCTAATGAAAATATGACTTGGAATAGTCTGTTGTCTTAAGATGTTCCATAGAAAGATCTATGGCTGTAATTTTGATAAGACTTTGGCAACAAGCTTTGTATAATAAAAGCATCTTTTATGAGAACTGCTTCATTTTATAGCAGAAGCTGCAGGGTTGATGGCTACCTTCTAGTTCTGTAGTTGAATAGTGAAAACATGTCAGATGTCCCACTGTGTGAATTTCTCTAATTTCCACGTTGGATTTAAAATGTGGGATTATTGTTTCTTTAAAATAAATAATTCCCTTTGTAAGGCCTCATCAAGTGTACAGTTTATTTTCCTGCCCTTTAAATTTTTATGCTAAAATATAGTTTTATAATTAAATTCTTCCCCATGCCCTTATTATAATTTTATGCACCAAGCAAAATGATTACCTCCAATAGCACATTTTCATTATGATCCAATTATTTTGATTGCACAGGGATTTTATATTAGCCCATATATCCTCCAGCTTAAATACTTAGAAAATTTATACAGACATAACTAGAGTTATTAATCATATGGGCTAGTATATATGAGTTTGGAAGTAATTTCCTTTTTTTTTCCCCAGCATGATTCCCTATTTCGTGGCCCAATTTTTTGACATGCATATATTCTAATTCTTATGACTTAAGTGAGTTTGCAGTCATTCAACTTTCCAAGATTATGTGACAGCTTATAGGGCAGTGATATAGAATATTTACAATTGGGATTTTCAGTGAGTCCTGTTATTTGCTCACTGTTTCACAGGGCTACATGTTGAAACATGGGTATTCAACAAAATGCTTGCATTTTCAAATGACGCTTAATTTTCCACTTTAATCTTTCATGAGATCTGGAGTAAGACTTTAAAAATCATTATCTGTTGAAATAGCACATCATGATTTTATGACATTATTGGCAGAGGAAGAGGAGACTGGATTGAGATGAGGGTAGAATGTGTAGCTCAGTCATGCTGTGTTCAAATTATTGTTGCAGGGAAAAAAAACCTCTTCCATTCTCAGTGTGTTTGATCTTCTCTTCCTCTGCCCTCTTTTTTTTTTTTTTTTTTTTATTTATTTGGCTGTGCTGGGTTGCTGGGTCTTAGTTGCGGCATGTGGGATCTAGTTCTCTGACCAGGGCTTGAGACTGGGCCACCTGCATTGGGAGCACAGACTCTTAGCCACTGGACCACCAGGGAAGTCCCTTCCTCTGCCCTCTTAAGCCTGGGCTTCAGGCTCCTCCTGTGGTCTCCTGGAGGACCTAGAGCTTCCTCCTTTGGGAGCTTATTCCTCAGAGTGGTAATTGTCTGCCTAGTCCTCTAGCCATCTCTGAGATTTTTGTCAGCAGGAAAATACACTTCAGCTTGGCTGTCACCATGGCAGGATATAGTGAGTGCCAAATCCCTAGAAAGGTGCAATCAATGAGTGAACAAGTCAGATTAAGGAAGCAACATGGTCACTGCAGTAATCATTGCCTTTGACCAAACTGTCTCGCTTATGGTAGCAGTATCTCTGATATAAATCGTGTAAATTGTAACTTTGCAGTTGGTAAAACTAAAGAAATAACCACTGAACCACGAGCTCAGTCCGAGATGGTTTTCTACACTATCGTAAATGAGTTCTGCATGCTAATGGCACTTTCTATTTTACTTTTCATAAGCAGTTTCTCCCTTGTTAGATAGTTGGAACACAAGCTGGCTGGGCCTGTTTCCCTATAGTAACAGCATGTTCCACTCGCCCACTGTGACACGCCCCACTGAGGATTATCATAGGTAATTTTCACAACACCTCAATGAAATAGGTGATATGTAGGTGCTGGGGAAATTGAAGCTTAAGGAGGTTAAGTAACGTGCCCAAGTGCACACGCGCAGCAGGTGAAGAGCTATGGCTCAAAACCAGTCAGGCAGGCTGTAGAGCCTTCACCATTTCCCAATGCTGCCTTCTTTCATTTTGCTCAAGGAATTGGTCACCATGGGAAAATTTTTGTTTCTGTATTAGAATGCTTAGTCCATGATTGCAGAGACACTGTGTCCTCAAGTTACTTGGAGTGTGATAGGTGTTCAGTAAGTATGGAATTAATGATGAAAGGTCCATATAGTCAAACCTGTGGTTTTTCTAGTAGTCATGTATGGATGTGAGAGTGGACCGCAGAAGAGGCTGAGTGCCGAAGAATTGATGCCTTTGAACTGTGGTGCTGGAGAAGACTTTTCAGAGTGAGAGCTCTGTAGTTCAGATGGTAAAGAATCTGCCTGCCATGCAGGAGACCTGGGTTTGATCCCTGGGTCAGAAAGATCCCTTGGAGAAGGGAATGGCAACCCACCCCAGCACTCTTGCCTGGAGAATCCCATGGACAGAGGAATCTGGCGAGCTACAGTCTGTGGGGTGGAAAAGAGTCAGACACGACTGAGTGACTAACGGTACGACTACTGGAAAGCAAGCAGTTAAGACCAGTCAGTTCCAAAGGAAATCAACCCCGAACGTTCACTGCAAGGACTCAGGCTGAAGCTGAAGCTCCAATGCTTTGTCCACCATCAGCGAACAGCCAGCTCATTGAGAAAAGACCCTGATGCTGGGAGAGACTGGAGGCAAAAGGAGAACAGGGCAGCAGAGGGTGAGATGGTTGGATGGCATCACCAACTCAATGGACATGAGTTTTAGCAAACTCAGGGAGATGATGATGGACAGGGAAGCCTGGCGTGCTGCAATCCATGGGGTCGCAAAGAGTCAGACATGACGGAGCAACTGAACAGCAACAAGGGAAAGTTTCATGCAAAGATAGGCCCAATAAAGGACAGAAACGGTAAGGACCTAATGGAAGCAGAAGAGATTAAGAAGAGGTGGTAAAAATGCACAGAAGAACTATACAAAAAAGGTCTTAATGATCTGGATAACCACAATGGTGTGGTCACTCACCCAGAGCCAGACATCCTGAAGTGTGAAGTCAAGTGGGATTTAGGAAGCATTACTATAAACAAAGCTAGTGGAGATGATGAAATTCCAGCTGAGCTATTTCAAATCCTAAAAGATGATGCTGTTAAAGTGCTGCCCTCACTATACCAGCAAATTTGGAAAACTCAACAGTAGCCACAGGATGGGAAAAGGTCAGTTTTCATTCCAATTCCAAAGAAAGGAAATGCCAAGGAATGTTCAAACTACTGTACAATTGTGCTCATTTCACATGCTAGCAAGGTAATGCTCAAAATCCTTCAAGCTAGTCTTCAAAAGTATGTGAACCAAGAAATTCCAGATGTACAAACTGAATTTAGGAAAGGCAGAGGAACCAGAGACCAAATTGCCAACATCCATTGGATCATAGAAAAAACAAGAGAATTGCAGAAAAACATCTGCTTCATTGACTATGCTAAAGCCTTTGACTGTGTGGATCACACAAACTGTGGAAAATTCTCCAAGAGATGGAAATACCAGACCACCTTATCTGCCTCCTCATAAACCTGTATGCAGGTTAATAATAAACATTTAGAACCAGACATAGAAAAACAGACTGGTTCCAAAGTGGGAAAGGCGTACATCAAGGCTGTATATTGTCACCCTGCTTATTTAACTTCTGTGCAGAGTACAAAATACCAGGCTGGATAAATCACAAGCTGGAATCAAGATTGTTGGGAGAAATATCAACAACCTCAGATAATGCAGATGATACTACCCTAATGACAGAAAGTAAAGAAGAACCAAAGATCCTCTCAATAAGGATGAAGGAGGAGTGTGAAAAAGCTGACTTAACCCTTACATGACATACACTGAAGAATAAATACCCCCCCCCAAAAAAAAAGCTGGCTTAAAACTCAACATTCAAAAAACTAAGATCATGACATCCAGTCCCATCACTTCATGGCAAGTAGATGGAGAAAAAGTGGAAACAATGACTGATCTTATTTTCTTGGGCTCCAAAATCACTGCAGATGATGACTGCAGCCATGAAATTAAAAGACACTTATTTCTTGGATGAAAAGCTATGACAAACCTAGATACTGTATTAAAAAGCAGAGACATCACTTTGCCAACAAAGTTCTGTCTAGTCAAAGCTATGGTTTTTCCAGTATTCATATATGGATGTGAGAGTTGGACCATAAAGAAGGCGAGTGAAAAGAACTGATGCTTTGAATTGTGGTGCTAGAGAAGACTCCTGAGAGTCCCTTGGACAGCAAGGAGATCAAACCAGTCAATCCTAAAGGAAACCAGTCCTGAATATTCACTGGAAGGACTGATGCTGAAGCTAAATCTCCCATAGTTTCGTCACCTAATGCAAAGAGCCAGCTCACTGGAAAAGACCCTGATGCTGGGAAAGATTGAGGGCAGGAGGAAAAGGGAGCAACAGGGAATGAGATGGTTGGATGGCATCACTGATTCAGTGGACATAAATCTGAGCAAACTCCAGGAGACAGTGAAGGACAGGGAAGCCTGGCTTGCTGCAGTCCATGGGGTAACAAAGAGTTAGACATGACTGAGCAACTGAACAGCAGCTGCCAGAGTGTGAAGTAAAAGTTAAGAGTTAACCATTTCTTTTATTTCAGTTTCTTATATATTCAAATTCTTTCATTTTATGAGTATTCATTTTAGGAAATGATCTATTGAAAAAGAAAACTCCCCAAACTGCTTAAAAAGATGCCTTCAAAAAAAATCTTTAGCTTTGAACATATCACCGCTTTAAATATCTATTCACACCTGTAGGGGTTTTGACTATACACTAAACCAAACTTCTATGCAGGGCTTAAGATGGTACTATCTCATGTCCTTCCAGGGAAGAGAGAGAGTTATTCTACCTCTTGAATATCCACTTTGTCATCCCTTCAAGGTGCCTAAAGCAAAACAAAACAACACAACCCCCCGCCAGCCCCCTTGCTGTGGAGGAAGAGGCTCCAACCTGGCTTCAGAACGTGTTATCATCTCCCTGGTCTGAGAAGACTGGGGATCTTCCGCACTTCTTTCTCCCATTGTCTGTGTGTGCGCATGCTCGGTCGTTCAGTCGTGTCCGACTCTGCAACCCCATGGACTGCAGCCCACCAGGTCCCTCTGTCCATGTGATTATCCTGGCAAGAATACTGGAGTGTGTTGTCATTTCCCGCCCCAGGTATTTTTCCCAACTCAGGAATCGAACCCGTATCTCCTGCATTGCACGCAGATTCTCTACCACTGAGCCGCCGGGGAAGCCCCTCCCACTATCTGGTAATTGCAGATTGGACTGACTGAGACAGCCGAGTCCTGCCCAGAACCTCAGAGGGTTCCAAGCCCCAGCAGCTGCCAGAGAAGTTCTGACACTGGAAGCCGGAGTTCTAGCATCCCTTATTTCCTGTTTGTCTTTTGGAACCCTCACCTGTTCCCTTTTCCTTCCCTGCTTTCTGAACATATTTATGTCTCCTCACTTAGGAATTCAGTAGGAAAATCTAGTTACTGCTGGAGGAGTGTGATGTTGGTTTCAAATTCCACCCCCCTCCCCCAGACGTTTGGGGTTTCCTTATAGTTCATTTGGTAAAGAATCCGCCTGCAATGCGGGAGACCTGGGTTCCATCCCTGGGTTGGGAAGATCACCTGGAGAAGGGATAGGCTACCGACTCCAATATTCTGGCCTAGAAAACCCCATGGACTGTATAGCCCATGGGGTCACAAAGAGCTGGACACAACTGAGCAACTTTCACTTTCTCAGTCATCAATGCCAAATTTCATCAGTACCACATATATAATTAATCTACTTTCTAAAAAAGCGTAGCATGTAACATTTTAAGGGAACACTCATAATTGAAATAAGTACATAGGTAGAAAAATTTTCCTCCACCTTGTCCTTTATCTGCACCCTTGTATGTCTCCCCCTCTGGAACAGGCTGTCTCAAACCAGAGTTTGGTACCTCACTCTTTCACGTTGGAGAAGAGTTCATATTCTATTTATTTATTTCATTTCGTATAGTCCCTCCCTTCCAGAATTGTTTTTGAAATGTTAATTGCCTTTTCATTGTTATCTTTATTTTCAGATTATATTCAGTGTCCATATTGTAAGAGGAGATTTAATGAAACTGCAGCCAGTCGACATATTAATTTCTGCAAGGATCAAGAGTCTCGCCGAGTCTTTGATCCAGCCCAGACAGCAGCCAGATTGGCATCCAGAGCACAGGTAAGTCTCACCCCAGGTGTTGCCTCCTGCGCCCTTGTCTCCCCGGGGAAAGCAGGTAGAATTTGCAAGGGAACCTAAATCACCCATCCTGAGAACTGTAAGGATCAGGACAGCCAGTCTTCATGGGACTTGGCTACTTTTGAGCAACACTTTCCAGCTAAACAGCACTGTTGGATGTTGTAGACAAAATTCTCTACAGGGTCTGAAGGTTCTTAGGTTGAAGACTTAGCTATCTAAGTATTGTTTCTGTGGTGGTATGGTGAGACTGTAACCAGTGGTGATTGTCATCAGCTTTAACCACCCCCAGTAGTGTTTAGGACCTGAAGTGAAACTGGCTTAAGTGGAGGAAACTGTCACACGGAGCCTGTTCTACAGGTTTGTGTTTGCTCTGTGGAGAAGGGTCTTCAGCCTGTTCAAAGCCCCAGAATCATCAGTGTAAAGTAAATAAATAAAACAGCCATTGTAAATTGGAAAAGACCCTGATGCTGGGAAAGATTGAATGCAGGAGAAGGGGACCACAGAGGATGAGATGGTTGGATGGCATCACTGACGGAATGGATGTGAGTTTGAGTAGGCTCCGGGAGTTGGTGATGGACAGGGAAGCCTGGTGTGCTGCAGTCCATGGGGTCGCAAAGAGTCAGACGTGACTGAGCAACTGAACTGAACAAATAAGTAAAATGACAGCTGGACCAAGAAGACAATAGATTTATAAAAACAACTGGAAACAGCAAACAGCTCCATACACATCAAAGGTTTTGGAGACATAGCTTACAGTATACTGTGAAAACCGTTAGTTTCATGTACATGTCTTAGATACCAAGAAAAGATTGTTATATTGTTCAGGCACTAAGTCATGTCTGGGCTCTTTGCAACTTCCATGGACTGTAGCACGCCAGGCTTCCTTGCCTTTCACTGTCTCCCAGAGTTTGCCAAACTCATGTCCATTGAGTCAGTGATGCAGTTTAACTGTCTCATCTTCTGTTGTCCCCTTCTCCTTCTGCCCTCAATCTTTCCCAGCATCAGGGTCTTTTCCAGAGAGTCAGCTCTTCTCATCAGGTGGCCAAAGTATTGGAACTTCAGCATCAGTCCTTCCAATGAATACTCAGGTTTGATTTCCTTTAGGATTGACTGGTTTGATCTCCTTGCTGTCCAAGGGATTCTCAGGAGTCTTCTCCAGCACCACAATTCGAAAGCATCAATTCTTTGGCACTCAGCCTTCTTTATGGTCCAACTCTCACATCCATATATGACTACTGGAAAAGCCATAGCTTTGACTATACAGACCTTTGTTGGCAAAGTGATATCTCTGCTTTTTAATACACTGTCTACGTGTGTCATAGCTTTTCTTCCAAGGAGCAAGTGTCTTTTCATTTCCAAAGAATAGCAAGGAGAGATAAGAAAGCCTTCTTAAATGGCTGCTATCAAAAAGTCTACAAACAATAAATGCTGAAGAGAGTGCGGAGAAAAGGGAACCCTCTGACACTGTTGGTGGGAATGCAAACTAGTACAGTCACTATGGAGAACAGTATGGAGATTCCTTAAAAAACTGGAAATAGAACTGCCATATGACCAGCAATCCCACTTCTGGGCATACACACTGAGGAAACCAGATCTGAAAGAGACACGTGCACCCCAATGTTCATCATAGCACTGTTTATAATAGCCAGGGCATGGAAGCAACCTAGATGCCCATCAGCAGGCAAATGGATAAGAAAGCTGTGGTACATAAACACAATGGAATATTACTCAGATATCAAAAAGAACGCATTTGAATGAGTTCTAATGAGGTGGGTGAAACTGGAGCCTATTATACAGAGTGAAGTAAGTCAGAAAGAAAAACACTAATACAGTATATTAATGCATATATATGGAATTTAGAAAGATGTTAACCTTGACCCTATATTCGAGACAGTAAAAGAGACACAGATGTACAGAACAGACTTTTGGACTCTGTGGGAGAAGCCGAGGGTGGGATGATTTGAGAGAATAGCTTTGAAACATGTATATTATCATATGTGAAATAGACCGCCAGTCCAGGTTCGATGCACGAGACAGGGGGCTCAGGGCTGGTGCACTGGGAGGACCCAGAGGGAAGGAATGGGGACGGAGGTGGGAGGGGGTTCAGGATGGGGAACACATGTACACCCATGGCTGATTCATGTCAATGTATGGCAAAAACCACTACAATATTGTAAAGTAATTAGCCTCCAATTAAAATAAATTAATTTTAAAAAAAAGAAAGCCTTCTTAAGTGAACAGTGCATTGAAGCAGAGGAAAACAATAGAATAGGAAAGACTAGAGATCTCTTCAAGACAATTAGAGATACCAAAGAAAAGATTAAGTGGGTCTGACTACTTAACAGTAGAAGCATGTTTAGGAAGATTTCCATGATATCCAACATGTCATAGGAATGGGACCCTCTCTAACAATAGCACACCCTACAGACTATGGATTCTGACCTCCGCATATACTAGACAATTACTGAATATCTGCGCTGTACCTGCTGCTGCATCAGGTACTGGTTGATCAAGGATTTGTGATTCAGAGGCGGCGGCACCCTTGGAAGCAATGCAGTAGGAAAGTGTAGTGGTTGACATATGCAGGAGCATGGTGGAGGCAGAGGCCATTTGTGATTCATGGGAAGCTTCAAGGAGGAGCAAATACTTTCCCCACAATATCAGAGGAGTTGACCAGTCTAGATTTGGAGTTGGAAAGGACATTATGCACTAAATGTCCAGCCCGTGACCTGAGGGGCCCACCGTGTACAGCTGAAGGACAGAGAGCCTGTGGGCGAGTGACGGGGTGGGACAGGCCAGGTGAGCGTCGGAGTCAGGAGGGCTTCAACCCACGTGGGCTCAGAGAGGAGGAGAAGGGGTTATGTGGATAGATGCCTTCAATCTGAGGCTGACCAACCTGAGGGCCTGGAAGCAGGAATTGAAAGTCTCCAGGAAACCCAGAAGTCCTGTCCATCTTTCCTTCTTGTCTCTTCTTCCTCCTCTGCTGCTGCTTCAGCTTCTCTCTGCAAAACTCGGCCTTTCTGTGCAATTGCCCCTCACTGGCCTCACACATCATTCTTTATGCAATGTTGACTGGTTGCATAATGCCGACTAGAGTAACATGGAATTGGTTTCTTAGATCACCCTGGCAGTTAGTGTTCAAGATGGACTGGTGAGAAACCAGTTATAGCCACACCAACCGAAAAAGGAAATGAGGGCCCAGAGTCAGGACTAATGCGGGGGTGTGGGGGGGCGGTGTGTGTGTGTGTGAAGGGTATGGATTTAAGAGAGAATTGTTGGAACTGAGAAGCTGATTGGAATATAAGGTAAAAGAGTATCAGGGTTGGCAAAGAGGCGTTTAACTCCAGAGCAGATAACACCACACATCTAGATGAAAGAACACGGAATGCAGAGGTGAGGAGGTAGTCACTTTGGTGGGGCAGGCAAGGAGCCTATGGTAACTATAGTTGTAGAGATTCAATCTTTACGCCTGAAATAGCATGGGAATCAGTGCAGTGTCGGAAGAACTTGGATTCTACAATCAGCAGTCAGGGTCTGACCTTCAGTTTTATAATATAGTATCTGTAGGTTAGTTTGGACAAGTTCCTTGAATTCTCTGAGACTCACTTTAGCCTGTGTTTGGCTGAGCTGTTAGGAGGATCATAAGTAACAGCAGTACCACACAGGCCCCCTGCCTTTAACCTCTCAACACTGCCCCCGACCCCCTTCCCCTCTCTGACAGTCCTCTCCTTGAATACAGCAGGCACCACAATCTGGGGGGACATATGACTGCTTTGGACTTGTGAGAGTGAAAATGTTAGCCACTGAGTCGTGTCCGACTCTTTGCGACCCCATGAACGGCAGCCCACCAGGCTCCTCTGTCCATGGGATTCTCCAGGCAAGAATACTGGAGTGAGTTGCCATTCCCTTCTCCAAGGGATCTTCTCAACCCAGGGACTGAACCCTGGTCTCCCGCACTGCAGGCAGATTCTTTACCATCTGGGCCACCTGAATTCAGCTTAATTTGGGGGGGGGGGGGGAAGAAATGTACAACTCTACCTAGACTTTCTAAAGAAGTAAAGGGTGCATTATGTTTCTTCGAACGCTTCTTCTAAGCAGTCCGTGAAGTAAGTCGGTGTTCGTGGGGCCAAGGGGAGCAGGGGGGAAGCAGCGGACGGAAGTGCTTTTTATTCCTGAAGAAGGCCAGCTGGCTGTCCTGAGCGTAACCAGCAACTTGGCCTGGTTCCTCTCCTTGTCTTCCAGAGCGAAGTGGTGATTGGGAACACAGAAGAAAAATTGCTTGCTTTCTGAGTTGCTTGCTTTCTGAGTAAACTCGCTGTCGAGTGTATCTGAACAGCAGTGCTGTATCCCCCATGCCAGCTTCGCCACTCTGGGGCCCTGCCTCATAGTGGAGCTTATTCAGAGGGAGAACAAAAAGGGAGGTGTTGTCTCCGTGTGGAAGGGCTGTTAACAGCACAGCTGAAATGTGTTTCTATTTTAAACATAATCAGCTCTAAAAAATGTGTTATACCCTTCACCAAAAGAGACCAGGATGGGTTCTCTGAAAATAGCTTGCTTTGTTTGCCTGGGGATGAGCTGCATGCCATCGCCTCGCAGCAGGCCCTGCCCAAGTGAGGATTCTCACTTCGAGGAACAGGTTATCTTTGTACCCGAGTTGCCATGGAAATGTGGAGGGATCTGTGGCAAGGTAAATGGGAGGGCACAAAGGAACTCCCGAGGAACCTTTCGGTCCTTCTTCCCTGTTAATACGACTCTTCTGCTACTGCCACTCAGGAGGGTGGGGAGTGGCGTAGGGATGGTGGAATTCCATGTTTAAAACATTTGGTGCCTGCCAGTGTCTGTTTTTCTTCTCTGTACATGTATTTAAACACAAAATCATCTTCAAGTGTAATGAAAAGCCCAAATGTTCCCTAACTATCCTTATTGACATTAAGTGATTTCTTATGTCTCCACACAACTGATCGAACAGGATTAACACATCACCGTTCCCCCAAAGGGCTTGATGGTGGAACGAACGCTCCAAAACCCAGACATGGTTTTGAACCCCAGCAGGAAGGACAGGAGCCAGGTTACTGAGGTGCAGGGTGTGTGGGTCCCTCTCCCCTGGGTGTCACAGGTCCCGCACATGACTCCACCCTGCTGCTGGTGCACGGGAGGCCACATCACCTCCTTGTATGCTTCCCGAGCTGACAGAGCTCTTCCCTTCTCCTCCCCAACCCCCCGCCTCCCCGCTGGTCTTCCTCTCCCTCTGTCTCCCTCTCCAGGGTAGAGCTCAAATGAGTCCAAAAAAGGAACCGACTGTAACCAGTGCTGTGGGAGCTCTGCTGCAGAACAGGGCCCTGGAGGCCAGTGCAGCGCCAACCAGGCCAGGTGAGTTGGAATGAGCATCTCAACTATCGAATGACGGGGTCACAGGAGACCACTGTTGGCTTTGGGATTTGCTGGCGGTCAGCAAAAGCTATGACATCCAAAGTTGCTTTGGGATATAAAGATATGTGAGTTTGTTTGAGGTTTAGAGCTTATTTGGCAAGAAAGGACATTTCCTAATTTTCCAAGATTAGACAACTCTTGACAGTATACAAAATCAGATCTGATGACAATAGCCGGAGCTAGACCCGTTGTTCCCAGGTCTGGTAAAATTAAGAAGAGATTCAGGGTGGGAGATGGCAGTGTGTCAGGTTTTGTGTTGAAAATAAGGGAAGAAAATGAAATTGTGGTCTCAGAGGGATATCTGTACGCCCATGTTCATTACAGCATGTTTCAAATAGCCAAGATACAGAAACACCCTTCATATTCATTGATGGAAGAATGGATAAAGACGGGGTATATATACACAATGGAATATTATTCAGCAATAAAAAGAGAAGGAAATCCTTCCATTTTCAACTTCATGGATAAACCTTGAGGTGAAATAAGTCAGAAGGAGGACAAATACTGTATGATCTAGGTTATGTGCATGCTCAGTTGTGTCCGACTCTTTGCCATCCCATCGACTGCAGCCCACGATGTCCTCTGTGGAATTTTCCAGGCAAGAATACTGGAGTGGGTTGCCATTCCCTTCTCCAGGGCATCTTCCCAACCCAGGGATCAAACCTGAATCTCTTGCGTCTCCTGCCTTGGCAGGTGGATTCTTTACCGGTGCACCACCTGGGAAGCCGTGTGTGGAACCTTAAAATGTTAAACTCATGAAAACAGAGAGTAGAATGATGGTTGCCAGGGGTGGAGGGTAGGGTGGGAGAAATGGGGAGATGTTAGTCAAAGGGTACAAGCTTCCAGTAAGAAGATGAATGAGTTCGGGGAATCTAATGTTCAGCAGGGTGACTGTAGTTAACAGTACTGTATTACCTCCTTAAAAGTTGCTGAGAGAATAAATCTTAAATATTCTCACCACAGACACACACACACACACACAAAAGTAACTATGTAAGGTGATGAGTGTGTTAACCAATCTTACTGTGGTAATCATTTTGCAATACATACATGTGATAAATCATCACATTGTACACCCTAAACTTGTACATTATATTCAATTAGGTCACAATAAGGCTGGAAAAAAAGAAAACGGGGAAGAATTTCCTTCCTAGGATGAAATAATGTCTTCAAAGTAAGAAAAAGGAATGCCCACCATTTTAGTACTTACTTTATGCTTGACCCATTTCTTTTTAATCTTCACAATAATCCTCCAAATGTTTTAACCTATGGAATGGGAACTGAGGCTCAGAGAGGGCAAGTTGTTTGAGACACACAACTGGTAAGACAGAGCTGGATTAGATATCTCCTTTTTCTCTTCATTGAGCTGCATTGCTAGTAATGGACATTCTTCTTTATGGTCAGCATCACTATGAAGGCAATGAATGAAGTGAATGAAATCATGACCATATCGGCACCTCTGGTCAGGAGTCTTATTATGAAGGTATTATCAGAACCAGAATAAGAAGTGCCAGTCTGATAGTCCATAAGGTAACAGCACCAGAAATCTTTATCATTAGTTTTTAAATTCCTCCTGAGTTGCTTATATGGGTGAAAAATTGAATTGTTATTTTAAAAATTCATAGCCATCTAAACTCAAACCACTAGTTTTTTTTTTTCTTCACTTTCTGTAGGAATTTAACCATGAGGCAGGTTTTAGTTTTTACTAAGGAAAAAAGTAATTCAAATCATTTATGTATTCTTCTGGTAAAACTTCCACTAACAAACTTTTTTTTTCCAAAGTGTAAAATGACTAGTGTCCTTGAGAAAAGACAATTTCTTTATATTATAGTTTCTTCTTATTTTTTCAAAGAATATATTATAATGCTTCCCTTTCAGTGAAAAACATCCTTTTGAGTTTGTTTGTGAAGAGGGAGTATTTCTTAATTCATTGGGATTAGACAACTCTGACAGGGTGCCAAGTCAAATGCAAGTACAGCCTCGGAGTCTAGGACCTTTATTCCCCGGGTTAGTAGACCAGGAAAGAGACTGGGAATGAGGGAAGACAGGCCTAGTATTGAAAAGAGGAACAGAGTTCCCTTCCTTGAACTCAGCAGTTAAAGCAGCAGCAAGGTACAAGTGGAGAGGTCCTGAATCAGGGCAGCAGTCCTGTGTCCCGGTATGTGGCGGTGAGCAGGACGATATACAGACACCGTTCTGATACTCTAGGAAATAGATGAGCAGGCCAGCAGATCTAAGCAAAGTATATCATACTTGTTGTTAACTCGTCAGCGGTGGTTTGTAATCACTGTGATGTTGTTAAGTAAAAGGCCGAATCCAGCATAGTCTGCTCTAGGTTCTGTGCCACCAGCTGACCGCACCATCCACTGTCTCCTTTCCATCCGGCTCGAGCAGCCTCTCTTGCTCCTGCTCACTCCTGGCTCAGGGACTTTGCACTGGCCGCCCCCTCTGCTGAAAACCAGAACACGCCTCAGTGATCTACCCTGCCGTCTCCCTCCTTCCCTCCCTCCAGCTCTTAGCAGAGTGTCTTCCCAGTGGGCCCCGCACCCGCCCAACCTCTGTGTTTCAGAGTAATCAAGCCCACTATAATTCTCTTTGTAGTTTTCCAAAATAGCAGTTACCATCATCTAATATATTCAATACATGTTTATTTTCTTCCTGTCCCACCC
The DNA here is from genome assembly GCF_910594005.1 of Cervus elaphus. Lineage (NCBI taxonomy): Eukaryota > Metazoa > Chordata > Mammalia > Artiodactyla > Cervidae > Cervus > Cervus elaphus. The sequence continues at coordinate 27,801,477 of NC_057840.1, forward strand.
ACTATGCCAGAAAAGGGGATATAAGCTTCAAGAAGGCAGGAATCTGTCTACTTGGTTTATTTTCTATTGTACTGCTCAGGTTTGATCCCTCGATTGGGAAGATTCCTTGGAGGAGGGCATGGTAACCCACTCCAGTATTCTTACCGGAGAATCTCATGGACAGAGGAGCCTGGCGGTCTACAGTCCATGGGGTCGCAAAGAGTTAGACACGGCTGAAGTGACTTAGCACATACACATCTCTACTTGTTAGAATTGTTCATGGCATTTATGAAATGCTCAGTAAATACTTTTTGAATGAAATATATTGGACAAAGTGGGTATCTTGAGTATAATTTCTCAAATATGAATAGAATTGTCATGTTAATTAGCTTTAAGAGATAGCTTTTTTAAAAAATTTCTGGTTCAAGATGCTTTTTCAATTTAGTTTCTGTTCTTACCTGTGGCCTCACCTGTTAACATTTAAAAATAAAATCACCAAGGTTAGTGTGCTTTTAAATTAGTCACATTTCATTTGAAGCCATTCTGGAGAGAAAGCAGAAGTATATTGAGGGGAGGTGAATTTTCAAAACTGTTTAAGGCTTGGAGAAAAGCCTGAGTATTTTTACTAATGTGAATAGGCCCATGTATGAATCAGATTCTCATCTACTGGCCCTTGTTTTCAATCTGGTCAGTACTAATCTATGTGTAATAAGAGGATCTTTTTAAAAACTGTTGGTGGTGGTCTAGCTATCTTTAGATTGACAATCTGTCGTTTAGGCCACTTGATGTCACTTGCCTTCCACTTGGAATCCTATTATTGTCTTTCATCTAGCTGGTAGTTAGCCCTCTAAAACCCTGGCTTTCATTCTTTGACTCTCTTGAGTAAAACAAACGTTTAAAATCTCCCATTTATAACCTTTTGTTTTAAATTCACAGTGAGGGAAGACATGTGTTAGGCACAATCCGCAGTCAGTAATCATTATATCTAATGTTTAACAGTGGGATATAAAAGCCTTAAGGGACTACAAGAAAGAGATCTATTTTTCCCAGGAGGTTTTATGGAGGAGGTAATGGTCAGAGAAAGTTTCATAAGAGGTGGAGGCTTTGGGGATGAGCTAGATTTTGACCAATGGAGAAAAGTTGCGGAAGCAACAGAGATATGAAAATAAGAACACAACACATACTCTGGGGTGGGGGGGAGGGAATGGTCCATTTGGCCAAAGCGTGGAGAAGAACTGGGGTTAAAGTTAGAATGGAAGGCTGGCACTAGAGCAAGGAGGGCCGTAAATGCTCAGCAGGGTGTCCAGACTATGTGTGATTAATGCCAATGCTGGTGTCACTGCCCTAACACATGTGTCTGTGAAGGTGAGGCTCTTATGATGACCTAGGAACTTTTTGGTTCTACAGATTTTAAGTTAGCCTGCCAAAATGTCTCTTGAGAAAGGGCATTTTTTAAAAAGTTGACATGGGAGAAATTAATGCTTACTGTAGAAGATCTTAGAAAATGGAGAGAAAGTATGAAGAAAATAAAAATCATCCATAATTCCACTCCCTGACATGTCTACCGTTAATATTGATACCTCTTCACTTTTTCTCTTTATTCGCTGCCTCTTTTGTTTTCTTTTGATCTAAATTAGGATTGTAGTCCATGAACACATCCTGATTTTTTTCCCCACAGACTTTCAACATTTCCCTATGGCAAAGAGTTTCTTTAAAAACATAATATCATATGTTTTCAAAGATACAAATGATATCACAAAAAGACAATATAACTTGTCTATTTTCTTGATGTTGAATAGGTAGGTTGTCTCTGCTTTTTTTGCTGTACCGAATATTTCCCTTCTTAATAGACAGTGAATTAAGCCCATGCTTAATTGTATGCTTTTTAAGCTCTTCAAATATGAATCTTCATTAATCCTTATTTAATCCTCACAGTAACACAAAGGGGTAGACATACTATTCATAGCCCTAGTTTTCAGGTGAGGAAAGCAGAGAGGGGAAGCAACTTGCAAAAGGAGTTTTTAATAGAAAATGGTAGAGCCAAGCAAATCTTCATCTACTTTGGGAAAACTGGGTCAAAAAACATTAAGGAGATAATTATATAAATATTATATATTATTTAGCATATATTATATACTAGTACCTCACAATTGAGCTGGACCGTAAAGAAGGCAGAATGCCAAAGAACTGATGCCTTTGAACTGTGGTGCTGGAGAAGACTCTTGAAGGTCCCTTGGACAGCATGGAACTCAAACCAGTCAGTTTTAAGGGAAATCAACCCTGAGTACTCATTGGAAGGACTGATGCTGAAACTCCAGTATTTTGGTCATCTGATGTGAACACCTGACTCATTGGAAGAGTCCCTGATGCTGGAAAAGATTGAGGCCAGAAGGAGAAAAGGGCATCAGAGGATGAGATGGCTGGATGGCATCACCAATGCAATGGGCATAAACTTGCACAAACTTCAGGAGATGGTGAGGGACAGGGAGGCCTAGTATGCTGCAGTCCATGGGGTCACAAAGAGTTGGACACGACTGGGCGACTGAACAACATATACTAGTATATATATTAGACTTCCCTGGTGGCACAGACGGTAAAGAATCTGCCTGCAATGCAGGAGACCCAGGTTCGATCCCTGAGTCAAGAAGATCCCCTGGAGAAATATGTATATTACTTAGTAGATATATGTTTAGGAAATTATTTTAGAAAAGGATATGGCTCTTTTTTCTCACAAAGATTCTAATGTTCAGATGAGAACTGAGTTTATAGCCTGGTCAGCAAATATCTACATGGCTCTTTTCTCAAGGGATTTGATACAGGAGTGACGGATTTACAGGGAAGGCACCTCTGGGCAGCAGCTTCTCAGGCACCTTTATACAGAGAGACTAAGACCACTGTGGAGTTGTAGCTCTGGTTTCTGCTTTGGTTTCTGGAGCCAGTGGGTTTGATCAAGTTGAGCATCCTGCCTGCACTGACCTGCCTTGGGGCTTGTGTGGTCCGTTGCTCAGTCATGTCTGACTCTTTGTGACCTCATGGACTGTTGCCTGCCAGGCTCCGCTGTCCATGGGGTTTTTCAGGCAAGAATACTCCCCTCCTTACCTCATTTAATTGTGTAGCAAATGTAATGAGTATTGAAGGGTCAGTTACTGATTCCTTGGGAAAAACAAAACTTGTAAATCTTTGGGTAATACTATCACTGAGTTTTATCCTGTGTCCTTTGATATTGATTCACAGTTTCCTGGGGTTGTTCGGTCATTCTTTCTTTGTAAAACACTGATTAGAAAAGAGGCCTCTAGGACAGAGAGTACTATTCTTTTTTCTTTTTTAATGATTTCTCTGAGAATCCTGTCCCATTCCATGTGATCCAGCACAAACTGTGGCGTGTTTTGCCCATAGATTCCTCTATCTCCATTCCTAGCAGTGGGGCTGAACACAGAGGAAGAGAGTCCTGTTTGGGAAGTGAGTCCATCACTGTGCAGATAACCGCTGGGAGGGAAGGCCTCTCATGCTTCCATGAGGTTTATCAAACCCTTTCTAACACGAGAGCAGGCAAAGAATTTTGTGAAGATGTGGAACATTCTCTGGGTACATTTTGAAAGGTGGGGCTATAGTGGGATCAGGTGTTGAGGGTCAATTTGTATAAATGGGGGGGGCGGTCATTGAGGTGGTGGGCCAACGGGCCCATCCATGGGTAAGTGAAGGCTTAAGGGTAGAAGACAGAGGGTTTCTAACACAGATTGTGTTTTCCTTATTATCTGGCCCAGGATAGGGACTGTGAACTTGTCTATAGCTCCAAAACAAAAAGGAAGAATAGAGACTTTTGAGTCCAATGTGAGAATTTCATAATCATCCCTTTTTTCTGTTGTTGCTAATGTTTGCTTTTACATAATAACAAATCTGTTTATGTCTGCAAAGGATCAGCAGTGGACCCTGCTTCTGGAGCAAAACTCAGACAAGGATTTACTAAATCTTCTAAAAAAGATTAACTCCTAGAGGCCAGGTAAGGAAAAAAAAATTTTTTTAATGTCTATGTGTTGCCAATCATCTAATGGGCAAGACACAGTTAATGAGCCTTTAAGAGGATGAATCCATAGCAGGCCAAAGAGGACTTTGGGCAGATCCTGATTTAGGTTACTAAAATGTATGCTCTTGAAACTTACTCTTTGGTTAAACATATAATTTGAAATGACGCTCGGTTTTTGCTTCTCGAATTTGACAGGAAGCAGGAATAATTTTTCATTTTGTTTCTTGGATTTAACAGGAAAGGGAAATGATTCTTCATTTTGACCAGGAAGGTTACTGCCCTGTCCCTTTTACCAAACAAAGACAGGTCCCTGAGGTTGACACTGAATAGACACTGCTATGAAGCTGGAGAATTTTTGATATTGTGAATTGTTAAAAACAATGAACAATTAAAAGAGGCCTGTATTAACATTCTTAATGTGGGAACAACAAAGTTCCAAAGTAAGTGCCTTCCCTTTCTGTTTTCAGCCTGGCTCCCTAACCGTCCTTGACCTGGATGGTTGTACCCAGGAACTCCACCTAAGGTGAGGGAACGGGAGGCATCTGTTTACACGCCTGCAATTTCTTTGGAGACATCATGTAGAACAAGTAAAAACTACATTAAAATTTTATCTACTCCCTTCAAATTTTTCCCCTCAAATCATTAAACTACGCATCAACCTGTATGATAACTCTTGATTTAAAGATTCGCTTGAAGCTTTTTTCCCCTGTGCTATCCAGTCGGTTCTCATTAGTTATCTGTTCTATACATACCTGCTTAGTGGCTCAGTCGTGTCTGACCCTTTGGACTGTAGCCTGCCAGACTCCTCTCTCCATGGGATTCTCTAGGCAAGAATACTGGAATGGGTTGCCATGTCCTCTTCCAGGGATCTTCCTGACCCAGGGATTGAGCCTGTGTCTCCTGCACTGCAGTGGATTCTTTCCCAGCTGAGTCACCGGGGAAGCCCATTTTACGCGCCATAGTGTAATGTCAATCCCAGTCTCCCAGTTCATCCCATCCCACCATCCCCCTTCCCCCGCTTGGTGTCCACACGTTTGTTCTCTATGTCTGTGTCCCTATTTCTGCTTTGCAAATAGGCTCATCTGTACCATTTTTTGAGATTCCATATATATGTGTTAAGAAACTTTTTTAAAACTGGACACTTTTTAGTCTTTTTAAAGAAAATGTTGCTTTGATATTAGAAACTTTTGGTAAAACAGTCTTTATTACTTCCTAGGAAAATCTTTACCTAGTTTATTCTACATAATAGGCATGAAATCTCAGCTTGGATAAACTTTGATGTTTGCTTCTAATGAACATTAAACTGTCATTAGTAGCTACTCCTATTTTAAACGTCCATCTGTATGCCGTGTAGAATTGCCTCAAATACACCAGTGTTTTGGGGGAACACTACAGTGAAAGGAACAGGTTACAATAACCTTTCCACCCTGTAGAAAGGATCCTCTAAGTGAACTCAGGCCATCTACTTATCATGGCCAACTTGGAAGTCAACTGTTCAGTACACTTTCATTTCATGTAGCTCTGTTGGGAGGTGGTGTCTCAACTATTTTTTTCTCTTGATCATCCTAAGGGTTGGTAAACTTTTTTTGTAGTTATTTATACTTAATTTATGCTTTTTAATAAGAATTTTTATTAAGGTCAGGGAACTTTATTTAGGAATAAGTCATTTTTTTCTAAATAAGAGTACCAGCCTCCAGGTACAGCAAACACAACATCTGGAAGTATTACAATCTGTATTTTGGGGACCAATTGCTATGTTTTATGCTTAGGTAAATCAGGTATGTGTTCTGGAACTGACTGAAGACATGTAAAAGTGTTTGTGGAAGCTTCTATAAATGGAAAATGGAAGCTTTAGCCAGAGTGAGCTGCCTCTCTGCCCCTCTCCACTTGCTCTGGGAGACTGCCTTCCCTTAGCGAGAGGTAAGAGTGGACATAGGAGCTTAGACATCCCAGAGCGGTGGAGTCCTACTGACCAGGTAACCTGTGTTCCATTGTATCATCTCTTTGATGGTCACCAGCTCACTCCAAAGGACTGTGTTGAACCATGGTTTCTCACATTTGGCTAATATGCTGCTTTAACGAGACAAATGAACTCAAGGTTCCCCTTTCTCTACCCACCCCCACCCTATTTAGAGGTCAAACAAGCAAACCTAAACAGTATTATGGGCCATAATACTTTTTGAAGACATCCCAGTAAGAAATAATTTATAATTTGTACTGGAAACTAATGGTAAACACCACTGTAAAACTGGATCATGGTAGCCCAGTATAGATGAAACTTCAGAAGCTAGTATTCTGACCTATACATCAGAAATAAATTACACAGCATTCTGGAAGAATTCACAATGTCATACAGTAAGTTTAGAAATAAGTTCTTTGCACTGTTAATTTAATGAAGCATACAAGTGTCAACCTTAAAATTATTGTTTTAAAAAGATAGTTTCTAATCGATGCTGAATAGAGGTCAGAACAGTTGTTTCTGTAGGGGATGTGATGACCCAGAGGGGGCATGACAGAGCAGCTGAGGAGCTGGAAATGTTTTCCGTCTGTGTGGAGAGTGGGGGTGTGGTTGCATCTAAAAATGAATCAAGCCATTTGCTGAATTTGTACTTTATTTATTATATGTAAGATATATCTTCATATTGAAAGCCTCTAAACACAAAAGACAGAGGAGCTTTAAAAAAAGAAGGTTAGGTTTTATAGTTCAAAAACTCATTAGATACCAAATTCCAGAGATAGATTATAGTTACACATTGTAAAACGTTATATTTCTTGAATAAAACTAATATTGACTTAAATGATGAATTTTAAAATGCATTTACTTATTGGTGATTAAAAATACTTAAGCAGAGTAGTATTTTAAGCCAGACAGAGCAGAGCAAAAGAAATTCTTGCTTAATAGATATATATATATACTTTAAAATTCCAGTAATATTCTTAAATTCCTGTTAAAAATATAATCAATATTAAAGTCAGTAAAATGCTTATTTTGACTGACGCCTGGATTATTTTACCACTTAACCTGGTTACACAGTGATTTTTTTTTTTTCTGTCAGATATAACTGACAGTTTAGTCTTTAAGATAAATGAAGTGATAACTCACATTGTAGCATCCTGTGGAAAATATTCAAACTACATTTAAATGCTTTAAAATGAAGACGTCTATTATTCCACAAGAAATTGTTTCTGTAAAACTACAGGTTGGCTATGGCAATAGTAACTAAACTACATCCAACCCTGAAGGTAGAAAATTCCCTGAAAAGAAATACACAGCCTAGTGATAATATGCGATATAAAGATTACTTTCTTATTTTAAAAATCCTGCCATTTTGGAGAAATCCAAACCTTTCCATAGTTCCCTTCCTAGGCAGTGCCACATAAAGTTATTTAGCTAACATTATGATGATCATGGCTTACGATTAAGTTGACAAACACCAATATATAGCTACACCAATATATAGCAGCCCTCATATGGATGTCGGTTATGATAATGGTTGCAGTTCCATTGAAGAGTATTTGCTTATTAAACTTGGTACAAAGCGTGAACACACTCAGGACAGATTGGCACAATACATGCAGTTCGAGAACTCTCTTCTCTCAAGCCAGTCATCACTGAATAAGCCATATTCTAGTGCTGCTTCCTAAATCTTTCCTTGTATTATCATAGCTGATGATATTATCATAGCTGATATCAATGCTTCTCAAAATATCTTATCATAACTGATATCAATGCTTCTCAAAATATCTTATCATAGCTGATATCAATGCTTCTCAAAATATCTTTCAGAGTAAGAAAAGTATGCTTAAAAAAAAACCAAAAACCATTCATCTGAATGCATGGTGGAAATGAGGCAGGATAGCCGAACCAGTGCCAGGTGGGAAAACATGGGGGATGTGAGGGAGGGGGAGCTGGCCCAGGCTCATAGTGCTCATGGCGAGTGAGGGGTCTTGGGGCTGCTGCCCCAGACAGCTCAGCCTATGCGGCAGAGGCTCCGCAGCCCCCAGGGCAAGACCACTACTCCCAAAGGCATTCTGGGTAGCAGGAGGGGGCAGCTGCCAGAAGCCCAACAGAGGGGAGAGGTCCAGAGAGGCAGGCAACAGGTTCACAGCATCTGCGGCTATCTCTTTGGGCAGGTTTACTTTGCCTGCACCTCCCTTAGCCAGGTCAAAACCTGCATTGAGCCTGTGAGGTGACTGAGGCTCTTGCAGAGGCAAGTCCTCAAGCAAATTGGCACTGCAATACCCTTTAGTTTCTGTTTTGACTGGCAGGCCTGCAAGTGGGGGGTATGAGGTAGAACCGGTGTTGTACTTGTGGTTCTGGGGGGGTGCGGGGGGGGAGCTGGGGGTGGCCATGGGGTGCAGGGGGGCCAGGAGCTCTGACAGCACCGGTATCGGCTGGGTGGGCTGCTCCAAGGCATTGAGGGTGTGTACCTCAGCTGGCAGGCTACCGGCAAGCCCATTCTGTATAGGGGCCCCTATCGGAAAAGGAGACAGTGGGGCAGCCTTCAGTTGGAACTGGGGAGAGAGAGAGTGCAGAGTATTCAGAAGGTCTGCAGACTGCAGGCTCTCCTTCAGCAGCTCCTGCGGGTGGGTCTTCTTGGTGTGGCGCGTGAGGTGGTCTTTGCGGCCGAATCTCTGGGCGCAGAACTGGCACAGGAAGTCCTTGCAGCCCGTGTGGACCACCAGGTGGCGCCGCACATCCTTGCGGGTGTAGAAGCACCGCTCGCAGTGGTCGCACTGGTGCTTCTTCTCCTTGGTGCCCGTCGAGGGCTTCTCTTCGGCATGGGCTTTGAGGTGGTCGAGCAGCACCTCGGTGCTCGCCAGCTCCAGGGCACAGACCCCACAGGTGAGGTCGCCACTGCTGGCCGCGTGGAGGGCCAGGTGCCTCTTGTAGCCCAGCATCGTGTGGTACTTCTTCCCACACTCCTCGCACCCAAAGGCCATCTTGTTGGGGTCGTGCGTCTGGAGGTGGTTCTTCAGGTGGTCCTTCCGGTTGAACGTCTTCTCACAATAAGCACACTGGTGAGATTTCTGGGGTGAATGTGTAGCCATATGCCTAGGGACGGAGGGAGAAAATTCACAACAGACAACAGTTTTTTAAGAGCCAAAGAAACATACAGAAACAATATTAAAATGTTAGTAGTTTTCTCCAGGTGGTGGTATATACATTTTAGTTGTTAAAATACTTTTCTATATTTTCCAGATTTCTACACATAAACTTTATAATAAAAAAAAAAAACAAGTACTACGTGATGCGATGTGGCCGTCACACCTGTAAAGAACATGCATTGAGAACGTATTTCCTAATCTATACACAGAGATTTCTAAACACAAGTATATTCAAGTATTTTAAAATATAGGATCATGAAGAAATAGTTTTCAGGAAGGGGTTTAAATGACTATTCTATACCAAAATTTCTGAATTTCCAAAAATGATCCAATTTGCCTTCTACACAGAACTCTACACTGCCCCCCCCCCACCATTACTGTTTCTAATACAACCTCTGCTTTATCTTGATAGAAAGTTCAGGCCTTAGACATTAATGCTAAAAAGACTATCCTTAACATCAGAGAAAGTGTCTATTACGAGTTACGGCCCCAGAATGGCAACCCCCCACCATGTGTCCTCTGAGCTTCACCCTCATGCCTCCCAGGAGAACGTTACAGTGAGGTCTTCAGTTTCTGCTGTTTAATACCTTCCCGTGGGCTCTCATGTCAGATGCATGAACCCCTGTCTCCAGATCCCTCTTAGACGCTTCCAACTCACTTCCTAAAGGTCACTGGTAATTTCACTGACAAAACTCAAGAGGACTGTCTCTAGAAGCACCAGGCTGCTGCCCATGGACACTGAGAGGGACCCAGACTCCGACTGCGGCACAAACAACGCTGGGCAACAGGGGCCAGCACAACAGGTACTTGGGGTCTGAGGTGACGCTGGTCTCTCTGAGTTCCAGATGTATTTAAATACATTCACAGGTTGCAGAAAGGGTTTCTGGAGCCGGCTAGAGGGCAAATAACAAACTTGGCATTTAAGCAATTTTCTCTCTGGGCCAACACTAGTGTTCGGGAACCTAAAGCTCTGTGATAGATCTTGCCTCTCTCTCCTTTTCCCTCTGTGGACTTTTATCTGATTAGATCTCATTTATCAGTCATGTGTAGATCAGTGCCACGGGAGCAGCTCTGGACCTGGTATTTCCTGTCCTGCTCCTGTCCTACCTATGAGAAAGGTTCAGGGGGACACAAGTCACACTTTAGCAGTAACACCACTTGTCACATCACATCCCACGACCTTCCAACCCCTGGTTTTTTTTTGTTGTTGTTTTTTACTTTTTCCTTTGCCTGGCATCCAGTTCTTCTCCATCTAATTGACTCCTCACTTGCTCACGCAACAATCCCAGTCTAGACCATGATCACCTTAGAGCTAAAACGACTCCCACGTCTTGCTGCCCTCCCTAGCTTCTCTTCTCACCTCACAACCCAGGAAACCACCACTTTCGGTCTGTCCTGTAGTTTCCAAAAAAAACACCATCTTCGGGTGTCACCTGGGCCATGTCAGTGATCTTAGAATGCTTCCGGGGTTAACTGCTGACCCTGGGACTTCCGTCTGCCTTGCCAAATCCTCTGTTCCTGCCTTTGGCTGTCTAACTGCTTTCGTCCTTCGCTATATTAGGTCCCATGTGCTCTTTTCTAATTAAGCGAGTCAGTTACTTTCTTCTTCAACCTTTGCTTATGAAGTGGAACTTTTATGTGGCAACTGAGACACAGGATGAAATGCTGCCCTTTTAAAAATAAATAAGGCACCCTGCCCCTTTCCCTCCCTTGCTTCAGGCCAGAGGGGCAAGACATGCTGGTGGCTATGGCAGGGAAGGCCGTCCTTGCAGAAAGTACACTGCTTCCCTTTTTTGCCTCTCTTCACACCCTTAGCTGAACAAGTTGTCTCCCTTGCTCTGAACTACCAGCTCCTAAATATTGCTTAAGACATCTCCTTCAGTGCGGTTTACCACAGTAATCCCACCTAATTCCTGTCATTCCAGTAATCTGTCGGCGCCACTGTCTGTTCCAAATATTTATCTCCTATATGTATTTTGGTCTTTACCCACAGTTATAATATCCTCACTGTGGCTTAACTGCAGCTAACCCTGCCTTTGGTGTTTGGGCAAGGATAATTACTGTGTACACATAAGAAGCGTGCTGCAAAACAGGAAGCCTTTGCAACCAAACTGGTGCATACAGTAGGCACTCAATACTTATATTTACAGCAACTAGAGATTGGCCGATGTACAGAACGCATTTGAATTTTAAGCACTCGTAGGCTTATTTGAACAAATCAGCTTATCAATGATCTGTACCAGGGCTATTGATAGGGGCCAGGAACATAACTTATTTAACTCTCGCCAGGGCCTTCCTCCAGGAGCACTCCCAAATTTAACCATAAGGTGGTCTGTGCTCATAGCATATCAGATGGAAGTTGTCTCTCAGTCCTCACTCTCACTCATGCACTTATCCGCTGGTCTGACAGTTACAGTTCATCACATGAAGACTAGAGGCCAAAGACGCATTTCCCTCACCCCGGTATCCAGACAGGCATCCGTTCGTGGGAGCTCTGAGTGTATGGTATACATAGCGCACGCACAGCGTTCACTGTCAATCAGCCGACCGTGCAACATACTCACTGTGAGTGTATTTTGAGTACTATCTTTCTATGATATAAAAGTCCCTTACAGGCAGAAACTACATCTCATATACCATTTCTCTCATGGAAGTAAGACGCTCAAGAAACAATTCAGACTAAATGTTACTGTTTTTAAGAAAGGACCTATCTCCGCAAAGTAGTTTTTACCCTTTGTTGAGTCCCTCCCCTCCATCCTCACTGTTGGGGCCTGGAGAGGCTCTCCATATTTCATACCTGGACTGTTACAACAGATTGTACATCAGTCTACTTGCCTCTTCCCTCTTCTCCAAATTACTGCCAGGGCCATCTTTCTAACATCCTGATCAAATCATGTTGTTCAGTTCTTACACTCCTCAGAAGAAAACAAGCCTTTTAGGACAGTAGACACAGCCTGCTCTGAGCTGCTACCCTCTTGCCTCCAGTTTGAGCCTCACTCCGATCCTCTTCCAGCGCGACCCTCTGTCCACATGTGCCTCCAGGCCAAGGCTCAGGGCTTCCCCAGAACCTCCTCTCTGCCCGCCTCCCATTCATTCTTCACATCACAGCTAAAGACTGTACCACTCTGACGAGCCTCCCCAGGTCTCACCCAGCAGTGGAGAACAACTTCCACCACTTCCACAGCTCTGGGATTAAAGCCCGTGGATGACATTTTAATGGTGTTCCCATGACTATCTCCCCGGCCATAGGTCTTCTCATCTTTCTGTTCTTAGGCCTGGCTTATTGTAGGAACACAAGACATACTTGTTGAAAAAGTGAACTGAACACTGCAGAGCACAACTGTCGTATAAAAACTATAGTAATCACTGGAGATACAGCCTTAAAGGCTAAAGGGCATCCGCTTTCCCCTGCAGCGTTTGGTCTGAGGGCTAGCAAAGCCTTTGAAAGGTATGTGGAAAAGCACATACCTTTTCTGAAGCCTCTCACCTCATCAATTTATATCTGGAAATGAAGGCTTTGCCACAGTCTGGCTGCAAGCACTTGTAAGGTCGCTCCCTGGAGTGGGAATAACTGTGGATAGTGAACTTCTCCAGGGTGAGGAAGGTCTTGCCACATAACTGGCAGGGGTAGGTAGCCATGGGCTTTGTCTCACACACTTTCCTTTTCAGATGCGCTGACCAAATGCTGTGCCATTTAAGTGCAAACAGAAGGACAGGACTGTGCTGAGCACGTCAGCAGAGCCCCAGCAGCCAACCGCCAGGCCCAGGGGGAGGCAGCGTTGTGGTCCCCGACCTGGATCTACCCAGACATGGGCCTCTCGGTTACCACTATCTCTGCTTCCTGTATCCTACATCCCAGTTTCCACGCGGTCTCAGGCTGAGAGGAGCAAGTCTGAGGCACAGATGATGTTCCCGAGCAGAAAGGCAGACTGCGTCACTAGAGCTGGGGCACGTCCTGGGTCACCAGACTGTGGAGAGAAGAGGAAGAGTTTCTGCGCATTAGCCGTCGGCAAACCACGCTTCTCGTCCACCCGTTCAGCATCGACTACCTGGACTCAACGTGTTCCTTTCAATGGCTCTAATGTGGCACACCTCTCCATCTTCCCTGCACTTTAAGAGGTCCTTCTGCATGCGGACGCTCCTGTCTGTGCTTCTTCACAGGGGCAGGAGTCACTGCACAGTGCTCTGATGGCGGAGGAAACACACTTCCCCTTGTGATAGAGACAGCTATTTCCACAGACTTGGTATCATCTACTTCAAGCCACGAGCTCAGGTCAGTGTGAAGTTCAGTCTGCCAATTCAAAGGGGAAAATAAAACACCCGCACACACCCCCAGTGTGCTCGAGTGTCTTATTGGTAGAGAAAAGAGAGGCATCCTCGCTTATTCAAACCATTGGCTAGTCCTCGTCACTCACTGTTGGCAGAACATAAGTTGTTTATCACACCTGTTTAAACTTCCAGGGGATGAGACGAAATCATTTGTATGTATCTAAGTTGATTTGTTTGTGAGGTTACCGTGCAGAAGGACTCAAGTCTACGGCGTAAACAAAGTGGAAACAAAGCTAGTCTCATTCACTGAGGTGTTGCCTTTGAAGGGGAGACGAGATTCACACAAAGACAAGAGTGACGCCGGCTGGGGCACAGGTCAGCACATTCTGGTATGCAGGCACCATCTTCCAGGAAACTGTCCACTCCTCTTTTTCCCTTTAGTCTGTGGGAACACTTCCTCATTCCCCAGCCCCACCCAGCGGGGGCAGGGGGCAGGGGGGAGGGGAGCTACCTGCTGGAAGGCCACTCCTAGGAGACGGGCTTGCCGCCCTAGCCTGCCTCCAATCCCAGTTCTTACCATCCTTGCAACCCAGGCAGATCACCCAAGTCCAGGCTTTTCTTTTTCTGCCAACAGACCTGTCACTTGGGAGCCTTACGAGTCCAAAACAGCATCATGAACACAGCATCAACAACACAGGAAAAGCCTGGCTACCCAGAACCCCGTGCCATTCTAGCGAGAGAGAATTCTCACGCAACGGATGTTAACCTTTCAAGTGCCGATACTTTAAAAAAAAAAAAAAAAGCATACCGTCTGCTTACATTAAACACATTGGGGTAACTTCTGCGCACAGGCCAGCCTTTTCTGAACTTTGCAAGTGAGCAAGGCATGTGTGTGAACCTGACCAATCTCGGCAGGCCTTCGAGGCGTCTAGTCCCTGCATCATTCATTTATTGCCAACTCTTTTAGAGATCTTTACTATTCAGTTAATTTTTACTTACCTCTGGAGTTATTTTCAGATCAGAAAGCTGGAGTCTAGCTAGATGAAGTTTTACTATAGTAATAGTTCAAGCATCTTTATATCAGCACCGGGCACATGCACACAGACAAACACACATTCCTTTTTTAAGGGGTAAAAACTGCAGGAAACTTTTCATGTTCCTCATCAACTAGCTCAGATGTTTTTAGTGTCTGGTCAGAGTTCACAAGGAGCCGGCACCAGGCAGATACCCCTGGCTGTCCTGCCCCACCTGCTTGGAACCTTCAGAGCTGACGTGTGCACTTTGACCTGAAGCTCCAAGCACTGATCCAAAGCCGGGGACGCCAGCGTTCTCAGCCAGCATCTTGGCACCAAACCTCCATTCTGATGGCAGCACACAGAGACTCCTCTGGGACCAAGTACGATTTGAACTGAGCCCCTGTCCCGGCCCCGTCCAAACCCCTCTCCCTCCAACTCCCCGTTCCCTCATCGTGTGCCAGTTCACCCCATGGCCCAGCCTCGAGGCATCCCAAGCACCCTGGCCACAGACAAAGTAATTCCTTCCAGGAATTCTATCCTGTGTGGCCGAGTTTCTGCTGCCAGGATTCATGGTGTGTCCTACTTTTCCATCCAGCCTGAGTCTGGCCATAACACTGGCCCATCCATAAAAGGCACAGAATTTATCATCATCATTAAATATACTCATTCACTTGAGATTGCTGTTTTCCAGGTCTATTTTAAGAGATTAAAATGTATACACAATATGAAGCTTGAAATTCATTTTTTTTTTCTTGTTCTCTTTATAGCTGAACTCAAAATAGCATTAGTCACTCAAGAGAAGGAGCTGGTCTGGTGGTGAGATTTTAAACGTTTTCTCATCTACACCAATCCCCCTGCATATACACTCTAAATTGATTCTCCCTAACTCCTGCATTTATGAGAAATGACCAGTGTCCAACAGAACTTTCTGTGATGGAAATGAATGGCTACTGAACATTCAAAATGTGATGCTGAGAAACTGACATTGTCATTTAAGTCGCCACACAAGGCTACTGGCTCCTGTGCTGGAAAACACAGGAGCCACAAGAAGTGAAAGTAAGGCTAACGCTTTTCTCCAGACACAGCTAAGCTCTGACTCACCCTCATGCATTTCCCTGAAGCACAGCAAGTGTATATCCAGCTCCAGTCATTTGTTTTATGAATATAGTAGACAGATTCCCTGGTTCAAATTCCAGCTCATCCATTTGTTAGCGCCTAAGTTTCAGTTTCCTCATTTGTAATATTTACTTGATGCATGTAAATGAGCCAGTGGGGACAACCAACTGAAACAAGATGAATCTTAAAAGCACTCTGTAATCTAAAAACACTCCATACAAATATATGGTAGTATTTATAAACACTGGGATTAAAAGTAGAAACCATCAGCTGCAAACTGGCACACAGTTTGAACCACTCAGCTATGGATGTAATGGAAAAGAGAAACACATTCTCTCCCCGCATATACTTTATCACCCGTTACTCAGAGTTGGAGGAGCCAGGAGCCTGGATAATACACATGCTCCACACACACAGGACATACGAAGTTGCAAGTAAAAACTGGCCCAAGGTCTTTGTTTCTCAACAGATACCAACGTTTGCTCACCAACACACCAAGAATACAAAGGAAAAATCAGATTTTTTCAAGTAAAGAAAAAGTACCTGCCTGTTAGCATTGAATAAAGCTTCCCAAATCCACTTTCCAGTCACTTCCCTAGATTCAAAAGTCCAACAAGTTGTTGACATCACTACATTTCCCTCGGGCCTTCAAAGATGGTGGGTATACAATCAAGGCATTTTAGACATGACTATACTGTATTTAAATGTGAGACATTTCCTCCAACTCTTTCCCCATTAAACTTGCAGAGAACAACAAAACATTAAGTCACATAAACATTTTTACACTTATTTTACTTATTGCATTAATGTCTTTGCCCAAGACTTTTCTTATCTTTTTTAGTTTTAGGTCTCTGTGTTAAATACACCCAGTCCAACCCTACGTGCAAAATTGGTCCTCACATGTTGAACTCAATTATTTTATGACAGTAAGCATTCCTTAGTTTCTTCAGGAAGGCTTTTTTTAAAATGATGTATTCAAATTAACTAATAGTTATAACATTTCATTCACCGTAACTGTGTATTTCATTAATATGGATCTTCAAATATAAATATTTACACTGTTTTAATGATATAATCACAAACTTCTATAAACATAGCCTTTCCCAACAGATTATAAATTCATTGTGGCCGAGGATCAAAGCCCAGCTATTTTTAAAAAATAAGCTGTGTGGGTAATACAACATCTCCCATCACCATGTACTTGATCAGAACTGGCTGGCTGCTGCTGATTCCAATCTTTCCTTGAAACCTGATAAGCTCTGGCCACACCCTTAAAACAGACTTGTGATGAACTTTCTATTATTTGGCCAACTGCCAACAATCCGAAACAGAGAACTAACAAAGGGATGGTCCCGATGATCATCAGTCTGCCCTGTGACCTGACATACAGATTGCATTTGAGTCTTTAAATATGGTAATATTTCAGCACCTGTCACCCTGGAAAAGAGAGTAAGTCTTCCCCCAAAACATCTCAGGACATAATTTTCAATCCCCTTGATTCTAAAAATACTGAGTGAGTGATACAGATCTGCCCGTGTGCCAAAGAAGGCTTGTGCCATCTGCTTCATTCTGTTCGTGCTGATTATTTTGGGGATGAGAGAGGATCAGATTGGAATAAGAACATATATATATGGCAACAGCCAGGAAGGACTGTGTTCCCTGAGGGCTGGTGGTATACGGCGGTGCAGGGAGAGGTCAGAACACAAGCGCCGCTCCAGGACGTCCCCCGTGCTGCGTAACACAATCAGCTAATGGGGCACAAGTGTTTTACAGCATCCTCAAAATAAACCATGACTTCTGGCTTCTATTTCCATTGTCCCCAGTGACACAATGCAAGGCCCATTTCTGGGAGGAAATTGAATTTCCATTTTTAGTCTTCCAACATGGGTACTCTTAAGTTGGTTTTTTTTTTTTTTTTTTTGACTCCATTCATCACCGCTCCTTGTGGATAAGAAGGTTCTGTTCTAAACATTTCTTTTCCTCTCATACTCCTGAAACCTAGGATGGCTTTTATATAAATGTGTTAAGGTCAGTTTTAAAAGTTCGGTTTCTTCTTATACTCACACAATATGAAACAGCCAACCATGGAGCAGGGCAGGTGGAAATTCCCTGTTTATCTGGCTCCAGGCGGCTTCTAGAGAGGTGCTCCCCTCCATATTTGAAGGACTCTAGCAAGGACTAGAAGGACTAGTAGCAAGGACTACTAGTAGTCCTTGAAGGACTTGTAGCAAGTCTCTATCATGAAAAAGCCATCCAGAAATATCAGCAGGAGGAAGAAGATTCTCAGAAACTCCAGGTGGCTGCTACTGCTAATTTTCTATTATGCACATGTGATAGGTCTTGTACCTGAGCATGTAGATGCTAGAAGAGTTGGGGCTCATTATATGTCTAATCAGTAAAAGAGGACCTCCCGGGGCTGGACTCATAACTTGGTTGAGGATTATAGATGCGAGGCCTGTTGAGTCCCCTACCAGATGGCTGTGGCTGGCTTTTCAGCCTCCACTGAGAACAGAGGTTTTTACGTGGGGCCCATGGCAGAGCTTCCAGGGCCCATGACTCTGAATTCTCCAAAATTCTATGGAAAATTAGGAGGCATGTGTATTGCAGTTCTTGCAAGGAGAGGGACCATAGCTTTCTTCAGATTTTCTAAGGGATTCTATATTTAAACAGATTAAAGGGCACTGCCTGACTTAGATGAAAAAAGAGAAAAACCCCCCTTTGTGCCATCAGTTCAGTTTGACTTCACAAAGTCACTGACAATTCCTAAGCCATGGGCCATATATTTTATGCCTCAATCCCTGCATTTTATCAGGTGAAGGTTAAAAAAAGGAGGGGAGGGGAGGGCTCTATGACAATGTTCTTTGGAAATTCAAGCAATAAACAATTTGTACAAATTTCATTTCAAATAGGGGTACAGATGATAATGTAATAGATCCAATCATGGAAGACAGGCTTTCCTTTTGACTAGAGGGCAGGATGCCTTCCAAATCACAGGGATTCATTTGTCAGCATCTTTAAAAATCTGTTATTAAAGTGTGTATGCGTGTGTGGATCCTCAATAAAGTACTAACAGACCATCATTAAAATCCACAACACCTGAGTTGACACACCACTTGTAGAAGCTTCCTGGGTAGGTTGCATTCCAGGCTGGAGCCTCAAAGCCTGTCACCCTGCCTTGTCTGCAGACCTCTGCCCCACAGCGGCCCAAAGGCAACTGAGGCTGCAGATCAACCCATTGGCTATTTGCTCAACATGCTTGACATCCCTCATGCTTCTGTCTTTTCCACACTATGCCCCTTCCTGGACTCTCCTGCCACCCAGGATCTACCTGGCCAACTGCTGCTTCCCTCGTCATTCCTGGGCAGAGGAATGGGCACCTCTTCCACATGGTGAGATGGTGAAACGGGGAGACCACTGAGGAAGCAATTACGGAAGTCCAGGTGAGCCCACAGGGACTCGGGCTACGGGGGCCACGGTGGAGGTACCAAGCATGGATAACCCAGGCTCAGAAAGGGAAGACTGGCTTGGTGAGAAACTACCTCCACAGGGGGTTCCTCTGTGTTCCCTCCAGGACCGTTCAACACTGGGTACACACGTCCACTTTAAGTGTTTGAAACAATCTGCGCTTGGTGGTGGGAGGCACTGGCTCTGGCCCCCTTCCGCCCCTGCCCATCCTGCTGTGGGAAGCGCCGCACAGCAAGGCCCCACCTCCCTGGCCTGCCAAACCATCGGCTCTGCTGCCTACTGACTCTTCTAAACTGTCACCTGGAGAGACTTCATTTTGTTAACCCGTGACTAAACTCTTATTTTCTTAGAAATGAGGCCTAAAATAAGCCAGAAGGCTGAAGTGAGTTGTTTATAACATATTTAGAGAGAAAATTATACCGCAGCTTCAGAACATCAAATCTACACACTAAGAAAAATAGGAAAAAGGACAGGGTGCTGACCTTCTAGTCACAAGTAGTGGGAGTAATGTCAAGTTAAAGACGGCAAACTGAATGGAAGTATGCAGCTCCAGTCTCTCCTGAAACTCTAGTAAAACAGTGTTAATCAAAGTGTCTAATGGTTTATGATGTCTATCTTCTCTGTGAATTGTACCTTTTACCATTAAAAATATCCATCTTTGTTTCATTTAAAATAAATACATTTAAAAAAACAGTATTAATGAGATTTCACCACCACCCCCCCGCCCCCCAGCAAAAAACACAGCCTAAGATAACAGGAAAGGAGAAAACAGTAACAACGTTTTGGAAACTGGAAAGTACGTAAACAAGCAGGAACGGACTTAGCCATCCTCAGAAAGCTGAATTCTAAGGCAATGATGAAAAGCTATGAAGCAACCATCAAAAGGCTCAAATTTAGGCACTAGGAACTTCTGGAAGTAGGGATGCATGTGGGCATAGAAACAGAAAGAGTGGTTTCAAGTCTGGCAGTGCATTCAGCCCTCTGACCCCCTCCCGACAGAGGGTATGAGCAGTG
This sequence comes from Cervus elaphus, assembly GCF_910594005.1. NCBI lineage: Eukaryota > Metazoa > Chordata > Mammalia > Artiodactyla > Cervidae > Cervus > Cervus elaphus. The sequence continues at coordinate 27,821,469 of NC_057840.1, forward strand.
GGCACTGTGCTGAAACAGGGTGAATTAAGTGGAAGTTTGCATACTTCCCCCTATTCGGTGATCAGAACAATGGCAGCCAGGCCTATTATACTCTCCAAGACGGGAGACTGAAAGAGTCTTCTCTGGGAAAGCTGACTAGCCCAAGAGAAAAGAGCTCACGACAAGGACAAATGGCAGTCCTGAAGGGTTTACCCGTATTACCCTACAACGAAGCCCTTGTTGACAAAGCCTATCTAAGTACACAAAGCTCCCATCAGCTTTTTTATGGCTCCACTCACAAGTCAGGCAGCTGAGCATCACCAGAAATCAGAAGCCAGCACCTACTAGGAAAAACCAACACAGAAGAAACAGAAAAAAGCAGCTAGGTTAAAGAAGAAGAAGAAAAAAACTGTATGGAGGAAAAAGAAAGCTTCAGAAACAACTAGCATTAATATTCTAGAGAGAACCAAGAGATCCCTAAATGAAGAACAGGATTTTAAAAAAAGAAAACAACAAACAATAACAAAAAGGGCAGTGACAAGTGTAAGACCCCAGGGGCAGGGGCAGGCATTTGAGTCGGACTTGCCGGGGGAACATCTGAGAATCTGCCATTTGAATAAACTCCCCTGATGACTCTAAGGCGCCTTTATGTTCGCCACTGTGGCTTCTTTTGAGGGTACCTGCTATTTTTACATCTTTGTTAGTTCTAGTGATCACCTGAAACTAGATTTAGCACCATGAAACAACCTTTCATAACACAGCTAATATAACTCAGAGACTAATTAACAGTAAAATCATCCATAAGTTAAATAGTTAAAATATATATCATTAGACTAAGAAGCAGGAAAGAAAAGATAACATTTAAGTTAATGAAACAGTTTACCATCTTTGCTTTATGAAAAAGGTGCTTATCATCACCGTTTCTTGTTAAAGATTTGTATTAGAAGTTGTGGTTCATACAATAAAGCAATAACAAGACTTAAAATTAGAATAGAATAAATATTTTGATGTTTACAGATGACTATCTATACAGAAAACCCCAAAGAATCCATGCATAGAATGTGAGAATTAGGAAGTCTGACAAGGTATTTGGTTACAAAAGTCAAAATACAAAATCAACTGCATTTCTAAATGCCAGCAAACAGAATATAATTTAAAATTAATTAGCCACAAAGCAAAGATATCTAAAGTAAGTCTAACCAAAGATAAATAAAATAGTTATGGAGAAACTATAAAATTCTACTGAAAGACATAAAAGAAAACCTAAATAAACTGAGAAACATACCATGTTCATGAATAGAGAAATACAGATAGTATTATTGTAATATTCAGTTATCTAGTTATCTTCATGTTAATATACTGATTCAGTGAAGTTCTAATAAAAATTCAACAAGGTTCTTTGTTGGAACTTGACAAGATCATTCTAAACTTTTATATTGAGGAGGAAAAGTCAAGAGTAGTCAAGACTTTCCCCATTCGACTGGATCATGCTCATCATCCTATAAATTGATCAGAAAGGAAATGGTGAAAGACAACAGATAAAAACATGTTTTAAAAAGCTACAGTATTTAAGGCAGTATGATGTAGGCACAGGGTTAGACAAGTGGACCTATGGGAGTAGAATGAGTAGTCTAGAAACAGATCCCCTTTATATGGAAACTTAATATACAACAGGGTTGGCACCACAATCCCTGGGGAAAGCATGGACTACTTAATACTTGGTTATCCATGTGGAAAATAAGGAAACTGGATTCCTACCATACACCTATATAAAATTAATCCCAGAAAGATTACAGACTTAATGTTTAAAACGAAACTTTAAACCTTTAAACCTTCAGAAGAAAAAATAAAAAGGTATTTCACAGAGAAACTCAAGTAGTCAATAAAACAGATGAAAATATGTTATCCAGGTTTCATCTCTTGTTCCACCATTAAAATCATTTCCCTTACATATTTTATTCTTTCGGGTCTTCCCTCTTCTTGACTGGCAAAACTTCAATCCTGATTAATCTGGGACCAACTCCACCCTACCCTTGGCACACCTTATGCCTGTCTCCTGCCTTTTTCTTTTCTTGTGTCATGCACTTATCACATCTGACATTTTTTGTTTTATTTCTTAACACACACACCCCCAATTAGACTGGCAAAAACCAGAAAGTCAGGCAAAACCAAGTAATGCCCAGTGGAAGGGAAAGAGACAACACCCAAGACTGGAGTGAGGCTTTTTGCATTCTAAGATGCTCTTTTCCTTAGGATTTAAGATATGATGCAATTAAACTGCTCTATAAAGACTCACACATGGAAAAAAAGGTGAAAACAATCATTGAAACTCAGAATGGATAAGAATTTATCCAGATTTCATCTACTGGTTCACCATTAAAATAATTCGCCCTATGCATTTACCCTATGCTTGTTGAAGGAATAACTTCTCTTACTTGGGGGATGAGGAGAGGTTTCATGGAGAAGCCAAAATTTAAGCTGAGCCGGCAACTTTACCTGGTATTCAAGGGGGAAGTGGTCTATTTCAGGCCAAGGGAATGAATCAAGACAAGGTACGTGAAAGTAACGACTTCAATATGACTGGACATGAAGGCAAACACGCAGGCACCAGGGACAGGCAGGCTGGGGAGAGAGACCCAATCAGGACGTGTCAGTGACGCACTTGCTCTGTGGCACTGGAGAAGGTGGGCTTTTTTGCTGTAACATTTCAGCAGACTGACTAACCTGTTTAGTCAAGGGCAGCCACTAACTCCAGGTTCGTGTGGAGCTAAGAGGTAGACAGAGGAGGAGTAGAAACAAGTAGAAAAACGCCAGTGAAACACTGTCTCAACAGGAACAGGAGGCAGTGACGGGAAAGGCATAAACGGCACAAGAATCTAAGCCTCCCAGAGTGACAAAGACCACAGGAGCCAGACTGCAAGGGGCGGGGCATCCCAGGACCAGTGACCAGGGAGTGGGACAACAGGCATCTATTACAGCCGGCCCCCTTATCCACAGGGGATACGTTCAAGACCCTCAGCAGATGCCTGAGACCACCACCAAACCTTGTGTTTTTCCCTATACATACATACCCATGACAAAGCTTGATTTAGAAATTAGGCACAACTAGGAATTAACAACAATGGTAAAATGGAACCATTATAGCAACATACTGTGCTCAAAGTTGCATAAATGGGGTTCCCCTCTCTTTCAAAATATTTTTCCAAAAATATCTTATTGTACAAATGTAATGTCTTTTTCTAAGCACTTATCATGAACCGAAGCCGTAATGCTTGTGGTTTGAAGTGCAACAGCAAAACTAGCAAATTTTTTTCCTTCTTCCCAATTTCAGATAGAAGATTCCATCTTAGTAACCTAAGCATATGATTTTTCTCTTTATGAAGTTGTTTCATCTTTTCACTTAAAGGAAGCACTTTATGGCTTCTCGTTGGCTCATCCAAATTGCCAGCATCATCACTTTTGCACTTATTAAGTAAAACAAGGGTTACCTGAACACAGGTAACCCTGTGATACCCACAGTCGGTCTGATAACTGAGCTGGCAACTAATGACCACCAGGCAGGATATGCTGGGAGAGGAAAAGATTCATGTCCCGGGTGGGATGAACAGGCTGGCACGACCACTTCATCATGCTACTCAGAATGGTGTGCAATTTAAAACTGATGAATTATTTATTCTGGAATCTTCCATTTTGAGACCAAGGTTGACCATGGGTAACTGAAATCATGGAAAGGGAAATCTCAGACAAGGAGGGACCACTGTAGTCAAATAAGAATTTAGAAAAGTTTAAAGGCAAGAGGGGGAGAGTGATGGTGAAGAGGGAAAGAAAGAGCAAGACCCAGAAGAAAAACCTAGCAAAACCAGGAATTTGGAGTTTGGTTTTAGCTGTGTTGAGTTTAATGGTACCTAATGGGTATTCGGGGCTTCCCTGGTGGCTCGGTGGTAAAGAACCCACCTTCCAATACAGGAGACCCAGGTTAGATCCCTGGGTTGGGAAGATCCCCTGGAGAAGGAAATGGCAACCCACTCCAGTATTCCTGCCTGGGAAATCCCATGGACAGAGAAGCCTGGAGAGCTAGAGTCCATGGGGTCACAAAGAGAGTCAGACACGACTGAATGATTAAACGGCAGCAGCAGCAGCAATGGGCATTCAGGCCAGCAAGGAGATCTCCAGCACGGAGGAGGTGCTGAGGTTATCTCCAACTAAGTAACAGTGCATGGTACCCGAGGCTGCAGGGAAGTGGAGTCTGGCTTCTATAAATGACTTTATAAACTACCCTGGGCTCTGCGTGGGTGTGCTCAGCCTTGATCACCTGTGTTGGTCTTCCCCGGAGCGGTTTGGCGTGTACAGTGGGGTGTCCTGGGGGTAGGGTGGGGTTTGTTTTCTCTGCAACAGGTTGCAGCTAGACGGACCCCCTCTTAGGAGATCTTCTCTGCATCGTGGAGCCTGAGGGAAGCAGGCTTGTGGGGGCATGTAATTCTTGGAGGCTTTAAGAACAGAAGAAGCCTTCTGTCTTTAAACTCCCTCAGTTCCTCTTAGGTAAGACAGTGCAGTGACAAGTCCATGGTGATAAAAAGAAGCAAAATGAGAATTCAGTCTGCATTTTAAAAAACTTGATAAGATGTTCCAAATAATTTCTAGATGGTGATAGCAGAAACGAAGACCCTAACAGTTCAAAGATGCTGTCTGGTTGCCCACTTTCTCCTATTAGGAGAGGTAGGCCTCTTTCTTTTTTAAACAGATGCGAGCCTGTTGTTGTTATAATGTGTTTAGCAGATGGACGATAACACGTAACTGAATTTGTCAAGACCAGCCACTCTACACAAAGCTGGGGAGAGGCACAGGCAGACAGAGAGATAACGCCCATAGCTCTGTCTTGACTGGGAGGGGAGGAAGCACTGCAAACAGCACAAGCCCAGGAGTATGAGCCTCAACGAGCTGCGGAAGACTGAGAAAAACCAAACCTCCAAGGGCCAAAGGGGACTGCTGACCGGGAGCCAGGCTCCCAGAGGCGTCACCTGAAAGCAGCCTGTAAGGACCCCACTGCCTCCCGCACCTGTATGGAATGGAAGCAGGGGGGCTTACACAGCTCATGGGCCCCCAGACAGGGCCAAAGCACCTCAACGGGATGGTCACTCAGCTTAATATCCATCAGGCTGTGGGGAGGGAAAGGAAATATCCTTACAGAGTCTGAAATCCTCCCCATGCCTCCCCAACCCACCTCTTACACGGTGTTTTTAAACATGAACATTTAGGAAGAAACAGACAAAGGTCGCCAAGCAAGCAAAATAGGTATGTGCATCCTGAGAGGCAAGCGCGACGCCCAGGCCTGGTTCTCAGCTGAGATGGGACGGAATGTTTCAGGAAGACTGTTAATGAACTCTAGGTAGCACGCTGGGGGAGGTGGGGGGAGGGGTGAGCGCAGACTTGAAATCCAGACGAGAGCCTCTGGTATTAGGAGAAGATTTTCTAGTCATTAAAGTCAGTGGCAGGGATACTCCTTTGTGACAGCTGGAAACATATCCCCCTCCTCCCTCCCAACAAAGCTGCGACGATCCCCTTTACGCCCTTTGGGGTGTGTTTCTATAGCTGACAGTGGTGATCTTTCCTAGGACTCTAAGAGTAGGGCACCAAGGAACCAAACTTACCTAATTATCAGCCGGGTCTATTGTCCTAATACGGTGACTATTCTAGGAAAAAGAAAAGGCCAATTCCTTCCCAGGAAGTGCGTGAGGGCAAAGGCTCACGCTGAGAAAAGAAACAAGAAAAGCTCACAAGTCACAGGGGTGATGGGAAGCCAGATTCCTGAGTTCACATCTCTTGACAGAACCCTGAAAGTTACAATGTGTGATCAGGAAAGGATGCTCAAGACTTGAGTGGACTGTTTTGTCCTAAAACAACAGTCTCTAAATTAAAAAAATGAAAAAGGACTGAAAGTACAGAAAACAAAGTGTCAGCAAAGGGTTGCTGGGGGGCCAAATTAGAGGGGACTTTGTTTTTTCTCTCCGAATATCTGTACTTTCTAAGTTTTCATAATTTTGATACCTACACTGGGCTTAGAGCAAAGCAGGTGGAGAAAAGGGAGACAGTCTCTTTCAGGCCGAGGGAAGACCATGTAAAAAGCAGAGAGGCCTGGAGCAGGACAGGGCAGTGTGATCCCGTGGTCTAGTTTGGCTGGAAGGCAGGTGTGAGCGTAAGAAGAGGAGCAGAAGAGGGGCCTCTAAAGGAGACAGTGCCCTGAACACACTGCGGGGGCTGGTGCGCCAGGCAGAGGAACTTGGGAGCCAGAGAAAGGGAAGGTGTTGCAGAGACAAACTGCTGTGCACAAAAGTTACAAGTGAGGACCTATCCCTCCCCTAGGGATAATGCATAGCACATGTAACAATACTGTTCGCAAAATCTAAATAGTTCCTTTTTCTTCCCCACAAGGAAGTCCTGAGACCTAATCTGATTAACTGAATGGACATAAATGTAACTGGCAGTTTTAAAAGACAATTTACAGCTTCCCGCCCCCCACCCCCAAGCATTTTCAATGGATGAACATCCAGAACTCACCTGACCATAAACTGTGTACACAGTCAAGGGATAAAAAAGTAAAACTGCTGCACCCACGCCAACGCTCACTCCCCTCCCTCCAGGAGCAGAGGGCTGCCCACCTCTGCGGCCACCTGCCTTATTTATGGGACAGTGCTTGACTCAGAACTTTCTCTTTGCCTTTCCACAGCACATCCCATAAATTCAAAGAATGCCAAGCCAATTGTTCACCCAGAAACACTTGGTTAGAAATATAAAAATATGTATCCCTATTCCTTTAAGACACCCCGGTTTCTCATTTTGCCTTTGTAAAGGGATAGACATTTCCTCCCGTTTCCAGTTTAAAAGGAAACAGGGCTGGAGACACGAGGCGGTAACTTTTGCAAGTTACCGCGCTGCCTTCTCTGAAAGGGAGAAAGGAATGTTGAGGAAATGGGGGAGAGAGCTTAAAAAGAGTGGAACACTAACAAACAGGGCCTCCTCTCCTTTTCACCTTAAGTCTTTTCTCTCCCCCATTCACAGCTTTAGGTCCTTTGTTTGTTTAACAAACCATTACAATCATAGCTGGTTCAATAGGGAGGAATGCGAACCTCTCTAAGTAGCTGTCCTGGCAATCCACATGTGTGGTCCATCCCCAGCCCATCCCGATTCTGTGCTGGTCTGTGCTCCTGTCGCCCCGGGGGCCAGGCACCTTCCTTACAATAAGGCCCAATTTCCCGCCACATGCTTGCTGCTCCTTCCCAGTAGCCTAGAGCGATGCCTCACTTCCCTCCCTGCCTGCTGAGAGCGAACTGCCCCATCCAGGCCGCCTGGGCTTGTCCCACTCAGCTGCAGAGATGCACAGGGCCTAGGCTGTTCTCCACCCTCTGTCTTCAGCCCACGGACTCACCACCCAATACTGGCAGTCACATTCCAGGATCTGGCTGGGTATCATACAGTCTTTCAACGTCAATCGCACCGTGACCAGAAGATAAAATGGCAAGACCCGACCCCCTCCCCCAACTAATTAGAACTGCCTTTCTCAGTTCCTAGTAGATATGTTAGCCACGATGGGATGGATTTCAAATTCTCGGCCAATAAATCAAAATACTATTTAGTAAGATAATTCTACTTCAAACAGAACCAAAATAACATTTAGTAAAACAATATTACATTTCAGTTGAATTCAAAGTCCTCTCAGGCTCCTTTGTCTACTAACATCCATCTAACAGCCTGGTTAGATAGGCTAGAAAGGCATCTTTAGCCCCACTTAACAGACGAGGAAACTGAGGTCCAGAGAATTAAGTTCTTTGTGCATACGCGGTAAGAAAAAGATACAACAGGTAATGAACTACACCAAACAAAGCACCTAATAATGCACAGGGTTAACTTCCCTTAAGGTCATGTAACCAGAGGCCTAACCTGGGTGTCTTGAGCTAAGCGGAGCATCCCCCAGTTCCACCTTGCCGTTGCCCCCGGCTAAGCTGTCTCCACAGCCTCCGACTTTGGCAGTAGCTTTTAGAGCAAAGCCTAGGAGGCTGGAGCTGGAGTCCCTAGGGCAACTTGTACGTGACTAGCATCTTCCGTAGGCTTATCAGTCAACATCTTCCACAAATGGGAGGCAACCTTTACACCTCTTCTTATGTACACAAGTTGGGAGTGGAGAAAGGGCAGCTTTAAAGCTTTTGAACTGACGGGTTGACAGCAGAAAATTCCAGAGATTTGCAGGTATTATCAGGGCTGTGGGTGGGGGAGAGCAGAGGATATGAGAAGTTGCTAATTGCAGGATCTGATTCCCTGAAACACAGAGGATCCTAATGCTTTTTAAAAAGAAAAGGTTAAAACAATGCCATTCTAAGGTACTTCACAGTTTGAGGGGGAAAAGTATTTAGCCTTTTTGAAGTGCCTTGAACCTCCTGCACATCCTTGACTTACTTTACTATGTGCTTCCAAGCAGTTACTAATACACATGCTCAGATAGAAATAATTTTTAAAAGCAATCAGAGCTTGCGTACCTACTCGGTGACAGGAAATGTCAGCTCCAAGGCAGTCAGGGAGTCCTCCCAGAAGGTTTGAGGCCTCAAACCTGTAAGAAGAGATCTTGCACACCTTCAGTGAGTGAAGCAAGAAAAACAGTCCCCCCCCCAATGTGGCAACTTGAGCTTGCTTACTTCAAAAGCATACATGCGTGCACACACAAACTGTGAATGTACAGAGGACATTCTCTACTGCTTTTTAGGTACTTTAATAGATGACAGATCAATTTCAAATTTTAAAATCCTCGGGTATAATACTTCAATAGACCCACCACCCTTAATCTTAAAATGTCACAGATATACCACATGGTAAAAGTCTTAAATATTGAGACCATCTGATATATTTAAAAGGTGTGCTAAAGTTCATAATATTGTTAACATAAAAGATTCTCAATAGCTCATATAATCTTGCCCAAGAAGATCTTTAAGTATTTATATTATAATCTTTGTCCTACTTGCAAGTGGATTAGAAAAACCCTGATGTTTCTCCCTGCCTTCTGCAAGTAGAGAAAACACAAGAAATTGCTTACATAAAATATTCAAAAGAGCACTCAGAGGAAATGGCATTTTTTTTAAACCAACAGTATTAGAATACCATAAAACAGGTATGCAAATCCATGCAATAACAGAGCCTAAAGCAAATTAAGAATTGAAAAAAATCAGCAACAACCAATAGGCACTCATTTTCAACAAAAGCTTCCTATCTTCATACAGATTTATCAAATGTGCAGGGTGAAAAGGCTGAAGTCTTCAATTTGCATACACGATTTAATGGTTACCAAACCCGACTATGTTAGAATCACCAGGGCAATCTTTTAGAAATACACATTCCCAGGCCACAGAACAAACTAAACACAGACTGTCAGCAGCGCTGGGGCCCTGGGAACTTAGGTTTTCATGAAGTCTCCAGAAAAAGTCTACAGCCGGCTTCACACCACGATCCCTGATGAGCATTTGGAAACAGGTATCTCTGTTCACCAATTAATTATAAAAGTCGGCTTCTTCCAGCTAAGACTATTCCAGCCAGTCGATACTCTTAGGGGCAAAGCTTTTCGGGATTTTCTTTACCAGTACAAAGGCAAATCTATTATGTAACAGCCAATTATATCTCACCTAAGGGATTTATTCACTGGGTTGCCTGTTTGCTTAATTTGATCAAAAAGGCAATGTCCATTTATTATGAGTAACCTCCTTGTAAGTTACAAATGGAAATATTAGGGCCATTTTCAGACAACAAAAGTCTAAAAATAAGCCACCACAATTTAGGGAAAAAGCTGGAGGCGAGTAGGTTCTCTGAATCATCCAGAATATTTGTTTTAAATGTATTCCTTGCTTTGCATGTATAAACATGTCACAAATTGTCTTCATGGTCCATCTTTCATCTCAAAATGCTCAGCATTTATTGTGGTAGTTTAACTGGGTGGTCTCCAAAGGCCAATATTAATTATTTTAAGAGCTTGAAAAAAACATGAAAGCAAGAGAGTAGAATTCTTCTGGATGATTCCTCCTTTGCTCCTACCCATCTCACCCATGGACAATGCCAATTTACAAATTCAGAGAAGCAGGGGCTCTCCTCAGCTGCGCTAGAAAGGGCGCACATGACACGAAGTTCGCAAACCAGGCAGCATTGTCAAAATATTCAAATTATCACTAAAAGAAAGCGATTCCTTTCTGAATTCAACAATGCCCCTCGGACTCCGAGGGCTCACACAGGAGCTTATTCTTAAGCTGTTCAATGTAAGCAGCGCCAGTGAAAGCGGAGAACTCTGGCAGGGAGGAGATCAAGTCCCTCGGCCTTTCCCCCCTGCCATCTCAGCCGGGTCTAAGGCTTAAATAGTTAACAATGCAACAGAGAACCCGAACGCATGCATGGCCCCGGGGAAAATCCATGTGCAGACTACAACAATTTAATAAAGCGCAGAGGAGACAGGAAAAATAACACGTAGACATTTGACAGTATGCCACTTGCAGGCTGTTTTTCAGATCTGAAGTTTAGATTTCAAAAATCAGAGAAAAAGCTTCTAATAGGTCGGTTCTATTTAAAATAATAGTTTTTTTTAATGAACCTGTAACATAAAATATTTCTAAGTATATTCATTTCTGAGCTCCAGAGAAGCAGGAAAAATCACATTTTTCTAGAAAATGGGATGGGTGCACAGTAAACAGATCATGTATGGTGAATTGTCTTAAATAAAGGGGAGATATTCAGGGGGAAGTGATTTGTTTATTCAGTGATGACAAAAACTAAGGTTTCCTGAATCTAGAGCATTCGGATTTCTAGAATGCATTCTTGGCTGTCATAGTCTGTTTTTCTAGGCATTAGCTGCTGAGGGCTGCATTTTGAGAAACACGGCTTCTTCTCTGTTAATGAACTGGTTTAGCTGCCTGCTGAGCATTCACTGAAACCCGAATTGAACAAAGGGATTTCCCTCCAGTTTCAGCTCATTCACTTCAAGCTACTCCCGATTTCACTCAAGTAAATTCTTCAAGCTGACTTTTTTTTCCCCCCAAATGATTTGAGTGGGGAAGAACCGGGCAAGCCCTGACACCGGGAGGCCTGTCCCGGCTTTCAGCGAAGGAGTCCACTGGGTGGAGGATGTGCAAGCCCTGTTTTTGAAAAGTCTCTCAAATAAGTTCTTCCCGCCGCCCCCCCCCCCCACCCCCCCCCCCGCCAATCCAAGGACTATAATTCCTGATGGAAAGGAGCCCAGCCGATTTGGTAGATTCTAGACAAGTAAAGTTTACTTCAGTGAGCTGATCACTACAACTGAGATTATACCTCTGGAGTGGAGGCTGTAAACTGGATATCTATATTCATCTCACAACAACCGAGTCGTTCTGAAGATGACCCCAGAGGCCCATGCTGTGAAAGGGTAACTGGGAGCGTGAACAGATCCGTGAGCCTGGCACCTGGCCCCTCCCTTCTAACACAATCCCTGCGGGGCTTCAGTCACAGCCCAAGGTTTCAGCTACTTCTTGGGGTCTTCAGTCCTGACCATCTACTATCTATCTTCTTCAACTATCAATCCATCTACTACAGTCTTCAGCCGTCAATTTCTTTCACATTTCAGACAAATCCACGTACCTCCCTCCTGCATCTCTCAGCTTAGATACTGTCAGTGGCCCTGAAGGCCCCCTGTTCTAAGCGGGGGCTCTGCACAGCTCACTCTCCAGCATCACCCACTTTAGCTACTGGCACTGCTATGTAATTAGAGCTAACATTTAGTGGATGCTCACCAGGTCATGGCCGTTGTTTTCATGGCTTTACTTAATGCTCCAAACAGCCAAATGAGTAGGGAGCATTAGCCCCACCTTACTTATGGGGAAACTGAGGCTGAGGAGCTCTGTCAATTGGCCTATGGTGGCATGGTCAGTGAGCCGCTGAGCTGGGCTTTGCATCCCAAGCGTGGGCTTTGAGAGTCCACATTAGTACCAGGTCACTCTCTTCACCGTGCTGCTTTCTGGCTGCTCCCAAGTCAGAAACCCTGGAGGCATACTAGATTTTTCTCACTGACTAAGCTGCACAGTCTTCGGGCTTATTGTCTCTCAGATGTGTTTCCTTCTCTTCGTTTCCATAGTTACCAGTGTTTGGGTGGTGTTTTGCCTTCATGACAGAGTCCAAATCAGTGCGGCAGGACAACTCTGGAATTTTACTTTGTTTGTCCTCCCAACAGTTTTCCTGTCTAGCTCATTTAAAACAGGTGCAGGCTTTGTAATTGCTTGTGTTTTAGCCCAGATGACGGTAGAAGCAGTCTATCCTTCTTAATGTCTAAACCCAGTGACGAGGTTCTGCCCAACTTCAGGGTTGGAAGGAGGTTAAGAGGGTGAGAAAAAGATAACTCTCCCCTAAAGGAAGGTGGGGGGCGCTTTGCACAGCTTTGTCCCCAAGGCAGGACAGAACCTTCTAGAAGACAGTGGCGGCTGTGCTCAGGGAGCCCAGGCCTGGGGCAAGAGCGTAGGGCTTCAAAAGCCCACTCAGCTACTCTCATCATACCCTAACTATTCTCATCATACACCAAAGGCCAGACCTCACCTACCAGGGGCCATGGAAACCTTCAGGCTCTAGGACACATGCCATGGGGGAGAGGGAGACACCGAAGAATGACTGCAATGAAATTTCTCTCTAGGTTGACGGAATGATGAATACAAAAGGGAGTACACTTCCTGCATGTTTGGCACGGGAGGGGAGTCAGAGTCAGACTTATGAGGGCGCCTACAGTGCAACACCCTCAGGGTCATGCCCATCTGTGCTACAGACTAGCTTCCACGGCGACCACGCAGAGCCAGGTTATTTCTCAAAAAAAAAAAAAAATGCTACCCCTCTGCTGCAGAGGCAAAGGGACTCTGCAGAGGCACTGGGGTCTGTGCTTTGGTCCTGGGGCTGATAGAGAAGGAAGGAAGGAAGGAAATAAGGGCAGATGTTAGGAGTTTACTCACAAGATTAACGCCTCTGATTCCTATGCAAATAACTAGAGAGGGAGAGGCAGAGAAAGTTATCTTTAAGGCCTTTATCTTAAACTCTGAATTGCTTAAAAACCAAAAGAGAAAACATAAGTCTACCAGGGATTAGAAAGTGAGAGGCTGATGCTGCTAGACTCCTTGAGGCCCAGAACAGCCCTGCTTCTGAGCCTGGACATGCCCCCCTAGACCAGCCCACTGGGGACAGAGTGGGACTGTTGGTTCCCAGAAGATGGAAGGGAGAGTGTGCTGGAAACTGAGGTGTCAGAGAGGAGAAACCACATAAATGTGACAAATCTATTGATTCAAAGACACTGAGGTAATGGTAGGTCCTTGTGGCACCAAATGTCTACAGGGATTTGGACCCTGAGGTCAGTCACGTCCTCAAAACAAATTTCACTTAAATCCTGTGGCTGAACATCTGAGACTTTGGATGAGGCTCATAAAGTCCCTGATGAAAACCAGAGAGGATTCGAGATAAGCGGAGATGTATCGGCCAGGACACTGAGATTAGATCTTATAGAACAGGGAGCTCTGGTTGGCAGAATGTCAGATGTACAAGGACCAGCAAACAGGGGACCCCATCTGCCTGGCGCACAGACACCCATTAGGTGTGCCTGGCATGCAGGGCATGCCCAGAGGGCAGACAGACCTCAGACAGAAGGGGCCATCTGGGGAGCACGTGCCCCATCACAGAGGCTGGGAGGCCAAGCCAGTCCCCACTCCCTGCTCTGGTTACTAGGAAAACGAGTATTTTCTATTAAATGCTACCCACGAAGTGAACCCACAAATGGGGAACTTGGAAGTCAGGGTGGGTTGAGCAAGCAGACAGACGTTTGGAAAACCAGAGCACGGGGCCAGGGGTCTCACCAGGGTCCGGCCTCTGTTGATCTCGCTTCCCTTCTCACACTGGGGGGCGGGGTGGTGAGGGAAGATTGGAGGGGGCAGTCAACAAACACAGGCCCAGGCCCAAACCCTCACCACCCACTTTCCAATCTGTGGCACCCCAAAACTGAGCGGGGATGAGGGTACACTGCAAAATGGGGGCCCAGTCTGCTCTAGTGGCCAAAACTCAATTTTCATGTGGCTTCCTTCAAACGACTTACCAGCCTGGCAAATAAAGAGCTCATCAGGAAAGGGACATTTCTATGTACTGGAGACCGAGATCCCTACGGACTCCTCAGTCTTTCCGTTCTCAGACTGGCCCCCCTTCATCCTAGTCACAATGCTGCTGTCAGAGCGATTCTTCTAACATGCAAATACGCTCCCGTCACTTGGCCGTTTGGAATTGTTCAGTGGTCCCATTAACTTCTGTCAGTTGCAACCAAGAGTCCTGACTGATGCACTGCAAGTTTTTAATCAAGACAGCAATATGCTCAGGCTCCAGTTATAGAAAGAGACCTCAGACAGCAGACGGACAGAGCAGCCTCTGCATGTGTCCACTCTATACATTCAAACCAGTCAAACAGTAATTTCTTGGGAAGAAACACAGCCAACAATTTTGTTTTAAAAAACTGCACACAAAAAGACTAACTGCTGTTATTGAACACTGAAGTTTCTCTATAAAACTGAGTGTTCACAGGGAGCTCTAGATTTCTCCTGAGTCAGAACTTGCAACATTTTTGCATACTTTAAGTTGAATATACAAGGCAAACGGGAACCAGTTTAGGAAAACAACAAAAGATGATGATCACCCTAATGTGGTTCTAATTTACATGCTGGTTGTAAGTGTGTGTGTTTTTATGAATCACTTTTTAATTCCTGTGCTCAAACAAAAAAGAAAAAATTACCTTGGTAATGCCACATAATGGATCAATTAAGTTATTCCCCAAATAAAGTACACTTTGTTATAGTATAAACACACATAATTCCCAGCGCTATTTTAAACACTCTGATAGAGAAATGTGCTTTATTTATTCATTGTAGCAATAATATTTAATACTCTCCTATATCATGCCTCGGTTCCCCTCAGGCCTTGACTACGTTCTTTTTGGGGAGTCAAGAAAGTTAAAAAAAAAAAAAAGTTAATACTATTTCTTAGATAGCAACTTTCCTTACCTAAAAGTGGTGTATGATAATGAGTTTTACTCTCCCTTATTCTTTTACTAAAAGCATACTCTACCTAATACTAAGGTTGTGGTTCCTACAGTTAGTTAAAAAAAAAACAGTAAGCAAATGATAGTATTCTGCTAGACACAGTCTATGAAGGACGGATTGGGTACAGAGAGGACCGGCTATGGATCAGACGGCTCTGGGTCTAAACACTGGCTCTGCTACTTGCCACGTATGTAACCTCAGGCGAGTTCCCTAACTTCTCTTTATGCTGACATCTCTCTACCTGGCAGAGCTGTTATGAGATTACACATTACAGATGTACACACTGAGGCACAGTGATTGGGGCAGAGTCTGAAGTTTATGTACAAAGTAGATGTGCCCTGTTAATAAGTATCAAGAGTGCTTTTACACACTGGATAAGCTCACAATTGGGAAATATTAATAACTGTGTCAAGATACAGTACATCTAACAGAAAGAATGTAAGTTTTTGATTAAGTTCAATAATCTTTCTTTGATTTGGACCACCATGACACAATTCTTTTCTAACATGTTCTTGTAAAAGAAATTTCTAATTATGTCTTGCCTGCCTCAAAGTTTTGTATGTCATGTAGCCTAAAGACTCCTAAATTCTTAAGTAGCATAATATTATTAGCTGGGCTTTTAATGGCAATGTCACATGTAACTAGAGAAAACAATTACAATTGGACGTTGCATGAACTGATCTTACACATATCATGAAGCTACACAAATGACATATAGAAGCGATTCTGGCATCTCTAGATTTTGCTAGAATTTTTCTTTTGAATGTGTGGGTGGGGACGTGGACTAATTTCAATTGGAACCATTTGGAGAACAGGAACTTAAACACACATATCTAATATTCTCTTGACTTTGGCCTTTCCCCTGGAGCAGCTGTGAGCAGCCTTTCTAGAAGTCAGTCCCAAGAGTAAAATGAAATTGGAAGTGGTTTATCTAGTTTGAGAGGGGAAAAAGAAAACCTTAAGTATAAAATGTGATATAAGGAAACTTACAAAGAAGATTGGAATAAAAAAATATGGCATATTACAGTCAAGGACATTTTGCAAAAAAAATCTGTGGGGAGAGAGAGGCCAACAGTTATGGTTAAGCAATACCGTTAGCACCAGGGCTGCAAACAGGAGGAGGGTTCCTGAAGGGTGAAGAAGGCAACGGGCTTAAACAGAGAACTAATACATGTTACAGGAGAAAAACAACCAGAGTACAGGGTATGAAATTTAAGGCTCGAACTAGGTGTCATTATTTTGAAATGGGTGTTTAAAACAAATCATAATCTCCACATGTTTGGTGGAGAAAAATAAAAACTTCCGATAAATATCAGGGATCCCGTCAACCAGGAGTTCCCACCAATTTACCGCCACTGGATTTAGCAGCATACTTATTTCATAATCTTAGGAAATTTGGACAGGACATATGCAACTGAAAATCACCTCATGTTACGACGCTGGAGCATGATTTAGAGGCTGAGTTGTAACATATGCAACAGTCTAAACACGGTTCTAAATGGAGGATAATGCCCCCCCTTCAAGTTCCCCTAGTATTAATCTGTTTTCATTTGAAAACATCGTTTTAAATGTCAGGGAGGGAGGTCACAAGTTTCTAGTCAACAAGTCATGATCAATAAAAGTCAGTTTGTATAAAGCCCCTTATTTCTAAAGTTACATGAATGAATAAACATCAATGACAGTTCTTAGCATGTTCTCTTGATTTTTCTAAAGAGTGAAAAACAGGCTTTTGTATTCCCCAACCCTATTTTTTTCCCTCAAGGCCTACAGTTCCTCAAATGAGAAATCTCAGAGAGTGAGTGTTCTCTGGGACAGAAGCCCCTCTACTGTGGAAGGCTGTGGTGTGTGCTCCAAAGTAGGAGAAAGAGAACAGAGACTCACACTGGCCACGGCACACGGCCTGGACAGAAGTCAGAGGGTGTAGTGGAGACACACTTACCTTTCTAAGCTTGAGGTCCAGAGGACTTTCAGATGTGACCTGAAACAGAGGCCACACCAGATGTGAGAGCAATCCTAGAAGAGGAGGAAAAAAAAAAAATCAAAAGGTTAAAACAAGAAAGGCACTGAGGAAAATCACACTGAATACTGTGTAAGGAGACATTCACACATAGGACGTAAGCTCAGGAATGCCAGATCAAAAACTTTGTCGGTATACCATCATGCCATATTCCAACCTTCCAGAGACACATCTCAGTTCTTACAGAAGTTTTAGTTTGAGACACGCAATGCGGTGACGTGAAGAGCTGCAGCCACGGTGCCAGGAGGCCCACGTTCAGACCCAGGTGTCACCGGGAGACACTAGAAACCTCTCACCGCTTGTGGAACAGCTCTCTGCCTCGGCTTCTCACCTGTAATGTGGAGGTGATAACCGTCCCTACAGCCCAAGGGCCTCCTGAGGATTAAAGGAGTCAGTGTGAGTGAAGTGCCGAACACTGCACCCAGGAAGCAAGCTGTACTGGTATATTTGCAATTCTTTTCCAGAGACCCCAACTCAAGGGAGACTGTCTCGGAGCTTCAGGAAGCAATCAGATGGTAATCAGAACCTTTTGTAAAAGGGTCAACTAAGAACATTATCCTCTAGGAAATGGGAGTGTGGACCCACGGGAGCAGGGCTTGAAGGGGCAAGAGGGGAAGACAGGTCAAAGAGCAAGGAAAGACCATTAAAAGGCAAAAAACAAACAGCCAAACAAAGAACAAAACAAAAACCTAAGACCAAAAGGAACCTTTGCTGAACTCCATTTTTTTTTTTTTCCTTCAAAGACAAGGTTACTACTCAGGGGAGAGGCCTGAAGGGCAAAACTTGTTGACAGTAAGTGTACCCGTCTTTCCTGTCATTCAACCTAACCCATAGGAGGATGTCTCCTTCCAATGACTAGGTAAGCCCCCAACAGGTCTACTTTGTTAGATGGATGAAAACCATCTGAGAGGGAGGACCTGGTATCTTTCTGCTAGGAAGTTTGCCGATGGAGACAGACACACACAAAAACATGAAGACCTCATATATGCCGATTCCCAAACTTATTTTGAGGGCTTGACTCTTATTAAATTACTTGACATTCTTCTTCCTATATATGACAACAGACTTCAGGCCTAAGAAAAGGGCTCTTTTTATGAAGGATCATGCAGTTGACATTAACTGGTTCTATAAACACAGCAAGAACACAACTTTTAACTGCAGTCACCCCCTGGGGCGTGCATGTCCTTCTATCATTCGGGACAAGATATGCCTCATTGCTTTTAAGCTGAAATATCCAATGCAAAAGTATTGTTGGACTCCCCACTTCTCCTTCCACCCTCCATTCCCCCCCCCCCACTTAGGTATGATGTCACACAAAATTACTTCCAGAAACTGGGAGGACAGAGCAGCCAAGTTATAAAACCTAAGTACGAGGCTTACAGCTTTCTTATCTACAAGTTAATACTTCTGGGGGCGAGAGTCTATCAATGATCAAGGCCACGGTAATTTTCCTGTTTCGTAAGAAATCTAAAATCTCAGCAGAAATACAATCTGCTGACTCGATCACATTCGTGCGGCCCACGCAAGCGCCTAACCCTACACAGGACGCTCCCACGACTCACCAATATGTAAAACTGTTTTTAAACCTCATTCCTACTTTTAATCAAGACAGAAAATCAAATAGATGTCTTTGGACATAATCTTGGAATAAAAATAAAACAAAAATAACACGGAGAATAAAATATGAGCCAGTTCCTATACTTGTGTGCTTACTTAACCACCCCACCCCCCACATTTTCTAAAGTTTTCCATTATGATTTTAAGATGTCATTTTTTTCCCCCAAAGAATATTGACAACTATTTCCCACTTATAGCTCTGGTTTAAAAAGAAGTTGGGTTTAACTTGAGACTGATTCAGAACTGGGCTTGTCTTAGACTCCTGTGAAATCACGGGAGTTAGTCCTCTAGGATCAAAATTTCCTTTACATTTTTCACTGAGAGTCAGGGGTTCATAAAATACAGTAGTAGTAAAGCTAGTTACAGAAACTGTCAAAGGTTGTGTTTTGCATTATTTAACATGCCACCATAGAATTAAATCATGTAAATGGAAGTCTGTCCATCTCAATCACTAAATCTGGTCAGGTGAAAGTCTACAAAACTCTAAAATTTTTTTCATCTTCTTACTGAAACTATCTAAACACTATGCTGAGACATAATTTTTAAAAAGAATATTACAGGAGAGGGCTTGGATTTGAAAAGGACAACACCGTACACTCTCTATGCCTCCTGTTCGCAGGCTGATGGACTGCCCAACCAACTTGCCACGTTGAAAAACTGTTTAATAATTCTCCATAATGGAAAGATTTTAAAAAGCTATATATAGCACCAATCAGGTAACAATAGATCAATCAGGTTTTCCTAAAATGTAGTATTTGCCGTTGAAGCCTGCATAAGTAATTACATTCAAAGTAATGTACGGGGAGCTATCAATCCCCATTCACTCAGCATGCATTCACTGAGCCAAGAGCTTTGCTGGGCTTGGAGATATAAAAATGAATACGACACAGCTGCTTTACTTCCAGCTAAAAGAATACACCTAAACAAAGAGCTACAGGGCAATGTGTTAAGTGCTATAATAGAGGTGTGCACAAAGGGCTGAGGGCCAAAGGAAGAAGCTATAAATTCTTCCTGGGAAATCAAGCCAGTGAGGGGAGATATAAAAGAAGGTCTGGTGATGTTTCCTTGCGATAAACTCGACTTTTTCTTTACTGTGTTGTCAAAAGTAAGGCAGTAATTTTAGGATTTATGAACCGTTCTCATAGCAAATGCTAAATTGGTCTAGAGTTTTATTTATGTTTGACAGAGACTTCCGGTTACAATATCCTAATATACATTTTTAAAAATAACTATGATTTGTTGTATTCCCACTCAACACACACAATCCAGAACAGCAGGAATAGTTTGAATAGTTCCCATGAATGAAACTTAGATACAAAGTTCAAAGATGTTTCAAAATGTAAGTTAAAAAAAAAAAAAGTCACATTCTAGAAACTTAGTAATATATTAACAATGCTTATTTTCAGTATCAATTTTTTTCTCTTCTTCTGAAAGCAAAAATAAAAGAACCACCTGATTATATATCATGGCTAACATCTGCCTTTCTCTACTTCTGTGTTTAGAAAAACAAGGAGGGTGTTGAATCAACTTCTACTTAACATCATTTATTATGCATACCATATTCCTACTTATAACATAGTTGTGACAGAACCTCCATTGTTCATTACACACCAGCCCCAAACTTGAGTAATTCTAATGTAAGCATGAGAAACCACCGTCTCCTTTGGGGTGAATTTCCAAATTCCTCTGTGTTAAATTGAGGTCTAATTTTCCCTGTGCCTGGTTTTCACATGAAGGTCCATTCCACCCCATGTGCTCCTTTTCAGCTGTCAATAAACAGAGGCAGTGAATTCCCCCACCGCTTCACAAAGCTAGTTAGGCAGAGCCATTCATTCCTTCAGGAAAACAGGGCATTGATTTCAGCGAGTTCCCAGGGAGCAGCTGCAACAAAGAGATCAAAGGCCCACCTCTCTTTCCCTCCATTGCTTTCATTAGGCCGGGCCCAGACAAACAGCGACAGGTTTCCCCGAGACAAGCAGAGGGCCCGGCGGACCACCTCATGGTTCAATTCAAATTCATCCGTTTCCTACATTCCAGTGACAGTCCAGAATGCTAACCATGACAAACCAGCACGATCACCCGGCATAATATACTGCTCGCCAGTTCATCCAAGGTCAGAGGGAGAAAACACGAAGGGAGGGAAGTCCTCTGCCTCCAGGACCCGCGGAGCTGCCATGGCCCCCCGACGTTCCATAAATAAACTGCGCCCGCTCACTCTCCCTTGCTTTCTCCACCCTGCGATCCTACAAGCAATGGTCTCACTTAATCTGCGATTTCTTTCGTGTCACCGTACCCAATCTACTGGGACACTGTTCTCAGCGGAGTGGGGCTGCTGATGACAGGAGGGCGGCCACACGCGCGGCCCTTCTTCATTCGCACCCAGGAAACTACTCCCAGAGGAACTGGGAGCTGTGATCCCCGGGGCTTCCCTCAGGTCTTCATCTCCAGCCGCGGCCACGCGACCTAAAGAGAGACTCTCGGCTGCATAAACTCCTGTCTGCAAAACACACACCCAGACAGAGACAGAACAGCTAGCTTTTTGACGGGAGCTAGGTAGTCACGGAAACTAGTAACCCAAGCTCTTAAGTGGCGGTCTGTGTGTGAATGAGGGGTGTGTGTGTGTGGGGAGTGACGAAGGTTAGTGAGGGGGAGAGGGGAGCCAGAGGGAGGAACTAGCAAAGAAAGTGGATTATCCTGACTGGTTCCCTACACTGATCACAGAATTAAAAGATTTCCAAAGTCCCCACTGAATCCTGAACGCCTGCGTTGACTGGCTACCACGTTCATGAAAGCCTGGAACAAAATGCGTTCCTTTTACTGTGGTCCGCTCCATTTCTGCCGCTAATCCTGAGTAAACAGGGGAGTACATGTTAAGTTTTCAAAATTCCTAAACTAAAAAGAAAATAAACAAGATTGGAATGAAAGGTATGGAGAACTCATTCCTTGACACAGAACGCGACCTTCCCACGTGTCCGTCTTAGGAGCTTCGGGAAGGAAGTGGGGGAGGGGGGGTCCCTTCACTGATTATTCATTTGTCTGCCAAAGAGGCCATTTTGTGTAGGGTACTAAACAGCCCTCAAAGTAAAGACTTTCGACTTTTCTCAAATTGGGACAGATACATAAACTTAAGAGAACACAGAACTCCCAACGGTGCGCGAGAGGTGGTGGAATTCTTGGAACCTCAAAGCTGACTCTGGCACTAACTCCCTTTGGCCTCCCTGCCTCCCTTCTCTTCCAAAATGGAGACAGAAACATCTGTGAAGAATTTCTTTACAAAGTATTGTGAAATAACCGTTCCTCAAAAACGAGGTACCTCATCGAAGAAAGCTGGTCTTATGAGTTATTCTGTAATAGATCTATAGAATGCAATCTATAACAGATCTCATTTTATAACAGATCACTCTAATTCAATAGAGCTGCTCTGGAAACTCCTGTGTCTCTATAAATCAAATCACTTTTTAAAAGCACTCAGAAAAGTTGCTACTTGAAGGCTACAGCAAATGACGAAATACACTCATCAATTCATTTACATACCTTTCAAAAGCATTTACAAAGCACTTAGAAACATCAACTTGCTCTTCACTATAACCTACTGAGATAGATGGTTTTATGAATTTCTATTTTTGTACGAGGAAAACAGCCTCAAGAGAGGTAATAAATTGATTTGCCAAAGTCACAGAATAAGTAGATGAGTCACAACTTTAAATACTTCTTCTAAATCTCATGCTATTTCCATTGCACCTAGTTACCACCTCTGCATATAATTATTCACTGACATTCTTCGTAATTTTATTAAATAAGTCCTCAGAATCTATTTGTAAGCTCAATGCATTGTGCTGCTCATTCAAGGAGGCAGTCTTTAAGAGTATGGATTCTGCTGTCAGGTTCACATTTAAGTTTTAATGTCAACTTTTAGTAGTTTTGTAAATTAAGCAATTAATAGTATTTCCAGAAGCTCAATTCCCCCATCTGTAAGAGAGGAATAGTACCTTCTTTCATGAGCTTCCCTGGTGGTTCAGTGGTAAAGAATCTGCCTGCAATGCACAAGATGTAAGAGATGCGGGTTTGATCCCTGGGTTGGGAAGATTCCGGGAGAAGGAAATGGCAACCCACCCCAGAATTCTTGCCTGTAGAATCCCACGGACAGGGAGCCTGGTGAGCTAGTTAATAGTGTCACAGAGTTGGACGTGACTGAAGTGACTTAGCACACACGCATACACCTTCTTTCACAGGGTTTGCAAAGGATCAAATTGCCAGTAGGACATAAATTAAGCTATTTATTGACTAACCAATATTTTGAAGTGTCTACTTTAAGACGACCTTTCTATAGGTAAATAACCTACAGGAAGCACCTAAAGCAGTATTAGCATATAAGAAATGCTCAGGATTGGTAGCTGTTATCATTGATGTTGAAAATCAAACCAATATAAAATTTGTTAAAAGTGGGAAAAAATGCTTATTTTCAATAAAAGACACAAAATTTAACTTTTAGCATCCAGATTACATGATTCCCTCCAGCACTAAAAATATAGCACTCAAGTCTGTGTTTTTATGGGGCCAAGTAATTTTAAAACCAGATCACACTGTCATAAAAGATAAGCTCCTATTCAAAACAGAGACACTAATTGAGTTGTCTTGAAAAAATAATAACTGAGATAAGTGTCTGGTTGCTATAAAGCAACGATGTGGTTTTTCTGTAAAATTTTATAGAAAAATGCAAGTTTTACTTCTTGCCATTTAACCATTTTAAGTAGAAATGTACTGGTGATAGGCAGGAATTCACAGACTATTGCCACACAAAGAGAAAAATACCTAATAGGAATATTTGCTTTATGTAGCTAGTGCTTTAGTAAAGATTTGACCCTCACACTTATCATTAGGAGAAAACGGGTTGACTTCCTAGAACGGAGAAAGACTGCCAATGGTAAACGGCAAATCTTACTTTTTCCTCTTTGTCTCATTTTTCGTAACCCTTTATTGATAGATGGTGGTATGTGGATGCTACAGTGCAGAGAACACAAAATACTATGGGAAGACAGACAGGCCCATAAGTCCTAGAGAGTCAGAAGAGGCTTTGGAAAGGAGATGGATTTATCCAACTCTTACCAAGTATGTAAGCATGTCTAGAATATTCCTGATTGTCCTTGAGCTTCAGGGGATTTTCTCTGAATTCTAAATATGTCATTTAGGGATTCAACTGTCCTTCGCTGCTTTTGCTGATGTGCAAACTTAGATGGACCCCCCCCCCCCCGCTTAATTTTTTTTTAAATATTTATTTATTTGGCTGCCCAGAGTCTTAGTTGTGCCATGCAGTATCTTTTAGTTGAGGCACACAAACTCTTAGTTGAGGCATGTGGGATCTAGTTCCCTGACCAGGGATCGAACCGAGGCTTCCTGCACTGGGAGTATGGAGTCTTAGCCACTGGACCACAAGCGAAGTCACTTTTTTTTGTTGTTGTTTTTTAATTCAAGGCTTTGATATTTTAAAAGGCAGGGAACTGAGGCTACTATTGTTTGACTAAATATCACTTAAGGCTCCTTCTAATTCTAGAGTTCTATGATTTTAAAAATTACTGCTCATTGCATTACCTACTATATAACACATCAGTTTAAATGTGTTTGTTAATCTATAGCCTACTAACACTGAGAAATTTTTTTTTCCTTCACTACCACTTATCTCAAAAACTAATAGTTCAGAAGAACTCATAAGAATGTTTACAGACATATGTCTCACAAAGAAACTGAGTCCATAGCTGTGGAAGTTTGATAGCTATTTCTTTCCTATGATGGGCTAAGAATTGCCTTTTTATAGCCACCTTTAACTGTCTTTTCCAACCATATGAAACAAACATATTTTTAAACAAAAGACATTCAGATATTCAAAGACAATTTTAACAATCCTTTACCTTGAGTCGTTAAATTTGATGCTGTTCTTTCCTAGTATAGGTACCTAGTGCTATAAGTTTGCCTCTAAGCACTGCTATACTTGCATCCTATGTGGAAACACATTTCATTTCTATTTGGTTGAAAATACTTCCCAATTATTCTTTTCATTTCTGTCACGTGGGTTATTTGGCAAAATTCACCAGTGTGACCATTTGGGTCTGGGTGTTTTCTTTTCTGGAAAGTTTTTGTTGGTGGTGATGATATTGTTTGTTTTGAATGTATACTATTAATTTGATGTCTTTAATAGATATAGGGCTGTTCAGGTCATCTATTTCTCCCTGCATGAGTTCTGGGAGTTAATGTCTTCCTAGGAATTGGTCCATTTCATCTAAGTTCTCCAATTTATGGGCAGAAGCTGTTTGTAGCATTCTCTCACAAGCCCTGTAAAATCCATGAGGTCAGCAGTCATGGGCTCCTCCCTTCCTTTTTGATCCTGATAATTTATGTCTTTTTTCCTTGGTTAGCCTTGCTATAAGTTTATAATTTTATTAATCATGTTCAGAAACTTTTCATTTTGTTGATTTTTCTTTATCATTTTCCTATTTTCATTTTTTTTTTTACTTCTCTAATTTTTACTACTTTCTTCTGCCTGCTTGAAGTTTAATTTGCTCTTTTCTAGTTTCATAAGGTAGAAACTTCAGTTATTGATTTTAGGTTTATTCCTAACATAAACATTTAATGCAATAAATTTCCTTCCAGCCATTATTTTAGCTGCATCCCACACATTCCTGGTGACTCAGTCAATAAAGAATCTACCTCCAATGCAGGTGACGCAGGTTCAATCTCTGGGTTGGGAAGATCCCCTGGAGAAGGGAATAGCTACCCACTCCAGTATTCTTGCCTGGAGAATTCCATGGACAGAGGAGCCTGGAGGGCTACAGTCCATGGAGTCACAAAGAGTCCAACATGACTGAGTGACTAACACTTTCACACATTTTTATAGACTATATTTTCACATTTTGTTTAAAAAAGTATTTTTAAATTTTTCATGAGACTTCTTTGATGTATGCATTATTTGAAGTCTGTTATTTTCCAAATATTTGAGAATTTTCACACTATCTTTTTGTTATTAATTTCTATTTTAATTCCACTGTTGTCTGAGAATGTATTTTGTATGACTGCCAATTCTTTTAAATGTAAAGTATGGCCTAGAATGTGCCCCTGGGTTATTTAGAAGTGTGTTATTCAGTTACAATATATTTTTCCAAATATATTTGCTGTAATTTAATTCCATTATGATCAAGAACATTCTTTGTATGATTTCCAACCCTTTTAAATTAACTGACTTGTTTTCTTACCCAGAATATGGTCTACCTTAATAACTGACCTGGGCATGCTTGAAAAGAATATGTATTCTGCTTTTGTTGGGTTCTATAGTGTTATACACACACACACACATATATATAGTGTTATGTGTGTGTGTGTTAGTCACTCAGTCGTGTCTGACTCTGTGAACCCATGGACCATAGCCCACCAGGCTTTCCCATGGACTTTTCCAGGCAAGAATACTGGAGTGGGTTGCCATTCCTTCTCCATATAGTGTTCTATAAGTATCAATTAGGTCAAGCTGGTTGATACTGCTGTTTAAGCCTTCCACATCTTTATTGGTTTGTTTTTTACTTGGGGTATATATCTTACAAACCCCAACTCCATTGTTATTATTTTTACTTAAATAACTATCTTTTTAAAGAGATTTAAATTAGAAAGAACTTACACCTTTTCGCAGGTGGCTACCATTTCTGGTGCTCCTTATTTCCCCTTGGTATTATTTTCCTCTTCCTGAGGACTTTTAACATTTCTTGTAGTGTAGGTCTAATAGATATTAATTCTTTAAGCTTTTGCATGTCTGAAAATATTTCACTATCTTTTTTGAAAAATATTTTCACTAATTAATAGATTTTTCTAAGTTAACAGTTTTTTCTTTGAGACATTGTTCCACTACCTTCTGGCTTGCATTGCTTTTGGTGAAAAGTCTACTGTCACTCTCTGTTCCTCTAAATTTATAGTTTCTTTGTTCTCATTTTAAAATCTTTCTCTTTATTACTGGTTTTAAATTATCTGATTATATTGTGCCTTGGTATAATTTTCTTCATCTTTTTATTCTTTGGATAACTTCTAGATATTTATTGAACCACTGAGATTCATGGACTTATGGTTTTCATCAATTTAGCAAACTTTCAGCCATTATTTTTAAAAATATCTTTCTTCTGCTCCCTCTTTCCCTCGGATACTCTAATTATACATATATTTGGCTGTGTAAAGTTATCCCACAGCTTACTGATGGCCTTTATCCCCCAGGCATTGTGTGTGTGTGTGTGTGACTGTTTTATTTTATATAATTTCTATTGCTGGGTCTTCAAGTTCAGTGTCTAGTCTGCTGTTAATCCTGTCCATTGTACTTTTCAGACGTTTGTTGTCTCTAGAAGATCAATTTGGACAGTTTTATAGCTTTCATGTCTCTCCTTAACAAATTGATGCTTCCTCTATTATCTTGAACATACAAAACTAGCTTTAATCATAGTTCTAATATCTTCCTTTAGTGAATATGTTTATTAAAATCTTAATAAAAATCTGTTCATTAAATTTGTTTATTAATATCTGTTTATTAAATCTGTTTCATTTATGAGTCCATTTTGTTGACTGAATTTTCTCCTAACTACTGAAATTTCCTGTTTCTTTGCATAGCTGGTAAATATTGATTGGATGCTAGATACTGTATACTTTATCTTGTTAGTACTGGATTTATGTGTTTCTTTAAATATTCTTGAGCTTTGTTCTGGGCTGCATTTGAGCAACTAGAAACAATCTGACCCTTCATTTATTTAATGTTTTGGCCACACA
The DNA here is from genome assembly GCF_910594005.1 of Cervus elaphus. Taxonomy (NCBI): domain Eukaryota; kingdom Metazoa; phylum Chordata; class Mammalia; order Artiodactyla; family Cervidae; genus Cervus; species Cervus elaphus. The sequence continues at coordinate 27,848,973 of NC_057840.1, forward strand.
ATGTAGTATATGGGATCTAAAGCTGACCAGGGTTCAAACCCATGCCCCCCTGCAATTGAAGCACAGAGTCTTAATCAGTGGACCACCAGGGAAGCTCCACAATTTGACCCTTTAAACCAGGAGTCCGCAAATTATGGTCCACAAGTCAAATCTGGCTGACAGTCTATTTATAAAGTTTTATTTTAGAATTCAACCACCCCAATTCATTTACATATTCCCTATGGCTGCTTTATCATTACAATGGCAGAGCTAAGTAGTTGCAGGAGGGTCATATATGCCTGCAAAACCCAAAGTATTTTCATTTGGCCCTTTACTAAAAAAGTTTTATGATTCCTCTTTAATGGCTTACTTTTAAGATTTTTCAAGTAGGATCAGAACAGCCTTTTGTCTAGGACTAGTTTTGCCTCACCACTGAGGCAGTACCCTTCTGAGCAGTCAATCTAATGTCACTTACATCACAAAGTTTTTCTGCTCTGAATGGTGAGGATGTCCACTTCCCAGCTAACATGAGCTACCTTTCCATTTCCAGTGTTGTTGTTGTTTTTTTTTTTTTTCTTTTTTCCCCAAGACTTGGGGAGTTCTCTCCTAAGCATATACTAATCAGTACTTAACTCAAAACTCCAGGGGAACCCTCTACAGATCTCCAGAGCGCTCTCTGTGCAACTCTCTTCTCTCTCATCCTCTGTCCTGCAAATTCTAGCTGCCTCGATCCCCTGAGTTCCCAGCTCTAGCATCTCAATTCTGACTACCGAGCTGTGTTTGGGTTCTCCTCTCACACTGTGTCCTTGGGCACAGCATTTGTTTCCTTTATCTCATGGTTAGCTGTCTTATGCCATTTGTCATCCGAAGTCTAAAAATCTTTGTTTCACACATTTTATGCAGTTTTGTTTGCTTTGATAAGGCAGGACAATAAATTCAGTTCCTGTTACTATTATCATGGCTGGAAGTCATGGTGAAAAGTACCCTCAGTAAGAAGTTTCAACTCCTTACATTTGCATTAGTGCTTTATATTTACAGATAAGTACTGACAAATCTAAATTATCTCATTTCATCCTCTTTACACTGCTAAAATGTAGAGATTACAAAAAATGCAAAAAATTGTCTGGGGTCATATTATAGTGCAGTCCATGTCTCCTAGTTATTTTCTCTTCCATAAATATATATATATAATTTTTCAAAATTTACTATGTGTAATGATGTAAATAATAAAAGATTGTCTTCTGTACAAAGTATACTATAAAATGATTTATTATGAGCATCTCACTCTTATAATACCAGCAAAATTGGATTAAAGAATTAATAGTTACTGAATGCTGCTAATGGCTAGGTCTATCACCTCAATTAATCTTCATAAGCCTCATAGCTATTATTATTGCAATTTTACAAAAGACAAACTGTGGCTAAGAAAGCTTCATTAGGTTTGTTATAGCATACTCATTGGAATCACAGCCAGAATTCAAGCCAGGCTATGCCTGGTTGGAAAACTTGTGCTATCCACCATGCTGTCTGCTCTCTAATCTACAGCTCTTAAAAAGAGCACTTATGGAACTAAATTCTGATAGAACACTAAATCTTCAGCAACAACATGACATTAGGAATCATTTACTAAAATTATCAAGATCTATTCATTTTTACCAAAGAATGTCTAATCAAATAAGCACTGAAAAGAAAGTGAAGCATATTCTCGGAACAAATTTCATACCTAGTTTTTCTCCCAGTAATCCTTAGAAATATAGATGATTGACATTTTCATTACTTTTTTTTTTTTTAACTTACCTATCTTTGTCAAGGTCAGGAGGCAACAAGAGAAGGTTGTACTGGGCAAAGTCAGTAACTACCACACAATCCATTTTCCCATCCCACTTTCCCATCTTTGTAAACAGAACACACAAAAATGCCCACCCTCATGGAGTTCAAGTGAAAGGGAGATTGACAAGTAAAATATATACAAGCAAGTGGTTAGGAAAAATAAAGTACTGTAGGGAGGGGAAGTACTAGGGGTGTGAGGCAGGGAGAAACAGGGCTAATTTGAAATAAGCTAGTCAGAGAAGGCCTCGATGAGGCGATGACAGTTATGTGAAGATTTGGAGATAAGAAAGCAAGTCATGTGGCTACTTGTGGGAACAGTACCTGCAAAACCCCAATGAAGGAACAAGAATACTGGTGTGGCTGAAGCAGTGAGTGAGGACAAGCAGTGACAGGCTTGGTTAGATCAGAGGTAATGGGGGCCCATATCATGTAAAAGTTGATAAGCCTCTGTGAACACTGGAGCAGAAAAGTAATGTGATCAGACTTAGGAGTTTTAAATAATTTATCTGGCTGTCATTTGAAGAATGGATTATAGGGGGAAAGCATAAAAGCAGGGAAGCCAGTTAGGAGGCTATTTTAATAAAAAGATGAAGGCTTGAACCAGTATGGTAGTAAAAGATGTGGCAAGAAGCAGTCATCTTCTGGATATATTTTAGGTAGAGTTGACAGTACTTCCTGATACAGGGGATGACCAAAAGATGTGATGATAGTGTCACAAAGATTATGTGAGCAACTGGAGAAATGTAGTTGCCATATACTGAGACGAGGAAAACTAATGAAGAAAGTTTGGCTGAAGTAGACAGTATTAGCCATTTAATACTGTAAATGTTTTCAGTGATAGAGGGAATAATTCATTTCCCAGGTTAAAAATATTTATTTGAATCTATTTCGAATGTTGAGATTTCACTGAATTAAAAAAAAAAAATAAAACTACCATGAAACAGGAGATCTTCCTGTTTTTCTTCCATGTGCTACAAAGAAAAAGTTATCGAACAGAAATACAGCTACTCCAAATGATAAAATGAGAATAAAGCTAAATTCTCCCAATCTGCAATTCTCCATTCATTTCATCTATTGGACAGATTTTCACAGATAAATGAAATAGAATTTGTTATACCTCATTAGTCAAACCATTCACATTAGTGGCTTTCTCCTGGGGTGCTGTGCCCCTCTTACCATCTGCCACAATGATATGAAGACTGTGATGCCCAACAGGATGGATGTATGTACAACCTCAGATCCACGGATGGCACTTTGCTCCTGCTAATCATAACCCTGATAGGAAGTCACTCCAAAGAAACAGATGGCCCTAGCCCAAGATGTGTAATTCAAACTTTCTCAAAACAATTATCACCTAACAGTATCAGGAAAAGTGAAACCATCCTTAAAATACAAACCAATAATAAAAAAAAGTTTTCCTCTAAAAGTTCTCTAGAAAAATATTTTCATGTAATTAGAAACTATAAAAGGTTGGAGGTGAAGAACAGAAAAAATTAAAATACCAACTTACAAAAGCCAATGACGACTATGTTCCCTCAATTAGGCAGGGAAAAACCTAGAAACAAAAATAAAAATTATTAGTTCTATATAGTAGTTGTGTGCACATTTTAAATTGTACCTTTACTGAGATAACTGCAAATTCCACATGAAGTTTTTTTTTTTTTTTCACATGAAGTTTTAAGAGAGATCTTAAGTGTCCTTTACTCAGTTTCTCAAGGGGTAACATTTCACAAAACTAAAGTACTGTGTCACAATCAATATGTGTGTGTGTATATATGTATTATACAATATACTGGTCTCTTGAGATTTCCCCAGACTCACTTTACCTATTTGTAGTGTATTTAGTTCTATAGCATTTTATCACCTGTGAGATCAGTGACCCCCCCCCTCTACAGCCTAGACACTGAACAGTTCATCAACACAAGTTTCTCTTGGGTCATCCTTTCATAAGCACACCTGTCTTTTTTCCCACAACCTCCCTCTGTCCCTAACAATAAAATAACATTCATTTGTGAATAATCATTTCACTCATTGTGTGTTGAGTCTACTATGTAGTTATAATGTCAAATCATAAATAAAGAATTCCTTCTGCATTAAAGAATAAGTTTCAGTTTAAGGAACAAATTCTCTGGAGAGATGTTTTTTTCCTCGTTACCTTAACATACACTATTCATTTCAAAAATCAAAAGGTAAAAGGTAAGCTAAAGTAGGGTCTGCATTCAAAGATTCCACAATTTCAATATTTAAAGTATTTTTTACAGCAGTTCTAGGTTCACGGTAAAAATGATGCAAAGGTGTTTTTAATTTCAAATTCTATTTGTCTATTGCTAGTATACAGAAAAGCAACTGGCTTTTGTATAATGAATTTGTATCCTACAATGTTGCTGTAATTGTTTATTGGTTTTGGTAGTAGGGTAATGCTAGCCTCACAGAACGAGTTAAAAAGTATTCCCTCTGCTTCTATCTTTTGAAAGTAATCATAGAGAAGTGGCATAATTTCTTCCTTAAATGTTTGGAAGAATTCACCAGTAAAACCACCTGAGCCTGGTGCTTTCTGTTTTGGAAGGTAATTATTTATTTGAATTATTTAATTGAGAAATCATCTTCAATTATCTATTTCTTCTTCTGTGTTTTGGCAGACCGTTTCTCTTTAAAGAGTTGGTCCATTGCATCTAGGCTATCAAATCTGTGGGCACTGAGTAGTTCACTGTATTCCTTTATTATCCTTTTAATGTCCAAGGGATCTGAAGTGATGTCCCTTCATTTCTGATATTAGTCATCTGTATCCTCCCTCTTCTTAGTCTCATTAGAGACATCAATTTTACTGATCTCTCAAACAAAACCAATTTTGATGTCACTGATTTTTTTCTATTGACATCCTATTCTCAATTTCATTGATTTTTCTGCTTTAATTCTTATTCTTTTCTTCTGCTTACTTTAGATTTAGTTTGCTTTTGTCTAGTTTTTTAAGGTGGGAACACAGATTAATGGTTCTTCTTTCCTAACATATCCATTTCCTTCTAAGCACTGCTTTCTCTGCAACCAACACATTTTGATAAGTTGTATTTTCATTTAGTTTACAATATTTTAAAATGCCCCTTGAGACTTTTTCCTTTGACATATGTGTTATTTATATGTATGTTATTTAATCTCCATGTGTTTTGAGGATTTTCCAGATGTCTATTATTTCTATTGTAATTTCATTATGGTCTGAGAGCAGACACCATGTGATTTCTATTAACTTTGTTAAGACGGGTTTTATGGCCCCAAATGTGGTCTATCTTGATAAATGTTCTATGTGAGTTTGAGAACAATGCCAGTGTCCTTTTCAGGTAATAATCCTATTCAAGGTTGCAGACTGATGACTTCTTATAGTCTCACATGGCAGAAGAAAAAAAAAAGCTGGCTAGTTCTCTGGCCTCTTCTCATAAGGGTACTAATCCCACTCATGAAGGCTCAACCCCTCATGATCTAAATACCTCCCAAAGCCCCATCTTCAAATATCCCCACATTGGGTGTTAGAAATTCAACATATAAATTTTGAGTGGATATAAACATTTGGTCCATTGTAATGACCTTTTATATACATGAAGACAATTTAGTCATTTCTGAAAGACCTCTCTCTCTACAAAATCTCACACCAAAAACAAGAGCTGGGGGAGAAAGCTGGGTAGACTACTCGAACCCTATACAACTTAGTAATCAGAGAGCTAACCAAATAATTATGGATAACTTGACTTAACTTAGACAGCCACAGTAGGCAGCTCAGTGAAACTGGAGAGTGCTCAGGTAATATTAAAAAGGCAGCAAAACAACACAGTGGAAAGGCTACTGCAGGAGAAGTGGGGTCTCACAGCTAGAGAGAGTGACATCACTCTAATTCTGTCAATTCAGACTCAGCTGAGTTCCACAGCCTCCAGAACATTCCCCACGTCTTATTATTTCCCACTTTTGCTACTACCTTCCAAATGAAATCTCATTTCCCACACTTGTAGATACAGCTCTCTCTGCTAACATCCCTACATCATGCTTCACTGAGAGAGAAAAGGAAAAAGTACTGGATAGAGCATCTTATCTTCCCAATGCTAAATCTACAAATTACCCTTCCTAGCACAAAGACCAATCCCAGCTCTCCATCCAAAGCTTCCTCTCCATGATTATCCTCTCCATTTCTACTAGAGGTGCTTTTTGCCAACATACAATCATGCTCTGGTATTTAATAAACAAAATTTTCACTGACCTTGCATTGCCTTCTAGCTTCCACTGGGTTTCCAAACTAACTTTCTCAGATCAACTTAACGGAAAAGAATTGAAAACCGGTAATCCCCATTTCCTCACCTCCCGTTCACTTTCCAACCCATTCCATCTTGGCTCTTATCTCCACCACTCTATCAAAGGATCCTTATCAAGGTCACCAAAGCCAATTCTTATTATCCTCATTTAAAAAATCAGGACACTGAAGCTCAAGAGAGATTATTAAGTTGAGATAGTAAAGATACTTACCTTCCCCTGGAGATAAGCAAGAGCCCAGGGCTGCCCCAAAGCACCCTTTACAGGATATTAGACTAAGGTCTTTATCGTCCAGGGACTCCCACCTCTTTCCTTCCTCATGTCACCTTCCCTGTATTAAATCTCTGATTTATTCCTTGAAATACCCCATTGCATTTCATCACTTTAATTGAGAAAAAGTCTTTGCTTAACCTGTGAATATGTTCAGTGTACGCCACTTAGTGTATATTACATTGGTCACAACAATCTGAGAATAGGTGGTTTTATCCCTTTTATATGAGTAAGAGAATTTTGGCTCAGAAAGAATAAAAACTTTTCCAGTATCAGACAGTTTATTAAGCAGTAGAGCTAACATTTGACCTCATTACCCGGATTCTGCACCCCAAGCTGACTGCCCTTCATGTTGGTTAAATCTGAGTCTCTTAGTTGCTCCTGTTACATGGTAACAAGAAGTCACTCACGAAGAAGTACATACTACTTGGTTACCCCTAAAGTTCAAAAACAGACAAAACTAATCTACAGTGATGGAAATCAAGAGTGTTACTTCTAGGGGAGGTACTGGCTAGGAGGTGAGAGAATTTTCTCTTTCTGGATGGATGTAATATTGTCTATCTTCATGCAGTGATTATACAGGTGATATATATTTTAAAAAATCATCAAGCTGTATTATTAAGATTGACACACTTTATATGCTTCCCCTATCCATGTATTTCATACCTCAGCAGAAAAAGAAGCATACTGTTAATGTAAGTGAAGCAATTTCAATGTTGTGTTTTATAAAAAAAAACACATCTGCTTAATAATTTTACTTAACTATTTATTTTTAGTATCAAGGTGGGATGCCATAGAAGAAATAGCAATAACTTTTGAATCAGACAAACCAGTTTTGCCACTTACTAACTATACTGTTGTTGGACAAGTTTCTTAATCTCTTTGATACTGAGTTTCTTCTCAATTTAAAACTGAGACAATAATACTTACTTTGCAAAACTGTAGCACAATTATAGTAGGCATTTAACAGTGGTAGCTATTTAGCAATAGCTCTTTGTATGTAAGTATCACGGCAGGTACAAGAACCCTATCTCTAAGAACCTGACCAACTGGAAGTGACGTTGAGATATAAAGATTAATGATGAAAGGGAAGAATTTAACAAGAGCTATGGATTACAAATTACAGGGTTCCTATCTAGCTAGTAGGATTGTGGAGTGAGTATTCTCTGAATAGAGCCTGAAATTTTTCAGAAAATTCACTGAAGGCCGAGGAAACTGCACAAAGATAAAGCATTGCCTCATATACAGTGCAGTGACTTCAGATTTTAATGAGCAGTTAATATCAGTTGTGTCACTGGTCTAAATCTGAGGAGCAAGACTATAAGGCTAGAAAAGCAACTTGGAACTAAATAAATGACCACTGTCAGGTTAAGAAGTCAAGAACCTATTTTTTTCCTGAAGCCCTCGGATGTACTGAAAGAAAATCCCAAGGGAATGACCCCAGTGGTTATTACACATGATAGGGAAGGGAGGGTAAGTAATTGTTCAATATTAAACTGTACAGCAAAGAAAGAGAAGAACTAGGAACCGAACTCAGGCAGTCTGGCTCCTGAGTCAGAATTCCAATAAAAATAGAAAGAATAAAAGAAATGGAAAATCACCACTAGAATACCACAATAATAACTGCTACAGGTAAGGTCAGTTAAATACTAAAACAGTGGACAAAGCTTTTAAAGAGAAACAGGGCATTTACACAATCTCAAAATAAATCCCTCAATGTATTTATTAATTATTGTGGAAGTTTTAATATATACTCACAAATCATTTGATAGTTTACCTTCTCCTTCCCTTGAATGTTAAATTGCTTCTAACAGAAAGAGTGTAAAAGATGAAAAACAGAAATGTTACAATGGAGAAGCCTGGGAGATGCTACTTAAAGTATGTGTTCAAGATTAACGTGTTGATATGGGTGTCATGTGCCCTCGGATGTGATGCAATAAGGATACAATATTTCTTTGGTATGCTTCCTTTGAAGTCCATAACCTCAGTCTAATTGTGAGAAAACATCAAACAAACCCAAACTGATGAACCCTGTACAAAATACTTGACCAGTACTCTTCAAAAATGGCAAGGTAATGAAATACAAGAAAAGACTCAAAACCTGTCATGGATTAGAGTAGATTAGGGAGACATGGCAACTAAATGTAATGTATATGGATTATATCCTGGTAATGTGGTACATGGATTATATCCTGGAACAGACTGGTGGAAAAACTGGAAAAATATGAATAACGTCTATAATTAATAGTATTGTGTCAACATTAAATGCTTAATTTTGGTAAATGCATCATGGCTATGTAAACTGTTAACATTAGAGGAAGCTAGGTGATGCATATACAGGAACACTCTACACTATTTTTACAACTTTTCTGTAAATCTAAAATTATTTCATAATAAAAAGGGTTTTAAAATTTTGATACACATTTGTGAAAACAAATTTCAGTAAACTAGAAATAAAAAATTTCTTACTTTGGTAAAGAATATCTACAAGAGAATGTCCAGTAAACATCATCCTTAAAAGAGAGATATTCTCCTCTAGGATTAGGAAAAAGCAAGGATGTCCATTTCTAACACTTTTCTTTAAGTCTGTTCCAATGTTTCTAGCCAGTGCAATAAGGCAAGAAAAATATTTTTTTAAAAAGGAACAGAGATTAGAAAGACAAATTTAAACTTTTTTTTTTTAACAGACGACATGATGGTACATTTAGAAAATTTGCAACAATCTACAAACTAGGACTTCCCTGGTGGTTCAGTGTTAAGACTCTGAGCTTTCACTGCAGGGGGCATGGATTCTATCCCTGGTCAGGGCATTAAGATTCTGCATACTATATGGCAGAGCTAAGAAATAAGGGGGATAAAAAGCATCTACAAACTATCAGAACTGAAAAGTGAATTTAGCAAGATCCAACAGTGAGGACTAGAAGTATAAAGCTTCTACAGGAAACAATCAGCAAATGTCTTCAGGATCTTGATGGAGGGCAACAATGAAGGTGGAAGAAAATTCTGTGGACAGGGTACAAAAAAAGCACTAATCTTCTACCCTCCCACTCCCCAAAAAACACTGACAGACTGGACTTCAAAAAAACAGATCTGCTCATCCAAAGGCACTATTAAGGGAATAAGACAGGTAGAAAATATATGCAAACATGTACCTGATAAAGGTTTCCTATTCAAAACACATAAGGAGTTAAAAATCACTAACAAAAGATAACCTAATTAAAATAAGTGGGCAAAAGACTTACATAGATACTTCATAAAAGAAATCGGAATGGCCAAAAAAGATATAAAAGGATGTTCAACATTATTATTATTCTTGGAAATGCAACCAACTTACCCAAAGACCATCAATTCAGCTCCCTGGTACATATCCAAGGGATAAGAGTATATATATTCACCAATGGCAGTTTCAAGAACATCTATGGCAATTTTATTTATAATGGCTGAAATCTGAAAACAACTCCTATGCTTATCAACAAGAAAAAAGGTAAATAAATTGTAGTATATGCAATATTATAGAAGAGGAATCACCAAACTTTCTCTGCAAAGGGTCATATAAAATATAGGCTAAGCTTTGTGGGCGATATGGTCTCTGTTATAACTACCCAACTCTGCTCAATGGACATGGCTATGTTCAACAAAATATCATATATGAAAATATATTACGGGTTGGAGCTGGCTCATGCAACTTTTACATGCAAGCCATATACTTTATTCTTATGTCATCATTGTTTGTAAATTACAGCTCAATTTGAAGAAGAAAAAAAAATTAGACAAAGTTCAGAAAGCAGATCTGAAGAAATTACCTAGAATTCAACATGAACAAAAATGTATAATATATAAAAGCTATATAAAAAGAGATGGATGACAGAATGACAAAGTCTAATAGAAGTCTAATTGGAGTTCTTAAAGGAAAGAATGGGAAAAAATGGAGAAAAGCAATACTGAAAGACAAAAAAGGTAAAATTTTCAAGAAGTGATGAAAAACAAACCTTAGAGACAGGAACACAATCAATCCAGGATCAATGAAAGGTCCACACCGAGACACGTTCTGTCACAAAGCTGTAGAGAACAAAAGAGATCTTAAAATCAGGCAAAACAAACAAATTACCAACAAATAACAGTTATTTGAACTAACTGTAACACTGAAAGTAGAAGTCACTGGAATGTCACCTTCAAAGGGCTGAGAAAGATACTGCTGGCCGGGAAATGTATGTCTAACAAAACTATCATTCAAAAATGAATGCAAAATAAAGCCATTTTCAGATAAAGTTTGCCATCAACTGTCCCTTAATAAACAAGCTTCTAAAATATATATTTTAGGAAGAAGAGAAAGATCTGAGGTGCAAGAAGGAATGACAAATCATGAAAAAAAAAGTGATGTCAAATTTATAGGAGAAAAAAAATCAAGATGGAACTAAACTCTGGAAGACAACAACATTTAAGCTGGGAGATTAAATGCTTATCAAGGCAACTTATGCTTCTTGAATTATTTGTAAAAGGAAAAAAATTTATAAACTTCAGATTAAGTTGGTACATTAAAATTTTGAATGACACCACTAAATAAATAAAATATGTTATTTTCATACTAGTGGAGAGGGAAGAAAATGGAATAGAAAAAAAATCCAAAAGGTAGCATAGAAGAGGGGAAAAAAAAAAGACAGGACAAAAAGAACCACAAAAGATAATGCTAACTTTCATCTTAAGTGCATCAGTTACTATATTAAATTCAACTGGACTGAGGATCCAGTTAAAGGACAGATTGTCAGAGTGGATTAGAAAAAACTATCAGGTTTTACCTATGAAAGAGATATTCTAAGCAAATGCTAACTAAGAGAGAGGTGTGACTAGGATATTATAAAACAAAATGGATCTTAAGGTAACAGGCATTTGGGTGAGGAGGCCTAGAACCCCACTACAGAATGACAAAAGATCCAATACACAGAGAAGAAAAAGCAGTACGCACTCTTTTTGTATGCACGTAACTTGTATGTATGTCCAACTTTTATAAAGCAAAGTTGACAGAATTACAAAAAGAAACCAAGAAAATTCATTATTTCATTGTGACATTTTTATTATACCTATCTCAGTAATTAAGCCAAAAATTAGCAAGATTAAAAAAGATTTAAACATTACAATTTTTATGCCTGATCTAAGACATATATACGTGTGTGTTCATTTACTTATATACCTACCTTGCCCCAAAAGTCTGTGAATATATATTCTTCTCAATCATTCAAGGAGCTGTTGAAAAGCTAACCCGTGAGGCCATAAAACAATTCTTAAATTTCAAAGAACTGGTAGCACAGAACCCTAATTTGCTGACTACACTGCAAGCTTTAAAAAAATCAATAACAAAAGGATAACTCACAAAACTTTCCACTTTTGAAAATTGAAAATACTTCTAAAAATCTCATAGGAAAAAGAAAAAAAATAATGAAAAACGTTTTTAATTCTTAGAACTGAAAAAATATACTACACATAAGACAAAAGTAAGGAAAAAATCTGTAGTCTTTGCAAGAAGAGACAAATAAATGACCAGAGAATCCAGAAATGAGCCCAAGTATTTCTGGAAATATGTATATGAGAGAGGCGGCACCGTAAACCATTGGTACTGCGCATGGAAAAAGCAAACAAATTAATCTTGACCTCATAACATAAATATGTTCATTTATGTATACATATACTTACCAGATAAATTAAAGAAATGTGAAAAATGCAAACTTTAAAACTTTTAGAAAAAATTTTCAACATGTATTTCCTTAATAACAAAGAACATCTTAAGACACAAAAGCACAAAGAAATTGCCTGCAGTTTATGCAACCAAAGGACCTGTATCTTGAACTGTTTTCCAACAGAAATTTCTGCAGTGATGGAAATGTTCTGTTATATAATACAGCATAATATAAAGTAATACAGCATAATAAAATATAAGAGCCACTAGTCACATGTAGTTACTGAGCACTTGAAATGTGGCCTAGAGTGACTGAGGAACTGAAAATTGTTGAAGTAAATATAACAAACAGCATGTTAGCATTTTAAACTCCTTGTAGAAGACGTTACATTTTCAAATGCTTTTCAGTATTCAACTTTTTTGTATAAAGAATTTGATTTTAGCTTTCATTACTATATAAATTATAACTTCAAGTTTGTAAAAATACATAAAAGTTGCTTTTTAGAAAGCACACTAAAATGTTCACAGTATTATCTGTGAATGATTTTTATTTTCTTCTAAATACTAACAAATTATTAAAGATATAAAACATATAAAGAATTTAATGAACACTGATGTATCCACAGTTTATGAAATAAAATATTATTAATATTGTTTAAATTCCCTAAGTACCTCTCCCTGGTCAGGACTTCTTTACAGGAAAGCTGGGAAGCTTCAGGTTTCTTCATTTTGTGAAGCCCATGTTTTAATATACTTTCAGGAAAATTTAACTTACAGACATTATATGTAGCATTTAACGAAGAGTTATAAAGCAAACACCAACGTAACTACTGCCGAGGTCAGGAGATATAGCATTTTCAGCGTCTCAAAACCTGCCCCCAGCCAAAACCTCATAGTGTGTTCCTTCACATTCACCCCTAAGAGATGACCACTAACTTGATTTTTATGCTGTTAATTGCTTTACAATTTTTCTATACAGTTTTTAATGTCTACATATGCACCCCCAAACCACACCTTTATTTCACCAGGTTCTGAATTTCACATAGATGATATCATACAGTCTTCTTCAGCAATTTTTTTTTTTCTCTCAACGTTATTAAGACGCATTTGTGCTAAGACACAAAACTACTTCATTCACCACTGAACCGGGTGGGTTCCATTTTATGACTGGAGTATAATTTATATTCCCCCTTCAGATGAACAGGGAGGTTGCTTCCAGCTTCTGAGTTTTACAAACACCACCATAGCCAACCTTCTTGTACACGTCTGCTTGTGTATATGTATGAAAATTTATCTAGGGCAGTGGCTTTCAAACTTTTTCGACCATGACTCATCCTAAGGAATGACGTTTTACATCATGACACACATCTGTGTGTGTATAAAACAGAGAGAAGAAAAAAAAAAAAGTTTCATGAAGCAAATACCCTATGACCTGAGACACATTCTGATTATTTTCTATTCTCTGTTAGTTCGCGTTTTATAAATTCCGATCACTCGCCACTTAATTGGTTTCATGACCCACTAAATGGGTTTCAATCTTGGAAAAACATCACGTCTACAGGCTAAATACCTAGGAGTGGAACTGCTGGGACGTGTAGCCCGGACATCGGATGTTGTCAACTTTTCTAGATCCTTAACTTTAAGTAAACGTTCTTATCTAATTTACCACTCTATAATTTCAGGGCTAAAACTGTGAAACATCAGCTCGTTTTATCTTTTCCTTTGGTCGTTAAACAGTATTAATCACTTACCATGTGCTAAGTAGCCACCGGGCTCCGAGCGAGACTGATGGGTTAACACACGGGAGGGGGTAGGGGGAGGACAGAAGGGACCAGGACCTCAGTGAGGCCCCAGAAAGCTCACAGGAGGGGCCTCCGATCCTGCCTGGGGAGGGAGGGGTTAGAGAAGGATTCCTGGAAGAAGGAGGACCTACGCTGAGTGTTTCTATTTTTAATTTTTATTGGTTTCCTAAAACATAAAAGTAACACATTTGTTGAAGAAGAAGAAGGGAAAAAAAAAAAAAAAGGAATCAAAATTACAGGAGTATATGTATTAAGAAGTAAAAATCCCCGGCTCTGCCCTGAAAGTTTGATGCTGAGCGTAAATAACCAAAGTTACACCATCAGTTATCCTAATCTAGGAAATTTTCAAGAGCCCGCATTTTAGAATCGTCTTCGGTGCCTACCTGATAGGGTCCATAGGTCTAAAAGCATGAATCGAATCACATTTTCCATCATGGATGTAAACGCAAACATTTCATGTGTAGGCAGTCACAGTATTACTTTGAACAGACTTTCTGCCCCGCCGCCCCAACCCCACCCCACCCCAGCCTTTTAGCAAGGTTTCAAAAACCGAATCTATTTACCGCAGATCAACTACACGCGAGCGTTTCAAAAAGTGGCATGAAGAACCCCGGGGTGGGGGAAGAAGTCGTTGTCGGAGCCGAGCTGGCTTGCCCGGAGACAATTTGTCAGAGTTTCGCGCTGGGTCCCGCGGACCCGGACCCCCGCACGGACGCGGCGCGGCGGCACCGGCACACCCTCTGGCGCGCGGCACGGAGCCCGGCGCGGTGCCGGTTCTGCGGCCAGGTTGCCGCCCCGCCGCCCCAGGCCGGCCGCGGCCCCTCGGCTCCCCCTCTCAACTCGCCCCGAGCGCGGCTGCGAGCCTCCCCGCCACCTACCCTGCGGGGTCCGGAGCCCCCCGGAACTCAAGCGCGGCAGCTCGGGCGTGCCGCCTCCGCGGCCATGACTGCGACCTGGGGAAGCGCCCCGTGTGCCAAGGCCCCGCGGTCCGAGCGGCTGCAAGGAGAGCCGCCCCGTCCGCCCGTCCGTCTGTCCGCTCTCCAGGAGAGTGAGGCCAGAGTCCGCCCCACCCGGGCTTAAATCAAGGCTTGGGGCGGTACCGACAGGCTGAATGACAAATGGCAGATGCCGTGGGCTTTTGCCGCCCTCCGCGGCCGCGAGGATGGCTGCGCCGAGGAGGCCGCGCACAGGCGGAGCCCGGGAGCCGGAACGGCGCGGCCGCGAGGAGGGCGCTGGGGCCCCTGGCGGGGGCGTCACGTGGCAGGAGGAGGCCCCGCTGGGGAGCCAGGGGGTCGGCGGCCTGGGCGGAGGAAGAGGACCGGCGCCCAGACGCCTGGCCGATGGAGTCATCTGTGTGGGGCTAAGCCAAGGTCGCCCAGGTGCAGAGCTGGCGCAGGTAGACTCGAACCAGCCCGGAGCCCCACACCGTAGCGGGGATGGTTCACTCAAGTCACCACCAGGATGAACTGCCCGGAGCCAAATCAGAAACGAGAAACACGACAGATGCTAGGAGAATAGGCTGCCAGAGGCCAGACTTACCCCTTCTCCCCGTGCCGCGTGGAAATCATGGCAGCCTAACTGTGCCCACTCGTCTTGACTCAGGCAGTGTGCTAAGCACTTCACAGGTAAACACACGGAGGCCTCACGACCCCCCTCCCGGCAGAGAAATACGCCTCCTCCCGGTCTCACAGCTGGAGACTCTAAGGCACAGAAAAGATTAGAAGGAAATTATTTTACAGTTATGGAATCATACTGGGTGTACTTGAAGTCATTTAAAAATGGTCTTTGGATTGGAGAAACAAGCTAACCTCCAGCGGTTGCTTTCTTCCCTGCAAGATACACATTGCTAAAAGAGGCCTATAAGCATTAAGTAAAACGACTTAAGAGAGGCGGTTCACTACGTATTTCAGACTCTGGTAGCTCCGAAATATGTTAACAACATCGTCCACGTCTATCCATCTTCTCCGCAGTCTCCGGATTTCCATCGCTTGTGTTACTTTCGGCTTTAAGCACTCAGCACATTTACAAGTGCTCGACCATCTTCTTCTTCCAGATGTTCACTTTTAAGTCTATATTTAAATGAATTCCGTGTTCATCCTAACATATCCGTTCCTGAATTATTTTATTTCTTGAGGGACTGCTCTCTTTTTTCAAGCTGTTTTCTTAAGGAGCACTTATAGAGTACTTTAATGTTTTATCTGTTTATCTCTACACATTAAACAAACAAACAAACCAAAAATTCAGAGTAGGGTAAATATTTTGGATTCACACCTCTCTTCAAAACCTAGCAGAAAAAGAAGGCAATTGCTTCACTGATTTTTTTAATTAGGAAAGTATGATAACACATTCATAGGAGACTTGGAAAATACAGGAACAAAGTTACATATAGTTCCACAATATATTATAATCATTTTTAAGCAGATAAATTAAGATTTTTAGTTGGCGTTTTAATATCAAACTCTCAAAAATTAATAGAACGAAAAGATAGAAAAGTAGGAGGATACAGTAGACCTGAAAAGCACTATGAACCAATTCAACATAATTAAGATTTATATAATTTTCACACAGCAACAAGATATAAATTCTATTCCCATAGACTCTAAACCAGAAGACACTGGAACATATCCAGGAACAGAAAACAAGGTACAAAAATCTCATGGCTTAAAGATATTGAAATCATACAGAGTCTATTCTCTTATCACTGTGGAATCATGTTAGAAATCAGTATCAAAAGATATTTGAAAATAATTCACATATTCTCAAGTGCAATGTGACATTTACCAAGAGACTTAACCATTGAAATCCTCAATGAAGTTAAAAGACTGAAAAAAACAGAGGGTGGTTGAAGAGAAGATACTTCACTGATTTTTGACATTATAGATTTCTGTGGAAAGAGCTGAATCCTGTGCGATTTTCCCTCGGAAGTGATTTGATTTTTCTGCTTGGATAAAGAAAAGAATTCATCATTAAAGCAGCTGTATATCCTTAATTGGGCTATATCTTAGTGTCAACTTTTCTGTATCAATTTCCCCCCAATATATAGTATGATCTTTCAACTTATGGATTTCATTCTTAGTGTAGTATCCCATTCATATTATATATCAGAATAAATTTATCTTTCATTAGTTGGCTTTTCTACTTCAGAGTCACCCATTAGTCTTATATTTGATTTTTATTTTCTATATCCATCTTTTGATTTGCATTCATTCTGATTCTCTAAACAATTCTGGTCTTTGGTTTTTCTAGCTTGTTGGATTTTAAAATCATGTTCTTTTGAAAAATTGATTTTCTTAGTTATGCAATTTCCTTTTTCATCACATTCTTGTCTTATCCTTGAGCTACTTCATGAAATCATACTCTTTTTCTCTGGTGAGTCAAACGTATATAAGGAATATAAATTTCTGTTCCTTGGTTGTGTTTTCTTCCAGTCTGCACACTATTTCCCTTGCTTCCCATTTAGAACATGTTTACATAATAGCCATGTCATATCTTTTATCTTGCTTATCCTTAAAAGTTAACAACAGACCTTGTGTTTGCACTAACAGAGTGAATTCCTGGTTCACTTTCCTCTTCACCTGAGATGTGTTTGTCTTCCCTATCCAGAGCTTCAGTTTTAGGGCTGAGCGTTATTTCTATCCATCATTTCTGGGACCTGAGGGTCTCAGGAAGACAGGGGACTGCAGAACTCAGATTGAAGGTGAATACAGAGCCTTCTGTGGGAAAGTCAGACATCACTTCTGAGGCTCCTTTAAGTCCTCACCAGCCCATTTTCAAGCCACTTAAGGGAATATTCCATGTCTATAAGCATCAATTCATTTGCCCAATTCAGCACAGTACTCCAGAGGGTGGCAAACTTTCTTGCTTTGGGCAAGATCCAACAGTGGTCTGTAAAGTTTCCCTGATGTTTTGTCACAAGGATGCCACTTTCCCAATTGGAGGATGTCTGTGAAGATTCTCAGACTTTGATCATCTTTTTCCTCAGTATGTCTTGCCGGGGAGTGGAAGGAGAGACACCACACATCTATCACAGAGTATTTGGTATCTTTGCTTTGCCATCACTCCTCACATTTTACATCATAAGTTTGTACTTCTTTCTTTGGTTGCTATAGGTGAGGGATTTTGTTTTGTTTTTTGCTTTCTTTTCTTTGTGTGGTCTAGGGTTTTTATTTATTTATTTTAGTGCTTCTTTGTCCCATCTCTATCCCCAAGTCAGTTGATCAGCTTGTCTCTCTTGTTAGTAATGAAATATATGAAAAATCCTTTTTTCTCTTTTGGTTATTTCCACAAAGTTCTCTTTGAACATGAATATTGTGAGCTGGCAACTGTGATACCCTCCTTTTCTCTAGGTTTTCCCTGAATGACACATGCCTTGGCATTACAATGTGCCCCAAGAAAACTTCTAGAGCAAAGGCTGTCAACTCAAATCGATATGAAGTTTAAAACAAAAAAGAGCGAGACTATGTTAAAGTAAAAAGAACATTTTTTATATAAGGGACAGATGCTTATACAAAGCGTATACCAGCTCAGGCCAGCATTACCAAATGTATGCCATTTTCAACCATGATATATAGTATTTCAATATCAAATTCCTTAATTTTGGAAGCACTATGGAAGCTAACTAAATTTATCTCAAGGCCAAACTGAACCAGTGGGTCGCCAGTGTGGTCCCTTTTATAGAGAACTATTCAGGATAAATCTTACAATCACCATTTGTCTCTAAGTATTTTGAGATACAGTTTTATTCTGATTCTTCAATGACTTCCTAAAATGTCTTTAGCAAACATAAAGCTAAAAGATCTATGCTGATATATTTACAGTTCGAAACAGCGTGTCAATACCCAACACTTTCACAAATAGGTGTTACTGGGGTAACAGCTTTGATCATACTACAATTAATGTCATGAGAGCAGAGAGTCTATATAGATCATGACCACAGTAACAAAACAACAGGAAAAAATATTTTTCAATTGATGCAGAAAAGGTATTTGAAAAAATCCAAAACCCATTCTTGTGGGGCAAAAAAAAAGCTCAGAAAAGGAAGGAAAGTTCCTCAACCTGATAATAGATGTATTTGTTTCCTATGGGTGCTACAATAAACTATCACAAATTTGTGGCTAAAATGAGAAATGGATTCTCTCACAGTGCTGGAGGCCAGAAGTCCGAAATCATGGTGTCAACGAGGCTTCACTCCCTCTAGTGGCTCTAGATGTGAATCCGTCCCTCGCCTCTTCCAGATTTTGGTAGCAGCTGGCATTCTCTGGCTTCCTTGGCTTCTGGCCACATCACTCCAGCCTGTGCATCTGTTTTCGCATTGCCTTCTCCTCTGTGAGTGTCCTGTGTTTTATCCCGTGTGTGTCTATCTTATAAGAATACTTATCAGTGGATGTAGGATGCACATGAATAAGCCAGGATGATCTCTCTTCATCTCAGGATCTTTAAATTATTACATCTGCAAAGACACCCTCCTATTTTTCCCCCAAATAAGGTAACATTCACAGCTTCCAGGATTAGGATATAGATATCTATTTTGAGAATTCATCTTTCAACCCTCTTATAATATGCAAAATCACAGTACCTTTGTTGTGGAAATTGACAAGCTGACTTTAAACTTTACATGGGAATGAACCTACAAGAGTGAAAATGAAAAAGCAGAATAAAGTTGGAAGACTTAACACTACCTGATTTTAAGGCCTACTACAAAGCTACAATAATTAAGTCTGGATGGCATAAGGATAAATGGAACCATACATTGAGTCCAGAAATAGACCTATACGTATATGGTCTATTGATTTTGGACAGAGATACAACATAATTCCTCTGTAAAAAGAGAAATGATATGGGAACTGGTTATCTGTATGGAGAAAAAAACTTACACTTAACATCATACAGAACTTAGAGTATTTGAAGAACTCTTACAATACAAAGATAAACAATGTAATAAAACTGGGCATACATGCAAGTCGCTTTAGTCATGGCCGACTCTTTGCAACCCTATGGGAGCTCCTCTGCTCATGGGATTCTCTAGGCAAGAATACTGGAGTGGGTTGCCATGCCCTCCTCCAGGGGATTTCCCAACCCAGGGATCGAAACTGTCTCTCTTATGTCCCCTGCATTGGCAGGTGGGTTTTTATCACTGGCTCCAGACTTAAAAACACACTTCACCAAAGAAGATATACAAATGGCCAATTAGCACATAAATGATACTTGACATCATTTCCTCCATGACTAGTGTAAATTAAAACCATTGTGAAATATCATACATACCAACTGGAATGGCTAAAGCTTAGAAGACTAACAATATCAAGTGCTGCCAATAAGCGAGAAAACTAGAATTCTCAGACATTGTTGGTGGGAATATAAAACGGTACAACCACTCTGGAAAACTGTTTGAGTTTCATTTAATGTTAAACATGCATTTACTACTTGACCCTGCAATCCTATTTCTAGGTATTTATCCAAGAGAATTAATAATATGTCTACACAGACTTATACACAAATATTTGTGTTAGCCCCAAACTGAAGACAACCCCAATGGCAGTAGGAAAATGAGCAAACAGATGATAACCTCATAAGTAAATCTAAAAAAAAAAATTATGCTGAGTAAAAGAAGCTACACATATAAAAGATATACATACTATATGATTCCATTTATATGAAATTTTAGGTAGAAAGTCTAACAGAGTAACAAAAAGCAGACCAATGGTTTCCCAGAGTGGATGGAGGAGGAACATGAAAGAACTTTGTAGGATAGGAATGTTCTATATCTTGATCAGTAAGATTATTACCTGAATATATATATATATATATATTTATATATATATATATCAATCATACCTCCCCAAATGATACACTTAAAATAGCTGGATTTTGTTATAGATGTACATTGAACTCAGCAAAGTTTAAAAGAAACGTTCCTATTCTTCCTTGAATGGAATGGGGAGAAAAGAAATTATAGGAGACTGTTTTTCTCTTCATCCATAGCAGTTTGAATTAGAAATCACCTGCTTTTGCTGACTTTTTCATTAGTACTGCCTTGTACTTTTTCAATTCATTTTCTCACCTGGAGGATTTAGACGACAGAGATGAAACTCAAATCCTCTGACTCCTAATCCATTGTTCTTTCATTACACAGTTTGCATTATGTTTAACATTTAAATCATAACAACTTTATCTTCTAGTAAATTCAACTTAACAAATATTCAATAGGTGCTGCTAGATTTAATTTTCTCTAAATGAAATATAACCCTCAAATCCATATAAACATAGTTCTTCTGAGGCCCATGGCTTCTGGCCAGACAACCTCTCCCTGGCCATATGCTACTCCCTCTAAACCTTTAAGTCACTTCTCTTTTTTGAGAGACTGTAACTCTTGGCTCATGGGATTTCTTCCCCCTTCCCTACTCTTGTCGATATTTGCAGTGACTTCTCCAACCAGGTATCACTTCCTTAAACAGGCCTCCATGAGAACATCTTTTTATATTTCCCAGAGCCACACTGACTCATGTCCATTTCTTTCTTCAACTGACTGGTAATTGATGAGCACAGGATGCTCACAAGGCAATGTCTGATAAATGTCCATATTTTTTACATTATGTGGCAAAGATTTTGTGTTACATACATGCTGGACAGAGCAACAAATTAATCATGGTTCTTAGCTACATACCAAAGACCAAGACGGTACATGAGATAGAAGAATATGGCTAGTTGTGGCTCTCAAAGAACTTAGTAAGGATGCCCCACTGATTTAAGCAGCTATGTGATTTCTATTTCTATAGAAAAATGTACCGATATAATTCAAGTTATACAAAATGTGGATATGAATTTTAAAGTTATAAGTAGGAAAATTCAGTGAATTTTAAAATGAAATGAAAATACAACATCAAATGAAGATACAGCCCCAAACTTTCACCTTTTATTAATAAGCAACCGGAACTGGTCAGAAGTGATTTAAAGTAGAATCCATGGCATCAATTTTCATTCCTGTTTCTTGTGGCATGAAAAAAAAAAAAAAAGAAAGCTGACAATGAATGACCAAAGGCTGGCCTTGGGAGCAAAGAAATAAAAGCAGTATACAAATACCAAATATTGATAGTTATTCTGTTTTTCTCTTTACTATAATTAAAATTGCATCACAGAATTCAACAGCAATAAGCAAGATGACACAAGAAATAGGGAAGGTGGTAGAGGCTTTTCATAATTGACGAGTACTAACCACTAATTTTAAAGTAAAAGAATATGGGGGTGATGGCTCTATCTATTTATCTTATCTCTTTTCCAGACCTCCTTGAAAACAAGGACATCAGAGGAGAGACATGAGCTGTCTTGGAGAGAGTTCAATGGATTTTGAAAGACCAAAAGCAAATGTAACAGCAATAACAGACTTAGGAATGGAGAAGGGCCCCCCCAGGGGCTGGACACACAGCAATGCCAGAGAATAAGTCAAGATATGAGGCTGTCAGGAAAGTGTTGGTTGAATGTTTTTACTTTGCATACAGAGCAACTGGGTGACCGGTCCCTCTGTAGTCAGAAAAACATGCCATCTCCACCCTAGAGGGAACCAGAAAGTTATTTATTATCTGGATAATAACCGGATAAACTGAACTGAGAAAGATGCAGACTCAGAGACCCATAAAGGAAGAGGATTAAAAGAGGAGAATTACTGAACATCAAAAGACTGAACTGGGGGCCCATATATTTATTTCACTTTAAATCTATCATATACTTTTCATTAAAACTTTTAAAAAACACTTAAAGATTACAACAATGAACTGCCTTGCATTAATTGCATAACTGCTTCATCATATTCTTTACTCTCCATCTTATTTAAAATTTTCCTTTTCAGAATTAGCAGTCTGATCCCTTGAACTCTTAGTCCTTGAACTTCACCAGTAATTACATGTGCTTCCCAGGTGGCTCAGTGGTAAAGAATCACCTGCCAATGCAGGAGATGCAAGTTTAGGCTCTGGGTGGGGAAGATCCCCTGAGGAAGGAAATGGCAACTCACTCCAATATTTTTGCCTGGGAAATCCCACAGATAGAGGAGACCGGCAGCCTTCAATTCATGGTGTCTCAAGAGAGTCGGACACGACTTTGCAACTAAACAACAGCATCATCAGAAGATATATTTTCCTTCTCCTCCCAGAATGTCCCCAAAGTGACTCCTAAGCTTCTGCTTTAACCCATAAACTCCTATACCTTTACCTAGTGAGTAAAAATTTAAAAACAGGATATTTCCATAGTCTACATAGTTTCCAAGCGTCTCTCTCTCTACAAATTACTTCTTCATTTAAAGGGTAAAAACAGTAACTTTTCAGCAAAGGAACCTAACAGATACCAACTCAAGTTATCAAATTTAGTATCACCAATAATAGAACAAGCTGAGTGGGCCTCTTGATGAAACACACTGGGTAAGAACACATCACTTACATAGTATTCTTGTTAAAAACACAAGACCCAAGTTTTGCAATGAGAAAAACAGACAAACCAAAATTGATGGATCTTCAAAAATAAACGACTAGACTGTATGCTTCAAAAAATCAATGTTATGAAAGACAGAGTAAGGCTTAAAAACTTTTCCAGATTAAATGAGATGAAAAACACTACACTGAATGCAACACTTGGATCTAAAAATTCTGGATTTTTTTAAGTTATAAAGATATTTGAAGAAACCTAGATATGGACTATTCATTGAATAACTGTACTGTGAATATGTTAAACTTCTTGAGTGTAATCATTGTTATGTGGTTATGAAGAATGTCATTGTTCCTAGAAGATAAATGCTGGAGTGTTTAAGATTAGGCAGTCATAAAGTCTAACTCTCAAACAGTTCAGCAACATAATTATTATATATGAAAGTGATAAAGCAAATGTGGAAAAATGTTAACAATTGGTGAATCCATGCCAAGGGTATAGGGGGAATTCACTTTTTTTTTTTAACTTTGAAAAGCTTTAAAACCACAAAAAATTATTAAAAACACAAGGCCAGATTCAACCACCTGATTGTGATATGCCCATATTCTGTTGAGAAATACTGGGAAAACTCCCACAAATGAAGACATTCATGAAGATGGATATTGCCTGATCAGCTCAATCTCATTTGATGGGTAGCTTGTCTAACCTTTCATCCCCCTCTGCAAACTGTCTCAAAATCCCCCCCACCACCGTTTTCCTACTTCCTGGAAATCTGAGATTATCAAGCACAAACTCTCCCCTTCCTTGCCTTCCTACTACCTATAAGCTTGTCAATATCACTTGTCTTTTAAAAAAAAAGTCTTCAATTAGTCAGCACTCTGTATCTCCTCAAACTCCCATTTTTAACTCTCCATTTGCTCTATCTCCTCTCCAAACTTCTTAAAATTTAACCCAACTTACAAAAAAATTAAAACTCAGATCCCAGATCTCCTCTGGACACATTTTATAATCCCATTTCCCCTTCAAGCTTCTTGAGGATAGCTTCCACATGGGCTCTCTACCTTTTTAGCATCCTTCATGCCTCACTTTTGAATGCCCACCTGTCAGCAATCCTTGCCTCCTATCCTTTCCCTCCACTGACGCCCTTCTGTACTCCTAAGCCAATGGCAAGCCTGTTGTCTGGGATCTCTCTGCAGCCTCTGGTGCAGCTCCCCAGTCCTTCCTGCTTGGCATGACCCTTTCCATCAGTGTCAGTGGTATCCTTCTCTCCGGGCTTTTCTGCTAATGCTCTCACCATTATTTCTGAGTCTCTTCAGAAGGGAAGGGTGATTTTGCCAGATAATTTAAAATATCGTCTCTTCCACAGGTTCCTGAAATGTCTTTGGCCTTCTGATCTTCTCACTCAAAGTACAATACCTAGGTAACTTCATGGAAGCCAGCAGTAGCAGCAGCAAATGTACGCCAGGCACTGCACCAAACACCCTGTAGGTTATATTAGTTTCTTTGACACAGCAATTCAAGTAGGCACTGTTATTATTATAATACACATGAGGAAACAGTTTAGGGAGGCGAAGGAACTTGCCAAAAATCTCTCAGCTAATAAGTAATGAAGTTCAAAACTCTCTAATTCCAGAGTCTGTGCTATGCTACTCCCACAAAATCATTAAGATAAGACAACATGGGCATAGTGGCAGAGGCCAGGGACAGAAACTAAATGAGTAACAAGGCTTTCTGACTCTGAGGTTGAAGTTTATAATGCACTGAGCTAATATTGAAGTTGAACAGGGTTCTCCACATCCCACATTTAAAATAACACCACGTGATGGGGTAAGAGCCTCCACAAGTTCAATTTTGTTAGGAAATTTTAGCAACTATTACTATACTTTCTGTGTTACTGTTCTAAGGTTTAATTAATACCTGAAAGTATTCCATCTATAGATAACCTTCAAGATACTGTATGCTTCCTCTCTGTGAGTCTAATAACTTGCAGTTTCTCTGTTCTGCCTTTCAGGAGACATATTTGCAGGAAAAGAAAACCCAACTTTCAGAGAAATAGGGTCTGCTTTTTAATGATGGACTAGCTATGTGGAGGAAGGATAGAGAGAAATTCTAAACTGCCAAATTGTTTTCTCACCTGCCTACAAGTGTACAAAGTTTATAATACATGGTAAACATGGAGGCCATTTCTGTGAGCAGTACCTTTGAGACATGATCCAGTAGATTTTTGTCCTATTGTAATTTTAAAGTTACTGACAGATTTATTTCACTCTGGTATGCCACCATAACAGTTGAGTTTTAGGCAGTGGGAGTAATAAAATTCCACAATGAAATAAAAGACTCTCAATGTCTAGATCAGGCAGGTCTTTTCCTTTGTGAAAGCAATTAGAAAGGTAAGGAGATCTAACTGTATACTGGTAGCATTCCAGGAGGGTTTCAAAAGGTCAGGTGATCACGGAATCATAGAACTGAAAACTGAAAGATACCTACTCTCCCAAAGGTAACTTAATATTCTACGAATGAGGCCATCAAGGCCCAGAGAGGCTGACTAATGAGAAATGCAAAGGAAGGGGTGAAGGGAGCTGAAGAGGTGATCCAGCTCTCCTATTTTAATCAGAGCTGGGGCTTTGGACTAGAGATTCAGAATCACCCAGAGAACTTTGTAAAAATGCACAGTCCCAGGACAAGACACAGACTATGAGAAAACATATGCAAATCACATAGCTAATAAGTGACTTATACTCAGATATATAAAAAGAGTACTTAAAACTAAACAAGAACACCAGTAAATTAAAAAGATGGGCAAAAGATCTCCTTCACTGAAGGAGATACACAGAGGGCATCTAAGCCTATGAAACGGTGCTCAGCATCACTGGTCATTGTGGCTGCTAAGTTGCTTCAGTTGTGTCTATCTCTTTGCAACCTCACCAGGCTCCTCTGTCCATGGGATTCTCCAGGCAAGAATACCAGAGTGGGTTGCCATTTCCTTCTGCAGAGGATCTTTCCAATCCAGGGATCAAACCCGCATCTCCTGCATTGGCAGGCAGGTTCTTTACCACTAGCACCACCTAGGAAGCCCATTTGTCATTAGGGAAATGCAAATGAAGATAAGATGCGACTGCTCATTTATTGGAACAGCTAAAATCCAAAAACCTGACAACACCAAATTCTGACAAGGTTGCAGAGCAAGAATCCATCATTGCTAGTGGGAATGCAGAATGGCACGGCCACTTTAGAAGACAGTTTGACAGTTTATTACAAAACTAAGTATAGACATACCATAGCATCCAGCCACTGTCCTCTTTGGTATTTACCCAACTGATGGGAAAATTTATAGCTGCCAAAAAAAATGGAGATGAAAGTTTATAGCAACTTCATTCACAATCACCAAAAACTGGGAGCAAGATATCCTTCAGCAGATGAATGGATAAAGTATGATGCATTCACAGTATGGAATATTATTCAACAGTCAAAAGGAATGAGCTACTAAGTCATGCAACAACATAGAAGACTCTTACCTCATATTGCTAAATAAAAGGATCCAGTTTCAAAAGACTACCTACTGTTATGATTGCACTCATATAATATTCTGAAAAAAAGGGAACACTGTAAAGATGAAAACCAGATTGAATTCACCAGTTTGGGGAGGGCAGAGTACTGACTCAGTAAAGCAGAGAAGGACAGTGAAGCTACTCTGGATAGTAATGTAGTCGTGGATACGTAACACTATGCATTTGATAAAACCCATAAAATTATGTGGCATTAAAAAGTAAGCCTTAATGTATGCAAACTTAAAAAATAATCAACCAGGAGGTCAAGCAGTCCCAGAATGGAATGCAGACTGTGAAAAGAATCTACTACTAATGTACGGCATAAATTCGCTGAAGGGGGTTGGAGAAAAAGGGTGAGGACCTAAGTGACTTTGAAGAGGACTAAAGACAAAAGGAACTGCACATAAACATTGAACTCCAGTTGGTAAAGTTGTTTCCCATGGGGTACAAACTAAAAGGACTTCCCTAGAGGCTCACTGGTAAAGAATTTGCCTGTCAAGCAAGAGACATGGGTTCGATCCCTGGATTGGGAAGATCCTCTGGAGAAGTAAATGGCAACCCACTCCAATACTGTTGCCTGGGAAATCCCACGGACAGAGGAGCCTAGCGGGCTAGAGTCCATGGAGTTGCCAAGAATCAGACATAAGTTAGCGACTGAACAACAACAAATTAAAAGTTCTGAGATCATACGCTGGAATGAAAAGCTGGTAAACAGATGGTGGGCTGTGGGAACCAAGTTTCTCCCAGTGTTGATGAGAAAGAGGGGAAGGAGAGAATAAGCCATGTCATACTGGATTAGAGTCAGAGATATCATTATAAGCTCATGTTTAGCTTCACAAAGATACAGATGGATATTGAAATAGTTAGAGATATGTTTAATACGCAGGTTCATATAGCCTATCTCTGAGAAGACCCAGATGCAGTGACACACCAAAGCCAAGAACACACCCAGCGCTTAGATCTCTCTTTCCTAGTGACATCCTCCGATAAAAGGAATTGGCCCACTTTGAGAAGCTGCTGATTCTAGGCCTGGGATAGGGAGTAAACAAGATAAACCCAGGGCATCTTGTACTGCCAGTAAGTAGGGAAGTGCTAAAAACAAAATGAGGATGGCGATATCTCAAAGGGACACAGGAGTCAACCTAAGACAGTTCCCAATAACCAACACTGGGATCATTTGAACAAACAAAATAATTCACACTGTGTTGAATTACAAGCCAACATATAAAATAAACATCCATGTACATCGGTATGACCCCATACTGATATAAATAAGTAAGTACATGAGGGAGAATAAGCAGATTCTGTGCAGGAGAATCCCAAACAATCTGTGTAGCCACTCTGCCCTCAAGAAGGTAGAGCATACCCCCCAACCCCCTGCTTAGGTGTGGGCCACACACCTGCATGCTCAGTTGTGTCCGACTCTTTGCGACCCCTTGGACTGTAGCCAGCCAGACTCCTCTGTCCATGGGCTTTTTCCAGGCAAGAATACTGGAATGGGTTGCCATTTCCTTCTCCAGGGGATTTTTCCCAACCCAGGGATCGAACCTGTGTCTAATACGTTGGCAGGCGGGTTCTTCACCACGGCACCACCTGGGAAGCCCACACACGGCGACTTTCTTCCAGAGTGTACAGTATGGAATGGAACTGAGTCGTTTATAGTGACGTGGATGAACCTGGAGTCTGTCATACAGAGTAAAGCAAGTCAGAAAGAGAAAAATAAATATATTAACACACATACATGGAATCTAGAAAAGTGGTACTGATGAACCTATTTAGAAGGGCGGGGAGAGAGATGTGGACATAGGGAATGGACTTGTGGATACACAGAGCGAGGAAGGAGAGGGTGGGATGGATTGAGAGGGTAGCATTGACACGTGTACACTACCGTGTGTAACGCAGCTAGCAGAGGGAAGCTGCAGCGTCACACAGAGAGCTCAGCTCATTGCCCCGTGATGGTGGGGAGGGTTGGACGGGGGTGGGAGGAGGGCTGGATGGAGGTCCAAGAGGGTGAGGATACATGATACATAGAGCTGATCCATGTTGTTGTACCGCAGAAACACAACACTGTAAGGCAATTATACTTCAATTTTAAAATGAATTAATTTTTAAAAGTGTACAGTATGGAAGGGGGGAATAAACGGTAACACTGCAGTGGGCTTCCCAGGTGGCGTTCGTGGTGAAGAACCTGCCCGCCAATGCAGGAGACCTTCAGAGAGGCAGGTTCGATCCCTGTATCGGGAAAATCCCCTGGAGAGGGAAATGGCAACCCACTCCAGTATTCTTGCCTGGAGAATCCCATGGACAGAGGAGCCTGGCAGGATATAGTCCATGGGGTTGAAAAGAGTCAGACACAATTGAAGTGACGTAGCACGTATGCAGTGGAGAAATCTGAAATATACCATGTCAGTCAGGTGATCAAGGTCAACATCGGCAGAATAAGTCATATACACTATGGTCTTCTTCCCCCAAACCCGAGTTAATTGTGAAGAAAACAAACTTAGACAAACCCAAATTAAGGAACTCTGCACAAAATTCCTGACCAGTACTTCTGAAAACTGTCAAAGTCATCAAAAGAAGGAAAATGTGAGATAATGTCACCACAAAGGGGTCCCTAGGGAGATGAGAGGACTAAATGTATGTGCTATCCTAGATGGGATTCTGGGGCAGAAACAGGACACTGGAGAAATACTAATGAAATCTGAAGAAAGTATGGAATTTAGTTACTAATAACATCTCATTATTGGCTCACTAATCAAGAGTGTGAGTGAACTCCAGGAGGTAGTGAAGGACAGGGAAGCCTGGTGTGCTGCTGTCTCAGACATGACTTAGTGACTGAACAACCACAGTCATGACAAATGTACCACAGAAACGAAAGACATTAATAATGGGGGAAACTGGGTGCTGGGTAACCGGGAGCTCTCTTGGATACCTTTGCAGCTTTTCTTTTTTGTAAATCTAGAACTATTCTAAAATAAAAAATATTAAAAAAATGAAAAACCCAACTGCCACCTAAAGAGATTTGAATTCAGTCAGTCTTGGAAAACTCCAAACAGAAGCCAACAGGAATACTAAGTAATAAAGGACAATATTGGCCTCTAAATGGACAAAACTGGCCTCTAAAGAATTTCTCTAGTTTACTCCAGCTCCTTCTTACTTATTCAACTGAATCATTCATTCATATATTTGATAAACATCTGTAGAAGGCCTACTATGTTCCAGGAGCTGTGAGATGTTACGGGAAGATCCAAATGAACTTTGTGGCCAATTCAATACTATCAACCAAAACCTAATAAGCTACTGTTTTTGAAACAGTGAGTCACAAATTACTAGTGGGTCATGAAATCAGTCTAATGGGTCACAATCACCATTTTCTCTCTACTGAAATGAAAGGATAAAAAAAAAATCAGTTTCCATAAAAAAGGTTTTGTTTGAGAAGTTATTTTCAGTATGTGTGTGTTTGTCCTGGATTATGATGTAAAATGCATTTCTTAATTTAGATTAAAATCAAAAGAATTTGAAAGCTACTCAATAGGTTCATCCCTGGCCTTGAGGAGATTAAGTTTAGCAGGAGAAGAGAACTAAGTAAATAGTGACAGAAATTCTTTTTTTAACTGTAACATAACGAACTATTTTATACGATTCATACACACAAAAAAAGAGCACAATGCTAACTAGTTCACACTCTCTCAGCTTAAGTAATATCGCTGTATCTTATTTATTTACTTATAATTTATTCTACCTATTATAGACTGCATTATGTCCCCCCACCCAAATTCATATGCTGAAGCTTTAACCCCAAATGTGACTATATTTGGAAACAGGGCCTTTAGAGAGATAATGATGGCTAAATGAGGTCCTATAGTGGGACTCTAATCCGATAGATCTGATACTCTTGTAAGAAGAGGAAGAAACACTGAAGATCTCTCCCACACCCACAGAGAAGAGCCCATGTGAAGACAAAGAGAGAAGGCAACTATGAGCCAAGAAAAGAGGTCTCGTCAGACACTGACCCTGATGACACTGTGATCTTGGACTTCCAGCCTCCAGAACCGTAAGAGAATAAATTTCTGTTGTTTAAGCCACCCAGTCCATGGTATTTCATTAGGGCAACTCTAGTAGACAAATATACTACTGTATCCTCCCCACAAAGGAATTTAATGTGGCTAACTAGCTAAGATAGTCATCCAGGCTATGAAATTTAGAGACCTACCACTCATCTGCTCGACAAAGTTTCTTTTCTTGACAAAAGGCCCAACAAATGTCTGATAGCATATTTTTAGAGAAATCCTTATGGCCATGATTTTCCAATAGTATCACTCAAGACTCTGAATTGTTTACTAAATCTGTTTAGCTGTTATTTTTGAGTTGGGATATACATTCATTTCTAATCTCTCGATCAATCTATAAGCACACAATGATGCTTAAGATCAATGAGTAGTTCATCCTTTGGCTGCCCTGCAAACCATTGTAACTACTGGCAAACAGATGGAAAAAATATATATAAAGACTGAAAAAGCAAATTTCAATGTAGATTTCCAGGTTGGATCAATTCATCCCAGGGTCCTCAAATACAAATGAAACTGGCTACTAAAACTTAGCCTTAATGTTGCTTTATCTAAAGCACGAAGTTTTTGAGAAGTTAAATCTATAGTAGTCAGAATAAAAAGTGAAATTGCAAGTGAGGTCCTTCTTTTTGTTTCTTTTACAATTCCAAGAAAAGAGCCTAGGGAGGAAGAGAAAACAGGACAGAAGAAGAGTAGGGGACAAGTTGTTTAAGGACAGAACAAACAGGAGGGTACCTAAACCACTCAGCCAACTGTGAGGGAATAAAACCTAAGCCGCCCCAATGACAGCACTGGTCCCCATCGCCACCCACCTCCCGCAAGCATTAACTGTTCCACATTACAAAGAATCTGTGAAATTTCCACATTCGGATTCTGGAGATTGTGCAATGGTTTGATTTACACAAACAGAGGCTCTTGCTCCAACAGATGAAAGCATCTTTAAGTGCTTCTCTTTTGAAATGAGGTTTGATATTTAAAATAATCTCTTTACCGGGAAAACACTGTCCTGTGGGGAAATCTTAATCATGTTTGCCTAACTTGCTATTTTATATCTATCCTAATTATCTCAGTTTCTCTAGTCTGGCTAATATGTTTACAGACTCACATATAAGATCCAAAAGAAGGGATTTTTGCTAATGCTCCCCAGTTGCCTCAAGAATATCATTCATTTTGATTTGAGCATAAACAAAATACCTTTCAGGATTAAGACAAAAAGATGACTAGGAAATGCAAAGAAATCAAAATACCCAAAATGCACAATACTGGCCCTTTGAAGTCCCAGCACCTCAAAGAATTCAACTAATGGCTCATACGGTTCTTTATCGTGTTTACTTATTATAATTTTATGCTATAACCAAAGCAGAGTTCCTTGTGAAGTTAATTATTTAACTATATACAGTTACTATATAAACCATTAACTTATCAAACGTTTATACCTCTTTCAAAAACTCTACCTAAAATTAACTGTCACTCTTGTAGGTAATTCCAGAGTATATTAGTGTAAAATACATTATACCTTTAAAATTATATATAAAGTCAGGTCTCTGTAGTCTTCTGATGCAAATGTTCTCTCAACTGTGGTGGCAGCTCTAAGGATAAATATATTTGTCAAAATTCAAGCATTGAGATTGGCTACATTTGTTTGAAAATTAAAACTGAACAGGATCCAGAAGAAATAACTCTACCAAGTATTATGAGGGTGTACAGAGCCAAAAAGAAAAAAAAAAGAAGGAGGGGGCTTAATTTCAAAATAAAATCCACTATTAACAATTTCAAAGAGAAATTAGAAAAACAATGACTAGTCCATGCTGACTTTAGGTTACCATTGTAATTTGAGCTGCACCTATTCTAGTGAAATACACAATGAATGTTCCCTGAGATCCTGATACCTGACAATAGAAAAAGAAAAGAAGAACATCTGGATAAACTAGCTCTATTCTGGACAAACAATTATCGGTTTGCCTCGTCCCTCTGCTGGGCTGCTAAAGGTGTGGAGAGTGTCAAGCAGTTGAAGGGAGCAGATCCTACAGAGCACACAGCATACGATGCCCACACAAGTGCAGGGCCAGCCACGCGGGGCTGTTTTCCCTCCATTAAAAAAAAAAAAATGTTCTGGCTTTAGAAGTTGGCAAAGAACCAAAAGACATTTTAAATAATAAAATAATCTCACCACCCAATTACAACTATTAATTTGCCTCCCACTGATTCTTTTCCATTTTTTATATCATGGAGATAATCTGGAATAGAAATGGTCTTGATTCTGGTCTCAACCTGAACATAAGCATCTTGCCCTGTCATTCATCTGTAAATATATGAGGAACTTCCTCTAAACATTATTTACACAGGTTACATAATAACCCATTATGTAGCTATATCACAGTGAAAGCCATCATTCCCCAATTATTGAACTTCTATATTGTTATCAGCTTGTAAAATTGCCAAGAATGCAATAAATGCCTTTACATATAAAGCTTTCAACATACTTAAAATGACTTCCTTTGGAAGGTCAAGCCAAAGTTTGACACAAATGCCAAAAGCCATGAAAAAGAAATTGATAAACTCAACCATATAGTAAAATCAAATTTTCTGCATGACAAAACACACGATAAGCAGAGTTAAAAGACAAGCTGGAACAGGGGCACGGGGGCACCATGACTCATGACAAAGGACTGATTTCCTTCATGTAGAGAGAGCTTCTACAGATCAGTACGGAAAAGACTACGACTCCATAGAAAGGCAAGCAGAGCATATGAACAGACACAGTTCATTTAGTGAAGAATACAGAGACAGCTCTTAAATCTACTAAAACATGCTTCTCATCATAAGAGAAATGTCAAGTAAAACTATGCCGAGATTTTCCCACTTATCAGATTGGCAAAGATTCCAAGACTTTAACACACACGATGTTGTCAAGGGTTTGGAGGAAGGCACTGTCATTCCTCATGTATTACTGGTGAGAGTTTACACTGCCTTTGTGGAAAGCAACTGGACAGTATCAATCAAAAGTATAAATGTGGGGACTTCCCTGGTGGTCCAGTGGCTAAGACTCCACACTCCAGATGCAGGGGTCCTGGGTTTGGTCCTTGATCAAGGAACCAGATCCCACATGCCCCTACTAAGACCCAAAGCAGCCAAATTTAAAAAAAAAAAAAGTATAAATGTGTATACCCTTTGATCTCACAATTCCAGTTCCAAGAATACATCCTGTAGCTAGACTAACACGCTATATGATATATGAACAAGACAAGACAATAAAGCAAGGCTTACAAAACCAAAAGTCTGATCATACAGGACACGTTTCCATACATCCATGAATGACCAACATGTGAAAGATAATTCTGATACAACACAGGAAGTGAAGGACCACGTGCTATTATGGGAACACAGAACTGGGTCACTTAGCTCAGCTCAGAAGCAGAGTCAAATTTTCTAGAAGAGATTACTGTATAGATTAAGTAGAAAATAAAGACATCAGCTAATACAGGGATGAGCATAAAGGTGCTACGGACTGAATGTTTGTGAAAGTGTTAGTCACTCAGTAGTGTCTGACTCTTTGTGACCCCATGGACTATAGCCCGCCAGGCTCCTCTGTCCATGGAATGCTCCAGGCAAGAATATTGGAGTGGGTAGCCATTCCCTTCTCCAGGAGAGCTTCCCAACCCAGTTCTCCTGCATTGCAGGCGGATTCTTTACCATCTTTACCAGGGAAGCTCCTGTGCCCTCACCCCAAATTCACATGTTGAAGTCCTCATCCCCACTATGATGGCATTTGGAGGTAGGGCTCTGGGGAGAGAATTAGGTTTTGATGAAGCCATGAAAGAAGAGCCACCAATGATGGGATTAATGCTCTTGCAAGAGGGTGATGAGACCAGAGCTCACTCTCTCTGCATGCACACACATAGAGGAAACTCTATGTGAAGATAAAACCAGGAAGAGGGCCCTCACCAGTAACCCATCCATTCTGGCACCCTGAGCTTGGACTTCCAGTCCCCAGAACTGTGAGAAATAACTGTTGGTTAGGCCACCCAGTCTATAGTAATCTGTTACAGCACCCCAAAGCAGCTAAGATGGAAACTGGTATCAAGAAGTTGGGTGCTGCTGTAACAAACACCTAAAAATATGGAAGGGGCATTGGGACTGGGCAATGGATGGAGGTTGGAAGAGTTCTGAGGTGCAATGCTAGAAAAAACCAATATTGCTATGAAGAGACTTTTGAAGAAGATTCTAGTGAGAGCTCAGAAAACAAAGAGCTGCAGAGAAAGCTTCTAGCTTCTTAGAAAATATGTAAGTAATCACAACAGATGCTGGTGGAAATGTAAGTGGCAAAAGCCTTTCTGATGAGGTCTCAGAGGGGAAGAACTAGCTATTGGACCAAGGAAGAAGGCAATCCTTGTTATAAAGTAACAAAGAGCTTGGCTGAATTGTGTTCCTGTTTCTGTGTTTTGCAGAAGGTAGAATTTGCAAGTGATGAAACTGAATATTTAGCTGAAAAGGTTTCAAAGCAAAATTTTGAAGGATCTGCTGGGTTACTGCTGATGCCTTACAGTAAAACATGAAAAGAGATAAACGAATTTAAGAAAAAAAAATGTTAAGCAAAAAGGAACAAAGAATTTAAAGATTTGGAAGAGTCTCAGCCTATCCATATTGAAAAAAAAAAAAGAGAGAGAAAGTATGTTTGGAGAGAACACTGTTTCTGGCTGACCGTTTGATAAGGAGATTCGTATGGGTGTGAACCATGGACCTCACCTAATCAGCCACCCCAGCAGGATCACTGCCAGTTTGAACTGAAGGGGGAAGAGATGGGACAAAATAAAGGCAGGCTGTCAGACTCAGCTCCCATAGGACCTGACTGTAGAGTTCGTTCGTTGTAATCACACACTCTTCTCTAAGACAAGAGAGAAAGAAGGACACTTCAACAAGATTAAGAGATTATCAGGGCTGCCATTCCCACCACAGACCTAGAGTACGTGGGCCCAGAGAGGGCCAGGCTGCCCCCACCTAGGTTTCAAAGGGTGGGCCCACTGCCTAGCAGAGCTGTGTGGGTGAGGCTGGCCCAGAATGGCAGGGACACAGTTCCAAACTAGCATAGCAGCAGAGTCAGGACTATTGCTCCAGGGGGGTTCAGCTGATGCCACACCCACTCTTAAAGGACTATTCTCAAACCTTAAGGTCCAATGGTGGAGAAGGAAATGGAAACCCACTCCAGTATTCTTGCCTGCAAAAGCCCATGGACGTAGGGACCTGGCATGCTATAGTCCATGAGGTCTCGAAAGAGTCAGACATGACTCAGCGACTATAAACACAACAACGCAAGGTCCAGGGAGTAAGCCTTAGTAGGTTATGAGCTTCCTTGAGACCCACTTTCCCTCCTTCTTTCTGATGTCTCCCTTTGGGGATGGGAAAGTACATCTTACATCTGTCTCACCATGGTAGTTTGGGGGCACAAAACTTGTTGGTTCGTGGCTGGAGAGGCATTTTTACCTCAGACTGAATCATATTTCAGGTCTCATCCACAGTAGATTCAGATGATATTTACATAAGACTCCGGATTTTAGAGCTAATGCTGAAATAGGTAAGACTTTTGGAGCTCTTGGGATGGAATAAATATATTTTGCATGTAAGAAGTATATTAATTTGGGGGTGGGCAGAGGCAGATATCCCACAGATGGGGTAGTCTGGCAGGCTGCAGTCCGTAGGGTCACAGAGAGTCAGACATGACTAGAGCAACTTAGCACACAGCAGGCACACAGAGGCAGAATGCTATGGATTGAATGTTTGTGTCTTCCTGAAATTCATATATTGAAGGTCTAACCTCCAAATAGGGGCTTCCCTGGTGGCTCAGATGGTAAGGAATCTACCTGCAATACAGGAGACCCAGGTTTGATCCCCAGGTTGGGAAGATTTCCTGGAGAAGGGAATGGCTACCTACTCCAGTAGTCTTGCCTGGAAAATTCACGGACAGGAGAGCCTGTTGGGC
This sequence comes from Cervus elaphus, assembly GCF_910594005.1. Classification (NCBI taxonomy): domain Eukaryota; kingdom Metazoa; phylum Chordata; class Mammalia; order Artiodactyla; family Cervidae; genus Cervus; species Cervus elaphus. The sequence continues at coordinate 27,885,818 of NC_057840.1, forward strand.
TACAGTCCATGGGGTCACAAAGAATCGGACACAACTGAGTGACTAACTCTTAAACTTTCAAATGTGATATTTGGAGGTTTGCGGAGAGAATTATTTACATGGGCTCATGAGGGTAGAGCACTTATGATATAGGATTATCAAAAAAATTTAAGAGGATAATGAGAGCTCTGGAGGCTCAGTGGTAAAGAATCCTCCTGCTAATGCAGGAGACATAGGTTCAATCTCTGGGTCAGGAAGACCCCCTTGAAAAAGGAAATGGCAACCCACTCCAGTACTCTTGCCTGGGAAATCCCATGGACAGGGGAGCCTGGTGGGCTGCAATCCATGGGGTCGCAAGAGTCGGACACGTCTTAGCAACTAAACAACAACAGCAAGGAGACCACGGCTCATTCTCTGGGTGTAAGCACTAAGCAGAGACTATGTGAAGACATGATCAAGAAGAGAGTCCTCATCAAAAACACAAACGTGCTGGCACTTGGACTCATCTTGGATTTCCAGCCTCCAGAACAGTGGAAAATAGTTTGCTGTTTAAGCCACCAGCCCATAGTAATCTGTTATAACAGCCCACACTACACATCAGGTAAAAGGAACACCATAAGAAGTGCAGAGATATGTATGTGACATGATATCTACAGGGAACTATTCAGTTTGTTATCGCTAAACCCGAAATACATGAAAACTGGCGAGAGATAATGCTAAAGAGCAACTGAGGGATCAGCCCAGACTTGAGACCTATGGAACTGTGAAGTAATAAATGTCTTAAACCACTAAATTTATGTGAATTTGGTACAGCAGCAATAGAAACTAGTATCAACTTTGGTGCCTAGAAGGGGTATGCTATTATAGAAAATACCTAAAAATATGGGATAGCCTTGGAATCAGGCAGTTGGTGCAGGCTGAAAGAATTTTGAAAAATAATGATAGAAGAAACCTAGACAGCCTTAGACTGTTGGTAAGAATACAGTCACTAAAGGTGCCACTGGTGAGGACTCAGAAGGAAATGAGGAACACGTTACTAGAAATACAGAAAGTAACACCTGAAATTGATCCATGAGTACAACACAGCCTATCAAATCCCAGCTAATTTCAATGCAGAAATTGAGAAGCAGTTCCTAAAATTCATGTGGAAATTCAAGGGAACTGGAACTATCAAAACAATCTTGCAAAACAAGATCAAAGTTTGAGGGATCACTGGTCCCAATTTCAAAACTTACTATAAAGGTACAGCAATCAAGACAAGGTGGTACTCACAAAAGACCTAGACAAAGACCAACAGAATAGAACTGAAGGTCCAAACATAAATCCATGTGTCTATGGCCAGTTGGCCTTGTTTTTTTTTTTAAAGAGTACCAAGTCAATTAACTGGAGGGAAAAAAAAGAGTTTTTTTTCCCAACAAATGGAAAAATAAAATATGACATACCAATGTAAAGAAATATTATTTGGGAATAAAAAATGAGGTACTAATGCATGCTACAGCAGGGATGACCTTTGAAAACATTAAGCTATGTAAAAAAAAAAATCAGTCACAAAAATTACATCGTGTATGATTCCATTTATTTGAAATTCTTAGAATAAGCAAGTATAGCGAGACAAAATAGATTAGTAATTGCATAGGGCTGGAGGGGTAGAAGGATTGAAGGTGATGACTAAGGGGTATGAGGTTTCATTTTTAGGTAATGAAAATGATTAAGGTGATAGATCTACAACCCTATGAATATACTGAAAGTCGAAAATGTACACTATAAATAAGTGAACTGTATGGCATACAAATTATATCTAAGTTGTTTTAAAAAAAAAAACAGAAAAAGAAAACCACATCAAGACTACACACATCATAATCAAATTGCTGGAAATCAGAAACAAAAAATTTTCAAAAGCAGCTAAAGGAGGGAGAAAAGACATAAAGAAAATGAAAAGACAAAACACAAATTTGGAAATTGGCTTATTGTCTCAGAATTATAAAGGACTACTATAAATAAATGAAATAGACAATCCAAAACAAAACCCAGCAAAACATTTAATGGGCATTTCACTGAAAAATAAACCAATATAATCCAGAAATAAGTGAAAAGATGGTTGACCTCATCAGTTATCTGATAATGTAATTTAAAATGTCAGATACTGGGAATTCCCTGGCAGTCAAGTGGTTAGGACTTGGCGCTTTCACTGCAGTGGCCTGGGTTCAATCCCTGGTTGGGAAATTGAGATCTTATAAGTTGCATGGCACAGCCAAATAAAATAAAATATCAGATACCACTTCACATCCCTAAATATAAAAGTCTGAATTTATTTTTCTAGAATCCTAGAAAACCTTGTGTATATGTATGCCAGGATATACATACAAGAATGCTTAGAGCAAACCCGTTTAGAATAGCAAAAGGTCCAAATATTTGTCAACAGGAAAATGAATAAATTATAGCATATAATGACATTCTTTATGCCAATAAAAATGGATGAAACCATAGTTTGGTTCAAAAAAGCAAGCCTCTCTATAATTTATATTGTATAATTCCACTTACAAAGTTCAACAATATACAAAAGTAAATATGTACAAATATTAAGTAAATCTATGAAGAAAAGTAAAAGAATGATCAACATAAAAAGCTGTATAGTGACAACGCTCAGAGAGAAGTGAGGAGAGAAGGATTTAGGGAAGGACAAGAAGATTTCCCAGATGGCTCAGCAGGTCAAGAATCTGCTTATAATTCAGGAGACTTGGGTTTGATTCCTGGATATGGAAGATCCCCTGAAGGAGGGCATGGCAGCCCACTACAGTATTATTGCTGGGAAAGTCCCATGAACAGAGAAGCCTGGCAGGCTACAGTCCATGGGGTTGCAAAGAATTGGACAGAACTGAAGCAACTCAACCTACATGGGACTCAAGTCAAAAAGTACTCACTACCTCAGGTTTCAGAGAAGTCAAAATAGAAAACAGTTTATAATTTTGTATCTAGTGAATATCTCATTAAAAAAAAAAAACAATTTCTACAAAGACAATAAAAGCAAATAGAAGAGGAAGAAGTACAGAGAGCTAACCTTGAATAATCTTTAAAATATTTGAGAGGGAAGAGGAAAGAGAATACAGTAGTTAAAAAGGGACCAGGGTCAAGAGAATGTTTGGCTTCCTTCTTTTCCAGAAGAAGAAATGGTTCAGCAAACATATGGTTTAAGGAATGAAAAGCAAAGAGATTTAGAGATTAGTAGGTTAATGGTGGCAGTAGTAACAGTAGGAATGGCAGAAACTAACATTCACTGAGAGCTTGTACCGAGGCAAAGCCCCTTAACTGCCTTCACTTATGGTGTGCTCGCAATAAGATAAGCGCTTATTTCTAGCCCCATTTTTCAAATGGATGCACATAGAAGATAAGCAGTATGTCCATGCCCCCACATTTAGAAAGTACAAAACCATATTTCAAACTGGTAGACTTTGCCTCCAGAGCCGGGATTTTTATGAAGGAGAAGGTGTAACTGAGGGAACAAAGTCCTGGAGGAGAGAAGTCAGGCCTTAACCAATACTGGAGTGTGTAGCCTTTCCCTTCTCCAGGGGATCTTCCCAACCCAGGGATCAAACCCAGGTCTCCCACACTGCAGGCAGATTCTTTACCAGCTGAGCCACCAAGGAAGCCCAAGAATACTGGAGAGGGTAGCCTATCCCTTCTCCAGCGGATCTTCCCAACTCAGGAATTGAACCTGGGCTCTCGCATTGCAGGCAGATTCTTTACCAACTGAGCTATCAGGGAAGCCCCTGAGGCTGGAGAAGAGATGAATAAATAGCAGGGGTGGGGAGAAGCAGGAAAGGGGAAAAAGCACTTCACAATCTATAGACTTTTTTTTTTCTATAATAAAGTAGGCGGTCAGGTTGTTTGCTGGGGGTGAGTGCGGTATAGGTGGGGTGAACTAAAAATACTTATGTACTGGAAGAATGAATGGCACTGAGACCATTCAAGGAAGAAGACATTCACATCCTTATGATACACTATTCTAGAACATTCCATTGTAGGAAATGCTAGATACAACCTCCTGCACTAATTATTAGTTAGTTCTGCTTTTGCTTTCTCTTGACCTTGACTAGTTGAACTCAGGTACATTCAAAGTGCCCATAATGCAATCCCACTGGAAGGTATCTAATACCAACAAAAAGGGCTTGCTCAGCTTTCCTGCCCAGAACTGTCCTCAAAGAAATTTTCTTTTGTATGTTGCTCTCCTGTCCTCTGCCTGAGGAGAGAAAAACATCTCTATACTCTTTTAAGCGCAGCCTTTCTTCTGTGCTTCTGTCTCCATAATTAGATTATAAGCTTACTCTAGGGAATAAGTTCATGCCTTGCAAAGAATAAGCAAATAATATTTCAATACATCTCTGTCTTGGTCATCTCAATAATGAAAATTCTACACATATCTCTAAAATAAATGACCATATAGAAAGATAGAGTTTTTTTTTTCCTAATGTGCCTCCAAGGATGTATTTATAAACATAATTAAAACTCTAAAAATTTGCAGCTTTTTTTTTTTTTTAGCAATAAGCTTTTATCTTTCCAAAGATAAAGTCTAATCCCTACCCAAATTATTGCAAATTTCAAGTTAGTACTGTTTCCTATAATCTACATAAGTGTATAAAAAAATAAATTGTAGTCTTCAAGTGATTTCAAGTGGGTGAGGCTATTTTTTGTCCAAGGCCTACCACAAACACTTTCTTGAAGAACAAATAACTGTGATCTGATGGGGGTGTGTGTGTGCTCATATATGTAGGTGTGTGTGCACACACTCAGATGTGTCCAGTTCTTTGCAACCCCATGAACTGTAGCCCACCAGGCTCCTCTGTGTATGGAATTTCCCAGGAAAGAATACCAGAGTGGGTTGCCATTTCTTTCTCCAGGGGATATCCCAGGATTGAACCCACATCTCTTGCATCTCCTGCATTGTCAGGCAGATTCTTTACCACTACTGCCTAAGAAAAACCTCAATTTAGGGAACTGTATGTGTTACTTTTTTCTTTTTAACAAATAATATCTTCAGGTAAAATCCACTAACATTTAGAAACTAAATGAAAAAAATAAAATATTAAATCAGTTCTCAAATTACTATGTAATATTTAACAACTCTATTAAAGTCTAATCAACCGTAGACTTTATCATAATCAGATAATGTATAGGAGATTGCCTCAAGTATTTATTTCCTCAAATTTCTCTATGTGCCATGCAATTAAATTACAAAGCAAATATGTTTCAAAAAATAATGAAACCACTCAATACTGGAAACTGCAATAAAAGTATAGGACACAGGGTAACCAGTAACTGCAACGTGTGTGTTTAAAGAAAAAAATCTGTTCAGGCATATACTCAGGTGCCAGATAATTTCCACTACTACTTTCATCACACAAATTCTACTTTATTGCTATGAATGCTTTAAGTAAACAACACCCACATTCAAATGATAGCTAAGGATAACCATACATCTTTTTTCATAAACTTCATTTTTGTCACAAACACGATCTCACCTGATGCCCTTTAAACCATTGTTTCAAATGTTTTTGACCACAACCAATGGCAAGGAAAAAATTTCATGTTGCAACCTAATAGAAACATATAATCATGGAATATTTAGCGGACTAGTTGTGATGTACTCTAAGATTAAAAAAAAAAGTTTTCTTAATATTGGTTTCATTCTACCAAATTAAAACCCTGAGATTTGGAAAAATACTGCTTCAATTTCTTTATTTCACTCATGTTTATTTTTAACAGCATGAGCCTAGGTTCTGTTCAAAAAATGAATACGACTTGCCCAAGGCCCTAGGACACTCTCATGGACAGAGTATCTCTCAGCATCCACACCATTCCACATAGGATCGAAAGCAATGGACCACAAACAAGGGGAGAACAAAGGAAAGGCAGACAGAACTGCCCTGCTGATCGACAATCAGGGTCCCCCAAATTACATGAGACAGTGTGGTGCAAAGGTTAGAACAGAAAACTTAGAATCAAGTCCCAAATCTACCACATCAGGCAAGACACTTTGGAGAGATTTAATTTTCTCATCCATATTAAATAACATAGGGTAGGGGCCCAGTCTCATGCCCATAACTCCACTCCTAGAGTCTAGAACAGTGCTTGGCAGGTGGTAGGTGCACGGTAGATATTATTAAATGAATGAATGCATGAATAAATATCTTGTTCATCTGGTTGTGAGCAGGATGTCATCCAAATACGTGATTTTGTTTTTAAATTCAGTCTGAAATAATTGGAGAAACAGTATGCTGGCAGCTTCTCATTACTCTGATTAATTAAGCACGTCCCTCTTTTTCCAAGAAAAAAAGTGGGGTCAGCGGAGGGTTGGAATGACATGTTCTGTATTTTTTCTTCTCCACCTGCTATTCCTTATGAATATAAATGGTATGTGTACCCCTCTCTCTACATGCATATATGTGCAACACTGGTACCTTTTTAAACTACAAATGTAAAAATCGAGCTACCCACCGTCATGCATGTAAGTCATTTAACTCTCTAGGTGTCAAAAATTAAAAGGATTAAAGAGGGTCACATAAAGAAATTCTAAGTCATAGTAGTCAATTTTTCAGCTTAACATCAATCCTGGTAAATATTTCTATAAAGAAGGATGAAATTATTTTAACTGATGCTCAATCAGATTGAATTATCCTTATTATCTATAACCTCACATTGCCCAAATAAACAAATCAGTCCTTCATTTCATTAGTCATTAATTCCTCGGTTCTTTCAAGTATGGTATCATGCCAGCTTCTATGAGAAATACAAAAGATTCCAGTCCTTGCAATCTCAACATGACTTATTATGAAACTATCCACTAACTATATTAAAAAAATAAAATATTATCTGATTAAGTATAATCTTCCCTGGTGGCTCAGATGGTAAGGAATATGCCTGCAATGCAGGAGATCTGGGTTTGATCCCTGGGTTGGAAAGATACCCTGGTGAAGGGAATGGCAATCCACTCCGGTGTTCTTGCCCGGAGAACTCCATGGACAGAGGAGCCTAGCAGGCTATAGTCCATGGGGTCTCAAACAGTCAGACATGACTGACCGACTAGCACACACACATATTATTGGAGTAGGAAATGGCAACCCACTCCAGTGTTCTTGCCTGGAAAATTCCATGGACAGGGGAGCCTGTGGGCTACAGTCCATGGGGTGGCAAAAAGTAGGATACAACTGAGCACACACACCATACAGCAGAGTTTAAGAGATCTGGACAGAAAAATGTTTACCTTCATAACTTATTATCTAAAAGTCCAGATTTCAGGGACAGCAAATAAATGGCAAGTGATTAGCCATTTTCTTCATCCTCTAGTACCCATGTCAGGCTAATTATTGGAACTTAGGTATGACCTTTCTCAACACATCTCTCTAGCCACAATCAAAGATGATGAAACTTATTTTTCATCTCTAGGCTCAGGCCTTGAAAGGGCTAGAGAAAAGTATTTGCTTACATTATCTATCACATGAACCCTGTCCAACTACACACCAAAAGAACACCATCAACTTCTAAATCCATCAAAGAAGGGGCATTCATTTCTCTACATGGTCTAACAAAATGATATTAGTTTTAAGTCTTAAATTACTTATGTCAAATGGTGATTATATCTATAAATCCAATAAAGATATTTTATAATCATAAAGGCTCATTCCATAACAAATAATATACATGAAATTATGAAAATTAATGTGTTCATTAAACAATACAAAAGTACCTAAAGTAGAAATTACAAATTTACTGACCCTTCTTATAGTTCAGTCCCTAGAGGTAGCCATGATTAAGTTTGGTGTATGTTCTTCAAGCTTCTTTATTTATGAGATATACTAGAGCTACTTTCTCTACAAAATATTCCTGGCAAATTTAATTTGAAAATGAAATATAGTATTTAAATAATAGATGACTGATAATGCAAACTTTAAAGACATTTAATTTTGTTTTAGTGCCATTTCATATCTAACACAGATTAGAGTCCCAATGAAACATGGGAAAAATGCATTAAACCCAGTGCTTTTTCAACATGAAAGATGTCCCAAATACATATTTCATCTTTCATAATGAAAGATTCCACCCAAATCTTGTCAAAGCTCAAAAAGATGGAATTTTCAATTGAAAAACATCCTGAACAGATGGTGGTACCACATAGATTGAAAAAGAAATATCTAATTTGTGTTTATATGAGAAATGCGAAATTTGAGAAACGTGCACTGAGAGGCACATCAGTAGATATTCATGAAAACACACTTGCCCTAAAGCACAGGTTGTTCAGCAGAGAAGGAAGCTTGGTAAGAGCTTAGTTTAACACTTTCATTTTACATATAAGGAAGCAGACTCAAAGGTCACAAAGCCAAGAACACAGGCAGACCAGAACCGCAACCCACCGTCTCTTGCTGTAGAAAACCTGTGCTGCCTCGGCATTCACTAACGTGAGGAATTGTCTTATGTAGATGACAGTGGGGTTTTTCTGTTATGTTTTTTTTTTTTTTTAATGGTTTAAACACAACTGCCTTTGTTTCCAAGTCTGGCTTCTTAGCATCCTGGGTGCCTCTATCTTAGGACCCCCAGCTGCCCCCGAGCCTACAATTCTTTCCTCCCCACTCCAAGCTGGATTCTACAGTCTCTTCCATTAGCGCTCCGCCTACCTTTGCTGGTCTGTCTGCACTCTGTCCAGAGCCCTGCCCTTCACATTCACCCTTAGCAAAGTCTTGAGGCTCAAAAATAAGAAATGTAGATGTACACATCTCCAGATTGGGGGCCACAATTGTCAGAGAAATTCTAAGTGGCTCTAGGAAAACTAAATGTACAGTTCTTTTATTAAGGATAAGGATAATCAGGCCTAGGAGAGAGAATCTGATCCTCACAATTACCCAGGCAATGTCTTGACTCAAATACCCCCAAATATGGGGCAGCCCTATAATTTCAAAGGCTAACATTTAACCTTTGAAAATTTACATAATACTGGCACTGAAAACAGCTAACTCCTTTTCATAACAATATATCAAAAGCTCAACAAAGAAAACAGACAAAAATTCAACAGAATTTAAAGTCAAAGAAGCAACGTGGTAAAAGACTATTTGTTTTACTTTTCCCTCATCTCTTCTCCTGATCCACACCCACCTTTGAGCTCTCTGGAACAACCTAGAATTCAGCGAACCAGTTTGAGAACCACCACCTTAGTATCTTTTGACACATTCACCTTCATTAAGCAATGTCAACACCTACATAAGGCAGGGTAAATGACGTGTGTAAAAACACTGTAAATTGATAAGAATGGAAAATGTTCTATTTACCTTGTGGCTGAAAACTTCATGCTCTTTTCCCCAAACATTAATGAACTATTTATAAATATTATGTTGGTACAAAAGTAATTAAGGTTTTGCATTGTTGAACTCTGCTGTTTGACATTAGAATACATTCTTAAATAAATGTGGTTGCTATTCATCATTTTAATGCACATTTCTCACTTTATGTTCTTTTGCTAATGACTTATTATTTCTTATTTCATGTTTATTTTAGACTAGGGAAATGTTCTACAAAAAGCGAACTCAAGCAATTTTCTTATTCAAATTCAAAATGGGTCATAAAGCAGTAGAGACAACTCACAACATCAACACTTTTGGCCCAGGAACAGCTAACGAACGTACAGTTCATTGGTGGTTCAAGAAGTTTTGCAAAGGAGATGAGAGCCTTGAAGATGAGGAACAGAGTGGCCAGCCATCAGAAACTGACAACCACCAATAACTACATGAGCAGTTGCCAAAGAACTCAACATCGACCATTCTGTGGTCGTTCGGCATTTGAAACAAATTTGAAAGGTGAAAAAGCTCGATAAGTGGGTGCCTCACGAGCTGACCACAAATCCAAAAAATCCTCATTATAAAGTGTCATCTTCTCTTATTTTACACAACAACAAGGAACCATTTCTCCATCAGACTGTGACATGTGACGACAAGTGGATATTATACGACAACCGGTGTTGACCAGCTCAGTAGTTGGACCAAGAAGAAGCTGCAAAGCACTTCCCAAAGCCCAACTTGCACCAAAAAACAGTCATGGTCACTGTCTGGTGGTCTGCTGCCAGAATGATCTACTACAGCTTTCTGAATCCTAGTGAAACCATTACATCTGAGAAGCATGCTCAACAAATTGATGAGATGCACCGGAAACTGCAATGCTTGCACCCATCTCTGATCAACAGAAAGAGCCCAGTTTTTCTCCATGGCAACACCTGACCACAAGACACACAGCCAAGACTTCAAAAGTTGAACATATTGGGCTACGAAGTTTTGCCTCATCTGCCATACTCACCCAACCTCTCGGCAACCAGCTGCCACTTCTTCAAGCATCTTGAAAACTTTTTGCAGGGAAAACGCTTCCACAGCCAGCAGGAGGCAGAAAATGCTTTCCAAGAGTTGGTTGAATCCTGAAGCATGGATTTTGATGCTACAGGAATAAAGATATTTATTTCTCATTGGCAAAAATGTGTTGATTGTAACAGTTCCTATTTTGATTCATAAAGATATGTCTGAGCCTATTTATAAGATTTAAAATTCATCGTCTCAAACTGCAATTGCTTTTTCACCAACCTAATACCTTGTTCTATATGGGGTAATATGCATATTAAAAACAATTTTTTTCCCCTTATCACAGATGCAGCCCACCTGTATTCCTGGCCAAGGTCTATCTCATCCATGGCAGGAGGAGGGCACACGCCAGCACCAGATCCTCAGGTATGCTACCCAGAGAACTGTACCCTTTCCTGACCCAGGTGCCACCTCTCAACAAACTCCCCAAATTCAACAAACTCCCCAAATTCCAAACCTTCAAGCTGCTGAGGATACTATTTTCCCTTTGGTCCTCCTCCCAAAAAAACTCCACAAAAATTAGCTTCATCAGCTCATGCTTTTAGCCCCTCTCCCCAAAAGCCCAGGCTAGGTAATAGTGTTCCTGGAATAAAGGTGTTTTTTTTGGGGGGCGGGGGAGAACAGGTGTTTGCCAAATACCGTCACATTCCTTTCCCACCCCACCTTTCCCCTCCATTCCTCTTACCTCTACATGCATCTTCTCCCTTCATCCAGCTCAAAGTCCTCAGGTTCGTGGACTCACACAAATTGACGCCCGAAGGAACCATTATTACTGCAGTTGTACCTTCAGCCAGATGTTGATCCAAGCTGACACCAAGCCAATACTTGATTATCTTAGAGAAGAGTGACTCCAAATTCAAACACCTCTACTGAAGCTAAAACTGGTGTAGCTGCCAAAACAGTATCAATACTAGACTTTCTCCGAAGAGAAATGATCTCCAATTTGGGAGAGGTGATCATAATGAGATAAATAAAAATCATATTTTTTAACATATTTAAATGTTAAATAAATGTTAAATAAATCATATTTATTTAACAAGTGGTTAATACATACCAGCAAAGGCTGGTGGTGATATCTGCAAGTCTAGGGAACTTGAGCATTTCATCAAGTGAGGCGTCTCTACCACGTGCAACGGGGAAGTTGGCTGACCGGCCTGCCAGCGAGGAAGTCCCTGTTCATGGACAAGTGAAGGGCATATCACAGGCTTCAGTGGCTCTGTGACACTGGCACTGAATCGGTCAGCTCTTTTGTTCTCTTTTCTCAACAAGCAGCCCTCCAGCCTTTAATTGGTTTCCCCTGCCATGATGAAAACGCCTAAACCTGGCAGAAAAAAGTAATTGGACCTGCTAGGCATTTTCATCTTTCAGATGTAACTTAATAATCTGAAAATGGGATGTGTTAAGATTCTCATGAGTTAACTTAGTGCAACTCAAACCCACAGGTCCTGCTAAGATGCGTCCAAACTTCAGACAAGACTCAAGGGCCTTTGTGTCTAAAGATAAAGGTCTCAATCAAAGTTCTTTTCTGATACTTCCCCTACCCCATTCCCTTTTCCAGAGACCCTGTGACTTCCTGATTTTTAACCCCATTCCCGATAATACAGAATTGTGTATATTAATATTTTGATAAAACTATTCACATCCCTGGGCTTCCCAGGTGCATTAGTGGTAAAGAACCAACCTGCCAAATCAGGACACATAAGAGAGGTGGGTTCAATCCCTGGGTCAGGAAGATCCCCTGGAGGAGGGCATGGCAACCTACTCCAGTATTCTTGCCTGGAGAATCCCATGGACAGAGGAGCCTGGTGGGCTACAGTACATGGGGTCACAAGTCAGACATGACTGAAGTGACTTAGCATGCATGCATTCACATCTGTCTTGCTCTATCTCACTGTTCACAATGTATTCTCTGGTGGTTGACCCAGCAGATATAGTCATAATGCAGCCCAACTCAAGGCTACTGAACCCTACTCAACCGGACTACTCGCCTACTAGAGCTTTTCAGGTGGTGCTTATACAGAGCATTGCACATACACAGTGCTATAAATGATCTCAGCTGTTACATAACCATGTATTTACAAAATGTGGGGCAAGAGCAAGAGGCTATGGGGCGACAGAGCCTAACTACCACCATCTTGGCCAATTGCTCTTTCCCTCCAATATCCCTAATCCTAATTCTGAGAAAGAAAGCTCAGTCGTGTCTGACTCTTTGCAACCGCATGGACTATAGCCTACCAGTCTCCTCAGTCCATGGAATTGTCTAGGCAAGAGTACCAAAGTAGGTTGCCATTTCCTTCTCCAGGGGATATTCCTGACCCAGGGATCGAACCCGGGTCTCCTGCATTGCAGGCAGACGCTTTACTGTCTGAGCCACCAGGGAAGCCCTCCCTAACTTTCCCAGGCATTTTGGATATATTTAGCAAATGTATTCAACACGTGGGTCTGCCCTGGTGGCTCAGACCATGCAGAATCTGCTCACAATGCACAAAAGTCAGGTTCAATCCCTGGGTCAGGAAGATCCCTTGGAGAAGGAAATGGCAACCCACTTCAATATTCTTGCCTGGAGAATTCCATGGACCGAGAAGACTAGCAGGCTACAGAGTCCATGGGGTCGTAAAGAGTCAGACACGACTGAGCGACTACACTTTTCAACATATAGTTACTGCCTATCATAGCCACTCAAGAAATCATCTCTCATGCTTTGTGAATTTCCAGAGACCTGGCAGAGAAAGCTTTGCTTTGCCACTAATGTTCTTCTGTCCTGAAGGCTGCCCAGCAAGTAAGTGCCTTTGGGGATACCTAGGGTGGTTCTGGGGGGTCAGCTTCTGGGGGGTCAGGTATTTGTACCTTAACTCTTTCATCTCTGTATCCCCAATGCCACCCACTGTCTATGCATTCCTCGGGTGAAGGGGATTTGAAAGGCCATTCACACCCTACAGCAAGGATATGTCTCCTCTCCCTCCTCAGGAAGATTTCTCAAACTCTGAGCGCTTTCCCATCTCTTCAAGAAACTGCACCACACCTACTCCGCATTTATATTAATTGCACCCCAGGCTGAATGTTGACTTTCTACCTTCCAGGATCACCTGTAAGCATCCAACACCATCCTGGGCACATATATTTTAAACTGCTCGATTGAGAAGGTTAACCATGCTGAATTGAAAGATATGAAATTGGGGGCCATCTGTACCTGAAAGGGAAAAGTCATCTATGAAGATTAAGTCCGCTTCTTTATAAGAAAAACTGAACCAACAATGAGGGGCTAGTCTTAAAAACATTCTTCCTTTATACTTTTCTGGATCCTTGTATAATATATTCTTGGTGATACTTTTTCCACCATGTGTGTGCTCAGTCGCCCAGCAATGTCCAACTCTTTGCAACCCCATGGACTGTAGCCCTCCAGGTGCCTCTGTCCATGGAATTTTCCAGGCAAGAATACTAGAGTGGGTTACCATTTCCTCCTCCAGGGGATCTTCCCAACCCAGAGATCGAACCTGCTGTCTCCTGTATCTTCTGTATTGGCAGGCAGATTCTTTACCACTGCAAATTACTAATTTAACATTCTAATTAAAATCTGACCCACATGTATGAGTTTTCTGTACAGAGCTACCATCCCTTCTCCCCACCTCTTCAGGGACCAGATATGTATGTGAAAGGGGATATGATAGGAAATATATTTCTGCACGAGAACCCCCAGTTGCAGATGAAAGCAGTTAAGTCACTGAACAATAAAGCTGACTTTTTTCTAGTAATATACATACTACTGGAAATTGGAGACAAGGGTTCCCCTTTTGAAAGCTCTTCCACATGTGACTTGTTTATGGCCTTTCCACTGTCTCCCCTTACCACCATGCAGGAGTGGGCTCCCACCGATAAACCCTAAAGAAAAACGTAATCGACAATAGAAATCAGCAACCACAGGAAAGTCACTGGGTGACAGTGTGCATGGACAGCTGAAATGATTCCAGCCTCTACCCCTTTAAACTCCAGGGAGCATCAACCTTAGCCATCATCAAAATCAGCACCAGCGTGGAGCAGGAATGAAAGCACAGGACTAAATTGCAAAAGACACAACTTCACTTCAGCCCATCTACCCATTAGCTTCTATGCTTTTAGCAAGTCAGCCTCTCCCAATTTCAGTGTCTTCAACTGCAAAGGTGAACAAAGCTATCTACCCAGTTTCCCAGGGCTTTCATGAGGCTTTCACGAGGCTCTCTTTCACGAGAGAAACAAGAGCAGAGGCCACTCCTGATCAAGGCTTTATCACAGCCAGGTGTCCAGATTAACAGCATCGTAGCTTTAATCCGCACAAGCCTCTTGGAGCTCACATTAACATCTTCATTCTACAGATGAGCAGACACAGCCAGTTAAGGCCCTTGCCCAAGGTCACTACCTAATATATTATTCAAGTTCGGGGCTCTTTCGCCTGTGCTTTAACTACCACATTAGACTGCCTCCCCCTTGTTTTTGAAATAACATTGAAAAGTAAGGGTCTATAAACAAAATGTGTAAGAAAGCAGATCCCCAGAGAAGCTGGCAGCCATGTTTGATTCATCCATTTCTTTTTGACTCTTTACCCAGTAAGTGCTTACTGCTGTCTCCTTCCAATTTTGTTAAACTGCTTTCTCCTCCACCTTCTAGCTTTTCCTTTTCTTCATAGTTTTGCTTTTGTGCCCCTCTCCTCTATTAGATCATTTTTAAGCTTTCCTAATGAACACAATGAGAATCACTAAAAAAAAAGCATACCCTTTAAAAGTGCATGTAATTAAAAGACCTTATCTGAATATGTAAGTGGAACTAAATATTCAGTAAGAATGTAGGACACATTTACATTTTTTCTTTTCGTTTAACCACCTCTTTCTTGAATTAACTTTAGACATAGTTGAGACTTTTACAAAGGTGAAATAACAGAAAACCTAGTAAAATTTTAAGAGTCATCATGAAACCAAAAGTCATTTCTGCTTTAGACTGTCAGCATATGATTACACGAGAATTTCATCAGATTGAAAAATAAGAACACAGATTTGACTCTACACAGAATCCTAAATTCTCAAGCTTTGGCAAAAGGGGGCTGTTTACCAATTTCAGTGTTGCCTCTTATCCAAGGCTAATGGAGCTTCTCTTTCCTATGGGCCACAGGACACTTTGCTCATTCTACAACCGTATTATCATCATAACCAGGTTATATTGTGGCCTGTTTTTACATCAGTCACCTCCACTAGACAGACGGCTAGGGCAAAAAACAGCATTTTACTCATTTTTGTATTTTGAGCAGGAAGGTCCTCAACACAAATTTGTTGAGCAATGGAACAGAAACTCACATGCAGTAGAAAAACATGCAGCCTCGGCCAGTAGGGGTTATCACAAGACAGGACACATTGATTACTGACTCTTGATTGGCCCAAATGAAAATAATCTAAAGTCTTTGGGTTTGGAGAAGAGGCAAGATACGTGGTGTGTTTTTCAAACCATCCTTCACAGATGAAGCAGGCTGGAGCTTGCTTGCTTTCATCCAGGTGGTACTGATTTTGAATTACAATTTACACCAACTGTTACCCTGTCTGATTACCTAAAAACAAAACCCCTCCTTTCCTCTCCAGGTATAGCCATTTGTGATTCTTCCACTCCCCTCTCAGTCTGCACATTACTTGTGGAAACGGGCATGCATCTTTCCTTCCCACTGCACCAGAATTTTGTATTATCCTGACTTCTCCCTTTTCAACACACTCCCACACATCTTATACTAACTTATCTTTAGAATAAATTATTAGGGGCCACTATACAGACGAAGAAACACCGTGCCTAAAATTTCTTCAACCCGCCACATGGTAGAGTCCAGTTCTTCTACCTCCTGATTCCTAAGCAGGCACCCCCAGCAAAATCCCCCGGGGAAACTTTTACAAAAATGCCCAGGTCAGGACTTCAGCCTCATCACTTGCGATTCAGGACCTCTGCGGTGGGCCCAAGAGGGATAAAATTTGAAAAACGCTCCAGGTGCTTAGGAGAAGCACCTGCGGTTAGGCAGCCCCGCAGCAGACAACGTAAATCTTGGGTCAGCATGTACTCCCTTGAACACTTCGGCGTGACTTCTTTCCATCGAAGTGGCCAAACAGACGCGCAATCCCAGTGAAGCAGCTGCAAGAGTTGTCACTTGACCCGTTTCTCAAATGTGTGGACCTCCTCACATTTGGTAAACGAAACGAGCACCGGGGGTCGTTTTCCTTTCATACCCCGCCCCCCCTCATCGCCCCAATACACACACACACACACACACACGTCCGGCGCCAGTCGCTGATACCAACAACTCAGCTGGGCACCCGCAAAGCCTACGGCCACTGTCGCCACGGGCAGCGGGTCCCGCCCGCCACCCACCAAGGTCACCCCGCCCCCATCATTCCGCTCCCTGCGTCGCCGAGGGTCCCGGGGGGTGCCACGGCCCCCGGTCCCTTTTCTCCCGAAGTCTAAGGGGACTTCCCTCGCCTTCACTCGGTCATTTTCTTGCCAACAGCTCGGTCTCTCGGGGGAAGGGCTACGCTTGAACTTGAGGTTCTCACGTTTGGGGTGGTTCAGAAATGATTCCCCTGCGGTAACGCAGACCTGCCGCACCCACCGCCCCCCAGCCCCCGCGCACCCTGAACTTGGATCCCGCCAAAAACGTTCCCCCGCGGGGCCGGGCGGGAGGTGGCAGCGCCATCGGCTCCCGGGTCAACGTCGCCCGCCCGGCCCCGCGCCCGAGCGAGGAGCCGCGGGCTAGAGGCGAAGGGGAAGACCGCCCGGAGCTGCACCGGGGCGGCCGCCCGCGGCCCGGGCGGCCCGCAGCACGTGGGAGCCGCCTCCCCGGGGCGGCCTGCACCCGGCGCCGGGCACCGGCCGCCCCGCGCGCCCACCTGAGCGCCGCTCCCCCGCCCCGCGCCCCACTTTCCTGTCCTCCCGACTGGCTGCCAAGTTTCTCTTCCCTGCAAAGTTCTCGAGCCGGACCCCGCGGCCTGGCGCCGGCAGCCTGGGGGGAAGCGGGCCGGGTTGGGCCCGGCGGCCGCGGGGCGAGCGGCGCGGCTCCGGCTCGGCGGCGCGGAAAAGGGGAAGGGGAAGAAGGGGCGGGGAGCCTCAGCGGGGTGGTCCCCTCCGACCCCGGCCTGCCCCGCGTAGCCGCACCGGGGGACGCGGGCGCTGGTTTTCCGCCCGGGGCCTTGGCCACACTGCCCCTCTCCCAACGACACATTCTCACCACCCCCAGTGGGCTAAGAGCTCGGGCTCTGGGGTCAGGCCACTCCGGTTCAATTCTTGCTCCACTACTTAAAAGTGTGTTATCTTAGACAACTTACTTTACCCCTCTTTGTAAAACTGCATGCCCTTTGGCTCAGTGGTGAAGAACCCGCCTGCCAATGCAGGAGACGTGGGTTGGATCCCTAGGTCTAGAAGATTCCCCTGGAATTGGAAATGACAATCCACTTCAGGATTCCTGCCTGGGAAATCCCATGGAGACAGGAGCCTGCAGGGCTGCATGGGCGGCAGAGTCGGACACGACTGAGGGCGCATGAACACTTATTAGGCAGTTTACTTTACCCGTCTTTGCAAAATTAGGAAAACGGTCCCCGTCCAGGGCGAATTCAGACTTTGTGGAGCCTGAAACTTAAAACAGGGAGAGGAGGAGTGTTCTGTTAGATTCAGGACCTCGCGAGGGACTCATGGAAGTGAGGGCCTGCTGCTGAAGCCTCATTAACTCAACGTGTCAAATGCTTAGGTTGTTGCAAGAATTAAATGAGGCAAACGGTGAGAAACGCCTGGAATGGGGCCTGGAACGCTCAACAGGTGTTGTTTGTCGGGATGATTTCTCTGTAATCGGTCAGGTGGATCTGAGAGGGGAGGAAATGACACTGATTGTCAATTATGTGACAGATGTTTTAAGTACACATGTGCTTAATGCACAAACGTTAGGCCAATTTCACAGCTCAAAAGTTTCAAGCGCAGAAAAGCCATGTAACCTGCTCGTGGCCCATGGTCACACACAGTCCAATTCTGCCATCTTGCAAGTCGCCGGTTTTTCCACAATTCCACCTCACAGGTAGTAATATGTAAATATATCACTATAAGCTGTCGGTTGGGCAGGAAAAGAAGAAATTCCCTCCATGAGAGAGCAAAGTGCCTCAGAAATACCTGTATTTCTGAATTTTCATTGCAAAATTTCCCCAGCTAAGTACAACAGCAAATGGATTGCCCTTGAAACTACAGGGCCTGCCTGTGAAGTACCTTGTTGGAAAATCAATAAACAGCTTTACTTAAAAGTGTTCGGATTACACATTTGCTTGCTCTGCTAGCATTACATGTTTACTTTTTCTATCGATTATTAATACTACTGCAATTCAGATTAATGAGTTTATAAACTATCTCCAAAGGGCTTATAAAGTAAGATTAACAATAGTATAATGAAAGGAAGTCTCCTTGTATAAGGCACTTATTAAAAAATTTACAAACTTTTGAATCTCATTGAATCACCACATCTCTTTGCTCTAATTGTAGTTACCCTCCATTATCAGATGAAATCTCAAAACTATGTAAATTTGTGTACTTTCACACAGATAATGGGGATTTGAACCAGTTTTGCTTGGATCCTAAACCTTGGTTCTTTTCCCTACACTTCAGGGAGAAGAAAAAACACTAACAAAAATACATTAAGTCAGATGTCTTGCAAGTGGGAGGAAAGAAGATATCAAATTCTAGTAGTTATTTTCTTAAATTAAGTTTCTATAGCAGAAGAACCAAACATAAAGCCTAGATCCACAGCTTGTTTTTGTAGAATGAGAAAAGTGCCTAGTATAGTGCCACACATATAACCATATATTTGTTGAATGAATGAATGAATTCCGCAAAGAATTAGTGATGTGGTACTTGGCAGTGTCTATTAAGACAATAAGTGTGATTCTTGTAAAAATGACGCAACAGTAGAGAGATTTTCCTTTTCCCTCTATTTTTTTTTCTCTGTGCCTTCACTCTTCAGTCACCATTGGCCAATAAAATGTGCAAATCAAAATGTTAAGAGGGAGCAAAAGCAAAAAGGAAAGAACATAGGAAAAAGGACCATAAGCAAGAGGTGTGGAGAAAAAAATGGCAACCCACTCCAGTATTCTTGCCTGGGAAATCCCATGGACAGAGGAGCCTGGCAGACTACACTCCATGGGGTCACAAAGAATGGGACGCGATTTAGTGACTAAACAACAAGAAGCAAGAGGTGGGCGCGATGAGGGGGAAGAATGAAGACATCCTTTTCCTTGCCTGTTTCTCAGGAAAAGATTTTATACCTAAGAAATACGAAAAAAAAAATTCAGTGTTCAAAAATTTAATGTTCAAAGACATTAAATCCTCTAAATTGTGAGACTGAAGCCATAGCTTTGTTTTTATTGCATTAATATAACAAAAGGCAATATTTTGTTGAGGCAGAAAAGAAAACCTGCCTCTAAGCAACTTGTTGGTGCCTCCCCCACAAATTTGTTAGTCCTGCAGTGGCTTTGGAGGGGGTAGGGGATGGGAGGTACGCTTTTAGATAAGAAAGTCAAGTTCACTACCTCTCCCTCAGGCAGGGAAGCAATCATGCAGGAAGTGAACTTTCAAAGACTTTCAGAAACGAATTCAATAAAGGAAGTGAGAGAGGGGGCCTACAGGCAACTTTCAAGGAATAGGTAATTTTTTCAGAAATTCTCAGGATGAAATGGTAGCTCTAATGAAGCTAACATTTTAATGTTTACCCAGGCTAGCTGACTCAGGGTCCGTGCTCTTTAGCCCATGCTATTAAGCACTCACGCTAGACCACCTGATGTAGATAGGGCAGGCTAGAGAGCAGAAAGGGAGGGGGAAAGGAACTCTAAATGACCTGCAGAAGATGTGAGTTTCTGGAGCCTGAAGTTTAAAGCAGAGTTTAAAGAAACAGGTGAAGGGGGTCAAAAGGTCAAAAACAAAAACACAAAGAACATCTGTTAAATGAATAAATATGTTGGCCAAACTGCAATCTGAGTCATTTCTTATAAAAAACAAGAATACAGAATTGACTTTACTCATTTACACTTTCATTCAATAAATATTTGGTATTTTTAGTTTTATCACAATGTACACATGTAACTCATGGATGAATAAACATCAAAGTTAAGCATACTGAGACAAAATGAAAACTTCAACTCTGCATTTTTTTCATTGAGCACAACATCAGTTTTGATGTTCAGCAATTGAAATTTTTTTTTCAATTACCCCTCTGTATTTTTAATATTTGAAGAGCAAATCACTTACTGTATAATTATCTAACAAGACCAAAAAAGTAAATGTTTTTACCAATAAATACATACAAGGATTAAAAAGGATATTTGTCTCTACTCACAGATTTCGTCTGGTCCCATCACTTCATGGCAAATAGACGGGGAAACAGTGGAAACAGTGGCTGACTTTATTTTGGGGGGCTCCAAAATCACTGCAGATGGTGATTGCAGCAATGAAATTAAAAGACATTTATTCCTTGGAAGGAAAGTTATGACTAACCTAGACAGCATGTTGAAAAGCAGAGACATTACTTTGTCAACAAAGGTCCGTCTAGTCAAGGCTATGGTTTTTCCAGTAGTCATGTATGGATGTGAGAGTTGGACTGTAAAGAAAGCTGAGCGCCGAAGAATTGATGCTTTTGAACTGTGGTGTAGAAGACTCTTGAGAGTCCCTTGGACTGCAAGGAGATCCAACCAGTCCATCCTAAAGAAAATCAGTCCTGGGTGTTCACTGGAAGGACTGATGTTGAAACTGAAACTCCAATATTTTGGCCACCTGATGCAAAGTGCTGACTCATTTGAAAAGACCCTGATGTTGGGAAAGATTGGAGGCAGGAGGAGAAGGGAACGACAGAGGATGAGATGGTTGGATGGCATCACCGACTCAATGGACATGAGTTTGGGTAGGCTCCAGGAGTTGGTGATGGACAGGGAGGCCTGGCGTGCTGCAGTTCATGGGGTCGCAAAGAGTCAGACACGACTGAGCAACTGAACTGAACTGAGCAGATTTTAAGTGTAAGGTTATAAGACAGTATACCCTGAAATATTGGCTTCCCTGATGGCTCAGACAGTAAAGAATCTGCAATGAAGGAGACCTGGGTTGGGAAGATCCCCTGGAGAAGGGACTGGCAACCCACTTCTGTATTCTTGCCTGGAGAATCTCATGGACAGAGGAGTCCATGGGGTTGCAGTCAGACACGACTGACCAACTAACACTTACACCCTGAAATGTTAAAACTTTTTTTATTGCAGCACAACATGGAGTACCTCTATTAAAATTTTGCTGTTGTTGTTTAGTCTCAAAGTCATGTCCAACTCTTGTGACCTCACAGACTATAACCTGACAGGCTCTGTCCCAGCAAGAATACGGAGTGGGTTGCCATTTTCTTCTTCAGGGGATCTTCCTGACCCAAGGATAGAACCCATCTCTCTTGTGTCTCCTGCATTGGCAGACTGATTCTTTACCTCTGAGCCACCAGGGAAGCCCCCTATTAAAATTAAATAAAAATATAAAAGGCAAAAAATAGTGGAAATTCAAGGAAAAGTTGACAAATCCACTACTTGTTGGAGGAGATAATGGAGAGGACATGACCACTGGTAGACTTGAGAGTTGAACCTGGGCAATCAGAGGTCCCTGACCCCTCCCCTGGTGTATGGAACTGAACCCAATTAAGTCCTCTATATAAACTTTTAAGATTGGTAGGTGCAGAGTTCTACCTACCTTTCAGCTGCCGAAGACAAGCCTCATATGAAAGTTTGCTTGCTTATTAAACCTGCCACCTGCCAATCTGGAGTGGTCTGCCTCTTACTATGTCTCTCCTTGCCCTCAGTATACAGGGACCAGTTTAAGAACCAACAGTACTGTAGCAGGAGGTTTCAGCAGAATCTCTCTACATTACTGTTGGGTTAAGCAGACAAAAATAGTAAGGATACGGGAAGTTTGAAAAACATACATAACAAGTTTGATCTACCAGACATATATAAAAATAAAATAAAGCAAAATTTGTTCCCCAACCTCAGATTGAGAATACTGTTCTCCTTAGTTATGTATCTAGTTAGGACAACCCTGATGGCCAGGTTTCACTGGTTATGTCCAGCAGACCTCAGCTTGTGAATGCAGTATCTCAGTTGTGAATATACTGCACAGTTGTACATTCTACATTAATCGCACCCCCCCCCCACTCCCCACATCCCCCAGCTACCAGTTCCATCTGGGTCATCATCTGCTGAGAGATGACACGAGCTACCAAGTGATGGGTGGTGTTATCAACCGCTCACCAACAGGTCAGACTCCTGGGAGAGCCTGAGTATGCTGAGGGCTTGTGACCCCCAACGCACAGTGCCCCATACCGAATGACAGTGCTCTTCAACCTCTGCTGCCCCTCAGACGGCATCTGAAGGAGGCTGGGCAGGGGGGCAGGGGGGGTCATGTCCCAGAGGCTAGAACATGCTCCACCCAGTGGGTGGTGGGGAGTTCACGGTCGTTTCAGCAGACAGCTTCTAACCCTTAATGACAGCTTCGAGCCCTGTCCCCTTCCCTGTTCCAGCTAGATAGCCTGGCATGACCCTGGAGTGCATACTAAGTCACTTTAGTCATGTCCTACTCTTTGCCACCCCATGGACTGTAGCCTGCCAGGCTCCTTTGTCCATGGGATTCTCCAGGCGAGAATGCTGGAGTGGGTTGCCATGCCCTCCTCTTCCCGACCCAGGGATTGAAGCCACATCTCTTATGTCTCCTGAACTGGTAGGTGGGTTCTTTACCCACTGAACCACCAAGTTTAGTCTCTCTAGGTGCCTGGGACAGGAGTAGCCTGATGCCAGCATCTGTCCATCTTTCTTCTTGGGGTTCCAGGGTGGGGGCAGGGAGGTTATAACTCTCATTTGCTCCCCAGTCTGCTCAAGCCTGAAGGAGCCAGAGCTTACAGAAACCGTAATGAGGAATTCTGCAATCATTTCTTTGTTGTAGTAATGAGAACCGTTTATAACATTTATGGGTTTTCTTTCCTTATACATTTGCCTTTTGGACACATTTCCGGGAGCTCATTAGTTACCAATGTAAGGACTGCCTTAGTGAATACATTACTCCAAGTTTATAGAACTCTCTTCTCGCACCACAGCCTTCCATTCTGCTCTGTTCTCTCTTGCTTCCTATTATAAAAAAACTCCTCAATGACCTTTAATCCCTGGACCCCCTTCCTATTTTCTCAGTCCATTACCTCCATTCTAACTTCCTTTATCCGCCTACCCAGTATAGGTCAGTAATTATTTTTAATGCATATATTTCCTTACCACCATGAAAATCTTCATTCCCTTCTGGGTCAGGAATCTATGTCCCTTACTCTTTTATAGTTCTTTCCCAAATTTTTGCATGTTGCTGAAATAGCAGAGGAATATGTTAATAGGATCCACTGTGAATTCATATAATCTAACAGCATTTATGAATTTTCAATATCATTTTCATCCTCTCTCCATTGCATGTTCCATCTCTACAATTCTAAACCTTTTCCATCCAAGACCTTAACTGACGCTTCTTCTCACTGTCAACCAATGGGGCTACTTTCTACTTCAAGTAGAAGTACTTCCTACCCCCAGGAGTTTCCACAAATAATTTTTCACCTTTCCATTGTTTATCTTTCTTTCTTCTCTCTGAGAAACTGTTACTCCGTGCAAAAGCTAATCCTTTGGCCTTAAACCCCCAATTTCTCCAGGATTAGTAGTAGTAATAGTCAAAGTGTTAGTCGCTCAGTCGTGTCCGATTCTTTGCGACTCTGTGGGCTGTAGCCCTGTAGCCTGCCAGGCTCCTCTGTCCATGGAATTCTCCAGGCAGGAATACTGGAGTGGGTAAGCTATTCCCTTCTCCAGGAGATCTTCCCAACCCAGGGATCGAACTCAGGTCTTCTGCTTTGCAGGCAGATTCTTTACTCTTTGAGCCACCAGTGAAGCTTCCTCCAGGGATTAGACTCCCTACCATTTTGTCACCTTTAACTTGTGTTTTCAAAGTCCTCCACTTTGTGGGCTCTAGGGCTCTGCCTTCAAGCCCAGTCTTTATTATTCTTTAAATAAAAATTATTAATATAAAATTGTTCAACATCTCTGCTATTTCCTCAAACTATTTACCTATAGATAGTGTTCCTTTACCATCAAACTTTGTCAATGAATGTCTATTACCATTGCCTCAAATACTGGCCTTTACTCTCTGCCAAACATCTTAGAATCCATCCTCTTTGGAATCTGGGCTTCCCAACCATTCTACTTTACCTCCTTCCTTACCAACAAATGTTGTTGTTGTTTAGTCTCTAAGTTGTGTCCAACTCCTTTGTGACCCCATGGACTGTAGACCGCCAGGCTCTTCTGTCCATGGGAATCTCTCATGCAAGAATACTGCAATGTTCCTTCTCTAGGGAATCGTCCGGACCCAGGGATTGAACCTGCATCTCTTGTGTCTCCTGCATTGGCAGGCAGCTTCTTTACCCCTGAGCCACCTAGCAGTCAATAGTCATGTCCTAATTGCTGGTACACTGGGCTCAGTCTTCATCATCCTTGACGTCTCTGAACCATTTACCAGGTTGACCTGCCCCTCCTTCTCACTCTGCTCCCAGGGATTTTTCTTTTTTTAAAGGAAAATGAATGTATTTTAAAAAATTGGCTACATGACATCTACCTGATATTACCCTTATTAGAGGTTCCTTTGGTAACCGATCAGTTTGCACACTTCAAAACAAGCCAGATTCCTGGACATTCCGTGTCATCCCTCAATAATCCAAAATTATGTGGACTTCACATACCTACATTTTATATACTCTTTCAATACTTTCTACCTATAAACTTGCTGGGGAGACAGAGAAAGTCTTGGGAGAGCCCCAAGGAAATACCTAACGTCTCTGTGCTGCGCGTGGTCTCTCGGTAGTGTCCCACTCTTTGCGACTCCGTGGACGATAGCCCGCCAGGCTCCGCAGTCCATGGGGGTTCTTTCTCCAGGCAGGAATATTGCAGTGGGTTGCCATGCCCTCCTCCAGGGGATCTTCCCAACCCAGGGATCGAATCCAAGTCTCCTGCACTGCAGGCAGATTCTCTACCGTCTGAGCCACCAGGAGGCCCATCTAACATCTCTAAGTAGAGGCAAAGCAATTATCAAGAAGCTGAAGGAAATCCTACATGAAATTATCTGTCCATTCAAAGCTATTATCTCTGAATTGAGGAAATAATGTCAGCTCTGGCAGTAAACAATTTCTCATTTAGCCTCTGTGATTCTGTATTGCCTGATCCTTCAAACACACTGGAAACACTCTTTATCTCCATCCTTTCCTCTTCCCCTTTCCTAAATGTGGGGGTGGTTCTTCAGTGTTCTGGCGTCAGACCTTTTCCTTTTCCTATCTTCTCTCATTCTCCTTTCCACTCATGTCGTTAATAAGCCTGTTATGAATCACCTGCAGGCATACAAATCGTGAATTTCTAGCACTGAAAGATTGTGAGTCATCTTCCCCTGGGCTTCCCACCAGCCCTGTAAACTCAGCATTCCAACCTGAATGCAGTATCTTGTCACTCTAACTAGTTTCATATTTCAATTTTCATAATTGTATCACCACTGCCATTCTCCTACATACCCTACTTGAAAACTTTGTGCTTTTTTAGTTTTTTCTCAGTCCCATTTCTCCCACACCATACTCCCTAAATTTCATCATAAGTGTACTGGGAATATGCTTGGCATGTATATTCTTAGGATACCTATCTTACCTTGTCTTGAATTACAATATGTGACAATTTTAAGAGAAAAATTCTGTAAAAGGAAATTTAAACCTTACTATTTAGATACCTTTTTTTTAGATACTTTAATATCAATGATATTATTATTCACTCTGTAAAAATGTTCTTTATGGCAAGAACAAGATGTAAAACTCAACCTCTACTTTACAATTTTAATAGGCTAAAATTACATGCAATTATATTTGTACTTACTAGAAAAAAATTAATAATATTTAAACTACATTTTTAAAGTAATTGATTTCATTATGTTATGGATGGAATTATGTTCCCCCCAAATTCATGTGTTGAAGCCTTAACTACCCAAGTGACTGCATTCAGAGATAGGGCCTTTAAAGAAGGAAAGTAAAAAGAAGTAATAAGGGTTGGGCCCTAACCTAACATGGCTGTGTCCTTATAAGAAGAGGGAGAGACACCAGAAATGCACATGTACAGAGGAAAGGCTATGTGATGACATAGGGAAGGGAAAGAACAACTATCTGTAAGCCAGGAAGAGATCCTCACCTGAAACCGGTCCTGTTGACACCTTGATCGTAGATTTTCAGCCTCCAGAACAGTGAGAAAACAAATTTCTGTTGTTTGAGTCAGCCTGTCTCTGATTTTTTTTCTTATGGCAGCAGTCTAATACATTATGAAAAATCTAACTATACAAGAAGAGAATATAGTCAAATAAGCCCCCATATAACCATTGCTCAAATTTAATAATTACAGTTGAACCACTGGATTTATAGGTTCTGTGCCCTCAGTTTGGAAATATGTATATTTTTAAAATTTTGGAGAGCTCTAAAAAGCAAAACTTGAAATTTGCCATGTGTGGACAAGAATTTATATAATATTTACATTGCATTTACATTGTATTAGTTATTAAAAGTATTCTAGAGATGGTTTGAAGGATACAGGAGGATGTACCTAGGTTATATGCAAATATAATATTATACTATTTTATATAAGGCTTTTGAACATCCACAAATTTGAGTATCTGAGGGGTTCTGGAACAAACCCACTATGGATACTGAGGGACAACTATACCAAGATCTTGCCACATGTATATCATTTTCTTCCTTTCATTTTATTCATTCATTTCATTCCTTGCATTTAAAGAAAACCCTAGACATCAGTTTATTTCACCCTACCTTCCTTCACTGTGCACCTCGTATACAACATCAAAGCCACTGTCACACTAACAAAATTAACAATAACTTGGAATTGTATAAAACCTAGTCCCTGGGTTGGGAAGATCCCCTGGAGAAGGGAAAGGCTACCCACTCCAGTATTCTGGCCTGGAGAATTCCATGGACTGTATAGTTGATGGGGTCGCAAAGAGTCCGACACAATTGAGTGACTTTCACTTCACTCATCCATATTCAAACTCTTTACTGTCTAAAAATGTGTTTTTACAACAGATTTTTATACTGTCTTGTTTTGTTTCAATCAAGACCCACAAAAGTTCTATCCGGGGCATTTGACTGTTATGTTTCCTTAGTTTTTTAAAATGTTTTTTATTTTCTATGCCATTGATTTGTGGAAGAAACCAGGTCCATAATGTCCACATTCTGCATTTGTCTGTTTACTTCATTCCTGTGGTACTTATTCCTCTAGCCTCATGCTTCCTATAAATTTGTGCTATTTGGTTTGTTTTCTATGTTTTGTTTTACTCCCTCTACCTTATGGGTCACTCATAAAAACATGCCTTTCAGTGACGCCTTTTTTCTTCTGAATTCATCTCAGTTGGTTCTTAGTCTTTTAATAGGTACCAATTGTGATGAATTAGTCATATTCTAATGGTTTCCCTAAGCAGAATAATGACATAGTGTAGGATCTGAAGACACATAAACATGAGTCAAGTAAAATTATTTTAGAAGAAATTCAGGAAATGATCATTGTTTTATGTGACTCTGTTCTATGATTCAGTATGCTCTACTATAAGAATATTCTCTCTTTTAAAATTTACTCATTTAAAAAGAAACAAAATACTCCCACACGCCAATTACTTTTCCTGATTATGAGGGCCGGATTTTGAAGTTTTTAGATGTATAGAGGCAATTATTTTTAAATAACTGGAGGGATTTAGCTTATGTGTGTGCATGCGCACTATTCTTTGCAATGTACATGCAGAATCTTGTGTTTGTAGATTAAAAACTGAAACTATATAAGATGAAGTGTCTTTCCCAAGTATATAGAGATATCATGCTTATATATTTTATCATATATACAACTTTTTCATAAGTATGTAGTTTCTAAATATTCTTTCAAGACTTGATAATTTCTCAATGGTATGGAAATTTCATGAAGGATATGGCACAATTATAATTACTTACATTTATTAGGTACCTACGATTTTGCAGGTATTAGTTTATACTCTTTATATCTCATAAAGCATTTAAACTTCATAATAAACCTAAAAATATTCTAGAATTTTTCCTATTTAATAGGTGAGGAGTCAGAGAGTCATAAATCGATTAGGTTCCAAGTTTTTTCTTACAGCCGGTAAGTAGCAGAGACAAGCTTTGCATCTAGGCAGCTTAACCCCCTGATCCTTAGAGGCCTGATCTTGAGCCTTAGATCCTCAACTTCTATGCTGTGCAAAGCCTGTATTAAAGTGGTCTAAGCCCGGGGGAGGCGGAAGTCACTAATTGGTTCTCAGCCTGTGCTGGCCAGTGCCCACTTCCCCCGTGGCTCCGGGGGGACTTCTCCAGTTTCAGAGGGGATTCAGGGAATCCCCATCCAAATAAGGCTGTGTTGGATGGATCCGAGAATACTGCTGATGAGAAGCGGAAAGCCCCAGTCATTGAGAGACTTGAAAGAATCTAGCCATTTCCCTTCCTGTCTCTTCTGACAGAACTAGTCAGAGTTAGTTTGTAGAGACTGCAGTAGGTCAAGAAAGAAGTGGGTATTGGTGCCTTTGAAGGAGTGTGGATCTAATCTGTGTCAGGCCATACTGGCTAGCTCCACCAAGCCTTCCAAGAACACTGAGGATAGAGGAGTTTGCATTTTGGAGATTAGTTTTGATAGAACTGACTTGGTGATAAACTGCTTGTCACACATGCCTTTTTAATCCTTCATGCTGAATGTGTGTGTGTGTTCAGTTGAGTCCGACTCTTTGTGGCCCTATGGCCTGTAAGCCTGCCAGGCTGCTTCTGTCTGTGGAATTTTCTAGGCAAGAATATTGGAGTGTGTTGCCATTTCCTACTTCAAAGATCTTCCCAACCCAAGGATCGCTTGCGTCTCCTGCATTGGCAGGTGGATTCTTTATCACTGCACCACCTCAGAAGTCCCAGTGCTGAATACGTCACTTTAGATCTTCAAAGACTACAGCAAAGAAAACCTGTCTAGAATAAAAAGACAAGAAGTTGCAATTGGACTGGTTGAGCTTTGTGCTATTGTAAAACCCCTCTACGTATCTACATTACAGCACCTGGAAAATTGGTGTTAAAACTTGTTTTGACTATATATATATATCAGTTTCTTAGGGTTGCTATAACAAAGTACAACAAATTGGGTGACTTACACCACAAAACTTTTTCTATCCTTAATTTTTTGAAAAATTGTTATAATGTTTTCCATAGTGGCTATACAATTTACATTCCCACCAACAGTGCACAAGGGTTCTCTTTTCTCCGCATCCTTACCAACACTTGTTATTTCTAGTCTTTTTGAAAATAGCCATTCTAACAGGTGTGAGCAGCGAGCAGGGGCTACTCTTTGTTGTGGAGCGTGGGCTTCTCATTGCCGTGACTTCTCTTGTTGCAGAACACAGGCTCTAGGGTTGTACAGGCTTCAGAATTGGCAGTACACGGGCTCTAGAGCTCAGGCTAAGTAATTGTGGCGTGTGGGCTTAGTTGCTCCGTGGCGTGCAGAATCTTCCCGGACCAGAAATTGGACCCATGTCTCCTACATTGGGAGGCAGAGTCTCATCCACTCTGTCACCAGGAAGTCCTTGTTGTGGTTTTGATTTGCATTTTCCTGATGGTTAATGAGGTTGGCCATCTATTCACGTACCTGTTTGCCATCTGTATGTCTTTGGAGGAATGTCTGTTTAGACCCTCTGCCCATGTTTGGTTTTTTGCTATTGAGTTTTATGAGTTCTTTATATATTTTGAATATTAACCCTGTATCAGATCTATGATTTGCAAATCTTTCCTCTCATTCTGTAGGTTGCCATTTCACTCTGTCAATGGCCCACTATGCGGTGCAGAAGCTTTTTGTTTGATGTAATCCCACTAGTTTATTTTTGCTTTTGTTGCCTTTGCCTTCGTGTCAAACTCATAAAGTCCTTGAAAAGACAAAGGTCAAGAAGCTTACCTCCTGTGTTTTCTTCTAGGAATTTATGGTTTCAGGTCTTATGTTCAAGTCTTTAATGGATGAGGTATAAGACAGTAGTCCACTTTTGCATGTGGTGCTTCAGTTTTCCCAGTATCATTTACTGAAGAGATTGTTCTTTTTCCACTGTACATTTTTGGCTCCTTAATCATAAATTAGCTGAATATATCCATTTGGATTTATTCCTGGGCTCTCCATTTTGGTTTATTGACCTACATGTCTGTTTTTATGCCAATACCATACTGTTTTGATTACTGAAGCCATGTAGTGTAGCTGAAAATCAGGAATTTTGATACCTCCACCTTTCTTCTTTCTCAAGATTGCTTTGACTGTTTGGGGTTTATTGTGGTTCTTAAAAATGTTAGGATTGTTTTTTCTAAAAATAAACAGGTGAAAATACCATTGGGATTTTGTTAGGTATAGTATTGAATCTGTAGATTGTTTTGGATAATATGGACATTTTAACAATACTAATTCTTCCAATCCATGAGCAAGGAATAACTTTCCATTTACTTGAGTCTTCAACTTCTCTTATCAATGTCACAGTTTTCAGTGTACAAGTCTTTCACCTCTTTGGTCAGATCTATCCCTAGGTACTTTGTTCTTTTTTGATGCAGTTGTAAATGGAATTGTTTTCTGAAATTCTCATTCTGGTCATTCATTATTAGTGTATCTTTTAATTCCACCTGCTAATAAAATAATTCATTGAGGATATTGCCATCTATGTTCATCAGGAATATTGGTCTATAATTTTCTTTTCTTGTCATATCTCTGTCTGGATATGTATCAGGACAATGATTGCATCATAAAATGATTTTGGAAGTGTTCCCTCCTCTTCTATTTTTATGAAAAATGTGAGAAGGATTGTTTTAATTCTTTAAATGTTTGGTGGAATTTACCAGTGAAGCTCTTTGGTTCTAGACATTTTTGTTGTTGTTGGGAGGTTTTTTTATTATGGATTCAATTTTCTTAGAAATAGTTGTTTTGTTCAGATTTTCTGTTTCTTCATGATTTAGTATTGGTTGGTTTTATACTTCTAGAATTTTCCATATCTACTAAGTTGCTCAATTTGTTGTTGTATAATTGTTCATCATAGTTTCTTATGCCCCTTTGCATCTCTGTGGTATCAGTTGTAATGTCTCCTTTTTCATTTTTTAAAAAATAAATTTATTTATTTTTAATTGAAGAACAATTACTTTACTCCTCTTTCATTTTTTATTTCACATGCTTGTGCTCTCTCTTTTTTTCTTGGTAAATCTAGCTAAAGGTTTGTCAGCTCAGCTGTTCAGTCGTGTCTGACTCTTTGTGACCCCATGGACTGCAGCATGCCAGGCTTCCCTGTCAAACACCAACTCCCCAAGCTTGCTCAGACTCATGTCCATCGAGTTGGTGATGCCATCCAACCACCTCATCTTCTATTGTCCCCTTCTCCTCCCACCTTCAATCTTTTCCAGCATCAGGGTCTTTTCCAATGAGTCACTTCACATCAGGTGGCCAAAGTATTGGAGTTTCAGCTTCAGCATAAGTCCTTCCAGTGAATATTCAGGACTAATTTCCTTTAGGATGGACCAGTTGGATCTCCTCGCAGTCTAAGGGACTCTCAAGAGTCTTCTCCAACACCACAGATTAAAAGCATCAATTCTTTGGCACTCAGCTTTCTTTATAGTCCAACTCTCACATCCATACATGACTACTGGAAAAACCATAGCTTTGACTAGATGGACCTTTTGACAAAGTTTTGTCAATTTTGTTTATTTTTTTTTAATCAATTCATAGTTTCATTTATCTTTTTTATTGTCATTTTAGTCTCTATCATTCATTTTCTCTCTGATTTTTATTCCCTTCCTCCTACTAACTTTGGGCTTCATTTATTCTTTTTTCTCTAGTCTTTGAGATGTAAAGTTATGTTTTTTAGTAATTCTTTTTTCTTAATGTAGGCATTTATTGCTATGGACTTCTCTCAGTTTCTTTTGCTGTACTACATACCTTTGGGGATATTGTGCTTCCATTTTCATTTATCTTAAGACATTTTTAAATCTCTCTTTTGATTTCTTTTTTGACCCACCAATTATTCAGTAGCATTGTTTAATCTCCCCATATTTGTGAATTTGATAGCTTTCTTCTTGTAATTGATTTTGAGTTTCATAGCATTGTGACTGGAAAAGATGCTTGATATGATTCAATTGGCTTAAATTTATTACTTGTTTTGTAGCTTAACATATGATCTATCCTGGAAAATGTTCCATACACACTGAGAAAATATGTATTCTGTTGTTTTGGGTTGGAATGTTCTGCATATATCTGTTGAGTCTCTTTTGTTTAATATTTCGGTTATAACTAATGTTTCCTTATTGATTTTCTGTCTCAATTATCTGTCCATTGATAGATCTCCTACCACTATTGTTTTGCTTTCTATTTCTTTTTTTTTTTAATTTTGAATACAAGTACATTTAGGTAATAAACAGTGGAACTGGAAAACCTTTTACTATCCAATTATCCATGTTTAGGGGTATACTGAGTATAGCCACAGACCCTGTCCAGCAGGGAAATTTGACAAAACCCCCTAGTTTCTACCAATAACAGCTCTCTAAGGATGTTAATCATGAATTAAAAATGTTCTTATGCTCATTTCCTTATTACGTAAACTGGACCACATCTGATGGGGCCAAAATACAGAAAAGATCAAAGCACCAAGGCTAAAGACAGAGTCAAGTTGTGGCACCTATTATATAATAGACAAGAGCAACACGATATTCCCTCATCATACCATTCTATATAGTACTAGCTCAATCCATCTCTTGACCCCAGCCCTTGCTTTCCCCAAATTCAACACTGCAACTGGTATACCCAGGTCTTTACTGGATTGTTTTCTGGGTCCTTTAATTTGCTGCATATGCACTCTACCCTAAATGTGATTAATCACAAAAAATAATCTCTTCAAGAAACCTTCATAACAAAATAACAGATTCCCTATTAACAATAAGAGGATCAAGTTTAACAGGCCAAAATAGACAAGACGTCTGTCAGAACACATATAGATGGCACAGGACAGCTCTAACCTCAGGCCCTGTGCTGAGCAGTAGCGTCACTGGCAAACCCCAAGGTGTAAGAACTGTAAATATCCAGAGTCATGCAGAAAACAAGAATGCTTCTTTCTCATTTAGTCATCCTCTGAACTCTCAGCAGACCTTTCATCTGTAGCCACTTTCCAATTTGTGCGTTTGTTTGTCCTCTCCTGTGTTTCATTGTTAACTACAGGGATATGAGCTTTTTTCTCTCTTTTTCCTTTTGGTTTTCTTAGTGTCTCTTTCCTCACTTTCCTCAGAACTGCTGGATGCAGAATCATCTGATGGGGAAGTGTCACTTTCTGCCTCTAAGAATAAAGGAGATTTCTTGAGAGACTTTTTCCTGGATTTTTTCTTGCGTTTATGTGGTTGCTTCCTTTTCCTGGTACCTTTAGAAGCCCCAGTTTCTTCTGAGAACTCGCTTGAGGAATCTGCTGTTATATCTGTGGCTTTCTATTTCTTTCTTTAGATATGTTAGTATTTGCTTTATGTTTTTAGGTGTTCCTATGTTATGTACATAAATGTCAACAAACATTATATCCTCTTGTTTGATTGATCCTATTATCATTATATGAACTTATTTGTCTCTTATTACAGTCTTGAAGGAGTGGCCTTATGTAGGAGTTAAAGCTTTTCATTCAAACTTGCCCTAGCTCTTGGTTTGTCTTTCAAATCTTCGTGATCGCCCAAGCAGCCTACATTATTTTAAGGGGTTCCCAGTAGTTGAGGATATTCCAAGACCTGTCAATGTCTCAAAAGTGAGAATCTGACTCCCACCTAGATTCAAGCTGCTTGGAATCCAGACCCTCAGCCAGCAACTTTTAAAGTATGCACATATTCATTTTTCAGAGGAAGACTGGGAGAATAGTGTTTCTGCCTGTTCCCTCTTCACTTAGCCCTGGGGTAATAGACAGTTAAGAACTGTTTCTTTCTTTGCTACTGAACACAAGTCCCACATGCGCCAGAGCTAAGCAATCATGGGATGTGTCCTTTGAGTGGCAGACACAAAACCCAGGGTGCCAGATACGTACACAAGCTCATTTTTTGGAGACAACAATGGCCCCTATATGTGTGTTCAATTAGATGCCTGCCTCTCAGGTGGGAGCTTTAAGACAAGCAAATAAGCTCTCCCAGAAGTCTTTTTTAATTAATTACTTTTTGTGGCTGGGTCTTTGTTACTGCATGAGGGTCTTTCCTAGTTGCAGTGAGAAGCTACTCTAGCTGTGGTAGGTCGGCTTCTCGTAGCGGTGGCTTTTCTTGGTGCAGAGCACGGGTGCTAGGCAGGCAGGCTACAGTAGCTGCGGGCTTGCAGGCTCTAGAACACCATCTCAGTAGTTGTGGTGCTTGGACCTAGCCACTCCTTGGCACGTGGGATCTTCCCAGACCAGGGATCAAACCCATGTCCCCTGCATTAGCAGGCGGATTCTGAACCACTGGACCACCAGAGAAGTCCCTTTCAGAGTCTTACTGGTGACTTTTCAGTCAGCTGCCTCTGTGCCGAGCCTGGGTGTGTCTATGGGAGCCCTCAAAGAACTGTTTCTCAGTTTGCTATAATCTTATGGGTCTCATGAATGTGAGCCCTTTGGCTTTCAAAGCGACATGTTTTGTGGGCTCATTCTCAGGGGCAGGTCTTAAAAGTTGGAGTGCCAGGTATAAGTCAAACCCTTCACTCCTAAAGAAGAAGCTCAGAATCTGAGTTCTTTCCTGGTTGCGGGTTGGTGCCCTGAGGCTGGGGTTTATGGTGAGACTGTTTCTCAGCCTCTCCTACCCTCTTCCATGTCTGTGTGTGCTTTCTCATTCATCTAATCTGTAGGAGTTACTTAGGTAGTTTCTAGGTTTTCTTGTTTATTTTTTCAGAGAAAATTGTTCCAGATGTAGCTATAGATTTGGTGTGTCAGTGGGAGGCAGTGAGTTCAGAATCCTCCTAAATCGCCATCTCGGCATGGATCTGCTCTTATTTCCACTTCTATTTATTTCTCAGATTATTTGTCCCATATTCATTTTCCAATGACAGATGTCAGAACTTTCTCCTTCTTCATTCTGTATCCTGCCCCTTCCATCTCCTTCAGCCCCTTCCATCTCTTTCACTCTTCGCTCTCTATCTAATCCTTTCTTGGTATTGATTCCAGGTTAATCTTCTAAGTTATTCTTCTATTACTCCTTTCCTGGTATTTACTCCAAGTTAATCTTCGAACAGCCTAACATTTTGAATAAGCAAATTTCTGCTTGGATATCCCCATTACCCCATCACTCATATTATTGAGTCCAGGCTCCTTCATTTGGCATTTAGAGATCTTTCACAATATGGCCTCCAACATAGATTTTCTCAAAAACCTTCCACTCTTAACTTTCTCTGAACTACCCATTCTGGCCAGGGGCATCTTTCTTCTTAAAGTACATAATTTTACATCCATTTTTTTTTCTTATTATCTATTCTATTCCTTCTAGAACTCCTCTCTCTTCCTCCTTTTTGTTTACCTGAGTCACTCTTTGCTCCTTGCTCAATAGTGTCCAACTCTTTCAGACCCCATAAACTGTACCCCGTCAGGCTCCTCTGTCTATGGGATTTTCCAGGCAAGAATACTGGAGCAGGTTGCCATTTCCTCTTTCAGGGGATCTTCCCAACCCAGGGATGTAATCCAGTCCATGTCTCCTGCAGTTCCTGCATTGGCAGGCAGATTCTTTATCACTGAGCTACCTGGGAAGCCTTTATCTGAGTCACATGCTTTCTAAAATGCCAAGTTCAATACACACTTCTTTCAGAAGAGAGTCCCTGCTTATATGATGTGACATGATTTCAGAGATATAAAAATGGGGCAGGGGAGGGGAATGTGCATTTTCAAATAAATTAAATGCAATATGTAGCATGAAGCTGACTGAAGGTTTAAGAGACTACATATTTATCGGGGTCAACTCTGGTGTATTTTTTTCCAGCATCCATTCAATCTTCTCCTAATAACTGTTTCCGTATTTCTCTCAATGGGTCCACTTCCTGCTGTGGGGTCAGGTACCTCTTGAGGCATTAACTCCACTGTAATCCAGGGGAGGAACACATGCCCAAGTCCAAGTTAATCAATATATTGTTGCCCCTAGCCAATATGATTGGTTCAGGAAGGGTTTTGGATTTGAACCTGGAAGTATATAGCTCCTGGAGCTATTGGCCGCTTTCAGGAAAATGATGCAGCACTGAGGAACCAGAAATAAAGAAATTAAGAAAGAGAAAAACAAAGTTCTGGTCGTGTAATTGGATCCTGGATCATGATGCACCAAGGAGAGCACTTGGACTGGTTAGTAACACAAGCCCCAAAGTTCCCTTTCGCTTCAGACAGTGTGGATCTCAATGTCTTTCTTTTGCAACTAAAATAATCCTGACTTAGAATAGAGAAGACAAGTCCCTAGGCATAAAGACACACTCAGTAAATATTTATTGCAAGTCTACTATGTACCAGTTTTGAGAAAATCTGTGTTGGAGGCATATAATTAATGAGTACATAAAAATGAATAAAATAGTCTCTCTGGTCAAGCTCCTTTTAGGTAGGAAAGGAAAATCTTCCAGCAGCTTTGCCCAGGTCAGTCTGGCATTCTACCTTGACTCCTTTGTACACCCTGAACCGGATAAATAGAATTTCATGTAAGTGGCTATGTCAGGAGGAATTTCTGAAAGTAGTACTATAACAGACACAATTTGGACTTTTAGTAACCACATATTTGTGGTAAACTCTATCCTTAGAAAACCATAATCTCTCATTACAAAAAATTAAGACATGATACCAATTTAGAGCATAGATTTAACACTATCTTTTAAAAGCAGCAGTGCTGTTTTAAGCGAGCTGTTTATTAAAGATACCACATAAAAATTAGAGGGTAGGTTGAATTAAACCCTTTTTAGATTTATGTGCTGTGCACTTCTGATATTTAAGGTTCAGTTACTTGGTGGAAATCTGGAACAGAAAATATTTAGCAGATTAGGCTGAAGAACAAAGAAAGAAAGGGCCATTCTGGGTACAGCACTTGCTGGACAAATCAATGCCATATTTATTTCAGTGCTTAATGTGACAGATAAGCCAACTGATGCTGATTATTAGCATGCTAGGCGTATAAAACTGCATTTTAGTAATCCCACAGATAGTCTGACACTGAAAGATTTCAGCAATTTAGAGCCAGTCATAAAGCTCATAAAAAGCTCATAAAAATCAGTATTATTACATTCATACTTGAAAAAGTGAGCCAGTTATTATTGATACTAATTGGAATTTTAAAAATCAAAGGCTAAGTGAAACACAGAGTTTCAGTAGAAATCTGTTCATATATAATATTATTTGAAACTTAAAAAAGGACACGTAGACACAATGAGACTCAAACTTTACCCTATTAATTGCCCAGAACCTTGAGTCAGAGGCAAAAGTGAGCTTTCATGTAAGTTAGTAATGATACATTAGGATGAAAAGAGACCTTAATGATCTGTAAGATTACCTAGATGTAGGACAAACTCCTCGTTTGTAGAGGAAGAGTCAATTGAATACATACAAATATGATTTTCATAAAGGCACGAGGCAGCCCTACTCTGACATAGAACAAATTTGAGGTAATTTTACAGACTTTGAGTATCAAAGAAACTTTCTGTATGGTGATATCTATATCTATTTCTATCCATATATCTAGAAATATGTATAAATATATATATATATATATATAGTCTAAAAATTAAAATAATCCTTCCCGCAATACAAAATCAATAACCACTATGCCCAAACTTTGACTCTCTGAAGAGCACTGTTAGGAGGCAATGCTGGCATTTTACAGCCCACAGAATGTTCTACGCAAGTCTACGGCCATACCACCCTGAACGTTCCCAATCTCATCTCATCTCGGAAGCTAAGCAGGGTTGGGCCTGGTTAGTACTTGGACAGGAGAAGGCACTGACTGATGCCCTTTGAGGCTTCCCTGGTGGCTCAGTGCTAGAGAACCCACCTGCTAGTGCCGGGGACACGGGTTCAAGCCCTGGTGAGGGAAGATCTCACCTGCCGAGGAGCAGCTCAGCCCCAGGTCCACACCTACTGAGCCTGGGAGCCACAAGTACTAGCCCATGCGCTGCAACCACTGAAGCCCCGGGGCCCCAGAGCCTGCGCTCCACAAGAGAAGCCTGTGCCCTGCACTGGAGGGGCCCCTGCTCGCCGCAACTAAAGACGAGTCCGCACAAAACGGAGACCCCGCACAGCCAAAACTAAACAAATGGATAAACTTATACCGATTTTAAAAAGACACGCCCTTTGGCTAGCTCTCTGGTAATAGCATTCAGACACTTTCACCTCCTCACTAGAAACATTTCCAATAGTCCTGGCCTACGTAGGGTTGCAGTTTTTAATCTCATTATAGAGTTTGTAGTGAGACAAATTACTGACTTAAATAGTGAATAAGCCTGCATTTATGGTCTCGTTCAAAAAATACTTCTCTTAAATAAATTCACCACGCTTAAATTTTTTAAAAAGAGATGGGATACAGAAGCATGAACAGCCAGCTTAAATATAATTAATACATTAAACATACTTAAGTGTTCCAAATACATATGAATAACCCCAACAAGCCCCTTCTACTGTAACCACCCATAAAGATATGTAAATATTATTTAGAATGCATTTAATTTCTCATTAATAATGTTCTTTTTATAAAAATAAAGTGTGTTATCAAACTATAGAATCCTTCACATAAATACATCTTACTTGCTACCTTAAAAATTCATCTCTATGCAAGGGAAGGAGAGGGTAAGAGAAACCGAGAGGAGCACTGAGACATATATTAATACGTTACCATGTGTAAGACAGATAGCTAGTGGGAAGTTGCTGGATAACACAGGGAGCTCAACCTGGGGCTCTCTGACAACCTGGCGGGGAGGGATGGGATGGGGGCTGGGAGGAAGGTTCAAGAGGGAGGGGACCCATGTACACTTCTGGCTGATTCACGTTGTTGTATGCAGAAACCAAGATAACACTGGAGAGCTGTTATCTTCCAATTAAAAAATACATTAAAAATTCATTTTCTATGACATGAACTTCAGAGTATGTGAAATTAACACTACATGTCTTACTAAGGTGAATTCTAAAAAAGTTCTAGGGCTGAGAGAAAAGGTTATTGATGTATTGGCATCATTACACTAGTCATCTGTTGAGTTTCTTATGACAGAACAGCAAGAATCAAGAGATAAACGAGGAGGGAGATAAAACCCAAACCAGAGGGAACACTAAAGACCAAGAAAAAATGAATGTCTAATCTGCTCACAACCGCAGGAGGACAAACATGTTTTCACAATCCAGACTGTAATAATTACAGGCCTATTTAACTGGAAAACAAGGTACATATTTAGTCCTGTGTAAGCATATTATACTCAGCATCCCCAAAGATGTACTAATCCCAGATTTTGTTTTCCATATGTTGATAAATTTTATGTTTCTAGGAGTATATCCATTTCTTTTAGGTTGTCTAATTTGTTGGTATATGATTGTTAATGGCATTGCATGATCCTTGTTGTTTTTATTTCTTTTTATTTAATTATTTTTATTTTTTCATTCTAATTTCAAAATTGTATTTTTTCAAAATGAAAAAATTGATTTTTACTTTTTCATACCACGTGGCATGTGGAACTTCTCCCACCAGGGATGGAACCAGTCCCCCAACAGTGGAAGCAGAGTCTTGAGCACTGGACCACCAAGGAAGTCCTGATAATTATCTTCTACTACCTACGGGAGATGTTTTGTGTTTGGTAAAATATCCTTTCCCCAAGAAACTACGAAAAAGAATTCTCACGTGAGCCTATAAAAATGAATATTGTGAAATTGCTTATTAAATCAAAAATATATTCTGAGATCAACTTAGCTTAAGGTTTTCATTTCATGTGAAATTGTCAAGTTATCTGAGTACTTGATGATTTTTACATTGCTTACTCATATACCAAGTGACAGGCAACATATGTTCAGCATTTTCAATGACCCTCTCAACTTCACCCAATCTCCATTGCTTCTTATGTACTTGTTTACTCATTTATTTATTTATCCACTTATTTGTGATTCAGCAAATGAAGTTATTGAGTACCTGATATTCTAGAATTGGGAGATTCACTTATGTACTATGTTTTCCCCATTAACTATGACTCTATTTTTATCCTCTTTAAATTATATGTTTAGTTTAAAAAAAAACAAATTATATGTTTAGTTTTTTGAGGAACTGACAAACAGCTTCACTTGTATATTTTTTAAAACACAAAATACTTCTATGTCAGATGGGTGGATAGGTAGGTAGATAAACAGACTGAGAGAGACAGATGTTTGGTGTAATGGATAAACTGAAAAAACACTCATAGAAGTCATTTCGGTGGTGGGGATGGAATTGATATGAGGAGAGAGGAAAAATTAGGCTAGGAGTGATCAAAGGAAACATTAGTTTTATCTGTAGTGCTTCCTTTCATTTTTTAGAAGGGCCACACTCACGTATGTTATTTGCAAAATTATTTTAAAAGTGGGAAAGAGGGACGTAAATTTGATAGAATATAAACAGTTGTCAATTTGAGGTAGAAGGAATATCCATGTTATACTATTCTTTATACCTTTCTTTTTTTTTAATTAGAGAAAATGATTTTTTTCTAAAAAAAAAAATTACTTGATCTATATAAAAATTGGTGAAGGAGATAGGATCATGATATAACATTATCCTTACTGTAAAAGGCAGAGCTCTGAAATAGTCGTGGGCCAGAACCAGGAGTAGGGCTCTGGTCTGCTGGTGGAGGGCTTGAAGAGGAAAGTGGGGCTGAAGAGGTGAACACCCTAAATTCTTTGATGCTGTGTGCCAAAACCCCTAAAATTGCTTATTTGTTCCCCATTTTTGATGGTATGAAGACATTTCTGTTTTGAAGTTCGCTGCTTTAGTAAGGTAACATGGAGGAAGAAAGGATGAGGTTCAGGAGAATATAGCAACAAGAGGCAAGGCTGGGGGACAAGATAACAACTGAGAACAGTTGATAGGAAATGAGCAAAGTGGAGGAAAG
This sequence comes from Cervus elaphus, assembly GCF_910594005.1. NCBI lineage: Eukaryota > Metazoa > Chordata > Mammalia > Artiodactyla > Cervidae > Cervus > Cervus elaphus. The sequence continues at coordinate 27,927,387 of NC_057840.1, forward strand.
GAAGGATTCTGAGGTAACACAGATCAAAGTCAAAGAGCTTCAAAGGGCCATTTGCAGCAGGCCATTTGTGCCAGTGAAGAGGAGATGGATTTTCCCAAGTCTTGATTTCCTACCAGCACCCCTGACCTCTTCCCAGGTTTCACTATCTTGGTGCTAAGTGACTGAGAGGGCAGGTATGTGCAATGTGTGTATTGCAGGTAAGGAAAACGAAGGACACGAGGAGCCTGGAAGCAATGTGGGATGTGAGATAAAAAGCCAGTTAAATTAAGAACAAACTGTCATCTCTCTGAAGTAGACCAACTGTTGGCTGTCAGATCATTCAAAGCCGACGCTTTGTCAGATACATCTTCCAGACGCTAACAAAATTAGTAAACAAAAACTTCCAAATTCCTCAATAACATTTCTTTTTTCACATCCTAGCCATGGAAAAAGATTGCTTCATAACTAATTTGTGCAAAATAATTAAGTCTCTTGTTTCTAATGTCTTTAAGTTGCTAGTTTTAGAGACACGAACAGTATCAGGGCTGAGAACAAAGAACCCTTCACTCACAAATGTACTTATTTTCAGCTGAGGAAATTAGAAAAATCTAAGAAGGAAAGGAAAGTTATCTGTGGTTATGAGTTCCACCTACACACTGCCAGCAAATTCATTTTCCTCAAGCTCAGGGCTGAATACATCATTTCTCTATTCAAATTTCTCTCGCTGACAAAAGCAATAACCCCCCCCAAAAAATTTCTCAAAGTTATCTTGGTATTTCTTGAGAAAAGGAACTCCTAGTTCAAATAAGTTTAGAAAACGATAAGCAAAATTTCTTACTGCAGAACTTTAAAAAATTAAACTGAAGCATGAAACTGCATGGTGTAGAGCAACTTTGAAACTTATTTAACCAAAATATTCCCTTGCCCTTATTCCCTCCCAAACCTCTGCCCTTCAAAAACCATCTATAACTTTTCGTGGAATTAGAATTCTGTGAGACATAGTTTGAAAATCTTGAACAACCTCATGAAAAGCCTGGATGCTAAAATCAGACCTGGGTGTAAGTCCCCGCTCAACCACTCAGTAGCTGAGTGATATTATGCTAACAACTTAATTTTTCCTATTTCCGTTTGCTTTTTGGTAGAATGGGATAACCACCTTTGCAGGGCCATTGTGAAGATTAACTGAGATAACATTGTTATCCTTGGATTTAGGCCTCAACCTGTTTTTCCAGCCTTCTGAAAAGAATGAGGACCGGAGAGTGAAGGGCCATAAGTTATTGGAAGTCATGGTAAGGTTTTAAATAAGAGTAAGGTGAATTCTCCTACCCTTCCTAGGGCAGCTTATTCACATCTCCAGAGCATGGTCATGCCTTGCCCTTGTTTTACACATATAAGTCCTACTTACCACTCAAGATCCTTCTCAAAAGCCTCTTTCTCAACAATGCCCTCTTCCATTCCTTCACAGGCAGTTTGTAAATTTTTCTTGTAAACTCTCTCACCTTTTTCCCCATACCTTTCTTCTAGCACTCAACTCATGCCATTACAGATCAGAGATATTTATGTGGTACTGTATTTATTTCCCTGACAAGTAACCTTTTAAGGGTAGCGTCCTTAATTTGTCCCATCCTTGTAAGTGTGATACCGTGATCTGCAGTATTCACTACATATCTGTCAAAGAGAAACATGTTTATTATTTTATGGTTCACAAAGTGGCTTTCTCATTATACCACTGAAATAAAAAGAACTGGTTTTCTCCCATTAGCAGAAATCTACAAGTTTAGAGCTCCTTCCAAAAACTCCTTCCAAAGAGCATCATCTGCTGCCCTCCTGTGTTTGATTCAAAAATTATTTCACACCAGTACAGAGTTACAGGTTCAATTAAAGGTATTTGGACCGCATTTTATTTACTTTCAAACCCTTGAATGGATTTTTCCTACATAAGTGAATATTTCCATTAAAATAATCTTTCTTCAATACATTTCACATTATATTTTTTAAGTGTTATATAAGAACTTTCACATTGGTCTGATAGTCTTTCATTATAATCTACTAAACTTTTAATATTTCCATTTTTCATCTGAGACAGTAACTTATTTCCAATTATTCTAATATGATTTTCTACCTGTTTGGGCAACAGTATGTTTAAGACTTTGTACTTTGGAACTAGAAAGACCTGGTTCAAATCCTGGCTTAGCCACATAGCATCTGGGTGACCTTGGGCAAATAGCTTTTCTGAAACTGTTTCATCTGTAAAACAAAGATAATACCTCCCAGAGATCACATCAGATAAAACACTCAGTACACCATAAAAGCTATCGATATGTTAGCTATTATTACTATCTGAGAAGCATATTTTCAAATATCTCTTTCCTTTGCTCTGACCTACTCTGGTGAACTTAAAGACTGCCTAAAACATAAATTAGTATAGTGTCTAAATTAAGCCTTATCTTTTCACATTCAACACAATATTTGTTGAACACTTGTGATATGCTGGCACCATTTGAGACACTTGCGATTTATCAGGCAATAAAACAAACCCAAATCCTTGTCCCTGTGAATCCTGATAGTATAAATTCAAGCCAGTTCATGTAAGTCTCTAGGTTACTAACTTCCTTCTGAATTCCTGCAGTTCTTTATTGTCCACATTTTCATTTGATTCTTTATATAAATTACCCTATACTAAATATTCAGTCCCTTCCTCTCTATTTGCAACGTGGGTTGTCATCTCTCCTGGTCTACTGCTACACACTCCAATCAGAGACAAGGGCTCCCTCTCATTCCAGTTTCGTAAGGATGAGGATTTACAGCTTGACTCTCTCCTATTCTTTATGGGGGGAAAAGCATCAGTATTGATACTTTTATTTAACTGCTGACAATTACGGTCTGTTCTCTGTTACATCACCTATATCTATTCTCAACACAACAGCCAGAAAGACCCCTTTAAAAAGTGGTTCAGTTGTTTTCCTGGAAATGATGGCCCATTTCATTCATTTTCTGAGAAAATATCTGCTAAATACTTAAGTCTTGCTGTTGTTCAGTTGCTTAGTCGTGTCCGACTCTTTGCGACCCGGTGGACTGCAGCATGCCAGGCATCCCTGTCCTTCACCATCTCCCAGTGCTTGCTCAAACTCATGTCCATTGAGTCGGTGATGCCATCCAACCAAGTCTAAATAATATAGTTTAATCTATCATTCTATAAGTTTTTGTTCAAGTGAAAATGGTAGGAATTTCAGAGAATCTGTGAAGTTGACACTATTTTAATAATACTTAATAATACTTAGATTTTACTTGCCATTTTCACTGCGTTATCTTGATATAAAAGCAATCGTGAATAAAACTACTAGCACTTAACATCAATCAAGATAGTGACACCAGACTACTAGTAGTCATTGTATTCTTCACTGCCATATACTCTCAACAAAAATAAACAAAATAAAAAATCGACTCCGTCTCACTTAAGAATGTCCTTGATTAGGGGAGAAGGCAATGGCAACCCACTCCAGTACTCTTGCCTGGAAAATCCCATGGATGGAGGAGCCTGGTGGGCTGCAGTCCATGGGGTTGCTGGGAGTCGGACACGACTTAGCGGCTTCACTTTCACTAAAAAGAAAAGAAAAAAAAAAAAAAAGAATGTCCTTGATTAGGGCTTCCCTGGTGGCTTAGTGCTAAAGAATCTGCCTGCCAAATCAGGGGACACAGGTTCAATCCCTGATCTGGGAAGATCCCACTTGCCTTGGAGCAGCATAGCCCATGTGCCACAACTACTGGGCCTGTGCTCTAGAGCCCACGTGCCACAACTACGGAAGCCCGTGTGCCCTGGAGCCTGAGCTCCACAACAAGAAAAGCCCGCCCACAATGAGAAGCCCGTGCGTTGCAATAAAGAGTAGCCCCTGCTTGCCACAACTAGAGAAACGCCCACGCAGCAACCAAGACCCAGCGCAGCCAAAAATAAATAAAATTATTTTTAAAAAGAATGTCCTTGATGAAATAAAACTGATTTTATGAAATCTTAGCCCACAAGGACACATCTTCTCAAATGATCAAAATTGGTAGTATGCATAAACCATTTCTGCTGCCACCAAAGCACAGTGGGTTTTTTTTAAGAAAAAGCACTTGTTATTATTTGAGTTGCAGACTAAATGGACTCTTTTTTTCTTTCTCTCTCAAGGAACATCATTCTTTACTTGGAAGACTGACAAACTGTAATTATTCAGAATTTGGTGTTTGACAGATATTTTCTTGAAAATGAACCAAGTAGGCTTGTCACTTTAAGGGAAAAAAGAGACTTGATTTGCCACCAGTAAGCAAATTTAGGCTCTCAAGTAAAAACTTCAAATTGTGGAAAACTTATACCATCACTGTTAGTTTTTCAGCTTACTAACGCTGTAAGACTTTTCTCAAGAGATCAGCGATGATACTAACAACATGTACAAAGAACATTATTTTGGTACATACAATGAAATGTGTCAACACTTAGAGGGCCTGTATAATTCAGTGAGCCAACACTTTCCAAATGAGCAATTCAAGATATTATAAAATCACATATGGGTAAAAGGTCCATTCAATGCTCAACATAGATTAATGAATTTTAATATAATAGAGAATGAAAAGTTGATCATATCCTACCTTCTATCTAACTTCTAAGATATTTGAAAAGGCTATTGAAGTATTTCTCCCTTACTATATATTTATGTGAAGTGGGTTTTTTTTAAGATGACTTAAAAAAAAACTTTGTTTTTTGGTTGTGCTGGGTCTTCACTGACGCACAAGGGTTTTCTCTAGTAGTGGCAAGTGGGGGCTACTTTGTTACACAGCCCATGGATTTCTCACTGCAGCGGCTTCCTTGCTGTGAAGCAGAGGCTTTAGGTGCACAGGCTCAGTAGTTGTGGCCTGTGGGTTCTAGGGTGCACAAGCTTCAGTAGCTATGGCACACAGGCTTAGATGCTCTGCAGCATGTGGAATGTTCCCAGACCAGGGATCCAACCCTTGTCTCCTGCATTGGCAGGAGGTACCACCAGGGAAGTCCCGAAGTGGGTTTTTTCATACTTCAGCCAAAACTTCATATTCTAGGAGTTTGAATGCAGAAGCAGATAAAAGAATACAGCTGTCTTATATTAAGCTGGACATTGAAGAAGGGGGGCTTCCCTGGTGAGTGAGGTGGCAAAGAATCTGCCTGCAACGCAGGAGACACAGGTTTGATCCCTGGGTCAGGAAGATCCCCTGGAGAAGGAAACGGCAACCCACTCCAGTATTCTTGCCTGGAGAATTCCGTCAATTAGAGAAGCCTGGCGGCATACAGTCCATGGGGTCGCAGAGTCAGACACAACTGAGCAATTAACACCTTTATATACGGACACTGAAGTCATATGCAAAGTTGTTTTTAAAAAAAAAGACACTATCTTTTTCACTAAATTGTTTTGGAAAAGTTATTTTTCATGAAAAATATTCTCGTTAACATGTAATGGTCTTTTTATTGTTATTTTATTGATTTATGTATGGTTGCACTGGGTCTTTGTTGCAGCGTGTAGGCTTTCTCCAGTTGTGGAGTATGGGTTTCTCATTGTGGTGGCCTCTCTTCTAGTGGAGCACAGGCTCTAGAGCAGATGAGCTTCGGTAGTTGCAGCGCCCAGGTTTAGTTGCCCCATAGCACGTGCAATCTTCCTGGACCAGGGATCAAACCTATGTCCGCTACATTGGCAGGCAGACTCTTAAAAGCTGGCCCACCAGGGAAGTCCTCTTATTGTTATTTTAAAATGAATTACCAGGTATTTTAAATATTTCTCAGTTTTAATTTTTAATTTGGTGACTATCAACAGCTATAACCAAAAACAAAGGCTCTGTGGGAGTCTTCAAGAATTTTTAAGAATGTAATGGTATTCCAAGGCCAATATGCTTGAGACTCACTGACCTAAATTGTGTCAGACCCTATCACCTAATAGTCTTCCAATGGCTCCCCATATACTCAGGATAAAAGCCACAAGTCCTTACATAGGCCCACCAGGCTCTACTCTTATCTGTTCCCTCTCCATAAGCTATACCTCCACTCTCCCCTGGCTCATTCCCTTCAGCCATACTTGTTTCTTTACTCTTCATCCAATAAGCCATACACAATCCGTCTTAGGTACTTTTCACTGGAAGTTTTCTTGGCCTGGAGAGTAATTTCCCCCGTTTTCTGTATGGCTATTTCCCTCACTTCCTTAAAATCTCTGTGCAAATGTCACCTCCTCAATAGTCTAATACGAGGCAGCCTATTTAAAACTGCAATGCTACTGTTACTCCATTCTCCACAGTTCCTTCTAACATTTGCTTGTTATCTACAATTGATGCAGTGTGCTGCTCCCCCAACTAGTGTTAATATAAGCCCCCAAAGCATGGAAAATGCCTGCCACATAGGACTCAACAAATACTTGTTGAATGTTGAATGAATGAAAGAATTCGTCTGACAGCTTGTCAAGTCTCAAGACACATCCATAAAGTCCCCAAAGAAAGAGAGAATGCAATCTGCAGAGAGAGGACAACGCCAGCAAAGATTTTCTTTTCTTTTTTTTTTGAATGAAAGAAAAAGAAGGGATACCATGATCACATTTTTCCATACTGAAAGCGTTATGGGCCTGAAAAAAGCTCTTGGGAAAAGTCTGGGTTGGGGAATGTTATAAAGGTTATGCAGGGTGCATTTAAGTGTCTGGCAATGAACGCTGGCCCTGAACTACCTACCCAACCCCTTCCTAACTCTCCCCTTCTTTATCCCTCCTATTCTCCCGCCTCCCCCAAAGCCATAGTCCCAAAGCCCTCCCTGGACCCCTCCACCAGAACATAAGTAGTCCACACCAAGAGACTGAAACATTTCTAAACTTTATGTAAAAAGCAACAATCAACTAGCCGAAAACGAGCCTCTAAATCCAGTCTCACTCCAGTGCCGTCTTCTCTAAAGTTTGCTCCACGGTCCAGTCACAGTTCTCAGGGGTCCTGACGGTCTCCCAACGCTGTGTTCCACAGGAAAACGGTCCACAGGAAGGCAGGTCATGCGGGACGCCCTGGGTAAGCACCTCTGTAGAAGGAAAGCACGAGAAGGAGAGACATGGAGAATCAGTTCACTTAAGAATAAGCGAGAATGCAGGCAAACCCGGGGGACTCAGGGACAGGTACTCACGTACAGCGGTGATACCGCGGGGACTCAGTTCTCCTCCGGCTTGTCAGCTGGCGGGCCGCAAGGCTGCAGCATCTTCTCCATCAAGTTGAAGCGGACTCGCGCTTTGCTCTCATTCTCGGCAATGGCGAAGTAGTTGAGAAGATCGAAGTGGCCCATGTAGGAGCAGTAGGAGTCGCGGTGCTGGTTCACCAGCCATTCCCACTTCGTGGTGTCCGCGTGGCCGGTGCCGATGTACTTGGACTGCAGATGCTCTAGCTGGCTGTGAATGGTGTAGCGGTCAGTCATCTCACCGCTTTTCCCTTTGCGCCCAGGTGAGAGGCAGCCGACTACAGGAAGGCGCTCTGGGACTTCAAGAGGGACTGCGGAACTTCCGAAACCACGCGGTCGCAGGCGGATGGCGTCACAGCGACGAAGCCGCGCAGATTCGCGGTCCCAGGACTCAGAGGCGGAAGCGGAAGTGTAGTCTGTCACCGAATTGGAGTTGCCTAGGCGACGCTACAAGTGGGCCGCCCCTGTAGAGAGTCCCGCCCCCTTCGCAGAGCGTTGCATGCTGGTCCTTTTAGTGGCCCTTTCCTAAAAGGAGCTTTGCATGCTGGGACTTGTGGTCTCTGAGGGCTGGTTTCGCAGGCTTTTTAGGAACCCTGAGAAATGTTTAAAGGATTTCCCTGGTGGCTCAGTGGTAAAGAAACCGCCTGCCAATTCAGGAGACATGGGTTCTAGCCTTGGGTCGGGAAGATCCCCTTGAAGAAGAAAATGGCAACCCACTCCAGTATTCTTGCCTGGGAAATCCCATGGACAGAGAAGCCTGGCCGGCTACAATCTATGGGGTCTCAAAAAGAGTCAGACAAAATTTAGCGACACAACAAGAAATGGAGAGATGTTTAAAAGGATGTTGGCGGCTTAATGGAGGGAGGTGTCTGGGAGGCAAGAGGCATCCTCAGGTGGAACTGGGAATATGAACTCTTGGTATGACACCGCTTTCGGAGCTAACGAGGCGCAGTGATAGCCCGTTCACAACCGTGGATGGGTCACCTTGAAATCAGGAGACGTAAGTTCTGGTCCCAGCCACCTTTTACAAGTTGTGTGGAAAGTTATTTCATCGCTTGCAGGGCTGCCATTTCCTGCCTGGTCACCAAAGTACAGCACCAGTTACGACAGGTTCTGGCGCCTTCATCAAGCCTCTCCTTCCTCTTGAGCTTCTAATTTTGATATTCTCCCTTCAACTTCTCACCCCGGCCTACACGCCCTCAGCCTATAAATCTTTCTCAACGTTCCGTGCTGCTCGCCTCCCCAGATCTCCGTTCCTGCTGTTCCCGCTGCTTGGAATGTTTTGTTCCCCCTGGCAAACACTTTTCTCTTTAAGTCACCTCGGAAGTATCTCCTTGAAATTGACTTTGGCTACTCCAGACAGATGGAAATTCTTCCTCTTTACATCTCTATGTTATTATCACTTTAAATCCAATTTTTGGTTTAAAGAACTTCTTCACACGAATACAAACTACTTAAGAAAAATTGTTTGCGTCTATTGATGATGTATCATATGCTTCTTTTATGATATCCTCATAGCCTGGCAGAGAATGTTTCTCTAAAAACTTTTGATGAATGGGTGAACAACTGTATGGTAGCCATATAGAAAGAACTCTTCACGGGGTGAAAGACAACTTTAAAATACTTCTATTCTGGTGCAAAATGGCAGTTACCTAGTACCAGTAAGTCTAGAGAGGTACAGCATGATGATTATAGTTAATGCTATAGTGAATGTCGAAATTTTCCAGAGAGTAAATTTCAGGTGCTGTCATGAGTTTGAGTAAGCACAGGAGATGGTGATGGACAGGAAGCCTGGCGTGGTGCCCTCTATGGGGTTGCAAAGAGGACTGAGCGGCTCAACAACTCTAATGCGAGGAGATGCATATGTTAATTAGCTTGACAGTAGTAAATAACGTTTCACTGTGTATATGTATATGAAATCTTTTTGCACCCCTTAGATACACGCAGTGGTTTTTTTTAAAGAAAGGTTGAAAAAAGAAAATGACACAAATATTCTTAAAGCATCAAATAAGTGTATCAATAATGAAAAAAAAAAATGTTACCCCTTCAGTTCAAACTTTGTTACAACAAATGTTTCCTTCCTAAAACCTAGAAACTAATATAAGGCATGCTTGTGGATTTACCATCCAGATGTATCAAACTTGGCCTTTTGCCATTTTTGCTTCCAACTTCATTATTTTGTTTTGGCTTTGTTTTTTTAAAGAAATAAACTCGAAAAATTCTCTGTATTGATGTCCCTAACTTACTCACTTTAGGATCCTATCTTGAGTTTAGAATTAATCATTCCTGAGCCCATGCTTTTGACTGCTGCAAGTTTGTATATCCATAAACAATAGATGTCTTTGTTATGCATGTTTTAAAGCTTCATAAATCTCATGGACAGAGAAGCCTGGCGGGCTACAGTCCATGGGGTTGCAAAGAGTCGGACACCACTTAGCGACTAAACAATGATAATAAATGACACAGATAAATGTGTGTACTGTTATGAAAGTTGTTTTTTTTCCTTGTCAGCATCCTTGTTGATATATATAGCTATAGCTATGTGTTTTATTTAGCATTTAAAAAAATGTGTTTATTAACCTATTGTATTCCTGCTTCTTATCCTTTGCCCATTTTCGTATAGGGATGTTTGACTTTTTCTTACTAATTTTTAAGGAGATCTTTAAATATTCAGGATACTAGGCTTGCCACTTGCATGCAATGAAAAAAATTTTTTTCCAGTCTAGGGTTCATCTTTACTCTTTATTTATGGTATGTTTTGTTATACAAAAGTTAATTTTAAAGTAGTCAGATGTATCAACCTTCCTTTATGGTTTGTCCTTTTTGCATTTGGTTTGAAAAATGAAATAAAAACAAACAAACAAACTCTTTTCTACTCCAGGACCATAAAAAATAGTTTTCTTAATTTTCTTGTAAAAGTTTTAGAATTTTGCTTTTTCATATTTAGAAACTTAATTCACCTGGAAGGTTTTGTTTCTTTAGGGATCTAATTAGAAGGAAATGGCAATCGACTCCAGTATTCTTGCCTGGAAAATCCTGTAGGCAGAGGAGCCTGGCAGGCTATACAGTTCACGGGGTCACAAAGAGTAGGACATGATTGAGCACATAAACTCAACTCAACTCATATGGCTAAATAGTTAAATATGTTTCTATATGGCTAACAGTGATAACCAGTCACTCACTAAATAGTACATCCTTTCCCTACTCACCTTTAATGCTTCTGTTGTACATGTAGGTCTGTTTCTGGGCATTACGTTCTATTAGTCTCTTTGCTGTGCCCATACCAGTAACACAAGATCTTAATTATTGTATCTTTATAATAAGTCTTGATATCTGACAGCATGAAAATCTGTAGAATTTCCTGCTTTCATAAATGTCTTCACAATTCTTGATCCTTTACTCTTCCACATGAATTTAGACTGTCAGTAAAATCCTCATGGAAATTGTGATTGAGTAGTTAAATAAAGCCATGAAAGTTAATATTATTTGCATATCATTAAGAATGATTCTAAGGATATGAGAGAAAAACCTCAAATTCTAAGACCTTTGGAGCTAGATAGAAAATATTTATATGTATTAATTAAGACCCAAGGTGTATAAGTTTGCTACGGCTGCCAAAACAAAGTGCCACAAACTGGATGATTTAAACAATAGAAATGTATTTCCTTCCAGTTCTGTAGTCTGGAAGTCCCAAGATCAACATGTTGGCAAGATTGGTTTCATTCTGAGGACTCTCTCATTGTCTCACAGATCTCGTCTTCTCTCTGTCTTCACATGGTTTTCCTCGTATTTCTGTGTCCTAATCTCCTCTTCTTAGAAAGTCAGAAGTCATACTGAGTTAGAGTCTGGTTATAACACCTCATTTCATGTAAAGGCCCTGTCGCTAAATGCAGTCACCCGTAAGTTACAAGGGGTGAGGACTCCAGTGTTTGTTTGAACTAGGGTGAGGGGTAGTGAGGTTCATCACTGTAGTGAGGTTCATCATTCCACATACAGTGATGTGGAATATATGAGAACTTTTGAAAACATTTATAATTTGTGAAAATAATATAAGTACATGGGAACTTGTATTTGTTGTCAAACAATTGCAATACTTAAAAGGAAAACTGAAGAGTTATGTTGAAAGTTATGGTATAAAATATTTGAGAGTAAAAATTTGGAATGAAACTCAATTTTATCTCAAAGCCTCTTAAAAATGACTGTGAAAATTTGATAGACTAGTAAATAGTTTAGGATTTTTTGCTGAGCTTGAAAGTTTAAGGAGGGCTTCCTTGCTGGCTCAGTAGTAAAGAATCCTCCTGTCAATGCAGGAGACATGGGTTCGATCTCTGATCTGAGAAGATCCCACGTGCTGTGGGACAGCTAAGCCCAAGCACCACAACTATTGAGCCTGTGTTCTGGAGCCACAACTACTGAATCCCACGTGCCCTAGAGTCCATGCTCTGCAACGAGAGAAACCAAAGAGAAGTCCGCTCACCACAACTTGAGAGTATGCCCTGCTTGCCACAACTAGAGAAAAGCTCATACAATGAAGACCCGGCACAGCCAAAAAAAAAAAAAAAAAGTTTAAGGAAAGAGGAGGTTCTTCGATTTATGGCTTTAATAAATTGAACATTAGCTTTAAAAATCTAAATTAACCTCTGAATATTATTTTGTACAAAAGATCCTCAAAGTCACCAAGAAAGCCTTCCATGTATCAAGATCAGCATACAGATAACACAAAAACCCTGCTTCACTTTTAATTGTAGTTACCCTGAATTGATAGATTATTTGGGGAGAATTGTCATCTTAACTATATTGAATTTTCTCATCTGGCACATGGTAAATATTTCCATTTATTTAAGTCTAATTTTTTGACTTTAAATAAAGCTTATGTAATTTTCTCCAGATGGATCTTTCATGTCTTCTATCAGATTTATCCCTGGGTATATGCTATATATATTTAAAGATGTTCCTTATGAGTCTTAAATTGTCACCTTGTAAAGAGTATCACATTTTCTTACATTTCTTGCTAATAAAGAGTTTTGGTCTGGAACCAGTGGTCTTGTTGGTGAGATATATCAGAAAAACTGTTACTATTTCCTGTCCGAAGATATTACCTTAAGTCAGTCCTGCCTATTAGGTTACGTCAATATAGCGATCAAATGCCATCTTGTATTTTGGCATTTAAGTAAAGAAAATAAGCAAGACAAGTTTCCAATAAAGGATATAGAATAAAAAATGTATAAGGAAAAGAAAAGATATCTGTTTTAGGTGGAAAATTATACTTTAATCCATTTCTAAAGTCCAGTAATGCAAGGCAACATTTTTCTCTTTTCATCTTCTCTTGGTCTATCTTTGTAGCTGCTGGCTTTAAAATTTTTTTTAAAGTCATTTAATATTTTAAATGGTCAAGGTTTCGTTCAAGACCAACAGAATGCATTTTTCAACATCTACCCATTTCCCATCCTCAGTAAGTAACGACTGCTATGTGTATCTTGTTTATCCTTCCAGAGATTTTAAAAATGAAAGCACAAATATATATGATATACTTATTTAAGTGCCTACGGATATATTTGATATTTAACCCCTTTTAAAATGTAGATGGTAGTAAAATGCTCGCTATAGTTCTCTACTTTGACTTTTTGTTTGCTTTTTGTTTTATTTTCTTGGACATATCGTGGTGATCATCTCATATGAGTACATAAAAAACTTCCTCATCCTTTTTGATTTCTGGTCTTGTTTTAAAGCTGCATAATATTCCATTGTATGGGTGTATTATGCTCTATAAATAAGCACCCTCTTATTGATGATCAAATGTCTTGTGTATCCAGAAATTATATTTAAGTTTTATTAATATTGAATAAAAATACAAAGTTCAAATTGAAATGAACGAAAATCACATCTCCTTTGGTGAAATAATTATTTTAGATATCCTTTTTCTCTAAGCAAATCTTAAAATAGCAAAAGGATTTTCTCTATGTCCAGGTGTTGATATCATGTTTCACACTAGGGGTCGCCAAAACAGTATTTAAAGCTAACAAACAGGCCAGTGGTTCAGTTCAGTTCAGTTCAGTGTCAGACTTCCAGACCCCATGGACTGCAAGACGCCAGGCCTCCCTGTCCATCACCAACTCCCAGAGTTTACTCAAGCTCATGTCCATCGAGTTGGTGATGCTATCCAACCATCTCATCCTCTGTTGTCCCCTTCTCCTCCTGCCCTCAATGTTTCCCAGCATCAGGGTCTTTTCAAATGAGTCAGTTCTTCACATCAGCTGGCCAAAGTATTGGAGTTGCAGTTTCAGCATCAGTCCTTCCAATGAATCTTCAGGACTGATTTCCTTTAGGATGGACTGGTTGGATCTCTTTGCAGTCCAAGGGACTCTCAAGAGTCTTCTCCAACATCACAGTTCAAAAGCATCAATTCTTTTGTGCTCAGCTTTCTTTATAGTCCAACTCTCACATCTATACATGACTATTGGAAAAACAATAGCTTTGACTAGATGGACCTTTGTTAGCAAAGTGATGTCTGCTTTTTAATATGCTGTCTAGGCTGGTCATAGCTTTTCTTCCAAGGAGCAAGCATCTTTTAATTTCATGGCTGCAATCACCATCTGCGCCATCAGCACCATTTTGGAGCCAAAAAACGTAGTTTGTCACTGTTACCACTGTTTCTCTATCTATTTGCCATGAAGTGATGGGACCAGATGCCATGATCTTAGTTTTCTGAATGTTGAGTTTTAAGCCAAACTTTTCACTCTCCTCTTTTCACTTTCATCAGAGACTCTTTAGTTCTTTTTCGCTTTCTGCTGTAAGGGTGGAGTCTTCTGCATATCTGAGGTCACTGATATTTCTCCTGGCAATCTTGATTTCAGCTTGTGCTTCATCCAGCCTGGCATTTCGCATGATGTACTGTGCATATAAATTAAATAAGCAGGGTGACAATAAACAGCCTTGATGTACTCCTTTCCCAATTTGGGACCAGTCTGTTTGTTCCATGTCTGATTCTAACTGTTGCTTCTTGACCTGCATACAGATTTCTCAGGAGTCAGGTCAGGTGGTCTGGTATTCCCATCTCTTTCAGAATTTTCCACAGTTTGTTGTCATCCACATAGTCAAAGGCCTTGGCATAGTCAATAAAGCAGATGTAGATGCTTTTTTGGAATTCTCTCACTTTTTCGATGATCCAACAGATGTTGGCAACTTGATCTCTGGTTCCTCTGCCTTTTCTAAATCCAGCTTGAACATCTGGAGGTTCACAGTTCACGTCCTGTTGAAGCATGGCTTGGAGAATTTTGAGCATTACTTTGCTAGCATGTGAGATGAGTGCAATTGTGCGGTAGTTTGAACATTCTTTGGCATTGGAATGAAACATTCTTTGACATTTCTTTGGGACTGGAATGAAAACTGACCTTTTCCAGTCCTGTGGCCATTGCTGAGTTTTCCACATTTGCTGACATACTGAGTGAAGCACTTTCACAGCATCATCTTTTAGGATTTGAAATAGCTCAACTGGAATTCCATCACCTCCACTAGCTTTGTTCATAGTGGTGCTTCCTAAGGCCCACTTGACTTTGCATTCCAGGATGTCTGGCTCTTGGTGGGTGATCACACCATCGTGGTTATCTGGGTCATGAAGATTTTTTTGTACAGTTCTTCTGTGTATTCTTGCCACCTCTTCTTAATATCTTCTGCTTCTGTTAGGTCCATACCATTTCTGTCCTTTGTTGTGCCCATCTTTGCGTGAAATGTTTCCCTTGGTATCTCTAATTTTCTTGAAGAGATCTCTAGTCTTTACCATTCTATTGTTTTCCTCTATTTCTTTGCATTGATCACTGAGGAAGACTTTCTTATCTCTCCTTGCTGTTCTTAGGAACTCTGCCTTCAGATGGGAATATCTTTCCTTTTCTCCTTTGCCTTTTCCTTCTCTTCTTTTCTCAGCCATTTGTAAGGCCTCCTCAGACAACCATTGTCTGAGGCACAACCATTGTGCCTTTTTGTATTTCTTTTTCTTGGGGATGGTCTCAATCACTGCCTCCTGTACAATGTCACAAACCTCTGTCCATAGTTCTTCAGGGACTCTATCTATCAGATATAATCCTGTAGTTGAGAACATTTTATTATTAGGCACCTTGAGTATCTCAACTATGGGAAGCAGGAAAGGTACATTATGACTGAAATGTTGAAGACAAAACTTTGGTTTGCTGTATTTTCAATGGCAACTAAGGCTTTTATAACATAGGAGAAAACTAAGCTATCTTTTCTTTATCATCATAAAGATTTTACTTTAGGGTTTTATGTTTAGTTGGAATAAGTGATGATGTGGAATTTAGGTAATATGGAATTTATGGAACTTTTAAAAAGAAGTTTGCTGGACATGATCTTACGTTGCTGTGGTTAAAAATGTCTTTAACTCCAGCTTTTCTTCTTCCAGCTAACATAGGTTTCATATATTGGAGCAGATCTAGAACTCTCAATTTTTGTAGGGTTTTACTTCTAGTTGGGCACATACTTCAAAAGTGTAAAATGTTCTGTACTTTAAAAGTTCTCCTTGGGCAGATATGATTGCCATGGGTTTGTATTCAATAACTTTTCATTTGAGATTTTACAGGCTGGTCCTTCTCTGTTTAGTAACAATAGTCAATGACATACTGGTATAATTTTTGAACAAAAATTTCTCATAGGAAAAGTTGCACAAAGGAACTTTGAAGTATTATGCATATTTTCCATTTGTTGCTTAATATGAAATCTTGTAGCATTAAGATTAATGATTTATATATCATAGGTGCTGAACCAATATTCAATGAATATATCAGTGAATGAATGTTCATGACAGCATCTTAAGTGACAACAAATGATTGGAAACAAGCTTGGTGCCAAAAATACAGAAATAATTGCATAAATTGTGCTTTAAACTGAGTACACATAGCATATCTCATTTGAATATAAGCTCCTCTGAAATGTGTGACTTTTTTCTCCATTATATTAGCATGGTGATTTACCCATTGTCAGTGCTCAATAAATATTCCTTGAATTACAATATTTTTCTCACACTGGGTTAGGCATGGATAGCGCCAAATCACACAACATCCCCCAGGAATTGGGACTGTCCACCTCAAAATCACAACCATCCTTTATAAGAGACATGGGTTTTGGGGGAATACTTTTTTCTATGGAGTTAATGTCAGAGAAAAAGACCCATGCCAAGGCTTTACAAAATTATGAATATACTACATTTTAACTGTTTTAGAATTGCTTCACTCAGTTATCTAAAAAGATTGCAAGGAATAGTTTTTCATAGCTGAGCCAATTCAAGTGAGCTCTGTGAACATTGGTAATCAGAACTTAGGATACAGAATCTAAGAACAAGAAATGAAATGGATAGGATTGACATATGCAACATTGCAGATATCCAATTAAACATAAGATTCATTCTTGTCTACATGCAGTAAAAGTCAGAGATGAACCTGGAGGAAAGGAGTTGAGTTTATACCTTTCTTCAGATTTGCATCTGAGCAAGTGTAAGGTTTGGGGTTTGTTTTAATTTTAATTAATTTATGGCTGTGCTGAGTCTTCGCGGCTGCATGGGCTTTTTCTCTAGTTGCAGTGCTCGGGCTTCTCGTGGTGGCTTCTCTTTGGAGCACAGGCTCTGGAGTGTGCAGGGTTCACTAGTTGCAGATCCCGGGCTCAGTAGTTGCGGCCCATGGGCTTAGTTACTCTGCAGCATGTGGGATTTTCCCGGTCCAGGGATCAAAACCGTGTCTCCTGCATTGGTTAGCGGATTCTTTACCACTGAGCCCCCAGGGAAGCCCCTCTAGTGGAGGTTTAATGCCTGCAGTTTTGAATCAACATGGGCAGTTGTTTCATCTTGAATTTTTAGAACAAGTGTATGTGTAGAAGAGAAGACTTTGGGCCTATCAAGGTATGGTGTTTTTCACTCTTCACAAGTTGCACTTGATTTCATAAAACAGAAACCTATTTCAAAGTCTGCATGTGTGTTTTTGTGATCTTTTTTCTTTTGTTTTATTTCTCCTTCGCATGTCACTTATGAGTGTTTTCTAACAGCATTCCCGAAAGGTTCTATGTTAATATGCTGTGTACAGTGGCCCAGAAAGAAAATGACGCAGAAGCAAGCCTAATACTTTTAATGCTGTTGATTTATTTATGGTAGCTTAAGGCCAAAAAGGAATTTGGAGGATGGGAGAGATTGGCACACACAGTCATGGCAAAGTACCAACAGTGCCCTATCCCCACCTGTTCCTTTTGCATTTTTTTCAGCTTATGTAAACCACTCTACAAATGAAGTTTCAAGTCTCCCCACTTCCAACTAGACCTCTGCCTCTAAGCCTCTCTTACAAAGGAATTCTAGCATTACAGCTACTGAGGACTGCTCTAATAAAAAGTTTTAGGGAGTGAACTGTTTCTATTGAGTGAGGAACTGGTTTGCTCTATAGAAATATAGACAAATCTCCAGTTACTGCCTCATCTGTGGGGCCCTTGAGAGAGCAAAATGCTGTTGGTTTAGCCTTTTGTCTCTACTTTTGTGTCTCCTGATTTGTTAGGATAATCTTTATGTTCGGCTTAGTAGTTTAGCTTTAAAACGTCAGAAAAGTGCCCGAAGTTTTGTTTAGTCTAGGTGCAGTTCTGCCCCTAGATCAAGACAAGAGTGGGCCTTGAACTGGGCCCCCATCAGTTTAGAGGGTCCTGCCATAGCTCCCCTCTAGCTGCACCCCCCCATAAGCTGAGAAGTCCATGGGTCAACAGACATACCTATCCCTGTTGATACTCCCTTTAACCCCTGGCTTACACACACAGACAAAGTTTTGAAACACAAATTCCAAGGACTACAGAACTTGCACAGGCTTCCTGCCTGCTCTGTCCTCCTAAAGGCTGACCTTGTGGCTGGTGTGCACACCCCTTGGCTTGCAAAGGGCCCAAAGAATGGCTACTGGCTGGGGTGTTCACTTTATGAACTCAAAGAGGCAAATTGAGGCATTTCACTTGAAGGGGTTGGGCTTGGAGGCCACTCTTAGAGATGATTTTTAGGACTCACAGTTCTACCCATAATTCAGAAAAGGTTGTTGTTGTTTAGTTGCTAAGTCATGGCTGACTCTTTTGTGACCCCCTGGACTGTAGCCCAGCAGGTTCCTCTATCCATGGGATTTCCCAGGCAAGAATACTGTAATGGGTTGCCATTTCCTTTTCCAGTATATCTTCCCCACCCAGGGATTGAAATTGTGTCTCCTGCATTGGCAGGCGGATTCTTTACCACCGAGCCACCTGAGAAGCCCTCAGAAAAGATTACCCTGAACCTAAACTTCCTCCAGGTTCCCTTCCCATTCTCAAATTTCTTATAGGTAAGTAATCTTCTGGTTATTTATTGTAGAATAAGTAACAACGACGTGTGCTAGGTGGTAACCTCAGTTCTCCTAAAATGGAACTTCTCTGATCATCTTCAGTGTTAAAGCTATTGCTTTATTAAGTAGGTAAATGACTTTTTAAACAGAGGAGAATTTATCAGTTCAGTCGCTGAATCGTGTCCAGCTCTTTGAGACCCAATGGACTGCAGCACATCAGGCCTCCCTGTCCATCACCAACTCCCGGAGCTTCTCAAACTCATGTCCATTGAGTCGGTGATGCCATCCAACCATCTCTCCTCTGTCGTCCCCTTCTCCTCCTGTCTTCAATCTTTCCCAACATCAGGGTCTTTTCCAATGAGTCAGTTCTTCACATCAGGTGGCCAAAGTATTGGAGCTTCAACTTCAGCATCGATCTTTCAAGTGAATATTCAGGACTGATTTCCTTTCGGATGGACTGCTTGGGTCTTCTTGCAGTCCAAGGGACTCTCAAAAGTCTTCTCCAACACCACAGTTCAAAAGCATCAGTTCTCCCGTGCTCAACTTTCTTTATGGTCCAACTCTCACATCCATACATGACTACTGATAAAACCATAGCTCTGACAAGATGGACCTTTGTCAGCAAAGTAATGTCTCTGCTTTTGAATATGCTGTCTAGGTTTATCATAGCTTTTCTTCAATATTTTCATGTTAGGTTTAGAAATGATCTGCTTATGTATATTATTTACAGTATTTGTAATACTTAAGAGACTTTGGCATTGTAAACTATCTGATAGATAAATATGACTGTTTATGTAAAACATGTCATTGACTTATAATTTCTAATTAAAAGAAGAATGTGAGCAAGTTTTTTTTGTAAGTTGTATTCTAATATTTAAGAGAAATAGGCTTACCAAATTTGTAAGGTAAATAAGATTTACAACAGTCTGAAATGATTTGGATGGTTTCTCTTACAAGCATCATGTACTAGATTGGTCAGACATTTGAAATGCTTAAAAGTAATTTGAACATATTAAACTCATTAATATAGTTTAAAATATTTAAGTGACATTGCTGGATACAAAAATCAATACAAAAAAGTAATAGTATTTCCATATTGCAGCAGCAAAAAAAAAGAAGAGAAAGAAACAGCCACTATAAAAAAAGGATTCTTGATAAATGACAGTGGTATATTACAGGAAAGTGAGAAAAAAAGACAATCTTTCCAATAAGTGGAGGTTGGACAGTTGTGTACCATGTGGGAGAAAAATAAAATTGGACTCCTAATTCACACTATGCATAAAAATCAACCTCAGGTGGATATGAAATCTAATATGAGACAAATTATAAAGTTGTTCAATGATTAATACAGGAGAGTATCTTCATGACCTTGGGGGTAGTGAAGGGTTTCTTAAAAGAGACACAAATGCACTAACCCTAAGGTACAGATTAGGAGGGCTAAAGGAAACTCTGAGCTGGAGGCAACAGGTTTAAGGTCCAGAGAGGGTGACTGGCCAGTTCCAGATCATGATGCCTCCAGGAGAAGGATTGAACAGTCCTTTTGTAAGTGCAGAAGAAGCTGTTCCTCCCCATAGGCTGGCACCTAAAATATGTGATCAATGGAAGAACCTCAGAACACATCTAAAATGATGACAGCTCCCCCAAGGTGGAGTTTATAAGATGCAAGGCCACATGAGGCTTGATGAAGTGGGATTATTCGAGTCCTTGTTGCATCAGCGATTCTGTCAACTAATTGAGTATCTTGAAACGACTAAAATAGTAGCAGAGTTTAAAGCCACTGTAAGAAAAACAAAGCCAACTTCTTCACTGCTGTGGGATAGAGAAGGAAGGCATAAGCAGGGACACTAAAGGTCGTGGGGCGTCTCTGGTTACAACCTTGTTTAGATCTCAAAGCCATTTACCCTTTGGGGATTCTGCTTCCTGTTCTGAGACTCCTGCTGCTAAATCCCAAATGCATACATTTTATTTCATCCCTAGCTATTGTTCTTCAGTCTTTTCTTGAATGATCTTTATTACTTTTCTTCTCTGCTGCTAGCTGTCAACAAAAACCAAAATGTTGCTCTTCCTTCAGGAGGGACTGGTTTTGGCCTCTTCACAGGTGGTTTTGTTATGAATTAATTGTTCTTTTGTTCTCTCACCAGCCTTAAAGGTCAACCTTTATCCTTCATCAGTGTCATGGACAATTTCCTTCACAAGCTACAACTCTTCCTCTCTCTGGGGCCACTGACTTCTGTAAGACTTTAATCTATTCAGAAGTATTTAGGTAATGGGGTTATGTAAAACCTTAATAGTTCTTTATTCCTGTTAATCGTGAGAAGAAGAGATGCTCAAGAACCATAGGCCCTGAAATTTGAATTCTTTAGTAATAACTAAAAAGTGATTTAAAAAATCTGCTTCCCATAAATGAATACTGATTCTGGCCTATTTCTGATACCTTTCCAGGGAAAAAGTCAGTTATTCAGGTACACCAATTAGGCTACTTTATAAAGCTTTCCAGAAGCTCTAGATCATATTTACAAACAATTTCCAGAAAGGACTTGGAGACCTTAGGCCAGGAGGTTAAGCAGTTTAGCAGAGAAGTGTCAACTGGCTAAATTCATGGTATTTGCCCAAAGATCATGGGCTGGCAAGAGTTACGTTGGCTTTCCAGGTGGTGCAGTAGTAAAGAATCTGCCTGCCGGTGCAGGAGACACAAGAGACCCATGTTCGATCCCTGGGTTGGGAAGATCCTCTGGAGAAGGAAATGGCAACCCAGCCCAGTAGTCTTATCTGGAGAATCCCATGGACAGAGGAGCCATGCGGGCTATAGCCCATGGGGTTGCAAAGAGTCAGACAGGACTGAGCGCGCACACACACGAGTCTTATTGCTATAATCTGACAGGTGAAAGTCTCTCCCAGTCAGTTTGTGTAAGGCTACAGTCTCAATTCCCACCCTTCACTCTTGTTGGACCAACTGTTACCAGAGGAGAGAGTCTGGGTGGTGGAGTGACTCGTATGAGTGTCTACAAAGCTGACACCAAGTGCCAGAAATATCTTCATCATTATTAAAGTTTAGAAAAGCCCAAAGTGTGTTTAGTCACTACACTCCCTTCGGCCTCACTGGTTAAGTGCCTGCAAGAGCTACCTGCCAAGCTCCGCTTCACGTACTTGGCACATCAAGGGGATCTGCTCACGGCTTTGTCAACCAGTTTTCCCTCTTTCAATTGCCCTTCTGACTTTGGAGCCAAGAAATGCTCACCCCGCATGACTCTATGGAGCACTTCCTATCTCCATCCTTTAAATGGTTTGCAGCTCAAAAGTGGTTATAACAGAGTTGATTGGAATTCAGAGCATTTTTATCCCATTAAAAAATGTCATAAACGGTGGTTAGCTTTTTAGGCCCAAACATGCTAACTTGTTTAACTTACAGTGTAATGGAATAGTTGTAGAAATGAGCTACCATTTTTGTCTGTGGTTTTGTTTTTGTTTTAATAGAGAAGAAAATGATTTGTGAATTCAAAACTGGATTGCCAAGAAGAAACCTAACATTGTAGTGCTGACCTTGTGGCCCACCCCGCTCCCACCACTCGCTGCTGTCGGCCAAATGAGAGGAAAAGCTCTCCAATTCCATCAAAGGCAGGGATTTGCGGAGGGGAGATGGGGGAAGCCAGAGATGGGAATACAGACCTGGAGGAAAGAGAAAAGCATGAACTATAGCATAAGCCTCTGGGTGGCAGTGACAGAACTCTTTGAACTTTCTTCTCATCATTTCTTTTCCTCCATGAGGCTGTAAGCATGGGTTTATAGTGCCTGGGTAGTCTGGTCAC
This sequence comes from Cervus elaphus, assembly GCF_910594005.1. NCBI lineage: Eukaryota > Metazoa > Chordata > Mammalia > Artiodactyla > Cervidae > Cervus > Cervus elaphus. The sequence goes on from NC_057840.1 coordinate 27,949,706, forward strand.
CGTAAGAAGCACAAGAGGGGTTTCTGTGCTTGATCGGGGTGGTGATTCGTATTAGGAAGAAATTCTGTATATTGAGGACTGCCTGTACTTGGAAGATTCAAAAATTCTTAGCATTCTTTTTCTCAACTTCTAGGCTGCGCTGAGAAATTGTAGACTCTATTAAGCCTAAAACTTTCTAAAAGTGCATTTGATGCCAAATGTTTTTCTAGAGTTGTATCAAAAGCAAAACATCAAACCTGTACTAACATTTCAATGTAATTTTGACAGGACCATTTTGCTATTTTCATCAGGCAGGATTCAATATAGCAATTGAATTAAAGTAGCAATCATGTATTTTTTTAAAGCAAAGATTTGTATATCAATTACATTAAAGGAACGCACTCTGTTTATCAAAAATTCACTTTAAAAGCAAAAAATACAAACCACAGATTGGAAGAAGGTATTTGCAGCCTATGTAACCAATCAATAACAACAATAAATATTTTGTTTTTAAATATATAAGGAATTTTTACAGTTTGAGTCTTAAAAAAGGCAGAAAATCCAATAGAAAAATAAGTGACTTGATTATGCAGTATACAATAGAGGAAATCCAAATGGCTAATAAACATTAAAAAGTGTTTTTAACATGGTTAGTAAAGAAGATATGCCCACTATTATTAGCAAGCTTTCAAAAGTTTTATAACATCACATATTGGTGAGGAAATCTAACTTTGGGTGGAAATGTACTATAAATTATACAGGCACTTTGGAAAACAGTTTGGTATTATCTAAATTGATGATATCCATATCCTATGTCCAAGCAGTGCCTCTCCTGAATGTTTTTTCAAAGTAGATTCCCTGGATTAGCAGTATTAGTATCACCTGGCAACATGTGAGCAATGCGGATTCTTCGTCCCTACATCAGATCTACTCAATCAAAAACTTGGGAAATGGGGCCCAGAAATCTGTTTTAACAAGTCCTCTAGGTGATTCTGATGAAAACTAAAGTTGAGAACCACTGACTTAGAGATTATTCTGTTCCTGCAGACACAACAACATGTAAACAAGAAAGTTTATAGCAGATTCCCAAATGGAAAAAACCCAAATCCCCATTGCTAGCAGAATGATAAATTCATTTTTAACTAGCGGCTAACTGAAGCATCTTTATATACTGAGGGTTGAGAACAAGTCAAGGCAAAAGCCTCCAGTTAAAAGAGAAGAGAAAAATTTGATGGAATAAGTTGAAGATGATAAGATCTAAATGGGGGTGTTAATTGAGGAAAAAAGAGGCACCCCTTTGTTGAAGACCGGAGAAGGAATGCAAAAATTTTATTGAGGGGGTGGAATAGGAGAATTTAAAAATTTACTCATGCATGAAAGCCTTTATTTTATTTATTATTAGGAATCAAGATATATTTTTTCTCTGCACATGCAGAGAAAAAAGGTGATTCACCCAGTTTAGTTTGGCCAGAGGAGTAAATTAAATGGAGGATAAAATGAGACTCATTGTCCCTGCATCCTTTAAATTCTCGAGGATGACACTCAACTCTGCTTTTCCTCTCCTGGGATGTAATTCTCTTTTTGATTTACAATCTTTGCTGAGAGGTGAGGGTGTAGTTTTGGGGACTTCTACTTGCCCTTCCTACTACAATAACTTTTAGTCTACAAGTCAAGGAACTAGTATGAAGATCCTGTAAAATTCTAATGTCTGTTCCAATTATACTTTAAAAAACCGAGGAAATGATCTGTTTGGATCTGTGGATGAGTGGTCATGTATACCTGGCTAGATCTCCATTAATACGGTGACCCTCACATGCTCCTACTCTAACAAGGGTGTCAGAAGGTGCTTTGGGTCTCTGGATATTAACATCAACTCAGACTCTGTATCTAGTAGTCCTTAAAGGAGCCATATATTCCCCTATCTCCAGTTCATGGCTACTCGAGTACACAGCCATAAGACCCTTTGGGGAAGAACCAGAGGAATATTCAAGTACCACGGCTTTCCTGGTGGCTCAGAGGATAAAGCGTCTGCCTGCAATATGGGAGAGCCGGGTTTGATCCCTGGGTTGGGAAGATCCCCTGGAGAAGGAAATGGCAACCCACTCCAGTATTCTTGCCTGGAGAATCCCATGGACAGAGGAGCCTGGCAGGCTACAGTCCACGGGGTTGCAAAAAGTCAGACATGACTGAGTGACTTCACTTTCTTTCTTTACACCCTGCCATGGTACTGCAGGGTCCTTCTCTATGTGGACCAAGTCTTTTTTTTCAGTCAATGGAGATGTTCTGTGGTAAGTTTGAAAACTGGCTCAGGTTTGAAAAACAGGCAAGGGATCATGACTTTCCTCTGAGGCAGCTGATTCACAGTCTTCTACTCATCTGTTCTTGATCTTTTTTTATTAGATATATTAAGCTATATCCTTGGTGGATGCACATCTATCTTATTCCTTAGAAATCTTATTCTATTAAATATCTCCATAGATTCCTAAAGATCAGCCCCCTATTCACTGCATTCCAAATGTGTTGCCCATTAAAAACATTATACCCATATTGATTCTGGTAGTTAAGTGCTACCATATGACTTCTGCTCTTCTGGGATCCCATCATCTCCATGGCTATTAGGGACCCTAGTTCTGTAATAGAATCATTTTATCAATTCTAACTTAGAGGAGAGCCACCACTGAGCTTCTGAAAGACACTGATTCAGTGGGTGTTCTGGAGCATTAATTGCATCTCAGAGTTGGTGCTACTGAGACAAGGGACTCAGTATTTAATTTCCCAGTGTTCGTCACTAACTGTGATCTGCACCAAGGATAAGGTGGCTCCTATTCAATCAGGGGCAATTCCTTGGAGAAGAAGGTACTTCTTCAAAAGCTGATAGCAGCCAGTGTCTAGAGCAGTTGGGGATGGATACAAGAATGTGATAAAAGTGATCTGGGTGGGGCAGATCCTGAAACTTCTGTGCATTAGTTTCCTTTATCTATAAAATATGGATATCAATATTTAGTTCACAGATTTATTTGGAAGTAAAGGAAATTAAACGATAGGTGGCTTGAATCTAAGTGGAATTTGGACAAGCCACAATAGAATGTCTGCAGAAAAATCTTGACTAAGCCTCCCAAGAGCCTGTTTGGATGTGGAGTAAGAAGCAATGTGGGAGAAGATTCAAATTGTGATTGTTAAGATTGATTCATTCCTTCACTCCCTGGCAAATGCTGAGTGCTCTTCGTTCATGTGCCTGCCCTCTATTAGGCTGTGAATGTCTGACTGGATTAAATGTGTGGAAGTGGGGGAGGTGATCCATCAGGAGTCCCTTCCTCTCTGTCTTGGAGCTGAGACACATTGAAACATGGATCAGGCGTGATGAGCCTGACCGAGCCTGAGGCCTGAGAAGACTGAGGGCAATAAGGAAAAACAAAAAGAATATTTTATTAAGATCTCTACTGTAGTGGAAACGAGGAGCACAGCTTAGGAACTCATCTGACAAAGTCTTGGACACGAATGGGGGCAGGGAGTGGGGCAACGACTTCTCACTTCACAGCAGAACATCAAGAGCTTTGTCATCAAGTTCACTGAGACTGTGATGGGAGAGCACTGTGCTAGGAAGACTTGTCAGCAGAAAGCACGGTGACTCTGCGGGACTATAGCAGTAGGAGGCAGACACGGACATCTGTGAGTACATGACTACATGTGTGAGCCCTCTGGGCACTGTCAGAAACTCCCCAGGCCCTCCTCAGCATCTGTCTGATGAAGCCTAAGGAAGCTTGCTTCCAGCTCTAGCCTGTCTAGAACTCTCAGCAGGGTGTGCAAAGCTTTACTCTCTTTACTCAACTCATTATTCCATTGGTCCTTCCTCAATTCAGTGCCTTTACCTTGCTGCCCTTAGGTCACCAAGCAGGCACCCTAAATACACATTTTAATTACTGTCAGTTTAAGGAACATTCTAACTCCCAGACACACCCTCCCAAATTCTTTCATTTAATGATAAAGTCTTTGTTAACGATCTTTTTATTAAATTCCAAAATGGCAACTATTTATTCAATGTGGGTAGAAGGAACCAATAACCTAGAAAATCTAGGGCTCAAAGTTAACCTTTCCAAAAAGATACTGGTTTTTTCTCAGGTGGCACAGTGGTAAAGAATCTGCCCGCCCATTCAGGAGACACAGGATACCTGGGTTTGATCCTTGGGTCAGGAAGACCCCTTGGAGGAGGAAATGGCAACTCACTCCAGTATTTTTTTTTTTTTTTTGGAGGCTAATTACTTTACAATATTGTAGTGCCACTCCAGTATTCTTGCCTGGAAAAATCCCATGGACAGGGAAGCCTGGCAGGCTACAGTCCATGGGCTCGCAGAGTCGGACACAGCTTAGCGACTGAGCATACACACTGGTTTGTTGTTTTTGTGACGCTTGCTCTGTACCCAGATGATTTCATGAGTCACTGACTAAATGACTTGTCTTTTCTTTTGTTTTTCACTGCCCTAGAAAGGTAACTGATTTTCCTTATATCAAAAATGACTCAACCTTCGACATAGAGTTAGAACTAGAAGTATTAGTCTTATGGTTTATTTTCATCCTACCGTATACTTTTCTGTCTTCCTCTGGCTTAGGATTCTGCTTGAGTGGTGTGTGGTCCTGAGTTCTGATGGGTGTCCCAATTCTTCCCATACCACCAGGATTAATACAAAGTGCATGATATAGTTTAAATCAGATCAGAAACAAGAACTATGGACCAAAAAAGAGGTCACATGTAGAATAGACAGAGAGGCCAATAACATGAAATTACAAAAGGGTTAATATGAAATCCTGTTTCTTAGGAAGAGGTGTCCTTATAAGGCCAATATGGGATCTACTTTCAAATAATTTATTCACCTTAAACTTAGAGTTTGTTTATTTCAACAAATATAGCCATATTTTTCCTGTCTCATTCTAACAACAAGCTAATGAAATTGGCCAACATGGACAAATCATTCATATGAAGTAGAAATTGTAGTCCTATTGTAACACACAATTTAATACTGCAACTATTTTCATTTCTACTCTGTCACAAAAAATTTAGTAGCAGTCAAAACTATAATTTTCTTTTCTTCACATTTCTGAATAGGCCTGTGAGGTTAAAATAGAAAGTGAAGTAACATAAGTGACATACTAAATGACCTAGCAAGTGTTTGACAGAGATAAGTTATAACACTTATGCTAAAAACTGAAAAACTGTCACTTCCTTGTTAAAGCTGAAAATAGCTCTTACCAATTGTTCTTCCTGATGCAAATCCATATTAAGCTTTGTATTACAAACACAAATCACTCAAAACAATTCCAAATGAGCACATATAGACTTAGAGAGAATTATGCAGTAAGTAACACTAGATTGTTGATAAAGCCTTTAATCCAATTTAAACGAGCGCCTCATAAAAAGTGAGCTGGCTTGAGATTTTTCTCTTACCTTGTATAAATTTAGCACTTATATACCAATTTCATTTAATAAACATGTATTATGTAGCTCTTAGGTAAAAATTCAGAGATTAGGTGCTCCCAGCCCTACAAAGGTAAGATGTAGTACTATGTAATTTACAATATAATTGTTGTTACAAATATGAATATTTTCCAATTTATTATAAAGGAATGCAGTATAAAAACAGCAACTATTCAGAGAACAGGTAGGCTATTTTTAATGGAAGTGATGGAAAATGACTTTACAAAAGAAATATCATCCGGGAGAGGCTTGGACATCTGTGCAGCACAAAAGGTGGTGATGGGCTTTTAGAAGATCATCCTGGTAGAAGGTCTGTCATGAGAAAAATCATGGTGTATTCAGAGAATGGCCAGTTGAGAGGAATAAAGAAGGGTAGGAAAGAAGAGGGTGACCAAGTATTGAGATGGTATTATGGAGGATTTTAATAGTGCATTCAGTAAAAGTGTTTAAACTTCTATGTAAGTAATAGGGACCTATTGAAGATTATGGGACAAGAGAATAGCTTACTGTACTTTAAAATTTTAATTATTTATTTTTAATTGGAGGATAATTGCTTTAAAACGTTGTGTTGGTTTCTGCCATACAACAACACGAATCAGACATAAGTATATACATAGCTCTTTCCTCTTGAATCTCCCTCCCATCCCCACCTCCATCCCACCCCCTAGATCATCACAGAGCACTGGGCTGAGTTCCCTGGGTTATATAGCAACTTTCCACTAGGTAACTATTAATATTTTACACATGTAAGCCGGTACTTTGAATTGATGGCCAATGACAGTAACCTAGAAGAATCTGAAAGTGGAGGCAGATAGATTGGTGAGGTGGTGTGATTATACTCTAGGTGGGAAACAAGGTCAAATTTTGGAGAGCCTTGAAATGTTAGGCACCTGAGACGAGGACAGCGTGTTGTCTCCAAGGTCGATTTTCCTCTTCTTCCTTTACTTACAAATCACCCCATTTTAGCCAAACATATGTTCATTTGGAATAGAGATTAATCCCTGCCTCCCTTGCAGTTACATGGGCCATGTGTCTAAGGTCTGGTAAATGGGTGTAAGTGGAAATAGCCTGTGTAACTTCTGTGGAGTGGTATTAAAGAATAGGTATTATAGTCAACTTTTCTCCTTCCTGATGGTTAGAATATAAACTAAACCTTTGTCCCTGCCCCCTACCCTCAAATACACATGTCAAATCGTAATTCCAGTGTGACGGTATTTGGACGTGGGGCCTAGTGAGGTGATTAGATCATGAGGGTGCAGCTTCAGTGTATGGATTAATGCCCTTATAAAAGAGATCTCTCGACCCTTTTCCAATGTAAAGACACAGAAAAAAGGCAAACATCTGTGAGTCAGAAATCAGGCTTTCACCAGACACCAAATTTACCAGCACCTTAATTATGTACTTCCTGGCCTCCAGAACCATGAGAAATAAATTTCTGTTGTTTATAAGCCACCCAGTCTATGGTACTTTTGTTATAGCAACCTGGATAGACTAAGAAATAGGGACAAAATGACTAGAAATGGAACAGCCATGCTCTTGGGCCATGAGGTAAGCTCAAACATGGTAGCCACTCATGGTAGAGCAACAACTTAGAAGCACCCCAAGTCCTTAACATCTGGCTCTACAGATGAGACCTGGAATACTTATCTCTGCAACTTCATCTGAGAGAAATGAACTTCGGTCTGGTTTTAGCCATTGTTGTTGGGCTTTCTGTCATTCATAACTGACCCTATCTGTGAGCTATGAAGAGCCACAAAAAGTTTTAAGCAGAGGAATGAAAAAATGAATATAATCAATTGTAGAAGCTTACTCACTGTATCTTGAAAGAAATGGAGAAATGAAAATCAATAGGCAAAGACACAACTTGGAATGATATGGCAGCCAGTCTGGTTTGAGAAGGTCCTGGGCTACAGTGGGTTAGCGGGAATGAAAGACTATGTGAAGTTATTCTGTGAAGATACCCCCAGCCCTCTCACAAGTCCCACATTTTGGCTCTTGCTATGCCTTCTCATTAGAAAGACTTCCCCTTCAAGACCTAGTCCGGTGACATTGTCTTCAACATTCTCAGTATTTCTCTTTTCCATAAAAGTTTGCGCATTCATTTAATTCATGCTAATAGTGCTCTTTCAAACACATACATAAACCTGATGGTTTCTTGTTGCAACTCCTTAGCCTTGCAGCAAGTTAGAAGTACCCCAAGTCCTTAACATCTGGCTCTACAAGGCTCAAAAGACAAGGCTTTTGAGGAGATAGCAATCATGGAGTGCTTACTATGTGCCAGGCAGTGTATTAAACCCTTTATGTGCATGATCTCAGGTAATTCTCAATACATTTCTATGAACAGAGCAGACTGTCTCAAAGAACATGCCCCCACACTCAGCAAAGCAGCCCCTCTCTCCTAGTTATCCTGCACAGACAAAGTGAAAGTGAAAGTCGCTCAGTTGTCTCCGACTCTTAGTGACCCCATGGACTGCATGCTGGAGTGGGTAGTCATTCCATTCTCCAGGGGATCTTCCCAACCCAGGAATTGAACCCATGTCTCCTGCATTAGCAGGTGGATTTTTTTTTTTTAATCACTGAGCCACCAGGGAAGCCTCTGTGTGTGTAATTCTGTGCAATTTTATTCCATGTATAGATTCATGTTACCACCAGTGTAACAGATATAGAGTGATTCCATTATTTACCTCTTTGTATTTGTACCCACCTCTCACCTCCTCCACTTCTTGATTCTCATCCCTGTTCCCTGGCAAGCGCTGTTCTGTCTCCATCACTATCATGTTACCATTTTGAGAATGCTTTATAAATGGAATCTCACTGTGGGTAATCTTTTGGGAGGGCCATTTTTCACTGAGCATAATGCTCTTGAGGTCTAACCAGGTAGATAATTGTATCAACAGTTCACTTCTTTTCATTACTGAGGAGTATTACGTGGTATGGATGTACATTCTTTAAACCATTCACCCATAAAGGAACATTTGGGCTGTTTGTAGTACTTCGTTATCATGAATAAAGCTGCTGTGAACATCCATGTAGAGATTTCTTGGTGTGAATATAAGTTTTCATTTCTCCGAGATTAAAGAATGTGGCTGCTCAATTATATGGTAAATGCATATTTTGTTTTGCAAAAAATTGCCAAATTATTTTCCAGAGTACCTATACCATTTTACATTCCCACCAGCAATGTATGAGTAACGCAATTTCTCTATATCCTTGCCAACATTTAGTATTATCACTATTTTTTTCCATTTTCTTAATTGTGATACAATTCAAATACCATGAAACTCACCCTTTTAAAACATATGATTCAGTGGGTTTTAGCATATGCACCATCACCACTACGTAACAGCAGAACATTTTGATCATACCCTAAAGAAAGCTTGCACACATTAGCAGTTATTCCTCACTCCCCACTCCTCCTCCCAGCCCCTGGCAACCACCAATCTACTTTGTGTTTCTATAGACTTGCCTATTCTAGATGTTTCATATAGATGTAATCATATGTGGTCTTTTGTGTTAACAGAAATTTTAATTTTAGTAGGTCTAATAGACGTGTAGCGATATCTCAATGCAGTTTTAATTTTTATTTCCTTAATGGCTAATCATGCTGAAAATCTTTTCACTTGCTTATATGTCATCCTTATTTCTTTGTGGTGAAAATTTCTTCATGCCTTTTGTTTACACTGTAACTAAATTGTTTACTATTGAGTTTTGGAGGTTTTTTAGATATTCAAGATATAAGGCCTTTGTCAGATATTATATACAGCTTGCAAATCCTCCCCAATTCTGTAGTTTGTCTTTTCATCTTCTTTGCAAGATTGTTCATAGCACAAAAGTTTTTAATTATGGAAATTTATTAATGTCCTCCTTAGTGATCATACTTTTAGTTCATGTCTAAGAACTTGCTTATCCCTGTTTCAAAAATATACAAAAACAAAAACAAAGGCACATCATAATCAACCTCCTGAATCTCAACAATATGGAGAAAAACCTGAAAAGAAACTAAGAAAAAAGGTACATTAAATATAGACTTTAAAGTGCTGAAAGAAAAGGTACAAAATGAATTATTGATATTTTAATTTTAATTTTGTGAATGCATATATGAATGTGTGTGTACACATATACATACATACAGGCAGTTGATCTTACACAACTGGATTACTTGTTCAGCAGACTCTGCAAGGCTGATACTGGAGATTGAAGTCCAGAACAGCAGGCAGGAAAGGAAGATGGGCAGAAAATGGGGGGAACCAAGAAAGGGCACCCCAGAACATGCCCCAGAAGGGTTTCAAACACTGTGTTTATGGAGAATACATCCAGTTAGGCCCCAGCAAAAAACAAGTCCCTCCAGGCAGGATTTGGATAAGAATCGGCTTCCCAGGTGGCGCTGGTGGTAAAGAACCCATCTGCCAGTGCAGGAGATATAGAGTGGGTTTGCTCCCTGGGTTGGGAAGATTCCCCGGAGGAGGAAATGGCAATCCACTCCAGTATTCTTACCTGGAGAATCCTATGGACAGAGAAGTCTGGCGGGCTACAGCCCATAGAGTCGCAAAAAAAGTCAGATACAACTGAAGCGACTTAGCACTAACTAAGTTTACACAGGTGAGGACAGGTGAAAGGAACCAAGAAAAAGACCTGAGGCAGGTTTCATATGGTATGAATGTTCCATATAAAACCATATGTTTCATATGATAATTTATGTTCTGGAATGTTCCAGAACAAGTGCCGGCAGAAGGCTTTCCTTCCCCAGATTTATAAGCAGACCAGAGCTCCATAGCAGCTGCTGTGATCAGGGACACAGCTACTGTCAGAACTTCGGTGTCGAGCCTGGAAGGGAGTGAAGAGGAAATATTCTGCTGATTGTCATTCTGCCTTAGGAACTCGTGGGACTCAGAGCAGCAGACAGAAGGGCTGAAAATGAACCTGGGAGAATACACAGAGACTAGCTAGCACTGTGAATAATATCCCATTCAGCCAAACTTCCTAACATTTTACCAAAGAGCCTGAAATATTTATAATGATAAATAATATAGTAGAAAGTTTACATTTTCTGTGAAACTGGTTCTTTTCCACTGGTGTTGCAACTTTATTCATCATGATCTTGACAAATACCATTAATTTTCATTTTCCCTCCAATGGAACATTGCCCTATAAATTATTTTCATAGTAAAGAGTGACTCAACTCTCAATAAAAGTGATTTATAGGATTCTGCCATGTCTTCACTCTGCTACTCATAAATTTTATGCATGTAGTCAACTTTCTTAAGTATTCTGAGCCACAATAACTCATGGTCAGGCACTGAAATGCAATTCAACTGTTCCAAAGGTGAAATGTATGATGGGTTAATATGTCATTCGAGTAATAATACAAGAAAGCAAGCAGCTCAACAAAATCACAGCACCCAGTGCACTTAGTTCAAGAAGTGGTGGATGGAAGTCAGGGTTACAACAAAACGCTTCTCAGGTACACTCTTACCTTAGATTTAAATTTAAAAAGTCCAGTGTAAATCTCTGGCTCTTTCTTTGGAATACAGTTGGTATTCTCTCTTTCTTCCTTTTCCCCTTCTTTCCATCATCCTTCCTTCACTCCCTCCTTCCTGTCTCTATTTTCAAGCACTTTTATGTGCCCTGTCTTATTTAATTCTGAATAGAGATATTATCCCATAACGCAGATGATGAAACCAAGGCTCAGGAACTTTGAATAGCATCCAGCTAGGAAAAGTACAACCTCAAATTGAAGGTGGATCATTTGCTTACTGGAACTCCCTACTTCAATTAAAACACTTTCTAATGTTTTAAAAGGCCATTGTCCTGCCTGCTGACTCTGTAACCGATACTTTCTGTGAACTATCATCTTAAAAATCAGTCTTCCAGCTTCATTTCTATGATTACCCTGCCTTGCTAGAGGGCTGTGTTAATATAGCCTTACAAAAGAGCTTAAAAAAATTTTTTTAACTTCTTGGTAAACGTATCAGTTCCACAGTGACTTAGAAAAAAAAAAAATTCAAGTGTAGTAGTGACCTTTAATGGAGAAGGCAATGGCACCCCACTCCAGTACTCTTGCCTGGAAAATCCCATGGACGGAGGAGCCTGGTGGGCTGCAGTCCATGGGGTCACTAAGAGTCGGACACGACTGAGCGACTTCACTTTCACTTTTCACTTTCATGCATTGGAGAAGGAAATGGCAACCCACTCCAGTGTTCTTGCCTGGAGAATCCCAGGGACGGGGGAGCCTGGTGGGCTGTGGTCTTTGGGGTCGCACAGAGTCAGACACGACTGAAGTGACTTAGCAGCAGCAGTGACCTTTACAAGTACGGGACTTCTCTGGCAGTCCCGTGGTTAAGACTCCACACTCCTAATGCAGGGGTGTGGGTTCCATCCCTGGCTGGGGAACTAGGATCCCACATACTGCATGCATGTGTGCTGCCCCCCACATTTTTTTTTAAAGATTTTTTTTTTTGGTGTAGACTATTTCAAATTCTTTATTAAATTTGTTACAATATTGCTTCTGTTTTATGGGGTTTTTGGCCATAAGGCATGGGGATCTTAGTTCCCTGACCAGGGATTTAACCCGCACCCCCTGCATTGGAAGGCAAAGTCTTAACTACTGGACTGCCAGGGAAGTCACATTTTAAAAAAGTTAAAAATAAATAAAAATTAAAATTAAAAGTCACTCCAGGTCAAGAGATAATAAATTGGCTGTAGGACCAGAAGTTATCAAATGCACCTGACACATATATAATCAGCTCCTAAATCAACTTAAAAGAGAAGGCTTGCTAAAAATCTGTCTATTTAATCTTCTTCAACAAGCTTTGGAGAATGCAGGGTAGGGTTTTTCAGCTCATATTTTCAGAAAAATCTACTCTTACTCACTACTCACCCTCCATTCACAATATAACACTTTTACTAATTTTTTTATTGGAATATAGTTGCTTTAAAATGTGTTAGCTTCTGCTGTATAACAAAGTGAGTCAGTTATATGTACACACATATCCGCTCTTTTAGATTTCCTTCCCATTCGGGAAAATCTGAACAGTTCCATTACTGATAAAAAGACTGAATTAGGAAAAAAAAAAGACTGAATTAGTAATTTAAAAACCTCCCAACAAACAATAGTCCAGGATCAGATGGCTTAACTGATGAGTTCTACCAAACATTTACTAAAGAAGAATTAATGCCAATCCTTGTCTAACCCTTCCAAAAAGTGGAAGAGGAGGGAACACTTCTGAACTCATCTTATGAGGCCAGCATTACCCTAATATGAAATCCAGGCAAGGACACCACAAGAAAAGGAAATTACAGGCCAATTTTTCTGATAAGCATAAATGCAGAAATCCTCAACAAAATGCTAGCAAACCAAATTCAATAGTACAGTAAAAGGATCATACACAGTTAAGTGGGATTTATTCCAGCGATGCAAGGATGGTTCAACATCTGCAAATCAGTCAATGCAATACATCACAATAACATAATGGAGGATAAAAATCATATAATTATCTCAATAGATGCAGAAAAAGCATTTGACAAAATTCAACAGATCCACTGGAGAAGGGAATGGATACCCACTCCAGTATTCTGGCTTGGAGAATTCCATGGACTGTATAGTTCAAGGGGTCACAAAGAGTTGGGCATGACTGAATGACTTTCACTTTTCACTTTACCATCCATTCATGATAAAATCTTTCAGCAAACTGAGTATAGAGAAAATATACCTCAGTACAGTAAAAGCCACAAAAAACAAGCCCACAGTGGACATCATGCTCAGTGGTGAAAAGTTGAAAACTCTTCTTCTAAAATCAGGAACAAGATGAAGATACCCGTGTCACTTTTGATATACTACTGCAAGTCCTAGCCAGAGAAATTAGGCAAGGAAAAGAAGTAAAAGGTATCCAACTTGGAAAGAAAGAAGTAAAATTTTCTCTATTTGTGGGTGGTATTTTGTAAATAGAAAACTATAAATGCACCACCAAAAATACTGTTAGAGCTAACAAATGAATTCAGTAAAGGTGGAGGATCCAAATTTAATACACAGAAATCAGTTGTGTTTCTACACACTAACAATGGACTACCAGAAAGAGAAGTTAAGAAAACAATCCTATTTACAATTGCATCAAAAAGAATAGCATAACTATAAATAAATTTAACCAAATAGGTGAAAGATCTATACACTGAAAACTATAAGATAGAAGTGAAAGAAATTGAAGAAGATAAAAATAAACGCAAAGGTAATCTGTGCTCATGAACCAGTAGGATTAATGTTGTTAAAATATCCATACTACCCAAAGCATTTTGATAAGTATTTAATGCAATCTCTATCAAAGTTCCAATATCATTTTCATAGGCAAAGAATGGTAGCTGATGTAAATACAGGCATATAGATCAATGGGTTAGAATAAAGAGCCCAGAAATAAACTCATGCATATATAGTCAATTAATTTTCCACAAAGGCACCAAGAATATAATGGGAAAAGGACAATATTTTCAACAAATGGTGTTGGGAAAACAGGACAGCCAAATGCAAAAGAAAGAAACTGGATTTCTCTCCTACACCCTACCCCATAACCAACTCAAAATGGATTAAATACTTGAGCATAAGACCTGAAACTATAAAAAAAAAAAAAAAAGACCTGAAACTATAAAACTCCTAGAAGAAAACACAGGGGTAAACTCCTTGACATTGGCAGTGATTTTTTTGGATTGGATGCCATAGCAAACGCAACAAAGGCAAAAATAAAGAAATGGGACTACATCAATAAAAAACTTCTGCATAGCAAAGGAAACCATCAACAAGATGCAAAGTTAGTTTACTGAATGAGAGAATATGTTTGCAAATCATATATCTTGATAAGGAGTTAATGTCCAAAATATGTGAAGGTCTCATACAAGTCAAAAGCAAAAAACCATGCAATTGGATTTTAAAATGGACAGAGGAACTGTGTAGACATTTCTTCAAAAAAGGACATGCAAATGGCCATCAGTACAAGAAAAAGTGCTCAACGTGACTAATCATCAAGGATTAATGAGTAATGAGTTATCTGCTCATATCTGCTAGAATGGCTAGCATCAGAGGGACAAGAGATAAAAACTGTTGGTGAGAATGTGGAGAAAAGAGAACCCTCGTACCCTGTTGGTGGGAATATAAATTGGTGCAGCCACTATGGAAGAGAGTATGGAAGTTTCCCTCCAAATTAAAGAGAACAATTATATGATCCAACAATCCCAATTCTGGATATAAATCCAAAAGAAATGAAAAAGCAAGATACTGAAGATATTTAAAAAAAGATACTGAAGATATATCTGCACCCCCATGTTTATTGCAGTACTATTCACAATATCCAGATTATGGAAACAATCTAAGTGCCCATCAACAGATAAATGGATAAGGGAGATATGTTATACATAAGTGCATGTTTCTCTGAAATGGCAACCCTCTCCAGTATTCTTGCCTGAAAAATCCCATGGACAGAGGAGCCTGGAGGGCTAAAATCCAATGGGTTTCAAGAGTAAGACATGACTGAGTAAACATAATAAATATAAATAATACATAAATTAAATTTGTAATATGATTTAGCCATGAGAAAGAAGGAAATCCTGCCATTTGCAACAACATGGATGGACCTTGAGGGCATTATATTAAGTGAAGCAAGCCGGACACGGAAAGGCTATTACTACACTGTGTCACTTATATGTGGAATCTCATAGAAACAGAGATTAGAAAAGTGGTTGTCAGAACCTGCAGGTTGGGGGAAATAAGCAAAGGTTGGTAAAAGGCTACAAACTTTCAGCTATGAGATAAATAAGTTTACACTAAAACCTGTGTAAACACGGTGTAAAACGTGGTGACTATAGTTGATAGCACTGTACAGTTGATCCTTGTACAACACAGGTTTGAACTGCATGGGTCCACATACACATATATATATATATTAAATTAAATGCATATTACACAATCTGTGGTTAGTTGACTGGCTGTGAAACTGTGGATACAGTAGCCTATTAAAATTATACTTTGATTTTCTACTGTGTGGGAGGCTGATGCCCCTAACTACCATATTGTTCAAGGGTCAACTGTATTATATAATTGAAATTTGCTAAGAGAATAGAACTTTAATGTTCTCACCCCAAAAAAAGAAAGATCAGTATGTGAGGTGATGGATATGTTAATTAATTAGGTGGTGGGAATCTTTTCACAATGCAAACATGTATCAAATCACCACCACGTATACTTTAAGTTTCTTACATTTCTATTTATCAATTATATCTCAATAAAACTGAAAAAAATTGTGGCTTGATGATTCAAGATGAATGTGTAGTTTAAAAGGGAAAATCATAGCAATAATAAGGAGAATCATTCAAATGAGTGTTATCTTCAAAATAAAGAGACTCATATAGATAAATGAAATACAAATTACCCCAATGCACATTTGGAATAGACATTTGGTTTTGCTTCATCAAAAAAAACATTAAATCAATGCTGTTTATTTTAATATTATTAACTTTATACTTGTAGTGTGTGGATTTGGTTAAATTTTATAGTTTTTTAAAGAACTTGTAGTCATACAGAATTTATGTCATATTTATATAAGCTACATTGTATTTATATTATGTTCAAGTAATTTTTCAATATTAGGTGCCATTTATTCTTTTTTTTTTTTTTTTAAAAAACAATTTATTTATTTATACTTTTGTCTGCCCTGAGTCTTCTTTGTTGCGTGCGGGTTTTCTCCAGCTGCAATGAGCAGTGGTTATTCTTCCTCGACAGGCTTTTCACTGTGGTGACTTCTCTTGTTAGAGAAGCCCATTGACATAGCATGGACTCTAGGCGCGTGGGCTTCAGCAGTTGTGGCATGAGGGCTCAGTTGCCCCACATCACGTGGAATCTTCCTGGGTCAGGGATCGAACCCGTGTCTCCTGCGTTGGCGGGAGAGTTCTTAGCCACTGGACCACCAGGGAAGTCCCCATTTATTCTTTTTCCTTGAAGAGCAGTGTACTCCTTCCTTAAGCTGGAAAGATGATGTACTAGGACCGTAAAAGAAATAAGGAGTGAATAGATTATGTCCAGCGCTCATATCTACATTGTAATCAATTAGGAATTTCAATTTGCAGGGGGGCATTTGTTTTGTAAATGTTTCTTTGTGACTAGGGATGTTGAGTTGTGTCAAAAGTTCCTGTTTCATAATTGACCTTTGCTGTCATCAGCCTATAGAAAAGAGGGTTTTAAGAAATCAGGTGGGGTGGCCTGCTTTCAACACCCAGAACTAGTGATGTAAGACCGTGCCAGCTGCTAGGAAGGATTCCTGCTCACCCTGGGACACATAGGAAGGTGAGGAGCTGGGGACTTGAGAGGAACATCTGTCAGCTTCTACACGGTCTCCTCAACAAGCTCATCATTCCAAGAGCAGGTATCCTCAAGGAAAGACTGTCCACTGAATCTGTGACTTCTCTGCTCGGACTTCAGTCTATTTTCATTGCGTCACTCTTTTGTACTAAGCTCATCTTTAAAATACTCATCATTTAAAACACACTTTTTTTTTGTGGTGCCAATATTATACTTTTATGTTTTCTTTAGCATCACGAAGGAATGCTGGTTGTGGTCTATGAACTCATAGAAATTATAGACCACCTTTGATGAAGGAATCTATCCAATTGAAGTGTGTGTTAAAAGGAAAAATAAGACAAATAAAGACATGGAGCTGCCGCAAGGGGATGAAATGGATGACGAGGAAAAAACGAAGACCACGTCTCAACCACAAAGTAAGGCTTTTTGCTGTAGAAGCTTACAGTTTCTAAATGGATGGCACAAATTCTTCTAAATGAACAAACTATAGATGTAAAAATGTTTAGTCTATTTGTGAACACTACACCTTTGAGAACTAATTTAGTTATTCAAATTCGAAAGCAGCATTGGCTAAACAGCCTGTAAAAGGCATGGCTTATTTGTTACCTTCTGTTGGTGTTTTTTTGTTTGTTTGTTTCACTTTTATCAGTTCCTCAGGACAGGGCTATGGTGCAAAAGGGATTTACCAGAAGTGAGCATTGATCAACAGCCTCATCTTAAAATACTTTTTCAAGTTGTTATGCAAAATCACAGTTGCAGAAAAATTGAGGTATTAAACAGATCAATTATGCTATCTCTAGTCCAGATTTTTTTAGCCCGTTCTCTTTCACAGAGAATGTTCTGTTTGTATGCAGAGTAGCCAACACATGCTAAACTTCAGGCCTCTTACAACAAGTATGCCAGTATATCAGAGGAAAGTTTTTACTTATTTGCAATTTCTGTTAAATTGAAAATACAATGGTGTCATTTCAGGAACTATAAGCAAAGATAACATGTAACTAATACCAAAATAGTACAATTTGCACCCTCACTTTCTACCCCTTCTTGTGTACCATGCACAGAAAAATAAGTTTATTAAACAAGAAATTGCTTTTCTAAGAGCGATGTCTGTTGCATTTTTTATTTTTTGTATATTTGTATTTATTTTTTAATTTTTAAAATTGTTATTGGAGTAGAGTTGATTTATTAACACAATGTTGTGCTAGTTTCAGGCTCATGGCAGAGTGAATCAGTTATACACACGGCCACACTTTTTTAGATTCTTTTCCCATATGGTCCATTACAGAGTATTGAAAAGAGTTCTCCTTATTAGTTATCTATTTTACATATAGTAGTGTGCATATGTGCATTCTTGTTTCTTTTCTTTTTTTAGTAGTTTTTCTAAGCTTACCTTGAGTTTGATATAACAGGATGAAATAAATCATTTGCGTTGGAAAACTTTTCTTTTCTGTTTTATCTGTGGTCTTTGAGTTGCTCTTGGACACTTTTTTGTAGTTAAGAACATAACCTTTTATGTTGGACGCTAAGATTTGGATCCAGGTTCCTTTGCTTGCTGGTCCCGAGACAGTGGGCAGAAGATTTGAAGGCTCTTTTCCTCCTCGGTCAGATGAGGTTGAGTTGTGCATACCTCATACCTTGTGATGCAAATGATAAATGTTGGTCATCTTTGATATGAACCTGCCCTCAACGTGGGAGACCCAGGTTCAATCCCCGGGTCAGGGAGATCCCCTGGAGAAGGGAATGGTCACCCACTCCATTATTCTTGCCTGGAGAATTCCATGGACAGAAGAGCCTGGGGGCTACATATAGTCCATGGGGTCACAAACAGTTGGACATGACTGAGCGACTTTGATATATTAGTATTATGGGGTTTATTATTTTTTTTAAATGATCTGTTGTTTGCTAATATTCGTAAGTTTAAATCTTGAGTTTCCAAGATGTCTTAATCTGTTTGGACTAAACGGTATACAAAAATACTCAGACTGAGTGTCTTATAAATGACAGAAATTTATTTCTCACAGTTTTGGAGGCTGTGAAGTGTTACATCATGGTAGTTACGAATTTGGTGTTTGATGAGAGCTTGCTTCCTGGTTCATAGATGGCTATCTTGTTGCTATATCCTCTCACAGCAGAAGGGGTGAGAGAGTTTCCTGGGGCTTCTTTTCTAAGGGTACTAATCATGTTCTTAAGGTTTCTATATTCATGACTTCATCACCTCCCAAGGTTCCACCTCCCAATACCATCACATAGGGATTGAGTTTTAACATATGAATTTTAGAGGGGCAGAAACATTCAGTGTATAGGAAAGGGTTAGAAACTCTGTTCTCCTATATGCTGTGTATGTTGAATAACAATGGCTTGTTTGAAGTACTGATCTACCAATTTCCTCATATACCTTTAAAAGGCTTATTTGGGAAAAATAAATAAATATATTTAAAAAAAAGCTTATTAGATACTGGATAAATGAAACCTTAAAAAGTTACCTGTTTATAAAATCTTATTTCTGTATTTCCATAAATTGCATTTTATATAGATAATCTATATGCAAAAAGATTTGGATGTGAATCTGAGAATATTTTTCTAGTCCGAGTGTATTAGGGAAAAATTTATATCATATGACATACAACATTGTTTCTTTGAAAAGCTGACCAGTGGATTTAAATAAGAAGATGAAAATATCATCAGGGAACATTTTTCATAGACTGTGGGTATAAACATTTCAGAGCAGATTCAGGTTCTACGCTCTGGTGGCTCAGTGGTAAAGAACCTGCCTGCCAGTTCAAGAGACCTTGATTCGATCACTGGGTCAGGAAGATCTCTTAGAGAAGCAAATGGCAGTCCACTGCAGTGTTCTTTGGGAAATCCCATGAACAGAGGAGCCTGGCAGGCTACAGCCCATGGGGTCAAAAATGGCTGGACACTACTTAGCAACTAAACAACAATCCCTATGCTCTAGCTACCATTTAAGGATGCTGTGGCAGTTAGGGTCTCAATGTGAAAGAGACGGCGCATTCAAATTAAAATAATTCAAGGAAGGTTTGTAAATAAGGGTACTATTGTAAAAGTGTGAGCAGAGAGGGAACTGAAACGGACCTCTGGGTTGTCATATCCCAGGCCTGAGAACCATGAGTAGAGAGAGGTACCCAGAACTGAGGGAGAGGGAATCACGTAGACCAGACCACCTTAGAGGAAGCGTGAGCTTATGCTGAGGGACACAGACACAGATAGCCCTTCTGTCTAGAATAAATTCCCTGACCTCATCCCTGCTTCTGCTCTCCTGCAGGACTTCCCTTCTGGCCAAACCCAAGGAAAGCCAAAGGGCACAGGAGCCTGTTAGAATAGTTCATTCTTAGCCTCCAATTAAAAAAAAAAAAAAAAAAAAGAATAGTCCCTCTTGAGAGTCATCAACCTCCCAGGGTTGAGAGCAGAACAGAGGGAGATAGAAAGTGGATCTTAAGGAGCAAACAGAAGATTACACACATGCTGACATCATAAAATCTAGAATTCATTTTTTTCTTGTTTTATTCATTGGTGGCAAGTGTTTGGTGGCTCAGATGGTGAAGAATCTGCCTGCAATGCAGGAGACCCGGGTTTGATCCCTGGGTCAGGAAGATCCCCTGGAGAAGGACTTGGCTACCCACTCCAGTATTCTTGCCTGGAGAATTCTGGAAAGAGTGGTCTGGCGGGGCTACAGTCCGTGGAGTTGCAAAGGGTCAGACATGACTGAGCAACTAGAACTATTCATAAATAGAGTTAAAGCTTTATAAACATGCAATAGACAGAATCCTTGCAGGAATTTTAAAGCAACTTTTTCAACAGTAGGATAAAAGAACAAAGCTTAAATTCCATGTTCTGTTTTTTTTTTTTCCATGTTCTGTTTTTTAAAAAAAGTCTTTTAAAGCTACATCAGTGCTAGAGACAAATTCCAAAATCTTGTTATACCCCGCGTCACCCTCTAAAATGTTCTCTCCATGACCTGAGCTCCCCCAAGTTCCACTTGGGGCTTACATTGGTCATTTATTCATTCATTATGTAACAGATATTTATTGAGAGTCTCCAAGGTATTTTGCTAGACTTTGGGTAAATAGTAATAAGTAGAATGGACACAATCTCCACTGTGAATCTGAGAATGTTTTCAAAGTTTATGGTTTAGTAGGTAAGTAGTTTAAAGGATGTAAAGAAAGATTTAAATAGTTTATAGGGATTTTCCTGGTGGTCCAGTGGTTAAGAGTCTGTCTTCCAATGCAGGGTCCACTGGTTCTATCCCTGGTCAGTGAACTAAGATCCTGCATGCTGCGTGGTGTGGCCAAAAAAACAAACAAAAAAAGACTTAAAAAGCCTAAATAATTTATAAGTCTGTGTTCACAAAGGTAATCATCCAGAATAACAGAACCATATGCTCACCAAAAGTCCAAATTAATATCTAAACATAAAATTTGGGGGAATTCACAGAGTAGCCATTTATGTATTAAAGAGCCACAGACATTTTAGACAGTGTACATCCCCCCTTCTGAAGGAGATCAAACCAGTCAGTCTCGAGGGAAATCAATCCTGAATATTCCTTGGAAGGACTGATGCTGAAGCTGAAGCTCCAGTATTTTGTTCATTTGATGTGAAAAATTTGACTCATTGGAAAAGTCCCTGATGCTGGGAAAGGTTGAGGGCAGAGGAGAAGAGGGCATCAGAGGATGAGATGGCTGGAAGACATCACCGATGGAATGGACAAGAACTTGGGCTCATTTCGGGAGCTGGTGAGGGACAGGGAAGCCTGGAGTGCTGCAGTCCATTGGGTTGCAAAGAGTTGGACAAGACTGGGCGACTGAACAACAACTTCCTCTCTTATTAAAGAAGGATTTTTATCTTAAACTTTAGTTATCCAGCTCTGGGAAAACTTATCCAAATATAATTAGTGAGACAAAGAATAAGTGGCTACCAGGATCTAGAAAGTGCTGTCCAACACAGTAGCTAAAGAGTTGTCTGCAATAATGGAAATGTTCTATTCTGTACTGACTGATACATTAGATACTAATAAGCGCTAGTTATTATGGTGACATGTCGGTAATGAGACTGATGAACTGAATTTTAAAATCTGCTTAATTTTAATTAATTTAAATTTAAAGAGCCACATGTGGCTACAATAAGAACAAGATGTACGAGGTGGGGCTTGCTGAATACAAGTTGATTCATTTAATCTCATTTCCCTTTTCTACAGAGTTAATAACAGTTATTTATTTACTCATGCAGCATCATGGGCCCAGCAGGATATCTAATAGAGAGGAAATTAAAGATAGGTTATATGAAAATTACAAGTGTTAACAAAGAAGTGGAAAATTTGGAACACTTATGCGCTGCTGTGTGAATGTAAAGTAGTGCAGCTGTTGTGGAAAACAGTATCATGATCCCAGAAGAAATAGAATTACCATTTTTTGTTGTTCAGTCACGAAGTTGTGTCCAGCTCTTTGAGATCCCGTGGACTGCAGCATGCCAGGCCTCCCGGTCCCTCAATATCTCCCGGAGTTTGCTCAGATTCATGTCCACTGACACGTCCACAACTGAGCATCATCATTTCTGCTTCCGTCCAGCAGCTTCATTCTTTCTGGAGCTCTTAGTAATTGCCCTCCGCTCTCCCCTGCTTGCATATTGGACAGCTTCTGACCTGGGGGCTCATCTTGCTACATTATATCATTTTTGCCTTTTCATGCTGTTCATGGGGTTCTGGAGGCAAGACTGCTGCAGTGGTTTGCCATTCCCTCCTCCAATGGACCACGCTTTGCCAGAACGTTCCTCTAGGACCCATCCATCCTGGGTGGCCCAACACAGCATGACTCATAGCTTCATTGAGCTATGCAAGCTCGTTTGCCACGACAAGGCTGTGATCCATGAAGGGGAGAATGACCATATGATCCAGCAATTCCACTTCTGGGTCTCTACCTCAGAAAAATGAAGGCAGAGACTGAAAAAAAAATATTCAGTCTTTATTTTTTTTTAAGTATTCAGTCTTTAAAAGGAAGATTTTGACAGATGTTATAACATGCATAAACCTTGAAGCCATTATACAGACTGAAATAAGCCAGTTATAAAAGGACAAATATTGCACGGTTTTACTTATTTGTGGTCTCTAGAGTAGTCAGAGACAGAAAGTAAAGTGGTGGGTGCCAGGGGCTAGGGAGAGGGGGAATGAGGAGTTGGTGTTTACTGGCTACAGAGTTGTCAGTTAGGGAAAATGAAAAAGTGCTGGAAATGGATGGTGGTGGTTGCATAACAACGTGAATGTACTTAATGTAACCGAACTTCTCATTTTTTAAATGACCACCGTGGTACATGTTATGTCACATATATTTTAATCGCAGTTTTAAAAAGATAGGTTAAACACCTGTCCTCAAGTAATTTGAAAATTAGCATAGAAAAGAGAAACGGGAGCTGGTGATTGTTACATGGTGTAGGGATATAAAATGGCTATTTAAAATGTTGTATGAAAGGAGAGATTGCTCTATAGCAGAGACTGGCAGAATGCCCTAAATCAACTGTACTTTAGTTTTAAAAAGTAAAATAGAATGACTATTTATAGATGATCTTCTAACACTGAGACTGAATGGGTTTATGAGCCCTTCCAGTGAGGGATCGTGGTACACAGGATGATGTATGCAGTATCCAGGGGGTGAGCCTTTATGTGGCAGATGTGCCCCTCTTCAAGTGCGTGCCCTGCTTTATCTGAGCTTTACCCTAAAGTACTGGCTCAGAGAATCCAGACTGGAGGGAGACTTCCCTGGTGATCCAGTGGTTAAGGCACCATGCTGTCATTGCAGGGGATTCGGGTTCCCTGGTCAGGGAATCCTTGGTCAGGGAATTAAGATACCCCCTTGCGGTGCAGTACAGCCAAAAGACAAATAAAGAAGAATTAAAAAAAAAGTCCAGACTGGAGGTGAGAGCCAACATCTCCAGAAAAATGTCTATAAATGTAGAAGACCTATCTGGGAGCCTAGCCGGGTGGTCAGGCCAAGTGCAGAGAACCAGGTCAGTCTAGATTTTGCCATTATCAATATCTGCATCTCTTCATAGTCTGCTCTCTGACAACCAACTTTTTTTTTTTTCAACTGAATCTCTCTAACCACCCCCCTCCCAACTGCAGCAATTTCTTGATACCCTGGATCTTCTGATCCATGGACCTAATATCTTTTCACATGGCCCCATCACTATTATTCATGTCCTCTCTTCTCTTCTTACTCGGTTTAGATGCCATGGTCCTGAATTATGGTTATTCCCTGGCATAGACCCTCAACACTCTGGTCCCTGTTGCCTCTATCATATTCATCTGGCAGCTCCAAACTCTGATTATCTCGGGACCTCCGCCTAATTTTACTGGTGCCCAAGTAGACACACGAGGTTCGTGAAAACACAACTGTACCAACTGGTCTCCCTTCACATTCATGATCCCCGATTTCAAATGAACTCTTAGTACCACTTAACCATCTGACTAGATTTTCAAAATCCATTAGCTCTCTCCCTGTTCCAAGGTGCTATTTCCTACTTTCTCCTCTCTTCTCGAACTTCCTCTTACTCCTCACTCTCAGCTGATGACTTTCCTTCTTCATTGATAATACTTGTTCCTATTTCCACATTCAGTAGCATCTGTGCCTGTACATTCTGCCTCCTCCTCTGCCATGAGGGGAGAAACCTATCTTCTCTTTTTAATCCCAGCTTTCCATCTGTGCACTGGATTCCATATCTGCTCATCTACTCAAGAGCACTGTTTTGGCAATTATCCCTTTTCTGTCTTGTCACCTTTTACTTGTCTTCTGGCTCATGCCTGTGAGCATACAAATATGTAGATTTTCTAATTTAAAAAAATTCTCCCTTGACCATACATTTCCTTCCAGCTATTGCCCCATTTCTCTGTCTCCATTTACTTTCTTGTTATTCTCTCTGGGCTCCACAGAAACATTGATCATCACACACCACGGAACCCTTATCAATTTCACCATCAACCTCCATATGGCTAAGCCCATTGCTCAGTTTTCAATCCTAATTTTATCCACTTTAGCAGCATTTGATAAGATTGACCACTCTTGAAATATTTTATTTCATTTGGCGTCTGGAACTTTCTGCATCACTTTACCTCCTCTCCCATTGATTACACCTTCTCATCCTCCTTTCTTGTTCTTCATCTTCCTGACCTCTAAACTTTGGAGTACCCTATGACTCAGACTTCAGACATCTAAATTCTGTGTCCTGAAGACTTCCAGATTGAAACCAACATCCCAGACTCACCAATCCAACTGATACTTTTGACAACTTAACACTCCAAACGTCAAGTGTCCGAAATGGAGCTGTTAGTCCCCACAAACCTCCCCTCCCCTCCCTCAATCCCCACATGTTGCTTCCCAGGCAGTCTCCTCATCTCAGTCTAATCAGCCATGGGTGTAGATGTGTCTCCCTGTCCTGAACACCCCCCTCTCCTCCCTCCCCACCCCATCCCTCCAGGCTGTCCCAGTGCACTGGCTTTTGAGTGCCCTGTTTCCTTCATCGAACTTGGACTGGTCATCTATTTCACATATGGTAATATACATGTTTCAGTGCTATTCTCTCAAAGCATCCCACCCTCACCTTCTCCCACAGAGTCCAAAAGTCTGTTCTTTACATCTGTGTCTCTTTTGCTGTCTTGCATATAGGGTCCTTGTTACCATCTTCCTAAATTCCATATGTGTATATTGGTGCTTTTCTTTCTGACTTACTTCACTCTGTATAATAGGCTCCAGTTCATCCACCTTATTAGAACTGACTCAAATGTGTTCTTTTTAATAGCTGAGTAGTATTCCATTGTGTATATGTACAACAACTTTCTTATCCATTTGTCTGCTGATGGACATCTAGGTTGCTTCCATGTAGAAGGCACATTCTAAACCACTGGACCACCAGGGAAGTCCCTAAACTTAATTTTTTTCAAATGGTTTTAGATTTACAGAAAAAAATTACAAAGATAATAAGAGAGTTTCTATAAATCTTGTTCCCATTTCCCCCTATTATTATCGTTGTACAATTAAATATGGTACATCATCGTAACTCATGTACTAATCTTAATATTGTAACAGAAGTCCATACTTTATTCATATTTCCTTAGTTTTTACTGAAAAGCCTTTTCCTGTCCACATACATTTAGTTGTCAGCTTTCCTTAGGATGCTCTAGGCTATAGCAGTTTTTCACACTTTCTTTGTTTTTTATGGTACTCATATCTTTCAGAAATATTCAGTTCAGTTAAGTTCAGTCGCTCAGGCGAGTCCGACTCTTTGTGACCCCATGGACTGCAGCGTGCCAGGCTTCCCTGTCCATCACCAACTTCCAGAGCTTACTCACACTCATGTCCATCCAGTCGGTAATGCCATCCAACCATCTCATCCTCTGTCATCCCCTTCTTCTGCCTTCAATCTTTCCCAGCATCAGGGTCTTTTCAAATGAGTCAGTTCTCCACATCAGTTGGCCAAAGTATTGGAGTTTCAGCTTCAGCATAGTTTGTAATCTAATACTACTTTATCTTGTTCAAATTGCTTCTCCTCTGGCTGTGGGAGCTCTTTCGGTTGACTCCTGCATTTCTTTGTTATTCCCCATCAACGCAGATCATTTTCATCCCCCTTCTTGAGCACTTTCTAACTTTTAAGCCTCAGGTTTATTCAAGATACCACTAACCTCCCATGACAAGCACTTTATCTGTCCATCTTTCCTCACTGGAATTCCAGGTCTTTGCGGGTAATGTCTTGGCGGTGCTTTAGACCACACAGCATCCTCATCGCCTGTGTGGACCCTGGGTTGGTACTGAATGAATGAATGAATGAATGAACGAACCGGACTGGTGTTTAAAAGCTCACTGGAAAGGGGTGAATTGGAGTGGGTTCTGGGAAGAAGATACTCAGCCTCGGGGTGACTCGCAGCCTCCCTGCCGGCCGCCTACGGGGTAGGCACAGGTGCAGGGCCGGCCACAGTCCCCCCGCACTGAGAACGGCGCGGGAAACACACCTGCACGGCCAGCAAACGTCACCAGCGCAGGGGGATCCCCGGGGAAAGTCCAGCGCCTTTGGGCCACCCCCGCCCCCCGGCTTCTAGGGGGGCCTCCAAGGAAGAGGAGGCTAGGGAACGCGGTGAAGTGCCCCGGGCGGCACGCTTCGCGGCTGGTCCTCGTCTCCCACGCGCAGAACATCCGGGGTGCACGCGAGGGAGAGGAGGCTGGAGCGGGTCGGCCCGGCTGCCGGGGTCCGGAAAGCACAGGCTCCGGGCGGGGAGGGGCGGGGCGGGGAGCCGGCGCCCGGGGGCGGGGCCTGACCCCCAGCTGTGGGTGCTTCCGACGCCCCGGGGCCCGGGCGGGCGCCCAGATGCGGCGGCGGCGGCGCGGAGCTCGGGCGGCCCGGGAGGAGCCGCGGGAGGCGCCGGGAGCCCGTCGACTGGGAGTCGAGCCGCAGGTTTCCATCCCCGCTGGGACGCGCGCCCACTGGAGACGGCCCCTGGGGTCGCCCGCGCGGCCCCGTTCCTGGTTCGTCTTTCTCTCCTTGGGGCTGCTTTTCTCTCTTCCAGGAGAGGCTGAGCGCTGTAGGCGTGCGGCCGCAGGGGTACTCGCTCGCTCGGGGACAGAGGGATGCCTTCGGGGAGGGGGCACCTCGGGTCCCTCGCTGCCTGTTCACGTCGGGGGACGCGGCCTTTGGGTCTCTAATTCGGAGAGGAGTGATTGTTTTTTCCACGTAATGGACGAGGTCTGCGCATTTAGGGCTTCTTAGAAATTATTTCACGGACATCTGTTGGTAGGCTTCCTTTATACGGTATCTACCCAAGACTGCTTTTGTTTTTGCAGTCGAAAGGCTGAAGTTTGGGGGGATTGTGTTTGTTTTTTGAATTAGAAGGGGCATGACTTCGATCACCTCTTCACTTCCTATTAGGTTGCACTTTCGTAGTATGACTCAGGAGCCAAGAAATACAGAGAAGTCGTACCGCCTTGAAATCGTTCCTTCCCAGCCCACAGAAGACTTTTTTTCTTTCCTTTTTTGTTTTCAGTAGAATGCAGCGCCTAGGTGCTCCACACCGTCCAGAGAGGGAATTCTAGGCTCGGCTCCCAGTGCCCGCGATCTCTATTACTTCCGGTGGTTCTCACGCACTTGTTGAAGCCGTTTCTCAGCAAAGGGAGGAGTCGTTATTTCGGGTATCCAAAAATGAGTCACAGAGCTGCTCTCTTACATGTGAGACTTTGTTAATGAACTTTTGAAAAGTGAGGTTTGCTCTGGCTGTATTTAAAATAAGACTAAGATGTGAAATGCAGGGGCTGATAAACTGGAACTGGTTGTATAGGAAGTCATAGTTTAAAGTTTTGTTTCCAAGAGCGCCTGGGTGGTACCCCATACCAGCTAGGCTCACCAGGCTGATGTAAGATAACCATTAAAATCATGTGCTTTGCCACAGAGGCCCAAGAGAAATGTAATTTCGTTATTCAATAACTGGTTTGTTATTGCTTTTGCTGGGATGGTGTGGTGGAAACATGTCATGTTACATAGTGATTGTAGGTCACGCTGAATCGAAATCTTTTAGACAGTTTGTCTTTATAAATTAGTGCCATGTAAAAGTTGTGAAGATGGTGGATACCCCTTGGGGTTGAGAAACTAAAATGTTCAAGCTGATAAGCCCTATTGCAGCTGGATAGAGACACAGTCGAGATGTGGACAGCATCACTGTTGGAGTTGAGTTGAATTCAGCCCAGCAAACAGTTATTGGGCACTTTCTCTGTGCCAGTCTCTTTATCGAGCTCTGGTTATACAATTGAGAATAAGACAGGATCTTGCTGACAAGGACCCTAAAGACCAGAGTAGAAGGCTGGCAAATCCACTAGAAAATCCAGTAGAAGGAGTTGAGTGCAATGACAGATCTATGCCCACAGTTGAGCCTCTGTCCCAATATGACTGAAGTTCCTGCAGCTCTGGGATTTTTTTTTTTTTTTTTTTTTTTTAGCTCTGGGATTCTGAATGAAGTAGGTTATCATTGCTGGAAGAATGATGAGGGTTTGAGTTTAATCATCTACTTGTCTTTGTAGGCAGCCTGTTGAGCTTATTCGGTCAGTGTTTTATTCCATACGTGATTTAAAAATATGTTCATTAGAAAGACATGCTTTTTAGAGTTTTTTTTAATTAACCACATTTCAAATTATCTAGTAACCATGTAAAAATAAGTCCAGTCTGTTATTACCCCTAGATAACCACAGGCATTTTAAAAGTGACTAATTAATGGCTAATAACATGACAACACCATAGTGAAACAACTTTCTGATCATTGTTTTTACAGTTCAGGTCAATCTTTTCTAACACGTTATAGCTGTGTAACTCAACATGAGTAAATCCACTGTTGGGACTGAAATCTACTGAGGTGCTTTTTGAACCTAATGCCAAAATAGATCCAGTTTCTTCAATTCCATAAGCTATCCACCCACTGAGGGAAACAGTGTTAAATTTGACACAAATTTTTCTTAGTTTCCACACTTTATTTCTCTTTCAAGAGCCTCAAAATTACTTTTTCTATGAGAAAATGTTGAGTGTGATCTTCATCATTGTACTCCTTGAATTTGGCACAGGCTTCTGTCATGATAAGTTTTAGGGAGTAGGTATCGATTAAATAATGAACCTTAATGTAAGAGGAGGATTTGTCATCCAATGGAGGGATAGATGACCCAGCAGAAGAATCAACCTGTTCAAGGTGGACACTGGCTGGGGAGAGGGATCGAGAGACAGACTGGGTCAGATCACATAGGCCCATATGTCATGTAAGAGCTTTGAGTTTATCCTATAAAGGACTTTAATCATGTGAATGATATTATCAGATTCATCTGTGTTTGGAAAAGCCAACTTTGACTCAAGATAGAGAATAGGTTGGATGAGCGGGGCACTGGCCTTTGGGTGACATGGAGGAGATTGTTGTAATATTCAAGATGAGAAATTAAAGAAGCCTTGAGTCAAGCAGTGACAGTGAGGAACGGAAAAGAGGGAAAGAGCTAAGAGGTGTTTAGTAGGTGGAATCTGGCCCGGAACCCAGAAATGGCAGTGAGAGGGACGGAGGAGGTTGGGATGACTCCCGCATTTCTAGTTAATGACTAAGATAGGAAGATAAACAGAAGAGTAGGCTTGGTTTCAAGGATAATGAGGACCTCATAAAGGGTTTGGCATATAGTCAGTACTCATAAAACATTTTTGAAGGAATACTAATAACAGCTAACATTTATTGAGTGCATATTATGTTCTAGGCACTATTCTAGGCTCATTATGTGAATCAAGTCTTTCACTCCTTATTGCAATCCTCTGAGATAGGTACTGTTGTTAACTATGTTTGACTCGTGCAAAAAGTGCAGTGTTAGTAATTGTCAGAGCCAGGAATTGATCCTGAGCATCTTTGACTCCAGAACTTGCTTGTATTCTTTTATCATTTTTTATGTTTAGAATGTTTACTGACATAACTAAATATTAACAGTCTGTTACTGAGTTTTATAACTCAGTATGAATAGCATGCTCTTAACTCTAAAAAATGTTCATATGTACATGTATATTTATGAAGCAGTTTAGAAAGCTATGCATCAGAAAGCAGAGCTTGCTTGTATCCTTTTTGTTTGTTTGGGTTTTGTTTTGTTTTCTTTTCCTTGCTTGTGTTCTTGCCACTCTGCTCTGATAGGCTGTCTTTGTGAATGAATGAGTGATGTTTTAGACACTGTGGTAAACTCAAATTGGAGTCATTCTCCTGATTCTGACAATCCTCTCGCAGCCAGGAATAGCCCAGTACATGAGATGGCTCCCAGGGGTTCCACTGTGCTGTGGCACCTCTGCCCCTCCTGTTACCCCAAGAAGTACCTGGTTGGTCTAAGAATAAGCTTAGCTTAATCAGAGCATTTCTCCTGAGAATTTAAAATATTTTAATGGAGATTTAACATGTCTGAAGGTTCCCAGAGCTTCCACAGCTGTGTCCTCAGAGGCACCTCAGTTATTGCCCTTCCCAAAGCCTTAGATGTACAATATTGTGTTTCCTGCTTGTGCATGCATGCTAAGTCACTTTGGTCGTGTCCGACTCTTTGCAGCCCCAGGGACCATAGCCCACCAGGCTCCTCTGTCCACAGAATTCTCCACGCAATACTGAAGGGAGTTTCCATTTCCTCCTCCAGGGGATCTTCCTGACCCAGGGATCAAACTCGCATCTCCTATGGCTCCTGTATTGGCAGACAGATTCTTTACCACTGAGCCACCTGGGAAGCTGCTTGTGTTTCTTAGATGCTCAATGTTTTGTAGCTAAGATGTGTAGTATGCCTCCCATGGGGAAGCAGAAAGGCTGGCCAGGGGATATACATCATCTACTGAGCAGGGTCTGATCGTAGAAGATTTACTAACAGATGCACGCAGGTCCATAACAGCTCCAGATCTTACAGTCTTGGTTTATCATCTGTTTACTGAGGCCTGTTTTGCTTTGGTTTTATCCGAAACCAGGTAATTACCAAAATCCCTCCTGCTTCTAACTTTTCAGAATCTTGGTAAGTTGAAGCTGGCGCCACTGGTTCCCGTTTTCTTGATTTAAGCTAGGCAAAATGATTCAAGTTTCCTGGGTTTGGGCTGTCATTTTTATTTACAGGTCCATTCGTTTGGTCCTGATAAATATATTTTTCATTATCAAACCCCGAAATCTGACCCCACCTCTTCACTATTCTCATCGGCTCATGATTCACTCTCTTTTGACTTGGAACAATTCTCTGATTTTTGTCCAGCAAGCAAGGTCTAAATCCCTTTTTCCTCAAGAGCCTCTCCTTTGGACCATGTAAGGTTTATAGACATTGAATTAATGTTGTTCCTAAATGAATGGCAACCCACTCCAGTACCCTTGCCTGGAAAATCCCGTGGACTGAGGAGCCTGGTAGGCTACAGTCCATGGGGTCGCAAAGAGTCGGACACGACTGAGCGACTTTACTTACTTACTTACTTAAATGAATCAGCAAACTCACTTAAGTTTGAAGTTATAAAATGCTCAAGTATTTTAACACTTGAAGCTTTGAAATGTTTTCTCCATGCATGAACAAAATGTTTCATTCAGCATTGCTTTAGATTTACCAGGAAATCTCGATATTTATAGTTTTCCATTATATGAAACTGACATAAAGCCTTCTGAGATAATCCAGTCCATGTGTTTACCCCTTGGTCTAAATTCCTATATGCCTGCCTGTTACTCATTCAGTGTTCAGAGAATAAGAAAGGGAAGGGTTTTGGTTAATATTTCATGTGGGTTTGTCTGGCCTTCTCATTTCCACTGTGGTTTTCCTGAGTGCAGAGAATTGCCAGAGTTAACGGCTCTTGTAGGTCTCAGCCTCCTCTGAGTTCTAACTATTCTGTGACTTTTGCTGATCATGAAACCATCTGTCAGAGTAAGTTTGCTGGTCACTCCTTCTGAGTTTCTGGATACCAGACACTATTTGTGTATCTCACTCAAGTTCTTTGTAAAACTCAATAATTTGATTATTTTTAGTAGGAAGAAGTTTTAGGATTAGTAATTTTCATTTATCTTTCTTGAGCTAATTGAATGTTTTCAGTTAGTTTATATACTTTTTTTCTTTCTAGTGGATACAATATCAAGGTAATATAGAAAGTACAAGTTGCTTAGTAAAGTGTTCCCCATTTTGTATACGCAATTGTTTCACTCATTTCTCTATTCAAAGATAAAGGACATTTCATGCTCATTGCATAACTTGTTGGGTAATAATGTAAATTCTGACTTTTTACAGTAGTGGAAATGGCTCAGTTGCTATCTTCACATGGAAAAAGAGGGAACAAGGATTGTTCTCACTTTTGTTTCAGAGTTGCATCAATGCATGTCTCATTCCTGGTTTTGCTTTTAATTTCTGTTATGTGCCTGGGTGTACTGATTAGTGACACAAATCTGTTGATTTGAGATAAAGTCAAGCACATTGTGTAAGCGGAATTCTATAATATTAGTAGATATCCCCCTTCTTTTTCCCCTCTTACCCGATTATTACGTGGCTAAACCAACCTACAGTGATGTCAGTTGACAGAATTATACAGTTCTTCGTTACTTACAAAGTAATCTCATAGATATTTTCTCTTTTAATTCTCGTAAAACTCTGGCAAAACAGATATAACACGTATTATTGTTTCCTGTATTTAAATTGTGTAGATGAGGAAGGAGACCACGGGAGAGATTAAGTGACCACCCAGCATTACCTGAGAAGTAAGGTGCAGAGGCCCCGTGCACTGTGATGTTATTACTTGATTAAAAGAGGCAAGTTTCCTCTTCTGACGTTAGGTCAAGCTTCCTGGGAACAGACTCTGAGATTTGCACATGAGAAACTGATTGGGAGGTGCTCTGAGAGGCCTGGGCCGGGGGAGAGGAGAGCAGGAATGTGCAGATGGAAGAATGAACTGCAGTGCAGGTACAAGGGTGGTCTTCACAGTGGGAAACCTTGGAGGTGGGATGGCCCTTCAGAATTGTAATGCCACCCTGAAGCATGGGGGCTGGTCATTGTATCCCTGGCATCAACTCGTCATTCGATGTGGGCTGTATCCAGGCAGAAGTGTGTAGTCTTGGGCCAAACAACTCCCTTTATTTAGTCAAAGGCAGTTCCTGGAGCTGTGACCCTTCTACAGTCAACGTTCCTGGCAGCCGAGGAGCAAGGGCCTTGGGGATGTGAGTATCCCATTAATCACTGCATTTCTCCAGAAGGCAGCGTTCTCCTCCATGAGGGCTTTGTCATGTCCTTCTGAGCCAGACTTGCCCTGCTAAGTGAAGCCCAGAAAGCTGAGGTTTTGTCCAAGACCCTGGAGGATATGGAAGAGCTGATCAGAGATCAAGAAGATAGTAGTCTTAATCCTGGGAAGATTATGAGCAGAAGAGTCAGGTGAGGGTCGGCCAGGATGAGTAGAGAAGGGTGCATCACAGAGAAGGCTAACCAAACACGCAGGCTGTTCAAACAATGGACAGAAGAGCTGGTCTTTCCTGTAATTCAAGACTTTACTGTATTTGAATTAGTATTTACTAATTCAAGTATTGGCCACCTGATGTGAAGAGCTGACTCATTGGAAAAGACCCTGAAGGTGGGAAAGATTGAAGGCAGGAGAAGGGGATGGAAGAGAGTGAGATGGTTGGATGGCATCACGGATTCAATGGACATGAGTTTGAGCAAACTCCTGAGATGGTGAAGGACAAGGGAGTGGTGTGCTGCAGTCCGTGAGATCCCAAAGAGTCAGAACCAGTTAGCGACTGAGCAAGGGCAGCAACAAGGCTTTACCATTGTTAAATGGTAAACAGTGTTATTAGGCTCTATTTATTAGGCTGTCTGGAGGGCTACAGTCCATGGGGTCGCAAAGAGTTGGACACGACTGAGTGACTAACACATACATTTATTAGGCAACATTTTCTCTCCCTTCTCTCCCTCCTCCCCTCTCCCTTTTTTAAAAGCCTTTGAAAGGCCCCAAATCAGTCCAGTGAACCTCAATGTGTAGCCTGTAGATTATAAGATCAGAATTGCCTGGGATATTTTAAAACATGCCCCACAAACAAGCAATAAAAAGAAAACAGAAAAGGAAGTCCGGGTTTACATTCAAGATTTACTAGAGTAGGATCTTTAACAGTGGAAACCATGAATTGACATTTTCAACCCATTTTCCACAGATGATTTTCATCTGTGCTATAGTTCAAGTACCATTGCCTGGAACTCTTATGCCCTTGATGGTGACCAAGCCTATTGGGATTTTTCAGATTAGCAAAAAGTCACAGGAACTGTGGAGCAGAGGAGCACCTGAACCTTAATCCCAGCAGGATAGAATTAGTGATATTCACTGTTTGTCCTTTATAGCATATTCCTGGCTTGGCCACCAAAGAGCCTGGCCCAAATTCCCTGGCTGGCTTCCAGCTGGGATTGCTTGAGAGAGGAGTTTCTAGCTTGGCCTTTTACTATCTTGATAACTGGGGGAGAGATGCCAAATTCCTGGAATAGTTGTAGATAAAAAGCTTGGGGGTGGAGAGTAAATCAGTGAATTTATAGGAATCAGTAATTTCTAGGAGAATAAGGAGGTTCCAGAAAATCTTATGCCAAATGAAACTTTGAGGTGCTGTCTTAAAGCTTTAAATGACCATCTAATAGAATAAGATAGATAACTATGATAGGAAAATATATTACCTGATTCATTGAAATAGGGAATAATTATTTCCCTGGTGGCTCAGACGGTAAAGAATCCACCTGCAATGTGGGAGACCTGGGTTTGATCCCTGGGTTGGGAAGATCCCCTGGAACGGGGAATGGCAACCCACTCCAGTATTCTTGCCTGGAGAATCGCCATGGACAGAGGGGCCTGTCATGCTGTAGTTCATGAGGTCGCAAGGAGTTGGACACAACTGAGTGATTAAGCACAGCACAGCACATTTTTCTTCAAAGGGAAAAGCATGGATTTTGAGTCTGGTCATTGCAGGAAATATTAGTCACCTAAAGAGTAGTCTGATAAACTCCTAGCAAATTTTGATATGTTTTGTTCATCTTTGCAGCACCTAATTGCTCTAGTTCCTATAGCTTCAATGGTCTGGGTTGTCTCTGCCTGGTCCCTTCCCCTTTTCCTGGCTCAGCAAACTCCTGATAAACCACTTAGAAGCATCCAGTTGAGTTCTCTGGAGAAGGCACTGGCAGCCCACTCCAGTACTCTTGCCTGGAAAATCCCATGGACAGAGGAGCCTGGTAGGCTGCAGTCCATGGGGTCGCTAAGAGTCGGACACGACTGAGCGACTTCACTTTCACTTTTCACTTTCATGCATTGGAGAAGGAAATGGCAACCCACTCCAGTGTTCTTGCCTGGAGAATCCCAGGGACGAGGGAGCCTGGTGGGCTGCCGTCTCTGGGGTCGCACAGAGTCGGACACAACTGAAGTGACTTAGTAGCAGCAGCCGCAGTTGAGTTCTCCATCTTCCAGTGAGTTCAGAAAGTACACCCATCTATTCCTCTATTCTTACATTTATTATTATCCTTCTACCAGCCTGTCCTCTTTTTTTTTTTTGGCTGTAACTTGAAGCGTAGTATATGGGATATTAGTTCCCCCAACAGGGATTGAACCTACTTCCCTGAATTGGAAGGGTCGAGTCATAACCACTGGACTACTGGGAAAGTCTCTTGTCTTCTTCATCTTGAAGATAAGGAGTGTCACTTCCTCTTTGTGTACAAGAGACCTAGCTTCATCAGAAATGGTTGAAAGAAATAACCAGTCTGGCAAGCATAGTTATTCAACAGATATTTACTGAGGTTCTGCTATGAGCTCGACCCTCGAGGGCACGTGGCAAACACAGTAAGTACAGCCCTTGACCCCGTGGAGCTTATTGGCCAACAGAGAAGATAAGCAATGAAACAAGTAACAATAGAAAATAATGAATGTCAGGAAAGAGGAAGTATCATGGAACCAGCAACCCAGCTTAGTCTCGGGTCAGAGAAAGTTTCCCATTCTTATGGAATACAGTTTATATAAAAAACAGAACCTGTGAACCTGGCTCTGGTTCTAAGATAAGGGACCTCTTTTTAAATAAAGAAAGATCTTTTGTTCTGTCTAGTTCAGAATTGACCAGTCCTTCACACACATGTGTGTTTGCGAGCACACACACTGGCAAAGATAGAACAAGAAAGTGACTCCAGTTTTTTTTTTTTTTTCTTTTTTGGCTGCATGGCATGTAGGGTCTTAGTTCCCTAACCAGGGATTGAACCTGCACCCCCTGCATTGGAAGTGTGAAATCTTAACCACTGTACCACCAGGAAAGTCCTCAACTCCTTTATTTAATGAATAAAATAGATAGCAAGGAACTGAGAAGAAAGTTTCTATTCATCTCTTTCAATGTGCCATTGCTAGAAGCTAATGTATACATATTTTAATATGTAATATACAGTGAAGGAACATAAACTTAAAGCTGACAATCATGAGCTTATGTTACAGCTTTTTAAGGGTTAACTTTAAAAATCTGATGATTACAGCCTAGGAGGGTGCTTGACAGATTTGCCTTTGGATCTTGTTTTAGATCAAGGTAGAGGCACCTGTGCTCAGAGGTCAGTATCTGCTCTGACTTCTCGTCTTTCCACTTCGTTTTCTTGGCCCTGCTGTGGGAGGACCTGGCACTGGTGTTGTAGCTCTACCTGGCTTAGCAGCTCCTGCTGAGTCCTTTTATTCCTTTTATGGCCAGTTCTTGCTCTTTGATTATTTCTGTACCTGCCTATTTCTCACTATACATTTTAAAAAACTTAGTTGAGGGCAGTGATTGTGACTTCTTGATTTTTTAATCTTTGAATCTCCTACATCTCTTCTGCTGCAATTTATTTATGTCCAACAAAAGTCCATCTAGTCAAAGCTATGGTTTTTCCAGTAATCATGTATGGATGTGAGAGTTGGACTATAAAGAAAGCTGAGTGCCAAAGAATAGATGCTTTTGAACTGTGGTGGAGTAGACTCTTGTGGGTCCCTTGGAGATCAATCCTAAAGGAAATCAGTCCTGCATATTCATTGGAAGGACTGATGCTGAAGCGGAGACGCCAATACTTTGGCCACCTGGTGGGAAGAACTGACTCATTTGAAAAGACCCTAATGCTGGGAAAGATCGAAGGCGGGAGGAGAAGGGGGTGACAGAGGATGAGTTGGTTGGATGGCATCACCAACTTGATAGACATGAGTGTGAGTAAGCTCTGGGAGTTGGTGATAGGGAAGGCTGGCGTGCTGCAGTCCATGGAGTCGCAAAGAGTCAGACATGACTGAGCGACTGAACTGAACTGATTACATTAAATAAATAAATATAGTATTTGAATTAAGAGTCTTGGGGTTGAGAAAGTAACCAGATTGCTTCTCTACTAAGAATCGATTTCCTGTTTAACCAGACATCACAAAGCAAATATGTGCACAGTTAACCTGTGAATGTCTCCTTTACTAAGAATACCATCCATTGGGGAATGCCCTGGTGGTCCAGTCGTTAGGACTTGGGCACTTTCACTGACAAAGCCAGATTCAATATCTGGTCAGGCAACTAAGATCCCACAAGCCTCATGGTGTGACCAAAAAAAAAAAAAGTCTGTTTGGCTGATTTCGGGGAAGGGAGGGTTAAGTCATTATAGAACGGTGTTTACTAGATGTAGATGGAAGTGTAGAATGCTCCGCTGTGTCTCATTTCTGTCAACTTAAACACAGCTGCACTGTCCACCATCTAGCATCTCAAAACAACTACATCTCAAAACAAAAGTGGAATTAAAGACTACAGTGCAAGTGAAAATATAACTCAGATTTGAAGTGTGATTTTAAATGAATGGACAAGTGATGTCCTGTGATGACCATAAGCCATGTTTTCTCTCATCTTTCTGCCCATGTTTGGCATTTTCCTTAGTATTGCAAATGTACTTTATGTTCTAATTTTTTTCTTGCTTCTGCTATAAATATTGTATTGATATACAGGGAGTATATGAACGATGAGGAAATCATTGCATCAGTTCTTATACTTTCTATTTTTCATAGTTCAAGCTTGGTTTATCGCTGAGTGTAGGTGGGTGACAAGTTTAACCATGGTGAATCCAATTGAATACTTTTGTAAATTAGTTCAGCTTTTATATTTTCATTGAGAGTTTTTTCCAATGAGAAATTTCCATGAGATTTCTAAAATATAGTTGACTTAAAAATTATTTATTGATGGCTGTATCAGGTCTCAGTTGCAGCGTGAGGGATCTTTCGTTGCGGCCTGTGAGCTCCAGAGTGTGAGGTAGTTGCTCCAGGGCATGTGGGATTTTAGTTCCCAGACCTGGGATCGAACCCATGCCCCCTGCATTACAAGGAAGATTCTTAGTCACTGGACCAGAAGGGAAGTCCCTATGTTTAATTTTTTATTTTATATTGCAGTATAGCCGATGGACAATGTTGTGATAGTTTCAGTGGACAGCAGAGGGACTCAGCCATACTTGTACATGAATCCATTCTCCCCCAAGTTCCCCTCCCATCCAGACTGCCACATTATACTGAGCAGAGTTCCCTGCGCTATACAGTAAGTCCTTGTTGGTTATCCATTTTAAATAAAGCAGTGTGTACATGTCCATCCCAAACTCCCTAACTATCCTTTTCCTTCTGTCCTTCCTCCTGGCAACCATATGCTAGTTCTCCGGGAGTCTGTTACTGATTTGTAAACAAGTTCATTTGTGTCATTTCTTTTTGGATTCCACATAAAAGGGAATACTATACTGTGAGAGGAGACCTTTTTTCTGTTCCTGCAGGTGAGCTGAAATATTTTTCTCTTTTGAAAATGTAGAACTCTTGAGAGGATGAAGCTTTTTCCTTAAAGAGTCAAAATTATAGTAGTGCCAACCCATCTGAAAAGATTAACAGTTGGTGGAAGAAAATTCCATGTAGTCAGCATTATTTTGTTTTTGTTTAATTAGAAAATTTCTCAAGATATTAACTGCCCTTTGCTGAAGCTGAGTTCATAGAGTTTTTCTCCTTTCTGTTGACATCTAGACCCCTACACCTACCACTGATAGCAACATAAACACACAATAAACATTTTCAATTTTGTTCTTTCCATGTGGTAACTAAGGCATCAATAAACCTTGTGGTTTTTTTCTGTCTTATTTCTATCTGTTAGTCTAAAGTAGTATCTTATTTTTAATTTGTATTTATTTGCTAAAGAGCAGATCTTGTCATTTCATATTTTTATTGAGAATATTTTATTTCCTGTGATTGTCTTTTTATATGTTTTCCTCAATATATTTTGTCATGTTATTTTCTTTCTGGTTAAGATTGTGTATTCACATAACATTGTATGTCTACCTAATGTCTATTATGTTTTGCATAAATATTTTCTTCTGGTCTCTTGCTTTGATTTTTAGTATTTATTATTATTTTTGTTTCACAGAATTTTCAAATTTTGTGTAGTCACATTTGGTTATCTTTTTCTTTGCGAGTTCCCCTACAACCTCCAATCCAGTTTAAAGTTATCATTATCCCAGAGTACTGATAAATACTCCATTTTATTTTCTATTAATGTTACTATTATTGATGTTTGCATTTTTAACTCTCTCATGTTTCTGAGGTATATTATGGGGTCTGTGATAAGGATTAGAGAGAAATAAATTCTTTTTTTTAATAAATTCTTGCTCGTCATTCTAGTTGCTTAAATTCTTTCCTATTATTTTTCAGTGGCTGCTTCTTCATAAACTAACATTTTATATATAACTGGCTTAGTTCTCCG
Organism: Cervus elaphus; assembly: GCF_910594005.1. Lineage (NCBI taxonomy): Eukaryota > Metazoa > Chordata > Mammalia > Artiodactyla > Cervidae > Cervus > Cervus elaphus. The sequence continues at coordinate 27,989,735 of NC_057840.1, forward strand.
TGTTTCATTCATGTCCATTTATCTACTTTTCATGTTTGCAAAAGTATCACACCTTTGTGTGCTTATTCACTCAGTCGTGTCTGACTCTGACTCCATGAACAGTAGCCCACCAGGCTCCTCTGTCCATGGGGTTCTCCTAGCAAGAATACTGGAGTGGGTTGCCGTTTCCTTCTCCAGGGATCACGCTTTGAATGATTGTCTTATAATAGGCGTTCCTATCTGCCGGGCTTCCTCTGCTTTACCAGTGTTGTGTTCTTTCCAATTTCTAAAATAATTAACCATTTATTATTTGAGTTTTGTTTTAGGATCACTTTGGTTTTCAGATTTATTTTTTAACTCTGTCAGGAATTTTGGATTTAGTTCAGTCAAAATATTAACTTGAGGAGAGTTCCCGATTTCACTTATAACTGTGTCTAAGTGTCAGTGCTATAGCAGAACCTGTAAAGAAATGTTGGCATGAGAAGGAAATGAGCAGACAAGACGGAGGGTTGGTTCCTAGAGAGCTTCTGGTTAACCCCAAGCCAAACCCTTAAATTCATATCATTGCCCTTGGATTGGTGGTGTGGATTTCTAGAAAGCCTTCTTTCTTCCTTCCTGCTTTCTCCCCTCCCACCCTCCTCTGCGCCCTCCCTTCCTGCCCCCACTTCCTTCTTCTTTCTGTCTCTTTCTCTCTCATTTTTAATTTCATCAAACTTACATGTAGATAATTAGAATGAACTAGTTCTATAAAAGATTTAATGAAAAGTCTAATGACAAAAATGTCTATTTCACTTCCCCTTCCCAAAGGCAGCTACTTTCGACTATTTTTGCTGTTTCCTTTAGGATGTATATTCATGTCTCTAAATAACACACTTCTATTACTATTTCTTGATTGCTTTCTGTTTTGTTTTAAGCATGGTGTATTGACTTCTCTGTGTGGAAGATGGTGTTTTAGTTCACTTTGACACCTCTTTTCCATAGACACACACCCTTCCTGTCCCCTTCTCCCATTCTTCCAACACAATTGCATTATACGTTGTTAGGTCAGTCTTCTATGATCATATTTTTATGATTATGAAAATGCTAATCACAGCTGAGCCATGATTACCTTCCCATAACTACATATTTCTTTTTGCTTTTCTAGAAGTTATTGGTGTTTTTTAATTGTTGTTGTTAGTTTTATTTACACTTACAACGTACTCAACCCCACATGGTCTAAATCTCCTCTCAAGATATTTTGACTCCTCAGAAATTCTATCAGTTTCACCTTCCTGCAGAAACCACTCTGGCCGCCTGCTCACCTCATCTAGACAGAGGATCCTCTCAGCCAGGTTCCTAGCCGTCATCTTTGTCTCCTTTGCCATCATCCTGGGATGCCTTTGCCTTTCTCCTCTGTTCGAACTTGTTAGGAGTCTTTATTCTGTGTTATTTTTCTGCTTCATTTCTTTCTTTTGTTGGAACATATTCCTCAGCTTCTTCCTGAAAAGGAGAACAGAGGAGATAACTTTTTTGAGACTTTGTCAATCTGAAAATGTCTTTATTCTATCTTCACCTTTGATTGATGGTTTGACTAAAGTCTGGGTTAAAAATACGTCTTCCTCAAAAGTTTAAAAGGTGTTGTTCCATTAGTTTTAAGTTGTTTTGACCTTTAAAGCTTTTTAGGCGATCTTTCTCTGTGGAATTCCTGGTATTTGGAATTTGAACTTAAACGATTGGACCCCTAAAGTCCCATCTATTCTGTTATTTTTTGCTTCTTTTTCTTTCTTTCTGCTTTATGGAAAAGGGTCTTCCATTCTCCTCCCTATCGACTGCAGGTCAGTGTGCTGGACGTTAGGTGAGTGAAGACATTCACTTAAACATCTTCTCTTTAGGTGGGCATCTGTAACCCAGTCTTGGTTCAGATTCTAGCCTTCTCTCCTGCCACAGTAGGATACACTCACTTCTTTTTAAAAAAATATTTTTATAAATATTTTTATTTCTTTGGTTGTGCTGGGTCTTAATTACAGCATGTGAAATCTTTTAGTTGCAGCATGCAAATTCTTGGTGTGGCATGTGGGATCTAGTTCCTTGACCAAGCCTCCCGCACTGGGAGTGTGCTGTTTTAGCCGCTGAACCACCAGAGGAATCCCTACACTCACTTTTTAAGAAGGCTTCTAACCAAACATATCTGTTATTACCTCACCGCCACTACCTCCTTTTCTGTCCTCAGCTTTCAGTTCTGGTTCCTAAGCCTTTGAGTACCTGTTTATGGTGTAATCATTTCTTGGTCTTCTCCAATTTTTGCTTAGGGTTTGACTTTCTTGAATCTGCTGAGTTAGTTACCATTGGCCCATTTGCTTTACAAATTCTGAAATTTTGTTGCTGCTTTCTTCTGTCTTGTTCTTTACCTTGTGGGTGTATGCCTTCGAAAGTTCCTTTAGTGGAATTTTGGAAGAAAGCAAAAGTAATGTTCAGTTTGCCATTTTACCCAGAATATAGATCTTCTTTAAATGTGTGTGTGTCTGTGAGTCACTCAGTCATATCCGACTCTCTGCCATCCCATGGGCTGCAGAACAACAGGCTTCCCTGTCCCTCACCATCTCCTGGAGTTTGGTGTTTCATGTCCATTGAGTCGGTGATGCTGTCTAACCATCTCATCTTCTGCTGCCCCCTTCTCCTTTTGCCTTCAGTCTTTCCCAGCAGCAAAGTCTTTTAAAATGAGTCACCTCTCCACCCAGGTGGCCAGTGTATCGGAGCTTCAGCTTCAGCATCAGTCCTTCCAGTGAATACTCAGGGTTGATTTCCTTTCGGATTGACTGGTTTGATCTCTCACCATAATTTGAAACCATCAGTTTTTTGGCCCTCAGCCTTCTTTATGGTTCAGCTATCACATCCATACATGACTACTGGAAAAACCACAGCTTTGACTGTATCGACCTTTGTCAGCAAAGTGGTTTCTGCTTTTTAATACACTATCTACGTTTCTCATAGCTTTCCTTCCAAGGAGCAAGCATCTTAATTTCATGCTGTAGTCTTCATCTGCAATGATTTTGGAGCCCCCCAAAATAAAGTCTGTCACTGTTTCCACTTTTTCCCCTTCTATTTGCCATGAAGTAATGGCACCAGATACCATGATCTTAGTTTTTTTAATGTTGAATCTAGGGCATAGCAAGGAGAGATAAGAAAGCCTTCCTGGGACTTCCCTGGTGGTCCAGTGGCTAAGACTACATGCTCCCAATGCAGAGCGTATGGGTTTGATCCCTGGTTGGGGAACTGGATCCCACATGCTGCCATTAAGAACTTACATGTTGCAACTAAGACTGGCACAACCAAATAAATTAATCAAAAAAAGAGAGAGAGAGAAAGCCTTCCTCACCGATCAATGCAGAGAAATAGAGGAAAACAACAGAATGGGAAAGACTAGAAATCTCTTCAAGAAAATTAGAGATATAAAGGGAACCAAGGGAACATTTCATGCAAAGATGGGTTTGATAAAGGACAGAAATGGTATGGACCTAACAGAAGCAGAAGATATTAAGACGTGGCAAGAATACACAGAAGAACTGTACAAAAAAGATCTTCATGACCCAGATAATCATGATGGTGTGACCACTCACCTAGAGCCAGACATCCTGGAATGTGAAGTCAGGTGGGCTTTAGAAAGCATCACTGCAAACAAAGCTAGTGGAGGTGATGGAATTCCAGTTGAGCTATTTCAAATCCTAAAAGATGATGTTGTGAAAGTGCTAGACGCAATATGCCAGCAAATTTGGAAAACTCAGCAGTGGCCACAGGACTGGAAAAGATCAGTTTTCATTCCAATCCCAAAGAAAGGCAATCCCAAAGAATGCTCAAGCTACTGCACAATTGCTCTCATCTCACACGCTAGTAAAGTAATGCTCAAAATTCTCCAAGCCAGGCTTCAGCAATACGTGAACTGTGAATGTCCAGATGTTCAAGCTGGTTTTAGAAAAGGCAGAGGAACCAGAGATCAAATTGCCAACATCCATTGGATCATCGAAAAAGCAAGAGAGTTCCAGAAAAACATCTATTTCTGCTTTATTGACTATGCCAAAGCCTTTGACTATGTGGATCACAATAAACTGTGGAAAATTCTGAAAGAGATGGGCATACCAGACCACCGGACCTGCCTCTTGAGAAACCTGCCTCTTGAGAAACTGTTGCTTCCCAGGTCAGGAAGCAACAGTTAGAACTGGACATGGAACAACAGACTGATTCCAAATAGGAAAAGGAGTACGTCAAGGCTGTATATTGTCACCCTGCTTATTTAACTTATATGCAGAGTACATCATGAGAAACGCTGGGGTGGGAGAAGCACAAGCTGGGATCAAGATTGCCAGGAGAAATATCAATAACCTCAGATATGCAGATGACACCACCCTTATGGCAGAAAGTGAAGAGGAACTAAAAAGCCTCTTGATGAAAGTGAAAGAGGAGAGTGAAAAAGTTGGCTTAAAGCTCAACATTCAGAAAACGAAGATCATGGCATCTGGTCCCATCACTTCATGGGAAATAGATGGGGAAACAGTGTCAGACTTTATTTTTTGGGGCTCCAAAATCACTGCAGATGGTGATTGCAGCCATGAAATTAAAAGACGCTTTCTCCTTGGAAGGAAAGTTATGACCAACCTAGATAGCATATTAAAAAGCAGAGACATTATTTTGCCAACAAAGATCCATCTAGTCAAGGCTATGGTCTTTCCAGTAGTCATGTATGGATGTGAGAGTTGGACTGTGAAGAAAGCTGAGCGCCAAAAAATTGATGCTTTTGAACTGTGGTGTTGGAGAAGACTCTTGAGAGTCCCTTGGACTGCAAGGAGATCCAACCAGTCCATCCTGAAGGAGATCAGTCCTGGGTGTTCATTGGAAGGACTGATGCTGAAGCTGAAACCCCAATACTTTGGCCACCTCATGCGAAGAGTTGACTCATTGGGAAAAGACCCTGAAGCTGGGAGGGATTGGGGGCAGGAGGAGAAGGGGACTACAGAGGATGAGATGGCTGGATGACATCACCGACTCAATGGACATGAGTTTGAGTAGACTCCGGGAGTTGGTGATGGACAGGGAGGCCTGGCGTGCTGCGATTCATGGGGTCGTAAAGAGTTGGACACGACTGAGCGACTGAACTGAACTTAGGGCATTAATAATCTGTCACCTGAGTTTTAGGAATAATACAGAAACTGATATCAGAATAGTTGTTTGGTTTTATAGGATCGTTTAAAATCACTTGGTCTGTATGGGTTTCTTAAGGAATAGTACTTGAAGTATTTTGAATAAACTACCTCGTGAAATAAACTGATTATGGATGGAAAATATGCAAAGCCGCAACTCCTAATATCATGTTGTGGGTTTCCCAGGTGATGCTAGTGGTAAAGAACACCGTCTGGCACTGCTGGAGACGGAAGAGACAAGAGTTTGATTCTTGGGTGGGGAAGATTCCCCTGGAGGAGGGCATGGCAACCCCCTCCAGTATTCTTGCCTGGAGAATCCTGTGGATAGAGGAACCTGGCGGGCTACAGTCCATGGGGTTGCAAAGAGTTGGACATGACTGAAGCGACTGAGCATGCGATATCATGATCGTAAAATACTTAAAAATTTACAGAGTGCTTTTATATACATTTTAAACCTCATTTAATTATCAGAAAAAGAAGCCCTTATAGGTAGTGTCATTACCATTGTACCAATGGAGAAACTGACACTCAGACGTATGAAATGTCTCCATCCACTTTATACAGCTAGAGTTAGAAACAGGAAGGCCTCTGACACCTAGGGGAGCATTCATTCTCCCACACCTCATTTATTTTCAGGACTCGAGGCAGTTAGCTGATGAGCTAGACTCTTCTGTGAATGCTCTTGAAAAGTAAAACAAACTCCTCCCTGACCAACAACAAAACCTTGTGGAGTGGGGTGGGGAATAGGGCTTATCTTTATAGACATTTATGAGGGAGGTGTTTGGAGGATGTTTACTGAATTAAAATTGTTCATCTGTTCCTGAAAGAAAGCCTGGTCACTGACTTTATAAACACTGAATCCTGAAGATACCAGTCCTCATTCTCCCGCTTTGGGATTCTTGAACATGAAAGTAAAACACAAGGACTGTCTCATTCTTTTTCTTAAAATAATTAAGTCTTTATTGAATTTGTTAAAATACTGCTTCTGTTTTATGGTGTTTTTTTTTTTTTCTTTTGCCTCGAGGCATGTGGGATCTTATCCTCCCCACCAAGGATTGAACCTGCACCCCTGTGTTGGAAGGTGAAGTCTTAACCACTGAACCGCCAAGGAAGTCCCCTCTCTTTTTAAAAAGAATTTCCTTTCCTTTTCCAGATTGCTCTTCAGTGTTCCTTTTTTAGCTGATATCACCTGCACAAAAATGGTGGTGGTGGAAAGTACAGTGGTCCCCTGGCAGGAATAAACCCCTAGAGAACTCTTGCAGTTTACCAGAAAAATGTCCCATAGTTTGTAATCAGGGTCAGCTCTTCTGGATACTGTTAAGTATTCACAGCCTTCTTGAATAGAAAAGAGTCTGGAAGACTATGTATTAGACTTTAATCATTGGTTATTTTATAGTTGTTATATGTTGTTGTTCATTTGCTAAGTCGTGTCCTACTTTGCAACCCCATAGACTATAGCCCTCCAGGTTTCTCTTTCTGTGAGGTTCTCCAGTCAAGAATACTAGAGTGGGTTGCCGTTTCCTTCTCCAGGGGATCTTCCTGGACCAGGGATTGAACCTGTGTCTTCTGCATTGGCAGGTAGATTCTTTACCACTGAGCTACCAGCGAAGTCCTAGTTATTATATATAGTGGTATTAAATGATGAGACATTTTTACTTTCTATGTAAAAAAATTCTGTGTCATTGGATTATTTCTTCTTCATCTTTTCAAAGAGCAAGGGTTGCTTTCATAATCAGAGAAAAGGAGAGAGACTTTTACAAAGAAAATCTTAAATAATCTGCTGACCCATGGGTATTAGAGTTCACTTATGATTATGATATGAGTAACAAGATGTTAGTAATAAACTGTTAGTGGTATATCAGCCAATGCACTATTTATACTGCTAGTTACTGAATCTGCATTAGTTTTTTGAGTGAATTAAAATCACAGAATAGATGATAATAGAGCACGTATACAGAGTGCTTGCTCTCTGCCGGACACTCAGTTCTAAGACCTTTTTTTTTATTGGAAGATAATTACTTTACAATGTCGTGTTGGTTTCTGCCATACAGTAAGTGAATCAGCCATTAGTATACATACATCCCACCCTCTAGAGCCTCTCTCTCACCACCTCCTCATCCCACCCCTCTGGGTCATCCCAGAGCACTGGGCTGAGCTCCCTGTATTACACAGCAGTTTCCCACTAGCTGTTTATTTTACACATGACAGTGTGTGTATGTCAATAGTGAAGTGAAGTCACTCAGTTGTGTCTGACTCTTTGTGACCCCATGGACTGTGGCCTGCCAGGCTCCTCCATCCTTTGGATTTTCCAGGCAAGAATACTGGAGTGGGTTGCCATTTCCTTCTCCAGGGGATCTTCCCGGACCAGGGATTGAACCGGGGTCTCCCACGTTACAGGCAGACTCCCTAACATCTGAGCCACCATTGCTACTCTCTCAATTCGTCCCACCCTCTCCTACTCAGCTTGGATTATCTCATTTAATTCTCTTCCTCATCTTCTGCAGTCGGTATTTATACATGTGGAAGATAAGACAGAGAGGAGGTGAATGTAAGGAAACGTGACATCAGCAGACATTTGCAAAGCACTTACCTGTTAGGAATTGCCCTCTCTTACTGCCAGGAACCCTGAAACCAGTGAGGAAGCCCAGGCTACTCCCAGTGTCAGCAGAGTTCTCTCCCCAGGCTGGACACTTTGCCACACTCTTCCACTGCCCTGACTGGGTGTGGAATTCTAAGCAGATTCTACAACTGGGAAGCAGTATCCTGATTGCCTTAAACACTCAGAAAGACTAGTAAGGTCTTAATTCAGTGCTCCTGAGGACCCTGGTTCACATCACATTAATTTTTGTTCCTTTAAGTCAGCAAGAAATGTCTCTGGTTCAGTCTTGGGTGATGGAGGGTTGGAACATGGCAGGAGAATCATGTTTGGAAGTTGCATTTTGCCTAGCTGGTGTTCTTTACTGATTTGAACAATAGACTGATGATACATTTAAACTATCTACTTCCATTTCAAAACTGGCTTTTCAAGTTCTTAGAACCTCTTATCAGACTGAAACTCAGCCAGAGTTAAAGCTGCCTCGCCTGTCTGTGCTGCCCTGCCCCCACGGCTCGAGAATCTCGATTTAGCATACTGCATTATCAAACCGCTTCTGCAGCCTTTCTTGTGGAGGCTGCTTGTGTGTGAGATAGTCTTTTTTTAGCATCGTTTTTTTCCCCCTTACTATGCTTATGACCACAATCCTCAAAAGGAAAGGAAGGCTGTCCTCAGACTTGTTAAGAAACACATGCTCCTTTTATTTGTATGCTTTACATTAATGTCTGTATACAGTATGAACAGGAAGTTGTAAATGTAGACTGTCAAAACCCAGGTGTGTAATTAGGCCATGATCATCAGGACAATGATTTGGTACACGTTTCTTATGTTTGTGTGTTTAAATTGTAGCAATGAACTTTGGTTTAAATGCAGCAGCCTTTACTTTCAAAGAATTATGATTTATCCATGAGTCACATCATCCACCTAGGTGCTCTTTAAGAAGAACACAAATATGGGGGTATAGAGAAACCCAAAGAGTGGTGTATCAGTTAGCTCTGTGAGTATATCAAAATACTCCCAAGTCACCATTGTTATTTCTCATCATTGTGAAGATTAAATGAGATAATCTACAATATGTAAAGCTTCTACAGTGGCACCTGGCAGAAAGTAAATTCTGATTAGTTCTTCCAATGGGTTCACTTTGAGGTCAGTCATACAGATGTAGGGGTGGGTCACCTGGGGTGCGCTGGCCTCTCTCTCCTTGTGGTCATTATCTTCTAGGAGGCTAGTCTGAGCTTCCTGACATGAGGTTTTGGTGTTCTTGGTAGTAACAGGGCACATGCCCCAATCTGCTAGTGCTGTTCAAGGATCTGCTTGCATCATGCTTTCTATTGTCCCGTCTGTAAAAGTCTCATGGCCAAACCCAGATTGAAAGTGTAGGGAAATTGACACTCCGTTTTTTTTGTTTTTGTTTTTTTTGAGAATGATACTTTCTGTTTTTATACAAATACTATAAGCATGTGTACATACAAGTACATAGATTGCCAGCTTTTGGTGCCCTCTCACTAAAGAACTGTTGAAAACACTGTGTCAGACAGGTCCAGTTGATGTGTTGACCTCTGCTCAACACAGGCTGGTCCCCTCTTCTTCCACATGCTCTCTCGGTTCTGTTGTACCTGCTCTTCTCTGCAGACCCCACTTACTGCCAGGGCTGTGAGTTTCCTAGCCCTCTGCCCTCCCTGTGAGTTGTGACTGCTGAGAAAGCAGCTGATTACTCTCAATGAAGCTTCACCTCACTCCTCCAGAATACCGAGGGTGATGAACTTTTATTAACAGGGCATGTCTTTTCCATCAGCACCGCTTCTTGATCAGGAGGTACTGCTAAGAATTTGTGGCCTTTTTTGGTGCAATCACATATCATCTGCCTTTGGTAAAAATTACTCACATTTCTGCTATAAGAAAGATACATTCACTCCTATCATAGGATTTGAAGAAGCCTTATCGCATTAAGGCATCAGCCTCTGAAGTCCAGAGGCTTATCCGTGATCTGCATCACTTCTGGGTATAGATGAGCCCCCTCAGATACAGCACGTCAGATATGGATCCTCTTGATCTAGTTGGATCTGTGGATCTAGTTGGATCTGTGGATCTAGATGTGGATCCGATAACTAGATAACTTTTTACGATCATATATTGTATCTATATTGCATATAGATATGATATATACACAATATATATGACAACATATATTTTAGTTATGTATCAATAGTTATCATAGTTTTTACTTATCATGGACAAATTATCTCCTTATACACACCCAACACATAATGGTGAAAAGGCAAAAGATAACCCCTCAAAACTACAGAAACAGAATACAGGCAGCGCTCAGCAGTCCACAGCCAGTCTATCCAGGCCCGTGTGGTTAGCTGCCCCCCACTCCCGGGCCAGCGGAGGTTCTTTGCTTAGGACCCAGTTCTCTTCCCCGGGAATGGTTCACTGGTGTCTCTCTGCTGCCCTCGGCTCTATCCTCTGAAACATTCTTCCTTTTTCCATAAGAAATGGCTTATATTTGCTTCTAAATAATTTCTGTGGCCTCGTTATTGTAAAAGCCCAAGCATCCAGACGCCTCTTTTCCTTTGAATGGTCTCTGTCTCTTTTAGGTCACACTTCTGCGCTTGCCAGTGCAGGCATGCATGCGAAGTTGCTTCAGTTGTGTCCGACTCTGTGTGACGCTGTGGACCATAGCCTGCCAGGATCTGCCCGTGGGATTCTCCAGGCAAGAACACTGGATCGGGTTGCCATGCCCTCCTCCAGGGGATCTTCCCGACCCACCTTTTCTTGTACTTCCTGCATTGACCGGCAGGTTCTTTACCACTAGCGCCACCTAGGAAGCGCATGCTTGTCAGTAAAACTCGCTTAAAAACTTTGAGGATTTCCTTAGGAGCCCATGCCCCTAAAATCCACAGCCACAGTTTGTTTTTTCCAAGTCTGACAGACCTCCCTTGACTCTGAGCTGAGCGTCAGACTGCTATGAGACAGTGCTTCTAGGAGTCTCAGAGGCCCTCTTGTCCAGCAGACAAGGGCCACAAGGCATCACATTAAATTTTACAAAAGTCTTCCCTCCGAGGCCATTTCTTGCTCTAAGAAGCTTGTCTTCCAGCTGAAGAGACTGGAGATATAAAAAATTTTCTTTTCCAATATCGTGAGTTCTTCTTCTTCTCTATTTTCTCTAAATAATGCTTATTAACTGGAAAATCATTTTGCAGCCCATCCGTCCTTTGCAGAACCTTACATGCAGCTAGAAACACTCAACGAACACCTCCAAGCTTCTGCCTGGAGTGCCTGGGAGCTACATTCAAACTTCACTGTGTACATTTTTTGTCTTTTATGTTGCCACAGGCACCACTTTCACCAGTTGTTTTGCTGCTGAAGAATGTGGGTTGCATTTTTGCCCGACAGCTGTACGGTTTCCTCATCACTACTCCAGCCTCCACCAAGAGTTTGTCTGCCATTTTCCTGGGTTTTGCTAATAGCTACCTCTCTGCTTTTCACCTGCTGTTTGCTCCCAAAGCTGATGTTGAGTGTCTTAAGCCTTTCATGGCATCCTGCTGCTTCTAGGTAACAATTTCTCTATCAGTTAGTTTTGTGGCTAAAGAAACTGCTACAAATCTTAATTGCTTAAGCAGCAATGGGCTTCCCTGGTCGCTCAGAGTCTGCCAGCAATGCGGGAGACCTGGATTCGATCCCTGCGTCGGGAAGATCCCCTGGAGAAGGAAATGGCAACCCACTCTGGTACTCTTACCTGGAAAAATCCCATGGACAGAGAAGCCTTGTAGATAGTCCATGGGGTCACAAAGAGCCGGACATGACTTTCACGTTCACTTTTAAGCAGCAACAATTAGTTATTTCTTACAATTCTATCAGTTGGCTCATCAGTCTTCTGTTGGTTGTCTCCTGGATCATTTGTGTAGCTGCAGTCAGCTGATGGATTAGCTGGGGGCTGTGTTCAGCCAGGATTACTAAGACTCCTGGGTCTTATTCTCCTGCAGGGGGAATCCAGGCTTCTTCATATGTTTGATATAAGGGCCCCCAGTAACAAGCTCTTTTGCAAATGTGCTTTTCAAGCTTCTGCTTGCATTGTGTTTACTACTGGCTCGTTAGCCAGACCAAATTCCAGTCTCATGGCCACACCTCAAATTCAAGGAGTTGAGAAGTAGTCTGTACTTGTTGATTAGAGGACATGCAAAGAATGTATAGCAAATTTTTTTCAACCTTCCACAAAGAGTATGTCCATATTTGGGAGGGGAAAATTGGGCCCTGTAGGAAGTCAGGTTAAGAAAGTAGATTATGAATTGACAGTCATCACATCATGGAAATAACCTAACAATTTGATGCTTTCATAGTTATTGTGAATCTTGTTGATGGGTTATATTTCAGTTGTCCAGTACAAAGGCAGGCTCACACTGACACTAGCTTTTCTCCTTTCCTACTGTGCTTAGGTTTGACGCTAGAGGGCTACTGACCCACTCATAGCTTACATTGTTAAATGCTTGGTTTTTATATAATTTCTTGGCCTGATACAACCTGTATGGGGAGGGAGAGGAATGTCAGTAGCAGTATACAGAAATAACTGAGGTGAAGTCTGACATCATAACCGTGTGGAAAGGGAAACATTTTAAAACAAAGAAAAGTGCATCATTACACAGTTTAAGGATTTTAGTAATGATAATCTGAGTCACCAATAAATCGTATTCAATGCCCTGTCTTTAAGGAAGCAGTGAAATATATCAATGCAGTTTAGAAGAGGATTTCCAACAAAAAAGGAGTGATATTTTTCACATTTGAAGGAAGAAACTTCAGTTAGGTAAAAGTCACTTATACAAAAAAACCTCATGCACTGATGATGTTGAATAACAGATTTTTCTGCACTTGTGTAAAAAAATGTCAGCCAAGAGACTTCCTTGCTTCCACTTGCAGGGAGCATGGGTTGGATCCCTGGTTCGTGGCCTCCTCTCCCCAAAAAAGTCAGCCAAAATAATTATTTGTTTCCTTGGGGAATGAAAGAGGAAGAACCAGCCAACAGTATTAGGATCACTTGTTTATAGGACTTTGTTTAAGAGGAAGAGGGACAGAGAAAGAAACGTAAAAATTCTGTGAGATTGTCCTTAACTAGTATTATGAATTGGAATAGAAAAGATAATTAATAATTCTGGAAACACTATTGGTGTCTCTTTTTCAAAAGTTTAAAAAATAATTTTGGCCACACCACATGCGGTGTGTGGGATCTTAGTTCCTCGACCAGGGATTAAACCTACATCACTTGCATTGAAAGCATGGGGTCTTAACCACTGGACCACCAAGGAAGTCCCTGATTTCTCTTGTTTTAAAAAAATACTCTACGGAATAGGTATGAAATAAAAAGTTTAATCAAACTAGACTCGATTTATTCCCCATCACTCTTTCTTTCTACATAGATTTCTGCTGTTGTTTTTCAGACAGAGTTTTGCTTCACATCCTAGGGCCAAACCAGATCAGGTGTAAGACGCAGCAACAACAACTGTGTGTTTGTAGGTGTTGATACAGATAACAGTGGGAGAACTTGTATGGATGACTCGACCCTTGAATCTGGAGTGGTCCTCCCTTACTCTCTCCCTTACAAGGTCATCTCTAGCATTTCCTCACTTGTCACTTCTACACCCGCAACTGTAAAACTTCTCCCTCCAAGTATCAGTACTTTGGTCTTTCACCAATCTTGAGTCAGTCATAACCACAGTGGATCTTTGTTAGAATTATCTGTGTTTGTTAATAGTTTTGTGGGCTTTGGACAGTTATGATGAGTGACAACCTGACTGAGTGCTCTAATAATTGAAACATGACTGTGTTGGGAAAACTCTGATATGAAGACATGATTGTGGGAAAGAAGGTAATGGTTGTAATAGTGAAAAATCTTTTCATGTGTTCATCCAGAGCTAGGTTATTAGGAGCTAACAGTTGCTCTAAATAAAAAACCTCACTTAGGGAATGCTCCAGTCTGGATGCTTGTGTTCCCCCGAAATTGATAGGTTGAAATCCTAGCCCCCAGGGTGATGCTATTGGGAGGTGGGGTCTTTGGGAGGTGACTGGGTCATGAGTGTGGAGCCCTTGTGAATTGAAAAGGTGCCCCCATCAACAGACCAGAGAGAGCTTGCTTGCCGCTCTGCCCTGTGTGGTTACCGTGAGAAGGCCATCTATGAATGAGGAAGCAGGCCTTTATCAGACACAGAACCTGACCATGCTGGCAAGTCTGATCTCACACTTCCAGCCACCAGAACTGTGAGAATTACATTTCCATTGCTTACAAAAAAATTTCTGTTGTTTATAAGCCAGCCAATATATTCAGAATAAGTTCAGAATAAGTTCCCTATAAGATGAACAATTTCAGAAACCCTTTTAGGGCAAGGCTCAGGAAAAAGACGCTAGCGTAGCTTTGTGGTTTACAGAAGGGCTCTCAAGTCAGATTTTCTGGATTCAGATCTCAGTTTCATATTTATTAACATTTATGGCTTTAGGCAAATTGCTTAAAACACCAGATTTCACTCACTGAAATAAAATGATTATTTATGGATCTGAATCAACACACTGGGAAAGTACACTCCTTGTTCTTTAAGGGTGGTGTTACTAGTGAAAGTGAAAGTTGCTCAGTCATGTCTGACTCTTTGCGACCCCATGAACTATACAGTCCGTGGAATTCTCCAGGCCAGAATACTGGAGTGGGCAACCTTTCCCTTCTCCAGGGGATCTTCCCAACCCAGGGATCGAACCCAGGCCTCCTGCATTGCCTGTGGATTCTTTACCAGCTGAGCCACCGGGGAAGCCCATGTTGCTATGGTGTGTCCTAAAAGTAACTCCCAAGTTACTGTGACACAGGCCCTATAGGGTTTCCTGGTTCTTACTGCATGTCTGTGGTGATGGTGGGCAGGAGGGACTGGGTGAGGTGGTCGAGAAAGGATGATCACATACGGCTGTGCAGGTGGTGTTCAGCACCAGGGTGAGGGGGCTAGAAACCCACCCCACGCCCAGTTCATCGGTCCTGTGCCCTGGCGCAGGGCTGCATCCACCCAGAGACGTCAGATGTCATACGGTCCTACACAAGTGCTCACAGAGGGACTGTCTGGACCAGTGGTGGACCTCAGCATAAAGACACATTCTGATTTGGAATCATCTTATTTTTTTTTTAACAGAATTTTAATAATTGGTATAAAGTCTGGACTTAGGAGATACAGATTATAAAATCTGAAAAGCAGAACGTGGGTGCTACATTTCAAGTTCCTGCTCAAAAGTGCTCATTTGGAGTATATATCTGCAAGATCTTTTTAGTTTTATTAATAACCAAGCCCTGTGTGTGTGTCTAAATGTGCACTTCAGTTCCTGTTGAAAGAAGAGTCCTAAACTTTATGAACTCACATCACATAAACACATCACATAAGAGATTCTAAAGCATCTCTTTGGCGTAAATACCGAAAGGAAGGCTCTTCCATGCTTTTGGATTGGTTCTCCTCCTGTAATCTATAAATTAATCTCCATAATAAGCCTCACATGATTTGTGTGTTGCCCTGCTACTCTGCATTGTATCTTCCTGTGTCTGAGTTTTTCACATAGTGCTGCGAAGCAGGGAAATGTTTTTACCCCTGCTAGTAGGCAGTTCAGTTCAGTTCAGTCGCTCAGTGGTGTCTGACTCTTTGCGACCCCATGAATCACAGCATGCCAGGCCTCCCTGTCCATCACCAACTCCCGGAGTTTACTCAAACCCATGTCCATCAAGTTGGTGATGCCATCTAACCATCTCATCCTCTGTCACCCCCTTCTCCTTCTGCCCCCAATCCCTCCCAGCATCAGGGTCTTTTCCAATGAGTCAACTCTTCGCATGAGGTGGCCAAAGTACTGGAGTTTCAGCTTCAGCATTAGTCCTTCCAATGAACACCCAGGACTGATCTGCTTTAGGATGGACGGGTTGGATCTCCTTGCAGTCCAAGGGACTTATCTCCAGGTAGAATTATATTCTGAAGTACTGGGGTTAGGGCTTCAACATATGAATTTGTAAAGGGGCTGGGAGGAGGTAAGACAATTCAGCCCATAACTTTGTAGGTTTTGTTCCCCTTAGAGTAAGTAGGCACATGAAAGATAACATCTCTTATGATCAGAGACATGACTATGTATTGTGTTTATAACTGATTCACTTAGAAGCAACTAGGGAATAATGCTTTCATGGGTATTCTTGGTTGGTTGGTTGTTTTGTTAGTCAATGAGTCTGTCTGACTCTTTTGCAACCCCACAGGATTGTAGCCTGCCAGGCTCCGCAGTCCATGGGATTTCCCAGGCGAGAGTATTAGAATGGGTCGCCATTTCCTTCTCCAGGGAATCATCCTGACTCAGGGATCGAACCCACATCTCCTGCATGGGTAGGCAGATTCTTTAGCACTGAGCCACTAGGGAAGCCTAGGTTATTCTCTGTAGCGTCCTGCATATTGGGTTACTTACGCAGTTATCACCCCTATTCATTGATCTTCTGAGGTAGGTAGAAACCTACTTTCTGAATCTTCCTTTCCCCATCTTTCTGAATCCTTCCCTAGCAGTTGCTTGTTTATCAAGATGCCCCAACCTGGGAGCTATTATAAGTTGTCCAGGACAGCATGAATAAAAAAATGCCATAAGTACCTGTGGAGTTGGTCCGAAATTTGAGTGTGCATTAAAATCACCCAGAGGGAATCCTAGATCCTCTGAGTCAGAACCTCCAGGGTCCCAGGCATCAGTACTTCATGTTTTCAGCTTTTCAGAAGATGCTGTTGCCTTCTAAAGTCCGAGAGTCACTGAGCTACCATCATCTATTTTCTCTTACATTGAATCACATTGCCCCATGAAAGAAGGCTGACAGAATTTCCCTGAACTTCCCTGTGGAATCCAGGTCTCAGAACAGATGACCTGCGTGCCTGAAAAGAAAATTAGAAGCAGATTTCTGGTAGCTGGTTGTAAATTTTCTTTTGAATTCTTCATCTCCATGAGAATCAAAAAAGCAGGATTTATTAAAAGACTCTTGCTCCTTGGAAGAAAAGCTATGACAAACTTAGACAGCATATTAAAAAGCAGAGACATTACTTTGCCAACAAAGGTCCATCTAGTCAAAGCTATTGTTTCTCCAATAGTCATGTATGGATGTGAGAGTTGGACCGGAAAGAGAGCTGAGCACCAAAGAACTGATGCTTTTGAACTGCAGTGTTGGAGAAGACTCTTGAAAGTCTCCTGGACTTGTTACTGAAGTAATAAAGGACTTGTTACTGAAGTTTTTCCTGACAGCACTTTTCAGAAAGAAATTTGGGGCAGGCTGAAAGCATATTCAAAGCTCCCCTCAAATGCCATGAGAATTTCCAAGCAGATCATCAGAAACAAGGAGAAAGAAAAGTCACATGCAGTTAACGTGGAGGAAAGCAGTGTCCTGAGGGAGAGGTGGCTGTCAGACAAGTGCATGATTGTCATCATGAACTTCTTGTCCAAAAATGCAAAAGCAAAGCTGTGATGACCAGCATGGCACAGCTAAGTGTTTCCAGAGATCTGTTGTACTACTGCTTCTGCTTTTCAACTCCTGAGCCAAATAAACCTTGCTGTGCCTTAAAAAAAAAAAAAAAAAAATGCAGGGAGATCAAACCGTCAATCCTAAAGGAAATCAGTCCTGAATATTCACTGGAAGGACTGATGCTGAAGCTCCAATACTTTTACCACTTGATGCAAAGAACTGACTCATTGGAAAAGACCCTGAAGCTGGGAAAGATTGAAGGCAGGAGGCGAAGGGGACGACAGAGGATGAGATGCTTAGATGACATCACCGACTCGAAGGACATGAGTTTGAGTAAGCTCCAGGAGTTGGTGATGGACAGGGAAGCCTGGTGTGCTTCAGTCCATGGGGTCAAAGAGCCAGACATGACTGAGCAACTAAACTGAACTGAACTGATTTGAACAATTTTATGAAGTTTACCAAAGTTTATTACATTATCCTTTATCATAATGAGACAGGAGGGTCAATAGAATTGTTTGACTTTTCTTTCTCATTTACTATGGTTCCCTTTTTCAGCTGTCACAGTAGAGAACCAAGCTATTGGGTATGTGGCTTATATTGATTTTCTTGCTGTGCCTACTTCTGTATTTTGGTATAACTACAGTAAGGAGTATATTTAAACCATTTAGGGAATATTGTTAGAAGTAGCAGCCTCTTGGTTGACCTTCTGTTGTAGTTTTCCCAATGTTTGCACCTTGGCAACCAGGAAACCTTCTAGATCAGTGGGACCAGCTCATTTGGGGCTGAGCTGGGCCAAAAAAGGTGGGCAGGAAGGCAGTGAAGGCCACTTCCGTGTGTACACCTCCTAGAGAATCTGGAGCTCCCACATCCTGCCTCTCTCCTGACTGGTTTGTAGACCTGAGTCTTCAAGTGAATTTAGACCTTCATCTCATTTAGGACCCATGGCTTCACGTTGGTAGGTATTGGGAAGGAATGACTGTCTCTGAATACCTTCTTCGAAGGCCACTTTCTATATAATTGCAGCGCACTTTGCTCATCCTATTGTGAATGAAATGATTCCCTTGAATAGCTTTTTCAGGGCTCCAGGAGAGCAGTAGCGGGCCTGGGACCTGTCTACGACTAGCAGAGACCAACAAGCAGGTCCCTAACGTTCTGGTGCATGATGCTCCCCTTTAACTACCCCCTTACCTTCTGTGGTAGTGCTTCCCAAAGCCTTCCTTGCATCCATCACCATTTCTTGTCCTTCAAAAATTTTTCATTCTCTGTTCTATTTACATTAAAAAAAAGTTTATATTTATTCTATCTGTATCTATCTTCAAAAATTATTAATTCTACACTTGCAGAGTAGCATATGTTGGCTGCTAACTTAAGCAGATAAATAAAGCTCAACTCCATACTAGCCAACTCATGTACTTTCCTCATGTCACATAAGGTGGTAACCTGATTGTAATGCATACATATTTGCCGGAGCCTGCCGGCAAACGAACTGGTCAAGAATGCAATTACCAGAGTACCTAGGAAAAATAAGACTCAGAAAGAAGACTCAGAAAGAGAAAAATGGGGTTGAGAGGGACAGAATCCGCTTGCGTCTGACTCCGCCAACTTTATTGAAGAATACCACGCCTATATATATGCTAACAGGAGTTACTAAGAATAGATCGAGGGTTTTGCATACGTGCAGAGCTACAGATGTTTTAAATTCCCACACTTAAGATCAGTAAAGCATTAATTACCCTAGCGCCCAACATGATTAAGATCATTAGAACATTAGATAGAAAACAGGCTTCATCAATAGAACATTAGATGGAAAACAGGTTTCAGGCATGATGAGCTTATCAGCACCAGAAAAACAGGCAAAAAGGTCACCGGTGTGTTTTTTCCCTGAAGGAGACAAATGCCAGTCTATACTTTAACAAGAAGGGGTGGCAGGACAAAGAGAGACTCTTTGTTCTCTCTTAGGGCCGTAAGGGGCCTGTACGTTCAGGCCGGCTCCCTGCACATCTTAAAGGAGTTAGCCTTTTAAACAAATACTTACGGTTTTGTGGGGTTTTGTCTAATTGATAAATCTACAGGACATTATAAAAATGTTGGAAAATAGAGAAAAGCACAAGGAAGTAATTAAAGTGATTTATTATTCTACAATTTGAAGAAAACTACATTTTGATGTGTATTATTCAAGTCTTTATTTCAAGATATTTGCATGACAGCACTGCTCATTCTCTTCCCTTCATAGATTTTTTTCTACCTAAAACGATATTTATGCTTTTCATCCCATTAGATAGCCTTCTAAATTCTGTGATTATGTAGCCATCACTATCTCATTTTTGCACCTTTAAATTATTTTTGAATGCCTGTGAAAACTGTGGTGATGAAAATATTTACAACGATGAGCTTCACATAACTCTGAATATATGCTTAGAATAAATGTACCTAAAACAAATACACATTTTAAAAGCTTTTAATACATATTATTCAACTGCCCTCCTACAAGGGTTTTTATCCATTTGCCCTCCTACAAGTATTTTTTTCAGAGTTCCTAGAATTCTCTTTTAAATTATTTTTATTGTTTTGGCCACAGCCTGTGGCATGCAGGATCTTAGTTCTCCAACCAAAGACTGAACCCAAGCCCCCTGCACTGGGAGTTCAAATCTCAACCACTGGACTGCCAGGGAAGTCCCTAAATTATTATTTTTAAAAATTCTTGCCAGCTTGATGACCAAAAAAAAAAAAAAAAAATTCAGTGGCTTAACTTGCATTTCCTTGTTTTGATAGTGAAGTCCCTCATGCCTCACTTTTTTACACTTGCTGGAAATAATTGAAGGTAGTGATTAAGCAGGGCCACTCTAGAGCTGGACTAGTCACTTACTGGTGACCTGGGGTATGTTCCTTCATCTCCCTAAACTCACTTACCAACTCTGATAATGACAGTACCTACTTCATGAAGTCCGTATGAAGATTAAAGACAGTATCACATGAGAAGTACTTAGAACATGCTTCCTGGAATTACAGTAAACACCTGATACCTACTATCTCCATGTTCTCTGGCACTTATATTTCTTCTTATATGAATTGCCTTTTCATTGTCTTTGCTAGGGCAAGTGGTTTTTCTGTGTTTTTGGTTTGGAGGGGCAAGAGTTTTTAATACAGTATGTTAACTCATTATCTACTATATATTGCAATCCCTCACCCCCACCAACTTGTGCTTTATCTTTAAATTTTATTCAAAATGAGGAAATATTTAGGTATCAGGCAATTCAGGCCAGGGAAGGCATAGTTTTGGTCCAGCCTGGTTCTTTTTTCTGCCTTTCAACTGTGCTTCCTAGAGTCACTTTCTCCTCAGTGAGAAGGTCTGGTATTGATCTTTGTCATCAGAAAGCAGAAATGGCATTTTAAGCAGGATAATTTGTTGTATTAAAAATCACCACTAAGGAATAAAACTTTGCCTAATTTATGTAACTAATGGTCATGGCAGATGGGAATCCATGGTTAATATTTCACCATTTTCTATTTATCACTGAACCCAAGTTGTCAGCATTCCATTAGTGGTGTTGTGAAATTAATTACTTCAACTTGAGGGAGGCTTTTAATTTGAGATCAAGATCCCTGATAGATTGAGTAGCCATTAAATGCGACTACTTTCCCCGTTTCCTGCAAATTATATAATAGAAAGATTCTAGCCACAAAATCTTGTATAAAATGGCAAAATGTTCATTATTTTGGCATATATACAGTATTAAAAATGAAAGTTTTTCACTTCACTGGAAAAAAATATGGACACAGAGAACATTATTTTGCCTTGCTAAGCAGGGAATTGATCAGAACCACCCTTATAAAAGCATGGAAATTCTGCTTGAGCTGCCAACTTATTTCAAAAAGCTATTAAAAATGGGCAAATATTGCTGCTGTGTGATGGGTATATGGGAGTGTGTTATATTATTTCTAGTAGGCGTGTGTATGATTGAAAATTTCCATATAAAGCTTTTTTAAAAAAGCAGTTTTGTTAACATTTACCACTAGAGATATTGGGAAAATTTGAATGTCTTTTGCTTCTGATTCTTCCCCTGGCTTTTGCCATGTGATTCCCGCATAAACATCTTCTTTCTGCTCACCTCTCCTACTTATTAAAATCACATCAGTCAGTCAGTGAAAGTCGCTCAGTCATGTCCGACTCTTTGCCACTCATGGACATGGATGTGGACAGTCCATGGAACTCTCCAGGCCAGAATACTGGAGTGGGTAGTCTTTCCCTTCTCCAGAGGATCTTCTCAACCCAGGGATCGAACCCAGGTCTCCCAAATTGCAGGCGGATTCTTTACCAGCTGAGCCACACTTAACTATTTCCTAATTTCTTTTACTCAGTATCATTCATTAGCTTGTATTTTGGGATTTTCCCCCAAAATATTTTTAAGCACTGAGTCTCAGACATTCAAGTTAAAGTATGTATTGGTGATATGGTCGTAAGAGCAAGGAAATTTCAACTTCCAAATTTTATACTTCCTTATTAGATTTTCATCTTTGTTCATTTTGTTGTTTTACTTTAAGCAGGTTCAATTTTTATGTTTTTAAGATAAAAAATTAAACCATGATTTATATCATTAAAAAACCATTATGATGTACAAGACTGAAGATGCTCACCAGTACTGAAATAGACACAGAATAGACAACACTTAGAGTTGGACTCAAAGCCTATAAATTGACTATCCTTATTTAACAATCTTTTTTTTTTTTTGCTTCTTATTGGCCTTTATTTTTCTACAAGTAGACTGAGGCTATCTGAGTGGTTGAACTTTGATATGTAAAGCAACATTTTCAGGTGATGGATACTACATATGCTATAGGTGTAAATCAAGAAATAACAATAAATAGTGGTAAATAAAAACTGTTAGATGTCTCAACAGTAAATAGTAAAATACAGCAATTATTCTTAAAAAATAAATTTTAAAAATAAAATGCAGAAAAAGATCCAAAAAAATCTGAAAATCAAGGCAGAAATTCGTCATTAATGTGTCAATGTATTTTTTTTAAAGTATGTATTTTACTTATTTAACAATCTTTATCTTTGCTAAGGGCATCTCAGGTGGCGCTAGTGATAAAGAACCCACCTGCCAATGCAGGAGACATAAGAGATGTGGGATCAATCCATGGGTCGGGAAGATCCCCTGGAGGAGGGCATGGCAACCCACTCCAGTATTCTTGCCTGGAGAATCCCATGGACAGAGGAACCTGGTGGGCCACAGTCCATAGGTTCGCAGAGTCCCACACGATTCAAGTGAGTTAGCACGCACGCATGCACTCATGCATGCATATAGACAGGGCTTCCCTAGTGTCTCAGTGGTAACGAATCCGCCTGCCAATGCAGGAGATGCCGGTTCATACCTCCCTGTGTGGGCAGGATCCCCTGGAGGAGGAAATGGCAACCCACTCCAGTATTCTTGCCTGGGAAATCCCATGGACAGAGAAGCCTGGCAGGCAATGACTTAGGGGCTAAAACAAGGAAGAATGAAGTAGCTGGGCCAAAGCGAGAAGCACCCTCCGCTGTGGGTGTGTCTGGTGGTGAAAGTAAAGTCCCAAGCTGTAAAGAACAATGTTGCAGAAGAACTGCAGATACCTACAAGCTATAAAACACAAAGGTGTCGTGACTCCCAGTCACATCAGTCCTTCACTCATAAGCCAAATGTCGTGAACCATTTAGCTCCTGTAGTGCATTTGTTACCTACACTCGGGTGTTAAGAATTGAGAGTGATGAACAGTGAGCAGAATGTTTCTCTATTTTAATGTCTAATTCTCTCAATGCAAATATTTTGACTCTCGCTAGAGGAGTTGAACCTCCATGTTTCTATTTGCAGGCAAAATGAAGGACCGACTAGGAGAACTCGCGGAATTAACCAAGCAGTATGACCAGCAGTTCCCGGACGACGACGATGATTTTGACTCGCCTCACGAGGACATCGTGTTCGAGACCGACCACATCCTGGAATCCTTGTACCGAGACATCCAAGACCTTCAGGCGGAAAACCAGCAGCTGATTGCCGATGTGAGGCGCCTGGGAAAGCAGAACACCCGCTTCCTCACGTCCATGCGGCGCCTCAGCAGCATCAAGCGGGACACCAACTCGATCGGCAAGGACATCAAGGCCCGGGGCGAGAGCATTAACCGCAAGCTGGGCGCCATGAAGGCGCTGAGCGAGCAGGCGGAAGTCCAGCACGGCGCGCACTCGGCCGTGGCGCGCATCGCGCGTGCGCAGTACAGCGCGCTGGCCCGTACCTTCCAGGCCGCCATGCACGAGTACAACTGCGCCGAGATGAAGCAACGCGAGAACTGCAAGATCCGCATCCAGCGTCAGCTGGAGATCATGGGCAAGGACGTGTCGGGCGACCAGATCGAGGACATGTTCGAACAGGGCAAGTGGGACGTGTTCTCCGAGAACCTGCTGGCCGACGTGAAGGGCGCGCGGGCGGCCCTCAACGAGATCGAGAGCCGCCATCGCGAGCTGCTGCGGCTGGAGGGCCGCATCCGCGACCTGCACGACCTCTTTCTGCAGATGGCCCTGCTCGTGGAGCAGCAGGCGGACACCCTGGATGTCATCGAGCTCAACGTGCAGAAGACCGTCGAATACACCGGGCAGGCCAAGGTGCAGGTGCGCAAGGCTGTGCAGTACAAGAAGAAGAACCCCTGCCGGACGATCTGCTGTTTCTGCTGCCCCAGCCTCAACTAGCAGGTGGCCCCGGACCGCCACACCCGCATCCCCGAGCGGGATGGACAGGTAAGCGCTCTGGGGGTAGATTTTGAGGCCATCTGTCCTGGGGTGAGTTGCGCTAATCACTGTGGACCTGAGCCTTAGAGAAAGGGAACAAAAAACACAAGGTGCAAGAATTCCAGCCCAGCTCGTACTTGGAACAAGGGTGGATCTCACCCGCTGATTCTTCAGTCACGACAGATGCCGGCTGAAGTTTTCTGAGGTCGTTTAAAGGGCACATAGCACCCTTGCCTCTTAAAGGAAGCCAAATAAGGAACTGACGTTGTGTCAGTAGATGTCCAAGGCATGTTTGTACATGAACCTCTAGCCGGAAGTCAATTCTGGATCGGCTCACAGTATGAACTTGTTATCAAAATTCCAGTTCGATTACCTTATCCTGAAAGTACCTCGGTTCTGTTCCTTTTCGAGTGAAACTGACCTTGGGAAAAACTGCACATCTTCCATTTCTGAGTCTTCCTCTGGTTTATGCTATGCGATCCCCATCTGAATGAATATCTTCTGCTCACGTCCTCTACTTACTAAAATCACATTTAACACTTACTATTTCCTTACCTCTTTACTTTCAGTGTCTTCCATCAGAATACATTATGGGATTTTTTTTTTCCCCAAAGTTTTTTGAGCACTCACTATTGAACAAGCACTCAAATTGAAGTATGTGTATCACATTATATATATTTTTCATAAATAAAAATAATTTAAAATTTATCTTTTTACTTGATAATTATGAATACACTTATATGTTAATGTAAAGTGCCAATATTTACTAATGTATGTACATAATGACCAGTTGGTTTAGCTTTACCTTTGTAAATATGATATATAAATATCAAGAAAAACATTTTTACTGTGTTGATGTTGGTTTGCTTGTTTTGAGTTTATCTTGCTCCTGTCTGCATCTCCATAGTTCAGTCTGGATCAAAACCACCCAAGTTTATTTTGAGTTGGTTGGTTATGGTGGTAAAGAACAGATATCAAATGCTGAAAATGCATACAGAGTTAGAAATATTAAAAAAAAAAAATCTGAGAAATAATTACTTTTGTTTTACTGTGACCCATTCCTTTTGTGCATTGAAATGTAGTAATTTAAAATAAATCTTGTTTTTCAAGTGAAATAAACATTACATTATAAGCATGCTTTTTATGTATTTGTGTCCTGACCATTTAAATCGTAGTCTAACTTTTCAATTATTGTCTTAAAAATTCTACCACCTTGTTTGAGGCTGCAACAGGTGAATGGACCTCTGAATAGGGGAGGGGAGAATGAAAAAGAATTTACAACGGGTTGTGTTGCTTTCTCTCCTGTGTTATTAGTAATAATTTAGCAAAGTCATCATGTTTTGGAGATTTGGTTTCATTTGCAAACTTTGTAATATCCTTACCTACACTCACCATGTTTCCTGTCTTTTTTATGAATCAACTCTGAGCTCTTTCTACTCATTGTTTAATAGATGAGAGGGTTTATTCAGTGGTCATTATCCACGGGTGCTTCAGACAGTGAAATTTTAAAAGCAGTAGAAAGAATATCTGAACTCTTTGGAACTCACTAACTAATCTGCTTATGACCATGAAATCTAGCCCTGCTCCTAATTTTAATTTCATGGTTAAATATGAGAATTGTAGAAACCAAGTCCCACTGGATTCTTAGACTTCTCCCAATTCTTTCTCAGCTAATTCTAGGGATGATATGTTTCACCTTTGACCTAATTCCCTTTCTCTAAAAAAAAAAGTTCACACAGCTCCATTACTAAGTCTTCCATGGTAGTGAAGAGATACTGGGAATACAGGACACGAGCTATTACTAGTTTCCATAAGAGAGAATACTTCCTGAGTTTACCCCATAATGCATTTTCTTTGTTTGGAACCATTGCTGAAAGTCAAGGAGTTTGCTGGTTCTGTATATTTAAAAATTTTTCACATTGGAAAGTTAGGTAAAAATTTCACTTTAATATACTCAGAGATTTGTGAACTGTTGCTTATTGAAAAAGCAAGAATTTTTTTTCCTGCTCTTCAGTAACTATCCAACTGTGGCATACCAGAAAAGAACACAGATTCAGGACTGCACTCTCTGGGTTTAAATCATGACTTTGCCACATACCAGCCATATGACTTGTGCCTGTTTCCTTATCTGTAAAATGGATATGATAGGACCCACCTCCTAGAGTTGTTGGAAGAAGTAAATGACTAAATATGTAAAAGTACTTAGGATAGTGCTTGGCACATGCTAAGTACTATATTCATTATTGTTACTGCATAACTTTCTTGTAGACTGATAGAGCTGCTATTAATTAATAGCTATTAACTTCTGAGAAAAAATACATGCTTATAAGGGCTTCCCTGGGGGCTCAGCCGGTAAAGAATCTGCCTGCAATGCAGGAGACTTGGGTTCAATCCCTGGGTTGGGAAGATTCCCTGGAGAAAGGAATGGCTACCCACTCCAATATTCTTGCCTGGAGGATTCCATGGACAGAGGAGCTTGGTGGACTACAAACCATGGTGTCGTGAAGAGTTAGACACGACTGAGCAAATAACACTTAAACTTCCATTCTTCTGTTAGTAATCTTTAATAAAATAGAAGAAAGAAACCAAGACCTTATCTTCTTTGAATATTAGGGTTTACATTTTTTTTTTTTTTTACAATGAAAGAGCTGTTTTCTTAGTGGCATTTCATGCCTTCTTATATTCAAGTATGTTACAAAGATGAAATTAGATGTTCCACTCAAAAAATGTTAAGCAGGAAGCAGCTGTTCTGCTCCATGTGACAAGTGCTTTCCCCTGATCCTTCCAACTATGAGTCAGAAAGTCCCAGAAGTTCAGCTGTGGAGGCCAGGTCACTATAGACCAAAGACTCTTCCCACATCCCACCCTATTTCCTCAAAGCCCTTCCCGGCTCTGACTGCCCTGCCTTGGGGTGGGTGGAATGCTGGTTTTTTCCTTAAGAAAGGGGGCTCTAGTGCTATGAGCAGGTGCTGAGAGTGGGGTTTCCCTCATCCTGTGATGCTCACTTGGTAAACTCTGAAAGTTGCCTGTGGGTAAGAAGCAGACTTTGAGGCAAACCTGGAAACTTCATGCACTGCGTCACTTTGGTACTAAATTGAAGAACCAATCACAAAGAACAATAGATCCTTCAGGGGCTGAAGGTAAAAATCTTTTAAAGCTATTTTTAAAAACTTTTTTCCTTTAAAACACTTGGCTGCACCAGGCCTTGGTTGCCGCACACAGGATCTTTAGTGGCAGCATACAGGATCTAGTTCCCTGACCAGGGATTGAACCCAGGCCCCCTGCATTTGGAGTGCAAAGTCTTAGCCACTGGACCACCAGGGAAGTCCCTTAAAGCTATTTTTTTTTAAATTTTACTTTTTAAAATTAGAGGATAATTACAATATTATGATGGCTTTTGTCATACATCAACATGAATCAGTCATAGGTATACACATGTCCCCTCCCTCTTGAACTTCCCTTCCATTGCCCTTCCCATTCCATCCCCGCAAGGTTGTCACAACACTGGCTTTGGGTTCCCTGCAACATATATTGAACTTCCACTGGCTATCAGTTTTACATGTAATGTATAGGTTTCAACGCTATTCTCTCATCATCCCATCCTCTTCTTCCCCCCACCGTGCCCCACCCCCGCCAGCTTAAAGCTATTTTAACATATGAAGTGACTCCTAACTAGCCAAATACCACAGTCACAGCCGCAGACTCTAGCTGATGACAACCCAGAAATGTAAATAATAGGAAAGATGCTCACCTTGGATGCATCAGTATCCAGGATAAAAAGAGTTAGAATTTTTAAAAAGCTGATCAATAACATTAAAATGTTTGAACTGTGACATCACAAGAGTCAGTTTATAGTCTTTCAAGATAACCACTTGGAAAGAAAATAGGGTTTCTTCTTGTGTCAATGCTTTAATACTTAAAAACAGTTCCAATGCTTTGTAGTTAAATGTCACATGCAAAGATTTTTCAGGCTCAGTATAAACTTGCTATAAACAGTATAACAGTTTAAACTTGTACAGTTTAGATCCTTTTGTAGTTCATGAGCATGATGATTGGGTGCTCACGCTGCTGCGTGACATGTGCCTCCCTCCAAACCTTGTTACGACATCGGCACATTACCTGTCTGACGTAAAAAGAAAAAATAAATAAATAAAATAAACTTGTACAGTTTAAACTTATACAGTAAACAGTATAAACTTTCTATCTTGACAGGCAACTACTGAATATTGTGCAGAGCTTAAAAGTAATAAAATAGGGTACCCGTAGTCTTGGTTTCTCTATATAAATTCTGCCATTCTACTTTCTATTAATACTATCAGAACTCTCTCTTCAAAATATGAAAGGTAAGTATTAATGGATAAAATGAGAACCTATGCATAGCAGAGGAAACTCGACTCAGTGATCTATGATGACCTAGATAGAGAGGAAGTCCAAAAAAGCGGATACATGTATATGTGACTGATCCACTTTGCACTACTGCAGAAACTAACAGCAGTGTTGCTGTAAACAACTCTACTCTGATTTAAAAAAATATGTAACGTATTTCAAACTGCAGCATGCAAGTCTCCCATTTGTAATCAAGGTGATAGTTTGAACATGCGTTTATAATCAGAGTAACAGTTGACTGACTTTTGATAGCAGAATTAAAAATGATTGGCCTTAATAAAATAGGACTATTAGAAATGGAAAATAAATAGGATCTAGAATGTAACTGCACCATCATATAAAAATTGAGCCTCTTTATTAGCAACATTTTCATTATAGGGGACTGGAATGCAAAAGTAGGAAGTCAAGAAACACCTGGAGTAACAGGCAAATTTGGCCTTGGGGTACGGAATGAAGCAGGGCAAAGGCTAATAGAGTTTTGCCAAGAGAACGCACTGGTCATAGCAAACACCCTCTTCCAACAACACAAGAGAAGACTCTACACATGGACATCACCAGATGGTCAACACCGAAATCAGACTGATTATATTCTTTGCAGCCAAAGATGGAGAAGCTCTATACAGTCAGCAAAAACAAGACCAGGAGCTGACTGTGGCTGAGATCATGAACACCTGATTGCCAAATTCAGACTTAAATTGAAGAAAGTAGGGAAAACCACTAGACCATTCAGGTATGACCTAAATCAAATCCCTTATGACTATACAGTGGAAGTGAGAAATAGATTTAAGGGACTAGATCTGATAGACAGAGAGCCTGATGAACTATGGATGGAGGTTCGTGACATTGTACAGGAGACAGGGATCAAGACCATCCCCAAGGAAAAGAAATGCAAAAAGGCAAAATGGTTGTCTGAGGAGGCATTACAAATAGCTGTGAAAAGAAGAGAAGCAAAAAGCAAAGGAGAAAAGGAAAGATATTCCCATTTGAATGCACAGTTCCAAAGAATAGCCAGGAGAGATAAGAAAGCCTTCCTCAGTGATCAATGCAAAGAAATAGAGGAAAACAACAGAATGGGAAAGACTAGAGATCTCTTCCAGAAAATTAGAGATATCAAGGGAACATTTCAGGCAAAGATGGGTTCAATAAAGGACCGAAATGGTATGGACCTAACAGAAGCAGAAGGTATTAAGAAGAGGTGGCAAGAATACACAGAAGAACTGTACAAAAAAGATCTTCACGACCCAGATAATCACAATGGTGTGATCACTGACCTAGAGCCAGACATCCTGGAATGTGAAGTCAAGTGGGCTTTAGAAAGCATCACTACGAACAAAGCTAGTGGATGTGATGGAATTCCAGTTGAGCTATTTCAAATCCTGAAAGATGATGCTGTTAAGGTGCTGCACTCAATATGCCAGCAAATTTGGAAAACCCATTAGTGGCCACAGGACTGGAAAAGGTCAGTTTTCATTCCAATCCCAAAGAAAGGCAATCCCAAAGAATGCTCAAACTACCGCACAATTGCACTCATCTCACACGCTAGTAAAGTAATGCTCAAAATTCTCCAAGCCAGGCTTCAGCAATACGTGAACTGTGAACTTCCAGATGTTAAAGCTGGTTTTAGAAAAGGCAGAGGAACCAGAGATCAAATTGCCAACATCCATTGGATCATCGAAAAAGCAAGAGAGTTCCAGAAAAACATCTATTTCTGCTTTATTGACTATGCCAAAGCCTTCGACTGTGTGGATCACAATAAACTGTGGAAAATTCTGAAAGATATGGGCATACCAGACCACCTGACCAGCCTCTTAAGAAACCTGCCTCTTGAGAAACTGTTGTTTCCCAGGTCAGGAAGCAACAGTTAGAACTGGACATGGAACAACAGACTGATTCCAAATAGGAAAAGGAGTACGTCAAGGCTGTATATTGTCACCCTGCTTATTTAACTTATATGCAGAGTACATCATGCACAAGCTGGGATCAAGATTGCCGGGAGAAATATCAATAACCTCAGATATGCAGATGACACCACCCTTATGGCAGAAAGTGAAGAGGAACTAAAAAGCCTCTTGATGAAAGTGAAAGAGGAGAGTGAAAAAGTTGGCTTAAAGCTTAACATTCAGAAAACGAAGATCATGGCATCTGGTCCCATCACCTCATGGGAAATAGATGGGGAGACAGTGGAAACAGTGTCAGACTTTATTTTTGGGGGCTCCAAAATCACTGCAGATGGTGATTGCAGCCATGAAATTAAAAGACGCTTTCTCCTTGGAAGGAAAGTTATGACCAACCTAGATAGCATATTAAAAAGCAGAGACATTACTTTGCCAACAAAGGTCCATCTAGTCAAGGCTATGGTTTTTCCAGTGGTCATGTATGGATGTGAGAGTTGGACTGTGAAGAAAGCTGAGTGCCGAAAAATTGATGCTTTTGAACTGTGGTGTTGGAGAAGACTCTTGAGAGTCCCTTGGACTGCAAGGAAATCCAACCAGCCCATCCTAAAGGAGATCAGTCCTAGGTATTCATTGGAAGGACTGATGCTGAAGCTGAAACTCCAGTATTTTGGCCACCTCATGCGAAGAGTTGACTCATTGGAAAAGACCCTGATGCTGGGAGGGATTAGGGGCAGGAGGAGAAGGGGACGACAGAGGATGAGATGGCTGGATGGCATCACCAACTCGATGGACTTGAGTTTGGGTAAACTCCGGGAGTTGGTGATGGACAGGGGGGCCTGGCATGCTGCGATTCATGGGGTCGCAAAGAGTCGGACACGACTGAGAGACTGAACTGAACTGATTAGCAACATGTGTTATGAAGAGTGAACAAGATGTCTTTATACACACAACAATGTGCTGTGTGTAGTCGCTCATTCATGTCCAACTCTTTGGGACCCCATGGGCTGTAGCCCACCAGGCTCCTCTGTTCATGGGATTCTCCAGGCAAAAATACTGGAGTGGGTTTCCATACCCTCTTCCAGGGGATCTTCCCAACCCAGGGATCGAACCCAGGTCTCCCGCATTGCAGGTGGATTCTTTACCATCTGAGCCATCAGGAAAGCCCATAACAGTATCTGTTGGCATAACACTTATTTTTGGCTGTGCACATGGGGGGTTATCAATTCCTCAATCAGGGATCAAACACAGGCCCTAGCAGTGAAAGCCCAGAATCCTAACCAGTAGGCCACCAGGAAACTCCCCTATAAAATGCTTTGATTTCATTATTTTCACGAGAATTCTGTGAAGTAATATTACCTTCTCTCTCTCTCTCTCTCTCTTTTTTTTTTTTGGTGGAAACTAAGAAGCAGTCCTATGCTGGGTGCTGGGCCCAGAGTAGGGGCAGTGTCCTGGGAGCAGGGGTGGGTCTTGGTGAGAGGAAGACAAATAAGACTGGAGAAAAAACTACTTAGGGAGAAGCAGATCATCCAAGAGAATGGTCAGTCCAAA
Organism: Cervus elaphus; assembly: GCF_910594005.1. NCBI lineage: Eukaryota > Metazoa > Chordata > Mammalia > Artiodactyla > Cervidae > Cervus > Cervus elaphus. The sequence goes on from NC_057840.1 coordinate 28,021,548, forward strand.
AAGACTTAATGGAGAGAGAATAAAAGTCTGTCTCAGGGGACTGAAGTCGGCAGAATTGGGGTCAAATTGAGACCAGGAAGACTCTGTACCTTTTTAAAGGTACAGACTAAGGTGGGCTGCAAAGAAAGTTGTAAAACTTAAGTTTTAAATTTCAGTTTTAAGAAGGGACTTTTTTTGTTTTCTTTTTTATTCTTTCAGCCAAACAAAGATTATTTTTAAAATGGCACACAAGGGCTGACCTGGTGGTCCAGGGATTAAAAACCCACCTGCCAATGCAGGGGACACGGGTTCACCTCCTGGTCCAGGAAGATTCCACGTGCTGCAGAGCCACTAAATTCGTGAGCCACAACTACTGAGCCCAGATGCTGCAACTACTGAAGCCTGTACCCTCGGGCCCGAGCTCCCCAACAAGAGAAGCCACTCAATGAGAAGCCCACGCACTGCAGTTAGAGAGGAGCCCCTGCTTGCTGCAGCTTGAGAAAAGCCCACACAGCAACAAACACCCAGCACAGCCAAAAGTCAATAAAATAAATTTTTAAATGTTTTTTTAATTGTGGACAAAATATGTTGGCTCAGGTTTCAGCTATACATATTCCTCTTTCAGATGGCATCTAGTGGGATCATTTACATAAGATACTGAAAGGTTGTTCCTGACCCTCAAAAAGACGCCGGGATTCTTGGCCTCCGGAAGAGAAGAATTCAATCCGGGGCCAGAGACGAGGCTTGATCACTCAGAGCTTTTGTGTAATAAAGTTTTATTAAAATATAAAGGAGATAGAGGAAGCTTCTGACATAGACATCAGAAGGGGGTAGAAAGAGTACCCACTTGCTAGTGTTAGCAATGGAGTTTTATACTCTCCAATGAATCCAAAGAATGTCTGGAGGTTGTAAAGACCTCACCAGACCTTGGGCTTCCCTGGGGGCTCAGAGGTTAAAGCATCTGCCTGCAATGTGGGAGACCTGGGTTCCATCCCTGGATCAGGAAGATCCCCTGGAGAAGGAAATGGCAACCCACTCCAGTGTCTTGCCTGGAGAATCCCATGGACGGAGGAGCCTGGTGGGCCCCAGTCCATGGGGTCGCAAAGAGTAGGACAGACTGAGTGACTTCACTTTCACTTTCACCAGACCTACTCCCATAATTTACATTTTAAGATAACAGGATTAGCCAGAAGGTTTAATCCAGAGACTGTCCTCAGGCAGGATACATTATTGTTATATAATCCTAAGGAATGTAGAGGAAAAAAAGTTTGTCCTTTCTTCATCCTTGAGAATTCCAGGCCCCTCTCTCCTTGGGGACCCCTACACTTCTTACCAACCTCCCAAGGAAATGACTCTCTCAATACTAGTGTAAAAATCTGGTCATAAAAGGCTGTGTTTCAGGGCAGTGGCTTTGGGCATCAGTCCTAAACTGTCCCCAGTCACTGAGGTCTTTTTATGAGGCTGCCCTGAGATGCATCAGTTCATTTTCCTAAGTATGTCAGGCTACATCCACACCCCAATACAGATTCCTTAGGGATCCATAATACTTGTCCAGTGCAAAAATGTTCACCTGCAGGAGGACTGAGCAGAGAAATAACTGGCAAGGCCATTCCTTTTGCAGTAGGAGTTGAAGATCAAGGAGAGATTGGAGGACCCCAAACCGCCCATCCTTTGAGCTGTGAGCTCGTCTGGGCTACAAGGCCTCACTCTCCGCCTTTGGAAACCATCCTGGCAGAACTACTGTTAATGTTCTCCCAGCTGCCAGCAGCTGGTGCTCCAACACTTTCAAAAGATGGTTTGGGACAAAATCAAGGAAAGAATCTCCAGCGGGTAGAGAGGATATAGGAGGAATGTCACCCCTAGACAAAAAGAAATGATTCAGCCTGCATGTGACAGAACAGGAATTTCTCTTGCAGCGAGGAATGTTTAACCAGTTCATTCTTTCGCCCTGCCCTGTGGTTTACCCTGGTCTAAAGCACCCTTAAAAGGGAACAGATGAGGTTACAGAGCCTCTCTTTCGCGATTTTCATTACACTTGGTAATCCGGTTCATGGAAGAAACCTGTCAAACAAGAAATGTCACTGGACGGCAAGATGTTAAAACAGGCACCAGCCCAGGAGAAAGTAACACTGGCAAATGAAACGAAGTGCCTGTTTTTTCAATCCTGGGACTCCTCAGCAGGGGAGCTTCTTGGGTTTGGCACCCTGCCTTGGGTGTTATCAATACATGAATAACTTTGCAACAAGTGTTCATTTCCAAAAAGAAACCACAGCTTTATTAGCAAAAGTTGCATCCCTTCTCACTGATAAGAATTTCACTGTTATATTAGATATGACTGGCAGAACACACCGGGGAATATAAAAACGGTGATGAGAAATCCTTTCCTTCTTGATAAGAGACAAGAGGCTTAAAATCAATATTTTTGGAAGGAATGGTATGAATGAATTTGATATTTAAAATAGGAAGAAGGAAGGATGACCTGTTCCTAGAATCAGAAAGCAAGATAACCCTGAACACCCTAAAGGGAGGAGGATTAGGGGACATGGCTGAAGTGGAAAGAAGTTGAAAGGGGAAGATGAAAGTACAAACATAGACTTTTCAGTGAATTAATCTGATTGATTTTCATCTGTGTGCTAAGAAATAGAAATTCTGAGCAAACGACTTACTTGGCTGATGTGTCAACAGGGGTAATGGTTTCAACTAGAAGTTGGTAGGTTAACTTCTTTTTTTCTCCTCTGTGTATGCCCTGTGAGTATAATTTGGTTAAATTATGTACTATAACATTCTAGAATATAATTTTGTTTGGACCTAACCTAAATTCAGTGTAGTAAGTGCTTTGAAAATTTTGGAAATTTCTCTTAACTCCTAAAGGCTTTCATAAATTTCTGATAACTCAGAGTCTTTATACTCACTTGCATATTCATTTATTTTCCTTTCACATTTTTTGTAAAACAAAAATGAAAAAACTGTGCCTCGAAGTTTGATATAATATGATTGTCACTACTCTCTTCATCCTACTATTACATTATTCTTTAACAATAAATAAAACTGGGAGAGGCTGATGCCATTAATTCCATTTAGTCTATTGTTTCTTCACCTGGTCTGCTTTTTTATTCAGAAGAAAATTTATATGTATGTATATATGTAATAAAATGTATAATATATACATATATATATATTTCCCTTTTCAAAATTTTTGCAACACTTAAAATAGATACTACAGTTTACACCTAAAACAGTAACTCCTGGGATTAAAGGTACATGATGTAGCAACTGAACAACTGAATTACCTTCTTAAAAAATATTGCTAAAATAAAACAAAATAAAAGGAAATATTTATGCATTCAGATTTATATTACCATTTCGTCTGATTTATTTGACTGGAAAAAGAGGCTGTGATCTGCCAATGCCATGCTCTTGTGGGCTTAGCTGACAGAGTTTGCCTTCTCCATAGCTACACTACACAGCTAAATTGTCAAATGAGTAAGGCAACTAAGAATAAAGGGGGAGGGAAGTGACTGCTCCCCAGGGCTTGGCAGCGTAAGAACACAGAGGTACCACATATATTTTTCAGAGTAGTGGGTCAGATGAGTTTGCCTACACACCATCATGTGAAATGGCCAAGGGGGTCTACCCTTGACTCTCTCCTCTCTGTACATTCTTTATAAGTGACCTCATCTGTCCCATGGCTTCGCTGCCTTATGGTGATGATTCTCAAACCTCTGTGGAGAGAAGGCTGCTCACTGATGACTCCAGCCTCTCCCTTGAGTCTGCCTGATGAGGAGGCAGCAAACAGTTTTCAGTGCATTCGAGGCATCCTGGTGCCCTCAGCATGAGTGGGCCACCTCCCCTGAGCAGGCGGCCCCCAAGTTAGTCTTTTTCTTCTGGTTGCAAGACCGCTCCTGTGCTCACCTGTGGGAAATACTGGTTTTGAGTAGCAAGGGTGAACTCCTAACGACTGCACTGGGTCCTGCTCAAGGATATCCTGGGATCACTAGACATCACACCACGGTACCTCCCTCCCGCCAGCCTGTGGTTCTGCCTGCACCGTGGGACACTCAGACATTTGCCTGAGCCATTCACTCAATAATCCCTATCTTAAGCCTGGACTTGTCGCCTGAACTGCAGACTTTTATATCCTACTGTCTACTTGAATTCCCTTCCTGAATGTCCCATGGTTCCTCAAACTCAGCTCGTTCTTCCTCCTCCAATGGACCTCCTTCAGTTAATGGAATCATCACCCTCCCAGATATCTAGAGGCAAAACATCAGAATTGCCTTCATTCAATTCTGTCCACAACAAAAAAAGAAAGTAAAGAATTGCTGTTTATACTTTTTGAAAAAAGATGAATATTTTTGGGTTACTATGTGGTTAATGTGGGCTTTCCTGGTGGCTCAGTTGGTAAAGAATCTGCCTACAATGTGGGAGACCTGGGTTTGATCCCTGGGTTGGGAAGATCTCCTGGAAGAGGGCATGGCAAACCACCCCAGTATTCTTGCCTGGAAAATCCCCATGGACAGAGGAGCCTGACGGGCTGCAGTCCATAGGGTTCCAAAGAGTCCGACATGACTGAGTGACTAACCACACACACACACACACACACACACACACACACACGCACATGTGGTTAATTTAATCCAAAATGCACAGGAGAAACTTGAACTGTAAAGGCAGCTACAATTTTCTGTCTGGATTTTTCTAAGTGACACAACAAGAAAGTTTCACATCTCAGGAATTGTGTTTTGATTTACACTTACGTTTGTATAGGGGCTTCCCTTGCTGCTTAGACTGTAAAGAATCTGAACGCAAGGCAAGAGACCCAGGTTCCATCCCTGGCTTGGGGAATCCCCTGGAGAAGGGGCTGGCAACCCACTCTAGTATTCTTGCCTGGAGAATTCCAAGGACAAAGGAGCCTGGTGGGCTATAGTCCAATGACAAAGGAGCCTGGTGGACTATAGTCTCTGGGGTCACAAAAAGTTAGACACGACTGAGTGACTAACATTTTATGTTTATATAACTATCAATGTAGTTGTTCATTCAGTAAATATCCTTTAAGTGCAGAGCTGATATTATTTAATTCCGGTCTAAACTTGCATACCCATTTCTTTCAAATACATAAGTTGCTTAGCACCAGCTTCTTGCAGATCTGTCGTCCAGCATGACTTTTAATAGCTTCTCCTTTCACTTTCACAAGTGTCTGAGTATAGATGATAAATTGTATGGTCACCCAACATATATCTGATGTATAATTTTGGTGTCACTTTGTATGACATTTTCTAAGTTCACTGTGCCCTTTAATATCTAGCCAATATAGTCTGAGTCCCCATTGTGACTGGCTGCAGGAAGACCCTACCCTTTGTTAGACTGTCCCTCTCCTCCCCTGGGGACAGAGGATATGGCCTTTCTCATTGCCACTTCCCGAGGCTGTATTTCCTACTTGCTAAAAACAGAAAGTAAAATAAATACCCCTAAAAAAAATTAAGTATAATAATGCAAAGAAGAGAGAAAATTAAGAAAAACTAAAATGTTAAAATCCAAATACAGGTTAAAATAGAAATATCATGAAAAGTGAACTACAGCAAGATAAAATAACTAGATTTAACTATAAAATAAAAATTAAAAGCTAAATAAAATAAAATCAAAGCATAAATATAGATTAAGTAAAAATCTAAACTAAGACTAAATATAATTTCAATCAGATATAAAAGTAATAATACTTTTAAAGGAAATGCAAATAAAGGTAAAGTAAGGAAAACAAGATAGAGGCATAACACTTAAATAATAAAGAACTAAAATATAAATGGGACACATCCCTGGTGGTCTGGTGGTTAAGACTCTGAGCTCCCAAAACAGGGGATTCAGATTCAAACCCTGGTCAAAGAACTAGCTCCCGCATGCTACAACCAAAGAGCCCATGCACCACAACTAAGACCCAGCACAACCAAATAAATAAGTAAATTTTTAAAAATAAACATTAAAAAATATATATATATACACACATATAGGGAAAATTAGATAAAATGAGATAATAGTGTAAAGTGCTTCTCACAGTAAAGTGATCTGAAGACACTGCCCCAAAAAACAAAATTTGTCTTTGATAAAATTGGAAAACAAAAGATGAGGGGGAAGGAAGGAGAGAAGGGAGTAAACAGCCCTGTTGAAGGCAGGCTAAAAGTCCTTTGCAAAACTCCGAATGTGCTTCTCTGTAGCTGAGTCCTGAATTGCCGGGAGGCAGAGGGCACCAGGCAACACAAACCTCCCTCCCCTTCCGTCCCTTGTCTCGTGTCCCAGCAACCTTGCATCCCTTTGTGATACCTCTAGCCCTTAGCTTTCTGAAAGAACCTCATCACAATTTCAGCAGTCAGAGCTGGTTGACCTCACGCTTGCTCAGTCACCAACACAAGAAAGGCACACCGAAGTATCTGAAAGTGCCTGAGAAGTATTTGGTAATCCCCACTGCAAGCAAACAGAATGCTTCTCTTTCTCACCTTCAGATGAAAAAATATGTCCTGGTGTTAATGCCGTTTAGTGATAATGTTATCCAGTCTGGTTCTTGGTCTCTTTAATCAATAGAAATTGGTAACAGGCCAGACAAGAAATTCATGCAAAGTTTTACTGGGACTTGGGCTGCAAGCTCAAGGGAGTGAAAGCAAATAATAGATTCCCTTGCTTGCTCCCTTGGCAGAGTGAGGTTGTCCCTTAAACGGGGTGAGGGTAGGGCCAGATTCAGGCGTTGGGAGAGGGGTGGCTTAGGTGGTCTACCCACCCCCTTGATGGTGCTGTGTGCAGGGATCATGGGAAGTAACCTGCTTTAGCTCCTGACACCTCAGAAGTGGCAGTTGGGTTTTTGATCTTATCATACCAACTGCCTGTATACACACTTATATTTAGTCCCTTACAGTTTCTTTGTATCCTGTTACTGAGATGTCTGTCCATGCGTGTCACAATAATATTCTAAAAATCTATGATGTGGTCATATTTCTTCATTATAGAGATAAAGAAGGGGTTTAAAGGAAGCTGGAAGTTGAAGTGTTTAACTGATGTTGAAATAAAAGGGTGTTAGAATGAAGTCAGGAAATGAGAGATTTCGGGGAAGGTGAAAGTGAAGATTCTATCCAAGGCAAGACACAGCTAGAGAGAAGGCAGCTTCGGGGCTCTACACAGTAATTTATATATTTATTTAAATACTGAAAGATAGCAAGTGCTTTCTCAGGAGACAGTCTCAGGGGAAAAAAGATAAATGATAAGAGTCATGCTTGTAATGGGGAATCAGTCAAGGATGGATTCTTGACCTTGGGGGAATACTGTAGAACCCTTCAAGTGTTCTACATGTACTGTCTAGCCCTTAGGAAGGTTTTGGCAGAAACCCTACGGTGAAAACAGTGCTACTGTATGAATGCATACATGTGGAATCTAGAAAGATTGTACTGATGAACCTATCTACAGGGCAACAGTGAAGACGCAGACATAGAGAACAAACTTATGGACACAGTGGGGGAAAGGGAAGGTGGGATGAACTGAGAGAGTAGCATGCAAACTCATACATTACCATATGTAAAACAGACAGCCAGTGGGAATTTGCTGTGAGACGCAGGGGGCTCAAACCTGGGCTCTGTGACAATCTAGAGGGGTGGGATGGGGTGGGAGGTGGGAGGGGATTCAGGAGGGAGGGAACATATGTTTACCTATGTCTGATTCATGTTGATGTATGGCAGAAACCAACACAACATTATAAAGCAATTATCCTCCAATTAAAAATAAATAAATTAAAACAAACAAAACCTGAGCATGCCTCACAACCCCCCAGTTCTGAGACATAGATTCAGGAAGTTGGGCTGGGGCCTGAGAATCGGTGTTTCCAACAAATTTCCCGATGATCCTGGTGTTCTGAGACCCATTGGCATGTATTTCAAGACATGCTAATTATCCCATATCACAGACAGATTGAGGGTAGGTAGTTTCTGGCTAGCAGTGGCTCTTAAAGGTCATTAAGAGCAAAGTTTCTTTCAAACACATCTTTCTGACATCATCGGGTGTTAGCTCCTCAGCCACAGGCTCGTCCTCTTGTGGCCACAGGATGTTAACACAGTTCCAAGAATTTCGTCTCACACCATGTCGTTGAAGGCAGGAAGAAAAGGGGAAGGCATAGCACAAATTTTCACTTCCCAAGACTCCCCCTGCCCCCCTTTTTTTTTAAATTCTGAAAGAATACCTTTCTCAGAAGCTCTAGCCAACTTTCCTTATCTCCTACTAGCCAGATCCAGATCACTGGTCCACTCTCCCCCTTATTTCCAGCCCCAGGCCAATTATTGGCAAGAGGCCAACAATAATTTACCTCATGGGGGAGGGGGTAAAATCTTCCTTCCTTGAAATCAAACTGGGAATGACCATTTGAAGAGCAACAAGCAGTGACTATCACAGGAGTCCCCTTCCAACCAAGCAGCCTGCTAGATGCTTTCCATGTGGTTTTTCACTTAATTCTCACAACATTTCTCTAAGACAGGTATTATTAGTCCCACTTTACAGATGAGGAAATTGAGACTTGCAGACGTTAAGTATATTGCCCACACAGCTTGGGAAAAATCAGAATTCGAACTAGATCTATTGACTCCACAGCCTAAATAATGTCTTTATATTATGACATCCTGCTTCCTTGTGTTTCATCTGTAGAAAAATCACTGCGGTCATAACAACAACCCTTAGACAAAATGACTAATTTATATGCTGCTTAATATATAGAAAATGTGTATTCTACATTTCATGAGTTTTGAGACAAAAATTTAAACTCTGTACCTAAGGAAATTATGTTACTAACAATAATATGTTATCACACATTGTTATCACACACACTAATGTTATCACATACCTTAATTATTACAGTAAACAAGATCAAGCAGAGTGATAAGGATGCTTCTAAAATCTAATTTGGAACTTCCTAAGTTTTGTACACTCATATTTGCAGGTTAATGTAACTGACACTCATATCACCTTACAATTCAATGTGTAGTGGGGAGGTAGGGTTTATGCTGAGCCTTGGAAGACAGTTGGGCAGAAAGAAGCAGGAGGAGAGAGACAGAAAATGCCCAGCATTTCTAAGGGACAAGGGTCCCAATTCAATATGACTGGAATGACAGGGCTGTGGAAAAGGGTTATGCACTCTACTTCATTCATTTCTATATTGTTTGAACTTCATACAACTTTTTCACTCTGAATCTGTTTTAATAAAGATGTTTTCATTCTGAAAAGATAGAAAAGGGTAGAAGCCCCACAGTAGAGGATTCTGGAGAAAAGTGAAAGTAAACGAGAGGACTTGGGAAGTGTGGGCAACTCCATCTAAGAGTTTGAAAACAAATGGAGGAGGGAAAGTTCAATTTTAGCAAAAGGGTCAGCAGGATTATTCTTTTAAGATGTATGTATGGACAGACATAGAGAACAAACATACAGATACCAAGGGGGGGAAAGGGGTGTGGGGTGAACGGGAGATTGGTATTAACATATACACACTATTGATTCTATGTATAGAATAGATAACTAATAAGAACCTACTGCATAGCCCAGGGAACTCTACTCAATGCTCCGCGGTGAGCTCAACTGGAAGGAAACACAACAAAGAGGGGATAGATGTGCACATAGCCGATTCACCTTGGTTACAGCAGAAAGTAATAGAACATTGTACAGCAACTATACTCCAATAAAAAAAAATTTTAAAGATATACGTATAGAAAAAATATACGCCTGTGAATACACTGTCAAAGCTAGAGATGGCGACCCACTCCAGTACCCTTGCCAGGAAAATCCCATGGACGGAGAAGCCTGGTAGGCTACAATCCCTGGGGTTGCAAAGAGTCGGACACGACTGAGCGACTTCACTTCCACTTAGTATGTCTATTAGTTATCTATAGCTGCATAAAAATAATCACAAAAGGATTTATCATCTTGCATTGTTTCTGAGGGGCAGGAAATCAGGGTTTCTCCGGGTGGTTCTGATTCAGGACCGCTCAAGAGGTTGTAGTTGAGATACTGGCCAAGGCTACAGTCATTCAAAGGCTTGACTGGACTGAGGCCTCCGTTCCTTGCAGGCTGTTCTTTACCACACGGGCATCCAGAAAGCTGCCCAGGAGGTGGCAGCTGGTTTCCTTCAGTGGGAATTGTCCAACAGAGAGAATCCAGGCTGATAGCAGCACTGCCTTTTGATGACCTGGTCTCCCAGGTTGCACACTGTCTCTTCTGTTTTATTCTTCTCACTGGAAACAAGATCCATCCATACTCCCCACTCTGGGGACCCGGGGTGTGATCCCGGGTCAGGGAATTAGATCCCACACACCACAGCTAGGACCCCAAGCAGCCAAATAAGTAAATAAGCCTTTAAAAACTAAAGAAACAGGATCCAACCTACATTGAAGGAGAAGGTAATTAGCCTCCATATCTTAAACAGAGGGGGGCTTCCCAGGCGGTCCTAACAGTAAAGAACCCACCTGCCAATGCAGGTGAAGATCCCCTGGAGGAGGGCATGGCAACCCACTCCAGTATTCTTGCCTGGAGAATCCCATGGACAGAGGAGCCTGGTGGGCCATGATCCATGGGGTCGCGAAGAGTCAGACATGGCTGAAGCCACTGAGCACAGTCTTGAAGGGAGGAGTATCAAAGCAGTTATGGACATATTTTCCAAACCACTATAGAGTGCATAAAGAATGTCACGTCTTAAATAAACACATACACAGCGAAAAGTAGTTTAAATAGAGTAAATCATTTCCCCATGAGAATTATGTTAAATGCAATTTCCTGAACATGAGGCCATTTCAACCTTAAAAAATCCATTTTAATACTATCTTTTGCGCTCTAGTAGTGTCAGTTATAACAAATGTCATTGCATGGTGCTTTTCATATTTTGTTCTAGCTTTCAGGTGGATATCTGTCATGTCTTGTGGTTGCTAGCATCTTTTGAACACATTCTGACATTTGGGCAATCTCCTCTATTTTGAGGCCGACTTCCTAAGGTACAAGCCAGCACTCGGCCTCCGAGATGCAGGTGGCGAGTAGTGGGTGGTGTCATCACCACATTGGTGCCTATAGACCCTGGCAAGAGTCCACGTTCATCTCGTCTCAGCAGGGCAGGGCCGGCCTGGGGGATGTTCTGGCTCTGTCCTCTGCAGGCTCTGGGAGGGCCAGGCTGACGGCCAGCAGGTGGGACAGTGTTCAGGCTGGAATGTACACACAGGCCACTGATCCCCCACGATGTTACGTGGCCAAGTGGGTAGGGGGCAGTTCCACCCATTCCTCTCCCGGGGAGCTTTCTCAGGGGTGGTCCGTACTGTTGACTGGTACTCAGAGAACCAGGGCAACAGGCTGGGCCAAGGCCTCCCGGGGTCATGGCAATGTTCCCGGGGAGCACAGGCGTCCAGGAGGCGCCAGGGCAATGGGCTTCTCCGTGTGACCCAGTGGGTGATGAGCCAGTTGGTGATGTGAATGTGTGTACAGACTCCAGGACGATGGAAGCTCTCGGTCCAAGACAGCCAGCCTGCACACCCTGGACAAGGGCCTGGCTGCCAGATGGTGGCTCCCTGACGCTCCAGAACGCAGAAGCCTTGGCTGTGTGCTGGATTCCAGGTCCTGGGTGGTGGAGAATGGAGCGAAAGCCCTGGAAAAGGAAGCGAAGTGAAAGGACCATGTGCAAGCTCTGGTGCCCCGAAAGGAAGGAGAGCATTGCAGAAAAGTTAAGATAAGAACGTAAACATCTAGGTGCACAGGCGGGTCAGCGACCCGAGAGGAGGCCGTGTCCGCAGCCAGCCGGGCGGGCGAATAGTGCTGCGCTCCCTGCACTTGCCGGCTCTGTGTAGACTCACGTGGCTGCAACACTCCCTGCCCGTGTGACCTGTCGAGGAGAAAAGCGGCCCACAGGGACGGGGCGGGGTGGGGAGGGTCCCCGAACTCTGCTGCTGCCCGTGCAACCCACTCCTTGAAGTTTATCCCACCTGGAATAAAACAAACACACCGCCACCCTCTGGGCGGCGTCGCGGCGCCGCGCCCAAACGCGGTCTGCGAAATCCGGAGGTTCACTGGCGTGTTTGTTTCCCGCGCCCGCGCACCTCGAAACCGAAAGCAGAGTGGCTGGGCCCGAAGCCCGCCTGAGCGAGCGGCCTGGCCCGCCGCCGCCGCCGCCCAAAGCGCGCCGAGCTCGGCTGCAGTTGCCTTGGCGGCCGCGGCCGGCCGACAGCAACAGTGAGTTGCAGCGGCAGAAAAAGCAGGCTCTGGCTGGCGGGCAGCTGCAGCTCCAGCTCGGGGGAAAAAAAAAAAAAAAAAGGGACGGCGGCGAAGAGCGAGACGGTGTAGTACCGCTTGTAGGGTGAGCGAGTGAGACACCAGGATGGCCGAGTGGTTAAGGCGTTGGACTTAAGATCCAATGGACGTATGTCCGCGTGGGTTCGAACCCCACTCCTGGTAGCTAGGTTTTTTTCCTCATATTAAATTTTTTTTTTTTTTTAAAACATATATACATTTTCACTGAGCACATTATGCCTTAAACTCAGGAATTCTGTCTCCTAGTTGAGAGAGGAGTTAAGTCCCACAACACGCGGCTCCGCTTCCCACAGGCCAGAGGCAACCCAGCGAGTGGGCCGGGCGTGGGGCTCGCGCGCCGGCGCTGACCCCCGGTCGGGGCGGCGGGGTCGGGTGGGGTGGGCGTCGCACGCGCTCAACTGCCTCGGGGGGCCCCGGCGGGGTCGGGACTCGGGAGGCGGCCGCGCTGCGGGGCGCACCTCCCTCGCTAGCTGGGCAGGAAGGCCGCCTGTGATAATGGCAGGCAGCGTAGTTAGAAAAGTGCAGAAAAAGTCAAGAATGCATCTCTCCCTTTTCATAATTTTTCGCAAAATTAATTGTGTGCCCAGAATTCTTTCGTTAAATCCATGAAGATGGAGACAATATGCATCACAGCTACAAAATGGACTCTAATCGGTAATCGCTAAGAATTTTAAAATAAGATACACAGTCTAGGTTTTTTATTTTTTGTCTTTGTTGTTTTGAAAATACTTTTAAAAAGTGAAAGTAATTACAATCTAGAGGGGCGGAGTTGCAAGTACAATGAAAATTACTCCCCCCTCCAAAAAAAATCATTTGAGAGTAAGATACCAAATAGATGCTCCAGTACAACCGTTAAAAATCAGTAAATTAACGTTGATAATTTACTACCATCTAATCCCCAGGCCCCATTTAATCACCAGTCGTCCCTTAAAGTAAAAGGCTCCTCCTGTTCAGAATAATGCGTTGCATTTACTGGTCACATTGCTTTAGGCTTCTGCAATCTGAAATAATTCCTCACTGTTTCCTGACTTTCATATCTTGAAACTTCTGAAGATGACAAGCTCGTCATTTTGCAGAATATCTCTTTGTCAGTTTGGGTTTGTCTAATGTTTTCTCGTGATTCGATTCAGGTTGTACTTATAAAGCCCAGGGCTATCCCAGAATTGACGTTGTGCTTGCTTTCTGGCCTCTCAGGTGGCATGGTTTTGATGTGTCCTGTTACTAATCTGAATTCACTTGATTAGGCTTTTCTGCCAGTTTCCCCGACTATACTTAACCCTTTGTGATTGATGCATATTTTGAGGTGAAGTGCTTTGAAGCTATGTAAACATCCCATTACTCATTAAACTTTCTGTTTTATTCAATCATTATAGAATCACAAGTTAGGCAAGTATGCATTCATAGTGTCCTATTTTTAATTAATGGTTACAATCTATTTTATTTCTTTTGATGCTGCAAGTGTCCCAGATTTGGCCCCAGTGGGAATCTGTTCAAACTGACTTTTGACATGCCTGAATTTTTTAGCATGTCTTTACTTCCTAGTCCAAGATGATCCATGCTTACCTTGTATTGCTCTTGATCCAGACAATGCAGGATCAGACATTTTGAAAAGAACCTTTAGTTCTTTAGGAAACCTAAAGTTTCCTTTAGTGGAGAATGGTAATTAGAAACCAAGATCTCAGTAGTAGATGTGCTCCTTGGTTTTGTTGTGTTACTGTTCCCAGGCCCTCTCAGTGGACAGAAAGAGATATGTGTGTACACACCTAGTACACCTAGATAGTATCTATCTATCTATCTATCTATTTATATTTAGGAGTTCATACCAATACTCTAATTCTGATACAACACTATAAATCTTGTTCTAGTTTTTCTATCCATATTTGTAATTCCCAAAATTGCCCCCTGGTCCCCTGCCCCAGTGTACTATCTACCTTCTTTGGGCCCATCTAATGGATTTAGAATGGAATTGTTCAAGAAGAAGGGAAGAGGAAAAGAAAGAGGGTCTAAACAGGTTAGAAATAAGCATCCTGCCAGCACCTAGAACTGGCTATAAACCAGTCACTGTTAGACCTTTCAGATGTGCAGATAAATAAGCCAGCCTTTCCTTAAAGGAGCTTAGATAGTGAGAGACCCAGATGCTAAAGGAGCAGTGCTGAAAGCCCTCTTTCCCAGAGAGTCAGCTTTAGATGAGAACTGAAGGAAGAGGAGTAGGGTAGGAGTAGAGAAGGGCAGGGAGGAAGAGGGGTACATGTCGGGGAAAACATCTTGAAACCATCCTAAATATGGTGCCTGAAGTCCACTGAAGGATCCAGAACAAGAAGCAGCCTGATCAGTGTTGCATTTGAAAGTATCTCTTGTCTATTGATGTGCAAACTCTTGATGTACAAACTCAATGGGTCTCTTTATGCTCAGGACAGGGGACATGTTGAATTGGCAGGAAATATTTCTTAGGGAAAAAGCTGAATGCAGTCAGTAGCCAGTTAGACTAAACTCTATGCCTCTCTTCCTCCTTAAAAGTTGAGCAAGGAGAAAAACAATATTGACTTGAAGCCTTCCCAGTCTGAACCCAGGGGTTCTTGCTGATTTGTTTTTGTTTTTTTTTTTTAATTTTTATTTGTTTTTATTAATATGTTCATGTGCAAAAATGGAACAAACCTTCCAAGAAGAGGCAGAATAGAATTGTACTTTGTAGAACTGTACTTTGTACAATTGTACAGTGTAGAATTGTACTTTGTTCCTTTAAAAGTATATTGTATCTCAAGCTTCTAGTCAGTAGTAACCAGTTACTGTGCTATAGCAAAGATGGTAAAAGTCAGCTAGTATTCTTTCTTGTGCTTGTTAAAATTCTCACAGATCCCTGAGATTCCATGAAAAGGAGTGAAATGATGTCTGAAAGCTGCTGGTCTGGAAACAAGAGAATTTATTAGATGAATCCTAGGGCACTGTGATTGATCAGTATAGTTGGCCCATTTAACCGCAATCTTCACATGGCAATTTAGACGGAATTTTCTGCTTTACTGTATCCTTCTCTATGAAATGTTCTATCATTGATTTCCTCTGATTAGAAGAATTCTCTAAGTGAATTTCAATTTAGTACGGCAAACTCTAAGACTATGATTCAGTTTATGAAGTACATAGCACAGAGTGACTCGGTAGGAAGAATCCAGGCTTTGGGGTCAGACAGAACGTAACAACTTTCCCAGGTTATCAGCCTTCTTTCTTCATTTGCAAATAGGAAAATAATATTTTACCCACACAAAATGCTTGTGAGGCTGTAATATTCTTCTCATAAATGTGGGTGTTTTGTAACTGAGTTCACTTCCCTTTTCTGGAGCAATCTTTTGTGGAAAGTACAGTAGAAACCAGCAGTGCAAGTAGGAAGGAAGCTTACCTTGCCTGTATAGACCACTTTGCAGTTTTCCCAAACACTTTTACATTCATATCCTTCTTTGACAGACAATATCATATACGTAGACTAATTGTACCTAGGTGGTAGATATGATTAGACACAATTTCCCTTAATAAATGTAAAGAATAATGTTTTCTTTCACTCAAAGATAGATAGATATCTATATCTATCTGTAGATAGATATAGATATCTATCACACATAGATAGAGCTAGAGGATAGCATTAGTTCTTTAAAAATGGAAACTCTCTCCTAAAATGTAGCAGAATTTTTACTTTTCCTTGAGAAGTAGACGTGTTATATTTGACTATTTATTTTTAAAAATTCTTAAAATATTTTGAATTTAAATTTGAATCATTTGTAGGTATACTACACCTAAATTTAGGATGATTTTCCAGTGATTATTTTAGCAATAAGAAATTAAGTCATTAAGTTGAGCTATAAATATGAGTGTAGATTTATGAGCATATTTTCGGTTCAGTTCAGTTCAGTTGCTCAGTCGAGTCTGACTCTTTGAGACCCCGTGGACTGCAGCACGCCAGGCTTCCTGGTCCATCACCAGCTCCTGGAGCTTGCTCAAACTCATGTCCATCGAGTCAGTGATGCCATACTTTAAGTTATTAAAAAATTGATCTTTTTCTATGGGACTTTACACAGAACATAGGAGAAGTGTTGCCAATGTATTTAAATAGTGACATCTACTGGTTCATTTGAGGTAAAATGTTTGCTAAATTCTGTCTGCTTTACTCTGTAAAATCCTGATAGTTACTCCACAGTTACTGTATTTAGGAGTACATTAAGGCTATGTGTAATCCAACCAGCAAATTGAATTTTTCTCTCTTTCTATCATTAATGATAAAGCTGCCATTGAAGAGAATCTCAAATCACTGACACCACTCGCATGATCTATTATTTTAATTGTATGAATAGGGCTTTTATCTCATCATATCCATCATCTTTGGTTCTTCCAATATAATATTTTTCTTCCAAAACTCACTATGAAGTTGAAGGAAATAGAGGTTTGGATTAGTCATGTGCTTTACAGAAGTCAGACCCAATTTGAGAAATCCTGAACAAGAAGCTTTCCCTGGAGAGCTTAATTATGCCCTTTCTTTTACATTTTGCTTTTAATACAATTGCAGCAATTTCATGAACAAATTGGGCTTCCCTGGTGGGCTCCGTGGTAAAGACTCCACCTGCCAATGCTGGAGACATGGATTCAGTCACTATGTCAGGAAGATCCCCAAGAGGAGGAAATGACAGCCCACGCCAGTATTCTTGCCTGGAAAATTCCATGGACAGAGGAGTCTGGTGGGCTACAGTCCATGGGGTCACAAAGAGTTGGACATGACGGAGTGACTAACTTTTGTTTGCTAACTGTTCAAATGATGTAAATGGTAATGCCCCAAGTTTTAACGAATGTGTCCAATTATGAAGATGCCATGTAGGAATCAGAGACATAATCCTAGGTCCTTTGCATCCACCCTATTATTTATTGAAGAGAGGGCCATCGTGAAGAACTTGGTTCATTAGTGAACCACTTGGTTTCATTTTTATTCATATAGGTTTTGGTGTTTCTGGACCACTTATCAGTGCTTGGCAAAGAAGCAGTGATTGCACTGGGTCTTTACTAAAGTGAGATGGGAACTGCTTAACAGAGTGTCTCTTCTATACGTGGTATGCACTCTATAAATGCTTGTTGAATAAATGAACAGCCTTGAAGTCCATTGAGTATATTTCACAGTTCATTCTATTTATTGTACACACACTAATTTTCATTTAGGATATGTGTTTTAAAATGTCCCCAGGGTTTTCTTCAATCAGGCATGTTAAGATACGGAAATGACTGTCAGGAAGAATTTTGTATATTCACAGATCCCTGGAAGCAAGAGCCATGGCACACCACGCAGGGCTGCCTAGGGACGAATGAGGATCAGGAGGCAGAGGGAACAAGGAGAAAGCGAGGGCAAGAACTTTTATTGTGGTTTTGTTGTTGTGTTGTTTTGTTTAGTTGCTGAGTGTCCTACTCTTTGCGACCCCATGGACTGTAGCCCGCCAAGCCCTCTGTCCATGGGATTCTCCAGGCAAGAATACTGGAGTGGGTTGCCATTTCCTTCTCCAGGGGATCTTCCCCACCCAGGAATTAAACCCGTGTCTCCTCAGCAGGTAAATTCTTTACCACTGAGTCATCTGGGAAAACCTTCATTTCAGTTTTTACAGGAAGGAATGAGCAAGGCAGAGTAAACAGGCTGAGGATTGGCTAGTTTGAATAATTTCAGCAGGCTCTGGAGTGTTGGGGTTGCCCTGAGTTTTCTGATATTTTTAGGAATTACCTAACCCTTGGAGGAGCAGTCCCTCCCTGGTCAGCAAGGCCCCAGACGCCAGCACATCAAGAATACAGAAAGTAAGAAAGTAGAGTTAGTATAGTAGGTCACACATTCTCACACTTTTTTCCCCTTCTTCCTTCTCCATCTTCATCTAGGGTAGACCCTACTCATTAGGAGAATCAAGATTCAGAAGCCCAAAGAGACAAGCACTTAAATATTGGGAGCTTTTAAAATCATTTCTATCTGGATTAGCTATACAATATACCTGTGCAATTCAACTCTCAGATATATCTTTGGGTTTAGATTGTATTTTCAGTCATTTTGTTCATTACTATAGAATAATGAGGCTAGCAGTTACTGAATAAGTTAATTTTTAAAATGGCATTGGAAAGATGGATTACTAAAAAGAGTGTTGCATATCTATCTCAATTCCACAATCTTCTTTATATATAAATGTAGGAATATATATATTTGTGAAATACGCATCATAGGTCCTAAGTAGCAACATAGAACTGTGATTAGCAGGAAGATGACCCAAGTTTTTAGTTTCAGGTGTGCATACCATTATACTTTGACATATGTATGCACTATGAAGTTATATCTACCACATGTGTAGTTACCATTGATCACCATACAGTTGACCTCCTTATTCATTTCACCCATCCCCTTTCCTGCCTCCACCCTGATAACCCTAAGCTGATCTCTGCATCTGTGAGTTTGTCTTTGTTTATTTTGTTTGTTTTTTGACTCCACATATGTGAAATCATACAGTATTTGTCTTTCTTCTGACATTTCATTTAGCATAATATCTCCAAAGTTCATCTATGTTGTTGCAAAGTGTAGAATTTTTTTCTTTTTTTACTGGCTGGGTAATAGTCCATTGTATATATGGATATGGATACCATAGCTTCTTTATCCATCCATCATGGAAAACTTAGGTTGTTTCCACATTTTGACTGTTGTAAAAACTGCTGCAATGAACATACAGTTGCATACATCATTTTGAATTAGTGTTTTTGTGTTTTTTGGATAAATAGCCAATGTGGAATTGTGAAACCTGTATGTGGGTCAAGAAGCAACAGTTAGAACTCTGTATGGAACAACTGACTGGTTCAGGATTGAGAAAGGAGTATGACAAGGTTGTTTATTGTCACCCTGTTTATTTAACTTATAAGCAGGGCACATCATGTGAAATGCCGGACTGAATGAGTTACAAGCTAGAATCAAAATTGCAGGGAGAAATATCAAGAACCTCAGATGATACCGCTGTAATGGCAGAAAGCGAAGAGAAACTAAGAGCCTCTTGATGAGGGTGAAGGAAAAGAGTGAAAGAGATGGCTTAAATATTGAAAGAACTAAGATCATGGCATCCGGCCCCATGACTTCATGGCACACAGAAGGAGAAAAGATGAAAGCAGTGACAGATGTCCTCTTCTTGGGCTCTCAAATATCTGCAGCCATGAAATTAGAAGATGATTACACTTTCCTGCTTCTTGGCAGGAACACTATGACAAACCTAGACTGTGGTAAAAGGCAAAGACATCACTCTGCCGACAAAGATCCATATAGTCAAGGCTATAGTCTTTCCAGCAGACATGTACAGATGTTAAGAGCTAGACAGTAAAGGCAGAGCACTGAAGAACTGATGCTTTTGAACTGTGGTATTGGAGAAGACTCTTGAGAGTCCCTTGGAAAGCAGGGAGATCAAACCAGTCAACCTTAAAGGAAATCAGCCCTGAATACTCCTTGGAAGGACTGATGATGAAGCTCCAAAACTTTGGCCACCTGATGTGAATAGCTGACTCATTGGAAAAAACCCTGATGCTGGGAAAGGTTGAAGGCAGAGGAGAAAAGGGTGACAGAGGATGAGATGGTTGGATGGCATCACTGATTCAATGGACATGAACTTGGGCAAACTCCAGGAGATGGTGAGGGACAGGGAAGCCTGGTGTGCTGCAGTCTATGGGGTTGTGAAGAGTCAGACACGACTTGGTGACTGAACAACAACAGAAACAACAGTTGTATTTTTAATTTTTTGACGTATCTCCATGCTGTTTTCTATCACGTCCGCAGCAATTTACAGTTCCACCAATAGTATTCAGAGGCTCCCTTTTCTCCACATCCTCTCCAAGATTTGCTGTTTCTGGTCTTTTCTATAATAGCCATTTTAACAGGTGTGAGGTGATTTCTCATTTGATTTCGATTTTCATTTCCCTAACAATTAGTGATGTTTAGCATCTTTTCTTGTACCTATGTCTTCTTTGCTGCTGCTGCTGCTAAGTCACTTCAGTCGTGCCCGACTCTGTGCGACCCCATAGACAGCAGGCAACCAGGCTCCCCCGTCCCTGGGATTCTCCAGGCAAGAACACTGGAGTGGGTTGCCATTTCCTTCTCCAATGCATGAAAGTGAAAAGTGAAAGTGAAGTCGCTCAGTCGTGTCCGACTCTTCGTGACCCCATGGACTGTAGCCTACCAGGCTCCTCTGTCCATGGGATTTTCCAGGAAAGAGTACTGGAGCGGGTAGCCATTGCCTTCTCCGTATGTCTTCTTTAGAAAAATGTTTATTCAGATCCTCTGCCCATTTTAAAATTAAGTTGTTTGAGGTTTGTTGTTGTTGAGTTATACAAGTTCTTTATGTATTTTGGATATTAAACCCTTATTAGATATATGATTTGCAAGTATTTTCTCCCACTCAGTAGGTTGCCTTTTCATTTTGATAATGGTTTCTTTTGCTATGCAGAAACGTTTTAATTTGGTGTAGTCCCATTTATTTATTTTTGCTTTTGTTTCCGTTGCCTGGGGAATCAGATCCAAATTTTTTATTACTGTTTCATTCTGCTTACTTCTAATTGGTCTGTTCAGATTTTCTATTTCTTTACAATTCAGTATTAGATTGTATATTTCTAGGAACTCATCCATCTCTTCTAGATTGTTCAATTTGATGATGTGTAATTATTCATAATGGTTTCTTATGATCCTTTGTGTTCCTTCTGTTTCAGTTTGTAACTTCTTTTTCATTCTGATTTTATTTATTTGAGTCCTTTCTCATTTTCTTGGTGAGTCTAGCTAAAGGTTTGTTGATTTTGTTTATCTTTTCAAAGAATCCCCTCTTAGTTTCATTGATCTTTTCTGTTGCTTTCTTAGTCTCTACTTAATTTATTTCTGAGCTTTCCTTATTGATTTTCTGTCTAGTTGAACTTTCCATTGGTGTAAGTGGGGTGTTAAAAGTTCCATGCTACTGTTGTATTGCTTTCATTTTTTCCCTTTAAGTCCATTAATACTTACTTTATGTATGTTGGCTCCTCTGTTTGGTTCATGTACATTTATAAATATTATATCTCCTTGCTAGGTTGACTTGTTTATTATTATGTAATGCCCTTATTCATCTTTTATTACAGTCTCTGTTTTAAAATGTATTTTGTGTGATACGAGTTATAACTACTTCAGCTTTCTTTGCATCTTCATATACTTGAATATATTTTTCCATTCCTTCACTTTAAGTCTGTGTGTCTTTGTTGTAAGTGAGTCTCTCACACACAGTACATAAATGGGTCTTGGTTTTTTTAGCCCATACAGCCACTATATATTTTTATTGTCAAATATGGTCCATTTTCATATAGGTCTTATTGACACAAATTTTGTTGTTTTCTGTTTTTGTATCCCCTCTCTGTTGTTTCTTTTCCTTCTCTCTTCCCTTGTGTTTTGGTGGTTTCCTTTAGTGTTATATTTTGATTCCTTTCTCATTTTCTTTTGGTTATTTGCTATAAGTTATTTTTTTATAGGTTTTTTTACTTGTGATTTCCATGAGGTTCACATGTAACATACTGTGTCAATAGTTGCCTGTTTTTTTTTAAGCTGGTAACAACTTTAATTTGAATACTTTCCAAAGCTTTATCTTTTTACCCTCTGTAATGTGAATGTTACTCCTCTTCTTCTTGTCCCAAAGCTCTATTAAAGTACATTTACTTTGCTTAATTCTTTTAAAATTTTGCTGCTCTGTTTGAGTGAGTTCCAGTGCTTTGTCTTCCATCTCATTGATTTGTTCTTCTACCTTATCCGGTCTGCTATTGAACCTCTTTATGTATTTTTCAATTCAATTATAATTTTGTGGTGAACTTGCTTATGTTTTTATTTCTTTGTTGAAGTTCTCACTGTGTTCATCCATTCTTCTCCTGAGTTCAGTGAGCATTTTTATGACCATACTTTGAACTCTTTATTAGTGAGTTTCAGTTCAGTCACTCAGTCGTGTCCAACTGTTTGTGACCCCATGGACTGCAGCACGCCAGGCTTCCCTGACCATCACCAACTCCCAGAGCTTGCTCAAAATCATGTCCATGGAGTCGGTGATGCCATCCAACCATCTCATCCTCTGTCGTCCCTGGCCATGGCCATTCCAAGAAAAATCAGTTTGTTTATCCCTGTTTCATTTAGTTCTTTTTTCTGAATTTTTTGTCTTGTTCTTTTGGTTGGAATATATTGTCTCCTTATTTTGCCTAATTTTCTGTATTTGTTTTTCTATATTAAGCAAATCAGCTCTCCTGGTCTTCAAGGAGATGTTCTGTGGGGCTCAGAGTCAAAATCCTGCCTAGCCACAAGAGAAGGAGCTCAAGGGGTGTCCTGAATATGGGCTACATACACTTTCTTGTTGTGACTACTGTTGTGGCATGCTGGTGGGATGGACTGGACCTGGACTGGCTGCAGGGCCTGTCCATGGCCATTCCAAGTTTTAATCCCATCTCCACATTTTATTATTAATAGCTGTGTGACTTTAGGAGATGCAAGCTCGATCTCTGGGTCAAGAAGATCCCCTGGAGGAGGGCATGACAACCTACTTCAGTATTGCTTGGAGAATCCCACTGACAGAGGAGCCGGGCGGGCTACAGTCCATAGGGTTGCAAAGAATCAGACATGACTAAAGCAACTTAGCACATGAGACTTTAGACTAATTATTTACTATTTCCAAGACTTCAATTTCTCACAAGTAAACTGGGTGATAACAAAGGTACCTATCAAACAGCTTGTTGTGAGAATTAAGTCAATGTTGGTAAAGTGCTTAGAAAGTAGTGGCCTGTAGAAAGACCAGGAGATTAATCTGTTGTTACATTTTGTGACAAAGAGCTGTATAATCAAAGCTACGGTTTTCCCAGTAGTCATGTATGGATGTGAGAGCTGGACTATAAAGAAACCTGAGCAACAAAGAATTGATGGTTTTGGACTGTGGTGTTGGAGAAGACTCTTGAGGGTCCCTTGGCATACAAGGAGATCAAACCAGTCACTCCTAGAGGAGATCAGTCCTGAATGTTCATTGGAAGGACTGATGCTGAAGCTTAAACTCCAACACCTTGGCCACCTGATGTGAAGAACTGACTCACTGGAAAAAACCCTGATGCTGGGAAAGACTGAAGGCAGGAGGAGAAGGGGACAACAGAGGATAAGACGGTTGAATGGCATCACTGATTCAATGGAGAGGAGTTTGAGTAAGCTCCAGGAGTTGGTGATGGACAGGGAAGCCTGGCATCCTGCAGTCCATGGGGTTACAAAGAGTCAGACACGACTGAACAACTGAACTGACTGACTGGCTGATACTTTCTGATTCTTATAAAATGTACCTATTTTGTAAAGTACATTTAAAAAATCCAGTATGAGACCAGATTTGTTAAAATGGTAAAAGTTGTTCATGGAATTGATTCTGCTGTAGGAGATACATTATATTTGCCATAGAAACTGCAACAAAAGACACAGTTTTTAAAAGACATGAATATTCGGAAGAAGGACTTAGATTTCATTCTTCTGATTTGTTCATTAAACTTTATTTTTCCATTTAAAAGTCTTTAAATGTTAATATTCCATAATCAACATTCTCTTTGTAAAAAAACTTCCATAAGTCCTTTAATAATTTGTATCTTAAAAAATAGCACAGAGTTCTAAACTCCAAGTTTTCAAATTCATTATAAGTGAACTTATTGTTTTCCTTTGGGTGTTACACCCACTGGGTTAGTCACAAATAGCTATATTAAGGATGTTGTTCACATTTTTTTAAACACTAGCAATTCTGACCCACCCAGTTTAGCTTCAATTTTAAGAGCAACCTGACTTTTTTTTTTTTTAATTTCACATAAGAAAACATAAGAAATGCCTGTCATTGGAACATATGCAAAATAATATATAATGTAATGCTTTTAAGTATGGAAAAGTGCTTCTTACACTATAGACTGGCATTGAATTCTATTATTATGCAGGAAAACTCTTTTATAGTGATTCAGTGGAATGCCTAATTTTATTAGTGCATTACAAAGAACAGGGAAAAGTATGTCCATGTATGCTAAATCCCTTCAATCCTGTCTGACTTTGTGTCTGACTCTTTGGGACCCTATGGACTGTAACCTACCAGGCTCCTTTGTCCATGGGTATTCTCCAGGCGAGAATGGGTTGCCATGCCTTCCTCCAGGGGATCTTCTCCACCTAGGGATTGAACCTGTGCCTCCCAGGGCTCCTGCATTGGGAGACCCTATGGACTGCAGCACACCAGGCTTCCCTATCCATCACCAATTCCTAGAGTTTGTTCAAACTCATGTTCATGGAGTTGGTGATGCCATCCAACCATCTCATCCTCTGTCATCCCCTTCTCCTTCTGCCTTCAATCTTTCCTAGCATCAGGGTCTTTTCAAATGAGTCAGTTCTTCACATCAGGTGGCCAAAGTATTAGAGCTTCAGTATCAGTCCTTTCAATGAATATTCAGGACTGATTTCCTTTAGGATTGACTGGTTGGATCTCCTTGTAGTCCAAGGGACTCAAGAGTCTTCTCCAACACCACAGTTCAAAGGCATTAATTCTTGGGCGCTCAGCTTTCTTTATAGTCCAACTCTCACATCCATACATGACTACTGGGAAAACCATAGCTTTGAGTAGATAGACCTTTGTCAGCAAAGTAATGTCTCTGCTTTTTAATATGCCATCTAGACTGGTCATAGCTTTTCTTCTAAGGAGCAAGTGTCTTTTAATTTCGTGGCTGCAGTGATTTTGGAGCCCCCCAAAATAAAGTCTGTGACTGTTTCTATTGTCTCTCCATCTATTTGCCATGAAGTGGTGGGACTGGATGTCATGATCTTAGTTTTTTGAATGTTGAGTTTTAAGCCAAGTTTTTCAGTCTCATCAAGAGGCTCTTTAGTTCTTCACTTTCTGCCATAAGGGTGGTGTCATCTGTGTGTCTGAGGTTATTGATATTTCTCCCTGCAATCTTGATTCCAGCTTGTGCTTCATCCATCCTGGCATTTTGTATGATGTAGTCTGCATAGAAGTTAAATAAGCAGGGTGACAATATACAGCCTTGACGTACTCCTTTCCCAGTTTGGATAAGTATACATAGAATGAAATTTTACAGTGGCCTAAAGAATCGAAATTACCACAGCAATATACTAATTGAATCAGTCAACTTCTTTCATGCTGATTTTGGTCTCCTATGAGTAATTCTCGGACTAAAGTGAAATGGGGGTGACTTTGGATAATTCTGGATGGAGAAGCCCCTTAGGTGAATCAGGATGAAGAGGATCCCTCCCATTGGATTTCTCTATTTTGCTTCTACATCTCAGAACCATGAGTCAGCCCACTGCCTGCTTCTAGAACACACAGCTACTGCTGCCTTTTGCCCGTATTTTCAAATGTCTAGGAAATTCTTGTGGCAAAATATCAGGACTGGGCAACCTCTAGTTTCAACAGGGTGAGTCACTCATTCTGTAAGTATTTTTAAAAGAATTTTATTTATTTATTTTGGGCTGGGCTGGGTCTTTGTTGCTGCACAGGTTTTTCTCTAGTTGGGATAAGTGGGGGCTACTCTCTTGTTGCGGAACCCAGGCTCCTCACTCTGGTGGCTTTTCTTGTGGTGGAGCACATGCTCTAGGATCCAGCACTCGCAGGCTCTGGAACACAGACTCAGCAGCTGTGGCGCACAGGCTTAATTGCTCCCGGTGGGATCTTCCTGAATCAGGGATCGAACCCATATCTCCTGCATTGGCAGGTGGATTCTTTACCGTTGAGCCACCAAGGAAGTCCTCTGTGAGTATTTTTTAAGTGACCGGAATGAGCAATGCTATGCTGGCTGCTGGGATACAGCAATGCATAAGAAAGACCAGGTCCTGTCAATAGAGCTTACATTTTATTAGGGAACGCAAGTGTTAAACAACTACTTGGAGCATCAACTTTTTCATCCTCACAGTGTCTTTCTTGAACCGTGGGACACAGTTCGGAGCAGGAGAAGAGAAGCAGAGACCTTCCAGAGAGCAGACAGAATGTGAGTGATGCCCATAACCATCTGGGCATAATCACCGGGAGATAGCCTGGATTCAGCCTACAGAAAGAAAGAGGAAAAGGAGAGGGCGGGGAGAGAGAGGGGAAAGGAGGGACAGAGGAGGGGAGGAAGGATAGAAAGGGGGAGAGAGAGAGAGAGGAAGGAAAAGAGGAAGGAAGATGAGGGCATGACCTCACTTGACTTCTTTTTTTAAGACTGGGTCTTCGCTGCTTTGTGCCAGCGGTCTCTATTTGTGGTGAGCAGGGGCTGCTCCTCGTTGCGGAGTGTGGACTTCTCTTGTGGCGGCTCCTCTTGCTGCAGAGCGTGGGTTCTAGGGCACCCGGGCTTTCAGTAGTTGCAGTGCATGGGCTGAGTAGTTATGGCGACTGGACTTACTTGCTCCGCCACATGTGGAATCTTCCGGGACCAGGGATGGAACCCGTATCCCCTGCTCTGGTGTGTGGATTCTTATCCACTGTGCCGCCAGGCAAATCCCTCATTTGACTTCCTGAATCCAGTTATTTCAGAACCAGCTGCACACTCTTGGTTCCAAGTTTGTGTGTGTGTATGTTCTTGCGCGTGCGCGTGCGCGCACTCAGTCGTGTCTGACTCTGCGATCCCCTGGACTATCGTCTGTCAGGCTCCTCTGTTCGTGGAATTTTCAGGCAAGAATACTGGAATGGGTCGCCGTTTCCTCCTCCAGGGGATCTTCCCAACCGAGAGATGGATCCCGCGTTGCCTGCGTCTCCTGCATTACAGGCAGATTCTTGACCCACTGAGCCATCCGGTTAAGACAGTAAAGCCTTCTTTTGTATGTGGATGGACACAAGTTTGCGTTGGTTTCTTGTTATTTGAAGCTAAGAGTTCTGACTGAAATAACTAATATTCATATAAATTGAGTATCTTTTTGAATATCAAAGAAGCAGAAAAATATAGTATTTCAGAAGGCAAACAAGTAATGGCTTCATGAGATATTATTGTGGGCTTATTGAAGATTAGAGTTTGAAGTTTGATTAGAGTTTTACTTAGACAAAGCTTCCAATAAGGCAGAAATAACCCACCAACAACTCCTGCCAGATGCAAACTTGTTTCTAAATCAGTGGTCCTTAACACTGGTCCTGGGGGACATTCGAGAAGAAAGTAGGGCTCTTTGAGCTTGTCATCATAATTTTTGGAGTCTACTGCCATTAGGGAGAGAGCAGAGATGTTGGGCATACTGCAATGTATGGGTGTCCCACACATTAGAGAATTACCCTTCATCCTGCAAGATTTTGAAATGTCCAGCAGGGTATCCCTGTAGGTTAAAAGCCTGTTTACCTGAAACTACAAACTAAATCGATTTTTCATATTAAACATAAAATGTTTTTGCAAGCTTTCAATATGCAGTGGATTTTCAAAGTATACCACTACCATGTAAATCAAGGGAACACTGTATTTTGTTTTATATAGAATTTCATCAAGAGTTTGTTTCCATGTTGGAAAACTCACTTCACTCACAGCAAAAGCACTGGTGGCATTTGAGTCATTGATTCAACACACCTGCTTCAGTGTGCATTCATAGCTGTTGTATTCCTCCTGGTTCAACTGGCTCTGTCTTCCATGTGAAGTGAAGTCGCTCAGTCGTTTCCGACTCTTTGCAACCCCGTGGACTGTAGCCCACCAGGCTCCTCCGTCCATGGGATTCTCCAGGCAAGAATACTGGAGTGGGTTGCCATGTCCTTCTCCAGGGAATCTTCCCGACCCAGGGATTGAACCCAGGTCTCCCACATTGCAGGCAGAGGCTTTAACCTCTGAGCCACCAGGGAAGCCCCTGTCTTCTATAATCATGCTCTAACACTTACATATTGAGATATAATTTAGAACCAGAAGTCTTCAACCTTCTCACTCATCAAGATAGGCCTTTCTGTGTCCCAGCCATTGTAAATAGTGCTGCAATGAACATCAACAGATGAATGGATAAAAGAAGTTGTGGTATATATATGTGATGGAATACTACTCAGCCATAAAAAGGAATGGATTTGAGTCCATTCTAGTGAGGTGTATGAACCTAGAGCCTGTTATACAGAGTGACGTAAGTCAGAAAGAGAAAAACAAATATCACATATTAATATGTATATATGGAATCTAGAAAAATGATACTGATGAACCTATTTGCAGAGAAGCAATAGAGACACAGGGGGGCTTCCCAGGTGGTGCTAGTGGTAAAGAACATGCCTGCCAGTGCAGGAGATGTAAGAGACACGGGTTCAATCCCTGGGGCGGGAAGATCTCCTGGAGGAGGGCATGGTAACCCACTCCAGTATTCTGGCCTGGAGAATCCCATGGACAGAGGAGCTTGGTGGGCTACAGTCCATGGGTTGCAAAGAGTCGGACACGACTGAAACAACTTAGTGTGCAATAGAGACACAGACGTAGAGAATAGACTTGTGGACACAGTGGGGGAAGAAGAGCGTGGGACGAATAGGGAGTAGCATGAAACATATGCATTATCATATGTAAAACAGATAGCCAGTGGGAATTTGCTGTTATGATTCAGGGAACTCCGGTCAGTCCTCTGTGACAACCTAGAGGGGTAGGATAGGGTGGGAGGTGGGAGGGACATTCAAGAGAGAGGGAACATACATATACCCATGGCTGATTCATGTTGATGTATGGCGGAAACCAACGCAACACTGTAAAGCAATTATCCTCAATTAAAAATAAATACATGTTAAAAATAATAAAAATTTAAAAAATCAAAAAGGCCTCTCTGGTCTTATAATTTAGATAAGATGGTATTGGACAGGTTCTCCACTGTAAAGTTACTTACTAAGTATTTTATACTTTCACCCACTCGTACTAGCCTCTGTTGATTTTGTTTGAAAAAATTACTATGATTTTTTTTTCCTATGTCCATCATTCTTTCTATATTTCTTAGTTGGCCTTCTTCTATAAGACAGACTTTTCTCTTCTCCCTTACATATTAATTCATTTACTTATTTGTTATCAATGTAGGCTCATGGATTCCTATTTTACTCAATTAATTATAATCTATACAATCAACAACTAAAATTTCACTGCTCAGATTTTTTAAGATTTGGTCTCTGGGAGTGCCTTCAAGTTGGGTCATCTTCTCCTTGACTCTGTCCACACTTGCCAACCAAGTAGACCCAGCTCACTTGCTGTGGTCATGTTGAGCTGACACCCTTCCCAATTCTGGGCCATCCATACCCAGATCCCAAGCAGTTATGAATCTAAATACTGAACTTGACACAGGTCTTTTAATAGCCTTTTTTTAAGCTATTTTTTTTTAAGATTATTGAGATCATTTTGAATTTTGATTCTGTCATCCACTCTCTCTCATACTGTTGAACCACCCAAGCATTTAATACATTTTATATTCAAGTTGCTGATAAAATCTCGAACATAACAGAGTGAGACTTTCCTGCTATTAGAGATATTCTTTCTAGGAGAATTGATACATTAATACACATCTGTGTATGTCATTGTTCAACTATTTCCAGACTTACTTTCAATAATTATCCAGTTTACTTTTATTTATTGTGACCACAAGAATATCTTAAGATATTTTTTCCAATGGTGTGCCAAAATTAAAATGCACTCTGTCTATGCATAGTAGTGACCTTGTAAAAGATAAGAATTATGTTAGTTTGACCTAAGATGTTATTAATGAATCTACACTGGCTTCTACTACTGCTCATGGCTTTCTTATCAGAGAGGTTAAGTAACTTGCTCAAAGTATTGCTACTAAATGAAATCCTGGAATTTGAATTCAGGCTGGTGTGTCTCTAGAGCCTTGCTCTTTTTACAACACCTCCATCAGTTTACATGGAGATGGGGAAGGGATCTCCTCTTTCCCCATCTGCAGCCAAGGACATCTTGGGAAAGGGCTCAAAAAGCTGTAAATAACAGTTCCCTGTATACCTCTGTTCCCCTCCCCCCCAATCCCATCCTCAGGGACCTGAGACAGTGGTAACTCCTAAGTCTTATCAGATTAACCTTTGTTTTGCCATTGGGTACCCTGGGGCTTCCCAGGTGGTGCTACTGGTAAAGAACCGGCCTGCTTGTTCAGAAGACGTAAGAGACTTGGGTTTGATCTCTGGGTCGGGAAGATCCCCTGGAGGAGGACATGGCAACCCACCCCAGTATTCTTGCTTGGAGAATTCCATGGACATATATAGATAGAAACCTAACATACAAAAGCATGTGTGTTTCTTCAAGATCCAAGCATTTCTAAAACACAAATATGAAATTGAATTATTCATACATATGAAATATTTAGTCAACATTGTTTTATCTCTCAGAATATCAATATTTCAAATATGGATTTCTATGCAGCTTTTTAGTTCAAGAAAGTTACAAATTTTTTATAATGTCTTTAAATCTAAATCTACAGCTTAGAAATGCCACAGAAGCCACGGAAGACATACCCATATCCAAGAACCTGATGAAGGTGGCATTGCTAGCCAAAAAAAAAATGGAGGAACAAACAAACATCTCAAGTACTAGAAGTGGTCTATTGAGGCTTTTTGCTGGATTTGATAGAATGTTTTGTGCAAAGATCACATTCTTGAGGTTGTGGTCGTGTTGAAGGGGTCAGAACAGAGGACGAGGAAAGAGTCTGTACAAAGGAAGATTTAAGTTGACTGGCAGGGAGAAAAATCCCCACAGAGGAGTCTGTAAATTCAAAAGCAGTGGTGGGAGCTCCCGCTGGAATACTCGGAGATGAACTGCACGAAATAACAGAGGCCCTTCTGTGGGAAAGAGCCCAAGCTGGCAGTTGCTCAGACAAGTCCACCCACCAGGACCAGAGTCAATGATGGCTCTAGGGCTCTCTCCGTTTCTGTGGAAGAGTTCCCTGCCTACAGCCTCTCAGGAAGATGGCCTGCAGGCCTCTAAGTCCTGGCTCAAGTGATTCCCACCATGCTGGATTGCACCTGGAACTGAACAAGCAGGAGGAGCCTTGGAAAACATCTTATGAGCTCATTGACTTTATCCATGTGAATATCTTTATTTTTTCTCTACAAATACAAAAGTAACATTCCTGGCATGTTCCCTGGTGGGCCACTCTGAACTTCCAATGCAGGGGTCATGGCTTTGATCCCTGATTGGGGAACCAAGATCCCACATGCCATGTGGCCAAAAAAAAAAAGTAGCGTTCCCTTTCATGATCAAATATCTAGGTATTTTCTCAAGGTCTTATCCATTGTTCAGAGAATAGTATTGCTAGACTGCATGTTGTGCCCCTCCCCACATGTACTCTTCACGTCATCGGTAGTAATTGAAGCTGTGTTCGAGGGCACCCAGAGCTGCCTTGAATAAAGGCCACATTGTCCAGTTTTCTCTTAACTGCAAGCTGTAATGTGAATAATTGGCCAGTGACTTATAAGTGGCCCTGGAAAGCTTCCAGGAAAACATACTTAAAAGATTGTGTCAGTGTGCCCTTTGTCTGCTCCTGGGAACACCAATTCGATGACTGATAGTTCAGCCATTGTATTGGACCACAAGGATGGAGGTCACAGCCCAGAATTGGCAGAGAAGTGAGCTAGTTTTTTTTCCTGACGCCTTAGTCAAGTCTCTATCCCAACTCTGGACTACCAACCTTCAGACTTTCATGAAGGCTGAAATAAGCTGTTATTTGGAGAAGATTTCTTTCATCTGCAGCCAATGCTAGACCTACCTGATATTAGTACAAATTAGTGTAACTATTAGCATAAGAAATACAAGAAAGAAGTCACTAACCATCTCCCCATAATACCCTAGCTTTTTCTTTTTTATCACGTGTCCTCTCAATCCTTCTCTGAAATAATGCTATAGAATCTAAAAAAAAATTGTTAGAATTTCAATTTCTCTACCTGAATATTGACTTAGAGAAATACTCACATGCTTCAATTTTTTTTGCTTCTGGTCTCGTGATTGTGTCCCTCCCTTCTGGATCCTCCCATTCTCTGCTTGCCCGAGGACCTTCAGATATATGATATTAAAACTCAGGAGAGAGGCAGGTTAGAGGCATCAGATGAGAGTTGCCAAGCTACAGGTGGCAATGAAAACATAGGGCTGAATCCAATTGTTCAAGAATAAAGAGATCAGTGAAAAGACAGTCTCGGATGAAGTTCTGTAGAAAGTTCACATCGAAGTAATGGGTACAGAAAGGGCATCAGTAGCACAATGAAGACCATGAAGAAGTGGTCAGAGGTAGAAAAACAACAAAAAAAGACATTATCTGGGATTTCCCTGGTGGTCCAGTGGTTAGGACCCCCTGCTTCCATGGCAGGGTGTGTGGGTTCCATCCCTGGCTGGGAAGCTAAGATCCCTGGCTGACAAAAAGAAAAAGACATTACCATGCCTTTTGTTGACTAATTGGTGAACAGTATCAACTTCTTGTGACCTGGGAAATAAGATACGAATTGATGGATGGTTCTTTGGATCTAGCAACTAGAAGGTCATCAGTGAGGACGGATGCAAGGAGCAGTTTCAGGTGGCAGGACTGGGGATGGGGAGACGTTCAGACTGGAGAAGGACTGAGATTCTGTGTATAGATATATTCAAGGCTACATCCAACACCCAAACTGCTGGGCTGCTTTTTTTTCTTTTTTGCATTCAAGGGCAAAATCAGTTTAAAAGTCAGTTGACTGGACTTTTCAAGTCCTTTGACACATCTTAGCATGTGTGTGCAAACCCAGCCTCTGTTAGAGGAAGGAGAACAACTGGAAAGCAGCTTTTCTTGGAGGGTAAAATATTTATGGTTGGCAGGCACCCTCTGGTTACATGTGTTAATCACTCAGTCGTGTGCGACCCTTTGCGATCCCATGGACTGTAGCCTGCCGGGCTTCTCTGTCCATAGAATTTCTCCAGGCAAGAATACTGGAGTGGGTAGCCATTCCCTTCTGCACGGGATCTTCCTGATCCAGAGATAGAACCTGCATCCCCTGCAATGCAGGCAGATTCTTTACTGTCTGAGCCACCACGGAAGCTAGTGGCAGGCACCATAGCACTGCCGAAGTGCCTGGTTGGAGCATGTGGAAATGGCAGGGAAGCCCTAATGGCCATTGCTAGGTAGAATCTTCACATCAGCCTTGAAAGGCATTAGCTATCTAAATAACTCCCCTGTATCCAAAATCAGGCACTTCACATGGGGAGGGAGGCTGAAAACTGGGAGAGAAGGAACCAGAAGTGCCTGAGAAACTGCCCTGCCTTTTGGGAGCTAGAATTAGGATGGAAATCTGGAACTTGGACTGTTTTTTTTCACACTGATTGTTTTTTTAAAAATCACGTTCCTTCTGCACACGCTGAGTATTTGGTAAAGTTCCCTAATCATGTAGAGACAGTTTCTTCTTTTTATCTCTGTTTCTCAGTGCCTCGCCTTATCGTGTGCTAAATATACTTCACCATTTTATTTACTTCGGGCTGAAGCGCTGACACCATTATGTGACTTTTCCACATCCAACTCGAAGCTGCACATTTCAAAGATAAATCACTGTAATTATTTATTCTCCTGAAAAGGAGCAGGAGGTGTAAAAGCCAAACTAATATGCACCTTTTAGCCCACCCAAATGACACTTTGGAAGCTGTCTGCTCTGATTGCTCTGAACTCCTAACTTTTGGCTCCCTATTTCCAGATCCTCTAATAGTCTGAGATAATTGAGGTTCATAGAACAAGTTGGGAAATTTTACTTATCTTTCAAAGACTACCAACCATAGCTACATATTTATTAGGATTTCTTTTTTTGGCCACACCAGGCAGCATGTGGGGTCTTAGTGTCCCCAGAACCAGAGAACCTGCAGTGAAAGTCTGGAGTCTTACCTGCTGGACCACCAGGCAAGTCCCTATTTATTAGGGTTTTTATGAGCCCTACGGTGTCAGCTCTCAGGGCTGGTAAATTCATCAAAAACTCAAAGATAAACTGACAACTAGAGGTTTGGAATTCAGGATGAGCTTTCAGTGCTAGGACTAGCAAAGTTTTTATTCAGTTGCTATGGTTTATTTCTAGGAGACCATTTTTTTTTTCTCAGTATCATTCTTCTTTGTTGTTTAGTCGCTAGGTCATGTCCAACTCTTTGTGACCCCACGGACTGCAGCCTGCCAGGCTTCCCTGTCCTTCACTATCTCCAGAGCTTGCTCAAATTCTTGTCCATTAAGTTGGTAATGCCATCCAACCATTTCATCCTCTGTCACCCTCTTCTCCTCCTGCCCCCAATCTTTCCCAGCATCAGGGTCTTTTCCAATGAGTCAGTGGCCCAAGTATTCCCATCAGGTGGCCAAAGTATTGGAGCTTTAGCTTCAGCATCAACATTTTTCTTAGATAACTTAAAATGCGATTATACTCACAAATTCAAATTCCCTTCCCTTCACAGTGGCAGAAAAAGAAGTTTTTAAACAATTATTTCCTGGACTTCCCTGGTGGTCCAGTGGTTAAGAATCTGTCTTGCAATGCAGGGAACTTGGGTTTGATCTCTGGTTGGGGAACTAAGATCCCACATGCCATGGGGCAACTAAGCCTACACACCACAACTAAGACCTGATGCAGTCATAAATAAATAAATTTTAAAAATATAT
The DNA here is from genome assembly GCF_910594005.1 of Cervus elaphus. Classification (NCBI taxonomy): domain Eukaryota; kingdom Metazoa; phylum Chordata; class Mammalia; order Artiodactyla; family Cervidae; genus Cervus; species Cervus elaphus. The sequence goes on from NC_057840.1 coordinate 28,056,400, forward strand.
TTCCTATTCCAGTCTGAGGTAGAAAGAGAAGTTTTATGGAGAATTTTTTCTTTAGATGGATAGACCAAAATATGGCCCACATATGTACCTTGAACTGGCTTTGCAAGGATAATGCACAAAGATGATTACTGTTTTCTTGAGAAAATATGCCAGTGTCAGGGCCTTAATGTCAAATATGACCTCTTACCCCAACACAGTTGCCAAGTTCTGCTTTAAAAATGTTTATTTTCTGCGGCAAAAATGTCTTGGTTCATTGTTTAAGAGTACCTCCCAGGCCTTTGGGAAAAAGCTGGGTGGATTAGAAGTGGCTCATGATTTCCTTCTCCCTACTCCTGCCTTTTAATTTTAAACACTTTAAAAATGTTATCTCTTAAGAAATATTAGTGGAAAATATTTGGGTTTAACCCATTTTATTTATAAATCATTTTCACATAAGTAAAATTTTGTATATGATTTGTTGTTCAATTGCTAAGTCGTGTCCAGCTCTTTGTGACCCCATAGACTGCAGCACGTCAGGCTATCCTGTCCTTCCGCATCTCCCAGAGTTTGCTCAAACTCATGTCCACTGAGTTGGTGATGCCATCCAACCTCTTCTCCCTTTCATTTTCGATGATGGAAGCTAGTAATAAGCAAAAGCCAGGAAAATAACATGCAGGTTCCAATTCATTGAAGGCCAGTTTTTTGAAAGCTAATCTGTAGGCTAATATGTCACATTTTTATGAATTTACAAAATTCACTATTTTCCTTTGCAAAATGTTTGATTTAACAAAATGTTAGCATTTCATGTGGAAATCTTTCAGCTCTTACTTTTTTCTTAATATATAAGATTGTTTTAGGTAATTTCTGACTTATTTTAGACAGTTTTACATTCAAAATTAAAAGTGAAAGCTGATAGGGACTTCCCTGGTGATCCAGGGGTTAAGACTCCAGACTCCCAATGCAGGGGGCACAGGTTCAATCCCTGGTCAGGAAACTAAGATCCTGTATTGAAAGGAAGCTCTCTATTTATCCAGGACTCATTCTATGACTAGGGTACAGTTGAACCGGTGGGTGCTAGAGTTCTCATTGCTGGGACTGGATGGATCTGGAGTCAGCAAGTACGAGATTTAAATAATTTAAATCCTTCCCATAAGTGGCTTCTTAAAAAAGTAGGTTGAACATGTGATTATTTCAGTATGTCTTGGTATCTTGGATTTCTTGATATTGACGTCTGAATGAGAAACTCTCGTCAAGGTTGGGTTGTCACTGAGAAAGGACTGATGGTCTGGCTTCCAAGAGGTCTCACAAGGTGGCATTTATCTTAATGACTATCACAGTTTTCCAGATGCGTAATTTCCAGCTTGCCATCACTCTAGAGTCGATTCAATTTGGACAAGCCAACTCACGCTGCGTAAACATCAGGAGCCTGACATATGTAAACCCAAATATGTGTTAATTCACAATATATCAATATGACTAGGGCTTCTCTATACAGAAGACTACTTGGGGAAAAAAAAAATGTCAGAAAGTCCTTTGTGGTGAGCATGCGGTATGTTTCGAATGCCTAATGGCCTGAAGCTCCGTCAGATGTACGGCCCCCATCTCCACCTTGGGACTGTGCACACCCGCGTTGCTCAGCCTGCAGACTCTCTGCCTGGCGCAGGTAAGGCCTGCCACACCCGCCTCTCCCTCTGCCCCTTTGCTTTGCTTTCTTTATTGATCCGTGTTCTCTGCTGATTGCTGCTTCTTTTTTCAAATGTGTTAACTTTAATCAGGTTGCTATCAAATCTTCCAGGTCTGAAAGCCATTCTGTCTCTTTATCAAGGTGACTTTACATAACTCTCCTCTGGTCTGTCATGTAGTGAGTTTATGTGTAATTTTCAGACAATAGCTTTAAAAATTATCTTTATTGTTTTCTTTTGATTTAAAAATACACTTTTAAGTCTCTGGTCATAGCACCCTGAATGTGCCCGATCTCCTCTAAAAATGCACTTTTTATTGGAAAATTCAGAAAAATATAAAGATAATTTGTAATTCCACCATTTGGTTGAAACATATTTTTTAATTACAGTTTGTTTCTGCATTACTGTGAATGTTCTATCAATAGAACTGCTTTTTTAAAATAATTCTATTGATATAAAATTTATATGTAAAATTCACCCATTTCAATGATTGTTAGTAAATATATGGAACTGTGTAAGCATCATCACAATCCAATTTTAGAACATTTACATCAGTTCAAATCAATCTCTCATGCGCATTGGCTGGAGCCCATTCCTACCTCCACCTTTGTCAACCACTAATCCACTTGTGTCCTTAGATTTGCCTATCTGGACATTTCCTAGAAATGGATCGTATAATATTTGATTTTTTGTTACTGTCTTCTTTCACTCAGACAGTAAAGTTTTTGAGGCTCATCTATGTTGTAGCATGTATTGTTCCTTTTTATTGTAGAATAGTCTTCCATTATGGATATACCACACCTAACTTAACCATTCACTACTTGAGAGAAGTTTGGATGGTTTCCACTTTTTGACTATTAATGAATAATGATCCTGTGAACATGTATGTGCATATCTTTGTGTGGACGTATGTTTCCCTTCCTCTTGAGTAGATACCTAGAAGTGAAACTGCTGTACCATATGGTAAATTTATGTTTAACATTTTAAGAAACTGTCTAACTCTTTTTAAAGTGGTTGCACCATTTAAAATTCCCACCAGCCATGTACGACTTTTCCAATTTTTTCACATTATTGCCAGCACTTTGTATTGCCTGATTTTTTTTATTGTATTCTAATACATGTGAAGCAGTATCTCATTATGGTTTCAACTTGCATTTTCCTAATATGATGTCTTCTTACTATTGATTTGAAAGAAGTCTTCCGTGAGATTTTCCAGGCAGGAATACTGGAGTGTGTTACCATTCCCTTCTCCAGAGGATCTTCCTGACTCAGGGATTGAAGCCGGGTGTCTTGCATTGCAGGCAGATTCTTTGCCATCTGAGCCACAAGGAAAACCCTTATATGTTCTGCTGCTGCGGCTGCTAAGTCGCTTCAGTCATGTCTGACTCTGTGCGACCCCATAGATGGCAGCCCACCAGGCTCCCCTGTCCCTAGGATTCTCCAGGCAAGAACACTGGAGTGGGTTGCCATTTCCTTAGTAATTTATCAGATATATGATTTGCAAATTTTTTTTCTTTTTCTACATCTTATCTTTTCATTTTCTTGAAGATATCCTTTGAAGCACAAAATGTTTTAATTTTGATGGAGTCTAATTTAGCATGATTTGCACCTTGCTCTATGATCTGTTTTCAATATTTCTGGAGTATAATGTGAGGTAAGAATCTAAATTCGTCTTTGTGCATGTGGATATTTAATTATTCTAAAACCATTTGTTGAAAAGATAAGTCACATTGAATTGTCTTGGCCCCCCCTTTAAAAAATCTAATGACCATAAGTGTTTCTGAGCTATAAATTCTGTTGATTTTTTTTTTTTAAATCAGTACCACACTATCTTGATTACTGTAGTTTAATGTTGAATTTTGAAATTAGTATCTCTGTTTTTCTTTTTGGCAGTTCTGCTCTGCTCTTTGAGCTATAGCCATCACTTGGTATGTTTATTCTATTTCCTTTCTTGTCATTTCCCATATCCGGTTGCTATCATGGTATCTAATACTAGGACTCCCTTTTTCTCTTCTCCTTCTTTTCCTCTCTCTTCTTTTTTTTCTTTTTTCCACCAGCTCATTTTAATCATATAGTTAGGTCTGGAAACCAAAGAACATTGTCGTGTGTTGATGTAGTGCTTTATATTTCCCACATCATGTGTGAGTTACCAGCGTAGAAAGAGGACTGGAAAATAACAGCTCCAGTTATTATGTGTGCTGTGCTTACTTGCTCAGTCACGTCTGACTCTTTGCGATCCCATTGACTATAGCCTGCCAGGCTCCTCTGTCCACGGGGATTCTCCAGGCAAGAATGCTAGAGTTGGTTGCCATGCCGTTCTCCAGGGGATCTTCCCAATCCAGGGATCAAACCCAGGTCTCCCACATTGCAGGCGGATTCTTTACCATCTGAGCCACGAGCGAATCCCAAAGAAAGAGGTATAGTTTCAGAATGGAGAAGACACTCTCAGTCCCTCCTATATTGATATATAACATTCATTACAAAGGAGGTGATTGTCCTGCTGTATTCTCTGGACTTACCTCACCCAGGATACTGAGTTCATATCTGGACATCACAAGGTAAGTTCTTCTAGTAAATACAGCTTGCTTTCCCTCTGAGACACCACTTGTTTCCCCACTTAAGTGCATGCATTTCCAATAAAGATGTCTTTATTCCTTACTCTTGACCAGTCAGCATATGACATTCTTTTGGTGACAGAGGCGTGCTCAGGGGAAAGCATTTGGCATTTGACACATGCAGAGCTACTAATATGCAGTGAAACTTTGTCTGGAATTCCTGAAAGATTCCCACTCTTCTCTGTTAGACTTGAGACTGTAAGAAGATAAGACTGGAATTCTTTAACCATCTTGCTGTCCTGAGGGAAAAGCCTGCCTGAAAATCTTTCTTAGAAAGATGAGAGCTGGGAAATGAAAGAGACAGCAAATCCTGGTTCTGGGGATCTTCTATGAACCCTGGTTTCAAACCATGTCTTAAATGAAACTGACTTTGGAATTTTAAATTATGCGAGCCAATAAACCTCTTTTTTTGCCTAAACTAGCTTAAACTGAGTTTTCTGCCATATGCAACAAAAATAGTTTTTACTAATTCGTTTTAAGAGAGACATTGATAAATTAGAATAAGCCTAGAGAATTGCCATTGGGGGTGAGTGTGATCAGAATTATGTTAAAAGGGGAGAAATCAAAGAGAGTTTGACTTGAGGAAAGACAGTCTGGTGTGTATGTGTTCCAGGAAAAGAAGGATGTTAAAAGTATGGAGCAGGATAACAAAGAAAATACCTTCAAATATTTAGTTAGAATTCATGATAGCAAGAACCTGGGAAACAAATTTCAACTCAAAGTGTTACAATTTTAACAATTTAATGTGTCTGAAAATCAAATAAATTTTGTTGATAATACACTTGCTAAGTCTAAAAGCATTTTAAATCACTTATCAGAGATATTATAGAGTGAATTCAATAGATGGTGTTTTCTGAACTTTGGTCGTTTGAATATGGTCTTTACTGGTTTTGTGCCAGTACCATACTATCTTGATGACTATAGCTTTGTAGTATAGTCTAAAGTCATGAAGTAGCAGGTAGATTCTTAACCACTGGATGACCAAGGAAGTCCCAAGATTTCTTTCTAGAAGTCTACAATGCTATACTACTTACTTTTTACATTTATGAAATCCAAAATTCAGTTTGAAGTAGTTACTCCTTTTTTTTTTTTTGGAGGGTTGACTGCAAATTTATTCATCTTATAAACGTTTTATAAAGACAACATAACAAAAACTAGAAAAGCCTACTGAGATACCAAAACTTGAAAAGTCATAAAATATGTTTAGAGGACCATAAGAACAAGTGAGATTAAAGCAGTGCATGTGTGCATATGTGCTCAGTCATGTCTGACTCTGTGACCCCATGGACTGCAGCCCACCAGGTTCCTCTGTCTATGGGATTCTCCAGGTTCCTCTGCACAAAACTGGAGCAGGTTGCCATTTCCTCCTCCAGGGGATCTTCCTGACCCAGGGACTGAACCCCCAACCTCCCAGGCTCCTTTATCTCCAGCATTGGCATGCGGATTCTTTACCACTGAGCTACCCGGGAAGCCCATAAGAGCAAATTAAATAAAAGCCGAAGTTACTTAAATTCTCCAAACTCTTCTTCACTGTGCACACAGTTGACTTTCTAGTATCCACTTTAAAAATTATATACAAAGGAGGTCTAGAAACAGAAGGAAAAGCTGCCCCAAAACATTCATATCTACCCCAGATTAAAGAAAATAGAATTATACATAGAGCAAATAATAGAATATATGTTGCCTTTTCAATAGCAAACAAATTAACAGTATAAAAACTTAGAAGTGATGGAGCAGCAGGTGGAAGAAAGAAGGAGAGGAACATGCAAGTATAATCATGTAAACATCAAGATTGCTTGATGTGAAAATAGATGACTCTTCTACTTTCTTATGATCAGGGAAAATAACCCAGGACAATAAAAAAGTAACATAAGAATCAAATAGCAGTGAAATGACTAATGTTTACATCACTATAGAAGAAAATCAAGATGGTAGCCCAAGGGAAATATCTGAATTTTTCTTATCGGTATTATAAGGAGCAGTAGATGGAGGGGAGGGACACTCCGAGGAACAATAAACAATTGGGAAACAAATGAGAGTCTTCCTCTAACTATATTGAATAATAAGGATGGGATAAAAAGATGCAAGGATTTCCCACCTGCATTCATTTTCCTTATCAAATAGACAAATTTCTTAGTAAATCCTAAATAAATAGATTCTCACTTTATTTCTCTCTTTTTTTTTTTTTAATATATATTTATTTATTTATTTGACTGCATGAGGTCTTAGTTACAGAGACTTAGTTACAGCACATGGGATCTTGTTCCCTGACCAGGGTATGAACCCGGGCCCCCTGCATTGGAAGCAGAGAGTCTTAGCCACTGAACCACCAGGGAAGTCCCCTTTATTTCTCTTTTTAAAAAATGTTTATTTGTTTATTTGGCCCAAGAGCAATCTATGAAGATTACATGTGTAAGGTTTTCCAGTCTGAGTAAATAGAACTTATCACAAAATGATTTAGGCTCAGGAGTTAATGAAATATATATATATAATCATTAATAGGGGTTTCCCTGGTGCCTCAACAGTAAAGAGTCTGCCTGCAATGCAGGAGACTCAGTTTTGATCCCTGGGTCGGGAAGATCCCCTGGAGGAGGAAATGGCAACCCACTCCAGTATTCTTGCCTGGAGAATTCCATGGACAGAGGATCCTGGCGGGTTATAGTCCATGGGGTGGCAAAGAGTTGGACTCGACGGAGTGAGTTTTACTTCACATTTTCATAATCTGTTCTCTGATTAGGAAAGAATAGTAAACAGTTCACATCAATTAATACAGTTTATGTTACAGTAACCCGTCAAATAAAATGATTTTTCTGCTTTGTTAGCTCTCCAATGCTGTTGCAGAGAATAGCAATGAATGAAGACTCCAGTGAGCACTGGGGGCCCTCTACACCTCTGGTGATACACTGTCTCCTGATGGGATGCAAATAAAACACATGGTGTCATGAAGTATTCTTGCCAAAATCGTTTAACCTAAATCTAATCAAGTTTTAGACACAACTCCCATAAAACGTGAAGTAGTTACTTTTTTGTCTCTGGGTCTGCAAACTCATAGGCTAACTAAAGACCGTCTCTGCACCTTCTGGAATATTCTCTTTGGGGATATTTGGCATCTCCCTTCGTACATATGACAGAGGAGCAGCAATGAAATCAAGTTGCTATGTTACAATGAGAAAACACATCCTCCTTGCTCCCTAGCCACCAGATGAAACCACAGACAGCTTCTCTTCTTGGATTATAAATCCTTCTCTCCAACTGACATTGGAAAGTCTGACTCAGTAAAAATGTGGGGTGTGTGGGGGGATGTGTGTGTGTGTGAAGAAATCTTTACAATTCTTCTAATCTTACATGTATAAAGGTACTTTAGTTCTGAAAACAATTGGTTCATTCTAAACCAAGTAGATGAGCAGGTAAGAGGAAACTGTTGTCTTTAAGAGCATAGCTTTTGACTGGGGTTACCTTATTTGGAAGAATCTGAAATGTTGCTAACGCTCCCTGTGGCTCTATGACTGATAGAGAACATCTGATACCAGTTTACAGATTCCATGATTCATTAAAGGATTTTGGTCTGTTTCTACTCCTTTAGTGCCCTGTCTTTATCCTAAAGATTTCCCCACAAACAGATTTCAGCATTTTCCTAAATGGACAGATTATTTCTCTGAGTTTATTTGTGTGATTTATTTTTTCCTTGTCTTTTTTTCCTAATTGTGGTGATTTACTGTCACTGGTGTTTTTCTTTTGAGTTCCTTTCTTGGGTGGGAGATCATTTTTGGCTTCAGACTGGAATGTCCCAGAATAACTGCTGTTTAAAAGACTACTTGTGTGTTGCAATTTTAAGGAACTCTCATGATTGAGGCCCGAGATCTATCTATAGGTCCCAAATAGGGTGGGAATATTTATATCTCTGATTTCTGTGCTAAGACTCCCATTACTTCAGAGTACATTTAGCCCAATTCTCTACTCAGGCCTAGAAGAAGCAAAGCAGTAAAAGGACATCAAAGTATGCTATAGACTCAATTTCTTATGTCCCCAAAACCAATAAGCTGAAACCTAATTGCCAGTGTGATGATATTTGGAGATGGGGGGGGTCTCTGGGAGGTAATTAGGTCATGAGGGTGGAGCCCTTAAGAAAGGGATTAGTGCCTTATAAAAAAAGACCCCAGAGAGATCCCTTCCCACTTTGGCCCTGTGAAGATATAGCCAAAAGACAGGTATTTATAAGCCAGACACCAAATTTGCCGGCACCATGATCTTAAACTTTTCAGTCTCCAGAATTTTAAGAAACAAATGCTTGTTACTCAAGCTACTGAGTTTATGGTATTTTTGTTAGAGTAGCTCAAATGGATTAAGAGTGTATGGTATAGTAAGAGGCAGGATTTTGACTCAGTTTTCAATCATCTGAGGACCTTGTTAAAATGCAGATTCTGAGCCAGTAGGTCTGGAGTGGGGACTGAGAAATTGCCTTTCTAACAAGTTCCAAGATGATACTGATGCTGCTGATCGAGGCACCGTACTTTAAGAACCACTGTGATGTAGTCTTTCCCGAATTTGCCTGAGGCTCATCAGAAGTGACTGTTGTATATACAAATACCAAATCTTTCCCCGGGAACAGTGATTCAGAGGTCTCCTTTGGGGTCTCTAGTCTGCCATTCTAAGAACCTCTTCATGCTACGGTTCCACACTACATCCTGACCTGATCTACTGGTACTCCTCTACCCTCCCTTCATTCATTTTCCTCCTTCCCTTCAGGGGCTTCCCAGGTGGCTCAGTGGTAAAAGAATCTGCCTGCAATGCAGGAGACGTGGTCCCCAGGTTCGGAAGATCCCCTAGAGGAGGAAATGGCAACCCACTCCAGTATTCTTACCTGGAGAATCCCAAGGACAGAGGAGCCTGGTGGGCTGCAGTCCATGGGGTCTCAAAGAGCATGACTGAGCACGCGAGCGCACACACACACACACACACACACACACACACACACACACACACACACACACACACACACACACACACACACACACACACACACACACACACACACACACTTCCCTTCTATATCTTTTTCTCCCTTCCCTCCAACAAATATTTATTGAGCCTGCACTTGGGATATATATCTGAATAACAGACTACCTTTGCAGACAATAGACAAATAAATAGGTAAATAAGCAGAAGAATTACAGTCTGTGATATAGTTAAGAGGGAAATAAATAAATCTGATGAGATACAGAGGGATGGGTGGGGTGGGAAACCATTTAAGTCAAGGTTGTCAGGGGTGTTCTCTAAGGAAGACAGTTGGGCTAAAATTCTTATTGAACCCTCCAGCCTAAGCCTCACTACTTGTGTTTTGGGGACACAATGCCTTGGTTCATGCTGTTTGTTTGTTTTTTTTTCACCATGAGTGTTTCAGAAGAGTTCTAACATTAGTGTAACATTAAAGAGGAAAGAAAAAAAAAAAAAAGAACAGAATTCCCTTCCTGTCTTGTATTAGTTTGCCATGGTGCTGTAACAAAGTACACATATTGAGTGGTTGTAATAACAGAAACTTACTATCTCACAGCCCTAGAGGCTAGAAGGCTAAGATGAAGGTGTCAGCAGGGCCAAAAGCCCTCTGAATGTGCAGGGAAATATTTGTTCTCAGTCTCCCTCCACCCCCAGCTTCTGCTGGTTCCTTGGTTTAAGGCTGCATAACTCTGCTCTTCCATGGTATTCTCCCCGTGTGTGAATCCCTTTCCCCAAATTTCCTCTTTTCATGAGGACACCAGTCATATTGGATTAGGGACCCAACCTACTGACCTCACCTTAACTAATTATGTAAGTTAACAATCCCATTTCCACATAAGGTCACATTCTAAGCTACCACGGGTTAAGGCTTCACATATGAACGTCTGGGGGACACATTTCAGCTGTGGACAAAGAATGTCACTGACTGCCTTGTCCTAAAGCCATCAGCCACTGCAGCCACCCCACTGTGGGGCACACTCAGAGAATTCAGGATGAAGAAAACTAAACCCTGGCCCTAGACAGTTAAGGTGCATGTCAAAGGGATGATTTCAAAGAGTCCAGATTCTTGCATCTTCCCAAACATAGAAAAGTACTAAATTTATTAACTTGAGATATGTTTTTTAAGTAAGAGTAATCATTTAAAAAAATATATATTTGTGTATTTATTTATTTGGCTGCAACAGGTTTTAGTTGCAGCACATGGGATCTTTAGTTGTGGTGTGTGAACTCTAAGTTGCAGCTTGTGGGGTCTAGTTCCCTGACCAGGGATCAAACCTGTGCCCCCTGCATTGGGGGTGCAGAGTCTTAGCCACTGGACCACCATGCAAGTAACAGTGGTCTTTGGATGTTCTGACCACGAGGGTTTTTTTTTTTTCCCAAAATTTCCTATATATCCTCCCTTATATCCTCCTATATATCCTCTTCAGAAGAGCCCCTCGGAGCTATGAGAGAGTGTATCCCAGCCTCAGTGTGTCTGCTGAATAAACCCTAATTCTCAACTTTTAGGTTGTGAAAGTTTTTCAGTCGACATAACCCATAACAGATTTCTACTACATAGCTTTTCTCACAATGCTGATCCCTAACTTACAGAACCTGATATAGTTGTGCTATTTGCCCTTTCCCAAAGCCAACACTGCTGAGGGGTCAAGTGATCAATTTAGAGAAGTTTCACTGTGCCAAAATTGAACCTAGCTTTAGCTTCGACCTTCAATAGATGTAGCTGTCCTACAGTCACCAGCTCCAATGTGAGTAAGTTTTTCTCATAAGCAGACGAGGTCACCTACATAACTCCAAAAACTTGCCTTAAGCCACAATAACCTTTGATTTCTTCTGACCCTCACTAAAGGGGTGTGTTGGTTTCTACGTATAACATTACAATATCTAGAAGTTATGTTTGATGATGCTTAAAATGCTTAAACTTTATTTCAAAGTGGATTTAACTTAGTAACTTTCACTTAGTATCAGAAGTAAAAGGAAATGAAATATTGAAACAGAGCAGGTCCCTGTGGGGCCGTCCTGGGTACAAAGCCTTTCAGTGTCCCTCATTTCTTGTTTGTAGGGAAAAGGCTTCACCCTTCTAGACCTTCCCTGAGTTTCAAAGAGCAGACCTCTGTGAATTGTGTGCTTCAGTCGTGTCCAGCTCTTTGCAGCCCCGTGGACTGTATTCCACCAGGCTCCTCTGTCCAGGGGATTCTCCAGGCAAGAATACTGGAGTGGGTTGCCATGCCTTCTTCCAGGATATCTTTCTGACCCAGGGATAGAATCCATGTCTCCGGAGTCTCTTGCATTGGCAGGCAGACTCTTTACTACTTAGTAACCCACACTGGAAGTACATCATAATGCAAAATAGGTTAGAGTGATACAGAGTCAAACTTTTAAAGTCCAATCAGTCACAAAGCACAGGATATGTAAATATTAACAATATTGAATCGGCCAACAGGGCATTTTGTTTAATAGACTGCAAAATTCCTAAGGAGAGAGATTCTGCCATCTGACTCAGCTTTGATCCCCAACACAGTGCCTAGCCCAGGGCATTGCACAGAGCATGTTTCTGATACATTAAATTGAATGAAGTTTTAAAAAAAGTGGCTTATCTCCCTTAACAGAGATTGGAAGCATTCAAAGTTAAATTTAAGGAGTTAAAGTAAAACTCTACTTTCGGGGAACTGTTATAAATACAATCAGAAACAGAAGTAGACTCAATTATCTCCATCCTAAAGAAAAAGAAACAGAGATTAAATACCTCACACAACTAGGGAAGTAACCGTGAGAATTCACAATATGTTTATAATCATTATGGTCCACATACTCAACCATTGTTATATATGTCAGTTAATACCACTGGTGAATAGCCAGAGGTCCAGAGCATCCTTTTTCTAAGGAATTCTTCAACTGAGAGGTTTGCTATTAGCTTATTAGTGTATTCCTCCTGTTGAAGTCAAGAAATACACTATAATGATTATTCATTCTATCTTTGGCATTACTCTATTCCTAAGTTCAAATTCTGGCTTTGGCATAGTGTAACTGTGTAACTTTGTGCTACTCAACTTTTCCAAACTCAGTTTCATCATCTGTAAAATAAGGCTAATTATTGCTACCTCATAGAGTTGTGATTTCATGTTTAAAGCACATGTTTTAGCACAGTTCTTGGTACATAACCCAAACTCCATAAAGATATATCAAAAGTACACCTATTTTGTATGTAATATGTCATTGTATGAATAGACACAATTTATTTATTCACTGTTGATATATATTTGAGTTGTTACCAGCTTTTGATTATTACAAATAAAGCTACTTGAACATTCTTATATGTTTTTGTATAGAGTTATGCTTTAATTTCTCTTGGGTACATTTCTAGCGTGGAATAGGAGATGTATTTTTAGTTTTTACAAGATTGCCAAAGTGTACCGAGGGAAAGGAGGTGGGTGGGATGAATTGGGAGGTTGGGACTGACATGTATACACTGCTGTATATAAAACAGATAACTATAAGCACCTACTGTATACCTCAGGAAGCTCGACTCAGTGCTCTCTCATGACCTAAATGGGAAGGAAGCTTTAAAAAGAGAGGATATATGTGTACATATAACTGATGCACTTTGCTGTTCACTAGAAACCGCCGCAACATTGTAAAGCAACCATACTCCAATAAAAATAGTACAAAAAAAATCTCCAAAGTCTTTTCCAAAGTGGTCGTGCCATTTTGTATTCCCACTAACAGTGAGTGAGAGTTCCAGCCCTTCACATTGTTATTAAGACTTGGGATAGTCAGTTTATTTATTTATAGAATTGCTTGTGTGGTGAAACAAATAAAATTTGCCGTCTTGACTAGTTTTAGTGTATAGTTCATTAGTGTTTAGTACATTTACATTGTTTGAAACATGTTCAGAACATTTTAATCTTACAAAACTGAAAATCTATATCCATTAAACAAGTCCCCATTGTCCCTTCTCCCTAACCCCTGGCAACTACTATTTTACTTTCTGTCTCTATGAATTTTACTACTTTAGATCCCCCATATAAGTGAAATCACACACCATTTGTCCTTTTGTGATGAGTAATTTCATACAGAAAATTTTACTTCTTCCCTTCCAATTTAGATGCCTTTTATTCCTTCTTTTTCTTATTTAATTGTACTGACAAGTAGTGATAGCACTGTGTTGAAGAGAAGTGGTTAAAGTGGGCATCCTTGTCTTATTCTTGATCTCAGAGGAAGAGTTTTCAGCTTTTCACCATTGAGTATGATATTAGCTGCAGGCTTTTCATATATTGGCTTTATTATGAAGGTAGTTTCCTTCAACTCCTATTTGGCTGTTTTTACCATGAAGGGATGAGAGAACTTGTCAAATATTTTTTCTGCAAAAGTTGAGATGATCATGCATTTCTTGTCCTTCATTTTGTGAATTTGGTCTATTATGTTGATTTTCATATGTTGAACAATTCTTGCATCTCAGGAATAAATCCGGCTCAGTCATGGTGTATAATCCTTTTAAATGTGCTTTTCAATGTAGTTTGCTAGTGTTTCGTTGAAGGTTTTTGCATTAATATTCATCAGGGAAATTAATCTGTAGTTTTCTGGTAGTTTCTTTATCTGGTTTTGGTATCAGGGTAATGCTACCCTCAGAGAATGAATTTGGATGTGTTCCCTTCTGTTCAATTTCTTCACAAGCGTTTGAGAAGAACTGTAGTTAATTACTTCTTTAAATGTTTGGTAGACTTCTTCAGTAATATCTGGTCTTGAGTTTTTCTTTGTTGGGAGATATATATCCATCTGTCTCTCTCTGTATATATCTCCCTGTCATTAGAAATGATAAAGACTATATTCTATTTGGAAATGAGACTGTACCAAACAATGGCTGCAGAAGAATCATCCATTCTGTGTCTTCTCTTCTGTTGGGTCACTCAGAAATACATCAGCTAGTGGTTTTTGCTTGTCACTTCCAGTTATTTTTCATTTGTGCATTTAGTTGCACCTACTTTCCCTTCCATATAAATTCAAGATCCCCTTTTCACATACTGTTCTGCCAAGTCTCTGAGGCCTGGCCAGAAAGCTGATTTTCTGTGCCGTGTTGTCTTTTGACTGACATCGTCCATATCTCAGTTTCCCCTGATCACAACATCTCATTTATTGCTGGAGAAAACACGGTTGCTGGATTTTCCCGTGTCACCTGTCTCATGACAGAGTCCTGACTCACTTCCCAAATAACTGCACACAATTAAGAGATCTTTTGAGAACCAAACTGCTAGTTATTTGAGACTCATCAACCTAGGAAATACCTGTAATACAGGTTTTTGAAACATGGTTTATTTTTTGGTTACAATTGTGGTCTTTCTGATGCTCTAGCCCTGATGTCTGACAGTTCAGAGATCTGTTGGGAGGTTTTCGTTCACTGATTCAATCTCCTTACGAGTTATTGGTATGTTCAGATTTTCTTTTTCTTTATAATTTAGTTCTGGCAGGTTTCTAGGAATTTTATCCAATTTGTTGGCATACAGTTGTTCATAGTATTCTCTTATAATCCTTTTTATTTATGTGGCATTGGTTGAAATGCCCCCCTTTTCATTTCTGATTTTAGTTATTTTTTTCTTAATCTAACCAAAGGTTTCTCAATTTTGTCGGTCTTTTAAATAAAGCAGCCGTTAGTTTTATTGACTTAAAAAATCTTTTTCTATTCTCAATTTTAGTAATTTCTGTTCTAATCTTTATTATATCCTTAAAATAGTAATTTTTATGTTATGTTTTTCATGATAATTTAAAAAAAAATTTTAAACATCTTTTAAAAAGGAAGTCAGTTTCCCTGGGAGAGGGAACAAGAATGAGAAGGGTCCTGAGGAAACTTTTCAAGATTGATGGATTTTGATTGTGGTCATGGTTTCACAGATATAAACATATGTCAAAACTCATCAAATTGTACATTTTGCAAATGTACAGTTTATTGTATGTAATTATACCTTAATAAAGCTATCAAATAGCAGATTTCTAAAAACAAGTCAAATTTTAAAATTTGCAGGCATACGTTATTTCAAGTGATTTTTTTTCTAAGTTTAGTCTATTCAAAATTCCTTCACTACAAAGTCAATATTTGTATATTTGTCTCCTGTGCTTTGCCTGTTCCTGGATCTCCAGTTTTGATACTGACCTGCTATTCAACTCTGAGCCAATCACTCTCAGTCTTCTTGAGTAGAGGTATCACTATAAAGAAGTTCAACAGAAATATTCTCTCAACCTTTTTCCAGTTAGACTCTTTCATCATTGCATTTTCAGGTTGATATTCATCTCATCAAAGGAGGTTGCACCTATGAAATAATCTTGTTCTCTTAATTTTTAAAAGCAGATAGCATTTATGACATGATTGCAGATACTTTATACATTTAACTTTGGAGTTTTACTTTTCAAGAGCTTTATTTACCAGTATGAAAACTGGCAATGATGTTACACTACTCCCGATGGCTTTAAGATGCTAATTGTGTCACTGACGTTGTACAGTTTTAATAACAGATGTGACTCCTTTGACACTAGTACTTGGAAAAATCTACAGCCCCTCTTTGTTAAAGCAACTGAACCTAAAATACTAATATGTGCTCTATAATAGATGAAAGATGTTTTAAGATAGGTAGGCCTAGGGGCAATTTGACATTTTTCTCTTTGATTTTTAGTTATTACCAATGTAATCATACCAGGTTCAATGCAATCCCAAGATTCTTCCCTTTTTCGTCTTCAAAACTTGAAAATTCTTACTTTTTCATATAATTGATTCCATCATATACTGCATCACTTTGTACACTTACAGCAACTCCAAATCCACCTAGTGGTTTTATCTGCAATGTAAATCTACTGGCTCCCATCATCTCTCTTGAAGGCTATGGCTTCAACATAATTTATTCAGCATTTTATTCAAAAGATATTTATTGAACGTCAAACTATGTGCCAGGTCTCTATACCAGAGATATGGCTGTGAACAAGGAAAAACAATCACTCTCATGGAGTTTGTAGTCTAACTGGAAGACAGATTTTGAACAAGCAGTTATAAGGTTGATGAGTGTAACAATAAAGGAAGTGTAAGACCAAGATATTTGCTATGGAAGCATTTCTTTTTCCTTCGCGCTTTGACGGGCAAAACCACTAGCTTAAAAAATGGTATGTATTTCTTCCAACTCCCTGCTCCTGGCAACTCACAGGAGAGATTCCACATAGGGAATATCGTGTCAAGAAGTAGAAACAAGTCCTTATGACTTTTTTTTTTCCCTTTTTAGGGAAGTCAAAACATCCTTCTTAACAGTAGTCATTCTGGTTTAGCTGCCGGCTGAGCAAGACTAGGTATTTAAAACAATTCTCCAAGTTTTCTCTTGGTGGCTACAGCTGTTTCCCACATTTTATAAGTTATCACTGCATGGGAGATACTTAGAAGAAACACCCTCCGAAAAAGATTGTTTTCCTATGTTTTTAAACAATAGTTCAGAGAGTTGTTAGACCATATCTACAAATTGGTTCCATGAGAGCCTTAAGGAGATTTTTTTTTGTTTTCTTTAGTCTTAGATTTCTTGACATACCTGGGGGCTCTCAGAGAAAAGACTTTATTGACTTTAAGGCCATGTTTACAAGTGAATAGCTCAAACATTTTTGCTATGAAAGCTGTTTGGTGGCTCTACAAGCACAGTTAAGCTTGTCAGAGGGTAAGTAAATGAACAACTACAACTTAGGCATCTTCTGAAAGATCATTAGGTCCAAACTCAACCCCAATATCAACAGCAGCTGAAAAAGACACTGAAAAAGACAGAAAAAGACAGTCACACCTGGTGAAAAATACAAAAGAGATAAGATGCTTTTCAAACGGCTAACCTAGGATTATCTTTCAACCAGGGCTAAACCAAATAGAAGATAAAAGACGTGTTTACTTGCAGAATCCTATCATATTTGTGCAGACCCAGAGTCCAGGCCTGCTTAAGTGAGTTGTTTTCGCTCTTTGTCACCCCAGTTTACCGAGGAGGGGAGGAGAGTTTGGGTGCCTGCCACTCAAACCTTCCCCCAACCCTCTGCTTCCTAACATCCCTGGTGTGCATGGGTGGATCTGTGAGGCCAGTTCCGCATTTTGATTGAGTCTATAATCTTCTGGCTGACGAGGACAAAAGGTTTTGCTGGCAATAGACCTAGAATAATCAGGCAGCACATCTGTGTGAATGTTAGCACCTTATGGTGGAAAGAGCCCCAAGTCTTGGTTAAAATCGCATAACCTCTCTGGGTCTCATTTTCCCCTTGTTTTAAAATGCACTAGATTAGAAGACTGCACATCTGAATCACCTGGGATACTTATTAAAAGTAGGTATTTCTGGGGGCTTCCCTAGGGATCCAATGACAAAGACTCCGCACTCCCAACGAAGGGGGCGGGGGTTCAATCCCTGGTCAGGGAACTAGATCCCACAAAACGCAGCTGAGAGTTCACATGCAGCAACTAACAGCCAGTGCAGCCAAACAAATAAAATATTAAAAGGAAAAAAAAAGGTATTTCTGGCCCTTCCTTGCAGATTTGAATAAGTGGTGGCATGAGGATAGGAGCTGGGTTAGGGGTAAGAGTGTATGTTGAAATCTGTTTTCTAGAAGCTCTGCTGGTGGCTCTGCTGGGTAGCCTGTCACATTCTGTTGTAAATTTTTCAGAGATGATTTCAGAAAACCACAAAGTTAATATTAAACAAGGAATACACTAGTATTGTACTATATAAAGTATTAAAATATGTGCTGAAAAATACAGCAGTTGTTGCTCTTTCCTCCCATCTCCAAAAGACTAATCTGAGTTAACCCCAAAGTTATAAGCACTAGTAATGATAACAATAATATTAAAACTTAACTACATGCCAGGCACTGTCCTAAACACTTCATAGGTCTTCAGACAATTATCTCAACAACCCTATGAGATAGAGTATTACTATTAGTCCATTTGATGTATGAGGAAGCCAAGGCATGAAGAACTCAAGTAACTTATACATGGCAACACAGATAGCAAAATAAACCTGTTGGATTCAGGCTGGGCCAGAGGAACATTCTGTCTGGAGATATTCAAGTAGTTTCCCTCTGACATTTGCAGGCAGTATAGTTGTCTGGAAAAAGCCAAGGCTTTCGTTTCAAACACTCAATTCTGGTATAATTACTCACTGCTTGTGTGGTCTTGAGTGATCTTACTAAAATAGCATAGTTGTTGTTTAGTTGCTAAGTCATGTCCAACTCTTTGCAACCCAGGGACTGTAGCCTGCCATACTCCTCTGTCCATAGGATTTCCCAAGCAAGAGTACTGGAGTGGGTTGCCATTTCCTTCTCCAGGGGATCTTCCCGACCCACATCTCTTGTGTCTCCTGCATTGGCAGGTGGATTCTTTACCAATGCACCTTGTAGACTGTGTGGCTAAAGAACAGACATTTATTTCTCACATATCTGAAGACTGGGAAATCCAAGATCAAGATGCCAGCCACTTCGTTCCCGGTGAGAGGCCTCTTCTTGGTTTGCAGAAGGCCATCTTCTTGGTGTATGCTCAAGTGACTCAGAAAGAGAGGGCTCTGATCTTTCCTTCTTCTTATATGGGCACTAATCCCATCATGGGGGATCCACCCTCATGACTTCATCCAAACCTAATTATCTCCCCAAGTCCCCCCTTCAAACACGATCACATTGGAGGTTAGAACTTAATGTAGGAACTTCAAGAACACACACCATTCAGTCCATCGTACTGAGTTTCAATTTTTTTTAAATCTTCATGTTACATATCATAGCTATTTGTAAGGCTTGAAAATGACAAAGCAAGATTTTTATAAGGCCATAGCTCGGTCCCATAATAAAGCCAAAGTAAAACGTTCAAAACTTTTATTGATTACGTACTGATTACATATCAGTCTCTTAGTTGTGTCTCTTTGTGACCCTGTGGACTGTAACTCGCCAGGCTCCTCTGTCCATAGGATTTACCAGGCAAGAATACTAGGTTGGGTAGCCATTCCCTTCTTCAGAGGATCTTCCTGACCCAGGGATCAAGCCAGGGTCTCCTGCATTGCAGACAGATTCTTTCCTGAGCCACCCGAGCAGCTAACACATGGTGATTGTCTCATGGTGTATACTTTTATTTTCAAACTCACCAAAATGTATGCATTAAATATGTACAGCTTTTTAGTGTATGGCCCCTACCTCCTCAAATCATGAACTTAAACAGTGGAGCAAACTGACCTAAAAAGAATCCAGTGGCCATAGTCTCTGCTTTGCCCCTGTCCCACTCTCTCCTCTTTGTTTTTTTTCTAAAATTAATTTCCATTGGAGTATATTTGTTTTGCAATGTTGCGTTAGTTTCTGCGGTACAACAAAGTGAGTCAGCTCTCCATGTACTTATATCCCCGCTTTTTGGGATTTCCTTCCCATTTAGGTAACCACAGGGCAGTGAGTGGAGTTCCCTGAGCTATACAGTAGGTTCTCATTAGTGATGTGTTTTACACAGAGTATCAGTAGTGTGAAAGTGAAAGTCACACAGTCGTGTCTGACTCTTTGCAACTGTAACCTGCCAAGCTCCTCTGTCCATGGGATTTACTAGGCTAGAATACTGGAGTGGGTAGTCATTCCCTCTTCCAGGGGATCTTCCCAATCCAGGGATGGAACCCAGGTCTCCCGCATTGCAGGCGGATTCTTTACCAGCTGAGCCCATATAGGGAAGCCCATCAATAGTGTATATATATATGTCAATCTCCCAGTTCCTCCCACCCTGCCCCCAACTCTTGATGTCTATTACCGGAGGCCAACTTCAAGGGGAGAAAAACAGCTGTGAAATCTTTAGCCTAAGGGCAGTGTTCTTTTCTAGCTCTAGAATTCTTTAGTGTATGAGCCATCATCCAGCCCCTCCTCCTTCTCTGTT
The DNA here is from genome assembly GCF_910594005.1 of Cervus elaphus. NCBI lineage: Eukaryota > Metazoa > Chordata > Mammalia > Artiodactyla > Cervidae > Cervus > Cervus elaphus. Next base: position 28,076,553 of record NC_057840.1, read on the forward strand.
TCTGATTCATCAATGGAGTGTGGAAATGTTTAATACTTTCTCCTTTGGAATAATTCTTCTGTGACCTTTTCACCTCCAGTCTAGCCTACAGGCTGAACAACTAGGTTAAAGATTGAAAAGCTTTGGGTTTTAGAGGAAACAATAAATAAACTGGGATTGAGTTTCCTTTTTAGGAAAAAATTTCTAGATTAAAAAAAATAGCAGTATCATTTTAATATTTTTAAAATATGTTGGTTATGAAATTCATGGAGAAAATATGAAGTAGTATAGCAATGTTCTGAAGAAACTGCATTGTAATCACAAAACCACACAACTGGTATTAGAAACAAAAGCACTGACAGAAAAGCCTCTTTTCCCATATCACCGGAAAAATGAATCTAACCGCTGAATCTCTTATTTGGCAGGATCCGAAGACTCAGCTACTTAAGGTAACCACTGGAGAAGCTGGCGGTCAAGTCCAAGAAGATGCCACAGAGAAACCACACTACAGTATTCATCCAGCCAACACAAGACCATTAATCAACCACAAAGACAGAAAGATGAATAAGGAGACTCGAGAATTTGAAGAAGTTAACCCCAGGAATCTTGGCCCTGTCATGCAGTGACCCCTCACGTTAATATTGGACAGACCATATCATTATCTGAAGGAAGATAAGCAAAGTATGTAGGGCTCTGGCACATCCGCATTGAGCCACTTCAGGGAATAAGCTCTTGAAGAAGGGTCTATGAGTAACAACCTGGTAACACCTAACATTTGGGGACGATTAAACAAGCATTGCTATTCACAATCATTGTGGCACAAGACCAAGAAGAAATCAAAAATTTATTCATGTGTTTTTCTGTCTTAACCTTGTTTCTGACCTCGTCTTGTCTTTCCAACCTATAATTTTAATTTGGTTCAGCTTTCCTCAGCCATTTAGCTTGAATTTTATTTAATCATTATATAAATAACCTTAAATCCCACGGAGAGTCAGTAGAAATCATTAAATAATTAAATACTTATTAAGACAATGACAGCAAGAAATTTCTCTCTCCCTCCTTTCTCTCTAGCTCTCTTTCTCTCCTCTCTTTTCTTTATACAAAGATTCTTTGAGAATGCAGTGATCTCAGGCCTAAAATATTCAGCTCTGCCTTTTGTTCAGGACTCTTGGAAAGCTGGGGTGGTCTACAATCTTAATCTACAATTAAGATGTCATCCCCGCTCCCTCCTCTTTTGCCCCATGCTTTGCCTGTACAAATGGAGGCTTTGGGATTTTGCAGTGTGCTAACACTCTAAAACCCTATTAATACTGTTGCCTTTTTGGTTGACAGATTTGTAGTTACGGTAACTAATCTGAGCTAAAAGATGTAGAGGTTTTTGCAAGTTCAAACAAAACCTATTATTATTTTGAAAAAAACAAAAAACAAGCCACAGACTCAATCTCCACACTTAATTTCAAAGGACAACCATCAGAACAATATTCTTTATCCCAACGTGGGAAATTAAAAAAAAAAAAAAAGTAAAGGATTTTTCAAACTGCAAAACAGACAAAAGTTCCTCTACTTAAAATTTGAGGTTAATAAACTTCAGAAATCTTGCTAAAATAATGAATGAGACCGGTTTCCCAAGCACTTCCTGTTGTAGTTGAGGAAAGAAAAGGCTCCTTCCCCAGTCCTCCCCCAACCTGAAAGACAGTGGGTGCTACTAGGACTGCATGCTGGTTGAGCATACGCCTGGCTGGAATTCCCAAAAAAAAGGTGCAGCCAGGGTGGGGCAGAAGCACAGGCCTCCAAATTCACAGCTGCTATCAGTTTCCCAAACTGTTTTTAGAATCTCCAGGGTTGGGAGTGGGATAGATTATGCTCTGCACAATTTGGTTTGTGGATCTGGGAAGGGAGCCAGATAGAGTTCTCCCGTGATTCTGGGGATGATGTGTGCTCTCCAGAGACACGTGAAGTTACATGGGCCTTCGGATATCACTCGGTGAATCTGTCCATTTGTTTTCCAGAACATGCAATGGAGGCGCAAAATGTAAAATAATAGTGTCCAAGGTCATCACATAGATGTTCTCTTGACACAGCAGGGACTCAGACCCAGTGTCTTCTTCCAACTCATTCATGTCTAATAAACCAAGTAGGTAGTAATCAAAATTGTCAGATATAATTTGAAGATATATAAAACACGGACTTTGGTTTAGTATGCATATAATAATTTTAATGTAGTAAAATATATATAACAAAATTTTTAAAGTGTACAGTTCAGTGGTATTAAGTACATTCACATTCATATACAAATATATATTTTACAATGCCCACTATCTGCATGGAAGTGGAAAAGTTCAGCCAAAAGTATTTTACTATTCTCAATCAATTATTGAATGGGAACCTACTATGTGGCCATGTTAGGCCATGTTTAACGTGGCCTATTGTGTCTACCATGTTAGAATCTGACAGACTCTAGGACTCAGGAGTTTATAACTTGTTCAGGAAACAAGATTCATAAATAGGAGGCTGTAATTAAACATAAAAGGAAGTATGATGCCGTTTTCTTTTTGGTCACACAGCTTGTGGGATCTCAGCTTCCTGACCAAGAATTGAACCTGGGCCATGACAGTGAAAGTGCTAAATCCTAACCACTAGACCACCAGGGAACTCCAAAAGGCAGTATGATACATTTTAAATGAATGATAATGACAATAAGTGTGTAGAATCCAAAGGACAAAATCTTGTCCTTGTGAGATGTATGAGATGTGTGCATGTGTGCTCAATCACTTCAGTTGTGTCCAACTCTTTGCAACCTCGTGGACTGCAACCCCCCAGGATCCTCTGTCCATGGGATTTCCCAGGCAGGAATACTGGAGTGGGTTGCCATTCCCTTCTCCAGGGGATCTTCCTGACCCGGGGATTGAACCTGCGTCTCCTGCCTGACGAATTTTTCACCACTGTACCACCTGGGAAAGCCTCGTTGTGTGATGGGTAGTCAGGAAAAGCTTCAAAGAGAAGAAGGACTTGAGCCACATTAGTAAAACAGAAGTCACCAGTGGATGCTCCAGAGGAAGGAACAGAGCGACCCAAGCCATGGAGGTGCACTGCAAAAGACTTTTTGACAAAAAGTAAATTAAAAAGTCTGAGAATAGCAAAGAGCAGCTTGCTACCAGATTCAAATGGCCAGTTCTATGAAAGAGGCCATTTTATTGGGAGCTGTTGAAGACTCTTGAACAACATGATTTTAACAGCACATTGCAATGAAATGTGTAGGATGGATTGAAAGAGAAAGAGCTGTAATTAGGAGGCCATTATGAAAGTTTGAGTACAGAGAAAAGAAAGAACGGTGGGGTTGGGATGTGGTGCCATAGGTAAGTGAAATATTGCAAAGAGAGAATCAATAGAACTTATTAACCAATTAGATATTGAAAGTGGGGAGGAGAGGCAAGAATCCTAGGTTCAAGCTAGAGTGACCAGTATTGTGGTACCAAAGACTGGATTAAGTCAAGAGAGGGAGATAATAGTAAAGGGAAGTTCAGTTTTAGATATGCTGAAATGGAAAGACTTCCCTGCTGGTCCAGTGGGTAAGGCTCTGCCTTCCAATGCAAGGGATGTGGGTTCAATCCCTGGTCAGGGATTACTATTCAAACACATTTTAAAGAAATTCTTTTTATTTTCACTTGCATCTTTGGCACAAAGTCTTAAACTCCTCAACTCAACTAACTGAAATGGGAATGATTAAGTTAATCACAATGTATGACATAATCTTCATGCAGAAGTAGAAGGACTGTAACTCAATGGCAAATATCAAGTTCACTTTATAATAATGGAGAAAGAATTGGAGACAGAAAGCCTTTTAATATTGTATTCGGTTGAGACTAATCCTATTGAAAATTGCAAATACATCCAGCAAGTTTGATATTGGTTTATATTAAGCATCTGTGGTGGTGGTTTAGTTGCTAAGTGCTGTCTGACTCTCGCGACCCCATGCACTGTAGCCCCACCAGGCTCCTCTGACCATGGAATTTCCCAGGCAAGAATACTGCAGTGGGTAGCCGTTTCCTTCTCCAGGGACTCTGCCTGACCCAGGGATTGAACCTGCATCTCCTGAATTCCAGGCAGATTCTTTACTGCTGAGCCACCAGGGAAGCTTGTATTAAGCTGCTAGGTTCAAGAATTTCAACATGATGTTACTGCTCTGAAACAAATTTAGAAAAATCAAGAGAAAATACTGTGTAATGTACTAACAGTGTTGGAATCAGACAAAAGAAAGTTTTATTGTTTATAAAATTATTTAATTGCCATCACTCTGACCTAGAAATTTTGATACTTAGCAGAAAAAGCATTAACTATAGGGTAAATGAACTCTGTATTTTTCTGTATGTTTGTCCTGTAGGATGGATCTAATCAGTAGGTACAGTGCTTAGGGACCATGATATTATTATTATTTTTTGGGGGGACCATGATATTTTTTAAAAGCCCATGAAATTTTATTAAATTTTGTCTAAGAAGAAAAAAAAATGTTGAAACATATAAATTACATAAAAAATAATTTACAATATTGATATTAGAGTGGGAGGGACCCACAGAGTCAAAAGTGTCTATAGGGTCCACAAAAGTCATAATGTGACCTGCCCTCTGTACTCAGATCTGGGTCTCTAGTTCTAACCATAAACCACTGCTTTTCAAACTGTTCTGCATTCACTTAAGAATTCTGTCAGCCTATTATTTTCTTTTAAAGTTAAACATACTCATAATTAAGGATCAGCTAGTTCTACAAAGTTTGCAAAGACAAATGTCAGTCTGCAATGGCTTTTCTCCATATTCTCTTTCTCAGAAGCATCCACTTTGTACTTTTAAGTTACTCTTCTGACATTACCTCTAAATCTCTAAGTAACAAGCTTGTAATGCTCCTTGTTTCCTTTTTTAAGGTTTAGATTTTATCTATTGACTTCCTATCATGAAGATAATTATTTATTTATTATTATTTTAAAAAGTATTTATTTATATATTTGGCTGCACTAGGTCTTAAGTTCGACATGCAGAATATTTAGTTCAGTGGCATGTGAAATCTAGTTCCCTGGCCAGGGATCGAACCCTAGGCCTCCTGCCTTGGGAGTGCAGAGTCTCAGCCACTGGACCACCTGGGAGGTCCCTGGTTAATGTTTATATTATACTGGGCTTGTTCAGTCACAAGTGATAGAATTCCCACCTAGGTTAACACTGAGAAGAACGGAGCTATAGAAAGGGCACTCTTTTGTATGTGGAAACCAGGAACTCTCACATCCTCAAGTCTCCTTTCCCGCATTTATTCAGCTCCAGATGTGGTACTTTATTTTCTCCTCTATAGGTATAGAACTCAAGCTAGCAGTAGGAGCAGGAGATGGGTGTGGAGAGATTCTACTTTATGCTGCTCCAGCAAACTAATTCCAAAGAGAAGAAAGAAGATTCCCTTCCAGTGTTATTGTGAAAACTCTTCTGGAAGGACTCAGATGGGCCTAGCCTAGATCTCCCCTCTTCTCTTTTAGGTTAATCATTATCACAGGGTTTGAAGCCTATGATTGGCTGTTCTTGAGGCATAAGCCCACCCCAAGGCAAGGTAGAGAAGTGATTGACAGCTCCACAAAATTTGATTGGCACAAGAGAGGAGCAATTACCTAAAGGAAGAGGTAACATTCCTTCCAAAAGGGGAGAAAAGATGTTGGGCAGAGTCAAGACCATAGATGTCCTTTATGATCTCTATGATCTCTTAAGGATCAGCTTGGGTGTCATTTCTTGGTACCCCTTACGCCCTCAGTTCAGTTCAGCTGTTTGGTCACTCAGTCATGTCTGACTCTTTGCAACCCCATGGACTGTAGCACGTCAGCCTTCCCCATCCTTCACCAACTCCTGAAGCTTATTCAAACTCGTGTCCATCGAGTCGGTGATGCCATCCAACCATCTCATCTTCTATCATCCCCTTCTCCTCCTGCCTTCAATCCTTCCCAGCATCAGGGTCTTCTCCAATGAGTCAGTTCTTCGCATCAGGTAGCCGAAGTACTGGAGTTTCAGCTTCAGCATCAGTCCTTCCAATAAATATTCAGGACTGATTTCCTTCAGGATTGACTGGTTGGATCTCCTTGTAGTCCAAGGGACTCTCAAGAGTCTTCTCCAACACCACAGTTCAAAAGCATCAATTCTTTGGTTCTCAGCTTTCTTTATAGTCCAACTCTCACATTCATACATGACTACTGGAAAAATCATAGCTTTGACTAGACAGACCTTTGTTGGCAAAGTAATCCTATTGGGTTTCATGTCCTTTTCTGGGCTCATGTTACATCTTGGCTGTACTGAATCCATATTAATTTATATGTGCATCCATATTAATTTAAAATTGTCTGTGTGTTGGTCTTCAGAAACAGAAGCTTTCTGAAGAGAGCTACTGTAGCTTATTCCCATTTGCACACCCAGCCCCTCAGCAGATAGTGGGTGTTCCAGGAATGTTTAAAAAAAAATTAAAGATTATTACAAAATGGCAGCAAATCCTTTTGAATTGAGAGGAAAGAACAAAATGAAAGCTTAAAAGTATCAAACATTGTGATAAATGGTTTATAACAAGGGATTCATTTGATTTTTCACAACAGCATTTGAGGGAGGTATTCTTTTATTTCACAGACAGGAGGTTACAGATCAAGGTCCCACAACCTCATACAAATGATGTGTCAATATAATAATAAGCACTTTACCACTTGCTCAGTGGTAAAGACTCTGCAGTGCAGGAGACAAAGGAGATACGGGTTCAATCCCTGGGTTGGGAAGATCCCCTGGAGGAGGGCATGGCAACCCACTCCAGGATTCTTGCCAGGAGAATCCCGTGAACAGAGGAGCCTGGTGGGCTACAGTCCATGGGGTGACAAAGAGTGGGACACGACTTAGCACACACGCACTGCACACAGGTTACTTAAACCAGCCTGTTGGCTTTCAGCTACATTATCTTCTGCCCTCGCCTTCAGGTTAACAATGAACTTATATAACTTAGTGGTGCTCTTCTCCCTTCTTGGTAATTTGAACATTTCCTGCCAAGATTGTTTTATTTTACCTAAAGGTACTCCCTAGTAAGTTTTGCATCTTTCATTTGTTTATATCCTTAAAAAAATTTTTTTATGTTATATTGGAGTATAGCCGATGAAGAGAGTTGTGATAGTTTCAGATGCACATCAGAGCCACTCAGCCATACATATACATGTATCTGTTCTCCTCCCATCCAGTCTGTCACGTAACATTGAGCAGAGTTCCCTGTGCTACAAAATAGGTCCTTGTTAGTTACCCATTTTAAATATAGCGGTGTGTACCGGACAATCCCAAACTCCCTAACTATCCCTTCCTCCCATCCTTACCCCCTGGTAACCATAATTTTGTTCTCTAAGTCAGGGAGTCCTTTTTCTGTTTCTTGAATCAGTTCGTATGTATCATTTCTTTTTAGATTCTGCATATAAGCGATATCACACAATATTTCTCTTTCTCTGTCTGGCTTATTTCACTCAGTATGACAAACTCCAGGTCCATCCATGTTGCTGCAAATGGTTTTATTTCATTCTTTTTAATGGCTGAGTAACAGTCCATTGAACATATATCCCACATCTTCTTTATCCATTCCTCTGTCGAGGGACATGTAAGTTGGTTCCATGTCTTGGCTATTGTAAACAGTGCTGCAATGAGCATTGGGGTGCATGTATCCTTTCGGACCATGTTTTTCTCTGGATACATGCCCAAGGGTAGGACTGCAGAGTCATATGGTAACTCTATTTTCAGCTATTTAAGAAACCTCCATACTCTTCTTCATAATGACTGCACCAATTTACATTCCCAACAACAGTGTAGGAAGGTCCATTTGTTTCTTTATCCATGAAATTAAAGGGTTGAAGGAGAGACTCTGTATAATCTCTGCCAGTGGCAACATTATAAAATTATACAAAGTAAGTGAAACCAAGTAAAAGTAACAAGTATGCGAACTCCATCAAGAAAGCTGAGTGCGAGGAATTGATGCTTTTGAACTGCAGTGTTGGAGAAGACTCTTGAGAGTCCCTTGGACTGCAAGGAGATCCAACCAATCAATCCTAAAGGAAATCAGTCCTGAATATTCATTGGAAGGACTGATGCTGAAGCTGAAACTCCAACACTTTGGCCACCTGATGCGAAGAACTGACTCATTGGAGAAGACCCTGATGCTGGGAAAGATTGAAGGCAGGAGGAGAAGAGGATGATAGAGGATGAGGTGGTTGGATGGCATCACTGATTTGATGGACATGAGTTTGAGTAAGCTCCAGGAGTTGGTGAAGCACAGGGAAGGCTGGCGTGCTGCAGTCCAAAGATTTGGACACGACTGAGCGACTGAACTGAACTTATGATAACTCCAGTTTTCTGGTTGTCAGGAGGCAGGCACACGGAGAAGGAACTGGTGTGGGTTTACACCCTCCACTCTCTGCTCCCCTTCCTTCTGCTTCGGAGCCTCCTTTATTCTCTCCTTTTGTATCAGTTGCTCTTTCCTCCCCAATAGCTTAGTCTTTTTATTTTATCCTTAGTTTCCCTGGACCTGGCATTTCAGCACGCGTACCCTCCAGGGTCCTCTCCTCTCTGCCCTCACACCATCAGACTTTTTCCTTGCAGATCATCCAGGCAGGCTTTAAACCACAGAGCAGGTTGAATTGCCCAGAGGGCTCCTGAGATGTGAATGACCTCTGGTAATCTCAAGAGTGATCCACAACTGAATGAAACACTTGAATGTGAAGTGTTAAGGCTAATTGTGGGTATTTTGAAATTATGATTGATCCAGTATGGATTTTTTTCCTTGTAGGGCAATTTCTAGACCCATTTAGTCATCCAGAATGGCCTATTTGAGGCCAGTCCCTTAGGGAACAGTTGCTCAAAGTGTGATTCCCCAACCATCGTGATCTAACCTCATGGGTTGCTTATTAAAACTGCAGCTTCCTGGGCCTCACCAGACTAGTAAATCAGAATTTCTCACAGCTGGCAGGCAATTTGAATTTAAAATATGCTCCTTGGCGATTTTTAAGTTCACTAAATTATGAGAAACTCTGCCATTGTGCTAATTATCATCTAAAAATCATTATCCTCTAAAAACCCACTATAATTTTTCCCTCTTTATATCACAAAGAATTTTATTTATATGTACCTTTAACTTGTGCAAGTGTTAGATATTAGATATTAGGCTGAGGAATTTAGCAACAATATTCAGCAAATATTCTATCTATTATACATAAGCCATAGAGCTATACTCTCTTGACTTGAAAAAGATAAGGTGAATTCTCCAACCTACGTCCCTCTTTTAAATGCTTCCATGTAGGGGGAGTGATTCATAGTCAACAAGGAGCACCTTGCTTTTTAAAAAAATTTTTTATTTATTTTTAAAGATATTTGCTTTATAATACTGTATTGGTTTCTGCCACACATCAACATGAATCAGCCATAGGTACATACAAGTCCCTTCCCTCTTGAACCTCACTCCCACCTCCCACCCCATCCCACCCCTCTAGGTTGTCACAGAGCCCTGGTTTGAGTTTCCTGCGTCATACAGCAAATTCCCACTGGCTGTTTTACATATGTTAGTGTATGTATTTCATGCTTCTCTTCCATTCATCCCACCCCCTTCTTTCCCGCCACCCCCATGTCCATGATGTCTGCATGGACATTATGCCTGCATATCCATTACTGCCCAGAAAATAGGTTCATCAGTATCATCTTTCTAGATTCCACATATATATATAATGGAAAATTACTCAACACCTTTTTTTTTTTTTCATTTATTTTTATTAGTTGGAGGCTAATTACTTCACAACATTGCAGTGGGTTTTGTCATACATTGACATGAATCAGCCATGGAGTTACATGTATTCCCCATCCCGATCCTCCCTCCCACCTCCCTCTCCACCCGATTCCTCTGGGTCTTCCCAGTGTACCAGGCCCGAGCACTTGTCTCATGCATCCAGCCTGGGCTGGTGATCTGTTTCACTATAGATAATATACATGCTGTTCTCTCAAAACATCCCACCCTCACCTTCTCCCACAGAGTCCCAAAGTCTGTTCTGTATTTCTGTGTCTCTTTTTCTGTTTTGCATATAGGGTTATCATTACCACCTTTCTAAATTCCATATATATATGTTAGTATGCTGTAATGTTCTTTATCTTTCTGGCTTACTTCACTCTGTATAATGGGCTCCAGTTTCATCCATCTCATTAGAACTGATTCAAATGAATTTTTTTTTTAACAGCTGAGCAATATTCCATGGTGTATATGTACCACAGCTTCCTTATCCATTCGTCTGCTGATGGGCATCTAGGTTGCTTCCATGTCCTGGCTATTATAAACAGTCCACACCTTTTTAATACATTGTGTATTTCACGATGCTTCTAGGAAATGGCAGCCCACTCCAGTATTCTTGCCTGGAGAATCCCATGGACGGAGCAGCCTTGTAGGCTACAATCCACGGGGTCGCAAAGAGTCAGACACGACTGAGCGACTTCACTTCTTCACTTCACTATTGTTCAGAGAGGATCTGCATTTATATAATTTTACATAAAAAGTTTAGTTGGAAAGTTTTCTTTTTGGCCCTTATGTTAGTACACAGTTTCCTGTATATGAACCATATCTATGTAGAATCATGTCTCTTGATATTATATACACCTACATATGCATATATCTTTATGTAGAAATCTATCCACTACTCATATCATCATATTTTCTCCTACGTCAAGGACTTTATCCCTGAGACATCAGTTCAGTTTTCTTCAATTTTCATGTTCTCTGGTGACTGTGGGGCAATTCAGAGTTTGGATTAATGACAAACCCAGGCCACATTCCTGACTTTTCCCGACAGGGGTTGAGGGGACAAAATCCCATTATAGGCTACTGTCCCTGCTGCGTGGACTGCAGCTGGAATAATGTGGATTGTAGGTGCACTAACTGCTATCCGCGTCCTGGTGGTCTGTCTTCACTTTCCCCTCATCTCCATTCCCAAGGTCACACTGGCCGCTCTATGGAGAGGCAGTCCTTAGGGACAAAGTCTCCAGCTAACTGTGGCTTCTCTACTTACGGAGCAAACAGGGAGCAGGACCGGAGTGGGACTGCTTGGTTATTCCATCAGCAACAAGTTCTTTGGCCTCTTTTGCTCATGTCCCACAGAGAATATCAGTGTCTGGGTGAGAGGAGAAGGGCTAGAAAGAGACAGGGCACAGGTCCCAGCGAAGCCCCCAGAAACCGCCCTCTAGCCGGATGTGGCTGGAGTTGGTCTCGTACAGACGGTGCCTATGGTCCATGTGTCCCCTTTCTTAGGGTTTTCCGGGAAACTTAACTACACATCCCTCAGAGCTTGAAAACTCAGAAATTCTAGGTTCCCAAATGACTGTTTTTCTCCAAAATTTTGAGTTTAATAAATTAATCTTTGTGTAGCATTTTGCAATTTACAAAGTGCTTTTCACTTACATAATTTTGAGTAATGAAACCCTCAAACATTCCCAAGTGGTTTTATTTTAAAGGAGGAGATTTCAGTTTCCATTAACCCCACCAAGACACAGTGCATGACAAGTAGCTTTAAGAGTTTCTAGAATTAACAGTTAAAAGAAGCCCCAGTCTCCTGTGATATAGCCCAACTCAGAAAGCATTTGATCTATTCTTTTCTTAAAGCATTTATTGCTGATCTTGCATATTCTTATTTTTTTACTTGCCTTATCTCACTTAGTAGATTTGAAATTCTTTAAAGCAACATCTCTGTCAGATTTATCTGTCTATTTTTCACAGCACCAGTGAAAGTGGCAGGCCCCAAATTGATGTTTGTAAAATGAATGAAAGCAGATGATTAATTATACTTATTTCCTATTAATATTCTGGATTTTATTTGGCTTATGTGAAGAAAATCCACATAAAGGAAGGAGTCTAAGCTAGAGATTTTATAAGGAATCCTATCTTTCAGAATGCAAACCCCACCACCCCACCCCCAGACCTTTTACTCTATAACTAATAAAAGACTAGTGAGTTCTTTCTGAAAAAACTGTTTAAGGTCCCTAGTGTTTGTCTGTACTAACTCATAAGTTGATAACTCTCAAATATTAAACCAGCAACAAACCAGAGTTCCTTTTCTCACTGTTTATAGGAACTAGGAATTTAGGTTGCCGTTTTATTTTCCCCCCTCCCAAGTATATTGATCATGCAAGAGAAACACAGACCACACTGGGAATGAAATATGTAAATTAAAAAATGCACACACAGCACAAAAGCTGTATTACAAAAGCTGTAATAATTTCTTATCAGATATTATTTTGACCAACACCTCAGCCTTGAAACAGACTCTGCAACAGATGTTTTAGTGCGTATGTATATTGAAAAAAATGGAAAAATAAGATCAGCGCAAACACTATTTGTATATATGTATGAACGAATATAAAACGAAATTGTCAAGTTTTTCTTAATATTAAAAACGACACCAAGAAAATGATATAAAATATATATACCCTTGGAACTAGGACCAAAAATTTGACAACGTCAACACACTGGGATGGGGCGAGTGGAGGGGTAAATGAGAATTCATTTCTCAAAGGAGGGAAACTGGAGAGCGGGTTGGCCTGGGGTGGGTGTGACTCACATTTTCGGTTAATCTGAATAAACGGGACCGTGGCAGCACCAGGCATCCATGCTAGCTCCGGGCTCCCGGCACTCACCCTCCGCTCCGGGTGCGCCGCCCTAGGCCAGCCGAGCGCCAGCCCGGCTGCTGCCTGCGGGGAGGGAGCGCGGGGCGGGCGCTGATTGACGGGGCGCGCGGTCAGGTGACCCCGGGCGCCACGTTCCCGGAGCCCAGCCTGCGGTGGCCGCCTGGGCCGGGCCGGGGCCGAACCCGGAGCTGAGAGGACCTGATCTCCCGGAACAAAGTTGCCGGCCCTGCGGCAGCCGGGGCGGGAGAGCCGAGGCGGAGCCGGACCTGCCGGGCGCCCCTCTACTGGGGAGGCCGAACCCGTGTGCCCGGACAGGAGCCGGTTCCCAGGAGGGCGGCGGCGCGCACCCCGCGGTGCTGCGCCCTCCCCGGCCTCCGGCGCTCCTTTCCCCGCTTCAACAAAGGGGCTGGCCGGCGGGCGGGTGAGGGGAGGAGGAGGAGCCGGGGGCGCGAGCCGCCGGCGCACCAAGTTGTGGAGTCGCCTTTCCTCGGAGGAGGGGAGCGGGCGGCCGCGGCGGCCCGCGGGCTTTCTCCCGCCGAGGGGCGAGGAGGAGCCTCCGGCTCCCGAAGCCGATTGGGGAATCTCGGGGAGCGGTGCCCTCCCCGCCGCCACCCTCCTTCGGGGTCATTTCTGCAGACGGAAAACTCTCCAGTGTTTGGCAAACTTGGTGCCTGCGCGCCCGTTCCAGGTTCGCACTGGGACTGTTTTGTTTTTGGCGGAACTACGGGGCAGGAAGATTGCACAAGTTAGGGGCGTTTACAATCGAGTGTCAAAAAAAATTTTTTTTTTCTTTCGGATCTGGTCTGGTTTTCCATATTTCCTTAAACAAAACAAAACAAAACAAGCAAAAAAAAAAAACACAAAAAACCGCACCACAAAGCCCACGTTTGCACACACACCCGCGATTACTGCGCCTGAAACACCTCCGAGGAGACCCGGGCCGGCTTGGGACTCGGCGGCGGCGGCGGGCTGGCGAGGCGGCCCGCGGGGCATGGGAGCAGGTAAGTCCGTGCATTATTAAGCCTCGGGCCGGGCAGTGTGACCACAGCCTCGGGGACATGGGACGTAGGATGGAGGAGGATGGAGTTTTCTGCGACTCCTGTGCCCAGCATCAGCGTCCCGAGCTCCTTCTCAAGGCTGAGCCTAAGATGTAACCAACTTTTGCGTGCACTTTCCTTGGAACCTCAGTGCAGCTCCCCGCCCCGAGGCAGGGAATTCCAGAAACGTGGGGGAGAGCTCGGGCTCGGAAGTCCTCGGAATCCGTGTAGTATTTCCTAACGACCCGAACTCCTTCGACTGGTTCTGGGCAGCTTCTTGCCTCCCTGAGTCTTTCTCCTGGCTGGGGTGAGAGGGTCGTGCCTCCGTGCGCTCTGGGCCAGTGATCCCCAAGAGGGGACGTGGCTTCCTAGGAGGGCCTGTCACACACACACACACACACACACACACACACACACCTCAGCCCCGGGAAGGCGGGGCCCCGGAGGTGTCCGCCAGGACCGGGTGGGGAGACGTTCCCAGCCATCCGCCTGGCAGGAAACGTGCTCGACCTCCGGGCCGTTGCTTCTCCCGAGGGTGGGGCTTTGGAGAGGTGACAAGGAGCGCTGAGTTGGTGCGTAGTCCCGCGCGATTGCCTCTTCTGGGGTCCCGGATCCTTGGCATCTCTTGCGGCAATTGGTAAGGTAATTCATGTCCCTGTGTGGCTTGGGGTCCGAGGCACTGGTTGCCCAAGGCCCCTTTAGGAAACCGACACAGCACAAATTTTAGGCAGTGCAACTTTTAGAAGGCACGCTGTTAAAACTGGATTTTTTTTTTTTTTTTTTCTTTTAAAGCCAAGCCCCAGATTACGAAAGGGACTGATTCCAGGGTTGTTTCAAGGGGAGGAGAGAATGTGCCCGACTTGCAGGAGCCAGAGGACTCACACTTTGTTTTCCACTGAACTGGGGAGCCCGGGTCTAACCCGGGTCTAACTGCCCTCCCCCGCTCCCGGGATGGCCCGGGAGAGTCTCCTCTTTGCCAGCCTCCAGGTGACCTGGGTCACCAGGGCCTCGCGGGTTGTAACCCCTTGTGGGCGAGTGAACCGAATTCTGGGAAGCCTGGATCCCCGGGTCCGGGCGGGAGCTTGCTGCTCCTGGGAACCCGGCAGTAGCCGCATCTATTCCTTTGTAACTTGCATGGGCCTCGGGAGTCGGGTGGGCGCCTCTGGGCTGGTTGCTAGTGGACCCGGGGGACCCGGGAATCCGGCGACAGCTGCAGGAATGTGGAGCTCCTGGGTGCTTCGGCTTCCAGAGCACCGGGGGGCGAGGACCATGGTTTACGCGGAGTCATTCCCCGCCCCCTGGACCAGTTTCTGAGACCCAGCAGACTTCGTTTTAACTCTCCTTCAGGTGTTTACCTGAAATTGATCGCCACCGTAAAAAGTATTAACCACAACTGTTTGAACTTCCCTTGGAGCGCTTCCGAGAATGAATGGCAATTCTTGACACTGGGCGGTGTCTTTTACTAAGTTTCCTAAGGAGCCTCAAACTCTGGCCCCCGGGCTTTCCTTTCCACTATCTCTAGCATTCTTAGGATTGTGTAAACGAATGAGTACTTTTTGCCCAAGGACCTACAACATATTTCCATCATAATTGTAGATTGTTGAAAATGCTTGTATTTTTACTTCTTGTAATTTCCAAATTAAAAAAAAAAATTAAAGCTTGAGTTTTGCCTGTAAGGCCATCCCCCGTCCTTTTAACCCAGGTTTATTGTGGTGGCTTCTGGTTCCCTCTGACAGCCAGAGAACTTTTGAAGAAAGAACTGGATGTAGAGTTGAGGGTATTGGTTTCAGTGAGAAAGAGCTGGCTAAACTTTGCAGAACTTCATTTTGGGGAAACAGAACCTAGAGCAGAGGTAACAATAAATTATAATTATAAAGCAATATCTCATTCTTTTATTCGGTTTGTCACCTAGCTTGGTGTGGAAGATGGTGGTGTTTCCATAGTATGTATGTGGAAGTGGAGGGTCGCACGGAGGCGCCTTGTGATGAAACTTTGATCCTGTCTTCCCGCAACCAATAATGACTTGCTGCCAAATGTTACTCAACTTGGAGACCCCTGCCAATTAGTGGCATAAAGTATCAGTCAGTGGCAATGTTACTGTTAACATTTTGGTCATCTGCAGTTCTCCCAATTTGCCTTGTCTTTCCTTGTCCTCTGATCTCCCTTACTGCTGAATCTGTGTAGCCTGTAAAGGATTTTGATTATCAAGAGAAAATCTGAGATTATCTTAAGGAGCTGGCAAAGTAAAACTTTATGATGAAGGAATATTAATGTGCAAATGAAACACAGTTCTGTGCAAGCAATTTACTTTTCTCTTTTGTGGAATGGGAAAAATCTTTTGAAGACGTTGGCTAAGACCACTTATGAAAGAGAGAATTAGAAATGTATTTCAAGGGAAATAATTAGTTGCTTTCCAGTAAAGAGAATTTTTTGCTGGGAAAAGCTGATTTTCATAGTAAAATTTTATGTGCATTCTTCTGAACAAAATTTTTGGTACTCGAATGTAATAAAATACCTTTAAGAATTTAGCAAATCTTTGGCAGGTATTTACCCCCCAAAAGGAACCTAATTACATGATAATCCATAAAGTACAATAGTAGTGGACAGTATAAAAAGTGAAAAATGTTTTTATACTCTCACAAAATCTCGGAGATTCAGGCTGATGATCTAACCCATATATTTCTCCCTTTTGGAGAGAAAATTGTTCCTAAAGCTTTAGCAATTCATCAGTTTTCATCTACCTCAAACACTTTAACATTTAAAACCTGTTTCTAAGGTGACCTTGACTTCTTTATTATTAGAATATACCCTTTTCCTAACTACTAAGGAAAAGAAATTTTATATTTTATGTATTTATATTGTTATGAAATATAAAACAAGGTGGTGTGTCCTTGAATGTTACATATTATAAACATTATGTAAGAACTTCTAAATAGTGAATAGATATGTAAAAGAACTATATTACAAAATACTAATGCATATGATGTGTCCTTGAATTAAATAATTGAGTTGTCTAAGCCTAGCTAACAATAAACTCTGGTTTTGATATCTATTATAATATGTGAATTAATGTCTATTATTTGTAGATTAATATTTGGATGTCTTGACTGTTATTTTCCCAATTAAATGATTGATTTATTTAGCTGGCATTTGAGGTGCTCATAAGGGGATGTTAGGGTATAGCCAAGTTGCTGACCTTAAACTTGAATTCTGATTCTATTTGGGTTGCTCGGGCATTGTGTTCCAGAAAGTTCTAGGACAGTGCATGTCTAATTGATGACATTTTAAAAGAAAAGTGGTACTGCAGGGTAGAATCCTCAATTCTGTAAATTCTCATCATGCCTCGACTCTTTTAACTACTAAAAGATTAAAATTATTTTGAGTGATGTCTATTCTCAGGAGAATTCACGTGATGGGTTTTCCAAAATAAAATCTGTGTCAATGGATATAACATGTAACTGTCCAGATTTACATATAATCCAGACCATTCCTGAGATCAGACTTTTTGGTTATCTCCACGTGTATATCTCAAACTCCATCAATCCAAATCACACTCCTTATTTCGTCCTTCAGATTCTCATGCTTCAGTGTTCCCAACTCATTGAATGTCTCAATTGCACAGGCCAAAATTGGGCAGTCATTTTGTGCCTCAATATCCTGAAACTCTCATATCCAGTCAGTTCCCAAATCCTATTGGCCTTCATTTAATATCTAATAGCCCTCATGTCCACCCACTTCTTTCTATCTGAGCTTATTTAGGCCACAATCATATGTTGCTTCCCAGCTTAAAATCATCTGCTGTTTTCCCACTGCTCTTCGGAGAAATAACAAAATCCTGTACAGTCTGTCTTTACAGCCCTACCCCTGGTTCTGTCTACCTCACCTAGTTCAACAAATCCCTCTCCTCTTAGGCTCCAAAAGCACCTGTCTTTGCTCAGGTTTTTGAATGCTCTTTGATGCTTCCTGTCACTTTACATGGGAGATTCTTACCTTTTCCTCTTCTCATCTCTTATCCTTGAAGGCTTGGCTCAAATGTCACATCTTCAAGAAAGCCTTCTTTAATTGCCCAGAGCAGGTCAGATTCCTCTGCAGTATGCTCATATTACTCTATGCATCTCCTTTGTACTTTTGTAACTTATTAGTAGTATAGTGAAATACTCCATTATATAATTAATTACTTGGTGTCTGTGGATTTCAAACTAATATAGGTTTTGTCTCTTTGATAGTCATATTTCCATTGCCCAGATCAGTGCATTATACTTGAAAGTGAAAGTGTTAGTTGCTCAGTCATGTCTGACTCTTTGCAACCCCATGGACGGTATAGCCTGGCAGGCTCCTTTGTCCATGGGATTCTTCAGGCAAGAATACTGGAGTGGATTGCCATAGGTCCCAAATAAATATTTGTTGAATGAAGGATTACTGTATAAAACCATATAGAATGTGCACAGTCACTTCAGTAGTGTCCAACTCTTTGTGACTCCATGGATTATAGCCCACCAGGCTCCTCTGTCTATGGGATTTTTCAGGCAAAGATACTGGAGTGGATTGTCATGCCCTCCTCCAGGGGATCTTCCTGACCTACAGATTGAATCCTAGACTCCTGTCTCCTGCAGTGGCATGTGGCGTCTTTACCACTGAGCCACCAGGAAGCCCACATGTAATATATATACATATATTTTAATATTTATAGTCATATATATTATACATCTATGATATATATTGTGGTTATATATTACATCTATATGTAACATGTTATACATAATATATATGTCAGCATATATTACTATATTACAACATATTAATATAGTCTTGTATATTTTTTAAAATCCATGTTTTCCCTTTTCTCTTTAGGTATTGATGTTGATAATTATAGAAAATTGAAAGTCTTTAAAAGAGGATCTTGTCAAGCCTTTGGATTGTATTGAAGTGCAACTAAGATGGCCAAGTATGGAGAACATGAGGCCAGAGCTGATGATGGGCAGAATGAGTTCAGCGACATCATTAAGTCCAGATCTGGTAAGTAATGGAAGCTTCAGAAGATGGCTGATTTTTGTTCATAAGCTACTGAGAAGACATAGGATTTTGTTTGTTTTGCACTGTCCTTATGAGACAAACTTCTTGTGAGAAGCAGAAATCTGACAAATGACGATTGCACTGTAAAAGGAAATGCAGTATCTCTGTGTGTGCCCTGCTTAGTCGCTCAGTCGTGTCTGACTCTTTGCAGCCCCCTGGACTGTAGCCGGCCGGGCTCCTCTGTCCATGGGCATTCTCCAGGCAAGAACACTGGAGTGGGTTGCCATGCCCTCCTTGATATCTCTGTGTATTCTGTCTTAATTTCTCAATCCGTCTTGGTCTCCTGGTATGTTGATTGGCATTGCTTGGTGAAACTGCTGCCTGTTAGCTGGTAGCTGTTCATTTTTAAGAAGCCTCTTGAACATAAAAATTCAGCTTAAAAAATGATGCTTTAGGTAGGAAATGCTGTGGTTTCTGATGAGGTGGGTAGTCCTGAGATTTGCTTTCATACACCCTCTCCCCCATCCCGTTTCTAACCAGTGCTAGGCCAGTGTCTTTCTACCTCTGCTTCCCTTTTTGAAGCATCTTATAAACCTTCTCAAGGTACACTTTTACCTAGGTTATCTAGTAAACTAGATTAAGACAGATGAATGGTTTTCATTGAAGATTTAAATTGATGACATAAGGATACCACTCCCTCCCCCAATCTTTTTAGATAACCAAGTACTTTACCACTCTGGCTGTATTAACTGAATCAACTGGGGAGGGTTTTTTAAGTATAGATATGTTGGCTCCACTCCAGACCTACTGAGTAAAAATTTCAGTATTTTTAAAAAGCATCAAATGTGATTGAGATAGACTCTATGGGGAGATATTTTTGAGCAGCCAGGACCTGAGTTGTGAAAGTTACACAGAACTTGACCCTGGGTGTGAACACTATACTTAAGTAACTTTGAGAGTTACTTTGGGCTATAAACTTAATACCTAGTGTCACTTTAAAACCAAAAAAGGAACCTCATGTCTGTTTTTGCTATGTGAACCATCTTTATATTATGTTAGAAGGTTGTTTTTTTATTGTATGAATCTGCAGAAATATGCACTGAAAATAGGCTCTAAATTGATAGAGATGAGGGTTTCCCTGGTGGCTCAGATGGTAAAGAATCTGCCTGCAATATGGGAGACCTGGTTTTGATCTCTGGGTCAGGAAGATCCGCTGGAAAAGGTAATGGCAACCCACTCCAGTGTTCTAGCTTGGAGAATTCCATGGACAGAGGAGCCTGGTGAGCTACAGTCCATGGGGTCACAAAGAGTTGGACATGTCTGATCTACTGACACACACACGCACATTTAAGGTATATTTCCCTTCATGGCCCTAGTGTTGGTTGATTGGTAAAGACTGGTTATTACAGTCTTGGCTCTAAATGTGTAGCCTCTACTGTGTAGTTTGAAGGATCTTTTAGGGGGTACAGCTTAACATCCTATTTTAAAGTATGCTCTGAGAAAGTTTAATGCCCCCTAAAGTTTGTCTTGATTTAAATGCTTTAGTTGTATAAAGTACTATGTTGATGTAAGGGATTACTAATATCTTCTAAACAGTACAGAATGTACGTCTAGAAAAATATAGATGTACCAAGGAGGAAAATGACAGTGAGACAATTTAATGTATCCATGCTTGTCATGTTCTATAAATTGTGAGGAGTTATGTTCTTAAATAGTTTTCTGAGTCAACCACCATTACGGTAAGACCTTTGATATTTATAACTGTGTACTTTAGCCATGTCCATAAAAAAGTAATTATATAAGTTTAAAAATACTTGTTATATATGATGAGTACACATAACTTTTAAACTACTCTTTAAATTAAAAATGATCATTTCAAAAGACTGACTATTCTCATACACTATTGGGGACAGTTGGGCGGAACTTATTACGTTTTTAACGTATGCATTCCAACTGGCCCAGTACCTCTATTTTTGGAGTTTTGTTTAGAAGTCACAGAAATATACAAGCAAAAAGTTGATCATAGCATTTTTATTACAGAAAAAAAAATTAGAAATACCATAAAAATCCAATAGTGAGGATTGGTTAAATCATAATTTCCCAAAGCATTTGAAACAAGCCTAAGTTCTAATGTATAAGTTGAAAAAGGATGTCACAGGCAAATAATTTTAGGAAACAATGGTTAACCTATGCTGTTCCTTTAGTGTAGGGCACTTGACCAAATCATATAGAATCTCAGTGGAGCTAATTAATGTGTATTCATAAAGTAAATATTATACATTCATAAAAATGTTATGATATGTATATATATGAACATAGAAACATGTTCTTGATGTTGTTATATAAAAATTATGTGCAATATGAAATCATTTATGTGAAAAATTTTTTTTTCCCAATAAAGTTCAATGGAATGTACACAAAAATGTTAATGCTGGTCATTCTGGCATTTGGGGATTATTATTTTTCTCTTTTTCACTTATATGCACTTTAAAAGCTTTTCAATGAGCCTGTATTACTTCTTAAAGTATTTTTAAAGTATTCTTAAAAATCTCAAATTGCTTCAAGTGTTTTGATGCCAAGGTGATGACTGTTACTTTCTTTTTTAGTTTTGATGGTTCCTACTTCAAAAAGCATTGAAAACTTAGCTGTTGCATAGCTGAGATCTGAATCACATTCTTTTGGCTGGATTATGTTGCAAAAGGCAGTAGATAAATTTGGATTTGAATGGGCCTGTTAATTTCAATCTTGCTTTCTGAAAGTCAAAGGAATCATATACATATAATGCATATTCTCCTATAGGAGAATTTTGATTCAAATATATTTCTGTGTTTCTACCTTTTGAGGGTCTAGCTATGGCGGAGGGGATAGAGATTAGGGTAGGGAAGACCTGATGTTGAGATTATACTGATAAACTTTTGTCTTGGTTCATGAAGATTTTTCTTGTTCCTCCTCAAATCCTTAAGTTTGGACAGTCTAAAAGCCTGGCTTCATAAAAGTATTGGTGCATTTTATGTTAAGGTATTAGGATCGTTTATATTGCCCTCATTCAATTTTAATTTGCTTTATGCAGTGTATGAGGTTTAATAATTTTTAAAGTAATTTCCACCAACTAAACAGAAATCTAAAATATCAAGAGTAGGTGATGAAATATTTCATGAATATAAAAATCACATATTTCTTAATGATTGTAATACATTTGTCTTGGATTTGAGTGAATTTTAGAAAAGAACTTGAAAGAATATGACCTTTAATGATTCAAGATTTGGAATTGGGTAAAAGTAAGTCTTTCCCTAACTTAAGGACATGCAAGTCAAATTTGCCTGTCATTAATCAGAAAAGAACTTGAAAGAATATGACCTTTAATGATCCAGGGTTTGGGATTGGGTAAAAGTAAGTCTTTCCTTAACTTAAAGACATTCAAGTCAAATTTGCCTGTCATTAATGATAGCCAGAATTAGTGAGCTTCAGAAAGTTTTACAATTTATTAAGTATGTTAAGAGTAGGTCAAGAGTAAGATTTTTTTTTTTTTAAGTGAAATATGTTATCAATGGAGTCTGTGGTGCGTAAACTTCTGCTTGGAACATTTTAAACGTGAAATAAAAAAATGGTTTGAGATATGTGTAAAATCAAAGAATAGCCTCACTGCTATTTTATTCTATCAATAGTGACACTTTAATGCCAGTAACATAGAATAAGTCAACCTTTTCTGTTCTTCTCAGTGCTGTTCTGGTAAGTTTTAGCTCAAAGCCCCATAAAGAGGGTAGACCTCAGGGCTAAAGACTGCCAACTAGCTCCTTGTGCGGATTTTGACTAGTAGGGATTAGAATCACAGATTCTCACATGGGAAGGGGCCATTTGTTGAATGAATTAGTCGGTAAAACTCCACATTGTTGTATGATTCAAAATATTCTTGAACAGCCTTTAGGCAGGAAGCCCGAGTGTAACATTTTTATCATTGCTTCCTTCACTTTTTCTCTTCTTGTGTAATCCTGACCTAATTGTGGATGGAACCTGAGAGGTCCTGTTGCCTGGCCATGCCCCCGTGCACCCAACCTCTTCTTGCACACTTCTAGTGATGGGATCTCACTGATTATGGTAATTCTAGCAACTGACACTTACTGAATACATGCAGTGTGCAGATGTGGTGCTCAGAGTTTCACCCTCACAATGACTGTTTTACAGATGACGGACATGAGCCACACGGAAGTAATTTGCCAAACTGGCCTTCTTTCTATTTCTGCAGAGGCCCCGCCATGCCTGCCTGAGGGCCTTTGCACATCCCTCTTTGCCTGTCTTTGCCTGATGGGCTCCTCTTCTTAGGTAGATCTGGGCTTTAGTATCACCTCTGAGAAAACTTGCCTGCTGACTTTAGGAAGTAACTCTCCCAGACATCTTTTTGTTGTTGTTACTGTTTATTTATAAGACTTTCCTGCTTGTCCTGTGGTTAAGAATCCGCCTTGCAGTGCAGGAATGTGGGTTCGATCCCTGGTTCAGGATCTCAGGGTTTTCCCTGGTGGCTTGGTGGTAAAGAATCCACCTGCTAATGCAGGAGATGCAGGAGATGTGGGTTCGATCCCTGGGTCGGGAGGATCTCCTGGTGAAGGAAATGGCAAGCGGCTCTAGTATTCTTGCCTGGGAAATCCCATGGACAGAGGAGCCTAGCGGGCTACAGTCCGTGGTGTCACAAAAGAGTCAGACATGACTTGGTGACCAAACAACAACACTGGGGACTGAGATCCCACCTGCTGTGGAGCAGCTAAGCTCGACCACCACAGCTAGAGTCTGTGCGATGAAAAATCCCACGTGATGCAACGAAGACCTGGCACATCAAAGAAATAA
This sequence comes from Cervus elaphus, assembly GCF_910594005.1. Lineage (NCBI taxonomy): Eukaryota > Metazoa > Chordata > Mammalia > Artiodactyla > Cervidae > Cervus > Cervus elaphus. Next base: position 28,100,108 of record NC_057840.1, read on the forward strand.
ATATTTAATTATTTGGCCGTGCCAGGCCTTAGTTGTGGCACCAGGGATCTTGAGTCTTTGTTGCGGCATGCAGAGTCTTTTAGTTGTGACATGTGGGATCTAGTTCTCCGACTAGGGATCGAACCGGGCCCCCTGCATTGGGAGTGCAGAGTCTTAGCCAGAAGACCATGAGAAAGGTCACTCCCAGGCACTTTTGACTGTATCAGTATATGAAGTTCCCCCTATGCTCTGTCTCTCTCTGGTAGTTTTCTTGTTTCTCTTTGTGTGCGTGTGTGTGTGTGTGTGTGTGTGTGTGTGTGTGTGTGAGCTTCCTTGGTAGCTGAGATAGTAAAGAATCTTCCTGGAATGCAGGAGACCCAGGTTTGATCCCTGGGTGGGGAAGATCCCCTGGAGAAGAGCATGACTACCCACCCCAGTATTCTTGCCTGGAGAAGTCCATGGACATAGAAGCCTTACAGTCCATGACGTCGTCAAGAGTCAGACACAGCCGAGCAACTGACACCTGAATTTTTCTTTCGATGTCTTACCCATCTTAATTCCACAAGAGCAGGGACCCATGCATCCCTGGGACTCAGCCCAGGGCCTAGCTCATAGCAGGTAAGCAATGAATGTCTAGTCAGTGAAAAAGGCTACAGAGCTAGAACTGTCAGAGCTGGGGTGAGAACTCAGGTGATCTGACCCCAGAAACTGTGCCTTCGAACTCTGGACAGAGTACCCAGTTTCCTAATTTACCAGGTAGTTTATTTTGTTACTGCCAGATGGTCCTTTGTTTTTTTTGTGCCTAAATTGATTCCTTAGAAATTTTGCAGAGTATTAATTGTTTCGCTACATCCCTCTGCTTCTGCCTTTGTGGTTACAAAATTGGGGCCCTTGGCTGTGAGATAGAGCTGCTCCGGGCCGCTGGCGGGCATCCTGTCCAGCCATGGGAAGGCCGATCGCAGGAGACCTAACCTGCCGCTCTCAGCCCTGATTATTGGCTCTGGTCTCTGTCATTCTCTTTTAGAAGTTAGCAAAGGAAAATACCAGAGGACTGGCAGTCCTCTGGGTGGAAGGTAGAAAAACCGATAATCTTTCTGACGTGAATTCCCCTTTCTCTTTTCCTTTGCCTGCTGCTCAAGGCTTTTAACTGGCTGGTGAAAAAAAAGGTAGTGGATTTCAGATGGACTGCAATCTGGCACAGTTTGAGGCCTGGTCTGATGCCTGGATGGGTATCTATGGCATTGAAAGGGTTGGTTGGGGAGGAGGGGACTGGGAGGGGAGAAAAGGGAGGCCAGTGAAATAAAAATAAAATGAATTCTTTACTATGGAATATTATACCTGGTTAAATTTATAACAGGCCTAACAATGATACTGTGTTTGCACGATACTATGTTTAAACTTTCTTAAGAAGATGTGGTTTTATGAAGCTGGGAGGAAGGTTACCTTATTTGTTTATCTTTTAGAGGCCTTTCTTTAGGAAAAACAGTGGTTACGTTGTATTTCCCATTGGTCTTCTTCTTTCTCTTTCATTTAAAGAAATATCTGTGTGGGATTTTCCTAAAGAGTTTAAGGGACTGTGAAAAATAATTTTTTTTTTTCCCTCCCCCTCCAAAGCATTACTTGGCTAGAATGCCTGTGCTTTGAAGGGAGTCTTTGAGTGTGTTTGTTTTTTTCCGTGAGCCCTGGGGATTTGTGGTGAGGGACAGTGACCCTGGTGGAAATTCAACTCTAATAGAGGAGAGCAGCTATTCTTGTCATGCACATAAAATATTCTGTGTTGGTACCTCATTAGGCTGAAATAGTGCCATCATAAAAAAGATTTCTGCATTCATGTGATCCTCATGACCTGTAACTAAGGTTGGGAAAGCTGTGTAGGTGATCTGTTCTCCACAGGAAAACATAAATTTTGGAGAATGTTCTAAGCAGTAGAAGTCTTTAGACAGAATGGAAAACTCAGTTTTATTGAACCTTATTTGAGCCCAGATTTGAACTAGATGTCGATAGGATGATTTTCAGGAAACAAGGGAACATGCAAGATCATCGAAGCAGTTGTAAATATTAGTTAAAATTCTATTGCGAAAGGTGGTTTCACATGTACTGGTTAGATTTTTTTTTTTTCCTCTTTAAGCTGCGTGTGTGTGGAGGCATAGATATTTACTGTTTTACTCTTTTTATTTTCTGGTGTGCCTTAATTGCTTAATAATAAATACAGTCAGTTTAGTATTTGAGAGGTGAGTCGGTGTGAGATTTTAATATACATTTACTGTCGAAATGATGGTTGTGGACTGAGAAATCTAAGCTGGACCTAGTTCTTTCACTTTTCCTTGCTCTACCCCTGGATTTACAAAGGTCAAGTGTGGGAGGCAGGTAGTCCCAGGTTCCATGTAGCTCTCTGGCCTTGACATTCGTGCCTTTTCACAACCAAACACCTGAGATTTATTTATATTCTGTGAACCTTCTCTGTCAGAAGCTGTTCTCCTAGCCTAGCCAATAATAGGAATTGTTTGTGTGTATGCCCTCTTGGCAGTTAAGATTAAAGTTTGCATTGGTACAATCTTATACCGATTTTGAGATCTGTTTAATTAAAAAAGCAAAAAAATCAGTTTTGTTTGTCACAGTCATTAAAATCAAGGTGTAAAGCAGGAGAATAACATTTTGTAGGTGAATATTTTCAAATGAACTTTGTTTTGGTGGGTGGGTGGCAGGCTAATTATTATGATTTCTGTCTGGCTCATCAATCTCAGTATTGAATTATGTAACATTCTTTTTCCTGAAGATCAGGACAAAGCACGTTGACACATTGATAATGACATTTCTGATAGAGCAGAGAAATCTAGTAAAAAATATGACTTTCTGTCTCTAGACTGGCACAACTTAGAAGAATCCCATGATTAAAAAAATATTATCCGCTGAGATCATCTTCTCTAATTCCATTGTTTTAATGTTTGCACATTTGTCCCAGGCCATGTTCTGATTAAGATTTTGGTGTAGGATATTTATGTCCAAAAAGGCTTTAATATAAATTGATTGGTTCTCTTGCTCCTTATGGGCGAGTCTTATGATTTTCATTAGTTCAGTAATTACATAGATGTCCACATATGCTTTTATTTTGTAAGTCGGGTTTTGGGCGCAGTCTCTCAGAGTTCCTAACTCTGGCTGCATGTCAGAACCACCCTTTGGGATTCCCACTCAGTCACGTGGGGTGGGGTCCCGGCGTCTGGAGTTTTAACAAGCTCTGCAGTTACTGTTTAGTGCCATTGATTTATGGACAAAGGAAGCAGGTTTAAGATCCTTGGAACCAAAGTGAAAGTGGTCTGTGCATTTCAGAGGAGAAAGGAGAGCTATGGTCCAATGTTGAAGATTATTTCTACCTCTTCTTTTTAAATAATTTTAAGAGGTAATGGATTTTGTGGTATTGGACTTTTTTTCTTTTGCCTTGTATTCTTGTGCTGAGCAAAGGTATAGTTGTGTAAAGAGAGCAGGAGAGTGATGAAACTTTGGTGCATTTCTTACTGTGGACTGTTGAACTGGAAGATCCTACCAAAATATCCAGCCCTGAAATATTTCTTCTTGGATCACCTTGGTCTTCAGTTTGGTGCATTTAGCCTCTTCCTGCTGCAAGGTTAGTCAAAACCTTAATTCTTTCATGGAATGCTCTGAATTTATCATAAAAACTTACTGTCTGTTTTTTTCTAAGAAAAATTTCCAAGACAGATATGGTTTGACTCATGGTGAGAAAAAATCCCACATCCATCCTTTATGTTGATTTTTTTTCTTTTTACTTAAGTTATAATTTATTCATACAATGGAATTATTTGCAATGAAAAATCACAAGTTCTTTCTGTATTGATATGGGATGGTCTCTAAGATATGATATAAAGTGCAAGAACATAATAACTTGATGGTAGTTTTCTTATCTTCTTTAAGGTTAATAAGGTATTACAATTGTATTTGCCTCCTTGTTTTTGTAATTGTACTTATTTTTTTAATAATCTTTATTTTTTATTGAGGCCTGTTTGATGTACAATAATACAATATGTTATGGGTGTACAATGTAGTAACTCACAATTTTTAAAGGTTATACTTCATTTATACTTATTATAAATTATTAACTATATTTTGCATGTTGTGAAATATATTCTTGTAGCTTATTTTATACTTAATAGTTTGTACCTTTTACTTCCCTACCCTTATGTTGCCTCTCCCCTCACCCTCTCCCCACTGGTAACCAGTTTGTTTTTATATCTATGAGTCTGCTACTTTTTTGTCATATTCACTAGTTTGTTGTATTTTTTAGATTCCACATGTGATACCATACAGTATTTGTCTTTCTCCGTCTCATTTATTTCCCTTGGAGCATAATGCCCTCCAAGTCCAATATTAGAGTTACAAGAATTTAAGTACTTTTGAGGTTTACTTGTCAGATAATTGAATTGTCTTAAAAGATAATCAAATATGTCAACTGTGGTTTGAGCTGCTGAAAGGAGTTTAAGTTTGTAAAGGAAACCAAGGATCAAACCCCCTGTATTAGTTTCTATGGCTTCTGTAACAAATGACCACAAGTTTTACAGTTTAAAACAATAGAAGTCTATAGTTTCCCAGTTCTGGAGGCTAGAAGCCCAAGATAGAGGTGTCAGCAGGGCCTTGTTCTTCTGAAGTTTCTAGGAAAGAATTCTCCTTGCCTCTTTCGGCTTCTGGTGGCTCCTGGCTTTTGCTGGCTTGTGGCAGCATCCCTCCAACTTCTGCCTCTTTTTCTAAAAATTGCAGGATAGTTGCTTTACCCTGCTGTGCCGGTTTCTGCTATACAATCAAGAGAACCATCCGTATGTATACCTACATTGGGCTTCCCAGGTGGCTCAGTGGTAAAGAATCCTCCTGCCAATGCAGGAGACACAGGTTTGATCCCTGGGTCGGGAAGATCCCCTGGAGGAGGAAATGGCAACCCACTCCAGTATTCTTGCCTGGGAAATCCCATGGACAGAGGAGCCTAGTGGGCTACAGTCCGTAGTGTTGCAGAGTCGGACACGATTGAGTGAGCATGCATGCACATATATCCCCTCTTTCTTGGCTTTCCTTCCAGTTTAGGGGACCACAGAGCACCAAGTAGAGTTCCCTGTGCTATACAGTGGGGAGGTTTAGTCGCTAAGTCGTGTCTGACCCTTGCTACCTCATAGACTGTAGCCTGCCAGGCTCCTCTGTCCATGAGATTTTTCCAGGCAAGAGTACTGGAGTGGCTTGCCATTTCCTTCTCCAGGGGATCTTCCCATCCCAGGGTTTGAACCCTGGTCTCCTGCATTTCAGGCAGATTCTTTACCAACTGAGATACCGGTGAAATGGATTCCTGTTCATGTGGAACGGTCTGTCTCATTCTTTCATCTCTCTTTAGTTTTTGTGTACGGGACCATGTTCAGGTTTTACTCAGGGAATTCTAAAGTTTGCAAGACACATGACCCCTTATCAAAATACTGTCTTTTAAAATGCAAGTCTGACTTAGAGCTGGGAGAGTGACTGAGTCTTATTTGGTGTTGAAGGCTCTGGGCCATATCCAGAAGCTGCTTCCTGGGATGCTCTGAGATAAAACTCCAGGTATACTCTATTTGATACTTCCCTGATAGCTCAGTTGGTGAAGAATCCACCTGCAAAGCAGGAGACCCCGGTTCAATTCCTGGGTTGGGAAGATCCTCTGGAGAAGGAATAGGCTATCCACTCCAGTATTCTTGGGCTTCCCTTGTGGCTCAACTGGTAAAGAATTGCCTGCAATGTGGGAGACCTGGGTTCGATCCCTGGGTTGGGAAGATGCTCTGGAGAAGGGAAAGGCTACCCACTCCAGTATTCTGACCTAGAAAATTCCATGGTCTGTACAGTCCATGGGGTCACAAAGAGTCAGACACAACGGAGCGACTTTCACTTTATATTCTATTTACTTTGTTATCCTTATAGTCCCTTTTTAAGTTGTTTAGAAAATGTTATACTGCAGAATGTAAAGCTATTTATTTTTGTGCTTCTACTTAGGGTATCTGTGGTCAGTTCTATAACATAACAGTCCCTTCAGTTCAGTTCAGTTCAGTCGCTCAGTTGTGTCCAACTATCTGCCACCCCATGAATTGCAGCACGCCAGGCCTCCCTGTCCACCACAAACTCCTGGAGTTTACTCAAACTCATGCCCATCGAGTCAGTGATGCCATCCAGCCATCTCATCCTCTGTCGTCCCCTTCTCCTCCTTAATCATGTATTAAATCCTGTTATAATACTGTGTCTGTGGAAAAAAAATCAGAGTGACTTGAATTATTCTAACTTACATGTGCTTTTTCAAGAGTTGTGGCCTGTTAGAAGGGCGTTGGTATTTGGAGAATGCACGCACATGCTTGCTGTCTGTCTGGGGCTGGCCTTTTGGAGCATTTGGTGTAGCACAGATCTTACTCTGGGGACCTGGCATCAAGGCAGATTGCTCAGAGAGGGGAACTCATTTGCATGCATGTTTCAATGAAACATTTAAGGAAGTCTGATGCTGACCTATCTTTTTATGTCTCCCTCCCTCCAAAAAATACCCTGTGAGGGAGGCGCACGGTGCTTGTGAGGACGGCCCGTGGTCCTTTTCTTGTCTTTGGGACATGGCTTGCTTTGTTTTCTCTGCTTGATTGTTCTTCCCTCCCCACCCCTTGGTTTTAAAACCTCCATCTTTCAAACATCAGCATAAATGCCACAAAGCATTCTATTCTTTGATCGATCACAGAGCCACAATCAATCTTCTTCCCTCTTGCTCACCATTTATTTCTATTTTTGGCTCCTCTTGCTTGTGCATGGGCACATGCTTTCCTAACTTGACCTTCTGATGCAGCCTTTAGCTTAGTCTCCACACACAGTAAGTGCTCAATAAAGGTTCGCCACGCTCTTTAATGGTTTAAAATAATCAGACTTGCTGATATACACACCTTATTCACTCCGCAAATGCTTGTCATTCATTCAGTGTAGCTAGGTGATGGGCCCAGAGGTGAGCAAGGCATTGGTCTCTGCTTCATTCAGGTGTTCTCAGGCTGGTTGGGAAGGAGACAGCCCTGCACAAACCCTGTGTAGTGTACCCAAAGCTGGGGAATCGGGGGAGGAGGAAGGGCAAGGTCTTACTTCATTGGGAAAGAGAGAGGCCTAAGAGGAAGGGAGCTGAGGTGTGCCTTGAGGGATGCATAGGAGGTAGTTGTGTGGCTGTGAAGGGAGGGCATTCCAAGGTGATGGGAAAGAACAGTGCATTTTGAGCCTGCACCTGGTAGGTGAGTGTGGCTGGGGTGTTGTAGATGAGGGGAGAGGTTGGGACCAGATTTTGAAAGCAGGCTAAGAGGTTTGATCTTTTCCCTGTTGGGAGCTACTATGGGATTTTAAGTGGGTTAATGATGGGCTCAGTATTGTTTTTCAAAAAGGTAACTTGGTGGACAGTAAGAATGATAAATTTCAAAGCGAGCAGAGTTGAAGGGAGGAAGGGAGCAGATAAGTTGTGAAAATAACTAAGGTTAGAGATCATGGGAGCTTGGACCAGAGTGGCACAAGATTGGAGGAGTAGGGGAGAGGATTTGGAAGATGGTTTGCAGTTAGTGACAACATGCATAAAGCTATAATGCAAACTTCACTTCAAGGGATTTGTTTTATATTCTTCAGTTCTTCGAGCTTTTCACATTATATTATAATTCATATATATATTTTTCAATCAGATGTATAGTTCTAAAAATTATGTTATAAATCATGTTACAGCCCTTTTAGTATTTGCTCTTCCTCCAGAATTAATATTCTTAACTTGATTAATTTCTACATTTTAAAGGTAGCTTTTACTCCTTAATTACATTAATTGCTGTTTTTCTAAAATTGCGCTGTTGGTTGGCTTGTTCAGGTGACTTTGAATTGAACTGTTTTAATAGCATTTGTAATTTTTTTCTATATGTATATTCTGAAAGAAATGTCATGTTTAGGGAAAAAGTAGGTTGATTAAAATAAGAAAAAAGATAATATAAAAGCTCTTTGAAAAGGAGGCAAAGAAAGGTAATATTAATTTTTATCTTGAAGGGAATAGTCTTGGACAGCTGAAAGAAAATTTATGTGTGAAAAGAGCCTGGAAAATTATTTTAGAGGAAACTTAATTGAAGAATAGGATGTTTCATGTGAGGATAGTGTCATCCTATATCACTGATTTCACTTTCAACAGATAGCATAGAGTAAATGCAAATTAAAAATAAATCAAGAGCAGATGATGAGAAATACCTCTCATTTAGGAAGTAATTAAGTGGTGGAAAGGTCATTGGAGTTCAGTCAATAAAGCAGGGATGCTCAAAAATCATAATTATTCAGGTAACAGATGCTTTTCCTAATGTGATGCTCTGTTGCAGAGGTTTGAGGAATAGAAGAAAGAAGAAGTTACTATTGTCATATTGTTTTTTCTTTTGCGTTCCGTCTTTCAAATCCTAATATTCAGTGGGCTAACTTTAAATTCTAATAAAGAAGCTGATATTTCAGAATGGTGGTTCCTTGACCTTCAAGGAGAAACAGAAGAGCTAGCTTGAAAATTCTGTGTTGTTGGGTTGTACATTGTGGTTTCTAAGGTTTTGACTTGGCCAGTTTAATTGTCTCTTGAGGTGGTGAATCTTACTTCAAGATTCAGCTTAATTTTCTGTTATGGAGATTGTTAGGGAGGGACTTATTTGTCTGTCTCTGTCTACCTACCTACCTATCTATTCATCCATCTGTCCTTCTAACTAACCATCCATCCATCCTATCTGTAAAAGACATTTTGACTAGCATGTTGTCGCCTACTATATGTCAAGCACTTGGATTGGCACAGGGTGACTAAGACATAGTTCCAGAGGTCAGTTAATCTTTTGCCTGGAGAGGGCGGTTGCACAAGCTTTTAAGTAAACAGATTGAACAGACAGTTAAGAGTTTTAAAAAATGAAACAGCACAGGTTGCTGTGTGAGCTTCCCGGAAGGGTAGCTGATGTCTAGGGGTCTCAGGAAAGGTTTCTTTCCTTAGGAGAGATATTTAAACTAAGATCAGAGGAGTGAATACAAGTGAGACAAAAAGTGGGCAGAGGGAGATGAGGAGGGCTGTTGAAATAAAGGGACTCGATGACATGTCAGAGGTTTGGAGGTTAAAACCGCAGATCACTCAGTGTGGCTGAAGTGGGGTTGAGAAGTAAAAGTAAAGGCTGAGAAGTTAAACTGAGACCAATTGTTGAAGAGTCTTATAAGCCATGATTGAGAGTTTGGGTTGTATCCTAAGAGTGACTGTGAAAGGATTTTAAATTTTTTTTTAAGTTTTGTACTGGGGTATAGCTGATTAACAAACAAGGTTGTGATAGTTTCAGATGAATAGAGAAGGGACTCAGCCATACACATAAAGGTATCCATTCTTCCCCAAAGTCCCCTCCCATCCAGGCTGTCACAGAACATTGAGCTGTTCACAATAGCAAGAGACATGGATGCAACCTGAATGTCCATCGACAGAGGGATGGATAAAGAAGACATGGTACGTATATACAATGGAATTTTCAGTTCAATTCAGTTGCTCAGTCATGCTTGACTCTTTGTGACCCCATGGACTGCAGCACGCTAGGCTTCCCTGTCCATCACGAACTCCCAGAGCTTGCTCAAACTCATGTCCATCGAGTCGGCGATGCCATCCAACCATCTCATCCTCTGTCATCCCCTTCTCCTCCTGCATTCAATACTACTCAGCTATTAAAAAGAATGAAATAATGCCATTTGCAGTAACATGGATGAACCTAGAGAGTGTCATACTTAGGGAAGCAAGTCAAACAGAGAAGGAGAAATATTGTGTGGCATCACTTATTCGTGGAATCTAAAAAGAAATGATGCAAATGAACTTACTTACTGAACAGAAACAAACTCAAAGACTTCCAGAGCAAACTTACGGTTCCTGGGGGGTGGGGAGGACAGGGGAAGGGATAGTTAGAGAGTTTCGGATGGACGTATGCACACTACTTTATTTAAAATGGGTAACCAACAAGGACCTACTATATAGCACATGGAACTCTGAAAGTAATTTTTTTTTTTTAATTTAAAACTTAACACTATTTAAAAAAATAATGAAGTGGTCCATACCAAAAAAAATGTAGAAATGATATACCGGATATGAGAACAGTTCCTGAAAGAAACAAGGGAAGAAGGTTTGGGTGTAGGGAAAATCTGAACTTCAGTGCAGTTACAGCGGGGGCACCATCTGACTGCTTAGGGAGTCCTGCAGCTGGGTGGCTCTTCAGAGGTTTCCCCAAGTGAGACCGTGGTGTTGAGCTTTGGGGCCCGTGTCTTGGCCTGTGTACAGGCTTTAGACTGACCGTGGGAAGGAGGTGAGGTGAAAGTCTGGCCCAGTCAGCTACCTTGGGCCAACTGCCATTCCTGGAGCTATGCAAGCTAGGAATGCTCAGGGCCAGCACTTTGAGCTGCTGGAGGAATGAGTGACGGTGTGTGTTGTCTCCTGTGTCATACAGCCTAGCCTCCCTTCAGTGATACACACGGTGCCGTTCTCCTACTGTCTGTTTGTGGGTTTGAAATAGTTCTATTTTTTCAAACCTCAGCATTAAAAAAAAAATTGTCCAGTTTCCAGATATTTCCCAAATTACTCCTACACACACACACACACACACACACACAGATTACACACACTACAACATAAACCTCAATTCAAGTATCTGATCACACTCTATTTATTTTTCTCTGGCAGTTGGTGATGCCCTCCTGTCTCTCACTCCTGGTTTTAGAAGGTTTTGCTTCTCTGAGAGGTTTTAAATAGAGGGCTGATCTGATGAGATTTGCTCTGTAGAATAGAGGACTTGTGTTGGGGTGGTGGATGGGCACGGCTAGAGGCCTGGAGGACCCCTGTGTGACTGTCAGAGATAAAGAATGAGGGGTATTGTTGGCCTGATCTAAGGAGTGGTGATTGGGATAAGAAGAGGGGGGTGTTGGAAAGCTTTAGGCAAGAGATAGACAGAATGGGATGGAGTGGTGGGGAAGGAGTCTGCTTTCTGCTTTCCACTCCTGGCATGAGAAGCCTTTCTGTTAAGGTTTTGGGGGAGAGAGATGGTTGAGTGTCAGTGTTATTTGCTCAGTCATGTCTGATTCTTTAGCGACCCCATGGACTGTAGCCCTCCAGGCCCCTCTGTCCATGGAATTCTCCAGGCAAGAATACTGACTAGATTGGATTGCCATTCTCTTCTCCAGGGGATCTTCCCGACCCAGGGATTGAACCCAGGTCTTCTGCATTGTAGGCAGACTCTTTACTTTCTGAGCCATTTTAGGGGAGAAAGATGATTAGGGGATGTATTCTTTCTTTCTGTCCTTCTGTCTGTCTGTCTGTCTGTTTGCCTATCTACCCATTATCTACATCTCCTAGGAGTGTGGCCCAGACTGGGACCACATCCTTGAAAATTGACAGCTGGAGTCTTGACTATTTTCCTCAGTATCCATGGAACTCTTTAAAACACATCCTTAAAAATTTTCAAATTTTGTTAAGAACTGTTTTATTTCTCTTCATATTGTCTGATATTTTTGCCTGACCCTAGAATGAGCATCTGGAAAGGGTAATTTAAGACATGGTAGATGATGGTAGTGGAAAATGAGGAATTAAGAAGTGATCTTTGATTTTTGATTTTTAATATTTTTAGCAGATATTGGTAGTTAACCCCTTAGGAGTTGACTGTATTTATCTCCAAGAGTCATAGGAAACCAATTTGCAGATATTATTCTAGCTGACTTGGTTAGTTTGGGGAGGGAGTGGAGAGGGTTATTAAGAAATGGTTGTAATGTGTCCAGAGTTTTTACTGAGATGCCTCCGTGCATTTTCTGGGAAAAAATTGTCCACAGTTTTCATTTTTTTCTCAAAGAAGGCATATGACCCACCAGAAAGTTACGTCTTATTAGTCTCTTATAGGGTTTCAGTCTTTTCTGATGGGAACTAAATTGGTGGTCTGACACTCTGACATGAGTTTGGGGACCCACACTATTGCCCCAGATCAAATTCTGGGCCTATGTCACCTCTGTTTTCTCAGAGCCATTCCAATAAAAGACCTGATTGCCAGGATTAGGGTGAGTAGACACAAAGCTTGAAGGGCAAAATTTCTAATAATGTTTGACCCTAGTTTTGCATATAATGAATTTTTATTTGTTGATGAATCTTTCCCTTTTGTTGCTAAAAGTAGCAAATCATCAGACAAATTGCTAATTAATAATCTGGCTCAGATCTTTTTTTTTAATAAGTGGAACTTGTGCTTCATCAAGCTCAGGTGGAGTGGGTATCACAATGTTTCATTTTTTTTTAACATCAAACATTTTTTCACAAATAATGATATATCTGTCACTTGAAAATGGGCCAACAGTCTCTCTTGTAGTCTTGGAATAAGAGTAGTGGTCCTCACATGAGAACCCCACTTCCTGATGGCCTTTCTGATATCTCCTTTCTTCCACTCTGTCTCTTTTTTTTTTTCTTTTGAGAGATCAGGTCATGTACCCTTTGCTTCTCATGCCACGTGCTGACCAGAACCCCCCCCCCCCCCCCCCGCCTCAGCTTAAATCTTATATCAGTGAATTGCATCACCCACTAAATGTCATTGTTGGGATGGCACTCTGTCCCCCCATCACTCCCTCTCATTTCTTGGTCATTTTACCTCTTGGTTCACTGTTAACTCTCTCTAAAAGTCACTCTTTTTTAAAACAAACTTATGGCTACCGAAGAGGAAAGGATCAGGGAGGGATAAATTAGGAGGTTGGGATTAACATATATAAACTACTCTATATAAAATAGATGACCAACAAAGACCTACTATATGGCACAGGGAGATCAAACTAGTTAATCCTAAAGGAAATCAACCCTGAATATTCTCTGGGAGGACTGTTGCTGAAGCTGGATCTCCAATACTTTGGCTCCCTGATATGAAGAGCCGACTGTTGGGAAAAGACCCTGATGCTGGGAAAGATTGAAAACAAAAGGAAAAGGGGGTGGCAGAGGATGAGTTGGTTAGATAGCATCACTGACTCAATGGACATGAATATGAGCAAACTCTGGGAGATTAGTGGAGGACAGAGGAGCCTGACGTGCTGCAGTCCATGGGGTCACAAACAGCTGGACATGACTTCGCGACTGAAAAACAGCAAATGATTGCACAGGGAACTCTACTCAACATTTTGTAATAACCTATAAGGGAAAGAATCAGAAGAAGGGAAAGAATCAGAAAGTAAAATATATATCTGAATCACTGTGCTATACACCTGAAACTAACATGATCCTGTAAACCAACTATACTTTAGTAAAAAAATTTTAAAAAGATACTCTTGTTTTAGTGATTTTAGTGTAAACATAGATGATTCTTTCAACACTATGCTGTCTCAGTTTTTGAGTTTCTTTTTCTAGTGATCTTGTCTTTCACTTCAGTGCTTATATCCTGGCTAAACCATGTCATCATTTAGGATGGCAGGTCCTCCGCAGTCTGAATGTCAAGTGTCACACTTTCTGGCCACCACATCTTAGACTTCTAGCTCACTCCCTCTTGCATCATAAGTTGAGCAGTTTCTGCTCTGGCAGGGTCTAGAATCCATCATCCCTCTATTATGCTGTTGCCCATCCCTTTGCCCTTTACTGAGATTGCCAACCAAAATCACTCCTTTCTCATGCCTTAAATTTCCTTGACGTTCTTACTTTGTCATAATTGTCAACCCCCACCCCTGGTTAAATCTAAGTCTCTACCTATTCTCTGCCAGTCCCCATGCAGAGACCATGGCTGGAGAAAACACATTCCTTCATTCCTTGCTGCTGCTGCTAAGTCACTTCAGTTGTGTCTGACTCTGTGCGACCCCATAGAGAGCAGCCCACCAGGCTCCCCGGTCCCTGGGATTCTCCAGGCAAGAACACTGGAGTGGGTTGCCATTTCCTTCTCCAATGTATGAAAGTGAAAAGTGAAAGTGAAGTTGCTCAGTCATGTCTGACTCTTCGCGACCCCACAGATTGTAGCCTACCAGGCTCCTCCATCCATGGGATCTTAATTCCTTATCTCAGTGTAATTTAAAATCATGCGTGAGACCTTGATGCTACTTGGCACTCATCTCCCACTGTTCTGCATGATTATTTCATACCGTCTGCTGTTTCCTGAAATATTTGCCCCTTCCTTCCTATTCTGACTCGTAGCTGATGACTTTGCCTACTCTTGTCCTAAGAAAACTGAAGTCAACTGAAGAGGAATCCATAAGGTTTGACACTACATCTACTTCTGACCAGCTCCTGCCCAAGGCCCTCCCCACCATATAATAGTATCCCGTCCTCTCTTGCTCATTTGAGGGTATTTTCATTGTACTTTCTGCATTCTTATTATTTTCCTTTCTGGGATTTTTTCCATAAGCATATGAACTACTACTTTTATTCTGTAAAAAAATCCTTCACTCTTGATCTTCCACCTCTCTCCACCTATCATCTTCTTTGTTCCGCTTTATGAAAAGACATCCTCTGAAGAGGTTTTTATACACAGTCGCAAGTCCTCTCCTTTCATTCTTTCCTAAACCACTTTAATGGCACGTAAGTGCATAGCTTCTACCATGCAACTGAAACTGCACTTGGCAAAGTTACTAGAGACTTCCCTGTTGCTAAATCTGGCAGTCAGTTTCCAGTCCTCATTTTGCTTGATCTCTCAGCAGTGTCAACACAGTCCATCGTTTGTTCCTCCATGAAGCACTTCCTTCACTCGTCTTCCAGGATGCACCACACTCTTCCTGGTTTTCCTCTCCTTTTCCTTTGCTGATTCTTCTTCCTCGCATTGGAGGATCCACCGTATGGTCCTTGGACCTCTTCGTTATCACCACTCACTCCCTCTGTCATTCTTCAGTCTTGTGTTAAATACCATCTGAACACTGGACTCACATTTCTATCTCTGGCTCCGACATCTTCCCCTGAGCTGCATGCTTGCATTAACAGATGCCTGCTTGGCATCTTCACTTACATGCTCAAATCTGAACTCCTCATCTCCCCCCAAGCCCAAACCTGACCCCACAGTTTTGCCCATCTCTCCTAAAGGCAATCTGATTTTTCCAGTTGCTCAGGTTGAAGGTTGAAAATTCTGGAGTCATCTCTGTGGTCCCTTCTTTCTCTTGTAACCACATCCAGTCCATCAGGAAACCCTGTTGGCTCTATTTTCCTGATACTGTTCCTACAGAATCCTAGTCCAGTGTTAGCATCTCCACTGCCACCGGCGTGGGCGAGGCCACTGTGACACGTGCCTGAATTTCTGCAGCACCCCCCCACCCCCCCCATGGTCTCCCCACTTCCCTCCTTGTCCCACTGAGGCTGGTCTGAACCAGCAGCAGAGTGAGCCTGTTAAAAACAGAAGTTTTAAACTTCTGTTAAAGGCATAAAAACAGGATTATGTCATTCTGCATTCGCAGTTCTGCAGCTACTTCCCATTTTACTTATTGAAAAAGCCAAAGACCTGGCAGCAGCCACAGGCCCTGGGTGATCCGGCTTTACGTCCCCTTGGCCTCTTGCTCCTTGTACACAGCCAGTGCCCTCCCAGGTCAGGACCTTTGCCCTGGAGGCCCTGTCTGGAGTGCTCGTCCCCTTTCTCTGTGACTTGTGTTACTATCTGATTAGAACTGTAAACCCTCGTTTCTGAAGCACTCTCCACCCACTTTACCTGGCTTAATTTTTTCCCATAACCCTTCTCACCCACTAGCACAGTCTGCAGTTTACTTGTGTGGTATGCTGACATGTTGTCTCTTTCCGCTAGAATGTAAACTCCATGAGGGTAGGTCTTTTCCCTGAGTTCAGTTGCTAGCGTCTAGAACAGTACCTGACACATAGTATGTGTTCACTGCACGTGTCTGCTCAGTCACTCAGTCATGTCTGACTCTTTGTGACCCTATGGACTGTAGCCCACCAGGTTCCTCTGTCTGTGGGGTTCTCCAGGCAAGAATACTGCGGTGGTTTGCCATTTCCGACTCCAGGGGATCTTCCCGACCCAGGGATCAAACCTGCATCTCCTGCATTGCAGGCATATTCTTTACCACCAAGCCACCAGGGAAGCCCTTGTGTTCAATAAATAAAGGCTTTCTGTTGCTTTCAATAGACGTGTAATCCCTGAGATAAAGATCAGTTTGATCTTTATTGTATCTTTATTGTAGTGATCGAGTAGCTCCATGTTAGCCTATGACTGTTTCCCAATTACTGGTTGGCAGTCCGCTTTATGTTTTTAACGCTCAGACATGAAATGAGAAGACTAAGGCCAATGTAATGTACATATTTGTTAGTGTGAGGTCGTCAACTGCCTTTTCTTTTCCAAGACTGTCATTTATTCTGAGAGTACATTAACTTTTTATTTGGTACAAAAATGCCCATTTAATGAAATGATCATGATAATTTTTCTATGAGATGAATTTTGGCAGTAGGAAACTTTCTTCAGATTAAGCACTCCAAAAGGATCCAGATATAGGGTTCCTGAAAGTAAGGATGCTCATACTTTGTTAACTGTGTTAATTTTCCTCCCTCAATTCTTCTTTCCTTTCTTTCCTTTTTTTTTTTTTGGTCTTGGAAGTCTTTCTGAAAACAAGTCTTAGCTAGAGGCCCGTTTTAGGACTGTGACGATGCATTGCTGTTCCCTTTAATGCAAGCTGACAGGTAGAGGGTAGCTTTGGGGGATGGGAGTGGTGGGAAGCCCTCCTCAGGCCCCTGAGGGTCCTTTATGGTTTTGGGAACTTAAAATCACTGCTTTAGTTGATAAATTCTAGAAAATCTGGGCACTCTATTAAAAAGAAAGATCTTACTTTAGTCTCAGAGAGGAGTAAGGATCTAGTTTTGTTCTTCAAATAACCAGGTATGTTATTTGAATTAACTAGTCAGTTTCTCTGCGCAGTTAATTGATTCATTTGTAGGGTAAGAATCAGCTCTAACCCAATTTGTTTGTGGGCTAGATGATCTTACATAGATTGCTTTAGAAGCTCCAGAGAACCAATTGTTCAAGTAAGTGAATTGGGCTTCCCTGGGGGTTCCTGCCTCCTTATGCAGGAGACCAGGGTTCGATCCCTGAGTTGGGAAGATCCCCTGGAGAAGGGATTGGCAACCCACTCCAATACCATGGACGTAAGAGCCTGGTGGGCTATACAGTCCATGGGGTCACTACATGCCTTAGCGATTAAATAACATCAACAATTATCTAAGCTGCGCTAGGGAAGCAGTGCGTTCTGTTACCATTTTTCAATGAACTTCAGTTTTGTCTGCATTGATCTTGTGACTGTCCCAAATATTCTCTATCCCTGGATTCTGATAGGCAGTATTGTTGTTGGGATTATAGAAAGGATTTGGGCTAAGCATTTAATGTCTCAATAGGATTAGGGATGAATTATAGCATATTATTATCTCATACAAGTTTGAAAAGCAGAGTATGAAAATCCTGCAGTACTTAAAAATTTTATCAATACTCTCTTGCAGCAGTACTATAGGGATTGGTTCAAAACCGTATCAGAAGATATGGTTTTGAATCTGAACGTGACCACCCATTGGCTGTGTCAACTTGGGCAAATTGCTTAGCTCAGTTTCCTTATCAATGAAGTGGACATAGTAATAGTACCTTCTCCTTCGTGTTGTTACAAAAATTAAATTAAATATGTAAAAGTACTTTGGTACACAGAAGCACTCAATAAATGTTAGCTATTACTGCCATATAAGAACTTATTATACTTGTGGCTGTATTCTTTCATGACTTTCTAAACAAGCATGTAACAATAGCTTCAGTCATCACGCGAGCAAAATTTGTGTTTTTATTTTTTAAGTATAACCAAAATTTTACCTTTTTATGTTCAATAAGAAAGCATTCTAGTATGGACTGAGCATTTTCAGGTCATGCTATAGACCTTTTGATACTATGGTTGACTCTTATTTGGAGCTTTTTATTTTTTCTTGTATGTTTAGCTATATATTTGATACATTTTTCTGGTAGGATTTTTGAGGGAAAAAAACAAAAGCTCTGCATGCATACAAAATCCCTCCTCCTTCTCTGCATTTTATTTTTCTTGCTAAGGCATGGTGCTGTCGTCTTTTGTCTGGGGTCACTATAGTTGACATATTGAATGTGTTAGTGTATCTGCAAGTATCAAATTTATAACCGGTTTATTTAGATCATTTGCAAATGTTTACTTAGAGTCTAGACCAAAGAAACCCCAATGCAGTGGCTCAGACGAGAGCAAAGTTGTCTTCCCTCTCATCTTACAGTTCAGAGTTGCTGGGTGCCTTGTGGCTCTGCCTCATATGGTCTCTTAGGCAGCCTGGTTCCTTCTTTCTTATCGTCCCATCGTTCTGCGGTGTTGTCTCATCTTGTTTGCGGCTGCCTCTCAGCACTGCGTCCAAGTTCTAGTCCGAGGAAAGGGGAGAGAGGAGTAAAAAATAAGCAATGTCCTTTTTGAGAGATATGACCCAGAGACTGCATCCAGGATTCCTTTTGTTGTCCTGTTGGCTGCAGCTTGGTCACATGGTCTCATCCAGTGGCAAGGGAGGTTGGAAAGTGTGATTTGTGGTGGGTGGCTGTGTGCTGAGCCAAAAATTGCAGGAGAACAGGAGAGGGCTGGGTGTCTGATACCAAAAAGAAGAAGGGAGGAATGGATAATGCCACGTATACTTTTATAGCAGCTTGGTGGGCTAGGTTTGAATTTGGAGTTCTCTACCTCCTAAGTAGAGGAGCTCTGTGTCAGAACATGGCAGCCAGGAGAACTAGCCTTTTCCCTGGTTTTCCTGTGTCTGCTCCGTTTTGCACTGGGAAGGGCCATGTGCACAAGTTGGTGGTCACCTGGCCAAACCTCCATGGTCTCTCTTCGTATCTCACTTGCAAGCAGTGAGTAGTGTGGCTCACCCTTGGAAAGTGAACTCAGGGCTTGTTTGGGCAGAAGAGGTCACATGGACTCTGGGTGCACTTGGCCCCTTGGGTCTGTATTTTTTCCATCCCATGGGGAGGGATGAGGCTGGTAGAAGACAATAGAGCCCCTCAAAAGGGCAGTGTTGAAGGCAGCACCCCTCTAGGTCAGAGGTTGTATTATAAAGGGAAATATAAACTTGATTTAGTTCTTAAATTTTTCTACTTTCCCTGTCTATGTTTCTTTTTTATGCTTCACTTTACTCATATTTATCATTCATAGTATACATGTTATATATTTAATCCACTAGGAGTGGAGTATCTTTGGAATGAATGGAGTGTCATTTTAATGGATGGTGAGGTGGGGAAGGACACCAGTGGAAGAGGCTGGAGAATGTTCACTTATTTAGCTTAATGTTGTCAGCAGCTTAAAAAAAGTCCCTTTGAGTGGCCCTTGTGATTCAATGGCAGTTTGCCCAGACTTGTGGGAGCCAGTGCTGGGAATGAAAACTAGATTCACTTTGAAAATTTAGGAAAAAAAAAAGTGACTAAACAAGTTCTAATAAGAATGTGCTTGATGGCGTGTGTCCTCTAAGAGCAAGTGAGCTACTTCAGCGGGCTTGAGCTCCTCGTCCGCTCTCTGCTCAGCCTTCAGCGTTCCCTCCTCTGACCCTGTGCCTGGCCTGTTTAGACCCAGGACCCCGATCCCAACCTGTCCCAGGGCTCAGCCTCTGCTGCTCTGACAGCCTGACAACTCCCTGATGGGAAACAAAGTCGAAATCCAACCTATGAGACTGCCCTTGGGTTGATTCAGCAAACCACCACCTCCTTCAATTGAGAGATGTGTTATGATACACCCTCAATCGCGTATTTTTTGGTTTCAGAGAATTTATGGTACATATGCTCTATATCAGGGGTCCCCAACCTCTAGGTCATGGACCAGTACCTCCTGTCAGATCAGGGAGGCATTAGATTAGAAATAAAGTGCACAATAAATGTAATGTGCTTGAATCATTCTGAAACCATCCCCCTCCTTCCCAGTCCGTGGAAAAATTGTCTTTCATGAAACCTGTCCCTGGTGCCAAAAAGGTTGAGGACCGCCGCTGTATATGATAAACTGTCTCTGGGGTTGTTCGAGACAGCGTTCCATAATTAAGTAGATGAATATTTCTGCATTAAAATGTATGAATATTTGCACAAATGGAAGATAAACAAGGTTATAAATAGCCTCAGGTCAGTTCAGGTTATGTTTTGCTGCCAAGTGGGCTATGGGAAAACCTTTGGTTTTCAGAGCTTTTTGGATGCTGGCATCATGGATTAGGAATTGTGTGCCTGAGATGGTCACTGTTTTTCTCAGTGACCAGACAGTCCTGTCTATTGAGTTTTGTGGCGCTCACAAAAGATCTGGGAGGCAGAAGATATTTTATTTTCTTTTGTTCTCTTTTTCCCTCTCTCTCTTTTTCTTCCTCTCCCACCTCCCACTGTCTCCATCTCTTTTCTTTCTTTCTTTTTTGTAGATAGGGGAACTGAAGTTTTGTGAGGCTGAGTGACTTGCTTGACATCAAGAGGGGCCCCGTACCCCTGGCCAAGACACTTACTGTGTTGTAAAAAGTTTCTGATTTGCTTGTTTGAAACTCTAAACTCTAAGCTAGCCCACAGAATCCTATGTCACGTTGAATGGTGCAGAAAGACACGAGAGCATTAACAGTGTCATTGGAGATAATCATCCTTTATAACATTGTTTCTTGATAAAACGCCTCTCGGTTCATCCGCAGAGCAGGAGCAGGGTCCGAGACTGGGCTCGTCTGTAGTGATCGTCCTTCCAGCAGCTCCTCCTCCAGGCCTGGTAGGGGCAGTGGGTCAGCACACTCTTCCAGGGCTGGTGGGAGTGCGGGCGGGACGTGGGTAAAATGCAGGGCAGAGAGGGGAAGGTTCGGGTGTTTGGTGTGATAGGAGAGGTCAGGGAAGGGGAAATTGACTGAGGTTCTGACACTGTGTGGTCAGGGCCAGCCCCAGGAGCTGGTTACTGTTTCCTAGTGGTTGCCATGGGCGCTGCTGAAAGAGGGATCAGAGACCTGGCGAGTCCAGTGGATCTGTTAGGGCTGCTGCTTGGCAGCGTTTTGTCTCTATGAATATTAGGCCAAAGCATCCCTTCTAGGTGGGCATCGGACAAACACGACCTCCTCTGGAGAGACGCAGTCTGATGGCCGCACTTAGTGGACTGTGCCTTTGTGCAAAGAAAAAGGTGTTCCTTCTGCTTGGAGTCATTGTTCTGGCTGGTTTCAGCCCCTCTGTTCTCTTGCATGGTACCTTCACGCTGTGTACAGAATTCATATTTGAATGTGGTAGCTCGGCATTCGTAGAGATCTGCCCGAAAAGCCCTGTATTCATGTTAGAATCCTAGGGATTGTTTTTTGATGAACTGGGGATTAGATGGTGCTTCCCTGGTAGCTCAGACAGTAAAGAACCTGCCTGCAATGCAGGAGACCTGGGTTTGATCCCTGGGTTGGGAAGAAAGGAAATGACAACCCACTCCAGTATTCTTGCCTGGAGAATTCCATGGACAGAGGAGCCTGGTGGCCTACAGATCATGGAGTTGAAAAGAGTTGGGCACGACTGAGTGACTAACACACACACAGGAAGTAGATGTGACTAGCAGGTGACAGATGAGAGTGCCGTGGCTCTGGGGGCTGTTTAAGCCCATCTCAGGAGTCTGTGACTCCTGGCTCCCTGACATCCTGGTCAGGGCTATTTTCTGCCCATTCCCACCTCTTAGGTGGAAGATGCAGCTTTGGAATTTCAGTATCTGTTTCCCCCAATGTTGCACTCTCCGCTGCCTCTTGTACTGAAAGGAGATCAAACCAGACAATCCTAAAGGAAATCAGTCCTGAATGTTCACTGGAAGGACTGATGCTGAGGCTGAAGCTCTGATACTTTGGCAACCTGATGTGAATGAAAAGCTGACTCCTTGGAGAAGACCCTGATGCTGGGAAAGATTGAAGGCGGGAGGAGAAGGGAATGACAGAGGATGAGGTGGTTGGATGGCATCACCAACTCGATGGACATGAGTCTGAGAAAGCTTCAGCAGATGGTGAAGGACAGGGAAGCCTGGTGTGCTGCAGTCCATGGGGTCGCGAAGAGTCGGACACGACTGAGCGACTGAACAACAACAACTCTTTCATTATTGTGTTTAAAAATGGATAAACTGATATTATTATTGAAGATATTATTTCTCCAGTATTTGGCAAAATTGTCACTTGTTGGCTCGGACTGATCTCACAGCTCTCACTCCTGAGTTTGGGTTAGAGTGGGCTCACTGGTGTGCCACTGAGTGGGGAAATGCAGTCATGTTAAAAGAAAATATCGGAAATCAGAAGGTCTCGGTAAATATGTTAGTATATCAATCCCTTTGTTACAGTGTCTTCATTTATATGACCCTAGTTTGTTAAACTTTTACTTCATGTAATAGATGGGTTCAGGAGTCTTAGCCAAAGTCAATTTTTTTTAATGGGAAGTATCTGTATATACATTAACCTTTTATAATTGTAACTGGTTAGTTATACCATAAAAGCTAGCAATGTGTGAATGAATTGATTGCTTGCTAAACAGAAGAACATAAGGAAAATTAATTATAGGTTGAGAAAGTATTTCCTAAAAGAGAAGGAGGTAGAGAGGTCAGCTTATGTACTGGGACCTTTCACATGCATTATTTCGTTTGCTCCCCAAACTAATTCTGTGGGAAAGATATAATCATTTCTGTTTTATAGACCAGGATACATTTGAGTTATTAGTTGGATCTTACAGTAAGTTTTTGTAATATTTAAAAGATGCATGTGTGTTTGTTGCTCAGTCGTATCCGACTCTTTGTGACCCCATGGACTGTAGCCCGCCTGGCTTCTCTGTCCTTGCAATTCTCCAGGCAAGAATACTGGAGTGGGTTGCCTTTCCCTTCTCCAGGGGATCTTCCTGACCCAGGGATAGAACCTGGGTCTCCCGCCTTACAGACAGATTCTTTACCACCTGAGCCGCCGAAGAAGCCCTTACCCCCCATCTTATTGCAGATTACTACAGAAAGTCACATAAGAAGTAGATTTGGGGGTGGGGGCGGGGAGGAAATCAACAAAAGTGCAGAGAGAAGCAGAAATGAGTCAGTTAATAAGATAAGGCCAAGAGGAGTTGGTGCAGAGACATTCTATTTGCTTTGCATAAAATGCCCTGTGCTATTATTAAACTTTGAATGCAGGTTTGTTTCAGAATGTCTGTTAGGCAATGCAAAGAGGAAAAGGGTTAGTTAGAAGACTGGCATTATACATAAATTTTCAAAAAGACATTTACTAATCTGAAACAGTTGTTTTCATGGCCCTGAGCCTTCCAAACCTTTTCCCTGGTACCTTGTAATGGGGCAGTGAATGATGTGGAGAAAACTGTGTCCCCAGCTCTACATGAAATCTGGACTAAATAGACTCTGACTCTGACTTGTGGCATCCTTTATTATAAACCTGGTACAGATTTGTAAAGTCATTTAAAATAATAGATATGGGAAGAAGTTCTCTGGTGTTTTGCCTCAAATCAGCAACACATTTAAAAGATCCTGTTACCTCGGTCAGTTATCAAATTGTTGTAATATGAGGATAACAGCTACTCTTACCTTTCTTTTCATAAATGATTTTTTTTTAAAAAATGTGGTCCTCAGACTTCCCTGTCAAGAAACCCTTTGATATTTGATCGTGTGGTGTGGAACTTTTTCCACAGTTGTGTGTACATTTCTGCTCTCACAGTCAGTAATTCTTAAGCATAAGCTTTCTTTCTGGGTTTTGTTCTTTCTTCCTTTCCTTTCCTGGAGATAGCTTCCAGATGGGAATTAATTTTTTTTTTTTTTAAACAAACCTCAAATCCTTATTTTTACCATCTTTTGACCTATTACCTGTTTTTTCCTGAGTTTCATTTTTGGCTTAGGCATTCTGCTGTTAGGATTTTATCGCTCTGTAATACATCCTGAAAACACTTGGCAACTGTCATAAGGCCACGCAATAGCTCTGCTAATGATGCTATGCCCTGGACTTCTTTGCCACTCCTAGTTCTTAGAGGAATTATCTTCCTTCAGGATATTCCTTCTTTCTCACACCTGTAGGTTTCTTTAGAAGATACAAGAAATACATGGTTAGCTAGTTTAATTCCTATATCATCTCTATTGAAAAAAATAGTAAAAAGACAGACTTGCTTGGTATCTTTTTGAAATGAAGTGAATTTGTACAATATTTAACTAGACTCCCACCCCTGCATTGTTCTTTTGTAATTTTCTAAATGAAGCCACATGTCTTTCACCCATATGATGTCATGGCCCAAGGTGTTCCTGTCCATGAGGTCTTTTCTTTGGGAGGGCTTGTTCTGGGTGGACCACAGCTTTTGCACTTACATGTTCCCTTTGCCAGAGACCTTGACACTTAAGGATTTCTTGATAAAATGCTTCTAGTTGTTTGTTTTATGAGACGTTCACTTGGTCCTAGAGATTTAGATGATTGTTCCTTAAGAGTAACTTGGGTCACTCGTATCCGGCTTCTTGTTTTCATGTCATTATTTCTGTAAGTAAGGGAGCCTGGTAGGTTTTCCTGCAGGATTTTATATATCATGAGATTTATTTGAGACATTGTATCTGTCTTCGATTTTTGGTCCCAAGTTATTTAAAGAAACTTCCCCGAATGGCTCAGATGGTAAAGAAACTGCCTGCAGTGCAGAAGACCCGTGTTCGATCCCTGGGCCTGGAAGATCCCCTGGAGAAGGAAATGGCAACCCACGCCAGTATTCTTGCCTGGAGAATCCCATGGACGGAGGAGCCTGGCGGGCTACAGTCCATGGGGTCGCAGAGACAGGACTGAGCGAATAACACTTCCACTTTATTTAAAGGAAAATTTAAAAATGTTAAATCTGGGGATTAAGTAGAAGGAAAAGAATGATTC
Organism: Cervus elaphus; assembly: GCF_910594005.1. Lineage (NCBI taxonomy): Eukaryota > Metazoa > Chordata > Mammalia > Artiodactyla > Cervidae > Cervus > Cervus elaphus. Next base: position 28,124,916 of record NC_057840.1, read on the forward strand.
TACTAAATTTTAGTGAATCTGGAGAGTTGCTGTGAGGATTAAATGAGTTAAGAGTGGTGAATTCTGTTGGAGGCTCTTGCTTTTGCTGTTGTTGTTATTATTATTGTTATTTTCTGCCTTTATTCCCACCCTCCCTTCTCCTCTGCGTCCTTGCTCTTGACTTTTGGTAGGCTGTGGAGTGAGACGGGGGCTCCTCTGTCGATCCAGGTTTCCCAGGTCTGGCCAAATGGACTCTGATCCCTGTTTCCGGCCGCTATGTTGGTTGGCATATGCCTGATGTTCACACAGTGGGACTTTCTGGTTGGGTTTTGCAATGTAGGGAATGAGGGGAGAGCAAGAGAGTGAGGAAGTGTATTAAGTAAGGTGAGAGGGTGTGTTCTGGAGCAAAGGACAGTTTCTCATACGTAGGATTACTGAGACAAGAACATTAATCAAAACAAATTAGTGTAAAAACGTTCATCAAAACAATTAGCGTGATCACTGTGTTTTTCAGCCCTTCCTTTCAGCCCGGGTGTGAAATATTAGCATTCAGGTTGATGCTGGACTCACGAAAGCTTCATTTAATACTGGGAACATTCATTGGAGTCAGCTTTTTAGAATCTGTTAAGTACTTTCTCAACTCCAAGATAGATGGTACTTCGGCTTTATTTACCACATTCTCTTATGGCCTCTTTCTGCTGATGGGGAGGAGTGGGAGAAGGTGCTGGTTGAAAACACTCACATGAGCTTGCTGTGTAGGAACAGTTATATGGGCACAGATGTTTGGAATCAGCTGATAATTTTAAATAATCTCTACCTCATCATATTAAATACACTTGCACATGCTTAGTGGTTGCTTAACTTTAACCTGAAATGCCATGGAAAACGTTTGTTGAATAAGAAGCATTGCAGTAACAAGGACAGTAGCTTAATGGTTTTTGCATGCTCCCTCTGCCAGCCACTGTTCAACTGTTTTAATATTATTTATTGACTCAAACACCCACGTATGTATATCTACGTATGGACACACACACACATGAATTTATTTCTGACAACAACACTATGAAAGTGGCACTTTCTTTAACATCGCCATTTTACAGTGACAAAACCAAGGAACAGAGGGGTTAAGTAACTTACCCAATGTAGCACAGGCACAATTGGAATTTAAATCCACGTAGCTGTGCCACAGTCCCCATCACTACCCTGTAGAACTTCTCAGAGCTTAGTATTTAACTCCAAGCAAATAATAATATAGTAAGTCCGTCCAAAGTTATTTTATTACAAGAAAATCTAAAAACGATATGTGGTTGACCCTTGGACCATGCTTGTTTGAACTGTGTGAGCGGGGCCACGTATATACACGGGTATTTTCACCAGTGAATACTACAGTGCTGCCTGACTGCGTGGTTGGTTGAATCCCGACCTAAGGAGGAACCGTGGCCATGGCAAGGCAGCTGTAGATTATACTTGGATCAACTCTTGCCTTGCTCAGCAGTCAACTGGAATTTGAAAAATGGAACCTCATTCTGTGGCATGGGACAAAATGGGCCTTTGTTTGGGATTTGGCTCTCTGTCTTTAAGTAGAGAGTTTAATTGTCTGGATGTTTCTGTGACCAACATCGTTGTGACTTCCTGAACTGTGTCCTGCATTAGTGAGCACCCAGCAAGTGTGTCCATGGAATTTACTGTCACTCATCTGGAAACCTGTATCAACCGACCCCCAAAAGTCTGTGAGTGGCCTTTCACAGTGGCCTGCAGATAACTTTGTGGGCCAGGAATTTATTTCAGCCACGAGAAACGTTGTTATGACTCATCATGTAGGGCTTCTATCTTTCCTTATTAGGTATTGGAAATTAACAAAACTAACTCAGAAATGTTTCCCACACAGAGACCCATTAGGTGAGACTGATATTTCGGTATGCTGAGTGTTGGAGAAAAAGTAAAAGGATTTCATGGATCGTTTTATGTCACTGCCTAGAATGATGCTCGACATGTAGGGACTGGATACTCATATAGTGGATTAATACGTAGAATACCTTAGGTTTGTAGGAAAATGTGTAGGGAGTGTTTGATTTTGATTTTTTAGAAGGTGAATTCTGTTTAGATATAGAGGGTGGCACTATTTTGGCTTGCTTAGAAACTCAAGGACTAATTTCCACATTTATGTAGCAAAGACACAAAGAAGGTAATTCTTAGTAATTCTTAAATTTGGTGAGATTGGATCAATTATACTTACTTCAGTAGGCCATTAAATTGTCATGACCACCAGGCAAATTTAAGATTAAATACTATAAATAGTATTTGTAAATATTTTAGTATCTTCATCTTTACTCAAGAGTAATTATTATAATTGATATAACTATTATTGTTTGAATGAGAGCAAAATGATCCTCCCACTCTAATGATATGATAGAAAAGAGCAAAGAAATGTATTTTTGAGATACTCTGTTTTGAATGTTAGAGTTATTAAATATTCCTGGGTCAGAATCCATGGAGCACAATATTAATACATGTTTTGCTTTCAAGTTTGAAGTCACTTAATAGTAATTACCTTAATTTTTAACTTCATCTATCTCAGAAACACATAAAGGTTTAAAGGGAATAAAGGAAAGAACCTATTATTACATTTCTTGTTTTCTGTCATCACTTATTAACTTTTTGTGATACATTAAAGATATATCACAATGTTGGTAAAATATTTTCTGTGAGCTTCCATGACTTTCAGTGGCTTAATCAGATTGGCTTCTAAACAAAGTATTTTGGGCAAAAGTTTGCAATTTTATGAATATGCTGAAAATCTTTACTTTCTTAGCTTGAGAAGTTTCTTCTTTTTGTTGGACTTTATAGGGGAATATTGACATCTAGCTGTGAAGTTCTTTCAAGTCCAAAAGTAAAGTATTGAGAAATTATGGGAAATGCTTTCTGTGTTTTAAAGCTTACAGTCAGTTCTTTGAGACAGTTAGCATCTGGGTTATAGGAACATCTTACATTGGGTGTTTTTTCTTACAGTATTAATAATATACTTGATACGGTTATAGAATTTTTTCTTTAGTAAATATGGGCTTTGAATTTCTGTGTTTATTTTAGCATACATTTTTAAGACATAAAATTCATTTGACTTTATTTAATTTTTGTTAAGGCAATTTAGTACTTTCAGTACATACCAGTCAGCCTGCTTTGAGGTCCGCAAATAGCAGCTATAATTTGGCTGTATTGAATTACTAAGCGTAAATTTTCGCATTTGAAGATAAAAGAAAGAGATGTAATTTTATACTATAACTGCTTGTTGTTGTTCAGTTGCTAAGTCGTGTCTGACTCTTTGTGACCCCGTGGACTGTAGCACACCAGGCTTCCCTGTCCTTCACCATCTCCCAGAGTTTGCTCAGACTTGTGTCCATTGAGTTGGTAATGCCATCCAACCATCTCATCCTCTGTCATCCCCTTCTCCTATAACTGTTAGATTTCATTATATATGAAGTCACTGTGTTGTACTGTAAATATTGAATTCCAGTTCTAAACTGGACCCAAGCATGAAGAGAATGAGTAGAGGACAGTTATATCTGATGTCACAGGTGTTACTGTACACAGTCTGGTTTGACCTTAAAATATTCAGCAAGATTGTCTTTTGGAATTTGAGCCTGCGGGAACCTCCTACTGCCATGTGCCACCGATGCCCAGCTCTGGGTAAGTAGCCTTCCTAAGGATGAACTGCAGAAAGCAGAACTTGTAGTTAAAAGTGAAAGAGTCCGTGTGTGCCCATTTTTGCTGTTGCTGTCATAGCGCTCGAGTTAGAGCAAAATCCCCAAAAGGAATAAACTGACATGGCCAAAGGGAAGTGGAGACAAGGGAGCTGTGTGTGCTTGAGGAAAGTGATGGTAGATGGTGGGGACCGCCCAGGGGACCAGGGCAGGGTGTTGGCAGCCAGAGGCGGCCTGCTGCGCCTCCAGACTTGGCGGGCGCCGACTCAGAGTCACCAGTACTGTCGGAGGTGGGTCAGGGGAAGTGGAGGGAGTTTGGGACTAAAACCGGTAAACAGTGTACTTTGTCTCTCAGGTCTTTCCCCTTCAGCCCCTCCCGCACAGGAGAACAGAGATTTATATATTTCATGGAGGATGATGAGGTTCCCGTCTGACGTCAGGAAAATGAAGGGACGTCAGAATTCTTGAAGCTCTCCCAGTCCAAATCAGAGAATGCTTTTGTTGGGAGTATAGTATGAAAGTGTGAAAGTGTTAATCACTCAGTTGTGTCCAGGGGATCTTCCTTATCCAGAGATCGAACCTGGGTCTCCCGCATTGCAGACAGATTCTTTTCCCATTTGAGCCACCAAGGAAGCCCTTGGAGTATAGTGTAGTCACAGCATGGAATTGGATGACCTACTTTGAGCCCAGGAGTTGGCCGGTGACACCCAAGCTCATAGAACTTGAGCGGTCGATTGCCTTGTTTTGAAATGTGAGAGGCTGCCAGAAGTCACATGCTGGAGGGGAGCCCCTGTCATTACAGCCACACCCGAACGACAGGAAAAAGGAGCTTAGGGGAAACAGAGAAAAATGATACCTGATATTATATTTATCAGAGATTTGGGAAAATAATCACATCTTTGAAGCAAGAAAATGCTATTAAAAAATCAGATTCAGAGAATAAGAGACCTTGGAAATTAAAAGTATGATATCAAAAACTGGGAGAGTGAAACAAGTTATATAGAAACTCTGTAAATAATGTCTGACAGTCAGAAAATAGTAGTGTAAGCATAGTATTTTTTTTTAATGAATGTTTCATTTAAGTTTTTATCTGGATCAGACCTCTTCAACATTATTCTTTTTTTATTTAATATTGATTTATTCATTTGGCTGCATCAGGTCTTAGTTGCGGCATGGGATCTTTTAAGTTGTGGCGAATAGGATCTAGTTCCCTGGTCAGGGATTGAACCCGGGCTCCCTGATTGGGAATGTGGAGTCTTAGTGCTTGGACCACTAGGGAAGTCTCAAATGCGGTATTTAGAAATGCATAAATGAATGTCAGAATAAATGGATAACAGACGAAAGGGGTCAGCCTCACGGAAGTAAAACTGAAGCAGGACTACTGCATTTTATTGTAGTCCTATGTGATTTAAAAAACTATGTGCATTTATTACCTTGGTAAAAATGGAGAAACATGTAACGAGAGATTTACTTCAGAAATCATTTTGTTGAAAAAAATTATTGACAGGATAGGAAATGTGGCACGATATTACTTTTTGGCAATCCCGGAAGTAGTATGGTCCTCTAAATTTTTTTAGTAGCTGTCTTTTTTCAGCACCCAATTTCTTGCCAAAGTTAGGTATGGTTATCCTACCATTCTCTATACCTTCTGCCAGGCCTGGCAAGCTTCGTGGCTTTTGAAATTCTTTATTGTGCATATGAACTGCAAAGATCCAGATTATTTTGAGACAGGCTTCTCCTCACGTTACCACCATGAACTTTCCATATTGCCAGTGATGGTGGGAAGATTTTCTGTTAGATATTTCACAAGTTGTGGCTGTAATGGAGTACAAATGTTGAGGAACGGAACATTTTAAATGAACAGTGAGAGCCTGCAGACCTTCCAGCCAAAGTGGACTCTTTCCAGCATTTCGAGACTTAGAAACCATTTTTTTTTTTTTTTTTTTCAGAAACCATTTTTTAGAGTTAAACGGCCTCCTTCAGCTCTTCGCTTAATAACTGTGGATGGCTATTGTGAAAACATGGGCCTCCACGGAATGTCAGAGCTGGAAGATGCTTTAAGGGGCCACCTAGTCCACATCTGTTGCCTGATGATTGTTGAGATTCATTCAAGGACCCAGGAAATGACTTTCCTTGGGTTACACAGTGGCCCCAGACGCAGTATTCTTTCTGTTTCCCTGGGCTGCCTGGACTGCAGGAAAATGTCTTGCTCACTTTCCTTCAAATCTCATTCTGTTCTTGATGGTTGTCTATGGGTTTGTATTTGAAAAGAGACAGCTTTCCAGGAGATATTTATACATTTAAGAGTGGGGTCTGTGGACTTCTCGAAGGATTCTAAGTTTATATTTACTGTTGTGTGTGTTAGTCACTCAGTCGTGTCTGACTCCTTGCAACCCCATGGACTGTTGCCCGCCAGGCTCCTTTGTCCATGGGATTTTCCAGGCAAGAATACTGGAGTGGGTTTCCATGCCCTTTCCAGGGTATCTTCCTGACCCAGGGATCAAACCTAGGTCTCCTGCATTGCAGGCAAATCCTTTTACTGTCTGAGCCACCAGGGAAACCCAGGGGTTTTGTTAATTTCCTGAAAGAGATGTGACATACACCTGTGGATGTCAGATGTGACATACACCTGTGGATTGAGACAGGCTGATCTCGGGCTTGAAGTCTTCAGTTGTAGCAAAGACAGAGATAGGGGAAATGTGAGCCGGGGGAGAGAGTAGAGGTGCGATCACCAGTTCTTTCCTGTTATTTTCCTTTTGGTTTATGTGAAAGAAAAGCTGTGGTATTAAGTCTTCCAGAGCAGTTTTTACAATGCGGCAGAGACCGGCTTGCTGCCATCAAGGTTTGTGCAAAATTGGATGTTTGTACCTTCTCTGAACTTTTCCCCTCTGATCCAGCCCCTAAATGTTGTTCACTGGCCTTCTAACTCCATCTAGGCTTGGCATCTCCTGGAGCTCCTTTTTTATTGGAGTGTTGTGGGTATTAATGGTTGGCTGATTAAAGGAGCTCACAGCAAGGGTGTTAATGATTACTCTTTACTTCTCCTGGAGGGTATGTGCCTATTCTCACAGAGCTGTTCCAGAAGCGAGATGGGGTAAACCTCAGTTGTTGCTATGGAAGCTCCTGGTAGCAATTAGAATGTGGTATGTTTTGTAATCCTGAAAAGTGAAAGTGAAAGTTGCTCAGTTGTGTCCAACTCTTTGCAATCCCTTGGGCCTATTGCAGGCAGATTCTTTACCAGCTGAGCCACAACATAAGCCCAAGAATACTGGAGAGGGTAGCCTATCTCTTCTCCAGTGGATCTTCCTGACCCGGGAATCGAACCAGGGTCTCCTGCATTGCAGATGGATTCTTTACCAACTGAGCTATCAGGGAAGCCTTTGTAGTTCTACCTGCCTAGTATCTGTGCTTTGCAAACCCCAGAGGCTTAGTGACTCAAAAATGAGTCTTTCTGGAAAAAATCTGGAGAAGTTTCATCATTATCAAGAATATGTTAAAAAAAAAAAAAAGGTGCTAACATCACTAATTATCAGGGAAATGCAAATCAGAACCACAATGAGATATCATCTCACACCTATTGGAATGATTGTTATCAAAAATAACAAGTAATAAGTGCTGGCAATAACGTGGAGCAAAGGGAACCCTTCTGCACTCTTGGTGGGAATGCAAATTGGTACAGCCACTATGGAAAACAGTATGGAAGGTCCTCAAAAAATTAAAAATAGAACTACAATGTGATCTAGCAATTCCACTTCTGGGTATATATCCAAAGGAAGTGAAATCTCTGTCTCCAAGAGGTATCTGCACTTCCATGTTCTTTGTATTATTTTTGACAATAGCCAAGATACAGAAACAACTAAGTGTCTACTGACACACACAGAAGATGTAAATACACACACACACACACACACACACACACACAATCCTGCCACTTGTCACAGCACGGGTAAACCTTGAAGGCATTATTCTAAATGAAATAAGCCATACAAAGGGGGACAGGTGTTGCATGGTCTCACTTAATGTGGAATCTAAAAAAAAGAAAAAAAAAACCACCTGAACTCATAGATACAGAGAACAGATTGGTGATTACAGGGGCAGGGTGTTGGAGGAGGGACAGATGGGTAAAGGTGTTTAAAAGCTACAAAAATAAATTCTAGTGATTTAATGTACAGTGGAGTGACTATCGTTAGCAATACTATAATGAGTATTTGAAAGTTAGTAAAAGAGTAGATCTTGAAATTCTCATCACAAGAAAAAGAATTGTAACTATGTGTGGTGATGGATGTTAACTGATTTTCTTATTGTGGTGGTCATTTTATAGTGCATACATATATCAATTATTTGTGCTGTACATGTAAAACTAATGTTATATACCCCAAAATAATATGTTGAAGATATCTGTTAGTTGAATTGTACAGTAACTATTAAAACCTATGACTGTCCTCTGAGAATTCCTTCCTTAAAAGTTGTGTGGGTGCTCTGTCGCTTCAGTCCTGTCTGACTTTTGTGACTCCCTGGACTATAACTCTCCAGGCTCCTCTGTCCATGGGATTCTCCAGGCAAAAATATTGGAGTAGGTTGCCATTTCTTCCTCCAGGGGATCTTCCAGACTGAGGGATCGAACCCGTACCTCTTATGTCTCCTGCATTGACAGGCAGGTTCTTTACCATTAGTGCCACCTGTTTAAAAGTTATTTTATACTAAACTATTGAAATACATATTTTTATTTATCATAAAAAATAACTTATTGGTTTAACAATTCTGCTAATTTTAAATTGTCTTTCTTTTGGAAATGTTTTATTCATTTCTCCAGTGAGTAAATATATGTTGAACCCATTGAAAACAGAATATAAGTGTTTCCTGGGAATTCCCTGGTAGTCCAGTGGTTAAGACTCCATGCTTTCACTACAAAGGGTGAGGTTCAATCCCGGCTTGAGGAGCTATCTTGCAAGCTGTGTGGTGTGGCCAAAACCAAAACAAAACAAAAAAAGAAGCATTTCTCAGTACATCAAATGTTTGTATCTTTTGATAATGATAGAGATTAGGGTTTTTATTGTTTATCATCACATCCTTTCCTGTTTTATCTCTGGACTCCTTTGGCAGTTAGGTGAATATAGGCAAGTGTTTTTAAATGCATATAGAATAAAGTATTTGGCATTACAAAGAAAAATTTAGTTACAAAATGCTGAAAAAACCTGTGATAGAGTAATTTTTTTTTGTTATATTAGTGCATTCAATGACAAGTTCCAACAGTGGATTCAGTAACTTTTATTCTAGTCTAGTCTGGCCTGCTCTGAAGTGATTATGAGACAAATGATTTTCAGCTATAATGTGATGTGAAAATGGCTGTGATTTTTGTTGGTGATCCTGCCAAAGATACTCCTAAGAGTGTGTTTTGTGATTTAACTTCTTCGTAGGAGATGCAAATTTCTGTTAGAAGTGGGTTGAAGAGTCTACGGCCACACCACCCTAACGTGCCTGATCTCGTCTGATCTTGAAAGCAAAGTAGGGTTGGGCCTGGTTAGTATTTGGATGGAAGAAGTGGGTGAAGATATCTCATTTTTTCCCTCCTGTCCAAGTTCAGGGATCCTTGGCATTGTAATCACCTTGGATGATGGTGATTATTTCAGATGAACATCTGTTTCCTTAGAGCTTTGGCAGTGACAGCGGTATGTCATGAAGAGTATTTTTTAACTTAATTTTTATTGGAGTATAGTTGATTTACAATGTTTCTGCCGTGCAGCAAAGTGAATCAGTTATATGTATGTGTATGTCCACTCCTTTTTCGATTCTTTTCCCATAGTCATTACAGAGTATTGAATAGAGTTCCCTGCACTATACAATGGGTCCTATTTTATATATAGTAGTGTGTATATGTCAATCCAAGTCTCCCAGTTTATCTCTCCCCCCACGGTCCCCCTCGGTAACATAAGTTTGGTTTCTACATCTGTGACTCTTCTTCTGTTTTGTAAGAAAGTTCATTTGTACCATTTTTTTTAGATTCGACCTATAAGCTGTATCATATGATATTGATGTTGAGTATTTTTACAGGGACAACAGTTTGAATGGGAATAACTCTTTGTTGAGTGCCCCCTAGGCTGGGCACTCTACTGGGCATGGTCAACGAAACCGATGAACACACAGTGATGGTGCCCGGCCTTTGCAGTGTGTAGATGAGGAGAAGAAACAGACACCAGACTGCAGAATATACAGGGTTGTGTAATTGCCTAGGGCATAAAAATGTCCTGCAATGCTGTGATAGCGCGTCATGAGGGGGCTTCACTGGACCTGGGAGGGCTCTAGTGGTGGGAAGGCCTCCTTAAGGAAGCCACATTTAAGTTGATGCTGGGGTGTTGTCTGAGGGTGGAACTTGGCCCACGGAAAACCTGAATGAGGGCAGCGATGGGGAATGAAGTGAGCTGAGACCGTGTGGTGAGGTTGGCAAAAAGATGCAGTTTGTATTTTACTCGGTAGTGTTTTTACGTCTGGTTGAAGAGGCCGAGTTTACCTTTTAGCTTATGGCATGTATTATTTAGTATATTAATGGCTCGACCTCTAAAAGCTTTAGAAATTCATTTGGAGTATATAGGTTGAAAAATTGATTATAAAATTTATGAGAACCAGCTTTCTTGAGAGAGCTGGACCCTTAACATTTGTTATCCTTTAATTCCTAAACGTTATTCTTCACCCACATTTTCATTTGGCACAAATGTAAGAAAAACCTAAAGAGAATTGAGGAGGTGCTACGCTCCTTCGTGTTTGTAAAGATACACACCTTCCTTACCTGGCTAGTCCTGGGCAAATAAGTGTTGTTCACTCTTCTGGGTTTTAAGGCAACAGGCTCCACAGCCTGGCAGAGGCTCAGACGGAGCAGAAGGGGATTGGAGCGTGGGGCAGGAATGCAACCATTCTGGTCAGGCCAGTTGGGGAGGGACTCCTCTCCCCACGATTCCCATACTGTTTGGCCCTCTTTTAAAATTTGACTCCAGCAAAGCACACTCTCCAGCCGAGGGGTACACACATCTTTGTGACTTCAGGAAACATGCACGGTTGGCTTGTGAACCTTAACTACCTTTGGAGGACATGCTGAGCCAGCAGGAAATGGAAGTGACATCCGCTTCTACACATGGGGACGATGGAGGGTCACAGGCAGGTAAAGAACATACAATGGCCCTGAAACTTTTGCGCGTTGGTTGTAGAAAGGAAACCTCAGCAGGACTCATTAAGCCAAAAATTAGTGTAAAAATGACTGAGCAACAGATTCTAAATCATTTTGTCTCTTGGTTGACCTTGGAATTTTTTGCAAACCATTTTCTTGTAAAAATATTATGAAAGAAGTTAGTTTACAGTATTTTGGAAACAGGATTTGCTCTGCTTGCTAGTGCTGTAGACCTTCCAGGGCAGAACAGAATTGCTGTCAGCCCTTGAGCCTAATACCCAACCTGGCACTTCACGCATGCTTGTTGATACGGTTGGATTAGAGTCTGTATCTAATGACACTCTGAAAATTATCCATCACTTGTCTATGATGCCAGGAGATTTGTCCCAAAGTGTTTGTTGTATGGAAATCATAAGGGGATAGAAATCTACACGCCGCCCCCCCCCCCCCCCCAACCCCCAGGCTATAAATGGGTTAATCAGCTAAAACCGTGGTGTGGTGCTATTCCAAAGCTCCAAGGCTGAGTAATGAATTGGCATGAGTGGCCATCCTGTGTTTGCTTCATCTGGCCATTCCTCTCTCGATTTGTTCGCTGACTCACTTGTCATTTATTGCATGTCTGCTGGTGCTGAATTCCATGATAGGCTGTTGAGAAACAGACAAATAAAGCAAGACCTATGTTAGTGGCTTTTGAACAATGACTCAGTGCCAGCTGCTGAGGAGTGTGATAGTGGCGAGTCCTAGGGGTGGTGGGGCCATGGACTAGGAGGGACTCATTTCTGGACTTTGACTCTTCCTTGGAGAATCAGGGGATGTTTCCCAGAGGAAGCACCTGCGAGATGGCAGAGGAGAGTGTGGAAGGCAGGGGTTCCAGGCTGAAGGGAAAGTGTGTGTCAGGGCATAGGCATGTTGGGTGAATTATGTGGTCAGATGCCGTTTGTGTATTTATTAATGAGCCTCCTCTGTCGCTGCCAATCGCCTCAGCCGTGGCCAGCTTGCAGCTCCGGAAACAGCCTGTGTACAGGCTCTTTCCTATGCCTGGATCCCTTCCCTGGCTCTTGGCTAGCCCCTTTGACTATAATTGGGCGATGGATTAAATTGCACCTTTTCCGAGATGCTCGTCCTGACTACCCGTCTGAAGTAGATTCGTCCTGTTATTCCTACCATCCATCGTGTTGCTTGCTTCAGCTTACTTGTCACAATGCTGATTGCTTGTTTACTTTCTTGCTGAGAGGTCCCCAGACTGTCATCTCCACCAGGGCATTTCATGTTTACTGGTGTGTCCATAGTGCTTTGCCCAACGCCTGACCCGTAGGGGTGATAGATCCTTGTGGATGAGGGAATGAATGGATGAAGGAATGAATGAAAAGGCCTCACTTGAAAACCAAAGACATTCTTTTTTTTTTTTTTTTTAGTTTGATTGTCCTTTTATTTTTTAAACATTTTAAAATGTATTTATTTTTAATTGAAGGATGATTGCTTTACAATATCATGTTGATTTCTGCCATACATAAATATGAATCAGCCATGGGTATACATATGTCCCCTCCCTCTTGAACCTTCCTCCCACCTTCCACCTCATCCGACCCCTCTAGGTTGTCTCAGAGTCCCCTGAGTCATACAACAAATTCCCACTGGCTGTCTGTTTACATATGGTAATATATGTTTACATATGTTTACATATGGTAATACATGCTACTCTCTCAGTTCATCCCACCTTCTCTTTCCCCCCCGTTGTGTCCACAAGCCTGTTCTCTACGTCTGCGTCTCCACTGCTGCCCTGTAGATAGGTTCATCAGTACCATCTTTCTAGATTCCATAGATATGCGTTAGTACACGATATTTGTTCTCTTTCTGACTTACTTCACTCTGTATGATAGACTCTAGGTTCATCAAACACATTCTTAATGGACTTGTAATTCCAGTTTATGCCTTGAAGTTTGAGGTAATTCTTACCTAGGCACTTAGTATCTCAGTGAAGAATTTTGTTCAAGACCTTTGGGTGTTACCTTGAGGTAAAAGAAAGTGGGAGTTTACTCTGGATCTTAGAAGTGAGTGAGGTCGCTCAGTCGTGTCCGACTCTCTGCAACCCCATGGACTGTAGCCTACCAGGCTCCTCCGTCCATGGGATTCTCCAGGCAAGAATACTGGAGTGGGTTGCCATTTCCTTCTCCAGGAACTTAGAAGGAGTGACATTAAAAAAAAATCTAAGGATTCTTTAAATTGAATATGCAAGGGTGAGATAAATTCTATTCAGAATGCCTAAGTTATAAACAAGAGAAATTTATGAATTTGAAGAAAGCTGAATGAACTGCATCATTAAGTCATTCTTTATAGTCATTTTATAAAATTATTTATTATAATGCATTTCTATTTGTACTGCTTAGTTCTCTGACTTGTCCTGATAATTTTGGTGATTTATTCTTATCTGTGCTCTGAAATCTTATTTTTATAATTAATATCATTATTATTATTTAAACCCTTATGTAAGTCAGTGATGTTCTCATGTTGATAATTATTCTTTTTATTTCATACGGTATTCACATAACATTCCCCATCTGTGGACTCACTTTCATTGCCATTTCCCTCCACTTTTTCTTCAGTTCTTAGAGTCCGTAAAATGTCTTCATTTCCAGTTCATTTTACCCACACTCATATTTTTCTTATACACGTCACATATAGCACAAGATATTTTCCCTGACATATCGTTAGCAGATTATTTTCATCATATTGGAAGATTATGCAGCAGCATTTATTTTGTAAGTTCTATAGTGGTGGCAGGTGGAAACTGTTACGTGAAATGGCACGTTGAGTGAAAGGAAAATCCTAAAGTGAATTGCTTCAATGGTTATGATTGTTTTCCCCATTTGTTCTCCTCCAAATGAGAGTGCCCCTGCAGATATGTTAATCCCAAGGGGCGGCAGACAGGACTTCTCGGCTTTAGTCAGTGGCTGGGTGATTGGCACCTCCTGATATGTTTCATTATTGATATCTCTTTCCCTGGCTTCTGATTCCAGCCTTTTGTTCCCTTCTTGGAGAAATGGGGAAAAATACATTTATATACTATTTTGAAAGTAAGATTTTGGTTATCCTTCTTTGTGAAGGCAACGTCTTATTTACCTGTTCGTTTCATTCATTCATCCAGTAAATGTTTACTGCCCACGTACTCTGTACCAGGCACTGTGGTGGTCACTAGGCACTAAAAAATGACTACGATTACCAACATTGAAATTATTTTACAGTGTTTCAGGAGAGGATAATGTGAAAGAAGTCTTATGTCAGCAGAGAAATATTTTGTGGTCTGCCTGGTAAATTTTTTTTTCTTTCCCAAAATTGCTACTGGCTAGAAAATGATGATGGCTTGCACTTCTGACAGTGCTGCTAATGTTGGGTTTCTGTGCCTGGGCCCTTTGTGCGGTGCAGACAAGAGGCGTTTGGAGACGCTTAATTTCACCGGAACGCTGCACCTGTTGCTGGCTAATCTTGCATACGAAATCCAGAACCTCGAGTCACTTGCTTTCATTTCCTTTTCCTGCCCCCTCTTTCCGGCGTGGAGGGACTCAGTTTAGTAACTCAGATGAAGAGTAACCATCTTGTTCCTTTGGGGCTATGGTTTTAATGCCCTGGGGAGTGGAATTGTAGGGGGGCCTTTTGAAATTCTCTTGCAGAGACGCTCACCTCAATTGACTGGCCTCAAGATTCTGCAGCTTGTGTTTATGCCAGTTTGGGACTGCGATGGGGGTGGAGCCGGCTACCTGATACCTGGGACCTAACTGCTGTTGAGGAACATGCATTTCCTTTTGGTTTCATACGGTTTTTGGCTGTGACTTTGAGGAAGAGAGGAAGTATTATATATAGTATTATTTACCCTCAGAGAAACAACTTTGAAACCTCTGGGCTTCATGATGATTCAGGCAGTGCTGTTGACAGCCAGTGAGCTGCTTCTCGAAGGCCCACGATGGGATGGGAGGAAATACTTGGGGGCAAGGAGTTAGTTCTGAGGTTCAGAACACCCACGGCATGAATTTGGTGTCATGAATGGAGAAGGAAATGGCAACCCACTCCAGTATTCTTGACCCGCGAATCCCATGAGCAGAGGAGCCTGGCAGGCTGTATAGTCCATGTGGTCGCAAAGAGTTGGACACAACTGAACGAGTAACACTAACTTGGTGTTATGAAACCCTAGTTACCCCATTTTTCAAAGAGAGGCTGAGATACTGACACAGCTTAACCTGTAAGAATTTTGCAGGCATCCATGAAAATAAATGTGAAAGGACTCTGAAGTTCAGAGGTCCCTAAAATTGGTCACTTTTTACTGACCAAATTACAGACTGATGTTCCAATAGAAACATGGGTCGTTCCAACCCTCTACTGAATTGGCAGCCTCGGGGAAGTTATTTTTAGTGTCACGTTCCTCATTTAAAACCAGGTTTGTTCTATTGGCTGCATTTTAAAATCTTTTTATAGATAGACTGATTTACTCATGAACATTCTCTGGAGGAGAGAGATTTTATGGAAAGTGGAACTTTGTGTGAAGTGGCGCATAAGTGGTTCCAACCTGCAAACTGTGGAAGGACTTGCTTCCTGTCAGGGGCAGCCCTGGAATACGGGCCTGGCTTTCTTCTCCTCTTCTTTCTGGATCGCTGTTTTCTCTTTTGAACCTTCTGGTATTGTTTCCGAGCTCCACCCTCCCTGTTCTCTGTCACTCCTTAGATGCTTTAATCATAGGCTGTTTGTGCATTTCTTGCCTCTGTCGTGTTCACTCCCACCTTCTTTGGCCGCCCCTGCCCTCTCCTTTTCCCTTTTGCAAGCCCCAGCCTGTGTTGGGGCTGATCCCTGAGGGAGTGACAGAGGGCACCACACATTCTCTCTGCAGTTGCCTCACTTTGCCGGCCCTGGGAACTAGTTCTCGTCTACACCGCATGGAACAGAGTAGGTGCTAAGTCAACAAATCAATTAGCTGACCGACTCCCATGGGCCCAAGGCTCAGGGATCTTGTTTATAAGTCCCATGGCTCATAAGTTCTGGGCTGACAACCATCACTTGCATTCTCTGTTCCTCACCTGGTTATTGGACTTCCCAGGTGGTGCTAGTGGTAAAGAAAGAATCTGCTGGCCAATGCAGGAGACAGAAGAGACCCAGGTTCGATTCCTGGGTTGGGAAGATCCCCTGGAGAAGGAAATGGCAACCCTCTCCAGTATTCTTGCCTGGAGAATCCCTTGGACAGAGGAGCCTGGAAGGCTGTAGTCCATAGTGTCACAAAGAGTTGGACATGACTGAAGCACCGTATCATGCACCTGGATATCTCTTGGCAGCTTCATCATCCTAGAAATCCTGAAACGGATTTAAAATACCCAAGGTCAGTTCTTTGGCATTGGTTCTGCCTCATCATTACCTGGATCCTTCATTTTCTCCCCACTCCCAGCCCTCAGTAGGTGATTATGTTTCATTCCCACATGGGAGTGGGGTGGGTGTGCCATGAGTAGGCAGGACTATCTTTGTGTGGTATCAGCTGCAGGCTGAATATACAGATGACTCATGCAAGTTAATACCCATGTCTAATGAGTGGCCAACAGCTTCAGATTTGCATAAGGGCCTAAGAGCTCCACAGGAAACACTGAATTGAGATTGTCACTGCAGGTGACCAAAGGAAAAAGTGTTGTGAATGACATGTCCAGCTTTATAGGGTGTTGTGCCCTATGGGAGTGAGAAATGGAGTATTTCCTGATGTGTGAATAAACTAAGATGTCACAGTCTTCAGTGATTCCAGCCCTCAAGGGCAACTAAGAAGGAGAAGAATACCTGTGATCCAGTGGCTGCAGCCACTCCCTCTGGTGAGCACTGAGAAAAAAAAAAAACACACAAAAAACGTGGGATACTGGCCCCAGGTAGCTGAGATGCATATGAAAGGAATGATTTCAGTGAGCCCAGACTCTTGCATCTTCCCATACATAGAAAAGCACTAAATTCCTTAACTTGAGATAACCTCGTTTTCTTTAATTTCTTTAACTTGTTATTCAGACTACCTGCCCTTTGTTGCAAGCATCTGTATAACCTGACTCCTTCCCCTGTATCCTCGGAGCAGTTCTCTCAGGGTCACTTGAGATGCTGTCTCCTGGCCTTGAAGTCCAAAAATTCCCGCCAAATATAACAACTCTCAACTTTTAGGTTGTGACTGTTTTTGAAGTCACCAGGATACTTAAGTCACCTCTCCCACCAGATGTTTTTATAGCTAACAATGAAGAATAATCCCCATGCTTCTTTTTTTCATACTTTTCCATGAAGCTTGAGGGTTCTGGAACCTTTTAGAACCTGGAGAAGTTTTCCTCACAGACAGCAGATGTACTTCAAGAAAACTCACTGGCTGATCTTTGCTCCACAGCCCAGCAGGTTGCCAGTGATATTGCCTCTATCTTTACAGCACTTTTATTTCCAAATGTATCCTTCTTTTTTACATTCCTGAAAGCACCCTTCTCACTTGGTCCCAGTTCCCTGATCCCTTTCTGCAATGCTGTGGTCTGCCCCAGAGCAGAGTCTTCCCCAGAACTGCTATTTTTTATTTTGCTCATGTCATAGACTGTGGTACCTCCTTTCTGCATCAGATGGCCTTGTTGTGGAAGCTCTGTGGGTGTGAGAGATGCCCAGGTTCCTCTCACTATCCTGGTTCATTCTTACTTTTGTTCTGCTGTCTTCCACATCAGCTTGTGTCTCTTCTTTCAGTAAATGCTCTTTTACTAAGTCCTTACAACATTTCAGGCTCCATGCTAAAGGATGACAATACAAAGGTAAATGAAAAATGACAATGTTTATTTTTTGCCTGATTGATAGAACATGTAGAAAATTCAGGAAAATTACTCCCTTCCTCTTTCTTGTTTGGTAATGTTTTAAAAGTCCTCTTTTAAAGCATCTGGGTTTTATTCGTCTCTTTTCATGTCTCCTTAAATACCCGTTCCTGCTCCCTGAAGAACCCTGGTGATAACCTTCCTTCCTTCTGCTGGAGTGAGGTGTTTGCCACATGAGTGGCTGTCCCAGGAATCCCTGTCTGAAGCAGCACGCACTACCGGATTCTACCAGGGCCCTGGCAGAGTGGATCCCGGCTTTTACAGAGTGGTATCACTTGATGTCCATGCAGTGTTGGCCTGTTCTACCATGACTGCTGTCAGCCACATATGCCTCACCTCGGTCGGATCATAGCAGTTGTCACTTCTGTTTGGAAGTAACTTAACATTGCCAGTGAAAATCCTGCCACGTGTGCGTACACACAGTCACACACACAGTCTGCTGTGAGACGAAGACAGCCCTGGGAGGGAACCCTCCTCCCCTCTCTTGGTGTAGGGAGAAGCAGGTATATACCGACCACTTCTCTCTACCCCCATCATTGTGGGATTCAGTGGTACTATTCTTTATCTCTCACTCTCACTGCGTTTGTGCACTTTTCCTGAGATAATTGTAAGAAAGGTTATCATTTTATTTTCAAATACAGTATCTAGGAACTTTTGCCATTCTGTGTGTCTGACTATTTGCACATTAGAAAATAAAACCAAAATACTTAAAATGTGATTTCTTTCCTCTTTCTTTGGTGTCTGCATCAGAGATAAGTCTCTATGTGGTTGGGGATAAATTCTGAGCTCTTTGGTGGTGGGGATTTTTGTTTAGCTCTCTCTAACATGATTTTGCTGGTTATAATGTCATTCACTTCCATTAATATACTAATATGGAACAAGACATGGTTTCAGCTTTTATTTATATCTTTGTGCTTTGGAAAAACAATCTCATGAGAACTCACTCAGCCCATTAAATACCATCTTTGACGTTGCTTTTTTGGGTTTGCTTGTTTTTAGAAAAGTTTTTCTGGCTTTCACCCTTTGTATTTGGAACAGTAGCATAGCAAGTATTTTTAGACATGTGTTGTTAAAATCATGTGAAAAATCCTTTTCATGTCAACATATGGGATTTTACTAGTAATCTTTAATGTGATCAAGAACTAAGGTAGAATTTCCTAGCTAGAAAAGAATGAGTTAAAAAAAAATTTCCCATATTCCTTTGATGGTTGGAGAAGCTACATTCTATATTTTCAGTTTGATAAAAATATTCAAGAGACTGAATTAGATTGGCAGCATCTTGAGGACAGAGATTACACCTTTTTCACTTCTGTTTTCTTCTTGGGTGTAGCACTGTTATAGTCAAGAGGGTTGGCTTAGATGGTGGCTGCTGCTAAGTCGCTTCAGTTGTGTCCGACTCTGTGCAACCCCATAGATGGCAGCCCTCCAGGCTCCCCGGTCCCTGGGATTCTCCAGGCAAGAACACTGGAGAGGGTTGCCATTTCCTTCTCCAATGCATGAAAGTGAAAAGTGAAAGTGAATTCGCTCAGTCATGTCTGACTCTTAGCGACCCCATGGACTGCACCCTACAAGGCTCCTTCATCCATGGGATTTTCCAGGCAAGAGTACTGGAGTGGGTTGCCATTGAGCCTTGTAAACTATACCTCATAAGATTAGACTCCAACCTCTTTTTTTTTTTTTTTTGCATGGAAATCTTGAAGGATTTTGAAGCTAGAGAGCTGCAAGTAATTTACAAAGGTCACCCTGGAGACTCTGTGGGAGGGTTAATTTGAGTGAAGAGAGCCTGGAGGCAGAGGTAACACTGGAGGTGAAAGAGGATGTGGTGTGAAGGTGGGTGGGCGACACATGAAGCCACAGATTTCACTGGTAGAGGTCCACACTCTCATTTGCAGTTATAATAGCTAAAAGAACTCTGAAAACGAGAAGGTTTTTGTAATTCACTTGATAGTAAAACCTGAGCTTGACCTGAGCTCATTTTTTGGGCAAAATTTGACCAGAAGTGTTGGGATGCTTTTAAAATCTTTCCTTATCCCACTTACCTCCTAAAACAAACATATTTACTGCAGAAGTATTAGTGTATTTGATTGGGGGAAATTACCCTCCATCTCGCCGTTTTTGTTTTGTGTGCTGTGCTAAGTCAATTCAGTCGTGTCTGACTCTGTGCGATCCTATGGGCTGTAGCCTTCCAGGTTCCCCTGTTCATGGGATTCTCCAGGTATGATTACTGAAGTGGGTTGCCATTTCCTTCTCCAGGGGATCTTCCTGACCCAGGGATGGTACCCGTGTCTCTTATGTCTCCTGCATTGGCAGGCAGGTTCTTTACCACTAGCTCCTCCAGCAGAATGCATAGCCTATGTAACTTCTCAAGTGGGAAAAGCTCTGATTTGGCAGCTCCTCTATGTTCTAAGGGCTTCCCTGGTGGCTCAGATGGTAAAGCATCTGCCTGTGATGTAGGAGACCTGAGTTCGATCCCTGGGTTGGGAAGATTCCCTGGAGAAGGAAATGGCTACCCACTCCAGTATTCTTGCCTGGAAAATCCCATGGACAGAGGAGCCTGGTAGGCTACAGTCCGTGGGGTCACAAAGAGTTGGACATGACTGAGTGACTTCACTTCACTTCACTATGTTTTAAGGGTTCTGGACAAGGAATTGAGAAACTCAGTTTGACCTGTGTTTACAAGATGAGGCTGATAAGACTCTCAGATTAGCTGTGAAGAGAATTGTGGAGGAAATAAGCATCTCTAGACTGGAACACTCAATGGTTAATAATGCAACTACCTCGTCAACATGAAAGAAAATAGGACTTTTGGTGGGGGATCAGAAACATTCATTAGAGAGTGAATGAAAGGATGTATTTATGAAGTGTTGCTTGTGTGCAGGCCCTGGGGTTCAGTCATGAAACAGAGAAAGGGAACCACTGGAGACATTTAAATAAGATCTGTGGAGTAGTTCATTGTATTGCATCAGTGCTGATTTTCTGGTTTTGACAGAACTGCTCTGGTTCTGTAAGATGGTAACATTTGGGGAAGCTGAATGAAGGAACTATGAAAACCCTGTACAATTTTTTACAACTTTTTGGGTAAATCTAAAATTATTTCAAGTTATTAAAACTGAGGAAATAGTTGCTCTAGCCAACCTTAGATAGCAAGACGTGGTATCATCCATGCTCCCTTTAAGCAGAGAATATCTGTTAGCAGGAGTATGGTTTTCTTAGAGATTTTGAACTCTGAAAATGCAGGTTAAGTAGACTTCCAGGTTTCTGTCTTGCCTCAATTTTTTCTTTCTTTCTTTTTTTTTTTCTAAAGCTGGCCTTGTTTTCGCAGAAGATTAATTGAAAAATGTTTGATCCAAGATAAAGCCTTGATCCTAGCTTACATGCATACAGAAGAGTTACAACATGAAACCAACTGTGTCTGGACAGTTCATGGAAGTGTTGTCACTTGCGTTCCCTCACTTTTCATCTCCCTTGTGTTGGGGGGTGTGGTTTATTTCTGGCTTTTGTCTGCTGCTCTGCAGGCTTAGGTGTAGGTTCATTGGTTTGCACGGAAAGTTGTAATAAGATGTTCAAAACCCAGAGGTTTGCAGATTACAGAGAGAATGAAGAAAATGCCTGCCTTTAATGGTCAAGGTTGGCTGACTTGGGCTTGGCTGTGCTGGTGTGCCCAGCGTGGGTCTCTCTGGTGGGAGGAGGGTTTGTCTGAAGGCCTCAGCTTCGCCGTCTCCCTTCCACACCACCTTCTGTGGTTTCAGCTGATGCGTTCTGTAATTCTCTCTGCATTCTGCTCTTTTCCTTCCTTTTGGGTGAGAGTAGGCCTAGGCTGGCAGCCAGGAGCCACTGAGCTATAATAGAGCTAGTGGTATGTACACAATTTGATTACTGCTGTCAACACCAGATTGAATAAGAAAGTGCATACCCTAGATAGATACTTGGGACATAAATGGTCTATTGATTTCATGAGAACTAGAAATGAGGCCGCTGTGTAATCTAGCAGAAGAAAGGGTCAGTGGGTAGACGTTACAGAACAGTTTGTAAAAGTGCCCTTTTTTTAGACTTTTTTTTGGAAGAACTTTCAGATAACCTTGATAAACTGATTGTTGCTTCTAATTTTCTTCACCAAGTATTTAAGAAACTCCAATGTAGCCTTTGTACTTGTTTTCGTTCAATGGTTTGCCTTTCCTGTGTAAAATCTGGTTTAGAAATTGTACTGGGTGATATAAGCCGTACTTGCTCGTGAACTCTGATGACATTTCCACTTAGCTTAATATGACTGTTTTAGAAATTTCCCACAATGGAAAGTTCTGTTTGACATAGGAAAGTTCAGCGGTCAGTTTCATAGTCAGCTGTATGCCAAGAAATAACGAAAACAATGGATTACATAGTGCAGCCTTGGGACATGGAAAATTTCTTAGAAGATGAGTGAATCATATTATTAATACATCTTGTGGGGCTTGAGGCCTTATATTGAAAAACAGGGGAAAAAGTTGTTATTTTTTTAAAGCTTGTAGCCTTTTCGTATTTTCCTTCTTGTGTTTTGTGTAGACTTTATTCTTTTTAATTTTTTAAGGCATTAAAAATAATTTAAAATAGAGTGTTTTAGGAATAAAATAATTCACTTCATTGTACATGAATTTTTTCAAACATCAAAAATCTGAAAAAAATGAACATCTCTTTGAATGAGATTGAGTTAGATTAGATAAACACTTCAAATTAGAAAATATGATAATCCCTCAAGTTAGATTGGATTATATTTTTTTAATTTTGGATTAGATAATCTCTTTGAATTTTATTGGCTAATCCCTTTGAGTTAGAATAATTACTATCCTTCTCTTAATATCACATTTTTTAGAGAAAAGGGGAAAACATTGGTAGTGTCTAGAATCCTGGCTTGTTCCTCTTGGCGTCCTTAAAATTTTGTAATAACCTTAATCTTAAATCAAATCTTGTCTAAAATTTCTTCCTATAAATAATTATGATTATTCACTTATAAAAGGCTGCTTTAATTGAGACTGTTTCTATTTAGGAAGAAGACAAATACAGAAAGACATGTGGAAACAACTGATTTAGAATTTAATTTTCTTGTAAGTTTTCATAAGCAGCCCTTGGGTAGGGGAAGATAAGCCAACTGCTTTAGCAGCCTCTTGCTTAGAGATATAATCTGAACACCAGCAGTATTTAGCTGGCGTGTTATACCAGATTAAAATGTTGAAATACATTTTTGTATTTGGGCTTTGACAACCATCAGGGAAATGTATATCAAGCCATGATGATATATCACTTCATACCCACTAGGGTGGCTATAATAAAAACAAAAAACAAAAACCAAAAACTAGATAACAATAGGTGTTGGTGACGATGGAGAGAATTTTATCCTTCATGTACTGCTAGTGAGGGAATGGAAGATGGTACAGCCACTTTGGAAAACTGGCAGTTCTTACAAAGGTTAACCGTAGAATTCCTATTATATGATCAAGCAATGCTACTTCTGGGTATTTATACTCAATAGAAATGAAAACTTATGTTGATATAATGATTTGTACCAGAATGCTTATAGCAGCATTATTCATGTTAGCTGAAAGGTAAAGACAACCCAAATGTCCGCCAATTGATAAGTGAATCAATAAAATGTAGGATATTCATACAAGGAAGATTATTCAGCTGTAAAACAAAATGATATGCTGACATACTACAGCATGAATGAAACTTTGAAAACATTATGCTAAGTAAAACAAGTCGGTCATAAAGGACTACATATTCTATGATTTCATTTATGTGAAATGCTCAGGAGAGGCACATCTATAGTGATTGAAATTAGATTTTCATGGTTGACTAGAATTGGGGTGGGGGGGTGCAGACAGAGGATGGAGAATGAGTGCTTTTTGGGGTGATGAAAATGTTCCAAAATTGATTGTGTGATGGATGTGTAACTCTGTGAATATACTAATAACCACTGAATTATATACTTTAAATGTGTTAATTGCATGCTATGTGCATTATATCTCAATAAAGCTATTACCAAAAAAAAATCAGGCTTTGACCATGTGACCTAATCCTTAGCATTGTGCTTTTCTCTCTCTCCTCACCACAATCCCACGAGACAGGTGAGGTCTCTACTCACAGCTTACAGATTTGGATATTGAGGCTTAGAGAGGGTGTTTTGCCAGGCATATGGTTTCTAGTCTAGAAGATACAGAGATAGGGAAGAGGAGAGTGGGGACTGACTGTACCTCAGCCAGTAGCAGGAAGAGAGATGTCTTCTGATTTCAGTCTGTGTGTATCCTGACAAGAGAACCTAAATTATGAAAATCTTTGCTTATACGTCGAAAGTTTCTGTTTCGAAGCAGGAGAGGAAATAAGAGTTAAACAGGAATAAAGAAGCCCATGAGGCAATATGGGTCATGAATTTCCTTGCTGTTGTATGTGTGTGGATGACATCTGTATGTTGTTGTTGTTGCGTTGCCAAGTTGTGTCCAGCTCTTTTGCAACCCCATGGACTGAAGCCCATCAGGCTCCTCTGTCCATGGGATTTTCTGGGCAAGTATAGTAGAGAGGGGTGGCATTTTCTTCTCCCTGGGGTCTTCCCGACGCAGGGATTGAAACTGTGACTCCTGCATTGATTCTTTACCACTGAGCCACCTAACATCTGTGTTAAGTGATAATAAAAGAGCGAGGCAAATACACAAGATAGAACAGGCTGGAAAATATGAGTCAAAACTGTTACCTCTGATCTTGTGATTCTGTATGGTTGAAGGTATTTTTTTCCATAATAGCAATCTCTAAGGAATTAAGAACAAATTCTTTTGAGTTCCATTTTTCCCAAGGTGTATATGCATATTGAAGTAAAATAAAAGTTGAATTTATGCTTTGAAGTAGAGTTAATATATAACCAAACTCTTCAGCCCAGTTGCATACCCAGGGCAAACGCCTCTATTTATATACATGTGGGTAAGGAGGTGGGTGGAGGTGTCCTTATCAGCTGACGCTGTCAAAAACAGGAAGCAAAGTTATAATCTCTTTGTAGTGGATCAGAAACATTCAAAGGCCCTCAGCTGTGACAATTAAAAGAACAGTGACAGAAAATGACCTAAGGAGTTTTCACAAAGTGCGAAGTGTAACATCCTGTCTGGTATTTAGAGGAGATTCAGTTAAGTTTTAGTCAGATCCTCTCATGGGAAAAATAAAAGCCACCCTGAAACAGGACATCCCAGTGTGCAGTTCGCAGGCTGCTTTTGTTAAAATCCACTTCCTCTGCATCTTTTTCCTCGTCACTTAAGCAAATGTAGGTGATGAGCGGCCCGGTGGCCACCGCGTTTCGTTGGAAAAAGTACAGATTTGATGTGCTAGGACACGTAGCTCGCCCGTCTGGCAAGCATTTACCAGGTAAGTCTGTCAGCTTGCCTGCCTCCCTGCCCTCCCTCCCGTGAGGTTTTGAAGAGGATGTCAGCAAAGACAGGGCTCAGCCACTTACTGAAGCCAGTGTGTTAACGTAACTGAGCTGTTGGAGGCAGGACCAAGCCGGGGATGGGAGCGCCCCGGCATGTTCCTCCTGGTGTCGCATCTGTTGTGGAGTCTGAGGAGTTGAGACCAGCATTGTGGGGTTTCCTCTTTTCCTCAGAATGCGATGATTTTCCAGTTCTTGGCTTCTTAGGAAAAAAGTACACAAGGAACCATATATTTGTTGTGACAGACGTGCTTCATGTATTTTCAAACTAGCTTATTATGTGTTGACTATTTTCTGTCCTATAGAGAAAGTTTCCTTTTTGCTGTTGTGTAGTGATAGTGTTGATTGTACTTGATTTACTGTGCTGACTAAAAATGTATTTTACTTTTAAAACGGTTCAGAGCTGATTAAGGGGAGAATCAGACATTGTACTTTTGGGCGGATTGTAAATGGAGGGGTTTTGTGTTTAGGCAGTCTTGTACAGAACTCAGACGCGGAACTTCATGTTAGATGCACTTTTCTGCCGCTGGAGTTTACTTCCAGGGGGACCTAGTTTTTCTCATTGGTTCTGATGTCCATAACTTGTTTGATCTATATATTCATGTCCTGGTCAAATAAGCTTTCTGAGAAAAAAAAAAAACAAACCAAAACTTAAGTGATGTGTGATATTTGACCTTACGTATCATGCTTGAATGTTGTTAGCATGGAATAACTTTTAGACTGGTTAGAATTTTTTAAAAAATGGTTTTCTTTCTTTTGGAATTACTCTTTCCCTCTTAAGTTTTCCCTCCTAACTCCATGTGAATGTGGTGGTAAATGCTGGTAGGCATCCTCTCCCTGGAGTGAATTCTCAACTAGAATGATTGGAGCAGCCCATGTTTTCTTAGCAAATTTGGCTTCTTGGTCAAGTGTAATAAGAGATCAGCATGCTATAATTCACTTTGTTGGCTGTTACTTTTCTCTCTTATTTAAAGAACCATGTGGTCTCAACAGAAAATTAAAATATCTGTCAGAAACCTGAATTAAAACCTCAGGTACAAGAGCAGCATTGCAGCTTGTAGCCTTTCAAATATATCTCTTGACTTTCACTTAATTCTCTTCCTTTTCTCAGCATGAATAATCTTCATTGTCTGCTAGTTTGTGCCGTAATGTCTTGCTACCAAGGGTCTCAGAAATAGGAAGATAATTAGAAGAAAAAATTCAAATAAAGCATTTTTTCCTACTCTGTGATCAGTCCAAAGGCTTAAGGACAGTAGAAAGCATTTTTTAAAAAAATATATTTTAGGGCACATTATTTTAATAAAAATAGAATATTAGTGTGTATATGATTTGTAAGGGCCTAGGTGCTTTTCTTATTGGCTGTTATTAATTTATTATTTTCTTATATATACAGGATAGCTTTCTTTAGTGATTTTGTTGTAAATAAAGGTATAAAAAAAGTACATGTTTATGGATGGCATACTCCATTGCAATATGTGGCTATTTTTGATCTTCAAGCAGTCTCCATAATAGATTAAACTTTGGGGGAATCTTTTATTTACAGACCTCAAGTAAGGTGGAAAGAGTGAAACTGTAAGTGTTTTGCATTAAACTGTTGACGTTACTGGGGTTGAGGTTTCAAATGACTTTTGCAGAACCTAAAGGGAGTAATAAAACAAGTAATAAAATGGAATAAATTGAAATATGTTTGTTGAAAATAAGCCTTTCAGTGTTATTTTTGAAAATGCCCATCCTTTTGCCCTGTGTTGTTTTCTAAAATGTGGCACTCTAATTTAGTGCGTTTGCCTCTCAGTAAGTTGAAATCTGATTATCTGTATCTATCTCTGGTATAGAATCATTACATTTTAAAATATTTCCTTTTCTTTTTCTTAATCTTGATGTCTGTGTACACAAATGCCTAAATGTTAACAAATAATCTAATTGAAGGAGAATAAGTTTAAAAAGAAAAGGCTTGAAGGTGTGAAATAAAAATTATTGGAGTTGTAGGCATCTGCCAACGCGCTGATGCTTTAGGTCTGCTCAGGAAGCCACTTCTGGGAGGCCTCGCTCTTGCCATCCTTCCTCTTTCTCTTCAGGCTGACAGAACCCTGTGTCAGTTGTTTCCTTTTTAGATGAGTGGGTTCACACGTCCTCAACCTTGGCTGCACATTAGAGTCACCAGCGTGCTGGAGCCCCACACTTGGAATCTTGACGTAATCAGACTGAGGCCTTGACTCTGTAACTGTTCAAAAGCTGTCCAAGTGATTCTGACAGGGATTCAAGATGGAAGCGTATGGAGGAGTGTTACGGTTCCCTGTTAGACTGAAAGCTCCAGAAGAAGGGCAAGAAGGAAGCTTATGCTGTCCTTCCACACTCAGCCCATGCCTGTCAGCAGGGGAGTCTCAGGTTCTGCTTCTGGATTGGATGGATGAACAAATTCCTCTGAGCTGGAGGAGGCTATGTGAGGACCAGACCTCCTGGTTTCTGGTTTGAGCTGATGGAGAGGAGTGTGTTCCATGAGACTCCGGTCTGTCTGAAGATGGCTGTCATTGGGAAGAAGCTCTTGGAAGAGCTCACTGGGGAATAGGCCAGCTCGGGGTGCACTGAACAGACCACTCTGAAGAGACAGAGCTCCTAGATGGTAGTGTCTTCGTGAAGCAAGGCAAGTGGAGAACTTCGGAGTAAGGATTTCATCAGGGGCGGAGGTGCCTGTGTCTGAATATGGAGGTGGGGCCCGTTGTGGACACTACAGGGAGGTTGCCCCAGAGGTTCTGGGCGCCAGGGTTAGTTTGAAAGGAAGAGGTGTGATTATCTTTGCCAGGAATTAGTGGCTGCCTGACCCACCCATTGTATGAATATAAAGACTGTATGAGTATTTAGTGGTCAGAGTGCAGGGAGGTTTGTCTGAGGGAGTTTCTCAGGGCTTGTGAAATTTTAGCTGATCTTAATGTTTATAAAGAAAATGAGTTAGTGGTTAGGGAGAGCAGGTGGAATGTAATTTGTTGAGGCTTGAGAGAAAAATAATCGTTCATTTGGGTGAAGGGTAGATGCAATGAGTTGTTTGGAACTGAAGAATTTTGGGGGGGAAATGAGAAGTGTAATTAACATGGTAATGAGTTGTTTGAGGGAGGGGACCCGGGTCTCAGTTGCCTGTGCCATCCATGTGTAAGTCACTGAACTTCTGAGACGGGTCCCCAATCAGTAGCATCCCCCAGGTGATTTTGGTCATGAATAATTAGGTAACATGTTCTAAAGCACCTTGCAAGCTGTAATAACAGTTCCAGGTAAATAAAAGGAAGAGTAAGTTCTGTAAAAATTATAAAAATATAGTCAGTTGATAATAAACTTTGCCTGCTATCTACAGTATAGGAATGGAAAATCAAATATTGTGTGTTGGTATGGCACTTATAATGTATTTAAGCTTAAAATGGTACTTAAAATGTATTTAAGCTGACGCTGTGCACTCTGTCATCTTTTTGGTTGTGGTTTTCCTTGGCATTACTTGAAAGGCATGATTATGACACGGGTCCTGGTTTCATGTTTCACTACAGTTCTTTGACCCTAGTTAGAGGGTACCAGGTGCTTCCTCTCTAATTGTTGGCAAATTTAGGATTTGGTTGGAGGGCCACTGATAGACTGGTGTGAGAATTAGGTGGGATTTGGGCTTGGTGACTCCTTCCCCGCTGCCCCAATATTTTGACCTTGATTTGAACAGTTCAATGAACTGGCAGCTCAAGTAGTTTTTTCCCACTGAACTAGAACTCTCATTGTTTGGCAGAGGAAGATGAGTCATAGCCCAGTCCTACCATTGTGACAAAGTGAAATTTTAGTCCAGGGCTAAAGGAACACAGCTTAGAAACTTTCTGTCTAAACCAGAAAGTATTGAAACTTGGATTGTGAGCTGGATGGGAATTAGTGTGGCCCTCTCTGTGGGGTTACCCTTAAGTTAATGAAGCATTGGCAGATGGTAAAGAATTTGCCTGCAGGCAGCAGGAGACCTGGGTTCGCTCCCTGGGTCGGGAAGATCCCCTGGAGAAGGAAATGGCAACCCTCTCCAGTGTTCTTGCCTGGAGAATCCCATGGACAGAGGAGCCTGGCAGGCTATAGTCCATGGGGTCACAAAGACTTGGACACAATTGAGTGACTTTCACTTTCTCACTTTCTATATTGAAGTACATTTTTGATCCTAAATCTCATTTTTAGTGATATATTTAAATAGTCAGGTCCCTTAAAAAATTCAGTACAGAATTAAAATTATGCAGAGTGGCAAATTTCCAATTCCTCTCTCCCTCCATATCATTGTTATGTTTTGTTTGTCCTGCCACAACTGTTTTTTTGTGATTATAAAATGTATACTTTTAGGTCTAAATTCCCACAAGCACAGTTTTTCTTTTTAAACTGAAGTTGAAACCATCTGGCCATAGTGTATCCCATTTAAAAAATATTAACAATAATGACCTGTGTACATATAATTTAGTTCATTTGGGTAATTTCTGTGGCAAATATGCTTTTACTATTAAACTGCCATTTATAAAAGGGAGAGAGATGAAAACTAGTATATATTTGTTTGGACTTGCATTGTGTGCGTTTGCGTGTGAAATTAAACTCTGCATATATTTTTTTGGCTCTTTGGACAAATTCTTCAATGAATTGCCTTTTTATATGTTGCTTCCCCCCTGCCCCCAACCCCACCCCCATGGTGTTTGAATCTCTGACTTTTAAACCTCTACTGATTTCAAAGGAAATTAATGCAAAATGGCAGATTTTGAATGACTTACTTGAATTTTGAGTTTTAAGATGCTTAACTTCCAACCGAAAAGACAACCTGACTTCTGGGTCTCTGGGACAGAAGTTTGAGTCTTTGGACTTGGGTTCTGTGTTTTCTTGTTCTCTTTCAGCTGTGGAAGCTGTCATCATCCGAATCTGTGCTGAGACTGGTAATTATTTAGGAGCCCTCAAGACTGGTAATTATTTAGGTGCCTTCACTATTTTATTACATTTTCACATCCTGATAACGTATTTTCATAGTGATGGTGAATCCCAGGATTATTTTTAGAATAGCCCATGTTCTGTGTAATTTGTGGAACATGTTAGAGTTATCAGAAAGGATCTGGACTTGGAATTGCATGGTTGAATCCCAGCTATGTTGCATCCCGAGTCTTAGCTTCCTGTTTTGCAGAATGGAGATAGTGGAGCTGTTCTAAGTCTTTAAAAGTGTATGCATGAAAAGACTTCCCTGGTGACTCAGTGGTAAAGAATCCGCCTGCCAATACAAGAGACATGGGTTCGATCCCTGATCTGGGAAGATCCCACGTGCCTCCGAGCAACTAAACCTGTGCCCCCAGCTACTGAGCCTGTGCTCTCGAGCCTGGGAGCCACAACTACTGAAGCCTGTGAGCCCTAGAGCCCATGGCCTGCAAAAGGAGAAGCCACTGCAATTGAAGCAGAAATGCTGCAACTAGAGAGTAACCCCATTCACTGAAACAGGAGAAAAGCCCACGCAGCAGTGAAGACCCAAAAATAAAAATATATAATGAAAAAATTTTTAAACAGTGTATGCATGTAAGATCCCTTGCACATTACTTGGTAAATCGCAGGAAAGATTATAGTAGAGCTTTTTTAAGTTAATGGAAAAAAATACATTTTAGATGCTAAATGAGGATAATATTGGCTTCAGTGAGGCCCCACATGCACCATCATACTGAAAATTTACCAGTTTTTTCTCATCCTTCGATCAAGATCTGTTAGTGATTTTTCACCTCAAAGCATCAAAGCTGTAATTCTCTGCTGGGCTTATTTAACCACAGATCCAGTACGTGGCAAGAAATTTCAAGCTATACAGGGTGGCAAACGGCCTGCAGTTGCTTGGAGAGTATCTGTGGCAGGATGCCTGAAATGTTTTGCTAGTTTCAAAGTTCACTTTCATTTGCTCAGAAAGATTTGTATTGTTTGCAGGCAAGCAAGGAAGGGAATGGGTACACAGCTTCCCACAGGAGTCTATGCTGTGTGACCTGTTTGCCTTTTGGTGCCTTATAGAAAAAGCTTTGTACAGTCTGTAGAGAGGACTGATTCTCCAAGTAGAGAGAGGAAAACTGTCATGATGGTCTGGAAGCGTGATAGATTTCAGTTTAATGCCATTGATCGGGATACTGTTAGAGGCTGGGTTCCACTGCAGTTTTAAGATAGGTATCTTGCACAAAGTCTTCGCGGTCACTTGCATATCATCAGTGGGAGTGCCTCATCTGATAGCTGTGCATGTGACCTTCTGAGAAACAGCTCCTCCTGACACACCAATGCAGACTTCTGGCCCAGCCCTCCGGCCCCCAGCTAGGTACCTGCTGCCATAGCGAGTCTCCAGGCTTTTGACTTGGCCTGTTTTCTTGTTTGACTCCTGGATTCTTTGCTTTTAATTTCTGCTTTGACTTTTAGGCATTAACTCTCTTTTTGGTGTTAGAAGCTCCTGGATTGTGTTTGATGGAAGAAATGTATTTCCCTATCAGATGCATTTTCTCCCTAGATAACCCTGACCTACCCATGCAGTCTGGTATCTGACAGTACTCTAATAACTGTTTAGTTAATTGTTAACAAATATTTATTGTCGAACTCTGAATAACTAGTATTATAGCAGGCAAAGGAAAATTAAAGTTTGTGTGTGTTTGCAGGTCCACTGATTTATGGGACATTTGGAGAAAGGAAAAAAATCGTGAAATGAAATACTTACTATATTTTATCCCTGACCATGTGGATTCTTTAAAGACTACATTCCATCTTTACTCACATGCATTTAAAAAATCATGGTGGATTTCATCGTAATGGGCTTTAAGCTGAGAAGTTATGGATATTTTGCAAGTGGGTTGAGAAAGCTGTTCTCATTTTCCTCTGTGTCCCACTGGATCCTTCTTATCCATCCAACTATTTCCTATCCATTTCTTCTGCTGTTACAAGAAAAATCTTATGCTTTGTGTTGAGAATTTGTCTGTGCTTGAATTAACTGAGCACCCTTAAAAAATGTCCTGTGTATTTACTGAATTTGTTGCTAGGCCTTATGCTGCAGAATTTCTCAAAGTAATAAAATCTAAATAAAAAAGAATGGTGTTGAAGGTAAATCTCCCTCTTGATTACTGTAATAAAGAATTGACATTTACTTCCCATAATTTGAAAGTCAGTCAGTGGGTAATATTTGTCTGGTGTTTTATGACGAAGAATTCTTATCATATTGGGTTTGTGTTAGGAAGAAAGTAAGCATTGATTTCCCTGTAACTTTCTAATTTTATTTTTCTCATCATTGGTTCTTACCTAGAGTAGTGCTCAGTTTTCTGTCAACCTCAACCCAGCTACACATGGTTAAGAATAAAAGATAAGAAAAAAAAAAAAGAGCCAAAAATAAATGATTCAGAGAATACTCACAGAGACCTGCTGTTTTCTGAGTCCTGTCATAATTGCTGAGTGCTTTTGTTTGATTGATTAATTTATCTATTTGACTGTACCAGGTCTTAGTTGCAATATGTGGGATATTCGTTGTGACATGCAGGATCTATTTCCCTGACCAGGGTTAGAACCTGGGCCCCCTGCATTGAGAGCTCAGAGTCTTAGCCTCTGGACCACTAGGGAAGTCTCACTGGGTGTTTTAAGTCAGGTTTTAAACTAAATGATTCCGCTCACTGGCAGTCTAGGACCGCTGTGTGCCCTGCAGGCTGCACATAAATGTTGAGGGACATCAATGGGGACATCACTGTGCAGATGGGGACATCAGTGAACTGTCTTCAGTTCAGTTCAGTTGCTCAGTCGTGTCCAACTCTTTGCGACCCCATGGATTGCAGCACGCCAGGCTTCCCTGTCCATCAATAACTCCTGGAGCTTGCTCAAACTCATGTCCATGGAGTTGGTGATGCCATCCAACCATCTCATCCTCTGTCTTCCCCTTCTCCTTCCCTCAGTCTTTTGCAGCATCAGAGTCTTTTCCAAGGAGTTAGTTCCTTGCTTCAGGTGGCCAAAGTATCGGATCTTCAGCTTCAGCATCAGTCCTTCCAATGAATATTCAGGACTGATTTCTTTTAGGATTGACTGGTTTGATCTCTTTGCAGTCCAAGGGACTCTCAAGAGTTTTCTCCAACACCACAGTTCAAAAGCATCAATTTTTCAGTGCTCAGCTGGGTCCTAGGCCCTCATTTTGGTGACTGTTTCCTTAATTCAGACTTAGATGTTCAGTTTGAAAGTAAATTTGAAAGGTAGGGGGCCTGAGGGCTGCTAAAAATGGAAACACTGACAATCATGAGACAGGCCTATTGGCAGGCTGATCCTAGCGAAGACAAAAAAGTAAAGAGCAAAGAAATGTCAAAGCCAAGCAACAAGAGTCAGTGTGACGCAATTATTTTGCTACTCAAGTAGGTTAAGTTGAGAAAACTATTAGCACGTGAAAAAGCTCTCTCCCAGTGAGATGACCATGCAAGTGAGAGAAGGCAGGATGGTTTTCTGCAGCATCCTTTCAAGCTCTAAAGTCCTCTTTGCATATTTTGTCTGGGTTAGTGTTAGTCACTCAGTTGTGTCTGACTCTTTGGGATTCCGCGGAGTGTAGCCCACCAAGCTCCTCTGTCCATGGAATTCTCCCGGTGAGAAGACTGGAGTGGGTAACCATTCCCTTCTCCAGGGGATCTTCCCGACTCAGGGATCCAAACCAGGGCTCTTGCTTTGCAGGCAGATTCTTTACCCTCTGAGCCACCAGGGAAGCCACCTGAATTCAAATGAACAAAGCCCCCTTCTCTGACCCTGGTTGGCCTGAGTTAGGCTCATCTGTGCTGCTGATTTCCAGCTGCAAGGGATTGGTACTTTGCAGCCAGTGTTCACTTACTTCCGGAAGCTGTAAATATTCTTGGTACGGAGCCTTCCCTGCTCTGAGCAGTGTGTCCTCAAGTTCATTCTTTTTTTTTTTTTTCCTCCCATCCTAAAACTATTTATTTGTATTTTTTTAAAGCAGCGGGTTACTCCCTAGTTGCAGTGTGTGGGCTTCTGATTGCACAGGCTCTAGAGCGTGGACTTAGTCGTTGCAGCACAGGGGCCCACTTGCTCCATGCCATGTGGAATCTTCCCCGACCAGGGATCGAACCTGTGTCCCCTGCATTGGCAGGCAGATTCTTAAACACCGGACCACCAGGGAAGTCCCTCAAGTTCGTTCTGCTATTGGAGTAAAACCAGTTTACTTCATGGCTGGTCAAGTACATCTTTTCTAAGAAAAGATGCCTTCCAGGTATGGATTGGCTACCCTCCCCTCTGCTTCTCCCACAACTTCCCCACCAGGATCAAAGTCAGCAACCCTAGAGTGTTCATCTGTTCCAGCATTTATGACAGATGTTATCGTGCCCAGTCACTTAAGTCGTGTCTGACTCTCTGCGACCCCATGGACTATATAGCCCACCAGGCTCTCTGCCCATAGGATTTCCCAGGCAAGAATACTGGAGCGGGTTGCCATTTCCTTCTCCAGGGGATCTTCCTGACCCAGGATTGAACTCATGTCTCCTGCATTGGCAGGTGGATTCTTTACCACTGAGCCACCGACTGCACTGTGTTTAGCTCAGCATATGTTTCCAGTAGGCAAGATCTTACATGCGTGTGCGTGCTCAGTTATGTCTGACTCTGTGCAATGCCATGGACTGTGGCATGCCAAGCTCTTCTGCTCATTGAACCTGGATCTCCCACGTTGCAGGCAGATTCGTTACTGTTTGAACCACCAGGGAAGCCCCAAGATCTTATTATAGATTACATATAAACTCCATATTTATGATATAAATGTATTGAGGGCATGCTACTTTCCAAATCAATGCACATAAAATAGGTGGCTTTTAAACATAATTTGAACATACGGATTTATATTTTGGTTTGATAAGATGACTTATTAAAATTTAGAAATCGTAATTACCTATCTCTCCTTGGTATTTGTTTTTCTTCTTGATTTCCATTTACAGATGTTATAGATCAGTGTTTCTGAAAGTGTGCTCTATCACGTTTTAAAATCTCTGCAAGTGATTTTGCCTGTTTGAGAACCCCAACTCTAGACTTTGAGTTTAGAGGCAGGGCTTGTTCCTGTCTTTGAATCCTCAGACCTACCACAGCTCCTGGCACATTTTAGTTGCTCTTTTCTTTTTTTTCTCTCCATTGAATGAGATAGAGTCCCAATCAGAAGTGTTTGGAGAGCAGGTGTGCATGTGGAATACAGCAGCACAGTCAGAAGCCACCTGGATAATTCTTGACCATTTTTCTTTATGGTTTTGTAAATCAACAGTGTCTGAGAGTGAAAATGTAATATGGATATATGAGAATTAGCTTTTTAAAAATTTTCTTGCCCAGAAAAATATACTGTAACTTTGTTATTTGTGTTTTTACCTTGTTTGAAGCAAATTTTATTTTAGGATAGTTCTACATTTATAGAAATTAAATGCAAAGATGGTACAGGGAATTCCCATATACCCATCTCTGTGTCCCCTTCCCTCTGTTGTTGACATCTTTTATTACTATGTAATATTTGTGTGGGCTTAGGTGCTCAGTCATGTCCAACTCTTTGTGACCCCATGGACTGTAGCCTGCCAGGCTCCTCTGTCCATGGCATCTTCCAGGCAAGAATACTGAGTAGAGTGGGTTGCCATGCCCTCCTCCAGGAGATCTTCCCAACCCAGGGATTGAATCCAGGTCTCCTGAATTGCAGGCAGATTCTTCACCATTTGAATCACCAGGGAAGCCCTTACTATGTCACAATTAGTGAATAATAATGATATATTATTATCCATTAAATCATTATTAATAGCATTAACTAAAGGCCTCCCTAAGGGTTATTATTAAAAGTTTGTAGATTTACAGATGAAATAATATTTATAACTTCTATCAAGTTTTTCTTTAAGTTAGGCTTTTGTATTTGAATTCTTGCACGCAGTCATAGTTGCAAGTATATTCACAAAGCGAGTGGGCCAATTCCTATGATAATTAGATTAGGCAATAGATTTTTCAGGTGTCATTGGCTTTTTTGGGACCTGGAAAAGGGGAAAGTTATTTTCAAAGGCTAACATTCAGTTAATATATCTGAAGCACTCTGTGTTAATGAAAATATTTATTGACCTCTCAGGTGTTGTTAGGTGTGAGGCTTGTTTTAACAATTTATAGTGTATTCAGGTGGAGGTATACTATTAAAAAAGTATTTCACAACTGGTATGGCATGGGCCCCCACCAGTCAGAATGAAGTCCAGATGATCGGAAGGAATAATGGCGGGCAAATGTATTTGTTAGTCCTGGCACTCAAATGTTCAGTCAGGTCCAGCTCTTTTTGATCCCATGGGCTAAAGCTCGCCAGGCTTCTCTGTCCATGGGATTTCCCAGGCAAGAATACTGGAGTCGGATGCCATTTTGTCCTCCAGGGAATCTTCCCCATCCAGAGATCCAACCTGCATCTCTTACATCTCCTGCATTAGCAGGCAGGTTCTTTATCACTAGTTCCACCTGGGAAGCTCACCTACTTATGTCTAAAATCTCCCCCAAATATCTCCAGACATTGTCAGTGTCTCCCATGGGGCATGATTGCTCCTGGTCGTAAACCCCTGATAGAAAGCTTTTTGAGCCATCTATTACTGCTTCTGTGAATTCTTTCTAAATATTTGCTATTATTGCTGCTGTTGTTGGTGTCTTCATTTCAGTTACTGCTGATGGTTAAACACATTCAGCTAACTAAGAAAGACACATCAGGATTCTTTATATAGTGAAATCTCGACATGTAAATAAGGCTGTATTTTTTATAATGTTTACTCAGTTTGTCAGACACGTACCTATGGTGGGAAGAAATCTCAGCTCTATTCACAAAGGAGGTTTTCTGCTTTCCTCACCTGCCGGTTTCCTTCCTGAGGTTGTGGCCTGTGACTAAGACAGCTCACAGGTGTGGAATTTGGAGGTTTCTGTAGGTGTGGAATGTAGGGATCAGTTGTCCCTCCTCCCTCCTCACGCCAGCCGGTAGCCTGCTAAGTCGATAGTGGCTCAGCCTGGGCAGAAGCCTGCACTTTGGTTCATGCCAAATTCCCCTTGTTTCCCATGATGATATGTTATTAGTGTCCTTATCCCTGTTATTTGTTAAGTTAATCTTTGCTTCAGGGATCTCAGAAGATCACAGCATTTTGTTTTCAGCCACTTCATTTTGTAATAAATACTCTGGGGAGGTGAGACGACTAGAGATGCGTAAGCCCAATAATTTAATATCTACAAATAGTGTTTTATATTTAATCTTCCTATCCA
Organism: Cervus elaphus; assembly: GCF_910594005.1. Taxonomy (NCBI): domain Eukaryota; kingdom Metazoa; phylum Chordata; class Mammalia; order Artiodactyla; family Cervidae; genus Cervus; species Cervus elaphus. Next base: position 28,162,275 of record NC_057840.1, read on the forward strand.
TTCCTCTTTAGCGTACTAGAAACAGATGCTTAAATTGTCTAAACAGACATTTCTTCTTCCTTAGTGTTAGGTATCCATTTTCCTATTGACAGGAAATAGATAAACTTATTAGTTTAATCTTCAGATCTGTGAGAGGGAGAATATCCCAATAGGGGTCCAGGATCAGATGAAATCCCAAGTGAGAATTGTTGGCTGTAGGACTTCTTATGAAAACTCTGAAAGCCTAGTTTTTTTCTCCTTTGCATCCTCACAAATAATTATTTGTCAATATTGATTGATTTTAAAAATAATTATTTACAGTATTTAAATCTGAAATAATAAAAATTAATTTTAGTGATTTAAAATTATTTAAAATGTGAGATCCTGTTGGTTAACTCATTTTTAGGTCTACACAGAAAAATTAGGAAATATACTTCTTTTTCTTTTTAGTTTTTTTTTTTTAAATTTTGATGTGAACCATTTTCTAAAGTATTTATTGAATTTGTTACCATATTGTTTCTGTCCTGTGTTTTGATTTTTTGGCCACAAGGCATGAGGGATCTAACCTCCCCAGCCAGGGATCACACACGTACTCCCTGCGTTGGAAGCCAAAGTTGTAACCATTGGACTGACGGGGGGGTCCCAGGATATGTACTTCAGAAGGCAGGTTTACATCCCATGTATCAGATACGGTCAGTTCATTGCTGTAGGGAGAGGAACAAGGACAGAGCCTGTCTCCCCCCGACCCCCACCTTGTCCCAAGCACACTTATATTTTGATTGGAGCAGCTGGGCTTCAGAGGAGTCACTACCTAAATTTCACTCCAGGTACCTCCATTTACTACCTCTCTACACCCTGGGCAAGTTCCTTAATTTTTTTTTTTTTTTAAGTTCCTTAATTTTTGATGTCTGTGAGCTCTGCTGAAAAGTGGGGACCATAGAAGCATTTACATCATATGGATGTTATAGGGGTTACATTACATAGTAACCCAGGAAGGAAGCATTAAATACATGTTACTAATAATGGCAACAATAATAATGTTACTACTACTACTAAGACTAGTATTAGGGACTTCCCACATGGCTTAGAAGTAAAGAATTGTGTCTGCCAGTGCAGGTGATGCGGGTTTGGTCCCTGGGTCGGGAAGATCCCCTGGAGGAGGGCATGGCAACCCACTCCAGTATTCTTGCCTGGAGAATTTCATAGACAGAGGAACTTGGTAGGCTACAGTTCATGGTGTCACAAAGAGTCAGAGAGGCCCGAGCAACTAAAACTTTCACTTCACTTATGTATTAGAGATGCTAATATGACTCAAACTTAGCTGAATTGAAATTTGATTCTTTTTGCCCATTCTCTTTAGGTGATCTTTCCAACCCAGGAATTGAAGCCAGGTCTCCTGCATTGCAGCCAGATTCTTTGCTGTCTGAGCCCTTTAGGTGATAGTGAGCCATAAAATAGGTACAGTGTGTGTGTTAGTCTCGCAGTGCTGCCCGACTCTTTGCGACTGAACCTGGGTCTGCTGTACTGTAGGCAAATTCTTTACCAACTGAGTTACCAGGGAAGAGAAAGAGATATAAAATCTAGCTTCTTTATTCTTACACTGAACAGAAATATTATGACTTCAGAATTTAAAGAACTAACATTTGGTGCTATTCCATGGAAATCCTTCTTCCTAAATGTCTTGATATTAACTATCTTCTTAGCTTGTTAATTTTTATGTTGTTAAAAAAAAGATAATGTCTTATTTCATAAACACTTTCATTCTTTAAAGAAAATTCCAGATTTCTTACTAACATTGTTGAGTAATTTTTCTTTTATAAATTACAGAAATATAAAAAAATAAATAAATTACAGAAATATGAAACAATGTTAGAAAAGAAAAATATTCCTATATCTGCCATCTTAAAACATTAGTACCTTCCAGCTCTTTTTTTCCCATTTAGTCTTTGTGTTTCATATCTTAAAGTGATTGTAATTACACAACTCTTCTAACACTTTGTTTTGGTTATTTTAGTTTTATAATATTTCATAAGTAATTTTCATGTTTCCATTGGGTAGCTTTATATAATTTATTTAACTCCCTGTTTTTTTGGTATTTAGTTTATTACTAGTTTTTCAGCCTTATGGGTAACAGTGCATTGAAAAATAGTCTTCATTGATCTGTAAAATGAAGATAATGAAAGTACTATAGGATTGTCTTGTGGATTATATAAGTGAGTAGATATAAAGCAGGGTTTATCAACCATGGCACTGTTGCCATTTTGGGCCTGGTACGTTTTTGCTGGAGGTTCCCTGATGGCTCAGTGGGAAAGAGTCCACCTGCAGTGCAGGAGACACAGGAAATACGAGTTTGATTCTTGGGTCAAGAAGAACCCCTGGAGGAGGAAATGACAGCCCACTCCAGTATTCTTGCCTAAACAATTCTATGGACCGAGGTGCCTGGCGGGCTACAGTCTAAAGGGTCACAAACAGTTGGACACACTTAGTGACTGAGCACACAAATACACAAAAATTCTTTGCTGGGGGGTCTGCCTTGTACTCTGTAGGTGTTTAACAGCATCTCTGGCCACTACCCACTAGTTTCGATAAACAAAAATGTTTCCAGACATTGTCGAGTGTGTCCTGGAAGGCAGATTGGCTCTCAGTTGGAAACCCTGAAATAAAACATTTAGAACAGCTGGGTGCTGCTCTAATGTGTGCTATATAAATATTTGTTATTACTGTTATTGTTTTTTGCTACCATTCTTCATTTCAGTTGACTTGTTTCTGATAAATTCCTAGAAACAGAATTTCTGGGACAAGAGGTTTAGTTTTAGGGTTTCTGACTTGTATGACTAAATATCACTCCCCAGAAGGACTGTGTTAAGTTAAATGCCATCAGCTGTGTGTAATTATGTCAGTATCTCTGAGATCCAGCCAGTATGCAATCGTTAGTACCACATATTGTTTTATTTTCAGTTCCTGCAATTACTAGTCCAGACAAGCATTGCCTATGTTTCTTTATTTGTATTGTCATATCTGAGGATTCTGGCTTATCCATCTTCACACCCCCGTTCCCCCTACACTTCTGTTTTTGAGCTGTTTTGCCATCCACCATATGAAGTTAAAAAGTCATACCCTCAATAAACAAGTTTGCATCAAGTCTCTTTGCTTGACCTTTAATAGCATCCAAGTTGAATGTTGAGATCCTTTCAGATTACTGTGATTTACCCAAATAGTCCTTTACTGTTTCAGATTAAGACACAGTAATTGACAGTGTCCCATAATATGAGAACTTTCTGGATTTAAATATAAGGTGGCATCCTCTTTTTTTGAAGGATATTTTGGTGGAAAAGCACTCAACCTTGTATTCTGTGATATGTGTCATCTAATGTGGTTGCCTCTGGTTTACCCTTTTGGAAACAATCTGGATCCTAGCTGTAGCAGAGGCCATGGGTGCCCTTCTAGCAACCCCTGCTTCCAACACTTTGTTGCTCAGGGGGGTTGCCAGTTCAGGCAACTGCATTCTTTCACTTTCCTGGAAAAGCTCATACCCAGGGTTGGTAGGAAGTGCCAGCCCCCAGCAACTCACAGCCAGTCACTGCTAAAGGATAAGTCCCCAGCTCTGTTGCAAATCTCAGGTAAGATACCTTTGAGATGAGCCTTTTACATGGGTTCTCCCAAGTTCCCTGTTGAATTAAGATTCACTGAAAATTGAAACGACTCTTTTGTTGGTTCCTTTTTCTTTCCTGACTCAATTTGTCACTCCCTACCAGTGTTTCCTGGGGTCGTCTCCAAAATAAACTACTTATACTAGAATCCTTATCTCATGGGCTGCTTCTGGGGTAAAGCGGACTAAGATGTTAGCCAGCTTTTCTTTTGACCTTGGTGAAAGAAGAGAAAAAAACAGACCAGGAAAATAGAACTCTTTGAAAGACCTGACTGTGTAGGAGATAGATGAGTTTAGTTTCAGTGACTGAAGACACAGTTTGGACAAGTAAAAATTCCAGTTATGCCACTGCTAGGAAAGAGTCTCTGGGCTGCATGGTGAGATTAAAGCCACAGTAGGTTGGCTTTTAGTGTCCCTGCCTAATGTAACTTTCTGCCCACTTACCTCACACCATGGAGTGACTGCAGGGCTTGCTGGTTTTCAGTTTGTGACTTTCTCCATATAGCGAGAGACTAAGGTTAGAAAGAAAAAAAAAATCCTCATCTACTGTCCTCTGAATTTTGTCCTTGAATTTGAGCTAATTATTAATGCCATTTAACTTGCAGCTCTGCTCGTTTGACAGGCAGGGCAACATAACCTGGTTGCTCAGCAGTAAAGAATCCACCTGCCAATGCAGGAGACACAGGTTTAGTCCCTGGATTGTGAAGATCCCCTGGAGAAGGAAACGGCAACCCACTCCAGTATTCTTACCTGGAAAATCCCATGGACAGAGGAGCCTGGGGGGCTACACAGTCCATGGGGGTTGCAGAAAGAGTCAGAGGTGATTTAGTGACTTAACAACATTTTTGTTTTTCTTGTCAACCAACATATGTACTTTTACTTGTAAAAATTAAAACTTTTTGTTACATAAAACTTTGCATACATTCTTTACAAGTTTTCAGGACATTAAGTGATGGCCAGCATTCCGCACAAAACACAGAGTAGCAGCTTAGATCATTTAGAGCTTGTGTGGTGGACAGATGTCTGCCTCTCTCTGCCCAATGGGCCCAACCAGGCCCACCACCCTGGTTCTCTGAAGAAGAGCTGCAGCTGTCCTGGCTCAGGCAGGGCAATATTTAAAAAAAGAAAAAATTATTAGTTTTTAGTTTGGAAATATTTGCTTTATAATACTGTGTTGCTTTCTGCCAAACATCCACATGAATCAGCTCTAGGTGTGCATCTGTCCCCTCCCACCTCCCACCCCATCCCACACCTCTGGGTTGTCATAGAGCACTGGTTTGAGGTCCCTGAGTCATATAGCAAATTCCCACTGGCTGTCTGTTTACATACGGTGGTGTCTATGTTTCCATGCTACCCTCTCAATTCGTCCCACACTCTCCTTGCTCCACTGTGTCCACAAATCTGTTCTCTGTGTCTGCATCTCCTCTGCTGCAGGTGGGGCAATATTAATTTCCATTTCAGGCTTAGTCTGGAGGGCTGTGTTTGAGTTAAAAGCATCAAGAAATTGAGGGGAAAACCAGAAGAGTTTATTTACAGATCCGAAAAGGGACAGGTGATGAAGAAAGAAGTGCCTTTTCAATTAGAGGCTCAACTTGATTCCAGGGATTTTTTTTTTTTCTCATTATGCTGCCACTGCCTTACTAAAATTTAAAGTCTAAAAACAAAGTCCAAATTAATAATAGGGATAGTAATAGTAATGGAAACAGAGAAAAGGAGTAAAATATTAGCTTCATTAATTAAAAAAAAAACATCAACTCACTGGAGCTGGTTTTTAAAAAGTCAAATTTGGTCAGAAAGTAATGACTCTGTTTCTTTAAATGGGTGGGGTCAGAATACTGAGGTCCTGGTGTGGGTACCCTAGATAGGGTAGAAGTTTTCCCCCTAGAAGGAGCCCAGCCAGGGAGGCAAGATGCTCAGCATACACAGAGGCACCTGCACCTCTGCCCCTCCCGACACCCTCCCGTCTGCCCATCACCCAGCCGCTGTCCGTCAGCACACCCTCTTCCCCATGCAGACCTTGAGGAGCACTTATCTAGAAGTCCCAGAGCTGGGCTGTTTCCTCGCCAGCACAATGTTGAATGTATTCTAAAAGGCTGAGGTCATTCCAAGGGCTTCAGTGACCTTAGTTGTGAACGTGACCCAGAGTGACCCACAGTGAATGTTGGCCCACATAGGTTTTACATTTTTCATGTGAAAGTTCTTCCTTTGTTGTTTGTGATTAATAACTGAATAGGATGTGGTGCCAAATGATTTCATTGTTGAATGCAGACTTGAAGGTCATGAGAAACTGCTTGTTCAAAGTAAGCTTTGCCAAGATACGGAGAATAGGTCTACATTAACACCTGGATAGTTTTTGAAGCAAGGCAGAGAAAAAAGGAAAAAGAAAAAATAAAGATAAAAGATTGTTCTTTATATGATGTGAAAGTTGATTTCATTTAGGTGAACTGATCATTGGATCCTTAGGAGAGATGATGACTTATGAAGCTGAGTTTGCACTGTAACACTTTGAAATAAAGATGTATTTGAGGACCTACTGTGTGCAAGTTGTTCAGAATAGAAATATGGTGAAGAGTTAGTTATAGGTATGTCTACTTTGTTAGTTGCTTGATTTTGAAGTTTGATATTGTATTGGTTTGCTATTTGAAATATGATTTTGAATCATTTCTTAGTACTTGGCACTTTGAATTTTATGTTTTCAGGAGAATTTAAGAATAACACATAATGATTTAAGAGTAGCACATACTAATTTACTACTTTAATTTAAAGACAGACAAAATAGTATGATATGAAACCCAGTATCATCCAGAACTATGCTTTGTGCTTATTTTCTTTTCTGTGCGTTTTCTGGGCTTTGGAGTCAGAAGATAGGGAAAGATTGCCTTCTCGTCAGTCCATCTTTACTTCCATCCATTGCAGATGGAAGTGCCCCTGCCTTTAGTTATTTGTTTATGCACACATGTCCATCAGTATGGTGAACTGGCATAAGATCTCGTAGCTATAACCATTACATACTTGGGACAGATTCATTTGAAAAGCAGTGCATTGAGAGCCTGGCCTTCCCAAGACTGGTGTGATGTAAAATGGTTGAGAGGTGAGTGGGCCTGGTTTCATTCTGTTCCTCCTCTTATTACTTGCTTGCTTTCCAGTCGGTCTTACATCTCCTCTTTCGGGACAGCTTCTAGGCTGTAACTCAGCTGGTAGGAATTTGATTGTGTGCTAGGAATAACTGCAGATGGGCAGAGATACAAACTACTTATTACAACAGTTCCCATTAGAATTTTCCTCTGCTTAAAGCAAGCAAACAGAACAAAACAAAGCTCCCATCACCCCAAACATTATTATTCTGTTGGAATTGAATTAACCCTGTTAAAGAAATTTCCTTACATGGCTAACTCTTAATTTCTTCTTAATGATCAGGACTTTTCTCCTTTCCCTAAGGGTATATTGGGTGATTTCTTATCGCATATTTATGGTGTATAAGCAACTATGTAGAGAGGCCAGGGAATAAGAAAATTTCTTCCTTCAGGGAATAAAGAATCTCATTAGGAGGGGAGATCAACATAGGCATGGATATATAATATGTGTGTGTGTGTGTGTGTATAGGCCGTGTATATGTATATATATTAGGGATTCCTTGGTGGCTCAGATGGAAATAATCTGCCTGCAATGTGGGAGACCCGGGTTCGATCCCTGGGTTGGGAGGATCCCCTGGAGAAGGGAATGGCAACTGACTCCAGTATTTTTGCCTGGAGAATTCCATGCACAGAGGAAATTGGTGGGCTGCAGTCCATGGGGTCACAAAGAGTCGGACATGGCTGAGTGACTAACACTTTCATAATATTACTAACTTTCAAAATCCCCCAATTGTTTTGTTGTAAGTAATGAACAAAATACAATGTGAATTCAAAAGATGGGAGTGGGACTTCCCTGGTGGTACAGTGGATGGAAATCCACTTGGTGGGTGCAGGGGACATGGGTTCGATCCCTGGTCCAGGAGGATTCCCCATGCTGAGGAGCAGCGAGCCCCGTGTGCTGCAACTACTGAAGTCTGCGTGCCTAGATCCTGTGTTCCACCACGAGAGAAGTCACTGCAGCGAGAAGTCTGTGCACCAAGAATAGAGAGTAGACCCCTCTCTCCACAACTAGAGAAAGCCCAGGTGCAGCAACGAAGACACAGCACAACCAAAAAGAAAGAAAAAACCCGCACAAACTCAAAAAACAAAAGGTGGGGGTGGAGGATAGAGCTGGATAGAGGGAGAAAATCTGTCAAAAGGCTTCCTGAAAGAGAGGGTACCAGCTGATATGAAAACTGATGGGGGTACTGGGCTGGAGGAGAATTCCCAGGCAGAGGGCACCAATGAGTAGGGGGTGACTATAGGCCTGTGTGCCAAATGCCATGCAAAGTAGGTTACTTCACATTGTTTAATAGAGATAACTATGCATGACTTTGAAGGCATTGGGTAATATCTGGAGATGTTGTGTGTGCAGGACTTATGATCATAAGAACTTAAATCTTTCAAAAATCTTTAGGATGCAAACAGGAGGGTGGATAGTTCTACTTGTAGTACATCGAGAGAGGGATGGAGGATCTGGACCCTGGAGTTGGTAGCTTGGGAATGTCTTGGCTCTGCTGAAGAATTAACTTGAGTTATGGCAAAGCTCACTTCATGGTTTTAAGTATTTAAGATTCTGCTGCCAAAAGCTGAGCTTGCTCTTCTGGGTGTGACTGTGATTGAAAGAACTTGTGTGTGAATGACTTTTCCCTGATGTTGCATGTTCAGTGTCCGTTTCTGGTTTAGGAGCTCAGCCAATACCTGCAGAAACTGCTTCGATTGTGATCTGTGTCTTCTTTGCGCTCTCTTTTGTGTTTTTTCCTAGTAATTTTTCCCTTGAAAGATAAAAAGAGGCTCTGAGGCCAAATTTCATTCTTTTGATCCAGTTTGTGTGGGCTTTGTTGGTAGCTGCTGATCTCCTTGGGCAAGTATATTTTGCCCAAGGAGGGCTAGAAGCTTAGATAACTATAGCTTTGCGCTCCCTGCTTTGTGTTGATATCATTACTTCTGATTTTATATTTCCAAGTTTGTGATTCACTGGCAAGGATGAATGACTATGAAATGTTGCAGATAAGTAGATGTGTTCATTTCCTCTTGCTGCTGTATCACATTGTATGTGTGTAGTGTCAGTCATCTCTGACTCTTTGCAACCCCAGGAACTGCAGCACGCCAGCCTCCTCTGTCCTCAACTATCTCCCAGAGTTTGTTCAAGTTCATGTCAATTGAGTCAGTGATGCTCTCTAACCATCTCATCCTTTGCTGCCTCCTTCTCCTTTTGCCTTCAATTTTTCCCAGCATCAGAGTCTTTCCAGTGAGTTGGCTCTTCACATCAGGTGGCCAAAGTATTGGAGCCTCAGCTTCAGCGACAGTTCTTCCAGTGAACATTTTGGATGGCTTAAAACAACCACAAATTTATATCTTACAGTCCTGGAGGTCAGAAGTCAGACATAGTTCTCACTGTACTAAAATCAGGGTGTTGGCAGGCCTCCATTCCTCCTGAAAGCCCTAGGGGAGAATCAATTTTCTTGTCTTTTCTGGCTTCAAGGGGCTGCCCATGTTCTTTGGCTCATGACTCCCTTCCATCTTCAAAGCCAGCAATGGTGGGTCAAGTCCTTCTCATGCTGTGGTGAATAACTCTTGATTTGCACTTTTGGGGGGGAGGGTGGGGGGAAAGAACCTCTGCACAAACAATTTAGCTTGGTGGTTAATTCCCCAATCATTACTTGCATGTCTGAAATAAATTTCAGCACTTTTTTTTTTGGAAGCTGACTTATAATTAATTTTTTAAAATGTTGGAAGAAGCGTGTGAGTGTGTGTGTGATGGTGTTATGGTCTGCATATTTATCTGATGATGGGGAAAAGGCAAGGAATGACCCCTGTACTTTCAACTGCAAGGACAGTATAGGACTGCAATTCTGGAATGAACAATGAAGAGTAGACTTAGCTTTGCTCTGACAAAAACATGTAAACCACTGGCACTTCATTCTGAAGCCATATACTTCAGTTACTATGATTTAGGGGTTTCTGTCAGTATCATTTGGCAGGATGTTATTAAGGAGAAGTATCCAACATGGTGTTGAAGTGTATTTGGGAGCAAAACAAGTGAGTAGCTAAATTAAAAGTGAAATTTAAATAATTCATTTTATGAAAAGTGAAGAAGGTCGAGGTTAGTTAAAAGGTGCTTCTTTGTTCATCTGTGAATTCGATGACAGTTTGCCCTTTGGAAGGAATTTATTTTAGGTCATTCAGTGTTATTATGGCAGATGATCCAGATTTTATGTTCATTGCATTCTACTGTTGGTATAAGAACTTGGACATTACAATTATCATATGAATATAAAAGTTGATATGTTATAGTTAAGCACATGCTCAGTCGCTTTAGTTGCGTCCGACTCTTTGAGACCCCGTGGACCATAGCCCACCATGCTCCTCTGTCCATGGGATTCTCCATGCAAGAATACTGGAGTTGCCATATCCTCCTCCAGGGGATCTTCCCGATCCAGGGATCGAACCCGTGTCTCTTCCGTCTCCTGCATTGCAAGCGGATTCTTTACCCACTGAATCTGTTAATTTAGTTTGAACTAAGGAGCATATTTGGGGGGATGTCACTTCCAAGAAATCTCTGTGTACATTTTTAAGGACTTAAAAATGTGAAATAAGGATTTATTAAGAAAATATTTCCAGAAAAAAAGAAAATACTTCCAAGACCATAAGAGTCATTTAAACATGTTGCTTCTTCCTTGATTACTTTATAGATCATGATTTTTTTCTGACCTCCATCCCACTCATCATTATATAAATAATGTAATTGTCACTGATTAATATTTAGAATTTTAAAAATAGCAAATATTTAGCATTATTTTTAGAAGGTGTACATTTCAGAAATACTCTGTTCAGTCACTCAGTTGTGTCCAACTCTTTGACCCCATGAACCGCAGCACGCCAGGCCTCCCTGTCCATCACCAACTCCTGGAGTCCACCCAAACCCATGTCCATCGAGTCGGTGATACCATCCAACCATCTCATCCATTGTCATCCCCTTCTCCTCCTGACCTCAATCCCCCCCAGCATCAGGGTCTTTTCAAATGAGTCAGCTCTTCACATGAGGTGGCCAAAGTATTGGAGTTTCAACTTCAGCATCAGTTCTTCCAGTGAACACCCAGGACTGATCTCCTTTAGGATGGACTGGTTGGATCTCCTTGCTGTCCAAGGGACTCTCAAGAGTCTTCTCCAACACCACAGTTAAAAGCGTCAATTCTTTGGCGTTCAGCTTTCCTCACAGTCCAACTCTCACATCCATACATGACCACTGGAAAAACCATAGCCTTGACTAGACAGGCCTTTGTTGGCAAAGTAATATCTCTGCTTTTTAATATGCTGTCTAGGTTGGTCATCACTTTCCTTCCAAGGAGTAAGCGTCTTTTAATTTCATGACTGCAATCACCATCTGCAGTGATTTTGGAGCCCAAAAAATAAAGTCTGACACTGTTTCCACTGTTTCCCCATCTCTTTGCCATGAAGTGATAGGACCAGATGCCATGATCTTAGTTTTCTGAATGTTGAGCTTGAAGCCAACTTTTTCACTCTCCTCCTTCACTTTCATCAAGAGGCTTTTTAGTTCCTCTTCACTTTCTCCCATAATGGTGGTGTCATCTGCATATCTGAGGTTATTGATATTTCTCCCGGCAGTCTTGATTCTAGCTTGTGCTTCTTCCAGCCCAGCGTTTCTCATGATGTATTCTGCATATAACTTAAATAAGCATGGTGACAATATATAGCCTTGACGTACTCCTTTTCCTATTTGGAACCAGTCTGTTTTTCCAGTCCAGTTCTAACTGTTACTTCCTGACCTGCATACAGGTTTCTCAAGAGGTAGGTCAGGTGGTCTGGTATTCCCATCTCTTTCAGACTTTTCCACAGTTTATTGTGATCCACATAGTCAAAGGCTTTGGCATAGTCAATAAAGCAGAAATAGATGTTTTTCTGGAACTCTCTTGCTTTTTCGATGATCCAGCGGATGTTGGCAATTTGATCTCTGGTTCCTCTGCCTTTTCTAAAACCAGCTTGAACATCTAGGGTTTTGTCATAGACAAATAGGTGTCAGTTTAATAGCCTACTAGCTTAGCTTAGACACTACCTAAGTCTTTTGTTTTCCTGTGATAAATTTGATTAGCTTTTATTTTCAAGGAGAAACTTATCTTCAAAGAGATAATTATTTGTTGGATGAAGGCCAAGAGAAAAAGTCTAGGAATGTTGTGCCCCTTTATAAGGGGAATTTTGATAATCCTTAGTGATCTAAGGATTGGTAAGTTTATCACTACTCTTCCTTTTCATTTCCAATAAAGATCTTTTGTACAGGCAGTTGAGAATGATCACGTGGATGTTTAAGGTGGCCTGATTCTGTATATTCATTCCTTCAGTTTCTATATTCTGTAGTGAGTAGAAGAAAGAAGGAAAGACCCTAGGCTACTGGGCTATCACAGTAAGAATGACATTAAATAGAGAACAGTGAGTCTGATTTGTAGTAGATGCTTGATAAACAATGATTAAAGGAAAGAATCAAATGCTTCGTAGATGTGGTTACGGTTAGTTTTCACAGAGTGGACTCCCTCTTTCCCTCCCTCTCTTTTTGCTTTGGGAAAGGTGTTTGTGTTGTAAATAAAGGAAAGAGAAACATATCTTTTATGTTTAGAACTATAAATTATAAGCTTAAAAGTAAGATTGGCTTAGTGTCATCCTAAGAATTTTAGAAGAGGATCTAAATGAGATCTAGTGACTATTTTTTCATGATTTAGAAAATGTCTGTACTATATTTGGCTTAAGGGATTTTGTTTTGTTATTTGATCCTTTAGTTTCTGTCTTAACCTTTCATAAACAGAGACTCTTTAATAATCTTTTGAGATAATGTGCTTAAACATTTTTGGGGCCAAAAAGTCATTTAAAAATTGATGAGAACTGTGGAATTTCTGCCCTCACTCCAAATCACATACCATTACACAGTTTTTCTCACAGCTTCAAGAAGTTTGTAAAGTCACTACAACTTATCCAGATAAAGAACAAAATATAAACTTTTGTTCATTTATTCATATTTATTCATTCATTTCCATGACTTTTAAGGTTTGTGGAATTACTGGAGAGAATGCTCCCCTTAAAAAAAAAGAAAATATTTTGTATATATGTTTAAAAATTTGAGCATTTCATTACATAAAAATTAAGCCCTGCTCCTAGGGAGGGAAATCCTCATCATTAGATTTTTTTGTTTGTTTGTTTGTGTGCATATGCTCACAGACTATGTTATTATGTATTCATAATTCCTATTTTTAACAAATACAAAATCATATTTTTTACAGGTTTTTTGTTTTTGCTTCCCCTATACACATTGAATTCCTTTTCATGCCAGTAGTGGTATATTCCTTTAAAACCACTGCTTCACTCTTTATTTAGCATGAACATCATTCTACAGAAACAATAAAATCATTTGTAGATTGACTTTTGTATTTAATATGGTTGGTGGCAGAAATAAGAGGAGAGTCAAGAGCAACTTGTCAGAATGACATCTTAGTTGCTAAAACTCTGCTTTGTTCATCTCCTCCAAGTGTGGTTGTGTAGAGCTGGGGGAGGCATACATTTCCAACAGAGGGGCTTGTTGGCCAAGAAATGGGCCTCCACCTAACAGAACACCCACTGTGATGATTTACAATGTTTAAATCTCAGCAAAAATACCCCTTATATTCTGAATTCCTTTGTTTCAACTACATAGCTCAGTAAGAAAGTTTCCTACAATTGAAAAGAATAGACACTGTTTAGAGGCCAAATTTTGCCTTTTAAAGGCTGAATGTGCTTTATGCTACTCTTTCTTCTCAAGAAGACTGGTATAAACAAGAGGAGGGCCCTCTGGTATTTCCATGCAAAGCACCAGTAATGCTGGGTTTTTTTTTTTTAAAGTTAATTATTTTTAATCCTGCTTATTTATTTAGTACTTAGTGCTTCTGACAGTACATCCTACTGATTAGTGGAGGCAGACTTGGGTTGGAATCTCTTCTTCAGTTCTTATTAGCTATGAAACCTCAGGCAAGTTTATTAACTCCATTTCCTCATCAATAAAATGCAGGATCACATTACGATCTCATGGTTGTTATGAAGACTAAGTAAGATAACACAAGTGAAAAGACAGTGCAGCAAACAGGAGAAAATATTTAGAAATCATATTTCTGATAAGGACCTAGGGTCCAGAATATGTAAAGAATTCTTACAGCTCAACAAGAAAAGGACAAATAGTCCAGTTGGAAAGTGGGCTAACTTTTAAATAGACATTTCTGCAAAGATATACACAAATGGCCAGTAAGCTCATGAAAACATGTTCAACATCCTTAGTCTTTACGGAAAAGCAAATTAAAACCACAATGAGATTCTACTAAAATGAGTATGATAAAAAATACAGGAAAGAAGTGTGATGAGCTTCCCTGGTGGCTCAGCCGGTAAAGAATCCGCCTGCAATGCAGGGGACCCAGGTTTGATCCCTGGGTTGGGAAGATTCTGTGGAGAAGGGAATGGCACCTCACTGCAGTATTCTTGCCTGGAAAATCCCGTGGACAGAGGAGCCTGGTGGGCAACAATCCATGGTGCCGCAAAGAGTTGGACACGACTGAGCGCATACATGCATTCATACAATTGAACATTATTTAGCCATAAAAAGCAATGTAGTATTGATATAAACATGAACCTTAGGAACATAATGCTAAATGAAGGAAGCCTGGCACAAAAGATCACATACCATGTGATCTATTTATATGAATTGTCTAGAATAGGAATATCCGTAGGAAGTAGACTAGTGGTTGCCTAGGGCTTCAGGAGGGGAGGGAATGGGGAGTGACTGATAAAGGGTACAGAGTTTTGGGAATAATGAGAATGTTCTGGAATTAGATGACTGTTGCACAACTTTGTAAATATACTAAAGCCCACTGAATTATATAGTTTAAATGGATGGATTTGTGACTTGTGAATTATATCTCAGCTGACCAAAAAGTAAGATAATACAGGGGAGTGATACCATTCCCTTACATTGTAAGAACTCTGCACATATTAACTACTTCTGCCATTGCTATCATCATTATTATAAAAGAGCAATTGCTTGTAATGTGCTTATATTATTTCTAGTTCTTTTCTTCAAACTACACAAATACTAGTAATTTGGTGCTTGCACAATGTCTTTTAAGGTTTGCATTTGTGAACAGGTTCTGTGAAGAAAAGCCTTTGGATTACCGTTGGCGTGTCTTTTTCCATTTGCTTCTACTGCATCTTTTTAGATAAAATAGAGTACTTCTTGGCAAGTCATATGACATTTATATTGATAGATTTTTTTTTTTTCTTTTTACTCTCTTTCATTTGATTTTTCTGATTGGACTTGTAATGAAGTCCACTCTTGTAATGAATAGAAAGCAGAAAAATCAAGAATAAGATAATCTAGAATTCCTCAATCTTGATGAAATCTCCTTTCAATATTTTTCCTCCCACTCTTAGACTAGGAATTTTTCTCCTTCTGGCAGTAGCTACATAGTATGGGACTTGTAGTAGTACAACATGCTAACATAATCATACTTGGATTTATTTTTACATTTTTAAAAATAAAATATCTGTAAAAATTGAGTCTTTTCTTTCTGTAGTCAGTTATCTGGAATAACACTTACAAGGTTACAAGTGTTAGTCACTCAGTCATGTCTGACTTTGCGACTCCATGGACTGTAGCCCACCAGGTTCCTCTATCTGTGGGATTCTCCAGGCAAGACTACTGGAGTGGGTAGCCATTCTCTTCTCCAGGAGATCTTGCATATGTCTACCTTATCCTCAACACTGATCCTTTTAGGACTAGTAATAGGTGAAACTTGAGAGCATTTCATGGTTTTCAGGATTAAATGGTATTTATGCAAGTATACAAACTGTAATACATTCTAGTTTATAACATGTTAGAATATTTGCTTATGGCTAGGGAAATGCACAGTATCTGCCTGTTATAGGATATGAAATTGATCTGAGCTGTAACTTTCATTTCTAGATTTACTCCTTCAAGCTTGTGGGATGTTCTAATTGCATTACTATCCATATTAACACAAGATCATTTCAGTTTCCTTGTAGCTGGGTGTCATGTTATCTTTTTTTTTTTTTTGGCCAGGCTCTTTGAATGTGTGACCTTGCCTGACTTGTCTTTGATTATTATATATCTCTACTCAGTGTGGTTTGCCTGGCTATTAATTTGCTATTTCACTTTGACCTCTGATAGAGCTGCTACACTGACTCTTTCTTTCCTAGTGGGGACCCACCTGGTTGCCCTGCCAGTTGGGTGCTTTGGTCTTGCTTGCTGGTTGAAGTGTATCCCCTGGTGGCTTTAAAAACTGGTATCCTTGTTTCCTGTCTCCTGCCTGGCTCATGCCTGGGGGTCCCTTTTTTTTGCTCTAATGCACAAGCTGCCGGTCACCACCTTTTGCATGGCAGTTTTGTGGCATGATTCCCAACCTCCCAACAAAGGGTAGCAGCCTTTTTATAAGTCGTATGTTTAACATGTGTATTAACACTAAAATCTTATTTATGTATGAATACATTTTATATGGTTATTGTTTTGATTTGAGAATTTCTGTAATAATATCCTAAATGTTATTTTTCTTCTTATTATTATTAAGCAAAAATAGTTTAATCAGTGAGCTCTGGTACTTTATACATTAAAAAATTATGTATACGACTGCCATAGGTGTCTTTGATTAAATTCTTTTATTAAAACTTCGCTTTTAGTGAAGTGAAAAACTTCGCATTCTGTGTGTATGTGTGTAATATATCATAACATGTATTATACGAATGAAATGAAGTGAAGTGAAAGTCGCTCAGTCATGTCTGACTCTTTGCAACCCCATGCACTGTATGTCTAATTGCGGTTGTATTCTACTGATGTGTATTCATATAGATCTATTAAGTCAAAATATGTGTGCTGTTCGTGAAAGTTTGGCACCATCATGCCTTTGTATTATATACCCATGTGATCTTGGAGTTTAGTCCTGCAGCGGGGCTGATGGCCAGTGTGTATGATTACAGGGGAAAGCATTGCACAGTTTCTTCTCTGGTTAGTTGCTGCCGACATTGTTGTCTCACTGTGTGTGGCTTGGCCTCGGAACCCACAGTGTCTGCTCCCAGACCCGCTCCTTCTCTGGTTGCAAGTCAGGGTAGTACTTACTGGCAGTGAGTAACGGGGACGGTTGCTTTATGCTGTGCTCCGGCGTGCCCTTATTAGTATTTCTTGGTTCTCCCATCAGCAGGTCTCTGATTTCTTCATCACAAAATCATCTTGTGCAGAGTCATGAGCCTCCTGCCTTTACAAATCAGCCAAGCTTTGGAAAGGGAAATGATTGTTCATCAAAACTCTAAGCACCAGGATAAAATGTTCTTGTTTAGATGAATCAGGGGTCAATTTAGTTTTCTAATGAGCTTTAGAATTACTTTTCTTGTCTGCCTTTAGGGGCTATTTTAATTCTTGCGCTTCTTCTTTTTAATGTTTCTAGAAGTCACATTTTCATTCTTTGCCAATAATAAAATGATCTTTAAGCACGTGGATAAGAGGAAATGAGAAAGAGAATCTGGGTCATCTCAGTGATCATGGTTTTAATATTTTGCAGATGGATAGATAGAAAGGCCATAGATATAACAAATTCATGTTATTTTATTGGAGTGGACAGTTATTAAGTCTAGATTAAATTATAGTCAAAATATAGTTTGTTTGAACTTAATGAACACATTAAATACATCCACTCAATAAGTTTTAAAATTGACAACCTGTATTGGGAGCTGGGTATACTATGGTGATCAAAGTAGACTTTTGTTGCCCTAATGGGCTTACACAAATCAAAATGTAATCAAATTCAGATAGATATAGGGTGCAAAAGAAAACTGGATACTTTGAAAGATTGGGGAAGTTAGAAGTCTGCTCTGAAGAAAAGATGTTTAATATTAGACCTGAAATACCCATATGGGTTCAGCAGGTTGAAAATGGGCTCTCAGTAGACATAGCAGCATGATCAAATAACCTGGGGTAAGAAAGGGCTGGGTACATCTGAGAAACACAGAGGCCACTGATTGGAGCTGCAGAGAGGAGGAGAAGGCATGCAAGATAAGACTCTGTATAGGTAAGGGTCAGAAGGTCCAGAGCTTTGTAAACCATGTTAACTTGATTGTTCCAAAGTTCATTCTTAAGCTGGCTACATTTATAAAGTGTATTGGAAAGGAACAAGAATAGAAATTAAGAGATGGTGCCAGATTGTTGGTTTTAGATTAGTGGATTCCAAGCAGGAGATGAGAGTAGCCTGAACTGGAGATGGCTGGGAGATGAAGAATTGTGGCTAGAGTTAGTATATTTAGGAATTGGGACCAACAAAATTTGGTGATAGATTGTGGTATAAGATAGATTGTGGAATGCCAGGGATTGGTTTCAGGGTCCTGGCATAAAAAAGCAAATGGATGAAGGTGTCAGGCTCTGAGTTAAGAAAGACTGGACAGAATTGATTTCAGAGAAGACCAGCAGTTCAGTTTCAGATGTGTTCAATTTGAAATGAGTCTGTGCAGGTGTCAGATCAATGGCTGGATACCTGCTGTGTTATTTATCTCTTGCTGCATAACAAATTACTCTGAAACTTAGCATCAAATCTATATTAGTTACCCATTGCTGTCTAACAAATCATCCCAGCCTTTAGCAGTTTGAAACAACAAATATTTATTATCTCATACCGTTTCTTTGGTCAGGAATTTGGGAGTGGCTTTGCTTGGTGGTTGCGGCCCAGCATCTCTCATGAGGTTGCAGGCAGTGTGTTGGCCAGGGTTGCAGGCCTGACTGAGGCTGGAAGATCTGATCCTGGAATGATTTATGCTCATGGCTTTTGGCTCACCATCAGTCCAAACTGGGCCATATGGTTATCCTTAGTTTCAGGGGGAGATGAGTGTTATAAATGACTAACTTGCTTCAAGGGAAAAAAAAAAAGTGAAATTAGACATGAAAGCAAGGACGGGAAAAGGATGACTGAGTAGGAAGCCTGCGGTATCTCCCACCCTGGGTTTGAACCAGTGTTTCCCTCTGAAGTAAGATGACTAGAGGTGTGGTCATAGTGAAAAACAAGTCTGATTCTAGAATTCAGAATACCTGCCTTTATATTCAAGGGACTATGTTAAAAATATGGCTTTCAAAAGATGAAATTGAAACCAAGAAAAATTTCATTTGTCTCGTTGGGGAATATATGCATTGAGACATACTAAATATCTCTTCTTTGAAAATCAGGTTTTTGATTTGAAAATAGAAATGAAAATGGTTATTGATGTGCTCCCCACCCCGATTTTTCTGTGTGATGCAATACTCAGCATAAAATTTACCATCATGATCACTTCTAAGTGAACAGTTCAGTGGTATTAAGTACATTTACGTTGTGTAACTATGACCACCATCCACCTCTATAACTCTTTTTATCTTGGAAAATGGAAACTCTGTACCTATTAAACAATGACTCCCAATTCCTGACTCTCCCCTAGTCTCTGGAAACCACCATTCTACTTTCTGTTTTTATAAATCTGACTACTGTAGGCACCTCATATAAATGGAATCACACAGTATTTTTCTTCTTGAGACTTTGTTTTAAAAATGTCCTCAAGGTTTATCCATGCCATACAGTGCAGAATTTCTCCTTTTTGAAGGGCGAGTAATATTTCATTGTCTGTATATATCATGTTTTGTTTATCCATTTCATCCATGGGTGGAAACTTGGGTTGCTTCCATTTTTTTAACTATTGTGAATAATACTGCTATGAATATGGGTGTGCAGATGTTTCTTCAAGGTTCTGTTTTCAATTCTTTTGGGCATATTATTGTGTGTGCTTTAAACTCAGGTTCAGTCAGGTTTGCTAGTTTACTGTTGTCCTGAGGGAAGTGCTAATGCTTTGAAGAAAGATTATCTGTCCAAATCTTTTTTGTTTGATTCACTCTCTTGCTAATTCCAAAAGAACTTTGTCATCATGAATTCTGTTTTCCAATAGAATGTCTAGGATGATGGAAGAGAGGTAGCAATTGCAGTGTTCTCAGAAGACTCTGTCATTGGGCTTCTGCAAGGTCAAAGGACCCTAGTTGTTAGGGTGTCATTAGGAAGGAAATACGGGAGAAAGCAGAAAACATTATCCTTTCTTTGCAAAGCTGTTTTGACTGTGCGCAGGGACTATTGGTCTCCTACTTTAGAAATGATTTTAGAGTGAGAGAGATCTAGTAAGGAAGCACAAGTCTTGGAGCAAATGCTTTTGGTGTTTTTATAAAACTGACTAAAATGATTAAGACTTTTCAGTCCAAAATGATGGAAGAGGAGAGAAGATATAATTCTAATTACTAGCTATAAAATCATTTATTTCAGAAAAGCAAGCATGATTTTCTTCTAATCATCAACTAAATTGATTAAATTAATCTTCAAGTTAAATTGATCTAGACTTATTGATGCTTTATTAGTCAGTCAGTCGTGTCTGACTCTTTGCAACCCCATGGACTGTAGTCTGCCAGGCTCCTCCCTGTATGGGATTTTCCAAGTAAGAATACTGGAGTGGGTTACCATTCCCTTCTCCAGGGGATCTTCCCAACCCAGGGATCGAACCCCGGCCTCCTACATTGCAGGCAGATTCTTTACTATCTGAGCCACCAGGGAAGCCCACTTTGATGCTTTAATGCGGTACATTTAAGACAAAGAGAAGGAAGAGCTATGATATACAGAAATAATTGCCAAGTTTGCAATTCCAGACTGAATTTTTATAAACAGCAAAAAAATCAGACCCACATTATAACTATTAAATAAAGACAGTGCTAATTTGAAGCAGGATCCTAATTTTCAACAGTGATTTTAGAGGATAAATGATCATAGACGATAACTTTAGTGTGCTGGGGAGTGGTTTCTTATCTTGTTCATACTCTAGATATTATCTTTTAGCTCCTTTGTCTAACCCTACCTGAACAAGCTTTTCAATAAAAATTGTTAATAACTCCTGTGAACTTAACTAGTTATGTAAACTGAAAATGAGGAAATATGCATTTTTCAACATAAGGCTATATTTAATTTGTTTTGTTTATTAACTTTCAATTTATATACCTTTAAGCAAAGAGTGCTGTGTTTCACGGGCTGATTTCCTAACTCTGAGGTTCATGGGAAAAATCTTTACCCCTGAGTTTTTAAGGGGAAACATAGTGTTCCTTTCTGGCATTTTCTTCCTGCTTATTATAAATATTTATCTTGGGTAAAGGATTGTATTTTAATGGACTTGCCATTTTGAAAATTTAATAAAATGATTTCCTTTTTTAAAAATTATCTTACATCTTGATTTTAACTTGTTGTGGCTCAATGTTAAAACATTCTAAAATAGAGAAAAAAAGTTCAAAAAGCTACTTCTGATATACTGGATTTTTTTTTTTTAATTTAAAAATTGCATTTGCACTACATGGTATTTCATCAGAGTACATGAACAAAGGACAAATACTTCTTTTTCTCCCAGGTATATGTTCTTTTTCTCAAAGTGAGTATAATATTAGGCTTTTTATAAAGTCTAGGTAGCTTGTGTGAACTGTGGATCTCTCTTCTCTTTAGTTCTAAGTTGTGTCTGACTCTTTTGACCCCATGGACTGTAGCCTGACAGGCTCCTCTGTCCATGGGATTCTCCAGGCAAGAATGCTGGAGTGGGTTGCTGTTTCCTGCTCCAGGGGATCTTCCCGACCCAGGAATTGAACCTAGGTCTCCTGCATTGCAGGCAGATCCTTTACCAACTGAGCTATGAGGGAAGCCCTGAACTATGGTTAACATTCTGTTTTGCTTAATCTTACATTTTATCTTCTCATCTTCCTAACTGATCAGTACACTGATCATTTTGCTTAGATATACTTGAATTTATTGCAAATGGTGTATTTTAAATGATGGAACTTCCTCTTCAACAGTGTTTCCACAGTGAATAGACTAGAAGGTGGGGAGAGAGGGACCAACTTAGCACCTTTATTTTACATCTGTCTGATAATCTCTTCAGACTGGAGTGGAAAACTCACTGGACAGGCAGATACAAGTAAAAGCAATTTAACCTGGAGAATTTCATTTTTAGAAATATGTGCCCTTAACTACATCTAATTTAGAAAGTGTGGTTTCTGATACATTTCTCTCATTCATCCTCTGGGGTTTGGCTCCCTGAGGGAACCCTTCTCGGGTACTGAGTGTTGGCATCTACCATCTCTCCCTCCCCACTAGATCCTTCCTGTCTGCGTGTAATTACAAACACACGGAAGTCTCTTTATTCTCACCATCCCCGTTCAAAGCAGACCGACAGGCAGGCAGGCCTCCTCCCAGCCTGGTTTATTTTTATAGCTGCTAAATTCTCTAACCTTTCTACTTGTGCACATTGAAATGGAGAAAAACATACCTTTTGCAGGGTCAGTGTTTTAAAGAAAATTATGTGTATTATGTGTAGAATATTATGTATTTCAGAAATTAAAAATATAGTAGACTATAAGAGTCTCTCAGGCTCTTCTGAGAAATAAACAGTGCTAATGTTTTGGCTCTTGCCTTTTGGGTCATATTATATAAATGACTCATTGTGTGTACTCTTCGGCCTGCGCTTTTATTCCTTAATATAGTGTGAAAAATCTTCCCATGGTCTTAATATATTCTTCTTTAGTATCACTTTTGATGTTTGCATTTATGTATGAAAATATACTTCTAAATAATGCCCAAGGGTGAACATTTAGAATAACTTTAATGTTTTTTGCAATTATGAAGAATGTTTTGAAAAACATCCTTTTAAAGATATCTAAATATTTGTGTGTCTAATGATTTCGTAAGATGAATTCTCAGAATTTCTGGGTCAATGGTTATGTAATTTAAAAATATTTTAATATAGATATTGTCATATTGCACCAGGAAACTTGTAATAATTTGCGGGTCTGCCAGCCCAGCTTCCCTGTTCCCTCATAGCATCGTATGCCGGCTGGTCTTAGGGGTTAAGTTCACTTATCTTTTTTTCAGGCCTCATTTTCCCCAGCAGTTCCGATAACTTTCTTTCAAACTGTGGGATATGTCTTCTGAAAACTTGAGCTTCTGAGATGGTCTCCTCTATGTGAAGACTCTCTCCCGTTTGCCCTAATCCTGCTTGGTATCTTCACCCAAATATCCTGCTAACCTCTAACTCATTAGGTGAAGAGAATTTCCTTTCCTAATCCATTTCTCTTCCGGTGCTTTTTTTTCTCTATTAATATAGAGACACTACTGACCTTCTGGGCTTCCCAGGTGGCGCTACTGGTAAAGAACCCTCATGCCAATGCAGGAGACATGAGACGTGGGTTTGATCCCTGGGTCAGGAAGATCCCTTGGAGGAGGGCATGGCAACCCACTCCAATATTCTTTCCTGGAGAATCCCATGGACAGAGGAGTCTGGAGCATTGCACCTCTGGTCCATAATCATCCAGCTAGAGAAAGGGCTTGCATTTTTATTTGCCTGTCCTGTTCTTTTCATGCCTCTAAGACTTTGTTTGCTTCAGCTGGTGTCTTCCACGAATGCCCTCCCCCCCACCCCCCACCATTTATATATGCTTTTAACATGTCAATTCAAGGCCTAATTCAAATGTATCTTTTCGCTTGAATTCTTCCCTGATCTCCTCCTCCCCTCCACCAAGAAGAAACATTTTCCTCTGAATTTATAAATATATTTGTACCTAATATATGGGCATCCCTGGTGGCTCAGATGGTAAAGAATCTGCTTGCAATGTGGGAGATCTGGGTTCGATCCCTGGGTCGGGAAGATCCCCTGGAGAAGGGAATGGTAACCGACTCCAATATTCTTGCCTGGGAAATCCTGTGGACAGAGGAGCCTGTTGGGCTATGGTCACAAAGAGTTGGACATGACTGAGCAACTAACACACACACCTAATATATTAGTTATAATTGTCCATCTGTTACTTATGTACTTGCCTCACGCCCGTCTCCCAATTCTTCTTGACACACCTCCCCTTGATAGCTTCTTAAAATCAGCACTTGGATCTTTTTTGGGACCAATAGAATTTGTCTGGTGCTCAGTAAGTGTCACCATCTGTTTCTTTGTACAATGTTTTCCTCAAAATAGATGAACAATTAATTTCCATTGAAAAAGAAGAAAATATTAAAACTAAATGATGAATGTAAGAACAACTTAGAAATATTTCCTATCCTTACTGTCTATTTCTTGGACTAAAAGTCTTACAGAATGAACAAGACCAATTTGGTCATGCCCAACTGAAAATTTCTGCTTTATTTTTGCTCAATAATACTAGCTCCAAGTGCTTAAAATAGGGTGTGAAGGGTAACCATTGTCCCACCATCAGGGTTAAAATGAAGGCAACTTTTGGACCATAACTGGCGTGCACATTGGCATTCATTAAACAATCATTATTAGCAAGCAGGCTCAAACAAAGTTCATTCAGCCTGTTTCATGAGCTTGGTGCCCTCTCCTTTTGAAGGACATGAGGTTTTAGTTGCAAGAGATGCAGCAATATTCTAGACCTGTGCAATGCAGTGTGAAGCCCGTTGTGACTGGTCCAAGCTGAAACATGCTAAAGGTGTGAGATACACACTGAATTTCAAAGACAGTAAGAAAAAAGAATGTTAAGATAATAGTTTTAAAAA
Organism: Cervus elaphus; assembly: GCF_910594005.1. Taxonomy (NCBI): domain Eukaryota; kingdom Metazoa; phylum Chordata; class Mammalia; order Artiodactyla; family Cervidae; genus Cervus; species Cervus elaphus. Next base: position 28,186,643 of record NC_057840.1, read on the forward strand.
TATTGAATATATGTTGAAATGATACTATTTTGGATATATTGGGTTAAATAACATTACTAAAATTATTTTTACCTCTTTTTTTTTTTTAATGTGGCTACTAGAAAATTTAAAATTATGTGTCTTTCTGTTGGACAGTGCTGGTTTAGAGAAACAATTTAGGTAGACTTATAGACAGCGCTGGATAACTAGGACCCTCCCAGCTCATGGCCGAGGGCAGGGCCTCCTAGACTTGTTAGATTTCAGTTGTTTGATTGATGTTCGGACACGTCTGTAAAATATTTTGGCCCATTCACATTCATTGAATAACACTAAAGTCACTAGTGGGAGATTGTTTCCAACCTTCTAATTATGCCAGTTCTCAAGCCACAGAAAAAGCACATTTCTCACATTCATTAAATTAATTAGCAAAGGCTCTGGTGTTAATGGAAACAAAGATAATTGATGCCTTTGTAGCAGCCACCTCTGGAGTTTAGCCTTTTAATTAAATTACAGCTCATCATCTCTGGAGTGTTATCTTCGGTTGGGACAACTGTGAGCAAGCCCCTAGAGTGGTTTGCCCACTGGAATGTGTGTGTCCCCTTGTGGCCAACTTTTCCAAGCTGTTTAAGCCACGTGAGGGGGCATCTTAGGTACCTACCTGCTTTCTGCTTTCCTGTCTTTCCTTCTAGGATTCTCCTCCTGAAGTTTTCAAGAGGAGGGCATACTTCTTACCCTCCATCCATCTTACTGGGCTGCATTATTGTGAGGCTCCAAACACAGGGCAGTTTAAGAATGCAAAGCAAAGAACACTTCCTTAAGAATTATTAAAATAGTCAGTGACTTATTGTACCTGGGGCCAGGTGTTGTGCCTCTTTCTGTCCTCCCATCCATCCATTCATCCATCCGTTTATCCATCCGCTCGCCTTAGAATCAGAATTCTGAATTGAGTTGTTGCCCTGGAGTACATGTGAAAGTAGTTTTAATTTTTTAAAGTTTTTTGAAATTTTATTTATTTATCTGACCGCACTGCGAGGCTTGTCTGATCTTAGTTCCCCAACCAGGAATTGAATCCAGGCCCTGGTAGTGAAAACCCTGAGTCCTAATTACTGGACCACAAGGGAATTCCCTGAAAGTGGTTTTTATTTTATTTCATTTTAATTTTTTAAAATTGTAGGTTCTTTATTATGGAATATTTAAAATCCAACTGTGTCTTTAAATCGAAAAATAAAGTCAGACTTTCCATGTCAGAAATTATGTCTGATTTAGCTGATTAGTTTGACAATGAGGAGTTAGTTTTGCCAATTAGGGAATAGAGGAGGCATTTTCTATAATTGAATGATCTAGGTTTGCACCTCATTAACAGTGTGCTAGGACTTTTGTCTGTTTCAGTATTTAAACTGACTATAAATATTAGTTGTCAACTTAAAAATGTGCCTGGGGATTCTTTAAGAGAATTTTCATGGAAACTTACTTGCATGGATTTTCTACATCTTGAGATATATTTTTAGGAAATAGTTTTTTGAGGGTTCGTAGACAGGGTAGGAGGCGAAGGGAATGAGAGGATGAGATGGTTGGATGGCATCACCGACTTAATGGACATGAGTTTGGGTAGACTCCGGGAGTTGGTGATGGACAGGGAGGCCTGGTAATGTTGCGGTTCATGGGGTCACAAAGAGTCAAACACAATTGAGCGACTGAACTGAACTGAAGACAGTTTTTAAAACACAACAGATCTTTATTTAGCTGGAATAAAGTGAAGAATCAGAGTTTGCAGAAAAAAATTTAATTAGTCTAATTTTGTCAGTCATTAAGAAAAAATTAATTTTCTGTAGACTTTTCATGACAGTGACTCATCATCTTTATGACTCATTCAGCTCCTCCTAAATAACCTCTCCTTATTCTGCTATATTTCCAGTGATTTTAATAAAACTCTCTTACTCTCAGGACAGAAGTCCAAAGTGAAGAGTTTTGTATGTACAGTTTACAGTTTCTTTCTCCTTGTTCTTCTGCATTAGCAACACATATAATATGTTTATATCTAAGATGTAAAGAGTTTTTCCAAAGGATACTTCCACAATGAAGGTTTCAGCCAATGCCCGGTGCCTGTAGGACTTACAGACACTCTTCAGTTAAGATTAGCAGCTATAAAGAATGAAAGTAGGAAAACATTTCCTCCTGTATTCCTATACATTCATTTAAAAAGCATGAGGAACTCATCAAGGAGAAAATAGGTAAGAGGTAAATACACTCTAGAATTAGAGGATGGACAGGAATTAATGGTTATACCAAATTCTGAAAATAATTCTTCGAGGAATAAATGAGTTGTTCTGCAATCTTGTGTGGATTAAGTGCAAAAGAGCTGTCTCTGAATCCTAGCCACTTTGTAGTAGCATGCTTTTGGACTTGGGCTAGTTTAGAGTCTTCAGGAAATTTAAAAATTTAGGACATTTTGCTTGGTAATTTTTGAGTTTCCAAAATGCCTTTTTATGGTCAGCATCACTAAGTCATTAGAGAAATGCAAATACAGACCATTACATACCACTTCACACTTACTATGATGGCTATAATAATAATAATTTAAAAAAAGAAAGTGTTAGTGAGGATGTGGAGAATTTGAAACCCATGTACATCGCTAGTAGTGTAGTAGCGTTAGTCGCTCAGTCATGCCCGACTCTTTGCGACCCCGTGGACTGCAGCCCACCAGGCTCCTCTGTCCGTGGATTTTCCAGGCAGGGATACTGGAGTGGGTTGCCATTTCCTTCTCCGGGGGATATTCCCAACCCAGGAAGATCATTAGGTATTATTATTATTCTTAGGTACATTCTATTAGGTACTTTATTAAGTAACCTGAAGATGACCTGGAGTATATGGGAAGATGGATGTCGGTCATATGCAAATACAACACCATGCTATATAAGGGACTCTTTGCTAGTGGGAGTATAAAATAATGCACCTGCTATGGAGAACATTTTAGTAGTTCCTCAAAAATCTAAAGATAGAATTACCATATGACCCAGCAATTCCACTCCTAGGTGTATATCCAGGGGAACTGAAAGCAGGGATTGGAACAGACGCTAGTGTACAGTTTTCATTGTAGCATTATTTATAATCGCTGAAAGATAGAAACAACCCAAGTGTCTATCAATAGATGAATGGGTAAAAAAATGTGGCATATACATACAATGACTACTATATACTATAACTAGCCACAAAAAAGAAATGAGGTTCTGAAACATACTACAACATGAATGAATCTTGAAAACATTATGCTAAGTGAAATAAGTCAGACACCAAGGGACAGATGTTGTGTGAATTCACGTCTGTGAAATATTAAGATGGGTTAAATGCATAGAATTGGAAAGTGGGTTAGAGGTTACCAGGGCCTGGGAAATAGGGGAATGGCAGAAGTGTTGCTAAATGGTTACAGAATTTCTGTTTTGGTGGATGAAAAATTTTGTAAGTAATGAGAATGGTTGCACAACATTGTAAATGAAATTGATGTTACCAAATTGAGTACTTTAATAAATTAAAGTAGCAGATTTTATGTTATATATATTCTACACAATTTTAAACATTGACATTTTAATATACCAAAACTCATTAAATTGCATGCTTGAAATGGCTGACTTGTATGGTATGTGAATTATATCTGCAGAAAGATATTTTTTAAAAAAGGCAATCTCAAAAAAAAAAAAGAAAGAAAAAGGCAATCTCTATGGAGATTCCTTAAAAAACTAGGACTAAAGCTACCCAGTGACCCAACAGTCCCACTACTGGACATATATCCTGAGAAAACCATAACTGAAAAAGACACAGATTCCCCAGTGTTCACCTCAGCACTGTTTTCAATAGCTAGGACATGAAAGCAACCTAGATGTCTGCCAACAGATGGATCAGTAGAGAAGCTGTGGTACATAGGTAAAATGGAATATTACTCAGCCATGAAAAGGGACACATTTGAGTCAGTTCTCATGAGGTGGATGAACCTAGAGCCTATTATACAGAGTGAAGTAAGTCAGAAAGACAAATATATATTAACTCATTTATGAGGAATCTAGAAAGATGGTACTGATGAATGTATCTGCAGGGCAGCATGAAAACAAAGACATAGGGAACAGACTTGTGAACCAGCGGGGTGAAGGGAGAAACCACATGATATTCTACAGCAATTATCCGAAGTTTGTGTTCATACTATATACATATAGATAGACCTATGGAAATACAGAATTTTGTTTTATGGTTGTAGTGTTGGATTATTATTATTATTTTTTACAGAAACATTATAGATTAAGATTTAAATTGAGATTCATTTCTAGGTTCTGCTAAAAGAATTTTTGATGTGCCCTTGAGCTGGTGAAGTGAGAAAAAAATTTAAGCTAGTTTCCTGGAAGATTTATCAGGCAATTTTGTTGATGTTTCTTGCTTCACTTCTCTTACCCATCACAAAAATAAAATTCCAGGCTGGGCAGCGGCCCTTGGATCTGTGTGAGCTTGTCAAAAGCATTTTAAGAAGAGCAAAATATTTAGAGGAAGAATTTGGAAAATCAGCCTTAAGGGATTTAACACATTTTTCTTCTCCTAATTCAGTCCCGTGTTTGTCCCCCTAATGGAGAAAGGTCATTAATGGGTAAGATTTACTAAGCCAAGAAAGGCCTTTCAAAAGTTAGATGTTTTTTCTAAAATTCAAATGTAAAGAAAACACTTGTTTGAAAACCTGAAAGAATAAATTTAGCATGTAAATTATACTCACTTAATACACATATAAATAATCCAGTTATCTGTAAATTTGTATTGTCTGCTTACACATTTTTATTTTGGAAACATTAAAATAACTACTTGTAATGGAGAGTTGAACAAATTTGAGATTTGAAATTTGGTATAAATTTCTATATATATGATCAAAATGGCTGATCATAATAGCGTGATTTAGGATTTTAGTTGTCATGCTACCAACTTTGCCAGCAAATTTCTGTCGCCCTGAAACACTGACTTGGGCCAAGGTTGTTAGCTTAATTTTTTGTGGTGTAGAGGGCAGTTCTATACTAGTAAGTAAGTGTTCCAAATTTGTTACATTAAAAAAACTCATAATTGAAAAACTGCAGGCTAATTCCTATTCCTTTACTGAATTAATATCTGATAGAAAACAAGAGGTTTGTGTGTTTGTGTGTGTGTGTGTGTGTGTATGTGAAAAGGGAAATGTGAAATCAAGGCTTATTGAGATGTAAATCCCTCTTTTCCCCTTTAACTGTATCAGGAAAATGAATAAAGAAGAGTGTTTATAAAGTTTGGAGTATTTTTTAAAAGTTTGAATGCAAGACATTTTATCTTTTACAAGGCACTACTTTATTTCTGATGGCTCAGGGGTGAAGAACCTGCCTGCCAATGCAGGAGACGTGGGTTTGATCCCTGGGTGGAAAGATACCCTGGAGAAGGAAATGGTAGCCCATTCCAGTACTCTTGCCTGGGAAATCCCGTGAACAGAGGAACCTGGCGGGCTGTAATCCATGGAGTCGTAAAAGAATTGGACATGACTTCACAACTAAACAACAATAACTTCATTTCATATCATTTACTTAATTAGGCACATGTTCAGACTTTTATTTGAACCAAAGATAAAGACTATTATAGAAACATTAACTTCTAATTTTTACAAACATCTCTGTATGATGGGAACCTATTTTAAATAGTTGATCTCATTCTATATGTGATACAATTGAAGGTTCTTAGTTATCATCTGGGGGCTCTCCAGGTGGCACTAGTGATAAAGAACCTGCCTGCCAATGGAGGAGACTCAGGAGACAAGGGTTTGATCCCTGGGTCGGGAAGATCCCCTGGAGGAGGGCATGGCAACCCATTTCAGTACTCTTGCCTGGAGAATCACATGGACAAAGGAGCCTGGTGAGCTATAGTCCATGGGGTTGCAAAGACTCAGACATGACTGAAATGACTTAGTACTGCAGAATCATCATTTGATAAGGTGATAGGTACTCATTTCTTTGTTTACATTATCTCTGGAGAGGAACCCATATAGTATTTATTAGCTATTTTAACATGTTTTTTTGAAAGTAAGAAGGTTAAATGCTCAGCAAAGAGGTTAAAAAATGTAGAAATGTAGAAAAATAAAACAGAAATAAAATGTGAAATAAAACTTGCTTCTCAGAATTTCCCAAATTCCCAATAATTTGGTAAAAATTATTAAATTCAATGAATTTTATGGAACTGAGAAAATGTAATATTTATGACCGTTATATATATTTTTGTTCACAGCAGAATAATTTGCCCAGTACTCTGAACACTGATATTTAAGATTAAATTCATAGTGGTGGGCTGGTATAGCACTGTGCCGGCTGATGTGTCTTCCTCTTGCCTTACATACTGTGTATAATCCCAGCTCTGTCTCTCTTCAATGTGATGGTCAAGGCTGGGACATTCAGAGTGTGTCAGCAAGTCCTCTTGGTTAATAAATGGCTCATATGTGGCATTGATCAGATGGTAGAAAGCCTGAAATTGAGGCTGATGCTGACTGTGTTGTCCTTTGTGAAAGGCTAAGTCTTAGCTCAGTTGACAACACGAAGTTTCTTAGAAGTTTTTTCATCCATTGCCCTCTTTGTGTTTCAGAGTCAGTCTCCAGTTACCTTTATGGATCTGTAGAAGGGCACTCTTTTCTGAAACTGTTGCTATATTTATTCCAGGAGTGACCTTTTAATTACAAGCTCTCTTTCCAGAGCAGAATAAGGCCCAAAGATACCAGTAACTTGGTGAAGTTGTGGTTAAACTTGTAATTATGCTATTAGAGACGAGTGAGGAGGTCTGTGTTGAAGGCAGTTCTTTGAAATTGATGCATTGAGGGCAGAGCGCACTTGAGCCTTCTCCGTTACTATTTTACTGTTCTCCTGTAGGAAGCAGCCTGGCAGAGTGGACAGTAATGGAACAAGGTGTGTGTGTGTGTTCAGATAGTACCACAGAGTTTCTGCATTGTTCCAAATATTCCTTACATGGACAGTGGTGGAACAAGGTGTGTGTGTGTGTGTGTGTGTGTGTGTTCAGATAGTACCACAAAGTTTCTGCATTGTTCCAAATATTCCTTACATAGACAGTAGTGGAATAAGGTGTGTGTGTTTGGGGGGGCGGTCAGATAGTACCACAAGCTTTCTGCATTATTCCAGATACTCCTTACACAGCTTTTAGAACAACTCAGAGATGGTTAACATGCTCCTTTATAGGATTTATGCCAACAATGACTGTTGCTCATTTTAACAGATAATTGAGGAACAATTGAAGAAGGTATGATTAGAAGTAACAGAAAGGGTAGGTAACATGGATATTTTTGTCTTGTTCACACATATGCTATAATAATAATTATAACTAGAATAACAGCAAAGAGCTCAATGTCAGTTCTTTGCCAAGTATTTCCACTTGTATCCACCAGCCCTCACAGGGCCTTGCATTATTAACTCCCATTTTACATGACTTCCTTGTACCTAACTAGATCACTTTGCCCATCTTCAAGAAGTTCAGGATGCTTTAGATTTTTTAAGGTCAATTTTTTTTTTGTTTGACCTGAAAAATGAATTTGTAATTCAAGCCAAAGTTAGTCATTAAAAAAAAAACAAAAACAAAAACAAAAAACTGCTGTGATTTCTCTGCTTGTAAAATGTGTAGATTCCTTTTTATTTTTTTAGGGAGGTTGTTTATTTTTAATTGGAGGATAATTGCTTTACAGTATTATGTTGGTTTCTGCCGTATATCAGCGTGAATCAGCCATAGGTATATGTGCGTCCCCTCCCTCTTAAACCTCCTTCCCATCTCCCATCCCCTCCCACCCCTCTGGGTTGTCACAGAGCGTAGGATTTAAGCTCCCTGTGTAAGTTTCCACTGGCTGTCTGTTTTTCATATGGTAATGTATATGTTTTAATGCCACTCTCTCGATTCTTCCCACCCTGTGTCCACAAGTGTGTTCTCTACGTCTGCATCTCCATTGCTGCCCTGCAGATATGTTCATCAGTACCATTTTTCTAGATTCCTTATATATGTGTTGATATATGATATTTGTCTTTCTCTTTCTGACTTACTTCACTCCGTCTAGTAGGCTCTGAGTTCATCCACCTCATTGGCACTAACTCAGTTGCGTTCCTTTTTATGGCTGAGTAATATTCCACTGTATATATATGTACCAGAACTTTTTTATCCATTCATCCACTTGTGGACATCTAGGTTGCTTCCTTGTCCTAGCTGTTGTAAATAGTGCTGCAATGAACACTGAAGTGCAGGTATCTTTTTCAGTTATGGTTTCCTCAGGCTATGTGCCCAGTGGTGGGTGTAGATTGCTTTCAAAGATAAGATCATGGGATGGGGAATGCGTGTAACTCTATGGCTGATTCATATCAATGTATGACAAAACCCACTGAAATGTTGTGAAGTAATTAGCCTCCAACTAATAAAAAATAAAAAAATAAATAAATTTCACACAAAAAAAACACAAAGATAAGATCATTAAAACTTTGTCATGTCGGTCTTAATACAGGAAAACGGGTTACAGAATTAGCTATAAACTTCATAGTAGTTTTTGTTCTATAGGAATTGTATGAAAAGGGGGGAATCATGAGTTTCTTAGTTTTTTTTAAAAGAGAACTTCCATTTTTTGTCTTGAACACGCTATAACATTTTTGTCATGCTGAAACTGTATTTAAACAAAATGCAACAGAAAGTCTATGTGTATATGTATATAGTGCTTTGAAAGCAAGGTCTTGATTCTTTTCTCATGAACGTGGATTTAATGGTTGGTGGCAATATGCTGAGATGTGGGGTGAGAAAGCCAGCTTCTCTGGAAAGGTGTCTGGGCCTTCCTCTGCTATGGGTATTTGTTAGCAGACTCCATACATATTGAACTCATCAGTCATCCCTTCTTCATTAACTGTGGATCATTGTGCCTCAGGAACTCTACTAATAGACAATGTAAAACTCTCCAGGATGGAGATAATCTTATTTAGCACCTAAGTAAAATTATAAACTCTAATATTTTCCCTTCTCTCTACTTTTCCCTCCCACAGATGAACACAATGATGTGCAGAAGAAAACCTTTACCAAATGGATAAATGCTCGATTTTCAAAGGTAATGGAGACTTTCAAAAACTTTGATGATTCAGATGCCTCATTCTGGTTGATAGAGTTTGGTTGGAGGTGCAGTGAATTTTCCCCAGGAAATGTGACCTAACAGAAATCTTCAGAGTATACAGATACATTTATTTTTCGTTTACTCTCTATAATAAGTTTAAACGGAAATTCTGGTGTAAAAAAGTCATGATATAAACATTCATGGTGTAAAAAGCTCTGTGTTTTTATCTAACATTCTCTAGGGGCTTCCCCGGTGGCTTAGCAGTAAAGAATCCGCCTTCTAGTGCAGGAGATGCAAGAGACACGGGTTCAATCCCTGGGTCAGGAAGATACCCTGGAGAAGAAAATGGCAACCCACTCCAGCATTCTTGCCTGGAGGATCCCATGGACGGAGGAGGCTGGTGGGCTACAGTCCATGGGGTTGCAAAAGAGTCGGACAGAACTCAGTGACTAAAAAAATAACAACAGCATTCTCTAGATACAAAGCTGCTAGCTTGCTGCTTCGGATTTTGTGACTTCTTGGTGCATTTAGGAAATAATATCTCATTGGGAAATTTTTGTGCTTACTTAGCTAAAAATATGATGATTTAATTTTTGCCTGGTTAAAATCAATTTGCTATCATTCAGGTAGTCTTTTCTACCTGTGCAGTGTTTGGGGATAGTCATACTGATGGGTCTGGCTAATAATGTTTACTGCCCTGTGGTTCTTTTCTTGTGAACTTCCTGATTTATTTCCCCCAAATCTGTTCTTTGTCAACATTTCTAACCCTTGGATCATAATCAAGTTTTGATTAATATTTTTTTAGGAGCAAGAATGCTGAAGAGAGAAATTGATATTACTCTTTTTAAACTAGTTCTAATATAATTATTCATTGGTCATTGGAGTTGGAATTTTGTCTTCTTAATCTGAGATGGGAGAAGAATTGTTAGATTTTTCGATTATAGGACCATGCAAAAAACTGAAGGTTTCTCAGAGAAATGCTGTTTTGGGGTTTTTAATTTTAAAATTTCTTATTTTTCCATTTGAGAATGTTGCAAAGGTCAGGAAAATAAACATTGGCATTTCTTTGAAGCAAAATCAGAATGTTTTAAGTTTACTTTGAGTTGCAGTGCAGTTTAAAAAGTTGTTCCACTTCCCACTATTTACAGTTGATTATTTGATTGCAGTGTATTTTTAGGTTTTCCAAGTTTTTGTTGAGGGACATTTTATCTTGCTTCTGAGAATGTAAGGAATGTGCAAACTGCCTGACTTTGATAGAGGGTCAAGGAAGAGAATTACTCCATAATTGATGGTTTTGTGTGTAGGATTACTCTGAAGCAGACATAGGTGTTTTTTGGTAAAATTTTATTTGTTTAGTTCAAGAGGTACAGTTAACGTCTGAATGCTTTGGGTTCAACATTATTCAAAACTTTTGAAGTAATCATCTTCGAGGACCAGATTCTGGGCCAGATTCTGGTTTTAGGAACGAAGAGAGTCTATACAGGAGATATTTGATCCCAAGGGTCTCATGAGTGCTCAGTTGTGTGAGATTCTCTATTTTGACTATTACTGAGGTTAATATGGTCCTTTTCTAGACAGAGCAAGTTAAGCAGACCTCGTTTTTAGCATCTTGAATCATTGTGGAAGAATCACCTTAGAGCTGATTTTGAAGATTGATTTGAAAACTTTGTAGTGTAAATAGGTTTGCATTTAGGTAACATTTGAAACTAGGTGAATTACTTTTGTTCCTGTTAGTGAGACTAGAGAAACGTAGATAGTACGGTAGGATGCAAAAAGAGGAAAAGTAGAATAGAGCCGACAGTTGAGCAAAATAACTGAAAATGTTTAACCTCATCATCATTGCCACGAATCTGACCCAGACAAGACATTCCCTTAACGGCACATGATAGATCATTGAACTGGGGCATCACGCGGCAGATTCACGTCCTTTCCAGGTCCATAGCCGTGGCTGATACATGCAAGGTTACACTCTTGAACCCATGCTGCCCAAGTACTGCTTCATTCTGAGCTTTAAAAATATCCTCACTTCTGTTATTGTCCTGGGACTTCTTCTTCACTGGATGGTTCTCAGTATTTACTGATCATGTGGGTCATATACCCCTCTGAATTCTTTCAAGAAGTAAATCAGTATTTATCATGGGTCATTGATCTTTGGGCGTCCCTGGTGGCTTAGATGGTAAAGAATCCTCCTGCAATGCTGGAGACCTGGGTTTGATCCCTGAATTGGGAAGATCCCCTAGAGGAGGCCATGGCAACCCACTCCAGTACTCTTGCCTGGAGAATCCCATGGACAGAGGAACCTGGTGGGCTACAGTCCATGGGGTCTCAAAGAGTTGGATACAACTGAGCAACTAAACATAGCACAGCATTGATGCCTTTAAAAAGATCTGAACACAAAGTCCAGTAGTTCTAGAATAGTTTATTTAGTGAACTTGATAATTAAATGTATACATTTATAATGTATATATTATTTTGTAATATTAAATGAAGGCTTTAAGTCCCATGTAAATTCTTTGCCCCAGGAAGCTTGTAATTATTAGCAAGACAATGAAATGATTAAGTAACATTATCAGTTATAGTAAAAGGTCCAGTTATGTAGACTGACATGGAAGCTAAAAGCTTGTTATCGTTTTCAAGAACAATTTTTGTTAAGACCACTATTAGGTTTTTTTTTTTTTCAAGAACAGTTTTTTTTTTTATTATAGCTACTATTAAAAGATTGTTTGGAGAAAAATATCAAAGTAGAGCTACCCCTGGAAACATTTCCTTTCTGATTACTTCTGGTAAGAAATCAAAGTCTAGAAGGAAATCTGGAGGAGCCTAGAACACAGTTATCAAAGGATTTATGATTATTTGGATATAAAGAGGAGAGCTCATAACTGTCACACTAAATTTCAAGCACACTGTTTCCTTTCTTCTGGTTGTTTTAATTCTGTAAGTCGGGCTGCTTCCACGCTCATGATCAGAAAAGGGAATAAAAGTTCTGAACTGGAAGATTTCCATAAACTCCCCACAGATTCTTGCTGAGTTGGGATCAGGTTGTAATTGGGTATGGTGTCACTAGGTAATCCAGAGGTTAGCAAGGGGAAAAAAAGTACTATTGAAGGGAGCGGATTTTATTTCATTTCTTTTTTATCCATGTCCTTTGGTATATTGTGGTGGACTCTAAAATGTAATTATTGATCAAGTCTACTTTTTCTGTGCAATGTGAGTCTCTCTACAGAGCAGTAGTGTCCTTGTGTTGAGAAATCCAAGTAGACCCTTATGGCATCTTCTGCCATTTAGGAATTTGTTTTAAATTCCTTCCCTGGACATCTCCTTCTTGAGCATCCCCCCACTTCAACTAAAGTCTCAAATGCCAAATCTTGTTGATTCTAGTACCATGTACATTCAGCATTGTCCATTTTTCTCCATCTTTCTTGACACTTGACACCCCCTTTTGCCAAGTCATTTTTATCTGAGTTAAGAATAATTAAAAGCCTTCATGATGGGCAGAAAATCTGTGGGAATCCTGTCAGCCCAGCCATATGCTGTATCTGCCTTCCATCATCTTTGAGCTACTGTACAGCTCAGTGAGTTGTAGAAAACGGATAGTAATGGAAATGATTCTTATCCATAAAAATGCAGAGTGGCTGGAATGCAATTGAGTATTTCCCCTTGGATGGACTAGGTTTTGCATCTGTTGTCAATTTATTTCAACTTTCCTTTATTGCATTTACCATGTGGTTTTAAAAACTTTTCTTTGAACCAGTTGTAATACCTTACTGATTTCCTGATTGCTTAATGAGTTAAAGCCTTTAATGTACTGTGATAATACATTTGTTTGAGAGTCATGACTTTACTATTTGGGAAATTTATCCCTGAATATGTGGGCCATTATCATAATCTACCACTAGGTCTTCCTTTTCATGGTTCACCTTATCCATCTCCTCCCTTCCATTTTCTACAGAATAGCTGGAGTGTATCTTAAAGTGTAAGCCTAAATACCTCTTTCTCTTCAGTAAAATCTTTCAATGGCTGTTTATTTGTTTTTATTTGGCTTTTAAGAGCCTAAGAAGTTGCCCCTCCCATCTACTCTAATTTCACTTTACTCTAGCTCGTTATACTCTGGCCACTGCAATGGACCTTCTCAAGGCTTTAGCACATTCTCCTTCCTCCATCTTTTTTTAGGCAACTCCTACTCCTTTTTCTTATCCGAGCGTAAATGTCATTTTCCCAAGGACACTTTTTCTGAGCTCCGAGATTTGGGCAGATATGCTCTGTATACTAAAGTGTTAACCTTTGAAGCACTTACCATAATTGTCTTTTCACTAATTGCATCTCAAAATACTTGTCTTCCCTTTTGTAGACAGTGATATGTATGTTCCATGGGTGCAGGGATTGTCTATTTTATTAACTGGCACAACCTCTAGAATTTAGTAAGCGTTCAGTGAGTGTCTGTAGGCTTAATAAATAAATGAATGGCAGTGACAGAAACATACATTTAAATGCCTAACAGTATATATGTCCAAAAACCAGGTGAATGTGGTTGTCTTGGAAATAGATGGAGTAGAATCTGGAATTGAGTGCAGAATAGCATAAATTGCTTCATTTCATGGAAACAAACATTAGGGCTTTTGCTGCATTTATCCACAAAAACAAATCCAGCCATGCAAAGTTTCAACATTTACCTGGTGTCTTGGAGATATGCTGGAAAGATTGTTAGATCATCATTTGGATTTAATACGTATGATTCTCTTATTTATGGGAGAGGCTTCTTCAAATAGGATGCACCTACTGAATTCACAGTGATGAAAAATGAACTTTAAAACTTAAAATCTGCTCAGTTCATTCCTCTATAGGGGATTTGGTAAAGAGTTTGAGAATACTGTGTAATACTTTCATAGCTAAGACATAATTTACTATACATATATATTCTTTTTGCTGCAAGTCCTTGTTAGTATGTCACAGAATACATGCCACTTTGGAGTCTGGTTATCCTGAGAAGTCACACAGTGTAGAATAATTTAGGATTGTTGGGTTTGAGAAGTTATGGAAAGCATAGGAAAAAAATGATTATCTAGAGGAGTTGAGAATTTGGAAATTAAACACTTATTCCTGGGTATGCTGCTCATTTATTTATGACCTCGGGCAAATTATTAGCCAGTTTTTTTTTTGTTTTTTTTTTTTTGCCAGGTCACTTGGTTTTTACTCCTTTAGCTATAAAACACACTGGCGCATAATTACTTGTCTCATATTGCTAAGAAATATTGAGGCATTATTGTGAAACTTTATAGGAGATTATAATTACCCAGGAACGCTAAATTAAAACTCTATCAGGGACCCTTCCAATTTGTGGTACCCCTGATCTGTGCTTTACATATATTTTAAAGCAGAAATGGAAAAAGGCATTGGCTCATTAAGCCCACTTTATTCCACGGTCTGGTGGGTGAAGTTTGAGTGTTTTGTTCACTCTGATTTTAAGAGGCTCGTTTATTAGCGGATTTTTCTCCCAAGGGAGGCAGCGAAGGCCTCACTCTTTCAGTGTTGGGAAATTTGTTCTGACTTTAAGCCTGCATTTTCTTTGGCTGACTTTCAGAGCTGCTCATCTGTCAGAGCAGAGATGTACAAATTGCAGAAGCTCTTTTATCAGTGTGGTGAGGCAGTTCTCAAAAGAAGTTTAAAGAATAAAGGTTAGGTAGAGAATAGGCCCACTTAAAAACGCTGAACTTCAGTTTGGGCAGATTTCTGCTTTTCCTTTTTCGAAGACAAAGGTGAGCCAAGTTTTCATTTCGTTACTATTCCAAACTTGAACTTCAAATGTATAGAACACCAGAAAGGAAATCTGTGAAGCATTTTTAAACCATTTCAATGTGAAGAGCTTTTCCTGTATGTTCCATTTGGAGACAGTGGGACATTGCTTTCAGTGTCCTATTGTTTGCAACTCTGTTCACACTGGATGTGGAAGGTCACAAAAATAGGAGTGGGAAAGGATGTGTAGGAGAGTGCAACAAAAGCTGCCTGTATGTGTTTCGTCCTCTTCTTAGCGTCATGAGGGAGACTGGACAGGCGTCCTTGTTTGACCATAAATAACATCTGTAGTAGAGATATGAGTTGGAGTTACACACTGAGGTTACTATTGACTTATTTTCATGAATATGTGTATGGTGGCTCAACTAATTATTTTAGGGGGCCGTAAACATTCACATGGTTCCTTAAGTTTCAACTTATGTCTATCCACCAGTACCTATAAAGCAGACAGTACAGTGCATTTCATATTCCTAAACAGCTTCCTGACATGTTTTAGTTACATTATGTAAATATTTGGTTTTTGTTGTTGTTGTTTTCATTCAGTTTGATTGGTTTGGTTCCAAACATACTTGCAAACATGACCTTCACTTAGTTACTGTGGTTAAGTTAAAATATATATATTAAACATTATTTAACATGCTGTGTTTGTACAGATTGAGGATTCAATAAATAAGTTTGATTGAGCCTATTAGTATTGATACTTTTGAATTGTGGTGCTGGAGAAGACTCTTGAGAGTCCCTTGGGCGGCAAGGAGATCAAACCAGCCAATTCTAAAGGAAACCAACCCTGAATATTCATTGGAAGGACAATTGCTGAAGCTGAAGCTCCAGTACTTTGGCCACCCAATGCGAAGAACTGACTCACAGGAAAAGATCCTAATGCTGGAAAAGACTGAAGGCAAAAGAAGAAGTGGGCAGCAGAGGATGAGATGGTTAAATAAAGCATTACTGACTCAATAGACATGAATTTGAGCAAACTTTGGGAGATAGTGGATGACTGGATGACAGAGGAGCCTGGTGTGCTGCGGTCCATGGCACTGCAAAGAGTTGGATATGAGTTAGCGACTGAACTTTAGTATTTGTAATCGTTAAACAAGTTTGGACATTTGGTAGTATATGCTAAGCCTTTGTCATTGATAATCAATTTTGAGATTGATTTGCTGATAGGAAATGGCTTTTCAGCCTTCACCTAGAGAGGGGAGAGCAGAGCCACCTACCTTGTGCTTTTGCATTCAGCCCATGTGACCCACCATCTCCACCTTCAGAAATGGGCTCTGATTGGCATGTGGATGTGTAGATCTGAGACATTGTGGGCCAGTGATTTATAATGAGAGGATTCTTAAAGAGGTGGTGGTTTTGGGGGAAAAGAAGCTCCTTCTGTTAAAGAGGCCTAGGAGATCTAGGAACCATTTTCAACTGTACTTGCCCTAGGAAGCTTTTAGCTCCAATGGCTACTGATAGTCACTCTCCAACAATGACCAGTCCTGATGGGAGCAGACTGGGTGGGAAGTTGGGGGAGCTGACACTGCTGTTTTTATTTTTATAATTTGTTGGGGAGATAAAAAAAAATCCTGTCAAGCTAAAGATCTTTATTCAACACAGAATACAGAGAAAACACAATTTATTATTGAATGTTTGTATCAGATGAGGTGCACACAGACAGTTGGTAAAAGACCAGAAATCTGGACAGAATTTCACACAAACAAACAAAAAATAAAGTAGAACAAAGAACAGTAAGTGTGTTTCTCCTGGAAAGACAAATGGGTGCTCCTTGTGCTGGCCTCCTGTCAATCTCCTGAGAGACTTCTGAGATGATTTTGAAGTTATTTTGCACTGGAAAATTGAAGATGGATTTATCAAATTCCTGACCCCCAAATTAGGCCTGTTGTGTCTTTAAAGAGAAATCCTAAGGAGAAGGAAGGGGCAGGGTGACTGCCTCTCCTTTATTAAACAAAAGAAATCTTTTCTTTACCTTTCCATTACCACTATCAATGCCCTAACTGATGCCTTGCCCTTTTCCATGGGAGCCTGTCTGTTGAGGCACTGGATTCTGCTGCCATTTCCACTGCTTTGGTAGTTGAGCATATAGGGAATGAGCTGTATTGTTTGTTGATTCAATAGACCTCACCTAGTTATTTGTCCATGGAGTGTGCAAGTGGCCTTGCCCCTGGCTACTGGGTGTGGGAGCCTTTTATTGTTCAGTGGCTCAGTTGTGTCTGACTCTTTGTGACCCCATGGACTGAAACATGCCAGGCTTCCCTGTCCTTCACCATCTCCTGGAGTTTGTTCAAACTCAGGTCTGTTGAGTCAGTGATGCCATCCAACCATCTCATCTTCTGTCGTCCCCTCCTTCTCCTGCCTTCAATCTTTCTGAGCATCAGGTCTTTTCCAGTGAGTCGGCTCTTCACATCAGATGGCCAAAGTATTGGAGCTTCAGCTTCAGCATCAGTCCTTCCAGTGAATATTCAGGATTGATTTCTTTTAGGATTGTGTTCCTTATCATCCCGGTTTTCTCAGTATTATCTCAGTTACTTCTGTTTTTACCGAAAGTGTTAGTTGCTCAGTCCTGTCCATGAACTATAGACCTCCAGGCTCCTCTGTCCATGGGATTCTCCAGGCAAGAATACTGGATTGGGTAGACATTGCCTTCTCCAGGGGACCTTCCTGACACAGGGATCGAACCCTGGTCTCCTGCATTGAAGGCAGGTTCTTTACCTTCTCAGCCACTTCTTGTTACATGTTGTATGACTTTTAAAAAATTTTTATTGGAGTGTAATTGCTGTACAATGTTGTGTTAGTTTCTGCTCTACAAGAAGTGAGTCTGCTATATGTATAGATATATTCCCTCCCGTTTGGACCCCCTCACCCTGCATCCCACCCATCTAGGTCATCACAGAGCACCCAGCTGAGTTCCCTGTGGTATACAGCGGCTTCTCACTAGCGGTCTATTTTGCACATGGTCGTGTATACATGTCAATCCCTGTCAATCCCGGTCTCCCAGTTCATCCTATCCCCCTTGTCCCGCTTGTGTCCACATGTTTGTTCTCTGTGTCTGTGTCTCTATTCCTGCCCTGCGCAATAGTTTCATCTGTACCATTTTTCTAGATTCCACATGTATGTGTTAATATATGACATTTGCTTTTCTCTTTCTGACTTACTTCACTCTGTATTACTTTTGATTTTCTGAAAGATACTATTAGATTTAACTTGTATTTTATGGTATTCTATAATTTCTAAGGCAAATGCACCTTCATTCCTTTGACTCCTTTGTGAGCACAGCAGTTATCACCGCTGGGTAGCTACTGTGACGTGAATTGGATTGCCTGAGCCATCTGCTTCTCCAGAATCTTTCTCCTTCATTTTCCTCTTGCCCTCCCTTCTTCCAAACAAGCTTCTAAATGGAATCTTGTCCAGCTCATAAGGACTTGTGCTGACCACTACGAATTCTTAAAGAGACTGGCCGAGAGCCATACACTCACTCATTCTTTGACTGTGGCACATTTTGCCGGTTTTTCTTTGTCAAGGTGCTTACTGACCTCCTTGGCACTTTATTGCTCCTGTTTTGCTTTTCAATTGAAAGCAGTGCAGCTTTTGCTCTTTCACCATGGGACTGAATCATAAAGTAGGCACTGAAGATTATGCAGTCTTCGTTTCATCCAGTAAGCTGTATGCTTTGTAATTGTTATGAACCTAATTTCATCAGTTTGCTTAATTTTTCCTAGAGATCAGCTCAGTCAGTTCAGTCGCTCAGTCGTGTCCAACTCTTTGTGACCCCATGGTCACAAGACTTCCCTGTTCTTCACTATCTCCCGAAGTTTGTTCCAACTCATGTCATCGAGTTGGTGATACCATCCAACCAACTCATCCTCTGTCACCCTCTTCTCCTCCTGCCTTCAATCTTTCCCAGTGTCAGGGTCTTTTTCAGTGAGTCAGTTTTTCACATCAGGTGGCCAAAGTGTTGGAGCTTCACCTTCAGGATCAGTGCTTCCAATGAATATTCAGGACTGATCTCCTTTAGGATGAACTGGTTGGATCTCCGTGCAGTCCAAGGGACTCTCAAGAGTCTTCTCCAACACCACTGTCCAAAAGCATCAGTTCTCTGGCACTCAGCTTTCTTTACAGTCCAACTCTCATATTCATACATGAATATGTTTTTCCATACATATGGAAAAAACCATAGCTTTGACCAGACAGACCTTTGATGAAGTGAAGTTGTGTCCGACTCTTTGTAGCCCCATGGATTATAGCCTTCCAGGCTCCTCCATCCGTGGGATTTTCCAGGCAAGAGTACTGGAGTGGGTTGCCATTCCTTTCTCCAGGGGATCTTCCCAACCCGGGGATTGAACCTGGGTCTCCCACATTGCAGGCAGACGCTTTACCATCTGAGCCACCAGGGAAGCCCCTTTGATACCACTTTTTAAACGACTTGGGCTTCCCTGGCAGCTTAGCTGGTAAAGAATCCTCCTGCAATGTGGGAGACCTGGTTTCAATCCCTGGATTGGGAAGATCCCCTGGAGAAGGGAAAGGCTACACACTCCAGTATTCTGGCCTAGAGAATTCCATGGACTGCATAATCTATGGAGTCACAAAGAGTTGGACACGGCTGAGTGACTTTCACTTCACCTCACTTTTTAAACAATCTATATTTATTTTATACAGTAATACACATTACAAACATTAGATGGTAGAGTAAATCCAAAGAGACTTTTTAAAACCACTTTTAATTCCGCCGTCAAGAGAAAAAGTACATTTTTGTTGTAAAATACTTAAAAGAAATCCTTTTACACATACACATAATTAACCAAAATGACATTGTACATAGTGCTCACTGATACATTATTGATTTTTAAGAAAAAAAGAATTACAAGAGGTACATTTTTATTAGTGCTGAGATTTGGGATTCATAAATTAAAGATTCTGGTTTTTAAAATATTAAAAGAAGTATTAAATTAAATCATTCACTTCTTTTTGAGTTTTTAAAATAACTCCTTGCAAAAAAATGACTCAAAGGAAAAGAGAGAGAGACTGTAAAACTTACAATATGTTATCAGATGCTGGAGCATCATTTTAAAATTGATTGGGGCATCAGACTGACCTGAGAAGAATGCAGAAATATGATGGCATGTACACTATATGGGCTTCCCAGGTGACTGTAGTGGTAAAGAATCCGCCTGCCAATGCAGGAGACACGAGAGACTCAGGTTCGATCCCTGAGTCGGGGAGATCCTCTAGAGTAGGAAATGGCACCGCACTCCAGTATTCTTGACTGGAAAAACCCCACGGACAGAAGAGCTTGGTGGGCTATGTCCATGGGATCGCAAAGAGTTGGACATGACTGAGCATAGCACATACACACTATATACCTGTATGTGTGTGTGTGTGGTGGGGTGCGGGGTATGCCATATATATGGGGGCTTCCCAGGTGGCTCAGTGATAAAGAAATCTGCCTGCCAATGCAGGAAGACACAAGAGACTTGGGTTCAATTCCTGGGTCGGGATGGTTCCCTGGAGAAGGAAATGGCAACCCACTGCAGTATTCTTGCCTGGGAAATTCCATGGACAGAGGATCCTGGCAGGCTACAGTCCTTAGCATCACAAAGAGTCGGACACATCTGAGCAGGCACACAAGAGAAGATGCCATATATATTAATATAAATATGTATGATACACACAGAATTAGACATACATAGACTCATATACTCACACACACATGCTGTAAACAGTGGGGATATTCACGGAATTGAATAGACTGCTTCAAATCCCATCTTGAAAATATGTAGGGTGTAAGTAAGTAGCAGAATAATCAGTGTCAAAGGGCTCAAATTTATTATTTGTTTGCAAGATACCATCATCAGACAAGTTAGTGGTGAAACCATTTAGAAACTGTTATCTGTTCACTCTTCTCCGTGTTGTTCACAGTTATAACTTCATTATTTATGATGGGATTAGGTAAACTGCAGAATAGAATCAGCCTCTGTACTATTAGTATATTTCTTATTTGGTGCAAATTTGGCAGAATCAAGCTAGTTCATAAATCCCTTTTACTGTGCTCCTCATGCTGTTTTAGTACCGATTTTATTTACTCAGTTTAGATTCTGAGTGCCGTGAAGGCACAGACTGTGTTTCTCATCATCTACTTGTTGGTGTCAGTATGGCACATTACAGAGAAAAAGCCGTTTTCTGACCCCAAAGTCCAAGTCTCAGTTCTGCCTCTGGTTTGTTTATTGTATCATCAAAGCATTAACATTTCATCCTTTTAAGAACTCCAAACTGCACTTCCTAAATATTACTGTTATTGAATCTTTTATAAATTTTTTTTTTCTATTACTACTACGACTGCTGCTGGAAAACTTGACCTCTGATGGAAATAATTGTGATTTGCCCGTACTGAAGAAAGGGGAGAATAATCCAGTATTAGATTATCAGATTAGAGGGAGAGTGGAGGGATCACGTGGGATCTCTCATTTGGAGTTTGAGTTGTATTTATGTGATGGGAGTCCATTAGGTTAAAGCCGAGACATGATGTGATGTGATGTGCACCTTAAAATTAGTTATTCTGACTCTCAGGCAGCAGTAAGGAGAATGCATGGCTTGCTATTGGAGACATGGATGAGAGTAAGGAGTAGTGGTCGCCTTTGGAACGTTTGTTGGGATGTAGAAATGACAGGGTTGTTATGATTAGAGATGAGGCATGAGTGAGGAAAAGAATCTGGTGTGACTCCTTTGTTTTTTTTTTTGGTCTGAGTCAGAATACCAGACTTTGCTGGTATTTTGCAATCAGTCATATTCCCTAGTCCGTGGATGGTGGGGTGTGTGTGTGTGTGTGTCTCTGTGTCCTATCCGCAGAGCTTATCAGTTCCCCAGAGGACTTACTGTTGACCAGTCTTAGGTTTCACCTGTATGTGATTTTGCCCTGTGAGAGAGATTGCCAGTCAGTCGTCCTGGGATCCAGTATGTCTGTAGACAAGGTTGGTTCATCTTGCACAGTGTTTAGGACGTTACAAATATCAGGAGATTATACACATAAATTCAGAGATCCCACTCTCTGGAGAAACCAGGAGTCCTACCAGCGGTGGGTGGGATTCCCACATGGCTGGGACTGAGCACTAGCTGTCACCTTCAGCCTGTAGGGCTGACTGATTCACCAGGGGTGATGGGTCCATCCCGTTGGCCACATTCAGTTGAACCATCACATCTCCGTGACTGTGTTTGCAGCCCTTGCCCTCCGTCAGACCCCTGCTTACACCTCCCACATTGTCATGACAGTTTGTTTCTGTCCTCTGACATTTTAGGGTCGGGAGCTACAGTGGCTCAGATGTAGGTATTAGTGCTGGTCCCTCTTGAAGTCAAGATGATGTTAGAACTGGTGTCAAGAAAATTCAAAGACGTGTTGGGGACCAGGGGATGAGAGGAGGCAGCCAACGGGAGTCATCTGTAACATCTGTCGTTTGGATTCCTATCATATTGTCTTTTTCGTTTTTTTTTTTTTTTAAAGCTAAATGCGCTTCCCTGGTGGCTCAGTGGTAAAGAACCCGCCTGCCAGTGCAGGAGACAAGGGTTCGATTCCTGGGTTGGGAAGATCCCTTGGAGAAGGAAATGGCAACCTACTCCAGTATTCTTGCCTGGGAAATCCCGTGGACAGAGGAGCCTGTCGGGGTTCAGACCACGGGATTGCAGAAGATTCAGATACAACTTAGTGACTAAACAACAAAAAAGGCTAAATGCCGCTCAAGGCTTATTTGTCTTTCAAATTCAGGATGATTCATTTGTACTATTTTGTGTTTATTGAAAAACTATGGAAACCCTTGCTTGTAAATGGGGAGAGTGACTTGAGTTTGGCATTTCTGCAGGGCCAGTCACAAAGGAGGTATTCACCAAGTATTTGTCCAATTGAGTTATTAAACTGCATTCTCTCTGTCAGAGAAATTTCTGCAAATAAGTCTCAGCAGAGAATTAAAAATCTAAATAAGAGTTTAACTGTCGGGCTGAACCAACTTTTGTTTTTATGCAGCAATGACTTCTGACATTTCCAGCTGTTTCCCAGGGTGGATCCCACGCTTAGAGCCTGTGATTTGAAAGGATCAGAGGTGCTTTAAAGCCATGAACTTGAAACAGAATTTTCATTTTTAGTTCATTTACATGTGGTATATATCTTGTTTGCTCTCTTTGGGAAGTCATTAAATAAATACGCCCCTCCTTTTCTCCTCCCACCTCACCACTAGTTAATTAGTGGTGTTTCCTTCCCTATATGTCAGGACCCCGTGCTCTCGTAATTTTAGCTGCACTTCAGTATGGACTTGGAGAACCTGGGTTTGGAGTCAGACTTTGTGGTATCATTGCCTGGTTCTGCCTCTCACCTGTCATGTCACTTCTGTGTCTCAGTTTTCTTACCTTAAAGTTCTATTTAAAGAAACAAAGAAGGCATTTAAATCTGTATTGATCTCTTAGAATATAACTGACACATAGTAAGTCATGCTATTATTATGTCTAAGAACTTTTCATGTTTCCACTGTCAGTTTTTGTATGGCCCATGAGCTAAGAATGGTTTTCACATTTCTAGGTGGTTGCAAAAAGTCAAAAAAAGATTTCAAGGTGCATGGACAGTCTATGAAATTCAGATTTCAATGTCCACAGATTCAAGTTTGTTGAAACACAGTCACTGTTCCCTTCGGCTTATCTGTTTATATACTGCTTGTGCTGCTTTGACATCATGACAGCAGGCTTGAGAAGTTTCAGTAGGGACCTTCTGGCCAGCAAAGACTAAATGAAATACTATCTGAACCCTTACAAAAGACATTCTCTGCCCTCTGTTGCAAGACACAAAGTACTGAATCACCATACTTAGAGGTGTAACTCTACTAGTTGTAGGTGGAAAGGGGTCATGTTCTTTCCACCTGTATGTGGGACATTCCTAAATTGTATTTTTTCAGGAATATGCAGTATTTTGTAGTGATTGGCCAGGGGTGTGGGGAGTGTGAATATGTATTTTATATGTAAATTCTGAACCACAGTTTTGAATTTGTAAGAGCCCTGGTCCCCCCCTTCCTTCTGTTTGTATGGTAATTTAACATTTTGAGGAAAGACAGAACAGTTTTCTACAGTGGCTGCATCTTTTTACATTGTTGCCAGCAAAGTACATTTTTCCAGTATTTTCACTTGCTCTCCAACACTTGTTAATTCTCTCCAATCTTGTTATTTTCTGTTGTGGCTGCTTTTTAAATTAGCTATCTTAGATGTGAGGTGGTTTCTCATTGTGATTTTAATTTCTCTCTCTCTGATGGATGTTAACTGTCTTTTCATGAAAGTGAAAGTGAAAGTCGCTCAGTCGTGTTGGACTCTCGACTCTTTGTGACCCCATAGACTATACAGTGCATGGAATTCTCCACACCAGAATACTGGAGTGGGGTAACCTTTCCCTTCTCCAGGGGATCTTCCCAACCCAGGGATCAAACCCAGGTCTCCCACATTGCAGGTGATTCTTTACCAGCTGATCCACAAGGGAAGTCCAAGAATACAGGAGTGGGTAGCCTGTCCCTTCTCCAGTGGATCTTCCTGACTCAGGAATCGAACCAGGGTCTCCTGAGCTTAGGATAATCTATATTTCACTGAAACCTAATTTAAGGAAAAAAAATCTCCACTGAGGAGATCCATGGGCTGTATTTTCCTTCCTGCAGGTGTATGTGGTCCTTCTGAAGGTACTGGGTGGAAGTCACAGTGATCGTGTCATCACTGGGAGTGGGGTGGGGGAGTTGGGAGAATAGGGACACAGCACAAAGCATATTTCATACTGATTGCCATCAGTATTTTCCTGAAATTTGGGAAATGAATAAAGCAATTGAGTTGTTACTGTTGGATTTGTTTTGGTTTTTAAACAAT
The DNA here is from genome assembly GCF_910594005.1 of Cervus elaphus. Taxonomy (NCBI): domain Eukaryota; kingdom Metazoa; phylum Chordata; class Mammalia; order Artiodactyla; family Cervidae; genus Cervus; species Cervus elaphus. The sequence continues at coordinate 28,211,403 of NC_057840.1, forward strand.
ATAAAGGCATTGATTTACCTTGGATGAGTGACTAACTTCTAGAAGGATAGAACTGTGTCTCAGTTACCTTTGTTTCAAGAGAATGCTTCACAAGGAGTTTTTCTGAAGATGTGTTGCTCAGTGAACAAATGAATGAGCTGGACAAGAGAGAGGAAAAGGGTGTCAGATGCAGGAAAATGAATGCTGCCTCTTGATGAATGCCTCCTGCTTTAACCACTGAGCAGCAATGTCACTTAGGAAAGAATCCTTTGGGTTTGCTGCTGAGTTATACTTGTCTCACGGTGCATGCGTGAAGTGCAGGTGTGCTCTTGTATAACCTTGTTCATTGTTTTTGAATGGGATGTATCCGTACACATCATCGAATTGGTGAATTTGGGACTTGGAAGATCTTTCTCTGTGAAGTGACACTAACATATACTCAGGTTCCGAATTTGCTTTTACATCCCTGCCTGAGATGAAGTGCTTATTTGTTTTATCCTTTCTTTCAGCTGTTGTTGACATTTTATGGCACTTTTATGACAGTAGAAAGCATGAAGGTTATGCTTCTGATATGAATGATAATTCCAAACATTAATTGAATCTCTGTCATCGTCAGATGAGTCAATAGATGTAGAAAGGCCACTTTTCCAAAGTTACATGACTGGTAAGGGGCTGGTCTACAGTTAGGTTCTGAATGGGCATTCATAATTGTTTGTAATATGGAGTAATACTTGCATTTATATATTTTTCAATGTATGTGTTTATTCTGTTTCTGGCTGCACTGGCTCTTTGTTGCGGCGCACAGGCTTTTCATTGTGGCATGTGGACTCTCTCCAGTTGTGGTGTGAGGGCTTAGTTGCCCTGTGGCATGTGGGATCTTAGTTTCCTGACCTGGGGTTGAGCAGCAAGTTAGAAAGAGCATGGACCCCTGCATTGGAAGGTAGATTCTTAACCCCTGGACCACCAGGGAAGTCCTTGACTAACATATTTACTATATTTTATTCTATGCTGGTCTGTGTTACTTTATTTCTTTTTTGGAAAATGGATAATGTAGTGGATTTGAGAATGGATAAATGCCACCCAGGGGCTTTCCTGGTGCCTCAGTGATAAAGAATCTACCTGGCAATATAGGAGATGTGCATTCGATCCCTGGGTTGGGAAAATCCCCTGGAGAAGGAAATGGCAACGCACTCCAGTATTCTTGCCTGGGAAATCCTATGGACAGAGGAGCCTGGTGGGCTGCAGTCCATGGGGTTGCATAGAGTCGGACATGACTTATTGACTAAACAGCAACAATCACAAACGCTGCCCAGACATTATTTAGCTGCCTGTGTCCTCAGTATTCTTAAGATCCTTTCTGTGCTGGGATATCCCTATTTGTTTCTTCCATGAACCTCACCTGTATTCTTGTCTCTTTGCTCTAAAACCAGAGTTGTTCACTTCTTCCTGAAAGGGAATCTGGGTATTTGGTGGCTACTTAGCTCGAGTGTGCTTGGGTGAGTTTTGAGAGGAGGAAGGTAGGGGTAGCAGATGATTGGGGCCTTTTCTGCCCTTTGCTTTTATTGACAGCAGGTAAGGAGTCTTTAAAACATTTTTTTTTTCTTTTTAAAATTTTTGGCCACACTGTGGGGCATGTGGGATCCTAGTTTCCTTGCCAGGGATCTAACCCATACCCCCACATTGGAAACATGGAACCGTCCCAAGAAGTCTTTAATGTGCAGGAAACTTTCCTGATCTGCCTCAAGGTATTGCCTCTGGATCTGGTCTCCTGCATCACGCAAATCTGTTTATTATGTGATAGATGGAGATCATCTAGATAGATGTTTCTGACATCATCGCTGCTAACGCAGTGGTAGCTGGAAATAAAAAAGCAACTTTGTTTCAGATATAAATAAATGATAGTTTATTCTTTACTGATTCTGTGGTGAAGACTTTACCATACTTCCCTTCATTTAGAATATGTGAACTATGGAAAAGCCACCTGATAAAAACCATTGGTTGAGTATATGTTATATATAATCAAAATCATAAGAAATCAAGAGGAGAAGAAAAAAAGGGAAAATGGAAAGTTTTAGGAAACTTGAGAATGTTTTTTTTCCCACTTATCCATTTCAAGCTCAGTATAATTCTGTTTCATATGATTTCATGTTTTTTAAAGTGAAGAATAATGAAAACACAATAATTAATGGTTATAAAATATCTTTATTACTGATAGGAACTAAGACTGTTAATCTCTGGGGATTTCATGTTGGAAGAGAATAATTTGATTCAACATAATTATGCAACATTTATTATACTGTGCTTTATAACTTTTTCACCTAATATTAATTTTTAATTTTTTTTATAATAACCCGTGATTTAGAAGACAGTTAAGTTGGTGATTTAGGTTCACTACTTAGTTAATGATCATATTGAGATTTTCCATGAGTAATTGTCCTGTTGCATACAGCTATGATGTCACACACAGACAAGGTCTATTTGTGAATGAGTTTGGATTTTCTGGCATCAGGCATTCATCAGGGGAACGTCATGCTTCTCTGGTGGCTCAATGGTAAAGACTCTGCCTTCAGTGCAGGAGACAGCTTTGATCCCTGGGTGGGGAAGATCCCCGAGAGTGGGAAATGGCACCCCACTCCAGTATGCTTGCCTGGGAAACCCCATGGGCAGAGGATCCTCGCAGGCTACAGTCCATGGGGTTGCAAAGAGTCTAACACGACTGAGCAACTAACAATATCAGAAACAAAGAGTTTAGAAATTATGTAAGTTTTGTCATTTAAAATATAGGACTCATACTGAGTTTAGACACAGAGCCAAAAATATCCTAATCATTCAGAAGTTAGTAGCTAGAAATACAGACCAAGCAGAGACCAGGCGCCTGAGAGTGAAATTGGAGAGCTGAAATTGATGACGACATGACCTGCTTCCATAATGGAAATAGCGAACGCCACGGTTATACTGTGAATGTAAAGTGCAGAGCTGAAGTAAGAATACGCTGTTTTCTTTGGTCTCTGCACCCAGGTGCTCTAGGCTCAGTTATATTTTTAACACCTCTTCCTTCTCAGGAATACACTGGACTCTTGAACAGCATGGGGTATTATAGCTGCCGATGCTGCAGAGTTGAAAACCCACAAATAATTTAATTATCGCTCTCCTGTCCCAGTTCCACATCAGTGAACTCAACCAACCACAGATCATATAATATTGTAGTATTTATTACTAAAAAAAAAAAAATCCACCTGTAAGTAGACCTATAGGATTTAAACCGTGTTGTTCAGTGGTCAACCATATTTACCATAGTCAAAGCATATTGACATTAACCACAGTTTTATTTGCTCCTTTTCTAAGAAATAATGCAGTTTATATCTTTCAGCTCACATCATTTGTTATAGAATTCAAAGTTCTTTGCACTTTTTTCCATCCAAGGCAAATTTGTATTGTCCACTGATCACTCAGACTTGTAACTGGAAAAAAAAAAATGCAATTTATGTGTGAAATTTCTGCTGCTGATATTGTACTTTTCTTTTATAGAGTGGAAAACCACCCATCAGTGATATGTTCACAGACCTCAAGGATGGAAGGAAGCTATTGGATCTTCTAGAAGGCCTCACGGGAACCTCACTGGTGAGAGATGTTTTCAAGAACTAGTCTAATGGTGTGTCTCTTATTGCTGATACTTGAAGACCCTGTGGGGGTCCTTGCAATGTAAAGGCTGATATAGGAACATAAAAAAAGGGTTTTAATGAGTTTTTTATTTATTTTTATTTTTTATTTTATTTTTTTTAATGAATTTTTTGATGGAGCTCTGTTTAGGCTTTATCAAAGACTGTATTTTTATCCAAAAAATTACTTTTTATTTTTATTGCTCTCAGGCAGTAGAGAATTACAAAAAAGGATGGATATTTAAGAAGGTATGATATTCTGAATAGTGGAAAGTAGAGACAAATATGCTTAATGTTATTTAACAAACAGTTAAAAAAAGTTATCAAAACATGATGTCTATTTTTATTCAGATTTTCAGTATTATCTTCATGTTTGTTTCATCATCAAATCCAACTCTATTACTTTATGTGCACGGTAGCTAATACTCACAAAGAAATAACTCTGCCAGTGAAGAGGATGCATTTTATGGGTACAGACTTTGACACTAGAGGTAGAATTACTATGAAAGGTATAGAGAGATGCACTTCTGAAGATGAATTTCTTTCTTGCTAGAGTGTGGGGTGTTACACTGTACCTTTTGCACCAGATGGTGGGTAGCCACCTACTGGAGAAGCTGATCCCTTTCTTAGATAAGATTCCCTGGCCAGTGAGGCAGAAAGAAGCCTCCCAGGTCTCCTTGGTAATTCCAGTCTTCCCAGCGGGCCCTCGTAATGCTATCTGGATCCTGGTATAGCACCTCTGAATCCTCTCTGCTCAATCAACACTAGTGCAGGTGGAGGTGACATAACCTCTAAATCTTTGTGCCTTCAGCCCAACTGAGACAGAAGAAGCTTTTTCCCTGGTGGAGCATTGGTTCCCAAGCTTGTTTGTACCTTAGAATCACCAGGGAAATCTTGTACAAATTCCCAAACCAGACTACACTAAAGACTCGCTAAAACACAATCATAGGGATTGGGATTGGACACAGCATTGGTGTCTTGGGAAGATCCCTAGGGAATTCCAGCGTTCAGGCATGCTAAAGAACTATTATCTCAAGATGCTATTTGTGGGAGGATTTGCATTCTGTCAACGCTGGCCTCCGTGGTGGCCTGAGAACCCAGCGTGGGCTCTAGCGCAGAGAGGATCTGTAGGCTGAGCTGCTGTTTCACGTGCATCTCAGTGTCAATCGTTGACAGCAATATGGAGGGATTCTGTCTCATTGCTTTTGTGTTTTGCTTTCCAGCCGAAAGAACGTGGCTCCACAAGGGTGCACGCTTTAAATAATGTCAACAGAGTGCTGCAGGTTTTACATCAGAATAATGTAAGTTTGTCGTGTGACTTCGGGGGTCCTTTGATGCTATCGGGATGATTTATTATGAAACCAGCCACCTGCTCTGGGCACTGGTGTCAACTGATTTTTGGAAACATTTTTCATATGAGAAGTATTTAACCTTTTCTATGAGTGAAGGAATAGTTGTGCTTTTTTGTGATTACTTTATTGATCTATTGTTTAAGTAATACGTTGTTGTGACTTAGGTTTACCTGACTCTCTAAAGTGAAATTTTTCTTAACCATTTACTTATATTGTTGTCCAAATGTGCTAAAACAAAAACCTGGGTTTCTGTAGAAAAATTGTCTTAAAAGTTATTTTTTCGTTTTACTAGGTGGATTTAGTGAATATAGGAGGAACGGACATTGTAGATGGAAATCACAAACTGACTTTAGGATTACTTTGGAGCATCATTTTGCACTGGCAGGTGGGGAAATTTTTAATTACTTTTTAATAGGAATGGAAATGGATCATAGGTGTATTAGTTTCTTAGAGTTGCCACAGGGTGCCACAAACTGGGTGGCTTCAACAATAGAAATTTGTTTTTTCACAATTTTGGAGGCTAGAAATTGGAGATCCAGGTGTCAGCAAGGTTGGTTTCTTCTCCTTTATTGGCAGGTGGCTCCCTTCTTGTCTCCTCGTGTGGTCTGTGTATATCTGTGTCCTAATCTCCTTTGCTTATTCCAAGATACCAGTCATACTGGATTAGGGCTAACCCATGTGGTCTCGTTTTACCTTAACTACTTCTTTACAGATTTCTATTTCTAAATACATCCCTATGGTGAGGTGCTGGGGGTTAGGATTTCAACATACGAATTTGGAGAAAGGATATAATTCGACTTATTTGGAATGAAAAGCCTGACAAACTGCTCTATTTTCCTGGCATAGAGAGAAAGTATTTTTTAAATATTAAATTTTAAAAATACTGGACTTATCAAAGCATTGCAAAAATAACTCAAAGAATTCCCGGATACCTTTCACTCAGATTTTCCAAATGTTAACAGCAATTTGTATTTGTGTGTTTTCTCTCTCTGTCCCTCTTTCACTAAATAGTTAAGTGTGTATTTTGTAGAAGCAAATTATTTTTCTAAAAACAAGAAGTTCTCTCATATAACTACAGTATATTAAAATAATATAAAATGTTGAATACATAATATTTCAGTTCAGTTCAGTCGCTCAGTTGTGTCCGACTCTTTGCGACCCAATGAATCGCAGCACCCCAGGCCTCCTTGTCTATCAACTCAAACTCATGCCCATCGAGTCGGTGATGCCATCCAGTCATCTCATCCTCTGTTGTCCCCTTCTCCTCCTGCCCCCAATTCCTCCCAGCCTCAGGGTCTTTTCCAATGAGTCAACACACCTCGCATGAGGTGGCCAAAGTATTGGAGTTTCAGCTTCAGCATCAGTCCTTCCAATGAACACCCAGGACTGATTTCTTTTAGGATGGACTGGTTGGATCTCCTTGCAGTCCAAGGGACTCTCAAGAGTCTTCTCCAACACCATAGTTCACAAGCAGCAATTTTTCGGTGCTCAGCTTTCTTCACAGTCCAACTCTCACATCCATACATGACCACTGGAAAAACCATAGCCTTGACCAGACGGATCTTTGTTGGCAAAGTAATGTCTCTTCTTTTTAATATGCTATCTAGATTGGTCATAACTTTCCTTCCAAGGAGTAAGCGTCTTTTCATTTCATGGCTGCAATCACCATCTGCAGTGACTTTGGAGCCCCCCAAAATAAAGGCTGACACTGTTTCCACTGTCTCCCCATCTATTTGCCATGAAGTGATGGGACCAGATGCCATGATCTTAGTTTTCTGAATGTTGAACTTTAAGCCAACTTTTTCACTCTCCTCTTTTACTTTCATCAAGAGGCTTTTTAGTTCCTCTTCACTTTCTGCCATAGGGGTGGTGTCATCTGCATATCTGAGGTTATTGATATTTCTCCCGGCAATCTTGATTCTAGCTTGTGCTTCTTCCAGCCCAGCGTTTCTCATGATGTACTCTACATATAAGTTAAATAAGCAGGGTGACAATATACAGCCTTGACGTACTCCTTTTCCTATTTGGAACCAGTCTGTTGTTCCATGTCCAGTTCTAACTGTTGCTTGCTGACCTGCATACAGGTTTCTCAAGAGGCAGGTCAGGTGGTCTAGTATTCCCATCTCCTTCAGAATTTTCCACAGTTTATTGTGATCCACACAGTCGAAGGCTTTGGTGTAGTCAATAAAGCAGAAATAGATATTTTTCTGGAACTCTCTTGCCTTTTCGATGATCCAGCAAAAAATATATTATTTATATATTATATATTATTATAATATTTATGTTGCTAATATTAATCATTATACAATTATTATACTATGCCTTAACAAATAGTATATAATTATTAAAATCAGGAAGATAGTATTGAAACAAAACAATTATGTGATCTAGAGATCTGATGGAAATTTTGTCAATTGCCCCGATAATATCATTTAGAGAAAAGAATACAGGATTATGCATTACATTCTTTTGTCTTGTCTTTTTGGTCATCTTTATTCAGGCATAATTTCTGAGTATTTCTTTGCACTTCACGATATTGACGTTTTTGAAGAGTACTGAATAGTTATTTTGTAGAATGTTCTTTCATGTGGGTTTGACTGATATTTTCTCATGGTTAGATTTAGGTTATTCATTTGTGGGATAAATGTAACAAAAATGATGTTGAATTTTCCTTAATACGCCATATCACGAAGCACATGCTGTCTGGTATTTTTTTCTGGCTGTATTAACTTATCGTTTGGGTAAGCTGAACTCTGCCAGTGTCTCCACTGTAAGGTGACTGCCCTTTGTTATTAAAAAGTATCTTGTGGAGATATACTTTGAGACTTTGTAAATATTCACCTACTTATTAAACTTTTGTCCATTATTTTTAAGATCCATTCGTAGTTCTTATTATTTTTGTTTAGTTGCTAAGTCATGTCCAACTCTTCTGTGACCCCATGGATCGTAGCCTGCCAGGCTCCTCTGTCTATAGGATTTCCAAGGCAAGAATACTGGAGTGGGTTGCCATTTCCTTCTCTAGGGGATCCTTCTGACCCAAAGACTGAACCAATGTCTTCTGCATTGGCAAGCGATTCTTTACCACTGAGCCATCAGTTATTATTATGGTGCTTGGCAAAGTGATTGTCTCATTTCATCATTTCTTCTACATTTGTTAATTATCTTTCCACTTGTGAGGAAGAGCTTTCCCTTGTGTCTTGTTTCTCTGTATCTGTCTGTCTATTCATTTATATATCTGTGCACACTGATGGATTTTTACTTCTTTAGTAGGTTATGATCTTTCACTATCATTATTTATTTTATAAACCCCTTTAAGTTGGCTCTTGTGTGTTTTTTTTTTATGTCCACGTCATTATTTGAACACTTCCTTCAAACATATGTATTAATTTAGAATAATAACATAAAATATTACTTCTAGATTTTAATTGTTACTGCCATCAGGAAATGCAATTCAGTCTTGGATTTCATAGTCAACCAAATTCTTCCCTTCTTTCTGATTTCTGTAGAAAATCAAAATTGAGTTTTCCTCCTATTAAAAGATGTTTGTAACTGTATAGTTTTAAAATATTTTTTGTGGCTATGAAATTAATGTTCACTGTAACCAAATGTATTAAAAGTATTGCTAAGGTATAGGAAATGCCATGATACGTGAAGGTGACGTTAAAACCACCTCTGAATCAAAGTCATCACTGTTAAAATGCTTTTATGTTTCCAGTGTATAAAGGAAAGTTTTGAAATAAAATGAATACCATTGCCCTGGCCCAGTGGTTCATGAATATAGCATTCCTTATTCAGGGACTTGATTCTCGTTACTACGTGACGTTATTGGCAGGCGTTGTTTCCTTTGAAACAGGTGAAAGATGTCATGAAGGATATCATGTCAGCCCTGCAGCAGACGAACAGCGAGAAGATCCTGCTGAGCTGGGTGCGCCAGTCCACGAGGCCGTACAGTCAGGTCAACGTCCTCAACTTCACCACCAGCTGGACAGACGGGCTCGCCTTCAATGCCGTGCTCCACCGGCATAAGTGAGATGTGACTCTTCTTAGCTGTGCAGACTTGTACACATTTGTACATCCTTCCTGTCTCTCCCTACTCCTGTCTCCTCCTTCCTAAAGTCCCTTCCAACCACCACCTCTCTCCTCTGCACATGCTTTCTGAAAACATTAAAAAAAAAAAAAGAAACATCACGGAAAAAAAAAACCACACATCACATTTTGTTTCCATAGGACTTAAATGCCACAGTGTACAACAGCCCTTATTTCTTGTACGTATTTATAAGTTAAAAAATGTAAAATAATTCACATAGTTCAAGCCCACTCATTCCGCGCTACACTAATAATATACACAAAGAATTGTTGATACTTTTCAAAGCCTTCAGCTTAAAGGAAAAAACTCTATGAATTTAGTGCAACCCCAATTGAAAATAATGATTTTTTTTTTCATGAAACTTGTGATCAGAGTCTGATTCTATAATAAAAGGCCAAAGGATCAAAAGGAGCCACTTCATTCTTGAAGAAGAGACAGGCTGAAGTACTTTCCAAACAGAAAGCAAGACTAGTTATGAAGCTATATTAATTGAGACTATGTAGCACTACAAATAAAATACAGTGTAATAATAAGCTGAAGCATAAGAAATTGCCAATATTTGACTGTTTTTGACACGTAAGAATGGCAGTTTCATGTAGTTCAACCTAAGGGAATAAACAGCTCAGAAATAGCTCCATTCTGGTCTACAGCTGAGCCTATCCTGCAGATTAATAGATGGTGTGGAATAAGTGGAAACGGATGAGTTGGATCCCTGCATCACCATATCCCAAATAAATTCCAGATGCAGCAAGAATTTAATTGTGAACAGCAAAATTTGTTATGTGTTTTATCCCTCTTGTAAATTATTTATTGTCTCAAGTTTTATTTCCTCTATGTTCTTTATTGATATATAAAAATGCAGTTGACTTTTCTATGGCTTATATCTAGAAGACTGTTAAATTCTGATAAATTTTGAATTTGTTATTGTAGGTTTTATTTTGTTACTGTAGGTTTTTTTCATGACCATGAATTATAATCATTTATTTTCTCCTTCCCTCCCTTCCTCTCTCTTTCTCTCCTCTCCTCTTTCCCCTTCATTTATGCCTGTCCTTCAATACAATATTGATCTAAATTGGTAGTACTGAGGCAGAATGTCTTGTTCTTTAATGTTTTACCATAGCTCTGCTATTTGCTGTATTTTTCTTTTTCATATACCTTTTATCTGATTAAAAAAACCTAGTCTTCTTCATCTCCTTTATCAGTTTAAGGAGGTTGTCCTCTGTTTCTAGTTGGTTAAGAGATGCTGTCAGAAAACTTGAATTGTAGCTAAAACATTTTTCTATCTATTGCTTGATTGAACAAATATGTATGGAGTATCTTCTGTGTGCTGGCCACAGGATGTAGAACAGAGATAAAAAGCAAACAAAAATCCCAGTCCTCCTCCTTGGAATTAATGTTCAAATAGAGGGAAGCAGGCAATTTTTAAAACAGGGAAATGTGAGTTGTGTAGCCTATAGAAGTGGTAAATATTGCTGAAGAAAAATCTATCAGGCAAGATGAGGGGAATTACCTGGCATGTGGGAGGTCCCTGGGTGCAGCGGTGTGAGTAAGGGGTGTAACAGGAGATGGCGTCTGAGAGGGAACTGGGGGTGGGGGTGAGCGAGGCAAATCTCAGAAGGGTAGGCTGGTCCAAGAGCAGATAGAGCTCAAAGAAAATGATCAACTTTTAAGCAGTTAGGGTGACAGTCATGCCCAATTTGTGGGATTAAAAGAAAATCATGATAGATATGAAATACTAAACAATAGCTCTATGGAGCAGGGTGGATGGAAATTCTCTTAGGGATTTTCGCCTTAGAAATATCCTGTGAAGGGATTAGAGCTGGATTTTCTATTCTGCTAATCTTGGTCTTTTAATCAGAGATTCTAGTCCATTAACATTATTGTTATAACTGATGTATTTACAGAAGTTCATTCTTAACTTTATTTTGAGCTCATTTTTCTTACTTTTTCTTCTTGTCTTCTTGTAGGTTCTTCCTCCTTTTTTTTTTTCTTTCACTATTTGGGAAATATTATACCATTTCTAGTCATTCAGTGGCTACTCCAAAATTTTAACAGCCTATTTAACCAATACAGAAATCTTAGAATGTTTTACCTGTCATGTTCATATTTATATTTTATAAAGTATTATATATTTGACAAACTTTGGGAATGTAAAAGATAAATTTTTAAATTTATATTCACAAATAAAAAAGTAAAAAACTGAAATGTATATGATTATAACAGTAACAACTTTTTCACCACATATTTCATCATCACTGAATTTTATTTGCATGCTAATTTCAGACCTGATCTCTTCAGCTGGGATAGAGTTGTCAATATGTCCCCAATTGAGAGACTTGAACATGCCTTCAGCAAGGCTCAAACTTATTTGGGAATTGAAAAGCTATTAGATCCTGAAGGTATTGTTCAGTGTTTAATTTCAACCTTGGTTTTGCTTTACAATTTTGAATACTTGAAAAGCAGTATTTTTTTGTTTGGTTGTTGTTGTTGTTTTTTCTCTTTGTAGAAAGAATTGTGAGAGTTAAGGAAGGGTTTTTCCTTTTGAAATATGGTACAAAACTTCTTATTATAGACATAATACTTTTGTGCTTAACAATTTCTAGGATCCTTCAGGAGGAAATTTAATTACATCACTGGAGAATAGTTAATAAATACCAGCATAAGATTTAACGTTTTTGGAAAACAAAATTATCAGACAAACAATTTAGTGTTTGGTTCATTTCATTAAAATGTGCTTTTTGTGTGAATGAGCTTCTTGTATATGATGTGAAAACTCTACTTAAGTATGTTGCAAGACTGAAGTCTAGACTTATTTTCATAATATGAATGAAATCTGTGCCATTACCTTAAATGGTAGCTTATCTTTTAGCCTTGTGGGGGAAACTGTAAGGGAAGATTTTTAAGAAATGGGATACTGCACAAAAATCCATAGGTAATCATCTTGACCCGTGTCTCATATATTATATGAAAGTTACCAAGCTGTGGTATTGCAAAGATAGTATACTAGTATTGTTTATGGGCACTAAGGACAGTTATTTTATACCTGATATCGAGCAGTTCACATGCTTTGGACATCTGATTTAAGCTGGTTCTTATTTTCTTTCCCTTTTAGATGTTGCAGTCCAGCTTCCTGACAAGAAATCCATAATCATGTATTTAACGTCTTTGTTTGAAGTGCTCCCTCAGCAAGTCACTATAGATGCCATCCGTGAGGTAGAAACACTTCCAAGGAAATATAAGAAAGAATGTGAAGAAGGAGAAATTAACATACAGGTACAGGTAAATTTTTACTAATATATTTGACTTGCCGTATTTGTTTTTCGTAAGGTACTAGGTAAGATAATTCTGAGGGTTTTTTTCTTGACTGAGGGGATCTTGGTTTCTCAGCATCAGAGCTTCAGTTTATCAGTTAGCATCTGTCACCATCATGTGCATGTAATGGAAAACCACAACTTTACTGATTTTACTTTTTAAAAGGGAAAATATATGTTTCACATAGCAAGGCCGGAGTTAGGGCCTAGGATAATCATGCTTTTGCATAACATGCTGTTTGATTAACAGCAAGTATATTAGGGAGTTTGGGATTGACATGTCCACACTGCTGTATTTAAAATGGATAACCTACTGTCTAGCACAGGGAACTCTGCTCAATATTCACTAATAATCTAACTGGGAAAAGAATTTTAGAAAGACTATAGATATATGTGTGTGTCTGTATGTGAGTGTATGTGTTAGTTGCTCAGACGTGTCTGACTCTTTATGACCCCGTGGACTGCAGCCCACCAAGCTCCTCTGTCCATGGGTTCTCCAGGCAAGAATACTGGAGTGGATTCCCATTCCCTTCTCCAGGGCGTGTTCCCCACCAAGGGACTGAACCCAGATTTCCTGCATTGCAGGTGGCTTCTTTTACTGTCTGAGCTACCAGGGAAGCCCAGATACATGTATATGGATAACTGAATAATAAAAAAGAGCAGTGTATTGACATTAAACTCTTCATCTGCATGCTTTCATTAATGCCTTAGAAGTTGAGTTAAGTTAATGGAAGGAACATGATGTGGTCAAGTTGTAATCATCTACTCTTTGACCTATCTTGCTATCTTCTACTTTTAAAAGAATGCTGATAGCCTGCCTTCCTCTCTTTCTCCTTCTACAGATATGTGCTTAGAGCATTAGGTGATCAGTAAATAATTCCTGAATTTCTCTTGAAATTGATCTCTCAGTCAAACATCTCCTCTTGTATTTGAATGAATACCTTCTGAACACTTGGCATTTAGATAACGCCTTCCATTTTCCACCTCATAGACCCTAGTGCCTGTCTTAATAACCTTTAGCTGGTCACTGACTTTCCTAGTTCTCAGATATCTTCATTAGAATATCAAGGTTTGATACTAAATGATCTCCAGGATTATTCTGGCTTCCCAGTTTCAGAGTTTTAGGTCCAGAACTTAACTCATTTTTCCTTCTCTCTCTTTGGCATCATCTCTCTCCTAATTATCCAGTGTTTCATCTATGGGCTCACTGATTGTGTTTAGCTCCTGCATGTCATTTACCGGGTCCCTTTGGATTCTTCCTTCAAAATATCTTGGGGTGTGTTTACTTTCTGTTCCAGCTCTCATACTTATTAAAGACCTCATCTCCTCTTGTAGTTTACAAGGCCCAGCCCCCTGCCCCAACTCATCTCAGGCCAGTGCACTCCAGTCGTGGTAGACTTCTCCTCTCCTTCCCCCAGATTCTTGTACCTGTGGGCTGATCTCCATGAAACGCTCCTCCACCCACTGTTTGCATGGCAAGCTTCCCATCTTTCCCCAGTTTCAGTGGAACTTTTTCAGAGAAGACTTCCCTGATTAACCTAATTGAAATCCGGCCCTACACACACACACACACTCACTCACTCTGTTTCTTGCTGCCACAGTATTTTTATAAACTATGTTAAGAATTTTCAATTGTATCTTAAGAGCATTGAGAAAGCAGTGGAAGATTTTAAGCAGGGAAGTCTTAGGATAAATTGCATTTTCCAAACATCATTCTGGCTGCTCTGTGAGAAGTGGATGGTGGAGGTAGAAGTTTGGATAGTAACAGGGAGCTGAAGACACTGGTGATCAGGCTGTTGTAGTCCTGAGGTCAAATGACAATTGTGAAGATGCAAAGACCTGGATGGGTTTGAGGTAAATTTTGAAGGTAGGAATTGCTTATCCATATTAAATGTAGGAGGGGAAAGGAAAAGAGGAATCATGTCTGGCCTCCTGGATTTTTTAGCTGGAGGAGTTAGTTAAGTGCATGGAGGAGCCATTTACTGAGATGGGAAGCCAAGAGAGGTTTGGGGGGAAAAAATGAAGGGTTTAAATACTGACAAGGTTTGATATGCCTATGAAAAATTGAAGTGGAAATGTTAAGGAAGGTGGGACATAGGAGTTTGGGACGAGAAATATAAAGGTAATAGGATATGTTAATAGATGGTTCTTGAAATCTAATAGCAATGGATGAAGCCATCCAGACAAAGTACATAAAGAGAGTTAAAAAAGGGCCTGGGACTTACTTTTGAGGAGCTGCATTACTTACGTGTTGGCAAATGCTTTTGAACTAGGAGAAAAACCAAGGTGGTGTTATTAAAGCAGCGGAAGGAGAACTTCGAGAGGGCGGGGACAGGTCAGATGTATAGAATGCCACTGAGCGCTTAAGAAACAGAAGGTGACCAGACTTCTGGCTTTGCTTTAAACAGTTCTGGTTTATGTATGTTGTTCTAGCACTGTGATGATAAAAAATGTTCTGGTTTTGTGTTCATTACATGATCCTCCTAAGGATGATGCTAGAAGAATGGATTTGTCATTGAGAAGTTTATTGTTAATGGTGGCAAAATACTTTCCAGGTGTGTGGGAGGGACCAATACCTGATCAGCATGAAAGGGAGTGTTAACAGCCCTAGTTGTTAAATACATGGGCTTTCCTTATGTTGTTTTCTATACAATTTTGTATGTTTCAGATACATGAAAACTGTGGATGAGAGGTGAAAAGGTAGAGACAGGCTGTAGGCAAATTTTAAAGAACTTTGCTCTGGAAGGGAACTTGTAAATGAGATAGGTGGTTAGTTTGGTTATACAATTCTGAAGTATATAAGAAAATACTCCATTGCTTAGAAGGAGCTTGGAATAACTTATTCCACAGGCTCTTAAAAAAAAAAAGAAAAAAACCCAGCTAGTAAACTAGAAGGTTACTACCTCAGAAAAATATCATCAGTACAATAGCCTGTATACGTATGGCTGTCTTTTAGTGTCTAAAATGCAATGCTAAAATGCTATTCAGTAAAAGCAATTTAACAAGGGTTCTAATTGCTCTCTTTAAATGACATCTACCCTTTCAAGGTCCAGCATGTTCCAGATTCTCTGTGAAACTTCCTGTTCTATCCCTTGATGAATTCAAATAGCATCCCTTGTTAGACCCATGGAATTTATAATTTTGTTAAGAGCCTGTTTATTTTTGTTCAGAAGTGATTCATGTGGGTTATTTGTCTCTTCCCAACTATATACTCTGGGAGATAGTGAAGGACAGGGAAGCCTGGTGTGCTGTAGTCCATGGGGTCGCAGAGAGTCAGACAGGAGTTGGCGACTGAGCAACAGCAGCTATATTAGAGTATATCTGAGTATCGAATCCACGAGTGATCCAGCTTTTGTACTCTTTGCCACCCTGGCATGAATAAATGCTTTCTGACTAGTTCACAGCATTGCTCACCCAGCTCCTGAGAATCCAACGGATGCCTTAAGACACAGTGGTGTTTACCTTGGGTCTCCATCTGGTGTGCCTTTGTTGAACACCTTCTGGTCTTCACGATGCTTGTGGATTTTCTTGGATTTGTTTCTATAGAGCTCGGCACCAGAGGAGGAGCAAGAGAGTCCCCGAGCGGAAACCCCCAGCACTGTCACGGAGGTTGACATGGATCTGGACAACTATCAGATAGCACTGGAGGAAGTGCTGACCTGGTTGCTTTCTGCCGAGGACACTTTTCAGGAGCAGGATGACATTTCTGATGATGTGGAAGAAGTCAAGGACCAGTTTGCAACCCATGAAGTAAGTAGTCTGTGGCTGATGAGCAGGATATATGTGCCATGGTGCCTATGTCTTAATCAGGAGATGTACCCTGATGTATGTTGTTTACTGAATTCTGCTCCACAGAAATTTCATGGCATTATTTGAGGACTTCAGTGCAGTTCAGTTCAGTTGCTCAGCCGTGTCTGACTCTTTGCCACCCCATGGCCTGCAGCACGCCAGGCCTCCCTGTCCGTCACCAACTCCTGGAGCTTGCTCAAACTCATGGCCATTGAGTCGGTGATGCCATCCAAACATCTCATCCTCTGTTATCCCCTTCTCCTCCTGCCTTCAATCTTTCCCAGCATCAGGGTCTTTTCAAATGATTTATTGTTCGAATTAGGTGGCCAAAGTATTGGAGCTTCAGCTTCAGCATCAGTCCTTCTTCCAATGAATGTTCAGGACTGATTTCCTTTAGGATGAATTGGTTGGATCTCCTTGCAGTCCAAGGAAGACTCAAGAGTTTTCTGCAACACCACAGTTCAAAAACATCAATTCTTTGGCACTCAGCTTTTTTTATAGTACAACTCGCACATTCATACGTGACCACTGGAAAAACCATAACTTTGACTAGGTGGACCTTTGCTGGCAAAGTAATGTCTCTGCTTTACACTTTTTTTTTTTTGAGGACTTAAGATTTTTAAATAGGGCTTCATTATAAAACTGGCATGGGTGATTAACTGTACGTTGGAGTTAAATTTTCAATTTTGATCTTACCATAATTTGTAGATTCAGTGGAGCCACTGACAAAAATCAACGCTTTAGTACTGCTCGTTTTGGAAGTGTATTATTATAGTTAAGACATAAAATGGCTAATCAGTGCATCAAGTCTTTAAATTTTGAATGCTCCCTAGGAAGTGGTTATTTTTATTTGTTATATGATTAAGCAAACTTGTATCCAGTATTCTTGTATACTTTTATATAATGAAAATTTCCTACCATTTCAGGAATATATTGCATTGTAGTGATTGGCTTATGTGAAGAATTCTTTTTGATTAAAGTAGTTTTTGGTGCTATATTAATTGACAGGTCTTATTTGCTGTTTTGGTTTGAAAATACTACAAATGGTCATTTTCTTTAAGCAAGTCCTTTTGGGCGAGCGTGGTATTTTATTTATTATATCTTCTCATAGCTCCATGTTCATGATCTATCAGTAGCATAATCAGCATTGACATAAAAATAGCTGGTGTTATCAGATGTAACATGGTCTTCTTTGATCTTTTCTTTTTCCTTAGGTCAGCTGCTTATTTCCTATATTCAGAGCTTAAAAAAAAAATGGATCAAAGTCTTCTTTATTTGAAGTCTGCATGGTCACTTTTTTTTCCCCCACAGCATTGACATTTGGGCATTAACAATTTATTAAGATTTGCTTTTCTTCAATGAGCAGCTCATAGATCATAATAATGTACCTTCCCAGGCTTTTATGATGGAGCTGACAGCGCACCAGAGCAGTGTGGGGAACGTCTTACAGGCAGGAAACCAACTGATAACACAAGGAACTCTGACAGATGAAGAGGAGTTTGAGATTCAGGAACAAATGTCCCTGCTGAATGCCAGATGGGAGGCGCTCAGAGTCGAAAGTATGGACAGACAGTCCCGGTGAGTGGAAGCCCAGGAATGAACACTGCTGCAAGATGGCGCCCAGTTGTTTTAAAAATTTTTAAAAAGTCTTTATTGAGTTTGTTATAATATTGCTTCTGTTGTTTATGTTCTGGTTTTTTGTCCACAATGCTTGTGGGATCTTAGCTCCCTGAGCAGGGATCAAACCCTTACCTTCTGCTTTAGAAGTGAAGTCTTAACCACTGAAAGTCTCTCTTGCCCACTTTAGCACAAGTAAAAGTCTACATGTTTGTGGGAACAAGATAACCAGAGAACTTGCCTTATCGCATTTTGACTCTTTTCTGTATGTAGCATTGCTGGAATTTTTATGATCTTTATTTCCCCTTTGATATGTTAACCAAATGAAAGGTAAAAGTGGCCATACAGAAATCAGCGAAAAAAAAGGGTGAAGACATTGTATGTGGACTTTGCAGTATTAAAATTGGCTAACCATCAACTCTGACATGAAGATAGGGCTATGTTATATTTATCTAGAATTTCATTTTGTAACATTTTTTAAGAGTAGTTTTCCTCCACAGTTCATTTTATTTCATGTATTGTATGTTAAGGAGCAAACTGTTCCATTGCAATTTCCACCTATTTAATAGGCAGGAATTCCTGATTAAAGAAACAATGATTCTGATACAAATAGAGGGTGCTGTTATTTGCATTCTTGGAGTGCATTTAATTGACTCCATTTAGGAAGAAAATAATTTTTTTGCTGGTTTCTATATATAAAGACTAAATGTTGCTTTAAAAGGTTAGACAAGAGTATGTCCCCTGCCCCATTTCCCTGATGCCTGGAGTGTGTGTGTGCCTTTGCAAAGGGAAGAAGGAGTGGGGATAACGCTTTGCTCCCCTTGGACAGGCTGCACGATGTCCTCATGGAACTCCAGAGGAAACAGCTACAGCAGCTGTCTGCCTGGTTGACGCTCACAGAAGAACGCATTCAAAAGATGGAAACTTGCCCCCTGGATGATGACTTAAAATCCCTGCAAAAGCTGCTAGAAGATCATAAAGTAAATCTGGCTCATATTTCTTTTATACCTTATCAAATATGGAAAAGCAGCACTTAGAATTCTCAGGGGCTGATGGCGTCTATCATTAGCGCAGAGCTGGGACACTCCTTCAGTAGCTTGCTTGCAGGGTGGAGTGCGTAGGGATGGGGGTTTTCTGAGCCAGGGATGAAAGTGCAGGTCAAATTTTATATGGGCATGTAGAGGTTTGTTATGAAAGTACATAGTGTTTGTAAGGTTTTTTTTTTTTTTTTTTTTGGACTCATGAGTGGTTAAGAACCCTAGTCTATTGCATGAAACCAAAGTGTTGGGAAATAAGGAAACCCTCAGATTGATCTGTTCATAATCCTTCCAGGAAAGCTATTGCTGCTTTTCCTAGGTGAGGATTCATGAGTTTTGTGAGTGGTCTGAAAAGTGAAAGTTGCTCAGTCATGTCCGACTCTTTGCGACCCCATGGACTATACAGTCCATGAAATTCTCCAGGCCAGAATACTGGAGTGGGTAGCCTTTCCCTTCTCCGGGGAATCTTCCCAACCCAGAGATCGAACCCAGGTCTCCTGCATTGTGGACGGATTTTTTACCAGCTGAGCCACAAGGGAAGTCCAAGAATACTGCAGTGGGTAGCCTATCCCTTCTCCAGGGGATCTTCCCAACCCAGGAATTCAGCTGGGGTCTCCTGCATTGCAGGCAGATTCTTTACCAACTTAGCTATGAGGGAGGTCAGAAATTTAAGAGGTAACTTTTCATAGTCAAGGAAAGGTAGAGTAAAATAGCTTCTCTGCAAAATGTTTGAAGAATTTTATTTCTCAATGAAATATCTACATAATGGTAAATAAAGCTTTAAGGATACATTAAAGACAAAAACTCAAGGCATTTGACAACACTATTGGTAGTATTTGAATAAATTACCTATATACATATGTCTTGTGACCTGGCATTCTCTTCCCATGGAAGAGGTAGGAAGAAAATTGTCTGTATACCCCAGTTGCTTTCCATGGTAACAAACCAGAGCAGCTTCTGACTAACATACCAGAACAGCTTCTGACTATCAAATCGCATTTGACTTATGTCACTTTATACAGTGTTGTACTAGATAAAATGATCTCTGACTCTGTGTTTTAAATTTGGAACTTTTTTGATTTAATGATTCTATATTCTTAATCCCTACTGTATGCACTCAAGTTGATTAAGTGACACCTTTTCTCTTATTCTTTCAGCCAAAACTTGGAATAAAAATAGTAAAAGTGATGACATAACATTTGCAGTCTCTTATGACATTGCATTTTCAAATTGCTTTGGTTCATAATGAAATGTAAAGATGTGTAATGGGTTTGTCTCCTTAGGAGAACACTTAGGCTAATGGTTGGAAATTTAAACAGGATGCCTCATTAAGTGTCCTTAATTACTATTGACAACTGGGTGGATTTTAAATATGTAAATGGGAAAGAGTAGACATAATGGTTAATCTGAATATTTTCTCTAGAGTCTGCAGAATGATCTTGAGGCTGAACAAGTGAAAGTGAATTCCCTGACTCATATGGTGGTGATTGTTGATGAAAACAGTGGCGAGAGCGCTACAGCTGTTTTGGAAGATCAATTACAGGTAAGGACTTGTAAAGGAGGATAGTGCTAAGGCACCTGGGGTCTGAGCCCCAGTCAAACATTGTTCCTATTCTTCATGTTCAGTCTGTTTATTTAGGTTAGTAAAATCATCTTCTTTAGGTTGCACTTCCCAGCTGGGGTTCCACAGCATGGGGGTTTATAGGAGAATCAGGGTATCATTCATTTACTTCAGCCTTTGGGCGTATGAACAAGATTTTGAAGCTGAAGAACTGATCCCAACAAATGATCCACAGACTTCTTGCTCAGGATCACTTGACAAATTTGTTAAAATGCATATTTCTGGGCCTCACTGGGAGTGGAACCCAGTGAATATGTAAAAAAATGTCAAGTTTGATGGAGAAGGAAATGGCAACCCACTCCAGTATTCTTGCCTGGAAAAGTCCATGGACAGAGGAGCCTGGCGGGCTGCAGTCCATGGGGTTACATGACTGAGCGTGTGTGCACGAGGATGGAGGGAGATGGGTTGGTAGCAATAAAGTGGTAGAACTAAAAAAGAAAAAAATGTCAAGTTTGAAAATTTCAGTCATTAGGATTTAATATCCCTGTTTCTTTAGTAGATCAATGTGTAAATGTGAGCATCAGTTTTGGGAATCCTGACAACTTGCTTCTTTTTGCAATGACTATAGTGTCTGTTTACAAGTCTTTATAAAGAGAGTTTTTGGTACAGTTGACCCTTAAACACATGGGGTTTGGGGCACTGACCTCTCAAGCAGTCGAAAATCCTAGTATAACTTTTTACTTCCCCAAAACTTAACTAGCAATAGCCTGTTGTTGACTGGAAGTTGTACTGGTAACAAATAGTCCATTAGCACATATTTTGTATGTTATATACATATCTACAGGTATTTTATGCATTCCTGAATGCTTAACTTTTTCTTAATTTTTTTTTTTTTGATGTTTCTAGGCTTTGTGGTTCCTCTTCATTTCAAATTGTCACAAATCTCCAAAATTTTTTCCTATGTATTTATTGAAAAAAATCCAAGTATGAGTGGACCCGCCCAATTGTTCAAGGGTCAGCTGTATTTTATTTGAACTTGGATTAACTGATATGGTGTTGCCAGGTGATGATTTCAGTAACTTTCAGTTGATGATTTTCAGTAACTATAAATTATCATATGGAATTCTTTCTCTTTTGCAACATTTAAAACTGGGTAGTAGTTTTGAGATTTTGGTGCAACAGTATTTAGTTTTTGCAGTAATCTTAGAGGTAGGCATTCATGTCTTATCTATTTAACAGTGAGGATATTCATAGTGGTTGTGTGGAGGCCCTGAGGTTTAAATAGGCAATGAGTTTTCATGCGGAGACAAGAGACCTGTCTTCTGTCTCTATGTTCTCTACTTTTGCACTATACAAAGCCCATTTTGATAATAAAAATTGAAATAAGATAATATGCATTAAATAATTCTTGCTCACAGGTAAGTAATGAAGAAATAAAACTTATAATTTGTTAATCATTATTTATAAAGTGGTAATATTTAGTTGGGAAAGTCATCCTGAAGATTGATTTTTTTTTTTTAAGATTGATTTTTTAAATGTATCAAATTTATTTATTTAGTCTGGCTAATACTTATAACATTCTCTTGCTGTTTGGTGGAATTTTCTGTGGATCATGCAATATAAACAGAACAAATCAAAACAGTTTTTATAAGTTAAAAACTTTTTTTTCTTAATTTTTGGTACTACTGATGAAGATTGTCTTGGCATGTAAGAATGGTTAAGAAATTAGCCACGCACTGAATTTTGTCTTAAAGATAATTATAGTCTGAAAAAATGGAAGCCTTGAAAGTAGATATGTTTGATGTATTTTGAAGGTATATGTGAAGCTGTCAAATTCTCATATAAAAACCACAATAAAATAGAAAAGAGCTGGAGTTTGGAGTCAAAAGTTACAAGATAGAGTTCAAGTTGTGCCATATTCTAGCTGTGTACTATGAGATAGTTAAATTCTATGGAAATTAGTTTGTCTTATCTATAATTTTATGAAATTCATCTGTATTATTTAACTTTCATAATATTTTTCATAATTACTACTCTGTAATAAAGAACAATGGATGTCAGGAATTTCTGTAAGGATTGTGATAACTATCCCTTAAGGCTTTGTTGACAAATGATCGGTTTTTCCTTTTCTAGAAACTTGGTGAACGCTGGACGGCTGTGTGCCGATGGACTGAAGAACGTTGGAATAGGTTGCGGGAAATCAACATTTTGTGGCAGGAATTATTGGAAGAACAGGTATGAAGCTGTATACATAATGGGCAAAAGTGGTGAAAAGTAACCCATCATTAATTATTGCTTTTGAATAAATCACTTATATTTCCTTTCTTTAGAAGGAAAATTTATAAATAATTATTTGTTATGTTAAAAGTCAGATTTCTGTCCATTTTATTATGCAGTTCCTTCATAGAGATTGCATTATAAATTAGCTGCATTGTAATAACAATTTGATCTTGTTGATTAGTTAGGTTAGTTTTTAGATATGCTAATTTTAGGATTTACTTGACATAATTTTTACTGCATTTGTGTTGGATAATGTATTTGAACTTGTAGCCACACAACCTAGTGCATGATTTGTGCTCAGTACATAATGATAAATGAATCCACTCAGTACTTTGTGAACTTTAAACCTGTGAATTTTAATCAGAATAACTGCTGAAATTAACAAGAAAAATATTATTTAGCAACACCGATGATTGAACACGTAGCTAATTTTTTTCCACCAAGGATTAACATAGAAAATGAACCTTTGGTGCAAAGCTGCCACTTAATGTTTTCAGTCTAATTCGTGGCCTTTTGCCCATCTCCATCCTTCCAGAAAAGCAACCATCAAAACAGAATACAAATAAGCAAGACTTTTCTTCAAAATGCCAGAGTTGTGGTGTAGAAAATAAACAGATACTCTGTTCCCACATCCCAGGGTCCACTGTGATTCTTTTAAATGCCTTTTATTTCCATCCACAAAAAGCAGCTATATTCTTTTCATGGGATAAAAACAAATGTATACTGTTTTGTGATTTACTAAATATGGTGGCAGAGAGAACTCTTGAAAAGCAGGTTGCAAAATTTGTCCCCATGTAAATTGTAAGTTACTGCCACCTGCCCTCAATCTTTGACCAGAATTTTCCTCTTAAGAATCGCATGATAGACCTGATTCTGATTTTTGAAATATTTACATTTTGCTTTACAAAGATTTAAATTTACTTATCTTTTCTTCAGGCTAAAAAGTCACATAGAATAATTGAAATTTAACTTCATTAATGATTGTAAGGAGACTGATTGCTCGGGGACCACTGTGTTATTCTTCTTAAAATAATTAAAGAATTAAAATAATTTAAAATTCAGAAAGAATCACAATTTGGTAATTAAAAATATTTAAAAATAGAGAGTGGCTAGGATTTTGACCATTTATTATGTTAGGTTTAAAACTGACCTTTGAATGGCCTTCTGTTAGTGATATGGGAGGAATCTTGTTAAAATGTAGAAATGAAGCCAACATTGGTACTTAATTGATAATTTGTTGTTACAGAGAATAAGACCAATCAACTGTGTCTGAATTAAACAGTCTTTCAAGGGATTATTTTTCACTTAGTTGCAGAGGCTTTAAGATAGTTAGAAATGTGTTCTGAGAATTAGTTCAAAATTTCTCCAGCATGAGGCAAGTGTGGGCAGCGGGATATTCTGTGATTGACTTTGACCTACCTTTCCAAACTTTCCCTCTGTCCTTTCTTGTTCTCAGCATTCAGATCCTGAATTCCCATTTTGTAGCTCATTCCGAGACTGTCGTGGCCACAAGAGTTTTGTTGTTTCTTCTCAGTGCTGTATTCTCAACGCATGGCCCATGGTGGATTCCTTATGGCTTTTGTCTTTGTATCGTTTTCATTTTTTTTGAAAGAGCGGACTAGTTTTCTAGTCTCTGTGTTTTTTTTTTAAGTGTGGCATCTGCCTTTAAATACCTTTTTGCCTATCTGTTTTTAAGTTCTCCCCACCAGTTACCAACTCTTTTGAGTCCGGTTCCTCCAAGGGTCCTCTTGCCTCGTGATATTCGAGCCCATAGAATGAAACTGTCTGGTTCAGAAGCAAAGAATTTTATTCTTTGATGAAAGAATGGAAAGGAGTGAGCTTACGCTCTAGTCAGTGCTCTCCCTGGCAGTCAGTCATTGGTGGGGCTGATTTAGAGGGTTCCTGTTGGCGGGAGGGGACAGCGTTCTTGTGGCTTCCGGTCACAGGGCCAGGCACAGCCTCTATACCTGTGGCCGCCATCTTGGTCTGAGGCATCCCACACAGCACTTCTGCGTACAGGCTGCCCAGCTGAGGTGTTGGGCACAGTGATTCTTCTCTGGGAACTCTAATCCATCCTGTTAGGTGCGAGGGCTTTGCACACTGCCCCCTGTAAGCAAGTGAAGCTAGACTAAACCCAAAAGAGGTCACACCATGTCACTTAGATTCCACCTTATTTTCCCCAGTATCCCAGTGGGCTTTGCAGGGGAGATATCCATCAGGGACCATGAAGTTATTTATGAACTCCCTCCCCCTCCCCCAGTGTTTCAAAACTGGAAGCAGTCTCTTTGTGGTGTCTGCACTTTCTATCTGGTGCCACAGGTATTTTTGTGGTAACTCTTACTACATTGAGGACAGAATTCATATTTACATTATTTTCTTAATATTTGTCCTTTTCTGGGTGAAATATAAAGGCAGAGAATGGTTGTTAAGTAAACTGATAAATCAAACTTGAGAAAGAGTTGATTCCAAACACAGAACCAAGAATTGCCCCCCTCAACTCTATGAAAGAAGGTTTCTGTGGTAAATACTACATTTTGGGAAAAATTATACCAAGGCAGCCATTTTTTTTAATCCCTCCTTCAAATTTATCTCTTTACTAAATATCTTCTGTCTAAAAGACATGCATTGTTGGCCAGTGAAGTTTAAAAACTCTCATACTGGCTTTGGACTAGCCTCAGGCTTCTCCTTCTAATCATAACTGCTGTTGAATCTGGAGCATTAGTGTGGTTGTCCTGCAAGATACATGGAAAACCATCGGCTTTGGGGTGCGGGTCTGTGATCTGGCCCTGCAGTTTACAAGCCATGTAACTTGACTTCTCTCTCTTTCCTCCCTAACAGAGGGACTGAGAAAAGAAAATCTCTGACCTTCCCTCTGCATCTAGAGAGTTATAAAGTGATTCTTTTGGAGACTTGGATAGTTGGATTTAGCCTTTTAGAGCCATCAGACTCCCTGAGAATTAGGTTTAGTTTTCCAGGTTTGGGGCTAATTTTAGGTTGATCAGTTGCAAATCTGTGAAGGGTTATATCTTAAGCAAAGATATCTTTCTGAGCTTTTTTTATGCCTCAGGCTTAGGGGTTTGAAATCCTTCTCTCAGATGTGGATAAAGCCTCTAGTAATGTAAAAATGAGAGATTTTAGAACTTGATTGAATTGAATTACCAAATGATTCCCTAAATATATTTCTAACTTTGGTTATTATTTGCAGTGCTTGTTGAAAGCATGGTTAACTGAAAAAGAAGAATCTTTAAATAAAGTCCAGACGAGCAACTTCAAAGACCAAAAGGAACTAAGTGTCAGTGTTCGACGACTGGCCGTAAGTGATGTCGTCAGCATCTCTCTGTGAGCCCTTGATATCTTAGTGTTTATTGTCGGTGGTTAATACAATTTAGTGAATGAATTCATTTCCCTAACACTAGAATGCTGCCCTGTGATGATCTAGAACCAGAAGTCTTATGTTTTAGCTTTAGGGAATTAAAGCAAGTAAATTTTGCTATAAAATAAACATGTTTACATTTTCTGACTGGGGAACAAGGAGATAAGTTCCTGTTTAAAGTGATGCAGTAATCTAATAAGTATCTGAAATACTAGATTTTGAAGGAAGACATGGAAATGAAACGCCAAGCATTGGACCAGCTGAGTGAGATTGGCCAGGATGTGGGGCAGTTACTTGATAATCCTAAGACATCCAAGAAGATCAACAGTGACTCAGAGGAACTGACTCAGAGATGGGATTCTTTGGTTCAGAGATTGGAAGATTCCTCCAACCAGGTACCTTTTGCTTTGGGTAATACCTTGTGCCATTAAGTAGAAATTATACATTCAGGTTTGTTTTAGTGTTTATGAAATAAGAGCAGTAGTTTAACTAAAAAGTTGTTTTTTTATACCTGGTTAACGGTAAAATTGAAAAATTGACATGTATCTTCTTTAGTTTTCTAAAGTAAATTTTAATAGACCTTAAAAAACTTATGATATCCAGTCATTCGACCATTAGTAACTGATAACACTTAGACATGAATCCATTAAATGATCTTTGTGCTCAGTCACTCAGTTGTGACCCCATGAACTGTAGCTCGCCAGGCTTCTCTGTCCATGGGATTTACCGAGCAAGAATACTGGAGTGGATTGCCATTTCTTTCTCCAAAATGATTTTTTCTTCTTAAATAATCTTATAAATTTGAAAAATATTTTAGCACCTTGATAAAAAATAACACTTTGGTCTGTACATGAATGTCCATAGCAGCAAAATTCACAATAGCCAAAAAGTGAAACAACCCATATATCCATCAATAGACACGTGGATGGACAAAATGTGGTCTATTCATACAATGGAATATTATTGTGTGCTGTCTGCCAAGTCACTTCAGTCGTGTTCTACCCTTTGCAACCCTACGGACTGTAGCCTTCCAGGCTCCTCTGTCCGTGGGATTCTCTAGGCAAGAATACTGGAGTGGGTTGCCATTTCCTACTCCAGGGGATCTTCCCAAGCCAGGGATCAAACCTGCATCTCTTACATTTTCTGCATTGGCAGGCAAGCTCCTTACCCCCAGCGCCACCTGGGAATATTATTAAGTAATAATGAAATAATGTACCAATACATGATACAACAGAGATCAACCCCTGAAAACATTGTGCTAAGTAGCTCGTCACAAGGTTAATGCACTGATTCTGTCTATTAATACATGCCATATCCAGAATACACAAATCTGTAGAGACAGGAAGTAGATTAGTCATTTCCAGAGGGCAAGAGGGAGAGAAGGATGGGAGTGACTGTTACTGGGTATGGGATTTCCTTTTGATATGATAAACCTACTCTGGAATTAGAAAGTGGGCATGGTTGCACAACATCTCTGAATATATTGATTACCTTGGGATCATATATTTTCGAAGGGAGAATTTTATGGCTTGTGAATTATATCCCAATAAAGCTGTTGTAAAACATTAAACCTGGTTAATTTTTATTTCAGGTGACTCAGGCTGTTGCAAAGCTGGGAATGTCCCAGATTCCTCAGAAGGATCTGTTAGAGACGGTTCGCCTAAGAGAACAAGTAACTACAAAAAGGTCTAAGCAAGAGCTGCCTCCTCCTCCTCCCCCAAAGAAGAGACAGATCCCTGTGGATTTGGAAGCTAAAAAAAAGTGAGAACTATTTTGCACATGATATATTAATATTTTGTGCTTGGTACTTATTTTGTACTGATCACTAATCATATGCAAATTTAAGCATAATTATTGTAATGGAAATTCAACTACTGAACCACTCACTACCTCTGAGTCTTCTGAATATTCCACTTTATACTGGTTAAGCATCTAAGTCATCTGGATGATTTTATTTATCTTTGGTTCGATTGGGAGAACTGTGTGCCCGCAGCCTTCATGGACAGAATATATCGTTTCCTGAGTTCTTTCTTTCCCATTGTTTCCTGTGGGCGGATATAATTGTCCACGATCCTTTGTTTATCCTTTCTTCCACTGTCACAGTTCCTACAGTTTTGCTTCAGATCTATCTCCTTATTCTTTGTGACTCTCCTTCTTCTTACCTTTAAAAGATACTTAATTCAGGGAAGTAATTCCTTTGGATCTTTCTTTTTTCCTTCCCTTTCTCTCTTCATGTCTTCTTTCTTTCTTTGTTAATTCCTTTGTCTTAGTAACAGATTCTTCATGTTATCAAAGATCCATCTTTGGTAAAATTTGTTTCATTTTCTGACTCAAAAGAAACTTAGGATCTTCATAGGAGGAACAGCCATGTCTGGCATACATTGAGCTTTCACCAGTGTTGGACTATGGGCCAGGGACCATGCTCACCGGCCCTGGAGCAGATAGTCTCAGAGCAGCCCATGAATACTGCTGTTTTCTTGCCCTCTGACAGTAGAATTCCAGTGCTTGGGTACATGGGCAGTTACTTTTGCCTGAATAAAAATGATATGATTTCCCCAATTTAGCTTTTGTGAGACAAAGCAGGATTGCAGTTTTACCTGTTGACTTTAGTTTTGGTATTAAGGCTGCGTTCCTGCCTCCTAACAGCATCTCCTTGTAGGACCAAGCCTTGGACCTCTGAGTTGCAAACATCAGCTGTGGGACTTTTACTTCTGGAGCCAAGGCAGCAGATGAGGGAGATGCTTGTGATGCTGATCTTACTGTGGACCTTTGATTTCCTGAGTGTTTATATTCTGTCCGTATATCAGGCAGTGTGTGTCTCCAGTGCTGACTTTGTGTGTTTGGAAGCTGGGCAGGCTGTGAAAGACTAGGGTGCATGAATAGGTTCTGGTACCAGTTCTAACTTCACAGGTTAGGGGTTTATTCCTCCAGGTCTGCTTTCTCCTGCTCCTCCCCCATCGCAGATCAGATGCCAGATTACCTATGCTTCTTACCAACTGGCTACAGGTTAGAGGGTTCCACCACCTCTTCCTTGGACTTCAGATGCCAGTTACAAATCCAGATGGTTACCTATAGTTCTGACCAACTGGCTATAATTCAGAGATTTCTAACACCACCTCCTCTGCTTCAGTTAACTTGGTAGAGCAGCTTACAGAACTCAGGAAAACATTTTGCTTAATAGATGACTGATTTGTTATAAAAGGATACAATTCAGGGAGAGCTGGACTGAGGAGCTGCAGAGGGCGAGACATGGGGAGAGAGGGTGTGGGCTCCCATGGCCTCTCTAGGTGCCCTGCTCGCCCTGAACATCCACGTGCTCACCTACCCGAAGCTCTCTGATGCCTATGCTTGTGGGTTTTTAGGGAGGCTGAATTACAAAGTCATGATTGGTTAGATCTTTGATCTCTGGCGATTGATTCAACCTCCAGCCCCTCTCCTCTTCCCTGAGGTCAGGGGTGGAAGGTGAGACTACAAGTTCCAACCCTCTAATCACAAGGTTCGGTCTCCGGACAACCAGCCTACCTTTTTAGACGGGATTCAAAAGTCATCTCACTAACATGACAAATGACACCTTTGTTGCCCTGATCACTTTGGAAATTCCAAGAGTTTGGGAACCCTGTGTCAGAAGCAAGGCCGAAGACCAAATATTTATTTCTTACTGTAAATCACAATGTCGCGGTGCCTAACTATACAATCTCACACATGTCCATGTTGTATAGGGTGAGTTCTGTTGCAAGAAACAGAATACTGTGCCCAAAGTGACTTATACAGCGAGGTCATCGACTATCTCATGTTGCAAGAGGTCCGGAGGTGGGGCAGTTTGAATGGGATGGTGGGGGTCAGCATCGTGGCATCTTGTCTCTGCCATCGTCAGCATGTTAGCCAGGTAAAAGGCAAAACTTGTCTTTTCGTGGTCCCAAGATGCTGCTGTAGCACTTGGCATAACAACTTTGTATAACCTGCTTTACACGCAGGCAGGGAAGTTTTTCCTTATTTGTCTTCTAAAAGAATTTTTTTTTCTTTTTTTTAATCAGGGAGAAAGGCCTTTTCTGGAAGATATTAGCTAACTCCCTGACTCTGGTCTCACTGGCCAAAACTCAGACATTTGCCCTGCCCTGGGTTCCTGGGAGGTTAAATCTATCGTGTGTTTTCCATCTCTGTAGTTGTGTTCTGGGGGTACTCAGGCAGCTAGGAAGAAATGTGGGGAGGGAGGTGTCTGTTGGGTGGGCAACCAGTTGTGAGTTCCATAGTCTTCTGTCTGCGATTTGATTGATGCACAAATAGCTTCAGTTCATTCTTAGACACATAGAGGCTTGAGTATATTCAGTTTGTTATAATAGCAGTGAAATTTCATTATTAGAAAATTTGCCCAAATATTGTGTTTTTTTAAACTTTAAAACCCTTCTCAGTCTACTCATGGTGCTAGTTTTGCATTTTGGAGTGATATGCAACCACATCACTCCCCCTTCAATATGGTACCTCTTCCGGATTTAAGGATACGTTTCATATTCTAATTTACATTGTCCTAAAGTCCAGAATATTGTTAAGCATCCTAGTGAGACTTGATTTTCAGATCCTTTAATATTTTTAGTCTGATGTAGAAAGCATTATTAGCTTATCTTAAAATGGGCTGTCTGAACAGGTATGAACCTTGAATAACTGCATAGCACAGCTTATAATACATGCTTCAAAAGTAACAGTTGATTTCCCCTTCTCCTCTCCTGGTGCTGCTAGTGGCTGTTTTTTTTTTTTTTTTCCTTTTAACACCATAGTAACAGTCATTTCCTATAATCTAGATTTCTATCTATTAACATGACCTGAGATGATCATGGAGGCTCTAATGCATTCACATTGTTCTTGCTCATATTGAGGGCAGAGATGGACTGAGACTCCAAGGTCATTTAAAACATTTGGTTTGTGCTCCTGAAAGATTAAATAGAAATCTGCTGTGAAGATGACATGAGGAGGGTACCGTGGTTTGACTGATACTGTGACCTTTGGATATTTACCTAGGGTGTCACAAAATCCCATTCAAATGACGAGAAGAATTTACCTTGGTGAAAAGACAAATACTCAGAATTCACTTTCAGCCAGGTTTCCCAGAAGAATCAGCAAGGACAACCTGTGCTTACCTGAGAATCTCTAAAAATACCCAGAAGTTGCTTTGAGCTCTGGGTGCGGAGTCCTGCTCAGCTTAAATCGCAGCTCTACCCTTTGTTAGCTTTGTGGTCTGGAGAAGTTATTTAAAACCTCTGTGAGCTCAATTCCATCATCATTAGAAGGGATAATCATAGTGCATACTCACAGGGTTGTTGTGAGGATTCCTGGAGTTAATAACACACAGAAACCATTTCGAAAAGGGCCTGGCGTATGGCCAGCACCCAGGGAATGTTTCTCGTCTTGCTCCTGGCAACTGTGGTTTTAACTGACCTTCTCAACACCTCCCGGGTCTGTTCCCTTTTTTCCTTTTCCACTGTTACTTAGTTCTGGCTCCTGTGACTACCACCGTCTATTCTCTGGACTTGCCGCTCTTCTTTCTTTTCAGGGACCCAAAAGGATAAATATAATCATGTCAGTCCCATGCTTTAAGCCCCTCACTGGCTTTCTGTTGCCTTTCGGTTAAGGTCCGGCTCCTTCAGCTAGCCTGCAGGGCCTTCCAGCTCCTGGTCCGAGAGGCTCTCTGCCGCCTCATCTCTTGCTCCTCCCTGCTTAGGTAGTGCTCGCTATTCCAATTGCGCTCAACTGCTTACAGTGCTCAAAGTGTGTGCCTCCCTTTCTTTGTTCTCCTCTGGCAAGGATAACTCCTGGACATAAAGCTGTTGTTCTCCAGGAAGCCGTCCCTCCCCGATTGAATTAGGAGGCATCCTGTGAATTTCTGGGGTCGTTTCTGGTTTACCTTTATATTAAGAGCCCAGTCCAGTGCCTGGCATATATGAGGCTCAGTAATTTCATGTTGAATTAAAGAAGGCATTAGTTTAGGAATGTCTGTACTTGTTACCTGTGAGTATCTCACCATATCTGTTTTTCATGATCTACAAAGAGCTTGTAAAAATACAAGGGGTTTCTTATAATGTTTAAAAATTTTTATTTAATAATTTTTATTTATTAACTTTACAACTTTGTTCCTCTTTTCATACTTTAAACTGTAAATGTATGATGTGATTTTGTGTGGTTACTGTATTTCTGGGTTGCCTTTATTTTTGAGGCGTGTTTAAAACCACATGCCCTATCGGCGTTGTGGTTGCTCTCTTTCTTGAGCCAAGTGAAACAATAGTAGAAAATGAATGACAATTGGTAACATCTGAATCTTAAATCAGGTTTGATGCTATAAGTGCTGAGCTGTTGAACTGGATCTTGAAATCAAAGACTGCCATTCAAGCCACAGAGATAAAAGAGTATAAGAAGATGCAAGAAACGTCAGAAATGAAAAAGAAGTTGAAGGTAAAAGATAAAACAAAAATATAGCAGTGAATAAAATATTTCATCAGAATGGATCTGCTGTTGGCATAAAGATGTGATGGGATCCAAAAATTTTCCTGTAAAATAAATGTAGCCATAAGGTAGCTTTTAGAACTCTCTATTACATTTTGAATCTGTTCAAGCTAGCTGACATCAATTCCCTTTTTTCTACCTTCTTTAACCACTGAGATGTGCAGGAAGGGACACTTGCTAAGATGGTCCAGTTGTTACAACTCTTTTAGCTTGATTAGATCTATCGTAGTCTGACACCTAATATATGAATTTATGCTGAAGATGTTTTGGCTTCTGAATACAACAAGCAATTTCGAATCTCCAGATTTCTTCTATATACATTCTTTTTAGATAAGAGATGTATTTTAAAAAACAGCTATAAAATGTATGGGATCTTAGCTGTGCTACTTTATACTGCGTGTGTAGTACTGTAAATTGAAGCAGGAGGTTGTAGTGATTTATGTTGTTGGTGTTCATGAAGTCTCTGTGCATCTTTGCATGAATTATTTGGGCACTTTGAGCAGGTCTATATTGCCATCTCCATCACCAGTGGAGTTTGTAAAGAGTTTCAGTTCAGTTCAGTTGCTCAGTCATGTCTAACTCTTTGTTACCCCATGGACTGCAGCGTGCCAGGCTTCCCTGTCCATCACCAACTCCTGGAGCTTACTCAAACTCATGTCCATCGAGTCAGTGATGCCATCTAACCATCTCATCCTCTGTCATCCCCTTCTCCTCCTGCTTTCAATCTTTCCCAGCATCAGGGTCTTTTCCAGTGAGTCAGCTCTTCACATCAGGTGGCCAAGGTATTAGAGCTTCAGCTTCAGCATCAGTCCTTCCAATGAATATTCAGGGTTGATTTCCTTTAGGATTGACTGATTTGATTTTCTTGCAGTCCGAGAGACTCTCAAGAGTCTTCTCCAACACCACAGTTCAAAAGCACCAATTCTTCCGCACTCAGCTTTTTTTATGGTCCAACTCACATCCATACACAACTACTAGAAAAACCATAGCTTTGACTAGACAGACCTTTGTTGGAAAAGAGTTTGGAGAACATTTGGAAATGTGAGTTAGAAAGTAGTAGGTACTGTGGGAATTGAGAGGAGGCCAGGATTGCAGCTGTCTCTATCTACTGGTGAAGGCTTGGAGCTGGGCTCAAGGGCAAACCTGGCAGGCAGTGCCCTTGAGCAGAGGCTCAGAGTGGGGCAATCATGCTGCAATGCTTGGAACAGAGAATTTGTTTTGTTTTGTGCTAGATGTGTGTGTAAAAGTGGTAGAGAATTAAGGCTAGAGAGGTGGTTTGGGGTTAGACCTGACTTTGAATGTTTGTGTGAGAAGTTGAGACTGATTTTTGCTTTATCATTTCCACTGTGACTGTTCTTAGCTAGAGGTCACCACTGACGATTGCTTTCAAAAGGATAGGTTTCCGTTTTCCTCAGATCTCCCTTCTCTGCAGCATTTGCCACTGTTGACCTTCCCTTCTCAAATTCTCAGTGGTCAGTCTAAGACATCAGTCTGATCATGCAGCTCCAGTGCTTGCAATTAATTGATGACTTCCCTTTGCTGTGGGGAGATGATGTAAATGATGCCAGGCCCCAGCATACAAGGCCTCCCAGGCCTGTGTCTTCTCTACCCCTCAGCACAGCCTCTGCAGCTCTCATTCACTCCTCAGAGCTCCAGCCCTCCTGACTCCTGTGTTTTTCTCAATCCTTTGCCTTCTCCATGTGTTGTTTTCCGGGCTCCAAATGGCCATTTAGTAAGCCTTTATGCTTTGTGGCTGAAATGCCCTCTATTTCAGAAAGCTTCCATTAGCCGCGATAGGCAGATTCCATATTGCTTTGACCATACCTCTGTGAAAACCCTTATTGCACTTACATCATTGTTTATATGTCTACTGCCAGTGCTTAGAAAGTGAGGGTGATTTTCCACTGAAGCATGTGTTTTCAGCACTCTGTAAAGTTCTAGGCTTGTGGAAGGAGAGAATGATGACTGTGGACAGTGGGGACGTGGAAGCACCATTATCAGAGCCCTCTGCACAGGGGATCAAGAGAGCCAGATGGGAGAGCTGTGTTCCATGATTTCATGTGCTTCTGAAAGACCAATAGAGGCTATTAATCAAAGGCAGTAAACTGGCAGAGAACTTGGAAGTTATAGTGATCTTTATGGAACAAGTCCCATAAAATATTGATAAGTTCTGTCCTGTGATCTAGACACAATTTTACTTACAGAAATTGTTATTGTAATATTTGAGAGGAAAAAAATAACAATTGTGGAAGGGATAGGCTACCCACTCCAGTGTTCTTGGGCTTCCCTTGTGGCTCAGCTGGAAAAGAATCCACCTGCAATGTGGGAGACCTGGGTTCGATCCCTGGGTTGGGAAGATCCCCTGGAGAAGGGAAAGGTTACCCACTCCAGTATTCTGGCCTAGAGAATTCTGTGGACTGTATAGTCCCTGGGGTCGCAGAGAGTCGGACACCATGTGTATGTAAGGCGTGATTGCAGTTCTTATGTTTTTCCTTTATAAGTTTCCTTATTTTGTTGTTTTAGACAAATAGTGTCAGTGGGATGGGAAATATGTAAAATAAAGAAAATTTAACCATTGCTAATTTTTCTTGCAAATTTGGGAAATATCAGCTAGTTTTGTTTTAATGAAGGAATAACTTGTTCTGATGCAATATCTGAGTGGAGAATCCTTTGTTCAATCTACCACTGCCATAAAAAGTAGGAGAACAAAGATAATTATCAATTGGAGAAATTTCTAATATTGACTGTGTACACAAAAATTTGAGTGTGTGTGTGTCTGTGTGTGTGTGTCCATGATCTTGCTCAGCCTTTTCTTACTGATTCTGGAAGATTTTGTGTTCTTCTGTCTCTGAGATATAGGGACATAGAGAATATCAAACCATAGAGACATAAATATGAAAATTAGCAGCCATTTTTCAAATATAAAGAATATAATTCTTTAGTTTGGTCCTGAAACATATTGTCAGTGTCTAAAAATTATGTGTGAATTATGTTTGTGGTTAAAATTTGCATTATACCCTATGCTTAATATGAAACCAACAAATGATATTGAGACTCAAATTATTTCTTTCTTAAATCTTAAATAATTTATGTTTGGTAATCTCTGTCTTCATAGCACATTCATTTGACTCAAACTTATTTTTACTGAGTTCATATATGTGACTAGATATCCTGGATCTAAAATACTAATTTTAATTATTTCCTCTGATAGAATCTCATAACTGTAGTGTACAACTTTTTCTCTTATAAAAGAAATGAAGGTTTTATACTGTTTGTTTGAATTTACCTTTTGACATTTAATAACCTCTGCCCTCTGGAGGGCAGCCTGAAATGGCATAGTTTTATCTTGTAGTATTTTCTTAGGTAAACTTTGTAACACCTAAAGAGAATGTGGAAGGGCCATAAAATATAAAAATGTCAAGAAGCATCAGCATTATACTAGAAGAAAGTTTGAACTATTCTTATATTTGGAACTTTATTTTCAGGGATTAGAAAAAGAACAGATGGAAATAAAACCCCGACTGGATGAATTACACCAAACTGGACAAATCCTTTTGGAGCAAATGGGAAAAGGTGAGAACTTTGCTTTTCAAAAAATATTTTCTTAGATGGTGACATTGAATGCTGTTTCAGTTCAGTCACTCAGTCATGTCTGACTCTTTGCTACTCCATGGACTGCAGCATGCCAGGCCTCCCTGTCCATCACCAACTCCCAGAGATTACTCAAACTCATGTCCATCGAGTCAGTGATGTCGTCCAACCATCTCATCCTCTGTCGTCCCCTTCTCCTCCCGCCTTCAATCTTCCCCGGCATCAGGGTCCATTCTACTGAGTCAGTTCTTCTCATCAGGTGGCCAGAGGATTGGAGTTTCAGCTTCAGCATCAGTCCTTCCAGTGAATATTCAGGACTGATTTCCTTGAGGATGGACTGGTTGGATCTCCTTGCAGTCCAAGGAATTCTCAAGAGTCTTCTCCAATACCACAGTTCAAAAGCATCAATTCATCGGTGCTCAGCTTTCTTTATAGTCCAACTCTCACATCCATACATGACTACTGGAAAAACCATTGCTTTGACTAGACAGACCTTTGTTGGCAAAATAATGCTATTTACCGTTTAACAAATAAAATATTTACTTGTAAGACTCTAGCCCTCTTTTTGCTAGAAAAATGGTTTTTCATAAAAATTTCTAGGCAGCAGAATCATTTTAGAAATGAAAATTTATGCTGAAGCTGATTATATAAAACAGATAATAGCAAAGTTGTTCTGCTTTTATATGGATCAGTTCAGTTCAGTTCAGTTCAATCACTCAGTTGTGTCTGACTCTTTGCGACCCCATGGACTGCAGCACGCCAGGCCTCCCTGTCCATCACCAACTCCCGGAGTTTATTCAAATTCATGTCCATTGAGTCAGTGATCAACATCTCATCCTCTGTCATTCCCTTCTCCTTTCTCCTTCAATGTTTCCCAGCATCAGGGTCTTTTCAAATGAGTCAGCTCTTCCCATCATGTGGCCAAAGTATTGGAGTTTCAGCTTCAGCATCAGTCCTTCCAATGAATATTCAGGACTGATTTCCTTTAGGATTTATATGGATATTTATATGGATAAGAGAACCCAAATAAAACTCTCATGATTTAGCAGGAGTTAAAATCCAGTTGTGTGGGAGATTTTAAAATCTCATCCTTGGGGTTACATGTTGGAGGGAGGCAGTAAAAGAAAATGTTATGTTGGCGGTATCAGGGATGCGAAGTTATATTAGGGTAAATTCATTGAGATTATTTGATTTTTGATAGCTTTCAGTGCATTATGTTGATTTAGTACAGGTATTTCATTATAGTTAAATTTGACAAGGTGTTACTTGTACTTGAAATTTTTACCTACATTAAAGAACTTGTTTTTCCCCATAGACCCAGTGGCTCTGGAGAATGTAAAGATTAATATTTCTGCCAAACAGTTTTGTATATGATTCTTTTTGGGTCTTACTTTGAAAGACTCTTCTTATAAACCCTATTCTTTATTCCAACAATAAGTGATTTGGAAGTCTGTTACAATTCTCCTTGATAAAATCCAGAGATGCTCCAAGCCAAGTTATGAGTATTAGTACTTCAACAATGTAGTTTTCAACCTTTTTATTTTTTGACTTCTTACTATAGAAAATGGAAATATACACAAAGCAGATAGAATAGTACAGTGAACCTCCGGTATCAATTATCCCTTCAGTAATTAATGATAGTCTACCATTCTCGAATTATCTATACTTCTACTCCTCATCCACTTAATCATTATTACTATTTTCACATTTTTATAGTTACATTGAAATATATGAAACTGTGTTGTTTTGACAAACCTACACACACTTATGAATATATAGACTATTTCCACCCTTCCAGAAAGATACCTGGTGTCTGTAATGGATCAATCAATTGCTTCCATCTCAGAAAACCACATTTTAAAACACTGTAGATTGTTTTTCCCTCTGCCTTTTGAAAAATATGTCAATTTATTTTGTATATGTACTGAGGTCACATACACAGACAAAGACATGTATGTGTCCAGTATATATACATTTATTTATTAATTATGCAAATGTACCACTGTCATAAATTATTAATACAGCTTAATTTCTTTCTTTCCTTCTCCCTCCCTCATTCCTTCTGTCTCTCTTTCCCTTCCTGTCTCTCTACTTCCCCTTCCTTCCATGTAGAATAGTATTTTCATTCACAGTCCACCGTAAGTGTCTTATTACTGGGTGTGGGCACCCCACTTGAAGATTACACTTTTAAGTATTTACTTGAAGGGACCTAGAGACAGAGAATGTAATTTCCTTTTAAGATACTTCAATAATTACAATAAATTGTGTGTTAAGTTCATGTTAGTTAACAATCATAGTTTCTTCACTTCTACATCAACATTTGAGCTTGGAAACCAGACTTTATCTGGGTGATGAGGGGGTAATTTCATTAGTCTGTGAACTGAATTAACTTCTTGTCTGTCTCAGGTTTTGGTGGGTATGGCAGATATAGAGTTCAGAGACTCATAGGAAGAATACATAGGGAGGGAGGTGGTGAGAGGTGATATGTTAAAGCAAGAATAACACTGAATTGGGGAATGAATGGGAGACCTTGGTGTCTCCTGTCTTTTCCTAGTTTTGTGTCATTGGGCAAATCAAGTAACTTTTTTGTTACTTTGCTCCTTTGTCTAGAAAGTGAAGAAGTTTTGATAGGTGATTACACCTTTTGCTTGATAAAATCTTACTGTGAATAGGCATTTTCTATAATATATACTCTGAAAACTGAGTTCATGTGGAAGTGCTATTTGCGAAAGATCAAGTACAAATATCAGGGAATATATGATATTTTATAAAGGGGTGAATTTTGTGACCTCATGTATACTTGTTTAATTTTATAGTGAACCTTTGATATTTTGCGTTACCTTTTTTTTTTTTTTTTTTTGAGCTTTGGTAGGAGTGGAAATTCATTCATTCCCTACAGGGCCCCAATTCTGTTTATTTTAAAAAACATCTGTCGTTAAAATTTTTTAAGATGGGATGTGAAGCTTAGAAATGGGGACATCGATCAGAAAAGAGTCTATATATTCTGGGTTTAATTTTCCCTTTTTTGGGGAGTGTGTGCCTTTTGTTAGTGAGAGAATAAAAGTGATTTAAAAATTTCCCACTGTCATTCCATTTTATCCATTATTCTAATTTTATGGTTGTTGCATTTTCCTTCTTAACATGTCGTTAGTGCTGTTAATCCTCCTGCTGTTTTAAAACCAGAAATGTTGAACAGAGATGAAAGAACAACTGGGTGATCCTCCCTGCCCTTCCTCCTCCTCAATACATTTGAAATAAATCCTAGACCTTGGATAATTAATGTAGAAGTTTTTTTAACTTTACCCAGAGTAAATTTACCCAGAGTCTGCCTATGTAAGGATGCAGATACATGATTCAGTTCAGTTAGAAAAACACATCAAATTCTTCAGTAGACAGATGTTCAAATAATGGCATCACTGGTTTTCTCAAACTAGTTTCATCAAAACATTCCAGTACAGTGCAGTCTGATAGGACCTTTCTACCTAACACGCGTGAATTACGTTTTGTGACATCTCTTGTAGCGCAAAAATGTTTTTAAAAAGTGAAATAATTTGTTTTGTTTGACTTTCACAACTGCCATACCAAACCTGGTTTTCTTGGTTTTTCTTGGTTTTCTTATTTTATTCCAAAAGATTGTTAATTACTATAACAGAAAAGTGGGTCACTTGGATGATGTGGCTTTAAGAACTGACTCCTAATTGGCAAAGTCCTTGTGGCTCAGATGGTAAAGAGTCTGCCTGCAATATGGGAGAGCCGGGTTTGACCCCTGGGTTGGGAAGATCCCCTGGAGAAGGAAATGGCAACCCACTCCAGTATTCTTGTCTGGAGAATTCCATGGACAGAGGAGCCTGGTGAGCTATAGTTCATGGGGTTGCAAAGAGTCAGACCTGACTGAGTGACTAACACACATAAGCCTAAGGAATTTGATAATGATGAAGTGTTTTGCAAACATTTCCCTAGATTTTAATAGTGATAGATTGAAAAGCTAAAGTCAAGTGAGAGTAAGTAGCCAGAATATGTTATATTTTATCCCTTCTGGAAAATTGATACAATGATGGGATATTGATTTTGGCTTTAGGTCAATCATCTAAGAGTTGGATGTTCTATAGAAATAGAAAAGCTATTACTCTGGACCTCTAGGAGCAAAACAATTGTTTTAAAAGACAGTGTATGGTTTTCCTTTTTAAAGATGTAAACTGCACTTTATTTATTACTTTGATACTTGTCCAAACTATAATAGTATCAATCTTAGAGGAGGGAGATTTAAATTTCGAGAACTGGTTTGAAAGGGCAAAGTGGATGGATGGTGAAATATCGTCAGTGAATAAAAAAAATATTTGAAGATTTTCCAGAATTGCCTAGAACCTAAAATAACTATCTCTTACCTATTTTCTGGATTTGTGGTGACAATTTTCCATCTCAGGAATTTTATTTGCCAGCTTAATTTCCTTTCTTGTTTATCATAAATTACCCTGACATGTAAATTTGAAGTGGCTGATGTTATTTCTTTGTCCACTTAAAATAGAAATGGCCAGGCAGAAGCACAGGCTAGATTTCCATTGCTCAGGTAGTTGTCAGAAAAAACTATTTTTTTTTTTTTTTAGTAATTTATTTAGTTTATGACCTGAATTAATAGGGATAATTGAACTTGAACTGTGGTATGAATGTTTTGTCTAGGTGTGATATTGTATTACTTGTGTAATGATGGACAGTTTACTTCAGCAATTGACATGGGTGATATATGCACATTATGTAATGTCACATTTGCATTTTTAATTTTCAGTGGATGTGGTGTGTTACAAAAATTTTCAAAATTGCATCATCTCTGGATCCTAAGTGATCTTTTGTCTTACATGCCATTTTTCCCCCATAGAGCTCTCATTACCCTGGATTTTGATGGCATATATTTACAAAGTTTTTGGCCCTCCTGCTTAAATAATAAAGATGTTAAGCCCATCTTTTCAACATGCATGCCCTCCTCAGGAGATAACATTTTTTTTTTGCAGATTTCCCATAATTTTTCATAGTAATTTTATGACTTGATGGTATTTTATATTAAGGGAAAGACTATGATAAAGTCTGTTATATATAACTCTTATTTTTATGAACATTCTCTACCTCTCAAAAATATGAGACAAACAAAATTATAAGATGTCAACAATAAACATAATGGTGGTTTTTTTTTCTTTCTTATATGTTTCTGAAGTAGATAATCTTAACACTGCATTGATATTTTGGCATTTCCTGGTCTATGTGTAACATTCCAATAGGCTTGCTAATGCTTCTTGCTGAATCCTGCCTGCTGGCTTCCTATTCCTGCACTCACCAGGTTGCTCCCAGCACTCGGGACTCTTGACATTTGTTTTGCAATTCCTATGACATGTGGGTTTGGTCACCAAAGTCTCAATCTTTCTCCTCGTTTTTCTCCCTTTTTCCTGGTGACAGAGGGCCTACCTTCTGATGTCACAGCCCCAGACAAATCCAAACACTTCATTTTATTTCTCAGACTCAGACTAGAAACTAATAGAGCAGTAGGTTGCTAAGGACAGAAACACATACCTATAGAGAAGGCAGTGGCTGACACTCCACTGTTAGCTTTTTGTGATGGTCACCCCACTCCTGAACTGCTATTACAAGCTCCCCCTCTCCTGTTTTATCAGGGAATTAAGCATAATTATTTTTGAGAGCATCATTTTAATTTTTGTTGTGTAAAAAGGAACTTAAGAGAGTGATCAGTAAACATGATACTGCCTCATTATTTTCAATATGTTATAATGTTTACAGCAAATTGAAAACTAATTTTGTAATAATATCTAAAGTATCTGCTTATTTTTTATGTCTATGTAGAAGGTCTGCCTACTGAAGAAGTAAAAAATATTTTAGAGAAGGTATTATCTGAATGGAAGAATATATCACAGCGTTTGGAAGATCAGGCGAGAAAAATACAGCTGCAGGAAGATATTAATGCTTATTTCAAGCACCTTGATGAGCTTGAAAAGACCGTAAAGACAAAAGAAGACTGGGTAAAACACACTGCCTCTTCAGAATCTCCCCAGGAGTCCGTGCCAAGCTTGAAGGACTCCTATCAGGTAAAGACACAGCACATGAAAGGACTCTGTGTCCAGTTCTGTATTTAAAGAAGATGCTCGCTATTATAAGGAATCAAGAAAAATAGTACTGAAGAACAGAAACACAGGGAATGGACTTGTGAACACAAGGAGGGTAGGAAAGGGCTGGGTGAATTGAGATAGTAGCACTGACGTATATACACTGCTGTGTGTAAAATAGCTCGTTCCCTGGCGGCTCAGTTGGTAAAGAATCTGCCCGCAATGCGGGAGACCTGGGTTCAATCCCTGGGTCGGGAAGATCCCCTGCAAGAGGGAATGGCAACTGACCCCAGTATTCTTGCCTGGAGAATCCCTATGACAGAGAAACCTGGCAGGCTGTCATCCATAGTGTCGGACACAAAGAGTCGGACCCAACTGATCAACTAGCAGTTTCACAATAGCTACCTGAGTATAGAACAGGAAGCCCAGCTGGGTGCTCTGAGATGACCAAGAGGGATGGGGTGGGGTGAGTTGGAGAGAGGCTCACAGGGAGGGAACACATGTATACGTTTAAAAAAAAGCAGAAGATGCTCCTTGTATCCCATGCTTTCGGTGAGCTCTGCTCTGATTGATTTTCTGTGGGGATGTTCATCTTCAGCGAGTTGTGTGATCACGTTTTCTCTTCGTAGCGGGAGCTGGCAAACCTGCGTAGCCTCCACCCCAGAATTGAAATGCTGCGTGCAAGCTGCTCAGCCTTGAAGTCTCGGCCTTTCGCCCCAGACTTTGTCCAGCAGGATTTCGAGAGCTTGGTGGGCCGCTACCAAGCCGTGCAGCAGGGTTTAGAAGAGCGCCACCAACAGCTCCAGAACGGTAAACCCACTCTCTTGAATTTTTCTCTTAGATGATTCCACCATCTTGCTTTCTCAGTTTGACTTAACTTAAAAATTACTTCCAATATTTAAACCTGGAGAAGGAAATGGCAACCCACTCCAATATTCTTGCCTGGGAAATCCCATAGACAGAGGAACCTGGCAGGCTATAGTCCATGGGGTCGCAAAGAGTTGGATGTGACTAAAAAGACAGCATAGCATGTGTTTAGACCTTTAGTACACTTGCTTGTTTTACACCAGCCTCCCTGTATTTTCCTCTGGGCCTGCCACTGTTCCACTTCTTAAAGTATATTCAGACTATTTCCTGGATTTACACTTGTTTGTAAAAATGCAGACATCTTTCACATGCTATTCAGACTGTGTTAATGGGATATAATGATTTTTAAAGAGGTTTTTTTTTTTTTTAGGGTGTTGTTTCTCCCTTTCACTGAAGGAGGCCAGCTGATATCATTACTAACAGGGCTAAAAGGAATGATCGCTTGCTTCTGTTTGCTCCAAATGGCTAAAGTTTTAGCAGTGCCATCTCTTCTTTTCAAAGAAATAGTGTTCCTCTTTCAATGTTGGAAACATTTTGAAGAATTTTTACATTTGGATTAAGACTGGTCTGGGAAAGTTAATTCCTATAGATCTTTAAAACTCATTCCTCATATATTATTTTCTCCTTGGCTTTGAAGTCAGAAATTGCGTTGCATTATGTAATACTATGGGGAAGGCATGCTAAAAAGCTACACATTTAACCATACCCTTCCTTGAGGCAACTGTAGGTTATGTAATGGCGTATAAGACTCTATGGTGAGCAATTTGTCATGTTTCCTTTATTTTGGAAAGGCATTTGGACACCATACTTCTGTTGACTGAACTCAGTTAATCTAGACCGTGAAGGGTTTGAGAGGACCTCCTTTTCAATTTGCCGTTATGAAATCGGCTTTCATTTTTGACAAGAGCAGTTTAAATGTTTATTCTTTCCTTTAAAACAATTGGTAAATTTATTTATTTTTGTTTTTGATTGTGGTAACATATACATAACATAAAACTTACCATTTTAGCCATTTTAAAGTGTAGAGTCCAGGAGTGTAAAATATATTCACATTATCGTGCA
Source organism: Cervus elaphus (assembly GCF_910594005.1). Taxonomy (NCBI): domain Eukaryota; kingdom Metazoa; phylum Chordata; class Mammalia; order Artiodactyla; family Cervidae; genus Cervus; species Cervus elaphus. The sequence goes on from NC_057840.1 coordinate 28,255,567, forward strand.
ACCCAGCCCCAGAACTTTTTCACTTTGTAAAATCGAAACTATATACCCGTTCAGCAGCAGCTCTTCATTTCCTCCTCCCCCCAGCCCCTGGCAGCCACCATTCTACTCTCTGTTTCCCTGAGGTTGACTATTCTAGAAACCTCTCCTAAGTGGAATCAGACGGTTTTTCTTTTTTGTTGACTGGTTCATCTCACTTATCCTCAGAGTTCCTTTGTGTGGGTTGGGTATGTCAGAATTTCCTTCCTTTTTGAGGCTGAATAGTATTCTATTTTATGTAGACTTCATGTTTTGCTTATCTATTCATTAGTAGATGGGCGTTTGGTTAGTTTCCGCCCTTCGGCTATTGTGACTAATACTTCTGGTTTCTTAACTTTTGCTGCTGGTTGGTCTCAGCTCTTTGTGCTTCATAGGAGCTGGCTTCCTCTCCACTCTAGCATTGCTTGTCTGTAAATTTGCCATCAGTGGCTGAAGTACCCATCCCTCCAGCTGGCTGGGGCAGCCATTATTTCCCAGGGTACCTGTGCACCTAGCTGTGGTGTTCTGTACAGCGTCCACCCCTCTGCGGATGGCGGCCTGTCTACACACTTGAATTTAGAGGATGACTGGCTGGAGGGGATCTTGTCTCCTTTTATTCTTTGTGTAGCTACTGGGGCAAAGGAGATTATATGAGACAAAAGGATCATTGTAGTACTATCTTCAGAGAGACATTTCATCATGATGAAGAAAAATGATGGTGGGTTACTTAATATTTCAAGCATCAACATCCGCAGGAATGAAGTCACCACTGTCTGACTCTCAGAAATGCCAGTGGAGTGATTTATTTGATCTCTAAGAGAGACCCTATGTAATTTTAATTATGGAGTTTAATTTCTTGTGTAATAGAATTCACCTATTATATATAAAGATTAACAATATATGTAACAATATTAATTTCCTAACAATAGTTTCTCAAAGTGAGTACTTTTCCATGAACAGAACTGAAGAGCCGACCTGGACGTGCGTATTTGGAAACATTGAAAACACTGACAGATCTGCTAAATGACTCTGAAAATAAGGCCCAGATGTCTTTGAATGTCTTGAATGATCTTGCAAAGGTGGAGAAGGCCCTCCAAGAAAAAAAGGTAATATATAATTTAGGCCTAAGTGGTCTAGGTTCATTTCTAACATATCATATATTTTGAAATGTTTTTTAAAGATGTATTTGTTTTGGTCAAAATTGGTCAAACATTGCTTATATTTCTTATAATTTGAGAGTTAATTACTATAATTTAAGATCTCAGATACAAGGTGGTTATTAAATGTTTTTAATAGAATTTGCTAAGTCACTTCTGTTGTGTCCAACTCTTTGCGACCCCATGGACCATAACCCGCCAGGCTTCTCTGTCCATGGGATTCTCCAGGCAAGAATACTGGAGCTGGTTGCCATTTCCTCCTCTAGGGATCTTCCTGACTCAGAGATCGAGCCTGTGGCTCTTATGTCTCCTACATTGGCAGGTGGGTTCTTTACCAGTAGTGCCACCTGGGAAACCCTCTAATAGAATAAAAGCATATTTCCTCCTTCTATTGTGACTAGCTTAAAATTCTCAACTGGATAAAATGTCTTTAATGAAATGAAGAATATCGATTGTGTTCTTCTTTTTCTGTGTTGAATGAAAATGCTTCTCTGGTCACTTAAAGTATGTGTCTGCACTATTTCATCAGATACAAGTGATCCCCCATTGAGCCTTGCACACCGGGCCCTCATTGGGCCTGTTGTTCTGCTGGTTTTTAGTGTAGAGAATGTTGGGTTGGCCAAAAAGTTTGTTCAGGTGTTCCATAAGATATTACAGGAAAACCCAAATGAACTTTTGGCCAATCCAATATATTGTCTTGAAACCATACACAACTCATATAGGGAAAGCTATGACTTTTTTGATTATCCTTATTGGTTTTTCATGGGACTTCCCTGGTGTTTCAGCGCTAAGGAATCCGCCAGCAATGCAGATGCAACAGATGTGGATTTGATCCCCCAGTCTGGAAGATCCTTTGGAGGAGGGAATGACAGGTCACTCCAGTATTCTTGCCTGGGAAATCCCAAGGCCATAGGGATTCAGTCCATGGGGTCGCAAAGAGTTGGACATGACTGAGGCGACTGGGCACATTCTTTTTTCATGAGTTTTTCACAATTCTTTTTTGATCAAATTCTGTTTAAAAAGTGATTTTGACTGTTTATACATTATTATTGAATACATCTTCACAGATAGATTATTATGTGTATTTTTAATCTTGAAATCTGTTTTCTAGGCTCTTGATGAAATCCTGGTGAATCAAAAACCTGTGTTACATAAACTTGCAGAAGAAACAAAGGCTTTGGAGAAAAATGTTTCTCCAGATACAGAAAAAACATATAAGCAAGAATTTGATGATGTTCAAGGAAAGTGGAACAAACTGAAGGTCAAGGTTTCCAAAGATTTGCATTTGCTTGAAGAAATTACCCCCAAGCTCAGAACTTTTGAGGTAAATCTAAAGGCCACTAGGAGGTTAAGTTTATTACAGACTAAAGTAGTAATTGTCATTAAATATCTATTATTTGAGTAGTTTGCATTCTTTCTGGTCCCATGTTTGTTAATGTACTTAAGATGGGATATATATTTTCAACCAAAGATATACTTTTAATGGTACTGGAAACCACATTTATCTCCTTTTGCCTAGCAAAAAGGCTTGTTGGTAGCAGTAAACTGGACCTTGCAGATAAGAGAAAATTGCTTAAAATTGTCAAAATAATGTTTCAGAGATGAGCTCGCATGAAATATTGGTTGGTGGTTAGATTGCAGTGGTGACTCGGTTAGAGTGGTAGAAGTTGCCTGGATAGTAGCAGATAGCCGAGTTCTTGAAGCTGTTTCCTTAAAATTTCAGGCATTTTTAGACCTTTGAAAAACCTGAACTAGGCTACTAACAACCAGTATCAGATTGGGAAAGCAGGTAATTCGAGGGACATGAAAATTCAGAAAAGTGAAAGTGAAAGCTGACTCTTTGCTACCCCATGGACTATACAGTCCATGGAATTCTCCAGGCCAGAATACTAGAGTGGGTAGCCTGTCCCTTCTCTAGGGGATCTTCACAACCCAGGGATCGAACCCAGGTCTCCCACATTGCAGGCGGATTCTTTGCCAGCTGAGTTGCAAGGGAAACCCAAGAATACTGGAGTGAATAGCCTATCCACTCACCAGGGGATCTTCCTGACCCAGGAATCAAACCGGAGTCTCCTGCATTGCAGGCTGGGTCTTTACCAACTGAGCTATTCAGAAGCAGGATCCTTTGTTCCATCTGAAAATGTTGACAGAGAGTTCCAGAAGAAAGGATAATGTGAGGATGTAAGGAGAAAGTGGTCAAGGTCCATGTCAGACGGGACAGCCAGGATTTAACGTTTCACCTGCAAGGAGGATGAAGAAAGGAAGTGATGAAGTTTCTGAGTCACCTGGTAGAGAAGGTCCAGATGAAGGATGAACTGATTACACTCTCTTTGTAACCCACGAGTGCCTCCTTGCTTCCCTTGTGGCTCAGCTTGTAAAGAATCTGTCTATAATGCAGGAGACCTGGGTTCGATCTCTGGGCCGGGAAGATCCCCTGGAGTAAGGGAAAGGCTACCCACTCCAGTATTCTTGGCTAGAATTCCATGGACCGTATAGTTCATGGGGTCACAAAGAGTCGGACACGACTGAGCGATTTTCACTTTCACTTTCAGTGCCTCCTTACCTTGGCCTTTTGTGGTTTATTTTCTCTACTTACGTATCCAGGGTATACTTCTCATATGGTGCCTGGCACAGAGAAGACACGCAATGATATTTTTCAGTGAATGAAATGAGATTAGTAATATGAGATTTAGATGTGCACATATATATATATATTTAGAGATGTTTTATATATATACATGCTTATATATATGAGGATTTTTATAAAAGTTGTTTCTAAGAAAGTGGAAATACTGAAATGAAGACAAAACTTATGAAAATGATGTTTTAAAAATTAAAATTAAAGCATGTGGTAGAAGCTGGTAGGCTATACAGTCTAGGAAAGGATCCAGGAAGATGAGCAAGAGAGGGGATCACTGAAATATGAGGGAAGCTGTTTGACATAGAAACCAACAGTTCCAAGTCATGACGGGAGAATAAGGATGGCAGGGGTTCTGTGTGTGTATGTGTAGTCGTAGTGGAAGGAGTTAGTTTTCTTGAAGTGTAAGCTGCAGTTCTACACTGAGATCTCGTTCGAGCAAACCATTAATTTTGAAGAGGAGTGTGTTTTTCTGTAGTTTTTTGGCTTAAATTTGTGAGTGGATCCACTTCCCTTTGTGTGTGTGCGTGTGTGTGCGTGCGTGTGCATGTTAGTAACTCAGTAGTGTTAGACTCTTGGCAACCTCATTGCAGCCCTCCAGTCTCCACTGTCCGTGCAGTTCTCCAAGCAAGGATACTAGAGTGGGTAGCCATTCCTTTCTCCAGGAGATCTTCCAGAACCAGGGATTGAACCCAGGTCTCCTGCTTTGCAGGCGAATTCTTTACTGTCTGAGCCAACAGTCTTCAATTGTCATTCTTTCTAACATTAAAAACCACAATTAATCTTATTTGTGATTTAAAATTTTTGTTATGTTCCAAGTATTGGATTATCAGTGGTTCTCAACCATGGGTAAATTTGCCCCCAGAAGGACATTTTTTAATGTTTGGAGACATTTTTTGTTATCACAACTATAGGGAAAGGGTGGATTCTGTTGGCAACTTAGTGGGTAGAGGCCAAGGTTACAGCTGATGCACAGGATAGCTCACACAACAGAAGAATTTCCTGGTCCAGATGTCATCAGGGCCAATGTTGAGCAATGCTGGTTAAAGTATTTCCTATCTTTTCAAAAGATCATTGCTTTATTTTCATAAATTCTGAGATATAATTAGGAAAATTTACGGGTGAAGATTAACCCAAGGGTTAATCTCTTCTGGCTTCGTGATGTGTTATTTTAGGGTTAGCTAAATGGGTGCCAATATTTTAATATGGAATTTAAAGTGAATAAGTATTCCTGTGGAACACAAAAGAGAATTCTGTGGTTGTTACTAATGTAGCAAATCCAGGCCAGTTGGAGCATATGCCAACTTTTCTTTTTCTTAAGTTGTTCAGTCATGTCTGACTCTTTGTGACCCCATGGACTGCAGCCTGCCAGGCTCCTCTATCCATGGAATTCTCCAGGCAAGAATACTGGAGTGAGTAGCTGTTCCTTTCTCCAGGGGATCTTCTCAGCATAGGGATCTAACCCAGGTCTTCTGCATTGCAAGTGGATTCTTTACCATCTGAGCCACCAGGGACGCCCAGCTGGAGCATACGCCAACTTTATTTCCATTAAAAATATCTCACTTCAAGCACATGTGTCTGCATATTTAGATGTTTTGTTTTTTAATTACATTAACAGATTTTAATGTGAATTACAATTTTTAAATTTACTTTTTGTGTCCTAACTATAAGACTGTTGGCGTTGTCTGTATTCCCTAGTCATGCAGCTTCTTTATTGAAATATATATTTCTTCAATTCTAAAGAACATTTTGCTCCTATATTTGCTTTGAATGAATTGCTTGTGACTTAACTACTCACAATTCACTTAGGAAAACTTTTACTTTTTCCCCTGAAGATAATTGCAGTCAATATTCATTTGTAGATTAAAATTGTTTTTTCCTTTTTTAATGACCTGGTGTCTTTTTCTAGGCATTCAAGTTCTATTTTGTCTTTAAGGCATGAAGTACTGTAGGTTTTCGGTTCAGTGCCAATTTATGATGATGTTTCTTAGGAACAAAGTGGTTGACTTGTTTATTTTTCAAATGCATTTTAAACTGTGTAAGAAATACATACATACTGCTCGTTGAAGACATTGAGTAATGGAGACTTACTGAGAATGAGCACTGAGAAGTTCCCTTTCTTTCCCAACGCGCTTCCCTGGGGGCTCAAATGGTAACGAATCTGCCTGCGATGCAGGAGACCCAGGTTCAACCCCTGTGTTGGGAAGATCTCCTGGAGAATGAATTGGCAACCCACTCTAGCACTCTTGTGTGGAGAATTCCTTGGACAGAAAAGCCTGACAGGTTACAGTTCATGGGATTGCAATGAGTTGGACATGAATGAGCAACCAACTGTGACTTTTCTTCCCCAATACCATTTCCGTTCCTGGGAGTAGCTAACAGTAACAGTGATTTTTGCTGGAGATACACATACTCTAAGGAAGTTCATGAATATGACTAATTCTAATCATTTTCCCCCCTTACTAACAGAACCAAGTGATACTGGGACTCCATGAGGGAGTCCATTGATACTCCCAGTATTACTTGTATCCCAGTATCACGTCTTCTTAAATAGATGGTACACAAATGCATGAATATGGATGAGAATATCAATTTTACTACTCAAAATAATAATGCTTTTTATTGACACAGCACATTTAAACTTTGAGAGTATTTTCAAAGCTGTGTACTTAGAATTTCCCTACCATCCTATAATACTTGAAAGGTGATCTTGGTATCTTTTTATGTGCAAATTTTAGTTTTCCGTTATTTGTTGGTAAATAGTGTTTTTCTTATGTGCCTGCCTTTCCCGTATCTACATGGCTGGTTTCTTTTATATAGACAGTGGTGGGGCCTGCATTGTTATTCATAATGTTATGTTCAAATATGTTTGTAAATTCTTTAAATCTATTTTTGCCAAATTATTGATCTCAATTCTTGTTCTTAAGATGTTGCTGGTGCTTTAAAAGAACTCTTACAGAAAGTCCTACCACTCTTTCCAGGAAACAAAATATTTTAAAACATATGAAAAATTTCACTATTGATTTTACTGTCACGACTTTCTTATGAATTATGGGGATTAAATATTATAAAATCTTAAGACACTGCTATCACCAGCAGTAATATCTTTGAGTTCAGGGGCTGCAAGTGTATTTCCTATGGTTTCCTTTACCCTGTTCAAGATCCCCTGTAGCTTGTCATGGGCTTCCCTGGTGGCGCTAGTTGGTAAAGAACCCACCTGCCAATATAGGTGACTTAGAGATGTGGTTTTGATCCCTGGGTCAGGAAGATCCCCTGGAGGAAGGCATGGCACCCCACTCCAGTATTCTTGCCTGGGAAATCCAATGGACAGAGGAGCCTTGTGGCTACAGTCTAATAGAGTCGCACAGGGTTGGACACAGCACCTCCATGTCATGAAACTGTCCTCAAGGCTCACACAAACTCTCATATTTACCAATATTTACCTCCTTCCTCTGAACCTTCTCTTTAGCCCCTTCCTTCTGTTTTCAGACTATTATGTAACCTGTTGCCCTGATAATCCCATTACCGTTTAAATCTGACTCTTGCTTGCAGCTCTTCTCTCTTGGATTCACTGTCTGCACTAATACCAGAGTTGTATTTCTGGAAGGCAGCTGGTTGTTTTTGTCAAAATAATACAAAGTGCTCTCACAAACATCTCGTGTCTCCTGCCTTCTCCTTGCTCTCGAGCCCTGCCTGCATCTTCTCCTGTGAGCTGTCTCGGATGGGGAGACAGTGTGGTTGGTCACAAAGAACACATCAGACAATTGCCCTTTTCCGGAAAAGTCACTTACTTGCCAGGAATTTACAGCCTCCTTTTCTCGGTTCATCCTTAAAGAAGAAACTGCTTCTCCGAGCAGTCTTTGGTCTTATTCACCATTACACTCAGAGCTAATTATTCCTTCCTCCACTACATGTTGTTTATACCTTCACAGTTACCCGATCTCAGGCCACCTTTTATTAAGGCTGAGACCTGTATGTCTGTCCTTCGCCAGGGCGTGAGCTCTTTGAGCATAGAGACCTTGTCTGGCATATAGCAGGCGAGTGGAAGTGAATGTCTCCGCTTTGCAGGGGCCTTGCAGGCATAGTACGCGTTCGTACCTCTCTAGTGAGGTTGGATCTGTTATAAAGTCTAAATGCCTGGGTGTCCTTGGCTGGACACCCATGTAGTCACACCTCTCCATTCAACTGATGGACAAAGACACACACTGAACCCTCTGTGTTCTCACCTGGAGTGTGGAAGGGAACATGCTGGAGCTCTGAAACAAGCAGAACCAGGTTGAGAAATTACTTTGGAACACATTTCAGGGTAGAAACCCAAGGGTAAACATTTTCTAAAAGTAATGTGCCTTGTAACTGATTTAATTCTTTCTAGGTAACACATAACTGATAGAATGATCTCATAGGTTTCTTTTTTTTTCCCTCTTCCTCATTGTGAATGTGTTTTACTTTAATACAGGAAATATTGGTGCTTTTTGGATCTTAAATTTCAGAATGCTATTGGTTTCAGATTAATAAATGCTGTAGCAGTGTTACTGCTGGCCTTCTCTACTAAGTGAGGGAACACTGAGAGTGTTTTGAGGTTAATGAATATAAATCAAAGAAAATAGAAACATACGGCCTTAAGTTACTGTTTTAAAGTTGGTTTCACAACTCTTCTTGCCTGTGTCTTGGGTTAGATATTGGCTATTTAAAAAGCTGTGGACATTCCAGCAGATGGGGGAGGAACAAGATAAAATGCCAAGAATTTCGCTGTAAATAAAATCTTGGGTGGTAGTTGTGTACCTTGGAATCTTACTGTCGTCCATCCAGAGATACCAGGCTTCAGATTTCCTCCATCCCTGGTTCAGGGGCTGGGGGGTGGAGATGGACGTGTAGGCTTAATGGAATTGTTTCTATGACCTCACATTCCTTTTCTGTGACCCAGCAGCAGGTGTTGCTCATCCAAAGTGCTTACAAATCAGTGCTTTTGAGCCATAGTGGTCAGTGCAACATTTTGATCCCTCCAAACTGGAGTATTTGATACTTTGGTTTTAAAAAGTTCCATGTTAGTCATTTTATATTTCATTGAGAATTTATGAGTATAAATACGAATGAGAAATGGTTACCTTCGATTAGTATGTATAGGGTGTTTCTGCCTGTGAAATAATAACATTCATTTTAGAAATTTACTAGGATTTAAACAATTTTTTTTTTGTTGTTGTGCTTTAAAAGAACTGAAGTCCTTCCAATGAAGACAGAACATTAGAAATTGCCCCTTTAGGGCTTCCCTGGAGGCTCAGCTGGTAAAGAATCCGCCTGCAATGAGGGAGAAATTGCCCCTTTAAGTATCTCTGTGTATCTCTATCCCTATATTCATTCTGCAAGTGAACGGAGAAGGTAAAAAAAAATTAAATACACATTAGTGTACATTAGAAACTCATAAAGGCATCAGCTGAGTGATTGTTAAATGGACAGAGAAACACTCTTCATGTGAACTTTTTCACTTTCTTTGTGACCTCTTAGCTATACCGTTCACTTAAAGATGAGCAGATTTCGGTATTTTTTAAAAGCACGGGAAACATCTACTACGAGTGGACTAAGACAATTATTTTTCTTCTAGGGGAAGAGGAGATATTAGAAAGCCTCTCCATCTTTCACATTTAACCTGCCCACAAGTGGCTGTTGTAGTGATCGTAGTGACCTAGTAACCTTTCCCACACCGCACAGCCGCAGGGTAGAGAGGCCTTGAGCAGCTGCTGTTTTCAGGCCCCTTTCTTTTGGGCCTTCTCTCATGTACTTGGGTTCCTTCTGCTGAGCTGAATTCAGCCAGGTCTGGTGAGAAAGATCATAAGCACTTTGAGATCACAGTCACTTTGAGCAGTTATAGGATGGAACTAGCATTGATGTTGACAGCAGTGGGACACTTTACACTGATGCTTATGCAGATATGTCCTCACCCTTGCTGATGGTTCAGTGAAGTGTCTGTTGGGAACAGACACCAGAACCCAAAGTGGTAAGTCTTTTGTGGGCTTAATCTTGGTAATAAGACACTTGATTTTGTGGGTCTGAGTAATAGTATCTACCATTTACTGCAAACCTACTCTGTACCAGAGCCAATCTAAACCATCTCTGTTTTTCAGAATAGTCAGGCAGAGTAGTTGTTATTATTCCTGTTTTATAGGTGAGCTATGGAAGCTCCCAGAAGAGAAACTGAGAAGTTTCTCAAGGTCTCGTGGCTGGTTAGGTGCTGAGCTAGGTATTCAGACCTTGGTCTTTCTTTTCAAAGGTCATGCTGCCTGTCTTAGAACTGAGCGCGGTCAGGATTACCCTGCAGGACTTTTAGTAGTGAAAACAGCTTTTCAGATTCCTCTCTGTTCCCTTTGTTATCATTGGGATGATCCATTGGTCTCCTGGGTTGTCTGTGTCTGTTGCTTCCCTCTTCCTTTTTTCTCATGTTTCACTGTAGGAGGAGAGGGCTTCCGAGGTGGCTCAGTGGTAAAGCATCTGCATGCCAATGCAGGAGCCACAGGAGATGCTGGTTTGATCCCTGGGTCAGGAAGATCTGCTGGAGAAGGGCATGCAAACCCACTCCATTATTCTTGCTTGGAGAATAATACCATGGACAGAGGAGCTTGGTGGACTAAAGTCCATCAAAGAGTCCGACACGACTGAGTGATTAAGCATGCACATATGCAACTGCAGGAGGAGGAACGGGTGTGTGTGTGTGAATGTGTGTGCTCACAAGTGTCTGTGTGTGTCTGAAGGAGGGAGAGAGGGAGGAGGTTGATGGCACAGGACTTCCTTTTCTGTACCAAAGACAGGGATCCCTCAGGCTGCTCACTTCAGTCAAGGCTGATTGTGGTTAAAACCTCCATATAAATTTCAAAAATTCTTGGCCCAGGAGACTGTCAATTTTTCTTACTCCAAACCTGATTAAATGAATTGCCCTGTTACACAGCAGTAATGCTGCCTTGAATTCTGAAAAAGTTCAGACTAGAGATTAACAGTGCAAGAAGTGGTAACAAGTTAAGTGAACAGTTTAAAAAGGCCCTCATGAACTCTACAGTTGTATTTGTTCTTTCCTTTTGCATTTTTTATCTTTTGCACACCCCACCCTCCCCTGCCCTGACTATGTCTTCCTAAGCAGTCTTCTTGGATAAGGCCTGTGAATGCTGAAGCAAGTCTAAAAGAAGAGAGATGTCACCAATTGAAAATATTATCAGAGTAGCATGGATGTATGAGAAGAGTGGCAGAAACAGGCTGAAGAGCAGAGGGAAGGGAAGCTTGGGGAAAGAGCTCAGTGTGACTGAAAGGGCTTTCAAAGCTGTTCTTGGGACAAGGAGAATGAGAAATGCCTGCTTCGGGTGGTGTAATATGAATAGAGGAGACAGAAAGGCTCGGCCACATAAGCCCTCTTTGCTTCCCATCTTCATCAGAGAATGACCTTGCGAGCTGGAAAGTGGAGAATGGTCATTACTGAGAGTGCATTAGAGCCTGAATTATGAGTTAGATGGAAAAACCACGCGATCCTTCTGATGCCGAAATCTACATCCCCAGTAATGTGGTGTTTTACCCATGATCTCAAGGTCGCATTATGCGACTTGTGAGGAAATTACCAGGACATTGGAGATGGGTGAATGTCTTAAATAAGAGGGAGATGAGTGAATGTCTTAAATAAGGGGGAACATTCTTTTCTAGAAGCTAAGGACCTGCACTAAGCTTGGTGTCAGTTCCTGGCAAAGCTGTAGATAAATGATTGACCAGAGACCTTACCTGTGCTTAGGAAAGAGTGTGGTGGTCCCCAGAAATCAGCGTGGACACCACTCAGAAGCCTTGTCCAGACCTCATTTCTTTAAGTACTGCTTTCTTTTATTTAATTTTTTGGAGCAGGATACTAGATTATTAGATATACAAATTCATAGTCTCACATTTCATGTGTGCTCATTTAGCTTAAATAGTGCTCACAGACTATCATTTTGGGTAAGGCTTGATTCCAGTAAAGTATTTGGGAATATCCCTTAAAACCTAAGTGAAATGCTACTTAGATGCTATCCCATGTTTTGAAAACTAAGCCGAAAAGTTTGTTGGCTAATGAATGAGGTGATGTCCTCGTGTGGGGATGCTCAGGAAGGGACTGTAATTGGCCTTATTTTTCACCTGGGAAAGAACCCCCAAGCCCAACCAAACAACAACAACAACAACAAAAAACCCAACTCAACAGGAGAAGGATGCCTCACTGTCAGATTGCAGATAAGAGAAAGCTGGGAAGAGCAGCTGATAAGAAAGTGGAGAGACTAAAAATTCGAATCATTCTGTTGGCTTTTTATTGTTTTATTACTAAGTAGTATTGTTAAATATTGTTAATATTTGTAATTTCAAGTTCTGAATTTATTACCAAAATCAATTAAACAATATAGGTATGGTAGGGAAAATATCCTTTTGAGGTTGTTATGGAATTTTTGGACTTTTAGCTAACCATAATATTATGAATAATATATATCTATAAAAATTTTTGAAAAGGAAACAAAATGCAACTCTACAATAAGCAAAATAAAACAAAAGAAATTCAGATGACATTTTCTGAATATACTGTCTATATCTGAAATACCACTTAGGTTCCCTCTTTGTCATTCATTCCAGCATTTTAAGGATAAGAGTAATTGGTTCTTGGTGGCATATTTTAAGTACATTAAAAAGTTGACGTAATTACCAGAGCAAGTTGATCGGAGTGTGGAGAACAGTATCTGGGTATCGTGTTCTAGAGACATCACGGCATGAATTGTGATTTTATAACCACTAAAAGACTAAGGGAAGACATAGTGGCTGCTTTCCAGTCTGAAGGTTATTTTTGAATAAGATAGTTAATTTATCTCCATTCCTAGGGAGGAAGAAGAAACAAATAATTGAGGAAGGTACAAGGAAAGGAACAAGTCACACTGACCAATGATGAATGGGCACCTGGAAAGAAATGTTCATCACTTTAATGTAGTTTTGGAGCTGAAGTTGGATCTAGTTATTTGCGTTCTTTAAGCTCCAGTTCCAATGTTACTGCCTCTCTGAAGTCTCATTCTTTCTGCAAAATGTTTCCTATCTCATTTCCCCAGCACCACATACAGGAACTGGGTAACAGTGGGTGCTTAGTAAGTGCTGGGTGAAGGAATGGGGCTGGGTAGTGGACCGTACTGGGTTCTCAGATAACAAAGCACCCAATCACAGAACTGAGAACAGTCTACTGTATTCCCTCCATTGTGCTGTTTTTCAAATCCTGCCTTGAGTAGCTAACTTAAGGAGAAAACTGTTCTAAATTATATAAGAATAAACGATTTTTTAAGCTGATTATACCTAGAAAAGCATCTCTCCCTTTAATTTGAATTTTTAATCATAGATATAGCTCATATTAAGCAAGATAGCTTTGTTCACTGGAGAACATTTTGAAATTTTTAGAATGATCACCAAGATATCATCTCATGAAGATTTTAGGGTGACAATGGAAGAAATAATTATTTTCAATGTTGGACGTTTTTGGTTTTTTTTTTTTAAAGAAATAAAATAAATGAAAATGATGCTATCAAAGTTTTGAAAAGTTGCCTTTTCTCCTGTAGCAATAGATCTTGAGATGTAGTAGGTTGAATGTCACAGAGTAATATCCCTCTTTGTTATTGTGTTCGATCTAGGCTGATTCAAAAGTCATTGAGAAGTGGATGGATGGCGTGAAAGACTTCTTAATGAAAGAGCAGGCTGTCCAAGGAGATGCCGAAGGGCTACAAAGACAGCTTGACCAATGCTCTGTGAGTTCTGCTGATCTGGGGAATCTGCTATAATAAATAAAATTTTCTTCTTCCTCTTTATTATTTGCTGCTTTTATTAAAATTGTAAGAATATGGCATGACAATAAACCTAGATAAAACATGTTTCAATATAAACCTGTTTTTTGACTTTATAACTAGTCAAAGAATGACTTATAATTCACATTTCTATTTTTGGCTGTGATTATAAAGTTTTAAAAAAATTATTTATTTTATATTGGAACATAGTTGCAGCAAAGTGATTCAGTTACACATGTATCTGTTTCTTTTTCAGATTCTTTTCCCACATAGGTTATTGCAGAATAAATTTTGAATGGAGAACACAAGAGCAATTTTAGTTCATTAGTAGCTGCTGTTTTATGTTGCAGTGACAGTCTCAGTGTCATAATTACCAATTGTATATCGTTATCACTTTGTAAAAAGAAAAACACTTTTTACAAATGAAGTTTGCCAGTAATACTTCATACATTTTATATTTGGTGGAATCATTAGGCTTTTGTAAATTAATCAAAAGTACTATTCCCTGCTGAGAGTCAAGTATTTGCAGTCTAATTTGGCAGGTGGCTATTTGAATCACTCAGGTGAAATGAATTTCTTAAGACACAATATTTCTTAAGTCGTTAAACGTCTTGACTCCCAAGCAGTCTGTTCTTAAAATATTTGCAGGGATAGAGGCAGACAAACTATAATAATGGCATCCACTTATGTCGGAATGGACTCAACAAGGGCTTATTTTATGTGTTCAGGCATTTGTTAATGAAATAGAAACAATCGAATCGTCTCTGAAAGACATGAAAGAAATAGAGGCTAACCTTCGAAGCTGTCCAGTTGCTGGAATCAAAGCCTGGATGCAAACAAAACTAGTTGACTGCCAATCACAACTGGAGAAATTTAGCAAGGAGGTAAGATTTTCAGCTTAACCTGCATATGAATTTCAAGAGGTAGATAATGGCTTCTCTTGACTGAATAATTTTATATCCCATCCAGACTGAAAACCAGTGATCTAGAATAACTATAGCATGGGTGGCAGGTTGGGGCAAGAATTGGGTAACTTTTTTAGTGAAGGGTGGGTACTGTTGTCCACTCTGCCCCTGGATGGGAATGAGCTTGATGTGTGCAATAAAGAATAAGAAAGTCATTGTAGCTGGAATAGAGTGAAGGGAAGAGTTAGCAGGTTGGAGGGAAGGATTTGGGGTCAGGAGGTAGGTAGAGATGGGTTGTGTATTGCTTTTGAGGCGTAGGTTTTGAATTTTATTTCAAGTATGATTTCACTTAGAAAGCAGAGGGTTTTGAGCAATGAATTGACATATGATAGATCCGTTAAGGCTTCCCTGGTGACTTAGAGGGTAAAGCGTCTGCCTGCAATGCGGGAGACCCAGGTTTTGATCCCTGGGTTGGGAAGATCCCCTGGAGAAGGAAATGGCAACCCACTCCAGTACTCTTGCCTGGAAAATCCCATGGACGGAGGAGCCTGGGAGGCTGCAGTCCATGGGGTCCCAAAGAGTTGGACACGATCACTCTTGCTTCCATGTGGATAATTTGCTCTGGGAAAGCAAGAATAAAAATGGGGAGAATACTTAAAAGGTTATTGCAGTCTTAGAGAAAGAAGATGGCCCCTTGGACTAGGGAGATAGTGGTGGAGGTCATGAGAAATGTTAGGTTTGGACTAAATTTTGAAAGTGGAGATGGGAGTGTAGTAATAGATTAGTTAATGTGATATGGGAAAAAGTGTATAGTTAGGAACTGTTCTGGATTTTTGCGAAGCTTCCAGTTTGTGTAAATTGTGGTGCCATTTACTGAAATGGTGAAAAACTCAAGGAGAAGCTTTAGTGGGAATAGGTCAAGTGATGCTGCTCATCCTGGGACTAAATTCAAAATTACAGTACATGTAAATGGGGTTTCCAGCTCTAATCACTGGCCAAGGATGCTAAGAAGGAAAGGTTTGCCCCAGGGGAAATGCCCGAGGAGTAAGACCCCAAAGGCTGGGTGGAGAAAATTTTTCACAGCTCGATGCTGAGCTGAGCCCAGCCAAAACTGGAAAGCACATTAGATGGAAACTTTTGATGACCTTGAGAAAAGTGGTTCCAATGGAGTGGTGGGAAAGAAAGTCACACTGCAGAATGTTGAGGAGTGGAAAGGAGATGAGGTCCTGGGGCAAGGGTAACCAGCTTTGAGAATTTCTCTATTCAGGGGAACAGAGAAATGAGATTTGTATACTAGAAGGGACATGGGGATCCAAAGAACTGCTTTTGTAATTATTTTTTTTTAAAGATATTATTGAAAGTTTGCATGCCAAAAAAGATTTCCCTTAGAAAGAGGAGATGATACAGAAGACTGAGAGAGATAATGACGGAAACAAAGTCTGTGGTTAGGCAAGAGTGGATGAGATCCACCCTTTAAGTGAAAGAGCTCCTGTGAGGAGGTCCCTCTGTGGTAATGGATGGGGCAGCAACTATGGGTACTGTAGGAATACGGTGTAGTAGTTTTCTTTTGATTGTTCTATTTTGTTAGTGAAATAATAGTGAGGTTGCATAGAGCTGAAGTGAGTGAGAAGGGATAAAAGAATGAGAAGAGAAAATGTGAAATGCAGGAATACTCTATAGACAGTCACATAGGTAGTATATATCTCTCAATACAGTGTTTTTTTATTTAATGTTTATACAAGAAAACTTTGTATTTACATCCCTGAGTATTTTGTTTTCCCACAATTTCCTTATTTTGAACAAGTTGAATTTTAAAGAAAAGTTAAAATTATGGTTGAGGGAACAGCCATAAACCATTCCTAAATTTGACAGTTGTTAGTGTTTTACCATGTTTGCCTATTCTCTTTCTCCCCCACCTCTTTACATCTATATATGTACGCACCACCCACACATATGCCTTTTTTTTTTTTCCACATGTAGTTTTGACAGGAAGTTGAAAGTATTTTGACACTTCATTCTTAAATACTTCAGCACACTTCTTCCATGAATGAGGACAGTCTTCTACAAAAGTGTAGTATCATTGTCACACTTAAGAAAATGCTTTCATAATATCATCTTGTATTCTAGTCAAATTCAGACTCCTCTAAATGTGTTATAATTTGATGATATGTGCTTAAAAAGAGCTGGGGTATTTTGGAGAAGTAAATAAGGAAAATGATTTGGAAGTGATGATGAGGAGCAAGGAAGACAAGAGATAGATGGATAGATTGATAGAGCCTTAGATACATGTAGATATTTAGATCTATTAATCTACTGATAGATAGATATGTATCTATCTATGTATCTATGAGGGCAGAAGGAGAAGAGGGCATCAGAGGATGAGATGGCTGGATGGCATCACCGATGCAATGGACATGAACTTGGGCAAACTTTGGGAGATGGTGAGGGACAGAGGCCTGGCATGCTGCAGTCCATGGGGTCTCAAAAGAGTCAGACATGACTGTGTGACTTAATAGCAACAACATCTGTCTACATATATACATACATACACAAATGACAACATGGAATTAATTGTGAATTGTTATTGACTCAAAGTATGGGAATAAAAGCACAGGAAAATTTTTTAAGTGTCTCCAGCAAGGAGGCAACCACGTGCTATGTGAGTAATTATGTGAAGCAGTTCTAAGCTATTGTATTTCATTGAGTAGTAAAAAGGTTGAAGAAATTTTGGACAAACATCATGTTGTGAAATTTTTATTCTTCTAAGGAAAGACAGACATAGAAAATCAACAAATAAAAACAGTCTGTTATAGTCTCAATCTCATGAAAGGAAAAAGCATCTTAATACCAAAATATAGGAAGTATGTAATCTCAAAATAATTAATGATAACTTTGAGCTTTTCTTTTTTTGAGAAGTTTCCTGCAGTGTCTTTATCTTTCTTACTTCTCTGAGGCTCCATGAGAATTGTATATAACTGAGTAGTGTTTAGAAACTACTTGTGAAAAGAATTTGGGGAATGTGGGTCCCCGAAATCTGTGTTTCCTTTTTTTAAAGCTCACCAGGTTGAAGTGTTGATCAGCAGGGCTGTGTGGCTTGCTGGCAGTAGGCTTTCTGAGTTCCATGTTGGGCAGTGAAATCCAAGCCCCTGTTTAGTGCCCGTCTATTTTTATGACCATGACCCTGTTTGGACAGTGGAACAGGAAGGCCAGTAAGTATTCCCACTTATTCTCATGAGAGCCATCGTATTCCTGTACTGCCCTTTCATCACCATCAGTTTCACAGCCAAGCAAGCCCTGGCAAGGTGACCATACCGTGAGATTTCATTTGAGCGGGAGGTTGAATAGTGAAGTGAGCCCTGGATGATCTACATGGTATATCTTCTTTCACAGTAGAAGTCAGTGTGTGGTTAGAGGAAGGATCTCTCTGAAGGGTGTTTTCAGGCTCCCTGAAATAGTTGACAAAGTTATTGAACCAGATTCAGACAAATACCTATTTTCTAACGTAACTTTTTTGTAGCTGCGTGGAATATACCAGTAGAGGAGGTTATCAAAACCAAAGTTTTGTAAAGCAGTGTTTTATGAATATCTTTAGTAGTAGTCTCCTCTTCTCTGTTTTTTAAATTATTTTTTTACTCATTGAGTTTTGGCAGTGCTGGATCTTCGTGGCTGCAGGTTTTCTCTAGTTGCGGAGAGCAGCGACTTCTCTCTAGCTGCAGTGCGTGGGCTTTTCATTGCAGTGGCTTCTCTTGTTGCAGAGCACGGGCTGTAGTGATGTGGACTTTAGTGCTTATGGCACGTGCATGTTAGCCCTCAGTAGATGGGGCACATGGGCTTAGTTGCCCTGCGGCATGTGGGATTTTCCCAGACTAGGAGTGGATCCTGTGACTCCTGCATTAGCAGGCACATTCTTAACCACTGGAGCACCAGTGAATTCCCTCTTCTCTTTTTTCTAAAAATGCACTTTTAGTGGGGAATCCTGTTAAGAAGGAGAAAATGGACATTTTGGCTGCTTCAGTTAATAGATTTCCTTGAGATATATGCTTTTATTGATGTAAGTTAGAGCATTACTCTGTTATGCATTTCCAAAATTATACTAGATATCTCCATATTAATGTCCAAAATGTAATACTGAATCCCAGTTATAATTGTTTTCATTATTGCTTATATTCCACAGCATCAGGACCAAATTTTTAAGGGTTTCATCTGACTTTTAAATCTTGAGATTCTTGGTGGCAAGTTATTACTCTGTCTTTAGATATTAAAAACTAGAAGTTGACATTTAATGTATTAATATTTGTTTATTCGAGCAAATGACTTTTCCTTTGTAGATCGTTATTAAAAAAAATAGGTTGTCTGAAAGTCAGGAAAAAGTGGTGAACCTGAAAAAAGACTTGGCAGAGATGCAGGAATGGATGACCCAGGCAGAAGAGGACTACCTGGAGAGGGACTTTGAATACAAGTCACCAGAAGAACTTGAGAGTGCTGTGGAAGAAATGAAGGTGAGCCTGGGACAGTTAGGGTCAAGGGGCTTTATATCTCATCTCCTCTGTTTAAAACCAGTCAGTCAGTCATCTACCTAGCTTTAAAGGGTAGTATGTACATAAAATCTCTCACAGGAAAATTTCAATTTAAAACAAGTAGAAGGGCAGCTACCTAATGATTTGGGTAGGGATAGGAAGCTGAGACTCATGTGTTGGACTTAGGCCATGAGTTGAGTCCATGAGGGCCCCTGAGAAAGTCTTCTGTATAAGAATTTTGAGGAGCTGCGGGGAATGACTCATTTATCAGCATCAGTTTTACATTCACAATGTTGTACAACCATCACCACTGTTTATTTCCAAATATTTTCAGGAAGAATTATTTTTCATAAAGAACAACCGAGAATTACCCATTTCGGTTGGGAGCTATCTTTATTTCACCAGCTGTATTCTTCCAGCTAATACATAGGGCACACACGAATACCAACCATTTTACTGGGGCAGGTAAGAGTAGTCATAGGAATATTGTCAAGGGATTCAATGTCAGTTGGGTCCACAAGATGTATTTCTTGTTAACTTTTATTCCTGTGTCAATGGTCTTGCACAGTCTCTTTTTTATTTATATGAAAAGAACTGGATATCATTCCCACATGTTTTTACTGTCCTTTAGTGTTGAAGCCAAAGGACAAAGTGTCTTGAAAGCTACTTTTTAAAAAAAATGTGTTGCAACTTGCCTATAAGTATAACAAAAGCAAAAAGTCTCTATGCAGAGAGTTTTTAAAAGGATTGTATTTTACCAATGCAAAGGAAAGGCTACCCACTCCAGTATTCTGGCCTGGAGAATTCCATGGACTGTATAATCCATGGGGTAGCAAAGAGTCGGACACGACTGAGCAACTTTCACTTCACTTCACATAATTGCTTTACAATGTTGTATTCATTTCTACTGTTGTAGTTAGCCCTCTTATTTCACAAAGTACTCTCTGTTCCAACTAGGTAGTTAGAATCATCTGGACGTTTTAGCTTGGGTTTGGTTATTTTTTGAAGAAGAAATTGGTTACTGAGACAGGGAGCTGATTTTTCAGTTCATTCTGTGTTGGAGCAGAGGGCGAAAGAGGACGTGCTGCAGAAGGAGGTGCGGGTGAAGATTCTCAAGGACAGCATCAAGTTATTAGCTGCAAAAGTGCCCTCTGGTGGCCAGGAGCTGACATCTGCGCTGAATGTCGTGCTGGAGAATTACCAACTTCTCTGTAACAGAATTCGAGGAAAGTGCCACACCCTGGAGGTAGGATCTTTTCTCTGATGCCTTTCTGAGATTCAAACTCTGTGCTGTACTGGCTGTTTCCATATCTTGGGGAAAAAAACGCTCCTTTTTTCTTTTCAAAGACTGTATCATTAAAGTAGTTCTTTAATGATTGAGATAATGATTGGAGATAATAATAGTTACAATATATTATTAGATGATAATTTAGGTAATAGGTTGATAAGAATGAAACAGAGAGAAAAGAAAATTGGATATAAGGATCTGACTGCAGTTGGTGGAAGGTTCTTGGAAAAGTTGCTTCTTAGCTTTAGGCATTGACTAAATGTGAAATCAAGGTTTTCATAATACCGATGATCCGTAGGGTCTGTTCCCCTTCTGAAATGCTAAAAGAAGGTACAGTGAGTACTTCTTTTCTTGCCTGGTAATACACAGAGATGAACTGAGGTTTCTTTTTTACAATGGTGTCTAAATTTATAAATGAAGAATCAACCATTAGCCTAGTTCTTAGGAGAAGTACTTTAAACTTGAAAGAAATGTGCCTTATATGTGGCTGACCATCATAATAGTTATTTAAACTTCTTGACATCCTGCATTCAAGGTTATTTTTATGAGCCAAAGATTTCAGAGGTTAATTTTTAAAATACTTTTTGGAAATTACAGTTTGTATCTGCTTAATATGTGTAATTGTTAAAAAGGTATACATGTGTCATTTTAAAATTCCAGAATGATAGTGTAATACTTAATGTTATACCTTCCCACTTATATTGTATTAAAAGAAATTATAGATAGGTGGTGATGACCTTGGCTTTCCAGATGGCACAGCGGTTAAGAATCTACCTGTCAGTTTAGGAGATGCTGGTTCAATCCCTGGGTCGGGAAGATCCCCTGGAGTAGGAAAAAGCAACCCACTCCAGTTTTGACTGGAAAATTCCATGGACAGAGGAGCCTAGCAGGCTGCAGTCCATGGGGTCTCAAAGAGTTGGATGTGACTGAGTAACTAAGCACTGAAATTATAGGTTTTACTTAGAGTGAAGGAAATACTAACTTGAATGTGCTGGTATTTTGCTGGACCATTTCCTGTATCCTGGCCATTGGGTTTAAGATGTAGATGATTCTGTGAGGGTTTTTTTTTTTTTTAATATTAAGTGTTTGCTCGTTTGTTTTTATATGTGTGGCTTTTGTTACATCTCATTGAAAAGATTGAAGAAGCTCTTCAATTTATAGCAATTTAATTTAAATTCAGTTCAACCTAAAACAAATGATTATATTGTGATAAATCCTAAAATGTCACTGACGATTGCAAACTATAAAGTAAATTCACTCATTAGTCATTCGTTCTGAATCTCCTTTGGGCTAAGATGTGTGCTGCGCGCTTTGTTGCTCACTGGTGTCTGGCTCTTTGGGACCCCATGGACTGTAGCCTGCCAGTCTCCTCTGTCCATGGAATTCTCCAGGCAAGAATACTGGAATGGGTTGCCATGCCCTCCTCCAGAGGATCTTCCAAACCCAGGGAATGAACCCAGGTCTCCCACATTGCAGGCAGATTCTTTACTGTCTGAGCCAGCAGGGAAGACCTGTGCTAAGATAAACTGTGTATAATTTGGATTACAAGTCACACTAAGGAAGCTGCAAGTCAAACGCTAACTCATTCTTTAGTATGAAGAGATTATCTAACATGAAACACCTGAGGTTACTCAGCTGCGAATCTAAAATTCTGTGAACATGTATATAACATTATGTATGGCTAATCTTAAGTCCCAGTAGATGATCCTGGAATTGAATTCTACCACAGTCTTGTCTTTTCTGTCCCAACCACCCATGATTTTGCTTTTATTTCTTTGTTTTCCTGTTTATTTATAGCCAAAATAGCTACTCATAGCTATTATGTTTAAATAATAGGGTCCCAGGGTATCCCAAGCTAATGAAAGACCACAATAAATTCTGTGTCATTTCTTCACGGTGTCTTTATCACCCAGAGGTGACAGTTTGAGAATGAAGAATGAAAATATTTCAAGGTTTTAGTATTGTTTTGAGAAATACTTTTAGAATTATTTTGGAATTAATTTGAGAGAATTAGTTTAAGAGAATAAAGGAAAAGTGTAAGAAAGCAATATAGATAAAAGAGAAAAGATGACACCTTGGTATCTTTGAACAGAAAAGTGGCAAGAACAAAGAGATTTGAATGCAAGCACTCAGAATTATGGACCTTGGGTAGAAGAAACAGCCCAAACTTCTAAATTAGAGTAAGGATGCTTTTCTTCTGAAGAGTCCAACTTTGTTACCTTGATTATTTCTATATGCCTTTAAAGTGTTTTAAATTATGAAGTATTACAAACTTCTTGAAGAGTATAGATGATATTACTAACACCCATAAATATGTCCCTCAGATATAGCTAATGTTAACATTTTCCCATATTTTTCCAGATCTTGTTTTTAAAATAGAATCCACTGGCATTACAGAACCTGTTCCCTTCTTTCCCATCCCATCCCATCTCTTGATCCCTCTCTTGAAGTAACTGTTATCCAGAAGATGGTATTTAATCTTCCAAACATGTTTTTATATTTTTAGTGTATACTCTTGTGTTTCAGTTATTCATGGCTGTATAACAAAGCTCCCCCAAATGTAATAGGTTGCAAAAGCAACAATTTATCAATTTTTATGGTTTTGTGGGATGATTTGGCTGAGCTGGGTGGCTCTTCTGCTCCATGTGGTTTATGGATATTCCATTCGGGTTGCTGCTGCGTTCAAGTGGGAGCTCAGCTGGAACTCCTCCTCCAGGTCTCTCTCCACCAGTTTTATGACTTTTCTACAGCAGATTTCTTTCTTTCTTTTTAAATATTTATTTATTTGGCTGTGCCAGGTCTTCGTTACATCATGCGGGGTCTTTAGTTGTGGCATGAGAATTCTTAATTGCTGCATGTGGGATCTAGTTCCCTGACCAGGGATCGAACCCAGCACCCTTGCATTGGGAGCACAGAGTTTTAGCCAACGGACCACCAGGGAAGTCCCTCAGCTGAGTAGATCTCTCAGCCTGCTTCCTGCCTATAGAAATTTGGGGGACAAGATACCTCTTTTCCCTTCCAGTCTTAGCCAGGAGTTGGCAGATTATAGCCTAAAGGTCAAATCTGCTTTGTGGCTGTTTTTGTATGGCCCAGGAGCTAAAAATTGTTTGTATATTTTTAAAGTGTTGTTAAAAACAAAACAACACACACAGAAAGAATTAACAAAGGAGAATCTGTGACAGAGACCAAATGTGGTCTGTAAAACCTAGAATATTTACTATCTGGCCTTTTATAGGGAAATTGGCTGACCCCTGACCTGGTAAGTATATCTCATATGGAGTCCACGCTGAAATGTCCTCTCTCAGTGGGTCTGAAAGAGGACCGATGCAGGAGGCTCCATGCTGAGCTCTATTTCCTAAATTTATCAGTCAGACAGGCTCTTCCAAGGGGCATGTTCCTCCCATAATTTTACTCTTAGGAACTGGAGGATAAATTCACGCTCTAACACCCAGCTCCCCATAGGAATAGGGAGTAAGTCGATCCCAACTAATAGAATTGCTCTTGTTGTTTAGTAACTAAGTTGTTTCCAACTCTTGTGACCCCATGGAGTATAGCTCACCTGGCTCCCCTGTCCAGGGGGTTTCCCAGGCAAGAATACTGGAGTGGGTTGCCATTTCCTTCTCTAGGGAATCTTCCCGACCCAGGGATCAAACCCATGTCTCTTGGGTCCATGCATTGGCAGGTGGATTCTTTACCACTGAGGCACCTGGGAAGCAGCTAATATAGTAAGCATATTTTGGATAAAATATTTTTGGATATATTTGGATATCCAAAATAATATTTGGATAAATATGGTTCTCTGCATATACAGACACATTCATATGAATTTAGAAAAAAGTTGGAAAAAGTCTGTATAGGAGCAGGGTAGTACCCAGGGAATTCCAATTTCCTATATTGTTGTGAAAAAGAGTTACAAGTCTGAGTATTTTTTTTTAAACTTTCTATTAAAAAAACATAATAATAATGTTACCTTCCTGGCTTCTTCTACTAATTACCTAATTTTATTTTTGGCATTTAAACAGACCCTTGGAATTTATCTTAGGGTAAAAAGATGAGGCAGCTTATTGCTCTTTGCCTGCCACCTTCCTCCATTTGGGCTCATCTTGTGACTCAGATGGTAAAGAATCTACCAGCAATGCAGGAGACTCGGGTTTGATCCCTGGGTCTGGAAGATTCCCTGGAATAGGAAAGGGCTACCCTCTCCACTCTTCTTGCCTGGAGCGTTCCATGGACAGAAGAGCCTGGCACGCTACAGTCCATGCAGTCACAAAGAGTCAGACACATCTGAGGGACTGACTTACTTTCCCTCTAACTGGTCTAATAGAATTAATTGAAGAATTTGATTTTGTTCCACTTATTTGAAATTCTAGCTTCATCAGTTTCTCAGCGCCCATTTGTACTCGTATCTAAATGAAGTTATTCTTGATTAGAGAGAATGTGCAGTCGTAGAGATGCACGGTATCTCTAAATGGCTCTGTGTCTTGTCTAACTTTTCCCCACCTGTTTTAGGAGGTATGGTCTTGTTGGATTGAACTGCTTCACTATTTGGATCTTGAGACCACCTGGCTAAACACTTTGGAAGAGCGCATGAAAAGCACAGAAGCCCTGCCTGAGAAGACAGAAGCTGTCAGCGAAGCCCTGGAGGTAGGGGCCTGCGTTCTGAGTGGAGCTTTTTGTTGCAGTGAGGCTGAAAGAGAATTCAAATGAGGAACATAATGCCTTATGCCAGCAAACGCTTTTGCTTCCTCCGTGGTTTTCGGTGTAACTTGTGTTTTCTTGCATTGCCTGAAATATTTATACCATCATATATTTAGATTATTGGTGACCCACTAACTCAGCCTCATGAGATGGTTAGTTGTTTTCTGATTAGTACGTTTTAGACACCATAAAGTACTCTAGTGATTCTCCAGATTGTTTTTACCAGTCCCTGGATAAAACTCTGCCTTATGTTATTAGGACAATTGCTCTCTTGTTTCTTCATAAAGTTATTTTTGCTCCTTAGACATGGCAAGGAGCCACTGTGTTTACAGTGACTCCTATTCTGTTTTCTTCAGATGTGAAAAGTTGGAGGACAGATTGAAAACGGCAGTGTTAGAGGCCTGGGATCCTGTCCCCATGCCTGGACATGAGCTCCTTGAGGCCAAGAAATGTGCCTGAATTTCCTGTTGTTCCCCAGTTACCAGCATAGCCTGTGGCACATGATAACTTAGTAGCTCTTTCTTAGGTGAAATAAAGTGTGGAGAGAATAGATTTTCTTAGAAGATTGTAGCTATGCTTTTAAAACTGTAAGAACGGAAAGTGATGAAGTGATTAAGAAGATGACTAGATTCAAGGTCAGAAATAGGTCAGATGTGGTATCTGAATTCTAGGAACCACATGCTCTGCTGGAGAGAAGGTGTCATTTCTCAGATAAAATAGTAGAGGTCAGAGATTGAATGTATTAAGAAAAATATCAAAGCTTATTTTAAAAACACATACTATCCTAACATGAGACTTAAAACATTTAGTTCCATTCTAAAAATATGGAACATGGAGAAAAGTATAAAGTCAAGTCTAAGCTAACACTTTAAAACATTTTAGTGTACTTCTTTAGAATTATTTTTCTTATTATTTTTACATCTACGTGCTGAAAGGTAGTGCTTTTAGTGACAGGATCAAAGGCTTTGGAGCTTAGGAGCCAAGTTGGAATCTTGGCTCTTCATTTTACTGTGTGTATGTTGGCAAATTACTTAATATATCTGAGCTTTAGTTTTCCCATCTGTAGTATGAAAATAGTTTTTGGTCCGATGATTAGATTTATGTGTGTATGTGTGTGTGTATGTGTATAAATTGGAGGTGAAATGGCAACCCACTCCAGTATCCTCGCCTGGAGAATCCCATGGACAGAGGAGTCTGTTGGGCTACAGTCCAC
Source organism: Cervus elaphus (assembly GCF_910594005.1). NCBI lineage: Eukaryota > Metazoa > Chordata > Mammalia > Artiodactyla > Cervidae > Cervus > Cervus elaphus. Next base: position 28,281,801 of record NC_057840.1, read on the forward strand.
GGGGTTGCAAAGAGTCGGACACAACTGAGTGACTGACACACACACGTGTATATATATATATTGTGTGTGTGTGTATAAAACAGTGCCTTGCATTTTATATATGTTGTAGAAAAATAAGAACCTATTTTTAATAATGTAATTATTTGAAATAATGCTATTTGTATAATAATTGCTTTTTGTTTTTAAACTTTGAATCATACCATGAACATTTCTTTATGTAATTAATAATTATGGAAATTATTTTTATGGAATTATATCATCATTCATGTGGAATTCTCAATGTTATTTATTTTGTCTAATTATTTATGATCTTGTTCCTTTGATAGATTTCTAGAAGGCAGAATTATTTGTTTAAAAAAATGAGCAATTTTGTTTTTTCTTCCAATTTTATTGAGATACAATTGGCATATAATATTGTGTAAGTTTAAGATGTACAGTGTATTGATTTGATACACTCATATGTTGAAAAATGATTACCACAACAGGGTTAGTTAAATCTCTATTGCTTTACATAATTACCATTTATTTTTTGTGGTGAAAACCTTTAAGATCTACTGTCTCAGTAGATAATTGTTAAATACATTATATAGTATTGTTATAGTATTATATAGTATTGTTAACTATAATCACCATGTTATATATTACACACCCAGAATTTATTCATTTTATAGTTGGAGATATTTACCCTTTGGCCAACTTCTTCCCATTTCTTCCATGACCCCCCCCCCCCCCCCCGCCACCAGTGCCTGTTAACCAATCTACTCTGTTTCCATGAATTTGACTTTTTTAAGATTCTACATATATGTGACATCATACAGTGTTTGTCTTAAAAAAGTGAACAATTTTAGGATCCTTGATACATTTTGCCTTGGTAAATTCATTATTTTTTTTTCTCTGTCCAGTCTTTAGAATCTGTTTTGCGACATCCAGCAGACAATCGCACCCAGATTCGGGAACTTGGCCAAACTCTGATTGATGGAGGAATCCTTGATGACATAATCAGTGAGAAACTGGAAGCTTTCAACAGTCGATATGAAGACCTCAGTCACCTGGTAAGAATTGAGCCATGCTTGAGTGTTGGTTAAATGTTTATGACATGGAGCTGACCTCAAAAACTTACAAGGGGAAAAGTTGGTAACCAGTGGGGATGTTGAGGACATTGAAATACTAAGTGGGCAGGAGCAGACTTTATCAGGCAGGCAGAACTTGATGATTAAAAGGTTTTTATTTTTGAGATTGTTGCTATCTGTGAACTATTTAATTTTCTTTAAGGATCATACTACAGTTGTATATAAAAATAATAACTCATATTATCCTAGTAGACATTAGAGCCATTCATTGTCTCTTAGATATATACTCAGAATGTATCAAACATGCCTGTTCATATCAGTAAGCAGAGAAAGGAGACTGTTTTTATAGAAGGGATAAGTGGGTATTAGAAGTTTTTAGACACATCTTAAAAAATAACTGTTGATGATTAGATCATGAATAGCTTCAAACTTAACCCCAAAGTGCAATAAATAGTGGTTCAATACCATGTACATCTTTAGAACTTTTTTAAACTTTGGAAAAATAGAGATTTATGTATCCACTCTATTTATATACATTCTGTTATATTTTATATTTTTGTTTATAGGCTTATTATTGAGTCCTAAAATTGCCCTAAATTTGTAATAAATGACATATTTTTATTCTTTATTTTAGTATGTTATGTAAGAAGTCTTTACATTTTCCCCTTTTTTATTGAGGTATAATTGATATATGACATTTATTAGTTTCAGGCATACAAATAATGATCTGAATTTTACATACATTAGAAAATAATTACCACTAGAAGACTAGTTAACCTCTGGTATGATACACAGTTACAGTTTTTTTTCTTGTGATGGGGACTTCTGAGATCTAATCTCTCAGCACAGTATCGTTAACTATAACCATCATGCCTTACATCACTTCTGCATGATTTATATATTTAATCTATAACTAGAAGCTTGTAACTTTTGACCCTCATCACCTACTTTGCCCACTCCCAGCCCCTAGCCTGTAGCAACCACCAATTCTCTGTTTCTGTTAACTTGGTGTTCCTTTTTGTCTTTTTCTTGTTTTTGTTATTTTTTAGATTCTCCATATAAGTGAGTTCATACCATATTTGTCCTTTACCCTCTGACTTGTTTCACTTAACATAGTGCCTGCAGGAGCATTTTCCTATTTTGTTATGTTACGTATATAGAATGAAGTAATTTCCTGCAAGATGCATAAGGTATTAGAAGGACAATTTCACTGTTACTGCTAATTATTATTTATAGTGCAGGCCAAAGTCTTGAAGTAGTGCTTTTATAGTTTGCTCTTTTTCTTGGTGGTTAGAACATAAGGGTTTTCTTATATTCAGCCATTTCTGTTTGTGCTGAGAGACTAATGATTACATTTCCCCTCCTGTAGGCAGAGAGCAAGCAGATTTCTTTGGAAAAACAACTCCAGGTCCTGCGGGAAACTGACCACATGCTTCAGGTCTTGCAGGAGAGCTTAGGGGAGCTGGACAAGCAGCTCACAACGTACTTGACTGACAGGGTAGATGCCTTCCAAGTTCCGCAGGAAGCTCAGGTACTGCCATGGATGTGAGGGGGTTCTGGTCATAAAGGGAGCGTCTGTAATCATTTCCTCACCTGCAGGGTCTCCAGCCCCGCCCACCGTTCAACCCAGAATCAATGAGAGAGGCTGACCTTACTTACAGGGCAGCATGTGGGCTTGGGGGTTCTCATAGTTTTTATATGAGGTCCTAGTGAATGGCCACCATTTAAAAATTCTAATTTTCTTAGCTATGAAATTGGGAAAATTCTGTCTTTGTAAATAAGTGGTGAGCATTTGAAATGACCAGTGCAAAGACCGTGCACCATGCACAGAGTCCTGCAATATGGGTGGCCATATTGTTATTATCCTGGAGGAGGAAATGACAGCCCACTCCAGTATTCTTGCCTGGAAAATCCCATGGACAGCAGAACCTGCCAGGTTACAGTCCATAGGGTCACAAAGAGCTGGACACCACTGAGCGACTGAGCATACACACACATTATTATTATGCTGCACGCTGATTAAAGCTTGTATTTTACCTGTTGTATGACTCGATGAAACTTAAAAAAGATATTCTCTCCCTTTTCTAATCTCTCTGTAGAAAATCCAAGCAGAGATCTCAGCCCATGAGCTGACTCTAGAGGAGTTGAGAAGAAGTACAAGGTCTTCACCCCAGACCTCCCCAGAGGGCCGGACTGCCAGGGGAGGAAGTCAGATGGATGTGCTGCAGGTGAGGAGGGGGAGCAGCTTCCTTTTACTTCTCAGTGTGTTGGGCATAAAAAGAAAATGAGAAAGAGCTGATGACTTGGATGCCTTTGGTCTTCTCTGTGATGTGAAGAGGGGGCTGGGAGTGATGTGTTGAAGGAACCCTGCATCCTCAGGTGGGCAGCAGAAACAAATTGTTGTCTGGGTGGAAACTGTTGGATCTGAATTTTCTAGTTGAGTTGAGAAGACAGAGCAATCTCGATTTGGAAGTTCGCTTTGTATAGGTCTTCCCACTGACTAGAACCTCCATCAGTACAGGCTTCCCTGAAGGCTCGGTGGTAAAGAATCCGCCTGCCAATACAGGAGACGTAGGAGACATGGGTGTGATCCCTGGGTTGGGAAGATACCCTGGAGAAGGAAATGGCAACCCACTCTAGTATTCTTGCCTGGAAAATTTCATGGACAGAGGAGCCTGGTGGGCTACAGTCCATGGGGTTGCAGAGAGCTGAACACGACTATATGCATGCACTCCATCACGACTGGTGTGGCTGGTACACTGGGCCGGCTGAGTGCGTGGGACACAGTACGACAGCCTGTGATGGAAGAAGCAGACTGACTTGCACTTTGAGCTTGTGTTGAAGGGCATTATGAATTCTAGGTTTCTGAACTGTGTTTTTCAGACAGGTGAGAAAATTAACGTGGTTTTCATTCCAGTGAGGCTAGCTTAGCCTTTCATTATATTTCAGATTGAGACCCTGAATGTCAAGGAATTCATGACACTGGGCTGTACGGTTCCCTAAGATGATCAGGCAACCTCACAGATTTCTGTTAAGGAATGTTTTTATTGTTCCTTTATTCTACCCCTTTTTGAAGTATGTGTTATGCTGATATTCTCTGCTGAGAGAGATGATCATTCTAATGTGAATTATTATTTTCATTTGTGCCAACAGAGGAAACTTCGAGAGGTGTCCACAAAGTTCCAGCTTTTCCAGAAGCCTGCTAACTTTGAACAGCGCATGCTTGACTGCAAGCGTGTGCTTGATGGTGTGAAAGCAGAGCTTCATGTCCTGGACGTGAGGGATGTGGACCCTGATGTCATACAGACCCACCTGGACAAGTGTATGGTGAGGCCACTGGGTGGCTAATGTGTCCAATGGGTTTTCCTGTTGCTAATATGGCTTCATCTAGTGCTTATATATATGTTTTGTACAATAGTTGTTAGTCTAAAATGTGCTAAGAATAGGGATAAATGATGAAAAACAGGTTAGGAAATTAGAAGTGTGATTCTTTCCTCCTAGGAAATTAGGAGAGATAGGAGAGAGAGTAAAATCAGAAAAAATCAGTAAAACCAGCAGAGAGTAAAATCAATTAGTACAGTGTAATGAGATAAGGAAACTAGAATAGACATGCATATAATGTGATTTAAAAACAAGAGGAAAACATATCTTAATCACAGTATGAAGTTAGGGAAGACTTTGACAGAATGTGACTAACCAGCTAAATTTTAAAGGATCAATTTGAGGTAGCTAGAGGAACCAGGAAATGGCAACCCACTCCAGTATTCCTGCCTGGAGAATCCCGTGGACAGAGGAGTCTCGTAGGCTATAGTCCATGAGGTCGCAAGAGTCGGACACAACTTAGTAACTAAACTACCACCAGAAGAACCGTACTTAGAGTGAATGTCAGGAATATTGCAATGTACAGCAAATTTATTCTCAAAGAAAGTAAAATTTTAAATTTTAATTTATAAAGTTTAAGCCTAAAGTGTGAAAGAAAAAATTATACTTAGAATAGATGTCAGTGATATGGTAGCATAAAAATCATTCTCTAGGAAAATAAAATTTTAAGTCAAAGTCTAAACTTAAGATGTAAAAGAAAAAATTATTTAAAAGACCTTATTACTCTTTTAGTTTTGAACTTTAAAATTCAGTTGCCCAGGAATTTAAAGATCATGTGCCTGAGTATTCACAGTCTTAGAATTAGTGTTCTGTTTGAGAAGAATCATGAGAAAACTGAAGATGACATGTGTTTAGAAAAGTCTGGGAAGAGTTCTTTGTGCTTTTCAAAATTGCAGTCTCCACATGTCTGTTGCATACTGAAGATTGTTTGATTACTTAAAAACTGGAATGAATGGAAGGATGAACAAATAGGATGAATTTTTATACATAATATGTGTGCATATGCATGAATGAGTGTACATGTATATTTACTGAGATACAGAGATCAACAAAGCAAGCACTGTCCTTGACCTTGAGCCATCTAGTCCAGTGGTCTGTTACTATGTGACCGCGCCACATGAGGTGTTTCAGGTCAACACTATGATGAATGGAGATAAGAGAACCTGCCCAGGATAAAGCTTTTCAGCTTTAAAGCAATGAGGATGAGGGCATCTCTGAATTTGACCTGTATAACTTCAACTTCCTATGGTCATATACATATTGATGTATGGAACTTTTATATGTCTTTTCATTATGTAACTAACATGTGCTGCTCTTTGTGGCAGACTTTGTACTTCAGAGAACTGTAAGAAAAAATTGAATCTTAATACTTCCAAATTCCCACAGCCAGAAATAGCCAGCATTAGCTTTTTTCTAGTCACAGCATTTAGGATTTTGAAAAATGTAATTTTAAAAAATGTTGGACGTTCAATTTTTAGTCCTCATGTTTTCCCATTTTATGTAGGAAAAATGTTCATATTATCAAGTACTTTCCTAAGCCTTTAAGATATAGGTTTGAGTCTTTTTTAATAAGACAAGTATAATCTCTATGAGTGTATTTTCTTATCTGAATTTAAAAAATTATTACAACCTTGATCTCATCTTACTCTTTCTTTGAACCAGATCTGAGAGAGATAAAATCCTTTGATCTCCATGGTTAATTCTTGGCTGTCAATCTTTGCCATCCATGTTCTGAAATGGTTCCAGTTACCACATTTTCACTAATATGTAAAATTTGTCTGGCTTTATTTTTAAGAAACTCTATAAAATTTTGAGTGAAGTCAAGCTTGAAGTGGAGACTGTAATCAAAACAGGAAGGCACATTGTCCAGAAGCAGCAAACCGACAATCCTAAGGGGATGGATGAGCAGCTGACCTCTCTGAAGGTTCTCTACAACGACCTGGGCGCCCAGGTGAGCGGGCGGGTGTACTCCCCTCTGTCTCTCTCATCTGTGTATTCTGAAATTTTACTTCTGGGAGAGGAATGCTTATTTGAATTTTATGGCATCAATAATACATGTTTTAATTTATTCCAATAATTTTTATTACATATCTTTAAAAGTGTGTGTTGTCCATGAGGGCCACTCCATTTCTTCTAAGGGATTCTTGCCCACAGTTCATTTCAGTTCAGTTGCTCCGTCGTGTCTGACTCTTTGTGACCCCATGGACTGTAGCACGCCAGGCCTCCCTGTCCATCACCAACTCCCAGAGCTTGCTCAAACTCATGTCCATTGAGTCGGTGATGCCTTCTAACCGTCTCATCCTCTGTCATCTCCTTCTCCTCCCACCTTCAATCTTTCCCAGCATCAGGGCTTTTCAAATGAGTCAATTCTTCGCATCAGGTGGCCAAAGTATTGGAGTTTCAGGTTCAGCATCAGTCCTTCTAATGAATATTCAGGACTGATTTCCTTGGGGATGGACTGGTTGGATCTCCTTGCAGTCCTAGGGACTCTCAAGAGTCTTCTCCAACACCACAGTTCGAAAGCATCAATTCTTTGGTGCTCAGTTTTCTTTATAGTCCAACTCTCACATCCATACGTGACTGCTGGGAAAACCATAGCTTTGTAGTAGTTATAATAATCATCTGAATTAAATTCACCCATTCCTATCCATTTTAGTTCACTGATTCCTGAAATGTCGATTTTCACTCTTGCCATCTTCTGTTTGATCACTTCCAATTTACTTTGATTCATGGACCTAACATTCCAGGTTCCTATGCAATGATTTTCTTTACAGTATTGGACTTTCCTTTCACCACCAGTCACATCCACAACTGACTGTTGTTTTCGCTTTGGCTCAGCCTCTTCATTCCTTCTGGAGCTATTTCTCCACTCTCCTCCGGTAGCATATTGACCTTATAGACACCTTATAGACCATATAGACGCCTACTGACCTGTGGGGTTCATCTTTCAGTATCATATCTTTCTGCCTTTTCACAGAGTATGTTACTATTAAAATGATGAATAGTTACATAGAAATGTATTTTAATGTGTAATCCAGACTAATTTCTATATTTTCAAAGGCTACAGACATTTCATAAGTTATTGTGAAGAAACTCCACAAGTAATAGTCTCTGTGTAAACACAGGTTATTGGTCCTTGGGTTTCTAGATTGAACAATCCATTGAGAAATGTTAAAAACATTAGGACTCTAATAGTATCAGGAACTTCACATTAATCCAGCAGGATTTAAAATCTTATCCAGAAACATCTATAATTTGAACATTTTAGTGAATTTGTGAGGAAGTTGTTAGGCCCTTTATTGTGAATGACTGACTGGATCCATTAAGCTTCACGTCTTCTCTTATTGAGAATCTCTGCCCTGAAACCAGACAAGCAAAAACAAGATAAAACACAGAAACAAATGAAGTGAAACATTCTCATTAATATTGAAAAGCTGTGTTAGATAATATATTAGACCCTTCTGTGGTTATTAAATATTAACCAAGTTTCTACACAAGCCCAGAGAATACAAGCTGAAATTTTGTGATCACTCTGAGATTACTAACAGTCATACATTTCCTGGGCAATTTGGATTTCACTTCTGCAAGATTAGATTACTGATGTGATATACTGTATACCATTTTTGATACATTTCACATCTGGAACACATATGGTAAGAGCTTCTTTTTATATTATACGGCTGGTGAAATATTACTGTATTATTTGGGCTTCCCTGGTAGCTCAGATGGTAAAGAATCTGCCTGCAATACGAGAGGCCTGGGTTCAGTTTCTGGGTTGGGAAGATCCCCTGGAGAAGGGAACAGCTACCCACCCCAGTATTCTGGAGAATTCTATGGACTGTATAGTCCAAGGGGTCACAAAGAATTGGACAAGACTGAGCGACTTTCACTTTCACTGTATTTATTAATTGACAGGGCATTTTATAAATGGTAACAGTGTGGCTGGTTTTTACACCAAATTTCTGTGATTATGGCTTTAGAGTTAAGTCATTTTCTCACTCAATACAACTAAACTTTAATGTGTATGAGAAGTTACACAGGCAGTTAGAGATACAGTGATGAGCAAAAACATGTTATCTCTGCCAAGTGGAACTGTGAGAAATAAAAGAAGAAAGCTTTAATCAAGCAGTCATACAAAGTAATGTCAAATTATCAGCCTAAAGTGTTATGAAGGAATATATGTAGCACTGTAGGAGTATGTGTAAAGAGGGATTTGATCCAGTCTGGGTTAGGAAAGCTTCCCTGAGCAAGTGGTGCATAAGCTGAGATCTGAAGGATGAGTCGTAGTAGCCAGGGCAAAATCAGTGGAAGAATTTTTGAGGCTGATGCAACATCATGTGTAAAGGTCTGTGGCAAAAGGCAGCGTGGTACGTTTGTGTGGCTAAAGCAGAGAGAACAAGTGTGGGAACAAGATTTTGGAGAGATGTGATGATACCAGATCCTACCAGTGTCTTTGAGTTTGTGATAAATATTTTAATCTCTGTCTCTGGAGTAATGAGTAATTATTGCAGGGCTTTAGCAGGGAGAGAACATGCTCAGATGTATGTTTTTCTAAAAGGTCACTCACTGCAGTTTGGAGCGTACATTGCATACAGGCAAGCATGGATGTAAGAAGACCAGTTAGGAAGTCATTGTCATGCTCTTAGTGAGAAATGATGGTGCTTGAACTAGGGTGGGACATTGGAGATAGTATGAACAGATTTTTTAAATAGATATTTAGGATATAAAGTGAGCAGGTCTTGGTGGAGGCTTTGATGTGGAGATGCAGGAGAGAGATGAAGGAGACTCCTGGGTTTCGGGCTTGATTATGTGGAAGATCACAGTGTCATCATTGGGATGGGACACTTAAAGGCAGAAGCATGGAAAATCATAAACATGTTTGGGATATGTTGACATTTTAAGTGTCTTTGAGAGAGTTAATTGCATATGTCAGATATTCATGGTTATTCAAGTCTGGAGACTATATCTGGGATGAAGATATAAATTTTATGAGTCATATGCATAGAGGTGATAATTAAAATTTTCAGTGATGATGAGATTGACTAGGGAGAGGATATATCAATAGTGAAAAAAGAAAAGTTCCTGAATTAAGTAAGTTTTGAGGGATTGCATCACTTAGGAGGATATTTGAAGAAGATGAGCTTATAGAGAAACTAAAGTATATATGTAAGTGTGTGTGTGTGTATGTATTTATGTATATCACATTTCTTCATTTATTTGTCAGTGGCTATTGTGAATAATGCTGCAGTGAATATGGGAATGCAGATATCTCTTTAAAATAATGATTTCATTTCCTTTGTTATATACCAGAAGTAGGGTTGCTGGATGATAGAGCAGTAGTTCTTTTTTAAATTTTTTGAGGGCCCTCCATGTTGTTTTCCATAACTGCAAACTTGACATCTGCTCAGAAAGTAGATCTTAGGTGTTCTCACCACAGAAAAAGGTAACTGTGTGATGATGGACGTGTTAATTAACTGTGGGACTCATTTCACAATATATATGTGTATAAAATGATTACAGTATACACCTTAAAAACACATATTGTGCAACCATGTATTTTATATGCATGAGAAACTACATATAAAAAAGTGGTAAGAAGTGGTAGTACCCCAGGAATGTGCTAGGTCTGGGAAGCTGAAGGACAGAGGGGATTTGGAGAATGAGTGTAGGTTTTTGTTCTGAATATTACTGAAATAGTAAAAACAAGGCATCCACTTAAAAGCATACTTTAGATCTTTTGCCATTGGGGTCATCACTGAGCTTAGCAAAGATGATTTCTGTGGAATGATGGAGGTAGAAGCCAGAATGTCATGGCTTGAACACTGTATGGGGGATGACAGATGGTTTTGAGAATTTGTATGGGAAAGGCAGGAGAGAGGGAGGGAAGGTGGGGCCAGAGGAGGAAACTTGTGTGTGTATGTGTGTGTGTGTGTGTGTGTATGTGTGCGTGTGTGAGAGAGAGAGAGACAGACAAATGCTTGAGTATGTTTCATCCTTGGTGGGAATGATCCTATTGAGAAGGAATGCTTGCATCTCCAGGAGGGAGAAGGGATAAATGGTTAGGTAAAAGATTTACAACTTGATACTGCCTAATTTAATATGCAGTACATCTTAAAATGCATTGATTAGATCAGCTGAAGAGAGTGTAAATTGTTATAAGTTGAACTGTAAATTATTTTCTTCCTGGTATACCAAAATCTTTGGTAGCATTAAGTTTTATGATGATTGTGTAGTTGCCTGGGCATGTCAGTCAGATAAGTATCGTAATATCTTTTAATATAATTCAAATATTTTTCTCCTGAAGTCTGCCTTGAGGTGCTATTAATTTAGAGTCATGAATTTTAATTAAACTCCATAGGAAAAAAATTTCGCTTCTAAGAAGGAATTGAATAATAATCAATCTTTGAGACATGCAAGAGTAAAAATAAACTTACAGGATGAGTAAGAAGTGCAATCCCATTTTACTTACTCAGAAAAATTTGATTTCTATATCTAAGAAAGTTTATATTATTTTATATCATCTAAAAAATTTCATCCCATACATCACATTTCACTCTACTACTTATAATATTATTGTCTATACATACATGCACATAAAAGCAGGAACATGTTTTTGTGTATATATTGTGTTTGACATCCTTTAAAGTGTCAGCTCAGCATTAGGCTGTGAATCATTTTAGTCTGAGACTACCACTGTGTAATGCCAGTGGTCAGACCAGGCTCAGTCTCATGGTCATGCCGCTCTGCTCATGACCGTAACCTTTTTAAGCTTCACTGTCCTGTTCTGTTAAGTGGAAAAAAATAGTTCTGATCACAGGGTTTTATTGTATAACATGTGTAGATTTATTAGTATAATATGAGAGGCTGGCAAATGTCAGTTAAGTTCATTTTCCTTTCTGTCAACAACAGTCAGAACAAAATAGTAATAAAAGTTTGTATTCCATAGCCATTTAATGTATTTTAAATTAAGCGGTTAATTGTGAAACGTATGATTGTAAAAAATCTTGCCATTTCTCCCTCATGTTGATGTGTTTGTTTTTTAAACAGAATCCCTCATTGAGAGGGTTTAAGACATCTTCTGCTCAAAATGATGAAAGATGCTATTCTTTGATTCCTTAACCTTGTTGAAGGGACTGGGGCAAGACCTTTGTGTATATATTTTCCTCACTAAAAACTTGTAACAACCTTCTGAGGGCTCTATCTCTACCAGGGCCACTTAGGAAGTTAAGTGGTAGAACTAAGATGAAAATTCAGGGTTGCCTGAAACTTAACCACTACAGTATATTGTCTTCCTGCAGAAATGCAAGAATGAAGTGATTCTAGGTGCCAGAGATAAAGGTTAGGTATGTCTTGGGGGTTATGAATCTGTGTGGATCTTTAGTCCATGTTTGTTTCCACCCATGTTCATCTCTCTTGCGCTTTTTTTTAAGGTGACAGAGGGAAAACAGGATCTGGAAAGAGCATCCCAGTTGGCTCGGAAAATGAAGAAAGAGGCTGCTGCTCTCTCTGAATGGCTTTCTGTTACCGAAACCGAATTGGTACAGAAATCCACTTCAGAAACTTTGCTTGGTGATTTGGATACAGAAATTTCCTGGGCTAAAGTAAGTTGTAGTTCAGGTGAACCACGAAGATTATCAGTGTAATCTGTGGCATTTTGATCAGAGAAATCTGGGTAGATGTCATTTGTCTCCATTTCATACTAAATATCTTCTTTTCCTTTTTCCGTTCTTTTTTCCACATCTCTGTCCTAAGAATATTTTAAAAGCAACTATCTTCAGAAGACACACACACACACACACGCATGCGTATATATACAAATAACATATACATATACATGTGTTAAGATAGGGGAAAGATTTGTTGATTGATTTTGGCCATACCTCTCAGCTTGTGGGATCTTGGTTCCCCACCAGGGATTGAACCCGGGTCCTTGACAGTGAAAGTGCAGAGTCCAAACAACTGGAAAGGAATTCCCCAGAAGATATTTTTATCTTGATTCTGAAAGAGTTAAACTCACATGGCTTATCAGCAAGGTTTTTGTAGTCATTACACTTACGTGGTACTTGAACACAGTATAACTATCACCTTCAGAATCAGTGACATTTTTTGAGTATTCATTCTTCACAAAGTATTGTGCTGAATTTATTAATTCTTCTATAGTAAGTTTTGTACCAGTAACTAATCTTTATATTGCAAGCTAACTGGTGTAGAGAGCAGAGAGACAGAATTAAAAAAAAAAAATCAATAAAAGATCAAAGAATTTTCTCTAGTCCTATATTTACTTAGCAATCACATAGATTAGAGAGTTGATTTGCCAGTTCTCTCTTTTGAGGTGGACCAAGAATTGAATGAAACACAAAGTAGTTTTTCTTTTTTTTAACCAAGGCATTCTCTTTTTCTCAATTCATTTTCTAAGAAGCATGTATACTAGAGATAACTGCTGAAAATAAAGGATCAGCACTGTGACAGAGCTTTATATAAAACCCCAGGTGTCAGTTTTGACTTCTTCTATAGGCGTCGACTTTTGGGGTGTGAGGAGGAGGTGCTCTGAGGTTGTGGGGTGATACAATCCCTTAATTTGAATGCTCTTTGGAGTTAGCTGTTGTAAGAAAGTCAAGATGTTAGTCACTAGAAAGAATGTTCTCAGTTTAATAGCCTGTGGAATGTATAATTGCTGTGTGGAGTAAAAGGGATATATGGAGGAAGTGAAACACACTGGAATTCATGGGTTACAGTGGATGACTGACAAAGGCGCTAAACTTTATTTTTTTGAATTAAAGTTTTTCAAGGAAATATCATCTTTTTTCTACAATACACTTTGAAAGTTATTATTTTTTACTAGTCCCTTGAGTCCTATAAGCTCATTGGATGATATTTGCATAGTGTAATACAAAAAAAGAGACAGGAGCAAAAGTGATCTTTAATCAAAGAATACCCTGTTATCATTTCAGTTTTTTGTAGGCCCATATAGACATGCAAGCACAAGCATATACTTTAAGAAGAATTATATTTAGTGTTTCATGACCTTTTTGAAAAGCAGGTTGTGTCTTTAACATTTTCTTTTATCTACAAGTATTTTGTGTCACACATTGGAGATAGATAGTATTTCATTGTATATTTTATTTCTTATTGTCCCATTCCTCCGTTCATGTCCGTTTAAATTATTACCAGTTTTCACTATTGTAAAAACTGCTGTGATGAGTATACTTGTGGTTAAATCTTAGCATATATTTGTAATTAAATCTTAGCATATATTTGTAATTAGTTTTCTGAGGATAAATTCTTAGCTCTAAAAATATTGGGTCAAGGGATGTATCCATTTTAAAAGTCTATACTGGTTATGAAATTGTCCTTCAGAAATGTTTTACCCAACAGCTGTGAGTGAGAATTTCTACTTGCTTGTTTTAACTAAACTTTTGACAAGGGCAGGCAAATAACATGTCTCAGTTATTTAATTAGAACATTTTCCTTTAGTGTATAGGCCATTTGTAGCTTCTGTCACCATTTGATGTTGTAATTTAGAGATCTTTACCTGTTATAATTATTAATGCTTAATATGTTTTGTATTGATGCAATTTTTTGCCACTCTAGTTTCCTTTCTGTTCTGTATATTTTTAAAACACTTATTATACTTTCTTTTTTAAAGAATAAATTTTTTCCCCTAATTATTTCTGCCTTTAGTGTTTAGAAAGGCCAACTTTACAACAAAATTACATCATTATTTACTTATATTCTCTTCTAGCTCGTTTATAGTTTCATCTTTTTTACCTTTAATGCTTTAATCCTTCTGGAATTTAGTTTGGTGTATGTAATGAGGTAAGGCTCTAACTCTTTTTTCCCCAAATAATTTACCAGTTATCTCAGCACTATTTGTTGAGTAATTATCCTTTCCTCACTGATTTGACCTGCTCAATTCATGTATTCTTTTTGTCTGTTACTTTGCCTTATTTTCTGCTTCGCTGATCTGACCCTCTGAAAATTTCTTCAACTATTTAATATGTGGTTCTATAATATACTTTAGCATGTAGTTAATGACAGGATTTCTTGACTTTCTGTTCCTTCTTTTGTATATATTCATATGAATTTTAAAATTATTACACTTAAATTCTTAAAAAAATTCTTTTAGAAACTTTGGTTGAATTGCCTTAAATTTATAAATTTGTTTTGAGGGGAATTGACATCTTTACTAAATTAAGTCTTTTTAGTAACATGTAAATGTCTCATTTCCTCTCCAAATTCCCTTACATCCCTACATAATACTTTGTAAACATTACGCATATATGCCAAAAAGTTTATTCTTGTGTATTTATTTTATTGGTATGTAAAAAGTATACTTTTCTTTTTATTTTAAACCAATTTCTTATAGCTGGTACACAGGCAATATCAATTTTTGCATATTTAATTTTTAATCATCTTTGTGCACTCACATAAATTCAATTAGTTTTTCAGTTGATTCTCATCATTTTTAAGGCAAAGATAGTAAGTAATGATGTTTATTTCTTCTGGAACCATTCACTCTTAAATTCCCACTTAATCTTATTTCAGATTTGAAATAATGAAGATGGTATATACAAGTCACAAATTCACAGTACATTCGTATCATTAGAGTAAACCAAATGAAACATCAGTATGTAACATAATCACTCATTTTTTTCAACATTGTATTGTCAGATTTAACAACCATGCATATTTCACAACACTTCAGTGTATTTCCACACTATAAAATTATGTAAAATTATTTTCCAATGCAAAATTTGAATAGCATCTTCATTCCAAAATGTAATGTTTTTATTCCATAGCTTAAAAATCAGTATTTTCAGTGTAGCCATTTTCTTTACAGTAAAGTCTATTAACATCGTTTGTGTACTGTTTAAATTTAGTTGCATATAGTTAATTATTCCTTATAGTTTTTAAAGACTACTGTAGCCAATCAGTCCATAGCCACTGAAGGAATGTAGAAAATTAATAACTGCGGAGAGTATGGCTGTGGGTATTCTGTTTTTCTGCTTGTTTCCCTCTTTGCTGGAGAAGAACACTTACTTGAGAGAAGTGTTTTGATGTCTTTATAAATATACCAGTAATTAATGAGGCCAAATGAGTCTTACATCTTGACTAACTTGTGATTTTTATCTTTCAAAATGTGATTTAATGATGTGAGACTGAATGTGGACTTGAGCTCCTTGAAATGATTTGTTTAAATATTATTCCAAGGTACAACAGCAGTAGGGTAGATATGTGCATGTTACTTTTTGATTGAAAGAACTTTGCAGTTTTGATTTTGGAACCCAACATTCTCTTTATAATTCTCTGGTCAAACTTATAAATGTGAGAATCAAGTTATCATAATGCCATCCAGGGTATTACCTTTACATAATATGACAATCGCAGAACCAAAGCTTAGACGTGCTACTTCTCCTGTGATGTACTTAAGATGAAATATTTTTTGTAATGTTTATAAACAGAATATATGTTAAGTTACCTAGTTACAGGGTTGTTCAGTTCAATTCAGTTCAGTCGCTCAGTCGTGTCTGACTCTGTGACCCCATGAACTGCAGCATGCCAGGCCTCCCTGTCCATCACCAACTCCTGGAGTTTACCCAAACTCATGTCCATTGAGTCAGTGATGCCATCCACCCATCTCATCCTCTGTCATCCCCTTCTCCTCCCACCTTCAATCTTTTCCAGCATCAGGGTCTTTTCAAATGACTCAGCTCTTTGCATCAGGTTGTAGTCCTTGCAAATAAATATAGTGTACATCAGTTGTTTCCTGTAGTAGTCAAGGAGATAAATTCACTATGAATATTTTAGAATTTTGAGTTCTGGGGTAGTCCTGCTTTGCCCACTTGTAGTTACTGAAAATGAAATTCATTCTTTATATCTAAAGTTATGATGCAGATAATTGTTGATGTGTAATAAATTAAATTGGGGAATAAGTGTAAATCTATGGCTGATTCATATCAATGTATGACAAAACCCACTGAAATGTTGTGAAGTAATTAGCCTCCAACTAATAAAAAAATTAAAAAAAAAATGATATTATTACCTTTCCACATCTAAAATTGTTACATTCTTTGGTATTTGTGTAATTAAATATTTAATTTTTCTTTGAAGCTTAAAAACTCTCATGTTAGCAAGTTGTGGAATCTTGTGCACTTCTGACGTGTGTAATCAATCTAGGGAGTTGTATATATATATATATATATATATATATATATATGGAAGAAAAATATTTTTAAAATGAAGGTTGTGTAAACTTTTGTAATGTTCTGCAAGATGAAGTGGGTCTTGGGATTTTTATTTTCTAGAATATTCTGAAGGATCTGGAAAAAAGAAAAGCCGATTTAAGTACCATCACAGAGAGCAGTGCTGCGCTCCAGAACCTGATCGAGGGCAGCGAGGCTGTTTTAGAAGAGAAGCTCTGTGTCCTGAATGCCGGGTGGAGCCGGGTGCGTACCTGGACTGAGGATTGGTGCAACACCTTGATGGTAAGTTTCAGGAAGGATTTCATGGTGAAACTCTTTCTCCTATCAATACGTAAAAACCAATACAGCTTTGATTGGAATTCCAAGTCGTATTTTCTGTTTGTCACAATAATGTTTTGCTCGTGAATTAATTTCATTTAGACTACAGTTTGTCTTTTTCTTTGAAAAGATAATAACTAGAAAGAGTTCAAAGTATTTCTATTAAGTAATAAACCATTTGTGATATACATAGAAATGTGTACTTGAACATCTTACTAAATGTAGCTTATCTGCAACATTTTAAATGACTTAATATTGTATTTAATTTTCATACTATTATAGGCTATATGTATAATGTTTTTTTTTATGTATAATGTTTTTAATGTTCTAAAATTGGTTTACTAGTTAAGGGCACAGGTTCTAATACTGGATAGCCCAAGTTAAAGTTTTGACTATAAACTGGAGGACCTTGGTCAAGTTACTTAAGCATTTTCTAAATCTCAGTTTTCTCATATGTAAAATGGACATTATTATAATTTTTACCTCATACAGTTTTTGTGATTATATAGTGGAAAACATGTAGGGTTCTTATAACTAAAAACAATCAATATTAGATATTATGATAATTATGGTAATTATTAAATGTTATATGCTATTAATCTTTGGTTATACCACTACACAACTAACTAGTATTTCATGAAATAGTGACCCTCTACTTTCATAATGCTTTCTGTTTCTCTTATATTAATACTAACAATGAATACTATATGGCAGCATTACCATCTCCTCCCTTAAAAAGAGTTCTCATCTATAAATTATTATTTCTTCTGATATACCTGAAATAGGACTTTTTCCAAATTCATGGAGTTACTGGGTAATGGATAGAAACAGAGAAAAATAAATTATCATGTGTTTCAATATTTATTGAAATCAATCAGAATGTATAGGGCATTGAAGTTGGTGGGCTTACGTCTTGACCTGTCAGATTGATATTCAGAGTTCATCTACAACTTACTGTCTTCATAACCTTGTGTGAATTACTTAATTTCACTAAGTTTTAATTTCCCTATATATAAAATGGAGTTAAAAGAACATACTCAGCAAAGTTGTTAAGTGTTGAATAACAAATGTGAAATCTTGGCTCATAGAATATGTTCTATAACTATTTTATATGTTCATTTACATTGTAACTAGTTTTATTCCACATTCTCATAGTCCTTACTTCTGTTTTCTGCAGTCTGTACCTTCTAAATTCTCCTTTCAAATAATATCTATTTCTATTAGAGCATTTGATTTACCTACTTTGGTCTGATGTTTATCAATTCTTAATTAGAATCCAGACCATTGTCAAAACTTTTCTTATGTCATTTATTCTCATTTTTCAATGATTTTTTCATATTATACATTAATAATTTGCTTATTTTAAAACTTACTTCATCCTATAAAATATATTTCCTAAAAGTTGTTAATTTCATCATAAGGCTCCTGCACTCTTTTTGATCAAATTCTAAATTCTTGCTTTTGCCTCAGGAATTCTGCCCTGTTTTAACTGGCTTAAGTGTTTGCTTCTGTTTTCAAATTTATACTCTCAATCACATGTTATATCGTGCTTCAGGAAATATCACTGAGGTCTATGCCAAGTGTCATGTTAAGTGCTAATGGTACTGAGGTGAAAAGACATGGGCCCTGCCTCAAGCACTCAAACTTTGAATAGGCCAAATCTTATTCAAGCGTATGTGAATTGCTTTTTATACTAGTAGTTCCTTAAATGAGTTCTTAACAAATATGATCAAGGCAGGACCAGTAAGATTATTTGTAGTATATGAATGAGAAATAGGGATTAAAATGAAATGAAATTTATAAAGGAACTTTTCGCCATTTATTCTTCCACTTTTCATTGTGTTGAGGTCTAAATTAAAATGAAAAAAGTGCCCAACCATAGCTGTGCTTCCGTGGTGGCTCAGACAGTAAAGAATCTGCTGGCAATGTGGGAGACCCAGGTTTGATCCCTGGGTTGGGAAGATCCCCTGGAGAAGGGAATGGCTACCCACTCCAGTATTCTTGCCTGGAGAATCCCATGGACAGAGGAGCCTGGCGGGCTACAGTCCATGGGACTGCAGAGTCGGACACGGCTGAGTGACTAACACTTTCACTTTTACAGTTGTTCAATTTTTGGAGTGAGATTTATCCATTGGGGAGGAGCTTTGCAGGAAGGTCGAAGTTCTTGAAATTCAGCATTACTTAGGTCTTTGAAGACGTTTTAAATGTCTTTGAAGATTATTGTCTTAATTATTTCATATAGTCGTATCAGTGTTTTATTAATTCCTTTCTAGAACCATCAGAACCAGTTGGAAATATTTGATGGAAATGTTGCTCACATAAGCACCTGGCTTTATCAAGCTGAAGCACTGTTGGATGAGATCGAAAAAAAGCCAGCAAGCAAACGAGAAGAAATTGTGAAGGTAGCAGACATGGAGGATCAGTAACAAATCTGAGAATGGAAGGTTTTGCTGTTGCCTTTCTCTTGAGGAATACTCCAAGTTACTTGTACACATGTGTTTCTTGTGCATTAGATTTATTAACTTTTATGTTGGTGGGACAAACATGAGAATGAGTCTTTTTTTTTTTTTGGTTTTTGTCTTAGCTAAATTTTTGTTCCATTCCTCTGAGGTAAGAATTGGCATCTAAAAGTGCCACATTATGGGAATGTTAACATAATTTTTCCATTGTAATTTGATAAGCTAGGAAAACAGAAAATACGTCTTCATTTTGTCATGCTGCATAGTTGAATGCTGCGTTGTTAGTTAACAGTGAAAGTGCATTCTTAGTTATTTTTTTCATGACTTGCAAAATTTGGTGGCATTACAGAAAGTCGGAGCAAAACTGACTTCATAATGAGCATTTGGCTTTCATTTCTTGCTGCATATTCCCCACCAACCCAGCTTTTCAGAGGGATCAGCTGTGAAAAAAAAGATAGTACGCTTTTTCAGAAGTGCAGACTTCTTCACTTTGCTCAGCTGCTTTATACCCTTACTCATTGGTGATAAGCAAAGAAGAAATTGTTGTTCTGGGGACTTCAGAGTCTCAGAAAAGTGCCAAGAGTACCCCTTATTCTTTCCTGTGTTTTTACATTTTGTTTCAAAGTTGAAGGTCAGACCTAACTTTTAAGAATTTCCCCTGGGAAATCTTTTCTATCTACTGCTCAGGCCCCACCAATCCTTCTTTGGAACTCTCTGACACATCAGATGTGGATGAACAATTGAATTCTGGGTTACAAATATACTCTTACAACATTTTGCAGACATCACTGAATGAATCTTTTTTTTCCCCTTCACGTTGTTTATTGATGACAGGAAACACTGCATAATTAAAGATTTGATGAGGAACCTGCAAACAATAAAGAATGTGTCTGTTGCCAGCAAAATAACAATTATTTCAGGTCCTTTAGACGTTACAGAGCTTTTTCACACCAGATGGTTCATGTGAAACAAAACCATTTTAGAGTGTTTAATTATTCGTCTGTAAAACCTTTAAAGCATGAATTAGTTTCCTTTCTTTACTACATTTTCCTTATTTCCAGGACTACACTTTTAGTGAATTTATTAAATTTATTACATTTATTAAATTACTAACATACGTTTAACATAACCTTTAAACAATTTTTCATGAAAGTCAAGACCTATTTGCAAAGTGTTTATTTCTTTCCACTTGATTTTTCTTAAAGAGAATTTCAAGAATCTGTACACAACTAGCAAAATTTGAGACAAGCAGTGGCTGTTTTTTTTTTTTAATATGACAATAAGATTTAGATGCAAGAGAACACATATGAAAAGTTCCATAGTTAAGTTGATATTCTTCTGTTTCTATCTACATATACTAATTTAAAAACTACTTCCTCAAACTACTTATTTTCTCTCAGCCACCATAACAAGTAAGCTTAGATTCTTCAGAGCAGTGGATTAGGCTCCACGTCTGAGATCATTGAGTACCTTGCGGTATCTTTCATTCTTGTAAATCACCAAGAAAACATCTGCAGAATTTATAGATACGTACAGATAAGCTAATACTTCATTCAAAATGTACCTATAGCCATACTCCTGAGAGATTTCCAGCACTCTTCAAAAACTTATGAATGAAGTAGAAATCGAGGCAGGTATTTGCATTCCTTTCTTAGGCCTGAAAATGAATTTAATGACCATTATGAAATTAGCCAGAGGAAACTGCATAATGTTGTTGTACATTTTAGTTAAAAACTAAATGATAATATTCAACTCACTTCCAAATCAGTTTACCTTCACCAAGGAAAGGAGGATGGTGGTAAACAAGATTTCTAGGGGGAAAAGAAGTTAAAGTCTGTTCCTTGCTACTTAATCTTTTATCAGCCTCAAGAAGCTTTACAACTCTTAGAATAAGATGGTTGAAGAAATGACACAATAAATCTTATAGACTATGCAGTTATGAAGTAAAGTTTTATATAAACTGGGAGTAGTTTAAAATGCTTCCCATATAGCATGAACAAGTCTCTCTCTCTTTTTTAAAATATATGAGTAGGGACTTCCCTGGTGGCCCAGTGGCTAAGACTCCACACTGCCAATGCAGGGGGCCTGGGTTCGATACCTGGTCAGGGAACAGGATCCCACATGCCACAACTAAAGATCCCACGTGCGGCAACCAAGACTCAGTGCAGCCAAATAAATAAAATAAATATTAAAATATATGAGTAGCTCTTATTCAAATTGATGGTATTGAAATGTCTTACTAGGAATCTCAGACATTTATTTAAGCTCCCTTTACTTCCCAGTTACCACTGCACCCATGTTTGGTTTTGATTTTTCCCGTGTGATAATTTCATGCTTTCTTACAATTAGCGTTTACTCTCTGAGATGGATGATGTCAACCTCCAAGTACAGAATGTCCGAGATCAAGCTGTTGTTTTGATGAGTGCACGTGGAGGCTCAAGCCGGGAGCTTGTAGAACCAAAATTAGCGGAATTGAACAGAAATTTTGAAAAGGTCTCTCAACACATCAGAAGTGCCAAAGTAAGTGTTATATTTTAATATGAAGCTATTTTCTTGTACACATGTAGCTGAATGGTAGATAGTTATACGGTGCTAGTGCTAAGTCGCTTCAGTTTTGTCTGACTGTTTGCGACCCTATGGAATGTAATCTGCCAGGCTCCTCTGTCCATGGGATTCTCCAGGTAAGAATACTGGAGTGGGTTGCCATGCCTTTCTCCAGGGGATCTTCCCCACCCAGGGATTGAACCCACGTCTCTTACATCTACCTGTATTGGCAAGCAGGTTCTTTACCACTAGTGCCATCTGGGAAGCCCCAATTATATGATACATACAACAAAAAATTAAATGAAAATGGTTTTATCACTTTTCTTTGATTGGAGCATTTGTTCTTATTTATGATTGTGCAAATAAAGGAGAGAATCTAAGAAATTAGTATTAAAGAAAATAACCCATTTGAGAAGAGGTTTCAAGTATTGAAATTATCTAAGAGGAAGGGTCCTCATTTTTGTAGGAAGTAACTATTCTCTAACTTTGCTTTATTTTGAAATATCTGATGTTGTTATTGTTTAGTTGCTAAGTCCTGTCTGACTCTTTGTGACCCAATGGACTACAGCCCACCAGGCACCTCTGTCCATGGGATTTTCCAGGCAAGGATACCAGAATGGATTACCATTTCCTTCTACAGGGGATCTTCCTGCCCCAGGAATCAAATCTGGGTCTCCTGCATTTGCAGGCAGATTCTTACCACTGAGCCACCAGGGAATCCCAAAATATCTGATAAAATAGGCCAAACTATCTCTCATAGCCTAAGAATATACTTAGATTATTTACAACTTAAAGAAAACAAACAAAAATCTTGCTTTAACTCTTGCCTTCCTTACCTTGTGACCTAAGCTTACTTTAGTCTTTTCAGTAGCTCTATGGGAGATTTTTCTACAAATGTAAAAAAGTAGTATAGGAGACATAGGAGGTGGATTGAAAGAAAGTACGAAGAAAATGATTATTTTTCCCATAAATAATTTCTGTTAACATTTTGACATGTATTTCTGTTCTTATATGTATGTGAAATTAAAGTATCAAAATTTTTATATTGTTTTGTTTATTCTCCTTTGACAAGGTTTTTAACAGCTATTCAATTGTATGATCTGTTGTGGTTTTTAAGTCAGTTTTCCACTTTTATTGTGCTTTTATAAATATTGTCTTGTTAAAATTCTCTTACCTGTGTCTTTTTGCTTGTCTCTTAATATGCCCTTAGGATCACTTCATAGAATTCCTTGAAATTGTTGTGAAAGTTGTACATACAAATGCTGTTAAATAGATTTTTCCAGAGAGGTTGCTAGCTTCCCCGTGTTCAGTCAACACTGCTAGTTTTCCTGCATTTCATTTTATTAAAGCTGTTACATTGATTTTGGACTTCTCCAGTGGCTCACTGGTAAAGAATCTGCCTGCATTGCAGGAGATTTAGGTGACATGGCTTCTATCCCTGGGTTGGGAAGATCTGTTGGAGACAGGTCATGGCAACCCACCACAGTATTCTGGCCTGGAGAACCCCATGGACCGAGGAGCCTGGCAGGCTGCAGTCCGTGGGGTCACGAATAGTCAGACATGACTGAAGCGACTGAGCATGCACACACATTGATTTTAGGCACGTCCATAGAAACTATTTCTATATAGATATTGTCTGAAAATACTGCATTGAGAAGGATACACTTTTCTGAAGTTTGGATATCACAATCCAGGGGGCACTGTACTGGAGAACATTAATTGGGAGTCATTCTTTGTCACGTTTCTGTATTCGGAGGTGGTCTTTCTTCCTCTCTGGCCAAGGCAGGGGTGGCTTCTGCATCATGGCACTGTTTCCTGATGTTTTGTTTGTGGTCCCAGAATGCCCCTCACACACTCCAGGCAGTCAGGGTCCCTTGCACACTAGTTCACATCTGTGGCTGGAATTTGGAGAATGTGGTAATCAGAGATGCCCAAGTTGGTAAAAATTATTACTGTGTGAATGAATAAACTAAAGTCAATTCAAACACATGCTAGTTCTTTCTTGACACTGATTAATGGTGAAAGGTCAAGTTAAGACCGTCTTTTTAAAGAGCGTTTTTCCCTCCACAGTTGCTAATTGGCCAGGAACCATTATCATACCCGTGTCTGGTCACCAGTGAAGCATTTGAAGTTGGTGTACCTTTCTCTGACTTGGAAAAATTAGAAAGTGACATAGATAATATGTTAAAAGTTATGGAAAAACACTTGGAATCCAGTGATGAAGATGAAAAGGTTGGTTCAAGGAGATTTTCAAAACCATGGTGTTGTCACTTTTGTTGTTTGTTAATTACATCTTTACACTAATGATGTTTACCCAGATATCTGCCAAACATGATAGAACAGATTTAAATGTGATTTTCTGCGAAGTGTCAATGTAAGATTTGTCATGTGATTTACATAATATCTTAAAAAATAGACATTTTCTGATGATAGTGTTATCTTAGTGCTATTTAACTTCTAAACTAGCAGTCTTTATGAGCTATTTTAGCTTCATATATAAATATTTTAAGAGAAACACACACATTTGTTGTGTATCATTCAGATAAACATATGGTGACTATAATATACTTTGTAGGTTGGTTCTGCTTGGGAACTGATAGTAATTGACCTTGTGCTTTTTTCTTTTGAGTAATTTATATTTTTCAAACATCCAGATGGATGAGGAGAGAGCCCAGATCGAGGAAGTTCTACAAAGAGGAGAACAAATGTTGCATCAACCTATGGAAGATACTAAAAAAGAAAAGATCCGTTTGCAGTTACTACTTTTGCACACAAGATACAACAAAACTAAGGTATTGTCATGGGGGAGATTCTTTTCCACTTAAATAACTTTTTCAGCTCTTGCCATTCAGATGTTTGATGTTGCAAATCAAATGATTTCTCAAATCAATGAGACGTCAAATCAGTGATGTCTGAAACCAATTGGAATGGTATTTCCTTCTCCTTTCTAGTGTGTATTGCTAGATAGGTTTATATTTTTGGATGAGGCAATATTAAGAAAATAGAAACATAAAATTTTATTATAGGACATCCCTTTTGGATTTCTGATAATGTTTTAAACCTTTGGGGTGTGACTTCCTCCTTCAGTTTTGTATTTTATGTGTAGAGGTCTTGACCACATTAAAAAAAAAAATTCTAGTAAGTAAATTCATGACATTGATAAAATATGATTTATGTTCTAGAAAAAGATTCACCACCAGCTCCCTTTTCAATGGCCATCTTTGCAGCTATGTTGTAAATGTGCTGTGTTCCTTAGAGGTCTGTTAAGTAATCCTAGAACCAGTTTTCGTTGATGATGTTGGAATCTACTAGAAGATTCAGGTTTCTCGGCTTGCTGTCTATTGGATGTCTCCATCTGTTTATACTGCTGCCTTATAACAGGTTCCAGGTTGAACTAGCCCTCTCACTACCTCCCCCCACCCCCAACCTGTTTCCTACTTTGTTCCCTATCTTACTTAGTTAATTACTTTCAAAACTACCTATTCTCAAGGTAGAAACCTCAAAATCTTCTCAGTCATTTCCTTTTCCACATAGGCTTTGTTCCTTACACCACATTGAGGAAGGATTAAAACCATTAGGTCCAAATGAAATAAGATACGGGACTGAACCAGCAGTTGAATCCAGTTCTATCAGTTACTTGTTTTATGAACTTGGGAAAGTAACTTCCTAAATCCTCTATCCCTTCCATAATTCAGACTTCTGTGATTTTTACCTATTAGTTATTCCCTAAGCTTCTCATAACTCCAGCCCATCTTCTGTTATTTTTCTCAGGATTATTCCTCATCCCCTAAGTCATGGCTGATCATATGATTTCCTATTCCAAGAACTTGTGTAGGAATATTGTAAAACGCATAAAAAGCTTTAAGTGCAAAATTTGTCACTGTAATGATATATAGAGGCTTTGGTTTGACCTCTGCCACCTCTGATTCACTGTCATTCCCCATATCGTATAGCTATACTGGTTTTTTCTACCTTTTCTCAATATACTGGTGCCTTAGTACCTCTTGAATCTTGCTAATTTTATTGTTATTCTCTGGTGTGAGTTTTATCTTCTTATTTTATCTGAAAAATATGTTGTCTCTTAATACTTGTTTCCATTTTTATTTCTAACATTTTTAAGATTATATTATAGTACTTTGTTTAATTGTTGCTTTTAAAACTATCTTTCGTCTCTGGAACTTCATCTTTGGGCCCCAAATAGAGACAATTTTTAGACTTTTAACACATAAATACGTTTGCTTTTTGAAAGTACTAATGTATACTATTACAGAGTGGCTTCATTTTGGTTTCACTAGCATTAGTTATTGTAAATAAAATGATTTTAAGACATTAAAGCATTTTTATCCTTCTTACATTAACCTATATACTTCTACAAATCTATAGTTTTTAAAACTGTTAACTGTGAACATTAGAATCCCTTGAGTAGCTTAAATAAAGTCAAGCCTCAAACCAGTTAAATCAAATTCTTTCAGGTTGTGCCTAGGTGTGGAGACTTCAAGAAGAAAACTTTATAGATGAGTCTAAGGTTCAGTCAGCACTGAGGACCACCAGTTTACAGGACTTGTTTTCTTCCTTGTCTTTCTTTTCTCTTTTTTTGAGTGAGCAGTGACCCACTGCATGCTGTGGGCAGTATTTTACCCCCGGTTAAATGATTAGAAAAAGTTTATGTGGATGAGAGGAGGTGGAGAAAGGGCCTAGAAAGGATTGTGTGATGTATGCACCTACAAAAAGCTGGAACATGAGAAGGATTTTAGCCGAAAAAATTCTTTCACTTTCCCCTCAGTGAGTTTTCATTTGGATTAACCTCATTATTCGGCTTCCCTGGTGACTCAGATGGTAAAGAATCTGCCTGCAGTGAGATCTGGGTTTGATCCCTGGGTTGGGAAGATCCCCTGGAGAACGGAATGGCTACCCACTCCAGTATTCTTGTCTGGAGAATCCCTTGGACCGAGGAGCCTGGCGGGCTACAGTCCATGGGGTCGTAGAGTCGGACATGACTGAGCTACTAACACTTTCTCTTCACTTTTCACTTCAACCTCCTTGTGAATTCAGGCTGGAAATGGGAAAAGGAGTGAGAGGAGAATTGGGTGGAGGTTGATGAAGAGAGAAAACGGAAGGAGGTGCCAGGCAGTGGGGAACCAGAGCCTATTGTGAAGGGATGTTAAATTTCTTGTTTGTTTTTTTAAAATAGACTTTATTTTTTATAGCAGCTTGGGGTTCACAGCAAAGAGTTTCTGCATATACCCTGTCCCCTCACCCCCAATACACACACAGCCTCCTCCTTTATCAACATCCCACCCAGAGAGGTATGTGTGTTACAACTGATAAATCTACATGGACACATCATAGTCAGAGTCCTTTGTTTCTGTCAGGGAAGGGACATTAAGCTTTCAGTCAAGATCACGCTCATCCTCAGTGTCTCCTTCTCTTCCATCCATATTTATAATATAAATAGTACCTCAGGTCAGAGACCTCCAGAGTCTCCCCTGAGAGCACAGAGCGGCTCCTGTCTATCATTTTCCTTTTCATCTACTGCCTTTCACATGGTTTCTACTACAAAGTAATATAGGTGGCTTTTAAATAATTCTGAATGTAAACTGAAAAAAAGACTCATTTTCTTATTTGAAATATATATTGAATGACCTTTTCTCATTTGTTTAATAGGGTATTGCTATTTTAAATTATGTGTTAACTCTTCATAAACTAAAGCTGTTAACCTTGTCATATTTGCTTTAAAAGTATCTTATTGATTTTTATCTTTTAATTATTCTACTTTTAATATACAACCATTTAAAATTTTTGTTTAGGCCACACATGACTAGGTTTTTCCTTTTTGAGTTTTTTAAAAAAATGTCCTTATCCTCCAGAGAGTTGACGAATGTTCAACTCTGTTTAGTTCCAAGTTCTCCCTATAAGTATGTTAGTGTTAGTTCTCAGTCATGTCTGTCTCTGCAACCCCATGGACTGTAGCTCGCCAGGCTGCTCTGTCCATGGAATTCTTTAAGCAAGAATACTGGAGTAGGTTGCCATTCTCTTCTCCAGCGGATCTTTCGGACCCAGGGATCAAACCCAGATCTCCTGCATTGCAGGCAGATTCTTTACTGTCTGAACCACTAGGGAAGCCCCAAGTTTTCCCTATGGTTGGATAAAAACAAAACTTAGAAAATGTTTGTAATAGTGGTAATGGTTTAGTTGCTAAGGTATGTTGGACTCTTGGGCCCCTGCCAGGCTCCACTGCCCATGGGAAATGTTTGTAAAGTGTCATTTAAAATCAGTTTTTTAATGTGTCTGGAATTTAGGTTGTTGTATGACATGAGGTGTATCATGTAGTATTGTCTAATTTTAGTGCTACACTGTATTTATCTGTACTTTTGTATTCTAGCTGAATTCTTTAAAAATAAAAATATCGAGAAGTAAAGTCTAGGTTAGATCTTGAGGATCTTATTTTTCTCCTCGGGTGTTTTGATTGATCACTCTCTTGGAATAACACCTATTTCGGGAATATAGTAAGCTTTTATTTGAATCTTGAATGGCCTTGCTGCTTCTGCAAGGGTATGGAGGCTCACTCAGGAAATCCTAGATTATGTGTATAGTATTAATAGAAAGGCCTTCCAGGTGGCTCAGTGGGTAAAAAATCTGCCAGCAATGCAGGAGATGCAGGAGACTTAGTTTTGATCCCTGGGTTGGGAAGATTCACTGGAGGGGGACATGGCAACCCACTCCAGTATTTTTGCCTGGAGTATCCCATGGACAGAGGAGCCTGGTGGGCTATAGTCCAGGGGGTCACAAAGAGTGGGACATGACCGAAGCGACTGAGCATACATGTATGCATTAATAGAAGAATACAGTATTTAATGAACATAGTTGTTTTTTTTTTTTAAAAGAAAAACCCTTCGAATTTTCTATTTACAATACTGATTGACCTGCCCAGTTCACCTTGACGCGGATACATGTGACCTTGCAGAATCACAACCTGTTGTATAAATGAAGAAACAGCACAGAATTCCTTGCCTTGTAGTGGTGGTTAAGGTATATACGTGACTCTCACCAGTCATTGCAGACTGAAAAAGACAATCTGCCCTAGGATGTTTAGTGGTGCTAATGAGGAAAGTACTATAAAGTTGAATGTCCTACAAGCACAGATCGAATATAGCTGGAGGCCTGGAGTAGTTTTTGATCTTGAAAAAACAGAGGCTCTCTGAGCAAGACATTGATTGATAGATGCGAAAGCCAAGTAGGAGAACAGGTTCCAGTTTTTTCACTCCTTTGCTATGATTACTCAACCTGTTAAGTACTTTCTTTGTGTCTTTTTTCTTTTTCCTTAAAGTTAAGAAGAGGAAGAACTGAGTTTCCTTTTATGATGTGCCAAAAAATTGGCCTGTTTAAAGTTAAAATCTGAAGAAAGATATTATTAAGAAATATTTCACATCTGTTTATTAAAATTGGTTCCTGAGTGTACACATTTTTTTCAGCCTTCTTTTATATTTACTTAAAATGTATAGTTTGCCATCTTAGATGTACAAGTAGATACCTAGACATGTTTTCTGACTGAAATTTGAATGTGTGGCATTAGTCTAATAAAATTAATGTTAGTGTCAGGTAGAAACAAACCTGTGGATACAGTTAAGAAATCAGTGGACTTGCTTCTCACCTGGCTATCCAGGACTGCCTAACAACTGGTGAAAGTCGTAGTTTATCAAATTGTAGGAGACAGGTAAATGCAGACTGCAAGAGTCACCACCATCCTAATCATTCACTCTTTTAAACCTTGGTTTTAGGTCTTGTTTAGGAATTATAACTGTTTTCAGTTATGACCGTGTTCACTGTCATCTTTTTTAAGAACTATTTATGTATTTATTTATTTTGGGTAGTACTGGGTCTTTTTTGCTGCACAGCCTTTTTCTCTAGCTGTGCTGTGTGGGCTTCTCGTTGCAGTGGTTTCTCTTGTTGCAGAGCGCAGGCTCTATAGCACACAAGCTTCGGTGGTTTGGGCACACGGGCTCAGGAGTTGCACCTTCGGGCTGTAGCGCACAGTTTCAGCATCTGTGGCACTCGGGCTGAGCAGCTCCGTAGCATGTGGGGTTTTCCTGGATCGGGGATCAAACTCGTGTCTGCTGCACTGGCAGGCGGACTCTTTACCACTGAGCCACCAGGAAAGCCCTTTCAGTGTCATCTTTGAGTTTACAGAGGAGGACCGTTTTTCAGAAGTTCGATATAGAAATCTGATGCAAGTGTCAAGGAAACTACTGTAATTCATGAGTCGGATGCTCTTTGACCATTGGCAGGTAGTAGACAGCAATTATTAAATGGTAGCTGTCAAAGAGTAAAGGACTTGAACCCAGGGACTCATGGCCTATCCCAGAGACACTTTACTGTTTAGAAAGCTCTGATTAGGGGATACAGAAAATGCTACACTAGGATAAATAATTGTCCACCTAAGTTAGAACCTGTCCGAATTTAGCATGGTAGGACCTATCGTCTTATGTAGGGCATTCATATTGTGTTTTATTGTTCTCAAAGATTAAGATTATATACTGAATTGCCTGGATATTATTTTAATTGAATCTCCCATTGCATTTGCTATGTTATGTTACAAATACATGTTTTACCCTTATTTACTTTTTCACCAGCAAGGCCCAGAAGTGTTTAATCTAATTGTGAAATTTTAAAAAATGGAGTGTAATATTGTATATTATTATTAGTAATAACAATGGTATTAAAATTTTTATTTCATACAGAATTTCATGATTTGCAGCATATTCTCATTTCTTCAATAACTTTGCAAAGGAGTTGTTGTGCTTTCCTATTTTCTAAATGAGTTTAGTGGTGTAAGTCTTAAAAAAACAAACCTTTCAAGCATTAACAGCTTATTTAAGCCTTTTAACAGCAGGCTACAGAGAGATTGTTAATGGTTTCCATAGCAGTGCAGGGAAACTTTTAAAAAATTAAAGCAAGTTTTAAAATTTCTGCTTATGGTATTGAATTTCTCCACAAAATAATGTTGATTCTTTAAAAAGTTTTTTATTTATTGCAGTTCATTGTGGGTATATTCTAAGAGATGTGTATTGCTATTATTGATGTCTATACAGGCAGTCCCTATTCAACAGAGAACAAGTCAGCTCGCTCCTGGAATTAGATCACCACCCCTTCCTACAGATTATCTGGTTGAAATTAACAAAGTTTTACTTTCCATGGATGATGTTGAATTATCACTTAATACTCCAGAGCTAAGCTCTGTTGTCTATGAAGACTTCTCGTTTCAGGAAGATTCTCTCAAGGTAAATATCCAGGCAGTACATTTGAATACCTGCAGTTAATATAGAAATAAAGCAAGGAATTTGTCACTGTGCCTACTTAAATGGTCTTTAGCCTTTTATATTTGTGCCAAGGAAATAATAATATGTATGAAAAACAAACTTTTCCTATATTGCCAATGAAATGCTGTCAGAAATTTTAATTTGTTAATAGTAGGTATGGATTTTTAAGTGTCCACAGTTTTTTTTTTGCAACAGATATTTTAAAATCAAACACATGCACAAATCATATTCCTATCTTATAAACTTGATTGTCATTTGATGTAAAATGTGAGCATTTATCTTACCACCTAGAACGATTTGATTGTCTAGTGATTAGATTTGGAATGGCATGTTGATTGTAAGTTAATTAGGGATCTGAAAGTTTTCAGGTAATTTGTGAAAACTATTTGATATCATCAAGACTCATATATTTTGATTGCATTTTTGTATCATGTCATAATAAACTTGCTGATAGAGTTGATAGGTTTATCTGATAACTCAGTTTTGTCTTAAATGACAACTTAAATATTAACATTATTAGTTGTTTGAAAGTATATGTAATTTCTAGCTTTAAAACACTTCATTAAAAAAAAAAAACATTTCATTAGCTTTACAGACTGTTATTAAAGCTTTTTGTATGTCCTGGACAAATGCTAATTTGAACATCACTGAGGATTTTTTCCCCGCTATTAAGCTATTAGGTAGCATAGCTCATGCTTTGGCCTGTACTGGATATTATTTTTTTTAAAGTTTCCAGTTTTGATGAGCAACAATTATGTCTCATTATTTTTAAGTAACTTGTTCAATATAAATTTTTGGTCTCTCGTGATTCCATTCTTATATCTCTTTGCTGGCTTTTGTTAATTTATGAAAATATCTTTGCAGAATATCAAAGACCAACTGGACAAACTCGGAGAGCAGATTGCAGTCATTCATGAAAAACAACCGGATGTTATCCTCGAAGCTTCCGGACCTGAAGCCATTCAGATTCGGGATACACTTACTCAGTTGAATGCAAAGTGGGACAGAATTAATAGACTGTACAATGATCGTAAAAGGTATGTGCAAATTAAATTAATATTTAATTGTTTAAAAGACCTGTAAATTCATATGTACTTTATTTTTATTGAAGCATAGTTCAGTTACAGTATTATATGTTTCAGGTGAACAACATGGTGATTCAATATTTTTACATATTATGTAAGATACAAATTATTACAATATTATAGACTATATTCCCTGTGCTGTGTGTTAAATCTCTGTAACATGTTTATTTATTTATTTATTTTTACATGTTTATTTTATACTAGTAGTTTGTTTCCCTTAATCCTTCCTTACCTGTGTCGCCCCTTCCCCTTACCCTTTTCTCCTCTAGTGATAACTAGTTTGTTCTCTGTATCTGTCTTTTTCTGTTTTATTATGTTTGTTTCTTTTGTTTTTATATTCTACATATAAGTAAAAACATACAGTATTTGTCTTTCTCTGTCTGACCTATTTCACTTAGCATATACCCTTTTGGTTTATCCATGTTGTTGCTAATGACAAGGTTTCATTCTTTCTACAGCTAAGTGCATATATATATATATAATATATATATATATACACACACACACCTTTATCCATTCGTGTGTTGATGGACATTTAAGTTTTTTCTCTATCTTGGCTATTGTAAGTAAAACTGTTGTGAACATGAAGGTGCAGATATCTTTTCAAGTTAGTTTTCATTTTCTTTGGATGTATTCCCAGAGGTGAAATTGCTTGATTATAGTGTAGATATATTTTTAATTTTTTGAGGATCCTCTTTCCTGTTTTCCATAGTGGTGGTACAAATTTACATTCCTACCACTAGTGGACAAGGATCCTCTTTTCTCCATATCCAAACCAGCACTTGCTATTTCTTATCTTTTTGACAATGGTCTTCCTAACAGGTGTGAGGTGATATTTCATTGTGGTTTTAATTTGCATTTCTCTAATGACACTAGTTGGGTATCTTTTCGTGAACCTGTTGGCCTTTTGTATATGCTCTTTGGAGAAATGTCTCTTCAGCCTCTGCCCATTTTTTAATTGGATTGTTTGATTTTTTGATATTGAGTTGTGTGAGTTTTTTACATATTTTGGCTATTAACCCCTTGTCAGACGTCATTTGCAAGTAACTTCCTCTCAGGTGGCAGATTGCCCTTTCATTTTGTTGATAGTTTCCTTTGCTGTGCAAAAGCTGTTTAGTTTGATGTAGTCCCATTTGTATGGTTTTGCTTTTGTGGTCCTTGTCTGAGGAGACACATCCCCCCAAATACTGCTAAGGCCTATGTCAAAAAGCATATTGCTTATATTTTCTTCTAGGAGCTTTATAGCTTCAGGTCTTGCACTTAAGTCTTTAATCCATTTTGAGTTTACTTTTGAACATAGTGTGAGAAAATAGTCTAGTTTCTTTTTTACATGTAGCTGTCCAGTTTCCTCAACACTGCTTATTGAAGAGATTGATACTATATATGGAAAATTCTAAAACCTCCATCAAAAACTACTAGAACTAACACATTTAGTAAAGTTGCAGGATACAAAATTTAATATCCAGAAATTGGTTGCATTTCTCTGCACTAATAACAAACTCTCAGAAAGAGAACTTTCAGAAAAAAATCCTATTTACAGTTGCATCAAAGTGAGTAAAAGACCCAAGTGTAAATTTAACCAAGGAGGTGTAAAAGACTTATACTCTGGAAACTATATGACACTGATAAAAGAAATTGAAGACAACAAATAAGTGGAAAGATATTGTGCTCATGGATTGGAAGAGTTAATATTATTAAAGTATATATACTAACCACGGAAATCTACAGATTCAATATAATCCCTATCAAAGCTTCCTCACCAGTCACATCCACACCTGGGCATTGTTTCTGCTTTGGCTCCATCTCTTCATTCTTTCTGGAGTTATTTCTCTATTCTTCTCCAGTAGCACATTGGGCACCTACCAACCTGGTGAGTTCATCGTTTAGTGTCCTGTCTTTTTGCCTTTTCATACTGTTCATGGGGTTCTCAAGGCAAGAATTGGCTTGCCATTCCCTTCTCCAGTGGACCACATTTTCTCAGAACTCTCCACCATGACCTGTTGTCTTGGGTCACCCTACATGGCATGTCTTATAGTTTCCTTGAGTCAGACAAGGCTGTGGCCCGTGTGATCAGTTTGATTAGTTTTCTGTGATTGTGGTTTTCATTTTCTCTGCCCTCTGAGGGGTAAGGATAAGAGGCTTATGGAAGCTTCCTGATGGGAGAGACTGACTGTGGGGGAAACTGGGTCTTGTTCTGATGGGCAGGGCTTAGTAAATCTTTAATCCAATTTGCTGTTGATGGTCTGGCTTGTGATCCCTCCCTGTTGTTTGACCTGAGACCAAACTATGGTGAAGGTAATGAAGATAATAGTGATCTCCTTCAAAATGTCCAGTGCACACACTGCCACACTCCGTGCCCCTGACCCTGCAGCAGGCCACCACGGATCCATGCCTCCATCAGAGACTCCGGGACACTCATGGGCAAGTGTAGGTCAGTCTCTTGAGAGGTCACTGCTCCTTTTTCCTGGGCCCTGGTGTGCACAAGCTTTTGTTTGTGCCCTCCTATGTAAGTTCTGGTGGCTCTCTGGTGGGGTTAATGGTGACCTTCTCCAAGAGGGCTTAACCCACACCCAGGTCTGCTGCACCCAGAGCGCTAACCCTTGCGGTAGGCCACTGCTGACCCGTACCTCTGCAGGAGACACTCAAACACTCAAAGGCAGGTCTGGCTCAGTCTCTGTGGGGTCTCCTGGTGCACATAAGTTTTTTTTTTGAATCTATTAATATTTATTCAATATTTTAACAAATTAAAATGTATCCAATTTTACCCTTTACAGTCGATTTTTCCATATACTTAAATGGGATCCTTCCCTACTTCTAGGTAGGAAAGTAATCATTTAAGGATAATTGGACATCTAAAGAACTTTGGTAAACTGAACTATAGTACAGTAGTACTTACAAGAGGAAAATAGCTCGTCTTGATTTCTAATTGCTACAGTATGGTGTCAGTGAGATCAAACTCAGGCAAGACAGACCCAATTCATGTTTACATGTGGAAACCATACAACGTTAAGTGGTTAATCTACTGAAAGTTTGGCAGTCTGTTCACATCACTAAGAGGCTTACCTAAGACCTACTTTTATGCTGCAGCATCCTGTGGTGTTCTTGCACCACCCAGAAAAATTCTTTGGGGAGAGAAAAATCACCAAAGCTGTGATATATCCATTGAAATCCTTAATCTTTGATAACCTTTAAAGCTGGGGAGTACTTAACAGCAGGTAAACATGGAACATCTTCCTAGAATGCCAACTTTACATTAAACATGTAACATCAAAAAACAAAAGTAAATGCACAATTATATTCATATTTAACAGACGAGATGTCCCTCAAGTTCCTGCAACCATTTGTATGATTTCATTGGACTTTGACAAGCTCTACATTAGAAAATGGTTACTTCTGCCATAAGATGCAAATATAATTAAGATATCTGTTTGAAACATCTGAAACAGGTACCACCTTTGACAGGTCACATAAATCTCATCCCTAGGTGACACTACCTAAGCCCAAAGGCAGGTGGGGTTGGTGTTATTTTAGCCTAACTATTGATAGTACTTACACCTCTTATCAAATACAATACTGTTCACTTGTCATTACGTTATGTGAAATGATTCAAGTATACAAAAAATTAGGAGCATTTAACCCAATGACATCAAGTTAAGTGGTAATAGCAAAGGCAATTCAAATAGTAACATGGCACAACTTTCCCTGTTAGCGGTTTTAAAATGCTCATTTAAACAAGGGATGAGTTCACTTGCTTAGATATTTGAAATACAACTTTATTCTGATTCTAAACGAAAAGGAATGGGAATGACAGTAACAAACAAGATTCCACCTCTCAATATTGTCATGTGACTATAGCAGTCTTATATTTGAAACTCAAGGAGGAAACAACTGTGTTCCAAAACACCTAAATATGCAGGTCCAAAAAATGAAGGTATTTTTTTTTTTTTAAACTGCCACATTCACTCCAAAGCCCATCCATCTCCTTCAGCATCCGAAGATTAAGCACATGTTCTGCTTAGCTATACAATAAAGTGGCAAACACGCTGCACCACTGACATCACAGGACAGTTGCCTATAAAACTAGACTTCTGACGCTGGGCCCCAGCTTCACTTTCTCACAGGTCATCATCTCCATCCGGGAGAGCAGTTGTCTGAGCAACCTCTAAATCGTGCTCGTACTGTGCTGCCAAGGCTGGGTCCATGACCACCTCTGGCGGGGCAAGAGCAGGCATGGCGACAAACTCCAAGTTAGGGTCTCCAATCAATTTTCTAGCAAGCCAGAGGAAGGGCTTTTCAAAGTTGTAGTTACTTTTGGCAGAAATGTCATAGTACTGAAGATTCTTCTTTCGGTGGAAGACAATTGACTTTGCCTTAACCTTTCTGTCCTTAATATCCACTTTGTTGCCACACAACACAATTGGGATGTTCTCACACACTCGTACCAGATCTCTATGCCAGTTAGGCACATTCTTGTAAGTAACTCTTGATGTTACGTCAAACATTATAATGGCACACTGAGCTTGTATATAATAGCCATCTCTCAGTCCACCAAATTTCTCCTGACCAGCTGTATCCCATACATTGAACTTAATAGGTCCTCTGTTGGTATGGAACACAAGAGGATGGACCTCAACACCCAAGGTAGCTACATACTTCTTCTCAAATTCACCAGTCAGATGACGCTTCACGAATGTAGTTTTTCCAGTACCACCATCACCAACCAAAACAAGTTTGAACTGAACTTGGGGTTCTCCTTGGGCAGCCATCGCGATGTTACTTCCAGAAGCGTCTCCGCGCCCGTCTGACTCTGCACATAAGTTTTATTTGAGCTCTCCAAGCATCTCTGGCGGGTATGGAGTTTGATTCGAAACA
The DNA here is from genome assembly GCF_910594005.1 of Cervus elaphus. NCBI lineage: Eukaryota > Metazoa > Chordata > Mammalia > Artiodactyla > Cervidae > Cervus > Cervus elaphus. The sequence goes on from NC_057840.1 coordinate 28,319,050, forward strand.
TAATTTTGCCCCTCCTACCATCTTTCTGGGGTTTCTCCTTTGCCGTTGGTTCTGGGGTATCCTTTTTTGGTGGGATCCAACATTCTCCTGCCGATGGTTGTTCAGCAGTGAGTTGTAATTTTGGAGTTCTTGAAAAAGAAGATGAGTGCATGTCCTTCTACTCCACCATCTTGTGGAGAGCTGTAAAGAACAATTTTGCATAGGAACCTGGAATGTTAGTTCCATGAATCAAGGTAAATTAGAAGTGGTCAAACAGGAGATGGCAAGAGTGAACACTGACATTTTAGCAATTAGTGAACTAAAATGGACTGGAATGGGTGAATTTAACTCAGATGACCATTATATCTACTACTATGAGCAAGAATCCCTTAGAAGAAATGGAGTAGCCCTCATAGTCAACAAAAGAGTCCAAAATGCAGTTCTTGGATGCAATCTCAAAAACAACAGAATGATCTCTGTTCATTTCCAAGGCAAACTGTTCAATATCACAATAATCCAAGTCTATGCCCCAGCCAGTAATGCTGAAGAAGCTGAAGTTGAATAGTTCTATGAAAACCTACAAGAACTTCTTAAACTAACACCCAAAAAGGATTTCCTTTTCATTATAGGGGACTGGAATGCAAAAGTAGAAAGTCAAGAAACACCTGGTGTAACAGGCAAGTTTGGCCTTGGAGTACAGAGTGAGCAGGGTGAAGGCTAACAGAGTTTTGCCAAGAGAATAGCAAACACCCTCTTCCAACAACAGAAGAGAAGACTCTACACATGGACATCACCAGATGGTCAATATGAAATTCAGATTGATTATATTATTTGCAGCCAAAGATGGAGAAGCTCTATACAGTCAGTAAAAACAAGACTGGGAGCTGACTGTGGCTCAGATCATGAACTCCTTATTGCCAAATTCAGACTTAAATTGAAGAAAGTAGGGAAAACCACTAGACCCCTTAGGTATGACCTAAATCAAATCCCTTACTATTAAACAGTGGAAGTGAAAAACAGATTCAAGGGATTAGATCTGATAGACAGAATCCCTGAAGAACTATGGGCGAAGGTTCATGATATTGTACAGGAGGCAGTGATCATGACCACCCCCAAGAAAAAGAAATGCAAAAAAGCAAAATGGTTGTCTGAGGAGGTCTTACAAATAGCCAAGAAAAGAAGAGAAGTGAAACGCAACGGAGAAAGGGAAAGATGTACCCATTTGAATCAAAGTGCCAAAGAATAGCAAGGAGAGGTAAGAAAGCCTTCCTCAGTGATCAGTACAAAGAAACAGAGGAAGACAATAGAATGGGAAAGACTAGAGATCTCGTCAAAGAAATTAGAGATACCAAGGGAACATTTCATGCAAAGGTGGGCACAATAAAGAACAGAAACAGGATAGACCTAACAGAAGCAGAATATATTAAGAAGAGGTGACAAGAATACACAGAACTATACAAAAAAAGATCTTTGTGACCCAGATAACCACAATGGTGTGATCACTCACCTAGAGCCAGACATCCTGGAATGCGAAGTCAAGTGGGCCTTAGGAAGCATCACTACAAACAAAGCTAGTGGAGGTGATGGAATTCCAGTTGAGCTATTTCAAATCCTAAAAGATGATGCTGTAAAAGTGCTGCACTCAATATGCCAACAAATTTGGAAAACTCAGGAATGGCCACAGGACTGGAAATGGTCAGTTTTCATTCCAATCCCAAAGAAAGGCAATGCCAAAGAATGTTCAAACTACCGCACAATTGCACTCATCTCACAGGCTAGCAAAGTAATGCTGAAAATCCTCCAAGCCAGGCTTCAACAGTTCATGAACGGAGAACTTCCAGATGTTTAAGCTGGATTTGAAAAAGGCAGAGGAACCAGAGATCAAATTGCCAACATCCATTGGATCATCAAAAAAGCAAGAGAGTTCCAGAAAAATATCTACTTCTGCTTTATTGACTACACCAATAACTTTGACTGTGTGGATCACAGCAAACTGTGGAAAATGCTTAAAAAGACGGGAATACCAGATCACCTTAACTGCCTCCTGAGAAATCTGTGTGCAGATCAAGAAGCAACAGTAAAACTGGACATGGAACAGCAGACTGGTTCCAAATCAGGAAAGGAGTATGTCAAGGGTGTATATTGTCACCCTCCTTATTTAACTTATATGCAGAGTACATCATGTGAAATGCCAGGCTGGATGAAGCACAAGTTGGAATCATGATTGCCAGGAGAAATATCAATAACCTGAGATACACAGATGATACCACACATGTGGCAGATAGCAAAGAAGAACTAAAGAGCCTCTTGATGAAAGTGAAAGAGGAGAGTGAAATGTTGGCTTAAAACTCAACATTCAGAAAACCAAGATCATGGCATTTGGTCCCATCATTTCATGGCAAATAGATGGGGAAACAATGTAAACAGTGAGAGACTTTATTTTCTTGGGCTCCAGAATTACTGCAGATGGTGATTGCAGCCATGAAATTAAAAGATACTTCCTCCTTGGAAGAAAAGCTATGACCAACCTAGACAGCATATCAAAAAGCAGAGACGTTATTTTGCCAACAAAGGTCCATCTAGTCAAAGCTATGGTTTTTCCGGTAGTCATGTATAGATGTGAGAATTGTAATATAAAGAAGGCTGAGTGGTGAAGAATTGATACTTTTGAACTGTGGTGTTGGAGAAGACTCTTGAGAGTCCCTTGGACTGCAAGGAGATCCAACCAGTCCATCCTAAAGGACATCAGTCCTGAATATTCATTGGAAGGACTGATGTTGAAGCTGAAGCTCCAATTCTTTGTCCCCCTGGTGTGACGAACTGACTCCTTGGAAAAGACCCTGATACTGGGAAAGATTGAAGGGAGGAGGTGAAGGGGACAACAGAAGATGAGATGGTTGGATGGCATCATCAACTCAATGGACATGAATTTGAGAAGCTCCGGGATTTGGTGATGTACAGGGAAGCCTGGGCCTCTGCAGTTCATGGGGTCGCTAGGAGTTGGACATTACTGAGCGACTGAACTGAACTGAACTATCATAACACCCATGCCTTTTTTCACAGAACAGGTTTGGTGTTTCTACACACCAACTCTTTTTAAAAATTCTTTGCCATTATCATTATGGTTCCTTATAAAGTAGGACCTTGTTGATTATCCATTCTGTGTATGGTAGTTTGCCTCTGCTAATCCCAAACTCTTAGTCTGTCTCTCCACCATCTCTCCTCCTCCTTGGCAACCACATGTCTGTTCTCTATGTCTGTATACACCAACTCTTTAGTAGCAAGAGTAGAGACCCTGCTTATCTACGTCTTGAACACTTCCCAGCTGACTTTTTTTGTGGAGCCTGAGTTAAGAAACACTCATCTGTTCTATTTTGCTTTATTTTTCTTAAATGAACAGCCAATTTTCTCCATACATTTTGCTGAATAATCCAGCTCTCCACTATTGTTGGTGATATTTCCTTTGTCATACACTTAAAGGCATTTCTACTTTATATTTATTTAATTTTGCTAATTCCACCTTCTTACACCATCAGTTTTAATCTAATACCATAGTATTTTCATTTTTAAAGTGTTACACATTTTATTAATCCACCACAGTAAATTTTCCCTAGTTATTCTAAAATTAAAATTCATATTCTTTTTCTATATTTATTCTTTCAGTAAAATTTTAGTCATTTCAATCAGTTAGAAAAAACAGTCAATTTGAAATGCAGTCTTTCATTCATTTGGATCCTTTCTGTGTCTTCAGTAAGGTTTTGAAGATTTGTCTACATCTTTCTCTCTAGGACTATTGCTTGGTAGTTTTGTGCTTTTTTTGTTCGTTTTGTAGAATTGATGTATGGTAACTTTCTTCTGCATCTTTTGCACTATGTGTATTTGTGTGTGTGTGTCTACACCTCGGTCTGTGGGTATAACATTTATTTTCTTAGCCTTTCTTATGACACATCTGTTATATATGTGAATATGTTTCTTCTTTTTTCAGTTATTCTATTTGCATACATGCATCTGGCTAATGTGGCAGAATTTCAAGGATGTTGTGGATTATGTTGATTGCCAATATTCATGCCATTTTTGTGATTATAAAAATTTTAGCAAATAGTTTTTTCCTAGATTTTTTTTAATTGAGATGAGAACAGAACAGTGTTTTCTTTTTTTTTCTTTCTTTCTTTTTTTTTTTTACTTTTCATTTGTTTTTATTAGTTGGAGGCTAATTATTTTACAATAGTGTAGTGGTTTTTGTCGTACATTGACATGAATCAGCCATGGATTTACATGTATTCTCCATCCTGATCCCCCCTCCCACCTCCCTCTCCACCCAATTCCTCTGGGTCTTCCCAGTGCACCAGGCCCGAGCAAGAATAGTGTTTTCTTATGTTAGAAAATTCTTCTCTATCACATTTTAATTTTATTATTTTGTTTCCCATGCTTACTAGATTTCATTTGCTGGGAGGTTGTCTCTTGTATTTGGTTTGGCCCAGGACTTGGTTGCATTAGTTGTTTATGTTCTTATTCATACTTCTAATTTTTGTTTTGCTTTCCTCTTCCAACCTTGGTAATCTATCCTAAAATGTTTATTTTCCCCCTTTCCTGTATATCTAGTTTTACAGCAATACTTGAGTAGTCCTTTCTATTCTGTTTTTCATAGAATATCAAGGCAATGGCAAATATCCTGTGCTTACATGGTGTCAGTTATAGGTGATAATTACACCTGCTGATCACCAAGTCCATTTGTCTACATGAGGTGTCTATGCTGTTTTGCCTATGAATTTTTTATAAGTGTTATTGGTCTGTGGTGTGTTATTATTGGTGTGTTATTTATTCAAAGATAAATACCTTGAAAATAAACAGACATCTTTCTTTGAGAACTCCTTTATGCCTTCTTTGCAGTAAGATTAGTTTGGGAGGGAATATATCAAGTTGGAATATTAGAGACAGTAAACTTATATGCTTCTGTTTCAAATACAAACCATAGATGGGATAAGACTTGCATTTTGAGTCCTATGAGTCTCTGGAAGTCCATAGTCTTTCGCAGTTCCCTGCTGCCTCCCGTATAAGCTGGCTGGATTAGAGAGGATGAGACAGTTCTTTGAATCCCATCTGAACATGGATCTCTCTGTCATTTTTTTTTTCTTTTAATATAAAATCTATAAGTATGATGCTTAGATTTATTTGGAATTTATGTTCTGTTTTGATGGTAATGATCTTTACTAAGTTTAACATTTCTATTCTCAGTCTTTAGATCTTTGGAGCAGCCTTTCTAGCAATATTTTCTATTCACACTGCACCATCTCAGAAGTCAGAATTTATGTTTGCTATGTTTTTACAAATGATAGTGAAGATTATCTTAATATCTTCTCATCATGTTTTGTTTGAAGTGCTCTTATTTTTGTCATGCCCAATAGAATGTTGCTTCCTTGTGGGCACTCAGCAAATATTAACTGAATTTTCAAAGTGATTTTCATGGAAGAAGGAAACATAAACATTATTTAGGAGTTAGCAATGTTAGGGACCATTTTATAGCTTTTTGAAAATACTAATATTACCTTTTTATTACAAACTATTTTGTATTATCACTAACATTTCTGAGATCTCTTCTAAGCTTCTCCTGGTACCACTACTCTAAATAAAAAGGCAGTCAGAAATGACATAGGATCCCAAGCCAAGAAGGCTTTTCCTCCTCATACTTTATTTTGTTCCAGATACGGCAAGCACCGGAGTCTGACTTTATCTCGTTTCTAATGAGTTAGGTTTGAATAGAAGTCTTAGTAGTCTTTGTCTCATTGCCTAACCTGAACTTTGCAGCTACTCCCATCCTGCTGTGTGTTCCGATCAGTAAGACACACCAGGTTAGTGACCACACAGAGTATACGTTAGTCTGCTAAGGCAGTCATCACAAGATACTGCAGATGGCCTAAACAACAGACATTTATTTTCTCTCGGTTCTGGAGGCTGGAGGTCCAAGATCAAGGTACCAGCAGAACTCAGCTTCTGGTGAGGCTTCTCTTCCTGGCTTGCAGATGGCCACCTTCTTGCTGTGTCCTTACATGTCTTTGCTCTGTGCTCTTGGAGAGAGAGAGACAGACAGACAGCAGAGAGACAGAAAGAGACACACACAGAGAACTTTCTGATGTTTCTTTCTCTTATTAGGACAACAGTCCTATGGGATTAGTTACTGATACGACCTGGTTTGGACTTCCCCTGTGGCTCAGATGGTAAACAATACACCGGCAGTGCAGGAGCTGTGGGTTCAGTCCCTGGGTCAGGAAGATCCCCTGGAGAAGCAAATGGCAACCCACCCCCCCCCCCCCAAGTATTCTTGCCTGGGAAATCCCATGGCCAGAAGAGCCTGCTGGGCCACAGTCCCTGGGGTCACAAGGAGTCGGACATGACTGAGCAACTAACCCTTATGATCTCATTTAACCTTAATTACCTCCCTAAACACCCTGTCTCCAAATATAGTCATGTTAGGGGTTAGGGCTTCAACATATGGATTCTGGGGGGGGACACAATTCAGTCTGTAGCACAGAGTTAATAGACTGCAAGGAAATTTTGAAGTGTTTTGGCCTTTAGGTTTTGTTCTATCTGGGAACTAAGTGTTCTGGAAATAAAATACCCTATTTTTTTTCTAAGAGAATAAAGTAATTAATCATATTTTACATTTCACGATATCTGAACTGTTGTGTTCAAAGTTGGGTGGGTTAACATGCCTGCAGCTAATCTATCTTGATTTTTGCAGCCAGAGATGCCTGTCTATTCAGTTAGAAAGCTGCCTAGTGTGTGTGTGTGTGTCTGTGTGCATGAATGTGAGGGGGGGAGGGGTGTATGCAGATTGCTTTACTCTTGGTATGATGTATGTTTCTCTAAGAGGAATCATTAACAGTAATCCATTACAAAAACTGGTCTTATAGAGCAGTGAGCTGTGAATTCACTCATTTTGAGGCTTTCAGTTTAAATGAGATTTGAATTTCTTTTTTAGAAAATCACTTCTAGATGGTCCTGGAAAGTTTGGAAACCTATTTTATTTGGTTTGTTGTCTCTTAGTTATTTTGATAGGGCTATGGAAGAATGGAGACAGTTCCACTGTGACCTTAATGACCTCACACACTGGATAACAGAAGCTGAAGAGTTACTGGCTGGTACTTTTGCTCCGGATGGTGGCCTGGACTTAGAGAAGGCCAAGATACACCAGCAGGTGAGTGCTTTCTGTAAGAGGCTGGGGATCTGCTGAACACTTGACTTATTTAGTATGCACCATTTAAGACAGGTTTTAAAAAGAGGGGCCTACAATATTAATTTTTCAGGGGTATACCAATAATCTGTCATTTTTGTTCCAGTTCTAGTTTTCAGTTTTAAAGGTCTAAGAAAAAATAGTCTTTCAATTTTAATTAGGAATTTAAAGAAATTTAAATAAAAATACTCTTTAGTGAATAATATGAAAACAATTTTATTTTACAAATTTTATATTCAGAACTTATAAATTTTTTTTTTTCAGAACTTATAAAATTTTATACTCAAGACTCTATCAAGGACAAAAAGATATCTGTATACCTCACCTTTATTTTCTATAGTTAAACACTTAGAGATCTTATTTTCTTTGTATCATTGATCATTATTATAAAAGTAAATTATTTTTGAGTTATATCAGGGCAGCTGCTCATGTAAATCTAATTCAGTCTTGGGAAAATAGAACACAATAGCTAAGTCAGTTCTGCTGATAGTAATAGGTCGTTAGAAATAATGGTCAAAATTTCAATTTACCCTTGTTGAGAATATTTTCTCTTTTATTAATTTTTAAAAATATATTCAGTGTAGAAGGTTTATGAGGAGTTAGAGAATGCTTTTATTTTCTCATAAATATGTTAACACATTTTTCTTATTTTTAGAGTCATAGAGAAGTACTTAAATTTGACTTTAAAATGTCCTTCCTTAATCCATTGCTTAAAAATTTACAGACCAGTGAAGCAATGTCTCAATAAAATGCACATTGAAGTTTACTTACATATGGTAGGACATAATAATATATGGGAGTAGAGGGTTTAAACAGTTTTTTTAAGAGACTCTTGAAAGCCCGTGTTTAGAGGATAAGGAATCCACTTTAATCAAGCATGATTGATGCTTATGTGTCCATATAAAAAGCTGTTATTTATTTTATGTTATTAGGCTGTTCTCTTTCACTGTATTTTGCCTGACGACATTCATAAGAGTGGGTTAGATTTCGAAATAGATTTCATTTAATCTGTTGATAGAAATGTAATTAAAGTGTTAAAAATGCCTTTTTCATATACATAAAATATCTTTCCAAGGCTTTGTTTCTCTAACACTTATATTGACACCACGCTGTGGTACCTAAATGGATTCACTACCTCAGAACAGTTTAATTTAGCAGTGGAGTTAATCTTGAGTGGTTCTCTGTTACAGGAACTCGAGGAGGGGATCAGCAGCCACCAGCCCAGTTTTGCAGCACTAAACAGGACGGGGGATGGGATTATACAGAAACTCTCCCCGACAGATGGAAGCTTCTTGAAGGACAAGCTGGCAGGTTTAAACCAACGCTGGGGTGCAATCGCTGCAGAAGTGAAGGATCGGCGGCCAAGGTGATTAAGCCGTGACAACTCAAGGGCACGGGGTGAAGGTATTTGGGCAGAACCTTTTGAGATGCAAGATGATGAGTTCCAAGTTCTTTTTATCATCTGCTATTAGGGGGAGGGTATGGCTACTCCAGTATTCTTGTCTGCAGCATCCCATGGACCGAGGATCCTGGCGGGCTACAGTCCTTGGGGTTGCAGAGAGTCAGACACGACTGAGTGACTAACACTTTTACTTTTTGCTCTCACATTACAAGAGTTTTGTTGACGTTTAAGACCTCCACTGTCCACGTTCTGTATTTTTGTGTTTTTCTATGTTTAAAAGGCCATCTGTAGTCTAACTTTTCTACTCAGGTATGTCAAAAAAAATCTTCATTCCTCTTTTTTTCTGACTGTTTATTATGACACAATGACTTTGAGATAGAAACTTGAAGTAGGTGGGGAAACACGCTGGACTCTCTGGCTGAAGATGGGGGTTTCAGGGCGGGCTTCTCCCTCCCTTGCTTCCCGACAGGGTCTCTGGGTCCTGAGGAGGAATCTGTCTCACTGAGGAATTCTTGGTGTCTAAGGGTGCCCCATGTCTTTCTAGGTCAGTGCTGTGTACATAATATAGTTCCTCATCTATATGACATAGTAAATATAATTTATTATTGTGTTTTTATGTCAGATTATGTTGCACTGCCCCACATATTATTCATACTAGGGTGTCTTCTGGTTGCAAACATGTTTGATTACCAGTGAATATAATACTCAACATTGTATATATTATTTCATGTATTGCTTTACCATTATTTGAAATTATGTTTGAGACAGTCAGGATTTAATGGATGATTCCTATTTTGTTTAATGCATTTCATCTTGAGAGGGTGAGTTAATGATAGTTTTGGTTTAAAATCTCTGCGATATTTTTTTCTGATAATTTTAACTGTAGATGATATATTATTTTAGTGATAAACTATTGTTTTGTTAAAGGCCAATCTAATACTTTATCAAGTTCAGTATTATAGCATAACACAAAATATTGAACTTTGAATATTTGGCTTGTGGCTACTTTTTAAAGATTTATTCTCTTTTATTGTAAAAATAATACATGCTTGTTGCAAAAAGAGCTTTTGCCTACTTTAGAAAAATTTTTTGTTTATTTATTTAAAATTTTTGGCTGTGCTGGGTCTTTGGTGTTCCTTGGTCAACTTTTCTCTAGTTGCAGCAAGCAGGGGCTACTCTCTACTTGCAATGTGCAGGCTTTTTATTGTGGTGGCTTCTCTTGTTGCGGAGCACAGGCTCTAAGGACACACGAGCTTCAGTATTTGTGGCTCGTGGGCTTCAGAGGGAGAGCTCAGTATTTGTGGCACATGTGCTTAACTGCTCCATGGCACGTGGGATCTTCCTGGACCAGGGATGGAACTCATGTTCCCTGCATTGGCAGGTGGATTCTTTACTACTGGACCACCAGGGCAGTTCTGGCAACTTTATAGACTAACATCATCTTTTATTTTGTGTGGTTTGTTAAAAAGTCAAATCATAGTTTGTGTGTCTTGATTGAGAGGTTTCCATGTGACAAAGACAGCATTTGGCCTCATTTAATCCTCACAGCTGCCCTGTGAGGGGGCTATTTAGATCCATTGTACAGCTTTGGAAACTGAGGCTCAGAGTGGAGAAGTGAAGTATTAATAACTGTCCAGGGTCTCATAGAAAGTTAGTGACAGTGCTTAATCTCTTGAATACTGTGTGTGTAAAAGGTGGGTGGACCTCAGAGCTCTCTGGCTAAGTTTCCTCCTCTGTGAATGAGAACTGGGGTATCTTCTCAGAGGAGTGCCATGAGGATTAAAGGAGACACTTTTTGTAAAAAGCTTATGCCCTATCTGTTGATACTAAACACTTAAAATATCTAGTTCTGTTATTGTAAGCTATCCTATGACTTATTCTCCAAGCATGATATTGCTGAGTTTTGCCAATGATTGATTGAATGATTTGATCAGTATTCATGAACTTTGTATTTAGCACAGGGGATACAAGTATGACTAAGGAACTCAGAGGGACCATGGTGAAGAAAATGTTTAAAGGAAAAAGTAATCTGATGTGATTAAAGGGCACATTATTATTATAAGAAGATAGTGTGTTGTCATAGACTCAGGGATGATGGGCTGTGGAATTTAGCCATCCAGGGGAGGGATCCTGAAGCTGGTTTTGAAGAATTTATAGCAATTTCCTATAAATTCTTTTTAGGGATGGTCTTGTAGGGAAAAGGTACAGAATAGGCAAGGTGGGAGGCATGAAATAGTGGGACTGAGTAAGAAATCTGTGAAGGTTAGATGGTGAGAAGGGCTTGGGGGACCAGGGCCAGGGTGGGGAGTCCCATAGGATTTTATGTGTCATGCTAATGAGTCGGCACTGCCAGGAGATCCAACCAGTCCATCCTAAAGGAAATCGGTCCTGAATATTCATCGGTAGGACTGATGCTGAAGCTAAAACTCCAATACTTTGGTCACCTGATGCGAAGAACTGACTCCTTAGAAAAGACCCTGATGCTGGGAAGGATTGAAGGCAGGAGGAGAAGGGGACGACAGAAGATGAGATGGTGGGATGGCATCACCGACTCAATGGACATGAGTTTGAGCAAGCTCTGGGAGTTGGTGATGGACAGGGAAGCCTGGCATGCTGTAGTCTATGGGGGTCACAAATAGTCGGACACGACTGAGCAACTCAACTAAACTGAATGAGTGGGCAGGGAGAGTCCCTCTAGCTTGAGAATGATCTATTCCAGGTCTTCTTAAGGAAAATGATGTACTTGCTGGTATGGTATTAGCAATAACTGTAGAAATTTCCCTAATCAATTTCAAATGGATCTCTGTGGAATGTGGTAATTATTGCTTCTGGGACTGACATGGTGAAGCTAAAAGATGCTCCACTCATTTTTTTGAGAAGAGGAAAGAATAATGAACCTCTTCTCTAGCATCTTGTATTTTAACTAAAACAGTATTTGTTTTCATAAATTCATGTTTAACTTTAGGTTTGAATTTGTCTTAAATTGGGGTCACCTTGCAATTTTATGGGCTTATTATGTGTACTGTTATTACTCACTGAGAAATAGCTCAATTTATTTTTGTATTGAGTGTCTGTTGTTAAATATTTGCACAGTTCAGCAACTTATGGTGTTATTCCTTAATGAGCAATTGTTATCTACTGTTAGAACATGAATTTATAACTTGTTTTTACTTAGTGATAACATTCAAAATGTAGATTATATTTAGCTAGTTTGCAGATAAAAATTTTGTGTGACTCAAATATGTCTTATTGAAATTACTTGATAATGTTAGTTTTCCTCATACATATATTTTCAAAATACTACATCAGTTGTGATTATGAAACACTGGAAATTTAAACTGCTACTTTTTTTTGAAACACAAGGTCAATAGTAGTATTTTCATTGTTTCCCCAGTTGTTGTTTAAAGACTCTTTGATACAGAGGGTGAATTACCTGTTTGGGTTGTGGTAGTCTAAACAATTCATATTTAGCTTGCTTTATTTATTTATTTAAATCTTGAAGCAGTGTTCTCTCCTGATGAATACTGAAAAATGAAAACTTATGATACTGTGGAGTTTAGTCTGTAAGTTGTGTCCGACACTTGCAACCTCTTAGCCTAGCCCGCTAGGCTCCTCTGTCCATGAGATTTTCCAGGCAAGAATACTGGAGTGGGTTGCCATTTCCTTCACCAGGGGATCTTCCCAACCCAGCGATCGAACCCTGGTCTCCTGCACTGTAGGCAGATTCTTTACCGACTGAGCTGCTGGGGAAAGATATGATTCTGTAGTGATTATCATTAATTTTTTTAAATTAAAGTTTATTTACAATGTTGTGTTAGTTTCACAAAAGTGATTCAGTTATACATATACATATATATATGTCTATTCTTTTTAGATTCTTGTCTCTTATAGGTTATTATAAAATACTGAATATAGTTCCCTGTGCTATAGAGTAGGTCCTTGTTGGTTGTTTATTTTATATATGGTAGTGTGTATATGTTAATCCCAAACACCTAATTTATTCCTCCCCCTTTCCCTTAGTAGATTTTTAAACATTAAAATACTCTCCTTCAAATATCACTGACTCTCTATTAAATATATAAGATTTATTTAGCATTTTATTCTATATGTATTGCATCATTGTGTTAGGTGTATTTGTGATCAAAAAGAAAAAATTATAGCCATAAAAATGTAAATTCTTATTAGGGATGACATAATGTAATTCATTTAAAAAATTGCATTCTATTTTTAAGCCAGCAGCTAATAGCAGGAGCTATAGAAGTGATACCGCCACCAAGTTCTAAATAGCTTTCAAACTCTTTCTTAAAAATACATGATCTTGTTTGTCAAATGAGTTCTAATCATATTCTCATCTTTTGACAGATGGTTTATATAATTATAAATGTTATTCTTATAACATTAAAAGATGTAATTAAGGCAGTTTCTTTTTTATATTCATATGACTGTTTCCTTATGTCCTTTAAAACTTTGGCTTTGTTTTTTTCTAGACCCTTTTTTTGTAACTTGGTGCTATATTCAAATATAATACTCATTTTAATGAGCTCATCAAATTCCCATTTTTCTTGTCTTTCCTAATATTTCTAAAAATTTCCCACTTTTGGTATCTTGCCTTGTTCTTGCTCTTTCTTTCCTATGAATAAAGTAGAATAATAGTTGCCCCCTAATGTGAATGTCATATAATGATGCCTTTCTATCTCCATGGAGTACTCAAAGAGAATTATGTATTTTTCCTTATTATTTTAGATTAAGACATTTTTCATGTTTTCTTCTTAAAGCCTCCATTATGCTGTATGGTGGTGTCTAGCTTTAAAAAGTTCTTTGTATTAAATTTCTACATAGTTTTTATGATGAAAGAAGACAACATTCTTTAGTTTCAGTGTTTTTTAATTTAATGAAGGAAGAAATCTTATTCTTATATTTGCATATAACCTTGCAAAATGTATGCATTACTATTAATACTCATTTAGAAATGCATGTTAAAATAATTGATACATATTAAGATAATTATTTTTTTGTGTGTGGCATATTTAGTCAGAATATCCAATGTAGATATATAATGTTCTAGTTAATTGGTTAGTTTTCTCAATATTTTTAAATAATATGTCCTTTTAGGTTAAAAGGAGAAAGTAAGCAGGTGATGGACTGTATTTTTAAATAATATGTCCTTTTAGGTTAAAAGGAGAAAGTAAGCAGGTGATGGACTATAGAAAAAGACTAGATGAAATTATCTGTTGGTTAACAAAGGCTGAGAATGCTGTACAAAAAAGATCAACTACTGAACTGGAAGAAAACCTGCAAGAATTAACAGTAAGTGATATATTTGTCTCTATATTTGCTGATGCTTTTTTGATGCGTGAACATTTACACTAAAAATAATATGTTGCATGATTAAAGAAGAAAAGGGGAAGAAGTTTTGTATTTGTGGTAAGAGTGGTGAACTTTAAAGAGGAATATCTTTTTTTTTTTTTTTTTAATTTTAAGGAGCAACTGTTATTTCATCATTGCAGAGGTAAGGCTTCACTCATGTAAAAGTGATGTCATGTGGGCCTAAGTATTGAACCAAAGGATTTTGGAATGTTTTCAACAGACATCATCATTTTAGAATATAATAATGCTGTGAAGTATAGTTTTTTCATTTGGGGTTCAGAAGATTATTAATTACTGATTACTATCTATAAAATGAGTTCTACAAGAAGACTCCAAGTGACTTGAGAATTACTGAAGCTTATTATGGACTTTGTTTCACAGTTGTATTATTTAAATTTTCTTTGTTGATCTGCAACCAGCAAGAATTGTTTAAAATTGTATAGGTATACAACATATAAAAATACATAAAGGTATATAGGTATGTTATTAATAATATACCCAAATATCCATATTTTTATATCCACAAACTTTATATTTTTTGTGTTAAGAATTAAAGTACTTGTAGAGCAATAAGAAATATGTGCTCACATTTTTATTAAACAAAAGAAATTGTGTGTGAGTATAGATACATACCCATGCATGCAACAAAGAATACCTAAAGTGATACCCACTAATCTGATTAGAGATTTTGTCTAAAGGAATATGATTGAGGTGTTTCGGAAAAGAAAATTTTAATACCGATGAAAAATACATGGCAAGTGGTTATGAAGTTTTCATTTCAAAATCTGACAAGTATCTAACAAGCTTGTTTGTGTTTTTTATAAAACTTTCAGTAGTTTTCTTGGAATATGCCTTTTGTAAACAATTTGGAGTCAGTCTCAAGGGTTAGGATAGTATATTGGGATAGGTAGACATGCACGCATAAAATGGCTTCTGTTGTTTCTGGGGTTTTTTGGCCTTTCATTAGAATAATCATTTTTATTATTTTTCTCAGAACAGAATATTAAGTTGTCAATGTAAATATGATTTTATATGACCCTGTTAAGAAGTGCAGAGTTTGGAGTAGTAATTCATGTTCATACAGTGCATACTGAAAGTGGGAGTTCATTCCCAGATTAATTACAGTTTGTTAATGGCAACCCACTCCAGTGTTCTTGCCTGGAGAATCCCAGGGACGGGGGAGCCTGCCTGGTGGGCTGCTGTCTATGGGGACTCACAGAATCGGACACGACTGATGTGACTTAGCAGCGGCAGCAATGTCAATTCAGGCTTCTTAGGAGTTTATTTTCCATTTAAGAAATTAAACGTCTACATTTATAGGACTATTTCCCATAGAGGTTTCTAACAGTTCTTGATCTTTCGCTGGTATGACAACCTTTTAACCATACCTCTCTTCTGATTCCTTTAGGACTTAACCCAGGAGATGGAAGTACAAGCTGAGAAACTCAAGTGGCTGAATAGAACTGAATTGGAAATGCTTTCAGATAAAAGTCTGAGTTTACATGAAAGAGAAAAAGTTTCAGAGAGTTTAAGAACTGTAAATTCATCATGGAATAAGGTGTGCATTAAGAATTACTCTGATACCTTTCTCATGTTTATTGATTTTGTTCTCAAAGAAGTGGGACTATGGAACTGTCTTAAGTATCCCCAAATATAGGCACATTTTACTAATGCTTACTCATATTGGTAATTATGTTTTTTTCATCTGTCATAGATGGAAACTTATGTTCTCAAAGAATACTTACTTCACTTGGGATTTTTTGGCATAGAAGATTTATATGTTATATACTATATTAAATAATGAATATATATTAGAATTAGGCATAAAATGCTAATAACTATGCTCTGAAAAATGAAAGCATTAAAATAACTTTGTGATGTTGCATGTGACTTTTCATATATATAGATTTATTTTAAATGGTTTTATTCATTCAACATGTATTTACTAGGTTCCAAGTAGGTTGTAGTGGTATGTGGCTACCAATATGACTAAGATAAAGTCCTTTTTCTCATACCATCACTTCTTTTGCAATTGAATCAGAGGTAAAGTAATAGGTTTCTATTTATTTTGGCTTGGGCACATAGCATAACGGGGCTTCCCAAGTGGCACAGTGGTAAAGAACCCACCTGCCAATGCAGGAGATGCAAGAGACCCAGGTTTGATCCCTGGGTTGGGAAGATCCCCTGGAGCAGGAAATGGCAACCCACTCCAGTATTCTTACCTGGAAAAGCCCGCGGACAGAGGAGCCTGGCGGGCTGTGGTTTGTGGTGTTGCAAAGAGTCGGACATGACTGAGCAGCTGAGCACATACTCAGTAAGAAGTCTGCCTGGGACATTGAACAGATATGTTTCTGTCTTAGTTTGGACAGGACCCATATCAGTCATTTTTCTTTCTCTCCATCCTTTTAAAATGATAGCCATCCTTCTATATCTAATGATTTAGGTGCTTTATTGATCTAGCCTCTCTGCTTGAGAACTACTATCTTGATGGGTCACTGTTACTGATGACTCACACAGCTGCATCTCTGACTTCGACCTCTCTACACACTCAGACTTCATCACGGCTGCTTGCTGAGCATCTGTACTTAGATATCTACGATATCTAAAGGAGATGAGTTCTGGGTGTTCACTGGAAGGGCTGATGCTGAAGCTGAAACTCCAGTACTTTGGCCACCTCATGCGAAGAGTTGACTCATTGGAAAAGACCCTGATGCTGGGAGGGATTGGGGGCAGGACGAGAAGGGGATGTCAGAGGATGAGATGGCTGGATGGCATCACTGACTTGATGGACATGAGTTTAAGTAAACTCTGGGAGTTGGTGATGGACAGGGAGGCCTGGCGTGCTGCGGTTCATGGGGTTGCAAAGAGTCGGACACGACTGAGCGACTGAACTGAACTGAATAGGCAACTGATACTAACATGTAAGACTGAGTATCTGACTCCACCTCCCTCTGGGGTCTTAGTTTACTTTTCCCACCTCAGTTACTGGTAATCGAATCCTTTTTATGGTTTTGTGCCAAGACTCTGGACTCAGTTTTACGACATGTGAATTATATCTCAGTGAAAAGCAAACAAACGAATAAACACGGTAGTCACCATCATCAGCTTCTCTTTCAAAATTCCTGTCTCCTTGATGGACGGTTTGAATGGAAGGCTACATGAGTAGATACACAATAAGGCACTGGGAGCAATTTTAACACTTGTCGATACTGAGTGGCATGTGGGTATTCCCTGGGCAATTCTTTCATCTTTTCTTAGGTTTGCAAAATTTCATAAACTTGGCCACTTCTCACTGCCTCCATGGCCACTGAGTTGTTCCTGTGTGATCATCATTGCCGTCTTCTCTTGCGTGATTCCTGCCATGGCCACTTCATTAGCCTCCCTTTTGCCTCCCTTTTCCCTTTGTCCGTCTCTCTTTTTTTTTTTCGAATTAAAATTTTTTTTTCATTTATTTTTATTAGTTGGAGGCTAATTACTTTACAATATTGTAGTGGTTTTTGCCATACACTGACATGAATCAGCCATGGATTTACATGTGATCCCCATCCCGATCCCCCCTCCCGCCTTCTTCCCTATCCCATCCTTCTGGGTCTTCCCAGTGCACCAGCCCTGAGCACTTGTCTTATGCATCCAACCTGGGCTGGTGGTCTGTTTCACCCTGATAGTATACTTGTTTCAATGCTATTCTCTCAGAATATCCCACCCTCGCCTTCTCCCACAGAGTCCCAAAGTCTGTTCTGTACATCTGTGTCTCTTTTTCTGTTTTCCTTATTGGGTTATTGTTACCATCTTTTTAAATTCCGTATATATGCGTTAGTATACTGTATTGGTCTTTATCTTTCTGGCTTACTTCACTCTGTATAATGGGCTCCAGTTTCATCCATCTCATTAGAACTGATTCAAATGAATTCTTTTTAATGGCTGAGTAATATTCCATAATGTATATGTACCACAGCTTCCTTATCCATTCGTCTGCTGATGGGCATCTAGGTTGCTTCCATGTCCTGGTAATTATAAACAGCACTGCGATGAACATTGGGGTGCACGTGTCTCTTTCAGACCTAGTTTCCTTGGTGTGTATGCCCAGGAGTGGGATTGCTGGGTCATATGGCAGTTCTATTTCCAGTTTTTTAAGGAATCTCCACACCGTTCTCCATAGCAGCTGTACTAGTTTGCATTCCCACCAACAGTGTAGGAGGGTTCCCTTTTCTCCACACCCTCTCCAGCATTTATTTCTTGTAGACTTTTGGATAGCAGCCATCCTGACTGGCGTGTAATGGTACCTCATTGTGGTTTTGATTTGCATTTCTCTGATAATGAGTGATGTTGAGCATCTTTTCATGTGTTTGTTAGCCATCTACATGTCTTCTTTGGAGAAATGTCTGTTTAGATCTTTGGCCCATTTTTTGATTGGGTCATTTATTTTTCTGGAATTGAGCTGCAGGAGCTGCTTGTATATTTTTGAGATTAATCCTTTGTCTGTTGCTTCGTTTGCTATTATTTTCTCCCATTCTGAAGGCTGTCTTTTCACCTTGCTTATAGTTTCCTTTGTTGTGCAAAAGCTTTTAAGTTTCATTAGGTCCCATTTGTGTATTTTTGCTTTTCTTTCCAATATTCTGGGAGGTGGGTCATAGAGGATCCTGCTGTGATTTATATCAGAGAGTGTTTTGCCTATGTTCTCCTCTAGGAGTTTTATAGTTTCTGGTCTTACATTTAGATCTTTAATCCATTTTGAGTTTATTTTTGTGTATGGTGTTAGAAAGTGTTCTAGTTTCATTCTTCTACAAGTGGTTGACCAGTTTTCCCAGCACCACTTGTTAAAGAGGTTGTCTTTTTTCCATTGTATATCCTTGCCTCCTTTGTCGAAGATAAGGTGTCCATAGGTTCGTGGATTTATCTCTGGGCTTTCTATTCTGTTCCATTGATCTATATTTCTGTCTTTGTGCCAGTACCATACTGTCTTGATGACTGTGGCTTTGTAGTAGAACCTGAAGTCAGGCAGGTTGATTCCTCCAGTTCCATTCTTCTTTCTCAAGATTGCTTTGGCTATTCGAGGTTTTTTGTATTTCCATACAAATTGTGAAATTATTTGTTCTAGTTCTGTGAAAAATACCATTGGTAGCTTGATAGGGATTGCATTTAATCTATAGATTGCTTTGGGTAGTATAGCCATTTTCACAATATTGAGTCTTCCAATCCATGAACACGGTATATTTCTCCATCTATTTGTGTCCTCTTTGATTTCTTTCATCAGTGTTTTATAGTTTTTAATATATAGGTCTTTTGTTTCTTTAGGTAGATATACTCCTAATTATTTTATTCTTTTTGTTGCAATGGTGAATGATATTGTTTCCTTAATTTCTCTTTCTGTTTTCTCATTGTTAGAGTATAGGAATGTAAGGGATTTCTGTGTGGTAATTTTAGGTCCTGCAACATTACTGTATTCATTGATTAGCTGTAATAATTTTCTGGTAGAGTCTTCAGGGTTTTCTATGTAGAGGATCATGTCATCTGCAAACAGCAAGAGTTTCACTTCTTCTTTTCCAATCTGGATTCCTTTTATTTCTTTTTCTGCTCTGATTGCTGTGGCCACACTTCCAAAACTATGTTGAATAGTAGTTGTGAGAGTGGACACCCTTGTCTTGTTCCTGACTTTAAGGGAAATGCTTTCAATTTTTCACCATTGAGGATAATGTTTACTGTGGGTTTGTCATATATATGTTGAGGCATGTTCCTTCTATGCCTGCTTTCTGGAGAGTTTTTATCATAAATGGATGCTGAATTTTGTCAAAGGCTTTTTCTGCATCTATTGAGATAATCATATGGTTTTTATCTTTCAATTTGTTAATGTGGTGTATTACATTGATTGATTTGCGGATATTAAAGAATCCTTGCATTCCTGGGATAAAGCCCACTTGGTCATAATGTATGATCTTTTTAATATGTTGTTGGATTCTGTTTTCTAGAATTTTGTTAAGGATTTTTGCATCTATGTTCATCAGTGATATTGGCCTGTAGTTTTCTTTTTTGTGGCATCCTTGTCTTGTTTTGGTATTAGGGTGATGGTGGCCTCATAGAATGAGTTTGGAAGTTTGCCTTCTACAATTTTCTGGAAGAGTTTGAGTAAGGTAGGTGTTAGCTCTTCTCTAAATCTTTGGTAGAATTCAGCTGTGAAGCCATCTGGTCCTGAGCTTTTTTTTGCTGGAAGATTTCTGATTACAGTTTCGATTTCTGTGCTTTGATGGGTCTGCTAAGATCTTCTATTTCTTCCTGGTTCAGTTTTGGAAAGTTATACTTTTCTAAGAACTTGTCCCTTTCTTCCAAGTTGTCCATTTTATTGGCATAGAGCTGCTGGTAGTAGTCTCTTATGATCCTTCGTATTTCAGTGTTGTCTGTTGTGATCTCTCCATTTTCATTTCTAATTTTGTGGATTTGGTTCTTCTCCCTTTGTTTCTTGATGAGTCTGGCTAACGGCTTGTCAATTTTATTTACCTTTTCAAAAAACCAACTTTTAGCTTTGTTGATTTTTGCTATGGTCTCTTTTGTTTCTTTTGCATTTATTTCTGCCCTGATTTTTAAGATTTCTTTCCTTCTACTAACCCTGGGGTTCTTCATTTCTTCCTTCTCTAGTTGCTTTAGGTGTAGAGTTAGGCTATTTATTTGACATTTTTCTTGTTTCTTGAGGTAAGCCTGTAATGCTATGAACCTTCCCCTTAGCACTGCTTTTACAGTGTCCCATAGGTTTGGGGTTGTTGTATTTTCATTTTCATTCGTTTCTATGCATATTTTGATTTCTTTTTTGATTTCTTCTATGATTTCTTTGTTATTCAGAAGCGTGTTATTTAGCCTCCATATGTTGGAATTTTTAATAGTTTTTTCCCTGTAATTGAGATCTAATGTTACTGCACTGTGGTCAGAAAAGATGACTGGAATGATTTCAATTTTTTTGAATTTACCAAGGCTAGATTTATGGCCCAGGATGTGATCTATTCTGGAGAAGGTTCCATGTGCACTTGAGAAAAGGTAAAATTGATTGTTTTGGGGTGAAATGTCCTATAGATATCAATTAGGTCTAGCTGGACCATTGTGTCATTTAAGGTTTGTGTTTCCTTGTTAATTTTCTGTTTAGTTGATCTGTCCATAGATGTGAGTGGGGTATTAAAGTCTCCCACTATTATTGTGTTATTGTTAATTTCTCGCTTCATTCTTGTTAGCATTTGCCTTACATATTGTGGTATTCCTATGTTGGATGCATATATATTTATAGTTGTTTTATCTTCTTCTTGGATTGATCCTTTGATCATTATGTAGTGTCCTTCTTTGTCTCTTTTCACAGCCTTTATTTTGAAGTCTATTTTATCTGGTATAAGTATTGCGACTCCTGCTTTCTTTTGGTCTCCATTTGCATGGAATATTTTTTTCCAGCCCTTCACTTTCAGTCTGTATGTGTCCCTTGCTTTGAGGTGGGTCTCTTATAGACAGCATATATAGGGGTCTTGCTTTTGTATCCATTCAGCCAGTCTTTGTCTTTTGGTTGGGGCATTCAACCCATTTACATTTAAGGTGATTATTGATAAGAATGGTCCTGTTGCCATTTGCTTTGTTGTTTTGGGTTCACGTTCATACAAACTTTCTGTGTTTCCTGTCTAGAGAAGATCCTTTAGCATTTGTTGAAGAGCTGGTTTGGTGGTGCTGAATTCTCTCAGCTTTTGCTTGTCTGTAAAGCTTTCAAATTCTCCTTCATATCTGAATGAAATCTTTGCTGGGTACAGTAATCTGGGTTGTAGGTTATTCTCTTTCATAACTTTAAGTATGTCCTGCCATTCCCTTCTGGCCTGAAGAGTTTCTATTGAAAGATCAGCTATTATCCTTATGGGAATCTCCTTGTGTGTTATTTGTTGTTTCTCCCTTGCTGCTTTTAATATTTGTCCTTTGTGTTTGATCTTTGTTAATTTGACTCATATGTGTCTTGGGGTGTTTCCCTTGGGTTTATCCTGTTTGGGACTCTCTGGGTTTCTTGGACTTGGGTGGCTATTTCCTTCCCCATTTTAGGGAAGTTTTCAGCTATTATCTCCTTGAGGATCTTCTCATGGCCTTTCTTTTTGTCTTCTTCTGGGACTCCTATGATTCAAATGTTGGGGCATTTCACATTGTCCCAGAGGTTCCTGAGATTGTCCTCATTTCTTTTAATTCTTTTTTCTTTTTTCCTCTCTGCTTCATTTATTTCCACCATTTTATCTTCTACCTCACTTATCCTATCTTCTGCCTCTGTTATTCTACTGTTGGTTCCCTCCAGAGTGTCTTTGATCTCATTTATTGCATTATTCATTTTTAATTGACTCTTTTTTATTTCTTCTAGTCCTTGTTAAACATTTCTTGCATCTTCTCAATCCTTGTCTCCAGGTTATTTATCTGTAACTCCATTTTGTTTTCAAGATTTTGGATCATTTTTATTATCATTATTCTAAACTCTTTTTCAGGTAGATTCCCTATCTCCTCCTCTTTTGTTTGGCTTGGTGGGCATTTTTCATGTTCCTTTACCTGCTGGGTATTTCTCTGCCTTTTCATCTTATTTAGATTGCTGGGTTTGGGGTGGCCTTTTTGTATTCTGGTAATCTGTGGTTCCTTTTTATTGTGGAAGTTTCTCCTAGTGGGTGGGGCTGGGTGTTTGGCTTGTCGAGGTTTGCTGGTTAGAGAAGCTTGTGTCGGTGTTCTCATGGGTGGAGCTAGATTTCTTCTCTCTGGAGTGCAATGGAGTGTCCAGTAGTGAGTTTTGAGATGGGTCTATGGGTTTGGTGTGACTTTGGGCAGCCTGTATATTGACGCTCAGGGCTATATTCCTGCATTGCTGGAGAATTTGCAAGGTATGTTTTGCTCTGGAACTTATTGGCTCTTGGGTGGTGGTTGGTTTCAGTGTAGGTATGGAGGCTTTTGGATGATCTCTTATTAATTAATGTTCCCTGTAGTCAGGAGTTCTCTGGTGTTCTCAGGTTTTGGGCTTAAGCCTCTTGCCTCTGGGTTTCAGTCTTATTTTTTCAGTAGCCTCAAGACTTATCCCTCCATACAGCACTGATAATAAAACTTCTAGGTTAATGGTGAAAGGATTCTCCACAGTGAGGGACACCCAGAGAGGTTCACAGAGTTACATGAAGAAGAGGAGAGGGAGGAAGGAGATAGAGGCGAGCAGGAGGAGAAAAGGGGGGATTCAAGAGAGGAGAGACAGATCTAGGTTGTACTCTATTCCCTAAGTGTTCTCCACAGCCCAGAATACCCACAGAGATTCACAGAATTGGATTGAGAAGAGAAGGCGGGGGGGGGGGGGGGGGGGAGGAAATAGAGGTGATCTGGGGGAGAAAAAGGAGAATCAAAAGGGGGAGAGAGTGATCAAACCAGTAATCAGACTCCTGAGTAAAAATGGGTACTGAAGGTTAGATTCTTAAATGTCTAAAATTGATATCAAATACTGAAAAACAAAGATTAAAAATCTAGAGTAGAGGTTAGACTCTTAAAAATACAATAGTAAAAAACCACAAAAACACAAAAAAATTTAAGAAATATATATGGAGTTCACTTTAAAAATAGGGTCCTTTTTTTTTTTTTGCCAGGTTATAGGGGGGTTATAAAAATGAAAATTAAGGAGTAATAGAGGAGTAATAGAGGACTTAAAAAAAAAAAAAGAAAAAGTAAAGAAAGAGGAAAAAAAACTTTTTTTAAAAATTAAAAAAAAAATAGTAGTAAAAATATATCTAGGAATTCCTCTGGAGCTGTTGCAGGCAGTGTGGGTTCGGTCCAGTTGCAGATAGCTCCTTGTTTGAGCTTACACTTCTCTCTATCTATAGGCCCCTTACGGTGTAGTCGGTGTTACCTACAGGGATTTTAATCTGTTGCACTGGTCCCTTCTGAAGCGTTCCCTTTGTTTCTTTGGCTTCTGTTTGCAGGTCTCTTCAGTGTCTAATTTCCGCCCTGACACAGGCTGGCGGAGGTGGTCTCTTGTTTAGGTCCGCTTGCTCAGTCGTGCTGTGGGGAGGGAGGGGCCCTGCAGACAAATATCACCGGCCTGTGTGGGGAGCACTCGCGGTTTTCTGGCCGCATTGGGTTTGCCCCCGCTCGGGGCGGGTGTGTGTGCTCTCCCTGTCTACACTGCTCAGGCTCCAGGCTGCTCTCCAGGGAGCTGGCCCTGCTTTGTGTGGACTTCCCAGGCCTAAGCTGCTCAGATTCAGGTTTTCGGGTCCTCCACAAAGGCGCAGACTCGGTTGGGCCTGCGTTTTGTGCCTTCCCCGGCCGGAGCAGCTCAGGCAGCCAGGCGCTTGACGGGCGCACTCTCCCCGGGTGCGGTGCGCCTTCTCCCCTCCGCGGCCCCAGCCTCAGTTTCCGTGCACGCCGGTCGGGTGCGCCTTGTGTCAGTTCTGGGGAGCTGGACTCTAGCTGCGACCCTCCCGGTGGATGTCGACCATCCAGAATCTCAGGAAGTCTTTGGTTAGAAGCTGGAAGCCTGTTTGCAGTTTGGTAGGGGTGCCGTCTCTGGGGCCGAGTTTGCCCCTTTCCCCTCCCCCCCCCCCCCCCCCCCCCCCCCCCCCCCCCGCCTCCTGCCTCCGGCGGGGGATGGGCCGGTCTGCCGCTGGCTCCTCTTCTCTGGTATTTGCTCAGTCCTTCGTTCTGGCCACTTTGGGAGCACAGTATCAGACAGACCTTCCTTTATCACAGGACTTTATGTAGATTCTACACTAATTATGTGAATTATGAGAATCTAAGACCAAGCAAAAATGGGCGGGTAGTGCCTAAGTTTAGGGCTTTTCCCAACTTAATTCTCTCTTGCTATCCCCCAGTTTAAGTTGCTATCTCACCTTGGCTCCCTCTGATTGCCCTCAGGGCACTCAGGCCCAGTCCTTACCCTAAGCAATGCCACCTGCTCCTCTATGTTCCGCCCCCACTTGCTGGTGGCGGATGCGGGCGCCTGGGGTACTTTTCTGCTGGGAGTTGCTTTTAGGCATGTAATCTGTGGGTTTTATTTATTTTCCCTCCAGTTAGGTTGCCCTCCGAGATTCGAAAACTTCCCCCAGACCTGCCAGTGAGAGGGTTTCCTGGTGTTTGGAAACTTTCTCTATTAAGACTCCCTTCCCAGGATGGGTCTCCATCCCTAACTCTGTTGTCTCTCTTTTTATCTTTTATATTTTGTCCTACCTCCTTTCGAAGACGATGGGCTGCTTTTCTGGGTGTCTGATGTCCTCTGCTAGCGGTCAGAAGTTGTTTTGTGGAGTTTGCTCAGCGTTCATATGTTCTTTCGGTGAATTTGTAGGGGAGAAAGTGGTCTCCCCGTCCTATTCCTCTGCCATCTTAGTTCCCCCTCTGTCCGTCTCTTCTTAACAAAGCAACCAAAGTATTTGTTAAGAATTGTTCAGGTCAAGTAAATCTCCCGAGAAAAACCCACTAATAGTATTCCCTCTCATTCAGAGTAATGGCCAAAGTCCTTAAGGTGGCTTATGAGGCTGATCGTGTTCTGGCTTCCTGTTATCTCTCTGACTTCGTCTGTTACCCTCTCTCCTTGCTGTTTTTCAGACATGTTGGCCCCGTGTCCAATATGCCAGACTCAGCTTGTGCATATTCAGTGGGAGCACATGTATTTATTTAACACAGAGGATGTCAACGGGTTTTGTGTAGAATAGGGCATAGTGGTCACTTTGGGAGCACAGTATCAGACAGACCTTCCTTTATCACAGGACTTTACGTAGATTCTACACTAATTATGTGAATTATGAGAATCTAAGACCAAGCAAAAGCAAGGCTTATCATGTAAAGAATTTCAACAGACACATTTTAGGAAATACTAATCTGGAAGTTTTCATTCACTCATGCTTTTATTTGCTCAGTAGGATTTTGCTGGGTTCTCATTTTATGCCAGGTACCATTTTAAGAACTGGAAATGTAGCCAAGAGTATGAAAATGCTTCTTAACCCAAAGAGCTCACTGTGGGTGAGACAGGTAGATAAACAATTATAACAAGGAGGTATCTGTGGGAATATATAAGTGGAGAACCTACCTAACTTTGGGTGGTAGCTGTGGAAAGTTTTGTGGAGTTCATATCCAAGCTAATTTATTAAAGATGAATGAATATTAGTCAGGTGGAGGATTGGAGGGAAAGACATTGCAGGGAAAAGAAGCATAAATGACAGGAGCTAGAGAAGACAGAGAGTGAAGAGCATGTCAGGGAGACAGGTGATGAATACACACTTGGACATATCTGAATATACAGTTGACAGGAAGAGTATGACTGAAGATCTGCTTTGGAAAGTCATCAGTCTCTTAAAACTCCATTTGATAAATGAAACAATTAGAGACCAGGACCCAGGGAGAGAGGCCAGGGACAAGCATAGAATATCTGTCACAGAGGTGGGAGTGATATCAGGATTGTAAAATACTAAGAGAATCAAGGGAGATGGAGCGGCAGCATTAAATGTTGTACAAGAGCAGGCCAGCTGAGGACTGGATGATGTTCTTGATGTCAGCTGGGGGTCAGGCAAGACCGCAGTGGATAGTGAAAGTGGACACAGAAGCTTAGGCATTGAGGAGGGTCAGGAAAACGGCAGCGAGATCATTTAGAAGAACGCTTTCTCTTCTGAAAATATCATCATTTGTATTTATATATTATTCTTCTCTTTCTGTTTGGCCTGATGCTGTAGATATGCAGAGAAGTGCCTGGTGTGCTGAAGGAACGCTTCCAGGATCCCTGTTCTGTTGCTCAGACGAGAATTGCTGGTAAGATACAGTTTATTCCTTCACAAAATTTTTTATAAACGTAGCAGAATTTTAGGATTATGAGCGTTGTATGTGAATTAGGAAAACATTTAAAAACACAATGCAGTTATGACTTATCATTCTGCTTTCAACCGTTTGAAAAGAATGTCCTCTCTAAACACAAGATGTATTTCACTGCCTAGTGTGTGCAAGGCATTTCCTCTCACAGGAAGTAAGAGTTTTAGCCTTTCTTGAGGCCAGCGTGGAACCTGAGCTCCAAAAGAGCTTGCTGAAGGCAAGGGGAGAGGTAAGGTGGGGACGTTGGGGGAATAGTTTTCTAGGGACATGCAGCTTTTCAGCAACTCAACGGTAAGTCATTGTGTTAGCATGTTCTGGAGATGTGTAACTAGGCATTGATGATGACTGAAAGAAGAAAGTTTGGATACCCCTGGGAGCAGGAGTTGGGGATTCGGAAGAGGTGTCCATCTCAGGGAGGCTGTTTGTGGACAAATGCTGATCACTTAGGGGAATGAAGAGCGTTTTCTCACTGTTCATTTCCTTCTCTTTGCTGAGACTAGAGTGCAATCTACTGCCCCAGAGCCACTGTGACCTCTGCTAATTAATCACTGCTTTGCAAGCTCTCTGAACCACCTTGGCCGGCTCTCCTGCTGTTGAGTCACCGGGCAGAGCCTCAGATGTGGTTAACCCTGTCTGCTTCCTGTGTGCCAGCTGCTGCCTCTCCCCGTCCTCCTCTGTCCTCCTCTTCCTCCTGCTCCTACTCCCCTCCCCCCTCTTCTCACTACTCCCCCCTTCTTTCTCCTGTTCCGCTTTTGGAGTCAGAAAGTGATGAGTGACAAGACTTTTTTTTTTTTTTTTTCAATTGAGATGGGAAGCTTGTCCAGGGCCAAGTTTGTATTCAGTTTTTAATTGTATTTCCCAATACCTTGTACTGGAAATACCTGGCACCTGACTGGTTTTGTCAATCAAGGTCCAAAACAGTTGGATTAGCACTTGGGTCCTGCTGCTTTGTCACCTCAAGTTCAACTCCGTAACCATAGGGAAGAGGCCTGATGCATTTTGCAAAAGCACATTAGGTTATCATTTAGAAGAACACTTTCTCTTTTGAGAATACCATCATCCGTACCCATATACTATTCTTCTCTTTCTGTTTGCCCTGATGCTGTAGATATGCAGAGAAGTGCCAGTGACTTGCATCATTATGTATCATCATTATGGCAAAGGAGCAGGGAAAATTTGAATGCATATTTAAAAGTACAAAGAGCATTACGTTGTAAATCAACTATGCTCCAATAAAAATTTAAAAATACGTATCGAAACAATAAAAATAAAAAATAAAGTACAAAAAGCTGCCAGCAAAACTACACCTTCCATGTGGTGGGCAGTTTATTCTTCATAAGATATTCCTCCCTGAAGTGTGAAACCTGAAGCTAATTCCAGTGTATTCCGCTCCTCCTATACAGTATTTTAATTCCGTTTTTTTTATTATTCTTTTAAAAATTATATTAAAAAATAAAGTTAACTGTTTTAAAGTGGACAATTCAAGGGCATTCTCGTGTTGTGTAGCCACCGCCTCTAT
The DNA here is from genome assembly GCF_910594005.1 of Cervus elaphus. NCBI lineage: Eukaryota > Metazoa > Chordata > Mammalia > Artiodactyla > Cervidae > Cervus > Cervus elaphus. The sequence goes on from NC_057840.1 coordinate 28,347,358, forward strand.
CTAGTTTGAAAATATTTCCATCACTCCAGAGTAAAAACTCTTCCTCAGCAGTTTGTCCCCCTTCCCTTCTTGCCCCAACCCCTGGCAACCACCAATCTGTGTTCTGTCTGGTGGATTTATCTGCTCTGGATATTTCCTGTAAATGGGATCATACAGTGCTTCTTTCACCTGTGTATTGTCTTTGAGGTCTATACATGCTAGCTTCTTGCTGACTACACTCGGATAGGCACTCAACACTGAAGACAAACCTATTGCACTTTCTTCTGAGTGCCCTTTGCTCCTCATTTCTCTACTAATGACCTCATCTCATTTTTTAAAAACGAAAGTACTGTTTGTTCAATGAGGTCTTCTTTTTCCCATCACCGACTCCCTCCACCTACCTACCTGTGTACCCACAAACTACATGCTTTCTTCCTATTCTGTGGAAGACTTATCTCCATTTCGAAGACCATCCCCTCCTCCACTTATGCTATGGATCACATCTTCTCTTGAGTTTAACTGGTCCTCTTTGTCTCCTTTCTACTGGATCATTCTCATTAGCATACATCTTGATGCTTGTAGCTCTAGTATAGTCATTTAAACTGATGTATAGTATTTTGTGGCATGGGTATACCTCAATCCTCAGAACTTTCTTCTCTAGCTTTGTTCACCAGTCCCATGACTTTAGACACTTTATAACCTTAGGTAATTTGGCCAATTCTTAGGCCAGTGGATTTGGAGTCACCCTTGACTCTTCTCTGGGTTTCATATCCAATCCATTGCCACCTTGTGCCAGTTCCATGGCCCATCCCAACTACTTCCCTGATCTTAAACTATTTATCTTTCATATAGATTGTTGGAATATTCTCCTAACTTACTGTTCAGATTCTGTTCTTATCTTGCTATGCTAATGCTAAGTCGCTTCAGTCATGTCCGACTCTTTGTGACCCCATGGACGGCAGCCCACCAGGCTCCTCTGTCCACAGAATTCTCTAGGCAAAAGTACTGGAGTGGGTTGCCATCTTACCCCTCATCAATTATTCTGATAGCAGCCAAGCAATAGCTCTAGAAAACAAGTTTGATGTGTTATTCCTTTGATTTCAGTCTTTTAATCACTTCCACTATACATAAGTGATTTCTGCTCCCTTACCATGGTCCAGAAGACCAGGTATGATCTGTCTGCTACCTACCTCTGTAATCCCATTTCTACCACTTTTTCCTTTGTTCATTCTGCTTCAAACATACTGGTCTTCTTGCTGTTTCTAATATGTCAAAAACATTTCCATTTATGGCCCTTGCATCATTGCTATTTCTTCTTTCTTTCTTATCCACATGTCCTTCCCTCAGTTATTACGTTTCACATACTCACTTCACTTAGTTCTCATATATTCCCTTTTTAGATGGGCCCTTCCTGACCTGAGCACCATAACTCAGTTACATCCCCTCTTCAAGATCCATCCTGTCTCTCTCCAACTTCTTGCATTAGATTTACTGTATGCCATATATCCATCTCTAGTGGCTCAGATGGTGAAGAATCTGCCTGCAATGAGGGAGACCCAGGTTTGATCCCTGGATCAGGAAGATCCTCTGCAGAAGGGAATGACAGCCCACTCCACTATTCTTGCCTGGAGAATTCCATGAACAGAGAAGTCTGGCAGACTACAGTCCATGGGAACGCAAAGAGTTGGACATGACTGAGCAACTAACATTTTCACTTTCATATATCCATCCACCCCCACCAGAATGCAACCTCCACGAGGTCAAGGCCTTTGTCTTGAAGTGAAGTGAAGTGAAGTCGCTCAGTTGTGTCCGACTCTTTGCAATCCCGTGGATTGTAGCCTACCATGCTCCTCCATCCATGGGATTTTCCAGGCAAGAAGACTGGAGTGGGTTGCCATTTCCTTCTCCAGAGGATCTTCCCGACCCAGGGATCGAACCAGGTCTCCCGCATTGTAGGCAGACGCTTTATTACCATCTGAGCCACCAGGGAAGTCATATACATTCCCATACCTGTAGCATCTAGTCAAGTGCCTTGCATATAGTAGGTTCTTAATAGATGTTGATGAAGCAATGGATGGATAATGTAGGTTGTTTTCAATTTTTTAAAACTACAAACAGTAACAGTGAGGATCAGGCAGAATGATGGGTGAGTTATTCTCCATGGTATATCATGGTGAATTACTGGGGTGACCATGGTGAATATTGGCAACTTTACTTCACTAACTATAGTCTAGACTAGTTGTTCCAGATTATCTATCCACTTGCTGAATATGAACCTTTCCATTCATTGTTCTACGTTGTTCTCAGCACTCCAACATTTTATCCCCAGAACTACTGTATGCTTTTAAAAATTATTGATTACCCCCAAAGACCTTTTGTTTGTGTGTTATGTTTATCAATGTTTACCTAATTAGAAAGTAAAACTGAGAAATTTCAAAGACTATTTGTTTGTTAATTTGTTCAAATGACAATAATAAAAATACATTCTATCAATAAAATATTTTATAAGGTATTAACATAAGAAAGTGTATCTTCCAAAACAGAAAAAATCAGAAAAGAGACAGCATCACATTTTTGAAAATCTTTAAATTTCTGGCATAAGTGAAGACGCTTGGATTCTTGTATTGGCCTCTGCATTTGCTTAGTTGTGATATCATATGTCTCGTAGCCTTGAGTAAAATGACACTTTACATTTGAGAAAGAGTGAGCAGGAAGAGGCAAATAACTTATGATGATGATGCTTATGGTTTAGGCATCCACATTCCTTGGAAGATCTCTCAGGACCCAGAGATCCCCAGACATCACATTTGGAACATGTGATCTGTGGAGATAGGGAGCTTGATTTTAATTTGTCTTTTCTCAGTTACCTGTGTGCTTTAGCCTTTAAAAATATGTTTATTGTCTTTCTTATTTCCTCTTCTGTGGATTGTTGGTTGATGTCTTTTTTTTTTTTTTGGTTGATGTCTTTTGAGTTTTAAAAAAATACTTAAGTTACTAATTCCTTGTTTGGAATGTGCATTGCAAATGATGAGTGAGTGAGTGAAAGTTGCTCAGTCATGTCCAGCTCTTTGCGACCCCTTGTGACCCCATGGACTATACAGTTCATGAAATTCTCCAGGCCAGAATACTGGAGTGGATAGCCTTTCCGTTTTCCAGGGGGATCTTTCCCACCCAGGGATTGAACCCAGGTCTCCCGCGTTGCAGGCAATTCTTTACCAGCTGAGCCACAAGGGAAGCCCAAGAATATTAGAGTGGGTAGCCTATCCTTTCTCCAGCAGATTTTCCCGACCCAGGAATCAAACCAGGGTCTCTTGCATTGCAGGAGGATTCTTTACCAACTGAGCTATCAGGGAAGTCCTACCTTCTCCCTTAATCTGTGGCTTTTAAAATTTTTGTTTGTAGTACTAGTTTCAGAATTCTTATAAATTAGTGATCTATTAATAGCTTTCTTTTTTGTGATTTATTTTAGAGCTCCTTTAGTCCTCTGAAATCATAAAGATATTCTTCTATATTTTACAATTTTAGTTTTCATATTCAGGTCTTTCATTCCACAGAGAATTAGCTTTCCTAAGGTGCATATGAGATCAAAATCTGTCCTATTACCTTCCTACTGCAGCCATGGGTCATGACTTTTCCCAGCACCACTTATTGACCAGTGAATTCTTCTTCATTGATCTACAGTGTAGTCTCTGCCAAGGTCAGGTTTCTCTGCCACCTATGTTCTGTGGTTCCTCTTTTCTTGTGGTCTATTTGAATGTTTGGATCTGTAATACTCAAAGTTAATCATTCATTATTAGCTGAGAAATACAACTAAATATGTGGTAGGGCATAACCCTCTATCCAAAAAAAATTGTTTTGACTATTCTTGACCCTTTTCTTTCCAAATTAATTTTAAAATCGGAGTTCGAATATATAATTTTGTCAAGTTACAAACCTGTCGCGGTTTTTCTAAACATTTCCAACTTTTAAGGAAAAAGACTTGGCAATTAATAGTTAATACATTAAATGTTTTCATATTTTTTACTCCAGTGATTCTGTTTTGGGAATTATCTGCTAAGATGGCAATCAGAAATGTAAAGATACAGAATTACAAAGAAATGTAAGGATACAAAAAGATACATCTTACAAGTTGTTATTCTTCTAGTTTTGTTGTAGCTTTGTTTTTGCAAGTTCTTTTTTTTTTTTTTTTTTAATTCAGCAAATATTTATTGGGCATCTACTATGTGCCAGGTATAGTTCTAGGTGTCAGGGATTCATCAGTAAATACACATAAATGAATGAAATACATGGTATGTTAGAAGAGAAGCAGAGATGTGTAACAGAGACTGCGCCACTGAGTTGGCTCTGGAACACTTGAAGAAATCAGGTGTGCTGAGAGAATATTGAGATTTTAAAAAGAGTGGCATGAGACCTCATTTAGAAGATGACAAGTAAGCAAAGACTAAGAGCAAAATCGCTTTTGTTGAATTTCTTTAATATTCCTTAATATAAAGAGTATCCTTATGTTCTCTGACTTTCAGTGTTGCGATAGGAATTTAAAAGTATCCTTGATAGATAAAACTGTACCTGTGTTAAGTTCTGTTGATAATAGCTTACCTGAAAACTGACAAATGTTAACCACCTAGGTATAAAGTTTGTTTTAAAGCTTTCAGAATAATGATTTTTAAGCTCTTTTTGTTCTTTTGAAAAACAAACCGTTAAAAGTATTACTAACCACTCTATAATGCTGTTAATTAAGTTTATTGATGGGAGGGATCCTGATTTATCAAGCTTTTCTTTGAACTTGGAATATTATATCTAAACATTTATATATGGCTGATCAGCCCCTACATATGGACAGAAGAAAAGCAAAGTAATCACATACACAGTTTAGGTCAAAACTTGACTATTTAGGGAAGGAAAGGGTTAATATAGATGGTCTGAATTGACTTTGATGGATGACCAGAAGATATCTTAATTTTCAGGTCCCTTAGAGCCATGAATGGAAGCTAGATTTTAATGTATTTACTGATTTCTTTTGATTGGCAGTGGCTCTATGGAATGTTGTGTTGAGAAGGTACATCTTAAGTCATTGAGAAAAATTGTAATTTGTTAGAAATGTCTGCGATGCACAGAAAGAGGACAAAGAGACAGCCCTTGTGCCAAGTATTCATCAGCTTTGACCTACATTGGCAGAGTTAGCTTATGTGCCACATCAAATCTGGGGGCCCAGCCTGGCAAGGTTTTCTAAAAGCAAAACCAAGGGCTTGTGCCTTTCTGAGCTTATAAAATCTGTACTGAAAATCAGTGAGCAGGAATGGACTGAGTCAGTCATCTAAACGCTTCACTCACAGAGAAGAAAGACTAAAGTCTGTGTCTTTAAGTGTGTGTCATAAGTCTAAGTGGAAAATATGGCAGATGGACAGCGCAAAATGACAGTCTTGTGTTGGAACCTGTGAAGATCAAGAAAGGCAACTAAGAACAGGAATATCCAGGACCTGTCCATTAAGTGAACTGAGTGGGATTCTGCCAGCAGGTGTTTCCTAGTCTAGTGCTACTTTTTTGTGAGGTGCTTACATCCTCCACCCTTCTACAAAGACAGCCTGTGAGAGGCTGTGCTCAGCATCTGGCACTAATGGAAACATTAGAATTGCAAAGTCTTTTTTTAGCTTATTATGACTAACTTTGAGTTTCATACCCTATTACTTTGCATCTTCAAACCTAGTTTTTTCCCCCAGTTTTATTGAGAAATAACTGACATATATCACTGTATAAGTTTGAGGTGTATAGCATGATGGTCTGATTTACATGTATTGTGAAATGATTATCATAAATGGATCATCTTTTCTATATATACATAATTAACAAAAGAAAAGAGAAAAAAATTTTCTTCTTATAGGGAGACCTCATACGATTTACTCTTAACTTTTCTGTTTCTTATACAGCAGGGTTAACTATAGCCTTCATGTTGTACATTACATCCCTAGTGTTGATCTTGTAACTGGAAGTTTGTACCTTTTGACCACCTTTTCTAATTTCCCCTCCCCCTTCCCATTCACTTCTGGTAACCACAGGTCTGATTGATCTCTTTTCCTATGAAATTTTTTTTTTTCTTATTTGGATACCACATATAAGTGAGATCATACAGTATTTGTCTTTATCTAGCTGACTTACTTAGCATAATACCAAGGTCCATCCATGTTGTCTCAAATGATAGGATTTTTCTCATTTTTTAATATGAGTTATATGAATACATATATATTTCAGTATTAACCCCTTAACAGAGATGTGGTTTGCAGATATTCTTTCCTGTTCTGTGTATGTCATCTTTTCACTTTGTTGCGTTGATGGTTTCCTTTGCTATGTAGAAGCTTTTTAGTTTGATGGTAGTCCCACTTGTTCAGTTATATTCTTCAGGTGTTATATTCAAAGAGTCAATACCATGACCTGTGTCAAGGAGCTTCATTTCCTATGTTTTCTTCTAGGAGTTTCGTAGTTTCAGGTTTTACATTTAAGTCTTTAACCTATTTTGAGTTAGTTTTTGCAAGTGGTATAAGACATAGTTCCAAATTTACTCTTTTACATGTGAATGTCCAATTACCTTAGCATCATGTATTGAAAAGACTATCTTTTCTCCATTGTATATTCTTGGCTCCCTTGTCAAATATTAGTTGACTGTATCTGCAAATCTTTTTTAAAGTAAAGGTTCAAGAGGAGTCTAAGTATCCAGCTGTAAGAAAAGGGGTAACTAAAAGTTAGTGACTATAAATAAAGATTATTACCTAGGTATTCACAATGATGTTTATTAAGAATGACTAATACTCATGTTATAGAGTTAAGTAAAAAAAAGGACAGAAAATTACAGATAAATTGACTTTATAATTAAAGCAAAAACATCTTGATAAAATAAAATAACACTCCTAACTTTCTCATGATTGATGTATTTTTAAAAATTTTCTCTTGATGTCAGTCTTAGTCCCTGTTAGTTGCTTTTGAGTTATTGCTGCCCTTGAATAGGCTGTGTGCATGCTAAGTTGCGACAGTCATGCCCAACTCTGTGTGACCGTATGGACCATAGCCTGACAGGCTCCTCTGTCCATGGGATTCTCCAGGCAAGAATACTGGACTGGGTTGCCATGCCCTCCTCCAGGGGATCTTCCCAACCCAGGGATTGAACCTGCTTTTTTTTTTTGTCTCCTGCATTGGCAGCTGGGTTCTTTACCATGAGTGCCACCTGAGAAGCCCAAAATATGGTGAGACTGTCTTTAATTAGCTTTATTGCAACCATAAGTCCTATAGATACTTCAGGAAATAACATTGCCCTTTGATTATTAAAAAAAAAAAATGAGGGAGGGTATGTATGTGTACTTATGGCTGATTCTTGTTGTATGGCAGAAACCAACACAACATTGTACAGCAATTATCCTTCAATTAAAAATTTAAAAAAACCTCTTTCAATCATTTTACTTACTTAAACTAAAATTTACATAAATACACATATACATACATCTCCATTATATCACCAATATCAGATTATCCTGCTGTGTTATTAACACTTTGCTTCATTTTTAATTTCAGCTCATCCCAGTGTCCAAAAGGTGGTGCTAGCATCATCTGCATCAGATATTCCTGTCCCGTCTCCTCGTACTTCAGAAATTTCAGTTCCTGCTGATCTGGATAAGACGATAACAGAACTAGCCGACTGGCTGGTATTGATCGACCAGATGCTGAAGTCCAACATTGTCACCGTCGGGGATGTAGAAGAGATCAATAAGACAATTTCGCGAATGAAAGTAGGTACCTAGTTTAAAGGTTTGTCATGGAAACACCACAGCACAGGAGTAGACAAGATCTGTTTGGATCGCTTGTGTTTATCTTAAACTCTGCGAGAATGAGCTTTAAAAAATTCTTTTTTTTTAAAAGTGTTTCTTTCCCATTTAATCTGCTGTGTTTTCATCCCACTGAATTCTTAACTTACATAAATTATTTAAGCAGCACTTCCTTAGGAACAGGAGGGCCACTGAAAGAATCCAGGATGCTTTCAACCAAATTTTCCATCATCTGTCCGTCTTGCGGGATGAGTTGCACTTCCCCTGTGAGGTGTCAGCATGACGTTCTTCAGCTCCAACAAAGGATGATCTCTGGGCAGGGACTCTGGGTATGTCGCATTCAGCGCTGCTGCCTTAGTGAGCCCGGTCTGAAGGGCTTCCACCAGGGCGTCTTGATCAACTAGTAGACCTCTGCGGATGTTGGTGAGGATGGCGGTGGGCTTCATTAACCTCAGTTCCCGCCTCCTGATCAGGCCCTGGGTCTGGGGCGTCAGGCTCACAGCCATCACAGAGTCCGACCGCTGAAGCAGGTCACCCAGCCTCTCACAGTACATGGCCCCAACAGCTTCCCTCCCCCTGCAATTTTCAGTACTCTTCTGTTAATAAACCGCTTTGGGGGCTTCCCTGGTGGCCCAGATGGTAAAACATCTGCCTGCAATGCGGGAGACCTGGGTTCGATCCCTGGGTTGGGAAGATCCGCTGGAGAAGGAAATGGCAACTCACTCCAGTATTCTTGCCTGGAGAGTTCCATGGACGGAGGAGCCTTGTGGGCAGCAGTCCATGGGGTTGCAAAGAGTCGGACATGACTGAGCGACTTCACTTTCACAAGGAAAGCAACTGTGCTTGTGTCTGGAAAGCGGGACCTCGAAAATGATTAATTAGGGGGACTCTGCGTGGCAGTGAACAGCGGCGAGCCCTTCCTCAGCGAGGTTATCGTCTCCGTCCACTCCTAGGTCCCGCTGACACCGCAGAAGCTCAGCTGCCGATTCACTGACTGGAGAGGCAATAGGTGTGAGGCGGCCCGGCCCTACTGGGTCGCCTCCAAGACGCTCACGACATGGACCGCCCGTCCGCCCCCGGGCCCTCAGAGCCGAGTCCACGTCCCTCTTACAAAATTCTTAATCTGTCAGCCATGCTGGCTAGCTCTGATGAATAAAGCTTTTCTTGCATTTGTGTTGTTTGCTTAAGAATGTGAGCTGTAGCCTCTCTTTTTACGAGCTAAAACTGACGTCCCAAATCTGGCCGTTTATCAGTATAAATGTAAACTGGTGTTAATTTAGTCCCTAGTGTCCTATAGGCATTTGTTGAAGTGCCTTTTCAACCTGTATTTCATAATGAGCTTTTTTAATTGTTGACATCATCAGTGAGACTCTCCTGACTATAATTTTATTTCTGTACATATGCCATTTGATATCAATTTTAAAGTTCTTTCTCCATATTCAATGTATTTTTGGTCCTGGGTTATGTGTTGTCTAGGGATGCTGAAAAGAATATATCAGATAGAAACTAAGAATGAACTATGAAAAATAATAAAATAATAGCTATCACTAACTCTTATAAAGTGCTTAGTGTATGCTAGGTGTCTTTCTAAGTATTTAACATGTATTATCTCATTCACTTTAGCAATCTTGTGAAGTAGGTACCAGTTTTATTCCCATATTAAAGATATATGTGACCAGGCACAGTCTAATAAAAGCCACTGGGCAGGTACAGGCCAGGTGGCAGAGGAACCAGGATGAAGAAGGGGTTACATCCCCAGTGAAGGAATGCAGACTATGTGGAATTTTGATGCTTAGAGACAAAATAAATGACATTCCTGGTATAGGGACCAGAGTGCATAAAGATTTGCGGTGGGGAGCATGAGGGATGTTTCAACAGTTGTGCAATAAGGAGGTGTAGTGGGAAGACAGTGAAGTCGGATCAATTCACTTTCTGAAGGAGCTTGTGGACCAAGAAAAGCTCTCAGGACTTTTATTCTGTAAGCCATCGGTAAGCATCTTTTTTTCCAATTTTCTTTTTAAAACTGTGGCTGGAGACTGATCATAACAATGATCTGTTTGAGTAAGAAGACTGGGAATAGTGCAAGAGATGCTTAAAACAAGGAAAAAAGCCCTTCTGAGTGGCTGAGATGATGTCATTGCAATTAATGGAAATCAGGAACAGAAGAAATGGAATGTGGATAAGGGTTTGATTGATTTAGTTTCAGATACATTGTGTTGAGAGGTCCTTATGCCACTTACAAGGAAATGATCAGCATTCATTGAACTGTCTCTGTGTGATTTAGGATTAGAAGTTGTGAATAAGCCATTTAGAAATAATACTTGACACTATAGGAATAATTGAAATCTGAAAAGTTAGTGAATTCATGGAGGAAGAGCTGTGGATTCTTTTTGGAAGTTGTATATTTTAATCTTTATGGCTCTGTGGGAGTTCTATACCTAAAACACACTGTTTTCCTAATATTGCTAACTTTTCCCTCCTAAGAAACTCAAACTTTCTCAAGCAGCAGTTTTTTATGTCTTTGCTGTGCTGTGCTTAATCGCTCAGTTGTGTCCGACTCTTTGTGTTTAGGGTTATTTAATTTGCAGTTCTTCCAGTTCGAATTTTTCCAACTCCTCATCTGCACCCTGTAGGTGCCATTGGTTTATGTTTCATTTCCGTTGTAGGACAGATGTGCAGAGCATCAGCTCCAGAAATCACTGCCAATGTTTTTGGTTTTTGGTTGTACTAAGTCTTTGTTGCAGGGCATGGGCTTCTCTAGTTGAGACACACGGGCTCTGCGGGCTTAGTTGCTCCAAGGCATGTGGGCTCTTAGCTCCCAGAGAAATGACTGAACCTGAATCCCTTGCAGTGGGAGGTGGATTCTTAACCAGAGACCACCAGGGAAGTCCCATTGCTAATGTTTTGAACATAATTTTTAGTTTTCAAAAGGATTTTCTTCATTTAATCTCCTCAGACTTGATATAGCTGAACTGCAAGTGCTTTTATTATTTCTTTTTGTGGAAACAAGAGAGGTAAATTACAGTGCCTGGTGATCCAGATAATAAGTGGGAGAGCTAAGATTTGAACCTGGGACCTCTGACTCCAGATCCTGTACTTTCTCCTCTATATCACTGATACCTCACTGCTCCTTTCAGGAGGAAAACAACAGCTTGGATGGCAGCCCACCAGTTATGCTTTGATAGTGTTTTTATCGTATGGCTTATTAACCTATCTTAACCATCATTTTGTCTTGACAGATCACAAAGGCCGACTTAGAACAGCGCCATCCTCAGCTCGATTATGTCTTTACATTGGCACAGAATCTGAAAAATAAAGCTTCCAGTTCAGATGTGAGAACAGCAATCACTGAAAAATGTAAGATTTAAAAGATAAAATTATACAGCATCATTCACTTTCCTTGAAAATGGTAACATGCACATTTTTGAAGATTATTCAGCCAGAAATTAATATTATTTGATAATTTGATATTTGATAATCTCTATTAATAAAATAGCTTTCCCTTGTTTTTTTAATTTTTTGTGAAGATTGTCATTAATTCCCTTATGAGTTCCTTAAACTATGAATAACATTACTTTTTAAGTAATTAGTAATACATTGAAGTTTTCTTTTTTTTTTTTTTCCATTTAGGTTAGAATTTCTTTTAAAGAAACCAAAAAGACAAAAATTAGAGAAACTCATGGGAATGCAAATCCATTCTCCTTTTATATTCACTGAAATCAAGTCTTACCAAGTCTTTTAACTCCTCTTTTCAGAATTCATTCCAAAAATATATTGAGTAGCTACTGTATACCTCTGTACCTGGCTCTAATTTGAGAATACTTTAGTTAAATACAACATGAAACAAAACAAAAATTAAGTACAACTCAGCAGCTACAAAGTTCCCTGTTTCAAATTGGCTTTCTGGCCTAAAGGCTTCTGTTAAATCTGTATGACATACAAAACAGTCAGGATTCTTAAGAATGTCATGTAGGGGCAATCACTGTCTGCTTGCATCATTCCCTTCCTCTCTCTAGCCCTCAGCACTGTCTGTAGCTGTTCTGAACGATATCTGTTCTTTATAATGTCCTGACATTTCCTAGGCTTCTTACCTTTATTCACATTATGTTTTCTTCTTCTTGGCCTTCTCTCCCCAGGTGAAATTCTACTCAGCAGATAAAATGTCACCCACTCTGCAAAGTCTTTCCCACCCTCTTTTAGTCCCTGGTGAACTGTATTTTCTATCTTTAGTTCCTGCCATGGCCCTCCCCCCCTGCATAATTTCATTGTATATCTCAAAATTAATTCTTTCTCCCTTCTATAAGTTGTAAATATTCACCTCTTTGGCCCCAAGATTTCCCACACTGCCCAGGACCAATTAGGAACTTAATAAATATTTGTGGCAGAATATAAACTGGAAGGTATTTTCTTACCTTGCCTAATATTTCTCAAGGAAAGTCAACTGTTCCCCATCTTAAACATGTTTTGATTTCAACATGAATGTGGCGCCAGCAAAGTTATTAGAAGAGATGAGTTAGCAGAGAACTTTTAGTATCTCACAGTGTTGGTGTGTTTTTACTAAGTGAGCCATTTTATTTCTTTTTAAATTAATTGGTAGATTGTGTGTGTGTGTTCAGTTTTGTCTGACTCTTTGCAACCCTGTGGACTGTAGCCGACCAGGCTCTTCTGTCCAAGGGATTCTCCAGGCAGCTGAGGTTACCATTTGCTCTTCCAGGAGATCTTCCTGACCCATGGACTGAACCCAGTTGGAGACTTCTTTACCACTAGTGCCATCTTGGAAGTCCCTTCTTTTTCATAACTCCCTCTTGAAAATAGAAGAGGAAGGAAAGTAGGAGAGAGGAAACGAGAAGAGCAAGGGACAGAAAAAGAAAATCAAAGAAAGAAAAATAAAAAGAAAGAGTAAAAAAAAGAGAGAGGAAGAGTCAATATGGATTTTTTATAATAGAAACTGTTGATACATAGAACTTGAATCTCATTTACTTTTAGTGCTTCTCTTAAATATATAAAAACACTTCCTTTTAGAGAGGTTTCATGCTACAGAAAAACAAATGTGAAAAGAACTCTTAAATATTTTGTTTTCTCTTAAAATCAATGCTACCTTGGAGCATTTCCTTAGAGGATGACAAGTGACTGTGTCTGTGGTCATAAAATTATATCATAAAGTACTGTCAAAATCTCCCTTCTTCAGACTGGGTTCTATAAATATAAACTAGGTAAGAATTAATTTTTAAAATAATTTTTTGTTTATCAGTTTAAAATAGTAAATATCTTTATTGTGAGATATTTTAATGTGATCAGAATAGAGTTTAATTCAACATTTTTTTCTTCAAGGATGATTTCAGAAATGTATCAGTCATATAGTGTGGCAGACATAATAAAATTCCTTTAAAATGTATGTACCATTTGGCTACCTTTCTCTTTTCCATATGACCTTATTTATGATGAATTTGGTGTCATGTATTTTTTCCTTTTCCTAATGGCTGCTTTCTGGGATTTTTTATTTTTTAATGTAATGCCTCCTCCAGTGGAAAAGGTCAAGAACCAGTGGGATAACACTCAGCATGGTGTGGAGCTAAGACGGCAGCAGCTGGAGGACATGATTATTGACAGTCTCCAGTGGGATGATCACAGGGAGGAGACTGAAGAGCTCATGAGAAAGTATGAGGCGCGCCTCTACATTCTTCAACAGGCTCGAAGGGATCCACTTGTCAAACAGATTTCTGATAATCAAGTAAGTAAGGCTCATTAGTTACTGGCATTACCAATTTGTGGGATATGCTTTTTTAGTCTATTGTTAACCATAATTTTTAGAACCCTTATCATAAAGTTTTCCCAAGTGCTTAGAATGTACACTGAAATTTATATAAAGAATTTTACCAGAAAGGTTTTTTGGAAAATTTCCAGAATAATAAGGAGTAGAAATGTACATGTATTCCAGAATTACAGCCCGCTGATTCTTTGCAGATGGAAACACACCCATGAACCAAAATCTAGAAAGAAAACACCTTCAGAATCTCAGGAATCCTCCTTTTGCTCCCTTCTGTATTTACGTTGAAGGTCATTTTTATTTATGAAATCTCCCAAAGTTTTCATGAGGACTCAGTGAACAAGGGCTTCCCAGGTGACACTAGTGGTAAAGAACCCTCCTTTCAATGCAGGAGGCTTAAGAGATGTGGGTTTGATCCCTGGATCAGGAAGATCCCCTGGAGGAGGGCGTGGCAGCCCACTCCAGTGTTCATGCCTGGGAAATCCCATGGACAGAAGTGCCTGGCAGGCTACAGTCCACAGGGTCACAAAGAGTCAGACATGACTGAAGAGACTTAGCAGACATGTAGTGAACAAATCAAGTATTAAGTTTCGTTTCTTTTAATACCTTTATAACCAAACTGTTTTATCAATATCATCAGAGCAAGTACCTTTTTTATGATTAGTTTGATTATAGCGTTGATGTTATTGAACACTTATGGTACTTCAAAGTGCTGTTTTAAACCTCTCTACAATCATAGAAAATATTCTTGAATTGGAGGTTATGGTTGTTAGGTTATATTTTGGTATAACATTGATTTACCCTTCAGATAGCCTAGATGAAGGTGTATGCTTGTGAAGGATATAATATAGAATATACAGGAAGCAAAATCTCAAACAGGGCAGCATGTTTTTATTCTTCAGACCTGTAGACTTTTCATGATTGCAATTTAAAAATCAAGTGGCCAGGTATCCTGGTTTTCTGGATCATTCTCTATCTATCTCTATGCTATGCTATCATTATCATTCTCTATGCTATCTGCTGATTTGTTTTCACCAAATGACTCAAAAAATAATAATCAGCAAAGCCCTTGGACTCAACCAGAGGAATGCAATTGAAAACGATATCAGTATTTCAATCATTATATTCAGAATATTCTTTTCTAAATAGCAGCATTATGAAAAGGGAAAAAGATATGACACTGAAAGATGAACTCCCCAGTTCGGTAGGTGCCCAATATGCTACTGGAGAAGAGTGGAGAAACAACTCCAGAAAGAATGAAGAGATGGAGCCAAAGCAAAAACAGTGCCCAATTATGCATGTGACTGGTGATGGAAGTAAAATGCTGTAGAATGTTAGGTCCATGAATCAAGGTAAATTGGAATCCATGAATCAAGGTAAATTGGAAGTGGTCAAAAAGGAGTTAGAAACTGTGAACATCGACATTTTCAGAATCAGTGAACTAAAGTGGACTGGAATGGGTGAATTTAATTCAGACGATAATTATATCTACTACTGTAGGTAAGAATCCCTTAGAAGAAATGGTGTAGCCATCATAGTCAAGAAAAGAGTCTGAAATGCAGTGCTTGGGTGCAATCTCAAAAATGCAAAACTTGCCATATCTCAGTAATCCACATCTATGCCCCAACCAGTATTGCTCAAGAAGCGAAGTTAAACAGTTCTATGAAGACTTACAAGAACTTCTAGAATTAACATCCAAAAAAGATGTCCTTTTCATCATAGGGGACTGGAATGCAAAAGTAGGAAGTCAAGGGATACCTGGAGTAACAGGCAAGTTTGGCCTTGGAGTACAAAACGAAGCAGGGCAAAGGCTTACAGAGTTTTGCCAAGAGAATGCACTGGTCAAGATCTGAAAGAGACACGTGCACCCAAATGTTCATCGCAGCACTGTTTATAATAGCCAGGACATGGAAGCAACCTAGATGCCCATCAGCAGATGAATGGATAAGGAAGCTGTGTTACATATACACCATGGAATATTACTCAGCCGTTAAAAAGAATTCATTTGACTCAGTCCTAATGAGATGGATGAAACTGGAGCCCATTATACAGAGTGAAGTAAGCCAGAAAGATAAAGAACATTACAGCATACTAACACATATATATGGAATTTAGAAAGATGGTAACGATAACCCTATATGCAAAACAGAAAAAGAGACACAGAAATACAGAACAGACTTTTGAACTCTGTGGGAGAAGGTGAGGGTGGGATGTTTCAAAAGAACAGCATGTATACTATCTATGGTGAAACAGATCACCAGCCCAGGTGGGATGCATGAGACAAGTGCTCGGGCCTGGTGCACTGGGAAGACCCAGAGGAATCGGGTGGAGAGGGAGGTGGGAGGGGGGATTGGGATGGGGAATACATGTAAATCTATGGCTGATTCATATCAATGTATGACAAAACCCACTGAAATGTTGTGAAGTAATTAGCCTCCAACTAATAAAAAAAAAAAAAAAAGAAAAAAAAAGAATGCACTGGTCATAGCAAACACCCTGTTCCAACAACACAAGAGAAGACTCTACACATGGACATCACCAGATGGTCAATATCGAAATAAGATTGATTATATTCTTTGCAGCCAAAGATAGAGAAGCTCTGTACAGTCAGAGAAAGAAGACTGGGAGCTGACTGTGGATTAGATCATGAGCTCCTTATTGCCAAATTCAGCCTTAAATTGAAGAATATAGGGACAACCACTAGACCCCTCAGGTATGACCTAAATCAAATCCCTTACGGTTAAACAGTGAAAGTGACAAACAGATTCAAGGGATTAGATCTGATCAACAGAGTCCCTGAAGAACTATGGACAGAGGTTTGTGACATTGTACAGGAGGCAGTGATCAAGACCATCACCAAGAAAAAGAAATGCAAAAAGGCAAAATGGTTGTCTGAGGAGGGACAGATAGCTGAGAAAAGAGAAGTGAAAAGCAAAGGTGAAAAGGAAAGATATACCCATTTGAATGCAGAGTTCCAAAGAATAGCAAGGAGAGATAAGAAAGCCTTCCTCAGCGATCAGTGCAAAGAAATAGAGGAAAGCAATAGAATGGGAAAGACTAGAGATCTCTTCAAGAAAATTAGAGACACCAAGGGAACATTTCACGCAAAGATGGACAAATAAAGGACAGAAATGGTATAGACCTAACAGAAGCAGAAGATATTAAGAGGTGGCAAGAATACATAGAAGAACTATACAAAAAAGATCTTCATGACCCAGATAACCACGATGGTATGATCACTCACCTAGAGCCAGACATCCTGGAATGTGAAGTCAAGTGGGCCTTAGGAAGCATCACTATGAACGAAGCTAGTGGAGGTGATGGAATTCCAGTTGAGCTATTTCAAATCTTAAAAGATGATGCTGTGAAAGTGCTGCATTCAATATGCCAGCAAATTTGGAAAGCTCAGCAGTGGCCACAGGACTGGAAAAGGTCAGTTTTCATTCCAATCCCAAAGAAAGGCAATGCCAAAGAATGCTCAGACTACAGCACAATTGCACTCATCTCACACGCTAGCAAAGTAATGCTCAAAATTCTCCAAGCTAGGCTTCAACAGTATGTGAACTGTGAACTTCCAGATGTTCAAGTTGGATTTAGAAAAGGCAGAGGAATCAGAGATCAAATTGCCAACATTTGTTCAATCATCAAAAAAGCAAGAGGGTTCCAGAAAAATATCTACTTCTGCTTTATTGACTATGCCAAAGCCTTTGACTGTGTGGATCACATTAAACTGTGGAAAATTCTGAAAGAGATGGGAATACCAGACCCTTTACCTGCCTCCTTAGACATCTGTATTCAGGTCAAGAAGCAACAGTTAGAACTGGAGATGAAGCAACAGACTGGTTCCAAATCAGGAAAGGAGTACATCGAGGCTGTGTATTGTCATCCTGCTTATTTAACTCATTTACAGAGTACATCATGAGAAATGCTGGGCTGGACGAAGCACAAGCTGGAATCAAGATAGCTGGGAGAGATATCAATAACCTCAGATACGCAGATGACACTACCCTTATGGCAGAAAGCAAAGAAGAACTAAAGAGCCTCTTGATGAAAGTAAAAGAGGAGAGTGAAAAAGCTGTTTTGAAACGCAGCGTTCAAAAAGCAAAGATCATGGTATCCAATCCTATCACTTCATTGCAAATAGATGAGAAACAATGGAAACAGTAAAAGACTTTATTTTCTTGGGCTCCAAAATCACTGCAAACAGTGACTGCAGCCATGAAATTAAAAGATGCTTCCTCTTTGGGAGGAAATCTATGACCAACCTAGACAGTATATTAAAAAGCATAGACATTACTTTGTCAACAAAAGTCCATCTAGTCAAAGCTATGGTTTTTCCAGTAGTCATGTATGGATGTGAGAGTTGGACCATAAAGAAAGCTGAGCACTGAAGAATTGATGCTTTTGAACTGGGTGATGGAGAAGACACTTGAGAGTCCCTTGGACTGCAAGGAAATCATACCAATCAATTGTAAAGGAAATTTGTCCTGATTGTTCATTGGAAGGACTGATGCTAAAGCTGAAACTCCAATACTTTGGCCACCTGATATGAAAAACTGACTCCTTGGAAGAGACCCTGATGCTGGGAAAGATTGAAGGCAGGAGGAGAAAGGGATGACAGAGGATGCGATGGTTGAATGGCATCACTGACTCGATGGACTTGAGTTTGAGCCTGGCATGCTGTAGTTCATGAGGTTGCAAAGAGTCAGACACGACTGAGCGACTGAACTGAATTAGCAGCATGGTTCTGTTCTTCTGGTACTCTAGGGTGGATTTTTCTGCGAGTTGCTACAAAAATTATGGGAACATTCATTAGTCATTTAGGTTTCATGGGGAGTATCTTGATGCAGGGGCTCTCAGGGATAAAAAAAAAACATGTATCATACAGCCAATGCCTATGGACACACAGCATCAATACAGTGTACTCAGGCAACTCTCAGTAACCCTTGCTTCACTACTGGATCCACCCAACAGTTAACTTTGTAAGCAGGCATAGTGATCCAGGGGCAGGAAGATTTCCATATTGTAGACCTTTCTGTATCTCCAAGTGCATATAGAGGAACTAACTCTGTAGTAAATTCATTCCTATGAGATGCATATTCCTGTTTTGATCAGATGCATAGCATTTGTAATGAACAAGACAAATGGTTTGAGGAATTAAAATATATCAGAGAGGAAAAGATAGTAATCTTTTAACACCATCTGCTATGTACTTGCTATGTACTTGATCACTTTTCACTTCCAGAATTATTTTTGTTTGAGCTTACATGTGAGAATTTGTCTTATAATGTGTTCCTTTCTTTTGATATCTGTGTCTGAAACATATTAAAACCTATTGTGAAAGGACCTAGTGATTCGGTCATATTTGTAACTGAATGATCCAGTGTTAATGATTACATCTGAAATTACACCTTAGATGTTGCTTCAAGAACTGGCTCCTGGAGATGGTGTTGTAATGGCATTCGATAATGTCCTGCAGAAACTGCTAGAAGAATATGGTAGTGATGACACGAGAAATGTGAAAGAAACCACGGAGTACTTAAAAACATCATGGATCAATCTAAAACAAAGGTATTGCTGAGGCCTTGGCAGGTGTATGTGTGTATATTGTCAAGTTGAGAATTTGATTGCTTTGACTTTCTCATGGAAGCATGTAGAAGATGTGCCTACTAGATGCATATTTTATTATTATTTTTTAAAAATATTATGCTGTGCTGAGTTCATATTATCACACTTCATATAGAGTGTGATACGTTAGCTAATTGAATTTCTACTATGGAGTTTTTCCTTGAGTAAGTCTAAACCTTGACAGTGGTCATTTTATGAGTTCTGATTTTCTTATGCCTCTCAGCATTGCCTAGAATACATTTTGTGGTACTCTGATGTTAAGGAACACTTTGGTATTATGGCGCCTCAGGGTAACATTATCCCTAATAGTGAAACATGTGCTATTTGGCCAGGTTATCCTCATTTGAGGATGTGAACACATGGATCCACACTAGACTCCTGAAATATACTAAGTGTATATTGGGCTTCAACTCATTTATTATCTTTTCTTTCCATTACTCTGTCTTGTCAGTATGTTTGGAACAGTCTAAAATAGCATGTGTTTATAAGAGAAATTTTTCTGTCACTTGAACATCTAGAATTTGAGGCAGTGTTAACAGTGGTTAGCATCTCTTTAAGGCTGTGTATTTATATTCATCTTCAGTAAAAGAAAGTGTGTACTTCCTGCACAGTACTGGGAATACCTGTGTCTAAATGAAATTATGACTTCACACGCATCTTATATATTCAGATGCAAATGCCTGAAAGCTAATTTGATATCAAAACCACATTTATTTTGCAGTGAATAAAATGGAACACTTATTATACATATTACTAGTAATGAATTAAAGCCAAATGTTTAGTAACAGTTTGATCTGGATGTATTTTGTACATTTTTAAAATGTCACTTTTAGTTAGAATCTATATTGTAAATTTTGGGAAGCTCAAAATTATGAGGCAGTTCATGAACATGAATATGTTGCCCTGTCTCCCTTGGATTCTGGAGAAGATAAAAACAAGTGTAGGAAATACAAAACTCTGAAGTGGTTAAAGCAGAATATAGTTGTAATATTGATCTTTCTATCATTTTAGAACAACTGCTTTTGTTTTGTTGTGACAGATAATTTGGGCATAGTAAGGATTCTAAAACTAAGGCGGGGAAGAAGGGGAATTAAAAGCATCTTTAAAGTACAAACTTACATTCTGGGGATGTAATGTAAAGCATGGTAATTATGGTTAACAATACTGTATTGTGTATTTGAAAGTTACTAAATCTTAAAATTTCCCATCACAAGAAAAATCTGTAACCATGTGTGGTCATGGATGTTAACTAAACTTGCTGTGCAAATCATTTTGCAGTATATACATGTATCAGATCATGGTAAGCTAATATAGTCACATATGTCGATTGTATCTCAGTTAGAAACCCCAAACGTAAGGATGAGAGAGATCATCCTTAAGCGTACTTCGCCTGTGTTTCCAGATATTCCATCTGTAAGAATTATGACTTTGTTTATATTGTAAACAATACTGGAAAAATTGATCACTTTGGAATGTGTGGCCTGCTTTATTTAGCAACTCCAGTTCTTTTTTTTGCTTTTACTTTGTAAATATTTTAAGGCAGCCTACAGCAGTAGTTAGATTAGATGGAAGAAGCAATTAAAAATGAATTATATTCCAAGGTGATCTTTCATTTATCAAAGCTGAGACGACCACAGTGTTCCATTTTCATAGTAGTTAACAAGTCATTCTCTTTACTCTATTTTTCTTTCTGCATTTCAGGGGGAAATGAATAAACATGTTAATATTTAGACATGATTTAGATATATTATTATCTATAAAGCAGAGAAAATACAACAAAATTGTGGCTCACAGAATCCCAGCATGAATAATAGCTCTATTGCTAGGATTTTTTATTTTAAACAGAATGATATTTACAATTTTTAACTGTTTAATTGGAGATATTTCTAGAATATAGAAATCTTTCCTTACCTTCTTAAGTATAGTACGTGAACCTATATTAAACATTTTTTGAATTCCTGGCATTATTGTTATGAAGATAGAATTAAGGAACTGTAAGAGCTGTACATGAACCTTATAGTTCACTTAAACTGGTGTTTCTTAACCTTTTTGACATTATCATCCCCCTTAAAGAACACTTTCAGTTTCCTGCTCCCAGGACATTGTAATACTGTGATCTCTCTTGGTACTTTATAGGTATATGATTTCTTCATAAAAAGAGCCAGTTTTTCTCACTTACTCTACCACCTCACCCCACCAAAAAACCGTTTATCTCTTCCGTTGAGAATATTTGGTTTACTGTAATGTTCTTAGGCTCAGAGAAGTTAAATGACATGTTCAAAGGCACAGCACACAGCCAAGATGACATTTTTCTAACCTGAATTGTGACGGTGCTCTCCATGTTCTGAAGAATTGGTAGCAAATTTATTCAGGTTGCTATGCTTTGTGAGATTCTATGCTTTGTTTTTAGTGTATAAATTTTATTTGCCATCTCCTCATGGTCAGGCTGTGTGCTAAGCTCTTCCCTTGTATTATTTTATCCTTACAACAACCATAAGAGATAGGCAGAATTTTCATCAACATTGTCAATGAATAAACTGAAGCAGAGAGAAGTTAAGCAAGACATAAGATCACACAGCTCGTATAGACAGAGCTGAGACTGGAATCCAAATCTTTTTGCCTGCTACCAGGCTCTTACCTTCCTTTAAAAATAGTTTTCTTTTTCTTCTTTGTTATCAGAACTTTAGCTGTTGCTGATGACGTCTCTGTGTACCCACCTCTTGGATCTTTGTCATTCCAGTGCTGGTTCTTATCTGTGTTGAGTTTAGAAACCTGATCTGATTAAAGATACGGGAGCATCTGCTATGAATAAATGTAACTCTCTTCCAGAACGTGGCCATTGTGCCTGTTGTAGTGGCCATGGAACAGCCTTATACTGTGGTTTTTCCCTTATCGTCCAGCCACATTCTGAATGTACATCGTTGTCAGCAGCCAGATTCTGGAGGGGTGAAGGGTTATTAGATTGCCTTGGAACACTGTTATTGCAGCATAACGTGTGATGTTTAATATCAGCTTTCAGAGGAAATGTTTTGGCTGAATTGCAGTTTGACTAAGTAATTTGGCCATTCATAGTTACAGGTCCACAGTCCCTTATCTGTCATACCAAAATCCAATAGGCTCTGATAACCGAATGCTTTGAATTGACATGAGGCTATTTATTATAGTTTTTATTTATCCTGCTTAGTGCAAATAACTTTGTTCCTAGCTGCAGAAATATTAATGTGCTTGCTACTTCAGACTGTAGTTGGGGTTAATATGCCATTTAGATACATTCATAATGGTTTCCTAATGTACAAAAAATTCTTAGTTCTTAAACATTACTGGCTCTCGATATTTTGGATTCTGTAACCAACAGGTCTGTGTCTGACATTTTAAACTAATTGAAATACCTTGTGTTTAGTTGTGTCTGACTCTTTGTGACCCCGTGGACTGTAGCCTGCCAGGCTCCTCTGCTCATGCAGTTTCCCAGGCAAGAATACTGGAGTGGGTTGCCACTTCCTACTCTAGGGGATCTTCCCTACTCAGGGATCTGACCTGTGTCTCCTGCATCGGCAGGTGGATTCTTTACCACTTAGGGCCACCTGGGAAGCCTAGGACATATCTTGACTACCATTCTTTTCACCAATGAATTTTTTTTTTTTTTTTTTTTTACATTTCTTAATGCCCGTTAACAGATTCTGTAGTGCACATTGAGATAATGATAGTTGAAATTTACTAATGATAACTTTTGGAGTGTAGATGCCTCAGTTGGATCTGAAATGTTATTTTAACCCTGGAGTGCATATATTCATGTATATGTGTATGTATATACACATACACACATACTTGCACACATACATGTACACAGTTATTTATCCTGAAATATTGTGAGGGAAATGAGACAATATAACTTTATGTTATAAAGAATAAATGATCCTATAGATCATTAATTACTGGATATTTTTCTCTTTGTCCTCATTCCCTGGAAGCCAGCTTTTGCTACCTACTTTAAGGCATTTCTTGGTTTGTATAGGCAGGACAGAAAGTACACTGACTATGATACCTAATAGTCCTTGATTAACATCTGTACTTTATTCACTTATTTGCGTGAACTTTGACCAAGTTATTTCAATTCACTGAGTCTCAGTTCCTTGCTGCTGCTTCTTGTTCGTTGTTTTAGTCACTAAGTTATATCTGACTCTTGGTGTCCCCATGGACTCCTCTGAAGCCCACCAGCCTCCTCTGTCCATGGGATTTTCCAGGCAAGAATACTGGAGTGGGTTCCTTCTCCAGGGAATCTTCCCAACTCAGATATCAAACCTGCATCTACTGCACTGGCAGGTAGGTTCTTTACCACTGAGCCACCAAGTAAGCCCCCACTTGTACAGAACATAATATCTAATGAGTGAGACTATTGTGAAGATCAAAAATTATGTATGAAAGTTCTTTGTACATGGTACATGCTCAACAAAAGATTACCCCAAATTATTATCATCTGGTCTGTCGTACTGTGTCTTCCTTATAAATCCGTTGACCTTCAGTCTGTTTGACAGTACTGTCTGTGGTTAAATGAGCGGAAGGCTGAGTCATCATCAGTTGTTTGTCTGTAGTCAATTTGAATAGTCTCTGCTTCAATTAGTGACAAAATAGTTGGTGATCTGATTTACTGAGTACAGTATACATTTTCTAAATGTTTATTAACAGATGGAACTTTTAGAAAATGCCAACTTTCTTGGTTTGTGTTCTTGTCTATTCAGTCTGCTATAACAGACACCACGGATTGGGTGGCTTATAAACTACAGAAATGGAAGTCTGAGATCAGGGTGTGAGCATGGTTGGGTGGGGACCCTCCTCTGGACAGACTTCCTGTTCCCCCACGTGGCAGAAGGGAGAAGAGAGCTCTCTCAGGCTTCTTTTATAAGACCATTAATCTCATTCATGGTGGCTCTGCCCTCATGACCTAATTGCCTCTCAAAGCCCTCAGTTCAGTTCAGTTCAGTTGCTCAGTTGTGTCTGACTCTTTGCAACCCCATGGACTGTAGCCCACCAGGCTCCTCTAACCATGGGGATTCTTAAGGCAAGGATACTGGAGTGGCCTCCTCCAGGGGATCTTCCCATCCCAGGGATCGAACCCAGGTCTCCCTCATTGCAAGTGGATTCTTTACTGTCTGAGCCACCAGGGAAGCCTAGCAGTGTAGCAAAGAGAATATTTAAAGAAAGAATGGAGAGAAGAAAATGTTTCTAGGAAGGAATGATCCATTGTATTTCATTAAACTGAGAAATCCAAAAAGATGATGTAACACTATTCCTGGAATTCCACATCTTGGAGATTGTTGTTTGTTTGAAAAGAACAATTTCAAGGAGTGATGGAGTAGAAGCTAGAGAGTTAGATCAAGTTGAGGAAGTAGAAACAATTTATGGGACCATCTGTAGAGAAGTTTGTTGTTAAGAGGGACAGAGAGATTAGGTAGTACCTGGAAGGCAATGAAGGGTAGAAAGAAGTGAATAACTTTTCTTTAAAATGGACAAAAATAAAGCCTGTGAATGTGCTCATGGGGTTGATCTAGTAGAGTTATGATTCAAGACTGAGGGGAAAAAGGAAGAGGAAGGAGGTCCTTCTGTTGATAAGAAGGCAGGATCTATAGAACTGAGTTTGGTAAGAGCTGGGATGCTTTTTCCATTATGACAGAAAGGCAGTGAGAAGATGAATGTAGATACACGTGGCCTGGCGCTTTAGTGGTGGGAAGTTGAAAGATTCTCAGTGCAATGACGTCTGCTTTCTTTATGATCCATGAGGCATCCTCTTGGTGAGGTTGGAGGTGGGACTGTGAGAAGTTTGAAGAAAGAGGATTGTTTGTAAAATCAGAGTCTAGGTGGGTGGGACAGATAGCTTCCTAGGGGAACTTCAGTGCGGGGCAGTGCTGGGTGCCTATTTGTGATCTCTAATATCTGTCAAGGGAAGATAGTCCTGTTGTAGTGCCCTTTAGCAGTGTGTATCTACTTGGAGGTAGGTCAAAAGAATGCAGATGAAACACAGACCGAGAGGGAGTCGGGGAGAGGAAGGTATTTGTAAGGGAGTGGAGACTGGGACACTTTTAGTCGATAATGGTGTCTATCATGTCCCTTTCCCTGTGGGGCGAAGTCCCTCACTGGAGCCTGTGGCTTGTCAAGCAGATCTTGAGTTCGATTTCAGACTCTACTTCATTGTTGGGGCAGCGAGCAGTGTCTATGTGCCATTTCCATGGACATGGAGGTTAGCGTATGAACACAGTGGAGAATGTCTCCTGTTTTGAAGGAGTGGGATTTTGTCTGGAAGATGGGGAACAATGGCTTAGAAAGCAGCGATGCGAAGGAGGCAGACTCTCTTGTGAGTGCTTCACCCCAAACATATACGGTCCGAAAGAAAAAAGAAAAAAGCTTTGTTAAAAGTTCGCAGATAAATTCATGGCCCTATGGAAACCAATTTCACTTCACAAGGTGAAGGGATTGATCTGAGGAGTCTGCCAGTGGTAGGATAGGTTTCCAGGTTTAATGGAAGAAGGGTTTTGAGGGTAGGTTGGGGAAGGTGTGTAGTGTTGGGGTGTGGTTTGGTATTGGTTGGCTAATGAAGATCAAATATCTTGTAGTGACTTAGTGAAAAGGGAAATAGGATGTGGTGTGCTGAATCCTCACAGGGAAATAGTTCTGTCTTGAATATTTATACAGTGGGGGTGGGGAACTTCTCTTAAGCTTCCAAGTGATGTGGTTGGCAGCTTAGAACAATCTCCTTAAATTCAATGGAGTGAGTTTTTAAGTGCTTGATGAGAACCCAATATCTGTGTAACAAAGATTAGTCACAAAATACCATAGAGGGTTGGGAATGTCTTCAGTGACTAATTCATCATCAAATCCACTGCATTTCCTCACTGCATTAAAGCGTGCTTTTAATATATTTCCTAGTTAAATGATATTTTGTACACCAAAGGACAAATTACCTTGTGAAGGTACTCATTGGAAAGCTTAAGGAATTGTTTCATTGCAAGTTTTCTACATGCCACTCAAACTACTGATGCTACTATTTTCCACTCTAGAAGAGAAAAATGTATTTAAATCTCATGTGACTGTAAAGGTCACCTTTAAAGTATACCAAAATTTAGCAAGACACATCTCTAGATTTGCTAAGACATTCTTTTCCATTGAAGTCTTTAAAAAAAAAAAAAGATTCACCTATTTACATTCAGACACTCTTTTGACTAATGATAAGCACATGCATATTAAACAATATTATATATTATAGATTAAAAAATGAAGTATTATTTAACATGTAAAATCACATTTTAAAAATGTCAGTTATGTGGGTGACCATGTTTTGTAACGCTACAAAATTACTGTACGCTATTTTGTAGCCTATCAGCTAGTTGCTTGTATAATAGACTTCTCTTTAAAAAATAAGCATTTGCATTTTAAAAATCCCAGTTCCTTTTAATATGAACTATTATAAATTTGTCACCCATGCATTCCTTAAATCTTTTATGAGAAGTTATTTATATTTTTGTTCTCTACCATTTCTTGCTCTAAAGAATTCTATAATCTGTTACTTCTGTATGAAGAAAAACTTTTTATTTCTGCTAAAATTATCCTTCTAAACATCAAAACTTATGTCTTTTAGATTTTCAGCCTATCTTTATGCTTTATGATTTGTGGATTTTAAAAGATTAAAAAAAAATCTTCTGTATCTTTGTCTAGTAGCCACAATTTCCTGAACATAAAACCATTTCCGATTCATTGCCAGTGTTCCTTCTGCTATACCCTCTCATTTACATTTCTCAGAACTTCCTCCCGCTCTGTTCTGATCTTTCTTGAGATGTAGCAACCAGGACTGCCAGATAGGAGCTCTGCATTGAGAATTATGGACTAGTGTAAATTCAGCGCTGGATGTGCTGTTAGGACTGAATCTTCCACATTAGTGCTTCCTGACCTCTTTGCTGTCTGCACCACATATCCATTCCCATCAGTAACATTTTATTTACGTGCAGTGATTCTTCATGAAGCTGAATTTGAAACTAGGGGTGAAGTGAGACTGGATAAACTCTTCCAGTAGGTTTTATAATCTCTGTGGTGGATTCTGTAGTTTTCAAAGGACCGCTAGAGATTCTGATTCTGACACGGGCCCTTTACTCAGCTAGTCCAAGCTCCTTATTTTAAGGATGGAAATAGAAAATTGGAGATTTGAATGGTTTACCCCAAGGCGTATATCCAGTAAATGGCGGAGGTGGTAAAATTAGGTTTCCTTCTGAGAGCAGTGTGCAAATGGCAGTAAAAGTGACTTGTTAGCCGGTGTCATGTAGTGCATACATACTCCTGAGGCTCTAATTTTAGTGACTTTTTTTGCTTTGTGGCATTATGATAAATCAAAATTCCTTGAAAATAAAAAAAAAAGATTCTTATACTATCTTGTAGTGTCCAGTGTTACTATTCTAGACTTTTTAAAAAAAGAATGAAATGAGTGATGTGGGGAACTGATATCTTTGAGCTATACTCCCTCTATTAGAAATATCATATGAACTTATATTAGTTTCAAAAATAAGACCATAATATAAATACTGTGATTGTGCTTTTAAAATGTATATTTATTATAATAACATGAAGATAATTTGGACTTCTGTACACAGAATTTGGTTTTCTGTATGTTCACTATTTTTTAGTTGATTATGATCATGGTAAAAAAAAGTTCCCCAGGACATTTATTATTAAAGTGCACATTTGCATCCTACAAATAAAATTAATTTCTTAGTATTTCACCAAATTAGGGAAAAAGTTTTAAGCCACTGTATTTGTGGTGATTTATCATTACAGCAGCAATGACCTGCTAATAGCCACTATAAGAGAAATTATGGGATGCTGTGGAATGAGTTACCATAGGTTTGGAAGGTGTCTGCACCCAGTTCTGTAAGGGAAGTAGAAATTAACCAGGCGGAAAGGGAAAAGTCAGTGGGAGGAGGGAGGAATGAAGAAGGATATTTAAAGTAAAAAATAAAGCTCTAAATGTGAAATAGTGACCACTTTGAGGGTTAGTCATTGGTTCATTTTTGTAGGTAGATAAAGCATGAGGCTTAGAGTGATTAAATACTCTTAGGAGAGATAAGCAAGGCTCAGACCATGGAAAACCTAGGTGCCAAGTGGAGTTTAAGGATGATGAAAATTATGTGGGAGGAGGTGGGCACTGCCTAGCTTTTACAGCTGGTCAGTGGTGGAGCCATATCTGCCTTAATTCAAAACCTGTATTCTTTTTACTATCAGTTCAGTTCAGTTCTTTTTGCTTTAGTAACCAACAAAGTAGACGTCTCTTAACCATTGCCTAGAAGTTATTTTGCAGCAGTTTCCTACAAAGTGAATATTTTTAAGGGACAATCTCTTTTCCCACTGATGACTAGTAGATAATTTGACAGATTTACAGTGAATGCCCTGAATTCTGAATTCAGAATATTCTGCTGGTTACCAGAGTGTGCTGCTGGTATTAATGCAGCTCAGTGGATCCAGTACTGTCTAAGGTCAAGTGCTCATGATCCTCTTACCTCCCTTTTCCTTTGAAGCATCATTTTAGACTTTTCACCTCCCCTGCTAGGCTAGTCCTTCATGCTTGTTAAGTATATAAATGACTCTTATATAGAATAACTCTCTGACTTCACCCATGAGGTTCTTAGATG
Source organism: Cervus elaphus (assembly GCF_910594005.1). NCBI lineage: Eukaryota > Metazoa > Chordata > Mammalia > Artiodactyla > Cervidae > Cervus > Cervus elaphus. The sequence continues at coordinate 28,376,205 of NC_057840.1, forward strand.
TTTGTGTCCTCTTCCTTCTTCCCTAGTCTGGGCATTCTTAGGGTTTAATAGAGCTGATCTCTAATGATGTGGTTTTACATTAGCTGTTTGCCACATAACCTGTTATGTACATGTTATGTACATCTTTATTCTTAAGAATATAGGGCACTTATTATGTAAAATGAAAGTGTTTTACTTCACTAAATTTTATAACTACTAAATTTTATGTGTTCTTAAAATAAGAATAGTCTACTAAATTTATGATTACTAAATTTTGTATGAATGTTCTTAAAATTAGAATCATTTGCTCATGGTTGATTACTTGTGCATATGTGTCCTTTAATTCTGATACTCTTTTTGGTGCAGGCTTTATTTGGCTATTCTTAATATTTTTTTTTTAGTTGATGTTTTAATAATTGAAAATATGGGTAGGGTTAGGTGGAAGACTAAACACCATCACCACCAACCATGCAAATTCTGGTGGATAACTTGTAAATATTAAAAAGAAATATATGCATATGATTAAAAATGTTTTAAAAATTGAAAGATTTATAATACAGTAATCCCTTCCAAACAAATGAGTTCTGTTCTGAGAGCATGTTCATAAGCCCAGTTTGCTTGTTACTTCCAACGAAGTTAGTGTAGGTACCTAACTAACCCAGTCAGCTATATAGTACTGTATTGTAACAGGTTTATAATACTTTTCCCACAAATAATACATAAAAAAAAGCAAGCACAAAGAATAGACACTTTTAATTACAGTACAGTACTTTGAAAAGTTCAGTAGTCCAAGGTTCAGCACTGCTGCTTTTATGCTTGTTTCCAGTCATTCTGGGCTTGAAATAAAGGTACCACACTACCATACTCTACACAGTACTGTGTAGTAAAGTACATAAAATAAACGACTTGTAGAGGATACACGCACGCACATACAATGGATGCCAGACATGTGAACTAGCTTTTGTGACTAGACATGGAAACACACATTTGCATCTTTGAAAGTTTGCAACCTGAGGTTCATGTGTAGGGGACTTATAGTGGTTCTCTCACTGCTCATCACAGCCCTCTCCCTAGGGGCAACATTTTTCATTCCTTGCTTGATCATGTTAATTCTATTTTTAATTTTTTGAGGACTTGCCATATTGTTTTCCATAGTGTCTGTATCATCTTATCATTGAATTTTTAGAGAAGCAGATACTCAATGTTGACGGTATTGTGTCTGTCTAAGCATCATTAACAGCCAAGCACTGACATTTACTATAATTTTGTTTCTTCTCTATTTATTTTACCTGAAATTAATAATTGCCTTGTTTTTATATGCTTAGTTTTCCTTGCACCTATTGCTAATTCTTCCCACATTTTCCATGGCCTGACAGTACAATTTCCTACAAGGTCAATCACATTAAGCAGTCTATCACTTCTAATAATTTTTCTTGCAGACATCTCTTCTGGAGACAGTTTTCAAAGCCTGGTACACAGGCATTATCCTAGGGATTTTCTGAGCTCTCCTCCTAGGATCTCATGGAGTTTTTTGTTTATTTGTTTTTGTTCTTTTTTTTTTTTCTGTTACGATGAGAAGTTGATTTTAATGTCATACTAATGTTAAAGAGAGGGCAGACCTCAGCATATTTGACATATGACACATAAGTTAAAATTACAGTACTTTTTACAAGCTTAACTGTATCCGTAATAACAACACCTGGGTTTGTCCACTTTTTAAGATTCTGTTTTGCTCAGATGGTAAAGCATCTGCCTACAATGCAGGAGACCTGGGTTCAATCCCTGGGTTGGGAAGATCTCCTGGAGAAGGAAATGACAACCCACTCCAGTATTCTTGCCTGGAAAATCCCGTGGACGGAGGAGCCTGGTAGGCTACAGTCCATGGGGTCGCAAAGAGTCAGACACGACTGAGTGGCTTCACTTTCACTTTCACTTTCTTCCTTGTTAATTTTGTCAAATTGAAACAAGAAACAGAGCAGTTGGTATGATGAAGACAGGCCTCATAAGATCCGATTTGAATACATAACCCTTTGTCTGAGATCTCCTTTCACCATTAACATGAGAACCTGTTTGCTTCTCCATGTGTTGGATTTCTTGTTTTTATGCTTCCTAATGTATTGTCTTCTTTCTGGATTCACAAACTGAATATTCTAGAGGCCTTCACTCTGTAGCTTCTTGAAAAGTAGTAATTGGGAGCTAATTTTAAAGTCCTGTTATAAAAAGATTTTCATTATTTTATAAATGCTATTATAATGCTATAATGGTGACTTCCTTGTAGCTTAGATGGTAGAGACTTTTCCTGCAATGCAGGAGACTTTTGTTTGATCTCTGTGTCTGGAAGATCCCCTGGAGAAGGAAATGGCTACCCACTCCAGTATTCTTGCCTGGAGAATTCCATGGACAGAGGTGCCTGGTGGACTACAGTCCATGGGATCACAAAGAGTCAGACATGACTGAACAGCTTACACAGAATGCTATAATAAAGACTCTGAGAAATATGGAGATGCAAAAGACTGCTTTTGCCTATTGTGTGTTTATAGAACTGGGAGAAAGACAAGAAATCTCTATGATATAGTTAAAGTAAAATGTAAGAGAGATAAGATCACAGTCTAAGGGTTTTTTCAGGATACATGTGATAAATTTCTGAAGAGGAGTTTTGACCTTTTATGAACTCTGGGCAAGGAAACCTAATTAGACTGAGAGGTTTGGGAGGAGGTAGTCCTTAACCCTTAAAGGACTGGAAGGATTTTGGTAGGTGAAGATGGTCAGAAGGACATATTTTTTAAAAATTAGTTGATTTATTTTAATTTGAGGCTAATTACTTTACAGTATTGTGGTGGTTTTTGCCATACATTGATATGAATCAGGCGTACATGGGTGTACATGTGTACCCCATCCTGAACCCCTTCCCACATCCCTCCCCATCCCATCCCTCAGGGTTGTCCCAGTGCACTGACTTTGAGTGCCCTGTTTCATGCATCGAACTTGGACTGGTGATTTGTTTTACATATAGTAATATACATGTTTCAGTGCTTTTCTCTCAAATCATCTCCCCCTTGCCTTCTCCCACAGAGTCCAAAAGTCTGTTCTTTATATTTGTGTCTCTTTTGGCTGTATTGCATATAGGGTCGTTGTTACCATCTTTCTAAATTCCATATGTATGCGTTAATGTAGTGTATTGGTGTTTTTCTTTCTAACTTACTTCACTCTGTTTAATAGGCTCCAGTTTCATCCACCTCATTAGAACTCATTCAAATGCATTCTTTTTAATAGCTGAATAATATTCCATTGTGTGTATGTAAAACCACAGCTTTCTTATCCATTCGTCTGCTGATGGACACCTAGGGTTGCTTCCACATCTTAGCTATTGTAAGCAGTGCTGCAATGAACATTGAGGCATATGTGTATCAGTCAATTCTGGTTTCCTTGGTGTGTATGCCCAGCAGTTGGATTGCTGGATCAGATGGCAGTTCTATTTCCAGTTCCTTAAGGAATCTCCACACTGTTTTCCATAGTGGCTGTACTAGTTTGCATTCCCACCAACAGTGTAATTTCCTTTTCTCCACACCTTCTCCAGCATTTATTGTTTGTAGACTTTTTGATAGCAGCCATTCTGACCAGCGTGGGATGGTACCTCATTGTGGTTTTGATTTACATTTCTCTGATAATGAGTGATGTTGAGCATCTTTTCATGTGTTTGTTAGCCATCTGTATGTCTTCTTTGGAGAAATGTCTGTTTAGTTTTTTGGCCCATTTTTTGATTGGGCTGTTTATTTTTCTGGTATTGAGCGGCATGAGCTGCTTGTATATTTTTAAGATTAATTCTTTGTCAGTTGCTTCATTTGCTATTATTTTCTCCCATTCTGAAGGCTGTCTTTTCACCTTGCGTATAGTTTCCTTTGTTGTGCAAAAGTTGTTAAGTTTAATTAGTTTCCATTTTGCTTTTATTTCCATTACTCTGGGAGGTGGGTCATAGAGGATCCTGCTGTGATTTATGTCAGGAAGTGTTTTGCCTATGTTTTCCTCTAGGAGTTTTATAGTTTCTGGCCTTCCATTTAGATCTTTAATCCATTTTTAGTTTATTTTTATGTATGGCATTAGAAAGTGTTCTAGTTTCATTCTTTTACAGGTGGTTGACCAGTTTTCCCAGCACCACTTGTTAAAGAGATTATCTTTTCTCCATTGTATATCCTTGCCTCCTTTGTCAAAGATAAGGTGTCCATATATGCATGGATTTATTTATCTCTGGGCTTCCTATTTTGTTCCATTGATCTATATTTCTGCCTTTGTGCCAATACCATACTGTCTTGATGACTGCAGCTTTGTAGTATGTCTGAAATCTGGCAGGCTGATTCCTCCAGTTCCATTCTTCTTTCTCAAGATTGCTTTGACTATTTGAGGTTTTGTATTTCCATACAGATTGTGAAATTATGTGTTTTAGTTCTGTGAAAAATACCATTGGTAGCTTGATAGGGATTGCATTGGATCTATAGATTGCTTTGGGTAGTATATACTCATTTTCACTATATTGCTTCTTCCAATCCATGAACATGGTATAGTTCTCCATCTATTTGTGTCATCTTTGATTTCTTTCATCTGTGCAGAAGGACATTTTTATGTGAGTATAAAATTTTTATGTGGACGTGGTATTAAGAATATTTTAAAGGAAAAGGAACCTCCCACTTTGATTTGAATCATTGGAATGAACTAGGAGGTAAGTTAGTGATAGATTATGGAGAATTATTATTGAGTTCCAGGAAAGCAATTTCAATTTGTTCTGTAGGCAGCCAAACACTGTTGGAGATTTTTCAAAAGTAAATGTTGAGATGAGGTTGATGACATTCCAGAATGTTATGTAAATGGGATCACAGTATGCAGCTTTTATGTCTGGCTTCTTCCACTTAGCAAAATGCATTTGAGGTTCCACCCATGTTGTTGCATCCTTCATTAGCATTTAGATTTTTATTGCTCAGTAGTATTCCATTTTATGCATATGCCCCAATTTATCTATTTATGGGTTGATGATATTTGAGTTATCATCAGCTTTAGACCATTATGAATAAAGCTGCTATGAACATTTGCATTTAAGTTTTGTGTGGACATGTGTTTTCGTTTCTCTTGGGTAAATACTTGGGAATAGGATCCCTGGCTTATATCTTTAAGTGCATGGTTAACTTTATTAAAATCGGCCAAACTGTTTTTCAGGATGGCTGTACCATATTATACTCCCACCATCAACTGTGAGAGTTGCAGTCATTGCCCTTTGTAATGTTACCAGAACTTGGTTTGGTCATTTTCTTAAAGCCATTCTAATATGTAGTGATATCACATTGTGGTTTGAGTTTACATTTTTCTGGTGATTAATGATGCTGAGTATCTTTTCATGTGCTTCTTTTTGCTATCCATTTATCTTCTAGGATGGTATGTGTATTTAAATTTTTCATCCATTTTTTAAATGAATGCATTTATTGATACATAAGATGCTTGTTTATTGTAAATTCAAAGAATGCAGAAAAGTACTAATAGGAAAGTAAACCACACTAGAATCCAGCACCTGGAACTAATTTAATATTAAGTTAGTGTTCCAGACCTTTCTCCATCTATCTGTATATACAAATGGATGGTTGATGATGAATGGATGAATGAGTGGATGGACAGTTAGAAAAAATATGTACATGAGATCTTATTACATGTGCTGGTTTTTAAATTGTGGTATAGTTCATGAAATTTACCCTTTTAAAGTGTACAACCAAGTGGCTTTTAGTATCTTTTCCCTGTTGTGCTTCATCACAACACTCTTAATTTCAGAACATTTAATCACTCCCCGAAGAAACCCACAACCATTAGCAAGTCAGTCCCCATTTTCTTCTACCTTCCAGTCCTACTCAACAACTAATCTACTTTCTCCTTCTATGGATTTGGTCCTCTTAAATATTTCATATACATGAAATCACAAAATATATGGCCTTTTGCATCTGTGTTTTTCACTTGGCAGAATGCTTTCATGGTCCATCCATATTGAGCATGTATCAGTATATCATTCCTTTTTATGATGTGATAATATTTCGTGGATGAATATACTACATTTTGTTTAGCATATCCTCTCTCAGTTGATGGATGGTCAATTCTATTATTTGACTTTTCTAAATAAGTAATGCTGCATTTGTGTACAAGTTTTTGTGTGGATATATATTTTCAGTTCTCTTGAGTTTAAATACTTAGGAGTGAACTTGTTGGTGTCCATTCATAAATTAAGTTGTTTTCTTTTTTGGAACTTTGAGATACATGAAGTTTTACAGATTGAGTTTACAGGTGTATGTATCTCTTAAATCATGCAACTTCAAGATATATGCTTTAGTTTTTGGTGTAGATTTAATGAATGCTTTATAAAAACTTAATTGTCTGGTGTCTTCTGAATATTATTATTTCATCTTAAAGAACCAATTTGCATTGATCTGAAGTGTTTAAAATATATAAAGTAAGTCCTTTAAATTATTTGATTGTATCTTAATCATTTACTCAGATGTTACTTCTTTCTAGAATTCACGTGTATGAATATTTATTGATATTACCTTCTGAGTGTTGGTGGAAGTCACTCTGTCGTGTCTGACTCTTTGTGACCTCATGGACTATACAGTCCATGGAGTTCTCTACGCCAGAATACTGAAGTGGGTAGCATTTCCCTTCTCCAGGGGCTCTTCTCAACCCAGGGATCAAACCCAGGTCTCCCACATTGCAGGTGGATTCTTTACCACCAGGGAAGAATAAAATGTACGGGGAATAACTTAATGTGCAATTTCGATTTGTAAAACGTGATGATTATTTTATGATATGGATATGATTTTGTTAATATTTATATCTCTCACCCACTCCTTCCTTTCAAAATTCCATTACTATTAAGGATTATTCAAGACACATAGAAACACATTTCCTAGTTACCTTAGGTACTTAAATAAAGGTTGCTTGGAGGCTGTGTGTTAATTTTTCTTTAGGGTGCGCTTACTGTGTCCTGTCACACTGTAAGTAATGGAGGTGTGCCTGTCATTTTGTTACTTGCAGCATTGCTGATAGACAGAGTGCCTTGGAGGCTGAGCTAAGGACAGTGCAAAGCTCTCGCAAGGATCTGGAGAACTTCCTAAAGTGGATACAAGAAGCAGAAACCACAGTTAATGTGCTTGCGGATGCCTCTCAGCGGGAGAATGCTCTTCAGGACACTGTCCTGGCCAGAGAACTCACACAGCAGATGCAGGCAAGTGCATGGGAAACTGGGCCTTCTATTTTAATATTTGTCATCCTCTTTTGATCCATCTACATGCAAAATTTATTACAGTTCAAAGGTGAGGCTATCACCTTATTCAGTTATGAAATCCATGCTTCTCTGTGAATAATTGGTTTCCAGAAATGAGGTCTATAAAATACTCTTAGTTAATAATTAAGGAAAAAAAGCACCTTGTTTTATGGAAGTGATAATTATTTATTTAGACTTATAGGCTCATAACTACTCCATTTTCTGTCATCTTAAGCCCTATTACAGTTAGCCTTATTGAAACCTGATTTATCAGGGCAGTTCCTTTTAATATGAAGTTGTTTCTTTGTTCATTTATTATAAATACTTAATATAAAAGCTGCAAAGGCCCTGTGGCTTAGTTTGCAACTAAGAATATCAGGCTTGAGGGTATTGCTTTTATGTCTTTAGCTTGATAACTACGATTGTGAATGCAGTCTGAGGTTCAAATTTTCTTCCACATGAAATATGATAATACAAAATCTTTCCTTTAAAAGAATTTATGAGGAATCTTATGAAGCATGTCTGAATCTTTTTTCTGCCCCAACTGCAACTGCTTCAGTGCCCTTGAATTTCCCATTTTCTTTGTGCAGAATGACCTATTCTTGCCAATCACAGGCCTTCTCACTTAGAATTCGGTCTTAAACCAACTTCATTGGAGAAGTCTTGTTTACCAGAGTTTTACATCTGATTACTTCTTTATGCTGTGTCATTCTCAAAACATTTTGACAGGTATTATTTCTGATGCTTCTGAACTCATGATCCATTGTCATCTGATGCCTGTCTCCTCCTCTCCTAGTTGATCATGTGGTTCTTCAAGGGCAGAGATCACATTATTCCGTACTGTTGCCTATGCAGAGCTCTGTGTGGAAATTCTAAGCAAATACTGACTGCTGCCCTTGGGTCCTAAAACATCATCGTTATGAAATTCAGCATGATGACCTTTTTTGAATCCTTTCTTAGAAAATCTTTTCCCTCAAAACATCAGAATGTTAACAGATATGTGGGTCTGGATGAAGGGTCCAGAAACTTTCTTGGAACAGTTCCGATTCTTACAGATTTTCTCTGTTTGAAATTATTATCATTAAAAAGTTATAAATTTTTTAAAAAGACTCTTTTGGAATAGACTTATTAATAACTTATTCCCTTGCCTATTGACTATTAGAGTGTTTGATGGTTGAATTCTCAAGATTAATTCAACAAAAATCTGTTTACTTACATTACTTCTTATTTTTTATTCATTGATTCATTACATAATACCCTTGTGTCTTGATAATGAGAATGAGCAGCCAAATGTTGAAGATAAATCTGTTCTTTTTGTGTGTGTTTTGTATTACCCTCTGGAGTCCTATGAGGTCACTATACATGTTAATTGATAAGATATTTAGCTATCATCTCATGTTTACAGGCTTATGGAGAGCTCTAAATGTGGCTATATGCTAGAATATATTATTTTTTATGATTTAATGATCAGTCTGACCCAGTAATGCTCACGGATACTCAGTTTATTTAATGATGTTAAACTCAAACATACGCAGGTTGTGCATTTGAGAAGGTAACACTTTTAGACAATGAACAAAGGAGGCTTGACGTGAACCTTGATGGTGAGCACCAGTAAAACACAGACCTATTTTGGAGTTTAATAATGTCTGTAAATACATCTTATCCTGGGATATATTTTTACATAGCCAAAAACTCTTCTCAATATTTAATGAATTATTCAAACTGTGGAAAAAATACATGTAAATAGAGATGTTTAAAATCTTTCTGAATAGAAATAGCTAAGACGGGACTACTTGTCTTATGGCAACCAGCATCAGGAAAAAGAGGTTACTGACTAAAGTTCATTATAACATGAATGGTAAATGCTTCTTGAAACTAATTTAATGTTGCTAAAATAATTTATTTTGTCTCATAAGATATAATAAAGAGGGTATTTATTAAAAGCTTATTAACATCTCTCTACCTAAAGATAAGCACATTCATTTATTTATGGTTTGGATGTTTCACATTATGATAGTTTGCCTGAGTTTTCACTCTCTTGCTTCTTTGTTAATTGCTCTTAATTTTAAAGCATTCTCTTCACTTTATTAAAAAAAGAAAATCAGTGGCTTTGCTTTGGGCACCTTATGGGTAGATGATTTTTAGGCTTTAGTACCATTTGCTTAGTATTTCTGATGCAACAGAATTTTAATTTTCTTCTGGATTTTTGTTTTAATGACTCTCGTTTTGTGTGAGTGAACAGACAGTTAAAAATGAAAAATCATTTGGAAATGGAAAGATATTTGTTGAAGAAAAAGAATGAGGAAAAGCACTTGGAATTATAAAACACATGTTCTGTTGGTGTGGTGATGGTGGTGGAGGACATGTGTGCACAAAACGATGGAATAAGGACCTCGGCAAGCATGTGCTCTGTGTACCAGGGGTGTGTGTAGACTGCTTACACGACACATTCTCTAGTTGTACTTGCTTTGTATCTTAACCCAGTGGGATGCAGGGCCATGGGAATATTTCATGAAGGTGAAGAAATTTATTCTGTTTGGTTTAAGGTGAATTTGGGTAACTTTTGATAAAGCATAGTTTGGAAGCACATGGGAAGATGATTAATTTCTTGGAGTATGCCATGATACATACCACTTCTGATAAGAATAAATGATCACATGGATGTATGAATTTATGTCTCATTGCCCTGCTGCACGGCAGTTAGGTTTTTCTCCTCAGCAGAGAACTGTTGGCAAGAGAAAACCTGATCTTTTTGGAGACGAAAGCTCTTGGAGAGCTGAGTGGTCCAGATCATAGAGAGTCTTACATGACTTGCCAGGTATTTCATATTTTAACCTGGTGGCAATGAAGAGAAGTCTTTTAAGAATATTAAGCAAGAGCGTGATACAGTGGGACTTGATCTTGTAGGAATCTAACTGATGACTTTATGGAGAATGTGTTTGAATTGGGCAAAACTGACAGCCAAACAGGATACTCCAGCCATCTGGTCAGGGATGAAAATGACTAGAAATGAGGGAGTATGGGTAAAGAGACCTAATGACTTGATAGTTTGAGTAGACTCAGGGCGGGAGAAGGGTTATTGACAAAGAAGACTGATAGGTGGTGTCGGAATCTGAGATCGGGGACAACCGGAAAAGAAAAAGTCAGGGCAGCCGTGCAAGTTAGTGCAGAGTATGATGGTAAATTCCATTTGGACTGTGTGGAAATGAGGCATCTGAGGAGGGTCCAGGAGAAGATGCCTGGCACACAGTGGTCACTGTGGATCTGTATTCAAATGCGAGAACTTGACCAGAGATGCACAAACTTTTTTTGTTGTTGTTTTGTTTTTGAATGAAAGTCTGTTATTGATTTCCCAGTCAGTTTATTAATTCAAATGCATTTACTCTTTAATTTTCCTGCCTGTATTCTAAGATATTATTATCATCACCTTAATTATATTTCAAAATATAAGCTTTAAATTTTATCAGTACCAATTAATTAACATGTTTTAATTCTTTCCTGAATAAAATTCTGTTGCCCTGTTGCCTTTCTGGGGTTGCTGTTTTTACTCTCTAATAATATGTGCTTTGGGATTATTCTGTTTTTATCTCCTGTGTTCTCTTTCAGCCTAATTTGTATCCTCTTTGCCATAGGCATAGACTTGGGTTGTTTAAATTGTTTCAGATCTTGTCTGTTACCCAGATCTCTGGTGTTTAGTGGGTAGCAATGGCACCCCACTCCAGTACCCTTGCCTGGAAAATCCCATGGACGGAGGAGCCTGGTAGACTGCAGTCCATGGGGTCGCTAAGTGTCAGACACGACTGAGCGACTTCCCTTTCACTTTACACTTTCATGCATTGGAGAAGGAAATGGCAACCCACTCCAGTGTTCTTGCCTGGAGAATCCCAGGGACGGCGGAGCCTGGTGGGCTGCCGTCTATGGGGTCGCACAGAGTCGGACACGACTGAAGCGACTTAGCAGCAGCCTGTACTGTGGAAGCTTCACCTGTTGATTCAGGGACAGGAATTACAACTTCAGTTTGTAGAACAGCCTTATTAACATTCCACATACCCTACAATCCTTCCATTTCATCCCTTTAAGTTGTACAATTGAATTGTTTTTACTGTATTCACAGAGCTGTGCAACCTTTATTATAATCAAATTAGAATATTTTCATCACCTCAGAAAGAAACCCTGTAACCCTTGGCTGTCAATCCTCTGTTTCCAATTCTCTGACCCTCAAATAGTTACTAATCTACTTCCTGTTTCTATATATTTGCCTAAAAAATTGCTAGTTTTAATCACCTCGTTCTTTGATGAACTCTTCCGAGTTGGGCTTTGTATAGATATTTTGATGTTGTTAGACTCTCCAGAAGGAGGCAGTATAGGTTCTCAGTATACAGCTGCCGGGGAAAAAAATAGACAAACAGAAACACAAAAATGCTGCTTGATAAACGCAACCCTCTAAGACCCACTTTAGGGCTTTAAGTCATGCTAAAATGAAGGACTAAGAAGGCAGACAAAGTAAAAGAAGAGAAACGAATATTTTTAAATGCTGTATTTCTTTTAAAGAATCATGACAATGATGCAGAAAGGTGAAAATGCAGACTTACCCAGGTTATTAATTTGAGCAGGACATAATGAGAAACTTCTGGCTTCTGTTTCTGGCTGTGCCCTTTAACCTGGTTATGGAATCATTCTGGGTTATTTTGCTTATTACCTAACAGTACTTTACTTCAGTGGATATTTACTGTGGTATTCAAAAGCTGAAGTATTTAGAAAATGCGTCTGAAATATATACACATAAACATAAAACCTCAAAATTCTGTCCTGGGTTCTTCTGTCTATGTGGCATATAGATCATGTCTTACATTTCTTACTTCTAAAATTAAAACAGCTTTATGGCAAATAAAACAAGATCATGAAGATACTAAGGAGAAATGTGGTAATTTGGAATGTCAATTACAGACTTTTTTTTTAAATTAACCTTACCGTATAATTAGGGGAGTCTTAACCTGACATTCGAAATTTGATTTCTGATGGCTTTCCTCTTAGCTAAGCAGGCATCTGAGAGCCTGTGGACGACTCTGCTTTTAGGGTATGTTAGGTAAAGTCCCCTGCATGTATTTTTTGTTTTGTTTCAGATGGTCCTGTTCTGAGACCAGCATGGAGGGAATTTATTAACACTTAACGTCTGGGCTGATATCCTTAGAGTCAGATCCCCTTCTGTTCTGCTCGAGGTTTGTCATGGGCTCTATTCTATTCACTCATCCCATAGAACACAGCCAGAGCTGTGTTTAGTCGGGCAGCGAACGCATCTCTCTTTAAAGTGAGAGAGTGAATGCCACTGGATCGCTTAATATAAACCTGCTACAAGGCATGCATCTTGGTGATGTGTTGAATCTCTGTTCCCCGGGGATATCTGCGTTGTATCTGCAGCTTTAATGTTTCACTTAATATCCTTTTTGGCTACTGAGCGCTCTCCTCTCCCAGCAGCAGGCAGCGTTTGCCTGCCCAGCAACTTGCTTCATTGTCTGGCCGTGCTGGGCTGAGCAAGTCCTGGCTGTGTGCATCTGCTGGGGGCTTTCTGGGTGGCGTTTGTGTGTGTTTTTTAAATTGAGAAGAAGTTGAAGGAATACCAGCCTCCTTCTGCCTAGCACCTAAGTCCCCTGTATTTTTCAAATGCTTTCCTGGAAACGAGCATGCTCAGAGAACTGGCAAATCATTGTCCAGTGACCGGGAGGAAATGATCATTGCTCTTCATTTATAATGCAAATTCTGAGGTGTCTGCAGAAGTGTGGTAAACTTAAAATGATGGCTGTGGTGAGAACGTCTCTGCAGAAAGTTGTGGTTTTGTTACATCGTTTACAAAGGATGGCAGTTTCTTCTCCTCGGTATCAGAAGCTCTGTAAGGTAACTGAGTGATTGAAAATGAGGATCTCTGGTGTCAGACAATTCTACTGTTTCTCGGGCTCTAAAACCTAGTCTTTCAGGGTTCTTATCAAGGAAAGATTCCTTTTCTTAGTGACTAACTGTAGAAGCTGTTAAAGTGAATTGCTTAATTACATTTTGTTTCAGAATCAGGAGCAAGTACTATTTTAGTGCATATTTTATTTTGTAATTGACAAAATCTTGTTTTTTGTAAAGGACTAGTGAACTGTTTGGAGAAAATAATAGCAAAAACTACATTCATTAAGACCTGTTACCTATGAGGTACTTGTGTTCTTAATACTAAATGGGCAATTAATTTTACATAAATGTCAGTAGATTTTTAAAAAGTTTAAAATAATCTTTGAGAAGATTCATTAAAAACTGTCCATCTCTCTATAGTTCATTGTTTATCAATTAAAAAATTAAAACACATTTTAGAAACTATCTTGAGAAACACATCTCATGGTAAAATATCCCCCATATTCCTGAATCTTCATATACTATAGTTAAACATGAAGAACTGAATTTTGTTTGGACAGGTGGATTTAAGTACACTTTGAGAAGGCAACTTGTTTGACAGTTGCAAATTTCAAATACTACGTCATCCTAAACATAAACCATTGAATGAGCTTCTGTGTATTTGTTAAGTTAGCTATTATATTTTTTACTATTGTTTTGTTTTATGTAAACTATGTTCATACTTTCTTATTACTTTGGTCAGAAATTGGAGTGATTTGATATGAGAAAGGAAGGAGGGAGTTATAACTGGAATGCTGAAGAAATTTATCCAGCACCGCAGTACAATATTCTTCCTTCATATCATGTTCTTAGTACCATTCCTGAGAATGTATCTTGTTGCCCTGTTAGCCAAAATCATTTATAATTCAAACAGCTGTCTCTAGGACAGTGTTATTTTTCTGACGTTATGACATGTCTGAGCACCTAAATCGTGCTTATTATATGGCAGTGGATTAGACAGGGGAAAGCAAAATTCTATTAACTTTATCATATATTGTTGTTTCTTACATTTTGGCCAATTAAATGTATTTCTGTCTGGAATTTTTTTTTTTTTTTGAAAAGTTTCAGGAGACAGATTATGGTGATGGGCATTCCTTGCAGAAATAGAAGCATTTTCATTTGAAGTTCATTAAAACTTAATACAGCTTGTAAAAATTCATATATTATTTATTCAAATGTTTTGTGTTTTGGTTCACTTCAGATAATAAATTTATCCTGGTGAAATGTTTATGTAGTTCATAAATAGGCAGTTTTGATAATAGAGAAGAAAAGCTCACTCACTAACTTGTTATTTTATCATTTTATCTGTAAGTATGAATATATAAAACATCCTGTTTCATTAACTGGATCTTTTTTCTCATCTATTTGTATATGTATTTTCACAAAATTAGATAGTTTCCTTAAGTCATGTGATCAAGGTATTAAGATGGTCTTAAGATGAAAGGCAGAAGTTCAAATACTGGAGAAGTTTGCTTAGTTTCATAATTACTTCCCAAATTAGTACAACTTAAATTAATAAAGTCCTTGTATAACTTAGTTCCCAACTGAAATACTCTTTGGCCTGACTTCTTAAGATTTTAATTTCCTAAAGAAACCATTACAATTTTAATGTTTAGAATTAGATGTTACTTTTTTCTCTTAAAAAATTAAAATTTGCATTATTCTCAGTTAAGATGTTTATCTTTCACATTTTTTTTTCTCAAAAGTAAAATTAACAACTGTCCAGATAATGAAATGAGAAATAAACAATTCCAGTACTTTCCAGCAGGTGTCAATGTAAGTCAGTGATATATGAAATTTATAGGAAGTGGCAAATTACTAGGAAATAAATCACTTAGTAATGGATATATTTTATTTGCTTGGTTATATTTTGAAAACTGATCTTAATTACTGAACTATATTAGCTCATATAATGTAAGTAAAAATTTTGGTTGCAGAATTGCCTATAAACAATTGCCATCTGAAATACTGACATAAGTGAAATATCTATACCAACCAAAAGTACTTTATTGTATTTTAATTATCAGTAGTGTTCTGTGTATAATACTTAAAAGTTTGAATAAGTTTGGTGTTTGTTTACTTTAAGACACTGTATATTTTTTTCCCCTTACATTTTAAATGCTATCATGACTATCGCTTCCTATACCTCCTACATTCTCTAAATTTAGTTTCTTAGAAAGGAAATGTTCTAAGTTGCAGTGTTTCTTCATAAAAAATAGAGGCAGTCTATTGTAAGTACATTTACAGACTGAAATGAATTGGAAATAGTGTTGAGAAAATGACTTTTAAATTCATATTTGTGTTTTGAAATCCAGTTTATCCCTCTTTTAAATTTTCATTTAGGATCTCTGTTTTTACATATTAAGTGGAAATTCAGCCTTTCATCAGGCCTTTTCCTCTCTGATACCATCTCTTTCTTTGCTTATATTTATATACCTTTTATCTATAAGAAAATAGCTTATGTATGACAGAACTAGAAATTTGTGTTGAATATTCTCATTTTTTTTTCTGTATGTTTTGAAGATTAGGAAGGAGTGAAAAGAAGTACTTGGAATTTATAACTCTTGGAGTTAAAATATACTTTTTTCCTTTTCTTAACCTATTTACACTTTCACTAGTATTTTTGGCACTTAAAATATTTCTTTCTGGTCATACATAAAATTTAGACAGGAAACTGAAAAATAAGTGATGCTTACTTGAAGGTATAATTAACAGCATTGAAATTGCCCTGATGACCTAAAATCACCTTATGCTGGATGCTAATTTTTCCAGATTTGGTTTTGATTGCTTAGTTCCTTTAAAATATTAATGACTATAAAGATATTTTTTCTCCTAATAGAATACAGTAAAAGCAAAGGTGAATGTAAATGATTAAAAAATAAAATGGACTTTTATTTGTTTTCATTGTTATCTGATTACTTGGGGATATTTCATCACTAAATCTTTGCACTAGAAGCTGAATAAATTTACGTTTTACTAGTGCCATTCTTTTCCTTAGTGCCAATTTTCATAAAATATTTGTTATGAAAATATTTGAGGACATGCTAAAAGCAACTATTTGTAAAGTAGAATGAGATATTAACCATTATAGAAAAATAAGAAAAATATAAAATTAGTGTTATAAATTGGATTCCTCATGATTTAAGCATTTAAAAAATTCTATTTATGTAATGTAACTTGTTTGCCTGCAGATATATATATGTGTGTGTGTGTGTGTGTGTATAACTCACTTTAGCTTACACGGTTTTGATCAGCTCCAAACTTTTTTGATCATGTAGTGCTACCTGTAAAAATATTTTAAATATATGTGTGCATATATTTTTTCATTTAAAAATTATACATATATGGCATTATAATATTAGTAGAGTATATTTTATTATTAAATATTAGTAGAGTATACTTTCTACTGTTCTCTTCTTGCAACCCAGTTGGTTGTCTTTTTCTTCCTATGTGATATATACACACACCATTTTGGTAACTACTGATTCATCCTTACAGTGAAACTGACTATTCTTAGCTTAGTCTTCTGGAGGACTCAGATTTTCAGAACTGTACTGATCTCAGTCATCTCTGAAAAACCATGTCTTCTGTGGTACCAGAGCAGCTGCCTCTGAGTACTTTGTGAACAATAGAGATGGGAAGATTCCACCCAGAAACTGGGATTGTTAGGTGATGTCTACAAATGTCTTGCATTGTGTGTAGTGTATGTGTTTGCATGTAGGCAACAGAGAGCTATGTGGAAGCTTATGGTGCCAAAAAATAAGGGTGTATGATGACAGAGGTGCATAATCTCTGAAGAGAGTTTCAGATTCACTGATGAGTTAAGTTTATGTACCACTTCTCATCTACATATGGGGGCCCCCTTTATTTAGAGGTAGTTAAGGTTGATTTTGGGCTTCCCTGGTGGCTTAGAGGGTAAAGCATCTGCCTGCAATGCAGGAGACCCGGGTTCAATCCCTGGATCGGGAAGATCCCCTGGAGAAGGAGATGGCAACCCACTGCAGTACTCTTGCCTGGAAAATCCCATGGACGGAGGAGCCTCGTAGGCTACAGTCCATGGGGTCACGAAGAGTTGGACATGACTGAGCGATGACATGTTTAAGACTGATTATGCATTTTTACAGAATATAGAGAGTGGAATGGCATATCTTCAAATGATTACACTCCATATAGCTAAATTTTATATTTTTTACTCCCTTGAATGTCCTGTTTTGCAGGTGGAAAATTTGCATTCGTTGAATAATTAAATCCTCCAGTGTTCTAGGGTCATAGAACTTTACTTTGTCTTTATTTGAGTGTTGAGATGTAGATATTTGATGGTCATCCCTGAGATTCCGTCAGTTTCTTTCCATAATTGAATCACACACATATTGTTTGAACTCCAAGAATGGTCAGACTCGTGGTCTCTCGCCTGGAGGTAGAACTCCAGTTGATCACATGAATACTGTCTCTTCTTGGTTGTATGATAAACGCATTTCGGATAGTTCAAAAAATTTGTGAAGCCTGAGGTATTTAATGGAAGAAAAATGCCAAATGTGGAAGGACTTACTTATAGCTTACCCATCTCCATCAGTGTGCTGGGGATGTTGCCTCAAGGTTGTGTGGACACCTGGGAAGTTTATTTCCCTTATTCTCACTGTATTTCTTCTTTCTCAGTGGGTTCAGATTACAGCTTAAAGCGTGGCGGGTCAAGAAAGACAGTATCTACCTCCCTATTTGTCATCAGATATTTTCTTCTGGCCTCCAAAAGCAGCAACATTATTTATATGACTTCCTGATCTGTATTTTACATAGCTCCTCAAGTCAACGTGTATCTCAAAATACTTTTTAAAAAATTATCAAATTAACATTTTGTTAATCAGAAAACTCATGCTATCAGTGACTTTTAGCTAAAGCAGTGTAATCAGATATGAGGTAATGGTTTTCTAATTAACTAAAAAATAATTGAAACCATTCTACAGGATTGCCTTCTAAATTGTTTTTTAACAGCCAGGATATTATTATTTGCTTTAGTCTAGATTTGTAATCTAGAAATCGGGGACAAACAGCCATTTTGACAGCATTGGTATAGCATTATGACTACGGATAAAAGATCTCCTTTAGAGTATTGAAAATTTAAACTAAAATATTGGTGATTTGTGTTTAACCTAGGGATAGAGTTTATTAAATTTCAAGGGGAAATTTCCAAGAGGAATGCACTGATAGATTTTAAATGTACAGACATTATCCACTCCCCTTAGTAGTGACTGTGAGCACTTCCTGCTTCTCTTGGTATATTTGGTAGTTTATTTTTAGCCCTCTAAAATAGGCAATTAGTAGAACTCCTACCGTAGAGATAGAAGAATAGAGAAAATTTCATGCTATGGTAGCTTGCTCAGTTTCACAAAGTATATTCATTTCTGGGCAAGGTAAATGAATCCAAATAATTGAAATTGGAAAGCATATGAAGTGCATCAGAGGATTTCTTTTCATTTTTCTTCTTCTAGTTTGTTCAGTTCTGTGGAATTCTAGATTAATTTATAACAAAGCTCATTTATAAAAGCAGAAAGAACCTTTAAATTCTTAATAAATAATAGGCCAATATGAATGTATGGCTAGATAAAGCTTAAGTAAGAATTTTGGAAAAGCATCAAATGGAAGAAGACATTGAATTGTTTCCACAATAGACTATTTTACTTTTGCTTTAAGAAAATTGAAAGAAAAGTGGTCAAACACAGCAATAAAATAACTTCAAGCTTCCATGACTGAAAAAAGTCTTGTTACTACTGGTGCAGTTTATTTTTATTTTTAGAGTGTGTGAGAATTTACAGTGTATTTTCTCATATATTTCATCATTAATACATATGGCATTAATTAACTACTACATGATTATTTTTCCTTAAGAGCTAGGTAGGAAGGAAATTTGTCACTATTCCCATTTAGCAAGTGGAGAAACAGATTTTATAAATTGGCAGGTTAAGAAATATGTCAGTAATTGCTCAACTTATATGTGGTACAAACTAAACTAAACACAGGCTTTCTGATTCCAGATTCAG
This sequence comes from Cervus elaphus, assembly GCF_910594005.1. Classification (NCBI taxonomy): domain Eukaryota; kingdom Metazoa; phylum Chordata; class Mammalia; order Artiodactyla; family Cervidae; genus Cervus; species Cervus elaphus. Next base: position 28,395,435 of record NC_057840.1, read on the forward strand.
TGTCTCTTTACACTTAATTTCAGATAGTTTTAGGAATTATACTGGACTAAAATGAACCATGCATTATTGAAGATATAGAAAGATAAGTCATATTAACTAAGTAATAGTATTATTTCTAAATTTATGTACATTTCATTTTCAGTTATATAAATTTCTGCTAGTATCCTTTAAGACATGAGCTAGAGAATCCTGGAGCAAGAGGGGATGTTGGAAACCACTGAGTTCAACCATTTCAATTTACAGATGAGGAAACAGATCATCTATAATGGACGCTTTATTGCTGCTAGTTTTGTGAGGTGCAGATGTAGTTGTTTTCTCCTAGAAGTTTAAGCAAAGTGAAATATGTTCTTTTCAAAGATATTTTGATATTTGAGTTCTGGCTATATAACTCTAAAGAGGATAAAGACTTTGTTCTTATTGAAATTTGTTCATTGGATGCTTTTTTAATAGACTCATTTTGTGGGTCTAAGAAGATGGATTGGTTCATTTTAATACAAATTAATACAGTTGATTTTGGTTTTTAATTCATAATTTAAAGTTTCTGTACCAAAAGTATTGAATCTTTTTGCTTGAAAACATTATCTGAAATCATATTTACTCAGAATTCAGAATTTTAAAAAAATGAAGGTGGGTGTGCGCCTACCTAGCATGGAGCTTCTGGGCAATTGGCAACCCTCATGCCTGTGTGATTGTGATATAAAAGCAAAGGAATTGTTGTTTATGATTAGGTTTTCTCTGGAATTCTATAACCTTCTTTTTAAACATTACACACCATTAATTTTTCTCCATGTCATTAAACATTTTGTTATATTGTGATTTTTTAATGGGGTAAATATAAATTCTATTGAAGGATAATTTATTTAAGGGATCCATTATGGTTAGATAATTAGGTTATTACCAATGTTCTCATGATAATTCTGTGGTGAACATCATCATAAATGATTGAGACCATCCTGATTATCTCCTGGATATATTTTCATTATAGAATAGGATAACTGGATCAAATTTGCATTTAATGACATTTGCAATATATTGCAAAATTTTCCCCTGGCAAAACTATTTACATGCCTACTGGCAGCTTGAATTCTCCTTTTCTATTTCTCTATTTCTATTTCTTCTATGATATCATTTAAAACTATTTTATGAAATTTTCAGAAGAAAAATGAAACCATGTTGTATAATATAAACCAAAATATAGTGATGTTAACTGATTTACTGAATTTTGGGACCAAATAGTCTATTCCAAACTATCTGAATTCCAGATGCTGTGCTGGGAACCCAAACACTGTCTAAATGGAATGTGACAAAAGCATTCAATAAAGTTCAAACCTGTTTGAACATAGGAGAGAGTATATTTTGACTTGAAAATGTAAGAGAAGAGCTTAGAGAAAGGTAATACTTAATAGAGATCTTGAGAGTAGGTAGAGTTGAATAGAGCATTCTGGAAATAAACCCCTCAATGAGTGAAGACATAGGCAATAGAAGTGTGCTCACTGTATTCAGAGAACATTGGGTACTTGTTTATCAGAAGTGGCGATGAAGTTCATTTATCAATATTTTCATTACTTTTATTACTCTTTTGAATGCCAGTCAAATGTCATTGACTTTTGACTTTTTCCAAAATTTAGACCAGTTTTAAAGAAAAAATGTTTGTGAATATTGGAGATATTCAAACATCGAGAGCATTTCCAAGATAGCATTCTAAAATGAAAAATTATTGAATAATATTGAAATTATTCAATATTCATATCTTTGAAATAAGAAAACAGTTCTTCTGAATGTCTCCCTTAAATGGAATGACCTTCCTTTGGATGTGAGTCATTTCAGTATGATAATGACAAAAATAGTTATACTCTGTTGATGAGAGATTGACACAATTTTTCAAGAAAAGATGAAAAATAATTCATGATAGAAATCAGTTTGTCTAGCATTAATCTAAATTGTAGACTTATAAAACTTTGGAGTATATAAAATTGTAGAAGTTATTTTACCATTTTTCTCATTTTATTTAGGAGGAAACAGTGCATTTACATTTATGTAGAGCTTTGTTCTTAATGTGCCTTAATATATTACTTTATGCTGCCCAAGATCACACAGCCAAGTGATACTTGGCTACATATTTAAATTTCCAGGGGATTATTCTAGTATCCATTACATTTTATGTGTACTTAATTTTTATATAGTTTATATTTAACTTTCTCTGGTATTAAAATTCACTGTCTATTTCTCCATTTTGTTTTCTAAAGTATTGTCAATTTCTTGAATTTGGGGTCATATCTTATTTTAAAAGTGTTTAGAATAGAGCAAGTATTCATAAATGTTGAATAAATAATCCAAATTTCAATTTGTCTTTAGATTTGTAATGTTATTATGATAAGTAAAAATGCTCTACTTTGACTCCTTATTTTCCTGTTTAAAATAGCTTTATTGAGATGTAATTCACAATACAATACAATTCACTTAAAGTAAATAATTCAGTGTTTTTTAGCATATTCATGGGACTGTGCAATTATTGCTACAAATCAAATTTTGAAAAGTTTTTGTGCTCCCCCCAAAAAAAGAAACCCACTACTCATGAGGATTCTTTATTTCCTCTCCTCCATCCTTCTAGCCCTCAGTTCAGTTCAGTTCAGTTCAGTCGCTCAGTCGTGTCTGACTCTTTTCGGTCCAGGGACACCAGGCTTCCCTGTCCATCACCAACTCCCGGAGCTTGTTCAAACTCATGTCCATCGGTGATGACGTCAAACCATCTCATCCTCTGTTTTCCCCTTCTCCTCCTGCCTTCAATCTTGCCCAGCATCAGAGTCTTTTCTAATAAGTCAGTTCTTTGCATCAGGTGGCCAAAGTATTGGAGTTTCAGCTTCAACATCAGTCCTTAAAATGAATATTCAGGACTGATCTCCTTTAGGATAGACTGGTTGGATCTCCTTGCTGTCCAAGGGACTCTCAAGAGTCTTCTCCAACACCAAAGTTCAAAAGCACCAATTCTTCAGCGCTCAGCTTTATTTATAGTCCAACTCTCACATCCATACATGACTACTGGAAAAACCATAGCTTTGACAAGGCAGACCTTTGTTGGCAAAGTAATGCCTCTGCTTTTTAATATGCTGTCTAGGTTGGTCATAACTTTTCTTCTAAGGAGTAACTGTCTTTTAATTTCATGGCTGCAGTCACCATCTGCAGTGATTTTGGAGCCCAAAAAAATAAAGTCAGCCACTGTTTCCACCATTTCCTCATCTATTTGCCATGAAGTGATGGGGCAAGATGCCATGAGCTTAGTTTTCTGAATGTTGAATTTTAAGCCAACTTTTCACTCTCCTCTTTCACTTTCATCAAGAAGCTCTTTAGTTTTTCTTCTGCCGTTAGGGTGGTGTCATCTGCATATCTGAGGTTATTGATATTTCTCCCGGCAATCTTGATTCCAGCTTGTGCTTCCTCCAGCCCTGCATTTCTCATGATGTACTCTGCATAGAAGTTAAATAAGCAGGGTGACAATATACAGCCTTGACGTACTCCTTTTCCTATTTGGAACCGTTCTGTTGTTCCATGTCCAGTTCTAACTGTTACTTCTTGACCTGCATACAGATTTCTCAGGAGGCAGGTCATGTGGTCTGGTATTCCCGTCTCTTTAAGAATTTTCCGCAGTTGTGATCCACACAGTCAAAGGCTTTGGTGTAGTCAGTAAAGCAGAAGTAGTTGTTTTTCTGGAACTCTCTCACCAAGGGACTCTCAAGAGTCTTCTCCAACACCACAGTTCAAAAGCATCAATTCTTCAGTGCTCAGCTTTCTTTATAGTCCATTTCTCACATCTATACATGACTATTGGAAAAACCATATCCTTCTATTCCTAGGCAACCACTAATCTGATTTCTGCCTTTTCTACTTTTTAGCATTAGATTGGGAGTAAGAGTTTGAAACTGTAAATGTTTGGTTTAAAAGAGTGGAAAATTTTTTCAAATTTATTGTGATAAATTTATGACTTTATCTTACAGAATCTGATAGTTTTGGAATGTGTTAACTGTTAATAATAATTAGGGTAGCTTTGGTTAAACAGTTTATAAACTTTATATTGTACAGTGCGTGCTAAGTTGCTTCAGTTGTGTCCGCCTCTTTGTGACCCCATGGACTGTAGCCTGCCAGGCTCTTTTGTCTATAGGGATTCTCCAGGCAATGCTGTAGTGGGTTGTCACGCCCAGCACTCTTTGCTAAATAATTTGTAAACTACAAAATGTATAATTTGTTTTTCATGTTAGTTCTTTAGAGTATATTAAAAGTGAAATATCACGGGGAAAATGCTGAATTTGGGATCTGAAGACCTCCATTTGATTGTCTTATTTGCTGTCTGATCTATTGCAATATTCAAGTGGTATATCCATTCTCAGTTTCTAGATAGTGAGAGTAATATGCATTCTATTTATTTTAGAAAGATAGTATAGGATTGATAAGTTAATGTTCATGAATTCGCTACGTAGGGATGCTGCTGCTAAGGCACTTCAGTCGTGTCCGACTCTGTGTGACCCCACAGACAGCAGCCCACCAGGCCCCGCTGTCCCTGGGATTCTCCAGGCAAGAACACTGGAGTGGGTTGCCATTGCCTTCTCCGTATGTAGGGCTAGAGTATTACTAAATGAAATAGTAGATTTTCTGTAATTTTTTATTCTCCAAGCAAACAAAAGCCATGACAGTAATTATCCACATGGGTTACTACTGTTGACTGCTGGATTAATTTTTGAAATAATGGAAGAACATGTTAGCTGAAAGTTTCTGTTTGTCTCAACTCAGGTGGCAAAATGTTGTATACCAACCACCTCTTATCTTTCTGCAATGCAGGGTCATTTCATTTTTCTTCTTTCGTAGGGCACGAAACCAACGTCCATTTTAAGGTACATTCTCTGCCAGCAAAATCATACTATTTCCAAACAACTTAGATTCCCACTGGGGCTACATGAAAGGGACCATGTCTTCTGAGTGTGACTAATGGCCCCTGAAGCAGCAGTATCTGGTGAAAAGAAATATTCTGACATTTTTGTTCAATCTACAATTAGGGCATTGGGAATTCCCTGGATGTCCAGTGGTTAGGACTTCGTGCTTTCACTGCTAAGGGCATGAGTTCAGTCTGTGGTCAGGGAGCTAAGATCTTGCAAGTCATGCAGCATGGCAAAAAAAAAAAAAAATTAGGGCAGCCATAATTTTTATAATCTATGTACTTTTTATCTCAGACGCTGGTGGCCACATGTTAGATTTGGGGAGACTCAGGGGAAGATCTTTCTTAAATTTCAATAATTAAACCTTCTGATGATTCTCAGATGATTTTGGCCTAATCTCTATTTTGTGAGTGAGGTTTTTGATAGGTAGTGAATAACTTGAATTAATGACTGTAATGACTGATTGCTGTTCTGCATTAATATTTGAAGCAAATCCTAGGTTGCTTTATTACATAGCCTATCGTTGTGGAAAATAGGTGATGTGGTGGGAAAGAAAAGGGAACATTTGCTCTTTTTGAAGTAATTGCTTCTAATGGAAGTCTAATGACCTGTTATGCTTATTTATAAAAGCTGAGCAGTGAATCTTGATAGGAAGCTAATGAATGCTTGGAGAAATTATAATATAAACCAAAATCTCGGGAAATCTCATGTAGTTGAGAATCAATACTTTATGACAATTAAATAGTTCAATAATTTACTGGTACCATATGTCATCCTTGGTTTAAAGCTGGAGTGGTTTCCAGAAATGCATCCACAGTGCTGAGAGTTGAGGAGAGGACTGCTTCTGACCAGGTGTCTTGTACCTTTTAGGTTTTTTAAGATTTATCTGAGTTCCATGTCAAGATTGAAGAAACCAGTGAGAGCAGTTTTGTTGTGGTGTTGAGATGATAAATATTATGTCCAAAGGTGCTTGTGTGCTTAGTCACTTAGTCGTGTCCGACTCTTTGCGACCCCAAGGACTGTACCCCGCCAGGCTCCTCTGTCCATGGGATTCTCCTGGCAAGGATACTGGAGTGGGTTGCCATGCTCTCCTCCAGGGGATCTTCCCAACCTAGGGATCGAACCCAGGTCTCCCACATTGTAGGCGGATTCTTTACCGTCTGAGCCACCAAGGAAGCCCATAACCAAAGGTGACATTGGATATGTTCAAGTTTAGCGCCCTCATTTTTTAAAGGTGAGAAGACAGAGGCTTGGAGAGGTTAAGTGATTTGTCCCAGCACTGATTAATAGTGGCAGTGGTTGAACTGTTTTGATAAGGGTATATTCTATTTTGGGGTTTTATGGGACTGTATTATAAAAGTATATTTTATAGATTCCAGAGATGGATAGACATCAGATGAATCAAGTAGTTGGTATGAATGATTTATCTGGAAATGATTCCCCAAAATAAATAAATAAAATATATCTCTTCAGCTAGAATCCATGTGGTAACATCTTACCAGTTGTTAAGTCTGGTTGTCAGTATATGGCAGTATACCATTCTTTCAACTATTCTGTATGCTTGGATATTTTCATGATAAATGTTTCAAAAGTTACAGCAACTCTACTCTGATAATGGTTGAAGAGATTACTTGAAACTCTGCAGACATAACTGTTGAGGATCTTTAAAAAAAAATGCAACTGCCCTCTTTGTGCTTTTTTCCCATTTTGTTAACTTGAGACTGTGACAAATACAAACTAGTTTAAAAGTGTCTTGACTTTTTACCTGGTGGTCAATATTTGCTCTGTAGCTTTTCATTCTTTTAGGTCATTTCAATTTGAACAAAAGGCATTTTAAAATTCTCATTTTTCCTTTTACAAAAGCTGCACATGTCTACAGCTAAAGTTTGTGACTTCCCAAGGCAGGAAATTTGTAATGTTGACACCCTCATTTGTTATAGTTTAGTAATTCCTATAGAGATTAGAAAGAAGATTGTCTTTTATGAAAGCATTTATTTTAAAAAGTTCAGTCTAATAGGAAAGTTTGGTTTGCACCCCTATTTAATAAGATTTTCCAAATCCTGTTTGGAACTGATAACTTCTGTTGAGGAGGGCCTTTTCATTTTGGGTATTGACTTAATGTCTTTGACGTTCACATTTTTCTCAGTTGGTAGAAGTTTATCAAGATGAAATTCTTAATTTCTTAATCCTGTCTTGGGAAAGACATACAAACTTTATCACAAAAGCAATTTACTCCTGGTAGATTCTTATAAAAATTGTTTATATTTACATCTTTTTGTTTTAAGTTTTCCCATTTCTTACGAGTTGACGTTTAAAGCTGCTTCCATACAATATGACTTAATCACATATGGTGTGGTCTCTGTCAGGACATGTGCTATTATCTTTAAGCTTTTTGTCTTTTATAACTCAACATCCAGAATACTTTTCGCATTGCCAGATAAACTGAAATTTCTCATCTGGTGAAGAAATGATAGAAATTGTAATATTTGAAACTTAGACTTGCTCCTTATTTACTGAAAATTGTATGGAACACATTTTATACTGTTTTCTAAGACTGAATTGGAATGGCATATTCTGAGACTATAAATAACTGGAAGAGTTGTTGGGAGATTTCAAAACATATTTATTTATTTGTAACATGTAGTCTGTGCTCTTGATTAACTGCTCTTGATTAACCTCCCTGCTCTTTCAATTAAATCAAAATTAGCAAATATTTATTGCAATCTTGGAGAAATCTCATTTGCGGCTCAAAGTGACATAAAATAGTAGAGTGTTGCCTTAATACAAACCAGAAATTGAAGATTGGGAATCCACCACCCCATTTCCCGATGTATACCTATTTAGGACAAGTGTGTATCAGGAAATAGGGTGGTAGATTAGGGCTGGAAGGAATTGAGGAGGTACTCATTTAAATAGTTCTCCATGTTATTTTGCATTGAAAACATCTTTTGGGAGGTTAAATAAAGAATTACGGTATAGTTGATCCTTGTTATCTGCAGGTTCTGCATCCCTGGATTCTACCAACCACAGCTCAAAAATATTTGAAAAGAAAAAAATTCCAGAAATTTCCAAAAATCATACCTTGAATTTGTGATGTCCCCAGCCTTCCAATATGGGAGATGAGGGTTCGATTCCTAGGTCAGGAAGAGCCCCTATAGGAGGGAATGGCTACCCACTGCAGTATTCTTGCCTGGAGAATTCCATGAACAGAGGAGCCTGATGGACTAAGGTCCATGGGGTTGCAAAGAGTCAGACATGACTGAGCTACTAACACACACACAGCAACCATTTACATAGTATTTACATTGTACTTACAAGTGTGTACATAGAATTTACATTACAGTATGTCTTATAAATAATCTAGAGGTGATTTAAAGTATGTGGGAAGATGAGAGGATGTGTGTAGATACTGTGCCTTTTTATGTAAGAGACTTGAGCATCCATGGATTTTATTAACTCTAATGGTCCTGGAGCCATTCACCCCCATATACAGTGGAATGACTACTTTTGAAGCAGCAAGAGATGGTAGAGGGGACCCTGGAAGGGGAGTGAAGAGATTTTCTTTCTGGACTCAAAAGTTGTGTTGTGTTGAGTGAAATGGTCTTACCTTGCTCACAGCAGTTACCTTTCTGAGCCTTGGTTTTTCATCTTGAAAAAGTTGGTATAAAAATTGTTCTTCAGAAAAATCTGTGAATTATACTGTCATCAAAGACAGTAATGACAGTCAGCTTTTAAACACACATGTGCATATATATAGCAAACCACCTTGAAAATTGTTTGGCAAATTGAAACAGATTTCATTAGTTTTAAAGATAGCATTTACATTTTTACTCTTGAATATATTAAAGAGAAAGTGCTTTTCTTGTAAAATGCAGAAAGAAAGGAAGAAGAAAATAAAACTTACCAGTTAATTCTGCTGCTCAGGAGGGAAAGTTATTGTCTTTCTCTATTTAATTTTACTTTTCTTTGTATAAATGTATTTGTGTAAAGCATATTTATACAAATTTGGAATCATATTTTATATCATCCTTTTGTCTTTTTGAATACTGATTTCTTTCTTCCTCTCATAATAGTGATTTATAAGCTTTTTTACATTTCTTTATATTAAAAAATCATGATTTTTATGGTAATATTAGATATTCTGTTGTACTTTGTAAACTGGAAAAATGACTTTTTTCTGTTTGACCTTATAATGTTGCAGTGGATTCTTTCTATGTAAAGATTTGACTCTAGTGGACTGTAATTTTTTGTTAGGATGAATTCATATAAGTAGTTCTGCTGGATCAAAAGTTGTACACTGGCAGTTGGCTTTCAAGAACTGTTCTCAGATATACTCCTATAATGTATGAGAGGTCCATCTAGTCAAAGCTCTAGTTTTTCCAGTAGTCATGTATGGATGTGAGAGTTGGACTATAAAGAAAGTTGAGTGCCAAAGAATTGATGCTTTTGAACTGTGGTGTTGGAGAAGACTCTTGAGAGTCCCTTGGACTGCAAGGAGATCCAACCAGTCCATCCTAAAGGAGATCAGTCCTGAATATTCATTGGAAGGACTAATGCTGAAGCTGAAACTCCAATACTTTGGCCACCTGATGTGAAGAACTGACTCGTTGGAAAAGACCCTGATGCTAGGAAAGATTGAAGGCGGGAGGAGAAGGGGATGACAGAGGATGAGATGGTTGGATGACATCATCGACTTAATGAGCATAAGTTTGAGTAGGCTCCGGAAGTTGGTGATGGACAGGGCAGCCTTATGTGCTGCAGTTGATGGGTCGTAAAGAGTTGGACATGACTGAGCTCCTGAACTGAACGGACTGAATGTATGAGACTATTGATTTCATCATACTCATGTGAACCACGAATTTTATAATTTAAGATACATGTTGATTTGATAGTTTTACATTGAAATCACTGACTACCTGTAAGAATTTTTTCTTATATTTATCTAGCCCTTTGCCTATGAAAAAATTTCAATTTCCTTTGAGCTGTTTTATATGTTTGATATATCAATACCTGGCCAACATCTAGTTGATGTTATGGGATTCAAATTTCTTAGAAAGCAATTCCATCACTGAAGTTATGAAGCAGTTTCCTAGGTATTTGAGAACAAAATATCATGCCTCAGTTTCTACAGTAAAACGTTTTGACATCTATGAAAAAGATCAGATATTCCACTGTTTGCTAAAGATGCTGACTTGGAGATGTATCTGTTAGTCCTCAAAATAAAAGCAGAAGTTACAAGCATAGTCTTAGCTTTATTTAAGCAATTAATATTTTCTTGGGAATTTACATATATTTTAAATTAATTCTGAAAGGGTCTAGTCCACTCCTGACACAGGAATAGGGTATCAATGTTCATATTCTCATAATAAACAAAATGTTTGAATTAAATGATTTTAGGTATGGTTGAACTATAAGGCCTTCTAGAAAATAGATTTTTGTCCACCTCTGCATCTTTATCTCTACTTCTCTTTCCATGTAATTCCACAGCCTTTGATCACACTCTCTTTTGTCACTTTCAAGCTGTCTGAACCCTGTTTCCACATCTATGTGGTATGCACAGTAATTCATATCTCTAAGAGTTGTCCAGTAGACAGACTCTGCATGACAAGAGTCCATCATAACATACAAATGTAGGAGCTCTCTCAAAAATGTTTTAGTTGCCCCTCCCCTAATGGTCTTCTGAAAGATCACAGGATTATGAGAGAAAACAAAGAGTGGGAGGTAGGTGTAACTTCTACCGCACTATGAATGATCTAGTCTTAAGAAATCAATGATCTGATTTTAAGAGTTTAAACAATTTAGTGTTATTTATAGTGTTATTTTAACACTTCATAAAATTATAGGCTCATGTTAAGATATAATTGACATATAACATGTACTGATAATATGGTATTTGTTAATTTTAGTCACCATGCTATACCATAGATGCCTGGAACTTATTCCTCTTATTACTGAAAGCTTGTTCCCTCTGACCAACATCTCCCCATTCCCCCCACTCCCAGCCTCTGCCAACCACCACTGTACTTTTCTATTTCTATGAGTTCCATAAAAGATAAATTCTTTTGTCCTTCTTCCATCATCTCTCTCCAGTGTAATGGATGGGGGCATTTTGTAGTTGTTGCTTAATTCTAAATATTACAGTTTGGTAGTATGTTTTGATGGCTTTAAAAAGGTATAAACTATTTGTTTTTCTCTTTCTGACTTCTCTCTATATGTCAAACTCTAGCAGGGCAGGAATAACGACTCAGATGTAGCAAATGGACATGTGGACATGGGGTGGGGGGAGGGTGGGATGAACTGGGACAATAAGATTGACATATGTAGATGACAGTGGGCAACATAGTTAGCTAGTGGGAACCTGCACAGGGAGCTCGGCTCGGTGCTCTGTAATGACCTAGATTACAGAGATGTGGGATGGGGATGTAGTAATTCATGTCTCTGAGAGTTGTCCATAAGACAGACTCTGCATGGCGAAAGTCCTACATAACAAGCAAATGTAGGAGCTCTCTCAAAAATGTTGTAGTTGTCTCTCCACTAATGGTCTTCAGAAAGATCATTATAATTATGAAAGAAGGAAGAAGGGAAGTAGAAGAGAGAGGGGATATATGTATGCATACATCAAGAGAGAGGCGATATATGTAAACATACAGCTGATTCACTTTGTTGTTTAGCAGAAACTAACACAACATTGTAAAGCAATTGTAGTCCAAAAAAAGAGAGAGAGAGATGAAAACTCATTAAAGTCTGCGAGTATTTGATCTGAGCCTAGTCTCTTGCGCTCTTTATGGAAGGATCCGTGCATCATTGTCTATCCTCAGCTCCCCTACAGCTCTGTTGCCATCGAGTAAAATTCTACTGCCCGATAAAATTCTACTGAAAAAGTTCTTCCAAGTTCACAGTAAACACGGATCTCTCTTTGGCAAGAGCTTGATATTATCTCTTGGGTCTTAGACTTGATTGAATTGCCTTTGTACCAACTCATAGGACTTACTCAATTCATCACTTATTTCTGACAGTTATATTCAAAATAGCAGGGTACAAAATTTGTAACAAAAATAGACTTTCTGTGCATCAAAATTCTATAGTGCATCTGTCAAAGGTTTGCTGTGCACAGAAAATCACAGCCTTGATAGCCAGCATTGGCACATAATAGATATTCAAAAGTATTTGGAATAAATTAGGATAGAATATCAGTTGCTAGGCAGGGCATTGATAATAGAACTTCCCCTGCAATATCATTGTTAAACTTCAATTCCAGATCTGTTCCCACTCTTCTTTCATTATGATTGAATAACTTTTCCCTTATCACCACTTTGGCAAGAAATAACCTGTCAATTACTTGTAGAAAATTACTTAGAAATGAATCAATATTCTATTAATTGTGTCACCTCTACTTTAAAAGGCTACAGGCCCGTGTTTTGGTATCTAATCTCAGAATCTTTTAACTTTAGTGTGTGCAGTGTTTTTTAAAACCTTCCATCTTTTATATCTAACAACTGAATTTAATACTAGGCATAAAGTGATACATTTTCATTTTCAGATTTCATTAGTATAAATGCAGGTTAAGTTAAGTTTTTTGGTATCTAAGATATTTACAAATGAAGCAGGAGAAATTATTTTAGGGTTTCAGACAGCTGTCTAGTCTCATTTTGGATCTCCCTTTTCTTTGTAAATGTTTGCCTTTCTGAGTTGCTGAAAAGAGTAATATTTAAGGTGTATACCTGTTTTAATGATATTTAAGTTCATACTGAAGTGACTCTTTCTTGGAAAGTTAAACATGGAATGTATTTTGTGACCTTTTTCCATGTCTTAACATTTCATTGGTATTTTGAGGATATTTGTTTACTAGAACTTAATGGAAATAAATTCTGATTATAACCCACTGACCTGAAATGTGACAAAGTCAGAGATTATAGATGAACTTCATTTTATTCAGTACTACTTATAAAACAGTATTTAATATTGGGAAATAAAATAAGTGATCTCTTTGCTATATTGGTTTTGTGATGTCATCCTATACAAAACACAATTTCAAATCATACGCAGTTTATACATGCACAGATGTAGTTGCTAATACAAAACAAAAAAGAGAGAGACAGAGAGAGAGAGCTAGATGGCGGCTAGGGCATATAATAATTAGCATTTTCAGTAACAACATCTGTTGCTGGCAATATTGGCAGCTTTGGAGGAGAAAGCAATCATTTAAAATTAGCTAATGCTCAGTTTAAGTGCCATGCAATGTACTGACATTTTCAATATTTTTACTAGTTTTCTGTTTTCTTATTTCAATAAATATGCATTTTTGTATGAATGCATTGTATTATATTTAAAATAGTCTTCAGACCTTATCTCCAAATTGATCTGGTCCTAAAGTTTGTCTCTCCAGTGGATCAAACTAGCACTGATCCAAATTGTCATAAACATGTTATCCAGCACCCTTGAATTGGATCTTTGTGTTGTTGAGCCTACTCAATTTAGATCCCCTCCCAGTTAACAATCCACACCGCCCCCCGCAACCTTCAACACACAATTTTCCCCTGATCATATTCTCTTATCTTGATCATTTATCCTGCAGTTCATATATGAGATTTAGTGTCAATATAAACTTAAAAACTTAATTGGCTCTTGTGAAGTCAATTAGATTAATTTGACATGTATCCCATTGATTCCTGACCCATGAATCCCGACTGGTAGAAGGATGTATCGCCCACCAAGCCTCTAGTGAACCCAAAGTGAGGGGCTTCTACTATACCATGTGGTGGCCTTGATCTCCTTTTAGAGCCTTTCTGTTTAAATATGTATATACATATTTGTATGTATGTGTATATATATACAAAAGTAAATTTTATATATATATATATATATATATATTTTTTTTTTTTTTTTTCCTCTAGAACCTTGTCAAAGATTTGTTACCAGATTTTGTTCTTCTCCTCTGTGTTTTTCTCTGTTGGGCACCATTTTTTTCTGAGGCATTTGTTTTCTTTTCTTTCTTTTTTTTTTTGAGGCATTTGTTTTCTTAGAGACATTCAGATCAGTTCAGTCACTCAGTTGTGTCCAACTCTTTGCAACCCCATGGACTGCAGCACAACAGGCCTCCCTGTCCATCACCAATTCCCGGAGTTTACTCAAACTCATGTCCATTGAGTCAGTGATGTTATCCAACCACCTCATCCTCTGTCGTCCCCTTCTCCTGCCATCAATCTTTCCAACATCAGAGTCTTTTCAAGTGAGTCAGCTCTTTGCAAAAGGTGGCCAAAGTATTGGAGTTTCAGTTTCAGCATCAGTCCTTCCAATGGATATTCAGGACTGATTTCCTTTAGGATGGACTGGTTGGATCTCCTTGCAGTCCAAGGGACTCTCAAGAGTCTTCTCCAACACCACAGTTCAAAAGCATCAATTCTTCAGCTCTCAGCTTTCTTTAGAGACATTAGAAAACTTGATTAAGCTACTGCCACTTCACCAGACCCAAGGACAGGAATTCACCGTCTTCTTACTATGGTACCAATTTAATTAATATTACTTTGAGGATAGTGTTCCTGGGAAAAATATCTTTTGTCACAGTGTATAACAGTGTTTTAATACTGAAAGCCACAACAGTGAATGTAACCAGATTTTGCCTACAGAAAAGGATTTATGATGTTTAATTGTTATCTGTCATGATACTCAATAGTGTTCTTACAGACTCTAACTTTAGGAGACATTCCACAAGGTCAGAGTCTTCCAAAGAAAGAAGACAGTAACTTAAAAAAAATTTTTTTTTTTTTTTAAATAATGTTCAAGATGAATGATTTGTGCAGCTCTGTTTGTTAGCCTGTCCTGGTGTCAATTTTATTCTCAAATATTTTTTCTTTGTCAGAATCTAAGCCATCTTGTAATTGAACTCATTATTTTTTGCTTAAAGATCTCTTTTTCTTTTGTAAGTAGTAAGCCCAGATATCCAAGTCATTTCCGTTCTGGAGGACATGAAGCTGAAAAGGGCAATTACATTGCATGTGGAAAGCCACAAAGATGGCTATAGTCTCTGGAATTCCAAATCTTATTCAGTTCCAATGAGAGTCAAGTTAGCACAGATTTAAGTGAGTTCCTGCACTCTTTTAAGAATATGAAGTGCTAGGGAACTCTGCTTATGTGGCAGCCTGGAGAGGAGGGCAGTTTAGGGGGAAATGGGTACATGTGGCTGAGTCCCTTTGCTGTGCAGTAGAAACGATCACACGTTGTTAATTAGTTATGTGTGTTCAGTTGCTCAGCCGTGTCCAACTCTTTGTGACCCCGTGGACTGTAGCCTGCCAGGCTCCTCTGACCATGGGATCCTCTAGGCAAGAGTAGGAGAGTGGGTTGCCATGCCCTCCTCAGGGGATCTTCCCAACCCAGGGATCAAACCCGCCTTGCTTAAGTCTCCTGAGTTGGCAGGCAGGTTCTCAACCACTAGCGCCACCTATACTCCAATATAAAATAAAAAGTTAAAAAAAGAATATGAAGTGCAGAGTTATGCGATAGAGGAAATTCATTAACTGTTGCTCGTTTCAACTGAAGAGTCCATAGAACATAGTATAAGGCAAATTTTGAGAAAATATTTAACTTTTTCTGTTTTGGCTTAATTGAGCGAAGTTAAAGATGATGATGCCTTTTCAGTGGAGCCTCATCCTTTTCTCTTCCCTCCCCCCATCCAAGGAGAGGTACATTAGTGTTTTAAAGGTCAAAATTTGGGTTTCCTTGCCTTCTCGGGAAGACAGGTAGACGAATAGATGATATAAACATGTTTTTCAGGGAGGGAAGAATTTGAGAATGATGTTGTTACTAGAGTGGCCCTTCAGATGACTCTCCTTTGTGTTTCATAACAACACTGCAAGGCCATTAGGCTGGGTTATTTGCAGAATAAGAAAATAAAAATGGCTTTTTAAAGTTAATATTAGTAAACAACCCTGCTCTATTAAAATATCTCTGGGTGGTTCTGCTTGAGGGTGGCTGATGCATATCTTCTTTGTTTATTTATTCATCCATTCCCAGACTTACTCGCAAAGCATTGCCTGCTATGGTCAGGCAACATTTTATGGCTGGGGATACAGTAATGGACAAATTCGACCACAAAGGCCCTGCCCTCCTGGTACTCACATTCTCGCAGGGGAGTTAGGCAAGTGCTGTGATGGTAGGGGAGCACCATTCAGGAGTCCTGGGAGGACAGATTTTCCCTAGTAGCACAGTTCACCATTGATTCATTCTAGTTAACCTCAGCTGTGTTTGAAAAAATAGCAAAGTAGCAAAATCTGCTTTGGGAACTATCTTTGCTATGCATATGGAATACAGCCACGTCAGTTTCCCATGCAATATGAATATTGAATAAACAATGTTTAAGTAAATTGAATAAATATTGAATAAAGTAGGTTTGTAGAGAACTTTTGCCAAAGTAATACTAGAACTTTAGCAAAAAAATTCATAAGATGAGAGATTCTTTAAAGTTGTAAGGGCAGTCTGAAGTGTTCAGAAATGACATCTTTCATAGTCACAACAGTAACAAGAGTGACTTCCTTCTGCTTTATATACTGTACTTTTCCCTAGTGGACAATAAATGGATTGAAAGGTCTCTATGGAAAATGCTAAGTTTAAGTTAAAAGAAAAAAACAAAACAAAACAGTATCACCACCATTTGTGACTTTTTGGAAAGGTTTAATGAGTAAATGAGGATAGCATGTATTTTCCAAAGAAATGTCCCTAGCTATGTTGTTTCACCTAAATTTTGTATTTGTTGATAGGATGATGAGTTTGAGTTGTGGATTATTTTATGAGCTTTCAGGGTCCTCAATTGAGTGTAAGAGGCAGAAAACTGAGAAAGGAACCTTAAAAAAATTGTTGATTTAATTATATTTTGTGAAATAGAAAGTATATATACATGTTAAGATGCGTATATATATATATACATACATATTTAACATCACACTTTTCTTTATATCGACCACTGCTACTAAAAGTTCAGACTGTTACTCATTTCTCCTGCCTTTCCCCACCTCATTACTATAGGAAAGAAGGAATTCTCCTATTAGGAACAACATCCTTTTTCTTTTTTTCTGAATTTTCAATTATTTCTTAGCACTAGAAGTGCTCTCAGCCACCTGGTTTGTCCATCATTAATCATTTAGTGGAATAAAATATATATGATATATTATGCAGTACAGTGCCGGTGTTTAATGCTCTCTGCCTGCTTCCAAAATGTGCTGTTTTCAGATGTGTTGAGTGTGATTCTTAGTGGTAAACAAGAACATAAATTCAAATGTTACCTTAAAACAGAAACAGTAAAGCAAGGAAAAAGATACGGCAGATTCTAGAAGAGCAGATGAAGGAGAAAAATGAGTGAAAAGTACAAATTGTATACAAATGTCATATTTTCTTAGATGTATAATATGAATTCTGTGTCAGTTGCATATTCTGCTGGCAAAATGAATGAACAGATGAATGAATGTAAGGGACCTGGTTGTCAGATTCCTCTGACCTACGGTGGAGCTTCCATTACCAGCGTGGGTTAGGTAGTTACATTTAACTTAAAAATGAAGTGGTTGAATGTTGTGCACAGTGGTATGAAATGTGAAGAAGGATAAATTCCTTTCAGTGCTTTGAGCTATGCAGTCA
Organism: Cervus elaphus; assembly: GCF_910594005.1. Classification (NCBI taxonomy): domain Eukaryota; kingdom Metazoa; phylum Chordata; class Mammalia; order Artiodactyla; family Cervidae; genus Cervus; species Cervus elaphus. The sequence goes on from NC_057840.1 coordinate 28,412,984, forward strand.
GTATAAGGTTGGAAATATAACCTCTTCCTAAATTGTTTTCCTTCCCAGTGAAGTATTATATTGTATGATAATCACAAGAGCTTAGAAGAAGTTCTGGTGCTAAACAAAAATAACATCTATCCCAATATATGGGTCTTTAAGAAATTCTAAGTATTCCAAAGGTGTTCCAAATTAGAGCACTTTATTTCCTTTATCGAAAGTTTCACCTTGGGTAGTATACGTAAGAGGTCCCTTTTTCCTGGTGTTCCTTTGCAGGATAAAAAATATTGATGGCGAAATTAAGGTCAGAAAAAATGGTGAAATTGTTTAAAATAGTGTTAAAATCTATTGTGTTTCAGTATATGAAAAACTTATAATTGTTCAGAAATACTTTTATTGACCCACCGTCCCAAACTGCTGGATCTGTTTGGATGAGGATCAATTTCAGTGAGGAGACAGTCAGTGTGTATATCATGAACAGTTGCCCACTTTTTTTTTTAATTGAATTGTGTACTTTATTTATTTATTTGTTTTTATCTTTTTTTTCATTTATTTTTATTAGTTGGAGGCTAATTTCAGTATTGTAGTGGTTTTTGTCATACATTGACATGAATCAGCCATGGATTTACATGTATTCCCCATCCCGATCTCCTCTCCCACCTCCCTCTCTACCCGATCCCTCTGGGTCTTCGCAGTTGCCCACTTCTTAACAGCTCACTTCCAAAAGTCCTTTCCTTTGCTCTTTGACCATAATTCAGCTTCTCAAATGTATGGACCTAATCTTTTGATTCTGATCCTTACCAAGTATTATTCCTTCTGACTATGTGGAGTCTTCTTTTTAGGAGTCTTCTAATTCGTTCAGCTCTTGAAAGCCCACCTGACTGCTTCCTCCTTCAGATACCTGGCCTAGTAGGTATCTCTCTACTTATGTGGTACCCTATCCCACCTTGTTATCTTCATCCTGATTAGTTTCTGATTTTTTTAGCTTGAAAAAAAGCCCTGAAAGTAATGCTGCTTTGCTCATTTTTCACCTGTCTTTTGCTCCATCCCTATTTGGTCCACATCAGGGAGCGTGTCGGTCTGTCTTCAGAGTAGGTTCTCAATCAGACCATCCTCTTCATCTTCACTGCTAATCAGTCAAAGCCATGCCGTTTTAAGTAGACAGATGTAGTAGCCACCTAAGTGTTCTCTTGGCTTCTGTTATTACTTCCCTGCAGTCTGATCAGCAGCCCCTTGTTTGTTTGTTGCTCAGTCGTGCCCGACTCTTTGCGACTCCATGGACTGCAGCCCACCAGGCTCCTTTGTCTACGGGATTTTCCAGGCAAGGATTCTGGAGTGGTTTGCCATTTCCTTCTCCAGGGGATCTTCCCCACCCAGGGATTGAACCCGAGTCTCCTGCACTGCAAGCAGATTCTTTACAACTGAGCTACCAGGTCTCTGCTTCAAACCCTAAAGGCTTCCCATCACACTCTGAGTAAATTTCAAACCCTTTAATCTGTCCTGGGCTTCCCTGGGCTTAATGATAAAGAATCCGTATGTGATGCAGGAGATGCTTGTTCGATCTCTGGGTTGGGAAAATCACCTGGAGAAGGAAATGGAAACTCACTCCAGTGTTCTTGCCCAGAATATCTCATTGACAAAGGAGCCTGGGAGGCTACACAGTCCATGGGGTCACAAAAGAGTTGGACATGATTGAGCGGCTAAAACTACAACATGCCCTACCAGGTCCTGCATGATCAGGGATCCATTTGTCTTTCCGGCCTTTCTGTTTTAAAAAAAATCACTCTGGTCCCCTTGGCCAACTACACTTGAGCCACACTGACCTCTCTTTTTGTACACATCAAACTCTTTCCTCCCACAAAGCCTTTGCATCACTGTTCCCTTATCTTGCAACAATTTTCATAGATCTCCATGTGGTTACCTCTCATTAGCAGTAGCATTGGGCTCTAAGGATATGCATGTTTAATCCTATGTTTCGTTCAGTTACTCTGAGCGAGATAAATAGAGGCCCATACAGTATATCAGGGTGAAATCTTGAAACATTTAAGAAATTACTGACTCTGAACTGTTGGATAATTCTCACAGTTAACTATAATTAGCATTGTTGCTTAAGAACTACTTAATAAAGTGACGCTTGGGGTTGCAATCTGAAGGGAATTTATTAGATATCTTCAAATAATAAAGACGATTCACACAGATGAAAGGAAATAATTGTTAGCTGATCTCTTTGGATTAAGCACCAAACTGTGATAATCTGCAGCAGCGAGCCTTGTGATGCTAATCACAATTGTGAGTCAGTTATATTTGTTTCCTTTTTCAGTCATGGATCAGTGGTTGCTTTGGAAATTTGCGTTTTCCCTAGCAGATTTTTCACTGATAGCCTTTTTATATTTGGATTTGAAAAATTGAGGTGAATTTCACGTAGCATAAAATTGACCCTTGTGAACATATTGAATAGATTTTAAACTCTGCTTTCCATCTATGTTGTTGGAGTTACTTACTATTTCCTAAGACCCAGAATGTTTTTCCAGTATTTGAAAAGAATTCTCTCGTCTCTCCAAATCACATGCCCAGTGGCTCATTGGATGGTCTCTCTGAAATGTACGCCAGTTCTGCTCTGTGAATTGGGAGCCTGCATTTCTTGTGCCACCTTCTGCTGCAGACGCAGGTGGGCCCTAGCCCAGCCAACCTGCCGTGGTGCTCCACCACTGGTGAAGAAATCTGTCAGGAGTGTGAGAAGACTGCTTGTGGCTTTTATTGACTGTTCCTTTGCCTTTGAATCTGTGAGCAGAAATCCACTATTGAATAAAGCACCATGAATTCAACTCAGACACTGTATTATTGATTTTCAAGCAGAGCTAGTGCTATAATATTGTCATACTGTTGGTTACATTCAGGGTCAACGGGAGTGATCTCTTGAGAAATCAGAAGGCAGTTTTTGTTGATATTAGATAGGAGTGTGTTCTTGTCTTCCATCTGCCCACATCTTTTAAGTTCTTAATGCTTCAATACCAGTTTGGGATGAGTTGTATTCATTATAACCTTACATGGCAAATAGAGAAGCAGTCTCTAGAATGCAGATAACATGTTTAGTAACAGGAACTGAGAATATTTTAAACCATCCATTGATTCAGCTATTCAGTCCTTACCATTGGTTCATTATTTTAAAACCATCATTTTAAATCTCACTTGATAGTCCCTAAGTTTAAAATAGTATGATTAGAAGTATGAAAAAGCAAGTTGTGTCAATTTGGTCCCCTGGTTCCAAACCTGGAATCCTGGGTGCCAGGTGTTTCGCAGCTAATTCCTTTTAACATTATCAGAAGAGCACATGTGTTAAAGCTAGATATGCTGAGGTTATGTTCATGAAGTTCATGTGAGTGTTGGGTTATATTTGCTTTGAACAGCCTCCAGTTTAAAGTTGTTGTGACCATTCTCTGTGGATGAATTGTAGGAATTTGATTGTCCTTGGGTTTGCATTAGAGTGATCTTAGCCCCTGTACTTCATGTTAGGAGAGTTGAATTGGACTTTTCTTGAGAAATGTGGTTTTTAAAATTTGGCTGCTTATAAATATCCATCAGCCCTGTTCTTCATGGCCAGATTGTTAAGCATGATCACTTTGCATTTAATAAGCTATGTAGATAGACTAACAATTCTACTGGGAAGTATAGTTGCAGGGAGCATAATCTCAAATTTATTGCCACCCACTCAGATTCATTCAGCCCTGGCCTGAGAACTTAGGGAGGATTACCTGAAATATGCGATTCAGTCATTCCTCCAGATCATCAAAATCTATCCCTAGATTTAGCGGACCTTTGGGAATTCCCTTACTTTGATTGTATTGTATTGGTTCTCTAAAAGCTTACTTTAATTAAATTGCACCTTGATGTTTTAAAAAGAGAGTACATATGAGTGTTAATGCACTTACATTGTAATTCAGAAGATGGGTTATTTTGCAAACTAAATTAAAAGGTACAGTGACCATTCAGAGAAGTCATATGTCACTATTTGAAAGTCAGAATTAGGATAATAATTTTTAATGTAACTGTCGTGTGTTGGAAAACAAAAGAGTTGGGACATAAATTTGAGGTTCTCCCCCCTCCTCAGTAATGTTACAGTATTTTAAAAGTTGGAAATATAGCCAGCTGAATATTTTTCAATTTTAAAATTATACTTATTTTTTAATTCTTAATGCTGTGAGGCACAATATTTCATTGCACGTGATATTTCTTAATGATATTTCTTCAACATATATGACTACTCTGACACAGCTAATCCTCAGTTTGAATTTATACTTCTGTATAAACTAGGTAAGTACAAAACATAGAAAATTGCTAACTGTGTTTTAGTCACGGACTAAAAAGCTTTAGAGTTAATTTTCAAAATCCGTTTGTTTCAAATAATTTTAATACTAATTTTAGTAGTTAATCATGAAATTTAAAACAATGGAGCCCATTCTGGTTTTATCTGTCCAGCTATTCATTCATTTAACAAACAATTATTTGTGCTATGCTTAGTTGCTCAGTCATGTCCGACTCTCTGCGGCCCTATGGACTAGCCCGTGAAGCTCCTCTGTCCGTGGAATTTTCTAGGCAGGAACACTGGTATGGGTTGCCATTTCCTATTCCAGGGTGTCTTTCCCACCCAGGGATTGAACCTGTGTCTCCTGCATTGGCAGGCAGATTCTTTACCACTGTGCCACCTGGGAAGCCCCTACTATATATATACCTGGCCCTATGAAAACCTTTGCTCAGTTCTTTTTCTCCGTCATTATTAATTTTTGGAGATTAAAATACATTACAGTTACATGCTTTATTTGTTAGAGCTATTCATGAAGGTGTGTCACCAAACACAGTAGTAACGGCCAATAAAGTCAGGATGCACCAAATATATTTTATTTATACTCAGAGATTTAGTATGACATTCTTAGATGTTGTGTTTAATAAGCTTCATGTTCCATCAGAATTTATACTTTTTTCAAGAAGAATTATTTGTAAGAGGAGAGTTAAACTGACCATGTGCAATTCTTGATGAAATTAAACTATTTAGTCTTTTAAAATGGAATCAGTGCATTTTGACACTTAGCAAAGAGCCCGTTATATTAGATATAATTGCTTTGTGATCATAGTAAGTTTAAAATAATAAATGATTCAAAGTTTTGGTAGCATATTACAAATTTGGTATTTATGTGACTAAATGAACACAGCAAATTCAGATCAAATTGATCAATATACACATTTTATTATTGTGCAGGTAGACTAGTTGGCTTTTAGTAAAGTAAGTAAAGTCTCTCAGTCATGTCCAACTCTTTGCCACCCCATGGATGGTAGCTTACCAGGTTCCTCTGTTCATGAGATTTTCCAGGCAAGAATAGTGGAGTGGGTTGCCATTTCCTTCTCCAGTTGGCTTTTAAGTTAACATTAACTTTTTCAATCAATAAATAGAAGTATGACCAACTTCATATTCATTAGCCAAGTACAACTGCTTTTAAGCCATCAGGAATATTGCCATTTAAGCAGTACTTTCTACTTTAAATGATGCCATTATCATTTGAGAATATACCTATCCAGTCTAGAAATGTAGTCCATTATGGGATTAAGTAGAATAACTAACAAATGGAGCAGAATATAGCTCTACGACCTCTTAAACCAGAATATGGAAGAGGTCCAATTTACCCTTCAAACGTTTTGGTGTCTGCATGGAAAAAGGTGATAATGTGCCATGTTAAATTTCTCAGGAAGTACCCAATGGTGAATACATTTATTGTTCTATGTGCTTTATTTTTGGAGAGTTCCTTTCATCTTTCTAAAGTTGCCTTGGAATTTGGTTGAGTTTGCCAATATACCAAAAACATAAAGTATCTTGCCTCTGTGACTTGAAGCACATAATCTGGAGAAGACAAAGTTTGACTGACTCCATAGGAAAGAAGAGAATTTAAATGCTCTCTTAAAATCTCTCCCAATTCTGATAGTGTGACTTTTGTGAATTAATGTTTATATTACAGTTGAGTTAGAAATAAAGAAGTGTTTTAAAACCACGTGAGTGATTAAATCCAGACCACCCAGAAAATGCATTTGGTGTCTACAAAAAAGGTCTTTAACTCTGGAATAACTCACCACGTATATTGTGTAAGTGTGAGCCATAGCCCTAAGCCAGGTATCCTGTATGTATATATGAGTCTGTCTGTCTGTCTGTCTCCCTTTCTTTCTCCTTGTTGCTGAGAATACAAAAGCAATGTAATCTATTGTATACCTTTTGTATGATTAGTTTAGTTACTGTCTGCTTCTATCAAGCCTGACTTATTTGGGGTTGGTTTGTGAATTTAAAGAGATCATAACACATTGTGATGGCCATGATTGCAGAATGGAAAATGTCGCTGCTACGTGCCAGTTCATTTAAGTCATTTTTAAGTACCCACCTGTGCTGCTGAACTCTCCATTTGAATTTTATTGGCTAATGTGTTTTTGCTCCAGTTCTGGTTCCTTCAACTCCTATGTGTAAGTAAGTGAATCTGTGTGTCTGGGCCATCACCCTTTTAGCTTTTGTTCTTGCTCTAATGAAGGTACCATCTGCTAAATTGGTAAACATATAGCCCTTTCATATTTTAAAAGTCAATTTGAAGAAGCATAGTTCGTAAAGGGCAAGAAGAACCAGGACACTTTAAAATGCATCATTTAAGAGACAGTCAATTTTTGCTGTTGACCTGTTGAATTGTAATGAAGGAGAAATAGCATCACAAATAATACTTTCCTTTTTTTTTTTTTTTTTTTTTTTACTGCTTTTTCCCATCCATTGTGCATCTTTGTTTGTATATTTCATGAAAATCTGCCTTCTCTTGCAGAGGCGTGGGGAGCTGGAGGCAAGTAGCCCAGGGATTTCTCTGTCTCACACAGACACAGTCCTCTTTGCTTTTAATCCTCCTGCTGTGTTGGTGACATTAGCATGAGAATGAGGGGGAATGAGGGATTCTCAGAGAGTGAAATGAAAAGTCTTGAAGTCTGAAATAATGAGAGGAAAGAAGGAAAAGGAGAGAAGTGGAAAAGGGTTCTAACTAGAATTGGGAGGTGAGTGTGAGGTCTCGGACCTTCCTTCTTTTTGTACAGAGTATATTAGGCAGGCATGAGGAGATGCTTGAAGAGTAAGGGCTGCCCTGGTGTAGTATCATGAGGACTGATGTTTCAGTATATGGGTTAGAACATGGCTCTAAGGACATCCTGAAATCAGATTGTGTGACTTTGTTAACCTCTCTGGGCCTCAGTATTTTCATCTATAAAATGGGGAGAGTAATAGGAGCTCATGCCTCTTAGGGTTGTGAGGATTAAATGAGCTATTATAGACAAAGTGCGTAGACAATGCTTATTTAATTGTTATCTTCTTATTTAATAATTATTAGCTGGAGTGGGAATAGAAATCTGAGTTCTACTTTAGAGAGCAATATTTATGTTATCGCTAATGTGAATAGACCACATGGTACATCAGTTTTGTCATGGGTCTTCAAAGGAACCACACATTATTTTGATTTTGTGCCCTTCCTTTGCCCAGAATGCCTTCTAGAAAGAAATATTTACTGATCTTTCAGGGCTCCTCTCAGATGCTGTCTTCTCAGAGAATTCCCTATGAGTGCCTTCAGGCAGAATTAGTTTACCCTCTCCCAGGGACTCCCATGGTGCTTATAAAGTTAATATCTTTAATATGGCACTTATCTCATTATAATGAAACTATCTTCTTACATTTGTGTATTCCCTCCTTATTAGCAAACGCAGAATCTTGTAAATTTTAGTAATCAACATGGGCCATCTGTGTATATGAAACAGGTGAATGTCACTAATACTTGGTTAGGGAAGGTATAGGATTCGCCTAGTGTTCATAGGTAAGATTCTCTTCATACCTGAGACACCGCGATGCCTTTTATCCTGCTTATAAAGATCCCATTTTGAGAGTGTAATAAACATTGCTTCATTTCCCAGGAAATGCTCAAGGGAACTGGTAAGGTGATCTGGATCGTTCTGGAAAAGAAATGTTTATTTTCTTTCTTCCTCCTCTTCCCCATTTCCATTTTCTTTTCTTTTTCCTCCTTGTTCCTCTTCTTTCTTTATCCCTACTTCTTTTTTTTGGGGGGGGGTATAGTTACTTTACTTAAAGTCACTGTTTATTTTTGCACATCCATTTAGAGATTTACTTAATCTTGGTATAAATAGATTTTCGTCCTGTTTATGAAGTGTTTTATTACATTTTAATGAAATTTTAATTAATAACTGGTTGATTATTTTCTGTGTATAAGCTATTTATATAAATACAATATCCAACCCCAATCTGGTTTTTTTTTTTTGTTTTTTGGTCTTACAAAGGGTGGTGTTCTATAATTAAAAAAAAATAGTAGAATTATGACACCAGATTTAAGAACAATAGCCATATACAAATTTGTGGGATCAGCTGATAAGAGAGATATGCTGGTTTATTATTTTTAAATGGGATTAATAATAGGTATTTTGTTCTGATATCTTCACAGGTATTTTAGAAATCATCTGTATTATAATGCTGTATCATCTAATCCAGGGGGAAATAAAGCATGAACATTTATAGAATTTTATTTATAAGTGGATCTTCCACACATGTTTCCTCCAAAAGAGGAAGTTTCACTCTAGAAAACAGGAAAGGATTGTAGAAACTCCCATCTGCTTTGGAAAGTGGCTTTTCTCATGCTGGGCCAATGATTGTTGCAAATGATATCTATTTCATTCTGAACCACCTCTATTTAAAAATTGGAGAAGACTAATTAATATGAGTGATATTATTAGTAATTTTATAATATTAGTATAACGACAGTACCAACTGGGAAGGTATGTTTAGAGCACAAAATATAAGTTGTCCCTTGGTCCACCCATGACCCTAGGACAACAAAATCAAGTCCTTTATATAAAATGGCTTATTATTTGCACATATTAGCCTATACATATCATCCCATATACCTTAAACCACCTCTAGATTAATTATAATACCTAATATACTGGGTATACTATGTAAATCATTGTAAATACAAAGTCAGTGCTATGTAAATAATGGCTGGGTGTGTGGCAAATTCAAGTTTTGCTTTTTGGAACGACGTGGAATTTTCTTTTCTCTAATACTTTTGAGGGCTTCCCGGGTGGAGCTAGTGGTAAAGAACCTGCCTGCCAATGTAGGAGAGAGAAGACACAGGTTCAATCCTTGAGTCAGAAAGATTTCCTGGAGTAGAAAATGGCAACCCATTCCAGTGTTCTTGCCTGGAGAATCCTATGAACAGAGGAACCTGCCAGCTACTGTCCATAGGGTTGCAGAGTCCGACAGAACTGAAGCCACTTAGCACCCAATACTTTTGATATGAGGTTGGTTGAATCAGTGGATATGGAACCTGTGGCTGCAGAAGGCTGACTGTAGGAGAGGTGTTATAAAGACATGCCATGACAGTGCTTCCTATCAACCAGGTTTCTTTCAGAAAATTACAGAAGAATCTCTCATATAAACTTACTTTTTTACTGGCTGTATTTTATCACTCAGCAGAGTGGCTCTCTTGACTTAAGGACTGAATACAGTGTGGGTCCTGACTTTGCGACTTTATGAGCTGCATGAGTTGAATCAAGTCATTTAAGTTCTCTGACCTTCAGTTTCCTCATCTGTGACGTGAGAAAGGTTGAAATAATTGATTTGCCATTGTTCTGTTCAGTTGCTCAGTTGTGTCTGACTCTTTGCGACCCCATGGGCTGCAGCATGCCAGGCTTCCCTGTCCATCACCAACTCCTGGAGCTTATTCAAACTCATGTCCATCGAGTCAGTGATGCCATCCAACCATCTCATCCTCTGTCATCCCCTTCTCCTCCTGCCTTCAATCTTTCCCAGCAACAGGGTCTTTTCCAAAGAGTCAGTTCTTCGCATCAGGTGGCCAAAGTATTGGAGTTTCAGCTTCAGCATCAGCCCTTCCAATGAATATTCCGGGCTGATTTCCTTCAGGATGGACTGTTTGGATCTCCTTTCAGTCCAAGGCACTACATTTTATAAATCTTAATAGAAATATTACTGCCATCAGTAAAGTTTACATCTGCAAAGTATTTTAATCATTTAAGGAACTTAGATGTAAAATGCATCTTTGAAATTCTTTACAAAGTGTTGTATTTGTATTTCATTCATAGATGGAAATGGATCTTGCTTAGGACACTGAGGAGGGTTTCTTTCAATTTCATTATGGTACACACAGAATTTAGTGAAGAAAAAGAATAGCCCCCTTTGGAATAGATGACTAAGTCAGCTGTTTGAAATTCTTGGTGTAAAAGGTCCTAGGGCCCTGCAAGCTGTAGAAAGAGGAAATATATTTGCTTTAATGTTCCGAATTCATTCTTTGCTGTGTCAGTGTTTTACAGATTTCACGGCTTTTTTTTTCTTTTTTTAATGAAGATTTATGAAATTTGTTCCTGTCATTCAACAACAGGTTGTAGAGCACATCTTAGGGAAATTATCCTTCCTTGGTAGAAGAAAGAAAGACATAAAGATGAAAGATGGTGATGCCTTTAAAAAAACACTGGAATTTTAGAGGGCAGATAAAACTGTATCACTGTAGCAATCAAAGAAGACAAGTAGGGTGAAGTTATCATTGAAAGAGAGGCACAAAGTGTTATAGTAATTCCGACTTGAGAGACACTGCTTCTAGTTGGGAAAACTGGTAATCTGGGGAATGCAAGAATGGTAGAAAAGAGGAAAAGGGCACCAGTGTTGGAAGGGACAGTTTGGGTTGTGTTTTAGAAAAGGGATTAAGGCAGTATCACCAAGTAGTACTTATTAAAAAGAAAAGGGTAGAATTAGGTCAGAGAATTTGGATTTCTTGTAAAAATTTTTGAATGTGATGCTTTCTAGATTCAAAGAAGTTGTTAAAGGTTTTTGAGCAAAGGAGAGAGCCTCACTGTATCTTAGAAAGATTAATCCAGCCACAGTATGTAACATGGTTAGGTGGAAGGAATGGGAAGAACCAGGTATGGTGACGTTATTAATACTGTAGGCAAGACAATAAACAAGAACGGAAATGTCAGTGAAAGTCAACAAGCAATAGGTGATTTGGGCAGTTAGAGTTAGTAGAAAATAGTCACCGATATCTGGTTATCAGGGGTATATAAGAGAAGAAGAGGGAAGAGTTGGAGATGCTTTCCAAGATTTCGGCTAAGAGGACCAGAGGCGTGATCGGGAGCACCATTACCAGAAAGAGTGAAGTGAGGCTAAGGTTGGTTGAGACTGGACAGAAGGGACAGTGGGAGGGGATGAAGAGTTGTGCTCTCAATTCACTGAGATTTTGACATGTGTCAGCTCACCAGCTAGAGATGTCCAGCAGGCTCTTGGCAAGATAGTACTAGGCTAGTATAGAAAGACTTTTAAGAAAGCATTTGAGTAGTTAGGAACTTAGTTTAAAAGTCAATACTTCATGAGACAATGAGTATAGTTATTTATTTATTTATTTATTTATTTATTTATTTTGGCAGTGGAATTAAACCAAATGCCATGAGTAGGCCGAGAGATTCATGAGGCCGAGAGACTTGTATCCAGTTAGATGATATACACGGAGGAAATGATGAGATGCTACTGGAAAGAAACCAATGGATATAATTCGAGCACTCAAGAAAGCTAAGTTTCAAATACAGAGCAGACACAGTAAACATCCTAATATTAGGTCAGCAGTGAATGAACAACAAAATGAATTTACTGATACTGGGTGTGTGTGCTTAGTCGCTCAGTTGTGTCCAAGTCTTTGTGATCTTTTGGACTGTAGCCAGGCTCCTCTGTCCATGGGATTTTCCAGGTAAGAATACTGGAGTGGGTTATCATTTCCTTCTCCAGGGGATCTTCCCAACCCACGGATGGAACCTGCATCTCCTTGTGTCTCCTGCATTGCAGGTGGCTTCTTTACTTGCCGAGCCATCGGGGAAGCCCCCAGTACCAGATAGATTCTTACAAAAATGTCTCTTCTACCTCCATCAGATATTTCAAATACCCACACAGGCTACCTGGCATATGAAAATCTGTGTACTTACATAATTCTGAGTTGTGTTTTTATGGTGTACGTTTTCCATGGAGAAATTTGATAGGGTCATTTGTTGATAAGGTGTTTGTATATTTGATTCCTGTGTACATTTGATACTTGTTACTTTTCGACTCTGTTAATTCTCAGAATTGAAAACTTGAACTTTGTTAGGAAAGCGTTTTGTCTGTTTTTGGTTTATAAACAATATCTGACATAAAACCACTACAGTTAGAATTCCCTTAGATTTTTCAAAGGAAGTGGCTTAGAAGCTTGAGGATTCAAGGGAAAAAATTGGTATGCTTTGTTCAGAGAAAAGCTACCAAGTTTATGAGGAAATGTAATAATAAAAATACTTGTGAATTGATTTGGTCTGAATATTTTTCCTAGTGCCTTTCAGACGTCTGTTACTTATTAGAATCAATTCTGTGCAATGTGGAACAAAGCATAAATGATTTCTTTGGATCAATTGAATAAATTTTACCTTCCTTTTGTGCCTGTATATATGTCAAAAATGATCAGGAAACATTGAATGATGCTTAATTATTTTGAAAATAGAAACAAAATTTGAGATTTATAAACCTTAGTTCTAAGACTGAAATGGGAAAAATCAATTTCCAGCTGAAAATCTTTCCGTTGACACTGGGCCAAGTAAATAGTTTTCTTTTGAGACAATATTTCTGTAGCTGTATCTCAGAAATCAAGGCCTGACAGTGGCCAGTAAAGTTTCACTGCCTCAAACTTTTAAAGAAAGAGAATGTAGATTTGTAAAGTTCTTGATTAAAATGTATGTAGATAAGGAACAAGGATTTACTATATAGCATGGAGAATTATCTATGCTGCCCAATATCTTTTAATAGCCTATCATGGAATATAACCTGCAAAAAAACACAGAAGACAAATTAGTATGTTCTTTACCTGAAAGTAACAGAGTATGGTAAATCAGCTATACTTCAGTGAAAAATATGTATACATATATTAAGTAATTGATATTTATTTAGAGAATTAATGAGACTGCTGATTTAAAATTTTCAACCAGTCCCCCTATAATCTCTAACCTTTTCTATTTGTTTTTCAGGTACTACAAAAACTATTTCAACAAATCTGAAAAGCTCTTGCTTATGCATCAGTAATAAATAGTCCATAATTCTTACTTAGCATGGCTATCTGCAGATTTTCTGTTCACCAAGTACCTCTTTTCCTTTTTTTTTTAAATTTTAGAAACTCTTTTAATTTTGAAATGATTTTAGACTTTACAGACAAGTAGCAAAAATTGCACAGTGAGTTTAAAGTACCTCTTTTCTAATGCTAGGTCTTCTACTAGATTAAGGACCAAGTTTTATAGGTACCTGAAATGGTTTCTACTCTCATCCTGCAATTAAAAATAAAAATATTTGTTTTGGTTGTGAAGGATCTTCATTGTGATGCACAGGCTTACTAGTTATGACATGAGGGCTCAGTAGTTGCAACGCACAGGCTTGGTTCCCTGACCCGGGACTGAACCCATGTCCCCTGCATCGGGAGTGTGAAATCTTATTCACTGAATCACCAGGGAAGTCCCTCATTCAGTAGCTGTACTCCACCTTCAAGATACAACCCCAGAGCTATATTTTATGAGACGCTTCATTTCCATTAGTTCAAAATGGTTTCTCTTGGAGAATTGGTTGTTGTGGTAACCTTGGACTTGTACATGGCAGCAGCTGTCTGGAAGCGAGCGGATGCTCCTTTGTTCTGTTGCTCCACACTAGCCCGGCCCACCGCTGTGTCTTCTCCAGTATTGAGGGTGTCACCCATCTGACATCAAGTTTGTGCTGTTATTTTTCTTACCCACTGTTCACTTTGTGCATTTATGCTACCAGCACTTCAGTTTGCAGCTCTGGGGAATGGCTTGTGTCTGAGCAGATCAGGCCCCATTTGGTAACCGTTTTAACCATTTGTAAGTGTTCAGCTCAGGAACATTAGGTACATTCACAGTTTTGTGCAACCACACCATTGTCCATCTCCAGCTCTCTTGCATTATCTCAAGCTGAGTCTCTGTACCCATGAATTAGTACTCCCCGTTCCCTGCATCCTGATAGTTCTGCTTTTGTCTCTGTGAATTTGACTCTCTAGGTATCTCATATAAGTGGAGTTATGCGATGCTTGTCCTTTTTGTGTCTGACATTTCACTTAGTATAATGTTTTCAGGATTCATTAATGTTTTATCGTGTATCAAAATTTCATTCCTGTTTTTTTACATAAACATAGGATATATTAACATTTATTTTGCCTGTAGTTCATGGAGGAATCAGGGGAATATACAACCATTATAGGTTTTATATATGTATACAAATGTATGAAATTATATATATGTGTAATTTTGGTAACAGGTATGCTATAAAATAATTGTTTCAGCACCATATGGGCTGATTTTTACTTTCTTTTAAAAGTTGCGGTATAATACACACATAAATATAAAATTACTATCTTAATAATTTTTAGCTATACAGTTCAACATTAAATACATTTCCATTATTGTGCAACCATGGTCATCATTCATCTCCAGAACTCTTTTCCTTTTGCAAAACTGAAACTCTGCCTATTAAACAATAGCTTTTCATTCCCCTTTTCCCTAAGACCCTGGCAACCACCATTCTACTTGGTGTCTCTGATTTTGAATACTCTAGGTACCTCATAAAAGAAGAATCATACTGTATATTTATTTCGATGACTGGCTTATTTTGCTTTGCATCGTGTCCTCAAGATTCATCCATGTTGCCCGTTTGTCAGTATCCTTCCTTTTTAAGGGTGGACACTATTCCATTGGATGTTGGATAAGACACTTTGCTTATCCCTTTTTCTTTTGATGGACATTTGGGTTGCTTCCATCTTTTGGTTTTGTGAATAATGCTGTGAACATGGGTGTACAGTACCCGAGTCCCTGCATTCAATTCTTTGGGGTGTATATATAAACATGACTTTAATCAGGTGTTTTATTCATCTCTTACAGTTTTTGTCCCAATCTATATTTCCTTTGTTATCTAAATGCTTTTTGATATCTAAATATCTCTATGCTTTCATTATTGCATTCCTGAGAGGAATGTGGTAACCCTTTCTTTGAAATTTATACAGGACTCCAGTGCTTGAAACTTCCCTCTGAAACCATTGGTTCTTATCTCACAAGAATTCCACTGAAGCTCTGCTCTTTAGAAGCTCTGCTGAAACCATGCTTCTTTAGAACTTCCAATATTTGTAGCGTTTCTTTGACTTTTTCTTTAGTAGATATTACTTCATATTACTTAGGTAAAACTTTCATTTATTGGTTGCTGTCTGAACTGGATTTTTTAGCTTACTGATTATCTAAATTGATTCATCTAATTAGAGGACTTGGAAACAGTTGATTTTATTTTGGTTGGTGCTTTGAGATAGAGAGTTTCTTATTCTATGAATCTTAATTTCCATTCTGAGACCTAGGGTTAGAGATTGGCTGATTCACAATCCATATCTTCTTGGGATATATCAGCTGTCATTGTGGAGAAGAACAACCTGCCCTGGCAGGTGGGAGGATCTGGGATAGGACTGGTTTAACTAATCAGAGCACTTAACCTGTACCTATAATACATCTTGAATGTTTGAGCTGTAGAGATAAAGCTCTACAGCTGTTAAATTTGATGATTACCATGTGTGTGAAGAAGGAAATGGCAACCCACTCCAATATTCTTGCCTGGGAAATCCCATGGACAGAGAAGCCTGGTGGGCTATAGACCATGGGGTCACGAGAGTCGAACACAACTTAGCGACTACACCACCACCATCGTCGTGTGTATGGAAAATTGGTTACTACATTTGCAGCTCTTTTTTTAAAAAAAACTTTTTGTTTTGAATGTGGGCATTAGAAACACTAACTCTCATATTTGAGATCTTTCCCTTTAACTGTGAATGCAAATCTTCATGACCTACCCTTAATGTTAATGTGATGTATGGGTGAAGTTTTAACATATTGGCTTTTAGTGAGTTTTCAAAAAGTACTGCATATATTTAGTTTTTTAAAAAGTGGAGAGGATGTGTAGTGAGTATTTTTCTCCCATGAGACAACTCACTGATACCAGTTTTTTTGTGTGTTCTAAGAACACTCAGTGTATTTCTTATTGTGCAGTACAACATATATATATATATAATGGTATATAAAGCATATATGTTCAGTATAAAGAATCATAATAAGAACAAGCCCTGGGGCTTTCCTGGTGGCTCAGTGGTAAAGAATCTGCCTGTCATGGCAGGTTCAATTCCTGATCTAGGAGGATCCCACATGCTGTGGAGAAGCTAAGTCCATGCACCACAGCTCTTGAGCCTTTTCTCTGGAGCCCAGAAGCCACAACCACTGAAGCCCGCATGCCTTAAAGCCTGTGCTCCACAAAGAGAGGAGCCACCACGTTGAGCAGCCACACACAGCAGCTGGAGAGCAGCCCCCACCCTCCGCAACTCAGAGGAAAAGCCTGTGCAGCGAAGACCCAGCACAGCCAAAAATAAATTAATGGAACATTTTTTAAATTTTAAAAAAATAATAAAAAGAACCAAACCCTCAGGAGAAAGTTGTTGCCAGTCCTTTAAAGCTGTCTGTGTGTGCCTCTCTGGTTGGACCCGCCTCCTTTCTCTTAAGCGTTGACCACAATTCTGACTTCTCTGATGACCGTTCTGTGTGTCCAGCAAAGAAGCAGCAACACTGAATCCTAAAAGCCCTTGCTAACGTGCATTTTTCAGATACAGAGACTGAGTCTCTAAAGCACTGATGAATTCTTCATCTTTCTTTTTTAACTACATTATAGATGTTTCCGTGTAATTATAGCACTCCTGAGCTGAAACTTTGCTCCCCTTATCACGTGATTTAGATATTTGAAAAGTAATCCCACCTATAAGAGCACTTCAGAATTTAATATATTCATGTTCTTTTAGACATATTGCACACCTGCTAATGTAGCATGGCGCTTTGGAAAATGGAAGACAGTTTTAAAAATTGTAGAGCATACAAAAATGGCATTTGGGAATTAGTAAATTTTTATTGTGAGAAGGACTAACATGCAAAAAGGGAGCTTAGTCTTGTTTTGATGGTCTTCAGGGTGCTTATGCATAGCAGGTTGTTAATCAATGTTTATTGAATAGTTTTGAACTGAACGGTTCATTTGTCATAGGTGTTCTTCAGTCATTCTGCACATCACTAATACTTTTTCCTCTGTTTAGTGACTTGAGGACAGTATTTGGCTACCTGCTCTTGTCTTTTGCTTTAATTTTCACCCTTCCTTGTCTGTCACTCAGCTCCCCATCTTTTACAATAAGCATCCTAAGAAGACTTTTCAGGTTTCTTCTGATCTGAGTGAGAAAAGGAAGAAGAAGATACTTTTATGGTTTCACTTTTGGCTCTCTCGTCACTTTGTCCATGTAGTGTGTTAGAAATGATGTCCACTGGTCGCGATGGAGCAGAGACTGTCAGACCAACTATATTGAGAAGACTCTTCTCAATCCTGGTCTGCTGCTGAGCCTGATTAACTGACACCCTCTCCCAGGCTAAGAATGGAAGACACACTTCTGCGATTGCTTAACTGGAAGTAAAAACCCATGTGTGTATGTGCATTTGTAACTCTTCATTTTAAGATGTTCTGGGCCTGCTCCTGAGTGAGTAACTTCCCGCCTGGAATTCACTCCTTTCACCTGGCAAACTCTAGCTCTGCTGGTCCTTGGATATTTTTACCATACAGCTTGTGTTCCAAGTGTTGGAACAAAGAGAGGAAGCTTGTAAAGAAATTTCATTTTACAGAACTTGTAAAATATTCATGGTTCATGATTCGTCATTCTTTAAAATTCAGAAACGACAGGGTAATTTGTGGGAACAAATAATTAAGGGAAAAACTGGTTTTGTGTTGGAAAGGAGGAGCAGGCAGAACAGAGAGTTGGGCGTAGATACTGGAAAATGACGGTAATTTAGCAGGTAATCAAAGATGTTGAGAGCAGGGCTTGTCACGATTTCAAGGAAATATAGAATATTTTCTTTCATTTCATCTGCTGTGGGTCAGTTCTCCTTGAGTTTGCTGCTTCTCCCATTTCTTGTTTGTGAGGGCTTCAAGCTCTTTTTTTTTTTCCTTTTGTAAAGTCTTTCATTTTGTTTAAAATTTTGTTGAAATTCCAGTTGACATTGGGAAGGCAATAATGTCTTGTACTTCACTATGGCATACTAATGCTCTGAAAAGCAAAGAAAAGCAAGGAAAAGAAGGAAGAAAAGCTAAATTTTTCATGGTAAAGTAATACTGAACTTTTCTGAGAAATCTGGAGGACTGACATTCAGATGTTAAGGGAAAAGTCCTTCTGATGTGTTGGCTTCTGAGGGACCTGAGGAGGCCCCAGGGTACATCAAGACGTAAGGAAATTTATTAGTAACCACATCTCTGTAAGCTTTCTGAGTTCCCTGAGGCTCATCCAGCCTTCAGAGTATCTTGAGAGAGAAAGTTCTGGCAAGGAAAAACTCAATTTTCTCTTGACTCAGTCCTATTAGAAAGCAACTTAAGTCCCAGCTGCTCTAAAGGATATGAAAATCCTTTTTAAAAATTGGGATTTCTAGTTATTTGTCTGTATTCTGCATGACAACTGTATCCAATAAAGAAGTCTTTTCTAAATACATGGAAACAAAAAAGGAAATTGAATTGAGAAACATTTATGCACACAGATACAGATTCTCTGGGCATTTCCCCTCCCGCCTGGCCCCACCAAGTACAGTTTTCTCAGGTGTCTTCAGGGGATTGACTCCAGGACCTCCTGCAAATACCAAAACCCAAAGATCCATATACATAAAATAGTTGAGTATTTGCTATGACCTATGCATATCTTCCTATGTACATTAAATCATCTCTAGCTTTCTTATAATACCTAATACTGTGTAAATGCTATGTAATTAGTTGCTAGCACACAGAACATTCAAATTTTGTTTTGTGGGACTTTTTGGAATTTTTTTGTTTTTAAACATTTTTGATTTGAGGTTTGTTGAATCTGAGGAAGCTGAACCCACAGATATGGAGAGCTGACTGTATCAGAAACTTACAGCGAGATTAAGGAAAGGTTTTTATCTTAACTACTTTTTCCCTGGGAAATTCCAGAAGTATGAGGACTAAAGTATTAGCAAATATGGCTTCCGTGTCCTCAGACCTTTATATTGTCTTTCTTAACAGCAGAGATATGCAGTTTTATAAAATATTGTTTTCAGTATTGAACCATGAAAACTCACTTCTCAAATGGCTGCTAATATTTAGACTTACGTGTTCATTTTCATTCTGTGATAATAATGAGAACATACCAAAGATTAGCTTTCACAAATGTTTGAGATACTGTGTAACAGTATACACCATTTTAAACTTTTACCTTTCTTTCAGTATGCTTTTAGGCAATTAATAAATGGCATAATTTAGTACTTTGCCAATACTTCATTGCTTATTTGCAAAGAGGCATTTAAGAGAATGAATTGGGAGTGTAGATTTATCATTCTTTCACCTACTCAGTCAGATAATATAGTTTTTAAGGAGTTAAGAAACTTGAAATATAATCTCCTACTTCTCCATTTTGAAAACAGAAATACATTATTTCTCAGGACTGTGGTGTTGAATTATCCATTGTTTTGCAGTGAGGACATTTTCTCAGTGAATGCACAGTTTCTTTGAGATAGTCACCGGAATAATCATCAAAAAGAAACACCTACCATTTAATGTGCAATAATACACAAATATTCTCTTAAGTTCTGTTTGAGAGATTGACTGGATATTTTTAGTGATCTGTTAGGATAATTTTCATTCTTTATCTTCCCTGCAGTATGATACATTCTTTCCAAATGATTTTATTCAACCCCAGGAAACTGAAAATAAATGAAAAAAATCTTATTTTGCACTTTCTCAGAAAATGTTTCATCAATACTTAACTGTTCAGTAATCTCACATATTGTCTGATTAGTATCTGCTTAGGAGGTGGAAGGTTCTGGAGTTTGATGGGCAGTGATAGGTATTCTGTTGGCCGCAGACGCCCATCTGTATAAGCTGGCAGTCAGATCAGGCTGCGCAGGGGAATTCCTGCTGTCAGCCACCTGCAGATGGGTGTGCAAGCTGGTGGGTGAAGCACAGCGAGGACAAACCCAGGCTTGGGATTTGTGGATGTGCAGTCTTCCCAGTGGTCAAGAACTTGAGAATTTAGAGCTCTCCTAAGTGGTGCCAGTGGTAAACAAATGCCTGACAATGCAGGAGACAGAAGAGATGTGAGTCCAGTCCCTGGGTTGGGAAGGTCCCCTGGAGGAGAGCTTGGCAGCCTGCTCCAATATTCTTGCCTGGAGAATCCCATGGACAGAGGAGCCTGCTGCTGCTAAGTCGCTTCAGTTGTGTCCAACTCTTCGTGACCCCATGGACTGCAGCTTACTAGGCTCCTCTGTCCATGGGATTTTCCAGGCAAGAGTACTGGAGTGGGTTGACATTGCCTTCTCCAACAGAGGAGCCTGGTGGGCTACAATCCATAGGGTCACAAAACGTCAGACATGACTGAAATGACTTGTGCCCACACACAAGTAGGGTGAATAGGCCATGAGGGCAAGGGTGTCAAAAAATTCTGATAGTAGGACACCAAGAAGTATCTTGGATTGAAGAATTTGGGCATAGAAGCTCTGTGATCTGTTGCAAACCTGGTTAACAGTTGCCTATCAATTTCTGACTATCCGCTGAGGGCTGGTCGTCCCTGGTTAGAGCTGCCGTGTGGGTGACAAGAAGCCTTTACAGTAATTACCCATGATTCATGGCTGGAGTGGCTTAGATTCTGCCTCTGGCAGAGTTGGTTCAGATACAGGGTTTATAAGGTTGGGATCAATGAGTACAATGGGGGAAGGACTTGATTTGTTAATATATTTTTAAGAATTTTTAACAGCTTTATTGAGATTTAATTCTCACACCATGTAACTTAACCCTTTTAAATTGTATAGTTCAGTGGTATTGAGTTTATCCATGGAGTTGCACACCCATTACTACAGTCTATTTTAAACCATTTTTATCACTCTGAAAGGAAGTCCCCTAACGCCTTCCCAGTGTTTTCTTTTTTTTTTTCCTCTTTTTTTTTTTAATTATTATTATTTTTTTTATTAGTTGGAGGCTAATTACTTCACAACATTGCAGTGGGTTTTGTCATACATTGACATGAATCAGCCATGGAGTTACACGTATTCCCCATCCCGATCCCCCCTCCCACCTCCCTCTCCACCCGATTCCTCTGGGTCTTCCCAGTGCACCAGGCCCGAGCGCTTGTCTCGTGCATCCCACCTGGGCTGGTGATCTGTTTCACCCTAGATAATATACATGCTGTTCTTTCGAAACATCCCACCCTCACCTTCTCCCACAGAGTTCAAAAGTCTGTTCTGTATTTCTGTGTCTCTTTTTCTGTTTTGCATATAGGGTTATCGTTACCATCTTTCTAAATTCCATATATATGTGCCCAGTGTTTTCTAATCTCCAGCCCCCTGGCAACCTCGAATCTATATTCCATTTCTATAAATTTGCCATTCTGCATATTTCATATGATTTCATATGGCTTGTGGTGCTCTTTGACTGGCTTTTTTCACTAAGCATCATGTTTTCAAGAATTGTCCATGGTGTAGTTTGTTATCGGTATTTATTTTATGGCTAAGTAATATTCCATTGTATGGATATACCATTTTTTATATATTCATTCATCAGCTGATGGATATTTGCTTTATGTCTTCTTTTTGGCTGTTATGAACAATGCTGCTATGAGTATTCCTATACAGTTTTTTTTTAATGTGACCATGTAATTTATCTTGGGTATTTCATGTAGGAGTAAAATTGCTAGGCTGGTTAATATGTTGTAATTTTTTGTATGTATTTGGGGCCATTATCAACTAATGTGAATATCTTATCAATAACATAAAACCTCAAATTATTTGTGGTTGTCATTAAAAGGCTTTTTGCTTTGAGTACAGTCAAGTTTTCTGAACTGTTAGTAGCTAGCCCTTCTTTTCTATCCAGATTTTTAAAATATTTAAGCCTATTCTGAATTTCTTTGGCTTGTGGGCTCTTTGGCAGTTATTCTGTTACTTTTTTATAAGAATGTGATGACTTTTGGCACCATATAAGGGTTCTTGCTTATAATTTATATACATGAATTTTAAGTGTCTTAAGAATGGTAATATATGTATGTTGACTTTTTAAAACAGAAAATTCTAAGGTATAATATGTTACAAGTTAATGGTTTCCTTACACTGAAATGGGCTTACCTGGTGGCTCAGATGGTAAAGTATCTGTCTGCAATGCTGGAGACCCGGGTTCGTTCCCTGGGTCGGGAAGATCCCCTGGAGAAGGAAGTGGCAACACTCCAGTACTCTTGCCTGGAAAATCCCATGGACAGAGGAGCCTGGTAGGCTACAGTCCATGGGGTCGCAAAGAGTCGGACACAGTTGAGCGACTTTACTTACACTGAAATGCAAACTCCTATGATTTGATTTGTCACTTCATTATGCCTGTAATGAGATTAATTATTTTTAACCGGGTTCTCCAGCGAAGTTTTCCTTTAATGATGAAGATAATAAAGATAGACTAGACCAGCAGAAATATTCTTTTCTCTATTTTTCTAGACATTTTCATAGTCGTCTTTATGGTTTACTCCAGGACCATAACTTGAGAATATAGTCGTTTACAGTATGAATTTTATGTGTTTGGATTTTTATTTTCTTCTTATGAGTCATTCTGAGAGCAACTCTTGTTTTTTTCCTATTTATTCATCCTCTCTCTTCCTCTCACACGCCCTTTCTCTCATCTCTCACTGGTCCTGTGAAATAACATGGTTGGATTTCTGCTTTAAGCTATCTTTAAATTTGATTTCACACCATAATAGAACATTGAGTTTTTTTTATGATAACTGTTTTGCAATCATGTGGTTGAAATCATGCATCTTTATTTTCATCATGTTATGTTCAGAATCAAAAGCATCATTTGGCCCTTAAATTATATTGACACCCACTCTCTTCTTTATTATTCTGCTTTTATTTATATTAAATTTTGAGATATAAAATATGTTTCTTTTAAGAAAAACATAAATATAAAGCTTATAAATTATACAGTGAAATATCTCCTACACTGTGATTCTTTATCTCCCAAGTACCGCAACCCAGAACAACCAGTTTTGAATGTGGCTTTCCAGAAAATGTTATTATACATACATACACTTCACACACTTATATTCACATACATTCTTTTAAGGAAATGTTGTTATTTTATACATTACATATGCTTCAATATCTTGACTTCCTTTCCCCCATCCCATTTAGAATCGACACTGAGGGGTGCTATAACTAATTTCTACTTTCATGTCTGCTTTGGCAGCCGGGGGCTCTGGGCTCACAGTTGCCAAGAACCTTCTGTCCAATTACAGTTGCCTATTCTAAGACCAGTTTTCTGGTTTAATTTGTCTTCTGTCTTCTTGTTTTTTTTTTTTTTTGGTGGGAGGTGGGTTATTATATCTTCTTTACATGAGCCATGTAAGCAGTTTTAGTAAATGGGAGAATTGAAAAGTTATTATTAAAATAAGAGGTCTATTTGACCTTATGCACCAGTTATTGTTCGATGCTATTGTGTATAATTTATGACTTTGGAAGTTCTAAACATCAAGATAATATTTGGGAAACTACTTTTTCAGTATTGTAGTTGGTGCTGAAATACTCCAAATAAACTACTTTAATATAGTTAACAAACTCAGGAAAGTTTTTTTTTTAATCTAATGAGAGCATTATTTTTTAAAAAAAAGACACTAATGATTTTCTATTTGAAACATTTAAAAAAATTTTGAAATAGAGGATGATTCTTTTTTTTTTAAAGGTAGCAACTGTTTCATCCTTAAGATAAACTCTTGTGCATCTGTTATCATCCTTGTTGATATAGTTACACTGTATTCTTTGGCAACATATTTAAATAGGAAATGTATTTCATGGAATTTTGTTGTTCTCTGAGTCTGCAGTATTATGGTTTGACTGTAGTAAACATGGATTTTATTACCCTTGGGGACCGCTTTTCTCTGGACCCTAGGTGATTTCCTTGAACATGGATTCACAGGTGGTAAATTGCTAGAATTTTTGTTTCAGTGAAAGAAGTCATTTCACATAGGTCTGTCCTCATTTGCCTTTATATATAGAATTCTTAGGAGCTCAGTGTCATTTTCTTAGCAAGGGAATTAGGCCTAAAATATGTCTGTTTGGAAAATTAGATTAGAATTGATTTTCAGTTGGGGTTACTAATTAGTGCTCCAGATTAAGAGTAGTATTAAAAGTTATTTTTGGAAGTGTGTGTGGGTGGGTGGGTGGTTTATTGTCTTTTTCTTATGTAACTTAATGTCCATGTATTAAATTGTGGCTCTTGGTTTTGATCCTTTTCTAGAGGGCAGTGAGATGAACTGGTCAATCACTGTCCAGTGACTTTATTGGTAGGACTCCAATTATTTAATTAAAAGAACTAGGACTAGAATTACTACTATTCATATATTCTTGCATCTGTTAGTGGTTAGCTTAGCCAAGATTGTTTTTCAGTGTTTTTATGAATCATCAGGATAAGCTGTTCTGTAACATTCATTCATTCATCATTTCTCTGAGTCAAACATCTTGAAACAGTTTCTACTCACAGTCTTGACATCGTCTCTTCCCATTTGCTGTCAATATAATGCAGTCGAGCTTTTGCTTCAACCACATCAGTGCTGTGGTTGCCAGGATCATCAATGACTTTATTGCTTACATTTTCCCAAGTCTTACCTAATTTTGTCTTTCTGTACCATTTTACATGGAAATACTCTCCAAGTGTTCTCATCTCTTGGCATATCACATACTCTTACTTTTATTGCTGTAGTTGGCTATCCCTTCCCTTTATTCTTTGTTGGCTTTCTTTCCTTTGTTCAATATTTAGCTAATTTTCCAGAATTTTGTCCTCAAACATATTTTATTTTCACTTGGTACACTCTTCTCTGGCCTCTGTCTCTATTTGCTGATGACTTTCAAATCTTTATCTCTAGACCTTGACTTTCTTGAGCTCTAAATTCTTTTGTCTAACTGCTTACTAGATATTTCAGTTGGTGAATTCACAGATCTTTTAAAACCCACATCCATGTCTCTCACTGTATTCCTTTTTTCCCCTTAATCTTGCTCAGTTACCCAAGACAGAAATTTAGGCATCCTCCTTGAAGATTTTCTCTCCATCATTTGTCACATACAGGCAATCTAATACCAAGCCCTATTGCTTCTTACTTTTTTCTTGTCTTACTGCTTTTACTGCCATTATTTCTTGAATCACAAAGCCATGTAAACAGAGAAGGTAAGGTAATAGGTTATATTAGGGTTGTCTGCAGGAAGCTGCTATGGAAGTTGCTAGGTTGAGGAAGGAGGCACTTAACCAAGCCTTGAGATCTCAAAACTTAGAAGTTGCCATCTGCAGATAGAAGAATGTATTAGCATTATCCTGGCCAAAGGGACATGAGGCCTTATCACGGGAATGAGAGAGAGGGTATATTCCCAGCAAAGGCTCCAGCATGTGTCAGAAACCAGGCAGGTAACATTAAGACAAAGTTATAAAAATCTAACATTAAAAAGGAGTTTAGGAAAAATGGTTTGGCAAAGAAACTTCTAGGCTAAGGAAAAAAAAAGAGAGAAACTAAGAGACATGATCATTACATTCAGGTAGAGGAAGGATCATCTTTTGAAAATGTGTTTGTTTTGTGATATCAACGGAGGGGAAGAAGGTAGGACCATAGCTCAAGTGTACCATTTCCCCCTGCTTTAATAGAAAGGAGAAAATTTAGGGTCTGCTGCATTGAGAGGCAATCTTCACTGTTCCAGATGTTTGTATAGAAACTGGAAAATACTTATCAAGTATATTGTAGGTGGAATCATCATACTGATTGTTACAATGTTCATACTGCTAATAATACAATTATGGGAAATCATTATATTAACTGAATCATTATATAAATGTAGCTTAGAGGGCCCTCTAAAGTCCACTTCAAACATCCTTTGCTTTGATACTAAAGAACTTCAGAGACTTAATGGTTTACTGTTAAGCTTGAAAGCGTTTGCAAGAATAAACTACTTAATAGACAAAGTCTGAACTTTCTTTTGTATCTATTTTCTGAACAGGTATCATAAATAAAATTTATCTATTTATTCTCAACTAAGATTATTAGCTTACAATTTCCTGAGACATTGCCAGAAAAGAAATGTTTTACTTTATTTTTGTATTCTTTAAAGAGCATCTTGCAACATCCAGATTTGAGGTGGGGAGACATATAATCATGAGACAGTTTATATTTATTTGTTCAAAGCTCTGGTCTCATGAAAATTGCTATATGTATAGTTGTTTCAACAACTGTTATTATTAGGGGTTTGTATGAAAGTCTGCCAACATGGTCTCAATATTTATATTAATAGATCAAAATGTTTTGAAAAGAGCTGCTTCTCAACTGTGATCTTTGTTGTTTTTGAAATCCAAAATGTACTGGAGTTGTTTTCATTTCATACAGTTGAAATAGTTTCTATTGCCAGTCTTTTTTCCCTCTTTTATTTAAAGACCAGAAGTTCTTGGACAAAGAATTTCTATCTCAGACTGATAAGAAAAATGAGAGAATTTTTTTCTGGAACAGAGGAGGGTGAGAATTAATAAAAATTAACACCCTTAAATGTTAGTATCCTAGTGATCCTAACACATTCTCATCAATGATAGCAACTCATTATTGAAATTGTTCATTGGTCCTAAGGTAGTCATGAATTCTGGATATCATTAAGCAATGTAGATTAAGCAATGTAACAAAATACTAATTTTACAGTTTCAACTTGCCTTGCCTTCAGTAAATTCAGTTGAGCAGGACTCAGTTCCTAAGGAAAAAATACTTGAGACCTGAATAATATTTCCATGAATAAGGTAATTGATTTGTGATTGGTTCATTTGATGCTTTTAGGTTCACAGAAATCTTATTGCTCACGAATCTTGACACGGGCAATGCAGGTGTTTACATGAATATAAAATTAGCAACTATATTTAGCTGTAATTAAAATCTAGTGTGGTATGTAAAATCTGTTTGTCTTTGACTATAACTTATTCCAAGTTAATGAGATCTTAACAAGGCATAGAGTGTATGTCCCTTTTTGCAAAGGTGATGATATTTTCTTAATGAGTGTCTGTGTATGGATTAGCTAATTTTGACTTAGCTACAAACCTGCAAAAACATGGTCTAAACTTTTTTTTTTTATTATGGCCAATTTTCCTTTAAATTTATACTACTTGTACAAATACCCTGTATTATGAGCCAGGAAATTTCACAGGTGTGGATTTAATTTGTTGTGTGAGTCCGCAGAGGTTGTACATATTGTATAAATGTTCGGTTCTTTTTCCTTAGTTGGCCGAGTCAAATTAAGATTTTTCCAGTCATTGCTCTTTAACTTCCTGCTAATCCAACATCACTTACCCCATAATCAATTTCTTTTTTTCATATGATCTTTTGTTTTTTCTATTCTTAATCCCAAGTGGAAAAATTAATATATTTTGAAGGTTTAGGGAGGGATACTTTTAAATTTTTGTATTCTGTGTTTCCTTTTCTCCCCTCAAGCAAGTTGCAATGCTGAAGGCTCAATTCCAGCTGCT
The DNA here is from genome assembly GCF_910594005.1 of Cervus elaphus. NCBI lineage: Eukaryota > Metazoa > Chordata > Mammalia > Artiodactyla > Cervidae > Cervus > Cervus elaphus. The sequence goes on from NC_057840.1 coordinate 28,440,675, forward strand.
TTATGAAGCAGCGACAGAAGGTCATTTTAGAGATAAAATGTCACAAATCTACCAACTTCCTCCACCATCTCAAGGAGCTCTATAAATTCCCATTTTTTTGGCTTTTTACATTGGAAATGCTTTATCTTGGGAAATTTTTTTTTTTTTTTTGGGAAATTTTTAAAGACACTGACACAATATCACCAACCCATGAAAGAGGAGATCTTTCTCTAATAGGGTAGTTGTTTTATTCTGAGTGTAAAGGGTGGTCACCTGAGAATTAGGGGAATAAATAAGTATGACTTTATTATGTTGACTTCCCTGCATAAATTGTTTATAACTGTGCAGTGTGTTATGGATGTGCTTCTTAGATATGTGCATGTGTTCTTAGTTGCTTAGTTGTGCCTGACTCTGAATCCGCATGGACTGTAGCCCTCCAGGCTCCTCAGTCCATGGGATTTCCCAGGCAAGAATACTGGAGTGGGTTGCTATTTCCTCCTCCATGGGATCTTCCCTACCCAGGGATCAAACCTACGTCTCCTGCATTGACAGTTGGATTCTTTACCACCGAGCCACCCAAGAATCCCGTGTTTCTTAAATAGATGTCCTATAATCAAGAAGATTTTAACCCTGGGCCTAGTTAAATACTTTTTTCTCCTCCTGAATTAACATAGATAAACTTTTGATTTTCCCATGGAGTCTCTCAGAACCCAAAGCACTCTTTATCAGTTGCTCTTTCATTCAAAATAATCACACAGCATTAGTGAAAGTTGAAGTACATTGTCCTAGAAAATTTGTTGATGCAAGGGGTAAAGTATAAGGCAAAAGTTAAAGGTACTATCATCAAAGACTCTTGTCTCAGGACTTCCCTTGTGGTCTAATGGCTAATATTCCATGCTTCCAATGCAGGTGGGCTTGCAATGCAGAGGGCCTGGGTTGGATCCCTGGTCAGGGAACTAGATCCCACATGCTGTGATTAAAGATCCTGTGTTCTGCAACTAAGACCCGGCACAGCCACATAAAAATACTAAGAAAAAAAAAAAAAAAGATTCTTGTCTCTCTCAGAAAGTGATAAAGTCTAGAAAATGATGAAGTCTAATGAGGTGGATGAACTTAGAGCCTATTATACAGAGTGAAGTGAATCAGAAAGAGAAAGATAAGTATCGTATACTGATGCATATATATGGAAGCTAGAAAGATGGTACTGATGAATTTATTTGCAGGGCAGCAATGAAGAAACAGACACAGAGAACAAACTTTATGGACACGGAGGGAGGGGAGAAGGGAGAGGGTGAGAAGTATGGGGAGAATAACATGGAAACTCACATTACCATATGTAAGATAGACAGCCAGTGGGAATTTGCTGTATGGCCCAGGGAACTCAAACAGGGGCTTTGTGACAATCTAGAGGGTGGGATGGGGAGGGAAATGGGAGGGAGGTTCAAAAGGGAGGGGACATATGTATACCTATGGTTGATACTTGTTGATGTTTGACAGAAAACAACAAAATTCTATAAAGCAATTATCTTTCAATTTAAAAAATTTTAAAAGATGAGTGGTCATCGTTTTAGAATTAGAGTTTCATGGAAGAAGTGGGGAGGGGATTTTAAAGGTGGAAGTTTAAATTTGGATTTATCAGAAAGAACTAGAATATAATGTATTTTAAGGGAACTACAAATATACCCAAAGTCTAGGTTCAGGTGCGAATATTGCATGCAGGAAAAACAAGACAATGAGTTTAGCTTTGTCCAATGAAGAGCAGGTTGGATTGGATAGTTTCAATGGAAATATGCAAATTCCTGTTTATTTTTATAAATAATTGGGCTTTATTAAAGATTTATGTCAATTATGCTGAAGCAACACTGAGACTGGGTCAGAAATTGTACTGCTGTATACTTCTTTTTTTTTTTTTTTGCTGTATACTTCTACATACGTAGACGTGTTCACTTTTCAAAATGTTTTGAATGTACAGTTGAGTCCCCAGTGTCTATGGCTTGCCATGGGGCTTCCTTGGTGGCTCAGATGGTAAAGATTCTGCCTGCAATGCAGGAGGACCAGGTTCGGAAGATCCCCTGGAGAAGGGAGTGGCTACCCACTCCATTCTTGCCTGCAGAATTCCATGGACTGAGGAGCCTGGAGGGCTACCGTCCATGGGATTGCAAAGAGTTGGACACGACAGCGCCACTAACACTTTTTACATGGCTTGCCGTATTGGTGATTAGGTTATTGTTTTCATCATCTTCCTGAAAAGAGAAAAACCAGTAGGACATTTTTCTCTTTAATATGTCACATACGATTGTAAGTTTACTTTTACATTTGCAAAAGAGGGATATATATGTGAATAAAAGCATGGCTCTTTAATTGTGGAAGTGAATCAGTATCATGTAGGAAAAGCAAAACCCTATAGAAACATATACGAAACTCAGTGTTTATTAAGAAAAAATTCCTAATCGTCATCTTTGTCAAAGGGCAGAGATAATACCATTTAAAGTTTAATGTCCTTTATTCAAGTCAAACAAAGTGAGTGCGGTACCTCACAAGCAGTAGGGTACTCTTCCCAAGGGATTTGGGGCAAGAGTGAGGGTTTTTTTTTCCCCCAGTATAAATTTATTTGGCTATATTGGGTCTCCATTGCAGCATGTGGGATCTTCTCTGCATTATGCTGGATCTTTCGCTGAGGTGTTAGGATTCTCTAGTTGTGGCACAGGGGCTTAGCTGCTCTTTCCCAGATCAGGGATGGAATTGGTATTGCCTGCATTGCAAGGGGCCACTGGGCCACCAGGGAAGTCCTTCAAGAGTGGGTTTTATTGCGTTTAGAAGAGGCAGTGTGGAAACAAGGACATGACTGGCTAAGAAGTCGGACTTTCTTATAAGGCTGCGAGGTCCTGTTTTCTAGGGTAAGATAAGCCAGCTGTGGTTGATTATGATTGGTGGATGATGCTGTTTCCTGGACAAGGGGTATTTCCCAGAAGTGCAGGCTGACTTAGGTTCTGCTTTGTGACCTGAGCTGGGATACTGGGATGGCCTTTATGTGGGTCCATACGACTTTCATTATCCTCTTATGCTGTTTTAAATGAACTTGAAAATTAGTATTGGAAAAGTCTCTCTGACTAGTTCAAATGACTGATGTTTGTGTCATTTTTGATCCAGATATCCAAAATATAGAGTTTCATACAGAGGTACAATCATTTTCTAAACTGAATTAAGCTTCTGGTATAAAGTACCAGAGTATTCAGGGTATAATGACCACTCATCCAAGTGATTAAGAATTAAAAGAAAAAAATTCATAACACATGTGCTATTATTTAGTTTTATAAACTGTTAATAACCTAATAATAAATCTAAGAGCTTTATAATAAAGAGGAAATTATGATAGCTAGGTACATGTTTAGTTATATATTTGAATACATTTATTTTTGGAGGCCTAATGTCTATTTTTCCCCCCAGCAGTTTTTTAGTTATATTTTTCTGTAGTGTTTTTTTAATTTAATTTTAATTAATTAATTAATTTTACTTTACAACATTGTATTGGTTTTGCCATACATTGACTTGAATCTGCCATGGGTGTACATGTGTTCCCCATCCTGAATCCCCCTCCCACCTCCCTCCCCATCCCATCTCTCCTGGTCATCCCAGTGCACCAGCCCCGAGCATCCTGTATCATGCATCGAACCTGGACTGGCGATTCATTTCACATATGATAATTTACATGTTTCAATGCCATTCTCCCATATCATCCTGCCCTCGCTCTCTCCCACAGAGTCCAAAAGACTGTTCAATACATCTGTGTCTCTCTTGCTGTCTCGCATACAGGGTTATCATTACCATCTTTCTAAATTCCATATATATGCATTAGTATACTGTATTGGTGTTTTTCTTTCTGACTTACTTCACTCTGTATAATAGGCTCCAGTTTCATCCATCTCATTAGAACTGATTCCAATGTATTCTTTTTAATGGCTGAGTAATATTCCATTGTGTATATGTACCACAGCTTTCTTATCCATTCATCTGCTGATGGGCATCTAGGTTGCTTCCATGTCCTGGCTATTATAAGCAGCGCTGCGATGAACATTGGGGTGCACGTGTCTCTTTCAGATCTGGTTTCCTCAGTGTGTATGCCCAGCAGCGGGATTGCTGGGTCATATGGCAACTCTATTTCCAGTTTTTTAAGGAATCTCCACACTGTTCTCCATAGCGGCTGTACTAGTTTGCATTCCCACCAACAGTGTAAGAGAGTTCCCTTTCCTCCACACCCTCTCCAGCATTTATTGCTTGTAGACTTTTGGATAGCAGCCATCCTGACTGGCGTGTAATGGTACCTCGTTGTGGTTTTGATTTGCATTTCTCTGATAATGAGTGATGTTGAGCATCTTTTCATGTGTTTGTTAGCCATCTGTATGTCTTCTTTGGAGAAATGTCTGTTTAGTTCTTTGGCCCCCTTTTTGATTGGGTCTTTTATTTTTCTTGTTTTTTAAAAGTAGCTATCATTTCATAATTCTTAGTTTATCAGAGAAACCAGCTTTATCTCATTTTTAATAAATAGTGCTAATGAATTCAAGTCTAGTCGGCATAGATTCTCTGAAGTCTTAGAAGTATATCCATACCAGTTATGAAATTGAATTCTTATATAATTTTTTTCTTTCTTGTTCAGTCACTCAGTCATGTTTGACTCTTTGCAGCCCCATGGACTGTAGCCCTCCAGGCTCCCTGTCCTTCACTACCTCCCTGAGTTTGCTCAAACTCATGTCCATCGAGTCGGTGATGCCATCCGACCTTCTCTTCCTCTGTCACCCCTTTCTTCTCCGGCCTTCAATCTTTCACAGCATCAGGGTCTTTTCTAGTGAGTTGGCTCTTCTCATCAAGTAGCCAAAGTATTGGAGCTTCAGCTTCAGCACAGCCCTTCCAATGAATATTCAGGGTTGATTTCCTTTTGAATTGACTGGTTTGATCTCCCTGCCATCCAAGGGACTCTCAAGAGGCTTCTCTAATACCACAGTTCAAAAACATTGATTTTTCAGCACTCAACCTTCTCTGCGGTCCATCTCTCACATCTGTACATGATTACTGGAAGAACCATAGCTTTGACTATATAAACCTTTGTCAGTAAAGTGATGTTTCTGCTTTTTAATACATTTTCTAGGTTTGTCATAGTTTTTCTTCCAGGGAGTAAGCGTCTTTCAGTTTCATGGCTGCAGTCATCATCCACAGTAATTTTGGAGTCCAAGAAAATAAAATCTGTCACTGTTTGCATTGTTTCCCCATCTATTTGCCATGAAGTGATGAAACCAGATGCCATGATCTTAGTTTTTTGAATGTTGGGTTTTAAATTTAGTTCTTCGTTGTCTTCTGCCATGAGGGTGGTGTCATCTGCATATCTGAGGTTGTTGATATTTCTCCTGGCAATCTTGATTCCAGCTTGTGCTTCTTCCAGCAAGCATTTTGCATGATGTACTCTGAATATAAGTTAAGTAAGCTGAAAAGAATCATTTTGTCTGTCCTATTATTCTGCATAATTTTGTTTATCTAATGTAATAGAATTGTAGTTCAATTTTAAAAAGTTACAGAACTTATTAGACACTGTTTAATTATAAAGTATTTTGTTTGCAAGATGTGTTTAAATTTAATGGCTCTAAAGACAATTTTTGTATTCCAACTTGGACCTTGCACCTAGTTCAATTTGAAAATAGAGAAAACACAAGAATTTAGGTGAATGACACAAATATGATCCACATGATAGAGTGGTGCTTTGCAACACTAACAAAATAGTTAATACAAGTCAGTAAGGTAGGTTGATAACAGGAGACAAAATATTAAGGGTTAGGGGAAATATGTGAAAATCTGGAGAAAGTAAAATGAACCAGAGAAAGCAGCCTTAAAGGTGGTAATTAAGAAATTTGTGCTGAATAGAGGAGTTGTTGGGGCTTACAGACGCAAAAAAAAAAAGTCAGGGGAGGGAAAGAGGTAGAAAGCCTTGTTGGTGAGTGTTCTGAGCTGCTGGGAGCAAGGTTCTGACTGGCAGCAAGTGGGAGATGCTCATGGTTTGACTGCTAGGGAGCGGAGGAGGGAGAAAGCAAGCACCTCTTTAAAAAAATTTATGTCAAAATGGTGTTCAGTGGTCCATCACATTGAATCAACACACCTTTATGGAGAACATTATTTAGCACACCCTAGGGGGGCACATTTCTCTTGGTCTTTGAACTTGAAAACCTTTTCTTGTTGATCTTTAATATGGGTCATTGAACAGATTCTGTTTTACCTGATTAGATAAATGGTAACAAGACTTAGGTCGACTTCTTCTATTTTACTGTACTTACTCAACAGTTCACTTTGTCAAATTTCTACCTCCTCTACAAGATTAAGGAAATTAGTGGTTACAAGGTAATGTAATTTATTCAGCTTGAAAAGTTACTGAGGCATATATTTTCCCACCTTCTTAACCATCATTTATTTGTTAGAAGCATTCCCTGAAGTGTATGATGAGTCAACATTTCTTTTGCCTAAGTCCAATAAAATCAAAGCATTATTTAATTTAAAACGTTATAAATCATGTGCATGTTAATGTTCTTTTCTTAACATTTAATTGGAGACTTTTTCTCAATTAGCTCACTAAAATGTTACTAGGTTCCTCTGTGTCTGTCTGGTATTTGAACAGAGAGGCAACTAATTAGAATAACAGAACAGCATGACTGTCATTCCTGCATTTTTATACGTTTTTTTTTTTAAATGGAGATTTTTTAAAGGAAGCTGTGCCAAAAAATGTATTATATTACTAAATATAAGATCCACACTCTTTCTTAAGGCACTTTTTCACCTCATTATCTAGACATTCTTTTATTTTCTATCATAATACCAACCAAAAAAATGGAATGTTTTCCCAAGTTAAAAAAAAGAAAAGCTTTCATGCATAAAAACTCAAACTGCTAAAACAAATTTATCAGGAGGTGGTTTTTGACAGATCTTCTCCATTACAAAAGAATTTCCTGAAGATTACTTTAAATAGACAAGTCCCTTAGTGTGCTGAGAATCCAATCAAAGAATGTTCCAAGTTTTAAACACTTTCTTTTATGGGCACACCTGTTCCTAATATTCATATGTAAATGTATGCTGTTTGCATGTGTGTCCCAGCGTGGGGGGGTGGGTAAGTGAAAAATGGTTTGTAAATTGCCAATGTTGAAAAAACAGTCATGATGCCTTAGTCTACTTTTGCCATATACTATTTTGTCCTGCTAACCTCTCATCCTTTCATCCCAGTCCCAGAGGAGAGTGTTGGAGATAAAGTGAAATTTCACTCAAGGAGGCATCCTCTGTGTTATACTCCAATAAAAATATTTTAAAAAGGAAAAAAAAAACTTAGAATCTTGAAATATTAAAAAGGAAACACGCTCTGTGAAAAGAGAGGAAATTATTAGATAATACTAAATTAGGTAATGTTAAATAAGTTTTACCCTCCTATTGTAGTTCTTAGTACCCTTAGATCAAAATACTTCAAATTTGTCACTCAAGTATGCTTTTAGTAAATTGATCTAATTTAATTGAATCCTTAAAGTCCATAGTATTTATAGTGCTCATTTCTGTGAATTGTGAATCTGCTCACATTTGTTGTTCATGAAACTGTGAAAGGATTTTTCATGTATTTTCATGAATAGCTTTGAGTGTGAACTCCTTCAAAATAACACTTTCATGGCTTTTTAAAATGGTCCCTAGTAACTGTACCTGGTACTTTGTACCTAGTACTGTTGCAGGAAGGGGGAAACTGGGCTCTTGTCTAACACTCAGAAATGAATTGTCCGAGGAGACACGTGCTGACAAAGCAAGAGATTTTATTGGGAAGGGCACCCGGGTGGAGAGCAGGAGGGTGAGGGAACCCAGGAGAACTGCTCTCCGTCTGGCTCGCAGTCTTGGGTTTTATGGTGATGGGATTAGTTTCCGGGTGGTCTTTGGCCAATCATTCTAATTCAGAGTCTTTCCTGGTGGCGCACGCATCGCTCAGCCAAGATGGATGCCAGCAAGAGGGATTCTGGGAAGTGGACGGACACGCGGTGTCTCCTTTTGACCTTTCCTGAACTCTTCTGGTTGGTGGTGGCTTATTAGTTCCGTATTCCTTATCAGGATCTCCTGTCATAAAACAACTCATGCAAACGGTTACTATGGTGCCTGGCCAGGGTGGGTGGTTTCAATCAGTGTGGGCCCCTAATAGTACTACATAATGGATGCGTAACTAAAGGACAACATATATTGGACAAGTGTTTAACTTTATTTTACCTCTGCTATTTCACTTAATCTCAACACAAATCTGTGCAACTGGGGCATTATTAGAGTACTACTCACCTTATATGTAAGACTAGGTGGACTTGCTATAGCCATGCGTTCCGGAAACAAACTCACTCAGAAGGACAATGCAGATAGTGGAGTGCAGTTTATTACACTGGTGGGCCCCAAGGCAGAGTTTCCTCTTAGCCAAGGACCCTGGCCAACTTTTGTGAAAACCTTATATACCTAAGTGTACTGCTGAAGCCCACATCCCCAAATTCCGTAAACCTAGCCTGGAAAGTGTTAAAGGGAGATACAATCAGGTTACAGCCATGATTCATAATCAGAAGGGTCAGCTGGTTATACATTGTCGCCTACACCAGTGGTTGCCATAAAGATTACAAAGGTGATTGACTCCATAGGGGATTATTGCATTCTTTTTGGCGATGGGAAATCTGGTATGGAATCCGGTGTTTATCAGTCTGGGAGGCCAGTTCGGCTATAGGTATGTTATCCCCATGGCTACATAGTCCAAAGCTCCCTGAAAGTGCAAGGTGGAGTTTCCTTCTTTTTCAAGATGGAGTCAGCTCAGCCTGTTCTTCTCCTCCCTCAGGCTCAAAGACAGCTCTTTCCCAGGGTCAGACAGCGAGTGGACTTCAGACTTGTCATGTTGTCATGGGCTCATCTGTTCCTTCACCAGCTGTTACTCCCTTTCTCCCCTCAATCAATCAATTCAATTCAGTCGCTCAGTCGTGTCCGACTCTTTGCGACCCCATGGACTGTAGCCTACCAGGCTCCTCTGTCCATGGGCTTTTCCAGGCAAGAGTACTTCCAAATTAAAAGCGGCAATCTTTTATCCTTATTATTGTGAAATGATACCAGTCACTCCTTCATTGTATCACAGTTTATACTATAAGTGTGAATTTACCATGATGATCCATCCTTCCTTTATTTGGAAAATTAACCAAGAGCAGGAGGAAGATACCTCAGGGGAAACACAGTTTGGAGAGGAACTCCATTTTGTTTCAATGTTAAATTTTAACTTTCAATCCTGTTGAAGTATTTACTCAACTGTCAGTAAAATGACAAATCTTCTACCTCATTTCACAAGAGGGCAGCACTTTCTTTTAAAATTTAAAGTATGACTCTTAAAAATATAGTCACATTAACTTTTTCTGTCTTGAAGTTAAGCTTGAGTGGTTTACCGAAGGACTAGCACCTATCTTTCTTTGGGGAAATTTAAGAGTAAGATAAGTGCAAAATTTCAGAGTAACTTGGGATCCTTTCAGGAAATGAAAAGATGAATTATAATAACCCCTAGAATTTTTCACTTTAAAGTTGTGAGATGAACTACTTTAGTAACTTTTACATTATGTAAGAGTTTAATAAGATCATGGCTGTCTCTTCAATTTTAAAATCACATTAAGGGTGTATCATTTTAGTAAATTCTGGTTGTTTTACTCTTGTCAATTAAAAACTATTTATTGGACAGTGGCTGCATGTTAAGCAGTCTACAGGGCATTTGAGGCACAAATTAACTTTTTCTCCCTCTTTTTTCTTCAAAGAGCCTAATATCTAATGAGGTGAAAGGAAAGTGAAAACAAATTCACAAGACAACCTCTAAACAAAACATGCTATTAATGCCTGTAGGTAAAAGACAGGGTGGTAGTGCAGCATGATGGAGATAGCCAACGAGGAAAGAAAATTGTTGCGTTAAAGCTATATAATACAGGGCTTTAAGTAGAGGGTGGCCACTGAATTGGAACTTAATGGCTGGGTAAAACTTGAACAGATAGAGAAAAGGGAGGCTATTATTTGAGAGGAAAAGATCCTATCACTAGAGAAAAAGTTGTATTGCAGAAAGTTAGAAAAACATGTCCTTGAAAATATTGTGTGGAGATCACACCTGGAATTGTATGGCAGGGTCACCAGTCACATGTGACTATTACATTTAAATTAAAATGAACTAAAATTAAACAAAATCAAAATATAGTTCCTCAGTCACATTAGCCACGTAAGGGCCATTCTGCTCTTAGATACATCAAAAATAGAGAATATTTCCACCATTGCAGAAAGTTCTACTGGACAATGCTATATTACAGTTTTGATATTTTGGGGTTGGGATGTGAAGAATCATTAAAGATAGAAGGGCTGATATGATAGTATTAAGAACTTCTGGTAAAAGTGGCAGTGTGCTTTAAAAACTGAGATAAGTTCTATTATTTGGCTCTCTGGTTAATTATAAAAGGGTCTCTGAAGCAATGTTCCAAACAGGTTTCGTGCAGTAGCAACGTTGCTTGGGTATTTGTTTAGCCTCCCAAGGTTATAATTATGATGCCAGTATTCCTTTTATAAGCCTAAATACTAGATTCAATGTTGTGCTCTCAAAGGCTCTATTACTGCAATCATCTCATAGCTTTATTTTAAAGTTAAAACACCTGCCAGATCAAATTTTGCATTTAAATAGTGCTCTAAAGCCTTGGCTTGACAATATTTAATGTAGAGCTAGTGGTTCAGTGGTAAAAAAAATCCTCCTGCCCATACAGGACACATGGGTTCAATCCCTGTGTTGGGAAGATAACTAGAGAATGAAATGGCAACCCACCCCAGTATTCTTGCCTGGAAAATCCCACAGACAGAGGAGCTTGGTGGGCTACAGTCCATGTGGGTTGCAAAAGAGTTGAATACAAGTCAGCGACTAAGCAACAACACAGACATTATAGACCTCCTCCTACTATTTGATATAGCCTTAAACAAGAAATTGCCAGATCTCGGTGTCCCGTGGTTGCTTAAGCTGTAGTTGTACATTTCCTGCAGTATTTTGTTAAAGACACCCACTCCAAACATGGCAATCAAAGCAGAGTCCACGGCCTTTTCTCTCTCACTCTTGTAACTTAGATGCGTGAAAGAAATCGCTGTTTGTATTTGCAGCATCTCTTAAGCCATTAGTGGACTCTGGTACCCAACTCTCTCTGCCAACCCACCAGGTCAGATCACATAGCCCAGTTTGAAAGGTGAAGCCATACTTCAATTGCCTTGAACAAATCAGGCTAGATATTCTTTTTGGGGTGTATATCAATGGGTTTTATAAGCATTCCTCATTTTTTATAGGGTAGAATATCACAGTATTAGATGACAATAGGAATACTGGTTTCCTTAGAAAAAGAATAGCTTGAATTGTACAATGCCTATTTAGACACAAAGTTATTACTTAAATAAGTTGGAGCTACTAGTTATAGAGTAACTTATGAGAACAAAAAGGCTTTGTCTCCATCTCTTTTAGAAAAGTTTACCATTGACCAACCCACTGCTGTGGAAGGCTTGTTTCTATTGAGGTTTGATTTGCTAGAATGTCTGACCATCTGGCACCTCAAAGTTTCTGAAACTTTCAGAGACAAAAATGATTGTCTGCAGTGGCATTTACTTTCAGGTCTAATGAGGCTACTGTTTTTAAATAGGATCTACCTCGAAAGATAATTTTTTTTAATATAATTTTGTTTTACTTGGGAATTTTTCATCTATTTCTTGACTTAATTTTGTGTGGAAAAAGTAACATGGCTCTGTAGTAAAATTTTCACACAGAATAAAAGACAAAATAAAGTGTCTCATTCTAGGCACTCATATCTCCAGCCCCCTCTTAGAGGTATCTGTCTTATCTTTTTCCAGAAATACTGCTGTATTTCATATATTGTTCCTTTATGTAACTGTATCAATTATCTCTGCTTTTTTAGTGTATACATATATATCCCATGTACATATATGTAATTAGAGATTATTTCTTATCTGCACATAGCAATCATCTCCGTCATTTCCAAAACTGTGCAACATTCCATTATAGGAGTCCACCATAATTTATTTACATAGTTATCTATTGACAGACATTTAGATTGTTTTCAGCTTTTTGCCATGTCACATATGACTTACTGTGCATCCTTGTACATATGTCTGTTCACATGTTTGAAAATTAAATTCCTAGGGATAGAATTTCTGACTCAAAGTTTATATGCATTTTAATGTTTGATGAATTTTGCTAAATGATCCCCAGCCCCAAGTTAGGCGGATTTTTAAAAGTCAACTCTGCTGCTTTTAATAATCTTCAGGAAATGTAATGGCTTAACTTAATGCTATCAAACATAGGAATTCCTCATTCCATAATCAGGTTTTATTATGAGCTGCATAATGGATTGTCTGGGTTCACTGTCTATAGAGTACTTTATTGAAACTTTTTGGGGAGGAAATAAAGACATAATGTAGAACTTGTTGCTTAGTGTAAACAGACTAGGGTTGGAGATAAAGATACAGATAGTAAATAAAATGAAATATCCTCAGGGAGAAAAAGGAATACTACAAAATACTCTTTGTAGAGAGCCATATTTGTAAGTATAAGAGGTTTGTGTGGTATGTGTATTGATTGGTTATTGTTGAGACTAGTGAGGGTGAGTTACACTTAAGGAGTCAAAGTAGGCTTGGGGCGTGATTTTGCAGAGAATTGCAGGTGAGATGCTAAGCAAGAAGATGGCAGGAGCATGGATCAGAGCTGAAGCAGTAACTCAGCTTTGAATGGATTGGCCTACAAGCCTCACAAAAGCCCCACCTCTTATTGTCCACGGAAGCCTCTCTGATCTCACTAGGTTAGTCTGAACTTCTTCATGGTTCCCTGAATGTCCAGTTCTTCAAATCCATACCCAGATTGTAGGAACACTGCTCTCCTGGGAAGAGTACCAGTGTTTCACTCGGGAGTGAAAACAGCACCTTCAAGTTTGACTTATCCTGACACATTCATTCTTATTATTAAAATTTGTATTTTAATTTTGGCTTTAAATGTCTCAGAAATGTCTGCAGAAAGTTGGAAAAGCTCTTTAAAAATCTTTAAGGACCTTCTTCAAAGCCCTTGCAATTTAGTTGCTTATTCCGCTATCAGTACACATCTGGAATTGTGAGGTTCAGCCATCTGGGATGGTTTCACTCTTGTCTGATGCTGCATAGTTTTTAGGAAGGATGTGGTTTTTTTTTTTTAATTTATTTATTTATTTTTTTCAGTGGGTTTTGTCATACATTGACATGAATCAGGAATAGATTTACACGTATTCCCCATCCCGATCCCCCCCCCCCCTCCCTCTCCACCCGATCCCTCTGGGTCTTCCCAGTGCACCAGGCCCGAGCACTTGTCTCATGCATCCAACCTGGGCTGGTGACCTGTTTCACCATAGATAATATACATGCTGTTCTTTCGCAACATCCCACCCTCACCTTCTCCCACAGAGTTCAAAAGTCTGTTCTGTACTTCTGTGTCTCTTTTTCTGTTTTGCATATAGGGTTGTCGTTACCATCTTTCTAAATTCCATATATATGTGTTAGTATGCTGTAATGTTCTTTATCTTTCTGGCTTACTTCACTCTGTATAATGGGCTCTAGTTTCATCCGTCTCATTAGAACTGGTTCAAATGAATTCTTTTTAACGGCTGAGTAATATAGGATATGGTTTTGAAGCATTAACTTATCTTGGCATTATTTTACTCACCTAACAAGGTACTCTCTGAATCATTAAATATTGAGAAGGTTGCTAAAGGCTGACCGCTGCACCTGGTTGACTAACTCATAAGCAAATCAGCTGACGTTTTTCTTCCTCAGACCCCACCGCACCCATCCACTTCCCACAAGAAGAAAAAGCTCTTTGTGCTTTTAAAAATGTCAGGAGAGTCTTCTGCCTGAAGGTTATGAAAATCTTATATAGAATCTTTTATTTTACAATTTGTAATTTCTATTTCCCAATTGCTACCTGCGTAATTATCAAAATAGATGACATTATTGAAGAGATGAATGTGCAAAATAACTCTCTGTGCACCAAGCATATTGCCTAAACTTCCTGGGATAAAAGGAGAGTTCCGCCTTTCATCAGGGGGCTCAGGCCTCCATTTTAGAATGAACCTTCTGCCCTTTAGGGCTGTATATTATTTTAAATAGCTACCAGCTGACAGACTGGGTTGCTGGCTGCCGTTAACTAGAAGGCAGTAATGTATTGAGTAGTCTTCCCTCAAGAGAACTGCAGAGGCAGTAGACAATGAATGGAAATTTCAGATCATGATTAGGGTCTAGAAGCTATTTTATTTTTGACATAAACCCCAAGTTAGAAAGGTTGTGAGAAAAGATAATTGTGTATAGTCCTTTCAAAGCCATTACAATCGGGATCTTTCCTTAAGTCTGAATGGCTTTGTAATAAGTAAATTTTTCTACCCACGCCTGAAGCTCTTCATTTGAATAAAGCCATGATGTACTGATTTATTTGTAATCACCTATTGACCTCCATATGCTTTGCTTTAGAAACTCCCAAGGCGGCTTTCTTTTCTTTTTGTTATCTTGATCAATGTAAAGAGAAACCTGTTAGGTTTTGCATAGGAAGCATACTTTTGTCTTTACAGTGTTTATAAATGTGAAGTTTATGTTTAGTGGGAAGGGTACTTTAAGATCCACTATTTGGGTATGGCATAAATTGTTTTTCAGTAAAGCATTTAGACTTCTCCTTTTGTTTATATTTGACCAAACCCTAAGGAATGTTTTCTTGCCTTGATGAAATTGCTAAAAAGTAAGTCATCTTTTAAAAAACTAAATAAAATACTGTTTTGAAGTGTAAAAAATTTTAAAATTAGCTTATCCTTTGAAAGTTTTTGTCAAAGCCATATATACATGTAGCTCTCTTCATTTTGGCAGTGGAATGTCATTTTTATTAAGCAGTGTAGGTTTAGATTTTATTGATTCCATTATTGACTTTTCCTGTTCTTCTCTCTGGTTCTGTAACCTTCACTTTCTCATGGAACTATGTTGTCTGCATTTGAGACATGATTTATTTAACTGGAGAATCTTAGAACAGTCAGTGTTTTTTTGATCTGTTACAAACAGATTAGTAGAATTATGTTTATTCCACTTGAAGATTCAGTGCACAATTACTTTGCACACTAGTTTGGACTGGCAAAATGTCAGTTGCTTCAGATTTCACCATCCAGTTTACTAAGTGTCTGTGGTGATATATTGCTTTCACTGGGGGCCTGTTTTTGTGTGTGCGTGTGTTTTAATAATTACAGGATTACAGAAGATAATTTATCAAAGAGGTGCTTGGTTAAAAACAGAAAGGACTATGGAGATGTAAGGAATATTACCAAGAGGTTATTTTGTGTACAGAGTTTAAACTGAGAAAATATTCTTATTTATAGATGCCAAAAACAAACACATAGTAAAATGTGCTCACAGCTCTAAAAACAATTCAGTCACATTTTACAGGTTTTACTTCTAATGTGTCACTCAGTTACATAGGGCACAGTCCTTTTGAGTAATATACTAAATATTTAGCTATTTGAAATTTATGGAGTGTCTTTGGACTTTACATAAAATAATTTGTCTTTAACCCTTTAAAAATAAAATTGTTAATGTCACTTCTGCCTCAATTAAAAACTAACTTTTAAAAAGTAACTAATTAAAAAGTAACTTTTAGTTACTTTACAGTGTTTTAGTGAAGATACAGTCACAGTCTTGTTAAAATTAGATGAGAATTAAAAATTTTTTTTTGAATGGTTCCATGTGATCCATTTTTCTCCGAAAGAGGATGTCATCATAGCTAGGTTCATCACTATCTTAGTTTTTGGTATTTTATAATTGTGAGTGCATGCATACATGCATATTAAGTTGCTTCATCATGACACACTCTTTGTGATCCTACCGACCTTACAGACTCCTCTGTCCTGTCAGGCTCCCCTCCAGGCAAGAATTCTGAGCGGGTTGCTGTACCCCAGGGATGGAAATTGGGAGTAGGGAGCTTTGTTTAAGTATTCCCTTTTCTGCCCAAGCAGAGGATGTCAGTTCTGAGAATGAGCATCAAACATTTGCAGGGAACATCAGGGCGGTGAATGGTTGGTAGAGCCTCTGACTTCTGGACACCCCACTCTTGAATTCCACGTGGGAATTCTTCTCTTCCCTTGTTGTTCGGTCACTAAGTTGTGTCTAACTCTTTGCGACCCCATGAACTGCAGCACACCAGGCTTCCCCATCCTTAACCATCTCCCAGAGTTTGGAGTTTGCTGAAATTTGTGTCCATCGAATCGGTGAAGCTATCTAACCATCTCTTCCTCTGCATCCCCCTTCTCCTTTTGCCTTCAAATCTTTCCCAGCATCAGGGTCTTTTCCAATGAGTCAGCTCTTCGCATCAGGTGGCCAAAGTGTTGGAGCTTCGGCATCAGTCTTTCCAGTGAATATTCAGGACTGATTTCCTTTAGGATGGACTGGTTTGTCTGTCTTTATCTCTTCTAGTACTCAAATGCCAGCTTTAGTCATGCTGATAAAGTTCCCTCTGCTCTTTTCTTGGGAAGGTACCCTAACCTGCAGAGTGCGGCTTCCTTTCCCTCATAAAGATTAACTTTGCATTTGGAGCTCCAACTGAATCATACCATTCTTGTCTTGGTATAAAACCCCGTTAAACATAAGGCTCTACTTCAGGGAAAGACTGTGTTCCTCCTGTCTGTTACAGAGAGTTTTTATTTAATTCACTCTTCTGATAAGTGCGTGGAACGGGGTTGGGTTGGGGGGGGGCGGGGTTCATGTTTGCGCACGTCTCTGATCACAGTCACCCAGCATCCTGGGTGGTAGCTGGACGTTTGCCCAGCTGAGAAAGATGGTTCTTTTTTTCTCTCACTCTCCCCTTTATTTGTTTTTTGTGGTGATGGTGCTGGAGGTGGTGTCCATGCTGGTGGTTCCTTTTGTCTGGTATTTATGTAGAAAGTTTATCTGTGGCTGCTGAGAGCTCTCAGCATGTGGCCCCCGAGCCCTCCCAGGTCAGGACTGCCCTGGTGAGTTTCTATGTAAGTTTCTTCACTCCGTTTTTGATGATTGGTCTCCATGCTGATGTCAGTGCTTTTTTTTTTCTTCTGGATGTACCCTGCACAGACTAATTTCATTTCTAAATTTCTGGATAATCAGTGTACTACACTTGTGTTTGAAATTGTAGTGTCTGTGTATAAATCTGAAATGGGCACTTTGAAAACACATTCCACTAGAGATCTCATAAAGCCAGCTTGCCTCTGGGGACATGTTGATTTTTATGAATAAATGATGAAAATATTTATTAAAACCTGTTAAATTTTGTATAGATCTGCATATGTAAAACACATGCTACTTCAATACTGATATGAATAAGTTGGGAATGACTTGGAAAGAAAAATTGTTTGCAAATCCAAAAAATAGTAATTACATTGTATAGTGTTCCCCTATAGCATTTGTTTTTTCTTTTTGTTTGGAATCTCTTTCTCCATATGGTTAAATGGGTGCTAGTAATTTTGATGTTTAAGTAATTCAAATAGCTTTTTAGGAGATACATATTCTAATTTCAGGGTTATTTTTCCTTTGCTGTAAGTACTGATGCAAAAAACAAACTTAGTTATGTTAAGATTAAATTCTTTCCATTTGTGATAGTGCCACTTTTAAGAGCATTACATATTTATGATGAAATTCTGCACACAATTAAAGAAGTATGTTTCATATGATCATATCTGTTATATTTTTATTGGTATACTAAATAGCTATGTAATGCAAAAACAAATTCACATTTTTGCCTTGGAATGATGTCCCTAAGAGCAGTGCAAAGAATATATCATTTGGATTCAACTTTTTCCTTGAAAGCATTTAAACTCTTAAAACTTTGTAGAAGATAGTGTTTCTTTCAGTATGAGGAATAATTTAACATCAAAATAGAGGGCACATTTAAATGTAACTGATTATTGCTCACATTTTGAGTAATTTCACTTAAGTTTTATTTCAGAAACAAGTAGATTCCCTCCATGAAAACAGTCAATGAGATTAAAAAAAAACTGTCCTTTTAAAAAGACTTTCCCATCCATTTTGCTGTTAAAATATTGTTTTAGAAATAATGTGACTGATCACACTTATTTTGTTTGATGATTTGTATGGTGCTGTGCTCCCAGTCCCTCATGTTTTCATGGGTGGGCTCTGAACTGGAATATGGGTCCTGTGATTATTCAGGATTGAGACAATTTGAGAGGTTCTAGTACTGCAGATTGGGGCGGGGAGACCTCCAGGAAGTGGGAGTGAGCTTCACTTCAAACTGTGTGTGAGGGGTGGTGGAAGGGAGGATGGTGATTAAAATAATAAACAACTGCTTGAAAGAGAAGTGGATTACCACACTCCTGTCAGATTGGCCCGGGGAGCTGCCAAAGCTGATGAGGCTGCCTGCCCTGTTGCACATTCTGCAAGGGGGACCATGAGACCTGCGGCTTAAACTTTTCTCTGGGTGCATAGAACCACTTTTTAAATAACTTAGTTCTTTTGCACTGACACAGCATCCCTTAGGCACAGCCTGACTTAGGGAAATGGATTGAAACTAGCTTGGTGGTTACCATAGCAACACAGGCTGCCGGTGTCTCTGCGAGTGCAAGCCGGTGGCCTCTTGTCCCGAGTTCGGGTGTTTCTTCAGACACGAGTGCCCTCCTTGCTGTTCGAACTCCACATAAGTCATGCTTTTTGAAAACTGGCTCCTTACCCAGGATTTTTTTTTTTTCCTTTTTCTTCCTGAAACCAGTGTGAATGGAGGAAGTTGGTAATGCTTGGCTCTTTATTTTTATTCTTTTTTTTTTCTTTCTTTCTTTTTTTGGCCTTCTCTCATGCAAGTTTCCAGGATATAACTTCTTTTTTTGCTGTGCGTAATTGAGACCAAACTCTAAGCTTGGGGCCCAGGAGAGAACAGTTGTGGGCTGCAGGTCATTAGTGAGGTGAACAGAAGGGACTCCTAAGCTTCCCAGAGAAAAAGGAGACCATGCCAGCCTCGTGGAACGCAGCTAGCAGAGAACATACCGACAGGTCTTTTCCTTGTGAACTCCGAAGTCCATGAAGTCCCGGAGCCTCAGTGAAGTGGCTAAAATGTCCCAACGCAAGCTGCTGCTGCTCATGGACCATAGCTCAAGGGCAAGGCTTGTAAAGGATTTTACAAAGGATTTTAAAGTATAGCCAGAAAAGATACGGTTTTTAGAAGTTAAATGCTGTTGTCTGAAGGAAGTTTGCCGGAAAGATGTAGGCTTCAAGGGCTACTGGACAATGATTGGTCTGAACTTCAGCTTACGGGAATTGCTGACAAAATTTGAAAAGGTATGCAGAAAGTAGACTTCATAAAGGTACTTTTTTCCCCTCTCTCTCCTTTCTTTCCTTGTCTTCTTCTTTCTACTATGCATTTCATTTGAATGGCAGATACTCTATCAATTCTGATTATTTAATATAATTTCTAAGGCATTTGATTTGATATCCTCTAAATTTTTTTTTTTTCAACTAAAGATTGAGTTAGCACTTTCCTTTGGTCTGGAGGGCTTGTCATGATGCCTGTCAGTTTTAGAATTTCACATCAGAAGAGATCCTTTGTAGTCAGGTCGGCTGGTAATTTAATTGAAAGTTATTTTGGAAAAAAAAAAAAAAAACAGTAACAACACTCTGTTTTCATGCCAGAGTCTGACTTCATCAGGCGTGGGTTTTATTTTCCATACCCCTCAGGTTTCTCTCCCTGCAGTGGCCAAGCACTGACTTTTCTAGCCTCATTTCTGAAGTTTCAGTTCTGAGAGTTGGGGGAGGATGCCTCCCAGGGATGATGGCCCATTTGATCCTAGACTTTTCCTCTTTCTTTCTGGCTGGGTCTGTCTTAAATGCGGAGTGCTTGTGTGCACCGTGGAGCTTTCATGCTTGGATCTTTATTTTTGCATTTAGTTCTTTTTTTCCATAGGAAAGTTCTTGGCACACTCTAGGATTGAGTCTAGCCTGCCAAATGCTACCTTACATTTATAGTTAAACAAAACAGAAACCCCCAGCGTGCTGCTCATGGGCTCCTGCCTTCCTCAGCTTTTGGATACCAAACACCTATCTTCTTTCAACTTCCCATGTTTAAAGGAAAGAAAAGGGGCAGAGGATCTGCTGTGCATAAATCAATTACTTATCAGTTGTTAAAGATGTACTCAGGGGCTTTCACCACGGAATACCCTATGGTTCATTGAATGTACAAACATAAGCAAGACTGTATTGAGTCACTGAAAGAATAATGGGCTTTTTCTTACAAACCCACAATTGCCGGAGAAAAAGGGCATAAAACCACGTCATTTTATGAAAAGTTTGAAAGCTTTTCCAAAACAGTTGCAGTCATTGCTTGCCTCCTGATGGTAGAAACAGCGCAGTGAAAAGAGGATGGAAGAATTCAACTTCTGCTGGTCAAATGATCCCTCCTCCTGGCTTCTCTCCTTGCACTCCAACTGTCCTAGGAAGAGTTGTTAACTCAGGATTCACTTTGACCTCTCCCTTTAATATGTTATTAAGCACCTACATTCCTGAGGATAAAGGATGGTTCCTGGTTAACTCACCCACCATTTAGAAGGGGTGGAGGAGATTAGAGAAACTTTCTTTATGGCAGCTGGTAACAGCAGGTGACAAACTTTATGACCATAAAGAAGTCTGTTGGCTTGGTTTGCATAGATTTTTCTGTTTCTTCCTAAAAAGGTATAGGGCATATGTTACATAAATAATTCATTACTTAGACCCCCTGGGAAGCAGTAATTGTGGGCGATAGCTGGACTTTTGTATTGTAATTGCTGGCCTTAGTCTCCAAAGCCTGGGTCAGATCCCCAAGGTTAGTAACCTGACTCAGCCTTTTGGCCATTTTTTTTGACGAAGTTACAAGCTCTGGTCATATTCCTTTGTTTCTTTCTTTAACTCCCAAACTTAAGTACCTGCATGTTTCTATTTTAGTAGTTAAATTGACAGTAAAAGAAGCGTGACTTAGTCCTGTCTAAGGCTTGATTTAGGGTTTTTTTTTTTTTTTTTTTGAGACAGAGCAAATTCAAAGAAACAATCTTGTTGCCATTCATCATCTGAAGTTCTCCATATATATTTATTTTTGTTTTAGATGCCTTTATAAAAATCTATGTGAAAGTTAATCTCTTTGCCATATTTCATTTTTAGGAAGTTGTCATACGTAAGTGTATTTTTCTCCAACTTAAGTCTCTCTGAAAAAAATCCTTTGTGTATTTTCACAAAAGCTATCTCATATTTTTAGCCTATGCTACATTGATCCCTTGCCAGGAAAACTATATTATGGAAAGGTACCACTACCTCACAGCTCTCAAATACAGCTATTTTCCCCCCAGCTCTGGAAGGAAAAATGTCATTTCTAGGGAAAGGCTAAGGCTTACTGCTCTAAAGCAAAAGGCACATGATACCTTTGGAAACTGAGTAACAGTCTTCCCTTAGTCCCTTTATTCTTAGTTTCTAGTCTTATCTTTTCCTTAGTCTTAGTGATCTGCTTCTAGAGAGAATACTAATATTGGTGATTTAACACTTTTCTTTTCTTATCAGGAACTGTAATCAGTTCAGTTCAGTCCCTCAGTCATGTCTGACTCTTTGGGACACCATGGACTGCAGCATGCCAGGCTTCCCTGTCCATCACCAACTCCTGGAGCTTGCTCAAACTTATGTCCATTAAGTTGGTGTTGGACCATCCAACCATATCCTCCTCTGTCGTCTCCTTCTCCTCTTGCCTTCAATCTTTCCCAGCATTCGGGTCTTTTCCAATGAATCAGTTCTTCACATCAGGTGGCCAAGGTGTTGGAACTTCAGCTTTAGCATCAGTCCTTCCAGTGAATATTCCAGGACTGATTTCCTTGAGGATTGACTAATTTGATCTCCTTTTGGTCCAAGGGACACTCAAGAGTCTTCTCCAACACCACAGTTCAAAAGCATCAATTCTTTGGCGCTCAGCTTTCTTTATGGTCCAACTCTCACACCCACACATGACCACTGGAAAAACCATAACTTTGACTAGAAGGACCTTTGTCGGCAAAGTAATGTCTTTGCTTTTTAATATGCTGTCTAAGTTGATCATAGCTTTTCTTCCAAGGAATAAGCGTCTTTTAATTTCATGGCTGCAGTCACCATCTGCAGTGATTTTGGAGCCCCAAAAAATAAAGTCTGACACTGTTTTTTGTTGTTTCCCCGTCTGTTTGCCATGAAGTGATAGGACTGGATGCCATGATCTTAGTTTTTTGAATGCTGAATTTTAAGCCAACTTTTTCACTTTTCTCTTTCACTTTCATTAAGAGACTCTAATCTAGTTCCTGTTCGCTTTCTGCCATAAGGGTGGTGTCATCTGCATATCTGAGGTTATTGGTATTTTCCCTACAATCTGGATTCCAGTTTGTGCTTCATCCAGCCTGTGCTTCAACTATTAACTGTAATAGTTACGGCTTATGCTTGAGTTCTCAGAGCAAAAAGGTATTTTGCTGGAGTCCTGAAGCCATTTCAGGCTTTAAGAAAGCTAGAGTCCAAGCTTGCAATAGTCGTGGGTTTCCTGAAAAGTTGCAGATTGGTCAGATAAGTGAAATTTCCAGGTGATAGCCGATCTTCAGCATAACTTCAGGATAGCAGTTTATAAATTGAAAGGGGATATCTAGTTTATGTTTTTGAATTTTAGAGAAATCGAGTGGTTTGTGACTTACATTGGGTATCTGTTCACACATAGATGTTTGGCATGTGGTTGGGATCTGTAGTTTGGTTAGCTAGTCCCAAAGTGTGTGATGCCAGAATTGTGGTTTCCCACCATAAGCGGGATGGGCAGATTGTACCTGGTCCCCAGGGTTCCTGGGGACCCAGGTTGCAGGAAGTGTTCTGTAGTATTTCCTCATGGTGACAGCTCACCAGGGATCAGGAAACCCCAGCTGAAGGGAACCACATGTTCTCCAGAGTAGTCTTAAAGAGGAGATCGAAACAGAAACTTCTCATCAGGGGAGGATGACCTTATGGCAAGAAGTACCAGTCAGCAAGCAGGTCCTAATCACTCAACCAGGTGATGAGGGGTGAGCATTTGTACCAGGGTGTAAACAAAGAGTTCACACTCACAGTTGACTTGGCACAGTAAGCTGATCCGCTAAAGGACATTTCTGAAGTCTAGCCTGTGAGTTGTTTTATTGCCACTTTGATTTTAATGAATTAATTTTCTCCTTGAAATTACTTCATAAAGAAAGTATGTGACGGACTTAGTGGCTGTTAATATTGTCATACTTGAGCCACCTATATTATGCACTGTGTGTTCCATTTCTTTATATAGTAGTCACAGAGGACAGAATAATGGACAATTTTAGCTTAGTGGCGTTTTGAGTGACTGTTGCCTTTAATTTATGCAGTTCTGCTACTCAATGATTAACAATAATAGTAGTTCTCTAAGGATGTGTGTGTGTGTGTTTCTGTAAGTCCACCCTCTTGGTGAATCCTTTGGGAATGATGTTTCTTATAATGACAACACAGACAGAAAGCATTCAGTGCTAAATTTCCTTTATGATTTTGATATCCTTTAGGATGATCACTATTTAAAAATATAATTTGAAGCTATACTTTGCTGCTCCATTTGTAGTATCTAGTTACAAAAATTTTTTCTAGAAAGACACAGTATCCAATTTCAAGATCTACTCTTTCTTTAATGTATATTTAGTAAATATTTGAGAAGTGAACACTATATACCAGATACTGGGATGAGTTCAAAGATGGGATGGATAACAGGGAAGACCTCCCTTCTTTGAGCTTGTAGCCTAGTAGGAGAAAATAGACCTTAAACAAAGGTGTATTATGTAAGTCTGTAATTGAGCAAAAGGAGGAAGCTGTAAGTAAGTGTAAGAGGTAGACATAATCTAATCTGAGTGCAGTGAAGTTTCTTCTGGAGAAATGACATTTAAGCTGGGACTTAAGATGACTTTAAAATTAAGGAAGGAACTGAGGTTGTGTGCTGATATGCGGATGGTGAGGGTTGTGTTGGGGAAGAAATTGAGAGCTTTCTGAGCAATAGAACTGCTTTTCACAGATCAGGAGTTGAAAAGTTGGGTGCCCCAGGACTGTAGTTTAAAATATTTAAAATACAAAAGCCTTTGAGTTTTCAAACTTGTTCGATTTTATTTATACAGTCTGATTTTGGGAATTATGGTAGTTTGATTACATAAAAACATTGGTTGATAACTATTCTTAAACTCATGTTCCTGTGCAGATCAAGCCTGCTTGTAGAAAGTGCACCTCAGAAGGAAAGCCACTATGTGTTAACTCACTAGGATGTTAGTATGTTTTAGTAGCAGTTGGTTTAGAGTCAAGGATTTTGAACACCTTTTTTTGTTGTTGTGAAAGATATCTTTCTTGATAGCAGTGTTTGCTCTGTTGGAATTTAAAATGTAGTTTGTTTATTGATTCTCTATCATTTCAAGTTGGCTTCTTCAAATTGTCTTGCAAGTGCAGTTAATTGTAAATTTGTTCCACTTGGTAATTTAACTTTTTTCCTACTTTATTGTCTAACATGTATTTATAATCACAGATAATGGGAAAAAAACATTACTGGCATTGATTTTTTACTTTTTAAATGCTCCTATATACCAGGGGATACCACTTTCTTTTGTGTGTCAAAATGTGCTTCCATAATTATCAGTAGAGTGGTTAAAACTTATGAAATTAGCTATTGAAAGAAAAGATAATTTATAAATAATTAATTGAATGCTTTGTTGACATCAACAAATTAATTGTAATAATTAACTGACTAACTGCAATTGCTCACCATTCCAGAAGTCTCACAAACTGTCTCAAAGCATATTTACATAGCACATAATGACCTTTGAGGATATTGTTTGGTTGTGTATTTTTTAGGTAACACCTGCCTAATTTTAAAGATACTCATGATCCCTCATTTTCAAAACGTGAAATTTTGGTAGTGATACTACTGGGCTCTCGACAATCCATCCTAAATGGTCTCTGATTTCTGGTCTTACTTTTGAAAGGAACAGTAGATTTCTTTTTCACTAATGCTTAACTTTGTTGATTTAGCCTGAGCCTTGGGATGTAGTTGGGAAGTTTTTGCTAACCTCACTTCTTTGCCTTCAGGAAAGGGGTCAGAACTCCTTCAGAGAAAACATTGCAATGGCCATGTAGGGTTAGGTAAATATGCCGTGCAAGAATAAACCAAAATTATGTCAACAAAGGGGATGAATCTATCCTAACACCATCTTAGTTGTTGAAGACTTCCTAGTGGTACTGTTCTGAATTTCTTTTTCTTATCAGAGAGCTAAAACAGTTCTGTTTACTGTAGTCTAAGGAAACATTTTTTCTTATATAGTTACAGCCACTATTTGATCCTTATGAAGAAATAAAATGTATGTGATTTACAGTATAAAGTGTTTGCATATAATATCTCTAGGGGTTATATCATTAGAGAAATGTTCAGTTAGTGTAAAGCTGGTATTAAAATATCAACTATTGAGTAAGAAAATAAATAAATGCTTTTTCTTTATTTGTGTTGTTTATTTTGACCTGGGTAATGGGTGTTGTGTACAAAAAGAGTAATTGTTCATCCAGTGAACCTCTGTGAATTCTTGTAACTGTTTTCTGCAAAGTTCTTCTGTAAGTGTGCATCTAAGGCTTTTGATGGTATTTTTCTTAGAGTGTGTGTGTGTGTTCAATCACTTGATTGTGTCCAACTCTGCGACCCCATGGGCTGTAGCCCACCCGGCTCCTCTGCCCATGGAATTTTGCAGGCAAGAATACTGGAGTGGGTTGCCATTTCCTCCTCCAGGGGATCCTCCCAACCCAGAGAGCGAACCTGCATTTCTTGCATTGGCAGGAGGATTTACCACTGTGCCGCTATTTTACTTAGAGAGTAATATGTAATCCCTTTATTCTAACCCTTTGCTTTCTGTAACCTTCTGCATGATGCTTATGTTATTTGAAGGTTCATTGCAAGCCTTTCACATGAATTCCTGAAGTATTCTGTTTTCAAATCTTAGTTTAACTGCTTGAATATGTTGCTAAGGCCCCTCTGTGCACATGACTGGCTTAGGTTAAATGCTTGGAGGAGCATTGCTTTGTGCTTCGAGAGGGATTACATTCCCATAACTAATTATCAATAAGCATTTCGAGCTTTAATGTTTCTTTAATGGTCAGAGGCTTTCAGGTGACAGAGGTGAACATTAGTAGGGCAAGCTGGCCGCTATGCAGTGAGACTCAACCCTCTGTCATAGAACTTTAATTTATTTTGGCATTTGATGTTACATCAAGGTCATGATCTGACAGCCTCCCATGCTGGCATCTTGATTTTAAAAACCAGTGCATCGTTACACAGGGATATATGAAGGAGCATGATTCATTAACCATGTGTAATTCTCAATTTCCAGTGAGAAGCTGAGGCAAGGCTTTGCAATGCAAGCTTGTAAGTAATTTTAGACTCTCCATGTTATATTTTTGAAATGAAGAGATTAACCAAAATGATTGCTATATTTTCTTCTAATTATTTGTCTGAGTTTTCTTGGCATTGCAGTGGTTAATATGCTAGTCAATCAGATGAACTTATACAAACATTCATTTATGCGTTTTACAACCATCTATTTATACCTATCTGTCTATCTACATCTGTTTTTCTGTGTAACAGAAACTGTGTAGGATATAGAAGGAATATTATGATGATTATCTGTTTTTAGGAGCTCTTAATACATTTGACCAAATAAATATGCCACCGACTGTTAAATTAAAAAAATAATGTATGCTGGTTTCTTCTTCTTTGATCATTTTCTGGTTGTTGGATTTTCTTCCTCAGTTTTGATGAGGCTCATGTGTGGAAGGGTTTTCCACATATTGAAACTTACGTTCCAACATGAGTATATGATCACTGCTGGTGCCGTTAATCACAACTTTATAGAAATGCTTATAATCATTGACTGGGCCAGTGACATAGTTCTGTTTTACTCCATTTGTAATTGTGGCCAGATTGGAAAACCCATCACTTGATCTGATGTGAGGAGCCAAATTTGCTTCATGCTGTTGGTATCCAAATTTCCTCATGTTGTGGAATGCTCTTGTGAAACACAACTGTTTATGAATCTTATGTCTATGCCTTTCTATGTCTCTTTAATATGAAAAGAAGCAAATAGGCTGCTTCAGGAAACTGTGTTTTGAAATTGCCTTGTGATTTTTGGTGTGGTCCACTGATAATGATATTTAGGAACCTGCACAGGAAATTTGAGGCCAGTTTCTCCTTCGCAACGCAGAGCTTATTTACTCTGTCACTGAGCTTCTTGAGAAAAATGGCTGTCATACATATTTACAGCCTAAGTTTTAAAACTTGGCTTTTAATGTATCTCTTTGGATGTCTTCAAATGCACTTCAGGATACAAAAACAGAACATTTCTATTCTAAAGGATAGGACTGTGTTGTTCAGGAGATGTCATGAAAGACTCTTCCAGCAGAACTTTACTTTTCTTTCTCTTTTTACTGAGAATTTCTATTTGAAACATCCCAAGCTAAGACTATAACCAGATTTCCATTTGCATGCATAATGTTGCCCAACCTGAAAACCTTGAATCAGTGTCTGGCTGTGTTGCACTGCTTCCCCATCAGTGTCTGCTCTGTACTGTCTGGGATGGAGATGCTAGTAGAGTGAAGAGTCAACAGTCTTAGCGTTTTTGTTTAGTGCTTAATGCTAATTCTGGGTGTACTCAGATTACACTTTGCAGGGAGACCTGGCTTGGCTTTGTCATTAGATAACCCAGAGACCAATGGGTTTGCAAATTTGGAGCATAAATTTTGCAGAAGCTATCCATCAAGCTTTGTGTCCACCTCTTCCACCTCTCAAATATGACTCCATTAATGTCATGCTAGATATCTCAGATTTTCTCAGAAGTTGTAATACGACAGTTCTATCCCTTAGCCTCATGTAAGTGTTATCTTTTTACCATGCTGATTGGAGTAATGAGGCACAAAAGGGCTTTCCATGTGTCCTAGGTCTGTAGATGCTTGAAAAACAATTACTGTGATGCTGGCCACTAAGCCTTGGTTCTTCTTTGGGTGGTGGGAGGGACTGTTTCCCTCTCTTGCTTTTTTTTTTCCTTTTGGCTGTGCCTTGTGCTTTGTGGGATCTTAGTTCCCTGAAGAGGAATTGACCCTGGGCTTTCTGTAGTGGAAGTGCTGAGGCCTAACCACTGGACAGCGGGGAAGTCCTCTAAGCCTTGATTCATAATGGAATACCTGAATCGCTTATCAGGAGTGAGTTCTCAACTAGTAACAGGTTTCTGAGTATTGGAAAAAATTCTGTTTAATTTTTTACCATGCTCATTTAGAATTGGAGAAACTTAAGAATGAGGTTTATAAGGGAAATTAAAGATGAGACATATAACAAAACTATAATGTTTAAGAGTTTGCTCTCCTTTTACTAATTCTCATTCATTACCAGAAATACAATTTTTATTTCTGCAGTACATTGCCTTAATATTCATTACTAATTAATGCCTTGGAGACTTACCCCACAAATTCAGGGCCCCTCTGGTGTCTGCTTTTCCATTTGTAAGTTCATGCTTGGTAGTTGCATGGTAATGACTATCACACTAGAGTTAGCCACATGTCCCATTTATTTTGAAGGAAAGGTAATTGCCAAATTAATACAAAAAATTGTGTTGACAACTTTGTAACAGGGGAATACTAAAAAATTCATAAGACTGGATGTATTTTAAAGTTTAAATTTGTTATATTTATTTAATTACAGAAAGAAATCCTGTTTTTTATAGAAACTTGGAAGCTCAGAGAAATGTAAAGAAGAAAACTAAAATCACCTTTAATCCTCTTATACAGAGATTACACTATTCTGATTTATTTCTTACAGTTTTCTAAAGTATGTGTGTTCAATGATTTACAAATACATATGTTAATTTAAACACCTACTTTAAAAATTAAATTGACATCACAGTATCCTCCATTTAAAAACCCAGTAGTATGTCAGCATTAATGTATTATGATGGTTTTTACTTTTTTACTTTAAAAACAATCAATGTGATTAATGTGTTTATACATAAATTTTCTTAGGATAGGTAATTTGAACAGCTTTAAGACTTTTGGTACAAATTGCCAAAATGCTTTCTCAAAGTCTGAACCAATTTGTATTATTAATTTATAGTAATTCTTATTTTACTTAAACTATACTCAAATTTACTTCATAAAAGTGAACCAAATATTTTCCTTTTTAATAGGAGAAATACTATTTTGTCATTGTTTTTTATTTCTTAATAGGATAAACACTTTTGTGAAATGCTTTTGTAAATTTAGAAATGAATTTTATTGGATTGGAAGAATGAACTATTAGTAACTTTGTCTAAATGTAACAAAAACTTTCAAATATGTAATATCATAGTGACCTCTGTAAAACTTCATATTTTGAGGGAAGTTTTGTTTGTGTGGAAAGGGGAGAAAGAATTTGTTTGGGTATTAAGCAAAGTTGAGTGATTTGGCAATCACAATTGTACAAGATTTCAAAAATTTCTCATTGAATTTGAACATCTAACTAGTTGGTACTTGAAATGTAGATTTTAATACATTGTATTTTTAAGAATGGGGAAATCAGTGCTGTAAAGATTTAAAGATTATTATTTTCAATGTATAAATTGTGAAAACACCTCAATTTGTTATCATATAAGGTAAAATTAGCTATTTTGCTTTTAAAAAGTTCATCTGTGGAATATAAAAGAATACAGTTCTGTACAGCAATCCCAAGTAGTGTTGACACTAATATCTAATATTTGTATTATCTCTTTGCCTTTTTTTGTTCAGGACATCCAGGCAGAAATTGATGCCCACAATGACATATTTAAAAGCATTGATGGAAACAGGCAGAAGATGGTAAAAGCTTTGGGAAATTCCGAAGAGGCAACTATGCTTCAGCATCGACTGGACGACATGAACCAAAGGTGGAATGACTTAAAAGCAAAATCTGCCAGCATCAGGTCAGTGATGTCAGTGTCAAAAATAACAAGGGGGCAGGATTTTCATGATTTTTGCATATCAGGAAGAGAACAAGAGGCCTTACCACTGTCCAATGCCTTTGTCGGCTGTTCCTATTTATAAATTTGCATATCACGTTTTAAACTTAGTAATGCTAATGATGTTACCAGTACCTGGTAATTGTTGACAGTTCACCTTGACCAAGTACTGTCTTTACAAATATTGATTGATTTAGTATTCAAAAAGTCCTTGTAAAGTGAATAGTAAAATCCTTTCTTACATGAGGTATCTGAGGCTTACTAAATATAAAGTACTTGACAAGTTTTTGAGCTAACTAGTTTCATACCAGGATTTGAATCTAGATCTTTTTGACTTTTGGCAATGAATGTGTTTTCGTTCTTTGTGCTATTTGTATGTCCAATTTGAAGGTATACTTTTAGAAATTACATGTCACTTATGGATACTAAAATGTAAAATTGATGACATGTCTCCATTTGGAGAAAGAGGAGATCTGGGTTCGATCCCTGGGTTGGGAATATCCCCTGGAGAAGGGAAAGGCTACCCACTCCAGTATTCTGGCCTGGAGAATTCCATGGACTATATAGTCCGTGAGGTCGCATAGAGTCGGACATGACTGAGTGACTTTCACTTTCACTTTCAAAATTAAATAAGGATGAATTTGACAACCAGAATGTTGACTAAGAAAGGACCTTGAAAAATGACCTTTGTGGCAACTATTAATATTATTGGGAGTTAAGAACATTTAAAAATTATGTTTGCTGAATGGTGGATAATACCTAACTAGATATGAGTTCAGTGGAAAGTGACAGAATATGTTATTGAGCAAAGGTACAAAAGATGAATGTTGGTATAAAGACCTGGATGTTGCACCTGGATTGGTTTCTTAAATTTTAAAGTTCAGAAACAGTATGATGTCTTGAAAAACGTACAACCTTCAGCCAAATGATCTTGAATTTGACTTTACTATTTACTTACTGATCTTGAGCAAGTCACTTAGTCTCTCTGAGCCTTGGTTTTCTCATTTAAATATCAAAATATAAATATTTAGCCCACATGATTACTGTGAGGATTGAATGTGGTAATCTCATAGTTCCTTAATCTATATTAAGTCTTTGTAGCATCTGGTTTTATTTTTTCTTACATAAAGGGGCTCAGGGAATCTGCTTCAACTGGTTTCTGCATTTCATAGACTACTTCATGGAGAGCAGAAATCTTTCAGTGGCTATTTATCATGAATGAATTTTTTTTTTTAATTAAAATTTTCTTTCTGAAAAAAAAAAAAAAATTCTTTCTGAGAAAGAGAAATCCTGAAAGGTTTTTTATTCTTCAAGACTCATGAAGGGAGATTTGCACCTCTTTTTACGCTTAAAGAAGGAGGTAATGTAGTATGATTGTGGAAGCGTCTGTATAAAGATCCTATTGGACTTTATCCACCCACTGCTCTTTTCCAGTAAGAGAGAAAAATTAGGGAGTGTTATACACTGAGAGAGTATGCTTATGCTTGCTTAAAATTGAATTTTCGACTAGTCAGATCCCATTGGTTTTTCCTTTTCTGTTCTCCATAAATATAAAAAAATAAAAAGATTTAAAGTGTTAACACAGTGAAAAACGTTCACTGAGGTTCTAGAAAAACCAACAAGTCTAACAAGCTGAAAGCCACAGGGATGGCCCTGATGAAGATTGTGCATGTGGTGCTGAAATTTTGAGAGTTTGGAGGATGAGTTCTTCAGAAAGGAGAATTTAATGAAGACAAAAAACCTTCTTTTGGACTCCTCATGGCCTTTATTGACTAAGCCTGTCAAGTCACATTTTTTTTTCCTAACCTGGAAAGGAAGAATTCATAAATTATTGTTGGAATATTACCTAATAAATGATGTTATTTTTAGAAGATGGGAGAATAAGCTTTTGTCAGTGGACTTCTGCATCAAGACAAATCATACATTGCAGTAAAATGTGTTATTAATGTGATAATGAGTTAAAATAATTTTCAGCCTCATTACCCATCTCTGGAGATTCAAGCATTTAATGAGAACTTCTAAGTTTGAGGCATTGCTAATCATAATTAAGTTATGGCCCCTACTCATAGAGGTTTCACCGTTCTGTTTAGGATAAGATGGGTCCAAAGGAGGAGGTGGTTACTTTCCCTTCAGATGATTATCAGAGGCTTCAAAAAAGAGGTGATGGCTAAGCTGAGCCTTGAAAGATGTATAGCTTTCCCCAGATGGACTGGTTGAGGACTAGAGAAAGAATTCTAAATAGGAGGCTGGAAATAACACTGTGTTTTCACCGAACAGTTAAGAAGTTCAATGTGAGTGAGAACAGCATTTGCTGATGATGCAGAGAGGAAAGATTGTGAGTAGAGAGAAGGGTGAAGGGCGAGGTAAGAGAGAATCTTGGGACACCTGTATATAGTGTGCTGCATTATAAAATTTGAAAAATAAGCTTTGGAAAGATCCCTCGCACACAACTATGGAGGATGCATTATTAGGCAAGCAAAGTTCTAAAGACAAGGAGAGCTGCTAAGAGACCTTGTCAGACAAATACAAGAGTGGAATTGCTGGATCGTATGGTAGTTCTATTTTTAATTTTTTGAAGTATTGATATACTGTTCCCCTAGTGGCTGTACCTATTTACATTCCCACAATAGTGGATAAGGATTCCTTCTTCTCCATGTCCTCACCAGCACTTGTTATTTAGTTGTTTTTGACTATGGCCATTCAGACAGGTGTGAAGTGAGATATCATTGTGGTTTTCATTTGCATTTTCCTGATGATTAGTGATGTGGGATATATTTCATGTGCTTGTTGGACATCTGTAAGTCTTCTTTAGAAAAAAATGCCTATTCAGCTTCTCTTCCCATTTTAAAATTGGACTGTTTTTATACTGAATTATATGGGTTCTTTATCTATTTTGGATATTAACCCTTTATGGGACATATTAGCAAATATCTTCTCCCATTTTGTTGATGGATTCCTTCTCTGTGCAAAAGCTTTTTTAATTTAATGAGATCCCAGTCATTCAATTTTGCTTTTGTTGCCTTTGCCTAAAAAGACAAATCACCCACAAAAAATATTGCTAAGACCAACAAAGAATATACTGCATAGATGTTTTCTTCTAGAAGTTTTATGGTTTCAGGTCTTACCTTTAAATCTTTAATCCATTTTGAGTTTGCTTTTAGATGCTATGTGAGAAAGTGGTCTAGTTTCATTTTTCCTGGGTAGTGTCCAGTTTTCCCAACACTACTTATTGAAGAGACTGTCTTTTCCCCACTGTATAGTCTCGCCTTTTGTTATAGATTAATTGACCTTTTGTGCACGGGCTTATTTCTGGCTATTATGTCCCACTGAAATACGTTTCTGTTTTTGTGACAGTGCCATACTATTTTGATTACAGTCACTTTAGATATAGAGCCAAAGAAAGTGAAAACACCACTTCAAAAAGATACATGCACTCCAGTGTTCATAGGAGCATTTTTTTACAATAGCCATGATATAGGAAACAGCCTACATGTTCATCAACTGTTAAATGCATAAAGAAGATTATATATATGTGTATGTATACACATATAAAATAATATTTTTATAAATATTCATATAATTGTGTATGTGTGCATGTGCTCAGTTGCTCAGTTGCTTCTGACTCTTTGCAGCCCTGTAAAGAGTAGCTAAAGGACTGTAGCCCATCAGGCTCCTCTATCTATGGAATTTTCCAGGCAAGAATACTAGCATGGGATGTCATGTCATTTCCTACTCCAGGGGATCTTCCTGACCCAAGATCAAACCCACGTCTCTTGCTTCTCCTTCATTGTCAGGCAGATTGACCAGTAGCGCCATCTGGGAAGGTCCATCTGTGTTGTCACAAGTGGTAAAATTTCATTCTTTTTTAGGGCTGAGTAATATTCCACTGTGTGTGTGTGTGTGTGTGTGTGTGTGTGTGTACACACGCATGCTAAATCGCTTCAATCATGTCTGACTCTTTGCAACCCTATGGACTGTAGCCCACCAAGCTCCTCTGTCCATGGGGATTCTCCAGACAAGAACATTGGAGGGAGTTATCACATCTCCTCCAGGGGATCTTCCCAACCCAGGGATTGAACCCATGTCTCCTGTGGCTCCTGCATTGCAGGTGGATTCTTTACCACTGATCCACTATACACACACATATTGTGGAATATACATGTATATGACCTGACATATATAACATATATATATATATAAATATATAGCTTCCCTCATAGCTCAGTCGGTAAAGAATCTGTCTGCCATGCAGGAGACCCTGGTTTGATCCCTGGATTGGGAAGAGCCCCTGGAGAAGGAAATGGCAACCTACTCCAGTATGGTTGCCTGGAGAATCCCATGGACAGAGGAGCCTGGCAGGCTATAGTCTGTGGGGTTGCAAGAGTCAGACATGACTTAGCAACTAAACCATCACCACGATATATATATATATGACCAGAAAAGTATTTGGTTCACTTCAGTCGCTCAGTCATGTCCAACTCTTTGCGACCCAATGAATCGCAGCATGCCAGGCCTCCCTGTCCATCACCAACTCCCGGAGTTTACTCAAACTCATGTCCATCGAGTCGGTGATGTCATCCTTACGTAAATAAGACAAAGACATATACTGACAAATATTGTATGTTTTCACTTACATGTGGAATCTAAAAAATTAAACAATTGGATAAATATAACAAAATAGAAACAGACTCACTACTGAGAACAAACTGGTGATTATCAGAGGGAAGTTGGGGATAAAGAGAATTATGATATTAAAGACAGTAAAGAGAATTAAGGTATACAATAGATAAGTTTCAAGGATATAATGTACAAAGCAGGAAATATAGTCAGTATTTTATCATGACTATGGCATGTAATCAATAAAAATATTGAATCATTATGTTGTACATCTGACACTAATGTTACATGTCAATTATATCTCAATTAAAAAAAGATAGAATGGTTCATTATTCTTAGTAATGGGCCCTCATATAGGAAGCGCACCTCAGAGAGAAGTATAGGATGCTTTAATACTCTGGAGCTAGACCACCTAAATTTAAACACTGGTTTTGTCTTTGGCAGCTGTGACACTGTGGAGGAGGTTAGTAACCCAATATGTATTTCCTCATGTGCAAAATAAGGATATGAAGAATAACTTCATTATAGAGTCATCATGAATAATTGATTTAATTAGCCTTTATAAAGTGCCTAAAACACATGGTAAGCACTGAATAATTGTTAACTATTCCCTGGGTGGCTCAGATAGTAAAGACTCTGCCTGCAATTCAGGAGACCCGGGTTTGAGCTCTGGGTCTGGAAGATCCCCTGGAGAAGGGAATGACTACTCACTCCAGTGTTCTTGCCTGGAAAGTCCCATGATAAGAGGAGCCTGGCGGGCTACAGTCTATGGGGTCATAATGAGTTGGACATGACTGAGTGATTAACACTTTCATTTACTTTTTTTCATTATTATTTTTCTCATTGATTACCATTATGTTTGGAACTAATTAATTCAAACGACATAGAAATTCTCCCTACCTCATCTTTTTTCTCGGTCACTAATACTAGGAATTTCTGAGAACTAACATCCTTCTCTCCTGGCTGCATTCAGAAGAAAAAGTAAACAAAAGTAAGAACAAGTGAGAACAGCAGTGTCATGTTAATTACTGACAGAAGCCAGGCTATATAAGAGGTGGCTTAGAGTGGGAGCTAAGTGAAACTGGTAACTGGGCTCCAGAAGCAGGCAGAATCACCAGCAGTTACTGGAGAGTATGGTCTCCCATGTGGGAAACCCTCCATGGAAGGATAGAAAAGAACTCAGTCTCTGCAGGTTTGTTCTCAAAAGGGAAGATTGGGCTGACCTAAGTGTGTCCGGTTATTCCCCAAATCTACAAATCAGATTCCTCACTCTCCCTCCACTACAGGGATGGAGAAGCATCCAAGCGTGTGCTTAGTTAGTGAGGAAAAACCCTTCCCAAAGAGTTGGGGCGGGGAGGTGTTCTCATACTGAAGTGGGTTGCCATTTCCTTCTCCAGGAGATCTTCCTGACCCAGGAATTGAACCCAGGTCTCCCGCATTGTAGGCAGATGCTTTACCATCTGAGCCACCAGGGAAGTCTCTCATTAACAAAAGTCATTAACAAACGTGTAGAGTAATCTACAACACCCCCAACCAACTGCCTGCTTCAGTCCTTACTGAAGATAATGTGTGCTGAGTGCGCTATGAATTTGTTTCTGTGTTCTTGATTCTCATTCCTTTTAAAGTATCATCTACCCTTGCACTGGCCCATTCTCCTCTGTATTTCTGTAAACTCTCTCATCACTTTTCTCCAAAGTTGAGCGTTGTCCTCTTAATTGCCTGCTTTACTTAAAACACTCTAATAGAGTTCAGTTTTCCCATTTTCCTCACCAGCAGTCAACAAGAAGAATCTAATATATAACAACTACTGTGGACAGCAAACAATTAGAATACCAGTCATAAACTCTCAATATGGCGCCAGCAGACACTGGCTGAACAAGAG
The DNA here is from genome assembly GCF_910594005.1 of Cervus elaphus. Taxonomy (NCBI): domain Eukaryota; kingdom Metazoa; phylum Chordata; class Mammalia; order Artiodactyla; family Cervidae; genus Cervus; species Cervus elaphus. The sequence continues at coordinate 28,477,254 of NC_057840.1, forward strand.
CCCTCCTGCCCAGGGATAAGAGAGAAGGTTGGCAGCCTCATTGGTTTCTTAAGCATTGCTTTTGCACCTCTCAACAACTTGTCCTTAGAAATCAATACATCCATTATTCTACCCTCTCACTGTCTTATTCCTGCTTCTTCCTGATCTGGAGGGCACTCTTCTACTTCACTCATTGATTTGAGCATCTGACTTCCTTTTTATTCTCCATCCTTTCTTCAACTGTCATCCTTGGTATTGATATCTCTCTTGATAACTTGCTATATTTTGACTTCTGTTGCTTTTTACTTTATCTGTAAATGCTTTTATTCCCATTTTGTTTCTAAGCCCCATAGATCTGGCCATGCCTGGGACTCAGTTAACACCCCATGTTTTCTTGGCATCCCTGGGATGATCAGTCTTAAGAGAGCAAGAGCAAATTGTTTTCAAAACACACATTTTATTTTATTACATCCCATCAGGCCATGAGCATCTGAGTGCCATTGATTTTACCATGTTAGTTGCAGAAGAACCCTCTGTTGTAGCAAATCAGGATTTGTTTAGAACATCATCAGTAAAACAAATGTCTTTCACATGAAAGTTATGAATTTTATGAAGGGGACCTTTCTCCGTTAGCTTCTTATATACCAGGACCATCCTACCATATATTGTCCTCCAACTTTATCATTTTAATCTGTATATATAGTGAATCTACAATATTTCATCTAGATTGTTTAAAAATGCACATCTGCCAATATTTTCAACTGTGGAATTCCTAGCTTTCTTTTTATTTTTCCTTCTTCTTCCCCAACTTGTCCATCTTTCTCCTTATCTTTAGTTGCTAAAATCTTTCCTCTTTTCAGACTTCATCAGCCCCTTCTACTGAGCTTGGATTTCATGATAAGCCATTTCAGTAACATCAGGACTTTGAAATTACTGTCCTCCTTGAACTTCCTGTCTGCTTTTCCAGCCTCTGCTGCTCTGTCAACTACACCTTCCCTATCCCCTGATCTAAATTCTGGACTGCCTAGTGTTGCAGTGGAAAGTGAAAATCAGTCAAAATTTCTTTAACTATAATTTGACAGTTTCTACTTAGAATTGGTATTGTGATTCTGAATGATTTTCTATCATATTCACCACTATCTCTAACTTTTGAAGATTTTAATTCCTCTTTAGCTCCCAAAACCTCTCCAAATCTCCTTTGTGATATGCAGCCTTGCCTCATTCTTTTCTGAAAATAAGGCTATCAGATAGGTGTCCTTTCTGTACATTCTTTTTTCAAATTGTTTTGTAATTGTGCTGAAGTCAATATTGTCATGGCAGAAAGTATTTGCTGCAATTTATCGTCATTTTTAGAAAAGAGAATATCTGTCAAAGATCATGACAGTCAATATTTATTGAACATTCCACATGCCTATAAGAAATGCTTGATATTACCTCCTTTGACCACGATGTGGTCATTAGAACTATGGAATTATATGTGGCTCAACGCCTTGGGTTAATATCTTAAATATTATTTTCAAGTCTTTGGAGATAACTTCAACTATACCTTTAAAATAGTGACATCTAATTTGCCAACTATTCTTTTGCAATCAAAAAACAATGTTTACAAATATATATTCCACTTAGATGGATATAAAATTATCTAGTAACTTGAAACTTGAGCTAGAAGATAGGTGGTTAAGAACTTTGATGGTGTATTCAATATTTTACCTCCGGGAAAAAATGTGAATTGGAAATTACTAATAAATTCAGTAATGTGAATGCCACAGCTTAAACTTTTATGTTACATTTGTGTCATTTAGAATTACGTTAATTAAATCCTCACTTATCAGCTTAATGATGTTTAATATGGATCCTTATTAACATATGGTTTCAAAGGCCAGTGAAATTGTCAAATCTAATGAAAACAGAGTTCAAAGATAAAATTCTATCTTCCCTTCCCTTTATGAGCCTCCTAAAGATTGAGAGCACCTTTTTTAAAGCCCTTAGAGAAGATTAACCTTTAACATCATCATTACATCTGATGTTACCACACTTTTGCAGTGTCATCGACACCACTTTTAACTTAAGCTAGTTGATTTTGCTAGCCATGTTGTAAAACTACTAAAATTTTCTTCTCTCAAATCTCATAGAAGAAGATTCTGCAGCTTTATTTATTTTTCCCTCTGGCTGAGTGCTTTTCTGTAGAACTTTCTGCAGTGATGGACACGTTCTCTACAGTAGCCATCAGCTATGTGTGGAAAGTTGAGCAACTTTCCAATGTGGCAAGTGCAACTGGTGAACCGAATTCCCCATTTTATTTATTTTAGTTACCTTAAGATTTAATACTTATTTGACTCCTTGACAGCATTGGGTCTTAATTGTGGCACATGGAATTTTTTTTCCTTTTCTTTCTTTCTTTTCTTAGTGGCAGCATGCAGGATCTTTAGTTGCAGCATGAGAACTCTTAGTTGCGGCATATGGGATCTAGTTCCCTAATCAGGGATCGAGCCTGGGCCCCCTGTGCTGGGAGCTCAGAGTCTTAGCCACTGGATCACCAAGGAAGTCCCCCTTAAGCTTTAAACTGAAATAGCCACATGTTGCTGGTGGCTACAATGTTGGAAGCACAGCTCTGGTGTTCTTTTCAGAACAGTCTGAGTTCTGAGAACGCCACTTTTTTCTCGTAGTCAGTCTTAATTCCTTTTCTGGGAGCAGGAATAACTCACATTTAATGTTACTGGTGATTTTTGCACTAATGAAGGGTTGGTTTTTTTTTTCATTATAACTCAATTTATAATCTGTGGGTTTTACCACGAAATAAAAGTTTATGTGTAGTAAGAATGCCAAAGTGGATATTTAATTTTGTGCCTTCCCTGGTGACCAGTGGTAAAGAATCCGCCTGCCAGTGCAGGAGACATGAGGTACGTGGGTTCGATTCCTGGGTTTGGAAGATCCCTTGAAGTAGGAAATGACAACCCACTCCAGGATTCTTGCCTGGGGAATCCCATGGACAGAGGAGCCTGGTGGGTACAGTCCATAGGGTTGCAAAGAGTCGGATGGAACTGAGCAAGTGAGCACAAACACAAGCACGATTCCTTCTTTACACAATAAGGGATAGTATATCTTTACTCCACTTAATCTGAATCATCAAATTCTTTGGCAGACCTACTACTTTCCAAATGTATCTTTCCTTGTCTACATATATATCTGGGCAGTTTCTATCTGCCCTCTTGAGTGTTCTCCTGATGAAAGCAACATAGTATAAAGGATTTGGAACTAAGTATGAATATTCCAAATTCTCACCACGGCTTCTTGAGCAAATTTCTTCCTTCTCTGAGCTGTTGCTGCAGAGAGTTCTTAGGGTTCCTATCTCAGAGTATATTTGGTTTACTTCTCTTTCTCCTAACTTGACCCTAGAACTTTATATTTCTGAAACAGTGTAGTGCCTGATATCAGAGCAAGTGCTCCATAGATGTTTGCTTTTATTGAAAAAAATAGAAAACTGTATTTTATTTTAATAGATGTCCCTCTTATACTGTTTATTTCTTTCTTTTTTTGTATCTGTATGTTGGGAAAAGGAATAAATACTTCTTTGAGAAACATAATAAATAGCTTTTTGGGTTTAGAATAAGTGGTTTAGAATATATACTAATACATAGTTTTGTCCATAGTTCCTTTTATGCTATATTTAAATGATGAGGTACCTTTTTTAATGATTATTTACCTTCTAAAATGTTTTCATGTTATAGTTTCAAAAATAACTGATCACTTAAAATTGTTTACTGAGTTGTAAAATAAGTGATTCAACCTAGAAGAAGTAACTTTCTGTAGTAGAAGAAGCATTTTCTGTAGTAGACATCACTCTGAGTTAATAGCACAATGAAAGTATCTGTTGCTTTGCACATGTTAGGTACCCAAAGAATGAACTGAAGCAGGTGAGGGTGTAATAAGTCTATTATCCAAAATGTGAGTGCCCGCAGATATGTGTGGGATAAAGAAATGTTTTAAGTGATGATTCTGAAAGCATGATTGATGACTGGTTATCTGTAGTCTTGGGAAAATACAAGCTTCAGAATGTTTAAAGTAAAATTAAAGAAGTACAACTACACCAAACACAAATGTAAGGTTTCTTTTTGTAAACCCATTCAACCCAGTGCCCAAGAAAAGGCTTTCATCTTGAAAGATGAAAGAATTAAATTGAAACTAGGACACTGAAGGCTACTACAGAAGCATACATTTATTTGGACATATGGTAGTAATCCACTAAACACATATTTATAATCTATCAGAGAATAACCAGAACAGATTTTCCAGGCAAAGATTCTGTCAGATCAGCTTGTTTTTTACTATGGAAAAGGAAAGAGTCTGAGAGGCACATACACAAATGTTATCTTTATTTATTTCAAAGTTACTTCAGTATCTCTCTTAAAAATGTATTTCCTCCATCTTTTTAAAGAGTTATTCAGGTCCTGTATGCCATAGATTTCAGTGATCAATTTCATTATCCCTGTGCAGTCAGAAAGTTAATTGCAGTGGAAAAGACTTTTGCATGCTCTTCAGTACAATGAGTATGTAACTGGGTTTCAAAGGGATGTAATGTCTGGTTTGGTTATTGATTAAAGCATTAAACTATAGACATTGAAGATGCAGGATCAAATAATCTAAAATAAAGAGGTCAGGGTATGTGCATAAGTGTTTTGCACACAAAGACACTCAAAACACTCAAGCATTTATTGATTGACTAAGGACTTCTGATTTCTAGCTGTTATTTATTTATCTGTTATTTATTTATTTAGCTGGATTTAAAAATATTGGAAAGAAATTGCACCAACTGGCAAATATACTTGACAAAATGCTTTGTAACTGGCAGAGAGAATATCAGTTAATATCTTCCCTGATAGCTCAGTTGCTAAAGAATCTGCCTGCAATGCAGGAGACCCTGGTTTGATTCTTGGGTTGGGGAGATTTCCTGGAGAAGGGATAGGCTATCCACTCCAGTGTTCTTGGGCTTACCTTGTAGCTCAGCTGGTAAAGAATCCACCTGCAATGTGGGACACCTGGGTTCAATCCCTGGGTTGGGAAGATCTCCTGGAGAATGGAAAGGCTACCCACTCCAGTATTCTGGTCTAGAGAATTCCATGGACTGTATAGTTCATGGGGTTGCAAAGAGTTGGACATGACTGAGTGACTTTCACTTTCATAATTGAAATTATTTAGTTCTGTTCTGTGCCAGATAAAATTAGTATTTATCAGGGATAGGTAATTACATATTTGGCTTAAAATTAATCAATGTGAACACAGAAAAGTTGGCCCTCAGAACAGAACTGGGATCTCATTACAGCGCAAGTTTGTAATGTGAGGTCAATCTTAGCACCCGTAGAATGAACAGAAAAGAGTTTAAATACAAGAGAATAAGATAAAATTTTAAATTATAAGATATGTCAAAGTTCTTTCTGTATTTATAATTTTTTTAAAAATATTTCATATCTTGGTTTTATAAGACATAGAATTTTGTTGTTTGAAGAGTTTGTTTTATATTAACCAGCTGACAATGGAACTATAAATAGATTGCAGGACAGTTGGTCTTTTGTGTTTGACTGAATGCAGATATTGGTATTTTAGAGATGGCAGAACTACCTTTTTTTTTTCTTTTATCCAAGAATATTGGGTGATAGACTGTGGCCATTGTGTTAGGAATTAGAGATGAACTAGAAATCAGAGATCCGTAGTTGTTCTTCTGAAAACATTATGAACTTTTAAACAAGACTTATGATGTTGTTCAGTATCCACTGCTGAGATCACCTAATGTGATTTGCTTTTTTCTAGAGCAAGCTATTATTAGCTTTGAGACAAAGGTTCAGATTTCCCTTCCCAAAAGGGAAGATTCACAAAGGAATCTTAGTCTGAGAGACAGTAGTTGTGCTTGGTCGATTTGTTTCATACTATTCAGTAAAGCAGCAGTTTTGTGGAAGTGTGGACCATAAGCCAGTGTTATGGTAAAAGTTGTGTATGAAAGGATGTGAAGCCTGGTGAACAAAGGTTTCATGTACCTGGGTTTGCCCCCAAATGAGTCATCTTTATCTATTGTAAATCTTTAGTCTTTGGAAGCTGTTATGTAACAAGGCTTATGTCTGTCTCCATTAGCCTTGCCTCTCTCTTTCTGAAAGGTCATGGACAGTCAAGGTAATTCCATTTCATGCAGTTTAGCTTGTAAGTCCACGTTCATGGTCTGTCTGCTGCAAGAATGAGGAAACACTGATTCCTTGAGTCTTTTGAATTGCTTTTGACTGATTCATCCTTTTAAACCCATGTGGTGTGGGCTTGAGGCTGTATAACTGGACTTTCTCCAAGGTTCTAACAGGAGTAACTAGCAAATTTGTCTTTTGTTTACACTTCTATTTTCAAAGGCTTTCCTCTTATTTAAATATTCATCACATAAAAATATATTTCCTAAATAAAGTTCCCTAATTATAAGTTCACAATTTAAGAATCTGAAGGTACTTTGTGTTAAAAACAGAAATTTTTACTGAAACAAAGACCTTATCTTTGATTCAGAGTATAAATACTTCAATCAATGGTTTTTGATCAATTATTTTCTTTGCACAGTGGATGTATATCACTGGACATCAGTCATCCATAAACCAAATAGTGTTCTGTCCAAGTAATGTCTTATTGTTTTTCAATATTCTGAGATAAATATTGGTGATATTCTGCTTTCAGTAGCTTATTTCACTATGAGAGAAATTAAGACGTTAGTAATCCCTCTGAAAATTAGCTTTTTTGGAAAGAAAAATCACATAAGCCTGTTGCATATACTCAATTAGTACCAAAATATATAAAAATTAAGTGGTTATTTTGCTCTCCGTAGTAACTACATCTGTTATGTGTCTTTCTAAACATTTTATATACATATAATTTCTTGTATCCCTCTCTTTGTATATAGATAGAAGAAATGAAAAAAGTTACATTTGAATATGTATATACACTATACATAAACTATTGAAACTTGCTTAATTTTGCATTATATCATGGACATTCTTCTTGAAAGCCTCACAGATGCCTTTGTGGCATGGAAGTGTATGTTTTAACTTTTGACAAATATTGCAAACACATCCTGACTAGTCTAGATTATTCAAAAGAACTATTTCTTACAGGAAATATATATTCTTTTTATAAAGTGTCAGTCTCTTTCTTAGATGTGAGCATTAGTTGGTTATACAAGATTATTAGGTCAAAGGAGGGAATATAATTTTTCAGATGCATTTCAAATGTCTAAATGTGGTCAGTATTATCTCTCAACAGGGCTCATTTGGAGGCCAGTGCTGAGAAATGGAACAGATTGCTGACGTCTTTAGAAGAACTGATCAAATGGCTGAATATGAAAGATGAAGAGCTTAAGAAACAAATGCCTATTGGAGGGGATGTCCCAGCCTTACAACTCCAATATGATCATTGTAAAGTAAGTTGACCACATACAGTGGGTACCTTTCTTTGTTCATTTTTATTTTGTGAAGCGAATATTCCAAATAAGATAAATATGTTAGTGGAACCAATTATGACAGGATTTTTTTTTCCTCCCTCTGTTTCTAATTACTAGTATTTAGGCATCTTATTGAAATTGCATGCCTTGCTCCCTTTTGTTTCAGATTAAGTTTTCTCTTCATATTTAACTGAATAGTTTTTCAAATCTTTCAGGTATCTAAAGCTTAATATTATTCTTAGCCGATCATGAAATTTATCTATTCCTTATAGATTTTAAAATGTTAATATATTATATTGAGGAAATATTTACTCTAAGTTAACCTTAGACAAGTTACAGAGTCATAAAGAATTACAAACTATTTTGTGTTACTAAATGATAGTGGAGAAAAGTAAGGACTTGAATGAAGCCCATTGTATTTAAAACGGTTTTACAGGTTTGTGGGGTTTTCTTTCTCTTTTTTTATTGGTTTGATTTTAAACTCTTTGTTGCATTTCTGTTCTGTTCAAATATCTATCTCTATGCAAATTTGTACTTTTACTTTGAAAAGCAGATATACTGAATATTATCAAGTGACACATTGACTCTTATGTCCTTGAATTATTTAAATTGTTTGCCTCATTAACTTTCCATTCATTTATTTTATATCTCCTTATACCCATTTTCTCATGTATTGCAAATCACCTTGTTTTGTTATATTGTTTTACTCTTCACATGCAACACAAGTTCTTATTCTAAATCTGTGCATTTTACTGTGATGTTAGAACTCTGTTCCCATTTTAAAAAATGACAAACACTAACATATGCTTCTTCTAAAGGAAGATGTCCTCTATGTTATAAGTTGCTTCAATGCAAAATGATAAGATCCTGAAATTTATTATATTTCAAATGCTTGTGATCAGGTTATTCAAGTCACCATTTGGGTAAATTTTCTCTTTGTACTTGAAAAGAGAATATAGTATAGAAATAGCTCTAAGATTGAGATAAAAAGGAAGATAATTGTAATAATAATGATAGAAGAGTTAAAAATTACTGATTTAAAAAATCGATGTCTCCTTACTTTTTTCAGCTTTGTCTTCTATTGATTATTCATATACCCATTTTGAAGATTCAGGTATTAGTGATGAAATGAAATAATACAAAGCTCTTCTAATAGAATTGTTTTTGTTAAGGAATAAAATGTGTTTGTGACTGCACTACCATTTTGATTAAAACTGAAATCTTGAGGTAGGAAATGATTTTTCCTTTGTACAGGTTCATGTTGATTCTAGATTGTAGAGCATGTTTTATCATAGTCTACCTTCTAAATTTATCAATGATCCAAAACTACAAGTTCTCTTAATATTATATATTATTAATGTTTTGATGAAAACTTCATATTTTACTTTAAGAACTGAGGTGGAGATGTTAGGAGAAATAACTTAGGCAGTAGATTTTAGAGTGACGTTTGTGGCGATGTATTAGTTTGCTAGGTCCACCATAGCAAAGTTCCTAAATAGGTGTTTTAAACATCAGAAATTTATTTTCTCATCTTTCTAGAGTCTAGAAGTCTGAAATCAAGATGCAAGCAGGGTGGATTTCTTCTGAGGCCCCTCTCCTTGGGTTGTAGATGGTTGTCTTCTCCCTTTGTCTTTACATGATGTCCACTTTGTGGGTATTTGTGTCTTAAAACTGGTCAAAATGCCCTCCTTTTATTAGGACCCCTGTTATACTGGATTAGGGCCTATCCTAATGAATGGCCTTATTTAAATTTGGTTAGCTCTTTAAAAGCCCTGTCTACAAATACTGTCACATTTGGTCAAAAGTAACCTTCTTTCCTAACTGCCAAGAGTAATGTTTCTAATTGACATAAATTATTACAAGGAGGGTGAATCACCGTGTGTTAGTACAAACAAGGCAATATTTAAAGATATGACACCTACATGTAATATTAGTTTACTTTTCTTACTGAACTTTGTCAGCTATAGACATAGAATAGTCCAAGTGTAGTGAAACCTCAGCCTTGCCAGAGTTCTCTCCTCAGTCTTTTCTTAAAATCAAAATCCATTTGGATGTACCTGTGGTAGCTCTATGTTTCAGGCAAGATTTTTCTTTCCTGGGTACTTGGAGATATCTTTTCCCCCGGCCTTCAGATGCTTTTTATCAAGGAAATTGTGTGTGTGTGTGTGTGTGTATGTGTACAACTTAGAATTATCAATTGTTAGGACTGAAAGGAACCCAAGAAATAATTTAGTCCAGTCGCCTTATTTATAAGAAGCATATGATCTCATATCTGAGTTTGCCTTCCTCCTTCCTTCACTTCTATCAAATACTTAACATTTACTTCATGTGCATCTGGCAGTTTGTAACACAGTAGGACACTGGTACAGAAAACAGACATGGGCCTGGCAGTCAGGGGGAACTTACGTTTGTCCTTCTCCACCTTGGAGTTCCTCTGTCTTCTCTGTGCTGTGAGAAATCATGGCCAACGAGGTTTGTAGCTCAGCTGTGAACTGCATATTGCTGTCCCAGATCTCTGGTTGTCTGCCTAGTCACCCATTTCTCGAACCCCCAACTTTGGTCCCTTGGTTATAATCTATGCATGGTTTCAGTTCATATACACATTTATTACCAGTTTTTTTTCCTTAATGGGTTGTAGAGTTCTCTTCAATTATAACATTATGGTGTAGCTTTAAACATAACACAAAATAATTTTTAAATTAATTTTTTACAGATATGCTTAGCATTAAATTTAGCATTTAGTCTCTTAGTTTTTTCCTATTATTAAAAACTCTCTCTCCATATATATATTTTACCGACTTGCTATTTTAGGTCTTTAATTGTCATAATAAAGTTTAAAAAATCTTTTTAACTTCAAAGAACTCTTGCCTTTTGACTTGCCTAGCTAGAACAATGAAATTCAACCGTTGAGTGGTTTGATATTACTATTAGGCAAGATATTTTATTCTCTGAAATGTTCCCTTAGAAAGAGGGGAGATCTTGTATTTGATTTCAAACTCACACTCATTTTGTAGGTGGCTGTCTGAATTACTTTATTTTGAATCACACAGTACTATTTAGAGAAGCTGAATAAATTTGATATAATCTCTGCATGCTCATTTAGAATATCTAGAGATTACTAGATGGATTTTTTTAAGTAAGAGACAAAGAAATTTACTCTGATTTGTTAATTATTCCAGGAGATATGATCACATAAATGCAAGTCTTGAATGTCATTGCACAGAAGTCTTTTAAAAATCAATTTAGAAAGTGACACCATATGTTACGTTATGGACAAGACAAAAATACACATCCGACAGATGCCCCAAATAACCACCTGTGCTGGTGTTACACTTAATTAGCACTTAAGTTTTACATTAAAATTTCCAGTGGCATTATTATATACAAAGTGAAAAACAAACCTGTGTCTCAGTACCTTAGGTGGATGTAGAGTCACTACATGCAAAAAACTGTTAGGTGACTCAAAATTTCTTCCAATAAGGTCAAAATATGATGTCAAAGATTTATAAGAATTTGGAGAAAATAATTATAAGTAGGCATCTGATGATTTAACCCATATCCTCAGCAGTGTATGTATTCAAGTTCACCGAAAACTTTCTTTGGCTCATCTCACTTGGATAGTGGTGTATTATTCTCTATTCTGAGACACCTTATGTTGGACCTGACTATACAGAGTTATTGAACCTAGCACATGGTCTTAGGTAGACCTGGTTTCAGTTACCACCCCTCCCCCCACCCCAACACACACACACAAGCCCTGTAATCCCAGGATATGCTTTGGGGCATATTCTCTAATCATCACTATATTTGACCATGTAGCAGGGTACAAATAGTAAGTAAAGCATCAGATGTTGTAGTTATTCTTTAAACTAGGACTTAAGCTTATATTTTATAGTATATTTTTAATATTAGTTGCTCTGTGTCTACATTTTGTATTTTTCCTCAGATTCATTATGTCTGAGTGCTCTAAGTTTTAATATCATAACCTACACTTATTGTTTTAGCCTATTGGTTCCTTAAGCAAACTTAGACTCCTCAAAAAATTGGATGAAGCCATTGAAACAACAATATTTTTGAGAATTTATATGGGATAAGATATGAGCTTAGAAACTGGAAGGTGATTTATTTCTTGTTCATACTAAAGATACAACTTATCATGGAAAGGCCAAACCCATAAAACTAATGTGCGTACACTGCCTTTAATTAACTTATTTAAAGGTAATAGGCAAATTATATATATTTAACCATGAATCTAATTACCTTGAAAGGCAATATTTGAGTGCTTGTAAGTAAAAGAACACAAATGCGTAAAATATAAAATATGCATTATTTTATATGTACATCTCTTTACCCTGGGTCCAGTCTACTTTCAATGTTGCAGATGGTAAGAGACTGTCTTATCTCAGATGTATGTATTCAGTCACCTCAGATACAAAGAGGTTGATTTATGGGAACTCATATATTCTCAAAGTTTTCTGCGTCCCACATATATTTTTATACTCTAGTACTTTACATGTATATCAGTGATTTAATGACACTTTTTTATAACTGTTCTTTGATAATGGCAGTGCTAGTCACTTCATCATCCATCCTTCTATCCATCCATCCATCCATCCATCCATCCATCCATCAATCTATCCACCTCCACTATTCACAGAATGACTTATATGTTGAAATTGATGCTGAATATACAGAGGGCAGTAAGACACAGCCACTACTTCAGTAACATATTTTAGTTATTCTTATACCTAAATGCTCTATGCTTGTGACTGTATCCAGAAGAAATATACATTTAAATATTTAGGTGATGGCTCTGAGACTTCAGTTAGAATGATACTGTAAGGTCATATTTCAAAGCACCTCATCTACTCAAATGGCTAACAATTACAGATAAAATGTAAAAAACAGAAAAATTAAACATGGCAAAATTGGGCTCCAAAATACAACAAACATTCTGTGGATCAGAAACAAAGCAGAAAAGCAAAGAAGCTAGTAGGGTTGATGCTTCTGGAAAAATGTAGCAGTCCTAGGCAATGAGCAAGCAGAAAGCCCCATAGCAAAGGCTCAGCTCAAAAATCTGTCTTATACAGGGAAATGCATGACTCATGGATTGGCATCTTTTCCTTCTGTTATGTAAATGTCCCAGGAACTGATATTATGAAACATCAATATATTTTGAACCCTTAATTAAATATCTATACTTTCTTGGATGTTTTAACCAGTGACTTAGAACACTGATAGATTTTCAGCAATAATTCTTTGTGTTTTTTTTTTCAGCAATAATTCTAATAAATACTTTGTTCAATGTTTTAACAGCCCATCATAGGCCAACTTGTTAAATCATAATCATAAGTCAAAGTGCCTTGATGGTAAAGTGTTTGGCATGGCACCTGGTCCACAGTAAATACTCAGTAAGTGGTGGCTGGTCTCATCTCCCATAACTGCTGAGAATCTGTCTTGATAGTTTTGATTATTTTTATTTTGTTTAAAACTGTCATAGGCTGTATGAGTTGTTTTAGCTAATTAAATAAAATCATATTAATATCTGTTATTTACTGTCCAGCAGAACTAGCCTCCCATTACAATCTAGGGTCAACCTGTTACATTAAGCAGAAATCACGCTCTAAACATTTTAGGTTTCTGTTTGGCAAACAATGCAATCATATTATCTTTTTTTTCTCATGCAGGTACAAGTTAATCCCCTTCAATGTTGAAATAAATTACTACTATAAAATATATAATATTTCTAACAACTTTTAGAATAAATTGATAAAGTTTAATTTTTCTACTTAGTATAATTTTAAAAGTTTTTTGAGAAATAAAGTCCCTTATATGTCGTTTCACTTTCAAAAGTGTGAGATTATTGTTCAATCAGCAATTACTTAGAAAACACCTATAATATATATAGCATTCATTTGTAATGTTATGAAATTACTTCAGTCAGATACTTGAAGATTGGGATAAAATTGCAGATTCAGTTTTTCGTATTTGCACTTCATTTTCATAACAATGTATATATTAAGTTATATAGGGGCAGTTATCAGAGCTCTAATGCTCTTTCTGCAATATAATGAATGTTTGATTTTAGAGAAGGAAATCGCCAAGAATAATTGAAAGTGTATGATTCAGGTGCAAGATCTTATGAGTTTTTCCATTCCTTCAGGGCTACTCTGTCCTTTGCTTAATTCAATTTAATTCCTATATTCAAACCTCGTTATATAAAAATCAGGACATTTGGGCCTTAAACTGAATTGCCAAGATATATTTGCAAGTTTACTCATTAAAATAACACATTTGAACTTTGTCTTTAAAACAATAACATGCCACCTTTAAATTCAGTGTGTGTGTGTGTGTGTGTGTGTGTGTGTGTGTATGGTTATTCTCCCTATTAAATATGTTATTCTCCTTGCTACTCTTTGCCTGAAAACCTGTAATTTCAAGGTCTTGCTCTGTTATAATGTTACCTAATGTGAAAAGTCAGTCTTTTTCTAAAATTGATTAAATTATTTCCCAAGTTCCCCTTCAGCCTTTGCCACCTGTGTTGACTTCCTTTTTATCAAAAGCACAGCCATCTAAAGTCTGTAAACAAAGACTGTGTGAAAAGACCTAAAAAACAGCAGTTCTGTAAGTGAGTCTGCACCTACCCACCCATTCAGCTGACTGCAGTTGACTTGCCTCCCAAGCCTGACATGGGTATTGAGAACCTCACCTCAAAGGGTCATAGAATATCTAAGTTTAGAGGGAAAGGCGAAGCAACCTAATAATTATCACTGCCTAGTGGTGAAATTGAAGAGTCGACCACAGATGTAGGCAAGTTAAGGTCCGTGAAACCAAGCAATACGGTTCTCCCTTTCATTCAGCCCTTTCCTAGTGAACTGCCTCTGGTCATATTTAGCTGAGGGATAACAGTTCATTTATTCCTTCAGGAAACTTCCAAATTGCACCTGATGTTTGCTACATTCCTTGCTAGGTGCTGAGCATGCCTCAGTTCCTAAGACTGTTTTTGCTGTCACAGACTTCATCATCTAAGGACAGAAACAGGCTCAAAAACAAGTGACTACTGTAGATATCAAAAGTGCTGTCATGTGAGTATGTGTGTGCAGCCAGGAAGATACAGATGAATCAAGGCTGTTTGTACTTGAGAAGATTGGAAAAGCTCCATAGAGCAAGTATGTAGCTTTTGAGCTGGAAAGAGACCTTGGAATAAAAATTCACTAAAGAGTGTTATCAAAACTCTTGGAGGGAAAATCCTCCAAACTGACCAGGGCATGACTTGGGGTATGCAACAGAGCAAGAGATGTTGCTCATTCTCTTTCTGATTATATTTAGGACAGGGCTGAAGGAGAGACAACACAAGTGTAGGACCTAATAGTGTGCCTGGTAATAGTAAACACTAAATATATTTGCTAGGTGAAGGGATACATTTATATATGCACATATTTTTTAAATGTAGGAAAGACTACTGTTTTATTACTATGAGAAGCTTGAGGATTCCTATCTTAGTTTTAGCATTCATACTTAGTCTTCTGATTCAAGCATCATTTTTTTATGTCAATGGGGTGGAACCAAAATGAATTTATATATTAAATGTTCATTCAGGGATGTTAACCAAAACTCTTAAAACACTATGGAGATTCTTTAAAAAAAAAAAAAATTGTCTGCATATCAATGACAAGTAAGCTTGTTTTCTTTGCCTTTTTTCATGTCATTTTATTAGTGCTATCAAATTTAACGACTCTTCTGCCCTTTTTTGCTGTCATACTATAATGACTTCAGATCCATATATGCTGATTTAGCTTTGAAAGCAAGTTGGGGAGAAAAGTAAATTACGTTCTAACAGATTCTCCTTATGTTTGTATCATTTTTTTTTTTCTGCTTGCATTCTCTAGTGAGCAGTTAAGTGCTTTTTTGAAACCAGAAGCTCAGAAAGCCTGCTATACCAGCAATACTTCTATTTACTATAGTTGAGATGCCTTGTGTCATGGGTGTGTGTCCCATGCAGTCACCATCACATAAGGTTTTGTTCTTTGAAGGGCTCTGCACTTGATTTAATGCTCTGCTGCCTCCATCTTGAAATTCTTAGTAATATTTGGAAAAGGGGCCTTGCAATTTCACTTTACACTGGGCTCTGCAAATTTTATAGCCAGAGCTGCTTGCATCCAAAAGGAAAACATTAATGTATGTTTTGACATACATAAAATAACACTTTTACAGGAACAAAAGCCTCTTAAACTTACCACAAGCATCTCTTTTCTCAAGTAAGCCACCCTGAGCCCCGACTCTTGAGTTATATGTCCCTCATCGTAACTTACGTCTCTGTTTGTTAATGTTGGCGGACTTGTGACATTTTTGGTTCTCTCCTGTTGGCTCACGAACAGTACTTCTGTCTCTCTACCTGGCTCCTAAGATACTACTATATCATGATTTTCTTTTCACCTTATTTTGTAGCTCCTTCTCAGTTTCCTTTGCTAGTTGCTCCTTCTTTCCCCAGCCTTCTAAAATTGAGATGCATCGTGTTTCAGGCCATGCCAGCTTCTCTATATTCACTCCTTCCTGAACTCCTAATGAGTTCGTTCATTTGTCTGACCTCCTGATGAGTTTTACGTGTCATCTATACGGTCACTCTCAAATGTTATATGTTTTCATACCACCTCCCATCTGGGAATCTAACAGACATCTCCAAATTAGTATGTCCGAGCTGAATTCCTGAACCTGCCCCTCAAAACTTGATCTAACGAGTCTCCCTCATTTCAGTTGATAGAATTCTATTCTGACTGCTAGCTAAAAAAATAATCACCTTCAATCCTGCCTTTCTTGCATACTCAGTCTGTTACTCTTGTTGGAAATCTTTTGGAAATCTTGTTGGCTGTATGTTCAGAACATAGAATTTGAATCTGTTACTTCTTGGCAGTTGTTCAGAGCTCCAAGTACATCTCTGTTGTTCTCAGCACAACAGCCAGAGTGTTCATATTCAAATCAGTCAGAAGTCTCTAGTGACTTCCTGTCTCATTCAGAATGAAAGCTACAGTTCTGATAATGGTCTTCCAAACCCTGCATGATCTGACCTACCTCCACTACACCTTGCTCGCCTCATTTTACTAGTTTTTCTCTTACATGCTGATTTCAGCCATGCTGTGCCTTCAGCCACAGCTCCATGCTGACTTCTATGCCTGGAATGCCTTTTCCCTGATATTTATGTGGTTAATTCTCCACTGCTTTCAAATGTTTGCTCTATGGCACCTTCTTAATGAAGCCTAGACTTCTCTACTTGAATTGTAATTCCCATCCCAATACTCCTAAACTCTCTAATTCCCATCTGCTTTTCTCTTTTTCCATAGCATTTATAATCATTCAATTATTCATTTTCTATTGTGTCTTTGTCTACTTCTGGCTCTCTAGATGCTAAGTCAATATTTATTGAATGCTGAGTGAATGAAAATACCCAGAAATAAAGGTCCTTTGGTATGAGTGTTCCTTTTTCCTCTTTATCTCTCTATAATCCCTTTTTTTTTAAAAAAAAGAAATATATTTTTAAGATATTTCTACTTTATATAGCTGAATCTTTAATAAAGGTAAAGCTGACAGAAACGTAAGCAACAATCTTTCTTCAAGAGCTGGAAATAACATGCTTGAAGTTGTAAGAAAATTTATCAATACCATTATACTTCTTTGTGCCTTAATATTGTAGTCAGTTAAGAGGTTACCTTCTTCCTGTCTTGATACTGCTTAAATTATTTAAAACAAGAGTGGGAAAGATTTTTTTATGAGAGGAAAAGATTTGGAATATCTTTGATTGTTGAGGTAGATTTTAAAATATAGCTTATTATTTTACCCTCTTGCGCTGAGTACCACTAGATTCTCCCAGTGCTTGGGTCTCACTATTGTGTAGAAATTTGACACCTATAAAGAGAACAGATTGGTGGTTGTCAGAAGTGAGGGAAGAGACTGGTAGAAATGGGTGAAAGCAGTCAAAAGATACAGACTTCTAGTTATAAGATAAATAAGTTTTGGGGATATAATATACAGCATGGTGGCTATAAAAACATTTTTCTTAAAAGATTTTCTTCCTCTTTATTGCTGAGTAATGTTCCATTATATTGACATGCAATTTTTCTGCCCATTCTCCAGTAGATAGATAATTGAGTTTTTTTCCAGTTTGAAACAATTGTGAATAAAGTTGCTATAAACATAGGGAAGAAAAAAAAAACTAGATGAGTTAAGATCCCTACCAAACAGGGAGTGGCATAAACATGTGAAGTCTCTCATTTGGTAACTATGTTGTCATGTTAATTTTATAAGTAACTCTAGCTTCAGAGATGTCCTGAATTGCATTTTATAAGTAAATCTAGATTCTCATTGATATAAAACATAATGGAAAAGTTTTATGATTGCTGTAGATACGAAAAGTTTGCTTCTAAAACACATTTGAAATTCTTAATAATGCTGTTCAAAAATAGTAATTTGTTCCATTATAAATGAACTTGATTCCTTTTGGCAGTCTTTTCTTAAAAGCATAATTTTTAAAAGAAAATAATTTATTGCACATCTTATAAAATAAAGGGCAAAATATTAGCCATAATTTTACTACTCTAATATAACCATTTTCATTTTGGGTTATTTTATTTTCACATATTCACCTTTCACACAGTTTTAATAGGGTCCATAGTTTTTTCCTATCTTTTTCACTGAGATACGTGTTATACCTATTTCTTCACATTGCTATGCAGTCATTTTCAAGATCATATTTCAAGGTTACTTCCTTAATGATCCCTAGAGTAGCTATACTGTAGTGAATCTAAATATTTTCCACGTGTTAGATATTTAAGTTGCTTTCATTTATTAAATCATAAATAATGTTATAATGAATACTTTTGTGTTTGTAGCTCTTTCTGGATCATTTTCTTAGGATATAGTCTCAAAGGTGAAATTCTTGTTTCACACAATACGATCATAGTAATGACTCTTGATAGATTGCCAACTTACTATACAACTGATTGGACCAATTTTCTGCTTCCACCAAAGCATGGAAGAAAAGTTTCATGGCAATCTTGCTTGTGACTTCTCATTTTTATCCCCTTTTCTTGAACATCTTGTATTGTTAGAATTAAAACACTGGTGTTCCGTGTCAGCATGGGAATTTAATGTCTGGCTTAAGTTCTCTCCCAAAAAGAAGAAAGAGGGAGAACGGGTGGCTATGTTTGACTTTGTTGTTTCTAGAAGGACAGGAAAAAAGTCTCCATTTGTTGGACTGAACAGTTGAAGAAATTTGATATTTCTACCAAGTTAGGATGAGTGATGTAACCTGGCTAACCATTTTTACCACCACAGAGGTTTACATTGCTGTTTCATTCTGGAACAAGTGGTTCACAAATAGCCACTGGTTCACAAATAGCCACTACAGTTGTTTGCCTTCTAAGAATCTGAAGCAACATAAGAGTCTTGTGTGTGTGTGTTAGTCTGTCAGTTGTATCTGACTCTTTGCGATCCCATGGACTGTAGTCCACCAGGCTCCTCCATCCATGGAATTCTCCAGGCAAGAATACTAGTACGTCCCCCACAAATAACAGTAATGGAAGTTGAGGAAGGAAACTTGGTCTCAGAGAAGAGCCGAGATTTATGGGTAGGACTTTAGATTGGCCTGGTGGCTCAGATGGTAAAGAGTCTGCCTGCAATGCAGGAGACCTGGGTTCAATACCGGGTTTGGGAAGATCCCCCGGAGAAGGGCATGGCTACCCACTCCAGTATTCTTGCCTTGGAGAATTCCATTGACAGAGGAGCCTGGTTGGCTACAGTCCACAGGGTCACAAAGAGTCGGACACAACTGAAGTGACTTAGCAGGCACACACATACAGACAGTGTGGGTGATTAATGCCTTTAGATTAAAGAGAGGAGAGGGGAGAGTTTTTTTATTTATAGAGGAGGGGATGACACCAGGATTTAGCTCACACCCACAGATTTGTCATTCTCGTCTTCTCAGTCCAGTGTGACCAAGTTGCCAGTTGAGGACAGAGAAGATGGCGGGATTTCCCTTCTCCCTCTAGGTTCCCTCAGACTCTGTGTTCATATTAAGGAGCTTGCAGGATCCTGTCCTCATCCATGTCAATGGTGCCAGAAACAACTAATAATACTGCCCTTTCCTTGGCAGTGATTCAGCTGTCTCAGTGAGTGATGCCTCTTTCATGATGACAATGAAGAGCAACTGATTGATTCATGAGATTTTCTAACTTAAGCCACATGGGTCATTTCTTTATACCACCTTATCCCTTAATCCCCTGCCTTCCCATGAACTAGTAGTGGGTGTGGAGAAATGTTCCCCGACCATTCAGAAGGATCATTGAGAATCTCTCCTTAGGCATTTTAAGTTGACTAAGAAGCAATTGATTTACTCAGCTGCCAGACACTCATGGGAAAACAGCAGGAGCCACTGAAGAGAAGTGGGAGGAAAGGAGAGCTCCGCTGAAGGGGTATTTGGTTCACAGAAATTGCTGAGGATGAAAACTCTGGGATTTTAGTAGTTAAATTCTGATATGCGCATCAGGTCTTCATCCATCTGACGTTCTGGGGCTTCATTTTGTTTAAATGAGCATACAGAAGCTACCTAATAGGAAAACAATGAGAGACTAAATTAGCTTACTGGTTTATTCTGTTTTCTTGAATTGCTTTCCCCCTAATTACATTTAATCTGATTCCAATTTCTTTTTCAATACAGAGTTTACACATTTTTGAGGAGGTTGCTTGTAACTGCCTCTGCCTCCCCGCTCCTCTTTGTTTTCTCAGCGCCCTATTTATACATCTCTAAAAATTGGTGGCACCAACATCTTCTCACTTGTACTGTGTTCTCTTTAGACTCTAAGTTCCTTAATAGTTTGGATCATGGGCTTATTAATTGCGGTCTTCTCTTGTTGCCTGGCATATTTCTTTATAGATCTGTGCTCATGCTAAGTCACTCAGTCATGTCCAACTCTTTGCAACCCCATGGACTGTAGCCCACCAGCCTCCTCTGTCCATGGAATTTTTTCCAAGCAAGAATGCTGGCGGCTGCTGCTGCTGCTAAGTCGCTTCCGTCGTGTCCAACTCTGTGTGACCCCATAGACGGCAGCCCACCAGGCTCCCCCGTCCCTGGGATTCTCCAGGCAAGAATACTGGAGCGGGTTGCCATTTGCTTCTCCAGTGCATGCATGCATGCTAAGTCGCTTCAGTTGTGTCCGACTCTGCGGCCCTATGGACAGCAGCCCACCAGGCTCCTCTGTCCATGGGATTCTCTACACAAGAATACTGGAGAGGATTGTCATTTCCTCCTCCAGATCTTCCCGACCCAAGGATTGAACCCGCCTCTCCTGTAGCTCCTGCATTGCAGGCAGATTCTGTACCACTGAGCCATCAGGGAAGCCCTTCTTTGTAGACTATGTGAATGTAATATGTGTTTTGAAATTTTAATGTTGGTGGAAATATTTGTTGGAAAATTCTATTGTACATTCCCATGCCACCTTGGGATGGCAGAGACGTTGAATCTTTCTTATGGGCATGGGACAGTCCTTGTGCCCTCCATTTATTTTTGACTTGAGGTAGCTGAGTCTCTATCCCCTTAAAGTAAACACCTAGGAGCATGCAATATAATTTCAATTGTATAATTTAAAATATAATTTCAATTGTATTTTTTGAAATTATTCCATATCTTCCTCTTATTACAGCTGATCGTGGTCTACTGCTTTTAAGCTCAAGCTTCATTTTGCATGTGTTTTTCTGAGAGGGGGATTAGGGTCTTTCTGCCTATGTACTAGAATAGAAAATGCACAAGCTTTGTGAAACGGAGAACTGTTAGGCTGATAGCCAAGCCAGAGTCAGCAACATAGCCAGATTCTGTTGTATGAAGAAGGATACAGATACCTCTCGTAACAACAACAAAGCATGTTTTTCCCTCTAACTTTCATGATATAAAATAATTTTGCAGAAGTAGTTACCCTCATCTGTCACTCATTCAGTCCTGACAGTGCCAGCCTGCCAAGCCAGGCAAACACTTCCCTAGGACCTTGGCAATTATAGCTCCTTCTACCTGGTTTGCATGCTGTCTAACATGGTAACCCTTGCCATGTGTCACCATTACTATTTGATTTAAATCAATTACAATTAAATACAGTTTAAAGTTCAGTTCCTCCACTGTACCTGTCATATTTCAAGTGCGTACCAAGTAGCCATGCACGGCTAGTGTTGCCTTATTGGCCTGCATAGTTTTAGAGCATTTCCATCATTGTAGGAAGTTGTGTTGGATAGAGCTATTCTAAAGCTAAGACCTTAAAAGATCTTGCAGTTTTCATTCTGCCCTCTGGGGACACCAGTCATTATGTTGAAGAAGCCTGGTCCAGCCTATTGGGCAATTAGAGATCACATAGAGGGAAACCATGGTGTTCCAGCCAATAGCCAGCAGTAATTCCAGATATGTGAATGAGACCATTTTGGGCTTCCAATCCCATTCAACCACAGATGATTACAGCCTCATGAGCAATCCTCTGTGACAGCAGCAGAAGAGCTAATAGGTTAGCAATCCATAGAATCATGACAAGTAAGTTGTCATTGTTTTAAGTCAGTCTGTTTAGATGAATTTAATATGATGGTAATAACAGGTGCTACTTTCAGTCTAATGACTGCACTAGCTTTGGAACTATTACCATATGCACTTACCTCATGAATTAGGATGTGGAAAGAAGAAGCAAGATGAAGTGAGCTTATTTCACTTCTTTCAGTGAGATAAGTTCTTTGGTTAGAGAGAGAAAAGGATATTTGCTATTAATAAAACAATGACCAACGGCAAAGTGAAATACTAGTTAATCGCTGAGTTACTAGATTATCTAGCTACTTACAAAATGATAAGAGAAAATTAACTTTGCATCCAAAATTATTTACCAGTAATTTTCAAAGTAGATTGTTCAAATAATCCAGAGCTAACTGGAATCCAATAATTATTGTGTTTTAGGATAGTCAGAGTTGGGGGACTCTGGTGTATTAAATTTTAAAATTTAATTCTGAAATCATGCCTTCTTTTATTCATTGTTCCCCAAGCATTTATTGGGGAAATAAATGGAGATATATATAGGATATATGTGAAGTGAAAGTCACTCAGTCGTGTCCGACTCTTTGCGACCCCATGGTCTATACAGGCCATGGAATTCTCCAGGCCAGAATATTGGAGTGGGTAGCCTTTTTTTTCTCCAAGGGATCTTCCCAACCCAGGGATCAAACCCAGGTCTCCTGCATTGCAGGCAGATTCTTTACCAGCTGAGCCACAATGGAAGCCCAATAATGTATTAGGCAAGTATGCTATTTACCCCATTGAATTTTAATAAAGTATTATATATATAAAACATAGGATATATTTTATATATATATATATATAAATATATATATATATATATAAGTATATATATGGGCTTCCCTGATAGCTTAGCTGGTAAAGAATCCATCTGCAATGCAGGAGACCCCGGTTCGATTTCTGGGTCAGGGAGATCCCCTGGAGGAGGGACAGGCTACCCTCTCCAGTATTGCTGGGCTTCTCTGGTGGCTCAGCTGGTAAATAATCTGCCTGCAATATGGGAGACCAGGGTTTGATCCCTGGGTTGAGAAGATCCCCTGAAGGAGGGCATGACAACCCACTCTAGTATTCTTGCCTAGAGAATCCCCATAGACCGAGTATCCTGGCGGGCTATGGGGTTGCAAAGAATCAGACATGACTGAGCGACTAAGCATGCACACTCACACACACACACACACACACACACACATATGCATATATATATTCTGTATATACCTAGACAGGCACTGAAAATTTGAATAATTAAAAGGTGAGTCCTACCTGGAAAGACTAGTAGTATAATGGAGGGGAGAGATGCATGGTTACAATACATGAGGATGAGCTGTCCCTGGAAATGCTGAGGTGGGAACATACTTAATATACAGGATGAGCAGTTACCTTGCAGATGGGTATGAATGGAGGTTCATAAATAAAGAGATTACCTAGGGGGCTTTTTGGGGGGGAAAGAACGGATTATTTTATTTTAATTACTTTATTGAGACATTATTCACATAGCATTAAAATTCACTCTATTAAAGTGAACAATTTAGTTGTTCAGTTGCTAAGTCGTTTCTGACCATTTGCAACCCCATGGACTTCAGCATGCTAGGCTTCCTTATCCTTCACTATCTCCCAGAGTTTGCTCAAACTCATGTCCATTGAGTTGGTGATGTCATACAGCCATCTCATTGTCTGTCATTCCCTTCTCCTGCTGCCCTTAATCTTTCCTAGCATTAGGGTCTTTTCTAATGAGTTGTCAGTCCTTCCAATGAATATTCAGAGTTGATTTCCTTTAGGATTGACTGGTTTGATCTCCTTGTTGTCCAAGGGATTCTCAAGAGTCTTCTCCAGCATCACAGTTGAAAAGCATCAGTTCTTCGGCACTTAGCCTTCTTTTTGGTCCAACTCTCACATCTGTATATGACTACTGGAAAGACCTTACCTTTGACTGTATGGACCATTGTCAGCAAAGTGATGTCTAAGCTTTTTAATACCCTGTCTGGGTTTGTCATAATTTTTCTTCCAAGGAGCAAGCATCTTTCAGTTTCATGGCTGTAGTCACCATTCGCAATGATTTTGGAGCCCAAGAAAGTAAAATCTGCTACTGTTTCTATCTCTCCCCATCTATCTGCCATGAAGTGATGGGACCAGATGGTCAGTGGCATCATCACTATCTAGTTTTAGAACATTTTTGTTACTCCCGGCCCCAAGAAACCTGATGCCCATGAGCAGTTAACTCACCCATTCTTCCCTCAACCTTGAAGTCCTAAGCTGCCACCAATCTACTCTCTCTATATATACGCTTACCTCTTTGGGCATTTCATAGTAATGGGCTTTTGTGTCTGTCTTTTTTCACTTCGTGTTATGTTTTCTAGACTCATCCATGTTGTAACATGTATCACTATTTCATTCATTTCTGTTGCCTAATGAGATGTTATTATATGGATATACAACATTTTGTTTATACATTCACCAGTTGATGGATGTTTTGGTTGTGCCCACATTTTGGCTATTATGAATAACATTGCTATGAATGTTCATGTGTGAGTTTTTATGGGGATGTATGCTTTCAGTTATCTTAGGTATATACTTAGGAGTGGTATTCCTGGATCATATGTTAACGATGTTTAACATTTTTAGGGATTTCCAAATTGTTTTCCAAAGTTGATGCACTATTTTAAACATTCCAGCATCAGTTTATGAAGGTTCCAACTTCTTCACATCCTTGCTAATACTTGTTATTGCCTGAGAACAGGATTGTTTTGAATGAAAATATAAAGTCATTAAAATAGAAGAAATTCCAATTAGATAGTGTTATGCTCATTTAAGATAGTTCATATATGTCATGTGATATTAGAACCTAAAGCTGAATGCCACTTTGTAGCTCTGTGTACAAAACAACTCTGTTGGAGTCTAATTATCTTATCATTAATGTGCACCAGGTGGTTAGGAAATGCTGGTTTTCTTTTATGTCTAATTGAGAGGTAAAGGGCGGTAGAATGATTATATGTATAGTGCTGTTGAAAGTTAAACCCATTTCTGACATGCAATTAAATATAATTGGAATAGAACAAATTGAATAACAAAATTAAATTTGCGAAATAGAATATGAAAAGATATTGAATGTATGCTGTTCCCTGGGATATTTGAGTGGTGAGTTGGCATTAGAGCTTGAACCCCTTATATTTATGTACTCGGCATGGTTCCCACCTGCCCACCCTTGCCTCCTCTACTTCCCTTTCTTGGCGCATCCGAGGAGTTCAGGAGACATTCCCTGCCAACGCCCTGTGCCTGGGAAATCCCATGTACAAGAGGAGCCTGGCAGGCTACAGTCCTTGGGGTTGCAAAAGAGTTGGATGGGACTTAGCTACTAAACAACAACAACAAATTATGGGTTGATATTTTTGTTGTTGTTGTTGTGTACTGTTATTCTTTTAATTTGAAATTTTTATTAAAATATAATTGTATACAATTTATAAGTCAAATAATATTTACAATGCTTATCACAAAACCCAACACTGTCAGCTCCATTTCTCTCTACTCCTTGCCTGCTCTTCTCACACCTCCCCACCTGTGATGGTTCTTTCAACTTCGTTACCAGTGTTTTTCTGGTGCTCAGGTTCAGGTTTTTTTTACATAAGATTATTCTGATATTTTTGCTGCTGCTGCTGCTAAGCCACTTCAGTTGTGTCTGACTCTGTGAAACCCCATAGACAGCAGCCCACCAGGCTCCTCTGTCTCTGGGATTCTCCAGGCAAGAACACTGGAGTGGGTTGTTATTTCCTTCTCCTTCTAGATATTTAGAATTTTTGGTTTTTATTTACTGTGGATGATGAGGATATGGCCTCCAAATACATATCCTCCAGTATGGCCTCCAAATCAAATGCTGTTAAAAATACTTAGGTTTAGAAGGACTTGGTTGATTGTAACATACAATTTAGAGGGTAATATTTTAGAAAATACAGAGTTGAGTTTTCATAATGCATTGCCAAGGAACTGTATTAAAAACAAAATATTAGAGCCAGTAGGTGTTTACGTACATAATTTAACAGGATAACAGTAATTTTGATCTAGCTACAGTATTGAAATAGCACATGAGAAAGTCTTCTTTTACTCTTATCTTGCAGTAGACACTGGATGAGTTTTGTTGTTTTTAAACCCTAGTCAATTAGTCTTACTCACCAAACATTTATAGGAGCGGAGGTGAAAGTTCAACCCTACTGAAAACAGTCAAAGTACTGTAGATAAACTGTTCTGAGACTTGTAGATTTGCATGAAAAATGTCACAAGGGAAAAACTGTAATTGCCTCAGCATGAGAAATAGAATATATTTTAAGATAATTGGAGACTGTCTTTTATGTGTTCTCTTTGGTTTAGTTTTGATTTCATATACTTTAATTTGTTTCTATCTCTTAATTTTTTTTTTCTTAATATATTCCAAAGGATGTAAAACACTTCTGAGGATCTCATTACTACTTGTGAAATTGCCTCTTTCTGTATCATTGGATGTGATCTTTTTGGTCAGTCAGTCTCATAAGAGAAAAGTGTCTTAGATCAGGCTCTTATATTTTAGCAATCTGATAACCCTAAAGTACATTTTGTGTAAGTTCAGATATACTCTAGCAATTTCCCTCAGGTGAATATTGTAAATTTAGGGGGGTTTGGTGGGTTTTTGCATGTTACTTCTACAGGAATCATCTTTTTGCTTTTGTTCATGTTTCATCATTCCAGTGTGTAGAATTTACATTTTCATTTTGTAACCTCGCTTACACGCTGGTGATTAGCCATTGCCTTGACAAGTGTGAACAGATGTGGTCTAATTGAAGATGTTCCATGACTTGGTAAACACATTGGGTTACAAATTCAACTTTTCCTTCTCTTTGCAAAGGCACTGAGACGTGAGTTGAAGGAGAAAGAGTATTCTGTCCTGAACGCTATAGACCAAGCTCGCGTTTTCCTGGCTGATCAGCCAATTGAGGCCCCTGAAGAACCAAGAAGAAACCTACAATCAAAAACAGGTGAGCCTGGTTTCTTTAGTATGTCATAAAAATACATATGAGAAGAACAAAACACCAAAATCATGTAGAGAATTTTTTTGCAGCATTTTAGGACCTGATATCTTTAAATTCCTTACAGAATCTCAGGACCTCGTGTTAAAATTTTTCTTCTAAGTATTACTTCAGTCAAATATGTCATTAATAAATACCTAGATTCTTAAATTAAAAAATGAAATGACTGTATATTCAGTATCATTAGTTTAAAAGGGAATTAACTACAGAAAAATTAATTTATTAGAACACATACTGTAACTACAAATAATTTCTTTAAGAAATAAATTACATTTCTTACATTTAAACTACATGATAAATAATTATATATAGAAGAATGGTATTTAGAATATAAGAGTAAACATATAAATTATTTAAATATCTATAAAGTAATGTTTTTTAACTTCTCTTTTTCAAGATTACAAATTTAAATAAGACACTGAAGTGCCTTTCTTTTATAAGCAGACCACAGAATTTATTTAATTTAGATGCTAACAACTTATATTGTTTATGTACTTTGGCTTAAAACTGAAATGGTATCTACCTTACTAGCAACCAGTAATAAATTACATAGTAGATTTAAGAGATGAACTTGGGGGCCAACATATATCTTTATTTTGATTTTTCACTTTTGGCATAAAAGCATGCTGATGCATTTTAAGAAATAAACATGCCATTCAGAATATTTTCTCATCATTCACTTTCCATAGTAAAAGCAGACCTGGAAGATTTCTCATGCTGTGTCTAGAAGAAGTGTAATTCATGAGCATTTATTACTTGTAAGGGATGTAGGGTTGGAAAATGCTTTGACTGTACTTGGAACCGGATCAGATATTTGGAAAGTAGCCATTTTCCTTCTCAGCCTTGGTCAGAGAAGCTCTACTTCAATGTGAATACATTTCCCATCAGGATCATACCTCTCTTCTTGACCCTTTGGGGGAATGTGTGTGTGTATGTGTGTGTGTGTGTACATACAGAGACACACACAGCACGCTTATCATCTCTCGAAGCTTTGCTTTACTACTCTCTCCTGGCAGTATCGCTGTTTTTCCAGTCCGCCTACCGGGGGACCTAAATCATTGTTGAGTCTCCACCTCTCACCGTCTGCAAATCGTTCATGATGGTTATTTCTATCTTTGGAGGACTATGCCTTCTGGGTACTCTGTTATAGATGTAATTATGTGTGTGTCACATACACACACGGACATAAGGTATGCACACACACCACGCACACAGCTACGAAGTAGGTGGTTGAATGGCTTGGACGCTGAGCACGCTTGGGTGTGGATTGGGTACTGAGCAGGCTCGGGTGTGGATTGAAGTGATTAGTCAGGATAGAACCATTGGAAGCCGCAGCCCAGCGTGAGGAGCAGAGCAGCTGTGTGTCAGGGCAAGTCGGCGGAGCTCAGAGAGGGGCAGGGGGTGGTGGAGGGGCTGGGCAGGGACTGTGCCTGCGCGGGAGGTACGAGTGAGGAGATCGCGCGTGCTGAATGGTGCAGGTTATGAGGCCCTGGGAAGGTGGACAGCACGTTTCAACTTAGATACAGCAAGAAGAAGGTGCTATTTCGCCTGGTTTTTTTTTTTCTTTTCATTTATTTTTATTAGTTGGAGGCTAATTACTTTACAATATTGTAGTGGTTTTTGTCATACATTGACATGAATCAGCCATGGATTTACAAGTATTCCCCATCCCGATCCCCCCTCCCACCTCCCTCTCCACCCCATTCCTCTGGGTCTTCCCAGTCGCCTGTTTTTTTAAGCTTGGAAGAAAAATAAGTTCACTTGTCTTACTTTATCCAATTTAAAGGCTACCTTAAATCTGCCTGCAACCTCGTCTCCTTGTTTCCTCAATATTTTTCAGAGAATAGAGGGAAGATTTTTATAATCAGTTACTTCATAGCAGTAGAAAAGTGCTACATCACTTGAATTTCACTTTGCTATCAATTTTCTTCCTCAGTGGTTAGTCACTTTAAAGCGTAAAAACATACTGCTTTTTGAGCCCTTATATTGGGAATTTTTAAGGTCCATTTTCATATACTGTATTTGGGAGGCAAGGAAAAAAAGTCATATCAGTGTAGCTTTATGATATTTTTTGTTTTGTTTTTTTTTACAATTAGTCATTCCCGTGCTTTCTCCTGATATTATTTTGTATAACGTTGGCTGATTTTACCTGTTGTTAGAAGTAAATGAAAGAAAATTACCCATAATAGCTTTTATACTTTGTTGTTTACTGTGACTTATGAACCTCTGCTGTCAGAAACAGAGAGTGTTTGAACATTAGTTATCTTTTTTGATGCTACTCAAAGTGCTCAGTGTTGAAGGAAATAGAGCGGAGAGAACCTGTATGATTTTTTTTTGGTTCTATTTAATAAGCATTTATTGAGTATGCTATGTGTAATGTACCAAAGGACACAACCAAGGTGAATCTGTGTCTTTATTTTTGAATAACTATTTCAGAAAATACTTCTCTCCATGATTTTTCTCTCCTGAAACCTTTTCTCCTAGCTCCTTTTTTTTTTCTCCTATTACCAATTAGTATCTCATAGAGTCATATGTGTATATGTGCATTTTATGATAGCTTATTGAGTTTCATTTTCTTACTGAGTAACACTGGATGAGTTGCTCTTAGGCATCTTTTAATAAATGCTGTTAAAAAAACAAGCAAACTAATTATTTCAACCAAATAATCAGTTGTTAACAAAAGAATCTTATCAGGTACGCTCTGCTAAAAATTCCCCCTCCCCCCAGTTTTATTGAGATATAATTCACATAACATTGTGCAAGTTTAAAATGTACAACATAATGATTTAATATTTGTATGTATTGTTAAATGGTCACCACATAAGACTAGGAACATCTGTCATCTCACATAGTTCCAACTTTTTCCCTTGTTTTGAGAACTTTTAAAATCTAGTCTCCTAACAACTTTCAAGTATTTATATTTTAAACACTGAAAATCACTACTGACATTAATTGCGCTATTTCAGGTCCTTACCATCTTTTGATAGGACTGTTGCAATACTTTCTTAATTGGTATCTCTGCATCAAGGTAGATGCTACCATGATGTATTTAAAACACAGAGCTAGCATTTGCTACCCTGGTTTAAAACCAGTAGTAGCCTCTGCAGTAGAATCTGCACTCCTTTACCTTCATGCAAAGCTGCACAGTGATTTGGCCTCAGTTTCCCTGGTGGCTCAGACAGTAAAGAATCTGCCTGCGATGCAGGGGAACCAGGTTTAATTCCTGGGTTGGGAAGATCCCCTGGAGAAGGAAATGGCAACTTACTCCAGTATTCTTGCCTGGAGAATTCTTTGGACAGAAGACCCTGGCAGACTACAGTCCTCAGGGTTGCAAAGAATCGGACTCAAGTAAGCAACTAACACTTTCACTTCACTTTTCTTTTTAGTAGCATCTCATGCCTCTCTCTGCTCCAAACTAATGTCATTTAACACCAACTTCTCCTGATGGTGTGCAGGTAATGATCTTCATTGCCCATTCTATTTTTTTTCTGCCTATTGGTCTCTTCTACCTGATCTCCAACTCCTTCTTCCTTCGCCTACCCAGCCCTTGCTCATTCTGTCCCACTCACTGAGGCTGTGTGTCAACCTGAATCCATTCCTCTCCAGCTCTTCTCCTTGCTCCCTGGCACCTGGTCACCTCTCTGACTATATACTAATATCTGTGTCTGAAGCTCAGCCCTGCCCTTTCTTAGTGACCTCTCCCATTTACTGAGAATCTGAAAGAGTGTGAGAAATTATCTGAGCAGTCAAGAGAGTATTACGTTGAAAATATAGTGAAGATCATAGAAAAGCCACTCTCTCAGAGGTATTAACTCTTACTTTAGACACTGTTGTGACTAGTTTCACTTGTTTTCCAGTGAATTATGGTCATGTAGCAAGATGGAAATGATACGGCAGGGGAAAGGGTGGCAGTGAGAAATGATGTCTGGCAGCCTGACAGCTATGAGGAAAAAGAAAATTATAAAAAGGATACATGAGAATTCTAAAATAAAACAAACCAGAGTAGTCTTTGGGGATTTTTACAATAAAAGAAAAGCTGAAGCAATGAGCTGTGGTTTGTTTATTTTTGAAGATAGACTATAAATCAGTTAAGAGAAGGCATAGTAGTTTATACTATATTTTAGTAAATTTCCTTCCAAAATGGCAACCATACAAAAATAGGGCTAAATGAATGAAATATAGCCATCTGGACCACTCAGCTTCCCAGAATTACTCATTCTGCCTATGAAAGGTTATTAAGTCAATATAATTTTTACTTGATCTAAAATTATCTGAATGATTATAGAAATTTAACAAAGTTCACAGCTTTGTCAATAGTTTGCTTCTCTTGAGTGAGAGGGAGCTACTTAATTTGACTTGAATTGTATCATTTCCTTTTAGTGAGGTTGAATTGAAAAGACCCTGATGCTGGGAAAGATTGAGGGCAGGAGGAGAAGGGGATGACAGAGGATGAGGTAGTTGTATGCTCTCACCAACTCAATGGACCTGAGTTTGGGTAAACTCCAGGAGTTGGTGATGGACAAGGAGGCCTGGCATGCTGCAGTCCATGGGGTCGCAAAGAGTCAGACACGACTGAGCGACTGAACTGAACTGAACTGAATTGTTTTTCGTTTGATTTTAACCACCTGGTTTATATCTTTAGAAAGTAGAACAATGAGACAGCAAAAATTTCATTGTCATTCATACTGATCTTCCTATGTGTACTCTTCAAACCACTTTTGTAGTTGGCCTAATGAATTGAGCAGATGGTATAGTATGCCTCTAAAAAAAATTAGGTTAAAACACAAAGGCCAAGAAAATACTGTGGTGCTGACCAAGGTCATCAGCTATTATGGAGTAGATGAAGGACTACCTTGTGAGTAGATGAACAACCAACCTTGTGTGTTGGTAACCTTCCTTAACCTTGGGTTTGGGGGCTTGTTTTCAGCTCATCCCTTCATTCTCCTCTCCTTTCTCTTTGCCTCTGCTCGTTGGCCACTGACCTCCTAGCTCTTTCTTGACTCTCAGTGTCTAGAGCCTCTTAACCCTGCGCAAATGTTTCTTGGCTTCTTTCTTGTTCACCCAACCTCCTTTGCGGTTCTCAGTCCCAGATTTAAGTAGACGGGAAGGACAGCTGTGGGGCTTTAGCCCACTCTTGCCCCTACACCTCTTGAGGTAGTCAGGGAATATACATAACTTCTCACCTATCCGTTATCTAGAGTTCAGGTTAAAAGTCAAAATTGCACAGGGAATTAGAGCCTTATGTCTGCGTTCCCCTGTCTACCCCCAAAACAGATGCAGGCTCATGTGTATGCAGATGCAGGCATGCACGCACACCCCCACCCACACACACATACGTATTTTATGAGTTGAAGCTATGGTAGCAATTATTAAACAAAACAGTTAACACTTTTAACAGTGTAGTTCACCTCTGAAAGTGTTTAGAAAATTATACAAATGATTGTCAATGTGGGTGTGGAAAAGCTATTTTCCTCTACTCAGGTTCTGATTTTAAGACAAAAAAAGATTGCATTATTTTGCTCATAAATTTCCCTTTGAGTCTTCTTTAAAATTTATTCCTGTCAAGACATTACTATTACTACAACTATTACTTTACTGAAGGCTGTTTGAACATTGTTTCTTTTTCACCCTGGTGTTTCATGTTAAATGATAGAAGAAAAAAAAAACATTTTATAGTATATATAGTATACAGTCCATGGAATTCTCCAGGCCAGAATACTGGAGTGGGAAGCCGTTCCCTTCTCCAGGGGATCTTCCCAACCCAGAGATCGAACCCAAGTCTCCCGCATGGCAGACAGATTCTTTACCATTTGAGCCACCAGGAATTAATGGCTAATAAAAAACTTTTCAGATAAAAAGTACGTATGGATTACTGTTTTTCCTCTTTGACCTTTAACAACTGTGTGTATATTTAGTAATGTTTAATATTTTAACTCAGAATATGCTATTTTCTTTTAATTATTAAATGCTTCATATTATTTTAGAAAGCCAATTAGGAGTATTTTTCACCTCTGTGAGATCTCATATATTTTACGATATAACAAAGAAATAATAAATGACGTTTTTCAGTCTACTATGTCAGTCTGTTTTGTGCCAGTATTAGCAAACTTGTACAAATAAAGTTTCATGACCATTAAATGAGTGAAAAAGTGAAATTATCATAGAGTTTAGAAGTAACTCTTATATTGATTCTCAGTATAACATAAGATCACATAAAAACAATGGCAGTAATTATTTCCTTGTGTCTCATAAAATGAGACCAAGTTATACATAACCTAACCTAAGTAATGAGGCAGTAAAACTCATGGGTGTTTTTCCCCAGGGAATTTCTTGTTTTCCTAATAACCAGTTTATTAATTAGAACCTCACTCATTGGAAGTGACAGACACCCAGCTTCCATAAGCATAGACACAGAGGGGAATTTATCCACATTAAACCCCATAACAAAATTACATTGAACACAAGGACACAGCCGGTCACAGAAACCAAGCTCCCAGCTGGCCCTTTCTACCTCTCTCCACAAGTCTTCATTTTCTTCACTTTCCTGTGACCTTGTACCTCACAATCACATATCAGGGAGGGAAAGCCCTGCTTTAGATCTAGCACGTTTCAAGAGAGAGCAGCAACTGACTCACCTTGAGTAACATGGAGCTTGGAGTCTTGTGGGATTGGCAGACACCCCCACCCCCCCACCCCCACTTTATAAGCATCATGTCAGATGGAAGAGGAATCAATGCCCAGAAAGGAAGGAAGAAGAGAAAAATGTTAGTCCACATGAGTGTTCACCACAAACCGACACTTATCCTTGAATAAATTATAAACCTGCCAGGCACTGTTTCCTGAAATTCTCATAACAACTCTTTGAGGTGTGCGTCCTTTACCACCCATTTGACAGATGGAGAAACTGAGGCTTTGTGATATTTGGATGCATACTATCACCCATGTGACAGAGCTGAAACACCAACTCAGGCTTGCCACATCCCTTGTTGGCCTTAACTATCATAGCAACCTATCTTAACTATATTTGTCTACTTCTAAAAAATTAGTACAACAGTTAAAATGCTTTTTCCTTCACTATTACTTTTCCTTTACTGAACTATTAGGCTGCTTAATGGAATGACATACCAGTTCACTGATTTCCTAGCACCAAGGCAGAGGGTGTTTAGGCAATATTAGACTTTGTCTTTTTAATTTTCGTATAAAAACTTGAAGGATAAATAATTGCTTTCAGGTCTATAGACCAAGGCAATAATTTAATTAGCTTCTTAAGTCCAAATTAGATTAGTAAAGTTGTCATGCATGAAAAAGCACAGAAACATATAATGTTACTTCCATTTTCAGTGTTAACTTCAGAGCAGCAACGTGATCCTTCCCATTTTAAGGTTCTATAATGTATGGATGGTTGTACTGAATCCACTCTTCAACTTTCTTTAAAATATAATGAACTAG
Source organism: Cervus elaphus (assembly GCF_910594005.1). Lineage (NCBI taxonomy): Eukaryota > Metazoa > Chordata > Mammalia > Artiodactyla > Cervidae > Cervus > Cervus elaphus. The sequence continues at coordinate 28,511,776 of NC_057840.1, forward strand.
TTGAGTAACCCTATTGATTGGATAAAAATTTCAAAAACTTTTTTGCATGCTAATGAATACCATCATAGTGAAATTCAATTTAAATCTATCAAATTCTTGATGAAGACTTACATGAGAACAAAGGTTAGTTTGATGGACGTAGGATTTTAAATTAATTGTTTACCATTTGTTATGGTCTTTCATCACCATTATCGCTATGCATAAATCACATGTGCCTTATAAAAAAAGATGGCAATAATTTACACATATGTACTTTATTAAAATTAACATCTGGGGTGTCACTCTCTGATTTAAACTTAAAGAATATGAGGAGACTAAATGCTTTCAGTGCAGTGTGTTTTTTTCTTCCTGTTGTTGCTGCTCATCTTGAAAGCTGGTATCTTCAAGAGTTAATTGAAAGCTTTGCTATCTTTTGAAAAGTGTAATCCTAGCCAAGGAATAAATTCTCCACTTTAAACTTCTCATTTTGACAGTACGTTAACCTAGGACATGCCTAACTTCTTTAGTGAGAATCACTAAGCTTGAATAGAAAGCCCGGGACTTCTTTTGTAAGTTGATGGATCATTAGCTGCTATATTCTTCAGGGAAGCAGCCTGGGGAGAGACGGGCAGCAGTGTAGCAAGAAATGCAAGACTTTTAATTGAAGATTCCTGTCCTCTGATCTTAAAAGTGAATTTTCCAAAACAAAGAAATACGTACATACATCTTTTTATTCCCTTGACCAGTACTTATTGAATGCCCACCTTGTGTCCACCTTGTAGTGTTCTAGATCCTGGGGAAACAGCAGTGAACAAAACACATCCTTGCCTTCCTGGAACATACATTCACAGCTTCTCTTCTGCCCCTCTCAGGACCACTCTCCTGTTCCCAGTGACCTGTTTATAGCTGTCTAGCACTCAAAACTGACTTGAATAAGTTATAAAATTGCCATTGGTATGAGGAAATTCAGGGAATATTCCATTACAGAAAATTGAAAGCTGGGTCTCAAGTGTCTTAGCTAGATCTGTTCCAGGGCCATTCTGCTATTTCTACCTTTTTCCTTGGCAGTTAACCTTCTTAATGGTCTCTTAATTTTTCATCCTTAGCCCTATGCTAGGTTTATTTACTTTGGCCCACTTTGAGAGAAGGGTAGAACATTAAAGTATTCAGACTCTAGCTCTACCTTCATTGATTTCTGCTCTGAAGTGCTGTTTATCCCTCTCCACCGTGTGGTCTGTGTTCCTGTTCTCTCCATCCACCCCACCTCCACCCCTGACTCTCATTCATAGCTTGTATTTTGGTATTTGTGAAAGATTTTCCCTAAATCTCTTTACTGTAGAGTTCTTGACCTAAATGTTTCTGTTCACTGTCTTCTTTCCCTTAAGGATTTGACAAATTCCTTGGCAGCATGATGGATCCTTATCATGTTTATCATATACCTACTGAAAGACTTAGGCTATATATTATCAGGTTAATCTGCTCTGGTTATCATCTTACTGTTGTCATCCTTATAATGTATTAAATGAATATAATTAGAAATACTACAGTAATCAGATGATAGCACTTGATGGTGCACTTGTAATCTGGTTACTAATGAATTGTCACCAGTCAGCATGCAGAAAAGGAAATGGGCAGGGTCGTCTTCAACACTGATCATTTCAGAGAGATTAAATTGATCTTAATCATGTAATCAGAGACTTTGAGAACATATTTTCCATTATCTTAATCAGAAACATCATCTGAGACAGAAAAACAGAATGGGCTAAAGAGAGGGACAGAGTGAAGTCTGGTCTCTAGATATATGAGGAAGCTTTGTTTTTTTTCCTGTGAATTCTTGTTGGCTAATTAGCTTAGTTTGCTTATGTGAAAAATCTCTAGAGATAGCTAAACCTCCCAGATATAGTAACAAAATCATTTTAAAAAAGAAAGAAATTAACCTTTGCTGAAGCTTTTCTGTCAGGCATGTGTCAGTAGCCTTATAGATATTAACTGAATTTCAAAGACGTAAGGAATATATCTATGCTATGAACATATGACTAGTTAGCATTGGATTGGCATACAAACTAATCCTTCCTTGCACCAAATTGTCCACGGGGTGAAAAGGCTACTCTGGAGAATTTTTGTTCTCTACTTGTTTGTCTTAACATGTCCTCTTTATCTCTCAATGAAATATAACAAGATTATAGATACATGCAAAACGTAAGCAAACAGTACAAATGAGATGAAATTACCATACTTTAAATGACTTCATAAGCTTTATCCTTCTCTTTCACAGTAAAAAAGTAATAATAATAATAATAATTAATAGAAATGCTTTAATGGGTTTAGGGTGAAGGAAGAAAAAATAAGTGGAAAGATTTCCATTTAAAATTATGAAGTTGAATATTCTCAATAAAGAGTAAAGTTGCAAATTCCATTCAGAAAATTGAAAATTTCAATTCAGTAATTATATACATATTGAAGACATACTAGTCTCTAGACCGAATACTGTAAAACCAAGATGAGAAGAAACAAACATGCATGACATAAAGCTTTAAATTCTAAGAATAAGAAGTCACTATGGAGATTATGTGTTAATTCCAAAATTGAGAAAGAAAATAAGACAAATGTGGAGAATCTTTGTTTAAAATAACTGAACTGATTCTAATTTCTACAGGTTTCTATGGTATTTCATTGGGGAAACATATATTTGAATGTTTTTAAATGTAAAATAAAATTTATAAGCACACAAAAAGAGGGAAAAGAAAATGTTTTTCCCTCTAATGTGAGACTTCTTTGAGACACACAGTGGCTTTGTTTTCCTTATATAATTGAATTTCAGAGGTAAAAGGGGCCCTGTGTAAAATCTTTTTCCAGCATGAGGACATAGAGTTCCCACTGATCAAGCAGGTCATCTAGCTCACCTGGGAGCCCAGGGCAGGATGGGAGCAGTGCTGACTGCAAGTCTTAGTCCCTGCTTCCGGCCCAGGTTCCTTTTCCGTCTGTATTCCAGTGAAGCGTAGAATACAGGGTAGAAAGAAGAGAGTGGTGTAAGTGCCATCCAATTAATTTGCATACTTGAAGAATAAAGGTCACTGGACTTGAAAGAAAGCTTCAGGGTTGGTCATTCCTTTCTCCGCTCTTTCCCTGTTTCTCCTTCCTAAAAGACAGTTATCTACTCTTTATTAAATGTTTTGTAACACAATAAATGAGTTTCTGTTTTAATTATATAAATATAAAGTAAATATGTTAATATTTGTAATACTTTATAACACGTTATACTATATATAATATATAGTCATAAAGTAAAAGTTGCTCGTCTGACTGTTTGGACTGTAGCCCACCAGGCTCCCCGTCCATGGAATTCTCTAGGCAAAAATGCTGGAGTGGGTTGCCATTCCCTTCTTCAGGGAATCTTCCCAACCCAGGGATGAAACGTGGGTCTCCTGCATTGTAGGCAGTTTCTTTCCTTCTGAGCCTATAATACAATTATAAATATAAAAATGAATACAGTCCCATCCTCAGAGATAAATTGCAAGGCTTGAAGGGAGAAGAACAGGAGAATGGAGAGTGAAGCAGAGTACTCCCTCCCGAAAACATAGACACACACACACCAGGGAGTAGGAAAGTGACCTAGGAAAAGTGCTTTCGGTCTGTGAATTGTCAATAAATTTACTTGGTTTTATCCTACTGTTTCCTCTGTCTCTTAGCCTCTATTACTGCCTTTTCAAATGCAAATTAGATTCCCCTCTTATCACCAAGCTTCATTTGCTTTCCCACCTTATGTAGTTGGCACCCTGCTCTGCGTGGGAATGACACAGCAGCTCAATGGGGTGGAAACACTCTGTCCAACTTCAGCAGCAGTGACCAGAGAAATCAACTTATAATCCAGTAGACTGACGCGGCTCCATCCTGGCAACAATTGCTGTTACTTGGGGAACTTTTTAAAATATATCCATGCCTCCCTTCACCCTTGACCAACTAAGCCAGAATCTTTTAATACTTGGTCCTTGGGGATCAGCATTTAAAAACAAACAAGTAAACAGACAGACTGTCTCCGGGAGGTTTCTAATAGGTTACCAGAATTCCAAACCCCTGGTCAAAGAGATTCTCCACTCTTGCATGAGGGTCTTGAAATTTACTGCAAAATATCTACTTGTAAATTTTGAAGCAAGCTTTGTCCTTTGATTTTCAAGTAACAGGAGGTTTTTTGTTTTTTTAAAAAGTCTGGATATCCTTTTATTATTTTCATCTTTTATGCTTTCTTTCTGTTTTGATTTGATTTATTCTCTTAGCACAAATTGTCATAATTTGAGATTTCACATGTTGCTTCTTATTACCTATTTTACAGAAGTTCTGGAAGGTTTTGTTTGGCTTTGTACTTCGCTCTGTTCTTGGTTTAAAGTATGTATTAAACTGAGATTGTTGCTGCAACAGGAGCAACAATTCTGATTCTGTGATTAGTTAATATGCTTTCTTTCTGGCAAACAGATGGTGAATTGAATGTAGAATTTTCTTTTGAGTAGCTGCTTGAGTGGGGATTTTATTATAAATACCACAGAAGGACTGCTCAATCAAAAGATTTTACGTTAAATGAAGACAGAAAGTCACAGCCAGAGTTGGCTATTTTGTCACAGGACAAAGAAGCTGTGTGTCTCCCTACCAGGTTATTCAGTGGCTGACTTAGAAACAGTTTTTACTTTATCTAGAGAGAATAATCATAATTAAGTTGTCTCTTCTGAAATTGGCACTGTATTGTGTTTTTTACAAAAGTCAATAAAACAAGAGTGTTTAAAATATATCTTTAAAAAAACTCAAGTGATTTATTAACAAGTACAGCTGTTGCCATCATAAAAATTATTAACTCCCTTTCTCATCAGGCTAAAAATGATATTTTTCTCTTATCCATAGCATATTATATTTATACAAAATATGAATAGTATTGATAATATTTTTTGATTTATAAAAAACCTTGAAGGTTTAAGGATTTAAATAAAGTTGCCTTTTTAATGATGTACCTATCCTCACAGTTTTTTTTTTTTAATCAAGAACCTTGATACCCTGACCTGTAACAAGTTTGAAAATTTTTTTCTCCAGGATTCTTAACTCCCTCCCCTCACCTTTGTACTGGATTGTGTATCTAATTCTAAGCAGTCCTTAAAGCTGAGCTCTAATTCACTTATTTTCCTTATTTATCTTTTACTAGTATACTCAGTCTGTCTATCATAACATTGTCTCTTCTTATAATCAGTTCATCTGCTAAGGGATTGGTCAGTTTCTGCGTAGCCTCAGAGCCTTCAGCAGCACACTAGAAGTTCTTGGGTTTCTAAGCGCCTCATCATCCATGTCATTCCTGGAGATTTATTATAGCTGTTTGCATCTAAATATTGAGGTCTAGAAATTTCTGGAAACTGGTTGTTACTGTTCACTACCCAGGTTGTGTCTGACTCTCTGTGACCCCACGATCTGCAGCACACCAGGCTTCCCTCTCTTTCAAGATCTCCCTGAGTTTGCTCAAACTCATGTCCATTGAGTCGGTGATGCCATCCAACCATCTTATCCTCTGTCGCTGCCTTCTCCTCTTGCCCTCAGTCTTTCCCAGCATCAGGGTCTTTCCCAGTGAATTGGCTCTTCTGGAAACTTAGATAAAAATAAGTGTTTTGTCCGTTTTGTCTCAGCTTTTAAATAATATTTAAATAAAGACAGGCAGACAGATTTGTGTGGCGAAGAAAAGTTACAGTTTAGAAGGGCTTGCTTCGGTGCATCTTATCAGAAGTTTTGATGAACTTCAGTGCATTTTGTGAGTGGTGTGGAATGTTTTGAGGTGAAGTGGATGTTGCTAATGTGATTCATACCGAAAGATGGGCTGCTGTCACAAAGGAGAATATGCACTTCTATCCTAAAGTAATATATAGTTTATTTACCTTGATTGTATGTTTCTGACTTGCCTCTCTGTTTCCAGGGGACAAGCATGAGAACCATCAAACTAGCTGCTAGGAAGGAAAGGAGGCACCCTGGGGTGTTAAGGGTAGTGAGGCTCAGGAGTGTTTAGATGGAGATCTCTGCCTGCTTCAAGAGTGTCTGTTCTACGACCATCAAGTTCCCCTGTTCTTGTCTTGCCAGCTTCTCATCGCTGTTTCTGACTCTTGGCTTTCAACCTGACTTTGATTTCTATTTCCTTTGCTTGTCTTCTGGACTCTTACCCTGTCTTACCGCCCCGTCCTATGGCAGCATCTTGCATTATGCCTGCCCTTTCCTGTCTGAAAAGTGTACTCTATTTCAGAAATTTGCAAGTCCCACTGATGATAATGCTAAGTCACTTTAGTCTGACTCTGCAGCCCCAGGGACTGTAGCTCACCAGGCTCCTCTGTTCAAGGGATTCTCCAGGCAAGAATCCTGGAGTGGGTTGACGTGTCCTCCTCTAGGGGATCTTCCCAACCCAGGGGTCAAATCTGCTTCTCTTTTGTCTCCTGCAGTGGCAGGTGGGTTCTTTACCACTAGTTCTTTACCACTTGGGGAAGCCCCAGTTCTGTTGGTCTAGTAAATATTTAGGGTGGTCCTTGAAGTCTTGCTGTGTTTTTATTGAAGTATGTGTGGCTGTGTTATACTTCTAGGCTACAGAGAATGCCTTGTATTAAAGATGAACTAACTGCCAAACAGATTCAGCGATGATGAAGTATCTATGATATGTTATTTGTGTTTGTTATATGTTATTTGATATGTCAGTTATATTTTTTTTGGTAACAGGATAAACTAATCGTATTTTCTCAAAGTTTCCCTCATGACTTAAAGCTGTTTCTCTCCCAATTATTTTTCCCATTTCTATAGAGGACAATGAAAAACTAACGAAAAGCTGTCTTTGGATTTTACTTAACTAAATTTTTACTAAAGAAAAATTGCTTTATTTCTTGAGTTGCTACATTTCAAGGTTTGCAAATATATTAAAATTCAAAAGTCACCAAAACCACAGGGCCGCTTATTACTCTGAGTGACTCTTGTCTATTTTGGAGAAGAGTAGGGATAAGTAGAAGCAGTATGGAGACAGTTTTTCTTATTCTGGCTAATGTAGCTTAGGTGCTATCCTTTGAAAGGTGGTATTTACACTTGACTATAAGAAAGTTGAGTTGATCAGTCATCCAAATATTCTTTTTTTTTTCCTAAATTACAGAATTGACTCCTGAGGAGAAAGCCCAAAAGATTGCCAAAGCCATGCGCAAGCAGTCCTCTGAAGTCAAAGAGAAGTGGGAAAGTCTAAATGCTATTACTAGCAATTGGCAAAAGCAAGTGGACAAGGCGTTGGAAAAGCTCAGAGACCTCCAGGGAGCGATGGATGACTTGGATGCTGACCTCAAGGAGGCGGAGGCCGTGCGGAATGGCTGGAAGCCTGTAGGAGACTTACTCATCGACTCACTTCAGGACCACATTGAGAAAACCATGGTCAGCATCCCTGCCTTAGATAAGGGGTTTTAAGAAATCCTTTCCCTGGTGACTCAGAGGGTAAAGAGTCTGCCTGCAATGCGGGAGACCCAGGTTCGATCCCTGGGTCAGGAAGATCCCCTGGAGAAGGAAATGGCACCCCACTCTAGTATTCTTGCTTGGAGAATCACTGTGGACAGAGGAGCCTGGCGGGCTACAGTCCGTGGGGTCAGGAAGAGTCAGACACTACTGAGCGACTTCACTTTATTGTTAAATATAACACAAATAAGGAGAGCCACATACATTACATAAACTGTTACAAAGGATTGTTACAGGGCCAACACTGTTACAACATCCACCAAAATCAGGTTATAGAACTTTTCTAGACACAACAGATGTTTTCCATATGCCCTTCACCATCAGAACTCCCCTTCCCACCAAAACAGCAACTAAGGTGACTTTTACAATACTTTACTTTTATTTTGTGTTATACATTTTCACCCAGCTGTGAATCCCTAAGCAGTATAGACTTCCCTTTGAATCTCTAGATTTCCCCTCTATCTTTTATTTTCTCTGCAAGGTATTTGTTGAAGAACCTGAATTGTTTCCTTTATAGTGTTTTTCACAACCTGAATCTTACAGAATGGCATCTACATGATGTAGTCTGGCAGGTTGCTTTTTAAATTGGTGATTGGATTTAGAGGTTTAATCAAAAGTGTACTGTTTCACTGGGCATTCTTTACCAACTATATCTTATTGTCGGAGTATATAATGAAGAATTATTTTAGCTATAAATTCTGTTTGTGATCACATATTTCCCAGAGTTAAGGATGTTAGACTTCTGGTCTAGATTCCCTTTGGCTCTTGTATTCTAGAACATATCCAGAAAAGAGATTAGTGGAGTTTAGGCAGTAAAAGACACAAGTAACAGATTTAGAATGTATTGGGATTTGTGAAAAAGTGAAAGTCTTTGTCTCTCAGTCGTGTCTGACTCTTTGTGACTGCATGGACTGTAGCCTACCAGACTCCTCTGTCCATGAAATTCTCCAGGAAAAAATACTGGAGTGAGCTGCCATTCTCTTCTCCAGGCGGTCTTCCCAACCCAGGGACTGAACCCAGGTCTTCTACATTGCAGGCAGATTCTTTAACATCTGAGCCACCAGGGAAGCCATTGAGGTTTATAATAGCATAGTAAACTATATGGGTTTCCCAGATGATGCTAGTGGTAAAGAAACTGCCTGTCAATGTGGGAGGCTCAAGGGTTCGATCCCTGGGTTGGGAAGATCCTCTGGAGGAGGAAATGGCAATCCACTCCAGTATTATTGTCTGGAAAATCCAATGGACAGAGGAGCCTGGAGGGCTACAGTCCATAGGGCCGCAAAGAGACATCACAAAAGCAGCTTAGCATGCAGTAAACTATACAGTAGGTAGTCATGAAACAAAGAATAAATGGATGAAAAATCAGACTGAAAATATCATATTGTGAATGGGATTTTTATTGCAAAAGATATACATCTTTTGTGCACAGACTTTGGGTAATAGTTTCCTTTTTGTTTTGCATGTGGCTGAATAGGAAAGAGAAGAAAGAGAAGAAAGGTCTAGGAAATAAACTGAATCCTACTCATGCAAATTGCATAAGTAAATATATATGTGTGTATAGACATAGGAATAATAATAGCATTTACTGATGCTTAGTATGTGCCAAGAGCTGTTCTTTAGCCAGTTTGCATTGGTATCCTTTTTAACTCCCACACCAACCAAGCAAGCTAAGTATTATTATTTTACATATGATAAAACTATAGATATTGCTTCATGCCCACACAGCTAGTAAATGGTAGGGTTTCATGATTACTTTCTTGCTCTTCTCTTTCATTGTAGAGACCTCATTGATAATACTGTCATTAAGCTCAACTTTGATCAACTATTTGAATTTGAATCTTTAAAGGTTACATATTATATTTTAAGCAAATTATTTATTATTGAAAAGTATTGGGGTCTGCCATCTTGCCATCTTTCATGGTAAATATACATGTTTCCAGTGACCCTATGAATTAAGTAAGGTTCTTCATGTAACTGTAGTATCCACAAATCTGAGTTAAGATAGCAAACTGTAAATGCAACTTTTTAGGATAGGATAAGTTCTTTGGAAGGTGCACACGTCTTGTGTTTTAAAAGATGATTTTCAAACACTGAAAAATCTTTAAGCCAATAGATTACAGAAACTATTTTCTGTTGGTTTGCAAAACTGCCTCTTGATTGAGTAAGAATTTACCTATTTGAATTTGAAAGCATCAGTTTTTTTTTTAATATGGGATGATTAGTGTTGAGGGAAAAATGAAGTTATATCTGGCCTAAAAATTTGGGCCTTGTTAATCCCATTTGACTGAAGAAATTACCCATCTTTGCATCCAAATCCTTCTGTTTACATTTCTGCTTATGTGGGAAAGCTAGGAAAAATACAGTTAATATTTAAGACCAAGGATTAAAATATTTTAACATCTTACTAGGAAGAAAAGAAAATAAAACCTAGGTCTCTTTAAACCAAATAAATATATTCAAAGTTCGGCATGTTTCATATGTGCTCAAAGAATACTCCTGAAGTTATAGGCAGGTGAAAATAAGTTCTGATTATTGCTAAATATTATTAAATATACCAAAGCAACTGGAAACAAATATTTTAGGGTGATCGAATAATTTCAAGTTCCTAAATTATACTTAATCGCTCTTATCTGTTGGAGTACACACCTCTGACAGGAGAAGAGCTGAGTTTCCCATCTGCCCACAGGCTGCTGGTCAGCACCTTTAACACACGCAGATGTTTTTGTTTTTATACCAAAGAAAACTACATAGAATTTTATTCTCCCATGGGAAAATGCAGCCAAATCATGATAAATTGGTTCTTTATATCAGAACACATAGCAGATCTGAAACCATTTTACAATTTGCTTTATTTCAGAAAGCCCCTTAGTTTGGAGCTCTTAAAACCCAAAAGATAAACTTTCTTAATGGAAAGATTCCTTGTTACCATAAAATACTGGACCACAAAAACAAAATTAAGCCTGAAATGCATTATTTGTCTAAGGGCTTTTAATGTTTTTACCTGTGGCTTGCAAGAAAAAAGCATTATTTTTATGTAGCAAGGATAAAACTCTTCTCATCTCTAAGATCAAAAAAGATCTGTCTTGAAGTTATAATTTTTAAAGAACTTTCACCATCGTTTGAAATAAAACTGGTTATTATTTAAAATTATATAAATCTGAAAATATTTTCTAGCAGTTTATTGTTCATCTTTAAGCCCTTCAAAATACAAAGATATTGATTTTAAAAGCTGATTATTAGTGTGTGATATAAGGTCATCACTGAAGAAAGCTTGAAAGATTTGAGTTCTGTAATTATTCTCTAACTGAATCTGAGGGAACTTGGGCCTTTTCAAAGTCCAGACTAAAAAATTCTCTTTTCCCACCCCTTTCTATGTTCCATGCTTCTTTATTAAATATGAATTCTTTAGACCTATAATGTCTCTGTTATCATACATCTTCTTTTGTCATTGACCTGTATTTGTGAATCTGTTTATTTGTATACATTCTGTAACCCATGAATGATCAACATCTGCAGTCGTGGAGAAAAACTATCACAACCTGAATTCTTCCATGCAGCAGCAATTCTCACATCTTCATGGACTTCTGTTCTTCTGATTTTGATTTTTTTCTTTTTTACTTTATGCCTGATTACAGAGTAATTTATTTAACCCCACCACTTCAATCATTTATTTACAGCTGAAATCAAATGTCCACCCAAAGCCTGACTTTGAAATGCTAGTGTCTTCAAGGTTCTGGTGATATTTCCTTCTGTATGTTGACTTCTGTGCTCACTGTATCAGGTGTCATTTACACAGTTGCCTCCAAGGTCTATATCTTTCATCCTGTCTGGGCTCCAGATCTGTTCTTCTGACTCTCCAGCTTGTACTTCTTCATGTGGCTTTTGGACATGTTCAAGAATTTTGAAATATTAAAATGTATTCTCTGATTCTTTTTAAAAACAAAATTATATTAGTAATGTTATTTTGATGTTTACCAACCATAATGATTATTTTCAGCCTTTTCATGTTATAAAAAGAGGAACTGGGAAGCAGCTAAAGGTTTCCTTTTTATAAGCTTGAGGACGAAGTCAAATTAATATTGTAGTGTTTTAATAAAACTTTATAGCATTCAAAAGCACTTGGACATCTATTATTCATTAGCTAAACTTGGGGTGATGAAAGAGCAGAAGAAATGGGACTGAGAGACGTATGCCTACTCTCTTAAGGGGTGGAGACTGCAGAAACGATGACACTTGAGAGCTTATTCTAATAGCATGTTCACAACACTTAATACCTGTATGCTTGGTACACAGTTAATATTTAGCATAACAAAGAATTAAAAATATTCAGTTGTCTTTTAATATCCCACTTCTGTTCCTGGTGCTATATTGGCTTGTGTGTTGGTTGCTCAGTTGTGTCTGACTCTTTGTGACCCCGTGGAGTGTAGCCCACTAGACTCCTCTGTCCATGGGATTCTCCAGGCAAGAGTACTGGAGTGGGTAGCCATTCCCTTCACCAGGGGATCTTTCTAACGCAGGGACTGTACCCCGGTCTTCCACATTGCAGGCAGATTCTCTACTGACTTAATCTTGCCTCAGATACCATTTTTGAACCTTCATCATTAGAAATGAACCCTGCCCCTCTTTGATTACTAACTTTGTGCTGAGTACTGGAGAGTGTCTGTTCTCAAGAAGCTTCCATTATATGGAGGGAGATATTAAAATATGAATGCTTACATGACCAGGAACCTAAGAGCTCTGATAAGAAATAGTATGTAAAATCTATAATCAGTGGTTCAAATGGCATAAAACAATAAAAAATGCCTCCACTGTAAAATCTGATTTGTGTGTCCAGAGATGTGCAGCTTGGAAACCCTGGCTGAGTTAGAGATGAGGGCTAGAAAGCTGGTGAACACAGGGGCAGGGCCTTCAGGACTGGAATAGGAAAGGCGTCTGGGAAGTCTTCTCAACAGGTGGGGCACTCCAGTGAGTCTTTCAAGGGATGGATGGAATCTAAGCAAAACCTTATGGGAAAAAAGATACATAAACATAGAGGGGGTTGAAATTATGTGGAGAGAAGGGAAAAACTTGGTTTTTCATTGTTTTGTTGTTCGTTCTTACAGGACATATCACAGTCACTGAACCCAAATATTTTTTGTTTGTTTTATTTTTCCCTCTTGACATATATCCCTTCAACCTCCACCTGTACGAGGCCTCTTACTCTGCCCAAAACTGTCATTTGTCAGTTCTAAGCTTCATTTGCCTCTTTTCTGATAGACCCTGCTCTTCCTTCCCTACCTCTAACCACAAAGAAAGGTCAGAAATGACTTTGAAAGAGAGAACACTTACCTCTTGAGTATATAATAGGCATGGATTTTATGGTTAGGAAAGCTTTTTGTACTGGCCACTTTCTAACTTAATTTTAAATAGAGACATTTCAAATCAAGCTGTTGCATCAAGAGAAAAAATATTAAAGTATCCATATGAAAAAATGGAAAACATGAAAGAAAGTTAAAGATAAAATCCAGCCTAGAAATTAGTAAAATGGATAATAATGTTTTCCAGACTAAATAGTATAAATGAAAAATTTGAAGGAAGTACATAATCATTTAAATGAGTTTGTGTAACAAGTTTTCTCTTCATGCGTCTGTTTATATTCTCTGGCTTATAAAGGGGGGCTCTGGCTGTGGTCCTGGTTGCTCAAGACCTCAGTCAAGTCAGTTGTTGAGTGAGCAGGTGTCATAGATGACTTCTCGGCTGATCTTGGTGTTTTATTTATTTACTTATTTAGAAAATACGGAATACTAGCTTTTGTGTTACTCTTTTCTGATGACATTATTCTTATCTTTTCTCCTAGGCATTTAGAGAAGAAATTGCACCAATCAACTTAAAGGTTAAAACAATGAATGATTTATCCAGTCAACTGTCTCCTCTTGACTTACACCCGTCTCTAAAGATGTCTCGCCAGCTCGATGACCTTAATATGCGATGGAAACTTTTGCAGGTGTCAGCCGATTCCTCTTCGTAATGCAGGCTTACACCTTGGTCTTTAAGCCCTACCTCACTGTTCCTCCACTCACCATCCTTTTCTCTGTCTTTATGGGTTGTATTTAATAATGGATTTCTAGCATATGATGACATTAGTTATTTGTCTTTCTGTACCTTGAAACCAAAGGCCTCATTTACTTTTGAATATAGATTTTAATGTAATTTTATAGCATTCTCTTCATAGGATTTTTGTAGAAAATTGCAAAAGGTCAAATAAATCACAGTAATTGAAACCTATGGTAGGTCACAGAAACATTCTTTCCATGATGGCTCATAAAGGAGTCATTTTTCTTACTTGAATCGTGTTTTTTTTTTTTTCTTTTGAAAAGTTAAGAAAGTCTCCATCCTTTTTCCGTTGCTTGCTTTTCATGTATCTTGCTCATTTTTTGCAGCTAGCAGACTTTAGTATAATGGTATTTACCTTTAGCTCTTAGATCTTAGTTGCTCTAATGTAGTTGTTTTAATGTAGTTGAGCATTTCAGTTTTAAAAGAGTCAAACCAGGAAGAATATTGTTGAGTGTTACTAAGTATCTGTAAGTCACTACATGTTCCAGTCAGTAATTTTTGGCTCAGTCTTTGTAGACACATTGAGTATCTAGTTTCTAGGAGTCATAATAGTAATTTTTTCCTCTGAAAAGGAGCAGGATAGTTTAAGTGAAAAGTGAAAGTGAAGTCGCTCAGTCAGGTCTGACTCTTTGGGACCTCAAGGACTGTAGGTCCAGGCAAGAGTACTGGAGTGGGTTGCCATTCCCTTCTCCAGGGGATCTTCCCAACCCAGGGATCAAACCCAGGTCTCCCGCATTGCAGGCAGATGCTTTACCCTCTGAGCCACCAGGGAAGCCCCAGTTTAAGTGGAAGATTGAAAAAAAATAATGCTTACTAGTCTCTTTATATGTTTTGGATCTAAATTGAAGTGATATTTGACAAGATAAATATGCAATTTTGAGGTAGCACATAAAACCATTTTATTTTAGAGGTATAATATTTTATAGCATGGTAGGTCCTGAATAAGTCCTGTGGCCCGTGAAGTGTTTTTAGTTGCTCAGTCATGTCCGTCTCTTTGTGACCTCATGGACTGTAATCCACCAGGCTCCTCTGTCCATGGAATTCTCCAGGCAAGAATACTGGAGTGGGTAGCCATTCCCTTCTCCAGGGAATCTTCCCGACCCAGGGATTGAACCCGAGTCTCCTGCATTGCAGGCAGATTCTTTATCGTCTGGGCCACCAGGAAAGCCCCATGATAGGTCCTGAATTAATTCAGCTGTTGAAACACCTAGTGGTTTATATTTTCTTCATGAGATGGAAGAGGTTATAAATGAGTATATAGTATTAAAGTCTTTTCTGTCTTTGAAAAGAATATTAATCTGGGATGAGTAAAGCAGGATCTGTTAAACTCATACATGCTTTTCTACTGAGTAAGACAGAGAAGCATTTGACCTTTACTCTATTTCCTTTGATTCTGCTTCATTTCTCCAATTCGTTATCTTCATACTGGTATTGCTGTGTCCATCTTGATTCCCTTGTCACTCTGCTTCTTTTGTTACCATCTGCAAAGATTAGAAGTCAAGGAAAACGTTATGCATGAAAAAGTTATTCTTTCATCCTGATCTCTGAGCTTGGTAACCACTATAGCTCAGATGTTGCTGCTGCTGCTAAGTCACTTCAGTCGTGTCCGACTCTGTACAACCCCACAGGACAGCAGCCCATCAGGCCCTTCCATCCCTGGGATTCTCCAGGCAATAATACTGGAGCGGGTTGCCATTTCCTTCTCCAATGCATGCATGAATGCTAAGTTGCTTCGGTCGTGTCTGACTCTGTGTGACCCCGTGGACAGCAGCCCACCAGGCTCCTCTGTCCACAGTATTCTCTAGGCAGAATACTGGAGTGGGCTGCTCAGCTGTTAGCTGCTGATGAAATATGAGGAGATCGATTTATGCTGGCCGAGCGTGGTGTTAAATTTCAAGAATAGCACCTTGTGTTCTCCGGAACGTAAATGTGTGGCATTTGAATGCTTTTGGTCACAACAAACCAAGTACCTGCTAATGTAATTTTGATAGCTAACCAGGAAAAAAATGGAGGTATCCAGTGAGCCAGAGACACACGTTCCATTTAAAGGCAGCTGAAAATAAGATTGGCAATCTAAGTGAAACACCTGACTAGCACTACTAGACAAAGACCAGGAAAAGGAAATGGAAATGTCAGGAGGCTGTGTGCCATTGTTAATGATTTGCAGTTAATTTCTCAGGGTACCAAATCCGCATTTTCAAAATGTAGAGAGCTAAGACTGTGTGTAAACAGATATATAGAGTGTATTATTCACCTGGTGTCTACTTGAATACTCCCAAGTCAAGATGATAAACATGAACTTGGAGGAATATAAGTCTTTCCATATTTATATGTCCTTTCACTCTCCCTCTATATCTGTCATATGTCTTATCATCATTATCATCTATTTTTTTCCCTTGGAATATTTTAAACTTCTTTTTACAGCCCTTTTACCACCTTCTTTACAAAAGAGAGATGAGTAGCCACTGACCCCATGGCCGCATCTTTACTTTAGATGCTTTAGAGTGTTACTGCTTTTGACTAAAGTGTTGAATAATGTCAAGACATAGATTCTGACATCAGATGGATTGAGTGTGAATACTAACATTGCCACATACTAATAACTTTATCTCCTTGAACACATCTTTAGGTCTCCATATCTTTATCTGTAAAACAATGATTATAAGGAGTAATACTTATTCAGTGTGAGTTTTGTGAGAATTAAAAGAATTCACATAAAGTACTTAGAAGAGTACCTGGCACTATTTACTGTTACTTGATGTCAGGAGTCTATTTTCATATCCATACTTTGATTCCAAATTTAGAAGAGTCTGTACCAGTAATCATATCTTGGGTTATAGTACCATTTGTTATAGTACTTAAATCAAGGTTATTATTAAGGTCATTGTTCTGAAATCAAATTATTTCTTGTATGTATATATGCAGGTTTCTGTAGATGATCGCCTTAAACAGCTTCAGGAAGCCCATAGAGATTTTGGACCATCCTCTCAGCATTTTCTCTCTAGTAAGTACCAATAAGCTGATTTCCAGTTAATTCATTAATTGAATGAATCAGCATATTATTTCACTTTCACTCAAGGAACTATATCCTTTGCTATAACTATGTGTGCTTTATTAGATGAATATAAATAAAGAAGATCTCAACATCAGTGACCAATCAATACCCAGTGCTTATTGGTTACTATTTCCATCATCTGGTCATGGTAAGTCTTTGAAGTGAAGCAAAAATTAATTCATCTTTAGCTAGAGTTTTTCACTGAACCATCTGTTGTAATAACTAATATAGTATCCTATTGCTATGCCATATGCAAAGATTTTGAACTTTTTCACAGTAAAGAAATCATTTTTATATTTAAAAATTTTAAATTAATTTTCCTACTTAAAAAATGCATGTTTATTTTCAATGCACCTGGAGACTTAAAAAGCAAAAAAAAAAAAAAAATTCCCCATAAATCTTTGAGAAGATTCTGGTCTATTAGGCTCACTGCAATCATACTTAGCTTTTCTTCTAATTAAATATTGCAGATTTAGCCAAAGCACATATGTAGAGTTTTATGCAATAGTCTTCAACTGAAGTTTTTCATCTTATGAACTGACTGTTCATGAGATCTTTAATAAGTAATTTGAGCTCTTTATCACTCACTGCTAAGGAAATTAAAGAATATAAGATTCAGAGTCACCCAGATTGAGATTAAAATATTAATTTTCCCTTTTACCAGGACTGTGAAGTCCTGAAGGTTCATTTTTTTATCTTAAAGTTACTAAAATAATACTTATTTTCTCTGATTGCCTTGAGATTTAAATAAGAAAACATACCAAGTTACACAAAACACCTAGCACAGTTCTTGGCACCAGGGTTTTCTCTAAATGTTACTCCTTTCCTTTCCTTGTCTCTGGAAAACATGTGTAAGCAAACACTTAGTTTAATTTAATAAGTGAAGGTTGAAACTTAATGTGAAGCTAATTTTTCCAATTATGGTACCTGTGTATCTACAGTCATAGAGAAAACTGAAATAATATCGTGTCTTCCAACTAAATTTATTGCATTTATGTTTTCTTTTAATATTTGCCATGCTTGATAATTTGCTTTGCCTCAATTCAAGGTCAGGCTTTTCTTACTCTCACAATTTCAAGAATCCTAATCAGTCGTTCCTGATCCTTCTATCCTACGCGGCTCTAGTGCTGAAGCCAGCTCTCCTGAGTGTGTGTCTGTGTCTCTGTTTCATCTCTCCCTGTCTCTCCCTGGTCCCTCTCACCCCATCACTCCCATATCTGTTTCACACACCTGAGCTCTTAGGTAGCTTATCTTTGAAATGTTGAGTCCTTCCTGGAATATGCTGTCTACCTGGATGCCATAGTGCATTTCCAAAGTTTGGATGCTCTCCATGTTCATGAGTAAATAGGTTTGCTTCATTATTCATTAGCTATGAATTACCCCAGATTGCTTGCACTTAATTTTATGGAACATAGAGCTATATGCTGAGACCAAAGTAAAGAGAAATTTAACAAATCTTTGAGACTGTATAGTTCTACAGTGTATGTATTTATTAGTATTGACGAAACTGAACACTTTCACCTAGTAACCATTCTTTCATAATAAAAATCAAGCTCGTGCTCTTTAGCAAGTGAAACATTGTAAAAATTGTGAAACTCCAGCACATTGCCCTTCATTGCCTGGCATGGACAGTCCAGGAGGTCAAAGTTATTCAAATCAAAACAATCATTAAAATGAATGGAGAATTGTACAAAAAAAAATCCCAATTAATAAATTTAGTAATTGTTATCCACTGCTGCTTGAAATCTTTGGCTTTATTAAATTTCTTGAACTTTAGCCATGGTTATGAAAGGAGCCTGTTTAGTTAGGCACAAAATAAAGACTGACCTATTAGCTTGGTGCCAGTGCTGAAAAGAGGTTGGCTCTAATGAGAAATTTAATATACCTAGTTCCACATTGTCATCCTCCTTTTAGTCTTTCATGGACATAGTTCAAGAAGGAAATGCTCACACTTTAGAAAGAGAGGAAGGGTTGTCGAATAGAAATATTGCTGACTGGTGGTCCGAAATCCTGAAATCATGTTTGGATTCAGCCATTTATTTTGGGGCGAGTTATTTCACGTCTAATATTTAGTTCCTCATTGTTGGCTTCCTTGTTAACAGACATATTGAAAATGCTTTGCAAAGTTTAAAAGGCTAAATATTAGTAAGTAGGATTATGACACCCTATTCAGGAGAAAAAAAAAAAAACACATTAGCGACAACTGGTTATATGAGAATCTAGTGATATTTGCAACACTTTAGATGGATTTGCTTGTTTTTTAGTTTATGTACCAAAATTCCTTAAAGGTTCTAGATGCATAGGTACAATTCTACTTAAATAAGTCTTAAAATAATTAGTTTAATGTAGAATAAAATTTTTGTAAATAGTAAATGGAATTGTAAAAAATTTGTACCTCAGTAAAACAAAACATAAAATCTCAATCATAGTGTATAAAAGTAGAGAACTGTATTTCCTGTGCATTTCAGATGAAAATAAGTATTCAGAATTATTCTATCTAGATAATTGCCTTAGTTCTTTAAAACCTTTGGGCTATGTTTAATTTTCCTCTTTTAAAATCCATATAATTGACTTTGTTTAAATGACATTTGTACTAGTTATTCTGTGCCTATGAAGCAAAGTGAAGAGTATTATTAGTGACCTGGAAAATTCAATCTTAAGAAATCTATTTACAATCTTGGTATACCTAGATTGTAGATTATACCTAGATTTTGCCTAGGTAAAATTAACTTTGGTTTAAGCTTAATCAAAATTTATACAGCGTATGTATTTTCTAATAAGTTTTAAATGTTGATTGTTAGAAACAATAAAATGTGATTTTTAAAAATATTTATATCAACAGGTTCGATTAGAGTTGGCATTAGAAATTGAGACTGTACTGTTTCATATTTCCAAGCTTTAAATGAATCTCTAAAGCCACTCTTTGTTTGGCCTAGCATATTTCATAATTATAGGAATCCAGCAGTTCTCATTGAATTTGCTATAAACATGTTCAGTTGTTTTGCATTAAGGCGTAAGACATAAGAGTTAGAAGTGTTTCCAATAACCTCGGTTTGTTTCTCCAGCTTCAGTCCAGCTGCCGTGGCAAAGATCCATTTCACATAATAAAGTGCCCTATTACATCAAGTAAGTTGATTTTAATTCTCCTTTATGATACCAAGACAATAAAATTGTGTTAATAACTTAAGAGGCTTTTCCCACGTAACTTTAAAAACCGGATTTCAAACCTATTATAGGAAGGAATTTATATGTTTATATGGATATAAAGAATATATATTTAATATTTGAAAAAATTAGTTTAAAAATAAGACTGATATTTGTAATTCATTATATTAGGCAATAGGTAATATAGGTGATATTTTTGTAAAGCAGATATTAATATATTCAGGGAGAAGGACAAAATTCCTAAGTATTCTTGACATAATGAATACAGTTTCTCCAACTGTATTGCTTCTAAGCCATTTTTGTCTTCCAGAAAATTCATCTAAAAAGTACTTTGTACTCTTCTCATTTTAGTCCACCAAAAAGAAACAGGGTTTTATCATTAAAAAGTTCAATATTTTCAAGTTTTTTCTCAACTTGTAGAAATTATCTGCAATTAGTTTAAGTTTATTATCTCACACTTTTCTTGTCAACTTGACAATTTCTCCTTTTTTACATAGTTTTTTCCATATTATGTAATATTATATAAATTTTGTATGAGTTACACAAGGTCTGCATAGGATATGATCCTTGCCTGTCTGTGTGTTGTCATTGGGCAGAATGGTAAAATACATCTTCTGAAATCCCTTGAAGTGTAAGTTATTGATTTACAGTGTGATAAAGGTGATTATAGTCATAGTTGAATGTATTTTATATATAAGGTGAATGGTGGCTTCGTTTTGAGAGAAAAAGTTCACTATTGTCCAGAGTTAACTGTGTCTCAGATTAGTCCTATGACCATAGGTAAGTCAGGTGAAGATCTCTCGGCCAAGTTTCTTTTATATCTTTCCTAAAGTGTCATGTGGTATCTCCAAAACTTGTGCCAAGGCTAATAGTCTATTTTTCCAGTATCCCTCTTCCTAAAAACTGTGTGTGTGAAATCAAAATGCTTACAAAATGCCATTTAACTATGAAGGTTTTATTGTGGTCTGAAATATATCCTCATATTTAAAAAAACAAATAATTTTGCCATAGTCATAGCAAATATAATAAGCAATATATGTTACATTGTCTTGAGACAACTTAATACTTTTATCAGTGTATAATCTACCATGTACTGAGTTGTGATAAATTTAGTATAAGGTAGCAAAGTGGTGGATTGGTATCAAATGTATGCAGGCATGAAGGGAAAGAAGTCACAGGGTCAACAAACTGACATCTTTATTAAGAGAAGATGCTCTGGAAATAAGTTCATCTGTACCATTTTTCTAGAGTCCATATGTATGCGGTAATATACAGTATCTGTTTTTCTCTTTTTGACTTACTTCATTCTGTGTGACAAATTCTAAGTGTATCCATGTCTCTACATATGACCCACTTTTGTTCCTTTTATGGCTGAGTAGTATTCCACTGTATATATGTGCCATATTTTCTTTTTTTAAAATTTATTTAATTGGAGGCTAATTACTTTACAATATTGTGATGGTTTTTGCCATACATTCACATGAATCAGCCATGGGTGTACATTTGTTCCCCATTCTGAATCCCCCTCCCACCTCCCTCCCCATCCCATCCCTCAGGGTCATCCCAGTCTACCAGCCCTGAGCACCCTGTCTCATGCATTGAACCTATACTGGCAGTCTTTTTCACATATGATAATATACATGTTTCAATGCTATTCTCTCAAATCATCCCACCCTCGCCTTCTCCCACAGAGTCCAAAAGTCTGTTCCATACATCTGTGTCTCTTTCTCTGTCTCACATATAGGGGTCATCATTACCATCTTTCTAAATTCCATGTATATGCGTTAATATATTGTATTGGTGTTTTTCTTTCTGACTTAATTCTCTCTGTATAATAGGCTCCAGTTTCATCCACCTCATTAGAACTGATTCAAATGTGTTCTTTTTAATAGCTTAGTAATATTCCATTGTGTATATGTACCACAGCTTTCTTATACATTCATCTGCCGATGGACATCTAGGTTGCTTCCATGTCCTGGCTATTGTAAACAGTGCTGTGATGAACATTGGGATACATGTGTCTCTTTCAATTCTGGTTTCCTCAGTGTGTATGCCCACCAGTGGGACTGCTGGGTCATATGGCAGTTCTATTTCCAGTTTTTAAAGGAATCTCCACACTGTTCTCCATAGTGGCTGTACTAGTTTGCATTCCCACCAACAGTGTAAGAGAGTTCCCTTTTCTCTGCACCCTCTCCAACATTTATTGTTTGTAGACTTGTTGATAGCAGCCATTCTGGCCGGTGTGAGATACCTTACTGTGGTTTTGATTTGCATTTCTCTGATGATGAGTGATGTTGAGCATCTTTTCATGTGTTTGTTAGCCATCTGTATGTCTTCTTTGGAGAAATGTCTGTTTAGTTCTTTGGTCCATTTTTTTTATTGGGTTGCTTATTTTTCTGGAATTGAGCTATAGGAGTTGCTGGTATATTTTTGAGATTAATTCTTTGTCAGTTGCTTCATTTGCTATTATTTTCTCCCATTCTGAAGGCTGTCTTTTCACCTTGCTTATAGTTTCTTTCATTGTGCAAATGCTTTTAAGTTTAATTAGGTCCCATATGTTTATTTTTGCTTTTATTTCCATTACGCTGGGAGGTGGGTCATAGAGGATCCTGCTGTGATTTATGTCAGAGAATGTTTTGCCTATGTTTCCCTCTAGGAGTTTTATAGTTTCTGGCCTTCCATTTAGATCTTTAATCCATTTTGAGTTTATTTTTGTGTATGGTGTTAGAAAGTGTTCTATTTTCATTCTTTTACAAGTGGTTGACCAGTTTTCCCAGCACCACTTGTTAAAGAGATTGTCTTTTCTCCATTGTATATTCTTGCCTCCTTTGTCAAAGATAAGGTGTCCATAGGTGCATGGATTTATCTCTGGGCTTTCTATTTTGTTCCATTGATCTATGTTTCTGTCTTTGGGCCAGTACGACACTGTCTTGATGACTGTAGCTTTGTAGTATAGCCTGAAGTCAGGCAGGTTGATTCCTCCAGTTCCATTCTTCTTTCTCAAGATTGCTTTGGCTATTCGAGGTTTTTTGTATTTCCATAGAAATTGTGAAATTATTTGTTCTATTCTCTGAAAAATACCTTTGGTAGCTTGATAGGGATTGCATTGAATCTATAGATTGCTTTGGGTAGTATACTCATTTTCACTACATTGATTCTTCCAATCCATGAATATGGTATATTTCTCCATCTATTTGTGTCTTCTTTGATTTCTTTCATCAGTGTTTTATAGTTTTCTATATATAGGTCTTTTATTTCTTTAGGTAGATTTATTCCTAAGTACTTTATTCTTTTCGTTGCAGTGGTGAAGGAAATTGTTTCCTTAATTTCTCCTTCTGTTTTCTTATTATTAGTGTATAGGAATGCAAGGGATTTCTGTGTGGTAATTTTATATCCTGCAACTTTACTATATTCATTGATTAGCTCTAGTAATTTTCTGGTGGAGTCTTTAGGGTTTTCTGTGTAGAGGATCATGTCATCTGCAAACAGTGAGAGTTTTACTTCTTCTTTTCCAATCTGGATTCCTTTTATTTCTTTTTCTGCTCTGATTGCTGTGGCTAAAACTTCCAAAACTATGTTGAATAGTAGTGGTGAGAGTGGGCACCCTTGTCTTGTTCCTGACTTTAGGGGAAATGCTTTCAATTTTTCACCATTGAGGGTAATGCTTGCTGTGGGTTTGTCATATATAGCTTTTTTTATGTTGAGGTATGTTCCTTCTATTCCTGCTTTCTGGAGAGTTTTAATCATAAATGAGTGTTGAATTTTGTCAAAGGCTTTTTCTGCGTCTATTGAGATAATCATATGGTTTTTATCTTTCAATTTTTTAGTGTGGTGTATCACATTGATTGATTTGTGAATATTGCAGAATCCTTGCTTCCTTGGGATAAAGCCCACTTGGTCATGATGTATGATCTTTTTAATATGTTGTTGGATTCTGTTTGCTAGAATTTTGTTAAGGATTTTTGCATCTATGTTCATCAGTGATATTGGCCTGTAGTTTTCTTTTTTGTGGCATCCTTGTCTGGTTTTGTATTAGGGTGATGGAGGCCTCATAGAATGAGTTTGGAAGTTTTCCTTCCTCTGCAACTTTATGGAAGAGTTTGAGTAGGATATGTATTAGCTCTTCTCTAAATTTTTGGTAGAATTCAGCTGTGAAGACATCTGGTCCTGGGCTTTTGTTTGTTGGAAGATTTCTGATTATAGTTTCGATTACTGTACTTGTGATGGGTCTGTTAAGATTTTCTATTTCTTCCTGGTTCAGTTTTTGAAAGTTATACTTTTCTAAGAATTTGTCCATTTCTTCCAAGTTGTCCATTTTATTGGCATATAGTTGCTGATGGTAGTCTCTTATGATCCTTTGTATTTCTGTGTTGTCTGTTGTGATTTCTCCATTTTCACTTCTAATTTTGTTGATTTGATTCTTCTCCCCTTTTTTCTTGATGAGTCTGGTGAATGATTTGTCTATTTTATTTATCTTCTCGAAGAACCAGCTTTTAGCTTTGTTGATTTTGGCTATGGTCTCCTTTGTTTCTTTTTCATTTATTTCTGCTCTAATTTTTATGATTTCTTTCCTTCTACCAACCCTTGGGTTCTTCATTTCTTCTTTTTCTAGTTGCTTTAGGTGTAGAGTTAGGTTATTTCTTTGATTTTTCTCCTATTTCTTGAAGTAGGCTTGTATTGCTATGAACCTTCCCCTTAGCACTGCTTTTACTCTATCCCACAGGCTTTTGATTGTTGTGTTTTCATTTTCATTCGTTTCTATGCATATCTTGATTTCTTTTTTGATTTCTTCTGTGATTTGTTGGTTATTCAGAAGTGTGTTGTTTAGCCTCCATATGTTTGTATTTTTAATAGTTTTTCTTCCTGTTCAGTTCAGTCACTCAGTCATGTCCGACTCTTTGCAGCCCCATGAACCGCAGCACGCCAGGTCTCCCTGTCCATCACCAACTCCCGAAATTTACCCAAACTCATGTCCATTGAGTGGGTGATGCCATCCAGCCATCTCATCCTCTGTTGTCCCTTCTCCTCCTGCCCTTGATCTAGGTTCACATAGTTACATGGAGAGGAGAAGAGGGAGGAGGGAGATAGAGGTGACCAGGAGGAAAAGAGGGAGAATCAAAAGGGGAGAGAGCAGTCTAGTCAGTAATCAATTACCTGTTTGCTCTCCACAGTCTGGAACACTCAGAGATGTTTACGGAGTTCCATAGAGAAGAGAAGAGGGAGGGAGGAGGTAGAGGTGACCAGGAGGATAGGAGGGGCAGTCAAAAGGAGAGAAACCAATCTAGCCAGTGATCAGTTCCCTAAGTGGTCTCCACAGCCTGGAACACCCAAAGAGATTCACAGAGTTAAGTAGAGAAGAGAAGCGGGAGGGAGGAGATAGAGGTGATCTGGCGGAGAAAAAGGAGAGTCAAAAGGGGAGAGAGTAATCAAGTCAGTAATCACACTCCTAAGTAAAAATGGGTACTAAAGATTGGATTCTTAAAGGTACAAAATTGATTAAAAATACCAAAAAGCCAAGATTAAAAATCTAGAGTAGAGTTTAGACTCTCAAAAATATAATATTCAAAAAACAAAACAAAATTGCAAAAGTTATTAAAAAAATATGAAATTTGCTTTAAAAATAGGGCCTTTTTTTTGCAAGGTAATAGTAGGTTAAAAATGAAAATTAAAGGAGTAATAAAGAACTTAAAATTTTTAAAAAAAAATTAAAAATTATAATAGTAAATTATATCTAGGAATTTCTCTGGAGCTGTTGAGGGCAGTGTGGGGTCAGTTCCGTTTCAGATAGTTCCTTGTTCCAGCTTATACTTCTTCTCAAGGTCTATAGGTCCCTTCCAATGGAATCAATGCTAACTACAGGGGTTTTAATCTGTTGCACCTGTCACTTACAAAGCGGTTCTCTCTTCTTTGTTTATTTTGGCTTCCTCTGTTTGCAAGTCTCTTCAGTATCTAACTTCCACCCTGACACAAGGGGGCGAAGGTGGTCATTTATTTAGGCTCACTTGTTCAATTGTGCTGTGGGGTGGAGAAGCACTGCAAACAAATATCACTGGCATGTGTGGGGAGTGCTTGAGGTGTCTGGGCCACACTGGGTTTGCCCCTGCTCATGGTTTGTGTGCTTTCCCAGTCTACACTGCTCAGGCTCCAGGTTGCTCTGCAGAAACTGTCTAAATCAGGCCCTGCATTGCGTGCACTTCCCAGGTCTAAGCTGCTCAGGTTCAGGTTCTCGGGTACTCCACAAAGGCACAGACTCGGTTAGGCCTGCGTTTTGTGCCCTCCCCAGGTCCGAGCAGCTCAGGTGACCAGGTGCTTGGTGAGCGCACACTCCCCAGGTGGAGTGGAGCATCTTATCACCTCCCTGGTCCCAGCCTCTCGGTTTCCCGGGGGCGCAGTGGGAGCGCCATCTCAGGTGTGTCCTGCTTCTCCTCTGGGTAGCTGATCTCTGGCTGTGATCCTCCTGGCAGATGTCAACCATCCAGGATCCCAGGAAGACTCAGTTAGCAACTGGGAGCCTGCTCGCAGTTTGGTAGAGGATGCCGTCTCTAGGGCCGAGTTGCCCCTTGCCTTCGGGCTCTGGCTGCCTCCCTGCCTCCAGTAGGGGATGGGCTGGTTTGCTGCTGGCTAGCTCTCCTCTGGTATTCACTCAGTCCTTTGTTCTGTGAGCAGACCAACAATGCCTTAGGTTAGAGCTTTTTGCAGGAAAGTTCTCTCTCTCTCTCTTTCCTTTTTTTTTTTTTTTTGTCTCTATCTCTCTGGCTCTCCCACAGTTTGGGTTGCTATCTCACATTAGCTCCCTCAGATTGTCCTTAGGGCATTCAGGCCCGGTCCTTACCCTGAGCAATGCGGCCTGCACCTCCCTGTTCAACGCCCCTGGGCTACTTTTCCGCTGGGAGTTGCAGTTAGGCGGATAATCTGTGGGTTTTATTTGTTTACTTTTTCCTCCCAGTTATGCTGCCCTCTGTGATTCCAAAACTTTCCACAAACCCGCCAGTGAGAGGGTTTCCTGGTGTTTGGAAACTTAACCTCTTTTATGACTCCTTCCCTGGGATGGTCTCCGTCCCTAACTCTTTTGTCTCTCTTTTTATCTTTTATATTTTATCCTACCTCCTTTTGAAGACAATGGGCTGCCTTTCTGGGTGCCTGGTGTCCCCCGCCAGGGTTCAGAAGTTGTTTTGTGGTATTTGCTCAGCGTTTAAATGATCTTTTGATGAATTTGTTGGGGAGAAAGTGGTCTCCCCATCCTCTTCCTCTGTACCATATTTTCTATATTCATTTTTCTGTCTGGATGTTTAGGTTGGGAGGCTCAGATGTGTGCTCTGTGATGACCTAGATGGGTGGGGTGGCGAGGGGATGGGAGAGAGGTCCAAGAGGGAGGGGACATATGTGTGTATATATAGCTGATTCACATCATTGTATAACAGATACTAACACAACATTGTCAAGCAGTTTTGCTCCAATTAAAAAAAGAGAAAATGTGATCATCTAATTCAAATGTGTCATTTTAGTTTTTATTCCACATGATAATAATGATAGTTATAGTATTAGAGAATTTTAATTTGCTTGGTGAATATTGACTTGAATATTACAGGTCTTGATATAAATGTGACATACTGAAGTAGGCAGAATCTGGCCATATACAGATGCCCACTTCCTGACCCCTGGAAGAGAATAGGTTAGGTCATATAAGGATGTAGAAGTGGGCATGATCCAGGGATTCAGGCAGCTTCTAGAAGCTGTGAAAGGCAATATGCTCTCGGAACCTTCCAAGGGGAACACAGCCCTGCAAACCTTGATTCCAACTCAGGGAGACATGGATGAGAATTTGTTACAGCATGGACTGTATGGACTGTATTTGTATGGACTTCTAGATTTTGTATGGTACATGTGTTAGTTTTCTATTGCTACTGTAACAAATTTTCATGCATGTCTCCCTGAGCTGGAATCAAGGTTTGCAGGGCTGTGTTTCTCTCAGAAGGCTCTGAGAGCACATCCCCTTTCTTTGACTTTTGCAGCAAATAAGAATAAAAATGTTTTAAATGAAAAGGAATTTTTGTATGTTCATGTCAATTAAATGTGCCTGAGCATTACATTGTCTAAGTCAGAATTTCACTAGATCAATATTTTTATAATTTGGGGAGAATCTAGCAGAATCGTTTCCTTGCCCAGTCTACAAGTTCTTACAGGGCAGGCAGGTAAAGTGAAGGCTGGTTTCTCTGGCATTTTATTGGCTAGGGTGCATAACTAGCATTTCAAAATAAGTATAACACATTGATGGCCCATATTTTTAATGTGGCCTGTAGGATTGTAGCATCCTGAAATATTTTGAATGCCGTTAGTGAAAGATTGTGTTTTCTTAAGTATTTTAAATTTTTAGTGTTAAATGTCTTAGAATTTTCAAATATTTCAAACTCTGCCTGTGTATATAGAATGAATTCTCTTATATTTAGAAAACTTGTTCAACCAGACTGTTCCCCATTACTTGCTCTGTTGTGAAACCTAACAGTTTATTTAGACCTCATAAAGAAGGAACATCAATCACTAGAGATAAAGTTATGTAGGCCAGTGTTTCCAGATGAAAAATTATTATGAAAACAAAATTTATTTCCCATATAAATTAATAAGTAAATGATGAATGAAAAGGATTTTAATATATACTTCCCTTTGCATGGTTGCACAAGTAAGTAGAAGAAAAATGTTAGAAACATGTTTTACATGATTGTCACGCAACTAGAGCTTCCTGGAACATACTAAAATATATTAATTTGACCAACAAGAAAGTAATATTCCAGTAGAAATATTAAATATTTTCAGTATTTAAGTATACAGTTTTATGTATTCTAATGCTAGAGTAAGAAAGTTGGCAGAGAATACGAGGGACAAGTTGTTTTTATTTTGTATTTTAATTTTATAGGTTAGTTAAAACATCCTTGGATGGTTCCTCAATGCATTTCTTTCTCTCTATTAATATTTTGAGGTGAACTGCCATGGTTCCAAGACTTATTTGTTTCTAGAAAAAGATAGGATATAGATCTGAACTGTAAGAATCTGTATAGTATAAATCCCTCTGTTCATATCTTAAGTTGAAGCTCATATCTTTAAATGATACTTGCTGCTTATAAGGTAGACTTTCCAGAGCTGATCTAATTATTTTTCTTTTCTACTATAGTCCAATGCCAACTCATCAATTTAAGAAAATTTGAAATGGCTCTTGCTGCCTTCACAGTGTACAATAATACTGTAAAATCAAGATCTCTTTCTTTGTGAATTTTTGGCTCTGCATTGTGCTTTGTACAAGTTGTTCATTTCCTCAACTAAAAGTTAACATCCACAGAGTTTCAGGTATAAAGGGAACGATGAATAAAAGCCTTGAGTTGAATTTTCTTAATATGTCATAATTATCATGTAAAACTCATTTCTTCTCTTTTTGATGCAGAAGTAATAATATTAATTCATAGTCATAGAGGGTGATAATAATGATCATTGTAATAAATGATATGTTTTGAATATTAACTTGCTAGCCAATGCCTGTGCCTGGGTTATCTCTTTTAATTCTCACAGTAGCCCAGTGAAGTATAGGTACTATGGTGGTGGTTTAGTCACTTAGTTGTATCCGACTCTTGCGACCCCATGGACTCTAGCCCACCAGGCTCCTCTGTCCATGGGATTTTCCAGGTTCTCCAGGGGATCTTCCCGACCCAGGAATCTAACCCAGGTATCCGGCATTGCAGGCAAATTCTTTACCAGCTGAGCTATGGGAAGCCCATAGGTACTATCATTACCCCCATTTATAGACAAGGCTTAAATCCTAAGTACACACATAACTTGCTTGAGATCACATAACTGGTAAATGTCAGAGCTGCCATTCAAACTCCAGTGCCTGAATCCTTGACAGGTATGCATTTACTGCCTCTTATTCTCTGTATTAGAAGAGGGAGAGAACAGAAATTTTTAGTACATTGAAAATTGGGGTGGGATGAAAGATTATATTTAGGGAATGCAGTCAAGTGGAGAAATTAGGAGCAAACATCCTTTCTTAAATACTGTAGACTGGTTACCATCTATTGTGCACTTGCTATGTGTCAACAGTGAAGTTCAGGGCTGTCTTAGCGTAAGGCCTTGCTTTCTTCCAGGCTGCACTTTGCCTTTTCCATAGGATTCTCCATAAGCTATTTTCAGTAGGCCTGATGTATGATTAGGGCTTCCCTAGGGGTTCAGTAGTAAGGAATCCGCCTGTTGATTGAACTGGCATCCTCTAAGCTCAATCCCTGGGTCATGAAGATCTCTTGGAGAAGGAAATGGCAACCCACTCCAGTATTCTTGCCTGGGAAATCCCACAGACAGAGGAGCCCCGAGGGCTACAGTCCGTGGCGTCGCAAAAGTGCTGAACACAATTCAGCAACAATATATGATTAAGGAAAGTTCACACTGTGGTCTGACAATAGACTAAGGTGCTCTTCTGTAGGCAGCGAATGTCGTTCGCCACGGCCCTGCCAGTGGGATGGGGACTGTTCGGAGGTGGTGGGGAGAAGACTGTCTGGCCCTCCTCTACTTTTTCTCATGCACAGGGTCTGGAGGTTTCTGACACTGGGGTGATTTCCATCTGTGAGGAGCATGGCCAGCAAAGCTGGCTTGTAGGTCCCCTGGGGCTTTTAGCATAGCTGCTGCTCCACCTTATTTAGCTTGTTAAGTAAGCCATCCTGGTTCGTAGAATTTCACGAGGGGTAGT
The DNA here is from genome assembly GCF_910594005.1 of Cervus elaphus. NCBI lineage: Eukaryota > Metazoa > Chordata > Mammalia > Artiodactyla > Cervidae > Cervus > Cervus elaphus. The sequence goes on from NC_057840.1 coordinate 28,542,288, forward strand.
TAGGAAATAGAGCTTTCCTCTCTCTCTGCAGTGGCTTCTCTACACCCCACATGTAAGCCTTAGTCTTGGTACAGATGATGATGATTCTGCTCTTTATGACAGCTTCAAGCTCACAGCTCAGTTCTATAGCTTTATTTTCCCCATTAGAATCTAAAGTACAAAGTTTAATTCTTTCTAATGTAGTCACACCCAACTTTAACATGAAGACTTTAGTCATCTCTGATTATGTAGATAATACCTGTCACCTTCCCTACAGCTGACATTCCTTAATCTTACAATGTATTCACCAGAACAAATGAATCTTAGCTACAAATACCACTACCTTGCAGTCTCTGCCTTTTCTAAAGCCTCCTTATGAATAGGTCTAAATCAAGATTTCCCTCCATTTATTACACCTCTTTTATGTTTTCCTTTTCCATCCTTGTGTTCATTATGGGTAATCCTGCAGTACTGTTTTGGACCCCTTTCTTGCCTCCCAAGGGCACCCTCTGCTGCCCTAATTCATCAATTCCTAGAAAAAAAGGTGAAGTTTATAGTTGTAAATGAAATCTTGGAGAGCAAGTAGTTGTTCTTTATAGCAGTCATGCAATTTATTTGCATAAACTGTATATACTTGTCTCATTATGTATGTACAGTCTAAAGGAGAGAATTAATGCTTATTTCTTTAAAGGAATTGTGAACCCTGCTTAGATGATGTAGGTGAAATATTTCTCCCTTTAATAAGAGCAGAGAGGAGTGGCAGCTTGGGAGATTCAAATATCCAGCCTCACCAGGAACTCACAGCTAACAAAGGTATAACATCAAAAAAGAAATTAACATAAAACGTTTTATCTTTAAAGGTTAAGGAAGCTCATCCCAAAGCAAAATAAATCCACAACAAAGATATTTCTAACAATGAAAGATACAATTCTCTCTGAAAGGCTTCCCAAAGCAGCCTTCATCTCTCTCCTCCTTCATCAGGATGGGAAAGGGTGTCTTTTTGGTTCCAGAATTTTAAGTGGAGAAATCTTGGGACATGCTTTGAGTCTCTTTCCAGAAATGGGGCTTGTGTTTTTGATTTTGATGATAAAGAAATAAATGAAATAGAAATATAAGAGAATGTCCTAGAGAGTCTGGTTTTACAAGAAATGATCTGTGACTTTATTTTTATTGAAAATAAAATATTTAAAACTCACTGGGCCAAATCTGCTGATGAGGAGGTAAGAATGAATTTGCTTTATGAGAGAATGAAGTACCTTGGGATCACTTAACCTCCTGGGCTTGGGGGCAGCTTCAGACAAAGGAGTGAAGCTTAGCTCACTCGAAAACTAAGCAGCAGACTGCCTGCTCCGCAGCAGCCCCAAATGGGCACCTTCTGGAGTACTTACCAGTGTAAGTAGTTTCTTGAGATGATTTAGGTGGAATTGACATTGTCTTAGAAATATATTGACTAGTTCAGGACTTGAGAAGATATCTTTCCTGTCATTCATCCATGCGTTGCTGGTGCCAGAGATATTATAACCATGAAGTGGAATTTTGGCTTGGAATCTTCTGGATTACTCAGCTTCATTGATTTATAACAGCACCATCAGTTGTACTGTACATTTTGATTTTTAGGGTCAGGGAAGCAATTAATAAAGGCTTACCATATAGCATAGGAAGGATCACTGAGGGATCATTAAGGGAAGGAAAAAAAAATGATATTGAACTTGAATTTGTAATGATTCAATTTTTTAAATAGTCACTACAATTAGCAAAGATGCAGAAGTAATAATGATCAAATAAACTGAAATAAATAGAGTATCTTTATCTGTACTGATTATAACCTGAAATGATAACAGTAAAAGATTCAGTACAACCCTATAGTAAAAATTAGAATTAATTTCTCATTTAAGATATATGTGAAATGGGACTATCTTCGTGGTCCAGTGGTTAAGGCTTTGCCTCCCAGTGCAGGGGGTATGGGTCCTTGGGAGCTAAGATGCCATATGCCTCGGGGCTAAAAAACCAAAACGTAAAACAGAAGCCATATGGTAACAGATTCAATAAAAACTTTAAAAATGGTCCACATTAAAAAAAAAATCTTTGAAAAAATAAAAATAAATGTGAAAGAGAAAAAATAGTTCTGTTTAAAAAACCAAATGATACACGTTCAGCTTTGAAAAACAGAACTTAAAGGATACAACAATAAATTGAACTCTGGTAGGAGCAGAAACCTGAGGTTAACATCCTCAGGCAAGGGCAGACACAGCAGGGCCAGTGCCCCCCAGATGACCTGTGGGTCTTCTGTTGGTTATGTGTTGGTTGATGGTCTGATTCTCCCTAGTTTGAGGGCTTAAAGAGACAGGAGGGTAGAGTTGGGTGAGGTCGGGGCTTCCTTTGAGTTCTGGGCTGACGTAGAGATATCACCAGAGCGGAGGCTCTCTTGCATTTGTCAAGTGTTTTATTCTTGCAGTCAGTCTTCCACTGCCTTAAGACCATTGTCACCTGTCTCTCCTGTATCTCCCCTCACACCCAGGCACATCCACTTTGGTCATTAATCCTACTACTTTACTTAAACACATGCAAACAAACCTTGTCTTACTGTTCCATCATCCATGCGTGGGGTGCTGACACGTGTATTTTGGGGTATTCTGTAGCCTCTGCTTCTGTATAGCTCTTTACCTGCTGGTGTCTTTGAGCCTACTCCTATGCGTGAGAGAACTTTTAAGTGCATTTTAAAAAAATAAAATTCAACTAGGTAAATGTACACATGTAATTGGCTTTATTCAACAATTTATGAAGTGGACAGCATCCCATTTAGTAAATAGAAAGCAGCTTCAAGGAACTGTACAAAATGGAAGGCTTTTATAGAAACTGGAGGGAAAGGAAGGAGCTGATAACAAGGAAGTTATTAGCCAAAGAAAAGAAAGGATTGTTTCAGGCCAGGTCATCTTATTTTATGGGGAAGGGAATGTAAGAGTCTTCTTATATAGATTCCCTCACAAGTGCTGACCAGGACATTTCAGACTAATGGTTTATTCCACTCCTGGGAGAGGGTGAAACTGCAGTTGGGTTAGGTATTAAGTCTTGGTGGGGTTTAGCACAAGTGACTCCATTTTGAGTTTATTGTTTCTTTGTAATAGCATTTTATAATTGAATTCAAGAGCTTATCCATTGTTTACAGCTATGTCTTCATTATCATGACAAACAAATGGCATTTTTTATGGTTGTATGACATCCATGGGATCATATATCTTATTTGGATTTTGAACAGAAAGGCTTTCTTTTTTTTTCTTGAAATGTTGACATTCATACTTTTTTCCCCTTAGATTTATTCTTAGATTTCCAAAACTATAATCCTGGATTTTATGCCTTTAAAAGCTTAGAGAATGGTAGAAAGTATCAGTGAAGATTTAAGAAGTTAGATGTAACTAGAGAAACAAATATGTTTACCCTCACACAGCATCCTAATCTACTGTCCTGTCTCCTCCCAAGTCCGCTCAACCCTAGTCACACACACAAGCACACACAAACGCACAAGCATGCACACAAAGTATGAATCAACGTTATGACAGGTGTATTCCATATTCTTCGTATATTCATGCATGATGAAACCAAGATTGAGGGGATTATAAATTCCAAAATGTCACCTCTTTGATCTTTAAAAAGATATTACTCAGATAAATGATATCACATGAGGTTGCCAAAATGTGTTTTAGTATTTATGCTTTTGTCACCTGAATGCAAATTTGATTACTTGGGAGCTCTGCTTGATCCCTACATATAACTTGTATATGTAAAGAAGGTGTCCAAATAGCGTACATTTTGCCTACATCAACTTCATTCAGGATATTCTGTTTTTTACATAGCTTCTCTCAGTGTTTACTACACTGGATAACTTACTTCTGAAGCCTCTACCCTATTTCTCTTTGCTTATGAGGAGAGGTCTAATGAGCTGAAGACAGAAAAGCAGGCATTCCACTCGACAACATGGAGTGCCTTGATAATTCTGACAGGACCAGTTTGGGTGGAGTGAGGTTAAAATCCAAATAAAGTGACTTAAGTCCTGAATGAATCCGGAGGATGTGGACTATTCATTTGAAAACTTCATCTGTAAAGAAGACAAAAGGGGTCCTAGGTGGCAGAAAATGCAGATTCAAGATAGGGTTATGAGTGAGTGAGTGTGTGTGTGTGTGTGTGTGTGTGTGAGAGAGAGAGAGAGAGAGAGAGAGAGAGAGGTTGAGAATAAGGATGGCCAACCCTTCTGCATCTGCATTCTGAACCTAGTCTTGCTGAGAGGAGTTGATAATCAGCACAAGAGTTATTTAGAAATCTTTGGGAAGAATTGGCCTTTCATAGGAGAAGGGGTCACTCCTCATTTTAAAAAAGGGGAAAGCAGATAATATGGCAGATGGAGGGAAGCTTATTGATTTAGAGGTGGGAAGATGAAGAAATTCTAGTGTGATGGTTTTTAGTTTTTTCAATAAAGTGTGAGATCGAGTTAAATGATACTAAGACAGGCAGGGAAATTACTTAGGTTTGGGGAGTGAGATGGCGGTGGTAATTGTTGCCTTGGGCTCTGGGAAGCACTTTATTAGGGAATGCAGTGCATTTGCCAGCACTTGGACATTTGAGGTTTGAAGTTAAACATTTAAAGTAAAATCAGTCTGTTGAGTGATTTTCTCCAGCTGTATTCATGCACAGCTGCTCTGGTCCAGAGAAGGCAAGTAATTGAGCTGATCCATGCTTGGGTTTTGCCAGGAGTGAGAGAAGCAAGGGAGATGAGGTTGTTTGTAATGATTATAATGATGGACCTCGGACTCAAATTTAGACAGCTTCATCAGAAATATTTTAAAACCTCAATGTGCAAGTACACATCCATATTAAGAACTCAGGCTTAAAATCAGACCATCTGGGTTCAAATTCCCTTTCTACTATTTACAAACTATGACCTTGAACAAGTTATCTAAGTTTTTCCTGGGTTCATTTATTTGTAAAGTGGGGATAATATTGGCCCCAAACTCATAGAATTATTATTTGGTTTTGAGTTTACATATAGAAAGAGTTTAGGAGAGTACTTGGTATAAATTGCACATTCAAATAATAGGCCATTACTGTAATGAATGTTACATATCCTCACCTAGTGTATTAAGTTTCACTTTGTGTAGCAATTGGGCTTCCCAAGTGTCGCAGTCTTGAAGAATCTCCCTGCCAATGCAAGGGACACAAGTGACGCCGGTTTGATCTCTGTGTTGGGAAGATACCCTGCAGTGGGAAATGGCAACCCACTCCAGTATTCTTGCCTGGGAAATTCCATAGATAAAGGAGCCTGGCAGGCTGCAGTCCATGGAGCTGCAAGGAGTCAGACACAACTGAGCACACATGTACACATGTACCGCAAAGACGGGGTATTTCTCTTTCTGCGATTGTCTTAGCCAGAGCGTTATATTCTCACACATATTTATATTTTACTTTTATATTTTTAGTTAACTAACTCACCTAAAGATAATTCTTTTCTCTTATGTATGTGCTTAGTTACTCAGTCATGTCTGACTTTTTGCAACCCCATGGACTATAGCCCGCCAGGCTGCTCTGTCCATAGAATTTTCCAGGCCAAGAATACTGGAGTGGGGTGCCATTTCCTTCTCCAGGAGATCTTCCCAACCCAGGGATCAAACCTACATCTCCTGCATTGGCAGGTGAATTCTTTACCACTGCACCACTTGGGAAGCTTTTTCTCTTATAAGCCTTTATAATTAAAATTGGAATGGAATGATAAATAGCAAACCCACAAAATCCAGTTTCAAACATTAAATTGGATAGATAAGTAACAAGAAAGTGTTTGTGTGTTGGGTTTTGAATATCCAGCATCCCGTCTTATCATGTTTTGATGAAAAAAATGAGACCACTCTAATGAGAACAAATGGGTTCAACAGATATCTTCCCCAGAGCAGTCTTTGCCTAGAAATCAGAATCATATTGACATTATGTGTAAAGTGCTATTGATTCACTATATTATCTACTGGGCAAGTGTTGTGGCCCAACAGTTTTTGTGTTCTCTTCATTGGTGCACAGTCTTATTTGTGTTTACCTTTCTGTGGCTTGTGAGAACACATTATGAATAATAATAGCTAGAAGCATATGCTACTTATTAACCATACTGGTTTAATATTTCATCAAAGTCCATAAAATATAGAGTCATATGTTTTCCCAACTGGAACACTTATGGATACAGGGACACTTTAATAATTATATGCAGCAGCAGGTATAATCCAGGACTGTCCCAGGTTTTGAAGGATGATTTTAAAAATTAGGTAATGGAGATTTAATGCACAGTACAGGATTTATAGACACTGATCCTGTATGATAAGGGCTTTCCAGATGGCTCGGTAAAGTGTCTGCCTGCAATGCAGGAGACCCAGGTTCGATCCCTGGGTCGGCAAGATCCCCTGGAGAAGGAAATGGCAGCCCACTCCAGTACTCTTGCCTGGAAAATTCCATGGACAGAGAGCCTGGTAGGCTATAGTCCATGGGGTCGCAAAGAGTCAGACATGACTGAGCGACTTCACTTTCACTGTATGATAAACTTGAAAGTTGCTGAGACTAGACTTTAAATGTTCTTACCACAAAAAAAGGAAATGATGATTGTGTGATCTGATAATGGTGTTAGATAATGCTATAGTGGTAATCATATTCCAGTATACAAATATATCAAACCAACATGCTGTATACCTTAAACTTACAAAGTGTTGTTTGTCCGTTATGTCATGGTCCAGGTGTGGGTTGGAGAAGAATTTCCAGATATGAGACAGAATGAGAGGGAAATAAAGTTTATTAGAATGGGAGATGCTGTTAGAACAGCGGGCCAACTCTAGGGAGAACCGACATTGAGTGGGGGTCCTTAATCTACTTTTATACCCAGGGTACAAGGAGTGGGATGGGGGTCTTGTAAGTCATTTGCTAACTGGATGAGGCATGTGTACTGGGTTGGGGAAGAGTAAGACAAATACCTTCTCCCTATGGGGCAGGAGGGGAGACAGGTTATACTGCTCAGGAAGACCTGAAATCCATTAATAGTTACAACATGGGGGGGAGGCGATAACGGTCTGGTCTTTCCATTCTTGCATTCCAAGAACCTCCTTGATTTTATCTGCTCTTTCATCCTTGAGTCACCACGAATTGTATCTCAATTAAAAAATTAAAAATTTTAAAATTTTAAAATTTAAATATAGAAAAAAAATTTAAACTGTGGAAAATCTTGACTTGTACAAATATAAAAAGAGCATTCACTAAATAATAAGGGAATGGATAAAAAGTTCTAGCAGGTTCCAAGGAGAATACTAAATATTAGTCTTTATAGTTAAGTAAGGCATGCTGAAATGAACTAACAATGGATGCAAAGCTGAGAAACTGGTCAGTATCCATCAGGAAAATAATCAGTTGCATTCGAGTGGACACAATTTGCATTTCTGTGGACAAAAAATCATTTGCATTACTATCGGTTTTCTTCATTTTGTAGAGTTTAAAATAGCTTAAAAATAATCGCAGCCACACAGGTGTATAACTCACTAATTTCTGACCCACATCAAAGGCCTTCACAGTTTTCCCTGACGCGAGCAGGCTAGGCACCGCTTAGTTATATGTCACATATTCTCGTTGTTGTTTGCATCACATGATCTGAACTTAACTCCTAATTGCTGCTTTGGTGGATTTTTTTTATTTTTCATTTATTCTTAGACCCTGTGTTGGTTCCCTCTTAAAAAGAGGATTTTTAGTAACAAAATTGGAATTTTGTTTCATTGTTTGTCAAGTTGTACAATATTAAATTCTACTCCTCTTTCATATTTGAGATTGGCCAGAACCTAAACTGTTGTTATTTTGGGGGGAAAATGCTACTTTTATTCTGTTTTGGTTGCCTCCTCTGGGAGGACTGGGAGCATTTTGGCAGGATGAACTGAGCAGTCTGCAGCTGTTCAAATACTTTGAGCCTTTGGATTGATTGTGGATTTTGCTTTAAAACCCTCCCCCCACTTAAAAAAAAGAATGAAAGAAAATCCAACAGTCAATTGCATCTACTACTTTTTTAAAAAAACTGTTGTTTGGTAAGCTGCAGTTTTACTTTTGTAACCAGAGGCTGTGTTTATATTCAGCGTTGGCAGTTCTGCCTAATGAATCAACTGGTATTGAATTCACAAGGGGAGGTGCCGTTTCCCGCCCTCCATCTGTTTGCCAAATGTGTGTGTTCCCTCAACTCTTAGTGGTGGCTTCACTAAAAAGAGCCATTAGCAGGCGGGTGTTCTCACTGATTTCTCAGTCCTCTGTCTGACTGCTTGCTGGTATTTTTCCCTTGTGGTTCCATAGAGGTTGTTTGCCAAAGCACCACACTTGTGATTCTAGAGAAAGTGTGTGTCTGTTTGTTGTTTAGGTATAAAGTTTGGCTCTGCATTACTCATAGTTTTAGTTTGGTTCTTGAGCCTTGGTTTGGTCCTTCACGATGGGGTGTCTGTCTCTAAGCAGTAGTGTTGCCATGGGGATTGAAATTACTCCAAGGAGGAGACAAGAGCTCCAGTGAATCCTAGTAGGCTCTCTTAAAAACTGGGAACCTGTGATGAATTTCTTTGGATTGCACTCTATTTTCAGCAAATCCTTCTTTAATTCTTTTTCTTCCCTTTTCTTTTAAAAGTCTTATTGGTAATAGGGAGGAAGTTGTTTTATTAGCAAAATTTGGAGGTATCTTTTTCATGTTTTACTTTCATTTGTATTAGGAGTCTTTTAGGTCAGTACTTCTCTTGAATGTGCATATGAATTACTTGAGATTTTGATGAGATGAAGATTCTGATTCAGTCGATTTAGGAATCTGAGATTTTGCATTTCAATTCAGTACAGGCCACACTATGAACAGTAAAAAAAAGCCTCAGGGCACATAACTTTGGTACTTTTTCCATGGCCTTTGGAATAATTTAGATAGTCAAAGAGTAGAATGATTTGGTTGGTGTTTAGTAGCAAAGTATTTGGAGATATTTGCCTTCACGTTGGTATCAGGAACCAGGTAGAGGAGTCAGACAACTTTCTAACTCTTCCTAAGATAGACCTTCACATTGAACATATGTTATTTTGTTTGAGATTTTGAAATTTCTAGGACATTTTACATACCCAATTTCAAATCTAAACTTGAAATGTTTTTTCGAAGCAAAGTATGAGTTATTTGGGAGTTCTATTACTTGTGTACAAAAGCATTGATTATGTTCTTTTTCCAGTGACATGCCTCACTTCTTGATATATTACTTAAGCTTTAAAAATAATTTCCCTGACATTTGATTGTATGAGTATTTTAATATCACTGTCTCTTGCGTACTGTGCGATTTTACTTAGCCTACTAAACAGTTTTATAAGAACTGAGTGTTATCTACGAAGTCTTTTGAGTACTATTAAATGTTATTACTCTATTCTGACCTAGATAATGAACAGTAAACTATTTTAAATAAGGCCACTGACCCACTGAAGAGCTGTTCACCACATATATACACAAAGAAGGAACCTAATTTAAGCACTGCATTGATCTCTATTACCCTCACCTTATTCCCCCAAACTTCTAATTAGTTTTGGAAGTTACTGAAAAAGAGGAAGTACAAAAACTTGCTTTTAAAGTAAAGGATAAGGATCATGAGAAAAAACTGCTCAATACTTATAAAAAATACTGGCTAACTGGAGGAGGCTGAAAGAAGAGTATGAAATTAAAATAGCAAAAGAGAAATGCATATGTAAGGGGAGTGAAGAATATAGATGTTCATGAAGAGCGTATCAGGGAAGAGAAACAACTTTTTCTCCACTCTCTCAGGTTCAGTTATTGGAGGCCTGTGAATTGAGGTGACAAAGGGCAAATTTGCAGGAGAAAAGAGTTTATTTATGAATGCAGTCTGCATACAGTGATGAGTAACTCAAAAAAGTGGTTGGCATTTAGGGCTTATGTACCCAGTGCAGTAGGGAAAAAGAATTGGGTAGAGAAAGGCTCCTGTGAGAAGACCCAGCAGGTTTCTTTAGGAAACACACGTGTTTCTTGAGGAGAACAAACATGAGATAAGAACGTCTGTGACAGTATTTGTTTGTGCAGGTGTGAGTGTTTTTTTCTGTTTTTTTCATAGCCCTGAAACTCTCTTGGAGAGACTTTCTTGGAGAGCCTTGTTTCCTAGAAGATACTACTTTAAGTCAGATAAAGGAAGCTCTGACAAAGCTTCTTTCTCCATTTGTTGACTCTCAGATGTCTTCAACTTAAGATCATCTTTGTACTAATCTTTGTACTCTAAGGGTGTGAGGTCTGAGTGGATCCCCACAGGGTTAGACGAGGTTAAAGAGGAGGAAGACTCAGTGGATTGTGTGATGCAGGTGTTATTCACAGTTCTCCTCATTTCCCTCTCTGGGAATTTGATTAGGACTCCTAAAGTTAAGCGGCTCTTCAGAGCACTTCTGCTCTCAGAGAATTTATTCTAAATGAGAATCTACATCAGCCGGACACAGGTACAGTTATTTTGGAGCCTACATCTGTCTGGCTACATCAAGCCTGAGGCTCCAGGGTCTGTGACAGTCACATTTTATACCTAGGTTTTAATCTTTAGTTGCAATTCTTTTTGAAACAGATAAAACATATTTATACATCTATACTGTCTGTATATATATATATAATTACATATATATAATCTATATATATAATTGCTCAAGCAAAAATCTAATGTTGTTTCATATACTAAGTATTGGGTTGGCCAAAGTGTTCATTCAGGTTACCATAAGATGTTACAGAAAAACCCAGATGAGCTTTTTGGCCAGAACAATAATAACTGGGCTAAATAATAACTGGAAAAACCCAAACAAGCTTTTTGGCCAAAACATTAATAAGCCTGAGTGACCCATCAAGGGGATAATTTTGTATGTATTCTTAAAAATTTGAATAAGAATTCTGTTTGCATATTTTCTGTATAGCAATTACTATTTTATACAGTCTTTTATTTAAATGTATTATTATTTTTTCCTAGTCATCAAACACAGACAACCTGTTGGGATCATCCTAAAATGACCGAACTCTTTCAATCCCTTGGTGAGTGTTATTTTAGTTAATAGTAATTAATTGACTTCAACAACTTGAGAATTGTATATTCTTAAATGGACTCTAGTCACCAGTTTTCCGTACGTGGCATATTATGTTTAAAGGACCATGTCATGGGCATGTAAAAGCAGTTGAATTTCTAAGGGCAATGCAGTAAACAGATTTTACTTTTCTTAAGAGAACGTATGGTTCACAATAGCATGAATTCAAGAAGGTTGATTTTAAAAGAAGTGTAATTGGTTTTACCTCCCTCATATTGTATCATCTTAAGCTTCAGCTTTGTGTAAAAACAAAACAATAGAGTACAGCAGCCTGTAATCCACTGCTTCATATTTACTTTTTGCTCACTGTTTATTTAGTAAATATTATTAAATTAGTTTGTCTAATTTCATTCTAACTAGTCATTAAAAGCTAAATTCACTTTAATAAAAATGCATGAGAACACATGAGATGAGAATCCTAACATTGTAGATTTCTAGTAGACTATGGCTGTGAGCTGATTATTATTACTGCTTCTCTTAGGTCGTTCCAGTGGCTTTGAAAGAGTTTCCTTATAGGGGATCTAAAGTGCCACTGGAGAAGGGGAGTGGCACCCCAAGGCTCTCATTCACACTGCCATTTCAGCAAGGAGGGGGCACTCCTTTTATCTCTCTATATATCAGGCTTCTGTGTGAGCTTTCTCTTGGATGAGTGAGGACAGTTGCAAAGGTTGAACAAGCAAAAGACAAACCATTGGATTGTTTTAGTTTGTAAAATGAGCACGCCAATGTCAAGAATTAGAGACTAACTCTTCTAATTTCTCTTATGGATACTCTAGGAGACAAAGAAAGAAATCCCAGTGTCTTTTTTTCTCAACTTGATGCTAAATCTTTCAGGTTTTTTTAAATTAAGATAATATATAACATTACATTAATTTCAGGTGTACGGCATAATGATTTGATATTTGTATATATTGTGAAATGATCACCATGATAAGTCTAGTTAACATCCATCATCAAACATAGTTACATAATTCTTTTTCTTGTGATGAGAATTATAAGATTTATTCATTTAGCAACTTTTGAATAGGCAATATGGTATTATTAACTGGAGTTAATCTATCATTTCTAAAGATTGGAATATTGATTATTGTATAATTTTAACCAGATTGATTAAAGGGTGGAAGAAGCAAATAGAGCAGGACAGAAGGAGCACAGACATAAGATGTGCTTTGTGAGTAGTGAGATGGACGCCTAGGTGGCAGAAAACCGATTGCCCTTGTGGGGAAATGCCCTGGAAGAGAATCCCTCTTAGCAGTAGAGAAGGCAGCCTGTGGTGTGATGTATTTATTAAGTCATGGAAAGTCAACAAGCCATGTTTCCCTTTCCTCATTTCCCTCCTTTTCCTGTTTGAAAATGCTTTCTTGAGATCAATAGAGCATTGCTTTGGAAAGTATCTCACCATGGTTCTAATGAACATTTGATTATTTTCTTGTAAACGCTGTGGATTTTAGGAAAAGACCTTTTCATGTGAAAAGACATAATGATTTTCCATCATTGAAGTGAACAGATATATTCTTGCCATTCAGTGTAAGTTAAATAATCCTAAGCACGCTTTTTGAATGTGTTCCATTTTCCATTTCAGCTGACCTGAATAACGTACGCTTCTCTGCCTACCGTACAGCCATCAAAATCCGAAGACTCCAAAAAGCACTATGTTGTGAGTTTATTCTGCCAGATTTAATCACTCTGTTGTTTGGATTGCCTTTCTTGTTTTTTTTTTTTCTTTTAAGACAAAGATAAATGAAGAGGGTGATGTGTTTGTCGAGTTAATCTGATTTTCAGTGTACCTCACTCAAGGAGTTGGCTGTGTTTCTGTGAATGCTCTATTCGCCCCATCAGCAAACATGCAGTAGTAAAACAAATGAACATACGCCATTCTCAGTTGGAGAACAAAATTAACCAAAATACAGGAGTCACATAAAAAGCTTTTTCAAAAATTATGCTGCCACCCAATTTAAAAGGATTAAATCAAGGAATTGAAGTAGTAGATCATTGCCTTTTTAGTACTTTGTATTCATCTGTAGGATTCATTTGGAGCATGGGGTTCGGAACAGTTTAATTCAGAGCAATCATATAATAAAGAAATACTGAAAAATTATATTCCTGATCCAAATTTGAATTGACCATTGTTGTCGTTCAGTCGCTAAGTCTTGTCTGACTCTTTGTGACCCCGCTGACTGCAGCACACCAGGCTTCCCTGTCCTTCACCGTCTCCCAGAGTTTGCTCAGATTCATGTTCATTGAGTCAGTGATGTTATCTAACAATCTCATCTTCTGACACCCCCTTCTTTTGCCTTCCGTCTTTACCAGCATCAGTGTCTTTTCCAGTAAGTCAGCTCTTCACATCAGGTGGCCAAAGTATTGGAGCTTCAGCTTCAGTCCTTCCCATGAATATTCAGGGTTGATTTCCTTTAGGATTGACTGGTTTGATCTCCTTCTGTCCAAGGGGCTCTCAAGAGTCTTCTCCAGCACCCTAATTCTGTGTGCATTTAGAGCTCTGTGTTCATGTAACACAGTGTCTTGAGACAATTAATATTATCAATATGAACTTTAACCTGTAGAGTGTATGTTCATAATGGTAATCTATGATAGTTTTGGGTTCCCCTTTTAGCTCAGTTGGTAAAGAATCTGCCTGCAGTGCAGGAGACCCGGGTTGGGAAGATTCCCTGGAGAAGGAAATGGCAACCCATTCCAGTATCCTTGTCTGGAAAATCTCATGGACAGAGAAGCCTGGTGGGCTGCAATCCATGGGGTCGTGAAGAGGCGGCCACTACTGAGGGACTAACACACACACATGATAGTTTTACTAAAGGATTATTCCTTCTCCCATAACCTAAATTTAAGTATCAATATGAATGCTTTGCAACAGAGTATAGATTCATGCTACCTGGATTCTATCTATAGCTTCTATTCTTTTGCTTTAATGATTGAGTCTACTTAGAGAACTTTTGGGCCTCATCAGGTAGTTAATATGGAAAGTGACATGTGCCTTAATGCTTATAACAGCATAACTTGAATAATTCCAAATATTCTTGTTGCTACCTTTTGTTAACAGTTGTTGTATGTCTAGGCCATTCAGTGAAGCTTTGCAGGTTACCCTTAGAAATGATATATTAAGGTTAAAAATCTGCTAGGTCAGTAAAAATTAAAAGTACAGTTTAAGCTGGTTATATGAGGAGAGTTGAGGAAAGAGATGTGTAGAACCATTCCAAGAAAATATAGCAAGGCAAAGCTTTAGAATAAGAAACACTTAAGCTATGTTTGGGCTTCCCTGGTGGCTCAGCTGGTAAAGAACCCACCTGCCAATGCAGGATATGCAAGAGATGTAGTTTCAGTCCCTGGGTTGGGAAGATCTCCCGGAGAAGGGAATGACAATGCAGTCCCATGCAGTCCCATGAACAAAGGAGTCTGGCAAGTCTGGTCGCAAGTCTGGTCGCAAAGAGTTGGACCCAGCTGAGTGACTAATGTGGTGGAAGCTACATGTGGAAGAGCTGTCTGAAGGGCTGAAAAAAACCTCCAAGTGAGGGAGTGGACAAGAGGCTGACATGGCCTGGAAGCCCATCATCCTCAGAGCGCCAACGATGATTGGCAGATTGTAGCGGTCACAGCAAGGATGGCAGAATGACCAGTTCCCAAATAAAAAGCCTGTGCACTCTGGTGATCTGTATGTTCAGCCGGAAGGGAAGAGGAAGTGAATTGGGAGCAAGCAGAAGGGATTTCAGGGAGCTCAGTCGGGCCAGGGTACCAGCAGTTTTGAAAAAGGCTCAGCTGCAGGTCTGGTGTCCAGCTGACAGACCTGGAAGGACTTCTCAGGCCGGATGAGCTGTAGAATGAGGGCAGATGACTCAGCCACAATACTGCAGTGGGCAGCCTTTCCCTTCTCCAGGGGATCTTTCCAACCCAGGGAGTGAACCCAGGTCTCCCGCATTGCGAGTGAATTCTTTACCAGCTGAGCCACAAGGGAAGCCCAAGAATACTGGAGTGGGCAGCCTTTCCCTTCTCCAGGGGATCTTCCCGACCCAGGAATTGAACCAGGGTCTCCTGCATTGCAGACGGATTCTTTACCAACTGAGCTATCAGGGAAGCCTCTCCATTGACAGGAGATGGCTTTGTATCACTGTGAACATGGGTCCAGTTTTCAGTAATACTTGTGGGCAGATAAACAGATTAAACACATTTACTTGTTTTCTTCTGTGGGTTCTCTGAGTCCTAAAGAAAAAACTCTCTCCTTCAACTCATCCCTTCAAACTGGAGAGGAGCAGAAGAGACATGCCTCCCACCTCTAAACTAAATGACCTTTAGTGGTGCTCACTTAGAAATGGGCTGGGTTGTGTTTGATTGCGAATGTTCGAGGTGATGTCCTCAGGGCCACCTGGCCTCCACTTTCTCAGCCCCCATTGAGCTCCTAGTGAGTCCTTGGCACTCCTGGTCCAGCTCACCTGTTTATGATTAATCTGCTCCTTCCTCTCCCATCTTTTCCGTTTACTCGAAATGCCTTGACCCTTCCTCTGCAGTTGTCTGCAACCCTTTATTCCCTTCCAATGCTGTTAAAAATTTACTTCTTTTGGAAACATTTACAAGCTAATCCCACCTGCCTCCAGCTTTTCCAGAACTTTATGATGGCCTGTAACGACTTTCTCTCCCATCAAGCGCCCCTCGCGTGCCTTTGTGTGACAGATAATGTGAGGAGGATTGCGCCGTCTGCATCAACACCTGCTTTGAATCAACAGTTGTCTCTCTCTGTGTAAATCTCCGCGCATCATAGTGTCCTCACCAAGAGGGCATGCTGTCGTTGCTAACATTGTTCTTTCATTTATTGGGCTTCCAGATTGGGCAGGGGATAAAACAGTAGAGACTTTGTTCCCACACTCAAGGAATGTCAATTCAGACACAACCCCCCTGCTTCCAACAGCCTTGCTGCCCTCCGCATGGAATGGCCTTTACCACGGCCAGTCTCTCCATCCTCCTCATTCATCATGGCCCACAGTGGACCCTTGTAGTTCGAGAGGATGCTGAAAGGGCAAGCTCTGTTTTCTGCTCCTCCTGCCTGAAGAGCTCATTCCCTTTCTTTTTAGGTCCTAGTTTAACTGTCATGCATCTCTAAGCAGGCTTTCTTGGCTACTCTACTCCAAATTAGGTCACTCCTGATTTTGCATCTCATAGATTCAGTTCTTTTCTAATGTGACACTTGTTTGTTCTTCAGACTCTCACAGTGTTATATTTGATATTTGGATATTTTCTTTATAGATTAAGATACTATAGAATGCTTTCTGTTTTGCGTAAGTTAGGAGATAGAGCCACTCGTGGGTGTACGTGTTAGGCGATGTCTGAGATCAAAGTACCAAGGGAACAGAGGACAAGTAAGCGCTCAGGTGAAAGACGATGAAAGCTGATTGTTGGAGGGGAGATGAGAACACAGATCTGTGAGCAGGAGGGAGAACTAAGGACTGGTGGACTTGGTACTTGATAGATTGCAGAGAGTGAAAAGAAAGTGTTAGGGTGTCTCGAGAGTTACAGACTAATGATCTATGGACGGTAGTAACAGCCTTGTTGTTCAGTCACTAATTCGTGTCATGTCAAACTCTTTGCAACCCCATGGACTGTAGCACGGCAGACTCCTCTGTCCTCCACTATCTCCCAGAGTTTGCTCAAATTCATGCCCATTAAGTCAGTGTTCCTATCTAACCATCTCTGGATTTCTATGTCATGAAAAGGCAAGACCTTTATTTGCGTGCATTAAGGTGGAGATTCCTGGAAGAAGATAGTATAGCTCTGATTGGGAACAAAGCAGCAGGAATGTGGATCGGATATTCAAGCAGGAGATGAGGAAGAGAATCTAGAGTCTTCCAGAGAGAAGTAATAACCACAGTAATGAAGGTGAATGAGAGCATCAGGCTTATAGAGGGAAAGGGCAGACATGAGACCTTGAGCACCTGAGATGTCTGGGGAAGAGGAGCTAGGAAAGGTGCTATGAAGGGATAAACATTTCAAGAGTTGGAGAGTCATAGAAGCCCAAGGTCGGATGCTAAAGTGTGTGTTTCTGCAGAACCGAAGAAAGGTGATCCAGTTCCATTCAACCCCCTCTGCTTCATTGTGGGTTTAAAGAAGAGCCTTAAAGTTGGTAGAAAATGATTCTTCTGTTTATTTCATTTGCTGCATGACTGAGCCGTCATTTGTCTCTCCTTGAAAAGAGAAAAGCATCATTTTCTGTGATTAAAATGTAGTCTGTCGTTAAAGGTACCTAAATGTGACATACTTCAGGGAGATGTATTCCTGGCTTAGGCACGAAGGTAAAGTGTCAGAATAAATCACTAAAAATTGAAGACATGGTAGTCTGTGGGATGTGGCAAATCACTGTCACAGCTACAAAGTGTATCACAAAGGAGACTTTTCTAGAAGAAATTCAAGGACAGCCTGATCCAGGAAATGGTCTTTTTGGAATTCGGTCTTTTGTCACTTCATGCCATGTGGGAATGTAATAGCGGTGCTGTGTTGCTGGCAGAATCAGTGTTGGAATTCAGAAAACTTAGAACATTTTGGCAGCATTTGAATACGTTTCTCTATATCTGTATGGAATTATAGTTCTATGGCTCTGTCATTTATTACGCACTTCTCTTTGTCAAGCATTCTGAAGAACAAATTTGAATTTTACTCCTGTCCTCTTCAAGGTTATAATTGAAAATAATGTACCGTGCCAAGAAATGGGGTAAAAACGACGATGAAAATTCTAGATGGTTCTTTATGTTTTTTTCTGACACCATCTAGAATGCTTACACAGGTTACTTTTGTAATAGCTGAAATTTTACTATCTGAAGGAAATGGATTCATCTTTTATCTAGATGTGTGTGTTTTATATTCTCTCTCTCTGTTGAAAGAAATGACTTCTCTGTTGATTTAGAAATCATTTTAATCTGTACAATTTTAAAGCTGTTCTTTACCACCGTAGATAGCTTAGGAAAAAAAAAATAAATCATTCTATGGTATTTAAGCAGCTAAAGTAGACACATTTCATAAATGTCTTTAAAAGTCAAAAATTACTGGTTATTCAATGGTTAAAAAAATACAAAGGAAGCTGTTTGTTTATTTTATTAAACTGTCAAAATAGGTCATATTTTTGAGGGAACAATTTTGTATTATGCAAAAAGAAAATGTTATTTACATATAAAAAAACTTTTCTGAAGCTTATTTTTTAATGTTAAAAAGTTAAGTATGAAAAAAAAAAAAGTTAAGTATGGCGATTGGGGAAGAATTTTATAACACAGTAGTTTCCCTGAGCAAACCTTAAGTTCACATGGGTTCTGTAATTTTCCAAACCTACAGGTTTATATTTAGATGTCATCTCCATACTCAATAGATGTATAGATATGTGGTGGTTTGATAATCTAACATGCTTTCCTGTTTTCGGTTAGCTACTGATTGACTCAAAGTGAATTAAAAGAAAAGATTAAAGTTCTTCTATTTGTCCAAACTCTTCCTCTTGGCCTTGGAAGGCCTCGCCTGGGCCAACATGGCCTGCCATCTGTGTGTCTGCCTCACAGTAACCATATGCCGCCCCGTGTGTGACCACACACCATCATACTGCCGTCATCATTTCTTGGAGCTGCCTAGACTTCTTTGAATTCTTTTCTTTTCTCAAGCAATTTTCTCTTCCTGGAATTCTTTCCTTGTTGTACATGGATCTCTTGTGTCTTATCTATTGTTTAAGGTCCATTTCAAATCCCACCTTCCCAGGGAGCTTTCTCTAGGCTGCTTCTCCTCCCCTGGCAGTAATAGCTCTTGTAGAAATCCATGTCTTCTCTTAGGGCATTTTCAGTTAAGTCATCAGAATGCTTATCCTCCTTCTCAGACTGGTGATTTTTGAGAGCAGGGCTCTTCTCCTTTCTGCTCTGTGCCCACTCTGCATGCTCTAGCACCAGCCATGCCCATGTAGAGTTTCCATCCATGAAGAGTAAGCCATGGAAGGAAATACATGAGAGTCATGGCTGGGGGTCCTGGCCTGTGAGCCTCTTTTATCCCTACCTAGTTACAAGTTACTTATTTGCCAAAGTGTCATGGAAAGCAAACCACTTTGGCACCAGATTTTGAGGGCCTTATAAATTAGGCTTGGGCTTCCCAGGTGGTGCTAGTGATAAAGAACCCACTTGCCAATGCAGGAGACATAAGAGACATGGGTTTGATCCCTGGGTTGGGAAGATCTCCAGGAGGAAGGCACAGCAACCCACTCCAGTATTCTTGCCTGGAGAATCCCATGGACAGAAGTGTCTGGCAGGCTACTGTCCATAGGATCACAAAGAATTGGACACAACTGAAGCGACTTAGAACATAGATAAGACTTGACTCAGTAGGCAGTGGAGAGCTATTATTTTTCTACAGAACCTATTTTAGGCACTAAATATCTTCAGTGAACTTTTTATTTAATGATGTGCATGTGGAGAAACTATTTAAGAATGATCAGGTTCACAGTGATATAAAGAATGAATGGGAGAGTGGTGAGTGGGCTGTTCTCAGGAGTTTGAAAAAGAGCAGTGTCATATTCTAGGTGTTCTACCATAAGGAATAGAGCTTCCCATGTGGTACTGTGGTGAAGAATCTGCCTGGCAATGCAGGAGATGCAAGAGACTCACGTTAGGTCTCTGGGTCAGGAAGATCTCTGTATCTGTTACGGTTAGGAAATGGCAATCCGTTCCAGTTTTCTTGCCTAGAAAATACCATGGGTAGAGAGGCCTGGTGGGCTACAGTCCATGGGGTCACAAAGAGTCAGACTTGACTGAGCGACTGAGTACACACACACACTCTCACACACACACTCACACACACACACACACACACACACACACATCCCCCATAAGGAATAGACTTAGAGATTTATGCTTTCCTACATTCAAAAGTACAAAGAGGCTGAAAAGAGGAAAACCAGAAAAATAAAGTAGGAAAAACTAATATTCTATAGAGTGAAAAATGAGGTCATATTGAGAAGTGTCAAGAATATAGATTCAAAAGTGTGAATGTAAGAGATGTGGATAAAAGAAGAGTTTAGAGATGTACAAATGGAAATGCTATTTATTTCTTTAAAAACTGGAATTAGCTAAAAAGGATAGATTCTTAAATTGAAGAATCAAGCTAAAAACTAAGACTGTAAGGACTTTGTTTCAATGTTGTTCTGTAATGTAGTGACTGTACATATTCCTTTTTCTCACCTGATTAGTGGATCTCTTAGAGTTGAATACAACAAACGAAGTTTTCGAACAGCACAAACTGAACCAAAATGATCAGCTTCTTAGTGTTCCAGATGTCATCAACTGTCTGACAACAACTTATGATGGCCTTGAACAAATGCATAAGAATCTGGTCAACGTTCCTCTCTGTGTGGATATGTGTCTCAACTGGCTACTCAATGTATATGATACGTAAGTTTGCATTTTTTCCATTAAAATATAATCATTTGATGAAATTTTTTGACAATGTAAAATATCTGAATTTTTGTAAGTGAATTTTTAAGAAAGTACTTTCAAAGTACTTTTCCCAGTGGAAATATTTACGTTAATTGTTGAGAAGGAATGACTTTCCAAAAATTGAGTTCTTAACCAACAATGGAACAAAAAAGAATGTCCATCTATGATTTTAAGATCTTGCTTCAGTTTCAGATTTGTAGTGTTTTTAGTCTCTGTGCTAGAGGAAACCTAATGAAAAAAGTCTGATTTCCTTCCTCAGTTTTTTAGAGTATTTTTTCAAAAGATGAAATTTCATATTTATTGTTTTGAGTTTAAAAATTTATTGGTTCATAATAATCCACTCTGCATTTTTTTGTATGACTACTTAAGAGCAATTTGGATGGCAGTTAAAAGGATTTAATTTCTCTTTTGGTATTGCCTTTATTTATTGCAATTGTGGTTATGTGTATATATTGTGTTTTAAATAACATATGCTTTAGGCCACTCTAATATCTGTAATTTAATTAGATACTTAATGTTACATAGAGAGCACTCCCTACTTCCAGCATGACTCATTTGCCATTAATTTGACTTTCTTGAATGTGACAATGCATTTGTGAAATAATCAATTCTAGAAAGCCCTGCTGTGGGCTGACATTTCTGAAATATTAGGAATTATTCATTCTTCTGGTAGGGGGTTAAAGTATGCAAAGATGAAATAAGAAAATTAGAACTTTTGTTTTTCTCTCAGACTCTGAAAGTTATTTTCCATTAATTAGCTATATGAAAATTTGTGCTTGTCAGTTTTTTATTTGATTTAGAGTGAAAGGAAATAGATGATAGTTCATAAATGCAAGCAGCTGATTGATTCTATATAAGAAGTAAATGATAGTTACAATAGCTTTCAGGATGATTTAATTAACATTTCATTTATTCTTTGGGTTAGAAAAATCTTTTATCTTTCATTACTTACGAATATCATAGCAAAGCCTTTTTTAATAATCAAATTGCCATTGTGTGGTTGAGAGCTCTTAAGAAACTCCCTGAAGAACAGGTAGCATGAATCTCCATTACCATGATGAACATGGGCTTTGCTCTCTCCTTGTCTAATACATTTTAATGCATTTCATTTTAACTCCAATTTTTATGCTTCCTGGATAAAACATGCCTGTTAGCATTAATTCACTGTTAAGTTGATCTTCAATTTTTTTAAACCTATAAGAGACATTTTCTGTAGTAAATTCACTAAAATAACTGATCAATTAGGTGTTTTATCTACAAAACGTTTCACTTAATTTTATGTCCCAGAAAGCTATAGTTAAGAACTTCCTTAGCTCTATGGAGTATGATAGAGGTGTGCATTTTGGTCTATATTGTAAGGAAGAACTGGGGAATATGTTAAATTGCCCTCTTTTCGGCATCATCTATGACTCTAACACACTGTATTAGTCAGCTTGGGCTGCCGTAACAAAGTATCACAGCACAGCCTAGGTAGCTTAAACAACAGAAATTTATTTCTCGCAGTCCTGGAGGCTGAAAGTCCAAACTCACAGGGCTCATTTCTTCTGAGGCCTCTTTCCTTGGCTTTTAGATGGCTTTCTTCTCCTTGTGTCCTCACATGGTTTTCCTTCTGTGTCTGTCTGTGTCCTAATGTTCTTTAAGAACTCTAGTCATAGTGGATTAGAGCCCACCCTATATGCTTCATTTTAACTTAATTGCCAGTTTTAAGGCTCTCCATATATAGTTGCATCTTGAAGTACTGGGAGTTAGGACTGAAACATATCAATTTTAGGGGAATGCAGCTCAGCCCGTAACATGTACATATGCTGTTTTCACTGGACCGCCCAAAGGGAATAGTGCCATTAATTGGGAAGGAAGCAGTGTGTGAAATGTTGTGATTCATATTCCAGGGAGTTAAATTTTGGCATATTATCATTTTCTACCGTCAAATGTGAACACATGAGAAATGCAACACAGAGATAAGTGTTTCTTATTTAGAAAGACAGTATTTTGAAATTCTCCGTTTTAAAAGAAAAGAGCTTTTAGGATTTATCCCCTTTCCATGCCAAAGAGAGTCCCTTGGACAGCAAGGAGATCAAACCAGTCAATCCTAAAGAAAATCAACTGAATATTCATTGGAAGGACTGATGCTAAAGCTGAAACTCCAATACTTTGGCCACCTGATGCGAAGAGCTGACTCATTGGGAAAGACCCTGATGCTGGGAAAGATTGAAGGCAGAAGGAGAAGGGGGCTCGACAGAGGATGAGATGGTTGATGGCATCACCGACTCAATGGGCATGAGTTTGAGCAAACTCCAGGAGACATTAAAGAGTTGGACATGACTTAGTGACTGAACAGCAACAGCATGCCAAAGAAACAGCAACAACCATGCTGGGTTAGAGCAGTGGCCATCCATTTGAGTTTTCCATTTTGAAGAGAAGCACCACTAATTCAGCTAAGGAAAAAACAGTTACTCCTCTGATGGTAGTCTCAGATGGCCAGAGTTAATTACCCAAATTTCTGTAGCAACTATGACTTATTCATTTATCTAAACAAGAGATATCAGGCTTCCCTTGTGGTTCAGCTGGTAAAGAATCCTCCTGCAATGCTGAAGACCTGGGTTCAATCCCTGGGTTGAGAAGATCCCCTGAAGAAGGGAACGGCTGCCCACTGCAGTATTCTGGCCTGAAGAATTCCATGGACTGTGTAGTTCATGGGGTCGCAAAGAGTCAGACACGACTAAGTGACTTTCACTTCACTTCAAACAAGAGTTATTAGCTGTTTTCAAGTCATTAGTTTCCTTTGAGAAACTAATAGAACTGTGATCTACTCCATCCAATGCACCAGGATATTATGGACCCCTAAGAAGTCTCTGAACCTTGGAAATGGTATCATGACCAAATTCTTCTATTCATTCAGTTAATCTGACATTCTTCTATATATTTATTTAAACTGCATTGCTTTGTGTAGCATGTTGCAACAAGACCTGGTATTTTCAGCTATTGAAATATATTCAGCCAGCTCTTGAAATAACAAATGATGCACAGACCGAAGGTCCTAGAATTCTGGAAGCAGAAGGACTTCAAGGATCTTCCATTCTGTCCTTTTTTTACTGATTGAGAAACTGAACCAATGAGATAAGACAATTTATCCACAGCTACCTATTGTATATTTTTAGTGGTAGATATGTAACTAGTATTCAGGTTTTTTGATGATCACTTGATTTTTCCTACTATACTGCCATATCTAAGAAAAATGGGACTTTATAAATTATATTGTTTACTGTTTCTTTCAGCTTTTAACATGTGCCACCTTCTAATATTCTGAATTGTCTGAAAAAAGTCTATTTTCTTCTGTTGTGGAGGATAAGAATTCAAATTTTTGGTTCTGGTTGCTTTACAACTTGGGAACCACTTAATTTTTGGCATCTCAATTTTTCAGATGAAAAGCTGAGATAAAAATATCTCCTCTGCTTCTCATATATAAGTGATTGTGAAGGGCAAATGATCTAGTATATTTAGAAAGTACCTTAGAAAATATAAAGATAAGATTGATTCCATTTATGTGTTCACAGCCTCACTCAGTCTTAATCTTCCTGGGCTAAAAAGTCTTAATTCTACAATCTTCCTTTTAAATTTAATGGAAATCAAATTTATTTAAATCAAGATTTAAAGCAGTAGTCTGGATTATTTGGTTTAAATATTTTTGTCCCTGCAGAAAATATTAATCTCATTTGATGCATTTTCCCCACTATCCAAGGTGCATATAATTTTATTTATAAGGTATAATACATATCTTTCTGGCTGAATTAATTTCAGGAGAACTTATGAAAACTAGCAGGGAACTAAATACTGAAATATAGTCACTCACTAAAAAATTTTATTGCCTCCCTATTCTCTTTCAAATTCTGTAACATATTTAATATCAAAGCCCTCTATCATCTGGCTCCATATAACCTGGGCAACATTATCAGTCATTTACCCTTGATGCACGTTCTTGCTGTACCTGATGGGTCTCGACTCTAGTGCTCACATCCCCTTCCTCTGTCCCCTCCCTTGTCTGGGCTTTTCCTATGGTAATTTGCTTTCTCCTAGTCAGGGTGGTCTAGCCATGTCATGTCTTCAATGTCTGATTTTAGACTTCTCTATCAAATGCTGTGAGGCTAATAACGACTTAGGCTAAACACCAATCATTAACGACTAGTCAGCCACAGTGATCTTGTACCTGATTATTTCCATGCGTAAGATCGGTCTTGTATTTCCTTATGATTCTCTATCTGTTTTCTTGTCTCACCTGTCCAGCTAGGCATGGGTAGGAACCGTGTCTTACGGTACACAGAACAGTGCTGGGATCTCAGTAAGCCTTCCTAAGCATTGGTGGTGCGATGAATGGGTGATTGACATTTTCAATAGTCTTCCTGATGGTGTTGCTTTGTTGTTCTGTCACCATTGACTGGAGGTCAGCCTCCAGTATGTATGAGTTTGATCTTTTTTTTTTCCCCTTAAGGGCTTACTTTGTCCTTAGCCATATTCAAGTGCTAGTCCATTTGCACGGCCTTTTGTTATTTTCTGCAAGTCTATTGTCCAGAGAATATAATATCCTGAGTTTTGGAGGGTAAAAAACAGACACGGTCTTCTTTTCATGTGATAATTAGGAAAGACCTTAAAAATATGAAGTAGAAACACTCTTCATAGCATGGCTTAGTTTAAGGCTAATTTGAAACCTGTACTTCTATAATTGTGAGAAACTGGAATGTGCATGTAAAGTTTAGATTTCTGCTTATAATGGGTTTATTTATTTTAAAATTTAAGTATTAGTTATTTCATAGGTCAGTTCTGAATGTTGTACACATACATAGCAAGGGTTCAGTATGTTTGTTGGGTATGATTTAATACAGGTTATAAACTCTAGGCTATCAGGGGACTTTTTTTTCTTTGCTGTGCCCTACAGTTTGCAGACTCTAAGTTCCCTAACCAGGGATTGAATCTGAGTCCTCGTCTGTGAAAGGACAGAGTCCTAACCACTGGACAGTCAAGGAATTTCCACAAGGGACTATTTGAAAATACATTTTACTAATTCCTAAGCATGTTTTCCTTTTTATAAATTTATTTTATACTTTATATGTCATTGTGTGAATACAGAAACTTACTTGAGTATTTATAATTTGAGAATGAAAGATATCAATTAGCATTAATAATAAAAATATCAATAAGTCAGACTTAAGTCCAGTTTGACAATAAACTATCTAAAATTAAATGAGACAAATATTTATATGTTTTTAAATGTTATGAATTACTGAATTTTATGCACTCGTATAATTATGTAAACATTTAGTTACAGGTTTTGAATGTGTTGTATTTGTGTATGGAAAACAAGAAAATTCACAACCAAAACTGAAATTGAGAACTGATCCTGCTTATGTGAAATAGTAAAGATAGCAGTCTTTATTATCTTTATTTTTTTGAGACTGTGTGTTATTTCACAGCAAGGATCATGTGTTATTAATGTTTGTAGCTTCTGCATTTTCCTTTCCACAGCCCCAAGATCCAGTGCAGTGTGACATCTGATAAAACAACTCATTTGTTCTTTAACAAAAGAATAAATACAACTTTAACGAAAGATTTTAACTTTTGTTAAAATTCTTTAACAAAAAAATAAATAAAACTCTGTGCTTTTAAACATAAAGTTATTCTTCTAGCCAAAGTATATGTGAAATTGAAATGATCTCTCATTGGCATAATATGAAGCTATTTCCTAGTGTTAATTAAATACATTTTGTGTTTAATTGTAATTTGATACTTTCCCAAATAAAGATTGCACACCTGTGTGTTTAAGATCATTGACTATTATAACTGCAGTAGTAATTTATAGAAACTGCATTGACAGAGCTAAAAAAAAATCAATGAAGACCAAGTGTTTTAAGTATTCAGCAAGTTATAAACCCTCAATATAGAGCTAATTTTCCAGTCAATTTCCTTACATCTGTTTTTAGATACATCATTATCCCTTTCTTGCTGTATTGTCACATACATATTATATATATCAGTAGCTATTTTGTATATTGCATATATAATTATTAACAAATTTTAATTCAGTGTTTATAAAAATAAAATCTTTTTAGCTTTATAATTAGCACTTTCATTTTGTTTTATTTTGTTCTTTCTAGTTCCTATGTTGTGTAAAGTGATTTTAGGCTGTATATTCTTCCAGACTAAGTCAAATATACTGTTAAAATTTGTCATGAACTTATGGTATGGGCTTCACATTAATTAATAAAGTTGAATAGAAAGTTGCATTAAGATGCAGCTTTTTTATGGTTTACCCTCAAGAAAATAGACATCCAGAAATAATTAACATACTCTATAAAGTTTTAAAGGCATCTAACACACTGAGATTCTTACAATTTCAGGGGCCGGACTGGAAAAATAAGAGTGCAGAGTCTGAAGATTGGATTGATCGCTCTCTCCAAAGGCCTGTTAGAAGAAAAATACAGATGTATGTAAGACTTTTCCTTTACCAGTACTGTTTTTAGTAATAATAATAATAACAACTTATTGGATACTTACTTTTGTGATTTGCTAGTAATAATGGTTCCCATTTTTTAAAAAACCTTGACTATACATGTACTAGGCTAGACAAAGGGTATTGGTGCGAAGTGATGTGGACTTGTGTGAAATGGAAAACTGATTTATAGGATCAAGATGTGAGGTGCCTTGATGAAGTAAGAACCAACTACAGACTATATCTCATTTAATTCTTAGAATGATTGTCCCATAATATAGGCATTGTGATGTCCATCTTCCAGCTGGAAAAAAAAAATGCTGGGGTTGGGTTAAGAATCTAGTTAAGGCTGCAGAGACAGTAATTGTGGAGCTAGAATTAGATTGTAGATTTTTCTGACTCTAAACCTACAGCCTTTTCTATTTCCATATATTTCCAATGCTTAAGAAAATTGGGATGACTACAACTGTTATAGTGAGACAAATAATTGTATTTTATAGTGTGGAAAAATTAAAAGTAGTACATTAAAAAATTTTTTTGTTTTATTTGTTTTTATTCAGCAAATAAGTCAGTGGTGACCTTTTAACCATCAGTTAATAAAGGTCAGCATCTTGGCATTTGGAAACAAACAGGCTTAGGAGCCAGGAAGACCTGCCTTCAAATCTCAGCTCTACCACTTAGTGGCTGGGTATTTCCACTGAATACCAACAGCTAAGAGGTAGTAAGAATACTCCCATTTCACATTTCAGGAAGCTGAAACTTAGCAAATCTTCAACTGAAGAGTGAAACTAATAATTCTTGCTTTGAAAATAATTACCTAAAATAGCAGTTGTTGAATAAATGGTAGTAAATACTGCTATGTCTCCAAACTCTGTATGTCTCCAAATTACTGTAAAATTTTTGATTTAATTATATCCATAAAATATGAGTTACTTGATTATGTCTTGCATAGCCTCATGTGATTCTGTATAGATACGTCTATCCATACTTTCGAGGGACAGGGAGAGGGGGATATTTCATGAATGGAAGATACCACAGACAAGAGACTATTTGACCTCAGCTTCTATAAATTTTAG
Source organism: Cervus elaphus (assembly GCF_910594005.1). NCBI lineage: Eukaryota > Metazoa > Chordata > Mammalia > Artiodactyla > Cervidae > Cervus > Cervus elaphus. The sequence continues at coordinate 28,570,397 of NC_057840.1, forward strand.
TTTTGCATCTTCTCTGAACATGAATACATTTTAAAATGCATTTATTTTCTGGGACGGCTGTGAGGTGGTTTGATTTTGAATTCCAGGGCTAAATCATGATGGCTTGTTCTTACACAGTTTGGAAAGAATGCCAATGAAAAGAGACGTGGATCTGTATGAATTGAAAAGCTGATTGTAGGATCAGGAGGTGAGGTGCCTTGATGGAGTCAGAACTCAGTAAACCATGCAGAAAAAATCTTTACCCAGACTTTTGCGTGGTGGCACTTTATCTAGAATTTAAATTGTCTTCAGCATCATAATTGTCAGAAGATATCATTTTCAAAGCTAAAAATGTTGTTACTATAATGAGTGAGAAAGAAAAATGTTAATGAAATCATCAGTGTATCAGATTAGAAAAGGACTTTTTAAAATCAACTGTGATTTGCTGTTTTCATGTGTTCCTGAAAGAATTTAGGGTTTGTTGAAAAGTTACAGTTATGTCATGGGGCTTAACCTACTCTGAAAATAGTGTAAATACAACTGCAGAGTTTATCATGAATACTATTAAAATGTAATGGTGATCTATTTTTCTAGATCAATAGTTCCTCCTCCTCCTTTTATTTTTTAAGCTGATTATGAGAGTCATCTAAAGCCAAAAGAGTTACAACATGGTGGCTGTAGGTTTAGAGCAGAAACCAAATTCTATGCAATATATAAAAAAAAAATCTCTTATCTACACACATACCTTCACACATACTTCTGAAATGTATAATCTTTCAATTGAGGAGGTATTTCAGCATATGTGTAGTGATACAGTCGAACTACAGTGGACACACTTTCCACAAATATCGTTGAACTTAATACTCTGTATAATTCAACGTTAAAGTTTCAGATTGTGGCAGGGGAAGAGGAAGCCCTGCAATGAAAACCTCTGATATTTAATTTAATCCATGAAGTGTGCCGTTTAGGGGGCGTCCCAGGTGGCACTAGTCGTAAAGAACCCACTTGTCAATGCATGAGAGATAAGAGACGCGGGTTCAATCTCTGGGTCAGGAAGTCCCCTGGTGGGGAGCATGGCAATCCACTGCAGTATTCTTGCCTGGAGAATCCCATGGACAGAGGAGCCTGGTGGGCTACAGTCCATGGGGTCACAAAGAGCTGGACACAACTGAGGACACACAGCGTGCACACACATGCCATTTAGAAATTAAATAAGAAATCTTTGGGTTGAAATCTTTAAATCTTTCTTGAGAGTGTTGAGACTCAGAATATTCTCTGTTTTTTTGCTTGTTTTTTACTTTGAGGTCCTTAGTATCTCTGATTCCAGTTGTGATTTCCCCGGTGGTATCAGAACACTTTCTCATTATTATTTTCTTTGTTGGAATTAATATTCAGGACAATTTGTTCTCCACACTCAGGGGCAGAGCTGCTCTTCTGGGTGAATTGGTATCCATCTAAACATTGATTTTGCAATGGTCATGTCAGTGTGTTTACCCTGTGACACCCTCTTTCTCTTTGTGACTTCCTGGGAATGTCGCTTGATTAGGTTCTAACAGCACCATGGCCTTCCTGCTATATAGCTCAGTGGTTTCCTGGCCTCATCAGAGCACATTTACAAAGATGCTTTCAAATGGCCTTTTGCATCTCTTTTTTGCTTATTTATATTTAGATTGAGACTTTCCTATGATCCATCGCCACATCCTGACACTCCTTATTGTATCTGACTGTAACATCAAAATGTGAACTTCTATAAGACTTCAGAAATATGTCGGAATGTTAGGAAATTGTTTCTGTTTTGCGTGTAGTTTTACCTTACTAGTGGCATAGTAGTGTAGCTGTCTTCCTCTAAAGGGGAAAGGTGGGCAGGATGGATCTTGCTGAACATGTGCACTGTCTCTAGAGATTATTATTACATGTATGCATCAACTCTATTGATTTCAGAGGCCTCATCCCAGGAACAGGTTTACTCTGAGAATCATAAGAATTTTGAGTCATATGGTAGTTTTACTCCTATTTTTTTAAGGAATCTTCATACTGTTTTCCACAGTGGCTGTATCAGTTTACACTCCCAACAGTGCAAGAGTGTTCCCTTTTCTCCACACCCTCTCCAGCATTTATTGTTTATGGACTTTTTGATGATGGCCATTCTGATCAGTGTGTGATGATATCTCATTGTAGTTTTGATTTGCATTTCTCTAATGATGAGCAGTGTTGAGTATCTTTTCATGTGTGTGTTAGCCATTGTATGTATTCTTTGGAGAAATGTCTGTTTAGGTCTTTTCCCCACTTTTCGATTGGGCTGTTTGTTTTTCTGATATTGACTTTTTTGAGCTGCTTGTATATCTTGGAAAGTAATCCTTTGTCAGTTGTTTCATTTGCTATTGTTTCCTTCCATTCTGAGGGTTGTCTTTTTACCTTGTTTATGGTTTCCTTTGCTGTGCACAAGCTCTAAAGTTCTATGAGGTCCCGCTTGTTTATTTTTGTTTTTATTTCCGTTACTCTAGGAGGTGGGTCACAGAGGATCTTGTTTTGATTTATGTCATCGAGTGTTCTGTCTATGTTTTCCTCTTAACAGTTTTGTAATTTATGACCTTACATTTAGGTCTTTAATCCATTTTGAGTTTATCTTTGTGTATGGTATTAGGAAGTGTTCTAATGTCATTCTTTTATATGTAGCTGTCCAGCTACATGTTTTTCTAGGACCACTTACTAAAGAGGCTGATCCTTGCCTCCTTTGTCAAAACTAAGGTGCCGATGGGTGCATGAGTTTATCTCTGGGCTTTCTATCTTGTTCCATTGGTCTATGTATTTCTGTTTTTGTTCCAGTACCATACCGTCTTGATGACGGTCGCTTTGTAGTATAGTCTGAGGTTAGGAAGGTTGGTTGCTCCAGCTCCATTCTTTTTTCTCAGGGTTGGCCATTTGGGATCTTTTGTGTTTTCATATGAATTGTGAAATTTTTTGTTGTAGTTCTGTGAGAAGTGCCATTGGTAATTTGATAGGGATCATATTGAATCTGTAGGTTACATTTGGTAGTATAGCTGTTTCTACAGTATTGATTCTCCCAACTCAGGAGCATGAAATATCTGTCCATCTGTTTATGTTGTCTTTGATTTCTTTCATCAGTGTCTTATAGTTTTCTGTATGCAGTTCTTTTCTCTGCTTAGGTAAATTTATTTCTAAATATTTTGTTGTTTTTATTGCAATTATGAATGGGATTGATTCCTTAATTTCTCTTTCTGATTTTTCATTGTTAGCATATAAAATGCAAGTGATTTCTGTGTATTGATTTTGTATCCTACAGCTTTGCTAAATTCACTGATTCACTCTAGTAATTTTCTGATAGTATGTTTAGGGTTTTCTGTGTATTGTATCATGTCATCTGCAAACAGTGAGAGTTTCATGTTGATGTTTGGCAGAAGCCAAGACAATTCTGTACAGCAATTATCTTTTGATTAAAAATAAATTAATTAAAACATAAGAACTCTGGATAAATAATTTTGGCTAGAATGGTCTTATTTTTAACAAATGAGAAGAAACATGTAAACTCTAACCAAATCTAAGTGAACAAATGATAAAAATTAAATTTATTTTAATTGAATTTGCTTTCCCTATGTATGCTTTTAATTAAAGTCATATTTCATTATAATTACTGTGTCAATATCACTGAGCTTGGTTTGTTTGCTTGAAAATTTACTGTTGACAGTGTTAAATCTAGTCTTATTCTCTTTGAAAAGGGGGGGAGGGCAGAGGAATGATACATTTTGATCTGATACTCATTTATCAGGTGTTTGAAAATGGTTTTTAGGATCCAAAAAATATTTAGTCTCCTTTCTTCTATTTTTAGAAAACCTCATATGAAAACCCGTTAGAATCTGTACAATTTTGAATTTTTAGAACTTGAAATTTTCTTTCCAAAAAGTATTCATTTCTATAATGAAGTGGATTGTTTTTATGTGAAATTTCTCCCTACTCCAAAAGTAACTTGTTTAAGTATGTTAACCTTGTTGCTGGAAATATGTTAACAATTTTTAAACATTTTTAAATGAATAGCAAAGCCTAAGAACTATGAAAGTATGTATTTTTCTTAAGTCTTTTACCTTGGAATTAATGTAGTTTGTTGCATAAAGTGAAGTAAAACAAAAATAATTTTTATCATTGATAAGGAATGAGAGACTGGGCAAAAAAAAAAAAAAAAAAAAAACCCTAAAAAAAAAAAGACAGTTCCTTGTACTGTTTAATGTTTCTTTTGCAAAGTAGATGTGAGTCTAGAAACTTTAAAAGAAATTAAAATACATATGTTTAATAAATACTGAATTTAGAAGTGAACACAAAAAGTTGATGAACAAATCTTTTAAAATTTAAAGATTTACTGCTTCAGGTACATTCATTCCTTTGACAAGTCATAGAGAAAACTTGGTTTTAGCTCTCTCTTTTTCAGTCAGAAGGGAAACCTATTTGAAACCGTTGAATGAATCCATGTGCATACATTGGCCATTTAAAAAGGAAATTTGTATTTATTGGTCTGTTCATATTTACTCATATACTACAGTAGAGTGTTCTAGGAAACATGTACTTAACCAGTTCCTGATTACAAACATACAGAATATCAGAGTTGTCAGAGTGCAGGAGACAAGTAATGTAATGCACGTCCCCATGAGTTTTCTTTTCAGTCTGCATCGTTCATCCCACACAACCAAAGGTATATTTTACTTAAAAGATCAGTATGGGAGGTTCACCGCTTGCCTCTCTTCCTTGTAGATCTCTTTAAGGAAGTGGCGGGGCCCACGGAAATGTGTGACCAGAGACAGCTCGGCCTGTTACTGCACGATGCGATCCAGATCCCTCGGCAGCTGGGGGAGGTAGCAGCTTTCGGGGGCAGTAATATTGAGCCCAGTGTTCGCAGCTGCTTCCAACAGGTGAACGTTTTGGAAGGATCGTTGGTGTATAGAGTGTGTGGGGAGTGGTACTGAGGATGCTCTGAGAAATGAAACAGGGGTCTTGGGCTGGACCCAGGTGGTGGAAGATGCTGGGTACCATCCCAGGAAGTGTATATTTTAGTTCTTAAAGCACATTTGATTCAAGAAACAGCAACCCTTTCAAGGAGACTCACTGTCCCTCAATGGATAAAACCTCAAATCCTGACCACGCACCACTAGATTGCTATGATTAGGCCCAGCCTTTGCCCCAGCCTCACCTTGTACCACTGGTCCCCTAACTGTCTGTTGTCCAGTCATGCTGTTTTAGTTCCTTCGTTCTGGTGCTCATCTCTTTGGACATGTGCCCTCTGTTCAGAATGTTCTTTACCCTCTACCCACAAACTCTCTTCTCATTGCTAATCCTTATTCATTCTTTAGATCTTCCCTTAAATCTCACATCCTCTGAAAAACCTCTGACTCCTTCAGATGAAGCTGTGTATGCCTGCTATATTCACCTGAATCTCCTCTGCCTTCTTCACATGCTCATTAAAATTGATAATTACATACTGAATTATATAATTATCTGTTTAGTGATTTAGTGGGTTATTCTTCTTTTGTATAAACCTAAGATCCATGAGGGCTTCCCTGGTGCTTCAGTGTTAGAGAATCTACTTGCCAGTGCTGGAGACACAGGTTTGATCCCTGGATCAGCAAAGAAGGAAATGGCAACTCATTTCAGGATTCTAGCCTAGAAAAATCCATGAACAGATAAGCCTGGCGGGCTGCAGTCCATGGGATCTCAAAGTGTCAGACACAACTTAGCAAATGAACAACAACAAACCTCCATGACCAAGGGCTGTTTCTTTTTGCTGTTGTATCACTATCTACAGTGTCTTGAACATCATAGCTGCTTAATAGTTGTTTATTAAATAAATGAATGAAATTGCCCTGAGCTCCTTATAGGCAAGATTTTTTAAAAATATTAAGATGTGTTAAAATTGCATTGTTTTCTTTGAGACATATGTACAAAAGGAGAATGATATACAAAATTTTATACTGATCTAAGTTAGTGTTATTAAACAGGAAAAGCATGTTTGTTTCTTTCTGATGCTTATTGTATAGAAAAGCATTTTAGGAACGTTACTACTGATGTTATGCATATGCATAAAGTAAAAGCCTGTAGATATTTTTTCCATATCCAGTGATTTATCACTGCTGAGGAAAAAATGCTCACACCATCTCTTTAAGGAGAATTGATGTTATGGGTTATTACATTTTATAATAGCCCCATTTGTTGTTTTAGAGATAACAAAAAATACCAAATGAAAATTCTAAATATGATTCTCATATGTGCTGGTTCATAGAATGACCTTGACAACAGCAGGAGATGGATGTTGGTACAAATTAAATTTTGCACATGTGAACATTACTTAGTCTTAGGATTTAAAAAGACACCAAGACATTTCATACAATTTATCACAATACATTTGGAAATCCTGCAAAATATATTCATGGTAATGTGCTCCTGGTGTGATGTTATACCAGGACTGAAAAAGAACAGAGAAATAACAGTTTTGGGGGTCATGGATTTGTTTATGTGAAGTAAAATTTATAAAAAGACCAAAAAAGTATATACAAATGTATGATAGCGGTTTCTTCTACAGAAAAAGGAAAGTGAATGCGGTGAGGAGAGTGGCAAGTAAAAATTAGGTCTTCAACTTTATCTGTAGTGTTTTGTTTCTATCACATAAAAACAATCAAAGAATTATAAGAAAAACTGGAGAACTGTAGAAATAACAGCTTTTATTTAGCGTTCACAATGGCTTTCAAGTTTGGGAACTTATCAGTGAGTCTACTTTCTCAGTGTTTGCAGTCTTAGATGAATGAGTTTTATAGTTTTAAAGTGTCTGTGTGAAGAGCACCTAGAATTATATGAGTTTGGGTTTTTTTTTTTTTAATCTGAGTCTATTAAGATATTGAGACTTTTTTTCTTCTTCGTATATGACAATTTCTTCTTTTTCTCTTTTCCAATTCTAGAATTTTTTTTTTTCCCTGATGAACCTTAAATATTTTGTGATTTAAGTGACCTGGAAAGAGTTCTGTAATTCTCCTTTTACTTCTATACAGATTTTCAGAAGAGTTTGAAGCAGCAACAGTTGCTGCAGTTTAAATGGAGACATTTTCTTCACTTTTAATGTACTTGTTTCTTGCCCAGAATAACAACAAGCCAGAGATAAGTGTGAAAGAGTTTATAGATTGGATGCGTCTGGAGCCACAGTCCATGGTTTGGCTGCCGGTTCTACATCGCGTGGCAGCAGCTGAGACTGCAAAGCATCAGGCCAAATGCAACATCTGTAAAGAATGTCCAATTGTTGGATTCAGGTAGGGTGCTCCACTACCAGTGGTGCCAGGAGGCTTTTTTTCTGTTCCATTTGTGTCGTTTCAGTGTTTGTCCATTATTCCTTCCCACTTGTTCCCATTTGGGGGGGGGGTTGCCTCCTAAAGAAGTGGTATGCTTGATATGTACCATCTGTCTGAAAATAGCATTCCCTCGACTAGCCAGTACATGAAGCTTATTTTTTTATCGTTCTTATTTATATTGTTTGGCTCCAGAAGCAGAGATCTTTCTGAATTTATATTTACATAGGTCACAGAAGTGTCCATGTGCATAATATTTTGCATGACTCTTTATGTATATAATGACCCTGATGGAATTTGGTGATGTTCTAAGACCATTGAGATCAAACTTGGTAAACAAGAAGTAGCATTTAAATACTAACTGAGAAGTAATCAGATTACTTCATGTTACTTCTGCTGAGTTTGATATGATGGAGATTAACCCAACTTTCACACAAGGAGTCTTTGACAGGGAATTTTGAGATTCATTTTTTATTGATGGTAAAGGTGATATTTTAAATTTTGATGTGTCAAGCTAATAAACGTAACTTTTTTCTTTGTCATTTTGCATTCACATTCAACATTATAGAAAATCTTTTGACATGGATATTTGTCATCTCATTATGTTGAAACAGATGAAAACATGATTTAGAGACTTCATCTACAAAAATTTGCCTTTTCCTCCTCACTTAGGAGATGGTTTCTTTAATTTCTTTTGTGAAATTTAAGATTCTTTCTGTCCTAATTTGGAGCTAAAATACTATAAAAGCAAATTCTATACATTTCTGGCCAATATAACTTTTAGTTTCACTGTGATTCAGATGAGTGAAATTCCTTACCACAAGTGAGTGTTTTAGGCTATATAATAAGCTTGCAAAGCAAAGAATTTTCTTTTTCTCTCTCTAGGTATAGAAGCTTGAAGCATTTTAACTATGATGTTTGCCAGAGTTGCTTTTTTTCGGGTCGAACAGCAAAAGGTCACAAATTGCATTATCCAATGGTGGAATATTGTATACCTGTGAGTACTGAACCATTGTTTGCTTATTTTTTTTTTTAACATACTGCTGTTTCATTCATTAGTGTCTAAAATTATTCAGTTTTAATATTGTCTGAAAAAAAGTCCATTTCAAAATTGCTTAACCATAATTTTTTCTTGTTTTTTTTTAGGCAAATACATCTGTGTTGAAATTTTTAGCACAGAATAATTATACTCTTTTTTTAGAAAAATTAACTTATTAAATTTTATTTACATCCATGTTTTGACTTTGAACTTAACATTCTTAGTAGCTAACTCTTTTAAGAGCTCACACTGACCTACATTAAAAATGATACTGTGATGAGAAGTTGTTTTTTTTTAGACATACTTAAAATAGTTTACGTGACTAAACATTGTATTTACATTAACAAAATTTAGACAACTTGAGAAAGTAAAAACGTCATAAATCTAGCTGCTGAATAAACTACCTTGCAATATTCTTCTATATCTCTGATTTTAAGGCTTTATTTTCATATTTCTGTGATTTTGATACTGCTTTTTCACTGAACATCTTATATAATAAGTATTCCCACATGTTGTCATGCAGTATCATTTTTCCTAGTTACAGAATGTGGGAGTGAATTATTATAATTTATTTTACCATTCCGTTAGGTTTCAACCTTTAGTTTGTTTTCAATTTTCTGATATTATAAGCAACATTCATAAATATCATTGTGAAAATAACTTTCCATATATTACATAAATTACATTTCTATAGAATAAAGCACTTAGAAGTAGATGATCTGAGTCAGTGGCCAAAATACTTCATGTCAAGTTATTTTTCAGAAGAGGTTTATGCAACTTTACATTGGACTTCCCTGGTGGTTCAGGTGCTGAAGAATCTGCCTGCAGTGTGGGAGACCCACATTCAATCCCTAGGTTGGGAAGATCTCCTGGAGAAGGGCATGGCAACCCACTCCAGAATTCTTGCCTGGAGAATCCCATGGTGGAGGAGCCTGGTGGGTTCATGGGGTCACAAAGAGTCAGACACAACTGAGCAACTAATATTTTCACCACTTTGCATTGTTATAACACTTTGTTAATGCTTCACCTAGTATTGGATACTGATTCCTGTTGTTCCTTTGATCTGAAATATTTTTTTCTGACATTATCTTCTTTTTCTGTCAATAACTATTTCTCAACTTCTTTCCAAATAGTGAACCAAAATTTATTCGTAGAGCTGTACATTTTCTTTGGCTTAGGGAATTGAGTTACTTTTTGGGTCATAAATTGACAGAAAGGCAGCAATACTTAGAAAATACACACATAAATCTCACTGACATTCTTAGGTATCTGATGTCAAATAAATAAGTACCATATATGTGGAGGAAAAAAATCTCTAGAATGCTGCTGAATTATAATAGACGGAATGCAGTGCATAATAACTTTAGGAAAAAAATGCCAAGAGAATCTGTGAAGCACCATTTATTACTATGATTAGCATGCTCATTCACTCAGCAAATAAATATTGAGGACTTGCCATGTGTCAGATGCTATTTTTGGCTCTGGTAATTCTTCAGTGTACTACTAAGATAGACAAGATCACTGACTCTCTTACTCCTTTCTTTTTGGGAGGAGGAGATATGTGACAGAGAACAAGGAAACAAATAAATGAGATCATTACAGATTGCAGTAAGTGCCTCGAAAGAAATAAATGGATAATGAGGTAGAAGATTAGAGGAGGCACTTTAGATAAAGAAATCACAGACGGTCTTTTGGAGAAATTAACATTTTAGTTGAGCTTGAAGGATGAGAAAGAATTGGATGTGTAAAGAACTGGTATCAAAGGGTATTTTGGAAAGAGGAACCAGAGGTGGGGAAGAGGTTGGCATGACTGGAGCATAGAAGAAAATGGAGTGTATTATTGCACAACGGGAGTGTGGTAGGTAGCACTGGCTATTTGAAGTGCCCAGAGCAAAGTAAACACATGGGGCCCCTTGCTAAAAATTTGCTAAGACTTTCAAGATGGTAACAGCAGAGCATTAAGCCAAGCTCAGGGAGACTCTGAGCGTGCACCCCTTTGTAGCTGCACAGGTCACACCACCACAGAGCTGGCCCTAGGGTTGGGAAGGAGGTGAGACCAGCAAGGCTAGGAACAGAAAGAAACTGTGAGTTTCACGAAGAGTGAATTTCTCCCTTCACAAAAGAGACAATGAGAAAGGTAAGAGATGAGATTAAAGAGAAATGCAGCTATCAGGCTGTGCAGACCCCTGCTGATCACTACGAGGTCTCTGGATCGGGGAGAAGTATATATTGAAGGACTTGCCTGGTGGCTCAGTTGGTAAAGAATCCACTTGCAATGCAGGAGACCCCAGTTCGATTCCTGGGTCAGGAAGATTTGCTGAAGAAGGGATAGTCTACCCAACCTAGTGTTCTTGGGTTTCCTTTGTGGCTCAGATGGTAAAGAATCCACGTGCATGGAGAAGGAAATGGCAACCCACTCCAGTATTCTTGCCTGGAAAAGTCCATGGACAGAGGAGCCTGGTGGGCTGCAGTCCATGGGGTCACATGACTGAGCATGTGTGCACGAGGGTGGAGGGAGATGGTTGGTAGCAATAAAGTGGTAGAACTAAAAAAAAAAAAAAGAAGAATCCACTTGCAATGTGGGAGACCTGGGTTCGATCCCTGGGTTGGGAAGATCCCCTGGAGGAGGGCATGGCAACCCACTCCAGTATTCTTGCCTGGGGAATTCCATGAACAGCGTAGTCTGGAGGGCTACAGTCCGTAGGATCGCAAAGAGTCGGACATGACTGAAGCAGCTAAGGGCAGCACATCACAAATATTGAAATTCGCATAATTACAGTTAGAAATTTAGGAAACTGATTATAAAGGACTAATGTCAACATGGGGAAAATCATAAAGTAAATACACATTAAAATGTATAAAAGTGACTACACATTTTAAGATGTATAAAGTCATTAGACAGCATTTTGAAAAGCAGAGACATTACTTTGCCAACAAAGATCTGTACAGTCAAAGCTGTGGTTTTTCCTGTAGTCATGTATGGATGTGAGAGTTGGACCATAAAGAAGGCTGAGCATGGAAGAATAGATTCTTTTGAACTGTAGTGTTGGAGAAGACTCTTGAGAGTCCCTTGGATGGCAAGCAAATCAAACCAATCAATTCGAAAGGAAATCAGTCCTGAGTATTCATTGGAAGCACTGATGCTGAAGCTGAAGCTCCAATACTTGGCCACCTGATGCAGAGCTGACTCATTGTAAAAGACCCTGATGCTGGGAAAGATTGAAGGCAGGAGGAGAAGGGGATGAGAGAGGATCTGATGGCATCATCAACTCAGTGGACATGAATTTGATCAAGCTCCAGGAGATGGTGAAGGACAGGGAAGCCTGGGGTGCTGCAGTCCATGGGGTTGCAAAGAGTCAGACATGACTGAGCGACTGAACAACAACAGCAAAGTCAGCAGGGCTTCCCCAGTGGCTCGGCGGTAAAGAAGCTGCCTGCCAACACAGGAGACCCAGGTTCGATCCCTGGGTCAGGAAGATCCCCTGGAGAAGGAAATGACAACCCACTCCCGTGTTCTTGCCTGGAGAATCCCATCGACAGAGGATCCTGGTGGGCTACAATCCATGGAGTCACAAAAGAGTCAGACATGACTTAGAGACTAAACAACAACAATGAATTCAATAAAGGTGTTTAAAATTACTATTTTTCTTGGCCTTCATAGTGATTCTTAATAATAACTCATAAAGATTTTGACAAACACCCACAATTTGAAATCTACAGCTCTTCAGCATCAATCTGTGGTCAGTGGGGTGAACCTGAGAATCACGGATACACTGATGAATTTTACTCTCTGGCTATCATTTTAGGATAAAATCTGTTACCCAAAGCTTGCTAGTCTTTGCAAAATCACTGTTACCATGCTTAAGAGTACAGCTTGCCCTGCATTATATAGAATGGCTTCCTTTTTGAAGATGTGTCCTGGAAGGGTTTTTTGCCCCTTTCTGAAGTTTGCATAGCAATATTAATCAGCAGCCTCCTCATCAGTCACCTCTTAGGGCAGGTTATTTTCTGCATTTGACCCCACAACTTTTGATAAAAATGACTAAAAATATACATAAATTGAATCTTTGAAAGACCTACTGTTAAATTCAAGTAGTAATGAATTACTTGATATAACTGCTTTCCAAAATTTCTTTTCTCTTTCAGTGAGCTTTATTCATTTATGGTATCTGTTATCCAGTGTTCCGTCAACTCATCTGATGTCTGCTTATAAAATGAACTCAAATGTGAATTTTTCAATACAGTCATAGTAAGCACTGCTTAAATGTTAAATGGATTAGACCTTTCTGTATAAATCCTGATGTTGGCATTTCTTATAGTACATCTCCACTTATGGTTAGGAAAATGCCCTAATCACATTACTGACTTGATTTCTTTCCCATTCAAGTTTGTTTTTCAACTGAATCTGAATGTTTCTGTTGGTAAAAGCTTTCCAAAGCTTATAAGCTTTATTTTAAACCCTCAAAGCTCAAAAAATATTTTTTCAAATGTATCTTGAAAAAACACTGTATTATCTATGACAGTGTTTGTCTTTAGATGTAGAATGACTAATAGTGTATGAATTAGCTATCCTAATTTATGAAGATATTTTATGAAATTGATAGTTAAAGCATTTATCTACAGAAATGAAATAGAATTTTTCTTTTGCTAGGAAATGACTTTTTAAAACTCTTATTTCCTCTCCACCATTCTATAATCCAGATTTGTACATTTAAAGTTCTTTCATGAGGCCCAAAAAGAGTTCATCTAAAATAGACAGCATGACATAAACTATATTTAATGCTTGTTACCATTATCTCTCCATTCATTTGAAAATCCCACTTTTTCACAAAAACATGACTCTAATTTTCTTTGTGAAATCTTCCCAAATTTTGTTGCCTTCTGCTCAACAAAACAGGTCATTCTGTGGTTTTGACTACTAGCCCTTGCTTTACTATTTGGTATTTGATTCTGTGTTATCTTGAATTGTTTTCTCTGTTGGTGTTTTTGCCTCTTCAACTATCTTTTTCACTCCTTGGGACATGGATGATTCATACTTTTCCTAATATGCGTAGTTAATTCTGGTACACAAAAACTGAATGTGCTTATACCTGATATCATAAATACTATTTATAGAGTATTAAAGCTGGAAAGAGTCTAAGAAAATACCTAACTCATCCTCAGTTTTTAAAAAAGACTAAGTTGAAAAAAAAGAGACTAAGTCTTAGAGAAAGTAAGTGATTTGTTTAAAGTCAGTGCATGGATTTAGTGATTTATCCACATTTGGGAAATATATATACAGGTTAGCTCATTAACAAACAGTGTTTTCTGTATGCTTGGTGGAATATTATATTTGTTGAGTATACCAGGCATTTTGCTTGTTACTAGAGATACAGAAAAAATATAACCAAAGAGAGAAAAAAGGCTTTTATGTAGATAAATTCAACAGGACTATATATAATATTTTTTTAAGAAAGAATAAGCTTATAGACTAAGATAATACATGTTTTTCTTGTTACCTGTGTACTGTATGTTTGAATTCTGGATTAACATTTATTTTTAAAAATAGTTACATTTTATATGCAAGATACTCAAATTTTAAGTTTCTTGTTTATTGGAATGAGTTAATGATCATTTAATTTCACAGTGAAAATTACCGTAATTTGATTTTTTTTAAAAAAGTCTATGTTCTCTGTTGTAAGTAACCAAATTTAATTCCAATTAGAAACATTTTTATGTTAGGCCACACAGTAGATAGTTCTTTAAATTAGAGAGGGGGATGATGTATTTCATGTATGACTTATAAGAGTTCGTGCCATAACTGACAGTGAGAGAAGCTGGATAGCGTTAAATATGAATGAGAAAGCAAAACATTTGGAAACGCTACTGGAGGCCAGCATGAGTCACCGAGAGATGAGTAAATTGCTCTGTTGCTACAGAGTGCAGCTGAGGTTGGTTGGCAAGGATTTGCAGTCTGTGATTCCATCACTGCTTAGTGAGTTTGGAATTAAAAGATGGCAGGTAGAATTGAAGGCCAAGGGAGTGTGTGATTCAAAGGTATTAATGATACTAGAATTGATCTGGGCTAACCTCATGCTGAAGAAACCAAAGGCTCTAGATCAAGATAATGAGGCCAAGAAGTTAGGAGCAAGAGTCAGAAGGTTTGAGTTACTGAAAGGTTTTTATGAATTAAAAATTCAGGTTTGAAAGATGTTTTGAGTTAGAATGAAGCCCGAGGTGGGGCCAGCCCCCAGTGTATGATAGAAGTGCGATATAGGAGGTTTTAGAGATGAGATGGCATTTAGAAGATCATAAGTATGTCTCTAGAAAAGTGGCCGATGGTAGCCGCATCTGGCCAAGAGCAGTCAACGGGGAACAGATAGGCATATTGGTCATAGGTACTAAGGCTGAGGCTAAGGGGGAAATGGCACAGACCTCCTTTGTTCTTGTTGTTTGATTGTATAAGTCCTTGATGGAAAGGATTGTAGGGGAGATGGTATTGTCATGGGAGCATCAGTATTTACTGAAAGAGAAAGAATGAAATTGCAGTTATGAACAAGATGTAGGGGAATGTGTTCATAAGTAAAATACAGAATCCACACTAACAGCTAAAAGGGAAAAAGTAAATAAAAGATAGAGGCTGTGTGCATCTGTGGACAGTGGCCTGATCCACGTTGGGAAAGTGGGGAAAGTGAATAGAGTGCTTGCTCATTGGTAAATACAGATATCAGGAACTGAAGCAGTAGCCCAGATAGGAAGATATTTTGAGAGTCATGTTAGCTTAGGGAGAAGGGATGAGATATTTGTAAAATTTTATTTCTAGCAAAGTCAGCAACATCAGCTACTTCCAGCATTCAAATTGTTGGGAGCGGAATCAAGGCAAAATTCTCGCTTACATGCTGGGTTTGGACAGGACTAGTTTGTTCTGGTAGTCATGTTGAGTTCCTGGTGAGAAGAGAGGAGGATAGGTAACCGTCTATTAAAAGTTAGCAACACTTAGAACGTATTGCATTTTTTAGAAAGTGTATGTTACTTTTAAAGCAACAGGTTCAAGAATGTTCTTCTCACTATTGGTTATCATATAGGGAAAAACTAAATTTCATATTTTCAGTGTTTTTAGAGGTATAGAAAAATCAGTTTCCTACTGAAAAAAACAGAAAAAGTTTTCTTTTTAAAGCTAAAAGTGAAATCACTCTTTTCTTTACAAACAATATGTCACTGGCAAGAAATAAACAAGAAGAACAAAGGGGAAAAAACAGAAATAGTTGTTTTGTCGACCCCTCCCTACTCCTGCCAACATCAATGTATTCGTAGGACTGTAAACATCAAATATAGAAAATGCAGATTCATCCTTTGGGAAGCTCTCCACTGAGTTAGTGTAGTTTGTTTCTGGCAGTCTTACTTCTTCGGATGAGACTTGGGGTGTTGCCAATAGGCTAAAAATGCACCATCATTGCTATTTCTCTGTCCTCAGCATCCTAAGTGGTTTTTTTAGTTCTTGCCCAGTCTCCTTTGTTTTCCCAGTAAGTTGAGTGCATTTAGATTGCGTTGTTCACTTTTAAGGTGACATTTGAACGAAATCTATTGTTTGGATGACTCATTTACCCTACTTATTCTTGACCCCTTGATGATTTTTTTAATGCTAATGTTTTAGTTTCATATTTTTCCATTAGAACTGAGAATGCTCTGAAGCTTGTCTTACTAATTTCATCCTACCTATAGAATTCGGTGTATCAGAATTTCAACTTGTTGAAATCATTGAAACTTAAAGCGAAGCTGAGAGGTTGTTTTTCATTTTTTAAAAAACTATTGGAATGTCTTGAAGATTAGCTCTATGATAATGCAGTGTACTTTTTACACTTTGCATCTGTCATTTGAGACTATTGACTATATATTTAAGAAGTAAATCCTGCTAATGAGAATCTTGTTCAACAGTGGTTTTTGTACTTGTGAATGACCTAGATAATATTATTTAATTATTCTATTCATGTGCCAAAGATCATATTGTTTCTTATGTAACCTTGATTTTCCTCCTTGTTCTAGCCTGTTTTCCTCTGTTAGCCTGTTCATGCATATATGTAGTTAAGTTAAAAATATGATGTTGGGAGTATTTGGTAAAGAATTAGATAATACTGCTATCCCTAGTTATGAATTGACCAAAGGAATTTTTAGAAGATTTAAAATGAATATAGTTTTGGTTTTTGAAGTAGAATTCAAGAGTTAAAAATCATCTCATACCAGCTTACACAGGAGTTTTTGGGGTTTTGGTAGAGACTTACTGCAGGCTACCTTTTATAATTCAGTAACACATTTTAAATAATTGATTTGTACTAGTTGGTAGGGACCAAGTCAAGAACTAATTACTTGCTATTATCCAAATAAGTTTTCATTATTATCTCACTGCTACTTAATAGCTGCATAGTAGTGAAAGAAAACGTAAGTGCTCACTTGTCTGTGTAGGTTCAGTTTTAAAATGTTTTTCGCAGTGACTCACCTTCATTAGATTTCCAAAAATGACAGTTTGAATGACAGTCCTTGTTTGAATATGTGAGTTCTTACATAATTGTTACAAATCAATCCAGAAGGATTTGGGGGAGATGGTGGTAGCAATGGCTTCAGAGTTTTTCAGTCTATTTGCCTTTGCCATTTTCCTCCCATTAGTAAAGTGGTTATGTAAAAAGATACATAGCAGATAGACAGCAATACCAAACCTCTGGATAATATTTACAACAAAACTAGGTAGTGAGATATCCCCCAAATAAATTTAGGTGGTAACAAGCCATACCAGTCACAAAACTTGCAAGATATTGTCAGGGAGGAAAAAAAATTTACCTCTTCCTTTTCTAGATTCTTCTGGCTGGTCTAATAATTAAATTAACATGAGATAGATTAACAGGAGAAAATCTAATGTTAATTTTGTGCATACGAGAGACTCAAAGAAGTGACCAGAGCCAGCAGCTTCTGTACCTTTAAGACAAGCAAACACCAGCAAAATAACTTTGTGAAGAACTGATAATGCAAAGAAATTTAGGCTTGGGTACCAATTAGTGACACATCTAAGCAGATGGTTTACACAGCTTTCTCAGCCTTGAAGTCCCTCTTTCCATTGATAAGGATGTCTCTGTCCCTCCTGTTGCAGCGAGACTACGTTTTACATGGGAAGTGATTTCCTGCTTTCAGGGGAACAAAGAGGAGGGGGGTCAGAGTGTTCTAGCACTGGCTGTTTTCTTTTTTTTTTTTTTTTCCATTTATTTTTATTAGTTGGAGGCTAATTACTTTACAATATTGTAGTGGGTTTTGTCATACATTGACATGAATCAGCCATGGATTTACATATATTCCCCATCCCGATCCCCCCTCCCACCTCCCTCTCCACCCGATTCCTCTGGGTCTTCCCAGTGCACCATGCCCAAGCACTTGTCTCATGCATCCCACCTGGGCTGGTGATCTGTTTCACCCTAGATCATATACATGTTTTGATGCTGTTCTCTCGAAACATCCCACCCTCGCCTTCTCCCACAGAGTCCCAAAGTCTGTTCTGTACATCTGTGTCTCTTTTTCTGTTTTGCATATAGGGTTATCGTTACCATCTTTCTAAATTCCATATATATGTGTTAGTATGCTGTATTGGTCTTTATCTTTCTGGCTTACTTCACTCTGTATAATGGGCTCCAGTTTCATCCATCTCATTAGAACTGATTCAAATGAATTCTTTTTAATGGCTGAGTAATATTCCATGGTGTATATGTACCACAGCTTCCTTATCCATTCATCTGCTGATGGGCATCTAGGTTGCTTCCATGTCCTGGCTATTATAAACAGTAGCACTGGCTGTTTTCAAGTAACTTTAACAACTGATTGGTATGCCCTTTTGTCATATTTGGGGTGATAGAACTCAGGAAAAAATTAGAAATAAAAGAAAAATAATTTTGAAAGTTAAAACTAATTAATTTTAGTCTTAATAAACAGAACACATAAATACCATAAAAAAATAGAAGGTAAATAAGAGGCGAACTTTAAAGCTCAAAGAAAAGTTAATAGAGGCACAGAGGTAGAAAACAAACGTAAGGATACCGAGGGGAAAGCAGGGGGTGGGGGGCGGTGGAAGGGGTTGAATTGTGAGATTGGGATTGACACATATATACTGTTGATACTGTGTATAAAACATAACTAGTGAGAATATACTGTATAGCAAAAATAAAAAACCTCTAAGAGAAGTGAAGAAAGCAACATAAAGGATCAAGAGAAAATGACAACTACTGAAGATAGTCATGAAAGAAAAGAAAAAATGGAAAATATGGACAAATATGAGTCCATGAAGAAGAAACCCAAGGTAAAGTAGAACAAGCACTAGTAATAAAAATGCCAGAAAATAAGGAAAACTAATCAATTCTACTTCCAAAATTATTTCTTAGAGAAAAATCTTTCCATTTACCAAAAAAAAGAAAAAGTGAATCTCTATACTGAAAGAGTATATTATGCCTGAGGTGTCCAACACTGTGGAATATCCTGGTAAAATTACTGGTCTTTGAAGTAAAATGAAGTCTTTTGGTCATTTAAACAAAAGGAAAAACTGAACTAGAAAAGAAAGAAAATTAAATAACCATCAGACTTTTCAATACCAATGCTTTATATAAATGAAAATGGAGGAACATACTTAAGAAACTCAAGGGAAAAATATATGAACCAAGGATTTTATATCTAGAAAAACCAACTTTCTAGTAACTAGCAAAGAACACAGGACATCTGTCATCAACATGTAAGAACTCAGGTAATATTGGTCCTATGAACACTTCTTGGGGAATTTTTTAGAGACCAGACTTCAGATAACTAAAGTAACTAGAGAAATAACATCCTAGGGACTGATGGATTAACAACATTAAATACATTGTTACAGATGGTAAAGAGTCTGCCTGCAAAGCATGAGACCTGGGTTTGATCCCTGGGTCAGGAAGATCCCCTGGAGAAGGGAATGGCTACCCACTCCAGTATTCTTGCCTGGAGAATTCCATGGACTGAGGAACCTGACGGGCTGCAGTCCATGGGGTCATAAAGAATTGGACACAATTGAGCGACTAACATATACACAGCTTACTAGAACTTAAACAGGACAACCAGGAAGAGGCCCCTACAGGCCAAAGATGGGACACTTTGAGCTTCAGTAATGATAATATAGTTAACCCTTGAACAGCTCAGGGGTTCAGAGTACCAACCCTCTGAACAGTGGAAAATCCATTACAGTGGGTCCTCTTTATTCATAGTTTGTGTAGTGCTATCCTGCGTATTCAGTGAAAAAAATAGTATATGAGTGGACCCACGTAGTTCAAACCCATGTTGTGCAAGGGTCAACTGTAATTGACCCTTTCATCAATAGATGAAAACCATAAATATATTAATCTATGAGTTCATAATGATATTTTGAAACAATTTAAAAATTGGTCATCTTTGGAAGATGATACGAAACCAATCCGTTACAGAGCAAAGTGGTCAATAAAAGAGAAAATCAAACATGTAATTTGCTTTCTTGAACTGCACCACTGAGTAACTAAACAGATGGGGAGGATGTCTTTAATTTTTTAAACTAAAAATGAATGATAGAATATCACCATTTAAAAGTCCTCATTGGATGGATATAGGCATTTAGCATGAAAGGTACTGAAGTGAAGTGAAGTGAATTCGCTCAGTCGTGTCCAACTCTTTGGGACCCTGTGGACTGTAGCCTACCAGGCTCCTCAGTCCATGGAATTTTTCAGGCAAGAGTGCTGGAGTGGGTTGCATCTCCTTCTCCAGGGTTTCTTCCTGACCCAGGGATTGAACCCAGGTCTCCCGCGTTGCAGGCAGACACTTTACAGTCTGAGCCACCAGGGAAGCCCATGAGAGGTGCTAGGAGTACATAATCGAGATGACCAGACATCATGTGTCTCCTATAATCCTATGAAACACCACCAATAATCTTGCCAGAAGTGCAAACCTGAGTTTCATGTATTCTCTGGATCCAGCTGCCAATTGGAAGGAACATGCTAAACTGCACCAAAAATGTGCAACCAGCAAAATCTAGGCAATAGAAAAAACGCTACCAGTCGAATTGCCTGTGTTTCCAACAGATAAGTTGTAAGAAAATGCACACTATGAAGAAGAACTCTGGTAGGTTATAAGTGACTTTAAATATATCATATTTTTTTAAATGAGCTAAACTAGACTATAGTATCTAAGGACGGACATTGGAATGATAAAACTACTTTTAAAACACAAGGAAATTATTGTCACAAAAATGAGGATGATGGTTTTATGGAGGTGGGGAGGGGTTGTAACTGGAACAAGTCTTCTGGAATATCCAACAAAGTTCAATTTCCTGACTTGATGGCATTTACCATATAATTTATTTTATTAAACCATATGTCTGTTGTATATAGTTTTATATGTGTGTTCTATTTTGCCATAAAAAGGAATAAAAATAACTCAAAACAGTACCAAACGTTTTAAGACTGATTATCTCTGGGTGACAGAAGAACTGGTAATTTTAATGTTTCTTTTTCTCTTTCATGTGTATTTTTTTCTAATTGTACTTACACTGAACATTTCTGAGATATGCAATTTAAAATTAGAAAGTGACATTTCAATATAAATTTTGTAAAAATCAGCCACAGAGTATCTTGGTAGGACTTTATTTAAAATAAAGGGGAAATTCAGAATATTATAATATTTTAATCAATGGCTGTGACTTCTTTTTCTTACAAAACTTAAAACTGTTTAGTTTTTCTTAGAGAGGTGACACAGTGCCAGTCTGGTGAACAGATGCAGGTTTGCAAATTTTCCTGACCTTCTTGATCCGAATCCCTCTAAGCCTTAGTGTCACTTTCCTTTTGGGTCAAAAAAGGGGTGACGGTCTCATCACACTTGATAGTAAAAAGAAATTCAAGGAAAGCTGTTTGTAAGGTGAGACTTCTGTGCTAACACATCACCCTCATTACATCTACTGAGCTCTACAAAATCTTGTGTTCTTTTTATTTCTTTGCTTAGAGCAATAAATGAAAACCTAGTCTTTCAGGAAATGCATGGATAAGTTAAAACGCTGGATAATTTGTGTAGTAATGAATGGTCCTTTCAATTTCATCTTCACATCATATTATCCATAGCTGTTTGCTTAAAAAAGAGCAACTCTCCATTCTAGCATGGAGACGGAGTTGAGTTTGATGATATTGATTATGCTAGGTGGCTGGTCCTCTGTTTGACCTTTTTACCAGACTGTTGCTCAAGCACCTTCAAACAGAGAAATATTAGGTACTATCATTAGATAGCAAATTAGACCATATATGTACAAATAAATTTTAACCTTTTTTGGTGAGAAAATAGGCATAATTCATTTTCTTGGTTCTATCTCAACTAAGGAATCACATTCCTGTGGGATGAATTACTTTTCACTTTTTCTTTTAATATTGCGCAAAGTTTACGGTGATAGCAAATTTAGTGCCCTTAGATAACGAGGGCACTTTCTCCTCATTAGCAGTCTCTATATGAGAATGCACTGATTTTTTTCTAAAACTAAAACTTGAGCGTTATCAGAAACCCCTTCTATAACTTTTTGGGAGGCAGGTAATTGTTTTTTGTTTGTTTTTTGGTGGGAGAGAGAAGGGTTTTTA
Organism: Cervus elaphus; assembly: GCF_910594005.1. NCBI lineage: Eukaryota > Metazoa > Chordata > Mammalia > Artiodactyla > Cervidae > Cervus > Cervus elaphus. Next base: position 28,592,371 of record NC_057840.1, read on the forward strand.
TTGCTTGGCTGGTTTTGCTTTCTTCTTCCATATCGTGAATGTCTTTACCTAAAGAATGTGTGATGTGGAACGGGACTTGTACTTTTAGATGATATGTCATTTTTTTCCCCATCAAGAGTTCACGCTGAAACCCAAATAGAGATAAGCTAGAAGAACATTATGCTTAGTGAAAGAAGCCGGTCACAGAAAACCATATATTATATGATTCCATTTATAAGAAATGTCCAGAATAGACACATCCATAGAAACAGAAAGTAGATTAGCAGTTGCCAGGGGCTGAGGGGAGGAGATGGGGGTGGCAGTGGGGGCGGGAATGATTGCTAATGGGTACAGGCTTGCTCTCTTTTGGAGGTGATGATGCTATCCTAGAATTAGATGGTGATGATGGTTGCACACCACCGAGAATATACCTAAGGGTCCTGTATTGTAGGCTGTCCTGGAGGAGGTGCCCTGCCCACCTGACCTTTCTCCCACCCGCCCACTCAGGGTTGCCTGAGTTAGAGACCTGGATGTGGCTTGAAAATCACTCATCCGAGCAATATAAACTCTTTTATTGCCTGATGAAAATAGACCAAGTAAAAGCTGGAGGCCATTACTTCCTTATCTCCTTGTATATTAACAATGTGTTAAGAGCAGACATAGAAATAAATTGGGTCATAAATGCTTATTCTTGCATGGGGCCTTCTTTCTTTTTGTATTTCTATCGTGGAAAGCCTCTTCCCTTTTTTTTTTTTTTTACCAAAACATTCAGGATAAACATATCTATAAACTTAATGATCTGCGGCTGTGATACCCATTGCTGAAAGTCCAAATGTCCTTTATAGCAGTCCTTTATATCCTTTTGGCTTTATTCTCAGGACCAGGCACTATGTCTCTAAATATTGCCTTCTTTATTCCCAACTGTGATCTGCGCCTCTCCCCTGTTCTGCCTGGTTAGACATAAATACCCCCAAACCAGCATCTCATAGCAACCTTCTTCCCTGTGTAGAGTGCCTTGGATTCTTTTTTTTTCTTTTTTTCCATTAGTAGCTTATCTTCTACACTTTATCTTTGGGAGGGTCTGTATCTATATAATGCAGGTATTATATAGTTTATTCTTTGTTATTCAGAAAAAGATTTGACATTGTGGGTCTGATAGCAAGGTCCAGCGATAATGTGGGCTTTGCTTGCTATACATATTCTTTTAAATAAAGATAAAACTGATATATACATAGCTTGGGCTGATTTATGTTTTCTCTCTGCTCTGCAAGGTTAGAGAATCAAGTAGTAGTAGTAGTTTAGTCGCTCAGTTGTATCCGACTCTTTGCAACCCCATGGACTGTAGCCCACCAGGCTCCTCTGTCCATGGGATTCTCCAGGCAAGAATACTGGAGTTGGGTTGCCATTACCTTTTCCATAGAGAATCAAAAGTTCCCTTAATTGTTTACTAGAAGAAAACATATTTAGGTGGCATGAGAGCAAATAGGAAGTAACAAAACCATGTAAGGATTGACTCAATTCAGTTGTTTCAAAAAATAATATTTTGTTAAGCTTCTGTTTTCAAAACAAGTTTGTATGAATCCAGGGCATGCTTGTCAGGAGGGAAAAGACAGACTGAGGAGGGTGCAAAGGATGGGGGAGCAGGTGGCAGGTAGGTCAGTCTGTTGAGCACTCAGTTTGTTAATGTAGAAAAGTTCTCTGGTTTTGTTTTGTAGCAAGTGAGGTCCGTCTAGTTGTAGAAGAGATAGTCAACTAGGAGTCAGCTGATCAAGGTTCCTGTTCGTTTCTGAGCAGATCAGTATTTTTGAATATATTTTCAGAAGGTCCAAAGTTGATGTCTGTTTAACATATTCTAAATAAAAAGTAGAATCAATGATAAGAGAGTAGAAAACTGGGGCTCAGAGAACAGTTTATGAAATGAGATGAATGGATGGGGGTTGATTTCAGCCCACCTCACCCTAAATGATTATATTAACTAGTCATATTGAAATGCTTTTTAAAAAAGTCACAATTAGTAATTTAGCCCATGTCAAATGCATGCTCTGCATGTGTACGTGTGTGCACGCTCCAGTCACTTGGTCATATCTGACGCTTTGCGACCCCATGGACTGTAGCCTGCCAGGTTCCTGTATCCATGAAATTTCCCAGGCAAGAATATTGAGTGGGTTGGTGTTTCCTACTCCAGGGGATCTTCAGGACCCAGGGATTGAACCCACATCTCCTGCATTGCAGGCAGATTCTTTACCACTGTACCACCTGGAAAGTCCCATGTCAAATAATTATACGTTTGTATGGACAGGAAAGAACAAAGAATCTGAGAGTATTCCGTGCAGTACAGAGAACCAACGTGGCCCTGTTCTTTCTCTCGTGTGTACTGTTTTCTCTTTTTCTAGATAACAATTTGTGCTGGCTTCTGTGAATTATGAGGATGTGTGTGCCTCATTACTTAGCTAAAATCATATAATATCTAGAGTACATCATCATCAAGTGTTTAATAGCAAATTGCAGCTTTTTTAGTGACAGGAATCAATGAATAACATTGCCAAAATTGATTTTAACATATTGGGGAAATGATCTACTTATTGTTTATTCTCAACAGAATATTAAAAATTATAAGCTAATTGCTGGATTGCTGGGAATATTTAATGATGAGTCTTGATTGCCATGTGTTCTCATGACCTTGTGTGCTATTCCAAAAATACATAAAACTACTGAAGGTGTTGTCATTTAATTGCATCAATTTACATCTGCTCTAATTTGATTGTAGATAGTTTTCTCCTTCCATTTTAATGAGAAAAGTGTAATTTTTTTCAACTGCATAGACAACATCTGGGGAAGATGTACGGGACTTCACAAAGGTGCTGAAGAATAAGTTCAGATCGAAGAAATACTTTGCCAAACATCCTCGGCTTGGCTATCTGCCTGTCCAGACAGTTCTTGAAGGTGACAACTTAGAGACGTAAGTTCAATTTTACTATTAAACTTGTATCTGTATATGCTCTTATACCTGATACTTTTATATTAGTGACAAAAGATAAATCTGATACCAAAAAAGAAGTTGTGTTTTGGTAAAATGTTTCATCTACAAAGAGGTAAAATAAACTTGGAATCAGTCTTTGCAACATGAATTTTGACTGTTTGTTTTTGTCAGCACAGGTTTAATTTTGCATGTTTTCCTGAACTTTTGAAATATGTAATAATATGTCCGCCTTTGCACTGGTCATCTCTTTTAAAAATACTTAAAGCAAATTATTGTATTTATGCTCTTTCATTACTTTATTTTCCATTTTCCTCTCTTTGTGGGATTTTTTTTTTACTATTTCTTATATGTTTTGCACTCATTTTACTTATTTTAATATGTTTGTTAATAATGCTTAATTCCTTGCTTCAGATATATACCTATATGAAATCTCATCAAAATCTCACATTGCGTTTCTAATTTCCTTTTTTCTTGAACATGGAAGTGAAATGAGATAGCTTTAAATAGAACCTGTAATAGACAAAGTTTTCTTAAAAGTATATCATTTGAGTTTACAAACATAAATGAAACAAAGTTTCAGATTGCAAAATTACTTTGGGATTATAAAATGAAGGATAATAGTTTATAGCCTGAAATGAAAAGAAATTTTAAAATGAGCCAGAATAAATTCAAGAACAAAATTTAAATTACTAAGCAATTATATGTCAAGATCAAAATAAATATGATTTTAAATCTTTGAATTACTTTTTTTTTGAAATATCAGCATAAATATGCCTGCCAAGGCAATTTTCTTATGCTTGAATCTTGGGGAAAATTAAGTTTTATTGCTAATCATCACCAGAGTTCCTAGTCATAAAGAATAGTGGAGTTCTAGTTACAGAAATATTCCTTCTCAAGTAACTATAGAAGAGAAGCTCTGAAGGGTGGAGTTTTCTACATTATAAAGTAAAGAAAACTGAAGTAAGAACTATAAAAATGTGTTGACATTTAACCTTCAAAACTCATAGTTAATTTATTTGTGTATATGAGAGATAATCAGAGAACAGTAGCAGTCCAGTGTATTATGACAGTCCACGTCTCAAAGATGTCAAAATAGAGGGATAGACTATTTAGTTCAGTTTTTTTTTCCATATAAAACCCTTTGGACCACGGGCTTTACTACATTTATATGCAATTTTTTTTTTAGTTTGTTGAACTACTAAGAAATAAAAAGACTACAGACAAAGTAAAGTGGGTATTTTTATCCCTCCATAGGTAATATTATGGATGTACATGAAGAAAGAAATACAACACGGCTATATATGTAGATAGGTCCAAAAATACCACATACTCATTTAAAGCATACCAAAAACTTCAAACTTTTTGATAACTTTGCTTGATATCAAATTCCATACAATTAAGATATATGCCTCCCAGTCATTTTTTTCCACAGTACGTTTTAGAAGAAATTTTATTGAAATGATTTTATTTTAAGGCACACTATTGAAATACTTGGGATTCCCTGATAGCTTGGTTGGTAAAGAATCCACCTGCAATGCAGGAGACCCCAGTTCGATTCCTGGATCGGGAAGATCCACTGGAGAAGGGATAGGCTACCCACTCGAATATACTTGGGCTTCCCTAGTGGCTCAGCTGGTAAAGAAAATGCCTGCAACACTTAAAATCTGTAAAGAAAGGTATATTTTTGATCCTGTCTTTGTTTTGCGGATAGATTATTTTCCCTTTCTTTCGAAAGGTATATAATAATACATTCCTATTTGTTTTAGTATCTAACATATAGTTTAACTATGCTGAATACCTAATAAAGATAAAGTGTTGCTTATCTTGGTATCAGATCTAAATAATCTTTAGAGTAAGTGCCTGAAGCATAGAATTATCACACAGTGGTTTTATTTACAAGATAATTTGATAGGTTTGAAATAGTGATGTGCTTTTGACTCTTTGGATAAACCATTGGCATTTTATGTTCCAAATAGCTACATCCCTTGCATGAGTCATGCGGATAGATAGATCTTTTAAGTTGCTTTTAAGCAGTTTTGATAATTTGCCTTTCACTGTTAAAATAATGACTGACGTTAATAATTCTGAGTGATTCACTTAAAGGAAAAGGGAACAGAAAAGTGTGTGCCAAGTAATTCTGTGCTGATTTTGGGCTGTAACGCTGAAGATGCTTCATTTCATCAAAGATGAATGTACCAGCATTTCAGTGAGAGGAAAATGAGAGAAAGAAAAGGAGTGTAAGATTAAATCAGATGTCATGAGATCCTTTTTTGAAAAAGATTTATGAGCTACTGGATACATTGGGCAGATTTTCTCCCTTTTTTAATCCTAGAACGTATTCTTAGAGTCGGTATAGTTCATTTTTCTACTGAGCCCTTTCTAGTACAGGGCCACTTAATCTTCTGGTGTAACAATTTATGTGAGTAGGTAGTAAAAATTTTGATTTCACTTATTCTGTTTGTGGGAGGAGAACATTGGAGAAAAACCAGTGAAGTGGTAAATGTGTTGAAGTTATTTATGAAGCTGATTAGAATTTCCTTTTGCTTCTTTCTCTTTCATCCCTGCAAAATGTAATGTCTTATCCCCTATCCAGTAATTTTACATGCATGCATGGAGGGGATTTATGGGAAAATTAGTTATTACTAAAAGGAGGTAAACAAACCCATGCTTAGGTTTATTCAATTAATTTTATAACTATGCAAGATTTTTTTCACAAAAAATAAATCAAAATAAATGAGTAGAGCTTGATGAAAGAGTTATTACCATTGAAAATAAACCTGGGAAACAAGCTCAAAGGGTGACAAAGTAATTTGAGAATTGAGTGAGATTTATTGCCTAAAAAGGTAGCTTAGTTTCCCTGAAAATTAAAAGGAATAAAATAGGCACGTCTCCCTGGTATTGGTTGGGCTTCCCTGGTGGCTCAATTGGTAATGAATTCGCCTGCAATGCAGAAGACCTAGGTTGGATCCCTGGGTTGGGAAGGTCCCTTGGAGAAGGAAATGGCAACCCACTCTGGTGTTTTTGCCTGGGAAATTCCATGGACAGAGGAGCCTGGTGGGCCTCAGTGCCTGAGGTCACAATAGTCAGACACGACTTAGCGACTGAACCACCGCTACCGCGTGTATTGGTTAAGGTGGAATAGATGAGTTTCTTGGTTTTTTAAGTTCGTACTGTAGCAAGAACCATCTCATAGTAAGTGGAATTATGGTTGTGGGAGCATTGGACTGGGACGAAGTGACAGTTCATCCCCAAACTGAAAGATCAGTAGGACCCAAAACTCAGTGTTTGCTACCCCGGGGAGGAGAGGGAGAGTTTCCCAGCAAGGCAAACATTTTCAAAAGGTGAAAGACAACCCTGTTTTGGAAACTGGAATGAGAAGTTGAGAACTGTGAGGAGAAATGAGAATGGAAAGGAAAGCAGGAAGCAGATCATGATCAGTCTTATAAAGCAGGTGAAGATGTTTGTAGTCTGCAAGAGCAGAAGGGAAGAAGGCATTGAAGCTTCATCTGTTAGAGCCGCTGGGACCCCTGCTATGGGACAGATGGACTTCTGAAGACAAACAGAGGGGAAGTGTGAGAAGTCTGCTGAGAACTTAAGGTGCTGAAAAGTCTCTAAATTCATCAAAGAAAGTCTGGATTGCATTTCCTATAACATTAGGTATATTTAGTAGAGTCTCATGTATTAGTGTGTGATTAGCCAAAACACCCTGTTGAGACACCACTCTGGAACACAGTTGAGAGGCAGCATTATGAAGTCTGGGTTAACATAGAGATTGGTCTTTTCTTAACCCCCTTTAATCATGGATTCTAACAATTCAGGGAGAATATTGCCCAGTTTTCTTCTTCTGGAATTAAATGAAAAAGCTTATCAGTTAATATATTTTCTACAAATCAAAGTGCTTTGAAGTCAATAAAGCCTAAAGTTTTATTTATTTTTAATCATTTTCTTTTCTCAGAAATTTTCACAATATATAAAGAAGCTTTCTTTTGAGACACTCTTCGGTTCAGCTTTTTGCCTCTGCCATTCTTATCTTAGTTCAATGAATCACTATTGTACTAACTGAATTAACTTTATCAGAACCAGTCAAGCAGTTTCACAAAGCTTTTCTGAGTTCAATTAAGATTTAAATATATATATATATATACACACACACACACACACACACACGTATTTTTCTTACATTTAAAGCTCACAGCAAACGTTGTATAGTTGAATTTTAGAAATGATCTCTGGGGCAGTTCCTGTGTTTTTTAGAAAGTGTTGAAAGTGAGAACCCAGGTCTCCTGCATTGCAGGCAGATTCTTTACCATCTGAGCCACCAGGGAAAGTGTATAGAAAATCATTTATCTGACACTTAACATCTGTATTTCAGAGTTAATGAAAAGTAGTGATGTGAAAGACTTTCCTGGTGGCTCGGACGGTAAAGCGTCTGCCTATAATGCGGGAGACCCGGGTTCAATCCCTGGATGGGGAAGATCCTCTGGAGAAGGAAATGGCAACCCACTCCAGTACTCTTGCCTGGAAAATCCCATGGGAGGAACCTGGTAGGCTACGGTCCATGGGGTTGCAAAAAGTCGGACACAACTGAGCAACTTCACTTCACTTCTAGTGATGTGAAAAAAACTATTGAATAATACTGTTTTCTTTCATTGTTATGTCTATTTTATACATGGGTTATTAAGTCTATTTACAGTATAAATGTTCTGACAAACACAGACCAAATAAATGCCTTTTTTTGAAATAAGTCCTAAGAATCTCAGTTTTCCACACCAGTAAGATGACTTTCCGTCCTTTTAATCTTTGCTTTGTAGACATCAACTTTTGCTTTTCAGTGGGAGATAATGAGATCATTAACTTTTTCTTAAGTAGGTATCTATAATAGAAATAGGAGAATCAAGTAGATCTAGAATAATTTAAATTTCTCTTCTTCTTTGTTTCAACCAGCATTAGCTTTTGCAGGAGACTTTATTTAATTAGACAACTAATTTTCTTTAGGCTTGTAAATTTCCACATTCATCAGTATTCCCCCACACCTCCCCACACCCCCAATAAAAAAGGGTTAGGGTTTGAACTAACTTTTTATTAGGATCATTTGTTTTCAAACATTTCTTACAGAATTGGGGTTTTCTAGGCAGTGCTGTGAGATTGGAGTGTATCTCCAGGGCTAGGAATGATAATGAATAATTAAGTTCCAGTCTCAAGCTCTGACTCTAGTAGACAGTGTTCCTTTTATCAGTTTCTTAGATAGAATTTCTGGATAAAATTTTGTTTGATAAAAGTGTATCATGATCTAGCAACATTACTTTCAGTTTTATGGATAATCGAGAATTTTGGCCAGGTGTAGAGGAGAGCATCTAGGCTGTATCTTTTTTCAGTGTATCTGTGAGGTTGAGATACTCCGTGTACACCTTTATTTGGATTTTATTTAAAATTGGGGAAAGGGGACTCCCCTGGCAATTCAGTGGTTAAGACTTCGAGTGTCCAATGCAAGTGGCGCAGGTTCCATTCCTAGTCAGGGAACTAAGATCCCACATGCCATGTGCTGCAGCCAGGAAAATATGTTTTTGAAAGATAAATAAAATTGAGCAGAGATTCAGAACATTTCCATTTTATTGCAACTCTGCCATCAATATATAATGTAGTCCTTGGTATTTAACTTTACCTTTCTGATCAAGTTTCTTCTGCAGGAAAAACAAAAATATGATTGCACCTCTGTCCAGTACATTATGAAACATTACTTTTTAAATTATCCCATAATTTTGAGCTATTTTAGAGCATTCTCTTTCTTTTTCCAATCAGACTATTTAAATGTGTTTGCTGTCTATAACAAATATCCTATAATATCTGTGAAAAGGCCCCTGCAGGCACTTGGATACATAGCAGCTTTTCTAGAATAAACAGTCATTTCTGTTTGTTTTGACTTCTTTCATGGTGGACCTCAGGGCAACCAAATGCAGGCGTGGAAGATGATTGAGACTGTACCCCACCCCCCACCCTCCGACTGACCGCTTTTATCTTAAATTGCTCTAAAGTGTTTGTTCTATGACTTTTGTCTCCTTCTGCCCTCTTTGCAGCCCTATCACACTCATCAGTATGTGGCCGGAGCAGTATGAGTGAGTATCCACTGCTCCGTATGCGCAAGACGGATGTTCTGATCAGTTTTACTAGCATGGGGTGATTACTAAACTCTTATCCTAAAATAATAGTTCTGCCTCCTGGGTAACAATCCTAGTGGTTTGTTTGCATGTCAAATTCATGATTTAACTAAGCTAACATTCGTAATAGTAACATCTGTCAATATTTGGGCATAAATCTGTTTCTTTGCTTTCTCTCTTCCAGCCCTTCGCAGTCTCCTCAGCTGTTTCATGATGATACCCATTCAAGAATAGAACAGTATGCTACACGGTGAGAAACTCTGCTGGGATCCCTCCACCATACTGCCACCCAGAATGTATTTCTTTCTGTATTAATCTTATATCATTCACATGCCTTGATTTAAGAGATGTAGTTTTGCAGGAGTGATGATTCTATTATATTTGAAATCTGGGCTTTCATCTTTCTATACTGTAATTTGCACTTTACCAAACACTTGCAATATATTCTACTGAGTAAATCTCCATGGGATGTGATTAGTGAGCTCATGAGAATGCAAACACTGTACAAACAGGATTTAGATAATGTAACCCAGTTTCAATGAATGAAAGTACTGAAAGTGTTCTCAAGAGATGGTGTACGTATGAATTACAATATGTAATTAAATGTATGCTAATACTTTACCACAGAGGTTTATTTTGGAGTTCCCAAACAATATAAAAGTATAAGCTGGTCTTATTGGATTGTACAAACTTTTAACAAATATGTACTAGGCATTGACAGTGCTAGTAACTGGCTATGCTTTAAAAGGTTATAGTTCAGCCTATGGTTGCTGAGGGGAAGGATGATGGGATGGGACAGTCAGAGAGTTTAGGATAAACATGTACACACTACTGGATTTAAAATGGATAACCAACAAGGACCTCCTGTATAGCACAGGGAACTCGACTCAATGTTACGTGGCAGCCGGGATGGGAGGAGAGTTTGGAGGAGGATGGATACGTGTATATGTATGTCTGAGTCCCTTTGCTGACCACCTGAAGCTATCACAATATTGTTAATCAGCTACACTTCAAAATAAAATGAAAAGTTTTTTTAAAAAGGTGTGAAAAATCTTAAGGACAAATATAACACCTGAAAAAATAAATAAATAAAAGGCTATAGTTTAAGCAACATAATAAAAACAGTCACATTTGAACTGAGTCTAGGCCAAGTAGAAATTTTAGGAAAAAGTGGAAAAACATGCTTAAAAGCATTGAGCTCGGAAAGAATACAGTTTATTTAAAGAATGGCAAGTAGAGAAAGGGGCAAGGACAAGACAGTCACAGTGAAGGGACGGAAGCTAAAGTCCAGTACTGTGGGGCCCACTTGCTAAGGATGGGCTTCCCTAACAGCTCAGTTGGTAAAGAATCCACCTGCAGTGCAGGAGACCCTGGTTCGATTCCTGGGTCAGGAAGATCCACTGGAGAAGGGAAAGGCTGCCCACTCCAGTATTCCTGAGCTTCCCTCGAGGCTCAGCTGGTAAAGAGTCTGCCTGCAATGCAGAAGATCTGGGTACGATACCTGGGTTGGGAAGATCCCCTGGAGAAGGGAAAGGCTACCCACTCCAGTATTCCTGAGCTTCCCTCGAGGCTCAGCTGGTAAAGAGTCTGCCCGCAATGCAGAAGACCTGGGTACGATACCTGGGTTGGGAAGATCCCCTGGAGAAGGGAAAGGCTACCCACTCCAGTATTCTGGCCTGGAGAATCCCAGGGACTGTATCATCCATGCGGTTGCAAAGAGTTGGACACGACTGAACGACTTTCACTTTCACTTGCTAAGGAGTAAGATTCTGTCCTTTGGTAAAGAGGAGTTAAGGAGAATCTTTAAAGATGAGAGGGAGAGGGACATAATCAGATGTGTGAGAGAGTGAAGACTGACTTAAGAGTCTGAGAGATGGTTCACTAGGAAACTACATAACATGATGTAAAATAAAAGTCTTTAGGCCTGAAGGCGGTGGTAATAGAAATAGAACTCAACATTAGATGTTGTTCTCATTTCAACGTCTTGTTAGGGAATTTGAGCTGTTCTGGATTTTGTGGGAATTAGGACAGTTTAAGAAACACTGAGGCTGTAACCAATCAACTGTACCCTATGTGGCCACATTCTCTAACCTCTTCATTTTCGTTTTTCAGACTGGCCCAAATGGAAAGGACTAATGGATCTTTCCTCACTGATAGCAGCTCTACCACAGGAAGTGTGTAAGTAAATCATGAAATTAATGCTGCCTTGGAAAGCTGGTTCTTATATTATGGCTGTCGGAAGTAATCTTCATTGACTGTGGCTCTGAATTTTGATCCAAATCAAAATTGATAAGTGTGGTTATAAAAATGTCTACATAGATTTTATGGTTTCAAGCCATGATAGTATAAATTGGATATGTTTATTTATTTAGTTTCATATAAGTTACTGAAAATCCTATATTTGGCTACTCGTCTGCCCTAGGAAAATCATATTATTTATTTATAAATACAGGTATAGATATTCATTCCATTTATCTGATATTTCTTGTTAATTTAACAGATGTAATTCTATAGAATATGTGCCATTCTGTAAAATTCTTTTCCTTCTGCATGCTCATATTTTCTCCATAATCTCTGCCACTTAATAGTTATGACCTACACAGGCTTGGACATCTACTCCTTACCCTTCACTGGAAAGTGTTAACTCCTCTGCCAATAATTTGATTTTATTAGCAACTAGGAAAAGCCTCATTAACTTTAGAATGCTTTTTAGGAACCTTTCTTGGCAGATATTTTATCTCTGATTATTCCACTGTCATGTGCCATCTTGCTTTTATAGCTTTTCCCACCCTCCACCACCTTGGAATTAACATTTTCAATTCTGAATGGTGTCTGTGGTTTCAGCAGTGTCGAGTTTAGTTGACTCACCCAGTCATTGTGGTTTGGATCTGGTGGGAAGCTCTAAGGTTGCCAGGAAAGTTGTCGAACTTGGTTCTTAGGTATTTTATACTAAATAAGATTATAGAGACAGCCAAGTTGAAATACCTAAGATACTCTAACATGAAATGTCTCCTGGTCAATATTTTTAAAAAATTGTTTTACTATCATTAAGCTTATAAATAGAAGTTCTCAGGAGATTTTTCAATTTTCAATTTCAAAAAATAGTAAGTTAGTACTTTATAACAATACAGTAGTGACTTATACATTATTATTAATGTACTGTGTGCTTGGAACAATTCCCAAACCAAGGTAATAGCATATTCATAATGCTTGTTTCATATTTAAACTCCTAGTATGTATTTCTTATAAAGCAGTTAAGTATCTTGAATATCCTAAATCGACATATTTTCCATCAAGGTTGAGAAATAGCTAAAGAATTAAACAAAATTTAAAAATACGAATTAAAACCAAACTTAAATTCTTTAAATGTGTTTTTCACACCTTGAGATCCAAGTAAAGGCAATAATCAAATTTAGTATTTCCTGTTTTCAAATTAGAATAGACACCGTTTTATTTTTAAGTTTAGCACTAATGTCTGAGAAATGACAAAATAATCATATGACTAACAGCTGAATACATTTTAATATACTGTCAAGAGATATATTAACTCATTCTTCCATCCAAAAAATTACTTATTGCATGCCTACCTTGCAGTGGTGTTCTGGAGGCAGTTATAAGAGCTGGTTGTTAAATTTTTAAGAAGTTTGTAAGCTGCTTGTTAAACAAACACATTTTTAAAATTAGTTTGTATATACTTATGGACTGAAGCCCACCAGGCTTCTCTGTCCATGTAATTCTCCAGGCAAGAATACTGGAGTGGATTGCCATGCCCTCCTCCAGGGGATCTTCCCGACCCAAGAATTGAACCCGTGTCTCTTACATCTCCTGCATTGGCTAGCGGGTTCTTTACCACTAGGGCCACCTGGGAAGCCCATGTATATACTTACAAACCAGCAGATTAGATTAAAATAGTAACAAAAGTAATACTCAGAACTCATTACATCTTAGCTATTTTACCTCATTTTACTCTTACCTATGCTCTTGGGGTGTCAGGGGCTGTGCAGCTATGTATCTTTTTTCAGCTCTATATTCAGTGAAGTCATTAGCTTAAATTGGCCATAATAAAAGTATTTAAACCATAAAAATTAAAAATGCTACAAAGCAGAGCCTTTTTGTTTATTGATCTTGTAGAGAACCTGCTGGTGAACACTCAGCAGCACACCCCTGACATGCTCCCAGTTCTGTAAAGGCCGATGCCGTCTTCAGGAATCTTACAGGCTAGCGGGGAGATGGATAAGTGGTCCCACAGAGGAGGAACATGGTGAGGGCATTTAAAGTAGACAGAATAATGGGACCCAAAGAAGCCCACATCCTAATCCCTGAAACCTATGGCTGTGACTTTACATGGCAACAGGGACTTTGCACAAGTGACTAAATTAAGGATTTTGAGATGGGGAGGTTAGCCTGGGTTATCTGGGTGGGCCCAGTGTAGCCGCACAGGTCTTGATAAGACGGAGGAGAGTCAGAGTTTGGGAGAGAGAGGTAACCATGGGAGCAGAGGTGAGAATCAAAGAGACTTTAGAGGTGCTGCACTGCTGGCTTTGAAAGTGAAGGAGTATGATGGCCTTGGGATACTGGAAAAGGCAAGAAGCAAATTTTCCCTTTTGTGGGAGATTAGATGACTAGTGTTAAGAATGTAGAAACCACTAAAGAGAAATTGTTGTCTAGTTACTGATACATTAATATTTTTAATGAATATTTTAATAAATCTTACTTTGATAAAGCCAATCTGGAAGTCCTTTGCTCTCCCACACTTTAAACTACTGAGTGTTTTGGGGGTCTTTTCCTGTGAACATGCAGAGATCATTCAAGTGAGAACATTAGCAAGGACTCAACCTTCGAAGTCCTACTTTGGACCTAAAGTCTGGTGGTTTGACAAAATTTGTTGTTGTTTTTTAGTCACTAAGTCATGTCCAAATCTTTTGTAACCCCATGAACTGTGTAGCCCACCAGGCTCCTCTGTCCATGCGATTTCCCAGGCAAGAACCCTGGAGTAGGTTGCCTTTTTCTTCTCCAGGGGATCTTCCCAACCCAGCAATCGAACCTGTGTCTCCTGAATTACAGGCGGATTCTTTACAATTTTGCCACCAGGGAAGCCCCAAATATTTTCATTTTAATTGGCATTATTGACTTGACAAAGTGAATAAGTATTACAATAACAAATATCTTTTCTCCCAGTGGATAGCTCATCCCAATGAGGGTGACTTTTCCCTCCTACAAAGAATGCTCAAATTACTGCACAATTGCACTCATCTCACACACTAGCAAAGTAATGCTCAAAATTCTCCAAGCCAGGCTTCAACAGTATGTGAACCATGAACTTCCAGATGTTCAAGCTGGATTTAGAAAAGACAGAGGAACCAGAGATCAGATTGCTAACATCTGCTGGATCATTGAAAAAGCAAGAGAGTTCCAGAAAACATCTACTTCTGCTTTATTGACTATGCCAAAGCCTTTGACTGTGTGGATAAACTGTGGAAAATTCTGAAAGAGACGGAAATACTAGACCACCTGACCTGCCTCCTGAGAAATCTATTTGCAGGTCAGGAAGCAACAGTTAGAACTGGACATGGAACAACAGACTGGTTCCAAATAGGAAAAGGAGTACGTCAAGGCTGTATATTGTCACCCTGCTTATTTAACTTATATGCAGAGTACATCATGAGAAACACTAGGCTGGATGAAGCACAACCTGGAATCAAGATTGCCAGGAGAAATATCAATAACCTCAGATATGCAGATGACACCACCCTTATGGCAAGAAAGTGAAGAAGCACTAAAGAGCCTCTTGATGAAAGTGAAAGAGGAGAGTAAAAAAGTTGGCTTAAAGCTCAACATTCAGAAAACAAAGATCATGGCATCCGGTCCCATCACTTCATGGCAAATAGATGGAGAAACAGTGGAAACAGTGGCAGACTTTCTTTTGGGGAGCTCCAAAATCACTGCAGATGGTGACTGCAGCCATGAAATAAAAAGACGTTTACTCCTTGGAAGAAAAGTTATGACCAACCTAGACAGCATATTAAAAAGCAGAGACATTACTTTGCCAACAAAGGTCCGTCTAGTCAAGGCTATGGTTTTTCCAGTAGTCATGTATAGATATGACAGTTGGACTATAAAGAAAGCTGAGCACTGAAGACTTGATGCTTTTGAACTGTGGTGTTGGAGAAGACTCTTCAGAGTCCCTTGGACTGCAAGGAGATCCAACCAGTCTATCCTAAAGGAAATCAGTCCTGGGTGTTCATTGGAAGGACTGATGTTGAAGGTGAAACTCCAATACTTTGGCCACCTGATGTGAAGAGCTGACTCATTGGAAAAGACTCATGCTGGGAAAGATTGAAGGCGGGAGGAAAAGGGGATGACAGAGGATGAGATGGTTGGATGGCATCACCAACTCAATGGACATGAGTCTGAGTAAACTATGGGAGTTGGTGTTGGACAGGGAGGCCTGGCGTGCTGCAGTCCATGGCGTCGCAAAGAGTCGGACACGACTGAGAATTGAACTGAACTGAATTGATTCCCTCCTTTGAATTGACAGTGCTCCTCCTGAAAGCAGGGTTAAGAATGAAACCTACTATTTCCCTGCCTCTCCTGCTAAGTTTCCCATCTAATAATTTAGCATCTTGGATCATAGGATACAGCAAGAAATGTTTGCTGCCCTTATCAAGACATGGTGTTGTTCTTTCTTTGCTTTTAGCTTAGATCAAAGCTTATCTGTTTCTTATGGGACCTTATTGTAGTAGCAGGAAGTATATGCGCAATATGAGCTTCCCAGGTGGCGCTAGTGGTAAAGAACCTGCCTGCCAATGCAAGAGACTTAAGAGATGCAGATTCAGTCTCTGGGTCAGGAAGATCCCCTGGAAGAGGGCACGGCAACCCACTCCAGTAATCTTGCCTGAAAAATTCCATGGACAGAGGAGACTGGCGGGCTACAGTCCATAGCGTCGCAAAGAGTCGAGCACACTGAAGCTACTTAGCACACACACGTATGCAATATAGTCTAACCCTGGCCTTTTCCTGGAAGTCTCTTAAGGCTCTGGCATTGGTAGGATCCTGATACAATCCCCAAAGACAAAAGATGACAGTATTCAGTGCCACCTAACAATTCAACAACTTTTGAATGAGGGATCAGTGGCTTTCTAAGGCAGACTTGGCTCTTCTGCATCACCCTCAGATCTATCTTGAGGCAACCAACATCGGTATTAGCAATTTAAATCCCAAGGTATTAGTAATTTTTATTGTTGTTGGGAAGGGTTAAAAAAAAAAACAGCTCAGAGTGCCTTAAGCCAAAAATTGTATGTTAGTGAACTTCTACAATAATTTTGCAATTTTTTCTCTCTTGAATTCTCCACCTTACCCCTAGGCCCTCTTGAGTTGAGGTTTTTTGTTATTCCAATCAAGGCTGTAGAAATATTACTAAATATCTCTTGAATAATAATGGTGATGGTGCAAAAACAACCACCATCTCCTCCTTGATATAGATAGAGACTCCTCTAAGAGCCGGGCAGGGCTTTCCTGCTGACTCAGTGGTCAAGAATCTGCCTGCAATACAGGAAATGCAGGAGACATGGGTTTGATCCCTAGGTTGGGAAGATCCCCTGGAGGAGGAAATGGCAACCTACTCCAGTATTCTTGCCTGGAGAATCCCCATGGACAGAGGAGCCTTGTGAGTTACAGTCCATAAAGTCTTAAATAGTTGGACACAAGTGAAGCAACTGGGCATGCATGCAAGAGCCAGGCAGCCACTGTTCTAAGCACTTTGCCCACCGTTGCTTATTCAGTTGTTCATGATGCTCTTGTTACACCACTTTATAGAGGAGGAAATCAGGACCCCACAAGGTGAAGGAGGACGCCCAGGGTCTCGTAGTCAGTGGTGGAGCTGGGATTCAGACTCAGGCATCCTGGCTGCAGGCACAGGGACCCCTGACCATGCCTGACTGCCTCACTTCGCTGCCTCAGCTGGTGTGGGAAGGGAGGGCTTCCTGCAGTGAGGGAGGTGGGAGGGTCAGAGCATCCACAGATCCTTCCAGGCCCCTCTGTCCTTGTTCTGCTTCTGCTCATGTCCATCTGTGCTCCAGCTTCACAGTCTGGACCCAAGGAGAAGATTTTGTAATTCACCATCTGCTGGGCCCAACCTCCCAAATTTGGTTTTTAGGTGGTCTCAGCTGTCGACAGTAAAAGAAAGCCCCTGCCTTGAGGTATGGATTTTGAGACTTGAACTTGTAATTCTAAGTTACCCCAGGCCCTTTTAGTCATTTGTATCTTTAGAAGCAATCATCCTATCCTGCAATTTGGGCCATTCTCTGTCCCTCAAATTGGTCTATGGAACCAGTTCCCTGGCTCCTCACAGCATTCATCTTCCGTGAAAGTGTTAGTCACTCAGTTGTGTCTGACTCTTGCGACCCCATGGATTGTACACTGCCAGGCTCCTCTGTCCATGGAATTCTCCTGGCAAGAATACTAGAGTGGGTTTCCATGTCCTCTTCCAGGGGATCTTCCCAACACAGGGATCAAACCGGCGGCTCTTATGTCTCCTGCATTGGCAGGCGAGTTCTTTATCACTAGTGCCACCTGGTGAAGCTGGTTAATTATTAAGAGTTGTTGACCCCTCATGCATCATGGGCTGCTACTTCTTCAGCCTAGACCTGAATCAGTCTCATGGCATTTTGCCTCACATAAACCTAATCCACAAAACCTAATCCCTTTTCTTCTGAAAGTCTAACTTGGAAATTGTAAAGGCATTCATTTTAAGGATACTAATTTTCTTTCAGGGCTTCCTGAGTAGCTCAGTTGGTAAAGCATCTGCCTGCAATGTTCAATTCCTGGGTTGGGAAGTTCCCCTGGAGAAGGAAATGACAACCCACTCCAGTATTCCTGCCTGGAGAATCCCATGGACAGAGGAGCCTGGCGGGCTACGGTTCTTGGGATTGCAAGTCAGACACGACTTAATTTTCTTTCATTTCAGAGAATGAACCAGGCCCGTCTCAAAAAGAGACAGGACCCAGGATAGTCCGGGGAAATCTGAGTAGCTGAAACCCAAGGACATTGCCTTAGGCCATTGCCATCAGGGTGTCTCACTCCACCTCCCCTCTTGAGTGAACCTGTAGTGTGTGGAAGGATCAAACTGGGGAGCTGACATGATTTGCACTGGTGTTGCTGTTTTCAACTCTGGAGCCTGGAACAAAACAAATCTTTAAAGGAAGGAAATTATTGTTATTTTTGTTTATGTCTTACTTGCAAAAGGTCATTCAATGAATCACAGTTCTTTTGTCACTGGATAAGTACTAATTTTGTAATCCAGACAATTTACTATGCATGACTTAAATACAGTGTAATGGTGTTCTGTCTAATTGTATTTCATTGGTACAGTTCCACATGTTGGTGGCATTTTCTGTTTTAGCACTGGGCACACTATTGATGTTGAATGACTCTAATCTGGTACCTCATGACTCTATAATTAAGAACTCAAATATATCTATTTTTATATCGAACTTTTAGGACTAACAGTCTGTGAAAACCACTTAAGACTAAAATTATATGTTATATACGAATGATATTTAAATTCTTAGTTTTGGAAAAATTGTCTTAATTTTCTTCCAGACACCTTATTGAAAGAATATAATGATAGAGATGATGATGGTAATTATATTTTTTAAAATAATAATATTATGTTAAAGCCCCATACACTTCCCAAAAGAAGTGAATCTATATAAATGTCGACAGCAAGATGCATCTCAAGTCAAATTTTGACTCAGCTGTTTGTATTTGTTTCACTGTAGATAGTCCCCAGATATCTAAAATAGATATTTAGTTGGTGTTAATATTGAGCATTAAGTATAATTCCTGAGGTCAGGTGCCTGAAGGCATAAGTGCTCCAAGGACATAAATGGATTAATGTCGGGGAAATGGGAGAGGAACCATGTGGGGGTCTACGATCCAATCATAGGTCTGCCAGAGAGCTTATAGGGACCAGGCTTTCCTCTAACTCATCTTATCCTTATAGTATTTTTTTTTTTTAACTTTTACTCTGGTCTTTGATTTTCTTTTAGGTGAGTTACTCATAGGCATCATATAATTAATTGTTTTTTAAACCAATGTGAGCTTCAGTTTATCACTCTTATTTACTCCAGTCCCTGAGATCACCACCTAATTTGGTTCTGTTTTGCATTATTGTCGCTCTTTCTTTCCTTTGCCTTATGGACAACGTGCTTTGCTGTACATTTATGTAACCTGGCTGGTCAGAAGAATGGCTAGGTTAGGACTATAGGCATTGACTGGTATCTTTGGACACTAAATATTATGGAGAATGGGAGGCTAAACCTTTTTCTTCTTTATATATGATTTACTGTTTTGTTTCGATTTCTGGCTGATTGCTTGTGATGCTTTATTCTGATGAGATAAAATTTTCACTGAGATATATATGAGCATTTTTCTTTTGTTACTATTTCTTTTTTGCCCACTCAGTCTTTTTGGTTTCTATACTCATTGTTTTTGGCCTAAGAAATATTTTAAATGTTCTGCTTTACTCCTACTTTTTAATTATTTTATTGTTTGTTTAATGCACACTGTATCTTTCTAATTTGTTCATTTGTTCTGTCCATATATCAGATCTGTACTTTATAATCCCCTCTCATTACAGTCTTTCTCATCATTTAAATTGGGTGAAGTGACTCCAAGCATTACTGAATTAGGGTCTTGTCATCTTTAGCAGCTAATTGGTGTCCCTGTGGTGTTGCTCCATTAGCCTCATAGCCTTCTCTGCTCCTTCATAATACAGTTAGGTTTAGGGTACAGTAATAAATTACCCATTTATTCTCTATCAAGAAAATACCCTCTCCCTCCTCAAAATACACATGCACATACCTCCTTGCCACGTTTCTTGTCTTTTCTTTTTTTTCATTTATTTTTACTAGTTGGAGGCTAATCACTCCACAACATTGCAGTGGGTCCTGTCATACACTGACATGAATCAGCCATGGATTTACGTGTATTCCCCATCCCGATCCCCCCTCCCACCTCCCTCTCTACCCGATCCCTCTGGGTCTTCCCAGTGCCCCAGGCCCAGGCACTTGTCTCACGCATCACGTTTCTGTTTGACTCCGCCAGCTGGGCATCCTGAGAGCTTTGCGTTCCGCTTCCAAACCCTGCTGCCCCGCAGCAATGCAGGGGCCATTCTCTCCTCTTCTGCTCATCCTTCTAAATTTAGGAGCAAGTGTGAGATTCTTCTCAAGGCTCCCTTATTTATTTCACAGTGATACCGCGTTTTTGCAAGACTGGTCATCAAAGGATGATGCCATAGCTTATTTCAATCCTTCCCATCTATGTTTCTTATTTCCAGTTTACTCCTTTTTTATTCATTTGATAATAGAAGGAAGGTGAGGTTAGGGAAATTTACTGATAAAGGAGCAATGTAAACCAACAAGAGGCTCATTTGAACCTTTGCTTTGGCTGTTTCGCAGCCCTAACATTCATTATTTTCATTTGCTTCTTTATATCACTCTGATCTCAATGATCAGGACACAACTTTTCTAAGAATGCACTACCTATCAGATGCAATTTCATGTCCCCTCTTTATCAGAGTAAACTGTGATAACACAAGGTAAGATTTTTCAAGCTAGACTCAGGGTCACAGATCTTACCCAATATCAAGCATGTTCATCATCTCCAGGACATAAGTAAAAGGTCCAGGGCTGCCCGTGCCACTCACCTTCCTTCTGGCTGCGTTAGGATGTGCCTGACCCCAGGGTAACAGACAAGCTCTTTAAGGACTATTTATAGTCACATCATTACACAGGAGGGAGCGGGTTCAGGCATGGGATAGCTCGATTTTATACTCTAATTGCTACATAACTTACAAGATGTTTTTCTGAAGCCCTACCCTATACATGCTTCCCAGGTGACTCTGGTGGTAAAGAGCCCACCTGAAAATACGGGAGACATGAGATGCACAGGTTCGATCTCTGGGTTGCGAAGATTCCCTGGAGGAGGGCATGGCAATCCACTCCAGTATTCTTGCCTGGAGAATAATCCCATGGACAGAGGAGCCTGGCAGGCTACAGTCCGTAGGGTCACAGAGAGTCAGACACGACTAAGGCGACAGCATGCACGCATGCACCCTATACATCCGTAGATTCCAGGATTTGTTTACCAAAGGCCGTAAAAACCATATCAGGTACAATCTGCCCAAGAGATTCTGTAGCGGCACTCTCCTGCTAGCATTAACCAGGAAATCTATCATTTGTACATTTACAAGGAGATCTGACTGGATCTCTGGGCTTCCCTGGTGGCTCAGATAGTAAAGAATCTGCATGCAATGCTGAAGACCCAGGTTCAATCCCTGGTCAGGAAAACCCCTGGAGAAGGGAGTGGCAACCCACTCTAGTCTTCTTGCCTGGAGAATCCGATGGACAGAGGAGCCTGGAGTTCCCACAGTCCATGGGGTGCAAAGAGTCAGATACACTGAGCGACTGACAGTCAGTGACATCTCTGGTAAAAGAAGGGAAGGGATTCCAAGCTTGCTGGTAAGCATTTCTTTCCCATAAACATGTCAACTCTGTCTACGTTCTTATGCTTCTGTTTCTGTCAGTTATTAGATTTGACCACATTATTAATACATCTAGTCCATTAGACAAGTAGTTAGAAAAGTGGGAGAACCAGAGTGAATTAAATGGAATTTCTTGTTTAATGCAGAATGATTGATCCTAGAAATGATGTGCTGATAATGTCAAATAAAATAAATATAGATGTTTTAAAAATATCTACAATTATAATTTATACTAAGTTATTTAAATGAAAGAATGTGACAGCTTCTACCACCCTTTGGGTTACAAAGCATTATACAATTGCTTTCAACTACATGCTAAAGATAGTGAAATCAGGTACTTCATTGGGACAGTGATTGCAAAAGACTTTAAACTGGATGGTTTATAAATGACAAGTGTTTTCTCTCATAGTTCTGGAGCCTGAGAAGTCCAGGGTCAAGGAGCTGGTGGATTTAGTGTCTGATGAGGACCCCCTTCCTGGCTAATAGCTGTCACCTTGTAGTTCCCTCACAGGGAATAGGGGGAAGGGAGCTCTCTGGGATCTCTTTCATAAGGGCACTAATCATATTCATGGAGACCCCACTCTCATAACCTAATCACCCCGAAGACCGCACCTCCACTCATCTTTACACTGGGGGTTAGGTTTCAACATGTGAATTTCAGGGAGGAGAAATAAACACTCAGACTATAGGAATTTTTTTTTTTTTATTTTTTGGCCACTCAATGTGAGGCATGTGAGATCTAGTTCTCTGACCAGGGATCGGAACCCACGCCCCCTGAATTGAAAGCATGGAGCCTTAACCACTGGACCACTAGAGAAGTTCCTATAGCAGTTTAATTTTAGTTAACAGTCTTTTAACTTACTCTTTTGGCATTCAGTTTTTTTATTTTGCCTATAAAGTCTTTTATATTAACTATTCAAGTGTTGTACTTTATATACTTTGCTGAGTAAAATATCTCTTCTAAGTTTTGTGAGATATACATGCTAGACCAAGGCCAAGCATGAAATGTTGGTGTGTGTGTGGGTAGTGTACATACACTCTCAGGTAAACTATCTTCCCAGAGTTTTAAAGGAAGGTCATGGGGACGGTGAGTTTTAAGGCGGTCGAGGCTCAGCAGCCGGCCTGACTGTCCTTGTTTCTCCTTCCTCGGTGTCCAGCGACACCCACCTCCAATGAGCCTTTGTGCGTGTCTCCTCTGTCACCTCAGGGAGGACGAGCACGCTCTCATCCAGCAGTACTGCCAGACGCTCGGAGGGGAGTCCCCGGTGAGCCAGCCCCAGAGTCCAGCTCAGATCCTGAAGTCGGTAGAAAGGGAAGAACGCGGAGAACTGGAGCGGATCATTGCCGACCTGGAGGAAGAACAAAGGTGTGCTAGACTTTGGAGGAATCAAGAAGTCTTTCACCCTGGGAAGACTTCTCATGGGAAATCCTTTTGTATGCACTTCCACATGCTCTTACCCATTCTTTTTTCAGGACTACTCTCTAGGAAGCACCGTGGAGGCAAAGTTTCAGAGGACATTAGCACACTGGGCAGCTGGGTGCAGATTACAGCTACATTTCAGGGTTCAGGGGTGCTGTCTGTTAGAACATCTATTTATTTAAAGCTACGGTTTTATTCATGCTTGCTTGTCTCATTAATAAATGTTTTTACCTATGAGGAAGTAGATAGCCTGGGCTACATTTGGAGTTCATGAGCTGTTTTGGAGAGAAGGTGCTATGTCCAATACTAATTCCAGTTTTCCCTCCACTAGAAATCTGCAGGTGGAATACGAGCAGCTGAAAGAGCAGCACTTGAGAAGGGGCCTGCCTGTCGGCTCCCCTCCAGACTCTGTTGTGTCCCCTCATCACACGTCTGAGGATTCA
This sequence comes from Cervus elaphus, assembly GCF_910594005.1. NCBI lineage: Eukaryota > Metazoa > Chordata > Mammalia > Artiodactyla > Cervidae > Cervus > Cervus elaphus. The sequence continues at coordinate 28,615,892 of NC_057840.1, forward strand.
GAACTTATAGCAGAGGCGAAACTCCTCAGGCAGCACAAAGGTCGGCTGGAGGCTAGGATGCAGATTTTAGAAGATCACAACAAGCAGCTGGAGTCTCAGCTCCACCGACTTCGGCAGCTGCTAGAGCAGGTAGAGTGTGCGGAACCTGGCATCCCCGGTCCCCACGCCATCTGCCCCAGTCCCACGTTCCATGGGGCTCAGTCCCAGAGTCAGTAGGAAGATTCATTTCTGGTTTCTCCTCTCCATAGTTGATTTCAACTGGCTTAGAAATCCCTCTACAAACATAAGCATTAAATCCTCACTGGCACCAAAAAAAAAAAAAATGCATTTTCCCAGCTTAAAATGGAATTGCTCATTCTTCTTTAACACTGAAATCTGTTTCAGCTCTGAATAGGTTAAAGGAAAAGATCCTGTCACATACATCTGCATAAATTACATTTGGGAAACATCTGTGGATATTAAGGGAGAGGAAGTGACCTGAACTCTTCATGCTAAAATCTCCTTCCCATAAACTATTTTCAAGAAATTAAGTAACAGATGTTTATTAATTTTCAGCTATTATTTCCTCACATAGCACCATGTTTTATGGCAGTTGTTTGCAAACTTTCTCGACAATAAAAATACAATTTGCATTATGATGAATGCATACAAGTATGGTGAATACAAAATACTAATTGCTGTTATTAAAAAATGCTGCCTCTTTCTATTTTTCTTCCCCCCTCCTCCCTTCTTCCTTCCTTCCCCCTCCTTCCCCTCTTGCCTTTCATTTTTCTTCTATCTTTCTTAGTGTTGGTCAGACCCAATTTTATGACTCATCAGTGGATAATAGCCTGCAATTTTGAAACACACTGTTCTTTGGGATATAAAAGAAGCATCAGATATAGTTTCTGCAATCTTGTTAGGGACCATAATAAGACAGTATGATATATAACAAGATAGTATCATCTATAAAGACATACACACTTTAGAGAGTTAAGTAACTGATTACATCTAGCAGCTGAAGAGTGGGGATCATGTCACAGAGCTAGTAGTGAAGATATCTTTGCAGCAGGTGTTTATTGTGAAGAATCCCAGACGATGGGCCTGGAACTTCCCTCTCTTGGAGAATCTCTGACATCAACATTCATGCTATCTTTTGCTTTCTTCTCTGGCCCATGCAGTGTGGGGCCCCCTAGACAGTGAATAGGAATGCTTTTCTCCAGAAATGATGTGTTTATCAAAGGCAGAAACAACTTTCTCTCCAGTGATTTTCTCAAATTTTAGAAAACCATCTTTTCACAGTTGCTTGCAGTATCTTTTAACTTGTCAGAATCATTCAAAACAGTGTAATTTTTGCATTACCTATACAGCGGGCCACAGAACACCCCTTATACTTTCTGAATGTCTGTCACTGTTTCAGACTTTGTGAGAGACTGTTTGGGAGAGGCTTTACTTAGAAACTGTGCATCATTTAGACCTTCCCCAAGGCCTGGCAGGCTTTCTCTTATCCTTTGAATATTAGGTTCTTACCTTGATGTCACTCCCCTACAGCAGAAAAACTGTATTGTCAATATTGTAAATATGATGTTTCTGATTGGTGCCTGGACAAAGGATGGCTTTTTCCTCGAACTCTCTTATTCAGAATATGAAGTGTGAGTATTAAGGACTTAGTGCACAGGTAGAGTTGTTGTGGAAGGCAGCTGTGCTTGAAAGTTTTGTTTGCTTAGCCTGGTGATACTCTGAAGAGAGAGCCAAGGCTCTCCTGCTCACCGCCCGCCTCCCCCTACTCTCTTCCTCCCATTAGACTGAGCTGCCTAATGGCTCATGAGCCTTCAGAATTGCACAGTAATGCTTTACAAGATATCGGATATCTAAATAGCTCTGTCTATTCTAGACTATAAGGCTCTTATCTCTTCTTAATGACCTAGCATGAATGCCAAAAGTTGATGGAAAATTCAACTCTGATAGTAAAAACTAGCAAAACCGCCAGACTTCAGCTAATATGGATTTAATGGAAACAAACAACATCAAAATCAATGGAACTTCTGCGTTGCCTTTACCATGAATCACGCTTTTCTCATCTGACCATGTACCTGTCAGTGTATCCATCACTATTTCAAATTTCCTGCCTTTGTGAAGTATTTATTAGGTGTGTCAGACTCCTTTCTAATCACAGCAGAAATACTAATTGATCACCTCCTTCATAAAACCCTCTGATGCTGATGCTGTTATCATCAACCCTAGTTTAAAAAAAAAAAAAAAAAATCTAGGTTTTTATAAATAAAAAGCAGATAGTTATAAAATTTCCTCAGAATGAGACAGCTCTGAGTGACCAAGTCTGTATCCAAGCAGCTGAATCCAAAGTCATGCTCTTCAAGCACAGGGAACTTTATTCAGTACTCTGTAATGATCTATATGGGAATTTACGAAGAGTGGATATCTGTATATATGTATAAAGGACTCACTTTGCCATACAACAGGAACTAACACATCATAAAGCAACTTCAATTGAAAAAACAAAAAAACCCCAAAATCGTACCCTTTACCGCTCTCCAATATTGCTCTTAAATATTGATTTAAATTAAAAATTAGCATAATTTTTAAATTAGATAAATTTACTGGATGAGAAGCAGTGTTAATTTTGAAGATGAATGAAACATCTTTCCAAAATTGCTTGATTGACATAAAACTAATAGAACAATCGAGGGAATGACCCTGACATTGATAGGTAAATCCTGCCATATAACCAAGTGAATTCTTCAAAGTTCTCAGATCCAAAGGGAAGGACTGTTTGGTCTTCAGCTGAACACTAGTGAGTCCACCAACTGATGTTAAAGCGTATTTGAAAATAACTGAGGGTGAAGGATGTTGTGTGATTTAATTATCCATAGTTGGGGAAGGGAAGTTAGAAATGTTTTCTTTAATCATTTTTTGAATCTCTTCAATTCTAACCTCTGAATGTGATTCCAGCCTGAATCTGATTCGCAAATCAATGGCGTCTCCCCTTGGGCTTCCCCTCAGCAGTCGGCACTGAACTATTCGCTGGATCCAGACCCGGGCCCACAGTTCCACCAGGCAGGTCTGTGTCCCCAAGACTCGGCTTCTCTCTCCTGTGGTCTACCCCCGGCTTTGCCGTTTGTCTTTTCATTTTAAATAACATTCTTGCACATACGTGCCTTAAGCATGAGGGAATTTGTATTCTCTTTCATCTCAGCTGAGTATAAGGCCATTTTAACAATACCAAAAAAGCAAGCATTTTATAATAATAAACCATAATGCACTTGTCTGTGTAAGGTGTAGTAGTGAATTGAATTTTGATGGGAGAGAAAAAAGAGCTCCTTCCTTTTGGGATGAGCAACAGTTTATTTTGTCTTTTGACTTAGGAATGATTTTTTTTTTCAATAAACTTCTGACTCTGAAATTTCATAGTTGTACACATTCAGAATAAACGACTAACAAATATCACACCAAATATAGTTTTTCTGCCCAGGGTCGGGGACTCAGTATTCTACCTTCTCCATCCTATTTCCGCCAGGCATTTCTGCCTCACCCACCCCATCTAAGGCTGAAGTCCCACCTAGCCTGTCCTTGGTCACAATGGGGACCTGTCACTGCTGTGAGGATGGCCTCTGTCAACCAGGAATTCTGGAATGACATTTTGTTATTGATGAAATTAAGTTCTAAAATCCTACTGAGAACCCCATACTTTAACCAAATTAATTTGTTAATGGGATATCTTTTGCTGCATATATCCGAGGAAAACCTAAAATAGTGAAATTATTTTAAATTAAGTAAGATAATTATTTTGCTGTTGATTGAAGACAAAATAAACATCAAAGTAGAAAGTATCTTATAAAATACCTCTAACTTTTTAGCAGTGTGAGCTAGCCTACGCTGAAGTCTCCTTAAAGAAGGAAGGAAAAAAGTTGATGGAATATATTTCTCTTATGAAAATATACTTTTGGGTTTCCATGGTGGCTCAGTGGTAAATAATCCTCTTGTCAATGCAAGAGACACAGGTTCAATCCCTGGTCTGGGAAGGTCCCATATGCCACAGAGAAACTAATAAGCCCTTGCACCACAACTATTGAACCTGTGTTCTGAAGCCTGGGAGCGGCAACTACTGAGCCGGTGTGCTGCAACTACTGAAATCTGCACCGCCCTGGAGCCTGTGCTCCGCAACTAGAGAAAAGCCCACATGCACAGCCAAAAATAAATAAAGTTATTTTAAAAATAGCTGTGCAAAATAGTGGATTTCTAACTAAGAAATAATATGGCCCCATTACTTATTTTTCACTCGTGAATTTTCCCCTGGCACTTGAATTCTTTCTATAGAAACATCTAATATATTTTAATTATGTAAAAATTCTGTTACCAGAAATTAATGCAAAAATGATTTTGGAATTTTCCCCTAAAGTGATTCTTTGCAAGGAGATGATTTTCACACTGGTGTCTAGAGGCCAGTGCTGACCTTCTTCCCCCTGTAGTTGGGTTTTAGTGGAAGACCGGACGTGAATCTGAGAGCATCCGTTGTTCCTTGTGTCTGCAGGCACGGCGGCAGAGGAGCTGCTGGCACCCCCGCACGACACCAGCGCGGACCTGACAGAGGTCATGGAGCAGATCAACAGCACGTTCCCACCCTGCTGCCGTGAGTATGAAAGATCGTAGCCCCACTGCTAGGCTTTTTCCTTCCATTTCTTCTTTTCTGTGTGAGGCCCTTTGTCTTCTTTGGTGAGATAACAGCAATATTGCAAGCGAGATTGAACATTATTTGAAGATAAATCAGGCTTTCCATATGTCGGCAAGGCAAACAAAACCCAACCTGGATGCCATCACATCCCGGGTGGAGGGCCAGAGCCACCCTGCTCTTTGAGAGCCTTTGATCTGCCCTGTAGGCAGCAACATGGGGCACGTCAAACAAGCCTGTCTTTAAGGAGAAATTATCCTCTTCAGTGCAGGCCATAGTAAGAAAGGTGCATTTCTCCAAAAGAGTGTTTTTTGTGGTGTGCCAGACAAGTTCTGAAAATAGCTTTTTCTAAGTCATCTCTTCTCTTTTCTTCAGATACTGTCTTCTGATGTCATGAAGTTCCAATGTAAAAAGGGATTATTTTCAATTTCACTCCCCCCCCTTTTTTTTTGTTTTGGTGTGAGTTTTGTTTTGTTTTTTTCTTTTTTTCTTTTGGTTAGGGGGTTCTTTTCTCAAGGAATAAAATAGTCACTGTATAAAGGCCAAACAATTTAAAGCATGGAAGATTATGACCCTGTGAATTTTCCATAGGAACAACCAAGAGCCAGAAAATAACCAAATAAAAACAGTTCAAATCCCAAAGGAAACTATATGATTGTTATTTATTGATTTTTTTCCCCAAACATTTTGTCTTCAGCACCTTGGCACCTTGTAGTTTCTGCTGAGCTGTCAGCAAAAACATTTCTGCTGTTTCAAACAAACAGTTTACTGCACATATATACATACTACTTGATGCTACAGTTATATTTTAAATAATATTTTAAGGAAATCAGAATATATTATTTAAAAATATATTCATAATTTTGGGGTGATTAACTGTACTCAGCCTGCACTAAGATTTTAGTATTACATATCAGGTGGCCCTAGTGGTAAAGAATAACCACGTGCCAAGGCAGGAGACATAATAGACTCAGGCTCGACTCCTGGATTGGGAAGATCCCCTGGAATAGGAAATGGCAGCCCACTCCAGGATTCTTGCTTGGAGAATCCCATGAAAAGAGGAATCTGGCAAGCTCTGGTCCATGGGGTAGCAAAGAGTTGGACAGGACTCAGGTGATTTAGCACAGAACCACACTATTATATGCTATTCATCATATATATGTAGTATGTATAAAACAGCCTGACATTGCACCCATTTCCATCCTCTCCTCAGAAAATACCATTTTAAGTGATGGTAAGGAGTCTTTATACTTTGATAATATAAAAATCTCCCAAGATAGGGATAGCTTTTCATAAAAATAAAAACAATTGATTTATTTGTGAAATTAATATATACTTTTTAAAATTCTGCCTAGATTTATTAAACTTTAAAAAAAAATGGATGCAGAATAGAAATGAGCACCTGTCATAGATTTGGTGCCCAATATATTTCTGAATTGAATGAGTGAATGAATGAATGATTAAATGTTCCCATTGGGAAGGAAGGTTTAATTGACAGTACTGGATAGTACTTAGAAGGTTCTGTCGGATTACTTTGCTTTGTTGCCCCTTGTAAGTTGCACAAGTTAGCAAATTCTTTAATAAGCCTTAGCATTTCCAAAGCTTCAGTTCAGTTCAGTCGCTCAGTCATGTCCGACTCTTTGCGACCCCATGGACTGCAGCATGCCAGGCTTCCCTGTCCATCACAAACTCCCAAAGCTTACTGACCATCCTTGGAGAATTTTTGAAAACAAATCGGATTGGCATCCTCCCAATGCCAAGCCAATCCCTTGAGCCCCTGTAACTAATGAGAACTTTAAAATTGCTGGTCACCAGCATACAGTGAATTGATCTGCATGTTAATCTTGACTTTTGATCCTTTGTGAATGAAAAATTAGCATGGTCACAAGTGAATTTCCACTCCTGGCACTTTTGGAATTAAAATGAAACTGTATTCGTAAATCCTAATTGCATGAATTGCCTACTTAAACATGACTTTTTTTTCTTACTGTGTCTCTATATTGTTGCACATAACACTTTAGAATTCCTCTATCTTGGATTAATATCCCAGTTGGTCCTGATAGCATCCTTGAATTATGGCCTTTTAAAGTTTTCTTTTAATTATTTACGTTGAGTTTCAGAGCAGAAAGTCAAGCATGTCCATCTCTTCCTGGCAAGGAGTTAATGAAGGGAATTGTAATCATGTTGCCTATTAACTGACGTACTAAAATTTTCACTGACTGCTGCAACTAATTTTTTCAGTGTAGCATCATTTTGTTGTTGTTTTTTTCTTTTATGTCATCCAAATATATAGGATGCTAGTAGTAAGCTGAATATTATTTTCACCAATAGACCAACAAATGCTTTTTAAATTATTTTTTTTATCTGCAGGCATATTCTCACTGTGAATTGCCTATATTTATTGAGCTTGATCGACATTCATCTCAACTTTAAGACCTACTAAAATATAAAGTTTCCTGATTTCTTTAAAATATGTATTTGTATGATTTGTTCAAGACGCTACTTGTAGCCTTTATTTACTAAGAGGCTACAGGGAGAAGGAAATGGCAACCCACTCCAGTACTCTTGCCTGGAAAATCCCGTGGATGGAGGAGCCTGGTAGGCCGCAGTCCATGGGGTCGCAAAGAGTTGGACACGACTGAGCGACTTCACTTTCACTTTCACAGGGTTAAAATGTTGATTTGCAGCAAAACGGATTTGATTTCTGTTTGGATTTGGCTGTTTGTTACTGAGAAGAGAAGCCTAACTCTACCTATGATATACTTCATGCTCATGCAACTAAGCTTTCCCTCAAGAGGGTGTAGTTCTGTGCAAGTGTAATTCCCATATGTAAGCAAGTCTACTCTTTTTTCCCCTGATATAACTTACATAATTGGTAGGACTTGATTATTCCCCCCAATACTACTGGGGTGCACACTTTCCCTCCAGGGCATCTTAAGAAGCTTCTGCTTCTTGCTCTGTCTTTTTCTCATGAAGCACCTACTGTGTGGTCACAGATTTGTTTGTTTGTTTTTTTGTTTCCCTTCAAAAAGGGGGGGAAGAAAAGAATGATGAAAGTAGTCACATGCTGTTTAATTAGGGACAATCCTTAATGACCCAGAACAGATGCTCCCACCATAAGCAGTGGAGCTCCTCTCTCTCCCAGGGCTGAGTGTCAGTTCAGAAATTGTGGGGTGTCACAGAGAAAGGGGGAGATGCAACCTCAGCGGCCTTGGAGAGGAGCGGTGCTGGTGGCTGTCCTCCCAGGTAGTGCTGGGTCAGCTTCACCGCACCATGCGCTCTGCCGCCAGGAAGGAACTGAGCTGCTTCGTGCAGAGGCAAATTAGACACCATATTCTAACTTCTCTCGTGCTCTTAACTCGGCCCATGGAAGGCAAAGTATTAACCGAAGTTCCTACAAGACTTCTGAGTGCTGAGGACTAGGCTAGCTCTTTCCTTGATGCGAACACATGGCCACCATCTTCCTGGTCTTTGGGGTAAGGGTGGCAGAAACTAAAGACTCTGGCCCTGGCATTTCCTTAATGGCCTCTTGGTCAGAATTTGTACTATTCAGGAGAATATACAGAATTTTCTCTGTTCTAATGCATAAACCAAATATATGGCATGATTTCAGTGGGAAATTTTGGGATTTTTTTTTTGCAAAACTAATTATTCACTGAATGCTTTAGCATGTACTGATTTGAGAGAGCTGGCATATCTTTTGCATATTTTGGTGGAATTTTTATTTCTTAAAGCACATGGGATATGAGAAGCTAAGTAGGGAAACTAGCCCTGTTGAAGCATCTGGCCAAAAAAAAAAAAACTTCCTCAAAGCTTTTTCTTATTAATATCCATTTAACAGCTGGGAATGGTGCAGTTCACACTTTTGCATGCATAAAACGGGAGAACCACAGAACTGCCTTCAACTGACTGCTTTTGTTTTCTCTTTCAGCAAATCTCCCCAGAGGGCCACAGGTAAGAGTTCATGGGTTGATTGGTTTAGGTGTTACAGATTATGACTTGGAGTAAGCGATTAGTGGGACTTCCCCTGGTGATCCAGTGGTTAAGACTCTGTGCTTAGAGTCAGAGTTTGATCCCTATTCAGGGAACTAAGATTCCACATGCTTTACAGGATGGCCAGTTTTTGGTTTTGTTTTTCTTTATTTAAAAATAAAAACTTTAAGTGATTAGCTACTGTTGATTTTTTATTTTTGCTTTATTTTCGCCTTATGAAATCAGAGAATTGAAATTCTTTTATGCTATACATGTGCATTCAGAGTCCATGAACCATGCTCTGTTTTTATTTAGGGACAGAATGTTTTCCTGTTAGACCCCTTTCTTCCCATTTCTCGGTAGGACCACGGTATGGAGTCTATCCCTGGCTTCCTGCTAGTGCACCGGGCGCTCCGGCACAGCCCCCTCGCAGTGCCTCCAGCCCTGCCCCAGGACAGGATTTCTCCTGGGTTTGCTCTTCACTTACTTCATATCCTGTGCTTGATGAGAGTACACGAAATGCTGCTCTGACGCTATTCAGCGTTTGTCTTTGTACCTGTGCCCTTGCTTACTGCATATGTCGTGGACAGCAGCAGTTTACGGCTCTGCAGGGCTGGAGAAGCCATGCGTTCAGGAGGCCTGTGTGCAGTTGATAACAGACCAGTCACATGCCTTATGAAGATAGTCAGGAGACAGATCTTAGGTGTGCTTCTCCGCATTCTGATACCATGAGCTAAGGGGAACAAGGTGTAGGAGGTCTCGGGCTTCCCCAGAGAAGGCAATGGCACCCCACTCCAGCAGTCTTGCCTGGGAAATCCCATGGATGGAGGAGCCTGGTAGGCTGCAGTCCATGGGGTCGCTAGGAGTCGGACACGACTGAGCGACTTCACTTTCACTTTTCACTTTCATGCATTGGAGAAGGAAATGGCAACCCACCCCAGTATTCCTGCCTGGAGAATCCCAAGGATGGGGGAGCCTGGTGGACTGCCGTCTATGGGTTTGCACAGAGTTGGACACGACTGAAGCGACTTAGCAGCAGCAGCAGCAGCAGCGGGCTTCCTAGGTGGCTCAGGAGATAAAGAACCTGCCTGCCATGCAGGAGACAGTGGCGATACGGGTTCGATTCCTGGGTTGGGAAGATCTCCTGGAGGAGGGTACGGCAACCCACTCCAGCATTCTTGCCTGGAGGATTCCTCCAGGACAGAGGAGCCTGGTGGGCTACAGTCATGGGGTCGTAAAGAGTCAGACAGACTGAAGTGACTGAGCACAGCCCAGCACTGTTGATTTATTCCCCATGTAAATAAGGAAACTTGCTTGACATGTTAGTTGATTTGGTACAACAGTTTGTTGGTCTGGGAAGGGGGACCCCTCCCAAGTCAGTTTTTCCAGATGCCCCAATTGCCAAATCTTTTGTGTTCTAACAGCTTTTTAGTGAAAGTTGCTCAGCTGTGTCCAACTCTTTGTGACCCCGTGAACTATACAGTCCATGGAATTTTCCAGGCCAGGATACTGGAGTGGGTAGCCGTTCCCTTCTCCAGGGGATCTTCTGACCCAGGAATCAAACCAGGGTCTCCACATTGCAAATGGATTCTTTAACATTTGAGCTACCAGGGAAGCCCAAAGTGAAAGTCACTTAGTCGACTCAAGCCTTTAATAGTTCTATGTACTATGTACTATCTGTAACCCAGATAGGTTTAACTGACAGGGTTCTACCAAACATCTACTTCAGATAGCTACCACAGAACATAGACTTGAAAGCCATGCCTGGGGCATTACACAAAGCTGCTTTTGTTACTCTGAAGGGAAAAGATTTTGATTTTTCATTTAAGAATTTGCTGAGAACTGTTAGCAGATATAGCCCATGTATTTTTCAGTATTTTCCTTATCAGGTAGTCTTAGAAATAGTGTGTCCCAAGACCATAGTAAATCTTTGGAGAACATTTTTCCTCATGAACTTGTTTATGAATCTCTTTGAAACCGTGAACCCTCTGATTGTGTTACTGCCTTCATGGCATGAGAGGCTGAGATATTAAGGAGAAGCCCAGGTGGTTCATCTTTAGTAACCGAAGGGAACACAAGGGAATATGAAGTAGATTAGTGGCTGTGGTGTGAGAGCCGGTGAGAAGGAAGAACCTCATCCCAGAGAGCAGAAGTCTTGTGACTGTTCTGTTGTCATAGTGAATCAGAAGCAGGGGCTTTAGCAGAGAGTGAGGATGGGGAGGAGGCCTTGGAGGTATGAGGAGAGACTGGAGGATGTGCAGTAGCTGCTTGGAGCTTGGGAGAGCATGTGGAAATAGAGTGACTACCAGGTAGCCTTAAAGGCCACCACTTGCTTGCTTGTGAATTTCACTTGAGGCCTGTCTCCAGGACTATGTGTTGCCCTTCGGCCACATTCAAGTTCATGGGCACAGGCACCAGAGTAGGCCGAGCATTGCATTTAACTTGAAATGTATTGCATTTAAGTTGAAGTAGTTGTTTGGCCAAGAGAGTACAACAGTTCAAGGGAAGAGGCAGAGGAGTGATGATAATGCTTGAACCCAAGTCTGGTAGGAAGAATAGTGAGGATGCAATAGGTGTGGGAGACAGAAAATCCATGTGCTGTAGTACCAAAGGATGAATGAAGTTTGGGTACTAGTGGAAGTAAGCTGGAAAGGTACGGGTAGGTTGTCAGAAAGTGGGATGATTGAAATTGAAATATTGAAAGAGATGCAGGTATTGGCAATCATCCAGATTTGAGACTTTGAGTGGAAGGCTAAGAAAGGGTGAAGGACAGATTCTGGGAGAAGAGTAGCTCAAGGAGCTAAGAGGCCACAGGTTTGGAAAAACCATCTATGTATTGAAATCATGAACATTTAAAACCAGTGAATGACAGCGATTTTTTCTTCAAGAGGTAAGGGGACATGAGCTAAGACACCAGAAGAGGACTGAATAGTGGGTGGTATAGTTTAATGACAGGAGATTCAAAGCTGGGTACTTTTAGGAAAGGAGAGAGAGAAAAGGCCCTGAAAAACACAATATGAATCTATCCAATATCTGAGGAGGGTGAGAGATGAAAAACAGTCCTATGTGAAGAAGTCCTTCCTTTCTATGGAGGAAGCTGTGCCTTTAGGGAGATGTAGATATCCATTAGAGCAAGCTAGTGAAAGATGCCTTTAGTTTGAAGACACAGGTTTTAATGATGATGGACCCAACCATTTGACCTCTGAAAGGTTGATGCCACTCCTCGGAGTGTGACTTGAATTTCTATCTTCCTTTTCCTCTGTACATTAGCCCTGAGTCTTTAACAGGCACCATCGCACACCCTTGGACTGTGATTCCTGTCTTGAGTTCTTATTGTCTGGATCCCAGCTGGGATCCAGCTGGTACCCTGGAATTGTCCAGGGTACCAGTTCTGCGGGAGACCTCCCACAGACCCTCAGGGGGGCACAGAGTGCTTGCACCAACCTAATTCAGTCAACATTAGTATCTCCCAGGGGGGGAAAAAAAGACAAATCGTCTCAGTTTTAACTTGGTTTCCAGCCTGAACAAGAGAAAAGTCTTCCAGACTTTCTCTATATCAGCTGAGTTTATGAAAAGCAGTCTATGAAATCTTAGGATGAAAGCAAAGGACTTCATTCCGGGAACAAAAGTCACGTGGGAGTCAAGTGTCCCCGTTAAACATAGCAAAAGAGGGCTTGTCTATACTGAAAGAAGCACTTTTATTTTTTTAAGAGTTGACGGGTCTCTGCTACCTGTAATGCCTTCTGTAAATGTTGTTCTGACAGTGCTATTTTCTCTTCCCACAGGCAATGTGAAGTATTCATCTAGCCAACCAACATTTCTTGATTTACAATGTTGCCCTTTTCAGCAAATGCCAGTGTCAAGTCCCATTTAATCAGAAGCTCCATGGCTGTTTGAATTATGCTGTTGAGTGCTGACTGTGTGTTCTACTGAAGGAGTAAAACACTGACTATCCAAAGAGGAAAGGATATTTTGTTTTTATAATAATCATATATTATTGTTTTCTTCTTCCCTTTCTATGCAACTGTAAATTAATGAACAGAATGGTATTTGGAAATGGAAATACATTTGTCACTGATTTGTATACTGTATACAGTATTGGGAAAGTGGGTGGGGGGTTTCTAATGTGAGACCTTCTTTTTAATAACCATGAAAAAATGCATAAGAATTAGAAGACAATTTTACATTTTTACATTCCTTCTTATTAACCTTGTACAATAACTTCATTTGTTTCTTTGACTCTTTTACCATTATATTTTGGTTATTTATAATGCATCAGCCACATGACCAAATAGATTTTATTTGTTTCCATGATTTGGCCAAATTAATAATATCATATATGTCAATCAAATATTATATGTTTATGGATTAGGCTACAGCTCTGTGTATGCTGTAACTTTACTTCACATCATACACTTATTTCTTTAGTGACCACTTGGATAACCGCAATAAAAATCCTGTGGGCCTAACAGGCATTTCTATTGGGATTTTTTCCCCCCTTGTCTTTTATCTCCCCGCTCTATATAAGTAGGTGTTGATTTCTTTATTTATTTCATGTTCCAATCTGTATGACAGAATTATAATAATCTCAAAGATTATTTTACCAAAGGTTGCCCATTTAAGCATATTTTCATTTTGACACACAAACAAGGCTTGGTCCAACTTTTCCTAGTTCCCAGGTCTTGATTTTCATCATTCAGTACACAGCAGACCTGTACCTAATTGTGATACCAAAATATGTGGTTGTCTTAAGTTCCCTTTGAAGAAAGTTTGATGGTTGTTTATGTCTCTAATATTTTCAAGCCCTCTATGAGTCTTAAAACCTCCAGTTATTTTCCTTCTGAAAGCAGATGCAAATTTAATGAATCTCTCATTTTACTTTTTGAAGGAATAGCTATTATATTACCCTTTATTTGACCAATGCATTTGGGAACGATGTTTATCAAAAGCCTATATCACTGCTTCTATTGAAGAATGAAATTAATGCTTAGATGGTGGAATCCTGGCTTATACCTTTGAGTGCATTCAGTTAGGTATTTTGTTCAGCTCCTGATTCAACATTTATTTGGTTCAGTTTAAACATGCCATGTCATTTACCAAATGTAAAGAAACCAAAAAAAAAAAAGTGAAAGTAATGTGTTTTGATTGAAGCATATGTGCTTTAAAACATCAGGACATTTTAACTTTGAGTTCTCTTTAACTGGGATCTGGCCAGAAGGAGGCTTAAAGTTAGAAATTCCTATTCTTTTAGAATAGGTTGGGTGGGTTGGGGGGCAAGGGTGTCTATTTGCAGTAAAGATATTTTGAGAAGAAGAAAATTGTTTTATATAAGAGGAAAGCCATGACCACCTTTCTACCTCAGATCCATCTTCATCCATCGTGTTGGAAATAGCTTTATGCCGCTGCAGTTTGAAAAATCTAGAGCTTCTATCAGATCACATCATACCCAGTAAAAATACCTATTTAAAGAAAAAAAAAATTCCCTGAACTCTGAACTACAAGTTGTAGATTTGGTGTCTTCCTTGTCCTTATTTTGAAAAGTTATGTATTAATTTTTTTTCTGCCTGTAATTGTGTGCAACATGTTCTCTATCTGCTATTAAGGAAAAGCTACATAAAACACTACATTGTAACATTTTAAGTAATGGTAAATATAAAGAAATATATTGCAGTAACAACAAGGGGAAATAAGTATGTAGTTCTTTTGAAAAATGTGGTAAAGAACTAATCATAGACTATCATCTAATCTGGTTACATGTTGTATTTTTCATCCTGAATAAACGTAATTTTAACACAAAATGACTTTGATATTCTTCAGTGGTGTTCACTGATAGACTTAGAACTTTGAATGTATGTTTATGAAAATAAAATATAAAGAGAGCCTGTATCCTGGTAATCTACATATGTTCCTGCAGCTTCTCTCATGCACCCTAATACATTCTTTCTCACTCTCACTGTCTCACTTTCTCTTTCTCTATATTTCTCTCTTTTCTCTTATATATATAATTCTCAATTTTCCTTACAGATAGAAGGTTAGGAAAAAATAATATTGGATGTTAAAAACATGCATGTGAAACCTATTTAGCTTTTGTTTTAATATCTTAGATGCTATTCGTATTTAGTCAATTATTCTTTCTTTTTTTTTTCTCATTTAATTGTTTATTTCACTCATTTGTATTAAGTATACCTTTCTTTAATGTCTTAGTATATCAAGAAATAAGTTAAACCTGCCAATTACTCTTTCAAATCTACTTTCCGCTTCAAGCTCTTAAATAATGTACTTTTTATATATGCATTGGATTTTACCACTCTAGTAGAAGTTTAATCCATTTCAAAGCTACCCCATGGGAACTAGTGCTGAGAATCATGTTTCTTGATTCTGAAAGTAAAAGCTGTCTATGAAATAGAAAAGTCCCCTTATTTATAGTTTGTTAAAGAAAATCGACCCACTCTAATGAACATACATTTTAAACATCCTGTCTACTTCAAAGTAATATTCACATTAAGCATTCCTAAAGAACCAATTGTTGGTTTCCAGCAAACTATTGAGTAGGTAGTTGAAAACAGAGGTGAGTAGATGAAAATCTAGGTTTCCCCAATGGCTCAGCAGTGAAGTATCTGCCTCCAATGCAGGAGATGTGGATTCAATCCCTGGGTGCAGAAGATCCCCTGGAGGAGGGCATGGCAACCCACTCTTCTTGCCTTGGAAATTCCATGGACAGAGGAGCCTGGTGGGCTACAGTCCATGGGGTGGCAAAGAGTTGGACACCACTGAAGTGACTTAGCATGCATGCACATGCACACACATAAACACACACACAGACACACACATACATATATATATATATATATATATATTTTTTTTTTTTAAAGAAGAGTGTCCCATGTACAGAAAAGCCTTGTGGGCTACAGTCCATGGGGTCACAAGGAGTCAGACACAACTTAGTGACTAAACAACAAACAACAATATAGAATTTTTTTTTTTTTTTTTAAAGAATATAGTTTGCCTTTGGTTCTTCCCCCACCACCATTCCACTGTTTCAATTGACCAACTTTTTCAGGGTCATTTCTTAATTCACTCGTTGAGAATTGAATAGAGCTGAAGCCACTAATACCACACCACCTAACACTATACGTTGTATCCCCAAGTTCATTGACATGATATCAGCTTGTGTTTTTTGAGGTTCATTAACAAAAGCAAGCCTTCGATGGAGGCCAGGGTGCAATCACAATCACATTACGTTCACTGCCTGTGGCCTTAGTTACTGCTCGCCACAGTGTGACACAGCAGTCATAAAACCTTTATTTAGTTTTTGGGATGTGAGGGTCAGCTGATCTGGACAGGACTATTCTGATTCCATCTGGACTTATCTGGATTTGACTGGCTGTTGAATGGTGTGGGATGGCTAGACTGGGAAGACTGGGGCTATTGGGCTGAGTTCTTTCATCCACTAGCGAGCTAATTAACTGGGTGTCTTATTGTGCAATGACGGAAGTGTTGGAATGTAGATGGGCTTTGCTGAGACCTGGTGCATTATCACTTCTACTGAATTCTGTTGGTCAAAGCAAATTACAAGGCTCAGGATGAGGAATAGAATCCACTTCTGTTGTGAGAGAAATTGCAGAGCCACAGAACAAAGGGTATAGCTAAGTTGGGGAGGAGCCATCAAATTTCACCTTATAAACTTAGAGGGAGGCAAAGCAGAGGACTTGGGCTAAAACACTGAAGTGTCCCTTCCCTTGGGTATGATGTCAGCTGCCTCAATGGAGTGGGAAGTAAGTAGACTTTTCACAAGGCCTTCTAAAACCCTTGTAGCTCAGCTGGTAAAGAATTCACCTGCAATGTGGGAGACCTAGGTTTGATCCCTGGGTTGGCAAGATCCCTGGAGAAGGGAAAGGCTACCCACTCCAGTATCCTGGCCTGG
Source organism: Cervus elaphus (assembly GCF_910594005.1). Lineage (NCBI taxonomy): Eukaryota > Metazoa > Chordata > Mammalia > Artiodactyla > Cervidae > Cervus > Cervus elaphus. Next base: position 28,632,454 of record NC_057840.1, read on the forward strand.
AGAATTCCATGGACTGTATAGTAAGTGGGTCAGACACAAAGGGTCGCGAAGGGTCGGACAAGACTGAGCCACTTTAACTTTCACTTTTCTTCTAAAACAAAGGTCAAGAAGATCAGCCCCTCTGCCCCAGGCTATCAATCCAGTTTCAGGGGAAAAGCAAGCATGAAGACTTAGCAAGTCACTGCCCCAAATCCTAGGAGAAGCAGAAGACGTGTTAGAAAAGAATTGGCAGTAAAATTAGAAAAGAAAAAAGAAAAAAAATCCAGATGACAAATGGAATAAAAAGGATATTATTATCAACTGCTCAGAAGCTGTGTTTCAATTAAATTGTTGATTTTTAGCTGGAAAAACACACAATGCATAGGAAGTTCTTCACATTGAACAAAGGAGTAGGTACATGTGACATTGTGCCCTGGCAAGCATTTGTTTAGAAATATGCAATTTATTTGTGTTTTGTTTAAGCTTACAAATGTGGCACTAATCTTGTATTGTGAAGCCATTCCAATTGGTGATGTATTTTTCATAATTTGGGAATATTTACAGTGTATGCTTGGATTCAACTATTCTTTTACAGATAGCTTATTTTTGGTACTATTTTGAATTTTGTACTTGATTAATTAGAAAAAGTTAATAGATGATTTGCCCGCAGCCTTGCCCTGTTGTCAACCCAGAAAGCACAAATGTTGAATTTGTAATTAAATGAGAAGAGTTCCCAGGCTGCCATGAGATGTAATTACAATTAATTCCTGACATTATTTTTTAAGAACCATTTTGAAAATTATCAAAATACTGATTTTTTAATTTTTACTTCGAGTTTTTTAAATTTAGATAAAATGACATTATAAAACCATTAGAAAGAATCAAGTCATTCTAACTTAAATCTGACCCAAGTGAGCCTATCAAAATCTAGAATAGTCTTGTTTATATGAACCATGCTTACCCCTTAGCAAACTGAGGACAGCTGTGTATGCTGCTTGGGATGTGCCCGAAGACAGTTTCAAAGGCTCAGCCCTTCCCAAACAATCCTCATGTATCCTGTTTTCTACCCACTTCCACTCCCACCATGCAGATTTATATATTGACAATGATATCCAATATACGATGCTACTTCAGTTCATTTCAGTCGCTCAGTTGTGTCCAACTCTTTGCATCCTGTTGGACTGCAGCACGCCAGGCCTCCCTGTCCGTCACCAGCTCCCGGAGTTTACTCAAACTTGTGTCCACTGAGTCCACGATGCCATTCAACCATCTCATCATCTGTTGTCGCCTTCTCCTCCTGCCTTCAATCTTTCCCAGCATCAGGGTCTTTTCTAAGGAGTCAGCTCCTCACATCAGGTGGGCAAAGTATTGGAGTTTCAGGTTCAGCATCAGTCCTTCCAATGAATATTCAGGACTGATTTCCTTGAGGATGGACTGGTTGGATCTCCTTGCAGTCCAAGGGACTCTCAAGAGTCTTCTCCAACACCATAGTTCAAAAGTATCAATTCTTCAGCACTCAGCTTTCTTTATAGCCCAACTCTCGCATCCATACATGAATTGGAAAAACTGTAGACTTGACTACAGGGACCTTTGTTGGCAAAGTAATGTCTCTGCTGAATTGAACTGAACTGAACTAGGTCTGTCATAACTTTTCTTCCAAGGAGCAAGCATCTTTTAAATTTCATGTTTGCAGTCACCATCTGCAGTGATTTTGGAGCCCCCCAAAATAAAGTTTGCCACTGTTTCCACTGTTTCTCCATCTACTTGCCATGAAGTGATGGGACCAGATGCCATGATTTTAGTTTTCTGAATGTTGAGCTTTAAGCCAACTTTTTCACTCTCCTCTTTCACTTTCACCAAGAGGCTTTTTAGTTCGTCTTCATTTTCTTCCATAAGGGTGGTGTCATCTGCATATCTGAGGTTATTGATACTTCTCCCGGCAATCTTGAATCCAGCTTGTGCTTCATCCAGCCCAGCATTTCTCATCATGTACTCTGCATATAAGTTAAATAAGCAGGGTGACAATATACAGCCTTGACATACTCCTTTTCCTATTTGGAACCAGTCTGTTGTCTTATGTCCAGTTCTAACTATTGCTTCCTGACCTGCACACAGGTTTCTCAAGAGGCTCGTCAGGTGGTCTGGTATTCCCATGTCTTTTAGAATTTTCCACAGTTGATTGTGATCCACACAGTCAAAGGCTTTGGCATAGTCAATAAAGCAGAAATAGATGTTTTTCTGGAACTCTCTTGCTTTTTGATGATCCAGTGGATGTTGGCAATTTGATCTGTAGTTCCTCTGCCTTTTCTAAAACCAGCTTGAACATCTGGAAGTTCACAGTTCATGTATTGCTGAAGCCTGGCTTGGAGAATTTTGAGTATTACTTTACTAGCGTGTGAGATGAGTGCAATTGTGCTGTAGTTTGAATATTCTTTTGCATTGCCTTTCTTTGGGATTGGGATGAAAACTGATCTTTTCCAGTCCTGTGGCCACTGCTGAGTTTTCCAAATTTGTTGGCATATTGAGTGCAGCACTTTCACAGCATCATCTTTTAGTATTTGAAATAGCTCAACTGGAATCCCATCACCTCCACTAGCTTTTTCATAGTGATGCTTCCTAAGGCCCACTTGACTTCACATTCCAGAATGTCTGGCTCTAGATGAGTGATCACACCATCATGATTATCTGGGTCAAGAAGATCTCTTTTGTACAGTTGTTCTGTGTATTTTTGCCAGCTCTTCTTAATATCTTCTGTTTCTCTTAGGTCTATACCATTTCTGTCCCTTATTGAGCCCATCTTTGCATAAAATGTTCCCTTGATATCTCTAATTTTCTTGAAGAGATCTCTAGTCTTTCCCATTCTGTTGTTTTCCTCTATTTCTTTGCACTGATCATTGAGGAAGGCTTTCTTATCTCTCCTTGCTATTCTTTGGAACTCTGCATTCAAATGGGTATATCTTTCCTTTTCTCCTTTGCTTTTTGCTTCTCTTCTTTTCACAGGTATTTGTAAGGCCTCCTCAGACAGCCATATTGCTTTATTGCATTTCTTTTTCTTGGGGATGGTCTTGATCCCTGTCTCCTGTACAATGTCACGAACCTCTGTCCATAGTTCATCACGCACTGTCTATCAGATCTAGTCCCTTAAATCTATTTCTCACTTCCACTGTATAATCGTTAGGGATTTGATTTAGGTCATGCCTGAATGGTCTAGTGGTTTCCCTATCCATCAATTTAAGTCTGAATTTGGCAATAAGAAGTTCATGATCTGAGCCACAGTCAGCTCCCAGTCTTGTTTTTGTTGACCATATAGAACCTCCACCTTTGGCTTCAAAGAATATAATCAATCTGATTTCGGTGTTGACCATCTGGTGATGTCCATGTGTAGAGTCTTCTCTTGTCTTGTTGGAAGAAGGTGTTTGCTATGACCAGTGCGTTCTCTTGGCAAAACTCTGTTAGCCTTTGCTCTGCTTCATTCTGTACTCCAAGGCCAAATTTGCCTGTTACTCTAGGTGTTTCTTGACTTCCTACTTTTGCATTCCATTCCCCTATAATGAAAAGGACATCTTTTTTGAGTGTTAGTTTAGAAGGTCTTGTAGGTCTTCATAGAACTGTTCAGCTTCTTCAGCATTACTGGTTGGAGCATAGACTTGGATTACCGTGATACTGAATGATTTGCCTTGGAAATGAAGAGATCATTCTGTTGTTTTTGAGATTGTATCCAAGTACTGCATTTCAGACTCTTTTGTTGACTATGATGGCTACTCCATTTCTTCTAAGGGATTCTTGCCCACAGTAGTAGATATAAAGGGCATCTGAATTAAATTCGCCCATTCAATCTGTTTTAGTTCTCTGATTTCTAAAATGTTGATGCTCACTCTTGCCATCTCCTGTTTGACCACTTCCAATTTGCTTTGATTCATGGACCTAAGATTCCAGGTTCCTATGCAATATTACTCTTTACAACATTTGACCTTGCTTCCGTCACTAGTCACATTCACAACTGGGTGTTGTTTTTGCTTTGGCTCCATCTCTTCATTCTTTCTGGAGTTGTTTCTCCACTGATCTCCAGTAGCATATTGGGCACCTATCAACCTGGGGAGTTCATCTTTCAGTGTCCTGTCTTTTTGCCTCTTCATACTGTTTATGGTCTAATCACATGGACCACAGCCTTGTCTAACTCAATGAAACTATGAGCCATGCCGTGTAGGGCCACCCAAGGCAGACAGGTCATGATGGAGAGTTCTGACAAAATGTGGCCCACTGGAGAAGGAAATGGCAAACCACTTCAGTATTCTTGCCTTGAGAACCCCATGAACAGTATGAAAAGATGCTGCTTAATGCAAAACAAAATGCATGCTGGATACTATATCCCCAAAATATTGATGAAGTAATACAATTTTAAAAGTAAAGAGGAATTTTCTGATTAGAGGATGTTAACCATGAATCAGAATTCTTCCTTGACTTGAAATTTAGTGGTTATAACTGAATTGGAAACAAAGTATCTAAGTGCCTGCAATGGGCAAAGCATTTATTCAAGTTGCTGAAAAGAGTTAGGGAACAAATCTCTACTTGCCTAATCTAGTAGATTGGCCCAAACATAAACAAGAGGGTATAATATTGATAATAGAAATGGAAGCTGGAAGGAGGATTAGCAGGCCCTTATAAGAACTTGTCACCTGCAGTGCAGGAGACCTGGGTTTGATCCCTGGGTTGGGAAGATTCCCTGGAGAAGGGCACGGCAACCCACTTTAGTATTCTGGTCTGGAGAATCCCCATAGACAGAGGAGCCTGGACTGTAGCCTTACAGTCCATGGGGTTGCAAAGAGTCAGACATGACTGAGAGACTAAGCAGAGCACATACGAACATGTAGTGCATTCTAGATCCCCACAAGTTGTGTATCCAAAAATAGGGCTACATCTCATGAAAAAATATGTGGAATTAACAGCTTCCTATGGAACCACATCGCAGTAATTTCACTGTGATGTTTCAATGTGCTTGTTGGTGACGTTAGTAGTCCAAAGATAACGATCTCTAAAATGCAATGCATGTAGCAGTATTTCACCAATAAAGGGATTCTCTGGCCAAATAGTTTTGAGAAACAATGCATGCTCTAAGGCACTTTGGAGATTTGCAATGCACATGAACATAAAAGCTTTGAGAAATCCTTAAAGAAACCTGTCTAACTGTGTATCACTCTACATTTCTAAAGCTTTAAGCAACAGAATTCTTTTTCTGCTAACCCATAAACTTTCTGCAGTGTATACTTTGGATGCTAAACTAATATCATAGGTCTTAATCTTGCAAATATACATAGGTGGTGAGCTCATGAAATCTAGAAAAGTGACAAAAGTAAAACAATTATCAGCATTAATTCAGGATTTTAAAATGGAAAGTAATCTTGCATGACAACCAATATATTCCTTTTGTTAATGAGTTACGCTAAAGCATGGGTAGGAATCAACACGGTTTGTCTCTGTTCTCAGTTCAGGAAGCATTTATATTTCTAGAGAAAAATAATTTCTATTTCTAAAATCTATGTCTTCCTAGACAAGCCATGCATAGCAGGTGTTACTAAACCAGGCATGTATTATAAAAATCACAGGATCTAGGAATGGCTGGAGTATCCAAAATTTGTGTCCTAAAACCATTTTTAAAAAAATTTCTTTGATTAACTAATAATTGGAATTTCTTGTGTCTGCTAAAAATGACCCAAACATTATCCAATCACAATAAGATTACTGGGATTTCCCTGGTGGTCCAGTGGTTAAGAGTCTGTACTTCTGAGGCAGGGGACACAGGTTTGATCCCTGGTCAGGGAACTAAGATCCCACAGGCCTTGCAGTCAAAAAGTAAAAAACAAAACAAAACAAAAAAAACCCACCATGATTGCCATGTTAAGTGGAGCTATAAATAGCATATAGTTTCTCTCTTCCAAAAACCCCTTTCTTTTGTAATCTGGCTCTTTTGCATGCAGGTAAAAACTCAGTCATATTTTCCTCCAGATCTATTCATATTTTTAAAATAGCAAAACAATGTTCTAGATCATCACAGTCTGTTTGAATTATTTTCTAAATCTATTCCTTTCGTGTTTGGAGAAAATATCTACAGATTATTAAATTCATTTCCCACATACTATTGGTAACAAACAAAGGAATTGAAGACAGGAATTTTTGGAAATGAGCACTGCGAATGTAACAGATCCTCTCAAGATTAGTTATCGAATGTCAGTGCTCTTGGGTTTTAACTCCCATAGATAAATTATTTAAGTGGAGTTCCTGAATCAGAACAGTTTAGAACCAAACTCATAAACAAGAGGGACCAGAATTTATGCTACTACAATTGGCCTAGCATCAAAGAGTAATTAGTTAATTAATTTAATCTAAGCCAGCATTTAAAAAGATAAATGCTGTTGACACAGAGTTTTGAGATTCTTGTGTCACCATCCTCAGAATCACCCAGAGTCTGATTAGGCCTTTTCCTGACCTAGTGAGTGAAGGTCCATAGGCCGTGCTTAGGAATCCCTGTTATACCAGTCTACTGGTTCCCCAGACCCCAAATTACCTGTTGTAAGAGAAAGTTGAGTTTATTGGTAAAAGTATTAAAGAAAAAACACTATTTGATGGATGTTTTTGTAACATGTCAGAGGAAAGGGTTTGATTAGGATTGCAGACAGGGAATATAACAGTTTATGATTGAAAGGCACAGTAAGATGAAGGTTTAGAAGCAAAAGTTTTGAAGAATTTGGGAAAATAAAGTGGTCTGATGCTATCTGTTGGAAAAAGAACCGAACAGTCTCATGTTCATATACAATTTTTCTTCAGGAAGTTTCTGGAACAATGAAGTTATAATAAAGCCATGATAAAGATAGAGGAATACCAAAGCTATATTAGTGAAGAAAATAGAGTTCTAAACTCATGACATTGTAGACAGAGTTGCGTGGGTATAGATGCTTTCAATTCTAAGCTTCTCTAGCATTAGCTAAAGCTTAGGTCATTAATATCTGGAAGTGTGATCAAGTCACAACTTCAGGGCAATTTGTTACAATTAAGTATCATATTTCTGGGGTGACTGTTTCAACTGCCCTAAGCATCAAGTTTTCCTGTTCTTTTTGTTGGAGAATCATTTGTTGGGTCATTAAACGAGACAGCAGCTATACACATAATATGCAAAACTCTGGGGATCACAGATCTGAACACTGCAACACAAACAGCAAGTAAAGGTTAACGATAAGAATCTGCGTTCCACTTCTCAAGAGCCACAACCTAAACCAAGAGAATAAATACAGTCACCCATCTGAAGAGCCTGCAGAATTAACAATGGGGTTATCAGCAAAAATCTTCAAATTTATAACTTCTTTGTTTGCATCCTGGATCTCAGTAATATTTTAGATACCAGAGAGGTCTAGAGAGATGTAATTACAACATCCTTCTAAAATAGCACCTGTTCCCTTTAGAGAGCCATATTACATGGCAGCTATATTCTGAATCGCCTATTTTCCTGTTTCGGTGTTCAAATGTGGTCAGTTGCTTCAATTGTGTCTGACTCTTTGTGAGCCCATGGACCGTAGCCCTAGGCTCCTACATCCATGGTATTTTCCCGGCAGGAATACTGGAGTTGGTTGCCACGCCTCCTCCTGGGATCTTCCCAACCCAGGGACTGAACCCGCGTCTCCTGCAGGCAGGCAGATACTTTACTGCTGAGCCACTGGGGAAACTCCCAGTTTTAAGCTATGTCCTATCAATAATGAAAACTAAGTCTTGATTTTCTAAACTAGTTTCTAGCCTATTGAAGAGCCTAGACAGTTTGCAAAGGTTAAGTGAAAGTCGCTCAGTCACGTCTGACTCCCTGAGACTCCATGGACTATACAGTCCATGAAATTCTCCAGGGCAGAATACTGCAGTGGGTAGCCTTTCCCTTCTCCAGGAGATATTCCTAACCCAGGGATCGAACCCAGGTCTCTCGCATTGCAGGCGGATTCTTTACCAGCTGAGCCACAAGAGAAGCCCAAGAATACTGGAGTGGGTAGCCTATCCCTTCTCCAGCAGATCTTCCCACCCAGGAATCGAACCAGGGTCTCCTGCATTGCAGGTGGATTCTTTACTAACAGGGAGGCCCAAGTGTCTCTTAAAGATGATAGTAAAAGAGTAGCAGGATTCAAAACATTACAATGATGCATAGAGATAGAAAAGAATAGGATTTCGTAGAAAGTAAGTCTAATTGTGGAGAAGCATTGTTTATTTTCAAAGAGTAATAAAGAATGTGCAACATGAGGAATTGTCAAGTTTAAATGAGACCCTAAAAAACAAGTTAATAGAGCCTTCATTAGTTTGGCTGCTGTGGCTTATGCCCTTATCAAGATGAGTAGACTTTTGCCACTGGGTCAAGATAGAAACTATAGTAAGCTATTTCCTTTTAAATGATTCACAAAAGTTGAGTCGGAATACTCAGGGCTTATTCAAATCTCTCATTATATATACAATTAGACAAGTACTTGATAATTAGACATAAAGTGGGAGGTTTTTCAAGTTAGTGTTAATTCATGAAAGGAGTGTTTGTGTTTAGATTTTCGAAAAGGTTGATTCAGAAGATGTGATTGAGTCCTACAGTGATGTAGAGACTTCAAAAAGCTGGGAACTGCAGCAGCTAGTGAGATCTAGGAATCTTCTTAATTGTCTCTCAATTAATGGCCTGGTGAAGTTTTGAAAAACCAAATCTGTTAAGAGAAAGAAATGTACTTCACAGGAGAAGTCATGTTCTGTCACCTAGACAAAACTTAGTTTGTATTACTTTGACAAAATTGTTTATTTGAGACCCCTGTGCCCTTTCTGAGCTAAAACAATAAGCAGGTAGATGGAATCAATCTTAGAGTTCACTTCATTTTAAGAACACAACAAAAGGTCATCCACATATTAGATAAGAATAGAATCACAAAGAAATTTGGATCCTTGAGGTTGTGGTTGAAGATCTATGAAGAGAAGGAGGGTGCATCAATAACACTTTTGGCCACAGTAGTCAAGGTAGACTGTTGATTTTTCCAGGAGAAGGCAAACAAGTATTGATAATTTTGACCTAAAGGATCACTAAAACAGGAACACAGACATATTATTGTAGAATTTGAGCCTCAGGAGCCACCTAAAAGAAAACAATATTTGAGTTTGGTACTACAGGGAAGCAGGGAACAAATTGTCCTCATGTTCCGGACAAGCACATAAAATTGTCAATGGGTAATCCTGCAAGTACTGGTTCTAGGACCCCTGTGGATATCAAAATTCACATTCAAGTTTCTTATACAAAATAGCATAGTACTTGCAAATAACCTACACATATTTACTTATATACTTTAAATCATCTTTGAAAGTGAAAGTCTTGTCCAACTCTTTTCGACCCCACGGACTGTAGCCTACCAGGCTCCTTTGTCCATGGAATTTTCCAGGCAAGAGTACTGGAGTGGGTTGCCATTTCCTTCTCCAGAGGATTTTCCTGACCCAGGGATTGAACCCAGGTACAATATCTAATACAATGCAAATGCTGTAAAAATAGTTGCCAGCAACTGAAAAATTCAAGTTTCGGGTTTTGGAACTTTATGAACTTTTCTTTTCCCAAGTATTTTTGACCCGTCCTAGCAATGGCAACCCACTCCAGTACTCTTGCCTGGAAAATCCCATGGACAGGGGAGCCTGGTAGGCTGCAGTCCATGGGGTCGCTAAGAGTCAGACACGACTGAGCGACTTCACTTTCACTTTTAACTTTCATGCATTGGAGAAGGACATGGCAACCCACTGCAGTGTTCTTGCCTGGAGAATCCCAGGGACGGGGGAGCCTGGTGGGGTGCCGTCCATGGGGTCGCACAGAGTCAGACACGACTGACGCGACTTTGCAGCAGCAGCAGGTGGAACAGAGCTAGGCGGAACTCACGCTAGGAGCCGGGTTAGGTGGAACCCACGCTAGGTGGAACCCAGGCTAAGCGGAACCAACCTCAGCAGATTCCGGTCTAGGCGGAAACCCAGGCTCGACGGAACCGGGGTAGGCGGGATGTGTATTGAGTCCTGTGGATTATTAACGGGAATGTTACCAGTGTTACAGGGAATGCGACAAGGTATGTTTGTTGATTGTAGTCTGTCTCTAACTCTGGCTAAGAGGCTGTTGTGAAACTTTGAGTTGTCACTTTTGTGGGGCAGTCTTAACCTGGAGCGGTCCAGCCCCAGTAACGCATCCTAGAATGTTTCCCACGAGAAGTCTGGTACCTCGAGATTTGCCCGTGAGCTTGGGTTAGATATACTGATATTAGCAGGTCACTGTCCAGATTAGCTCTGCCGTTGTGATGAATAGGAGGCCCTCGGGGACTTCAAGAAAGGCACTAGGAGCATGTTTTGTTTGGCAATTCAGTTTGCGCAGTAAACCACTGCATGTGAGTGAGCAGGTGTGTGCGATCACTAAGGTGGAAAACAAGTTGCTTGGTTAAAGATCCGAGGTTGATGGTTATGGCTGGAACATGGGGGAGTGCCAGGTTGTTAGGGACACCTACCACTGAGTATTCTAATAGTTCCGTGCTTTGTTTGAATGTATTCTCAAAGTTCATTCCTCAATGAGGTTGTGTAACAGTGGTAGGATTTCAGGTGGATATTACAGCACCTGTATCACTAAACATTTTGCATGGCTTTCCTTGAATACTTGGAGAAATGTCTCCTTGTAAGTTTAAAAGTGAAACAGGACATTGGGTTCCCCCTTGGAGCACCTTTACTGATTTTTCACCTCATTTTGTCACTGTAGTTTCTGGGCTAACACAAGGTAATTTTTTTCCAATGCAGTTCTGCTTACAGTAACTACTCATGGCTTCGTCAGTAGATGGCCTTTTCCCATATAGAATGACTGCTTTCCCATATAGGATCCCACATGCTAAGTCGCTTCAGTGGTGTCCGACTCTGTGCGACCCCATAGACGGCAGCCCACCAGGCTCTGCTGTCCCTGGGATTCTCCAGGCAAGAACACTGGAGTGGGTTGCCATTTCCATATAGATGGAAGTATCTGGCTGTTTTTTTTTGTTTTTGTTTTCTGTAAAGGCATAATTTACCCTGAATCTTACTCTATTTTTGTTCTAAGCCTTTTTCAAAATAGTATTTAAGGCCTGGTAAAGACTATTTACCAATCTAGTTTTTGCTTTCATATGAAACCCTAAAGACCACTGATAGAAAACGAGAAGAAAACTGGGGTTCCATTTGCCTCAGGATCTACTCCTAAATTTTGCCTAAATAGTAAAGAGCCTGTCCTTGAAATATCAAATAAACATAGCCTTGGTTTGCTACAAGACTATATCATAGTCCAATCTATTTTTGTAGAAAAGTCTTTGGGGATAATCACCAAAAGACTGTGCTCAACATTTCGAGCTTTTCTAAGCCTCTCTAGATCCCTTTTTAATTAGGACTTGATTCAGTTACCCTTGAGATCTTCTCATTCTGCCGTATTCTTCTAATTTTCTGCACCTGAATTTCCACTAATGTATTAATTAATTGGTATAAACCTGGAAGCCCTGGATTATTGCTTTCTAAAGTTATTCTACATTCCTCTGCAAATTTCTTTCTATCTTATATAGACTTTGGAAACGATTTGACAGTGGCTTTCAACTCATAGTGAGACCTCAGCTTAAAACCAACCATAGGAGATTTTTTCCTGTTCTGAGGGCAGTATAAAGAGTTAATTGAGGTTCGAGGGTTTCTGGCTAACTAGGAGTGAGAGAGAGAGTGCCAGAGAGAGAGCTAGAGTAGAGAGAAATGAAGGTATATAGTCTGGTGGAAAAGAAGGATACAATAAAGACTAATAGGTTCATTTTGTAATTTGAGAGAATCAAAAGGAGAGATTGCTTTATATTTTTCACACCATGCTTTGGAGAATTTTTTTTAAGGAAGCAACTTTGGATCTGAATTTCTTTTAGCCACTTCCCTACGCTAATCAAAATCTACAAAAAAAATTGGATATTTAAAATTTTGTTCCCCTTTTGGGTCTAAGGTCACTCTCAAATGAACACTTTTGGTTATATCATAAAGTTCCCCTGCAGTGACTACTGTAATTCTAAATTATCCTTGGTGAATTATGTCATTTAGACAGTTAAGCTCATGATTTGCAGTTGTAGTGTTAAAAATATGAGAATTAGACATCTGGCTCAGAGGGAATGCAGATGTATATATGGATGAACATAAACCCACAGGAGTCTGGGAGTGGTTAGTCAGAGAGTGTGGTTTGTGCACCTCATGACTGTAATCCTCCCGCCTAATGGCTTGGCCATATCTGATTAATCTCAGAGGTTGGAAGAACTTGGAGAAATCTTTCCCAACCTGGACTCCTGTGGACAAAACAAATCAAGACTTAGGGAAGTCCTCTTAGATTTGGTTAGAGACCAGGACAGGTAAGAAACTAGCGAATTTCTCAGTTTCCTAGGGCCAGTTTGATAAAGGGACATATTGGGACCTCTGTTCATTTTCAGATATGAGCAGACAATAAAGAATTCCTAAAATGGGTTCCTTTTCCCTAGAAGTTAATCTCAGCATTTTGGGAACTCATCAGCAGAGTTTTTTGGTTGAGTAATTTTGGGGTGGGGCAGGATTAAGAATGTGCATTTCTAACAAGTTTCCCTGGCAGGATGTCAAGGGGACTTAGAGTAGCAAAGTCCTAGTCAAGGGTCTTGGCTTACTATAGTAAGGAGAGCTACATTGGATGTTGGTAGGAATTGCAAGATTGTCAAATACTTGCTCCTGGAAAAAACCCAAGACATTAAAATAACCTCTTGATAAGACAAAGCTGAGTTTTTTTTTTTTTTTTTTTCACCATGGAGAAAGAGAGCACTGCTTAATAGAGTCTTGGATGGGGATGTATATGAGCTTTTGGAGTCTGGTTTAAGGTAGATCTTTTAGTACAGGTATTTGATTAGGATTGGATAAGTATCATGATAGAATAGTTTAGGATTTTAGTTTAGATGAAATCTAAATAGATCCAAGAAGGAAAGGATTTTAAGGCAAAGGTTTTAAAGAGCTGTGATGAGTAAACAGATGTTTGATGCTATTTGTTGAAGAGTTGAACAGTGTGATATTCATTTAAATGGTGTTTTGGGAAGTTCCTGGAATAAGCAATGAAGTTATTTGCAACTTTTATCTTCCTGGGCAAGAGATTCTTGGAATAGTAAAAGCATGTTGACAAAGATAGTGAAATGCTAAAGTTAATGTTAGTGAAGATGGCCTAATGGTAAAAATTGCATTAACAGAAGCAGTAAGCTGTGTAGGCATAGATTTTGTAGTGATATTTTCATACTTCTCAAAGCATTGCATATATGCAAAATGTCAATACCCCAATTGCATGTGCAGTTGTCATATCATTGATAAAAATGGCCTGCAAACTTAGCATTATTAAAGTCAGCCAGTGAGCATACAATTAATAGGTTTTAAATAACATATTTTCATCTTACATAACAAACTTTATTCAAATTATGCTGGGATTTTTGTACTTTGAGTCCAAGAAAGCCTCATGTTAAGAGAAAAAACCAGAATAGGTAATTTATTTTGCCAGGGATGAGAGGTGGGATGGGGAGTGGGAAGGGTAGTTTTATTTTGCCAAATCAAACTAAAAACAATATACAAATGTTTGACTTACTTTTGAATATAAGTAAAATTTAGTGAAGGAGATGGGCTATTTAAGAAAAATCCCAGTAAACTTTAATTAAATGAGAAAATGGTTGTCAAATTTATGGGAAAGAAAAGAGCTATTATTGATAAAGTGGAATCTTTAGACCAGTGTTGTTTTGCTCAGTCACTAAGTCGTGTCTGACTCTTTAATAATTGCTCTCTGCTCTTCCCCAGTAACATATTCTCACCTGGGGGGCTCATCTTCTGATGTTATATCTTTCTGCCTTGCCAAACTACTCATGGAGTTCTCCTGAAAAGAATACTGGAGTGGGCTGCCATGTCCTCCTCCAGTGGACCACATTTAGTCAGAACTCTTCACTTGGACCCATCTGTCTTGGATGGCCCTGCAGGGCACAGCTCATAGCTTCACTGAGTTACGCAAGCCCTTTTGTCTTGACAAGGCAGTGATCCATGAAGGGGGTAGACCAATATTGGATGATCTTTCTAAGCAATATAATCAATAAATTTAGATTTACTTACACATAGTGGATCTTAAAGTGATGTCCCTGGACCACCAGCATCACTGTCACTGGGAGCTTGTTAGAACACAAATTCTTGGGCCCCACCTCAGACTGAGTGACTCGAAACTCTGGGATTGGGCCTGGAAATCTTGTTTCAATGAGCCCTAGAGATGATTCTGATACAGGTTCAAGTTTGACAGCCCCTACTGTAGGACACAGTCAAATTGTGCTGAAGCATAGATTGCCATGCTTCTTCTGAATGTTTTGAGCCCCAAATATTACTCTGAAACTTCTTTTTTTTTTTTTTTACTTTGAAACTTCTTTAGTAAAATCAGTTGAGGTTCAGAGAGCTATATTAACAAATTTTAGCAAATATAGTAGTATTAACAAATTGTATTTTTAGAGATCTGTGAGGGCCCATAGCGTTAGAAAGTAATTATTTTGTGTGTGCTATTTCGCTTTAGTCATGTCCAACTCTTTGCAACCCTATGGACTGTAGCCCTCCAGATTCCTTTGTCCATGGGATTCTCTAGACAGGAATACTGGAATGGGTTGCCAGTTCCTTCTCCAGGGGATCTTCCTTACTCAGGGATTGAACCTGCATCTCTTATATCTCCTGCATTGGCAGGTGGGTTCTTTACCACTAGCACCACCTGGGAAGCCACAGAATTAGAAAACAATTGTTTTAATTTTATTAAAATGTTAAAATCATGACTCTCATACAAATATAAAATGAACACATTTCAATAATTTTATATAGCTCACTAAATCAACAAGAAAACCAAAGATATTAAAACCATATTGCTGAATATTTCAAACTGAAGCAAAAGCAACAAGGTTAAGACTAGGGATTCGCAGTTGAAAAGTAATGCAGGTAATCAAATTTTTTGAAGGAAAAAGTATAGAAAATGAAAGAGTGGATATCCAGTACATTTAAAGGACTTATAGGTCAAGGAAAGATGTGAACATTGATTAGGAGATCATTAGAAACTTTGAGTCCATTTTTAATGGGGTACTGGAGGTATATGTAGATCACAGGGGGTTAATTGAGTAAGGGGGTCCTTGGAAATAATCTGTATTCACTCATTTAAGAAATGTAACTGTAAAAGGGAATGAGGAATATAATATGAAGCATTGAGTAGCAGTGGAGACATATAATTTTAAGATGGGATCTCCATTTCAGAGGATTTTGGTTTGCCAGGGCCAAATGTCAAGATAAGGGAGAAGGAGCTAAACTCACACCATGAGAGACCACATCTGTAATTTTAGTGTATTCTTTTTCAGTTCATCTATATAATCCCCAAGAAGAATATGAATTTAAGAAAGCTCTGTATCTGCTTATTTTTCAGTTAACAAGGAAGCATCTCTGAAACTTCACTTTGGGGACCTAGATCTTCTCTTTAGTAGAGTAAACCTGTATCCATTTTATGAGTAATAGTCTGTCTCTGAGTCTCTCTCACACACACAGTCAAAATTCAGAGGCAAAGGGGATCTAATTCTCTGACCAAAAAACAAACAAAAAACCCCTCCACTTAGAAATTATAATGCTCATTTGTCTGTAATCATCCCAATCTGGTCTCCATTTACCTTTAAGCCTTATGGAAAGCAGGAGGGAAAAAATGATGTTTTCTAATACTGAGAAAGTGATTTTGCTTTAAATATAAGTTTTTCTGTTTGCAACAAGGAACACTTTGTGATCCTTTGAACAGGAAACTTTCCTATTTATCCATTTTAAAAATAGCAAGGCACCACTGAGCAGTGCGAGAGAGACCATTTCTCAGTTTGAGGTCGCAGTTTTCTCTGCGATTAACAAGAACTAGGTGTTTTCTTCAGGGATCATGGCAATTCCTTTCACAACATAATTTCTGAAAATGCTAAGAAAGAACATGTGCTGTTTCTGCTGAACTTTTGCAAATGTGTTTAAAATGTGCTCAGGCCTTCATGTGTACATAAATGATTTCCCCAGTGAAAAATGTGTCTCTAAGTCTGGTTACTTGTTAAATGCTTCTAGGTATTGGGAAAGAAAGTAAAAGTGAAAGTCCGACTCTTTGTGACCCCATGGACGATATACTCCAGAATACTGGAGAGGGTAGCCTTTCCCTTCTCCAGGGGGATCTTCCCAATGCAGGGATCAAACTCAGGTCTCCCACATTGCAGGCAGATTCTTTACCAGCTGAGCCACAAGGGAAGCCCAGGTATTGGGAAGATGCATTCAATTGCCTCTAGGTTCCTGAATCCATTCTTCCCTGGCACTTTACCAGAAATTGAAATATCCTTCCTTTATTGAGCACTTTCTATGTTGTTGGACACTTGTGCTAGGTTCAGTACACACATTGCTCCAGTCCTGAGAACACCCTGAAGATGGGTAATTTGGTGCCTTCTTACAGACAAGAGAGCCCGTTCAGCAAGGTGGCTTCCTTAAAAGGTCACAAGAGAGCCTGGGCTCTGAACCTAGATATGCCGTACTCCAAAAGTGTGTTCTTACCTCAAAAAGCAGCCATTTAAAAGAGCAAGAGTGCCACACATAATTCAACATCAGTCAGGTTAAAACTCTAGTGAGGCAACGACATCTTGAAATAAGGTTTAGGAATGACAGCTTATTTTGTAGAACTCCAAATTTTCCTTCATGTGTATCACAAGGTGATAGATAAGCCAGGTCGATGTTGTCCCCAATGCCTTCACATTCTGGGCATTGAGCCTCTAGTTCATGTCACTCTGTTGGCCCACTCAGTGTCAGATCCCTCTCCTGTTTATCTATCTGGTTATCCCCTTTTACCACCACTATCCACCTCCCTTTCTACTCCCCCTACCAATGAGGCAAAGGCTGCAAACTCTAGTCCCAGCTCGGCCCCTTACCAGCCAAAGGTGAGGCTTGTCGCTTGGCAGTGACTGAGGCAATGCAGATGGACACAGGGTGGAGATCTTAGTCACCCTGTGACTAAGTATAACTATCTTATACTAACTATCAAGAATCAGGAGAAATCACGTGCAGGTTCCAACAGGCCTTAAAATTCACTATTTGAGTCAAACTGACCTACATGACCCTTGTGGACATTGAAACCACATAAATACAAGGAGAACACAACGTTGCCATGAATTTTTTGAGCACTTGGATGGAATTTGGAGGAATGTGTCTACCAAAATGTATGGATGTGAGAGTTGGACGATAAGGAAAGCTGAGTGCTGAAGAATTGATACTTTTGAATTGTGGTGTTGGAGAAGACTCTTGAGAGTCTCTTGGACTGCAAGGAGATCCAACCAGTCACTCCTCAAGGAAATCAGTCCTGAATATTCATTGGAAGGACTGATGCTGAAGCTGAAACTCCAATACTTTGGCCTGACTTATTGGGAAGGAGCCTGATGCTGGGAAAGATTGAAGGCAAGAGGAGAAGGGGACAACAGAGGATGAGATGGTTGAATGGCATCACCAACTCAATGGACATGAGTTTGAGCTTGCCTTGGGAGCTGCTGATGGACAGGGAAGCTTGGCGTGCTGCAGTCTTTGGGGTCGCGCAGAGTCGGACACAACTGAGTGACTGAACTGAACTGAACCGTCTACCAAAATATCTGCACTGCAGCTCCCTCAGACTCATGCTTCCACTGAACTGGCTTTCCTAGGAAGAGGCAAAATGAGGAACAAGAACCATGTCAGGATGCAGAGAGGGAAAGTAAGACAGTCACAGAGACTGTGGCAGCCTGAGTTGCAGGAGGCAGCTGTAGAGCTAGGCTGAGGTGACCATCAGCTGGTAAGTCAGAAACACTCTTGAAGCTCTTCTGGTTCCTCAGTGGCAAGCAAATGATTTCTTAATTCTGCCCCATGGCTGTGGTGAGCTTGTAATCAAGCAACTTGTCAGACACTTGGGGAGCCAACTGGCTAGAGGTGTGTATCTAAGATGACCAGCGTTTTCCTGAATAGTTCTACAGAACTTCCCTTCATTTCTTTGCTATTAGCAATTTTTCTGAGGCTTGAGCTCAGCTTCTTCCTTTGTATAATATGGCACACATTTAAAATGGTTCCATCATTTTACACTTTGGGAAAATAGAAAGGAATGAGAAGGTGTCAGACTGACAGTTTTGCACCAAGCTACCAACAAGGATAGACTCCCTGTCTCTGACTCGTGACAGATGAGGGGTTGATTTCATTTTTCATCCACCATCTTGGTGGATGGTACTGACCAGGTTTTAACCCATAACAGGAAGACAGAGTGGCAAGTAGTGTCTCTGTTCAGGTTCCTCTTCTTTGCCGCTGAGGCCCTCCATGCAAGCAGAAGAGTAGTTCTGACCTATTTCTTTCTAATAGTATTATAGCTCTTACCAGTTTTCCATAAAAATCAGGTGTGGGGGAAAAAAGTGAAAACTTGATGGAGCACAACATGGGGTTGGATAAGAATGTCACTTCTCCTTCACTGTTTCACATTTCTCTTAACTGTAATGAACACATGCCCTTGGAGGCAGAAACCCAAGGCTAGTTGTGACAGAAATGAATATCAGGCAATTCAGGTTCATTGCCACAGAAGTGTCATGATTCACTTTCAGTAGACAAGAGGTACCCAGGGACCCTGCTTGTTTTGCGACATTCTGACCTCCACTCTACTGAATTTGCTGATTACGTAATTGAAAATTAGAATTTCCAGCCTGGGGGTGAGGGTGCTCTTTCTCCCCATCTAGAGCCATCAGTTGGAACGTCCTTATCCCATTGCTCACTCACAGAAAGCTAGAGAGGCTAGGGGAGACAGAATGCGTCCCTGGAGGCGCAGGGATACATTCAGGCTTTATCTTCCCTGCCAGCACGTGCACTGGGAATAGACAGAGAAACCTCTGGAGACGTTAATGTGGAGCTTGCCAGAAAGAAGCATTCTGAAAACTGGCTCCTTGCAGATGAAGTTGCGGATCATTTTGAAAGCCCAGCATCATGGTAAATTTGTCACCAGGTGTTCAAACATCTCATGATGGCAAAGAAGCTGGGATTGGGACAGGGGGAGGGTGCTGCCAGGGGGCTATATATGTGGCTCACAGTATAGTGTCAGACGGACCTGCAAAAAGACTGTGTGAAGCAGAGTTGGAGAAGAGGAAGACAGAGCCTGGAGGAAGCCCACGAATGGCTGCCTGCCTCGAGCCCAGCTCCCTGCTGCTCTTGAGGGCATCTCCTCCTGTCTACCACCTGAGGCTGACAGGCAGAGATTTCCTGTGTGTACCAAGCCCAGTTAGGCTAGGAAGTAAACACAATGGGAAACACAAGAGGAAAAAATGCAGCTCAGCAAATATAATATAGATGATAACATTAAGTGTTCCGAAATTGGAAAATAATCACTAGAAACACAGCTCTCCTCCTGCTCTGTTTTCACGTATGACTAATTGCCAGTTTTCCACGAGACAGCACCTGGAGTCCCAGTGTGACAGACGGCGATGGGTTTTGGAAATGTTTACTTTGGTTGGTCAGCAAGAAACACCCCACTGCTTTTCCTAAAATGCGTGGAGTTCAAGGTCAGCCTGTTGTGCAAGAGGAATCTTTGGTAGAAATCCCACCTGGTTGCTGGCACAGAAGAGAGATTTTCAGATGAGGAGATCCATGTGATTGAATGTCGCTCGTCTGCTTTGATAAATATTCAGGGAAGCAGCACTGCCCAGCAGGTGGAGATAAAACCTGTTTGACTTTGACCACAGGCGTCCTCAGACTCTGATATTTTTAATGGCATTCAGCATTCTGGCCAGTCGGGGAATAAGCCCATGGCTTTTAAACATGTGTGAAAATCCAGCAGGCCTGTCGGTGTCTGTTGTTAAAAACCATGAATTTATAGTAACTCATGTGGTTCTGAACCAGGAGGCTGATTCCATTTTGGAAGGACCAGGGAGATGGGCATGCAGGGAACAGCACGGACAGTGAGAAAAGCACAGCCCTTTGAGCTCAGCCTGGGCAAGGCCACCACTCAGGGTCCTTGGGCCAGCTCCCCTGCGCTCTCACCTACCACATGTGCACAGATTTCCTAAATGTTGCAGGGAGCCAGTGGTCTCTCGGTGCCCAGGAAGGATTTTTTCACTGGTATCACAAACCCCATCCCTGCTGTGGGCTGCACTGTGCCCACCTCACCCCCAACCCTTTCATGTGTTGAAGCTGTAGCTTCCACAACCTCAGCATGCGACTGTGTTTAGAGACTGGACCTTTAAAGAGGCAAGTAAATTAAAATGAGGCCCTTAGGGTGGGCCCTAATCCAATGTGATTGGTGTCCTTGGAGGAAGAGAAAATTTGGATATGTAAAGAGACAAGAGGGGCCACACGCACAGAGTAACAACCATGTGTGGACGCAGGAAAAGGCAGGTATCTGCCAGGCAAGGAGAGAGGCCTCATAAGAAAGGAAACCTACTGACTTCTTGCCTCCAGAACTGTGACAAATTAAATTTAAGATGTCTAAGCCACGCAAGGAGATCCAACCAGTTCATCCTACAGGAGATCAGTCCTGGGTGTTCATTGGAATGACTGATGCTGGAGCTGAAACTCTAATACTTTGGCCACCTCATGCGAAGAGTTGACTCATTGGAAAAGACCCTGATGCTGGGAGGGATTGGGGGCAGGAGGAGAAGGGTACGACAGAGGCTGAGATGGCTGGATGGCATCATTGACTAGATGGCCATGAGTTTGAGTGAACCCCGGGAGTTGGTGATGGACAGGGAGGCCTGGCGTGCTGCGATTCATGGGGTCGCAGAGTCGGACACGACTGAGTGACTGAACTGAACTGAAGCCACTCAATCTGTGCATTTTTTTTTTTTTTATGTTGCCCCTATTAGACTAAAACTTTGCCTTTACCAGAAAGTTTATTTCCTTCCCCTTCTCCTTTTTGGTTTTTCTCTCTCCCATAGGAAAACTCAATTTGAAGAAAACATCACAAAATCATTCACACTGAAGTGTACATGACAAAGAGACCTTGAAATGTCCCCTTTCTCTGGGCTCTCATGTCACTTGAATTTAACATCCCTACTTTGAGTCCCAGGGTTGAAGGTCTAAGTGGATGACCAGGAACCAGGAGAGATGTGATGGGTGGACATTGGTCCTCTTGAGGGCTTCTTGTACTTTAGGCCTCCAACTCTGGTGCTTGCCCTGGAGCCTCAGGCCGAAGGACATGCTATGGACCAGAGGACTGACTTTTCTTTCTTGGCACAGTGGGGATGAAGTTTCAGGTCTGGAGATAGGATGCCAGGGTCAACTGTTGAGAATTTTCTCCATCGTAGGAAAAATCCAGTGGTACCCTTCCCCCTACCCCAAATGTTCCCATCATCTTATTTTTAAGAAATCTTCAACTGATAAAAAGGAGAAATGCCAAACTCCAACTACGTATTTTACATGGTAATAGAAATCCAACTCAAAAGGGTTTAAACATAAAGGATTTTTTATCTTGAATATTGGCAAGTCTAGGAGGAGAGTTGGCTTTACCTTGATTTAATGGCTTAGGCATGTCACCAGGCACCCGGTCTGTCCTCCCTCGTTTTTGCTTCCCTCAGTGTCAACTTCATTCTCAGACAAGCCAGCAACCAGAAGAAAAGGAGAATGTATCTTTCTGTAGCTTTTTCTTAGGAACCAGAAAACTTGGAAGCCTCCTAGGCAATTCCTTTTCACATCTTGGTTTTCTATAAATAAAGAAGGCTGCAGATGGGAATAGATGTCAAGTAGTGACTAACCGTATCCACTGCAGGGCACTTGTAAGTTTTTATTAGATCTGAGAGTCAAGAACAACACTGAATGACAATAGGAAAGAGTGTGTTGGTTTAAGCCCTGCGCTGGTCAGGAGATTATAGCCACCTCCAGCAATGGGGTTACAATGAGATGAGTGGCATGAAGAGTGATTGAACTGTCCAAGAAACACAGAACAGGAACAGTTGTGTTTGAAGATCCACAGTTGTTCTGTGGTCCAGCGACTATGTGACTTTGTGTATGTGTGACTATGGTCCTTTCTTTGGTTTCTGCTTGTCTTTTTATATTTCTGTTCTTTTCACTACCCACCCCTTGGCTATCTCTCTAATTTCCCTATCCAGATTCCACCCAGAGACAGTCTGCATGGCCTGCCCGACAGCACCTTTTGCTCTTGAGCACTATCCTGGGCATTCCTAGCTTATAACCAGGTTGACCTTAGGCCACGGGGGGCTAGGTTTGATTCCATCACCAGAAATCTCAAGCCAGAGCAGGAATATTGGCATATTTGCAGTCATCACACCTCTCTCTTATAAACTCCAAGAGCAAGTCTGTATTTAAATGTTCTTAACTGTGGTAACACCAAAACAGAAAAGGATTTAATGGTCCAAATCAAAAATAAAAGTCTAGTGTCATAATGTTTTTAAGTAACATGGTGTATTTCCTACAGTGTGTAAAAAGGAAAAAACAGAGAAAGGCAGGGACTATAGTTATTTATGTTTTGTTTCTTTTTTTAACTTGTTAGACTTTAATTAGAATTTTAGGTGCTCATGCTCAGTCACTAAGTCGTGTCCGACTTTTTGGGACCCCATGGACTGTAGCCTGCCAGACTCCTCTGTTCTAGGATTTTTCCCTGCAAAAATACTGGAGTGGGTTGCCATTTTCTTCTCCAGGGTATTTTCCTGACCAGGGTTTGAAGCCGAGTCTCCTGCATTGGCAGCTGGATTCTTTACCACTGAGGCACCAGGGAGGCCCAGAATTTTAGTTGCTACAATAGTAAGTCGTACTGGGATATTTAAAGATATGGTTTGAGTCCCCAAGTCCTTTATTTTCACTGTTATCTGAGTGATGTTCTTACAAATTCCACCATGGAGTATAGAAGGAAATAATGACACAGGACTTTTAAAAATCCCAATCTACATACTGTTCTGTAAAATACTCAGTCACCATACATGTGGGCTTACATTTTGCTCAGAGCCAGGACCAGAATTGGCACCTTCTCTCTCTCTTTCTGCCTCCTGAAAACATCCAAAAAAGAAACAGGAACTAAAGACATAACTCCATCATCCTTCATATATATCTGCTGATTTCCCAGCATATTCACTGAGGGTCTATTACTGGGTGAGCAGTGTAGTGCTGATCCACTTTGATGAGATCTTATACCTCGCTTAACTAGACAGAATAAATAGAAGGTAAAGGAAGTATCTACAGAAAAATTGACATATATAAGAATGGAACAAGAGGAGAAAAGTAGTCTATAGGAATTCAGGAGCAGGTATGAGTACAGGTGGTAGTAGAAGATTTTCAAAGGGAAAATTATATTAAACTCAGCACATCTTATTGTTTTATGACTTTCTCTGATTGTCTCATGTGTCTTCTCACTGGCTGGCTTATTAACAGAGACAAGCCTTACACATGAATATAATTTGCTAGTAATATTCTGGGCAATCAAGGAATCCTTGTCAGATTCACCAATAAAGAAATAGGTGTGAACCACCGTAATCCAAATTATAAGGATGCTTATTATAGTAATCAGTTCAGTTGTAACTATTAAGAGTAATTGTTTGGGCATCAGTTCAATTCAGTTTCTCAGTTATGTCCGACTCTTTGCGACCCCATGGACTACATCACGCTAGGCTTCTCTGTCCGTCACCAACTCCTGAAATTTATGCACTGTCATCCCCTTCTCTGCCTGCCTTCAATTCTTCCCAGACTCAGGGTCTTTTCTAAGGAGTCAGCTCTTCACATCAGGTGGCCATAGTATTTGAGTTTCAGCCTCAGCATCAGTCCTTCCAATGAACACCCAGGACTGATCTCCTTTAGGATGGACTGGTTGGATCTCCTTGCAGTCCAAGGGACTCTCAAGAGTCTTCTCCAACACCACAGTTCAAGCATCAACTCTTCGGCGCTCAACTTTCTTTGTAGTCCAACTCTCACATCCATACATGACCACTGGAAAAACCATAGCCTTGACTAGACGGACCTTTGTTAGCAAAGTAATGTCTCTGCTTTTTAATATGCTGTCTAGGTTGGTCATAACTTTCCTTCCAAGGAGTAAGCGTCTTTTAATTTCATGGCTGCAGCCACCATCTGCAGTGATTTTGGGGCCCCCCCAAAAATAAAGTCAACCACTGTCTCCCCATCTGTTTGCCATGAAGTGATGGGATATATCCAGATAAAACCATAATTCAAAGAGAGATATTCACGCCAGTGTTCATAGCAGCACTATTTGAATAGCCAAGACATGAAAGCAACCTAAATGGCCGTTGATGTATGAATGGATAAAGAAAATGTGGTATGTATATATATATCTATATATATACACACACACACACACACAGAGACACACACATGCACAATGAAATTTTACTCAGCTGTGAGAAAATAAAATAATGCCATTTGCAGCAACATGAGTGGACCTAAAGATTATCATGCTAAGTGAAGTAAGCTAGACAAAGACAGATATCATATGATATCACTTATATGTGTAATCTAAAAAAAATGAATGATATAAATGAACTTATTAATACAAACAAATCAGAATTAGTCCTACAGACAGAGAAAACAAACTTGTGGTTACCAGTGGGGTAAGGGAGAGTGGGATAAATTAGAATGTTGGGATTAACAGATATATGTTGCTGTGTGTAGGTAACACACAAGGACCTAGATAACCAGCAAGGACCTAGTGTATAGCACAGGGAAATATATTCAATATTTTATATTAACCAATGAGGGAAAAGAGGACTTCCCTTGTGGCTCAGAAGGTAAAGATTCTGCCTGCAGTGCTGGAGACTTGGGTTCAACCCCTGGGTTGGGAAGATTCCCTGAGAAGGGAAAGACTACCCACTCCAGTATTTTCGCCTGGTGAATTCCATGGACAGAAGAGCCTGTCAGGCTACAGTCCACGGGGTCACAAAGAGCTGGACACAACTGAACAACTAGCATTGACACATACCAGCTCAACATTAAAACCCAGCATTCAAAAAACTAAGTTCATGGCATCTGGTCCCATCACTTCATGGCAAATAGATGGGGAAACAATGGAAACAGTGACAGATTTTGTTTTCTTGGAATCCAGAATCACTGCAGACAGGGACTGCAGCCATGAAATTACAAGAGGCTTGCTCCTTGGAGGAAAAGCTATGACAAAACTAGACAGCATATTAAAAAGCAGACACATCACTTTGCCCACAAAGGTCCCTGTACTCAAAGCTATGGTTTTTCCAGTAGTCAGGTATCAATGTGACAGGTGGACCATAAGGAAGGCTGAGCACCAAAGAATTGATGCTTTCGAATTGTGGTGCTGGAGAAGACTCTTGTGCATCCCTTAGACAGCAAGGAAATCAAGCTAGTCAATCCTAAAGGAAATCAACGTTGAATATTCATTGGAAGGATTAATGCTGAAGCTGAGGTTCCAGTACTTTGGTCGCCTGATGTGAAGAGCTGAGTCATTAGAAAAGATGCTGATGCTGGGAAAGATTGAGGGCAGGAGGAGAAGTGGGTGAAAGAAGATGAAATGGTTGGTTGACATCACCAACTCAATGGACTTGTGTTTGAGCAAACTCTGGAAGACAGTGAAGGACTGGGAAGCTTGGCATGTCGCAGTCCATAGGGTCACAGAGAGTCAGACATGACTTAGAGACTGAACAACAAGAACAGCATGAGGGGGAAGAATCTGGAGAAGAACACACACAACTGAATCACTTTGCTGTATACCTGAAGTAACACAACACTGTAAATCAGCTGTGCTTTAATAGTAAATAAAGTCACCGTTCCCTTATGGGGAACCAAAAGAGTAACTGTTGCCGCGGAAAGCTCAGGCTTAAGTTGATGTGAAAGGATCAGTCTGGAAAGGACTGTAATGAAGGCTAGGAAAGACTGAAGCCAAATAGGGGGAAGAGTTAAAGGTATATGTGTGTGAACTCAAGTGGATAGAATTAATGGAAGTTTAAGGTAAAATAAAGTACAATGGGAGAATGGCAGTCATATTATGATGTCTGTAGAGTTGAAGCAGGAATGAAACAGGACCAATAAAATGGGACTTGGTTTGGTCTGATAAGCATACTCTATTGAGACCTTTTACGCTAGGGAGAGTCTGCAGCAAAAGAGATTAGAGATAAGAAGTCGCCATGATGGTACATGAAAATCACTTAGAAGCATATAGAAGAAACTTAATACTAGTGTTATTAATATTGCACAAAATTTCAGTGTCTCAATAATTACTGGATTTTGAGACTTAAAATTTTTATGAACATGTACCCAAGTACTTGGGTTGTTACTTCTTTTCTTTTTTCCTACCCAGAGCCATATAATCTTGAAATAGAAGTGTGATTTTCTTCTGTGCCTGCCAACATACCTGTCACAGCTGTTATAGATATGCAGCTTTCTTTTTTCTGTGTTAATGCAGTGAAAGAGCTTATATATATGTTAATTTTTACACTTCAACAGGTAGAGAAAAGCCATGCCTGCTTATAATAGTAAAGTCATCTTGCAGTTATTTAGTAATGTTCACTTTTCTCTGTTGACCACCAAATGCTTTCCTGTCTCCACATGCACACTAGCCACAGTGGCTGGGTTAATTGCCTAGTCTAGTTGATGGCTTGCTTTTTAACACTCTCATGCTCACGTGTAAATACATTGTGCAGGTAGAAAAACTGCTGCAAATTTCTTGGCTTTTTGTATGAAGAGTTAAGAAAATGAAATTTCCTCAGGGTATCTCATCAGAACAGACCAAAGTAGCCATCTGCTTCTGCCTGATTATAGCTGACCTCTTTGAATGAATTATGGTACCTAAGAACTATCTATGCTTCTCTCTCTTGGTTTTCCTACATAAATATTAAAGAAATTTATTTGGAAATTGGAATTCCACAACTTGTATGAATCTTTTCCTTTTTCCTTTATGTTTTACATATAAATAGCATTATTTTAAGAAAACTCTAAAGAGACATATTTTTAAAAAGCATGTATGTAACCCATTTGCATTAGAGGTTCAAATTTTACCTAACCAAGTGAAATATATCTTGACATCCACTTTAAGATTGAGCACAGAGTTGTATTATAGTTTTCCGTGTAAGATTCCATTAAAACAATAGTAAAGGGGCATTAGAGAATTGCAAATCCACAAAAGTGAAAAGAATGAAGAGGAAGCTAACAGTAGATGAAAATTGTCAACCAATGTATGCTGTGTTAAAGTTCTCCGGAGAAACAAAACCAATAGGGTATATAAGAAAGCTGAGCGCCAAAGAATTAATGCTTTTGAACTGTGGTGTTGGAGAAGACTCTTGAGAGTCCCTTGGACTGCAAGGAGATCCAACCAGTCCATCCTAAAGGAGATCAGTCCTGGTTGTTCATTGAAAGGACTGATGCTGAAGCTGAAACTCCAATACTTTGGCCACCTCATGCGAAGAGTTGACTCCCTGGAAAAGACCCTGATGCTCGGAGGGATTGGGGGCAGGAGGAGAAGGGGACGACAGAGGATGAGATGGCTGGATGGCATCAGTGACTCGAAGGACATGAGTTTGGGTAAACTCCGGGAGCTGGTGATGGGAGGGAGGCCTGGTGTGTTGTGATTCATGGAGTCGCAAAGAGTTGGACATGACTGAGTGACTGAACTGAACTGAACTGATTATATATATTGAAAGGTTTATTTTAAGGAATTGGTTCATGTAGTTGTGAAGTCTGTAAAGTTTGAAATCTGTAGAGAAGACTGGGAGGCTGAAAATCAGACAGGAGTTGATGCTGAATTTCTTATTTTGGAATTTGTTTTTGTTCTTAAGACTTTCAACTGGTTGGATGAAGTTCACCCACGTTATGGAAGGTAATCTCATTTAATATAGGGTCAGCTGATTTATAAATGTTAACCACATCTACAAAATACTTTCTCAGCATCACTGAGATTAGTGTTTGATTAAATAACTGGGTCTGATAGCCTAGCCAAGTCGACCTATGAAACTAACCATCGCGTATGTTGACTTATGAAACAGGGAGGTGAAAATTGTAAACAGAATTGACGATTGTGCAGAGGGCCTGATTATTCTCCTTCTGCTTAAGAAAGAAAGGAACAAATGCACACACACACACACACACACACACACACACACACACAGACACCCCATACCTGCCCTCTGCCCAAGCACAGAACACTTAGCCAGGGTACTACTATCCCATGTCACAATCTGTGGTAGGCAGACCCTGTGTGATCTGCTTTCTAGTGTTTATATTTTTGTATAACCTGCTTCCCCTGAGGTTTCAGGATGTCAGTCTTGTTATGTTAAATGATATAAGCCTCTTTTCCAAAAAGACTCACTGTGGCTATTCTTGTTGACCGGATAAAGTAAGAAATCATGTTGAGGAAGCCCATGGAGTAAGGAATTAGAAGTGACCTCTTACAGCTAAAGGTGACCACTAAACGAATTCTTCCAACAGCCTGAATGTGCTTGAAAGCAAATTCTTTCCCAGTTGAACCACCAGGTAAAAACTGTCTTTATTCACAGATGGCATGATCTTCTAATAAGGAAACTATGAAATCCCAAAAAAGCTACTAGAAGTAAAAAGTGAGTTTAACAAGGTTGTACAATCTAAAATCAATTTATGGAAATTAACTGTATTACTGTAAATACATTAATACATGGAAAAAATGTAAGTTAACACTTAAAAAAAAATACCACTCAACATTGCATGACAGATATAAAATGCTTAGGGATCACATTGACAAAGGTTGTATAAGATCTGTGTGTGGAAAACTACAAGACATCACTGAGAGAAATTTTAAAAAGATCTAAACAAATTGAGAGATATACCGTGTTTACGAATAAAAAGATACAATTTTTTTTAAGATGGCCATTCTCCTAAAATCAGTCTGTAGGTTCAATGCAATCTCATTCAAAATATCAGCACAATTTTTCTGTAGTAACTGACAAGTTGTTTCTAAAATTAATGTAGAAATGCAATGCAGATATCTAGAATAGTCAAAAAAGAGAGTGAGAGAGCTTCTTCTTGACTCCAAATCTTATTAAAATGTATAATAATCGAGATAGTGTGATATTACATGATGGTAGACCAATAAATCAATGAAACTGGATAGAATTTAGAAATGGCCTCCTACATATGTGGTCACTTTGAAAGTCAATGGTGAAGGGATAGGCTTTCAGCACCTGGTATGGGGAAAATTGGATATGCATTTGCAAAACAGATGAACCCTGAACTGTATAAAAATATAGCACATACTATAAAACCACAAACTAGAAAACTAAAAAAAACATGCAAGAAAGAAATATTTGTGACATTGAGTTAGGGATATTTCTTTTAGACATGACACTAATAATACAATCCATGAAAGAAAATATTGGGAATTTAAACTTTATCAAAATTAGAACCTACTGTTTATATAAAGATACCGTGGATGATAAGAGTAGCCACAAAATGGAACACAATCTTGTAAGTCACATATCTGATAAAGAACCTATATCTAGAGATATGAAAATTCCAAGAACATAAAAAATTGCAGCAAAAACGGACAGAAGATTTGAAATAGTGCTTCATCAAAAAAAGTGTGGCATGGATAAAAGTCCATGAAAAATGCTAAATATCATTAATAATTAAGGGAATGCAAACCTAAACCACAATAATATGGACCTATTTATTACTAAAATTAAAAAGACTAACCATGCTAAGTGTCTTTAGGGGTATGGAGTAACTGAAACTCTTATATGCTATTGAGTAGAATGTAAAATGGTACAACCACTTGGGAAAACAGTTTGGCAGTTTCTAAGAATATTAAATATATACTTACCATATCACCTAGCATTCAACTCCTTGGTATTTACTAAAGAGAAATGAAAGCGTATAATGACCCAAAAGATTGTTCAAGAATTTTAGCAGCTTTATTTGTAAGAGCCCCATGTTAGTTTCTTAGGCCTGCCACAACACGTTACAATGCACCTGGTGGCTAAAAACAACAGAAATACACTCTTCTATAGTACTGGAGGCCAGAGTCCTGAAATCAAGATATTGGCAGAGTCACACCCTCTAAAGCCTTGAGAGGAGAATCCTTCCTTACCTCTTCCAGCATCTGATGGCTGCTGATATTCCTTGCCTTGTAACTGCATAACTCAGCTCTCTTCTATGTTTACATGACCTTCTTCGCTGTATGTCTCAAATGTCTTTTCTCTTATGACACCAGTTTTTGGATTTAGGATCCACTCTGAATCCAGGAAGATGGCATTCCCAAATCCTTAGCTTGATTACGTCTGCAAAGACCCTATTTCCAGATAAGTTCATATTCACATGTACTGGGGCTTAGGACCCAAGCTTGTCTTGGGGAACTCAATTTAATCCAGTACAGCCCCAAACTAAAAACAACCAAAACTTTTATCAGTAGGGAGTGGATAAACAACTTGTAGGACATTCTTACAATGGAATACTACTTACTTATAAAAAGGAAGTATTCATGTGTGCCATGATAGGGATACATTTCAAAATAATTATGCTGAGTGAAAGAGGCCAGACAGAAGAGAAGACATACCGTATAATTCAATTTATTTAAAATTTAGCAATTGGAAATGATAATCTATAGTGACAGAAAGCTGATTATTTGTTGCCTGGGGAGAGGGATGGAATAAAGTGGGAAGAAGTGAGACAGGGAATTGCAAAGGGACATGAAGGAACTTATTTGGAGAGAAAGGATATGTTCATTATCTTGAGTGAAGTGATAGTTTCACAGCATGTGTGTGTATAAATATATGCGTGCATGCTAAGTTGCTTCAGTTGTGTCTGACTCTGTGCAATCCTGTCCATGGGATTCTCGAGGCAAGAATATTGGAGTCGGTTGTCATGCCCTCCTGAGGGGATCTTCCCTACTCAGGGATTGAACCAGCATCTCTTTATATGTGTGTGTATATATATATAGAGAGAGAGTGAGGGAGAGAGAGACAGAGAGTCAGAGAGGCAGGGACAAACAGAGAGAGAGATGTCAACATTTATTAAATTGAATAAACTATTAATATTTTCTCTGCTTCTGAATGCTTCCTTTCTTTAAGGTCCCCTTTCCCCACTTGAAGTGATTGTTATAAACCTGACGAACAAAGGAGCTCCCCAACTCCTTTGCCAGGTGAGGTTAAATGAGACCTTTCTGTTGACTGATTTGGATGCTGGAACAAAGAGGCCATAGGTATGGACTCTGAGTGCCTGAAACTAAGGTTTGGAGGTCATCTTTATTACATGGGGAGAGAGTCTTAGTTTAAATAAAGTCCATAGAAGAAAACAGAGAAAGGGAAAACAAATTCTGAGACATTGTTTGAATCCTCAAATCCATCCTTTCCCGAAGCCAGTGATAACCATGAACTTCCCAAATAAATGAGTCAGACAATTCCATTTTTTAGATAAGATAGTGTGAGCTTCTATCACAACAACTGAAAAGGAGATTGACTGGCAAAATGCTGAACCCAAATTTGTGTCACTCCCAAACTGAAGCTCAAAGACACAGTGCTATACCATGTCACTGGATATCTTATTGTGCAAGAATCAGTCTAGTGAAAATGTTGCCTTGGGAGGTAATAAACAATTAAATGAAGTAGTATAATACAGGTATACAAGGGATGACAGCTGTGTTTTCTATAGTAGAGGAAGATACAGGCATCAAATCAATTAAAATAATTCAGAAATCTGCCTGAAGAATGAAGTTGAATTGTCTGTTGAAGACAACAGAAGGACACAGGGCAGAACTGTGCAGAGGGTATGGTCAGGCTAACCTAGTTTCCTTTTCAAAATAAAATGCCTGCCAGACAGAGTAATGGCAAGTTTTGCTGTAATAGGACATTAGTTTCCAGACAACCCAGCCTCATTGTTTGATCTTGAGAAAGCTGCATCTTCCCTTGGGCCCTCAACTTCCTCATCTGTGTAATGAGGCCATTTTAATATTTATGTTCTTCAATTCCATAATTTTATTTTTTAAAGAGGAGGATGTCTGGCTATTGGAATGGAAGGCTGGGTTCTAGAATGCCTCCTCTCAAGGAGCCTAAAA
This sequence comes from Cervus elaphus, assembly GCF_910594005.1. NCBI lineage: Eukaryota > Metazoa > Chordata > Mammalia > Artiodactyla > Cervidae > Cervus > Cervus elaphus. Next base: position 28,664,486 of record NC_057840.1, read on the forward strand.
GGGCCCCCCAAAGCTGATCTTCCTCCAGAGCAGATCCCTCAACCTTGGCTCTGTGGACATTTGGGGCTGAATAATTCTCTGCTTGTGGGGTAGTCCCGAGCACTCACTGTAGTATGTTTAGTAGTGTCTCTGGTTTCTACCCACAAGATGCTAGTGGCAACCAAAATGTCTCCAGACATAGCCATACATTTCTGGGAGGTAAAAGCACTCCTGTCTGAGAAGCTTTTGAGGCTTTGTGTTCTTACAGGTAAGTAACATTTGGAGTCAAAGGAGAAAAGCCACAGTAACATAAAATGGGTGGCAAAGAGGCAAGTTGTGATTTGGGGTGTGGAAGAAGTAATTTCTAATGAGAATCTAGAAGAACAGCATTCTCCAGCCAAAATTGGCTGCTTATGGTCTTGAGCCTGAGTGTCACAGGTCTCTGCCGTTCCAGCCCTGGAAAACTGGGGGAGGTGATTAAAGAACCATGACAGCGGCCCTGTAAAGAAGGGCTCATCAGCCTGGAGGTGGGGTGGCTACCATTCATTGCCTGATGGGATGGGACTCAGCCTTCAGCCCCTGGAAGTCAGGGCCCAACTGCTGTGCTGGTTTCTGGTATCTCCCACTCCATCCTGCCTCTCCAGAGGGAAAGTTCATCTTCTTCTTCCATTTCTTCTTACTGTCATTTGTATTTTGAGAACTCTCTTTGATTTGTTTAAACTTTGTTCCCGAGGGACTGACTTACTGCTGCCAGTGAGTCTATGGAGAGACTATTAAATGAGACCCTCTTTGTTTAATTAGCTCCACCTCTTTGTTTGGAGTCCTGCCTTTGGCTTATTGAATGTCATCGGCAACTTAGTTAAAGGTTGCTAAGCATGTTGAGTAGGAACCGACTTTGACTGAATTCATGTAGAAATTACAAAAGAAACAAAGGAAACCGTTGTTGAATCTGCACCCTCTCTTTTAAGACATTATGAATCTTTATCTCAATAAAGAGAACAAGTTAACAGTGGGAAAGATAAATAAGGACCAGATAGAAGAGCATGTCAAACCTGTGGGAAATTAAGAAGCACAGGATTGTTTGTCTCTGAGGGACAAAAGGTGTGGTGAGTCAACAAGCAGCGCAGGCTCTGGAGTTACAGGTGTGGCTCTGGGATAGAGACTTGGTGGCAAATTTATTCACCCTAAACTGAGACTTCAAGGAAAATGTAACTTTATTCTCCCTGTGTTACTGATCATTTTGAGATAACAGAAGAGAGAAGCTGTGTATAGGTGTGTGTGTTTGGGGGCTGGGGGAGGATGATGGTGGCAAGAACTGATTAGTCCAATCCAATAATTTTAAGATGAATAAACACAGAATATCTTTCTAGTTAAATAAATAATTCAAGCCCATTGTAGAAAATCCAAACAGTATATAAAAGGAAAAAAGGAAGAAAAAAATCTTGAAATTCTGCCAACCCTGAACAGATTGGTGACCATCTTTTTGCTGATTCAATACTTTAAGCAGCCGTAGGACTTCCCTGGTGGTCCAGTGGCTGTGACCCCACATTCCCAATGCAGAGGGCCTGGGTTCGATCCCTGGTCAGGGAACTAGGTCCCGCATGCTGTAACTAAGAGTTGGCAGGCCACAACTGAAAATTCCACCTGCCTCAACGAAGACTGAAGATCTTATGTGCCACAACTAATTGCAACAAAATAAATAAATGCATATTGAAAAAGTCTCCCTTTCTAGAGTGTTTCAGATACATTAAACCTGCTCCACTCTCCTCCTCGACAAGGGAAGATGCTCCTACTGTATCTCTAAGACCTAGGGTCCTCAGGAATGTTGGCTTGTTTCTTAGTCACTGCAAGAGGATGGGCAGAGGGGAGTGGCTGGAATTATTCATGATTTATTCCTTTGCACTTAGTCCAGTGCTTGGCACAGTTGCCTCTCCACAATCACTTGTTGAGGAATGAAAATATAAGTGGTAGATACATTCTATTGTACATAGCTAACTAAAGTTTATTTTGTTTGTAGACTGAGAGACAAGATGCCCCTCCAAGGTCGTGGGTGAGTCTCAAGTCAGTGTACACACTCCCATGGCTAGACAGCAAGATATTAAAATCTGTCAACATTTCATGCTGTCCACCTAGCCAGCTGCTCTGTTCAGCCCTGACATCTGTAAACAGGTCATTTGTATTCTTCTGTCACCTGCGTTACTCTGAAGGAATATCCCTTAGGTTCACAGAAATAAGTTATCCTGCAGGCTGGACAGATGATAGATAGGTGGCTTTTTCACTGGCCCCACTTGGTTTGGAAAATGCCAGATGCCTTCGCAGTTCTGCCTATGTTGATGCGCATGATCAGAGAGCCGGGGGCACAGTCAGAGCAGGAGCACAAGAAGCAGACGTTTCTCCCCCAAGGGAGCTGTCTCAAGCGACCCAGGACTGCCATTGCACTGGGACAATCTGTGACGTCTTTCCTACTCCCCACCCCTCCCTAATCCCTCCCCGGAGAGAAAGCTGAAGGAGTTGCAGCCTTGGAGCAAGGAGGCCACCTGCTGTTTATCTTCCCTTTTCTCAGTGGGGTCTTTCTTTGCCTAATTGTCCCATCTTCTTTCCCTGTTCCCTTTTAAAAGCCTGCCATTCAAAGCAGAAAGAATTCTGTTCTAGGATGCTGCCAGCATGAAATCTACCCAGTTTTGAATTCCAAAATTCACCTTATTCTTCTAAGTAAAAGCAGGACATTTGTTGCTTTGTGTTCTTTTTTCTTGATTCATCAGGCAGAACAACCTGTGTTCATTGTTCTATTGATTAAAATGAAGAGGACATTCAGATTTCCCCTAAAGCCATCTAGCATGTATCTTTGGACCATTAGGCAAACCTGTTGAGGGCAGTGGGGGCACTGTGGAGGATGTAGCAATTTGGCTCAGGGGGACATGCTTGCACTCCAACTCCCAGAAAGTTCTAGAATATCATCAGTTTATCATAGGGAAATACTTGGATTTCATCCTCCATCCTTATCTTTTCGTGCCTTAGACTACTCCCTAGAGAGCAGACTTTCAAGTATTAGGAACACTCTAAAGAATATTTATGTGTCATTTAGCATATTATTGATAGGAACATTAGCAAATATTCTTTCCATTGTTTTGTTGTTGTTGTTATTGTTACAGAATCCACGTGTGAGTGAGAAAGTGGCTTTTTTTGGTTCTCATATTTTTGTTTACAGATACATACTCCCCATTACTTGAACCGATAGCTCATCTTTTTGACTCAGTTCATGTTAACACTGTATTAGTTTGCTAGAGCGCTCGTAACAAAACAGCAGAGACCGGATGGCTTATACAACAGAAATTAATTTTCTCATAGCTCCAGAGACCGAGCAGCCCATGATCAAGACGCCATCAGGTCTGGTTCTCCTGAGGCCTGTCCCCGTGGCTTGCATATGTTTTGCCCGATGTCCGAATCCCAGAGCGGGAAGAGAGAAGGCTTCCAAGACAATGCAATTCGCAAAAAGGGAAGTTTATTACTGACTCGAGCCAGGGCTTCTGCCGCATCCAACGCAGTGGTGCAGGATCAGAAAGCGCTGAGACCAAGCTGTTACCCAAATTTATAGGGTGTGCATGAGCAGTTGGTAGCTGGCTTAAGCGGGTTGGTTACAAATTTGCAAGGCAATCTTATTGGCCCAAACCTTCGCGGGCTTTTTTTCAAACTTGGGCGTTCGCGGGCTTCTCAGCTTTCCCCTGATAGGTTCCCTTTTTCTTACTAGGCGCATGTTGATTGGCTGGCTCCAGGTGGCTTGATAATCATGTTACCCCCAGAAAACCAGGCCTACTCCTAATCTAGGCTACCTGTCATGGCGTTAGCCCTGGCAGCCTCACAGCATACACCTGTCTTGTCATGGTGTCCCCATGTGGCCTTCCCTTTCTTCTTGCAAATCCTTGGTGTCTCTGAGTGTCGAAATTCTCTCTTATAAGGACACAGTCAGATAGGATTGGGGCCCACCCTAATGGTCTCATTTTAATTTAAATCCTCCTTAACAGCTTAATCTCCTAAAGCAGTCATATTCTGAGGTAAATACTAGGATTGTCTCTTCAGCATATGAATTTTTGGGGTGGAGGGTTCAGTTCAGTTGCTCAGTCATGTCTGACTCTTTGTGACTCCATAGACTGCAGGACACCAGACTTCCCTGCCCATCCCCAACTCCCGGAGCTGGTTCAAACTTGTGTCCATTGAGTCGGTGATGCTATCCAACCATCTCATCCTCTGTCATCCTCTTCTCCTCCTGCCTTCAATCTTTCCCAGCATTAGGGTCTTTTCCAATGAGTGCTTCAGGTGGCCAAAGTATTGGAGTTTCAGCTTCAGCATCAGTCCTTCCAATGAATATTTAGGACCGATTTCCTTTAGGATTGACTGGTTGGATCTCCTTGCGGTCCAAGGGACTCTCAAGATCTTCTCCAACATCACAGTTCAAAAGCATCAGTTCTTTGGCACTCAGCTTTCTTTATAGTCCAACTCTCACATCCATACATGACTACTGGAAAAACCATAGCTTTGACTAGACAGACCTTTGTTGGCAAAGTAATGTCTCTGCTTTTTAATATTCTGTCTCGGTTGGTCATAGCTTTTCTTCCAAGGAGCAGGTGTCTTTTAACTTCATGGTTGCAGTCACCATCTGCAGTGATTTTGGAGCCCAAAATAATTAAGTCTGTCACTGTTTCCATTGTTTCCTCATCTATTTGCCATGAAGTGATGGGACCGGATGCCATGATCTTAGTTTTCTGAATGATGAGCTTTAAGCCAACTTTTTCACTCTCCTCTTTCACTTTCATCAAGAGGCTCTTTAGTTCTTCTTCGCTTTCTGCCATTAGGGTGGTGTCATCTGCATATCTGAGGTTATTGATATTTCTCCTGGCAATCTTGATTCCAGCTTGTGCTTCATCCAGCCCAGCATTTCTCATGATGTACTCTGCATATAAGTTAAATAAGCAGGATGGAGGGTGGAGGGACACAATTCAGCCCATAACAAACACCTGAAGTTTTTTTCTGAGTGCTCTTTTGTGCCAGCCAGTGTGATAGGCATTTATGCTCTTGTTTGTTCCTCACCATGATCCTGAATTGTTGTATTGATTGTTTACCTGGTCAGATCCTTTAAGGCAGCCACACTCATCTACAGATTATTTACAGGATTATCTGTAGAAATTTCCTGGCAAGGGACCTCATTTCTGAGCTACATTCCTTACTTCATCCCTGTAGTACTGCAGCCCTGACTTCACCCATGACCTCAAGGTCCACACACTCAGCCCTGCTACATGCTGTGTGTTCTGGGTGTGCAGGTTCTAGTTCCTTTTCTACAGAACCTGGTCCAGGAAGACATATTTTGCAAATGAGGAAAATGAAATACAAGAAGTCAAGTGACTTCCGCAGGTATACTTCAGCATGTGACACAGCCATCATTCTGATCTCTGACTCCAGTCCAGCCCCACTCTTTTTGCCCCACACAGTCCCCAGTCAGTGATGGGAGCCAATTGAAATTGAGATCATGCTCTTCTGATTGAGACTTGAACCCATGAGCTGGGACTTGAACTGAACCTAAATCTAGATTGGGACTTGACCGCATGGTCTTTTAATTTTAATCACTCACCTGGCATCTGGACTTACTGAGGCTCAGGTTCTTTGTGTCTCAGTGTGGAAAGAATTCAGTAAGAGACAAAGTGATAGGTAAGAAGTAGATTTATTTAGAGAGAAACACATCCTGGAATGCGAAGTCAAGTGGGCCTTAGAAAGCATTGCTACGAACAAAGCTAGTGGATGTGATGGAATTCCAGTTGTGCTATTTCAAATCCTGAAAGATGATGCTGTGAAAGTGCTGCACTCAATATGCCAGCAAATTTGGAAAACTCAGCAATGGCCACAGGACTGGAAAAGGTCAGTTTTCATTCCAGTCCCAAAGAAAGGCAATGCCAAAGAATGCATGAACTACTGAACAATTGCACTCATCTCACATGCTAGTGAAGTAATGCTCAAAATTCTCCAAGCCAGGCTTCAGCAATATGTGAACCGTGAAATTCCAGATGTTCAAGCTGGTTTTAGAAAAGGCAGAGGAACCAGAGATCAAATTGCCAGCATCTGCTGGATCATCAAAAAATTAAGAGAGTTCCAGAAAAACATCTATTTCTGCCTTATTGACTATGCCAAAGCCTTTGACTGTGTGGATCACAATAAACTGTGGGAAATTCTGAAAGAGATGAGAATACCAGACCACCTGATCTGCCTCTTGAGAAACCTATATGCAGGTCAGGAAGCAGCAGTTAGAACTGGACATGGGACAACAGACTGGTTCCAAATAGGAAAAGGAGTATGTCAAGGCTGTATATTGTCACCCTGCTTATTTAACTTATATGCAGAGTACATGATGAGAAATGCTGGGCTGGAAGAAGCACAAGCTGGAATCAGGATTGCCGGGAGAAGTATCAATAACCTCAGATATGCAGATGACACCACCCTAATGGCAGAAAGTGAAGAGGAACTAAAAAGCCTCTTGATGAAAGTGAAGGAGGAGAGTGAAAAAGTTGACTTAAAGCTCAACATTAAGAAAACTAAGATCATGGCATCTGGTCCCATCACTTCATGGGAAATAGATGGGGAAACAGTGGAAACAGTGTCAGACTTTATTTTTGGGGGCTCCAAAATCACTACAGATGGTGATTACAGCCATGAAATTAAAAGACGCTTACTCCTTGGAAGGAAAGTTATAACCAACCTAGATAGCATATTAAAAAGCAGAGACATTACTTTGCCAACAAAGGTCCGTCTAGTCAAGGCTATGGTTTTTCCAGTGGTCATGTATGGATGTGAGAGTTGGACTATAAAGAAAACTGAGCACCAAAGAATTGATGCTTTTGAACTGTGGTGTTGGAGAAGACTCTTGAGAGTCCCTTGGACTGCAAGGAGATCCAACCAGTCCATCCTAAAGGAGATCAGTCCTGGGTGTTCATTGGAAGGACTGATGCTGAGGCTGAAACTCAAACACTATGGCCACCTGATGTGAAGAGTTGACTCACTGGAAAAAGACCCTGATGCTGGGAGGGATTGTGGGCAGAAGGAGAAGGGGACGACAGAGGATGAGATGGCTGGATGGCCTCACCGACTCGATGAACATTAATTTGAGTAAACTCCGGGAGTTGGTGATGGACAGGGAGGCCTGGAGTGCTGCACTTCATGGGGTCACAAAGAGTCGGACACGACTGAGTGACTGAAGTGAACTGAACACTTCATAGGTGGGTCTCAGCCATCTCAGAGGGCGAGAGACCCCAAAATAAGGTGTGATAGTTGTTATGGGCTGACATTGCGTAGACTAATAAGTGAGAGGATTATTCCAACTATGTGGGGAAAGAGAGCAGGGATTTCCAGGAATTGGGCCGCCACCCACTCTCTGGTCTCTGATGCTTGGCCTTGGGACTGTGTTAGTGCTGGCGGCTGTGCCACTTAGTTTGCTGATGTGTGATAAAAAGCAAGAGCGTGTAGTGAGGCTCAAGGTTTGGTGGGATATGACTTGTGTGCCATCTTGAGCCTGTTTGGCTCTTACTGGGTTTCATCACATCCTATGGCTCTGCCATTTTTTTATAGGCTGTGTCCTGCCCTCTTCCCTCTAGTTTCGAGATAATTGGCATCTCTGCTTATAATCCTCAAGACTTTCATCAAACCCTGAAATCATACTCTTAAGTAAATAGGTACATAGGCTTTAAGTCTGTTAAATCAACTAATTTGCCAATTGGAGATAGAATAATTTCTAATTTCTCTGGCGAGAGAAATTCCTCACCTCCTGCAAGAAGCAGCATAAGGGAGGAATTCTGTTTTTATCCTGACAGTTGTGTTTCTGTTGACTCAGTGTTGTCCTGTAAGCCCCTTGGGGTTCAGTGGTTGAGATTTCTGAGGATTGGTAAAGGTCAAAGATTGTTGTAAGAGTCTCTTATCCACAGGTGATTTAGAGTTTTCTTTCTGAAATGCCACAGCCCTCACCTTTGATTTGTAATGTTCAAAAAAGATACTTCTAGTGTGTCTGGTTATTAAAAGCATGATGTAGGGCCCTGTGCACTCTTTTTTGTTCACAGCCAAGTTGATTTTCTGAGATTTTCTTTCATGATGAATTAAAAGTTTCTCTTGGATTTGATTTTGATCTCTGCTCTTGAGGGTTTCCTGAAAGTTCCTCTCTAATTGATGAGGTAATTGGAAATCAGATGATGTAAAGTTTTATGACAAGGAATGGCTTCCTCCCTCTTGCTCCAGATTGTCTGCCAGGAAGAAATATGCCCTGGATTTTCTGAAATGGCAAAGACAGCATGGAAAAAAATCCCCTGCAGTTGTTAAATATTCAATCATTTTTGGGGGCCCTAACTCCATAAGTAGTGTTAAATATATATGTCCTTTGCTTTTCTTACTTTTTAAAACAACTTTACTTAAGATAAAATACACAATTGTAAGAGAAGAGTTTAATGAGTTTCAACAAATGTGTAGATCTGTGTAAACTTCATGAAAGTAAATCTTTCCATTATCTCCCAAATTTCTTCTTGCCCTTTATAATTAATCTCAGCACCCAGTACTAGCCTCCAGAAACTAATCTTCTCTCTGTATAGTTTTACAGAAAGAGTTATAGTTTTGCCTGTTTTGGAACTTCATATAAATAGAATTAAGCAGTGTGTACTTTTGTGCCTATATTCTTTTGCTCAGCATTGTGTATGTGTGTGTATGTGTGTGATTCATGCATGATATTCTATGTAATGAAAGGTTATTGCTTTTTTTTTTAGGTTATTGCTTTTTATTAGGGAGTAATATTACATTATTTGGATGTATATTGCTCCCATTATCTTGCACATTTACATGTTAATAAATATTGGGGTTGTTTCCAGTTAGGGGCAATTTTAAATCAAGATGTTTCATACAAATCTTTGTTTTCTTTTTTCTTGTGTTAATACTTAAGAGTGGAATTAGTGGCTTGTATTTTAAGAATAAGTTAACTTTGTAAGAAACTGCAAACTATTTTCCAAAATAATTGTACCATTTTACACCCTTACCAGCAGTGAAATGAGAGTTGCAATTGTTCTATATCCTTAGTGATACTCCAACACTTGGTATTGATAGTCTTTTTTTTAGGATCTCCCTGTGGAATGCAGGGATGTTAATTCCCTGATTAGAGATTGAACTGTGCCCCCTGCATTGGGAGCATGGAGTATTAATGACTGGACCTCCGAGAATGTCCGTTGTCTTTTTAATTTTGTGAGTTGCTAGTGGTGTCTCTACTTTAAAATCTTATTTTCCTGATGGCTAATGATGTTGAGCATATTTTCATGTGCTTATTAGTTATTTTTAAGTTATTTGAGAGCATTTTCATGTTCTTATAAGTCATTTATGTGCTTATGAGTCATATGTTTAATAACATCATTAGTTTGCTAAAATATTTTGCTCCTTTTTATTAGGTTGGCTTATAATTACAGTGTAAAATTTCTTTATCAATTCTGGATATAAGTCCTTTGTCAATGTATGTATTGCAAATCTTTTTTCCTAGAATGTAGCTTGCCTTTTCATGTTCTTAATGCTATCTTTCAAATAGCAGAAGTTTCAAATTTTGAGGAAGTCTAATTTATCAATTTTTCTTTTATGTTTTATGTTTTTTGTGTTCTCGCTAAGAAAGTTTTGTCTAACCCAAGAGTGGGAACCCAAGGTTCCTGCATTTTATTCCTAAAAGTTTTAGCCTTTCTTTGTGAGATAAGGGGTTGTTGCTCTTTATTAACTTTTAAAAATATGATTGTCCACTTATGCAAGTACCATTTGTTGAAAAGGCTTTTCTTTCTCAGCATTCCAGAAAATCAGTTGACTGCATATGTATGTCTTTTTCTGGACTTTATTCTGTTATCATTGATTTATATTTCTATCCTTACACCAATATTGTCTTGCTGACTTTTGTATTATTAATATAATGTCTTAAAAACCAAGTAGGGTAAATTCTACAACTTTGTTCTTCCATTTTAGAGTTATTTTACTGAAACTTTTGCATTTGTATAAAATTTTAGAATATACTTATCAATTTCGACAAAAAGAAGTTGCTGGGGTTTTGAATGAGGTTGTGATATACTGATGATTAATTTGGGGAAAATGGATATCTTAATATGGAGTCTTCCAATTCATAACCCTGGTATATCTATTTATGTTTTCAAATCTTTTTTCTCAGCAGTGTTTTCATATTTTATTTTACAGGACTTGCACATAGTTCATTAAATTTATTCCCAACTATTCCATGTTATTAATAATTTTCTGAAATAAACTTTGATATTAAAATTTTCATTTCCCAATTGTTTTTTGTTAGTATTTAGAAATATAATTAAATTTTGTTAGTATTTGGATAAATACTAGGATAAACTGATTTATCCTGTATCTTAGGATGTTGCTAAATTCACTCATTAGTTTTTGTAACTTGTGGTTTCTTTAGAATTTGCTACATACATGATTACATATCCACAAAAAAAGACAGATTTCCCCCCCCCCCCAATCCATATGCTTTTTATTTCTTCTTCTTTTATAAACCTTATTCCACTGAGTAGGCTCTTCAGAATTATGTTGAATTAGAAGCAGAGAAAGTAGAAGCCTTACTTCATTCCTGATTTTAAGTGGAGTTTAGGTTTCATCTCTTAAGTATGAAACTAGTTGTAGGGTTTTTTGACTTGCACATGCACACACACACACAAACATACACATTCTTTATGAGGTTGAGCAGGCTTTCCATTACTGGTTTACAGAGATTTTATAGTGATGTAAATTCTCTCAGATTTTGTTTGATAGAATTCTCACCTTTTTTGCAATTGGGAAAAGTTTTATTTATTTGTTTGTCACTATAAAGGTCTGTCTAGTCAAGGCTATGGTTTTTCCAGTGGTCATGTATGGATGTGAGAGCTGGACTGTGAAGAAAGCTGAGCACCGAAGAATTGACGCTTTGGGACTGTGGTGTTGGAGAAGACTCTTGAGAGTCCCTTGGACTGCAAGGAGATCCAACCAGTCCATCCTAAAGGAGATCAGTCCTGGGCTTCACTGACGCTGAAGCTGAAACTTCAATACTTTGGCCACCTCATGCGAAGAGTTGACTCATTGGAAAAAAACCCTGATGCTGGGAGGGATTAGGGGCAGGAAGAGAAGGGGACAACAGAGGATGAGCTGGCTGGATGGCATCACCGACTCGATGGACACGAGTTTGAGTAAGCTCGGGGAGTTGGTGATGGACAGGGAGGCCTGGCATGCTGTGATTCATGGGGTCGCAAAGAGTCGGACATGACTGAGCGACTGAACTGAGATAAAACACATAAAATTAACCATTTAATAGTGTACTATTCAGTAGCATTTAGTATAGTCACAGTGTTATCCAACCATCTCTATCTCCTCTTCCAGAACATTTTCATCTCCCCCAGAGAAGACCCGTTAAGCAATAACTCATTTCTTATGCCCTAGCCCCTAGCAACCACTAATCTGTGGCCACATACTTACCTATTCTGATTATTTCATGTAAATAGAATCATACAAAATGTGACATTTTTTTGTTTAACTTTCATGTAGCATGACATTTTTGAGTCTGTCATATCAGTATATTATTGTACATCAGTACATATCAGTACATTATTGAGGCACATTATCAGTACATGATTCTTTTTTATAGCTAATGCTCTATTGTATGGATATACTGTGATTTGTTTATCCATTCATTCATTGATGGAAACTTGGGTTGTTTCCATCTTTTGGCTATTGTAAGTAGTGCTGCTATAAGCATTCATGTACAAGTATTCATTTGAGTCTCTATACATTCAGTTCTTTTGAATGTATACCTAAGAGTGAATTGCTGGATCATATGCTAATACTATGTTTAATGTTTTCAGGAACCACCAAACTGTTTTCCATAGTGACTGCACTGTTTTATATTCACACTAGGAATACATGAGGGTTCTCATTTTTCCATTACCTTGCTAACACCTGTTACTTTCCTTTTTAAAAAGTATAACCATTCTAGTGGGTTTGAAGTGTTGTCTCATTGTATTTTTGAAGGAAATACCTCAATGAGGAAATGCCTCATTGTATTTGCATTTATAATGGTTTGAAAAAAAGCCACTGCATTTTCATAGGGACTGCATTGACTACAGATCCCTTTGGGAAGTATTGTTATCTTAATAGTATTATTTCAATCCAAGGACATACGATGTTTTTTGTTTATTTAGGTATTCCTTAGTTTCTTTCAAAATTGTTTTATAGTTTTATAGAACTTCTAGTAAAATGTTGAATTTAAGTGGTGAAAGTAGGCATCCTTGACTTATTCCTGAGCTTGAGAAGAAAGCTTTCAGTTTTTCATCATTGAGTGTCATACGAGCTATGGATTTTCCCAGATGTCATTTATCAGGCTGAGCAATTTCCCTTTTATTCTCCATCTGTTAGTGTTTTTATCATGTGTCAGTGCTTTTTGCCTGTCCCTCGAGATGATCATGTGGCTTCATCCCCTTGAATTTTATTAATGTGTAAATATTGTATTGATTGATTTTTGTGTACTTAACTACTCTTGCATTCCTGAGATAAATCTCGTACAATTCACCTTTACTTTAGAAGGATATTATTGTTGAATATAGTATTCTAGATTGGCAGTGTTTTCTTTTGGAAATGAAAATGTTATACACTATTTTTTTAGCTTCCTTCTTTTTTTCTGACATGAGGTCTTTAATCATTTCTTTTTCTCCAGTTGTTTTAAGTTTCTCTATCGTTGGTTTTTTAGCAGTTTTATTATTATGCACCTTGATGTTTTTCTTTGTTTCTTCTGCTTGAGTTTTGTTAATTTTCTTGAAACTATGAATTTATAATCTCCATTACAATTGGAAAGTTTTTCTTTATAATATATTCATATGTTTTTCTTAGCCATTTCCTTTTTCCAGGACCTCAATTACAGTGTATCAGACAAGGATATTGTCTCAGAAGTCACAAAGAAGCTGTTCTTTTAAAATTTTTTTAAAGACAATTTTTTTTGCTTTTTTCTCTCTGTGTTTAGTTTGCACAATCTATATTACTGTTTTCAAGTCACTGATATTTTCTTCAAAAGCATTTAATCTTCTCAAATGGCAATTCTACCATGTTATTCTTTGTTTTCTCTCTTAGTGCTTCAGATAGTGCTTTCTAAGCAGATATCCTGAGCAATTAAGTGCTCACCATGTTTGATTCCTTTTCTCAGAGATCACACTCTGATATTGCTTACTGTCTAGTGCTTAAAGGTAATTCTTTCATATATTTCATCCAGTTTTTAAGTTGTTTAACATGGTCAGAATTTTGGTATTTGTTACTGCATTGTGTCCAAAGCAGAAGTTCCTTGTTTCTTTTTTTCATTTAGTGCCTGAGTGATAGTTTGGCTTCAGCTTTTAACTGGTTACCTTAATATAGATGTCTCCAAATGATTACTTGACTCTGAAATTGATTGATAAGTAAAAAGACTTGTCTTCATGACTCTGAGGGTTTCAAACAGGAAGTAGAAGTTGTTTGGACTAAACAACTACACTGAATAAGTGCTGAGATCCAATTACCAGTCTGAGGGACCTATGTCTTGAAAATGTAGGATATGATGAACTTCTGTTACTTGTAGGTTAGTTCTTGTGATGACATGTTAACCTCCTTACCACCTGCCTGTAGGGAGCAGGTGTTGGCCCTAAGTATTCTAAGAGACACTACCATTGCCAATAGGAAACTCTCAATAGCCATCATTATATTTCTCCTACTCATATTTCACATTATCTATTTATCTAATGAGAACCATATGTAATTTGATTTAGCACATAAAGTCCAAAATAATACAAGAGTTTACAATTTCAAAGGTATGAACAGCATCAACAAAAATTAGTTATCACAACTATATGAAGTAGAAAAGGTGAAACAAACAGGAAAAAAGTGAAAGATCATCATATAGTCCATGCATGCTTACTTGCTTCAGTCGTGTCCAACTCTCCATGACCCCACGGACCATGGCCTGCCAGGCTCCTCTTTCCCTGGGATTCTCCAGGCAAGAATACTGGAGTAGGTTGCCATTTCCTTCTCCAATCATATAGTCCAGTTGTTTTTAAATATGGCTGCTCATTAGAAACATAACCGGAGCTTTGGATGACAAATGACCATTTATATTTATATTTTTCAGAAAGTTCCAAGGTAATTCTGATATGTGTCTGAACTTTTTAAAAAGTGATTAAAGGTTTTTTTTTTATTAAATGGTAGTTTTAATGATATAGAATTCTAATAGTTTCTGTTGACCAATTACAGTACAATTATTGTATTAAGCAAAAATTACAATAGTACATTTATCATTTTTCACAATCAATAGCCAGACAAAAAAAAAAAAGATCATTACAGTTGCAAACCATAATGGAAACATGGTTAACCTAACAATACAAAATAATTACATACAATTGGAGAGGGGGTCAAGCAGAGTGATGTGGTAAGTGGAAGTGCATAGTGCCCATGTTTTTATCCAATCAGCCAGACTATGTCTTTTGGTTGGTACATTGCATCCATTTACATTTAAGGTGATTATTGATGTATATGATCCTATTACCATTTTCTTTATTGATTTGGGTTTATTTTCTGTAGGTCCTTTCCTTGTCTTGTGTTTCCTGCTTTGAGAAGCTCCTTTAGGATTTGTTGTAAAGTTGGTTTGGTGGTGCTAAATTCTATTTTCTTGTCTGGAAAGCTTTTGATTTCTCCATCAAATCTGAATGAGAGTTTTGCTAGATAGAGTATTCTTGGTTGTACGTTATTCTCTTTTATCACTTTAAATATATCATGCCATTCCTTTCTGGCTTGTAGAGCTCCTATTGAGAAATCACCAGATAGCCTGATGAGAGTCCCCTTGTATGTTATTTGCTGTTTTTCTCTTGTTGCCTTTAATATTTTATCTTTGTCTTTAGTTTTTGGCAGTTTGATTATTATGTGTCTTGGTGTGTTCCTCCTTGGATTTATCCTGCCTGGGACTCTTTGTGCTTCCTGGATTTGATTGACTATTTCCTTTCCCATCTTAGGGATGTTTTCAGCTCTTAACTCTTCAAATATTTTCTCAGTTCCTTTCTCTTTTTCTCCTCCTTCTGGGACCCCTGTAATGCAAATGTTGGTGCATTTAATGTTGTCCCAGCTTCCCTGATAGCTCAGTTGGTAAAGGATCCACCTGCAATGCAGGAGACCCCAGTTCAATTCATGCATCGAGAAGATCTGCTGGAGAAGGGATAGGCTACCCACTTCAGTATTCTTGGGCTTCCCTTATGGCTCAGCTGGTAAAGAATCTGCCAGCAATTCAGGAGACCTGGGTTCAGTTACCTGGGTTGGGAAGATCCCCTGAAGAAGGGAAAGGCTGCCCTCTCCAGTATTCTGGCCTGGAGAATTTCATGGTCTATATAGTCTATGGGATTGCAGAGAGTCGGGCACGACTGAGCTACTCTCACTTTCACTTTCAGAGGTCTCTTTGGCTGTCTTCATTTTTATTTTCATTCTTTTTTCTATATTCTGTTCTGTGGCAGTGACTTCCACCATTCTGATCTCCAGGCTATTTATTCTTTTTCCTGCCTCAGTTATTCTATTATTGATTCCTTCTAACATATTATTCATCTCTATTTGTTTGTTCTTTAGTTCTTCTAGGTATTTGATAAACATTTCTTGCATCTTCTCCATTGTTTTCTTAAGATCCTGGATCATGTTCACTATCATTATTCTCAATTCTTTTTCCAGAAGGTTGTCTATCTCCATTTAGTTTTTTTCTGGGGTTTTATCTTGTCCCTTCATCTGGGACATAACTTGCTGCATTTTCATCTTGATTAACTTTCTATAATGTGGTTTCTGTCCTAACCACTGGAGTTGTAGTTCTTCTTGCTTCTTATGTCTCCCCTTTGATGGATGAAGCTGAGAGGCTTATGTAAACTTCCTGATGTGAGAGACTGGTGGTGGGAAAAATTGGGTCTTGCTCTGATGGGCAGGGCCTTGCTCAGCAAATCTTTATTTAGTCCAATTATCTGCTAACGGGTGAGGTTGTGCTCCCTCCCTTTTAGTTGTTTGGTCTGAGGCGACCCAGCCCTGGAGTCTGTGGGTTCTATTGTAGGGTTAGTGGAGAACTCCAAGAGGGCTTAAGCCCAGGGGGACCTTCCAGGACTGCTGCTTCCAGTTTCTCTGTCCATGTGGTTAGCCCCTGCCAACCCATGCTTCCGCAGAGACACTCTGACACTAGCAGGTAGTTTTGGTTTGGTCTCTGTGGGGTCACCAACCTAGAGCCAGACATCTGGTGGTGTGAAGTCAAGTGGGCCTTACAAAGCATTACTAAGAACAAAGCTAGTGGAGGTGATGGAATTCCAGTTGAGCTATTTCAAATCCTAAAAGATGATGTTGTTAAAGTGCTGCACTCAGCATGCCAGCAAATTTGGAAAAACAGAAGTGCCCATAGGACTGGAAAAGGTCAATTTTCATCCCAATCACAAAGAAAGGCAATGCCAAAGAATGCTCAAACTACCATACAGTTGAGCTCATCTCACATGCTACCAACGTAATGCTAAAAATTCTTCAAACTAGGCTTCAATAGTACATGAACCTAGAACTTCCAGATGTACAAGCTGGATTTAGATAAGGCAGAGGAACAAGAGAGCAAATTGCCAGCATCTGTTGGACCATAGAAAAAGCAAGAGAATTCCAGAAAAACATCTACTTTTGCTTCATTGACTATGCTAAAGCCTTTGGCTGTATGAATCACAATGAACTGTGGAAAATTCTTAAAGAGATGGGACTACCAGAACACCTTACCTGCCTCTGAGAAACCTATATGTAGGTCAAGAAGCAACCATTAGAAATAGAAATGGAACAATGGACTGGTTCAATATTGGGAAAGGAGTACATCAAGGCTGTATGTTGTCACCCTGCTAATTTAAGTTATATGCAGAGTACCCCATGCCAAATGCCTGGCTGGATGAATCACATGCTGGAATCAAGAGAAATATCAACACTCTTAGATATGCAGACACCACCACCATAATGGCAGAAAGTGAAGAGGAACTAAAGAGCCTTTTGATGAAGGTGAAAGAGGAGAGTGAAAATACTGGCTTGAAACTCAACATTCAAAAAAGTAAGATCATGGCATCTGGTCCCATCACTTCATGGGAAATAGACGGGGAAACAGTGAAAACAGTGACAAACTTTATTTTCTGGGGTTCAAAAATCACTGTGGATGGTGACTGCAGCCATGAAATTAAAAGATGCTTGCTCCTTGGAAAAAAAGCTATGACAAGCCTAGACAGTGTATTAAAAAGGAGAGACAACACTTTGCCAACAAAGGTTCATATACTCAAAACAATGGCTTTTGCAGTAGTCATACTAATGTGAGAGTCTAATAAAGAAGTCTGGGTACCAAAGAATTGATGCTTTTGAACTGTGGTGCTAGAGCAGACTCTTGAGAGTCCCTTGGAAAGCAAACAAAGAAATCAAACCAGTCAATCCTAAAGGAAGTCAGTCCTGAATGATCATTGGAAGGACTGATGCTGAAGCAAAAACTCTAATAGTTTGGCCACCTGATGCAAAGAGCCGACTCATAGGAGAAGACACTGATGCTGGGGAAAGATTGAGGGCAGGAGGAGAAGGGGGTGACAGAAGATGAGATGGTTGGATGGCATCACTGACTCAATGGACATGAGTTTTAGCAAACTGGGATATAGTGCAGGGCAGGGATGTCTGGCATGCTGCAGTCCATGGGATCGCAGAGTCTGGTGCAAATTATCAATTGAACAACAACCTGTGGGGCCCTGCTCCTTTCCTCTGGGTCTTGGTGAAAGCAAGATGTTGTTTGTGCGCTCTAAGGCTGGGGTCTCTGGTCAGGTCCTGTGGAAGTCCTATAATCAATTTCTGCTGGCCTTCATGGTCCGATTCCCTCAGGATTCCTAGTCCTTTTGTCAATCCCCAGGCTGGGACGATCTTTAGTGTTATTTTTTACAACAGTGGGAAGACTTCTTCACAACAGTGGGATAACTTCTTTGGTATTAGTGTTTTCCAGTTTGTGGGTCACCCACCCATTGGATATGGGATTTGGTTTTATTATGATTGTGCCCCCTCCTACCATCTTGCTGCAGCTTCTTCTTTGTCTTTGGATGTGGGGTATCATTTTTTGGTGGGTTCCTGCATTCTCCTGTTGGTGACTGTTAAACAGCTAGTTGTGATTTTGGTGCTTTCACAGGAGGAGCTGAACACACATCCTTCTACTCCACCATCTTGAACCAGGAAAATAAAATTAATTAATTAGAGAAATTAAAAAAATTTAGAACAGTTGAATGAAAACACCAAATGCCTATATTCCCACCATCCTGAAATAGCAATGTTTAACATTTAATTATATTTGCTTGTTTTAAAAAAGATAGGATAAAGAAGCATTACAAATACAGCTAAGGTCCTTTGCTAATGGCACCTGCACCATTGTCCGCTTTCCCTTCATATACTAGAGAACCAATTGCTGCTATTATATATATCCACATACATGTTTGTGAACATACATTTTAATTTGGATAAATGCCATAATATGGTATGCATTGAGCTGTATAGTGATTTTATTTCTCCACCCAGTATTCTGAGCTTTATCTGTGTGGATGTGTCACATGGCTCCTGCTGTCTCATTAGTGTCTCTGTAGTGCTCCATTATAGGGCATTCCAACACTGTTCTCGTTTGTGTTGTTTTCAAATTTTGACTTGTACAAGTCCTTCTACACTGTACATCCTTGTGCACATTCACGAGAGTTTCTCCAAACTATATACCATAACTAGGACTGCTCATCACAGGCTATGTTCATTTTCTATTTTATTATATACTAGTAAACTGCTTTCCAAATATTTCCATATCTGCATGTCTTTTCCACCTTTGAAAGGGTCAGACTGTCCTGATTCCATCTAAATTCCTTCGATTACTGATGAAATTCAGCGTCATTTGTTTTGTTTATGATCCATTTGGATTTATTCTGTTGTAATTTGATCACAGTTATTACTCATCTTAAAAATTAGATTTGTAGGGTGGTTGTAGGATTTATATATTCTAAAAAATGCTTCAGAAATTGGTTTACCAAAAGTTATTTTTGGTGTTTCCTTCAAAAATTTTATGTGTATATTTACATAAAATCTAAAGTTAATATTCTTAACTCTTGTGTGAATTCCTAACTCTTGCTTTTTATTTTTATTTTTTTCCTGGAGTGTTAAAAGTGAACTTATTTAGATTATGTCTATCTTAATTTTTTTTTCACCTTCATCATTCTTCATTTGATCTGAAGATATTATTCAGGTAATGTGTTCAGTTGCTCAGTTGTGTCTGACTCTTTGCAACACATGGACTGTAGCCTGCCAGGCTCCTCTGTCCATGGAATTTTCTAGGCAAGAATACTGGAGCAGGTTGCCATTTCCTACTTCAGGGAAACTTCCTGTCTCAGTGCTCAAACCCATATCTCTTGCATCTCCTACACTGGCAAATGGGTTCTTTACCTAGAAAGCCCTTAATTATAAGTGATAGAGCTTTTCAATTCTGATATTTTTTTTCCTATCTTACATGTCATTTTTCATAATTTTAATTTTACCATCAAAATTCATCATTGCCAAAATTATTGATACTATTTGTTTATGTTTTTAATCTTTATGTAGATTTATCTTCATTGCCTGAGATCTCACTTGTAATTCTTTTATGAATCTCAACACTTACTCCTAGGTTTGCTTTTGTTTCCTGGAGTGTTAAAAATAAACTCATTTAGATTATATCTATCTGTGATTTTTTTGTTCAACCTTCATTCTTTGTTCCATCTGAAGATTAGGTTTGTTTTTTATTTTTTCCAGGAGTGTGAAAAGTGAACTCATTTAGATTATTTCCATCTGAATGGTTTTTTGTTCACCTTCATCATTCTTTGCTGGATCTGAAGATATTATTCAATTATTTTCAGCTTTCAGTTGTTGACATTGATATATCTGGAGTTAGTCTAATTAATTCTATCTTAAAACACAGTACTTTCTTTATATTTCCTTTAAGGTTTTTGCTATTCTACATATATTCATTATGAGGGTTTCCTTGGTGACACAGAGGTAAGCTATCAACCTGCAATGCAGGAAATTCGGGTTTGATCCCTGAGTCGGCAAGATCCCCTGGAGAAGGAAATGGCAACCCACTCCAGTATTCTTGCCTGGAGAATCCCATGGACAGAAGAGGCTGGCAAGCTACAGTCCATGGGTTTGAAAAAGAGTCAGATATGACAGCAAGTAAACCACCACCACCACATATTCATAATGCTAGTTGTGGATTTCTTTTTATTTATCTTCCCTTGGATTAACAAATCCAAAAGTTCTTTATTCTGGTGACTCATATCTTTTTGTCAACTCTAGAGAGTTCTTGGCTAGTCCCAATTCTCTAATCTTCCATTCCAAACCATGTTTAAATAAAAAAGGTGTATGTTTCATCTTCTCATTCTTTCTGTCTCATTACTTCTCTTTCTAACTACTTAAATATTTTGATGACTTTGAGTTAATTTCTTGAGCTCAATCTTCCATTTTATAAATGATCTCTTTATTGGTGCCTAATTACTATTAACTTGTCAACTGAGATTTTAATTTTATGAATCAGTATAAATTCTTACTATAAGTATTTAATCATTTTAATTTTGAACCTGTATTTGATGATTCTATTATCTCAAGTTTTTAGGGCATTAAGTTTGTTTTTGATTGGGCCTGGTGGCTTCTGCTTATCAAGAATTGTATCCCTGTAGGTGAACTCCTGTTTGGCAGGGCATAATTTGTAGAACCCTGTGTATTTTTAAAGTGGTATATTCTCCCAGTCAATATGTGTATTTCTTTATGCTTACATAACCACCATCTTGGATAATTTTTATGTTGATTTCTCACTCTACTGGTTCTCTGATGACATAGCTGGTATAAATTCAAACTCCAAATTTGTGTGAACACAGGTATCTGCTCTCTAGGGAGAATTATTTTTTCACCTAGATGCTAGCTCTAGGAAGACAAGAGACCCGTCATTCCCTGATCTCATGGATAATGTTTTATAATACACCCTTTTATGCGGGTTATAGCCCTTTAAGAGTCTAGGCTTCACAAGAAGGCTGTTAGTTCTAACCTTTTCCTTCATATGAACTCAAAGCCTCATATCTTTTCCTTGTCTTTTAAAACCCAAGCTGCTTGATAATCAAGAAATGTACCTCAGTTCCATACAGGTACAGCATCACTTCAGCTGCTGCTTGTCTTTAACTCTCCTCTTTGTTTTGACCCTTAAGAATTTATAGTTCTTTAGATATATTTATTATATTTTCCAAAATTTATATATATATTTTGGAAAAAGTGTATTTCTAGTTATTGGTAGCACACTACATTGACAGAAACTGATGTGTCTACTGGGTTTTCTATGTAGATAGTCATATTCTGCATCAAATGACAATTTTATTTCTTCCTTTCAAAAATATGTATTTTTTTCCTCCTTGTTTAATTTGCCAGGACCTTCAATTTTTACCTTAATGGTATTTTCACCATTCAGAATGATACTGGCTATAGATTTTAAGTAGAGATCTTTAATCAAATGAAGAAAGTTCTCTTCTAATACCAATTTCCTAAGATTAAAAAAAATTTAATCATAAGTGGAATCAAATTTTATATATGCTTTTCCTACATCTGGTAAAATCATTATTTTTTCCATCCATCAATCTCTAGATTTTGAGAATCACAGTATAGTTTTTCTGAAGTTGAAACATATTTTTACTTTTGGGATTAATCTAAACTGGTCATGATACATTTTCCCCAATTTTTTATTCTGAAAAATTTTAAACCTTCTAGTAAAAAGAAATATTTCAGTGAGCAACCATTTATCTTTTGTCCACATTTGTTAACATTTTTGCCATATTTGATGTTTGCCTGTACCTTCCTCTTTGTGCACACAGAAACATATACACATAAATGATAGGTAGCAGAATATGTCATCCCCAAATATGCTACTGTAGCATAGAATTATTTTGAGCTGAGTGTGTTTAAGAATAAGCAGATACAAGAAAATATTTCTGCCCTCTTCCCTATTTGCCTAAAAGCAAGATATAAATTTTTGAAGATTTCCCCTCTCAGCTCTCTGTTAGGAAAGAGAGAAGTTAATCACTGGACGTAATTCTAAACTCTGATTGTTCCAGAGAGGGCACCAGAGGAATCTACATAACAGTAACAAACTTTACTTAAGCTAGCCCAAGGGTCTTGGGCACCCAATTCCAACATATGAGGAGCTGAGTGCTACAATTAGGCAGTGTTACAATGCTACAGACACTAGCTGGGTGTCCTGCAATTTAACCCAATTTTGACACTGTGTACCTGGAGATAGCATCTCAGGTAGGATTAATCCCACAGTTTAAGGATTCAACCATCTAAGCTTGCCTTACCTGCTCCTCCCACAACTTCCGATACCATTTGCAAGCCCAGGTTATCACCTGTACTTCTGACCAACTAGCTATAGATTCAAGGTTCAATCACCTCCACGTTGTTTATTCTGCTTTATCCAGTTGCTCAGTCATGTCCAAACTCTTTGTAACCCCATGGACTGCAGCAGGCCAGGCTTCCCTGTCCCTCACCATCTCCCAGAGCTTGCTCAAAATCATGTACATTGAGTCGGTAATGCCATCCAACCATCTTGTCGTCTGTTGTCCCCTTCTGCCTTCAATCTTTCCCAGCATTAGGGTCTTTTCTAATGAGCTGGCTCTTGGCATCAGGTGGCCAAAGTATTGGAGCTTCAGCTTCAGCATCAGTCCTTCCAATGAATATTCAGGACTGATTTCCTTTAGGATTGACTAGTTTGATTTCCTTATGGTCCAAAGGACTCTCAAGAGTCTTCTTCCACACCACAGTTCAAAAACATCAATTCTTCAGCGCTCCGCCTTCTTTATGGTCCAACTCTCACATCCATACATGACTACTGGAAAAACTGTAGCTTGGACTAGATGGACCTTTGCTTGCAAAGGAATGTTTCTGCTTTTTAATACACTATCTAGGTTGGTCATATCTTTTCTTCCTAGGAGCAAGCATCTTTAAATTTCATGGCTGCAATCACCATCTGCAGTGAATTTTGAGCCAAAGAAAATAAAGTCTGTCACTATTTCCACTGTTTCCCCATCTATTTGCCATGAAGTGATGGGACCTGGATGCCATGATCTTAGTTTTTTGAATGTTGAGCTTTAAACCAACTTTTTCACTCTCCTCTTTCACCTTCATCAAGAGGCTCTTTAGTTCCTTGTCACTTTCTGCCATTAGGGTGGTGTCATCTTCATATCTGAGGTTGTTGGTATTTCTCCCAAAAATCTTGATTCCAGCTTGTGCTTTATCTAGCCTGGCATTTCACTTGATGTACTCTGCATATAAGTTAAATAAGCAACGTGACAGTATACGGCCTTGACATAACTCCTTTCCCAATTTTGAACCTCCATGTTGGGTTCCATTAATTTGCTAGAGAAGCTCATAAAACTTGTGAGAAGCATTTTACTTACAATATCATTGGCTTATTATACAGGAACCTAACCCAGGAACAGTCAACTGGAAGAAATGCATACAGCATGGCATGGGGAATGGGCACAGGCCTTCCATGCCATATCCAGCTGTGCCCTTCTCACCCAGTCTCCATGTGTCCACTAGCCTGAAAACTCTCCGAACCTCTTCTTTTGGGATTTTATCGGAGCTTCATTACATACACATGAATGATTAAATCATTGGCCATTGCTAATTGATTCAGCTTCCAGCCCCTCTCCCCTCCCAGGAATTAGGAGGGGAAACTAACAGTCCCAACCCTCTAATCACATGACTGGCTCCCCAGTGTGAGGCCACCAGTATTCCCCTCACCTCCCTTCCCCCTTCCCTCACCTCCATCTATGGGGAATTTCCCAAAGTCACCTAGTTAGTATAAACTAAGTTGTGGTGGGAAGGGGCTTGTTGTGAATAACAAGACACCCATTTTGCCTTTATGACTCTGAAGCAGTTTCAGGAACTGAAGACAAGAAACCAAACTTTCTAATAGAAGATTCTCCCATTGCTCTTATTGCCTAGGAAATTCCTAGGGTCTTGGGCACTGTTTGCCAGAAATGAGGATGATCAAATATATATTTATTATATACCACAAGATCATATAGCCCCTATCTACAATTAGTTTCCCCATATATTTGCCTTCCCACAATTTTCCACTGCCAGAAGTTCAGAGTCCCTCATTTTTCTTTGTCTTGTCACTTTTCTAAAAATTTATTGTTCTTTTGTTAAGACGCTATATAAGCTCTAGTTCTGACCACACCTTTGAGTTACTTATTGCTGAGTGCTCCTATGTGCATTGATGATGTACATGTTAATAAACTTCTGTTTGTGTTTCTCTTGTTATTCTATATTTTATTAGTTTAATTTACAAGGTCCTAGACAGATACCCCAAGATGGGTAGGTTAAAGAAAACTTACTTTAAAAGAGAACCTATACTTCTACATGTTTCTTTTTCACTCTCACACACACAACAGTACAACATTTCTGATACTAGATGTGTTTTTATTTCTCCCCCAGCAGCAAGAAATTCTGCAAGACTAGCTGGATGCCCTACAATTTAACTCAATTCTGATCTCACAGGTCAAAGGCTCAATCCCACAAGACTGCCTCCAACCCCATTTTAGTTGCCAGTTGTTAGTTCAGGTTGTTACCTGGGCTTCTGACCAATGGCTTATAAATAGGTTTCCCAATTCCCTTCTCAGATATAATTAATTTTCTAAAGTAGTTCACAGAACTCAGGAAAACAATTTACTCACTGTGAAGCAGTTTATTGTAAAAGTATGTGATATATACAGATGTTGGACTAAAATGATGTACACCTGAAACATATAATAATAATAAAAATGAAAGAATATGCTGGAGGATACAGGTGAACATCTAGATGGAAGAGATGAGCAGGGTATGTGGGAAGGGGCCTGGAATTTCCATGTTTCCTTTGGGTGCTCCACTCTCCCAGTATCTCTCCACATTCAGCATTCTGGAAGCTCTATGAACACTTTACTTTGGGGATATTTATGGAGACTTCCAAGTTTGGCCTTGGAGTACAAAATGAAGCAAGGCAAAGGCGAACAGAGTTTTGCCAAGAGAACGCACTGGTTATAGCAAACACCCTCTTCCAACAACATGAGCGATGACTCTACACATGAACATCACCAGATGGTCAATACAAAAATCAGACTGATTATATTCTTTGCAGCTGAAGATGGAGAAGCTGTATACAGTCAGCAAAAACAAGACCAGGAGCTGACTGTGGCTCAGATCATGAACTCCTTATTGCAAAATTCAGACTTAAATTGTAGAAAGTAGGGAAAACCACTAGACCATTCAGGTATGACCTAAATAAAATCCCATATGACTGTACAGTGGAGGTAATGAATAGATTCAAGGGACTAGATCTGATAGACAGAGTGCCTGAAGAACTATGTACAGAGGTTCATAACCTTGTACAGGTAGTAGTGGCCAAAACCATCCTAAAGAAAAAGAAATGCAAGAAGGCAAAGTGCTGTCTGGGGAAACCTTACAAATAACTGAGAAAAGAGAAGCAAAAGGCAAAGGAGAAAAGGAAAGATATAGCCAACTAAATTCATAGTTTTGAAAAAGGTCAGTGTTTATTCCAATCCCAAAGAAAGCAAGGCCAAAGAATGTTCAAACTACTGTAAAATTGTGCTCATTTCACATGCTAGCAAGGTAATGCTCAAAATCCTTCAAGCTAGACTTCAATAATTCATGAACCGAAAACTTCCTGATGTAAAAACTGGATTTCAAAAAGGCAGAGGAACAAGAGGCCAAATTAATTGCCAACATCTATTGGATCACTGAAAAAGCAAGGGACTTCCAGGAAAATGTCTACTTCTGCTTCATTGACTATGCTAAAGCCTTTAACTGTGTGGATCACAGCAAACTGGAAAATTCTTAAAGAGCTGGAAATATCAGATCGCCTTACCTGACTCCTGAGAAACCTCTGTGCAGGTCAAGAAGCAGTAGTTAGAACCAGACATGGAACAATGGACTGGTTCAAAATTGGAAAAGGAGTACATTGAGGCTGTATATTGTCACCATGATTATTTAACTTCTATGCAGATTATGTCGTGCAAGATACCAGGCTAGATGAATCACAACCTAGAATCAAGATTGCCAGGAGAAATACCAACAACCTCAGATATGCAGATGACACCACGCTAATGGCAGAAAGTGAAGAGGAGCTAAAGAGCCTCTTGAAAAGGTGAAAGAAGAGAGTGAAAAAGCTGGCTTAAAACTCAACATGCAAAAAATTATTATCATGGCATCCAGTCCCATTACTTCATGGCAAATAGATGGGGAACAGTGGAAGCAGTGACAGACTTTATTTTCTTGGGCTCCAAAATCACTGCAGATGGTGATTGCAGCCATGAAATTAAAAGACTCTTACTCCTTGGAAGGAAAGTTATGACCAGCCTAGACAGCATATTAAAAAGCAGAGACATTACTTTGCCAGCAAAAGTCTGTCTAGTCTAAGCTATGGTTTTTCCAGTGGTCATGTATGGATGTGAGAGTTGGACCATAAAGAAGGCTGAGCACCGAAGAACTGATGCTGATGTTGGAGATGACTCTTAAGTCCCTTGGACTGTAAGGAGATCAAACTAGTCAATCCTAAAGGAAATCAGTCCTGAATATTCATTGGAAGTACAGATGCTGGGATTCCCTCATGGCTCAGACAAGGAGTCAGCCTGCAATGCTGGAGACCCAGGTTTGATCCCTGGGTCAGGAAGATCTCCTGAAGAAGGAAATGGCAACCCACTACAGTATTCTTGCCTGGAAAATCCCATGGGTGGAGGAGCCTGGCAGGCTACATATCACGGGGTCACAAAGAGTAGGACACGACAGAGCGACTTCACTTTCACTTTTTCATTGATGCTGAAACTGAAGCTCCAATATGACCACCAGATATGAACAGATTCATTAGAAAAGACCCTGATGCTGGGAAGGTTTGCAGGCAGGAGGAGAAGGGGAGGATAGAGGATGAGATTGTTGGATGGTATCATCAATTCAATGAACATCATCAAACTTGATGAATTTGAGCAAACTCTGGGAGTTGGTGATGGACAGGGAAGCCCGGCGTGCTGCAGTCCATGGGGTCACAGAGTCAAACATGACTGAGCAACTGAATGAACTGAAGAATATACAGTAGCACTATTTTGCCAAATTAATGGTCCAGTTGTAATTTATGGTAAAATAAAATTTAATTTAATTTAAATTAACTAAGGTGAGTCCATTCACCACAGTTGTGTGGTTTTCTGCAGGCTCATCCAACTGATTTGGTGCAGGTGAGGAGTAGGTGGCACTACTTGAATTGGGTGTTGCTGAGGGAATTCAGAGGAGGGAGAGTGGGAAAAGGACATTAAATGTGTTTGCTCTGCATTGAATCCTAAACAGCCACAGGGAGAAGTGAGCACATTAGTGTCACATTATTTAGTGAAGGTATTGCACACACATAGGCTCAGTGATGTCAAAATATTACTGGAATGGAAATGTTAGAGTACACTGGAACACAGAACCTGAGAATCAGCAAGAGTGAAGTTGTGAAAGGATAGTTCAGTGCAGTCTTTCCTCTTGACAAGGTATGGCCATCAGTTGCATGGCTCAGGTGGGATTGAGAGAAGAATAATAGGAACTAAAAACATCCAGAACCTGAGAAGTGTCAGAAGTGGATGTTGAAATCACAGTAAATTATGCTGGAGTGTGTGCGGTAGAGAGTTGCTGAAGTCATTGGTGAGTAAGGGAGAATGATTAAGGGACCATATTTGAAGTAAATGGGAGTGATCTAGGATTTTGAAGTCAGTTGACTTGCACTTCAAGGGAGAGGAGGGGATTTTTGTTTTTTGTTTCCAAGAAGAAAAAAGACACTGTTGCCTGACAACCTCTAGACAGCAAACATTTATTGTGTGTTGTTGGTTGAATGCTTCCATGAACTAAACATTCTAAATGAAACGCATCTCTCTGGGTCCATTTAGAACTTTTACACTGTCTCCTTGTTGATTACCTTGTCTTTAGGGTCATGATACTTTTAACTGTGTCATACAAAGGAGTGCTCTCCTTATGCCCCCAAATAGCTCCTGAAAAGTTAGCTAAGAGCTCCCTGTCCTTCATAAAATTCAAACTAAAATTCAAAATAAAGCAGAGATGACATAGTCTACCTGCATGTCTTCCTGTTGTTTGTAAAATGTGGCTTTGCTTTTGACCTGCTTCACAAGAATAAATAAGCCATTGCAAATGCAAAATATTCAAATAGGGAGAAATAATTTTTCCTCTGGGCTGAAGCTACATTACTTCTTTAAGTAGTTGGGACACAAACAATCTCCTTAAAGAAGCTTTTATGGTCACAAGTCACAGGACAACAGTTGGGTTATGCAATATCCACTGATAGTGTGATGCTGGGAAAGATGGAAGGCAAAAGGAGAAGGGGGCGGCAGAGGAGGAGATCTTGGTTGGACGGCATCACCGATTCAGTGGACAGACTCCACTTGCTCAGACTCCAGGAGATAGTGAAGGACAGGGAAGCTTGGCATGCTGCAGTCCATGGGGTCACAAAGAGTCAGACACAACTTAGTGACTGAATGACACCAACATCTGATATTCTTGGAAGGAGCTAGTGTGTCAAAGCACAGACTGATTAATATTAGGCCTTGACAAGGAGAAAACTGGACAGGTTAGTTGTCAAAATTAGTATCTGCTAAGAACTTGAGAAAAAAACATTAAGAAATCATCAGATTTATCATCAGTTAAGAAAGAATATTATTTGTGGGAAAATTGAAAATAGATGAAATGACCAGACATTTTTAAAGGAAAATGATAAATTTGCATACTAAAAAAAAAAACTGCATAGATTATTAACCACTAGAGAAATAAAATTCTAATAAAAATTTTTTCCTTACCTATTCAACCAAAAAATATACTAGGCCAAATTTATAGGCAAATTTTTGCAAATTTTCTTAGTTAAGCAATGTGTTATAAAAAGTATACCTGAAACTATAAAAAGAGCTAAAGCTGTGTGATTCACTTTTATTACCTTGTTATAAAAACTAGAAAAAGACAGTACAAAAAAAATAAAATTGTAGGCCAGGAAATTGAATCTAACAGCATATAACAAATAACCATCATAAACAAGTTGGTCTATTGCAGAATGAAATGATAGTTCAACATTAGAATTAATGCTCCACAATACCTGGAGATTAATAAAGAAGAAGCATATGCAGAAAAAAAAAACCACATTTGATAAAATTCAACATCAACTCACGGTAAATCTGTTAGCTATGCAAACTCTTAGCAAACTAACAGCCGAGGGAGCTTCTCTTAACTTGGTAAAGGATATAAAATATCAGAGGTAAACATGATGTTTAATGATCAACTGTCAGAATGTATTTCCATTAAATTCATGAATAAGACAGGACGCCTGCTCTTCCTACTATTGATTACCATCAAAGTGTGTAGGTCCTAGTCCTTCTAGTAAGAGAAAGAAAAGAAAGGTATAAAGATCAGAAAGAAGAAGTTAAAACTGTCATTGCTTGAGAGTATTATCATCTCAAGAAACAGATCAAGAAGATAAATGGGCAAACATTTTAGGCTAAAAGAGAGCTCACCATTATAGAAAATTCAATAATGTTTCATTACACCATTAATAAATGAAAAATTTACTAGGAAAAGTAACACTGGTTTCAAAACTATAAATAACATGTAAATCCTTTTCAAGAGCTAATCTGTAAGTATTGACTAGGTGGAGCATTTAGAAAGATAAACTTCACCATAAGAGGAAAGTGGAACCAGAAGAGATTTGAGTCAAACACTGTAATGTTTTCAGTTACTTGGAGGGCTTCCCAGGTGGTGCTAGTGGTAAAGAATCCACCTGCCAATGCAGGAGATGCAAGAGGTATGGGTTTGATTCCTGGGTTGGGAAGACCCCCTGTAGGTAGGAAATGGCAACCCACTCCAGTATTCTTCCCTGGAAAAATGTCATGGACATAAGAGACTGGTGGGCTACAGTCTATGGGGTCACAAAGAGTCGGACGCAAATGAGCACACACACACACATTAACTATTAGTCTATGTTCTAAACTCCTACTTTTGTAGCAGTTCAGTCCTGTTAATTCTAATAATTCTCACCAAAATGTTCTTCTAATTGTTATGCCCTTCCTAGTCATTTGTTGGGTTACTTCGCCGAACACTGAGCTCCTTGCGGGTCTGACTGTGTCTCCTTCACCTCTGTATCTTTGATGCCTAGTGCAGCATTTGCCATGTAAGAGAAGGCATAGCATATCTTTGTTGAATGGACTGCACTTGGAAGAAAAAGATTTGCCATGTATATATATGTTCTTGCCTGGAGAATCCCATGGACAAAGGAGCCTGGCAGGCTACAGTCCATGGGGTGGCAAAGAGTTGGACATGACTAAGCAACTAACAGTAACTAATGATATTGTGTCTTAAAAACAAGATAATTTATAGCATTCAAGAGAGACTACAGAAGTTTTAAGCCTAGGATACTGTGTATGTTTGTGATGAAATGCACTTTTCTCAGGAAAGGGCTGAGTAGGGTGGTCCTTCAGAAAAACATCAGGCCCCCAGGCTACTGAAAATACCTCAATTTAGGATTCTGTTATGCCCTTAACACTCTGGTTGTGAAGTACCTGCTTAGTCATTCATTTGGAGTTTTCTGCTCTCAGGCTTTTGTTCTCAAGTAATCAAACCAGCATTGAGTTTCCTTCTCCTGCTTTCTTCCCTAAATGGCCCTTTTCAGTTGCTTCTGATAGAAGACCGCCTTTGAAAGGCTGCCTCATCTCAGGGAGGGACACTGCAGGGGAGAGGGTTCAGTTGCACCTCTCACGCCATCCCTACTGCACCCGTGGCTTTGCTGGTCTCCTGATTGCATTGCCCATTTTCTTTATGATTCCTTTTCAATTCCAATAGAGATAATAACAATGACACCTTATACTTATGCTTTGCTGTATAAATATAAATAAATATAAATCGAGGCTTCCCTGGTGGCTCAGATAGTAAAGAACCTGCCTGCAATGCAGAAGACTTCAGTTTGATCCGTGGGTTGGGAAGGGGGAATGGCAACCCAATCCAGTGTTCTTGCCTGGAGAATCCCATGGACAGAAGAGCCTGGTGGGCTACAGTCCAGGAGATCACAAACAGTTGGACACGACTGAGCAATTAACACTGACTGACTGTACAGTTAATAATTTTCCAGGTTTTCTTCAAATTAAAAAAAATCCCCCCTTCTGTCTTCAGATAAAATATTACTTAGAAGCTTAAAGTAGATAACCAGATTAAATGGCTGAGATGCTCAGTTGATAAGAGTGTAGTAGAGAGTGGGAGGGAAGGTGTGTCTCAGAGTCCTAAGATTTCTACCTCTTAGGGCTGCATGGATCAAATTTCAAAACCACTGACATGTATTACTACCTCATTCAAACCAGATTGGGCAGGCGTTATAATCCACATTTTCTAGGTAAATAAATTTAAGCAATTTGCCCAAGATCTTGTCCCTAGTAATTAACAGAGTGATGACTGGGGTTGATATCTATTCAAAGGAGCAGTAGTAGTCTTCACAATGAGTTTTGCCCAGAAAACCTGGGCAAAATGAATCTTATGTATGAAAAGAGTAACACTGCATACATTCTAGTTAAAATTGTCATACTCATATTTTTCTTCAACTAAAAATATATCCAGTTGGTTAAATAAATGGTGATATTAATACATCCTTTCAATGGACAGTTTTGTGGTTGTTAAAAAGAATAAGGCACTCTATATGTACTGATATAAAATAACTTAACTGTTAAATAAAAAATGAAGCAAGACAGAGCACTGGGTGGTATATAGTTTTTAGTGTAAAAATGTGTGTAAAAATACTTGTATGCCTTTATGCATATGTATATGACAAACCTAGATAGAGTATTAAAAAGCAGAGGTGTGACTTTATTGACAAAGTTCCGTATAGTCAAAGGTATGGTTTTTCCAGTAATCATGTACAGATGTGAGAGTCTGACGATAAAGAAATCTGAGCCTGAAAAACTGATGCTTTTGAATTGTGCTGGAGAAGACTCTTGAGAGTCCCTTGGACTGCAAGGAGATCAAACCAGATCAATCCTAAAGGACATCAAACCTGAATATTCATTGGAAGGACTGATGCTGAAGCGCCAATACTTTGGCCAACTGATGTGAAGAGCTGACTCATAGGAAAATACTCTGATGCTGGGAAAGATTGAGGGCAGGAGGAGAAGGGGATGACAGAGGAGGAGGAGATGGTTGGATGGCATCATCGACTCAATGGACATGAGTTTGAGCAAAATCCGGGAGATAGTGAAGGACAGGGAGCCTGGAGTGCTGCAGTCCACGAGGTCACAAAGAGTTGGACAGGACAGAGTGAATAAACAACAACAATGTGTATATTTAGAGTAGAATGCAAAAATGCACCAGAAACTGTTGATACCAATTCTTTCCAGGAGTGAAACAGGGTGACTGGGGATGAGGAGAATTATCCTTCATCTTATATCACCAGTACATTTGACTTGTACCACCTGAATTTAACCACAATTAAAAAGTAATTAGTTGATATAAAAGCTTGGTCTATGACAATATTTTTTTTACTAAGGGCCACTTTCTGACCCTCAGCCATATCAGTTTCCCCAGATATATTCTCATGTCACTATATATCTTTATTTACCAATTTGCAATTATTTACCTGTTTTGTAATTAGTTGATTAATATCAATCTTTCACAAGACTAAGCTCCAGAAAGTCAGAGCCATCTCTGTCTTTGCTCTTTTAAACTCTCAGGAAAAATTGTCTAAGACTTGAACATGGGCAAAAGAAGTTGCTGGATGTCATTTTGTTGTCTAGTGCTTTATTGACTATGCCAAAGCCTTTGACTGCATGGATCACAATAAACTATGGAAAATTCTGAAAGAGATGGGAATACCAGATCACCTGACCTGCCTCTTGAGAAACCTGTATGCAGGTTAGGAAGCAACAGTTAGAACTGGACATGGAACAACAGACTGGTTCCAAATAGGAAAAGGAGTACGTCAAGGCTGTATATTGTCACCCTGCTTATTTAACTTATATGCAGAGTACATCATGAGAAATGCTGGGCTGGATGAAGCACAAGCTGGAATCAAGATTGCCGGGAGAAGTATCAATAACCTCAGATGTGCAGATGACACCACCCTTATGGCAGAAAGTGAAGAAGAGCTAAAGAGCCTCTTGATGAAAGTGAAAGAGGAGAGTGAAAAAATTGGCTTAAAGCTCATCATTCAGAAAACTGAGATCATGGCATCCAGTCCCATCACTTCATGGCAAATAGATGGAGAAACAGTGGAAACAGTGTCAGACTTTATTTTTTTGGGCTCCAAAATCACTGCGGATGGTGATTGCAGCCATGAAATTAAAAGAAGCTTACTTCTTGGAAGGAAAGTTATCACCAACCTAGACAGCATATTGAAAAGCAGAGACATTACTTTGTCCATAAAGATCCATCTAGTCAAGGCTATGGTTTTTCCAGTGGTCATGTATGGATGTGAGAGTTGGACGATAAAGAAAGCTGAGTGCCGAAGAGTTGATGCTTTTGAACTGTGGTATTGGAGAAGACTCTTGAGAGTCCCTTGGACTGCAAGGAGATCCAACCAGTCCATCCTAAAGGAGATCAGTTCTGGGTGTTCATTGGAAGGACTGATGTTGAAGCCGAAACACCAATACTTTGGCCACCTGATGCAAAGAGCTGACTCATTGGAAAAGATCCTGATGTTGGAAAAGATTGAGGGAAGAAGAAGAAGGGGACGCCAGAGAATGAGATGGTTGGATGGCATCATCGACTCAATAGACATGGGTTTGGGTGAAATCCGGGAGTTGGTGATGGACAGGGAGGCCTGATGTGCTGTGGTTCATGGGGTCGCAAAGAGTTGGACACAATTGAGCGACTGAACTGAACTGAACTGGACCCTCCAAAGATTATCTCTGACTCTATGGATTTACACCTTTATCTTTCTACAAAGTTATTGTTGAATTCTGTGTGTGGAAGTTACAGAAAACTGATAGTTACACAAATGATTCCCATCTATAGCAAGGCAAAGAATTTGTCTGATAGCTTATGTCTTTTTGAAACTATAAAACACTGATGAAAGAAATCAAAGAGGACACAAACAGATGGAGAAATATACCGTGTTAATGGATTGGAAGAATCAATATTGTCAAAATGGCTATTCTACCCAAAGCAATCTATAGATTCAATGCAATCCCTATCAAGCTACCAACGGTATTTTTCACAGAACTAGAACAAATAATTTCACAATTTGTATGGAAATGCAAAAAACCTCGAATAGCCATAGTAATCTTGAGAAAGAAGAATGGAACTGGAGGAATCAACCTACCTGACTTCAGACTCTACTACAAAGCCACAGTCATCAAGACAGTATGGTACTGGCACAAAACAGAAATATAGATCAATGGAACAGAATAGAAAGCCCAGAGATAAATCCATAAACCTATGGACACCTTATCTTCGACAAAGGAGGCAGGAATATACAATGGAAAAAAGACAACCTCTTTAACAAGTGGTGCTGGGAAAACTGGTCAACCACTTGCAAAAGAATGAAACTAGAACACTTTCTAACACCATACACAAAAATAAACTCAAAATGGATTAAAGATCTAAA
Source organism: Cervus elaphus (assembly GCF_910594005.1). NCBI lineage: Eukaryota > Metazoa > Chordata > Mammalia > Artiodactyla > Cervidae > Cervus > Cervus elaphus. The sequence goes on from NC_057840.1 coordinate 28,699,224, forward strand.
TGTAAGACCAGAAACTATAAAACTCCTAGAGGAGAACATAGGCAAAACACTCTCCGACATGAATCACAGCAGGATCCTCTATGACCCACCTCCCAGAATATTGGAAATAAAAGCAAAAATAAACAAATGGGACCTAATGAAACTTAAAAGCTTTTGCACAACAAAGGAAACTATAAGCAAGGTGAAAAGACAGCCCTCAGATTGGGAGAAAATAATAGCAAATGAAGCAGCAGACAAAGGATTAATCTCAAAAATATACAAGCAACTCCTGCAGCTCAATTCCAGAAAAATAAATGACCCAATCAAAAAATGGGCCAAAGAACTAAACAGATATTTCTCCAAAGAAGACATACAGATGGCTAACAAACACATGAAAAGATGCTCAACATCACTCATTATCAGAGAAATGCTCAAAACCACAATGAGGTACCATTACATGCCAGTCAGGATGGCTGCTATCCAAAAGTCTACAAGCAATAAATGCTGGAGAGGGTGTGGAGAAAAGGGAACCCTCTTACACTGTTGGTGGGAATGCAAACTAGTACAGCCGCTATGGAGAACAGTGTGGATAATCCTTAAAAAATTGGAAATAGAACTGCCATATGACCCAGCAATCCCACTTCTGGGCATACACACTGAGGAAACCAGATCTGAAAGAGACACGTGCACCCCAATGTTCATTGCAGAACTATTTATAATAGCCAGGACATGGAAGCAACCTAGATGCCCATCAGCAGACGAATGGATAAGGAAGCTCTGGTACATATACACCATGGAATATTACTCAGCCATTAAAAAGAATTCATTTGAATCAGTTCTAATGAGATGGATGAAACTGGAGCCCATTATACAGAGTGAAGTAAGCCAGAAAGATAAAGACCAATACAGTATACTAATGCAAATATATGGAATTTAGAAAGATGGTAATGATAACCCTATATGCAAAACAGAAAAAGAGACACAGATGTACAGAACAGAATTTTGGACTCTGTGGGAGAAGGCGAGGGTGGGATGTTTCAAGAGAACAGCACTGAAACATGTATATTATCTAGGGTGAAACAGATCACCAGCCCAGGCTGGATGCATGAGACAAGTGCTCGGGCCTGGTGCACTGGGAAGACCCAGAGAAATTGGGTGGAGAGGGAGGTGGGAGGGGGGGTCGGGATGGGGAATACATGTAAATCCATGGCTGATTCATGTCAATGTATGGCGAAAACCACTACAATATTGTAAAGTAATTAGCCTCCAACTAATAAAAATAGATGAGAAAAAAAAAAAAAGAAAATTCTAAAAAAAAAAAGAAAAGAAATAATACCACAAATATTATGTTTTACTGCCATATAGAATATTAACCAGTTTTCTATCTGTTAATTTCAGCAGTTTTTTATTCTGATTATATACATATAATCAATAATAATTAATATTAGTATTATCAATATATTTCTATTCATTATTCAAATTCTTCTTTGAACTATTTTTAACATTTTACTCCTTCCTATTAAGTCAAAAGTGAAGGATCTGAGATATTCCTTTGCTCACAGAAACACTAGACTCTGAATAGGATGTCACACCTTCGTTATTCATAGCAATAAGAGTGTAGCACTGGTTCCTCATGCCTAGCACCTTTCTAGGTGAAGTGATGAGAGCCAGATGGTTACACCTGTTTTTGTAGGAGGTTGCATCACAGATGAAAAACCCCCAAATTATGAATCTCAGAGCTTACATAGGAGCTGGTATATTCACCCTTCCTCCCTTCTAGGGAAAGAGAAAAGATTATGTTTTTATTCAGAGTGTAAACAAATCCTCTCTGGGAGGAGGGAAGATCTTTACCCTGGATGGACACATTTGGCTTGGGGAGGGATAGGAACAAAGTTATGAATCATTGAATGGGAGCAGATGCCTCTGCCTTGAAGGAGTCAAGCAGCTTCATGAGGAATACCTTTCAACTGTGAAGAGCAGATGGTTCTGGGGGTAGAGAAGACATTCCCTATCATTCTAGCGAGTCACTTTCAGTGCTCAGGAGACTCACACTGTGTGGGAATGTGGAGTAATAAAGAGAGGACTGGCTTCCAACAGTCCCTTTGTTAATGAGTTGGATAAAATCTTTGACATGCATTCATTTTATAATTATACAAAAGTAAGAATTTCAGCTTTTTGACAATTACACTGTAGGAATCCCTCTGTCTTTTATAGTCCCCACCACCTAAAAGATATTCAATGAATGTTTACTGAATAAATACATAATACATTAATAAAAAGTAAGAATTTAGTTTTTTCCTTTTTCAAAAACTGATTATGAGATTTTTAATGATTTAAATAACATTACAGAAAATGCCCACCTCTTCCTTCCCTTTTCCAGTTTTTACTGGTAGGATTTCTGAAGTAAACATTATTAATTGAGCTACTTTATTCTAAGAGTAAACCTATCCTGCATGCCTGCATGCTCAGTTGTGTCTGACTCTGCAAACCTAGAGACTGTAGCCCACCAGGCCCTTCTGTCCATGAGCTTTTCCAGGCAAGAATATTGGAGCTGATTGCCATTTCCCCCTCCAGGGGGTCTTCCCCACCCAGGAATCAAACTCATGTCTTCTTTATTGGCAGGCAGATTCTTTACCACTGAGTCACCTGGGAAGTCCCCCAGACCTATCCTACTTTGCACATTATCTCCTGTGTTGTCTTGTTTCTTCTCAAGAAATGAACCATATATGTCCTGTTCTAGCTTGCAGTAAAGGAGGGCTTGCTGATCACGTTCGTGTTGCTTTGAGAAGGAAAAAGGGTCTAAGTAGGCAAGTTCCAAATTCCCTTGATTACAGTTTATATTGATTAGGACTCTTTGCTTGCAAATAACAGAAAATCAATTCAAACTACTCTGAACAAAAAAGAAAATTTATTGGCGGGATAATGGACTATGTCATTGAATTTGAGGGCAATGAAGCGGCTGAACCTTAGGAACAATAGCTTGCAGTGCTGCAGGGGACCCAGAAAGCCCTCTCTCCAGCTCTCATTTCTGCCTCTCTCTCTCTGTTCATCTGTTTCATTGCTCTCTCTTGCTACTTTCCTATTAGCTGCATGGCCTGGTAGAAAATGGCTGGTACCTCCTGCTTCCAAGTAACAGTTGCTTACTGCAGACCAGTGGCCCACTAGGGAAAAGATCTCCTGCTTGCTCTGGTTAAAGAAGTGGTTTCCAATTCCCAGGGGACAGACTGATTACCCAGCTGGGTCAGGTACCCAATCAGTGGGACCAGAGGATGTTGGTGTGGGGTGACACGCATAGCAATGTGTCAGCTTCTGAAATAACCCTGTGGCTAGCTAAAAAGAAGGTAATTTCTAGAAAACCAGAGTTAGTGAGATGATTCAGTAAGTGCTCACTGGAGTGACTTTTCAAAACAATTTGTGAATAAAGGAAAGCATCAACCCAGCAAACGGGGAAAGCATAAAAGAGGGCAGAGGCACAGTCTGGTGATTAAAGTAGAGAATGGAGATTTAAAGTTGTGGAAAAACAGCGTCAATGAGACTCAGAGGGAGAAGGGAGAAGGTGGAAATTTTCCAGTAGGATGATAATGGTGCTTGCATTTTCCTAGAGTTTGGAAGTCTAACAAACAAAGTTGTAGAAGTGTTTTGTCATCTCTTCTATTAAACTATCTATATCTGCAGTCCAGCGTGGTAGCTCGTCAGCCGCATAGGACTAGTGAATGCTTGGAATGTAGCTAATGTGAATGAAGAGCTGAATTTAAAATGTTATGTTTTCATTAATTTAAATTTGAATAGCTGCATGTGTCGAGTGGCTACCGGACTGAATAGTGCAGCCTCATACTGAGGGACTGAATATACACACAGACAATGGCCATACCACAGAAAATAGAACTCTTACCCACAAGCTGCAGTAAGCTGCCCGGGAAACCAATCCAGGAGGCCACCCTGCTATACCTCAGGTTGGTAGGAAGCCAGACTACTATGTCTGGGAACAACTAGGAAGCCAAACTATCACCCCTAACGTTCAACCACAGATGGCCAGGGCTTGATTAATAACTGACAGCTTCACTAATTTTTGTCCCTGCTTCCAACTCAGGACCAAGCAGAGAAAGCCAAATACACGATCCTAGTCAATCACGTAGGATTCCTGCTCTAGTTCACACAACTCCCTGTGCCAGCAGCCTACAGTCAGGGCGCATCCAAAGCCTTCTCTTTGTCAACTAGAATGCTTTCCCATTCTGCTATCTGCATTTGAGTCTCTGCCACAATGTAAGCGTCAGAGGCTGACTCCTGTGCTATAGCAACTCTGAATATAGGCTTTCCTTGTTCTCTTTGTGTGGTCTTTATTTCTCCATAGCATTTATTTAGTGTGTACAATTTGTTCCTGTATGAATCTCAAGATATGCCAAAGACTTAGAGATGGCCATGCGCTTAATTGGCTTGGCGTGTGTTCCTTACTGCAGTACTTTCATTATATTTCAATGGGAAATCACTGTTTCATAGGGATTTATATTTTAAAAAATAATTGACAAAAGTTCCAATCATCCTTAATATATGGGGACATGCATTCAGTTGTCTGCTTATGTTTATTACCTGTGCCTATTTATAAGTTGGAGAAGGAAATGGCAACCCACTGCAGTACTCTTGCCTGTAAAATCCCATGGAGCGAGGAGCCTAGTAGGCTATAGTCCACGGGGTTGCAAAGAGTCGGACACGACTGAGCCACTTCACTTTCACTTTCATTTATAAGTTAATTGATTGAGGTTGCCAGAATTAGCAACCAAAAATATAGGACACTCAATTAAATATGAATAAACAACACATTAATTTTTTTGTTTAAGTACATCCCATGCAATATTGGTTCTGTTATGCTAAAATATGATTCACTGTTTACCTGAAATTCAAAATTAAGCTGGCATCTTACATTTTACCCAGCAGCCCTAGTATATATGCTCCTCCCAGTATGTGAATATGTCTCTTACATAGCCTCACCCTGGCCAGGTTTTATATAGGGCTCAAACTTCAGGAGAAAGGGCAGGGAGGACCAGAAATGTTTCTAGATACCCTGCTCTGTCATGTCCCTTTTTCCTTGGATGGAAGGAAAAAGTTAGAATAAAGGTGATTGAGGAAAGCAGAGCAGAAAAGTGGTGATGATTGTGTTTGCTCTGGTGGGGCAGGGGCACCAGAATGGACAGGAGACCAGCCTGGGGGCACCTGTGGCATCTGTGCCCAGGTTCAGTGCTGCTCAGGATTCAAAGGGAAAGTCTGTAGCCTCTGTGATCTTTCCAGAGATGCTTGGCTCATTCATTTCATCTCACTGCATATGAGGAGGCTTCTATATGTGCCTTGTCTCCTTGATCCTGGCTCAGCCAACCTACAGAGCTCACTCATTTATTAACAATTTTAATGAGAGCCTACTATGTGCCGGGCATTGTCCTATTTTCACCAGGATTTCTGCCAAGGATGAGACAAAAAATATCCCTGCCATTATGGATCTTATATTTTATTCCAGGAAAACAAATAAATGAGTAACAAGTAAATGATTATGTATATATCTGTTAGTAATAAATGGTATGAATACAAATTAAACAGGGTAAGTAGAAAGGTGGGCAGAGTCAAGTGCCAACTCCTCTCCCAAGTCATCAAAATAACCCACTGAGTAAGCAAAGCTGAGCTAATCACTACTGCAGTTTCAGTGCTGAAAGGAAGAACAGTGCCTTGACAGTCTTAGATGTGCCCCAGGTCGGGAAAGAAAACATGGGATATTGGTGAATTTTGGAAGTTCTAGTTTAAGGCAGTCTTTTCAGTGTCAGTCCAGATGGAGATTGTTGAACACACCTTGGATTTGAAATTGAAGAGGAAAGTGATTAACCCAGCTAATTTACTTGAATGAAGTCTAGTGTTATTTGGATAAATGAATATTGAAAAGTTTCTGAAATAAGCAATATCATTATCTGCACATCAGTCTTCCTTGGCAAGAGTTTCCTAGGATGGTGAAGTCCTGTTGCTGAAAACAGTGAGCTATGTGGTTGATAGTTAGAGGTCTGGGGGCTATTTCAGTTAGTTTGGTCATGTTGATGACCACTGATGTGAAGGGTGAGTCATAGGCAGTTCTTGAAAAGAACATTCCAGGTAGGAGGAAGGGAAAAGGGCCAAGCCCCTGAGATGGGAATAATGTGGAGTGTGCAAGGACCAGCAAGAGAATCAGGGTGGCGGGGGAGCCTAGTACATTCTGGGGAGAAATTACTTTGGAGAGACAATCAGGAACCAGGTTATTCAGGACCTTCCTAGCCCTAAGGAAGGGGTTGGACTGAATTCTAAGTGATATGGGAAACATTAATGGCTTTCAAAGAGGAATAATCTGATTTATAGGGTTAAAGGACAGCTTTGCAGGGAGACCAGACAGAATGCTATCTCAGTGGTCTGGGTGAAGGCTCAAATGATTTTGTCTTCGGCTATAGCCGGGGAGGTGATGAGATGTCCCTGAAGTAGAGGTCTGCTTTAAAGGTAGATTGGGACCTCCCCGGTGGCCCAATGCAGGGGGCCTGGATTTGATCTTTGGTCTGGGAACTAGATCTGACAAGCCACAACTAAAGATACTGCTTGTCTCAAAGAAGATCAAAGATCCCATATGCCACAGCTAAAATATGGAGCAACGAAATAAATTAATTTTAAAAAATAGTAAAAGTAGATTGATTGGATGTGCGATATGAGAGAAGAAGAGGGATCAAGGATAATGCCTACTATTTTGGCTTGAACAGTAGGTGAAAGTTTGTATGCCATGTGCTATAGTCTGAATTGTGTCCCCCCCCGACCCCCAATTCATATGTTGAAGTCCTAACTCCAATGTGACTGTATTTGGAGATAGGGCCATTAGAGTGGTAAAATTAGAGTTATATGAAGCCATAAATGTCAACCCACTGCATTATTCTTACCTGGAAAATTCCATGGACAGAGGAGCCTGGTGGGCTACAGTCTGTGGGGTCACAAAGAGACACAACTGAGCATGCAGCATGAGGCCATAAAATCAGGGACCTGATCTGATAGGATGGTGTTCACCGAAGACCCTTTCTGTATCCACAGAGGAAAGGCCATGTGAAGACAAAGCTAGGAGTCTACTGTTGACAGGCCAAGAAGAGACCTCTCACCAAAACCAACCCCGCTGGCACCTTGATCGTGACCCTGGCCTCCAGAACTGTGAGCATATAAATTTCAGTTGTTTAAGCCACTCAGTCTGTGGTATTCTGTTATGGCAGCCCCAGCAGGCTAATATACCATGTAATAGTATATAGAAAACTGTGGAAGGAGTAGATTTGGTGGGGTAGAAGGGTGGGCTGAAAATCAAGAGTTCTCTTGGAGATGTAGATGTGATGGTTGATACATAGTAAAGGATGTTGAGAAACAAATGTGGGAGTCAGTGATGTGTGGCTCAGAGATTTTGATTTCCCTTTTCTTCTCCAAACATCTGACCACCATCACCGCCAGCCTCCCTTCCCGCCTTCTCCAGCACCTACTGCTTTTATGCCCTTTCTCACCTTCCCACTGAAAACTACTTCCTGAAAAGGATCAGCTGTGATGTAAATATCTCTGGACATGGTGTTAAATGCACTGCATTGATGTGCCACCTCTAACACTTACCATCTCTAGTCAGGGAGTCTTGGCAACCAATTCACTTAACCTTACTTGGCATCAGACTCCTCTCCTAAAATAAGAATAAGGATATTTGTCTTACAGGGTTATTGTGAAATGACAATGATGCAGGAGAAAAATGAATGTGAAAGCATTTTATAAAGTTAAAAAATCAATTAAAATATATGAGATCATTGGTATTATTCAATTTCATTTTAGTGTGGTGAGTTATTTTCATAGGGGTGATTATATATAATCTGTAGAAAAAAATTTGACCCATGAAAAGCATGTCTAGAATTAGTGCTACAAGAGAACTCTATCCACTCTGCTTTCCCAAATCTCATCAGAAAAATGAGTGACTGATCTGCCCACAAATGAAACCAGTTTCATCCTCAGTTCTCTGTGGAGTGGATCTATTTCTGTTTACAAACCAGACTGTCTTGTTCTAGAAGATATAATACAGACTATAACATAGAGTTATAAAATCATAGAATGTTAAAGAATCCTTAGATATATTTCCAAGGATGGCAAAGTTGCAGCTTAAATCACCATTCTCCTATCCTTTGACCATAGAAAGCATTTCTTATCCATCATAGTGCACTTTTCTCCTAGGCTTCTGTATAGCCTCAAAAATTCTTTTTTTTATAGCACTCGTATAACAAGTACCATTCTGCTTTGGTGGACAAATTTTATTTCCTATCTGTGATTTTAGTTAAATTCTCTTATTACACAGATGAAGAAACTGAAACCATGAGAAAGAATTTGCCTAACAGTGTGTTTATTGTTTCCAGGAGATGCAAAAACTATTTAAGTAGACAGCTGTATTCCTATATGTGTAAAATAAATGTGCTTATTAGGCATGTGTGTGCCATATCTCATCATCCACCCCTACCCCCACGCCTCCCCCCAACCATATAGATGATTGTTCACTTAAGTCTTCTTTTCTGATTGAAGACATTGCTAGGGAAGTTGGGATGCTCATTCAACAAATCTTTCTGGTCCAACATTAGCAGTATTGAAGCACTGTCTTCTGAGAGATATGAATCTTGCCTTTTGCCTACTTTCAGTTTCAGTTCAGTCGCTCAGTTGTGTTCATCTCTTTGCGATGCCATGAACCACAGCATGCCAGGCCTCCCTGTCCATCACCAACTCCCGGAATTCACCCAAACTCATGTCCATTGAGCCGGTGATGCCATCTAGCCATCTTATCCTCTGGCATCCCCTTCTCCTCCTGCCCTCAATCTGTCCCCACATCAGGGACTTTTTAGATGAGTCATCTCTTCACATCAGGTGTCCAAAGTATTGGAGTTTCAGCTTCAACATCAGTCCTTCTAATGAACACCTAGGATTGATCTCCTTTAGGATGGACTGGTTGGATTTCCTTGCAATCCAAGGGACTCTCAAGAGTCTTTTCCAACACCACAGTTCAAAAGCATCAACTCTTCGGCACTCAGCTTTCTTTATAGTCCAACTCTCACATCCATACATGACCACTGGAAAAACCATAGTCTTGACTAGACGGACCTTTGTTGACAAAGTAATGTCTCTGCTTTTTAATATGCTGTCTAGTTTGGTGATAACTTTCCTTCTAAGGAGTAAGCATCTTTTAATTTCGTGGCTGCAGTCACCATCTGCAGTGATTTTGGAGTCCCCCAAAATAAAGTCAGTCACTATTTCCACTGTTTCCCTATCTATTTACCATGAAATGATGGGACTGGATGCCATGATCTTAGTTTTCTGAATGTTGAGCTTTAAGCCAACTTTTTCACTCTCCTCTTTCACTTTCATCAAGAGGCTCTTTAGTTCTTCTTCACTTTCTGCCATAAGGGTAGTGTCATCTGCATATCTGAGGTTATTGATATTTCTCCTGGCAATCTTGATTCCAGCTTGTGCTTCATCCAGCCCAGTGTTTCTCATGATGTACTCTGCATATAAGTTAAATAAGCAGGGTGACAATATACAGCCTTGATGTACTCCTTTTCCTGTTTGGAACCAGTCTGTTGTTCCATGTCCATTTCTAACTGTTGCTTCCTGACCTGCATATAGGTTTCTCAAGAGTCAGGTGAGGTGGTCTGGTATTCCCATCTCTTTCAGAATTTTCCAGTTTATTGTGATCCACACAGTCAAAGGCTTTGGTGTAGTCAATAAAGCAGAAATAGATGTTATTCTGGAACTCTCTTGCTTTTTCGATGATCCAGCGAATGTTGGCAATTTGACCTTTGGTTCCTCTGGCTTTTCTAAAACCAGCTTGAACATCTGGAAATTTCACGGTTCACGTATTGCTGAAGCCTGGCTTGGAGAATTTTGAGCATTACTTTACTAATGTGTGAGATGAGTGCAATTGTGCAGTAGTTTGAGCATTCTTTGGCATTGCCTTTCTTTGGGATTGGAGTGAAAACTGACCTACTTAAGTAAAATAAAAGTAAGACAGGAATTATTAGATTCTTGTAACCCATTGTTAACTCACTACATTTCAGCTGAGCTCTTCCATTCCTAAATCCCTTTTAACTTCTGAAATAGGCAGGCAGAGAGGTTTCTTCTCCTTTGATCTTCTTAAAGGTAGTGATACATTAAGGGATATCAAGTCTAAGATATCATGTCTCAGGCTGCCAAAATTTAACACTAATAATACTGTGTGCTCTCTGAACATAACATCCTTCTATAGCATCTTCCCTTGACAGGCATAATTAAGTGAACTAGCCACAGGGGTCTCTGGATGAAACTTTCTGTGTTTGTGGACAGTTTTGTTTCATTTAATCAGCTGTCTGCATGAATAGCACATGAAGAGAGTTGCTTCCTTCCTCAAAATAGAAGAATATTATCCATTTCTAAAGATGGACTAAATTGAAAGTTCCTAAATTAGAAAAATAATCACTTTGGGGTTCTAAGTAAGCCCTCAATATATAAGACCCTGTGTTACAGTATTTTTTGTGTCATCTAACCTCACTTATGAATTTGCAAATCTTTCATCAGATTATTCTTGACCCAGGATGTTAAAATGGGACTCTTCCTGTTTCAATTTTAGTTGAGGTCAAAAACAATAGGAGGATACTTCTAAGGTGAATTCTAAGTCAAGTCACCATGGTTTAATTCATACATAAACCATATTGAAGGTGTAAGAAGTGTTAAATTATTGGGCCTAAAGAAAATTAGATTTCTTTGGAGAAACTTACCCTATTGAGTCTGTATGCTCAGTCACTTAGTCACTGCTATTTAAGGCCCCATGGACCGTAGCCCACGAGGTTCCTCTGCCCATGGAGTGAGTTGCCACCTCCTACTCCAGGGGATCTTCCCAACCCACGGATCCAACCTGCATTTCTTGTGTCTCCCGCATTAGCAGGAGGATTCTTTATCACTAGCACCACCTGAGAAGTCCTTAGCACACACATCTTGTTGAGTTCACTCCATCAAAAGAGAGAAGTGTGTGTTTACAGGAGGAAAATCTCATGTTTCATAAAAGAAACTGTAACAAAGTCACATTAAAAGCTTGCTATGGAATCTCTACAGGTATAGGACACAGATTACTAAGGCTAGATTCATGCTTGAGAAAGCTTAAAGTATCTTGTGGCATGGAAGTGGGCTGTGTTTGGAAAAGTACTGCCTCCCATCCAATGCAGATCACAGGGCATAAACTATAGGGAACAAATGTGGTACCCAAACAGTTCACGTCAGCTTGAAGTAATTGTAAAAGAGACCAGCCTAGAGGAACTTCCATTTAGGGTACTATGAAGAAATTGGTAAATCTCTTCCGACAAACTAGGCAAAATTTTAAAAAGAAATATATTTCAGGGCTCTGGACCACAGAGTCCACATTGTGTAGATCACAATTTAGGAAGCATATATTCTTTAATTTACTTATTTTTATCTCTCTGTGCTGGGTTTTTGTTGCTGTGCACAGACTTTCTCTAGTTGTAGTGAGTGGGGACTTCTCTCTAGTTGAAGTACAAGGGCTTCTCATTGCAGTGGTTTCTCTTATTGTGAAGCGCAGGCTCTAAGGTGTCCCCCATGGCATGTGGGATCTTCCTGGGCAAAGGATTGTACTGGTGTGCCCTGCATTGCAAGGCAGATTCTTAATCACTAGACCACCGGGGAAGCCTGAAAAGCGTATATTCTTAAACAAAATTGGAATGCTTTGGGTAAGAACAGCAGGAGTCTATGGCTTTTTTGCTTGGACTGCTCTCATCTTCTGTCCCACCTCAGCACAATTGGCAAGAAGTATAGTTTTACCAGCTTAGAGCTGGCTGCAAAACTTGGTAGCATTATTGCCAGAGTGAGCAGAGTCCATTTGGGGAAGGAGGAGAAATCTATAACCCTGTCTACTAAAAGTAAAGAACTTGGTAGGAAATAATTGGTGAAAACTTATAGACTTGCCCAAGTTTGTGGTCCAGGTTAGGATAAGCAGTGGACTAGCAAGAAATTTAATAAAGCAGTTCTGGAAAAGAGATAACTCTAAAAGGGCTGAGTAAATAAGCTGTCCTTAACACTTGTCCTACTGGGAAACTACATTTATCCAAGTTTTTTTTTTTTTTTTTGCAGCATAAAGTATAAGTGAAGGGAGACTTGGAGTATACTTCCTGGTGCATGTATAAATCAATAGTCAGAAGGTCTCAACACAAATTATTTATTTTTTTCGATGTTAAGATCCTTTTATTATTAGATAAATGCTTAATGGAAATAACAATTTATAATAGCTACTAATAATTGCATCTCTGTTTTCAATTTACTGTTACTTTTATATACACAAATGTAATCTAACCCTCATGGTGGTGGTTTAGGCGTTCAGTCATATCTGACTCTTTGCGACCTCATGGACTGTAGCCTGCCAGGTTCCTCTGTCCATGGAAGTCTCCAGACAAGAATACTGGAGTGGGGTGTCATTTTTTTTTTCATTTATTTTTATTAGTTGGAGGCTGATTACTTTACTATTGTAGTGGTTTTTGCCATACATTGACATGAATCAGCCATGGATTTACATGTGTTCCGCATCCTGAACCCCCCTCCCACCTCACTCCCCATCCCATCCCTCTGGGTCATCCCAGTGCACCAGCCCTGAGCACTTGTCTCATGCATCCAACCTGGACTGGAGATCTGTTTCACACTTGATAATATACATGTTTCGATGCTGTTCTCTCAGATCATCCCACCCTCACCTTCTCCCATAGAGTCCAAAGGTCTGTTCTATACATCTGTGTCTCTTTCTCTGTCTTGCATATAGGGTTATCGTTACCATCTTTCTAAATTCCATATATATGCGTTAGTATACTGTATTGGTGTTTATCTTTCTGGCTTACTTCACTCTGTATAATGGGCTCCAGTTTCATCCATCTCATTAGAACTGATTCAAATGTATTCTTTTTAATGGCTGAGTAATATTCCATCATCAACACAAATTATTGGCTAATCACAAAACTATGTAGCCACAAGGATGACTTCTAAAAAGACAGGCTGATATATAATAATAAGAAAAATGAACAGTTCTGTTCAGTGCACACTGTGGGCACTTAAGCATTGCAGTTATATCCAGGCAAATGAAAACAACCCTCAGAAAAATAAAACAGAATTTATAGTTTCTATAATAGGTTAACTAAAATGTCCATTTTCCAACTAAAAATTATGAGACGTGCACAGAAATAGAAAAATATGACCCTATACTCAAGGAAAAAAGCAATTAATAGAAACTGACCCTGAGTAGGTTCAAGTGTAGGCTTGAAGACTAAGACTTCAAATATGTGCAAAGAAGTAAAAAAAGATATTATGACAATGACTCAACAAACAGGGAAATTTAAGAGAGAAAAGGCTCTAACAACCAAATAAAATTCTTGAATTAAAAATTCTAAAAACTGTAATGAGAAATTCGATAGGTGAACTCAAGAACAGATTTGAGATGGCAAAAGAAGTAATTAGTGAACTTGAAGTTAGAGAAAACTCAAGAACATAGGGAAAACAGATGGAAGAAAAACAAGCAGAGTCCTGTGGGATAATGTCAGTGTAGCAGTATATGTGTAATGGGCCTCCCAAAAGGAGAGGAAAGAGGGAAAAGAGGAAAGAGAGGAAAGCAGGAAAAAATATTTGCGAAAATAATGGCTGAAAACTTCCCAAATTTGATGAAAGCATTAATTTACAAATCCAAGAAGCTCAATAGACACCAATTAAGATAAACACAAAAGGCTCACTTCTAGGTCATAATAGTGAAGTTGATGAAATCCAAAACACAAAGAGAAAAAATTGAAAGCAGCAAGAAAAAAGTGACTCATTACATATGGGGGAATGTCAATACAATGAATGGTTGACTTCTCATCCAAAACAATGGAGTCCAGAAGGCAGTGGAATGATATACCCAAAATGTTGAAAGAAAGAAAAAACTGTCCTTCAAAAGTCTCATATACAATGAACCTCTCTTTCAAAAGTGAAGATGAAATAAAGATATTCCCAGGTACACAAAAACTTGGGGAATTTGTTGCTAGCTGACCTGTCTTACTAGAAATACTCAAGGAACTTCAGGTTGAAATGAAATAATATTGACAGTAATTTAAATTCACAGGATGAAGTGAAATAAATATGTAAGTATATATAATCTTGTGTGTGTATTTTTTTCTCCTTTTCTTCTTTTATAAAGTTGTTGCCTTGCCAGGTGAGGGGTCAAGCAGTAAAAAGCCAGGACAGAAATTTGGAGGGAATCGGGAGTAGTTAGGTGAATGAGAAGATTGTATCCATGATGATAATTGCAGTCAGAGGGGCCCGCAAGGGGAATCTGTGAAGAAGGCACAAAAGCGACTGGGGTGAAGAATAAGCTTTAAATCCTGGCCATATTCAGAGAGCATGAAGCTTTCTTTAAACTGTTATAGTCAAATAAGAACATTCCAGTCCCCCTTACTCTCCCTCAGCTTGGCTCTGCTTTAGTTCTCACAAGATTTAAAATAGCTTGGTCTGTGGGGAGAAAGAGAGAAGAAAACAACTAGAAATGTACCTTCCCAAGTGGTGGGCAGCTCAGCTATAACTAGTCCTAGCTCAAGGAGAAGAAGAAGATAAGCTTCATCTTTCAATGAGGGTTGAATTGTGATTGGTATTGTACTGGCCAATTTTGATTATTGGAATGTTGGCGAATTAAAGGAGCTGTAGAACCATTCACTACCTAAGAGGGGTCAGGCTCTTCTAGAGGCAGAGAACATTCTACCCCATCCCCTTACCCGACAGGTTTAAAGGACAGTGGGGCCAATATGTAAATTTCCTTTATGAATCCATCACATCTTTCCCACATGTTAAATATCTAGTAGGCTTGCTCATTCTTCACTACCACTGAGATTTTTAGTCCCTTAACCTTTCGTCTTTTCTTCCCTGTTGATTCTCATGATTTGTCATTCTTATCTATTCAGAACAGACCCCACAATTTGTTGCTTCAACCAAATTCTTTTCTGAGTTTTTAATGATTATCCTTGTTTTTCCATCATGCAAATCTTGTAATAAATCTAACCTTTAGAGAACACCGCACACCTGAGTTCTCAGTATCAGGATTTTTTTATGGTCTCGAGTCTCAGATGACCCATTTACATGACTCATCAAGATTCCTGTCTGCCTCTGGTCAGTTTCCTCTCCCTGTCCCCATGTTTATCACAGATTTTAACTCCTCTATTCAAGCTCCTTTTTCTGCACTTGCCTTTTCCTCTTCCAGTTGGTAAAGCTGCTGTCTGCATCCCAAAGATAATTGAAGTTGAAGTGGGATAAACTTTATGCTCACTCACATCTTCACTTCTTTCCCTGCAGCCTTAGGGGAAGACACTTCTATTTAAGCTGATCTTAAGCTCATTCATCTTCTCTCCTCTCTTCTATATTTACCCCTCTTCTGTATTTTTAAACTTATCCTCTTCACTAGCTTCTCAACACCTCGGAAACATGCTAAAGTTGTTCTCATTTAGAAATTAACCTCTGTGTAAGTCCCTTATATTCCTTCTCTTAGAGCCCTGTATCAGGGCACCCCTTCACAACCAGGCATATGGAGAAGTAGTTTCTATTTTTCATCTTCACTTTTTCAGGACCCATTCACTCTGCTTCTAGAAATGAGTGTGTATATATATATATATATATATATATATATATATATATATATATATATCTTCTGTTTGACCAGTATGATGCTGTTAATACTTTCTCATCTGCCCTGTGAGGTTTGACAGTGGTGATGCCCCCTCCTCCTGCAGACGCCTCTCCTTCCTTGACTTTTAGGACATGACTCTCCATGGTTTTCTTCTTTCCTCCGTTTGCCTATTCCTTCTCTATTTCTGAGACTCTGTCCTTAGATTTTAGTTTTCATCCCTAAATGATGACATCTGATCTCAAAGTTTTAACTGCAGACACATGATAATCTGGATCCATGGACTGAATCTCTGTCTATTCAAGACCTTGGACACCTTCACTCAGATTTCCATTCCCCAGACACCACAAACTCAGTGTGTGGAACACTCACATTATTACCTTATCCCAGCACACAGATCTGGCCTGTCATGGTGAAATGGCATCACCCATCATCTTGCTATCCAAGCCAGACATCTGAATTGAAGTATCACCTATTTAATTGACTTTTATCTTCTTACATCGAATTGATTTTCAAACCACGTCAATTTCGCCACCTTGATATCTAGCCTATAGTTTTCATTCTCTTCTGTTAAAGTCTCAGGGTAGGCCCTCAAAACTTTCATGGATTTTTCCTATACTCTCTTTGTTTCTGCAACTCTGTTGGACTTAAGTCTTTTAAAATGCACTTTCCTGCTTACATCTCTTAAAATCTCACAGTTTCAAGCTAAAACCTAAATTTCTTACCAGGCTTGTAGGTCTTTTATGCTACAGTCTCTGCCTCCTTCCCAAACACTACTATGTCCCCTTCCTCTCCAGCACCGCCCAGCTCTTTGTATCGTCACTAAATTATTTGTTTTTCTTCACTTCTACTCCGTGGGTCATGCCATTGTCCTTTTGTGTTTGCTATTCCCACTGCTTCTCTGCCCTTCCCTACTTGTTACTCTCAGAACTCTTTTTCTCTAGTAGAATGGATCCCGCCCTTATTTCTGCCTTCACCTTATTCTATGAAAACACCTTAGTGTCACCTTGGAATTTAATTAGGGTTTTTGTCAGGTTCTTGGGGGGCAGAACCTCATACTGCTTATTATTATATATGCAACACAGAGCACATAGTAGGTGATCAATGTTTCTTTCAGTAGAATTAATGTAACAATAATACATTGCTCTGTGTCTAGAGAACACATTTCTTCCTCTTTCCAGCCTTACTCTCTCAAATTTTGTGTGGGGGTCAAGATTGACAGCCCACACTTAAAGAAGCCCCAGTTTCATCTCTTGAGGTAACTGGGGGAGGAGCAGGTTATAGGTGGAGCGCCTAGATTTTTCTCTGGATCTTTGTGTTGAGACTCTTCAGTGAACCTCAAGAGAGCCAGTTCAAGTGGGAGAGACCACACCCATAATTGTTTTCCCTATTTATTTATTTTTAAAATAAATAATCAAGAATTTTGGAATATATGTCCTAAAATTCTAGTTAATTCTTCTCATGTTTGGCATAGTATTGTCATCTAAGGTTCTAAACTAATTAAGAAGCATAACCTAATGTTTAGTGTTATGTCTTCCTTTTTTTCAGAGAAACAAAAGCATGCGAGTTTCAATGACTTGCATTGAAATTTCTTATAAAAGGAAATTTCTAATTTCTGATGAATTAGAAAGAAGTGCTTGCTCCCCTTATATCCAGTTGTGGAATCCCTATATCCTTTTAAGGAAACTAGAAAATGAAATATGGAAATATTCTTCTCAAGTTGGTGGCATTTTTAGATTAAAAAAATTTTTTTAACTTTATTTGCTCTCTTACCATCTAGTCCGTCAAAGGATATTGACTGATCACCTTTTACATGAGGCATGGTACTACACTACAGACTTGCAACCATCTAGAGCTGGTCCTAAATCTCACCCTTCTGCCTAGCGACTGTGTGATCTTGGACCAATTACTAACCCCCTTAAGTTTCTCAGCAATAGAATGCATTTGGAGTATATAAGTGACATGATTGCTTCTGACCCTGAAGATTTGTTCTTTAACTGGATACGTATGCACTGTACGCCACAGACCAATGGTGCCACAGCACGAGGAAAGAGTTTCTAGACTTCAGTTCAGCATGAAGTAGAATGCAGAAAACAGGGACTGGTCAGAATGGTGAATGTGTACTTTGCTGATAAAGAGCCATTGATTTTTTTTTTTTTAGTAAACTTGAAGGGCCTTCTTGGCTCAGTAACGGAAGGAGAAATTGCCTTCCGTAATTAGCTTCTCATCCTCACTTGTTTGCCTCCATTGCCTCTTTCTCTGGTGACTGTCCTCCTGTAACCCATGCCTTTTATCTGGTGCTTATTCTTCCACAAACTATTAGCCTGTCATGTAGGCTTATTTTCTACCTGCTCCTTCTTTAGAACCTAGAAATCTCATTGGTCTGGTTGATAAGGCCATAGCCCAAAGCTCTAGAAATCTAAAGATCTAATTCTGGGACAGAAAAATCCTTGGCTGATGCAGGGAAAAAGCCATTTGTTATTATGTTAGTCTCTCTTACTGATTTTGTAGATTTGTTAGAGGTGTAATCTAAAGTAGGGATGTCAGGTACTCTTTTAAAGAACTGACAACTCAGGATAGTTTATGTTTTTAATATGCATCATTGATAATAAAACAGCCTTCTGAAGGTTAAGTCCTTTCCATGTGGTCATTCCTTTTTTTCCTGTCCCACCGTTCTTTTGAAACTGTGAAGACACAGATATACTGTCAACACACATAATGCCGATGAGGTATGTCTTTTTAGCAAAGCATTTGAGCTTCCCTTGCATGGACAATTCTGTACCTGGCCTTGGCATCTTCCCCAAACATCAAGAGGCAAACCAGAAAGCCTTAATTCCCTTTATTTGAGGTACAATTTGGGTGCCAAAGCACTGTGCTATTTCTTCTCAGCCATGGGGAAAACTGGGTCAGTGAAAGGGGCGGCCCAGGGCACCGATCTCTGTCAGTC
This sequence comes from Cervus elaphus, assembly GCF_910594005.1. Lineage (NCBI taxonomy): Eukaryota > Metazoa > Chordata > Mammalia > Artiodactyla > Cervidae > Cervus > Cervus elaphus. The sequence continues at coordinate 28,717,862 of NC_057840.1, forward strand.
CAAGCAGAAGTGAGTCAAGAGGCAGCATCACGAGAGGAGATGATGCACTCTTTCTCACACTATTGTGAAAGCCACCTATTGGGAGACATGGGATTCTAAGCAAGCAATGGAAGCTTCCTTCTGACTGCTACTGTCTTCCAGCATTTAATATGAGCAGGCTGGAATCTTAAGAGAATCCTTGGGGGACAGTGCAGTAATAAAATGTTAACCTTGATGCCAAATGATTGTTTTGCCTTCTGGATTATGACCGAGAAAAACTTGTGGCACCCCAGTTGGTGATGGTTTTCAGAAACGTGTCTTCAGTTGATTAATAGCTTTTCATGGGCTTGGTTCATTGGCTTTAGAGTTGGTGATGGGAGATTTAAAATAATTTTGGAGATCATTTTGTGAAAGACATTAACGATGGCCAACTATGACACAGTCACCTCAGGTAAATGGTTTGGAATGATGCGAAGGATTAAGGGGCATAGAAATAATAGAACAGAAATCATGGAATTTAGGGGGGAAATGGTGAAGGGATGACTAACTTAGAAGTAAATTGTGAGAAAAAGGAGAAAAATCTTCCAGAATTCAAGGAGAAGGTGACCTGACGGGGCTAAGGACAAGCAAAAAAAAAACAACAAATATTGATTGAAGTAGTCCCTGGTAGCTGTGGGACATTTTTCAAGTACATTTGCTTTTGCGAATGCCATTGCAAACACAAAGGACACTGAGATATGTCTGTGAATCATTCATGGAATGACTTTAAAATGTTCCCTTTAATTAGCAATGACAACCAACTGGCCAGTTTAGGGGCCTCGGTGGACCGAATTAGATTAAATCCACCAGAGAGGGTGTCCGGTGACCGAGCACACGGGAGAAAAGTCCTCCCATCTCGTCAGAGCTGCAGTGCGTGTGAACTCTGTCTGAGCTAGTTGAGAGAAACACCCTTTGACTTTCAGAAGAGGCTTTTTAAAAGTGGGAATGATTGAAGGAGTATGTTTTCCAGGAGAATAGGCACAAAGAAAATTGACTCCACAGAGAGCAGAGGCCTTTGTCATACTCTGGAGAAAGAAATGAAAAACAATATGCCTGGTTCTTCTCAGGAGCCAGACAATGCACTCCTCCAGGGAGTAGAACATGGTGCTGGGTTCTCTCAATCCTACATTTTCTCTCAGGATTCTCGACCTCATGTGGAGCGTGGCTAGGCCCAGATCAATGGTACCTGCATTGTGCCTCTGTCCTTTGCTCTGTCTCTGGTTTATACGTAGAGCAATAACATCACTGTGGACTAGGAGAGCGCCTGGTGGCCATGAAGGACAGTCAAATTGTGGGAAGCGAATGGCCATTAGACATTTACACTGAAGTCTCACAACTTCTGCAGTCTTTGTTTGTGTCTGCCTGTCTGTCTGTCCATCTGTCTCTCTCTTTCTCTGTTGTGTCTCCCCAAACTCTTACTTCCTCAACTGAAAGGGTCAAAGGATCTGACAGGTGATCACACCATTAAGTTTGAATCTTAGACACTCTGTGGAGTGAACCTTTGACTATGTTATTCAGAATTTTACATCATCATGGCCTCGAGCTATCAGCAAACATCTTATAATTCTATTTTGCTTTATTTTATAATTTTATCATTTGCTAACCTGAGGTAATATCTACACTGGATTGATAGACACAGAAAGACTGAAAAGTATTCAGTCATTTCTTATTTCTTCACAGCCATCTCTCTGACCTAAGTCACCATCCATTCTCATTACAGTTACTTCAGTTGTTTCTATTGTTCTTACCTCGTCCCTTTTTTCCTTCTCAGTCCACAAGTGGCCAGTTTTAACATCATCCTGATCATGTCACTCCTTTGCTCAAGAGCCTGCAATGATTCCTTATTTCATCTTCAGTAAAAGCTGAAGTCCTTACAATGGCCTCCAAGATCTGAATAATCTGGCTTCTCACTAAATTTCTCTTAAAATCCTACTACTCTTCTTGTTCACTCCTCTTCATATGCAATGGCTTTCTCACTGTTCAAACATGTGAAACTCTGATGAATATCAGTTCCAAAGTTCTGATGTCTCACAAACCATCCACTCAAAGTTTTCTCTTATCCGATAAGATAAAAATGTCTAAAGCAGGAGGCTGGCCGAATCCTGGAGCCAGAAGAGATTTTAGACTTGGTCTCCCTATGGCCCTTGATGATACAGAGGCAACTACTTGAACTCAGAGCTCAGCAAACCTCTGTCTCATCACCTTGATCTTAGGATCCAAGAGAACATGAGGACCTCACACTTGATGAACCACTCTTTTAGGACTTTTACGCTTCTAAAGACATAACACGGCCCTTTGTTCTCAGGTGTTCAGGAAGTTGTGCTGGTTGGTTCTAGATGGAATCCAACATGCTCACATGTGGCCGTTGTAGATTGACAACCACACATTTGAGACCGATGATGGAGCATGGAGGTAGTAACCAAAACCTGGAATGGCTTGAGACCCTTTCCTAAGCTATTGACTCCAGAAAAAAGGATGAGAAAGTATGCAGAGAGTCAAAGGAAGGAAATGAAGATCATCTCCTTCCTTAGCCTAACATGATTTTCCTGAACACACTTTGTAATTAATGCTAGAACTAAACACCAACCTCTGAAGTTGGGAAAAATCAGCAATCCTAGATTGGGATGTAAACCAAAGATCAGTTGATTTCCTGGTACAAATACTGAGGCAGAGGAATAGAGTCTCTTTGACGATGTATTGGTGTCTGAGTTTTGACAGAGTTATTTGCACATTAGGCTATGACCTGAGTTACAGGATGGGCCGTTAAAACCTTCAAGGAGAACTTTATTACACGTATAGTTTGGTCAGTGTCAATGAAGGGCACATTAAGATTTCTGTTCTTGTGAGAAACAGATGTGCCAGGCCATGAGTCTGTGTATGGTCATGGGAGCATGTGTTTGGAAGTTGTTCTAACAGTGACGGTGGGTTGCCCTGCTGTAAGCACATTTGCCCAATGTATCCTTATAGGTTGGCATTTAACCTGCATTTTCTGCCCAGAGAAGAGACTTGTGTGTTCTTTCTACACATTTGAGGACAAACCTCAGACTGAGCACAGAGCAATTTTTTTAAATTGATTTGCTTTTTAACTGAAGGATAATTGCTTTACAGAATTTTGTTGTTTTCTGTCAAACATCAACAAGAATCAGCCATAGGTACACCCATGTCCCCTCCCTTCTGAACCTCCCTCCCACCTCCCTCCCCAAGAGCAACCTTTTTAAAATATTAAAATCTAGTCATTTAATTCTCTTTCTTAAACCCTTCAAAGTCTCCTAGTGCCCCTGAGGAAATGGTCAATATTTTAATAGCCACCGGGGTCATAAAGAGTCTGACTTCTGTCCATTGGTCGTTTTCTGCCACCACACTTTGCTCATAGTGCACCAGGCACGCTGACCTCGATGTTCTGTGAATTGCAAGGCTGCCCACCCCTCTTTCTGGAGTTTCTCTCCCTGAAACACCCTTTCCTTTGTACTCATAGGACCAATTTTCACTCCTTCACATTTCAGCTTAAATGTCACTTTGGGAGGAAACATTTTGCCTGATATTTCCAAAGGTAGGGTGCCCCAAATTCTGTTATTTGCACCTTATGTGTTGTTGTCGTGTTATTTAATTGCTAAGTCATGTCCAACTCTTGCGACCCCGTGGACTGTAGCCTGCCAGACTCTTCTGTCCATGGGATTTTCCAGGTAAGAATACTAGAGTGGTTGCCATTTCCTTCTCCAGGGGATCTTTTGGACCCAAGGATTGAGCCCATATCTGCATTGCAGGTGGACTCTTTCCCGCTGAGCCACCAGGGAAGCCCACTGTATCTTATGTATTTTTTATAACCATCATTTGAGTGGTAATTATTCAGCTATCTCCTTTTTTGTTAGACTCCAGACTCCATGACGCCAGGAGCTATTTCTACTGCAGACACCGCTCTGTTCAATTCCTGTGCAGGGTCTGGCACAAAGTAAGTGGTCAAGAAATACTTTTTGGAGATTGAATGGTTTATAACCACGACCTTAAATGGTTTATAACCATGACCTTAATCATTTCAGTCTCATGCTGGGATTCTTGTATAATGAACCTGCATTGCTGGCAGATACTTTTAAGACAAATATTTTAAGTTTAACAAAGGGAACTTTTTGGATGTAAAAAGGCAACAGCAGAGTTCTAGCAGAAATACTAGCATAAGGAACTCAGCTCTCACGCTTCAGAGAGTAAACCAATCACCATTTCAGGGAAAGTTGAACGATGTTTCCCTCTTGCCTCGTCCATCAGAGTATTGCAGTTGGCAGACCTCTTTATGAATTCACTTTTCTTCCTCTGAGTGGTCTTGGATGTGCTCTGGTACATTTCTCAGTGACACTACAAAGGACAGAGCATCAGAATATTCCCAAAGCAGATCTGTTCCTTGTCCACAACACAGTATGAAAGACAGATGTTTAAAAGCTACCACTTTCTCGAAGGAGGTTTGGGCTTAGTACTCCTGGTCATTGAAGGATGCTTGTGACAGGGCTAATTCGTTTAGGTTCATACCTAGTGCTCTGGTTGCTCAGCCTTTTAGAATTCTGGGAGGAAGAGCATCCATTCCTAAGTTCAATAAATACAGAACTATTCTAGCTCCAGGCAGAGAAAGTCTCAGGGATGTGTTGCATCTCACTGCTCAGAGATTCAAGGCTCCCTTTTGTGAAGAGAGCACTCTATTACCGTCTTAGAGTTCAGGACCTCTACAATATTTGTGAAGTGCTCTTTTTATACTTGAGTTGGAATGAAGACATATAATACAGATTATGATAATTTATATGCTTATAAGTGTATAAATATGAGTGTTTGTTGATGTATTAACATTAGGTAGAGCTCTTTCTAATATGAACATGTACAGTCTCCATTCTGCTTTAGTGACTATGCCAAAGCCTTTGACTGTGTGGATCACAACAGACTCTGGAAAATTCTTAAAGAAATGGGAATACCAGACCACCTGACTGCTTCCTGAGAGATCTGTATGCAGGTCAAGTTAGAACTGAAATGAAACCACAGACTGGTTCCAAATTGGGAAAGGAGTACGTCAAGGCTGTATATTGTCACCCTGCTTATTTAACTTATATGCAGAGTACATCATGAGGAATGCTGGGCTGGATGAAAAACAGCTGGAATCAAGATTGCCAGGAGAAATATCAATAACCTCAAATACACAGACGACACTGCCCTTATGGCAGAAAGTGAAGAAGAATGAAAGAGCCTCTTGATGAAGGTGAAAGAGGAGGGTGAAAAAGTAAGCTTAAAACTCAACATTCAGAAAACTGAGATCATGGCATCCGGTCCCGTCACTTCATGGGGAAACAATGCAAACAGTGAGAGACTTTATTTTTTTGGGCTCCAAAATCACTGCAGATGGTGACTGCAGCCATGAAATTAAAAGACGTTTACTCCTTGGAAGAAAAGCTAAGACCAACCTAAACAGCATATTAAAAAGCAGAGACATTGCTTTGCCGACAAAGGTCCATCTAGTCAAAGCTATTGTTTTTCCAGTGGTCATGTATGGATGTAAGAGTTGGACTCTAAAGAAAGCTGAGCACCAAAGAATTGATGGTTTTGAACTGTGGTGTTGGAGAAGACTCTTGAGAGTCTCTTGGACTGCAAGGAGATCAAACCAGTCCATCCTAAAAGAAGTCAGACCTGAATATTCATTGGAAGGACTGATGCTGAAGCTGAAACTACAATTCTTTGGCCACCTGATGTGAAGAACTGACTCCTTAGAAAAGACCCTGATGCTGGGAAAGATTGAAGGCGGGAGGAGAAGGGTACAACAGAGGATGAGATGGTTGGATGGCATCACTGACTCAATGGACATGAGTTTGAGTAGGCTCCAGGAGTTGGTGATGGATAGGGAGGCCTGGTGTGCTGCAGTCCATGGGGTTGCAAAGTTGGACATGACCGAGCAACTGAACTGAGCTGAAACTGAGCAGTCTCCGTATTTAGTAAATTCAATACTGTGTAAATAATCCTATTTCTCTTGAACATTGGGGGATTTTTCCATGCCTCCATGCCATGAATATTTATTTTCATTTTCTAAAATTATGGTTACAAGTACAGAAACCATGAAAGATTGGAATACATGTTTACAGACCCAAGGACATCATCTGAAAATTTCACTTTTTTGGGGGTCCTTAATTACTGGTATACCTTTATTTTCTCTTATTTCTTTCCTCTTAAATTAAATGCCAAAATATTCCAACAAAGTAAGTTATCTGATATCAGGAGTTCCATTTGTTGGAATACTTGTCATAAATTTAAGAGATGTAATAATACCCAAATTTTTAATCATGTCTCCTATGGTATTCCACAGTGATGAGGTTTGTTTGTTGTAAACTTAGGAGAGAAAAACCCCATAATCAAATTCACTGTTTTTTTTTTCATATCTAAGAATCAAGGGTTTTTATAGAGCCTGAGATGCAAGTTGTAATAGGGGTGTGTGTGTGTGTACCTGTGTGTGTGTATATATACCTGTGTGTGTTATTCTCTCATCCCAAACAACTCCCTATGGAAGAATAACTTTTATTTTATTAATACTTTACTTTTACTGGCTACCTAGCCTGATGTAGGAACTGTAATTCTAGAAAGATAAAGCTGTTCTATTATAACTTGTATTAATAACTAGGGCATTATAAGCAGATTCTCTTCATAGCACTTCTCACCATCTACCACTCATCTATCTTATTTATTTTATTATTCTTTGTGTCCCATCATCAGAATGTACATTCCATGAGGGTAAGGTTTTTGTCTGTTTTTTTCATTGCTTTGTTCTCAGAGCCAGAATAGTGCTAATCACAAGAAAGGCACACAATAGATATTTATTAAATATATTTTAACAAACCTCTTTTTGAAATCTATATATTGAGGGTTTAAATTACTGTTGTCAAAGGAGAGGGCAAGCATCCACTGGAGAGGGGACCAAGCTCCCTGACAAGGGGACCTGAAGGCCTGCTGAGAGAGTGGCTTATAGCCAGGTGGGGACAGGGCTCATCTGTAACCTTGCCCAGAAAGCAAAGCAGCCTTGCCATTGCAGAACTTCTGAAGAATTTCAAAATTGCTGTAATTCTGGTGATTAGAAAAAAATTGTTTTTTTATCCAGGGGTGGCATTAGTGAATATAAAATTTTCTCTTTTAATGGGCAGTTAATTTTTTAGAAGTAGAAATTCCATTGTTTATTTCAGAGAAGAGAAATTCAACAATAGCCTGCACCATGATGGAGGAAAGTACTCTGTGTGTGTGTGTGTGTGTGTGTGCGTGTGTGGTGGGTGTGTGGGTGTATGTGTATGTATATTTGGTTGGACTTAGTTAGATTTTAAGGTTGTACTGAGAGAGAGCAGGCTTTATTTGCTCCCTTGGCTCCACTGATTTTCACTTTACTCTATAATAAATGGATTTATTGTCCTGGAGCAGTCTCCATTGATTTGAATTTAAAGACATAGTTCTTTTCATTCTGCATTCATGCATGACACAGGAATTCAGTTGTGCATAAAACATATTACTTTGCAAAATTAAAATGTTTTCAGATGATTTTACTTATGCCAATAATGTGGAATGTGGCCAGGGGTCATTTGAACATATTTCATTTCATGGGAATTGAGAATAGCCGGGGATCTGGACTTTGGAGTTGGTCAGAGTTCGTTTGAGCCCCGTGTGATGACTTCCAAACTACTGTGGTCAAACCATGTCACCTCTTTTTGTCTCATTGTGCTGTATTTCTGAAATTTGTGACTCAGAAATCTATAAAGTGAGGGTGTCTCATGAAATCTACAAGGTCAGACTTAAGGGGGATTAGATTGGGAACTTAAAGAATCCTTTATCACTGTAGAGACAAAGGAAGTTTCTTTCTGGCATTTTTGAACACAGTAGAATGCAAACAAAAGTTTATCAAATAAGTCCATTATTCCCTAAAGTGTTTCTATTTATCCTTTTATTAGGTTAGTTGTGTAGAATTCTAAGGTCAGAAGAATGAATTAGGGACAAAACAGTTACCTGGTAGTTTATTTGGTAGGTGTGGGCCAGGGAGTCTTGGCAAGAAGTACCCTTCTCTAAGACACAGGTAAGGGTGGCTCTTGCCCAGGGACCCACGATTTAGAGGGTCCTACTCTGGCCCTACTCTGGTTGGCCCCCCTCATCAGATGAGGAGTTTGGGAGGCCAAGAGGATGTGCCCACATAGAGCCCCCACCTTCCTTTCTGGACTACAGGTGAATTTTTTCCTGGGATCCCCAAATTCCCTGCTCAAATGGCCACCCCCTCCCCCAAGTCTCTCCATTTTAAGCAGACCTCCGGCTGCATGCACAACCCTAAGTCCCAGGCATGGCCGAGGAGCAGAGGTCTGGGGGATGGAGTGGAGGAGTTGCATATATGGACTAGAGCGGGAGGCTATGTGTGTGCACGAGCCCCCCATCATGTGGGAAACAGCCTGGGATGAGAAGCAAAGAGGAAACAGGCTGTAAGCTGGGGGCCTGGGCAGGCAGGGGCTGGCCTTCCCAGTGCTACCACATTCCAGAACTCTTAAGGAGTCCAGGAATTCTGAATTCAAATTTAGCCCCCCAGGGCTTTTTAAAGGTATGTTATCAAGCATATTTCATTTAGCTGCTTTTCCCTTTGATTTATAGAACTTCTGTGCTATGATATTATGCTGTGTTATGTGTGTGTGATTCCATTGATATTCTCACTATGGACCCTACAGATGTTAGATGTAGTCTGCAGTGCAGGACATGTTATAAAAAGTCATAGATTATAGAGCGTCAGAGCTGGCAATTGTCATGATCAACAGAGTGCAATCATCTCATTTTACTGAGAAGGAAAATTAGGTCCTTTAGAGTTTGGCAGAAATTTAACAGAACAGCATTATAGATTCTTTGATGAAAGAGGACACAAGTTCTATAATACAGGTGATATGACGGCTACAAATGACTTCAACCATGTTAATTATTGTGTTTGAAATTCAGAAGATATGGGTATTTTGTTCACTTAAAAAAGTTTTTGTTTCCCTTTTCCTGACAGAGGATGGTTGGAGGTACTGGTGAGGTAGAGTTCAAGCCTCACATTCCTTCAGGAAGCCAGTGCCCAGTTCTGGGAGGTTCTGGCCTAAGCCCTCCCATAGGAGGCATTCGTAAGAGCGTCCTTACACTCAAGTGGCCATGCTCTATGCTCTCCAGTGCCCTCTGCTGGCCACTACTGAAAGCCCCAGGAGCATATGCCCGGCTCAAGGGAGACTGATTTGCCAAGCACCTATTAAGTGTCTAATAGGACTGTTTTGCTTGGCAGGGACATTGGGACTAATTTGATCCTATCGAAGGAAATCTGAATGTAAAATACAGAGAGAAGTGGGGTTGGTACTGGGGGAGAAGTTCAGTGCCATATAGAGAGAAAGCAGGAGGGGGACATCAAGAATAAGCAGAAGCTGGAAAGGCAGAAGCTATAAAGTCAAGGAAAGAGGCAGTAGACACAGGTTCAGGGGAAAAAGTTGAGTCATATTTGTGGTGAAGATGGGTGAAAACAAATAGATCTATAGCTGAGGTGGGTTTAGGTGGGGGAGGAAATAAAATAACTTGGTCATTAGCACTACATGGATTCTCAATGACTTACCAATTCATGATATTCCAGACCTCATGAGGCCTGCCTGCCTGAGATGGATTTTCCTTCCCAAGAATTCTTACCATTTAGCTTTCCCTGAAGCATAGAAACATAACACTGATGAATGATAACATTTACGGAGCTCTCACTTTTTGCCAGAACAGTTTAAAAAGTTTTTCAGGGATTTCCTTTTCAAGCCACAATACAATTTTTTGAAGTACTTTCTTTAACCCCACTTAAAATATGGGAAAACCAAGGCATGGAATGTTAAATAACTTGCCCAACATCACACAGTGAGTAGGAATAAAACTTGAAATTCAAACACAGGTGGCATGATTGAAAGCCCAAACTCTAACCGACCATACAAAACCACTCTGCATGGTTGACATTTGTTTTTTCTTATGTTTAGTATTATTTTGCTGCTCACTTCCTCACACACCATATTCTAGATGGGGTTTGTGTTCCTCACAACCTGGAGTTCCAAATTATGTAATCTCGTTCTGGGCAACAGCAGGCCTGCCAGTCTCAGTCACTAGGCAACCAACTTTAGCTCCCTCTTCATAGACGTGGGTGTTATGCTGACCCTGTTGTCCACATAAGCAAGGCCAGCTCCTTGGGATACAGTGTTTGTCTCTGACCCATTCCTAAGAAGAGTGATTGTCTGTCTTAGCACATCCTGTCCTGAACTCAGTGGAATTGTTGTGTCTCCTCCTCCAGACTGAGGTCTCCTGAGAGTACAGATTGTTCTTTTATTTATTTATTTTTGTCTCTGGTACTTCTCATGCTGTCTGGGACAAAGCAGATGCTCCAAAACAGCTCAATAAATGAACACAGTGCCTTCTTATTTATGCTCTGGGCTTCCAATGTCTTCTGTCCTAGCCTACCTTGGGAACAAGCCAACTGATTAATAAAGAATACATACCAAAGGGGGGGGGGGAGAAAGAAAAGGAAAAGAATATATACTTAATCCACATGACTTTCAGCTAAGAATGATAATCTGTAGGCATTAAAAAAGAAAAGATTACTTTGGAATTAGAGACAGGAAACCAGACCAATAACTTTGTATCAAGATGTATGTGATTGATATTGGTTTACAATAGTATTTTTGTGTAGCACTTTATGGTGTGAAAAGCATGTTTACTGAAATGGTCTCATTTGATACTCACAGTATACCTTTGAAAATTTATTACTCTGGTCTTGAAGACTTTTCCTTACTAAACGCTGGTGGGTAGCCATGTAGGCCAGCAGTGCCTTCTCTCTTTCTGTAGTTCCATGGGATTTTCTACTCTGTAGGTCACAGGGCGTTCTGCTTAGAAAACACCAGGATGGGGGGTGGGATTGGGGCTGGGATGGAGGAGTTCCTCATCAATTCCCTCTGTGACCAAGCCTCTTCTAATGAGGGGGAAGGTGGTCCTTTCCCCCTGGGCATCACCCTCCTTCTTGCCACCTTCCTGCTATCTTCTCCAACCCATCACTTACTCGACTATGATGGAGGTTGAAGATTTCTAATGGCTCAGATTTCAGAAGAGAGTGATCTCTATCTAAGAACTTGGTCTTCAAAAGGAGGGCGAACCATTCAAAACTCTCTCTCTCTCTTTGATCTCTTTCATCTCTGTTGCCTCTCCCGTCAATCTTTTCTCCAGTCTCCTACACCTTTCCTTGAGAGTGTCCATTACCTTCTACATGAAGATGCATCCAGCATCCTTTTTACCTTCCTAAGTCTTAGCCCAATTATTAATTCAAAACTGTGCTCTTGTCTGCACAGGCATTCGTTGTTTAGAGGCAAGACGGGGGCCATGGTCCTGCCAGTGCTGATGGAGACAGGAACTTCAGATCCTCTCAGCCTCCTTCCCAGAGATGAACCAAGACAATTTCCTCACAAGTTTACCTGGGATGCTGGCACATATTGTTACAGCCCAAATTACTTTCTCTGGGATAATACAGTCAAATGTCTGTTGTTTAGCCGCTAAGTTATGTCTGCATGACTGCAGCATACCAGGCTTCCCTGTCCTTCACTAGCTCCTGGAATTTGCTCAAACTCACGTTCATTGAGTTGGTGATGTCATCCAACCATCTCATCCTCTGTCAACCCCTTCTCCTCCTGCTGTCAACCTTTCCCAGCATCAGGGTCTTTTCCAATGATTTGGATCTTCACATCAAGTCCTCCCAATGAATATTTAGGGTTGATTTCCTTTAGGATTGACTAGTTTGAGAAGAATTGATGCTTTGAAATTGTGGTACTGGAAAAGACTCTTGAGAGTCTCTTGGACAGCAAGGAGATCTATTGTCTGAGGCAGAAAGAATAGTCAGCCTGCTTCTTGAGAACAATAAACTATGGCATTATTGTGAGGGCCTTTGACTTTTTCCTGGACTTGGATCAAATTACCAGAATCTCTACCAGGTGCAGATCTGTTTCTTTTTGCCATCCAAGAAGAATGAACTGCCTCTGATTACCTTTCTAGAGTTTCAGTTTCAAATATTTTCTTCCACACCAAACCAATCTCCCTTACCCAAAGGACTGGGGTCAATTGATTCTACCTCAGCACTAAGGAAATGGAATCTTAGAGAAACTTAAGTGAATTACCAAGCAATGGCAGATGTAGGCCCTACAGTGCCTCACTCATAAATATTAATTATGTACTCTGCAAAAGATTTACTGGCAGCTGTGAGGAAACTTCTGATGGTAAATTATCGAATCTGTTTGTTGATATCATTTTCTACATTTCCTTCTTTTCCTTTCCAGCACCCTCTTTTTTTTTTTTTTTTAAGTGTTAAATGTATTCAAAATTCTTGATTTAGAATGATCAAGAGGTGAAGTTTTGTCTCTTAAATATGCAACATGGAAATTTCTGAAGACAGTAATGTAGAGGTAAGTTTTCTTCAAGAAATTACTTCTTTACAGCTCACCCAGAGTTAATGCTCGTGGCATACATATTCTACTTAAATTATCTCTTTAGCCAACACTGTGCCTTGCACATAGTAGGAATTCAACAAAATCACTGTTACAATTCTATGTATGCTTCTATTGAGAATGTTTAAATAACATCGTCTCAGAATCTGGACCTTGCCAATAATATTAGGCTGGGTCAATTCCCTACCAACCAATTCTGCTCTGACGTGGAGATTATTTTTTAGAAGAAAATTATGTGAAAGTTAATGTGTTTCCTGAAGTGGAAAGGTCTAGGAAAGCTTTTTCTCTTTATTTTTGAGGACTTCCAATTGTGGCAGAAAAAAATTCTGGCTCATTATTTTCTAAGCAGTGCTTCGTCTAAGGAGACATGCATCTCCTTTCCTTCCTCACTCAGTTTTTCTGGTCAAGCCTAAAGACCACAGAGTTTTCAAACAAAACGAAATAAAGCAAAGCATCGCAAGCCCCTCCCCTTGCCAAATCCTCTCATCCTCACTTTACCTCCCTCTAAAACTCTCATTTCACCAGCCTTACTGCTACCTCACCACCCCCTACCCCCCAACTGTGCTCTTTCTCTTGATTACCTCTCTCTCCTGTATTTAATACACACCTGCAGAGTGGAATTTCCCTCGGTGAATGCTTATTATATTTGTTTTAACAACCATTTTTATGTGCTGCGATCTTATTTTCTTTCCTCTGCCAGCAGCCTAAGCATCCGTGGGACATATTTCCAGATTTTCAAGGAAAGAAGCCCAGTTTTCCAGCTTGGGCTAATGGGCCCATTTTTTCAGATTGGTGAGCGTGCCACAGGCTGGGTGTGACCTGTAGTCTTCCCAGCAGCCCTGAGGAAATATGTGTGTGCTAAGTTGTGTTAGTCCTGTCTGACTCTTTGCAACCCCATGGACTGTAGCCCACCAGGCTCCTCTGTCCCCGGAATTCTCCAGGCAAGAATACTGGAGTGGGCTGCCATTTCCTCCTCCAGGGGATCTTCCCAACCCAGGGATCAAACCCATGTCTTCTATATCTCTGCATTGGTAGACAGGTTCTTTACCACTAGCGTCACCTGGGAAGCCCATGAGGGGATATGACTGGCATTCAAAAGTATTACTTTCAGTCTAGGTAATTGTAGAGCAAGGTGAGCCACACAGCAGGAATGCATACCCTGAGTAGATACCTAGATGGACGGACAAAGGAAGGCAAAGAAGCCCACAAAGACTTTTGCAGAATGGGGTCTGAATAGAGCACGTGTGTGTAACAGGATGTTAGGTAAGATTCTTCTTGCTGTTTCACTCATGGCTGAGGCCTCAAAGCTAACAGTGGTGGCAAGTTCCCCACATCCTGAAAAGGATGCGCTATTATGCCCAGAAGATAAGGGTGTCCTTGAAGTAAACAAATGGATGACTGTGCAGCGGCCTTCTCTTTACACTGGGGAGCTGATAGGGGCGCTTCCTAGGATATCAAGAGAAAACCAGAGGGGCTCAAGAAACCATCTCAAAGTTGGCTGGGATATCAGCTAGGAAGAAAACTGCCATTTCGATCTTGTTCTCATGACATAGACGTTAAGACGTGGTCCTGTGTCACTGAGGGACTACCCCAGATGAGAGCAAAGCATGAAGGGAAAGTTCTTGGAGAACTTGACCTGTGCCTCCTAGACTTTGGGGTACCAGAGACTGTGTCTGGTTCTCACCTGGAAGGTCCGAAGGCAACAGGCTGGCTGGCATTGCCTCTGATGGCAGCAGAAAGAGAAAGATGGCAGGTGATCAATAGATGATAGATAAAGAAGATATGGTACATATATACAATGGAATATTACTCAGCCATGAAAATAATGAAATAATACCATTTGCAGCAATATGGATGGACCTAGATATTATAAGTAAAGTAAGACATAGAGAAATATCATATGATATCATTTACATGTGGAATCTAAAAAATGATACACATGAACTAATCTACAAAGCAGAAGCAGACTCACAGACTTAGGGAATGAAAAGAATTTAAAGAGAATTTTAAAAAAAGAAAGAGCCACCGATCCTTTCAGGTTTGGCAGGAAAAGGTACTGAGTGTTTTGCCTTTCGTCCTTAAAAGGGTCCCCCTCCAAAGGGCTGCCTGATACCAGACAGAACCCAGCAGAGACAGCAGCAATGGGAGCAAGACTGCGGAGTGCTTCTTGGTGTTCAGCCAGAGATCACATGGGCCAGAAGAGGGATTATCTGGGGAGTAGTCTCTGTGGGCATGGGTGAAAGAGTCTTCAGAAGTGTCCCATGAAAGAAAGAACCAACATTAGAGGAGAGGACTGTGATGAGATGCTACCACAGTCAGGGAGCCTTTTTATCCATTCCCCTTATGAAGCCCCTCTGCCAATGCAAGTCCCCAAGTCCAAGGGCAGCACAGTGAGATGGAGGGAGTAAAAGAGGAGGACGAAGAGACAGGGGCCAGGAACAGCCTACTCCTCCTCTTCTGGGGGTTTTGAGCCTGGGTTAGGCTCAGGTCAGAGGAGTCAAAAAAACTTGAAATCAATTGAGAAGGTGAAACTTAATATGAGACAGAACTGAGCCCTGGTGGCTCAGACAGTAGAGAATCTACCTGCAATGTGGAAG
Organism: Cervus elaphus; assembly: GCF_910594005.1. NCBI lineage: Eukaryota > Metazoa > Chordata > Mammalia > Artiodactyla > Cervidae > Cervus > Cervus elaphus. The sequence continues at coordinate 28,732,983 of NC_057840.1, forward strand.
ACCTGGGTTCAGTCCCTGGGTTGGGAAGATCCCCTGGAGAAGGGCATGGCAACCCACTCCAGTATTCTTGCCTGGAGAATCCCATGGACAGAGGAGCCTGGCGGGCTACAGTCCACAGGGTGGCAGAGAGTCGGACATGACTGAGTGACTAACACAAACACAGACGTTTTTTATACCTAAAGATGATACTGTTTATTATTATCCAAAAGACAGTGGAGAAGCGATAAAGCTGTGTAAGCAATTGCCCAGAGAGAAAAAGATAGACATGAGAAAGAATAAAGATTTCTTTTCTGTCTTCATACTCTGCTGTGCCCAACTTATTCCATAAATCAGTCATATGTTCTATAAATAAATGTTTGGTAAAACTCTATATCAATTTATTACATTTCTGATGAAAAGCTCCTGTGGCCAGACTCCCTTCAGTGTATTAAGCTTCAGTGAACAAAAAGGATTCTAAATGACTTGGGTGGGAACGTATTGTTGTAGAATAAAGATGTGAATACCCACTGCACGTTTTTCTAGCGTTTGCTCAAGATGTTCATGAGTTCCTTTTGGTTAGGCAATATTTCAAATAAAAATGCTCTCTGAGACTGGAAATATAGCTTGGAGCAATTCAGATAATGGCTCATGGCCTGATCCTTGCTAGAATCTTTCTTTACGTAACATTGCACATCATTGGGAATTAACAAAGAAGTTCATTATCTTCCTTTGAATAGGAGTGTGGGAGAACTATTTATTTCAAGTGTTACATTAGATGAAGTGTAGTGGTCTCTTAATCTAGCTAAACTTTAGCTTGGCTATGTGCCCAAGTGTCGATAATACACAGGAGCATAGAGAAAATTCTACTGTGATGAATTGAATAATTTCTTGGGGATGGATATTTAATTTTTTGCAATTATAAAAAGTTTTTTCTATCACTGTTTGGGGACTGATTCTGAGATGGTCCAAAGCTCTAGTCTATAGTGACATGAAGTATATTGGGCTCACATGTGATAAATTAAGCCCCCAAGCAAGAAAACCTTAGGGCTTCAGTAAAACTGATGAAAACATCATGAAGTGCACACACAGAGAATATTAGGCCCATCCCATGCAGTTGCCAAGAACTGGCTGGTTTTCCTCTCCAGAAGAGATTATTTTGGTGATCTCCAGAAATAGGAAGAAAAGAATAAGTGAAGGGTAATTTGCTTCTTCTTTCTTTTCATATCTCATATGGTAAAGCCAAAAAATCAAGTATAAAATACAGCATCTAAAATTTAGATTAGATGACATAAAACATGCAAATAAGGATTGCTGAGAGCGTGGGGTCTTTTGGGCCAGTTGTACAGGGAAGGCAGCACCTGATTTTGACGTTGGGATTATGTCACTCAGGGCAAACAACTGGGCCCCAGCAGTTGACCCAGCACTCTTTAACTCTTCCCCATATGTCCATACTCCACCAAGAGTTTCAGTCTGGGGTATACAGAGGTCTGTGGTGTGTTCGGCTCCTCTTACACTGCCTTCCACCTGTGGGCTTCCAGAGGATCAAACAAATCTTTCACTTTACATTAGAACCTAAGTTTAAGTGTTTTCAAACTAAACTTCTTTTCCTAAAAAAAAATCATGATAACTTTGACATTCAAAATTAAAATCAAGAGGCTTATTTATAACCAACTATTTAAAAACCATCAAACATTTCACTCATTTCCATTTGAGAATAACAGACCTATTTGCAAAAACAAAAAACCACTTAAAGATAGGCATACCCTTTCCAGATTCTCCTGGAGCCTACCCTTTTAGAAGCTGCAAAAGTACATGTTATTAAATAGGGTGTTCCTATTAAGTTGTGGGGTTAGTAGGTAAAAATCTAACAACTTGAAACTCAATTATAGTGAAATTTAATCTGTACTTGCAGTTAAGTGATTCAGTGAAATCACACATAATGAGCTTGTTATCATGAGAAATACACAGCAGAAAAATTCAAGTTTCTATTACTACTATGCAAGGGAAATTCTTAGGAAAAATATGATCACAGATGGAATGAACCTATGGAAAAAAGTTAAAATTTCAATGTTAGCCTACCTATTTATAAAATCTATTGGCATAAAATCATAATAAACATACTTGAGGGAAGCATCATTCATTTTGAAAGTTCCTCATTGTAATTTTCTTAGTGTTATCCAGTACTTATTGTATTACTTAATACCTATTAAAAAAGGAATCTTGTTATTCACCTTGGGAAAAATTATAGAATTGCTTATTTTAAAAATATTTTCTATAATTAAAGGCAAAGCTTTTCTTATTTTGTATCATAGCATCTCCATTTCCTCATACTGACCTATGCTACCAACAATTCTCTTCTTGCATTTTCATTGTTACCTTGAAAGAATTTATAGTCTTTAACTATGTTCCACTGAGTCTTGTCTTTTCTATTATATACAATTTACCTCTACTAGGTTCTCAATATGTTGTCCCATCTGACTGCTGAATCTTTCTGGGCTGTTGCTATTATATGTGTTGGCCAAGTTGTTGGGAGCTGAGGTGCATATGAGATCCTGTGTACAATCCATCCCAGTGCATCTCTTCCTATGTCATTGTTCAGTCACTCAGTTGTGTCCAACTCTTGAGACCCCATGGACTGTAGCCCGCCAAGCCATTTCCTTCTCCAGGGAACCTTCCCCACCCGGGAATGAAATGCACATCTCCTGTACTGGCAGATGGATTCTTACCACAGAGTCACCAGGGAAGCCAATCTCCTCCTATACCCAGGGCTTAAATCAGATTCCTTCTCAAATTTAGGCAGAGGCGCTGTGCATCTTCCTAGTAGGGCGGGGGCAGGAAGAGCTACGTGTACCACAGGTTTTGGCTCAATAAGCTGGTGGGAGAACAATCCAGAGAAGGAGCATATCCTATGCCTTCTTTCACTCTGGCATCACACGGAAATTTTGCTGCCTTCTCCTAATACTTCACTGATAATCAAGCAAAAAGCAGATACTGGCTTTAGATGTATCCTAAATCCAGAGCTACTTCCTTAGATTAGTGGAAGGCTCTGGGCTTCCCTTGGAAGAAAAGCTAAGACCAACCTAGACAGCATACCAAAAAGCAAAGACATTACTTTGCCAACAAAGCTCTGTCTAGTCAAGGCTGTGGTTTCTCCAGTAGTCATGTATGGATGTGAGAGTTGGACTATAAAGAAAGCTGAGTACTGAAGAACTGATGCTTTTGAACTGTGGTGCTGGAGAAGACTCTTGGACTGGAAGGAGATTAAACCAGTCAATCCTAAAGGAAATCAATCCTGAATATTCATTGGAAGGACTGATACTGAAGCTGAAACTCTAATACTTTAGCCACCTGATGGGAAGAATTGACTCATTTGAAAAGATGCTGATGCTGGGAAAGATTGAAGGTGGGAGGAGAAGGGGACGACAGAGGATGAGTTGGTTGAATGGCATCACCGTCTCAATGGACATGAGTTTGAGCAAGCTCCAGGAGTTGTGATGGACAGGGAAGCCTGGCGTGCTGCAGTCCGTGGGGTCGCAAAGAGTCAGACACGACTGAGCGACTGAACTGACTGGGCTTCCCAGGTGGTGCTAGTGGTAAAGACCCACCTGTCAATGCAGGAGATGAAAGAGATGCAGGCTCTATCTCTGGGTCAGGAAGATCCCCTGGAGGAGGGCATGGCAACCCGATCCAGTATTCTTGTCTGGAGAATCCCATGGATAGAGGAGCTGGTGGGCTATAGTCCATAGGGTTGCAAAAGGCTGGACACAACTGAAGTGACTTACCATGCACCGGTCTGTTTATTGGGCTTCTCTGGTCTGCTTATTATCAGATCAGCCTCATTACATCATAGTCGTTCTGTAAATAAGGAAAAGATGCCATATGAGTATTGAAGAAACAAAAATCAATAATGTGAGAATTTTGGAACTCCTTACATATGGCATTTGAAAATAGATAAAACTTCTCTGAGCTCTGTCTGACCCTTCTATAAGAAATCAATAGAAACAGTCATAGCACCAGTAGTGTTCTAGTAAATGTTTAATGACAAGTTCTCTGAAAAAAATCTGTGCGTATATATGTACATAAATGGGCTTCCCAGGTGGCACTAGTGGTGAAGAACCCAGCTGCCAATGCAGGAGACGTAAGAGTTGCGGGTTTGATTCCTGAGTCCCGAAGATCCCACTGAGGAGGGCATGGCAACCCCCGCCAGTGTTCTTGCCTGGAGAATTCCATGGACAGAGGAGCCAGGGGACCTACAGTCCATGGGGTGGCCAAGAGCCGGACAAGACGGAGGGAACTTAGCGTGCACACATGGATGTACATAAGTATATTACAAACCTTAGTGATAGAAAGGATGTGTAGCACAGCTGACAAATAATAATAAAACATAAAGTACTCTTTATCTCTAATGCCATATAGCCAATTGATTCTCATAGAATGACTTTTGCTGAACTCTGTTTATATCTAGCCAACCTATGGCTGTAATTGATGAATGAGTACAGTTCTGATGTGAATGTTAGTTGATACTGTTTATATTAATAAGTAAGACTAAATTGAAAGCAAAACAATGAAGATGTTTATCAGAACTTCATTAGTGTGTGAGTGACGTGAGCAATTTCTTTGCTTCAAATACTGGGGCAGTAGCCCTCAATTTTTTGTGCTACTCACACTGTAATGGCTACAGACATTTACAGGTTTAATCTGCATTGTTAGCATTTTCTTCATTACTTCTCATGTCAAGACAATCAACAGAAAAATAAATCAATCTCTCATTGGTGGCCACCACGATCAATTTAAAGCTACAAACATAGCGTCACTTATTGCAGAGCTGGGAGGAGATACGCAGTAGCATACAGTCATAAATTTTTCATAACACACAGATAGAGTAGGTGTAAACAACCTCAAAGGCAGAGATAACAGAAAAAATGTAGTATAATGATAAGGATGTGATGCATTTTAAGTGTTTATTGTCTTTATTTTTAATATTATTCCTTTAATATGTAAGTTTGCATAATGTAATTTTAAATAATGGCTATGTATACCAACTGCTTACAAGATTTCTTAAAAAGTTATTAATCAACTCTTGTAAGCCAGCCTAAGTGGGCTCCAAAACACCACTGGCCACAGCTCAGAAGTATTAAAACATCATAATGATGAGAAATTAGAGTTGGAATGGATCCTGTCCATTGTGCCTGGTAAAAATGTGGACACTGACATGTTGTGGTTTGCACAGGAAACTATTGACAGAATAAGTTTTGGTCTGGTTCCCAGATTCCCAGTGGTTTGAATCACCGAGAAAGCATCCCTTTTATATATTGGCCCATTTCAAGGGGAAGCTTGGCCAAGGAATGGCTGCTTGTGATGAAGACCAGGCCAACTTCTGTGTCTGCCATGCTCTGTGTAATGTACATGTATGTGGAGGAAGGTGGGGCAGAGAAAAAGGGACTTGTCAGGAGTTTGCATTCTAGCACCCAGGACTCTAAACCCTTGGGCAATCAGGGGCTTTGAGAATGTCTGGGTTCCCCTCAGAGGAAGATTTTCTCTGTATAGAAGCAATCAGCTGAGGCTGAGCATGGAAATGGTAAAGTTTTGGAGATAAATGAAGTTTCAAAACTGCGATTATGCAGAATGGAGGAGGAAAAAGTTAAAATCATCAACTCCAGCTGGGACTAGAAACATAATAGCTAAGAACAGTTAACATTTACTGATTTACTGCATATTTATCATATGCTAAACAGTTTACATGCGGAGTTTCGTTTAACTTCACCACAACCATTTAAAATAGATATTATTTTTCTTATCATTTTTCAGATAGGAAAACTGGTTGAGATTAGTTGCACAAGGTAATATAGGTAGAAAAGGGCAGAGCTGGAATTCATAGAAAACGCAAACCTTTGAATCTTGAACACACACAGTCATTTGAATTTTTCTATCAGTTTCCCATGTATTGGGACTAAGGAGAACAGGGTTGTATTTTACTTGTTAGATGGGATAGAAAATCAAGCAAGAGGAGAGGAAAAGTGTTGTTTTTGGTTCTTTGGAATACTTTTCTATGACCAGAATGAAAAAGAGGATAAACCCAATTATTTCTATCACCATTAAGGAGCGTGCATGCTCAGTTGTGTCCGACTTTGTGAGACCCCATGCACTATAGCCTGTCAGGCTCCTCTGTGCATGGAATTCTCCAGGCAAGAATACTGGAGTAGGTTGCCATGCCCTTCTTCAAAGGATCATCCCGACCCAGGGATCAAAGTCCCCTCTCCTGCACTGGCAGCTGTGTTCTTTACCACTAGTGCCACCTGGGAAACCCTATCACCATTAAAACCCTGGTCAAATACTACCATCACCACTACCAATACTAACAATGAATTATCAAGTCCTTGATATCAAAGGATTATCAAGTTCCAGGGTCCTAGACACCTAGAATGAAACCTGTAATAATAGCTCCCTCATTTCAAGCCCCTGTTCTACTTAATTATTTGTTGTCATAGAATGTTAATTTTACTCAAAAACTAGTCTGAGAGGAACAGAGGCAAATGCATGCTGGCTGTCAGACTGAAGATAGGGATTAATTAAGAAGCAGTGGTGATATCCATCCATGGTTATGGAATGATGTCTCAGTGGGCTGTGACTGAATCTACGCTACTTGTGGAGTAGAAAGAGGGTAAAACCTTTGTCTGACAGTGGCCCATGGCAGGTCTTGCATGGGTTCTGTCCCATCGTTGTCCTGAGTTGATGATTTGGATTCAATATTTTCTCGACTCCATGTATACTCAGCCCTATTTACCATCTTCTAAGTTTTGGCAACAATATTTTTTCTCCTACACAAGTCTTCTCTTTGCTTGCTTAATACTTAAAAATGAAGCTTAATTTGTGGCTGTTACTGTGGTGGTTTTACTGGCTAGCCCCAAACGCAAGTCTGAATATAATGAAAGAAAAAGGGACATGCTTGAGACATCATATTGGGTTAGCCAAAAAGTTCTTTTGGAATTTCTGCATTGTTACAGAAAGCACATTATTACTGGAAAAGACCCTGATGTTGGGAAAGATTAACGGCAGGAGGAGAAGTGGGAAATAGAGGATGAGATGGTTGGGTGGCATCAAGGACTCAATGGACATGAGTTTGAGCAAACTCTAGGAGATGCTGAAGGACGGGGAAGCCTGGTGTTCTGCCCTTCATGGGGTCACAAAGAGTCAGACACAACTGAGCAACTGAACAATAGTGGAAAGAACCAAATGAAATTTTTGGCAAACCCAATACATCACAGTTTTAAAAATGGACCCTTCCAGTGTGAATTTGGATGCATTTATCACAATAATTATAGGTCAGGTGATGATATCTGAGGCTACGGCAGAAAAGGCAATGTAGTTTCTTCCTGGGCTTGCAGCTCTCTCTTTTTAGGAAATTCCACTCAGAACCCAGTCTCCATGCTAGGAGAAGCTCAAATCATATGGAGAACGGCTTGTATATGCTCTGTTCAGCAGTCCTAGTTGAACCAGTCCTTTTACAAAATTGTTTATTTTCTTGTTATCTATTTGTTTTTGGCTGCATTTGGGTCTTCACTGTTGCATGTGGGCTTTCTCTAGCTGTGGTGAACAGGGGCTGCTCGTATGGTGTGGTGGCTTCTCTGGTCGTGGAGCACAGGCTCTAGATGTGCGAGCCTCAGTGGTTGCAGCTCCTGGGCTTTAGAGCACAGGCTTAGCAGTTGCAGTGCTCGGGCTTAGTTGTTCCACGGCATATGCAATCTTCTTGGACCAAGGATCCAACCTGTGTCTCCTGCATTGGCAGGCAGATTCCTATCTGCCGCACCACCAGGGAAATCCTGAGGTCATCTCAGACTTTAAGTCATCTCAGCCTGGGCACCAGACTTGTGAATGAAAATGCCACTTTAGAAGCGTTCTCTTGCCCCACTTCTTAAAAGGTAGACCAGTGAAGTAGCAATGAATGTTATCCAGTGAAGTAGCAATGAATGGTAACTGGGCCCCACACTTAGAGCCTGTCTAGGCTAGGTGAGGGTGAAAATACATCAGAGCGTAATGGCCCCCTCCCCTTGTAAAGGATGACCATATATTCCAGTTTGCCCTAGGCAGTCCAAATTGATATCTGTTCCCCTGACATTAATACTAGAACACCTTCACTCTTAAAAGTGTTGTGATTTGGATGATAAGTTAAACGGTCTCTCTGTTCACAAGTCCAGGGGAAATCTCTGTAGCACACATGCATACACTTGCTGGCAGGTTCCTTTTCATTTGAATCACTGGCCACAGCATGGAATGTTGTGTCCAGTTTCTTCCATCATGTTTAAAGCAGATCCATTAAATCCATATGCCCTCTCCTGTGTGCTTAGTCACTCAGTCTTGTCCGACGCTTTGCATCCCCCTAGACTGCAGCCCGCCAGGCTCCTCTGTCCGTGGATATTCTCCAGGCAAGATTGTTGGAGTGGGTTTCCATGCCCTCTTCCAGGGGATCTTCCCAACCCAGGGATCAAACCCAGGTCTCCAGCATTGCAGGCAGACTCTTTACTGTCTGAGCCAGCAGGGAAGCCCACGTGCCCCTGGCTTTTCAAGATAAAACCAAATTACCTACAATTAAAGCTCTGTTTGTCTCATTTGTGTGGACTAAACACCTATGACTTTTATGGCACATCTTTTGGGGTTGGTTTACATTTTGCAAATAAATTTATTTGAAACCATTAAAAGCTCAGTTTTAGCATAGTTCTCTAGAATGGACTAAGTACTGTTTCCCATAAGTGTTTCTTAGATTCAATTAGACTGAAAGGCCAGCTAGAGTGTAGAGAAAAGAACATCAGATTCAGGGTCTGGAGCTTTGTGATTTGATCCATACACTGCCCCCCATAAGTAGGGAACAAAACATCCCAGTTCACCCAGGGTTATCCAACTTATGCCTGCTCTCCAGTGCAGTTAGTAAGAGTGCCCTGTTTCCTTCTCCTTCTGGTTTAAAAGATAAACGATATGGTCACTCCAGTAAATATCATATAGAATCAGGCCAATAAGTAACTCTTTTGTCTTCATCCCTCATTTGTCTAAAAATACCCATCCCGCAAAGTTATTTTGTGGAGTAAGTGAGAGTGAAAACATGAAATAGCTTTTAAAAACCCAATGTACTGAGCAAGTGAAACACATTTGATGAGCGTCCTATTTTTCGTACTTGTGCCGTGGGGTTAGCAAAGTCCAGGATCCGTAGTTTCTCTTGGCTGAGCCTGGTTCTCACTCTCCGGTGCAATTGCTGTTCTTTCTATCAAGGCCCAGCCTGCTGAGTGAGAGGGTAGGTGGGCGTGTGCAGTGACTGGGTGCTGTCCAGTGGAGTGTTGGCAGATGTGACCCAGGCTGTTTCCTGCCTGGCACGTATCTCCCCCACGTGATCTTCCATACTCTTTCCCTTCTGCCTGGCCAGATGGAAAAGACCCGCAGGGAAACACTGAGAGTCCTGGATTGGAGAATTTTCACTGTGAATCTGGTTTCCAAATTAGTGCTTGGAGGAGAGTGCTCCAAAATGGAACATTAGCATCAGATTGAGAGGGAAATAATCTTTTATTATCTTTAGTCAGTAAGATTTGAGGTTTGCCTGCTATTATTATTAGTTATTGTTAGTGTACTGGTGCTTTCTTGATCTATCAGAATAATCAAGCTTTGATTCCCCCTGTCCCCACAAACTATGTCACTAATGGCAGTAACTATAAGAGTCTGCCCACTGTAGGATGCAATTTGGCTTCAGAGATGTTAACAGGTGAAATAAATGCATCTGTGCATCTTAGAATGGATGGAATAAGACAGTCTATGTTCCAATGTGGATTTGTTCATACCATTGTCTGAGTTCTATAGCCAGTGCCTTGAAGAATGGAGAAACTGCTATTCCTGATGCTCACAATGTAGGCTCCAAAAGGGCTTAACATTTATCTGCTTTATTTACTCTTCCCAGGTGGCACTAGTGGTAAAGCAGGAGACTTGCCAAAGCAGGAGACTCAAGAGTTGAGAGATCGATCCCTGGGTGGGGAAGATCCCTGGAGAAGGAAATGGCAACCCATTCCAGTATTCTTGCCTGGGAAATTCCATGGAGAGAGGACCCTGGCAAACTACAGTCCATGGGGTCACAAAGAGTTGGATGCAACTGAGCATACAACTGAGAGAAGGCAGAGGAGCCAGAGATGAAATTGCCAACATCCGCTGGATCATCGAAAAAGCAAGAGAGTTCCAGAAAAACATCTAGTTCTGCTTTATTGACTATGCCAAAGCTTTTGACTGTGTGGATCACAATAGACTGTGGAAAATTCTCAAAGAGATGGGAATAACAGACCACCTGACCTGCCCCTTGAGAAACCTATATGCAGGTCAGGAAGCAACAGTTAGAAATGGACGTGGAACAACAGACTGGTTCCAAATAGGAAAAGGAGTACATCAAGGCTGTATATTGTCACCCTGCTTATTTAACTTTTATGCAGAGTACATCATGAGAAACGCTGGGCTGGAAGAAGCACAAGCTGGAATCAAGATTGCTGGGAGAAATATCAATAACCTCAGATATGCAGATGACACCACCCTTATGGCAGAAAGTGAAGAAGAACTAAAGGGCCTCTTGATGAAAGTGAAAGAGGGGAGTGAAAAAGTATGCTTAAAACTCAACATTCAGAAAACTGAGATCATGGCATCTGGTCCCATCATTTCATGGCAAATAGATGGGGAGACAGTGGAAATAGCGTCAGACTTTATTTTTTTGGGCTCCAAAATCACTGCAGATGGTGATTGTAGCCATGAAATTAAAAGACACTTACTCCTTGGAAGGAAAGTTATGACCAATCTAGATAGCATATTTAAAAGCAGAAACATTACCTTGTCAACAAAGTCCATCTAGTCAAGGCTATGGTATTTCCAGTAGTCATGTATGGACGTGAGAGTTGGACTATAAAGAAAGCTGAGTGTGGAAGAATTGATGCTTTTGAACTGTGGTATTGGAGAAGACTCTTGAGAGTCCCTTGGACTGCAAAGAGATCCAACCAGTCTATCCTAAAGGAGATCAGTCCTGGGTGTTCATTAGGACTGATGTTGAAGCTGAAACTCCAGTACTTTGGCCACCTGATGCGAGGAGCTGACTCATTGGAAAAGACCCTGATGCTGGGAAAGATTGAGGGCAGGAGGAGAAGGGGGCTACAGAGGATGAGATGGTTGGATGGCATCACCAACTCAATGGACATGAGTTTCAGTAAACCCCAACAGTTGGTGATGGACAGGGAGGCCTGGTGTGCTGTGGTTCATGGGGTCACAAAGAGTTGGACACGACTGAGTGACTGAACTGAACTGAGCATGAACCCATACACAGATTCACTCTTCTGTGTTTAACATCTGCAGCATAACCTGGTACACTGTAGGAACTCAATAAAATCTGTTGAACGAGGGACTGATGTACATATGTAAGTAATATAACGATGTTATTAATTTGTGGTGAGAAATTTCATTTCTTCGTGCTGCCTGCCATGTTCAGATCTGCATGAAGAGTTAATTCTCCATCTGTGGCTAAGCCTCATGGGAAAGTGAGCAACAATAAGAAGCATTGGCTCAGAATTTGGAGTTGTTTTAAAAAATTAGGTGTTTATAGGCATCATGGTATATGCATGTTAGTGGGGCTTCTGAAATGTGAGGGAGAGGAGTGCCTGGAGGCAGAGATTGTACCTTATAATGTGGATTCCTGAAGAAATGTCTCAAGATTTTAAAAACGGAATTTATTTATTTATTTGAATTATGGCCTTTAGTGTTAAAAAATCCATAAAGCCGTTTGCTCCATTTGGTTCTAAAACATTGCAAGGGGATGCTTTGTTTCTGATGTATGCCTTTTCAGTCTCTGTGAGGATTTCTCTGTGGCTAGGAGAAGAACGCACACCCTTTCAAGGGCGTGTCCTTCTCAGACATGCCCTGAGTTGACTCTGGCAGGACAGAAAGCATGGGCTGTGTCTTGCCCATGGCTGCATCTCCAGTGCCCAGGACAGCACCTGGGCTCAGAACTGGTGCTCGATGCATATTTCATGAATAAGTTGTAACTACTATTTAGAATGGCTGAATGGATGAATCAAAGCTGAAAACCTATCTGGAGTTCCAAAATAATATTGGCCCCAGTGTTTGAGCATTGATCATGAGCCAGGCATTTTACATATATTATTTTGTCTAGTATAAGAGGTAAGCACTAGCATCATCTCTGTTCGGTTCAGTTGCTCAGTCATGTCCAACTCTTTGCGACCCCATGGACAGCAGCACGCCAGGCTTCCCTGTCCATCACCAACTCCTGGAGCCTACTCAAACTCACGTCCTTCGGGTCAGTGATGTCATCCAACCATCTCATCCTCTGTTGTTCCCTTCTCCTCCCACCTTCAATCTTTCCCAGCATCAGGGTCTTTCCCAATGATTCAGTTCTTTGCATCAGGTGGCCAAAGGATTGGAGTTTCAGCTTCAGCATCAGTCCTTCCAATGAATATTCAGGACTGATTTCCTTTAGGATGGACTATCTGGATCTCCTTGTAATACTGAAGAAATTGAGACCCAGAGGAACAAACAAACAAAGTCACAGAGCAACAAGAGGTCAGGTGTGAGCTCTGGTGTGGTGTCAGCCTAAGCCTATCTTAACCGCTGTGCCTAGTGAGAAGCAGTGCGCTTGGAGCCATGGCATAGCATTAGCACAGCTCCATCCCTGGATACTCCTACTTCCTTGGGCTTGACCTCAAATCAGTGAGCCAAACATGGAAGTGAGTAATGCTAAGTTTTGGAAACAACGTTCCAGTGGAGCCATATGTTTTCAGGCCCCAGCCTGAGGCATCTGTGATACGAAGCGAGAGCAAGCACGGAGTGGAGCTACCTCAGTTGCTGAGGATATGCAGTTAATTCCAGACATGAGTTTCTGCACATAATATTATAGGTTCAGAGTGGCCAAAACATTTGCAAGGACATAAACTTCTTGGAGGTGCTAGTGGGAGGTCTCCCTGGGAAATGAAAAGATTGCAGTGTTATTCTTCTTTAAATTTTGCTAAAGCACTCATAGTTTTCCTTTTAATTTGAATGAAAAAAATCTACATATTTTTACCCTGTGGCAGAATAGAACTGGGACTTATGTTTCAAAATAAACATCTCTGACAGCCTGTCCTATGCATGGTTTACTTTGACTCGGACACTTGTAATTTGTTTTTCCTTCCCCCAGGAAGTTGGAGTGGCATCCCACCCCCTTTTTCATTCTTTGACTTCCCACCCAATGATACACATTCACAGCATAGTACTAGTCACAGGTTGAAATGATTTTGCATGTCACCCACTGGAATAACTCAACATATTTCACATTTCAGATTGGCCACCCAATATATAATTTCTATTTTATTCAGTACTAGGAGCTCCATGCGGGGAGGTCATTTCCTGGGAACTGATTATTTGTCAGGTATCAGTTTCTGTAACAGCAGCGTACAATATTCTTTGCAGAAGTCACAATTACAACCCTCACTGTCTTCTAAGTGCTGGTCAGAAACCAGGGGAGCTTTGCAAACATAGTGATTTTATCGAGAAATTTTCATGGAGGTATAAGAGCAGATTAGGGTCTCTGATTACTAAGCAGAAGGGGGTCGTGGGAAAAAGCAGGTGCAAGGCAGAACACTGTTTTTTGGTAGTGAAATATTTTTACCTTAATTTTTGTCCCAAACAATTAAGAAAATAAAACTAAAGAATTGAAAGGCAGTCACTTTTTAAACTGTTTCTGAAAATAAGAACATGAATAAATCTCTTTAGGGTGTCATGGACTGTCCTTTGAAATTATAGTCAGTGAAAAATAATGTCTTAATACTTTTCTCAACTAGTGTCACACTTGTATTTATAATGATATACGTTTGTTATTAACCTCTCTGTTTATTGAGATGGTGTTAGAAATAACAAGTATCTCATGTGAAATATTGAGATAATAATGGGCCTGGATTTGTAACCATAATCTCAACATAGATATGTAAGTTGTATTATATTTTTTTGTTGTCAAATCAAGTCTATTCTGAGCCCCTATCCTATTAATTAGACTGGTGAGAAGCTGGTCATTACTGGGAACGAGGGAGTTTCCAGTTTATTAAAAAACAACAATGGCAGTAGAAATGACAAGAATAACTGCAATAAAATACCTAACTTCAAAGTGTTCCCTCTAGTTCTCTGCTAGAATGCAGCTGTTCAAGTTTTTGAGGTCCTTGAAAGTTAGTGACCATGTGGCTTCCATGTCTCATTTTGGCAAGGGGTTGTTTTGATGCCAAGAATTCAGCCTTGGCAGGAGCGCTTCTTAACCCTTCTCCTTGGAGGTGTTCTTGGGCAAGCCATGACCCCTTTGCTTTCTGATCCTGATGCTGTATTCCTCTGACAGGATGTGGATTTACTAGAAACAAAGTGAAAGTGAAAGTCGCTCAAGTCATGTCAGACTCTTTGCGACCCCATCGACTGTATAGTCCATAATCTGGAATTCCATGGTCTGGAATTCTCCAGACCAGAATACTGGAGTGGGTAGCCTTTCCCTTCTCCAGGGATTCTTCCCAACCCAGGGACTGGACCCTGGTCTCCCACATTGCAGGCAGATTCTTCACCAGCTGAGCCACAAAGGAACTCCAAGAATACTGGAGTGGGTAACCTATCCCTTCTCCAGCAGATCTTCCTGATCGAGGGATCAAACTAGGGTCTCCTGCGTTGCAGGCCAGTTCTTTACCAACTGCGTGATCAGGGATTTATTAGAAAGCTCATTAAAACTAGCTTCAAAGCGCCTCATTTCAGGGACCATTCTGAGGTTATTGGAAGGACTCTACATTGTATTCATACGATCGTGTATTTTGACTACCATCAATGAGGATTATTGTCTTCACTCTGATTCCATCTCATGTTGAATGGCTTTGGTATTTACTGGCATGCTGGAAGTCACACTGCATGGAAGGTGAGTTGAGGAAATGTTTAGTTGGTTTAGATCATGCTCAATGCCTTCGGGTTGTGATTATGTTATTGCCAATGGTAGGTGTAGTGTAGGACTGGCTTCTGGAAATCCTCCCAGGACTCATTCAGCACCATGAAACAATGGTGCAGGACCATTGTGATATAAATATATCCTAAGGCACTAGAAAGGAGAAGGAAATGGCAACCCACTCCAGTATTCTTGCCTGAAGAATCCCATGGACAGGGGAGCCTGGCGGCCTACAGTCCATGGGGTGGCAGAGAGTCAGACATGACTGAGCGGCTAAACAACAATAACAACAAGGCACTGGAAATATGTGGAGGCAGTGGAGAAAGGATGAGTTTTGAAAAGTTTGGAGCCAGAAGCTATTTTATGGAAAATTCTTCCAGTTATCAGATATTAGTGTTAAAGCAGTTCCTACTGATGCCTAGTCAGAACATTTTCCATAAGGAAATACACTTGATGATTCATTATATACAATCATAAATGTAACATGAATTTTCTTTGTAAAATGAAAGTTATAAAAAAATCCATTATCTGTCAGAATTTCTATATTTGTGGAGCATAAATCTATAACAGTACTTTAAATATTGGTGTTTTTGTGTGTGAAATCACATTTAAAAAAAAAAACCTAACACATTAGCTCACATCTTAGTGTATTTGAACCTTCCCAGGTAGTGCTAGTTGTAAAGAACCTGCCTGCCAAGGCAGGATACTTAAGAGAACCAGGCTCGATCCCTGGGTCAAGAAGATCCCCTGGAGAAGGGCATGGTAACCCACTCTAGTATTCTTGCCTGGAGAATGCTATGCACAGAGAAGCCTGGCGGGCTACAGTCCATAGGGTCACGAAGAGTCGGACATGACTGAGTGACTAAGCTTGCATACACATGTCCTGAAGTAGTCTGTGGGTCCCAGATGAATTGGGATGCCAAATTACCACTAGCAGAGCAAAACATCATTAAGAAACAAGTGGTCCAGTGACAAAGTTCCTACTCATATTTGTTGATATGCCACTGTATTTAATTTAGAGAAATATTACTATACAACTATGTAGGTCCCTACAGTGGCAGAAGACTAAAAATAAATATGAATTTTATATGCCTTAATTTCAGATAAGTTAAATACATGATTACCCAGAATTATTAGTTACACACAAATTCAGGTACTATGTAAAGAGAGTACTCTAGTGGAAACCAAAAAATATAATGGGTAATTTTGGTAAAAGACAGTTTGACACAAAAAGACAGAATTTGGCACACCAAAAACTCTTATTGCAACTGAAACTAAAGCTTGTATAATCACAAGAGCATGAGGGGCTTTCAACAACTTTATTGAGAAAATTCACTGACTTTGATATGTACCATATTTGTCCTGATAGTACTATTTAATAGAAGATAGCTGTTTTCCCCCCCTAAAATCATGATGGCAGTAACATTTACAGAGAATTAAACAGAACGTACAACAGACGTTAGAAATATTTTTCAAGTAGATATTATGAGCAACAGCAAAAAACCAGTGTTCCAACTGTTAAAAGATTCCAGCTACTGAGTCCAAGATAAGACATTGTATATACTGTATTATTATATAATTTATAAAATATTTTCAGTAAATTAGACAGAACTTCCTGAAAGTCAGGAGGACTTCACAGACAAGAAGATTCTTGAATTACACATCAATCAAATACAAATGCACTAAATGAACACCTTGAAGAACCAAGGAGAGAGAACAGGTTTATTGACAATATTTAGAGTTATTTTTAAGCATTTAATTGAGTACTTATGCCAATTAAATTTTCAAGTGAATGGGATTTGTCTTTCAGAGGGTACAATGAAAAGTGGTGTTCTTTAAATAATGATAATTATTGAAATAATTATTGAAATAAGACTTATTGAACAGATCACTACATTTGATTCAGTTTTGTATGATCACATTGAAAAATGTCAAAATGAAAAGGAAATGTGACTTAATTATCCCAAATCATTTTTCAGAATTAAATAATGGGAAGAGTGTAAAAATGAAGTGTTAGGTAAATAAAACAGATGCCAAACATTACTACTTTACTGTCATTGTTTAGTCTCTCAGTCATGTCCTGACTCTGCAACCCCATGGACTCACCAGGCTCTTTTGTCCATGAGATTCTCTAGGCAAGAATACTGAAGTGGGTTGCCATTTCCATCTCTCCAGGGGATCTTCTTAACCCAGGGATCGAACCCACATCTCCTGTATTACAGGTGGTTCTTTACCACTGAGCCACCAGGGAAGCCCCACCTGATTGTTGTCTTTGCCAAATTCGATTGGTTGACTAGCATATGATACTCTTCTTACTGAAATCCTATGAATAATTTTAAATTCTTTTGCCAGCCAAACATTTTCTCTGTATGAGAGAGGACTTGATACAAAAAGATAGCAAATTTGCCTTTGGATTGCTTAATAATCTAATTAATGAAGAGGAGTGACTCACATGGACACATTGGAAAACAATTTAAACTTTGTTGTTTTGACATAAAAGTGACTTCAGTGATTGTTTTATAGATGCACAATGCAACACTACAGTGAAGACAGTGACAAACGTCTCTTGGTGTCATCGATTGAAAGAGTAAGATTTGTCACAGGAAAAGAAAGCTTGAAATGACCCGAAGTCTTCCACTTCATAAATAAAATAGACTTGATAGAAGTTTCCTGAATTTGACTATTCTTAAAATTTACAAATTGCCAAAAAGGAGTAAGCTGAAGGAAAATTTTCTAAACTTTAAGTAAATAATCAAAGATGATAATATATCAAAATGCAACTGACCATGATAGAACAAATAGTGAATTATCTACCTTTTCTATAGAAAATATATGGTTATCGTATGAAGAAATAATAGAAGAGTATGCAGCTGGAAAGTGTAAGCAAAAGCATTATCATATGGGTGTGTGGGGCAGTTCATCAATAAAAATGTATTTATGGATTTGTGATGTTTTCTGTTTTTAAGTATCTTTAAAATTTGTAATTTGTGATTTATCTTTCTAAATTTATTTTAAAATCTAAGTTTGTGTTCATAACTTCATTTTTTTAGAAGAAGATCTCTCAAACTGTATAAGCTTCAGACCCATGCCTTTGGTCTGGTCTGTTCTCATCTTAGTCTTCCTTCCACTTTGGGAAGATCTCTTCTTATTTGGTCTTTGGACCTCTCTTCTTCCTGGAATCAGCTGCACTTAGGCTGATAAGGTCACAGACAACTTATTTTGTGGGAGTAATCACATAATTTTCCCCTGCAGCTCTAGACCCAACAGAAAGGGGGAATGTCAGGGAGGGTGGGAAAATATTGTGAGCCTGAAATAAGACTGTCCCACCATTTAGCCTCCTGCCACCCTTGGATTGCTCAATGAATGCCTGTCCCATGCTGAGTTAGCTTCCCTTCTCCTGTTCATTCCCCACTGCAGTCAGAGTAAACTCAAAAGCAAAAATTAGAGCTACAAATGAAAGTCTCCTTTGATCACATGACTCTAGCTAGTTTATTTATTGAGCACCTTTTCTGCCCTAACAACTCGTGGTGTCCACAAGCAGAGTGTCGAAAGGTCTGTGGTCTTCAAGGAAGGACCTTAGGCTGTGTGTGGAGATGGAGGAAAGGGGTCAGCTGGCCACTCAGCAGCCCAGAGCAGCTAAGGTCTTATCTACTTTATAGGCTTTGGTATAAGATTTTCTCAAAGAATTTGCCTGTATTTAGAAGAGTTTTGAATGTCATTAGTCTTGGAATTTTAAACTCATGACTTGCAAGGCCCTTCAAGATCTAGCCACTCTTGTCCAAGCTCATTGCCTGCCCAGGATATGCATTGTTTATTCCAGTCACGGAGAACCACTGCTCTTCTCTCAAACAAGCCAAAGACTTTCCCCACGCCTTGCACACATTCCTCTTTCTCTGGGAGCATTTTTCCTTCTCTGTTGGAGAGACAAACTCACTCAGTCTCAGTTTCAAGCCTCCTCTGCCCAGTCACAGCTCTCTTGACCCCATTCACATTTTTCCCTTTCCCTCTGGCCAAGCCCACAGGATGATTTATTTACTTGGATCAATTTCAGCCTAGGACTTTGACACACTGTCTCATAATTATTTGTCCAGTTGGCTCATTGTGAGTTTTATCTTGTTAATCTTTTATCTTTGAGACCTAGCTCAGGACTTGGTAACATAATGGGTGCTCAGAAAAAAAACAAAAACAAACAAAAAAACTATTAAATGAATGAAGAGTTAAAAAATAAGGTACACTAAGCTATGTTTGTCAAGTCAAAAGAATACTTCCCTGAAAAACCATTACCTGAGCTATTAATACAAACATTTGTGTTCATACTAAACAAAGGAATTGCCAGATATGTCTTGGCTTCATTCTACCCCCTCCCCTTTGCTGATGCAGACAGCCTTATGCTATCTGCATGATACTTCCTTCTAGTCAGATCTAGACATTGTATGATGCTGTGGTTTCTTCTCTACCAATTGCTTCTTCCCTTTGAAATGAGAGAATTCAAAAGTTATATTAGCCCATTTCTTTTGACCTTTTTTTTTTCTCCTAAAGCTTATTCTACTGTGCTTATTCTAACCTCCCTTCCTTTCAGGCAAGATCTCTTTTCTGTTCCTTTGTTTCATTTCTTAAACAATATCCTCAAACCACATCATGGTGTAAAAATCTTGTAATATTACATTTTTATAAAGAAAAGGGAGGGCTGCTTTAAAAACACAAGAATACAACAAATACTTATTGAGCACAGGCTGTGCTATGTAATGTGGACATAAAGGTGACAAGAACAGACAGTGTCCCTGATATCATGGAGCTTGTCTCTAGTTGGAAGACAAGGTTAAAGAAATACTAAGCACAAGAAATTGTACTAATTCCTCATAATTATGATAGAGATGAAGTGCATGGATTCTCAGCCCAGGATGCTATGTTGTGTTGTAAGGAGGGCCAGATCTCATCTGAATGGCCCCCTAGTCTGAGATCTGAGGATGAGTAAGTGGTAGCCAGGTGACATGAGGAAGCTGGGTGGATGGGGAGAGCCTCAAGGACAGAATGAGCATCATGTCAGAGACCCTGAGCTCAGAGGAGCCTGCAAAGATTGAAGAAAAAAGAAAAGTCTGTGAGGAAGGAGCAGAGAGGGCTAGAGATGAAGCTCATTGACAAAGTGAAGTAAGAAAACTGTGTTCAGCCTTGAAGCTCTTGACACTGTCCAAGGGTTCTTTTTCAGACTGAGTTTCATTCCTCAGTTTTACTACTGTTCCTGCTGTTTAATTGTGAATATAGGCGCACTATTTTCTTCCCCCTCCTCAATATTGTGCGTTTTAACCAAATTATGACTAATTTAGGTCTTTGTGGATGTGTGTGGAACTCCAACCAACACTTATTATGTGTTTGCCTCTGGGGACAAAGCTTCTTGCAATTGAAATAGCCCTCTTCCTGAATTCTTTCAGAGCACCTCCTTTCCAAGTTGGTAGGGTCTGTGTTGCTACACAGATGCTTTGTCTGTGATGACTGCTGAGGGGCAAACATTAAGCTCATTGTGAATAGCAAATGATAAGTCTTTGTTATCTGTAGGGGAAATTGCAGTTTTCATAATTTTATTGCTAAAGAAATAGTTGTCATGGCAATAATTTATGTAACTTTGAGCAGCCAGTGGTTAAGAAGTACTGTTAATGGTGCACTTTCAGTATACCAAGAAAGTACTGCCTAATAAAGCTTTTACTTAGTGCTCTATTGAGGCTGGTATATTTTCCAGATTTTCCTGAAACAATTAATCAAGTTTTCAGAGCCTCAGGTGATTTCTGTACATGTTTTTTTTATTTATTATTTTTTTATACACATTTATTTTAATCCCTCAAGATGTTCCTTTATGTCAGGAATTGTCCCTCTGCTTCTGTGTGCTTTAATCTTATCCCTTCAATCATGTGGGTTTATAGAAGTCAAGCATGAGACTCAAATCTTAGCAACTCCAAAATAACTTTGTTGTTGTTGTTGTTCCTCAGGCACTAAGTCATGTTCAACTCTTTGCGACCCCACGGACTGTAGCACGCCAGGCTCCTCTGTCCCCCACTATCTCCCGAAGTTTGCTCAAATTTATGTCCTTTGAGTCAGTGGTGCCATCTAACCACCTCATCCTCTGTCGTCCCCTTCTCCTCTGCCTTCAGTCTTTCCCAGCACCAGGGTCTTTTCAAATGAGCCAGTTCTTCACATCAGGTGGGCAAAGTATTAGAGTTTCAGCTTGAGCATCAGTCCTTCCAATGAATATACAGGACTGATTTCCTTTGGGATGGACTGGTTGGATCTCCTTGTAGTCCAAGGGACTCTCAAGATCTTCTCCAACACCACAGTTCAAAAGCATCGGTTCTTTGGTGCTCAGCTTTCTTTATAGTTCAACTCTCACATCCATACATGACTACTGGAAAAACCATAGCTTTGGCTAGAGGGAACTTTGTTAGCAAAGTAATGTCTCTGCTTTTTAATATGCTTTCTATGTTGGTCATAACTTTTCTTCCAAAGAGTAAGCATCTTTTAATTTCACGGCTGCAGTCATCACTGCAGTGATTTTGGAGCCCCCCAAAATAAAGTCAGCCACTGTTTCCACTGTTTCCCCATCTATTTTCCATGAAGTAATAGGACCAGATGCCATGATCTTATTTTTCTGACTGTTGAGCTTTAAGCCAACTTTTTCACTCTCCTCTAGAGGCTCTTTAGTTCTTTACTTTCTGCCATAAGCAGTGTCATCTGCATATCTGAGGTTATTGATATTTCTGCCAGCAATCTTGATTCCAGCTTGTGCTTCCTCCAGCCCAGCATTTCTCATGATGTACTCTGCATAGAAGTTAAATAAGCACGGTGACAATATACATAGCCTTGTCTTACTCCTTTCCCAGTTTTGAACCAGGCATTTCTTCCGTATCTGGTTCTAACTGGTGCTTCTTGGCCCGCATGCAGTTTTCTCAACAGACAGGTAAGGTGGTCTGGTACCCCCATCTCTTCACAAATTTTTCACAATTTGTTGTGATCCACATAGTCAAAGGCTTTAGTGTAGCCCCCAAATAATTTAATTGAATCCAAAAAGTATTTTTGGGTACCTACTGTGAACATGACATAATGCTAGGCCCTGTGATGGATAGAAGAGATTCTGAGGGATGTGTCTTAGAAAAACACAGCAGAAAACTTGGAAATAAATGTTGCTTGATGTTATGACAAATAACATTTGGAAATAAACATAGCTGCTGCTTGATGTTATGATTAATTTAACAGAGTGGCATTGCTATCAGTTAGAATTTGCAGCTCAGGCCGCATGAGAGGGAGCTTGATGAGGACTGGGTGGAAGTCCCTGTTTTCCGTTTATTTATTTATTTTTTACCATTCTCTTTGTAAAAGTAAGGCAGCATAATGTAGTCATTCAGAGTGGACTCTGGGACTCCTCCATTTAAGCACATTTCTTATCTTCTCCCTGAATTCCATTTCTTCTCTGTAAAAGGGGGTTCTGCAACTCTTTTCTGTAGAGGTTCATTTTGGGGTTTAAATGATTTAGCATACACAAAGTACTTACAGCAATACAGCATATGCTAAGCAATTAGTAGTAATGGTGGTTGACTATCATCATTATTATTACTGAAAGATGTGATCTATTTAGACATGCCTGGCACACCTTGGTTCCCTGGTTTGGTCCAACTTGCGTCTTTTTAAGCAGTAAGTTGTCTGCCTCAGAATGATGGATACGTGTATTCATCCATCCAGTAATCATTTATTCAATAAACATAAATTGGAAGTCACGGACTTAGATGCTGAAAATATAGTGACAAATAGACAGTCTGGGGATGATGGGAAGGAGCAAGATCAGTGGTTGTAGCCGTTTTGGACCTCATGGAGCAATAATATTGCAAATAGGAATGTGGAGACTGGCACTGGGTTGTTAACATTTTACTTTGCCAAGTGAGGATGTTAAAAAGAGGCAATTTCATTTTGCATCACTGTATTTCAACCCCCAAAGAGGAGGAAGAACATAACATCACAACAGGTCGTCTATAAATTTAAATACATGTTGTGTTGGGGAAAAAGACCTGACTGTGTTTACCTGGCTCAGAATAGGTATTCCATCATCATTTGGTGAATGAATGTGTAGACCAGCGAAACTTTGTTTGCAGACTAGTTTTAAGGAACTTGGAAGAAAATGGCCTTCTGGTTGTGCATTTAGATTAGAATCTGCAGACACTTTTTACCTCATGCATCTTCAAGGAGAAAACTAGACGCAGAGGTACATCTGACTAATAGAAGGTAGTGAATGATATCCAAATAAAAAGAGTTATCAAGGATAAGGCTTGGAGAGCTCTTCTGTAAATTATAGGAGTGAGTTTTATTTCATAAATCAAAATGTTCTATGAGCTTTGTGATCTTTACATGCTTTGTGGCTGAAGGTTATATTCCTGAGAGTTTAAGCAGAAGCTGCATGGTTAACAGTTAAACATATCAGAAGCACTCTGCTTGCTCTTAGTAGAGATAATGAGACAGGACCTGTAAGGGTGTAAACGGAGAGACTTTTTTTCCCCACAGGATCATCTTTTATCAATGCCCTTTGTTCACTGTGATCCTGTTTTCAAGGAACATTACTTTTTTTTTTTTTTTAAACCTTTTATACTTTATCTTTCCAGCAGACAGCTATAATAGACGTATGTCAGCAGAATGCTTCCTTCCAAGGCTTATTAGATACCATTGGGTGCTACACTGTCTCTTAATTTTAACCAAGACTGAACAGTTTTTTTTTTTCTTAATAGTTTTATTTTTACCAGGACCTCTGATCAAAAACTGACTGTAATCCAACTGATTTCTTAAGATTGAAAATAACATTTCTTTATGTAGAATATGGTACATTTATCAAAAAGGGGATGATTTTGTAGTTTTGAGAAGTGCCAGCATTTGATGGACAGCACATCAGTGTGGGAACAACAGACTGAAGAGGTGTGCCCATCTGCCTTGTGGTTGTCCTCATAAACTTGGATTCTCTGGGGATGGGAGACTGATGAGTGGGGTAGATTTTTTTTTTTTTGGAAGACATCACATTGTAGACAGCAGGGATGAAAAGCCACGTCTCCTGGGAATCCGTGTATGTGCGTGTGTGCGTGCTCAGTCATGTCTGACTCTGCAACCCCATGGACTGCAGCCTACCAAGTCTCCTCTGTCCACGGAATTTTCACAGGCAAGAATACTGGAGTGGGTTGCCATTTCCTACTCCAAGGCATCTTCCTGACCTGGGGATTGAAGACACATCTCCTTCATTGGCAGGTGGATTCTTTACCCCTGAGTCACCAGAGAGGTCCTCCTAGGAATCAGAAAGTCTTCTTAAGGCCTATCTTGGGTGAACAATTACAGACACACTGGGATGATCCGGAATCCTGCTCAGGTTCTTTGGGATATAGGAAAGAAATTGTCTCCAGGAAGTGGCATAATGATCATTTAAACTTTCTATTTTAATGATTTCAGTTTGCTGTAATAAATAAATTATTTTTATTATCTCTGAGAGAGGGTTAACATGCCTTTCCAAATAAAAGGTCAAGTGATATATGTCAAAGACCTAAAGTTCTTGAAGAGTACTTCACATTTTCATTCAAAACCTTATTCTAGACACAATTCTAGTGTGTTTGGTTATTTGTTTTATTAGTTCATATCAGTGGAAAAGAAGTAAATGACAAATGGTAAAGAACTTGCAGTTACAATAAGCAAAGACACTAATTATAATTTAAGAAAAAATAGAGCCTGACAGCAAGAATGGCAAATATTCTAAATCTAAACAAACATAAAAAAATTCCAGTCCATTCCATTGAGTATAGGGGCATGGTCTTTGTGTTCTTTGATTCTATTTCCCTTTAAACTAACATTATATTTAATGCCTTTTAATTAAGAAGACAGGAATATATATAATGTGTTTAAATATTTTTTCCCTTTAAACATGTTTAAGAAAACATTTAAGAGGAAGCTATCATTATGTGGCTAGTTCATTTGTTTAACCAGGGAATTCTGTTAAATGCAACATGTTTGTAAGGGAGGCAGGATTATAATTAGTAAATTTATCTTAACCCTCTCCAAAAAACTTTTTCCTGCACCCTTAAAATTATATTTCTATTACATCATCAAGGAGAATCAAACAAAGAAACAGTTACCAGACCGAAGCTGGAAGCCTTTTATATTTTCTGCAGAAGAAAACCTGGGACACTCATTCTCCTTTCTATGGTGACATCCATTAGAATCTAAGGAAAGGTATTTTTGTGCGACAGGTGGTGATCAACTGGACTCTGGTCTTCCAAACTGTACTATGCATGAGCTGCCCCATGGTAATTTTTGAGACATTATCTTGGTTTAAAGTATTTCTACATCTGGGTAGCTTTGTGCAGTTGTTGCTGCTCTTTGAATCAAATATAGGTGTGTAACAGTTATGCCAGCTATAATCACCTTTTATCTATTACACATCTATATTCTGTAACAGTTATATGAGCTATAATACACCTGTTATATTATACCTGATAATAGATTTTCAATATTTGATTCAAAGAGCAGCAAGAACTGCAGAGGTATATTTATACTTAATAATGAGCCCAAAGTTTAGAAAACTATCTATGGGAAAGGAATTAGCTATTTCTCAAAATTATTAATTTATCATGGACCTAATACTTTTGTAAAATCCAATACAAATGTTGTAGCAATATGAAACACTCTACATGATCAGTCTGTTATTCAATTTATCTCATTACAAACTGGTAGCAAACAATTTGCAAACTGGCATAGGTCCACAGACAACCCTGAGGAGCACTGGTTTAGAAGACATTAAGCCCAAAGGCATTATCTGCCATTGTCCCACTAAATTACTGAACGTGTCCAGAATTATGTGGGCCACAGGAATCTCCAGGTCATGAAGGAGAGCCTTGGTAATTAGACAGAACTGGTATTCTTGTTCGGTCTCTTCTACTTAGTGGTTGTGTGACCATAGGTATCTTTTTTACCTTCTTTGAGCCTCAGTTTATTCACTTCTAAAATGAGGTATATTCATCAATTCTCCAGAGATACAGAAGCAATGATATATTTATTTTCATTATGACATTTATTATATATCTACATGCCTACCTGAGACATATAGAGGTTTACATCTATATCTAGACATAATGAGATTTATTATGAAGAATTGGCTCACCTGATTATGTAGGCTGATACTTCCGACAGCCTACCATCTACAAGCTGGAGTCCCAGGAATCCAACAGTCTAGTTTGAAGAACTGAGAGCCAGACAGCCAACGATATAGGTTCCAGTTTGAGCCTGAAAGTCTGAGAACCAGGAGTGCCAAGGGTAGATAGAGAGTGAATTCAACCTTCCTGTGCATTTTTGTTCTAGTCAAGCCCTCAACAGATTGGATGGTGCCCGCTGACACTGGGGACCACCATCTACTTTAATTAAACAAAGTAAATGCTAATCTCTTTTGAAAATACCCTCATAGGCACACTCAGAAATAATGCTTAACCAGTACCTGGGAATCTTACAGCTCAGTCTAGTGGACACATAATATTAACCATCATGTTAATAGAGTAAGTCCTCTACATATAAACCTTCAAGTTATGAACCTTTAAAAATGCAAACGTGTGCTTGTATGTCCAATCATGTGCGTTAGTTCACTGTCTGGCATACATTGTCATGTGTGTGCATGCCCTACAAACGGTTAGGCTTTCGTGTACCCTATTGTGCAGTAGTCTATGCAGTGCAGTAGTGCAGTGTCTTCATTTCAAGCCCAGGATGTCCAGAAGCATGTGCAAAAGCAGAGATGATATAGCTGGTATTACTGTACTTTTCAAAGTACTGCACTGTAAAATTAAAAGTGTCTATATTTTGTGTTTTTTTTAATGTATTATTTGTGTGAAAAGTATTATATGACTATTAGAGTACAGTACTATATAACTGATTGTGTTGGTTCGGTACCTAGGCTAACTTTGTTGGACTTGTGAACAAACTGGACTTATGAATGTGCTCTCAGAACAGGACTCATATGTTGGGTACTTATGGTATATGATATTAATTATATCAGTCAGTCAATGTCTATTTGGGAGACAAAAGCTACATAGAGACTATTAAAAGTTTAGCATAAAAATTGTAAACAGAAGAACGATATAATGAAGGGTTGACTAACAGGAGGAAGAAAACCTTAGGGTACAAAAATGGTAAAGGTAAGGAGCAGCCACTGTCCAGGGGACTGGCAGAGCCCCGGAAAAATGACCCCTCCAGCACTGAGATCCAGACCTCATTGAAGAGCACCTGCCTATGGCTCCCTGGATGGCACAGAAATCGCTGTGGCTCATGCTTGTGACTTTCATTGGAAATCCACTGTCTGGGGTTCCCGGGGACTTTGCTGCCTTGGGTGGGAGGTGGGAAGGGGTATCAAGGGAGATTTCTGGATTAGCATCCAGAACACAGGATTCTCTCTAACCCTGCGCTTTAGTTAATATTCTGTCTTCTGTCAGGGGGCTCTGACTCCAACTGCACTCTGATATAAAACAGGCCAAGTCTGTAGGAAGAGTGTGATAAATTTTCAAGTCTCCTGAAATTTGCTTTTAAGAGTCAGGGGAAGTGAGGAGAGAGTTAGGAGGGTAATATATATATACTGAAAATGTTGAGGCCCTTCTCCAGGAGGATTTAGAACTCATTTTCAGCAATATACTGAAAATATAATGAGCTTGGTGGTTTCTAAGCTACATCCCCAAGGAAATATTAATTTGATTTCTTTAAGTTGCAAGAAACAGAAACCAATCCTTTCTAGCTTAAAGAAGAAAAGGAATTCATTGGAAAGATATTAGGGAAGCTCATGAAATTAAAGAAAAAGTAGAAGATCCTGGAGTTTGGAAGGGAGATCCCTTGGAGTCACAGATGCAGAAATTAATGTCCTTTCTTCAACTTCTTCCCTGATGGCTTAGCCAGTAAAGAATCTGCCTGCCATGCAGGAAACACAGGAAATGCGGGTTCAATCCCTGAGTTGGGAAGATCCCCTGGAAAAGGAAATAGCAACCTGCTCCAATGTTCTTGCCTGGAGAATCCCATGAATACAGGATACAAGACCCCCAGGCTACAGTCCATGAGGTCACAAAAATTGGGACACGACTGAATGACTATGCACGCATGTCTTCAACTCTTGGCATCACCTCAACTCAGCTCCAGTAAATGTCACTCCCCAAGTGTAGGAGGCAGCCTATGACTGATCTAGTTTGGGTGAGAGTGAGCCCTTACCTGGATCTTCTAGTGATGGCCCAGGTCACAAATCACAGAGTATGGCTTGACCAACAGACATCTGAACTGGGTTCAGTTCAGTTCAGTTGCTCAGTCGTGTCCGACTCTTTGTGAACTGCAGCACGCCAGGCCTCCCTGTCCATCACCAATGCTTGGAGTTTATCCAAACCCATGTCCATTGAGTGGGTGATGACATCCAACCATCTCATCCTCTGTCGTCCCCTTCTCCTCCTGCCCTCAATCTTTCCCAGCATCAGGGTCTCTTCAAATGAGTCAGCTCTTCACATCAGGTGGCCAACGTATTGGAGTTTCAGCTTCAACATTAGCCCTTCCAGTGAACACCCAGGACTGATCTCCTTTAGGATGGACTGGTTGGATCTCCTTGCAGTCCAAGGGACTCTCAAGAGTCTTCTCCAACACCACAGTTCAAAAGCATCAATTTTTTTTGGCACTCAGCTTTCTTTATAGTCCAACTCTCACATCCATACATGACTACAGGAAAAACCACAGCCTTGCCTAGACAGACCTTTGTTGACAAAGTAATGTCTCTGCTTTTTAATATGCTGTCTAGGCTGGTCATAACTTTCCTTCCATGGAGTAAGAGTCTTTTAATTTCATGGCTACAATCACCATCTGAAGTGATTTTGGAGCCCCAAAATAAAGTCAGTCACTGTTTCCACTGTTTCCCCATCTATTTGCCATGAAGTGATGGGACTGGATGCCATGATCTTAGTTTTCTGAATGTTGAGCTTTAAGCCAACTTTTTCACTCTCCTCTTTCACTTTCATCAAGAGGCTCTTTAGCTCTTCTTCATTTTCTGCCATAAGGCTGGTGTCATTTGCATATCTGAGGTTATTGATATTTCTCCCAGCAATCTTGATTCCAGCTTGTTCTTCCTCCAGCCCAGCGTTTCTCATGAACTGGGTATCAGGGCCAAAACCAGAAGTGCTGGTGTCCTGTTGAGTCAGGCAATCAAAGGAGAGAAAGCTGCATAAAGAAGAAATTTTACCTATAGCTGTTCTTGCTAATAAAATGTGCAAGGCACTATCTGGGAACAGCCAGTCCCATTCTCTCAATTGAGAGCCAATCCTCATTTGGGAATCTTCAATTTGTGACTAGCCAGACATCCATTACCATCAGATAAAGCCTGGCAATAATGAACATCTTCCTGATAACTCTTGTCACTCTTTTCCAAGGAGCTGAAAATGATAATAAATGCAAAAGCTGTGTTTATTGGTTCGTGAAATTGAGTGTGTGCAGCCCTTTGATAGTGTGTCTTCTTGATGGTGAAAGTCTGGGAGGGGGTGGGAAACATTCTGCACATTAAAGACTCAATTTATTTGACAAGGTATCTCAACAAAGACAACCTCATGTACATGAAAATCTTGGGCTTTTGTTTGCTTCACCAAAGTAGAAACAACAGAGCAAGAAACAGGTGTTCTCCTTATTCCCCCTCCTTTCAGAGCCCCCTCCCACGCCTTCGCTTTCCTCCTTATTAAGACAACTGCAGGGTTGGGATGACTTTAACTGTTTTACTCAAGGACATGGTTCAGAGTTTTTGCCCCTAGAACTCTTCTCACTCTGAGTTCTTAGTAGGAGGCCAGAGTGAGCAATTTTATCTAATAAATTCTCAAGCCCTCAAGGAGACATCGAGGCATGGAGATCTCATCTGTAGCTTAAGAAAATAGAAAACCGTGCTAATAATTAATGCAGATTCTGGGACAGAGAGCCTCATAGCTGGAAGCCCTGAATATGCTCCTCCTTTTATTAAGCTGTGAGTTTTGGTTATGACCAAATCTGAATTGGATAGGATTTTGGTGTCAAATATTAGTCGTGATGATAGTGAAAAAAATATTGATGGGAGGCTCTAAGAACTCTGATACACACACACACACACACACACACACACACACACATAAGAGGAGGCAGCAATGTGACTAAAGAGAGAGACTGGAGTGAGGTGGCCATAAACCAAGGAATGTCACAGTCATCAGAAGCTAGAAGATGAGCAGAGGCAAGAGACTCTGAACAGAAGTAATAGAGGACAGTCTCAAAATTTGGGGACTTTCAGGATTGGAAAATCTAGTTTCTGGACTCAAAGTGCCAAGTAATGAGAATGAAAAGAAATTTGAACAAAGATGTGTTAGGATTTTTGTAGTTAAATAGAAACCATGCTCTGGCAACAAAGAATTTATTAAGGATGTTTCTTTCTCACCCGAGTCTATTTTTTAGGTGTCCTCAAGGAGCTACCATTAAGAAGAAAGACAAAAGAGCAGGAAAGTTATGTATTCAGCAATGTTGGGTAATAATGTCACACGTTCTTGGCACATGAGGCTGAATAGAAACGGTTGTATCAGAAGGTTAGTGAGCTTTTAAGGGAATTGTACTGCCAAAGCCATCACAAGCCTGGATGGAAAAAGGCTTGTGCTTATAAATCAGCCTGAAGGTACCATTAGGACATGAGCTGAAGACAGTGTGTAGCCTCCACAGAGGGAACACAATGCCCAGTTCAGAGGTGACCAGGGAGGATAATAGACAAAAGGAAACTCCCAGGGAACAGAACCTGAGGCTCTGGAGAGCTATGGACAAGGGAGTTTCTCAGAAAAAGCAAAAGCAGAGTAAAGCTTGGAATTTCTTCCATTGCTCAGGCTGAGGGTCTTTCTTATTTCTTCCTGGAAAGATTCCCTATTGCTGTGGGCCATGGCTGCTAAGTATAACCATTCTTCCCTTTATACAAAGGAAGTTTTCACTGGACTATGAGTCACTGGCCCACAAGGAGACTCACCTGTCCCTGATGAAGAACACCATACACCCACCACCAAGGGATCCTGGGTGTGGTCCCGGATACAGTGACTGGATGGGACTTGGGGTTGACATCTTTGGGGAGGCAGTGAGGGTATTCTATATGGGAAGAGGGCTGGACTGGAGGGACCAGCTGTGCAGAGATGGCTTCCTGGCCATAAATACTGATGCTTCACCTTCAGCATTGTTGATGGGATACGGTGCCTTGTGAAGGGCCACCGTTAACCAGCCTCACCTCCTTCAAGCTGAGGCCATGTGATCAGTACTTCACTAAGGAGGTGATGTGTATCATTCTTTGTTTAAGAAATGCCTTCTCAACCGTCTATTGCTGCTTCTTCCTTGATGCAGTGAGCTCTGAAACCTTAGGCAATGGTAGAGTCATAAGACTGAAGGTCTCTGGACTCCCTATGGCACAAGGGAGAAGCATTCACCAACCAGAAGTGCCTGCATTGGGTTGTTGCATGAAGGAGAAAAAAAAGACTTTTACAGTAAAATACTACACTACTCACAGCTGCATATGCACTTACATCACAATACTTTCTTTTTTCTTTTAACTGAAATATAGTTGCTATACTATATTATATATGTGGAGATGGGTGGATGAGGTGCTAGAGTAGAAGTGAGTACTTGAACTGGAATGTTCTTGTGGATAATTACATAGACAGAGAAGTGAGGCAGCTTTCAGGAGATGTTGACTAGCTGGTGATAGAGCTAGGTGTAGGGGTGAGGTCTGTTAAGTCTCTGTTCAATGATCTTTCCACCCGACTGGTCTTCTTCCCACTTGGGAAATCACTTAAATCGCACATCAGGGACACATCAGTAGCTCTGATAAAAAGCTTATTCCTGGAGGAAATTAAAACTATTGACAACAGTGAAGTTCAAGATTACTTGTAAGCTCCAATCATCTTGCCATACATAGCTTCATGAATGATTAAATAGAAGGTGGTTATGACTGAGAATCAGCATTCACTCTTCACTCATTGTGGGGTTTGCTATTTTCTAAAAAAACATTTTCCAGTTTGAATCTTTAATGTTTTGTTTTTAACCTCATTATCTTTCTAAGCTCAAATAAATATTTTAAGTGTACCCTCTGCTCCGTCCTCCTGGAACTCTGAGCAGATGGCCTTGCCACATTAACAAGGATTCTGGAGACCATTATGAATCATTTTAAACCCTGACTCCTTCCCCTAAACCTGCCTGTAGCCTTGCCCTTACCCTTACCTAACTTCAGAAGAACAAATCCCCCTTCTTGCCTAACTCTAAATCCTTCACCTGCACTCAAGGTACCATTTTCCATCTAGTTCTTCCTAAAGTTTGCATCATCAACTATTCTCTCATTCTCTCTCCTATATGTTTAAATTCTCATCTTAGCCTGTAAACATGCTTGCATCTCTTTATAAACAATCCCCAGAGTGAAACTTTCAACCTTTTCCCAGCTGATACCTTATCTCCTCTGTTCACTTAAAGGTTCTTGAGTTTTCAGGATTCACTCTCTCCACCTCCTCATATCTCCTTAAAAGTCACCTGTAAGTTCCTGATTGCAAAGCATTGGAGTCACTTTATTTCTACCTCCTTTGTCTTATCTGTGATATTTAGCATTAGTTATCACTCCTCTTTCTTTTGACTCTCTTGGTTTTCCTTCTACTGCTCTAGTAGCACTTACTTCATCTCCTTCACCACTTTCTGTTCTTAGAGTTTTTAGTCTAAAGCTGGGATATGATGATATTTTGCCCTTGATTGTTCTATGAATGAAATGATATAGTCTACATAAAAGGTATGATAAGCACTTGGGACAGGGTAACTGCTTGGAAAATACTGTAGTCACTCAATGAGTTTGGTTTTAGAATGTTCAATTTGAAATGTTTGTAGCATCCTAAAGTTAGGGGTGGACATGTACACACTGCTATGTTTAAAGTGGATAACCAACAAGGACCTACGGTATAGCACATCTAAGTCTGTTCAATGTTATGTGGCAGCCTGGATGGGAGGGGAGTTTGGGTACATATATGTGTATGGCTGAGTCCATTCGCTGTTCACTTGAAACTGTCACAACATTGTTAACTGGCTATAACCTCAATACAAAATAAAAAGTTTAAAAAAAAAAAGCAGCTAGAAATAAGGATCAAGCTATAGTTGTTGACCTGATTTCATCAGTGCATAGCAGAAGTTATGGAAGTTTATCAAATCACCCGGGGAGTGTGTGTCCATCAGGATAGGCTAGGGTATCACCAAAATTTAGTGGCTTTGAGCAACAGAAGTCCAGTTCTCATTCAGCATTTGTGTTGATTGTGGGTTAGCAGCTCATTGTTATCATTCAGTTACTGAGGCTGCCTGAATAGCTGCCGAGTTAACGGTGGGCAGGTAGGGTCAGGAGGAAGGGAGCTCTGGGGAGTCTCACACAAGCAAGAAAGTGCTCTGGTTCCTCCTGCTCACAGCAGGTTGGTTAAGGCTTATCACAAGGTGCTCCAGGCAAGAAGTGCAGTTCTACTGTATGCTCGGGAAGTGGGGAGGCAGGAATATGTGATGAGTAGCACCCAGAACTACCAGACTCTGTCTGGGGTGAAAAGCAAATAGAATACACTCAGGAGAACACACTGGATTGCTTTTCATTATCCTTTGCCTTTCTTCTCCCCAGCCCAATGCCTGCATTGTTTTTCAAATCTCACTTTTCCGGATGGTCAAGCCTTATATCCCTAAATGTCTGTGCTCCTTCATCTCGTTTACTCTTTCCCTCTAATTTTCACTCTTACTTAAATATAGCATTCTATCAATTCAATAGGTGTGATATTTACTGACGGCATGCCCTTCCCTCCATCTTCTCTGGAACTATTATTAGAACCTCCAAACTGCTCTCAGCTAGCCTGACCTTCTAAAGCACAAATTCTGTCATCCCACATGGCTTTAAAAATAGATTTTTTTTTCTAATAAAATAATTTGCAGGATAGGTTAAAGATGGAGCACTGGTGGTTATATATGAGAGTTTTTATATGTTAACATATAGGCTGGAAGTAGAAAAAAATGTAAAAAATAGAAAAGTAAAAAGGGATAAATGCATATCTCCTTGTGGAATCTGACATGTTCATTTACTCCTTCTTGAAACTATTCATGTGGCCCTAGTACTCTCTCCAGAACTGCTTATCCACCCTTTATCAGTCAATTCTTTCTTCCTCTGCAGGGGTCTTGGGGTTCTGTTTTGGTTCTGGTCTCCTCTCATTCTTTTACTCTGTATAGTCTCTCCACTTGTCTTCAGGGTCTCATCCATGAAGACCTTATCACACACACATCCAGCACCAACCTCTTTCATTATGTTCTCTTACAGGGTTAGGTATTGTTGTTGTTTAGCTGTTCAGTCATCTCTGACTCTTTGCGACTCCATGGACTGCAGCATGCCAGGCTTCCCTGTCCTTCACTATCTCCCAGAGTTCGCCAAAACTCACGTTTATTGAATCGGTGATGCCATCCAACATTCTCACCCTCCGTTGCCCCTTTCTCCTCCTGCCCTTCATTTTGCCCAGCATCAGGGTCTTCTCCTATGAGTTGGCTCTTCACATCAGGTGGCCAAAGTATTGGAGCTTCAGCTTTAGCATATGTCCTTCCAATGAATATTTAGGGTTGATTTTGTTTAGGATTGACTGGTTTGATCTTCATGCTGTCCAAAGAACTCTCAAGAGTCTTCTCCATCACCATAGTTCAAAAGCATCAATTCTTTGGTGAGAGTTGGAATGGTCCATGCATGATTAGTGGAAAGCCCTTAGCTTTGACTATACGGACCTTTGTCGGCAAAGTGATATCTCTGCTTTTTAATATGCTGTCTAGGTTTGTCATAACTTTTCTTCCAAGAAGAAAGCGTCTTTTAATTTCATGTCTGCAGTCACTGTCCACCAATTTTGGAGCCCAAGAAAATAAAGTCTGTCACTGTTTCCACTCTTTCCCCTTCTATTTGTCATGAAGTGACAGGACTGGATGCCATCATCTTAGTTTTTTAAATGTTGGATTTTAAGCCAGCTCTTTCACTCTCCTCTTTCACCTTCATCAACAGGCTCTTGAGTTCCTCTTCACTTCTGCCACCAGGGTGGTATCGTCTGCATATCTGAGGTTGTTGATATTTCTCCCAGCAATCTTGATTCCAGCTTGTGAGTCATCCAGCCCAGCGTTTCTCATGATGACTCTGCATAGAAGTTAAACAAGCAGGGCGAGTATTTACAGCCTGATGGACCCCTTTCCTTACTTTGAACCAATCAGTTGCTCCATGTCTGGTTCCAGCTGTTGCTTTTTGACCCACATACAGGTTTCACCGGAGTCAGGTAAGGCGGCCTGATATTCCCATCTCTTGAAGAATTTCCCACAATTTGTTGTGATCCACATGGTCAAAGGATTTAGCATATTCAACAAAGCAGAAGTAGATGTTTTTCTGGAATTCCTTTGCTTTTTCTATGATCCAGCAGATGTTGGCAATTTGATCTCTTGTTCCTCTGCCTTTTCTAAATCAAGCTTGTATATCTGGAAGCTCTTGGTTCACATATACTATGTTCAAAATTCAACATTTCTCCCCGCTCTCACCCCAGTTATTCCTCTGCTCAGTTCCTTACAAGTTCTACAAGCCAGAGATGTAATTACTCTTGAGTTTCCTCTCTTCTATTCCCTTCTTATATAATTAGAAACAAGCACTATTGTTTCTGAGTTCTCTCTAGCTTTTTACTCTCTTCTCCATACCCATTGTCACTGCCTTAATTCAGGTGCGTAGCATTTCTCACCTGGGGAGTGACAAGAAAAATTCTTTCTGAGTTTCTTTGTCTTCCTGACCTTTTCCGCAACCCTCAATCCACTAATCTATCCTGTCACTGAGGAAGTAGACTGAGTCTTCTAAAGAACAGAGCTGATCATCTTATTCCTCTTTTAATTCTTCAGTGGCTTCCTGTTGTCTTCAGGATAAAATCCATGGTCCTTAATCACAGAACAGAAGATTTT
Organism: Cervus elaphus; assembly: GCF_910594005.1. Taxonomy (NCBI): domain Eukaryota; kingdom Metazoa; phylum Chordata; class Mammalia; order Artiodactyla; family Cervidae; genus Cervus; species Cervus elaphus. The sequence goes on from NC_057840.1 coordinate 28,768,936, forward strand.
CATGACCTGCTTCTTTCATGGTTCTCATCCTTACTTGCAGTTTAGTCTCTTACAAATTCTTCAGGAGCATCTTGGAATTCAGAGATTCCAAGTCTTCGTCCTTTAAGGCAGCACATTGTTTACATCTCTATGAAGAACTTTGCTGCACGGCATGGTCCTTTTTATCCTTCCTATCTCCACATACCCCTTTTCTTATGAGATTCAGTATTTTCTACTCCTACTCATCATATAAGATTCCACTCTGCACTGAATTCTTTTCAACAGTTTTTGTGGCACTCCTGAAATCTCTCCCTCTGTCCTACTTCCATCCTCTGGTTTCCATGACATTCTGGACTCAGTTTTAACTTGGCAATTGGTTATTATACTGTGGGGTAATTTTGTATTAACTGTGATTTGCTTGAAGGAAAATAACTGTATTCCCAACATCTAGAATAGTAGCCGGCGAAAGCATGGTGTTCAGAAATACTGCTGAAGGGAGACACTGTGCTGAGCGCTCCCATGGCTCTTCAGACAGTGTTTTTTTATCACTGCACTGTCATTATTTCATTTATATGTCTTTTTAAAAAATAATAATTCGTTTTTGGCTGCACAGGGCTTTTGGTGCTATGTGCAGGCTTCTCTGGTTGCAGTGAGCAAGATCTACTCTTGTGGTGCTTGGGCTTCTCTCTGGTGGAGCATGGGCTTTGGGCATGTGGGCTGAGTAGCTGTGTTGCATGGGCTTAGCTGCCCCATGGCTTGTGGGATCTTCCTGGACCAGGAATCAAACTTGTGTCCCCTGCATTTGGCAAGTGATTCTTTACCATTGGGCCACCGAAGAAGTCCTATCATTTATATGTCTTTCTCTACTAGATTGTGAAACATCTCCAACATTTACACAAGTCTAGACACAAAATAAGTACTATAGACATGTTACCTGGTGCTGTCGAATTTGGAAATTATTTGTTTCAAAGTACTGTTTAAGGTAAGAATCTATAAGGTGAAGATTTATTTCAGAGCTTAATATAAAGCAGGATATATGACCTGTTATTTTCATTATGACTGTAAGATGTAGAAATAGAGAGAAATTGATACTAATTTTATACAAACTGTCTTCCTCTTCCACAGTTAAATTCTCTTAGCTTTTCAAGGTTGTTCCTAACAAATATAAGAAGTTATCTTAATGTTTCCCTAAGAGGAATGAAAAGAGAAGGAAGTAAGAACAGAAGAGAGAAAAGGAAAGAATGAAGAAAGACTGAGGAAGCAGAAGAGAAAGGAAAAGAAATACAGATATAGAAAGGAACTTTTGCTTATCCAAAACGCTGACATTTATTAAAAAAAAATAAGGACATTTTAAAAAGTGTTAATTATTCAAGCGTTTCATCTCAAGAAATAGACTGAAAAGTTTCTTTACATATTTAAAACCACATATAATTATGTATACACTTGAAAGAATTGATTAAAAGTACACTAGATCTAACACCATATTTAACTTGTAAATTTAACATTTATTAGAGGAAATGAATCTGTTTCATTCCCCTTCTTGTGTTAGTATCACACTTTGTTATCTACCACAGTGAAGGGACACTGTTGTCATGCTGGAACAAAAGAAACATTAGCATTTCCAGCACATCTTAAATGCATATTGGCAATAGATGAGAATCACAAATAATTTCTGATGTGTTTTTCTTAACAGTTCCATTTTTGTGTTTTAACGAACTCCTTAAATTTGCTCGTTAAATCTATTCCATCAGTTTTGAATTATTTTCTTGGGGGAAATGATTAAGGAAGAAAATCTCCATTAGGGGAAAAGTTCTCAGTAATATGAGTTAATCAAAGAACAAATAAAAGAGGATTAAATTCAATGAGGCAGCTACATTTCTAAATATGTTTTCCATCTCTTCAATCAAGACAAGGGTCTTGTTCTTGAGAGACTTATAATCTAATTGGGGAAACAGAGCATATACATAAAAAGATGAATAGCACTATGGGGAATCCAAATGAATAGGCCAGACAGTAAATGTTTCCAATTTAAGAGTCTGGAGTAGTGCCTGAAAGCTGGAGTGACTGGATTTAAAATGGATCTTCAGAGAAATGGGGTGATCTTCAACAAGGGGTAGGAGGAAATAGGGAGTGACTGTTAATGAATATAGGGTTTCTTTTTGGGGGCAATAGTGAAAATGTTCTAAAATCAATTGTGCTGACAGTTACACATTATTGATGTCAATATTAAAAGCCATTTAATTACATATTTCCAATAAGTGAATTGTATAGCATGTGAATTATATCTCAATAAAACTGCTTTTTAAAAAAAATCAGCTATGGTCTTGGCAGCAGTTACGGAAATGGGTCTGGCAGGAGCTCTGGATATTCTCTCCTCTTTGCCTTTTCCTTTCTCTCTCTCTCTCTTTCTATATATATATATATATTTATAAAGGGAAACTGGTAGTGTTAAAATTTATAATCTGGTGCACAAGTCACTAGACCAATGAGGAACCACATCCAAAATAGATGTGAATGACGGCATATCACCTGAAGTTCATGAATTATTAAGACAAAAATACTGATGTAGCTTTGTGTCTCCTTTTTTTGAGGAAAGTATGAGAATAACTTTCTACAAAGAAGACTTGCAGCATATTGGGTGGAAGCCTGATGGTATGATGTATGGAGAATAGAATATGGTGGAAAACCAAGAAGAGATGTAACATGACCCATCTTTGGCTTGTTTTGCTCTCAGATCCATTCTTCACTCTTCTTTGATTCTGCTCTGTATAATCTCCCTTGCGGTTGTGGGGAGGGGGTGACTTTTGTGGACTGCATTTTCTGGGTTATAATGACCACTGGCTTCTGGATTGGTTTGTCCAGAAAGAGGCATCAGCAGACGTTGGAGGACAAAACGAAGTGAGAATTCAGCTTATTCCTCACTCTCTCTTCCTACTTGAGCAGCATCTCTGGCAACAGCTGTGTCTTTTTTGTTGTTGTAGCTTCTCCCAATGATTGTAGTTTCTTCTGGGTGATCTTAAACCTTGAACTTTGTACTAAAATCTCCTCTCCTCATTCTTTTAGCCAAGATTCGCTTTTGCTAATCTATGTGTTACCTCATCATCCCCTGTTTGACTTCCATCACTTTTGTAACCCATTTCCTGTATTAACTTTTGTTTGCACAGAGCATTTTGAGCAGTTTCTGATTTTGTGTTTGGATCTTCAGATGGACAGGTATGAACTTAGTAAATATTTGGTGAATAAATACACTTAGTAAATGTGGAACTGGAAACTTCCTTGGTCCATTACAAACAAGGAGACATTTGATGAAGATAGTAAGTTTGGTTTTAGGCATGTAGAATTTGGGGAAATGCAGTGATAATGAATCATTGCCTGAGGTATGGGAAGAGGTTTGGGACTGGATACATGAAACTTGAGATCTGTTTCCATAGAAATGAACCCTGGAGTAGAAGCAGTAGGAAAAGAAAAATTAACAAGTGAGAATGTGGAGCAGTTGAAGGAAAATAAAAGGTCATGGAGAAAAATTTACATAGCCATAGAGACAGACTTTGGGGAACCAATAAAATATTAGTCAAAGTTAGGGAAAGATCTGCTTAGCAGTGAGGGCAATGTCATGGAAACCAGGTAAAAGAGATAGAGAAGGGAAAAACAGTTAAGTGGTATGTAATACAGGGTAGTCAGGAAAAAAGGAGACTGAAAAAGGTTATTGAGTTTGGTGATTAGGAGATTTTTTTTGACGATCTTGAAAGTGTGATTTCATTAGTAGTGCAATGGCTGATCATGTGTTGGCAAATGGTTACTTAGGTGAAGAAAACACTGAGGATAAATTATACAGTGATAATTTGATTGTATATTTTTTTCCCAGAAGTGAAAGACAGCTAGAACAGTAGCTAGAAGGGATATAGTCAGTTTAAAAAAAATTTTTTTTGGGTAATGTAAAATCTCAACACATTTATTTTTTAAACACATTTATAAACAGAGGAAAAAAATACTAATGGATACTGAATGAATGAAAGTGAAGGAACTACAGAGATAAATGATAGAATTAAAGGCTGGGAAAAGTGAGCAGAAACAGAGTTTGGGACACAGGGAAGTGGATATACTACTGAAAATGTAAAATATTTATTTTGAAATAGAAAAGAACAGATATTTATAAGTAGAGAAACAGATTTGGAGATGGAGAGTAGAGAAGCTTAAGGAGCTTGTGATAGACAGCCTGAATATCTGTTGAGAGTGAGGGAGGTAAGATGTTGACAAGCATTTCTGAGAGATGGATGAAAGTCAGAGAGCAAGAAATCCATACCTGGCTTGTCAACAGAGAAAGTGATTGGTGAGCAAGGTGGAGGGAATGCCCGTGGATAAGGGTGGGTTTGGGAAGTAATAGGATATGGTAAGAAAGTTCGAGCACTTGATCACCCATCTGAATGAGTCAACATAGGAAGTGTTAACTGAAGGCTGACACCAAGTTTATTACCACTGATAGAAAATGTTTCTCTGAGTGGGACAGGAAAAATGATGTACTTGGTGTATACATGACATCTTAAGTTTGAGTTGAAAATGTCCCAGTTTGCAGTGGGAGATGCTGGACTAAATTTCTGAGAAGCAGATGTAAATTTGAAGTCAAAAAGCAAAGATTTGATAGTGAGGCAAAGAAAGTAAATGAGAGCTCTGACGTACATAGAATAGAACAAGAAGATTAGAATGCCAAGGACTAAATGCATAACCACATCTGGGGATAAGAGAGGAAATATGCAGAAATTAAAATTAAAAACCTTTTCTCAAGTGGAAAGTGGCAGTGCCTTCTCTGTAAGTTAAATTTCCATAATCCAAATGTTTCACAAGAGGAGCTATACTGGTTTTGTCCATATTCTGCACATTTGCATCCCTAATAGACATCTTGCAGATCTCTTTGAATGACTGTAATGTTTCTCCACATTTAAGAAGATGAGCCCATTCACAGAGAAGCACACCAACTGAAAGAGAAATCTCTGCAAATGACTTGTAATAGGCACATTCATGGGTTGCAAACACACTGAAAATTCCTAGAGATGTATGTGTGGGAGCTGAATTGATGTTTGTGTTTGTTGTGTTAAAGGAAAGAAACCACAGGTCCAAAATGATGTCACTTGTTCGAAAGTTCATGATACCAAACCTACATGCAACAACTAACCTGACTGCAGTTTTGACCTTCATCAGAAATGTAATGTTAATGAAGCAGTCTGGAATTTTCTGGTACACACCAATAAAGTGATCCGTCCTGTGGATCCTTTCCATTCCCCCCTCCGCCACAGGAAGAAGAGATAATCTGCATTATAAAACCCTTGCCATCCCCCCTAAAACATGTGCTGGCCTAGAAATCATCCTTTTTTCCTTTTAGTATTTACTCCCTTGCCCTACTCTTCTTCCTAAAAAACTTCCCATTTGTACAACCCCTGGAAGCACCATTTTCTTTAGTAAGTGGGATGCTGCCTGCCTCATGAATCATTAAATGAAGTCAATTCTTTACTTGGCTGAATTTTGTTTTTTAATATTTGATAGTGAGAACATGGAGTTATCATAGTCAAGTCTTCAGATTTGTTCTAAGTCCTTTGAAATAGATTACTACAATGTCAGATTTTCTCAGGAATTCACTGTGGCCTAAGACTACACTATGGTGGCTTAGTCTTGTCTAAGACATCTGATACATACATTTTAACATACATGAGACAGGATATTATTCTATTCATCTAAAATGAACTTTACAAAAAAAAAAAAAACTCTAAAAAAACCCACAAAACTCTTCAGAGGTGACATGTTCCTGAAGCTACAGGTAGCATCCTGGTAACAGTCGTCTCTGACCCCCAGTGGATTAAAGCCAAATTGCTTATCAGAGGGACAATAAGGGGAAGTGGAAGTAGGGGTGGGGTTATATCAGTATTGCATAAGAAACCCATTGAAATACACATGTTCTGAGAGCTCTCTTCTCTCCCAACTGCATCCCTTCCAAAATATCACCAACTTGAATTTACTTTAGGATAATTCTTGTCGTTGTTTTTTTGAAATTAATTTTACTATTTATCTATTTAAACATTTTTCTGGTTGTGCTGGGTCTTGGTTGCTGTGAGTGGGCTTTCTCTAGTTGCGGTGAGCAGGGTCTATTCTCTAGTTGTGATGCACAGACTTCTCATTGCAGTGGCCTCTCTTGTTGCGGAGCACTGGTTCCAGGGTGTGTGGACGTCGGTAGCTGTGGGACTCTGGCTCCAGCTGCAGGGGTCAGGAGTTGCCGCTCACGGGCTCTAGAGTGTGGGCTCACTAGTTGTGATGCGTGGGCTTAGTTGCTCTATGGCATCTTCTCAGACCAGGGATGGAACTTGTGCCCTTTCAATTGGCACGTGGATTTTTAACCACTGGGCCATCAGGGAAGTCCATCTTGTCATTATTAAAAAAAAAAACTTATACATTAATAATGAATTAAGCTTTCTGCTTTGAGGAGATAGTCCTGATTCAAGGACCGAGAAGCATCTAAACATTTCTATGACAGTCATCTAGAAATTCCTGTAAGCGTATAGGTATTTCCCGATTTTAGAATGAAATCTTAGCCACACAGCATGATTCCAGCTTCTCGATACAGCTCAGATTTGCCCTCTCCCCTCCATTCTCAAAGCCATGTGTGACTCACGCAACTATCAACTCTAGTCTGATGATGAAATTTAGCTCTTAATCCTCTCCTTACCTTTAATCTTATTCATGCAAAGAAATTTTCATATTGCTATCAGAATAAGCTTTAATATCACAAATTGTTAACATTATTCCTTCATGTGTTAAAAAAGATTGACTGAGCACTGACTATTTGTCAGATACTTTATTAGATGCTAGAAATACAATATTGTCAGAGAGTTCAAGTGGGAAAGACATATAATGAAGTAATTACACCAAAGAACATGTGACTGACACAGGGATGTCAGGAATGTTATAGTGACAATGGAAGAGAAGCGAGAGAGGGGGGAAAGGGAGATTAATCTAGACCAGGAAGCAGAACGTGCAATCGGAGCAGGAGGAGGGGGGGACAAGGTACATCTGAAGAGCTGAGAGGAGGCTGCAATGGCTGTAGTTCACAGAGAGAGGTGAGAAGAGATGGGTAAGGTAGCAAGAGCCTAACTATGCAGGTTCTTATAAGCTTTAAGTGTGAAGGTTTTAAACATGTAAAGATGGTATTAGATTTGCATTTTGAACAGATCTGGCTTTGATGTGAATATCAGATTGCAGGAGATGGGGGAGACTGGAGAGATAGTGGTAACTTTGATTTGGATGGCAATGGTGGATGAAGAGATAGCATGATGATTAGAGAAAGGCATTTTAGTAGTGGTTTGGTAACATGATGAAGATGGGGACGAAGAGGTTTAGTATCAAGGGTACTGCATTTATCTCTGGTTTATGAAACAGCACAGATAATGGTGTGTGTGTTTAGTCGCTCAGTTGTGTCCGACTGTTTGTGACCCTTTGGACTATAGCCTTCCAGGCTCCTCTGTCCATGGGATTCTCCGGGCAAGAATACTGGAGTGGATTGCCATTTCCTCCTCGAGGGGATCTTTGTGACCCAGGGATCGAAACTGCATCTCCTGTGTCTCCTGCACTGCCGGTGGATTCTTTACCACTGAGCTATCAGGGAAGCCCAGATAGTGGTGACATTCCCTGAAATATGGAACTCCACATGAGAGCTAGTTTTGGAGAGAAACTAGATGTGTTAAGTTTGGATGAATTGAATTTAAAGTGATGTTGAGATTTCTGGGTTTACTAATAAACAAGCTTAATGGCTTCCCATTGCCAAAGAGTTCAATCAAATTTCTTCAGAAGGGTTTTATAAAATCCTTGTGATCTAATTCCAGGCTTATCTTCTGTCATACTCACATATGGTCCTTATTTCAGCCATTCTGAATCAGTGCAAATTTCCTGAATGCCCCAAAGTATTTTGTAATTTGATAGCTTTGCAAATACTGTTACTTTTGCTGGACAGATCTTTCCCTCTGCTCCCTTCTAGAATGCCAAGTTAACTATTGTACTCAACTTAAGCATCATCTCCTCTAGAAAGGCTTCTCTTGTGGTTCAACTAGTAAAGAATCTGCCTGCAATGTGGGAGACCTGGGTTTGATCCCTGGGTTGGAAAGATTCCCCTGGAGAAGGCAAAGGCTACCCACTCCAGTATTCTGGCCTGGAGAATTCCATGAACTGTAAAGTCCATGGGGTCACAAAGAGTCAGACACAACTGAGCAACTTTCACTTTCACGTTTCCTTTAAAAGAATTCCTTTTAGTTTAACTCTATGTATATATATATATATATAGTGTGTGTATGTGTGTGTGTATGTATCTGTGTACATACATACTTGCATGCTCACTCAGTCATATCTGACTCTTGTGACCCCATGGATATAGCCCACTGGACTCCTCTTGCCTGGAATTCTCCAGGCAAAAACACTGGAGCAAGTTGCCATTTCCTCCTCCGGGGGACTGAAGTTACATCTCCTGCATCTCCAGCATTGGCAAGTGGATTCTTTACCACTGAGCCACCTGGGAAGCCCATGTACACACACACACACACACACACACACACATATCCGTGTATTGTATATGAAACCATGGATAATTAGTCAAATCTATTTCAACTGCCTTACTAATTAAGGTTGTTTTAAGACTTGCATATCTTCTAAGTGATAGGTAGTCTAAAGAATAAGACATCTGCTTGAGTTGTCTTCCAGAGTCAGCTTCATCTAATTCCAGCTGAGCTGGTTAAGACTGGATGGGGCCACCTACACTTTAACTGGGCACGTGCAAGAGTCAACTCTGTGACCTTTGGAGCATGCAGAGATGTGTAGTTTAGTTATGCCTGCACATCTTTTCCCAGTCATTTTCTCCCATGGTCCCTACTCCTCAGAGCTCCCTTCTCCTTTATTCTTGATCACGTAAATACCCTGAGCCCCTTCCTTTCAGGAGGTGGATTTGAGATTTGTTCTCCTGTCTTCTTGCTCAGCTACATTATAAAGAAGTCTTCCCTTTTCTACAAACCTTGGTGTCTCAGCTTTCTGGCTTCTGTGTGTTAGGCAAGGTGAATCTGGCTTGGTAGCATATGTATATGTATATGTATATAACTGTTTGTGATTGTCAATTTATTAATCTCTCCCACTAGACTGTGAATTCCTCGATGTCGGGGACTATATTTTGTTCATTTGTATAAACCCCATGTATAGCAGTCAATCAATGAATTCAAACACGGAATAAGGGAAATAATGAATTCTGAATATGTTTTGCTCTTTCCAAAAAAACATGTTTTAAATGGACTATTTTCGGTTAACATAACCAGAGACTGCTGACAGAACTGGAAAATCAGCACTCCTGTTCCTATGAAAGATTTATATTAACAATATGGCACTAAAGAATTCATCAATCATTGTTTCCCTGTGTGATCAACTACAATTAAAAAACTGTATTATTTTTTTATAAGATACTTAGAATATCATTCTAACATGACCATAAACTAAAAGTCAAAGCTAATATGAAACAACAGAATTAAAAAAATATGTTTTCCTGATTACAGAAATGTAGTTCCACTGGGAAAAACACAGAAGAACACAAAAAATATAAAATGTAAGTATCTCACCACCAAGAGAGAGCCACTTTTAATATTTTATTTGTAAATCTTTTCTGTTCTTTTTCTGGGAAGGCACATGCATTTTACCAGCTTTCCTAATGGATAAAAACATTAGATATGCCAAAGGTTAGCTTTCTAAATCACCTTGTAACTGGTAATCAGAGTAATTATGTGTTCAAAAAAATGCATGACGGTTTTCTGGTTCTCTCCAGGACCTTCACCTCCTGCTTCCACACTTTAAGAGGTTGAGGACTAGTCAGAGCCAGACTCACCTTGGGCAGGCCAGCTATTCTCTCTCTCTCTGTCTTTCTAGAAATAAATTAACTTGGTAGCTTTAAGAGTCAGATCTGGAGAAAGTGAAAGACCACATTTGGTCCTCAAGGCCTCAGCTTTGTGCTCAACAATGTTTTTTAAACAGCAGTCTTGCTGTAGGGGATATTATTGAACTACTGGCAGTTTTTAACTCAACTGCTGGAATGGATGAGTCATACTGTGAATCAGACTCATTTTCTTATATATAGACCTCTATAGAGATACGTGGGAAGGACACATCACTGTCAAGCAAGTACTCAGGCATTCCCTGGTAGTTCTGCTGGTAAAGAATCTGCCTGCAATGCAGGAGACCCCGGTTTGATTCCTGGGGTAGGGAAAATCCCCTGGAGAAGGAATAGGCTACCCACTCCAGTATTCTTGGGCTTCTCTGGTGGCTCAATGGTAAGGAATTCTCCTGCAAAGAAGGAGACCTGGGTTCAATTCCTGAGCTGGGAAGATCCCCTGGAGAAGGAAATGGCTACTGACTCCAGTATTCTGGCTGGAGAATTTCATGGACAGAGGAGCCCTGTAGGCTACAGTCCATGGGGTCAAAAAGAGTTGGAAATGACTGAGAGACTATCACTTTTCACATTCTGTGTTTCCAGGACATCAATGCATTTGACACATCTAAGTTCTAACTAACACTGTGCATCTCATAAGATTAAGGGATAAAGTGGTAACAAATGTGTATACAGACCATATGTTTGGCCACATGGAATACTACAATATCAACTGAGGGATCCTTTTATAAATATATTTGTATATATATACATACACATAAAACACACATATATAGTTTATATATATGCATGCATGCATGTGTGTGTGCTAAGTCACTTCAGTTGTGTCTGACTCTGCGACCCCATGGACTAAGCTTGACAGGCTCCTCTGTCCATGGGATCCTCCAGGCAAGAATACTGGAGTGGGTTGCCATGCCCTCCTCCAAGAGATCTTCCCGTCCTAGGGATCAAACCCACATCCTCTGTGCTCCTGCATGACAGGTGTATTCCTTACCACTGAGTCACCAGGGAAGCCCCATATATGTACCTGATTCATCCTGATTTAGTTGCTAAGCTGTGTCCAACTCTTGCAACCCCATGGACAGTAGCCTGCCAGGCTCCTCTGTTCATGGGATTCTCCAGGCAAGAATACTGGAGTGGGTTGCCATTTCCTTCTCCAGGGGATCTTCCTAACCCAGAAGTCGAGCCAAGGCCTCCTGCATTACAGGAAGATTCTTTACCAAATGAGATATGAGGGGAGCCTATATATGTATAGGGAAGCCTATATATGCCAAAGCCTTTGACTGTGTGGGTCACAACAAACTGGAAAATTCTTAAAGAGATGGGAATACCAGATCACCTGACCTGCCTCCCGAGAAATCTGTATGCAGGTCAAGAAACAACAGTTAGAACTGGACATGGAACAACAGACTGTTCCAATCGAGAAAGGAGTATGTCAAGACTGTATATTGTCACCCTGCTTATTTAACTTATATGCAGAGTACATCATGCAAAATGCCAGGATGGATTAAGCACAAGCTGGAATCAAGATTGCTGGGAGAAATATCAATAACCTCAGATACGCAGGTGACACCACCCTTATGGCAGAAAGCAAAGAAGAACTAAAGAGCCTCCTGATGAAAGTGAAAGAGGAGAGTGAAAAATTTGGCTTAAAACTTAACATTCAAAAAACTAAGATCACGGCATCCAGTCCCATCACTTCATGGCAAATAGATGGGGAAACAGTGGAAACAGTGGCTGACTTTATTCTTTGGGGGCTCCAAAATCACTGCAGATGGTGACTGCATCCATGAAATTAAAACATGCTTGCTCCTTGGAAGAAAAGCTATGACCAACCTAGACAGCATATTAAAAAGCAGAGACATTACTTTGCCAACAAAGGTCCATCTAGTCAAGGCTATGTTTTCCAGCAGTCATGTATGGATGTGAGAGTTGGACTATAAAGAAAGCTGAGCACCAAAGAATGATGCTTTTGCACTGTGGTGTTGGAGAAGACTCTTGAGAGTCCCTTGGACAGCAAGGAGATCCAACCAGTCCGTCCTAGAGGAAATCAGTCCTGAATATTCTTTGGAAGGACTGATGCTGAAGCTGAAGCTCTAATACTTTGGCCATCTGATGCAAAGAACTGACTCATTTGAAAAGACCCTGATGCTGGGAAGGATTGAACGTGGGAGGAGAAGGGGACGATAGAGGATGAGATGGTTGCATGACATCACCAACTCACTGGACATGAGTTTGAGTAGACTCCAGGAGTTGGTGATGGACAGGGAAGCCTGGAGTGCTTCAGTTCATGGGGTTGCCATGAGTTGGACATGACTGAGCAACTGAACTGAACTAAATTGATATATGTACATACATACATACATACATATATATATAAAACACACATACACATACATACATTTGCATGCAGGCACATACACATATTTCATCATCATCAAAAAGTAAGTTCTAGAAGTAAGATATTTGTCAGAATTATTTCTGTTTATTTCATGGCAATTTTGAAAATCCCAAATATATTTGCTTTACTTCTGTTTGATTTTTTGAAATTATAGCATTTTTAATCAGCTGATATATTTTAATTCTAATATGGAAGAGTGGCTTATCAGTTATTAGACATCTTTCCTCCTAAGTGTTCATTCATTTTCTTGTTAGTCACTCAGTTGCTTGGCTGAGGAGAAATGTCACAGTAACTGAATGTAGATTTCTTCAGTTCAGTTCAGTCGCTCAGTCATGTCCAACTCTTTGCGACCCCATGGACTGCAGCACACGAGGCTTCCCTGTTCGTCACCAACTCCTGGAGCCTACTCAAACTCATGCCCATGGTATCAGTGATGCCATCCTATCATCTCATCCTCTGTCGTCCCCTTCTCCTCCTGCCTTCAATCTTTCCCAGGATCAGGGTCTTTTCTAATGAGTCAGTTCTTCGCATCAGGTGGCCAAAGTATCGGCGCTTCAGCTTCAACATCAGTCTTTCCAATGAATTTTCAGGTCTGATTTCCTTTAGGATAGACTGGTTTGATCTCCTTGCAGTCCAGCGAGTCTTCTCCAACACCACAGTGGATTTCTTAGCTTAGTTTTAAAGGCAACATGAACACTGACAGTGTTTCCCTTTCCCTTGACCTCTGTCCATGCCACATCCTACCAGCTGCTTATGCTTAGGTGTAGTAGTCTGCATATACTTTATTCCTGGCTCCAAATCCCTGTTTGCTTTCCTTCCTTGTGAGTTATGGTGAATTTTGTGGAAATCTAAAAGAGAAGGCAACAATGACAAAAATACCAAATGCACCAAAGCTTCTCAACCTCTCCTGTTCAGAGCCCAGGTGGATCCATGCTTAAATGCATTGCCCGTTGGCCTCACTTTCCTGAATCTGCCTTACCCAGGAGGCTGTTAAAGATTTGGGGATGGTGGGTTTGTTGTAGAACACCACTCTGGGGAAATGGCAGTCTGTTTAAGGGAGTCAAAAAGACCTTCTCAAGTTTCTTTTATCCAGAGGATCTGAGAGGGCTACTCTCTATGAGGTGAAGGTCAAACAAATGCATCTTAAAAAGTGTTTTGTTCAATGATGGTGCAGCATAGACTGACCACATCTCAGAAGCACTTCTTCTATCAGGAATCCATTGAACCGAAGAGCTCAATAGTCCAGTTGGAGCTTTCCTATCTTATTGTTATCTATCATTATTAAATTTCCTCCTCCATTGTTCTCTTTTGCCTTTGTCTTAGTTTCCCTTGAAATTCAAGAATATATTGTATTAGATTCTTCAATCAGCCAGACTTAGGTTATTTTTTGCTTCCTTGGTGGCTCAGTGGTAAAGAATATGCCTGCCAATGCAGGAGATGTGGGTTTGATTCCTGAGTCAGGAAGATCCCCTGGACTAGGAAATGGCAGTCCACTCCAGTATTCTTGCCTAGGAAATTCCAGGGACAGAGGAGCCTGGTGGCCTACAGTCCATAGGGTCGTAAAGAGTTGGACACAACTGAGCGACTAAACAATCAGTCAGTCAGTTCAGTTGCTCAGTCATGTCTGACTCATTGCAACCCCATGGACTATAGCACGCCAGGCTTCCCTGTCCATCACCAACTCCTGGAGTCTACTCAAACTCATGTCCATTGAGTCGGTAATGCCATCCAACCATCTCATCCTCTGTTGTCCCCTTCTCCTCCTGCCTTCAATCTTTCCCAGCATCAGGGTCTTTTCAAATGAGTCAGTTCTTTGCATCAGGTGCCCAAAGTATTGGAGTTTCAGCTTCAGCATTCATCCTTCCAATGAATATTCAGGACTGATTTCCTTTAGAATGGACTAGTTGGATCTCCTTGCAGTCCAAGGGACTCTCAAGAGTCTTCTCCAACACCACAGTTCAAAAGCATCAATTCTTTGGTGCTCAGCTTTCTTTATAGTCCAACTCTCACATCCATACATGACTACTGGAAAAACCATAGCCTTGACTAGATGGACCTTTGTTGGCAAAGTAATGTGTCTGCTTTTTAAAATAAATGTTATTTTTATGTCATCCTTCCTTTCACTCAGAAATGTAAATGATGTTTATTCAATCATTGTCATTCTTTGAAAACTTATATAGTCTTACTTATAGAAAATATAGCTCATAATATATATGCTATGATAATCCTTTGCTAAAGATGGTTGATGCACATTAATCACTTTAAATATTTTTCTAACTAAAAAAATATACCCATGAGTTTTATTACATGTTTTAAAGAATATTTTAAGATATTGAATAATTTAAAAATTGTGTCCCAAGTCAATTATACATAAATGATTCATATATAAAAACAAAGTGAAACAAATGCAATGACCTGGATATGATGAAGGTTATATCAACCAAAAAGATGGTATTTGTCATAGATACTGTAGTGTTTTTCCCAGATTCCTGAGAATCAAGATACTTATTCATAAAAATAAGTTATATTAACCATATAAAAATGATACTTGAATATTTATGATACATCAAGTGATAAGATAGGCGTGATCTTTACTCTCCATTAACAGAGACTTCATCAAGGTAGGTGGATATGAAACAAGAAATAAATTTGATGATTAATTTAAAAAGAAACACAGGATAATGTAAGGAACTTAAATGTAATATCCCAACTTTTGCTTTCAGAATAACAAGAAGACAACTTCTTGAATTTCAAAGTTTCTTTCATTGATGAAAGTTCCTAAAATAGACAGAAATATAATTTATGATTTCAGTATGGAAAATAAAGTAGCATCTCACTCAAGCTCATCTGGCTTTAGTTGTCTTGCCATATGCCTCTGCTCCCAGCTTTCTCATGGTTGGCTCCATCTCATTCTTTAAGGATTGGCCCCATTCCAGTCCTTCTCTGACCATATTTCTTTAGGCATCCTGATTATTTTCGTCATGGCATTTGATACTGCTAGTAATCATTTGATGTTTTTTGTTGCCTGCTTTTTATTCCCAAATGACAGGAACTATATCTGTTTTGTTTACCTGTGTATTATGTAACAATTGTTATAACATGGACAAGTAGTTTGTTCTGAATAAATTTTTGATGAATAAATGAATGAATAAAACTCAAAGGCAATGAGATAAGGCTGAATTTTCAGTTATCCCAGAGAATATAAATGATACACTTACCCATTTGACCACTGTTTATTAAATATGATCAGTGAAGTCCCAAGAGACTATATTTGTTATTTTTTAAAGAGTTGTATGGTTGGATACATTTGGCAATCATTGACTTAAATAAACTTAATCTGATTCCTTTGGGTTTCTCAGTATATCTATATCTATGTATCTATATCTTTATCTCCATCGAGTATAGTTTGAGAAATGCTTGCTTACTCTGTTAGGAGGTGGGACCTATTAAGTGAAAGATCACAAGACTTTACAATCTAGTTTAGCAGTGACCATGGCTAGATCTGATTCAAAGATGGCCTCAGGACGGCACTGGGACATGAACTGACCAGATATGTTGTGTCTGCATCCTTTGGAGATTGGCAGACTTTTATGTAAAGCTACTTCCTAGTTACTGCAAAGACTTCTGCACCCTGGGAAAAAGAGAGAAATGATCAGTCAACTTGCTGCCCTGATCCTTGCTGAGCTGTGGCCCGTGTTGTCCCCCTAAGGCTGTTGCCTGTGTTCTTTACGGTTCAGCCTGTTGAGAATTTTATCTCTTCAAAAATCCGTGTACCACACTTGCTATTTTTCTGTTGAAAGTAGCTTGTTGGTTTCATCCTTGCCCTTCAGGAATCCTGTATTAATACACTACATAGAAAGAGATATTTTAAGATCAAGAGAAGAAGACGCTCTCCCATCATCTAGACAATTCGTGCTCAGAGTTCATGTCTCTGCTCAATGGGTGATCTTGCTTTATGGGTGTAAACATAAAACCCTGTGCAGTGATAGAGATACATACCACTGGCAAGGGTCACCTGATCCTCTCCTTCTGCAGGTGGTCTAATAGTCAACTTATAAAGAAGAGGGAAAAGAGGTTCTTCCTACCTTCACCTCAGTGTGGCCACCATCTGGTAATTCCCCCTCTCCTGGTGACATAGGTCTCCTGGGTTAACCTTGTGGGACCCACAACTTCCTAGAGCTGTGTTCGTCTGGGACAGGAGAACTGGTGAATGGACAGGCGGCTTCCAAGCTCCAGACTCTTCCACTCAGCCTGTAGAGTGCCACTCTTATGTCCCAAGGCCTGATGACGGCATTCTCATCCACCTTTCCAGAGTAGCCTGAATTCCTGTATTACTAATAACTAAAATTTAATTTGACGATAGCAGTGCTTTCCAAGATTTTTTTTTGCTTCCATTCTGAGCTAGCCTACCGAGATGTATTCCAGCCCCATACTGTGGAAATTAACTCATCAAGCATTGTGGGATGCTACCATGTCATCTCTCATGAAAGGATTATAGTACGGGTTACTACTCCCCCTTTCTTAAAGGTGCCCCTTTAGCTGCTAAGAATTCCTAGGGATTCAGTTTGCCTTGCAAATGTTTAACATTCTCTTGAGAGCAGAAATTTTTTTTATCAGAGTGACCAGCACTTGAGCTTTACAACAATGACCATCACAGCTCTCTAACTTGGAGTCGACTCTTATTTTTTATCTTTAAATCAAACCCCTAAGTGTTGGAGACATGAATGATAGTGTTTTCAAACTATTTTTAGCCCTATGAAGTATTATTATATGAAGTTATTGTGAGAATGTAATAAAATATGTAATGTGTCTTGCACATTACTTGGCACTTACTGGGTACTCAGCAAGTTTTAATTCTTTTCTCTCTCATCAATCTAATAATAATAAGATACAAAATATATTTATATGCTTGCTTCCAGTATCCAGTTTTTCTGTACCAAAAGCCTGATGCTCCTGGGTCAGAATTCTAGCAGTTGTAAAGTAGAAATTAAATTCTTCTGTAGGTCAAAGACGATAGGGAGGAAGTTGGGTGTTTCTCTTTTGAACCATATTTTTAGGCCATTGAACAAAGAACCAAACTGCACAGACTGAGTATTCACTTCCCTGTGTCTGACTGACATGCAGCTGAGGTAATACAGCCAACATTCCTAGCCCTTCCATTTCAGTGGCCCATCATCCCTTCTTTCTGTGAGGGAGGCAAATGGTATTCTTGATCCTGATTACCTGGATGAATATTGAAAAATCTCTTCAGGCTGGTGTCCTAGAGAAATTGAAAAAGTTCCTTTTCCATTTGAAATGACTTAAACAGTGAGGCTGGAACAAAGGACTAATCTCTTCAATAATCATCTCACCTTCCTGTCACTTGGAGTCCAATTAAATAAATGACTGCCTGATCTTTTGTCAATTGTCAGCAGATCTGGCTTTTACTTTTAATCAGCCTGCACATCATGCAGCCTTAAAAAATTTTTTCCACCCTTTCCTTTGTCCATAAATATGAGAGTAGGAGTTGAAAAGAGTAGGTTTAAGAATGAGATAAATATGCAGATTTCTATAAGACATTCTTCATATTCTTCCTGAGTCACCTTTCCTGTGCAAAAATAATTAGGCCACTGATTTAGCTTGTCAGGAGCGCTGGATGACTTCCACATGCTGGGAGCTCTCCATTCTGGAAGAAGTTTTTAAGGACTGTTTTTTTCTCCTTTTTCATTGCTATTCCTATCTTTACAGCACAAAACTTCCTTTTAAACAACAAAGTATGCTCTTTACCTGGAAATTGGTTGAAGGAAAAACAGGTGCTTGAAAACAGGAACGGATTGTCTCTCTCTCAGTGACTTGGGAACCTGTGCTCCGAGTCTGTGGGTATGGTCCTGTAATGAATGTTTCTACGTTGCTCAGATCGAATGAGATCTGATTCTTTTTCTCAAGAAAAAGTCCTTGACTCAAAGAGAATTGCAAGTCAAGGGGAAACCAGAAAGGAAGACAGAAATGTTAACAAGGGAAGAAATAAAGATTCAGTAACATTCACAAGGACTGATCTGCAGTGTTAATTCATACGTGTGCAGTCTTCACGTCTTTCGTACCCTGCAGCCCAGGCAGCAGTACCATTAGGAAGGGAGCCTGGAAGTTCACATCTTTTCTGGCAGGAGTACAGATGTCCCAGCACTGGAGAAATGTTTGCCTATCATCTTTTCTTTACCTTCAACTCAGATGAAAATGGTAGCTTTCGATTAATGTGTGTCAGGACCAAAAGTAAAATAACAAAGAGGGTTAAAAATACCTGGTAAAACTTCTTTTCGGCAATATGACCCACAAGCAGTACTACCCCTCCCAAACGTTGGTAGGCAAAATTTAACAAAACATTTTGATTGCATGGTTTAGTTTTAAAGACAGAAAGGGAGAACTCCCATGAGAGGAAGGTGAAAATCAAGGAGCTGAACTGTCTTAGTCACTTGCTGGATTTAGTGACCAGGCTTTAACTTCCCCTTGGAATGGGAGACAGACTTGTGCTCTGTAAGATGGGACATTAATTAACTTTAACTCCATATAAAACCAGAATCCTAACAGTTGGTGAAAGGATGGGCTAAGAAAAAAAAAAAATATATATATATATATATATATATGCCAGCAGAGATAGACTGTGAGAAAAAGTATCTATTTCCATGGTAGATAGAAGGAAAAAAAAAAAAGTCACTCCTGAGAATTTGTAACCCTAGGTCTGGCCTCATTTCATTCACTGTTTTGAAAAGATGTTTGCCTCTTGAATACTTGAGATGATAATGCATATTAGCATTGTCCCCAGGACACACTACACTAATGCAAAAGTGAATCATTTCTGTAGGGCCATGATCTCTGCACTGGGCCAAGATCAAATGTCAAAGCAAATTTAGGAACTTAAAATAATGAGAAATCAAGTTTCATATTTTTTATTTAAAAATGTAGTACAAATTGTTATAAAAAGAAGAAATGAAATAAAAACATGATAAATTAATAAACTATTAGAATGAAGCAGACAGGTTTAGGAAAGAACTGAAATACAGTTTCAAAAATGAAAAATACAGCTGTTTCAATGAATCATTTAATAAGTTGAGTAGATTAGACACAGTAAAGAAAGAATTTTTGAACTAAAAGCTAGACATAGCAAAATCCATCAGGAAACAGCAAAATTAGAAAAAAGATAAACTGTGAGGGAGATTAAAAGATGGAGAAGAGAATAAGGAGATCTCACATACATTTAGCATGCACCCAGAGAGAGAAGGCTGAAAAAGGGAGAAGCAATATTCAATGAGAAATGAGGGAGAACTTTCCAGAATTGAAGAGAGATATGATTCTACAAAACAAAGATAGTCCTAAGCAGGATACATTAAAAAAAAAAAAAAAAAAAATCCCCCGGTAAACACATTGTAATGAAACTGTAGAACACATTGTAATGAAACTGTAGAACACCAAACACCTTAAAGCAGCCAAAATGAAAGACAGATTACTTACAACAAAGCCACTCTTATACTAACAGATTTCACAAAAACTAAAGGGGAGGGGAGATGCTTGAAATTTAAAAACGGAATAGAGTCCTCAAATTAACTGGTTGAGATAAATCCAAATAAGTCAGTATTTACAATAAAAGTTACTAAACTATCACAAAATTTTACTTCACTGAGGATTTTCATGTGATTTTTTTTTTCTTTTCCAGATAAATAGTAAGAATTAGTCTTGTGCTATCACTGAGGCCACATTCATTCATGCAGTTCAGTTCAGTTCAGTCGCTCAGCCTTGTCCAACTCTTTGTGACCCTATGAACCACAGCACACCAGGCCTCCCTCTCCATCACCAACTCCCGGAGTTTACCCAAACTCATGTCCATCAAGTCAGTGATGCCATCCAAGCATCTCATCCTCTGTCATCCCCTTCTCCTCCTGCCCTCAATCTGTCCCAGCATCAGGATCTTTTCAGATAAGTCAGCTCTTCACATCAGGTGGCCAAAGTACTGGAGTTTCAGCTTCAGCATCAGTTCTTCCGATGAACACCCAGGACTGATCTCCTTTAGGATGGACTGGTTGGATCTCCTTGCAGTCCAAGGGACTCTCAAGAGTCTTCTCCATCACCACAGTTCAAAAGCATCAATTCTTCGGCCCTCCGCTTTCTTTATAGTCCAACTGTCACATCTATACATGACTACTGGCAAAACCATAGCCTTGACTAGACGGACCTATGTTGGCAAAGTAATGTCTCTGCTTTTTAATATGCTATCTAGATTGGTCGTAACTTCCCTTCCAAGGAGTAAATGTCTTTTTATTTCATGTGTGCAATCATCATCTTCAGTGATTCTTGAGCCCAGAAAAATAAAGTCAGCCACTGCTTCCAGTGTTTCCCCATCTATTTGCCATGAAATGATGGGACCGGATGCCATGATCTTAGTTTTCTGAATGTTGGGCTTTAAGCCAACTTTTTCACTCTCCTCTTTCACTTTCATCAAGCAGCTCGTTAGTTCTTCTTCACTTTCTGCCATAAGGGTGGTGTCATCTGCATATCTGAGGTTATTAATATTTCTCCTGGCAATCTTGATTCCGGCTTGTGCTTCTTCCAGCCCAGCGTTTCTCATGATGTACTCTGCATATAAGTTAAATAAGCAGGGTGACAATATACAGCCTTGACGTACTCCTTTTCCTATTTGGAACCAGTCTGTTGTTCCATGTCCAGTTCTAACTGTTGCTTCCTGACCTGCATACAGGTTTCTCAAGAGGCAGGTCAGGTGGTCCAGTATTCCCATCTCTTTTAGAATTTTTCACAGTTTATTGTGATCCACACAGTCAAAGGCTTTGGCATAGTCAATAAAGCAGAAATAGGTGTTTTTCTGGAACTCTCTTGCTTTTTCGATGATCTAACAGACATTGGCAATTTGATCTCTAGTTCCTCTGCCTTTTCTAAAACCAGCTAGAACATCTGGAATTTCATGGTTCGCGTATTGCTGAAGCCTGACTTGAAGAATTTTGAGCATCACTTTACTAGCACGTTAGGGATTTGATTTAGGTCATACCTGAATGGTCTAGTGGTTTTCCCCACTTTCTTCACTTTAAGTCTGAATTTGGCAGTGTGTTCATGATCTGAGCCACAGTCAGCTCCAGGTCTTTTTTATGCTGACTGTATAGAGCTTCTCCATCTTTGGCTGCAAAGAATATAATCAGTCTGATTTTGGTGTTGGCTATTTGGTGATGTCCATGTGTAAAGTCTTCTCTTGTGTTGTTGAAAGAGGATGTTTGCTCTGACCAGTGAGTTCTCTTGGCAAAACTCTATTATTCTTTGCCCTGCTTCATTCTGTACTCCAAGACCAAATTTGCCTGTTACTCCAGATGTTTCTTGACTTCCTACTTTTGCATTCAAGTCCCCTATAGTGAAAAGGACATCTTTTTTGGATGCTAGTTCTAGAAAATCTTGTAGGTCTTCATAGAACCATTCAACTTCAACTTCTTCAGCGTTACTGATCGGGGCGTAGATTTGGATTACCGTGATACTGAATGGTTTGCCTTAGAAACAAACAGAGATCATTCTGTCATTTTTGAGACTGCATCCAAGTACTGCATTTCAGGCTCTTTTGTTGACTATGATGGCTACTCTGTTTCTTCTAAGGGATTCCTGCCCACGGTAGTAGATATAATGGTCATCTGAGTTAAATTCACCTACTCCAGTCCATTTTAGTTCACTGATATAAATATAAATAAATTCACTTCTCTATTGCCAACACATAGTAGGCACTCAGTTTTATGTGCTGGAAACAGACAAGTGAAAGAAACTAGCAAAGATTCTGTTTTCCTGGATTGCATTCATTCATAAAGCCATTCACTACCTAACTATAATGCACAAGATATTTCTTAAAAGACATCTCCAGGTTAAAAAGTTTTCAAGCCAAAATATTTTCTCAATTTTCCTGTAAGAAAATTAAAATTTTCTCATTTTTATTTGTTCAGTTAAGAGAAAATAAAAAATAGTCAGCTTGGTAAGTAAGATTAAGAATTCTACCTTCAGGACGTGATCACAGTTTGTAACATTTTTGCTACTGAATTAATGATATATGAAAGTATCAGATATCATTAATATTTCCACCAAAATACTCTACTGAGAGTTGAGGAAATATTAGATATGCAATAATTAATTTATTGGGTAATCATATCTTACTAAAGAAATGATCAGAAAATTAAGGAACTGTTAGAGTTTATTTCCAGAATTTGTCTATTAAAGTGTCTGAAAGCTCCTCAGGAGTAGGGACTGTGTCTGCTCTGAGTACTATTCTTTCCCCAGCATGTAGCATAGTCCCTGGCATGAAATAGGTGCTCAATAAATATTCATCTGGCTTCCCTAATGGTGAATAATCTGCCTGCAATACAGGAGATGCAGGAGACACTGGTTCGATCCCTGGTTTGGGAAGATTCCCTGGAGTAGGAAATGGCAACCCCTTTCCAGTATTCTTGGCTGGAAAATTCCATGGACAGAGGAGCCTGATGGGCTGCAGTGCACAGGGTCACAAAGAGTTGGACACGACTGAGCAACTAAGCAGCAGCAGAACCAGATCGTTGTGAATGAATGACCACTGCGAGTCAACTAATTTGTACCACACAAGGGCAGTAAGAAAAATGAAAATTAAAAAAAAAATTATACTTTCCTTTCTAAAATTCTAGGAGATTGGAGAAATAAATAAACTAGAACATAGGGATAGACTTTTGACCTTTTAAGTGAAACTCCATAGGAATTGAACTGTGATTATCATAGATTTAAATGTTATAATCTGAATCATTTCTTAACCCAACTGTACTAAATACCAGTAAGAGTATATAAAACCCAGTCTTGCCATACTTGTCAGTTAGAGTCACACATGGGCAAATTTTTTGTGTTTGGGATTAAATGGGAAACGCAGTCTGTATAATGTGAAAGAAAATTAAATACAATGGTTGTCTAACTCTGACAAAAAATACCCTAACACTTGCTGATCTCTTTTTTTTGTTGTTGTTGGAGAATGAGCTCTGGATCAGCATAAAACAGTAATATTTGTGCCAGAAAATTAAGTCTGGATTTTCAGCCAGGAATGATCATATCATAATACTACTTGAGATCTAATTCATCTCTAAAACAAAGCCCTGACTAGCCGAAGAGTGCTTCTTTTGACTTTTTGTGTATAGCACCTGGCATAGTTGGCCACGTGTGGAGGAGGGTCCATTTTCTTTGTTACAGTGATAATGGTGAATAAGAGCCCTTTCAGAAGATATGAAGAAGCCTCAGCATGACATGGACTTTGAAATAGCAAATTGCTGCAAGGGCAAAAGCTCATTATTTAAAAATCTTAGGGGGAAAAGTCATCAATAAATACTGAAGATCATTACCAATTGGTTTCAGCATAAAATATATAGGAAATGGATGTCTTAAACTGATTTGGGTTTTAAGAATTGATGTTAGTGATAATCTGCATGCATGAAATCATGCCCACATACCTAAATTGCAGGAAAAGAAAGAAATGGGTGACTAAGGTAATGTCAACACAAAATGGTAAAGCAGTTAGTTTGCTCAAATCAAAACAAACACTAAAACTGGCCATGTAGGTGAGTTATGTGAGAGTATAAGAAGTATGGGAAAGCATACATGTATTAAGCTCTCAACTGCTAACTTTTAAAAAAGTGAGCCTATTTTAAAAATATGAGGGAGACAGGAATTTGGAACAAGGGCCAGGGAGTTACTTGTTTGGGAAAGTTACTTGTTTGAACTTGCCTGGGGTCCTCTGGGGACCATTTCTGTACTGGGGTATCATTACTGGCAAACACCGTGAAATGATATCTTTTCCAGAAGATCCAGAATAATCATATGCTCTATTTCTTAATTCATCATTATGAAGATCAGGATTTTTTTCCTTTCCCCAAATAAATAGAGCAAACAGAGTTCAAATACTTTTTACAGCCTCTCATCACTGCCCAATTATAATGACTGAAGACATATTGAGTCTTTAATTATTAGCAATCTGGCTAGCAATTCATAACAAAGTCTACTTGCTAATTGAGATGAAATGCCTTTTGTCATCGACAAATTGAAACAATATTGCTATGCATGCTACAATATTTGTTTCTCTCTTTTCAGATCCTAATATGAAAAGATCATTAGTTTAGCACCATTTGGTCATCATACCCTCTCTGAGTTTCAGAGCAATTCCAAAGAAATCAAAGTTATTCTGATACAATGCACTCAATCTGTTGAGCTCCACTCATTAACTTTGGAAATTAAATGGGTGTGCTTAATAATATGAGCTTTCACCACTCTCCAAGCCTTCAAATTGGAACTTCAAAAAAAAAAAAAAAGACATTACATAAATCCATATTGGGGAAATGTGAATAATGTCAGTGTTCTTTTTTGGTAGGGGAGGGATTCTTCAAGGGCAAACCAAATTGTTTCTGTTCTATATGCATAGGTTGGAGAGAAGCAGCTTATCAAAAAAGCAGGAAATAAAAGAGCAGGGTAACTATTATAGAACTTCAATTTAGAATTTTTGATTTCTTTGTGTTCAGCCTATAGCTCATGGTAGTGCATCTGAAAGTCACAAAAATCAATGAGAGGGTTTTTGAAGACACACAGCATGAAGGCCTAATCTGGTGCCTTAATGCCTGACTCCTCAGAGCTGAGAAGGAGGTTGATCAATACATATATATTTTGGATTTAGGTGTATTTCAGGTTGGAATATCTTCTTTGAAGAATGTGGATATGACTGGGTTATTGGCCTCAAAGTCTCTTCTTGACCACAGTAAGTCTGTCTTCTCTTTGAATTGGTGAGTCTAGAAAGAACGGCAGAGGAATGCACTCAGTTTTATCCCAGCATGCGCGTGTGCTGACGCAGCATGAAAGAGGAATGCACCAGGAAAGATGAGAAAAAGGCAGTGGTGAGAAAGTTTCCAATGAACTGTGGACTCTTTCTTTCTCTCTTATGTAATCGTTTGTGGTGTAATCCATAGCATTGAAAGTCAGGCTTTTTAGTTTCTGGCACTTTCTGCAAGAGTTCATTGGCCTTACCTGGGGAAAGAATTATGCCGACAGGCAGTAGCCAGCAGTGACCTGAACAATTTCATCTTCCGCCTCTCTGTCATCTTGTGTCCCAACCACTTGTCTCAGCGTCACCCTATTCCTTAAAGAAATGAGACTGCCATCTTCTGGTGGCCTTCTGTGTGCTGTCATTAACATAGTCACTTTCTTTGCACTACAGATGACTCTATGACTATTTATATCGTTTAAATATGCTTGTCTTAGGCTTCAGGAATAAAAATTCAGATTTGGTCAACAAAATGGAGAACTGACTGCATGTTGACAGTTTTGCCATTTTTTTCTTTTGATGTGTTCATATCAACCCATCTGTGTTGTAGGTATTGCAGTGGAATAAAAAATGACTTGATGATTCATTTCTAGAATCAGCACATCAGGCAAATACTGTATATAGTCAAAACTTCATGAGAAAAATTGTTTGAATTGCTCAGAAAGTGTAATAAACATGATTTTGTGTGTACAATTACACATAGTAAAGTGAATGTCACCAGTATATAATGTATGCAGAATGATTATATATAATGAAGTATGCAGATATAAAATATAATTTTATAGTGTCTTTAATTATGTAAAGGAGAGCCATTTGGTTGACTCGTCAAAGTTAAATGTAATATAATATCTCTACAAATGAGATAATTAAAACTCAGATAATATATGCCCCATCATACATTATAAGAAACAAAATTAAATTGTGTACTTATATTTATTCTGAGTGTAAACTTAAAGTTATGAGAATTTAAAGCTTGTAGAAAAGACCAAATATATTGGCGTGTAATACTTTTCAAAAGGATAAAATTCATCTGACTTGTGTGTTGATATTTGTTGATTCGTTTAGTGATTGTAAAGTATTTATTTTCTTGTGCTTGCTCCCTCTCCTGACATTGTCTATTTGAACTGATTCCATGTTTCAGCTCATTTCTTTTCTCTTTTTCCAGGGAGGATTTAAATAACATATAATTTGTGTTAGAAAAAAATTCTTAATACAGTGATATATTTACTGCTCAAGAAAATTTTGTGAAAACAAACTTTAAAAATAGGTGTGATATTTAATAAAACACGGCCTATCACTGGGCTTCCCAAATGGCACTAGTGTTAAAGAACCCGCCTGCAAATGCAGAAGGCATAAGAGACATGGGTTCAATCCATGGGTTGGGAAGATCCTCTGGAGGAGGAAATGGCAACCCACTCCAATATTCTTGCCTGGAGAATCCCATGGACAGAGGAGCCAGGTGGGCTACAGTCCATGGGATTACAAAGAGTTGGACACTACTGAAACTACTTAGCATTCATGCACACAGTCTATCACTCTTGACCAAAGAACATCAGAAATACACCTTTATCAAAGTTAAATCTGTTAATATTATTATTGATACATACCAACGTAGCTGTAGAGTGTTTTGTGAAAGATGGAGTTAGGGAAATGTACTTGCAGGCTAGAGTTGATCATATGGGCGAGGCTTCTCAAGAACTAGTCAGAATTTGTAAACTAGGGAGCTTTCCAATTAGAGATTTTATGAATCTAGGCAAAGTTAAATCAGTTTCTAGTTTGTCTTGGAACATATGGGTCTGAATGAAGTGAGAAATTTGAGCTTAAATAATTTGTTTGCATGTCACAGTTTAGTATAGCTTACCTGTTTTGTGAGTTAGACAGTTTTTCAAGTTGTTATTGTACTTCACTTCTCAATAACAAAATGATTTCATTTTTGGCAGCCTTGATTCTACAAAGATAAAATTTGTGATTCCTCCCTCTTTGCTGCTAACAGTTGTTTTTTTTTCTTCAAGTATTTATAAATTATCAGATACATGGCAGACACTGTACTATTGTTACATGGAACTTATAATCTAGCTAGACAATGACTTAATTATATGATTAAAGCAAATGTGATTTGGCTTTTCCAGTCCGTGTGTGGATTAAAATAAGATTCTAGGCTGCTGCCAGTGCCCCCATCCTCACAGCTAGCCACTGCCAGCTCATGCCTCCACAGGAGACCCTCCAACACTAGCAGGAGGAGATGAGCACAAGTCCTTCAACTCCGCCATCTTGAACTAGAAGGCATAACTGAATAATTTTTAAGATCTAACTGACTTTATTCACTGGAAGATTTCAGTTACCCCAACAGGAAAATGTCAGCTACTGACCTCAACAGGAAGAGTGGTACCTTTCACTCCCAAGCAGGAAGTGCAACTACTTTACTCCTCCAACAGGAGGAAGACCTCTTTCTTGCCCAGCAACAAATGCAGTCAGTGAAAAACACCTCAGCTTAGCCAATGAAGAGCCGTCTTCACCTGAACTTTTACTTTTCTTCAGCGAGCTTTCTTTTTTTTTTTCCCCTTACTGATGACTTGCTTGTCCCAAAAACCTATTATGTGTAACTCCTTGGAGCACCTCTGTGTATGCCAGATGAGACATTGCCTGATTCATGAGTCATTTAATAAAGTCAATTAGATCTTCAAACAAAAAAATTCTAATCTTTAATTACTCTGAAATGAACTGAGTATCTGTCTGTCCCACTCCCACCCTCCCCTCAGTTCATATGTTGAAATTCTAATTCCCAATGTTGATGTTATTAGGAAGTGTGGCCTTTGGGAAGTAATTAGGTCATAAGGGTGGCGCCTTCATGAATGAGATTAATGCCTTTATAAAAGGGACCCCAGAGAGCTTTCAGTTTCTTTTCATTGTGGAAGAATAGTCTGCAATCTGGAAGAGGACTCTTATGAGAACCAGACATGACACCCTGGCCTTAGACTTTGGCTTCCAAGATTGTGAGAAATAAATTTTTATTGTTTATATGCCACCCAGTCTATGGTGCTTTCTTATAAAAGCTCAAACTAAGTCTCTCTCTAATGCACGTGGAAAGATTCTTGGTTTTTACCTACTGTGGCAGGCAATCTTGACTGACAGCTATAGAGATCTCAGTTTATGGGTGAGCAAGTGGCTATCTCAAATTACAGCTTCCTATGATTAGATATAACCACTTGAAGAAATTATGGCAACAGGATGTAAGTGAAAATGGTGTTTACTTTCCAGAAAGTATGTTCAACTCAAAATGAAGGTGTATGCCTTCTTCAAAACTTTCCCCTCTGATGGCTGAAATACAGATGTGATGGTTAGAGGTTGATCAGGATCTTGGGAAATCAGGTGAAATTCAGATGATGAGAATGACAGAGGAACAAAATAGAGGAAATTAGAGTCCCTAAGGATCATGAAGTCCCATTTACCTCCAAAATTCATTTACTTCAGCAATAAATAATTGTTTATCTTGTTTAAGCCGTTTCTATGTTGGGACTTCTGTCACTGCTTAAGCCTGCATTGCATGTGTTTTCAGTCGTGTCTGACTCTTTGCAACTCCATGGACTTAGCTTGCCAGACTCCTCTGTCCCTGGAATTTTCCAGGCAAGGATACTGGAGTGAGTTGCCATTTCCCATTCCAGGGGATCTTCCTGACCCAGGGATCAAACTCACATAATGAGCGTCTTCTACACTGGCAGGCAGATTCTTCACCACTGCACCCCCTGGGAAGCCCCAGGCTTACTTTGTTCAAGGGTAAGATAAGCAAGAATTGAAAGTGTTGTGTCTAATGATCCCACCACAGATGGACGATGGTTGGAATATTGAATATTTTAAACTTTAGTACTTCTCAGTCATGAGACTATATAAAGCTTCCTTATATGGCACCTCTTGCATTTCAGAAAACTTTGCAGATGTGTCCTTATTCAGTCCTTATGGCAAACTTGTACAGGGAACAGGAAAAGTATTAATGACCTCATTTTAAAGATGAGGGAACTGTGACTCAGAAGAATGATCACATGCTCAAGCTTATTGAGCAGGGTGGTAATATATTCAGGGCTAAAATCCAGGCCATCCTGGTTCAGAGATTTTCTGACCACAGCTTTTTTAAAAAGTATTTTACTCATTTATTTTTTATTAATTTTGGCCGTGCTGGATCTTTGTAGCAGCACTCGGATTTCTCTTGTTGAGGAGCATGGGCTCTAGAGCTTGGGGGCTCTTGGTAGTTGTGGTGTTCACGCTTAGTTGCCCATGGCCTGTGGGATCTTTGCTCCCTGACCAGTGATCAAACCCACATTGCTTGCACTGGAAGGTGGATTCTTAACCACCGGACCACCATGGAAGTCTGCCTCCCACAGTTCTTGAGTGGCAGCGCATGCTTTCCCTGGCACACAGTGATCATGAGAGGCTAATCAGGATTCCATGTTTTTGTCTCAGCAACTTAAGTTTGCACCTACCACAACTGATAAAGGAGGTTTATTCTTTTCAGAGGCACCTGACTGAAAGGATCAAGTCTGAGAGTCCTGGGCTCTGACTCTGTTCTAACTTATCTGTTAAAAGAAAGCAGTAGATTAGAAAAGTTCCCTCCAAGGAATGCATTCTCTCCGGGGAGCCATCCAGCACTGATATCTTCTGACTGGTTTCGAGAATCTAACCAACATAGAAACATCTGTTTGCTCCCTTTTTTGGGAGAAATTATAAAGAAGCGAGAGAATGTCTATTAATTTAAAAGAAGAAAGTGCTTCCATTAGAAATCTGTGGGTACTCTACTGCAGGAATCCTTAACTGAGAATAAATATTACCAAAACTTCGTATGAATTGGGAATGATGTCACTTTCTATCAGTTTCCATGGCAGTAGGATTGTAATATTTAGCAAATAAAAATGGAAAATGCCCAAATAAGTCTGACTTTCAGGTAGATTATGAATATTTTTTTTTTAGTATCAATGTGTCCCTTGCAATATTTGGAAAATTCTAAGAATTATTTGTTGTTTATCTGAAATTCTAGTTTAACTGGGTGTCTCAAATTTTACCTGGCAATTGTTTGTGGGGTAGATACTAGAGACTGGCTTGTTTACCAACTATTCAGCCTCTATTTAGTTCGTTAGTGTACCAGGGAAGCTTTTGCATGTGATTTAGGTACTGTTAATCTGATGCTCTTGTTCAAAACGTATATTCAGAACTGAGTTACACAGTCAGAGAAGAAAGCATGAAGCTCCATCTCCTTGGTGCAGTGCATACAGAGGCAGTGTTCCTTTTCTAGTTTTGCAAGCTGCTTGCTGGTCATGGAAGGAGAAGCAGCATTTTGGGTGTCCAGTTCTATGTGACAGCTTCAAGACATCTCTGGAAACTCAGTCCAGAGTCCGTTTCCTCAACTATTGCCTCAGTCCAGGAATAAATGCCATCCGGCTTAATCTAGTTGGAATGGTTTCTTTTCTTTGTAACTGGACCATGACTGATACAGTTCTTAAATTATTTTAAATATTAAAGGGAAGGGGAAAAATGAGTTGTTCTCTGTTTTTAAGCTTATAAACAACATCATAAAAACAAACATTTATTGAAGAAAGAAATATAGCCTTCATTCTACCACCCTAAGTAATCCTGTATTTCAGTTCATCAAAAAAATCATTTTTGTGTTCCTTCCAGTCCTAGTTCTTATGCAGACATCGTTTTTCATATTGTAATCATAATGCAGATACAATTTTACATTCTACTTCCCTTCCTTCACATTATTCCATAAATACTTTCAGTATTGTTGCATAGTTTCCATAATCATTTTAATGACTGTATAACTAACAGTTCTTCTAGTTGATTATTATAATTCACTTAATTATTCTCTTATTTTTGGATGTAAAGGGTTTTTTTGCCATTATAAATAATTCTTTAGTTAATAAGAAGTTTTTTTCCTTCTTTGGAATTATTTCCTTAAGATAAATTCCCAGCAGTGGGATAACTAGGTCAAAGGCTGTGAACACTCTGTGTCTCCTAAAATGTTTCCCTCAAATCGCTTTCCACAAGAGATGTAACGATTTTAACTGGGAGGCAAATTTCATGGGTGATTGAATTAAGGAAAGTCAGTGAAAGCTAAACATCCTTCAGAATGTATATGACCCAGCTGTACACAACCCACAAAAAGGAGAAATGCATAGAACAAGTGACCAAATAAGGCATGGAAACAGTACATTTTTCTGTTAAGGACCAGATAGTAAATACTTTCAGTTTTGCAGGCCATACAATCTCTGTCCCAGTTAGTTAACTCCACTCTTGTAGCAAGAAGGCAGCAATAGAGAATATATGTAAATGGATGGATGTGACCGTGTTCCAATAAAAACATATTTACAAAATCAGGCTGCAGGGCCACTTGGCCAGCTGGCTGTAGTTCAGCAACCCCTGACTTCCGGAATCTGGCTTCAGATGGCACTCATAGTAATTCAACTATGTTTCACAAATCTCTTAACACTAGTAAGATTATCAGCTTTACAATGAAAAAAATTAATATGAAAAAGAAGACTTGGTTTAAAATGAACTCTGATGATAGCTTAAAGAGAAATAAAGTTTGTGTATGAGATAATCTGGAAGCAATAAGAAAGGACACCAATACTTAGAAATAAACTTGGGAGAACTATCCAGAATTTGAAAGAGCTTTGGAAAATGGATTCCCACCCAAAACCTAGAACAAGGATAGAAGTAGCTGACCAGGCTCAGGAATAATACCTATGCCCTAGCCTTCATTCCGTCATGGTGTTTCTTCTCTCAGTGTCTGAGTCAATCTAAGGGCAGAGTTATTGACCTTTTGACTGTGATTTTTACTGGCTAGAATGGACCAACATCATTAGGGTTCTTGCCGCAGATAGCTAACACTGCACACTCCACTCCACTCCAATGTGGAAACCCCGGGGGGCTGTATTAAAGGTGGAGTCTCTTGAGTGAGGAGAATGGGGTGGGGTGGGTATCATTCCTCATCCTCTGTAGATGCCAATCAGTGGGAGAGTGGAACAACAGCTAGACGTGCTTGTTAGGCCCCCTTGAATTTTTTACTTCAAGTTTAGGCAATCAACTCTCTTTAGTAGTGCATGTTTATTATCTATTGTGTGTTAGGACATGCTCAACTATCTGACTTACAGTAGATATAATCCGTATAATAATAGTTGACCTTTATTGGATATACCTGGAGGTCTATGTAGTACTGAACATACAGTTTTCAATTCTTACAGCGACTCAATATTAAGTGGGGAATATTATTATTCACATTTTATAAGCAAGGAAACAGAGGCCCCAAGAGATTAGAGAGCTGAATTACCCACTGAATGTGGACCATTACACACCCAGTGTTCTTGACTGTAAGGCTCTTAAACATGACATAGTGTCTCTTTTGGTTCAGTAGGAAATGAGACCTTCTTCTTTTTTTTCTATTACATCCAGTAAGCAAGCGGGCAAAAGTGAAAAATAGAACACCTCCTGTTATGTCAGAGATGTCTGGTCATCTTCAGAAATGGTCATCTAAAAATAGTAGCCCTTGAAAATGAGGAACCTGGGAACTAAAACCTTCTTGCACGTACAGGAATGCTCATCTGTCTGTACTTCTGCTTCCTGTTCACTGAGGAACGTGCATCCTCATGGGTGAAGGTGAGCATCCCTCCAGGGGGTGGAGCCCTGGAGAGGTAAAAAACAAGGTGGATTCCACAGAGAATAATGATTCTGCCTGTGCTCTCGGCAGAAGAAATAGCGTACATACTGCCTCTCAGTCTGAGCAATATCCTTTGGTTTCTCCTCCTGCCATTAGACCCTCCAATGGCTGATTTTCTCCTACTCCTTAGAATTGTCTTGATTCTCATCCTGTCTAGCTATGCCTCGGTGTCTGTTCGTGTTCCATGATATTGTGTACTATTGCATATACGTGGAATCCAGAAAAATGGTACAAATGTGAACCTATTTGCAAAGCAGAAATAGAGACACAGATGTAGAAAACAAACGTATGGACACCAAGGAGGAAGAAGAAGGGCGGGATGAATTGGGAGATTGTGGTTGACATATATGCACTACTATGTATAAAGCAGATAACTAATAAGAATATTTTCATACTGTTCATGGGGATCTTAAGGCAAGGATACTGAGGCAATCTGCCATCCTCTTCTCCAGTGGACCACTTTTTGTCAGAAGTCTCCAGTAGTCATGTATGGATGTGAGAGCTGGACCATAAAGAAAGCTGAGTGCTGAAGAATTGATGCTTTGATGTTGGAAAAGACTCTGAGAGTTCCTTGGACTTCAGGGAGATCAAACCAGTCAATCCTAAAGGAAACTAGTCCTGAATATTTATTGGAAGGACTGATGCTGAAGCTAAAGCTCCAATACTTTGGCCACTTGTTGTGAAGAACTAACTCATTGGAAAAGGCCCTGAAGCTGAGCAAGGTTGAAGGCAGGAAGAGAATGGGAAGACAGAGGATGAGATAGTTGGATGGCATCACCAACTCGATGGACATGAGTTTGAGCAAGCTCTGGGAGTTGGTGATGGACAAGGAAGCCTGGTGTGCTTCAGTTCATGGGGTCGCAAAGAGCCAGGGTCACCAAGAGTCAGACACGACTGAGGGACTAGACTGAAATGAATGAGAACCTACTCTATAGCACAGGGAACTCTACTTAGTGCTCTATGGTGACCTAAGTGGGAAGGAAGGCCAAAAAAGAGGGGCTATATGTATACGTCGGAGAAGGCAATGGCACCCCACTCCAGTACTCTTGCCTGGAAAATCCCATGGACAGAGGAGCCTGGTAGGCTGCAGTCCATGGGGTCGGGAAGAGTTGGACATGACTAAGCGACTTCACTTTCACTTTTCACTTTCATGCACTGGAGAGGGAAATGGCAACCTACTCCAGTATTCTTGCTGGAGAATCCCAGGGACGGGGGAGCCTGGTGGGCTGCCGTCTCTGGGGTCGCACAGAGTCGGACACGACTGAAGCGACTCAGCGGCAGCAGCAGCAGTGTGTATATACGTATCGCTGATTCGTTTCGCTGTACAGCAGGAACTAACACAACATTGGAAAGCAACTAAACTCCAATAAAAATTTTAAAAAAGAAAAATCAGAAAACCGAAACAATTAGAGATGTTAATTTTTCTTTTAATTGGAGTGACCTCTAAATTTCAGAGGTTGATGTGAACATGGAGGAGGGGAAAACACTAAAGGAACATGCCAAGCTGCTTATTTCCTGTGTTTCATGGGAACTTACCTTTTGGCAGAGCTGATTTTTTTTTCCAGATTCTAAAATTCCATGAGTGACAAAATATCAAAGACATTCAGGTGTCATTTACAACTTGGCCAAGTTTTAAATTTTGTTTGGTAAGGATATTGAAAAGCAAAAACAAACACAAGTAATCACCATCATAACCACTATCATTTCATAACAGAAAGAACATTTTCAACACTAGAAGTGGCCATAATCTCAGAAAAAGAACAATGCTTTAAATTGAATTCGTTTTATTTAAAAAAAAAAAAACCAACCCGCTACATTGTCCTTGTATTTTGCTTGTGACAGCTTATAACTTAATTTTGAGCTGGCCCAGGTCCAAGGCCTGGTGTTTGGGAAGTGCTGGCATAATGGAAAGAATCTTATCTTGGAGTCAGACAGGCCGGGCTTCAAATCCTGGCTTCTGCATGTGACCTTGAGCAACTCAGACAGTGAGTCTGGAGTTCTCCTAATGGGGAGAACTGGGAGGCCCTCAGGAGGTCCCTGGGGGTTCAACCCAGGTTCGATCCCTGGGTCAGTAAGGTACCTTGGAGAAGAGAATGGCTATCCACATCCTGACTTATGTCTACTCTGTCTTTCTTTTCTCCATTATGTGTTACAACTGTTGAACAAGAAACAAAGCAAATTTACCATGAAAGCTATTTTTAATTTTTTATAAAATAGTTTATGTATTTATTTGGCTGCTCCAAGTCTTAGTTGCTACATGTGGGATCCTCAACCTTCATTGTGGCATGCAGGGTCCTTTACTGTGGCATGCAAATCCTTAGTTGCAGCATGTGGGGTCTAATTCCCTGACCAGGCATTGAGCCTGGGCCCCTCGCATTGGAGTCTTACCACTGGATCACCACGGAAGTCCCCTGATGGTTTTTATTGATATATAAGCATATGAGTTATTTGAATTGTAGCCTTTCTATAAATTCACAAATACCAGTTAGTTAAAAATGACTCAGGTGATTTCTAAATTACGCCTTCAAAATAATTTTTAGATTATTTTGAACAGTTGGCCAATGAACCAAGGGAAAGTAAAACAAACACCATCAAACATGTAGTTAAACGTGGTCCAGTTCTTGGACCCTGGGCTATCACACCGCTGTTAGCGTGAAGACTGGCTGAGTGTATCATCTTAAAGGACTCTCACTCCCTGACTACATTTTAGCTGGGCTTCTCTGAGCCCTCTTCTCTACTAGGCCTTATCCTTGGCCTGTCAGCCTAGTTCAGCAAGAATCCTGCCAAACCAGTTTAGTAGGGAGTCCCTCTATCCTTGACACCAAACCAAATTCCTCATAACTTTCTTTCTACTTCCTCACCCTGCACATTGGCTACAAATACCCAGCTGCTTTTGGTGGTTTCCAGAGTTATGTTCAATCTCTCTCTGTTACTGAACCTCCAATACTTTGGCCACCAGATGGGAAGAGCCATCCCATTGGAAAAGACTTTGATGCTGGGAAAATTGACGGCAAAAGGAGAAGAGGGTGGCCGAGGATGAGAATGAGATGGTTAGATAGTATCACCGACTTCAATTGACATGAATTTGAACACACTCCAGGAGATAGTGGAGGACAGAGGTTCTTGGCGTGCTGCAGTCCGTGGGGTCCCAAAGAGTGAGACATGATTTACCAACTGAGCAACAATGACCTCTACTGAGATGGTCTTGAATAAAGTCCTCATTTATTTTACTGTGTGCAGTGCAATTTTTCTTTGATGTATCTCAAACCTACACTGTGTTGGAAACATATAAATTAATTAAATTAATTGCTCAGTCGTGTCCGACTCTGCGATCCCATGGACTATAGCCTACCAGCCTCCTTAATCCATGGAATTTTCCAGGCAAGAGGACTGGTGTGGGTTGCCATTTCCTTCTCCAGGGGATCTTCCCAACCCAGGGAAGATATAAGAAGATATAAGATATAAGAAGATGTGGAAAGTCACATGAGGAATTAACTCTAGTAATGGTCATAGTCAGTTGATCTTCCCTGGTGGCTCAGACGGTAAACAATCTGCCTGTGATATAGGACACCTGTATCCTTTGACCTGCCATCCCTGGGTCAGTAAGATCCCCTGAAGAAGAGAATGGCTATCTACTCAAGTATTCTTGCCTGGAGAATTCCATGGACAGAGGAGTCTGGTGGGCTACAGTCTATGGGGTCACCAAGAGTTGGACATGACTGAACAACTAATGCTAACACTATAGTAAGTTCCAGGCTTTATAAATTATTATTATTTTTTAATTTCAGGGATTAAAACTAGACACAGTTGCTCTAATTTGATCCTCTGGGGGCAAAGAGAAGTTAATTTCCATCCCTAAGAACTAATCATTTGAGAAGGAACAGGGCAGAAGAATTTTTCACTCATGAAGTGTTTGTTAAATGCCTTATATTACCATAATTATTTTTTCTAGTGTTTGGAAGACTAGCAAGGAAGCTTTCTTAAGTGCCTTCACTGATGACAGGTTTGTTATAGGTAAAAATGCCAGAGGTTTTTTCCTAGCAAGTGTGTGTCAGCACTGATGTTGCTATTAGTAATTCCCTCCCCACCAACACTTTGCTTCCCGCTGCTTCATGTTGGCCTTCTTAATTATGGAAAAGAATCCTGGGGGAAGGGGGAAAAAAGTGGTTCAAAAAGTTTCCTTTTCTCTGCAGAACTGCTTAAGAAACCATTTGATTTGCATTGTACCACTTTGTCCTGAAGTTATTATTATATATTGTTATTATTATTTTTACTCTGCGGTGGTTTACAAGTCATTTGCAGTGTGGCCTAAGTGCTGAGTACTCACAGCCCTGATCCTCTTGTATCTTTCTCCCACTATGTTGCTAACCTGACAGGGTCATTGAAAGGAAAAGAGAAAAAAAAAATTTTTTTTTTTTTCCCCTATGAAAGTCAGTGACAGTTTTGATTATAAGTTCTTCCAAAGCAGGATCTGGTCAGATGTATCTGTGTTCTCTGCAGACCCAATCTGGGGCATAGTTAGTGCACAATAAATAGGTATTGAGATTTGTCATCCATTTTTGAATATTCCATCCAGTTTTCTTCTCAGGGCTGTACTAGTTTTCCAGGGCTGCTGTAACAAATTACTACAACAAAATTTTATTTTCTCATAGTTCTGGAGGCTAGATGTCCCAAATCAAGATGTTGGTAGGGCCACACTCTCTCAGAGGGCCCCAGAGGAGAATCCCTCCTTTGACCTGCCTAGATTTTGGTGCTTGCTGAAATCCTTGCAGTTCCTTGGCTTATATCACTACAGTCCCTCTGCCTCTGTCCTGCTCCCCTGTGTTTGTGTCAGATTCCTTCTTCTTCATAAGATACCCAGTCATTACAGTAAGGCCCACCCTTATCCAGTATGACTTAATTTTATTTTATTTTATTTTTTTTTGTCTGAGCAGGCTTTTTTTTTTTTTTTTTTTTTGAGCAGGCTTTTTATTTTTTTTATTTTTTTTAATTTTTTTATTAGTTGGAGGCTAATTACTTCACAACATTTCAGTGGGTTTTGTCATACATTGATATGAATCAGCCATAGATTTACACTTATTCCCCATCCCGATCCCCCCTCCCACCTCCCTCTTCACCCGACTCCTCTGGGTCTTCCCAGTGCACCAGGCCCGAGCACTTGTCTCATGCATCCCACCTGGGCTGGTGATCTGTTTCACCATAGATAGTATACATGCTGTTCTTTTGAAACATCCCACCCTCACATTCTCCCACAGAGTTCAAAAGTCTGTTCTGTATTTCTGTGTCTCTTTTTCTGTTTTGCATATAGGGTTATCATTACCATCTTTCTAAATTCCATATATATGTGTTAGTATGCTGTAATGTTCTTTATCTTTCTGGCTTACTTCACTCTGTATAATGGGCTCCAGTTTCATCCATCTCATTAGGACTGATTCAAATGAATTCTTTTTGACAGCTGAGTAATATTCCATGGTGTATATGTACCACAGCTTCCTTATCCATTCATCTGCTGATGGGCATCTAGGTTGCTTCCATGTCCTGGCTATTATAAACAGTGCTGCAATGAACATTGGGGTGCACGTGTCTCTTTCAGATCTGGTTTCCTCAGTGTGTATGCCCAAAAGTGGGATTGCTGGGTCATATGTTGATTATATCTGCAAAGAACCTTTTTCCAAAGAAGGCCACAGTCAAATGTCCTAGTCAGTCAATTCTTGTTAGTTGTTTAGTTGTATCCAACTCTTTGTGACCCCATGGACTGTAGCCCATCAGGCTCCTCTGTCCATGGGATTTCTCAGGCAGGAATACTGGAGCGGATAGACATTCCCTTCTGGGGATCTTCCTGACCCAGGGATCGAACCTGAGTCTCCTGCATTGCAGGCAGATTCTTTACTTTCTGACTACCAGGGAAGCCGTCATAATTCCTAGGTAGACACAAACTGGGGTGGGGGGTGGGGGAGATCACTGTTTAACCCAGTATAAGGCATAAAGAATCCGTCACCCTGGAGGAGGAATAGAATAGTGTTAATTGCTCAGTAGTGTCCAACTCTTTGAGACCCCATAGACTCGTAGCCTGCCAACCCAAGGATTGAACCCAGGTCTTGTACATTGCAGGTAGATTCTTGACCATCTGAGCCACCAGGGAAGCCCAATAAGAATTGTTTTGAGCTGCAGCGACTGAGAAGAAGCAGGTACAAGGAACATTCCCTGCCCTCCTCCTATTTGCCTAAATAGATATTGCAGCACATAAATGTGTCCCCCTTCTCCTCTCCACCAGCAAGGACAAAAGTTAATCCCTAGTGTTTAATCCTCAGTGCCTAAACAGCTTCAGGTTGTAGAAGGCCCTAGAGAAATCTACATAACAAATGACTAACTAGCCTTTGTCTGCTCCTAGCTTCCTCCCATAGATCTACCTTCCCACATTTTGCCACGTTTGAAAGTCAAAAAAAGCTTTCTTTTCTCTTGTCATTTCTCCATGAGTTTATAGTTCTTTATTGAAGATGTTATGTATAAGCTGGAGTTTTAAGACTTCACTTTGAGTTACTCAATTTTCCTTGGGTGTCTCCCATTCATACATGAGGTATACATATTAAAAAACTTACTTGTTTTTCTCTTGTTAATCTCTTCTATTACAGGGGTCTCAACCAAGAGTAGAGGGAAAATTATTTTTCCTCTTCTACTGTCATATCATTTTAGACTTTTTGAAGTTATTGCTATAGTTCTAACTCTTTGAGATAGCTATTGGCCATTCAAGGTATTAAAATCTCCTTGGTTTCCTTTTAGCTCTGAGTTAAAATCAAATATCTCTTGATGCCCTAGGCCATCACTTGATTTGATGGGGTACCCAGCTTCTCAGCCCGGGGGAGATGGCTTTTACTTCCATACTGTTCAGCCAGATACAGGGGACAGATTACAATAATCCCAAGAGCCTTCCTCCCTAGTATGAATCCCTCAAGACAGTCCTTTTTCAATTAGGATGAATAATTTTCCTCCTCTGACTACTTTCTCTCTCTCAGATCCTTGCCCTTTGAAGCTTGGAACCAGTGTAAATGCTAATTTGAAATTAACATACAATTTATTTCTTTGCTAACCTCCCCTGGTTTACTGCCAGCTTCTTACCTTGACCTCTCACAGATACCTTAGGCACTGATTTATTGATACTTCCTTTTTAAAGAGCCCATAACTATTTTTCTCCAGGTAATGTTGGGATCTATTTAAATTCTCTCTGTCTCTTGTGTGTATGTGGGCGTGGGGGTAGCGGTGGGGTGTGGGTGGTGTACATGCATGCAGGTGTCTGTGTGAAGCAAAGGCATTGGATTAATGTCCTGTCTACCTCAGGTACCTGTGGGAGCAATATAAGATTCCGTCTGGAAGTAAACAGCCACTTCTTATTTATTATTATGTTTCAGAAGTTTCTGATAGTGCTCTCTCCTCAAAGGCAAGAGGTTGAAAAGACACTTATTTACTTGAACAGGTAGTCCCACCAGACACTAC
The DNA here is from genome assembly GCF_910594005.1 of Cervus elaphus. Lineage (NCBI taxonomy): Eukaryota > Metazoa > Chordata > Mammalia > Artiodactyla > Cervidae > Cervus > Cervus elaphus. Next base: position 28,809,299 of record NC_057840.1, read on the forward strand.
CTCAAAGACCATCCCTTTTGCCTGGGAGGACAATATTTTTTGCCAGTCATTGTGGCTCTTTTCATTTTCACATGATATCCTGTAACTTCTCTCTGATTAAGTGACATCTTTTCAGAATGTTGCATATCATGTTGAAGGATTCTGTACTACTCTTTCTGTGGATCACAGCTAAACAACACCACCTGAAGGCATGTTTCCTATGATCTTCTCAAATGGCTTCATTGCACTGACATTTCCTTTAGTTTATCATCCTTAATTAGGGTTCACTGCTGTTTGGACTTTTTATCTCTCTCATTACCTTCCTTCTTCACAAATATTTATTGAACTTATGTTCTTTACCAGGATTGGGGCTAGAACTCATTGAGAAAAGTTAATACAAGTCATAGGATTTTCCCTTAGACACTACTTTTACAAACGGATAAACCATATATAACAGTAGAACTTTGATCTATCATCTCTGCAGCAACCAGCCTGGAAAGTTAAACCAACACTTCTGCAGCAATCAGGCAAGGATGGTCAGGACTTGGTCTATGAGTGCCAGGATCCCTATTTATTTGTCTCTACTTCCAGCTCAGGACCAACAAGAGAGAACCAAATGTGTTCTCCAAACCAATCACGTAGAATACCTGGCTTCCTGTTAGCCCACCTCCTGCTTCCCCGTGTTAACAAATCTCTAATCAAGGCACACCTGGAGTCTTCCTTTTTGCACTATGAAGTTTTCCACTCCCTTGCCTGCTTTTGAGTCTCTGTCAAATGTAAGTGGTGGTGACTGACTCCCATGCTATAGAAAGTTCTCCGTAAGTAGGCCTGTTTGTTCTCATTTGAATGGTCTTTGTTTATTTCCCCAGTTTTCCTGAAGGTTCCACTGAGATCCACTCTGCACTGCCTGTCACTTTGATGTCTGATGCTCTTGGAGGCCCCTGCATTTTGCTGCTTGATGCTCGTTGAATCCACACTGCTGAGGTAAGTCAGCACTAGGCCTCAACTTGACTGCTTTTGTGTTACTTGGCTATTTATTCTCAGTTTGGTACCGGGGTTTTGTTATTGGTTTCCATTTGTTTGGCATCCTTGGTGGAATCAAGCCACTCCTTTTCATCCCCTTTTGTGCTTCCATGTTTGGTTGTGTCTGTAAATGTGTCATGATAAGGAGACTTACTGAATAGAACATAGGCATAGACACTTATAGGGTTTAAGACCTTTATAGGGTATAAGCCCATTGTGCAAAAGCCAGCTTCATTAACCATTGAGTTTATGGTTTCTGAAGCCAGTGTCCGTTTAGAAAAAAAGAAATGTGTCAACAACAAAACTGGATAGAGGTCTCCTTCCATCTTTAATTCCTGATTTGAGAGCTTGACTTTGAGTGTTCTGAGAGCTTGGTGTTTATTGGGAGGTGCGGACTGTCAGGTCTGTGTTTGGAGGCAAATAAATGTTAGTTGGGGCCCAAGGCATGAGGTAGTTAATCATCACTTTTCAGTGACCATTGCTACGGGTTTGTCTAAGTCTAAATCACCTCTTTTTGTTAAAAAAAGTTCCGCTTCTTATGAATGCTCTCTTAAATCTTGCACCTATTTCTCTAATGGCATAACTTCACTGAGGGTGATTTGGCTTTTAGTGGCCATTCTGGGAAACATTTGACTTGAACATGATTGTTCGTTTGATATTGCCACCTGGAGAACGTTTGACTTGAGCACAATTGTTCATTTGATATTTCTGCCACCAGCTTTTTATGACCCCAGAGAGGCACAGCCACTCCCTGCCTCCCCAGGAGACCCTCCAATACTAGCTGGTAGCTCTGGCCCAGGCTTCTCTGAAGTCACTGCTTGTGCCCTGGGTTCTGGCATGTGCCAGACCTTTTGTGTGACCTCCAAAAGTAGAATCTCTGGTTTTCCCCAAGCAATCAAGCCCCACTGGCCTTCAAAGCCAAATGCTCTGGGGACTCCTGATCTAGCTTCTGATGTGGGTCTAGAACGTTTAGTCCTGTGGGAGAACTGGTCACCCACCCAGAGGGTAAGGGATTTTATTATCTTACAAGTGTGACTTCTACCCACTTATTGGCTTTCTTCTTTGTGTCTTTGAATGTGCAATTATTTTTGATAGGTTCCAGTCTTTTTTATTGATGCTTGTTCATCATTTAGTTGTGATTTTGGTCTTCTGAAAGGAGGTGAACTCAAGGTCCTTCTACTCTGCCATCTTGTCTCCAATCTTTAATTGATCGTTTTTAGAGGCACCCTAGAAGGAAAGAGAATAATATTTTTCAAGTCCAATAAGCAGCATTTTTTATTGGTAGCAGAGGCCTCCAAATAAAATTCTCATCAACAATTTCTTCACTAGAAGACTCTTTGGCCAATGACAATGAACAATTTGACAAGCTCGTATATCAAAAGATAAGACGCATTTCTGAGGTAATTCCTCCCCAGGCTTGTCTTCCAGTTGCCTCCCACTATCAAATATTCCTCTTCTTTTTTCCTTTATAATCTCTCTGTTTATACCTCTGTGGACTCCTCCCTTTTGTCTCTCTTGTTCAGATCACCTAATTTTTTTAAGAATTGAAACTCCAGTTTTGTCTTAAGATCCATCCCTCCCATGAATCAAGTGTGTAGGCAACTGTAGAATTTAAACTTTGGAACCAAGCTAAATCATGAGCTATAACTAAGGTATCTTTAAATGCAGACAAGACCAACAAATATTCATAGAACAATTTAAAATTCTTTGGGGTGCATTAGACCCATGGTTGTGCTGAGCTCAGTCACTAAGTCATGTCTGACTCTGCGACCCCATGGACGCTTAGCCTGCTAGGCTCCTCTGTCCATGGGGATTCTCCAGGCAAGAATACTGGAGTGGGTTGCCATGCCCTCCTCCAGGGGATCTTCCCAACCCAGTGATCGAACCCAGGTCTCCTGCATTGCAGGTGAGACCCATGGTTACCTGATCTATGTTAAGTTATATACATGTTGGTTGGAATCTCAGATGCTAAATTCTGAATTGCAAAAGGTGATTGAACTGACCCAGAAAGGGAACTGCAGGATCCTTCCTTCCTCAGTAAACTTGAAAGTCAAAAAAAATGCACCTGCCAATAGAGCAAAGTCTCCTAAAAGTCATACCCAAAATATTTCCAGTAAAAATCAGTTGAAGATCTGTTGCATGATAATGTGAATGTAGTTAACACTACTATTAGTCACTCAGTGGTGTCTGACTCTTTTCAACCTCATGGACTGTAGCCCACCAGGCTCCTCTGTCCATGGAATTCTCAAGGCAATCGTGAAGTGGGTAACCATTCCCTTCTCGAAGGGATATTTTCAATCCAGGAACTGAATCCACATCTCCTGCATTGCAGGTGGATTCTTTACTGTCCAAGCTACCGGGGAAGCCCAACACTACTAAACTGTACTCTTAAAAGTAGCTAAGGATTTAAAATTTTACATTACATGCTTTTAAACCATAATTTCATATTTAAAAAAATTTTAAACATTTAAAAATTTGGTTGCACCATAGTTTAATCATGCAAACAGAAGAGAGATGAAATAACAGGAAATTTTTAGAAAGATTATAAAATACTTTCTAAAAAGATATATCTGGAAGTTCAAGAAGGGGCAGTCCTTTCATCTCATTTTGACCATGGAGTTAAACATGGAACTGGAAATAAAGATGAAATTGGAATCTTAAATAGTCCCTTTACCTGGATTACACCTGACAGAACATCTTTAAAATGCTTTAGAACAAAAAACAAGATAGAACCCAAATAATCTTAAGGTCCTATAGATCACATTGTTAGGTAGCTCACTTCCAAACTAACCACCTGTTGCCAAGGATGAGTTGTAGATGTTTGTAAATTGAATTGGCACCGGGGAAAAAAAAAGGTAGTCTCATCCAAAGAGAAACCAAGGTGAAGAAAAATTCTTTTATTTAGAAGAATAAGGAATGATGCAAGGAAAGAAAAAGAGCTTCGTATTTTCAACTTTAAACATTCAGTGTGAATTAAATATAAATATAAATGGTTAGCCTCATCAATTACTGGTAGACATAGACCCTCCTGTTTATCTATGTTAAGCTTTACTATGTTTGCTCAGCTCTCTAAGAGTTAAACACACCACTCAGATGGTAGGTATTTCAAATAACCGTAGGTGTTCCCTGTCTCCTAGTCCTTAACTGTAACCTGTGGGCCCTTGACTAAAAACATTCCTTCCTGCTCTGTGATACCACCCCTGCAAACGTAATAGCGAAGGATTTATTAAATACTTTGTAAATGAAACTATAACATTAAATACACACCAGAGGGACAGTTTCTTAAGGGTACTCTTATTCATAATCAAGTTGTATCTTCTCTGGCTGGTCCTTTATCTTCTCCATTATATTTGGTACGTAGCCCAGATGAAGATCTTTACATCATATCTGACACTATGAGCTAAAGTTGCAGTTGACAAAGGAAAAATAACAGAAGCAAAACAGCAAAATTCAGGCATATCCTACCAAGCTTATACAAACTTCCCCAATAGCTGTTGAAGCCAGGAGCCAAAAAAGGGATTAAACCTATAGTTGAAAGCTTTATATCGCAAGGCTATTACTCAATAACCTTCATAATACTCCTGTCCTGCTAGTAAAAAAACTAGACAGATGAGGATATCAATTTATTCAGACCTCAGGGCCATTAGTAAAATTGTTATCCTTTGGTTCCTGATAGTATTTAATGTAAATAGCACCCTGTCATTAACTCCGCCTGAAGCCACTTGCTTTACCACATTAGATCATTGTCTTTTTCAGTGTGGCTTTAGAACAGAATAGACAGTATCTTTTTGCCTTTACCTGAGTAAGACAACAATATACCCGGACAATCACACCCCAGGTTTTTTTCTTTGTTTCCTCAAATCAATACTTAAAGATTAAATTTCCCTTGTGAGTCAACTGTGAAATATATATGACCTCCTATTTTCTTCAGAGAACAAGGAAACTCATAAAAAGTATTCAGTTTACATTCTCTCAACCTTAGCAGAAAATGAACATATAGTTTCAAAAGACAAATTTGCTAGAATACCGTTCATTATTTAGGATATGACCTATATAATGAGGGACAGAACACTATTTCCTGATAGACTAAAAACAATCTAAACTTATCCTAGACCCTTCAAAAAAAATAGCTACTAAAAGAATTTCTAAGTTTAACTGGATATTCTAGACGATGGGTGCCAGACTTCACTGAAATTGCAACAGCATTTAAGACTTTACTAAGGCTACAGTAAAGAAACTCTGTTTTCAGAGAGTCCAAGCATTAACAGGCCTTCTCTAACAAGAGAGAGTTAGTTCTTCAACATCCTTACTTCAATATCATGAACTACAACAAGCCCTTTTGTCCATTTGTGCAACCTGGACAAGATTTTGCAGTTGTTACTCAATTTCATGGGAATCACCAGAAACTCACTGCTTGCTATAACCTCACTCCTGATAGGATAGCTGCCGCTCTACAGCTTGTGGGCACTTCTGCTGAACGAGAGCTGGGTTCCCTGCTTGACCTCATGGCTTTTCATACGTACAAACATCCCTGCTGCCTGAGAACACACAGCACTTTTCAGCTGGTCAGTTAACTTTTCATGAAATTCTTTCACTGTCTCCCTCTCATATTATTCTCCACTGCAATACCCTGAATCCCCCCGCTTTCCCATTACAGCTAGAAGGGGAGCCTCATGCCTCAGTTGGGGAACTCTGTACTCTGCTTGTGTTTACTGGAGACTCTTATTGAGAACTCTGACCTGATTGTTAATGGATTATGCCTCAAAACAAACTGAAGGTTATCAAACAGGACATGCTATCACTAATTCAAACTCCCCTTTGGAATATACTCCTCTTCCATAGGTAGATATAGTCTTGTATGCTCAGTTGCTCAGTCATGTCTGACTCTTTGCGACCTTATGGACTGTAGCCTTCCAGGCTCCTCTGTCCATGGGGTTTTCCAGGCAAGAATATTGGAGTGGGTTGCCATTTCCTCCTCCAGGGGATCTTCCCAACCCAGGAATAGAACCTGCATCTCCTGCATTGCAGGCAGATACTTTCTGCTGAACCATCAGGGAAGACCTTGCAGTATGTAAAATAAGCCTAATGGAGAACTTGCTGTACATACTGGACCTTGTCAATTAACCAAAGGCCAGAGAATAAACATATATACAGACAGCAGATATGCGTTTGGCTTTGGAGTGCTTTGGAAACAAAAGAAGACTCTCACTGCTACTAGAACCCCCATTGGAACCGAAAAGCCAGTTAAGGAACTTTTAAAAACATTCCAACTTTCCTAGAGAGGTGACTATTATAAAAGTTGAGGCCTGTGTAAAAAGACATAATATAGAAAATAAAGGAAGTGCTCTAGCAGATCAGTATGTCAAACAAGCAGATTATCATCCTGTCTAATCCCTGAAAGGATAAGTCCCAGAGGGATGCAAAGAAGCCATTATAAAATACCCACATTTAGCCTCTGGCTTGTAAATGGAAGAATGGGAAAATTCTGGTTGCACTCTTCACTCCAATGCTGAAACTATTCTTTGGCCTGAAGCTATTCATTATGGTATAGACAAATTGGTTATTATCTTAAGTTAATTTTGGTGGGGAAATTTAAAAAACAAAGCTGAGATTATTTGGCGGTCATGCCTCACCTGTCAACAACATACTGCTGAAAAAATGATAAAGGTAGGACGTAGCCAGAAACCAAAACCTCAAGGGCTTTTTGAAAACCATGAAATGCATCTTATCCAGCTTCCACCTCCATGTGATTTGACTATATTTTAGTTATTGCCTTTCTGTTTCCAGAAAAGGTTGAAGCATTTCCTTGCTGAAATCTACAACCCCTGGAGATGCTAAAAATCTGCTTAAATGTGTGTTTCCAACCTCTGGCATATCAACTTTTGTGTCAGTGAACAAGGCACAGGCTATATGGGGAATAATAACTCTAGGTTTCTCAAGACCTTTAGTCTCCTTACTGCCTATGATCTTCTGGAAAGGTTGAAAGAAGCAAAATCTTCCTTAACTTAAAATTAGGAAAAATCTCAGAAACTCTGAGTCTCCCTGGCCAAAGTACTCTCACTAGGTCTTGTGGCCCTATGGTCCACTCCCTGGAGGACACGTTGGTGACTGGAAGGCTCATGCATTTAGTGATTTCATCTTCCCTACTGCATGCAGATAGGACAAAATATTACAGGGGACTTATGTGCTATATCCGTTCCCTATTGCCACCTTCCTACAGCATCTTCCCAAAGAGCCTCTGTATGATAACCAAGAGTTTTCATCTATTGGAAGAGACATCAAAGAAAAACTGTCCTTGAACCTCTCTGGAAGTAACCTTATCTGATAACGTTAACAACAAATACAGCAGTGAAACTCCAGGGAGTCAATCTTTGGGTTCACCTTTCACAACTAAAGAGGTAATTTGAAATTCTACATAATTGAAAGACTACTCCAATAGGTGACCTCAAACTGAGAATTCTCAGAAATCCTTCCAAACAGCATATTTTCTGAAATAAACTGTAACCCAAGAACATTAAAATAAACAAATGACCTCACATAATGTATAGATTCCCCCAAGACACTGGACTAAAACACCTGCCTAATTCTTGCTTTATTTTTGATATGCTTGTGTATATTCACCCTTTTCATCATTTTCTAAAGATCACTGGTTTTTGCCTACCTGCAGTTATTTTTTTCCCTTCCTTCCTAATAACATTTGTTAGAGTATATGCTAATTTCATTCTTAGGTCATCCTAAATGCTATCCACTCCCCTCAATCTCACTGATTGCTAGAAATGCCATCTATCAACAGATCCTATCATCAAAACCTCTGGGCAATTCTGGTTTCATCAAATGAGACCATAGGGTGATATTTCCACTTGCATCTGCAAGAACAGATGACCTTAAAAAAAAAAAAATCAACCTGTGACTTTGCTAGTGACCTTCTTTTCCAGAAAAAGAGCCAATTATTATAATCTCTTGATCAGATCCTCGATAATTCTAAATTTTAATTCAACAACCTTTGAAGGGCAATGACCAAACATTTTGTCATTTGGAAATGACTAATGGAGATCCAAATGTGTAACCCAGATAATGTAATGGCTTGGTTCCAACTTTATGTCATAAATGACTCCTTTTTCCCTGGATCTCCATGTGCCCCTATACGATGCTGCTTCCTTTGTGACCAGCACACTGGTCCTGTTTGCTTTACACTAATATCTTGTTTACTTCAGGAAAGGTATTCTGACAATTCTCTGTATGGAGAGAACTTAATTTTTTAAGTTACCAAAGCTTGAGAGAAGATATTTTATTAATACAAGTTTGTAATTAATGAAATCTTATTTATAATTCCGTAAATCAGATGTAAGTTCCTATATGAAGGCACTGCTAATTATTCAAACACTCTCCCTGGAAGAATTACTGACTCCTTTATGCAAACAGAGAAGTATCCACAGTGTTGGTAATGAGACAAAGAGACAAATTGCTTTTTAACAATATCACCTCTGCCTTAGATGGAAAACATATCAGTTTGAACTGGTTGGCATGAGTAGTGATGCAAGCTTCTAACACTGTTTCTTATTGGCTAGCTCTGGTGTCATCTATGACGCTGTCAATACTTCTTGCTATACTTGGATCAATGAAATGGGTGCAAGGAAAGTAGAACAAGCTTAAGGAAAAAATCTTAAGGAAAAAAATCTATTTGTTCTCTAAGGCTGACCTTCATAGCATATAAGATTTATTCTCCTGACCTGGGTTAAGCAACCAGAGTTCCTGATTCTGAATCATCTTATGGGGGCTACTCATTATTCTTGTTTCTGTCATAGTGGTCACGATGCTGGTTTGTTGTATTTTATCCAGATTCTTAAATGCATTTGCACAGCCTACTCAGATGATTGTCAGAATGATATAGCAACAAAAAGGTCAAGAAGATTTTGTAATATTATTGAATATGGAGACAACTAGAGAATCCTCAAGCAGTAAAGTATCTATCTGCCCTTATATCTACCCTTTCCTGAACTGGTCAACTTTCTGCAAAAGTGTCATGGATGAAATGGGGAGACTGAGAGAATGACACACAAAGGACAGTGATCAGATTATTTATGACAAGAGAAATCTGACTCACAGTCTGTAGCATCATCAGCCCAGGACGGTCAAGACTTGGTCTATGAGTGCCAGCATCCCTATTTTTTGCCTCTGTTTCCAAATCAAGACCAGTCAGAAAGCCAAACATGTTCTCCAAACTAATCACACAAGACACACCACTTCTGTTTAGCCTACCTACGCTCGCTCATGCCAACAGCTTCCAATCAGAGCATACCTGAAGCCTTCCAGTTTTGGCAGTTATAAAGCTTTCTCTTGCCTGCATTTGTGTTTCTACCAAGTACAAATGATGGTTGCTGACTCCCTTGTTATAGTGAGTTCTGAATAGATATAACCTTTGCTTTTTTTTTTTTTTTTCATTTGGGTGGAGTTGTTTATTTTTACAGCTCCTTAAGAAACTCACAGTCTTGTGGGGAGAGAGAGTATTAGCCATGTAATTATCTTAACATTACTATATGCAAAGCAATCAAGTTATATACTAAAAGGTATAGAGGAGGCAGAAAGAAGGGAATAATAGACATTTCCTATTTTTCCTTGATAAACTTATTTTATTGTATCACTTCACTGACTTTTGGTGAGGAATGTTGAAGTGGCCTGAGGATTCTTTGGAAAACTGGTGTTCAGCTGTAGCTGAGGAGACCAAGGAATGTAGATGGCACTCAGTCATCATTAGATGGAGCCGCTGCCTCTGGAGCACAGCCCCTGATTCTTCTCGACCTACACCTACAAAGCAGTAAAGGACATTATAGGCCCCAGGATGTCTATCTCTGCAAGACACTGAAACAAATTATGTCCAGCTCATGTAGGGTACTCCTTGCCAGAGCCTGGCTGATTATTGAGCTTGGCCGTGACTGGAGGCTGATCTGGAGGAGGAGTTGTACAGTTAGGATGTTTCACAGTCATGATTCTAGTGAGGAGCATCATTGGCAGGGTTGCAATGAAAGGAGAGCCTTCTGAGAGAGAGGCGTTCTTCCTGGGTCCAGTTCCTTCTAGTGATCTTCCTACTCTAAGGTTGTTGTGATGGTTGAGCACTGCTCAAGAAATCCTGGCTGCCTCAGAAGAGAAGAGCACAGATTCTGGCTTGTCATTCCTCCTGGAAATTGAAGCTTTCTGGAGTCAGCCTATCCATCAGCCTGTGAGGAGCAAATGGCCTTCTCCCGCCATATGGGTCTTGTGATACTTATTGCTCGTCCTCTCTCGGTGCCAAGGACAAACTGAGTGAAAAATTAGGAGTCTAAAAATTCCAGCGGCTGGGGAGTGTCCATGAAATGTTTTGGCTGCCATGCAAGAAAGGCATGGTGGCTTGATAACCTTTTCTTTTTTGGTGGAGGGTGGGCATAAGGAGCTTGGACAGTAGTATTTTAGTAGTGGAATTTTACTACTAGCACTTGTTTTTGTTTTGAATTTTTTAAGTTAATTTATTTTTATTGGCATATAATTGCTTTACAATGTTGTGTTAGTTTCTGCTGTATAGCCGTGTGAGTCACATACATGTGTACGTATATACTCTCACCCTTGAGCCTCCCTCCTACCCCCACCTCCCACCCTACCCCTCTAGGTCATCACAGGGCGCCGAGCTGAGCTCCCTGCGCTATACGGGAGCTTACACCAGCTGTTTTACACACGGTAGTGTATACGTGTGCTTAATCGCTCAGTCATGTCCGACTCTTTGCGACCCCATGGACTGTAGCCCACCAGGCTCCTCTGTCCATGGGGATTCTCCAGGCAAGAATACTGGAGTGGGTTGCCATGCCCTCCTCCAGGGGATCTTCCCAACCCAGGGATCAAACCCAGGTCCCCTGCATTGCAGGAGGAGTCTTTACCAGCTGAAGCCTGGGAGAATATACACGTCAGTGCTGCTCTTTCAGTTCGTTCCATCCTCCCCTTCCTGCTCTGTGTCCATATGTCCATTCTCTACATCTGTGTCTCTGTTTCTGCCCTGCACATAGGTTTATCTGTACTATTTTTCTAGAGTCCATGTATATGCATTAATATATGATATTTGTTTTTCTCTTTCTATCTTACCTCACTGTGCAATAGACTCTAGGTCCATCCATGCCTCATCAGAGAAGAAGAGAAATAAAAGGAATACAAATTAGAAAAGAAGAAGTAAAACTGTCATTGTTTGCAGAGGGCATGATATTATACATAGAAAATCCTAAAGATGCCGCCAGAAAACTACTGTTGCTAATTAATGAATTCAATGAAATTAATGAACTAATTGATAGAAATCATTGCCAACATCAGCATAGGGGTTATTTTCACAAAGATGTTTGGTGATTTCAACCAAAGATGGCCTAATACATCCAGCTTCTTCTTTTTGTTGTTGTTTTTTATAATTTAATTAATTTATTTACTTTTGGTTGTGCTCGGTCTTTGCCACTGCACGCAGACTTTTCCCTAGTAGTGGTGAGTGAGGGCTACTCTCTAGTTATGGTGCACAGGCTTCTCACTGTAGTGGCTTCTCTTGTTGCAGGGCACAGGCTCTAAGGCACACAGGCTTCAATAACTGTGGCGTGTGGTCTCAATAGTTGTAGCTCAATAGAGCAGCTTCATTAGTTGTGGTGCATGAGCTTAGTTGCTCTGAGACATGTGGGATCTTCCTGGATCAGGGATCGAACCCTTGTCTCCTGCATTGGCAGACAGATTCTTTACCACTGAGCTACCAGGGAAGCTCACATCTATTTTCCTCTTTTGAATCTGCTTCCCACTGGGCCTTGGTGGTCAGTTCTTGGCTGGACACACTCTAATAGGAACAGGGCTGACTTGGTAATGTCAATATTGCCACTGGAGCTACCCGTTCTCTCCTTCCATGGTTAACCAAGTCCTTTCATATGGCTTACTATTGTTCTTTAGATTTTCATTCTTATTGGAGCTGAAATTCGTGGGTATAGGTACTAGTCTTTCTTTCAAAGATGAGTTTGCTTAATTCTTTTCTAATCCTTTAAGCATTGATTTTTTTTTTTAACTCTCTGAGAAGATATTTATTTTATTTCAGAGTTTGAAGAGCTGCCTCCCTCCAGCTCGCAAGAACTGTCAAGTACTCTTACTTTAAAAATAATCCTATTCTTAATTCACTGATTGACCTGCTTCTTGAGTGTCAGTCCTTATAATTATTTCTTAGTGTAAAAGAACAGAGCTCTAATGAGAAGTTTAAAAAGAATTCACTCATATTCTAGAGGGAAAGCGTGATGTTATACTCTTATTATTGCATCTTTCGTCTTATTTATCATACAAAAATCCTCAGTAGGCAAGTGGGAAACGCTCTTAACTTGAAGTCAGGTTATGGGGGCGTTTTATCATTTGATAATTATATGAATATCAAATGTTTGATATTTGTGAAAACATCAAACATCAAGTGATAGTTTTTCTAACATACGGAATTAGTTTAAGTTCTCTGAGCCTCAGGGTTTTAAAAATCTATAAATTAAAGATAATAGTACCCAACCCAATATTCTCACATAGTTGTAAAGAAAAATGTAATTTTTCAAGATACTTCATGAATAGTAAAGTGTCCTATAGTCACATTATTTTATTAAAATTGGTTTTAATAATACTCATAATTCTTAGAATATTAATTTTTGTGTAGTGCACATGTTTTATGGCCCTGCTCAGAATCTCTCTCCAGAACTATTATTCCCAGCTGATAGAAGGGCTGACAGAAGATGTCCATTAGCCATCAGTCTTCCTTAGGAATTTTTCCTTAGCATTCTTTTCTATCCAACAGAAAGTTTTATTCACTTTGTATGGTAGTATTTACCATGTTTTCCGGTATTATGTCAACTCTCTCTTTAGCTGTCATAATATGGATCAGATGAACATCCTACAGAACATGACACTGGTTTGCTATATTGATAATATCATGTAAAACAGCAAGGATAAGCAAGAAATGGGTAGTATGTTGGAGAACTTTGTGAGGACGCATGTGTTCTAGAGAAATGGGACTAAACATTCAGGGACTCTTCACATCCTCCACATTAGTACATCACCTCAAAGTAAAGGATAGGTTATTAATTTTGCAACTTCTCCCATAAAGAAGAATATCCAGTGCTTGGTAGACTTTTTAAGTATTAGGTGCAGCATATCCCACACTTGAGAATAACACTCTGACCTATATTGAGTGACACAAAAAGTTGCCAGTTTTGAGTTAGGCCCACAGCAAGCAAAAGCCTTGTACCAAGTCCAGTCTGCAGTGTGAATGCCTTGCCATTGAGCTGTGTGATCTGTCAGGCCATACAGTGGTGTAGTAGATATTTGTGGTGGAAAAATGCAGCATGTGGAATTTATGCCAAGTTCTTCTGGGAAAAGCGACAGCACATGTTCACAAGGTTTTGGAGAAAGGCTATGCCATTATGTGCAGAGAATCGTACATCTTCTAAATAATAACTCCTGTCATATTACTGGCCCTAGAAGAGACAGACACCTGACCATAGGACACCACGTGCTCATTTGGGCAGAACTGTCCATTATGAGATGGATTTTATCAGAGTTACTACATGGTAAGATCAGGTATATCAACTAATCATTCACAGGGTGGAAGATGTTCATCTGGGATCATAAACAGAGCTAAGGGCACAAACAATCAGAGCTAGCATGTAGAGCAGATATCCATTTTCTTCACCACTATTGTCTTAGTGGCTCTCTTTCAGTCTACATCTTTGGTAACATGAGTCATCCTTCATACCAACTAATGGAAGAGGAAAAAGACTAAGCACTGTTAATAAGAGGAGCAGCTGAAAATGATCAGGGGTTGCACTATGATACCATTCAGGCATATTCTTGAAAAAAGATGATAATAAAAGCCCTCCCAATGGGTAGTGTCCAGGCAGTGCATCTGGTCTTTTACTTTGTCCCTCAAGGATGAAACATAAAACACATAGACTTCCCTGGCAAGAGACTTCGCCTTCCAATGCAAGGGATGCAGTTTCGATCTCTGTTCAGGGAGCTAAAATCCCACATGCCTCATGATCAGAAAGACAAAATATAAAACAGAAGCAATATTGTAACAAATTCAAGAAAGACTTAAAAAAAATGGTCCACATTAAAAAAAAAAAAAAAAAAACACTTGGGCAATAGTGAATGGTTTGGTCGGCTAGTCTAGAAGAAGAAAGATGAGAAGATTGGCAATGAGAAGATTGGGGACATGGAGATGTTGGGGAGAGGCACACTGATGGGCAGATGGTATGAATAAAAAGTGTAAAGATCTTTCTATTGCATATTAATACCCACGAGAGTGTATCCGCCATGGAAGAGGCACTTCACAACAATACAGATTGCTGAAATCAGCCAATTTCTGTTCTCATCTACTCTCATGCAGACACAGATGCATGCCATAATGACATTTGTGGAATGATACTGTACTATTTTCAAAATAGATATGGAGAATGCTGTGCCACTGTGTAAGAGTCTGCCCCCACAGAAAGGAAGTCTGGCATTCTATATGATTTCAGCATGCCTGGAAATGGCCATGTGGGTAGAGATAATGAAAGAAGGGAGTTTATTGATGCACCAGTGGTTTTCAAAGTGAGGTCTCCTGAGAAACAGCAGCAGCAGCATCTGGGAACTTGTTGGAAATGCCCACCTCCCCATCCCTGCTCTGGGGGATGCCCTAAATCCTAGCCTACTGAAAATAGTCTCCTGTGAATGAATCCCACTGTCTTTGGATGTCAGATGCTGAGGTGGTTTGATTTGCTTTTCCCAGGTTGATGTAGCTGGGTGAGAAGAGCTACTGTTTGCCTCAGATCTTAGGAATAGAGATGATAAATTCTGTGCCTGTCGATTTCAGGACCCTGGAGCCTCAATGCTTCAACAGCAGGTAGTCTGTGCTTTATGGTATCAGTTAAGGTTCTCACTGCCAGGGCTACTCCCTATGGGCCAGATGGTAGGAAATGAGAAGGGGGAAAGGAGATGTGGAGTTTGAAATGTGAGTTAGAATCTTACTTTATGCTATTACCCCCTAGTTTATCCATCTGTGCCCTGGAAACCTAGTAAATTTTACTTGATAATAGTAAAAGACATTTTTAGGAAAAATGTTTTAATTGTATAACTATACAGTCTTTTAACCAAATTTATTTTTTAAATACTTTCCTATTAGAAATTATCTAGGGTATGCGAGGAGTCTGTGTATCTTTCTGACTTTATGATTTTATTGAGATGAGTGAATCCATTTTTTTCTGCTCATTAGACCAGCTCCATTCAATCTGGCCCAAAAGCAAAAATCATCAAACAGAATTTAAATTTCAAAAGAGAGTAGCAGGGCCCAGAGGATGTGTATGTTTCTTCTATCATCTTCTTCAAGTATTCATAAGTATTTTTTGTTTTTCCTAAATTCCTCTATCCAGGGTCATTCCTAGTTATTACACATCCATTAGATGATCCAACACTGTGTGAGAAAGATTGGCATTAAATGCTAGCATCTGGTACCATAAAATAAGTGGTGAAACCATTTTTCATTGAGTTTCAAAACACTAGTACTCCAACAGTTAGATAGCATGGTAACGAATCACCAAATTTACTAAGCTTTAAAAAAATAAAACCAAAAAACGAAAACATGATAATCTCTTCTGGGAGCCACTGAACTTCACCTGAGAAGAGAAAAATGGCTAATTAAATATACACCATTTACTACTTTATGTTTTTCCCACAGTCTTTTTTTCTTCTTTCTTGTGTTTATTATATAAAGTGAGTGAGCAAGTGTAAGACTGATTTTAATATAACTTTGATTTTTCAATCCCTGGGCTTTTATTAGAACTTGGTTCTCTGGGTAGACATGTAGAACTTGCCACAAAGACTGTAAGCTGGTTTGTCCAGGAAAATGAGTAAGACGTGAGGTTCAAGGTCTCCGTAATCATTATCATAATATTTCATCCACTGTATCTTTTTTTTTTTTTTAAATATGGAACGCCTCACGAATTTGCGTGTCATCCTTGCACAGGGGCCATGCTAATCTTCTCTGTATCGTTCCAATTTTAGTATATGTGCTGCCGAAGCGAGCACTCATCCACTTTATCTTATACTCAGATATCCATGTGGAGAGCAATCAGTTCCTACCTGGTCCTTGAAACTTTTCATGATTACCCCAACCTGCCTGAGCCCCTGCTTTCTCCGAACACTAGTATGTACCCCTTATTTGACATTGATCATCTACTGCCTGAAATTTCGTATCTTTTTGATCTGTCTGAAGACTAGATTGCAAGCTCTCTGAGCCCAGGAACAATATTTTCTAACCTACATGTGAGAAAGTCATAGATCCTTATATGAAATATTCTCATATAAAATTCTAAACCATACATCAATAAGAATCAGCCACAGGTCTACATTTGTCACCCCCTGCCCTTGAACTTCCCTCCCCCAGCTCCATCTCACCCCTCTAGGTTATCAAAGAGCATCTGATCTGAGTTCCCTGCATCATATGGCAAATTTCCACTGCCTCTCTACGTATGGTAATGTATATTTCCCATGCTACTCTCTCTACTCATCCCACCCTCTCCCATCCCCACTATGTTCTCAAGTCTGTTCTCTATGTCTGTGTCTCCATTGCTGTCCTGCAGATAGGTTCATCAGCCCCATCTTTCTAGATTCCATATATATATACGTTAATATATGATATTTGTTTTTCTCGTTCTGACTTACTTCACTCTCTATATCTGAAAGAGACCAATGCAGTTATCCTCCAATTAAAAATAAATAAACTTATGAAAAATAAATAAAATGGACCTAAAAAAAGTTTAAAAAGAAAAAACCAAACCAATCTTCAGAGACTTGACTTTGAAACTTGTAAATACTTTACGTAATTTTAAAAACAAAATTAGCATTAAAATAATATTAAAATTAAATTTAAAATAATATTAAAATTAGCAAAAAATATCTATAGTCACAGCTCAACATTATACATGAAAGAGAAAATCCTAAGACTTCTCATCAAGTGGAAAGCATTTTTTTTTATTTCTTTAATGTTGTATCTACATGAGATGATGGATATTCACTTCATAATGTATGTAAGTCACATCATTATGCTGTATCTTAAACTCACACAATTCTGTATGTCAACTATAGCTCAATAAAATCGGAAGGGAAAAAAAATCTAGACCAACTTCCTACTCTCTTGGGCTAATAAATATTTATTGTTTTTAATGTACTATACTAATAACTTTCCTCAAAGATTTTTCTCATAGCATAAAGAATGAAATGCTTCCCCAAGAATCTCTGAAGTCATGCAATTCAGCAGTATTCTAGAGACTGTTGTTCTCTAAGGCATGCTTGAGAAGAAAGCTGTAAAGGAAGAAGAGAGAATATTACAAAATTAAGCAGAAGCAAATAGTGCCACTTCTGAAGAGACAGCATACATAAAGAAAGAAAGCCAGATGGTCTTCTTCATTAGAAAGATATGAAATCTGATACCAACAAGCGGAGAGAATTTTGGTTGTCAGCTTTTTCTCAGTTCTAAACTTTACCTTAAATTGCAAGTTAAATTGATTCTCTGAGAAAATTCTAAGTGCTTTATGATGATTTCGAGGTTTGTTTTAGGGGATTAAGCTGGTGCTGTCCTTGTATATATATATTATACCTTCCTGGTTTTGGAATAAGTACATGCTGTCTTTAAAATGTTTCTTTTATATTATGTAAATCTATGTGTTAAAATCTTCCTTCATGTCTTGCTTTCTGTATTTTTCTAGGATTAGAGTTTATGTCTAAAGGATTAAAGTTTCATATTTCTCTGCCTCCGATGTTTTTCTCTTTCTGGGTTCACTGTCCTTTCTTTTCCTACTGATTATGTATGTTTTTGCTCTTTGCTGTCTTAAGATATGCTATTGGCTTCGTTGCTTCATGTCAACATAATACAAGATTATAGTTAAAACTCTGCCATTGGGGTTGATCTGCATGTTCTTATTATAAAGTGAGATTTAGTATTAAAGTAATAAAATTCCATTAAGATCTTATCTACATTGACTGTATAATAAGACAGATTGGTAGTTTATAAAATATGACAAATATTTGTAATTCTTGAGTATTCCAATGATGGCAAGTGTATAGAAACTCTCAGTCCAAATGTAGGCAAGAGACTTTATCTAAATGTATTCTTAAGTATCTTTGACATGTGTCCTGTCCTCTTACAGTCTATCATTCAGTTTTCTGTGGTGCTATGTGTAATGCTTAAAGTCTAGTTATTGGCATTTAGGGCAATTTTCTTCCATTCTTTAAGAGAATGTCATCTCCTCATCTTAAAGACACATTTGAACCAAAGCGACTGAGCCTTTTTAAATGACTTAGAGCTGCTAATTTTTACAACTGTAGACAACTTAAATGTTATAAGTATTTCTAGAAGCAATGTGGTTGCATAGGATTTAGTAACTAAATGTCCATGGACACCTAGGGAATCAGTTCATGGGCTTCAGGGGGCCCAGAAACACTCCAAAATATTGTATATTTGTGTATCTGTTCAATTTTTTTCTATACAGAGAGATGGATCATTTAAACATATTCATAACAAAGTCAAGCATCATGACCCTAAATGGAGTTAGTATAGGAAAACCGATTGGAGACTTTAGTATGAAAACCTGCATTGAATTCATTGATGTAAGAGTGTTAGACAGTAATGACCACAGGAAACTGAGTAGCAGAGCCACTTACTTTAGGAAGTATGTTACTTCTAAATGTATGGTATTGGGCTGCCATGGTGTAGACAGTTCCAGTTCAGTTCAATTCAGTTGCTCAGTGTGTCTAACTCCTTGCGACCCCATAAACTGAAGCAAACCAGGCTTCCCTGTCCATCACCAACTCCCAGAGCTTACTCAAACTCATGTCCATTGAGTTGGTGATGCCATCCAACTGTCTTGTCCTCTGTCGTCCCCTTCTCCTCCTGACTTCAATCTTTTCCAGCATCAGGGTCTTTTCCAATGAGTCAGTTCTTTGCATTAGGTGGCCAAAGTATTAGAATTTCAGCTTCAGCATCTGTCCTTCCAATGAATATTCAGGACTGATTTCCTGTAGGATTGGCAGGTTTGAACTCCTTGCAGTCCAAGGGATTCTCAAGAGTCTTCTCCAACACCACAGTTCAAAAGCATCAATTCTTTGATGTTCAGCTTTCTTTATGGTTCAACTCTCACATCCACACATAACTACTGGAAAAACCATGCCTTTGACTAGATGGATCTTTGTTGGCAAAGTAATGTCTCTGCTTTTTAATATGCTGTCTATGTTGGTCATAGCTTTTCTTCCAAGGAGCAAACATCTTTTAATTTCATGGCTGCAGTCACCATCTGCAGTGATTTTGGAGCCCAAGAGAATAAAGTCTCTACTGTCTCCATTGTTTCCCCATCTATTTGCCATGAAGTGATGGGACTGGATGCCATGATCTTAGTTTTTTGGATGTTGAGTTTTAAGCCATCTTTTTCACCCTCCTCTTTCATTTTCTTCAAGAGGCTTTTCAGTTTCTCATCACTTTCTGCCATAAGGGTGGTGTCATCTGCATATCTGAGGTTGTTGGTATTTCTCCCAGCAATCTTGATTCCAGTTTCAGCTTCATCCAGCCTGGCATTTTTTGCGTGATTTACTCTGCATATAAGTTAGATGACGTACTCCTCTCCCAGTTTGGAACCAGTCCATTGTTTCATGTCCGGTTCTAACTGTTGCTTCCTGACCTGCATAGAGATTTCTCAGGAGGCAGGTCAGGTGGTCTGATATTCCCATCTCTTTAAGAATTTTCCAGTTTGTTGTGATCCACACAGTCAAAGGCTTTGGCATAGTCAATAAAGCAGAAGTAGATGTTTTTCTCGAACTCTCTTGCTCTTTTGGTGATCCAGCAGATGTTGGCAATTTTATCTCTGGTTCCTCTGCATTTTCTAAATCCAGCTTGAACACCTGGAAGTTCTTGGTTCATGTACTTGGAGAATTTTGAGCATTACTTTGCTAGTGTGTTAGATGAGTGCAGTTGTGCGATAGTTTGAATATTCTTTGGCATTGCCTTTCTTTGGGATTGGAATGAAAACTGTTCTTTTCCAGCCCTGTGGCCACTGCTGAGTTTTCCAAATTTGCTGGCATATTGAGTGCAGCACTTTCACAGCATCAACTTTTAGGACTTGAAATAGTTCAACTGGAATTCCATCACCTCCACTAGCTTTGTTCATAGTGATGCTTCCTAAGGCCCACTTGACTTCACATTCCAGGATGTCTGGCTCTAGGTGAGTGAGCACACCATTGTGGTTATCTGGGTCATTAAGATCTTTTTTGTATAATTCTTCTGTGTATCCTTGCCACCTTTTCTTACTATCTTCTGCTTCTGTTAGGTCCACATAACGTCTGTCCTTTATTGAGCTCATCTTTGCATGATGGACACTGTGAAGTGGTGGCTCAGAGGTTAAAGTGTCTGCCTGCAATGCAGGAGACCTGGGTTCGATCCCTGGTTCAGGAAGATTCCCTGGAGAAGGAAATCACAACCCACTCCAGTATTCTTGCCTGGAGAATCCCACGGATAGAGGAGCCTGGTAGGCTACAGTCCACTGGGTCGCAAAGAGTCGGACATGACTGAGTGATTTCACTTTCACTTCTTTTCACTTTTGCATGATAGACAGTTCCAGACCTTCTCATTTCCCATTTTGTGGAAGCCTATCAGCACCCAGATATGGCAGCTCTTTTTAAAATGACTTGCCAGGACCTTAGTCAAGGGTGGCATAGAGGAGAAGAAAGAACCACTATGGTGATCTTCCAGCCATCAAAACCAGGTCAGAAAGGACTTGCTATATTTAGGAAAGGTTTCTGGAAAGAAACTGCTGCAGTGTCACTGTCCCTGATGTCAAGAAGTTCATTGGAAAATCTCTCTAAATGTGTTCAAGATGGTTTGGATAATTAGAAAATCCAATCTTCAGGCAGAAGGAGGCAGTGAAAGTTATTTCTGGATATTGTTTCTACATTTGTGAGGAAATAAAGCCTCAGTGGAACCCTTTGGGCTGTCTCATCGTGCTCTGAGTTTTCAAGCCCAGTGAGATAAGCGGCAGAGTACCATCTTGCCTAGAGAAAGAAAGCAACCTAATTTTTATAGACTTTGGAGCACTGGGATTTTTAAGGCTAAATAAAGTACTCTGATGTGGTTGTGCTGTGTTTTCCTCTCCCTTCTTCTCTTTATTTGATTCCTCCTCCTCCTCCCACTTCTTCTTCTTTGTGTCCTACAAAATAAAATCAAGAGGACCCTGCTTTTACCCAGTGAAGTTTTAGAACAATTGCCAATGAAGTTATAGAATAGTTATGCAAACAAAGAAATGATCCAGTTCAAACCCCTACCATGTGTGAATTTATTCTAAAACATCGCAAGACATGATTTAAAATTTGCTTAAGCACTGTCAGACAGACTGAATCTATGTTCTTGCAGAAGACTTATGAGATTTAAAACATGGTTCCTAGTGATCCTCTCTGCAGGGGAATGGTGAAGCCTCTGGGACCTCATAGGTAAGTCCCGCAGTCTGGGTGTGAATGCAGGTTTGCACACTTCCTGGACTTGACCAGTGCCCTCCTGGTGCTACCTCCTTGCCTGTTTTCCTCAAAATAAAATCACATGGAATTAAGCCCTGATACAACACGGGGATGTGGCTTCCCTGGTGGCTCAGACAGTAAAGAGTCTGCCTGTAATGCAGGAGACCTGGGTTCGATCCCTGGGTTGGGAAGATCCCCTGGAGGAGGGCATGGCAACCCACTCCAGTATTCTTGCCTGGAGAATCCCATGGACAGAGGAGCCTGGTGGACTACAGTCCGCGGGGCTCACAAAGAGTCGGACACGACTGAGCAGCTAAGCACAGCACAACATATACTACAAGGGCTCCTTTGGTAAATCTTCCTTCGAAATTACTTCCACGTGGCTGAGCCTTCTCCTTGGCAATGTTTTAACTCCTCCCATGCAGCTGTCTTTAACCCTTTGTGTCTCCACACCCAACTGTTCAGAGACCTTCCCCAGGACCATGTGTCTTTCCAGTCTCATCCCCAGGTATCTTGGCTGGATGTCAGTGGAGCTTCCTCAGCTCTAAAAGTCTCCTTGTGGCTGAAGGGGGCCCACTGGTCCTGGGCAAGATGGGGTTGAGGGAATGACAGTTGCTTCAGCTCTTGTTCTATCTTTGCCCAGTAACAGAGCTGTGATTTGATTTTCTGCTTAAGTTTTTGGCATAAACAATGTGGTGACCATGAGAATTAATTCTTTTTCTCAAAATTCGGCCAAGTCTAGTTTTCATAAGAAATGTGTAATTCCTCCTTGTAACGAATTTTAGTCATGCCTTTTATGAAATGAAAAACCTTGCCTTTTCAATGTACAAAAGCACACAGTTTCTTTGTTTTTCAGGCGTTCCTGCACTTCACATCTCATTGAAGCTCTATGTTAATTGACAATGCTTCTAGAGTCCAGATAAATGGCACCTAGTTTCCAAATTTCTTTCTTATCCTTAAGCTTGTCTCTTGATCCAGGAAAAGGGATTTTGGCGCTTCTTGTCAAATTAGAAATTATGAGACACAGCCTCCTTAGACGTGATGGCAAAGGATGATATTGAAGGACTTGATGTATTGAGGTTTTAAATGTCTTTGGCTATAGCTGTTGCTCCCTCTGAAATCTTGGTTTTCCATTCCCATTTAGCCTCTCAAAGGTGGATTCATGGTTTGGAGGTTAAAAATCAGGAACAAGTCTTGATTTAAATTTGGAACTCAAAGGGAAACTGTCATGATATTTAGTGTGATCCAGCCATTAGCCAGACCTTCCTCATGGTTCATATTCCCTCAAGGTAGAATTTGTTCAACTTCACTGAATCTATACAGTACTTGGTAATATGTTTACATGAGCAGCTGAGTGCTCTCAGACTCCTTATAAACTGATAAAAAATCCACCTGCTTTTACAGTCTCCAGAGGTATTTGTAATGATGCTGATTTATGGAGTTAGAAGAAAAGACAGACTGACAGGAAATAAATAGTCTTAAGTGGACACAGTTCATTAGGAAGGTTGATAGAGGAAGATAATGAAGTCAGTGAGTTAAAAAAATACATTACTGAGTGCATGCGTGCTAAGTCACTTCAGTTTTTTTCAGTTTTCCCAACTTGTTATGTACAATGAATATCTATGATTATTGTGTTGGGAACAAGTCACTGTGTTTAACTGAAGCATCTCTGATATTAAAATTTCATCCTCATTTCCTAAGAAATCTTAAATAATAATATATTCTCATTCAAGACTATGTATGAAATGATGGAGTACTTTATTCACATGCTAGAATGTAATAATCAGAAGACCATTACACTTCATAGAATAGTATGCCCAGTGACAATGCCTATAACAATGAGCTAATAGCAGCCTTGAACATTCAAGGAGGAAGGTGTATGAATCATCGAACGGATCCTACCATCATTAATAATACACACTAGAAATAAGGTATAAGGTATCATAAGGTTTTCATCATTATTGTTATTCCTCAGACTGTAGATTTACTTTCAAAGGTTGAATTGATGATCCCATAAAACTAAGAACAGCACTCACAGAAAACAAAATGTAAGTTAACATATTATAAAGGACTTGAAAACCAGTTTTTGCTAATTGCACTGAAGCATAGCCTAGATATTTACTTTTAGTGAGTAATTTTTAAGGTAGTATTTTCCAGAAACCAATCTGGAGCTCTAAGGATTCCTGTACACTCCCTTTGGGGGTACCTTAGTTAGGGGATTTGGGTGTCTTCTTCCTCTTGATTTTATCCTCAAATACTAACTTCTTTTGTGAAATATTTTAAGTCCCTTTTTTCCTCCCCAGGATGCTTCCTGTGGTTCCAACATCCTCTTGTTCTCTCAATTCCCAAATTGTGTATTATTTAGACACTGTCTTTTGGCACTTGGGCACATGGATCCTGACACTGATGGAGCTCTCCAAAAAGATTATAAGTTTCTGAAGTCATTATGCATTATGTATTGTGCATTATGTTTATTCAATATTTTCCAGTGCGTATGGTACTATATACATGGCAGGCACTTAATAAAAATTTGAATTGTGTGCGAATGATATAATTATAGCATTTTTACCTTATGAGACATCCAGAAATCATTTAATTCATGTCCCAGTTTTACAGATGCAAAAAATGAAGCCAACAGAGTTAAGTGCTCAAGGTCATATGACTAATGTATAATTTTAAAATAATCCAAGCACTTATTTGCTTAGGAAGTAGATATTTCATTTATATTCTTGCTTACCCTATTTGTTTTCTTAATAGACTTCCCTTTTCACCAACATTGCAAAATTGTACCTCATCCCTACTACTGAGGGGATAAGTGAGAATTTGGACATATTTGCCATTCTCTTTAGTGTCCTAGAGCTGTGATGAATATGCACAAACACATTTGTTAATGCTTGTAAGCTCTTTCTTTGTTTTTTTAAACTTGATAGTTTTAAGCTTTATTGTCAAATCTCTATCCTTTGTTCTGATTGGAATAAATGCATCTCCCTGCTTACACAGAGCTTTGTTTCTGCCTCAGTTTTGTTGCTTCCTACAATTAGACATGTATTGTCATTTGATGAGTAGATATCTATCTCCCCTACTATTCTGGGGCTATTTGAGGGTGAAAGAATCACATAATAATCACCTTGATTTCTCTGTATTACTTAGCCTAGTGCTTTGAGTACAGTAGAAACTTCAAAAATGCTGAAAAAATATGTCCAGAATAATATTATAATATAATAGTGTTCAGAATAAAATAATGAAATGATAAGAATCTGTTCCTGAAAATAAGATATGTTGCATAAAAATGCTAACCAAATCATATGACTCACCATTTAAAAGGAGAAAAATTATCATCTATTACATGTCAACACACAACAACCAACCAATTTCCTCAAATATAACTGCAACCCAGTAAAAGATCTAGGCAGAAGTAGCTGACAAGTTGGGAAGTAAAAAGATTAACCATTCCTTCCTGATCAGCAAACTCTTAGTAAGACTATTAATAATGCATTTTATGCAGTAACATGTACACTTTTTATTCCATGTCATAAATATTGTGTTTATGATAGGGCATAGAAATGGATACATAGCAATAAATATAGCTGTTAGGGGAAAAAGCTAATAAAAATTTACAATAAAAAGTTCATTTCTTGTGATGAATTATTTGTCATTTGTAGGTTGAAAAATATTGAGAATGGAATTGGGGAGAAGGGTTGAAGCCATTGTTTGTCAAGGATTATGGAAAGAGGTGATGTAAGAAGTTGGCATGACTGGGTGAAAAAAGGGCAATTTCAGGCAACTATCAGAATCAGAGGAACAGTTTTGAAGTTCTGAGGCTTCTCTAAAGGCTCCTGAACAGAAGACTGGTCAATCTTCAGGGAGCTGGTTGAGGCTGTTGGACGCAGAAACACTAAAAACAACCAACTTTGTATTTTTTTTTTAAAGTTTTTTACCACAGTCTTGTCATATCACCAATGTGTTCCAGGATAATCTCTGTCATTGCATCTGCAGGATCCCTTGTGCTACAGTCCACTCTTAGGATCCACTTTCTTACACCAGCAATAGCTGGGATAGGCCCACACCTTTTGTATTTTGTGTGATGCTGTATTTTGAATGTAACTTAAGATTTTAGGGCTTCCCTGGTAGCTCAGATGGTAAAGAATCTGCCTGCCTGCAACCCAGATTCCATCCTCTGAAGAAGGGAATGGCTATCCACTCCAGTATTTTTGGCTGGAGAATTCCAGAGACAGAGGAGCCTGGTGGACTACAGTCCACGGGGTCACAAAGAGTCAGGCATGACTGAGCCACTAACTCTTTCACCTTCACTTTTACTGAGATTTTTATCTGCACGTCAGGTTCTTAATAATGTTGCACTGAGGTTTGGTGACATGAATTTTTTTTTTTTCATTTATTTTTATTAGTTGGAGGCTAATTACTTTACAATATTGTAGTGGTTTTTGTCATACATTGACATGAATCAGCCATGGATTTACATGTGTTCCCCATCCCGATCCCCCCTCCCACCTCCCTCTCTACCCAATCCCTCTGGGTCTTCCCAGTGCACCAGGCCCGAGCACTTGTCTCATGCATCCAGCCTGGGCTGGTGATCTGTTTCACTATAGATAATATACATGTTTCGATGCTGTTCTCTCGAAACATCCCACCCTCGCCTTCTCCCACAGAGTTCAAAAGTCTGTTCTGTACATCTGTGTCTCTTTTTCTGTTTTGCATATAGGGTTATCATTACCATCTTTCTAAATTCCATATGTATGTGTTAGTATACTGTAATGGTCTTTATCTTTCTGGCTTACTTCACTCTGTATAATGGGCTCCAGTTTCAACCATCTCATTAGGACTGATTCAAATGAATTCTTTTTAATGGCTGAGTAATATTCCATGGTGTATATGTACCACAGCTTCCTTATCCATTCATCTGCTGATGGGCATCTAGGTTGCTTCTATGTCCTGGCTATTATAAACAGTGCTGCAATGAACATTGGGGTGCACGTGTCTCTTTCAGATCTGGTTTCCTCAGTGTGTATGCCCAGAAGTGGGATTGCTGGGTCATATGGCAGTTCTATTTCCAGTTTTTTAAGAAATCTCCACACTGTTCTCCACAGCAGCTGTACTAGTTTGCCTTCCCACCAACAGTGTAAGAGGGTTCCCTTTTCTCCACACCCTCTCCAGCATTTATTGCTTGTAGACTTTTGGATAGCAGCCATCCTGACTGGCGTGTAATGGTACCTCATTGTGGTTTTGATTTGCATTTCTCTGATAATGAGTGATGTTGAGCATCTTTTCATGTGTTTGTTAGCCATCTGTATGTCTTCTTTGGAGAAATGTCTGTTTAGTTCTTTGGCCCATTTTTTGATTGGGTCATTTATTTTTCTGGAATTGAGCTGCAGGAGTTGCTTGTATATTTTTGAGATTAATCCTTTGTGGTGACATGAATTTTTCCCTTTATCATTATTGACAGGAAAACATTGTGTTTAAAGATACATATGATTTTAAGTTTAATTGGGTTCCATTTGTTTATTTTTGTTTTATTTTCATTACTCTAGGAGGTGGGTCAAAAGAGATCTTCCTGGGATTTATGTCAAAGAGTGTTCTTCCTACATTTTCCTATAAGAGTTTTATAGTGTCCTGTCTTACACTTAGATCTTTAATTCATTTTGAGTTTACTTTTGTGTATGGTGTGAGGGATTGTTCTAATTTTATTGTTTTGCATGTAGCTGTCCAGTTTTCCCAGCAGCACTTGTTGAAGAGACTGCCTTTTCTCCATTGTATATTCTTGACTCCTTTATCATAGATTAGGTGGCCACGACTGAGCGACTTCACTTCCACTTTTCCCTTTCATATATTGGAGAAGGAAATGGCAACCCACTCCACTGTCCTTGCCTGGAGAATCCCAGGGATGGGGGAGCCTGGTGGGCTGCCGTCTATGGGGTCGCACAGAGTCGGACACGACTGCAGTGACTTAGCAGCAGCAGCAGCAGCAGGTGGCCACAGGTACATGATTTTTATCTCTGGGCTTTTTATCCTGTTCCATTGTTCTGTATTTCTGTTTTTGTGCTAGTACTATCTTGTTTGCTATGGCTTTGTAGGCATATATACACTACCATATGTGAAATAGCTAGCTAGCAGGAGGCTGTGGTGTAGCAGAGGGAAAACAGCTTGGTGCTTTGTGATGACCTAGATGGGTAGGATGGTGGGAGGGTGGGAGGGAGGTCAAAGAGGGAGGGGATATATATATATATATATATATATAAGCTGATTCACTTCATTGTATAGCAGAAACTAACACAGCATTATAAGGCAACTATATCCCAATAAATTAAAAAAGTGATAAAAGTTAAAAAAAGATACATGTGTTTTATGAAGTGTGCATATTAAAATCTAAGAGGAAGTTTACTGAGAAATGACTAATATGGGTTGTCTTCCATGGTAATGTGTACAGTCTCAGCTCGCTTTGTTCCACTTCAGGGAGTATGTAGTTCTTCCAAGGGAATAAAGTTCTCAAGTCATTAAAGATATTTTTTGAGAACATAGAATGTTTATAGCATTGTCAACAGTAATGTAGAGGAGACAGACAAACCAGGCAAGGATACTGAGATAAATAAGGCCTGTTCAGAATCAGCTACTCGACCTGGTGGGAAATGATCGGATCTGAGAGCAAGGTGCAGAGTCCAGAGGAGTAGGAGCCTGGGTCACAGAGGAAGTAGCTGCATCTGGAAGAACCTGGTGGTGTCCTCCAGGGTAAAGGCAGAAATCAAACGTGAGCGTGAGCAAGACCACACCCTTACTTAAAAGCAAATTTATCCTTTACAACAAGCAGTATTCCCACGGGGAACAGCAGGGAGAGTGTGAATTGGCTTTCCAGTGGCAGGTGGTGGCTTTCCATTGAGTTATTGGTGTTCTCCCTCTCGGACTCTTTGGGAACTGCGGCAAACCGGGAATAGTGCTTCAGTCTGAGGCTTTAGTGGACAGCGAATCCAAAGACCCTCTGGTCATAAAGCTTTCTGCCTATACTTCCTCAGATAAGGGGAGACGGGAGTTGGGAAATCATAAACACATCCTGGTACCTTGGTTCTGTTCAGGGTGAAATCATAGTAATGATGAATTCATGCCGGTTGAACACTGATCTGGGGATTTTAACTCTTGCAAGGGACGCAGCCTTAAGACAAATGTGGACTGGATAAGCATAGATTTACAAGGTACGGGATGAAAAGGCTTGTAGCTAGCACCTGCTATCTGTGCTGAATATCTGTTCTTTGCTGCCCAGCTTCCATCCCTGTTCCTCACTTTCCTTTGGCCACTATGCCCGTTCTCAGTCATCATGGGTGTGGTTTTGACCTCACTGCTGTCTTGACTGTCTTGAATCTATCCGTGTGTCTCAGTAGAGTGACTGAATCAGGGGCATTCATGTCACACCCGTGGACAGAATTAGATGTGAGATGTTTGCTGAGGCAGACATGAAGGAGAAGTTTCTAGAAGAAAAAAAAAAAAAACACTCCTTCTCTGTCATTCTTCTTTGGATAATGGAAGAAAGTAAGTTCCAAAACTGATACTGTGTCTTTTACTATTGGTATTTAATCATTTTTAAATTTTAATTTGCTTTAATTTACTTTAGGCTTTGGCTTCCACAGGTGGAAAACCTGGAGCTCTTAGAAGATGGAATGGGTGTCTCAGGGTGGGGTAACACAGACATGATGTGGAGCTGGGAGACAGAGAACCCAGGCCCTTGGCGACAGTGTCAGGGCTACTGGGACAAGTTTTACCTGAAGCTGGCCCCATGGGGATAGGGACTATTCCTGGTACTGTTATAAATCTCTTAGGTATTGTTTGGGCAAGATTTTGTGCGTGTGTGTACATGCACATGTGTATTCATTGTGGGTGGGGCCAACCAACTTTGAAATGAGACTATTATAAAATGAGGATGAAAGGCTCAGAACTGGGTGAGGCGAAGCCCCCTTATTGCAGTAGAATGACTTGCCTTAAGTGTCAATGCGTCTAAAATTGTCTTGGAAAATCCAAGTGAATCAGCTGAAAGATTTTAAATTAATGGAAGTTCAAAGAGCATCTGATTCAGGAGAAATGCACAAAAGTCAATACTTCTCTATACCAGCAATGACTGGTAAGCAAATAATGGGGGAAAATTCCATTTGCAATACAGCCCCAATCCCATTAACTAATTATGAAGCAATGAAAAAAGAGATGTGTATGTCTCATATGAAGAAAATTATGAAAACTTAAGGAAGATATGAGAGAAGACTGGCTTTCTAGCTAGATCAAAAGATTCACTATTCTAAAGGTAAAAAATCTGTCTCAATTAATGTTATAACTCTACAACAGTTTAAATTTGTATAACTTTTTTTGAACTTGACAAATGAGAGTAAAGTTTTAGGAAAAATTTACAGATGAGAACAGATGTTTCAGGAATTTTTATTTTTGTTCAAATAGCAAAAAGTGTCTCTTTTTCTTTCCAAGCCCCAAATTAGTTCTTCTTCTTCTTTTTTTTTTTAACAGAAGATTAGATGAAAGGGTAAGAACTCTGAGACAGACATTAGTTTGAAGGGTTATTCAATAAAGTTATTTGATTTTCTCCCCAATACAAAATTAAGTTAAAATAAAATATCACTTGAATCAATTTCACAGCCCTGTTGATGGTAACTTTTTCCTGAAATTCTATTAAATGCCTAAGGAAATCTTAGGCTTTATTCTTCTATCCCATATGAGACTGTGGTCACAGTTTTTCCTCCAGAGGGACTTGCTTCCCTCTTAAAGGACCAAAATAGACAATGATGTCATCAAACACAACTTTCCATTTTTTATTTTGTTTTGTTTTGTTTTTTGAGGCACTGGAAATAGGTTTCAACAGTCCTCTAAGAGCGATATAAAATTGCACAGACTTGCACATTTTTATGATACAATGAAGCCTAAAGAACAGATTGCACTATCCCTTTCTTTCTCTTATTAAGATTTATATAAGCCATCTCATGAGAATAGAATGAATGACCTAAGTGTGACTGTACTCTGCTTACTGGGTAGCATGTGTTGACAGTAAAGAAAATGATTTCATATTAATTCAAAGATGTTTATAGCACTGGTTATCAAAGAGGTATAGATTAAAACAAGAAAACTTTTTTGTTAATTAATTTTATAAAGATAGGCTAGGTGGTAACTCATAAAACTTCCGAGGGGAATGAAAAAAATACACCCACATATTGATGGTGGCAGGCATAGTGGCGCAACTTTTCTGATAATTCAGCAATATGTGATAAGAGATTAAAAATATTTCATCATGTCTCACCAGTTATTTCACTTCTAATAATGTCTCCCATGGAATAAGCCATACACCCAAAGGTGTACCAGGGCTTACTTTGCTTGTATAATTAGAAAAATATGGAAAAAGAAATATTAAATACTTAGGGAATAAATTAATGAAGGATCATGGTGAAATATCTAGTCCTTATACATTAAAGCATATCTTTTCCTTGCTTATCACTTGTCATTCTAAAATTGAGCTGTAACATATATAAAGTACACCAATCTTAAATCCAAAATTCATCAAAATTTATCTTTTTATACAGCCATATTCATAACCACGTCCCTGATGGAAAGAGTAAATTTTTGGACATCAGAGGAAAGAGTTACAGAATTAACCAAACTTTGCCAATGTCCTCTACAGGTACTTGCCATGTTTTGTGGCTAACTCAACTTCTACTGAAAACCTGCTGATCTTTGGGAACTTCCCACATCCTGATTCTCATCTACCCAAGGAATAAGCCACAATTCACTCTCTCAGTCTTCTTTGCAGCAGTCATGGGACCTTGGCTTCACCAGTTAAAGGCATGTTAGTGAAAGCTTGCATCAGAAGAAAGTAACATGAGGAAGCAGGTGCTCAAAGTAGGTTTCATTTTCTGGTG
Source organism: Cervus elaphus (assembly GCF_910594005.1). Classification (NCBI taxonomy): domain Eukaryota; kingdom Metazoa; phylum Chordata; class Mammalia; order Artiodactyla; family Cervidae; genus Cervus; species Cervus elaphus. The sequence goes on from NC_057840.1 coordinate 28,840,759, forward strand.
TGAGAAGCAGTGGGTTCGTTTTCTCAGGAGTCAGTAGGTAAGACCCCCAGGCCTGGTATCAGCAGCCGTGTCTGTGCTCTGTGTGGTCTGAAGCCGTGACATCGTCAAGATCCTTGCACGTGTCATTTGGTGTTGCCCCGGGCTCATAGACTCCAAGTCTCTGGCCCTTTCAAGGTTCTATAAACTGATTAATGCTCTTTAATAAGTAATTTTGCTGCTTACCCTTGATCTTAGCCAATTTGCACAACTAGAGGAAGGGGTGCCCTGGGCAAAGTATCCTTCACTATTTTCCAGGTGGAAATGCAGGCATTGAGTTTACAGAGTCTGATGCTATGGAAACATTTAACTATAACTCCCTTGCTCATGAGACAGCTTCATGATTATCTTTTGTGTCTACTGGGGGAAAATGCAATGAAAATGCTGATGTGTTCTAAGCACTAAAACCATTACACTTCTCATTTTTAATTCATAAATTATAATTCTGGTTTTTGGACAAGCCTTCTGTGAGTTTGACTTAGAATGAATTAGACGTAAGAGATAAATTTATTCTCTGTGTGCTGACAAAGTCAAATTGCCAAACCTAAAAGCTAGGATCACAAACTGAATCTAGTTACATATTTTTTAACTTAGTTGACCTCTTGTAAAGACACAAGCAAGCCCATTTCTTGTGACCCTTTGATATTGCCACAAGACTTCCCTTTTATTATTTATAGTTATTCATAAAGATTCAAGAATGACTTATGTGACCATTTTTGGACATGTTAAACATGTTAATACAATATACTTTTAAAAAAGAACAGCTCACCTATAACAGAATTTTCTAAATCATGTGTTAAAATTTTAAGTTAAACCAAGTAGCTGCCCCTCTTCATGAGCTCATTCAATCTGAATAAGAAATTAAGAATTGATTTATTGGAATTAAATTCAAGTTTGCAGTTTTACATGTAAAGTGGGAAAGAGGAGCAATGGAAAAAAGTCGATTGAAACATGGAATAATCTCCTCCAGATGATAGAAAAGATCTTCACTCGGCAGAATTCTTCTTACAGGAATAATTCCCCTTTGGCATTAAAAAAAAGCCTATTGAGTGTTATAGGACTCTTTGTACCTGATCTATATTTTCTCATTTGGTAGATATATCACAGTTTCTTCCATATTCTTTCAAGTAATTGAATCAATTTAAAAAATCAGCTTGGTGACCAAGAAATAAAAAGCTGCTTGTTGAGAAACAGTAATTTAGATTTGATAATTGTGATTCAGTCTGAAAAGTTTCTTCTATGAAAAGCATAAAGTGAAAGTGTTGAAGGACACTTCAAGGAATTAACAGTAACATAGGGTGTAAAAAGTGCCAGACTAAAAAAGTCCCAGAAGTCATTCATTAATAGAAGTGTTGTATGCAACTCTAGCTATTAGAGAGTGGATGGTAGGTACTATTATGGCAAACTCATCCTAAGCTAATCATTGCAATCAGGATGTTTCAGTGAATTGGTATTAATTTAAATTTGATGGAATGAAATCAACTGATAGGATAATTTTGGAACATATGAATAAATGTATATGTTTGAAGAGCTATTAGAGAAGATGTGGAGTAACTGAAATTTTCTTACATTGTTGACGAGAGTCAATTATATTTAGAATACAGTTTGGCAGTATCTACCAAAATTAACATATACCTAACCTATGACTCAGCAATGCTACTCTTATAGATATGCTCAAGAGAATGAATGCATGTACCCATAAAAACACATGTGCAACAGTATTTATAGCAGTTTTATTCATAATAACCTCACTGGAAACAGTAAGAAAATTCTCCATCAATAGGAATGGAAATAAATTGTGGAATATTCATATAATGGAACATTAAATAGAAAGAAAAAAACAACAAGAGGGAGAAATTCCAGATACACACAATAACATAGATAAAATAACATAAATAAAATGCAAAAGTGAAAGAAGCCAGAAGCAAAAGAGTACAAACTGTGATTATATTCTTATGAAGTCCATGAATAAGCAAAGCTAAGCTATAGATTTAGAAATCAGTACAGTAATTACTCCTGAATGAAGATTTGACTAGAAAAGAGCACATGACAAATTTCTGGAATTCTGGGAATGTTTTCTGTCTTAACAAGATATTGGTTCCGTAAGTATACACACATGAAATGTTCATCGAATTGTACACTCAGTGTAATCTAAATCTAACCTAATTAGTGCAATAAAACAATTTTAAAGGGAATTCCCTGGTGGTCCAGTGGTTAAGACTCAGCACTTTAACTGCCAAGGGCCCAGGTTTGATTCCTGATCAGGGAACTGAGTTTCTACAAGCCATGTGGCATGACCAAAAAAAAACCAAAAAACAAAAAACCACACACAAAAAACCAAAACACACAATTTAAAAAATTCATCATAAAGTCAGTATTCAGAGGAAAAAATAATATTTCATTGTACCTCTCTTTTTTTTCTCTCACTTCTCAACTGGATACTTTCACCTTCAGTTCAGTTCAGTCACTCAGTTGTGTCCAACTCTTTGCGACCCCATGAACTGCAGCACACCAGGCCTCCCTGTCCATCATCAACTCCCAGAGTTCACCCAAACCCATGTCCAGTGAGTATTTGCTTAAAATTCTCCAAGCCAGGCTTCAGCAATACATGAACCATGAACTTCCAGATGTTCAAGCTGGTTTTAGAAAAGGCAGAGGAACCAGAGGTCAAATTGCCAACATCCGATGGATCATCGAAAAAGCAAGAGAGTTCCAGAAAAACATCTATTTCTGCTTTATTGACTATGCCAAAGCCTTTGACTACATGGATCACAATAAACTGTGGAAAATTCTGAAACAGATGGGAATACCAGACCACCTGACCTGCCTCTTGAGAAACCTGTATGCAGGTCAGGAAGCAACAGTTAGAACTGGACATGGAACAACAGACTGGTTCCAAATAGGAAAAGGAGTACATCAAGGCTATATATTGTCACCCTGCTTATTTAACCTATATGCAGAGTACATCATTAGAAATGCTGGGCTGGAGGAAGCACAAGCTGGAATCAAGATTGTTGGGAGAAATATCAATAACCTCAGACATGCAGATGACACCACCCTTATGGCAGAAAGTGAAGAACTAAACAGCCTCTTGATGAAAGTGAAAGAGGAGAGTGAAAAAGTTGGCTTGAAGCTCAACATTCAGAAAACTAAGATCATGGCATCTGGTCCCATCACTTCATGGCAAATAGATGGGGAAACAGTGGAAACAGGGACAGACTTTATTCTTTAGGGCTCCAAAATCACTGCAGATGGTGATTGCAGCCATGAAATTAAAAGACGCTTACTCCTTGGAAGGAAAGTTATCACCAACCTAGACAGCATATTGAAAAGCAGAGACATCACTTTGTCAACAAAGGTCCGTCTAGTCAAGGCTATGGTTTCTCCAGTGGTCATGTATGGATGTGAGAGTTGGACTATAAAGAAAGCTGAGTGCCAAAGAATTGATACTTTTGAACTGTGGTGTTGGAGAAGACTCTTGAGAGTCCCTTGGACTGCAAGGAGATCCAACCAGTCCATCCTAAAGGAGATCAGTCCTGGGTGTTCATTAGAAGGACTGATGTTGAAGTTGAAACTCCAATACTTTAGCCACCTGATGCAAAGAGCTGACTCATTTGAAAAAACCCTGATGCTGGGAAGGCTTGAGGGCTGGAGGAGAAGGGGACGACAGAGGATGAGATGGTTGGATGGCATCACTTTCACCTTAGTGAGGAAATAATTACAATATTTAATAAAGCCAAAGACCACAGTTCAGCTGCTGGATTGAGGTAAGTCTTTGTTGGGAAGATCCCTTGTGACTACTATATTTCTCATCCATTTAAACTAGTGCCATCAGAAAGCTTTCATGTTTATATCATCCATCTCCTCCTCTGTGGCATTTATTATAGTGAAAAACAGTAAGTACCATTTTCCAAAAAAAAATTTGTATTATTATTAATAGTTTGATTCTATATCATTATAGCTTCATGACAGCCTCATTCAGGTGCAAGATCAGTGGTTTTGTCCATTCAACCATATTCCCATCTCTACTACTGCTGTGCATTAAATTGGCATAACTTTAAACTTTTTACAGTTGGATTACAAGACTAGCTGTGTATTTTATCTAAAAAATAAAACCAAGACCCAAACAAATAAAAACAAAGAATAAAATAAGACTCCAAACTCAATATAACAGTATATAGCACCTGGAAAACTGAAAAGCAGGAGTCAACTTCTAAAAAATCAAAGGATTAAATAAAGTCTACAATAGAGACATTAATTGCTCTGCCATATCATCTTCTCTCCACCTTGTTCCCAGAGTACTGCCTACCAAGTTTATGACCTCCAGCTTTTCTTTACTAGCTAAAAAGAGCAATTGATATGTCTACTTTGGTGGCACCCTTGCAAAAGCACGTCATTCCTCTCACCACACAGAAAAGCACGTGCAAATCTATGGCTGATTCATATCAATGTATGACCAAAAAAAAAAAAAAAATATGTTCTCAAAAAAAAAAAAAAAAAAAAAAAAAGCAGGTGTTAAATCTGTAATCTGTAATACCCCATTCTTAAATATGAGTGACAAACCAAGTGTACTGGACACTTGAGAAAAGCTTCCAACATGAAATAAACTAAAATAAACAAAAAGAAATTTTAGAAGAATAAATGGAAAAAACCCCAGGAAACTCTTGTCATCTAAAAACCTATAATTGATCATTCTCACAGAAGATGTTGTTTCCATTAATTGAAAAGAGAATACTGTAAAAAAAAAAGTAATGAAAATAAGAAAGAACTTTTAGAAAGTAAAAACATGGTGGTAAACATTTCAGAGAGATCTATAGAAGAATGGAATGCAAAAATTGATCAATACTCCCAGAAAGTAGGGCTAAAATATAGAGATGGAAATTAGGGAAAGAGGAATTTATAGGAGCAATCAAGAAGGCACAATATTTGATTAGTAGAAATTTCAAAAACAAATCATAAAATGATAGTGGTGGGGGGTGGTAATTGTCCAAGAAGTAATACAGACTATGATTCCACATTGAAAGGATCCATTGTGTGCCCAGCACAGTGAATAAGAAAAGACTTCTGTCATCACACAGTGTCTGCATACAGCTAAGGAGGAGAGAAACTAGATATCCCAAAAAGGACTGAGCATCAGATTGACACTAGATTTTCAACAATGCATTGAAGCTGGAAGATAATGGGACAGTGATTTTAAAAACACCAAAGGGAAATTTTGATTTAGAATTTTTTATCAAGAAAAACTAATGTAAATGTCACATAAATTCATTTTTATATGGGCAAGTTCTCAAAAAATTTTTACATCTCTTACAGCTCTTCCTGTCCAGCTAATGGAACAACTACTCAATAAAGAGGAAGACATATTATCCATGAAACAGATCATTCAACACAGGAGGAAGGAAAAGGAGTTAATTATTAAAGGAAGGAGGAGGGCTTTCCACGTGGCACAGTGGTAAAGAAACTGCCTGCCAATGTAGGAGATGCAAGAGATGCAGGTTTGATCCCCGGGTCGGGAAGATCTCCTGGAGAAGGAAACAGTAACCCACTCCAGTATCCTTGCCTGGAAAACTCCATGGACAGAGGAGGCTGGTGGGCTATAATCTGTGGGATTATAATGAGTCAGACATGACTGAATGACTGAGCACACATTAGAGAAAGTCCCATGTATCAGAGAGACAGAGCAACTACTTCACACATACTGGATCAGAAGGGCCAAAGCTCTAGGAGGAATCTCAAACAGGAAAACAATGGACATGTTAGATTCTCTGAGGTGCATGACTGTACTGAATGATGAATTCTCACATTTTGGTCTCAGGAGCCATTTAAACTTTTTCAATCATCGAAGACCCCATGTGAATTATCTTTTGATATTTACATTACTGGAAATTAAAAATGAAAAATTTTAAATAAACTTATTTGAAAAGCAACAATAAACCCATTACATGTTTACATATTTTTAATGAAAAAAAAATCACTGCTTTTCCAAAGAAAGACAATTAGTGAGAAGAGTGGAATTGTTTTACATTTTTGCCGATGACTTTAATGTCTGGTTTAATAGATGAAAGCTGCATTATCCTATCTGTTTCTGTATGCAACTTACTTCAATATCATACATTAGGTAACCTCTGGACACCTTCACTGTACACTTGTCTACAGAATGAAAGTGAAAAGGGAAATAATGTTCTGGTATTATTATAAAGGTAGTTTTAACCTCAAAGATCCCATGATAGGGCCTTGAGGATCCTGTGGTCTAAGACATTAAAATGCACTGACTTTGAAGAACTTTCAAGAGTGAACCTCTAAAAAGTCTTTAGAAAGTAAGTAAACAATAGATTAGAGATGAAACATTTTTCTTTGTTTGGAAATTATGAATGTGAACTCAGAGTAGCAGCAAAACCTAGTGGTTACAAGGTGTCTTTCTGAAATCCGACCTTAGGAACTCAAGTCCTGGCTCTGCTGTGGCAGCTTAGACAAGTTACTAAATCTCTCCAAGCCTCAAGATTGTTATCAGTGTTAAATATGTCAATATTCCTAAACACTTAGAATATTGACTGGCACATAATCAGCACTATCATATGTCTGTGGAATAATAAAAGCTTCTTCCAGGGGAAAATTCAGCTTATCACAAGAATGCTGACCGTGAGGCGAAAGTCGTGTTTTTCATATGGGTTTTAGCACTATGGGTCACATGACCTTGGGTAATTCTTTAAACACTTGACCCCTAGTTTTTCTGAGTATGAATTCTCTACAAAATAGTTGTGTGTCTCAACTGAGATGGTATTTGTGAAAACATTTTTGGAAAAGCTAAGAGCTATGCCGCTCTGGAGATGTAAAGAATTATTCTTATTTATATTCTCACCTGTGAGATGATCTGCCTTAAAATAATATCATGGCTTTTTGATTACTTTTAAGTATCTCTTGTCCTTCTGTATTTTCTTTGCCTGTGGGTGTCAGGAATGCAACTATTGAAACATTTCTTCCTCTGCCTTTTGGCATTTTGATTTCTGTTTTATGAGTAGTGTTCCTTTCCAAAGTAACCTCGTTAGGCAGCTTTTGGGTAAATGATTTGGTTTTCACATCATGTAAAATTCGCTGAGTTTATCCATCCCCTGGGGCCGCCACAGGACAGAAAGGGGGAGGGAGACAAAAAGCTCTTAGAAATGCCATTATTATTGTAATTACTCACTATGGGCAGAAGCTGATTTTATTTTAGATTCAAAGTGTTGCCAGGAGGAAGGGAGAGAGGAGAGTTGAGCCAGGGAAGCTGTGATGGCCAGTCAGCACTTTGGCTGGGAGACTGTAGCGTATCAGAGGGACAAGAGGCCCTGGGAAGCCTAGTTCCGGTCCCTCCGTCCAGATCTAAGGGAGATGGTGCAGACGCATCTGTGGAACACCCCGCTTCCTGGAGCCTACCTACCACCCCCAAGCAGAGCTAGTGATGGATTTAGTACGCTCGAGTTGCAACCAGGGATTTAGGTTGTTTACTGACTCTGTGACCTATAAAATACAGTCAAGAAGTGTTTACAGGACATCATCCTGCCTGTCTCCCTACATCCCACTCCCATCATGGAACTATGGTTGTTTCTAGAATTTCGTGTGTCCTTTTACTGCCTTTGCACATGTGAAGGGTCCCTGCCAAAAGCTTCTGCTTTTAGATCTGGGAAACTATTTCTTTTCCTTCAAGATAGGCTACTTCCTGTCTTGAAGGAACTTCTCTGAGACCTCTAGGACATCTACTGTCCTTTTCTTGGTCTACCTCCATTTAGATCTAATTTATAGAATCTAGACTTGACTTAAAGCCCCCAGGAATTTATTTATTTGTAAATGTTTGGTTAGCATGTCTGTTTCTATACTGGATGTTGGCTTTTCTTGTGGGCAGTTCTCACTGCACTACACACATTTCTGTAGCTTTAAGACTTATCATAGTTCATACTGGGATAATCAATAAATGTTTGTGGAATGGATGCTTGAGGAATGTCAGGAGTGCTGCATGTCTGGGTCTACTGTAGGACAAAACTGCTGAATGACTATTGGAACCCTCTTTTCTTGGATCCTGGACTTCATGGTCTTGAGGCTGAGAGCCAGAATACAGGCAAGGTGAGTTGTGGCCATGAGGAGGCCGTGTAGGTGAACTCAAAGTTCAACTTCTTAGAAGACTTGTGTATGGGAGAGGGCAGGAGGGGTGGGATGAGAGCACTGCAGTTCAGTCTCCATCACCCAGCACTTTTCGATTACAAACACAGTGATTTCAGTCAGAAATCAAGTAGTTAAGATGGTACCACAGATGGAACTTGGGCTTTGGGCATCATATAGAACTGGGTTCAGATCCTGTTCCCACTCAATGGAAGTTTGATTTTCTATAAGTTAGATAACTTAGGTCCAATCTCAGTTTTTTTTGTTTGTTTAGTTCTGTTTTAAAACAGGACTAAAACATTCTTAAGGCAGTCAGAAGGTGGGGGCTCATGCTGGAAAACTAGATTCCAGAGACAAGATGCTCTGGGTTCATACAAAGAAAGGTGACTGAATTTTCAAAAATATAATATTCAGCAAGTAGAAGGAAAGAAATAAAATCTGTAGCACAGCACATATGTCGATTTCAAATAAAAACATCAAAAGATAAAAAAAAATAAAGATGATTGACTTTGTAGTGTCCCAGTTTCAAAGTTTTGTTCTGACACTTAGTGAAGTCCCAGGGCATCCTCCATTTTCCTCTTTTTAAACAGGGATAATAATACTACCTGTTTAAGGTTGTAAGCATTAAATGAAAGTACATAAATTGTGTCCCCAAAATGCATGACATAGAGCTGAATAAATGTATGCTCTTATTTTTATTACAGAATATGCGAGACACCCAGCACATAGCAAGCATGCAGTGTGTACTAGCTTCCTTCCCTTCCAATAGGGTGGAGAGGTAGCGGCAAGTTGGCTTGGTCCTATCACAGTGCTCAATAATGTTGATAAATGTCAGATAAATGAACTGTATGAAAATGTGAACTCCTTATTCCTCTTTGATTCCTTCTTTCCTCCATTTTTCTCTCCTTCCCTCCCTTTTTTTCCCCCTTCCTTTATTTCATCTTTTTTTCTTTCTTCCTACCTGTTTAGAGCACCTGAAACTACAAGGGTGTGGTTCTTGACCCTTTGGAACATGTGTTGGACTTCACACAATGCAGGTATCATATTCCTGTGGAGGTGGATTTTTGCGCAGCCTGAGGATAAAGAAGCAAAGGCCAGGGGCCATTTCCTTTATATTAAATGATCATGCATTTCTCCCCCCCAAACCCCTCAACACACAGCTCTTTTTTCCTGTTATCCTGTGCAGAACTCAGAAGATAAATCACAAGCTCATCTCCACACTGGTGTCTGGGAGGAAACACCTGGGAGCTGACAAAATACAGTTTAACTAAAAATGGAATTACAAGTGTTTAATCTATATTGAAAAAGTGTGTGGCAGGCATGACAAGGCCCTGGAGGAGGGAGGGATGAAGAGGAGCAATATTTCCCGCTCAGCGGGAGCCGTGGCCCCTTTTCTCCGGGGCAGAGATGTAGGCGCCTGGGCCCTCAGCTGGGAAGAGCCTCCCGTGGCTTTGGGGCTCAGATGGATTCTCAGCCTTATCTAAATCTAAATGAACTCTTTTCCCCTCGAGCCTGCATCTCTTTCTTACAGTGAGGGAGGGCTGCCTGGTTCGGGGATTAGCAAGTGAAGTACAGCAGCTTCAGCTTCAGTGGTTTTGATCCAGGTAAGACAGGTAGGGGTGTGTCAGGGAGCCCCGTCCGCTGTTCAGTGGTTATGAGAATTCAGTGGGGGTAGCTGCTGTGTTCCTTTGCACAAATATTTTATAGGCCTTCGAAAAAGTCTACTCTGAGTTCTTGACTATATATGATGTAGTTTTGTATACGTCTACTCCAAATTTCTGAAAATGTTAATAAGAGAGAATTGCGCAGGTGTAAAGTATTATAGCTACATTAAGATATTCAGAAATAATGTCTACTTTAGATAGGTGTCTCAGTTCAGTCAACATACTATGACAAAAACACCATAGATTAGGTGGTTTAATAACAAACATTGATTTCTCAAAGTTATAGTGGTTGGGAAGTCCAAGATCAAGACACCAAGAGATTTGGTGTCTGATGAGGCCCTCCTTCCTGGTTCTCACCTATGTCCTCACCTGGCAGAAGGGGAGAACTCTGGTCTCTTCTGCCCCTTGTAAGGCACTAGTACCATTCATGAGGACTCCATCCTCATCACCCTAATGACCTCCCAAAGGCCCCACTTCCTAATACCATCACATTTGGAATTAGGGTTTCAACATATGAATTTCAGGGGAGGGACACAAACATTCAGTCCATAACAGTTAGTAAATTGTCCAATTTACCAGAAATTATAAATGTTAATATGGTCTCAGATATTGACAGACAATATTTGAAATAAGAAAAGATGGAAACCGGTAGTGCAATTTTATTATTAATAATTCACCAAACCTTGATTACCAGCCAAGGCATCAATGACATTATCTGTTCACTGTACTTTATCATTGCTGGGAGGAGGTCTCTGTGTATGAGCAGTTATAGTTCTTTGTGCAAAAATACTTAGGCTAAGAGGGTGTGCTGTCAATACTTTGGGATGAACAGCTTGTAACCGGAGCAGACTGAGCATAAGACACACTATCGGCTCATCCCGTGAGCAGGAGTTCACCAGTGAGATCGCCTTTTATCTGCACAATGACTTTCTAGCAGTTCTTCTGCAGTCTGTTTAGCACAAATCTTGTCATCTGAGATATTTTTGAAATCATAGATTTTAAGACTTAAAAATTTCATTTTACAATTTAAAGTTTAACATGGTTTTTAGAATCAGTCCCAATGCCAACTGTGTAATCCTAAGTGGTCTTTTTAGCTCTCCACATTTAGTTTTCTCAGTGTGAAAATTGTGCTGAATCATGGTTGAACTGGACAATTAATCAATTTCCTTCTTGCTGTAGAACTTTCTGAGCAAAATCCTTTGCTTGTAAATAGGCTGACACTGAAGAGAATTTGCCTATAAAGAGTTAATAGACACTGTGAAATAATGATCCACTCATTGGATCCCAGTATACTCTATATTACAAAACTATTTTTATTAAAGTTTGAGAGGAGATTTTGTCGAATGTTTGTGAATCAGAGTCACCATCTCAACAGGAAATAACTGGCACACTCAAATGTACACATTTAGGATAATTTAGGTGAAATAACTATTTACACAGGTATAAATGGGATTGAAGGACACCTGACAAGGTGTGGTGAATATCCCAGGTAAATAATGATAATAAACTATAGCTGCACCAACGCCTGAAGAAGGGAGAGGACAGAGTAGTTATCATAACCCAGAAAAAGAGAGATGTAGAACATTAAAATAGGAAAAAAACACTGGGCAGGTGCCACAGCCATAACTAGGACAAAGTCATTGCTAACCAAGGGCCCTACAAGAAGGGAGCCAAGGAATACCTCACTCTCTCCTTTCCCTCTAATCTCCTTGTCTACGCCTCCAGTTGACCAAAGCAAATCCAAAGCCAAAGAATACAGCACCCATGGATATATATATATATGAAGAGAGAAGACCGAGACATACAGAGAAAGAGACAGACAGATTTATTTTAAGGAGTGTTATTGACTGTAGGGCATGGAAACTCTGAAATTTACAGAGTAGCCTAGCAGACTGGAGAACAAGGGAAGAGTTCTCTGCAATCTTGAGATGGTAGGGGGGTTCTAAAAGTAGACTTCTATCCTTATCAGGAGACCTCAGTCTTTTCTCTTAGGTCTTCAGCTTATTGCTTGACCCACCCATGTTATGGAGAATAATCTGATTTACTCAAAGTACATTAATTTAAATGCTCACCACATGTTAAAAATACTTTCATAGTAGTGTCTACTCCATTTCTTCTAAGGAATTCTTGCCCACAGATATAATGGTCATTTGAATTAAATTCACCTATTCCCATCTATTTTAGTTCACCGATTCCTAAGATGTTGATGTTCAATCTTGCCATATCTTACTTGACCATGTCTGTAGGCTTCAGCAGTACATGAACTAGGAACTTTGGTTCATGTACTGCAGAGGAACCAGAGATCAGATTGCCAGCATTTATTGAATCATGGAGAAAATAAGGGAGTTTCAGAGAAACTCTGCTTCATTGACTACATTAAAGCCTTTGACTGTGTGGATTATGACAAACTGTGACAAATTCTTGAAAAATGGGAGTACCAGGCCACCTACCTTACCTGTCTCCTGAGAAACTTGTATGCAGGTCAAGAAGCAACAGTTAGAACCAGACATGGAACAATAAACTTGTTCAAAATTGGGAAAGGAGTATGATAAGGTTGTATATTGTCACCCTGCTTATTTAACTTATATGCAGAATACATCATGCAAAATGCCAGGCTGGATCAATCACAAGCTGGAATCAAGATTGCTGGGAGGAATATTAACAACCTCAGATATGCAAATAATACCGTTTCTAATGTAATGGCAGAAAGTGAAAAGAGGAACTAAAGAGCCTCTTATGAAGTTGAAAGATGAGAGTGAAAAAGCTGGCTTAAACCTCAACATTCAAAAAAGATCATGGCATCCAGTCCTATCACTTCATGCCAAATAGATGGGGGAAAAGTGGATGCAGTGACAGATTTTCTTTTCTTGGGCTCCAAAATCACTGTGGACAGTGACTGCAGTCATGAAATTAAGACACTTGCTCCTTGGAAGAAAAGCTATGAGAAACCTAGACAGTGTATTAGAAAGCAGAGACATCACTTTACTGACAAAGGTCCATCTAGTCAAAGCTATGGTTTTTTCCAGTAGTCATATATAGATGTGAAAGTTGGACCATAAAGAGGACTGTGTGCCTAAGAATTGAGGCTTTTGAATTGTGGTGCTGGAGAAGATTCTTGAGAGTCCCTTGGACTGCATGGGGATCAAACCAGTCAATCCTAGTGGAAACCAACCCTGCATTTTCATTGAAAGGACTGTTGCTGGCACTGATACTTTGGCTACCTGATGTGAAAAGCCCCCAACTCATTGGAAAAGATCCTGATGCTGGGAAAGATTGAAGGCAAAAAGAGAAGCAAGCAGCAGAGATCAGATGGTTAGAGAGCATCACTGACTCAATGGACATGAAGGTGAGCAAACTCCAGGAATTAGTGGAGGATAGGGAAGCCTAACGTGCCATAGTCCGTGGGGTCACAAAGAGTTGGGTATGACAATGACGGAACAACAACAAGCGGCAGCTAGACTGATATTTGACCAAACAGCCGGCCACTGTGTTATTACCCAAGTTGATCCATAAAACTAACCATCACAGTATCCATGTAGGTTAGACGTTGGGGGTAGAGAGGACTGGGAAAATCCAAGATAGTATCTGTGGGGCTGGGATACAAAGGGGGAATATTTTGCCACCCACGTAGATAGCAATTCCACCGACTTCCCATTCTTTCCTGCCAAGCTTCTTCAGGGCAGAAAGTAGGAGCATTTTGTAAATTGCTGGGTTCCTAGCACCTAGCCCAATACCTTGTGCATGCTATAGTAGATTCTCTAAGAATGCTTATTAAAGTGGCTTGAATGTTATAGAAGCAAATTCTGAGAAACAAGTGTTTAGTAAGTTGGCTCTGGGGAGTAGAAGTCTAAAGAGCAATTAACAAGAAAATGGTAAATACCATGACACTTCTCTATTATCTTTTGAGTGTATGGTAAAGCACCACATCAAATTAATCAGATGTAATCATATCTTCTAAAGTTTAACACCAGATGACATTTCTAAGTATCACTCTATGCCTTGTTAATAGAATAAATTTAGTCATTGAACCGGATGATCCCCTATGCTGGCAAAGACTTTAAATTGCTCCCTTTGTAACAAGGCAATTATATAAAGGCTTGGCTATATTGCTGGAGTATGATGTAAGCCATTTATCAGGTAAATAATCTCGAAGACAGTCTAGTCTTAATGGTCCACAAATACGAGGACTGGGACACCAGATTTACTCCCAGCGAAGAAATAGGATGAGAATCAGAATGCATCTTATGTGTCTCAGGACAATGGAGATACTACAAATGGATGAAACTGAGAAGATCTAGGGTGTAAAGTGCACCCTAGAATTCATGACATCATTTTTCATAGTCCCTGAAATGGTTGTCCAAAAGCTACTGAAATATTACCTGTTGAGGAATCAGTTTTTTGGCTAGTTCCTTTTCATCATCCTAAAACTAGGAAAGGGGCAGCTATAAAGATGGAGAGGAATGATGAAAATCACAGGGATGTAGAGTGGCACCTCCAAGGCCATTGCACCTCCCAGCTGCTCAGCAGCTATTGATCAAAATGCCACTTTGACTTCATGTGTCAGTAGGTTCTGATAAGAATCGTTCTCTTGCGTCTATTGCTTTCCTGGCTTGCTGTCAGAATGGCTGGATTTTTAAAGTGGTATATTAGTAATTGGGCATCTGAGAACAAAACTGATGAAAATATGTAAATACTTCATGCAGGCAGGTGAGGCATGGGTGGTGTTGCTTCCTGTAACGTGTTATAAAAAGAAATTATCTTACAGAGACAGCCTGAGGCCCAAGTATGAAGTGGCTGAAAGTTGTTTCTAGGATATCTGCTTTCTGTCCCTGTTTCTGCCTCTTGTCTAAAGACCTTGCTATCTCCCCAGCATGCACCCAGTATATTCGCATGCCCTCATATGCACACACAGACACACACACCCCTGGGTCTTCTTCCTACAGAACCCGATCTAGTTATTTCTCAACTAAGCTGCAGCCATTGACTTATCTGATATCTGGGGTTTAGCACAATACCTGCAATAGTGAAAGTATCCAATATGTCTTTCATGAGTGAATGAAGCTTCAATAAGCTCTTAGATGAAAGTATCTCAGCCAATTCTGGGGTTTGAAATCTTTACAATTTCATAAGGGATTCTTCAACTTAGAATTCCTAATGACAGAATTTCTGGAAATGGAATAATCCAGGGCCACAAATGTCAGCAGGTAGTCTTACAGAGCTGTGATGATGTCATCCCCAAATATGCTTGTTGTTTGTGAGCAGAAGACAGCTCCTGGCATTTCTCAAAGTTCTGGGTTCTCTTTCAGTCAGGAGCATCAAGTCACAAAAGGCTGCCAAGAAGTGGTTTCTATCTCTCCTCAGCTTCGGAATAAATAGGCAGACAGGGGGCATCCTTATTTCCAGTCCTCTGAGGGAAGCAGGGCTAACAGTCATGCTCCATGCTGATGTCAGGCGTCTGTCTTTATCTCCCTTTGGAACCTAATAGAATATTTTTTCAGATGAAAGTTATTAAATATATGCTTTTCTTTTTTGCTTGATTGATTTCAACTTGCTGGTTAGAACTGTAAATCCTTGAACCTCTGATTTCCCTAAGGAAGTTATTTTTGAATTTCTCGTTGCATTTTTTTCCCTGGCTAAACATTATATATATATACATTCTTGCTTAAAATATTCTCTAGTGACTTCTCAATACAAAGGGTATTTTTATTCCCCCCAACCCACGTGCTAGTAATAGGTCCTAGCCTGATAAAACACCTACATTCATGCCCACTTAAAGCTGTTCACAGAGGGCTCTGCATAGCTCAGAGTTCCAGACTGGTTGTTTCTGGTCATGAGTAGCATCTCTGTTTAACCCAACTTACTGTTCAAATGTTACCATTTTCCTTGCATACCATGATGTGGCAGGGGGAGTTGCAAATCACAGCTGTGTGATAGAGGTCAGCAAACTTTTACTGTAACGGATCAGGTAGTGAATACCTAGGCTTTTGGGGCCATATGAGCTCTGTCTCAACTAAACTTTGACATTGTAACATGAAAACAGCCACAGGTAATAATTGAATAAACTGAGTGGCTTAATTGCAACCAAACTATCTACAAAAATAGGTGGCAGGATGGGGACTTGGCCCAACGTCCGTGTTAGCCAATCACCAGTCCAGAGGATGAAGTTTACTCTCCTTGGTACAGTTACTCTTGCTCCTGCCTACCTTTTCAGCTTCTTCTACTGGCTTAAACATTCCACATTCTGGAAGCAGTTCCTCTTGTTTCTAACAGAGTTATGAGACCATCTGTGTCACTGCTCCTAAAACAACATGTTCACACATCTTCTCACTTCAATGTCATAGTATGTTGAAGGGTCTATCTTCTCCATCAAACTGTAAAATCTTTTATGGTGGAGACCAGACTTTGCAATGATGGTCTGTATAGTCAAAGCTATGGTTTTTCCAGTAGTCATGTATAGATGTGAGAGTTGGACCATAATGAAGGCTGAGCGCCAAAGAATTGAGGCTTTCAAATTGTGGTGTTGGAGAAGATTCTTGAGAGTCCCTTGGACTGCAAGGAGATCAAACCAGTCAATCCTTCAGGAAATCAAGACTGAATACTTGTTGGAAGGACTGATGCTGATGCTGAAGCTCCAGTACTTTGGCCCCCTGATGCAAAGAGCTGAAGCCTGATGCTGGGAAAGAAAGATGGAAGACAAAAGGAGACGGGGGCAGCAGAGGATGAGATGATTAGATATCATCACCAACTCAGTGGACATGAATTTGAGCAAACTCTAGAAGATAGAGGAGAACAGAGAAGCCTGGCATGCTATAGTCCATGGGGTCACAAAGAGTTGGATACAACTTAGCGACTGAACAACAGACTATGTCACAGTTATAAATATATATCCATTAGACAGAATCTGTCATATGGTTGATTCTCAATGTTCATTGAATGCAAAAGAAGGGAGTATTGATGGAAAGGAGGAAAAAGGAAGGAAGGGAGGAAAGAACAAAGGAAAAAGGATTCTCTCTCTGGTTGAACATTTTAAGTGAAGTTCCATTGTCTCCAAAGAGTTTGAGTGTCAGGGGTAAGTATTAATAAAAGGTCAGTGAGGGTGGTAAAGAAAATGAGTAGATGGTAGATTTAGAGAAAATCTGGGGCTACAGACTAGGAAGTTGTCTGAATTGTACAAAGATTTGTTGTACAATTGTGCAAAATTTGTTGTACAAAAGCTGAAAGTTTTTTGGCTGCCATTGAGGCTGTACTATCTGAGTTACTTGGTGCTATCCCAGATAAACTTGCATCCTAGAAATGTGTGCCTCAAGCAGTGAGATAAAAGGTTACTGTGGCAAAAAGCAATTCATTGATGCATTTGCAGTGACTCTAGGACTCTGGAATTTATGACAAGCAAATGAACCAGAAGTAAATGAATCAGAAACTGTAGGAAGGAACAACTGCAAACTACAATTTAGTTAATAATATATCTTAATTAGGAAGTACATCTAGAAACTTCATAAATTCATTTCTTTTTTTTTTTTTTTTCTGTTTCTTATGAATTCCTTCCAGGTTTCCCCTGTGATATAAATACTCATATCATTGTATTTTCAGTGTAATTTCATTTCATCACATCCAAGACTTTGACTGAAAGCTTCTTTATCTTAAAAAGTACAAAGTTTCACGAGCCAATCTTAAGTGCATCTCTCTGAGTTATGTTTCTCTAACTACTGGGCTTTAACCCCCTCAAGTATTTTTAGTGGTGGGTAATATATAGTGAAATCTAAGAAACAGAATCCAGAAAAATGCCAAAAGTGAGAATAATATTTTTATTTTCATGTCATAATTTGTCAGTTATAAATAACTTATTTCCATATATTTTATTTTAGTTCTTTTAAATTTGAATATTATAGGAACCTAGACTGTATATACTGAAACTTTCAATCTTTCAATCTTTTGACATTGCTTATGTGGCCTGCATAGCATCACTGAAGAGACAGACAAAGCAGAAGTTTGGTATCTCCTACGCTAACCCCCAGGTCCTATCAACATGCAGCACTGTTATGTGCCGGTTTTTTTCTATTGATCTTTTCAGTTTATATTAAATGTTCTATGCATAATACTATGACTGAATGGTGTTAACTTATGTTATAAAAAGTTTTATTTGATAGCATGTTGCTTTTGAAATTCATTTCCCAGATTTGTATCACAGAACTTTTTCAGTTCTTCCAAAGTAATACAGACTTTACTATTTGCAGAAGCTAAAATCTACTAGTTAGAGGAACCGAATTATTCAAATCAAGGGGGTGCTGTAAGGATGACATAAAATATGTATGTTTGCTCTTTTCAGGAGCCATAATGTGCTGAGATATGGTTGTTCAGCTGAGGTCCATAGACTACTTCTCTTTGTGGAACATTGATGGTCTCTCTTAAGGGAATTGTTGGAAAGTGAAAGTGAAAGTCACTTAGTCATGTCCAATGACTCTTTGCGACCCCATTGACTGTAGCCCGCCAGACTCCCCTGCTCTTGGGAATTCTTCAGGTAAGAATACTGAAGTGGTTGCCATTCCCTGTTCCAGGGGATCTTTTTGACTCAGGGATTGAACCCAGGTGTCCAGCATTGCAGGCAGATTCTTTACTGTCGGTATGATGTCAATTACAAGGGCAAGAGGAGGTTCTCAGATAAGAAATGAAGACTCTGAAGGTAGGTCTTAGGCAGAGGGGAGAGAACACAATGTTTTTCTCTAAGTCTTTTTCTCTTTGTTCTGAACAGAAGAGTGTGCATATCTAGTTCCGAGCCTCCCAGAAGACATGGAGGATATGCTGGTATCCACTGTGGGGAGATGAACCCAGAAAGAGGATGGGTTAGATACTGTGAGCCCCAGAAAGCAAGTGAGATGCTATAAGTAGAAGTATCTTCAGTCACCGTACTCTAGGAATGTATTTTTTCTTTCCTTTTATTATGGCTGAGAGTGAGAAAGTTGTAATCCAAATGTTTCAGCCTTTCATCAGCCGTACCATCGGGTGCACAAGGTCAGGTTGGAGTTATACTTCGGTTAGTTACTTGCAGTGTTCTTCGAGATCAGTGTGGAGACAGCAGTGGGAAGTGATGAGTGCTTTCTAAAATGGGTGGGCCTTAGGATATCCATGGGACTCCATAGTCCAGTGACCACCATCCATGTAGAGGTCCTTCTTTAGGTTCTAACCTTTCATTATAGAATGAACTATAGCTGCTTAGGCCAGGTGGGGACCTTCCAAAATCTTAGGGTTGCAAAATCCAAAATCTTGGGCTTTTCCAAAATGGAGCCCATTCCACAGGCTCCAGATCACCCCCAAGCAAATGCAGTGTTAAACCCACACAGAGGTGAACCACATTGGTCTATGGTACAGTTTCTAGTCATTTCTCGTTTACAGTAAGAATGATCTGATGGAATTGTGTATGTGTGTGAAGTAAGTCATGCCTGACTCTTTGTGACCTCATGGATTGTAGCCTACCAGTGTCCTTTGTCCATGGAATTTTCTAGGCAAGAGTACCAGAGCAGTAACGATTTCCTTCTTCAGGGATCTTCCCCACCCAGGGATCAAACCTGAGACTCTTGCATCTCCTGCGTTGACAAGTGGGTTCTTTACCATTTGGGAAGGTCTGATAGCATTAAGCTTGTAAAGTGAAAACACAAAATCCTTTAAATTATACTTAATGAGATTAGTTCTTCTCAGCTTGATTTGATCCTTCTGCTATTTATTGCTACTCAAAAACATACCAGTGGACAATATATTTTTTTTAATTCCTAAATGTGCACTTCAATGATAGAAGCAAAGCTGAACTAGTACAATTCCAAAAAGTTTTCCCTAGGTGTCCTAAATCAGTTAACTTAGGACATTCCATTATTGCCAAGAGGGAAAATATTCCTGGCTTTCACTCCTGTTTAACTATACCTTGTCATATGCACAGTAAAACTTTTCCTCTTATGATTCTCAAAAATTGGGAGACTAGTTAAATTATTCATCACCAGCTAGAGTACACATTAAGCTCAGCTTTTGCTAAGTTTTTGGGTTTTTTCTGCTGTCAGTTATGTCTCTAGGATAGATTGGATTTATGCAGAGGGAACTTTGGGTAATTCATCTTCTCCAAGTTCTCTGAGAAGCAGTATTTCACTGGCCAAGTGAAACACTTCTTTTATTTAACCAGCCACATAATGGAAGCAAATGTTTTCAGCATCAGCATTTCCCTTGGTCTAATATATGTTTTAACATTATTAACTTAAATGATTTTAATAGCCTTATGTTCAGGAAACAAACACATAAATGAGTCGCAGGGAAAATTTTCCTTCAGTGTTTCTCTTTTTAACGCCCATTTGGGGAGAAAAATAAATGCAATTTCCACATTTTGAAGAAAATATCCAAGTTCCTCAAATTATTCCCAGAATGCATCAAGGAATATATATTATTAATTTTTAGGATCTAAAAGCTCACATATTTTGCTTACTATGTGACAAGATTTGTTTGAAATGTTTTGAATATTTAAAAATATTTTTAACCCTCATGTGATCTGTGTGCTTTTTTGTTATCATTTTCATTTTATGGGTGAAAAAGTAGAGACACAAAGAAGTTAGATAATTTGCTAAAATCTCCACCATTATTGGCTTCCCAGGTGGCTCAGTGGGTAAAGAATCCACCTGCAATGCAGAAGACACAGGAGACACGGCTTTGATCCCTGGGTCAGGAAGATTCCCTGGAGAAAGGCATGGCAACCCAGTCCAATATCCTCGCCTGGAGAACCCCATAGACCGAGGAGCCTGGTGGGCTGCAGTCCATACGGTTGCAAAGAGTCAGACACGACTGAAGCGACTTAGCATACATGCCACTAGCATTAGTTTTGGACCTGCTTTAAAACCTGTCCTCTTAGTAGCAGGCTACCTTGCACTCTGTCATCTAATTGATAACATGTGCCAAGTGCTTTCCCTGTGATATTGCTGATACCAGCCACAGCAGGGAAGGAGGTATTACCACCTTCCATTTTCTAGATGAGAAATCAGAGGCTCACCACAACCTAAGAACTGGCCAGAGCCCACATGGCTCATAAGTAGTAGATCTGAGATGTGAACTGTGACCTTCTGAGTTTTATTATTCCAGTAATAAAATAATACTATAATAAAATAATAAAGTAATAAACAGTGCAGTGCCACTAAGATGGTTAGAGCTTTTACTGTGCACCCTAAGAGCTATTTTGAAAGGAGAAATCATTTAAGAGCTAATTTTAGAGCTTCCAAAGGGAAAAAAAAATAAACTTTCTCCATGTCTTTGCATATTCACAGAGAAAATTGCAAATTAAATTTAGGACTAGGTTCTTGGGGTGTTTGTAACTGGGGATTGTAACTCAGAGAGAAGCTGTGAGTTGGGGATCAGCCTGGACTGGTTTTCTAAGAGGAGACCTGGGAATTTAAAAGTGAGTGGTGAAATATTAGGGAAAATAAAGGAGCAGAAGCAACACAAGACATTTTACATAGTACCTAGAATCAGAATTTGAGGTGTTTGAAGACCTTGTGCCATGTTTGGAATAATCCATTGAAAATGGGTAAAAAACCATGAATAGAACTAGCCATAACTACAACTAGATAAAACTTTTCCTAATAGATTTTTCCATCATTGATTCTTTGAACTAAGCTTTAGGTTGATGAGTTAATTATAAAGCCTACTAATGTATCCCAATATTTTCACTAACAGTTGCCATTCAAATAAAGTATACTGTGTATTCTAGAATATCTAGAAAAGAACTTTATAGCTACCTTGGTTAACACAGTGACTGTACAAGTGAAAACCTGGGGTTGTTTTATAAAAACTGATAATCATTCTTTTCAGAGGTTAATCGTTTATTTAGCTATTTTGAAAGTGTTCACCTATAAACTGTTTTTTTTTCTATAAACTGTTTTAAGGCATAAATATGAGAGATAAAAAGGCAATTAATTAAAATATCTCAAAGATCTAACAATAATGCTAAGAGGTACAGAATAAAACCTCAGTTAGATGAATGAAGTTTAAAAAAAAAATGCCTGACCATTTCCCAGGTGTCTCAGTAGTAAAGAATCTGCCTGCCAACGTAGGAGATACATGAGATGCGGTTTGATCCCTGGGTCAGGAAGAGCCCCTGGAGAAGGAAATGGCAACCCACTCCAGTATTTTTGCCTGGGAAATCCTAGGGACAGAGGAGCCTGGTGGGCTCCGGTCCACGGGTCACAAGAGTAAGACATGACTGAGGACCAAGCATAAGCAAGTCCTGTCCTCTCCCAGCGGGTCCCTCAGTGTATAGGCACTGCCCTCTGAACAGCAGAAAGGGACCTGGGCTAACATCCCTCAGACATGGAGGAATGCTACTAAGCCTCAATCGAAGCAACCTTTATATTTGTACAACAGTGTTTTACCTCTTGTTCTGTAGAAATTCTCCAGTAGGCAAGATGGGGCTAGCCTTAGGCAGCATTGTGTGATAGGAGAACTTAATATTTCCTTCTCGTCCTATTTTCTCCTCTCTGTAGGTGGGTTCTTCTAGGTATGTCCTTTTCCTTATAGCGTGAACTATCTAATAAGAACCCTTCACTGAGTCAGTGGGGATTTAAGTGTAGTTCACCCCTGGAATCTGTTTAAAAGCAAGATTAGAGGTGGAGGTGGGTGTGATGGAGAGAGAGGACTTCAAACAGGGCCCTTTGCTTTATTTTTTGTATCACTGGTCATACAGTAGATAGTGCCCATAATTAGTGGGCAAGCATTGTTTTGTGACACTTTTACTTTTTTTATACATTGTGTGTATGTGTGTGTGTGTATGTGTGTGCACGCATGCATGTGTGTGTACTACAAGACAATGAGAACTATATTTCAAAATACAAGTCATGGTATAGTCCAGTGGCAGTGTGGCTAACCTCAATTTGTGCACCAGCATGTGATGGTTCAAACCTCAGCTTGTAACTAAGTGGTTCTGTGACTTTAAGCAAGTTATTCAGTTATTTCACCAGTTATTAGCTTGTGATGTAATTTCCTAATCTTACACGTGTGTAATAACAGGGCCTTCCTCACAGTGTCTCTTATGGTCATTAAAAGAAGTTAACAAAGGACTTCCTTGGCAGTCCAGTGGTTAAGACCCTCAGCTTCCAATGCAGTGATGCAGGGGACAGAGTTTCAATTCCTGGTCAGGGAACTAAGATCCCACATGCTGCATGACACAGCTAAAAAAAAAGAAAAAAGAAAATAACAAATTTGGAAAAGAATCTTGAAAATAATTGATATACTGAATCACTTTGATGTAAACCCACAACTTACACATTTAAAAGCAACCATACGTTGATAAAAATGAACAAGTCATGACACTTAAAAAAAAACAACAGCTAACAAAAGCAAAACACTTAAAACAGTGGGCATAAAGTAGGTGATCTTGGGTTATGGTTGTTGTTATTATTGTTACCTGGGGAGACTTTATGAATTACTGTCCAATGTCCTCCTGGACGAGACTGAGAGGAGTTAGCCCTGAGACCAGCATCATTCATTCTATCTACATAGTGTCTTGTTTCCTAAGGCTCCTCGCAGAGATTAATGAACAGTAACTGATGAAGTTCTGACTGCATCTACTTGCTTTCATAGGCCAGTTACCTATGGTTTGATTTCTGTCTGAAGTGAGCACAGGATTTGCTCAGCCACGTGTGTATCATTATGCAACTCATATCCAGAGTCCTCCTGAATGCCAGGAGCTGTTCTAGGTGCTGAAGGCAGAGAGCAAAATGGCTAAGGTCCCAGTCCTCAGGAAATATTCAGTGGAAGAAAGAAAATATATACGTATGGGTTTAATGTAATCGATAGTGCCAAGTGCTATTAAAAATGCGGTAGGGTTAGGAGGATAGAGGTTGGAATGGGGCTGGGGCTATTGGAAGGATGCTGTTATGGTTGAGGTGGGCAGTGAATGTCTCTCTGCTAATGTTTGAGCAGAGACCTGGGTGAAAAGTGGGGAGTGGCACACACTAGCTGGGAGAAGAACTTTCCTGGCAGAAGTAGTTCAGGCCCTAAAGTGGGAGGGTGTTTGGTGTGTTCAGGGAACGTCAAAGAGGCCAGTATGGGTATAGTGCAGTGGGCAAGGGGCAGAGTAATAGAGAGGAGGTCAGAGGGGGCAGAAGGGGCTAAATCATGGAGGGTCTTAGAGGCCATGATAAGGATTTTGGATTTTACTTTGGGTGAGGTGAAAAGTCATTGATGTATTTTAGTTGGAGAAATAATTATTTTCAAAGGATCACTCTGGCCACTGTGAGAAGAGTATCGCAGGGAAAGCATGGGAACAGGAGACCTGATAGAAAGCAAGCATCCAGAGGAAAGGTGATGGTGACTAAAAACCCTGTAGTTCCTGAAGAGGTGAGAAGTGAGATCCTGGATAGCTGCTGAAGAAGAAGCCAGTGGAATTCGCTGATGGATTGCATCTGGGGGTGTGAGAGAAGGACAGGGGTCAGTAAACACTCTTATTCTGAAGTGTTGTAAACTCGAATGTTGTCTTATCACCCTTGCTTGTCTTATCAGCCTTCTTGGTTGCAAATGAGAGAAACCCAATTCAAATTAGCTTAAGTTTAAAAAAAAATCATGAAACTAAAGTAAAAAGAACAGGGATGATGGTGCTAGCCTTAGGACACTCTTCTCAGCCTCTCCCATTGATTTCTCTCCATAGTCATCTCTGTCTCAGAATGATTTTTCCTTGGCTGTGGGCATTTATAAACTAAGATTCTTAACCACTTGTACCTGAGAGGAAAGAACTCTCTTGGTCCTGCCTAGGTCAAGAGCATCCTTAAGGAAGATCCTATTACCAACAAAGGTACCCCCTAAACATCCAGGCCAATTTCTGCTTACCACTGTCAATCAAGAGCTACCAGGAGTGTCCCATCTTAGGTCACCTTTCTCCCCAGTCCCATTCATCCTCCCAAATAAGAACCCAGAACTGTTCAAAAGCTACAGACCTTCTGCCTGACACTGTACGAATTTGGGGGCCATTTCCGCTTTTTGTATAGGTCAAGAATCAAAAGAATGAACAGGCAGCATAATTAGGGAGAATATGACAGGCAACTAGTAAGGTCTGACAACTTAAAGCAATCCCAATTAGCTAGTAAGGCCCTCCTTTTCTGTTTTAAAATCTTTTCATGTTTTATTTAATCTTCACAGTAGTCCCTGAAATTGAGGAAGATAGGAAACTAAGCTGCCACCCATTCTTCACCCTTCTCCTTTCTTCCTCCCGCCAACCATTTAGAGGGAAGGGAAAGGAGTTCTGACAGGTTAAGTCATCAATCAAGGCTAGGTAGGAACTAGGTAGCAGCTTCAGGTATGGATTCCTCAGGCTTCTCAGTGCTATTCCTAATTCTATAGGAAACCATATTCAATCACCCATATGTTCCCCAAAGTAGATTACTGGTGCTTCTGTGGCTTTTCTTAAGAGGCTTACCAGATTGTGCAATTTCTTTCTTTGACAATAAAACAAAAGAAACTCAAACACCAAGCACAGAAAAAGAAATCAGACAACTCTCAGGGGAAGAAATGCAAATTGCTACAGAAATATTATGGAACACTGTTATAAAACATTTTGGACAAAAACATAAAAATAACACATTTGATGAGAAGGCAGGCCACCCAAAGAGCTAAAGGCTCTGTAAAACAAACAAGCAAACAAAGAAACAAAACCTGAAAACAAAAACATGAAATGAACAGGAATGCTTGAAAAGGGTGGCTGGTTATTCGCTCATCTGGGTAGCACCCTGTTCCCTAGCCTCCTTAACCCATGCTGAGCCTGGTGCCCATAGCCTCTCCTTCAGAAGCCAAGGGAGTTATCTGACCTGGTGAGACAAGGTAGTCATGCAAACCAAATCTTTCATGATGAAAGTTTGTGAAAATTCTCATTCAACTTTGCTTGCAGCACTTTCTGAACTGGCAGCAGTGATAGACACAGCTTTCTAAGTTTCGTTTTTCTAATATCTAGACACAATATGTGTATTTTTCATATACTGTGAGCAATTAATCTCCCTGCACAGATTCTTAAAACGAAGCTCTGATATTTTTTAATGTGAATACTTTTTCTCAGCCTGTTTCATATCAGTTTAACATTTATTTCTTTATTCACTCACATATTCACCTTTCACTTCCCTGGTAGTTCAGAAAGAATCTGCCTGCAATGCAGGAGACCCAGGTTTGATCCCTGGGGAAGATCCCCTAGAGTAGGAAACGGCAACCCACTCCAGTATCCTTGCCTGGAGAGTTCCATGGACAGAGGAGTCTGGAGAGCTATGGTCCATGGGGTCGCAAGGAGTAGGACCCAACTGGGCAGCTAACACTTTCACTCATATATTCACGTACTCACATTTTCATACCATCCCTCTTACCTTCCATAGTTTCACTACTACCCGAATGCTTCCTGTGTATAGGCTCCAAGGTAGATAGGACGGGGACTTGTGAATGGCGTGTGAGTACTGTGGATGGGGTGAGCTCTGTGGTCAATGCTATTTATGTCGTATATCCCCAAAATTAAAACTTTGTCATGAGCTCCAGTTTTAAACAAAATATAGACTAGTTTTGTTAAATGAGCTAGCCGGTCAGCCCACCCCTGGAGTTTTGCCTTCTTTTTTATTAGTTCTCATTTCCTCTCCAATTACAAGAACAGTTAGGTCAAGGTAGAGATTTATCCACTGTAAGCGATTCTTAAGAGACTTTAGTCTGTGTATTCTTTCATTGGATGCTGGTGAAGTTGGCCATCAGGTGTAGATGGCTTCTGATGCAGGTTTTACAGTTTCATATTTATTTCTTTAAATGAAGTGGTAATTGTTCCCAAGGATTCATTTTAGATAAACAAGTAATGACTTAACTTATATCTTGTCTCTTTTGCTTTCCAAGGCTTTAGGACTAATTTTCTAACCTCATTTTTTGTCCGTATAAGTCATAAACAGTATCTACTGTTCAGAAGCTCATAAAAAGGGGTAGGGTGTGGGAAACATATGGATTGTTTTGATCTTAGACATTATGGCTGAAGAAATAGGGCAGAAAACTTAAATGATGTTGTATTCTATGCTTCTCTCCTGATTAGTGCCCGTGACCTGATTTACTGAGTCTTCTTAAGATAACAATACCCTACTATTCAGACGTATATGTTGATTTTATAGAAGCCACATTATCTTTTACCTTATTTGAACCAGCTCTGCCCCCCACCACCAAAAAAATAATATTTTGTTTTATTCTTCCCATAGTGTAACTGGTAAATTAGCAGGAGTTTAAATGGCATCTTTTATCGTTATCCTGTCTACCTCTATCAATAAAATAAGCACTTAGATCTTAGCTAGATAATTTCGGGAGATTAAAGAAACCCCACTAACTACATATTTAAGATAAAGAATTACTTACTTTGTCTTAAAAAATAAGTAAATTTCCTTGAAATGCGCTCAGTATTCTAACCCAGAAAAGATGCACATTGTTGACCCGCTCATCATAATGGATTGTTGGGATTATCGCTCATCTGACATTTGGAGCATGGACAGGAACTGTGCAAGTAATCACAGCATCCTTGCTCTGTATTATTATGTATTCTTATAACAGTTTAATGTCACAACTCTGTCACCCCATTTGCCCATGTTGCAACCAAACGCTGGGACAGGACAGAATTTGTCATTCTGATATATTGACTCACTTGACGTATGTAAGCAACCTATCCATTTTAATCTCATTGGATACATATAGAGCTTTTACTGCACACTCACTTCCACGTGAAGCTTTTCTGCCCTTGTTCTTCTCTTTGGCCCACTGACAGTCTCTCCTGGCCACCTGCATAATGCTGTGCTGTACCTCTGCCCTAGCTGTTGACTCTAAGGAAAAGCAGTGTCTACTGAAAAGCCTTAGAATTTTTTTTGAACAGTGAAAGTGAGAACTAGAGTATAGGGAGATCCAGTCTCCAATTCAGTTAGGTAAAATGTCTTCTGCACAGAAGAACCAAATTCAAATTAAGAACCTAGACAGAGGTGCCTAATTTTTTAGATCAGTTGCAGGTTTGGGAATCAGAGACCTGTACTGTTTTGTTTTGTTTAACAACTCTAGTGAGGTCTGAGCTCCCTGGGCAGTGGCCCCCTTCTCTAACAAAATGACTGCCATCCAAGAGGCTGCTGGTCATAGTTCTCTTTGTAGGCAGACATAGTAACATTCAGGAATTGCTGTGAAGGACACTGGGAAAGCTACTCCTCCATTTCTCAGAGATGTAGACTCTCAAACACAATTCAAAATTCATATTGAAACCACATAGCCAAACCCCATGTAGAATATCTGTCAGTCGTTGGCAGCAGCATGAATTATGATGCCAGACGTAGTTGTTTTCCCCTTGGTGATTGTCTACCATCATCTGTGAATGTGTCTATCTTGCAAGGTTACACACTACCATATTTCTGAGAAGTGACGAGGGACATGTGTTGGAGATCCCTTTGAATCTAGTTTGTTTATCTTCTCTTTGTGTCATAACACGACATATTCCTCAAAAGATTTTAAAAGAGTGATTGGTTTAACTGGAGCAAATATTTATTTGAGGAATATGGTTATAATGTATGCTTTAGGTATACTCATGTGTAATATATATAATGTTTTCCTGGAGAAAATATTTAACACAGTTTTTCTTGTGTGGAGGAAATCAAATGAAGAGTTTAAGGGTACAATGAGGCCTGAGATAAAACTTGGTAAAAAAGAGAAGGAAATATACTCTTATGTGCATATCTAAATAAATTTGCTAATAACAAATTTAACTTCTCAGTAAAAAGAATGGGATTTTATCTTTTCCATTCTTTCCCCAAGTATGGGAGGAAAAAAACTTTCAATATCTATTTTTAAAAGCTTTTTCTCTGACACTCTATTTTGAAAACTGTCAAACCTACAGAAAATTTGCAAGAATGGTACATTCGATACCCACATGTCATTTAAGTATATTCACCAGTTGTTAACATTTTGCCACATTTGCTTTTTCCCTTTCGGTTTCTCTCTGATTTCTTAATGCTCCGTTTTAATCTCAGTTGCAGATAATCACGAACCTTCAGTCCTTTAAGAACAAGGACTTTCTCCCATAAAACTACAGTACAATTATCAACTTGGTAAATGTAACACTGACGTTATGTTATTATCTAATTTACTGCACATATTAATGTTTCTATATTAATCACAATAATATCCATTATGTTTTGTCTTTAAATCCAAGGTCCAGTTGAGGCGTGTACATTGATTTTAGTTGTCATATTTATTGTACTGTGCTATTTAAGATGTTAGAAGAAAACCATACCCTTTGAAAATATTTCTATCTAATAGCACTTTTTTTATCTGCAAAGGAATCAACATCCTTCTGGATCAAGAATGACTACTAGGCTTGCTGACTCTCCCCACGAGCAGTGCCCCTGGCTGTGTGTGCTCTTTGTTCTGTCTAGATCTTTCTGATAGCTCTCTATCTCAACTTAGTCGACTCTGGCATTTAAAAAAGTACATATTTTGAGTTTTATTCTCAAAGGTCCATGCTTTCTCCTGAGATAAGGAAGTAATACAAAAATCTAGGCCAGTGGCTGGCAAATCTGTTCTGCATGGGACCAGATGGTAAATATTTTAGGCTTTGTGCGCCTAAAGTGGTCCCTGTTGAAACTACTCAACTCTGTTACCGTGGCTTGAAGGTAGCCACAGACGATCTGTAAATGAATGGACCTGGTTCTTTGCCAATTTGCAGCAATAGGCACTGGCCAGGATTTGGTCTATGCACAATAGTTTGCTGACCCTTCATCTAGGCTAACATGGTAAGAGGTAGTAATTTTTAAGAAATTAGTCTTCTTGGGTAGCTTAATTTTACATTGGCTGCAACATTCTGGCAATAGTCCTTTCATGGATAAAAAATTTTCTTCTGGGCTTTGGAGAGGAAATAGCCTAACTTCAAGAGATTCACAAATACCAATTAAGAAATGATTAAGTCTTAGTCTCTGGAAATACTTTTCAAAATTCAGAAATTTTTCAAAAAAATGTTTGATATTTTTCAAAATATTTTTAATTGTGGATTATCACTACAAAAGAAAAATTTAGTCCTTATAACGTGCCCTCATTTCCTAATGAAAATGAAAAAAATACATGAAAAAAAAGTGGATGTTTTTGCTCAGTTGTGTATATCAAGTTCAAGAGGCTCTAAGCCCAAGTCTGTAAAATGAAAGTAATTCCACTAATTAGGATAACTAGTGCAATCAGCATTGATTCCAAAACTTCATAATGAAACCTATGGAAAGCCTTTTTTTTTTTAAGTGATAAATTTAGATGTTCCTTGTTTTAACAGAGACAGTCTTCACACTTAAAGAAAAGAGGTAAAGAATGGATAGGTATGAATAGAGCATCACAGATGGGTATACACGGAAACCAAATGGAATATATAGGGTTTGGCTCTAGTTTACACAAAAGTCAGATGGAATAGAGGAAAATGTGGAGTTCTGATGCAGCCTCAATCATGGCCTTATAACTGATCACATGAGGTGTCCCGGAGCTGAAGTTGTCCTACATTGGGCCAAAATGTCCTCGAGATATAAATATCCTTAGAGTCCAAAGGCAAATTACTAGGCTGTATTGGTTTGGTGCAAATTTTTATTATGGCAGTTATTCTTTGGGTGGTTTCCTCACCATGGACCTTTTATATGATTACTCATTTGCTCTCTGCATGTGGCCAATTTATCCCTATTCCTAAGTTTACCTACAATTAGAGCAAAGTGTTAACATTCTGAGCAGTAAAACCAGTTTCTTGTGAGTCTAGAGAACCACCTGGGTACAAAAATTAAGTTTCTGTGCCTGCATGTAGTCGCTATGGCCCTCTCTTCTGCACAGAAACCTTCTCCACCCTGACCTAGCCTATGACTGGTGAGGCAGGTGGTAGTCCAATAGAACTCTTTCTTTAGCCATAACTATATTCAGGAGTAGGCTCCAGGAGTTGGTGATGGACAGGGAAGCCTGGCATGCTGCAGTCCATGGGGTCACAAAGAGTTGGACATGATCTATAGATCATCTTAAACACTGGCATTAAAATTGATGGCAAAACTTAGCTTCAGATCAAGATGGCAAGGCTTCTCTCTTTAAAAGGGGCCCTATCACCCCTAGTCACATAATTACCAAGAGAATATTCACTTACTAGTGTTACAGAAGCTGGGATATGGATGAAGGTGTTGAAATGCAAATGCCTTCGACTGTTTCCTTAAGTGTTCCTTATGTCACACAAAGTCGTCTCGGAGAGGGGGAGCTGTGGAGGACAGACTCAAGAGTGAAGTCGCCTTTTCTCTCCTGCTGGAAACCTTCAGAAGTCAGGCAAGAACCAAGAGCACATCAAGGGTATCCAGAGAGTAACCAAAGCTGGAGCAGATATGGTTTTCAAGCTGCAGTTAATCTGCAGGAGGTAAAGGCAGAGCCCGGCGATGTCTGTCCAAGAGGACAAGAGCCTGAGCATGAGGAGATGGAACAGACAGCTAGCAGAGGGGATGCTTGTTTGCAGTGACAGAGAATGATCCCCAGAACACAGAGGTCTTCTGTCTTGTAGGTGGGCATGTTCAAGGGACTGGGCGTATAGTTTTGCTCACTTGAATTTGTACTCCATTTACCCTGCTGTGATTTGCTCTGATGGGTTGGAGAGACTGGCATGAAAACAAAACAGGAATATTTCTCTTGCATATCATATATTGCTTGATTTGCTATATTTTAAGGTATGACAAATGTTTTGGATAGAGTTATTGGCTCTGTTTTTAAGAACAACGTAATCCTTATTGTGTGGATAAAGGAATTCTGGGTGCTGCCAAGGTGCTAAGGGCTTTGTAAAGCACTGCCTAAATGCTGAAGAGTAAGCATTAGTGTGAGGAAACACAGCACCCTACAGAGAATAAATGCTAACTCTGGATGCCCACTCTTTATAGGTGAAGAGATAAGTTTTCGAGGGGTTAAAGAGCTTGCCCTGGGTCTCAGTTCTGATAAGAGACAAGTACTGTTCTGCTTGATTCCAAACCTCAGGCTTTGAATCACTATGCTCAAAAACTGTTCAATAAATGTAGCAGAGAGCAAACACGTTGCCACAGTTGCTGTTAAAGAAATTCAGGGGTTCTTAAGGCAAGAAGAGCCTCACAATCTCACAGTATTTTCAGCTTCTTCCTCATCCCTATTTCATGGGGCCAGCAGGGAAGGACACAACAAACGAAAAGAATCTATTTGAAAGCTCTCAATAAATCTGCTGTCTGGCTTCTATTACTATTTATAGTTAATAAGGTGGATCATTTATTTAGAGGATCATTTATTTAAATAAATAATCAAATAAGAGGATCATTTATTTAAAAACAATACCTTATATTTCTGTGGTTGTTTGCAATTCACAAAATGTTTTCAGGGATGTTGTCTCTTATTTCATTTGATTATGTTTCAGTCCTATCTGTGTAATTCCAAATGTTGAGTGAAACGTTTAGAGAGAGAGAAAATGTGAAAGTTGGCCATTCAGCCGTGGCTGGATGCTTTGAATCCGGAGACACAACATTCATACAGTTGATTGATTTTTTTCCCATTCTATCAGGATGTTTTGTCATAAGCCTCAATCTAACCTTTAAAAAAGGAAAAAAAAACACACCTTAAACATATATTCAATACTTTTTATCTGGCAGGTTTCCCAGATATTTCAAGAGTACTTTATTTACTCGCATTAGAAGTTAAACCTGGCTATTGTACAATGCTATTTCATTCAGTCCCTTTTTTCTTTGCATATTCCTACCTGCCTTTTGAAAAATTCATTTATCTATCTTTCAAGATTCACACCAATATAAATGAACACACGCACACACACCAGCCAAGAGAGAATAGAGAGATCAGATTTAGGCTGGAAGGACCTATCCTAGAAGTCTTTTTGATAGTTCATATTATCTGAAGGCATGGGTATTTGAAACTATTAAGTCTGGCCATTGATTCTAGCAAACAAGTAAAAGGGTTTTCTTGAGGTATGAAAATTCTTGATCTTGGAAACATAAAGCTAAATTTCTATTCCTGTTCTAACACGGTAGCATCATCACAGTTAGTCAAACTATGTGTTGTGCTTGGTCGCTCAGTCGTGTCTGACTTTGCAACCCCGTGGACTGTAGCCTACCAGGCTGCTCTGTCCATGGGGATTCTTCAGGCAAGAATAATGGAGTGGGTCACCATGTCCTCCTCCAAGGGATCTTCCCAACCCAGGAATCAAACTGGGGTCTCCTGCATTGCAGGTGGATTCTTCCTGCAATTCTCCTGCATTGCAGGTAAACCGGCATTGCAGCTGAGTTACCAGGGAAGCCCAGTCAAAATATAGCTTCAAGTTATCACAGTATTGAAGATCAAGACATTTATTGTCTTGATTGCCTATAAGGAAATTACATTTTGAATGGAAAAATGGAAAAACATATAACAGAAAGCAAAATTTGTATACCATGCAGAAATCTTAGTAATAACCCAAGGAGAAAATAATTGATCTACAGAAATGCTGTGAAGGATGTCAAAGATTTTTTTAAAATTTAAACTTACAAACTCTCCCCTGACAAAGATTACCAATCAAACATTATTACTGGGCCAACAATTTTGAAAGTTCAGAAGTCTGAATTGACATAGTATCATTGCCAAGAGTTCCTAGTTTTAAAGAATTTCACTGCAAGCTTGTTTGTAATTATTTCACTAGCCAATTAAAAAAAAAAAAGCTAGCAATTAGGAAGGTATTGTAAATAAAATGAATGTAAGAAACTGTAAAATAAGAAGAAGGAGGGAAAATTGAATAGTTTTAAAATTTACGTGACTACTCATAAAGGATGCATTTACTACTATTAGTAGAACATGAAACATATTTTTCCTTTACTTATTGCAGAAGTTGAGCTTTACAAAACCTGCCACTTTATTTTCTTTTTTATATATTTTACTTA
Organism: Cervus elaphus; assembly: GCF_910594005.1. NCBI lineage: Eukaryota > Metazoa > Chordata > Mammalia > Artiodactyla > Cervidae > Cervus > Cervus elaphus. The sequence goes on from NC_057840.1 coordinate 28,874,516, forward strand.
TTCATGTTAGATGAAACCTGTCTCTCTTTGTTTATAGCTTTTGTCATTTCAGTCTCATTAATTCTATGTTATAGCACTGGCAGTTTTTATAATACCAAATACAAACCCAGAAATGATCAGGCAAAAGCAAGCTAGCAGAAATGAGCAACTTGGAGTTTATAGTTTATCTCCTCTGTGATGCAAGTGAATATGTTTTTGCACTGATATTTTCCCCCAAGGACATCCTTAAGTATTTTCCCTATTTAATCTTGGCTTTCACAAATTCTTTTGCATCCACAGTCCAACAGTAAATTGGGGTGGTGGTGGAATATAGGTAGTGGAATACAGCAGACCTGGTTTCATAGTCCACTTCTGCCACTAAGAGTCAGTCTGGATAAATCCTTTACTGCTCAGAGGCTGGCATCTTCATCTGTACAAGTGGATAACAATGCCTGGCTGGTACCAGTGTTGTGGAATTGAGCTGATTGTCTCAGTCCACCTGACTTTAGTGCCTCGTATAGAGTTGATGCCCATTAATAGTAGCTTGTGGCAGGACAAGTGGAAACAGATCATTTCCCCAGATACATTTACCTGGTTTCTTCTTTCTAACCATTCTCTTCCTGCCAGGATCTCTTTTTTTTTAAATGAACACTTCCACATAGGGAGGTATGTGCACTTGGTTATAGACAAATGGATAAGTGAAAATGATCCAGCTATTACATTAGCTACAGATCTCAGTGACCCCCTTCTCAAATTCTTTGTCTATCACCTTCTCTTTTCCTCTACCGACCATCTCCATTTGGACAAAGATCAAGCACGTATTTTTATGCAGGCACACTTTCTAATTATTTATGCATATTCATTGGAAGGACTGATGTTGAAGCTGAAATTCCAATACTTTGGCCACCTGATGTGAAGAGCTGACTCATATGAAAAGACCCTGATGCTGGGAAAGATTGAGGGCAGGAGGAGAAGGGGACGACAGAGGATGAGATGGTTGGATGGTATCACTGACTCAATGGAAATGAGTTTGGGTAGACTTCAGGAGTTGGTGATGGACAGGGAGGCCTAGAATGCTGTGGTTCATGGGGTTGCAAAGAGTAGGACACGGCTGAGTGACTGAACTGAACTGATCCCATATGAGTGCATAAAAATGTCTTTTCAAGGCCTTAACTGTTGTAAAAATGACTACTATTATTCTCAATGATTCTTTGATTATGTCAGTCTCTTAGCAGTGAGACAATAAATGTAAAATACCCAGGAACTCATAATATAGGATAGGAACTCAGGTGAAATTGAGTCAAGGTCCTTCCTCAATGTTCTCACTTTTACTCTGTATCATAGTAATATATTCTTTGGCTTAATCTTCTCTAATAGATTGTGAGTCCTTCCCATTTAAAAACCCAACACAACACTTCAGTTCATAAAAAGCTTTCAATACAAATTTGTTGAATGAATAGAATAGTTTACCAATGCTTGAATTAATGTTTCTTTGCTAATTTTACTAATAAAACTTTTATGATAAATGAAATTTAATTTTATAATAAATAAGATCACCCTGACTCTTATCATATATTAACCTGAGAGTTGGCAGTTCAAGTTAAACTGATGAATCCCACTCATATACAAATGTGAAAAAAGACATTCATTCTAACCTAAAGTGCTTCACATAAACAAAGTAAATGAGTGGTCATCTCACCCTGCGCAGCCTGAAAGAAAGCTCATTTACTATTGCTTTAGTCAGGGGCCAATATGAACCAAAGATTGCCAGCATTCCTTCTACGGAGGTCACTCCCCGTGAAGGAAGCCTGTCCACTGAGCTACTCTGTTATGCCAGGGAGTGAAGATGGGGAAGTCAGAAGTTCCCAAGTGACGTAGTTAAGAGAACTCAGGTAGAAAATTAGGTCAGAGAGTCCCTAGTGACTTGTAAATCAGATAGAGTTAGGAGACCCCATTCTCTTGACAAGGAAGCTGAACCTCTGCCTTCTCACTCAGATCCTCAACAGCTAGAATCCCTACCTAAGAAATCAAACTTGAACCTAATGCATCAAGTTTTTGTTTATCACTGGAGGCAATTACTAACTGGCAATGGTGCCCCCAGGTAATTAAAGGAACAAACAGGTTGTTTTGGGGGGTCCCTTCCCTACTTATAATGCCATGTAACATATTAAAATGTATTCAAATGAAGCATTTTAGAATGAACTTAAGGACTATCCAAAGAGGCTATGTCTATTATTAACTGGCAGACGGACAACTGTAACTTTGCTTTACAGGTTTGTTTGCTTGCTACAATAAATTTTGTTTAATAACGATTCCTGATGAATCCATGGGAAAACCACCTCCTGGCCTTATGGAAATCATTTGCTGTAGTGAAGCCAATGTTTTCTTTCTTTCTGATTTTATTTATTGCAAGCACAGTATGGTCACCACAGAAAAATGATGCTCTCCAATTTACCTTTGGAGAGCAAGGTCTCTTTACATTACCAGGTAGTTTTCTTTTTGTGGGTGACCTAAAGCACCAATTGTTGGAAGATAAGGAAGTGATTAATCATTTGCATGGAAGAAGAAGAGAGCTGAGAAATATTTCAGAGGACAGAGTGAGGAAGCAGTTTCCCTCTTTCACTCTGTGAACAAAGGTGCATTATCATCTTTGTTTTTTCGGGCAAGAAAATTATCACATATAAACTGAACTTTAAAATGTTTGTATTAAGCACCTACTACGTTCTAAGCGCTTCAGCCTTTGTGAACTCATACCCTTAGGATTATGCAAACAAATGTTGAGAATGAACTACAGTTATTGTTGTTCAGTCGCGAAGTCTGAACAATGGACTCTTTGCCTCTTTGCTACCCGATGGACTGCAGCCAGCCAGGATCCTCTGTCCTCCACCATCTCCTGGAGATTGCTCAGATTCATGTCCATTGAGTTGGTGATGCTATGTAGTCATCTCATCTTCTGTTGTCGCCTTCAGTCTCACTGAGCATCAGAGACTTTTCCAGTGAGACAGCTCTTCGCATTAGGTGGCCAAAGTATTGGAGCTTCAGCTTCAGCATCAGTCTTCCAATGAATATTCAGGGTTAATTTCCTTTATGATTGACTGGTTTGGTCTCCTTGCAGTTCAAGGAACTCTCAAGAGTCTTCTCTAGCACCATAATATGAAAGCACCAATTCTTTGACTCTCAGCCTTCTATTTATGGTGCAACTGTCACATCTGTCCATAACTACTGAGAAAACTGCTGGGAGAAATATCAATAACCTCAGATGTGCAGATGATACCACCCTTATGGCAGAAAGTGAAGAAGAACTAAAGAGCCTCTTGATGACAGTGAAAGAAGAGAGTGAAAAAGTTGGCTTAAAGCTCAACATTCAGGAAACTAAGATCATGGCATCCAGTCCCATCACTTTATGTAGAATAGATGGGGAAACAGTGGAAACAGTGGCTGACTTTATTTTTCTGGGCTCCAAAATCACTGTGGATGGTGATTGCAGCCATGAAATTAAAAGACACTTACTCCTTGGAAGGAAAGTTATGACCCCACCTAGACAGCATATTAAAAAGCAGAGACATTACTTTGCCAACAAAGGTCCGTCTAGTCAAGGCTATGGTTTTTCCAGTAGTCATGTATGGATGTGAGAGTTGGACTATAAAGAAAGCTGAGTGCAGAAGAATTGATGCTTTTGAACTGTGGTGTTGGAGAAGACTCTTGAGAGTCCCTTGGACTGCAAGGAGATCCAACCAGTCCATCCTAAAGGAGATCAGTCCTGGGTGTTCATTGGAAGGACTGATGCTGAAGCTGAAACTCCAATACTTTGGCCACCTGATGTGGAGAGCTGACTCATTTGAAAAGACCCTGATGCTGGGAAGGATTGGGGGCAGGAGCAGAAGGGGATGACAGAGGAGAGATGGTTGGATGGCATCACTGACTCAATGGACATGGGTTTGGGTGGACTCCAGGAGTTGGTGATGGACAGGGAGGCCTGGTGTGCTGTGGTTCATGGGGTTGCAAAGAGTCATACATGACTGAGCAACTGAACTGAACTGACCATATAGATCTTTGTTGGCAAAGTGACATCTCTGATATTTTTCTTAATTTATTTATTTTTAATTGAAGGGTAATTGCTTTACAATATTGTGTTGGTTTCTAGCCATACATCAACATGAATCACCTGCTTTTGAATACGCTGTCTAGGTTTGTCATAGCTTTCCTTCTAAAAAGCATCTTTGAATTTCATGGCTGCAGTCACCGTGGCTGTAATCCATCCACAGTGATTTTGGAGCCTAAGAAAAGAAAATCTATCATTACCTCCACTTTTTCCCCTTGTATTTGTCATGAAGTTATGGGACTGGATACCATGAACTGGATAGCATGATCTTAGTTTTTTGAATGTTGAGTTTCAAGTCTGCTTTTTCACTCTCTTCCTTCACCTTCATCAGGAGGCTCTTTAGTTCCTCTTCACTTTCTGCCATTAGAGTGGTATCATCTGCATATGTGAGATTGTTGATATTTCTCCTGGAAATCTTGTTTCCAGTTGTGAGTCATCCAGCCCAGCATTTTGCATGATGTACTCTGCATATAAGATAAATAAACAGGTTGATAATGTACATTCTTATTATACTCCTTTCCCAGTTTTGAACCAGTCCACTGTTCTATGTCCGGTTCTAACTGTTGCTTCTTGACCTGCATACAGGTTTCTCAGGAGATAGGTAAGGTGGTCTGGTATTCCTGTCTCTTTAAGAAGTTTCCACAGTTTGTTGCGGTCCACACAATCAAAGGCTTTAGTGTAGTCAATGAGGCAGGTGTTTTTCTGGAATTCCCTCGCTTTCTCTATGAGCCAACAGATTTTGTCAATTTGATCCCTGGTTCCTCTGTCTTTTCTAAACCCAGCTTGTACATCTGGAAGTTCTTGGTTCATGGACTGTTGAAGCCTAGCTTGAAGGATTTTGTGAACAACCATGATAGCATGTGAAATGAGCACAATTGTATACCTGGATTTGATTCCTAGGCTGGGAAGATCCCCTGGAGAAGGGAATGGCTACCTACTTCAGTATTCTGGCCTGGAGAATTCCTTGGACTGTTTAGTCCATGGGGCCACGAGGAGTCTGAAACTACTGAACAACTTTCACTTTCACTTTTCACTTTGAACATTCTTTGGCATTGCCCTTCTTTGGGATTGGAATGAAAATTGACCTTTTCCAGTCCTGTGGCCACTGCTGAGTTTTCTAAATTTGCTGACACATAGAGTGCAGCACTTTAATAGCATCATACTTTAGGATTTTAAATACTTCACCTGGAATTCCATCACTTACACTAGCTTTGTTTGTTGCAATGCTTCTTAAGGCCCACTTGATTTTACACTCTAGGATGTCTGACTCTAGGCAAGTGACCACACCATTAAGGTTATCAGCTCACACCACCAGCTCATTAAGACCTTTTTTGTGTAGTTCTTCTGTGTATTCTTGCCACTTCTTCTTAATTTCTTCTGCTTCTGTTAGGTCCTTACCATTTCTGTCCTTTATCATACCCATTCTTGAATGAAATATCCCCTTGATATCTCTAATTTTTTGAAGCTATCTATAGCTTTTCCCATTGTATTGTTTTCCTCTATTTCTTTACATTGTGTGCTTAAGAAGGCTTTCTTATCTCTCATTGCTATTCCCTGGAAGTCTCCATTCAGAGGGGTATATTTTTGCCCTTTCTCCTTTGCCCTTCTCTTACCTTCTTTCCTCAGGTAGTTGTAAACCCTCCTCAGATAACCTCTTTGCCTTCCTGTATTTCTTTTTCTTTGGAGTGATTTTGGTCACTTCCTCTTATATAATGTTATGAACTTCTGTCTATAGTTCAAGAACTCTGCCTATCAGATATAATCCCTTGAATCTATTTGTCACTTCTACTGTATAATCATAAGGAATTTGATTTAGGTCACACTTGAATGACCTAGTGGTTTTCCCTACTGTCTATATTTTAAGCCTGAGTTTGGCAATAAACAATTCATGATATGAGCCAGTCAGCTCCCAGTTTGTTTTTGCTGACTTTATAGAGCTTCTCCATCTTCAGCTACAAAGAACATAGTTAAGCTTATTTTGGTATCGACCCCATGTAGAGATTTGTCGCTTGTGTTGTTGAGAGAGGTTGTTTGCTATGGTCAGCCTGTTCTCTTGACAAAACTCTGTTAGCCTTTGCCCTGCTTCATTTTTTACTCCAAGGCCAAACTTACATATTATTCTGGGTATCTCTTGACTTCCTACTTTTGAATTCCAATCCCCTATGATGAAAATGAAATCTTTTTTTGGTGTTAGTTCTAGAAGGTGTTGTAGATCTTCATAAAACTGGTCAACTTCAGCTTTTTAAGCATCAGTGGTTGGGACAGAGACTTGGATTACCGTAATATTGAACAGTTTGCCTTGGAAAGTAACCAAGATCATTCTATCACTTTTGATGTTGCACCCAAGTACTGCATCTTTGACTCTTTTGTTGAATATGAGGGTTACTCCATTTCTTCAAAGGGATTCTTGGCCACAGTAGTAGATATAATGGTCATCTGAATTAAATTCGCCCATTCCCATCCAATTTAGTTCACTGATTCCTAAGATGTGATGTTTCACTCTTGCCATTCCCTGCTTGACCATGTCCAATTTACCTTGATTTATGGACCTAACATTCCATGTTCCTATGCAATATATATATATATATTTTTTTACAGTATCAGACTTTCACCACCAAACACATCCACAACTGAGCATCATTTCTGTTTTGGCCCGGGTGCTTCATTCTTTCTTGAGCTATTCGTAATTGCCCTCTACCCTTCCCCAGTAGCATATTGGACACCTTCCAATCTGAGGGGCTCATCTCCCAGTATCATATCTTTTCGCCTTTCCATACTGTTCATGAAAGAACAATATTCTTGCTGGGGTTCTAATGTCAAGAATGCTGGAGTGGGTCAGGAATCTTTGCTATGACCTGTCCATCTTGAGTGGCCCTGTCCAGCATGACTCACAGCTTCATTGAGTTATGCAAGCCCCTTCACCATGACAAGGCTGTGATTCATGAAGGGGAATGAACTATAGTTTTAGTAATACAAGATGCAGTGAAATCACAGAGAAATTAGCACTGAGGTTTGTCCAAAGCAATCAGAAAAGATGTCACTGGATTTTTTTTTTTGTTTCAGTGCCTTTTTACTATGACAAGACCTAAACTCGTATGTGTTCTGTCTCCACCAAAACCATCTCCCCAAACCCACCCCACTTCACCCTTCTTATATCCAACACCTGCACCAGTTCTGTGTGAGGCATTGGGATGAATTTCTCCCCTTGCCCTTTCTTTTTCTCTGGCTCACCAGCCTTCACCATCAGAGTGACTAGATCTAACACTTCGATTAGTTTGAGAGTCTAAAGGTAAGGGCCAGTGAAGGCCACTAAATCTGCTTTTAATAAGGCCATAGGTCAGAGACAGTCAACAAGTCTTTCTAATTCATCTGTGGTCTAGCCCACCACACCCTGGCCATCTGAAGCCAAACCATTTTATTCATGCATTCAAGAGATATTTATTGAGCTTTTACCAGTGCTAGGCTCTATTCTGGGAGCTGAGGATAAAGTGGAAAAACTAACAGAGAAAGTTCTCACTTTCATAGGAAATTGAGGTGGAATGAGATGAATTTATTTGCTGAAGGTCAAACTGAGAGTCACTGGCAGAATCTAGCTTAGCCCTCGGGTCTCTTAACTCCCAGAAATCATGGAGGTATTTTTCTACTGTTATAGTTTTGCTATTTATATACTGACCTTGAATGCTCACAATTCTGAGTCTGTGTGTATGTGTATGTGTGTGTGTGTCTGAGAGAGAGAGAGTGAGAGACACAGAGGGAGAGAGAGGCCACACAGCATTCCAGACCCTGCTAGTATCTTCAGTTCAATCAGCCTTATGTTCACCATGACCCATTATGTGACACAGTCCATATCCTCAATAACTTAATTCTCTTTAGGTAAATTTTAGATAGTGGTAAGTCTTCAATAAATATGTATAGAATGAATGAATTAATGAAATGTGAAATGCCTAGTGAACAATTTACTATATTAATTGTACAGAAGCAGTAAAATAAGCAATTCACAAATGAAAAATAATCCCAGAATGAAGATGATATGACAAAATCAACCCTTTAATTTGGAAATGTTCTGTTTCCAAAATAGGCTCCCTTCTAGTTTCCTCACCTAGGGTCAATTACTGAATTGATTTGGCATCAGCTGACATTGTTCTGAAACCCATTTCTAAATTTAGCTAGGCTTTCTGAATGGCTGCCAGCGGTCGCTTCACACAGCGAATGCCCTGTCACCTGCAGTTGCCCGGACTGTTACACAGTGGGTGACGTCATCACTTCAGCTGGTCAGCCATCAGTGTGACTTACTCTCTGCCATCAGGTCAGACTGGGAAAGTGCTTGAAATGGCCAGAGCACACCCTTATGTTCAGATCAAGTTTGTATATTATCCCTCTCCACCTGTCTCTGAAGCTTCTTTGTTGTTACTCATGAATCTCTCACTTGAGAGATTTCAGGTGAATTTTTAAAAAGTAAAAGATTTCAGTCTGCTACAATGTGCATGATTTTTTCAATGTCTACACTCTCTATGGCACTTTTTATCCCCTGGCCATGGTTCTGGGACTAAATGGTTTCTGTGGCTGTCTTTTATTTCTCTGGGACCTGCCTCACTGGTAAGAAGGCAGGCTTCAGCTCTGAGGTCCATACTGTATATTCAAGCCACAGTAAAAATGGTATCTAATTTATTCTCTGAAATGTTGAAAACAATTTTGGGGAGGAAGCTGAAATCTAAAGGTAGTAAAGTTTGAGGAATAATCTGCCATGGCTGTCAGAATGCTGATAAAAGACAGTCTCTCTTCATTTTAATCAATCATTTCAACATTGGGAGAAAGAAAAAGACAAGGGACTTGTGTTGTCCTTTGCTTCCCAGTGACTGAAAAGAAACTCAGGAAAGAGATAGATTGAAGCTCCAGCACTAAGGGTGAAGGTACTTGGATCATTTGCGATAAATCTCATCTCATATCTGAAGGACTGATATCCTTGAAGACCTGAGCCTGGGCCCCACCATCCTACACTCTCCCAGGGAGCAGTAGATTGACCTCATGTTTACCTGACCCCCTGGAATGATGTTCTTGAAATAGTTTCCTATGATTCCAGTGTCTGCAATAACCTGTTCTGCCCTTTGGTTCTTTTGATAAAACAACACTATACTAAAGACTCTTTATGAACCCAAAGAAGGTCTATTTGTGCAAGAGGCAGTAGTAATTTTTAATGTCATATCATCTTATTTATTTTACAAGCATACCTCGTTTTATTGCACTTCACTTTATTGGTTTTTGCAGATGCTGCATTTTCTGTAAATTGAAGGTTTGTGGCAAATCTGAGTAGAGTCAGTCTATTGGTGCCATCTTTCAACAACTATTTGTTCATATCATGTCTCTGTGTCACATTTTAGTAATTCTCACACTACTTCATAATTTTCATTATTATTATGGTTATTATGTTGATCTGTGATTTTTGATAAAGTGATTATTTACATTACTAAGTAATTGTTTTAGCATTTCTCTGCAGTATTTTTTTTAACTGAGGTATGTACTTTTTTAGACATAATGCTATTGTATACTCTATAGACTACAATGTAGTGTAAGCATAACTTTTATATGCATTGGGAAACCAAAAACTTCACGTGGCTTGCTTTATTGTGATAATATTTACTTTGTTGCGGTGGTCTGGAACTGAGCCTGCAATATATCTGAGGTCTGCTTGTATATGTTTTTATGTTTTTATTTATATGTTCACATTATTTTACATCTATAGCTATGGTTTAATAAATCTAATTTTTTTAACATGTGTTTTAGTCACACAGTTGTGTTCGACTTTTTGTGACCTCAAGAACTATAGCCCTCCAGCCCTCCATGGAATTCTCTAAGCAAGAATACTGGAGTGGATAGCCATTCCCTTCTCCAGGGGGTCTTCTCAACTGAGGGGTTGAACCTGGGTCTCCTACATTGCAGGCAGATTCTTTACCATCTGAGCCACCAGGGAAACCTGCTTGTTAATATATTTTATATTAAAGCACAAATACTTTGAGCCACAAGGGAAACTCACTTGCAAAGTTTTTTTTTTTTTTTTGTATTAAAACAAATGCTTTGTGGAAGGTGGGTTATTTTGCCTTGGATTCTCTAGAGGCAGACAAGGATTTGGATAGTTTCCTTGCAGGGAGATTCTAGCAAATACTGACAAAGAAGTGGAGGAAAAGGCACTGGGATAAAAGGGAAGCCACTGCAGAAATGTGGTGAGCAGAGTCTGCTCTGGGCACTTAGGGCTCCATGCCTCAGATGGCCTCTAAGCCACTTTGTAAAGCAGAGTTCTGAGTTCTCCCATCCAGGAGGGGAGGACACTGGGGTATTTATCCACCAACATCTACTCCATCATTGGTTGATGGCTGCCGCCAAGCACATTAGCACCAAAGAATTTGAGCCTGGGTTTTATACAGACAGAGCACAGAGAAAACCTTGAGCAGAAAGTTAGAAGCTGGCAGTCAGAAGGTGTTGGTGTCCCTGAGAACAGTGGGTGCTGGGGGGAGAGATGGACAGAACAGCTGCGGCATCTGCTATGGTATGCCCGAGCCACCCCTGTGTGGGGAGAATCACTAACCAAACACCGCAGGAAACGAAGGGTGAGAATTTGGCCAAAGGATTCTGGGACCTGGGTGATTATTCCTCCTCTTGTCTTCTGTCTCACCTTGTGACTTTTAAAAGTTTTCCGAAAATGAATTGGAAAAACCTTGGAGAATTGCATGTAAATAAGAGGAACACAAAAGCAGTCTTCCCATATATTCTATGGACAACTTTCAGTTCTACAGCTTTCCTAAACAGTCTGGCCCTCCCTCATAACAATAATAATTTATCGGTTCTGTCTTGTTAGTTCCCAAAGTGTTCTCATTCTTATTAACTCTTTTGACCTTGTGGAGGCAGACAGGCCATTCTCATCTACATTTTCACAAGAAGCTAAAAGCACATAGTTATTAAATGAATTGCTCAATAGAGCTGGGGATAAAACCTCGGTCTCAATAAATACATATTGAACATCTATATTCCAGAAACTGTACTCAGTTTAGGGGATATAAAGATTAATTAGACATGTCCCTCGTCCTTCCGGAAGTCACTGGCTACCGAGAGAAATAAATGTATGAGAATTCAGTAACAATATGATGTGGTATTCACTGAAACAGATTTTAACAGTCTGTACAGAAGAATTGGGCTTTCCTGATGGCTCAGTGGTAGAGAATCCACCTGCCAATTCAGGAGACTCAGGTTTGATTCCTCTGTTGAGAAGATCCCCTGGAGAAAGAAATGGCAACCCACTAGAGTATTCTTGCCTAGAAAATCCCATGGACAGAGGAACTTTGGGAACTGTAGCTCCTTGTATGTATATATGTTAAGTCACTTCAGTCATGTCCAACTCTCTGCAACCCTATGGACTGTAGCCCACCAGGCTCCTCTGTCCATGGGATTCTCCAGGCAAGAATACTTGGGTGGGTTGCTATGCCCTCCTCCGGGGGATCTTCCTGACCCAGGGATTGAACCCTGGTCTCCTGCATCTCCTACATTGGCAAATGTGTTCTTTACCACTAGCGCCCCTTGGACTACACTATCAGTCACTTCAGTCACTCAGTCGTGTCCAATTCTCTGCAACCTCACAGACTGCAGCACAGCAGGCTTCCCTGCCCATCACCAGCTCCCGGACTGCACTATAGACTCCTTAAAGACAATGACTATTTCTTACGGATCTTTATATCCTAGTGTATAGCTCAGTGTTTAGTACATTAGTGCCTGGTGTTCAATAAATGTTGATTGACTGGAAGTGAATTGACCAAATAACCACTTCCAAGTTCTAATTGATGCTACACCTGCCTACAAGAATTAACACATCTTGCCAACATGTGACTAGATTGCTCTACAGTATCTAATCAAGCCAAGTCAGACCAGACTGTTTGTGGTGTGTACCTTAAACAGTAAGGGAGACAGACAGCTCACAACGTGACCTATGGATTCAGTCTTAAAGAATAAGTACACACAATCAAGGAGGGGAAAAAGGAGCATGCCCTGATGTTCTTGGGTCCACCCAGATGTATTACTCTAATTTAGCTGCAGCCAACACCCAGCTTAATTTTACAAATAACATTCTCTTGTTATTTCCAGCTAGCAGTTCTATACAAGACAAAAAAACCTAAGGCACACTTTTCAAGAGATGACCTGACTTTCTTCAGACTTTCTAATTAAGTCCGGTCAAGACCCTGCAGATGTACATTTGTGGGACTGCCTTCCAGCCGGATACTCAGTCAAGCCACTATACTTGGTTTTATATCATCTTATGACATATAAACAGGCAAAAATAGGAAGCTGCAAATTTAGTATGTCCTTGGTGGCTCATTTTGCTGTTTATTCCTCTTCAGAATTTCAAGGGACCCATAGAACAAGTATTCTTAGTATTCTAGACTCTATGCTCATTATATCCCACAATCTTTAAGGCTTTTTTTCTTCACTAATTTGCCAAGCCCTATTAATGTTGCTAAAATTTTGTCTTTTTTTTTTTTAACTTCTACTATCATCACCATGTCCCTTCAATTTATTCTTCTTTCAGCTAAAATGTTTTAAAATTAAAATCTGGTGATGTTATTCCTTTGCTTAAAGGCTTTCCATGGGGACTTTCCTGGTGGTACAGTGGATAGGAATCAGTTTGCCAATGCGGGGGAAATGGATTTGATCCCTTGTCCAGGAAGGTCCCACGTGCAACTAAGTCCAAGTGCCACAACTACTGAGCCTGGTCTCTATGCGCTCTGCAACTACTGAAACCCTCAAGGTTCAGAGCCTATGCTTCACAACAAGACAAGACACAGCAGTGAGGAGGCTGTGCACCACAGTAAAGAGTAGCCCCTCCTCATTGCAACTAGAGGAATCCCAAACAAAACAATGAAGACAGCTCAGCCAAAAGAAAAGCCTTCCATGGTTTTCCAAAGTCATGGAAACATGCCACGAGACCCTTCATGCTTTTACCCCTACCTGACTCTTCACTCATCTTTTACCACCCTCCCTGGGCCTCAGCACTCCCACCACAGTCTATCTTTCATTCACTGACTTCTCCCTCCTACACCTAAAATGCTTCCCCTCTCCCAATGCATATACCGCCCCCACCCCAGTCAAATTAACTCCTCTTCTTCCTTCTGATTTCACCCCAAACTCTACCTCCTTGGCAAAGTCTTTCCTACCCCACTCCCATCCCTCAGACTAATTCAAGTCCCTCTTGTTAAGTGATCTCACTCTGCATCTTTCCCTCACAGCCCTTAGAATTATATTTGTGAATCTATACAAGTAATTGAAGGGCATGGATTGGGTCCATTTTGCTTGCTATTGTATCCTTAGCACCAGGTGTGGGGCTTGTCCTTTGAGGGCATCAGTGTACAGTTGTATAATGCTGAATGAATGAAGAGTACCTTCTTGTTCAGGAGTGTGTATAGAGTGCATAGGTAAGTGACCTAGGTTTCTCCAATATGCTCCTGGAATGAACACTGGGGAGCCTTTCTTACAGGCAAAACATCTCTATAAAACTACTTTTGATGCTTCAGCAGTCTAAAGTAGGCCTACTTCAACTTTTACTCACTGTTAAGTTTTGAGGTTCTAGGGTAGAGTGTGACTGTATGACATTTCTGATATTTGAATTAATTTTACATTTGCATTCTTAGTCATATTTTTATTCCATTTACAGCCAAGTTAAAAAACTGTACTATATATCTTTGTATCATCTTCTCTCACCCATGCCTCAACTCACTGTAATCTGGTGTTGATTGAAAAAAATATGCTCAATGTGTGAGTTGTGATTTAAGTTTTATTTGGGACAAAATGAGTACAATATCCCAGGAGACAGCCTATCAGATAGTTCTAAGGAACTTCTCCAAAGAGGTAAGGGGGGAAGGTCAGTGTGTATGTGACTTTGGGGATATGTGCAATCAAACATATTTTGATAGAAGGTTGCTGCTAGTCATGAGAAGGTTGGTGGTCATCACCAGGAGCAGATGTTTCTCTTAATGATTTTAGTGCCTTTTTAGATGTGAAAAGATGCAAGAATTTGGGCTCATAAAATCTTCTCCTGAACACAACATATATACAAAAAATAAAAAAGTGGGTGGAAGACCTAAATAGACTTTTATTTAAAGAAGATATATTGATGGCCAACAAACACATGAAAAGGTGCTTAATATCAGCAAATCAAAACTACAATGAGGCATCACCTCACACTGGTCAGAATGGCTTTCATCAAAAATATTTGCCAGCAATAAATGCTAGAGAGGGTGTGGAGAAAAAGTAAACCTCTCATACTGTTGGTGGGAATGTAAATTGATACTGCCACTATGGAGGACAGTATGGAGATTCTTTAAAAAACTAAAAATAGCACTAACATATGACTCAGCAATCTCACTACTAGACATATGCCCAGAGAAAACTATAATTCAAAAGCCATAAGTCATGTTCCATTTATGGCTGAATAATATTCTATCATATATATTTATCCCATGTCTTCTGTATCTATTCCTCTGTTGATGGACACTTGGGTTCTTTCCATGTCCTGAGTATTATAAGTAGTGTTGTAAAGAACACTGGGGTGCATGTATTGTTTTGAATTACCATTTTGTCTGGTAAGTGCCCGGTAGTGGTATTGTTGGATCACATGGGATTTTTCAGTTTTAACCGGCTCTCTTTTGCAAATCCTTCTGAAGCCATTGTCTGTCCTGTAAACATTTTGTCAATTTTTAGGGGTTTTTTAAGATGTTGCTGTGTGAATAATGACTAAATTTGCCAAAATTATAAAAAAATAATTCTTTTGACTATGTGCGTGTAGTCATGCTCAGTTGCTTAGTCATGACTGATTCTTTGCAACCCCATGGACTGTAGCCCACCAGGTTGCTCTGTCCATGGGATTTTCCAGGCAAGAATACTGATGTGGGTAGCCATTTCCTTCTCCAGGGGATCTTTTCAACCCAGGTATCAAACCTACATCTCCTGCATTGGCAGGCATATATATATATATATTTTTTTTTTTTACCACTGAGCCACCTGGGAAGGCCTTTTGACTGTGTAGAAGTTTTATAAAAATTAGTATGATGTGGAATATTTGTAGCAATTTTCATGGATTTCAGTATTTTTACTCTGTATTGAGGTATAACCAGAGAAGGCAATGGCACCCCTCTCCAGTACTCCAGTCCATGGGGTCTTGAAGAGTCAGACACGACTGAGCGACTTCACTTTCATTTTTCACTTTCATGCATTGGAGAAGGAAATGGCAACCCACTCCAGTGTTCTTGCCTGGAGAATCCCAGGGACGGGGGAGCCTGGTGGGCTGCCGTCTATGGGGTCGCACAAAGTCGGACACGACTGCAGCGACTTAGCAGCAGCAGCAGCATTGAGGTATAACATGGAAATAGCACCTGACCTGCCTCCTGAGAAATCTGCATGCAGGTCAAGAAGCAACAGTTAGAACTGGACATGGAACAACAGACTGGTTCCAAACAGGGAAAGGAGTACGTCAAGGCTGTATATTGTCATCCTGCTTATTTAAATTATATGCAAAGTACATCATGAGAAATGCCAAGCTGGATGAAGCACAAGCTGGAATCAAGATTTCTGGGAGAAATATCAATAACCTCAGATATGCAGATGACACCACCCTTATGGCATAAAGCAAAGAGGAACTAAAGAGCCTCTTGATAAAGGTGAAAGAGGAGAGTGAAAAAGCTGGCTTAAAACTCAACATTCAGATCATGATATCTGGTCCCATCACTTCATGGCAAATAGGTGAGGAAACAATGGAAATAGTGACAGACTTCATTTTCCTGGACTCCAAAATCACTGCAGATGGTGACTGCAGACATGAAATTAAAAGACACTTTCTCCTTGAAAGAAAAGCTATGACAAACCTAGACAGCATGTTAAAAAGCAAAGATGTAGCTTTGCCAACAAAGGTCCATATAGTAAAGTTATGGTTTTTCCAGTAGTAATGTATAGATGTGGGATTTGGAACATAAAGAAGGCTGAGTGCAGAAGAATTGATGCTTTTGAACTGTGGTGTTGGAGAAAGCTCTTGAGAGTCACTTGGACAGCAAGGAGATCCAACCAGTCCATCCTAAAGGAAATCAGTCCTGAATACTCATTGGAAGGAC
This sequence comes from Cervus elaphus, assembly GCF_910594005.1. Classification (NCBI taxonomy): domain Eukaryota; kingdom Metazoa; phylum Chordata; class Mammalia; order Artiodactyla; family Cervidae; genus Cervus; species Cervus elaphus. The sequence continues at coordinate 28,890,737 of NC_057840.1, forward strand.
TGGTGCTGATTCTGAAGCTCCAATACTTTGACCACCTGATGCAAAGAATTGACTCATTGGAAAAGGCCCTGATGCTGGGAAAGATTGAAGTCAGGAGGAGAAGGGGATGACAGAGGATGAGATGATTGGATAGCATCACAGACTCGATGGACATGAATTTGGGCAAGCTCTAGGAGACAGTGAAGGACAGGGAAGCCTGGTATGCTACAGTCCACAGGGTCACAAAGAATTGTATATGGCTGAGGGACTGAACAACAACAAATAAGTGGTAAAGATATATAGCTTAATGAATTCTAACATACATATATGCCTGTGTAACCAGGTCTAGATGCTGCACATTTCCAGCACCCAGAAAGCTTGTTTGTGTACCCCTTTTCCAGTTCATACCCCTCCGGGCATCTCTCTGAATTATTTTATGACCTCTAATAGCATAGAATAGTTTAGTCTTTTGATAACAGCTTTTTAAAAAGAACGTTCGATTTTCCTACTCCTTTCTCCCTTCCGCCTTCTTTCTTGGCAGGCAAAGTATGGGAAATTACTGCCAGTGGAAGAAAGATGGAGGTTACATTCCCAGGCAAAGAGAGACTGAGGCAGGGAGAGGAATTTGCAGATCTGGACCTCTGGAGTCCTGGCTTCCCACAGCTTCTGTAGACCCTGCCAGTCCAGCTAAGGCCAGAATACTGGAATGGGTAGCCTTTCCCTCCTCCAGGGGATCTTCCCAACCCAAGGGTCGAACCCGGGTCTCCTGCATTGCAGACGGATTCTTTACCAGCTGAGCCACGAGGGAACCCAATATTAAGTAGTAAAGGCATTATACACAGTTTAAATAATCTATTTTTAATTAATACATAAAAGTGGGAACTTAATCATTTGATAAGTTGATCTTTTAATGTGTGGCCTCTCAGTGAACTCTGAGCCCACTATAGCCTCTTTTTCTTATAACAGCTGAGCTGTGAGGCAACGTTTAAAGGCCAGCTTTGAGACCGGGAAGGAAGGAATGGGTGAAACTCACAGGCTTGCAGAACTGTGCTCAGAATAGGTCTCAGCTGTACTTCTTTGCCCACTCAGAGATGATGAGGCAGAAACACACGTGGGGCTTCATGGAGAGAGAAACTCATGACCCTTGAGAGAGCTGACCTACCCTGATAGGCCTGGTGCTTCACAGCTGTCCAAAAGCAGTGAAGCCCAGCTTTGGGACCATGCCCTTGAGTGACCCCAGGCCATTTTGACATGCTTTGACATCAGAATGAAGTTATTGCACTGTCCTGATCACCACCTTTGACCCTGTGTAGAACTGACAAGACCTGAGTGTCCATTCTTTCTGTGTGAGTGAAGGAAACTAACGAGAGGGCAAACCAAGGCCCAGAGTTTTCAGACTTGCTCAACAAGATTTAATGCAGTGTCATGTGCTAATTGGGAAAAGTGTAGATTTGTGGGAAAAGTGGAGACCTTAGTTTTTGTGAGGTTACATTTGATTTCTTACTAGATGGCCAAATGGATAAAGTAAGGAAGCAGTTGAATTTATAAGCCTGGAAGTGAGGCGAGATAGATAAATTAAGGAATTTTTAGCATATAGATGCTATTTAAAGTTGCAGGGAAAAGAGTGTTTTTAGAGCTGCGAGTCACAATCCATTAGTGTTGTCACATCAATTTAGTGGGTTAAGACCAATATTTTAAAAATTAAATAGAATAAGATATAGTGGAGTAGAAAGTATGAGAGAGAATCATATAGATGCATAAACTATTATTTTTGTGAAACTGATGATTCCAATAAACTATCTATGTGTATATGTATATACATACATATATATACACACACACATATTTGACATACATGTCATTAAGATGAGAGGAAAGAAGAGGGCCCGTTGTTAAGTCTTGAGTGATAACAATACTTTAAGATCTTGCAAATAAGGAATAGTAAAATAGCTGGTGTTGGTATAAGGAAAGCTGGAAGTAGAGGGGTCATAGAATTCAAGAGAGAATGTTTCAAGTAATAAAGAATGAGCAAGTATATTTAGTAATGCTGGGAGGTAGGACAGGTGAGGGAAGAACCCATCTTCCCTGCTGTAGATTCCTAGTGACTTTGGCAAGTCTTTTGAGTGGATTGTGGGAAAGAAGCCATATTGGTGTGGATTGATAAGAGAATGGCGGATGGGAGAGTGGAGACAGGGTGGATATATAATCTTTCAGGAGGTTTGACTGTGGAAGAGCTGAAACTGAAGGAGGCAGAATGGTACAAGGTGGTTTTGTTTAGAAAAGTAATAAATAAAATAATTTTTAGAGATGAGAGAATGTAGAATACCTTTGCATATCTACTCCCTTAATTCCAACTCTTATGTTGGTTTCTTAGTTTAGAACAATGATGGCAACTTAGATAGACTGGGAATAGCTGCTTGGAGCAGGGCTAAGAAGAACTGTGAGGCAGTGTTTGACAGCATGTTGCTATCATTGACTTAAATTGAGATGTTGGAAGATGGGTATATAAAAAAAATCTTTTAAAGAGGGATGACAGGGTTTAGTGGTTAGATTTTGTTCAGTTGCCTTGAAAAAAAGAGCAATCTCGTTCACTGAACAAAAATATACTTAATAACTATGTGTTTAGGAAAGTATTTGTTTTTTTGTAGATGACAAAACAAGATTATTTGGTACTGCCAAGGATCTTATAATCAAGGCAGAGGGGCAAGGCATACACACAAAGCTGAAGATTAGTATATAATTTCATGCTTAAATGACTGGTAGAGAAAGTAAGTTCTACAAAATAAGATGATTAAAATGTGCTGTGGGAGTTGAGGAAAGCCTTGTAGAGCAGTGGTTTTTGAACTGTGAATCTCATCCCATTAAAGCATTGTATTAATTTGCTAGTGCTTCCACCCTAGTAAACTTAAACAATACGTGACTTAACAGAATGTATTTTCTCACAGTCCTGGAAGCTAGAAGTCCAAAGTCAAGCTGTCAGCAGGTTGCTTTCTCCTGAAGACTTCCTTCTTGGTTTATAGATGGCCATCGACCCTGGATGTCTACATGTGGTCTTCCCTTTATGTGGGTGCATGTACTAATCTCCTCTTCTTATAAAGATAGCCATCACATTGGATTAGGATTCACCCTAAGACCTCATCATTCCTTCATTATCTCATTAAAAACTCTATCTTCAAATAAGGTCACATTCTGAGGTACTGAAGGTTAGAACTTCAACATATAAGTTTTAAGAGACAAAATTCAGCCCATGACATGGTCTCATCATGAAATCAGTTTAGTGATTTAAAGCAGCATTAAAAAAAAAAGGAATGGAATAGGATAAAGTACAACAGAATAGAAGATCTCAGTGTGAATCCTATTGTGCTCAGCTGTATCCAGGTCTTTGTGACCCTCTGGACTGTAGCCCGTCAGGCTCCTCTGTCCGTGGGATTGTCCAAGCAAGAATACTGGGGTGGGTTGCCATTTCTTCCTCTAGGGGATCTTTCCATCCCAGGGATTGAGAATGTGTCACCAGTGTCTCCTGTGTTGGCAGATGGGTTCTTTACCACTAAGCCACCTGGGAAGCCCAATAGAATCATGATAAAGAATTTCTTTTTATCGGTTGTAGTAAAAACAATAGTTTAAAAGTCACTATCATAGAGGATCCAGGAATGCAGCAATGTGTGAATACATCAAAGGACTGGGGAAGATTATTAACTTATAGGAACAGAATGAATAGGCAATAAGAGAATACCAAACACAACATCTTCTTGGGAGAAAAATAAGTGTCACCTGTTTGGAAGTGAACCCTCACATCAAGTCATAATTAGACCTTAACTTTGGATCATAATATATCTATACTTTGGTCAACTGATGCGAAGAACTGACTCATTGGAAAAGACCCTGATGCTGGGAAAGGTTGAAGGCAGAAGAAGGGGATGACAGAGAATCAGATGGTTGGATGATATCACTGACTCTATGAACATGAGTCTGAGCAAGGTCTGGGAGTTGGTGATGGACAGGGAAATGTGGCGTGCTGCAGTCCATGGGGTTGCAAAGAGTCAGTGATGACTGAGCAACTGAACTGAGCTGAACTGAACTGAAGTCTTGAAGTCAAGCTAAGAACATGAATTTTCACACTGTTGGTGAGAGAAGATTTTATGCAGTAATGAATTTGGTAGTTTGTGAAGATATCATGGCAACTGAATTAGAGAGGGGAGAGTCTAGAAACAAGAATATTGGAAGCAGATGGGTTTCACTTGCATAGGTTGAGGGGGGTCCCTAAAAAAGCTGGTGAAGGGAATAGGAAAAGAACGATGGCTGTCAGATATACATATCAAAAAAAAAAAATCATAGGACTTGTTGTCTGAATAAACATAAGAGACAGAAAAGTACAACTTGTGAAGGTTAGAGGGCTTCTGGCTTTAAGGAAGTATGTAGAATCAGGTTGTCCAATTTACTTTAAAAAAAATTCTTTTCTTTTTTAACTTATTTTCTACTGGAGTATGGTTGATTTACAATGTTGTGTTAGTTTTGGGTATACAGCAAAGTGATTCAGTTGTGTATACACATATATCCATTCTTTTTAAAATGAAGCAAGAAATTCAGTCACAGTAGCCACATTCGAAGTGCTGAGTATTCATGATGTACCTAGTGGCTGCAGGATTAAATAGTCCAGATGTTGACCATCCATCATCACACAGCTCTACTGGACAGCACTAGCGAGTTGCTTCCTTGAACTTTCTTTTGAGATGCTAGCTCAGCACCCATGACTTTCATACTCAGAGCACTTTCAGGTATTACTTTGATAAAATTTGCTTGTGGTCACTAGAAAAGTCCGTCTGTTCTCAAATCATTCACTGTTCAACCTATTGAATTTCTACCGCTAGTTTCCATTGCTTGGGCTTAAACCCTATACAGATCTAATTAAATTCCCAATACTCTAAAAGAGGCATGAAAAACCATCATAAAGATACTTTAAGATTTATTTTTTAAATGTGTAAAAAGCAAAGAAAGAATATAGACCTTTTGAGTTAGAATCAACTTTTAAGCATCTATCAGAAGTAAGTAGAGTTAATAAAATATACAATGCAGTTTAAATATTTTCCAAGTTAATTACCTAGTTGATAGAAATAAAATGGAACACAAATATTATTATATGTCAACATTTTGGAGGGGAAAACAAGGACTCCCAAGGCCTGATGTTCAGAAGTCAGTTTAAAATAGAAGAAAATGTTTACATATGGTCACTAATCTCATCCTGTGAGATAGTTATTATTTTCCCCATTTTAAATCAGGAGAAAAGTGTGTAGGAGAAGTTCACTAACCTGCTCAAGGTCATTTAGCTACTAAGGGACAGAGCCAGTCTGGGCACTCAGGTCTTTAATTCCCTGTTCTCATATGCTTTAGCCACCTTTCCATGGGAGTACAAGAATCTCAGGTTGCTTGTTGTTAAGTGATGGGCTGGATCAATTAATTGAATTTTTATCGAGCAAATAGTATGATCTGAGGGTATCTTTTTACTTGGCTTGAAAGGGGGTGTTACCCAAAGGTTTGGTGTATGATCAACACGGGAAAACTGATAACATTCAAATATTTCACTCTACTATATGCACTTAGTCCTGTCTAGCATCTCCTCTGGCTGACTGATTCAGTTCATTATTATCAATTGATGGTGGTGGTTGTGGTTTAGTCCTGAAGTCGTGTCTGACCCTTTGTGGCCCCATGGACTGTAGCCAGCACGTCTCTGTCCATGGAATTCTCCAGGCAAGAATACTGTAGTGGGTTGCCGTTCCCTTCTCCAGTGGATCTTCCCAATCCAGGGATCAAACCTGCACTTCCTGCCTTGCAGGTGGATTCTTTATGGCTGAGCCACCAGGGAAGCACTACTATCACCTACTGAGATACGTTTCATTGGTAGGATTTTCTTTTCCGACTGACCAAATATCCCTAAACTTAATCCACCAAACACACCGCAAAACATAGAACAAAAATCACATCTTAGTGGCATTTATGCTCCCTCGTAGCATATCAAAACATCCTCATACTGTGTCATAGGGGTTGTGAGTAAAGCTGGGAACTGCTGACGCTCACCTGTATGTGCCAACTTCTGGGAATTTTGTTTCAGGCTACACTTTTTAGAGTTTTTAATGAGCTAGATTTCTGCCAGAAAAATATTTGGTTTTATTTTATAGGAGTATACACTTCAGCTCGTGTATAGATGATGTCATCCCATATGAGATTTCTCTAATTGTTAATACACATGTTCTTCCCATTTGTAGGCACTAATGGTGTGATAGTAAAAATCCTGCCAAAATTTCACTGAGGCCATGAGTAACTTTCTTTCCCAGATGTATTATACATGACAATATTCTAGGAATTAATTTTTCTTATAGGTTTCAGCAATAAGAAGCCTGAATTTTATTCCTGGGAGGTTGGACAAAAGACTTTGTATAATGTAACGGATGTGTTGGGAGAAATGATGCCTGCCTCTGAAGAAAATTGGATGAGGCGAGGAGAAAATATTTTTAAAAATTCTATCCACAATTCCATATCTCTAGCACCTATACCCAGGGGTTACCCAAAGCAAAAATCCTTCAAGAATTGGAAGAAAAACACTAAATTCAATATGAGGTAAGACTCAGAATTACAGTGCATAGTGGGTATTAATTATAGACTTTATAGTAGAGAATAATGTGAAGTGGTATTTTCTAAGTGCAGGATAGTATCATCTCATCAAGATATCATAGAACCATCAACCCTCCCTCTTCTGGCAGATTTTTTAGTCTCTAGATCTTCTTATCAAAGAGGAAAACTCCATTAAGGGGATTTTGCACCAATGATACAGCCTTTCTTATCATGTCAAATGCAATTAGTTGCATCTTCTCAATAGCCGGGCATCCATGTCTAAGAAGCTGCCTATTTCTTGGTTGCAAATAGAGGAAAGAATGACTTATTTTTGCTGAGTTAGAACAATTCCTCTCAGGGACCCAGTCTCAGGAGATGATGAGATTTGCCTTGTTTTAATATTGACATCCATCCTTTCTTTTTTCCCTTCTTAAGATAGGCATCATTTTGTTCCCTTTTCAGTCCTAGGATTATCATCAGCCCTGTGTACTGACACAGGGGTCAAAAATGTAGCTTCCTCCTGGTTTGGTCTCTCTCTCTTGGAAAATATCTCTGCTCCCTTTTACCCTCATACTTATTAACATCATATTTGCCTACGGCTTTTTCTTAATTCTCTTTTCTTGCCATCTTTAAGTAATCTCATTTATTTAATCTCTCCATTTTTGTATAGTTGACTTCCATGTTAATTTATAACCTGAAGCTTTCTTTCAATGTATTTCTCTATATTTCTTTTTAACAAAAAATTTTAATGGAAAAATTCATACATACACAAAGTAGGCAGAATAATGCAATGAATTCCAGTGTTGCCATCACCTAGCTTAAAAATTATCAATATTTTTCCAATCTTGTTTCATATATACCCAATAATGTCTGTAAATGTCTGTTAGATCTAGAGGCTGGAAGAATATATCATACATGGTGATGCTGTGAATTTCCTAAGAAATCCTTTCATTAGGCATATAATGACTTGTCTTGTGTTACTAAAGTTAATATTATTCATGGGTTTTCCTTATATCAATCTGATCAATTCATCGTAAAGTTCCCCATCAACCTAATGACTTTAGCAAAAAGCATATTTCTATTGCTGATCATTGGAATCTTTCCTTCTGGTCTTTGCAAGCAAAGCTATAACAAAGCTACTATAAAAGCTAAGGCAATGACATAGTGGCATTTTTTAGTAATAGCAAAAGATAAGGGAGACCTAAATGTTCAGCAATAGCGGTCTGGTTGAAGAAACTGCTTTTATTTACATCCTCTCAAAGGACTACTCTGCAAGTATAAAATGGGATAAAGAAAACTTCTACATATGGGTGATCACCTTGATAAATGCAGGTGCAGAATAGTATTGTTTGTTAACTTTGCATAAGAAAAGGGAAAGTATAAATTTATATATATAGTTGCTTAATTATATATTGTTATATTAATATTTATATTGTTTATTAATATTTTGTCATAAACATAAATCAAATTATGCTGTAGGTAGTATTAGTATTTTATATTTAATGTCTTTAATATAGATAATATTAATGTATAGTATTGCCATATATTATGTATATGATGTATATCTTATACATATGATAGACTCCTAGAAGTGGGATTGCTAAATCAATGGAAAATAAATATACATGTAATTTATTTACATTTTATCACATTTTCTCCTTGTGGGTTATATAATTTTGCATTCCCACCAAGAATACATTACAGCACTTGTTTCCCCACAGTTTTATCAAGAGACTATGGATTTTGTCTACATGATCTTTGGAAGTGGTTTCATAGTGAGTTAAAATTTGTATTTCTCTTATTATGAGTGAGGCTAATCATTGTTCCCTATGTTTAAAATTTAGTTCAGTTAGTTTATCTGTGAACTACTCATTCATACTTTTTTGCTTATTTTTCCCATGCTGCATGTGGTTTTTTTAGTTCTCAATTTTTAGGAGTCCTTCATAAATTAAGGATATTAGCGCTTTACTTATCAGTTGCCAAAAATCCAGTTTGTCATTTGTCTTCAGACTTTGCTCATGATGTTTCTTGTCATTCAAAAGTTTCCATAGTTAAAGTGTCATATTTATTAATATTTTAAATTGCTCTTAGAATTTGAATTACCCATACTTTTTAACAATCTTTGTTTTATCTTTACATTTAACTCTCTGATCCCTTTCACTTCTGCATTTTTAATTAAAAATCAATATGTAAAAAAGTTAAATTAGCCTCTTTTATACTTCTGTAGACTTACTTTCTTCTCTTGACTTCCTTATTTCTTTTGATGGTTCCCAACAATCTCTCTGTCACTTGAGCCCCAAATTTCCAAGTCATTCTTCATTTCTTGCCTTCCCTTCTCACCTCTGAATAGATTTGTTAATTCTGTTTGTGATTTTCTTATTGGTAGGGGAGAATTCCACAGAATATTGAGATTATAGAAAATGTCATAAAATTCAGGCTCATTTAGAATTAGATATCAAATGTATTTTGGTGTAAAACTACAATAAATGTAATATTTATTGATCAATAATACCAACTGGAAGAATATTTTTATTTTTCTTTAGTATGCTAAATCAATTGAACCAGTAATTAATAAAACTCAAATCCTCTGAATGGGTTTTAGAAATAAATAAATCAGTGAGAAATAAACTTTTCAACATCTTAGATAAGAGGCATAACCCAAGACCACGCCTGCTTTTGATGACTAGTTAACTCAGGCATGGGGCAACTGAGTGGTAAACCTTGTTTGTTCTAAGAGCAAACATCCCTAAGAAAGATGGTCCAACAAACCATTGGGAGTGTGGTTCAGTGGGAGTCATCAGCATCAAATCTACCAATGGTTACATCCAGTCTGTAGAAGAAATATCAAGAACAAAATGTGTTGGACCAGGAGTATGTGATTAGGGGTTTGGTGACTGGTGTCACTTCCACATTTTTGTTACCCAATAAATATTTTTAAAATTTTCTGATGTTTTGAAGTTCAATGTGGGAAGCCTGTGGTCAGTTTATATAAGCTATTGCTTAATTTCTAAAAGAAATTCAAATGACCAATGTCACTTGGTAACTGATTTTTTTAAGGTGAAATAAAGCTTGTGAAGAGCAAATATTAGTACGTTGATAGTGGTTTGTGTAGATGATAAGATCTGTGGTCAACAAGACCAGAGTTTTATTTTCATGACTCTTCAAAATAGTTCACACGTTTGTAGGATTACTGATGCATCTGAAAATTCGGAGCAGATTTACATGTAGGCTATCAAGAGAGTGATAATTTTCTTCCATGTCAAAAGGCAACAGCTTTGGGCTTCCCTGGTGGCTCAGTGGTAAAGAATCCACCTATCAGTGCAAGAGACGGGAGTCTGATCCCTGATCTGGGAAGATCCCACAGGCTGTGCATCTAGGCCCATGCACCACAAGTATTGAACCTGTGCTCTAGAGCCCATGCTTTGCAACCAAGAGAAGTCACCACAATGAGAAGCCCTCACACCACCACTAGCACACACAACCAAAGAAAAGCCCTCACAGTAATGGAGATACAGCACAGACAAAAATAAACAAATAAAATTACTTTTTTATAAAAGGCCACAGCTTTCTTGAATTTAGCTTATCATCTGCATTGGAAAGAAAGCTTCTAAACAATTGTCAGCAACTGAGCAAGGCGAAGTAGTTCTGAAGAATGAATTTAAAAAATAGCGCTGACAAAAAGTAGTGAACTACTTAGCCAATCATATTTAGAAATAGAATTGGAAAAGTTTAGAGTTATAAATCTGAAGTTCAAAGTGATCATTAAGAAAACCTATGAAACTAAGTGACCATTTATTTATGTGATTTCACAAATAATGATAAAAATAAATGTTCAAAGGTGTAAGGACATAATGTAAACCGAAGTAAGTAGGCTCACTATTTATTGATAGTTGACTTTCTACTCAACACTGCTTGACTTTCAATTGCTATCCATTACTTTACCCCAGATTATTTTGTGCCAGTCAGTCCTGTAGCAATTTGTACGTGATTTGTGGTTGACAAACAAGTGACATGCCTAGAATCTATTTTAGTCCTGGTCTTACAGTGTGATTAATGAAGAATCAGTGACACAGTTTTTTCCCCAGTTGTTTAAAAGCTAGATGCCAGGCTGCTAGACAAATTAGCTCTATTTAACTTTGTATACAATTATTTATCAAGTATCAATTTATAAACATTGCCCACCATAAATGGAACAAGAGTAGGACACTCATGAATTACATTATTGCAAAATGCATAACTGAAGAAGAAATGGCAACTCACTCCAGTATTCTTGCCTGGAAAATTCCACGGACAGGAGCTTGGTGGGCTATAGTCTATGGGTCGCAAAGAGTCAGCACAACCGAGCGACTGAGCACAAAGTGCATAACAGAAATTATAAATTAAAACAAAAACAGAATCTAAAAATAAATCTAAATAATTTTGTTCCCAGGATGTCTATTTCTATCAGTGTAGTAAATTAAACACTGAAAATGAATCTTGTGATTGAATCAATTAAAATTCTGGATAAAAGGTGTTTTGAACATCTTGTAAAACACACTGATATAAAGGAAGGGATTTACAGAGACAGAACCAAAGTTAAAAGGGAATGCTGGGGGGTGAGCAAGTTTTGATGCTGGCTTTTGCTCAGGAGTTATCTGCACTGAGACCTTGAGCTTTCCTGCTGAGGCTATACAAGCAAAGGAGATAGAGGGAAGTCCTCATAACTGCATGAAGCAGAGGACCTAACAAGAGCCTTATGAATAAAGCTGGAACCCTGGAGCAGTACATTCTTTATATTCTTGACTGTGTGCATCACAACAAACTGTGGAAAATTCTTAAAGAGATGGGAATACCAGACCACCTGACCTGCCTCTTGAGAAATCTGTATGCAGGTCAGCAAGCAACAGTTAGAACTGGACATGGAACAACAGACTGGTTCCAAACAGGGAAAGGAGTATGTCAAGGCTGTATATTGTCACCCTGCTTATTTAACTTATATGCAGAGAACCTTATGAGAAACGCTGGGCTGGATGAAGCACAAACTGGAGTCAAGATTTCTGGGAGAAATAGCAATAACCTCAGATACCACCCTTATGGCAGAACTAAAGAGCCTCTTGATAAAAGTGAAAGAGGAGAGTGAAAAAGTTGACTTAAAACTCAAGTCCCATCACTTCATGGCAAATAGATGGGGAAACAGAGAGAAAAGTGACAGACTTTATTTTTTGGGGGCTCCAAAATCATTGCAGATGGTGACTGCAGCCATGAAATTGAAAGATGCTCCTTGGAAGGAAAGTTATGGGCAACCTATATAGCATATTAAAAAGCAGAGACATTACTTTGCCAACAAAGTTCCATCTAGTCAAAGCTGTGGTTTTTCCAATAGTCATGTATGGATGTGAAAGTGAAAGTGAAGTCACTCAGTTGTATCCAGCTCTTTGCAACGCCATGGACTATAGCCTACCAGGCTTCTCCGTCCATGGGATTTTTCAGGGAAGAGTACCAGAGTAGGTTGTCATTTCCTTCTCTAGGGAATCTTCTTGACCCAGGGATCAAACCCTGGTCTCCTGCATTGCAGGCAGATGCTTTACCCTCTGAGCCAGCAGGGAAGCCCATATGGATGTAAGAGTTGGACTACAAAGAAAGCTGAGTGCTGCAGAATTGATGCTTTTGAACTGTGGTGTTGGAGAAGACTCTTGAGAGTTCCTTGGATTGAAGGGAGCCCCAACCAGTCCATCCTAAAGGAAATCAGTCCTAAATATTCATTGGAAGGACCGATGCTGAAGCTGAAACTCCAATACTTTGGCTACCTGATGCAAAGAACTGATTCATTTGAAAAGACCCTGATGCTGGGAAAGATTGAAGGTGGGAGGAGAGGGGACAACAGAGGATGAGATGGTTGGATGTCATCACCGACTCAATGGACATGAATTTGAGTAAACCCTTGGAGTTGGTGATGGACAGGGAGGCCTGGCGTGCTGCAGTCCATGGCATTGCAGAGTCGGACATGACTGAGGAACTGAACTGAAATGAATTGATAAGTAGGAAAGAAACCTTATTGTGAAGAAGGAGAGAGCAAAGAAATTTAACTGTGTTTACCATGATGTGGGGCAAAAGAAAAAAAAATAATCTCATCTGAGAATGTGTAACTAAATTCAGCCCGCATGGATATGTGTGACCTTGATTTATCCTATACATGTAGTCTGGAAAAACTCAAGCAGCAAATTTAGAGCGATCCTTGTTTGGAAGTGACTCCAAGCTAGTGACACAAGGAAATACAAATTACGTTTGGAGAGACTTAACTTCAACCCAGCCTTCAAAGTGTTTTTACAGAAACAATTCCAAGGAGAATGAGCTGCCCATAGTCAATAATTGCAAAGCATATGAAGCCCCATGGGAACATGTGGGACAAGAGACACCAGAACAGACCCATAGAAACTTTGGAGATTACTGTAAATTGAATATGAAATAACTATGGGATATGTCTAAATCACTTCAAATTAAGCTTGAAAATTGGAGCAGAGAAGACTATAAAAATACCCTAACAAACAGGAAAAATATCAAATAGAACTTTTAGAAATTAAAAATGTACAAAATAGACTTAAAATCCTATGGATAGATTGAATAGCAAGTTATACAGAGCTAAAGAGAAAGAAACTCAGTGAACCAGAAGGTAAAACTGTAAAAGTACAGAATATAGATTCAGGAAAACAAGTGAAGGGAATTATGAAAAGCAGAATAACTACTAGTCTTATGGAGGATAGGAGTGATGTATATACATATATAATATGTGCTTATGGATTATAAAAATGGTAAGGTACATATTTAATACATGTAATATATATTATATATATATATATATAATTTCAGGGATAAGTAATAGCAACAAAATTGAAGAGGCAACATCTGAGGGATAGTGAATGAGAATTTATCAGAATTCTTGAAAGACACCAATCCTTACATATAGGAAACTCAGTGAATTACAAGCAGGTCAAAGTATTCCATTGTATTCTAGTCCATCTCCAAAATTGGGTTTCTCATAATGTCACAAGCTGCAACTAAACATATGGAGTGCCTTTCATTATGTTTTAAATATTCCCTTAGTGCTTATGAGCCTTTGGGGGAGTTTCTGGGAGTGAAGTTTTCTGTGCCCAGGAGCCGTGCTGACTTCTGAGAGAAGTGGAAGTGGGCAGGATCCTATTGTAGAGGGGCAGCCTTTGGGTATGTGTCATCCCCCAGCATGATCTTCTTAAGATGTTTGTGGCTGATACAGAAAAAAGGCAATCTGGTCGTGGGGAAGCTGTAAGGAATGATGGTGCTCTGTCTTACGTTGTCCCTTACTGGGCAGTTACTACTAAGCTGATATACCAACTGGGGGACGTTTGGGGGTCAAAGAAAACCATGCTCCATGAATGATAGGCAGCACGTGTAAGCCTGACCAAGTCTCTTTTAAAAATGCACCATTATTTATGAGTTGCAGGAAGAGCACAGAAAGGAATTGAATATTTAGGTGTGTTTGTAAAATAATCCAAATGCTATGTTAGGGATTGCAGGGGTGTTTAACCATTGACAGGAGTCCCACAGAGACCTACAAGGCCATCAGGGCTCAGAGGGAGGCCAAGTACTTCTGTTGTTTGCTGACTGGCAGCATCTTTTCCTCCTTATTTCTTGTAATACCTCCTGGCTTTCTTTACTTATCTGCTGTGTAGCTTGAGTGTCAGTGGCCCCACTCCAGCTCTCGAGGTGGGCTCTGATGGCTTTCAGTTAAATTGAGTGTCCTCACTTTCTCGGGGCAGTTCTTGTCCTAGGATGGTCCAGTCAGGGTGTACCCTGCACCACTGCAGGGAGGCTGGGGCCTGGGCTCCTTCTCTTCCATGATGAGGTGTCCCTTGAGGACAGGGGATCTGGAATTGGGGCAAAGACTCTTCTCTTGACCAAATCCTAGACAGACCCCTCTGCGCCCAACTAGACCCTGTCTTGAGCATCTCCTCAAGAGCCCAGTTTTAACAAGAATCCTAATTCAGGTTATAGAGAATCCCTCCCCTTCAATATTTGATCACCCTCAATATCTGATCAGATTTCTCATGTCACCATCCCTCAGGTGATAATGTGACCACCCTGGCTTGCCTGCAGCAAGAATCCTGTCAAGCAGGCTTAAGGAATCGGGTGGAGAGGGAGGTGGGAGGGGGGATCGGGATGGGGAATACGTGTAAATCTATGGCTGATTCATGTCAATGTATGACAAAAAAAATAAATAAATAAATAAAAATTAAAAAAAAAAAAAAAAAGAATCCCTTTAAGATAAAATCCCTTGATGTTTCCTCTTACTAACTTTCTATCTGCTGATCCCCTTCCCTTGCTTCTTGGCCATTAATCCTTAGTTTTCCTTGTTGCATTCAGCGTCGAGCCCAATCTCTCTCCCCTCCTTCAGAACCTCATTGTTAAGAGTCCCTGTGCTTATAACAATAGTCCTAAGCATGCCTTACTGTTGTAACAAGTGTCAGAATATTTTTTTTCTTTCAGAGGTGCTATTTGTGGGGAGCCAACAGGAGAAAATTGAAGAAAATAATGTAAAAGTTCAGATGACATGGACCTCTGGACAACCTGGCTGGGGACCCAAATTTTTTCCTGACCAAGTATTTTTTCCTTTCTTTCTTAAAGCACTTTGGATCAATTTTGTTCTTATGATTTGACATATTATGAACTAACATTAAATAGGAAATGGGATGTCTAAAATATGCTTACCTTTGAAATCTGTACTTCTTGTTCACTATACATCTTTCCTAGTCATGAGGATGATCATTGCTGTTGTTCAGTAGCTAAGTAATGTCCAGCTCTTTTCAACCCCATAAACTGTAGCATGCCAGGCTTCCCTGTCCTTCACTATATCCTGGAGTTCACTCAAACTCATGTCCATTGAGTCAGTGATGTCATCCAACCATCTCATCCTCTGTTGCCCACTTCTCCTCCTGCTTTCAATCTTTCCCAGCCTCAGGGTCTTTTCCAGTGAGTCAGCTCTCTGCATCAGGCGGCCAAAGGATTGGAGCTTCAGCTTCAGCATTGGTTCTTCCAGTAAATATTCAGAGTTGATTTCCTTAAACCTCCATCCACTTGACCAAAAGTCTCAAAACAAAGATTCTAATCCACCTTTTGCCATGATAGTCCTGATTGGTAAATGGAGAATGGAAATACTGAGTTAAAATTCAGAATATGGTTTAGTAGCAATTTTTGTTCTACTTATTTATCTCTTCTCCTGACAGAAAAAGGCAGAAAAAAATAAAGACTGATCAAAGCTCAAAAGAGAAAAAGACTGAATAAAAGCATAATAAAACTAGATCAGAATATTTTGATGTTGAATTTTCTCCTTCTGCCATTTTGGAAAGCCAGGATGTTTCAGCTGGCAAGAAGGTAGCATTTGTGGATTGATTTTGCTGGTGAAGAAGAAATACAAATTCTTTTGTTCTAGACAAGCACTTTATACAAAACACCAAAGCCCCTGCCACTACAAACAGCTGTTCAACACTCCAAGTCAGAATAAAATCCACATATTCATAATAATTAGTCCATATTAGAACTTGAAAGACATTTTTATGGGCCTTTTACCTGAAGAACTCTGATGATTCAGTTGTCTTCACTAAACTGCTAAATTGATATCTATTATGGCATTAATTTTAGCAAACAATTTCTAAGACTTGACAGAAATTTCTTTTAAATACTCATCATTCTGGTAGGGAAAGAATGTTCCTAAGATTTTATAGACAGAAATCAGAGATGCATAGAGAGGTGAAATGTCCATTAATATCAGAAGCTGGCAAGGAGAAGTGCATGATCAGCTTTCTTTGTAGAAGTTCAGGTCTTTTCTTGGTATTTCCTCTGCCTTCCCTGGAACCTTGAATTCACTAAAATATTAGAAGGTTATAAGTCATAGAGGGCTTCCCTGAGGTTCTGTGGTAAACAGCCCATCTGTCAATGCAGGAGATGTGAGTTTTATCCTTGGGTCGGGAAGATCCCTTGGAGGAGGAAATGGCTACCTACTTCAGTATTCTTGCCTGGGAATCCCATGGAGAGAGGAGCCTGCTGGGCTATATAGTCCATGGGGTCTCAAAAGAGTGGGACATGACTTAGAGACTAAACAACAAGCCACAGACGAAAGACCCCAAGAGAAGCCCATGAAGTGGACAAGACTATTCCCAGACAGGTGTTCCCTAAAGAAACAAACTGGATTTTATGATCCAGCAAACCTTGCCTACTAGTAGAAACCATCTTTGAATGTAACAATAGGCAAGTGACTACTACCAGGAAATTACTTTCTTTTGGTAAAGCTTGGTGCTTTGTCTCTTCAAGTTCAGTGGTTGTGTGTGTGTGTATGTATAAGGTTAACCCAAAGTCAGAATGAACCTTTGGATACAGAGTAATTTAGGGTATGCATCTATACTCTTTTTCCCCCCTGAGCACTGGCCCCAAATGTCAATTTGATGCTTTTACTCTAAATTTTAAAATCATGTCTTCAGTTCAGTTCCGTTCAGTCGCTCAGTCGTGTCTGACTCATTGCGACCCCATGAATTGCAGCACACCAGGCCTCCCTGTCCATCACCAACTCTCGGACTTTACTCAAACCCATGCCCATTGAGTCAGTGATGCCATCCAACCATCTCACCCTCTGTTGTCCCCTTCTCCTCCTGCCCCCAATCCCTCCCAGCATCAGGGTCTTTTCCAATGAGTCAACTCTTCGCTTGGGGTGTCCAAAGTATTGGAGTTTCAGCTTCAGCATCAGTCCTTCCAATGAACACCCAGGACTGATCTCCTTTAGGATGGACTGGTTGGATCTCCTTGCAGTCCAAGGGACTCTCAAGAGTCTTCTCCAACACCATAGTTCAAAAGCATCAAAATCATGTCTTAGGTAATGCTAATTCTATTTATAAATTTTCAGAACTCTGACAGGCACAAATAACCCCAGATCATGCTGCAGTGAAAAAAAAATCAATTAGCTCTTCTATCAGTTTTGGAAGATAGCTGAAGACAAAAAGAAAAAGCTAAAAGACATTTCCTTGTATGTTTGTTTGCTTTTTCCTTTTACATATGCTTTATTTGTCCTCAGGCATATGCAGGACATTTGAATAAAAAGTTCCTATAGGTAGAAATGTACCTGAAGCAGTACAATAACAGAGACATTTCTTTTGTGTTAGTTCCTTACAAGTTGTTGATCACATTGGATTCAGTCACATACTTTCCAGGGTTGGGTAATTTTCAGTGAAGTCTCAATTCTAATTTTTCTCTGTGTCAAGGATTCCCTGAAAATATGTGTTCAAATAGTTTCCCTTATTGAAAAACATATATGTTTCAAAATATCAAATTTTGATCACAAACTGTGTGCATAATTGCTTTCCAAAGTTATCAGAGATTTTTTGCTTTCATTTGATATTCAAAACCTGGCAAAGATTTTCTTCTGAACTTCACAACAGGATGATGGTAGTAAGGAGACAATATTCATTATGTGTCTTCTCTTGTGTCTCAGAGAAGATTAATAATAGTCTTGAAAAGTGATATAGAAAGGGCATGCCATTCTTAATTGTACAAAGAGCAAACTATCAAGGATGGTGCTTTGTACAGTCTATAACTCTCCATAGGAATTTCTGTAAACAATTGGAAATGTTAGAATATTGAGGCCTGGAGCCCTGAAAACAGCGTGCGGCTAATGGCACCATTCAAAGGAATTGTCGCTTCTCTTGTCCTTTTCATTAGTCACTGCTTCTCTTCTGTTTTGCCAGTTTCATTTTTCCTCCAGGCAAACATCCTGTAAGGCAAAAGAGAAGAGGGTGGGAGACTAATTAGTGTGTCAAGGGGAATAGAAGGTATGGTGAGAATTTCAGAATCTCATTTTCTTTTCACCCCCTTGGAATTGATTTTGCTGTCACCATTTAAAAAATAACAAATGGATGTGCTTCTATTGTTTGAAGGAGATAAAGTACTCTCTTCCTCTCTCCTTAAAGTTTGCTGCAAATTCTATTAACCAAATATTTCAGAACCAAAATTATTAAAAATTTGGAATGTCTTAAATAATTTAATGATAGCAATGAAATGAATTGATTTGTATTTGTTCATATATGTAATTATTATAAGTTCAGATAGAAGTATGTTAAAAGATATGTAATCAGATTAGAGTGCTTGCCAGGAAAGTAATGATTTTTTAAAAGCTATGCATTAGGGGGAAAACTTTGCAATCTGCTATTAAAAGCATTCCATTTATGTCATTATTTAGTTGCAGATTGAATCAGAGGTAAAGCTTTGCTGTTTGTTTTTTAATCCAGACTCCTGTCCCAGTAGAAAGTCTTGTTTACAGTGTGGTTTGTGAATGTTGATGGAAAATTTTCCCAGATGAAGTCTTATTAATGCCTTCTTGTTTTCTTACTGAGGGAGGTGGTGGGCAGGCTCCAGCTCTTTCTGTGAACTACTTTCATTTAATACTGAGAAACAAGTGATCGATTCCCTCCCCTTGTTATCATGTTTTGATTGATAATCACATCCTTTTCCGCTGGACGTTGGTGATATGGAAAAATTAGACTCTCTTGCCAGGGCTTCATTTATCTGAGGTGTTATGTATCGATTGTTGTTGTTGTTTAGTTGCTTAGTCATGTCCAACTCTTTTTCGACCCTGTGGGCTGTATGTAGCCCACCAGGCTCTGTCCATGGGATTTCCCAAGCAAGAATAATGGAGTGAGTTGCCATTTCCTTCTCCATGGGATCTTTCTGGTCCAGGGATGAAACCTGCATCTCCTGCATTGGGTTCTTTACCACTGAGTCACCAGGTGTTGATGAGTGAATATTAACCTTACATTTCCGTTTCATAACTTTGTTTGCTTTACTGGTTTCTTCTCTATTCTCTTGTTCTAAGAGATCAATTCTGTGTTAGGAGTGTTTGTTTCCAGAAGTCTGTTTTCCTGAAGTTTGACGTGAAGAAATTGACTTATTTCTCCCTTTCCTCCTCTGGAATGACACCACTAAGCTTATTTTACTGTATTATTTTTACTCATTTTTTTGCTTCATTAATGTAGTACCAAAGATTTCATGGTCTCCCTCTTGTTTCCCATTGTTTCCTTGTGGAAAGTTATTTTAATAATGATACCCTGGGATTGGTTAACAGCAAACTTGCGCAATGTATGAATGAAGGCATTCTATTCTTTCTACTTGGAAAGTAGACTTTCCTTCTTTTTTCCTTTTTTCTTCTTTCCCCTTTCCTTCCTTTCTCTTTCTCTCTCTTTCCCTCCCTCTTTCTTTTCCTGAGCTATTATATTCCAGGTCTGCTTTGGGAAACATATTTCAGTTCTTAACAACGGGGTCAGGGTAAATATTTGAAGACATTGAGTTATGAAATCAGGGTCCAATCCCCATACCCATAAACCTTAAAAAGATCAGATAGCCCAAAGGAGAATTAGGCAAGGGTTCTGTAAGGAATCGATCAAATTTTCTCCAAGTCCCTTTGAAGTCTGGTTTTCAGGATCATCTGTGGAAGGCTGGGCCAACATCAAATCTTGTTCTTTTCACAGGGCTTTTAAAAACTGGATTGAAAACCAGTGGACTTTTATCAATTAAAAATAACTATCTGCCTTCTATAAGGGGAACAGAGAAGGGAAATTGTTAGAAGTTAGAATAAAACTGGGGAAGCACTAAGTGAAGAATGAGGGTGGAGTGAGGTGGGGAATTCCGGAGGCTGAGGGCTGCTGGAGAAGCTCCGGAGCTGACCCTTGAATTAGCCTCCTCAGGGCCTCATCCTGACTATGTTACTTTGGGCCCACCCCTTAATCTTTCCGACTTCCAATTTCTTCCTTTGTGAATATGAAAATAATTAATAAGTACCTCTTAGAGTTTTTTGTGAGGCTTAAAGGAGATAACATTTACCCTGGACCATGCCTCCTTGAGGACAGAGAACTTGTCTTTTGAACCTTTCTGTGCCCCCAAATGTAATACCTAATTTGGTGCATAGTAGGTGCTCAGGAAACAGTCAAAAGGAAGGGAAGGACAAGGAGCCCAAGAGTAGGATATAAAATGAGTAGACCAAGAAGATAAGCAGGAAAACAAAAGAAGAAAAATAGAAAACACAAAAAAGGGGTCAGTTAAGCTGGTCAGGATTCCTGGTTAAAAAAACCACTACAATATTGTAAAGTAATTAGCCTCCTACTAATAAAGATAAATGAAAAAAAAGAAATACAATAATATTATTAAAAATGTTAGACAATAAACTATTAAAAATAAGGAAAAAAAAAAAAAAAAAACTGTGAAGCATCCCAGAACCACTATGCCCTCTTCTCATGCATGCTGGGGGGTGGATTTCTGCTGTCTTTTTCTAAAGCCCATCAAAGTTGCAACTGCAAAAACAGGATAAAAGCATATAGTGCTAGTTCTGGCATGTAGGGGAGAGGTAAAGCTTCTTTTACATGAGTCTGTAAGTCAGCCCCTTCTACCCCAGCCAGTCAAATGCTGATGGTGGTTTGTTCAAATTCCCATCTTAACCTCCAGATTCATGAGAACTAGGTTCAGTGCCACTACCCACACTGATCCGCAACTAAAAACAGCGCAACCAATAAAACTGGCCTGTGTCATTGCCTTATTTATTTAGTCTAACTAACACTGAGAAGTGGTGGTAAGTTTTGTTTCTTGTTTTTCTACCAGTCTTCATCTGACACCTTGAGAAATGCTTATGGGTTGTAGATGGCCAGTTCAGAAAGGTCGTCAAATGTCAGCTCAGCCATGGTGCATTGCAAATGAATCCTGGCTGCAGTGCAATGCCATTTTGGTGCTTTATTTATCATGAGTTTTGAATCATTCTTTCTTCACTCTACAAAATTTATGATGTTTTGATGGATTTGTGGGAATCACTCCCCTCTGCGTCAAGATTAAGAGCTTGGAAGTTATCATGGACTTCTCTATGAAGATCTAGTTTTGATGTTAATTATTAATGTCTCAAAGTTCAAAATAATAAAATCTGTACATGCCAATAACAAAGAAGGTGATAGTATAAATAGGAATGAACACTTCATAAGTCATCAGTATGAGAGAAACTACCTACCAAGACAACAAAACCTTATGCTTTTGAGCTGTGGTGCTGGCGAGGACTCTTGAGAGTCCCTTGGACAGCAAGGAGATCAAACCAGTCCATCCTAAAGGAAATAAACCCTGAATACTCATTGAAAAGACCGATGCTGAAGCTGAAGCTCCAATACTTTGGCCACCTGATGTGAAGAACTGACTCATTGGAAAAGACCCTGATGCTGGGAAAGATTGAAGACAGAAGAGAAGGGGATGACAGAGGATGAGATGGTTGGATGGCATCACTGACTCGATGGACATGAGTTTGAGCAAGCTCGGGGAGTTGGTGATGGACAGGGAAGCTTGGCATGCTACAGTCCATGGGGTTGCAAAGAGTCAGCTTTGACTGAGCAACTGAGCTGAACTGACCTGATACATATATACACACACACCTACTCCCACACCCACACCCACACAATATCTTCTTAAGCCAATGGTCTGTTTCTTTGTTTATTTATTTTATATGGAGTATAGCTAACTAACAATCTTGTGATAGTTTCAGGCGCACAGCAAAGGGACGCAGCCATACATACACATGTATCCATTCTTTTCCCAAGCTCTCCTCCCACCCAGGTTGTGACATAGCATTGAGCGGAGTTCCCTGTGCTATGCAGTAGGATCTTGTTGGTTATCCACTTTAAATACAAACAATGTACACATGTCAATCCCAAACTCCCTAACTATCCCTCCCCCTAGACAGTTCCGGACCATTATAAGCTCATTCTCTAAGTCTGTGAGTCTGGATAAACCAGTCGTCTGTTGATGGACACGTGGGTTGTTTCTGTGTCTTGGCTATTGTAAATAGAGCTGCTCTGGACATTGAGGTTGCTTCCTCTATTTGGGCTCTCAGCACAGCAGGTCCTCAGTCATCACGGAGCACTGGATGGTCAGGGACTGTCACCTCTGGGCTCTAAGAAGGGGGGACAGCTGCACTGTTTCCTGGTCATTCTTTTAGAATGAGCAGGGGAGGAGTTCTTCATGTGAGGTTTATGAGTAGAAGTGATTATGAGATCCAGTTTGCGGCTCTCCTTTCCGTAACACAGATAAGGTCTATGTTTAAGTTTATCGAGCTCATGCCCTTTGGATATATGAAATTCTCAAGAGATCTTCAGTGTGTGAAAATTTCTTTGAATGAAAAGTGAAATTTGGTCTTTCCGAAGGGACAGTCAGCACAAGAGCGTCAGTGAAAGAGGTGTGACATTAGATTCTGTATTGATGAGCTTTTGTGGAATACCTACTGTGTCCTAATACTGTGCTGGGTGTTTCCAAACAGAACAGGGAACTTGGTGGCTACACGGGGCCAACACATAGCCCTGATCCTGGTCACTGTCAAGGAGATGGCGAGAGTGTAAGTCCTCCAGTAAATTATGCTGACATAACACCTTAGATGATAGCCTCCTTCTTCCTTGTCTTCCTGTTTTGTGCATTTCGGAGCCTTCTAGAAATGTCAATGTAAAGTTCCATTTTGGGAAAGGATTCACTTACGCTATTAGAGTGATAAGTGGTAGGCCTTTGCTAAAGTGGAGAGAGCACACACTGCCATTGAAAATAAAATGTCCTTGGATTCTATCATTACTCATACACTTGTGACACTGTGTTTCCTCTGCCTTATAAAATGGCCTTTCCTCATGCTGTTGTAAGGGCTGAAAGGTCATATAGCCCTTGGTTTATTATTCAGAAATCTCAGGGAAGAGCTCAGTATCTTTTAACAGCATTTTCCTCTCACTGCATTAGAAGCATGTCAGATGGGAAAGATCGGGCTGGGATGGACCAAAGTGCTTCCTTTACCTGTGATAAGCAGCACATTTTTCAATACTAAAAATATTGGGAAACTTAGTTGGACTATTTACTCTGAAGGACACTGTGTTCCCCTGTCTCCTCCTGTTTGTCTTCACAATAGCCCTGAGAGATAAAATAGTGAAGCAAATATTACTCTCCCCTTCATATAGATGTGGCAACTGAGGCTCAGGAAGATTACATGTCTTGCCCAAGGTCATTCCTAGTTTTATTTATCAGCTCAATAAGTAATGGCTTCCTTGGTAGCTCATTGGTTAAGAATCTGCCTGCAATGCAGGAGACACGCCTTTGATCCCTGGGTCGGGAAGGTCCCCTGCAGAAGGAAATGGCAACCCACTCCAGTATTCTTGCCTGGAAAATTCTGTGGACATAGGAGCCTGGCAGGCTACAGTCCACCAGCTCACAGAGTCGGACATGACTGAATGATTAACACACACAATAAGTATTTGTTAGTCATACAATAGCTGGCAGGGCTGAAAATACAATTTGATTTTTCAGCTCTGTGTTTTTCACTAAGTTAGGCTTACACCACTTTTTTTTTTTGGCTGCACTGTGTGGCATGTGGGGTCTTAGTTCCCTAACCAGGGATCGAACCCATGCACCCTGCAATGGACGTGTGGAGTCCTAACCAGTGGACCTCCAGAGAAGTCCTCCACTACTTTTTAAAATGACCAGATTTGAAATGTTAATTTGTAAAAAATTGATTATATAGGATTCCAAATGCAAAACTGTTTAAAATAGAATTGTCCTGGATTCAGAACATATCTTCCTAGACATTGTCAGCCTAAGACAAGTAGGAGGTGGCCCGTTCTTTTGGAAATCCATCTCAATACAGTTTTGAAATAGCATCTATCATCTTTCACATACTGAAATTGATAATGAAGTGATACTATATAAACAGTCCTGGCTTATTTGCAGACAGCTTCAGAGAACATTTGCTTCGTTTTTCCCATCACGCTGGGCTTTTGTCTCCTGAATCTTAGAGAGGCATTTTGCCCCACTTTGTAGATGTCAGTTCTCTACTCGTGAGTGTTATTTGGGGGCCGGCCAATCTCAATCTTAGTTGAAAAGCAGAGCAGAAAATTTCCATGGAGGATGGCCATCCTTGGAAAGAAGGATCTGGGTCTGTGAGTGCAGGTTGGGTGTACTGTGTTCAATTAACAGGATGGCAGCGGACCAGCATGAGATCTGTCTTCTCTTGTCTCCAGTGCAAACACCACGCACCTGCTCATCAAATCTGTTCACTTCCCCCCACTCTGTAAGGTCAACATGAGGGGGCCGGTATCAAAGGAACAGTCAACCGTATATGTTTTTGAAGAACACGCCTGTGAGTGAGTTTAAAAAGTGATGCTTGCCTAAGGTTTCTATCCTCGGGCTCCAGAGTGAACATTACTTGAGTGACTGCTCTGCTGAGCATCCCGATTACTGCTGCTGCCCTGTGTGGGCTGAGGAAGAGCCAGCAAAGCGAACTGGGCAGGAAGGAGGAGGTGGAGAGAGACTCAAACATATAAGACTTCAAGCCCTCAGTAAACCTTTCTGTCAGCTTTTCTGATAAGCGTAACTAGCATTTGTCTGCTTTTGCGTTTACAAAAGAGCATCTCATTTAAGAATGATGTTCTTAAAAGCTTTCATCACATCATAGTTACAAACTCTGTAACTATGTCAGTTGTTAACTATACTTCTTGTGGGGATCAGAACACACAGATATTTAATCATGTTGTACACCTGAATACGACGTTGTTGCTGTCTCTCAGTTGTGTCAGACTCTTTGCGATCCTGTGGGCTGTTTAAGCCCACTAAGCTCCTCTATCCATAGGATTTTCCAGGCAAGAATAATGGAGTAGGTTGCTGTTTCCTTTTCCAGGGGATCTTCCTGACTCAGGGATGGAACCCACGGTTCCTGCATTGCAGGCAGATACTTTACCACTGAGCCACCTGGGAAGCCTGAATATGATGTTATACATCACTTATACAGAAAGTTTTTTTTAATTAAAAAAGAACAATATTATTATCCTCATACTAGTCGCTTTCTACTGCTTGCCCTAATTCACCCAGCAGGTGAATCGTACGGGAGACCCTCCAGGTACACATAGCCAGTCTCTTTGGTCTCTTTAATGATGGGAGGAGCTTCCTCAACGCAAGGGCTGTGTCTTCAACAGTGTGACCTCCCCTCCCAGCACACTGAGCGTTTGTGCACAGTGGTAAGTCAGTAAGAGCCACCATCATCCGTCTTATGGGTCACAGAATTTTGTGCATTAGTGCAATGGTGCTTTTCCTTCTCAGCGCAGCATGGCTAAGCAATCATGACTGCTCCCTGCATGGCTTGCTGTCATCATGGCAGTAGCCTCTGGCTAGAGGGCCGGTTTTTTATTCACAAAGCCATAGTTCAGTCTCCAAGACACATGTGGCTTTCCACAGAATTGCTGATTTTCAAACATTTTAGAGGAAGATGAAATTTCATGTTCATGAAAGCAAGACAGCAACTGCTCTGGCAAGCAGACATGATAATCTAGCTAAGTTTAGGCTTTATGATGAATCATCTAGAGACTGTTAACTTGCTCTGGGTCGTTAGCAATTTTATTTTTAGCAAATCTGAATTTCAGTCAGATCTATTTGACCGTAGGTGACTGGAGTGGATTCGGTCCAAGCTAGGTAATTATAGGTCAGCTGGAGGTGATTACCTCCATCCAGGAGCTTGCCTGGGGGTAAGAGGCCCTTTGCAAGGCTTTTAAAGCAGCATTTTCTTCCTCAGGACTGATTTCAAATAAATGAAGCTCTTTAAAGGCTTTCCTTGCATCATCTTAACTTAGTTTGTTGTCCTTCTGCCTCTTCCTGGGGAAATTAATCTTCTGGCCAAATTCTTTTTGAAGCAGTGAAAAAATAAAGAGTGGTTGTGTTGAGCTGATACCATTAGACTTGTCTGCTGTAGCCAGGCCACCTTCATTTGAGGGTGTCCTTTTTAGGGGAATATTTTACAAGACTTCAAACCACAGCTGGGCAGCTTGGAACCACGCTCCTTGATTAGAAAAGAGATTTCACAAGGTAATCTCTTTAAATTTTGAAGCCCTTAAAAAAAAGTCCTAAAGAAGATTGGCAATGCACTTCTCTTTGCAACCATTAGCGAGAAAGCAAATGCTTTCTTATTAAACGGCTTAAGTCTGAGGGGCTAGTTTGTATCTCTCATGGGAGGAAAGATGTTAGGTGTGGCAATGAGAATTTCTCATCTCCCAGTATGCGATTTTCCCTGAGCACCAGTTATTTTTCTGCTGTGGAGCAGTCAGCGCCTCCCTCATCTGGTCTACTCCTCACTCAGCCTCTGCTTCCTCTGTGCCTCGTCTTACTGTCGTGATGAAATCCAGGAGGTCCTAGGTCCTAATAAATGTGTCATCAGCATCTCATGCCTCAGATCTAATCCTTACTCTTCGCTTAGCGATTCTAGCAGGAAAAAGAAGAAATGTCCATCGCTTAGACTCTGCTGGAAATAAGCCCGGTTTTCCCCATTAGTAGTTGTATATTATTTCAGAAAATGTTTCTTGGAGACCCCTTTGATGACCATGTTAGCCTATAAGCCTCCTTCACTGATCAATGACTGCAAACGCAATTTCTGGCCTCATATAACCTGGAAATACAAACTGCATAATGCTATTCTTTCACTCTTGAACCTAAATTGCAACAAGTGCAATACGTTTGTGCCACTTCAAACATGGTACGGTGGAAAGAAATTAATTTGTGAAGTTAGGAGAATATGGGTTAACTAATGCAACAGTCATCCATGGGTTAATCTTGACATACTTATTTAATTTGAGTCTCAGTTTATTCATTTTGGTAATGATAAAATATTCCACAGGATTGTGTATATCATAAGAAATGGTTTT
This sequence comes from Cervus elaphus, assembly GCF_910594005.1. NCBI lineage: Eukaryota > Metazoa > Chordata > Mammalia > Artiodactyla > Cervidae > Cervus > Cervus elaphus. Next base: position 28,918,054 of record NC_057840.1, read on the forward strand.
ATTAACCAAATAAATATTCCAAAGCTAATAATTGTTAGCTTACTACCAATTTATACATCCATATGTTCTAATTTAGTCATACATAAAGGAGGCAGAATTCCATATTTTATATTAATATGTATATGTGTCATGAGTACTCTGTATGTGACCATTTCTAATTCCAGCAGTGTGACAGGTACAGACAGAAACAGTATATGCCAGATGAGCATGGAGTAGATGAACTAAGTGGATGAACTGAGAAAAAGAAACTGAAATTAAAAGAAAATATCCATGGAGTTTTAGAATCATAAATCTGGAAATGGCCCTAAGGATGATGTAATGTGTTTGAATTTATGGGAAAGTAAGATTCATAGATGTTGTGGGGTCTGTTTAAAATGTTCTTAGCTAGTCAGTCACAGACAGGGGCTGGCCCCAAGTCCCCTGACCTGGCCCCTCGGCCATCCCACCCGACATCCTGTTATGAACACTGCCATTGCAGCATGCTCTCTTTAAACTCTAGATACAAGTACACTGGGTGAATGTGAAATGCTACCAGTTAGAAGAGAGGCATAACCTATAAGTCAAGGTATATTTGCCACATGAACAAAATATTACAGTCGACGTACAGTTGAGGTACAGTGCCCATTATTTTTGTTCGGCTCCTATCTTCCCTGGATTCCCGACAGAAGCCATTGGTTTAGCTCATTTTTCTTCTCTGAGTTTGCCTTTGCTTTCTGTAGCCACCTCAGACACATTTATGATTCTTTGGATGGCAGAGAATACTGGAATCTCATTTCTTTTCCCCTGTCTGGTGGGAAATACCCTGTGACACCCAGAATCAGATTTCTAATAGTCATTCTGAAGATCTTAAACCCAGCTTTTCACAATACACCCACACTTGGCTTCACAAACTAGGGTAGTATTCTCAGTCGCTCAGTCATATCAGATTCTTTGCCACCCCATGGACTGTAGTCCACCAGGCTCCTTTGCCCATGGAATTTTCTAGGCAGGAAGACTGGAGTTGGTTACCATTTCCTTCTCTAGGGGATCTCCTCGACCCAGGGATTGAACCTGCATCTCCTGTGACTCCTGAACTGGCAGGCGGATTCTTTACCACTGTGTCACCTGGGAAGCCCACAAACTAGGGTGGATAGGCAGTAAAATGAGGATAGACATCTAGATTGATGTCAAATAGTTGCAAATTTAGTAGTAAGAATGGAATCCATCCTGTTGTCATCAAATCCATTCTCTTTAAAAGATACAGAACATTTCTGAAGATTCAAACTGATCCCCCAGACTTATTTTAGAGGAAAAACTGCTGTCAGAAAATACCTTGACTAAATAACTGTCTTAACAGGCCTCAAAACAAGGATAATGACCTATTAGCAGAGCTGAAATGAGGCTCCAAAGATGTAATAAATTTAGTGCACCTTGCACAGTGCCTGGCATATATTAATATTTAATAGTAAGTACTGAAAAAGGAAGACTATTTTTTTTTCAAAACAAACAAATTTTGAGAAGAAAAATCTCATTTTGCACTAAAAGAAGGAGTGATATTTGCAGGTTATATTGGATAGGGTACAGATGGGAATCTGTGCTGTGTTAACTGCTTAGATCAGGGGACACAAAGAATGAATCAGGCTCCAGTTCCGCTCAGAGGTCCATTCTGTAACTCTGCAGGGTGTTAGCTTGAGATACCTGAGCTATTCCAAACAGGAAGCAAGCTAACCCTTTGTTGTTGCTGTTCAATTGCTAAGTCACGTCTGACTCTGCGACCCTGTGGACTACAGCACGCCAGGCTTCCCTGTCCTTCACAGACAGAGTTTGTTCTCCCAGAGTTTGTTCAAACTCATGTCCATTGAGTTGGTGATGTCATTCAACCATCTCATCCTCTATCACCCACTTCTCCTCCTGCCCTCAGTCTTTCCCAGCATCAGGGTCTTTTCCAAAGAGTCGGCTCTTTGCATCAGGTGGCGAAAGGATTGCAGCTTCAGCTTCAGCATCAGTCCTTCCAATGAATATTCAGAATTCATTTCCTTTAGGATTGACTGGTTTGATCTCCTTGCTGACCAAGGGACTGTCAAGAGTCTTCTCCAGCACCACAGTTCAAAGGCAGCAATTCTTTGGCACTCAGTCTTCTTTATGGTAACCATTTATATCATGTTTATAGGTGAATAGTAAAAGTGGTTTTGATTCAGTAAATGTTTAGCTTGATTAATTTCAGTACTTCAAAGACCATATTTAAATTTAGATAACACTTCCTGACTCCAAATGCTTCTCCTTAAAGTTCTCATTGCTGAATTATTACTAACTGATTTCTGGGATCAGACAGCATCAGACAATGGCACAAAGAAAAAGTATAGAAAGTCTATAAAAAGACTCCATTTCTCCTATTAGCTGTATGGCCTAAGGATAAGATATAGTGCTATATAAAAACACAGCTAATTAGAAAAAAAAAAAGCTAGAGATGATGCAAATTTTCCTTATCTATCAAATTTTAATAAATTGCCTTTTCTAATTTTGCTTTTTTATTCACATCTTTTTTAGGTGGCTTGTTTAAAAATGGTAGGCATCATTATTTTAAAACAAAACAGAACAGAATCACTAGACTTTATCAAAGAATCTGAATTCCTCTTTCTGAAAATATTTTTGAAATGGAAATATATTTGGAAATAAATATAAATGGAAATATATTTTAATCAAATTTTCATGTAATAAGTCATAGACTTGTGCCACCTCAAAAGATGACTAAGTTCTTTTAAGCTTGCTTTACTTTGAGAGGAAAAAAAAAGTGATAACTTTGAACTAACCTTTTAAATAACCTGAAAAAATAAGGACACTGATTCCTCTCTTCTCTTCACATAGGATGGGTCCTCTTTCTTTCCTACAAGGTCTCACAATGTTGAAATCTGCTCTCTCAGGTTTTAAACTACTTCCCTTCCGTTTCTGTTCTATTAATAAAACTTTGAATTATTCTGTTGACTAACCATCTTGTCCAAAATTTTATTTCTATATTTAAACTTAAATTATAAACGTAATAAAGCTTCCATCTATTTATGCAATAGCATTCATCTAGTGCTTACTGTTTCCCTAGTAAAGATACAGACTTGAGCAAGACCTACCTACTACCTTACCTACCTACTAGGTAAGACCTAGTAAAGATATGTTTCCCTTGTAAAGATATAGACTTGAGTAAGACATACCTCTGTACTCACGGACCTCATTTACCTTTATCAATTATCCCTGTTGAGATCATTCCGGAAATACTTGCTCAGCACATTTAGAATGTGTCAGCTAGTCACAGATTGAAGGCATGACTGTTGATTTTCTTTGGTCTTCATCACTATGAGCCTTGACTCTTCTGGTGACATTTTGATACCTCTTTGCTATTTACTCAACTGAAAATTAACCAAAATTTAAGAAAAGAGTTTAGATACCACTTTCCAAGGATCGGATAGGCAGTGCATCTCCAGAAATAAGGCTCTGGAATCCTAAATATTTTCCTCCTCATTCTGCTACCAATTCTTTGTATAACCTCATCAATTTCTTCCACTGCAAAATTCTATTAATAAGTCTGCTGAGAGCTCTTTGAAGATTTGCCAAAACTAAGATCAGCCATAAAAAATTTCTGCTTTTGAACAAAGCAGCACAGCTAGGTTTATTACAGTAGGGTGACTTTTATCTTCTTTCAAATTGTCTGATACAAAAACTTCATTTTGCAAAAATCTAATCAAGAACTAATTCATTTGCAAATAAATAATGGGCAAAAAGGTCCCAACATCAGATATTCTCATTTTTACATCAGAGGGTCTCTCTGATTTGTATGTAATGAGATATATTTTTTATAGCAAATCACCTTTTCCTATTGTCATGCACAGGAATATGCTCCTAGAAGGAAAGAAAATAGGACAATGCCGCCCGTACCACACAATATATAATCTATTAGTAGTCATTTCATTTTACTTGCTTTTAAAATAGACAATTTAAATATTTTACATTTTTCCATGTACCAAAGTATGCATGTAATTCTCCTATAATGCCTTTTCACTAAGTTAGTCAAATGGCTAAACTATTGAAACTTGCAGATTCATTTTAGTATGGGGCATATGTTTAAGTGGAGCACACAATTCCTCCATCCTCAGGGGTCCTCCCTGACTCTGGCTTTGAATATTTAAACAGTCAGACTGGTTATGTCATTGCTTCAGTTGTTTGCCAGGCCCTGCTAATTGCATTAAAGCCACTGGAGATGTGATTTAATCAGCTCACCCATGGCAAATGTTCTATAAAGAATGTGCACTCTCTTTAAAAAAGAGTAGGCTTCTAGAAGTTGGATTATCCAGCCCAGATTTCTACAAGCATCCTTTTAAAAGCTAACTTTGGGAGATGGTATCCAGCCCTAATTTGAATTTGTCAAGGGTAAGTCACAATACTGGATGATGGGACTTCCCACTCCAGTGTTGGATAGAGCAAAGTCCTTTCTCAAAAGTACTAGTTGGCGGTGGTGGTTTAGCCGCTATGTCATGTCCGTCTCTTGTGACCCCATGGACTGTAGCCCGCCAGGCTCCTCTGTCCGTGGGATTCTCCAGGAAAGAATACTGGAGTGGGTTGCCATTTCCTTCTCCAAGTACTAATTACAGCCCCTGAAAAAACAAAGGACAAGCTTTCCATTTCCTCAAGAATATTTCTTAAATATTTAGAGACAGGACTATTTCTTAAATATGTGACGATAATGCAGGGGTGGAGTCAACCTCCTGGCTTATTACTCTGTTCATTTGGACTTCTTCAGGTCTTCCCAGTTGGCTCAGTGGGAAAGAATCCAGGAGACTCGAGTTCAATCGCTGGGTCGGGAAGATCCTCTGGAGAAGCAAGGGCAGAGTGGAAGGCAGGAGTGTGGAGTGCTATGCAGACCTGCTTGGTTTTTGTGAGATTAGGCAGCCAGGCAAGGGCAGAAAAGCTCAAGTCTGAAGAAGAGAGGGTTTGGGTAGCAAAGGGTTTATAGGACAGAAAGCTGGGATATCCTGACAGCAGCTGCTGGTACAGTTACCAGAATGTTTGTGCTTGAACATTAAATACTCCTGTGGAATTCAAAAGTGCTACAAGAGAAAAGTCAGTGCTAAACTATGTTGGGGAGGGTCTTCCCTGGTGGTCCAGTGGTTAAGACTCCACACTTCCAATGCAGGGGATTCAAGTTTGAACCCTGGTGGGGGAACTAAGATCCCCCATGCCACATAGCATGACCAAAAATTAAAAATATTAAAACAAATAAAAATTCAAAAACATGTTGAGGAAATACTTGATTAAATAGCATTAAATGGGTTACTGTTTAATTGTCAATCTAATGTACTGGAAATTGTCAGTTTAATGTACTGTGGTAGATTGCCATTCTCCCATAGGAAGGCATGGGACACAGTGTTTCAAAACATCTTTAAACCTGAAATCTTGTCTATTTTGCAGGCAGCTTGGGTTTGTTGATTCATCTTCCTTTTGGATGGCCAGCTTCTCTGGGTTTAAGGGTCTGTAATCATTTCTCACATAATTAAAATAATCGCAAGTTGAAAGGAGATGAGATTATTCTACGCCAACTCATGTGACATACAAATTTATATTCTCTGTGATAGTTGTTATAAAGTAGATGTACTTCACTGGTTGATGCCAGGGGCTGGGCTGGGTGGGCGATGGGGAGCGGGAATGGGGAGTCAGTGTTTAATTGGAACAGAGTTTTAGTTTAGGAAAAGTAAAAAATTCAGGAGGTGTAAGTTGTACAACAATGTGAATACATTTAGTGTCATTGAAATGTACATTTACATATAGTTAAAATGGTATGTCTTATGTGACTTTTACTACCAAAAAAAAAATTAAATAAGTAGATGTACCTCAGAGTCACCAAAGGAACCAGTCAATAAAATAAGGTATTAGGGAAAAAAAAAAAAAATAAGGTATTAGGGCCCTCGTTCAAAATCAGCATCTCCAGTATGGAGACCTGGAGCCTGAATGTTGAGGTTTCCGGGTGGTTTCTGTTCAGCCATCCTATTACCGCTGTTACATCCACAAAGCCCCAGATAGGTCCTTTGACCTATCCCTAAATAACACACAGTTAGCCAGTCGAGCCATGTTAAGAGCTGGAGTTTCCGAAGATCTAAGTCCCACAGTGTGTGTGACATGTTTTGTGGCCTTGGATAAACTTTTTAACCTTCCTAAACTTTGATTTCTCCATATACTTCATTATACTTTTCCTCATACTGCTTTTCTGAGGATAAACTGAGAAAAAAAGCAAAGTGTCTAGTTTGTTTCATGGCACATACTGAGTTCTGACACCCTATCTGGTAGCTATTGTCATTATTATTTTCACAAGTATGTTAGAATTAATTAAATATAGCCAAAGAGGATATATAGGTTGACATAACTTCAAAGTGTTTTTAGTTAAAAGCAGGTGAACCTCCTGAAATCCAGGTATCTCCTCCCTTCTTTGACAAAGGGCAACATCTGTTTCCAAAATAGGAAACAGTCAAATGTTCCAGACAGTTGACTCCGGGCTTTGTTGCCTTTTCTTAGAAGTTAGGCTTTGAATCTGGCAATGGTATAGGTCCAATACAATTTGGAAAAGCTTCTGTATATTATGGGATGTGTCATTTAACAAAAGCTAAAATTTGTATTTCTGAGTGTGTTTCAAGGATCCCACCTAAAGAGCCCCTTTTCCAGACGCTGACTTGAGCTTCAGGGCTCTGCCAAAGTCAGCATTTGCTTGATTATTTCCATGGTATGAATGGCTAGGAGCTCACCAGTCCCTGAGGCAGTAAATCCATTTCTGGGAAATGTTAGCCAGGAGAAAAGTCCCTCTGACAGTGGGAACTTGGGCAGCCTGGACTCTGAAAGAGTTTTGTTCCACCACAGTATAGCCAAACTTCTCTCTGATTTGGTAGGCAAGAGTTTTCTTCAACCACCTTTTATTCAGAGTATCCCTTTCAGGTTTTTGCTTTTTTGCAGGGATTTCTTTCCTAACTGCCTGCCTCTCTGTACCCAAGATCTTAAATTCCTTCATTGCCTCAGTGGCTCTAGTCACTTGCCACTGTCCTTGCCACTGTCCATTAGGGTAAATTTCTGGATCCAGTAGCAGTCCGGCTTCTCATCCTGCCTTAATTAATCCCTTCTTTTCTTCTTTTCTGTCCTATGAAAATGTTCCTTTCTTGTAAGATTTCTTGCTACAGTTTCCACCTGTCTGCTGATGCCACCCAAAAGGTCTTGTTCCTTTTTCACATAATTGTTGTTCAGTTGCTAAGTCCTGTCCGACACTCTGCAACCGCATGAGCTGCAGCATGCCAGGCTTCCCTGTCCTTCACTATCTCCCAGAGTTTGCTCAAACTCATGTCCGTTGGGTCAGTGATGCCATCCTATTATGTCATCCTCTCTCACCCTCTTCTCCTCCTGCTTCAATCTTTCCCAGCATCAGGGTCTTCTCCAGTGAGTCGGCTCTTTGCATAAGGTGGCTAAAGTATTGTAGCTTCAGCATCAGCATTAGTCCTTCCTATGAATATTCAGGACTGATTTCCTTTAGGATTGACTGGTTTGATTTCAAAAGTCTTCTACAGCACCACAGTCTGAAAGCATCAATTCTTCAGTGCTCAACCTTCTTTTATAGTCCAGCTCTCACATCTATACATGACTACTGGAAAAACCATAGCTTTGACTATATGGATCTTAATCAGCAAAGTGATATCTCTGCTTTTTAATACACTTTCTAGGTTTGTCATAGCTTTTCTTCCAAGGAGCAAGCATCTTTTAATTTCATGGTTGTAGTCATCGTCCACAACGATTTTGGAGCACAAGAAAGTGAACTCTGTTACTGTTTCCATTTTTTCCCCATCTATTTGCCTTAGGTGATGGGACTGGATGCCATGATCTTAGTTTTTTGAATGTTGAGTTTTAAGCTAGCTTTCTCATTCTCTTCTTTCACCCTCATCAAAAGACTCTAGTTCCTTTTCACTTTCTGCCATTAGAACGGTATATCTGCATAACAGCCCTTTATATATCTGCAGATAGTTATGGCATTCTATTCCCTTTCTATAGATTTAATATTCACCATTACCCAGTTTACCCAGATTTTGGTAGAAATCAAAGCTCTTTAGAAACTGTTTTTCACTTTACCTTAAAGACAAAGTTTCAAAGCCTAATGACACGGGTTAACCAAAGTAAATAGACTAGATAGACTCTTCCTTCCTTCGCTCCAAATGCTGTTAATGCAGTTCTGTTAATGCAATCTATGATTGTATATACTGATCCATTTTGACAGTCCTGCAATCTGTTGACCTAGATTAAGTTTAGTCAAAGAAAGCTCTGCTGTAATACTTGGTAGAATTAAAGTTCAATTCTCTTGACTGGTTTCAGTAAATTTAAAGAGATTGAAGATACATGTTAATTATCTATTTGAAGTACTTTGGTTAAATTATGGAGAAACAAGCATATTTACAAGTGAAAAATCTGAAATTATTTCAAAGACACCATAATTTGCCAGTATTAAAAAAAAACCTAAAACTTACTAAATGTATTTAAAATGTGACCAATTTGGCCTTTTCACTTTTATTGGCTCAATTCATAAATTTTTTACAAAGGTCAGTTTTGTATTTTCCATTTTGGTTTTTAAAAATGTTTTTTTCATTGTCATGGGCCTTCTGACAGTATCTCTAATTTAGCATACAAAACAGTCAAACTACTTTTTTCCTACACATTTTTTCCTCCTGCCAATGAAAATTTAACTCTATCAAATACTTGGAGATAAATTTGGTTTGATTCAGCAGGTTGTTTCCATCTTTAAAAGTATTAGGTGGTGCAGTTACTGCCATCTGGTGGAGCAATTTAGAGGAAAGAAAAATAGAAACTAGATTAGTCAAAATATAAAAAATATTGAGAAAAGTAAAATTTCTTCATTGAATCAGTATTCTCATTTAACTGAAGCCATGTAAAATTAATCCAAGACCAAATGAAACTTTAATCTGAAAGAAAAAAAGATGGTATTCAATTATATATCTTCTTCTAGTTATTAATTTACCATCCCAACTGTGTGGTACTTCTTACAATTATAATTCAAATTTGGCTACTTAGATGTGGAGGTAAAAGTCAAAATAATCTAAACTCAAAAGTTTCTACCTTAGATTAGTTTTTGATACTGTGTGTTATTGTTTGTATTACTTTGTGAATTAGCCTCATTTGGAGTTTTGTTTTTTCTGGATTTTTTTTTTTTTTTAATGCTCATCTGAGTTATACAGGTTGCTCTATTTAACATTCCAGCAAGTCAAAAATCACCTAAATTTTATATTGATGTTTCATCACCTTCTAGTCCTTTTCTGCCCAAGTATTCATTATTCCTTTCTTTCATTCATAAATAAATTGTGAAGGATCTAGTCCCAATTTTATCATCTTCCTGCTAAACATCTCAGGCAAGCAGCTGTGCTTTTCTTTCTCAAATTACACACCTATGTAATAACAGGAATTTGCTTATTTATATTATATGATCTCTTACAATTCTGAAACCCCACTAAGTCATAAACAAATTAAACTGGTTTGACCAGTTTAGTTTAACAGATAAGTTAGCATTTACTTGAGTCACTAGAAGCTGGTAGAGTTTCCTAGACTTCAATACTAGACTGAACAGGTAGCCTTTCCTTAAATCATACCACATGGGCAACAGCTTGGCTTATTGTTTAAAATTTATAACAGATTCATTGTTTCTTTTATTTATCAACATGATAATTCTGTATTAGGTTTTGGGGCCTCCAGTAATTGGAGGAAGGCAAGACAGGCAATTTTGGAATATAGAACACTTGATTCCTGGCGGATGTAGGTTCCATCATACTGTGATTTCAACTGTATCTAAAAGTAACCTTACATTGTACAAAAGACATAAGGAACTGGTCCTGGAACTCTTTTGGCCCAGAAGCTTAAAAAAAAGAGACTAGAAATTTAAGAGAGACCAAAAAAAAAAAAAAAAAGAATCAGGAAAGTAGCAAGGGTAAATTTAACCTATTTTTTAAAATGTGCTGAGAATCCAGTAGTCTTACTATGGAAGGAGAGAACCTAGAATTTGGAAATTCTAAGAAGTCATGTTTGTGAGGCAGAGGACCAGAGACAGAGAATATATATGTATATATTCATTCATGATATATATAAAATATTTACATTTCCAGATGTCTGCAAAGGAGACTTCTTCTCAAATCTTTATCAGAATACTGATCTAGGTTTGCATATTAGGAAACTGTCTGAGTCAGGGGAAAGAATCATGGAAAGGAGCAGGCAAAACAATCCGCAGAGGGCGCATAGGGTCATGAACGATTGTTGTTGTTTTTTTGTTGTTATTGTTTAGTCACTCCGTTGCTCTTTGCAACCCCATGGACTGTAGCCTGCCAGGCTCCTCTGTGCATGGGATTCTTCAGGCGAGAATTCTGGAGTGGGTTGCCATTTCCTTCTCCAGGGGATCTTCCCAACCCAGGGATCAAACCCATGTCTCCTGCATTGGCAGGTGGATTCTTTACCACTGAGAAGCCTCATGAACAATTAATATTCCTCAAAACCAGAGTGAGAAATACCTTCAAACACAGAGCACTGGATACAGTTTTCAGGAAGTTACTATCTCAGTAGTTGACAAATTAGCCCCAAAATACCCCAAGCAGAATAAACATGAAGAAATCACCACAAAGTGTACATCCTAATTGCTGAAATCAGTGCTAAAAAGAACATGTTAAAATCATCCAGGAAAAACAAAGACATGTTAAGTATAGAAGAGTGACAGCCAGCTTGTCATCAGAAACCACTTAAGCCAGAAGCAAATGGCTGAGTATCTTTAAAGAACTTAGAGAAAAAGAAAAGTCAGCATAGGAACCCATATCCAGGAAACATTATGTTTTAAAAATAAAATTAAAATGAAGACTTTTCCCAGACATAAAAAGGCTAAGATAATTTATTACTATCAGATATTTTCTACCAAAAAAAGTTAAGATAAATCTTTCAGGAGGAAAGAAAATGTTACCGGAAGTTTGGATCTACACAAAGGAATGAAGAACATTGGAAACAGTAATTATATGGGAACATTTAAAAGCTTTTGAAAGTATTTTAAAGACTTTAGAAGATAATAGTCTTTTAAAAGCAGTATATTCTGGAATCTATAACATGTAAAATAAAATATGACAAAATAACACAAATGCCAGGAAAAGCAGAGAAGTGGAAATACACTGTTTTAAGTTCTTATGCTGTACATGATGTTGTATAATATTACCAGAAAGTGGAAGTTTAAGATATATATTGAAAACTTTAGAAATACAATTAAAACTCCCAAAAGAGTTTAACTAATGAGTCAACAATGTAGATAAGGGGAGTAATCAAAACCAAAACAGCAAGAAAGAGGAAAAAAAATCCCAACTACAAACATTAGGTAGGACAAATAGAAAGCAAATAGCCAGAGAGTAAGTTTAAGCCTTACTTTAAAAAATTTCATTAAAAATTAATAATATAATTAAAAGGCAGAGATTGTAGGACTGATATAAAAGCAAGACTCAATCATAAACTATCTAGAAAAATGTGGTTTAATTATAAAAGACCAGGTTGTTCATTGTAAAAGGATCAAAAATGAGAGATCATAAAATACTAATCAAAAGAAAGCTCTAGTACTTTAATACTAACATCAAACAAAGTAAACTTTTGAAACAAAGAACATTACCATGGATAAAGAAGATCCATGGTACTGGAACTATCAAAGGAACATTTCATGCAAGGATGGGCGCATAAAGGACAGAAATGGTAAGGATCTAACAGAGGCAGGAAAGATTAAGAAGAGGTGGCAAGAATACACAGAAGAATTATACAAAAAAGGTGTTAATGACCTGGATAACCACGATGGTGTGGTCACTCTCCTAGAGTCAGACATCCTGCAGTCTGAAGTCAAGTGGGCCTTAGGAAGCATTACTACAAACAAAGCTAGTGGAGGTGATGGAATTCCAGCTGAGCTATTTAAAATCCTAAAAGATGATGCTGTGAAAGTGCTGCTCTCAATATGTCAGCAAATTTGGAAAACTCAGAAGAGACCACAGGACTGGAATAGGTCAGTTTTCATTCCAATCTCAAAGAAGGACAGTGCCAAAGAATGGTCGAACTACTGTACAGTTCAGTTCAGTCATTAACTTGTGTCTGACTCTTTGTGACCCCATGGACTGCAGCACACCAGGTTTCCCTGTCCATCACCAACTCCTGGAGTTTACTCAAACTCATTTCCATCAAGTTGGTGATACCATCCAACCACCCCATTCTCTGTCGTCCGCTTACCTCTTGCCTTCAATCTTTCCCAGTATCAGGGTCTTTTCCAATGAGTCACGTCTTCATATCAGGTGGCCAAAGTATTGGAGCTTCAGCATCAGCATCAGTTCTTCCAAAGAATATTTAGGACTGATTTCCTTTAGGATGGACTGGTTGGATCTCCTTGCAGTCCAAGGGACTTTCAAGAGTCTTCTCCAACACCACAGTTCAAAAGCATCAATTCTTTGGCACTCAGCTTTCTTTATGGTCCAACTCTCACAGTTGCACTCTTTTCACATGGCAGTAAGATTATGCTCAAAATCCAGCAAGCTAGTCTTCAGTAGTATGTGAAATGAAACTTCCAGATGTATAAGCTAGGTTTAGAAAAAGCATAATTTTTCTATTAAAGAAAATAGATCAAATTGCCAACATTTGTTGGATAATGGAGAAAGCAAGGGAATTCCAGAAAGATATCTGCTTTATTGACTATGCTAGTGTCTTTGACTGTGTGGATCACAACAAACTGTGGAAAATTATTAAAGAGATGGGAATACCAGACCACTTTACCTGTCTCCTGAGAAAACTGTGTACAGGTCAAGAAGCAACAGTCAGAATCTGATATGGAACAACTGATTGGTTCAAAACTGGGAAAGGAGTATGACAAGGCTGTATATTGTCATCCTATTTACTTAACTTATTTACAGAGTACATCATGTGAAATGCCAGGCTGGATGAAGCACAAGCTGGAATCAAGATTGCTGGGAGAAATATCAGCAACCTCAGATATGCAGATAATACCACTCTAATAGCAGAAAATAAAGAGGAAATAAAGAGTCTCTTAATGAGGGTGAAAGAGGAGAGTGAGAAAGCTGGCTTAAAATTCAATATTTAAAAAGCAATGATCTTGGCATCCAGCCCCATTATTTCATGGCAAATAGATGCGGAAACAATGCAAGTAGTGCCAGACTTTATTTTCTTGGGCTCCAAAATCACAGTGGATGGCAACTGCAGCCATGAAATTAAAAGATGTCTGTTTCTTGGAAGGAAAGCTATGACAAATCTAAACAGCATAATCAAAAAACAAAGACATCACTTGCCAACAAAAGTCTGTAGAGTCAACATGTTGGTTTTTCCAGTAGTCATTACAGATGTGAGTGTTGGACCACAAAGAAGACTGAGCACCAAATAATTTCTGCCTTTGAACTGTGGTGCTGGAGAAGACTCTTGAGAGTCCTTTGGACTGCAAGGAGACCAAACCAGTCAATTCTATAGGAAATCAACCCTGAATATTTATTGGAAGTACTGATCCTGAAGCTGAAGCTCTAATACTTTGGCCTTCTGATGTGAAGAACTGACTCATTGAAAAAGACTGTCATGCTGGGAAAGACTGAAGGCAAAAGGAGAAGAGGGCAGCAGGGGATGAGATGCTTAGGTAGCAACACTGATTCAATGGACATGAATTTTGAGCAAACTCTGGGTGATGATGGACAGGGAAGCCTGGCGTGCTGCCATCCAGGGGGTTGCATAGAGTTGGACACTAAAGAGTGACTGAACAACAGCAACATCAAAAGAAGGTCATTTCCTAGTGATAAAGGTATCAAATTATTGAAATATAGCAGTCTTAGTTTTGTCTACCCTAATGTGCTAAGTTGCTTCAGTCATGTCTTGACTCTTTGTGACCCTATGGACTGTAGCTTGCCAGCCTCCTCCATCCATGGGGTTGTCCAGGCAAGAATACTGGAGTGGGTTGCCATGCCCTCCTCCACGGGATCTTCCGAACACAGGGATGGAACCCATACCTCTTACATCTACTGGCAGATGGGTTCTTTACCACTAGCTCCATCTGGAAAGCCCTATCTACTCTAATAAAGAGTTTTAAAGTACATAAATTTTAAAATAAGAAAAAACCTAGTAGAACAAAAAAGAGAATTAGCCACAATTATATTTGGATATAATAACATTCTATTCTCAATAATTAATAAGAAACAGAAAGCAAATCATTGTAATGTGCCATGTTAACAGACTAAAAATTAGAAATAATATGATCATCTCAATAGGTGCAGAAAATCATTTGACAAAATTCAGCACCCATTTAGAGAAAGGATGTTTAGCAAATTTAGGACAAGAAAGAAATTTTTTCAACCTGATAAAGGGCATCGACAAAAACCCTAACGCTAACATCAAACTTAATGGAAACTTTATATTGAATTGCAAACAATTGCAAATAGTCAAAGCAATTAAAAATGCATACAAAAAATGCATACAAAAAAAAAAAACCACACAAAGTTGAAGAACTCGCACTACCTGGTTTTAGGACCTAACCCTAAAGCTCTAGTAATCAAGACAGTATGCTTTTTGGATAAATAAAGACATGCATTGATGTGACAAAGTGGGGTACATGTATAAATCTAACTGATATCCAACAAAAGTGCCAACTGATTTTCAACAAAGGTAGCAAGGTAATTCAGAGAAGGAAAAGATCTTTTCAACAAATGATGTGGAAAAAATCAGATAGCTATATATAAAAAGTAATAGAGAGATAAACCTGTATACAGATCAGGAAGCAACAGTTAGAACTGGACATGGAACAACAGACTGGTTCCAAATAGGAAAAGGAGTCCGTCAAGGCTGTATATTGTCACCCTGCTTATTTAACTTATATACAGAGTACATCATGAGAAATGCTGGGCTGGAGGAAGCACAAGCTGGAATCAAGATTGCTGGGAGAAATATCAGTAACCTCAGATATGCAGATGACGCCACCCTTATGGCAGAGTGAAGAAGAACTAAAGAGCCTCTTGATGAAAGTGAAAGAGGAGAGTAAAAAAGTTGGCTTAAAGCTCAACATTCAGAAAACTAAGATCATGGCATGTGGTCCCATCACTTCATGGCAAATAGATGAGGAAACAGTGGAAGCAGTGGCTGACTTTATTTTTCTGGGCTCCAAAATCACTGCAGATGGTGACTGCAGCCATGAAATTAAAAGACGCTTACTCCTTGGAAGGAAAATTGTGGGCAACCTAGATAGCATATTAAAAAGCAGAGACATTACTTTGTCAACAAAGGTCCATCTAGTCAAGGCTATGGTTTTTCCAGTAGTCAAGTAGGGATGTAAGAGTTGGAGTATAAAGAAAGCTGAGCGCCAAAGAATTGATGCTTTTGAACTGTGGTGTTGGAGAAGACTTTTGAGAGTCCCTTGGACTGCAAGGAGATTCAACCCATCCATCCTAAAGGAGATCAGTCTTGAGTGTTCATTGGAAGGACTGATGCTGAAGTTGAAACTCCAGTACTTTGGCCACCTGATGCGAAGAGCTGACTCATTTGAGAAGACCCTGATGCTGGGAAATATTGCGGGCAGGAGAAGAGGATGACAGAGGATGAGATGGTTGGATGTCATCACCGACTCAATGGATATGATTTTGAGTAAACTTCAGGGGTTGGTGATGGACAGAGAGGCCTGGCGTGCTTCGGTTCATGGGGTCGCAAAGAGTCGGACATGACTGAGCGACTGAACTGAACTGAACTGAGTTGAAAAAAGCTGCGTTGGCCATTTATGTCTAAGAAGAGAACTCTTCCCATTTCAATGCATTTCAGTGTTTCCATGCGCTGTTAATGGTAACAGCAGTGGAGTGGAGCAGCAGTAGCAGCACAGTAGCAAAGAGAGAGTGCGTTGTTGCTCAGCGTGGTGTCTGACTCTTTGCCTCCCCACGACTGCAGCATGTCAGGCTTCCCTGTCTTTCACCAACTCCCGGAGTTTGCTCAAACTCATGTCCATTGGGTCGATGATGCCATCCAGTTATCTCAATTCTGTCACCCACTTCTCCTCCTGCCCTCAGTCTTTCCCTAGCATCAGGGTCTTTTTCAATGAGTTGGCACTTCGCATCAGGTGGCCAAAGTATTGGAGCTTCAGCTTCAGCATCAGTCTTTTCAGTGAATATTCAGGGTTGATTTCCTTTAGGATTGGCTGTCCAAGGAATTCTCAAGAGTCTTCTCCAGCACCACAATTCAAGAACATAAATTATTCAGTGCTCAGCCTTCTTTATGATCCAACACTTACCTCTATACATGACTACTGGGCGAAACCTTAGTTGTGACTCTATGGGCCTTTGTCAGCAAAGTGATGTCTCTGCCTTTTGGTACACTGTCTAAGAGTACTTTGAGTCCATATAAAATAAGTCCTCCTATCTTCCTTGATGGTTTAATCAGTTCTGTTACTGGTTCTGACTTAAGTGAAGTATTCTTATTATAATTGGGGTTGTGGACATTTCCAAGGTGAGCATGATAAATACAGAAATCCTTATGCTGCTGATAAAATGTCCATTCTACCACAAAATAATGCCACAAGGAAGCAATGTTAATTTTAACTTTTCCTTTTCAAAGGATAAATAAGCCTGCTATTTAAGAGAAAAAGAAATACTTGAGGCACATAACAGAAAACTCACTATATTATGTATTATTCAGTTTGCCAGTTTGTGTCCCAATCTTGTGACCCCATGGATGGTAGTCCACCAGGTTCCTCTGCCTATGGGATTTTCCAGGTAAGAATATTGGAGTGGGTTGCCATTTCCTTCCCCAATTATTCAGTTATAGCTCTTTAAATTGTTTTCATTTGTCCCCTAGAATAAGGAATGCATAAAGTTAGAATTCCAAGACTGGTAAAGACTTTCCATGATGCCACTTGAGGCCCTGTATTCAGAGTCTTCGTTTGTATCCTCAGGGTTAACCCATGGCTGGCTGTCTATACCATCACATCAGTGTTCCGTGTGGGAGGAATTGAAAGTGCAAAGAGTCAAAGGTCTTTGTCAACCTGCTTTTAAAGAGTTTTCTGAGAAGCACACATGACTTCTGCTTACATCTCATTAGCCAGGAAATGTCACTGGTCACACATACTTGCAAAGGAGGCTGGGAATCTTTTTTTAATGAAGAAAAATTGATATCATGGAAACCATTGGGGTTGTGATGATGTAGAATAAAAGGCAATGGATAGTTAATAGGTAACAAAGTGTCTGTTACGGGATATCTTTGCTGCAATCAATGGACAGCTTTTATTGACCGGCTGTCTCATACTGAAGATATTCTATCTGTATACACAATTTTAACCCAATTAGGTTTTGGATCTTTATAGATCTGGTGAATAATCTATTTTCTACAATGATTTCTGCTTTCCTTTGGTGTAAATTTTGAAGAAAAATTGAGAGAATTCTTTCCTCAGTTGTGGAATGGCTGAGGCCTCTCTCTGTCTAGTATAAAGATTGTATTCCTTCAGATAAAGATTGTATTCCTTCAGATACTCCTTATCTTGACCTATAAAACAGTAAAGAAGAAGGTTTTCTTTTCTTGGATGGATCAGGTTACCCCTCCTGAACTATTTTAAATATATGTCCGAATTGTGCCTTCTCAAAAAGCTAATGCACCCAAAAAACTGTACAAACACCAATTTATCTAATATTACTCTTTAAAAAACAAACATAAGAGTACTTGGTAAACAGCATTCTGGAATGCTCATCAATGAGAATTTTAATCTAACATGATTGCTTACTCTGTCTCCAAAAAGAATTAATTTAATTTGTCAGCCAATGGGTTGTGAAGTAATTCCTTTGCTTTAAGGGTGATAAACATTTTCAAAAGCAACTTTGATTTTGAGAAAAACATAGATACATTTAGAAACAATGAGGAGTACAGAAGCATTGCTGCCAACTGTATAAAGTGATGATAAAAAAGAAGCCTAGAAAATCTCGATTTTATTCTTTATTCCTCTACTCTGATTTTATAAGACTTGCAAAAATTTGCTTTGACTCTACATAATGTCAAAAACATCCAGATGCAGAATGAAAAAGGGTTTTGATATCTTTTAGACATAACTTTCATCTATCTGCACTTCAATTTTCTCCATACTGAGAAAAGAAGTGCTTGTTTCTTACCCACTGTGAAGAGATGAAGAGATTTTCCTTTAAAGTTTGAATTCTTTAGCCGAATTGATTCCATTGCATGAACAATATACAACCTCACCATGGGAAAAGGGATTATATTGCCATCATTTTAGACCACTTCACTTCCTGTGCAAAAACAAAAGCAACTTCCCAACTGAAAAAAGCTTGGAGCAGTTGTAATTAAAGAGGTTCAACCTGGAATCAGTGAAAAGAAAAACAAAGGGAAATAAGATGAATACTTATTGAGTATGCTAGTGATATGCTAGACTCTTTAAGGTACCTCATATAGGGAAGGCTGATTTAGGAGTCAGAAAATCTAGTTTTAAGAGCTAGTTCTATCATTAGACAAGTTTGAAATGCTGGACAAACACACATCTATGCCTGGGACTCATATTTCTTAGTTACACATGAAGATGCAATCCTGATACCTACATTAAAAGATAAAGGATCAGTGCATTTTCCAGTGAGTCTGCTTTCTCAAAGGGAAACATGGATATAATGCTGAGTCAAAATAACCTCTTTTGTGACCTAGTGTATTCATGAAAATGATTCATATTCTTCAGGAAGAATCTAACTGAGCCTCTCAAAGCAAGGTATCACTTGGGGTTTCATAGCTGAGCTGAACTTTTTGACTGACACTTTCACCTAAACCCTAACCCCTAGAAAAATTTCATGAACTCCTATGAGGCTTAAGTATAGGCTTAAGGATTGACTAGTTGACCCAGTAGACCAATAGTTTTGCCAGTTGATTAAATAATAATTATATTTGCTATTTACTCAGCAGATATTCTTTGGCTGGACTCTGAGATTTTCATGTATTATTGCAAATCTGCAGGACAAATCCTCAAAAATAGGTATTAGTTGGGTAGCTCAGATGGGAAAAAGTCTGCTGGCAATGCGGGAGACCTGAGTTTGATCCCTGGGTTGGGAAGATCCCCCGGAGGAGGAAATGGCAACCCACTCCAGTATTCTTGCCTGAAGAATCCCATGGACAGAGGAACCTGGCAGACTAGAGTCTGTGGGGTCTCAAAGAGTTAGACATGACTGAGCAACCAACACTTTTATTCAGTTCAGTTCAGTTCAGTCGCTCAGTCATGTCTGACTCTTTGCGACCCCATGAATCACAGCACGCCAGGCCTCCCTGTCCATCACCAACTCCCGGAGTTCACTCAAACTCATGCCCATCGAGTCGGTGATGTCATCCAGCCATCTCATCCTCTGTTGTCCCCTTCTCCTCCTGCCCCCAATCCCTCCCAGCATCAGGGTCTTTTCCAATGAGTCAGCTCTTCACATCAGGTGGCCAAAGTACTGGAGTTTCAGCTTGAGCATCAGTCCTTCCAATGAACACCCAGGACTGATCTCTTTTAGGATGGACTGGTTGGATCTCCTTGCAGTCCAAGGGACTCTCAAGAGTCTTCTCCAACACCACAGTTCAAAAGCATCAGTTTTTCGGCGCTCAGCTTTCTTCACAGTCCAACTCTCACATCCATACATGACCACTGGAAAAACCATAACCTTGTCTAGACGGACCTTTGTTGGCAAAGTAATGTCTTTGCTTTTTAATATGCTATCTAGATTGGTCATAACTTTCCTTCCAAGGAGTAAGCATCTTTTAATTTCATGGCTGCAATCACCATCTGCAGTGATTTTGGAGCCCAGAAAAATAAAGTCTGACACTGTTTCCACTGTTTCCCCATCTATTTGCCATGAAGTGATGGGACCAGATGCCATGATCTTAGTTTTCTGAATGTTGAGCTTTAAGCCAACTTTTTCACTCTCCTCTTTCACTTTCATCAAGAGGCTTTTTAGTTCCTCTTCACTTTCTAGGAAAGCAGTTCTCATGGAGGTAAAGGAATGGCCTGTGGCCAGGCACTTGTTAGATCTCAGAGATGATACTCAAACCCAGATCACCAGACTTCAAAACCAGGCTTCAAAAATATGAATATTTTTCATATTCTCAGGCCTTAGTCAACTCCTAAACTTGGAGGGGTGCTGGGTTCCTAACAGGCCATTTTTCATATAGCACTGCCTTTGGCTAAAATGGGATTCCCTAGCATCTCCAACAAAGTATAAAACTTTTGGAGAATTCCAGAAGTAGGTAATAAACTATACAAAAGTAGAGTGTTTAGAGAAATATGAGGCAAAGAATTATAGATGGGTTAGCATTTGAGTTGAGCTAGAAGGAAAAGGAGTCTTGACAGATGGGATGAGGAATGGAGGCAGATGGGAATATTGGATTTGCTCAGGAGACATTGAGCTGTCCCTACCCACGGAAGTGCAGAGGGAGTTGTAACTGAGTTGGGCAATAATTTTCAAAGAAAGGAAGGTAAAGCCAGACTTGATGTGTGCTAATTATGTCACAAGCCCTCTGCTAGATTCTTCATAATTAACATTTCAAGGCCCTTTGGATAGGGGTGAAGGGTGTCAAGACAAAGAGATTGTATTGTGTTTGAATTATTTGATGATGAAGATCCGCTGAAGTGTTTTGAACAGAATGGAACCAAATTAGTGCCAGGTATTAGAGAGATTACTCCATCAGTCCTCTGCTAAATACATTAATCCTATGGGGGGAAAGTTGAAAGGAGACATGTTAGAGCTAAATGGAACCCTAATCCAGGGACATATATGAATACATTGTTTACACACATGCTTTTCTCTACTCCACCTCTCAAGCACCAATTTTCATTTTTTCATTTTCAGAGATATTCATTTATTTTGATTTATGATAATATTTTAATGAATAACAATAGCTATGAGTGCCTTATCTACATGTCTTTCGATGTACATAAAGGTACCTTGTTAGTCTTATTTGATAGATATAGAAACTGAGGTTTAGACAGGTTAAGGCAGATGCCCACGACCATATAACTGGTGCTAGTGCTGATATTTGTACTCATCTGTGGATCCAGAGACTTTGTTCTCAGCCACTGTGGTGCTAAAGAACAGACCAAGTAAAGAAATGCCCTGCCATTTTTGAGAAAAACTTCATTTCTCTTTTAGAGATTGAAAAATTGGCTTTTGAGGCTTGGATAGTAAATGAGCTAACATAATGTTAAGAGCGTGTGTAACATTAGTCAGACTGTTGGCGATAACTCTTTAGGTAGATAGCCAATGAGACCGGCCCACTAAGAAGGAAGAAGCCTTTAAAGTTCTATTTAAAGGAGATCCAGTAAGAATCACTGTGAAAAGAAGTGGGGATAAATGTACCAGTGAAGCACAGCAAATAACCACTGATATCCAAGATTATTATACCCGCTGGCTTCCTAGATTGAGATCCAGCTGAAAGAGCTGGGGAGAATTATGGAGAGATCTCTGTGCCAGCAGCTGGGTGGTGCTACAATGTGACAAGATAAGGTGAGAAGTATTGAAGGGACTGACTCATTCTGCTCCCCAGTGCAGCTATTCTGAGCTTGAAGATAAGGTTGAATCATTAAACTCAATTTACTGTTAAGGTGACTGGTTGGGAGGCGAGGATAATTGCAACTGATCACAAGTCTCAGTGTATAATAGTCTCTTAAGTGGCATTATCCAGAGTGTCTGTGGTTACATGGAGACCAAACTGTTCCCATTTAGTTCCCATACCTGCAATTGATCAGAGCATTTGTTTCAGGCATCTAGGGCTTCCTTGGTGGCTCATATGGTAGAGAATCTGCCTGCTAATGCAGGAGCCCCAGGTTTGATCCCTTGACTTGAGAAGATCCCCTGGAGAAGGGCACCGCAACTCACTGTAGTATTCTTGCCTGGAGAATTCCGTGGACAGAGGAGCATGGCAGGCTACAGTCCAGGGGGTCACAAAGAGTCAGACATGACTGAGTGACTAACACAGGCACATGCATGGGGTGTCTGCATGTAAGTGAAATCATCGGTCCAGTTTCTGGATCTATGATACTGAGGACCAGTTTATCATTAGGTTCAATTTCACTGAATCTCTTCATGCTACCCAAATGCACAGGAGGCTGATTTATAAACCAGGTTTCAGTTATTAATTTTAAAGTTCTAAATCCTTTTTGGAATTATTCAGAATAGAAATAATGGGAGACTGAGTGGTAACATGGAGAGAACAGATGGTCTAGAATTAGACAAAATGACTTCAGAGAACCTAGTTTAGCTACATGACCTTGAACAACATCTTAACAGCTCTGAGTTGTGGTTGCCTCTGAGAAATAGAAATGATGTTACATCATAAAGTTAGTTTGGTTCTAGAATACTCAGCTCAAAGGCAAAGGGCACTGGTTAGAAGAAATATTGCAGGCTACTCAGGCTGACCCCAGCAATCACAGCTGGATGATCCAACACACAGAATCCCCCCAAAAAAGCTTTCCAGGAGTGGGTTAGACTAGCTTGTTACCAAGAGTCTCAATTTGGAGACTGGGCCCTATTAGTTTCAAAAGTGAAAGTGTGAAAGTTAGGCACTCAGTCATGTCTGACTCTTTGCAACCCCATGGAGTGCAGACCACCAGGCTTCTGTGTCCATGGAATTCTCCAGGCAAGAACACTGAAGTAGGTTGCCATTCGCTTCTCTGGGGGATTTTTCTGACCCAGAGATCAAGACTCTTGCATCGCAGGCAGGTTCTATACCAACTGAGCCACGAGACTTGAAGGACCTCTCCATTGTAGAAAATCATAGAATATGATATCTTTTACCCCAAAGTCTGGAATTGTCAAGATATTAAATCATGCCTCTGATCAAGTGGCATTGGTTTCAGGATCTGACCCCACTAATAAAGGAAGAGTGGTAATCTGATTCAGGGTGGCCAGGGCAATTTCAGGTGGACTTCTGTGCACTGAGCCATCCCTTATTAGGGGCGGAGAGCCCTGGTGCCTCTGCTCCAAGTCCTAACATTCCATTCCAATTCCTGCTGTGTGATGGAAGCAATACGTTTAACAAAATACATATTGAAATAAGATTTTTTTTCAGAAAGAAATTCATAGAGTAGCTTTAATCTTGTTCTTTGTTGGAGTCAGTTTCTGAGAATAACCTTTTAACCTTCTCCCTTGATGCTGAAGATGGTCCTTACATCAAATTGGTGACTCCCTGTTTCTTGGCCATGGTTTCCAAGAAGTGTTTTGGTGATAACTTTGGATCAAATTAATTACTGTTGTCAGTATTAATGGAAGCACAGATGACAGGCATTCAGAGGTGTCACTTACGATTTTGTTGTACAGAAAACGGTGGTGAAGTTTAACCAAGGTTTCTGGTATGACTCTGCCAAAAATAGTCTGTCTCTATCCAACAAGTAAGTTCATTTTTATATGTTCCAATGTGATGATGACCAAACATATTTGTTAGAATAAGAGTTACCTATTTGACGACATTGACAACAGAAATATTTTATACCTGAATTAATATCAAGGTTTTGGAAACTCAGAAAAGAAGGTAAGGAATAAGTAACCTGGCCAGTAGGTTAGAACAAAAGTAGAGTATATCATACTTCAAAGTTTAAGGATAAGACTGAATTTTTGTAGATCTCTGGTTCATACTCAGAGATCTTTTTGGTGATTTCAAATGTCTCAAGGAATTTGCATCTAGTTTTGCACTAGTGTTCCCTGGAGTTGGGCGACTTGTATGTGCTGTGCTTACTCACTTAGTCGTGTCTGACTCTTTGCAACCCACTGGACCGTAGCCCACCATGCTACTCTGCCCATGAGGATTCTCCAGCAAAAATACTGAAGCGGGTTGCCATGCCCTCCTCTAGGGGATAGAGAAAGTTAATACAGCATCACACAAAAAAAGATAAATATAAAACTGAAAACTGCTCAAGCGTGTCCCAATAATTTGCTGCTGCCAATGAACCAAGGTAAAAGCAATTCTTTCTCGTCATCACTGTAGTTTGAATGAGACATTCACTGGCCAAAAAAATTGTGCATCTTTTTTTTTTTTTAAGATCCAGCACATTAAATAGAAGAAGCTATTAATTACTTGGTGGTACGTTAGTCTATTGGTGGATTAACATGCTTAATCATGCATACCTTTCCCACTTCAATTCCTAAAGCAATAAAGAAATATCAGTAATAATAAAATAGCTTCAAAATGCATAGCTTAATATAAAAAATAGTTTCCATGTGTGCAGTAGATCCTCTGCTATTTATGCTAATGGTGGGGCTCCAGTTATACTGCATTATTCTTAGGGAGAAATGAACACTATAGGATGAGACTGTGGGCTGAAGCAGGATAGGGGATACCTGACTAGTGGAGCAAGCTTTCTTCCTTCATTCCTCCCTCTTGGGAAGGGACCAGGAGCCTAAGTTAGTGAATATGTGACAATCTGGAATCCCTGCTCAGGTGTCATGATTATAGGTATTGCACAGCCCTCAGTCCTTTGGGGAAGAGGTCTTCTCAGGGTCGTGTGGAGCCTGCCAGGTTCTTAACAAGGAAGGATGTTACAAGTTGATACTGAGAACTATGAGAAGATTTCCAATAGAGATGGGAAGGACGAAGAAAGACCTAAAGGTCTTAGCTCCTCAAATCAGCTAGCTAAACCCACAGGACTGGTCTCTAATCCTACAGAAAGCTAGATAGTCAGAGAAAGCAAAGGATCTCAGTAGAAGGACCACTGAGGTTGGTTCCATATATGAAGCTGGGTAGATGGGGAGGCATAGACTGATGCCCATAGAATAAAATTCCTTTCTGAATCTCCAGGAATATTTCCAGACCCATGGTTCTCATTTACACCAAGGGCCTGCCTCCCAGTGACCTAGTGCCTGAGTGGCAGATTTTAGAACAGGCATCTAGGTCCAGATTGTGGTGTTGGAGAAGACTCTTGGGAGTCCCTTGGACTTAAAGGAGATCAAAGCAGTTAATCCTAGAGGAAACCAGTCTTGACTATTCATTGGAAGGACTGATGCTGAAGCTGAAGCTGCAGTCCTTTGGCCACCTGATGAGAAGATCTGACTCACTAGAAGAGACCCTGATGCTGAGAAAGATTGAAGGCAGGAGGAGAAGGGGATGACAGAGGATGAGATGGTTGGATGGCATCACTGACTTGATAGACATGAGTTTGAGTCCAGGAGTTGGTAATGGACAGGGAAGACTGGCATGCTGCAGTCCATGGTATCACAAAGGGCATCTTTATATGAGTTTTTTGTTTTTACTACTTTTGGTCCTAAAGAAAAGTAGAGAGTATGTTCTCTTCCTCCTGTCCTTGGAATAGATTTCTTAAAACCTAATTGTGCAATTTGTCAGGTAGGAAGGAATTTTTATTGCAACCAATACATCAAATAGATCATATTTTTTCTCTTATTCAAACTGTGTGTGTGTGTGTTAGTCATTCAGTTGTGTCTGACTCTTTGTGACCTCATGGACTGTAGTCCACCAGGCTCCTCTGTCCATGGAATTCTCGAGGCAAGAATACTAGAATGGGTTGCCATTCCCTTCTCCAGGGAATCTTCCCAAGCCAGGGATCAAACTCAGGTCTCCTGCATTGCAGGCAGATTCTTTACCATCTGATCCACCAAGGAAGTCCCATATTCAAACTATATGATGTTAAACCCTTATCCCACCTGTTGCAAGAGTATCTTTTCTCTCTTCCTAAAAATCTCTTTTTTGACAACTGCGACAATCTCAGGAATGCATTATAGTCTATTTAATTTAATAGTCCGGCCATTCACTGTTCTAATTTTTACTATATTACTGCCATGTAAGGTCACCAAAACTCAAATGGTCCTGCCATCCTAATATCCACCTTGTCTACTGAAGAGCAATCTGCCTTGAACAGAGCGAGCACCTCAACACTGACCTGGTAACCCTGTAAAATGGGGCAATTCCTGGACTCTCCTGAGGTACATTCTCTGCTGAGGTACGTTCAACCATAGGAATAGGGTATAACATGTACTGGGGTGGGTTATTACCTTAGGGCCTCTGTAACAAATGATAGCAAACTGTAGCTCAGAATAAAATACATTTACCATCTCACAGTTCTAGAGACTAGAAATTTGAAATCAATGTATTGGCAGAGCCATGCTCTCCAAGCCTCTAGGGAAGGGTCATCCTTTGTCTTTTCCCAGCTTCAGGTGTTGCTGACAATCTTTGGCATTTTTGACTTGTAGATGCGTCACTCCAGTCTCTGCCTCCATCATCACACCGTGTTCTCCCATAAATGTGTCCATGTTCAGATTTCCCTTATTTTACAGCAACATTGCTATCTGAATCAAGGCCCACTTTAATCCAGTATGGGCTCCGTTGTGGCTCAGCTGATAAAGAATCTGCCTGCAATGTGGGAGACCTGGGTTTGATCCCTAGGTTGGGAAGATCCCCTGGAGAAGGGAAAGGCTATCCACTCCAGTATTCTGGCCTGGAGAATTTCATGGACTGTATAGTCCATGGAGTGGCAAAGAGTTGGACACGACTGAGCACTTTCACTTTCACTTAATCTGGTATTCAGTTAAGTTCAGTCACTCAGTCGTGTCCGACTCTTTGCGACCCCACGAACTGTAGCACGTCAGGCCTCCCTGTCCATCACCAACTCCTGGAGTTTACCCAAACTCATGTCCATTGAGTTGGTGATGCCATCCAACCATCTCATCCTCTGTCATCCTCTTCTCCTCCTGCCCTCAATCTTTCCCTGCATCAGGGTCTTTTCAAATGAGTCAGCTCTTCACATCAGGTGGCCAAAGTATTGGAGTTTCAGCTTCAACATCAGTCCTTCCGATGAACACCCAGGACTGATCTCCTTTGGGACGGACTTGTTGGATCTCCTTGCAGTCCAAGGAACTCTCAAGAGTCTTCTGCAACACCGCATGGATTCACATTAACTCAATTATATTGCAAAGACCTTATTTCCAAATAAGATCAAATTTACAGGTACCAGGGATTAGAACTTAACACATCTTTTGGGGAGACACAATTCAATCCATTACAGTCCAACCTCTGGTCTCCCCAAATTCATATCCTTCCCACAAGCAAAATGCAGTCATCCCATCCCAACATCTCCAAAATCGTAGCCTTCCAACCCTGGATAATTTGGTGCTTGTCCCCTTCCCCAGCCCACCCCCCCGCCTCCCACTGCCCCACCGTGTGGAGTACTGCACTTACTAGTGGTGTGGGTTCAGGCTCACACTTCCATTACTTAGGTCTTTGATTCTACACACACACACACACACACACACTGTATTTCCCCCTGATGCTTTCCCCAAGTACAAATTGAAATATTGAATATCACAACTAGTGATTAGAAGCATCTATGAGGAGACAGTGGGAACAAACTAGAGGAGAGATAAAGTGAGAGAGAACCTTCTCTTCACAGAGAGTAGGTTTTTTTTAATGTCCTTAGAGCGGGTTACTCTTAGTTTTGCGTGAGACCAGTCCTCTGAACCAGGAAGTGCATTGCCTGGCAATCCCAGTGGCTATTTCAAAGGAAGGTGAGCCCGCCCATGTGGTCTGGACACACAGCCTGCCTTTCTGTTTAAACAGGACCCACTTCCCTCTGACACTGTGCTCTGACTCCCTCTTGGGGAACCCCTGGCCCTTCTGGGCTCCTTTGCCAGCAATTACATTTGGGCTTTAACTTTCCTTCTCATTTGCATCCTGCTCTGCTGTTCTGTCCTCTGATTTAGTCCATAACTGCCGCTCCATAAAAAAAGAATTTCATTGATTTCCTGAAATCCTGCCTTTTCCAGGTAGACAGCCCAATTCAAATGGTTCCTTTTGGCAAGGCACCCTCTTTCCACATCTGCTCACGCAGCCTGATAAACTCTTCCCTGGATACTGAATTAACCTCTCAAGTTGGATGCTAGCCTAACTATAGGCTTCTGAGAGGCATGTCTATATTCTAAAGGAGTGGAGAAGTTAAAGAACATGCTGAAAAAAATCTTAGCCCAGTTGAATTAAGGAATTAATTTCCTTAGGGGCTTCCCTGATGGCTCAGCATGTGAAGAATCTGCCTGCAATGCAGGAGACACAGGAGATGCATGTTTAATCCCTGAGTGGAGACTGTTCCTTGGAGGAGGAAATGGCAACCCACTTCAGTATTCTTGGCTGGGAAATCCCATGGACAGTGGAGCCTGGTGGGCTACAATACAAAGGGTCACAGAGAGTTGGACATGACTGAGCGACTGAACACACACACACACACACACACACACACACAGAGTTTCCTTAATCATTGAGCTCAGCACTGTCTAATATAACTTTGTGTGAAGATGGGAATGTTCTATTTCTTTACTGGCCAATTCAGTAGTTATGAGCCATATATGATTATGGACTACTTGAAGTGTAGCTGTGAGCTGAAGAGCCAAGTTTCTAATTTTATTAAATGTTAATTAATGTGTGTGTTTAAATTTAAATAGCTATATGTGGTTAGTGATTACTGGATTGAACAGCACAGGCCAACTCCAATCCTTTATATCCTGTGGCAAAACCACAGTTAAACATTCAGAAACAAATGATCATATTGAATTTATTTGTTATGGTAAAAACTTTATAGGATCATAAAAAGAAAAGCAAAAAAAGGAAAAAGAAAATAAGGTGATGAAAACTTGGATATCAGAGTATAATCAAATCACTCCTGGGCAATATGACTAAGGTTCATCATCATTTATGTTGTGTTGGAGGCTGATAGGCCCATCTTTCTAGTTCCAAGCATACTTTAAGACCTATAGAAAATCTGACAAAGGGTGAAAAATTTTGAAGCATATTCAGCTAAATTTCCCAGAAGCCTGATGAGATCCCAGAGAATCAGAGGACCAAGACTTTCCTGTTGAGTATCTCAGCCACTTGATCAAATTGTTTGGCTCTCATTTTAAGCTATTGCAGCTTAACAGACAGATTAAGGAATTATCTTGGCATTTTGAAATTGTCTCTTTTAATTTCTCTGAGTCCAATTTAGTGTTTTCTTCAGATAAATTGCCTCATTAGCATTCAAGTGCAAAATGTTATTCAGACTTTAAAATAGAAGATGTCAAAGTTGGGGTAATGTATCTGATTGGAAGATTATCTTGCTCTTGAACTGGAAATTCAAAGAAAGCAAAGAAAAAGAGAGCAGCTAAGCAGAGAGACATACTGTTGACTCTAGGGAGTGCTTCCATCGTAAGGCCTAGGGTACAAGATTTTCCTATGCTGTGCAAAGATGAGCAACTTTATGAAGAACTTTAATCAATTTGATTAAACTTTAAGATGTTAGGACTTCTGAGTTCCATATGTTTCTGTGGTCATCAGGAAATTCTTGCACAGAAAAGCTTTAATTAAAGACAGCTCAATCTGGAATTAGTATAATTTACCTTCCTATCTCATGGGACAGCTCTGGAGATGTAAATGTGTAGAGCAAACAGGAAGTAGGAACTGGGATGAGTTGAGAGATAATTTAATAACACAAGGACTCTAATACCTTAATGCAATTGAAAATACACTTATATAAGCATAAAACCCTCCGTGTTCTTTTTCTCCCTGAATTCTAAAGGACCTTCAGCATGTATGATTTTGCATGTCTATATATTTACAGAATGGTTTTTCACTTATTTCCCCAATTTCTTTAGGATATTTGTAAGTAAACTCATTTTCATTAGGTATGAATTAGGCCCTCTAAAATGTTAGTTTTAGGTAGTTTTCTTTATTTAAACAGAACACCAAGCCTGTTTGTCTATGTGGCAAACGAGGCAAGTCCTCTCTCTTCTTCCTTCCTCCCTCAACTAATTCCTCCCTCCTTCCCTCGGTTCCTTCCTTCCTTTTTTCCTTCCTTCTCTTCTTCCTTCTTATCATATTGCTTTCTGGACGTAGGTGGAAATTACAGAAGGATTGGCTGAGAAAAGATGCTATTTTAGTATATTGATTTTCAAGATATTTGTGAAATCTTTAAGCCAGGCTTGACTAAGATTGCTGCCTGATTTCCATGGTGAGGTGGGAATCACCCGATTATGAAAACCTCCTCCTTCTCTGTTACCCATCCCTTGCTATTATCTCTCTAAGACAAGAATGCTTTTCTTTTCATACCCAGGTTTTCCTTTCATTTATCTATTAAATCCTTTATTTTGCATAGAGATGAGGAGATGTTTTACTGTTCATTTCACTGTCACTTGCCAGAGAACTGATTTATCGTATGTGACACTAGAAAAAATAAAACACTAATTTATATTCATGAAGTTCTCATTTGTGTTTTCTAAACAGATATAATACAATCTGTCTAACCTCTCCAGGATGTTCTATAGCACTGTCATTTTGTGACATTTTCTGTCCAATATAAGCAGGAGGAAAAATAGTATATGACAGCTAAAAATATTACAAATGAAACTGAATAAAATATTTTTCAAATAAATGAAAATTAAAAGAAATCACTAGGTGAGATTTTAGTTCTTAACTTTATCGACATCAGAAGATGAAACAAGAAGTTTGACCAGAAGCTTGAGGATTATCACAATATATCTCTCATATGCAAATGAATATCTGTGTTGACCAACAAGCCACCAAAACCAAAAGACATTCATCAGTAATAACTGGACACATTCAACCAGAGAAATTTGTATCAGGAACTTCACCCATGAACTTTCAATGTGCCAAATCTTTTCTTTTTCTTAGATATCCTGTAAAATTTTACCACATAACATATCTCAAACAAGTGAAGAAATAACGTATCCTTTTAAGGTTTTATGCTGCTAACTAATGTCATAAGATTCAGGATCTCCCAGTGAAGCCAGATTGGATCACATAGTTTTAAGTCTTAGTTTAAAGATCACTTTCTGGGATTCTGCTGGCAGACCAGTGGTTAAGAAACTGCACTTCCACTTCAGGGGACATGGATTCAACCCCTGGTTGAGGAACCAAGATCCACGGTCAAAAAATAGAAAAAAATAAATAAATAAAGATCACTTTCTTGGCACAAGCTTCCCCAAGTTCCTGTTTGGCTAGGTTCTCCTGGCATGTACTTTTGCAGCCTTCTTTATTTCCCTCATAGAATTTCATACAATTGCAGTGTAGGCAATTATTTTGCCTACTCAAATTATTTTGGCCACTCAAAATTAGACTAATCTCCATCATGGAGACACTGTATCAGTTCTCTTCCTCACTGTACACCCGGGGCTGAACATAAGACCTCTCTGCTATATATACTGTATTTGTTGAAAAAACACTTTGAATTAATGAGTTATGATTTTTACAATCATTTTTAATGTATTTTAAAGCACTTAATATTTGCACAAAGATAAAGGAATCCCTCCTTCTGAAGGGAATTGGCTTTCGGGTATCCGTACTAAGCTGGCTCAGCACATCACAACACTGGATTCTGTCAAGGACCCAGGAATCTGTTCCTTTGTATTTGTATATTTTGGAAATAAAAACAGTGAGTAACGTGTGGCTAAAGTATTTGTGTGATGAGGCCAGAATTAGGCTTACTCTGTGACTAAGCCAGTTCTTCTTCCAACAGAAGATGTGTTGCAAATGATAAAAACTGAGGACAATAAAACACTGTCTTCCATGAAGATGAGAGCAGGAGATGGAGTTTGCCAACCAGCTCGAGTGGTCATAGGAAGCTGCAGAGCTGGAATCCAGTCCTGATCAGTTTCCTGTCTCAGTGGGAGCAGAACCTAATCAGTTAGAAATAGACTCAGGAACTTTTGTGAAGAGTGTTTGGAAAAGAGATTGTTGGTAAACATACCAACTAAGTCATTGATGAGTCTGGTCATTTGGGGTATTGGATGCTGGCTTTCTTCAAATGCCCCTGAAAAACCTGGATGACCAGGCAAATCTGAGTTTACTGTTCACAAAATCAAGGAGAAAGGAGGGCAAATTCAGGATATCTTTGAGTCTTTGGCATCTATTGTAATTATGGGTTAAGACTGGGTAAGAACCACGATGGGCTTCCCTGGTGGCTCAGATGGTAAAGAATCTGCTTGCAATCCTGGAGATCTGGGTTCGATCACACACAGAAACCATGACATGATAATGAATGATGGTGTAATGAACATCAGAAGACAGACATCTAAAGTATGAAAACAATCTAATCATCTGTCAGTGGATAAAGGGACCAAGAAAATGTGGTATGTGTGTGTATAAAATTACATATACTTATATATAATGGATTAGTATTCAGCCCTTAAAAAGAAGAAAATCTTGCCATTTGGACAATAGGGATGAAGCTTGAAAGCATTAAGTGAAACAATCCAGACAAAGTTAAATACTGCTGGAATCACATGTGTGGAATTTTTTTTTTTTTTCAAGTTGAACTCAGAGTAACAAAGTTTTTTTCCAGGAGTGAAACTATAGGGAGAGAAAAATAGGAATGGATGTAAGGATGCAAACTTTCAATTATAAGATAAAAATGGCCTGAAGATCTAATGTATACCATGGTGACCATTCTTGATAATACTATTCTATAATCAAAATTTGCTAGGAGAGGAGAATAAATGTTCTCACTAAAAAAGTGAAAGTGAAAGTTGCTCAGTCATATCTGACTCTTTGTGACCACATGAACTATACAGTTCATGGAATTCTCCAGGACAGAATACTGGAGTGGGTAGCTGTTCCTTTCTCCAGGGGATCTTCCCAACCCAGAGATCAAACCCAGGTCTCTTGCATTGCAGGCAGATTCTTTACCAGCTGAGCCACTAGGGAAGCCCAAAAAAAGTGGAGGGTAAATATATGAAGTGATAGACGTGTTAATTAACTTGATGAAGAAATCCTTCCAAAATGTATATTCATATCAAATAACCACATTGTACACTTTAAGTAGCTTACTATTTTATTTATCAATAATACCTAAGTAAAGTGAAAAATTAAAATAAAATTAGTGGGTACAGCCAGGCAAGGGTTTTATGATGAGGTTTTCAAGAGCCTTGGAGAGTCAACAGTCACTTGCTTCTACCTCTTAGAAAGCTGGACAGCCTGATACTAGGTGAAATGGGATTTTGGAGACTTTTCCAAAGTAAACTATGACATTAGCTGTGACTTTTATGTTCCTGGGCAGGAGTTTCTGGAATGGTAAAGTCCTGTTGACAAAGGCAGTGGAATAGTTAGGTACAGTTAAACGTGGATGGTGACCTACAGGGATGTGGGGATGGTTTCAGGTCTCTATACTCTTCTTGCTTTACCATATTCTTCTGTTTTAGCAAATGGAAATTCCTCAGAGGAGCACTGGGGAAATAATGGCTACCTTGGCACAGAGTTGTGAAAATCATCAGTAGGAAAGGGCTATGATATCTTTCAACCGACCTACTCTATCATGAGCAAGACTTATTCCTTAACCTCTACTTCAGAGTGGCTATTAGAGCTGTAAATTTAAATCCTCTCACTCCCAGATTTCTCATGAAATAAATATAAAGCACCAAATGGATTCCAGAGCAGGAAATGGTGTGTGTGTGGTGGTGGTGGGGGGTGTGTATGGAGTGGCAGATGCTACATTTACTTATTTAATTCATGTGCTTAGGGAATTCTGGAAATATTTGGTGGGGGAAATTATTTGTAGTGGGAATAGATAACATAAATTTATAAAGTTATTTATTAATGCATTATGCACAGTACAGTGGTAGTGTAAGCAGTATAATATTTCTGATAGGTATGTGGGGAAATGCTATTAAGTGGACCAGCAATAATTTGTATTGTCTTATTATATGCTTAGTTAAAAATGGCCATTATCATAATCAAATGAATACTAGCTGAAGTGAATGTTGTGATTCAATTTTAACACATGAAAAATGTTTCTAATAAAATACTTATTTAATTTTTTTGGGGAAAAAATATTGCAACCCGACAAAATGCATTAAAATGCTAAGCAGAATTCTAGAAAGTCAGTTGTCAAGAAATGGAAGTGTATAAAACCCTCCTGCCCTGGCTGAGGAAACAAGAAAACATATTAAAACCCAAATGGTTAGAAAGTACTACCTGAACACACACCTGAGTAACGGGGGTCAGAGGACAGCCACAGCATCTCCATTGTTTGAAGGGATATAGAGAGAGCAGGACTGCCTAGGATACCTGTGCATCCCTTCTCTTAACCCTATAAGGACCCCTCCTCTTCCCCAAAGGCATCTGGATCCCTCTGAGGTCATGGTGGTGTAAAGCAGATAAATAGACCTGCCATATGACCCAGCAATCCCACTGCTGGGCATACACACCAAGGAAACCAGAATTGAAAGAGATACGTGTACCCCAGTGTTCATTGCAGCACTGTTTATAATAACCAGGACATGGAAGCAACCTAGATGCCCATCAGCAGATGAATGGATAAGGAAGCTGTGGTACATATACACCATGGAATATTACTCAGCCATTAAAAATAATTCATTTGAATCAGTTCTAATGAGGTGAATGAAACTGGAGCCTATTATACAGAGTGAAGTAAGTCAGAAAGAAAAACAACAATACAGTGTATTAACACATATATATGGAATTTAGAAAGATGGTAATGATGACCCTATATGTGAGACAGCGAAAGAGACACAGCTATAAAGAACAGACTCTTGGACTCTGTGGGAGAAAGCAAGGGTGGGATGATTTGAGAGAATAGCATTAAAACATGTATATTACATGGATTATGTAAAGCAGAAGTTACACACTCAAATGCCCACAGAGAACAGGATTTTAATGTAAGATGATGATGACATGGGTCAGAGTAAGATTATGGGGAGCAGGAGGGAGTGATAACCCCTGAATTAGAAGGAGCAGCTTCTACTCAGATCTAGTTGATGGCCACCACACAGGAATACATGTCCAATGTGTCAGAGTCTCAATGTTTCAAGTCATGATGGCAATTCAGATTTTTACATGGTAGTTTTCTATGCATAAAGCACATTTTAAAGGTAAAAAAATAACTCACACATCTGCAAGTTAAGCTTCACATGTGAGCCACATCTTTTTTAAGAGCTGAATTCTAAAGACATAATAGCCAATATATTGGTATAACACAATGTGACCTTCATCCCTCTCACTGTGTCAGTTAGGAATCCAATGATGCCTTTTAATTTGAGGGCAACACTCCCACCCTTACCCAGAGCATCCTTTACTGCCTGCGACAGGATCTAAATTTCCATTGTTATATTGGCACATTATTTTTTTAGGACAGAGGGAATGTTAGTTCCATGTTAAACATGAAAATATTTCTGGTTATCACCTTACTTGATATAATAAGATGAATCTAATCCACTAGAAAATTTTGCTGAAATTGATAAACTAATGGATGATGGTAAGAAAGCAAATCTTTGGGGAAGGTTCTACTGTGTTAAAAAAAAAATCACTTGTTCAAAATGCAGATCCTCCTGGCTGCAGCCCTAGAGATTCAGATTCTTAGCATCTGGGGGAGAGGCCAAACCACCTGTCCAGCAGACACTCCTGGGTGAGCCTCATGTGGGTAGTTTTTGTTGTTGTTTTGTTTTTTTTTTAGAAATAAACAAAACCAGAAACCTAAGCATTAGTTGTCAAACTTTTAGTATGCAACAAAATCACATGGAAGGCTTCTTATAACACCTCATCCACAGAGCTTCTGATTTAGTAGATCTGGGTGGAGACCACGAATTTGCTTTTCTAACATATTCCCAGGTGATACTGATGCTGCTGGTCCAGGGACCACACCGCATGCAGACAGGTTGTTTGGAAGGAGCTGAAGAGGCCCTGGTAAGAGTACACTGGAGCAGACAGTGAGGATGGGAGAGGCTGGAACAACTTCATTTGCTCCATAAAGTCACGACTGTGGATCTGGTGCTGGAGCTTGAGCTTAACTGAGTTGCAGACTTTGCAGCTGGTTTATCCACTCATCAAATAATTATTGACATTTGCCATGTGCCAGGCAAAATGCCAGGTATTTTGTTGCTGCTGTTCAGTTGTTCGGTCATGTCCAACTCTTTGTGACCCCATGGACTGCAGCATGCCAGGCTTCCTTCACCATCTCCCCGACTTTGCTCAAACTCATGTCCATTGAGTAGGTGACACCTTCCAACCATCTCATCCTCTGTCGTCTCCTTCTCCTCCTGCCCTCAACCTTTCCCAACATCAGGGTCTTTTCCAATGAGTTGGCTTTTCGTATCAGGTGGCTTTTTGTATCAGATGGCCAAAGGATTGCAGCTTCAGCTTCATCATCAGTCCTTCCAATGAACAGTCAGGGTTGATTTCTTTTAGGATTGACTGGTTTGATCTCCTTGCTGTCCAAGGGACTGTCAAGAGTCTTCTCCAACACCAGTTTTCAAAAGCATCAATTTTTCAGTATTCAGCCAGGCATAGGACCATAAATTGATTATATTACTAAACCATTAATTAATTAATTCAACACATATTTTGGGGGCATCTACCATTATCCAAGCCATGGACTAGTTGCTAATAAGAGACAGATCTCAGCCTCCAATGAATCAGGAGCTCAGAACACTCAGCTTCTCTGCTATCTTTCATATTCTGAAGATGGCTGAGAATATACTGGTGCTTCCTGGGTTAAAAAAAAAAAAAAAAGAGAGCACAAGAGAGGTGTTCTGTTGTGCTATCCTGTGGGAATGATGTTCTACTCAGATCCCTGAAGTGGGGAAGGGGGAAGCCTTTCTGTCTAAACAGTGCTGAGAGCTGTGGTCCTGCCAGCCCAGTGGGGAAGACTTTCCTGTCACAAGCAGCTAAACTTCCCAAGGTCACCACAGTGCCTGACAGCAGGACCCCCGACACTTTTTCTAGAAATGGAGCTTGGTCAGTGAAGATAAATGCATGTGAGACAGGCTGTCAAGAGCTGCCCCCATGCAGTCTTCCTGCCATTTCCTAGAAAACATGCTACCAGCCTCCCCCAACCCAGGAGACCTGGCCTTCTCTGTGTTTGCAGACAATGGGTAACAGAGGGCATGAGGGATCAGAAGCACAAATATTTCTAAAGTTACAGAGGCTGCCCCATATAATACCCGGAGACAAGCAATTCATTTTTTAAATGTGAGAGCCAGGGCTGGAGGAGAACTGAGAGTCTCCTGGAAGCTCTCCGTTGGCTTTCTTGAGTCAGACCTCTTTGTACAAACATGGCACAATGATACTAATGACAAAAGGCACTTGATCCAGTCTGGCTTTTTTCCCTCTTCGTGTTTTGAGTCTAGCCATTTTTACAAAGGCTAAAAAGTAAACTATTACCCAGGGAACACTTATCAAAAGTATTGAATGTGTTTAAGTGGATTGGTTACTTTGGCATCAAAATACAGATCATTTCCTTGAGAAGTCTTTGAGAATTTTTTTCCTTCATTGCTGTGTACAGGCTTTCTCTAGTTGCGGCCAACAGGGACTGCTTTCTTGTTGCAGAGCATGGGCCCTAGACACAGGGACTCAGTAGTTGAGCATGTGGGTTTGGTTGCCTTATGGCTGATGAGATCTTCCCAGACCAGGATCAAACCTGCATTCCCTGCATTGGCAGGCAGATTCTTAACCACTGGACCACCAGGGAAGTATATTAATCTTTAAAATCATAAGTGTTTATTGTGTAATACTCAAACTGAAAACTCCTTGATAATAGAAAGTGGCTAATTCATTTCTCTCTCTCTCCAAGACTTGCACAGGTGGACCCTGGAGGGGTATTTGCTGGATATATGCACAATGGAATGAAAACATGAGTAAATATTACAGAGTATCAAGGAAGTAGGCTCAGGTGAGTGTGGTGATGTCTTTGAGGTTTTCTTGCTATTGTAGCAGCTGAGAATGTGTCTCTTGCCTTGCAGGACAGTCGTCACCACTGTCAGAACCCTGCTGACCATGACTGATAAGTATAGATGCTTGCTCTCTGCTATTAAAACTGAGATTTGAAGTGTCTAAGGAAGAGTGAGCCATATTCAGGATAGTAAATATTTTAACATAAGTGGAAATTAAAAATAATTTCTAAAAAAAAAAAAAAAAAATTTCTTTGGAAGGTCATTTCCACCCCCCCGCCACCACCCCTTCCCCAACACCCTGCCTCTGGGGGAAAGTGTAAGAGAAAAATCCGATAGAAAACTAAATATATAATCCCAGACTCAGGTAAAGATTCCCATAAAAGCTCCAAACCCCATTAAAGCTATTTCCGGGAAACATATGTACACTTTTTACTACAGATAGTTTAATTAACTTGATAAATTGGGTTCACCAGCAGGTGGTAAAATCTCTCTTAGACTGGAAGGAGGAATATTTAATTTCCATACCTGCTCAGGAAACTATTTAAGCTTAGAATGTTTATCCTTATGGCTAGATAATAAGGGGTTTTTTGACACTAGTGAATATAAAAATGGGTGTAGTTCTAATAATTCTCTGAGCTTATCTCCTGTGTGCTGTCTCTCAATTAACAGACCTCTCAGGCCTCAGGCTCTCAAGGCATCATTTGTTCTACTGGTTACCCTCTGACATATCTCCCAACACCCTTCCTCTGATACATTTCCTTTTGCCGAATTTACATTCTCACCATCTCTCTCCTTCTCTCTCAGGCTGCTGTTAGCTCTCATTTTGCAACACAGGACAGATTATGCCCTTTCTTAAAACCCTAAAATACCTCCCCACTGGACAGAGGGATGTCCTCACCTAAGAGCAAAGAGCTCAGGGTCCTCTACAACCTTGCTCTGACTGCTCCATTCAAATTTCTCTCTTGCCACCTCCCTCCATGCAAACTGTTTCAGCCTCGCTCAGCTACTCAAGGTCCCTCTTCAGCTGATAAATGAGAAAGTAACATATAGCTGTTAAGAAGAGGAAGCTCTAATAAATGGAATACAACCTTTAAAAATTGCAAATCCCTATGTTGTACACCTAAATGTTACACAGTAGTGTACACCAACTATATACCTCAATAAAATAATTATTATTATAGAATTATCATTTTAACATATAAAATAGTTATTAATTATAATTACTATAGAATTATTTAATTCTGTAATTATTATTAATAATTATTTGATTATGTGATAATTATAACATTATAATATAATTAATTATTATTATTATGGAATTATTAAAGAATTATATAATAACAACACCAACCTCTCCCCACCTCCCCTCAACAAAAGAGCTCTGGAGGCACACTGCTTGAATTCAAAAGCTAGCTCTTTGCAAATAAGTTTATTTGTCCCAGTTTTCTAGATTCCTATCATGTATTGTGGAGAAGGAAATGGCAACCCACTCAGATATTCTTGCCTGGAGAACCCCATGGACGGAGGAGTCTGGCAGGCTACAGTCCATGGGGTTGCAAAGAGTCAGACAGAACTGAAGTGACTTAGTATTATGTTTCATTGTTGTTCAGTTACTAAGTCATGTCTGGCTCTTTGCGACCCCATGGACTACAGCTCCATGGATGAAACAGAAAACTAGTGAGAACCTGCTGTACCGTTCAGGGAACTCCACTCCGTGCTCTATGGTGACCTAGATGGGAAGGAAATCCGAAAAAGAAGGGATATATACATATATCTGATCCACTTTGCTATACTGCAGAATCTAACACGATATTGTAAAGTGGCTATACTCCAATAAAAATTTTTTAAGAAGCTAGCTCTACTGTGAACTTGGTGACCTTGAGTAAGTTACATCACTTCTCTGCATCTCAATTTCCTCATCTGTGAAACAAGTAGTGATAGAACCTGCCTGGTGCAGTTATCAAGAATCTGACACGAGAGAATACGTGCAATGTGTTTAAACCAAGCGTGTTAGTCACCACTGTCGCCTTTCACTTTGTTGCTGGCCATCCGCTGTCAGTGACATCAGGGTATCAGACTTACCCTGCTGCAAACCGTTCCTTTATTTACCACTTTGGAAACCAACAAATAAACTGCTGATTTTTCTGGATTCCTGCAGCACTTTGGCTGTCCCTACTTTGTTGCACCTTGAGGTGTAGTGAGGTCTTCGAATCCCTACCAGTTGGTGAAATCCTTTGAGATCATCCTTCCATCTACTATGCCAGCAAAGTGGTTTGCACCTGGAAAATGCTCATTAAAACAGTTGGCAAAGCAGAAGAATGATCTGTGAGATGTTCAATGCACTTTATGTTTGAGTGCACATATCCAGGAAAATAATCTGTTTTGAGACTACTATGCTATGTCACTTCAGTCATGTCTGACTCTTTGCGACCTTACGGACTGTAGCCTGCCAGGCTCCTCTGTCCATGGGATTCTCACGGCAGGAATACTGGAGTGGGTTGCCATGCCCTCCTGCAGGGGATCGTCTCCATCCAGGTATTGAACCTGCGTCTCTTATGTCTCCTGCAGTGGCAGGTGGATTTTTTACCACTAGCACCACCGGGGAAGCCCACTACTTATTTACCGTATGTAAAAACTAACATCATTCATTTGACAAATATTTATTGTGTGTTAACTATTGCCAGTCACTGTTCTAGGAACTGGGGAGACAACAATTGAAGACATAGTTTAAAAGACAATTTTAAAAAATTCTCCAGTCCTTAAGGAGCTTCTGTTCTAGTGGATGGAAATAGTTAAGAAACAAGATTAAGAAGATGATAAGTGCTATGGGTAAAAAGAAAGCAGGGAAGAAAGGCAGATGAAAGAGTGCTGCTTTACACACGGGTGGTCCAGGTAGACCTCACTGAGAGGGTGACACATGAACAAAGACCCGAGGGAAGCTTGCAGCACAGAGGAAGAGCTTCCCAGGCAGAGGGAGCGGGCAGTGCCAAGCTATGACGTAAAGCTGGCCTGGAGAGTTTAAGGACCAGCAGTGAGACCTGTGAGCCGGAACAGAGTGATCCCAGGAGGGAATGGTAGGACTCAGGGCAGACGTGACTGGAGCTGAAGCTTGTAGAGCCTGTGGGGTTCATGCTGGTTGACTGTAAGAGTTAATTTTTTTTTAACTCCAACTTATATTAAAATATTAACTATTCTGAATTGGTTCATTTTGCTTGGACTCTTCAAATCTCAACTTTAGTAACAGAGATCAAACATCTACACTTATCCTTAAAGTCAGTTGAAGTATTGCAAACTATAATTCTCTCCCCTATTCTCACCCCATCACAGGTCGCCCTCAACATCAGTCTCTTCCTCTCCATAAAAAAAAAAAGCAAAAAAACACTGGGG
Organism: Cervus elaphus; assembly: GCF_910594005.1. Classification (NCBI taxonomy): domain Eukaryota; kingdom Metazoa; phylum Chordata; class Mammalia; order Artiodactyla; family Cervidae; genus Cervus; species Cervus elaphus. The sequence goes on from NC_057840.1 coordinate 28,959,141, forward strand.
TACATTTCACAGTATGCATCTCCTCCCCACTTTTGAACTTGAGTTCTGGATGTTTTCAACACACAGGTAGACAAAACATTCAATGATGCAACAACACCATTTCAGGTCCTCTCTCCTCAGGTGACTTTTACCTCTTCTCCAATCAGCTACCCTCAACCTGGACCGTGTCATCACTGGGAAAACACCTAGTTAAACATTTTTCCTGTCCAATATACCACCTTTCCCATTATCTCCACTGGAGCTGTCTTTGGTATCTTGCAGACCTCTGGGCAGTTGAAGCTGCCACTTTCTCTCATTCCATCTGTACCTCAGGCACGTCTTTCTGGTCTGTTAGGCCAGACCCAAACTTGATCAGCTGAATTCTTCTCATACTTCCATTCTCAGTTTATTGGCACTCAATCTTGCTGCTGCTTCTATCCTTCAAAATTCCAATCCTGTGCTAAACGCTGAAAATCCACCTGTTCATTCTTTTCTTTTTCCTGACGTGGACTATTTTTAAAGTCTTTATTGACTTTGTTACAGTATTGCTTCTTTTGCTTATGTTTGGGTTTTTTGGCTGAGAGGCATATGGGATCTTAGTTCCCTGACCAGGGATTGAACCCTCACCCCCTGCATTGGAAGGCAAAGTCTTAACCACTGGATCACCAGGGAATTCCTTCACCTGCCTCATTATTAATGACAAAATTAATCAGTTTTTCTGGAAAACAAAAAAGCACTATAACCATGCCAAGATCTACCCTTTCAAATTATGGTCCCTCAACTTGAGTGGATCATTAAATCTGTCCATTGGGCTTTTTTTAATTCTTGTTTTTCCTCCCTCCATTCTCACTGCCAATTGCTGAGGCTAATCTTCAACCAAAACAACAGGGAGGCTATTCTGCTTTGTGTAGTTACTTTAATTAACCTGTTTTCAAGTAGTCAATGCATGTACAACATCAAAATTCAAAAGGTTAAAAAATAGTTGTTGTTGTTGTTTAGTCACTAAGTCATGTCCAACTCTTTTGCAATCCCATGGACTGTAGCACCCTCCTCCTCTGTCCATGGTGTTTCCTAGACAAGAATACTGGAGGGAGTTACCATTTCCTTCTCCAAGGGATCTTCTCAGTCCACGAACTGAACACATATCTCCTGCATTGGCAGGCAGATTCTTTACCACTCAGCCAAGGGTATTATAGTAAAAAGCAAGTTTGCTATGGTCCTGCCACTTCAATATGCAGTTTCCTTTTAAGAAGATGATGATTATTTCAAATATATTATACATCTGTCTAGATATGTGCTCTAAAATACACAAGTTAAAACATTTGTTTGTGTGCCTGTAAACACCACTTATAAACACACAAGTGTGTGTGTTTGTGTGTATACATATTTGGTAGAACATTATAGACAGTATCTTACATCTTTTCACTTCACACTATATTTTAGAGATTCTGCTACAACTGTGCATGTGAATCTGCTGATTATTTTCCATAGGTGCATAATATTCTTTGTACACTTGCATCTTCCTTTTTATTTTTAATCAATGTCAAACCAATGGATGTTCAGATTGCTTTAACCTTTGGCTAAATAGATAACTTAACAGATAATTAACAGATAATTCTGCCATGATAAACTTTCTATATGTGCCATTTCTTACAAGTACTAGTTGTAATAGCTATAGGATATTTCTAGAAGCTGAATTGCTGACTTAAAGTGCATGAACATTTTACATTTTGAGAAATATCTTGCATTTAGAATGTTGTTGTTTAGTTGCTGAGTTGTATCTGACTCTTTGAGACCCCATGGATTGTAACCTGCTAGGCTCCTTTGTCCATGGGATTTCCCAGGCAAAAATATTGGAGTGGGTTGCCATTTCCTTCTCCAGGGGAATCTTCCTGACTCAGGGATTGAACTCATGTCTCCTGCATTGGCAGGTGGGCTCTTTACCACTGAGCCACCAGGGAAGCTCATTACATTGAGACAAATATTGCCAAATTACCCTCCACACATGTTGTACCCATTTACACTTTGGCCAACAGTTGCCTATGAGGTGCCTGTTTCTCTACTAAGTAGAAATAACATCTCACTAGAGTTTTAATTTGCAACTCTCTGATTATGAGTAAGGTTGACCATCTTTTCATATGTTTATTAGATATTTGTACTTCTTTCTCAAGGAGCAATCTGTTCATATTGGAGTCTATTTTGGATGCTGTTTAATTGTCAGATGTTTGGAGTCAAAACTGTTCTAGTTAATATTTCTTCCCATTATGTTCTGGGATTAAATGATGCTATAGCCTCTCTCATCCTGCTGCTTATCTATCAAACAGCTCCACCTAAATATTTGCCTGAACTTTGCTCAGTGAATGTTTGTGCATTGCAGATGTAGGCCAGGGGGCTAAAGTGGGAGCAGGAGTGTCCCAGGACAGTGCTTCAGACTTAGCTTAGATCTTCAGATCTGTAGTCTGTACACGTCCAAAGCCTACCCTCTTCCCCAAATTCTCATTGTATTCAGGAGTTGGGAGAAATCCTATACTCTCATGGCCTTACTCAGCCTCCAGTATCTTTGGGTGATGTTGGTTTCTACCCTTCACTTTATCCTCATCCCCTCAGCAGATCTTTTGAATCTGTTTCCTCAGTACCTGTGATTCTTGCATTAGGTGATGTTGTGGTTCAGTTGCTAAGTCATGCCCAGCTCTTTGTGACCCCATGAACTGCAGCATGCCAGGCTTCCTTGTCCTTCACTATTTATACCCCAAAATATTTTTTAAAAAAGAGTTGTGGAGTGATATTGTAGTTTTGGTTGGGCGGGGAATAATTTATGATTTAATGCATATAATGATGTTGAAAGGAGATGAGGAGGAATATCTAGAGTAGTGATGCATCTACTGGTTGTGTAGGAGGAGATGGTTGCGGCTGGAGTTAAGGGTGTAGAGGACTGAGTTGACCTTAAAAACACTGTTTCCACTAAGCTTGCTGGAATGGAGGGAAGAGTGAATGGCTGCAGATAGATCTGGTAATAGAGAAAGTTGAATAAGATACATTATGTGCAGCAACTTCAATTTTCTCAGGAAGGTAGAAAGAAGGTCATTTACTAAATGGGTCATAAACATATCAAGGAATAGCAATCCAGTGGGAAGTCTGATAAAATTTAAAGAAAAAAAATAAGTTGCTAATGCCAGGACTTCTTTTCCAAAGGATGCAGATCTTTATAGAAAGTTTGACAGAATCTGAGAGTATAGGATTTTATACTGATGTCATGTGTATGGACCACCATCAGAATTTGGGCATGAATGCATATAAATGACTACCCTCATTTGGTTTTCTGCACTTCTGATATCAGTCCTAACTTGTATGGGTTTGTGTGCTCCTCTGTCTTGAACCATCCCTAAAATGTCCCTTCTCCCAGACTCTGTCCTTGCTCACGACCCATCTCATCCTTCTGCTGCTTCTATGCTTCAAAAGTCCAATCTTGTATTTCTTTGCAAGGTTCTATCTTTCCTCCCCTCCTTGAAATGTCTCACGAGAGGTTTGATTTCACCTACTGCTAATGTGTGGGGGAGACAGTGGAAACAGTGTCAGACTTTATTTTTTTGGGCTCCAAAATCACTGCAGATGGTGACTGCAGCCATGAAATTAAAAGATGCTTACTCCTTGGAAGGAAAGTTATGACCAATCTAGATAGCATATTAAAAAGCAGAGACATTACTTTGCCAACAAAGGTCCTTCTAGACAAGACTATGGTTTTTCCAGTGGTCATGTATGGATGTGAGAGTTGGACGGTGAAGAAAGCTGAGTGCCGAAAAATTGATGCTTTTGAACTGTGGTGTTGGAGAAGACTCTTGAGAGTCCCTTGGACTGCAAGGAGATCCAACCAGTCCATCCTAAAGGAAATCAGTCCTGGGTGTTCATTGGAAGGACTGATGTTGAAGCTGAAACTCCAGTACTTTGGCCACCTCATGTGAAGAGTTGACTCATTGGAAAAGACCCTGATGCTGGCAGGGATTGGGGGCAGGAGGAGAAGGGGACGACAGAGGATGAGATGGCTGGATGGCATCACCGACTCGATGGGCATGAGTCTGAGTAAACTCCGGGAGTTGGTGATGGACAGGGAGGCCTGGCGTGCTGCGACTCATGGGGTCGCAAAGAGTCAGACATGACTGAGCGACTGAACTGAACTGAACTGCTAATATGAGATCTTCAAATCTCTGTCCAGCTCAAATCTCTTACAAGCTCCAAAATTTTAAGGATAGCCACTCAATATTCCACAGTCACTTCTATTTGGGCTGTCTGAATCTTCTCCCAGATCCACTTCTCTTCTTGGCTTCTTTGTCTCCACTGAGAACAAGAACACAGGGATTCACTGCCCTAATATTGCATGCTGACATTCCGAGAGTTATTTTTAATTTTTTTCTGAACCTCTCATTCATTGCAAATTAATGTTGCAAGCTTTATTTCATAAATATTTCACAAATCACAAATCTTCCCTTTTCCCGGCAACTCAGCCACCACTGCCCCAGTGAAGGCCCTTTTTCTCTCTTGACTGTTATGTTTCAGCAGTTTCCCAACAAAATTTCTAGCCTTTTAAGTCTTTCTTAGGTTATTCAGTATATGCTGAAGTCATGTTTCTACAATGTAAGCCTGGCATTTCATTTATCTTTTAATCCTCAGTGCCTCTTCATCTCATGTGTTATTCCTCCTCTATTTAAAAAAAATTAATTTATTTTCTTTAATTGGAAGCTAATTAATTTACTATATTGTAGTAGTGTTTGCCATGCACAGACACGAATCAGCCATGGGCGTACATGTGCCCCCGTCCTGAAACCCCTCCCCATCCCAGCCCTCAGGGTTGTCCCAGTGCACTGGCTTTGAGTGCCCTGTGAAATGACAGCATTCAGAATGGGAGAAAATAATAGCAAATGAAGCAACTGACAAAGAATTAATCTCAAAAATATACAAGCAGCTCAATACCAGAAAACTAAACGACCCAGTCAAAAAATGGGCCGAAGAACTAAACAGGCATTTCTCCAAAGAAGACATACAGATGGCTAACAAACACATGAAAAGATGCTCAACATCACTCATTATCAGAGAAATGCAAATCTAAAGCACAATGAGGTACCATGTCACGCCAGTCAGGATGGCTGCTATCCAAAAGTCTACAAACAATAAATGCTGGAGAGGGTGTGGAGAAAACGGAACCCTCTTACACTGCTGGTGGGAATGCAAACTAGTACAGCCGCTATGGAGAACAGTGTGGAGATTCCTTAAAAAACTGGGATTAGAACTGCCATATGACCCAGCAATCCCACTCCTGGGCATACACACCGAGGAAACCAGAATTGAAAGAGACACATGTACTCCAATGTTTATCGCAGCACTGTTTACAATAGCCAGGACATGGAAGCAACCTAGATTCCATTGGCAGACGATAAGAAAGCTGTGGTACATATACACAATGGAATATTTCTCAGCTATTAAAAAGAACACATTTGAATCAGTTCTAATGAGATGGTTGAAACTGGAGCCTATTATACAGAGTGAAATAAATCAGAAAGAAAAACACTAATACAGTATATTAATGCATATATATGGAATTTAGAAAGATGGTAACGATGACCCTATATACATGAGACAGCAAAAGAGACACAGATGTAAAAAACAGACTTCTAGACTTTGTGGGAGAAGGCAAGGGTGGGATGATTTGAGAGAATAGCATTGAAACATGTATATTACCATATGTGAAATAGATCACTAGTCCAAGTTCGATGCTTGTACCTCCTCTTATGTGCTGTGAGGTCTCTGGTTTCAGGCGTTTGGTTCAGACTCAATGGCATTAAATGCTTTCTGACTCATCGTTTCCCAATTAGTGAGCTACCCAGGAAGATTCAACTGCTGCTTGTTTTTTAAATTCAAATCTGATATCACCATCTCCAGGACACTCTCTCTGATCTGTCCTTCCCACCCATGTCTAGTTTAGGGGATCCTTTCTTGTGTCCATCTGAAACCTTGAACTTGCCTCTTTTTGTCTTAACACACTTCATTATGGTTGTCTGTTTATACAACTGTCTCTCCACTAGATTTGAGTACTTGAAGGTTTATCTACATATTTCTAATGACTAAGATAGACCTTAGCACATAGTTTATGCTTAATCTTGTTATTGAATAAAGATATGAAAGAATGGTTTAAAATAAAACATGAAATCGGTATCTCAGAGTTGAACTGAACACTGGGCCAATATCATCTTTTCAATTCTCTTTGTTATTATCCCTAGTGTACAATGGGGAAAATAATAGTGATTATTTTATGTAATTTTTGTGAGGATTAAATGAGGTAATATTATGTAAAGCACTTGGCATAGTGCCTGACATGGTAATTGCTCACTAAATATTTCAATATGATACTGACAATCAGCTCTATTATTTCTACCATATTTCTGCTATTACATTTGGTTAAATGTCATCAGGAGAGCAAGACGTGAAGTCTATTCTTTTCACCAGTTCTATTATTAGCTTTAACAGTGAGGAAATTGGCCTTAAGGTGGCTCATTTCCTCAGTAAGTAAGCTCAAGGATCATGCTGGTTTTATTACTATTTTTTAATTACAAAGCTATTTTACTTTATTTTCCCAATTGAAAAACAAAATGCAAGGAACAGTTAAAATTTGCTTGTTAACCCCACTATCCAAATACAACCACTGTTGGTATATGTATTTCTCTCCTGAGAGTCCCTTCCTATGAACACATGGTTGAAGGTTGTTAGTGATGGAGTTAGTCCTGACATTAAACCTGCTACCTAATGCAAGGATCACAAGTTCTGAGAAAGTGCAGACTTAAAAGATCTGCAAGGTGTAACCTGAGTCTGGAGCTGGAAAAAGCTGCAAATGAAGGCAAAAGTGGGACCATCTATGACTGTCAAATCCTGCAGGGGTCACAGAAAAAAACGTTTTTTTTTTTTTTTTGAAAACTCCAAGACTTAGGTTTGATGATGTCTATAAATAAAAATGATAACTTTGCCAACTCTCCATAATCTGGAGGGGGTATGTTCCAAGACCATTAGGTCCCTGAAACCATGAGTAGAATATATATATACACACACATACCTATGATAAAGTTTAATTTATAAATTAGGTACAGTAAGAGATTAACAAAATGATTGATAATAAAATATTAATGGAACAGTATACTGTAATAAAAGTTATGTGAATGTGGTTTCTCTGACTCAAAATATCTTATTGTACAGATGTAATGCCTCTTCCATCTTAACTAAGCACTTATCATGAACTGTGGTCATAACTTTTACAGTGTGAAATGTCACAGCAGAACTATCACAAATTTCTTTTCCTTCTTCACAATTTGATGGATAGAAGTTTCATCCTAACCATAAATCTTAGCAACCTCAGCATAGGATTTTTTTCTTTTCTTATTCAGTCGAGAACTTTCACCTTTTCATGTAAATGAAGCACTTTATGGCTTTTCTTCGACATATCTGAACTGCCAGCATCACTGTCCTTGCATTTTGAGGCCATTATTAAGTAAAATAAGGGCTCCTTGAACACAAGCACTGTGACACCACCACAGTGGATCAGATAACTGGGCCAGTGACTAAGAGACTAACAGGAAGGGTAAGTTGGACAAGGGTGATTCACCTCCCAGGCTGACTGGAGCCAGGGAGCATGAGATTTTATTATGCTACTTAGAATGGTGCTTAATTTAAAACTTAGGAGTTGTTTATTTCTGAAACTTCCCATTTAATATTTTCAGACCATGGTTGACTGCAAATAATTGAAACATTGGAAAACAAAACTGTGGATAAGGGGCGGGGCGGGAGGGGTGCTGCTGTACTTGCTCAGCTCATAAGGATTATCAGTAACATCTAACTTTAAAAATAATTTGTTTTCTTATGATTTCTCACTGCATTATATTTATTGTTTTACCAATGGCCAAATGTTGTTGCCTTCTGGCCATGAATACCTGTCACTGTTAAATAGTTTTGTCAAAAGTCACCATTTATTTAAAAGATTTTAAACAATAGTGGTGGACATTATTTTATTGATTCATGCTAAGATTAAAATTAAAAAAAGATTCATTCATTTATTTATTCTTTAATTAATTAACAGTTACCTATTTATTGTCTGACCTTTATATTCTAGGCCTAGTCCTTGACTGCAGTTAAACTGTGATGAATAAACCTGACATGGGTAATGTCTTCAAGATGCTCCAACACAGCCAAGGAACTGATAGTAAACAAGGACATAATAAAATAAATGTAGAATTTAGGAACACACATCATTGAAATAGAATATTAGGGCTAGAGAGAATGGGGTAGGGGATTACCTTCCAATAGTGAGGGAAGACCTCCCTGAAGAGGTAGTATTTCAGCTGAGACCTAACGGGATATAAGGGCCAGCTGGGTAGCAAGTTGGGAGAAGAGGCCTCTGGCTGATGGCTAGGAAGTGCTTGGTCCCTGGGGGTGCTGAAAGATCAGTGTAGCTGGAGTAGGAGGTGAGCAATGGGGTGAGGGGACCAGATGAGAACAGAGGCCAGATCTGGTCATGCAGGGCCTCACTGGCTGTGTTAAAGAGTTTGAGTGTAACTGGATCCTAACCTGCTGGGGTCTTATCAAAGTCTAATCAACCTAGGGAAAGAAAACCGTCCAGCCAGTTCCAACCATCCTGTCCCACCTATGGGGAGAGAAAAAACACAGAAGCAGTGGTGAATTCCACAGTTCAGAGACCAGACTTACTCAGAGACTAAGGCCTAATCACAGGACTACAGAATGCTCCCTGCCCTCCACACTCACCACTGTATTATTGTACTAAAGGTCTACTTATAGCAGTTGCTTTTACCCAGTACACCATGTCCACCTATCAAGAAAAAAAATTATAAAAAAGGCAATAAAGCAAAAATAATCCCCCCCACAAAAGCCTATTTGAAGAAAGGGCAAGCATCAGAGCCAGATATGGCAGGGATGTTGCAATTAACCAGACCAAGAATTTAAAAGGAGTGTCAGAGTTGGACCATAAAGAAAGCTGAGTGCTGAAGAATTGATGCTTTCAAACTGTGGTGCTGGAGAAGACCCTTGAGAGTCCCTTGGACTGCGAGGAGATCAAATCAGTCAATCCTAAAGGAAATTAGCCCTGAGTATTCATTGGAAAGACTGATGCTGAAGCTCTATTACTTTGGCCATCTGATGCGAAGAGCCAGCTCATTGGAAAAGACCCTGATGCTGGGAAAGATTGAAGACGCAAGGAAAAGGGGACGGCAGAGGATGAGACGGTTAGATAGCATCACTGATTCGATTGACATGAATATGAGCAAACTCCAAGAGACAGTGGCGCATAGAGGAGCCTGGCATGCTGCAGTCCGTGAGTCACAAAGAGTCAGACATGACTTAGTGACTGAACAACAAAAGATTAATATACTAAGGACACTAATGGATAAAGTAGATAACATGCAATAAAATATGGGCAATGTAAGAATTTTAAAAACAGAGATTCACTCATTAATTTTTTGAATTATTTCAATAGTCATCTACGGGAAATGCTAAGGAAAATGAAAACAAAAAGAAAGGCTAGAGATAAGAGTCTGTGCATCTCCAAACCTGCTGTTTCCAAGCGTGTGTCTCCCCCCTCTCTCTGCTCTAGATGATTCTGCCATCAAGTTTGTCCAACACACCTGTGCATAATGTTACCTTGGTGACTTAGTTCACACTCATGTTCCTCCTGCTTGGAATGGAAATAGTATCAACTTGAATTAGAATGTCTGCTTAGAGACCTACAATCAATATTGTCCAAGGCAAGGCTTGAAACCCTGCTGGGCTTAATATCTTATGTAATTATGAAAAAGTACATCTCAACCTTTGGATGTGAGAAATAAATGAAATATTATGAAATGAAATCCCCTTGCATTGGGTCTGATGAAAAACATCTGCTCAGTGGTTACTTTCCTGTATCTTTCCATCTATTGAGTTTCTACTCATTCTATTCCAATGCTCTTTGTAAGCTACCATAGGATTTTGTTTCTGCACCATCTATATTTATTAGTCTAATAACTCACTGTAGATTTGTTCCTTATGTGTGTCTGTCTTACCTCTCCCAATAGATTAGTGTAGAAACTATGCTGAAACTCACAGTGACAAGAAGCAATGAACACAAAGGTCATGTTAGTAAGTCTGTTAAGTTTGTGTAATTAACTGGAAAAACCAAGGAGGTTGCACGTAACAAAAAAGACAATGAAAATGAACTCCATAATGGCAAGAAAGTTAAAGAAACCTGCAGAAGGAACTTGGAATGAAGAAGAGACAATGCCATTAAAGAGTCCTTTAATGATGGATAATTTAGAGATACCTGTAGTTACACCTATAATCCCAAACAATGTGGTGAACTCTGGTGAATTAAAATAAACTGATTATTTGGACTTCCATTAACTAAATAATTGAACAAATGTTTATTTACTGTTTACGATTGCTGATGTTATGTCTTAGGGTAGTATTAGATACTGGTAAAAATCTCTGAACTGAATATATTAATTTTGGACAGACTGAATATTGATGTTTGATCCAGCTATATCTATGGGTGATTTTAATGTAGAGCACTGAGGCATAGATCTCTTATATTGTAGTTTTCTACATTAAATATTTAGCATATTAAATATTTAACTAACATAGGTTATCTAATATATTTGTTTTTGTACACATTCAATTTTGTATCATTAAATTAAGCAATAAAAATTTCAATATATATATGCTTTTACAAGTAGAAGGAAAATGGTATTTTCTCAAAACATTTTCTTTGAATATTACTTTTAGAAATACTTTTCCTGACAATCTTGAGGAATTTTGATATGGCAATGCAAACATATAGTTTATAAAATACAAATAATGTGTTCCCAAGTCCCTATATAGAAAAAAGATTCACAAAGTTGTTATTTCAAAAATCCTATTTTTAAGATAATTTTTAAAGTATGTCTATCTTTTCACTTATCAGTGTTTTTACCTTCATGTTTAACTTTTCACTTTTTAAAAGGTAAACACTTTAAAGGCAGAGTAATTTTTAAAATAGAATAATCCCTTGAATACTTTTGTGTTCCACTTTTTGGTTTCTCTATGCCTTTAGTCTCCCAGAAAAATATTTCTTTAGTCCTTACTATAATTTTAGTCCTCACTATAAATTTCTCAGATGTATAAACACTTGACTTAGAGATTCTGTATTAATACGCTTATTCATCTAAATAGAAGAAAGTCCTTCCTAGAGAACATCATACAGAATGAAGTCAGAGAGAGAATGACAAATATTGTATATTAATGCATATATGTGAAATCAAAAGAATATGCTGTTATTGTTTATTTGCTAAGTTATATCCAACTCTTTTTTGCGACTCCATGGACTGTAGCCTGCTGGGCTCCTTCTGTCCATGGGATTTCCTAGGCAAGAATACTGGAGTGGGTTGCCATTTCCTTCTCCAGAGGATCTTCCCGACCCAGGGATCAAACCCACATCTCCTGCATTGGCAGGTGAATTCTTTACCACTGAGCCACTAAGGAAACCCAGAAAAATGGTAGAGATGATCTTGTTTGCAAAGCAAAAATAAAAACTTCGGTGCGGAGAGCAAATGTATGGATACCAAGGGGAAAAAATGCAGGGGTGAGGAATTGGGAGATTGGAATTGACATTTATACATTATTGATGCTATGTATAAAAGAGATAACTAGCTAGAACATACCATATAGCACAGGCAGCTCTACTTCATGTATTGTGATGACCTCAATGGGAGGGAAATCCAAAAGGCAGGGGGTATATATACATATATATATTTATATGTGATTCATTTTGCTATACGGTAGAAACTAACACAACATTAGAAAGCAACTCTACTCCAATAAAAATTAATTTTAAAAAATTAATAGAAGAAAGTCCTTGAGTATATCAGCCCAGGTATTTCTCCAAAGCATTTATATTTATCTGCAACTCTGTGGTCGAAGTTCCAAGCGACGCCTGTAATTAGAGGTAATTACATGTCATGTTGCTCAAGCAGTGTGCCATATCAGTTTACAGTTCTGCCAGCATACTCCCAGTACCTTTTCCACACTCCCTTCCCACCTCCCGCTCAGAGCCTCCCTTATCATCCCACCAAGAAAATGGCTCCAAATTATATCCTATTTCTAAAACTGTTTGAGAAGCAGCTCCCTTGAGAACCTGTAATCAAGTGTGATAACCAGACACAACATTGTAATAATGTCCACTTTCCCCTGAGGAGTATATCTTTAATTTCCAACTTTAAATCTCTATTTAAAACCTCCTCCAAACAGGTAGTTGATGAGAGAGTCTCAGTCTGAAGCAGCTTTTCTATTTGCCCTATATAGCTCAGTGTCCGTTGATACAATTTTTCTGATTTTTCTTGCACTTACTTGGAGTGTAACAGCTAGAGTAATAGTATGCTTTCTCATCAGTGTCAAAGGCACACTTGCTGGCCTCCTTTTCCAGAATATGCTTAAAAATAAAAGGTTTAGCTTCTGGCCCAGGCAGGCTCTGCGTGGAGTGAAAGGTCCAGGCAAATGTCCTGAGGTGACCGTCTATGGATATCTGTTTCCATTCTGCACTCAAGGTCCTGAAATTCTTCAGAGGTCTTCTCTTAAGGGATTAGGTGTTGGCAAAGGTACTAGAAAGTTTAGTTGTCATTTTCCTCTTTTCCTTTTTAACAAACTTTTTTTTTGGTTTCCATTTTCCAACATGGCAGTTGGAAATTTCCTTGCAGTTGGTTAAATGAACCACTTGATAAATAATATAAATAGCAATTTGTTTGTTTGTTAACCCTGTTAGTATCACATTTCCAATTCCCCTTACCCCTCCCTCTGCCCAATTCAGTGAGCTTTCCTTAGCTTTACTGAACAGGCTCAATTTGGTGGCTTTCCTGTATCACACTGAAGGATGGGCAGATATGCTGTTGCCATGGAAACAAGGTAATTGCTCAGAGGCTTCATCCTGCATGGGTAATATTGAACTAACTGCTGTACAGTTTCTCATTTATTACAAAACATTTACAAGGAAAATGTGATGTGTTTCACGATGTTAAAGTGTTTGCCTTTTTTCAAGAAGCTAGGTAAAAATTTCTTATTGGAATAAATGCTAAATGGGGTGGAAACTCTTCAACTGAAAGTAAACTTAAAATATGCAGAGGTAACTGATGACACCAAAAAGCAATTGGTGAGTGGAAGGCCTTGGCTGGGGAGAGGATGTGAACATGAACACTTCTTTTCTTTGGGTCTCAGCTGTTTATGTCTGTTGAGTTTTGCAATGTTTGTCCCCAGCCTGCCTTGCACAAAAACATGTGGCTGGAGCACACATTCTCTGCGATGCTGTTTACACATCATTTCATGTTCCCTCCTCTTTGACTTCCTCCTTTGCACAAGATAACCTGATCAACTTTTATGTCCCTACTTTCTTTCTCTTGGTCTAATTTTTCATATTCTCACCCACACTTTAACTTCCTTTAAAAAAGAAAGGCAAGTTGTTTTTCCTTTCCCTGACCTTGGACAGAAGAGATTTTACCACATATTTTAATTTCAATCTTAAGACATCACCTTGTGTGCAATAGGATTTTAATAAATTTTCATTGACAATGCCTTCTGACAAGACCTTAATTCTCCTCAAAACCAACCAAAAAGATCAGCGTTTCCGTGCTTCTTAGCTCACAACTGGCTTCCAAGATAGCCCGCCTTCTGGTTAGGAGTACTTTGCTTTTCTAGTTCTAGTGCAACTCCACCCCTGTTCTCTAGCCTAAGAAAGCCCGTTCTATACTTTCTAAAAGTACACATGTCTTCTCATGTATATTCTTGCCTACCCCTAGTTTGACCTTGAGACTCATGGTACTAGAAGACCTTCAAATTGACTTTCTGTGCTGATTCTCAGTTATTCAGTGATCCTGTTGTCCTGTTACCACATTTAGGAAACCTAGTCTGAGCAGGCTGGCTTAGCATACCTTTTAGGAACTTCCAAATAGCCCATGCACACTTTTTTTTTGTTGCCCTCACTGTGTTTTATTGCTGTTAGCTCTTTAGCCATCTGGCATCCTCCAGTAGACTTGGATTTCCTGAGTATGAGTCTATTTCTTATTTAGAATTGTTTGCACAAGGGTTAACAAAAGCCTTTCAACACATGTTTGGTGAATCCCACGGCTGGTTAATTGCTAATGCTGATATATTTATGTCATCCAAATTACAGCTTTATCAGTACATTAAAAGCAGATTCCAAGTAGGAAGCTTTTAAACCTTTTGTTAACATGGCTGCCACATCTCCTAAAATGTATTTAGGTTTTACCAGGACCAAAAAGGGTTAAGACACTGATGGGGGTTACTTGAAAGTGGCTAAGCTTGAGGATGAGATGGTTAGATAGCATCACCAACTCAATGGACATGAATTGAGCAAACTCTAAGAGACAATAGAGGACAGAGGAGCCTGGTGTGCTACAGTCCATGAGGTCACGAAGAGTCAGACACAACTTAGCAACTGAACAACAGCGACAAAACTTGAAGACCACTTTTGGAAATCTGTTTGTGTTCTTATTTGTGTAACATTCTCCCCGTGCCAAGTTTGATTGGCTTGTTTAAATGGTGTGGGATTAACATCCATGCTTTACAAATGCTTGACTAATTGTTTTTTCATAGTGTTGTTAATTGGATGGCTACTTTGCCGCTTGCTTTTGAAAACCACGGGATGGAGACAAATCATGACCCCTATATTTCCTCCTGAGGAGTTAGAATTGAATTTCAGTTTCATAAAATTAAATAGAAATAAATTACATGTCCTTATATGAAATGTCAACTAAAATTAATAGTAATTTTTTTTGTGTGCGTGTTCGAACTGGACCCAAAGAATCAATTAGCAGTAATCTTGCCAAAATGCACAGGACACACAGGTTGCCAGAGGCTTTATCATAATTTTATTTGCCCGAAGCATTTGAATAAATGAGGTGAAATGTTGCCTCAAGTCTCTGAATCTTTGATAGATCATTTCTGAACCTCCTGCTGAATTACTGTCTACTAATTTTCCACAGTAAATTTTCTCAGTGATTGTCACAGCCTGTAGTAATAGATGACTTTTCTTCCCATATATTACTATGCCTGGGTGCAGAGAGATGACATGTAGGCTGTGTGTATGTCTGTGAGGATGCAGCTGTGTGCGCATCTTTTTATGAAGAAAAATAACTTTCTCCAGAGATTTTGTTGAAAATCCCATTTCTCCTCCCACATAGCAGGCACTCAATACATATTCACTGAATCACATTCTTAATTTGTGTTTTATGTTGGTATTCCCCACATCTGCAGGATTGGAAAGCAGGGCAGAAGGGGTGATGAAAGGAAAGCCTTGAATGATCAACGTAGTCATAAGTAGAGGTTAAAATTGGCAATGAGACTCACAAGGTAAAAATAAGCTTTGAGGCCACATTTTCTTAGCTTTATAGAAGGTTACAGGGCAAGAGCTTCAGCATCACCTCATGGGGGAACGGCAGTTACTCAGGTACATACCTCCTCTTTTCTCTTTCCCATTCAAGACCAGTGCAGTCACTGCAGATAGGAGTCAGACTTACCACAGATCTTTTATACTTGTATAGTCACATAAGTCCCGAGTGTGCAAGTGTGCTCAGTCATGTCTGACTCTCTGCGACCCCATGGAGTGACCCCCTCCAGGCTCCTCTGTCCATGGGATTTTCTAGGCAAGAACACTGGATTGGGTTGTCATTTCCTTCTCCAGGGGATCTTCCTGATCCAGGGACCCAATCCGGGTCTCCTGCATTGGCAGGCGGATTCTTTACCACTAAGCCACCTGGGAAGCCCCCACATAGGTCCAAGGCTTGCTTCCAGCTCCACAGCCCAAGCATAGTCCTACAGATTAGGCATAAATACAACAAAACTTATACAACATTCCAGATTTATCTTAACACTGTACCTCCCAAGAAAGCAGAGCTTTAGGAAGACACTCTGTCCAGCCTCCACTCAAGCCTGATGAAAACCCTTTTGACACAGGTATTAATTTCCATATCATTCGAATTGCAAAATAGGTGCAAGGAGCAATTTTTGAAGAGTATTTTGTTTTCTACTAACTTTTCCAATTGGAGAGATGCCCAAGAGGGAAAATTGCTCAGAGTGAAATGAACACTTCAACCATTAAGAGCTTAGGATGCTGATCAGCTCCACAGAAAAGTGACCGTGTACCCACCTGAACAGACCTGTTGGATGTTTGAATTAAAACCCAAGGAGTTACTTTTTCATAGAGCTTTTCAAGTCTTTCCTTTTGTTCAGGGCACCTCAAATATCTCTCTCAACCAGAGCAATTTGTCCACTGCCTGGGAACCCACTTTTACTCTAAGCTTCTGTCATTCATAATTTTGTACTTATTCTTGCTTGAAGGAGAATCCTAAAGATGTCTGTAGGCACTAACTGCAATTGGGCTGAAAATCCTTTAAGTACAAGGCTTTATTCAAAAACTGTATTCTGCCCTATTGATTACATAAGTTCAAAATTCCCCATTTGATTTATCCAAAATGGCTGTGATCTGAAGTCTTTTATGTTTTTGAAGGAATAGATATTCTATAAATGCAATAGCAACAAATGTAGGTCCTACTTTTTTAAAAAGGCATAATAATCAAGTTCATAATTTTTCCAGAACTAAGAATTCTCTGTCATCCATACCTTTCTAATTAGGATGAATATTAATTCCAAAGATAAGTCTGAATCTCTCAACAAAGAACAAAATTGTATATTATACATTTATATGTCCATACTGCCTTTGAGAGTGAAGGAGAAGTTCTTCCCACTTGCCTTTTATTTCCCTTGTTGCTCATTATGCTAATGGAGAATAACTTAAGTAGAACTATATTTATGAGGAACTCACTTTGGAAAATGTGCACATCAAGCATAGTTTCTGAAAAATGTGAAAACAAATCTAATGCCCATCAATGTTTTAAGCACAAAGAAGAATGGATTTTAAAAAATGATTGAAATTGTTTAAAAACATGTCATTTTAGCATATCCCTGAATTTATATTGCTCATAATTTAATCTACTTTATATATAGAAATCCCCAGACAACTTCTATAATTGGTATGACTACTTCCAATGAAAAGCTTAATTTAAGTAGATTGCTGATATAGGTCAAATTATTTGAAGTTGGGTACTCGGGAAAGAATCACCAAAATATTATGGATAGTGGAAGCATAAAACTATAAGAATATATATGACATTACTAAAATTTTTTTGCAATGCAAAATTTAACCTGATCCCCCCAAAACCCTTGATAAACCTGCTGAGGAATATGGATTATCATAATTCTTACATGTCTGCTTTTCCTTTATGTATGCAATGTTCCACTTGTGGATTCCGTTTATCTAATGCTTTAATTCCCTATAATTCAATTTTTCAGTTTAATGATATAACTCCTATAATTTCTTCAATTTTCTCCACCTATAGATTTCATGTAATTCATAGGTAGCATATAGCAGCTCAAGTATTCAGACTTCTTCACTTAAATAAATGTTTTCTTTCAATCAAATAATTTAGTAAATTTAGACTAACATCTTGTGTCTGTTTGTATTTTAATAAATGCATTATTTTATTTGACACATATGCACACTTAGTTGCTCAGTTGTGTCCGACTCTTTCGACCCCATAGACTGGGGTCTGTAGCCTGCCAGGCTCCTCTGTCCATGGGATTCTCCAGGCAAGAATACTGGAGTGGGTTGCCATTTCCTTCTCTGGGGGATCTTCCCAACCCAGGGATCGAACCCAGGTCTCCTGCATTGCAGTCAGACCCTTTACCGACTGAGCTACGAGGGAAGCCCTGACACACATAACCAAATCAGAATATCTTAAATTCACTAGCCTTGTTGAGGGAAGAAAATTACAGTGCATTTTTGAGGTCATAGGAGGATAAAGATTAGTGAGAATGTCAAATTCCTGCCAAAGCTCCCCAACAAATTACTCCAGTGATCTTCATTTCTGACGGAGAAAGATGGACCCTTCCTCCAAGTTTATCCTGCCATTATGTTCCAGGATAATTCAATATTCTTGGGAAAGATGTTATTGACAAATGTTATGACATAATTATATGATGTTATGTGACATTTATGTTATAGCATGCTTGATACTACAAGATATGCTTTCTACTTTAATATCACTATCAGAAATATCAGAAAATCACTCAGAAAGTTTCCAGTGAATTTCCATTTGGGCTGACTTACAAAAGAGGAGAATATGCTAGTTATACCTCCATTATTGATGGAGAAGATGGGTGGAATGAAAAGTATACGTCTTAGCATGCATGCATGCTCAGTCATGCTTGACTCTTTGCAACCCCATGGACTGTAGCCTGCCAGGCTCCTCTGTCCATGCAATTTTCCAGGCAAGAAAACTGGTGCAGGTTGCCATTTTCTCCTCCAGGGGAATCTTCCGGATTCAGGGATCAAATCTGCATCATTTGAGTTTTCTGCATTGGCAGGCAGATTCCTTACCACTCTGCCACCTGGGAAGCACATATGTCTTAGCAGAGAAGAAATATCATATGATATCCCTTATATATAGAATCTAAAAAGAAATGATACAATTGAAAGTGAAAGTTGCTTAGTCGTGTCCGACTCTTTGTGACCCCATGGACTATACGGTCCATGGAATTCTCCAGGCCAGAATACTGGAGTGGGTAGCCTTCCCTGCTGCAGGGGATCTTCCCAACCCAGGGATCAAACCCAGGTCTCCCACACTGCAGGAATCTAAAAAGAAATAATACACTTGAACTTCCAAAAGAGAAAGAGAGTCACAGACTTAGAAAATGAACTTATGGTTGCTGGGAGGAAGGGATAGTCAGGGACTTTGGGATACACATGTACACAATGCCAGATTTAAAATGGATAACCAACAAGATCCTACTGTAACAGCACATGGAACTCTGCTCAATGTTATGTGGCAGCCTGGATGGGAGGGTAGTCTACAGGAGAATGGATACATGAATATGTATGGCTGAGTCCCTTTGCTATCCACCTGAAACTATCATAACATTGTTAATTGGCTATACCCCAAATTAAAACAAAAAGTTTAAAATTAAAAAAAAAAAATATGTCTCAGAAGCCCCAGGCTTCAGGTATTATGTATTGAAAATTCATACATGATTTTCCCTTAATCTGAGATTTACAGTTTAGTTCATATCTACTGAACTGACCTTTATGACTTGATAAACTGACTTAGCAAGCTCTGAAGAAGACAGATACAGTTTTAAGCTGCCAAATTCTCTTGCAGTTAATTTTTTAATACTTACAGCCTCAATCCATAAAATGAGTTATGTAAGCACACAGCAATTTCCGGTAGAATATTTATGAGAAGGTGAGATTTGGAGTAAAAAAAGATAGCTTTGGCAAAAAAAAAAAAAAAGAAATCATAGATAACAAAATTTTAAGACAACTTTTAGTGACTCTAAAGCAATATCATAGTTAGTTTGCATAACACATGAAATTTGAAAACATTCAACATACCCATCAACACACACACCAGAAATATTTCTCATCTCTTCAGATCTTTACTATGGCACACAAGTTATCAGACACCTAATAACCATGACCTGATACAACATTTTTTTAACAATTCTTTTTTTTTTTAATTGGAGTATAGTTAATTTACAATGTTAAGTTAGTTTCAAGTATACAGTAAAGTGATTTATTTATACATATATATGATACTAATTTTTACATTTGAAAACTAAAAAGAAAACAATAAAATTTGTTTCTATCCAATATAGTCTTTAACTTTGTATAGCATCAAGGAAAATGGTTGTTTTTGTTCAGATTGTATATAATCTGTACATTTCTAGACATTTTAAAGTCTTCTGCTTCTGAAGAACAGCATGTATACTATCTATGGTGAAACAGATCCCCAGCCCAGGTGGGATGCATGAGACAAGTGCTCGGGCCTGGTGCACTGGGAAGACCCAGAGGAATCGGGTGGAGAGGGAGGTGGGAGGGGGGATCGGGATGGGGAATACGTGTAAATCTATGGCTGATTCATATCAATGTATGACAAAACCCACTGAAATGTTGTGAAGTAATTAGCCTCCAACTAATAAAAAATTTAAAAAAAAAAAAAAAAAGGAAAAAAAAAAAAAAGTCTTCTGCTTCTGATAGACTGAGATAACAATAGAGGGTAATAATACACATATTAAACACAAGCAATATTTATATATACATCTATAGTAAATCCCATGGATGGAGGAGCCTGGTAGGCTGCAGTCCATGGGGTCTAGAAGAGTTGGACATGACTGAGCGACTTCACTTTCACTTTTCACTTTCATACACAGGAGAAGGAAATGGTAACTCACTCCAGTGTTCTTGCCTGGAGAATCCCAGGGACGGGGGAGCCTGGTGGGCTGCCGTCTGTGGGGTCGCACCGAGCCAGACACGACTGAAGCGACTCAGCAGCAGCAGCAGCATAGTGAAGCCATTGGAGATCTCCTTCTCACAGCACAGGTTTACGAATGCCGTGAGCCAAATCAGGTTTCTATAGTGATGAATATTATATGTCTTCAAAATATAACATGGGGAATGTAGAAAATGAGTGTAATTCTTGCACCGTGAAATTGATTTTACGGTAGTATTTGCTGGGTTGGCCAAAAGGTTCATTCAGGTTTTTTTGTAAGATATTATGGAAAAACCCCAGCAAACATTTTGGCCAATCCAATGTATGCCTATGGATAATTTGCTATGTAATTTCATATTTGGCCAAGGTCTAATAAAGGTAAGCATATTGATTTAGAATGCCTTGTGTTGTCCATTAAAACAGGAAACTGGAGATCTGTCATTGACTTTATGTCTTTTAAGCCAGTAGATACTAAGGCTTGTATTAGTTTATGACACCATCCATTATAAAATAATGGAAAAAGTCAAATAACTTTTTCATGATATGCAGACACAGAAACAAAGGCTCAGAAGAGGCAGTCTTAAAAATCTATCTTTAACAAAAAGAATAGCAGAATCAGAAATGATCATTAAAAGGAAAAAAAAATCACATTTTTTCTTCAGAATCAATATCCCAAAATATAAATTAATCATTAAGTGAGTAGTGGATATTCATCTCTAAGACTATTTTGCATAAAAATTGGTTCTTTTTACAAACATTTCTTTCTTTAAGTCCATAAAATTGCATAAAGAATATGTCTATTCTTTTCCCTATTTTGTTGTCCTTGGGAAAGGCACAACCACCATCATCATCATTGCAATTGCTATTCAGTTCAGTTCAGTTGCTCAGTTGTGTCCGACTCTTTGTGACCCCATGGACTGCAGCACACCAGGCTTCCCTGTCCATCACCAACTCCTGGAACTTGCTCAAGCTCATGTCCATTGAGTTGGTGATGCCATCCAACCATCTCATCCCCTGTTGTCCCCTTCTCCTCCTGCCTTCAATCTTTCCAAACATCAGGGTCTTTTCCAAGGAGTCAGTTCTTTGCATCAGGTGGCCAAAGTGTTGGAGTTTCAACATCAGCATCAAGCCTTCCAATGAATATTCAGGACTGATTTCCTTTAGGATTAACTGGTTGGATCTCCTTGCAGTCCAAGGGACTCTCAAAAGTCTTCTCCAACATCACAGTTCAAAAGCATCAATTCTTCAGAACTCAGCTTTCTTCATAGTCCAACTCTCACATCCGTACATGACTACTGGAAAAATCATAGGTTTGACTAGACAGACCTTTTTTGGCAAAGTAATGTCTCTGCTTTCTATATGCTGTCTAGGTTGGTCATAGCTTTTCTTTAAGCTTTTCTTAAAAGGGGCAAGTGTCTTTTAATTTCATGGCTGCAGTCACCATCTTGCAGTGATTTCAGAGCCCCCCCAAAATAAAGTCTGTCACTGTTTCCATTGTTTCCCCACCTAATTGCCATGAAGTGATGGGACTGGATGCCAAGATCTTAGTTTTTGAATGTTGAGTTTTAAGCCAGCCTTTTCACTCTCCTCTTTCACTTTCAACGAGAGGCTCTTTAGTTCTTCTTCACTTTCTGCCATAAGGGTGGTGTCATCTGCATATCTGAGGTTATTGATATTTCTCCTGGACATTTTGATCCCAGCTTGTGTTTCATCCAGCCCGGCATTTCGCATAATGTACTCTGCATGCTAGTTAAATAAGCAGGGTGACAATATACAGCCTTGACGTACTCCTTTTCCTATTTGGAACCAGATTGTTGTTCCATGTCCAGTTCTAACTGTTGCTTCTTGACCTGCACCCAAATTTCTCAGGAGGTAGGTCAGGTGATCTGGTATTCCCATTTCTTGAAGGATTTTCCACAGCAATTGCTAATACAATTTTATAAGCCACATTTAACTTTCTGGTTCTCTTTAGACTATAGTATTGGAAATGGCAGAACCCTACAGGATCAGAAAAGACCCATTTTCATCACATGTACATATTATTATATGATTTCCTCTCTGTCTTGATCTGATCAGCCTGCATATCCAATAACAAATAGCTTTTTTTCAGTCAAATTTTGCTGACAAATTTGGAAAGATCATCACCAGATACAGAAGAAAAGTCACAGTCAACCCCAAATCTTTTGATGACCCTGTGTCTGACTTTGCTGAGAGAGGAAGTTCAGCTGTGTAGCAGATTCAGAGCCAAATATGCCTCATACCTTTGAGCAGAATTGGCCCTCCTCCTAGAGTGCTCAAGATGGGGAGTTTCAGTGCAACTCCTCATCTATTTATCTAGTGAATCCTCCCGTGTCTGCTGCCTGAATTTTTACATTTCTCTGAATTTCCATGAGAAATGTGTTTCAAACAGCATTTCATAACTGAAATACTTTTACATTTAGATTCATTGAATTTTAGATCTGAGAACTAAGGGGACATTTACTCCTACCCAACATTTAACAGATGCAGACACTGAAATTCAAAAGGTTAAGTGGCTTTTCTGTAGCCATCTAGCTATTTTTTGGTGACTGAGCCCAGATTTTCTCAATATTGGTTGAGGGCTTTTTAATTTTCACTTACAGACAATTCTTTCTTAAATAGCTTACAGTGTGAAATCTATGTTAAAGTCTGTGTCTTTCTAGCTAGGCTTTTTCCTTTTTAAGTTTTATTCTTGGAGAGTTGTTTAAGTAAATTAGTCAATGAAAAGTATGATATAGAATTGAGAAGGAAATCAGAGATGAATGCATTTGATATCTCATAGCTGGAGTGTTAGTGATTGATTCAGTACAATAAAAGAAGACACCTGCTAATATTTCTAAGAGCTGAAACCTCAAAAAAAAAAAAAAAGCAGAAACCATGTCTAAAGTATCTTATGTTCCTGGTGCCTAGCAACTTAACCAGCATATCGTAGACACTTGGAATGTTTGTTGAATGACTAAAGAAAACATTCTGGTGGTGAAGAGTTAGAAGGAATAAAAAGCATGTTCTTACTGTATGCTTCAAATATCTCTGCTACATAAAGTTACAATGACAAGTTTCCAAGAAATTAACATAGGACACGTCATCCAAGAGGAACTCAGGAAAGTGACAGAGCTGGCAGCTCAGGAAAGGTTTCAACTTTTAGGAAAACCAGGAATCTTTAAGTGTAACTGCTCCACAAATGTGCTGTGAACAGAAAATGAACTCAGAGGACCTGGGAAAAAAGTAGAGATCCAAAGTGGAAAAAGATTGGGTTAAAGCCAAGAAAGACTACAGAGGACTGGAAACTTTCTAAGTGGAGGTATGATGCTAGTGACGCTTGGCTAGACCTTCATGAGGTCTGGACAAGATACTCTGTGGTTTTGTTTTGCGTCCAAAGCTGACGACTCTGAGGAGAAGAAATAACGAACTCTTGGGAAAGAGTCAGGACCAGCCAGTGCAATAAACCCTCCCACCTCAGAGTCTTCGTTGTAAACAATTTTTATTTTAATTTTATTTCTTAAAAGCAAGTGAGCAAAAATAATTCTTTCAGTTACTTTCATAGAAATATATGCTCTTCTGGAAAATGTAACTATGCTCATTACTGCAGGAAAAGTAATGAGGTCAAAAGTGAGAGACCAAACCATTTTTTTGAAGAGACCTCACATTAGGCTTCCCACCTCCCTTGGGCTTCCCAGGTGGTGCTAATGTAAAGAACCTGCCTGCGAATGCAAGAGATATAAGAGACGCTGGTTTGATCCCTGGGTCAGGAAGATCCCCTGGAGAAGGATATGGCTACCCAGTCCAGTATTCTTGCCTGGAGAATCTTATGGACAAAGGAGCCATGTGGGCTACAGGCCATAGGGTAGCAAAGAGCTGGACCCGACTGAAACGACTTAGCACACACGCAACTTGGGAAGCTCCCCTCTGAGGTTCTGACCCCATGTCAGTTCATCCTATTCACTCATGTTATTCATTTCGCCCTATGAAGTGAAGTCTTTTATACGAACTCAGTGGTTTAGGGGAGATGAAAGATTTTCTTACTTCGTGCATGCTGCTAAAATGTCTTCCAGGGATTAGATAAAACCTACAGTTTGCCTCAGTTCTTTTTCTTGCCCAGATTAGTGCTGATACACCAACTTTCCTAAAGAAACAAAGTCCAAGGGAATATGCTAAGGCTATCTGAGTTCTCTGAAACAAAAGTTTTCATTGCATTTAAGTGACACGTATTAAAAAAAAAAAAAACTGTTTGAGACCTTCATGAAATGTAACCTCAGCAAGCTGCGAAATGCTCCAGAAGTTTTTGAGACTGACCATGAGATGAAATGCTAAAAATATGTTGGAACTAAATTAAAAGGAAGGTCAGGACACAGCCATGTCTAAATGGGAGATATAAAGCACAGTGAATACAAATTGATAACGCTGAGGCGAGAGATCGTTTATTGCTCTTCCACTTTTCTTTTAGAGAACAAGCAATAAAATTGAAATGAATGATCCAATTTTAAACCTAATTTTCATACAGCATCATTTCTCCTGAAGGTTCACCAAAGATAGAAATCAAAGAGAAAAATAAAGAGAAAATCAACTTTATCCTCCACTCATCTCATTGTTGGGGGGCTCAGTATCTTATGAAATACTTTTAAAAATACAAATTCTAAGCTGCAAAATCTGCAAATGTATTTTATTCTTATATAGTGTGTTCTTAACTTGTATATTAATGCTCAGTATTGACAGACACACATGAAAATACAGATACACACTCACACCCCCAAATATGCACTTTATTCTCTCTTTGTCTGTGTCCCTGTCTTTGTCTGTCTTGGTCATCTCTCTCTTATTTCTATACTTACCTATCTCTCTATATATCGATGTCTATCCATCTATCTGTATTTATCATTTCTATTTATGTTATTCAAAATATTAGAATATTATTTTCCTCCTGTGCTTAATACTGGTTTGTGTGTGTGTGTATGTATGTATGCGTGTTTCCTCCATGCTTGGCCTAGATGCTTGACATCTATGTCTACATTAATTGTCTCCTAGGAGATAAAATGTTGTTGCTTTGAGAGAGATCATTAAAACATCCTATGTGAGTCTCTCTCTGGAAGTTGCAGAATGTCACAAACTGTGAAAGGTCTGAAGTATTACCCTAATTGCAAGTTAAAAAGGTAACCTGCAATGGTTTCATGGATGATGCTAGCAGAAGACAGAACTCTTGCATCTGAAAAAAAGAACTTGATTACTTATGGCACAGAAGGCCTTCTAGGTGTCATGTCCACATTTATTTCCCTTGCTCCCTAGTCCCAAGTGGGCAGCCCAGGTAGATGTTACACCCACAGTGTGGCTTTGTCCCAGGTAAGGAACTGGAGCTGAGGAAATATTCTTTTAAAGGGACTATCAGCAGACAACATTCAACCTTTGCCCCAGAGAGAGATCTTATCTTTATTGCCCTGGACAACAACAACAAAAAAATAGAAAATGAATGTAAAAGTCTGCCTTTGCCCCAGAGGGAGACACTCTTTCTGTCTTCCAGAGTTGTTTGCTTAACGAAGACCCTTGAAAAGATAGTCCAGGAGAAAACAGTGTCAGTACCTCCAGCACAAATAGGAGAGACCCACTGAGAATTTTCTCCCAGTGGAGACTTGCTTCAATAGTTCTGAGCAGAGATGTTCCTAATGTTCAGATCAGTATTTCACCCAAGAAAGAGTTTTCCTGTTGGTTTCCACAAAGTTCTCTTGTTAGACAAGAAGCTCTATTTTTCTTTCTTTCTCTCTCCTTTATTCTCCCTCTCCCCTTCCTTCTTTCCCTCCTTCCATTAATCCTGGCAAAGAGGCCTCAGTCTTGAGCTTCTGTGCCTTGTCCTTAACATCATGGACAGGTTTTCCAATATGTGTCACATATGGACAATTTTTCCATCTTTTCTATCTTTTTTCTTTCTTTTTCCTATACTACTTGGCTGAACATTCTAGATTCAGTGTTTATTTGTTGCCAGTATCTGTTCCAACTGACGTGTCAAGTTGTCCATGCTTTTGAGAAGATCTCAGGAAGTGGGGCTTCTAGCAGCATCTGAGAGTTTTATCCTTGGGCTTTTTGCACATCGTGCAGTGCTGCCTCCTACTCCTTCACGATCCTGTTGGTCTATCTATATCCCTTTATCTTACAAGTTTCACACTGACAAAAGATCATATTGCCAAAAAGCAGTGCTCTGAGAACCTCTATGAATCATACAGGTTCTTGTCAAATGCTCTGCCTGGATTCCTGAATCTAGAAAATAGGAGGGCTTTACATATTTCTTTAATTTGCATGCTCTAAGTAGAAATGCTACTCCGCAGGTAATGAAAATGATGACAAACATACCCCAAGTTTTACATTCAGAGGAATTTGAGCCCCATCAAAAAGTAGCTCCTTGAAAGTCATATATTTACCTTTTTTGCTCTTGCTCAAAATGCCCTTGGAATTCTTTTCAGAATCCAAGATACATTTTTTGGACTTTCTTTGGCAGCAGCCAGTCTTTATCCTATAATACTGAATTTCATTTTGGAGATAGCTAAAAGCTATTTAGAGCCCAATAAAAAAAGGCAGATAAACAAGCTGGGTTTATAAAAATATGTGAATATGTGCAATG
This sequence comes from Cervus elaphus, assembly GCF_910594005.1. Lineage (NCBI taxonomy): Eukaryota > Metazoa > Chordata > Mammalia > Artiodactyla > Cervidae > Cervus > Cervus elaphus. The sequence goes on from NC_057840.1 coordinate 28,986,129, forward strand.
AAACAGATATCCTTATGTGGTTGATAAAACGGCCCGGAACACAGTTCCAGCAGAGAAGTTCCAAATGCTCAGGGTTTTCAATGCTTTGGGGGAAATTAAAAGTGACTCTTCTTCCCAAGAGGATTGAGTTCCTTCACTAAAAGTACAATTGATAAAAAAAAAAATTGTTAAAAATATACTTTTTTCTGCATTATTTCTTTAACAGGAATCATTTTTAAGCTAAAGAGGTTATATCAAAATGGAGGGATTTTGCCAGCAGCTGTGGCCTGGGTGTTGCCAGAGTCAATGAAAGTACTTGCAGACTTCCCTGGTGCGTGCTAAATCACTTCAGTCGTGTCTGACTGTTAGAGACCCTATGGACTGTAGCCCACCAGGCTCCTCTGTCCATGGGATTCTCCAGGCAAAAATCCTGGAGTCGGTTGCTATATCCTTCTCCTATCTAGAAAACAGGTCACCTGCATTGGCAGGAGGGTTCTTTACCATTAGCACCACCTAAGAATCCCTTGTAGACTCGCCTACTTGCTAATAAAATGATTTGGTTAATTTCCCCTTCTTTTGTGAATTTCCCACGCTTCTTTGTTTTGTCTTGTTTTTGAAAGATAGTGTGTTTTGGTTACGAAAAATTGGTCATTTGTGAGTAAATTCTATGATTTAGACGACTCTGAGTTAAATTTAGGCAGTTACTTAAACTTTTAGCCTATTTACTCAAATAAAATTGGGAAGAATAATACCTGATTTACAGGATAGTTTTTAGATTAGTGAGATACCCTATTGGAAGGTGAATGGCAAAATTTAAAGGAAATCTATGCTCAATACTTTTCCTCCCACTCTCATTTTATTTTCCTGCTTGCCCTGGGTTAGAATAGTATCAATATAATATTTTCCTTAGAATGAAGGAAATGGATTGAAACCTCTAAGTTCATGGAGGCTGAGCTTCCTGATTAAAAAATAATTCATGCTTACGTCAAGACAAAGAGGCAAGATAAAGAACCTATTCCTTCTAGCACTTTCTCTGTGGTGATACAGCTGGATGATTGGAACAAGATGGGGGTATAAACTGACACACCCCAAACTACTTGGCTGGGCATTAATCCTATGATCTTAGGAATAGGAACTATTTGAAAACAGTTTCTGCCAATATATGACACCCTTAGTGGGGGAACAATCAGGGAAAATATAAGAGGACTCTTCAGAGGGATAAGAGGAAATAATGAGATCAGTGGAAAAGAATAAAGGAGTTGAGTTTTCTTTCCTCCTGTGCCTCTTCTTGGTCAATGGGGGTTGAAGGGAAAGTGGCTCCTTAGGTCAGTAAGCACTGGGGGTCTGGTGTTTGTGGAACATGCAATGGAGTGATGCACTGGAGAAAATAGGGTTTTGAGGATTCTAAATACTTTTCTACTATAAGTTACTGAAAACACTGAAAGAATTTGTGGAGTAGCATAAGCATATCTTAAATGTGTCCCTTTGACTGGTGTTATGCCTGAGTCCAGTCTCACAAGCGTCTGAGAGAGAGACTACTAGAAGGATCTGAGTGCGGCAGAGGCAAGGAAGCTGGTGTCCTCACAATATAATGTCCCAGATGTGGGCCTTTCTTAGTAATTCACAACTTCTGGTTTTGAACTTCCATAGTTATTTTTAGCTGTTAGTATGGTGGTAGGGAGTTTAAATACTGGTTTAAATATATGTTCTCCATTGAATCTTGAAGCTCTAGGAAAGGAAAAGGTAAATTTGAGCTGTTTGGGTTTGTCTTTGACACCATTGTTCTATTTAGGCTTCCCTTGGACTGCAAGGAAATCAAGTCAGTCAATCCTAAAGGAAATCAACCCTGAATGTTCACTGGAAGGACTGATGCTAAAGCTGAAACTCTAATACTTTGGCCATCTGATGCGAAGTGCCAATTCATTGGAAAAGACCCTGATGCTGGGAAATACTGAAGGCAAAAGGAGAAGGGGGCAACAGAGGATGAGTTGGTTTGATAGCATCACTGACTCAATGCACATGAATTTGAGCCAGTTCTGGGAGATAATGGAGGATGGGGAGCCTGGTGTGCTGCAATCCATGGGGTCACAAAGAGTTGGACATGACTCTGTGACTAAATAGCAACAGTTCTGAGATTGGTCAGCAAATGGCTCCAGTCCTGTGGGACAAGCTATGAAGGTCAAGGGGAAGGGAAAAAAGTGCATACAAAATTAAAATGGGGAAAAAAAGAAGAAAGTTGGGAATCAAGGAGGGGTCAAGGAAACCGACAGCTAGTCCCCACTATAAACTTTACCTTTCTAAGCTTAGTATCCTTGGACATTCTATTTTGTTTGTTTTTTAAGAAGTCAAGAATGAAAACCTCTGCTCATTAAAATAATAAATAACCCTTTCCACTGGCAGAAGTAAACTTCTAGGAAACAGATCCTAGCACTCTTCAACTGAGGATGCTTCCAGTAGCTGCTGAGCAGTCAAAACAAGAACACATAACAAAGCTCAAATAAAAAAATATTCAGGGGGATGCTAAAGTTTACTTTTTAAAAAGATTTCAGGAAATAAGCGAAAAGGAGAAATCAGCAGGAGACCCTGGAGTGAAATTGAAAGTTAGACTCTATCATTATTACCTTGGAAGGAAAGCTATGACAAACCTAGACAGTGTATTAAAAGGCAGAGATATCACTTTGCCAACAAATGTCCTTATAGTCAAAGTGATGGTTTTTCCAGTGGTCATGTATGGATGTGAGAGCTGAACCGTAAAGAAGGCTGAGAGCCGAAGAATTTATGCTTTCAAATTGTGGTGCTGGAGAAGACTCTTGAGAACTCCTTGGACTCCAAGGAGATCAAACCAGTCAATCCTAATGGAAATCAACCCTGAATACTCATTGGAAAGACTGGTGCTGAAGCTGAAGCTCCAATCCTTTGGTCACCTGCTGTGGAGAACTGACTCACTGGAAAAGACCCTGATGCTGAGAAAGACTGAGGGCAGGAGGAGAAGGGGACGACAGAGGATGAGATGGTTGGATGGCATCACCGACTCTATGGACATGAGTTTGAGCAAACTCTGGGAGACAGTGAAGGACAGGGAAGCCTGGAGTGTTGCAGTCCATGGAGTCAACCAAGAGTCAGACGTGACTTAGTGAGTGACAACAATAAATGACCACACTCATTTACAGTTTTAAGTATAGGTAGACCTTTCAGGGAAAAAAAAAATGAGTTGTTCCCTTTGCCTGTGATTATAGTGAAATAACTCTCCAATTTGATGGTGCATGAGACTTCTGTCTTCCTAGTAGCAGAAATGAGATTCCTGGTAGGAGCACATGTAAGTAAGTAAAGTTGCTCAGTTGTGTCCTACTTTTTGTGATCCCATGGACTGTTGCCTACCAGGCTCCTCTGTCCATGGAATTTCCCAGGTAAGGGTACTGGAGTGGGTTGTCATTTCCTTTTTCAGGGGGTCTTCTCGACCCAGGGATCGAACCCAGGTCTCCCGTGTTGTAGGCAGACACTTTACTGTCTGAACCACCAGGGTAGCCCAATGCAGGAGTACATGCATAGATGCAATTCTTGAGCCCAGGATTTTCTGCTGGAACCTGCAGATGCTTTCTTAACCTGTTCTCCTGGCCAGACCTGGTGGTGTGCACCCTGGTTGTAAAGATGCTGCTGGTTTACCCCCTCTGTGTTTGTAATAAAGGATCAACCTGGTGGGAGATTCAGAAGGAATTCTTAGCGTTTTATTCCTACAGCCACCACTGGCTGTAAATCATCTTTCCAGGTCTTGGCTTTCTCTGTCTGTGGCCCCACCTGGCTGATGGTGTAACAGGAGGGGTGCTTAGGAAGGAAGGAGGTGACTGTTTTGCACAAGATTTTTGACTCAGGACATCTTGGGAGCTTGCGTCCACCTAGACCATTTTCAAAGAAGCACTTTAAGGTGACCAGGAAGCTAGTGAATAGCTCTCCTTTTGCATTACTAAATAATGTGGAGAATCAATATTATGTTTCAGGGAGTATTTTATTTTACTGGGCTTTCTTGATGGCTGTTCATAGTTCCAGTATAGATTTTTTAATTTTCCATAGAGCTCAGAGAAAACGACAATACTTTGTTGTATTTTAAATTTTTATTAATGACATTGCAATGTCTGTCTGAACTTTTCTTAACCATTGTTTAAGAATTTAAGTGACAAACATGTTTGAGAATTTTTTTGAATTAGCAATTTCTGCCCAGTACAACCACCATTCATAGACATCCACAAGATGCACAGGCAGGCAGTATATTATCATTTAATAATATATTCAGTTCACTTCAGTTCAGTTGCTCAGTCGTGTCCGACTCTTTGCGGCCCCATGAATCGCAGCATGCCAGGCCTCCCTGTCCACCACCAACTCCCAGAGCTTACTCAAACTCACGTCCATCAAGTCGGTGATGCCATCCAGCCATCTCATCCTCTGTCGTCCCCTTCTCCTCCTGCCCCCAATCCCTCCCATCATCAGGGTCTTTTCCAATGAGTCAACTCTTCACATGAGGTGGCCAAAGTATTGGAGTTTCAGCTTGAGCATCAGTCCTTTCAATGAACACCCAGGACTGATATCCTTTAGGATGGACTTGTTGGATCTCCTTGCAGTCCAAGGGATTCTCAAGAGTCTTCTCCAACGCCACAGTTCAAAAGCATCAATTCTTTGGCACTCAGCCTTCTTCACAGTCCAACTCTCACATCCGTATATGACCACTGGAAAAACCATAGCCTTGACTAGACGGACCTTTGATGACAAAGTAATGTCTCTGCTTTTTAATATGCTGTTTAGGTTGGCCATAACTTTCCTTCCAAGGAGTAAGCATCTTTTAATTTCATGGCTGCAATCACCATCTGCAGTGATTTTGGAGCCCAGAAAAATAAAGTCTGACACTGTTTCCACTGTTTCCCCATCTATTTGCCATGAAGTGATGGGACCAGATGCCATGATCTTAGTTTTCTGAATGTTGAGCTTTAAGCCAACTTTTTCACTCTCCTCCTTCTATAATAAACATAATAACATATCCACCAAGGTGCACATGCAGAAAGTATTAATATTATTATTTAATATAATATTAAAAATTATTGAACATAGAATATATTATTATATATAAAATATTGTGTGTATATATATAAAAAAGATGATATTTATATAATATATATATTTATATATATGGAGTGAGAGAGTATATATATATATATATATATACATAAAGAAACAGAGATTAAGATTTATTTTAAGGAATTGGCTCACATGGATGAGGCTGACAAGTCCAAAATCCATAGGCTAGTTCAGCAAGCTGGAAATTCAGTCAGAATTTCTGCATTCCAGCTTCAAGGTAAAATTCCTTCTTATCTGGGAAAACTCAGATATTTGCTCCTAAGATCTTCGACTGCATGAGTCTCACCCACACTTTTGAGGTTACCCTGCTTTATTTAAAGTCAAATGATTATAGATGTAAATTGCATCCAGGGTGAGGTGTCACTGAGACCTTGGTGCAGCTACAATTGTCACCTGGAAAGGAAATGTAATGGACCATCATTAGTCGTTAACACAGTCTCACATCAGTTTATCAGTGAGGACATCACAGTGTGATGGTTTTCTATGTACACACACACTTTCCTTTCTAAAAATAAGCATTTCCTTCTTTAAAAATAGCTACAAAAGAAGTTCCTATAAGAGAATAAGTTTATTCTTAAAACTTTGGATTGTGTCTCTGAACTTTGGCTGCACTTTAGAATGATCTGGGGAAATTTTAAAATGCTTCTGTTCGGTCTGTATCCCAACAATATGTTTGAATCCCTAGAGGTACGATCCCAGATCCAATGATTTTTGTAAAGCTCCCTGAGTGATTCCACTGTGCAGCCAAAATCTCAAGCCTCTGCTCCAGATGTTTTCCAGAATGAATAAAATAATGATCTTAAGCATTTTTTCTTAAAGAAGCAGCCTTTTCCTCATAATGAAATTTAAAGATTGAGTTAATTTTTTAAAACAAAGAATTAAAATAAGTTAATTTTTGATCCATGATATATGGAGGCTAGAGAGGGAGTGAGATGATGCCTTTATGACGTGTGGTTGTGAGGGTTTTCTTTAGTGAGCTTGTTAACCATGAGAAAAGAAGAGAGACCTAGAGGAGAAGAAAAATTAAGCACAGTGATGTTGACAAAAAGAAGAGAGTTTGAGTAATAAGCACTTTTCTTGAATATTATTTTTCTCAGATGCCAAAAAAGAAAAACTGACAATGGGACATCAGGATTTATGTTGTACTTCTTCTCATTTTTTAAAATTAAGATTGAATATACCTACTATAAGAGCCACTATTTTTAGTGTACAGTTCTCCACATTTTGACAAATATATGCAGTTGTATAACCACCTTATTGGACAATTTTATTACCCCCTGCCCCAAATTACCCTCTGTCTATGTGTAGTCAAACCCTGCTCCTTCTTCCAGACTCTGGAAACCACTGATATGCTTTCTATTCCTCTCATTTTCCCTTTGCTGAGTTATGTAAGTGATGCCATACAATTTCATTGTATTTTAAATATTTATGTTTTGATAGAAAATAATTAATGTGTAGATTCTGTGCAGTAAGTTCTGAAATGATCAAGCATCCTTGTCTGAAAAAGCAAGCTCTCTCCCTAACCATGAAGCACTTCTTGCGGAGCTTCAGGCAACTGGCAATCAACATGGGGACCAGGAGAAGCCACTCAAGAGGGCAGAATTTACCAATTTAAACCAAACAGTGATAGAAATATTGAAATCAATTTTTAAAAGGAACAGTCACATAACTAAACTCAAGGAAATAAAACACAAGACAGAAGCAACATACTTTCAATTACTGCCAAAAAAGTAAGTACTTTTCCTTTTATAAAAGCAATAACAGTAAAAAAAAAAAAAAAAAAAGAAGAAGAAGAAAGAAAGACAGCTAAACAAATAGATGGAAAAACCACCAAACAACTGGAAAAAAATAATGGTATATCTTTCTAGACTTTAAAAACATTTCACACATAGTCATACACACATAGAAATACTTTCTTTATTTTTAAATTTTTACAAAGCTGCATCGGCCTCTGCCACACAACAACACAAATCAGCCACTATCACACATATATCCCCTCCCTCCTGATCCTTCCTTCCCTCCCCATTCCACAGCCCCCATCCCAGGCCATCACCAAGCACCAGACAAGTCTCCCCACGCCAAATAGCAACTTCTCACCAGTTATCCATCTTTTATCTTACAAAACCGGGATGTTTTACTTGCTGTTTCATGAAAGATCTTTCCCTCAAACCCTTCTACTGAACTATGGATGATTTATTCGTGCCAGTAGTACATGGTAGTGGTTGGAAGCATAGTTGTTAAGAGCATGAACTTATTAATCAGACAGATCTAGTTAATATCCCAGCTCTTCCACTTACTAAATATGTGACCTTGGGCAAAGTATGGAACTTCTCAAATTTTCATTTTTTTCCTAAGAGAAATGATTATGTCTAATTCATATATTTGATGTGAGAGTTAAAATAAAATGAGATAATACATATAAATCACTTAGTATAGTGCCTGGAAAATAAAATAATAATTCTAGCAAATTAATGAACAAGGAAAACTCAGGACATAATTTAAATGAATGCTTTGTTTTTGTCTCCCATTGCTCCTGATAAAATGTATTCATCACTGATCCCTACCTAAAATTGCTCAGTCTCCTTGGCTTTTCTGTTCATTTTTAGGTAACAGTGTCTTGGATTTCTCTAAGTTGCAAATGAGTGTATTCTCATTTAGAAACCAGGTTCCTAGTCTTAGACTGTAACCACAATTCTCAACTTGATATAATATCAAGTTCCCCCCAACCCTTGCTTTAGGCTACACTTCAATTTTCAATGGAAAATGAAGTTATAATGATGTTGTTTTGTGGTCACTAATTCATGTCCAACTCTTTGTGACCCCGTGGACTGTAGCCCACCAGGCTCCTCTGTCCATGGAATTTCGAAAGCAAGAATACTGGTATAGGTTACCATTTCCTTCTCTAAATGATCTTCTTGACCCCAGAATCAAACCTATGTCTCCTTCTTTGGCAAATGAATTCTTTACCAGTGAGCCACCAGGGAAGCCCAGAAATAATGATACCTTTTCTATTGTTCTATTTTGCAGTGTCTTCCTTCTCCTGGTCTACCACCTAGTTTTCTGATGCTTCTTCTGTAGGAGCTGAGAAGAAAGAAGTGGTGAGTACATAGAAAAGATGTTGCTTGAACTTGTAGACACACCTGGGGCTCTTGGGGCCAGTGGACAGCTGATTCTCTTGGGAGAACTTTCCTGGGTTCTTAGACAGGTTCTCCACCTCTGTCCTGCCGCTCTCTTGACCCACATGACTGTTTCAGCAAACACTCAGTACTCCAAGGCTCCAGGAATCTGGCCTTTGCTTCCAGGATGTGGCTACTTTTATTTCTCTGTCCCATACAAAGTCATTCTGACCGCAGAGGCTGAATGTGTATTTGCAGTCAAATATGGACATAACTGCAAAGAGCCCTGGGCAAAATAAGAACGACCTATTAAATTAAGAGGCGAATGACTTTTCTCAAATATTTGAGAGAACTATTTACCATTCAGCCAAGCTATAACTGCGATGATTTCTTTTGAACATTAACTCAGATTACCTGTGATAGTTTTTTCCTATTCTTTTTACCTCTCAAACACTGAGCACACTTTTCTCAAATATTTGAGAGAACCATTTACCGTTCAGCCAAACTAAAATGCCAATGATTTCTTTTGAACATTAACTCAGATTACCCGTGATAATTTTTTCAAATTCTTTCTTTCTCTCAAACACTGAAAACCCATTAACTATTGCAGAGTAAATACTCTCACTAAATGAAACAGCACTATTACATTCTAGCCACCTGGTTCCTGATAATAAAAGTACCACCTAAACTTGGGAACAGTTCAGTTGAATAAAATGCAGGCTCTACTAATGCCACAAAGTTGGCTCTGATCTAATATTTTACTCTCTAGTCAATGGACCATACTGGTCACTGCTCCTTTGACTGACAGCATTTTCATTCTATGACCGTCTCTACTCCTGACTTGGCATTTGACCAAAATAGCTGGACAGTGGTGGAATGGTTTTGAGATTTTATTCTTTCCCTTTTCCCAAGAATGCATTCTCACTGGGAAAGGCATCTGAGGGAAATATTCAGAGGTGGGTAGGGCCATCATTATTCTTCAAGTTCCATTGCTCTGCCCACATGTACACCTGGCTCATATCCAATGTCCCAGAGCCTCTGGCTCTTGAGAGGCCCACAGCCTGGCTGGAAAGATGCCCAAGTCAGGTAACATTTTTGACTCAGGAGCTTGAAATAGAAGTCAAAAGAAATATGATGCATTCAGCATTCTCTTGACATGCTGGAGACTTAATTTCATGACCTTACATAATAGACATGGAAAAAAAACCATATGCCCTTGAGGAAGCAGAGATGTAAATGACTCAGTTTTATTGATGAATCTTACCTAGTAAAACCTAACTATCTTCTCAGTTCTACCATCAAAGGGTTAACCTTCAGATTGGTGTAGCTGGTAAGAATATTTAATATACATTTCAGCAAATATTTTAAAATACTTTCTAAATGTATTTAATTAAACATAATGAATATAAAATATGTATAACTTCTTCAAATATAATGTGTCTCACTGTAAACTAGTTAGGGTTCTATGGTTGCAAGTAATAGAAACATAATTAGAGCCAGCTAAAGCCAAAATCATGTTAAAAAGTAGAGACATTACTTTGCCAACAAAGGTCCGTCTAGTCAAGGCTGTGGTTTTTCCAGTGGTCATGTATGGATGTGAGAGTTGGACTGTGAGGAAAGCTGAGCACCGAAAAATTGATGCTTTTGAACTGTGGTGTTGGAGAAGACTCTTGAGAGTCTGTTGGACTGCAAGGAGATCCAACAGTCCATCCTAAAGGAGATCAGTCCTGAGTGTTCATTGGAAGGACTGATGTTGAGGCTGAAACTCCAATACTTAGGCCACCTCATGCGAAGAGTTGACTCATTGGAAAAGACCCATTTGGAAAAATGCTGGGAGGGACTGGGGGCAGGAGAAGAAGGGGACGTCAGAGGATGAGATGGCTGGATGGCATCACCGACTTGATGGACGTGAGTTTGAGTAAACTCCGGGAGTTGGTGATGGACAGGGAGGCCTGGCGTGCTGCGACTCATGGGGTCGCAAAGAGTCGGACACGACTGAGTGACTGAACTGAACTGAACTAAAAGCCAAAAGAGAAAAGATACCAGAAACATATCCCAAAGTGTATGGGAACCAAAGAATGTGATGGAACCCAAAGGCATGATTCCACTGGGCTTAAAAATGGGCCACAGGATTGGTCCTCTGGTAGGAAACCTTTATTGTGTGCCTTTTATCTTGTTTTTTTCCCTCATGAATGTATTTTTTTCTTACCTTGTGCTGCTCCACAAAGGGGAATGTTACTTTCAAAAGGTGTTCATGTTGAACATGTCACAGCTGAGGCGCCCCCTCTCCCAGATTCCCAAGGCAGGGGTCATTTGGCTCAGTCTAGTCATGCACCTATCCCAGGGATGAACTGTGGCTGGGGTGACTCAGTCGTTCTACAAAGTTTCATATCAATGCTTTGAGATGGTGGGTTTGGCTCCCCAAAACTTTGAGGTATTTTCCTTGAAAAGTTTTATAAGGCAGATGAGTTGGTGGCAAACCCCAAATATTGGCATCTTGTTCTTTCAACTTTCAGATAGTGAATGCCTCATTATTAGAGTTTTCAAGAGTTTTGTGGATAATTGAGTGAATAACAGCAGAAGTAAATATGTACAGCATTACCACTAAATTAAAATGTGACTTGGATTTAGCTGAAAAACTTCTAACATAACAGAAAAGTTAAATGTTGACTCTGGAAATGTTTTGCCTAAATTTGAAATCTGACTCTACTCTTACTAGCAATGAGACTGCCCCTGCATATATATTTACTATCTGTATAATGGAAACTAACAGTATTACCCATTCTGATGGGTTATGATGATATTAAAATGAATTAATATACATGGAAAGTGCTTTTAGCAGTGCCTGGCACATAGGAACCCTCAAAAATGTTAATTACTCTTGCTATTTTTTTTTTTATATTCAGCATGAGAAATCAGTTCCACTTTTATCTCACCTCACTGTAACAATAATACAGGGCCCAATTTTTGCTGCATAATCGGACTCAGCTCTTTCTATGGCTAATACTGGCTTTGGCTGCCTTTAGTGGGAACTTAACAGACCTCTCAAAGTCATCATACTCCTCAATAAAGCAAATAGCAAAGAATTGACGATATCTAATAGTCAGACTAGGTCTTGAATTCAATTTTAACTTTATGATTCTAGATGAATCTATATGACATTGGAGCCCTTCTCCCTCACTTATCATGTAAGAAGACAGATGCAGGTGAAAAATGTTGCATCTCAAAATCATAGTCATTTTATGCACACATAAAATCAAGAGCCCTGCAGGTTAGGAAATAATAATATACCATTGTTTTCAGCTTCATAAATATGCATAGCCACACATAAGTCTTCAAGTTTTCATAGGCTCATGAATAAATCCTGGGACATGAATTTGGCACGTATTTCTTATTTAGTGTTTATGTGTTTGTCCATCTGTTGTTTAATCATTGAATCATACTGGAGCATCCATGGAGCTTAAAGAAAGACCAACTTCTACTTCCACATCTATTTTCATGAAATAGTGGATCCATTTTTAAATATTATATTTGCTGATGGAATGGCACCATGGGATAGCCTACCTATAAGAGGCAAATCCCAACCCTTGTTCAACATCACTTTCCTTTTCATCTACATACTTATTATACACACACACACAGAAAGTCCATGCTACCCTAGTTATTACTTGAAACTGAAGCAAGCAGCCTAATAGCAAGCTGAATTGGTTATTAGATTAGCTGTGTCTACAAAACTTACATAGTTGTACAATAGTTCTAAATTCATTTTGACAATTCCAGAAGTCATGTTTCTAAAAAGAATATTTACAAAACAGACTTTGACCAGAGAGGAACAACCTCTAACCCTTACTCCTGCTGTTAAAGGGTCTAAAAATTATGTATGTGCAAAATAATGCAAAGAGCCATGAATACATTAAGCCTTTGTCATTCAAGGTATCTCAATGGTGAAACCTCCTCACAGCTTTAAAAAGTGTACTGGTCACTAGACATAACTTTCATGTACAATATGCTTTAAAATCTAGTTTTATTGAAATAATATATAATTGTTTAAACTTTCTGAAATATAGATAAACAATTAAACAGATATTTGTTTTGCTATTTAACAATGCATTGTGCTTAGTTCTGGGTGTTGTGACTTAGCTTTGAATATAAAGTGTTAGAGAGGTTGTCAGTTTAGTCATAAGAATAACAGGCAATTAGATATACTGACCTGAATTGGAATTGAAAGATTGAGGCTGAGTGTGAATAAATGTGAATGTCATTAGAGAGAAATTATGATTAATGTAATCATCAAAAAATATCCTTATAGTCAAAGCTATGGTTTTTCCAGTAGTCATATATGGATGTGAGAGGTGGACCATAAAGAAAGTTGAGCACCAAAGAATTGATGCTTTTGAATTGTGGTGCTGGAGAAGGCTCTTGAGAGCCCCTTGAACTGCAAGGAGATTAAACCAGTCAATCCTAGAGGAAATCAACCCTGAATATTCATTGGAAGGACTGATGCTGAAGCTTCAGTCCTTTGGCTACCTGATGCAAACAGCCAGCTCATTGGAAATGACTCTGATGCTGGGAAAGATTGAAGGCAAAAGGAGAAGAGGGCAGAAGAGGATGAGATGGTTAGATAGCATCACATACTTAGTGGAGGTTAATTTGACCACCCTCTGGGAGATAATGAAGGATAAGGAAGCCTGACATGCTGTAGTCTGTTGGGATTGCAGACTGGGACACAACTTAGAGACTGAATAACAACATATCATCATAATGAGATGGGAAAGGGCCCAGGAACAGAATTAGGGTATTAAGATTGCCTATATTCCAAGGAGAGCTAACTTTCCAAGTTTTGATCACCCCACTTTACTCCCCTAACTTAGCATGACACTGGTGACTAGTCATTTTCAGATGAGGATGAGAGTGGACGTGGCATCATTCTTCCACAGCAGCCTTTTTGCACACATGCATATGAATGTGTGTGTGTGTGTGTGTGTGTGTGTGATTCCAGGTGGCTTAGTGGCAAAGAATCTGCCGGCAATGCAGGAAATGTGAATTCGATCCCAGGTTGGCAAGGTACCCTGGAGGAGGAAATGGCAACCAACTCCAGTATTCTTACCATAGACAGAGGATGCTGGCAGGCTACAATCCATGGGATTGATAAGAGTCAGGCATGACTGAGCGGTTGAGCATGCTCACACACATACTAGTAGATGGGGAAGCAGCAAATTTCTCTGAGAAGAAAACTGTTAAAAGTTGTCAGGAATGAATAGAAGTTACAGTAAGAACAGAAGAATAGAGTGTCATTATTGACACCAAGGGTGAAGAAAATTTCAAAAGCACAGAGTGATCAGTCATGTGAGGTGGCATAAAGAGGAACATAAAAATGTAGAAAAGCAATTGACTTGGATAATTAGTTTATTGAAGTCATTCTAAAACAAAACAAAACAAAATAAAATGGATTGTTAGGTAAAGATCCTATTTTCAAAGTGTTGGAAAATAAACTGAAGAGGGAGTGGAGGGTGTTATCTTTGAGCATAGCCTCTTATTTTTAGAAGTTCCCTCTTAAAGGGAAGAGATTAGACAGTAGTTTAATGCAGAAGCAAGATCAAAGGAGGGATTTGTTTTGGGGGAGGATACAGAGAAACACGTTTGTAATCAGGAGGAAGAAACAAGAGGAAGGTGAAGGATTCAAGATGAAGGAGCAGAGATGGTTGATGGAGTAAAGTCCCAGAGGACAGAAGGATGAAAGGCATCAAGATAACAAGTGGAATGATGATTTTACAAAAAGACAAAGTAATCTTTCCTCTGAGACAGGGCTAAAGGAAGAACGTATAGGTATAGACCCTGAGAAAAATCTAAGGCAAAAAGGAAGATAATTAAAATGTCTGTTCCCCTGAATCTCATGGAAATGCACTCAAGGTTTGGTTGTCTTCAGTGTGGGCAGAAGGAGATACTGGCTTGTAGAACTGTGGGTTTTTTACGAATGATAATTAAGCCATGTCAGCACAAGACTGTAATTTCTATTACTACATAAGACAATAGTTTTGCTGCTTAGTGCCAGCTCCAGGTCTAAACCTTGAAAGTACTGCTGTATATTATCATATGTGAAATAAATCGCCAATCCAGGTTTGATGCATGAGACAGGGTGCTCGGGGCTGGTGCACTGGGTTGACACTGAGGGATCAGATGGGATGGGGAGGGAGGTGGGAGGGGGGTTCAGGATGGGGAACACATGTATACCCGTGGCTGATTCATGTCAATGTATGGCAAACACCACTACAATATTGTAAAGTAATTAGCCTCCAATTAAAATAAATAAATTAGTTTAAAAAAAAAAAAAGAAAGTACTGCTGGGCCAGCCGCGGGACAATCTTCCTTCACCAGCACTTGCATCACGTGGCCCAATATTCTCCATTCATGGCTGTTCTCCCTTGATTTTCCCTGAGTAGTTCTGACCACAGTTAGCTAAGGCAATGATTACTTTTCTTTAAAGGCAGCAGTGTTTGAACACTTTTTTAGAGATTGCAGAGATAGGTAAGTACATAGCTTGAGAATATACCTAGAGATGCAGAGCAAAAAATAAAATATAACTGGAACAAGATGAGTTGAAATTGATTTGTACTCTAATGATAAAGTTGAGGAAGATAGAGCTATTAAGTTCTATTTGGTAAATACTGGGTAATTATGAATAAATTAGAAGCTTGTGTTTGTATCAGAAGAGAGAAAAAACTGTCAAGCTAAATTATAAGCACATCAATGCTAATAAACCAAACCAATTCTTAGATTTACTTCTTGATTTTCATCTTTTCATATTATGCAACAGTTAATCATCCAAACATTTTAAACTTAATTCTTAGATTAATTCAGATACCCTGCAATCTATATCTTATTCCCCGGAATCACTTTTCCCAGTATATGATTTGGTATTTTGCAATGAGACACTATAAAGAGATTGTACCAAATGTTCCCTTTTTTACCTCTAGTAGGGATATTGCTGAAGGTATTATTTACCACAGCAAGCTGTCTCCTTTATGCAGACCTAGGGGAGTAATTTTTCTTTGGCCTCAGGGCCCAAGTTGAATTTTTTCTGAGCAACTGGAACATTTTGATTCTATGGGCATCAGAGATATTATAATTGGTTGTGATTCCTTTTTTTGCTTTGGCTGTGTATCAACATAGAATTCTTTTAGCCACAATTACTTAAAATAGCTTAAGTAGGTTTTTCTTTTTCTTTTTACATGGCAAGAAGCCTGAAAATAAATCACTGCTGGGATTGGTTCAGCATCTCATCTGGGGACCAGTGTCTCTGAATTTCCTTCAGACACTGGATAAACTACTTCTCTAGCTGGAGTTCTCAAACTTTGCTGTGCATCGGAATCATCTAGAGGGATGAGAAAGCAGAGAGGCCCAGGCTCCTTGCATACAGCATAGGCCTTTATGTGGGTCACCAAGTTCCTCAGCTGATTCCCATATGGACCAAAGCTTGAGAACAATTGATCGAGTGCCTGCCACCGAGACTGGAAGGAAGAAACAAGTCAAATGTCTCTTTTTTCATCAGGTTCTGTCTTCTTAGCTAGAAAGAAAAAAATTTCCAGAGTTGAACCAGTCCTCTTATTTGTCTCCTAAGAAATACTGGGGAAGGACCTAAGTTTTCTGAGATCGGAGAACTCTGAACTCCCTACTACTCTGCTTGCCCCCTAAAGATCTCCAGTAGATCACCTTTTCATACTGATCCTTTTGCTGATTTAATTTTTACCCCCTATATTAATTTATTTCTTGAATGTCAAACCTTCTTTCTCATCAATACCTTTCATATTCTTAGTCTTCCAGTTATACCTTGTATACCAAGATACCAAAAAACACCAAATATGCCCCAAATATAGATAATAAAATGTGACTTGAATACCCAGGTTTGGAGTTGGGCAGTTCAGGCCAAAATTCTCAATCTGTACCTTCTATGTTTGTTTCTTCACCTGAAAAATGGGGTAATAATAGTACCTAATTTGTAAGAGTGTTGGCAGAAGAAAACAAGATAATGAGTATAAATCTTAAGAGGATTTCCTGGCACATAAGTGCATGAAAAATGTTGGGTGTTTGCCACAAATGCTGAGTTGGAATTTGGCCCAAATATATTTATTGGGGTTCAACACCTATGAAAGGAATCAGGGAACAGGGTTTGGCGGAGGAAGAAGTTCAACTGATATATTGGCCTTGATGAGTTTTCAAGTGAATAATTGCCTTACGGACTTGTTCTGTGGGACCTTCACCTGCCAATCACCCTTGCCTGAAAAATCCCCATGAACAGAGGAGCCTGGTGGGCTATAGTCCAGGGGGTTGAAAAGAGTGGAACAGGACTCAGTGACTAAGCACAGCACAGTGTGAGTTTATATAACCTATCAAATTATTTTTAAAATATGTGTGGATGGCAATTATGAAAAAATTCTTGTTCAAGGATCGCTACTTTTCACATCATCAACAAAAGGATCCAGGGGTGGTGACATTCTCTGCTCAGTTGCCTCAGGGCTATAATGAGGAGAATGCTTGCATGCTCCATTTTCTACTTGCTCAGGCTCTGTGGCACGAAGCAGGCTGACTGGGAGATTTATAGAATCAAAGTGGAGACTCACCTTGATTAGGTAGAGCTCAGGATTTGCCTCTCCAGGAGGATTGTCAGGATTTCTGAGCAGTGACATTCAGAGGATAGAGCCACCAGCTCTGAGTCTCAAGAGGCTGCTTAGGAGAGGAATTTAACTAGACGCTGCTGGAGACCAAGGACAATCTAGCCAACCTGGAGGTGGAATTACATGGAACTAGTAAACGAAAGCTTCCTGAACATGGAACTTGGCAATTATCCTTTGCCGTGTCAATTGTCGTCTCTCTGGGTCCACTGGTCAGTCCCAGAATTTCTCCCTACTTCTTGGTTGTCAGTGAGATGAACTGGCATTCTACTGAGAATCAGAGGAAGGAACTCAGCTTTTGCTGCTGAAATGCTAGAGCAAATTAATTAAAATCTGTGGTCTAGGGTCAAGGAAACCAAAATGGGACCCAGAGAGTAGTCACAACTGAAGCCAGGTTACCACCTGGGAAGAGAAGGACAGAGATCTTTAGAGACAAAAATTAAAATCAGTAAGAGAGTCAGATGAACTAAAATAAAGTCAGAACAGAGAAGAGAAAGTTAGGTCAAAGAGTCTATCAGGCAGAGCAGCGGTTCTGCAACCCTGACTGCACATTAGAATCAGCTGGGGTCCTTTAAGTGAAAACACGGATTCCTGGGCTCCACCTCCAATCAAGAGTATGCATCAGTATTTTTCAAGTGATCTTGCTGCATAATGAGGCTTATGATCTAATAAACAAGAGGCATGCCATGTCGAAAAATAACCAGGGTTCATACTTGGGCTAAATTTGCATCAAAGTTGTCCAAATCACTTTGGCCAGGAGGGTAACATATATATCACATAACCAGATCTCTATGGAGCCGCATGAGTAGGGGACAGGAGACCACTAGATTCTGGGCCATTGACAGAAAAACCACGGCCTCTGTGGTTCTCTGTGATAGCTCCTTAGTGCATTCTGAAATCATTCTAGTCAGGCAAGGAATGCAGCATCATGAACGAATTCTGTCTACAAGCATTTGAAACGTGGAATTCGAGCCTTATTTTCTACTCAAAGGGAGTGGAGTTTAGCAGTGGAGAGTACAATTCTGATTGTAACAGAAAAATGGGCTTAAATCTTGGCACTGAACGAATGGCTGTGGAATTTAAGCCAAATCACTTTATGTTTCCAAACTTTTCTTATCTTAAAAATGGAGATAATAATTTCTAACAACAGCGTATCGGTGTCTATTGTAGTGCTTAGTACACTAAATGTGGCAAGTGACATCCATGCGGTCCTCATTGTTGTCTGCCTTTCCACTCACTCTTGCAATGTTCAAGAGAAGACTCATTTTTCCCTTAAATGCTTTTTTCTGTTTCCTCTTTCCTCTGTGAAAGTCACAACTTTGTCTTTCCCGATGTAGTTTCTTACTCTCCTGCTTTTTGTTGATGGGGAGTTGTGTGGGGTATTCCAATGAGTGGGAGGCAAGCAATTTGGGCTATGCTGCTTCCTAGTGACTTCCAAATGATGACATCCCTGTCAAGGGTTAATGTTGGATCAAATTGTTTCTTGGCGATAATATTGGCTTCTGCACAAATGGCAAGGTGTTCTTTAAATTGCCAGTGGCTATCATGTGAAGTCCTAAGAGATGAAGGAAACTCCACCCACTTGGGAAATGTAAGCTCCACCCTGGATGGAGCCACTGCTTTATGGGTTTTTTTTTTTTTTTTCTTCTATGGGTTTTATACTGAAGAAAGTCCACATCTTTCTTATACTGCTAGAAGCATTTTCTAGCCTTAATTTGCACTGGGACCAGCATTAGTTCTTTTTACCACCTCTCTTAGCTTTTTAACTGTATTTTTGCAACTCCCCAGATTTCCCATCCTTGGCACCTGTTCTTGCTTTGTGTACTTTTGACTTAAAGCAGGGTAGGCATATTAATGGCTGTAGAATGAAGACTTGTGACACTTGTGGTGGTTGGAAACAGGTTAGACAAATGTGTCAGCTGTAGACACCAGCTTCAAGGACTGTTAGTGGTCCATTACACTTGGAAACCTTATCCCTAAGGAGACTAGCACCACTGTATTCACTGCCTCTCTCCCTGTTGCCTTAATGGTGTTTAAACACTGAAGTCCGTTGCAGTCTGGGGGTATTTCATTCTTAGTATAAAGTCAATGTCATCATCTTTACCTGTCACGGCAGTACCAGAAATCCTATCATTGTCTCTATTATTGATCAAATTCCCCTTTATTCTCCCCTTTTCAAACTCAAATTAATGAAAATACTCCCCTCTACTCCTTAATTGAGAACATTCTTAATCTATCTCTTGGATGTCTACACAGAGACACATGAAAATACAAGATAAAATATAATCTCCCCAACACACAGAACACAAAGCAACTCTTACTATTGAAGGCATGTGTAATTGAGACTTTATCATACAGTATGCAGTATCTATTTGCATTAAGTAAACCAGTCCTTTAGAAATGGATGCAAATTTTCTGGACAAAAGGAAGAGGATCCATTTTAAGTAGGTCTGAAAAAATTTTATGGAATAGTAGTGATATGCCATGAAGCTTATAACAGTAACTGTCATCTCCCAATAAAGTATAATAAATCTTCTATGATTTCATACTTGGATATTTTGATTGCATTTAATTGCATTTGAGACATATCTCTATGTCACTGTTAGTGAATAATCTAAGAGTCTCAAAATGCATTATTCCATAAATTATAGGAATAAAAGCCCAAAGCATTTTTAGGTGGAATAAACTTGAACAATAAAATGTGAAATAGTCTATAAACATAAACCAATACCTGAAGGCATGAATATTTTCTCCCTTGTTTATTTTTGCTTTTCTAGATAACAATCCATTTCTGATTTTATATCACTCCAGATAAAAATTAATTTATTTCTGGGTAATGTAACCTGTGAAATGATGGCATGAAGCTGCTAACGATACCTCAGGAAGACATGATAATGATTTCTCCCAGGTGTTTGTCTATAAGAAACATAAGAATATAGTAATGAAGAAGTGGATCTGATAAGCATGAAATGGTAGTGTTGCTTTTAGGCAGAAATAGCATGAATAATTTATCGACTGCATCAGTGGATATATTTAGCTGCGTGCTATGAAGGTGAGCAGTTGCCCATGTGTTCCTCTTGCATCACCGGAGCTCGCAGCCATGAGCACTGTCCCAAGAGCTATTTTAAAACAGATGTGGCAATTTTTCCTAACACAGTAACTGAGAAATAATCAAAAGGTTGTGCTGCCTGAGTTATGGACTTTATCTCATGGCGGGGAAATGCTTCAGCAAAGGGATATGCCATAAAGAAGGCACATTATATCCTAAAGACCATTTTCTCCAGATTATGGATTTGAACCTTGCATTCAAATAATCTCTGTGATCAGCAGGTCTCCAATATCCTCTTTCAGTCACTTGTCCCCAACCTCTCTATAGGTCCTTTGATCCAAGAAACAATTATAGTACCAACTGAAAACTATATTCTAGAAGCAACCAGGCCATTGCTACTTTTTTCATTCTAAATATATGCTCTTTGATCCCTTTGCTACCTGTTAGAGGTTAAGTTGTGTCCCTTAGAAATACATTGAAATTCTAACCCCAGGGATCTGTGAATGCAACCTTATTTGGAAATAGTCTTCGCAGATGTTATCAAGTTAAGATAAGGTCATTAGGGTGGGCCCAAATCCAATATGTCTAGTGTCCTCATGAAAAAAGGAAAAGAGACTCAGGCTCAGACACACATGGAGCATGCCAGGTGATGATGGAGAGAGCACTGAAGTGATGCTACAAGCCAAGGAATGTCTGAGGTTGCTAGCAACACCAGAAGCTAAGAGGAAAGCATGGACCAGATCCTCCCATAGACCCTTCAGAGAAAGAATGTTCCTTGTCTATACCTTGATTTCAGAACTCTGAGGTGATACATATCTGTTTTTTATAACCACTCAATTTGTGGTGCTTTATTAAAGTAACCCTAGGAAACTAATACTCTATCTAAATTTAGATCCTCAAAGTGAGGGACAATAAGGTAAGCAGCTTACCTAGACAAACTAGTTATGCATGATATGGATATTCACCAAAGGTGCCAATGTCTCTACCCATCCATTAACAAAAAAAGCGTGCTGCAATTTAGGTTGATCAGGTTTGTTTCAGCTTATCCAGGAAACCCTGTTTCTATTTACTTTCTGGGCATAATAACTAATCAGCCTCTGTTCATTTACAAAAATACCCCAGTTTAGATGATAAATGATATCTTGCTACCTATGTGCACACTATTAAACACTTAGCTAAAAAAAATTCAGCATTTACAGTCAGTGCTTTTGATTTTTAAAAGATGACATCTAGTGTCAGAGTCAAAATCCCTTCGACACTGCAGCAAACTGAAGTTCCAAATTCCAGGAGTCTGGGTCACTTTGGGGTTAACTTACTCTGGGACCCACAGATTTACATCTCCCTTCCTTGGGTCGTATTCCTCAGGAAATAATATTTCAGATTATTTAAACCACTTGACATAGGCACAGCTAGTCAGACCCCCAGTGCTCCGGGAAGAGGAGGAGGAGAAGAAATAGCAAGTAACTAGCAAAGTCAATTTAATTGTGGCAGGTGGAATATCCTGAACCCACAATTCATTTCACTTATTGCAGGGTGATTGAGGCCAGCAGTGTGGACCCCAAAATAGAGTCAGAGATACAGGGCTCCTCACTTTGTCATAAATCTTTCCTAACCTTGAATAAGTCTGTCTTTGCCCTCAGTTTTCCCACTTGGGAAGTGGAGGCTATAATAATTGATTTTTAATTTTGTTAATGTTTGTTGGCTAATTAGAGAATTCTGGTGAAATGCCTTCAGCAGTATGAATAGCACTTTGTATGTTCCATGCCTTGATGATGGACTGACATAGAATTTACTGCTCAGTGTGTTGGAAGGAAAAATGAATTCCTGTTTCTTGTCAGTTCTCTGCTTGTTATATTACTAAGTCATACTTCTGGTGAAGTGAATATATATGAAAAATGACTCTATACAAAGTCTATAGATCTTTGTTCACTTTTTGTTAGCCTCTCCTCTATACTGTTTTCAATTTAAAGTAAAGCAGTTGATGTCATTTTCTTTTAGTGATTGCTTTTAGCCTCATCTCTGATTTCTAAAGTTAAGATGAAGTTCCCTGTTTCTTTCTACACTTATATGACTCTTATTTTAACATCTTTGGAAGGCAGTAGGGGATGTTGCTGATGGCAAAAAGCATATTGGAAGTTCTTGGTATTGGGACATCCTACCACCCTAATACCAAGTGTTGGTGTGGGCAAGGCGGTCTAGTATGCTTGTAAACATGAGTACCCTACACTGCTCCTTCTCTGTGTTTATACAGTGCCCTGTGAGTAGTGATACCATTGCAATGACAGAGTCATGATTTTGTTTATGGTTTTGTTTCTCCCACTGGATAACGGGTTGCAAAAGTTTGGGAACACATCTTACGTATATCTTCATCTTCAGTGCTTCCCAGATACCGAAAAATAGATGGCATTCAATGCAGAGTAGTTGAATAAGTAAGTATAATTTTTCAAGGAACAATTGGCTGGTAATTTAATCAGCAGACTGGATGGGGGCTGTGTAATATGTCAACTTGGCTAGGCTCAACTATGTTTACAGGATAATCTTTTTCTAAATGTTTTCTTTTAGAATGATCCACAAAAGACATTCTTCGCATGAAATTTGGAGAGTGGAAGAGAAACAGCACCCATCTTGTCTGTTAATGCCTCAGGCTGAAGCAAGGTTGTCAGATATTTTTGTAGCTCGTTTTCACTTATCTCCTCTCACTTCTTGGTGTTGAGAAGTAGCCAGGCTTGAAACAACTTCACCTGCCCTCAGATCCTCCTTGGGTTTCTGCCATTTGTATGTCACATTGTGTTTAGCACCATGATGAAGGGTGACTGTGTGTCCTGTGGAATGCTCATATATTTAGTTCTGGAAGCATTGAGAAATGAAGAACTGACACTGATTCCAGTCTGTCCTTGTGGATTCCAAATTAGCCTAGCCATCCCTTACACTCCAGCATCTTGCCTTCAGACAGCCTGTCTGTGGACCTCAGACTCCTGGATCAGATGCAGAGACGACAGCCTCACTGAGATGGCTTAACTCCCACAACTCACGTGAGGTCAAGTCTTTGTAACAGATATCTTTATACACACACACACACACAATATAATTATTGTATTTGTCAGTATTTATGTATATACATGGGCTTCTCTGGAGGCTCAGACAGTAAAGAATCTGCCTGCAATGCGGGAAACCTGGGTTCGATCCCTGGGTTTGGAAGATCCCCTGGAGAAGGCAATGGTAACGCACTCCAGTACTCTTGCCTGGAAAAATCCCATGGGCGAGGAGCCTGGTAGGCTGCCGTCCATGGGGTCACGAAGAGTCAGACCTGACTGAGCAACTTCACTTTCATTTTTCACTTTCATGCATTGGAGAAGGAGATGGCAACCCACTCCAGTGTTCTTGCCTGGAGAATCCCAGGGACGGGGGAGCCTGGTGGGCTGCCATCTATGGGGTTGCACAGAGTCGGACACGACTGAAGGGACTTAGCAGCAGCAGCAACCAGTATTCTTGCCTGGAGAATTCCATGGACGGAGGAGCCTGGCAGGCTGCAGTCCATGGGGTTGCAAAGAATCTGACATGACTGAGCAACTAACACTTTCAGTTTCATGTATAGACACATCCTATGGAAGTTTGTGCATCTCCATCTGAATGCTGATTGAGACAGCTAGTCCATGAGAATATGAAGTAAGTTGCTTAAGAGTGCTTATCTGTGTGTGTGTGTGTGTGCGTGTGTGTGTAGGTGTCCATAAGGGCACCATTGGTGAGGATAATGCTGGCTATTGGAACTAACATATTCATAAAACAAAATTCTCAGCAATTTAACACAATAGACATATTTTTCTTGCTCTGGGAGAGTCTAGTGTATGTATTCCTGCTTGGTGGAGAATGAACTTGCTCTTTTTTGGTACCTATTAGAAACTCAGCTTGAGGAGATTCTACTACCTTCAACAAGTACACCTTTGGTCTTTTGCAGCAACAAACTTCAGCTAACAGATGGGAAAAGAGACTGAATATGCATATCCAGGTTAGAAGTGACACTCACCACTTGCTTATATTTCATTGGTGAGAATTAGCCCCATGGCACCACTTAGCAGGAAGTGGTGGTGCTGGGAAATGGGATTACTGATGGGGCACGTTCTCCCCAAGTATAGCTGCATTGTAGAAGGGGACACAGACGTCTGAGGGAACAGACAACTGTCAATGCCACACAGAATCTTATGTAAAATATGTTGATTAAATCAGAAAATACAATCATCTTTGATATTGAATTCCCACCTGGTTGTTGGTCTGCTTAGGAGAGAAAAAAAGGGAGTCCATCTGTAGGGAGCCAGAGAGGAGAATCTGGCCAACCCCAGGATGGCTTATTCAATTGTATATTTCCTGAAGTGAATGGAAAGCAGCACAGCTTGCAGCCACTGTTGAGGGAGGTCTGGCCCTTGGAGATCAAACTAAAATTAAAATGCCCATTTGAAAATATTACACTACCTGCCAACACCATTAACATCCAAGTTCCATCTGACTGTGTCGTAAAGGTAACTCGCCAACTCCTGATGCAACAGCTCCACTGTAGTTTGACCACTTTGTTCCTTGGAGTTGTCTGCTGCAGGTACAGACAGGTTTGGAGAAAGCAGTTATGTACCAGCATTTGGTCCACCTTTTGGAATAAGTTGGCTGTCTGAGTTTATAAGCCTTTCTCCTTATTTCCCTTCAGATTTGGTACTTTGGTGCTGGAGTCAAAGTCAACCTCTACTTGAAATCCCATTCTGTATTCTTTAAATATGTTTTATATTAAGCATGTTCAGTTTCATATATACATAAATGGTCATATATTTGCAATTTAGAAAGAAATCAACAACTAATTAGAACTCACATATGTTTATGTCTTCCCTCCATTTACTCATTTGTATGTAAAATTGGTTTTCCTTTTATTCTTTTTTTCTGATTTGATTTTCCATGTTGGCATTTCCCCCTTATATTTGTTTCACAGACTGAGATTTTGTGATCTAATACAAATCACAAAACTATCAGAGAGGCAAGATTTAGTAAGTACTGTGTGTAATTCAACAAGCTGTACATCTGCTGAAAATCTCTTTTGGCTAAAAGCAGCACATCTGATAAATGCTCGACTTAATTTACTGACACTTTCCTCCTTCCTAAAAAAGAAGAAACAACCATAACTACTATTTTGTACTTAATTCTAATCAACAAGGATGTCTGTTTGATGTTATCAAGGTAAGTCGAGACCCAGAAGGCAGTACTCTGCCATCTTAAAGTTTTAAGCTCTGAGAAAGGGAATGCTTAGCCTAGACAGACATGTGAATTAAAGCTGAAATAAATATATTACTACAAGTTCAGGAAAGGAGTAATCCAGTGACCAGTTGAGGTCTTTCAACAAAAGTCTAACAAAAGCTGAGACTCTGTGGAAGGTAAGGGCTGGGATCCTGAGCTAAACTTTAAATGGTTTCACTTAAGACTGTACAACAACCCTATGACCACAGTCAAGACTTGAGAAACGATCTTGGAGAAAGGAACAACAAAGTGAAGTAAACCCAATCATGCGCTGCATTTCCCCTTGAGGCAGTTACCAGTCCATACGGAGTACAGAGCTAAAGGCTACAGATCAGAGTAGAAAGATTTGCCTAAGAGGTTAGGAGATGAACTGAGTTCCCAACAGCCTCACAAAGGTGGGGACACTGAACTTGGAATCAAAACCTATAATGGAAAGGGGCTTCTAGAATTCCAGTGAGGTCTCCATAGGATCTGTGCTCTAGGATTAAGGGTAAAGAAGAAACTAACCAGTGTACAGAAAAGATTGATACACCTTCAAACCAGCTGTATCCCAGCCTGATTTTAGATGACATACCCTTTTCTGAAAGTTTACAAGAAAGCAAAAGTTAATTCTATCTGGAAAAAGATAGCACTGGCTAGAGATTCAAATTATCTCTATAACTTTTCATACACAATTATTACACTACCAAGCAAACTAGAAGACATTAACAAATGACTGAAAACCCAGAGAAAAAGATAATAAAATAGAACTATGGGACATTTAAATATTGGTGTTAATAGCTATAGACTTTAACATGTTGTTGTTAAGTCACTCAGTCATACTTAACACAGGTGTGATTAATATGTCAAAGGAAAGAGATGAGAGAATAGATAACTTCCAGAGAACTGGAATCTATGTAAACATCAAATGGAAAAAATGTTTTAGTAAAAAATATAGTAGTTGGAATTAAGGACACAATGGATGGTTTAATTACAAATTAGACACATGGAAGAGATCAGTGAATTAGAAAATAAATCAGTAAAACATATTGAGACAGAAAAAACAAAAAGAAAAATTGCTTGAAGTAATGGAGGAACTGATTGGGACTCTGATAAAGAAAAAAGTAATTGATTCTAGAGTTGGAAATATTGGAAAGAGTTGGGAAAATTGGCTATGAATGGGTTGGTTGCTTGTTTTTGTAAAAACAATTTATCAAAAGATTTGTGGTTGTTCAGTCACTAAGCCGTGTCTGACTCTTTGAGACCTCATGGACTACAGCATGCCAGGCTTCCCTGTCCTTTACTGTCTCCCAGAGTGTGCTCAAACATTTCCATTGAGTCAGTAATGCTATCCAACTATCTCATTCTCTGTCACCCCACTTTTCCTCCTTCATTCAATCTTTCCCAGCAACATGGTCTTTTCCAATGAGTCAACTCTTTGCATCAAGTGGCCAAAGTATTGCAGCTTCAACTTTAGGAGCTGTCCGTCCAAGGAATATTCAGTGGTAATTACCTTTAGAATTGACTGCTGTAATATCCTTGCAGTACAAGGGACTCTCAAGAAGCTTCTCCAGCACCACAATTTGAAAGCATCAATTCCTAAATGCTCAGCCTTCTTTACAGTCCAACTTATTGAAAGATGTGCTGTGCTTAGTCGCTCAGTCGTGTCCAATTCTTTGCAACCCCATGGCCTGTAACCCACCAGGCTCCTTGGTTCATGGGATTCTCTAGGCAAGAATATTGGAGTTGGTTGCCATTCCCTTCTCCCGGGTATCTTCCCAACCCAGGGATCAAACCCAGGTGTCCTGTGTTGCAGGCAGATTCTTTACTGTCTGAGCCACCAGGAAGCTACCACAAAGTCATACCTAAATTAAAGGCACAGAAAGATACAATATCACTGAATAGAAAAGATATGTACCTTGCAAACCTAAAGAAAAAACACACATGCAACATAAGTTCAGTTCAGTCCCTCAGTCATGTACGACTCTTTGTGACCCCATGGACTGCAGCATGCCAGACCTCCCTGTCCATCACCAACTCCCGGAGTTTACCCAAACCCATGTCCATTGAGTCGGTGGTGCCATCCAACCATCTCATCCTTTGTCGTCCCCTTCTCCTCCTACCTTCAACCTTTCCCAGCATCAGGGTCTTTTGAAATGAGTCAGCTCTTCGCATCAGGTTGCCAAAGTATTGGAGTTTCAGCTTCAACATCAGTCCTTCCAATGAACACTCAGGACTGATCTCCTTTAGGATGGACTGGTTGGATCTCCTCGCAATCCAAGGGACTCTGAAGAGTCTTCTCCAACACCACAGTTCAAAAGCATCAATTCTTCAGTGCTCAGCTTTCTTTAGAGTCCAACTGTCACATCCATACATGACTACTGGAAAAACCATAGCCTTGACGAGACAGACCTTTGTTGGCAAAGTAATGTCTCTGCTTTTTAATATGCTGTCTAGGTTGGTCATAACGTTCCTTCCAAGGAGTAGGCGTCTTTTAATTTCATGGCTGCAGTCACCATCTTCAGTGATTTTGGAGCCCAAAAAATAAAGTCAGCCACTGTTTCCGCTGTTTCCCCATCTATTTGCCATGAACTGATGGGACCGGATGCCATGATCTTAGTTTTCTGAATGTTGAGCTTTAAGCCAACTTTTTAACTCTCCTCTTTCACTTTGCAACATACAAATACACTAACATGAGAAGACAATATTTTGATTTTAAAGCAAGAAATATTATTAGTGATAAGTTTCATTATAGTAAAATGGTCAGTCTATGAGGAAGATGTTATCAGTTCTCTATTTAATGCAAGTAATATAGCTAACGTGGCTTTAAAATATGCAAAGCAAAATGGATATAATTTTTATAGCAAGAAAAAGACATAAATTTACAATTATGGTAAGGTTATTTTAATGCATTTCTTTAACTGGTAGAACATGCAAAAAAATCAGCAAATTTAAAAACTAAAATTAACAAACTTGACTTAGTAGATTTATATAAACACTGCCCACTACTTCAAAATAAATATACCTTACAACTACATATGGAAAGCTTATTCATATAGATTTTTCATACAGCCAGTTTAAAAAAATTTCAGAAAATTAGAATTGTTCATCTCACATTCTCTGACAATTAAGTGCAGTGAAGCAAAACAGATGCACTTAAAAGGGAGAAATCTAATGTTTGAACTCATATGTGTTGACGGTCCCCAGGGCCATTCTCAAGTTCAATGATTTACTATGAGGACTCACAGAACTCAGCATATAGTCATACTTAGAGCTATGATTTATTACATACAGAACAAAATCAGCAAAGGAACGGTACTTGGGGAAAAAGCTGGGGGAAATCAGGTGCAAGCTGCCAGAACTCTCTCTCAATGGAGTCACAGATGATGTACTTAATTCCCCCAACAACAGGTGTGATCACATGTGTGAAACTATGGCCAACCAGTGACTCTCACAGAGACTCAGTGCCTGGGGTTTTTACAGGGGGCTGGTCAGACCAGCTTCTTCCTGTATGTCCCCAAATCCCAGACTCCCAGGAGGACAGCAGTTCATCAGCATAAACCATATTGTTTGTATAGATTAGTCTGAGTAAGCCACTCTTATCAGTTCTGAAAATGGTGGAAACTCCCCAGATCTAAGTTCCTAGATGCCAGCCAAGGGCCAATTTTGGTTGTAGGCCTTTCAAAGCCTAGCAGTCAGTCTCCTTTAATTCCTGTCTGCACACCATGGATCAAAGAAGAAATTACAGTGGGAATTAGACCATATATTTCATTAAATGATCTTATCATTCACCTGTGCTGCCTCTAAAACCACAATTCAAAATTTGTTTCCAAATGCATGTGTGAGAAATAAAAGAGGCTGAAAATCAATGATATAACTATCCATATAAATATATTAGAAAAATAATAAATTAAACTTGAAGAATAAAACTTAAAATACCCATGCAATAGAGACAATCAACATAGTCAAAATTTACTTCTTTGAAAAGTTTAATAAAAATGAAAAACTCTTTGTAATTCACAAGATGGTTGTGAATTAAAAACACCAGGAATGAGAAAGGAAATATTATAGTTATTTTATTCTTTAAAAGGATAACTAAAATATACTATAACCAATTTTATATTAATCAATTTGAAAATTTAAATAAAAAAAGAAAGAAAATTTAAATGAAATGGAACAATTCCTTGAAAAAATACATCAAAAAATTGATACAAGGAAATATAAACTCTTACTAGTCAAATATAAAATAAAAATAAATATATAATTTAAAAGTCATTTGATAAAATTGCTCCAGGGTTAGATAACTTTAGCAATGAAATCTACAAACTTTTCAGTCAGAGATAACACTAAATATGCATAAGTCTTCTAGAGAAGTAAAAACGGAAGAAATATTTCCCAATTCTATTTATGAGTACAGCATAACCTTGATACCAAAACTTACAGAGACATTGCAAGAAAGAAAATTACAAATGCAAAAATCCTAAACAAAATATTAGCAAATCAAATTTAGGAATATGCAAAAATGGTAGCATATCATAAAAAGTTGGGTTTATTCCCAGAATGCAAGTTTGGCTTAACATTCAAAAACAGTTGACATAATTCAGCACAGTTATGAAAGAATAGAGGGAACCATATGATTCGTTACATATATAAAAAGTATTTGATCAAATTTCAACACCCTTTCATTATGCACTGTTATATAACCAATGTAAGCTCAGGAGGATATTAAATTTGGCTAAGTGGAGAGGTGTTATTGAAAGGAGAAGATATTATGGCAGGTGTTCTCTTGAAATTATCTACTGACATGTCCACTCTCTGTCATAGGAACAGCCAACTGATTGGGCAGAGATACAGGACTTCCCCTGTCATCCCACAAACCAAGGAACTTCAAGTTCACCTTTTTAGCAGTGCTCTTTGTGGGAAGAAATTTCTTCCATAAAACTATACTTGTCCTACATTTGTGTTACTTAAGATGGGAATAAAGCAACAGGCTTATGAACACATCAGTTCATGTTAGTTTCTCTGGGTAGCTAAGTCCTTGGAAGTAGAAAATAGGATTGAGAGAAGGGAGTAGGAGACAGAGACACAGGAAAGCAGAGTGAGAAGAGATTTGGGAGAGTCCAGATTCCAGAGACCAGACTTTAGGGGTGTCAGACTTGTTCAGGGCACCAGGATGTCTTCCCTGGCAAAATCAGAGAAAGGTATTTGAACAGAAAGACAAGGAGAAACAATGAAGACAAACCTTAAAATAACCGCCAAACTTGGAATCTACACTGGGAAAAGATACCCAAATGACAGGAAACCAAAGACCTTAGGGTTGAATTGACTTCCTGAAGGTCATAGGGTCAGTCAGTGGCAGAAAGAAAATGCCCCGAGTCGTTGATTGCTTTTCCCTTCATAATAAAACAAAAATAGGCAGCTTTCTATCTTCATGTTCTTTATACTACTTTGACAGCTGACTCTTTTGCCTATAGAAGTAGATAATAAAAAACTCCTACTTTAAATAGAAAATGAAGTACTTGAAATAGCGATTAAGTGTTTTTGGTTATTTTTATTAACAAATGCAAAAAACAACAGTTTGTGAAGATGAAAGAAATGAAAGTTTAGTAAACATTCTGTACCATGTCTTTATCTTTGCTCTTAGACTCTGTACTCTTTTAGGAAAAATATTTAAGGCTGATTTATCTTTCTTTCTACTTCATTGTATTACACAGGGTTGTATGATTTTAGTAATATATGCTTATTAAGTGAAAAAATGAAAATGTGTGCTTTATAAAATCACAATAAACCCTGCTATCAACATGTCAGATTTCTGTTTCTATATACATCTAATAATAGAAGAGTTAAAAATCAAGACCAAAGATTCAATTTGACATCATTTTGGCAGAGACTTGAGCTCCAAAATCACTACGGATGGTGACTGCAGCCACGAAATTAAAAGATGCTAGCTTCTTGAAATAAAAGCTATGACAAAACTAGACAGCATATTAAAAAGCAGAGACATCACTTTGTTGACAAAGGTTCACATAGTCAGTTCAGTTCAGTTCAGTCACTCAGTCATGTCCGACTCTTAGTGACCCCATGGACTGCAGCATGCCAGGCTTCCCTGTCTATCACCAACTTCAGGAACTTGCTCAAACTCATGTCCATGGAGTCGGTGATGCCATCCAACCATCTCATCCTCTGTTGTACTCCTCTCCTCCTGCCTTCAATCTCTCCCAGCATCAGGGTATTTTCAAATGAGTCAGTTCTTCACATCCAGTGACCAAAGTATTGGAGTTTCAACTTCAGTGTCAGTCCTTCCAATGAAAGTTCAGGACTGATCTCCTTTAGGATGGACTGGTTGGATCTCCTTGCAGTCCAAGGGACTCTCAAGAGTTTTCTCCAGCACCACAGTTCAAAAGCATCAATTCTTTGGTGCTCAGCTTTCTTTAAGGTCCAACTCTCACATCCATACATGACTACTATAGCCTTGACTAGATGGACCTTTGTTGGCAAAGTAACATCTCTGCTTTATAATATGCTGTCTAGGTTGGTCATAGCTTTTCTTCCAAGAAGCAAGTGTCTTTTAATTTCATGGCTGCAGTCACCATCTGCAGTGATTTTAGAGCCTGCAAAAGTAAAGTCAGCCACTGTTTCCACTGTTTCCCCACCTATTTGCCATGAAGTGATGGGACCGGATGCCATGATCTTAGTTTTTTGAATGTTGAGTTTTAAGTCAGCTTTTTCACTCTCTTCTTTCACCTTTATCAAGAGGCTCTTTAGTTCCTCTTCACTTTCTGCCATAAGAATGGTGTCATCTGCATATATGAGTGTATTGATATTTCTCCTGGCAGTCTTGATTCCAGCATGTGCTGCATTCAGTCCGGCATTTCGCATGACATACTCTGCATATAAGTTAAATAAGCAGAGTGACAATTTTCCTGTTACTCCAGGTATCTCTTGACTTCCTTCTTTTGCATTCCAGTCCCCTATGATGAAAAAGACATCTTTTTGGGGGTGTTAGTTCTAGGAGGTCTTGTAGGTCTTCACAGAACTAATCATCTTCAGCTTCTTCAGCATTACTGGTTGGGGCATGGATTGGATTACTGTGATATTGAATGGTTTGCCTTGGAAATGAACACAAATCATTCTTTCATTTTTGAGATTGCTCCCAAGTATTGCATTTTGGACTCTTTTTTTGACTATGAGGGTTACTCCATTTCTTCTAAGTGATTCTTGCCCACAATAGTAGATATAATGGTCATCTGAATTAAATGCACCCATTCCAGTCCATTTTAGTTCTCCGATTCCTAAAATGTTGATGTTTACTCTTGCCATCTCCTGTTTGACCACTTCCAGTTTACCTTGATTCATGGACCTAACATTCCAGGTTCCTGTGCAATACTGTTCCTTACAGCATCAGACTTTGCTTCCATCACCAATCACATCCACAACTGGGTATTGTTTTCACTTTGTCTCCATCTCTTCATTCTTTCTGGGGTTATTTTTCCACTTTTCTCCAGTAGTATATTGGGCACCCACTGGCCTGGAGAATTCATCTTTCAGTATCATATATTTTTGTCTTTTCATACTGTTCATGGGATTTTCAAGGCAAGAATAGTGAAGTGGTTTGCCATTCCCTTCTCCAATGGACCATGTTTTGTCAGAACTCTCCACCATGACCCATCCATCTTGGGTGGCTCTACACAGCATAGCTCATAGTTTCATTGAGTTAGACAAGGCTGTGGTCCATGTGATCAGTTTGATTAGTTTTCTGTGATTGTGGTTTTCATTCTGCCTGCCCTCTGATGAATAAGGATAAAAGGCTTATAGAAGCTTCCTGATGTGAGAGACTGACTGTGTGGGAAACTGGGTCTTGGGGACCCAGTTTTCAGGGGATCTTTCCAACCCAGGGATTGAACCCAAATCTCCTGCATTACAGGCAGATTCTTTACCAGCTGAGCCACCAGGGAAGCACCCATATAGTCAAAGCTGTGATTTTTCCAGTAGTCATGTATGAATGGAAGAGTTGTACTGTAAAGAAGACTGAATGCCAAAGAACTGATGCTTTTAAATTGTGCTAGAGAAGACTTCTGAGAGTTCTGGAGGAGTCAGGAAGACTCCTGAGAGTCCCTTGGACAGCAAGGAGATCAAACCCATCAATCCCAAATGAAATCAGTCCTGAGTATTCATTGGAAGGACTGAGGCTGAAGCTAAAGTTCCAATACTTTGGCCACCTGATGAGAAGAGCTGACTCATGGAAAAGACCCTGATGCTGGGAAAGATTGAGGGCAGGAATAGAAGGGGACAACAGAGGATGAGATGATTGAATGGCATCACCAACTCAATGGACATGAATCTGAGCAAACTCTGGGAGGTAGTAAAGAACAGGGAAGCCTGGTATGCTGGAGTCCATGTGGTTTCAAAAAGCTGGGCATGACTTAGTGACTGAACAAAAGCATTATTGTATTTATTGTAGGTAGGATACCTGAGCATGTCCCAACTCAGAATAAATAATAAGCATGTGTTACTAAAGGGAATGGCAACCGACTCCAGTATTCTTGCCTGGAGAATTCCATGGACAGAGGAGCCTGGTGAACTATAGTCCACGGGGTTGCAAAGAGTTAGACACGACTGAGCAACTAACTCTCTAAAGAGAGCTGATTGACTAAACTTGAAGTAAAAAATTAAAAAGAGCCTAACACACATGTCTAGCTGTTATTCTACTCTCCCACTGATTAGCAGCTACAGAGGAGGTGGAACGATATCCGCCCTGCCTCCATTCTCTTCACTCCAGAGCCTCAACTGTCAACACATTTCCCCTGGTTTGAGCAAACTCTGGGAAATGGTGAAGGACAGAGTAGCCTGGCATGCTGCAGTCCATGAGGTCGCAAAGAGTCAGACAGGACTTAAGCGACAGAACAACAACAACAAGGATATATTAATTACTAGTTTGTACCAGCTGAGTATCTGCTCTACCTAGGTATTCACCATGTAGATGAAGAACTTGCTGTTACCTCTCAGGTTCTCCCTATGTCCTTCTAAAAATCATATCCCATTCTTTCTAACTTGTAATAATTTCTCTGATTTTTGTGTTTACTTTATAGACTTATTAAATATGTGACTGTACCTAAATAACATACTGTTTAGTTTTTCCTATTTCTAAACTTTATATAAATAGAATCATAGTTATATATGTGTGTGTGTGTGTGTTCATCTTCAACTATACTTTTTTTTCTTCAATTTTGTTCTTGATATTAATCTATGTTTTTACAGGCAGCTGAAATGCATTCAATTCCCCTGATAAATAGTAATCATATGATTATTTTGTATTTTTCCCATTCTGCTATGGATAGACATTTGTATATGTCAAAGTGTTTCTCTAGGGTATTTCCTAGATGTTCCACCAGTGGAATTTTTGAGCTGCATTCACTAAATGAAATCAACTTTATTACATAATGCTAGATTGTTTTCTGAAGAAGTGATTTATGCTACAAGGAGTGCATAAGTATGCTGGTAACTCTATATCACTGACAACACTTAATTTTTGGAAATCTGGTAAGAAGAGAATGAATTATGGTTAATTTCTCTCCTCACTAATGAGTTAGATTATCTTTTCACACGTTTGTTTCTGTGATGTACCACAGAGACTTCCTCAATGAAATGGCTCTTGAAGTATTTTGTCAATTTTTGTGTGGGCATCTAATGATTTTTAGGGGCTTCTCTGGTGGCTCACTGGTAAAGAACCTGCCTGCCAATGCAGGAGGCATGGGTTCGATCCCTGGGTCAGGAAGATCTCCTGGAGAAGGAAATGGCAACCCACTCCAGTATTCCTGCTTGAGAAACCCCATGGACAGAGGAGCCTGGTGGGCTACAGTCCATGGAGTCACAAAGAGTCGGGCACAACTTAGTGACTGAACACACAATATTTGAGTTTTTTTCCCTTAAATTTTCTTAAATTTTTAGACTATTTATTGTTTAAATGTTATATAAATGCTATCTTTTAAACTAAATTATATATTCTACCTAGTTTTGCTTGTATATTGAAATGCGATGAGCCTTTAAAAATGTACTTTATACTCAGAAAACTTGCTAGATTCTTACTGTTTCTAATATTTTATATGTATTGGTGCTCAGTCACTCAGTTGTGTCCTACTCCTTGCAATGGACTGCAACACACCAGGCTTCCCTGTCCCAGAATCTGCTCCAACTCCCAGAATCTGCTCAAACTCATGTCCATTGAGTCAGTGAAGCCATCCAACCGTCTCGTCCTCTGTTGTTTCATGGCTGCAATCACCATCTGAAGTGATTTTGGAGCCCCCAAAAATAAAGTCAGCCACTGTTTGCAGCGTTTCCCCATCTATTTGCCATGAAGTGGTGGGACCATATGCCATGATCTTAGTTTTCTGAATGTTGAGTTTTAAGCCAACTTTTTCACTTTCTTCTTTCATTTTCATCAAGAGGCTCTTTAGTTTCTTCACATTCTGCCATAAGGGTGGTGTCACCTGCATATCTGAGGTTACTGATATTTCTCCCAGCAATCTTGTTTCCAATTTGTGCTTCTTCCAGCCCAGTGTTTCTCATGATGTACTCTGCATGTAAGTTAAATAAGCAGGGTGACAATATACAGCCTTGACATACTCCTTTCCCAATTTGGAACCAGTGTATCTTTCCATGTCCAGTTCTAACTGTTGCTTCTTGATCTGCATACAAGTCTCACAGGAGACAGGTAAGGTGGTCTGGTATTCCAATCTCTTTCAGAATTTTCCACAGTTTGTTGTGATCCATACAATCAAAGGGTTCAGCATAGTCAATGAAGCAGAAGTATATGTTCTTGTGGAATTCTCTTGCTTTTTCCATGATCCAATGAATGCTGGCAATTTGATCTCTGGTTCCTCCTCCTTTTCTAAATCCAGCTTGAACATCTGGAAGTTCTCAGTTCATGTACTGCTGAAGCCTAATTTGGAGAATTTTGAGCATTATTTTCTAGCATATGAGATGAGTGCAACTGTGCAATAGTTTGAACATTCTTTGGCATTACCCTTCTTTGGAATTGGAATGAAAACTGACCTTTTCCAGTCCTGTGGCCACTGCTGGATTTTCCAAATTTGCCACATACCTTGTGACCAAAGACATGAAGTTGCTATAGATTGACAGCTGTCTTTCCAAATATGAAACTATTAAATTGACAATATAGTTTTATATTTCAGAATCTTATGACATTTGACCAAAAGATTAAACATCTCCAAACTTAATACATGCAGTCATTCATTATTTATCAAACCTGTACTGACATCCTACTTCTAAAGGAGATACAGATAAACAGACAGGACTGACCTTGTCTTTAAGAAGTCAGTAATCTGATAAGACAGACATGGATATTAACAATATAGAGAGTTAAGAGCTTGGACAGAGGTAGATGCAGAGTCTTGTGGGACCATTTAGAAAGAATCCATGTTTTTTTAATTCAACGAAAATTTCCTTGAGGGAAGATATTAAGATACAAAGCCCTTGTAACTGAATCTCTGAACATTCAGGACTAAGGATTAAGCCTTTGTCCATGGCAACTTTACTGTAGGAAACTCAATTTGTGAGACTTCTCTGCCAGCCCTAGAGCTTATCTTGGTTGGAACACAGCCCTTGCCTGGTGGCAGCGTGGCATGGGAGGGATGAGAAATGAAGCCAGACTCAGGAAGAGGAGGTAAGGCAGAAGCTAATAATCTCTCCTGTTTGTCTGATGGTGGCTTCTGTTATGCTGTGGTTTGTGTTCACAGAGTTATTTGTGAGGGTTAAATGAAATATGTGTCAAGTTCCTGAGGAATTCTAAAGATTGGTTTACTTCCTAATGAATGATTGCTCTTTTCTCAGGTAAGTTATGTATTTGTCCATTAGGATTTAAATATTCAAAATATGTTTGTTCTGATTGATGGAAGCATTCAGTTCAGCAAGCACTTCTTGAATACTTCAGAGTGTCTGTGAGCCAGAGGGCTGCAGAAATGAAAATGCTTCTGCCCCAAAGGGGCGTCAATGCAGGCATGGATGGAAGGTGTAAACATAAGCTATGTAACTTGTGGCTGCCAAGCTGGGTTAAGAGGGCTCAATGCCTCCACCCTGAAGCCTCAGGGCTTCAGATGCCGCCATCAGCATCCCTAAATCCTCCAAATGAACGTTCAGTCAAAGTAAGTCAGTGTGTTTACCGAGCAACCACAACTTACAGGCAGTTACTCCAGCCTCCAATACCCCCAAATACTTCCAGCAGATGACTCCCCCAGCCTCCCATCCTACCAGAGTGAGAGGTGCCACAAAATATTTACAGGAGGGAAAGGAGTCTGGGGAGGGATCCCATAGAGATGACCTCTGAAGTCAATTTTGAAAGACCACAAAGGAAGTGCACGCCAGGTAGAAGGATCAGTTGTGCTTTAGAGGACAACACAGATGCAGAGAGAATTTGCAGGGTTTGGGGCTCCAGCGTGGGTGGGTGAGGGGCATCATCTGCAGAGACAAGGAAATCAGAACACATAGCGAAAGGGCAATGCCCTCAGTGCCGAAATTTTGGACTTGATCTGTAAGTAGGAGGGAAACATCTAGCAGTTTTATTTACCTAATATCTAAGAAAGAATGCTTTGGTGGTAGTGTGGGAACTGTCCTGAAGGAGGAAGAGGGACAGATCAAGGCCGTGGGTAAGAGCCATGCCCAATTAGTTGGCATTAATTTCCTTAGTTCTCTAATTCATGCTCACCTTAAATGCTTCGAAGCATTTTTAGCATATGGTTCAGACCATCCTGCCTTGCCAGATTCTTCTCAGAATGCTGTTTATTTTCATGCTGTTCCTACCTCACAATAATAGTTACTGGTGGGGCTTCACATCTTAAAGCTATTTTACAGCAATCTTAGTTTTCACAGTCATTGCCAATTTGGCAGAAGCAGATTTTGAGGCCATCTTGCTGGATGTGTGTTTTAATCAATGTGGTTATTTCATGACAGGAAATAGATCTTGTGCTTTTTTTTTTTTTAAAGGCATTTAAAAAGCAAACAGTCATTTAATAAGATAATGCAACAGGAGCCCTGCCTACTTCAGTGGTTAATGAATGTGGCAGGAGTCTTTCCAAACCAGCAACTCAGAGGAGGAGACAAACAGCGATGTTTAAATAATGGCGAACTTTGAAGACGGAATTAATGGGGTGGAGAATTGCAACTTTTAAGTTGAAAGAATCTCATAACCACCTCCACAATCAAACAGTTTTTATTCAAAATGATTTTTCTGGTTAAAGGAATTGAGACATTCTTGCATATATACAGCCTCTCTCTCCCTCCTTCCCTGTCTCTCTCTCTCATACACATACAGGAAACCTTACAGAAGCTAATTTCCACAGGATGAAAATATAGTGTGTTTTCTGGAATTATTGACCACAGTTAAACCCACCCCAAGCAATTTCTTGTATTTAACCTTCATCTCCCAAGCCTCGGCCCCAGACACAAAGCAATATTTCCTCCTGACACAGTTTACTTCTCTCAGAACCTTGAAGAATGATGTAAACAACTCCGCCAGCACTGTGGTTTTTACTGAGCCTGGGCATTAAACATTTCATCACCAATTGCCTTCAGTACCTGTGTGTACATTGGAGTTTTTGTCCCCTAATTGTCTGTAATTATCGTCCTTCCATGCTTTCTAAGAATTCAAAAGACAAAGTGAATAGACGGGAGTAGTTTAAACCTAGACTGTATACCAGTCAAAGGTATTAGAAGGTCAGTTATATGCCACTGAGGCACACAATTGTGCAGTCTATACGCTGTGCAAGTCCAGATGCAATTTACCTAGACTGCAGGAGACCCGTGCCTTGAAAGTCTTCATAAGGCAGAAGAGTGGAAGAATGGCCCTCTGCCGCGTGCGTGCCACCCTACTGAAACGCGCTGTGTGTGCGAGTGGTCAGTAACCCAAGTGTACTGTCCTCATGCACAGGAGGGAGGCAGAAATGAAGGTGGAAAACCGATGCTGTTGAATAGCCAAGGTGGCCTAAAATCTGCCAATAACAGGATATTTATCTACACTTCAGGTTGTTTGTAAGGACATCTTGGAAACATTTTTTTTTCTTCCTTTTAACCATCTCCCATGACTCAGTTTGGAAAACTCTTTGTGAGTCTGGTGTGCAGGGTAACAGCCAACAGTCTGGCTAAATTAAAATGATTCTCATCAATTATTGAGTGAATATGTATGGGATTCCCTTGATAAGGAAGTGCTTTGTATTGAAGTTTCAAATAGGTTTATTGTTCATGGGGAGTCAGAGGTGTAGAATAAGGGGGAGGCTTGTTGAGCTTCAGCTAGAAATTTCCCTTGGAGGTATTTATCGTATTTTAGGTCCTGATCCTCGATTTTTGAGGGCCAGAGTCTTAATTTTTGTGAGTTCTTCTATCTCTGAGGGATAAATTTACATTTGCAAGTATCATGGAAATATATATACATATATGATACACATATATCATATATGATATATAACAGAAATATAAGATGTAATGATACATTATCTACATCTTACCTATAAATATATACTACATAATATATATTTCTATCATTTATAAAATGGGGCTTCCCTGATAGCTCAGTTGATTAAGACTTCGCCTGCAATGCTGGAGACCTGGTTCAATTCCTGGGTCAGGAAGATCTGCTGGAGAAGGGATAGGCTGCCCACTCCAATAGTCTTGGGCTTTCCTTGTGGCTCAGATGAGCAAAGAGTCTGCCTATAATGTGGGAGACCTGGGTTTGATCCCTGGGTTGGAAAGATCCCCTGGAGAAGGGAAAGGCTACCCACTCCAGTATTCTGGCCTGGAAAATTTCATGGACTGTATTAGCCCATGGGGTCCCAAAGAGTTGGACACAACTGAGCAAGTTTCGCTTTCATTTATAATAGAATATACATGATATGATGGAATACATATAATGCATATTATGCATTACTATACATGTTATATAAATCTATTTGTGTCTATGTACATTGTTTAGAAACACATACAAATATACAGATTTTTCTCGACTTACGATGGAGTTATATCCTGATGTTATAAATTGAAAATATCATCAAGTCAAAAATGCATTTCATACACTTAATATACTGGACATCATAGCTTAGCCTACCTACATTAGCCCACAGTCGGACAGTCATCTAACACAAGGCCTGTTTTATAATAAAGTGTTGACTGTCTCATGTAATTTATTGAATATGGTACTCACTGCAAGTGAAGAACAGAAAGGTTGTAAGTGTATCAACCATTTGCCCTCATGAGCTTGCAGCTGATTAGGAGCTGCAGCTCACTACCCTGCTCAGTATCACTAGAGTATTATAACGCACATCCCAGGAAAAGATCAAAACTCAAAATTGAAAGGATAGGCTCTACTAAACGTATATTTCTTTGATGTCATCATAAAGTCAAAAAAATTTTAAGTTTAACCATCCTAACTCAGGGACTTTTGTATTATATGTAGATTTGTTTATATATATAGTTTGTTTGTATACACACATATCCTCCTGTTGAAAGAGCCATATATACTTGCCCTGTAGTCAAATTACATAAAGTTCATTTTATGTGAAGGCTATTGGAGCTCAGAAGAAGGAGGGTTAATATATGGTGTCTTCTATGAAAGAAACACCTCTCCACAATAAAAGCGGTTTTCAGATGGACTGACCCTTAAGCTTGTTCTCTGCTGGGCAACAACTGGACTCCTACTGCTTTTTGAAATTTCATTGTTTACCATCTAGGAGTGCCTCTATCAATATAACACAACACAATATACTAGGTTCCACTGCCTAAGTCACAGTCCTGCCCTGATTTCATGAAAGGAGGTCCTCTAGTATCCTCAGAATGCCTGCCACACCCTTCCGAAGTGTTTCTTACACATAGGGGTCTTTTTTTTTAAGTGGGTCATTTTTGTACTGCACATTTTTGCTCCCTTGGGCACAGCTGATGAGGACAAGGCTGAATGGGCCTATGATCCCATGGCAGAGGTTTCTGTGCTGACCAAAGATCCGCCAAGTGGATTGATATGAAAATCCTGTTCAAGAGGACGCTGTGCACTAGTGACTTGGCCAGCCTATTTAGATCCTCTCCTACAATACACTCGATGGAGACTCGCAGGAAAGGAGCCTGGCAGTTAGGTCAGCA
Organism: Cervus elaphus; assembly: GCF_910594005.1. Lineage (NCBI taxonomy): Eukaryota > Metazoa > Chordata > Mammalia > Artiodactyla > Cervidae > Cervus > Cervus elaphus. The sequence continues at coordinate 29,027,453 of NC_057840.1, forward strand.
GAAGAGTGCAAAAAAAGAATTGCAATGCAAAAATGCAAGAAATGCAAAATGAATGCAAAAAAATCAGAAAGGGCAGAAAGCCATGAGGTGGTAAAACCTTAAATAAGAAGAAACCTCCCCAATAAGCAGCGTGCAGTGAGTCAGCAATGGTAGGAGCAGAAGCAACAGAGATGTGGAATTGTAGATTCATCACAGTGGCAAAGCTTGGAGATGCAGCGGCAGATGACCAGTTATGATGAAAGCGATTCTCTTCAGGGTCTAAAGTCCCTGGTTATAAGGCTCCTGAGGATGTCTCATGTCTCTTTTCCTCCCTTGTGATTCTATACAATAAATGTCCATGATTTGAGGTAACCAAGGTCTGTCTTTGCTTCTTGCCATCTTGAAAGAGTGTGATTAATAATACTGAAGTTACCAGTTGATCACATTTATTGAGGTTTTGCAATCATCTACTGGTAATCTCCAAGAATTTACTCCCACAAGTAATCATGTGTGCTCAATTGCTCAGATGTGTCTGGCTCTTAGTAATCCTGTGGACTGTAGCCTGCCAAGTTCCTCTGTCCATGGGATTCTCCAGACAAGAATACTAGAGCGGGATGCCATGTCCTACTCCAGGGAATTTTCCCAACCCAGGGATCAAAACTGCATCTCTTACATCTCCTGCATTGGCAGGTGGATTCTCTACCACTGGTGCCACCTGGGAAGCCCAATCAATATCAGATGTGAATTTCACTTAAATTAACAGAGACAAATTCATTTCCAGATTGTCAGGTGGCACATAATGGTGCCCTAATGTATTCACTCACATAGAGGTAGACCAGCTCAAGACTGGTGGATTCCCTTAGTATATGGATTCCTCATTTTTTTACAAGTTGAGCTGACAAATCACAGAGTATTTCTACCTTAAATAGAAGGACTGTAATCGCAGTCTTTACTGTGGCAAGGCAGTTTTCTATTCCTGAAGGCCGTGACTTCAAGACATGACCTGCTCTTGGAGTGATATACCTTGTTCTAATCATTAGTCGTTTTCAGCCAAATTGAGCAGAGACTGATTAGGGTTGCAGCCTTGTAACCAAGATGTAGCAGGTTGTTTATCCTTCAAATTTAGAATAACATTTCTTGATTAATCATGCATGCAATTTTATAGCAACAACATAACATTTGAGCATCATGAAACTCTTAACCATATGAGTGGCAAGAGAAGGTGCCTGTGGCCCATTCTTTCCACGTAATAAAATGGCCAAATGCCAAAGAGGAAAACAAAATTCATAATGATGGGAAATACGAGAGAACCATTAAACATTCTATAATCAGGTGGTTAAATTAAGAAGATGAGTCACGATTTTAGTTGGTCTTATTTTTCATCACAACAGAAAATAGAACAAAAGAGATTATGACTGTCACCTCTTTATATTATCTACCACCAGCTCTACTTCCTCCCCTTTTCTATGTCATGAAAGAAAGAAAGTGGAAGTAAAATCACTCAGTCATCTCTGAATCTTTGCAACCAGGCCAGAATACTGGAGTGGGTAGCTTTTCCTTCCTCCAGGGGATCTTCCCAACCCAGGGATTGAACCCAGGTCTCCCGCATTACAGGCAGATTCTTTACAAGCTGAGCCACAAGAAAAGCCCAAGAATACTGGAGTGGGTAGCCAATGCCATCTTCAGGGGATCTTCCCAACCCAGGATTCAAACTGGAGTCTTCTGCACTGCAGGCAGAGTCTTTACCAACTCAGCTATCAGGGAAGCCCCCTTCTATGTCATAGTTGGAATCAAGCTACTTGTTGCTTAGCCCTGTATATGCCAGGCTTAGCAGGATTTCCACTGAAGTCATATCTGAAAAGTGAGGGCTACAATAACACTGCTCAATCAAAATGCCTTAAAAAACTCAGTGGAAAGGCAGGAAGCACCCCAAGAATGAAGGACAAATTCGGAACTACAGAATTCCTTGCTCTAAATTGCCTTGCTAGGCACAAGACTAGGCCAGTTATTGTTTTTGGGTATTTGGCCAGCTCTTCCATGGGCTTCCCTAGTGGCTCAGCTGGTAAAGAATCTGCTTGCAATGCAGGAGACCAAGGTTCATTCCCTGGGTAGGGAAGATCCCCTGGAGAAGGAAATGGCAACCCACTCCAGTACTCTTGCCTGCAAAATTTCATAGGCAGAGGAGCCAGGCAGGCTACAGTCCACAGGACTGCAAAGAGTTAGACACGACGGTGAGACTGACTTTCATGTTCACTTTTTTCCCATGGGCAGCACTTCCGAGTTTTCCCAGTTTTCAAGGATCTGGCCCAGGAAAGGGCTTTCTTGGCATCAGAGGGGTTACCACTGATGTGCATCATCAAATGTGTAGTTAGTGTTGGGGGCTCGCCTTGAAAAGACGGAAGAGGTGTTCATTTGTCATTTACTCTGATTCACCAAAGTTTAGGGAAATAGGGTATTGTTTGGTGGTGATGTCTTATTAAACAAAATACAATTCTGTGTAAGCGAACGTACAGACTTATAACTGTTAATCCACAAGCAATTCAAGGAATTAGTATATTCCACTGAGAAGAAATACTTGTGGATTTAGAAATATAGGAAAACTGCTACAAGGTTTTGAAAGTCCATACATAATATAAATTCAATGTTATAAAACCTTACTATTGAAAGCAGCATTCCCAAATGAAAATAATATCTGGCTAGGATGATTTGACTTTCATGAATGAGGGAGGGGGTGGATATAGCTGAAAATAAAATCAGAGCATTGAAAAGCATCCAGAGCATATCGTTTTTTAGCTTTGTTCTTCCTGCTTCCATAGATAATTATAAAAAGTCTAAGAAAGGAAGTCTTTTTGCTATGGATTTCAGAAAAGTTTCTATTCTGTAGGGAATTCTGCTTCTACTTAGGTATCTGAATGATACTCAACATTTATTGTTGAATTTTTTCCCTGGAGTTTTAAATCAAATTTTTAAGCTGTTTCTCCACATCCCCCAAATCTCTCTGACTAGGAAATGAGTTCTTACCAGTGATTATTTCATGTCACTCCCATTGTCATAGAAGCCAATGATAATTCCAGAACTCAAGGATTCTAACAAAATCCCCAGCAGATCTCAGCAGAGAAGGGCAATGTTGCTAAATCTTACTTAAGCTCAAGTTTCCCTGAGTATTTCCAAGTAATGAACTATATGAGCAACAAACTGTGAAAACTGAAAATATGTGAACAGAATTTCATGGTGGGAAGAAAAAAAATTTATAACGAAGACAATCTGATACTTCTTTAATGATCTGCATAAAATGGTGTAGTTTTGTATTTGATAATATAAACAGAACTCAGTCTTACCAATGAAAATATGTCTTATGTGAACATTCAAACCAAGCATTTTGCAGATCAGCTGGAGGAAGAAACAGAAGTCAGGGGTGGAAGATGTGTGACTTGTAGGGTCAGTAGATTTGGGAAGAGGGTGTGGGTGAGCTCTACCCACCACCAGAAGGGCTTTGACTTCACTTAGTTCTCCTCCAGCAGGACTTTATGGCATGGAGGTGCTGGTAAACTTAGCTCAGTGTCCACAGTGACTGCCCACTGCTTGTATCTGATACCTGGCAGTGAAAAAAAAAAAAAAAAAAAACAAAAAACCAAAACTGTTCACTGGGAGCTCCTAGGACACAGGCTATCAGGGTGCTTATTGTATTTTTAGGAAGAAAAAAGGTAATAGGCTATGCTTCTCTGTAATAAGGACTTCCCTGATAGCTCAGCTGGTAAAGAATCTGCCTGCAGGAGACCCCGGTTTGCTTCCTGGGTTGGAAAGATCTGTTGGAGAAGGGATAGGCTACCGACTCCAGTATTCTTGGGCTTCCCTTGTGGTTCAAATGGTGAAGAATCCGCCTGCAATGCGGGAGACCTGGGTTTGATCCCTGAGATGGGAAGATCCCCTGGAGGAAGGAAAGGCTACCCACTCCGGTATTCTGGCCTGGAGAACTCCACGGATTCTGTTGTCCATGGGGTTGCAAAGAGTCAGACACGACTGAGTGACTTTCACTTATTCTCTGTAGTAAATGAATCAGTAGAAGTCTATCAGTGGGAGGGTTTTAATCCTTGTAACTTGTTTTATATGTCTACTGAATGCTGATATTGTTATTTTTGTTGTTATTCAGTCACTAAGTCATGTCTGACTCTTTGCTATTCCAAAGACTGCAGCATGCCAGGCTTCCCTGTCCTTCACTATCTTTCAGAGTTTGCTCAAACTCATGTCCATTGAGTCCATGATGCCATCCAACCATATCATCCTCTGTCAACTCCTTCTCCTCCTGCTTTCAATTTTCCCCACCATCAGGGTCTTTCCCAGTGAGTTGGTTTTTCACATCAGGTGGCCAAAGTAATGAAGCTTAGTCTTCAGCATCAGTTCTTTTAATGAGTATTCAGTGTTGATTTACTTTAAGATTGACTGGTCTGATCTCCTTACTGTCCAAGGGACTCTCAAGAGTGTTATCCAGCACCACAGTTTGAAAACATCAATTCTTTGGTGCTCAGCCTTCTTTATGGTTCAACTCTCACATCCATACATGACTACTTGAAAAGCCATATCTTTGACTAGGTGGATCTTTGTGGGCAAAGTGATATCTCTGCTTTTTAATATGCTGTCTAGCTTTGTCATAGCTTTTCTTCCAAGGAACAAGTGTCTTTTAATTTCATGGCTGCAGTCTAATATTGGAGGATCCAGGCTCAATGATGATGGTTTTCAGCTAAAAGTCATATTTGTTAAGTCCACTGAAACTGTGACCCACACAGTCCTGTCTCAGAACCATGAAATTTATGCAGTTCTCAGGAATCCGTCCTAATTCTCTCATACTTACACCTTACCTCCTTCATATTTACACCTACTTTCCACATACCTCTCAATTCATTTTGTGCCAACCTCTCAGACAACCTGAACTCCCCCTTCAGCCTCTTTCCCATTCAGCTGACTTCCACCTACATCCCTGTCTCTTGATTCAGCATCATCAAAGCCCCAGTCACCTGGTGGAAAGAGCCCTTCATGGAAAAGGAGGGCAAAGGAGGCACTGATCAGAGAGAAGACTTTAGGTGTCAGGAAAGAATAAAGACCAAGAACTGTCATAGGTAAATCTTGCCCCTTCTCACATTGCACAATTATTTGTTTTATGAACACCAGTGGGCTTCTCAGGTGGCACTAGTGGTAAAGAACTTGCCTGCCAATGCAGAAGAGATAATAGAAGATGGCTCGATCCTTGGGTCAGGAAGGACCCTGGAGGAGGGCATGGCAACCCACTCCAGTAATTTTGCCTGGAGAATCGCATGGACAGAAGAGTCTAGCAGGCTATAGTCCATAGGATTGCAAAAAGACATGACTGAAGCAACTTAGCACACATGCACACATGAATACCAGCACTGGTGGAACAGACTTTGATGGGGGAACAAGAAAGAGGGGGAAGAGGAAAAGATAATTTTAGAAGCATGTATTGCAGAGGAAATGAATTCACATACATATATTCAAAATCTAGATGGCACAAAAGTGGACACTGAAAAATCTCCCATCTCTTTCCCCAGCCACACTCTTTCCCTTTGTAGAGGCAACCAATTACTATCAATTTCAAGTGTTATCCCTTCAGAGATATGTTAGGCAGATACAAATGAACATATGTTCTCTCCTCCACTTCCTTTTACCCAAATGGTAGCACTCTACACAGGCTGTTCTGCACCTTGCTCTTTTCTGCCATCAATTTAACTTGGAGATTGCATCCTCTCTGTACCCAGAATGCTTTCTCATTTCTGTGAGTGGATAGGATTCAAATGTGTGTGTTAAATAGGGGAGGAACAGTATATGACACCTGTACTTGTCCCACCTGCATTTTGAAACCTCTGAGAGAACACCATGCAAAGCAGATGAGGATGAAAAAAATATATATGTATTACTGGTAAAGCTGATGCTGGATAATGCAGCTCAGATACACAATGACAATGATTTCCTAACACTGAACCCTCAAATTAGGCAGACTTACCAACTTTACCAACGTAGTGAGAAGTACTCAGAGAGTCATGGACCTTCTTACATGAATAGCATCCCTGAAAGGCTCATGACCTGATGAAATAGACATAAATATGGAGCAGGTAGAGCCCAAAGAGAAAGATGGGCAATCAGATCAGGTGCATTGGCAGGTTCTTGTGAGGCGAGCAGAAGTAACGCAACTTAGATTAGGAGTAGGCCTTCCTACTATCAGGTAGCTTTCGCTTAACAATGACCACTGTTTGCCAATTAGGGCCAATTAGCTTTCACTTAATACTGACCGCTGGTTGCCAATTAGGAAGTTAGGAACGGGGCGGAAACCCCCAGGAAAGTCCCGCGCGCGCGAAAGTATTGACCAATGAAATTGCTTTGCAAACGTGTAACCAATCCGCTTCTCACCCTATAAATTTGTATAACAGCTTGGGCTCGGGGCTCTCTGACTCACAGCACTGCGTTGGTTGTGGGCAGAGAGTCCTGGCTCGAGTCAGTAATAAACTTCCCTTCCTGCGAGTTGCATTGTCTTGGAGGCCTTCTCTCTTCCCACTTTGGGGGTTCGGACATTGGGCATAACAATTCTCACTCAAACTCAATAATTAGGCAACCCACTTCAGGAAACAGTGGGGCAAGAAATAAAAGCATTAAGGAAAAACTCTTACTGTTGAAAACCAAAAGTATATGAGAGTAACATTTCCCCACAGCCCAACATTATGACCGCACTCTAGTTTAGTTAACCTGTCTCTTATTGATAGACACCAGAGGCGCTTCCAATCTTTTACTATTACAAAATGTAATGTATATGAATTTTCAGTCTTTTGCTATTACAAAAAGATATCATGGATATGAATATTCAAAAATGAATACCATTCTGCACATAAAATTTCACACATATGGGATTATATCAGAATGATGAATTCCTGGAGGTGAAACTGCTGGGTGAAAAGAATATGTGCATTTAAAATTTTGTGAGATATTCTCAAATTGCCCTATATGGAGGTTACAGTAACACCCTTAGAAATGTGTGAAAGGGTCTATGTCTCCACATCTTTTCAACAGGATGTGTTAGTAAGACCTTCTAATCTTTGCCACTATAATACACAAAATATAGTGTCTTTAAAACATCATTTATTTTCTCTTATTATGAGTAAGATTAAATGTCTTTTCTTACCTTTAAGAGCTATTTTCATTTTTGCATGTGAACTGTCTCTTGACCTTCTATGTTCCATTTTCCTATTGGATGCTCATGGATTTTTTTAATAGACTTTATTTTTTAGAACAGTTACAGGTTCACAGTAGAATTGAGTGGAAGTCAAAGAAAGTTCCAAAAACCCTCTGTTCCCACACATACATAGTTTCCTCTACTATCAACAGCCTTTTGTGGGTATTTTTATATTAATCTGTAGACACTGTTTACACTTTAGAAAAATTTTGACTATGATACAAATTACAAATCTTCTTCTAGGTGGTGGCATTCTTTTGACTGCTTATAGTAGTTTAGCCATGTTGAATTTATTTTTAGCATAGTCTAATTTACTTTACTGTTACGCTTTCTGAGTTTTATACTATTCTTAAAAAAGCCTTCTCTACTCTTTGATTATTAAACAGTTCCCCCCATATTTCTTCAAGTGTTTTTATAGTTTCATTTTTGGTTTGTATTAAAATCTTTGAACAATATGAATCCAACAGGTAAGGATCCAACTTTTTTTTTTTTCTAGATGACTATTTAATATCCTTTATTAATGAATCCATATTTTTTTCACTGCTTTGAAATTCTAACAATTATTGATCCCAGATTAATGGGGTCAAATAAATGAAGGGGTTAAACATGTAGATAAAGACCCTCAAATCAACAATCATCTATTTGAAAATAATATTCATGATTGTTCCTCTCAACACTCTTAGAAATTTATCTGGATTCAAATTCCTACTCATCCATTTAGTAATTGCAAAACTATAGGCAAGTGAACATTTCTGAGAACATGGCTTTGGGTTTGTTGTGGGAATTATACGAGAGAATGTGTAACATAGAGCTGTCATGAATATTAATTTATTGTTTAATTCTTGTCAGGTCTTTATTCAGTCCATTCTTCTACTCTCTCCTCTGCAACGACTTCTGACCATGGATAAAAATGACACAGTCCTCATGAGCTTATGAACCCCCAAGGAATAGCCAAGATACTTTAGAAAAGTTTTCCATGGAAATGCTGAAGTAGAGATGGGTCTGTCCAGGTTACCTGGGGGCATATTTATATGATTCCCAGGGCTGAGCTTAGATGCAGTTTGTAGAAGCCATGTTCATGAAAAGGACTGGGAGGAATATAATTTTCTGTCTAATTTTCATGAGGCCCTTCGACTCAGCCGCTACAAATATACCAGCCATATTCTCAAATATATTCAGAAAAACAGGTTGGCTGGTATTTCTTGGTATCAAATTCTATAAAGTAAAAATGACCAGAACTTCTTTTGCTATTCACAAACTTTCTTGTTCTTGCTTTAGTCTTTCGTTGTCCCTTGTGGAAATGAAAAACAGGTGATTACCATCTGTTGCTTCACATTCCAAAAAGTAATTATTAACTGTATCCCAGCCTGATATTATAAAATATCACTTTATTTAATGTTTCTCTGAATGTTCCTGGAAGATTATTCAGCTAGGAAAAAATGAGGGCACTAGAACCATTACAATAATAAAACCAGAGATAAGTTAATCACAGTGAAACAAAAAATGAATAATCATTAGTGGCTGATGAGTGCACTCTGTAAGGAATTCAATATTCTGAATTTTTAATTACTCTTAGACACTAATTCTTGACAAAATACAGCATTTGGAGATAATACCAGTAGATATTGCATGGTAATTATGAAATATAATTTGATGCACTGAGGATTTGAGAGTTTGGAGATGTGTATTCAGGATGAAAGGCAAAATGTGTGTTTTGCTATTTTGATGCTTATTTCTATTTTCTGTTAGTGACTCAGACAAAATCAGAAAATCACAGAATTTCAACACTGGAATAGACACAATAGATCATCTTGTTCCAGCTACCTGGCTTTACAGATGAGGAAACTAAAATTCAGAGATGAAGAGGAATTTGCCTATGTTATCCAGAGTCTTGATGGCCAAGCAGGGGGTTGTACTTAGCACTGGCTTTTAGTCTAGCACTGATTTCATATTTCTTTTTTAAAGTAAACACTTATTTCAGAGACAGTGGTATTACATGTATTTTACACTAATTTTTTTCTTCACTCCTTTACTTATGACACAGGTTCTAATAGCATTTTCTGGCATACAGTGTATCTATGCAAAGATTATACCATCCAGATTTTCCAGACAGTTTCACTTTCAAGTCCTCTGTTTTTACTTGAAGTACAAGTGAAGCTTGGATGCAAAATCAACCTTGCTACTACCTTACATATAGCATATTACCCATAAAGGTCTCTTGATGGATATCATAGCATTACTGATTGGGTCAAGCAACCAACTTCCCCATAAAAACCAACCACAGAAGTGACACCATCGTGTGTTCAGTTTAGCATTCCTATTAGTTAGTGGTAGTAGCTCAGTCATGTGTGACTCTCTAGGACCTCGTGGGCTGTAGAGTGCCAGGTTCCTCTGTCCATGGAATTCTCCAGGCAAGAATACTGGGGTGGGTAACCCTTCCCTTCTCCAGGGGATCTTCCCGACCCAGGGATCGAACCCAGGTCTCCTGCATTGTGAGCAGATTCTTTACCATCTGAGTCACCAGGGAAACCCAAACAGTATGCCAGGAGGCAACAAAACAAAACAGAGGCCCCATTTGAAAAATGTGCTCTGTAAATAACAGGCCTTGTTTTAAATGTGCACTGGGAATCTTAATTCCCAAAACAAATCTTTAAACTATATCCTTCGTGTCAAGTGGGGATTGACTTCTGACAATGATTCCAGGCCATTGTTCCAGAAAGGACAGTGAATGAATGACCTGTGAGAGGCGATTGTGCTTGCTGAAGTCCTGGAGACAAACGGGGCTGCCGCTGCCTTCAGAGTTTCAGCGCAGTAGCGTTTTTCTGCTTGTCTGAAGATTCAGTGTTTTCAGGCCTGATATATAAGTTGGAGATGCCAGGGAAGATTTTATATATATATATATAATATATGGCAAATATATATATAATATATGGCAAATATATATATAATATGGCAAATAAATACATACACACACACACACACACACACACACACACATATATATATATAGCAAATCAGGTAGGAATTATCTTGTAGATTTGAGTAGTAGGTATGGACACTGACTAACATCCTGTTTACAACAGTCCCCGTGTTTGTACTCCCGTCCTTCCCTGAAGGACACCAAGCCCTTCTTTCAATTCATCACAGAGTCCTCACTAGAAGGAAAGAACAGAGAAAGGGTTAGCAGCGGTGTCTAGCCATTCCTTCCAGCCAGCCTAGAGGAGGCTGTTTGTGGTCCCCGGCTGTGGTCATAAACGGGTCCACTCTCTGTTACACTGCAGACTGACTCCTTAGGGATGGCTTCGTCTCTATTACCTGCCTCTGATATGGGATGCAAAAGAGGAGTGCTGGAGTGTGGAAGGAGAGGAGTTTCTCTTCCCTATCCTCATCCAAATGATATTTTATTTGAGAAACTTGCTTACTGTTGAGTCACTCTGAACCAAACGTGTATTGTAAGGCAGAGGCCACTGTCATCCCACAGCATAAAGGTATGGTTTATATTCCACGGTAGGGAGTTTTCCAGGGGGTACAGCTGGTAAAGAATCGGCCTGCCAGTGCAGGAGACTCAAGATATGAGGTTTCGATCCCTGGGTTGGGGAGATCCCCTGGAATAGGAAATGGCAACCCAGGCCAGTATTCTTGCCTGGAGAATCCCATGACCAGAGGAGCCTGGCAGGCTACAGTCCATGGGGTTGCAAGAGCCAGACACGACTGAGTGACTGAAGGGGATTTGATGTGACTGCCTGATCATGAGGAGCCTGGCTCTGGGCCCTACCTGCCTTGGTCTTGGCATTTCTGTTACTGGAGCAAGAACCCTGGTGGTCATGTTCTCGAGTTCCATACTTAGACTGCAACTGCTAAAGACACAGAAGGGATACAGCTGTCTCCAGAATGCAAATAGAAAACTGAACCCTTCACCCTTATTTTTATTCCCTTCTACTTTCACACACACACACACACACACACACACACGCATTCACAGAGATAAGGAAGGCAGTGTAAAATTTTACCTCTCAAAGACAATACATCACACAACAGATACAATTTCAATCATTTTAAATATAGTTAATTTGTATAACATTTTTACATACACATTCAAATTATATTTTACAAATGTACATACACCGTTTTTTTTTTTTTACAAAATTATATCATATGAAGTAGAATAACACTTTATGAAGATGCATGGTCTGCCATCTCTGAGAATCAAGGCAGCCTCTTATGTATAACAAGCAATCTTCTTGACCTGTATGTTCTTGCCTTTATCTATCTTAATGGGGAAGAACTTAGGGTGTTCAGGTAAGAAGTTTTTATGGTTGAATCATAGAAATTTATGCAATGTATAAAAGAAGCATTCTCACTGTTCTTCTTCTGACCTATTAACCTCCCCTAAATCTATCAGTTCAAGGGAAAAGAGAAAATAAAAAAAGAATTTTTTCTACAAAAGGAATTAGACTCAAACTCCAGCTTTGAGAATTAATGTTATTTGGGGGAAAGTATTTTTGTTTACAAATGCTAAAGTCCAGGCCAACATGGGCATGGTGGATAGAGGAAAATTTCATTCGTTAAGCAGCAGGAAGCTCAACCTACCTTTCACTGGTCTAAGTGGCTTAGGTGACTGATAAAAAGCATCAGAAATTGCCCCATGTGACTTTTTCCAAAAATGGATAAAATCCACCCTTTGGGTACAAATATATCTTATGACAGAATAGGTCCAAATGACCAGAAATGTAAAAAGGTCTTTTAGCAAGACATTTTTTGTGTAATAAGTGGGAAGGAGTTACCAGAAATTTAACAGAGTAAAGAGTGGTTGAGAAGTCCAGCTGCAGATAAGTCTGCCTGACTATGGGATGGAGCCGTGCCCAGTCCAGTGGGCAGGGTGACCTTGCCTCCCCTCCTACTGTTGTTAACACCAATGTTCAAAACCCATGGGCCTTGCAGGTGTACCACGTGGAAGGTACTGTTGGTAAATGTTTCATGGCCCGTGTGCACACTCCTGCACATACTGCAGGATCACACACAGACACCATGCACTGTCTGTAGCATACCTATATCTAGATGCTTTACCCAAAGACCAAAGTTTGTGTTTTAGAACCTAATCATTCTTCTTCCTATGTCTCTTTTCTTTTTTTAGAAAAATTTCTTTTATTTAAATTAAAAAGGCATAAAGAAAAAATACAGTGAACACCTGTTATCCACCACCCAAAATAAGAGGGGGTTAAAAAAAAAAAAAAAGATTACCTGGTTCTTAAGGACCATTCCTTTGCTCTTTCATCAAACAATGGTAATGATAAATGGAAGCATTCCCTGTTTAGGTACTCTTACTTGGCAACTAAAATAGTGGTATTTCACCTGGTGTCTCTGTCCTCTATTTAACTGGAGTGTGAAACCATTAATACCAGGCAGACAGGAGGGTCTGTAGCAGTGTAGACCTTAGGATGAACGTGTGATAAAACACAGGCCTCAAAGACTAGCCCCAGATCTCACTCTTTCAACCTAGGACTCACCCTGACCAAGGAACTAATTTTTCTTCAAATATTGGACAACATGATTTGGACACAAAGAGTAAACAGATACAGCAGTGGATCAAAAAATCGTATCAAGTCGTAAAGGGAAGAGTGCAGACGAGCCCGAGAACAAAATGGTAAGTGAAAACAGGCCTGAGTGACTGCTTGCGTCTTTTTGTTTTCTGAGCTACAAATACAACTGTAGAAAACCTCGAAAACATAAAGGCAGAGAAAAGCAACTAATAATTCTGCCCAGTCTTGGGAGCAGCTTTCTAATTGGGTTTTCAAAATGCAAAATGTATACAGCTTTTTCCCACTGTAACGTAAGTACTTTGCCATGTGAGAACACTACTTCCTAACTTAAGGGCTATATACTATTCTACTTCACAGACTGTAGAGTGTCTAACATTTAAATAGGAAAACTAGAAACTGTATAGGTTCATCTTTTTAAGTCTGATTCCTCTTTATAAATGCCTATGAGAAGCATTCAAGTCAAACTCTTCTAGAAAGTGTCAGTTTACAGTCCCAGGATAAGTCTGGAGGATTTGGCTTTTGGAGTTACACAGCTTACCAGCCAATAAAGGCAGCGTTTACACCAGTGGTTTTCAGCCCTAGCTCCAGGCTAGAATGACCCAGGCCCTGGGCCCAGTCCAGCCCACCCAGAATCTCTAGAACTATGTGTCTGTCTTTTTCTAACCACTTCAATGACTCTGTGAAGGACAGTTGGGAATAGCACTGGGCTGACAACCTGGGGGGACAAGGGGGCCCTGCCAGTGCCCAAACCCACCGCTCAGTACTTTTTGTGAGAGGGTGATCTGGGCCAAACACAGCCTCTCGGTGCCATGACAGAGGATTCAAAACCACCAAGACTTTAGTGCATTGGCCTAGTTACATGGAGTTTGTCCAACCACCTGGTTATTGTACAGGTTTTGATCAGCTTAACCAGGTCTATATGATTTGACTTAGCAAATCCCTCATATAGCAATTCAAGAATGCTGCCTTTTATGGGTATTAGATAAGCATTAACACAAGAAAGAACCAGAGGTGTTGGTTTTACACTAGCCTTTTGTTTCCTCAATTCTCCAAGCAAAGCTTCAGCAACATGTGAACCGTGAACTTCCAGATGTTCAAGCTGGTTTTAGAAAGGGCAGAGGAACCAGAGATCAAATTGCCAACGTTCGCTGGATCATCAAAAAAGCAAGAGAGTTCCAGAAAAACATCTATTTCTGCTTTATTGACTATGCCAAAGCCTTTGACTGTGTGGCTCACAATAAACTGTGGAAAATTCTGAAAGAGATGGGAATACCAGACCATCTGACCTGCCTCTTGAGAAACCTGTATGCAGGTCAGGAAGCAACAGTTAGAACTGGACATGGAACAACAGACTGGTTCCAAATAGGAAAAGGAGTACGTCAAGGCTGTGTATTGTCACCCTGCTTATTTAATTTCTATGCAGAGTACATCATGAGAAACGCTGGGCTGGAAGAAGCACAAGCTGGAATCAAGATTGCCAGGAGAGATATCAATAACCTCAGATATGCAGACTACACCACCCTTATGGCATAAAGTGAAGAGGAACGAAAAAGCCTCTTGATGAAAGTGAAGGAGGAGAGTGAAAAAGTTGGATTAAAACTCAACATTCAGAAAACTAAGATCATGGCATCCGGTCCCATCACCTCATGGGAAATAGATGGGGAGACAGTGGAAACAGTGACAGACTTTATTTTGGGGGGGCTCCAAAATCACTGCAGATGGTGACTGCAGCCATGAATTAAAAGACGCTTACTCGTTGGAAGGAAAGTTATGACCAACCTGGATAGCATATTAAAAAGCAGAGACATTACTTTGCCAACTAAGGTCCGTCTAGTCAAGGCTATGGTTTTTCCATACATGGTTTTTCATGTATGGATGTGAGAGTTGAACTATAAAGAAAGCTGAGCACTAAAGAATTGATGCTTTTGAACTGTGGTGTTGGAGAAGACTCTTGATAGTCCCTTGGATTGCAAGGAGATCCAACCAGTCCATCCTAAAGGAGATCAGTCCTGGGTGTTCATTGGAAGGACTGATGTTGAAACTGAAACTCCAATACTTTGGTCACCTCATGAGAAGAATTGACTCATTGGAAAAAACCCTAATTCTGGGAACGATTGGGGGCAGGAGAAGGGGATGACAGAGGATGAGATGGCTGGATGGCATCAATGACTCAATGGACATGGGTTTGGGTAGATTCCAGGAGTTTGTGATGGACAGGGAGGCCTGGTGTGCTGTGATTCATGGGGTCGCAAAGAGTCGGAAATGACTGAGAGACTGAACTGAAGTTTGTTTCCTCTTCTAGGAGGAGACGTGTAATCGATTCGTCCAGACCATGTCTGGAATTGCAACCTTCTCATCCAGGCCGCAGCCCATTGGAAGGGGCAAGGTTGTGATGTGTGTTCTTCCTCCTTAGAGCAAAATGGAGGGAGAGCAGCTCCGGGCACCCCGAGAGGAGACGCTCTGAAAAGGGAAAGAAGAGAAATTTGGAATATCTGGTGTCCTGCCGCAGTGACTTCAACAAACATGTGCTTCTGGGAGAGAAAACCGAGCTGGCTGGTCTGTGGTCCTCCACACAACACAGTCGGGTGTGCGGCTGCGGTCAGCATGGCGACATGGGAAGCACGTGGCCTTCCATGCAGCTCCGCGGCTCCCCGTTTCTGGGCAAAGTCACAACCAGGCCCTGTGTTCTCTTAGGAGGGAGGCATCCACTGACTTGAGAGGCCATGCTCCACTTCTCACAAGACAGCCTCACTTTGATATTCTTATTGTCAGGTTCTCGCACAACAGCATGCCTGCTGAGGCTCTGCTTCATGGCAAAGGTTTTGCCACAACCAGCATGCTCACACACGAAGGGGCGCCACTCCTCATGGAAGGAGAGAATATGGCTCTGGAGGTTGAACACAGTGGTGTAGGTGTGGCCGCAGCCTTCCAGTGGACACCGGCACACGACCCGCTTGGGGCATGCATCCGCATGTGCTGCTTCAGGAAGTCCTTGCCCTTAAACGTTTTTCTGGCACGCGCCACACATTATGCTCTCTTTATGGGTCTCTCTCATGTGTTTCAGAAGCTCTGTCCATGTTCTTGCCACAAAAGAACATTCTTTTTGACAGATACAGCCCTCGTGGACCTTCTGTGCCACTTCAGACTGCTGGGGGAGGAAAAATGTTTTCCACATCCCTCGTGGGCACACTTGAACAGCGGCTCCTTGGCATGCTGGCACTGGTGGATTTTCAGTTGCTGATGTTTCCTAAAGGTCTTCTCACTACCTTTGAAACTACATGCATGTGTTTTCTGGATTTACATGTTTGCGTTCAAAATGTTTCTTCAAGTTTTATTTTGTGTCAAATTTCTGATCACAGCTGCTAGCTATACAAAGGGCTTTTCTTGGGTGTGAAGCAGGGCAGAGTGGCTGAGACTGTACTCCTTGACCAAGGTCTTGCCACACCCTTCATCAGTTCAATTCAGTTCATTCGCTCAGTCGTGTCCGACTCTTTGTGACCCCATGAACCCCAACACGCCAGGCCTCCCGGCCTCCCTCTCCATCACCAACTACCAGAGTTCACCCAAACTCATGTCCATTGAGTCAGTGATGCCATCCAACCATCTCATCCTCTGTCATCCCCTTCTCCTGCCCTCAATCTTTCCCAGCATCAGGGTCTTTTCAAATTAGTCAGCTCTTCACACCAGGTGGCCAAAGTATTGGAGTTTCAGCTTCAGCATCAGTCCTTCCAGTGAACACCCAGGACTGATCTCCTTTAGGACAGACAGGTTGGATCTCCTTGCAGTTCAAGGGACTCTCAAGAGTCTTCTCCAACACCACAGTTCAAAAGCATCAATTCTTCGGCGCCCAGTTTTCTTTATAGTCACAAACATAGGGTCTCTTCCCCGCTCCCCGTATACTTGCGTAGGTGCGCGTTCTAGCTTCCAAGCCTTGTTGGCTTGGAGCAATCCGCGCTGCAGTTGGGGAAGGAGCAGATGAACCTCCCCTCCGAGGGGCCGCTGGGGGCGGCCGGACGCCGCGGGGCGACACTCTCGCAGGCTGCAACGAATGGGTCAGTGATAGTCAGGGACGACACCGCCTCAGTAACCGAGGCCAAAAGCTCCAGGTTCCTGGGGGCCAAGAACTCAGCCACGTGCTGAGTCACATGCCGTGAAACCAGTGACTAGCGACTGCTTCCGGAGCCCCTACGCGTGGGTCCACTGCACTTCCGGGGGCATGATCCCAGAGGGGCGGGCCCTTCCTACGTCTCTTTTCCTAAGTGAGATGGTGAAGAACAAATGGCAGAGGTCTCTCCTCCAAGGTGGTTTTCAAGTAAGAAGGTTAGTTAGACATGGGGAGAGAAGCCAGAGGACCTTCTTTTCTCCTTGGAGCTAATCACCCACCTCCCAAAGGCCCCCTCTCCTCCTCCGTCTTCGATACTGACTCCAGAGATGCTGATAGAAGCAGGTCACATCCAGCTTTCAATTTCTGCTTTCAATTCCCTTGTCTTTATTGGCATGACATGGTGTACAAGTGTTGCCAAAATTAATACATCATGTTTTCTTACAACAAGTAGTGTTTGGTGTCTTCATATTTCTGTGACAGGGACAATGCTGACCACTTGTAAGTCTTATTTATTAGTTCAGGCAAGAAGAGTGCAGGTATGTACTCTTCTCTCTCACTAATCAAGGTCGATTTATTAGTTTTGATGGAGGAAAATGTAATTTCTAACTTCTCTGTGAGCAGAACTGATGAGAAGCCCTGATTTTATAACTCAGCAGTGCCATCCATGGTCAAAAGCATGGGTGCCACGTCAGCCTGCATTCAAATCCAGGCTCTGCCATTTTTTAGGAACAAGTTGCGTCTCTGTCTCTGGTTTTTGTCTGTGTAACTTTTGTACTTTTTGAATTTTGTAACATGAACATACTTTACTCATTCAGAAAGAAATAAAAATATTAAAAAAAATAATTAAGCCAAGCAGGTGTGACACACAGGACATACCAAAAGAGGAACATCTAGAGGAGTTGTTTGGATAATACCATAGTAATCAGGTCTGAGACACAGAGATCCTACACTTGAAAGTGAGAGGAAAGAGGGTGGGTTGATCGGAAAACACAGTCCAGGCTTTAAAAAGAGACAGAAGGAATGAGGTTGGGTTCCACTGTGGCAGCTGGTTGACATATGTTTCAAGAAACAGGTTCTCCCATTGGGCTTCTTTCTCTCAAATCCTCCTGCCCTCACTATCTGCTCTTATTCCCACCCCTTTTCCACCCACTTTTATAATTTCTTTGATAAATTCCAAATCAGGACTTCTCAACTTCAGAAGCTTCCTCATCTTTCCACACTCCATTTGAC
Organism: Cervus elaphus; assembly: GCF_910594005.1. Classification (NCBI taxonomy): domain Eukaryota; kingdom Metazoa; phylum Chordata; class Mammalia; order Artiodactyla; family Cervidae; genus Cervus; species Cervus elaphus. The sequence continues at coordinate 29,045,541 of NC_057840.1, forward strand.
TAGGGACTTTCCAATGTGTATGATCCCAATATGTCTGAAAGGTTTTTTTTTTTTTTTTTTTAATCATAATTCCTCTCTTCTGTTATAGTAGAACCCAAGCCTTCGTCCCTTCTAGCTACAGGAATATAGCAGGTTGTTTGCACAGAAGGCAGTAATATTGATACTCCTCTCATTCCTGAATCCACACCCTATGACTTTGCAGCTCTTTCTGTGAGAAACTGGAGACTAGTTCCTGGTGGTTAGAGTCTGGGCTGGGTTTATGACTTGCTTTGGCCGGTAGAATGTAATGGAAGTGATGTTATGAGAACTCTGAAGCGTCCATTCAACCCCTCTTGGAATACTTCTCTGAGTCCACCATGTCAAGAAGCCAGGTCCACCATGTGGGAGAGAACCCAGACGCTCTGCCTGTCAGACATATGGGAGGAGCCATCTCAAACCAGAGTTGAGCAGCCAGGTGACTATAAGGGCATGAGTGACCCTGGCCAAACTGGCCCACATTGCTGAGCCCCAGAATTATGAACAAATCAACAGTTTATTTTAAGCCACCATGTTTTGGGTGGTATGTTATGTGGAATAGAAAACTGAAGCAAGACTTCTGATTAAATGTAGTGTTCGAACATTCCCTATGGTTTATCATCAGTTACAGCTGGAAATTCAAGCAGTAGTAGATAGCTGTCACAGTTAAGGGGGGAAGTTGTAGGTGAGCAGGTGGAATCCCTGCACCTGGACCTGCTGGAGCACTTTCTCCCCCAAAATAGCAGCATAATTGCTGGCAGCAGTTTTTCCCCATAAATAGTAATTTTTTACTTACAGAGAAAATATGTATATGGCAGAGATCACAAAATTTCATTCCTATCTTTTATTGGGGGTACACATCAAGACTAGAGTATATGCTTCTCAATTCTAGATCTTGTCTGCAACTACTTAGGGATGGAGTCACCATAGACAAGGTTTTCGTGTCTGCAAAGTCTGGATATGCCATCCTGAATAAGAAGAGAAGGGAGGTGAGTTGCTGTTACAATTGGTGGGTGCAAAAGGGACCTGGAAGAGGGAGGAGGCAGAGCAGCAGTGTACCCACGCGGAGCTGGTGTTGCACCAAATGACCCAGAACATCTGGAACCAAACCTGGCCCCAGGGAATCTGACTTGGGGCTATTGTGGAGCAGGGCCCAGACACTTAAACATCCACAGGGGAAGCTAGTTACATGAAAAAGTACAGTCCACTGGGTAAACAATGAAATGTGAGGAAGCCTGGTGAGTAGACAGTGTATGCAGCATGTAAAGGGGGCACTCATACTCTGCTCTGTGAATTTCTTCAAATGAAAGCCCAGTGTTGCCAGGATTTCCAATTTTGGGGAGAAGAGCTAAAGATTTGGGTTATCCCTTGAAGTCACTCAAGTTTTGAATGTTAATTGACAACTTTAGAAGAATGCAAAATCCTAGGAAGACCACATAAATCATGTATATAGGACTCTTGTTTGTAACACCTGACAAATATAGTCAGAAATGATATGCACTATCTTTAATAGTTGATAAATTCACCATGTTGAACAACTGGTGTGTCCGCTACAGTCGCAGTGCTAACTAAACCTATGCTTAACTGGATATTAACCTTTAGTTGCTGGATTAGGAGGAAATGGGGAGGATACAGAGGCAAGCAGTGGGAAGCTAAAGCCATTGGGAGGGTCTCGGGGCAGGTCCAGGGGTAATGGCTATTTCATAACCAGTGTGGAATTATTTCCGTATCTTAACAAGAGGTAGCATCTACTGGTATGGCTCAGATTATCAACTCTGCCACAAAGAGAGTGAGTTCACAGTACCTGACATTTTTGTTCTGTATTCTATTTTCAGTTTTATCATTAAGGGCAAAAAAATTAATGTAGAGTCTTGCTATTGAATATTATAGCAGTTCTTGCTTTTATTCTCAAATAGCTCCTCTAGGGCCCAGCAACTGTCTCCACAGCAACTACTTCTGTTTTTATAAATCTTAGATCGTGAAGAGGTAGGAAGGAAGCAAGAGTAATGGCTAAACCTTTGCAACCCAAGATTTTCTTTTAAACATGAAAAAGTTTGTAATAAAAGCTGGGATCCTTAGCCTTCCAATTTATAGCCATATCTTGAGTGCCCAAGTGCTGGTTATAACCTCGACAAATGAAATTTATAGCCCAATCCATCAAATATTTATTGAACATTCACTGTGTATCCAGCACTTTGCTAGGTATTGTCAGGGATTCAAAAGGAAAACCAAGATCTAAAAGACCATCTCAATTTCATAGAGAAACAGAAGAGATACCACAGTGATAGTTGAATCAGTGTACAAGGAGGAAGTGGGTTGATCTGAGTAGAGTTGGGTGTTGAAGAGTGATGACAGAAGAGCTGAGGAAAGCAGAAAAATTTGAATTCTAAGCTGACAAAGCTTATCTTCTTTCTCTACTTACCAGGGTGTTTAACTTAAATCAGTTATTTCCCTTCCTATAGACATGGCCAGGGCTAGGGCCATCATGCTTCACAGTACTGTTAGAAGCCCAAGTTTCCCAGGTCATTCTTCAGTATCCCAGTATATATACTGCTGAGTATATGATCGAGCCACCTGATTTCCATCCCATCCCAGTTCCCCACACCTTCCCACACAAGTGAGTTGTTGCACGTTCTATGGACAAAGTCAACAGCAACTGCCTCTAACAAGCCTCAATCCCTTTTCTGGACATTGTCTTCATGATCTAGATAGAATTGAAATGGCATCTGGTCCCATCACCTCATGGGAAATAGATGGGGAGACAGTGGAAACAGTGTCAGACTTTATTTTTCTGGGCTCCAAAATCACTGCAGATGATGACTGCAGCCATGAAATTAAAAGATGCTTACTCCTTGGAAGGAAAGTTATGACCAACCTAGGTAGCATATTAAAAAGCAGAGACATTACTTTGCCAACAAAGGTCTGTCTGGTCAAGGCTATGGTTTTTCCAGTGGTCATGTATGGATGTGAGAGTTGGACTGTGAAGAAAGCTGAGAGCCAAAAAATTGATGCTTTTGAACTGTGGTGTTGGAGAAGACTCTTGAGAGTCCCTTGGACTGCAAGGAGATCCAACAAGTCCATCCTAAAGGAGATCAGTCCTGGGTGTTCATTGGAAGGACTGATGTTGAAGCTGAAACTCCAGTACTTTGGCCACCTCATGTGAAGAGTTGACTCATTGGAAAAGACCCTGATGCTGGGAGGGATTGGGGGCAGGAGGAGAAGGGGACAACAGAGGATGAGATGGCTGGGTGACATCACCTACTCGATGGGCATGAGTTTTGAGCAAACTCTGGGAGTTTGTGATGGACAGGGAGGCCTGGCGTGCTGCGATTCATGGGGTCGCAAAGAGTCGGACACGACTGAGTAACTGAACTGAACTGAACTGAACTCCCTTGGAGTATTGCTTTCTTTGGAGTATTACCAAGTAAAGTTTCCTCCATTCCGCCACCAAATGCCTGGACCAGCAGGTGTTTATGTCCTCCTTGCTCTTCTTTTACTTTCTTTTTTTTTTTTTCTCTTCTTTGTTTATAAAGACAAAACAGAAGCAATTAAACCAAAAACACAGATCTTAAAATCAGACGCTACCCTGTTGCTCCTGCTTTTTACTGTCAGCATAGACTTATAGACTATACCTACGAATACACGAAAACTGGACCACAGTCCTCTTCCCCCTTATCACTCTGTTATCATTCTGATCAATTTCAAATTCCAGGGAGAGGATCTCCCTACACAGCGGCCCTTGTATTATAGCTTTGTGCCCTCCTCAATAGCAATGATCTTTTTCTCCACATTACAACCATCCACTTTGTGGATCTATTACAGATTTTGTTACCACCCTAAACCTTACATCTCTGCAGTCAATACTAGGCGTCTGACTTCTAACTTCCATCTCTTATACTTCTAGCTCCCTTTATCCAGCATTTCCACTCCAGAAATCTTTCAAACTTGTGAGGACATCTCATCTTTTGACTATTGAATTTATTTTCTTTACTCTTCCTTACATTTCCTCACTCATAAAATATTTGTACACTGATGATAGAAGAAAATTCAGAGAGCTTTACTTGATATGAATATTTTATTGAGTGAGAAATAAACTTTCATGAACAGGGATGCTTCAAACCTGAAACTGATAAGAAGTTCAGAGGCATCATGTTCTGGGATGGCTTATAAAGTGAAAATGAGAAAGCTGTTTAACCTTCAGAATGATTGGTTACTACAGTGGGGATTCCCAGATGGCAGGGAATTGGTTAAAAGTGATTATCTCATTTTATTTAAAAAGGTGACTTAAGTTTCATTTATGATTATCAGACACATATACAAGAAATAATTTTTGCTCATGTTGATGAAATAAACTAAATTTTGCTTGCTGATTTTGTCTGCCTGGGGAATCTTCAAACTAGGTCTCTATTTTATTTTATTTTAATATTAATATTTATCCTGTATCCTATTTAAAATATGAAACTCCTCTTTGATCTCATTCCTACCTCCATCACCCCTAAAGTTGTCATAATACTGTTTTTTAATATTAATTTTTAAATAAAAAAATCTAAAGTGAAAATGCATACATTTTCACTTTTAATACATATGTATGCATCCCTAAAGATATGTAGAATTATTTTAGCATGATTTTAGATTTTATAAGAATTGTATTATACTGTATATATTTTACCAATTGCCTTTGTTGCTCAGAATTGGTTTGCTAAATTCACTTGTGTTGGTGCATGGAATTCAGTTCTTCCATTTTCATTCGTTGTAAACTACAGAACACACAGCAATGCATAAATTGAATGAATATGCCACAATTTATTCATTCATTCTTCTATCAGTTGACATTATGTTGCCTGTTGTTATTGTGAGCTTTGCTCATTTCTGTTACAAAACAATGCTGATCATATAGGTTCTCTTTTTTCCATCTTCTACTTTCCTCAAGCTTGAATAGTTTGTAACTCTGTACTTGGAACATAGTATTTTATACAGGGGTCAACGTTGTAACCTGCTGGCCAAATCCATCCAGCTTCCTGGTTTTATAAATAAAATTATTGAAAAGCAGCTATGTTTATTTTTTCCCATGTTGTTTATGACTACTTTCATGCTACAAGAGATGAGCTGCATAATTATGATAGAGATTTTTGGTCTACAAAGTGTAAAATATTTATTATCTGGCTCTTTATAGAAAAAGTTTCCTCATGCTTTTATAGATGTTTATAATTATCAATTCTATATGTTTAGGTTCTTGATTCACAATCAACCTCAAATGATAATACAGTACCTTAAGGAAAACATGTTTTTAAGACTTGGTGACAAGTTTAAGTATATTGATTAATTTTATTCATTTATTTTCTAGTTTCATGGAGATATAATTGACACATACCATTGTGTAAGTTTAAGGTGGACAGCCTGTTGATTCGATACACTTACATATTACAAAATGACTATCACCATAGCTTTAGCTAATACCCATATCACATCACATAATTACCATTTCTTTTTTCTGGTTAATTGTCTTAGCAATTAATTTATTGCATATTTTTTATAATTTTTAAAGCAATGTGCATATATTAATTTCCAAATAATTTTAAAAGCAACATGCAAGTACTCTAGAAAAGTTTTAAGACATAAATATAAAAACATCCATTTTTGCTCTACCAATTAGACGTAACTTCTATGTCATGTTCTTATATTTCCTTTTAGACCCTTTATCTGTACTTTTCTGTGGGTGTTTACAAAGAACAATTTTGAGAGGACAGTCTCTGGATGAAAGTGGTGACTTTTCATATAAGAAATTCAATCTCTACTTTCAAGAGGTTTTAGCTAACTGACTTCACCTGATCCACAGGCAGTCACTATGGTCTCATCACTGTTTTATCTCCTCCTAGAGATTTCCATCAAGAAATATATGAGAGAACAATAGGCCTTAACATCTGGAGTGCCCAGAAGGTCAAGTGAAAATGGGCCCTTTCATATTGCTCTGTATCATTTGATCCTGAAATCACCATGACCACACCATTGTATTTGCTTTGCTAGAGTAGGAAGCATGCAAAATAAAATGTTGTGTTTTATATTTGGCAGTAAATTTTGTGAGAGGAAGCTCATCACTAAGAAATTTTATCACTTATAAAGTTTCTACCAGAGACGTTAGAGCCTAGTGTTCAAAATCAAGACTATGGGATCAGTTCAAATTCTGCCTCTGCTAGTTTCTAGTTCTTTGATCTCAGGCAATCTATTACCCAGTGTATGTTTCAATTTCTTCATCTGTCAAATAGGCATAATTATTGGACTAACTTCCTATGGCTACTGTGAAGATTCAGTGGGTTAAAAATATATAAACTTAGTTAGACGATTACTGGACATGTAGTAAGTATATTTAGCATACCTACTTTATTAATAAAATGAGCACATCTCACATTTTTTGAGAGAAAGAATAAATTAACTTTACCTTTGTTACTGGCTTAATACAAAGTCACTTTTTGAAGACAAAAATACTCATCTGATCTATGGCATTGCTGGTTCAATACGGCACAAGTACTGAATCTATTTTGGATTAAAGTTTTCAAATTGTAACAGTATGCAACTGGGGAAAGCCTTAGATAGTATTAATATTTATACTGTTTTCTTAAGGACTTTAGTTAGGTTGACCCTCCTTTTTCATTCTTGCAGAATCTTCAGGAAAACATTCCTTTTTTGCAAACTATGCAACATGCTTTTCTTCCTCCTTTAAGACTAATTTTCATTTTAATTGTGTCATAAAGGACATAACCAGACAGATAGCAAGACCCAGAGCCACATTTCTGTCTTAGCAATAGTGTTAACTTGAACCAGTGCCTCAATCTTTCTGAGCATCCGTTTTCTCAACTCTGAGTTCAGCAGAGTAACATTTATTCTCTCTAAATTGCATAGGTATTGTGAGGACCAAATGAGATAATGTGAAAGCTAAGAATATAGTATTATACCAGTTGTTGTTCAGTCCCTCAGTTGTGTCCAACTTTTTGCGACCCCATGGACTGCAGTATACCAGGCCTCCCTGTCCTCCACTATTTCCCAGAGTTTGCTCAAACTCATATGCATTGAGTTGTTGATGCCATCCAATCATCTCATCCTCTGTCACCCCTTTCTCCTCCTGCCCTCAATCTTTCCCAGCATCAGGGTCTTTTCCAATGAGTCAGCTCTTTGCATCAGGTGGCCAAAGAATTGGAGTTTCAGCTTCAGCATTAGTCCTTCCAATGAATATTCAGAGTTGATTTCCCTTAGCATTGATTGGTTTGTTCTCCTTGCTGTCCAAAGAACTCTCAAGAGTCTTCTTTAGCACAACAGTTCAAAAGCATCAACTCTTTGGCATTCAGCCTTTTTATGGTCCACCTCTCACAACCATAAATGACTACTGGAAAAACCACAGCTTTGACTATACAGACCTTTGCCGGCAAAGTGATGTCTTTGCTTTTTAATACACTGTCTAGGTTTGTCATAACTTTTCTTCCAAGGAGCCAGCATCTTTTAATTTCATGGCTGCAGTCACCATCCACAGGGATTTTGGAACCCAAGAAATAAAATCTGTTACTGTTTCCATATTTTCCCTTTCTATTTGCCATGATGTGATGGGACTGGATACCATGATCTTTGTTTTTTGAATGTTGTTTTTTAAGCCAGCTTTTTCACTCTCCTCTTTCACCTTCATCACGATACAGTTGGCTGTGATCATCTCTTCCAGTCTACTGATGCCACGATGATACCCAGTGAGCACTGCTCCTCAGGAGAGCAGCAAGAATGCAACTCCTCAGCGTGAACTATGGGAAAGTATATATGAAATAAAATGGATGTTTTTCTAGGAATGTAAGGGAGTAGCATCCAGAAAGATGATGCCAAATGTACTTTTCCCACTTAGTTTCAATTTTCATTGTGATAAATCAAAGCTAGATTCTCTTAAATATTTAAATATCTCTTTGGTGAATATCTCACTCTTTTTTTGGGGTGGCAGAGGACACTGAACAAATAATTTTCCAGAAAACTGGCCTCTTTATTTCTATCCCCTGTGCCTGTGCCCAGGCAACAGGTTGTGCCAGTAAAGTAAACAGCACTGATTCAGTCAGTAATGCTATTAGATGGCATGGGCTTAGGAGACACTGAAATTTGATTTCTCTTGCCCAGGATATAATTTCTCCCTGTAAAATTAGAGCTTATGTAAATTTTGCAATCTTATTAGATTTTGCAATCCCTTACTAGAATTTTGGTTCTCTCTGATATATTAAATGTCCTGCCCATTCTCATGGCCTACATACATTTGACAAGAGCACTAGATGCAGGCATTGGAACAGCTACTGGAAATGTATCAAAACCCCTGCTTTTGGTGAGTTTATACTGTGGGATATAGTACTTGTGTCCTGCCATTTGCAAAAGGATTTTGAGTGGTATGTATAATTAAAATTAAAGTCAAGGAAAGGAAGAGAAATAGAAATAAAAATGAAAGAGACCCCACATAAGAAAAACACATCAGTAGACTTCACTTGTCTCCTACAATGAGTTAATCACCATTCTTTGGAAATGGATAGGCTTCAGTTATGTCACCTCCTAAAGAAAAAGAGATTCAACTCAAGCTACATAGTCAAATACTCCAATAAAATTCTCTGTCCCACCACTGCTATACACACTTTTCTAGAGAGGCGAGGGTTTCTCTGATTAAACATAGTCCGTTGTAATCCTTGTTTTATTACAGAAACATTGTTCAAATAGGCAAATGTGGTATTGACTTTTTATATGGAAAACAGTATACATGAATCTAACCCAGTTAAGGTATTTTGTTTTTGTTTTTTTTTTTTTTTAGAGGTCTGAAATAATTATAGCTCAGCTACTTGTTAGGGATAAACTAAGGAAAAATCTGGACATGCTAATGCATAGATCCTGCACTCTTTGAGCAAATTCTTTTAACAAAGAGATTCATTCCCTCATTCATTTATCAAATATACAGTTGATGCTTGAACAAAGTCAGAGTTAAGAGTGTCAACCCCCTGCACTGCTGAAATTCAATTATAGTTAGTAGTCAGCCCTCCATATCTGTGGTTACCCCGTGTCTGTGGATTCAACCAACCACAGACCATGTACTACTCTAATAGTTACTATTGAAAAAAATATGGATATAAGTGAACCCAGGCACTTCAAATCTATGTTATTCAAAGGCCAATTATGTATAGTACAGTGTTCTGTTTTGTAACTTAATCAAAGTCTTTGCTGGTTCCAGCATGCAGTGTGTTTAAGATTCCTACATGGGTATTTCAGGAATCAAAGACTGAGTGTGCTGATGAATCCTACAAATGAAAACAAAAGTCGAACAGGCAGATTAGAACATGAAGGCAACAAAATCGTTTCATTTATTATCGTTTAAAATAAAATTTATGCCTGCTCTGAGGATGTCACAGCTGTAGAGTTAATCAAATAACTAGTTTGACAAGTGCTGGAACCCACCAATTGGTATAGATGTTAAATTTTTCAAGTGGCAAGAAATCTTTTCATGGGAACTTTCGTGATGTTAAGAAATTGATCACATATTTTAATGTGACTACACAAACTATACTTACGGAGTCTCAACTGATGAAATCTCTAGAATTCATCATCTATAGATTGTATAATTAACAAGGGTAGGTAACATTTACTGTGGATTTGCTAAGTGATTTACACAAGCAATCTACTCTCTGTTGTTGTAGAAAATATTAGGTCTCATCTCCCACTCCAAGAGATTCTGCTCCAGAATGTGATTTTTCATCACTCAGTTTATAAGAATGAGTTAAATTTAGTTTTTTGTTCCACAAATCTTTACTGAGTACTTACTACACATCAGACATTGTACTAAATGCTAAGGATGAAAGAGGCTATGCTCTTAGCAAATGTAAACTTAAAAATTTCATCTAGAGAATTTGGTGTGTCCACTCCCAATATCAACAGATCCTAGCCCTGGAAAAAGGAAAGATTACCCACTCTGGTATTCTTGTCTGGGAAATCCCATGGACAGAGGAGCCTGGCGGGCTACAGTCCATGGGGTCTCAAAGGGTTGGACACGACTGAGCGACTAACACTTTCCCTTCTTCAGGCTGAGTACAAAGGGAATCTCACCTACATTGTTTGACTATTTGGATGCTATAAGCAAAGCTCACAATGTCTTTAACAGAATTAGGTCTATTCTTCTCCTTTGACAAATAAGTTTTCCTAATGCTGTGGAGGGATAGGATCTTAGTTGGAATTCTGTGCTGAAACATAGAGTTGAGGAAAAAACACATCTCAGTGTTAACCTCTACCTGGGGTACTTCTCATCTTGTTCATCCCACATCCAGAGGTGCCTCACGTACATTCATGTGTATTCACGTGTCTGTGCACAGCCTCCCTTTGACTATCTCTTAGACATAAAGATGATCACATATGTAGTGTGATCCATCCTCAGGGGAATAGACTAAGCTTCATAGAGCCCTAGAATCAGACCCAGGACTGGTAAGCAAGAAATTCTGTGAACCCTGGTACCCAAGCATGACCTAGAGAGAGAGAGGGGTGTGGGCTCCTGGCATCTATGTTGTGTTGGTACCATGAATCCCCTACTGTGAGGGGTGATGCACAACCAAACGTGGGCCCAGCGGGTGCCCTCTATACCAGGTATTGGCCTCCTCCCAGGGAACTGGGCCACACAGCGGGAGGCGAGAGGCAGGTTAGCCAGCGAAGCTTCATTTGTGTTTAAACCACACCCTGTGGGTTCATGTTACCATCTGAGCTCAGGAAAACAAACTCAGGGAACCCACTGATTCTTAATTATGGTAAACTGTATAATTATTTCATTATATATCACAATGTGATAATAATGAGAGCTTCCATGGTGGCTCAGATGGTAAAGAATCTGACTGCAATGCAAGAGACCTGGGTTCAATCCCTGGGTAGGGAATATCCCCTGGAGAAGGGAATGGCTTACCCACTCCAGTATTCTGGCCTGGAAATAATAGAAACAAAGTGCACAATACATGTAAGGAGCGTGAATGATCCCAAAACTGTCCCCACACACTTCAGTCCCTGCAAAAAATGTCGTGCACTAAATTGGTCCCTGGTGTCAAAAAAGTTGGGAAGCACTGCTGTATACTATGGGAATGGGATGGAGGCAAGGGTAGGGGGGTTATTGTTGTTGTTGTTCAATCACTAAATCACATCTGACTCTTTCTGACCCCATGGACTGCAGCATGCCAGGCTTCCCTGTCCATCAATATTCCCCTGAATTTGCTCAAACTCATGCCCATTGAGTCAGTGATGCCATCCAACCATCTCATCCTCTGCCTTCCCCCTCTCCTCCTGCCTTCAATATTTCCCAGCATCGGGGTCTTTTCCAGTGAGTTGGCTCTTCACATCAGGTGGCCAAGGTATTGGAGCTTCAGCTTCAGCATCAGTACTTCCAGTGAATATTCAGGATTGATTTCTTTTACGATTGTCTGGTTTGATCTTCTCACTGTCCAAGGAACTCTCTAGAGTCTTCTCCAGCACCATAATTCAAACACATCAATTCTTTGGCACGCAGCCTTCTTTATGGTCTAACTCTCACATCCACAACATAGCAAAATTATAGCTTTGACTATACGGATCTTTGTCGGCAAAGTGCTCTGTTTTTAAATATGCTTTAGACCAAGATAATAGCTACCCTATTATCTTGGTCTAAAAATAGTAATTGCTGCAAGTGATGAGAGGTTAACCATCCCAACAGCTCTGCTCACAAATTATGTGATCCACCTACCTGTAGCTCACTCCCTGCCTCCACCCATAATGACCTGCAAGAATACGAAAGAATAACTAGAACTTTCTAGCACATGTGAAAGCCCCACTCAACTCATGCACGCATGCTAAGTCACTTCAGTTGTGTCCAACTCTTTGCAATCCTATGAACTGTAGTCCTCCAGGCTCTTCTGTCCGTGGGATTCTCTAAGCAAGAATACTAGGGTGGGTTGCCATGCCCTCCTCCAGGGGATCTTCTCAAACTAGAGATTGAATTTCGCATCTCTTCTATTTCTTGCATTGGCAGGAGGGTTCTTTACCCCTGGGGTCACCTGGGAAGCCACATTCAACCCATATTGTTCACTTAAAACCCTCTCTTTACCTCCTGCATGAGTGCTCAGTTCAGCTCAGTTCACTTGCTCAGTCTTTTCCGACTCTTTGCGACCCCATGGACTGCAGCACTCCAGGCTTCCCTATCCTTCTGGAGATTGCTCAAATTCATGTCCATCGAGTTGGTGATGCCATCCAACCATCTCATCCTCTGTCGTCCCCTTCTCCTCATACCTTCAATCTTTCCCAGAATGACCCTGATTCTGGTCATCAGGGTCATTTCCAAGGAGTCAGTTCTTCCCATCAGGTGGCCAAAGTATTGGAGTTTCAACTTCAGCATCAGTCCTTCCAATGAACATTCAGGACTGATTTCATTTAAGATTGACTGGTTTGTTCTCCTTGCTCACCAAGGGACTCTCAACAGTCTTCCCCAGCAGCACAGTTTAAAAGCATCAATTCTTTGTTGCTCAGCTTTCTTTATAGTCCAACTCTTACATCCATACGTGACTATTGGAAAAACCATAGCTGTGACTAGATGGACCTTTGTTGGCAAAGGAATGTCTCTGCTTTTTAATAAGCTGTCTAGGTTGGTCATAGCTTTTCTTCCAAGGATCACGTGTCTTTTACTTCATGGCTGCAGTTACCATCTGCAGCGATTTTGGAGCCCAAAAATATAAAGTCTCTCACTATTTCCATTATTTCCCCATCTATTTGCCATGAAGTGATGGGACTGGATGCCATGATCTTAGTTTTCTGAATGTTGAGTTTTAAGCCAACTTTTTCACTCTCCGCTTTCACTTTTATCAAGAGGCTTTTTAGTTCTTTGTCACTTTCTGCCAAAAGGTTGGTGTCATCTGAGTATCTGAGGTTACTGATGTTTCTCCAGGCAATCTTGAAGTGCTTTATCCTGTGCTTCATCCAGCCCAGCATTTTGCATGATGTACTCTGCAAAAAGTTAAATAAGCATGGTGACAATATACAGCCTTGATGTATTCCTTTCCCGATTTGGAACCAGTCTGTTGTTCCATGCCCTGTTTTAACTGCAGCTTGCTTCCCTGGTGGCTCAGAGGTTAAAGCATGTGCCTCCAATGCGGGAGACCCGGGTTCAATCCTTGGGTAGGGAAGATCCTCTGGAGAAGGAAATGGTAACCCACTCCAGTATTCTTGCCTGGAGAATCGCATGGATGGAGGAGCCTGGTAGGCTACAGTCCACGGGGTCACAAAAAGTCAGATATGACTGAGTGACTTCACTTTCTTTCTTGAGCTGCATACAGATTTCTCACAAGGCACGTAAGGTGTTCTGGTAGTCCCATCTCTTGAAGAATTTTGCACAGTTTGTTGTGATCCACACAGTCAAGGCTTTGGCATAGTCAATAAAGCAAAGGTAGATGTTTTCCTGGAAATCCCTTGCTTTTTCAATGATCCAAAGGATGCTGGCAATTTGATCTCTGGTTCCTCTGCCTTTTCTAAATCCAGCTTGAACATCTGGAAGTTTACAGTTCACATACTGTTGAGCCTGTCTTAGAGAATTTTGAGCATTACTTTCTAGCATGTGAGATGAGTGCAATTGTGCAGTAGTTTGAGCATTCTTTGGTATTGCCTTTCTTTGGAATTGGCATGAAAACTAACCTTTTCCAGTCCCGTGGCTACTGCTGAGTTTTCCAAATTTGCTGGCATATTGAATGCAACACTTTCACAACATCATCTTTTAGGATTTGAAATAGCTCAACTGGAATTCCTTCATGTCCACTGGCTTTTATTGTGGAGATCCTTCCTAAGGCCCACTTGACTTCACATTCCAAGATGTCTGGCTCTAGATGGGTGATCACACCATTGTGGTTATCTGGGTCAAGAAGATCTTTTTTGTACAGTTCTTCCGTGTATTCTTGCCACCTCTTCTTAATATCTTCTGCTTCTGTTAGGTCCATACCATTTCTATGCTTTATTATGCCCATCTTTGCATGAAATGTTCCCTTGGTATCTCTAATTTTCTTGAAGAAATCTCTAGTCTTTCCCATTCTATTGTTTTCCTCTATTTCTTTGCATTGTTCACTGATGAAGGCTTTCTTATCTCTCCTTGCTCTTCTTTGGAACTCTGCATTCAAATGGGTATGTCTTTTCTTTTCTCCTTTGCCTTTCACCTCTCTTTTCTCAGCTATTTGTAAGGCCTCCTTGGACAACCACTTTGCCTTTTTGCATTTCTTTTTCTTGGGGATGATCTTGATCACTGCCTCCTGTACAATGTCATGAATCTCCATCCATAGTTCTTCAGGCACTCTGTCTATCTGATCTAATCCCTTGAATCTATTTGGCACTTCCACTGTATAATCATAAGGGATTTGATTTAGGTCCTACCTGAATGGTCTAGTGGTTTTCCCCACTTTCTTCAATTTAAATCTGAAGTTGGCAATAAGGAGTTCATGATCTGAGCCACAGTCAGCTCCAGGTCTTGTTTTTGCTGACTGAATAGAGCTTCTCCATCTTTGGCTGCAAAGAATATAATCAATCTGATTTCAGTATTGACCATCTGGTGATGTACATATGTAGAGTCTTCTCTTGTGTTGTTGGAGAGGGTGTTTACTATGACCAGTGCATTCTCTTGGCAAACTCTGTTAGCCTTTGCCCTGCTTCATTCTGTACTCCAAGGCCAAATTTGCCTGTTACTCCAGGTATCTCTTAACTTCCTAGTTTTGCACTGCAGTCCCCCATAATGAAAAGGACATCTCTTTGAGGTATTCATTCCAGAAGGTCTTCCCATTCTATTATTTTCCTCTATTTCTTTGCATTGTTCTCTGAGGAAGGCTTTCTTATCTCTCCTTTCTATTCTTTGGAACTCTGCATTCAAATGGGTATAGCTTTCCTTTCCTAGGTCTTCATAGAACCGTTCAAGTTCAGCTTCTTCAGCATTACTGGTTGGGGTGTAGACTTGGATTACTGTGATATTGAATGGTTTGCCTTGAAAATGAACAGAAATCATTCTGTAGTTTTTGAGTTTGCACCCCAAAACTACATTCCAGACTCTTGTATTGACTATGAGGGCTATTCCATTTCTTCTACTGGATTCTTGCCAACAGTAGTAGATATAATAGTCATCTGAGTTAAATTTGCCATTCCAGTTCATTTTGGTTTGCTGATTCCTAAATTGTAGATGTTTACTCTTGCCGTCTCCTGTTTGACCACTTCCAATTTATCCTGATTCATGGACCTAACATTCCAAGTTCCTATGCAATATTATTCCTCACAGCATCAGGCTTTATTTTCATCACCATTCACATCCACAAATGCTAGGCATATACATACACTCCTATCCCCCTAAACAAGGAAAAGACTATTGTTCAAAGACCAAGTTTATAGTTTTGTTTCCCTTGTAACTAACATGTCTGCTCTTTTTATCACTCAGTCTCCTTCTTTTGTTTATAAATGCTGTCAGCTTCTAAAGAACATGTGTCTGTATAGCTTCCAAGATAACTTTCTGATAAAAGAGACTATCTCTTTGATACTATTTAGAAAATTGATAGTTGGAAGACCTTTCCCAATTGATTCTTAGCACTTAAAATTTTTTGAAGAATAGTCTCCCAAATGCAAATGTGACTGTTCTTTCATTTTTCATACATTCTTCATTTTTCTTTTGGCACCATAATAACTTTTTTGTAAACTAACTTGGAATAAAAACTCCTTGACCTTAGTTTGATAATCTATAATAATAATTTCCATTTTGCAACTTTTGTGAGAATACAAAATATATATGTAAATAGAAACTAATGTAATATCAGGTAAATCATTGACACAATTAAAAGATTGCCGTTACTACATTTAATTATTATTCTAACTCTTCAGTAAGGAATATCAGGGAACTCTAGTCAGATTCTAAAAATTCAGGTGAATAAACCACAGAATTTCCAGCTTAAGCAGTAAATAATCTTTTGAACTCATTTTATAATTGATGTTAATTCAAAAATAATTCTACTCTTACGCTATGCTTATGCTAGTTAATTCTATTCAACATCTAGCTTTTGTCCTCACAATGCTCCATCAATCAGTCCTTTTGGATCATGAATTAGTAAGCCTCCAAAATAAAGTGACAGGTTAATTAAATTATGCAAGGCAAATGGTTTTCAATTCCATACCCCAATAGAGAGGAGAGGGACATTGAAAATTTATGATTACATCAAGTCTTCTCTGCCTTCCCTATCATTCCCTAATAATAACTCCAGGCCAATGACAGCGCAATTACTCTAAACTTTTAAGGCTATAAATATTATCAAATTTGACCTGGTTAAGTCATATAACCTCCTTCAGTGAAAGTGTTACTAGCAAAATTTCCCAATGAAAACTCTAAGGTCAGGGAATATTTTTGCAAGAGTTTGTCTCATTAGAGATGTCACTTTCTTAATTTGCACCACACAACACATCTGATGGAACAATCTTGGCAGATGTATAGCTGTATTTATACCTACTTGAGACACATTCTTTGAGAACCAACCATATTTGTAAGTAGTCATTTTTTGCATTGTTTTTCTCTTCTATTATTTTGTTCATCATCAAAAATACTGTGTTTTCTATGAAAAGAAATAGAGTAGTAAAATTATAGCAACACATTTAATAATCATGTTACCCTAGTAATTTAGTATTCAAGATTCCTGAGAGTACTATCTGAAAACCAAGGCAAAATCCAAGGAGGAAGAATGCAATTGTTGAAATACAGTAGTCATGAAAATAACCTCTTGCCCAGGAGCCACAGTTCTAAAGAAGCCATTTAATGCCTAAGGACAATCCATGTGCCTAAGGCAGATTTAATGTACTTGGCTCTTTTCTTCTCTCTCTTTTTTTATCAACAGAGGCCTATGCTCATGAAATAACTATGGGATGTCAGTCATAAACAACCTTGTGAAATTAAGCAACCTTTCCCCAGATTTCTCAAAAATATTTCCTTTCCATGACTTATTCCCCTTAAAGATCTGTCTCTCTGTATTCCCCCTGACTTGAACACGCACATTTTCCCAATTCCTTTTGTTCCAGGATCCAACATGCTCCTGTCCATGGTTGTTCAGCAGCGAGTTGTAATTTTGGAGTTCTTGCAGGAGAAGATGAGCAAACGTCCTTCTACTCCACTATCTTTGAGGGGACGAGTGGCCAGCAGTGCAGGATTGCAGATGGACACCAACCTCCACGCAGAGTTAACAGGTGGGAGGAGCCTCATGGTCAATGAGAAGTTTAGGGACTTCTCTGGTGGTCCACGGTTAAGAATCCATTTGCCAATGCAGGGGACACAGGTTTGAAACTGGAACCTGGATGGTTTCAGATGACAGAGTAAACTAAGGCCATGTGATGCAACTACTGGAGCCTCTTCTCAGGTTAGGAGAAAAGATGCTTAGGGTTGCTTAGGGACGCACATATGAGCATCTGTGCGCCCTGTCCAAGCTGCCCTGGAATCTCTGACAGCAACCTCTTCCAACAACATGAGAACCTCTTCCAACAACATGGACATCACCAGATGGTCAATACCGAAATCAGATTGATTACATTCTTTGCAGCCAAAGATGGAGAAGCTCTATTCAGTCAGCAAAAACAAGACCTGGAGCTGACTCCTTATTGCCAACTTCAGATTTAAATTGAAGAAAGTGGGGAAAACCACTAGACCATACAGGTATGACCTAAATCAAATCCCTTATGATTATACAGTGGAAGTGACAAACAGATTCAAGGGATTAGATCAGATAGACAGAGTGCCTGAAGAACTATGGATGGAGATTCATGACATTGTACAGGAGGCAGTGATCAAGATCATCCCCAAGAAAAAGAAATGCAAAAAGGCAAAGTGGTTGTCCAAGGAGGCCTTACAAATAGCTGAGAAAAGAGAAGTGAAAGGCAAAGGAGAAAAGAAAAGACATACCCATTTGAATGCAGAGTTCCAAAGAAGAGCAAGGAGAGATAAGAAAGCCTTCATCAGTGAACAATGCAAAGAAATAGAGGAAAGCAATAGAATGGGAAAGACCAGAGATCTCTTCAAGAAAATTAGAGATATCAAGGGAACATTTCATGCAAAGATGGGCACAATAAAGGACAGAAATGGTATGGACCTAACAGAAGCAGAAGATATTAAGAAGAGGTGGCAAGAATACACAGAACTACACAAAAAAGATCTTCTTGACCCAGATAACCATGATGGTGTGATCACCTACCTAGAGCCAGATATCTTAGAGTGCAAAGTCAAGTGGGCCTTAGGAAGCATCTTCACAATAAAAGCCAGTGGAGGTGATGGAATTCCAGTTGAGCTATTTCAAGCCCTAAAAGATGAAGCTGTGAAAGTGTTGCACTCAATATGCTACCAAATTTGGAAAACTCAGCAGTGGCCATGGGACAGGAAAAGGTTAGTTTTCACGCCAATCCCAAAGAAAGGCAATACCAAAGAATGCTCAAACTACTGCACAATTGCACTCATCTGACATGCTAGAAAATAATGCTCAAAATTCTTCAAGACAGGCTCAACACTATGTGAACTGTAAACTTCCAGATGTTCAAGCTGGATTTAGAAAAGGCAGAGGAACCAGAGATAAAATTGCCAGCATCCGCTTGATCATGGGATTTTCAGGAAAACATCTACTTTTGCTTTATTGACTATGCCAAAGCCTTTGACAGTGTGGATTACAATAAACTGTGGAAAATTCTGAAAGAAATGGAAATACCAGACCACCTTACCTGTCTCCTGAGAAATCTGTATGCAGGTCAAGAAGCAATGGTTAGAACTGGACATTAACAACAGACTGATGCTTAATCAGGACAGGAGTACTTCAAGGCTGTATATTGTCTTCCTACTTTTTAAACTTATATGCAGAGTATATCTTGAAAAATGCCAGGCTGGATGAAGCACAAGCTGGAATCAAGACTGCTGGGAGAAATATCAATAACCTGAGATATGCAGATGACACCACCCTTATGGCAGAAAGTGAAAAATTAAAGAGCCTCTTGTTGAAAGTGAAAGAGGAGAGTGAAAATGTTGGCTTAATACTCAACACTCAGAAAACTAAGATCACAACATCTGGTCCCATCACTTCATGGCAAATAGATGTGGAAACAATGGAAAAAGTGATAGACTTTATTTTTGGGGGCTCCAAAATCACTTCTGATGGTAACTGCAGCCCTGAAATTAAAAGACACTTACTCCTTGGAGGAAAAGCTATGACCAACCTAGACACCATATTAAAAAGTAGAGGCATTATTTTGCCAACAAGGTCCATCTAGTCAAAGCTGTGGTTTTTCCGGTAGTCATGTACGGATGTGAGAGTTGGACTATGAAGAAAGCTGAGTGCCGAAGAATTGATGCTTTTGAACTGTGATGTTGGAGAAGACTCTTGAGAGTCCCTTGAACTGCAAGGAGATTCAACCAGTCCATCCTAAAAGAAATCAGCCCTGAATATTCATTGGAAGGGCTGATGCTGAAGTTGAAACTCCAATCCTTTGGTCACCTGGCACAATGAACTGACTCATTGGAAAAAACCCTGATGCTGGGAAAGATTGAAGGTAGGAGGAGAAGGGGACAACAGAGGATGAAATGGTTGGATGGCATCACCGACTCGATGGACATCACTTTGCGCAAGCTCTGGAACTGGTGATGGACAGGGAAGCCTGGTGTGCTGCAGTCCATGGGGTCACAAAGAGTGAGACACGACAGAGCGACTGAACTGAACTCAACTTTGTTCTAGGGGAAAGCAGTTAATCTTCCAAGCACATTGCAGACCCTGAAAGAATCACAGGAAGAAAATGTTTTCTGTAAAGGAATGTGTTAATACATGTAGAATTTCAGACTTTATGGGTGAAGAAATAGGAGGTCATTTCTGGGGAAATGATGGCTTTTTAGGAGCTGACTTGGGAAGTTGGGAGGCTGGCAATGTCCACAGCTCAGTGATGACATATTAGACTCCAGGTCTATTTCTTTCACCAGGATATACATGAAGGTGAGGTCTGTACAGATCTTGAGTGCAGGGGCCTCTACTCCCTTGGAATCAAGGGGCACCATCCTCCTCACATGAAGATGTGTTCACAAACTCTGAAGCTCTCCAAACCTCCAATTTTGGGGATTTTTTAAAGGCTTCATCACATGAGCATGATTGATTATTAACTCAAGTCTTTTGATGGAGCTGAAAAGTTCCAAGCATCTAATCATGGCTTGGTCTTTCTGGTAAACAGTTTCTATCTAGGAGCCCACCGAGAGTTGTCCCATTAGAATATAAGACATTCCTATCACCTAGGAAGCTCCAAGGAACTTAAGAAGTATGTCAGGAACTAGTATCATGGAAAATATGTTAGAACAAAAGATGTTCCTAGTACTCTTATCACAAGAAATTATATGAGTCTCAGGAACTCCATGTCAGGAACCAGGTGCAGATGTCTACATAAAATTATTTCACAATCTGCAATGTATAATTTCCAAATACCCTACTTTCTATGAAATGTCTACTTCTTTTTGCCAAATCTAGGTATTAGATTTTTATCTTGGACCCTGAAGCAGTTGGCTGTAGTAGAATTCAATGAATGATGATTGAAAATTTAGATATGGTTCCAGCTTAAAAATAATGTCTGTGAGTTTACAGCATTGAAGTGCAGAATATGATCCAAACTTGTTGGGATAACATATAATACCTTTTGTGACTTGATTCCCATTTATTTCTAACCCCATTCTCATATATATACCATTGTTCCAGCCATACTAAGTCTCCTATAACTTTATAATACGTGGTGATTTTTCTTACCTCCATACACTGGTAATTAATACAGTGTTTCAACTGATAAATACAGTGTTCTCCATATGGAGAAATATTACCTTCATGACAAAGCTTAAGTATCAGGTACTCTGGGAGGACTTCCATGATTTACTTTTATGATGGCACATGTGTATGTGTATAAGTATTTAAAATTCTCATATGAAAAAAACTTTAAGGATACTTTTCACTCATATTTAAGCCATCATCAAGAAAAACCAATTAAATTCTATGTTGGGAAATTATTTTCCCAACTGTAACTAATTTTGAAAATTTTCAAAATGAAGTTTTCACAACTACTCAAATAGTTCAAATGATTCTATTAGGCCACCAGATATAAGTTGACATTTGCTTTCCTATGCACATTTTTAAAAATTCAATTGACAACGTGGTTTTGAATGACCTTGATCATCATATGTTGGATAATGTCTAGATGGTCACTCATATCCCATGGAATGTAACACGTACAGAAAATTTATTTGTTAGCCTGAATAGCTAGAAGATCCACCTTAATTACAAAACTCAGACTTATTTAATGTTTTAAAGGAAATTCTTTTCTTTTACCTTAGGACATGTAAATCAATTCAAATTATACTCATCAGAGATTTAATGCTCAAGACTGCATTAAAATATATGAGAAAAGTTAACTGAGATATCAAATATTTTTGTATATTAATGGATAAGTCTAATTATTGACAATACTTAAAAGGTTTAAAGTACAAATATTTGACTTCAATTTGTGACAAACCAGATATGCCATCCTACATAATTCCTTGTTATCCAGTTTAAAGTTGACGTAACAGTGTTAACATTTTAATTGTGTGAGTTCAAACCACCTTCCTATTTGAAGGGAATCCTTCTTGATACAAGTCTTGGTGGGAAGTAATGTCCTACTTCCCATCCTGATGCCAAAGAGAGCCACTGGTTTTATTTTGTGCCCAGAAGCAACTGGCCTTAGAAAAATAAGCGAAAGAATGACTGACAACTTAGTTATGGCACCTGCCAGCTTGGAGGCAATGTCAGGAGAGATTGTGAGGTTAAACCATAGGATATGCTAGGTGCTCTGAGCTTCCCAGGTGGCTTAGCTGGCTAAAGAAAAAAAAAAAAAAACCACCTGCCAATGCAGGAGACACAAGAGAAGAGATGCAGGTTCGATCCCTGGGTTGGGAAGATCCCCTGGAGAAGGGAATGACAACCCACTCCAGTATTCTTGCCTGGAGAATCCCATGGACAGAGGAGCCTGATGGGCTACAGTCCACGGAAATGCAAAGAGTCAGATATGACTGAACGTATGGTCGCCTGCTACACATGCTGAACCAGTAAACAATATATGGGGTAGCTACTTTCATATCAGAATACATGCATTCAGAAAAAATGATCTACTCACAGGACTTCCAGTGGTCCAGTAGCTTAAGACTCCATGCTCACAACACATGGGGACAGGGTTCAGTCCCTGGTCAGGGAACTGGATTCCATAGGCCAAAATAAGAGTTCACATGCTGCAACTAAAGATCATGCATGCTGCAATGAAGATAGAAGATCATGAGTGACACATCTAAGACCCAGTGCAGCCAAATAAAAAAACAAATATTTTAAAAAATGATCTACTCACAACTCTTTGCTTCCCAATCTTTCAAGTGAGGGACATTGGGATTTTAAATGTCCAAGGAAGGATAGCTTCTCAAAGCGTATACAACATTGTGTTAGTCACTCAGTTGTGTCCGACTCTTCGCCACCCTATGGACCGTAGCCTGCCAGGCTCCTCTGTGCAAGGAATTCCCCAGGCAAGAATACTGGAGTTGGTTGCCATTCCCTTCTCCAGGGGGTCTTCCCAACCAAGGTATCGAACCTGGGTCTCCTGCACTGCAGGCAGATTCTTTACCATCTGAGCCACCAGCGAAACCCATAATACATAAATAAATATATATTCTTTAATGATCTACTTACAACTGTGTTTAGGCTCTGCATTAGATACTGTTGAAGTGGGATTGTCACAGATTTGGAGATGGAAGAATTTAAATGGAACAGATGAAAGGGATTCTGGTATTGGAGTAGAGTGAGTGCAACTTTTGACAAAACAAATATTAGTTACATTAGGCAAGAGCTTTTTACTTTGGAATATTAGTATAAAGAGAAATGTGTACGTGGATGTCGGGCAGCCAAAAATGGTAAACTGTGTTGGATGTTTGTCATTTTTCCTGCTAAGAATCTAACCTCACTTCTTTTCCAGGAAAATTCCTGTCATGTGAGTCTTAATGAAATGCAAAACTTTATCTCTCACTATGAAAGCCAAAGGAACCAGCCAGATCTACTCTTTCTCTGCTTCCTGAGCCTGGAAAGGGAATAGTACATTCGCTGAAAAGATTGAATATATTTGGCCAGGATTTTGAAACTGTGGGAGTAATTCAAGAGCACAGGACAACTAAAATCTGTTTAATGTGCTGAAATCTATGCACACATCTGCCAGGCTTGGGTTCCATCATGGAGGTAATGTCCCCAGCAGCAACTAGGGCACAGAGAAATGATGACACGGTGGCATCTTAGTCAGATTTTTGCTGCTACATAAATTTAGGTGTCATCTTGTTTCCTGCCTATTTTCCCAGACTATTCTTCATTTTTCCATCACTTCTATGATACACTTTCAGTTCAGTTCAGCTCAATCGCTCAGTCGTGTCTAACTCTTTGTGACCCCATGAACCGCAGCACACCAGGCCTCTCTATCCATCACCAACTTCCGGAATCCACCCAAACCATGTCCATTGTGTTGGTAATGCCATCCAACCATCTCATCCTCTGTCGTCCCCTTCTCTTCCTGCCCTCAATCGTTCCCAGCATCAGGGTCTTTTCCAATGAGTCAGCTCTCTGCATCAGGTGGCCAAAGTATTGGAGTTTCAGCTTCAGCATCAGTCCTTCCAATGAACACCCAGGACTAATCTCCTTTAGGATGGACTGGTTGGATCTCCTTGCAGTCCAAGGGACTCTCAAGAGTCTTCTCCAACACCACAGTTCAAAAGCATCAATTCTCCGGTGCTCAGCTTTCTTCATAGTCCAACTCTCACATCCATACATGACCACTGGAAAACCCATAGCCTTGACTAGATGGACCTTTGTTGACAAAGTAATGTCTCTGCTTTTTAATGTGCTATCTAGGTTGGTCATAACTTTCCTTTCAAGGAGCAAGCGTCTTTTAATTTCATGGCTGCAATCACCATCTGCAGTGATTTTGGAGCCCCAAAAATAAAGTCAGCCACTGTTTCCATTGTTTCCCCATCTATTTGCCATGAAGTGATGGGACCATGAAGTTTTCCGAATGTTGAGCTTTAAGCCAACTTTTTACTCTTTTTACTCTCCTCCTTCACTTTCATCAAGAGGCTCTTTAGTTCTTCTTCACTTTCTGCCATAAGGGTGGTGTCATCTGCATATCTGAGGTTATCTGATATTTCTCCTGGCAATCTTGATTCCAGCTTGTGCTTCTTCCAGCCTAGCGTTTCTCATGATGTACTCTGCATATAAGTTAAATATGCAGGGTGACAATATACAGCCTTGACATACTCCTTTTCCTATTTAGAACCAGTCTGTTGTTCCATGTCCAGTTCTAACTGTTGCTTCCTGACCTGCATACAGGTTTCTCAAGAGGCAGGACAGGTGGTCTGGTATTCCCATCTCTTTCAGAATTTTCCACAGTTTACTGTGATCCACACAGTCAAAGTCTTTGGCATAGTCAATAAAGCAGAAATAGATGTTTTTCCTGGAACTCTCTTGCTTTTTCTATGATCCAGCGGATGTTGGCAATTTGATCTCTGGTTCTTCTGCCTTTTCTAAAACCAGCTTGAACATCTGGAAGTTCATGGTTATGCTCATTTAATAATTCCCCATTTCTGTTAAATCAATGGGGTTAGATTTTTAAGTTTGCAATCAAGAGGCTTAACTGGTATACTCTTCCTTGTCTAGGAAGACTTCTTTAATATTGGGCTAGTTAGTCATTGCCTTGTCTCCTATAGAGATTAATTCCATCTGGTATAAATCAAAAGTTATTTCTGAATGAATGTGTAGAACTTTATTAAATATCTGGTACATTTGTTGATTCCTCCTCTTAGATATTAACTCCTTATAGAACATGAATATTAATTAACTCAGAAGAAAGAGGGGCATCCTTTTGATTCACACTCTCAGCATAAATGTCATCTCTTTCCTAATCATCTGTAACCAGGCTACCCCAGTCAACTGTTTTTTATTACCCTGGTTCATTTTCTTTATAAAATATATCACTCTATTAAGTTATATTTTTACATATGGATTAAGTTATATGTCTCCATCCTCTTTTGAATATAAGCTCTGTAAGAGAAGCAACCTTCACTATAGATCAGTTTGGACACACACAAAAAAATTAGTCTCTTATTGGTTCAACCAAATTATTTCCACACAGAAAATTTTGAGTTTGGCTAAAATTATGAAACAGTGAAAAGTCAGAGGAAAAAGTCCCTCCCATCAGGGCATGGCCATCTATGAGTCATTGTCTAAAATTTCTCTCTTTTTCTCCCTTTTCTATCTTTTCCATTTCCAAACAGCATGAAGTCCTTTATTCGTATAAAGTGCAACATTTGTAAATCATCATTTGAAGGCCGAGCAGGCTTCAGAATCCCATTTTTTACTTTCATTTATCTATCAAAGTGTCTTTTAAAACAGCTCTCCATAGAAGTAATTAAATGTAAATTTGTTACAATACTGCCCCAAATCTTCCTCATCCAGTTTACTCTTGCCAGAAATTAAAGATTAGTGGAATCAAAGTGTGTGTGTGTGTTTGTGTGTGTAGACAAGTACCTGTAGGTGAACTTTGAGGAGAAAATCTATGTCACTGCTTAACCTCTCTGCCTGTAAACATTTCACCGAGTGCCTGAATCCAATCCTGGCTGCATCACTGACCAGTGAACAAATCAGCCTGAATCCTTTACTTGCATTTTCTTGCTCATGAAGGTAAGGGAGTTATATCAATTGATCATGCATACGAATTGGCAAATACGTAGATGGACGATGATAGACGGCTTTTGTCTTTTGTCACCATGAGGTGACTCATGGCTTAAAAGTTGATAAGATTTAGCCCTTTGCAAACATCTCATTGTGAGATGCAGGCTTAGTTACTTGTCTTTAGCTATGCCTGCCTCAGGTGACAAAGTGATTGTAGTCAACAAAGCTGACAGAGATGATAACAGGAGGATTAGCACCGAGCTGGAGAAAAACAGCACAAATCCTAAAAGACTGCATTTCAGCTGGGCTGATAAACTGTCGTTTTACAGAGCACACAAGTGCCGCCTTCCTTTAGGCAAAGATAATCTGAGCCTGTGAGCTTGGTATTCATTTAGCAACCAGAGAGACAAGAAAAACAGAAAAAGTCCTGTAGCGAAGTGGCGTTTTAAAGCCTTGCCATAGTAGCACAATACCTGGTCCTAAATGAATAGAGAGAAAAAGAGATTTAAAGGGGGTTCTCATGGAAGGGCTGACATCCAACATCACCCTGCCTGGACTGGGCTTCCAAACTCAGCGTGATGTCTGAGGATAAACTGCCTTTCCCTCTTCCACTGTTAGCTGCAGTTAAACACAAACCCTTCACTTTGCACTTTGTCTGCTTTTGCCATGTTCAGTAAATTTCACCCCCGCAAACTTTTGGTCTCCTTTCTATAACAAATCCACTCCCCCACCTCCACTTCCACATCCACACACCCCCCCAGAAAGCACACAGGAAGAAACACAGCCTGCTTTATGGACAGTTAGCTGAATGATGCGTATCTAAGCAGACACACAAAGGTTGTGGAAATCACCCCCAGGTTTCCATTGTGACTGTCACCTCTTCTGTGATGCTCATCCATGCCAATCCCCACGGTGAGATCTGACCTTCTCTCTTGATTTGAAGGAAGTGACTTTCTCCTAATGAACCTGATCACAGCCTCCTCCTGACTTATTTTAGTGTGCGTGTTTTAAAACACTTGTGTGATGTGTATGGCGAGTCTAACTATGCTAATGTCCTACTGCCGGGTCATTCACTTACTGAGATGAACCTCTTAGGGAAAGGGAGAAGTATGTGCTTGTCTGACTGTGAATCCAGCATCACACCCTCGGGATGGTGCTGTGCCACTGGGTGACAGACAGAACAAATGTCCAAGCAAAATAACTACTTTTTTATGAGCAGGAAAAGTTTGAGACAGAAATAGACACATTGAAGGGCTTAGGGCTTTAAGGCAGAAAGAGCAGAGTTACATAAAATCTAAACCAGCTTCAGAATGTGACTTCTCAATGGATGTGGCCATCTTTGGTTTACATTTTTCAGGATGCTAACATGTCCAGTCCTAAAGAGACTAATAGACCGGGAAACCCCTGGCCACAACCATGTGACAAAGAGCATGCCTAGGCCTAAAAATTAGCATGAGAGATAAGTGACCTTGTACAGAACCATTTAGAGGAAAGAGCAGAACAAGAGCTGATACTCAATCTGGCTGGAGGATGAACACAGATATGAGGAGGGTAAGAAAAGACTGTGGGAACCAGACAGCTAATGTGCCCCCGCCAGTTTGTATAACTAGATAGATAGATAGATGACAGTGCTGGAGAAGACTCTTGTGAGTCCCTTGCACTGCAAGGAGATAAAACCAGTCAATCCTAAAGGAAATCAATCCTAAATATTCATTGGAAGGACTGATCTTGAAGCTGAAGCTCTAATACTTTGGCCCCATCTGATGTGAAGAGCATCATTGGAAACTACCCTGATGCTGGGAAATATTGAAGGCAAAAGCAGAAGTGGGCAGCAGAGGATAAGATGGTATATAGCATCACTGACTCAATGAATATAAATTTGAGCAAACTGTTGGAGATAGTGAAGGACAGGGAAGCCTGCAGTGCTTCAGTCCATAGGGTCACAGAGTCAGACATGACTTAGTGACTGAACAATGACAGTAGATAGAAACATACATACACACATACACGCATAGATACATAGATGATAGATGCACAGATAGATACATATATAGATACATAGATAGTGATAGGAGTTTGAAGCTTATATTTAATGACCTAGGCCCTCCCTAGATGGTGAGCAGTAATAATCACATTTCCAATGTTCCACACTTGTTTTTGGCTACATGCTGCTGTTTTAGGAAGCCCTCTTCCCCTACTTCTATCTCCATCGAGATTATAGTTGATGTCTACTTTATCTGCATTTCACCTTCACAGAAATATGAGCAGTGAGGAGAGTCTTGAAATCTATTTTCTCAAAACATCTTTCCCCTATTCTATTTTTTTTTTTTTTAACACATCTCTCTTCCAAACTAGATGTCATCAGAATGGGAGATTTCAGATGAATAAGGTAGAGGACTAAATCCTTCTAGAAGACTATACTGTGAAAAGTCTGAGATTTTGGTCTATGTATAAGCTGACAAGTTAGTTTGCTAGTTCCATGGATGCGGGCAGAAGCATAGAAGGATGTTATTGCTCATGGCACAGCAAGCAGCAGGAGGATTGGCATATTTGCACCAGTTCCCCTTGTCCTCAGGTCCTAATGGATAGAGACAATGTGGCTGGGTGCATTTGACATCTGCATATTTGATGGATGCATTACAGCAGAGGAACCCTGAGCTTAAGGAACCCCCATGTTTTATAAAGGGAAGACTTTGGAGGGAGACCTTATCTTTATTATACAAGACTGTAAGTATGCCTGCCCTTTACTCTGGGGGGAGATATCTATCTTCCAAGGCTATTTTCGATACAGATATCCTGGAAAAGATAGTCTAGAGCAAAAGATACTCTAAGAGGAAAAGAGACACATGAGACTCCCTGAAGAAGCAGTTCCCTGTAGAATACTTGGTTCTGTTTTCCACTACCTTCCTCATGCCCCCCGCCCCCTCTTCACCATCTGCCTCATTAAGTTCTCACTGTGCCCTGCACCCACCCTTTCACCCCACTGATCACTCTGCACTGTACCCACTTGCTCAGTTATATATGTCTCCAGTTTGACTATAAATTGTTATAGGATGAGACTATTATTCATTTTGGAATCACCAGTCCAGCACAGGGCTTGACCCTCCTGGGAACTCAATAAATGTTGACATAATGGATGACAACATTTAGATACTTCCCTGAAATCAGGGACGGTATCCTATATATCTTTGTATCACAAATTGTATCTCCTATAAGAGTTTTTCTCTCATATAACAGACATAACTACTGTAATAAAATTAAGTAATTAGCAATAAATTTCCTAAGCAGGCTAACAAAATCCAGCCTTCGAAACCAGGAGTCTCAAACTGAAATACAAACTAGCTCTCTCAAATCATAGTTGCATTTAACAGCAAGATCATTTTGAAAAGCAAAATATTTTAAATATTGTTCTTTTTTCATTTTTAAAATCATGCCTCTTCCCCACATGTTTTTTACAGTTTTTATCATAGATTATTTTTCGTGATATATCAGTTTTTTCTTTTATCACAAACATTCTTTATATAAAACTCATAGTTCTAGTCTTCACTTTAGCTACAAAATTTGTTCACTCTTTTATCACAAACATTCTTTATATAAAACCCATAATTCTAGTCTTCACTTTGGCTACAAGATTTGTTCACATTTTTTTTTCTTGAAACACACTCTTATTTTCTCACTTTCGATAGAGAAAACACCATATGAATTATTTCAATTGCCTTTCAACTCTGCCGTAACGCTGATGTGGGGCAGCTGCCGGCAGCGTGTCTTGGACTCAGTGACTGGGCTTCACAGGGGAGGGTGGGGGCACAGGAAACGCATACCTTCCCTCATGGACGGTTGTTTCTCAGTCCAGCCCAGTGCTGTTGGGTCTCCTGACTTTTAAGAAGTGCTTGGAATCTGATTTTTATGTAAAAGATCCTAATTTTATTTATTGACCGTTTACTCAAGAAAATGGGGTCACAAAAGAGTCGGACACAACTCAGTGACTAAACAATTATGCTCCCCTAAAAAGCCAGTGTTTTCTCTTCCCAAGGATGGTTTGATCCTGGTGATTATGCATGTGTGTGGTGTGCAGTTGTATATGTACCTCTCTGACTGTTATTTTGCCTGTTATTTATAGGATGAAGTGAAGTGAAGTGAAAGTCACTCAGTCGTGTCCTACTCTTTGCAACCCCATGGGCTGTAGCCCACCAGGCTCCTCTGTCCATGGGATTCTCCAGGCCAGAATACTGCAGTGGGTTGCCATTCCCTTCTCCCTGAGCTATACAATAGGTTCTCATTAGTTATCTATTTTATATACAGTATCAAGAGTGTGAAAGTGAAAGTCACACAGTTGTGTCCAACTCTTTGCGACTCTGTGGACTATATGGTCCATGGAATTCTCCAGGCCAGAATACTGGAGTGGGTAGCCTTTCCCTTCTCCAGGGGCTCCTCCCAACCCAGGGATTGAACCCAGGTCTCCTGCTAGCCTCCTCTGTCCGTAGAATTTCCCAGGAAGAATACTGGAGTTTTGGGTTGCCATTTCTTCTCCAGGGGAACATAGACTAAAAGTAATACTTCATTAGAGTCAGAGGAACCCTGCCTCAGGATGCCAGGAGCTGGGCAGCAAAGCACCACAGGGAGACATTTGGGGACACTTCTGAGAACAATGTTCCAATGTTATGCACCAAGTTCAGGCAAGGATTCTCAACATTTTTGTGTAGCCCAGTGGTTAAGAAATGAGTCATTGAAATCAAACAAATCTGTTTCAAATTCTGGCTCTGTTATTTATAAGCTGAGTGGCTTCTGCCAAGTAATTTCATTTTCCTAAGCTTAAGTTTCCTCAGCTGTAAGATGGAAATAATAATAACCACAATGTGTACTACATGGAAGTTTATAAGGAACTACTGAAAACTCTGGAGAAGAATCCAAGGCAGAGAAGGAATGGAGACGTGTGGCAGATGTGGGCTGCAGTGAACTCTACTCAATACTATGTAACGGCCATTATGGGAAAAGAATCTCTAAAAGGAGATGTGGGTGTAACTGATGTGGGCTTCCCCAGTAGCCCAGTGGTAAGGACCCTGCCTGCACTGCAGGAGCTGCAGGAGACTCGGGTTCGATCCCTGGGTCGGGAAGATCCCCTGGAGGAGGGCCTGGCAGCCCACTCCAGAATTCCTGCCTAGAGAATCCCATGGACAGAGGAGCCTGGAGGGCGACAGTCCACAGGATTGCAAAGAGTCACACATGACTGAAGCGACTTGGCATGCACTCATGCATAACAGATTCAATTTGTTGTACACCTGAAATTAACACAACATTGCAAATCAACTATGTAGTCCAATCAAAAGAATTTTTAAGGTGATACATAAAACATCTAGGACTTGATATAGAATGTATAGCAGGAATTCTAGATTGTATCATTTTTTAATAATTACAAAAGATGAGTCTCCCCTTTTTAGAAACAAAAGAGATTATTACTGTCATATTACTCTTAAAAAGAAAATCACAATAAACTACCTTTTTTAATGTTTGAGAAAATTGGCAAAGAGAATGGAAGAGTGAGTTTTTCGAAAACTTCTAATACATGATTATAGGCCACTCCAGAAATAAAGATATCATTATATTAATGCTGATGGTGGGAAACAAACCATTTCACTTAGATTTTCAAAAGGTGTTAATACACTGCTCCTTTAAAGACTCTCAAAACCATGTTTCATTATATACCTACAGGAACATCACTTCTTGGTCAAAAGATTAAAAGAAACAGCATCAAGGTTACCCATGATTGATGCTAAATAATTCACTATGAATATATATATATGTATAGCCTTCAGGAAAAGAGCAAGAAATCCAGAATATATAAATATTGAACAAAAGTAAATCCTTCAAAATGTTTCCAGCATCAAAAAGCAGAGCAGGAAGACTCAGAATGAGATTCCAGGATAGTGATTAAAGAAAGAAAACACTTTTAATACCTATTAACTCTAATTTTTTAACACAGCTAGAGTTCCTATTTTTAAAATACCAGGTGTTTTTACAATCTTTAAAATTATTTTATATCATCCCATTATTTTAGCAATATGATTATTTCAGACATAGAATTTGTGGTCGATAATCTGGGCTGAATATTTTCAATGGAAAGTACCTGGAAGCCCTCTCCCACTAAAATATAATTAGATACTGAATATAATAAACTTTAGCTTGCATTTTGGAGTTTCAGAAAATAAACAAATTTCTGAAGATTTCCTCTCTCTCAAAAAATAAAAGAGCTGAATCCAGAGCTTGAAGCAATGAATACAAAAGAAATTGATTGGAAAGACTGAGCTATTCCACACCAATTGTTTTATAGCATCAATGTGGTTCAGAAACTTAAGTGTACCTTAAGGAGGATGAATCCAAAAAGTCTGCCAAGAAACATTATATTAATAGATGTAAAACACTAAAGATTAAGGACTTCAAAGGGAATCAAAGTGAAACTAAGATAACCAACAAGGATATAACAGCAGATTTCTTGATGCAAATAAAGGGAGCTGGAAGATAGTAGAACATACTTTCATTTTCTCTGCTCACCTTGCTAGCCACAGGACAGCTAGCTGGCCCAATGCATTGAGAATGTCATGCTGACTGAACCTAACTCAGTTCAGTTCAGTTCATTCGCTCAATCATCTCCGATAGTTTGTGACCCCATGAATCGCAGCACGCCAGGCCTCCCAGTCCATCACCAACTCCCGGAGTCTACCCAAACCCATGTCCATCGAGTCGGTGATGCCATTCAGCCATCTCATCCTCTGTTGTCCCCTTCTCCTTCTGCCCCAACCCCTCCCAGCATCAGGGTCTTTTCCAATGAGTCAGTTCTTCGCATGAGGTAGCCAAAGTATTGGAGTTTCAGCTTCAGCATCAGTCCTTCCAATGAACACCCAGGACTGATCTCTTTTAGGAGGATTGGTTGGATCTCCTTGCAGTCCAAGGGACTCTCAAGAGTTTTCTCCAACACCACAGTTCAAAAGCATCAATTCTTCGGCGCTCAGCTTTCTTCACCATTCAAATCTCACATCCATACATGACTACTGGAAAAACCATAGCCTTGACTAGACGGAACTTTGTTGGCAAAATAATGTCTCTGCTTTTAAACATGCTATTCAGGTTGGTCATAACTTTCCTTCCAAGGAGCAAGCATCTTTAAATTTCATGGCTGCAATCACCATCTGCAGTGGTTTTGGACCCCCCAAAAATAAAGTCTGACACTGTTTCTACTGTTTCCCCTTCTATTTCCCATGAAGTGATGGGACCAGATGCCATGATTTTAGTTTTCTGAATGGTGAGCTTTAAGCCAACTTTTTCACTCTCTTCCTTCACTTTCATCAAGAGGCTTTTTCGTTCCTCTTCACTTTATGCCATAAGCGTGGTGTCATCTGCATATCTGAGGTTATTGATATTTCTTCCAGCAATCTTGATTCCAGCTTGTGCTTCCTCCAGCCCAGCATTTCTCATGATGTACTCTGCATATAAGTTAAATAAGCAGGGTGACAATATACAGCCTTGATGTACTCCTTTTCCTATTTGGAACCCAGTCTGTTGTTCCATGTCCAGTTCTAACTGCTGCTTCCTGACCTGCATATAGGTTTCTCAAGAGGCAGGTGAAGTGGTCCAGTATGCCCACCTCTTTCAGAATTTTCCACAGTTTATTGTGAGCCACACAGTCAAAGGCTTTGGCATAGTCAATAAAGTAGAAATAGATGTTTTCCTTACTAGATGAGCTAGTAAGACACATGCAGCCGCTTGGGGGGTAAAAATCAGATCATCAGGGGTACTTTCTGGGTCCTCCTGAGAGACATCTGGAAAATGGAAATACTTACATTGATACATATTAAAATGCCTCAGTAATGAAACAACATATTCTTGCTACTTGAAAGAGATAAACCCATGATAGAATATAAAGTCCAAAAACAGACCTAAATACATATGAGAGTAGTATATGATAAATATGGCATTTCAAAATAGTGTAGAAATTTTGGACAGTGAATAAATGAAATAAATTTATAGCCTTCTAAAAATAATGTAATGAAGTTGGAACTTAGAAAAAAGCTCAAACAGGTCAAAATATTTATATATAAAAACTAAAACCATGAAAGTACTGGAAAAAAAGCTAGAGATGATTCATTTATAAACTCAGAATGAGTTATTAATTATAATATAAAAGTTTGATATATTTAACAACATTAAATAAAACTTCTACATGGTAAAAAGGAAAAGAATATGAAAATAAAGTCAAAATAAATGAAACACTGAGAAAAATCATTTGTAACTCATAGACCAAGGGCTAATCAAACACATAAAGTGTTTGTGATGGGAAAAAGGACCAACATTGCAAATAGAAAAATGCCAAAAGATATTAACGTATAGTTAACATGAAAGGAACTACAAATATCTCTAAAGCTTATTAAAATATTCCTAATGTTAATGATAGTAAGGGAAAGGTGATTTAAAACATTTTCAATCAGACTGATTAATATCTAAAAGTGTGATAATACTCTCTCTTTGAATCCACAAACATTCTCATACATTGCCTTCAGGAGTTTAAATTTGTTCAATATTTTAGTGGGTAACTTGGCAATATGCTTCAAAAATTACAAGAACATAGACACTTTGAGCCAGGAATTGCAATTCTGTAAATCTATCCTATAGATATATTTTCACATGTATGAAATGAAATCCAAGGTTAGTCCTTACAAGAAATATATCTGTAATAATGTAAGAGTAGATCAATAGGCTCTGGTTCCATAAGGATAAGACACAGACAGGGAATAACAAGGGGACATTCTCTGTATAGCAGCAGAAAGCGCTCTAAGGTACAGAGGTAAATGGGATAAGACAAGAAAATTAAAAAATATAAAAATGCAATTAAAAATTAAGAAGTCATATCTAAACTAGAATTTAAATCCAGCTATATGTAAAATATTACCTGAAAAAATTCTAGTAGGCTATATGAAAAATAGCAATAGTTATGTACCTTGGTGTACATGCCTTGTATAAGAAACACACTTAAAACAGAGAGTTCCCTGGCAGTCCAGTGGTTAGGACTCCAAGCTTTCAATGCGGAGGGCCTGTGCTCAAACCCTGGTCAGGGAGCTAAGCTCTTACAAGACACCTGGTGCAGTCAAAAAAAAAAAAAGATTAAACAAAGAAAAAAAGGATAAAAACTGTTTCTATTAAAAAAGAATACAAAGAAATAAATATATTAATATATAGATATTAAGCAAATACTAACCAAAGAGAGCTTAGATAGCAGACAAAATAGGTTGCCAATAGAGATGGAGAGAGTCACTGCTTAAAGTTAAAAACGTTCAGCTTATCAAAATGTGTGTTTCAAATTTGTACACAAATGAATTAGCCACACAGTATCTAAAGAAAGATTTGGACAAATTTGCCAACACAGTGGGAGATTTCAACACAATCTGCTATTACTAATAGGTAAAATTAGTAAAGATATAAATGATTTGAACAACAGCATTTAGTAAGCCTGATTTAATCTAGAAATATAAGTCAGCATCCAATAGATACTGTCTCCTAAGCAAAAATGAAGCAAATGAATTCAAGTTCTAGTAAATCTACCAAACAGCTCTCATTAATTTCAAATTTTCCTATAAAGTACTCACTGTCTACAATGCAATCAAATTAGAAGTCAAAAACAATAAAAAATAAAATCTCCATTTATGCCAAAACACAATTCTAAGTGATTCATATGACCTAGGAAAACTCAAAATGGGAAATACTTCTAATTGAATGGACTTTTCTCTTAATTTTGAATGTAATGGCAAATTATGTCAAGTAAATGAGAACATCAGAATTTCTGCTTCATACTATGCAAAATATAAGTTGCATTATGATCTAAAGCATTATAGCAGAAATGATCAAACAATGATACAAGCAGATTAGGAATCAGGAGCATCTAAATAACTTGACTTTAGGATTATCCCCTGGAGAAGGAAATGGCAACCCACTTCAGTATTCTTGCCTGGAAAATCCATGGACCGAGGAGCTTGGTGGGCTATAGTCTATGGGGTCACAAAGAGTTGGACACGGCTGAGCGACTAAACAACAGCAAAGTGACATTTATAATTTTAGAAAGTAGACAAATCGTGAAAGTCAAAGTCATAGGATCCTAGTACTACACAGGGGTTTTATTTTATTCATTTTTTTATTTAAGCTGTGCTGGGTCTTCACTGCTGCTTGCGGGCTGTTGCTAGTTGCAGAGAGCAGGGTCTGCTCTCCAGTTAGGGTGCGTGACTTCTCAGGGAGCGGCCTCTCTTGTGGAGCACAGGTTATGGTGCTCAGTAGTGGCTCAGTAGTGGCTCGCGGGCTTAGTTGCCCCGCAACATGTGGAGTCTTCCCAGACTGGGGATCAAAACCATGTCCCCTGCATTGGCGGATGGATTCTTAACCACTGGACCACCAGGGAAGTCCTGCACAAGGATTTTAAATAGGAAATTTAATTCTGTTTTACCCGGTAAGGAAAATTAAGGTTGATAGAAGTGTCTTATGAAATCTTCTTCAATTAATTGATGTTAACCCAGGATTCAAACCTAGGTGTCTTGGATTCTAGCAGAATGCCATGGATTCAGAAACATTGATTCAAGTGTTTTCTCCACAGTTTACCTAGCAGAGCTTCAGTTTTCGTATCTGGGGGAAAAAAAAAGTGCTAATTGGTTAATGGGCTTCCCTGATAGCTCAGTTGGTAAAGACCTAGGTTCAATCCCTGGGTTGGGAAGATCCCCTGGAGAAGGGAAACACTACCCACTCCAGCATTCTGGCCTGGAGAATTTCATGGACTAAATAAAGTCCATGGGGTTGCAAAGAGTCAGACACAACTAAGCAACTTTCACTTTTCTTATTTCCAAGTTTGAAAAATTCATAAAATTATATGAACTACTATTAATACATCTGAGTAAAGAATGCTCCTTGTTTACTAGATAATAGTCCTTCTATGAAACAACTGGTTCTGAGAAACTTGCTGCCATATTTTAAACATAAAATGGTATAAAATGATACTGCATTCATCTATTTCTTAAAGAGGTTCATGTCTTAAATTTATATTTTTACATCAAAGCTGCTTCCCTAGTGGCTCAATGGTCAAAGAATCTGCCTGCAGTGCAGGAACTGCAAGAGATGCAGTTTTGATCCATGGGTGGGGAAGATCCCCTGGAGAAGGATGTGGCAAACCACTCTAGTATTCTTGTCTGGAGAATTCCATGGACAGAGCAGCTTGGCGGGCTACAATCTGTAGGGTTGCAAAGGGTTGGACATGACCAAAGGGACTTAGCACACACACACGTTGCAGATAAGCTAGAGAGTTTGAAATAGTCATTTGTGAATCTGAGTAAAACACAAAACAAATAATGTAAGACAGTGATTTATAGAGTTTTAATCATAATTGTCTCTGATTACCACTTGATAATAAGCAACTTTATTTTTTCTAGTCTCCATTTCTGAAAAGAGCTTTATGATGAATCTGGTCTGTAACATTTCAGTTGTGCTTGGATGTCTATTTTGCTTGAATCAACACCTATATGAGGTTAAATGAAGCACATGTGACAGGTAATGGTTTTAAGGGAGTTCAGCTAGACCTGCAGTCTAGTTTCCCAGCTTAGTTTCTAAGCCCAAGATAAGTTAGTTAGGGGAGCTCTTCCACAGGAGAGAGGGAAAAGACCCTATAATGGTCTTGTTGAAGCTGGGAGATAGTTTGTCTCATTCTGGGGATTCGAAACCACAAAGTCGCAGGCAAGGTCTCAAAGAATTTTTAGGTCAACATCTGTGAAAAAGTCCCTACATTGGCATAGGGTCTGAGGACTTGAGTCTGCACCTGATCTCTCTCTCATGAAACCTAAAAATGTGGAGGCTTTGGGTCTACACTGAGCAACTGATTCCATATTTCAGATGCAAACCCTGATCTTCTGTATTAAAAGCTTCATTTAGATTCCGTAGGTACCAAAGTTTAGCAATGAAGCCCTACGTTTTTGTTTTCCTAAATCACAGCTCTGATGACATAATTTCCTGGCACAAAAATATCTTTCATGGTTCCCTGTTGCCCCAGGAATTAGGTACTAACTGTGCAGGTTGCCATTTGACTTCCACAACATTATCTGAAAAGGTCTGTTTTCCCTGTGTCATATCCCATAGCCTTGAGACAGAAACCCAAGGCTACAAGTTGAATGTTAATCTTTCCAAATGCCTGTCTCCAAATCAACAGCTCGAGGTCCCCTGGAGCACTTGCTAAGATGACATTCCTATTGCTGCTGCCTCCTCTCCTCAGTGCAGTGGGGAGAAGAACCCCACTTTCTAACAAGCAACTGAGGTGAGCTTGGAGCAAGTCTTGTTTCTTCTTGTGCTGATTTTAGTCCTGCTGTTTTCCACCCAAATATGCCCTGCCCCATCTGTCAGACTTAAAACTCAGCTCAGATTCACCATCCACTGTTTGACTACCCCTCTAAGTAAACTGCCTTTACACAAGACCCCCAAATACAGCATCTTTGGTCTTTCATCTAGTGTCTCACTTTCCCTCCCTGCTCATAGATCCCTGAGGAAAGAATCTGTCTTCCCATTTTTATATTCTCCATAATGTTTATTTCAGTGATTGGTTCAAGGTAAATAATCAGTCAGTTTCTCTAGAACTGAATACCAAAGGGATATGGAGCCTGGCCCTGGTAGAGAGCATGACAGAGCTAAAGTGAGTGGCAAGGAATGGGTACATAAAGAGTCAGATTCTCAGGGGATGAGCAGGGGCAAGCCATTCTAGGGGCAGAACCAGAACTTCTCTTAAAAATTTAGATTCTTTATCTTCCAGAAAATTGGGAAACATACACATACATAATGGTGGAGAAAATAACTTCAGTTATGAATTCAGTCTGCTTGAAAGGAGAGAAATAAACCAAACATCAACAGTGATTATCTCCAGAACTGTGGGGGGCTTTGTTTTTCTACCTATAATTTTATACTTTTTCTGAAGTTTTCTTCAATGAGAAAGATTTTATTTTTACAGTCATATGAAAAGTGTTTGAGAACACCTAGATGGCTAGCACAAGGTCAGTGTTCTCACAGGACTAACAGGCTGGTTGGTGAGCAGACACAAGGACAGAGAAGTTCGATTTTATGTGATAAATGGAGTGACAGAGAAATGCCCAGAGTGCCAGGAATCACCTGCCTGTACCACCTAATCCTGACCCTCTGCCCCCCTCGATGGAGGCTTCACAGATGTGGAGGACTTGAATGGTCTCAAGGACAAATATTTAACTTAAATGCTAATTTAACTGATATGCAGAATACATCATGTGAAATCCCAGGCTAGATGAATCACAGGCCAGAGTCAAGATTGTTGGGAGAAATATCAATAACCTCAGATATGCAGATGATCCCACTCTGATGGCAGAAAGCAAAGAGGAACTAAAAAGTTTCTTGATGAAGGTGAAAGAGGAGAGTGAGAAAGCTGGCTTAAAACTCCACATTCAATAGACTAAGTTTATGGTATCCAGTCCCATTACTTCATGGCAAATAGATGGGTGAAAAAAATAGGAAACAGTGACAGACTTTATTTGGGGGGGCTCCAAAATCACCATAGATGATGACTGCAGCCATAGATGAAAGACCCTTGCTCGTTGGAAGAAAGCCATGACAAAAATAGACAGTGTGTTAAAAAGCAGAGACATCACTTTTCCAACAAAGGTTGGTATAGTCAAAGCTATGGTTTTTCCAGTAGTTATGTACAGATGTGAGAGTTGGACCATAAAGAAGGCTGAGAGCCAAAGAATTGATGCTTTTGCATTGTGGTGTTGGAGAAGACTCTTGAGTGTCCATTGGACTGCAAGGGTATATGTCAATCCCAATCTCTCAATTTATCCCTCCCTCCCCCTTACCCCTTGGTAATCATAAATTTACTTTCTGCAACTATAAGTCTATTTCTGTTTTGTAAATAAGTTCATGTGTACCCCTTTTTAGATTCCAAATATGAGTGATACCATATGATATTTATCTTTCTCTGTCCAACATATTTCACTTAGTATGACAGTCTCAAAGTCCAGCCACGTTGCTACAAATGGCATCATTTTGCTCTTTTTGTGGCTGAGTAATATTCCACTGTATATATGCACCACATCTTTACATATTCCTCTCTATAGTGGAGGACACTCAGTACTCTATAATGGCCTATATGGGAAAAGAATCTTAGAAAGAGTGACTATATGTATCTGTATAATTGATTCTCTTTGCTGTACATCTGAAACCAACACAACACTGTAAATCAACTATACTCCAATAAAAATGTTTTTAAGCAAAGGAGGTTGCAGACACTTCTATTTGTGTTTCAAAATCTCACTTTGCTATTTGTAGTGGCCTGTTACGTTTTAATATCACAGAATTACTACACCATAAAGCTCCTGTGGTAAGTTTTCTTTAGTAGCAGATAATTAAAAGAGAAACTCTAAACTGTTTCCAAACCTGATTCATAATTAGAATCTCTATGATTTTTTGATAAAGCACAGAGTCTTTGTCCATCCCAGACAGGGTTTTTTAAATTCTCAGTTAATTTAATAGTAAATCCTATTTGAGAACTATTCCAGGGCTTCTCAAGGGGCACTAGTGGTAAAGAACCTGCTTGCCAATGCAGGAGATATAAGAGGCGTGGATTTGATCCCTGGGTTTGGGAAGATCCCCTGCAGGAGCATACGGCAGCTCACTCCAATATTCTTGCCTGGGAAATTCCGTGGACAGAGGCGGGCTGTGGTCCATAGGATCTCAAAAAGTCAGACACGACTGAAGCAGTTTAGCACACGTGCACGGGAACTCTTCTAGATGCTCTGTTGTTCTCAGCCCTTTTTGCCATTAGAATCACCTGGAGAACTTTTTAAAACTTCAGATGCCCAGGCAGCTCCACTCCCCAAGATTCGGATTCATTGATCCCAAGCAAGATGGGGCATCTACATTTAACCAAAAATTCCCAGGTGACACTAGTGTGCAGTCCAGCTAAGGACCACTGCTAAGTCTCAGTTCTACTGCTGTATCAGATAAGGTCTACTTGAAGAAAGTGGGGAGAGGAGAAGGATATAGAGAAATAGGCAGGACGTGGGCAAGATAGTATCCTGGTTAGCAGGACCAGGTTTGAAATCAGACACACAGGATTTGGGCTTCACCAGTTATGAGATGATCATTAAGCTACTTAATCTTTCTGAGCCTCAGCTTTCTCACCTGTAAATGAAGTTGATTATGCAGCTCTAAAGTTCTTAGCATCGTGCATGCTAAATGTGAGCTACTAGTATTAAGAAAGAATTTTAGGTAGAAAGAAATATTAAGTGTTGCTGGAGGGTGAAATAAGATTAGTCCTAAAGATTTTCACTGAAATTAGCAACATGAAAGTCATGTTAATCTCAACAAGAGCAGTTTGGGTGCAGCAATAGGAAGGAAATCTAAAATTTATTCTGAGCTCCATCTCTGAAATCATTAAGATCTTCAGAAAACTACACACCTGAACTTGAAAATTTAGTGTCTGGTGGAAAGCCCTTCACATAATTTTAATATTGTCCTCATTTTTATGAAGAACTCATAAGTGAAAATGACTATGAAAACACTTAACATTGTGCCCTCCATTTTCAAAAAGAACCTTTTCAAATGGTTACATGTGTAAGACCTGTGCATTTTTTGGTAAATCTGCTATCAAATACATCTTTATAAAGCTGTAAGAAGTGTTAGTCACTCAGTCGTGTCCTACTCTTTGTGACCCCATGGACTGTAGCCCACCAGGCTCCCTTTGTCCATGGGATTCTCCAGACAAGGATACTGGAATGGGTTGCCATTCCCTTCTCTGGGGATCTTCCCGACCCAGGTATTGAACCCGGGTCTCCTGTTGCAGGCAGATGCTTTACCATCTGACCCACCAGGGAAGCCCTCACCCCTTAATTTTTTTTCTCCTTAGCAGAGCCAGGATTGTTTCTCTGTAGGAGACCAGACCGAGTCCTGGGAAGCAGTGCAGACAACGCAGACCTTAGCATTCATCTCAACTCTATTCAGACCACCCAGCCTGTGTTCTGTCTTGTCTCTTTATAGCAGATACTTCTTTTAAGTTGCACTTGTTTTTCCCAGACCCAATGCTTGCATTTTCCTCTGATTCCAAGGTCACTGAAACATGGATACAGGCTTCCCTTTGCTCCCTGTGCCGGACTGCAATAGTGATCAAGCAAAGATGTACCACTCCCCAAGGTGCAAAACACAACAGCCCAGATGACCAGTGTTAAGGGGATAAGTAAAAACAAATTCCAGGACTTGGTGGTGGACAGGGAAGCCTGGCGTGCTGCGGTCCATGGGGTTGCAAAGAGTCAGACCTGACTGAGCGACTGAACTAACTGGAAGACAAAGTGAATAAAAGCAAAAAACTTAGTTTTGATACACTAAAAATGCACTTAAAATGGCCAGTATTATGATACTTACACAATACATATATGCCATGATACTACATGGCGAAGGACTCATTTTAACATATATACACTGATTACTGTTATGCAGATCGAAGTCCAAATACGCTAAGTAGGAAGGTAATTTAGAAAGATGTAAAATGTCAGAGTTTAATATTTGTCAGACTTCCTTACTCTACAAAAATGGCCTACGTGAGGAGAAATCAAGCTGGAAAGTGCTTGAACTGTTTATGTTAAATCAGCCTTCCTAAGACTCTTGGACTAATGAAAGCAATTTGTCCATCAAGTCTTTCACCAAGAGATCAATTACATTTTAGGATATGCAATGAATAAGCCTTGGTTTCATCTCTTAAATCAGTTTCACTCTTCGAAATAAGTGGCATTTTTGACTTCTGCCATTTGTTAATCAGAACCATAAAAATTAAACCTCAGCAAGTCAAGTAAATTTGTAGACGGGAATTCAAAGAGAGGTCCTCTATCTCAATGAAACACAGAATTGGCTGCCTTATAAAATTAAACATTTGACTTGGGAAATAAATTTTAAAGGAATTATAAACCACTCTGCATTTGCTATTATGCTTGTACTAAATAAAAAGGCAAATAAATGGATCCTAATTATCATTTTCCATTTAACTAAAAATAAACACACTGACTTGCCTCAAAAATTCAGCTACTTATTCAATTGGGCACTCTCTTGAAAGCAAATGATTTCTGCTATGTATTTGTACTATATTTCTCTAAACCTTAAGGATCAAGCTTAATCCTTCCGTTTCACTTGTTGGCACGACCATGGCTGTAACTGCCCATGCCTTGTAGAATAGGCCTGACTCTACATATGAACTTTTCGGGGGGGGGGGGGGGGTCTTGCTCCAGGCTTGGTACCCCATATCCATTCCAGAATGTGTTCACTGTATCTTCTGAGCCTATGAAACACCTTTACTCACACACCCAGTCTTTGCCCTCTGCCTTTGCCCTCTGAATGCAATGAGCCTTTTGGACTACTTTCTTTCTTACTCCTGCTCTGCCTCTTGGGTGCTGTGCTTAGCTTTCTCTTTGCTCTTTCTTAGCAACCAAAGCCTAGACTCACTGTGCTTCTGTGCCTGCCAACAGCTCCCGGCCTCAGAATGTAAGGCCCCCTGGTCAGTTTGGTGTATATTGAGAATATATCAAGTGCTTCCCTGGTGGCTCAGTGGTAAAGAGTCTGCTTGCAGTGCAGGAGATGTGGGTTTGATTCCTGAGTCAGGAAGATCACCCGGAGAAAGAAATGGCAAGCCACTCTAGAATTCTTGCCAAGATAATCCCATGGACAGAGGAACCTGGTGGGCTGCAATCCATGGGGTCGCAAAATGTTAGACACGACTTAGCGACTAAAAAATAGCAACGTATATTAACCTCCTCATCTGGGTGAACAAATGGGCCTTGTATTTTTATATTGTTACGCATGCACGCACACACAGTGGAAGAAAGTGAAAGTGAAAGCCGCTCAGTTGTGTCCGACTCTTTGCAACCCCATGGACTATACAGTTCATGGAATTCTCCAGGCCAGAATACTGGAGTGGGTAGCCTTTCCCTTCTCCAGGGGATCTTCCCAAACCAGGGACTGAACCCAGGTCTCCCGCATTGCAGGTGATTCTTTATCAGCTGAGCCACAAGACACACACACACATACACACACACACACAAAAGAATGAGAAAAAAAAATTAACATCCTGTTCTAGAAATCCAACATCCTTTTCAATATTTCCCCCCATTGTCTCTCCTTACACTTGATTTCTCCCTCTTTTCTCCTTTAGCATTTTATTCCATCAATTAATTGTCCTTTCTTTTATCTTCAATAATTTCTTCTTTACCAAATCTCCCTAATTTCTTATGATTATGTTAGCACTGTCAGTAGTACTTGCATGACCTAAACTTGACATCATCTTTACCTTCTCCATCTTTCAGCGCCTTCCCTGTGTGCGGACCAACCTTTCTTTTTTCCTAACTGTACAGCTGCAATAAGGCAGTGACTTTTGGAAGGCTTTAGTGAAAGGTCAGAATTATGGCAGTGGGGTCTTTTC
The DNA here is from genome assembly GCF_910594005.1 of Cervus elaphus. Lineage (NCBI taxonomy): Eukaryota > Metazoa > Chordata > Mammalia > Artiodactyla > Cervidae > Cervus > Cervus elaphus. Next base: position 29,089,827 of record NC_057840.1, read on the forward strand.
ACCCACTGGGCACCGTGGGGACAGCACCTGTCAACCACAAAGCAATACAGAGGCTGTAAAGTGTTTATTTGGAGTCTTTAGAATTGCAATTTGGGAGACACAGATTTGGGTAAAGCTGACAGTGTTCTGGAGAAGAAAAAGAGTCAGGGGCTTATAAAGACAAAAAATCAGAAGGTTGTTAAAAGTTACCTGCTGGGAGCTGTGATTGACTCTGACTCCAGCCAGCAAACACTTAATCTTAAGTAACAATGAGTTATTTTAGGATGGGAGGTCCAGTAAGTATCTTGAGATTCTGGATATTCTGGATGACTTTCTTGAGGACAATAAGTTGTCAAAGGTCATATTTCATCCAGGCTGAGATGTGCATACATCACATTTCTTCAATGGCCTACGGGCTCCATTTTAGAGCACTCTAAGTATTTCTCAAAGTGTGAAATCTTAGATAAACAACAAACAACTCTATTAACTGGCTGGATCCCTCTTCCCCTCAAGACTCTTTGAGTAATAAGAAAAGTCATACAAATCTCATTTACTTAGGCAGAGGAATGGGGGATCTGTTTGTATGTTTGCAGACCAGTATTTTAGAAGCTGCTGCTGCTGCTGCTAAGTCATTTCAGTCGTGTCTGACTCTGCGCGACCCCATAGACGGCAGCCCACCAGGCTCTCCTGTCCCTGGGATTCTCCAGGCAAGAACACTGGAGTGGGTTGGCATTTCCTTCTCCAATTCATGAAAGTGAAAAGTGAAAGTGAAGACGCTCAGTTGTGTCCGACTCTTAGTGACCCCATGGACTGCAGCCTACCAGGCTCCTCCATCCATGGGATTTTCCAGGCACGAGTACTGGAGTGGGTTGCCATTGCCTTCTCCGTTAGAAGACTGAATGCTAAGTTAACCTTGATGAAAGTAGCTCTTTTGCTCCTTTTCCTGTTTGTTCATTTATGCTCTCCTGTAACCTTGAAAGAACCTAATTATAGGAATGAGATCACTAATTCCTGATTTAAGCTCTCCTGAATGCACAGGAGGCCTAATCTGTTGATTCTTTTTCTAGATTAAAAGAAATTAAAATGAAAAATTAAGTATTCAAGAATGACTAGCTCACTACCATCTACAGACCTCTTAGCAATCCTGCAGGCAGATCACAATAGCAAGATAAAATCTGAAGAGAGAGTCATCCAGCCTGCATGCAACAAAGAAGGACACAGTCCAACCTCCTGCTTCCATGATTCACTGAGCTTCTTCCCACTTTTTTCCCTTTAAAAACTGTCAGGGTTGAGCAGAATCTTTGAAGTTCATCTTGCGACGCGAGTCGCAATCTACCCGAATGACCAGCTTTTCTGATTATCTGACCACCTTCTCTTTTTATTGGCACTTGCCTCTCGGTTATTGGTTTTTGAGAGGCAAGCAGCCAAACCCGAGTTTGGTGATGTTGAGAGTTGGTTGCTGATTTACCTATAGAGAGGTTTCAGATTTTGCTTTTTACGTTCTGTTGGAAAGGTTTTGAACATTTTCAAAGGAGGTGAAAGTACATTGGCATCATTATATCAATTAAAAAAAAACTGTCAAAGGAAAGCCTGTAGGCGATACCCTTTCACAGATGCCCTTAACAGATTAAAAGGTTGCATTAAAGGGTGTTGAAATCTTGCCCTTAGGTCTATCTAAAGAAAACATCCCCAAATCTAGCCCTGTCGATATTCCCACCGAGGCTCTTGTGTCAGTTTACTGAGGGATAAAACCGAGTCCAGAGAGTTTAAGCATTGGAACAATTCAGGAAGTTGGACTCATCTCTCCCAGTGTTGCTAGAAAGTTCCAAGCAATGCTTAATGAAAGTTGCTTTAAAATGTGACCACATGCACACCCTGAAGCAGTCTTCCTCTGACAATTCTCAGAGCTTTTATTATAATGTAGAGTCAGAGCAAACACAAAAGGTCAGATGTCTGCTGTAGGGCTGCCTTAAAAGAGCCCTTCTGAGCCATTTCTGAAGCGGGAAATAAAACCAGGGAGCGCCGCAGGGCAAACACTACTCGTCTTATTGTCTTATTGTCACTACAGGAAGGTGTCACATTTTTAGAATTTTCCTCTTTAATGGAAACCCTTGTCTTTCAACTGAAGACAAGATATTTCAGACTGTGATGATTACAACAGTTGGTGGGACAACCTTTTTACCCTAGAGTTAAGTGTCTTACAACTTTTATCAAGTATGTTTATTACACAGTTTGGATACTAAGAATTGGAAAATTAGTATTTTAATACAGTTGCATAGCAAGTATTTGCCACATTACAGCACATTTCCAACATGTTTCATTTCTCTCATTGAAAACTTCTACTATGTCATTCATATTTTATGTATTTATTGTGAAAACAACAGAGTAGAGAAATAAGCAAAAAGAAAAGTATCACTTATGGAAGGAAACACTACCCTGTTATCCTGGCTAATATTTTGGTATGTAGTATTTTGCCGTTATTCTGTTTTAGTATAAAATATTCTAATCCTTGTTTATGCAAATACATGTGTGTTAATTTGCATTACAAATACTAAAATAAGACAATTTTTCAGTAATATTAATATATTGTAACCACGTTTTCAAAATGTAGTCTGACATTAAAATTTATAATGACTACACAGTGCCCCAAGGTATGTTATATCACTAATCATTTAACTAAGTCTCTACTGTTTAATATTTTGGTTAAGACAGGCTGGGTTAATGCTATGGTAACACCTAACTCCTGACTTGCAGTAGCTTTAGACAACAAAGTTTATTTCTTATCATGATGCATGTCCATTGTGGGTTGACTGGGGGTTCAGCTTCATAAGGATTGCACCCCAGCACCCAGGTTTATGCAACAGCCACCATCAGTTTTTCTGCTTGTAATGAGAAGAGGCTAAAGAAAGGTGGGGATGTTGAACAGTAAGGAATATTCTGCTTCTTACAATTGATTGGCCAGGGCATGTCACATGACTTCTCTCAGCTAGAAAGAGGCGCTGTGCGTTCTAAGTCGCTTCAGTCCTGTCCAGCTCTGTGACTCTATGAATCGTAGCCAACCAGGCTTCTGTGGTCCATAGAGTTATCCAGGCAAGAACCCTTGAGTGGGTTGCCATGTCCTTCTCCAAGAAAGAGGTGAGGAAGTATCATCTTACCTTGTTTTCAAAATTCTAAAGATTGAATTGCATTACACCATTGAAAAGTACATTAAAAGTGAATGAGCAACTGGGAAAAGAGTGGCAGCATTTATGACACATGCATTTTAAGAGAAAACTCAAGTCCAGAAACGCTTGGAAGCTGGTCCAGGGAAATTAGCTACCAAACGGCTGACTCAGTGTGACTGGGGCTGAGACTGTGGAGTCAGTCTCGGTGCTGCTTGGGGGAGAAAAACTGATCAGCTCTGTCTGTGAAAAAGTAAAGTGAAAATGTTAGTCGCTCAGTCGTGTCCAACTCCTTGTGACCCCATGGACTGGAGCCCGCCAGGCTCCTCCGTCCATGGGATTCTCCGGGCAAGAATACTGGAGTGGGTTGCCATTCCCTTCTCCAGGGGATCTTCCTGATCCAGGGATTGAAGCCAGGTCTCCCGAATTGCAGGCAGGTCCTTTACTGTCTGGGCTGGGACTGGGACTGAGCTGGTAGAGTCACAGTACTGTTTGGAGAAGAAAAACTATTCAGCTGTGTCTGTATTGCCCTTTACAACTCTTTCCCCATATAGTTAAATGTTCTCATTGCTCCAAGTTTTAAGAAACTATTATCACCAGAGAAAATTACTTAATTCATAAATCACAGTCTGAGCTTTGTTTCAAGGGTACTAAATCAGCTTTCAACCTCTAGATGCATAATTTTCAACTTTTTGATTACATTTAATTATAGCAATAAAAATACTCTTGGGTTTTAACTTTAGCATATTTTCTTTCTTTCATGAAAAATTGTTCTAAAAGGAAGAATGATAAAAAGTTAATAATTATCAATAACCTCAAATTGAGCTGCATTCTGAACATTTCAAGACAGTTGGCTTCCCTTCATTGAGTTTATTTATTAAGTCTTTGTTCTTTTCTGTTTTCAGTAAATATATTGAAAATTCTTTCTTTATCTATGAAATGTTTTTATTTTGACTTTGACTTTTTAGCTTTTTATCTTCAAATTTTCCAGCGTGGAATTTTAGACTTTTTCTTTATATCTTGTTACTATTGACTTTCTAGCTCAGTGTTAAATGTTTTTACTAAAACCAAACCAAGAAGGTTGAGTTCTAATTTGGGCCCTTCTCATTATTCAGATTTTTAAATATGTATAACATATACACATTTTTTTTGTGTGTGACTGCAAAAGACAACTTGGAAAGCACAAAAATAATTTTAAAAGAACAAAAATGTTATCCATGATACTATTAACCTGAAAAAAATGCAGTTAATATTTGGCATATATTTTCTAGTACTTAAAGAAATTTTTTAAATAGTTGAGGCTATATCATCCATTAAAATCTTGTATTATTCATTGTTTACTTATGACATTTCCTCATATTATAAACATTATTTTAAATATAATCATAATGGCTGTATGATATTCCATTACACAATTATGCTGAGTTAGTTTAACTAATGTTAAATATTTATGATATTTTTAGATTTAAACTATATAACAATTAGTGTTAAAAAAAAAAAAATCGGAGAAGGCAATGGCATCTCACTCCAGTACTCTTGCCTGGAAAATCCCATGGGCAGAGGAGCCTGGTAGGCTACAGTCCATGGGGTCACGAAGAGTCGGACACGACTGAGCAACTTCACTTTCACTTTTCACTTTCATGCACTGGAGAAGGAAATGGCAGCCCACTCCAGTGTTCTTGCCTGGAGAATCCCAGGGACGGGAGCCTGGTGGGCTGCCATCTATGGGGTCACACAGAGTTGGACACGACTGATGTGACTTAGCAGCAGTGTTAAAAATAACACTTTATGCATACATCATTGTGTATCTTTCTCATTATTTTCTTATAAAAGTCTTAAATGTGTGAAACAGAGGGCATGCATATTCTTAAGGCTCCTAACCCTTGTTTGCAAATTTTTTTCTAAATAGATTACACTGTCAGATGAGAATACCTGTCTGACAAAAAAATACTTTACCAGAATAACACTGAATATTGTTCTTTAATTATGCAAATAAAATTAGTGAATAATGAGAAAACTGGCTGTAATTTCCATTTCTTTGATTACTATTTAAGTTAATCAATTATTATATGCTTTTAAGCAATTTGCATTTCATCTTTTATGAATTATTGCTTATATTCTTTGCCCATTAGCAATGGAACACTGATTCTCGTATTTTTCTTTTAGTCTTACGTGACTGCTATAATGCTAACCAGGTGTCATAATGGTGGTAAGCATATTTTCCTAAATTGTTGATTGTTTCTAATTTTGTTTTAAAAATCCCATTCATTTCACTGCTTCCAAGGGAAGAGAAGATGGTGGTAGGGCTCTTTCATAGATATAAGAAGTGCTTTGGACAAAACCCAGTATCTATTTCAACACTCATTTCATATTATTAATAAAAATTATCAGAAAACTTGGAAGTGAAGTGATTTTCCCCAATTGGATAAAAGGCATCTATCAAAAAACTATAGCTAACATCACACCAGCTGGTGAAACATTAAAACTTTTTCCTGAGATTAGAAACAAAGCAAAGATTTCCATGCTCTCACAATTTCTTCTTGATATTTTCTAGACATCTTATTTACTAGTAGAAAATCTCATGAAATCTACCAAAAAACAATCCTTTATAAGAACTTAGATTTAAAATATTGACAATACCAATTGTTGACAAGGATATGGAAAAATTGAGATTCTTTGGGCATTGTTGGTAATCATGTAAAATAGTGCAACTTATTTGGAGGATTATTTGTCAGCTCTTAAAAATTTAAATATGCCTCTACCCCATGACCCAGTAAGATGCTTACCAAAGAGAAACAAGAACACATGTCTACATAAAAACTTATACATGACTGTTTCCAGCAGCTTAATTCACAACACTAATAACAATCTAAATGTTCACCAAAAGGAGAAATGATAAGCAAACCATGGTACATTCTTCTAACAAAACACCATTCGACATTGAAAAGGAATGAACCGCTGATACAACAGCATAGATGATTTTCAAAACCATTGTTTTGAGACAAAACAGTAGTCATGAAAAAGTACTTACTGGATGATTACATGTAGATAATGCGTAAGAAAAAAAAAACTCTTTATGGAGATGGAAGTCAAAAATTAGACAGCTCTGTTCAGGTGGAATTGACAGAAAAATAGAATGAGTTAAACTCCTAGAGTGATGGTAATGTTCTCGATCTTCCTTTGGTGTGCTGATTATACAAGTACATGCTATTGCTAAAACTCATTGAAGATTACATATAATTTATTGTATATAACTTACATCCCAATTCTAAAAATTAAGAGAGATACCAAATCTATTTATTCAAAGAGAAAATTTTGGTAAATATTGAATCCATCATAAATATCTACATTTGTTACACTTTCTTCAAAACTTTGTGTTTTCCTGAATCATGTTTATTGGAATTGTCCCCAAACAAATAGCACCATCAGTTCAACAGAGTACATCATGATAGGGTACCATGTGTGTATTTGGATCCTCCAAATTTTAAAAGGCATTTTCCTTCATTCACAAAATAGTTTACAAATATGTTAGCAAGTTATTTTACCTGTTTCTTTTCTTCTCACCCAGAGATATTTTATCTATGTACATCATATCTGTTTTTTTTTCAGTTATAAAACAATTTCTCCTGGATGAGAGCACTTTTTACCAAATTATATGAAAATTATCATGTAGATATTTGGTCGAAAAGAGAACTCCTTTTCCTGTAAAATAATGCAAAGTGGGTTTTTTTGTTGTTGTTAAAATTGTTTTATTGGAAAACATAATGTGATGATAAGGGACACAATTAAGAATACACTTTCTAAAAGACAGTTAATAAAATAAATCAATGATGTCTCTTGCTTTGTGTCTGCCCCATTGATTACATATTTTAGAGTGAAAATTGTTCAAGTTTGAACCTAAAAGAGAATGGAAACTCTGAGAAATACAATTTTCTTAGATTTTTTTCAATACAATTTCAGAGGTTAATTTTCTAGACAGCAATTTACCTAAAGGACTTTTTTTTTTTTTTAGCATAATTACTTGACTAGAGCTTGAATTTAGATGTCATCTGCCAAGAAAGGACTGATTTTCTTTGGCAAGGAAGAATGTCTGAGAAAAGCTTTCAGAGAAGAACCATTGGGAAATACATGTGCATGTATGAGATTTTTAGTTTTAGTTAAAAACAAAGCTGTCTCTAGACATTCCTACTTATAAAATATTTCTATTTTGTAAAAGAAAATATTTCTCTTTTGTAGGGAAAAAGTGGACTTGGAGGTTGAAGACTGGGCACGATAATAAAATAAAAGGAATAAGTTGAAGTGAACTTTGGATCTTCATTCTGATTCTGCTGCATGGTTAAAAGCAAGAGCAAATGAAGCCAGGTAACAAAGGACTTGTTTTATTCTGAGGTATCCTGCCATAAAATCATAAGCAAAATAGAGCAATATAACATCAGGTGCTGCTTCAGAAATAAGGCTATATTCACTTACCTCTATGGTGAATGAGAATGTACAATTGAGAAAAATCTTTCCTAGCTATCCTGAGCGCTACATATGAAGCAAAGCTTACTGGAAGCTATTTGGGTTTTTTTTTTAATGTTTTATTGTATTTTTAATTAAATGATGTATTTATTGTAATTATTGCAACCATGCAATAATGTATAAATAATCACTGATGCACTCCGTACCCTCCTGAGGTAAGTCAAAGTGAGCCTAGTGTCCTAGGTTGAATTTTCCCCAAAACAAAGGCTGAAACAACAATTTGGGTGGATGTGATTTACTAAAGATTTACACCCAGGAGAAACCAGTAAGGAAATGGAGGAAAGAGAATAAAGAGAATAGAAATAGGGAAAGAGCCAGGCAAAGGTATAATTTCAGAAGTCCCAAACTCCATCTACTCTCACATAAAACTCTGGAGTATAAATTATGCCTTGAGAGTTTGTCTGCCTGCAGACAAAGGCTTTGTACTCAGCCCAGTACAAAAAGTCCATGGGAGAGGGGGTGGGGGAGGTATAGTTGTAACTCTCAAGTATTTCCAGCTCTCTTAAGAATGAGTTAGTCCCCTGCCCAAAGCAACTTTTCAATGTCACTGGTAAGTCTTAGCAGCAAAACATGTCAAAGCTGGAATGGATACACAGAGCTGACACAAAGACCAGGGCATGTGCATAAGGAATGGACTTTGCCTTCCATACCTTTCTCCGTATGTATGTATATACACACATCTGCAGGAGGGTATAGCAACCCACTCCGGTATTCTAATCTGGAGAATCCCATGGACAGAGAAACCTGGTGGCCTACAGTCCATGGGGTTGCAAAGAGTCAGACACGACTGCGCAATCAAGCACAGCACAGCATATACACACATATACTTTCAAATATATGTATGTATATATATATATACTTGTATTTTTAAAATATTTGTGTATATATACACAACCACACACACTTGTGCTTTTGTTAAGAAATGAAATATACTATTCACTATTCCTCAACCCATTTACTCACTTGCTAATTCAAAAGAACAAATAATTGTCCAGTTCAATAGATATAGAACTAATTTGTTTATTAATCAGTTCAGTTTAGTTGCTCAGTCATGTCTGACTCTTTGCGACCCCATGGACTGCAGCATGCCACGCTTCCATGTCCATCACCAACTCCTGGAGTTTACTCAAACTCATGTCCATTGAGTCGGTGATGCCATCCAACCATCTCATCCTCTGTTGTCGCCTTCTCCTCCTGCCTTCAATATTTTCCAGCATCAGGGTCTTTTCCAATGAATCAGTTCTTCTCATCATGTGGCCAAAGTATTGGAGTTTCAGCTTCAGCATTGGTCCTTCCAATGAATATTCAGGACTAAATTCCTTTAGGATTGACTGGTTGGATCTGCTTGTTATCCAAGGGACTCTCAAGAGCCTTCTCCAACACCACAGTTGAAAAGCATCAATTCTTCAGCACTCAGCTTTCTTTATAGTCCAACTCTTACATCTATACATGACTACTGGAAAAACCATAGCTTTGACTAGGCGGCAATTTGTTTACTAACAGCTGCATAATATTCCAGACTCTTGATGCATATAATTAGTCCAACCATTCCCTAAATAACAGACATTTACTTTTGCTAAGGGCTTCCCTGGTAGCTCAACTGGTAAAGAATCTGCCTGCAACACAGAAGACTCAGGTTCGATTCCTGGCTTGGGAAGATCCCCTGGAGGAAGGCACTCCAGTATTCTTGCTTGGAGAATCCCCACGGACAAGAGGAGCCTGGTGGGCGACAGTCCATGGGGTCGCAAAGAGTTGGATATGACTGAATGACTAAGCACACAGTCATTTATTTGGAGGAACCGAGACTTCAGAGATAGGAATAGTGAATCATTATCAATATGTTTTAAATATCAAGAAAAAATAAAAATAGCTTATGAATAAATGTTTTTCAAATGTTTTAATATAATAAACAGTGGCTCTAGAATCCTATGAAATGGTTAAGAGATTTTTCTTTTTTAAAAAGAATTTCAGAATTGATTGAAAATCATTTTTACCCATCTAGAAAATCATTTGAAGATGATTAAGGATTAGTGTATGACTTCAAGAGCAAATGACCCTTTTTTCCAGAGACTTGCCTTTGAATAGATTCCAATGTAATAAGGTGATCATTTTTTTGACTGAATAAACTGAAACCATATATTTGGTTTGGGATCTTATACTAAAAATCTAACTGTGAGTGAGAAAAGTTTTTAATATTCCAGTAATCAAATACTGAACTGGAGCTATTTACTGAGTTTTTGTTTCATATAAACATTCAAAGTCATCAAATTTGGGTAGAATTGATTTTGCTTTTTTGCTACATTGCAAATAGCAACAGCCTCACAGAAAAATCTTTTTTATTTACATGACATAGAATATGGTGTTTTCACATTTTGAAACTTTTTTCCAAGCAAGAAATGGGCATAATAAAAATAACAGTTAATGAAACCTCCTTGTCACCAAACCCCATCTTAATTTAGGAGAGTAAATAATTAAAATGTTCCCATTTTACACTCTTTAAAAATTGTCATTTTTGTAATAACCCATTGCTTGCTATATATGAATCTAATTTTTGTTATTCCAGATCATACAATGTTTCTTGTCTATTGGTTTTTCTCACTCTGTATTTTCTTCATATTCTCCTCTGTCTCCTTAAAATTCATTGTGAGGTTCAGACTTTTGTAAACAGAACTACACCCCAGGGAGATTTCATTCAGATCTCTAACACTCTTCAATTTCTATTACTTTATTAGTTACAAAATTAATGAATAAAATAACCCAAGAGTACCACAGTTCTTGGGCTTCCCTGCTGGCTCAGAAGAATCTACTTGCCAATGCTGATCAATGCCAGACATGTAGGTCTGATCCCTGAGTTGGGCAGATTCTCTGTAGAAGGAAATGGCAACCCACTCCAGTATTTTTGCTTGGAAAATCCCATAGACAGAGGAGCCTGTCAGACTGCAGTCCATGGGGTCACCAAGTCAGACACGACTTAGTGACTAAACAACCTTAATCTACATTCAATACTGTGTTCTTGAAAATATTAACAAGATTTAAGGGAAAGGTATAATCTATAGCAAACCATATTCAATTACTAAATAGCATAAAATCCAAGGTTGTTATGATTATCTTAATATAATCACAGAGCCTAGTTCAGCATTTGTGCTCTCAAAAACTATACTGAACAAATAAATGAATTCATTAAACATTTCCTGCAACTACTTCTTGAACAACATTGATTTTAGTCTGTGCTATTTGGTAACAATAACTGTACTGAAAACAAAAAAAAAGCCTTTTGTATAACACAAAAGGATACTCTAAGCAATCTGAATTATTGACATTTTCCTGTATGTAAGAAACATACCAACCATTTTAAACAGTTCTAAAAGCTTTGAAATTGAGAGTTTCAGTCATGTAATACAGACTTCACTAGATATTCCACTTTGATTATGGCTATATTGAAATTGCATTTATGAAAGTGAAAGTCACTTTCACTTGCTGACTCTTTCATGTGGCTGACTCTTTGTGACCTCATGGACTATACAGTCCATGGAATTCTCTAGGCCAAAATACTGGAGTGGGTAGCCTTTCCCTTTTCCAGGGGATCTTCCCAACCCAGGGATTGAACCCAGGTCTCCCTCATTGCAGGTGGATTCTTTACCAGCTGAGCCACAGGGGAAGCCCAAGAATACTGGAGTGGGTAGCCTATCCCTTCTCCAGCAGATCTTACCGACCCAGGAATTGAACCAGGGTCTCCTGCATTGTAGGTGGATTCTTTACCAACTGAACTATCAAGGAAGAGCAATTGCATTTATATAGGAAGAAAAAATGAAATGTTTTTTCTTAAAGCCCTCCACATTTGACAACCTTTCCAACCACATTTAGTCTGGAACACTAAGTAAGTCTTAAACACAGTCACTTGTTTAAACTAAATATTTGTCCTGATAAGATTGAAAATTGAAAGACTGTATTTAGATATGCAATGTCCATTTCATATAGGATGGTGTCACTCTTGGTGCTTAGGTTTAGTGGCATTACAAAGATGAGAAGTATGAGCCAGATACGGTATGGGAAACCTTAAACCAAAATTTTGTCATCTGTAATAATTTGTGATTTTTTTTTTCCCTTGACTTAGTCAAAATCCTTCGAGCGCCAGGAACAGAAACCTACTTAAAGGAACCTATAAATTTTTTTTTTTTCCTAAAGGAGATTTCTTAGACCGCTGAAGTACTTTAGGGTCTCCAAAGGCAGGTAGTTTCCTAGAACCTCACAGAGGACTAGAACAAGGAATTAGAAAAGACATCAACCACCTACTTCCTTTAGGGGAATTCTTGGTCAAAACCCAGCAGAGATAACCCTTTTTAAAGAGTCCTCAAGTGTTTCCTTTAATGAAGGAGAGAGTTAGTGATTTAGAACTGTAAAAAAAGACATTTTTCCTGGAAGTTTTTCAACAGAGATTGCTTTATTGTCTTCTCAAAATTACCTCACATAATAAATAATATTTGCAAAGAGAACAGCTACACACTGGGAAGAAGACCATCCATCCCCCAATTTTCCACATCCTGATCACTGGGGACAAAAGCGTTCTGCACAGTAGGAATAGCAATGAACTTCCTTAGACATTCTCAACAGGCATCAAGTAAGTGGCCCAAACTTTGGGTCTCAAGTCTCTTTTCTCCAGATGGTGGTGCCTCCAACCACAAATATCAAGGAGGAACTCCACATGTCATCCCCCTTGTCTCCTCATATTCATCTCTGTCTCTCTTCCTAGACAATCTCATTAACTGTTCTTCTTTTTGTCGGGCACTGGAAGAGACCATTCCATGGCTTAGTTTTTGGTCCTCTTCTTTCTGTCTATTCATACTGCCTGGGGGTCTCATCCAGTCAGGGAGTTCCACATCTGGTTACAATGTAGAAGGGTGTGAGAAAGATTTTCCTCCCCTGATAACAGCAAAGGGAAACAAAGATAAACTAAAGTTACAGATTTTTTAAATAAAACTTCAAAAAAATGTGGACTCAAATTCCAGAGGGACATGAAATCATCATAGGTGAGCTAAGGGTCACAGAATTTTGTTTCTAGAAACAAGTGCGGACCCAAGAGCAATGAATTTATCTACAATGAGAGGTACACAAATAGTGGTTTCCTTTCTGGCTGAAAGGTTTGTCTGAAAAGAAACACACGGGAACTTTCAGGGGTAATACATATGTTCTGTATTGTGATCTGGGTGATGGCTGTACTGGTGGATACATCTGTCCCACCTCACCGCATACTGAACTGTATTTCTGAGATCTGTGTATTGCATTTCACAGTTGAGAAGAAAAGGAAAATGTGGGAGGGGGTGGATACCTGAAACAAAGATAGCAGAATGATGCTGGTGGTTAGTGAAGCTTGGCACAGAGAGTTTAAGGATTTGACACTCTGTTTTTATACTTGTGTGTTTAAAACTTTCCATGATGAAAAACATTTAAAAAAAAATGTCATGTTATGTCATGATGGTGTGATCACTCACCTAGAGCCAGACATCCTGCAATGTGAAGTCAAGTGGGCCTTAAGAAGCATCACTACGAACAAAGCTGGCGGAGATGATGGAATTCCAGTTGAGCTGTTTCAAATTCTAAAAGATGATGCTGTGAAAGTGCTGCACTCAATATACCAGCAAATTTGGAAAACTCAGCAGTGGCCAAAAGACTGGAAAAGGTCAGTTTTCATTCTAATCCCAAAGAAAGCCAATGCCAAAGAATGCTCAAACTACCGCACAGTTGCACTCACCTCACACGCTAGTCAAGTAATGCTCAAAATTCTCCAAGCCAGGCTTCAGCAATACTTGAACAGCAATACATGAATCTCCAGATGTTCAAGCTGGTTTTAGAAAAGGCAGAGGAACCAGAGATCAAATTGCTAACATCCACTGAATCATCGAAAAAGCAAGAAAGTTCCAGAAAAACATCTATTTCTGCTTTATTGACTATGCCAAAGCCTTTGACTGTGTGGGTCACAATAAACTGTGGAAAATTCTGAAAGAGATGAGAATACCAGACCACCTGACCTGCCTCTTGAGAAACCTGTATGCAGGTCAGGAAGCAACAGTTAGAACTGGACATGGAACAATAGACTGGTTCCAAATAGGAAAAGGAGTACATCAAGGATGTATATTGTCACCCTGCATACTTAACTTATATGTAGAGTACATCATGAGAAATGCTGGGCTGGAAGAAGCACAAGCTGGAATCAAGATTGCCAGGAGAAATATCAGTAACCTCAGATATGCAGATGACACCACCCTTATGGCAGAAAGTGAAGAACTAAAGAGCCTCTTGATGAAAGTGAAAAAGGAAAGTGAAAAAGTTGGCTTAAAGCTCAACATTTGGAAAACTAAGATCATGGCATCCAGTCCCATCACTTCATGGCAAATAGATGGGGAAACAGTGGAAACAGGGGCTGACTTTATTTTTCTGTGCTCCAAAATCACTGCAAATGGTGACTGCAGCCATGAAATTAAAAGATGCTTACTCCTTGGAAGGAAAGTTATGACCAACCTAGATAGCATATTAAAAAGCAGAGACATTACTTTGTCAACAAAGGTCCGTCTAGTCAAGGCTATGGTTTTTCCAGTAGTCATGTATGGATGTGAGAGTTGGACTGTGAAGAAAGCTGAGAGTGGAAGAATTGATACTTTTGAACAGCGGTGTTGGAGAAGACTCTTGAGAGTCTCTTGGACTGCAAGGAGATTCAACCAGTCAATCCTAAAGGAGATCAGTCCTGGGTGTTCATTGGAAGGACTGATGTTGAAGCTGAAACTCCAATCCTTTGGCCACCTGATGTGAAGAGCTGACTAATTTGAAAAGACCCTGATGCTGGGAAAGATTGAGGGCAGGAGGAGAAGGGGACGACAGAGGATGAGATGATTGGATGGCATCACCGACTCGATGAACATGGGTTTAGGTGAACTCTGGGAGTTGATGATGGACAGGGAGGCCTGGCGTGCTGCGGTTCATGGGGTCGCAAAGAGTTGGACACGACTGAGTGACTGAACTGAACTGAATGCACATATACTTTACGTATTTATTATTTTTATTCTGTCTCTCAGCCTCCCCTTGCTCCATGGAATAGGGTGAAGCAAGAGAGAAATCTATGATTTTTTTTTTTACTATCATTTCCCAATTACCTAGAACAATACATTGCATATAATTGGTGTTCCAGAAATATTTGGTGAATGAATAAATAGTTTTTCAACCTTATTTTGTGAAATTTCCTTCCATGATAAGCAGTGAAATTTTCCTACCCTCCATTTTTGGAGAGCTTACAAAGGGTGGCTCCTCCAGCCTCAAGATTTGTGGTCACAATCTGGACCATCCTCATGAGAGCCTATTACTGCAGAACTGTCAATTCCGACATTTATTTAACTTTTCTTTGTTAATTAGGCATTGAGAGAGCTTATAGAAATATTGGAAAATATCAAGCATACAGATATCTTCATGACAGAAGAAAATATAAAGAATTTTAAAATAGTTATGCTTTTTTTTCTCATCTTGTATATTAGCCAAGTTTCTTTAGAGAAACAGAACCAACAGATGTGTGTATCTCTAACTATCTATCATCTATCAATCATCTATTGAGAGACTTATTTTAAGGAACTAGCTCATGCCATTGTAGAGACTGACTGGAGACTCAGGGAAGTCTTAAAATCTGAGTCAGTTTAATTCTTATGTCAGCCAGAAGAACCTAGAGAGGTCAAGGAAAATTTCTGCCTCCCCAGCAGTGGCATAAACTTTCCAAACATTAATCAGTTGCTCTACTCAACTCTCCCAGTGATAGTTCAACAGGACCACTTTTCCTCAGGGAAGCAAAAGGATTCATTCATTTATCCCTGTTGCTCTTTTCTCCTTCTCTCTCTTTTTCACGGTCTCAGTCTCTCTTCTGGCTTCTTGCTGTCTCTGGTTCTTACTCTGCTGCTGCTAAGTCGCTTCAGTTGTGTCTGACTCTATGCGACCCCATAGACGGCAGCCCACCAGGCTCCCCCGTCCCTGGGATTCTCCAGGCAAGAACACTGGAGTGGCTTGCCATTTCCTTCTCCAATGCAGGAAAGTGAAAAGTGAAAGTGAAGTCACTCAGTCGTGTCCGACTCTTCGCGACCCCATGGACTGCAGCCTACCAGCTTCCTCTGCCCATGGGATTTTCCAGACAAGAGTACTGGAGTGGGGTGCCATTGCTTTCCCTGGGTTCTTACTCTGACTATTGTTAATTTGTTTTTGCTCATATTTGCCACATTTGCATATCACTTTTTCTCTTCCTGAGACCAAATTTCTCTGCTTGCCCTTCATATATTCAAGGTGTACTGTGTCTGACCAGCCTCAACCTTCAATATCCTCACTATAGCTGACTTTCCATGTTCTTTGCCTCTGAATACAGAGTTCCTAGGAAGCACTCAAACTGGTTCAACTTGGTCGTGTTTTACAATTGTACTATTGTTGTTCAGTTGCTAAGTCATGTCCAACCCCATGGACTGCAGCACACTAGGCTTCCCTGTCCTTCACCATCTCCTGGAGTTTTCTCAAACTCATGTCTATTGAGGCAGTGATGCTATCTCACCATTTCATGTTCTGTCGTCCCTTTCTCCTCCTGCTTTCAATCTTTCCCAACATCAGGGTCTATTTCAATGGGTTGGCTCTTCACAGGTGGCCAAAGTATTGGAGCTTCAGCTTCAGCACCAGTCCTTCCAATGAATACTTGGTCAAATCGTTCATTTGTCTTTGGCCAGAAGGATTGGTGATGTGCAGCCTACTGTCTGCTTGATGGGGCTTTGGATGTCATCTGAGACAGGACTGGGGCAGATTGCTAAGAAAGAGTATTTCTGCAGAAAGAGAAACTGTTAAGTTGAGAAGTATCTACTTATAAGAACATGCTGTGTTTAACACAGGGAACTCTACTCAATACTCTGTAATGGCCTGTATGGGAGTACAATCTAAAAAAGAATGGATATATGCTTATGTATAACTTATTGACTTTGATGTATATCTGAAACTAACTCAACATTATAAATCAACTCCACGTCAATAAAAATGAATTTTAAAATGTTGAATATTAAAGAAATAAAGTTTTGTGTTGTTAAAAAAGACAGAAAAAAACCTGACTCCAGCATTTCCTGCCACCTGACTTACCTTATTGAGGCTCAGCTTCCTCATCTGTGGCCTTCCCTGGTGGCCCAGCTGGTAAAGAATCTGCCTGCAATGTGGGAGACCTGGGTTCGATCCCTGGGTTGGGAAGAGCCCCTGGATCAGGGAAAGGCTACCCACTCCAGCATTCTGGCCTGGAGAATTCCATGGACTGTATAGTCCATGGGGTCACAAAGAGTCAGACATGACTGAGTGACTTGCATTTTCCTCACCTGTATAATATACATTGGTGTGAGGCCTGAGTGAGACAATGTATGCCAAACCCTTAACAGAAAGCCTGGCACAGAGAAAATGCCACTGTGCATCCCGGGAATTTCAATTTCACATTTGCTTCACAGGTAAACAAAATCATTCTTTTCTATAACACTCATTTGTCACTTTTTCTTGGGTTATAAATGAAATCTTTTTATTGTTGCTTAAAAAAAGAAGCATCTAATAAAGTACTTTTGACTTTGCTAAAGGGTTTAAGAATTTAATTCAACACTTAATATAGTACAGTGAGTCTTCTACATAAGAACGAGTTCCATCCTGAGAGTGCATTCATAAATCTAATTTGTTTGTAAGTTCAATAAATTTATTCTACGTACTCAACGAACACAATCGGCTATATAGTCCTGTACTATAATAGATTAATAGGAGGTTTATAATACTTTTCACACAGATAACACATAAAAACATAAAAAGTAAAGAAAACATTTTTAATCTAGCAGTACACAGTACTTTGAAAAGTCCAGTTAACAGTTGGCATACCTGTGTTGGCATCAAGTGAATAGGCAAGAAGAGTTGCTGACTGGAGCGAGGGAGAGGAGGTGGGAGTCGACAGAGCTGAAGGATCGTCAGAAACAGGAGACAGAGGGCAAGCTGCAGTCTCATTCACACCCAACACTGATGGAATGCACTTTCACATCTTTGCCAAGTAGCTTCAGTCGTGTCGGACTCTGCGACCCCATGGACTGTGGACCGCCAGGCCCCTCCCTCCATGGGATTCTCCAGGCATGAATACTGAATGGGTTGCCATTTCCTTCTCCATTCACATCTATAAAAGTTCACAGTTTGTAAAGTAAAATTGTTCACAATTTTTTAAAGTGAAAAAGTTCACAATTTTACAAAAAGTACCTGGATGTAGGTCACTTACTATACTTAATACAATATTAAAATAATGTACCAGCAACTTAATAGAATAAAAACATTTCTGTTGTTATTGTTTTGTTTGTCTTTTTTGATGGTACTCAAGTCTATGAGACTCAATAAAGGAATAAAACATAAGGCCCAATACAACAAAAATAATTTTAAGTAACACAATAATGGGAAAATGAAAACTATTATTTATGGAGTATTTGTCATGCACATACTTGTGCCCATCTTTATATATATTTTTTATTAAAAGTGTCCTATTTACCTAAATTTTTACTTGAATGAGCTCTAACCTTACCAAGATCTTTGATCTCAATTTTAAGGTCTGATGACCAGAAGGGCAAAGAACATCCTTTGCATATTAATGTGTCATTTTAAAGAGGAATAATAATTTATATTTCTAGTCATTCCTCTTGTTGATGTCTAGAATATATTTATTTGACTTTTGGTCTACCATGTGTAAGACACATGCAAAGGTTTTTCCATGTATGGTCTTATTAAATTCTACCCTGAAAAACTGTGAGCTAATATGAAGATTAAAGAAATTTAATAACTGTCTGACACTATACAATTAGAAAGGATTAAGGTAAAAATTAAACCCAAGTCTTTTGACTTCATGGGCTGAGGTCTCCATTAATAAACTTTATTGTTTCTCAAGTACTTTGCTAAGTGGCATTGCCTTTAAACGCCTAAAGTTTCTTAGTTTACTACTAAATGTTTTGAGTGTGTGTGCCAGAAAATAAGGTAGTGCTTAAATTATAAGGGAGTCAGTACAAAAGGACACAAGAGCTGGTTTTCAGTGGCCAAATTTGAGAAAATTTGAGCCTCAAAGAAAATAATGATAGTAAAGATTACAAACCATTGAGTAAAATAAGAATTATTTTAGTGAGTCAGTGGTAATACAAATAAAGAATAAATAATAGAGAAAGAAGGAAAACTCTTCCTAGATTAGAAAGCCAACTAATACATGTGAAAAGAAGGGCAAAGTTAGAAAAGTAACAGTGTGGAGATCCCTTAAAAAAACTGGAAATAGAACTGCCATATGACCCAGCAATCCCACTGCTGGGCATACACACCGAGGAAACCAGAATTGAAAGAGACACGTGCACCCCAATGTTCATCACAGCGCTGTTTACAATAGCTAGGACATGGAGGCAGCCTAGATGTCCATCAGCAGACAAATGGATAAGAAAGCAGTGGTACATATACACAGTGGAAATATTACTCAGCTATTAAAAAGAATGCATTTGAATCAGTTCAAATGAGGTGGATGAAACTGGAGCCTATTATACGGAGTGAAGTAATTCAGAAGGGAAAAACAGCAATACAGTATATTAATGCATATATATGGAATTTAGAGAGATGGCAATGATGACCCTATATGTGAAACAGCAAAAGAGACACAGATGTAAAGAACAGACTTTTGGACTCTGTAGGAGAAGGCGAGGGTGGGATGATTTGAGAGAATAGCATTGAAACATGTATATTATCATATATGACATAGATTGCCAGTCCAGGTTTGATGAATGAGGCATGTTGTTCAGGGCCAGTGTACTGGGATGACCCTGAGGGATCAGATTGGGAGAGAAGGAGATGGGTGGTTCAGGATGGGGGCACATATACACCCATGGCTGATTCAAGTCAATGTATGGCAAAAATCACTACAATATTTTAAAGTAATTAGCATCCAATTAAAATAAATTAATTAATTTACAAAAAAAAAAAGAAAAGTACCATTGACAGTCATCAGAAAACTTATATCTTTAAGCAAGAATTATCAATAGATGCTAAAACAAGTGGGAGATGGAACTTCCCTGGTGGTCCAGCAGTTAAGAATCAGCCTTGAAATGCAGGGAACACAGGTTCAATCCTTGATAAGGGCACTAAGGCCCCCACATGTGGCAGAGCCCACATTCTGCAGAGTCCATGTGCTGCAATGAACACACCCAGGGTGTTGCCACTAAGATCTGATGCAGCCAAATAAATTAATAAGTATTTAAAAAAAAAAAAACTAGTGGGAGAAAGTTCAGGGAATAATAGGATATTTACACTGTCTTAACATATCTCCCTCCAAATTACTTCTCAATTATAAAGAGAAAGATGATAACTTGGAAATAGATAAAACGCAAGTACCTTCTTACCCAAGTGATGAAGATAAATGACACTGTAATGAAACAAATTGCTATCACGCACCTATTGATAGATGCCCTGAGAACACAGCATCACTTCTGTGGTGCTCCTGCCAAACACATAAACTGAATCTAATTATGAATAAACATGGATGCATTTAAACTGAGAGCATGTCCACAAAATAATAGGCCTGTTACCCTTTAAAGGTGTCAAATGTCATGAAAGAGAAAGAAGAGATATGACATTGGAGTGGAATATTTGAGCTGGAATTTTTTATCCTATAAAGGATAAGTTTGGGACTGTGCTGTGCTTAGAAGCTCAGTCATGTCCGACTCTTTGTGACCTCAAGGACTGTAGCCCACCAGGCTCCTCTGTCCATGGGGATTCTTCAGGCAAGAATACTAGAGTGGTTTGCCATGCCCTCATCTAGGGGATCTTCTCAACCCAAGGATCGAACCCAGGTCTCCCATACTGCAGGCAGATTTTTTATCATGTGAGTCACCACAGAAGCTCAGGAATACTGGAGTGGGTAGCCTATCCCTTCAACAGGGGAACATTCTATTCCAGAAATCTAACCAGGGTCTCCTGCATTGCAGGCAGATTTTTTTACCAGTTGAGCTACCAGGGAACAATTGATAAAATTTCAGTAAGTCAGTAAAGTAAGTAATAATATGGAATAAAGATTAATTTCTTGATTTATATAATTATATTTTGGTTAAATGGAGAAGGAAATGGCGACCCACTCCAACTCTAGTATTCTTTCCTGGGAAATCCCATGGACAGAGGAGCCTGGTGGGCTACAGTCCACGGGATCACAAAGAGTTGGACATGACTTAGTGACTAAATAGCAACTGCAGCTTTCTGACTGACAGAATTATTATTTTTTTTTTTAGGAAACATACACTAACATATCTAAAAAGTGATAGAACATTGTGTTTGACACTTTTTCTTAAATCATTCAAAAAATAATTTAGTATACATAAACAGTGTGACAGCACAGGGAAATGACTTACCATTTGGAATATCTGGGTGAGTTATTTGATTTATTCTTGAAACTTCTCTGTTTGTTTGAACTTATATTAAAATAGAAAACAAAAGAAAAAACTTTGTTTTGGAGAGATGAATCTATTTTATACTCATATATATATATATAGTTATTTTCTACAGTATCAACTCAACATTGAGACTTCAATTTAAAAGACATGTGGATTTTCTATTTTAATATCAAATTTCTCTCCAAAGTTGTTTCATCAGTTTACATTTCCAGCAGTGTTCCCACACTCTGTAACTTTGTCCAAACCTGATACCATTACACTTAAATGTTTACCACTCTGATACTTATGAAATTATTTTGATTTACACTTCTCTGAATAATCTTATATTTCAACATATTCTCATGTGTTTTTAGACATTTGAGTTTTTGCTTCCATGGATTTTCTATTCATGTTTTTTGCCCATTCTTAACATTTTCCTTTTTGTTTTCTTACTGATGTCTCACTTCATTCACTCAGTCATGTCTGAGTCTTTGTGATCCCATGGACTGCAGCATGCCAGGCTTCCCTGTCCATCACCAACTCCGGGAGCTTGCTCAAACTCATGTCCATCAAGTCAGTGATGCCATTCAACTTTCTCATCCTCTGTTGTCCCCTTCTCCTCCTGCCTTCAGTCTATCCCAGCATCAGAGTCTCTTCCAATGATTCAGTTCTTCACATCAGGTGGCCAAAGTATTGGAGTTTCAGCTTCAGGATCAGTCCTTCGAATGAATATTCAGGACTGATTTCCTTTGGGATTGACTGGTTGGATCTCCTTGTAGGCCAAGGAACTCTCAAGAGCTTTCTCCAACACCACACTTCAAAAGCATCAATTCTTCGGCACTCAGCTTTCTTTATCGTCCAACTCTCACATCCATACATGACTACTGGAAAAAACATAGCTTTGACTAGACAGACCTTTGTGGTCAAAGTAATGTCTCTGTTTTTTAATATGCTGTCTAGGTTGGTCATAGTTTTTCTTCCAAGGAGCAAGTGTCTTTTAATTTCATGGCTGCAGTCACCATCTGCAGTGATTCTGAAACCCCAAAAAATAAAGTCTGTCAGTTTCCCTTATTTCCCCTTCTATTAGCCATGAAGTGATGGGACCAGATCCCATGATTTTAGTTTTTTGAATGTTGAGGTTTTAAGCCAGCCTTTTCACTCTCCTCTAGAGGTTCTTTAGTTCCTCTTCACTTTCTATCATAAGGGTGGTATCATCTGCATATCTGAGGTTATTGATATTTCTTCCGGCAATCTTGATTCCAGCTTGTGCTTCATCCAGCCTGGTATTTTGCATGATGTACTCTGCATGTAAGTTAAATAAGCAGAGGGACAATAGACA
Organism: Cervus elaphus; assembly: GCF_910594005.1. Taxonomy (NCBI): domain Eukaryota; kingdom Metazoa; phylum Chordata; class Mammalia; order Artiodactyla; family Cervidae; genus Cervus; species Cervus elaphus. The sequence goes on from NC_057840.1 coordinate 29,112,278, forward strand.
GTCTTCACATACTCCTTTCCCAGTTTGGAACCAGTCCATTGTTCCATGTCTAGTTCTAACTGTTGCTTCTTGACCTGCATACAGATTTCTCAGGATACAGATAAGGTGGTCTGGTATTCCCATCTCGTGAAGAATTTTCCACAGTTTGTTATGATCTACACAGTCAAAGGCTTTGGCGTAGTCAATAAAGCAGAAGTAGATGTTTTTCTGGAATTCTCTTGCTTTTTCTATGAGCCAAGGGATGTTGGCAATTTGATCTCTTGTTCTTCTGGCTTTTCTAGATCCAGCTTGAAGTTCACAGTTCACATATTTTTGAAGCATGGCTTGGAGAATTTTGATGTCTTTATATATTGTATTTTCTATGTAAACTGCTGTTTTTAAATATGTACATGTTTGTCTAAAAACTTTTGCCTTTGAGGGTCAGAATGAGGGTGGATAAGCTGAAAATGGGCTTCCTTGGGGGCTCAGAGGGTAAAGAATTCGCCTGCAATGCAGGAGATCCAAGTTCAATCCCTGGGTCAGGAAGATACCCTGGAGAAGGGAATGGCAACCCACTCCCATATTCTTGCCTGGAGAATCCCACAGACAGAAGAGCCTGGCGGGTTACAGTCAGTGGAGTTACAAAGAGTCAGATAGGACTGAGCGACTAATATTCACTTTCACGGCTGAAAATATCAATGAAAGCTCACCAGTCTTGAGTCATGTGCTGAATGGATGCTTGGGAGAACTTGAGTTATCGCCGTGGCTTGTCTGCAGCTCATTTCAATAGTAGGGTCCTCAGTAAATTTTTGTTTGTTTGTTATCATCAAAGCTTCCTATTCCCTGAATCTAAATTTTGTGGTAAATAGGCTCAATATTATCAATTCTGAAAATCCTATAGAATAATTCATATCTAATTCTATCCTTTGTCTCCTGGAAGACATGTTTAAATAACACTCCTAGCAGTTTGAGATTTGCTTTGGGATTTTGTTTTAAAGTATTTGTCCCCCCTTCTCACACTTTCATGAAGGTTAGTACAGATAACTGGTTTAAATGTGATTTGACTATTATGGATTTAAAAGGACATAAAAATCTACCAGTGGTTTTGAAATACAAGCCAATTGATCTTCATTTTTCATAAAAGATGTAAATATAATTTATAAAATTTGATGTCCACAAGCTGAATGGAAATTTGCAGAGGACAGTAATGAGCACCTTCAACACTGTACATCTAAATTAAATATGACATTAATGGAAGCCACTTAATGCAGATCAGCTTTGCTCTGATGCTATTTTAATTGGATTGCTGCTGCTGTGGATGGAAAAGCTGCTGACAATGTTACAGAAACTGGGCTTACAATACAGCACCACCTATGAAGATGTTGAATTTGAATTTATATGTATAATCAGTCAAATCCACTCATCTAGTCCCTCTTTCAGAAATGCAATTTGATTCAGTGCTTGGCCGAGCACACAGTGGCTCATTGTCAGTTCTATGCCTTATGCTCTGATCATAAAAGTCTTTTTCCTGACCCAAACTTCATATCTGCCTGCCTGCCGTGGCTTCTGATTACATCACATAATTACTAATGTAATTTCATCCTAAGGTGAGGCTTTCTATTGTTGACTACTAGTATTAAATGAGAATAGAATTAAACACAAAATTAAAAAAAGGTGACATTCCTGCCCAAAGCAGAAATAACTGTAATAAGGTTTTTCTGATAAAACACTGTCCTGTGTAGATTGTATTTCTTTCCTTTAAATTTTTTAAAAATTGTTTTTCAGTTTTATTGAGATGAATTGATGCATAATACTGCAATAGTTTAAGGTATACAAATATTATGAAATGATTGCCACAGTAAAGTTAATTAACAGATCCATTATCTCACATCATTTTTTTTTTCCTTTTGGTGAGAAAAGTTAAGATTGACTCCCTTGGCAACTTTCAAGTGTATGATACAGGATTGTTAACTTTAGTCACCATGCTGCATATTAGATCCCCAGAACTCATTCATCTTATAACAGGGAGTTGTACCTTTGACCAATATCTCCCTATTTTCCATCCTCCCCCCAGCCCTTGGCGACCACTCTCTACTCCCTATTCCTGTAAGTTTGTATATTTTAGATTTCATATATAACTCAGAACAAAGAGTATCTGTCTGTCTTGACATTTCATATAGCATAATGCTCTCAAGGTCCATTCCTTTCCATAAATGGTAGGATTTCCTTCTTTTATGCCTGAATAATATTCCATTATACATGTATATACCATATCTTCTTTATCCATTCACCCACTGATGGACAGTGGGTTGTTTTCATGTCTTGGCTATTATGAATAACACTGCAGTGAACACGGAAGTGTGGTTATCTCTTCAAGAAATTGATTTTATTTCCTTTATATATAGCCAGAAATAGGATAGTTAGATCACATGATAGTACTAACTTTAATTTTTTGAGGAAACTTCACACTGTTTTTCATAGTGGTTGTACCAATTTACATTCCTACTAACAGTGGACAAGAATTCTCTTTTCTCCACATCCTTGCCAACATTTGTTGTCTTTTTCTGTTGACGGCCATTCTAATAATGTGAGGAAGTATTGTAGTTTGGATTGGATTTCCCTGGTGATTGCTGTTTTTAGGCATTTTTTTTTTCATATATCCATTGGCCATTTGTATGTCTTCTTAGGAAAAAGGTGGTTCGTGTCTTCTGCTCACTTTTTAATTGGGCTATTTGGCAGATTTTGCTACTGAGTGATATGAGTTCATTATATGTTGTAGATAGTAGCCCCTTATCAGATCTACAGTTTTCAAATATTTTCTTTTTCCATTGGTTGTGTCTTCATTGTATTCATCATTTCTTTTGCTGTGTAGGTTTTTAGATTGATGTAGTTCCACTTATTTATTTCTGCTTTTTGCTTGTGTATTATATCCAAAAATTCATTGTAAAGACCAATGGCATGTAGCTTTCCCTCTATGTTTTCTTCCACGAGTTTTATAGTTTTCAGGTCTTACATTTAAGTCTTTAATCCATTTTTAGATACATTTTTTGAGTAGTATAAGATAAGCATTCAACTTCTTTTTTTTCTCTTTTTGTCTTTTTTTTCTTTATTTTTTTTTCATTTATTTTTATTAGTTGGAGGCTAATTACTTTACAGTATTGTAGTGGTTTTTGCCACACATTGACATGAATCAGCCATGGATTTACATGTGTTCCCCATCCTGAACCCCGCTCCCACCTCCCTCCCCATCCCATCCCTCTGGGTCATCCCAGTGCACCAGCCCTGAGCACTTGTCTCATGCTCCAAAGAAGACATACAGATGGCTAACAAACACATGAAAAGATGCTCAACATCACTCATTATCAGAGAAATGCAAATCAAAACCACAGTGAGGTACCATGTCACGCCAGTCAGAATGGCTGCTATCCAAAAGTCAACAAGCAATAAATACTGGAGAGGGTGTGGAGGAAAGGGAACCCTCTTATACTGTTGGTAGGAATGCAAACTAGTACAGCCACTATGGAGAACAGTGTGGATATTCCTTAAAAAATTGGAAATAGAACTGCCATATGACCCAGCAATCCCATTCCTGGGCATACACACCGAGGAAACCAGATCTGAAAGAGACACTTGTACCCCAATGTTCATCACAGCACTGTTTATAATAGCCAGGACATGGAAGCAACCTAGATGCCCATCAGTAGACAAATGGATAAGGAAGCTGTGGTACACATACACAATGTAATATTACTCAGCCATTTAAAAAATACATTTGAATCAATTCTAATGAGATGGATAAAACTGGAGCCCATTATACAGAGTGAAGTAAGCCAGAAAGATAAACACCAATACAGTATACTAACGCATATATATGGAATTAAGAAAGATGGTAACGATAACCCTATATGCAAGACAGAAAAAGAGACACAGATGTATAGAACAGACTTTTGGACTCTGTGGGAGAAGGCGAGGGTGGGATGATCTGAGAGAATAGCATCGAAACATGTATATTATCAAGTGTGAAATCAATTCATTTTTTTGCATGTGAATATCCAGTTTTCCCTATTGAGTATTCTTAGGTCCCTTTCTCAAATATTTGTTGACCATTTATCTGAGACTTTATTTCATAGTTCTCTATTCTACTCTGTTGGTCTATGTGTCTGCATTTAAGAACCCACTTGCCAATTCAGGAGATGAAAAAGACACAGGTTTGATCCCTTGGTCAGGAAGATATGCTGGAAAAGGAAATGGCAATCCACTGCAGTATTCTTGCCTGGAGAATCCCATGGACAGAGGAGCCTGGCAGGCTACAGTCCATAGAGTCTTAGAGAGTCGGACACGACTGAAGTGATTTAGCATGCAGTATGCGTGCTGTTTTGACTACTATAGCTTTGTATAAGAAAATCAGAAAATTGATGCTCAAACTTTACTCTCATTCAAGATTGCTTTGGTTATTGGGGATTATCTGTGGTCTACATGAGTTTTGGAATTACTTATTCTATTAAAAATGCCATTGGAATTTTGAAGAACTTCTTTTTAGAGATTTTTTGTAAAGCATCTCTTGTGGTAATAAATTGTCTTAGCTTTTGCTGCTGTTGTTTAGTTTCTAAGTCATGTCTGATTCTTTTGGGACCCCATGGACTATAGCCAGCCAGACGTCTCTTTCCATGGGCTTTCCCAGGCAAGGACACTGGAGGGAGTTACCATTTCCTTCTCCAGGGATTGAACCTGCATCTTCTGCATTAACAGGCAGATTCTTTACTGCTGAACCACCGGGGAAGCCCCAGCTTTTGTTTGTCTCTCCTTCATTTCTGAAGGGCAGTTTTTCTATTGTATTATTCTGGTTTGGCAGTTTTTCTTTCAATACTTTGAATATGTCATTCCACCCTCTCCTGGTCTGAAAGTTTTCTGCAGAGAAATACACTGATAGCCTGATGGATTTCCCTTGCATAGAATGAGTCATTTTTTCTCTTGTTGCTCTCAAGATTTTTTGCTTGTCTTTTACTTTTAATATTATAGTGTGCCTTGGAATGATCTTCTTTGGGTTGATTTTGCTTGGAGTTTGATCTTCCTGTACCTGGATATCCATAATCTCTTCCAAGATTTGGGAAGTTTTCAGCTATTATTATTTTAAATAAACTTCTGCCCCTTTCTTTCTCTCTTCTCCCTCTGGGATTTCTATTACTCAATTTTTTTTTTCATTTGATGGTGTCTCATTTATGTTTTCTTCACTCTTTTAAATTATTTTTCTTTCTATTCCTCTAACTAGCTAATTTCAAATGATCTGTCTTTGATTTTGCTGATTCTTTTTTTCTACATGGTTAAATCTGTTGTGAAAACTCTCTACTGAATTATTGGTTGTGTCATTATTTTGTTCAACTCTGGGGTTTTACTTTGGTTCTTTATCATCATTTCTATTTCTTTATTAAGCTTATCATTTTGTTCATGAGCTGTTTTCCTGATTTTGTTGATGCTTCAAGTTCTCTTGCAGTTCATTCAGTTTCTTTAAGATGACTATTTTGAATTCTGTATCAGATGAATTGTAGATTTCCATTTTTGAGGGATCATTTACTAGTGCTTTATAAATATCCACTGGTGGTGTCATATTTGCTTGATTTTTTGTGATTTATGTAACCTTGCTTTGGGTCTGTACATTTGGAGGAGCAAGCTTCTATTTCAAGTTTGACAGACTAGACTAGTGCCCTTGTGGTCTAATGGCTAGGATGCTTTCACTGCCCCAGCTTGGGTTCAATTCCCGGTCAGGGAAGGTGTTTGAGGGGGACTTCCCAGGTGGTATGAGTAGTAAATAACCTGCCTGCCTGTGCAGGAAACATAAGAGACACAGGTTTGATCCCTGGGTCTGGAAGACCCCCCGGAGGAGGGCATGGTGGCAACCCACTCCAGTATTCTTGCCTGGAGAATCCCAAGGACAGAGGAGCCTGGCGGGCTATAGTCCATAGGGTCGCAAAGAGTCAGATATGACCGAAGTGACTTAGTATGCATGCATACATGACTGGTTTGAGCAGGCAAAGAACTTTTCTTGGGGTTGCCTCTGAAATCACAGTCATGTTTGGTCAGAGCCGGTTATGAGGATATTGCAGGATATATATACAGTGTGGTCGGCAGTTGACGGGTGTGTTACCAGGGACTTGGATGGGCATGGATCCTGTCTGGTGCCTGGTAGATGGGATGGCCTCTAGTCCCTTGTTCAGTGGGGTGGCCCTGGGACATGGATCTTCTTCAGGGTCCACAACTGGGTTCTCAGATAGAGGGCCTATTACCAGGTGTGTGGCCTAAGTGACTCCCAGCAAGTTCCTGGGAAAGGTTGTTGCCTGGTGACTGGATGGACTCCTGTGTGGGCAGGGATAAGTCTGGACCACAGCTGAGTAAGCCTGAATCTAAGCCGCAGGGCCACTGTAGGTTCCACAAATAAGATTGAAGTCCGCAAACGTGGCTTTAGAGGCATAGATGGGTGTGTCTCCCACCAGGTTCCTGGATGAGCTGGCCTGGTGCCTTGCCATGACTGGAACCAAGTACAGGGCTCTTTTAGCACCTCCTGAGTTGCAGACATGAGTTTCTCTCCCATGTAGACCTTTCTTTCAAAATCAGTTTTGAACTCTCCTCCTTTCTAAATCTTTAAAAATAAAGCACCAGAAGTACACAAAATTATTTCTTTAATTCTAAAGAATAAGAATCAGGACTATTATTTTAATCTAGTTTGCTTCCAAAAGAAGTTGTTCTAATTAATGTCAACTTATAAACTTGGGGCTCTACTCAAGAGGGAGACCTACTAGATTAGATTGTATCCAATCAGAAATAATTATTCTAGAGATTTTTGAAAAACCATTTTCTAGTATACCTCCATTTTTTGTGTAATTTTACTGTAAGCTACATGAGTGGTTAAACCCAGTTTACAACTTTTCTTCAATCTAATTATTCCTTAGTATTATTAGAAATTGACTATCCATGAACATTAAACTCTTACTAAACACTCTTAGGAGGAATATTTAATAATGGCGAAACTGCTATACAAACACACACACACGAAACCACTGTATATTTAAATTCTGTTTATATTTCTTTAACATCATGAAAATACGCAACTAATTTTCTTTCTTCTTTTTCAGATTATTAATGCAGGCCTCTTTCCTGTTGAAATAACATTGGTAACCAGAAGCCAAAGGCTGTTGCTGCCAAAGGCTGCTGCTTTTGATACAACCAAAGGATGTTTTAAAATTTTGATTAATTCAAAAATGAACTAGTCACTGTTTTTCATCCTTTTCCAGAACATGAGGGTAGCCATGGCAAGGTGAACATGAAAATTCCTAAGTGATCTGGGCTAATACACCAGAAAGCCTCAAATAATCCTTTTCTTTTCATATATAAGACTTAATACAATGCTAGATCATTGATTCTAATGGAGATGCTTCAGAATAAGGGTGCCACTGTTGAAATTGTATTTTAAATTGTCATTTAATTTCCATTCTTAAAGAGGCAACCATTACATGTGAAAATAATAATGGGAATAATGTCTGATAATGTCCTATCAGGGATTCCCCAATAGCTCAGTTTGTAAAGAATCCACCTGCAATGCAGGAGGCCCCATTTTGATTCCCGGGTCAGGAAGATCCTCTGGAGAAAGGATAGGCTACCCACTCCAATGTCCTATCAAATGCATACATGTAATTGAGAAGTGCTGGTTATCTGATTGGAATTTCCTTCCCTGGATCTTAGTTCCCTGACCAGATATTGCACCTGTGCTCCCTACAATAGAAGCACAGAGTCTTAATCACTGGATCACCAGAGAAGTTCCTGAAATTCCTTCCTCTAATGGTAGCTACCAAAATGTCAGATGGGGCTTCCCAGGTGATGCGGTGGTAAGGAATCCACCTGCCATTGCAGGAGATGCAAGAGACGCTGGTTTGATCCCTGGATCAGGAAGATCCCCTGGAGGAGGAAATGACAATACACTCCAGTACTCTTGCCTAAAAAATTGCATGGACAGAGGAGCCTGGCAGGCTACAGTCTATGAGGTTACAAAGAGTCGGACACAACTGAGTGACTATGCACGCACACACACAAAATGTCAGATAAGATGGAATAGCTGGACAGGTGGTATGAATTCAGCAGTAAAGACACTGCATTAGAGACAGTGGATTTTTTATGGAAATCGAGTATCTCAGAAACAGGAGGAATAACAGATATCTTTGGCCAGTATTGATTTAAGGAAAAAATGTTTACCTGGGGTAAATGAAATTAATGTTTCCCAAAGTGAGAATACCTCACCAACAGCACTAACCTCTCTTGGGAAATTATCAGAGATGCAAATTCTTGGGCCACATTCAAGACTTACTGAATCTGAAACTCTGCAGTATAGATGTGTTTTAACAAGTCCTTCAGATGATTCTACTGGACTCTCAAGCTTGAAAACCACTGGTCTAGAAGAAGTAATGATTTTTCCAAAGAAGGCAATGGAGACTTGATTAGAAGCTCAGTTGGGAAGGAGCTGGCTGAATATTGGGGAAGCAGAGTCATGCAGGTGACAATGCCAAGTGTGCTGATTCTGACGACACAATTTATGACTGAACCCAGGGTTATATTTCACTAGCCATTGTCTGAAACAGTTAAGTTTCCCAGACCTGAAAAATAAAAACTGCTATACAGATGATGCAGGTTTCCCAGGTGATGTTAGTGGTAAAGAATCCGCCTGCCAATACAGGAGACTAAGAGACACGAGTTTGATCCTTGGGTTGGGAAGATCTCCTGGAGGAAGGCAGGGCAACTTGTTCCAGTATTCTTGCCTGGAGAATCCGATGGACAGAGGAGCCTGGCGGGCTCTGATCTGTAGGGTCACAAAGAGTTGGCCACAACTGAAGCAACTTAGCAGGCATGCACACATACAGATAAGGAACATTTGAGATTTATTTCCAGTGAAACTATGTTCATAAATCTGGCCAAGGTACATTGAGACAATTGACATGCACTAAAATTATTTAAAACATTTGCTCTAATTTGGGCAATCTCAGGCATTTACACTAAATTAAGCAAAGTACCTGTCTTAGGAAAAATATGATCTGTGAACATGCAACTAAGAGACTCCTGTCAGAGATTACATAACCCTGGAAGTGTCTCTAAAATCAGCCACATAATTAGGAAGATTTTATAGGCTTATCATGTCACATTGACATAATGAGAGCAAATAAAAAAACGGCTACAGCATAAATGCATATTTACTGCAAGTTCTGCACACCTATGCAAAATACGAGCAAATTACTAGCTTTCCTATAACTAAGGATTATTGTAATTTAAAATATCAAAAGTATTGCATGAATAAACTAAAATGCCATTTAGCAGATTTTTCCAAGTTATGTGTCTAAAAATTATTTGACTTTACTAGCATTACACAAATTTTATAGTTTAAATAGGAAAGATGTTTTAGTTATGTTTATTATGAAAATGTGAACTTTTATTCATGTCAGGCATGGATTATTACTGTTAAAATTATTCTAAAAAGTTGTCATCAAGTCAAGACATTATAAATGAACACAGAATACTGTCAGTTTGACTGAATCTTGTAGGTGATTTTTTCAACATCTTCTGGGTAGGTCGAATATTTATAAACCTAAGTAGCTCAGAAATTGTATGTAACTGATTTAAAGGGCAGTGACATTAAGATAACTATATATTTAACATTCCCTTTGGAACATTAAGCCCTTTTTCATGATTAACAAAAATGACACTTACTTCCTGAAGCTCATGCTTTTTGAGGACATAGTCCCTTACTTCTTCTGTTATCTCAACTCTGAGACCCTGCCTGATATGAGCCCTACTGTTTATCTGTCCCTTGAGATATATCTCTGCTTTCTGTGCCTACCATTCATCAATGGGGTTATTTTGCCATTATATAAAAAGTGCTACATTTTGTGTTGGAAATGTGTTGCTGGAGGGCCTTTTCCTACAGTCATTCTCAGTGAGTTCCATTACTTCTTCCCTCTCTCCTCTCATCTCTCTTAACCCCGTTAAACTGTCCTCAGTTACCCATGTGAGTGGGCCATCTCTTTCCTTCAGAGAAGGAAACCTTGACTGTTGCAATTTTGTTCACAAATATTTGCTGGGTATGCAACAGCCAAAGAAAGAAAACAGTACCAGAAGCACCCCATTTCTTCCTTCTGTCCTTTCACTGGTTTTCAGAAAGTCAGAGACATTTGCATCAGAGTGACATGTCTAATGCTAGTCTTAGAAAGGCAAAACAAGTACCAGAGTAGAAGTATTAAAGCCCTTAAACTTGATAGGATAAATAAACTGATGCAAGCCGTGAAGCCTTATGTCTACAGAACACTTTACGGCTTATTAGATGCTCTCACATACATAATCTCACTTTAAAAAAACTGTGTCTGGGGAATGATGATAAAAGAAAGACAAAAATTGACTTCATAACTTTGCAGCTTGGGTACAACGTTTTGTGTTTTTAGAGAACATCTTGTTCTATATCTATGTATGTAGCCATTTCAATGCATATAAAGCTCATGCATATGAAAGTTCCTTAGTAAGCATTCAATAAATGATGGTTCCTTTCTCTAATCCCATATGCAGTATCTAATTTTGCTGTAGTGTTGAATGTTATCTAAATAACTGCCTGGATTTTAAGAATTCAAACAAATATTCTATGCTGAAGGAGCTTGCAATGCAGTTGGGAGGTAAGTTATATACTATTATTTTTATACCTATTATTTAAATCACCTCAGAACTTAGTGGCTTAAAAAACAATAAGTGTGTGTTAACTTTATCAATTTCTGTGAGTCACTAGTTTGAGTCAAAAGCTTGTTGAATCAAATGCAAGTTTATTCAGGGGAGTGAAAAATGAGAGTGGCTGAATCACATACCTATCATGTCAACTGATTCTGAAGATAAAACTAAGTTCATTTTTCTGTTTTACTGAATTCTGGTAACATTTAGCATTATTCCTGAATACTGATCTTGATTTTGGCTCTTTGTTTAGATTATTTTAACATATAGGGGATCGTGTCTGATTTCTATTTTGGCTCTCTCATGGAATCCAGAACTGTGCTCAACACATAATCAGAACTCAGAATAGATTTACTGAAGAATTCAACAAGTTGCTTGAGGCTTGTTCATTTCCCATCCACTCCCTTGCCTTATCAATAGGGAGAAAGGTATAACTTCCGTCAGAACTGTCATGTTAAATAAATGAGCACCCTGTTGTACTTGCCATGGTTATAGGTTGCGGGGAAATGTGTTTTCACAATAGGCCTGAGAGTTACCTGTAACTGTTGCTAAGGAAACAGAAGGAAGGAAGGCAAGCAGGGTCTTCTGCTGCTTGGCTCCCCTGGGGTGGTTTTTTGAACCCTAACGTTACTCTATCAGTTGCTTCCAGCTCAGCAGACAATAGGCTTCTTTGGTAACTTAAATATGGTAACAAATGCCAAGGGTTGCTCTTTATGTCTTATCAATTTTCCATCTTACTAAGGTAGGTGAAATCCACAGTGACTGTGCCGAGGGGATAGCGTTAAGAACAATGCAGTGCATGGGGGATAAATAATCTCATTTTGAAGGTCACTATACTGGATCAGTTGCAATGAAATGATGTCACTAAATACAGAGAATTTCTGGAGGGGAACTTGGAAATCAAGGAGAAAACTTTGTGTAAAGACTTAGCCACTGGCTATATTTCAGAGCATGATTTCTAACCAAGAGCAGGCCAAGTTATTTTCATAAGTATTCATGGGGGCCATTAAAGGTTTATGACAACTTTATATAATGAAGTCTTAAAATTTTATTATGAAGTTTGAAATCACCACCATGCCCTGTAAAGTTAAATCTAGCACTTGAAGAAAGGCAGGAACAAAATCTTAGGAATTTTGCTCATAGAATCTTAACTGTAAACAGATTAGGGAGATCCTGCAAACACTCTGGAAATATGCTCTTACTATGATGCTAGGAACTCCTCATGAGATGAAATTTAGCGAATTCTGGTGCTGAAGTTTGGTGTTCTGTTAAGAGAAATATGTGTCTGTGTGTATATATATATACGTATACACACACACATACAAGGGAATTTTATTTAGCTATGAGGCTAACCTACTGCCATTTGTGGAAACTTAAGCACATTATGCTAAATGAGATAAGTCAGAGAAAGGCAAGTACTGTGTGATATCACTCAGGTGTGGAATCTAAAAAGTTAAACTTACAAAAGCAAAGAGTAACATGGTGGATACAAGGGGATGTGGGACACGGGGAGAAGATTGATGTTTCTCAAAAAACTAGAAAATAAACTGTAAACATTTAAAGCACAGTATAATGAATACAGAAAACAATATTGTGCTATAATCATCAAACTTGGTGGTTGGTGGTTTAGTCACTAAGTCGTGTCCGACTCTTGCAACCTCATGGACTGTAGCCTGCCAGTCTCCTCTCTCCATGGGATTCTCCAGGCAAGAATACCGGAGTGGGTTGCCACTTCCTTCTCCAATCATCGAATTTGCTAAGAGACTAAAACTTAACTAGCTCATCCACTAAAAAGAAGGAATAATTATGTAATATGATAAATGTGCTAAATACAATGATAATATATACATATATCAAATTAGCATGTCATATTGCAAAGAGTTGGACACGATTGAGTGACTTCACTTCACTTACACCTTGTTTACAAAATGCTGTATGTCAGATATATTAAATTTTTTAAAAGTTGAATTTTGAAATTGAATTTTTAAAATTTCAATTTAAAAAAGTGAGTTTTGTCTCCTTATATAGAGACAAAAATTGCTCCTTCATTTTTACCCATTGGCCATAGTTAAAGGCAATAGGGCCACGAAAAAGCAAGTTTTTTTTTTTTTAGATGAAAAGCTTCTCACTACTAGGCTGACTCACTTATTTTCTTCTCCTGGGTCTATGATGGGAAAAGGAAGGGATGGTGGGTTGGTAGGCAGCCCCCTCTCCATTTCCCTTCCTTATATTTCTCCTCCTTCACCTTCCTCTAAATAGCCACTCCTTTCTCCTTAGAAAACGGATTGAGTAGGAGAGAGAACTGGTGAAGCCAGGAAGGGTTTACTTGATGGGTAAGACCACGATATGGCACTGATGCTGTCTGGGCTGGGTGCATCTAGAGTCCTATTACTCCTCTATGTGAGCCTCTTAGTCAGGATCAAAATGACTCCAGCTCTCCCCACATTTCTACCTTGAGCACAAGTATAGCCACTCCCAGTGCAGCCCTTTCTGCTCTGCTGTGCTGGGCAGCTGGCCAGCCACCATCTTGGTTTTTGGTTGTTTTGGGTGTGAGTCTGGTAGCAGTCTCTGAAGTTCACCAACTCTAGATTTCCAAGTTAAGCTTTCCAAGTGGCTTTCCTGAAGCTCATCTATCTCTGCTTGCCTTGGGGAGAAAACACAAGTACATTCCTCCCCCAACTCCTTGTAGCGATGGGGAGAAGGGGAAGAGGGGAGCCCAAAGAATGTCACTACACTGGAGCAGCTACTTCTGAAGGAGTTATCTCCAAAACTAGGCCCATGTCTTTGTAACACCAATCCCTTGTCTACCACTAGATTTGTTGACTTGTGTTTTTTCCCTTTATAATTCTTGCACAAAGGATCTATCATCATACTTTGAAATAGGAATGGAGTGTTTAGCACCTCAGGGTTGCCCTCCTTCTTTGGGGCTTCAAACAAAACTGAGACAAAGAGTCCTGCTTTAACATCCTAATACACAAATATCACGCTTCACTCTCTTGTCTACTCTGTCTTTTGATTTTCAAGTTCAATTTGGATGTCAAATTCTTCTACATAGTACTTTCCTCCTCAAACCCTTGTCCATACTATAATTTCCCTTGCTGGATTTTCTACCATGGAAAATATCTTACCCTTTCCTCAGTCCGCTAATAGTCCCTGTCTCTGTTTTTTCAGCATATTGTTTTTTTCTTTCACTGTAGAAAGTTCATGATGGCTTTCTACAGGTCTAAAAGATTATTTTTTAAGCCACTTTTCAAAGGTCTCATTTTGTTCACTTTTTTTTTCCCGTGTCCTGTTTAGTTTCCTGTTTCCTAGTTACTCTGCTCATTCACCGCACTGGGACTATGTCCTTAGTCAAAACTGGGCCTTGCTCTGACTGCACTGCTACTTCAGCTACAATCAACAAGTACTCACTAAATACTTGCAGTGTTTTTAATGCTTTTCTGACAGTATGCAAGATTAGGGAATTTTATGGTCTACCCTTAAGGAGTTTCACTTTCATTAGTCAGGACAAAACACATTAAAAAAAAAAAGTGGAGATTACTCATTGTGTTAAAATATCTGATCTGAAAATGTGCAGGTTTTCATTTGGACTATAAAACTTTGGACTAAAAAGTTTTGAAAGATTCTAAAATCTCTTCTGATATGGGACGGCTTCCCTCATTGTTCACAGAAGGACTACCTATTTTACTCCGCTTTTTTTTTTTTTAGCCCCACAGCATGTGACATCCTAGGTCCATGATGAAGGATCAAATCCATGCCCCTCACTCTCTTTGGAAGCATGGACTATCATGGAAATCCCCTTTTCTTGACTTTTTTTTTTTTAGTTTGACATTTTTGAACATGTTAGGTCCACAGATGTACCTGCCTTAGCTCTGTACCACTAACATAAATTTTCCCTAAACTTGTACTTGAGATACATTTTAAATTTAGATTTTTGCACATTAATGAAGGTTCCCAAATGGTGCTAGTGGTTAAGAATCCTCCTGCCATTCCAGAGACACAAAAAACATGGGTTCGATCTCTGGATCAGGAAGATCCCCTGGAGGAGAAAATGGCAACCCACTCCAGTATTCTTGCCTAGGAAATCCCATGGACAGATGAGTCTGGCACGCTACAGTCCGTGGGGTCGCAAAGAGTCGGACACAACTTAGCGACTCAGCACACACACATTAATGACATCATTTTACTTTCAATTATATCCGTGCCTGATATTTAGCACCTAAGTTATTGGGTAAAGAATCAGATCCTTATCTTTTCTTTTTTTTTCATTCTTTTCCAGCAGGCAAATGTATTAGATGTTCTGGGCTTTATGAAGATGATAATAATGTTAATGACAGTAATAATGGCACACACTTTGCAAAGTGCTGTCATGTACATTATCTTATCTCATTCTAAAAATGCACTGAGATGATTATAACTACTCTGTTCATGACTGAACCTCTCACAGCTCATAATAGCTCCTCTGCCTCCCACCAGCTCTGCCACAGACACTGCAGAGAACTACAGCCCTGGGTTCTGTTGCTTAGGAAAATCCTCAGGCTCCAAGCCCAGTTGTTCCCACATCTCTGACCCAAAGTGCAAACCTGTTGATTGGGCTCCCCTTCTTGCTCTTCAGCTTTTTTTTTAGACCTGACTAGTTGACTTCTCAGGCCTCCCTTACTCCAGAACATGAATTCTCGTTCCACTTTGCTCTGTGCCCTCTGTTTGGTGCCATCATGGCCCACTCTCAGCTGCAGAGCTTGGGGTCACATTCAGGGAGGGAGCTCATCAGTCACTGCCAACAGAAGGAGTAATCTAAAACTCCCAGTTTAGAGACCCCTCGGGAGTTACTATTTTCTCCCCATGTGGAAGCATGATTCTAGGACACAATATCCTCTCTGAACACAGCCCATCACTCTGAAGACCTATGGTCATTGTTGTCATTAATATAGATTTGTTAATAACACAAAATGAAGTCAATTTTCCAACACAAATGATGATATTAATGTGTAATCCTTGGGATTATGTTAGATGACTTCCAATTCTACAATTTGGCATTTCTTCAATGCTTTTTCTTATGAAACTACCACTACTAGCCCAGTTTTTGTTTCATAAAGGATTATATAAACAGCTCACATTGAGCCATAGGAGTGCCAATGACTTGCAGGAATTAAAAACCGAGCAGATAAATACAGGGATGGTAGGAAGCCTGAAGGATGGGAATAATGGGAGATGAGTCAGTCGAGCATTGCCTCTACAAGAAGACTTTGCACATGGCATGCCTTTGGCCTAGACAAAGGTATTTCTATTTTCAAGTAAGTCATCCCATATTTCCTCAGGGAAAATGATTTGGAATGCTTTAGAGCATTGCAGGTTGTGCTTTTATTCTCGTTATTAAAATATAGGTGATTTGCTTAAAAAAAATAGGCAAACCAACAATGCTACGAAGGTGATTTATGCTTAGGGGTTGTAGGAAATATAAATTGATTTATTCATTCTTTTTCTTACCACTATTCTATTTCCAGAGTAAGTGCATTTTGTGAAAAGAATGGTAAAAGGAAACCAAAAAAAAAAAAAAAAGACCTTTTAAAAATTGTTCCTGCAGGATGTTTGGAGGACAGAAAAATTCCCTCTGTTGAGGAACTGAACCTCTTCTTCTAGTGTCTGAAATCACTCTCTTAGCCAAGCAGGCTGCACAGCGCCTGAGGCAATGCTTAGACCAGGTTGGCATTGCCGACAAGCTTAGGGAGCTTGTGAGGGTGGGTGTGCAGCCAAAAGTTTAGATAAGATTTCCCAGAGGTTTTAGTTGCTCTTCACTTATTTCAATTTGCCTTTCCCTTTAGCTGGCTCCTACTTAGCGTTTCAAGCTCCTGTTACCATCCTGGTTTTCAATAGTAGCAAATCCTGAGGTAGTCTATAAAATGGTACCGCTATGATTCACATGGAAAAACACACTTTTGCATCTCCTGCCATGGAATATGTTTCTAAAATTGGCAGTCTCACAAATGCTTTGACCCTTCAGCATTCCAGGCAGTTGGTCTGTCACTTTTCTTTCATTTTATAGCTTTTAAAAAATGGAGTCCTGAGTTAGGCTCGGAGGCTAAACTTCTCTACAGTAAGTGTTTTTTTTTTCATAGCATGGTACATTCATAAATGCCAGAAAAAGAATAACCCTCCCAGGAAAGAACTGTAAGATGGATGTGCTAGATGAGGCTCCAATATAATTTGACTCCAAGTGCAACTCAAGGCGATAACTTACCAATTCTCATCACTCATTTTTATGTTCATAATTTTTTTGATATTTTCTTAAATTAGAGGGAATGATTTTTTTCTCAGTTTAGACTTTGTTCCTGTCCTATTAACTATATGCCTATTTCACCTCAATCACAAACATGAATCAGACTCCATGTCTGAACACTGAATGGTGAGAATCCTCCCCATGGTCACAACTCCTGTGGCTGCTCACGTCTGCACCCCACATACCAAAAGGGCGGCTCTTTGACATGAGAGCTTTCACTTGCTCAGCTGATCCATGCCCCAGCCTCTTTCAATTCCCTTCCACTTGGACTCCGTCAGCAAAATGTCAATTATATTCACACCACAGTCCCCAAGAACTCACTATCCCACTGGGTCCTTCACCACTCAATTCCACTTTCTACTCCCTTCAGTCAACCTCATGAGGGGAAGAAGAGCAGAACAAAGAGACAACAGTCTAATCACCTGGTCTGGTCTTTGCACATTTCTGACTTTCTTCTGGAACAAGCTTCTAGGTAAACTCTAGTCGGCTGCATGCTGGCTCCAACACTCCTATAATCCCTTCTGATGTAATATGGAAAAACAAGTCTGATTCCATATTGGATTGAGATGTTTTACTTTAACCTTCATGTCCTGTTGCTTTTGCTACAAGTTAGTCACTAAAGGGATGTTACCTATAGCTTAAGGCAGACATACTAGCCCATCTCTGGGAACCCTGCCTCCCATACCTGAGCATTGCTATAAAACACCTTTGTTTAGCTCACAGGAAACATCCTCACCAGAATCACCTGTGGGTGACTGTAAAAAAGAAAAAATGAACAAATTCCCTCCAAAGCATGTCCAGAATCAGGAAATATTTGCAATAATTTATCACCTCTTTTACTTTACCTCTTCACCTCCCCCTCTTTTTCTATAAAAGAAACTAGGACCCAAACTCAGGCAAGATGTTTCTTTGGGACACTAGGCCACCATCTTCTCCTTCTGCTGGCTTTCCAAATAAAGTCCATATTCCTTGCCTCAACAACTCATGTCTCGATTTATTGGTGGGTCGTGCAGCAAGCAGCATGAGTTTGGACTCAGTAACGTTCAGTCAATGCTGTAAGTGAGAAAACAGAAAAGAGCTGGCATGAATTCCCACAAATTCTTCCTCTCCAACGCTAAATGTTTTCTGTTCAGTTTTTGTTCACTCTTATTTTATTCCTTTCCGTAAAGCTTCTTTCCAGGAATACCTCCTCCACTGTATGTCTTCTCCCATCTGTCAAGTGGAGGCTAAGGGGAAGGAGGATTTAGGTAGGAGGACGGCATGAGTTGGGAAGAGAATCTCTGCTCGTGACCATTGCACAGGCATCCAGAAGGATGCCAGGATTGTCACTGAATAAACAGGGTTCGAAGACGACTGGAATGAGATTTCTCTCAAGATGGGCTCTGGAGTGGACAGGGTTTGCTCTGGCAGCCCACCTCCAGTTCATCCTCATTTGAATATTAACACCTTAATTTTTATTTAGGAAATCAACCCTTCTTCAGTTGTTCCTTAGGGCAAGTGCCCAGAGCTGCTTTGAAGCCTGGTTCTTACACTTCCTTTTCAGTTCCATGAGCTATCCTATGTACTTTAAAAAAAAAAATTCTTTTTGAATTAAATTACCCAAAGTCAGTTTTTGTTCAGTTCAGTCGCTCAGTCATGTCCGACTCTCTGCAACCCCATGGACTGCAGCACACCAGGCTTCCCTGTCCATCACCAACTCCAGGAGCTTGCTCAAACTCATGTCCATTGAGTCGGTGACGCCATCCAACCATCTCACCCTCTGTCACTCCCTTCTTCTCCTGCCTTCAGTCTTTCCCAGCATCAGGGTCTTTTCCAAGGAGTGAGTTCTTCACATCCGGTGGCCAAAGTATTGGAGCTTCAGCTTCAGCATCAGTCCTCCCAAAGAATATTCAGTTTTTGTTGCTTGCAAATAAAGAAATCTAGATTTTATTGGACTTGAATAGGTGAAGGTAACATGGTATTGAAGAAGGGCATTAGATTAGGAGTCAGAACACCTTGGCTCTAGTTCTATTTCTGCTCTGGACAGCTGGGATTTACTTGTTCTCACGATGTTCTACCTACAGAATAAAGATTCCTGATGATGGGGACATATTCCCATCTCTTGGGTGGCTTTTTGAAAACTTACACACTTACTCTCCAGGAAAATTCTGTCAAAAGTTTCATCCTTCTTCTCACCGTTTCCATGCATCACCTTACCATTGAAAATTACAGTCCAGCGGGCCTTCATTCCTAACAGAAGGGTGTTACAGCACTCAGATGTGTTAGATGGAAAAATATTCTATTGGACTAGGATATTTCTGAAGGTTCTTCTAGGGCTAATATCCTTTGAGTTGATGAGATACTTTTAAAAATATATAACTGTTCAGACAGGTTATGAAAGAAAATTTAAAGTGAAAGCAGATGGAGAGCTATGAATAGAAACAGGAATCAAATCTCAAAAACTGGAGGAATAGTTTTGAAAGATTTTGATGTGAGTTGCCTTAAGTATTATACAACAATAAAACTTGTGGCAAATATATTCTTTGGGACTTGTGAGACTCCTCAGATTTTAATTCTCCAGAATAGGGGGTGTAAATTTTTTTGGAAATAAAAAAAAACACACGTAACTTGAAAAATAATTTTATTTTTCTTAACACACTGTGTTTAGAAAATTTTATTGCCTTAAATATTAAGACCATTCATGTGGTCATGTAAGAACTAGAATTCAGTGTTCAAAAGAATATGTTTATGAGAAGCTCAAATAAATGCTACTAATCTAAAATAACTTGCTATCAAAACTTTCTGAATAATTTGTTATTCAATAATGAAATATATAACAAATGTGAATAATACAAAAAAGGGAAAATAGTCCAAGTAAATCAAATATACACTCCTGAGCTAAAATGAAACATGAATTAAACATTGAATAGTCAGGATGTTTAAAACTATTTAAATAAAATTTTTAAATGTTTTTTAATGAGAGTCATCATTTCTGCTCAGCATTATTGGCTTTTTTTGATGCAGAAAAGTTAAAACTACTAAAATCAAAACCATGCTCTCTAACTGCCAAGGAGCTTTGACATAATCAATTCCTAAGTGTCCAATTAAATGTTTATAATGAATATACTTTATTTTAATTAAGTTCTCAGTTATTTTTATAGTCTCTTTCTCTTTAACACACTCTCACACACCCTTATACCACCACCACCATAGGATTCAGGCCAACAATATTTAACATCGCTCTATTTTGATACTTAAAAGAGCATACTCTTTGATATGATATTTTCTGCCCCTAAAATTGCTTCAGATCATATGGAATAAACCCATATGCTTATTATGTTCTGCAATTTCTGCAAACTGTTTACCATATGTTCCTACTAGAACTTTTAAAGTTATGTTTTACTCTTGCTGCATCAATGATTTTGGAGTCTCTTGCATGAGTATAATTATGTACCTTATAACTTCTTCCTCTTCATTGCTCTTTGTTTACCTTTTATGTGTTCTTTTTATACAAACAGGTAAGAAACATTTGTTCAAAGAAATGAGGTGATTAAAATTTAAAAGCCAATCATGAATCTAACTAGTTCCTTACCTTGGCAGTGAACATCCACTGAGGACACTTCTAATTATTTTAACAATGACTACATAGGCAGAAGGCCAATGGAGTATGAAATTTACGATAATAATTATACCATTCAACTGTCTGCATCTTACCTAAGCACATCTACCTGAGAACAGATGCTTTGATAACACTCTGGCTTATTTCACAGTTGTAGCACTCAGTCTGTTTTGCAAGTTTCATTCACTGTTTCATCAAGAGGAGATAAAATCTAGCATGTAGCATACTGGAAATGGTCAATGAAGGACCAAATAAGAAGCATGATACTTTGTGAGAACATTGTATTGGGTTGGCCAAAAAGTTCATTCAGGTTTTCCTGTACCATCTTATGAGAAAACCTAAGCAGACTTTTTGGCCGACCTAATATTTTACACTTTCCCCCATGAAACACTCAAATTTTGTGTCTTGCTACTTGCTTAACATTGAATAGCAAACGCTTTTTTGTGCTACTGCATAGTTTTTGGGAAGTGATGAGGGAATTTTCTGTAATACCACATGTTTAAGTATAGGTGTAACTTTTTAAGCACTCCAGGAGAAATGAGCATTGCAGGGCAATTTAAATTTCTATGGGAGATTTTGGGGGAAATTACAGATGCTTATTTTAAAACTCAAGTATAACCATTAAACAGAATTTGTAAAAACTTTCACATCTCAATAAGGTAAATAAAAATACAGAAATAAAGGAAAAGGTAAACAGAAAATGAAAATAAGGTAACATAAATAAGCTCAAATACGCCAGTGATAATAATAAATATAAATGGAATAGGTTTTAAGTGTAGATAATGTTAACTGAATTAAAAATAAGAGTTAAATTCTATTCATAAGAAATATATCTAAAGCCAAAAGACAGGTCTAAAACAAGGTAACTGTAAAAGATATAGTTGACAAACAGTAAAGATACATTACTATCAGAGAAAATGGTAATTTAAGGAAAAAATTTACTGAAACAGACAAAAGGACATGTTACACCATGATTTTCAAAAAGTCACTTAGCCATATCCTCAAAATATTATTTTTCAAATGAAACTGATAGAACTATAAAGATTTTTAAAATCCAGAAAAGTATAGTTTTTAACTCACCTGTTAAAAATGCTAGATTAAATAGGATTTATATATTTATATGATTGAAATTTAGTTTAAAATGACTGAGAGTACTTATTTTGTACCTTTCATGATTGGAAAACTTTTTCCCCTCATTTTCTAATTTTTGTCTTTTTGAGTCAGTCAGTCAAAAAATTTCTCCTTATAGCTATGACATATAGATATATTATATATGTCATCTTTTGTGCAAAATATCTGAAAAATTGGTTATCTTTATGTCACCAGAAACCGCAAATGTTACTCAAACCAAATTGTATTTCATGTCACTTAAACTTGGGCCAATTCACTTTCCTTAGGGAGCTATTGTCATCAGGAAAATTGCTGACTCTAGAGACAAGTCAAAATATCTTCATTCCCTATCACGAACTCTATTGCCATCATTTTTTGATGTATATGATTGACTTTTTCTCAGTTTATATGCAGTAAAGTAAGAAAACAATTTTGTTATTTTTATCCTACTTCCCCTTCCTTTTTAAATAAATTGCCTCTTGACTTCTCTTCCTAAACTGAAATTATGTAGTTGCAAATGATGAACAAGGTGGTACCCCCAAGAGTGCTATTATTTTTTTGTGCTTAATCATCAAAGATTTTTATTGTAAGCATTTCACCCAAAGACGAACTCATTTTTACCTAAAACTGTTTAGCTCTGGTTATATAAGAATGAATATTGGTCATATATTTTCAAATATAAGTTATAGTCACTCAGTAGTTGTTATTAGTTAGAGTCCATTTTCCTAAGCTGAAAGAGGGAATCGGAAAACTAAAATGCATAATAAAATGTGTGGTCTCTTTCCATATTCTCTACTTTCAGATCTTCATCACTTTTTTTTTTTCTCGTTACTCCTGTCTCTTTTTAAAATCTCTTCTCTACCTCCTCTAAATCCCACAATAATTTTCAACAGCTAATCATTTTTAACCACTTGATTTAAGTCTCTCTAATCTATTTTAAATTTTTATTGCTTTTCTTCCTCTGGGAGAGAATGTATTTCCATCTAGAAAAAGAAGTAATTTTTCACTTTGATTATCAGACTTGCTGTTTTGTTTATTTGGGTTTTTCCTCTAGCATAGCAATAGTTGTTACATGAAGCTTTTGACAAGTTAGAAAAAACTTTTCTACACAGCCTCAATAGTCTTGACCATCAAGTTTGCTAAAATCATGGGTAGAGAAAGCATAGAATATTAATGAATATATCCTGTCCTATGTAAGCAGGAGGAAGCCTGGTCCTTCTGGCCCGAGTGGATTGTGGGAAGGAAAAGAAAGTCAGAAGTTGGGAATAAAATATCCAGACCTTTGGATCCGTACTCACAGAAGTTCCAGAAGAGAACGAACAATAAACACAAGTGTTTCTAGCCACTTCCTGTTTAGAACTTTGGGTCGAGGTGGCCAGGCATTACAACCTAGCCAGTATAAGAAGGGCAACAGACAGAGAGGAAATGTAGAGATTACTGAGTCTGGAGCAGTCCTCAGATACCGTCTGCTCATGGTTTGGCAAGAAATAGCTCAGTGGTTCTACATATTCTTCTAGCCTTGCAAGTGGGGATTGAGAAGGAATTGAATAAATAACTGCAGAAATTCGAGAAAGATTTAGGGATCAATATTATGTGGGAAAGATCATTCCTCAGATAAATACTACAGAATACATTATTGAGCCGGAGGCTAAATGGGAGTATCTGTCAGAAACCAGGTGTCTATGGTACGATTAGGACCAATGGGGTCCACCAACAAGGTAAGTTGCCTGTGCTTCCCAGAGCATTGCCTAAGCTGAACACAGCACAGGTTATACTACCCATGGTCTACACGGACAGCCACCAGCAGGAAGCCCATGATAGGAACAGCCCAAACACACCTTAGCGAATACCAACCAGTCACCAGCTGCCCTGCAACTAAAACCAGGAAAAACCCTGCACCTTGTCCCAAACCTTCAGAACAATAAACCTTCCCTTAATTCCAAATATCAGCTAGGGCAGGAAGAAGCAAATTGAGAAATAACCTGATAGTGAGAGTACCTTTGAATTGACTACATATTTGTCTGAAAGAGCTTGTTTTAAACTGAAGGAAATTTCTTAAACTGGGAGAAAAAAAAATAGCTGTAATCAGAAAATTTTAAATTTATTTATAGCCTAATGACTAGCATGGTATGGTCTATTCAGAAAGATTAGATTAGTTACAGAGGAAAAAAGTAAAGAAGGAAATAGAAGTGTTGAAGTATAAATAATTACTCAGTCAACATCAGAGTGTGAATGAATAATTCACAGTATACATCTGTCTAGAACATGATGACTGTGAATGGCCCCTCTACTGGTTATAGCTACAGATACATATAGACCCACTAACTTTATCCATCTCTATCTATCTAATCTATATGTAGCTATATAAGTACAGTATAGTATGTAGTTGAGTTGGTGTGTCTTTTCATACGTAAAATTGCAACTGATACCTTTCTGTATAAGTCATTGTCTGAATATTTTATCATTTTATGGAAATAAAACTAGTAAGCAGTAAGAATGAGCATTTTAAACATTATTGAGATAGTTTGCCAAATAGTTCTACTTTCTTTAAACCAAGCCATTCCTATAAAAAGCAGTCAAATATTTGGGAATGATTCAGAAAAGAATAAGAAAACATATGAATTAAACATGGTATTTGTTGTCATTTTTACTTTAATTATTATGAAGGCCAGATTTCAGGAGATTGTTTGATTCTTCTGAGACATTTGCTCCTAAATGAAGAAACACAGCCACTAGATGGTATTTGCCTCATATTATCTTATGTCTGTCTAGCTCAAAAATGTGTCTTTTTACTTAAATAGACTACGATCCATCTAAGTATCCTTATTAAGTACTTTCCCACCAAGATTCAATGGCTATTGATTGCATGAAGGTCATGAAGATTAACATTTTCTATTCTACCAAAATCCATTGTTAGACATTTTAAATTCTCTATATAAAAACCTTTGTAGGAATGTGAAAATATTTTTAGAATAATAAGATAAAAAATAATTATTAATGACTTCTGTAAAGAATGTAGCAGTATTTACTATACACTACTGCATGAGTTTCCATTGAACTCTTCTATGGTTGATATTTCGGGAATCGAGCATCAGTCCTCACCCTTTCAGGAAAGAAGCAACTCACTATAGGCTAAAGTTCGCAGAGGGCCAAGAGAGGACCAAGTTGGAACATTTGTCGACTGAAATATATAGTCACAACCTCAAAGTAGAGAGTTATTTTATTTGGTGGGAATGTTTAATACTCGGACCCCAGGAGATAAATTCTCAGTGGCTCTGAGAAAACTGCTCCAAGGAGGCCAGAAGGGGAGTCAGGCTATATATAGTGTGCAACAAAGAGAGCAGGTAGTCTGAACATCAAAGATCAGATAGCAAGTTAGGGAATTTAGAGTTCTATGTATGGGAAGATGCAAGCCTCTGGGCTCACCGAATTCATTCCTTTCAAAAGCACCTCAGCTATCTGGGGCCAATCCTGTTTCCTTGTTCACCTTAAGGAGTAGCAGATGGCTGCTTCTTGCATTCCCTCAAGCTCCTCAGCAATCACCATTGGAGGGTGGCAGGCATCTGCTGGATTGCAGTTTTGGGAGCCCTCATTCACATTTGGAGGCCAGAAATTGCTGATGGCTATGATAGTGCATGTTTATTGATATGGCAGGAGATGTTTTCATTTCACAGGTTTTTCTTCCTTTTTTCACTCTGTTCTTTCCATTAGAATTATGGATACCTTCACACTCTTCCCTTAGTATATATAGTCCATACTATGAACTGGTAGGTTTATATACAGTTTTCTCCATTAATAGTACAATCTCTTAAAACCAGTTTCATGTAGAAATGTTTTAACTTTATAATTAACATTGAAACACACATTATGCTAAATATTTAGGTGGATTAATCTTATTTCAAAAGATGTGATAGTAGAGTGAAGAGCTGAATGTATAGAAAAATAATGCAAAAAGAAATACATTATGCATTCCTAAAATCATAAAGAAAGTGAAGAACTAAAGAACCTCTTGATGAAAGTGAAAGAAGAGAGTGAAAAAAGCTGGCTTAAAGCTCTACATTCAAAAACCAAAGATCATGGCATCCGGTCTCATTACTTCATGGCAAATTTTCAATGTGGAAACATTGAAAATAGTGACAGACTTTATTTGAGGGGGCTCCAAAATCACTGCAGATGGTGACTGCAGCCATGAAATTAAAAGATGCTTGCTTCTTGAAAGAAAAGCTATGACCAACCTAGACAGCTTATTAAAAAGCAGAGACATTACTTTGCAACAAAGGTCCATCTAGTCAAAGCTATTGTTTTTCCAGTAGTCATGTATGGATGTGAGATTTGGACCATAAAGAAAGCTGAGCACCAAAGGAAAGATGCTTTTGAACTGTGGTGTTGGAGAAGACTCTTGAGAGTCCCTTGCACTGCAAGGAGAGCAAACCAATCAATCCTCAAGGAAACCAGTCCTGAATATTCATTGGAAGGATTGATGCTGAAGCTGAAGCTCCAAAACTTTGGCCACCTGATGCAAAGAACTGACTCATTAGAAAAGACCCTGATATTGGGAAAGATTGAAGGAGGAGGAGAGGAGTATTGACAGTGGATGAGATGGTTGGATGGCATCACTGACTCGATGGACATGAGTTTGAGCAAGCTCCCAGAGTTGGTGATGGACAGGGAAGCCTGGCGTGCTGCAGTCCATGGGGCCTCAAGGAGTCAGACACGACTGAGCAACCAAACTGACTGAAAATCACAGAGAAGGAAATATACATACATGTATACACAAATTTTTCTCAGGTTTTTTTGCTGCTGTTGTTGTTAGTATACAGTGTAAATGTTTTAAGATCAAGTTCTTTCACTGAAGTTTTCTTAACCTTTTTTGTTGTTGTTATTTAGTCGCTAAGTCATGTCTGACTCTTTGCAACCCCTTGGACCATAGCCCACCAGGCTCCTGTGTCCATAGGATTTCCCAGGCAAAAATACTGGAGTGGGTTGCCATTTCCTTCTCCAGGGGATCTTCCCAATTTAGGGATCAAACCCATGTCTCCTATATCGCAGGTTGATTTTTTCCTGCTGAACCACTGGGCTTCCCTTTTCTTAAGAATAAAATTGCAAAAAATTAGAAGGGCCAAAACTGAAATGAAATTTAATTTTTAAAAAATATTTTAAATGTTTTACTTGTGGCATTTCAATTTTTAATGCACATTCGTATTTCCTTGCTTTCATCCATTTTCTTAATTGGCTTCAAAGAGAATGCATTTTATTTAATATCTGTTTACATCTTTCAAAAATTCCTAAATTGTCTTCCAAATGCACTCAAAGGATGACCCTAATGATCACAAAGAATTCTTTCTCTTCTTTGATTTAAGTGCATATATATACAATTCACTCTGAATAATACTGAGCTTAGAACAGAGAAGCAACGTTTCCCGTTATACTTGGGAGAATTTTTGTTTAGTGCAGTCGTTCATAGAGTTCTAAGAAAATTTCCTCGACAGTGCATGGAGTTCCTGACATTGCACCTTTCAAATGTTTCATCTGTGCTAACTCTGCCAGCCTTATATAACCAGTATCACATCAACACCATTGCATTCTCTCCCATAGCTAATATAATATTGATTTTTTTTAATCTACTGTATTAGATCTTCGTTGCTCTGCTCAGGCTTTCGCTAGTTGCAGTGAGCGGGGGCTACTCTCTAGTTGTGGTGTACAGACTTCTCACTGTGATGTCTTCCTTTGTGCCGAGCACAGACTTTAGGGCTTCTGCAGTTGCAGTGCGTGGCTCAGGAGTTGTGGCTTGCAGGCTCTAGAGCACAGGTTCAGTAGCTCTGGCACATGGGCTTAGTTGTCCTGTAGCATGAAGACTCTTCCCAGACCAGGGACTGAGCCAGTGGACCCATGTCCCCTGCATTGCAAGATGGATCCTTAACCACTGGGCCACCAGGGAAGCCCTGTAATACCTTTTTTTATATAACCAATGAATAAGACATAAGGACAAGGGAATCAAGCATAGGAGTTTTAGGGGGGATGGCAGATAATTTTAAGCAGAGTAGCAAATTCTGAAGAATGTAAAGGAGTTAGTCATATATTAATAGATTTCTGGGAACAGAGTGTATAGGAAGAGAAAACAGCTAGTGGCCAGAAAACAATTACCTATCATCACACAGAATTATACAATTCTTCCTTGTTAGAATTTATAATGCATTTACACACTCTCACACACAGTTTACCATGTACATTTGGATTTTAATTGGGAAGAGGGTCTTTTTTTTCCTTGCTGTACATAGGTTTACATGTTACTTTGTAAACATGATGAGGAAGACAATGTACTTCAGAAGACCTTAACATCTGCATGCAACACAGATTCCCAGTCTTCATTGCACATTAAGAGTCTCCAAGAACCATTTGGAAGACTGCAAAGGCAGACACCAGACTTTCCTTGCCTCAGCACTTTCTTTCATTAAACTAGAGAATTTTCCAGCTGCTAGTGCTGAAAAGTTATCCTCAAGGGGGTATTTCTTCCAAAGGGAGCAGAGTTTCCCTGACACCATATTCTCAGATTTCTACTCAGTAGAAGAGAGCTCAGAATCAAAAGAACAAATTCAGATTTCCATGGACAAATTATTGAGTCCACAAAGTATTTTAGATGATTAGCTTCTCAAGTTATTTTCAAATATTATCTACACAAAAACCAGTTCACTCTAGTTTGGTGATGTCAGTATTTTTTAAAAGACCAAAATTTATAAAGTAGAAGAAAGAAAAAAAGACTTTCTTCATCTCCAGCCTTTTTCTGGCAATACCGGCCATCCTTCTGTTTCTATTAAGCTGTTCCTGTTCCCAGCATGTTCTTCACCTAATCTATCCAGTATAAACTAGCCATTAGTTATCACATTACATCTTATTTTAATTCTTAAACAAGACATTTACCACAGTATGGTATATTTCAGTTTATCTATCAATCTACTTATTTGTTTACCTAGTCTCTGTTTTCCTCTTCACATTATTTGCTTCCATGCTTTATGTACCTAGAACAAGATCTGGCATATATAGTATATGCTTTATATATATATATTTCTCAGGCTTCCCTGATGGTTCAGGGCTTAAAAAAAAAAACAACAAAAAAAATCCACCTGCCAATAGAGGAGACATGGGTTCAATCCCTGGTCCAGGTAGATCCCACATGCCACGGAGCAACTAAGTCCATACACCACAATACTGAACCCACGCTCCGGAACCCAGGAGCTGCAATATTGAGCCCACATAGAGCAACTACTGAAGCCCATGCACCCTAAATCCTGTGCTCCTCAACATGAGAAACCACTGCAATGAGAAGCCCTTGCACCAAAACTAGAGAGTAGCCTCTGCTCACTGCAGCTAAAGAAAAGCCCATGCAGCAATGAACACCCAGCACAGTCAAAAATAAAATAAATAAGATAATTAAAAAATATATATTTCTCAAAAGAAAAGAATATTACATAGTCTGAAATAATCAATAAACTTTACCTTTATAAACCTAGAAAAATAAAATCATCAGATTAAATATCTTGTATTTTGAAACATTTTGTTAAACATTTTCAGAACTTAGAATTATTCTTTCCTCTTAATCATCTTTAAGATGGGAAACAATTTAAGATTTTAATATATTATAAGGAACAATATATGTACATCATTGTGGAATAAATAAGTGAGGACCTCCTATAGAAATTATTTATGATCATTTTGAAAAATAGAAAAATATTTTTAAGCTTTTCTTATGAGAGATTTAATCAGAAGATGTATTTTTTAAGTAAAAAGTATGTATGACTGTGATATTTTGGTGGCTCATCAGAAAGTCTAATACCCCTGTAAGACTAGTAGAGTGCTTCTACACAGATTAAAAGGATATTAGAGGGAAAACAAAAAACAAATAACCCCAGAGGTCAGAAATGGCATATGTATCAACAGTTCTCAGGGGAGATACTGGAGGTTAAAAATAAAACATATATAGGCTACAAGGCAAAACTTAGAATGCGACAGATAAGTGGAATGAAATTTCTTCTTTCCCCATCTCTATCTGTGTGATGTCTAAGATTTTTTTTTTAAAAAACAGTGAATTCACTTGTCTTCAATTAAAGATGAATAGCAAAAATGAACTATGAAAATGACTGCCAAATTAACTGGCACTAAGGAACTAAATCGGAAGAATGTTGGAAAAATTATTCTGTTTCAACCTCAGAATTTTTTAGCAAAATGTAGAATTACAATATAAAACATGAATGCCAAAATAATGATGTATACAATTTGAGGATTTTCCAGGTATGTTTCCAGTCTTCTGAAACATCAGACTTTAGCACTTAAAGAAGCATAAAGCTTTGGTTTCCCAAAGGCTAGTTTGTCATGACCACCTA
The DNA here is from genome assembly GCF_910594005.1 of Cervus elaphus. Lineage (NCBI taxonomy): Eukaryota > Metazoa > Chordata > Mammalia > Artiodactyla > Cervidae > Cervus > Cervus elaphus. The sequence goes on from NC_057840.1 coordinate 29,142,366, forward strand.
CCTTCAAATTCTCCTACATATGCTTCTCCCCAAAACATTTATATTAACAAAAAGAACAAATGCAATCATAATTTATGATTATAATAAATCTATGACAATAGCAAGGAGGCAGAAACTTTTGAAAATGTTGATTTACATGTAAGAAAACCTTCTCTGGACTTCCTGGAGGTGCAGTGGTAAAGTATCTGCCTGCCAATGCAGGAGATGTAAGAGATGTGGATTTGATCCCTGGATCTGAAAGATTCCCTGGAGTAAGAAATGGCAACCTATTCCAGCATTTGTTGCAGTGAAAAAGAAAAAGAGGAATGAGTTTTCTCTTTCCCTTTCCTGAGAACAAAGAAGATAAAGAGAACAGTGAGCAGGCCTGTACATTCCTAGTTATTTTTTTTACTTTAACTTTTCTTAACTCTGCATGTCTATAACTAAGTTTATTTTTCTGCCTCCTAACTCTGCAGGAGCTATAATTCACATTTATCCTTTTACATGCTAAGTTACTTCAGTTGTTCTGACATTTTGGACCCCATGGACTGTAGCCTGCCGGGCTCCTCTGTTCATGGGCTTCTCCAGTCAATAACACTGGACTGCCATTTCCTATTCCAAAGGATCTTCCTGACCTAGGGATTGAACCCATGTCTTTTAAGTCCCCTGCATTAGCAGACTGGTTCTTTTACCACCATTAAAAGATAGTACCACCTATCTGGTGCTTACCCTTAAAACATCCTTCCCCTTATAGTTACATATCAGAAAGAAGGCCGCTGAGCCACCAAACAACCAGACCCAATTACTGGGTCACTAATGCCTGGTGTTGGTGATGGACAGGGAGGCCTAGCATGCTGCAATTCATGGGGTTGCAAAGAGTCGGACACGACTGAGTGACTGAACTGAACTGGACTGAATGCCTGGAAAAGGTCAATTTTCATTCCAATGCCAAAGAATGTTCAAACTACCACACAATTGCACTCATCTCACATGCTAGTAAAATAATGCTAAAAATTCTCCAATCCAGGCTTCAACAGTACTTGAACCGTGAACTTCCAGAAGTTCAAGCCAGATTTAGAAAAGACAGAGGAAGAAGAGATCAAATTGCCAACATCTGTTGGATCATTAAAAAAGCAAGAGAGTTCCGGAAAAACACCTATTTCTGCTTTATTGACTATGCCAAAGCCTTTGACTGGGTGGATCACAACAAAATGGAAAATTCTTAAAGAGATGGGAATACCAGACCACCTGACCTTCCTCTTGAGAAATCTGTATGCAGGTCAGGAAGCAACAGTTAGAACTGGACATGGAACAACAGACTGGTTCCAAATTGGAAAAGGAGTACATCAAGGCTGTATATTGTCACCCTGCTTATTTAACTTCTATGCAGGGTACATCATGAGGCTGGATGAAGTACAAGCTGGAATCAAGACTGCTGGGAGAAATATCAATAACCTCAGATATGCAGATGACACCACCCTTATGGCAGAAAGTGAAGAAGAACTAAAGAGCCTCTTGATGAAAGTGAAAGAAGAGAGTGAAACAAGTGGTATTAAAACTCAACATTCAGAAAACTAAGATCATGGGATCTGGTCCCATCACTTCATGGCAAATAGATGGGGAAACAATGGAAACAGTGACATATTTTATTTTGCGGGGCTTCAAAATCACTGCAGATGGTGACTGCAGCCATGAAATTAGGAGACGCTTACTGCTTGGAAGAAAAGCTATGACCAACCTAGACAGCTTATTAAAAAGCAGAGACATTACTTTGTCAACAAAGGTCTTCTAGTCAAAGCTGTGGTTTTTCCAGTAGTCGTGTATGGATGTGAGAGTTGTACTATAAAGAAAGCTGAGCACCAAAGAATTGATTCTTTTGATCTGTGGTGTTGGAGAAGACTCTTGAGAGTCTCTTGCACTGCAAGGAGATCCAACCAGTCCATCCTAAAGGAGATCAGTCCTGAATATTCATTGGAAGGACTGATGTTGAAGCTGAAACTGCAATACTTTGGCCACTTGATGTGAAGAACTGACTCATTGGAAGAGACTCTGATGCTGGGAAAAGTTGAAGGCAGGAGGAGACGGGGACGACAGAGGATGAGATGGTTGGATGGCATCACCGACTCAACGGACATGAGTTTGAGTAAGCTCTGGGAGTTGGTGATGGACAGGAAGGTCCATGGGGTTGCAAAGAGTTGGACACAACTGAGTAACTGAACTGAATGCCAGTTTATGACTATCTTTGAAACAGTGCAAAAGGAAGACATCGAGATCCTAGCACCTTTGTTCCTCATTACTGACCCCTGACTGCAAACCCTTGCCTTATATAAGCCCCTAGAATCCTCACTGGGGAGGGAGTGGTGGGGGCACAGTTCTTGAGTCTCAAGCCTTCTGTGTTCACCTCTCCACTGGCTGAGAGTTAAATCCACCTTGCTATTTCCTCAAACTCTGTCTCCGTATTTTTTTTTTTTTTTTTAATTTGTCTTCAGTGATCAGAGAGGACCAAGATTTGGAGCAGCAGCACATTCTTGCCTGGGAAATTCCTTGGACAGAGGAGGCTGGTGGGCTACATTCCAGAGGGACACAAAGAGTCAAACACGTTGAACATTCACGCCGTCAAAGTGAAACTGAAAGTCACTAAGTCGTGTCTGACTCTTTGCGACCCCGTGGTCTATACAGTCCATGGAATTCTCCAGGCCAGAATACTGGAGTGGGTAGCCTTTCCCTTCTCCAGGGAATCTTCCCAACCCAGGGATTTTACCCAGGTCTCCCGCATTGCAGGCAGATTCTTTATCAGCCGAACCACAAGGGAAGCACTCATGCCTTCAAACATTCTACAGATCACAAACCAGGACAGAGGGTCAGACAAGAATTGTACAGGAAAGAGTAGAATACACTAGGATCCTAGCTGCAGTCAAATGGAGATAATATTAACTATGATTTATCCACAGTAAAGGATGGTCTTATCTTGAGTTGATGAACGCTGAGAACATATCTAAAGTATGGTAGATCAGAGCACTGACAATACCAGAGTAAAATGAAGACTTCTTATAAAGGACAGACGAACCAGCACTCTTAGAAGGCACTGCTCTGAGAAAAGAGAATGACAGTTTGGTTGAGACAATGCTTCCCAGAGGCTTTGTGCTGAAGAGGAAGAGGTGAGCACCTAGAGATAATGGCTTTATAAAAAAACAAAATTCAAAGAATCATGGGAAAAAAGACTCTTCCCATAAGATCCCCTTTGTTAAAGAATTTGCACTCCACCTACAATAGCATTCTTAAATTAAGAAACCAAGTAAGCCACATCTTTTCAGTTCAAACCCATCTTTCTCAGTGAGTCTGTAGAATGACCTTTTATTCCTTAAGCAGGAAAATCCAATACAGCTAAAAAGAAATAAACAAACAAAACTCTCAGCAACTACACAAAGTAACTTTAAAAATCAAAGAGAAAATGAGAATAAAAAGTTTGGGGGTATGAAAAAGCACCAAAAAATAGTTGGAAAGAAAAGAAAACCTATGAAACACTTCACACACAATTCATAAATTCAACTGCTTACTCTTATTTTTATGGCCTCATCCTGGGCTGTTTACCAGAGTCTCACTTCCTTTAGAGATTCACTTTTTTTTTTTTTTTTGATAGCGCAAAAATCTGCTCTTAACTTTTGAGCTCTTTATTATTGCTCCGCTTCCCTGGTGGCTCAGATGGCAAAGAATCTGCCTGCAATGTGGGAGACCTGGGTTCAATGCCTGGGCAGGATAGATCCTCTAAGAAGGGAATGGTTACCCACTCCAATATTCTTGCCTGGAGAATTCCATGGACAGAGAAGCCTGGTGGCCTATGGTCCATGGGTCACAAAGAGTTGGACATGACTGGGTGACTAACACTTTCACATTCATTATTGCTCTAGCATGGTTATTTAGAAAATTGTTCAACATGTGCACAACTTTGGAGTTGGTAAATGCCTCAAAAGGATGCCTTGAAGTAGAAATTGTGCACAGTATGTCAGGTTCAACATCTATGTGGTATCTTTTTCCCCTGTAATCTTTTTCCAGAAGTCACAGTAACCATGTATAGTCTCTGATGTCTTCAAATAGTGGTATTTTTTAATGCTCTGTAAAGAATTCTGCTTTAACGGGTGTTCATGATGGGAGAATTGGTTTGATAGCAGTTACTCCATCACAAATCAAAGTGTAAATTTATCTGTCAAGTTTTGGGGCTTCCCAGGGGACTCAGTGGAAAGGAATTTGCTTGCCAATGCAGGGGACATGAGTTCAATCCCTGGGTTGGGACGATTCTCTGGAAAAGGAAATGGCAACCCACTCCAGTGTTCTTCCCTGGGAAATTCCATGGGCAGAGGAGCCTGGTGGGCTGCAGTCCATGGGGGTCGCAAAGAGTCAGACACTACTTAGCAACTAAACACATAAGCACACGCTCACTGTTTTTGGTTTTTCCCAAGCTCAAATCTTATTATATTTCAGGGGTTTAAAAATATTTTAAAATATTTTTGGCTCAACAGAAGAATACAAGGACACAAGACTTATTTTCATGGACTACAAGGAACTTGAAATGTCTTAGCATGACAAATTAGATCACTCTAATAAACTTCAAGATTTTCATAATATTCATCTTAAAATGTCTAAAAAAATTTAAGAATATAGCACATCACCATAATTTTATGCATAACTCCTTATGGTCAAAAATGACTCAGAGAAATGTTTATTAGACTATAGATATTAAGAGTGAGACTGAAGAAGAAGGCAAGATATAAGCATAATAGCAAGCAAAGTTTATATTCCTACTTTTTGGACTTTTTGAAGACTTACATTATAAACTGTTAGAGTTTCTTATACTAATAAACTACTAGCATTATTTTATTTCCTGAATACTTGCTGAGAACCTGCTCTATGTCAATTGTTCTTGTTCATCAGGACACAAATATATTTAAATATATATAAAATAAATAAAATATATTTAAATAAATCTAAATAAATATTTAGATTATTTTTTCTCTCAAAAGGCACAGGGAGTAGTGATTCCACATAACTGATTAAAGTAAATACTGTATTGTGGTTATTTTCCATTTTTTAATTTAAAATGTTATTTATTAAAATACAAGCAAAATGTTTAAGATTTTTAATGAAGCATTCCTTCATCTGTCATCAGTTTCTACAAGTAATGATGGATTTAGCACTGTCTATCTCATTACCTAAACTTACAGGAAATCCTAACAGAAATCAAATTTTCCATGGAAACTACAGGAGGAAAAAGACAGTGGAATTCGGGAAACAAATGCTTTGACAGGCAGTGCAGAAGAAAGGGACAAACAAATGGGACACTGAATGAATATTAAAAAGGAAAAGGAAAAGGATATAAACTTTTTAAGCTTCTATTTTCTTATCTGAAATATAGAAATAATATATTTAACTTGTATAATCATTGAGAAGAAAAGATTTATGCAAGCAGAGCTGTTAGTGTTTTATCTGATGTTTAGTAAACACTCATAAATACTGTTGCTTTTGTTTGATATAAAACAACAGTAATTTGGTGCTTGAGCAACTATATAGCTAAACAGTAAGCTAACTTCCTTATCACCAACAGCGCCTGAGATACCTATTCTTTGAATCATTGCTTATCTTATTTACTTAAATAGAAAAATGAAAATGCAAGAGATGATATATAGGCTTAAAATTTGAAATTTAACAGATAATTTGTTCCATTGTACTTTTACTAAAGAGACATAATCCAGACAGTCTCCTCCACTCTTCAAAACATTCCCTTAGTCACTGAACTCATGAGTTAAGGTGATATTCTCTAAAAATGAGTGGCGTGAATTGCAATGAAAAACCATGAGTCTCATCAAAATGAATAATACAGAATGTAGGAGGCAGAAGCATCAGGACCAGGGAGCTATTTTGGATCTATTTACTTTGTGATATTTTGCTTTATCTGGGAGGTTTCACAGACTCTGCCTTTAGAAGAGGAAAGGTAGAATGTCTAATGATGCCCATTAGCACCTTTTTCAGGGCTGTTGTGACTTATGGACAGTTTATGTTAATCGAGATTGATCTTGGTGAGGCAGCAGTGAGTGATGGCGTGAAACGAGATCTTAATTCCCCGTCCAAGAGTTGAACCTGGGTAGCCTGGATGAGAACCAGGAATCCTAGCCACCACACCAGCAAGGGCTACAGGCAAGAAGCTGTTTTTCCCTGGATCTTTGCCTCCAGTGAAAAATGTATTTATCACAGAGGCAAAAGATATAAATGCAGGTATAAAGTTTATTACTAGAGCTACAGCATAGTAAATGGGAGAGCTCACAGAAAAACAGTTTGTTTAGATTGAATAGAAGCAAGGCAGAGATGCACAATCAGAGAAAGGGTGTGGATGTCACCCTAGCGAGGAGGTGCTCAGTAAAGAGGTGGTTAAGTCATTTATATAGAGCAGTTCTTTGTCTTTCTTTAGCCAATTATTGGTTTTCTTTTTCCACAGCTGACTTATCCTGGGACCCTCCTCTGGGTGTGCACACACCCCTCAGCCAAGATGGATCTCAAAGTGAAAGCTTCTAGGAGGAGCAAAACTCATTATGGCCTTGTATTATCCTCACACACAAGGAGCCTTTCTGCACGTGTGTAGTGGCTCCCTTGTCCCAAGGGGGTGAGTGGAGAGCCCTTAATCCTTTAATCAAACAGGGTTTTGTTCCTCTTCGTCCTTACCATGGGTATAACCTTAAGATCTTTACAAGCCAAACATTGGCTATTTACCCTGTTTCTGTTGTTACTTCCATTTCGGAGCGTAAACAGAAGGCTGGTTGTAAATTCCTCAACTGGAGCCCATCTATTGGTTGTCTCAGGAAATGCTAAGAGTTGTAACTATCCAGCCCAAAGCCCTACTTCTTTATGCCCCACGAAATGCAAACAGGAGGCCAATTTTAAGTATCTAACCTGGAGCCCATCTATCTCCTGCCTCAAGATCATGCTGATGGCATAGTTAGACACCCACTACAGTTTTTAAAAATATTTAAATCGAGTGATTTGAGAAAAGCCAAGCATAAGGCTTCAGGTGGTAGAGGTATTTCAGGAATGACAGCACCAAAGAAAAAATAATTAGCAAACCCTTTCACGATAGCTAATTTTCACTGGGCCATGTGCAGTCTATTTTCACACCACCAGATGCCCCCTTCAATGTAGTCTTATTTTTATTTACATGGCAAAGTTATTTCTAATTGACAGAGATCTGTCAATTTGTTCTAATTTTGTTGCAAGAAAATTTGCCGGTGTCATGTGACAGCATCTTCTGCCCCATTTATCCAAGTGTCTCAGTTTCACTTGGTGAGGTAAGTTGGACTAGCATTAAAGTTAGAAATACTAATAGCAGACCTCCCCCACAAGCTCATGAGGGGCAGGCTTGGCTATTCAGCTTATTTACAATCTGATCATCACCCACTGGCTAATTAAAGCTTGAGCTGACTTACTCAGTTTGGTAAAGTATTTCCAGCTAGCGCAATCAATGAAGATTTTCCAAAGCTGCTTACTGAATAGTGCTTTTCCCACATTTCAGATTTGCAGTGGACTTTTCCCAAGACAAGTCAAACAATTCAGACAGAAAATTTCCTCTAAGCTCTGATATTTGAGTGTATTATTGCTAAGGAGAAAGAAGTTCTAAATCAATAAAACAAGACATTGTTTTTTATGACAGTTATTTTAATGATTAGCTATGCCATAATGGTTACATGAACAAAGGCAAAGAACATATAAAAAGGAACTTGCTTCCATAGTAATCAGGGAAACGCAAATCAAAATTGAATGAGATAATATACACCAGAATGACTAAAATGAAAAATGATAGACAACACAAGAAGACATAGAAAAGCTGAAAGCATCCAGTGGAACTGTTAAATTGGTTGGTCTGTCTATTAAAGAAGAACATTGCATAACAAAATATTATATAGCCTATCAATTTCTCTACAAGGCATTTTCCCAGCAGAAAAGTACATGTAGAATCCCCAGTGGACACATACAAGCCTGATCACGGCACTGTTAACCTCTAATCATTTGAGGTGATTCTTTCCCTGACTTTGGTGGGTTTTGCTACATGCGAACACTAATCAGTAAGCAGCTGAATGTTCTTGGGAAAGTTCTCTGCAGATCTCCAGGCTGCCCTGCACAATCCTCCTTTCCTATATTCTTCCCAACTTGCAGGAGCCACCTTGTTCTGCCTGAACTCAGTTCCATGTCCTCAGTGTGAGTTATCTCACAGTCTCTTTTTTGGTTTCCTCTCTCTGCACTATGGCCTGGAAACTCTCTAAGCTTTTAACCGGAGCAATTACAGAAATGCATCATTTGCTTTCCATCTTTCATGAATATGTCCAACGTTGTTTCATGTACTTTGCCCATTTTAAAAATCAGGTAGTTGGGTAAATCCAGTTTCTGTTACTCCGTCTTGTCCAAAAGCAGACATCCTTAGGAACAGCAATTTTGCCTGAAAGAAATAACGAGGGCCAAAGATGCTTGCTCTTTGGAAGAAAAGCTATGACAAACCTAGACAGCATATTAAAAAGCAGAGACATTACTCTACCCACAAAGGTCCGTCTAGTCAAAACTATGGTTTTTCCAGTAGTCATGTACGGATGTGAGAGTTGGACTATAAAGAAAGCTGAGCAATAAAGAATCGATGATTTTGAACTGTGGCGTTATAGAAGACCCTTGAGAGTCCCTTGGACTGCAAGGAGAGCAAACCAGTCAATCCTAAAGGAGATCAGTCCTGAATATTCATTGGAAGAACTGAATGAAGCTGAAGCTGAAGCTCCAGTACTTTGGCCACCTGATGTGAAGAACTGACTCATTAGAAAATACCCTGATGCTGGGAAAGATTGAAGGCAGGAGAAGAAAGGGACGACAGAGGATGAGATGGTTGGATGGCATCACCGACTTGATGGACATAAGTTTGACTAAGCTCTGGGAGTTGGTGATGGACAGGGAAGCCTGGCGTGCTGCAATCCATGGGGTCACAAAGAATCAGACACAACTGAGCAACTGAACTGAACCAAACCAGTAGTTCTTCAGGATTGAGTGTTTGACAAATATTTTCTCTAGAATCAACCAAATGGGCCTGTCACTCAAGAAAAACATCTGATAGCATCTGCTGTCAAGGAAAATATTTGTAATTTCAAGCAAAATTTAGAATTTTAGAAAATGTGTATCAGCCACCACAAGCCCAACAGTACCTGACCACATGAGTACTTCCCTAATGAAATCAGTGATCTTATCACATGTGATGTTGAATAATGTATGGTGAAACTTGTCAATATGGGAAAGACTTTATTTCTCATGACACTAATTTTTTCCAAATGACCAATGCATGATATTACAAAATCATGTTTGAGTACAACACCTATATTAAGAACAAGATAGATAAATTGATTTTAATGTAACATCACTGATAAGTTTGCAAATTCTACACTCAAGTTTTAAGAAACTACCACTTCTTGAGTTTTGGTATAATATTAAAGATGAATATTCAAAGTTATTTGAAAAGACTATTATAATATTCTTCCTTTTTCAAATTCAAACCTCTTTGTGACCAGATTTTCTTCATATTCTTCAATAAAAATATGCTGTAACAGACTGAATTCAGAAATGGATATGCAAATCCAGGTACTTTCTATTAAGCCAGACTTTCAAAATGTAAATCAAAATCAGTCTTATTCTTGTTTTAGAAAATATGCTAATTTTTCATAAAAATAAATTATTTCTGTTAACTTGAATTGGAGATATTATTGTAATTTTTTAAAATGAATTAAGAAATTTTAATTTTCTTAAATTTTAATTCCTATTATGGTAAATATCTATTCTTATCACCTTATAAATAAAAGCCTTTTGAGAGCTCCAATAATCTTTGGGTGTGTAAAGGGTTTTGGAGGACACAAAGTTTGCAAACCTCTGGTGTAGAAAACCACAGGTTATAGGTTAGAAAGACTTCTCTACAGCTTTCTTTTCTTCCTGATGATGAACTACTTTATTCAGTTGGGGTCAACCTGATCTCTGTCCATTGGCTGCCTAATTATATTTAACTCTATAGCATCAAGGGCCTTCTCTTTACTTGCTATGTGACTTGTATTAAGCAACTATCTTCAAGAGCCTTTTCAGTTCTGTGTTCTTACTACCTGCTACAAATCTGTCTGCCTTTTTCTGAATTTCAGATATCGTTCCCTACTTTGCCAATAGAGATGAACTCCACATTTTGATAGATAAAAATTATTGTATACTTCCGAGAGATGTTTGGATTTAGAAGTATTTCCACAGAAGCCTTGAACATCTTTAGTGAATCTCTAGAACTAAAATATACCTTCCAATAATACTGGCCATGACATAATGGGGATAGAAAGCTGTCTGGGGACGTGGAAAATTACCTGGTGAGTTACAAACCAAACGCCTGTGTACTAAGATTATGTGAAAATTCTCTATATCTGCTCAATTGCAGTGATACAGAACTTTTGTTGGATTTCAGGTAGAGATGCTCAGGACTCCCAAGCATTTTGTATATTGCAACAAGTAGCCGAAAACCATGCTCTTATGTTTCTTGTTTAAATTGTTTTCCAAAGTCCCTTACTTTTGAAGTATTGTCTCTAAAACTTTCCATGCCATTTTCTTGTCTGACTGGCTCACAATCTCTCCTTGCAATTTATCCCAACACCCATAAAATTTATTACCTGGAAGAGCACAGTGTTATTCTCTGAAGTTATTTTCTATTCCATTATTGAGAAAAAGTATGACATAAGATCAGTCCTTGGGGTTGTTTGAGAGAGAGGAAGCAGGAAAGAAGAAAATCCTTTTTATTTAAAGTTTTCCATCCAGATAAATATCTCATTTTGGGTTGTCCTAAAACACAATTCTCATAGGTTTCTGAATGGGTATATTGTCTTTTTTCCCCAAATAGATGCAACGTCACGAAATGTAAAATAAAAAAAAAAAAACTTAAACTCTCTTGCTATAACTTGACCCTGGATCTCCTTGATTGTATTGTAGGTGTGCAAAGAGTAGGATTTCTTGAGGAAGTAATTTCTTTTTTAACTTTGTCACTGTCCGTGTTTTCCTCAATTTTTGAGAGTACGACATCTTGAGATAGCAGATCAAAAAGTATTTAATTATTTGTGAGTAGTTTTCACTGGGCTTATGGTTTTGTGGTTGTTAGCTAACAACGCAAAGCAAAGTACTGATGAAACAAGTTCGTTATCATGTGTTCCTGTTTCTGGGGCTGTTTTTCAGTAAGAGAGTCTTCCAATTATTGCTTGGAGATAGTAGTCTGTGCTCCCTTAAATTTATAAATTATTTTTTAATCTTTAGTTGGTGTTGTCTCCTTCATTAAATTTACTCTCATTTTTACTTCATCTAATGCTGTCTCCATTTAAAAGAAAGAAAGAAAAAAACCCTTAAGCACATTTTCCAGGTATTTTGTGCAATTACTCAAGTTTGAAAAAAATGACTCCCATTTGTTTTTAACATTTTTGCAATGTTGATAGCCTCTGTGGTATCTATCAATAATAATATTGTATTAAGTCAAATTTGTCTTTTATGAAAAGCTCTCAAAAATCGGCATGTCATTTCCTTAAGAATATGTTCAAGTACTCCTGTTTCCAATAATATGGCAGTACATCACACAAACTAATCCTCCAAAGTACTGTTTGTGCCGGAAGAAACTAAAATGTTGAAAAAAAATTTTTTGTTAAAAATACATAAAACACCTTCCTAAATGCATTTTTGAACTTTTCAGAAGATCAGCAAATCCTCAAAACCCCCAAATATATAAAACAAGAGAATCCTAGTAGGTCACAACATCTAACGTTTGTCTTGAGAATGATTAGGTATCTCTAGTTATTTTGAACTTTCGTGATAGTACGAGGTGTGAAAAAGAAGAGATAAAACTCAGGATGTTTCCAACACAGGGACTCTAATAAGAGATTGGACTTCATAGAGTTTGGACTCCTCTCTATGGGCTACATGCACAGTAACAGTGAGAAATAGAATTAGGCAAGAAAAACGTTGCTACACAAAGGAGATATGGGGAAATTTTTCCTATCTGATGTCCAGGACTGAATGAAGGGAAAAATCTTTCTTTGAATTTTTATAATCTGTACTGGTTCTTGCAGTGCATTTGAGATATGATTTCATACTACCTGGGTGATTCAAACACTCCTCCAGGCAACTGGCAGAATCAGATGCAAATCTCTGTAGGAATTTAGCTTTAACCCTGTTCTCAAAGAAAAATGAGTGACTCAAAGTTAAAACTCAAAAAATGTAAAAGGAAATAAAGAAATACAGGTCAGAACTAACAGAAACAACAGTCAGCAGATAAGCAAAATCAAAATTAATTCAGATATTGAAAAAATCAGGCACATAACTTTTAAAAAACAATGTTTAATAAAAGAAAAACTTGAAAATACAATCAGGGAATAGTCAGATTTGAGAAAGAGCCAAATAAAACTTATAGAAATAAAACAGTAAATATTAAACTAAAGCTCTAAATAGAAAATTAAATCACCAATTAAATATAGTTGAGAGAATTTGTGAACTAAAAAAGATATGAATTCAGTTTATAAAATATAGTCTAGAAAGACAAGCAGATTAAAAAGATTAAAAGACATAAAAATACAATAAGTATAACATACATTTAATTGGAATTCCAGAGGAAGATAATGAAGATAGTAGGACATTTACACTACTAAAAAGAAACAGTTATCAAATTCAAAATTTTTTAAAAGTTCCGAGAACTTAAATGATACAAATTAATTCCTAGTCTAACCAGGAATGAATTTAAGGACAACAAAGAAAAAGAATTGATCTTAAATACAGTCAAAAAGACATGTTCCTAAAGGAGCGACAGTAAGACTGACAACTGAATTCTCAACAGCAATAACTGAAGCCAGGAGTGAGGGAAACTATATACTCGATGAGTTGATAAAAAGTAATTATGAACCTAGAATTGTAAACGCAGTGAAACTCTCTCTCAAGAATGAGGTAAAGACATTTTCAGATAAAATCTGAGAGTTGACTACCAAATACCTTCACAAAAGGAAAATATAAGGAGGTATGTTAGGTAGGAGAGAAAACAGAGAGAGAGACAGAAGTATGTATAAAAGACTCAAATGAGAAAGATGAGGTGGCATGTATGAGGGATGCCATGCAAAGAAAAAAATTTTAGCTGTGTATTGTCTATAAGGGAATCAATATAAAATGTAAGGACACCAAAATATTTAAAGCAAATGATGAAAAATATATACCAATTGAATACTAACCATAAAAAAGCTGATATAAGGCAAAGAAATGGCTCTAAGTTGAAAGCAAGCAGATAAAACAGAATAAAAATGATTTTAGAGAGTTGATTACTTTTGTGATCAAAGTTTGATTACTTTGATTATGATAAAAGGTTCAATTCGCCAGTAAGATATAATAGCCTCAAACTATGTTTAAGAATCTAAGACATCTACAGGGAGAATGCTATCATGGTGGAAAATGTCAACATATTTCTTTCATTAATGTAGAGATAATTCAGATAAGGCTGTAGAAGCTTTGAAAATGATAGTAAACCACACTGATGTAATGGAGATATATAAAACTTTATACACATTAATAAAAAATGCACTTTTTAAGGAAAAAAATATGAAATATTCATGAAAATTGATAGATTCCATACTATACTCATAAGTATAATCTCAACAAATCCCAAAGGATAAATGTGTAACTTGATATATTATATTTTATATACATATGTGATGTATAGTAGTATATTACCTCCTTCGTTCTCAGTGATATTAAGTTGGAAATAACAAAGAATAACTGGTTATGTCTGGAAATTTCACAATTTTGTGCAAAAATTTCGTACGTGTATATGTATGTATGCTAAGTTGCTTCAGTTGTGTCTGACTCTGCAACCCCCTGGACTATAGCCTGGCGGCCTCCTCTGTCCATGGGATTCTCCAAGCAAGAATACTGGAGTGAGTTGCCATGCCCTCCTCTAGAAGATCTTCCCGACCCAGGGATCAAACCTGAGTCTCTTATGCCTTCTGCACTGGTAGGTGAGTTCTTTACCACCAGCACCATCTGGGAAGCCCATGTGTGTATGTATCTGTGTATATAAACATACATTTGTATGTATGTGAATATACATACATATATACATTTATTTATATTTATTAGTGGTTGAAGAGAGCATGATGATACATAAGAATATTATTTCTAAATACATGGCATATGACATTGTTTAAAATTGTGTGATAATAAGCAAAATTAGGAAAATATGTTTTCCTCTTCAAATCATTGAGTATCAAATTTTGATACTAGATGAATGTATGTGTACGCATGTATTTATAAATGAACAGTAGCTTCAAATATAAACATAAAGAAAAAAGAACTATTTATTTACATGACTGAGAAAACTTGCTTTTACATATACAAGTTAAAATTTTCCAGTGCATATGATCACCTTATTTTACCTTCTTTTCAAAGAGCCTTCCAGATATTTCAATACTGGTGTATGAAAATTCATGTATTAAAACATTTATGTCTGAGAATATACATTTATAAACTCTATGAATGATTACTTAGGACCATCTGAATATTCATTTCTAGTAAGCAAAATTTATGTCAAATTTATTGTAGAATGAATTTTAAAATTTCTCTAGATACTCTTTGGAGAATGCAAAGCTTATGTACTTCTGTCATTACTGTAGGCTATTGGTATTATTTAATAAAGAGTGTGTGTGTGTGTGTTTTAGTGGAAACCCTCTTTAGAGTGTTCTACTAGTATGTATGTGGACACCAAAGTGGATCGAGGAGACAATAAGAAGTTCTCACTAGAAGGGAGCTATTGAAATCAGTTACCTATGATATGTTTCACTCTCAGAAGGTGATTGGGGAGGTAAAAGGCCAAAAGCATACTTCCTATTAGGATTGCAATGACCTGCTTATTGCAAATAAATGTAGAATATAGCATGAAAAATTATAACAGGAATGACCAGTTGCCAGCTCATGGTAGTTACCCCAAAGCTAGTAGTCAATACCTAATTGCCAGGTATTAAGTCAATATTTTGGGTGAATGAGCAAATGTGTGCCTGCATGCAAAAGGACTTATCTATAGCTGGGCAGTTTGTAACTTCTCCAAAATTTTTAAGGGAAAAGAATAACAGGGAGAAAGGACAGGAAACTAATGCCTTTCCATGTGATGAGAAATCCATGGCGTGTTCCTACTGCCCCGAAGCTCTGAGCATTTCAATTACATTCTTCTTCTCTTAAATAATAATGACAAAAGGTACAACTTATTGGGGGATTACTATGTGCCAAACAGAGGAAAAAATTAAGACAAAGATAGAGAAAATGGGGATAAGGATTGAAAGGGACTTAATTTTATTTGTAAAAATATATAAACAAATATATTTCATAATTATGTGAACAAAAGAAATAATAAGGAGATATGGCCATCTCATGCGAAGAGTTGACTCATTGGAAAAGACCCTGATGCTGGGAGGGATTGGGGGCAGGAGGAGAAGGGGATGGCAGGGGACGAGATGGCTGGATGGCATCACCGACTCGATGGACATGAGTTTGAGTAAACTCCGGGAGTTGGTGATGGACAGGGAGGCCTGGCGTGCTGCGATTCATGGGGTCACAAAGAGTCGGACACGACTGAGCGACTGAACTGAACTGAACTGAACTGAACTGAAGGCCAAATATGTAAATTCTTACTTTTCTGTTTTACACTCTACCATCAGGTAGCATTCTAAGCTATGTTTATTCATATTTCTCTCCAAATATAGGTCACCCTGAAATTT
Source organism: Cervus elaphus (assembly GCF_910594005.1). Taxonomy (NCBI): domain Eukaryota; kingdom Metazoa; phylum Chordata; class Mammalia; order Artiodactyla; family Cervidae; genus Cervus; species Cervus elaphus. The sequence goes on from NC_057840.1 coordinate 29,158,166, forward strand.
TAAATGTATATATTTTAGACATTTCTGTCTTCAATCACTTTGTAGGTGATATCGAAAGATCAAAAGATCATTAGACAACATTACAAAATGTTATTATAACATTATTCAAATAAACCCATGAGAAAAACAAATGTTATAAAGTTCAATAGATATATTTAACTGTTTATTATGCTCTAAATGAGGCTATTAGAAATTAGCATATATTTGCTCATTTAGTGCTCACAATAACCAAATGACCACAATTATCATTATTCCTACTTTACAGATAATAGAGCTCCCAAATAAAATAATTTGTGCTAAGTTTTGTTGCTAGTATTCAGTAGAGTTAGAATTCAAGGCAGGCAATGTTGGCTTTAGTGCATGTGTCTCCCTTCTCCATGTATATCGCCTCATTCATTCACTTAATTTTTTTTCATTGATGATCATTCTAAGAGACCAATCAGAACCTGGGGCCAGAGAAATAAGGTGACTCACAGAAGTGCAATCAGATGACGCAGGGCGGGGAATGAAACTGCCCTCTCTTAACTCTCAAATGTGTGCTCGTTTCCTTCTGAGCAGCCGGAGTTTGAAGTGCAATTAATACGATAAGTCCTTTGTGATATTTGTCAAGATAGATTTGTCTGAATGTAGAGAATTAATAAGGTCTATTTCAGTACAAATGTAATACTGAGTAGAATAAAGAAAACAAGAAACTCATTAGACAACATTTATGAAATCTTTGAACTTGAAATAATGATGCCTTTAATATAAATGTTTAACATTTCAAGCCTCTGAATCCAATGACAATCACATTAATATGAGTACTCAAATCCAGAGTGCTGGTGTTCCGCTAACCCATGCGGGAAGTCCAGATCTTTTTGGTGTTCCTGTCTTGAAAGTACTTCTGGAAATTCCCAGTGTTCCGTTTAAGTATGTGTCCACCTGTCAGCCTATCATTAGTCACTTATTAGTCAATGCCAGCCTGTTCAATGCCAGTCCTGCAGTTCTCCCACTGCAGTGATAATGCTCTAGGAGAGGAAGGGAGAGAATGGCACCTCCCTTTGTGCTGAGGTCAGTGGGGACACAGTCACTAACCAATTGTACCATCTTGGGCAATTTCTTAACCATCCTGAGCACAGTCTCTTCACCTAAAAAATAAGAAGGAAAAGATCATTACCTACATCACTTACAGTTAAAAGATCCTAGTTTTCTCTTGGATTAAATTGGATGGAATTGTCTTCCCAGGAGGCACTAGTGGTGAAGAACCAAACTGCCAGTGCAGGAAATGTAAGAGACATGGTCTGATCCCTGGGTCGGGAAGATCTCCCGGAGGAGGACACAGCAACCCACTTAGTATTCTTGCTTGGAGAATCCCTTGGACAGAGAAGCCTCATGGCCTACAGTCCATAAGGTTGCAGAGTCTGACATGACTGAAAAGACAGCATGCTTGCAAACTGGAAGGGGTAGATAAAATTAGCATATACAAAGGAAACAGCTCCCACTCAGCTGGTGCACAGAAAATCCTCAAAATAAAGTTAACCCACTTTCTCTTTTTCTCCCTTACTCTTTCTTCTTTTCTTCCTTTCTACCTTCTTTCCTTTCCTCCTTTTGTTCAGGTATGACCTGCTAGATAAGAACTGGGGGTTGATGAGAAGATGAGTGGGCAGATGAGCATCAGATAGTGAACTATAATAGACCGCAGCCTGCTTACTTGATTGGAGTTTTATAATGTGCTACTGGGACCCTAAGGGAAAGCTGCACAAAATAAGTTTTTAAAAATGCTTAACCATCTAATGAAAGGAATATTCTCTTTAACAAGTCACCAATATAATTAGTTTTAAGAGTCAAATCCATTCGTGTTCTCTGAAATGTACCCCTGATTTGGCATATCAAATATCCAACATGACCATATCAACATAAAATATTAATGTACAAATGGTAATTAGTGTTTTTTATTCCCCATTCAGTGGCCTTTCTAACTAAGGATCAAACACTCTGAATGCAATATGCCCTCTTTCTCACCAGACTCCTCATTCATCACCTGAGAGTACGCAGTTAAATCCCATTTCTGTTCCAATCCTTATCAGCTATGCTCTTTCTTTTAAAATGGGATCTAAGTCTACTCAGAAGACTGGAAAATATGTTTATCCCCAAGAAATACTCCTGTCTGATTTGAAAAGCTGAGCAAAAATCATAGGCAATGAGTTCGATTTTGTGTAGAAATCTGTCATTTGAGTTTGATTGAAGCAGGTGGTGGGCTTTGCTTTCAATGCACTACATTCAGTACAGTCAGAACTGGAAGATACATATGAGTAGGAGGCAGCTAAGGAGATTTTCATATTCAGAGAGCAATTTTTAAAGGCAATGTCAGTGTTATGTATAACAAAGTACAAGCAGCCTTGGAGGAATGCAGTGCATAAAATAGAGACAAAGAGAATAAAGAAGGGACACAACTTGTTCTCCTTCTGCACTGGATTAGGCTCCATCTATATGTACCTTGACAGTAAAATTAGAATGCTTGAGCAAGAACCAGAAAATCCAGTGATGTATGTTGTGTGAGGTGTCATAGGAAAGAATCTGTTAATTGTCTGAAGAGAAAAGGTCCCCTGAGGAGAGAGGAAATAACTTTCTGGAGAAGAGAAAGGAGAGGTAAGTAAGGTCTCTGAAATGAGAACACAGAAAAGATGGCAAGCACAAGCAAAAAATAAATTGGTCTCTTTTATTCCCAACAAAATACTTGAGTTTGGGTGATGGTGAGTCCTAGCTATGAGTCAGCACATCATGTCCTTGAGGAGTTGGGGCAGGCATTTCAGAGGGGTCCATGGAGGGCAAGAACTTTCAAGAGTAACCAGAAGCTCAGTCATGGCAAACCTATATGTGAAGGCCCTCAGCCACCTTAAAGCTGGGCTATGAGTGCATAAATGAACTAAGGTTTGACAGTCCTTCTATCATAATACTCAGAAGCATAGGCTCAAGAAGCCACAGTGCCTGGGTTCAAATCCCAGCTCTGCAGCTTACCAGCTTTGAGAGCCTATGCAAGTACCTTCACTTCTCATTTCCTCTGAGATGAGTGCTTAGTGCTAGTATATGCTGAGTATATATTTTGTCGTTTAGTTCCTAAGTCATGTCTGACTGTTTTGCAACCTCATGGACTGTAGTCTGCCAGGTTCTTCTGTCTATGGGATTTCCCAGGCAAAAATACCAGACTGGGATTGCCATTTCCTTCTCCAGGGGATCCTCCTGACCCAGGGAGCAAACCCTGCGTCTCTTGCATTGGCAAGCGGATTCTTTACCGCTGAGATATTAGGGAAGCCTCATTATTAAAATACCAATAATCAAATTTATTTTATTATTTCATACATACATTTTATTAATAAAATATAGCCATGCTGAAGAGTTCTTGTCTTGTAAATTGAGTATTTCCAGGAATGCCCAATAGGAGAAAGGAAAATATGGCAAGCTCTTTACAGTACTTGAAATTACCCAAGGGAATTTATGATACAGTGTATGAATGCGTGGAGACAGGGACTAGGGGATTGACCCTTGTCTGACAAGTATGTCATTGCTCTTTGCAACAAGTCAAGTAGGAAATAAACTGAAGAGAGATTGTATGCAAAATTGAGTACTTAAGAATATTTTTCTATTCATCTGTCAATGGACACTTAGATGGTACATATATACAATGGAACATTACTGTCACAAAAAGGAACAAAATTGGGTTATTTGTAGAGATGTGAGTGTACCTAGAATCTGTCACACAGAATGAAGTAAGTCAGAAAGAAAAATCAGTATCGTATATTAATGCATGCATGTGGAATCTAGAAAAATAGCACCGATAAACCTAGTCCCAGGACAGGAATATGTGCATGTGGACACAGGGGGAGAAAGGGAGGATGGGATGAATTGGGAGGTTACGATTGACATATGTATATACTACCATATACAGTGCTCTGTGATGACTTAGGTGGGTAGGATGGGGAGGGATGGGAGGGAGGTTCAAAATGAGGGGATATGTGAATACATATAGCTGATTCACTTCATCGTGCAGCAGAAGCTAACATAACATTGTAAAACAATTATACTCCAATTTTTAAAAGAGCACATTTTTCCAAGGATAAAATCCTAACTTTCCTCAGCTCTCAAAAGATTGGATATTTATAGCTTGCGTGTGCTGTTCAGGCATGCTCAGTCATGTCCAACTCTTTATGACCCCATAAACTGTAGCCTGCCAGGCTCCTCTGTCTGTGGAATTTTCTAGGCAAGAATACTGGAGTGGGTTGCAATTTCCTCCTCCAGGGGATCGTCCTGATCCAGGGATCAAACCTGCATCTCCTGCATCTCCTGCATTGGTGGGCAGATTCTTAACCACAGTACCATCTGGGAAGCTTACTCATTCATAAACATTTTTATATGGAATGTTTCATCACACACCTACCTTTAGCAACTAATTAAAAGTTATGTTGCTCATGACAAAATATAACTTGGTATTCAACTCAGTTATGACCCCACAGATGTCTGTTAAAGTTTTCTTTGAGGTTGGAATGGCAGTCAATACAACCAGAACTCAGAAGTCTGTGCATGCAAACGCCTTGCACTCTCTCCTCCCCCAAGCACGATACAGTGACAACCGATCTCCCTAAAACCCAGGGCAAGAAATTTCTAGGCCATCAATTTATCACAATCAACAATTTATTCATTTTTTTACTTCAAGAAAGAAGAGTCCTGCTTTTGCTTCAAATGCAAAACAAGTAGGTATATTCAAGTGGTATGATAAGTTGAGTTATGCTATAGTTGATTTAGGGCTTTCCTAGTAGCTCAGCTGGTAAAGAATCCACTTCCAATGCAGGAGACCCCTGTTCAGTTCCTGGGTTGGGAAGATCCCCTGGAGAAGAGATAGGCTATCCACTCCAGGATTCTTGCTTGGAGAATCCCCATGGACAGAAGAATCTGCAGGCTACAATCCATGAGGTCGCAAAGAGTTGGACACAACTGAGTGACTAAATACAGCATAGTTGATTTAATGTCAAAATTTCTTTCTGGATATTAAAATATCATGTTCTTTCACTTACATTTTCAGTCACTCTCTTTTTATACCTGCTTTGGCTTGTTTTAATTATTATAAGAAAATACATTTTGTGAAAACAAACCAAGCACAGAGATATTACAGTGTAAGAATCAATAGTCCGATTTGACTTCCTGTCCACACACTTGAATCTCACTCCCCTCTCTCTGGGAAATCAGGGCTGAGTGAATTGTGAATTTCCCCAGGTCATTTTCAAAGCAGTATGTAAGACATTAATATATATACATGTATACATTTATAGATACCTATATGCATACATTAATTTTGTTTTTAAAGATTTCTCTTTCTAAATAACATAATTATATACTGAATACCAGCAATTTATTTTTTTCCACTTCCTAACACATACCTAATATCTTTGCATGTTGATATATACTGAACTATGTGGCAACTCGACAGGGCAGAAGTGCTACAGTTCAACTCTCATAACCTATGCATGTGTAGGTTGATCCCAATTTTTCTTTTCTATCAAATCCTTGTGTTTGCATCTTTGGGCAAATGGGAGTTATTTCTCTAGAAAATACTTTTGTTACTTGTCTTTTCATTATTGTAACTTTTGTCATTTTAGTTTGTAATTTTTACATAGGAAAATATGACCACACTCTCCTTTATGATTTCTGAATTTTGACCTGTTTTCAGGAAACTCTTTAAGACTCTAAATTATAAGTGAATAATCTATTTTTTGGCATAATTTTATAGTTCTGTTATTTATGTATAATTGCTTGATGTGCTTCAAAACAATTTTGTGAGGATGTGAGGCAAATTTTTATTTTCAAATTGTCATCTAATTGTCCCATGGCTTCTTATTAGTCAGTCCATTAATTCTCCACTAATTTCCCTACAGGGTTAACATCTGACCTTGCCTTTGTCACATGTTAAATTCTCTTAATTAGTTGCATCTGATCTCATGCTTTCCTTTTCTGTGCAACAAAGCTGTCTGTTCCTGAACAATTACTTACATAGGTTTAGTTACTATAGTTTAACACTAGGTATTTTTTACATCATTGAGGAAATACCACTTTTTGATCTTTTCCACAATATTCCTGGCTATTATATTGTTATCTTCAATTGAATTTTAAACTAAACCTGTCAAGCCCTATAAATATCTCTTTTAGAATTTTATACCGGATTGCTTTAAATTTATAGATTAATTTGGGAAGAACTAACATCTTTTACATGTTAAATGTTCTCTTCCCAAAACTTGCTTTCCCCCAGCATTTATTTAGGTTGGATTATATATCCCTCGGAAAGTGTTCTGTTACCTTTTACAGTGGTCTTTCAGGTCTTTTGTTAGGTTTAATTCTCATTATTTGGGGGGTTTATTTGTTATTGTGGTTGGGATTTTTTTCCATGATGTGTTCTAACTGGTCGCTGACCTTTGTAGGAAAGCTATTACATACTATTTTGTATACAGTTCAGTTCAGCTGCTCAGTCGTGTCCAACTCTTTGCGACCCCATGGACCGCAGCACACCAGGCCTCCCTGTCCATCACCAACTCCCAGAGTTTACTCAAATTCATTTCCATTGAGTCGGTGATGCCATCCAACCATCTCATCCTCTGACATCTCCTTCTCCTCCTGCCTCCAATCTTTCCCAAGCATCAGAGTCTTTTCAAATGAGTCAGTTCTTCGCATTAGGTGCCCAAAGTACTGGAGTTTCAGCTTTAGCATCAGTCCTTCCAATGAACACCCAGGACTGATCTCCTTTAGGATGGACTGGTTGGATCTCCTTGCAGTCCCAGGGACTCTCAAGAGTCTTCTCCAACACCACAGTTCAAAAGCATCAATTATTTCAAGCACCTTCTTAATTTTAATCGTTTTTTTAGATTATTTTTTTGAATTTTCTAGATGATTATATTGTGTGCAAATGCTAGTTTTATCCTTCCCTAATTAGTACATACATATGTGTGTGTGTGTCCTGTTTAAATTCAGTCTTTATAAAATTTTGAATAGTTATGTTGAGAATAGATACTATATATTCCTCCTGATTGCATAATGACCATTCACAGATAAATAAGACATAATATTCCAAAACTTCAAATTTCCTGTCACCTGTTTTATTCAGGGGACATTTGCATTTCTATAGCTGCAAAAATAACCACAAAATATAATATTGTGCATAAATGAGTGATACGTCAAATCTGTTCCATTGCTGCCCATTGTAAGTTCTTCATAAAAGCCACCAAGGCTAAAATATGGTGTCTTTAATGAATTTTTATTGACTTAACCACTGAAATCATTGTACAAAGTAATTCTGAATAAACTTGGTATATTTAATTCCATATTATGATATTTATACAACATTTATAGATACAAAGATGTACATAGTAGATACAGAAATTAAAATTATGAGAGCAAAAAACTACTAGGAAACCATATTCAAATTAAGAGCTTCTGTGTTTTGAGATTTAAACAAATGAATTCATGAGGTACGTAGTCCTAGACATTTTGCCATTCTCAGTGATATAAGCGAGTAAGATTCATCTATGTTGTTGTATATTACTGTAGTTCATTCATGTGTACTGCTGCTTAATATTCCATTGTGTGAATATTCAACAATTCATTTTTACTTTAAAGACACTGTGTTATTTCAAGGTTTTTGCAATATTAATAATAATGCTATAGATACAGTTGCCCATATATTTTGGTGCATATGTGCAAGAATTTCTCTAGGACATTGCTTAGAAATAAAATGTGTTGTATACAGGATTACGTATGTAGTGTATAGGCTTATGTATAGTGTATAGGACTATGAATGTACAAATTTCCGCAATACTTGGTATAGTTTTATTGGAGATACACTTTTCAGAGAAAAGGAAATTCTCTTTTATTCCTAGTTTACTAACAGTCTTGCATGAACAGTTGTTAAATTGTATTAAATGCTTTTTCTACAGTGAAAGAGTTAGCTATTGTCAAAATAATGTTGCAAAGCAAAACTCAGTGACTTAAAATAACAGTTATATTCATTCATGTATTTGTGAGTGCGCTGTGGTCAACCTGAGCTAAATATGGGTATACTTGACTTCAAGCTAGAGGTGGGGTCGGGTCTGCTCCTTAAACTACCAGGCTAACTGGTGAAAATTCTGTGGCAATGACAGGAAACATGAGTCAAGTTCAATGTCAAAGTTATATTGACCTCATATACAGAACATGTAATCATACCATTAAGACTTAAGGTAATATTCACCCACAAAATAGCTGGAAACTAATATTTTCTTTGCTGGAATATTTTATATATTGAATATCTTATCTTCTTGAGCCAGTTCTGATAAATTCTATTATTTATGGAATTTATGCATTTCATAAATTTTCAAATGTTTCAGCCTCTAGTTGCTCATGTTATTCACTTACTGTGTTTAAAGTGTTTGTATTTGCTGCTAAATGTCCTTCTTTTCTTCCTTTATTTTCCTAACAGTGAGCACGGGCCAGAGAAAATTTGCCTTTGCTTATACTGAAAGCTAAAAGTTTTTGTGTTCTGGGACCAATCTCACCCCCTAAAGTTTTGTGTACTACTGAAGAATCTTAGTAACAGCTTTTCTGCATTGTAACCTTCAAAGATTTAGTCTCGCAATAGATAGTAGCACAAGTGTAATCATTTGTCCTCAGAATAGTCTGGCTATGTGTGACTGCTTCTTGTTCATTCTTTATGTTCATTTGGTAGTGGTCAGGAATGCTCTCAAAACAGTCCTTAACTCTTACTTTGAGACCAAAAATAAGTTAAAAGACTTATTTTATCCAGAGAGAACTTATTTTTCATTTGTTTGTTGGTTTTTTTAAGCTGGAGAATCTTTGTGTGAAAGTGAAAGTGTGAAAATGTTAGTCACTCAGTCATGTCCAATCCTTTTGCAGCCTCATGGACTGTAGCCCACCAGCCTCCTCTGTCCATGGAATTCTCCAGGCAAGAATAGTGGAGTGAGTTGCCATTCCCTTCTCCAAGGGATCTTCCCAACCCAGGGATCAAACCCAGGTCTTCTGCATTGCAGGTAGATGCTTTACCATCTGAGCCACCAGTGGAGAATCTTTAGAAATTTAATCTGTCATACTGCCAAGGAGAAGGTCCAAAATGATTTTTAGAAGTAAATATCACACTAATTCAAGGATAAAACAGATTTTTGTTTCAGGAAAAGCATACCAGGTTGCTACCATTGATAGGCTTACCAAATACTAGGTTCTGCCCATCAAGGATATTCATTCAGTAACCTGATTATTGCAGTTCACTGTAATTATCCACCCTAGTAACAGATCCACCAGCCATGGTCAAGTCTTTAGGTGACTACAGCCCAAGTCAAGATCTGAGGATAATCTTATGAGAAACCCCAAGCCAGAAATGCCCAGTTATGCCACTCCTGAATTCATGACACATAGAAACTATGAGATAATAATTGCTTGTTGTTGTCTTAAGTTGCTGAGTTTGAGAATAATTTGTTATAAAGCAGTGATAGCTGGTACACAATATCATTGTTAAAAAACTAAGACCTGGTTTTTTTTCTGCCAGAAAATGTATGCATATGGTCTCTAAATTAAAATCAGTCTGATGCTTTAGTTTTTTCATGTGTAATATAATCAAAGATAAGCAATGTATTTGGAATAATAAATAATAAAGACCAAGCCATGGGCATTCACTGAGACAATCAAACAAATGCATAGTAGCAATCTCATGCTTGACTCTCCCTGTGAGGAGGGGCACTATATGAAATTGACAAATATGTTTCTCATCTTCTTTCTCTCTGGGGAACTGTGAGTATCCAAATGACAGAGTTCCTGTGTTTTGTGTGTACACATGTACATTTCCTCTTAAAAAAACAGAGCAAAACAGAATTTGCAGATGATAATTTCAGATACACTATGATTTCAAGTAGCACTATTAGCTGAAGTAATAATAATAAATAATATACTTCAATAAAAGAATATCATTCAGCAACTTTTCCAGCTTTAACTTTGAGGCTTTAAAGAAATAATGTTGGAAAAAATATAATAGTTTGCAACAGATTAAATAGGTCTGCCACAATTGGAATATAATAATCATTGTTAGTGCTTAAAATATGTGCCAATTTTTGAAAATGGAGCTCGCTTTCTTTGCTTGATCTACTTTTCATTATAGTGAGCAGACGACAATAAAGGCTATTAAATGGTGCTATGTTTGATTCTGGTCTACAGTACCAATGAAGAGAACTTCTTATCTTTTAAAACATTTTATTTAAATAAAGTAATTATTGCCAGTGTAAAGTGAAAAAAAAAAAAGACATTGCTTTATATAATCTTTTTTTGGACAAAATGAGAAACTCTGGCCCATTAGTAATCATAATGCATGAAAACCTCACATGCACTTGGAGAAAAGGCTTTGAGCAGATAAACAGTGACATTCAGCTATTGAAAGCAGAAATTTACTGAAGCCAGATGACAGAAAATACAAGAAGAACCCATTTTCTCTACGACTCTCTTTGTTTTAGATCAGCTTTAATATCCACAGTCAGCTTTCTTGTCTCCATTTATCTCTATCCATACTCTTTGTTTCATTGCATCAATTATTTATGTCTTAGATTATAGGTCTTCTTTCTTCTTTTTCTTTGGCTTAAAGATTAACTTCAAGGCCAAGTGTAAAAGCTATGTCAGAATGGGCTTCTTGGCAATGCATGGACTTCTACATAAAAATGAAACTGTGGGTGTTGTCCTGACACATGCTTTAGGATCTATCATTTTCTTAGCTAACATAATCCTCATCAATTTATTTGCTATATATTGTAATACTGGCACAATGGTAAAGGTCAATTAGAAAAGCAAATAGAAAAACAAAAACTCATCAGATTCCTGTCTTTCCTTCTTTTTTTTAAATCAAAATACTGTCTATTAGCATGAAATAATCCTTTTTATTTAAACTGGAAATAAAGTTGTCTTCTAAAGTTGAAAATAGCTTCTAAGATAATCCAGTTAAACCTACTCTCTGGTGTTTGAATCCTTGCTATACTATGTAAGCCAAACGTCTAACTATCTATGTTAGAACTTCTCCTGTGTCAGTCAGCTCTCAACAAACACAAGTAGCTCACTCAATCTTCAGTCAGCTAGAACTGGAAGAATGTCTCTACATCTTTCTTGAACAAAAAGTGTTAACTTGGTTTGCTTTCACCTTAAAACAAGAATGGAAACTTCAGCAAGATTTTTTTTTTAGCCTCTTATTTTTGAGGTTGGAATTCAAGGAGGTAAGAGACTCATAAATCCACCATTTTCCTGAAGACTGAAAAACAACCAATGGTATTATTTCATTCATTCTTTTACCCAAAAGTAATGGCTAAAAGGTCCTCACACTGTTAAGGAAGTGAATCATCCAGGCTTAAAATTTGTTGCTATGTTTCAAGGTGACTTGGGCTCAGAACTACAGAGGAAAGTAAGCAATTCTATATTACTTGAGAACAAGTTGTAATGGTAAACAAGGGTGCCTGAGCACAAAATGGCCTTGAAAACACTAGCTTCTTAATGATTTTACTTTTAGCCTAATTTATCTTTCATGACATTCTGGTTAACACCATGATCAAACTCCTCGTCTGTAGTTTGTTTTCAAGGTATCTCTCACATCTAGTGATGACCTCTGATCATTAGAGGCTTGTGTCGTTGAAAGGATCTTAACAGCAGCAATAGTTTTACTTGGGTTTCTAAACGTTTGTCTGAGATGGATAAGGAGTGTTAAGAAGTTACACCAACAAGTATGTCTTCCTAACAAGACGACTGTGGCTTACAATGGCATGCAAAATTTTAAAAAAATAAACCTATTCTGTTGAATGCCAGTTTCACATACTACTAACAGGCTTCAGCTTTTAGATGAATGGACTTGTTGCTTTGGAAACCATCCAAAGTTCAAGTCACTGACCAGAAATAGCTGAAAAGAGTTCAAGTAATTGTAAAGTGTAAATAGGTTTTTCTGTTGTTTTCTGTAAGGATTTAGGATACAGTTAAGTGTGTTTAGGTAACAAGTATTTAGTTGTGCAATATGCTTAATTAAATAATTTTCTGGGCCCTCCAAACATACTGTCCCCTGCACAGCCACAGAAATTGTGTATATTTTTCATAATTGTGTGTATTTTTCTAAAATATAATTGTGTATATTTTTCTAAAATGAACACCCCAAACATTTTACAAGCTTCAGTCCCGACGGAACCTAGATTTACCCCTGCACCCAGTAGAGTGACTAGGTATTCTCCAGGATTAAACTATTACACAACTGTGTCCATCATTCTCAAGAAAATAACAGTATTTTAACCCCATCCCCACTGTTCAATGTTTGGATTTTACTGCAGTGTCCACAAGATGTGGTTGTCTTTACTCTGCTTAAATACATCCAGTGAAAACTGCTCCCTCCTGACTACTTTTGATTCCCCCATGCAAGGCTTTTCTCAATCTGAGGGCTCTGTCCCCTTCTCACCTCACCCCATGCCCCATCCCTTTCAGAGTTCCTGCCCAGTTGGGGTCTTTCTCAGGATCCCAAACTGTAATGTGTTCTCTTAGTTCATATTCCATCTTTTACCTGCTCTGCCCTAAGTAAACCCTATGCATTATTCAAACTCAGCCCCAAATTCATTTCCTGAAGGGATCCTTCTTAGTACTTCTTCTACACATTCTTGTAATTCTTATACTTTCAAATCATAAGGCAACCACAGTGTGTAACAATCCACTTTTACCATTAATGCATTAATGTCTGTCTTCTCAATAAGACTATAAGATTTTTAAGAGCAATGTTCAGGTCTGTTTTTAGTCATCATTCTGTAGAAGCATAAAACACAATGCCTGGCACATAGTAAGCAATGGGAAATATTGTTTCAGGCATGAACAATTGAATGAATTATTGTTAGCTCAGTGGCTTTGAGATATGAGTCTTTGCTAATGGAAGACCATAGTTTCTTTTTTACCTATTTCACTACTGTCTTATGAAGATCAAACAAAACTCTGCAGAGGAAAACCTTTTATATACTATTGTCTTTATCACGGTTATAGAGGAGACATTGACAAAAGTGTGTGCTTTGAGGAAAGGAATTAATTTAATCAAGATAAAGAGTTCCATTAGGGATCAAACCAAGACTTGTAGCATGCTCGCTCTTCTGGGTCTTTTCTCTCTGTTCCTTGGAGCATGAAGGCAAAGGAGCCTGACTGATGACTGCCTTTTCATGCTCATCCTGATGGCATACAGTGTCCCTTGGTAACAACAAAAGATGATTCTTTTAGCCCACTGGCATATGAACTCAGAAAAATTTGAGTTCCCAAGTGAAGTAGACTTTGGTGTAACAGACATCTGTTTACAGAACAATTTATGTGATTAGAGCTGGATAAAAAGAACTTGTGAGCTGGTATGACAGAATTTCTTTTTAAGCTGTAGAACAATCATTTACATGAATGTTCCAACTGTTCAGAGAGATACTCATCAAAACATCCCTCATCAAAGCCCTATGAGTGAAGTAAATAAAACAGGAGCAATAGTCTTGATTCCAGAACATGTAAATCCTGCTCTGTTTGATTTTCTACAGCTTGCATTTTGATGTTAAAGTCTCAGTAAGGTTGAGAAAACTGCAAAAGGAAATTGCTTAGAAGTATGTCTCCAGTTACACAGTCTAAACAGTGAAGGAGTCTAATGATCTATATGAACATCTGCTAACTATACAAAGACCTGTGGAACCACCAGTAGGGGCATAGAGGGACCACCGCTGTCCTATTTGGTTTACCACTAAATGGTTTGGTAGTGTTTAGCAGGTTAGTCAGTAGACAAAAGGGAAATAAGAAGAGTAAGGCTATTTTCTTGGTAGTTCCTATGGGTGCTACTTCAAATTTCTTCTGTAAACTTCTGGGTCCTGAGATTCACAGACCTTCCATTATATATATTACTGAAGCCCTCCTCTAGCTCCTACAGGCTCATATTCCTACCTTCCGAGGATGAACAGAGTTTATATATTTCAATCTTGCGTTGGAGAAAAATGACCTTAAACTATAATTGAGTCAAGTTTAGATGTGGATATTTGTCTTCAAAAATTACTTGCTTACATAGTTCGCCTTGACTTGCTCTCTCCCCTCTAGCAAATGTCCTCAACACTAATTAGACTGAAAAACACATAAGTACCCATATCTACTTCTCTACCTCTTTCTCTTCAACAGAAGGGAAATAGGAAACAGAATCAGTATGCTGGCATTGTTGGAAGAACTCATATTATAGAAATGTCATGTGGTTCTACAAGATTTCTATGTGGCCAAGGCTGGCGAGCCAGCATTGATGATTGGGGCTGGTGGGGGTGTGGTTTGTGGGGGATGTCAAGTAGGCCAGATGTGTAGATTCAACTTATTGATAATTGTGTAAGTACTGTATAAAGAAGAGTGCTGGAGTAATTTAATCAGGTTCATCAAGCATAAAGAGGAGCCATAATTCATGTATAGCAGTATTCAATGGTGCATATGACATGTGTAATAATAGTAACAACTGACATTTCTGAACATTCATAATGTTTCAGGCACTGTGGTATTTGTCACTTAATTTTTTTTAAATTTAGTCATTTTTTAATTGGTGGAAAATTGCTTTATAATTTTGTATCACTTAAGTTTGATAAGCAGATGTTGAAGACTTTAGTGATACAAAGATTCAGACTCCCGCTAATATTGAAGTGTAATGAAAATCACAAAGTCTTAACATTCAAGTGAATTTGAAACAAACCTGGTAGACAGAAAAAAAACTTTGAAATTTTCCTTTTATCCCAATTATAGATCTGGCAATACTCCCAGGGGCACCAAAGAAGATTGGGTAATATCCAACTTGTGTGGCCCTGGATTTCAAGACAGAATAGCTGTGAATGGCACACATATTTTTCTTTTCTTTTTTTTTTTTACGTCTTGTCTTTTTTGTTGCTCGGACTAATTATTTTAATTCTGAATCTTTCTCGTCTATAGTATTTTGTGGCCATCTGGTGGAACTCACTGCCATTGCCTCCAGATATATTGGTATAAAAATTGAGGTAACTGGCAAACCCATCAGTCCCAAAACGCAAAGCTGAATTTCACTGCAGAAAGTCTGGAGGAGTAACTTTCCATTTGGTTGCAATTATTTAGAGAATGCCTAATTTCATTATGTCCTGGGAGAGAGTAGGGGAGGAAGGAGCGTTGAGAAGATCTGTTCTATGAGGTAGAGACGCATCTCCACAGGGGCTTCCCAGGGGCATTAGTGGTAAAGAACCCACCTACCACTGCGGGAGCTGTAAGAGATGCAGGTTTGATCCCTGGGTCAGAAGATCCCCTGGAGGAGGGCATGGCAACCCACTCCAGCATTCTTTTCTGGAGACTCCCATGGACAGTGGAGCCTGGCGAGCTACAGTCCATGGCGTCACACAGAGTTGGACATGACTAAAGCAACTTAGCATATCTGCACACATCTACACAATGCTTAGCAAAGTTTTCTTCTCTGTATGATCCTCGGCCAATCCTTATTTATCTCCTATATTCTGAGAGATATGATAAGGTTAGTGGAATCTCCTAAGTGTTTGGGTCATGCTTATGTCTATGTAATCCAGAATCTCAAGGGACAGGTGTAGGCAAAAGTAACAGTTGTTATTTTTATTCTCCTTTTGCAAACATGGAAGTTCAACCCGTGAGAGTAATTGTTCAAGTTCCTAGAGCTGTTGTAGAGGGAATGAATAGTCCAGAACTGAACCCTGAACAACTGAACTCTAAAACTCTTGCCCTTGAACACCAGGAGAAAGAAGGCAATTTTTTTCACCTGATAGAGCACGGATGGAGACATCCTTAAGCAAGACAGCAAAGGCATGAATACAGAGAAAGGGAAGACTTTGAAAATGGCAGAAAACACACAGCGAAACTTTTGGAAGTCCATGAAAAGAAAGGCAGTTGTGAATGAGGTTACTCAGGGAAAACTCTGGCATAGGAAAGTGTCAGGCTGGATTACAGCGGCGATGAGAAAGGAAAGGGAATTCCTCCGACGTCTGAGCACCTTCTTGTTGTCTAGGGTTGCCAGCCAAACAGCGCAGCCCAGCTCTTGCCTCCCAAAGCTGCCATCTGCCACACAACTCCGGCCAGGGCCAATTTCAACCTGCATCTTTTCCAGAGTTTCCTAATTTTGCAAAGTCGTCCAGAGATGGGCCGCAGAAAAGTGTCCTCTAAATGACTGCACAGCCCCAAATAAATGACTTTGTTGAAGAAGAGATGACAGCTGAAGAAGTGGTTTACAGGGAGGAGGTATGAACTCTGTCACCTGCACTCTCTTATACATCCCCAAGGAGTACATGTCATGGGCCCACGCCTCCCCATCTGGAAGAAGGAGGAGAAGGGTGGCAACCTTATTAAAACCTGGCGCAGTGCCAGCCTTGCTCAAGCTGACTTTATTATTCAGTCTTAGGAAAGCACCTTGAAAATAAATAGTGACTGTCTCCTATCATGTATGTAGCACTTAGCAAATTGGAAGCGCTTCAGAAAAGACAATGAACCCTACATAAGCCACCACTATTAATATATATGCTTGATAAAAATTGCATGTGCAAATCAATAAGAAAATTAACATCTTCGTATCTTCAGGCTTTCACTGAATAATCATTTTATTGAATGGAACAATGATTTTAATGCAGATTCATGGTACCATTCATTACAAATATGCACTCAAATAATTTTGAATGCATAGTTAGTTTGTAAAGCATTGATTCTAAATGAAAAGACAATTAATTTTAGCTTATCTTTGCCACATCCCATTTAAATGTTTTCTAGTAATGCTCCCATAACCATGATACCACATAATTTATAAATAAAAACACTAATCTGCAGACTATCATCTGTCCTTTCTATTAAAATTATTGAAGAAATCCTAATATTAAAATTAGACAAAGAATGAGTAGAGGAAAACTTTAGTATGGGAGAATCTTTTCTGATCCATTTATTATTTGTTCTTGAAACTTTTATTTTAAAATAATTTCAGATTTATAAAGAAGTTGCAAGAATAGTACAAAAAACTCCTGTATATCCTGCACCCAAATTCCCCAACTGTTAACACTTTACTATATGTGCTTCACCTCTCTTTCTCTCTCTATATATATATGTATATGTATATATAGGTACATATACACACACATGCATATACACATACATATATATGAATATATATGTATATATAAACAAATTACTATTTTTGAACCATGTAGGAGTAAGTTGAAATCATGATGTTCCTTTACACTTTAACTACTACAGTTTAAAAAATCAGGATGTTAACAGAATGTTCTTCAACACTATTATCAAATCTTCAGACCTTATTCATATCTCACCAGTTGTCCCAATTACCTCCTGTAAAGCATAAAAAAATTAATCCCCAAGCTCCTTAAAAAAATAAAGTCCTAGTTGCATATATTATTTCTATCTATCTAAAACTAATATATGGATTAATATAAAATGGAATTCAACCAGGTATCATGGTAGGACCATATATGTGACTGAAAGATTAAGTAATGTGATCATTTCATTAATAAAAATCACAAAACATCATCATGATTGAGTCTCTTCCTCCATTAACATGTGTAGTTGTAACAAATGAATAAATGAAAAAGCAATTAAAATTTGATGGTGCCATTTTATTTTTGAAGATTTAACATTATCATTTACCTCTAAAGTAAATTCTTTTCAAACCCTAGTATGAATTCCTAGTTGGTTGAAGGTCAGTAAGAAGAAGTTAACATGAACGGTGGGCTGTTCATTAGAAAGGGCATCACAAGAGGAGTATGTTGGCTTTGATCCCTGCTGTGAAATGAACTTCCTACCAGCAGTATCATTACTTACAACACGCAGTCTGCTGTTGAGAAGAGTGACTGAGAAGAGACAGTCCCATGTTAAAGGACACTGCCCTTAGAACAGTGAAGATCCTTTCAGCACAGGCAACATGACTTGAATTATATTGCAGGGGAATATGGTATGTAATGTCAGTTTTTTCTCTTTATTGAATCCTTTGTGGTATAAACAGGGGAATCTAGTCACTGACTTTGGCATGTCAATTATCAGGTCACTTCTGGAAATAATTTACAAAATTTATTCAGTAGGCTTAACCTTTGATCCTTAGAAGCCACTGGGCAATTCTCCCTCATCCCAAAATGTATAACATAGCTGAACTATAACAAAGCTGAAGACACAAAAGTGTTCATATTAATAACATCATGGCCAGGAAGACTTGAAAACAAGGGTTTTACCTGGTTATACAAACTTCCCCAGGCAGGGAGCATGACTTGTGGGCTCAGCCCAAGCTCTAGCTGGAGTTCACCATCTGATTAGCCCTGATTAGATGAAGGTGGCCTCTCCTACTGACCCATTTCTGTTCTCGTTTCACACTGGCCCTTTCACCAATTCCTGATTTTGTGAAATATGATGAGAGCAAGTAGATCACAAACAAACAAGTAAGGCCCCAAATGCTTGCTATACACACTGCAAAGATTGTCTGGGCTGTCCTTAAGAGGCTGTTGAATGCTTGGTGGGTGAAGCTGGGGAGCTTCTTTAAAGATACAGAAACTTGATAGATAGTGTGGAAGCCCTTAGAGGGGAAGTCAGATTTGCTTGAGGAGGAACCTAAGATACTGCCACCTGTTTATATAGTAGCTCCTCCTCCTAGCCTAACCTCCACAACTTGCATTCATTTACCACAGTGACTATGCATAAGGAGAAGGGAACAAACTAGTTCTTGAAGATTATCCAGCATTGACCCTGAGCTAACATTCAGACACCTAAGGATCCAGTTCTACTAGGAGCTAATCAAGGTAAAGCTTTCTGGCAGCCAATGATAACTGCTCTTCCCTAACAGGACAGCCAATCAAAATTACCACAATCCTGGGAGACTTGCAGGGACCACCACAGCCTTTCATGACTTACAAGGTGCAAGGGTGAAGACTCCTACCACAGCCTCAAGAACAGTCTCAACAAATGAATGTTCATATGAGATGGAGAAAGCCAGGTGGCAATTGCAACTGTACTACTGTTCCCTAAACAGTCCTGGGGAAGGTGAAAGAATTTCTAGGAGAGGAATGGAATCTGTGGCCAGATGTAATATTTCAGAGACGTAAGGAGAAGTTGTCCCTGCCTCTCTGAGAACCTGGCAACCAAGATAAGCAAGAAACCTGGTCAAGACATAGTGATGAAATTATGGAGGGGGCGTGGGAATTCCCTGGCAGTCCAGTGGCCAGGATTCCACATTTTCACTGCCAAGGGCCTGGGTTTGATCCCTGGTCAGTGATTTAACTTCTATGCAGAGTACATCATGTGAAATGCCAGGCTGGATGAAGCACAAGCCAGAATCAAGATTGCCAGGAGAAATATCAACAACCTCAGATATGTAGATGATACCACTCTAATGGCAGAAAGCAAAGAGAAATTAAAGAGCCTCTTGATGAAAGTGAAAGAGGAAGGAAAAAAAAAAAAGAAGAAAGTGAAAGAGGAGAATGAAGAAACTGGCTTAAAACTCAACATTTTAAAAAAGTAAGATCATGGCAACGACTTCATGGCAAATAGATGGGGAAAAAAATGCAAATGGTCACATGCTTTATTTTCTTGGGCTCCAAAATCACTGTGGATGGTGACTGCAGCCATGAAATTGAAAGATGCTTGCTCCTAGGAAGAGAAACTATGACAAACCTAGATAGTGTATTAAAAAGCAGAGGCATCACTTTGCTGACAAACATCCATAAAGGCAAAGCTATGTTTTTTCCAGTAGTCATGTACAGATGTGAGAGTTGGACCATAATGAAGGCTGAGTGCCAAAGAATTGATGTTTTTGAACTGTGGGGCTAGAGAAGACTCTTGAGAGTCCCTTGAACAGCAAGGGGATCAAACCAGTCAGTCCTAAAGGAAGTCAGTTCTGAATATTCATTGGTAGGACTGGTGCTGAAGCTGAAACTCCAATATTTTGGCCACCTGATGTGAAGAGCTGACTCTTCAGGAAAAGACCCTGATGCTGGGAAAGATTGAAGGTAAGATGAGAAGGGAGCAACAGAGGATGAGATGGTTGGATGACCTCACCGACTCAATGGACATGAGTTTTAGCAAACTCTGGGAGATAGTTAAAGGCAGAGAAACCTGGCATGCTGCAGTCCATGGGGCTGCAAAGACACAGACACAGCTTAGCAACTGAATAACAATGGTGAATTAAGATCCCACAAGCTGAAAAACACAGCCAAAAAAAAGTTAGAGAAGGGTGTGTGCTGGCCAGAAAAGCAAAGTGATCTCTAAAATCATGGTAAGGACAAGAGAACAGAAAGCATCAAGGAGACAAATAGCATTTTAAATTTGTGCCACCATAGCAGAGTTGTGGGACCACCAGACTGGCTTAACTGTATCCCGTGTTGCCAGAGATTTTCTCACCTGCAAATAAAAACTGTGTATGTACAGAACCCCCTGTGGGACTCTACTGGGGAGCAGTGTGGCCAAAGAAAATAGGTCCTTGAATCTAAGGACCTGAACTTCAGTGGACTTAGTCTACCAGACGAGGGCATAAAAGGGTTGCCTGAGCCAAGTGGCAATGCAGGTCCAACTAAACGAACCCCGAGCTTGGGGGATTCGCCAAGGAGTATCTCATATGACTACAAACAAGAGTTGCTTAGGTATGACATTCTCAACGGCTTCATTATTTTTATCTAACCCATTATCACAGATAAGAGAGCCTCAAAAGGCATAATGCAAGAACTATTTAAATAGCTATAGACATAAATTATCCCTGTCATTGTAAAAAAGCTACCTAATTTATGATTGGTTCAGTTCAGTACGGCAGTATCTTTAACATGCTCGGTTCAGCGGTGTCTGCGGAAAGGAGACAATGAAATACTGAGTAGGCAGTGTATTACCCCTGGGAGCCAGGCAGGCACTTAAAGATTCGCTTGAAAAAGTTCAGATCCTATTTGAACAGAAATATGGGTCTTCTAGGATGATGGTAGAATATTATTAACTTAATTAGGTCATAACACAATAGTATTATGTGTTACACTACCATGACTAGTCTCACATGCCAGCAAAGTAATGCTCAAAATCCTCCAAATGAGGCTACAACAGGACATGAACAGAGAACTTCCAGATGTTCAAGCTGCATTAAGAAAAGGCAGAGGAACCAGAGATCAAATTGCCAACATCCGTTGGATCACAGAAAAAGCAAGAGAATTCCAGAAAAACATCCACTTCTGCTTCATTGACTACACTAAAGCCTTTAACTTTGTGGATCACAACAAACTGGAAAATTCTTCAATAGATGGGAATACCAGACCACCTTGTCTACCACCTGAGAAATCTGTATGCAGGTGAAGAAGCATCAGTTAGAACTGGACACAAAACAACATACTGGTTCCAAATTGGGAAAGGAGTACGTCAAGGCTGTATACTTTCACCCTGCTTATTTAACTTTTATGCAGAGTACATCATGTGAAATGCCAGGCTAGATGAAGCACAAACTGGAATTAAGATTGCCGGGAGAAATATCAACAACCTGAGATATGTGTTGTACCCAGATGGCATAATCCCACCAAACACCACAGGAGCGGATGGATGCAAAAACAGTGAGGAACTTTATTACAAGCTCGAGCAGGGACTCTCTTCACACAATGGCGAAGGAGCCCCCAGTGAAAGCTTCGAATCATTTTTATACTGTATAGCAGGGGAAGCGGGAAGGGAAGCTTAAGGGGATTGGTTAATTCTTCAACTAAGGATGTCTTGTTAGCTACTGATTGGTGGGTTAGAGTAAGGGGGGGTGAGGGACTTTCCTGTCCTCCCCTGATTGGCTCGTTGAGTTTCTTTCTCTTTAAATTTCGTTTTCTCTCCTTGGGAGGGGGTTTTACTCAAAATGGCGGTGCTATCCTAAAATGGAGTCGTTTGGGTTTCACATTTCACAATATGCAGATGACACTACCCTCATGGCAGAAAGTGAAGAGGAATGTAAGAGCCTCTTGATGAAAGTGAAAGAGGAGAGTGAAAAAGCTGGCTTAAAACTCAACATTCAAAAAAATATCATGGCATCCAGTCCCATCACTTCATGGCAAATAGATGGGGAAACAGTGGAAACAGTGAGAGACTTTATTTTGGGGGGCTCCAAAATCACTGCAGATGGTGACTGCAGCCATGAAATTAAAAGACCCTCGCTTCTAAGAAGGAAAGCTATAACAAATTTAGCATATTAAAAAGCAGAGACATTACTTTACCGACAAAGGTCCGTCTAGTCAAAGCTATTGTTTTTCCAGTTGTCATGTATGGATGTGAGAGTTGGACCATAAAGAAAGCTGAGCGCCAAAGAATTGATGCTTTTCAGCTGTGGTGTTGGAGAAGACTCTTGAGAGTCCCTTGGACAGCAAGGAGATTCAACCAGTCAATCCTAAAGGAAATCAGTCCTGAATATTCTTTGGAGGGACTGAAGCTGAAGCTTCAATACTTTGACCACTTGATGCAAAGAACTGATTCACTGGAAAAAGCCCTGATGCTGGAAAAGACTGAAGGCAGGAGAAGAAGGGGATAACAGAGGATGAGATGTTTTGGATGGCATCACCAACTCAATGGACATGAGTTTGGGCAAGCTCCGGGAGTTGATGATGGACAGGGAAGCCTGGTGTGCTCTAGTCTATGGAGTCAAAAAAGGGTCCAACACCACTGAGTGACTGAACTGAACTGACTTCTCCATCTGGATCTACAGGATACAAACACAAAGCTGGCCGGAATACTAGATTTAGAGAAGAAAGTCTTTTTTGCCTCCAAATAGGAGATTCCCTAAAGTGAAGTCACTTAGTTATATCCGACTCTTTGTGACCCTGGGGATTGTACCCTACCAGGCTCCTCTGTCCATGGGATTTTCCAGGCGAGGGTACTAGAGTGGGTTTCCATTTCCTTCTCCAGGGGATCTTCCCAATCCAGGGATCGAACCTAGGTCTCCTGCATTATAGGTAGAGGCTTTACCATCTGAGCCACTAGGGAAGTCCTAGGACCATCCCTAAGGCCATGCTAATTGACAAGCTGCTTAATGGGTTTGGTTCTAACCACTGTTTCTCCAAGGACTTGAAGGACTTTGTAAAGAGTCCTAAAACCCTGTCTTCCCCTAAAGAATGGCCTAAGCATGAGTGTGAATGTAATTACTTTTTTTTACATATAATGAACCATTTATCACTTTTCCAATATCCCAGTTATATACAAGTTTCAGGTTAGGATAAAGGTCAGTGCTCAGCGTTCCCAGTGAGAGAACTTGAGGAGATTCCAGAGAAATAGAGAAGTGTACTTTGTGATTGGGGTGATTTATTTGGGGCACCTTAGTTTTAGTCCTCATTCCAAAATGGACTCATCTCATCATGTAATTGGTGATGGAAATGGCAACCC
Organism: Cervus elaphus; assembly: GCF_910594005.1. Classification (NCBI taxonomy): domain Eukaryota; kingdom Metazoa; phylum Chordata; class Mammalia; order Artiodactyla; family Cervidae; genus Cervus; species Cervus elaphus. The sequence goes on from NC_057840.1 coordinate 29,181,563, forward strand.
ACTCCAGTATTCTTGCCTGAAGAATTCCATGAACAGAGGAGCCTGGTGGGCTACAGTCCGTGGGGTCACAGAGTCAGACACGACTGAGTGACTAACAATTTCAATTTTGTCATGCAATACCATCCCACCATTCAAGCTGCTTGGGCTTCCCTTGTGGCTCAGCCAGTAAACAATCTGCCTGCAATGCAGGGGACCCGAGTTCGATTCCTGGGTTGGGAAGATCCCTTAGAGAAGGGAAGGGCTACCCACTCCAGTATTCTGGCCTGGAGAATTCCATGGACTGTATAGTCCACAGGTTCACAAAGAGTCAGTCATGACTGAGCGAGTTTCACTTTCACTTCATTCAAGCTGCTCAGCCAGCTTTGAGAAAGGATTACTCTGTTTCAGCATAAGTGGCAAGATGGACACTCTGATGGAACAGATGTGCACTCTTCTCAGTAATTACTTTCAGCTCTTGTTTTTTGCTCTTTACTGTCTGTTTGAAATTTAACCTTAATGGAATCTGAATGGCATTTACCCAGGGATCAGTTTCAGATTATGCAAAACTCACAAAAATAAAGGTTATGGCATAGTAAGTCTACTAGTCACTTTTTTGTGATTGGAATTGGTTATCTCTGAGTAGAAGAGATTAAGAATGTCAGATATTTATCCTGAAGCAAGAGAAATTAATTACTCCTTTACTCACTTTGCCCCCTGCCATCCACTACCACATGATGAATCCATGCTGTGACCCAAGAGTGACAATCCAGAACTCCAACATAGCATCTCATAGAGAAGGGTCCATTCTGTTGAAACATAAGTGACATAACTGTGACATACCAGTGTAAAGTGGAAATAGCTCCTGCCATATCAATTAACAAGAAATGTCACAGCTGTCAGCAGTTTCTGGCCTCCAAATGTGAATAAGGGTTCCCAAAACTGAGATCCAGCAGATACCACCACTCCCCACAATGATAGCTGAGGAGCTGGGGGGATGCAAGAAGAGCTATCTCTCACTCCTTAAGGTGAGCTAGAAAGCAGGATTGGCCCCAGATAGCTGAGGTGCATGTGCAAGGAATGAATTCAGTGAGCCAAGAGGCTTCCATCTTCCCATACATAAAATGCTAACTTCCTTAATCCGATATCTGATCTTTGATGTTCAGACGGCCCCAGATAGCTGAGGTGCATGTGCAAGGAATGAATTCAGTGAGCCAAGAGACTTCCATCTTCCCATACATAAAATGCTAACTTCCTTAATCTGATATCTGATCTTTGATGTTCAGACTTGTATATATCCTGACTCCCCTTCCGGTTCCTTGAATCACTTTTCTCACAGCTACCAAGACACTGTCTCCAGGGCTCGGAGTCCTAAACATTCTCACCAAATAAAATAACTCTCTTTCAGGTGGTGACTATATTTTTTAGTCAACACCAACCAGACATCCAGACATCGAGGCTAGATTGGCCACTAGAAAAGGCAGGGCTGGAGAGTGGGCGAAAATTTCGAGTTCCCAAATATGGCAAAAATGGAATCAAAAGTGCTCTAAATCTCCCACACTCTGCTTCCAGAGCTCAGGTTAGAACGAGGTGCTTGTTTTCCTTTTAATAATAGTATAGCTAGATTTGCTAATTCGGGTACTTTGCAAATGTCATAGGATGAAGAAAATTTCATTATTTAAATAGTTGTCTCCTGAATTCCTCTTAGAAGAACTGTCTTCTCTAAGAAGGAATATCTTGATAAATGATTAGGGAGAAAGCCCCTATTAGGGCTCTTCTAGACTTCAGAGGAGAGAGAAAACTTCCCTGTATAATCTACCATGGAGATTTGACTCCTGAAAGTAAATAGTAGAGAAAGGAGAGTGAGAGGGAGTGAGAAGCTGCATAGAGACTCAGGACTCAGGAAAAAAATGCAATATGGTAGAGAAGTAGTCAAGAGTGGCACCAACTCTTCTCTCCAGGATTGTTGAAATTGCTTATATAAGCCCCCTTCCAGCTTCTCTCTTTTCCCAACCAATTGCCTGTTAAAATCATTGAATGAGTTTTAATCATATCTTTTTAGTTGTACTTTAATTTTTTTCTTTTTTTTTTCAAAATTTTTTTTCCATTTATTTTTATTAGTTGGAGGCTAATTACTTTACAATATTGTAGTGGTTTTTGCCATACATTGACATGAATCAGCCATGGATTTGCATGTATTCCCCATCCCGATCCCCCCTCCCACCTCCCTCTCCACCCGATTCCTCTGGGTCTTCCCAGTGCACCAGCCCCGAGCACTTGTCTCATGCATCCAGCCTGGGCTGGTGATCTGTTTCACTATAGATAATATACATGTTTCGATGCTGTTCTCTTGAAACATCGCACCCTCACCTTCTCCCACAGAGTCCAAAATCTGTTCTGTACATCTGTGTCTCTTTTTCGGTTTTGCATATAGGGTTATCGTTACCATCTTTCTTAATTCCATATATATGCATTAGTATACTGTATTGGTCTTTATCTTTCTGGCTTACGTCACTCTGTATAATGGGCTCCAGTTTCATCCATCTCATTAGAACTGATTCGAATACATTCTTTTTAATGGCTGAGTAATATTCCACGGTATATATGTACCACAGCTTCCTTATCCATTCGTCTGCTGATGGGCATCTAGGTTGCTTCCATGTCCTGGCTATTATAAACAGTGCTGTGATGAACATTGGGGTGCATGTGTCTCTTTCAGATCTGGTTTCCTCAGTGTGTATGCCCAGAAGTGGGATTGCTGGGTCATAAAAAACCTTTTTATTTTGTATTGGAGTATAGCCAGTTAACAATGTTGTGATAGTATCAGGTGGACGGCAAGGAGATTCAGCCATAAATATATATGTATCCGTTCTCCCCCAAACTCCCCTCCCAGTCTGCCACATAACATTGAGCAGAAGTACCCTGAGCTATACAGTTGGTCCTTGTTGGTTATCCATTTTAAATATGGTAATGTGTACACATCCATCCCTAAGAAAAGTTTTCCTGAGGAAGCTACAGAAAGAAGAGAGGTCCTCATTAGAGCTCGTACAATGTCGGGCAGAGGCAGCTTAGGACCACTCAGCAGGGAACCAAGTGGCCCCAGAATGTAAGATCCTGCTGGATCCAAGAGCTTTAGAGAAAACCTTCCGACTTTTGCAGCCTGTTAAACTTGGCAAAGATTTAAGCCAGTTTGCCCTTGCCCTTGAGGGGAGGTGGACTTCCCTGGTAGCTTAGATAGTAAAGAATCTGCCTACAGTGTAGGAGACCTGGGTTAGATCCCTGGGTTGGGAAGATCCTCTGGAGAAGGGAGTGGTTACCGACTTCAGTATTCTTGCCTGGAGAATTTTACAGACAGAGCAGCCTGGTGGGCTAGAGTCCATGGGGTCATAAAGAGTCAGACATGACTAAAACAACTTGGCACACACACATAGGGTTTTGAGCTTAAGAGGTTTGCTACCAAGCCTCTGTTTTGAAAGGATCACTCAGCAGTATATTCAGCATGGATGTAAAGAGGCAGGGATGAAGGCATGATGACCAATCAAGAGGCTATTACAATTATCCACACAAGAGGTGTCACATGGTTTGGACAAGGATGGAAATCGTGAGGATGTGAGAAGTTGTTGGTTCCCTACTATGATTGGAAGTTATATACAATAATAGTTCCTATAAACTAGACATAGATATGTCTATTAAAAGAGTTAAGGACACTCAAGTTTTTTGACCTTAGCATCTGGAAGAACAGAGTTGTTATCAGCTGAGATGAGGAAGTCTATGGGTAGATAATGTTGAGGAGGGAGGAAGTGTCAGGATGTCAGTTTTGAACTTGTAAAGTGTGAAATATCTGTTAGACATCTAAGTGGACATATCAAGCAAGTAGTTGAATGTACAAGCGTGTATTCAGGAGAATGGTCCAGAGAGAAGATATAAATTTGGGAGACACTAGGGTATCACTGGGGCTTCCCTGGAGGCTCAGATGTAAAGAATCTGCCAGCGATGCAAGGGACCCGGATTCAATCCCTGGGTCAAGAGGATCCCCTGGAGAAGGGAATGGCAACCCACTCCAGTATTCTTGCCTGGGAAATCCCATAGTTCTTAACATAATAGCTGAGTACAGAGTAGGTAAATATTGTGGACTTTCTGAATGAATGATTGGCATTTAATTAAATCCTATCATTATGATGATTGAAGTCTACGTTCACATCCTGGGAGCTCAGTTACTTGAGAATTCCTAAAAATAGCAATTATTTGGTGGTCTCCAAATTATATAGAAAACTGTTGACACAGATAATGTACAATGGATGGGTTTCCTGCAGCTACAACAAGTATTTGGCTCGACTCAGTGACTACCTTTCTGGCAACTGAACAAAATCGCGTTTCTACATTAAATTCACACGAAACACAGGAGCACATTTGATGAGTGAGATAAAGTACCAAAGCTCCTAAAATGAAAGCTTCTGTTTCTTTCCCCAAGCAAATTGCCTGAGGTTACCTTAATTATGTGATGAATTTGGCAAAGGACACCAGAGAAGGAAAACCTCCAAACAAAAGGAAATAAACATCATTTTGATATTAAGCAAAAAAAGAATTAAATTCTCTGACTTTGTGCCATTGTCTAATTGCAGCAAATCACCTTCACTTACTCAGCCAAAGGTTCTCAGCTTCCAGCTGCCCCTCCCAGCCACCTAGTCACAAGCAGCTGCCACTCAGCTGCCCTCCAACAACAGCACCCCTGTTCCTGCCTTTCTCCACATCAAGACTTGCTGTGGGATTCCAGTGCAGGGACCAGGTGTGTGTGTGTGCGTGCACGCACCAGTCACGTCTGGCTCTGCGACCCCATGGACTGTAGCCTGCCAGCCTTCTCTGTGAGGTGGAGATATGAATAATCTCAGATATTCCCTCCAGATCAGCAAGTGCAATATATTATCAAAGGCAAGAGAATAAGAGAGTATCGAATAGCAGGCTCTTAAGGTTTATTCCTGGACCTTTATTTGACTTCATTCACCATCATGGAATTTCTGGTTAGCACGTGCCTGACTCAGAAGACATAATAAAAGACACTGGAGTGGTGCAGCGACGAGAAGCATGCGGTTTAGAGTCAGGCATCTCAGCCCCGACTCACCACCCCCATTATTGTCTGTCAGTGACTCAGCCTGTCTGAGCCTGGATTTCTTCATCTCCTAAATTGAGAAGCTTATGTCTCCCAGAAAGGGCTATTGTGAAGAGGTTCTGAGATCACACGCAGAAGGCGCCTCGTAAAGAACGTGAGGGTCGACAATAAAGGAGACCTGTTCTTCCAAGGAAGGTACAGTCTGCTGGGGAGACAGACATTTACATAATTTACCATAGTAAAATGTAACAAATATTATTAAGCAAACTCTATGGGAGTAGAGACAAGAGAATAATTTTTTGTCTGTTTTTTAAATTTTTGTTTTTATTTTTCTTAATACCAAAAGCATTTTGTATTAGTGTACAGGCAGTTAATGTTGTGGTAGTTTCAGCTGAACAGGACAGGGACTCAGCTTTTCATGCACATGTATCCACCCTCCCCCAAACTTCTCTCCCATCCAGGCAGCCACATAACATTGAGCTGAGTTCCCTGTGCCATGCAGTAGGTCCTCATTGGTTATCCATTTTAAATATAGCAGTGGGCACATGACCTTCCCACACTCTCTAACTACCCTTTCCCCCCACAGCCATAAATTCATTTCCTAGGTCCCGGGCAGGAGGAGAAAGGGGACGACAGAGGATGAGATGGTTGGATGGCTTCACCGACTCCATGGACATGAGTTTGAGTAAACTCCGGGAGTTGGTGATGGACAGGGAGGCCTGGCGTGCTGCAATTCATGGGGTCACAAAGAGTCAGACAGGACTGAGTGACTGAACTGAACTGAACTGAGTCTCTTTCTGTTTTGTAAGTAAGTTTATTTGTATCATTTTGAGACAAGAGAATAATTAACCCTGCTGGATGTGGGGGTTGGAGGAAGATACAACTAAGTCTCTGGATTTTACTGTCTGACACTAGCCTTGGAGGGTTGACCTCACAATTGTCAGCCACAAAACAGGCTCTGGTAGCTTTATCATAAAAGTAAATAAATAAATCTTCCTTTGACTTCACATCCACCTCCAGCTAACTGCTCATTTCTCTCTGCCCTTCACAGTAAGACTTTTGGAAATGTTTACTGCCTCCACCTCCCTTTTCCTCTTCAATCTGCTCCCATCTAGCTGATGTCCTTTCCATGGAAATGACATGTTGCTTCCGCTCTGGCCATCTTTTCAGGCATTGTAGCATCTCCCCCTCCGCTGCCATGGCCCAGGGCAGGCTCACTTCTTTCCTACCTGCATTTTTTTCCTTTAGATGATCTCAGCCTGTTCCTTGACTTTACATACAATGTATTCCCTGATGACTCCCAGATCCACATCCTCAGCCCAGTCTCTTTCTCAGTTCAGTTCAGTTGCTCAGTTGTGTCCGACTCTTTGTGACCCCATGAACTTGAGGCACTCCAGGCCTCCCTGTCCATCACCAACTCTCGGAGTTTACCCAAACTCATGTCCATTGAGTCGGTGATGCCATCCAACCATCTCATCCTCTGTTGCCCCCTTCTTCTCCTGCCCTCAATCTTTCCCAGCATCAGGGTCTTTTCAAATGAGTCAACTCTTCGCATCCAGTGGCCAAAGGATTGGAGTTTCAGTTTCACCATCATTCCTTTCAATGAACACCCAGGACTGATCTCCTTTAGGATGGACTGGTTGGATCTCCTTGCAGTCCAAGGGACTCTCAAGAGTCTTCTCCAACACTACAGTTCAAAAGCACCAATTCTTCGGCGCTCAGCTTCCTTTATTGTCCAACTCTCACATCCAAACATGACCACTGGAAAAACCATAGCCTTGACAAGAAGTACCATTGTTGGCAAAACGATGTCTCTGCTTTTTAATATGCTGTCTAGTTTGGTCATAACTTTCCTTCCAAATAGCAAGCGTCTTTTAATTTCATAACTGCAATCACCATCTGCAGTGATTTTGGAGCCCAAAAAAATAAAGTCAGCCGCTGTTTCCACTGTTTCACTAAAAATCTTTTCCATCCAATTGCTGATTCAGCATGATCATACCGATGGACTTTCCGAACTTAACAGGTCTGTGCATGCATACTAAGTTGTCTTCAGTCATGTCCAATTCTTTGCAACCCCATAGACTGTAGCCTGCGAGGCTCCTCTGCCATGGAATTTTCCAGGCAAGAATACTGGAGTGGGTAGCCATTGCCTTCTCCAGGGGATCTTCCTGACCCAGGAATACGACCTGAGTCTCTTATGCCTCCTGCTTTGGCAGGCGGGTTCTTTACCACTAGCGCCACCTGAGAAGCCCTAAACAGGTCTAACACAACTATTGAATCCACCACACACACTCATACAACAAAAGAAAACAAACAAAAAAATGCCTGTTCCTTTCTTATTCGTTCCTGTCCTGTAAATCTCAATACCAGTCGTCAAGTTGCTGTCTCTACCTCCTTGTTCATTTCACTCCGTGTCCACTGCAATCACCATCATTCAAGACACAGCCACCTCTCACCTAGCCCCCTGCAATAGCTCCTAACCCATCTTGTAGCTTCCAACTCTGCCTCACTCCTCTCGCCACAAAGTCTCCACAATGTCTTCACAAAGCAGCTCGTGTGATTTTCATAAAATGCACTCTCCCTTTTCACAACCTACAGTGCCTTCTCATTTCACTTGGGAAGAAACCTCAGTGCTTTCAGCCTCACACAGTCCGGCCCCATCTGCCTCTCTGCCTCTTCTCCTGCCTTTCTCCAGGTAACTCACTATACACCTTGGCACAAAGGACTTCTTTCCATTTCTCAAATGCCCCAGTTTATTTCTTTATAGGGGAAAAATAAAATTTGTTTTTGCTCTATGCCACACTCTCCTCCCAGTCTCTGAATGGCTGTCTTTCTCAAGGTTAGTTATCAGCTCAAATGCGCCCCCTTCAGGTGCAATAAAGCAACTGCCCACAGTCCTTTATAGAGGAGCCCTGTAGCCGCCCCCATCAATGTCTAATACGTTACCGTTCTGTCTCCTTCACAACACAAATTCCTTTTCAAATTTGTGTTATTCGAATGCCTGTTGATTGTTTCTATCTCTCTAAAATCTAAGATTCAGGAGATAATGGATTTTTTAAATTAATTTTTATTGAAGAGAATGGATCTTGAGCTCCTTTGTTTATTGCTACATATCCAGTGCCTGGATCCATGCATGGGACTTGACAACACTTACACAATATTTTTGATTAAATTAACACAGCTTTGGAAATGTTTGGTAAGAAGAGTTATTGGGTTTATTAATTAACTTTAAGGGGTTGGGGAGAGATGAATAGGTAGAGCACCACAGACTTTTAGGGCAGTGAAACTATTCTGTATGATACCATCATGGTGGACACATGTCATTATACATTTCTCTAAACCGACAGAATGTACAACATCAAGAGTGAACCTGGGACTTCCCCGGTGGCTCAGTGGTAGAATCCACCTGCCAATGAAGGAGACACGGGTTCAATTCCTGATCCAGGAGGATCCCAAATGCTAGGGGCAACTAAGCCTGAGTGCCACAATTACTGAAACCCAAGCACTCTAGGGCCTGTGCTCCACAACAAGAGAAGCTACTGCACATGAGCAGTCTGCACACCACGACAAGAGTAGCCCCCGCTCACTGCAACTAAATAAAAGCCCACATAGCAATGAAGACCCAGCACAGCCATAAATTAATTAATTAATTAAGTAATTAATTTAAAAAATTTTTTTCCAAAAAAGAGAGTGAATCTGAATCTGAAAATATGGTATAGATGATCTTACTTGCAAAGCATAAACAATGAAACAGGTGTAGAGAACAAACGTGTGGATACCAAGGGGGGAGGGGAGTGGGATGAATTGGAAAACAGGGATTGATGTTCAAGCGTGTGCTGGGTGACTCACTTGTGTCTAGCTCTTTATGACCCCCTAAACTGTAGCGTCCAAGTCTCCTCTCTCTGTGGAATTCTCCAGGCAAAAATACTGGAGTGAATTGCCATTTCCTACTGCAGGGGATCTTCTCCACCCAGGGATTGAACCCGTGTCTCTTGTTTCTCCTGCATTGGCAGGTGGATTCATGTACACCGTTGATATCATGTATAAAACAGATCACTAATAAGAACCTACTGTATGGCACAGGAAACTGTACTCAGTGTTCTGTGGTGATCTAAATGAGATGGAAATCCAAAAAAGAGGGATATATGTATATCTATATGTATAATTGATTCACTCTGCAGTACAGTAAAAATCAGCAATATGTTGTAAAGAAAATATATTCCAATAAAAATTAGTTTTTAAAATAGAGAAACCTAATGCAAACTATGAATTTTGGATGACAATGATGTGCCAATACAGGTTCACCAGTTCTAAGAAGTACACCCGTCTGGTAGGTGATGTTGATAATGGAAGAGGCTATGGGTGTGTGGGGGCAGAGAGTATATGGGAAATCTTTGTAGCTTACGCTCAATTTTGCTGTGAAGTTAAAACTAATTTAAGAAATAAAGCCTATTAAAAACATCTGAAAACTCTAAAAATCTTTAACTATAATATTCTTTATGGTTTCACATATTTATACCCCTTGTTCCACTAGTAAATGTAATTGAAAATCTGCTGAATGTAAAAAGCAGCAGTTAAGTTGAAGGGATTTTACTCATAGAACATCTTTGCACTTTTGCAAGAGTAGTCCTCAGTTACTGTAAGCAATAAAGGCATGATTCGGGCTGCCAGGGTACCTCTCCTGCTCTGAAAGACATCATACACAAAACATTATCTTTGAGGCACTTCTATACCTTGAGTGAGGGTGGTGTTGTTTTTGTTTAGTTGCCAAGTCCTGTCTGACTCTTTGCAACCCCATGGACTGCAGCCTGCCAGGCTTCTCTGTCCATGGGATTCTCCAGCAAAAATACTGGAGTGGGTTGCTATTGCCTTCTCCAGGGGATCTTCCTGAATCAAGGATCAAACCTGTGTCTCGTGCATTGCAGGCGAGTTCCTTACCACTAGGACCATGAGGGGGAGGGCACATATTATCCTGAAACTCTTTTCTCCTAGACTAATTAGAAGTTCAAGGACAAGGAGAATATTTTCTGTCTTTTCAAATGTTAAGGAAATCCATACTCATTTAATAGGGAAAGTAGCTCTGACAATCAAAGGGGGTGGTAGAAACTAAGAGATAATCAAAAGCAGTCATTTCTACAAAAATATATGCTAAGTAAATCAAGAATGCAGGGTCCTTTCTAAGTTACTCACTTCTCAGGAGGCTTAAAATGCTGTCACCAGACATGTCTGTTCAAGGAAATTTCCAGGCAATGGAGCTTGAAGGCCAGACCCCCTGCCGCTACAGGGGAGGATTAGTGAAGGAGCAGGCACTCTAGCTTTCCTCCCCTAATTGTCTGGGTACTAAAGGTTTTTAACAGTCTACTCACACTGTTATGATTTACTCTGTCCTGAAGGTACTTCATTTGTGATCTCGTGAATTCTAGAAAACTAAGTCCTTCATAAACAGTCACTTGGTGATATCTCTGCTTCCAAGTCTGAGATTAGGAGGCACAGTAAGTGCAGATCCCAGGTCTCTAAATCAGTTTCCTGAGGCTTTCTCTAAATTCTTCAGTGCAAAGATGCCACTGCATCTGCAGGTCCCACGTCCTTTGGGTGGTCACTGACAATGGTGAGAGAAGATAAGCCAGCCTGGGATACCGTGTCATCACCGGCCATTCAGACAACCAACTTGGCATATGATCATTCTTCAACACTTTGCCTCCTATACTAGGTATCTGATCATTTTCACATTGAAAATTGATGCAACAGAGAAGTAATTCATGAATCTGCCTTCCACATCCTATTATTCCAAGTCAGTCACCCCCCCCTCCCCCAACCACTCTTGGATCCTAGGACAGAGAGTATTGACAAGCCAGGTAAGGTTCCAGAGAGTCCAGTTTGTAATGTCTATGGTACTATCACTTTAAAGCAACAAGACAAAATTCTTTTATTAAATTTTGACAACCCTCAAACAAAGTGAATGCAATTCAAGGTGACACTTACTGTCAAGGAAATCTTGCCTCTTCAAGGAGAGTGTTTTTCCAACGCTCTGTTCACATTAGAATCACCAGGGGAGCTCTTTTTAAAAATGTACTGAGAGGTTATGATTTAATTGGTCTGAGGTGGGCTGCCTATAATGAACTGTCACGGTTAAGAACCACCAACCTAAGGCGGTAAGTGGGAGTCTCCAGATTTCTAAAACCCCATTGGGGCTCCCCACATTGCAGTGATGACCTTTGAAGCTAATAATGTACAAATATGAAGCAATCAAGTGAGTGGAGAAACAGCTCAATTAGCACCGAAAGTTAGGTAAGGAAGATCCATTCTACAGCTTAAAGGTCTCAATCACAATTGTGTCCTGTTTACAATTAGTTTTGGTAAGTGAAACGGAGTGAAAACGCTCTGTTGTTAGTCGCTTTGATTGTGTTTCATGTCTTCTGATGAGGTACTTTCACTCTGCGAGTTTACCTTTTGCAAATTGACTTTCATAGGACTGAGTTATTCCTCTGCCTGCGGCCCTGCTTTGATGTGTTTAAGGTAGGGGAAAATCCTTTTAAATGAATTTCAAGGCTATGTCAAAAACAGTTTAAAAGTTAGAAAAATATTGTCATAAAATTGCTCTAGTCAGTAGTGTTTTGAGATTTCACAGCAGTGCATCGAACACTTGAAAGTACTGCTCAGCTTGTATTTTGTGGTTCTTTGCAAGCTATTGGCTTTCCAACTTAATCCTCTCAGAATCCTGGAGGGGCTGTGCTATTTTGTTTTTGCCATTTCTATATCCAGTTCCTCTGGTTCATTGCTAAGATGTGAAGTTTGATTGCCGGCACACGCTCAGGTCTCTATGTTCACCCACTTGCATGCAAACACAGTGGGCTGTCCACTTAGAGCCCAGATACCATCGGCCATCCTTGGCAGTCTCTGAGTTCTCCCCAGAGGCAGGTGGGGGGTAGGGGGAAGGATTTGTTAATGATCCTTCCAAACTCAGCCCTCTTGTCCTTAGAACTAATGAAAATACATGAAGATCAATCAAATAAGGCTATTCTGAACTTGCCATTACAAAAGTATCAGCCATCATCACCTGTGCTTTGGTAGAAACTCAAGGCAGGCAAAGGAGTAGGGATGTGCTTCATAGTGGGAAAAAAATGGAAGACTTCACGTGTGCCTGTATTGGAGGTTGTTTGCACAGAGAATCTATAGATGGAATAAGTAGACATGCTCTGTGATTGGTTAGCTATAGGTGGGATAAGTATATATGTGCTCTATGATCAGTAGGGTACATATCTGGCTTTCTCTAGTTAGTCCTGAGTTGAACATGGCAGTAAAAATGAGGAAAGCTGTCAATTATTTATCATGTCCTGGCCATTTGGGGCTAATTGTTATAGAAGTCATTGTTTAGCTTTATGGCCTGTCACTAGAGCTACAAATCTAGAGCTAGAAATCTGGCTTCCTCCAAGTGTGACTTACAGCAGGCGTGGTCTTCCTGCATGGCTTGCTGGTGATAAGGGGTTGGTTTTCCTAGGCAGGTTGCTGCAGGTTTTGGGTCAATGTTATGTCTTTGTCTGTGGCCTGGCCATTGTCTGCTTCTATATTCAGTCTCTCAGAACTAACAGAACGTGAGTTATGGGGACTGTTTAACCCTCTGCTTTCCAGTCTGTTCCACATCCTGACTGTAGTGATTAGCCACAAATATACTGATAATTTTAGTTATTAAGTATAACTTGTTTTTATATGCAGAATAATCAAGGCAGGTCCAGAAGTATCCTATTAGCTACCTATTTTAGCATCCTTTCTATTGGTGGGTAATCCTAAACTTTGGTTTAAAAGAAAAAGAAGGGCCCGGTAGTAAAAGCTGCCCTACAACAGGGTTTTCCTTTATTTTCTGAGTTCCATGCACTGTAGGAGCTTAATACACATTTAACAATAACTTGGAAATAAGTGGAAAGCAGCTATGGCAACATCAAGATGCCTGGGCAGTAAATTCTTGCTTCTTTGAATGCAAATCAGAGAGTACGCGCAGCTCTTCATCAAGGGCTCTTCATGGCCCCACTCTGCACCCTGTCTCTCTCCAGTTCCTTGAAGCACCACTTATCTGATGATGAAGAAGGCTGAGCCACAATCAGCAACCCTGGTTCCCCCAGGAGGAGCATCTTGTACCATCAGGCTTGATTGCCCGTCCAGTTCAGCTCAAAAAGTTTGCAGCTGACGAGAACACGAGCCAACATGTATCTCAAATGTAAATCTCTGTCCAATTTCTTTTGTCCTTAGGATATGTGAATGTTGTAACAAATATTGTGCCTGTCAATCAGTTGTAGACAAATGAAAGTAATGACTATGCTGAGATTTAGGTTGTAATTGCACTTGAGATTAATTTAGCCAAAGAGCAGTAACTGCCAACAGCACTAAACTTGAGGCTAAACACTTTAAAATACATTCTTCAGAGTAGTTCATGAGGTCCTGTGATCCAGATGTTATTTCCATGTCTCAGAGGAGATTGTGAGCCTCTGTCAGGTCCAAGAGACCACAGCGGAAAAATGGCACAGCTTTTATTCCATGGACCAGGGATCCTCGCTCCTGGTTACTCGTATCTGACTCAGATTCTGCAGAGAATCACAACCAACAGGGAACTGGGAAAGCTGGGGGTATAATCCAGTTTGAGTCCAAAAGCCTGAGAACTGGGAATACTGGTTGTCCCAGCTTGGAGACCAAAGTCGCCTGCCTGCCTTTCTGATTTTTTTCAAGCCCCCAAAGGAGTGGATGATGTCAGTTTGTAACCAAAAGTGGGGTCTCTCTGCTCACTGATCAAACGGTGATAAAAATGTGAGTTTGGTGGAAAGGAAAATTTGCTTTATTTTGGATGCCAGGGACACCTGCCCAAAGCCTGACACTGCCCCCCCACCCCGATGACAATCGGGGGCAAGAGTTTTTATAGACAGAAGGAGGGGATTATAGGCAGAAATAACACAGTCAGCTCTGACAGTCATCTTGAAATTGGTCATTGGTGGTCTGTCCTGCATCATTTTGATTGTTTTAAGTACAGCTAGTCCTCAGGTCCAGGGTCTGTTCCCATTTCCTTGAGGCCAGTTCTTAGACTTGTGGTAGCTTATGAGTACAGTCTGATTATCGCGTAGTTAACTTCTACCACCTGGCGGGGGTTTCAATATCTATAAGACAGCTCTTATAGATATAAGACAGGATATGGCTCAGAATATCATCTATAGCCCTTGAAAATAAACTAAAAGTTCTTGACTTTGCTTAAGAACTAAATTTTAATATTTGGTCTCCTTTGACTGTTTTCCTTCATGTACTTTTTCACTTCTCTAATTAAAATTATTCTTTGGCTACATTTTCTCCACAGACAAAAGGCAGGCTGAGCACATTGTGGCAGGGGTGGGGCGCGGCGGGTTGTGGGGGAGGCCGGAAGGACCACAGTGTACTGCTCCAATTCAAACTCACATGGGAGTATGATCTTTATTCCATCTACCAGGTCAAAAGCTAAATCTCTTCTAGAAACACTTTCACAGGCACCCAGAGGCAATGTTTTACCAGTCATCAGGATATCTGCAGATATATCTTTAAATAAAAGTACTCAGAAATTGTTTTATGGTTTTTGCTTGGCCCAGAATAACCAGGGTCACATGTAGTACAGAATTACAAAGATCACTAAACACCTGGTGGGCTTCCCAGTTGTCTCAGAGGGTGAGGAATTCACCTGCAGTGCAGGAGACCTGGGTTCAATCCCTGGGTTGGGAAGATCCTCTGAGGAGGGCCTGGCAACCAGCTTGAGTATTCTTGCCTGGAAATTCCATGGACAGAGGAGCCTGATGGGCTACAGTTCATAGGGTTGCAATGAAGACATGACTGAAGTCATTTAGCCCACACGCACACACACACCAGGCAAGATTTATATGCTCATGTTGTCCAGCAACCCGTCCTCGATTCCCCCAAATTAGTAACACAAATTGCATTATAATAGTGTTCGTCGCTTAGTCGTGCCCAACTCTATGGTTTAGTCGGTAAGTCGTGTCCGACTCTTGGGACCCCATGGACTGTAGCCTGCCAGGCTCATCTGTCCATGGGATTCTCCAGGCAAGAATACTGGACTAGGTTGCCATTTCCTTCTCCAGGGGATTTTCCTGACCCAGGAATTAAACCCAGGTCTCTTGTACTGCAGGCAGACTCTTTACCAACTGAGCTACAAGGGAAGCCTGCATTATAATAATATAAGCACACAACAGTAAATTCCTCCTACAAAAGTTCACAGATCACACCCTGTCTCAGGGAGCAAAGTCATGATATGTTTAGCAACACTGCTGCCTAAACTGTTACTTAGGAGTCAACAGCACCACATTCTGCACCTTCACTTCAATTTTGTAGTTAATTCAAAATCACTTCTTGCATTTGTTATTTTCAGTTCTCCATCCATCTTATCAGTGTGATGTGTATATATGTTTTGATGTTATCAGTAAGAGATAGGGAATTTTTATTTTCTTAGCAGTTGACAGAAGCATTTATCATAAGGAGAAGAGGTCTACCAGTGCTCAGAAAATTATTCAAAATCCCAATTGTGGTCGAAACTAAGACTTTGGATGGCCTAAAGGTAAGAATTTGCCCTGCTGGAGGGAAGGAGTGAGAAATCGTTGTTTACACTGGACAGAGGAGGAGCTAGAAAAAGACAATTGCTTATAATTCCTTATAACTTTCCATCCACACGTTAAGGCCTAAACTAACAAAATTCTTGGTGTGATGAGGACGTTTGTGGGAACTGATGAAAGGGATATCTAAACTTTTGGTTCAGGTCTTAAAGTGGAAGTCCCAAGATAGGAAGTTGGACCTAGTTGTATTAACTGACCTTTTGTTTTCAGTATTCTGATGCTCTAACATCTGGGGTATTTTGGACCCTCTCAGAATTAGTCAATTCCTAGAGATAGTCAACAACTTGGGGCTTCCCTGGTGACACACAGCAAAAAACCCGCCTGCAATGTGGGAGACCTGGGTTTGATCCCTGGGTTGGGAAGATCCCCTGGAGGAGGGCATGGCAACCCATTCCAGTATTCTTGCCTGGAGAATCCCCATGGACAGAGGAGCCTGGTGGGGTAAAGTCCACAGGGTCACAAAGAGTCAGATATGACTGAGCGACTAAGACCAGCACAGAAGCAGACTTCTCAAATGCGAACCAACCAAAGCAGAGCCCACAAGCCCAGCCACCCTGATTATCAGACTCTCACACTCTGGGACACTATCCACCTGCTCTCTCGCCCCAGTGTCAGTTACCAGACAACTAGAGATAGTTCCTGAGCCCCAGAGCCCACTGAAATTGCTCAACTAGCCAATTTTAAGCCTGCTTACCCTCCCTCACCTGTTCTTTCTTGCAGAAACCCCAGTAAAGACCCTTGCTCACATGACCCCCACTTTGCCTCATGCTGACCTTAATGATTCCCCAAGCGGCCTCTATGGCTTCACATGACTCTTTCTCTCGGGAACTGAGAGTAACTGTCTTTGCCATGGCAACCATCTCCTGACCTGTGAACCTTACTATATCTTTTCTACTAATGCAGTATATTTTAAAACACTAGTAGGAAAAAGTCTAGAGGAAAACACAAGGAAAAAAGTATGTCAAAAGTTACTGACTTGGTGAGAAGGGCTCTAAATTCTCAAATGCTCAAGGCTGGGGTTCAGCCAAATTTCCTTGTCTCTGAGGGTCAGAAAAGCCCCACTCTTGCTTCAGAAGGATATGTCTTTGCTTTATTCTCAGCACTACCTACCTTCCTTCTCCTTTTACCTGGTATGGATTTGTATTTCAATAAATCAACCTATAGCAATTTTCTTTCATGACACCAGGGGTTCTTATATCTGTATCAGAATCACATTGTAGGGAGAGATCTTAAAAGTGCATATTTTCAGCTTTGAACCAAAGCAAGGATCTCCAATCTATGTCCCTGGTCGAGTTTGATCTGAACTGAATGGTGAGTAAAGAATAGAAAGCTTTTTCTTTTTAGGGAAATGTCTCTTTTATGAAATAAGGACACAACATATAACCCAAACTTTATACAAGAGAGGAAAGACAGACATGCGAAAAAAATAGTATGAAAACATTCATTCTTTCATAAGATCTCTTAACTTCTAGCTAAACATTTAGGTTTTTAGAAATTCCCTTTACACACATTCAGAAGGCTTAAAAAATGTACTAATCAAAATTTAAAAGTAAGCGTACGGTGAAGCCAGAATCCTAAAATCACTTAGAAATGTGGATAATTTAGAAGGCAGGTGTATTTGATAGATATTATTTTTAATTTCCACTTAAAAGAATGTATCAAAATTTAGAACAACTATATGCACAGTCTGTTCTTGTTTCTGATCTATAAAAAGATAAAAATAAGCAATTTAAAGTCAAATAGAAGCTCTGGTCAATAAAAGACAGAACTAGAAGTCCGTTGGACTATATGTGAGGATGCAACACACACTAACACAGGCATGTATGGACGCACACATGCACACTCAATTTTTTTCTAATTTAAAGGTATGTGATCAGTTTCTTGTGACCAGGAAATTAAGCATTAAGAAAACAGTTTTAAGAAGAACTAAAAGTAATTTTAAACGATATTTAAGAATTTATACATTCCTAGATATTGAAATATTGAATCAACCTATTCATATATGTATTGGTTGCTCTTATTGGAATCAATCTTTAATGGTAAGCCAGTGTAATAGATGGAGAAAGCACTGGCACCCCACTCCAGTACTCTTGCCTGGAAAAACCCATGGACGGAAGAAGTTGGTAGGCTACAGTCCATGGGGTCGCAAAGAGTCGGACACGACTGAGTGACTTCACTTCACTTTTCACTTTCATGTATTGGAGAAGGAAATGGCAACCCACTCCAGTGTTCTTGCCTGGAGAATCCCAGGGACGGAGGAGCCTGGTGGGCTGCCGTCTACAAGGTTGCACAGAGTCAGACTCGACTGAAGCGACTTAGCAGCAGCAGCAGCCGCAGCAGTGTAATGGATGAATATACTTTGACCTATTTTTATTCCTTATGACAAAAGAACCTTCTGGGTCCATATTTGCATGCAAACAAGCTATGTCATTCACATAGTAAAAATTAAGAGATTTCATAAGCACTTGACCTAATTTTCAGCAAATAATTCCATATTAACCAATTGAAGGAGTCAAAGTCAAGAACTCAGGATTTTTATCTTTGTATTCTCAGCACTGGCAGTGTCTGTCATATTTTAACTATTAAATAGATGTTTTTAATAAATGAATGAAACAGAATTAAGGATACAGCCATAATGATGGTCACTAAATGCTAAAGTTCCTCCAAAGATAAGCACTGGTTAAATTAACATAAATTTCTCTAAGCGTGATACATTAGAGGAGATTATTGTACACAAAAAGATACTTAAATCACATTCGGCTTGGTTTCTGGCCCTTGAAAATCATAGAAAATTATATGGCAAAACACTATACATTTACAAACAATATGTGCCATGTTTTAGACTTTTTTTAAAACACTTTTCTTTAAAACCTTAGCTTTATATATAAGAAACTACAGTAAATAGACTAAGGTTTCTTAAATAAAGCAGAGTTGCTTCAAAGACATCTGAAGCAAATATGCAATTGCTGGAAAGCATTATCAGACTACAAATACAAAAAGGAAAACAGTCAGAAAATCAAAGTCTACACTGAAACAAGGATGTAGTTACCAAAGGAGGTGACAACTTTCCAATCATGAAACTTCTCTGCGAGCCAATTCCATCTGGAATCATTGCATTCCACCTTCCTGAATTTCTTCTGCCATTGCAACAATACAGATTCATTTCTTCTTCCTCTTTAAAAGGTCACAGTTAGGGCTTGCTATCAGAGGGTTGGCCTTCTCCTGGCAGGTAGGTGGATTTCAGATGTAGGGAGGGAAAAAATAAAACATTTTCCTCTATTTTCAAATTCAGTAGCTGGGGCCTATGAATTAAAATGACAAAATACAGGTTAACAGAAGGAAAAACATACAACTTTTATTAACATTTGTTTAATTGTATGTGCACATGGGGTATCACAGTAAAGAAATAGAAACCAAAAGAAACAGACTCAGGGACTTATATACTTTTTTTAAAAAGGGCAGTGCCTTATGGAGATGTGACTAGATAAATGAAAGGGGTTTGGGCTTCCAGGGATGATGAATTGTGAGAAAATGACTAGGAAGTATATGGTGGAAGTGAATGGAAGATTATTTTAGTAAGGTTTGGTTATGCAGACTAATCTCAGTATGACTCTCCATTCTCAGTGATAAGAGTCTCCTCATCTCACATGGTTGTGGGTAGGGTATTTAGATTCTGTTTTCAGGCAGACATGAAGAGGGCAGTGAATTCTTCTTGTGTCTGATATTTCTCAACTGCCTTTAGCTGAAAAAAAAAATCAATATGCCAAAATGGCATAATTTGTAGTAGTATATTGTGGTCTCCTTCACAGAAATGGGTCAATAGCCACATATACTGGTTGAAGGCTGCTGAAAGTCATCTTCAGTTCTTTCTAAAATGTCCCTCAAGACACTCAGATAAAGAGCATCTTAAGAAACAATACTTTGGCCACCTGATGTGAAGAGCCAACACGTTGGGAAAGACCCTGATGCTGGGAAAGATTGAGGACAAGAGAACAGGCGACAGAGGATGAGATGGTTGGATGGCATCACCAACTCAATGGACATGATTTGAGCAAACTCTGGGAGATGGTGAAGGACAGGGAAACCTGGCATGCGGTAGTCAGTGGAGTCCAAAGAGTCGGACATGACTTAGCGATTGAATACCAACAAGACACATACAGGTGAAGAGGATGCTGAAATAATGAAGCCAACTGCTAAGGCAAAGGGATTTTAATAAAAGGGCAAAATAGCTAGGGAATGAAACACTTTTCACAAAACCTTGTCTTCAATTGATGTCATGTTGTGGGTAATTTAAATCACAGTTCCTTGCTAAATTTATCTAAATCTAGCTTTGCATTTTTTAGCCTCTGGATTTATCCTTTACTTATGTATTTATTCATTTTTGTTTAATTATGTGTTTGATTTTGCTGTTTTGTTTTTGTGTTTTTGCATTTCTTAGCAATTCATTCCTAGACTTATGAGATTAAAAGGTTGAGAAATATAGCTTCAAAATATAGAATGGAGGCAAAGGATGTGTTTTTATCTTAATCATGAAAAAGGAATGGCACTTACTATAATCAATATAATCAAAACAAATTACTATCATATCAAGTCAAAGAATGATTAGTTAGTAATTCTGAGAGTTGTCTACACATGCAAAAAATATTAACATGAAAATAAGCTATCCAGGTTCATGTAAATTGCAACCCAAGGAATGAAGAACATAACTGTTTGCCTAAAAACATTCTCGTGGAGGTCACCCAAGAAAACCATTTCACTTACAGGATGAGGATTCTGCAGCTCAGAAGTGTTACATCGACTTGTCCAAGGTTATATAGTGAATTCTTGGCAAAGCCAAAACTAGACAAAGTTTATTGGTTCCAAATCTGCCCTTTCTGCTGAAACAGTATCTTTGTTAAGCAAAAAGAAAAAAAAAATACATATTTGTTTTGTATTTGGTTTTACATAAAAGAAGGAGCTTCCTTTCAGGACATGGGAGAGGTAAGGGTGCTAAAAACATATTTCAGGTAACTTGAATAGTGAGTTGTTGATTACAGTGATTACATGGCTTAAAGTTTTTAGACCTCTTTCTACATTGATCTTTGTCCTGTCCTTCCTCCATAAGCAGCCTTATTTCCCCCAGACTTTCAAGAACTGTGAAATGAAAAACACAGAAATACACATCAGTCAGTATATATTTTAGAATTTATTATCTGCTGCAATGAAAATCTTAAAGGAAAATTGAACATGGGAGCCAAAATGGAATACTGTGTATCTCATCTTTTCCAAGTTATTAAGATACTTATTAAAGAATTAACTTCTAATTAATCTTTCTAATTTTGGTGTCAAAAAGTGAAGTTTTTGGTAATTCCCACAGTGACTGAGCTCTGTTGAAAGGAGAAGATCAACAAACCATTAAGCTGGGGTTAAATTTAGCAGAGGCGAATTCAGCCGGCAGAACTCAGAAAATCGGACCTAATAGTTCAGATTGCCTGATAAATGAGTCACGGTGCTTCTGATTCTGTAACCTCCATCAGAAAGGTCATAGCAAGTGTGCTGCTTACAGACCTTTACAAACACCTAAAGCCCTCTGGCTGCTGGGAGAGAACCAATGAAAGAATGAGTCAGTCTCTGACTGGGTCGTTAGCTTTTCTGATATTCACAACCTAATTTTCTCAACAACTGGGCTGCCAAACATTTATTTTCTCACAAATTTAATGAAAACTATGCTGTTTACTGCTCACTAACATTGGACAGAAAATATTTTATTGCTTCCTTGGAAAAAAACAAAGTAAGAATTAGGATCACCCAGAACTAATCAGGAAATTGTGTGGGGGAAAGGACAGGCTATAAAATTGTGGATCCAAGTTCAAGCACAAAGTGTGCTTTAGGCAGAAAAGTCTGACAAGCACCCTGCACTAAAATATAATAAGTGGGGATTTTTTTTTTTTTGCTGCCTTGTAAAAGTGATAGGTTTAGCGATTCTTAACGGCAGAGGCTGGCATGGCTGTAACAACCCCCAAATGCTGACAGAACATCAGATATTAATCATGTCAGAGTGCGGGCTTTCAGCCCAGTGGCAACAGGTCCTCTGAAGCCTGGCCTGGGATTGCCTCCTTAGCAAGCAATGATAGTACATGCCCAGAAGCCTGGGTCCTCCCCACAGACCCCCAGGAGAAGGGACCCTTATTATTTAATTTTTTCATCAAAATAAAAATCTCTATATTCACAAATAAAATGACATACATCGCTTGAAAGCTCTGGGCATATTCAATTGTCTTTAGAATCATAAGGGGTGTCCCTGATGGCTCAAGCGATAAAGAATCTGCCTGCAATGCAGAAGACAATCCCTGGGACAGAGATGTGGATTCAATCCTTGGATCAGGAAGATCCTGATAGCTTATGGTGAATGATGGATTCGTGATCTCCGAAGAAGAAGATTTAGCTTCAGGACCAGGGACCAGGCTTGATCACTCAAGAGTTTTTGTGTAGCAGTTTTATTAATGTATAAAAGCAGATGGTCTTGACTTACTCCTTTCCCAATTTAGAACCAGTCTGTTTTTCCATGTCCAGTTCTAACTGTTGCTACTTGACCTGCATACAGATTTCTCATGAGGCAGGTCAGGTGGTCTGGTATTCCCATCTCTTTCAGAATTTCCCACGGTTTGTCATGATCCACACAGTCAAAGGCTTTGGTGTAATCAATAAAGCAGAAGTAGATGTTTTTCTGGAACTTTTTGCTTTTTCTATGATCCAATGGGTGTTGGCAATTTGATCTTTGGTTTCTCTGCCTTTTCTAAATCCAGCTTGAACATCTGGAATTTCACGGTTCACATACTGTTGAAGCCTGGCTTGGAGAATTTTGAGCATTACTTTGCTAGCATGTGAGATGAATGCAATTGTGTGGTAATTTGAACATTCTTTGGTACTGCCCTTCTTTGGGATCAGAATGAAAACTGACCTTTTCCAGTCCTTTCCAGGGACCTTTTCCAGACATTTCCAGGGAAAGGAGTACGTCAAGGCTATATATTGTCACCCTGCTTATTTAACTTATATGCAGAGTACATCATGTGAAATGCCAGGCTGGATGAAGCACAAGCTGGAATCAAGATTGCTGGACGAAATATCAATAACCTCAGATATGCAGATGATACCACCCTTATGGCAGAAAGTGAAGAAGAACTAAAGAGCGTCTTGAGGAAAGTGAAAGACGAGTGTGAAAAAGCTGGCTTAAAACTCAACATTCAAAAGATGAAGATCATGGCATTCAGTCCCATCACTTCATGGCAAATAGATGGGGAAACAATGGAAAAATTGAGAGATTTTTTTGGGATCCAAATCACTGCTGATGGTGACTGCAGCCATGAAATTAAAAGATGCTTGCTCCTTGGAAGAAAAGCTATGACCAACCTAGAGAGCATATTAGAAAGCAGAGACATTACTTTGCCAACAAAGGTCTGTCTAGTCAAGCTATTGTTTTTCCATGTATGCCTGCAATGTATGCCTGCAATTCCATGTATGTTGTCATGTATGGATGTGAGAGTTGGACCATAAAGAAAGCAGAGTGCGGAAAAATTGATGCTTTTGAACTGTGGTGTTGGAGAAGACTCTTGAGAGTCCCTTGGACTGCAAGGAGATCCAGCCAGTCCATCCTAAAGGAAATCAGTCCTGAATATTCATTGGAAGGACTTATGCTAAAGCTGAAACTCCAATACTTTGGCTACCTGATGTGAAGAACTGACTCATTGGAAAACACCCTGATTCTAGGAAAGATTGAAGGCAGGAGGAGAAGGGGACAACAGAGGATGAGATGGTTGGATGGCATCACTGAACTCGACGGACATGAGTTTGAGCAAGCTCCGGGATTTGGTGATGGACAGGGAGGCCTGGCGTGCTGCAGTCCTTGGTGCTGCAAAGAGTCGGACCCAACTGAGTGACCTGAACTGAGAAGGGGACAGAGAAAGCTTCTGACACAGAGGTCAGAAGAGGGACGGAGAGTGCCCCTCTTGCTAGTCTTAGACAAAGAGAAGAGTTATATACTTTTTCAGTTGGTTATTACAGTAAGTCAAAAGAATGTCTCAAGGTTGTAGACCCACTCCCACAAGATACATTTTAAGATAACAGGATTAGAACTAACAATAGAAAGATCTTACCAGACCCACTCTCATAATACACATTTTAAAATGACAGGATTAGTCAGAAGTTTCTCAAGAAGGAGAAACATGTCCTCAAGCAAGACACATTGTTGTCACAGAATCATTGGCACAGAGTCGAAGGGAAAGCATATCTTTGAGAAAGATCAGTTGTTTTGTTGTGCATCAGCTCTGGGCTTAAAGAAAAAAAAAATTGTCCTTTTCTCCTCCTTGAGAACTCCAGAGCCCTATCTCCTCGAGAGTCCCAGACCCCTTTCTCCTCCTTGGGGACCCTGGACTTCTTATCACCCTGCCTAGGAATTTATTCTCTCAATCCCCTGGAGGAGGAAATGGCAACCCACTCCAGGGTTCTTGCCTGGGAAGTCCCATGGACAGAGGAGCCTGGTGGTTGAAATACCATCTTTGGTGCTGCCTTTCCTATTTCTTTTTCCTTCAGTCATCCATATTACCAATTCCAAAGCCTACATATCTCTGGAATCGATTCTTTCTATCATCTCCACGATGCCATTGATTTTAGTCCAGTTCACCCTTATCGTTTATCTAAAACACTAGCTTCTCTTTGCTTTCATTCTTACACCTTCCTGTCTGGGTTAGCAAAAGCTGCAGTCAGCAATCAGTGGCTTACAGCAAAAGTCATTTGTTTTGCTCACTTGAGGCGTGTGGGCTGGCTGAGTGCAGCTCTGTCTGGGTCTCTTTATGGGACCAGTGGCTGCAGAAGCACATTCTTTTCATGACTGATGTGGAGACCAGAGGCCAAGACAAATCATGCCTGTACCCTAAAGCTTCTGCTCCAGACACACACGCTAACATTTCATTGGCCAAGGCAAGTCACAGGGCCATCCTACAGTGTAGCAGGTGAGGAAATACTGTCCCTCTGATCTAGTGGCAGTCACATGGTTAAAAGTAAGGATCTATTATTCTGTAACTGTGGAGGGAATGTGGAATTAGTTCACCACATTATTATTTCCTTTTTCGCATCAAGCCAGAGAGGTCTTTTAAGTAAACAAATTTAAATAAACTTTTCACTCCCCTTCCCAGCCTCTTGTAACAGCTTCCTTACCCATAACAATAAATGTACTCTGTGGGGCCCTGAAGAACCTGACTCTAGTAGCTGCTCCAGCCAATGTTTCACCATTTTCCTCCCCCATTTCTATCCTTTATCATCCTGAACTTCTGCTGGACCAGCCTCTCTGCCACCTCAGAGATTTGCTCAAGGTATTCACTCTGCCTGAAATAACTTCCTCTCCTTTTTAGGATGTCACTTCTTCAGAGATATCTTCCCTCACCATCAAGATCCCCTTATTAATTACTAACTCCTTCTGATGCTTCCGTATCACACATTACAATCGTAATTAATGGATACTTAGTAGTCTGAGTCGGACACGACTGAGCGACTGAACTGAACTGAGTAGTCTAACGATTGTTTCCGTTGCTAAAATGTAAGCTTCGTGATTATAGAAACATTGTTTAGTGTAGGGATGTGTTATGTTCCTACCATCCCTGTGTGTGTATGTATTTAGATATATCAATAGTTGTGTACTTCTGTTAATGATCTCCCCTACTCATTCTGCCTCTTCAGCACTTCTTTGCTTAGCAAAACAGGAAGAGTTTTGGACAGTTTAATTCTCAGTTCTGCCATTTAGTAGCTGTGTGGGTTAATGATTTAATCTTGCTGAGACTTACCTATAAATTAGATATGATAAGTTTTACTTTGCGAGGTTGGGGGACTTAAATGAGCCATCTGTGAACAAACACACAGGCTGTTATTCCCTTCTCTATTCCAATCCTCAAGCCTAGTCACCTTGCTACCACGTTTTCACCCAGATTTGCTGACAGCCATATAGCGCTCCAATCGAACATGTCAACTTTCTATCAAAACTGTCAACTCATCCTTGTTGTCTACTTCAGTTAGTTTTTCAATAGGTTCAGGTTGAAAATCTGGAAATGACTGCCCACTCTGTCCCAATTTGCCCCACCAGCCTACCCACCAGCTCTCTGTGGTCATTCCCAGTTTCTCTGTTCTGACCCTGACATTACCTCTCTTGAGATGTCTCCTGGGCTTTGCCAGTTATCCAGGCTCTGGTCACTACAGTCAAGCACTTCATTCCACCATATTTATTCACATGGGGTAGGTTTCCGATCAAGTCTTCAATGATATGCAAAGTGCAGTGGCTGACAGAGCAGAATGTGAATCATACTGACATTTTTAGTTTCTAAAACCTGTGTCTATACAAAAGAAAAATATCAAATCCAGAAAGAATACAACAAAATATAGGTGCTAGGATCACCTAAGTATCTATTTCCCCTTTTTAATACTTGCTGTATGTTCCTTGGCTTTATATGACCAAAAAGGCACTATTTGTAGAAGTAATAAAAAGACTTATTTTATAAATCTAAATTACCACCCAAGAACAAATATTTTATGACACTTTTTTTTCAAAAAAAGATCCAAGTGCTTAATCCTGGCATTCAGATCTTTTGTGCATGAAAATGCTTTTTACATGCTTTGGCTCCAGATTATTTTTCCAGCCTTGTCTCTCACCACTTTCCGTTATATTCCCCCATATTACAATCAAACCGCACTCTATTTCTCTCTCCACGTAGACCTGAGATGGCCCCCATTCCCGTAAGTCTTTGACAAGACTCCTCAGTTTCCCCAAAGGCACAGCAGTTTTACTCTGGTCTGTGCCCTCTTTAACACTTTAATGAACTCTCAATCAAGGACCCAGTTTATTTGCACTTTAAGCACTCATGAGGAAATAGAGCCTCAAGCACCTGCTCTCTAACTTCTATTAAGAGCCGAAAGAAGAAAAGTATTACTCTCCACAATCCTATCTGTTAGGAATCTGTTAAATCTGTTAAAACTCTATTTAGTTCACAACAACTTTAAAGCGGGGCATGGATAGATCTAATTCTAAAAGATATTAGTAAAAAGTAGATATCTAATATGTATTGTGAAAAGAGCTGGGGGAAAAGATTCACACAGTAGCAACACCTACACAAAACCCACTGTGATTGCCCATTCACTTTCTTCCTCCTCCCCTAAAAGCCTGAGGTTCCTTGAGACACCTCATCTGTCTTGCACGTCTGCTGTCTACTGCCTTTTAAAATCCTCTTTATTTTCCTGAGAGCTAAATGCAGCTCACACTCACTTTGCTTGCTCACACAGTAAGTCAAAAGCCTGATACATAAATCTGCAATTTGGTGGTCCCTGGACCCCAGCCCCAAAAAAGAATTATGAAAGCATCCTTCAGACAAAATAAGGCTCCTCCTAGAAGAAAATTCTTTTAGCTAAGAAAATATGGTTTTTCCATACTAGTGTTCATCCTTTAAAGCTTGATTCACTGCTGTGCCTAAATAGAATAAAATAGTAAGTTAAATAATACATTCTGTAAAATTACATTAAGAATTTTTTTACTGCATAAACTACACTGAGGAGTAGAAACACCTGTACCTGACTTGGCACCTCCTTAAATATGACTTTAAGTTCTCTCTGTTATTGTACATAAAAATTCTCCAAAAATAACATTAAAACCTTCTGGGCAAAATTGCATAGCAAGAGGTCATGCCCTGAGACATGATGAAAGTGCATGTGTATGAGTCATAGACATTAAGATTCTTCCTCCCCTGCTCAGTTCTTTAGATGTTATTATCTGCTAGATTTAAAGAAGACAAAAGGCAATTTTACTTCAAATGCCATCCTTATTTTTGCTTTAAAATGTACAAGCCTGTTTGACATTGCAAAATTGTATACAGCAATATGACATTTGTTTTGAAGAATTAGAATCCTAAAATTGTTTTTATGGTTTAAACAAGGTATTTTATCTGCAGTGATGTAATACCAAGTCAGAATTTTACTTACATGCGCTGGCTCCAGACTCAAGTAATTGGAACAGGATTTTCATGAGCAGAAGTGAGCTCAGAACAAGGGAATATTTTCCTCTTCAAATTCACGGATAATGAATTGTTACACTTCTTAGTTCCTTGCCAAATAAATAAATAAATCCTCACACTATTCACACTGATACTACAAAGTATTCCCAAGGAACAGATGACAGAAATCTATCCATTACGGTAATAGAGCCAACCATAGGAAAACTGCTAAGGAAAATTGCATCTGGATAAGTTGTCCCAGATGGTGTCTTACGATGAGCAGCCTGCCCTTCCTAGCACAAAATTATGGTCACGAGTCCTCCATCCCAGAGCGAGTGTGTGTATGTGGCCTAATAGTGTTAGGAAGCTTTGGAAAGCCATATGGCTCTGTTTCTGGGCATCTACCTCATTACCATTCACTTCAATATTCTCCATCACCTGCCCTGACATGATCTATAATACACAGGTAAGAGCTAATGCTAGCCAAACTGAGTCCAGGAGCCTTTTAATTAGAATTCATGTGAATTCTCCTATATTCATTGCAAAGTCTAGTACAATGGAAAGCTCATGAAGTGGTGTTTGCAATTGTAGCTTTCAACCCCCAAGCCAGAGACTTCCCCTCAATACACTCAGTCAGCTCTCCTGATGGGGTTCTGTGTGAGTGAGATTTCATGCCTTCAAATCAGATGACCCTTGCAGAAGTCTGAGTAAAAACATGATTAATAAAATTGGATTTTGACTTCTGCTTTCAACATGGTAGTGTTACATAACTTGAATAACTTTTCTGATGAAGACAAATTATTTCTTTGGAATTATTTTAAATACACTGCTGAAGTAGCACACACACAAAAAAAATGAGGAATTCAAAGGTGTCAAATATCACGTGGGCAGTAACCCTGGGAGGTAAGTAAATATCAAGACTGGCTTTTGCTCCTAGGATTTTTGCTGAACTATGAATAACTTGAGTTTCTGATGTTTTAACTTAATACATGGGGACAGTGGGAAAATCCCAAGGCCTGCTAAAGATAGAAAACCTTACAGGAGACCCTCATAAAGTGGGGACTGTTAGTGACACTAAAGGGAAAAGTAAGGAACTTTGCTTGTCTTGAATTTGACACTGGTTGAAGAGAGAAAAATCTACTTTGAGAATTTGAAATCTCAACCTGGTCCTCAATTGGGTTTTGGCCCAAATTCATACTTTGTGGTCCAAAAACTCTAAGTTAAGAAATAAATTTAAGTTGATTTTAAGTTAGATGTGTCCTATAGAAGAGAATAAAATAAATGTCAACCCTCTTTGATAGTATCAGCTTCAACATTTTTTTAAAATTTATTTTTGGCTACATCAGGTCTTCACTGCAAGGCATGGGCTTCTCTCTAGTTGTAGCGCATGAGCTTAGTAAATGCAGCCTGTGAGCTTAGTTGCCTCATGGTATGTGGGATCTTAGTTCCTCCACGAGGGATTGAATTCACATCCTCAGCATTGGAAGGTGGATTCTTAACCACTGGACCACCAAGGAAGTCCGTGTCAGCTTCAACCTTAACCAAAACTTTGACACAGATGTAGACCAATAAAATAAATAGTTCACAGTACAAAATTCAACAATTCACAAGAATAAGGCACCATAAGAGAAAAACCATAGAAGCAGATTAAAAATAATGTCAGAATTAGAATTATCAAATAAAGGATGCTAAACTGTTATGCATAATACACTTAACTAAATTTTGAAAATAAGAAGCTTAAAAGCATGAGCAAAGAGCAAGACATGATAGAGATTTATCAGGTTTGATGAACCAAATAAAACTATGTTTACATAATATATCTAAAATAAACCAAGCCAAATTATATTCAGATAAAAACCAAACAAGTAAAAATTTTAAATTTTTAAGGATTTTGGATTTAAGGAAGTTAAGGATTTGAGATCAAATAGCAGACGATATGCATGTTCATAGAGAATCAGAGAACTGGAACATAACTATGAAGAAATTAGGTAGAAACTATGAAAAAGTCTAGAGAAAAGAGTGACAAGCATTCTCATAATGCCTAATCAGAAATTCAGAAAAAGGTAAAGAGTTGAGAACGGACAATATTTGAAGGTAAAATGGTTAAGGACTTATAAGAACATTGTAAGATCTTTAGATCCAACAGGGTGATACATCTCAAATATGACAAATAAAAACAAATTCAATTTTAGACACATATTAGAGAGACTGAAGAATGAGACAGAAAAAATATCTTTAAAATCTTCCAAGGAGAAAGAGCTGATTACCTCAGAGGAAGGACGATTGGACTGATTGCTGACCTCATATCTTAAAGAGCAGATGTCAGCAGACTGCAAAAAACATCCTGACAGAAAATCACTGTCAACCTGAATTTCTATAGCATGGAAAGCTGTCTTTCAAGAGCAAATAGGAAACCTGGGCAGCCCCTGTGACTCACTGGTAAAGAATCTACCTGCCAATGCAGGAGACACAGGAGACTCGGATTCGATCTCTGGATGGAGAAGATTGCCTCGAGTAGGAAACAGCAACCCACTCCAGTATTCTTTCCGGGAGAATTCCACGGACAGAGGAGCCTGGTGAGTTATAGTCCATGGGGGTCACAAAGAGTCAATCATGACTGAGCAGCTTAGCACACATGCAGAGGAAACAAAGACACTGTCAGATAAAACAAAAAGTTAAGTGTGTTTGTCGCTTAAAGACCTAAAGTGATTTCTAAGGAATCAATGCATTTCATAAAGAAGAAAAGCCATTCCAGATGGAAAGTTTGATGTGCAAAAAAGAATGGTATGCAAAGACATTGATAAATATGTGAGTAAAAGTAAGCAACCAATGACTGCTTAAAACTATGAAGTTAATGTCCAGTTTGTGGGGACGTATAAGAGAAAACTGAAATACTCCCTAACAGTAACAGATATTTCTATCCTGGTATTGGCTCTAGACTTAGACCCTGATGGCTAATTCTTCTGGTCCAGCAAACATGCTCCTAAAAATATTGGTTAATTTAATTTTATATGATTTTGGTGATTAAGGGGGAAAATGATGGAATATGTATGTTTAAAGACAGCACTGAATAGATTGACCTTCACCTAGACAGGGGGAATGTTTTACCTGTGGTTCAAGGAATTTATTCTAGCTCCCTTTTAAACTGAAGCTTCATCCCTGTCCTTCCCAACAGCAAACTTTGCTAATTCAAAAAACATCAAGAGGACTGGTCTTGTATTTGTTAAATCAGGGCAGGGAACAAAACATCACTCTTGCTGCACTCACCCAACCCTTTGGCCAGGATGGAGCTTGCCGGTTAATCAGGGAGCTCTTTGCGGAGGGCCCATCCGCAGTCTCACCATCTCTCAGGGGCTGCAGGCAGTCACCACCAAAATCAATCAGAACTAACATTTGACATCAAACCTCATTGCCTTCCTGAACATAAGGCTGCAACTTTATCCTATATGGAAAATGGTCTGTGATTCCTACTTCTTTCTTCAGTTGTTAGGAAGAGAAATGCATTTTTTTTTTAATCCCAGAAATATTCTTTCACCCCTGGTTGCTGTCAAAGGCTAAAAAAAGCTTATCAAGTAATAAAAACTGGCTTAAAGTTTCACACTGCCTTATGCACATAGTCAGACTTTTAGATATACATATTCCATATTTGCTTATAAATAATTGTACAAGAATGATGTGTTTCCACAGGAAAGAAAGGTCTCATATTTTTATAGTGCTTTGCAGTTATCAAAGCACATAACCATATTTTGTTCCAAACAAATATGTGCAGAGTAATGCCGTGTGACAGGCATGGTGCTGGATGCTGCGGTCACAAGTTCTTGCCCACTTGAGCTTATAGCTTAGAAGGGGGAAGCAAACACATAAACAGATGGTGCAGAGAATGACATCTTCTATAATGAAATAGAGGGGACAGCATCATGTAGTGATTAAATGTATATGGACCTTGGAACCAGGAAAACATGAATTCCTGTATCTACTCTATAATTTATTGGCTGTATATTAGTTAGGGATCTTCAGAGAAATAGAACCAATAGGATGAAGATGAGTATATATATATATGTCATATATATATATTGAGAGAGAGAGAAAGAAAGAGATATTTTAAGGAACAGTCTCACATGATGATAGGGGCAGCTGGCAAGTCTGAAATTGAAATTCTGGCAGGCATCGATGTTGCAGTCTTAAGTCCAAAGGCAGTGTGGAGACAGAATTCTTCTCATCAGGAGACCTCAGTCTTCCACTTAAGGCCTTCAACTGATTTGATTATGCCTACCCACGTGATGGGGCTTCCCAGGTGGCACTAGTGGCTAAGAACCCACCTGCCAATGCAGGAGACATAAGAGACATGGGTTCAATTCCTGGGTCAGGAAGATCCTCTGGAGGAGGGCATGGCAACCCACTCCAGTATTCTTGCCTGGAAAACCCCATAGACAGAGGAGCCTGGCGGGCTACCGTCCATGGAGTTGCAAAGAGTCAGACATGACTAATGCAACTGAGTACACACGCATGCCCACGTGAGGGAGGGTAATATGCTCCACTTGAAATCTAATAGTTTATATGCTAATCACATTGTTTTCCTCTCCTCGAAGCCAATGTGCATGAGGCTTCCTCTGCCGGGAGCACTTAAATCAGTCTCTGTGCCTGAACTAGCTAACTCCATATGTGAGATGGACTATAATTTATGTTGAACCAGGAAAAATCAGCAATATTTGACATACAAAAATCAGCAATTTTATATGACTCAGCTTCATAAAACTAAGTTATCAATACCTTGTAGCACGATCAGTGGGTTTTCCAGGTGGTAAAGAACTGGCCTGCCAATGCAGGAGACATAAGAGACATGGGTACGATCTCTGGGTCGGGAAGATCCCCTGGAAGAGGGCATGGCAACCCACTCCAGTGTTCTTGTCTGGAGGATCCCATGGACAGAGGAGCCTGGCGGGGTGTCCAAGGGGTCACAAATTGTCGGACATGACTGAGGAAACAGCACGTACGCACAGTATAGTTTAAAAAGAAACCACAGGCCAACGTTGAAAAATAATTCAAAGGGAATAAGGGAATTAAATTTTTAATCCAAAAATGAAATCTCTAAAATTCCTTTTCTTCCTCTTCTCTCAACACACACACACAAACACACAGACACACAGATAGAAAATTGTGTTTATGTGTGTGTATGCAAAAGAGTTGGACAGGACTTGGCAAAAAAACAAAAATAAACATTTCTGTATAAAGAATCCATGCATATGTGTATGTATTTCTGTATCACATGGACTGCTAGGCCAGTAGCTCAGTCTGTTCCTCTGACTGGGCCTTGGCTCAGCATCTCATCTTTCTTTTCTCTCCCCTCTCACCTTCTGGATTTATTCTTTTGCTTTCCCATAAGTAGTTGACCTTTCTGATGTAAACAATTCAAACTTGTTCTGCTTACTTGGTAAAGGTGCAGCCCAGCAAAGACAAAGGTTCTGTAATGGAAGAAATTAATGAAGTTTACACATTAACCTTTTTTCGTAGTCACAGCATGCTATGCATACATAATCTATTTCTGAATTCCATTACTATTTTATGTGCTTACACTCTGTGCTTTACAACTGAAGTCACTTTATTAAACACAATTTTTTTTAAACGAACTTAAACTTTTGCAAATTAGTGTGTTTGTCTCACCACTATGTTTTTAACAAATAATGCCCTTTATAAGTAAAACTAAACAAAAGCATGTCAAGATTCCCCAGGTCTCAAACTGCACCAGAGATATCTTCAACTGACAAATTGCTGAACAATCCCTTCAGCTGCACTGAAGGGTGGTGGGGGGTGACCAGAAACTGTTTTCGTATTTCCTTGTGCAAAGCCAGAAGGTTCTATTTGTTTTTATCTTGCGGCTTGACACTGATGTGATAAAATTTTCTGAGCTCAGAAAATGAGTAGCCCTTCCAAATTCTCCAACTGGCCTTCCCATGGCTTTAGGGTTAAAAAGGAATATTTAGAAGGAAGAAAGTATTTAGAGCTCTGGGGACTGAGGTAAGCAGAGGTGGAGGCGAAGCACTTATAAATATAAGGTAATAAATGGGAAAGGAGAGTCACAGCGTTTGGTTACTGGAGAGCAGCCTTTGGCATCAGGCTCTAGGAAGGCTTCCTGGAAAACAGAATTGGAAGTTCTCAGCTTATCTTACGAGGTACTATTCTCCTTGGAATGATGGTTGCCTATTTGCTGAAGAAATCCGACTTTCAGGCATGTCTGGTGGCTCAGTGCTAAAGAATCTGCCTGCCAATGCAGGAGACACGGGTTTGATCCCTGGTCCGGGAAGATCCCACAAGCCTTGGAGCAACTAAGCCTGTGTGCCACAACTACTGAGGCTCTGCTTTATAGTCCATGAGCCGCAACTACTGAAACGCACGTGCCCTAGAATCCATTGTCCACAACAAGAGAAGCCACTGCAATGAGAAGCCCGCGCGCCACAGCTAGAGAGCAGCCCCCACTCACTGCAACTAGAGAAAAGCCCACACAAAGCAATGAAGACCCAGCTTGGCTAAAAATAAATAAAGTTATACTAAAAAAAGAAATCTGACTTTCTCCTCCTTAAGAATATATGCAACCATATCACATAACTACTTATGTCTCTGATTTTCATTCCCTCAATGAATATATTTGAAATATTTACAATGATTTTTGTGGACTTTTTGTGTTGGCACTTAAATTTGTACATAGCAATCATTCCAAAAAGTCTGTATTAACAAATATTGTACATAGTCATGTAAAAAAATAAGACAGATGGCCTTTCACTCATAGAAAATCATATTATGTCTTAGTTCTAGTCTGTCTCCAGTGATAAGACATATTCATATGAAAACTGAAAATAAAAGTATAACAAGCTTAATAGATTATCTGTGCATATTTGTCTAAATGTAAAAAATGTATCTAAATATGCAAGTATCATATTATTACAACACTGTTTCACTGAATTTTTAAGTTTAGAAATGATATATTTTGAAAGTAATCTTTCCATCCATTTTCTGGCAGGAATTCCATAGAGCTGTAGGGAAGAAAAACATTTTCCTCAACCCTCTTAGAGGCCCTGGCTGGGTCTGAAAATTAAATTGACAAAGCTAGGTTAACAGGAGAAAAGCATACAAGCTTTATTGCATCTTTATATATATGTAGAAGTCTTCACAAGAGAACAAAGACCTGGAAAAGTAAACATAGCAGGAAACTTTTATACCTTTTAGACACTGAAACAATACATTGGTGAGAATTGACAAGGCTAAGATAGGCAGATGACACCACCCTTATGGCATAAAGTGAAGAGGAACTAAAAAGCCTCTTGATGAAAGTGAAGGAGGAGAGTGAAAAAGTTGGCTTAAAGCTCAACATTCAGAAAACTAAGATCATGGCACCTGGTCCCATCACTTCATGGCAAATAGATGGGGAAACAGTGGAAACAGTGTCAGACTTTATTTTGGGGGGCTCCAAGGTCACTGCAGATGATGATTGCAGCCATGAAATTAAAAGATGCTTATTCCTTGGAAGGAAAGTTATGACCAACCTAGACAGCATACTAAAAAGCAGATGTTACTTTGCCAACAAAGGTCTGTCTAGTCAAGGCTATGGTTTTTCCAGTGGTCATGCATGGATGTGAGAGTTGGACTGTGAAGAAAGCGAAGTGCCGAAGAATTGATGCTTTGAACTGTGGTGTTGGAGAAGACTCTTAAGAGTCCCTTGGACTGCAAGGAGATCCAACCAGTCCATCCTAAAGGAGATCAGTCCTGGGTGTTCATTGGAAGGACTGATGCTGAAGCTGAAACTCCAATACTTTGGCCATGTGATGCGGAGTTGACTCATTGGAAAAGACCTTGATGCTGGAAGGGATTGGGGGCAGGAGGAAAAGGGGACGACAGAGGATGAGATGGCTGGATGGCATCACCTACTCGATGGATATGAGTTTGAGTAAACTCTGGGAGTTGGTGATGGACGGGAAGGCCTGGCGTGCTGCGATTCATGGGGTCGCAAAGAGTCGGACACGAGTGAGCGACTGAACTGACTGAACTGAAGGGGTTTGAGCTGGGGTAGTGAGTAATTAAGGGCTTCCCAGGTGGCGCTAGTGCTAAAGAACCCACCTGCCAATGCAGGAGACATAAGAGACAAGGGTTTGATCTCTGGATTGGGAAGATCCCCTGGAGAAGGGCATGGCAACCCACTCCAGTATTCTTGCCTGGAGAATCCCATGGACAGAGGAGCCTGGTGGGCTACGGTCCACAGGGTTGCAAAGAGTTGGACACAACTGAAGCGACTTAGCACATAGTGAGTGGTGGAGAAAAAACTAAGGTTTATTCTAATGAGGTTTATCTGAATGGATTTCTTGGCCCCAAATTCCCCATCTCTGGTGACAACCATGTCTGAAGTGACTGAAATACAAGTACAACGGTATGCCTGCAGAAAGAAGTAGAGAGAAGATAACAGGAAACAGATAAAAAAAATCTCAAGATTGAAGGGTCACCCGACCTCCTGTTTTACCAAAACTTTGATTCTAAATATTGCTGGAGAAAAATAACTTGTTAGGCTATGTTAGAGAACTTAGATTTAAATAAGAGATAAAACTTGAAAAAGTTCCAAATTATTAATATGGTAGCATTGGTAACAGCTTTTTTCTTACAGGTCCTGGGGCCCTGTAGACCCCTCACCCCACCCCTCTTTAACAGTTTATGAGGCTGGCAGGCTGGTGCTTCAACTTTCATCATGACAACTCTATCCCTCTTAAAATAGATATACCACATAGGAGAGATACTATAAGGTCCATATTTGTCCAGTAGACACGTCTGTGAGTAAGGAGTTCCCCAAGGTCAGGGATGTTGTCTTCATTTTTAGAATTCAGAGGCAGGCAAGATGCATGGTGAAAGGACGTCATGTACAACCCGGTGTAGGATATATAAATGAACTAGTTTCAATAAGTCCCACTGTGAATTAACTTACTTTATCTCTGACGATCATCAACCTATCTGGGAGCTAGTTGTGGTGAGAGATAGAGAGGAAAGTTAAACATGCAATGCCTAGAGTTTAGGGAAATATCAAAAAACAAAACAAACCAAAACAGGATTAAGTAGATGGTCCTGGCAAGCTGACAGACAACAGAGGCAGAGGATTTGGGAAAATAAATTAGGCTAGAATTCATCCCAATTTCTCTTTCTTGACTATGTGATTTGGGCCAAGTCTCTTAGCTTTCTTAGTCTCGGTTTCTATAATAAAAATAATAGAATTATGTAAATTAAAGATCAGTTTAGTTCAGTCGCTCAGTTGTGTCCGACTCTTTGCAACCCCAGGAACTGCAGCACGCCAGGCTTCCCTGTCCATCACCAGCTCCTGGAGCTTGGTCAGACTCATGTGCATCGAGTCAGTGATGCCATCCAACCATTTCATCCTCTAGTTTAAATATTTATAATAATTATCTAGCTATCTTCAACATCGTGTCAATTAGGACAATAATTGTTAGTGTCAATTAGGGCAATTATTATTAGAACATAAGTTATTATGTTCTAATTTAAATAATTGAATTTTTCAAATTGATTATTTAAAAAATCATAGATTTTTCAAATGATGGTAGAAGGAAAACAAAGAAATTTCCTCTTTCATAATTTTATCTGGGGATGGTCCTTCTTTCCAAAGATACTTTCTCCCTAAAAATGATGGTCTTTTAACATGTAAAGTATGTGCGTGCATTCTCAGTCATGTCTGACTCTTAGTGATGCTATGGAGTGTAGCCTACCAGCCTCCTCTGTCCATGGGATTTTCTAGGCAAGAATACTGGAGTGGATTGCCATTTCCTCCTCCAGGGGATCTTCTAGACCCAGGGATCAAACCCACTATCCTGCATCCTCTCCATTGACAGGCAGATTCTTCACCACTGTGCCACCTGGGAAGCCTGTTTAACATGTAAACACCAAATCAATAAGGTAAGTTAGTTGCTCCCAGCTTCCTAAGAAGCAAATTCCTTCACCACAATTAATCTAATTTGCACAATCATTACTTTAAGAAGACATTATCCACCCAAATCTCTGTGGTCATAACCCAAACTCCTAAGGTGTGCAATCCATAAAGCTTTGCAATCTAGTTATTGTACTGAAAGAAGGAAAAGAGGGAGGAGGAGGAGGAGAGGGAGGCTTGACTGACTTGTCTCAATGAGACAGCCCTGAGCAACACAAGGCCCCTAAGTTGGAAAGGCAATTGAAAGCCACTCCTAGAATATTTAAATCCATTTGGTAGGAGAAGCTAAAGGCAAAGGAGAAAAGGAAAGATATACCTATTTGAATGCAGAGTTCCAAAGAATAGCAAGGAGAAATAAGAAAGCCTTCTTCAGTGATCAATGCAAAGAAATAGAAGAAAATAATAGAATGGGAAAGACTAGAGATCTCTTCAAGAAAATTAGAGATACCAAGGGAACATTTCATGCAAAGATGGGCTCAATAAAGGTCAGAAATGGTATGGACCTAACAGAAGCAGAAGATATTAAGAAGAGGTGGAAAGAATACACAGAAGAACTGTACAAAAAAGATTTTAATGACCCAGATAACCACCAAGGTATGATCACTCACCTAGAGCCAGACATCCTGGAACATGAAGTCAAGTGAGCCTTAGGAAGTATCACTATGAACAAAGCTAGTGGAGGTGACGGAATTCCAGCTGAGCTATTTCAATTCCTAAAAGATGATGCTGTGAAAGTGCTGCACTCAATATGCCAGCAAGTTTGGAAAACTCAGCAGTGGCCACAGGACTGGAAAAGATCAGTTTTCATCCCAATCCCTAAGAAAGGCAATCCCAAAGAATGTTCAAACTACCACACAACTGAACTCATCTCACACAGTAGCAAAGTAATGCTCAAAATTCTCCAAGTCAAGCTTCAACTATGTGAACTGTGAACTTCCAGATGTTCAAGCTGGTTTTAGAAAAGGTAGAGGAACCAGAGATCAAATTGCCAACACCCTTTGGATCATAGAAAAGCAAGAGAATACAAGAAAAATATCTACTTCTGCTTTATTGACCATGTCAGATCCTTTGACTGTGTGGATCACAACAAACTGTGGAAAATTCTTTAAGAGAAGGGAATACCAGACCACCTTACCTGCCTCCTGAGAAATCTGTATGCAGGTCAGGAAGCAACAGTTAGAACTGGACATGGAACAACAGACTGGATCCAAATAAGAAAAGGAGTACGTCAAGGCTGTATATTGTCACCCTGCTTATTTGACTTATATGCAGAGTACATCATGAGAAATGCTGGGCTGGAGGAAGCACAAGCTGGAATCAAGATTGCCAGGAAAAATATCAATAAACTCATATATGCAGGTGATAACACCCTTATGGCAGAAAGAAGAGGAACTCAAGAGCCTCTTGATGAAAGTGAAAGAGGAGAGTGAAAAAGCTGGCTTAAAGCTCAACATTCAGAAAACTAAGATCATGGCATCTGGTCCCATCACTTCATGGCAAATAGATGGGGAAACAGTGGAAACTGGCTAACTTTATTTCTGGGGGCTCCGAAATCACTTCAGATGGTGACTGCAGCCTTGAAATTAAAAGACACTTACTCCTTGGAAGGAAAGTTATGACCAACCTAGACAGCATATTAAAAATCAGAGACACTCCTTTGTCAACAAAGGTCCGTCTAGTCAAAGCTATGGTTTTCCAGTAGTCATGTATGGATGTGAGAGTTGGACTATAAAGAAAGCTGAGTGTGGAAGAATTGATGCTTTTAAACTATGGTGTTGGAGAAGACTCTTGAGAGTCCCTTGGACTGCAAGGAGATCCAACCAGTCCATCCTAAAGGAAATCAGTCCTGAGTGTTCATTGGAAGGACTGATGTTGAAACTGAAACTCCAGTACTTTGGCCACCTGATGTGAAGAATTGACCTCTTGGAAATGACTTTGATGCTGGGAAAGATTGAGAGCAGGAGGAAAAGGGGACGACAGAGGATGAGATGGCTGGATGGCACCACCTACTCTATGGACATGAGTTTGAGTAATCTCTGGGAGTTGGTGATGGACAGGGAAGTCTGGAATGCTGCAGTCCATGGGGTTGCAAAGAGTCAGACACAACTGAGCGAATGAACTGAACTGAACTGTGTATATCAAGTATTTGTACAACAGGTGCATGATGCTACAGATGGACCTTAGCCTTAGAAATCAGCCCAGAAGACAACAGTGAGGTCAGTGGTGAAATTCATCTGGAAAAGACAATTTGATGCAAATGTAACTCTCCTCTTAGTAAGTCATTTTGTTCAGGGTGGATTCTACTGACTTAGAATCTTCGAATGCAATTCACACTTTTCTAGGAACTGAAATCATCAGCGATATCTCAAAATTTATCATTCATAGAGCACTCATCATATAATAAACTGAATCTTATTTTTTCCAGTTATTTAGGGGATGTTCAAGCCAATGTTCTAAGTTAGGGTTGGGTTCATTTTTTCTGTGAAGGGCCAGATAGCACATATTTTAGCCTTTTCAAGACTTTCAGACTTACCTATCTTTAGCACAAAAGCAGCCATAAGTGAAAAGTCATGGCTGTGTATTTACAAAAATGGAGGGCAGGTTTTGGGCCACAGGTCATAGCTTATCAACTCCAGCAAAAATCCAAGTCAACATCTAAATTATGTTATGCCATAAAATTAAATACCAATTTATCAGTCTTTCCATTTGAAAATTTTATCAAGTAACTGTGTGATTTTTTTTTTTACCAGCTTCAAGTAACTTTAGTGATTTAGAGCTAAAACTATAACAAGTGTTCATGGTAAATGATCAATAACTACTTGTTGGGTGGATAATGGGATGTATCAAAAAGCAGCCTCTCAATCATGCTATATCTCCAGCTGCTCCAAGTTTTTTTTAACTCTCTGAATCACATCTTCCTTTGTGTTATGCTGAGGTTTTCTTTATTATAGCATGTTGATTTTTTCCAGTTTCATCATTACAATGAAACTAGCTTATTTAAGAAAGTAGATACAAGTACTACAAGGTACATAATTGCTTATCCCCAAAACTTAAGGACAGGGTTTCCCTGGTGGCCTAGTGGTAAAGAATCAGCCTGCCAAGGCAGGAGATATGGGCTCAATCCTCGATTCAGGAAGATGCTGTGGAACAAGTAAGCCCATGTCCCACAACTATTGAGCCTGTGCTCCAGAGCCCAGGAGCCATAACTACTCAAGCCCATGTGCTTTAGAGCCTGTGTGCTACAACAAGAGAATAGCCCCCACTTTCTGCAACTGGAGAAAAGCCTATGCAGCAAGGAAGACCCAGCATAGCCAAGAATAAATTTTAATAAAGATTTTTTTTTTAATTTAAGGACAGAATTTTGGGGGGAATTTGAAATGTTTCATAGTTTACAAAGTTTATACAGTACAGACACTGTATTATATGTCACGTCCCCACATCCCTCAAAGTTTGCAGTAGCACCATTAATCAAACATAGCATTTCTCTAGTGAAACACATGAATATTCATATTAAATAAGATAAACAGAGATTATAATAATCCAGCCATTCTGTAAGTATAATTTATGGATCCTTGGGAATCTTCATGAAGTCAAAGTTATTTTTATAAAAATACCTTTTTCACTCTTAATCTCTTATGAATATATAGCAAAGTTTTCAAGGGGCTGCATGCTGTGTGATAGTACGGTAGATTAAATGTAGAAGCAGAAATGAGAATCTGGCTGTCTCTATTAAGCAAGAGTGAAAAGAGATTTGAAAGAATGTTAAATAATGCCACTCTTCTTACTAAAATTTGGTTTGGAAAAATTTAGTAGAAATTTTCATAAACTATCACTTATGCCAATATGTGATGATCTTGTTATTTTTAAATAAATGCAAAGTAATACTTTTTAACTTTTCATTTTAATTTCTAATGTGGTAACTGGATAGATACAACTCACATCAGCAAAAGAATTTTGGGGTCCATGATAATTTTCAAGAATGAAAGTCCCAAGACTAAACTGAAATGTCTTATAACCGCTATAAAAAGTTAACATCAGTTCAAGACAAATTTAGCTGCCAAGTGAAGGCAAGTGAGTTGAAAGTCGCTCAGTCAGGTCTCTCTTCACAACCCCATGAACTATACAGGCCATGGAATTCTCCAGGCCAGAATACTGGAGTGGGCAGCCTTTCCCTTCTCCAGGGGATCTTCCCAACCCAGGGATGGAACCCAGATCTCCCACATTGCAGGTGGATTCTTTTACCAGCTGAGCCACAAGGAAAGCCCAGTGGCCAAATGAGTTCGGCAAAAACTTTCAATTTTCTGAGCATATGAAAGTCACAATTACAGTTGAGGGACCGTTGGCTTTTTAGGAAGTCTGATATTAGAGGCTGCCTCATGTTTATTCTAAAGCAAAGTCCAAACCCTGGGGTCTTCGGTTTAGGAGGCTTTTGTAGGTTGGAAATTAAATGCCTGCAGGATTCAGGCAGGTAAATGAATTACGTGAAACAAGGCAGTTGGAGACTGTGATACTTGGCGTATGTGATGCCTTGCAGAAGAGCCTGGCTTTACCAAACCTTTAGAATTCAATAGGGCTTCCCTGGAGCCTCAAACTGTAAAGAATCTGCCTGCAATGCAGGAGACCCAGCTTCCATACTTGGGTTGGGAAGATTCCCTGGTGAAGGGAATGGTTACCCATGCCAGTATTCTTGCCTGGAGAATTCCATGGACAGAGGAGTCTGGCAAGCTACTGTCCACGGTGTCGCAAAGAGTCAGGCATGACTGATACGCTAACATGGACCAACTGAGTAAACTTCAATAGAAACTGGAAATCTAGTATTTTTAAGTGAAAGTTTCTCATTGTATTTGCTATTTAAACAGTTTTTTAAAAGAACACTTGACAAATCAGAAACATCCACTGGTTCTTGTCCATGTGATGCTCGAGCACTTATGTTAGGGGAAACACACCAACTGAAACTCCCCACCCTGGCCAGGCACCATAGTAGCCATGTGTGTGAGTTTATTTTATGCCAGGAGGTCCTGGTAAGGAACACAGAACTAACAAGACACCACCAACCAGAAGAGTTTGGGGAAAGTCAAAAGGAGATGTCATATGTCCTCCCACCTCCCAGAATCCTTCTCATTGGCATCCGTCCTGGCTGAGCAATGAATGCGCCACCAGGAAGGACCTGAGTCAGAATGATTAGCCAGAGACAACCCGGAAACTAACCCCATTATCATAAAACCAGGGACCGCAAGCCGCGTAGCAGAGCACTTCTCCTGGGTTCCTCACCCTCCTGCTCTCCACCCAGGCACCCCTTCCCGATAAAGTCTCTTGCTTTGTCAGCATGTGTGTCTCCTCGGGCGATTCATTTCCAAGTGTTAGACAAAAGCACCTTTCAGGCCCTGGAAGAGGCCCCCTTCCTGCTTACATGGACTCTGGGCCACGTAAGTCTCCTGCCCACCCTTGAGAAATGCTGACTGAATGTTAGTTCATTTTCTCTCAAGGGCATGGACAGATGGAAGTGGTGACCAGATGTGACAGCAAAAGGCATGGGGAAGCTCCACCACTGACTCCACTGTTATTGCTGGCTCAGCTCCAAGATACAGTTTGAAAAGTCAGCTTTGTCAAATTCCTTGACCACAGTTTTCATATTGAAACAATCACTTTGAATTTTCTTTCACATATTAGTTACAGAGATATAAACAAACTGCTATACCTTCTGAATGCTAGTTATTGATTTCTAAATGTTAGTAACACAACTCAGAAACTTCTTTCACTACAAATATTCTGAGGAATACAGATCATGGGATGATAATAATTGAATGTGTATAATTACTGTGATTCTTCTCTTTCTCAGTTCGATGTCATATGGTGGATAAAGACTGCGCTAATTTGGTTATAAATAAAGTATTGGTCAAAAAACAATGCATCTCACCTCTCTATCCATTTGCCTTTTTAATAATTGAGCCATTTCCTGTTTCTTATGATTATTAAAAAAATGCACTTTCATTGTGGAAATTTTAGAAAATATAGAAAAGTACAAACAACATAATAAAAGTCATTAAGGATCTCACCATGTAGAGATAACTAGGACTACATTTACAGGGATAGTTACAGATATAAATGTATTTACATGTGCATCAAAAAAATTTGCATATGTATGTATTCTCCAAATACATACATATGTAGATATACAATGGAGTAGGAAATGACAACCCATTTCAGTATTCTTTCCTGGAAAATTCCATGGACAGGGAAGTCTGGCGGGCTATGGTCCATAGGGTCACAAAAGAGTTGGACACATCTGAGAACGCAGTCACATATGCACATAGATATTAAGTTCAGCTCAGTTCAGCCGCTGTCATGCCCAACTCTTTGTGATCCCATGGACTGCAGCACGCCAGGCTTCCCTGTCCATCACTAACTCCTGGAACTTGCTCAAATTCATTGAGTCGGTGAAGCCATCCAACCATCTTATCCTGTGTCATCCCCTTCTCCTCCTGCCTTCAATCTTTCTCAGAATTAGGATCTTCTCAAATGAGTCTGTTCTTCCCATCAGGTGGCCAAAGTATTGGAGCTTCAGCTTCAGCATCATCCCTTCCAATGAATATTCAAGACTAATTTCCTTTAGGATTGATTGGTTTGATCTCCTGGCAGTCCAAGGGACTCTCAAGAGTCTTTTCCATATATATGCATTAGTATACTGTATTGGTGTTTATCTTTCTGGCTTACTTCAGTCTGTATAATGGGATCCAGTTTTATCTATCTCATTAGAACTGATTCAAATGTATTCTTTTTAATGGCTGAGTAACATATGGAATTTAGAAAGATGGTAATGATAACCCTATGTGCAAGACAGAAAAAGAGACACAGATGTATAGAACAGACTTTTGGACTTTATGGGAGAAGGTGAGGGTGGGATGATCTGAGAGAACAGCATCGAAACATGTATATTATCAAGGGTGAAACAGATCGCCAGTCCAGGTTGGATGCATGAGACAAGTGCTCGGGGCTGGTGCACTGGGATGACCCAGAGGGATGGGATGGGGAGGGAGGTGGGAGGGGGGTTCAGGATGGGGAACACATGTAACTCCATGGCTGATTCATGTCAATGTATGGCAAAAACCACTACAATACTGTAAAGTAATTAGCCTCCAACTAATAAAAATAAAAGAAAAAAAAAGAAAAACATGTAGAAAATAAACTGGTAAATATTACAAAAAAAAAAAAAGAG
Source organism: Cervus elaphus (assembly GCF_910594005.1). Taxonomy (NCBI): domain Eukaryota; kingdom Metazoa; phylum Chordata; class Mammalia; order Artiodactyla; family Cervidae; genus Cervus; species Cervus elaphus. The sequence continues at coordinate 29,226,468 of NC_057840.1, forward strand.
AGTCTTTTCCAACATCACAGTTCAATTCTTCAGTGCTCAGCTATCTGTATAGTCCAACTCTCACATCCTTACATGAATACTGGAAAAACCATAGATTTGACCAAATGGACTTTTGTCAGCAAAGTAATGTCTCTGCTTTTTAATATGCTGTCTAGGTTGGTCATACAAATGGTAAAATTAGGGTAATATTTTGTATTCAATTTTGACTTCTGCTTTTTTTTTTAATTAATGAGCACTTATAGGTTTGATTTCGAAGTGGAATTTCTCATTTTACTGACACACAGCTCTGAAACAAAGCAAGGGAAGACTGCAGCAGAGCCCATCTCAGTGAGGACACACAAATAGGAGCTATTATTATAAATGAGAGCCATGAGTCAGGCCAGCCCTAACAACTATCTGTTTTTCCTCCTTCTCTCTGACTCACATGTCTCCTTTCTATAATATCTGGTGGGTTCCTGAATGCACCTGAACTACTTCTCAGCACTTGGACTATTTATGAGGAAATGATTACCGAAAAAGTAAAATCTGTCTTCCAGACAGTGTCCCTAGCCTTCCTGTACACAGAAACCCGGTTATTATTTACATGCAGCAAATTCTACTAGAGTCTGAAACGACCCAGTCCTCCAGCAGCTTCTGACACAGCTTGGGAGACATAATGCAAATACAAAGAAAGATGAATATCAGTGATAGATATGCTAATTTAATAAGTTAAATAAATCACTAGAGTAGCTAGTATAAAATAATAGTTGTGCCAGAACAGCACATAAGCTTCTTTTCTAGATTGACCTCATTCTGGCCCAGATTGAAAGGAAATTCAACTTGAGTCAGTAGCAAGCGTTCCCCTCCCTGAGTTAACACAGCATCCAGGTCTGGGTAGTTCATTGATCACCTGCTCACATGAATGATTTTGAGATACCATTGTTTGGTCTGCATAATTTCTTCAGGATCAAGGACTCTGCCACTTTGAAGCCCTGCATAGGGATTGACAGTTCTTGGAGAGGCTGAATTCTGGCATCTAGGGGGCAGCCTCCCTTGACATAACCACAGCTAAGCCATATCAGTTTGCCCCTGCCCCTGGGATGTTGCCTTAGAAATGCTACCCAGTCTCCATTCTGTTGTGAGCCTCAGCACTCCCTCCTTCCTGTCCTATATCAGAGGAGACTCACTTAGCTTCCTGTCAAAGACAATCTCCTCTCCCTACTGCTACTCCAGGGCACTAATATCACCAACTCAATGGCTTATGTTCTTACAAAACACAAGAAAAGCTGTTGACTTCTCATGAGGCAAAATTCCTAAGGATCTGGCTACCTATTTGAAATGAATGAAGGAATGTATAAGGAGAAAGCATGCCAGCAAATATTTCTACAAGAGTTGAGAAGTGGCTGTCATCAATGAGCTTTGAAATTATTTAGCAGGGTTCATGGACAAAATAGTCCTAAATCTGAGACCTGGTGGATGGATCAGTCTTGAACAAGTAGAGAAGTAAGTAGAATTTTCTAATTAGAAATGTTTTAATTTTCTAATTAGAATTTACTTTCTAAGTAAGTAGAATTGCAATGAGCAAGAAGGTAGCATGGGAACAGTTCTATCCTAGTCGGGACCTGCAAAGACTAGTTAGTTGGGAGCTCTTGGAGCAGGGTAGACATGTGTAGAGACGCAATGGTCAGTTTGTAGAAGGCGTTGAATGTCAGATTACTGCTGCAGCTATTTTACTTGTTTTGCAGACAACAGAAAGCAGTAAAGACTTCTCTGAGGACTGTATCATTGAAAATGTGATCAGACAGAGAATCATGGCCAAAGTCATCTTAGGGTGATTGCTAGAGAAGGCTTCTCTGAGGAAGTGTGTCTTGGGGTTGCACCATGGAGGGTAAGGTCAAGCCCCCCTTCAAAAGTGGATATTAATATGGAGATTGACAAAGTCACACAAGCACTAGGAGTTTATCATTCATATAATGAGGCTTTGTGGGGAGAGCCTAGAAAGATATGAGACCAAAAAATATCTAAGCCAATTCAAATGCTCAACAAAGGGAGACCATGTGGCTTTGTTTTGGTTGTGGTGGGGTTGGGGCAAGGGTTCCCACATGCAGGTTGGGGCTTGCATGATGGGGACATTCCACCTGTAAGTGTGCCAAGGGACGGAGGGTATAGGCTTTCTTAGTGGCTTACCCAGACGAGCAGGGCTTGAAGATATGTAGAATCAAGCATCAAAAATAAACTCAGACTCTTTATTACATGGTGATATTTTAGCTGAAACCAGAGGATGGAAGAGGCAAGAGAAGAGCTAGAGGAACAGCCTTCCAGACAGAAGAAATGTAACCAAAAAACCCAAAGCCGTGAAAGGCCTTGAATGGTTAGGAAACAGAGAGGCCAGTGTACTTGCAACACGGAAAGTAGGGAAAGATGAGGCTCAGGTCAGTTCACTTCAGTTGCTCAGTCGTGTCCAACTCTTTGCAGCCCCATGGACTGCAGCACGCCAGGCCTCCCTGTCCATCACCAACTCCTGGAGTTTACTCAAACTCGTGTCCATTGAGTCAGTGATGCCATCCAACCGTCTCATCCTCTGTCCTCCCCTTCTCCTCCTGCCTTCAACCTTTCCTAGCATCAGGGTCTTTTCCAGTGAGTCTGTTCTTCACATCAGGTGGCCAAATTATTGGAGTTTCAGCTTCAGCATCAGTCCTTCCAATGAATATTCAGGACTGATCTCCTTTAGGATGGACTGGTTGGATCTCCTTGCAGTCCAAGGGACTCTCAAGAGTCTTCTCCAACACCACAGTTCAAAAGCATCAATTCTTCAGTGTTCAGCCCTCTTTATAGTCCAACTCTCACATCCATACATGACCACTGGAAAAACCATAGCCTTGACTAGACAGACCTTTGTTGGCAAAGTAATGTCTCTGCTTTTTAATATGCTGTCTAGGTTGGTCATAACTTTTTTTCCAAGGAGCAATCTTCTTTTAATTTCAAGGCTGCAGTCACCATCTGCAATGATTTTAGAGCCCCCCAAAATAAAGTCTGTCACTGTTTCCATTGTTTCCCCATCTATTTGCCATGAAGTGATGGGACCAGATGCCATGATCTTATGATCTTAGTCTTCTAAATGTTGAGTTTTAAGCCAACTTTTTCACTCTCCTCTTTCACTTTCATCAAGAGGCTCTTTAGTTCTTCTTTGTTTTCTTCCATAAGGGTGGTGTCATCTGCATATCTGAGGTGATTGATATGTCTCCCAGCAATCTTGATTCCAGCCCAGCCTTTCTCATGATGTACCCTGCATATAAGTTAAATAAGCAGGGTGACAATATACAGCCTTGACGTACTCCTTTTCCTATTTGGAACCAGTCTGTTGTTCCATGTCCAGTTCTAACTGTTGCTTCCTGACCTGCATACAGGTTTCTCAAGAGGCAGGTCAGGTGGTCTGGTATTAGGGAGGCCAGGTCATGCCAAGAGTTTAAATTTAAATCAAGAATAACGGGAAGTCAAGAAGCAAGAGTTAGAACTGGACATGGAACAAAAGGAAGATTCTGAAGCTGGTAACACATCATTATGTACCTGCTGGGGGAAATCACCTACCTTGGCTCCTTTTTTCTGACAAGAAAGTAGGATTTATTATGGGCATGAGTATGGAGGGGACAGTGCCAAGGTTCTCATGGGTGCAGGGCCCACCATTGGGCCAGAGGGTGAGGAATAGGGGTATATTTGACCCCACAGCCATCTGAGATGAACCACTTTTCTGCCAGTATGTTTTCAAATTCATCTGCATTAAAGTTAGACAATCCCCCTTCTTGGAGAAGTGGAGCTTCTGGCTGCCAGGGAACTTGAACTTGACCCTGTGGAGGGCCTCAGTCACAACCTTGTTCTGCAGGTAGGTGCAGATGGACATTATGACTGAACCAATGTGGACCCTGGCCACTGCCCTGGGGCTTTCCGAAGGCACCGCACATACCTGTCTGGAGTCTAGATTGTGGACAGCATGCCGGTCGTGAATGTCCACTGTAAAGGGCCATATTCAAGTTCCTTAGGGCAACTCATGCAGGCAACAGGCTGTATACACTACTGAGGAGGCTGCTATTTGCAGCAACTGCACACTGGGATCCCAGGGCGAAAATGGCACAGTTGGCTTGCTTCGTTCATACTAAGTCGCTTCAGTCATGTTTGACTCTGTGCAGCCCCATGGACTGTAGCCCGCCAGGTTCCTCCGTCCTTGGGAGTCTCCAGGCAAGAATACTGGAGTCGGCTGCCATGCCCCCCTCCAGGAGATATTCCTGACCCGGGGATCAAACCCACATCTTTTACATCCCCTGCATTGGCAGGTGGGTTCTTTACCACTGGTGCCACAAAGGAAACCTACAGTTGGTTTGGTTGGCTGCAAACTGTTGCTTCTTTATTAGGAATCTCTGCATCAAAGCTCACATCACTTATTTTTAGCTAAAAGAGTTAGCTCTAGTGATAGATTTTAAATAACTGCCCATTTGTTTTCAAAAGCAATTGTTGTTCAAAACAACCATCCCTTTAATAAGAATATAATGTAATAGTTTCCGGTTCATTTAGTTTATGACCAGAGTGATTTCTGGAACTTCCGAAACAATTGCACCCCATATTCCTAACGATCACCACGTTGCCTTTGCACTCCTGATGTAGGCTTGGGGACAGGAAGTCACCAAATGTCAGTATTACATTCATCTTTAGGACCTGGAAATGCATAGGACCTCAGTGGGGTGGAATGTGCCCATGGTGATGTAGGTCCCTGGGAATCTTGACAATTTTGTCTTTAAAGTAGTTAATCTATTTGAGAAATATGCTTGTGTCTTTGACTTCACAAGATTTGTGTTCTTGATCATCTAATTTTATATCTTAAATTTATCCTTTTAATATCATACTATTTCAGAATTTACATTCTACAAAAATAAAATAAAGTCAGTGCCAAATCAGTATTATTGTGTGCCCAACTCTTTTTGGTTGCTATTTCCCAGAATCTTTTTCTTTTTTTTTGCTGTTTGTAAACTGACATGCACAGATACATCTTAGGATTTCCCTGGTGATCCAGTGGTTAAGAATCTGCCTGACAGTGGACTGGATGCAGGATTGATCCCGGGCTGGGGAAGATTCCACATGCTGCGGGGCAGCTAAGCTTCTATGCCACAACGACTGAAGCTTGTGCCCTAGAGCCTGTGCTCCGCAACAAGAGAAGTCATCACAGTGAGCAACCCGTGCCCTGCAATGAAGAATAGCTCACGCATAACAACCAAAGACCCAGAGCTGCCAAAAATAAATAGATAGAATTTTTTAAAAAGAAATATCTTGACAAATTAACATATATGATATTTTACATTTTGACTTAGCAAATGAATTTAAGACTGAGGTATTCCCAAGTTAATACTTAGAGCAAGCAGATAGCTATGGAATGTGATTTTGGAGACAAGGAGTTTCTCTCTTCTTGCTCATCACAAAGCTTTACCTTTCTACCACCTGGCAGTCAGGGCCTGAACTCAGGGGAGGTGAGAGAAGCTCCTCTGGTGATAAATCTAGGGTGATCACGCTCAGTGTCGTGGGAACACCTCCTTGAATTTTGCATCTGACGCACCACTTACCTGGCTCTCATCCAGGCCCTGGCAGCAGACCATTTGGGATAAAACTCAGGACAGGTTAATATGCAAATATGCTCTCTAAACAGTATAACACGCTGTCATTAATGACCAGCTAATGGAGCCAGCTTATTAGATTAGAACCCATCCCACCAAAAGGTTCTTAGGAAATGGGACACTGAACAAGTCAGTTGTGAGGAGCAGAAAGCATTTGAAAAGGTTTGAAGCCTATGGTGCTGCTCAAAGGCACAGCATGGACCATGACCGAGAAATAGCAACTGATGGAGCCAGTGTGGCAGGGGGCAAGGAGGGGTGCTGGCCTGAGCAAGGAGGAAGTCAGTGGCTCTCTGGAAAGGATACGAGAGTCTTGGAAAACTCAGTTTTGTGTGTGTGTGTGTGTGTGTGTGTGTGTGTATGGATGGACATATACATCACATATATAATATTTCATGTGTATTACTCATGTACATAAACTATATAGTACATACACATCCATGTACACATGTATATACACACATGTACATATATTTACACACACACCATGTGTGTATGTGTATTTAGGGGTAAGGGTGGGAAGTCTTATAGTGGACACAAAGGTAACAAATTCACTTCAGGTCCAGGGCTTACATTTACAAGGAAGGCCACCCAGCTAATCTGCAGCCCTTTCCATCTGCCTGAAGCTTATTTCTATGTTTGTGCCAAAGGAAGGGCTTATACCATCCCTGCTACTGTAATATAGGCGTCAGGCAGCTTTCAACCTCATCCTCTGTCAGTGGGCAGCTCTGTCTAAAGAGAGGGCTATATGGTGAAGACTGTGTTTGAATGTCAAGCCTCTCAGCTTACAGGGGACCTATGCTCATCTTCCCTGACTGGTCTGCACTTTGCTTTCCCTGTTTGTCCTCAAGCCTCCTGTCTGACTGGGTCTTGCCTCCAGCCTTGGCCTCCAGCTCAGAGGATCCATGGATTGTGTCCTGTTACTCAGCTTGGCATCCTCAGGTTGGCCACCTTTTGTAGTGCAATGCCCATTTTATGACCCCAAAGGTATGGTCCATTGTGCTTTGACTCACCTGCTGTTTGATTCTGCTTCCAATGGGTCTCATTCCCAAAACAGGGCACTAACAAGTGGTACTCATGGCAACGTGACTTTACGTAGTGATGCAAATAAGAGGTCCTGACAGGGCCCCCAAGCAGTTGCAACATAATTTGTAAGCCCAGAGGAGATGGCTAGTTATGAAGCAGAGGGGAGGAGATGTCTAGGGAAGGAAAAAAACCAACATGCCGTAAACTTCAGATTCAAATGAGAACTCCTGGACAAACATCATGTACCTAGCTCCTCCCCTCGCAGTCCCAACTCCCTTCCCAAGCAGGGCAGCTGCAGGAGCCTTGATCATGAGAGAATGTGTGTTTGTTCTCTGGGCCTGACTAAAGCCCAGGGACCCAGGAAGGGAAGGCCAAGGGTGAGCAGGAAAAACACTGCTCTTCCTGGAAAGAGGTTGGCGCCATGGGATCCACATAGTCCTGAAAGAAGGATGGGTGTCAACCTGTCTGATTGGTCCTGAAAGGATTTTCTATCTTGTCCCTGATGAGTTCTGCAAAAACCGAATAAGTGAACTGCATCCTCTCTTCTCATGAGGCAGAGAGAGAGGCATTAACCATTGTTGCAGTTGTTCAATTGCTCAGCTGTGTCTGACTCTTTGCGACCCCATGGACTACAGCACACCAGGCTTCCCTGTCCTTTACCGTCTCCTGAAGTTTGCTCAAACTCATGCCCATTGATTCAATCTATCCAAACACCTCATCCTCTGTTACCCTCTTCTCCTGCCCTCAATCCTTCCCAGCATCTGACTCTTTTCCAGTAAGTTGGTTCTTCACATCAGGTGGCCAAAGTATTAACCATTATACCCCAGGAAACAGAAATCAGGACTGGGGGGCACATTGTGGATTATAACCGCCTAAGACTCAAACCCTAGCAAACACTTAATAATGTTTAATAAGCAGAAATATGCACATCTCTTCTTTAAGTCAATGTCAGGGAATACATTTTATGTAAGCATGAATGCTCACTGAAATCAGAAACAATGAATGAATGAATGAATAGTTGCCATAGAAACTCTACAATCTGAGGTCCTCTTTTTTTAGGTGGTTAAGTTCTACCAAAACTTAACTGCATAGTACATCTCCAAGGAATGTATCAGAGGTACAGATACAAAAGGCAATGATCTGAAAGTTGGGAACTTGAGTGTTAGTCCTGCATTGGCATGACTTTGTCTGCCAGGATTAAGAAAAATCCTGAAAACTGGAATATTGGGAATTTAGAAGAGCTCTAAGCTCCTTACCTTTTATTCCTTTCTGAAAAATTGTTTTGGTTTAAAATAGAAACTCTAAATAGCCCTCAGAACAGTCCCTGTGTTGTTGGTGGCCAGTTCATAAGAAGATAATGTTGTGTTTGCACATGACTAACTTGTTATCTTGAATTTTTCCACCTCAATATGCAGGTCCCAATTTCAATTTCTCACTTACCTCCTTCCCCTGACACTTCTTTTAAGGTGAGAACCACAGTCTACTGAGTAGTGATTACCTTGGCCACCATATTACCTCCTTTCCTAAGCATAAACCAGTGAAGGTTATTGAAGGTGAGCTGCTTTTACGGTGCCTGAGAGTAGCAAAGCAAAGAGCCATTGACAACACCCTAAACAGCAAAGAACATTCTGGTACTGCAGGCCACCTTTCGAAACGCTAGTCAATCTTTCACTTTTCACTGGGGTCAAAAGAAACTACTAAAGTTTGACTCTTAAAAGATGAACTTCCCTGTGGTGTTAGACCAAGGGCTTTAGGCTGTTGCCTGGCAACAATCATAAAGGCAAGAGTAGCCTAAGTCCTGAAAAGATCTAGTAAATTAGGAAAGAAAAGTACCTGCTGCCCTAAAGCATATCAAAGTCATCCTGCTTTAGGAGTCCTGTAAAATGACAGTGAAAATCCAATAAGTGGAATCTGAAGTCTTTTCTTCCTTAGAAATCACAGAATAGTGAGTTGACTTTGACGAAGGGAGACATGTTTGGTACACTTTCAACAAACCCATCATTAATGAGTTAACACTCTCTTAGACTCATGTAGCCTTTCACAGGCAGCACCTTAGCAAGTCTCCTGATAGTCGGGGGACTAGAAGCGGGAGGAAGATTCTCAGAAGCTACTTAACAGCATCCTTGCCCAATAGCACTTCTTAAACTCTGTCACTCCAGAGCTCGCTATCTCACTGGATGGGTCAATATATATATATTTTTTTCTTGGCCAATCTGTTTTTGTAAAGTTCCCTGAGAATACTCTTCCTTAAGAGCTGGAATTGTTTCTAGGTGACTTTCAAATACTGGTTCTCACTGTCATATCTTTTACCATGAGACAATTAACACTCACTACTGCAACAGACAAGCCCCCAAATGTGGATGCCTTAAAACAACAAAGGTTTATTTCTTGCTCAAGTCCAGTCCAACACAGATTGGACAGCCAGCTCCTTCTTAGAGCTCGCCAACCTGGAACATGTTGCCAACCCAGATAACAGAAATTTGGTGGAAGCAGGCTAGCTCTTAGTGCTTCAGTCTGTAAGTGGCAACAACACATCTGCTCCAAATTCATTAGTCGGAATTGCAACTGACAAGCCCCCAAATTTGGATGACTGAGAGCCTGGGAAATGTAGGACAGCATAAATGTAGGAATTCAGAGGGTGCCAATTGTGTCTGCCACACCCTGTTTCCCCAGCCAAGCTCACTGATGGGAAGGGTGAGGCAGGTACCAGGATCTGACCCATCATAGTGACATTGAATCCCGAAAGCAGGGCCGTGCCAAGGAACAGCTGGTGTTTCTATGATCCAGAGGGGGCCCAGCAGTCATTCCTTCAGAGTCTGACATCTGGCCTTTTGTCTCTGTGCAGCGCCCCAAGTATGTGACTTTCTCTGTGTCCAGGCTGGGTGTTTAGAGGGCTTAGTGGTGTGAATCCCAGCTGTTCACACTTGCTGTTACTGCAAATATTTGTACTTGTGTCTCAAATCCACCTGCCAATGCAGGAGACACAAGAGACCCAGGTTCAATCCCTGGGTTGGGAAGATCCCCTGGAGAAGGAAGTGGCAACCCACTCCAGTATTCTTGCCTGGAAAATTCCATGGACAGAGGAGCCTGGCATGCCACAGTCCATAGGATCACAAAGAGTCAGACACGACTGAGTTAGTGAGCACACTCCAGACTCAGAGATTAAGAATTTGACAGGATGAAGGAAGGATGTCACATAACTATGTCATTTTAGGTTAATTAAAACCATGTTAATTAAAATCTGCATTTCAGATACTCCCAAGGGGCTAAAAGTGAGATGATATCTAGGAAAAGGACATAACATTCTCTAATGGGCTGGAGAATTATGTTGTCATCAGACTCTGAATTGGGAAACTGAGACTCAGAAATATTGAGTAAATTATCTATACTTACATGACCTGTAAATGGCAAAGTCAGAAGATGAGCCTGGGATCTGCGATTTCTCATCCAGCGCCACATGCTCTGTTAAGGGCATGCCAAGACCTAGGTTACAATCACCTCCACGCTTTCTCTTTTCAAATGTCAGAATACCCAGCTGACACTGCAGGGAAGAAAAAGATAGACAGCCAGGCCCTCTCTGATCATGGCACCTGTGGTGTTAGCACCAGGCAAATAATAGGCGGTGGCAAATGCACATTTAAATCATGCAGAAATTAGTGGCGTGATGAGGACAATAAGAGGCCTCTGATGGAATAATCGCTTCCCCACGGGGTGTTCCAGCAGCTCGAGGTTGCGGATGCCCAGACTATAAATGAGTCTGCACTGGAGGTGTCACCGCAGCCAATACAACAGAATATGAAGAGGGAGGAGGCAGCCACAGGCATGGAGTTTCTGAAACCAAATGATATATGAATTGCTGGAATGCTGTTCAGGAAAATTTACACCTCTTTAAAAGCTTTACACTTTGAGGAAGAAAAGGCAAAATGGCACTTTAGCCCTGACTCCATCCTGACTCCTGCAAGGCTGGTGTTGTCAACATTCACTTTTGTAATAACAGCCTCGACAGGTATTTTAAAAAACTATCGTTAGGCAGCCATAAATTTTTCAGACATGTTTTAGTCCTCACTGGTACTAGAATTTTTCCATGATAGCGTCTGGCAGTCCATGACGATGTGGATCACGACTACGGAAGGGACAGAACACTCACGACAACACAGGGGATCTCGTAAACCCGCAGCAGGCGGTCCTGAGTGGCAGCTTACAGAAGCTTTTCATGAGAATTCTCATGACCGCAGTGGCAATGGCAAACGCGTTCTAGGAAATAAATGAATTGATTCTCATCTCTGACATTTGCATGGTACTCTTGCTATCTCATAAAGCTTCTTGATCTTTCTAGAAGGCAGAGTAGTTTCATTTGTCCGCATTCAAAAGCATATATTCAAATGCATTATTTAAAAGCCTCTTTTGATTTTTGTAGTCCCCATTCTCTTATGCTTCCCTAGTGGCTCAGACGGTAAAGAATTCGCTTGCAGTGTAGGAGACCTGGATTCGATTCCTGGGGCAGAAGATTCCCTGGAGAAGGAAATGGCAACCCACTCTAGTATTCTTGCCTGGAAAATTCCACGGACAGATGAACCTTGCAGGATACAGTCCATAGGATCACAAAGAGCCGGGCACAACTAAGCAACTAACGCTTTCATTTTCATTCTCTTATGCAGAGTAATAATTATCAACATTTGATAGTTTTTGCAAGCACACAGCCAGATTTTAATAATGTCTTATTCAAGCCTCATATGGCAGTTGTAAAGTAGATTGGACAGACATTATTTGTTTAAGATTTATTTATTGCTGTTGTTTAGTCGCTAAGTCGTGTCTGACTCTTGGCAACCCCGTGGACTGTAGCCCAACAGGCTCCTCTGTGCAAGGGATCTCCCAGGCAAGAATACTAGCGTGGGTTGCCATTTCCTTCTCCAAAGGATTATTTATTTATTTGGCTATGTCAGGTCTTGGCTGTCACAGTCAGAATCTTTGTTGTGTCATGCTCTGCATGGACGCTAGTGGTGGTGTAAGGGCTTAGTTGCTCCCTGACTTGGGTGATCTTGGTTTCCCGACCAGGAGCCGAACCACCCCTCCTGCATTGCAAGGCAGATTCTTAACCACTGGACTGCCAGAGAAGTCCCATGGACAGACATTATTATCCCCACATTTAAAAGTGAGGAAGTGTGAAATTCAACATGTTAGGTATTGATACTTTGCCCATGATCACACAGCTAGCAGGAAATAAAACCAAAATTCTTCATCAGGACTCACTTCCTGCTTCCTTTCAAAAGGCTACAAGACCTGTAGAGCCTCATTGTTCCCAAGTTTACCAGTCAGACTCATTTTAAAAAATAGACCCTAGAGCACAGATTGTATCCAGAGTCCCAGTACCCTGAAACAGCCCTGAGGGCGTTTGAAAACAAGGTGATCATTGAAGATAGAGGCTCTGAGCCTGGAATCCACAAACAGCGGGGGCTGCATCTGTAGAACACTGACAGTTTTACAAAACACGAAGTCATGTTCATTTTCCTGGGGCAAAAGTCTCTGGCTTTCAAAACTCTTCAAAAAGTTAAGAACCAATAATTCAAAGGTAATAGGAATATCCTAAAATAGCATTTCTCAATCTTTGTAAACCTTCCTCTCATGAATCAAAACAAAGATAAATCATAAATAGGACATAGATCTGCTTTGTTTTTAAACTACATACATCATCCCATCCTCCAAAGACTTTAATATACTCTTGCTCTCCATCCTTTCCTATCTCTTTCACCCCACATTTCCTTCCCTGGAATAAGTTCACCCCAGGTTGATTAAAACTACTGTCCTTAAATTCAGAAGCAATGACTAATGGGAATGGAAAGAATTCATAATTATGGATTTCTGGGGCACACTGCCCTCTTCTGTCTTGCATTTTTTTGTCATTTGTTGTCCAGTTAATGAGATTAGTTGGGAAGAGACTAGGGGTCAGATTTAAGAGTCAAGAAACATACTCATCGAGACAGCATAGCAGCACTTTACCTTAATTTATGAAATAGCCAAAGTAAAAATGTAGCAGTGTAAAAGCCAATGGACAAGAATAAATAGCAGTTCTTTTTTAAAAAATTTTTATTGGAGTATAGTTGATTTACAGTGCTGTGTTACTTTCTGATGGACAGCACATTGAATTAGATATTTGTTTACATATATCATCTTTTGGGATTTCTTTCCCGCAGAGCACTGAGGAGAGTCCCCTGTGTTATACAGTAGGTTCTCACTAGTTATCCATTTTTTATATAATAACAGTGTATATACGTCAATCCCAATCTCGCAATTCATCCCACCCTCTTTCCCCTCCTCAGGGTCCATACATTTGTTCTCTAAGTCTGTCTTTATTTCTGCTTTCCAGATAGGTTCATCTGTACCATTTCTCTAGATTCTACATATATGCCTTAATATGTGATACTTGCTTTTCTCTTTCTGACTTACTTTACTCTGTATGACAGTCTCTAGGCCCATACACGTCTCCGCAAATGGCATAATTCTGTTCCTTCTTACGGCTGAGTAATATTCCATTGTGTATATGTGCCACGTCTTCTTTATCCACTCCTCTGTTGATGGACATTTAGGTTCCTTCCAGGTTCTGGATGTTGCAAACAGTGCTGCCGTGAACACTAGGATGCATGAATTTGTTGGAATTAAGGTTTTCTCTGGGTATATGCCCAGAAATGGAGTTGCTTCTTTTTTAAAAACAATTTTATTAAGGTAATATTGACATATACTGAACCGTACATTTTTAAAATGCATAATTTGATAAGTTTTGATATAGGTGTAAACTCCATGGAACCATCACCACAATCAAGATAGTGAACATACCCTTCATCCCCCCAGACTTCCCCATTTCTCCTTTGTAATCTCTCCCTCCGGTTCTTCCTCAGCCTCAGGGAATCACTCATCTGTGTTTTACTTCCATTTTCTGGAGTTTCATACAAATGGAATCAGTCACACACTGTGTACTCTTTTGTCTGGCCTCGTTTCTGAGCATGTTGGATACGTGTTCAGTTGCTCAGTTGCGTCTAACTCTTTGTGACTCCATCGGACTATAGCCCAACAGGTTCCTCTTGTCCATGGAGTTTTTCAGGCAAGAATACTGGAGTGGGTTGCCATTTCCTCCTCCAAGGGATCCTGACCCAATGATTGAACTCACATCTCTTGCCTCTGTTGTGTCTTCTGCATTGGCAGAAAGATTCTTTATCACTAGCACCACCTGGGAAGCCCTATGTTGGATACATCAAGTTTATTCTTTCTAGTGTTGAATAGTATTCTACTGTATAGATATGTCATAATTTGTTTATGCATTTACCTAATGATGGATATGTGGGTTATATTTGATTGCGGGTTGTTACAAAGAAAGTTGTTGGGAAGGTGCCTATAAAAGTTTTTACATGGCTTTCATTTCACTTGGCTAAATAACTGGGAGTATAATCATGGGATCACATGGGCCCAAGAGTTTAAAATTTTAAGGAAGCACCAAATTTTTTTCTAAATTGTTTGTACCATTTATATTCCCAGCAGCCATATACAAAGTTCCAGTTCTTTGACATCGCCTCCAACATTGGTATGGTTAAACCTTTTTCATTTTACCCATTCTAATAGGTGTGTAACAGTATTTTATCATAATTTTAGTTTGCATTTCCTTAGTGGCAAATCACGTTTAGAATCAAACCCCATACCCATCAGAAAGACTCAGAGGGCTCAAACAAACCTCTGAAGTCCTGCACACCAGGACCCAGAGACCCCACAAAGACTGAGACAGAACTGTGTTTGAGTGTTTCCTGTGGAGGTAAGTGTCAGCAGTGGACTGCCACAGGGGCAGGGGCTCTGGGTGCAGCAGACTTGGGTATGGCATAAGCCCTCTTGGAGGAGGTCACTGTAACCCCACCACAGAGCCCCAGAACTTACTAGGACTGAGAAACAGACCCTTTGCAGGCACAAACAGAACCTTGTGCACCAGGACCCAGGAAAAAGGAGCAGTGACCCCGCAAGAGACTGACCCAGACTTGCCCATAAATGCCCAGGAGTCTCTGGTGGAGGCATGGGTTGGCGGTGGCTGCTACAGGGCTCGGGGCACGGAGTATAGCAGTGCATGCATGGGACCTTTTGGAGGCCATTATCTTCATACCTGCACCATAGTTTGTCCCCAGGTAAATAACAAGGAGGGAACAAAGCCCCACCCATCAACAGAAAATTGGATTAAAGATTTATGAACATAGCCCCGCCCATCAGAACAAGATCCAATTTCCTCCTCAGTCAGTCTCTCCCATCAGGAAGCTTCTGTAGCCTCTTATCCCTCTCCATCAGAGGGCAGACAGACTAAAAACAATAATCACAGGAAACTAACCAATAGGACCACAGCCTTGTCCAACTCAGTGAAACTATGAGTCATGCTGTGTACAGCCACCCAAGATGGATGGGTCATGGTGGAGAGTTCTAACAAAACATGGTCCACTAGAGAAGGGAATGGCAAACCACTTCAGTATTCTTGCCTTGAGAACCCCATGAACATTATGAAAGGGAAAAAGATAGGACACTGAAAGATGAACTCCCCAGGCCAGTAGGTGCCCAACACACTTCTGGAGATCAGTGGAGAAATAACTCCAGAAAGAATGAAGAGATGGAGCCAAAGCAAAAACAACACCCACTTGTGGATGTCACTGGTGATGGAAGTCAAGTCTGATGCTGTCAAGAGCAATATTGCATAGGAACCTGGGATGTTAGGTCCATGAATCAAGGCAAATTGGAAGTGGTCAAACAGGAGATGGCAAGAGTGAACATCGACATTTTAGGAATCAGGGAACTAAAATGGACTAAAATGGGTGAATTTAACTCAGATGACCATTATATCTACTACTGTGGAAAAGAATCCCTTAGAAGAAAGAGAGTAGCCATCATAGTCAGCAAAAGAGTCTGAAATGCATTGCTTGGATGCAATCTCAAAAATGACAGATTTATTTCTGTTCATTTCCAAGGCAAACCATTCAATATCACAGTAATCCAAGTCTATGCCCCGACCAGTAATGTTGGAGAAGCTGAAGTTGGACGGTTCTATGAAGACCTACAAGACTTTCTAGAACTAACACCCCCAAAAGATGTCTTTTTCATCATAGGGGACTGGAATGCAAAAGTAGGAAGTCAAGAAATACCTGGAGTAACAGGCAAATTTGGCCTTGGAATACAGAATGAAGCAGGGCAAAGGCTAATAGAGTTTTGCCAAAAGAACACACTGGTCAGAGCAAACATCCTCTTCCAACAACACAAGAGAAGACTCTACACATGGATGTCACCAGATGGTCAACACCAAAATCAGATTGATTATATTCTTTGTAACCAAAGATGGAGAAGTTCTATACAGTTAGCAATAACAAGACCAGGAGCTGACTGTGGCATAGATCATGAACTCCTTATTGCCAAATTGAGACTTAAATTGAAGAAAGTAGGGAAAACCACTAGACCACTCAGATATGACCTAAATCAAATCCCTTACAATTATATAGTGGAAGTGACAAACAGATTCAAGGAATTAGATCTGATAGACAGAGTGCTTGAAGAACTATGGACGGAGGTTTGTGGCATTGTACAGGAGGCAGGGATCAAGACAATCCCCAAGGAAGAGAAATGCAAAAGGCAAAATGGTTGTCTGAGGAGGCCTTACAAAAAGCTGTGAATAGAAGGGAAGCTAAAGGCAAAGGAGAAAAGGAAAGATATACCCATGTGAATGCAGAGTTCCAAAGAATAGCAAGGAGAGATAAGAAAGCCTTCCTCAGTGAGCAATGCAAAGAAATAGAGGAAAACAACAGATGGGAAAGACTAGAGATCTCTTCAAGAAAATTAGAGATACCAAGGGAACATTTCATGCAAAGATGGACACAATCAGGACAGAAATGGTATGAACCTAACGGAAGCAGAAGATATTAAGAAGAGGTGGCAAGAATACACAGACAAACTATACAGAAGAGATCCTCATGACCCAGATAATCACGATGGTGTGATCACTCATCTAGAGCCAGACATACTGGAAAGTGAAGTCAAGTGGGCCTTAGGAAGGAAGCATCACTATGAACAAAGCTAGTGGAGGTGATGGAATTCCAGCTGAACTATTTCAAATCCTAAAAGATGATGCTGTGAAAGTGGTGCACGCAATATGCCAACAAATTTGGAAAACTCAGCAGTGGCCACAGGATTGGAAAAGGTCAGTTTTCATTCCAATCTCAAAGATAAGGCAATGCCAAAGAATGCTCAAGCTACCACACAATTGCATTCATCTCACAAGCTAGTAAAGTAATGCTCAAAATCCTCCAAGTCAGGCTCCAACAATATATGAACTGTGAACTTCCAAACAGTCAAGCTCAATTTACAAAAGGCAGAAGAACCAGAGATCAAATTGCCAACATCTGTTGGATCATTGAAAAAGCAAGAGAATTCTAGAAAAACATCTACTTCTGCTTTATTGACTACACTAGATCCTTTGACTGTGTGGATAGCAACAAACTGTGGAAAATTCTGAAACAGATGGGAATACCAGACCACCTGACTTGCCTCATGAGAAATCTGTATGCAGGTCAGGAAGCAACAGTTAGAACTGGATATGGAACAACAGACTGGTTCCAAATAGGAAAAGGAGTGCGTCAAAGCTGTATATTGTCACCCTGCTTATTTAACTTCTATGCAGAGTACATCATGAGAAATGCCGGGCTGGATGAACCACAAGCTGGAATCAAGATTGCCGGGAGAAACATCAGTAATCTCAGATCGGCAGATGACACCACCCTTATGGCAGAAAGTGAAGAACTAAAGAGCCTCTTGATGAAAGTGAAAGAGGAGAGTGAAAAAGTTGGCTTAAAGCTCAACATTCAGAAAACTAAGATCATGGCATCTGGTCCCATCACTTCATGGCAAATAGATGGGAACCAGTGGAAACAGTGGCTGACTTTATTTTTGGGGTCTCCAAAATCACTGCAGATGGTGACTGCAGCCATGAAATTAAAAGACGCTTGCTTCTTGGAAGAAAAGTTATGACCAACCTAGACAGCATATTAGAAAGCAGAGACATTACTTTGCCAACAAAGGTCCATCTAGTCAAAGCTATGGTTTTCCAGTAGTCATGTATGGATGTGAGAGTTGGACTATAAAGAAAGTTGAGAGCTGAAGAATTATGCTTTTGAACTATAGTGTTGGAGAAGACTCTTGAGAGTCCCTTGGACTGCAAGGAGATCCAACCAGTCCATCCTAAAGGAGATCAGTCCTGAATATTCATTGGAAGGACTGATGCTGAAGCTAAAAATCCAATACTTTGGCCACCTGATGCAAAGAACTGACTCATTAGAAAAGACCCTGATGCTGGGAAAGATTGAAGGCAGGAAGTGAAGGGGATGACAGAGGATGAGATGGTTGGATGGCATCACCAACTCAATGGACATGAGTTTGAGTAAACTCCAGGAGTTGGTGATGGACAGGGAGGCCTGGCATGCTGCAGTCCATGGGGTCATAAAGAGTAGGACACAACTGAGCGACTGAACTGAATAACCAACTGTATTTAACATCTTTTCATATGCTAATTTTCCACTATCTTTGGATAATCTTCTTTGGTGAAACATCTTCCTCAAAATTTTGCTCAATATTCAGTTGAATTTTTTTCTTATTGATTGTTAGTCTCTGTATAGATCCTCTTATGACATATATCATTTGAAAATATTTCTTCCAGTTTGGGGACTTGTGTTTTCATTCTCTTAAGAGTGTCTTTCAAAGAGCAGAAGTTTTAAAATTGATGAAGTCTAATTTCCTTTTTCTCTTTTTTACGGATAGTGAATTTGTGTCATATCTAAGATTTTGTTTAGCCCAGTGTCACAAAGATTTTTCTTCAATATTTTCTCTCAAAAGTTTTATATATTTAGTATTTCTTTGGCCTATTGTCCATTTCATGTTAATTTGCTTTACGGTGTGAGCTATGGATCAATGCTTTTTGTTGCTATTCTGGAATTTTTTTGCCCATATACTCCCAATTTTTCTAGCACCATTTATTGCAAAGACCATACTTTCTCCCCTGAATAACCTCTATACCTTGTTGAAAATCAGTTGTCATTTCTATCTGAATCTACTTCTGAACTCAATATTCTGGTTCACTGATTTGTTTGTCCTTTTCTATGCCAGTACTACACTGTCTTAAAAACTGAAGCTTTATAGTAAGCATTCATGTCAAGTAGCCTTTCAAATTTGTTCTTATTTTACATTTCCTTATGAATTTTAGAACCAGCTTATCACTTTCTGCAGAAAAGAAAAGCATGCTAGCTTTTGAATGGAATTGCTTGAATCTGTATATGGAGAATTGACATGTTAGTAATAGTGACTTTCCCAGATGGTAAACTCTCTATATCATTCCATTTATTAAGGTCTGTTTTAATTTTTCTCAATTTTGCAACTTTTAGTATAATAGTTTTATACATATTTTTTTCAGATTTATCTGTAAGTATTTTATTTTTAATGCTATTTTAAATGAAACACTTTTTAAATTTAATTTTTGGCTGTCCATTGCTTGTACAAAGAAACACAACTGATTTTTGTATTTTGATTTTGCTTTCTATAGTACAATATTACTGTTATTAGTTCTTGAAGCTTTTTTGTAGATCTCATCAGATGTTCCACATGGATGACCATGTTGTCTGCAAATAGCAACAATTTTACTTTTTCCTTTCCAATCTGTAGCATTTCGATTGTTTTTTAAAAAATACTATCCTTATTGGACTGACTAAATCTTCAGGTACAAAGTTAAAAATAAGGAAAGTGAATGTACTTTTCTTGTTCCTGAACTTAAGGGAAATGCATTCAGTCTTTCATCATTAAGTTGTGATAGTAGCCCAAGTTTTTCTAAATGCCCTTTTTTTAATATTCAAGATATTGCCTTTTCTTTCTATGTTTCTGGCAGTTTTTTATCAGAAATAAATTTTGGATTTTATTACAAATATTTCTGTGTCTATTAAGATAACCACACAGATTTAATTTTCAGCTTCTAATATGTAGTTTTCAAATATGTGAACCAAACTGGAATTCCTGGAATAAACTTTACTTAGTCATGATGCATTGCTCCTTTTATATATCATTAATTTAACTTGCTAAAATCTTGGTTAGAAATTTTGCATTTATGCTCATGCAGGATATTGGTTTATCGTCTAATTTTTCTTGTCAGAGCTTTGATTTGTTCTTGGGGTCATGCTGGCCTCATAGAATGAGTCAGGAAGTAATCCCCTCCTCTTCCATTTTCCCAAAGTGTCCTGTAAAATTGGGAATGTGCCCTTGAAATCTGGAGACAGTTTGATCTTTGGGGGTGTTGTGTTTAAAATATATCAAGCAGGATAAGAACAGCTTTGGTCTAAGGCTAATTTTGCCTCATTGCTGATGCAAATATTTTCTATGTATTTACCCAATTTACCATGAATTATTAGGTTTTCCAGTCTGGTTGGTAGGAACAGGCACAATTTCCAATCCTGCATGAATGCTGGAAACTTGCACATCTCTTCTTTTTCTCTCAGTCTAGTTCTCACTCTTCAGTACTCTGCCTTGCACTCTAGCTTCTTTGAGCATCCTAAGTCCCCAGTGTGTGCGTGCGTGCTAAGTTGGTTCAGTCATGTCCAACTCTGTGTGACCCCATGGACTGTAGCCCTCCAGGCTCCTTTGTTCATGGGCATTCTCCAGGCAAGAATACTGGAGTGGATTACCATGCCCTCCTCCGAAAATCCTCAGTCCATCTTCTCAACTCAGGGCATCTGCTCAGCTTCTCAGATTCCCGCTCCCTGGGCTTCAGCCTGAAAAACTCTTTGAGGGTGGTTTTTCTGGGGCAGCCACGGAGCTCAATCCACTTGTTTCCCATCACTCAGGGTCAATTTCCTTCATTATTAGATGTATGGTATCTTAACCATTTATTCGTGTTTTTTATCTAGTGTTTGGCTTTAATGCGGGATAATAAATCTTTTTGTTCCTGTTATATTCATAGTCTTTAAAAAAAAAAACTTAAGTCTTTTTCAATAGAGATCTTATATTTCTATGTTTTTTCTGAGCTAAAATTGGCACTCAGAATACGGGCTTGGCCTCAGGAAAGGAGCAAGCAGGATAGGTGTAATAGCAAGGTATTATTAAATACTATAATACTTAAGATCTATCTATGTTTGAACGTATATTAACTCTGTGTTATTGAGACTATAGCCCAAGCATCTTTTTTTTTGAGCAGCAGTAAATGCTATTATATCTGAAGACAAACTGATGGGGCAAGTTATATACAAGATACACACTCAAAAATGTGTTCCTTTATTTAGATTTTTAAATGATGTGAAGATAATCACTTGTCCCCCAAAATGATCTTTCCTATTTGTTGTTTTTCAGTTGCTAAATCACATCTGACTCTGCAGCCTGATGAACTGCAGTATGCCAGGCTTTCGTGTTCTTCACTATCTCTGAGTTTGCTCAAACTCACGTACATTGTGTCAATGATGCCATCCAAATATTTCATCCTGTCACCCTCTTCTCCTTCTGCCCTCAGTCTTTCCCAGCATCAGGGTTTTTCCAATGAGTTGGCTGTTCGCATCACGTGGCCAAAGTATTGGAACTTCAGCTTTAGCATCAGTCCTTCCAGTGAATATTCAGGGTTTATATCCTTTAGGATTTACTGGTTTGACCTCCTTGCAGTCCAAGAGACTCTCAAGAGTCTTCTCCAGCCTCAAAATTCAAAAGAGTTGATTCTTCAGTGATCAGCCTTCCTTATGGTCCAACTCTCACATCCATGCATGACTACTGGATAAGCCATAGCTTTGGCTATACAGACCTTTCTTGGCAAAGTGATGTCTCTGCTCTTTAACACAGGGTCCAGGTTTATTATAATTTTCTTTCCAAGGAGCAAACGTCTTTAATTTCATGGCTGCAGTCATCACCTGCAGTGATTTTGGAGCCCAAGAAAATAATATCTGTCACTGTCTCCATTTTCCCCCATCTATTTGCCATGAAGTGATGGGACCAGATTCCATGATCTTTGTTTTTTGAATGTTGAGTTTTAAGCCAGTTTTTTCACTCTCCTCTTTCACCCTCATTAAGTGGCTCTTTAGTCCCTCTTCGCTTTCTGCCATCTTCCTATTTATTTAATAATTTCTAAGCATCCTCCACAAACCTGACCCAACTTCCAAACAGAAAATTTTAGAAGTTAATATGATGGGAATATTTGCAGATTATTTCCAACTGAAAGAAATGCATACTGCCTACTCTATCTGAAACAAAACTCCAAATGAACTCTAATGGTTTTTAATGCCAATCTCTTTGAAAGAGTTATCAGTCTCTACCCTTTGCAGTGTGGTTCCCAAGTGTACTGAAACATTACCAAAACCTTCCTAACTGCCAAATTTAATGACTGTTCTTAGATTGGAGGGATTTTTTCATTTCCTTTTATATATGATCTCTTTGAAGTTTTTAAAATACTTGAAAACTTTTATCTTATTGAAATATCCTTAATCCAATCACTGTTCCTCTGGTTCACTCTCATAATATCTCACTTGGTCTATTGCAATAGCTGTATAATTATAAAAGGAATGCAATAATTGGTAACAACATAATACAGTAGAATATAGAAACAGCTAAATCAGGGATTTGATTGCTTTGAAAGAAATATTCCCGTCTTAACATGATGCTCTTAAGATTAATGAGAAAAGTAAACCAAATCCATGTTCCTGTTTTGTACTCATTTTGCTCAATAAAGAACTGCATTGCACGTGGCTCAGAATATATGAATTACTAATGTGCCTCAAAGTGTTATTCCTCATGTAGTGAGAGGAAGAGTGATTGCCTGATGTTTACTCTCACATACACACTTTATAATCCACAACAGAGGACGAAATATTGAGAAACAAGTTGCTCAAGAGTGAAAAATATCCTCTTCCCAGGCTGCTGTGTTTATTCTCCTGCTGTGATCCATTAGTAAACAGCTGTTCCTTGACTTCTGTAGATAAGAATTCTCCCAGTGCAGCAAGTTGGGAAGAGAAGGGACCCATTTTTTTTCAAACAGGTAAAGCTGGGACCAGAATATTATTTGCAATTTCTTGCAACATATCACACAAAGTGAATATCCCATTCATATATTTTAACTGTCATTACTGTGTATAATTCTCAATTTACTCCATTCTTTTGCGTTCTGGGTTTTTAAAATATTTTAATATTTATTTTTAAATTGGAGGATAATTGTTTCACAATTTTGTGTTGATTTTTGCCATCAAACAACATGGATCAGTCATAGGTATACATATGTCCCCTCCCTCTTGAATCTCCCTCCTACTCCCCACCCCATCCCACCCCTCTAGGTTGTCACAGAGCACTGGGCTGAGCTCCCAGCATCATACAACAAATTCCCACTGACTATCTGTTTTACACATGATGGTTAGATGGCATCATCGACTCAATGGACATGAGTTTGGGTAAACTCTGGAAGCTGGTGATGGACAGGGAGGGCTGGCATGCCGCGGTTCATGGGGTTGCAAAGAGTCAGACACGACTGAGCAACTGAACTGAGCAGAACTGAATGTATATACCTCAATGTTACCCTCTCAACTTGTCCCACCCTCTCCTTCTCTTGCTATGTCCACAGTCTGTTCTCTGTGTCAGTGTCTCTATGCACCCTGCAAATAGGTTCATCAGTACCACTTTTCTACTTGCCATATATCTGCATTAATATACAATATTTGTTTTTTCTCTTTCTGACTTCCTTCACTATGTATAACTGACTCTAGTTTCATCCAGCTCACTATAACTTATTCAAATTCATTCCTTTGCATGGCTTAGTAATATTTCATTATTGTAATATTGTTACATTATTGTTACAATATTGCAATATTGTACCAAACCTTCATCTCTTCATCTCTTGATGAACATCTAGGTTGCTTCCACGTCCTAGCTATTGTAAATATCATTCCCAAGAGGAGAAAAAAAGCAAGAGTTTGAGTTAAAGGAACTTTTGATGACATATAAAACATGCCAAAATATCTAATATCTTGAGAGGTGTGCCATTTTTCTTAAACAAATCCATCTTATTCTCTATAATTCAATTTATCATCAAGAGACTTCAAAATGAAAATTTAATGTTGGTGAAATCACGTAAATAAAGCTTCTGAATTAAATATAAGTTATACATGCACAAATCAGATAGTAGTCTGTTTGGAAAACTGCTTACAGATTTAGCTGTCATTCACTCTGTTGCAAAATGTATTGAGGGCACATTTAACTGCTGACAATGAACACCAAAAACCTCAGGATAAATTTCTCTGATGAACCATAATGAGTTATACAGATGATTGGAATGTCTTAATAATGAGTCTTCATTGCCAGATACAGAATTTTTTAGACTTCATTGAGTATAGTATTGACATGTTTATCTTCTGGGAAAAAATATAATCTCACAGTTTAACATCCCTTAATATTGGAAAGAACCTAATAAAAAGTATGAATGCTACAGGAAAATAAATTAGCTTTACTTTAGAGGCTTATATTCTTCACTTAACAAGAATGGACAGATCATGCATTTCATGAATTAATACCTTAGAGAACAGAATTTAAATTCCTCATGTGGGGAGAATTGAGTTATTTTTGAGAAATGTCCTTCAGGAAACTTTATTCAATTCAAACTAATTCAAATTTGGGAAAATATTGAAGTATGAAAGTTTAAAAATAATCATACTGTCACTCATTGCTGTAAGTTGTTTTTCCTTTTGTATCATAAATATATATAAGCATTCTCAGGTTATTGCTAAATAAATCATCACTATTTTTTTCATTTATTTTTATTAGTTGGAGGCTAATTACTTTACATATTGTAGTGGTTTTTGTCATACATTGACTTGAATTAGCCATGGATTTACATGTATTCCCCATCCCGATCCCCCCTCCCACCTCCCCTCTACCCGCTCCCTCTGGGTCTTCCCAGTGCACCAGACCCAAGCACTTGTCTCATGCATCCAACCTGGGCTGGTGATCTGTTTCACCCTATTATTCATTTATTTATTCACCAAACTATTTTCAAGTACTTATTGCATGCCAGAAATAGTGCAGGATGTTAAAGATTAAAAGAGAACCAAAATAATCTGTGACTTATGTTTTATAGTCTATAAACTTAAACATTTTGTGTCAAAAAGAAACACGTAAAGACTCAGAAACAATGTATTGACAAATGGATCTGGTCCATCGGAATAAAGAAACCATGCTGATATTTGAACAGAAAAACTGTACTGCAAGGAATTATTTATTAGTTATGAAAAGAACTCTAAGGGATCCAAAGGTAGCAGATGCAAAAGCTGCTACTCCATAACTAAGCAAGAGTAGAAAATATGGAAACTGATGACTAGGAGAGGACCTTGCCCTCAACCGAGGCTGAGATCTAGCCCTCTTTGAAAAAGGCATGTCTATGACAGGAGCACAAAATCCGAGGGTGACAAAGAAACTTGCCAGAGGGAGAGGGACAGTGGTATTCTGTAGAAACGGCCCATGTTTCTGAAGTTCGAGGCCAGCCCGGAATTGATTTACAGACACAGCCCACTACTGTGAGAGAGTGCAGGTGGATTAGACCTTCTTGGAACTGGCTACTGGTGAAGAAAAGACGGTCAGAAATGCAGCTGGACAGAGTTTTTTTTTTTTTTTTTTTTCATTATTTCACATTTACAAATGGGCTTATTTCCACAAAATAATAGATGCATTATGTGTAGAATCCAACTTTTATTTGAGAAGTGGAAGCTGAGTCTTATTGCTGAGGAGGGTACATAGGGCGTCCAGGGCATTGGGAAGTAGACTACCAAAAGAGCAACAGAACAGAGAGATTTTGTAAGAGTTGTGTTCAGTGGGGATTTGTCTAGGGGCAGGATGTGTAGTGTGTGACTGTCATCCTTTCCAGTGCCCCTATAAATCTTAAGTAGAGCTTACAAAAATAAGAAAAAGAAAAAAAAAAAAAAGAACGATGACGAATGGTAAGTGCAATTGGATTTCATGTGAAACTAAGTGAAGGGCCTGAGTTTCATGTACTGATGGATATTAGACCAAAAGTAGGGATGAGAAGACTGCTAATAACTGGGTTACTCACGCAATGCATGGTCACTGTACAATTCAAATTTTTAAAAGAAAGAAACATGACAAAAGCAAAGCAAAACCTTTGAAAAACATTTTGGAAAAAACTTAGAGCAGAAATCAATACAATTGAAAACCGGTAAATAACAGAGAAAATAAAATCAAAAGCTGGTCCTTTGAAAATATCAATAAAATGACGAGAGAGAGAGACAGGTGAAGGAAGGGAGGGGGAAAGGGAGACAAGAAGATGGAGGATACAAATTAACAACATAAGAAATAAAAGATGGGTTATTACTGATCCTATGAATATTAAAAACATAAAAAAAGAATCCTATGAAATAACTCTATGCCCTCAATTTTGATAATTTAGCAGAAACTGACCAATTCCTTGAAAGGTATAAACTGCC
This sequence comes from Cervus elaphus, assembly GCF_910594005.1. Lineage (NCBI taxonomy): Eukaryota > Metazoa > Chordata > Mammalia > Artiodactyla > Cervidae > Cervus > Cervus elaphus. The sequence continues at coordinate 29,252,623 of NC_057840.1, forward strand.
ATAACTCATGCATGGAGAAATAGTTTTATGAATGTATTCATTAATATGCTGCTTATTAATATATCTATCAAATGAATTGAATTAAAAATTAATAACCTTAAAAAGGAAAGTAACAGGCCCCAGCAGTTTCACTGGGGAATTTTCTCATATATTTAAGTAAGAAGTGATATCAATTCATCATAATTTCTTCCAGAAAACAAAAACAGAGGAAACACTTGCTAACTTGATCTATGATGGTAGCATTACCTGAAAACCAAAATCAGACTGACATAAATTAAAAGAAAGGAAATCTATAATCCAACATTACTCATGAATACACAAGAAGAAAATTTAACAAGATATTAGCAAATTGAATTGATAAATACTTTTAAAAGATTTATACCAGGATATATATTGGAGAAAGTAGGAAAACCACTAGACCATTCAGGTATGACCTAAACCAAATCCCTTATGATTATACAGTGGAAGTGACAAACAGATTCAAGGGATTAGATCTTATAGACAGAGTGCTTGAAGAACTATGGATACAGGTTCATGACATTTTATAGGAGGCAGTGATCAAGATCATCCCCAAGAAAAAGAAATGCAAAAAGGCAAAATGGTTGTCTGAGGAGGCCTTACAAACTTCTGAGAAAAGAAGAGAATCTAAAAGCAAAGGAGAAAAGGAAACATATACCCATGTGAATGCAGAGTTCCAAAGAATAGCAAAGAGAGATAAGAAAGCTTTCCTTAGTGATCAATGCAAAGAAATAGAGGAAAACAATAGAATGGGAAAGACTAGAGATCTCTTCAAGAAAATTAGAGATACCAAGGGAACATTTCATGCAAAGATGGACAGAATTAAGGACAGAAATGGTATGGACCTAACAGAAGCAACAGATATTAAGAAGAGGTGGCAAGAATACACAGAAGAACTGTACAAAACATATCTTCATGACCAAGATAACCATGATAGCGTGATCACTCATCTAGAGCCAGACATCCTGGGATGCGAAGTCAAGTGGGCCTTAGGAAGCATCACTATGAACAAAGCTAGTGGAGGTGATGGAATTCCAGTTGAGCTACTTCAAATCCTAAAAGATGATACTGTGAAAGTGCTGCACTCAATACACCAGCAAATTTGGAAAATGCAGCAGTAGCCACAGGACTGGAAAAGGTCAGTTTACATTCCAATCCCAAAGAAAGACAATGCCAAAGAATGTTCAAACTACTGCACAATTGCACTCATCTCACAGACTAGCAAAGCAATGCTCAAAATTCTCCAAGCCAGGCTTCAACAGTATGTGAACTGTGAGTCTGCAGATGTTAAAGCTCGATTTGGAAAAGGCAGAGGAATCAGAGATCCAATTGCCAACATCCATTGGATCATGGAAAAAGTGAGAGTTCCAGAAAAACATCTACTTCTGCTTTATTGACTATGCCAAAGCCTTTGACTCTGTGGATCAAAATAAACTGTGGAAAATTCTGAAAAAGATGGGAATACCAGACCACCTGACCTGCCTCCTGAGAAACTTGTATGCAGGTCAGGAAGCAAAAGTTAGAACTGGACATGGAACAACAGACTGGTTCCAAATAGGAAAAAGAGTACATCAAGGCTATATATTGTCATCCTGCTTATTTGACTTATATGCAGAGTACATCATGCAAAAAGCTGGGGCTGGATGAAGCACAAGCTGGAATCAAGATTGCCGGGAGAAATATCAATAACCTCGGATATGCAGATGACGCCACCCTTATGGCAGAAAGTGAAGAAGAACTCAAGAGCCTCTTGATGAAAGTGAAAGAGGAGAGTGAAAAAGTTGGCTTAAAACTCAACATACAGAAAACTAAGATCATGGCATCTGGTGCCATCACTTCATGGCAAATAGCTGGGGAAACAAAGGAAACAGTGAGAGACTTCATTTTGGGGGGGCTCCAAAATCACTGCAGTTGGTGACTTCAGCCATGAAATTAAAAGACGCTTGCTCCTTGGAAAAAAAGCTATGACCAACCTCAGTTCACTTCACTTCAGTCACTCAATTGTGTCCAACTCTTTGCGACCCCGTGAATCGCAGCACGTCAGGCCTCCCTGTCCATCACCAACTCCCAGAGTTTACCCAAACTCATGTCCATTTAGTCAGTGATGCCATCCAGCCATCTCATCCTCTGTCGTCCCCTTCTTATCCTGCCCCCAATTCCTCCCACATCAGGGTCTTTTCCATTGAGTCAACTCTTTGCATGAGGTGGCCAAATTATTAGAGTTTCGGCTTCAGCCTCAGTGCTTCCAATGAACACCCAGGAATGGTCTCCTTTAGGATGGACTGGTTGGATGTCCTTCCAGTCCAAGGGACTCTCAAGAGTCTTCTCCAACACCACAGTTCAAAGGCATCTTCAGCGCTCAGCTTTCTTCACAGTCCAACTCTCACTTCCATAAATGACTACTGGAAAAACCATAGCCTTGACTATGCCTTTGTCGGCAAAATAATGGCTCTGCTTTTTAATATGCTATCTAGGTTGGTCATAACTTTCCTTCCAAGGAGTAAGCGTCTTTTAATTTCATCGCTGCAATCACCATCTGCAGTGATTTTGGAGCCCAAGAAAATAAAGTCAGCCACTGTTTCCACTGTTTCCCCATCTATTTGCCATGAAGTGATGGGACCAGATGCCATGATCTTAGTCCTCTGAATGTTGAGTTTTAAGCCAACTTTTTCACTCTCCTCTTTCATCAAGAGGCTCTTTAGTTCTTCTTCACTCTCTGCCATAAGGGTGGCATCATCTGCATATCTGAGGTTACTGATATTTCTCCCGGCAATCTTGATTCCAGCTTGTGCTTCTTCCAGCCCAGTGTTTCTCATGATGTACTCTGCATATAAGTTAAATAAGCAGGGTGACGTACTCCTTTTCCTATTTGGAACCAGTCTGTTGTTCCATGTCCAGTTCTAACTGTTGCTCCCTGGCCTTCATACAGGTTTCTCAAGAGGCAGGTCAGGTGGTCTGGTATTTCCATCTCTTTCAGAATTTTCTACAGTTTATTGTGATCCACACAAAGTCTTTGGCGTAGTCAAAAAAGCAGAAGTAGATGTTTTTCTGGAACTCTCTTGCTTTTTCTATGATCCAGCGGATGTTGGCAATTTGATCTCTGGTTCCTCTGCCTTTTCTAAAACCAGCTTGAACATCTGGAAGTTCATGGTTCACTTATTGCTGAAGACTGGCTTGGAGAATTTTGAGCATTACTTTAACTTTACAGCATATTAAAAAGTAGAGACATTACTTTGCCAACAAAGGTCCATCTAGTCAAAGCTATGGTTTTTCCAGTAGTCATGTATGAATATGAGAGCTGGATTATAAAGAAAGCTGAGTGCTGAAGAATTGATGCTTTTGAACTATGGTGTTGGAGAAGACTCTTGAGAGTCCCTTGGTCTACAAGGAGATCCAACTAGTCCATCCTAAAGGAAATCAGTCCTGAATATTCATTGGAAGGGCTGATGCTGAAGCTGAAACTCCAATACTTTGGCCACCTAATGCAAAGAACTGACTCATTTGAAAAGACCTTGATGCTGGGAAAGATTGAAGGCAGGAGGAGGTGACGACAGAGGATGAGATGGTTGGATGGCATCACCAACTCAAAAGACTTGAATTTGAGCAAGCTTTAGGAGTTGGTGATGGAAAGGGAAGCCTGGCATGCTGCAGTCCATGGGGTCGCAAAGAGTCGTACACAACTGAGTGAGTGAACTGTGAACTGTGGTATCAGGATCAAGTTGGATAAACATCTTGGCATGTATATTTTTGTGTCCTTATTAATTATTTCTTTGGGATACAGTTCTAGAAATAGAATTTCCAGATTATAGGGTGGGTATATCCTAAAGAATTTTAATGGATATTATTAAAATTACCTTCAAGAGAGATGATCTGATTTTTATTTCCACCACAAGAACCTATGACAGATGTTTGATTTTATATACATTCTTTTTGGTGATTTTAGATTTTCTCTAAGTTTTAAAACAATGATTCATAAAGTAAGAATTTATGAGAATTTTTATTATTTTGTACCTTATTTTTCCTGTTTTGCCATATCTTCTAGCACTAGTCATGGTGCTTTGGCCATAGGAATTTATTTCTTTAACATGTATGTAATTTAAAATCTGAATATTTAGTCCATTGTATGTTTTGAAATAGTAACTCAGCTGTATCCCCCACTCACTAATTTTTAAATTTACTGCTATTCAATTGTAAATTTAGGGATTATTTTGCATTTTTTATTTTATTCTTTTGATATATCTTTCTTCTCCGACATCAGAACCATCTTTAGTTATAGAAATCATGTATTACCTTTAAATTTCTTTAAACCTTACAATTACTCAGGTTAATTTACTTTTTTTAGATTGAATACAAAGCCATGTAATAAATTCTCAGAACGTATTACATTGATTTCTGTTTAACTGAATTGCAATTTCGAGAGAATTAACAGCTTTAAATATACACTGACTGCACAGATAACATCATCTTGTTGGGGTCCTTTAATGGACCAGAACCTTGTGGTACGGAGTTGACGATAAGAAAGTGAAAGAGAGAAAGAGGCTGATATCCCTTGGTTTACGCAGAGGACCAATAAAGTCCTTGACACAGGACTTGCATCGCTCACGAAGGCACCAGGCGCCCTCTCGAGGGGGGTCTTAGAAGCCCAGGCAGAAAAGTGAGCACGACGGGTCTCCACGCTCCAGAGAGTCAGCCAGAAAAAGAGAGAGAGAGAGAGAGAGAAAGAGAGAGAGAGAGACAAAAAAGACTCGGGGACCTAAGCTCTGATGGAGCAAAGGTGCTTTAATGATTTTTCTATGAGTATATATAGGCTGCAGCACAAGAAACTTCTTTCGAGAATGATAGAGATCACAAAACCAAATGTACAGCAACCGTTACCAAGGGAACAAGGGATAATGTTAGTCACAAGGTCAGGAGACAATCCATATCTCAAGAAAGGGGAAGGAGATTAAGCTGTTTTGTTCTAAGGAGAATGTTTACTAAAGGAAACTCGTGCTTGCCTCACACAATGACCTCAGTCCCTGGGAGCAGCGTGCTGTTCCGCTTGAAGAGGGACAAAGGACTCATGAGAGACAGCATGTAGGAATCCTCCCATCAAACATTCCCTGACACATCTCATTTGTTCAAATACACAAATATGTAACATGTACATCTTAGGTTGAGCTTTATTTCACATTTTTCTTGTTCTTTGAAACAATAAACATATTTAAATCTTTGTTTTCTAGCCTCTTATTATTCTAGGTAGGAAGCAAAGCTACTGTTTTTTTATATTGACTTTGAAGCCAGTCATATTGCAACTCATTAATTTCCAGAAAAATGTTTGAAGCAGTTACATTATTGCAAATAACAGTGAGTTTTGCCTTCTTTACAGTCATTTTTAGACCTTTTTTTCCCTTCTTGTTTGCTTTTCCTAGTTGCCTTGAGTAGCATTTCCAGAAAAAAATGTGCAATAGTAGCTACAACTGTTTGTGTCCCCGTTTGCATCTTGCTTTTAATGAGAAAGCCCTCTGACCATGGGCTTCCCTTTCTATCAGAGGAAAGTGAAGTGAAAGTGAAGCTGCTCAGTCATGTCCGACTCTTCGGGAGCCCCATGAACTGTTGCCTACCAGGCTCCTCTGTTCATGGAATTTTCCAGGCAAGAGTACTGGAGTGTGTTGTCATTTCCTTCTCCAGGGGATCTTCCCAACCCAGGTATCAAAGCCGGGTCTCCCACATTGCAGGCAGACGCTTTACCATCTGAGCCACCAGGGAAGCTGTCTGACTAATGATGCTGGCTGTTGGGATCTGTCCTCTCAGAACACAATGCAATAAGACAGGGTGTTAATAAAGAATGTTAATCCCGAACAGTAATACTACAGTGATTATACAGTTATAACTATAATAGAAACTTAAAAGCCCTAAACAACTAATAACATATAAGTGTTATGGTTGGTTAGTATCCTTCTCTTAGTGTTCTAAGGCAACATATCAGTAATGTATACTATGATTGATCAAATATGCTTATTAGTGTTGAGACTGACAAATGTTTTCTATCCTTTGATAAACTAGATTAATAGACTTCCTGATAAAACATTCTTCCACGACCGGTCATCATACAATTTTCAATTTAGTGGTGCTCTAGTGTTAGTGTTAGTTGCTCAGTTGGGTCCAACTCTTTGTGACCCAATGGACTGTAGCCCGCCAGGTTCCCTCTGTCCATGGAATTCTCCAGGCAAGAATACTAGAGTGAGTAGCCAGTCCCTTCTCCAGGGGATCTTTCCAACTCAGGGATTGAACCTGGGTCTCCTGCATGAAGGCAGTATGTTTACCATCTGAGCCACCGGGAAAGCCCAGTGGTGCTTTATATATTGCTACTTCTATATTTGCAAGTAAAATAAAATCAGTCCTCTGGATTTGTACATGTGTGTGTGCTCACATTTTCCATTTTAGTACTATTGTATGAAAAACTTTTCAATTCTTTTTATAAAAGAGTTCCAATGCTATAGAAATATTTATTCCTTGAACGTTCCTAGAACTCCTGTATAGTATAAGCTTAATGTGTATTTCTTCAGTTGTGTGTGTGTTTGTTTGAAGATGTTTTGAATGATAAATTTCTCCTTTTCTTTTCAAAGTTACTTTTTCTTGATTTCTTATCTTTCATAATTTCAATTTTGCTAGGAAAAGTGTTTCATTAAAATTTTCAAATGTTTGCATAATATTATATAGTATTTTCATTTTTAATATATGTAGTTATATCCATTATTTTCCATGCTATTGATTTGTGCTTTACTGATTTTTTCTTGATTAACATTGCCAGAGGCTTCTTTTGATCTCATATATATCAATTCAGTTTTTTTCTTCTAATTCATTTATTTCTGTTCTTCATAATTTTTCCATTTTCTTTACTTCTGTTATTCTAGTTTCTCAAATTAAAGGCTTAATTTGTTTATATGTATTGCTTTTTTTAGAATAATACAATGGTGTTAGTGCTATGGTTTGCTTCCGAGTACAGCTTTCTCTGCATCCTACATGTACTACTTATTTTTCATTATTTTTATTAAAGAAATATAACAGTAACTTTCAGCTGTAAGTAGTGCCATTTCTCTTTGGAGAGCTTGAGAAAAAGTGTATATGTATTTAGATTTCTCACAATGAACAATAGATTCTGTTGGCATTAGATACCCAAAGATGGGGGCTTCCCAGGTGGCTGTGTTAAAGAATCTGCCCATCAATGTAGGAGATGTGGGTTCAATTCCTGGGTCAGAAAGATCTCAGAAGGAAAAGAAATGGCAACACATTCCAGTATCTTGCCTGGGAAATCTCATGGTCAGAGAAGCCTGGGAGGCTCCATGGTATCACAAAGAACTAGACATGACTGAGCGACTACGCACACACATGCACACACACCACCTAAAATATTAGGTGTGCCAAATATTCTGCAATGCATAGGTGTGTCCCACAGAAAGAAGCATCGCCACAGGATAAAGCCTGGTTGCCAGAGGAACCAACCACATGTTTAAACAGCTGGAAATTACAACCCTCCCTCTTTCTCCTGGCAGGGGAGAGGGGCTGGAGGTTGAATCAGTCGCCAGTAGCCACTGGTTTAATCAATTGTGCCTATGTAATGAAGCCTCCATAAAAACCCAGAAGGGCAGGGTTTGGAGAGCTTCAGAGGTTGGTGAACACATGGAGGTGCTTCAAAAGTGACATGTCCATTGAGGACACGGACGCCCCCCGCCCCTTCCCCTTCCCACATGCTTTGTCCTATACATCTTATCTGGAAGAGAGTCTATTATTCCCAAATAAAAGAAAAAACTTTTTTTTTTTTTTGCTTAACTATTAAAAGTCAGTAAGCCTGATTCCTTTAATTTGTGGGTTGTCCCAGTGACTAGATGAGACGGAAGACTTTCCTGACTTGGGGAAGGCAGTCAGGTCCTTTTGTTATGTGCCCTTCTAGAACTGCATTCAAGACACTAATATCAGTTTTTATCATACATTTTCATGTGATTTCTTTACTGACATCTGTCCCCCAAAAGACTAATAATCCTGAGATCAGACTCTGTGTCAATTTTACTTCACCAATACTTATCACCTGGCACTTCGTGTAGGTAACCATCAGGAATATTTCCTGGAGAAGGAAATGGCAACCCACTCCAGTATTCTTGCCTGGAGAATCCCATGGACAGAGGAGCCTGGCAGAGTACACTCCATAGGGTCGCAAAGAATCAGACATGACTGAAGTGACTTAGCATGCACCCAAAAAATGCTAGTTGAAGAAAAATAAAATCACTTATCAAGTGAATCCATTCTTCGATTTTTATACTTTCATCCTGCACTTGTCTTTATTACAGTACTTAACACATTATATTGATATTATCTATTTACTGGTCTGCATATCCTAATAGAGTATAATCTCCTAGAAGGGCAACATTATTTCTCAATTACTTAAAAATCCTTAAGAACTACTCAATAAATGTTTGTTGAACTGATCTGTGCCTTGAACTGGGAATTAGTGTTTCTGCCATGTATATCAGATGGCTTACATAGCTTCTTTGAGATTCAATTTTTTTTTATCTATAGAATGAAGAAGTTATTCTAAAACTAATCTCTTAGAATCCCTTTCAATTAAAAAAGTTAAAAGTTATGTGGTTTTAAACATAAAATACACTCTCATATCCCAAATCACTAACAGTATCTTAAGCAACTTAAATGAGAAATAAAAAAGGACCTTCAGGATAAATTTGAAAGTGTGGGGAGAAATTTCATAAAAATATATAGGATAGAATTTTGCTGATTATTTTATTTTTACTCAACAGATTTATAAGCAATAAAATGTTTATTCACAGAAGACAAATTGGATAACAATAAAGACTTTATGCTCTTCTGGGGCCATGGGAAAAAAGACCCTTAAAATGTGTATGCATTTTTAAAACTTATCATTTTAAGAACTAAAGTAGTTTGTACTTCTTGGGAATTTGAGAAATGTGATTATGCCTGCTGGATAGTCTTACTGTATACAAAGAGTTGAAAGTTTCCTTTAGGAATTTACTATTACATTCAAGAACAATATATTAGATTTTGGGCACATTAGACCATTTATGATAATTCTCTTTTAACAAATGTGATTTCTGGTAAAGAATAAAAGATATATATTTGAATGATTGTGTTTTCTATATTGAATTTACAAAATATAACCATTGGAAAAAATCTAACCCAGATACAAAAGAGTCTCTTGAAATACTCTATCCAACATGAAATAATGCTTTCCTCATAAATAAAACTTTCCCTACTTAGTTTTATGGTGGTGATGATTTCGTCGCTAAGTCGTGTCCAACTCTTAGGATCCCATCGACTGTAGCCTGCCAGGTTCCTCTGTCCATGGGATTTCCCAGGCAAGAATACTGAAGTGGGTTGCCGTTTCTTTCTTCAGGGGATCTTCCCGACCAAGGGGTCGAATCCCTGTCTCCTGCATTGCAGGTGGATTCTTTACTGCTGAGTCATCAGGGAAACCCATTATGCTTTCTAGTAATCTTCCAAATAAATAATTTATTTAGTGGCATTTAGAGCCTGAGAATAATTTTCATAAATCAAATAGTTCATCAAGTTGTTTCAAAGAAACAGAAAAGAAAGGTAGTTTGAAAATAATGGATAAATGAGAGTAGCTGCTTTCTTTCTCATATCATCATGCCAAATATACATCCCTTAGGCGACAATATTACTCCTTTTTGGAAAGCATCAGATAGAGTATGTTACCTCCAACTCCTTCCAACTTTATTTTCAAATGACCATGAGGACCTTAAATATAAGTATGTAGAAAAAGATCTGAGTTTGAGAAACACTAATGAGGTCCACTGGCCTCTAAAGATGAACTCAGCTAGACTGTCAGAGTATCAGACATTTCACTACTAGGGATTCATTCCTTGGGGATTTTTGCCATGTGGAAACAGGTCCCTTTTTGTGTCTAATTTTGGATGGAGCACCAAATACATCAAAATTTTGCTATTCAATCATATTGCATCTGGAACTTAGAATACTGTCAGCCCAACCATGAGGGTAAGTCACAAGCAGGAAGTAATATCAGATAGACTGGAGAAATGAGGAGAAAGGGGGCTTGTAACCACCTGCTTAGGGGCCAGGCAAGGCATGCCTTATTGGCATCACTAGGGGTGGGAAGAGGGAAGGAAGGAACAGGAAGAGTAATGGATGCTTAAAGGAACAGCTGGACATGAGTTTGAGCAAGCTCCAGAAGATGGTGAAGGACAGCGAAGCCTGGCGTGCTGCAGTCCATGGGGTCGCAAAGAGTTGGACATGACTCAGCAACTGAACAACAATGACAAAAGGAATAGCTATATGATGGCAAAGATTAAATTTACAACTTTTCTAGTGATAGATTACATGTTTCACGGTGAACTTATTGTAGAAATGTTGCTTCTGAAAGTCAGAAAGTGGCTTTAACTGCCAACCTTTCTTTTAGAGACCTTTCAGAATTTCTGATGACAACAACATGTATTCACCACTTATAACAATCATACCAACATGCCATATGTGGTAAGTCAAATATTTTGCGATTTAACACGTTCTCATTTGAGTATTAAACGGTTTTTTCCCTATTTTTTTATCTTTTATAGAAACCCAGAGAAACATACTCTGAACAGTTTGGGCAGTACTCTAACTTTGATATCACCAACCCTTGGTGCCTGACCTATGCCAGGACATGTGTACTTCATCAACTCAGGCTCTTCCATTAGACTCTTCTCTGAAACAGGGATGCTAAACAGGAACTCTTCATTCTGAAGTTCAGCCACAGAAAAGGTAAGAGTATGATTATGCTGACTGCAAACTTCAACAAGGAATATATATGGCTCCTATATATGGCTCAGAGGTAGACCAACATCACTGTAATTCGGGAAAACTGACATTCAAAAGAGAAGGCTCTCAGGCAAAGACACATTGTTCATAATGCTGTTTTCCAGATGCAAAAAGGGAGTGGTAACATTAGCATCAAATTTTTATATCATTATTTAACAGTTATGTCCATTAAAAATATTTAAAATAAAAAACTTCATGGTCAAAAAGAAACAAAAAAATCTGCTTTCAGACTCAGACAAAATAACTCAAAAAGTGATACATCAAATGACAGCATATTTAGTATGATTAAGAAGAAATTGTGGGGACTTCCCCGGTGGTCCAGTGGTTAAGAATCTGCCTTGCAATGCAGGCGATGTGAGTTCAATCTCTGCTTGGGGAACTGGTATCTCACATGCCTCAGAGCAACTAAGCCATGCATTGCAAGCACTGAACCTGTGCATCACATCTAGAGAGTCCGTGCAACAAAAAGAAAGATCCCGTGTGGCCCAACTAAGACATGGTGCAGCCACATACATAACTATTAAAAAAATTTTTTTATTGAAAAAAAGAATAAGAAATTGTGAAAAAATAAACTACAGGAAACTCATCACACCTTAGATTCATTGACAAAGAAGCCACTTATAACCTTACCTATTCATCAGACAGCTTTTTACTTCTGCTAATTGGTAATTCCTTTAGAAACCATCTAAATTCTTATTAATTTCACATCCAGTAAAGAGACAAAGAAGAAAATGAAAATCAAATCCAGGAACAAGAGTAGAGACGTTTGACTCTGCATGAATAAAAGCCAGATTGCTTATGGCTCTTGTGCCCCCTACTCAGCTATTTCTGTGCCCTGCATGAACTTTTGGAGGCAGCACACATGTATACTTTAATTTTTCATTTCTTAACTGTGCCATTTATTTTATTTTTTAGACATCATCATTCATTTTCCCCACTGGTGCATTTTCTACATGTAGGAAAAATAATACTAAATATCCTGGTGTAAATAAAAAATATATATGCTTTTTAAAGCATATATGTACATTTTATATTAATTTTCATATTTAAATATTTATATATTATATTAAACTTCTATGCAGAAACAATTTCTAAATTGCTAACCAGAATCCATTTGAGCTATTCCAAGACAAAAATAAAGGCTTCATAGTTTTTTATTATTTTAAATACTATTCTTCTACTTTAAAAAATATATACAGTTTGTCTTCAATACAAATCTAAAAAATAAATCAGCTGTAATGGCAATGTGGCACAGTGGTTAAGAGTGGATTTGTGATATCAGAAAGCCTGATTTTAACTCTGCCTCTAACACTTTCAAGCTGTTTTACCTTAGAAAAGGTATTAACCTCTCTATATCTCAATTTCCTTATCAGGAAATGAGAACAATCATAATACCTACATCAAAGGATTGTTATGAGCCATACTCATTAAAACCATTACTGTTTTTGTTACCACAGGGGAAGGATGGGGGTGAGGGATAGTTAGGGAGTTTGGGATTGACATGTATACACAGCCATTCTTAAAATGGGTAACCCACAAGGATCTACTGAATAGCACAGGGAACTCTGCCCAATATTATATAACAACCTAAATGGGGAAAGAATTTGAAAAAGAATACATACATGCCATGTGTAAAAAAAAAAAAAATTTGAACCTAAAAAAAAAAAAAAATTACTATTGTGTCTGGTGCCAGCCAAGGAGATGGATATCTTGACAATATCTTTTCATTGTCATCCCAAAGAATCAATTCTGTACCTATATACACATGAGTGTGTTTGCTTTGCTAGACACCAGGTACATGAGTTCATCAGTTGAGTCCTCTCAAAACCTGCAGACTCATACATACATGCATACACACATCCTGCAACAGAATGGCCTGTACCAATCTCTGAGACACCCAATTAAGACCATCACCTAGGGATGTGTTGGGTTGACATTAGAAACAGGTCAAAGGTAAATTGGAAGGGATATGGAGTTGCCCATGGACGTGGATGGGAATTATGTGTTCCATAAAGAAAAGTGCTGATCCCCTCTGGTTAATCTAGAAAGGCTTCAAGAAAGACTAGTGATAGTGACAATTTAATGACAGGAGAGACACACTTGGGTGGATTTGAAAGAAAACCTAATCTAGGCTTACAAGGCTGTTATCTTAAAGGCTCTGTATTTGCACTGGAACGACTGTATCATGGGAGTGTGAGATCAGTTTGTCTAACAAGACATCCATCAGCCTCTGGATGGGGGTGTGCAAGAGAAGCCCAATGGCCCCCCTTCACACACAACCCAGCCCACCATGATCGCTCCCACACCTGCGTGCAACCCCCACAAAAGGGGAGGGAACACAGGGCATGTGCCTGGCCAAAAAAGTCAGTCCTCCACGGCAGATGGTGAGGACGAGGATGACAAAGCAGCACCTGGGCCCCCAACAGAAGGGACAAGGGGAACAGGCATACCTCTCTTACCATCTCGAAAACCGCATCACAGAAAACGAACCAAACTGACCACAGCCTTGTCTAACTCAGTGAAACTATGAGCCATGCCATGTAGGGCCACCCAAGATGGATGGGTCATGGAGGAGAGTTCTGACAAAACATGGTCCACTGGAGAAGGGAATGGCAAACTATTTCAATATTCTTGCCTTGAGAACCTCATGAACAGTATAAAAAGGCAAAAAGATAGGACACTGAAAGATGAACTCCCCAGGCCAGTAGGTGCCCAACACACTTCTGGAGATCAGTGGAGAAATTGTTCTAGAAAGAATGAAGAGATGGAGCCAAAGCAAAAACAACACCCACTTGTGGATGTCACTGGTGATGGAAGTCAAGTCTGATGCTGTCAAGAGCAATATTGCATAGGAACCTGGAATGTTAGGTCCATGAATCAAGGCAAATTGGAAGTGGTCAAACAGGAGATGGCAAGAGTGAACATCGACATTTTAGGAATCAGGGAACTAAAATGGACTGGAATGGGTGAATTCAACTCAGATGACCATTATATCTACTACTGTGGAAAAGAATCCCTTAGAAGAAATGGAGTGGCCATCATAGTCAACAAAAGAGTCTGAAATGCAGTACTTGGATGCAATCTCAAAAATGACAGAATGATCTCTGTTTGTTTCCAAGGCAAACCATTCAATATCGCAGTAATCCAACTCTATGCCCCAACCAGTAAAGCTGAAGAAGCTGAAGTTGAACAGTTCTGTGAAGACCTAGAAGACCTTCTAGAACTAACACCCAAAAAAGATGTCCTTTTTCATTAGAGGGGACTGAAATGCAAAAGTGGAAGTCAAAAGATACCTGGAGTAACAGGCAAATTTGTCCTTGGAGTACAAAACAAAGCAGGTCAAAGGTTAACAGAGTTTTGCCAGAATGCACTGGTCAGAACAAACACACTCTTCCAACACAAGAGAAGACTCTACACATGGACATCACCAGCTGGTCAATACCAAAATCAGATATATTATATACTTTGCAGCCAAAGATGGAGAAGCTGTATAGAGTCAGCAAAAAGAACACCTGGAGCTGACTGTGACTCAGATCATGAACTCCTTATTGCCAAATTGAGACTTAAAGTGAAGAAAGTAGGGAAAACCACTAGACCATTCAGGTATGACCTAAATAAAATCCTTTACAATTTATACAGTGGAAGTGACAAATAGATTCAAGGGACTGGATCTGATAGACAGAGTGCCTGAAGAACAATAGATGGAGGTCCACAACATTGTACAGGAGGCAATGATCAAGATCATCCTCAAGAAAAAGAAATGCAAAAAGGCAAAATGGTTACCTGAGAAAAGAAGCAAAGCTAAAGGCCAAGGAGAAAAGCAAAGATATATCCATTTGAATGCAGAGTTCCAAAGAATAGCAAAGAGAGATAAGAAAGCTTTCCTCAGTGATCAATGCAGAGAAATCATGTAAAAGAATAGAATGGGAAAGACTAAAGATTCTTCAAGAATATTAGAGATACAAAGGGAACATTTCATGCAAAGATGGGCACAATAAAGGACAGAAATGGTATGGACCTAACAGAAGTAGAAGATATTAATAAGAGGTGGAAAGAATACACACAGAAGAATTATACAAAAAAGATCTTCACGACCCAGATAACCATGATGGTATGATCACTCACCTAGAGCCAATCTTCCTGGAATGTGAAGTCAAGTGGGCCTTAGGAAGCATCACTACAAACAAAGCTAGTGGAGGTGATGGAATTCCAGTTGAGCTAATTCAAATCCTAAAAGATGATGCTGTGGAAGTGCTGCACTCAATACACCAGCAAATTTGGAAAACTCAGCAGTGGCCACAGGACTGGAAGAGGTCAGTTTTCATTCCAATCCCAAAGAAAGTCAATGCCAAAGAATGTTCAAATGACTGCACAGTTGCACTCATCTCACATGCTAGTAAAGTAATGCTCCAAATTCTCCAAGTCAGGCTTCAATACACATGTGAACCATGAACGTCCAGATGTTCAAGCTTGATTTAGAAAAGGCAAAGGAACCAGAGATCAAATTGCCAATATCCATTGGATCATCAAAAAAGCAAGAGAATTCCAGAAAAACATCTACTTCTGCTTTATTGACTATGCCAAAGCCTTTGACTGTGTGGACCATAAAAAACTGTGGAAAATTCTTCAAGGGATGGGAATACCAGATCATTTGACCTGCTTCCTGAGAAACCCATTTGCAGGTCAAGAAGCAACAGTTAGAACTGGACATGGAACAACAGACTGGTTCCAAATAGGAAAAGTACGTCAAGGCTGTATATTGTCACCCTGCTTATTTAACTTATATAAAGAGTACATCATGAGAAATGCCGGGCTGGATAAAGCACAAGCTGGAATCCAGATTGTCGGGAGAAATATCAATAACCTCAGATATGCAGATGACATCACCCTTATGGCAGAAAGTGAAGAAGAACTAAAGAGTCTCTTGAGGAAAGTGAAAGAGGAGAGTGGAAAAGGTGGCTTAAAACTCAACATTCAGAAAACCAAGATCAAGGCATCTGGTCCTATCTCTTCATGGCAAGTAGATGGGGAAACAAAGGAAACAGTGAGAGACTTTATTTTGGGGTCTCCAAAATCACTGCAGATGGTGACTTCAGCCATGAAATTAAAAGACGCTTACTCCTTGGAAGAAAACTTATGACCAACCTAGAGAGCATATTAAAAAGCAGAGACATTACTTTGCCAACAACAGTCTGTCTAGTCAAAGCTATGATTTTTCCAGTAGTCATATATGGATGTGAGAATTGGACCATAAAAAAGCTGAGTACCAAAGAACTGATGCTTTTGGACTGTGGTGTTGGAGAAGACTCTTGAGAGTCCCTTGGACTGCAAGGATATCCAACCAGTCCATCCTAAAGGAAATCAGTCCTGAATATTCATTGGAAGGACTGATGCTGAAGCTGAAGCTCCAGTACTTTGGCCACCTGATGTGAAGAACTGACTCATTGGAAAAGACCTTGATGCTGGGAAAGGTTGAAGGCAGGAGGAGAAGGGGACGACAGAGAAAGAGATGGTTGGATGGCATCACCAGCTCGATGGACATGAGTTTGTGTAAGCTCCAGGAGTTGGTGATGGACAGGGAAGCCTGGCGTGCTGCAGACCATGGGGTTGCAAAGAGTCGGACACGACTGAGCAACTGAACTAAACTATCTAACAAGATTAAAGACACATGAACCGAAGAACAGAAATAAGGAAATGAAATCCAAGGTTTGTCCATGAGAGACTGTGATGTAT
The DNA here is from genome assembly GCF_910594005.1 of Cervus elaphus. Classification (NCBI taxonomy): domain Eukaryota; kingdom Metazoa; phylum Chordata; class Mammalia; order Artiodactyla; family Cervidae; genus Cervus; species Cervus elaphus. Next base: position 29,269,219 of record NC_057840.1, read on the forward strand.
GCTATATGCATCTTATTCTCCAAGCAAGAATACTGGAGTGGGTAGCCATTCTCTTCTCTAGGGGATCCTCCCAACCCAGAGATTGAACCTGAGTCTCCTGCATAGCAGGCAGATTCTTTACTGTCTGAGCCACGAATGAAGCCCAATTCTGGAGAACATAGTCAGTAACAAGGCACTGTAACCTTTTGGGGAAATGGCCAAGAGCATTTTAGGAAGAACTTCAAGGGGCTAAGGTGTGGATGAGGAAAACAATGCCGACCCCAAGTATGACAGTGAGAAGAGCAGAACATCTCTGTAGGTAGGGAGTCCATGAAGAGACTAAAACTGATCAAGATACAAAATCAAAAGTATCTGGGACAGGTAGCTATCTGGTGTGGAAAAAAATGTGGGAGAGATATGAGAGGGCAACATGAAGCAAAATGAAGTTTGGTTTACCAATAAAATGCATGAACAGAATTCAGAAGGCAGGGGAGGTGAAATGACACTAGTCTGTGGCTTGAAATAGAAAGGAGGTGATGATGACACAACTGCTTTGATTGACAGCAAGGTGGAAGGGAGGATCTGGAGGAAAATATATCACTGTTCTTGAATCTTCAGCTGACATGGGATCTCCATCCCAACTCACTCCAGGTTCAGGGAAATATAAATCAAGAGAGTGAGCAGGCAAGAGGAAAACTCCATTTGTATTTTAAAGCTCTTGCTATCATGTGAGGTCAACACTCACTATCTAAACCCTTTGCTGCTTCTCTTCTATTCTTAACCCTTTGTCTCTTATCAATTACCATGTCTGTTATTGGGCACTTCATCCATGCAGGGCAAAGACAGTGCATAGGTTTCAAAAATAGCTTTATGTACACACAGACTGGCATATGCATGCAGACACACGTACACCTTCCAAAGCTGGAAAACATATCAGAATTAAATGTTGGTTGAGACTTCACCTTCCAATGCAGAAGGTGCAGATTCAGTCTCTGGTTGGGGAGCTAAGATCCCACATGCCTCAAGGCCAAAAAGCCAAAACATAAAAAAAAAAAGAAAGAAAGAAACAATATTGTAATAAATTCAATAAAGACTTTAAAAATGATCCATATCAAAAAAATCTTTTTTAGAAAAGCTACTTTATTAATGCCCTTTTCATGTCATTTTCTTTCCTAAAATGACTCATGCTTTCTGTACTTACTTATATGAAAATACTTTTGCTATTCCTTACACTTATTTCACAAGTTTCACTTCATAAACAGTTGAATCATGGTAAATGAGAAGGGTTATGCACATTACCTCTTTAGCCGGTCATGTCTCTTTGCCAGTGGTACTAAAGAAGAAAGCAATATAATCAACACATTTTTAAGCAGCAAACAGCACAGAAGTGCTGCCTTGAGGGCCATTTTAGTTTGATGTATTTTCAGAGAGTCAAACAACAGGGTTGAACAAATAGAGTGTGCCTCAGAGAAAACAGCAAAACAAAAAGTTACTCTCAGAATAAACATCTACAAGCCAGTTCCCATCCTGAGCTAAGTACCTTCACTTCAGCACAGACAATAAATATCTAATTAACACAAATATCTAATTGCTTTAACAGAATAGGCAGTAAATTATATCAAAGGGAAAAAAACTAAACAGTAGGGGAAATGGGGAGAAAACTACTCAGGGGATTATTTATGTGAGAAATGTGATTATACTCACAAGTATTCTTCTCTTTAATGTACTTGGCTAAGATGTTGTCTCAGCAAACAGCTCTTGTCCCATGAAACAGTAAATGGAAGCAAGTTTTTCCAGCAAGAGGGAGAAGATGGTGGTTAGCCACAAGACTAGGTAATTAGTAAAATCTTGGCATGTCTAATATACTTGCCTTGAGTAGCATTCTGAGTCAATTGATCTGATTCTATGCTTGACTCAAAGTTAAAATAAAAAAATGAATAGGTGAACAGGAACTGATCAGTCAATATACATTATCTCTCAAGATATCTCTCAAGAATCCCATGGACAGAGGAGCCTGGTGGGCTACAGTCCAAAGGGTCGCGAAGAGTCGGACACGACTGAAGCAACTGAGCATGTATGCATGAACATAAACCATAGAACTGTCTGACAATAAACTAGAACAGTTGGAGAAGGAAATGACAACCCACTCCAGTATTCTTGCCTGGAGAATCCCAGGGACAGAGGGGCCTAGTGGGCGGCCGTCTATGGGGTTGCACAGAGTTGGACACGACTGAAGCGACTTAGCAGCAGCAAACTAGAACAGTGTCCAGAAATGATCATATTTAAATAAGTTTTCCTGACACCAGGTTGGATTGTTGTTAGAGATTTTTTAAAGTAAAATTTTCATGAATTCCAAATAAACATCTTACATGGAAAATGTACGAAGAAGATAATGATTTATAGTCGATAAAGACACATGAACTCCAAATGATTTCAGAGATTGACTCCTGTGGCAAAGATGGCCTCTTTTCTCCTGCAGGCTATGAGCCTCTTTTGCCTTTAAAGTTCATCTCATTAGAGAAGCTCTCTGCAGCTCATTCCATTTGGCCTCAGACATGTTATTCCAATGTTGCCTACATACATAATGTGAACCCCTGCATCTCAACAGAAGGCTTATACTTATTTATTTATCTGTTCATTGATTCATTCCTTCCTTACACTATCTTCTCCAACATCATTAGGGGGGAGCAAGAGCCAGCTGAGCATTAGGTTTCCCTTTGAGCATGGTAGGACGTCTGTACTGTCCTCTCATGCCCTTTGATAGCCTTGGTAAATGTCAGTTGTAGCTTTTAATGGTCAAGGGAAAAGAGGACATTGAAAATTGACATAAATCATTCATTAGAAGCATAGATTGTTAGATTGTTAACTTTGAAAAGGACCTCAGAAGTCATAAGATCAAGTCTTCCATCTAGGAACCAATCCTCTTTAAAATATTTGTAGAGGGAGAGTTTTCAACTTCTAGTTTAAAAATCATTTAGTGGTGGGAACCTCATTATATCACAAAGCAAATCTATTTTACCATTTTCCAATTCTGTTCGGAAAGTTATTCCCTAAAGGAAGCCAAAATTGAAAGTGTTGGTCTCTCAGTCATGTCCAACCCTCTGTGACCCCATGGACTGTAGTCTGCTAGGCTCCTCTGTCCATGGAATTCTCCTGGCAAGAATACTGGAGTAGGTTGCCATTCCCTTCTCCATGGGATCTTCCCAACCCAAAAACCACCACCATGTAACTCCCAGCCATGAACATTTCTACTGGCCTCTGAAGAAGCAAATGCAAAAATTGCCTTATTTATATGTCAGTCCTTCAAATATTTGGAGTGTTATTTCTTTCCGTAGTCTTCTTTTCTCCAAATGAATTGTCCCAAGCTCATTTATATATATTTTGATACCTGCATCCATTTAATAAAACCAATGTGAATATTAAGTGAAAGTCCCAAATAATACCTATAAAATAGTAAGCATTTGCACGATTGTTCAAAAGTTGAATTTACTAGTACAAAGAGATCCCATGGACTATATAGTCTATGGAATCTCTAGGCCAGAACACTGGAGTGGGTAGCCCTTCCCTTCTCCAGGAGAATCTTCCCAACCCAGAGATCGAACTCAGGTCTCCTACATTGCAGGCGGATTCTTTACCAGCTGAGCCACAAGGAAAGCCCAAGAATACTGCAGTGGGTAGCCTTTCCCTTCTCCAGGGGATCTTCCCAATCCAGGAATTGAACTGGGGTCTCCTGCATTGCAGGCGGATTCTTTACCAGCTGAGCTATCAGGGGAGCCCACAAAGCAACCTCTGGATCTTGTTTTCTCTATCCATACTTCTGGAGAAATCAGAAATCCTCTTTGGAAAAGTGTCTAATCTGTAAATGTCAATATCCTACTGCAAACTTGTTGACAAAACAGCATAATTCGTCAATGAACTCGTGGCCAAAACAAAAATCACACACTAAATACTTTACGTGGTCAAGACCTGAGTGCTCCTTGCTTGTATATTTTTGTGTTTAAAATCAGCACATCATTTTGTTAGTCTTTTTAGCAACAACAGCAAATGGTGGGTTCATTTAAATACCCTAGATTTTTTTCACTATTCCTAAACCAGATTTCTCTCTTTTTTATTTTTGCAAAATATCTCGTTGTTAACATTTTTATTATGAGCTGAGGGAAGATTGATTCCTGACTAAAATGTGGATTTTGTTTATGTATCTTCTATTTCTTTTATTTAAAATGGCAATCAAACATCATATATCATATGAATCAGAAAAGTTTTCTCTTTGATCTAAAAAAAAGTAGACCACTGAGGGATAAAACCTATTCTGTGCTAACAACAAATTCCTGGAGAAAGACTATTGGCGAACACTTCAAACTGAGACATTTGCTTATAGACATTTCAAAATCACTTTGCAAAAGACACTTGAAATATAATCAGTTGTTCTTTCTCATGCTTAATCAGAACTATTTAAATAACTTAACAATGAAAAAAAATTTCTTTACACTACTCTGATTACTGCTTGCCAATGATTATACACAAGCCTACTTTATCTAATTGGTTTACATATGCAATGATCTATTATCTTCCAAAGAATGTCGCCTCCATTTTCAAATAATAAGCTTAATATATTTAAAACACTGAAAAATGCTTTGTGCAGAAATTTGAATCTTTTTAAGAAATAAGTTAACAATTTTTGATTATCCTGGAGAAAACAGTATATGATATATAGGAAAAAATTAAAATGATATTAATTTCATAAGGGAATACTGCTAATGTCATAACAATACTATCAGATCTGCAGTTTTCTCTGGAAGAGAGAATTCCACTATTCAGACATCTGAAGTGTAACAGATCACTAGTTTGTCTAATCTTTCAGTTGTGAGTTTTATTTATGACTTTCTGAGGACTGCAGCTGTATTTATGCTCAACAGAATAAATAGAGGAAGAACAGGTGTTCACATCTGATTACTTACTCCACTGATTATAAATGAAATTATGGACACTAGGCAATTTGTTGGATTAGCCAGAAAGGAAAAGAAAAACACATCCCTCCATCTGTAAAGTTTTAGACATACAGGAAACTTATGATGATGACCTGAATTCTAGCTTATCACTTGCCTAATCGTAAGAATGCATATATCAGTCAATACATAGGCATAAAGACAGTCTGTGGATTTGAGACAGTCCTCTGATATTTGTGTCCATGAAGCAAAGGATGTAGGATAATACTATTTTTAGAGTATCTTCTGGTTTTCCAGGTGGCACTAGTGGTAAAGAATCCACCTGCCAATGCAGGAGACATAAGAGAAGTAGGATCAATCCCTGTGGTGGAAAAGAGGTCTTGGACAAGGAAATGGCAATCCACTCCAGTACTCTTGCCTGGAAAATCCCATGAACAGAGAAGCCTGATGGGCTAAGGTCCATAGGGTTGCAAAGAGCCGGACACAACTTAAGTGACTTAGCATGCACGCACACAGAGTATCTTCATTTCTAAAAAGACAGAATTTTACCCTGAAACACATATGACATTTCATGACATTTCACTTCTTTTTGACATTTATACAAATAGTATGCATTCTTTATTGTGCAAATGCTTCAACATGGCAACTATTTTATTTGTGTATTTATTTATACTGCTCTTTCTCCAAAAGGAATTAACTATGACACTTATAATGGATTAAACAATACAGAAAAATGAAAATAAAATTTTAAATAAGTAAGAAAGATGAGGCAATGGAGTAAAAATGGGTAGAAATACAAGGCAGAGTAAAGTTAGTTCAAGAAATGTGCACTACATAATCCTAGTTGTTACTGAAAAGAGGAAAATAATTATTTGTAAGCTTCACACTCACATAAAGTACTTTTTATTGCTCAAGAAAACAACAACTGTGCCTAATTCCTTGATCAGAAGGAAATTTCTTCCACAAGATCACTCACTGTGAGAACACTAAGCGGTATAATACAATCGATAATATTCTTGGTACACATAACATTGTATTTCATAAGGCTGTTCTTTTTGGAAAGCCGTCAGTATTAGCCTATGATGGCAGACCAAAGGGGGATTGAAGAAATGCAATTTTCAGCAAGGGATTGAGTTGAAAATGCAACTCAATCCTATAAAATTTTATAGGATCATGGCTTTCTGATGTTGATATATATTTGCTATGACTTAATATCATTAAATACTAGTGGTATATATAGAAATGGATATTAAACAAAAAACAAAAAGAGCAAGCCTCTTATAGTAGTTTTCAATAAATTACCCAATCATTAACTTACATGAAACAAAGTTATTCTGAAATGTTTTCTTCACATTTCTCTTAGGTTAAAATATACATTAGATCTGAGCACAGGTGCTAAAGAAGTATTTAGCTAAATATGCAAGAACGTGCAAAAGCCTATGTTGCTAAACACTATTTGCAATTCCTACCTTAATATGTTATGGTGCAGTGGGGCAAGTGCTTGAAGAAGAGCAAACATGGGTCCTATGAAAATAATGGAGAGGAGCCACTTTAAGCACCAATGAATTCACCTCAGAGAAGGTGACCTTGGAGAACAAAGAACAGGCCAGACATAGATGGAAGGCAGAGGGTTCCAGGCAGATGAAATAGTCCGTGCAAAAGCCAGAGGGTAAGAAAAGGTCATAGAACATTTAATTCACTGTGTACTCTTGAGGGATAGTTACAGAAGTTACAAGAAAGAAGGAAAGGCATGATCTCGATCATAAGAAGCTTTGTGTGTGTGTGTGAGTGCGTGCTCTGTCACGGCCGACCCTTTGCGACCCCACAGCCTGTAGCCCACCAGGCTCCTCTGTCCTGGGATTCTCCAGGCAAGAATACTGGAGTGAGTTGCCATTTCCTCCTCTAGGGCATCTTTTCAACATAGGGATCAAACCCGTGTCTTTTGTGTTTCCTACACTGGAAGGTGGGTTCTTTACCAACGGAGTCACCGGGGAAGCCCTCCATTTCACAATAAGAACTTTTTAAACTTTTCCCTAGAACAATGAGGAGCCACTGAGAAATGCTGAGCAAGAAAGAGACAAGATCATATTTGAATTTTAGAAAAGTTTCTCTGGTAGCCATATAAAGAAGGGTCTGGAAAAGGGTAAGAATAACAGTAGGAAAATAAGTCAGAATGTTTTAATAATCATATCAGAGAAGACAGTTGGAAGTGGAAACACTTAAGAGATATTTAGGAAGTTGAAAGAAATAATTGAAAGAACTTGTTGAATCATTAGAGGGTTGGTGAATGGGAGGAAAGTGGCAAAAATGACATTGAGTTTCTGACTTGAGCAACTACGAGAAAGATGTGGCCACTGTCTGCCCAAAGGAGAGAATATGGGACACTCAGTAAAAGAAAGAAAACTTCATTTTGTGGCACGTTGAATTTGAAAGCTATCCTGGGAGATGTCCAAATAAAAATGTTCAGAAAAAATTTTTGATATATGGGCCTGGGACTCAAGAAAGAGCTTTAGGATTGAGGTTTGGGTGTCACTGGTATAGACGATGATTGAGAAAATTCTGATTTAACATGGCAAACCTGCTATCCCTCCTGACATCTGAATGGAAATTACAACATAAAATTTGAGGATAGAAATCCACCTGCAGCAATGAATAGAAAAGTAAGAAGGATTACCAGCAGATAAGATCGTTCAGCACTTGTTTCTGGAAGTGCATTGATGGATGATCTAAAGGAATGAAATTGTGGTTCAGAACACCTAACAAGGAGATGTGATACTGCAGGGAGATGGGCAGTAATGTGCTCACTGGACCCTTGAAACTCACTGGGCTTAAAATTCTTAAATATAATGGAAGTTGGGAGAGATAAGAAGAAAATCAGATAGGGTAGTAACTGTTAAGTCTGGCAATGAAGAGTATGTCCTCATCATTTGCTTTGCCCTCCCTAACAACTGAAAAACAGAAATATGAAAAGGAAAAAAAGAAAGTAAAACAATTCATTATTATAACTGTGATAATGTCAATAGGAAGGAGGGATAAAAACCAATGGCTATAGGTCAATGTTAGTGTTCTTTCCTTTAAAGAACAGGAAATAAAGTCAGAACTAAAAGCAAGAAAGGAGAAAATAAGGCATAGAAAAAGCAGAAAATTATTGGGAAATAAAAACGAAACCATAGAAACAAGTCCAAATATATCAGTAATCATAATAAACAGAAATGGCTTAAGCCCCTGAAACATGTAAGATGCTGGGCAGACAAAAGTTTTGTTTGAACATCATTATGTAAGAAATGGGGTATGCTTATCTTGTTCGCCCACAATGGGTACAGAATCTTCACTGCAATTGTCTGGACCACGAATCCACCTTTGGGTTTGTCATTTAGCTTTAAGAATGCAACAGTAGGGATCTCTATTGAATGAAAAATACATTCTATTGAACTAAATTTTATTCAGTTTGAGTTTTGGGTTTTCTCTCACTAGGAATTGATGAAAGCCTTGATAAGTGTGACAATGACAATTACCTGTTCTGTGCTGTGCCTGGTTCGGCTCTTTATTCTTTCACTGTCCAGTTTGTTCTGAATTTCTTTTTTGTAATCCATACCAGCTCATTCAATACTAATCACTTATAGTTCAGGTTTTAAATGACAACAATCTTACTCACTGAATGCTTAGTATTTCCTTTAGTAATGTTGCTATAATGTCTGATATGACTACAGTACAGGAATTCATCCTGCCTGTTACTTGAGTGGCCCCACATTTTCTGTCTGCCTCCAAATATTCCTTCAGCTGTCTCTGGATTTTGTTCTGTGGTTTCTGTCCTTGGAGGCAAATGATAACTTCCCAATTGTATTTGAGTTTAAAGCTTTTCCCCATTGGACAGATTCTTAGGTACTGAATCATATCTTCTAGTTACAGGAGCCTAACTGTTTAACTATTCTATGCCTACTATAATGTAAACTAACCACATATTTTATGTTGACACTAAATTAATGCTCAGAAATCAAAGAAAAAAAAAAGCAAGAAAAACTGACAAGATATCTTTAGAAGGTGATAAGAGTTGATATGGTTTTTTCAGTAGTCATGTACGGATGTGAGAATTGGACCATAAGGAAGGCTGAGCACTGAAGGATTGATGATTTTTAACAGTGGTGTTGGAAAAGACTTGAGAGTTTTGGACTGCAAGAAGATGAAACCAGTCAATTCTAAAGGAAATCAATCCTGAATATTCATTGGAAGCACTGATGCTAAAGCTGAAGCTCCAATACTTTGGCCATCTGATGCGAAGAACTGACTCATTAGAAAAGACCCTGATGCTGGAAAAGACTGTAGGCAGAAGGAGAAGCGGATGACGGAGGACGAGATGGCTGGATGGCCTCACCGACTCAACGGACATGAGTTTGGACAAACTCCAGGGAATTGTGAAGGACTGGGAAGGCTGGCATGCTGCAGTCCATGCGGTCACAAAGAGTCGGACATGACTGAGCAACAATGCTCAGTCGAAAACTAATGATATGAAGTACACAAACACATTTTTACCAAACTATGAATAATCTTACATAATTAAAAAGAGTTAAGTGTTCAACCAAAGAAAGTTCTGAATGTGTTTTGTGTTAGGGTTTTGAATAAAATACAAAATGTTTTTGGTGTTAAAAAAAAAAAGAAAAACTTGGTCCAAGGGTCTTCCCTGATGGCTCAGAGTAAAGAATCCTGCTGCCAATGAAGGAGACCCAGGTTCAATTGCTGGGCCAGGAAGATCCCCTGGAAAAGGAAATGGCAACCCACTCCAGTATTCTTGCCTGGGAAATCCCATGGACCGATGAGCCTAGAGGGCTACAGTCCACGGGATTGCAAAGAGTCAGACATGACTTAACAACTGAGCAGGGACACCACCAAACAGGAGTGAAACTGTCCTGCTTGCCTTAGAATAAGTCCACATTTTCTCTGCGACTCTAGATTTCTTATCTGTAAAATGGGGATAGTAATAATGTGTACCTCATAGGATTTGCTGGGAAGATGAAACCTGCTCATATATGTAAAGCACTTAGAGACAAGTACACGGACCACATATGCTTTCAACAGTTACTAGCTACTCTCGGCCTTAACTCATCAAACCACACCAAGCTCCATTACAGGCACTGCAAGTACATCACCAAACAAAACGAATCCAAATTTTGGGCTTCATGGTTTTTGCATTTGTAGTAAGAGGATGCAGACAGTAAAACAGATAAGCAAATGATGTGATATACCAGCCAGTAGTAAGTTCCATGAAGAAAAATGAAGCAGAGAATGAGGAGGGGGAGGGCTGGGATTGGATGCGGTGATTTTAGCAGGGTGGTGCAGAAAGGCATTGCTGGAGGAGGGATGGGAGTGAGCTCTGTGCATACAAGGAAAAAGACCACTCCGGGCAGAGAGAAGAGTAAGTGCAAGCACCCCGAAGTAGGAGTCTACACGGAATAATCAAGGAGCAAGATGGCCAACGTGGGTAGAGCAGAGTAAGGCAGAAAGCAGTAGGAGGCTAGGTCAAAGACATAACAGGGGACCAGCTTGTGGAGGTCCTTTTATTCTGAGTGACATGGCAAGACACTGGAGGTTGTGAGCACGGGAGTGTTATGATCTGACATACATTTTATAGGATCGCCCTGGACACAGAGAGGCGAGGTGAGACACGGGGATGGAGATCAGGTAGGAGGCTGTTTCTGAAGTCCAGTCTACAGATCATGATGGCTCTACCTAGGGTTGTTTGAGGGAGAAGGTAAAACATAGTCAGGCTATATAGATATTTCGACAGGAGAGGTGACAGGTTTTCCTGATGGATTAAATGTGAGGTTTGAAAGGAAGAATGGGGTGAAAAATGACTTAATATCACCAAGGTTTCTCAGCAATCAGATCAATAAAAATGGAAACCTGGAATAGAAAAAAAAGAAAGAAAACAAAAAACAAGCATGACTTAATTCAACTGAGGTCTGAACCTGAGACTCTGCAAGCTTATTTATATTAACCGGATTAGGGAAGATTTGAGTAATGGTTTGGGGAAGGAAGGAACAAAGTTGTCACTGTTGGTTTTCCTCTTCCTTTTATTATTATTGCCATTATTTTTGTTGTAATGAGAGGTAGTTTCACCAGCCCTTCTCTTTTTATTCTTAATCCATCTCCTATCAGATTTTCTCTTTTTTCCCAGCAGGTAATAAGCCACTGTGCATCCCACCCCTCTATTTGGTCAACACACTACAGCAAGCTGATCCTTTTTTTTTTTTTTTCCAGGGCTGAGTCTGAAGTTTATTTTTGCATGGCTCCTTTATACCCTTAACAACATCTTTGGGGGAAGTGCATATTGCTTACACACAGGGCATCTCAAAACATTACAGCAACTTTTCCTATGGTCATCTAGTCTCATAGAGAAGTAGATGGATACTTAGCATGACTCTCTATCCAGGGAATATAACCTTGACCCTAGCCACACACACCCCCCCATTTCTACATTCACATCTTCCTTCTCAATCTCCCCAGTAGTGTTGTTATAAAAGGAAACACCTGCTTTTTCTTCTTTTGGACATTTTGCTGTTCTTTGCTTTTTCTCATTTTAGCCATTTCTCTTCCACTTACTCCAGGTTCCATTTATCCTCCCACCAATTCTTCCCCACTAATAACAATGTCTGCTTTCACTCCCATGAACTCTCCTACAACCCATCAACACGGCAATAAATCTCCTGACCTATCTCCCTAGCTCATCCCTTTCCACCGGTCCTCAATTAATATTTTTTGCTGCAGGAAGAGTCATTTGAGGTCTCTGAGTTTGATCCTCTGTAAAATAAAGGAATTAAACTAGATTATCTCCAAAGATATTTTCAGTTCTAACTTCTGAGATCAAACTGACTCTGTTTATTCAGTATTTTTTCATGTGTGGCAATTTCTCATTTCCTAGTGAGCTCATCCTCAATTTTTCCCCCCTTCATTACTTCCTATAGTTTCCAAAATCCTAACCACATTTTTCTTAAAATGGTCAAACCAAATGGTTTTCACCCATACCTTAATGTTAATCAAAAGAGTGTGTTTCTTTTTTTAAATTTTTCCTAACATTAGCACACAAAATAATTAAAGGAAAATGTTTTGAAAATAAACTTATTTGGACATTTCTTTACCCTGGGTGAGATGTTATGATTTTCTTTGAAAAATGTGTGACTGAAAAGTGTTGTTAATGCCAGTGACAAGCAGCTAATGGCACAACATCACTTTGATTTTCTGACACACCCCTGAGCTCTCCATCTTCACATCTTTGTGGTGTCCTCACCTTTGACTTTCTTTTGTCCTGTAACTGCCCATTTTGATCAGCTAATGAGAAAGTGAAAGTGATAAGAAGAAAACAATTTAGCTCAGCCAACTGCCTCTTTTTCAAATAAGGAAACAGTTTGTTCTTCAAGATTTCAGACTAAGTTAGAAACATTTTAAAAATCCTGTACACAGAGGTCATTTTTAATGCTTTTATTTAGCAAAAGTTCCAGGTGATTTTAAAATACATTGGACATCCCATTCATTGAGGAAGGAAAGTTGTTCCAAAACATTTTTTAATAGTCCTAAGCTGATTTTGTCTATCAAAGCAAAAAAGGGAAAAATCTACCCCAAAAAATGTCTTTCTATAGTGGAAGTTACATAGCTGGACTTCCTAGACATTAAAGAAATTCACACACACGCACACACACACATTTATATAATTAGAAATATTCCATTTTTAAGATTAAATTTTACCAAACACATTGTGACTATAAATGGGTTACTTGAACACAGTAGTTATTTCTACTTGTTTTTAGCAAGAGAGCTGGTCTTCACATTATATAATCCTAGCTTATAAATTTTACTCTGAAAATCATAGGATACATTTGTCCTGCCGAGCCTTCTCTGCTCAAATGAAACCATTTCTTCTGAGTCCCAGGTACAGGACACCTCTCCCTCCTCTGAATTCCACTGGAACTCACCTTTCGTCCTTCTTGCCCCCATACTTCCTAAATCAGACTCTCTCACAACTATCAATAAATATTTATAGAAGAAAAGAAGGAGCAGAAAAATAAATAAGCATTGTAGGTTAACAGAAAAAAGTACGGCTCTGAGTCAAACAAACCTTATCATATTTCATCTATTTATTCACCACATGACTGAAGACAGTTGATTTCATCTCTGTGAGTCTTAGTTTCCTCATCTCTATAAAGGATAATAAAAACCTTCCACATGGGGTACCATGAAGATCACATTACATAAGATTGTAAAGCATCCCGCACATAAGAGGCACCCAATAAAAGTTATTTCCCCTTTCCCATATCAGCCAATCATTACTAGTTCAACCCTGTAGGGCACCTGATTGAACACAGGGATGCTTCTAAGCTGTGAGCTTTTTGAAGGCAAAATCTTATTAATCTTTGAATTTCTTATAGAGTCCCAGATAGTGAATTGTACTGTTGGGAGGCACAGTAACTGTTTTGCATTAAACTGAGGGTAAACCAGGATCCCCCCTAATCTGTGAAACAATTAACTATGGACTTTGGCACGTGGGGCTCTTCTGGGAACACAGCTCCTCTTGTGAGCAACCTATGGCTCGGGCCACACCCACCTGGAGATGGCCCACTGTGGTTTAAACGAGGATAACTAACTTTCCTGAATTCTATGGTGACTGTTAGAACACTGCTCCATTTCCCACCGTAGAAACTGCTGAGGACAAACTGACCTTCCCCTGGGAGAGGCTGAACTCACCAAAGTGTGCCTGCAACACCACAGGTCAAATAAACCTGGGTGATAAACTCCAGCTCATCCCTGACCAGCCTTGAGACCCGGGCACCTGCTCACAGAGCCTCAGCGAAAACACATAAAGATAGTAACGTTACTGAGGTCATCACACTGCATACAGAAGGAAGGTGAGGCTTTGGAACATGTTTTAACAACTCCGAAGTAGGATGCAACCACAAAGACTAGAAAGTCATTGCTTTGTATCATATGGGGCTCTCCCTTATGGGAGATGCGAGTCCAGGCTCTCATCCACTCTATTCTCTTCTTTGGCCAACTGACCAATTCTTCCTTTATAATCCACTTCAGTTCAGCAGAAAAGCTGTGTGTGTGTGTGTGTGTGTGTGTGTGTGTGTGTGTGTGTGTGTGTGTGATCACACAGTGACGACATCTAGGTTAACTCCCGAACTCTTCTTCTACCTGCCAAGTCACAAGCCAGAGCAGCGGTGCGTTCACAGGCCAGCAACGCACAGACCGTGCCGCAGGGGCCATCTGCCCGCCGGCGCAGACCTGGGCCCGTCCCCTTTCCGTCTGATGCTGGAACCGCACTGCACAGCCCAACGGCTCGTGGATTTTTCTGGGCGTCAGTCACGGCACCCTTTGCAAAATATTTCCAAGAAGATCCAGTTCAACCAAAGCAGAGCCGAAAGTCAGCCCCAGACTAAAGAAGGCGGGTCGGGCTTGGGGGTTGGGGGGAGTGGGGCGGGCAGGACCCGGGTTTCCAGCCGAGGAAGAATCTTGGCTTCTAGGTCAGTAACTAGCATCAGGCCAGGCTTCCTAAGGAAACCCGGAGGGAGGGAGGCGGATCCATCATCACCCTAGACACCGCACACGGAAGACCGAATCTTCCCGAACTTCTGATAAAAGTCCTCCTCTGCGCGGGCCAGGGCTTCTTCGTCGATGTACACCGCCGGCCTCTTGGCCACGAGGAAATACTGCACCTTCCTGCGGCTCCAGCCCAGCACGTACTGAAGCCAGCCGCACACGGCGGCGGTGGAGCGCCCCACGCCGGCGTTGCAGTGCACGTACACCGTGTGTCCCTTCTCGAGCAGCGCGTGCAGGAGACACACCGCCTGCGGCAGCATCTGGACGCGGCCTGCGGGAGACAGAGCATAGCGCAGCCGGGTGAGACGGGAGCCACCCGGGGCCGCCCCGAACAGTCACTCCTGCGGCGGGAGAGGCGGGCGCGGCGGAGCTAGCCTCCCTCCTTTGTGTAGAAGGAAAAGGTGAGCCGATCGCAGAACCTGCTCATCACCAAGTGGAAAGAGCAGCCGGGAGGCAGTAGGTCAGATCTGAATTGTCCCTGGGTTTTGCTGTTCTTTTGAGTGAGCCTGCATCCCTGCAAACCTCCCTTCAAAGGGAATTTCACTAGCGCCCAGCCTCAGAAGCATGGGTCCTTTCATCTATCAGAGGGGTCTGGGCAGAGGTTTAAAGGATTTCAAAGAGAAGTTCACAGATCCCATCACCTGAATTTCCTTTAATCCAATAGGCTCTTCCAGGTAAACGCAAAACAGAATTAGTCTGTACTGGTTAAAGGAGTCCATCTGCCTCATCTTGGACATAAGCTAATTTTGATTTGTCCAAGGGAATGGCTAACTTGTTAATTGATACAGGTGGGATAGCCACTCATTCATGTATTCCCTCCTGATAACTGTGTGTATTGGGGCTTCCCTGGTAGCTCAGCAGTCAAGAATCCGCCTGCAACACAGGAGACCTGGCTTGAATCCTTGGGTCAGGAAGATCCCTGGGAGAAGGAAATGACAACCCACTCCAGTATTCTTGCCTGAGAATTCCCATGAACAGAGGAGCCTGGTGGGCTACGGTCCATGGGGTTTGGAAGAGTCAGACACGACTTGGTGACTAAAGCACCACCACCATCACAGTCTGTACTAAAACTGACTCAGTTTCCCTTTACTGGGCAATTATGATTACAGGTGTTGCTGCCCTGGGGCTCCTGTCCTGATGATTAGATGTCCAGTGTCTTCCCCTCAGCACACTGAGACAGGATATATAATGCTCTGCTGAGGCCCATTGGACCCATGCCCTCTCTATCATCCCAGGGACAGAGAGCCCCCCTGAAGCCAGCAAACTCTTAGATGCCTGGAGTTTCTTCTGCTCTCAGATTCTCAGAGCAAAATGAATCTGGTGGATTTTTTTTTTTTTTTGGAAGGTGGAGGATGGTCATTGTAAATTACTTCGAGAATGGGTGGAAGAGGGAAACTATACAGAGACCTGGGTGAAAACTGTGTGCTCTGACCTCACATCCCCCAGCTACTCTATGTCCTCAACCACACGGAGACACCACAGCCCTGGGGGGGCGGGGGGGGGGGGGGCGGTGGAGAGGGGCGTCTCTCGAGGGTCACAGAGAAGGCCTGTCCAGCCTTCACACTACCATCCCATTGGATGACTGCAGAGGTGGGAAATGCCCCCCTGCAAATAACCTCACACCAGATCTTCACTGAGGCCTGCAATTCTCCCATGAGAGCTGCTCAGGTAAGTTTAAACTTTCCTTAGATGCCCTTTTTTTTTTAAATGCAAGTGCCTTGAAGGGGCCAACACAACAGATTGCAGTCAGGCCTCAGCACCTTAGAAGGAGAGAGTTACCAACCCCCCCCCCCCCCCCCCCCCGCCCCGTGGCCTGAAGACCCTCCCAGTGACCACTCTACTGTGTCAGGAGGGGGCTTAGCTTCAGGCCCACCCCGCTATGATATCTATCAGAGCCGGAGATCTCTATGAAGCCAAAAAGGATTTTAGTAGCTCCCGGTGTTCTGTTACTCCCTCTGACTAAGGAATTTAAAGGCCCCACATGGCAGTTGAGAGGTGGTTTTAACAGGAATGATTTAAGCAGAGCACTCTTCACAGTTCTCTCCCCAGTGCCTGTTGCCACACTTTCATGTCCCCTGCCTGGTCCCTGAGGGCATCTGAATTAAAGTCACACCAGCCCCTAGGCCTTGCTAGACTTCTGAGTCCAAACTGTGCCATAAACTTTAACTGATCTATGCCTCTGTGCTTGGTTGCAGGGTGCTCTGAGGACAGAGCTTGGGGGGCCTGCCATACAGTCACTCTCCTAGAGGCAGTGAAGTAACACCTGAGATGTAACAAGGTATAAGACACCATATGTATCAGACAGTGGTCTCGCTGGATGTCTCACGGAGAGAACTGTGTCTTTGGTCCACTATTTAAGTTCAGAAATCAGATGAGGCAAAACCTCCAAGGTCTGTACGAGTGACCATGCTGATAACCGTGAGGCCTGTTCGAATGCAGACTTCTCTTGCTTAGAGGGGGGTATTAGAAGTTTAAGGACTGTTGGCCAGGAAAGGAACTCCCGACGACGGATCCAGGAAGCTTGGGCTCGTCCTGCTCCTGGCTCAGCTGGCATCACTTCTCAAGTTCCCCAGTTTCCATGTTCATTGCCAGGGAATTAACAGAAACATTTTTAATGGGCGTTTTCAGCAAATGCCCAATACACAAGTAGACCACAGCAGCCACTGGCAGGAGGAGCTGCTTGGAGTCAGAGACCCAGAGTTAATGCTCAGCTTCTGTGGCATCAGGACCAGCCTGCCCTGGCCAGGTCTACATGGACCCATCAGAATCCCCTCCCTTTTCCTTCTCTCTGGCCAGAAGTACCCCCAGGGAAGGATCTGCACCAAACAGCCAAAATGATCTAATATTTCCCTCTTTCCTTTTTATCTGTAAAAGATTCTTCAACAGGTATTTTGGAAGTTGAGAAAGGATTTGTGTTAGTTTAAGGTTCAGTGAGCTCAGACACATAATCCTGGAATGTAAATGTCAGCTGCCACTCGGAAACTCCGGAAGGCTCCCAGTTTAAACACAGGTCTCACCCACCAGAGGTCCTCTCCTAGAATCACTCAGCCATCCCACTTCAGAACTGCTGAACACTTCTTTAAATAACATGAAGAAAGAATAAAAAGGGGCACCAGCCTATCTAGGATGCCATCCATCTCAGCCTGGCCTCAGCTGGAGCCCTCCTTTATTTTGACTCTGCTTTGATCGGTGGCTCAGACGATAAACAATCAGCCTGCAATGCAGGAGACTCAAGCCCAATTCCTGGATTGGGACGATCCCCTGGAGAAGGGAAGGGCTACCCACTCCAGTATTCTTGCCTGGAGAATTTCATGGGCAAAGGAACCTGGTGGGCTACAGTCCATGGGGTCACAAAGAGTTGGACACGACTGAATGACTTTCATTTCACTTCACTTTGATGGACGACAGGGAACATGTACTGGGCTGTTTCCGTCTGCTGACGCTGTTCTAAGCTCTGCATGCGACAGCCTTTGCAGCCACCTCTCAACAAATATGGGGCTGGCACTATTATCACCCTCAGTTGCATCAGAAGTTTGTGCAAGGTTATTCCTTAATGGCCACTCCAACCCAGCCGTCCAAATTCTGAAGTCTCTGGCTTTAACCTCTGTACTACCACCTTCCCTAACCTACCTGGTCCATGGTTGGCTTGCTGGCCCCCATGCAGTCAATGCGAAGCCCCAGTGAGTCCCTGCCCCCCACTTCCCGAGTCATGCAGCAGCTGTCACCGCAGTGGGACAGGGGCATCCTCCCTGGGGCTCAGCATCTCTGTCCCTACCCAGACGGCTGTCTGTGTCCTACAAGTGCATGTCTTCTTGCTTGAAAACCCATTCTAGGGAGCCAGAGCAAATGCGTGTCATCTTGAAAAAATCACCACAACCTAAAAGTTGGCAGTTATGTTTTATTTGGTGGGAATTTTTAGGACTTCAAGCCCGGGAGACAGAAACTCAAGTCACCCTGAGAGAACTGCTCCAAGGAGGTGAGCGGATGAGCCAAGGAGGTCAGGGAGTCTGAACATCAAAAGATTATTGTTAAGTAAAGGAAACCAGATGTCCCCAGTTAGGGAATGTATCTTTTCTATGTAGGGGAAGATGCAAGAGTCTGAGCTCACTGGAACCATTCCTTTCATATGCATCTGAGCTTTCATCTGAGCTATCCTGGGGCCAGTATCCTGTGGTCATCACATCCTGAGCTCCCGTGGGCTCACCCATAGGGAGTGACTGCAGTCTGAGGGTTGTGGATTATGGGTATTCTTCTTCCTCAGTGCCCTTTGACCTCACCAGCTCACATCAGAGGGGTGGAATCACTGATGACTTGACATCCTTGTTTACTGATATGGCAGGAAATATTCCACTTCTCATACATAACCCACCAAGGAATCACACAAGGGTCCCCAGGATCAGGGCTCACCCAATAAAGCCAGTGTCAACCAGAGCCCCTAAGGTGAATGTTTCATATGTTTAGCCTCCAGATGGAATTTAATTCAATAAAATGCTAGCATTTTTAAAAACAATAATACCCCCAAGGCAAGAGAGAACCACTGATTTTTTTTTTTAATGTAAAACATTCCAAATTTTAAATGTTGGCAAGTAAGTTGAAAATTTTAAAGCCAGTGCAGGTCCAACAAAACACTCCACCATCTGTGATTTTTACTTTGGAATCTAAAACAGGGCTTGACTCCCCATAGATGCTCAATAAACATTCACTGAATACATGAATTAAAACAAAACCATTAATACTGATTTGATCTGAGACAGTCCAAGACCCTTCTTATCTAATTTCTGGTCCACATCTCCTCCAAGTTAATCCAACTCTGGAATGGCTTTTGGGGGTCCCTGAAGATATCTGAGGTTGACGTAAGGCTGACCCTGAAAGAAATTGTTCCTGGCACAAGTTTCAGCCTTTCCAACACACACACACAGGTCTTTCCTTTCTTAATCCAGAGGCAGATTAATGCTGAATATATTACAATTTTATTTGACCACATCTTCTTTTCTTTAATTTAGATAAGGTCCCTGTTATCTATAACACCCTTTAATAGAAACGGAAGAACTTGGCACTGATAATATGGCCCCAACTTTGGAATTTTCAAAGCTCTTCCATATCAATTATCTTATTCTACTGTTATAATCCTGTAAGGCAGATATTATTACTCCTCGTTTTCCAAGTCTGCCCGTAGCACACAGCTGCTCCACTGTGATGAGGCTCACGCCCAGGTGCCGTGGCTCCAAGGTCAGTGTCTGTGCCTCGTGGCAACACTGCCTTTAGTGTGTTGAGTCAGAGAAAAGACTCAGACCGTGACAACAAAGGGGTGGGCAAGGACTCTGAAGAGCATATGAACCCATTTGGGAGGCAAGGTTAGACCGTCTGTTATAAACGGCGCTGTGCTGACAGAGGTCAAAACACAGTCTGCGTACTTCCTGTGGGAAGGATAACTTATTTTCTAATGAACATTTTTTTATGTGTTCAGGTGAGTGCTACATTTGGGAGCTTTTTGTTTCTCAGGTGAAAGACAAACAAAACAAAACAAAAAAATCTTTTTCTTTTTTTTTTAAAGAAAAGAAAAAAAAAACCTAAACAATCCCAACCCTTCTGCATGACAAAAAGTACAAGAGTGAGAATCGATGGCACAATTGATTATAACAGGTCTGTGACGACCAGTGGTGACAGTCAGGCCTAACAAACTCTCTTCCTTCTCAGACTTTATCTGACAGCATTATGCTGCGGCTCAAAACACTTCCAGATGGATTTTTCTCTGGAGTTCTAAAAATATTCAGCTGAATTAATCTCTGTGTTCATTGTGCTAATGTTGTGAGCCATGGAGATTGATCTATTGGTCAAAAATTCCTCTGCAATTCAGGAGGGGTTGTTAACCCTTTGATTACTCCCCCAGGTTTTGCTGAACCACAGAAACTCTTTACTCTTGGGTTTTGGCTTTTTTCAAGTGGGAGCCTTAATTTTGCCGCCATTTCTCTGGTTTCCAAACTGCTTCAGTGTGAAAGACGGTCCATTGTATGCTCGGGTCCTGGTGATTCCAGGACCCTCACAAGATTTTAATACAATTACAGTGGCTCCTTGAGGATAGCATTTTCCCTCAGGCTTCTGCATATTCCCAAACTATCAAGCAAATTGCCTACCAGTTAGCAGGGTTTTGGGGTAATCAGTGCATGGGGGTAGGGCCGGCCATATTTATCTCAGCTTCTCTGAGCCTAGTCTCACATCCTATTCTGATGGGATAATGAAGCTAGAAGATCACAACCAGACTGAGAATCAAACCCTCCCTGGAAGCTATGGGCACGCGATCCTCACAACCTCCTCAGTTTTGAAGCCAGAGAAGCAAACTGGACGGGGCAAATATGACCCAGGTTCACTCGGCTTTTCTGTGCAAATCATGTTTTGTTTTGTTTTCTAATTCCTTGAAAAAAGACAGAGCTCTCAAAGCTAAATCAAGCTTCTTTGGATCAACATTCATTACCAAGAAGAGTAACCAACCAACCAAACCTTCAGAAAGAAAAATAATACCTCATCCCCAGCGATAGTTCAGTTCAGACGGACCCACTGAGGGGCCCAGCCTGGCCAGCAGGACCATAAATATTCATCAAGAGTCAAGATGGCCAAGGCCCTAAGACCGTCAGAGTCCCCCATCCCCACCTATATCTTGGAGTACTGACTGGGGAGACAAGCTAGCTCCCTAAAAACTCATGAAGTGCAAGTGAAGATCGCTCGGTCATGTCCGACTATTTGTGACCCCGTGGACTATAGCCTGCCAGGATCCTCAGTCCATGGAATTCTCCGGGCCAGAATAATGAAGTGGGTAGCTGTTCCCTTCTCCAGGAGATCTTCCCAACCAAAGAATCAAACCCAGGTCTCCCGCATTGGAGGCAGATTCATTACCCTTTGAGCCACCAAGAAAGACCAAGAAACTCATGTCTTTGTCTAAATCCAGCTGATGATGAACATGGCAGGTTGAAAGTGTGGGTGGTGGTCTGTATAAAGTGCATGAAGAGTCCGTATGAGCGTGTAGAGAAGCTTCATTGCACGGTGGCAGGCGCAGTGTTCTGAGTCTGACTGCATGTGTTGAAATCCAGGCTGTGTCTCTGCTATATGACACCAGCCAGGTCACTTAACTTCTGTGTCCCTCATTCTCTTTCTCAGCAAAATGGAGATAACAACACCTGCCTGGACTCTTGTCGGGAGAATTAAATGAGTTAACGTTCAAAAGTGTTCAAAACAGAGTTTGATACATAATGTATTTGGGGGGGAAGACGACTGATGATAGAAACATTTCTTTGCTGGACATCACTATCTTCCTTCTTTCCTCCAGAATAGCAGTTCACCAAATGCCTTCAGAAGGACTGATGCTGAAGCTGAAACTTCAATACTTTGGCCACCTGATACGAAGAACTGACTCATTGGAAAAGACCCTGATGCTGGGAAAGGTTGAAGGCAGGAGGAGAAGGGGACAACAGAGGATGAGATAGTTGGATGGTATCACTGACTCGATGGACATGCATTTGAGCAAGCTCCCGGAGTTGGTGATGGACAGGGAAGCCTGGCCTGCTGCAGTCCATGGGGTCGCAGAGTCGGACAGGACTGAGCCACTGAACAGAACTGAAACGCCCTGATTCTGCGCCAGTCCATAGCTCTCTGCTGCCCTCTGCTGGCATCTGATTGATATTATTCGAGTAGCTTGTTTTCTTGGATTCAGAGATCTCCACTCCTTTCCTTCAAGAACCCTATTCCCCAACCAGGCTGAAATACAGATTATTCCTCTAAAATCCCACGCCTCTGTGCCTTGGTTGTTTCTCCCACCGCCATGCCCTTTCTCCCTCTATGTTGACCTGCCACGCCCACCTCAAATCCCAGGACACTTACTTCGCCTCCCCGTCCTTCTCTGCAGAAATTCTCCTCCCACACCATTACCCTCCTAGCGCGCTGACTCATCCTTCTCATCACCTTCTTCTTCGCACTTTAATTAGCTTTGAACTTGCCTTACTGCCTCTTACCGTGAGATCAAACTGTTCCTTATTTGTCTCCGATCCTTGGCAGCACCCGTGTCACACCCTAATTCCCTCTTCACGAAGACAGGTTCCGCCAGTGTTTGTGCGGTAAAGGGAAGCATCACAATTGCCGCCCTGCCCCGAGCTGCAGTTCTCTCTCCTTACCTCTCACCTTAGCTGCTGCAGTAACTTCCTAACTGGCCTCCCCAGACCCGCTGTGGGCCCATCCCCGTGTTCTCCACCCTGCAATCAAAGGATGCTTTTGGGGGGTGGCGGGGAGAAAGGTTATCTTGGCATCTCTCAGCCTCCCTCCCTTTCAACTGCTTCTCACTGCATAAGCATAGAGTCTCAAGTTTTCTTTGTGTCCCAAGTCCTGCAGGACTTCGTTCCCTTCTTCCCAGACCTGCAGCCACACTGACCGTCTTTCAGTTCCTACAATACCTGTGCTCTCCTGCAAGGAGGACTCTTCCCACGCTACTCTGTCTGTCTGGAAGCCTCCTGCCCACCTCACTTGTGCCCAACTCCCGCTTCCGATCTCAGTTCAAGCACACCCAAGAAAACCTTCCCTGGCCCTTTTTCCTAGGTCTCATTTGCCTGTGCGTGCTCTCGTTGCAGGATCCGTGTGACTTTCTAATCGGAAAACTGACCAGAGCTTTACATTTCTATTTGCAGTCATTTGATTAATGCTTATCTTCCCTATTGGACTATAGCTTCATGAGGACGGGAGTTGTGCCTGCTTTTCTTCACCTTTGAATTCCCAGCCACCAGCCTAGGGCCCCACACACATAGTAGATACACAATAAGTATGTTTGATGAATAAATAAATTAAAAGAACTAATGTGAAACAGAATCTTAGCCAAGGTGTCAAAAGATATATATATCTTATATATACCATATATGTATATATACATATATATATATATGTATGTATAATATATTACCCCCAAAACCTTATATTTCTTCCATATCTATCATTCGCATACAGGTTTTCAGTTATAGGTAGGTAGGTAGATAGGCAGACAGACAGACAGGCAGAAACCACCCAGGGCTTCTCTGAACCACATTCCACAAGCCCCCTCGGACGCTTACCTTCCGTGCTCATGTCTGGGGTGGGCATCCAGATGTAGGCCAAGCCTTCCTCCTTGTACAGCTTAATCATGGTGTCTGGGGTCATGGGTTCTGGGTAGCGGTTACAGCCTGAGGAATTCTGTACAATATCCCATTCCGTCTGGAAATTCATTACAGCTGTGACCCCGAGTTCATGCTTCAGTTTGATGGTTACGTGTTCCACTTGGCGAGGGCAGCTACCCAGCCAGATATTTGGTAGGATCCTAAGAAGGACACATGGAGTCAACCATAACTATTGGTGTTATAGCAGCTGCATAAAACATGCAGTATTAAAATGCAATTAACCTTTAACACTGGCACAGGAAAAGCTGTATTAAGAACATGACAACCAATATTATTATTAAAAGACAAAAATACTGGCGGTGGTGTTTTGAGGGAAACAAATAATTCAATTAACTAGAAGGTCAGGGTATAAGCATTAGGAAACCAAATCTAGCAATATATTAAAATAAGTCCACCATGTTACACTTATTCCATGAATATTAGGAAATCCATCAACATATTTCAAAATACTAACAAATTAAGGGCAAAATTCCTATGATTATATCATAAATTCTGGAAAATATGTGCTAGAATTCAGCAATCATTCCTGTTTAAAGCTCTGTATAAAAATTTCAAATAGTATGAGATTAAGAGAAACTAATAACAACCTTCTTTTAAATAAAATCAAAGTAAAGATTATTTACATTAGTATTCAACATTATTCTATATGCTTCATCTAAAGCTATAATGTAGAAGAAGAAATCTCTATCAAAAAAAGATTCAACTACAAGAGCTATGAACAATATTAAAAGTATTAAGATTAAATTATCTGGATGAAGGAAAATACACAAAAATCAAATAACCATTTTCTGTACTACTAATAGCCAGGTAGAAATAGATTGGGAGGAGGAGGGGAAGTCTTATTCAAAAATAATGACAAAATTATAAAATATCTAGGAACGTCTTTAACCCAGAAAAAACTATAAAATTTTATTAGAGGACATTATAAAAACAATAACAACAAATAAGTAGACATACTGTGATGCTGTGATTTATTATAAGAAACACATATTTGTTCTTCATCCCCATATCTGACACAGAGTTCCTAAATCCATTGAAATTTCCTAAGTGATGACAGCCATAAAGGTGTCTTTTCTTAATGAGGTAATTTTTAAAATGCAGCTAAGGGTGGGGCTGGTTGCCAGGGTTTCCAACCCTGTGATTAGAGGGTTGGAATTTTCATCCCACCCCCTCATCTCCTGGGAGGGGAGAGGGACTAGAGGTTGAATCAGTCACCTTTGACCAGTAATTCCATTGACCAGGCCTATGAAATGAAGCTCCATAAAAAAACAACAAGGTTTGGGAAGACTCCAGGTTGGTGAATACAGGATAATGGGACAGAGGGTGTGGAAGCTCTGCTCCTTTCCCATGCCTTCCCCTAGGCATCTCTGATATCTGACTGTCCCTGAGTTACGTCCTTTTATAATAAACTGCTGATCTAGTAAGTAAAGTGTTTCTTTGAGTTCTGTGACCTCCTCTAGAAAATTAATCAAATGCAAGTGTAAGGAGGGGCATGGGGAACCCCCAGTGTGTAGCCAGTCAGTCAGAAACACAAGTAACAACCTGGGCTTTCAACTGACCTCTGAGGGCAGGTTGGGGGGATGGGGGGTGTCTTATAGGACTGAACCATTAGCCTGTGGAATCTGATGCCATCTGGGGGTAGGAATTTCCTTGTGGATATTGAAGATTATTATGGAAAAAATAAAAGGATAAAATTTTAAACAAAGAGAAACGCTGGAAACCCAGAAAAGACTTACGGTGCCCTGAAGAGGGGAAAAGTGAAAGTGTTAAGTTGCTCAGTCACGTCGAACTCTTTGCAACCCAATGGAGGCCCACTAGCCTCCTCTGTCCATGGAATTCTCCAGGCATTCCTGGAGTGGGTAGCCATTCCCTTCTCCAGTTCAGTTCAGTTCAGTTCAGTTCAGTCACTCAGTCGTGTCTGACTCTTTGCAACCCCATGAATTGCAGCACGCCAGGCCTCCCTGTCCATCACCAACTCCCGGAGTTTACCCAAATTCATGTCCATTGAGTCGGTGATGCCCTCCAGCCATCTCATCCTCTGTTGTCCCTGTCTCCTCCTGTCTTCAATCTTTCCCAACATCAGGTTCTTTTCCAGTGAGTCAGTTCTTGGCATCAGGTGGCCAAAGTATTGGAGTTTCAGCTTCAGCATCAGTCCTTCCAATGAACACCCAGGACTGATCTCCTTTAGGATGGACTGGTTGGATGTCCTTCCAGTCCAAGGGACTCTCAAGAGTCTTCTCCAACACCACAGTTCAAAAGCATCAATTCTTCAGTGCTCAGCTTTCTTTATGGTCCAACTCTCACATCCATACATGACCACTGGAAAAACCGTATCTTTGACTCGACACACCTTTGTCGGCAAAGTAATGTCTCTGTTTTTTAATATGCTGTCTATGTTGGTCATAACTTTCCTTCCAAGGAGTAAGCATCTTTTAATTTCATGGCTGCAATCACCATCTGCAATGATTTTGGAGCCCAAAAAAATAAAGTCAGCCACTGTTTCCACTATTTACCCATCTATTTGCCATGAAGTGATGGGATCAGATGCCATGATCTTAGTTTTCTGAATGTTGAGCTTTAAGCCAACTTTTTCACCTTCCTCTTTCACTTTCATCAAGAGGCTCTTTAGTTCTTCTTCCCTTTCTGCCATAAGGGTGGTGTCATCTGCATATCTGAGGTTATTGATATTTCTCCCGGCAATCTTGATTCCAGTTTGTGCTTCATCCAGCCCAGCCTTTCTCATGATGTACTCTGCATATAAGTTAGATAAGCAGGGTGACAATATACAACCTTGACGTACTCCTTTTCCCATTTGGGACCAGTCTGTTGTTCCACGTCCAGTTCTAACTGTCACTTCCTGACCTGCATACAGGTTTCTCAAGAGGCAGGTCAGGTAGTCTGATATTCCCATCTCTTTCAGAATTTTCCACCGTTTATTGTGATCCACACACTCAAAGGGTTTGGCATAGCCAATAAAGCAGAAATAGATGTTTTTCTAGAACTCTCTTGCTTTTTCGATGATCCAGCGGATGTTGGCAATTTGATCTCTCGTTCCTCTGCCTTTTCTAAAACCAGTTTGAACATCTGAAGTTCACAGTTCACGTATTGCTGAAGCCTGGCTTGGAGAATTTTAAGCATTATTTTACCAGCGTGTGAGATGAGTGCAATTGTGCAATAGTTTAAGCATTCCTTGGCATTGCCTTTCTTACGGACTGGAATAAAAACTGAACTTTTCCAGTCCTGTGACCACTGCTGAGTTTTCCAAATTTGCTGACATATTGAGTGCAGCACTTTCACAGCATCATCTTTCAGGATTTGAAATAGCTCATCTGGAATTCCATCACCTCCACTAGCTTTGTTCGTAGTGATGCTTCCTAAGGCCCACTTGACTTCACATTCCAGGATGTCTGGCTCTAGATAAGTGATCACCATCATGATTATCTGGGTCATGAAGATCTTTTTTGTACAGTTCTTCTGTGTATTCTTTCCACCTCTTCTTAATATGTTCTGCTTCTGTTAGGTCCATACCATTTCTGCCCTTTATTGAGCCCATCTTTGCATGAAATGTTCCCTTGGTATCCCTAATTTTCTTGAAAAGATCTCTAGTCTTTCCCATTCTGTTGTTTTCCTCTATTTCTTTGCATTGATCACTGAGGAAGGCTTTCTTATCTTTCCTTGCTGTTCTTTGGAACTCTGCATTCAAATGGGCATATCTTTCCTTTTCTCCTTTGCTTTTCGCTTCTCTTCTTTTCACAGCTATTTGAAAGGCCTCCTCAGACAGCCATTTTGTTTTTTTGCATTTCTTTTTCTTGGGAATGGTCTTGACTCCTGTCTCCTGAACAATGTCACGAACCTCCGTCCATAGTTCATCAGGCATTCTGGCTATCAGATCTAGTCCCTTAAATCTATTGCTCACTTCCATTGTATAATCATAAGGGATTTGATTTAGGTAATACCTGAGTGGTCTAGTGGTTTTCCCTACTTTCTTCAATTTCAGTCTGAATTTGGCAATAAGGAGTTCATGATCTGAGCCACAGTCAGTTCCAGGTCTTGTTTTTGCTGACTGTATACAGCTTCTCCATCTTTGGCTACAAAGAATATAATCAATCTGATTTCAGTGTTGACCATCTGGTGATGTCCATGTGTAGAGTCTTTTCTTGTGTTGTTAGAAGAAGGTGTTTGCTCTGACCAGTGCATTCTCTTGGCAAAATTATATTAGCCTTTGCCCTGCTTCATTCTGTACTCCAAGGCCAAATTTGCTTGTTACTCCAGGTATTTCTTGACTTCCTACTTTTGTATTCAAGTTCCCTATAATGAAAAGGACATCATTTTTGGGTGTTAGTTCTAAAAGGTCTTGTAGGTCTTCATAGAACCATTCAACTGCAGTTTCTTCAGCGTTACTGGTCAGGGCATAGACTTGGATTACTGTGATATTGAATGGTTTGCCTTGGAAATGAACAGAGATCATTCTGTCATTTTTGAGATTGCACCCAACTACTGCATTTCAGACTCTTTTGTTGACTATGATGGCTACTCCATTTCTTCTAAGGGATTCATGACCACAGCAGTAGATATAATGGTCATCTGAATAAAATTCACCCATTCCAGTCCATCTTAGTTCGCTGATTCCTAGAATGTTGACGTTCACTCTTGCCATCACCTGTTTGACAACTGCCAATTTGCCTTGATTCATGAACCTAACATTCCAGGTTCCTATGCAATATTTCTCTTTGCAGCACTGGACCTTGCTTCTATCACCCTTCTCCAGAGGAACTTCCAATCCCAGGGATTGAACCCAGGACTCCTGCATTGCAGGCAGATTCCTTATAGTCTGAGCCACCAGAGAACCCCATGTGAAGAGGGACATAGGATCCTGAGGTTTTTTACTTTATTACTGACTCCAAAGAATTCTCAGACACTCCACTGGGCCTAATGGGCTGAGAGAAAGGCCACCAGCAGGGACACATTTAAAGCACCCTAGAGCTATGCTTGACCGGGACTCTGTGAGTTGAGTAGTCAAGTCTTTGCCGGAGTAGAAACGTCACACCCATGGGTAAGTGCCTCTTCTCTCTGGCTGTTGTAATGAGAACAGGAACCTTCCTCTATCTGGACATTCCCTCCTTTCTTTCAAGCTACCCCATAAAGACTCCTCCTGCAGCAACCTGCTGGGTGCCAAGCAGGTAAGAGTGTTGGGCCGCCATACCTATACTTTGGAGTTTAACTGAGCATACTTAAGTACACTCAACTGGAAAAGAGGCAAGAGGACTGCTCAGTTATACAGCCTTCTGAACAATCATGTACTTTTACTGGCAAAATCTTGAAGTGAACTGGTTACATATTAAAATGAATATTCAGGACAGCCAAGCTAAATTCCAAATGTTACCTGGAGGTCTCTTAAATACTGTACTCTTTGAGTAGGAGTGTTTAGTATTTGCTAGTAAATAAATGCCAAAATAAAGTGACTAGCATGTGACAATTGCATAAATACCAAAGAGTTCATAAGTGAAAAGGTGAAGTCGCTCAGTCGTGTCCGACTCTTAGCGACCCCATGGACTGCAGCCTACCAGGCTCCTCCATCCATGGGATTTTCCAGACGAGAGTACTGGAGTGGGGTGCCATTGCCTTCTCCATATACAAAGGGTAAATCAGGACATTTGAGCCTATGAAATAAGAAATCAGAGTCCCAAACCAGACTCAATATATAGATCATACTGAGTTGCTTAAAAAGAGAATTATTTTATCATTTCATTCAGTCCTGGTCTTCCAATGTATTTAAACTAACCAGTAACCTTAAGAAACTCAGAATAAATCAAAGATAAAGAGGCCCAAAGTTGGTACCTTCATGTACATATTTCCCACATCAAGTTTCTAATGGAAATTAGCCCTTGAAATACACACTGACAGATACACATGAATCACACCAGCTTCTATATCAGATATTTACAGCTTTCACATAGCATAATTAATTTGTCCTCTAAAAACGCTAGGAATCAGAGTACAGATTTAAGAAATTAATATAAAATAATTCCTGATTTTTTAAAGTAAGATGTCCTGAACCTAGGAGGTGCGTAACTAAAGATAAATTCTGAAAACAAGTAGCGTATTGAAGGAGAGAAAATTGAAGTTGTAAAGTAAATTATATGGAACCATTCTGTGGGATATGGAGACAAAATACTGGGCTTGTTGGAAACACATGGATCCACAGATTATGCTTAATCAGACAGCTAATGTGCCCTTGATAGTCATCTTATTTCAGCTTGTTGTCTCTAATTGTAGGTGATACATCTCTAGTCACATGTGTCCTTTCTAAATAGTAATTAAACTTTTACTTCTCCACTCAAAAGAGAATGATTTGACACAATTAAAAATCAATTTTTACTCATCTCAGTTTTAATCTCCTTTTGGTGTCAATGATACTTTAGATAATAAAATCAGGATTTCTTTTTAAAGGTGAGAAACAATTTGTTGAAATATGGGATTTAGGGAATAAAAAATCTTCTGTAAGGTAGTTTTAATGGCAAGACATACCAGACTTCAAAGACTCAATAACAGAATAAAAATCATAGCTTGCAATTATATTGTAAATCACATCATAAAACTTCCAGAGAACTATTTTATGAATAACTCACTGTCAATCATGAATTACATCAGAGATTTCTGGCATCTTCACTGTAGATTATTTGGAAAGGTCAAAGAGAAAGCACTGTGCCAAATGGATATTGACAGTCAACCCAGATTAGAAGTTCCCAGATGTGGCTTTGCATTCAAGTCACATGTGGTGCTTTTATAAAAACTGTCAACAGGATCTATCCCAGAGATACTCACAGAGTGGCTCTAAAGTGAGGTCTCAGATTCTGTGAATTGATTTTTATTTTATTTTTTTAGAAATTAACCATATTATGTGTATAATATATGCAGCTAGATTCCAGAACCATTAGCTAGAAGATCCCAATAAATGTGCAGGAGGAGCTGAGTATATAAATCTCAACACCTTTTGGTAGCAATGAAGATTATGGAGAACCAGAGGACGTGGACTTGCTTAGCTCTACACATGGACTGGTAAAGTGAAGCTCTTACTTTCTCCAACACTAGTTTCAAGACCACAAATGATTCCTAGACAGATGGTGAGGAATTGGGAACTCTCACTTGTGAGAGAGTATGTGGAACACAGGATCTTTAGTTGCAGCATGTGGAATCTATTTTTTTGTTGTTGGGGCATGCAGGATTTTTAGCTGTGACATGCAAACCCTTAGTTGAGGCATGTGGGATCTAGTTCCCTGACCAGGGATTGGACCCAGGCCCCTGGCATTGGGAGGACAGTCTAAGCACCTGGACCACCAAGGGAGTTCCAAGAATGTACCATTATTTAAAAAAAACTACTCACTTCAGTTTTGACTATTGCCACCATGATTCAACAAAGTTGAATTTAAATAAAATCCACCCTAGTAATATCACAACTAGGTTAAAGACCAAGGGAGGTGGGTCATAGAGGATCTTGCTGTGATTTATGTCGGAGAGTGTTTTGCCTATGTTCTCCTCTAGGAGTTTTATAGTTTCTGGTCTTACATTTAGATCTTTAATCCATTTTGAGTTTATTTTTGTGTATGGTGTTAGAAAGTGTTCTAGTTTCATTCTTTTGCAAGTGGTTGACCAGTTTTCCCAGCACCACTTGTTAAAGAGGTTGTCTTTTTTCCATTGTATATCCTTGCCTCCTTTGTCGAAGATAAGGTGTCCATAGGTTCGTGGATTTATCTCTGGGCTTTCTATTCTGTTCCATTGGTCTATATTTCTGTCTTTGTGCCAGTACCACACTGTCTTGATGACTGTGGCTTTGTAGTAGAGTCTGAAGTCAGGCAGGTTGATTCCTCCAGTTCCATTCTTCTTTTTCAAGATTACTTTGGCTATTCAAGGTTTTTTGTATTTCCATACAAATTGTGAAATTCTTTGGTCTAGTTCTGTGAAAAATACCGTTGGTAGCTTGATAGGGATTGCATTGAATCTATAGATTGCTTTGGGTAGAATAGCCATTTTGACAATATTGATTCTTCCAATCCATGAACACGGTATGTTTCTCCATCTGTTTGTGTCCTCTTTGATTTCTTTCATCAGTGTTTTATAGTTTTCTATGTATAGGTCTTTTGTTTCTTTAGGTAGATATACTCCTAAGTATTTTATTCTTTTTGTTGCAATGGTGAATGGTATTGTTTCCTTAATTTCTCTTTATGTTTTTTCATTGTTAGTATATAGGAATGCAAGGGATTTCTGTGTGTTAATTTTATATCCTGCAACTTTACTATATTCATTGATTAGTTCTAGTAATTTTCTGGTAGAGTCTTTAGGGTTTTCTATATAGAGGATCATGTCATCTGCAAACAGCGAGAGTTTCACTTCTTCTTTTCCTATCTGGATTCCTTTTACTTCTTTTTCTGCTCTGATTGCTGTGGCCAAAACTTCCAACACTATGTTGAACAGTAGTGGTGAGAGTGGGCACCCTTGTCTTGTTCCTGATTTCAGGGGAAATGCTTTCAATTTTTCACCATTGAGGGTGATGCTTGCTGTGGGTTTGTCATATATAGCTTTTATTATGTTGAGGTATGTTCCTTCTATTCCTGCTTTTTGGAGAGTTTTAATCAGCTCAATTCCAGAAAAATAAATGACCCAATCAAAAAGTGGGCCAAAGAACTAAACAGACATTTCTCCAAAGAAGACATACAGACGGCTAACAAACACATGAAAAGGTGCTCAACATCACTCATTATTAGAGAAATGCAAATCAAAACCACAATGAGGTACCATTACACACCAGTCAGGATGGCTGCTATCCAAAAGTCTACAAGCAATAAATGCTGGAGAGGCTGTGGAGAAAAGGGAACCCTCTTACACTGTTGGTGGGAATGCAAACTAGTACAGCCACTATGGAAAACAGTGTGGAGATTCCTTAAAAAACTGGAAATAGAACTGCCATATGACCCAGCAATACCTCTTCTGGGCATACACACTGAGGAAACCAGATCTGAAAGAGACACATGCACCCCAATGTTCATCGCAGCACTGTTTATAATAGCCAGGACATGGAAGCAACCTAGATGCCCATCAGCAGATGAATGGATAAGGAAGCTGTGGTACATATACACCATGGAATTTTACTCAGCCGTCAAAAAGAATTCATTTGAACCAGTCCTAATGAGATGGATGAAACTGGAGCCCCTTATACAGAGTGAAGTAAGCCAGAAAGATAAAGAACATTACAGCATACTAACACATATATATGGAATTTAGAAAGATGGTAACGATAACCCTATATGCAAAACGGAAAAAGAGACACAGAAATACAGAACAGACTTTTGAACTCTGTGGGAGAAGGTGAGGGTGGGATGTTTCAAAAGAACAGCATGTATACTATCTATGGTGAAACAGATCACCAGTCCAGGTGGGATGCATGAGACAAGTGCTCCGGCCTGGTGCACTGGGAAGACCCAGAGGAATCGGGTGGAGAGGGAGATGGGAGGGGGGATCGGGATGGGGAATAAGTGTAAATCTATGGCTGATTCATATCAATGTATGACAAAACCCACTGAAATGTTGTGAAGTAATTAGCCTCCAACTAATAAAAAAATTAAAAAAAAAAAAAAAAAAAAAAGACCAAGGGAAAGACATGGATGGCTGACATTCTGGAACCTTACTTTCTTGGATTGCAAATCAAAAGCAATTGCATTCATTTGAGTGAATCTGGATTTGTGGTTCCAGGTAATTACATCACAATACTACACCATGCGCTTCACTTGTCAGGCTGGGACCTGTGGTACAACAGCTACTGAAGCTTATGAATCAGAATTCACTTGCCATCTCAGCTGTCAATCAAAGGAGCCCTCACTGGCAATAATGAGTACAATAGGCAAAATGAGCGCCCAAGCACTTTGCACAAAACATCACAGGGTATTGACAGAAGGGGAGGGGGAGTGTGGAAAAGACAAGAGAGATATCAAGAAAGGAGACAGTTGTATAGGCTCCACATCGCAAATTCCATCCTTAATGGCCATAAGAAATGGCAGAATAACCTTTTCCTGAAGGTGAAAATTAGCATTATTTTTTGTCCACGGGAAAGAAAAACTTAGGAAAACTACAGGGATGATGGCACCAATGTAGGAACATAAGCTTTTGTTTAT
The DNA here is from genome assembly GCF_910594005.1 of Cervus elaphus. NCBI lineage: Eukaryota > Metazoa > Chordata > Mammalia > Artiodactyla > Cervidae > Cervus > Cervus elaphus. The sequence continues at coordinate 29,303,086 of NC_057840.1, forward strand.
TTCTTATCATACTAAGAGATACAGCTCTTGAATTGTGGCACCCTATTCTTAGCCATACAGACACAGAACCATTTCAAAGACAGAGAAAACAGACTTTGCTGAGGTTCTTCACAAAATCCAGCTTAAGAATTTAGGAGCAAAAAGAAAAATGAACACATTTCCTAAGATGGATAATTGTGATACATTTACCTTATTTAATATTTTGTGGGCAATCTGATGTGAAATTAAAATGTGATCTGGCTTTTAAATAATGGGTGAAGAAAAAAGTCTATCAGTCCTATAATTTAGATCTCATTAGTGAGAAAGCAAGAGAAACATTAAAATCAACCTCCAGTAAGCTCCAAGCTTCATTAGCATGTATAGCACCTTCCACTGAAAATTTGTTCTCTGGTGTCAGGTGTTAAGTTATTAATGCCAAATTTCTACCCCAAAAGGGTGCTTGTAACAGATTTCAGTCAAGGCTGAATAACTGCTCAAAGACAAATTCTAATTTAGTGAGTGATGCTAATTAACTTCTTCAATAAAAAATAATTTTATTATTGCCTATGGGTCATAGACTACAGAGTATAGAGAGCATATGTGAATTTCGTGCAGTTAGTCTCTTAGACTTTTTGGATGTGCAGTGTAGTTTTTAGTCACATGAAGCAAATATTTTGACATATGTTCTTTTATCTTCTATATTATAAAAATGCCATATAAGTTAATTAATTGTGAAGGTCTGTTATGGGTTGAATCACATTTCTTCCACATTCCTGTGTTGAAGTCCTTAACCCCCGTGCACCTTAAAGTGTAGTGATATTTGGAGATATGTTATCTACAAGAGGTAATCAAGTGAAAGTGAAGCCACGAGGGAAGGCTAATTCAATAGGAATGTTGACATAAGAAGGGAAAATTTGGTCACAGACATGTATGGAGAGAAGATGATGTGAAGATAAAGAGAATGAGATTTCGATCTTACAGCCCCCCAGAACAAATCAATCTTATAGACACATTGATCCCATACTTTTAGTCTCCAGAACTGTGAGACAATATATGTTTGCTATTTAAGTCCTTTAGTTGGTGGCACTTTGTCATTGGCAGCCACAGGAAATGAATACAAGGTCTAAAATTCAAAGGTAAAATATATACAATTAACCAGACTCTTCAAATATCCATATATCAGGTGCACATAAAGTTAAGCATTTTAATAGATATTCTTCAACTTTCATCCTGATGTTCAGAATTCTACAAATACAACTAATGCTTTACTATGGTGCCAAATTATTCTCTCACACACAACACTGCCCACCCTCCCTCCTTTCTTCGGGCCCTTCAGTCCATCACTTGAGCACCTACAACATGGCAGAAGAGCTCATCAGGCCCCTGACTGTGCTTTTGTCTTTTTTCTTGATATAATGACTCAGTTCTAAAGTCCTGAGGTATTTAGTTTTGATAAATACAGAAGAATCTTGGGACCCTCTGCCTGGCTTTCAGAGAATGAATGACAGTGGGGAATTACCTGAAATGTATCAGAGCACAGTCTTTCAGATTCATAACTTCTTCAGACTCTTAGATCCCAGGGAGTTTGGCCTTCTTATTTTTGCATAGGTGTTGCCCTGGAATGTGGGTTTATATGCCATATTGACAGATCATAGTGGTAAAGAAGACAACTAGCACACTTCACTTTCTTAAAGTCAATCACAAGGTACCACAAACTGAGACAAATAACTAGGCTAGCAGCCTCAATTGGTTACCTTGATACAAATTTCAACCAATGTTCTATTAAACTATCCTCCTGGCATATGTTAATTTTGTTTCCAGTGCTGAGCATTCCTTGAAAGAGTAAAACGTCATGTTTAATATTTCTTCACATAATGAACTTGAGAGGATTTGTTAAAAATTAATCACTTGCATAATGAATTAGGTAACACAGAAGATCAAGGAAGTAATAAAAAAATTAAGCATGTGGATTTTGTATTTATTTTAAAATAATCTTGTCTATTCAACAAAAATGTAATGATGTCTGCTTTTTGCCAGGTACTCAACCATCAGTGGTGAGCAGTCAAGGTATGCCCTTATTTGAGCCTACATTCTTTGAGGAAAACAGGCAATAACCAAATAAATATTCAAAATGTATAAAAATTATAAATTATAAATTTTATAAATTAATTTGGATTGTGCTATTGATGAGTTTTATATTTCTCCCAGCAATCTTGATTCCAGCCTGTGCTTCATCCAGCCTGGTATTTTTCATGATGTACTCTGCATATAGGTTAAATAAGCAGGCTGACAAAATATAACATTGACATACTCATTTCCCAATTTGTAACCAGTCATTGTTCCATGTCTAGTTCTAACTATTGCTTCTTGACCTGCATACAGATTTCTCAGGAGGCAGGTCAGGTGGTCTGGCATTCCCATCTCTTGAAGAATTTTCCACAGTTTATTGTGATCCACACACTCAAAAGCTTTGGCGTAGTCAACAAAGCAGAAGTAGATGTTTTTCTGGAATTCTCTTGCTTTTTCAATGATCCAACAGATGTTGGCAATTTGATCTCTGGTTCCTCTGCCTTTTCTAAATCCAGCTTGAACATCTGCAAATTTATGGTTCACGTACTGTTGAAGCCTGCCTTGGAGAATTTTGAGCATTACTTTGCTAGTGTGTGAAATGAGTGCAATTGTGTGAAAGTTTGAACATTCTTTGGCACTGCTTTTCTTTGGGATTGGAATGAAAACTGACCCTTTCTATTCCTGTGGCCAATGCTGAGTTTTCCAAATTTGCTAGCATATTGAGTGCAACACTTTAAGAGTATCATAGACTTGAAATAGCTCAGCTGGTATTCCATCACCTCCACTAGCTTGTTCATAGTGATGCTTCCTAAGGCTCACTTGACTCCAGACTCCAGGATGTCTGGCTTTAGGTGAGTGATCACACTCACACCACACAACCTCACATCACACACCATCACACCACACAACCTCAGATATGCAGATGACATCACCCTTATGGAAGAAAGCAAAAAGGAACTAAAGAGCCTCTTGTTGAAAGCGAAACAGGAGAGTGAAAAAGTTGGCTCAAAACTCAACATTCAAAAAACTAAGATCATGGCATCCAGTCCCATCACTTCATGGCAAATAGATGGGGAAACAAAGCAAACAGTGTCAGACTTTATTTTTCTGGGCTCCAAAATCACTGCAGATGGTGACTGCAGCCATGAAATTAAAAGACACTTGCTCCTTGGAAGAAAAGCGATGACAAACCTAGACAGCATATTAAAAAGCAGAGACATTACTTTGCCAACAAAGGTCCATGTAGTCAAAGCTGTGGGTTTACCAGTAGTCATGTATGGATGTAAGAGTTGGACCATAAAGAAAGCTGAACAATGAAGAACTGATGCTTTTGAACTGTGGTGTTGGAGAAGACTCTTGGATCAAACTATTCAATTCTAAAAGAAATCAGTCCTGAATATTCACTGGAAGGACTGATGCTGAAGCTGAAGCTCCAATACTTTGGCCACCTGATGTGAAGAACTGACTCACTGGAAAACACCTTGATGTTGGGAAAGACTAAAGGCAGGAGGAGAAGGGGACAACTGAGGATGAGATGGTTGGATGGCATCACCGACTCGGCGGACATGAGTTTGAGCAAGCTCCAGGAGTTGGTGATGGACAGGGAAGCCTGGTGATGGACAGGGAAGCCTGTGTGACCATGGGGTCACTAACAGTCAGACATGACTGAGTGACTGAACAGAACTGTGCTATAGAGGACATAAAAAGGGAGCTAAAATAGAGAACCACAGAGGTTCTTAGAATTTACATAAGACAATCAGGAAGGTTATTCCTGAAAAGGTGACATTATTTATTTTTTTTAATTGAAGTATAGTTGATTCACAATATTGTGTAAATTTTTGCTGCACAGTTTGTAACTGTGATTCAGTTATAACATATACATACATTCTTTTTCATATCCTTTTCTGTTATGGTTTATCATAGAATGTCAAGTATAGTTTCCTGTGCTGTACAGTAGGACCTTGTTATTTATCCATTCTAGATATACTAGTTTGCATCTGCTACCTCCAAACTCACTCTCCATCCCTCTGCTACTCCCCTGCCCTCTTGGCAACCACAAGTCTATTCTCTATACCTGTGTCTGTTTCTATTTCATAGATAGGTTCGTTTGTGTCATATTTTAGATTCCACATATAAGTAATATCACATGGTATTTGTCTTTCTCCTTCCAACTTACTTCACTTAGTACGATAACTCTACACGCCCATGATCATGCTCAGTCATTTCAGTCCAATCCTATGGACTATAGCCCTCCAGGCTCTGTCCATGGGATTTCTCAGGCAAGAATAAAGGAGTGAGTTGCTGCTTCCTTCTCCAGGGGATCTTCTCGAAGCAGGGATCAAACCCACAGCTCCTGCACTGCAGGCGAATTCTTTACCTGTGAGCCACGGGGAGCAGCCCATTAACTGGTCCGTCCATACTGCTGCAAATGGCATTATTTCATTCCTTGTTATAGCTGAGTATATTCCATTGTGTATATGTGCCACATCTGCTTTGTCCATTCATTTGTCAGTGGACATTTACACTGTTTCCATGTCTTGGCTATTGTGAATATGCTGCTATGAACATAGAGGTTCATATATCTTTTTGACTTATGCTTTCGTCTGGATGCATATGGCTCAGTGAGTAAAGAATCCAACTGCAGTGTAGGAGATGCAGGAGACGTGAGTTCAATCTCTGGGTCAGGAAGATCCTCTGAAGGAAAAAATGGCAACCCACTCCAGCCAGTATTCTTACCTGAAAAATCCCATGGACAGAGGAGCCTGGAGGGCTAAGTCCAGAGGGTTGCGAAGAGTCAGACACAACTGAGTGACTAAGTGCACACAAACACATGCCTAGGAGTAGGTTCCTGGATCGTCTGGCAACTATATTTTTAGATTTTTAGGAACCTACATACAGTTTTCCATAGAGGCTATACCAATTTACATTCCTATCAACAATGTACAAGGGTTCCCGTGAGAAGATGACATTAAAACTGAGACATGAAGTAGAAAAACGAGCGAGAGAAACATGCTGTATGGTGAGAAAGAAGGTTTATACTTTCAGTTCAGTTCAGTCGCTCAGTCGTGTCCGACTCTTTGCGACCCCATGAACCACAGCACACCAGGCCTCCCTGTCTATCACCAACTCACGGAGTTTACTCAAACTAATGTCCATCAAGTCGGTGATGCCATCCAGCCATCTCATCCTCTGTCGTCCCCTTCTCCTCCTGCCCCCAATCCCTCCCAGCATCAGGGTCTTTTCCAATGAGTCAACTCTTCCCGTGAAGAGTTGTGGCTATTTCTTGTGGCTAAAGTACTGGAGTTTCAGCTTCAACATCAGTCCTTCCAATGAACACCCAGGACTGATCTCCTTTAGGATGGACTGGTTGGATGTCCTTCCAGTCCAAGGGACTCTCAAAAGTCTTCTCCAACACCACAGTTCAAAAGCATCAATTCTTCAGTGCTCAGCTTTCTTCACAGTCCAACTCTCACATCCATACATGACCACTGGAAAAATCATAGCCTTGACTAGATGGACCTTTGTTGGCAAAGTAATGTCTCTGCTTTTTAATATGCTATCTAGGTTGGTCATAACTTTCCTTCCAAGGAGTAAGCATCTTTTAATTTTATGGTTGCAATCACCATCTGCAATGATTTTGGAGCCCAAAAAAATAAAGTCAGCCACTGTTTCCACTGTTTCCCCATTTATTTGCCATGACGTGATGGGACCAGATGCCATGATCTTAGTTTTCTGAATGTTGAGCTTTAAGCCAACTTTTTCACTGTCCTCTTTCACTTTCATCAGGAGGCTTTTTAGTTCCTATTCACTTTTCACCATAAGGGTGGTGTCATCTGCATATCTGAGGTTATTGATATTTCTCCCGGCAATCTTGATTCCAGCTTGTGCTTCTTCCAGCCCAGCGTTTCTCATGATGTACTCTGCATAGAAGTTAAATAAGCAGGGTGACAATATACAGCCTTGATGTACTCCTTTTCCTATTTGGAACCAGTCTGTTGTTCCATGTCCAGTTCTAACTGTTGCTCCCTGACCTGCATATAGGTTTCTCAAGAGGCAGGTCAGGTGGTCTGGTATTCCCATCTCTTTCAGAATTTTCCACAGTTTATTGTGATGCACACAGTCAAAGTCTTTGGCATAGTCAATAAAGTAGAAATAGATGTTTTTCTGGAACTCTCTTGCTTTTTCTATGACCCAGCGGATGTTGGCAATTTGATCTCTGGTTCCTCTGCCTTTTCTAAAACCAGCTTGAACATCTGGAAGTTCATGGTTCATGTATTGCTGAAGCCTGGCTTGGAGAATTTTGAGCATTACTTTAGTAGCATGTGAGATGACTGCAATTGTGTGGTAGTTTGAGCATTCCTTGGCATTGCCTTTCTTTGGACTGGAATGAAAACTGTATATACATATAAAGTATGAAAGTATATATTTTAGGAACCGATAATGGAGTGAAAGGAATAAGGAAGAAGTGTGGCATGAGATAGATGGAAAAGACCATGCCTGGCCTCACTGATCCATTAAAGAATTTGTACAAGAATATAAAAGCAGTGAAACTTCAATGAATGATTTTTAAGTCTAGGAGTTACATGGACTTGTTTTCTAGTTTTTAAAAGGTGACTGTGGCTGCTATGAGAAAGAGGGAAGACCTTTTGAATAATGATGGCTTGGAATAGTTAGCCGCGCAGATAGAGAAGTGGATTAATTCAAGATGTACTTTAGCAGTGGAACCAACAGAACTTGCACATTAATTGGATGAAAGGACTGAGGAAAGGGAGAGATTCTAAAATGCCTCTAAGCTTCCGTGTGTGCATATGTGCTAAGTCACTTCAGTTGTGTCCAGCTCTTTGTGACCCTATGGACTGCAGCCCACCAGGCTCCTCAGTTTAGGGGATTTTCCAGGCAAGAATACTGGAGTGGGTTGCCATTCCCTTCTCCAGGGGATCTTCCAGACCTAAAGATTGAACTCAAGTCTCCTGCATTGCAGGCAGATTCTTTACCATCTGAGCCACCAAGGAAGCCACTGCAGACAAAGTGGTACACAATGAAACTGATTTGATTTATTTAATCAGTTCTCTAAGGAGTTACTTTTCAAAAATTTATTCTTTGCACCTGTAGGTCTTTATTTCGGCTAGAATACAAAATGGCTGGAAAATGAAAAAAAAAAATCACGATTGTTTTTCTTTCTGATGTTAATTCCTCGTGAGTGCCATTAATCATTTGATTGAAATACAAGGAAGTTCTATTGTGAAAAGGATTCTATTAGGTACTTTGAGCCATAGCAGGTGGTTTCTTTATCATTTTCTTCATTCAGGGTATTTGTATGGTTATTATTCATCTAGACCAGCGTTTCTTAAATATTAATGTACAGAGGAATCATCTGGGATCGTGAGATGATGCAGATAGTGATTCGGTAAATCTAGGTTAGAGCCTGAGATTCTGCATTTTCACGAGCTCCCTTCTAATAGCATCAATGCTGCTGACCCTTGCAACACACTTGAGTAGCGAGAAGACCTGAGTCTCCTGCTTTGGCAGGTGGATTCTTTACCGAGACACTCAGGTAGCCCCATACATCACAATTGATCAATACAATTCATAATGTGCAGGAGAAGGGAACAAAATAAGGTCCTCTTGCAAGTAGAAAGGGCTTCCCTGGTGGCTCAGAGGTTAAAGCGTCTGCCAGTAGAAACAGAAAGACAAGCCTTTTATCTCTGTTGTTGATACTAATACTACAGACCTAATCCGTGAGCAGAGAGGCTTGCTATGTTAAAAAATTCTATTAATTACAGAAAAAAAAATTAAATCTCTTTAGCCCTTTCTTGATTTCTCACTGAAGAATCTGTAGAAAGCCAAATGGTTATATTTACATAATAACCTCCCCTGGTTCTAAAACATTCCTATTTTCTTCTTATTTACAATGCTTATTGGCCTCTAGATAGAATGAAAAATTCCCCTTTGTGTTATCTTTTTAAAATGAAACTTCAGTTTTTTTACATGTGGATGCTGAAAACTGGGAATGATACACACAAGACTTGAAATTCGTGGAACACCAGGGAATTTAAATGGTTGAGAGTTCTGATACAATTACCAGTGTTACTGTCAGGGGTGGGCTTCCCTAATAGCTCAGTTAGTAAAGAATCCGCCTGCAATGCAGGAGACCCCAGTTCAATCCCTGGGTCAGGAAGATCCACTGGACAAGGAATAGGCTAGTCACTCCAGTATTCTTGGGCTTCCCTCTGGCTCAGCTGGTAAAGAATCCAGCTACAATACAGGAGACGTGGGTTTGATTCCTGGGTTGGGAAGATCCCCTGGAGAAGGAAAGGCTACCCACTCCAGAATTCTGGCCTAGAGAATTCCAAGGGGGTTGAAAAGAGTCTGACTTTCACTTTTACAGTCAGGGGTATCAGAAGTTAGATAAGGTTGCAGAAATATAAACATTAAATACCTCCTCTCCCAGTTGAGATGTAAGTAGTTTGGATGGCAAGTACAGAAGAGAGAAATTTGTAGCTATCAGTTCAGTTCAGTTCATTTCAGTTGCTCAGTCATGTCTAATTCTTTGCGACCCCATGGACTGCAGCACAAGGGACTCTCAAGAGTCTTCTCCAATACCAAATCAACCTTTGAGTTGATTCAAAAGCATCAATTCTTCCACGCTCAGCTTTCTTTATAGTCCAGCTCTCACATCCATACATGACTACTGGAAAAACCATAGCTTTGACTAGACGGACATTTGTTAGCAAAGTAATGTCTCTGCTTTATAGCTATAAATATTGTAATACTGGGACCTAGAAAATCCCTATGAATTTCGCTTCTTTCATTCTGTCTGCATTTGGGGCAAGTATATTTCATGATGTCCAAAACACAGTCATGACAGTCAATTAACCTGCTTAAGGAGGTTGAATCAAAAAGCCTTCTGTTTTCTTTAAAGTTACCCACACATTCTGAGAATCCATAAATATGGGGGGAAAATACACAGATATGCCATGTGGTCCTAAATAAGCAGTCAGACATGTATCCTAATACAATTCACAAAGAGAATTAAATACAAATAATACCCAAACTAAAACTGTCACATTTAAATTGGTGAAATTTCAAACAGCCCTAGTCATCACGAGATTGCATTCAGTTATGTGGTGCTCTTATATGCAGTTAATTCATTCTGGCAAGACCATCTCAATACAGTTTTATTTCAGGTCATCCATTCCACTGAGCATATTTAACTTCCATTCATTTAAGTGCTTCTTTGGGAAAAACTGGCCTTACATTGTTTAAGCTAAAATTGCCTCTTCCATGTTTCACGGCCAAGGACATCAACACCCCCAACTTATTCTGTATTTGCAACTGGGCTTAAGTGTGTGGAGGAATGTTCAGATTTCAAACTTTTGAAACATAACTGGTATCTAAATCTCTGCCTCTTAAATAATACAAATCATCCACAGGCTCCTACTAACAGAAATCAGTCCAGCAACCAGAGACCCAACACCTGTCAAGTCCCATCTGGCACAGTTGACATTTCACAGTTTAATGAACACTTTCTATCTCTGTCCCAAATTACCTCCCTATTACACCTAGCAAATTATCAAATTACATCCTGATTACATTATCCCAAGTTACACATATCCTATTGATCACTTCCATTTTACCACAAATGCCTATAATTCTTGCTTAGGCTCCTGCTTCCTTCATAAACTGTGTCCTCTAGAAGCCTTTTAAGTGCATTTCTCAGCATTTCAGACTCTGGTCTCTCTTTGATTTATATACTCTTATCTCACTAACATATGTTTCCATCTATAACTGCCATCTACATGCTGGTAAATTTCAAATATATTGCCTGCAGCTCTGACCTCAATGCTCTATTGGAATTCTCAACTCATAGTCCCATAAGTATCACCTGAAGTCATCTCCACCATCTTCTACTCTTTGCTCCTGATCCACAAACCTGATCGCCCCAATTGCTTTAGAGACCCATGAATTGTGTCATAAGTCACCCAGCCCCCTAAGCCAGGGAACTTTTCTTCCTTCTTTCCACTTCCACTCCCGACAGCCACTATCTCAGTCATATAAGTCAAGCTCCTGAAGTTGTAGAATCGGTCCTCTGTTCTCCATTCCCATTGCTTTCCTTCAGATCCTCAACACTCTAGAAGTGAATTACACTAAGAGACTCTAAAATAACCTCCCAGTCTGTCTCCTTTCCACACTGTAGCTAAAGTGATCTTTCTAAAACACAAATCTGATCACGTGACTCTACTGCCTAAAATACTAAGGTGACTACCCATCACTTTCATATGAAGTCTCAAGTCTTCAGCCTGACCCTTGGGAATCTGACCCCTGCACATGTCTCTCATCCTGATTGCCCATATGAATGAACCCCACCCTCCAGTTAGGGGAGATACAAGTAATCCTCCTGAGGCACAACACACGCTCCCTTCTCTGCCACTTATCCTGCTGCTCTTCCTCTTGGGGTTCATTTCCACTGCTCATCCATCTGATTAAACCTAGTCAATCTTTCCTGGTCCCTCACAGTCTCACCTAGGTCCTCCTTCTTTGTGTTCCCATAACACACACACGGGCTTTCCCTGGTAGCTCAGCTGGTAACGAATCCACCTGAAATACAGGAGATCCCAGTTCAATTCCTGGGTCAGGAAGATCCCCTGGAGAAGGGATAGGCTACCCACGCCAGTAACCTTGGGCTTCCCTGGTGGCTCAGACGGAAAAGGATCTGTATGCACTGCGGGAGACCTGGGTGGGGAAGACATCCTGGAGGAGGGCATGGCAACCCACACCTGTATGCGGACAGAGGAGCCCGGCAGGCTACAGCCCATGGGGTCGCAAAGAGTCGGACACAACCGAGATAAGCACAGCACAGCACAACATACACACGCCTTTATTTCAGGCTCTGACCTCTCCCACTCAAAATTTTGGTTTCTCTGAGCACTTTCCCCAGTGTACTGTGAGCCGCTTGAGAACAAGAATGACATTCTTATTGATCACTGTATTTCCAGAACTTCACATTGTATCCATCATAATGTTAGCAATTAAAAGCAAACAGGCGATTGAATAAATGAATGAGTGAATGAATGACTGAACAAGTGTCTTTACTTGGCTCATTTGACTGCATGATGGTTCTTACAGCTATCAACAATTGAACAGTGTTTCTATGACTTGGGAGACTGTAGTGAAGATATTTTTTACTTGCGTTATCCCAAGGATAGAGGTGTTAAATTACTGCTTGAAATTAGTTTAAAAATAACATTTTTCTCTGCAGACAAATGCGGAAGTTGTTTTTAGCCATAATATAAAGCTATTTCACCCAACACATTTCCTTTTTTTTGCATTAACTACCAGAAAAGTTAAAGACAAACTTAGTGTTCAATAGTAGTAATTAGACCATCTCAATTTGCTAATAATTTCTATCCCATTTCCACTCATAGATTGTCAATTTCTACCTAAATTATTTTGCTACACATAATTTATTCTCTAAATTCTTCTATTATAAATTATTTTAATATCTGTAAGTAGATAGAGAATGGTGGCAAAACCTAATCCTTTAAAATATGTTTCTTCCACCTAAGTCCCAGGTATTAAAGAGTCACATCAAATTAAAGAGAGAAGGGACAAATTAGGAGGATGGGATTAACAGAAAGCAGATAGGCAATAAGAATTTACTGTATAGCACAGGGTATTATATTTAGAAACATGTAATAACCTAAAATGGAAAATAACAGAAAAAAATAACTGAATCACTTTGTTGTACACCTGAAACTACCACAGTATTGTAAATCAACTATACTTCATTTTTTTTAAAAAGGTCAAGATCAGCCTCTGTTTGAGCCACACAGACTCCTGGCAACCTACCAGAATCCCTGAGTTTCTTGGCTAGTCTGGTTCTGCAGCTATGCATGTCAATCCAAAAGTCCTACTCACATAAAACTGATTGAATATTATAGCCACCGGTACAATTTATCTGCAATAATAAAGTTCCACTCATGCTTGGAATGTGGTCACATTTTTATTAATTATAACCCATGGACCATAGCCATAAGTTTCACTTCATGCCATGTAGTATTTTAAATGTAAACTCTTAATGCAACTGGATAAATTTAGCAGACAATAACAAATGTGATTCACAACCCAGCTCCACATGAAAATCTCCTGGGGATAGCTTTTGAAATACACCATATCCTCAGTTAAAACGTAGTTTCTGAAGCTGTAAGGTAGGACCCAGCATCGTTTTGTCCAAGTACCCCGAGTAATTCTACCATATATTGAGGCTTGAAAATCAAGGACTCAGAGCCAGGAAAGTGGTCAGAGTTAGAGATAAATATTCATCATCTTTCTCTTGAGTGGAGATTGCCTATCAGAATTTTTAAAGTGAAAATAATTCTATTTTGTAAAAACCAAACTCTTCATTTACCCCCATTGAAATGAAGCTCATTATAAAAATCTGAGTTAAAAAGGGGAAATTAGAGATGATTATTCATTTTTAAAAGGATTCCTGTCTTTATAAAGGATTAATTTAAGCATTTCTTCAAGTACCAGTTACTGACTGAATTGACTTGTAGACTGGTCTCAGTCATTAATTATACTTGTGGCCTTTGCAAAGTAACCTGAATCTCTCTAGATGTTGCTTTTCCAATGTGTTAACGGAGAGAACTGGAAGAAAGACGTGCTTTCTCAGCTCACACTATTTCCCAGAGATGTCAAGGCATTACACAGAGGTGGAAGGGTGGCTGAGGGCACAGACCATGGAGCCAGGCCGCCTAAATTTGAGTCGGGACACCATTGATTATGCTACCTTGGGCAGATTAAGCAAACTTTCAATGCCTCAGCTTCATCAAATATAAACAGGCGTCAACAATACTATGTTGTTAGTATTCCCTGGTGGTCCAGTGGCTAAAACTCTAATCTCCCAATGCAGGGGACCTGGGTTTGATCCCCAGTCAGGGAACTATATACCACATGCTGCAACTGAGAGTTCCTGTGCCACAACTAAAACAAAATAAGAAGATCCAGTGCAGTCAAATAAGCAAGTAGTTAAAAAAAAACTACATAACTTCATAGGGTTTTGAGATTAAATGAAATAATATATGTAAAAGCATTTACAATAGTTCTGGCCATGTAGTAACCACTGTTAAAGCATTAGTTACCATTTCTGCTACTAATATTACACCCCCCAAAAAAGTCAGGGTCCTGACTATTGTTAGTGCATTGATGAACCTTTAAGAAGGGGCTTCATCATGCAGCATTTCAAAATATATTTGACCAGTTAACCTTTGGTTGCAGGGGGACAGCTTTCTACAGATCACACTTTGGAGAAAGCTGGACTACCTGACTGTCATGTCCCTTTAAACACGAGTATCCTGTGATTCATCTCCATGTCTTAGAGACCCAGAAAACTATGGCCCGTGGGCTAAATCCAGCCGACCATCTGTTTTTGTAAATAAAGTTTTCAGGGAACACTGCCGTTCTCATTTGTTTACATACTCCTGTATCTACTTTCACACTACAACAAAAGAGTTGAATAGCTGCAACAGAAACCATATGGCCCACATAGCCTAAAATATATATGTCCGACCCTTTGCCAATGTCTATCTTAGATGTGTAATGTACCGCAAAGCCTACAGCTCTTCTCTATAGTAACTTAACCAAGACAAATTTTATTCTATGAATAGGCATGTCTATTCCATTGACTCAGTTGGCTGGAGAGAGAGGAAAAAAGAGTCATCAATGTGGGAGGCAAAGAGAGACTGGATATGGAGGTTCTCAATTACATGGTCTGGAAAAGATAAACAGCAAAGATCACAGAAGAAGAACTGCTGATGAGGAAAAAATGGAAAGCAATTGGAAAAACAGAAGGTGACTCGAAGTCCTTGACCCTCTTTAAAGGTGCTACGTAGGATGAACATATTTTCCCATCACTTTCCCAAAAGTCTACTCATCCTCCCCAAAATATTAGATTCCCTTTGTAATTATTAGGATTAATCAAGAACAATCCTAGAAAAATGCTTTCCTAGAAAAATGCTTTTGTTATGCTATTTGTTTCTTTACATATATATGTATGATTATCCTAATGTTATAGAGGAATAAACAGCAAAGTTTATGCAACTTTCCCATAGCTGATCAAAGGTTGAGCTCTTAGTCAAAACTCGTTTTATTGGTCTCAGATTTCCTACGCCTCCACTGAAGTTATCTGGCTTTAGGAATTCTCTTAAATGCAAGTAAGTGCTAGGTAAAATTCTGATGACCAGAATTTCTTATGTACTGTGCTAAATAATTGTTTGTCACTGGGCAAAGCTTTACTATTTCTACCCATATGAATAATCTATTGCTCTCCATTAGTTGACCTTTTGAGTGGGGGGGTAAGGGAGGAGGGGAATGGCGAGCCAGGTGATATAAGGAATTTGACTGCATCCTGCACAGATAGCAACCCTGTTGAAATGTATCTCACCAAGAAAGATAAAGAAAGGAATTCATTCAGTATGAATAGAAACACAGGAAGCTATTGAAGAATAGACAAAAATGCACTGTTTGAAATTGCAGCTGCAAACCTTATCACTTATATTCCCTTGCTACAAAGACTAGTCAGCTTTTCTTAGCCAAATGTGAATTAGAAGAAATATAATTTAGTGTTTAGAAAATATGCCTAATTTACCACCCAAGCCATACAATTTTGTCTTGAAGTAAGGAATTCTACATCAGCTTTTTAAAATGATGGTGATTAAGTAGACTACAATATACTTCCAGTGCTCTGTTCTTTTCATTATTCGTGGCACCCTGATGAAAAGTAATTATGCTTTGGTGAATTTTCCTCTTAGATGTAATTTGGACCACTTATCTGAGATTCTCAGAAGGGAGCTGACTTGACAACTAAATGAGAACACCTGTTTCTATCAATGTAAAGGAAGCTTTCCTGAGAGGCTTTTCCTCTGCTTAGCAATGCATAGCATTTCTGCAACCAGAAATATCGAGTGATGTATTAATGAATTGCCTTCTCTATTCAGCAAACAGAATCAGGAATTGAATGGTATATTTTTATATTTACATAAGGGAAGAAGGACTAATGGTCATGAATATAAAATAACCAAAAGAGGAGAGGGAGTGTGGCAGTGATTGGAAGGACTGAGCTAGGCTATCGGCCCTAGTGACTTGCCTACCTGCATTGAGACCTCTCAGTTACTCAAGTGCATTAAAAAACTCATAACCTGGGATTCTGTTACTTTATTGAATAGGCCAACGGAGATCTGCAGAAAAGGTTGGGGTATGTTTTATTGTTTCCAACACACATTACGTGTGTGAAAATTCCATCCATCCTCTTTTCATTGATATTAAAAGCAGGTGGCTGGCATGATACTAACCATTCATAAAAAGAGTATGGTCCCTCCATTTTATTGAAACACTAAATAATTCCATTTTCTGACTAGGACCAGTGATGCTTCAAATATAAGAGGCTTTATTTGTTCCTTTTATGATCAATAAAAAGGCTATACTCTTATTACTTTAGCTTTTCCATCCTGTTTTAATGAACATCAAAAAGCACTTTTACAAATATAATCTTTTGGCCTCACTGCATTTTTGAGATGAACATCAACAAGTAAAATAAGGACAGTACCAATGATATAAAACACAATTCAGGTGGATCTACTGAATATCAGTTAATGGTATTTAAGGAAATTTGTCTTTCTTTGCCTGTACTTTACCATTCCTTTGTGTTTGCTTCTAACGGGAATTTCATTTCCTTCCCTTCCCTTACTGAAAGGAAATGTTGCAACAAGTTGTTTTGGTTGTTTATATTTGTAACACATTAGGAGTTTGCACCCTATCAAGTTTTTTCTAAGTATCTGCAATACTCAGTACATGAACTTTAAAAAACTTTCCACCAAAATGTAATATACACTAAAAATACACATAAGTGTACTGCTCAATGATTTTTTTAAATAAATAATATATTCATATAGCCAGGACCCAAAATCAGAAACAGAATTTCTACCAGGCCCTAGAAGACTCTCCTCACACTCCTTTCTAGTCATTATAAAGATAACCACCATTTGAACTTCTTCTGACCCTAAAGATATCAGTTCAATAGGGTATAAGGTAGGTACATTAAATCTTAGAAACAGGAATTTCCTGGAGGTCTAGTGGTTAGGACTCCATACGCTCATTGCCACAGGCTCAGGTTCAATCCCCAGCCAGAGAACTATGATCCTACAAGCTGTGCGGCATGACCATAAATAAATAAACAAAATTAATCTTACCAATCCTCATTGATCCCCCAAATATAAGCCTGGCCTCAAAATTCTCCATAGTGATAATCAAGTCAGAAGACTAAAAACAACATCTAAATATATTTGAAAGTAATTAAAAACTCTATATCTAACCAAGTTGCCATCTATGTATAAAGATAATATGAAGGCATATTTAAATATGTAAAAGATTTAAGAAATAAACTCCCATGAATCCTTCTTGAAAAACTACCCTGTAATTTAATTTAACTAGCTTGGGGATGACTTTAAAAAGACTCAGAGCAGATAATGCCCATATGTGAAAGACCTGATCATCAAGCAATTAATTTAAATATGTAATTAAATCTAAAGAGTTGATTATAATGACAAAACAATGTGCTATCACTTAAAAAATAAAGCCATACAATATTAAAAATAAAAATAAATAAAGGACAGGGGAAAAATATCAATAATACTAAGAACTGAGATTGTAGCCGAGAGAGTGGGTTCTTTATCCATCTATGTAATGACATCTACAGTCATTCAAGAGGAAGTCTTGTTGGGTGCTTTCAATTGATTAAATTGAATTTGAAGTAACAGTATGTTCACATTCAAAACATAACCTAAAGGAAGACAAGAAACATTCTGTATATCTTCTAATTATCAGAAAGAAGATCATATAGAAAAGAAAGAATAGCAGGGAATATTTAGAAAGCATTAAAAACAGGAAACTTAAAATAAGATGGTATAATTAAAACTGAGCATCTTATAACACTAAATATTAACACGCTATATTTACCTATTAATGGAAAACTACTTTTCCACTGACACAAAATATATATCTAACTACATGTTAAATATAAAAGGCAAAGTAAAAACACCATAATTTGGAAATGAGTAAAATAAGTGGATAGACAAAAATGTATCTGTTCACTATTAATTTATCATTAGATTCTAATTTGCAAAAATTAATCAAGGAACAAGATTTTAATAGCAGGCAAGATTGAATTCAAGGCAAGAATATTAAAAGATTTCATTTTATATTAAACTGAAAGATTTGACTTTTTCAAAGGAGACAACCTTTTGAGTAGAAAATTAAGATTGTATTTTATGATTCAAATAAATATAGAGTTTTTATTGTCTATAAGTGACCAAGGAAATTATTGATCTGCCCAAACTTTTATCCAGGGAGAATTTTCCTACTAAATTCTGGAAGACAAAATAAAGTTGTTGCTTGTTCACAGTGCCAGTTGCGAAAATAACTAAGCGTGCATTAGGCACTTACTAAGTGTGTTAATGTTTTAACTCTTTAATCCTGGTAACAGCCTATTAAGGTTTGAGCTTATTCTTATCTTACAGATGATGCACAGCCGTTAAGTAACAAAGCTCTACTGCTTAGGAAGTGGTAAAACTGGAATTTAATACCGGCAGTTCAACTCAGAGCGCATGCTTTTCATGAACACATTAAATATGATGGGAAAAAGGCCACTCACACAGATTAAGCATTCATGTACCTTGAATTCACACCAGGATGACCAGATACCAGTCCAAGACTAAAAGGCTACCTGCACCTCTGCTGACTGGAGGTGATGGGCCTTCTGAGACCCTGCAATCCTGGCCAGGACTGGCTAAACACATTACCTAGGCTGAATACCAAAAAGTGAGTATGTCAGGGCTCCTCAAGATCACCCCAGGTTTGGTGATTTACTGGGTGATCTCACAGGACTCAGCATATAGTTGTACTTGTGCTGAGATTTTATTACAGTAAAAAGATACAAAGAAAAATCAGCCAAAGGTACTTAGAAATCTGGATGAAACTAGGTGCAAGTTTCCAAGAGTCCCCAGAAAAACACACAGCATAATTGCATGGGCATGCTCAATTCCTCCAGCAACAAGTTGTTAAAATAAATAGGAAGAAATTTCTGCCAGGGAAGCTCATTAGAGATACCATCAGTGGTTTTTACTGGAGGCTGAGATGTTGGTATCCTCTGCCTGTGTGCAAGCTAAGTCACTTCGGTTGTGTCCAACTCTTAGCAACCCTATGAATTGTAGCCCGCCAGGCTCCTCTGTCCATGGAATTTTCCAAGCAAGAATACTGGAGTGGGTTGCCATGTCCTTCTCCAGGGGATCTTCCCCAGCCAGGAATCAAACCCACATCTCTTATGTTTCCTGCATTGGCAGGCAGGTTCTTTACCACTAGTGCCACCTAGGAAGCCCTGCCTAATATGTACCAAAATTCTAGATTCCCAAAAGGAAGGCTGGTGTTAAATATAAACACATCTTTTTGCAGTTTGGGCATAGTGAGCCACCATTATTTTTTAGGAAAAGTTTTTTTTTTTTTAAACAGTCTGGTAGAGGGTGGGGAGAGGGGGGTTGTTTATTAGTTAGATTCCCAGAGACCAGCAACTTGCAAGCAGGTTTTTCAAAGAATAAGCTATTTCAGACCTGCTCTGTTCCTTTTCTGCACAGTGAACATGAAGCATTCAACTACCTTGATCTAAAAATTCCCCTCTATGCTTTGTGATCAATTGACCCTCTAATATATGATTGATCCTCTACACCTACAACCATCAGTTATGTGCAAGGCATTGTTTTAAAAGCAGTGAACAGTGACGCTGAATTCAGGAATATATCCTTCACTGAAGGAGTATATAGTCTTCTTGTAGGATTTATCGTTAATTAGCTTTTACATGGGTTACCACATGGAGACACCACAACTGGGAATGCAACAGTGAATGAAATAGACAGAGTCTTTACACTCATTGCCAGAAAAGGGGTAGGTGGCATCAGAGAAGGGGCCTGATCTATATCCACATACGTCAACGTGACGACACAGCGTCATCATCATGGAAAACAGTTGACACAGGTACAGTCCTGCTGCCAAAGGAGTCATACAAAGCTGGATGGGATAATTTCCTGATCCAGTGTGACTATGTTCTATCTGCAGGATGCCATGCACAGTATTTAAAACCTCAAAATATCCTTGTTCTCCAAGGCTCTATAACACTCCTTTGATAGGGCGGCAACATGAAATTTGCCCAACCTTATAGATAAAAATGGGAGCAACTGAATGTTGTACTTCTACAGGTAAAATAATCTGAATCTTACACTGATTAGTCAGTTTTTTTAGGAAATGCTAGAATTTTTTTTTTCAGTGTTCTATGCTTTTTTTCGTTTACACTCTTTATTTCTTTTCTTCCATTAGCTCCTTCTCCTTCTGTGCTAGCTTCTCTTAACCACCTGATCCATAATCAGAAGCCTAGCTTTCAATTTAAGCAGTATTTTTGTAACAATCTGTATGGTCAGTTGGGACCTGAAGCTGCTACAGGCAAGGTTTTAATTAGAATTTTAGAAACACGAAGCAGCCTTTTGTGAAGATTTTCAAGTTCATTTTAAGGACCAATTTCATGCTCTCATCAAATGACGGACATTTCGCTCTTAAAACAGCAAAAGATTTACAATCTTGTTCCCAGAGTCTGCTGAACTCAGACATAAGATCACTTAGGTGATGCATCTCTGAGGACTGCTTTTTAACCTTGTCCTAAACTGTTACTATCAAATTCCCTTCATCTTAGTATATCATAAGTCTATGTTTGGTCTTTCAACTTCTGGGATAAAACTTTGTTTCCTTAATTTGTCTTAGCATGCTAGCTACCTTTATGTGCATGCTACAAATGCTATTAATATTTCGATTGTCCCAGAATATCTATTTGCATTAGCAAGAGAGCAGCCTGAGACAAACATCTTTAAATACACTGAAGAAATTGGTCAAGTCAACAAGAAAAAAATATTTTAAGCCAAAATTGGATAGCAAATACTGCCTGCATCTGTCCAAGCATGCAGTCATGCTTCACCTTCTCTTTATTTTGTGTTTTATTTATAGATGTGCTCCACTAAATGACCTGTGCTGAACTACTCTATAGCATTTTTTTAAATGCATGGGCTTCTTATTTGTAATGAAGATCTGTAGTTTGGATTCACCATTTACAACACAATAGATGGGTTTTGCTCCTAGACTCATTACTTCTTCTCTTTGCAATAATTAGACCTCTGAGCCAGCTTCAGTCAGAGTTCGTTGTTCCTTACTTTTATTTCTAAAGGCTTCCCTGATAGTTCAGTTGGTAAAGAATCTGCCTGCAATGCAGGAGACTCGGGTGCAATTCCTGGGTCAGGAAGATCCGGTGGAGGAGGGATAGGCTACCCACTCCAGTATTCTTGGGTTTCCCTTGTGGCTTAGCTGGTAAAGAATCTGCCTGCAATGCAGGAGACCTGGGTTCGATCCCTGGGTTGGGAAGATCCCTTTAAGAAGGGAAAGGTTACACACTCCAGTATTCTGGCCTGGAGAATCCATGGACTGTATAGGAGATCTGGGTTCAATCCCTGGGTTGGGAAGACACCTGGAGAAGGGAAAGGATACTCACTCCAGTATTCTGGCCTGGAGGATTCCATGGACTACAGTCCATGGGGTCACAAAGAGTTGGACACGACTGAGCGACTTTCACTTTCATTTTCACTTTATGTCTAATCCTACAAGATGCCTTTCCTATTCTTTTCATTTAAAATTCAACTTATTCTGTAACGGCATAGTTCACTGAATTCCAGATGGAAGTTACGTTGTTTTCATTAAAATTCATTTCATAATTAAGCAATAAAAGATCAACTATGGGATGACATGGCTTATAAGGCTATTTCTATTTTGAAAAGCCAGATACTAGGAAAATCTACTTTGCCTTTTCTAAGTTAAAGTAATAAAAAGCCATAACAGTCTTCTAAGTTCAAAATCCAAAAGTGGTTTGATTTTCAATTAAATTAATGTCAAGTGTTAATCTTGCCAGTGTATTAGGGGCTTTCATACAATTTTTGAATCTCCATTTTCCTACAGTGTTTAGAAATATTTGTTTCTAGGTTTAGAGACTTTTCCCTATGCAAATTCCTGGAAGATTTTTCAAACTCTTGTAGAGGAGGAATAAATTTCTTTCCTACTGTCTGTCATTCTATGAGTTTCCCAGGTGGTGCAGTGGTAAAGAACCCGCCTGCCAATTCAGGAGACGAAAGAGAAGTGTGTTCGATGTGTGTTCGATCCAAGGGAAAGATACCCTGGAGGAGGAAATGGCACCCCACTCCACTATTCTGGTCTGGAAAATTCCATGGGTAGAGGAGCCTGGCAGGCTACAGCCCATGGGCTGCAAAGAGTCGGGCACAACTGAGCAATAAAGCATTAGTACGGTTTTACTTGCCCAGTAGAATCCTCTGTACATTCTCTAAAATCTACTCCCCGCTTTCATTAGCCTAAATCTGAGAGTAAGGCCCCAGCAGTCCTGTTAAACACTTCCTGTAGCCTGTGGGCAGAAAACAATCCTTTCATTATAAAATGAGAGCCTGCACAAGTAGGTGTTATTAGGGTCTCTGTGTGTGTGTGTTGCTACATCCAGTGTTTTTTTCAGAGTATTTATCAACTACTTGGTGAAACACTTAGTATTTACATATGCTAATCAACTAAATTAATATTTAATCACTATTGATTTATTTATCAGGAACAATAAGTCTACAGGACCTTCAAAGCAAAAAAATTAAAGAACTTTAGAAAGAAGGACAAGAAAGGCAATTTACAACTTATCAAAGCATGAAAATAAAGATCTTGCTTTTCAAAAAAAATCTTTGAATGTACAAGTCATAATAGGGCTTTTATGATGTAGAAATATTCACCAGCAAGACTGATTATCTTATTTAGTATGTAACATACGCATTTTCAATATTCTTTCTTCATTGATCCCTTCTCCACGGGTTTCATAATTTTGCATTCTGTTCAGCCAAAGATGAGACTATGATCTAAGAAACTAGTCATTTTCAATCTATTTAAATGATCACAATCAATGACCGGCAAAGTAATATACATATAACAACCCTCTGAAAACAGGAAAGAGCATTCCCCAGTGTGTTCACTGACTCCAATATAAGTAGGACCACTGTTCTTCTGGAAGTGGACATTCCATAATGGTCAGCATAATAATTTAGACTACTTTCTGATCTGGGTAGAGTCACACAGAAAACTTTCAAAAATATTCTGTCTTCTGTACTCATTTAAAATGAGGGAATAACTTCTTTGCTTGTCATAGCCACTATAATATCGGAATTGGGCGAGTCTTGTAAAAATTAAAATTCATGAGTCAGTACATTTACATTCCATTAGTTACCCAGCTCGTGAGTGTATGCCTGCTCAGTTGTGTCCAACTCTTTGCAACCCCATGGACTGTAGCCTGTAGCCAGCCAGGCTTCTCTGTCCATGGAGTTTTCCAGGCAAGAATACTGAAGTGGGTTGCCATTTCCTCCTCCTCCAGATCTTCCCAACCTAGTGATCCAACTCGCAACTTCTGCGTCTCCTGCATTGGCAGGGGCATTCTTTACCAGTGCACCACCTGGGAAGCGCTTATACTGCTCACTCAAACCGAAAAGTCCTGTCTCTTCTCACTCTCATCTGATGACCTTGGTTCCTATCTCATGGAGAAAAGAGAAGCAATCCACACGCCCTCACTACTTCACTGACCTACCTACACACATACCCATTATCTGCTTCCCCCAAGACCACGGATGAACTCTTTGCTCTCATGTATTCAGATCACTCTTGTTTACAAAAAATATTTTGCCCCATGCTTCTTCCATTTCTTCTCTAAATCATTAATTTTTTCCACTTTATGGGGTCATTATCTTTAACACCAAGCATTCTGTAATAGCACCCATTTTATAAATTACCCTCTCCTACCCTATATTTCCTTGATTCTCTGTTGTGTTTTATAGCAAAATTGTCATATTTTCCCCACATAATGACTTAGAAATCCAAATTGCTTAACTTATATTATAGAATAGTCCCTTTTTCTTACTACCATTCCTATAGACACACCCTGGGATCTGAAAATCAGCTTCTCTCTTTTAATCAAGTTTCTCTCTCAGTCTCCTGAACAAGACATTTCAATCATAATTTAAATAACAATGTTGCTGACAATTAAAAAGGCAGCACAGAATCCAGCTGCTTCCTTTTATACTTGTACTTAAGCCACAACAGCACTATCAGCAGAAACTGACTTCTCCATAAACTTTAGCAGACACGTTTTCAATGACTTCTAAGAAAAAAGAATTAAGGGGAAGTTTTACAATTAGTTCATCTTACCATTAGGGTGCAAATATTTATCACTTATCTTTTTATATGATACTGAAAATAAATCATCCCAATATAATAATCTATATAACATGAGATACATAATCTATTTTAATATATTTGAAAATTTTTATAAATAAAAATATGTGTTTTAATCTTTAGAAAAACAGGACATCCATCAATTTGACCTTATAAAAATATAAACAGCATTATTTATATAGGGAAAAGGAACTCTTTAAAGAAATCTCACACACTCAAGTAAATTGTTGCTGTTATTGTTGTTCAGTCACTAAGTTGTGTCCAACTCTTTGCGACCCCATGGACTGTAGTGTGCTAGGCTTCCCTGTCCTTCACTACCTACCTGACTTTGTTCAAATTCAGGCCTATTGAGCCGGTGATGCTATGTAACCATCTCATCCTCTGCCGCCCTCTTTTCCTCTTGCCTTCAATCTTTCCCAGCATCGGGTCTTTTCCAATGAGCTGGAAGTTTGCATCAGGTGGACAAAGAACTGGAGCTTCAGCATCAGTTCTTCCAATGAATATTCAGAGTTGATTTCCTTTTAGGATTGACTGGTTTGATCTCCTTGCAGTACAAGGGACTCTCAAGATCTTCTCTAGCACCACAGTTCGAAGGCAACAATTCTTTGATGCTCAGCCTTCTTTATGATCCAACTCTCACATCTGTATATGATTATTCGAAAAACCATAGCTTTGACTACACAGACCTTTGTAGGCAAATTAATGGATTCATTGCCCAATCAGAAGAATTCAATAAGAAGGAAGCTTATGTTGCTTTTCTATCCTAGTATGATGAACAATTACAATTTTGGCTTTTATGTTTAGAAAAATTTCAAATCACTCAATCGGATACAAATATCTATTAAATTACATTCTTCCTTTGACCAGAAATGTGTTGATTGTGAACTACAGAAGCAGCACAATGTAATTAAATTCTGTAGCACATAGAATTTGGTGAGCTATTCTCCATTTACTCCAAGAGAGATTTCTTGTCAAAATTTGATTACAAATATGAGCAATGTAAAAATATCATTATGACTGGATGAAGCACAAGCTGGAATCAAGATTGCCAGGAAACATATCAACAATCTCAGATATGCAGATGACACCACCTTTATGGCAGAAAATGAAGAACTAAAGGGCCTATTAATGAAAGTGAAAGAAGAGAGTGAAAAAGCTGGCTTAAAACTCAACATTCAAAAAACAAAGATCATGGTATATGGTCCCATCACTCATGGCAAATAGATGGGGAAACAATGGAAACAGTGACAGACTTTATTTTCTTGGGCTCCAAAATCACTACAGATGATGACTGCAGCAATGAAATTAAAAGACGCTTCCTCCTTGAAAGAAAAGCTATGACCAACCTAGACAGCATATTAAAAAGCAGAGACATTACTTTGCCAACAAAGGTCCATCTAGTCAAAGCTATGGTTTTTCTAGTGAGAAAAACCATATGTGAGATGTGAGAGTTAGACCATAAAGAACCTGAGTGCCGAAGAATTGATGCTTTTGAACTATGATGTTGGAGAAGACTCTTGAGAGTCCCTTGGACTGCAAGGAGATCCAACCAGTCCATCCTAAAGGAAGTCAGTCCTGAATATTCATTGGAAGGACTGATGCTGAAGCTAAAAATCCAATACTTTGGCCACCTGATGCAAAGAATTAGAAAAGACCCTGATGCTGGGAAAGATTGAAGGCAGGAGAAGGGGATGACAGAGGATGAGATGGTTGGATGGCATCACCAACTCGATGGACATGAGTTTGAGCAAGCTCAGGATGCTGGTGACGGACAGGGAAGCCTGGGGTGCTACAGTCCATGGGTTTGCAAAGAGTCACACGCAACTGAGCAACTGAACTGAACTGAATAAGAATTTACAAACTTATTAAGAATTAATTGTACACTGACTATAAAGTTGTATATTTCCAAATGTCTCTGTAGAGTGGGAATGAACATGGGTCCTGGGCTTATAAAACTGGGGAAAGTGCCCCTTGAAGCAGCATGAAATTACAGGCATTTGGTGGCTCCATCTGAAACCAAAGAAGCTGGTAGGGAGTACAGTCACTGTTAGGTCAATACACTATATCAGCAAAATGCTGCATAATGCTATTGTCTTTAACTGTAATCCTTGATTATTTCCAGAACTGCCTTTAGCATTTATCAAGTTCAACTAGCTCACATTGCAAATCAGGAGACTGAAATTCAGAACTGTTACAGGATTGTCCCAAGGTTGCCCTGCAATAAATGAGAGAGCTAGGCTGGCATCAAATTCCTCACTCTTTCTCCAAAGTAATTAATGCCATTCATTTGGAAAGTGTGCTAGATAGAACAGTATCCAAAATGTGTGAAATTATTATTCTACAGTGTATAAAATAATTTTGAGTTTTGAAAATTACCCAATATCTTTTCTTTATAAACCAAAGAGGCTACAAAATATAAGTGTGCTTTTATAAGACATTTTCTAAACTATAACATTTTTATAAGAGTTTAAAGTATGACTCATAAAGTCTAATTTGTGGCTTTTGAAATGTGTTTAATTGGCAATAAGCCTTTTCAAGATACAGACAGCACAGTCCCTTCCCACTAAAGTCTCATTAGGTTAGTTATCTGTGTCTTTAATGCAAACATTCATTCTTTTGCATAAAAAAATCTATTGACGAGAGAGATGTAGTTTGGTACCAAATATATGAATATGGAAGTGCATACCGATTTCTAAAATCTCATTCTGGCATGGTAGAATCTTACTTAGGTTGGAGGACAAAATACAAACTAAATGTTAGAAATGAAGAATGTACTTAATATTTATTGAGCTACTCTTTACCAAGTTTCTGTCACACATTTTCAATACTTTATTTAACTTTAATTTTGTTGCAGAAAAATTGATTTCACACATCTAACTTGACTTTCACCAAATCCCTTTACAACAAGAATAAAGAGATTCTGTGGGAAATTAAACACATAAAGCCCCAAGAAAGAGATAACATGAGGAAAGACAGCAACAGGATTGTGGAAACTGAAAAGCAATTGATTGATTACTGAATAATTTAACAGACTGAGGAAAAATAAATTCTAAGGCCAACAGTGATGAAAGCTGAGAACCGACTGGAATTGAACTACAGAATCCCCAACAGGCTCAGAAACCGGATTTCCAGGTACTTCCAGGTGTAAGTGAAAAGCACAGAACTGGCAAGTCAGTTTAGGACACAGCCAGACCCTCCGCTGGAACACTTTCCCTCCATGCTCCTGATCAAGAGTGGAAACGTGTTCTCTGTGGAAGGTTAGACAAGTCTCTGAACTGGGCAACACAGATAATTATATGAAGAGCTTCTGGAAAACAAAAAGATGATAGCAGAAATAAAAAACTAAATAGTAGTGATGGATGATTAACTAAGTTAAGAAAATCTGTTAGAACAGGAAAAAAAATACCCAAAGATAAGCAAAATATAAAAGACTCAGACTAGGATTCCAGCATCTGAATAATAGAAGTTCAGAAAGGGAAATAAATCATCAAAGAAATAATTCAAGTAGTTTACCTAAAAAGAATTTGGAATTTCAGAATTTACATAATTAGGAAATCTATTCACTGAGAACTTAGCAAAATGCATAAAACAGTGGCCACATCAAGACATTCCATCATTAAATTTCACAATACTGAAAATGAAGATTCTGACAACATCTCCAGAGGGGAAAACACACAGTTCAAACCTAAAGGATCAAGAGCCATGATGGTTTCCATACTCAAGAGCAAACCTAGAAGGAATACATTCTTCATAGAAGACTTAGATATGTGTGAACAGTTAGGGGTATTAAATTGCATTTACACAGGCATACGAATAAACGTGGATACTGATCTCATTAGGATGATGGTATAACTGTACTGGGAGGATTAAAAAAGAGAAGGATGTCACTGAGGTTTGTGGGGGAACAGGAAGAAAAAAGAGTGACAGTTTCATTTTTCGTGGTGTGAAAGCAATAGATAATACCAAAAACTAAAATCAAGAAGTAGTAATATAGTCATATTTTTTATCATTTGTTTGTGTGTGTGCTCACTTGGTCATGTCCGACTCTTTGCGATCCCATGGACTATAGCCCACCAGGCTCCTCTGTCCATGGAATTTTCCAGGCAAGAATACTGCATTGGGGTGCCATGTCCTCCTCCAGGAAATCTTCCCAACCCAGGGTTCGAATCCACATTTCTTGTGTCTCCTGCATTGGCAGGGGGATTCTTTACCACTGCACCACCTGGGAAGCACTATTTATCATTTCTCTGAAGGTAATTAGCAAATAATCAGCTTAAAGATGTGAAGGCAGTTGCCTACAGACACACCAAATGAGTGGTGATGTGGAGTTTGGGGAGTGGCAGACTTCTCTTCATAATAAAGCCTATTGATCTACTAGATTTGTGAAACATGTGCATGTACACCTTGGTTAACATTTAAAACTACATGGTACACACAAACCTCCTAACCATTGTCACACCATAGAGTGTGAATTTCTATAAAGGACATCCACAGTTCCTCTATTGGAGGTTATCTCTCTGGATCTGATTATGGGGACATACCAGAATCCTCTCTTCTACATGACTTGTTCCCTAGGTTGCCCTATGTTCTGGTGTTCTCAGAACAGTCCTAGTTTATACCTGTATGCAGGCTAATTATCAAAAGTACCTATTTTTGCTCTCAAAATTATCCTGATTGGGTCAACTTAATATTGCTCTCACAGTTCCATACCTTTGCACTTGCTGTTGTCTTTACCTTGACTTCCCTCCCCCAAATGTCCTCCTGGAAAAGAAAAATCCTCCCCATTTCTGTTCAAGTTCTATTCATTAAGATTTCCTTGCACTAAAGATTTCTATTTCAGTCCCTCATTCCACTGCAAATACAATTTCACTTCAGCAATTATCTTACAATATTAGAGCTGTTTATGTGTTTGTCATCCACAAGAAGATGAGTTCCTGAGGGCAGGGATCATTGTTGCTGCATCTTTGATGGTCCAGTACTGAGCCCAGAGGCTCCGCAGAGTAATCCATACAATTCTTATCAGTAGGTGAAATTGTCACACTATACAACATTCCTCTTGATGAAAGTGCAAGAGGAGAATGAAAAGGCTAGCTTAAAATTCAACATTCAAAAAACGAAGATCATGGCATCCGGTCCCATCACTTCATGGCAAATAGATGGGGAAACAATGGAAACAGTGACAGACTTTATTTTCTTGGGCTCCCAAATCACTGCAGATGGTGACTGCAGTCATGAAATTAAAAGACGCTTGCTCCTTGGAAGAAAAGCTATGACAAACCTAGATAGCATATTAAAAAGCAGAGAAATTATTTTGCCAGCAAAGGTCCATCTAGTCAAAGCTATGGTTTTTCCAGTATTTATATATGGATGTTGGACTATATATGGACCATATATGGGAGTTGGACTATAAAGAAAGCTGAGCACCGAAGAACGGATGCTTTTGAACTACGGTGTTAGAGAAGACTTTTGACAGTCCCTTGGACTGCAAGGAGATCAACCATTCAATTCTAAAGGAAATCAGTCCTGAATATTCATTGGAAGAACTGACGCTGAAGCTGAAGCTCCAGTACTTTGGCCACATGATGCGGAGAACTGACTTATTGGAAAAGACTCTGCTCTGATGCTGGGAAAGATTGAAGACAAGAGGAGAGGGGACGCCAGAGGATGCAATGGTTGGATAGTATCACCGATTCGATGGACAATCATTTGAGCAAGCTCTGGGAGTTGGTGATGGACAGGGAAGCCTGGTGTGCTGCAGTCCATGGGGTCACAAAGAGTCATACATTACTGAGCAACTGAACTGAACTAAACTGAATGTAACATTTAATTATTAGATATTTTTAAAAATCTTCAGATCTTAACAATCTTATCATTATGAAGGGTACTGACCTCACAATTTTTTTTACCCCAACCATAAAAATAAAACTAGGCAAAATTCCATTCCCATATCCAAACTAAAAGCTGATAATTTGTGATTATAAATTATTAGGTGAGTTTGACTATCTCTATTATTACATATACTCAACCATATAACCTATGATGGCTGCATCTCTTTCAGCAACAAAAACAAATCCACAAATTATTTTAGCACTGAGCGTCAAATGAGTACAGTAAGTAGACAGCTATTGCTGCTGCTGCTGCTAAGTCGCTTCAGTCATGTCAGATTAGATGTTTTCAATTTAACAATGAAATATATTATTGTCTTTTCAACTCATAAACTGAGTTCACATTTTTATCTTGTCCAGTTTCAAGTGAGGATGAATTATAGCTAAAATTTATACGGGGAATTAGACTGAAATAACTGATGGCACATAAGAGTCTCCCTTTTAAATTCTAAATTAGTCTTTATTCAACTAATCACAGAAGTTCTCAAATTTTTATGCCTCAAAGAATCATATGAAGAGGTTGGAAAAGAGATTCCAGGAATTGATGGGACTCATCAATCTACATTTTTAAAAAAACAAAACACCCAATTGATTTTTATTTTTAAAAATCATACCACCAAATTGGTTTTCAAGTAGGTAATTTTGAGACTGAACTGTGAGAAACACTGGAGGTTAATGGAGCTTCTTAAAAATCAGAGAGATGCCAACAGATCCACTATGAAAAATTGCTATTTATTTAAAAGTTCCCAGTTATCTCTATTATAGAAATAAATAACTAGAAGAAATACTGTTAGGTCCAAAATTCTGAGTATGAGATTTTTTCTCATTTATGTATGTATATAGGTATTGTATCTGTGTATTATATACTACATATATATATTATACCTCATGTGTAAATATATATATTCTATATACTATACATATTATGCATCTATCAGCTATTTTATGTACATATATTATTATATAATTTTATAAATTATATATTTTTTCTTTTTATACCTGAGGAGGATAACAGGCTGAATTACCTGAAAATTCAGTAGGACAGAGACTTAGTGAAACTAAACTGCTTTGAAGAAAATTTTTAATGCAACCTTTCTTGCATAAACAATGAATACATGAACTATGTTTCATATTCAATCCATATACAGCCATAATACCATATGTGAAAGTGAAGAAATACCTTCTTTAAAAACTGAAACGTTTACTTGGAGAGGGAAAGTTCTCAGAGTAGGAGGTGTGCCCCACACAGATATTCCCACCTCTTCATTCTGGGAGGGGAGGTAGGAGGGCCCAGGCTGACTGTCCGCTTCTCTTCCACTCACTGAGATCTGATCTGCCCAAATGCACAACAGCCTGGGTGAACACACTCACAGGTATAGAAGCTAGTAATGGTAGATGAAACTCAATAAACAACCTACTCTTTCAAACAATAACTATGAAAAATTAAGGGTTAGCAGTTACTTTTTAAATAAACAATGAAAGAGAAGGATCAAAAGTGAACAGAGAACAACTGATTCAGGAGGAAATAAGATCACTCCAGGAACAGAAGATAACTTTAAAATAATTCTCCACAGTACTTTAAGCAAGTGCTCATTCATAAACAAGAACAAACAAATATGCAAAAAGAGAATAAAAGACTAAGGAAGAGCCCATGAAAATTAAGAAGCAAAATTAAGAGGAAAAAAAAAAAAGAGGTAAGCTGGAAAAACAATGAAGTCTTCCAAAATGTAAAGCAATAAAACCAGAAGCTGAAAAATATTTTTAAAGAGTCAAAAATAGAGTATAAATCCAAGAGGTCTAACATCCATCTAAAGAGTGTCTTCAATGACAGAACAAAGACAAGGAAGGAGGAGAAATAATCCAATAGCAGAAGAAAATCCCTAGAGCCCAAGACATGACTCAACACATGAAAGGGTTCAGAAAGTGCGGCTCAGCAAAAATGAAAAATAATCCATTAACACATCTTCATTAAGTGTCAGAACATCTCAATGGATGTTCCTTCTCATTCTTTTCTTTTGATCTTCTTTTTCTCCTGCATTCCTAAATTGTGTGAACCTGAGGACTCTTTCCTTTGTAACTTCTTTATTTATATTACGTCATCTATTCACTCAACGGTGTCCGACTCTTTGTGACTCCATGGGCCACCAGGCTCCTATGTCCATGGGATTCTCCAGGCAAGAGAACTGGAGTCGATTGCCAGTTCCTTCTCTTTATTTTGCTTATTTGCTGCTGCTGCCAAGTCACTTCAGTCATGCCCGACTCTGTGCGACCCCATCGACGGCAGCCCACTTAGGCTCTGCCTGATTCTCCGCCTGCCCAGGATTCTCCAGGCAAGAACACTGGAGTGGGTTGCCATTTCCTTCTCCAATGCATGAAGGTGAAAAGTGAAAGTGAAGTCTCTCAGTCGTGTCCGACTTTTCGAGACCCCATGGACTGCAGCCCACCAGGCTCCTCCGTCCATAGAATTTTCCAGGCAAGAGTGGGTTATTTGCTACATGGTTTCAACTAGACTGATCACTTTGAATGTCACCTGTATATTGATAACCCCAAGTTTATATCTCCATTTCCAACCTATCCCTGAAACTCCAAAACTAATAAACAACCTACTCTTTCAAATAATAACTATGAAAAATTAAGTGTTAGCAGTTACTTTTTAAACAAACAACGAAAGAGAGAAGGATCAAATGCCACACAACACATGGATTTCTTTTCTACATTTCAAAGGCAATATGTCTAAAATAAGATTTTCATCTCAGTCCCTACTCCAAGTTGTTCTTCTCCTAAATCTTCCCCATCTTATTTATCCAGTTGCTCAGACCGTAAAAACACAAGTCATATGGAACTCCTCTTTCCTCCTGCTGTGCATCCAATCCATCAGTAGAGCCAACATCTAACATGAATTTATAAGAAAAGTGTGTCCGAGAAGAATATTCATTTCCTAACACTATGATGAAGTTATTTTCTCCCTTTCTCCTACCCCTTACAACCCTGTTTGTATTAGTTATATCTCTCATTCAAAGCAATACAATTTTTAAGAACATGAGACTGCATCTTTGTCTATGGTAAAAACACTGTGTGTCCTACAGTAAATAACATATACAGAGAATTTTATATGTTGAATATTGGTTTTAAATTTTAAATCATCAAACTACGAAAGATTCATTTATATTTGCTAAATTAAATCCAACTTCTATAACCCTTGAAAATGTAAAAATAATGAAAAACAGAAGTGAATGGGTGGAAGTAGATGTGGCAGAGAAGGCACTGGCAACCCACTCCAGTACTCTTGCCTGGAAAATCCCATGGACAGCCTGGTAGGCTGTGGTCCAAGGGGTCATGAAGAGTCCGATACGACTGAGCGACTTCACTTTCGCTTTTCACTTTCATGCATTGGAGAAGGAAATGGCAACCCACTCCAGTGTTCTTGCCTGGAGAATCCCAGGGATGGAGGAGCCTGGTGGGCTGCCGTCTATGGGATCACACAGAGTCAGACACGACTGAAGCGACTTAGCAGCAGCAGCAGCAGTAGATGTGGAGGAAAATATAGGGACAATAAATCTCTGATCTCATACATTAAAAAATCAAGGGGCACTGTCAAAAATGTATGGGTTAAGAAATATAATTTTTATGATGTTAAATAACAAAAGAATTTTTTTAATGAGCCTGGTAGGGGTTGCAAGAGGGGAGAAAAAAAATAAGTGAGCTAAACTTGCTTCATGTCATAGAGGGGAGTCAAAAGCTTTTTTTTTTTTTCTATTTTTCTGAAATATTTTAATTTTTTTAACTTTTTATTTTGCATTGGAGTATAGTCAATTAACAAACAATGTTGAGATAGTTTCAGGTGAAGAGCAAAGGGACTAAGGCATACATATACATGTATCCATTCTCCCCCAAACTCCCCTCCCACCCAGCCTGCCACATAACATTAAGCAGAGTTCCATGTGCTATACAAAGGTCCCTGTTGGTTATCCATTTTTAAATATGGCAGTGTGTACATGTCCATGTCAAATTCCCCATATCCTTCCCCCTGGCAACCATAAGTTTGTTCTCTAAGTCAGCGAGTCTCTTTCTATTTTGTAAGTAAGTTCATCAGTATCATTTTTCAAAAGCTATTTTTAAATTGACATATTAATAAATAAAATATATGCATATTATTTAAGACTTGGATTTAAGTTTCAGAAAAACTAACGATAAAATAGTTTAAAATAATTATTTATGGTGAGTGGGAATGAAAGGAAAGTGTATGGAACCTTACTTTCCATTTAGCATCCTCTTCAGTGTTGAATTTGTATTATGACACATACTGTTAGTATAATAATTAAGTAGACAAATAAATACAAATAAATCTGTTAAAAAATAGCAAAGCAAATGACCACATCCAATCTAGTCTTATGTCTAGATCTTCACACATATTTATTTGAATCACATTTGATAAAGAGACATCAATTTTTCTTTCACTGCTGGTCAGTAGCATAAAAGATGCAAAAGCTGATTTAGGATATTTTTAGTCTAGTTTTTATTTTTAACCCACTACATAAGTACAAAAATTGGTTAACTGGTGTGTGGTCAAAATATGTTGATGCCAGAATTTGTATTTAGTAAAAAAAAATTCTATAAAAAGGATCCTTCAGGTCTAGAACCAGAAAAGCTCATACAGTAATTCACTGTAATTTACCTCCTCAAAGTACCACAGGCCTATATAACCCTCCAGAGGGAGAGGCTGCAGTTTTGAACACAGTGACCACTTCCATTGTCCTAATGCTACCCTTGTCCTACTTCTACGCTTATAAACATGGCACTATTTTTACCTCGAATAATGCATGGCTTGGTGGCCCGCAATATTAAAATAGAAGTCCGTTGTGTGCTTCATCTCATTGGTGTGCCCAGTGGCCTCAATCCAGTGTCCTATTGGGAGACAATAAACACCATCCACCAAGTTGTTTTCATTGTAAGTACAGCAACGGTCATGGTGAGGCCCGTTGCCTGGAACAAGAAGAGGTGACAAAGAAAGCAATTACATCAATGCTTTGCTTCAATGGTCATAGAGGTGCTGATGCAAAATTAATAGCAAGACAAAAATAAATACAAAGCTGCATAATCTACACATCTCAGTATAAACAAAAATAGACTAAGTTGGTGATGGACAGGGAGGTCTGGTGTGCTGCAGTCCATGGGGTCGCAAAGAGTCAGACACCACTGAGTGACGGAACTCAAGAGGGAACACAGTAAAAATATCTAAAGAATTACTTGTTAGCTTCAGAGTACTATGCTCCCGATGAATACATAGATAATTACAAAAGCATATTAACTCAGAATTTCATGGGACCACTCAGGGCCTTAAGAGCCCATTGTGAATCACTCTGCAGCCTGATAAGCTGCTGAAAGGGGCTTCCCAGATAGCTCAGATGGTAAAGAATCTGCCTGCAATGCAGGAGACCTGGGTTCAGTCCCTGGATCAGGAAAATCTCCTGGAGAAGGAAATGGAAAACCACTCCAGTATTCTTGTCTGGAGAATTCCATGGACAGAGGAGCCTGGTGGGCTACAGTCCATGGGGTCACAAAGAGTTGGACACGACTGAGCGACTAACACTTTTACTTTTCACTTTTCAAGTTGTTGATAAGGGCTCTTAAGGCCATTAATGACCCTGTGCTGCATACTTTTACCTCCCTGGAATGCACATTTATGACTAACATCACTAATAAATTGTTTCAGTATCAGCTCAAACAACAGATAAATTTTTTTTCAATAAATACATTTATAAATAATAAAATAATGGGACCATATCCAATCCAGGTTGCATGTAAATCAGTGGTTAGTATTATGTTCAGATGGGAAAACTAAGCACCACAGAGATTAACCAGCTTGCCCAGGATCACAGAACAAAGAACAAAGCGATCAGTAACCTGGTATCCCTTGTCCCCCACCTTTTTCAGGCACTTGATACCTTCATGCTGTTTTCTACTGCTTACTTTACAAAAGACAGACCCTCTGCCCTCCAGGGAGTGGAGCAAAAGAGGCAGAGACAGGACAACATGCCTCTGATAACATTATTTGCTTACATCACTATTCTGCCCAGCATCAACTACACGAGTAAACAGACCCTCAATTCCTACGAAAATTATTTCTACATTATTTTTATAATCTATTCTTATGTGACCACCCCCACTTCAAATCAACCCTTTCCTTAAACTACCTAATTTTCATATAGTGTCAGTAATAAGAAAAACATATAAAGTGTTAGTCACTCACTCATGTCCACTTCTGTGCAACCCAATGGACTATAGCCCACCAGCCTCCTCTGTCCATGGAATTCTCCAGGCAAGAATACTGGAGTGGTTTGCCATTCCCTTCTCCAGGGGATCTCCTGACCCACAGATTGAACGCAGGTCTCCTGCATTGCAGGTGGATTCTTTACCATCTGAGCCACCAGGGAAGCCCAAGAAAAACATAGAATCAAAATAAAATAGGAATAAGTCACAATTATTATGAATATGAAAATTCGATTCATTCATCCCTTGCTCTGTCTTCCGAACTATTTTATCTAAGGTTATTTAGCATACAATCTATTTTTTTAAATGCTTAAGTCACTGGGCAGTTCTTTAGAACATAATTCCCCTCATCAGACAGAGGGTACAGGATGGCCCCTTTAATAAATCATCATTGATCTTCCTAGCTTAGATTCTTCTTTTTCTCTTGATGGCTACAAGGTACTACACCAATTGCCTTATTAACCTTGATATTCAATAGACAAAACCAAACTATACTAGCAATCTCACTTCTAGAAACATATCCAACAGAAATATAACAAAGGTAAAGAAAGATGCATGGATACATGCATGTGTGTAACAATACTATTTTAATAGCAAATACTACAAACTATGTCAATTCATCTTTTCATTCTCCCCAAAATACTTATTGAATGTTGACTATATGACAGGCATTATACTAAATCTTGTTAAGGATTTAGGTCTTTCCCATAAAAGCAATTTTTAAAAATGAATTATTTTAAGCAGGCAGTTGACATGACCAAATTTTTGTTGTGAAAATATCTCTCTGGTTACAGAGTAAAAAATTAACTCAAACACAATGAGATTAGAAGCAGAAAGTCCACTTAGGAAACTTCTGTGTTAGCCCAGGTAAGAGGTGATAAAAGCCTGAAGATAGAAATCGAAAGGGATGGGACAATTCAGGAGGGAAAAGCCACAGGACTTAATGATTAACTGGATATGGGAGGTGAAGATGAAAAGAGAATCAGAAATGATTCTTAGGCTTCTGGCAAATACAACTCAATATATGGTGATACCATTTACTGAGATGTGAAAACAGGCAGAGTTGGAAGAAGACGGTCAGTCTGGTTTAGGCATTTGGGACTTGGAATGCTATTTAGATACAAAAGGAGCTGTTAGGTAGAGAGCTGAAGTTATTGATTTGACACTCAGACCAGAGATCTGAACTAGAAAAATAAGTTCATGAGTCATCTAAGTATAAATGGTAACTGAGACAAGGATATAGATGACTTACAAAGAAAAACAATGTTGATTGAGGAGAAAAGGCTTCTAGAACCAAGTTTGAAAGCATCTCAACATTTTACAGCTGGACAGAGAAGGATAAGATTAGAAAGAAGGAATAGAAAGAGAATCTGTAGAGGAAAACTGGGAGTGAGTAAGTGAGGTGGGCGAGTATAATTGAAACCATAGACTAGAAACAGGGTGGATGCCTGTTTAACTAGCAACAGTAGTTATATCTGGAGAATGTAACTGGGAAGGAAGGACTATTTTACTCTAAATTATTTTGAATCCATTGGATTTGCTATAAAAAGAAGACATTACTTTTTAGCAAAGAAGAATAATATCTATGGCTCCTGCTGATCAGTATGAGACTTACAACAATCTACATGTTATAACTTAAACATAATTATTGAGGAACTCAAATATACATAAATTGTACTGTTCAATAAAAATTATGTATGTAACATAAACTTCCTAAGAATTCTTCATTCCTAGAATTGAGGTTTTAAATTACTCATTTTTACAAAGACATCTTTTAGAAGTAACAAGACACATCTATCTCTCTCAGTCAGAAAGGTACCGTATCAGTGAAGGTGTAGTGGAGAGTGGGAGCTCCCACCACATTCAGTAGCAACAAGGAGTCTGATCCTTCAGTTGTCAATGCAAACTGGATGGGGAACATGGGTGATGAGGTGGTACCTCTCCCCTCTCGCTGGAGCAGTCAGAGAACCA
Source organism: Cervus elaphus (assembly GCF_910594005.1). NCBI lineage: Eukaryota > Metazoa > Chordata > Mammalia > Artiodactyla > Cervidae > Cervus > Cervus elaphus. Next base: position 29,340,666 of record NC_057840.1, read on the forward strand.
GAAGGTGAACCCAGATGCAGAGTCTTATCATAAAATACTCAAAATGCTGCAATTTCAATAGAAAGTCACCCATTATATGAAGAATCACCAAGATCTCAAACTGAATGAGGAAAAAATGTTCAAAAGATGCTCAACTCAAGATGACAGACACGTTAGAACTATCTGACAAAGACTTTAAGCTTCAACAATCCATTGAACACACTTGAAATGAAAAATCACAAAGTCTTAGCAAGGAAATAGAAGATGTAAATAAGAACTAAATGGCAGTTTTAGAACTGAAAAATATAACAGTTGAAATAATAACCTCAGGGGATGGGCACAAGGGCAGAATGGAGGTCAGAAAGAAAAGAAATAGCAAGCTATAAGATAGAACAGAAATTATTCAACAGAGAAAACACAGATGGAAAAAAAAATAGAGCCTTAGGGACTTGTGGGACTATAACGAAAGATGTAACATTCCTGTAAATGGAGTCTGAAGAAGAAATGAGAAAGGGGATGTAGCGGGAAAATATTTGAGAAAAAATGATATCTAAATATGTCTAAATATTTTCTAAATTTGCCAATAAACATACAGGTTCAAGAACTTGCACAAACTCCAAAAAGGATAAACAAAAAGAAATCCATGCCACAACATATCATAATTAAATTTTTGAAAACTAAACACAAAGAAAAAGTCTTGAAAGTAGCCAAAGAAAAATAACAATTTAGGAAAATAATCATTCTTATGTCAGTAGTTTTTTCCAAAAAAAAAAAGGTGGGGGGGTGCTAAACAGAAGATCTCCATAAATAGAAAGGAAGTTGTTTAACATCAGAAAGGAAGAACATGATAAGCAAATGGGTAAATACAGTAGATTTTCTTTCTTCTCTTGAGTTTCTAACAAATATTACAGTGCTCTCTGATGTCCTACATGTATGTAGTGGAAATATGTAAGGCAATTATATGGAGAAGGGCAAAGAAATAAGATTCCTCCAATTCATTTAATATGGCAAAATGATGAAACCAGTCATCTATGATAAGTTATGTTTGTATAATGTAGGTAAATCAAAATGGAATTTTAAAAAAATGTTTAAGTATGAACCATATTTGCATAAGAATGCAGAGAAAGGAAACAGAAAAAAACAAAACAGAGAAAATGACCATAAACAAATGAAAACAAAATAGCAAACTTAAGTCCTAATATACCAATAATCTCATTAAACATAAACTGTCTAAAAACACATTAAAATACAGAGATATTCAGAGTAGTTTTTTTGGTTTTTTTTTTTTTTTTTTTTTTTTTTAGTGAACCAGCTATTTGCTGTCTAGGAAAAACTCACTTCAGATTAAACAGGCAAGTGGAAAGTAAAAGTATAGAAAAAGATACACCATGTAAGCATTAATGTTCATCACAGCACTGTTTATAATAGCCAGGACATGGAAGCAACCTAGATGCCCATCAGCAGACGAATGGATAAGGAAGCTGTGGGACATATACACCATGGAATATTACTCCGCCATTAAAAAGAATTCATTTGAATCAGTTCTAATGAGATGGATGAAACTGGAGCCCATTATACAGAGTGAAGTAAGCCAGAAAGATAAAGACCATTACAGCATACTAACACATATATATGGAATTTAGAAAGATGGTAATGATAACCCTATATGCAAAACAGAAAAAGAAACACAGATGTACAGAACAGACTTTTGGACTCTGTGGGAGAAGGCGAGGGTGGGATGTTTCGAGAGAACAGCATGTATATTATCTATAGTGAAACAGATCACCAGCCCAGGTGGGATGCATGAGACAAGTGCTCAGGCCTGGTGCACTGGGAAGACCCAGAGGAATCGGGTGGAGAGGGAGGTGGGAGGGGGGATCGGGATGGGGAATACATGTAACTCCATGGCTGATTCATGTCAATGTATGACAAAACCCACTGAAATGTTGTTAAGTAATTAGCCTCCAACTAATAAAAATAAATGGAAAGAAAAAAAGAAAGTAGAAGTGGTTACATTATTATCATATAAACTAGAACCTGAAAACAAAGAAAATCACTAGAGATAAGGGAGAGAAATTATATGGTGGTCAAAGTATCAATCCAATCTGGATTGACCAGAAAGGATTATGGAAAGAGACAGACAGATACTAAATAATCTCACTTACATGTGCAATCTACAAAACAAAAATCAAAACACACAAAAAAGCAATAAAAATGTGTTTCAATGAGTGAATAACAAATGGTATGTCCACACCATGATTTGGTCAAAAAAAAAAAAAAAGGAATGACCTGTTGATAATATAATAATCTGGGTGAATCTCAAAAACATTATGCTGAGTGAAAAAAATGCCAGTCCCATATATTGTATCAGTTCAGTTCAGTCACTCAGTCATCTCCAACTCTTTGCTATCCCATGAACTGCAGCACGCCAAGCCTCCCTGTCCATCACCAACCCCAGGAGTCCACCCAAACCCATCGAGTTGGTGATACCATCCAACCGTCTCATCCTCTGTCGTCCCCTTCTCCTCCTGCCCTTAATTTTTCCCAGCATCAGGGTCTTTTCAAATGAGTCAGCTCTTCACATCAGGTGGCCAAAGGATTGGAGTTTCAGCTTCAGTATCAGTCCTTCCAATGAATACCCAGAACTGATCTCCTTTAGGATGGACTGGTTGGATCTCCTTGCAGTCCAAGGGACTCTCAAGAGTCTTCTTCAACACCACAGTTCAAAAGAATAAATTCTTCGGGGATCAGCTTTCTTTATAGTCCAACTCTCACATCCAAACATGACCACTGGAAAAACAATAGCCTTGACTAGACAGACCTTTGTTGGCAAAGTAATGTCTCTGCTTTTTAATATGCAGTCTAGGTTGGTCATAACTTTCCTTCCAAGGAGTAAGCATCTTTTAATTTCATGGCTGCAATCACCATCTGCAGTGATTTTGGAGCCCAGAAAAATAAAGTCAGCCACTGTTTCCAGTTTCCCCATCTATTCGCCATGAAGTGATGGGACCAGATGCCATCATCTTAGTTTTCTGAATGTTGAGCTCTAAGCCAACTTTTTCACTCTCCTCTTTCACTTTCATCAAGAGGCTCTTTAGTTCTTCACTTTCTGCCATAAGGGTGGTGTCATCTGCATATCTGAGGTTATTGATATTTCTCCCAGCATCTTCATTCCAGCTTGTGCTTCCTCCAGCCCAGTGTTTCTCATGATGTACTCTGCATAGAAGTTAAATAAGCAGGGTGACAATATACAGCCTTGATGTACTCCTTTTCCTATTTGGAACCAGTCTGTTGTTCCCTGTCCAGTTCTAACTGTTGCTTCCTGACCTACATACAGGTTTCTCAAGAGGCATACTATATAACACCATTTTTATAACATTCTTGAAAAAAAAATTATAGAGATGGAAAACAGTTTAGTGGTTGCCAGGGGTTGGAGGGTAGAGGAGGCAGAAATCAGGTGAGGCTGTAAAGAGTACAAGAGAGATCCTGGTGGTGAATATGTTGCCAATGACAGAAATGGCAAAAGTTACTCAGAATCCTTCTGTATTATTTCTTACAACTGTGTGCAAATAAGCAATTACTTCAAAATAAAAAGTTTCACTTAAAAATAAATAAATCTTGGTTTGCCTGTTTTTTCCAAATAGGCTAGAGAATTTTTAGGTTTCCAATTCACTTTTTGTTCCATAGGACCGGCTTAAGAGTACAATGTGTAGTTGTTCAGTCGCCCAGTTGTGTCAGACTCTCTGCGACCCCATGTACTGCAGCACACCAGGCCTCCCTGTCTTTCAACACCTGGACTTGGCCCAATTTCATGTCCATCGCACTGGTGGTGCCATCCAACCATGTCATGCTATTGTTTACTAGCACTGTGATCATTTATGCCTCGAGATTTAGCTAACTTTTCCAGGTCTCTTCTACCTCATGAAGGTGTCACTTGGCTATGCTGTATCAAGGTTAAAAGGTAACTTTGTGGCTTCTTTGAAGGTTGGGGTAGGATGAGAAGGAAGCCTGCAGGAGTGAATTATCTGTTCCATTGGAGCTGCCCACTGTCATTCACTTATTAGCATTAATTTTGAATAAATAAATATACAAACAATGCACTAAGTCAGGATAAACTAACCTGTGTTATTGGCAGAAAAGTAGAAAAGGATTCATTTAATAAACAATAAATGCCTATTCCCTTAGAGCAGACTTGGCCATAATGTTATTTGTTTATTGAGGCAAATCACGTAAATTAAAATAAAGTGAATGAATGTAAAGGAGTAAGAGGACTGCTTTCTGGCATTCCAATTAAAGCCAGAGAAGTAAGAAATCTCAAAAAATCTAAAACTCTGGACTAACACATTCTTTTAAATAGTTCTGTAAGTTTGAAAGTTCAAGTTAAAATGACTTTATTTTTTATAAAGTCAGAACGTTTGAAATATGGGACAAGAAAAATGTATTGGATAGCACTCTACTTAAAATTCTAATTATTTTGCATATGTTGTTTTATTTGAATCTATCCTCTTTGGAGTTTAATTACCTTGCAGTTTTTATTTCTAGCACATGAACATCAATTTGAACCTAACACATTAATCTCTAATTTCAGCTAGTAATTCACCCAAATCAGATCGTTCTCATGCCCATCTGTTACTTACTACTCCAGAAGTTATTGGTGCATAAAGTTGTATAAACATGGTATAATCATTACCAGCTCTGGCATTTTGATATTCTATTCCAATGGCAAAAGCAAAACAAAATAAAATGCAAAAAAAAAATTTTGTTCAACCAACTGCCTCTTTGAGAGAGTGGATCTTGTTCCAATTGAGCACTTTGATAAATTGCAGCAGGCAATGGTTGAAAATAGCTGAGTTTGGGAGTAGTGGTGGGAAACAGCTGAACTGCATCACAGAAGAGAGGACATGGGTGCAATCAAAGAAGGAAAGGATGGGAAAAGAACTGTGAAGATTGAGAAACAGAAGGAAAGGCAAGCCGGAGAAAGAGAAGAGAGATGGGGAAATGCAGCTAGCAGACTATGTAACGTGAAGTCGATAATCAAAACACACTGGTCATGAGACCACCAGCAGGTAAAGGCAAGTGTTTTAATACCTAATTTGAAGCTGTTTGTCCTTCTATAATATTCCTCTTTACCCACCAACCCCCCACCCCAACCTTCAATATAACCTACTACATTCACACACAAATTTCTTGCATGGAGAGAGAGAGAGGATAGTTCATTAGTGAAAATTCATTTTAAAACTTAATTTCTTGCCAATGTTGACTTGATGTATAACAGGGCAATATAAGCAGGGCAACAAGAAGCTATATCTGCTAAGCAGGGCAGAAGCAGGGAAGCAGATGTAAGGAAGACCCAGAGGATTTAAATCTTCCCTTCTCCACAGTTATCTTAGAGAGCGTTCCATACTCCCCGATCTACAAGAACAGGGATACACACACGTATCATGAGGAGGAAGATCACAGTTAATATCTAACCTATGCAGTTATATAGTCGCTTTCAGAATCTGCGTACACACCACAAAATAAAATTTTAAGAGAGAAAACAAGAAAAGTTAATAGGAAAATAATAAATAATACAAAATTATGAAAGAATATTATTATTTACAGGATTTTTATCTCATTTGATTATAGAATACAAAAATCTTAAATGCAAAGTGTTAAGTAGACAACACTTCATGCTAATGGCAAAAAAAATGAAATCTGGCTAATGAAAATTAGGAAATCAAAGACTATCTATGGGCAGGAAGAAAGTTCTATACCAATTCAGGTAGGTATGTAGATGAAAGTTCACTTCCTGTATAACAATATTGCATTAAAATAATAGGAGGTTTATATACTCAAGATTGATATGCCACAAGTTAAAGCTAAAATAACTCTAAGGAAAAATCCAATACAAAACAATTCCACAAATTCAGGAAAGAGCTCCAAGAGTTTGGTTTAAAATTATAGTAATGACTACAAAGACACTTCACAATGTTGAAAATAGAAACTAGATTTAGAGACAATAAGGCTTTTCTACATTAGACATGAGAATATTATTGTTAAGGAGGCTAGAATTTGGAGGAGCAGAAAGGAAAACACTAAATGTGACAGGATTATGATAATGAATCAAACATCTGACTCCTTTGTATGTGTGTATGTGTGTGTGTGTGTGTGCACGCACATGCATGCAAACGTGTATATGTGTGTGTGACTATCTTTCAAGTTAAAGACAACTGATTATTATTGGTGATTGATATTTTTATGGCAAATGGTAAGCTGAAATGCAATATCTAAGCATCATCCTTTCTGTAAATCTGTACAGGTAAATTTGTCTAACCCTTCAAAATAAGCTACTCAGCTTAAGATGGTTACTTGACAGAACCACAAGTTAGGGGGCTCCTACCTTTGTATGTAATAGGTCTGGCTTCACTTGTTCTCGCTAATAATCAGACTTAAGACCATTCACTTATGTTTCAAATTCTATGAGACAATCAACAAAAATCTTTAGACAGTTGTTTATTAGGCAGGTGTAATGTGTTGGTCCTCTTAAAGCTGAGCTTAAGGTATGCAAAAAACGGGAACAGCAGGAGTGATTAATAAAGCTTAGCCTTGGATTCACTCTCTGCCAGGCCTCCAGAGGGGATCTTTTAGGTAAAACTCCCCAAAGAGCCTTGATCAGTTCCAGCTAAGAATTTTAAAGAAAAACTTAATTAACACCTGCCAAACCATGCAGAGCAGAATATTAGGAGGGAAATTTTCCATGATTAAATCGAGGTTTAGATCAAGCTAGGTTGAAGAAATATAATTAAAAAATGGTTATGGGCAAAGCAAAATTCAATAGTTCTTTTCCTAAAAGATCTGCTAATAATTTAATATCTCTTCATTGCGAACAAAATTAGGTATCCCCAAAATTTAAATGTTGAAACTCTAACCCCCAAAGTGACTTTCTCTGGATACAGGGCTGTTAGGGAATGGAGGTTAAATGAGAACATAAGGGTGGAGTCCTAAACCAACAGGACTGGTGCCCTTCTAAGAAGGGAAAGAGAAACCAGAATCTCTCTCCACGCAGGCATTGAGGAAAGGCTGTGTGAGGACATCCCAAGAAGCCAGCCATCTGCAAAACAGGAAAAGAGTTCTCTCCAGAAACCAAATCTGCTGGCCCTCTGATTTGGGACTTCTTTCAGAACAGTGAGAAAATAAATTTCTGTCATTTAATCCACCCAGTCGATGATATATTGTTATAGCAGCTCGAGCAGATGAATGCACTCACATATATGAAATATTCTAGAGTTTAATTCAGTTAATGGACTATCCAAGTATTATTGAGAGATAGTTGTATATCTAGTCCTGGGGTAAACTGAAGTAGACAAATGAAATTTACAACATGATTCTCACAATGAATAGATTATTGTTGATTAGACAACAGTTACACGAAGCAATTTGTGAATGAAACAAAACTAACCTAAATGATGAAAATAATTTTAAAACTACCTAAGACACTGATACATAAGCAGACTATTCAAGGACTGCAAATAAGCTTAATCCTCAGGAACATTTTCCATTCATTATGACTGGAATGCGATGGGATGTATTCTAAAGAGCAATTGGCTCACTAGGAAAGGAAACTATGATAGATTTGTGGTGTGTACATGGGTTTCCCTGGTGGCTCAGATGGTAAAGAATCCACCTGCATGTGAAGTAATTAGCCTCCAACTAATAAAAAAATTAAAAAAAAAAAAGAATCCACCTGCAATGTGGGAGACCTGGGTTCAATCCTTGGGTTGGGAAGATCCCCTGGAGAAGGGAAAGGCTACCCACTCAGTATTCTGGCCTGGAGAATTCCAAGGACTCTATAGTCCATGGGGTCACAAAGAGTTAGACATGACTGAGAGACTTTCACTTTCACTTTTCACATGGATACAGAAGACTGAAAATGGAGTATCCGTGTGAGCTACATCTAGTGAGAAAGGTTTTGTGATAAAGAGGATGGATCACAAACTGTAATGACAATATCAGACTCTTTAGATACATAACAAAGATGACAATACTGGATGCTTTAGATACTTAACTAGCCACAACAATGTATCAATGAGTATGATTTAAAGCAGGAAATAGATAACAAGAACAAATGTCTATTTTAGTGGGTAGAGTGAGAACAAAATATGAACTTGTAGGGGGTTCATAATACTTTCCAAATTCTAAACCAAGCAGTATAAAACAACCAGATTTCATGACTTGGAAAAGCAGAAAAGAGAATTACCAGTTTTCTAACCATTATTTAGGAAGCCAGACTTCCTTTTTTATTACAGATGATTTCTATGAATTAGTGATTCATAAGGATGCGCACATCTTAAAATGAAAAGCATCACAAAGATTGAAGATTCTCTTTAAAAACATCCCCAAAATGGCATTACTAGGCAATTATGCTTCCATTTAAAATTAAATACAACAACAAAGCTCTTCATTTTATATAATTTTTGGAGAAAATCTGAAACTTAGATTGTTCTTAATAGGCTTGACTCAAGCACCAAGACTGAATATTAATAATTCATTTAATGTGATGGTAATCTAGAGAGAAGCCAAAAGATTTGACCACCTGATTTGAAGTGATCAGATCTTGTGGTAGCTAATTATGCCATGACTCAAGGGATTAAACAAGAAGATCCAAATATTAAAATGCTCCATCTCTGCATAATTGGACATATTTCTACATACTGCATTTACTTTCTATGTCACATGCAGTGATATTTATTCATGTATTTAATATATTTTTATTTGATTGCTCTAATAATTTTTAATGTTGATTTTCCCACTGCCATTGAAACAATTTTTATAGGAGTGTCTAGACGTTTGTTGTTGTTAAATTGTCAGGTCAATTTTTCTCTCCATAGCACTCAGACTTGACTAGAAATTTCATTGCCTTTCATTGTCTGAACACAAATCCAAGTTACACTATAAAAATAAAGCATTTACATTAATATTAGACTCAATATATGAAGCAAATGCTTTCAACCGAATTTCACTACTTCCTTTGACATACCTTGAAGCCCACGACAAAAGCTCTCACATGTCACCTATTTTTTGTGCGTGCGTGCTAAGTCACTTCAGTCGTGTCCGACTCTTTGAGACGCTGTGGAATGTAGCCCGCCAGGCTCCTCTGTCCATGGGATTCTCCAGGCAAGAATACTGGAGCGGGTTGCCATGCCCTCCTCCAGGGGATCTTCCCAACCCAAGGAAGGAACCTGCGTCTCTTATGTCTCCTGCATTGGCAGGTGGGTTCTTTACCACTGGCGCTACCTGGGAAGCCCCTATCTTTGTGAACTTTAAGTCAAACAATGCTGAGGCAGAAGGCAATACCTTCCCTAGGAACCATATCTCAAATGTCCCACGTTTAGATACAGAGAACTCAAAATAGTCATCTTCATCCCAGGAACTCTGAAAAACACTGAGGATTGTTTTACGTTCAACTCTGTCCTGACCCAGCTCACGCAGTGCACAGGCATTTCAGTAGTTTCAAAGTAAGTCAATGCTTTGGCATGAAATCTCTCTGCAATTAAGATTTTCTAGAAAGTGGACTAAATGGTTTAATGAGACAGTCCCTTGAACTGATCTAGGTCCGATGTGAAAACCACCTCTGTGGCTTCATGCTTTAGTTTCTTTCATGACAAAAATATTTTTTTTACATGATAGAGATACACCTAATGTAAACATCACATAAGCACTGCTCTAGTTACTGAGAAGAAATTAGAAATAAACAGCTACTTGAAATAAAGGGTAGAGTGGCCTAATGTTTTTAAACACTAAATTGTTCCTGAAATTGATAAGCCAGATTAAAACCTTTTTAATGAGACATTATAAGTTGTAAAAATAAAAGAGAATAAGTTAGAGAGATTTTCTTAAAATTTACCAAAGCTATAAACTACACATGTATGAAAAACAGATGAAGATTTTTGCTTCTCTGAGTCTTATGTCTGACTGTAAGCAACAGAAAAACTAACAGAGACTTCAATAAATACACATAGATCTCTCATGTAACAAAAGATACAAAGCCTGGCAGTGCAGAACTGGTGAAATACCAAGTACCTTCTAAATGCTTTGCCATCCCTGACACATTGAATTTGCTGTCATGCCTGTCAACTTATGTTCAAAGGGTGACGCTCTACTAGTCATGAAAAAGAGTGATGAGCCCCTGGTTCCTTTTCATGAGAAAACTGAACGCTTTCCTGGGAGCCTCACCCAAAAGACCTCTTACATCTCATTAGCTAGAACTAGGCAACATGGACATCCTTAGACCGATTGTTAACCAAGATGAATAAGAGTACCCTACTGATTAGAGTAATAATGACTGATTCCATTGCTACCAAAACAAATAAGGATTTCTGGTATCCTGAGAAAATGGGGAAAAACAAATGCTAATTAGGCTGCTGAGGGTGATGGTAATGGGTTGAAACACATCATCTTTCTCCAGCAAATCACCTCAGAAGATAGATCAAATTTCTTGTGGTATCTCATGTCTCTCCTTGATTTAATTCAAAAGTACCTAATGCATTAAATTTTTATTTGTAAATTATTTTTAAATAAGTTGACAATAAAACTAAAAGCATTTTAATATATTTTAAAAACTTGAAAATTGCCCATAACCCACCCTTAAAAAAAAAAAAGAAAGAATATAGGCTCTCTAATTCTTGATTGTGTCTGTCTTGTGCTAACAGAACCTCTTTGCTACAACACAGACTCTCCTCCTTCTATGCCTAGCCTTGTAAGCACGTGCTCTCAGTCGTGTCCGACTCTTTGTGACCCCACGGACTGTGGCCCACCAGACTCCTCTAACCATGGAATTTTCCAGGCAATACTGGAGCAGGTTGCCATTTCCTTCTCCAGGTTATCTTCCCGACGCAGGGTTCCACCCTGCATCTCTCGCATCTCCTGAGTTGGAAGGCAGGTTCTTTACCCCTGAGCTACCAGGGAATCTCCTAGCCTTAAACCTCCCCAAATCCCTCCTCTTCCAGTTTCCCCTTAGTCTCTGCCCCACCATCATCTCTGACAACCTCATTTTCCTTCTAATTGTCCCAGTTCTCAATAAATACCCTCATTTCCCTATTCATTCTTCAGGGGCTACAGTTTGGTATCTGCCTTCAGTGGCCCACTGGGCGGGGCGGAAAAAAACAACTTTAAATGAAGTCATCATATCAGATTCATTTTTTGCTTTTCTTTACCAGCCTCCACCTTGTAACAATAGTGTGCACTCTGTTGAAACTCTCCTCTGTCGGCTCCATATTACTATTCCCCTGGACAGGAGGATATCATAGCAGTAAGATGGTGTATGGACTTTACGTTCAAACTCAGACTGCATTCCAAGTTATACTATCCACTACTTGTAAACAGTAATAAGAAGTCATTTAAGCAATCTGTGCCTCTGTGTTCTCATTTGTGGAAAAGGGAGAGTGGTACTACCTACCTCATAGGATTGTTCTGAGAGAATTCAATTAAGTGATCCATCTAAAGGATTCAGCGCAGTACCTACCATGGCGGCTGTTCAATAACAACTCGGTAGGAACACTTCATTATCACTCTTCTATCTCTCCCACCCTTAGTCTGTTTGCAAAACTGGTCACTGAGATGCAAAACAGGTATACCTCAAAAATAAGCTCAAAATTTTTTAACAACAGCTTTGTTCAGATCTACATGTTCCAAAGATAAGATGAATGATTTTTTTCCAGCACCTCAGCTGGTTTACAAACTCTGACCAATCTCTTATCAAACGATACTAACTTCTTCCTAAAATCAGAACTAATTGGAACTCCCAAATCTTTTCACTTTGAATGGTTCTCAAGACAAATTCTCTAGGCCTCTATTATTTTTACCAAATAATTTATTAATGCACACATAAGGCTTGACTTTTATTAATTTCTTGTTGGTTTATTCCTATTTTGGGGACTTAATATTTTGAATAATGTTTTTCTCAAATGAAATAGCAACACTTTCCCCGTTTTCTCTCTTCAGCAAGTGTGACAAGCATGCTTCCTAAATTACTAATAAAGAGATTTAGCAGGAAAGGACCTAGAATAAAGTGACTTGTGAAATGCCAGTTGCACTTACTCTCATGTTCCTACTGGTTTATCAATCAGAGTACTTTAGGTCAGTCGTACAACTTGCAATGAATCCATTTAACTAATCTGTTAGCCATTCAATCACTTTCTAATCTGTGAAAATGTTAATATCTCAGTCATGTCTGACTCTTTGTGACTCCATGGACTGTAGCCCACCAGGTTCCTCTGACAATGGAATTCTCCAGGCAAGAATACCAGAGTGGGTTGCCATTTCCTTCTCTAGGGGATTTTCCTGACCCAGGAATTGAACCCAGGTCTCCCACATTTCAGGCAGATTCTTTACCTGAGCTACAAAATCCTTAACTAAGATACACCGTTCCTCCATTTTTTCCATTTGTATAAATGAGAATTGATATTTTATGAAGCAAAAATTCTAAAAAAATTTTAAACCTACTTTAAAATATGTAATGATGATGAAATGCCAGAGTTTTTTTTTTAACTTTTTGGAGTCATAAATTCTTTTGAGAATCAATAAAAAAGCTATGGATTATCTTCCACAAAAAAAGAAAAAATTGTGTGTGTTCATGCACACAGTGCAAATAGCTTATCACTATTCTGTATATAAGAGAGGAAATATGATTCATAATTATGACCATAAGAGAAGGAAATGAAATTCCTTTTAGCAAATCAATTCATGTTTAAACATCTATCTTTCTATCATTGCTTTTTTCCTCATTGAAAAGAGCAAAAATTTATTTGACATAAAACAATTAAAATTTAAATTTTCTATCAAATGTCAGCCATTTAAAAATAGATTTCCCTATTTACACCATTTTACAAGCAACTTTTAAACAGCTTTTACTTTCTCTTATATAGAATGCAGTGATTAAGGCAGTTTAGAAATTGCATTGATGGTCTCCTTCCAAGTGGAAACTAGCAATCCATTATGTTGCTAAAGAATCTTGATATTTTTCATGCTACATGGATAGACAACTCAAGAAGACCTAGACCATCACTTTGTTGTTGTTGTTTAGGTGCTAAGTCGTATCTGACTCCTTTGTGACTCCATGGACTGTAACCCGCAGGGCTCTTCTGTCCATGGAATTTCCCAGGTAATAATACTGGAGTGGGTAGCCATTCCCGTCCCCAGGGGACCTCCCGGCCCAGGGATGGAACCTGTGACTCCTGCATTGCAGGCAGATTCTTTATCACTGAGCCCCCTGGGGAGCCAACCATCCCTTATATGGAAGCCTTAACATCAAAAGAAGTCAGCCAGGAATAACTTATCAAGCATTATAAGTGCACTTTTCCTATTGAACTGATCTTGTAGAATTAATTTTCTAAGAAATTCTGACACAAGGTAAACTGATTCAGAACGCTGACAGTGTGTTTCACAAACACATCATAGACATCAAAGGATTCAGCATAACAACTTTATTATCTTAGGGTACATAGGATAAAACTAGCATCAGTGGTATTATCAGTCAAAAATGTCTATATGAGTTTATTTAAAAAAATAATTGTTAAAGCACTCACAAAAGAAGCCAACAGCAAGATATTTGTAGGTGATTTTTAACTGATTTTAATTACCTACGTCAAAGTAATTTAACTACATCTGAGCTAAGTTAAGCTATCTAAGGCTTCTTCCCAAAAGAAGCAAAGTGTTAGTCCTTCAGACATGTCCAACTCTTTTCAACCCCATGGACCATAGCTCGCCAGGCTCCTCTGTCCATGAGATTCTCCAGGACAGAATCCTGGAGTGGGTAGCCATTCCCTTCTCCAGGGGATCTTCTCAACCCAGGGATCAAACCAGGGTTCCAAAAGCTCTGGATAAATTGCTAAGTTTTAGTGACTGTCCTCACATTTATGTCATTCAATCACTTTTAAACAAATGGTAACAGATTCTCAGAATTATTTTGGAAGGGAGTGCATGGGATGGGAAAGGGTGGAAATAAGGTTGAGAGAAAATGAAATGGTGATTCAATTCTTTTCTATGAGATTACATAAAAACTATAAAATTATAGTAGCGTGCAAGTGAAATACTGCCACCCAGTGGAATTAAGATAGAAATAAAATCTTCGAATTTGAAAAGAAAGCAAGAATTTCATACCACTTTTTAACTGGAACAATAGAGCTTAACAATTTTAAAAGTACTTTCAAAGATATTATTTCTCAAAAAAAAAAAAAAAAAAAAAAAACCTAGTGGGATAGACAAACATGCGAGTGCCTCTCTTCCTGAGTCTGAGGTTCCAGCAGATTACGTGACTTGACAGAGTCCGATATTTATCCGGCAGCCAAGCAAACACCAGAGCTCGGGGCTGCTGGTCCTCAGTCCTCTGGTGCTGACACCACGCAGTTCCTTCTGAAAAGAGCCTCTATCTCCACCCTTGACCAACACCTGCCCTTCATAGATGAGAAAAGTGAGGCTCAGAGATTATCTGGTCTTCTCAAACATTTCCAAGGGATTTCAGGAATATAGATTAAAGTAGAACCCTACTGGGGTTTCCCTGGTGGCTCAGGGCTAAAGAATCCGCCTGCAATGCAGGAGCCGCAGGAGATGCAGGTTCAATCCCTGGGTCGGGAAGATCCCCAGGAGGAGGGCATGGCAACCCACCCCACTATTCTTGCCTGGAGAATCCCATGGACAGAGGAGCCTCGTGGGCTACAGTCCACGGGGTTGCAACAGTCACACATGACTGAAGGGACAGCATGCACACACACACACACACACACACACACACACACGTTCACACACTGTGATAACGGGCAACTCCAAGTTTTCAGTGGCATAGAAAAGCAAAGGTCTGCCTCTCTCCTGTGCTAGAGCTCATTATAGATTGGCTAAGCAAGGACTCTCCTTCATGTTGTCGTCATCTCTGCGCTGGGACCTTCAGAAAGAGGAACCATTTTTTGGAATATCAATAGTAATCTCTTGTCAGACAGAAAAAAGTAAGGCAAAGCAACAGGAAGTGACCTACATCATTTCTTCTTACACTTCATTGCCCAAAGCAAGCCACATAACAAAGGTATACATCTTCAACAGGGCAAAGAAGAACAATCTCCCACATGGAAAGGATGTAGATATCGGTAAACAATAATCATCTACCATACCCCCAACTGTTTCAAATAAGCTGAGAAAAAGTGGTTCTCGGTTACACAGAGGAAAGAGGTCAGATCCCTCAGTATGTGGGATGGGGATTCAAGCAACTTTACTTAAATATCAAAAAGAAAGGTTAGGCACTTCCCAGGTAGTCCTGTGGCTAAGACGTTCCCAGTGCAGGGGACCTGGGTTTGATCCCTGGTCAGAGAACTAAATCCCATGTGCCACAACTAAGAGTTTGCATGACCCAACTAAGACCCAGCACAGCTAAATAAATAAAAGGAAAATCTATCAGAGAAGGCTAGAGGGCTTGAAATATGTATGTTTCATAAATGGGAAATAAAAATGAGTATGTATTAAACAAGTAGACCAAGAAAAGATATTTAGAATGTTTGTAAGTATGAGTGATGACTCCAAGTCCTACTTCTGGATACAGCACTTTATCAGTAGAAACTCATAGAGGCTGCCTGTGTTCAGGGAAGGATACCATATCTCATAAGATATGGCAGGGTTACTCTCATCACATGGCAGGGTTACTTAATCTACATATACACAAAACTATAACTATGTGGGTGGGGCTACCAGAGCTAGATAAATGCAAAGTATATCCATTATCAATCATCATTGCTGCCTTACTTACACATATGTTAAACCTACAACAAGTTGAGTGGGGGTAACAGAACCAGCATATGCACTAATTGCATGTATGATGAACATGTTGTAGTTCAGCTGCTAAGTCACATCAACTCTTTGCGACCCCAAGGACTACAGCATGCCAGGCTTCCCTGTCCTGCACAAGCTCATGGAGTTTGCTCAAACTCATGTCCATTGAGTAAGTGATGCCATCCAGCCATCTCGTCCTCTGTCGTCCTCTTCTCTTTTTTGCCCTCAATCTTTCCCAGCATCAGGGACTTTTCCAGTGAGTCAACTCTTTGCATCAGGTGGCCAAAGTGTTGGGGTTTCAGTTTCAGCATCAGACCTTCCAATGAATATTCAGGATTGATTTCCTTTAGAATTGACCTGTTTGATCTCCTTGCAGCCCAAGGGACTCTCAAGAGTCTTCTCCAGCACCTCAGTTCAAAAGCATTGATTCTTCAGTGCTCAGCCTTCTTTATGCTCCAACTCTCATATCCTTATATGACTACTGAAAAAATTACAGCTTTGACTATACAGACCATTGTCAACAAAGTGACATATTTTTTTTTTAAATATGCTGTCTAGTTTTGCCATAGCTTTCCTTCAAGGAACAAGCATCTTTTAATTTCATGGCTTCAGTCACCATCTGCAGTGATTCTGGAGCCCAAGAAAATAAAATCTGCCACTCTTTCCACTTTTCCCCCATCTATTTGCCATGAAGTGATGGGATTAGATGCCATGATCTTTATTTTTTGAATGTTGAGTTTTAAGGCAGCTTTTTCACTCTCCTTTTCACCCTCATCAAGAGGCTCTTCACTTTCTGCCATTAAAGTAGTATCATCTGCATATTTGAGGTTGTTATTTTTCCTGAAAATCTTGATTCAAGCTTGTGATTTATCCAGCCTGGCATTTTACATGATGTACTCTGCATAGAGGTTAAATAAGTAGGTGACCAAGATATATGAGTTCACTAAACCATGCTATTTTCATAGCTCAGTAACACTTGCTCTAGCAGGAGAGATGTGTATGGTTTGTTCCCTCTGCCTATGCTAATGTTAAGTCTCTGATCAGAAGCTCTAAAATGAAAACCTTTCTACTGAATCTAATCAACACTGATGACCTAGCCAGTTGCCAGAGAAAAAGAAAGCAAGCTCACCTAGAAATGCCATCAATGGACCATGACAGACACCCCTTAGCGAGTAAGATAATAATCCCCTATGTTCCTAACTCAAAGAAGTATGTATATGCAGGTGTGTGTGTTATGCATGAATCAGAAGGTTTTTTTAGATAGATTCAACAATTTTATATTATATAGTCATTTGTTGTGCTAATAGTTTTATAAGAAATATAAATTATTGAAAGAAGTTAAGTAATCTAAATTTATATCTCTTGCCATCTCCTGTTTGACCACTTCCAATTTACCTTGATTCATGGACCTAAAATTCCCAGTTCCTATACAATATTGTTCTTTACAGCATCAGACTTTACTTTCACCACCAGACACATCCACAACTGGGTGTTGTTTCTGCTTTGTCTCAGCCTCTTCATTCCTTCTGGAGCTATTTTTCTGCTCTTCAGTAGCATATTGGGCACCTACTGACCTGAGGAGTTCATCTTTCAGTGTCACATCATTTTGCCTTTTCATACTGTTCCTGGGATTCTCAAGGCAAGAATACTGAAGTGGTTTGCCATTCCCTTTTCCTTAAAGAAGTTACCTCTAACTGGTTTTCATATTATTTCCCCAAAGCCAATGGAATATTGCAGCATGGTTTGTTACAGATCTGAGACTGCTATGGTTTAAACAGAAATTAAAAAAAAAAAACGGATACAGCACTAACAAAGAGGTGCATAAAATATTGGGAGAAAATGAGCATCTAGGTGGACTGAAACTTAGATTGTTTTTAGGAAATAGCAGGAAAGTACAGGCAAAGTAAATTTTTTAAAGTAAATAATTGCCAGATTTTGAGGAAACTGAAAGGTCATACTAGAAGTTTAGACTCATTTTATAGGAAATAAGAAATTGTCAAAGAATATTCAGTCACATATGGGACATTATCGAATCTGTGCTTTAGGAAGACAGCAGCGTGGAGGAAAGAATGAATCGAGAAGGGATGCAGTGGAGTTAGACCTGTAGAAGCCACCGAAATGCCAAGGAACCAAACTGACTGCAGAGGCAGAAAGATGAACATAAAACGGGATGCAGGTACAGTTTGAAATATGTCACCTGCAGAATCTCTTACAGTGGTCTTCCAAGTCAGCTGCTTATCAAAAGCACTTGTGGGGGGAAGGAGCCAAGATGGCGGAGGAATAGGACCAGGAGACCACTTTCTCTCCTACAAATTCATCAAAAGAATAATTGAACGCAGAGCAAACTTCACAAAATAACTTCTGATCGCTAGCTGAGGTCATCAGGCGCCCAGAAAAGCAACCCATTGTCTTCGAAAGGAGGTAGGACAAAATATAACAGATAAAAAGAGAGACAAAAGAGCTAAGGATGGAGATCCGTCCCGGGAAGGGAGTCTTAATAGAGGAAGTTTCCAAACACCAGGAAACCCTCGCACTGGCGGGTCTGGGGGAAGTCTTTGAATCTCAGAGGGCAACCTGACTGGGAGGGGAAGAATAAATAAAACCCGCAGATTACGTGCCTAAAAGCAACTCCCAGCAGAAAAGTACCCCAGACGCCCACATCCGCCACCAGCAAGTGGGGGCGGAACGGAGAGGAGCGGGCGGCATTGCTGAGGGTAAGGACCAGGCCTGAGTGCCCTGAGGGCAATCGGAGGGAGCTTTTGTGAGTTACCAACTTAAACTGTGGGATAGCAAGAGAGAGAGAGATAATTAACCGCCGGAACACACTGCCGGCCGTTCGCAGAACAAAGGGACCGAGCAAGTCCAGAGAAGAGCTCGCAGGCTGCGGACCGGCCCAGCCCCGCCGGAGGCAGGAGGCAGGAGGCAGGGGGGAGGTGAAAGGGGCAGGCTCGGCCCCAAGGACTGCATCCCCTACCGCACTGCAAACAGGCCTCCAATTTCTAATCAAAGACCTCCTGAGATTCCACCGGGAGGGTCGCGGGGAGACAGGGCGCAGGCACCCGACCGGCGCGGGAGGGGACTGGGGCTGCGGACACGGAGGCAGAAGGTGCACGCACCCGACTGGCGCCTGCAGAAACTGAGGCTGGGACCGTGGAGGGGAGAAGGCGTGTCGCACCCGGGGAGAGTGCGCCCGTCAAGCCCCTGGCTGCCTGAGCTGCTCAGACGGGGAAGGCACAAAGAGCAGGCGCAGCTTTTTGTCCCGCGCTTTTGTGGAACACCGGAGGGCTGGAACCGGGTACAGCGCGGGGCGTGCTCCATATAGAGCAGCCGGGAGCCTGAGCAGTGTAGACGGAGAAAGCAGCGCCAGCCCCTCCCCGCGCGACGGAACTAGCAACCTGAGTAAGAGGCCACCTCCACCTGCCTGAGTCAGGGAGGAAATTAGGCACTGAAGAGACCGGCAAACAGAAGCCAAATAAACAAAGGGAACCGCTTCAGAAGGGACCGGTGCAACAGATTAAAACCCCTGTAGATAACACCAACTACACCAGAAGGGGCCTGTAGATATTGAGAAGTGTAAGCTGGAACGAGGAGCTATCTGAAACTGAGCCGAACCCACACTGACCGCAACAGCTCCAAAGAATTTCCTAGATATATTTTTACTTTTTTTTTTTTTAAGTAAAAAAAAAAAAAATTTTTTTATTTTTTCTTTTTTATTTTTTCTCTTTTATTTTCTTTTAAAATTCCCTAATACTCCCCCATTACTCCTTAACTTTAATTTTCATAGATTTTTACAATTTTTTTAATTAGGAAAATTTTTTTTCTTGTTTTTTTTTCTTTTTCTCTTCTATTTTCTATTTTTCTTTTTCTCTTATTTCCTTTTAAAGTCCTCTAGTACTCCTCTACTACTCCTTAATTTTCATTTTCATTACACTACAACCTTACAAAAAAAAAAAAAAAAGAGAAGCCCTATTTTTAAACCGAACTTCATACATATTTCTAAAATTTTTTTGTGTGTTTCGGTTTTTGTTTTTAATATTGTATTTTTAAGAGTCTAACCTCTACTCTAGATTTTTAATCTTTGTTTTTCAGTATATGATATAAATTGTGGACATTTAAGAATCCAATATTCAGTTCCCATTTTTATTCAGGAGTGTGTTGATTATTCTCTCCCAATCTTGACTCTGTTTTCTACCTCAGAACACCTCTATTTCCTCCTTTCCCCTTCTCTTCCCAACCCAATTCTGTGAATCTATGTGGGTGTCTGGGCTACGGAGAACACTTTGGGAACAGACAACTGTGTAGATCTGTCTCTCTCCTCTTGAGTCCCCCTTTTTCTCCTCCTGCTCATCTCTATCTCCCTCCTCCTTCTCCTCCTCTTCATGTAACTCTGTGAACCTCTCTGGGTGTCCCTCATGGGGGAGAATCTTTTCGCCATTAACCTAGTTTTATTATCAGTGCTGTATAGTTGGAGAAGTCTTGAGACTACCAGAAGAATAAAACTGAAATCCAGAGGCAGGAGACAAAAGCCCAAAACCTGAGAACACCAGAAAACTCCTGACTACATGGAACTTTAAGTAATAAGCGACTGTCCAAAAGCCTCCATACCTACACTGAAACCAACCACCACCCAAGAGCCAATAAGTTTTAGAGCAAGACATACCACACAAATTCTCCAGCAACACAGGAACATAGCCCTGAACGTCAACATACAGGCTGCCCAAGGTCACACCTAACACATAGACCCATCTCAAAACTCATTACTGGGCACTCCATTGCACTCCAGAGAGAAGAAATCTAGTTCCACGCACCAGAACACCAATGCAAGCTTCCCTAACCAGGAAACCTTGACAAGCCACTCATCCAACCCCACCCACTGGGTAAAACCTCCACAATAAAAAGGAACCACAGACCTCCAGAATACAGAAAGCCCACTCCAGACACAGCAATCTAAACAAGATGAAAAGGCAAAGAAATACCCAACAGGTAAAGGAACATGAAAAATGCCCACCAAGTCAAACAAAAGAGGAGGAGATAGGGAATCTACCTGAAAAAGAATTTAGAATAATGATAATAAAAATGATCCAAAATCTTGAAAACAAAATGGAGTTACAGATAATTGGCCTGGAGACAAAGATTGAGAAGATGCAAGAAATGTTTAATAAAGACCTAGAAGAAATAAAAGAGTCAATTAAAAATGAATAATGCAATAAATGATATCAAAAACACTCTGGAGGGAACCAAGAGTAGAATAAGAGAGAGAGAAGATAGGATAAGTGAGGTAGAAGATAAAATGGTGGAAATAAATGAAGCAGAGAGAAAAAAAGAAAAAAGAATCAAAAGAAATGAGGAAAACCTCAGGGACCTCTGGGACAATGTGAAACGCCCCAACATTCAAATCATAGGAGTCCCAGAAGAAGAAGACAAAAGAAAGGCCATGAGAAAATACTCGAGGATGTAATAGCTGAAAACTTCCCTAAAATGGGGAAGGAAATAGACACCCAAGTCCAAGAAACCCAGAGAGTCCCAAACAGGATAAACCCAAGGTGAAACACCCCAAGACATACTAATCAAATTAACAGAGATCAAACACAAAGAACAAATATTAAAAGCAGCAAGGGAGAAACAACAAATAACACACAAAGGGATTCCCATAAGGATAACAGCTGATCTATCAATAGAAACCCTCCAGACCAGAAGGGAATGGCAGGACATACTTAAAGTAATGAAAGAGAATAACCTACAACCTAGATTACTGTACCCAGCAAGGATCTCATTCAGATATGAAGGAGAATTCAAAAGCTTTACAGACAAGCAAAAGCTGAGAGAATTCAGAACCACCAAACCAGCTCTTCAACAAATGTTAAAGGATCTTCTCTAGACAGGAAATGCAGAAAGGTTGTATAAACGTGAACCCAAAACAACAAAGTAAATGGCAACGGGACCACACCTATCAATAATTACCTTACATGTAAATGGGTTGAATGCCCCAACAAAAAGACAAAGATTGGCTGAATGGATACAAAAACAAGACCCCTGTATATGCTTCTACAAGAGACCCACCTCAAAACAAGAGACACATACAGACTAAAAGTGAAGGGCTGGAAAAAAATATTTCACGCAAACAGAGACCAAAAGAAAGCAGGAGTCGCAATACTCATATCAGATAAAATAGACTTTCAAATAAAGGCTGTGAAAAGAGACAAAGAAGGACACTACATAATGATCAAAGGATCAATCCAAGAAGAAGATATAACAATTATAAATATATATGCACCCAACATAGGAGCACTGCAATATGTATGGCAAATGCTAACAAGTATGAAAGAGGAAATTAATAGTAACACAATAATAGTGGGAGACTTTAATACCCCACTCACAACTATGGATAGATCAACTAAACAGAAAATTAACAAGGAAACACAAACCTTAAATGACACAATGGACCAGCTAGACCTAATTGATATCTATAGGACATTTCACCCCAAAACAATCAACTTCATCTTTTCCTCAAGTGCACACGGAACCTTCTCCAGAATAGATCACATCCTGGGCCATAAATCTGGACTTGGGAAATTCAAAAAAATTGAAATCATTCCAGTCATCTTTTCTGACCACAGTGCAGTAAGATTAGATCTCAATTACAGGAAAAAAATTGTTAAAAATTCAAACATACGGAGGCTAAATAACACGCTTCTGAATAACCAACAAATCATAGAAGAAATCAAAAAAGAAATCAAAATATGCATAGAAATGAATGAAAATGAAAACACAACAACCCACAACCTATGGGACACTGTAAAAGCAGTGCTAAGGGGAAGCATTACAGCATTACAGGCTTACTTCAAGAAACAAGAAAAAAACCAAATAAATAACCTAACTCTACACCTAAAGCAACTAGAGAAGGAAGAAATGAAGAACCCCAGGGTTAGTAGAAGGAAAGAAATCTTAAAAATTAGGGCAGAAATAAATGCAAAAGAAACTAAAGAAGCCATAGCAAAAATGAACAAAGCTAAAAGCTGGTTTTTTGAAAAAATAAACAAAATTGACAATCCATTAGCAAGACTCATTAAGAAACAAAGAGAGAAGAACCAAATTAACAAAATTAGAAATGAAAATGGAGAGATCGCAACAGACAGCACTGAAATACAAAGGATCATTGGAGACTACTACCAGCAGCTCTATGCCAATAAAATGGACAACTTGGATGAAATGGACAAATTCTTAGAAAAGTATAACTTTCCAAAACTGAACCAGGAAGAAATAGAAGATCTTAACAGACCCATCACAAGCAAGGAAATCAAAACTGTAATCAGAAATCTTCCAGGAAACAAAAGCCCAGGACCAGATGTCTTCACAGCTGAATTCTACCAAAAATTTAGAGAAGAGCTAACACCTATTTTACTCAAACTCTTCCAGAAAATTGCAGAAGAAGGTAAACTTCCAAACTCATTCTATGAGGCCACCATCACCCTAATTCCAAAACCAGACAAAGATGCCACAAAAAAAGAAAACTACAGGCCAATATCACTGATGAACATAGATGCAAAAATCCTTAACAAAATTCTAGCAAACAGAATCCAACAACATATTAAAAAAATCATACACCATGACCAAGTGGGCTTTATCCCAGGAATGCAAGGATTCTTTAATATCCACAAATCAATCAATGTAATACACCACATTAACAAATTGAAAGATAAAAACCATATGATTATCTCAATAGATGCAGAGAAAGCCTTTGACAAAATTCAACACTCATTTATGATGAAAACTCTCCAGAAAGCAGGCATAGAAGGAACATACCCCAACATAATAAAAGCTATATATGTCAAACCCACAGCAAGCATTACCCTCAATGGTGAAAAATTGAAAGCATTTCCCCTGAAATCAGGAACAAGACAAGGGTGCCCACTCTCACCACTACTATTCAACATAGTGTTGGAAGTTTTGGCCACAGCAATCAGAGCAGAAAAAGAAGTAAAAGGAATCCAGATAGGAAAAGAAGAAGTGAAACTCTCGCTGTTTGCAGATGACATGATCCTCTACACAGAAAACCCTAAAGACTCTACCAGAAAATTACTAGAGCTAATCAATGAATATAGTAAAGTGGCAGGATATAAAATTAACACACAGAAATCCCTTGCATTCCTATACACTAACAATGAGAAAACAGAAAGAGAAATTAAGGAAACAATACCATTCACCATTGCAACAAAAAGAATAAAATACTTAGGAGTATATCTACCTAAAGAAACAAAAGACCTATACATAGAAAACTATAAAACACTGATGAAAGAAATCAAAGAGGACACAAACAGATGGAGAAACATACCGTGTTCATGGATTGGAAGAATCAATATTGTCAAAATGGCTATTCTACCCAAAGCAATCTATAGATTCAATGCAATCCCTATCAAGCTACCAACGGTATTTTTCACAGAACTAGAACAAATAATTTCACAATTTGTATGGAAATACAAAAAACCTCGAATAGCCAAAGTAATCTTGAGAAAGAAGAATGGAACTGGAGGAATCAACCTGCCTGACTTCAGACTCTACTACAAAGCCACAGTCATCAAGACAGTATGCTACTGGCACAAAGACAGAAATATAGATCAATGGAACAGAATAGAAAGCCCAGAGATAAATCCACGAACCTATGGACACCTTATCTTCGACAAAGGAGGCAAGGATATACAATGGAAAAAAGACAACCTCTTTAACAAGTGGTGCTGGGAAAACTGATCAACCACTTGTAAAAGAATGAAACTAGAACACTTTCTAACACCATACACAAAAATAAACTCAAAATGGATTAAAGATCTAAATGTAAGACCAGAAACTATAAAACTCCTAGAGGAGAACATAGGCAAAACACTCTCTGACATACATCACAGCAGGATCCTCTATGACCCACCTCCCAGAATATTGGAAATAAAAGCAAAAATAAACAAATGGGACCTAATGAAACTTAAATGCTTTTGCACAACAAAGGAAACTATAAGCAAGGTGAAAAGACAGCCCTCAGATTGGGAAAAAATAATAGCAAATGAAGCAACAGACAAAGGATTAATCTCAAAAATATACAAGCAACTCCTGAAGCTCAATTCCAGAAAAATAAATGACCCAATCAAAAAATGGGCCAAAGAACTAAACAGACATTTCTCCAAAGAAGACATACAGATGGCTAACAAACACATGAAAAGATGCTCAACCTCACTCATTATCAGAGAAATACAAATCAAAACCACAATGAGGTACCATTACACGCCAGTCAGGATGGCTGCTATCCAAAAGTCTACAAGCAATAAATGCTGGAGAGGGTGTGGAGAAAAGGGAACCCTCTTACACTGTTGGTGGGAAGGCAAACTAGTACAGCCACTATGGAGAACAGTGTGGAGATTTCTTAAAAAACTGGAAATAGAACTGCCATATGACCCAGCAATCCCACTTCTGGGCATACACACTGAGGAAACCAGATCTGAAAGAGACAAGTGCACCCCAATGTTCATTGCAGCACTGTTTATAATAGCCAGGACATGGAAGCAACCTAGATGCCCATCAGCAGACGAATGGATAAGGAAGCTATGGGACATATACACCATGGAATATTACTCAGCCATTAAAAAGAATTCATTTGAATCAGTTCTAATGAGATGGATGAAACTGGAGCCCATTATACAGAGTGAAGTAAGCCAGAAAGATAAAGACCAGTACAGCATACTAACACATATATATGGAATTTAGAAAGATGGTAATGATAACCCTATATGCAAAACAGAAAAAGAGACACAGATGTACAGAACAGACTTTTGGACTCTGTGGGAGAAGGCGAGGGTGGGATGTTTCGAGAGAACAGCATGTATATTATCTATAGTGAAACAGATCACCAGCCCAGGTGGGATGCATGAGACAAGTGCTCGGGCCTGGGGCCCTGGGAAGTCCCAGAGGAATCGGGTGGAGAGGGAGGTGGGAGGGGGGATCGGGATGGGGAATACATGTAACTCCATGGCTGATTCATGTCAATGTATGACAAAAACCACTGCAATGTTGTGAAGTAATTAGCCTCCAACAAATAAAAATAAATGAAAAAAAAAAAAAAAAAGATGGGAAAAAAAAGCACTTATAAAATTCTTACTCTCTGGACAATCTCAGAATTATTAAATCAAAATCTTGGCCTAGGAAATGCCCTAGAGACTCATGATGCAGGCATTCCAGTCTAAAAAGTACGAACGTTCTATACACTTGAGTGACTAAGCTATCGTGTCTTCAAACCAGGACAACAGAAAAAGAAGATTTGCAAAGGCTGATTATAAGTTGAGATTTGAATATCCTGAGTTTAAAGTACTTGCAGGACATCCAGATGAAAAAGTCTCATAGACAATGGAATAAATAAACCTGAAACCCAGGAGAGGGATTAGAGCTAGAGCTATCAGTTCGGTTCAGTCGCTCAGTTGTGTCCGAGTCTTTGCGACCCCATGAACCGCAGCACGCCAGGCCTCCCTGTCCATCACCAACTCCCAGAGTCCACCCAAACCCATGTCCATTGAGTCAGTGATGCCATCCAACCATCTCATCCTCTGTCGTCCCCTTTTCCTCCTGCCCTCAATCTTTCCCAGCATCAGGGTCTTTTCAAATGAGTCAGCTCTTCGCATCAGGTGGCCAAAGTATTGGAGTTTCAGCTTCAACATCAGTCCTTCCAATGAACACCCAGGACTGATCTGCTTTAGGATGGACTAGTTGGATCTCCTTACAGTCCAAGGGACTCTTAAGAGTCTTCTCCAACACCACAGTTCAAAAGCATCAATTCTTCGGCACTCAGCTTTCTTTATAGTCCAACTCTCACATCCATACATGACCACTGGAAAAACCATAGCCTTGACTAGATGGACCTTCATCATGGAATTGGAGGAGGTCCTCCTAAGAAAGAAGGTAACTTAATACAAGAGGTGATCTGAGGGAAGAAGCTCAAAGAGCACTTAACACCTAACAGTAGTGAACAGAAAGATGAACATGGTAATGTTAGGGTTAGCCAAGAAAGGATAAATGTATTTAACAGATAATTCCAATAAATCAGCATTAAACCAAATTGCTCCACTTCTTTACAACAAAGTGAAACACTATACAAAGCCAATTCATGCAGTTCATGCTTTAATATGCCCACTGCCTACTCTATAGTTTTTATTATCCATCCAAGTATCTGCATCAAGGTCACCCAAGATGGTTTTTTTTTTTTTTAAAGAATGCTCAATGATTGAACATCTGAAAGACAAATAGCCCAATGAAAAATGAGTGAAAAGATGTGAATAGACATTTCTCCAAGAATATACAACACACGTGTATCTTCTGATTGACACGTGGCCCAATAAGCATACGAAAAGATGCTCAACGTCATCAGCCATTAGGGAAATGCAAATCAAAATCACAATGAAACATCACTTCACACCCGCGGGATGACTAAAATAAAAAAATACAGAAAATAACAAGCATTGTCAACCCAGTGAGAAACGGAAGCTCTGAAACATTGTTGGTGGGAATTTAAAATGCTGCAGTCACTTTGGAAAACAGTTTGGCAGTTCCTCAAAAGTTAAACAATGGAGTTACCATATGATTCAGCAGCTAACTTCTGGGTATATACCCAGAAGAAGTAAAAACATCAGTCCACCCAAAATTGTACACGAATGTTTATAGCAGCATTATTCAAAAACTTAGAATAACCCATATGTCCATCTGGGTTGAGCAATGAATACACAAATTGTGGTGCATTCATATAATGCAATAAGATTGTCATAAAAGCAAGATGAACTGAGACATGCTACAGGATTCATGAACATTTGAAAACATCAGGGCTACATACTATACGGTCCCATTTACGCGAAATACCCAGAACAGGCAAATCCACAGAGACAGAAATTACATTAGTGTTTGCCAGAGGAGGTGAGTATGGGGAAGAAGGGAGACTGATCAGTAGTGAGTACAGGGTTTCTTTTTGGAGTGGTGAAAACACTGGAGAATGGGTGTTGGTGGTTACACAATATTGTGAATATGCTGAAAACCCCTGAATTATACAACTTAATAGGGTGAATTTTATGATATGTGAATTATATCTCAAAACTGTTAAAAAATATGGATTTACAAGCATCATTTCTGGAGATTCTGTTAAGTCTGTGATTGACCCCAAATCTGTATTTTAAACAGCTCCCCTGGTGATCCCAATGCTCCAAAAGGTTGGGGAGGGCAGGAGGGGGGGTCACTGATGTATCTAGAAACTTCACCAATGAGTTACTTGAGTTACATTTGAAGAAAAAGATGCCAACAGAGAAGGTTGAAAATGAGCAATGCGGCAAGAAAGGCTACCTCTGTACAAGTCCCAAGAAAGAAGACCATCCTCACCAGCCCACAGCAGATGCCCCCAGGTCCCCTGCAGACACCATTCCCACCCTCCTCACCAGCTGCCCCTACAGCACCTCCTTTACCAAAACCCTACATTCCTACAGCTCACCCCGCCTGACCCCAGGACATGCAGGGAGCCCCTCCACAAAGGGCTGAATGGCTTACGTGCCTCTGAGCCCTCAGATTTGGGCTTTGTCCCCCTCACTTCAGTAAAACCAGGACTCTCACTTGTGGAGGATAAAGGCAGGACACCAATTTCCTGTTGAATACACATCAGGCAGATTTTTTTTTTTAATAATCTAGTTTTTATTTCTATAGTTACAGAAAAAAGAGGGGAGGGAAGAACTTATTATTCTTTAAATACCAAGTTCAAAATACTACCCCTTCTTATGTATAGGCTTTCCCAACTCCTTCTTGAATTCCCACCTGGATGAACTTCCTCCATAACACCATATATAGATTCTTAGATTTCTGTTACAGTCCTTACTTGATGAAAAGTCTTTTTCTCTCAACTAGAATATGTCTCTCAAATGCAAGGGCTGTGAATTTTTCATCTATGTTTCCCAGCACCTACTGCAATTCCAGGTGGGTAACTGAGCCTCAAAATTGTTAAATGAACTGAATAAACAAATCAATACAGATTCTAATTTCTTAGTTTTTGCCTAATTGAGGGAGGGAAAGTAACAAAGATTTTTTTCTCAAAGGCTAAAACCAAAGTAAGGTTTTAAATAATAATAAAATTGGTGGTTTAATGACACTGATACATTTTTATTTTCACGACACTTTCCCCTTTGTAACAGCAGACCACCTGGAAGAGTTTCTTTTTGAAGTTTGATTTGGATTATGGATCTCTACATTCACACCTAATTAGATTGATCCACTAATGAATTCTAAGTACATCTCTCTGAGAAATAATAAAACCTCTTCAGCCACCATCAAAAACAGCATTATCAAGTGAAAATTTCAGATTCAGATTTCCAAACAGATTAAGTAAAGACAAAAGTCTGTGCAGAAAAAGCATACACAGCTCAGGGGTAAAGTACTTTTAATAAATTTATATGGGATACTCTTTCATTGCAAATAATATTGGAAATGTAACCAAAAAATAATAAAGATAAATAGGCCAATAACAAAATCTTAATATTTTTAATACAAAATATTTATCATTTTAATTTACAAAGAATGCTCCTCTATATTAACTCAATTCTTCCTCATAATTATTCTGAATTAGTAAGTGTTAAAGCAACACTTTAAACCAATGTGTTCTGCACAACACTCAGAATCTGCACAAACTCAGAATTCAATAGGTGATATATTGTATAGTTCTGAGGGCTTCCCTGATGGCTCGTTGGTAAAGAGCCCGCCTGCAATGCAGGAGACCTGGGTTCCATCCCTGGGTGGGGAAGATCCCCTGGAGGAGGGCATGGCAGCCCACTCCAGTGTTCTTGCCTGGAGAACCCCATGGACGGAGGAGCCTGGGGGCTGCAGTCCACGGGGTCGCACAGAGTCGGCACGACTGAAGTGACCAAGCAGCAGCAGCAGTGTAGTTCTGACTCTAGGCCATGGAAAGAGCAGTATAACTCCCCAATATAATTTCCTGTGTATGGGACTCTGAATTATTCTTTTTCTGGACAGTGACTCTCACGCTCATCAAATAGATTTTTAGCGACTGTGGTCAGTAAAGACAGTAGTATATGACATAAATGTAGTAAAGACATAAATGTAAATGCTATATTAACTTTTTCCAAAGGTACACATCTACAAACATAACATCTAGAACAAGCCACAATATGCATGAACCTTTGAAAACATTATGCTAATTGAAAGTCGATTGCACTACAACAGAAATTTTGTCAATAACAGGTCAAATGGTGATCTATTATTTTCTCATAGAATAGAGCCTTTTACGAGTAAGCTGGGAAAAGGAAATGATTTCAAAGTAACCATTCCTCTGATTCTCTTTAATTAGCTAAAATTTGGGATAAAGCTCTTTGTTAATGTGACATTATGATTTGGCATTTAAAAAAATGAAGGTCATGAAACTGAAAATGTTAAGTATCTCACTCCACTGTATACTGGCTGTATACTACAGACCTCAGCCAGCTACACATGGCCCATGATCCCACCATCAGACCAGAAAACAGAAAATAAAGAAACTCAAACTGATGGTCGTCTTGGAATAATGAAACATTTTCATCAGCTTACTGGTATGGAAACATTGGCACCAATATTGGTAACCAAGACTGAGCTATCTCTCGTGCCTAGCGGAGACCCACCCAGCTGGTCAGACCTGACCTATCAGCCAAGTCAGTTTCTTTCACAGAAAGTTGAAAGCTCCTCGGGCTTCTTTCATCTCATTAAGCTATCCATGCTCTGACTTTCTACAAATCACAATTCATAAACCTTCTTCTCTTTCACTCTCATGTCCCAGACACTCCTGAGCTTTACCTTTACACGAAGAAACATGTCGATTGAAGCATAAAATCTCCACCATCTACATTTCACTTCCCTAAATTCCCCACCATGAAATATGTTATACTGGTTTAAACTAATATTTTGTCCAGCTTATTTTGTCTCCACAGGAGCACCAAGGGACACTTTTCAGATTTTAGTTGTTCTGCCACCTTTCAGGGGGGAAAAAAACTTTTCAGAGCATTTCTCCCTCCTCACTGGGTGAGGATGCAATGATATTTTCTTTAATTTTCACTAAAATTAGAACCCCATTCTGCTTCTAGAGGACATGAGTATGTCCTCTAAAAGCAGCAAGCATTTTCATTTCAGTTCTCTGGCAAATTATGGAGGGTCAGGTACTGGGGGAGATGGAATGAGAAACAGTATGTCCAACTCTTTGCAACCCCAGAGACCATACGGGCCGTGGAATTCTCCAGCCAGGATACTGGAGTGGGTGGCCTTTCCCTTCTCCAGGGGGTCTTCCCAACCCAGGGATTGAACCGGAGTCTCCTGCATTGCAGGCAGATTCTTTACCAACCGAGCTATCAGGGAAGCAATAATAACATCTATTCCTGGATTATTTTAGTCTGGCACGATTTATTTTGGATATGTGGATATGTGGTAGACCTTGGTTTGGTCCAAGAGCAGGGAAAAAAAAAAAAAAAGCTGTTTATTCTGATTTCAATATCATTCCTGTTGTTCTCAAAACTTTGGGTCATTTTAGCTGAAACAACACATTTAAAAAAATATTTTGAAGGAAAAGAAGGTGGGAAGAAGATTAAGAGAGTGTCGAAAGAAAGAACCATTTGGAATAAATCAAGTCTCAACTCACTTCTCCATTATTTCTCCATCAAATCCCTTCTCAGTGACCATAGCCTAGGTATTACACAGCCACCATGACCTCCTGTTCACCTATGAAGTCCCAGAGCTCAGAGCTTATGTACAAGATATTAAAATTCACTCACCAAACCTATCTGCAGGGCAGGAATAGAGACGGAGACGTAGAGAACAGACTTGTGGACATAGTGGGGGAAGGAGAGAGCGGGACGAATTGGGAGAGTAGCATTGACATATATAACTACCACGTGTAAAACAGAGGTTAGCTCAGGGCTCTGTGATGATCTAGAGGGGTGGGGCCGGGCGCTGGGAGGGAGGCTCAAGAGAGAGGGCATACACGTATACTTAAATACCTGATTCACCTTGTACAGCAGAAACTAACACAAAATTGTAAAGCAACTATACTCCAATTTTAAAAATGTAAACATAATAAAATAAAATTCACTCATCAAATCTCCATGCCCTGCCTGGCAGAGGTGATACTGTCTGGAAGGAAAAGTGCTAAGCCACGACACTTGTGTTCTAGCCTAGTGTTTCTCACAGGCTAGCAGGGTGTGAGCTTAGGTCAGCCACTTAAACTTTATGGGTCCCACTTTATCCATCAAAAAATGAGGAGAGTTAACTTGGTGATGCTATGGTTCAACATAAATTCAGGTTTCCTAGGATGGTTTCTGGAGAAGGCAACGGCACCCCACTCCAGTACTCTTGCCTGGAAAATCCCATGGACGGAGGAGCCTGGTAGGCTGCAGTCCATGGGGTCGCGAAGAGTCGGACATGACTGAGCGACTTCACTTTGACTTTTCACTTTTATGCGTTGGAGAAGGAAATGGCAACCTACTCCAGTGTTCTTGCCTGGAGAATCCCAGAGATGGGGTCGCACACAGTCGGACACGACTGAAGTGACTTAGCAGTAGCAGGATGGTTTCAGATGATTAAGAAAGAGTAAAATTAAGTTTATTGTAATTTATAGTGAGTAGAATTTTTTCATTCAACAGTAATAAACTATTGTTGAAATGAATATTTCTTTCTTAGCATTTCATGAGTCACTCTTCAAAGTTCTATTTATACTTGTTTTTCATAAGTATCTCATTAAGCTATCTCATGTAATGCTCTGCCAGGTACCTCAATTTATGTTCCCTTTTTAATGATTTATTTGATAGTTTGAGTGCAGTAAGCATAGTCATGCTCTTGAAAGACCCTCGTCTCCTAATGGGTGAAACAAAGGACCAAAGTTATATTTAGGAGAACTTTCTTCTACTCAAAGTTTATCCAATTAAGACTGAGTGCACTGTATTCACAAAATTGGACTGGAATGTGGATAATATCTCTTATGCAGTATGTATCCATCTGTCCTCCACTCAAACCCAGTCCTCACCAAGGCATAGTACAGTAAGAGTGAAAGCATGGTAGAAATGGGTGGTGCAAGTAATTTTTATTTATTTATTTTTTCAGTTATTTTTATTGGTTGGAGGCTAATTACTTTACAGTATTGTAGTGGTTTTTGCCATACATTGACATGAATCAGCCATGGATTTACATGTGTTCCCCATCCCGATCCCCCCTCCCACCTCCCTCTCCACCGGATCCCTCTGGGTCTTCCCAGGGCACCAGCCCTGAGCACTTGTCTCATGCATCCAACCTGGGCTGGTGGTCTGTTTCACCCTTGATAATATACATGTTTCGATGCTGATCTCTCAAAACATCCCATCCTCGCCTTCTCCCACAGAGTCCAAAAGTTATTTTTAAGAGGCTGCAGCATGGTCTACAATACACTGGCAACACAGGTATAGTTTGGGATCAGTGTATGGAGTAGTCCAATATTACTTAAAACTGGTGCCTCAATAAACACAAAACTGTCTTTAAGATCATCAGGAAATTTCATCTTAGTAAAAATGGAAAGGCACAGGTAATTCAGTTGCTAGAAACTGCTGACTATCTTAAAGCTACTATGTTTTTCTAGTTACTTTATAGGGGTGTGTTAACTACCCCTTTGTAGAAGGGAAGAAATGAACTCCTGGCATTAGGTAATTCATGTAAGGTAATACAATCATTCTGGCAGAATCTGCAGTCCAACCTGGGTTTATCTTATTGCTAATATTTGTTCTTCCTACTATACTATTATTTCCCTTCCCATTGCCTTCCAAATAGGTGCTTTCACCTAGAATATCGATAACAGTGAAGTAACTATAGAGAAGGATTTTTTTCTACCCAAAGATAAATGATAACCTGCTTTAATAATACAGAATATAGAGAACAGTTTGATAAATGAAATAAATGTTGGAAAAGATTTACTACTGGTTATAGGTTAAATTGTGCCTCCTAAAATTTGTATTGCTGAAGCCTTACTCAATGCCCATTTCTTCAGAGTAAACTTATTTGGGGAGTCTTTGCAGTGGTAATGAAGTTAGAATGAGGACATTGGGGTGGACTTTATTCCAGTATGACTGGTATCTGCATAAAAAGAGTAAATGTGGACAGAGAGACACATAGGAGGTGATGTGAAGACACGGGGAGGAGACAACCATCTGTAAGTCAACAGGTGAGGCCTAGAACACAGCCCTTCCTCATGGGTCTCAGAAGAAACAAACCTGCCCACATTTGAATTTTGGACTTCCAGTCTCCAGAACTGTGAGAGAATAAATTTCTGTTGTTTATGCCATCCAGTCAAAAGGAGTTTATTATGACAGCCTTAGCAAAAAAGTGCATTATCTTAAAAACACAAAGTTGCATGTTTATTTGCATAATCTTCCTAAATTATAATAATCAATTATTTAAGGATTAAAACTTTTAACATGTCAATACTACTCTAAACAAATCACCGTTGTGGTAAAAAAGGTAATATGAAATGAAGACAAATTAGCTTTTGCAGAGGAATAAAAGTGGAGTAAGAAATAGAGATAATTTGAATGTTGAATTTATGATCATTAAAATCTAAGATTAGGATGCCTAATCCAGAGCATAATTGAATAGAAACAAAATTTAATGCCAGTTTATAATTAAAGAGTTAGCAATTTTCAGCATGAAAGAAAATACTACCAAATAAAATAGCCTAATTTTAACAAGAAAGACATAGGTTAGATTCTAATGTGTGTGTGTGTGTACACACACACACACACATATACATGCATACACAAATATATTAAAAATAAATTAAACAACAAAAGGAGTTGTCATTTAAAAAATTTTTTAATAATATGCTGTAAAAATATTTAACAGCAAACTTTTAAAAATGGAATGAGATTTGTGAGAGGGTAACAGGCAAGAAGGCAGGGGTCTCCAATCGGAGGAAATAGGCTGCAAGTGTCAGATATTTTTCTCTCCCTTAACCAGCAGGAGGAAACAAACTGCAAGTGTCAGATTTTTTTCCTTCTCCATACAGAATTAAAATGTTTATCTCTCTTTTTTTTTTTTTTTAGAGTGAACTGTACTTTAATTTACTGGCATTGTCAATCTTTGAACAAGACACATGTTATTTTGTTTTTTTTCCATGAAAGGAGATGGTTTCCAACCTGCTATAATAAGTGCCCACAGCTTCACCTTGAACATGCAGCATTCAGGCTGTACTCAGGGTAGATTATTCCTTTTTCACTTTCACAGTTTTTATGCTGCTGTCAGAAGTTTTCATGGTGTTTGTGTTGAGTTCGGTCTTCAGTGCATCTCTGACTGCTTTTGCACAGATCTGGGAGTATTGGATCTAACTGAGTCCAGCCTGTCGCCAGGACGCCACCCCCGTCACGAGAGGCGGCACGTCTGGCCGGATCGCGAAAACCTGTCAACGTTGGCTCCGAGGTTTCTCTTAAAATTCTGTGTTGCCATGATGATACCTGGTTCCACCTGAACTTAACTTTCCTAACCTTGAGCTAACCAATGCGTTTTTCTTATGGAAATGTTTTTTTTTTTTAAGCAATGTTAATGAAACTATGTATTTGCTTTGGAATTTGTCTTTCTTCAAAATGGTTACACCTAAGACTAACATTTTTCTTTTCTCAAACCTTGGGCTGATAATAATAGCTCAACAAACCAGTATTCATATCAATTGTTTCATGGCTGGGGGATGACACACCTGTGCCATCCTATCTCAAAAAATGTGTATTGTGGGAGAGGGGCCTGGTGAAACTCCATCAGCCTTGAGGTGTCTCTTATCTGATTAACAGCTTTCTAACAAACATAAAACATCCGGCTAAAGACTAGCGGGTGGGTGGGGGGGGTGGGTGTTGGCACTCTTTCTGCTCCCTTCTGATGTCTGTGTCAGAAGCTTTGTCTATCTCTTTTATACTTTAATAAAACTTTATTACACAGAAGCTCTGAGCGATCAAGCCTCATCACTGGCCCTGGATTGAATTCCTCTCCTCTGGAGGCCAAGAATCCCAGCATCTTTCATAGCTCAGCAACAAACTTCGACTTGTTACAGGCAAGTTACAGAGACTTCTGCCTGTAAAAGCAACAACTTAAAAAATGGCAAAATACATGAACAACGTTTTTTGGATGTTGAACAAAAGGCAGTACAGAACAGATATCTCTGAGAAAAGAAAAAAAGACAAAGGGAACAATATGAATGCCATGGATTTCCGCCTGTAGAGAATTTCTGAACCGTGACACAGGGATGGAATTCCAAATAGCATCCAACGGTGTCTCTGATTGAGAAACTAGAAATACAAATATAGGGGGAATAAACTGACTAGAATTTGTAGGGCCTAATTCTAGAGAGGAGAAAGTTATATGGAGAGGTCCATAAATCTTCATAAAGGTCTCTTAGATGCTTTGGTTTCATGCCTATCTGTGGATGTATAAATTGGAATTTGACAGAGCCATATCACAAACAAATGACAAGAAAAGAGAAATTTCTAAAAATTGTAAGCCAAAGAATTAGCACAGCTCACAGAGAGCTGGGAAACATTTGAGTTTCCGCAAAATAGAATGAGAAGATCTTATTTAATACATGAAGCAACCAGGAGAAAATGTAGAGGGATCATTGCTCAGTCGTGGGGCTAACCTAGCTCTACAGTAAAAGCTACTGTGGCATGCTCTTATAAACCTTCAAGATAAACCTCAAAAGGGACAAGCTAACCAATAAAGAGCTGCTACAAAGAAAAATCCCAAACTTTCTTGAAAACAATGTAAATACAATGTCTACCATCCAAACAAAAATCAATAGATACAAAAGTCAATTTTTTCTATATACTATCAATGAACAATTGAAACTTACAATTGAAAAGTTTTTAAATACACCATCCAAAATATCACCCCCCATTAAAAAAAAAAACTTATGTATAAATCTAATGAAATGTATAAGATCTGTATTTGGAAACTACAAAACATTGGTAAAAGAAATTAAAGACCTAATTACATTTTAAAAATCTATTTGGCTACACTGGGCCTTAGTTGTAGCACTTGGGATCTTTGTTGCCACATGCAGGATCTAGTTCCCTGACCAGGGATCAAAACCATGCCCCCTGCATTGGGACCATGGAGTTTTAACCACTGAACCACCAGGAAAGTCTGCACAAAGACCTAATTAAATGGAAATGTATTCCATGTTCACAGACGGAAAGACTTAATAGTGTTGATATGTCAATTCTCCTGAACTTGATCTACAGATTCCATGCAATCCTAATCAAAATTACAGCAAGCCATTCTGTAGATTCAATAAATTGATTCTAAAATACATATGAAAGGGCAAAAGACCAAGAAAAGCCAACACAATACTGAAGAAGAACAAACTCGGGGGACTCACGCTACACTATCTCAAGATTAGTATAAAGCTATAGCGATCAACACAGTGTGATACCGTACAACAACAGACACAGATTAGTGGACCTAAATAAAGAGCCCAGAAGTAGATCTGTGCAAATACAGTCAACCTATTTTTGATTAAGGCAATTCAAAGAAGACAGGATAGTATTTTCAACAAATGGTGCTGGGAAAACTGGACACTCATATGCAGTCCATGGGGTTGCAAAGAGTCGGACATGACTGAGCACCTTCACTGTCACTTTCAAATGCAGAAGGAAAAACAAAAACCTAGATACAGACCTTATACCAGACAAAAATTAACACAAAATGGATTATAGACCTGAAAATAAAGTGCAAAATTATAAAACTTCTAGAAGATAACATATGAGAAAATCTAGATCATCTTGGATTTGGGGAAGAGTTTTTAAATTAAAAAACCATAAGCACAACCCAGGAAAGGAAAAAGTGGTAAACTGGGTTGAATTAAAATTAAAAGTTTTTCATGGTAAAAGACACTACTAAGAGAATAAAAAGACAAATCATAGACGGGGAGGAAATGTTTGCAGATAATATATCTCTTAAGAATTTGTATATGAAATACACAAAGAATTCTTAAAAATCAGTAACAAGGAAATAACCAACTAAAAATAGAGAAAAGAACTGAGCAGACATGCAATTAAAGATGTTATACAGATGGCAAATAAGTATTTACAGAAATACTCAACATAATTTATTTTTAGAGCATTGCAAGTTAAAACAGTGAAATACCATGGCACACCTATTAGAATGATTAAAATCCAAAAAAATGGACAAAACCAGAACTGTTGTACTGGGCTACATCTATTGCAGAAGAGATGGAGCTCTTTATTGCAAAATTTAGTCTTAAATTGAAGAAAGTGGGGAACACCACTAGGCCACTCAAGTATGACTTAAATCAAATCCCTTATGATTATACAGTGAAGGTGACAAATAGATTCAAGGGATTACATCTGGTAGACAGAGTGCCACAGTCAGTTTCAGATCTTGTTTTTGTTGACTGCATAGAGCTTTTCTATCTATGGCTGCAAAGAACGTAATCAATCTGATTTCAGTATTGACCATCTGGTGATGTCCATGTGTATAGTCAACTCTTATGTTGTTGAAAAATGGTGTTTGCTATGACCACGTGTTCTCTTGACAAAACTCTGTTAGCCTTTGCCCTGCTTCATTTTGTATTCCAAGGCCAAATTCGCCTGTTATTCTGGATATCCCTTGACTTTCTTCTTTTGCATTCCAATTCCCTATGATGAAAATGACATTTTTTTCTGGTGTTAGTTCTAGAAGGTGCTGTCGGTCTTCACAGAACAGGTCAACTTCAGCTTCTTAAGCATCAGTGCTTGGAGTATAGACTTGGATTATTGTGATATTGAATGGTTTTCCTTGGAAAAAAAACTGAGATCATTCTGTCACTTTTGGAGAGTGCACCCAAGTACTGCATTTCTTGAGCTTCTCAGGTGGCGTTATTGGTAAAGAACCCACCTGCCAAGGCAGGAGACGCAAGAGACACAGGTTCTGATCCTTGGTCAGGAAAGTTCCCTGGAGGAGGAAATGGCAACCAATACCAGGATTCTTGCCTGGAGAATCCCATGGACAGAAAAACCTGGCAAACCACAGACTATAGGATTGCAGAGTTGGACACGACTGAAACTGCACGACACACACTGCATTTCTTACTCTTTTTTTGACTGTGAGGACTACTCCATTTCTTCTGAGGGATTCTTGCCCACAGTAGTAGATGCAATGGTCATCTGAATTAAAATCACCCATTCCCATCCATTTTAGTTCACTGATTCCTAAAATGTTGGTGTTCATTCTTGCCATCTCCTGCTTGACCATATCCAATTTTCCTTGATTTGTGGACCTAACATTCCAGGTTCCTATACAATATTGTTCTTCACAGCATTGGACTTTAGTTTTACCACAAGACACATCTACAGCTGAGCATCATTTTTGCTTTGGCCCAGCCACTTCCATTCTTACTAGAGCTATTAGTAATTGTCCTCTGTTCTTCCCCAATAGCATATTGAACACCTTCTGACCTGAGGGGGCTCTGGTGTCATATCTTTTTGCATATCTACATGGGGTTCTTCAGGCAAGAATACTGGAGTGAGTTGCCATTTCATTCTCCAGTGGCCCCTGTTTTGTCAGAACTCTTCGATATGACCCATCCATCTTGGGGGGCCCTGCATGGCATGGCTCATAGCCCCTTCATGATGAGAAAGCTGTGATCTACGAAGAGGTGGTTTTTAATACCGTTCTACAATAAAACAAACCAGAGCTCTTTGGAGAAATGACTGATTTTTTCATTAGGGCTTTTTCAGTCTCTTCTGCAGTAGATGTAGCCCAGTACAACAGTTCTGTCCAATTATAAATATGAAAAACTATAGGAATACCTTAATGACATTGCCAATTCAGTTCCAGGCTATCAAAATAAAACAAATATCAAAATAAGGCAAATTTAAAAAACAATTTAAATACCTTAAACATACTGTATTGCTAAAAACGCTGACCATCATCTGTACCTTCACCAAGTCATAACTTTTTTGCTGGTGGAGAGTCTTGCCTTGATGCTGATGACTACTGACGTATTAGGATGGTGGCTGGTAAAAGCTGGAGTGGCTGTAGCAATTTCTTAAAAAAAAAAGACAACAGTGAAATTTTCCACGTCAACTGACTCTTTCCTGAACAACATTTCTGAAGCATGCAATGCTATTTGATAGCCTTTGACCCACGACAGGGCTTCTTTCAAAACTGGAGCCAATCTTCTCAAGCCCTGTTGCTGCTTTATCAATTAAGTTTATGTAATATTCTAAATATCCTCTTGTCATTTCAGCAATCTTCATGACATCTTGCCAGGAGTAGATTCTATTTCAAGAAACCACCTTCTTTGTTTATCCATAAGAAACAGCTCCTCATCGGGAAAGTCTTACCAAGAGATTGAAGCAACTGAGTCACATCTTCAGGCTCCACTTCTCATTTGAGTTCTCTTGCTATTTCCACCATATCTGCTGATACTTCTTCCACTGAAGACTTGAACCCCTCAAAGTCATCCATGAAGGCTGGAATCAGCTTCTCCCAAACTTTTGTTAATATTGATATTTTGACCTATTTCCATGAATCACAAATGTTCTTAATGGCATCCAAGATAGTGACTCTTTCCCAGAAGGATAAAAAATATAATAATAATGAAAAAGTTTGAAGTATTGCAAGAAGTATCAAAATGTGACACAGAGACATGAAGTGAGCAAACACTTTATAAATGGCACCAACAGATGTGTTTAACACAAAGTTGCCACAAATCCTCAACGTAAGAAAAAAAAAAAAAAGTAACATCTGCAAAGCTCAACAAAGTGAAGTGCAATAAAGCAAGGTATACCCGTATGTGTGTTGAAGGTTAGGGAGAATGCCAGCAAAGTTAATGCTTTCTAGATTAAAGGGGATGCCTACAGCTGACATTTCCACTCTTCCCTCTCCTCCCTTATTCTACTGAATGCAGATGTGATGATTAGAACAGCAGCTGTAGCCTTGAGGGAAAAGCTAAGAAAATACAATGGCACCTTAACTGATATACACAAGCTTTGAACCATTACCCCTATCACCTACCTTTGAACTTTTTGTAGTACAAAAACTAACCCTTATTTGTTTAAGCAATTGCTTGCTATGTTTTCTGTTAACTTGCAGCCTGTTGCCATGTCCTCCTCCAGGGGATCTTCCCAACCCAGGGATCGAACCCAGGTCTCCTGCATTGCAGGAGGATTCTTTACCAGTTGAGCTACCAGGGAAGCTCAACCTGCAGTCTAGGCATTCCAAACTGCTTCTCAAACAGTCCACATTTTTTGGAGGGGTGAGATCCTCCTTCCTACTGTTCATACTGTTTCTATTACTTAACGATCAGAGTCCAAGTCACTATAACTAATGCAATTTTAAACTATTAAAGAGATATAAGGAAAGAAACAGGTGCCAAGAGAAAGAATTAAAAAGTAGTTAAGAAAGACATGTGGGACTTCCCTGGTGGTTCAGTGGTTAAGACTCCTCAATCCCCACTGCAGGGGCATGGGTTTGATCCTTGGTCGGGGACCTAAGATCTACATGCCATGGGGAATGGCATCAATAAATAAATCAATATTTTTTAAAAAGAAGAAGAAATACTTGTAAGAAGAGACTTAACAAATAGATGCCAACCTGAAAAAGGGTTGAAGGAATGCTCTCCCACCTGCCTCCTGCCACCCTATCTCATCCCTAACATGAAATAACTATGCTGTAAATATAGGAGGGAACGGTTTTCCTGCAAAGGACCTGAGAAAAGGTGTAGGGTCTAGAGATCTGGACAGAACAGATCTTGAGAGAACTATGTACCCACCAACTGACTTGGAGGTAAAAGATGGGAGCACCATTCGGGAATAAAATAGACTGAAATATTTCTTCCTATAGTCAAGTTTTTGTTTGCTTTGCTTTGTTTTGCTTTTTTAATGATAAGAACCAGGAGTCCTCTGGATCCTCACCCTTTAACCCTAAGTGAAGAAACTTACCCCTCCACAAAATCTGCCATATTACACAATATCCCATGAGTGTCCTTCCATTTAGAGGAGATTTTGGATAAATATAAGCAACTTCAGCAGGGATCCAGCACAGTTGCCTCTACAAATCAACATAAGCTTTATTCATAAAAATAGTCACCTAAAGATTACCAGACACTTGAGGAAAACTTTTAGCATTAAAAAACAGATTGCTACGGGGGAAGGGACAAAAAGTTAATGCAAGACAAAAACAATTTTTAATCAATTCCATTTAATGTCCTCAGAAAGATTTAAATATAAATTATCCATACAGGAAGAAAAACCAGCTCTAGAAAAAAAGAAATCAGAGAATAACAGAAAAATGTGGGAGATTAAAACTGTCAAAAAAAAATTTTTTTTAGTATATGAAGTAAATAATGGAATGGGTAGTATTAAAAACAAAACAGTGATCTGGAAACATAGTCAGGGAAAACTATCCAAACAAAAGGTGGAAAACACAGGAGAAATGCTAAGAGATACTCACATAAAAGCAGAAGGTACATATGAGTAAGATATGTCAGAGGAAAGACCAGAGAAAATAGAGAGGAGGAAATAAAGAAACAATAGTAAGTTTCCATTAGTAAAAAAATAATAATAATTCCTGGAATCCAAAAAGCCAACCAATTGTCAAATCAGGAGAACAGCAACAACAAAAGACTCAGATACAAGCTGGTAAAATAACATAAGGAAAAGTTTTTAAGCTTCAAGGAGGAAAAAAAAAAGTGCCTACAAAGAAATGGGCTTACTTTGACATGAGAATTATCAACGGCAACTGGTGCTAGACGGTACTGAGGCAGTGCCTTCAAAGTGAACATTATTTTCAG
Organism: Cervus elaphus; assembly: GCF_910594005.1. NCBI lineage: Eukaryota > Metazoa > Chordata > Mammalia > Artiodactyla > Cervidae > Cervus > Cervus elaphus. The sequence goes on from NC_057840.1 coordinate 29,383,270, forward strand.
ACTAGAATACTCTACCAGATGACTAATCAAATGTGAAAGCAAGATGAAGACCTTTTCAGGCATTTAAGAACTCAGGTAGCTTATCTCTCACTTGCTGATCAAATGAAAGGGCTAAGATATTCAAGAAAGCGGAAAATGTGGAATCCTAAACAACGCAACTAACACAGAAGTCCAATTAAAAACAACAAGAATAATATAAATCCCAGATGGCTGTGTTCAGAAAGATATATATCAATATTAGTGAAAATTAGAACAAAACCCCCAAATCTTCAAGGAACAGAATGTTTTCAAAAAGTGAGGAATTTGCGTTCATCAGATAGTTCATTTGAGCTAGGAAATTTTGAGGATCAATGTGCTCTTCCTGTTTTTAAAAAGTAACTAGAAAGTTTAAAACAAGGTGTATAAGAACATTGCCACTCAAATATAAAGTAAAATGAACTCCGATATCATTTTAAACAAAATCTGAGCATGATTTATAGTGTAAAAGAACTTTTCCTCCTGGTACACAGGTTTCATGTCACAGAATTATATTTCTAAACTTTTTAATTAGTGTAATTGCACTACTTGGTTCTGCAATAATTATTTCCCAATCATAATAGTAAAAATAACAACAAGTAAAACTTATTTAACACTTAACATATGTCCTATCCTAAGCTCTTTAGATTTCAACAGTAGCACAGTAAAGTTAAGTGACTTGCCCAAGGTCACGCACTGGTTGGTGAAGTTAGACATTCTGGCTCTAGAATCCCTGCTCTTAAACATTGGCTATGGGGCTTCTCATTATTCTGTCTGTTAACTTACAATTCTTCGAATCAATCTATCAGCCTAAAACAAAATGGCATAGTAACAATTATAAAACAAAATACAAATTATGTAGACCTTAACATAGAAACAATGATTAACCAAAGTAAGGAAAAGGAAAGGAATGTGTAGGTGTTATTTTTCTTAACTTTTTATATATACGTGGGCTCCCCAGGTGGCGCTGGTGGTAAAAACCTGCCTGACAATCCAGAGACATAAGAGACACAAGTTCTGTCCCTGGGTTGGGAAGATCCCCTGGAGGAAGGCACGGCAACCTACCCCAGTATTCCTTCCTGCAGAATCCCATGGACAGAGGAGCCTGGGGAGGGGGCCACAGTTCATAGGGCCGCAAAGCATCAGACACGACTAAAGTGACTTAGCACGCACACATGCAACTTTCTATATAAAAGAAGTATAATACAGAAATTTCTATAAAATAGAAAGTCAACAGTAAACTACATGAGTATAATAGAAAATAATAATATTTATTATTAAATATTATTTAATAATAATATAATGTAATAAATAATAAATATAATTAATATTATATTTAATATAAATTATATAATTAATTAATATTAATAATATAATAAAAATCAGCAGGGAGGAGAGAGAGAATGAACCTGAGCTAAATTTCTCATATTTCACAGTAAGCAAGATAGTTAATTTTATAGGTATACAGCAGTTGTCAGTAGACATTGTCTAATTTTAAAGCGTAACATATAATTCATGTGGCAACTCTCAGAAAACTTAAAAACAGAAAAAGTCAAGTTGATACATTAAGAAATTCAGAAGACTATCTGAATTTGGGAGACTTCAGAAAAACTAAAAATAGAAAAGGAGGGGGACTCGGGAAAGGGAAGAACTTTGTTTTTAACCATCTTAATTTTTATTAAAATTATCAGATAGTACTTTATTATGAAAATGACTATGTAATACTACTAATAATAGAATATCCTATAAAGAAAGGCATAATCGATGAGCGTACCTTTCAATTCTGGCATGGTAACACAAAAGGACAATAAATGGTACCAGACTATAAAACTCAGTGGGTACAAAAAGAGGAACAAGGATGCCATATAAACATATTACAGAACACTAACGCTTTTTGCTGATTCTTTGTTTCCACATCACTATGGACTAAATGGCCCACTTTGTCATATAAACTTCCCCGGGGACCTTTCATCCACTTTAGACAACCACTGAGCCACACACTGTCCCGTCCCCTACTCTGCACATTTCATTAAAGAAAGGGCTGCCTACATTCACACACGGGCCGGAGTCTACACTTGGCATCACTTTTTCAGGGAATAAATTGGCAGCCCTTATTCTCTGGTGGTTTAGATGGTAAAGAATCTGCCTGCAATGCAGGAGACCTGGGTTGGGTTCCTGGGTGGGGAAGATGCCCTGGAGAAGGGAACAGCTGCCCACTCCAGTATTCTTGCCTGAAAAATTCCATGGACAGAGGAGCCTGGCGGGCAACAGTCTATGGGGTTGCAAAGAGTCAGACACAACTGAGCAACTAACACTACTATTACTACTACTGAAATGTAAAACACGGCTACTCTTTGACCTAACGATTTCACTTCTCAGAATCTACCCTGCAAGGACATTCCCAAATGCTCAAAGAGAACATTATACAAGGACTTTCAATTAAGTTATTACTGTTTACAACAGAAGAAGACGGAAAGCAATCTAAATGCACACTGGTGGATACAGAACATTTCCTTACCATTTAGAAAATGAAATACATCTACATGGAGTAACACTAAAAAGTTTTTGCAACATGTTGCAGAGCAAGAAGAGGCAAGAAGTAGAATAATATATTATACAAATTGTGTGTGAGATAAACAGACACGTCATTTATTGGTACACGTGGGCTTAGGGTGAAAGGAGGAAACACGTTTTTACTTTTGTACATGTTTTTGCCTTTTTCTTTTTTTTTTTTTCGGGCCAGCATGTATTGTTTTTGTATTTTAAGAAATCGGATCATATCTCAACTGACAAATTATGCTGTGCTTAGTCGCTCAGTCGTGTCCGACTCTTTGTGATCCCGTGGGCTACAGCCCGCCAGGCTCCTCTGTCCATGGGGAGTCTCCAGGCAAGAATACTGGAGTGGGTTGCCATGCCCTCCTCCAGGGGATCTTCCCAACCCAGGGATCGAACCCAGTTCTCCCGCAAGGCAGGCGGATTCTTTACCTTCTGGGACACCAAGGAAGCCACATATTCGGGGCTTTGGGGGGGGAAATTCGAAAAGAGAAAACGCTCACCGTCTTGCCATTAGTTCAGTCTCAAATGGAAAAGAAGAAAAACAAAATACACCAAGCAGCATGCTGCCGTTTAGGATTAGCGACAAGGCTAGCTTTACCGGTTGGGTCATTTTTTTAGTGAATCGGGGCAGGGCACAAAAGGAGGGCACAAAACAGTCTCGGGGAAGATGAGGAGCAAAACCCAGGAGCGGCGGGGCCCAGCGAACCCGGGGAGGCCCTCGGAGAGGACGCAGGGGGCCAGGCGGGCGGAGGCCCGAGCGCCTGGGCAGCGGGGGCAAGACACCCGGTCCCGGGTGTGTGGGAAAGCCCCCGGAGGGGCAGAGACCTAACGGACGGGGGGCCGGGGACGCCGCCCCCACCAGGGGAACCTGTCGGGAGCCGCACGCCGGGCTGGTGGCGACAGCTGGGCGCCCAGACCAGGGTCAGCCCGGGGCGCCCGGGCAGTCCGGGCGGCGGGCGAAGCCCGAGATCCGGGCCGAGCGCCCGGGCAGCCGCGGCGGCGACAGCTGGAGCCCGCCCCAGGCCGAGGCCGGGGCCGCGGGGAGCAGGGCGGCACAGCAGCCCGCGTACCTTCCCAGGAGAGCTCTCCTCCCGGCTCCCGCTTCAGGAACTTGTACCAGAACGTGTCCACGCGGCCCGGCTCCGCCCCGTCCTGCGCCGCCTCCTCGGCCGCCAGCTCCACCTCCCCGAGCCACAGGCCCGGCTCCTGCAGCGCCAGCGCGCCCGCGCCCGCCGCCGTGCCCGCCGGCCTCAGACGCACGGCCCCGCGCGGCTCCCAGCGCCCCAGCTCGGGCCGGGACCCCACGACCAGCAGCTCCGGCCCGGCCCCGGCCACGGCGGGCGACACCACCACCCCGAAGCGGAACCGCATGGCGGCGGCGGGCGGCGCGACTCCGGGTCCCCCGTGTCCCTGCGACCGGCGGACGCGGCCCGAGCGCTAGGCGGGCGCGGCGATTGGGTCCCGGGCGCCGGCGGGGACACGTGCGAGGCTGCACCTTTTTTGGGCTGCATCACGCGGCCCAGGAGCCCCGAGCCTGATCCAGGCCGGGGCCTCTGGCCGCGCGCGCCCGGAGAAGGAGGCTGCGCCCGGCCTGCGGCCTCTTCTAGCGGCTCCGCCGGTGGCTGGGCACCGGGAGAAAGCAAAAACAAGGGTTAGGAAAGCAAAGCAAACTCCCCATGAACTCCGAGATTTTCCAGTGACCTTTCCAAAAGACTCGAAATTATTTTTGTGAGTACAGGAATAATGTGGTCTTTTCTATCAGAGAATATAATCTACCTCCTTCCTAGGAAACCCACGCCATTATGTAGTCTTAAATTCCTGTCCTGCATGGCAAATGGAAGGGAAAAGGGTGGAAATAATGACAGGTTTCCTCTCCTTGGGCTCCAAACTCACTGCGGACCGTGACTGAGGCCATGAAATCAGAAGAGGGTTGTTTCTTGGCAGGAAAGCTATGACAAACCTAGACAGTGTGTGGGAAAGCGGAGACATTACTCTGCCCACAAAGGCCATTTTAGCCAAGGCTGTGGTATTCCAGTGGTCACTTCGGTTGAGAGCTGGACCTGGACCATAAGGAAGGCAGAACCCAAAGCCAGAATGCCTTCAAACTGTGGTGCTGGACCAGACTCCTGAAAGTCCCTTGGACAGCAAGAAGATCAAACCAGTCAATCTTAAGGGAGATCAACCCTGAATATTCACGGGAAGGACTGATGCTGAAGCTGGTATTTTGGTCATCTGAAGCGAACAGATGACTCATTGGAAAAGTCCCTGGTACTGGGAAAGATTGAGGGCAGAAGAAGAGGGCATCAGAGGATGAGATGGCTGGATGGCATGACCGATGCAACGGACATGACCTTGGACAAATGTCCGGAGATAGTGAGGGACCGAAATGCCTGGCATGCTGCAGTCCATGGGGTCGGAGAGAATCTGACAGGACTGGGTGACTGCGCAACAACAGCAAAAGTTCCTGTAACCAAGCTGCACGTGTTTGTAGGTCTCCCGCAATGCAAGCAGATTCTTTACCGACTGAGCCACCAGGGAAGCCCCTCCCCCAGCTAGCTGCTTCATTTGTTCCCGGCCACCTCACTTGGCAGCTGCTTCACTTGAATTAGCCGATCGCGCTGGGTTGTGTCACCACGCTCCCGTCAATCCGAGTTGTTGTTCACTCCCCCAGTCCTGTGTGAGTCTTCAGGATCCCATGGGCTGCAGCCCGCCAGGACTCCCGGTCTCTCACCACCTCCCAGAGTGAGGTGCAGCATGTCAGGTAGAAACACCCAGGGGAGCGGACTTCCCACTCAGTGTGATTGCCCGTCAGACTGCTGTCACGTGTTTTTCTCATTCTCCCCGGCATGAGCCGGATTATATTTCCAACAATTTGGGGGCTCGTCGGGGATCCACATCACCTGGAGAGGTCAAATGAACTATGCACACCTCCCCCACCCCCCCAACCCAGGGCCCCACCCCCTCCCCAGGAGATGCTCCCACTGTTTCCTTCAGGTAGCTTCAGGGGAGGGGAAATCTGCGCTCCCTTGGACTGACAGTGGGCTTCAGGTCTGAAGTTGATCTGCAACACAGGGGAAGGGCCCAGACAAGCACCCCAGAAACCAGGTAACTTTGTGCAAGGAGCAAGGCAAGAAACGCCGCAAGAGGTGACAAAGTATTTCCTTGGATCAGGTCATCTCAGAAGCTGTCTGTGTGTGCCTGAGATGTGTCCTGAACACGAGGCGAGTGTGGAGTCCTGATCCAAGCTTCCACTAATATCCTTTGGTGACTTCCTATGGCACAAGGCAGTCCTTTTGGACCTATCAGGGGCTTATACTGACCTACCAGTAGCTAAGAAGCACCTCTTCTGGGGATATTTCTCCCAGGAGGGAAACAGCAGGGGACAGAATTGAAGCGACTAACGCAGTGCTAACTTCAGTCGTGTCCGATTTTGCAACTTATGGACTGTAGCCTATCAGGCTCCTCTGATTCTCCAGGTAAGAATACTGGAGTGGGTTGCCATGCCCTCCTCCAAGAATCAGATGATAGGGATGGGTAGTAAGAATTCTTCTTTAGGCAAGAAGGATTCCGAGGGGAGAAAGATTCCCCTAGACAGTCCTCTAGGACGCATGCTCCAACATTGGGGAGATAATCCTAGAACAAAAGGGAAAAAGAAACAACAGATGATAAAGTATTGCTGTTTCGTCTGGACTCAAGAACCTATATTGAAACCATCAGTATTTTGGCCTAAGTTTCAGTTGGATGAAGATTTGATCTGCCAATTGCGTAAAGAATATGTTAATGACATGAGCCCAGTTGCCCAGGAAGAAATAGATTATGCTCTTTGTTGGAGAAAGGGGCCAGTGGTTCTATTCCCCTTAAAGGCAGAACTAGGTAAAGAAAGGAGAAGGAAAATAATAAATGGGATCCTATAACTGTTTGCCTCATCCTTATAACCCAGGAGACCTACAGCCTGAACTGCCCAGGAACAGCCTGAACTGCCTCCGATAGAAGAGGAAATAAGAACAGAAGAGAGGGAACGCGAGCTGGCCGCCATGCCTCAGCACCCTCTCCAGCACTGTTTCCCTCCCTTCCTCCGTTGAGGAAGGATATAGAACAATGTAAAACGGACATTCAGATTTTACCCTTCCCCCCCAAAAGAGAGAAACCTCAGGCCCTCTACCTCCTCTGAGAAGTTCCCCTAGGAGGAGGGGGAACTGGATTTGTGGACATCCTCCCTACCAGCTCCAAGGTTCAAGAATTGAAGAAAGAACTGAAGCCCCTATTAGAGGATCCAACTGGGGATGCAGACCAGCTAGATCAACTTTTAGGCCCTGAAATTTTCACATGGGCCAAGCTTATGTCTATCTCAGGTGTTGTGTTTTCTGGCTAGGAAAGATCAGTGATTTGGAGAGCAGCGATGGCTGGCCGATTAGAAAAGGGAATACCCAGCTGGCCCAAATGTCTTAGTAGCTGAAGTGAAATTCCCTAAAAATGGGATACAGTCCTGAACACAGGAACCTAATTATAAAAGGGATCAGAGAGTCAGTTTCCAGATCCCAAAATATTACTAAGGCCTTTGACATCCATCAAGGAAAAGATGAAGGGCTGGTTGAACTTCTGAGTAGGTTAAAAGACCAAATAAGAAAATACTCTGGATTGAATTTAGATGATCCTCTTGGCCAAGATATGTTAAAGTTGCATTTTGTAACTAATAGTTGGCCAGATATTTCTAACAAGTTACAGAAATTAGACAATTGGAAATGTAGAAGTTTAGAAAAATTGAGAGAAGCCAGAAGATATATATGTACGTAGAGATGAAGACAAGCAAATAAATAATTAAACTTCCTTGGGACCAAACTTCCTTGGACCAAGTGCCTCACAATTGCTCTTCTCAGAATCAGAACTGCCTTTCATAAGGATACTGGATTATCCCCATATGAGATGCTGTACAGGTTACCATATTTGAGTCAAATTGCTGACCTGCCAAGCATGGAAACTAAAGACCAATTTCTGAGAAATATATATTTGGCCTCTCCTCTACTCTGCCTTCTCTTAAGTTGCAGGGCCTTTTGGCTCAGGCTCCATCCTCGGATCTCCCATACATCCTCATCAGTCTGGTGATCATGTCCCGAGAAAAACCTGGAAGGAAGACAAACTCAGATTGGCCTGGGAAGGACCTGATAAGCTGCTGCTCATGAAGAAAACAGCTGCCCGCACCGCAAAGTAAGGTTGGACTCATTACAGGAGAATCAAAGGGACTCCATCCCCTAACAAAAAAGAACAATGAACTGTGGTCCAACACTCCAGTCCTACAAAGCTGTCTTTGAAAAGACTCTAATATCCCTCTTGGTGATTCTGTATACCAAGATGCCTTTTGTTGGGGGCAGCCCTTATCAGGTCAACTTAATTATTAATGTGACCATGAGCATGTGACCCTAACTGTGAAATTTGATGCTTTCCAGGTCTTGCCTTATCGTGACCTACACAGCCTAAAACAGCTATCTGAAGACCATAAGTACCTTTGTCCTGAACCATATCAGGCATGAAAGGAAATGATCCATGCCAACTCCCCTGCTGTAGTTGGGCCGAAGTATGGTAGACTACCCAGGGTGGGTTACATGGCTAAACCATATAAAGCAGCTCCCACCCTCAGTTCAGTTCAGTTCAGTTCAGTAGCTCAGTCGTGTCTGACTCTACAACCCCATGAATCGCAGCACGCCAGGCCTCCCTGTCCATCACCAACTCCCAGAGTTTACTCAAACTCATGTCCGTTGAGTCAGTGATGCCATCCAGCCATCTCACCTTCTGTCGTCCCCTTCTCCTCCTGCCCCCAATCCCTCCCAGCATCAGGGTCTTTTTCAATGAGTCAACTCTTCGCATGAGGTGGCCAAAGTACTGGAGTTTCAGCTTCAACATCAGTCCTTCCAATGAACATCCAGGACTGATCTCCTTTAGGATGGACTGGTTGGATCTCCTTTCAGTCCAAGGGACTCTCAAGAGTCTTCTCCAACACCACAGTTCAAAAGCATCAATTCTTCAGCACCCAAGTAATATGGTAGGTGTTGCAAGAGGGCATCAGAGGGCAGACAGACTGAAACCATAATCACAGAAAACTAGCCAATCTGATCACATGGACCACAGTCATGTCTAACTCAATGAAACTAAGCCATGCCATGTGGGGCCCCCCAAGATGGTCGGGTCATGGTGGAGAGGTCTGACAGAATGTGGTCCACTGGAGAAGGGAATGGCAAACCACTTCAGTATTCTTGCCTTCAGAACCCCCATGAACAGTATGAAAAGGCATAATGATAGGATACTGAAAGAGGAACTCCCCAGGTCGGTAGGTGCCTAATATGCTACTGGAGATCAGTGGAGAAATAACTCCAGAAAGAATGAAGGGATGGAGCCAAAGCAAAAATAATACCCAGTTGTGGATGTGACTGGGGATAGAAGCAAGGTCCAATGCTGTAAAGAGCAATATTGCACAGGAACCTGGAATGTTAGGTTCATGAATCAAGGCAAATTGGAAGTGGTCAAACAGGAGATGGCAAGAGTGAATGTCACCATTCTAGGAATCAGTGAACTAAAATGGACTGGAATGGGTGAATTTAACTCAGATGGCCATTATATCTACTACTGTGGGCAGGAATCCCTTAGAAGAAATGGATTAGCCATCATGGTCAACAAAAGAGTCCAAAATGCAGTAGTTGGATGCAATCTCAAAAATGACAGAATGATCTCTGTTCGTTTCCAAGGCAAACCATTCAATGTCACGGAAATTCAAGCTCCCACCCTAGTGGAATTAAAAGATTATCCCTTGCAAGGGGGGGTACCCTGAGATGATTATGGGAATCTACAATGTAACCCACTGTTGTTAACAGTCAAACCAGAGATAAGCATCCATCTCTTTAGCACTGGTATGGACTAGGGACAGACATATCTGGGAGATATCCACTGGGAAGGTTAGCTATTAAGCTTGTTAAAAATTTTACCTCCTCATTAGTGACATAGACCCAGAATTCTGAACCAACTTGACCCTCAGTTCCTAATGACCCTACTAAAGTCACCATGGTAGAGGTGAAGGATTTATACCAAACTGTAGAGCAAAGCTAGAAACCAGATAGCAGAGGGATTAGAGCCAGTTTTATTCTGATGGTCTACCATCAAGAAAAATGTGGATTGGATAAACTATATTTATTATAACCAGCAGAGATTTGTCAACTATACTAGAGACACTATCAAGGGACTAGAAAACAGACTCAACCAGTAAGATGATCTGGGAGATTGACTGGCCTTAGACATGATCCTGGCAGAAAAGTAGGGAGTATGTGTTATGCATGTGTGCATGCTCAATCGCTTCCATCATGTCTGACTCTTTGTGACCCTATATAGACTGTAACCTGCTGGGATCCTCTGTCCATGGGATTCTCCAGGCAAGAATACTGGAGTGGGTTGCCATTTTGTTCTCCAGAGGATCTTCCTGACCCAGGGATCAAACCAGCGTCTCATGGGTCTTATGCCTTGCAGGCAGATTCTTTACCACTGAGCCACCAAGGAAGCCCATATGTGTCATGATAGGAGGTCAATGTTGTACTTTCATACCCAACAGTGCTGCCCCTTATGGCACAACAAGAGCTCTGCAGGGTCTTACCACCTTGGCTAATGCGTTGGCTGAGAACTCAGGGATAGACAATCCTTTCTCCATCCTGATAGTGGTTCGGCAAATGGAAAGGTATAATGACCTCTGTCCTGACCTCCCAATTATTGTATTTGGAGGAATGGCCCTAGTAGGATGTTGTATAATTCCTTGTATTAGAGGTCTTATAACACCTTGTATTAGAGGTGTTAAGAGTAATAGAAACTGCCCTTACTGCAGAAGACCATCAGAACAACTCTTACTATTAGACACCATGGAACATGAACTCCAGACCTTCCATAGGTCATTTACTCTCTGGGCCTCAGGTTCTGACCTGTGAATTGAGGAAATAAAATAATGACCTGTAAAGGCCCTGCCAGCTCTAAAAGTTCTCTGGTTAATGCAGGAGGCACCACTCAGAGCCACGATCTCATGCAAAACATTTCATACTTTTCCCTTGTTTAGACCAATGTGATGCCTGAAATGACACACGATCACTTTCTTTGTTTTGGAAGAATGTTATAATACTTTTAGTATGTATAAAATTGGTTTACAGTAAACATTTTCAAGCTTTCCCAAGGTAAAACCAACCAAAAAAAAAAAAAAAAGGTAATTCTATGACTATAAATTTATGGCTTTGATTATTTTAAAATGGCATAAAATAAAACCTTTTGCTTTAAATTTGCTTTCAGTAAAAGTCAGCAATATTTTTTTCAACTTAAAACATCATTTTGGGCCCAGAAACACAGGCTGTTTGGTCAAAAGAAAACTACTGGGGATGGGGTACAGAGGACAGGGGCTTTAATTTTGGTCACTGCCTTAAGAAAACCAGTTGTCCTGTTTACATATTTGTGACTTTTTGATTCTTTATTAAAATTTTCCTCATGGTCTTAACATGTCTGTTTTCACCAGCACTTAAGATAGCAATCTTCTGTGAGCTAAGGACACTAAAGGACACCTTTTTCCAGTATTGAAAAGCTTGTGGGTTACAGTCCATAGAGTTGCAAAGAGTCAGACACTACTGAACACGCACTCACTTGGTTAAAGCTTGCGAATAGTCAGGGAGAAAGTCAACATTTCATGCCTTCAGAATATCGTAAGTAAAACAAAGAAGGACAGATATGTAAGCTACAAACGCAGTCTCTCAGTGGAACAATTAGTAAGCTATTAATACATTTCATTTTAAATATTGATATTCCAGTCAGTGTTTGGTTAGTTGCTAAGCATAAGGATAAACACAAAGAAAATTGTGAAGGCAGAAGAGCTGGCCAAATACGGCTAATTCGGTAGCAAAGTAGACATTAAATCACAGTGGAAGTGAGTCAGTTTATTCAAATTGCTGTTACACAATATTCTCAGGGTAATTTCAGGAAAATGAGAGTCATTTGGGCATGCAAAGACCCTGGAAGCTGACAGTTTAGAACTTTCTTGAGTTCTGCATGCTGCCCATGCTGTGCACAGTCCAAATGGCATTACTCCCACCGGCTCTTCCAAAGGGAATACTACCCATTCTGGAGATGAAAGAGTAGCAAAAAACGAAAACAATATATTTGTTCAATAGACGTTATTTCCTTTTCTCCTCTCTCCTCGTAAAGTTGAGTAACAGTTGGAAGCTCCGTTTTTAAGGCCCTAAACAAAATTTGTGACGGTTCATTTTTGGCATGAATTTAAATATAGTATAAATGTGCTAGCTACATTGTACCCTTGGTAAAATGCAATTGGGAAGAGAGACAGATATGGATTAAAGGACATATTTTAAAGTCTCATTCATACTTTGTCAATCATTTGAACTTTTCAACACTGATAATTAGAATAGCTATGGAGCCCTTTTTATGTGCCAGAAACAGGGTTTTCATATTCATATTATCTCATTTAATTCTCTCACCACTCCTATGAGATGACTGCGGTTGTTATCTCATTTTTATATGTGAGGAACCAGGCTAGAGAGGACTAGTAAACACAGCAAGGAAGGGGCAGAACCACATGCTAAAAGACATCCATTGAGCTCATACTTAAAGATAATTTAATACAATATTTGTTTTCTAATAATGAAATCATTTACAGAATTTAAAATCCCAGCATATTTAAATAGGTTATTCCCCATTAGTTCTTTAAAAATGAACTTTATGTAATCATTTCCTGTAATGAAATTCATGCTTAGGAATAATTGGAACAGATGAATCATAAGTGGCAGTCTCAACTGATCAATGAGTCTGTAAAAAACATAAATATCTTGGTATTTAATGTGAATTTGCCCTCAGGTGCTAGAAAAATGGTAACTTTTAATGACTTAATATGCCTATCTTGTTGGCAGTGGAAACACAGATTTAACAGGGCTGTATGAAAAAATTTACCAATCATTAAGCTGTGTTATTTCCAGTTCCTTTTCCTTGTTGTCTATGTGAGATTTCTTTTTACATTTCAATAACTGAGGATACAGAGATTATTTATGAAACCCATTTGGGGTCAGATTCTTGATGCTATAACAACCAGCTGAATTAGAGCAAGAATTAGAACAAGAATTAGCTCAGCAGAATAACATAATTCTGATAATAATTTTTAAAAGACCAAAGTAATTTGTTGTCATTTAACTTCATTTCTGTAGTGCTACCTCATATATGACTTCCCTGGTGGCTCAGACGGTAAAGTGTCTGCCTACAACGCGGGAGACCTGGGTTCGATCCCTGGGTGGGGAAGATCTCCTGGAGAAGGAAATGGCAACCCACTCCAGTACCTTATAACTACAATGTATCTTCACAGATGGGTGATAAGTTCAAATTTAGAGTTTCAGGATCCAATTCAAATGTAAATTCTTTCAAAGCTCCCTCAGGAAAGCTATTACTGGGATCTGGAAATTTCTGTTTTCTAAAGCAATCTTTCACTAGTCAGTGAGTTATCATAAATCTTTCCTTATAATATTGTGTATGTATCCACACACTCACTGATGTAAAACATATTTCAACCAAGTAGTTTAGAAACCATTATAAGGATTAGTTTATTACTTGTCAGAATATACTGAATTAAATGTGTCACATACTACTGCCGATTGTGTAGCTTTAAAAAAAAATAACAAAAGGAAAAACAAACAAAAAACCCTTCAAGAGAGAATTTGAATACAGCTTAAAAACATTTGCATATTGCAGCTTCTCTACTGGCTTGGAAAACTGTAGGTTAAGCTACTTGAAATCTCTTTGAGGATCTGAAGCAGTAGAAGGATTTGAACTCTACCAAGGCTTTGTTCAAAAAATCCCACAACATTTCTCAACTATTTAAAAAATCCATGTTCCTTTTTGATATATGTAAAAAATCTTCTATCTCCAGGAGATTCCAATAATTCCATTTCCCACCCCCACACAGTCTTAGGGAAGTACTGCATTTTCAATGCATCATCAACAACAGCTAGTTTTGTCATGCTTATTTCTCTGTAATTTATACAATCAAAAAGGTTAATTTTTAAAATGCTCCAAGTATAAGATGACAGTGAAACGCACACCTCTTCCAAAGGCATTAACTTTGCCCCTTCCCTCACACATTCCTTCCCACTCTCCGAGTTGTAAAATCCACATGTCTTCCTGGAACTTCTCAATTGGGAACCTCTGTTCCACAGGTCAGCCAGGATTCTGTTAGACAATGACCTCAGCTGACTTTTTCTATGGAAAGGAGACAGCCAAGCTAAGTGGCCGGGCCTTGAGGTTAGAGACACCAGCTTAGAGTTCCTTCAGTGGTAAAAAGATCCTCCTAAGGCCAGGATAACTTGAATGGCAAGCTAATTAACACTTCTCCAGGAGGTTTGAGAGCCTGATAACGCAACCCTTGGGAATAAAACAGCAGTAGGTAGAAGGGATGATTTAAAACTCCCAAGGGAACTTTCAAAGAGTTTGAGAAAAAGGAAAGAGGTTAGCTGAAAGCAGAGCTGACTCATTTATCCTTAAATGAAGAATGGAGATTGAGGTGGGAGAGGAGGGCAGATGTTGGGTGTAGGGGGAGGCCAGGAGGCAAACCTGGCAGCACTTTTTAAGAATGTGAATGCATTGTAATTTACCCTTGGCATATTTTTCCTAACCATTGTATTATATGTGTTTATATTAAGTATGTGTGTTAGTCACTCAGTTATGTCTGACTCTTTGCAACCCCATGGACTGTAGCCCACCAGGCTCCTCAATTCATGGAATTCTCCAAGCAGGAAAACTGGAGTGGGTTGTCATTTCCTTCTCTGGAGGATCTTCCCAACCCAGGGATCAAACCCAGGCCTCCTAAATTGCAGGCAGATTCTTTACCATCTGAGCCACCAGGGAAAGTGAAAGTGAAGTTGCTCAGTCCTGTCTGACTCTTTGCCACCCCAGGGACTGTAGCCTACCAGGCTCCTCTGTCCATCTATGGGATTTTCCAGGCAAGAGTACTGGAGTGGGTTGGTATATCCTTCTCCAGGGGGATCTTTCCGACCCAGGCATCAAACCCGGGTCTCCCGCATTGTAGGCAGACGCTTTTACCGTCCGATCCACCAGGGAAGTCCTATTAAGGAAGCCCTATGTTAACTATAAATACTTTAAACATGAAACAGTTTAGGGTGCCTATTTCTGAGGTGGGAAGAGGACGGCAGGCAGAAAGTTGGTGTGACAACATTCGTTTACTTCACCATCAGCTGGACAAAGGCCAGGATCCTAGAGAGAAGGTAGGCATTGGTGGGAACCATAGGGAGAAACCTGAGGGGAACCCCACTAGCCTTCAAGAGGAAAGAAAGGGTAAAGCAGGTTCTGAGTAAATGCTGTGGGCCTTCCCCAAATCTCTAATTCTTTTCAGGGCTCCCTGGAAATGCAGAAATAGGTTAGAAGGAGGGCACCTCTTCATATTTTAATTAATGGAACCAGCCACTTTTTTAAAGAAATATAGTTGTCCAAGCAGGCACTATGGACATTGCCAAAGTATAATTTTCCAGAATGAATCTCCTGCAAATTAATAAGGGAACCAGCAGAATGGTAAAGATTGTTCAAAAACAATTCAAGAAGCAATGTCTATAGACACTAAAAGATTGTTAGATCACTAGATTTGATACAAAATTGATTAATTTCCCACTGAGCAGTAAAACTGTGACCTTTGGGTTTCTCTGTTCCACCACACAGAAATCAATTGCACCTTTAATGGCCAAACATTTACAGAATTTAGTATATAACTTTGGGGGTAGGGTCCTAATCAATGGTAAATACTAACATAAATCAAGGCAGGAAGAATAATTCTTGAATGCATCTAATGGACACTGTTCCAATCTGCCCAACATGCAGTCAACCTGCATCTTACTTCTAAGTTTTGAATACTTTTTCCTAACAGTATACAATAATAATAATAATAGCTTCTCATTTATTGAGCTCTGATCTACTATGAGGTAGGCACTGTGCTGGGTATCTGACATACTTCATCTTACTTAACTTTCTCCACAGTTCCATGACATAGTTATGATCTCCATTATACAGAAGGATGAAAGTTTCTGAAACATTAACTGATTTGCCTCAGGCCATACAGCTGATCAATGACAGAGCCAGGAACTGGACTCCGGAACGTCTTCTCCAGCATATGGTTGTGCAGCTCACATATTGCACAGAAGCACTGAACTGGAGGGCTCAGTGGAGCTGAAACGCAGCCCATGCTGCACTTGCAAACCCTTTTCATCCGTGTCCTTTTTTCTTCCCATAAAACACCTGCTCCTTGCTAAGCCTCATACCGCAGAGTGAATCCACAGAAAGCCATGGGGGCTGGGAGTACCAGGGGTGACACATATCACTATTTCCTTCTCCCAGAGGAAAATATTCCCAGTTCTTACAAAGGTATGTATGTAAGCTAAAGCCTGATTCCAAAGTAAGAAAACAAGCCGATTAAAAAATGGGCAGAACTAAATAGGCATTTTCCCAGAGAGGAAACGCAGATCATCAACAGGCACATGAAAAGACGCTCAACATTGCTAATAATCAGGCAACTATAAGCCAAGACCACAACAAGATGTCACCTCACACCTGTCCAAACAGCTGTCATCAAAAACAGCACAAATATCAAATGTTGGTGAGGATGTGGAGAAAGGGGAACCCTCATACACAGTTGGTGTGAATGTAAATTTGTGCAGCCACTGTGGAAAATAGTACAGAGGATTCTCAAAAAACTAAAAATAGAGCTACCATATGACCTAGCAATTCCACTCCTGGGTATCTAGTCGAAAAACACAAAAGTACTAATTTGAGAAGAAACATGCCCTCCAGTTTTCATGGCAGCATTATTTATGATAGCTAAGATATGGAGGCAACCTAAGTATCCATCAACTGATGAATGGATAAAGATGTGGCACATATATACAACGTAATACTACTCAGCCATTAAAATTGTAGCAACATGGATGGACCTAAAGGACATTAGGCTCAGTGAAATAAGTCAGACAGAAATACAAATACCATATGCTATCACCTACATGTAGAATCTAAAGACTACAACAAACTAATGAATATAACAAAAAAGAAGCAAACTCGCAGAGAGAACAAACTAGTAGTCACTGGTGTGGAGAAAGACGAAGTAATATAGGGATAGAGGTTTAAGATGGACAAACTATTAGGTATAAAAGAGGCTACCAAAGAGGATATATTGTAAAACATGGGGAATATAGCCAATCTTTTATAATAACTATAGATGGAGTATAACCTTTAAAAATTGTGAATCACTGTATTATACATCTGTAACACAATATTGTACGTCAATCTTTTAAATGCAAATGAACAAAAACAAAGGCAGCAGTCTGCCACATAACATGTTCATAGACATAGTCCAACAGTGCAAAACTTGTATAAGAAGGAAGGAGGGGAGAGAAGGAACAAGAAAAAGCATTATTTTTTTAAAAGTGAAAAAAAAAAAAAGATAACTGTTTAGACACAGTTTGGTAAATATCAATATTTTCACTCATTAGGACAGATCCTTTGCAAAAATTACAGCTCTAAGCAGATTATATATATCAGCCAGAAAAAAAAACAGTTGTATCTAACTAGATATAGAACAATAGTCTAGATGTTATATACATTCTCTGTGATGAAATTATCTACCTTTGGGGCTCTACCAAGTGGAGGAGTCTGCACCCTCTGCTGAGACTTAGAGAACTAGAGACTTCACAGCCATTCTGTAGCTCTAGGATCTCCAAGAGATGAGTGAAGCAGGGAACAAAAATTCTACTGCTTCCTTCCTTAAAAGGAGGCCTGAAGAGGCTGTGATGAGGGAAACAGTTTTCTGAACCCGACTTAGCAGTTTCCACTTCAACTTATCAATATAAATATAAACCAGATGGAGTGAAGTGCTATTCTCTCTATGCCACCACAAAAAAAAAAAAAAAAAAAAAAGAGCTTGCAGGATGTACAAAAAAAAAAAAAAAAGCAAGTGAACTATTATATTGCCCCTATAAGTCATGTGAATTGTGAACTCTGCTTTTCAAAGGAAAACACACATCAACTTGGTTTCTAAAAATCTAGAAAAGATTTTATTCCCTTCACCATACACTAAGGTTCTAATTTGTACTTTACAGTGGTAGATAGGAAAAATAACCGTTTCATTTTTTTTCAAATCCCTCTCCAAAAAGCAACTAATTCACATCAGAAAATCAATATACAAATACTGTTGAAGTCGACAGCACTGGATTAGGCAACTTGGACTTCATAAATATGTGATCCTTGCCCTCAAGGGCAAGGTTTTTGGTATAGTCATTGGAGACAAACACACATGAAAAACAAATTACAGCACAGATATTATTTTTAATATAAGGATACTAAATTACTAAGAAAAAGACATGCAAAAAAGCAAAATGACTGTCTGAGGAGACCTTACAAATAGCTGTGAAAAGAAGAGAAGTGAAAAGCAAAGGAAAAAAGGGAAGATTTGCCCATTTGAATGCAGAGTTCCAAAGAATAGCAAGGAGAGATAAAAAAGCCTTCCTCAGTGATCAATACAAAGAAATAGAGGAAAACAATAGAATGGAAAAGACTAGAGATCCCTTCAAGAAAATGAGAGATACCAAGGGAACATTTCATGCAAAAATGGGCTCAATAAAGGACAGAAATGGTATGGACCTAACAGAAGCAGAAGATATTAAGAAGAGGTGGCAAGAATACACAGAAGATCTGCACAAAAAAGATCTCCATGACCCAGATAATCATGATGGTGTGATCACTCACCTAGAGCCAGACATCCTGGAATGTGAAGTCAAGTGGGCCTTAGGAGGAATCACCACGAACAAAGCTAGAGGAGATGATGGAATTCCAGTTGAGCTATTTAAAATCCTGAAAGATGATGCTGTGAAAGGGCTGCACTCAATATGCCAGCAAATTTGGAAAACTCAGCAGTGGCCACAGGACTGGAAAAGGTCAGTTTTCATTCCAATGCCAAAGAAAGGCAATGTCAAAGAATGCTCAAACTACCACACAATTGCACTCATCTCACACACTAGTAAAGTAATGCTTAAAATTCTCCAAGCCAGGCTTTAGCAATACGTGAACTGTGAGCTTCCAGATGTTCAAGCTGGTTTTAGAAAAGTCAGAGGAACCAGAGATCAAATTTCCAACATCCTCTGGATCACTGAAAAACCAAGAGAGTTCCGGAAAAGCATCTATTTCTGCTTTATTGACTATGCCAAAGCCTTTGAGTGTGTGGATCACAATAAACTGTGGAAAATTCTGAAAGTGATGGAACAACCAGACCACCTGATCTGCCTCTTGAGAAATCTGTATGCAGGTCAGGAAGCAACAGTTAGAACTGGACATGGAACAGACTGGTTCCAAGTAGGAAAAGGAGTCCGTCAAGGCTGTATATTGTCACCTGCTTATTTAACTTATATGCAGAGTGCATCATGAGAAACGCTGGGCTGGAGGAAGCACAAGCTGGAATCAAGATTGCCAGGGGAAATATCAATAACCTCAGATATGCAGATGATACCACTATTATGGCAGAAAGTGAAGAAGAACTGAAGAGCCTCTTGATGAAAGTGAAAGAGAGGAGTGAAAAAGGTGGCTTAAAGCTCAACATTCAGAAAACTAAGATCATGGCATCTGGTCCCATCACTTCATGGGAAATAGATGGGGAACCAGTGGAAACAGTGGCTGACTTTATTTTTCTGGGCTTCAAAATCACTGCAGATGGTGATTGCAGCCATGAAATTAAAAGATGTTTACTCCCTGGAAGGAAAGTTATGACCAACCTGGACAGCACATTGAAAAGCAGAGACATTACTTTGTCAACAAAGGTCTGTCTAGTCAAGGCTATGGTTTTCCCAGTAGTCATGTATGGATATGAGAGTTGGACTATAAAGAAAGCTGAGCATCAAAGAATTGATGCTTTTGATTGGTGTTGGAGAAGACTCTTGAGAGTCCCTTGGACTGCAAGGAGATCCAACCAGTCCATCCTAAAGGAAACCAGTCCTGAATATTCATTGGTAGGACTGATGCTGAAGCTGAAACTCCAATACTTGGGCCACCTGATGCAAAGAGCTGACTCATTTGAAAAGACCCTGATGCTGGGAAAGATTGAGGGCAGGAAGTGAAGGGGATGACAGAGGATGAGATGGTTGGATGGCATCACCGACTCAATGGACATGGGTTTGGGTTGACTCCAGCAGTTGGTGATGGACAGGGAGGCCTGGTGTGCTGCGGTTCATTGGTTCATGGGGTAGCAAAGAGTCGGACATGACTGAGCAACTCAACTGAGCTTAACTGAGTTACTTGTCACAGAGCAATGACTGACAACTAGAAAGAGAAATCAAAAAGGTCCGAGCAGGACTGAAGCACCAAGGACCTGGACAGCTGGCTCTGACAGTCAGGTCATCAACAACTTGGAAGCGGAACTTGAGAGAAACAGCAAACAAGAGGTGGACATAAGGGGACACAGATATTCCAAGCCAGGGGACTGTATCCACAAAAGTGGATGCAGAAAACCTCAAAGCATGTTTAAACTAAAGTCATTTTAAAGGAGCAAAGGATAAGGATTCCGGAAGTTGGTTTTCTAAAATAATTATATAACAAACATGTATTTTGCCTTACTCAGTTACATTTTAGAGTGGTCATGCACTTTATTTCATATGTTTCACATACCACAATTTGTTTTTTTTTTTTTCTGTCTTTATCGAATGTGTGACAATATTGCTTCTGTTTTTTATGTTTTGGTTTTTTAGTCACAAGACATGTAGGATCCTAGCTCCCCAACCAAGGATCCAACCTGCACCCCCTGTGCTGAAAAGTGAAGTCTCAACCACTGGACCACCAGGGAAGCCCCCACACATCACAATTGGTAATAAAAAACAATGGATAGAGAGACAAGCATGTTATGGAAATTCTATTGCAAAGAAGTGGAAAATGAAAAAGAAAAGAAAATGTCCTGGGTGTTTAATGTCTCAAGAGAGAGTAAGAAACTTATTGAAATCAAGAGGTGAAGCATTTCACACACCTTAGTTCAATATAAAGGCACGAGTTCACTTACGCTATTTCGTAACAGCAGAAATGAGCACATAGTGAATTGCGATAGTCTATTTGCTCATTACCTTCTGCAGTGAATATGTGAGTGCATTACCTTCAAGCCTATCAGGCAAACAATATTAACAAGCAATAAATGCTGGAGAGGGTGTGGAGAAAAGGGAACCCTCTTACACTGTTGGGGGGAATGCAAACTAGTACAGCCGCTATGGAGAACAGTGTGGAGATTTCTTAAAAAACTGGAAATAGAACTGCCATATGACCCAGCAATCCCACTTCTGGGCATACACACCGAGGAAACCAGATCTGAAAGAGACACGTGCACCCCAATGTTCATCGCAGCACTGTTTATAATAGCCAGGACATGGAAGCAACCTAGATGCCCATCAGCAGATGAATGGATAAGGAAGCTGTGGTACATATACACCATGGAATATTACTCAGCCGTTAAAAAGAATTCATTTGAATCAGTTCTAATGAGATGGATGAAACTGGAGCCCATTATACAGAGTGAAGTAAGCCAGAAAGATAAAGACCATTACAGCATACTAACACATATATATGGAATTTAGAAAGATGGTAACGATAACCCTACATGCAAAACAGAAAAAGAGACACAGATGTACAGAACAGACTTTTGAACTCTGTGGGAGAAAGTGAGGGTGGGATATTTCAAAAGAACAACATGTATATTATCTATAGTGAAACAGATCACCAGCCCAGGTGGGATGCATGAGACAAGTGCTCGGGCCTGGTGCACTGGGAAGACCCAGAGGAATCGGGTGGAGAGGGAGGTGGGAGGGGGGATCGGGATGGGGAATACATGTAAATCTATGGCTGATTCATATCAATGTATGACAAAACTCACTGAAATGTTGTTAAGTAATTAGCCTCCAACTAATAAAAAAAAAAAAAAGTCATGGAAAGGCTAATATACATTTAATAATTTCTTTAGGTATCAAACTTTTTGAAGTATTAAGTTAGCTACTGATAGTGCATTCTTAAGTAAATCTCTTTGGGATGCAGTAACACTCTTTTTAGAAAGTGTGATTTATTATCACTTTGAGGTAAGGATTGATTTTCCAGAGTCTTTTAATTTTCAATAAATGTCCAGGTCTGACATAGTCACTGCAAGGCCACTAAATTCACTAGGAAAAAAAAAAAGTATCTGTGGTTTAACTACATCTGTATGTTCCAGGTGGAGTAGCAATTGATCCTATAATTCAATTTAGAAATTCCTCCATAGAATAAAAGAAAACATCATTTGTTTCACCAGATTAATGCCTTTAATATTTAATTAGTTTAATATAGTTAGTTTACCATATTGCCCTGAATTTAAAAATTCAAGCTACTGTATTTGGAGCTGCAGATTTTCAAGATCCTCCTGGTCCTGTGTATTCCAGCTCTTTGTGTGACACATGAGCAAACTGAGGCGCTTATAAAACCATTTTTAAGGTTTCCATTCGTTTCCGCCTGTACATCTAGGTTCCTAAAACTTGAAGGGTTATTAAAGACACACTTCCTCTTATTTCCATCCTCCTTATTCTCACTCACTTTCCTGAAAGGCTGACTATTTGGTAACCTCATGTCACCGATACATTCACCGGAACATTCCCAATCCATGATGAATAATAGTGTTTTCACTGTGTTGTGCAATTATCACCAAAATCTTAATTCCAGAACTTTTTATCAATCCAAAAAAGATCCTATACATATTCATGTGTGTGTGCACATGTATGCTCAGTCATGTCCACCTCTTTGCAACCTTATGGACTGTAGCCCGCAAGTCTCCTCTGTCCATGGGATTCTCCAGGCAAGAATACCGGAGTGGGTTGCCATTTCCTTCTCAAGGAGATTTTCCCGACCCAGGGATTGAACCTACATGTCTTGCATCTTCTGCATTGGCAGGTGGGTTCTTTACATATTCTTCAACAGTCTCAGTTTTCCTCTTCCTCCATTTTCTGGTAATCCCCATTCAACTCTCCATTGCTATGGATTTGCCTATTCTGGAGATTTCATGCAAATGGAATTGCCTTAAAGTCTCTACTAGTGTCTCTGAGATGTCTTTACAAGCCACTGATAATCGAATCTACAAGCTTTGATATTGGTACTTTCCTTTTTTACTAAACTTATAGTTGCATTGTTTCCTATCAAAAGAATCACATGCCACCTTTTGTTTAAAGCAGTAGTTTCTGAAATTTGAAGTTTGATACCTTGGTGACAGTTGTTCACATCAGCCTATCACAGTTTTAAATACTGGGCAATTATACTCAGGGGTATGGCACCTCTCTTGCCTTTAGTTGCATCACTTGGCATGTGATAAACAAGACTTTCGCATGTATCTTAGTAACAAAACAACTCTGCTTCATCTACTTGTGGCAATCTCTGTCAGGTCCCATAAAGCACTTTTGGATATTGCTTTGCACGAAAATAGGAAAAAGCTTAACATTACAATCTTCTTATAGACATCTAGAATTTTGACCCAGATATGAATAAAACAGTTTTAGAAGCTTTTAGTGGGTTTCCCAGGTGACTCAGTCAGTAAAGAATCCACCTGCAGTGCAGGAGACATAGGAGAAGGGGGTTCGATCCCTGGGTCTGGAAGATCCCCTGGAGGAGGAAATGGTAACCCACTCCAATATTCTTGCCTGGAGAATCCCGTGGACAGAGGAGCCTGGCGGGCTACAGTCTCTGGGGTCTCAAAGAGTCGGACACAATTGAGGCAGCTGAGCACAAAGGGAATTGTCATCTTTTACTAATGATAAATTCTTTCTTCAATAGTATAAAATTTATAATTTGCTGATTCCTTGCCTTTCTTGTATACAAGAAGTTTTCAGATTCTAGACTGGATCATACTGTAACCTTTTTGAAGATACTTTGGAGGGCAAACCAGTCACAAGTAGTCACAACCAGGCACATGGTTGAAATGAAGTGACAACAGTATAAAGAACCATGATCAAGCTGCCACAGTGATTGCCTCAAGGCAGAGGTCAGCAAACTTTTTCAGCAAAGGGCCAGATAGTAAATATTTTAGGCTTTGTGGACCACCTGGTTTCTGTCCCAACAACTCAACCTGTGACACAAATACACCATGGGCAATGTGTAAGATAATGAGTGTGGTTGGATTCCAATAAAGCTTTATTACAAAACTAGGTGCAGGATACAGTTTATTGACCCTTGTCGAAGGAATGGCACGTGATCTAAGCTGGTCCATTAAGATTTCGTCCCCAACTGGAGAAGGAAAACTCTTTGAATATTAGATTCTAAGACTAAAGCTGAGAGCTACCTGCATCAAAGGTTCTAGCCTCAAGGGGACAGTCTGAGAAGGGAGCTGACACAGTAAGAGGAGCAAAGACAAAAGACAGATCATCTCATTATTCAAGGCTATGAATCCTTTTTTTTCAGGTCAGCACTTCTCCTGCCCTTCTGTGCTTAGGTTTTATGTACCTGGTTACTCTTTTTTTGGTGTCAGCTGATTCAACTCGTGTTTCTTGCGGTCATTATCCCTGACTATGTAATCTTGTTTAAGTTCTCAAACTCTGTCTCACTTTCTTCACTTGTAAAATGAGAAGAAAAATGAACCTGCTTCACTGGGTTGATGAAGAAATCAAATGAGATATCGTATATGGGAAAGTGCTTAGAACAACTCTTGGCAGATAACAAACACTATGCAAATATTATTGTCATCATTCTCATCATCACTACTGTTAAGAATTTGGTTGCTTGCAAGAACATAATATATATCTGGAATGTTACATTTTCATTAAAAGAAAGGACAATTAGTTCACACAGGCAAACCTCCTGGGCAAAAATAGCTCATTAATTTTTCCCTTTGTAATAAGGGTTATGAAGGTAATGGAAGGAAAGAACTGTCAACAATATGGATTTTAAGACTGATATTTTCAGAATTCAGGAATATGTGCTAAATTAAACAATCACGACCTTAAGAATAAGCAGTGAAGTCTATGTTTACAATGCAAGGGCTTAAAAGTCATTTTGCTTTATTTCTTAGCTAGGTTACACGGATCACCTAGCTGGCACATGTTCATTAGTAAATTGGTTATTCAGTAATGTGTCTCCATTAATCTTTAATAATACTAATACTTCAGCAGTTTGAGATGCCAAAGTAAAAACTACCTATGCAAATCCAGACCATTCTTCAGTCAGTTCAGTTCAGTCGCTCAGTCGTGTCCGACTCTTTGCGATCCCATGAATTGCTGCACTCCAGGCCTCCCTGTCCATCACTAACTCCCAGAGTCCTCCCAAACTCATGTCCATCGAGTCGGTGATGCCATCCAGCCATCTCATCCTCTGTTGTCCCCTTCTCCTCCTGCCCCCAATCCCTCCCAGCATCAGGGTCTTTTCCAATGAGTCAACTCTTCACATGAGGTGGCCAAAGTACTGGAGTTTCAGCTTCAGCATCAGTCCTTCCAATGAACACCCAGGACTGATCTCCTTTAGGATGGACTGCTTGGATCTCCTTGCAGTCCAAGGGACTCTCAAGAGTCTTCTCCAACACCACAGTTTAAAAGCATCAATTTTTCGGCCCTCAGCTTTCTTCACAGTCCAACTCTCACATCCATACATGACCACTGGAAAAACCATAGCCTTGACCAGATGGACCTTTGTTGGCAAAGTAATGTCTTTGCTTTTTAATGTGCTATCTAGGTTGGTCATAACTTTCCTTCCAAGGAGTAAGCGTCTTTTAATTTTATGGCTGCAATCACCATCTGCAGTGATTTTGGAGCCCCAAAAAATAAAGTCTGACACTGTTTCCACTGTTTCCCCATCTATTTGCCATGAAGTGATGGGACCGGATGCCATGATCTTAGTTTTCTGAATGTTGAGCTTTAAGTCAACTTTTTCACTCTCCTCTTTCACTTTCATCAAGAGGCTTTTTAGTTCCTCTTCACCCCTAAAATAAGTTTATTCTGGCTCCGCTGGGTTCCCTGATAGGGCTAAGCTCTAGTCATCCACAGTAGTAGCTGGTCTGAAAAGTACCATATGTTGTCGGCTTCCACTTCTTGTCTATTTCCCCACTGCTACTAATATTTTTCTTTCCTTCCCAAAATAAACTATTGGATTGAATCATATTTGTCATTTTTGCAAGTCATAAATTATTAGATATCAGTAGTTTCATAAGTTTCAAATTAACTTTTGAGCTGAATCCTTGATTTAGCATTCTGGAGATATACACGCTAAAAAATTGTTTCACCTATTTTTTGAATTTTGTGTAAATGAAACCACACCACATGTTTTCTTTTATAACTTAAGCTTTTTGTTCAGCATTATGTTTTTGAGATACATTCATACTGGCTCATAGAAATGCAATTTTTGTCTATGTAAAGTATATTTTATTGCTTGAATATTTCATATTTCATAAATTCTGTTGTCAATAGATAGACAAATTATATGGTCCTATTATAAACAGTGGAGATGTTAACAGCCTGGTACCTACATCCTAATGTACATGCACAAGTTTCTCTTGTAACTTGTAACTAAAGCTAGAATTGCTAAACCATAAAGTATGTTCATATTCTTTTTGTTCTTTAAAGAATATCCAAAATAGGAAAAAGTAACCTTCACTAGGATTCAACTCAGTGTGTGTGCGGCATCTTCCTAACCTCTGCTTTCTACATGGCATATCTCCAGTGAGAGAACGTTAATTCTATGCAGACCTGGGTGGGAAGGAAGACACAGATTTCTGATTCTTCTTAGAGTAACTGCTTCTGTGTTTTCTCCTTGAAGAGTGTAATCTCCTTGCTTTCTCTTTTCTTCAACAAATAAATAAACCCAATTCCTTTAGCTATTTCTTCATAGAATTTATTTCCTATGCCTCTGATTATTTTCATGACTTTCTTCTGGGCCACCCCCCGATTTTTCAAATCTAGGGTGACTATGAAATTTATTGTCCAAAGCAAGTCAATTGTGAGGATGGAAAGAAGTATTAAAATAATGAACTGTGCTAACTGACTTAGAACAGATCTAAACAAGATCCATCTTAGGCAAACCAGAATGTACTTTATTCATATCACACTTTATGCGGAGTGTTCTCAAACCAAATAAGGAATGCTTCTGGAGGACTGGCTCGTATTAAGTATTAAAGAGGAGGGGTTGGCTCCATGACACATTCCCATTTACAACCCCAGTCTCAGGGATGTTATTATGAAGTTATTATGCCTAAGTAACAGCACATAATGGTATTCCTAAACAGAAAGAGCAGAACATCAGTCTCTTAGAGGCAACGAGAACATACTAACTAGGTTTCAACTGTGTCCTTTAGGGAAATTGTGACTGCATATTTGATCTTCCTTTTGGCAACAGACACAAATCTCATGGTAATTTAATATTCAAAGGAGATTTTTCAAAAGTATTAGCTGGTTGCTAAGTAACGATAGGAAAGAAGGTGAAATGGGGGGAATTTTGCTAACTTCCCTTGTATTTACTGGCTTCAGAAAACAGTTCTTTCATGGATAGGACCCATTTGACAGTTTCTACTTGAAAAATTGAAAGTGTGACATTTTTCTGCAAGAAGAAATATGCAAAACAAAACTATTTTAGGCACAAAGAAATTTCACAGGGTTAGTATTTGTTTATATAGAAGAGTCTATAAGGCATCTCATTGTTTAGATAAGTGAAATATCCGAATAAAGAAGTAAAATGTTTGGGAAAAAGTCAAATTGCTTCAGAAATACTTGGATTTTCTCAAATAATTTGGTAATAATAATAGAAGTGGCCATTTAATAAGAGCTGCCTTGTCGTAGTCACTGGGCTGCAAACTGAGTTATATCACAAAATAAAATCTCCTTAATTTTCTTAACTAGAAATTATGATTCCATTTTGTTGACTAAGATAGTGAAGCTGAAGTAGTTAAGTAAATTATTATTCTGTTACAAGTTAGACAGGGTTGACCCATTATTCGAACCCAAAACTGTTTGACTCCAAAGGCCTCTTTAATAAGATATTTATACGGTTTTTCTTTTATTTGCTACTACATAAATGCTGCAGTTCAAATGACACTAAGTTAATAGAGACATCAAACATATTACTGAGACTTAAGGTTACCAAAACAATTCAAAATGATTTAAGTAGAAATTTGGGGGCCTACTTTAAAAAACAATCTACACTTTCCTTGAAAACATGTTCCTAAACTAAAAAAAAAAAAAAATCAATTATTTAATACTTATACATTAAAGAGGCTGATGTAATCAAGGAAATAGAAAAGAATTCTATTTTAAAATAAATACTGAATTTCATATTCTTGGGAAGTCAAATAATGTCATTTAGGAAAAATAGGTGTTAATTAGCAGAATAATGTAAATAATCAAGTAGGAGGGAATTAATACCCAAATTAACAGAGGTAACATATGTTTTCTGGTTACCTCTCAAGTCTATCCAATTTTTGTTAAGACAAAAATTCACTTTGGTGGATAAATGTTTAGCTCATCTTGTATTTTTGTATTTTAATTTACTTTAAAGCTAAGATAAATAAGAGAAGTTAGGCCAGAGGGTAAGAAGATTAGAAAAAAGTGGTGATTAACTTATGGAAATTAGATGGAAAGGATAAAATAAAAAAGAAAAAAATTATTATGCCTGATGGGCAATAACATCAAAGTTTGATATTATTCTGAAGCAGAAAACTTGAAATCATTGCAATAATGCCCCTGTATAACCTTTTTCAAGATTAATTGAAATAGAAGCTTTGAAAATTATATTTTTTCATTGTTCTTCTCCTCATTGTCTATCATGCATAAAATTTTTTTCTCTCCCATTTTATTCTTTCCATCTAATTTCCACTTAATTTCCATGAGTTAATCACTGTTTTTCTCTAATCTTATTGCCCTCTGACTCACGTTCTTTTATTTTATTGAGATTACTTTGTAACTTATAGCAACTTCTTTTGAAATGTCTGAACTACATTCTCTTTCTTTCTTCACAGTAAAGTGATCCTTTATTAGAAAAAAAGGTCATAAAGAACCATGTTTATTTTAAACTTTGGCCTTATTGAGGATAAATACAAAATAAATTATTATGGTTAAGGGGAAAAGTTTTCAATAGTAAACTTACATATAAGTTCCCAAATGTAATACATGCCACATCTTCAGTAGAAAATATTAAAAATGTCAAGATACCTTTTCTGTGAGCTCTCTAGATATATTTCTTTTATTGCTAGCTAAGCTAAAGATAACACAAGAAGCTAACTCTGGACTATATTACTAACTTAGTGTCTCAAAATCAAGAATGATAGATTTCTGAGAAACTCATATGATTTTTAAAAGTGATGTTAGGTAATATTTTTCTCAATTTCTGCAAACTGTAAAGAAAGAAAATAAATTTAATTGATTTTGCAAGAGGAATATCACTTAAATCCCTGACCAGTGAAGATTTGATTTTGAATAAAAGATTTTGTTAAATTATAATATCACAAGGTTTGGGATTTACAAATCCCAAAGAGAATTTGTGAGTCTTTTTTAATAAAATGGTGAAAACACAATCCTAAAATCCTAAACACTAATCCTAAGAGATTTAGGATGTAAGTGTGTGTGTGTGTGTTTATGTGTGTGTGCTGGTTAACAAGAGTAGAAGAAAAGGAAACCAATATAAGAGTAGTGAGGTAGAAAAATAATGACCTTTCAGTGTAGTTTGGCTCTGTGTGTGTGGGCGGGGGGTGGTGGGCAGGGTATGTATTTAAGAGCACTAATAGGCCTGGGGATGGAGAATAATAATCGTCCTAGTTGTGGTAGAGACATGAACAGCTCCAAATCACAAGGGCGTGGATAAGAACAGTAGCTACAGGACTTCCCTGATGGTCCAGTGGCTAAGACTCTGCACGCCCAATGCAAGCGGCCCAGGTTCAATCCCTGGTCCGGGAATTAGATCCTACATGCGACAACGAACAGTTCACAAGACACAAAAAGAGATCCGCATGCCATAACTAAGACCTGGTGTAGCTAAATAAATAAAATAAAATGAAGTATAATATTAAAAAAAGAACAGTGGGCTACTGGGAGTTCACCTCAGGGGAAAAAATAACAAGAGGATATTTAATCTACAAATTATGACCAAATTAACTTTTTACTTAAACATGTAAGTGGTAAAATTTTTAGAGTTATTAGTGTTAAACAAGTGGTTATTTATAATAAGTATCTGAGGCAACTGTAGACAAGCAGATGGGCTGATGACATGTAGATGAATATACTCAAAAGATGAAATTACATAGCAAATATCAATTGTCTGGAGCTAGTGATGTGATTAGAATAAGCATTACATTTGTGCTTGATAAGGTCAAAATTTTTAATGCTCAATATCTATCTGTATCTCTAGATAAATAGAAAAATATTTTAAAAGATACTTACTTTTACATTTTATTATATATGTGGCAAAATGGAATTTTTTCTTTTCTCAATTTTTTTCACTTAATGGTGTACACACACATTCACACATGTGTACACACACACACACACTTTTCCCAATGATCTCTTCAGACTCTGATCCATCCCCAAACAGAATAATCCAAAATGAAGTTTTAGACTTTGGCAATGCATAGAAAAGATTTAGAGACCCATATGAAAGTCCAAGTTGCTCAGTTATGTCCAACTGTTTGTGAGTCCATGGGCTATCCAGTCCATGGAATTCTCCAGGCCAGAATACTGGAGTGGGTAGTCTTTCCCTTCTCCAGTGGATCTTCCCAACCCAGGGATTGAACCCAGGTCTCCCATATTGCTGGCAGGTTCTTTACCAGCTGAGCCACAGGGGAAGCCCAAGACCCATATAGGTTATGCTATAAAAGCAGTCTATTGGTAGGTAAGAAAACTGTCTGTCTCACGAATATTTCTTTTTGAAAACTGAAGGAATCAAAGCACTCCCCACTCAGAAATTAGCTAATTGATAACAGAAGTAGTCTGCTCCCAGCATCTATGCTGTTAACGACTGATCGATACTCATGCGGATATTTGTTGTTCAGTTGCTTAGGCGCATCTGACTCTTTAAGACCCCATGGGCTGCAGCACACCAGGCTTCCCTGTCCTTCACTATTTCCTGAAGCTTGCTCACATAGATATAAAGAAGTGATCTTGAAAGGAAGGAAGAGGAAAGCTTTGTCCATGTTGAACTATGGTACTTGCAGGCCATTTAGGAGATGTTACCTGAAAGACAAATAGGTCAACACTATAGAGTTTAAAGGAGGTTTAGATTTTGCTGCTGTTCAGTCCCTTTCAGTCGTGTCTGTTTGGAAGTATCAAATCTGGAGTGCCAGAAGGTGAAAAGCGAAGGTAATTACCCAGTTAACTGGCTACAATGAGTGGATAAAGAGCCAAGGGTGAAGTTCTGGTGTGCCCCAGTGTTAGAGAAGAGCCGTGACACAGAGAAGGCGCACTTACTCTTCATTTGACAATTGCTTGTGTGTCCACTCTACCTGGCAGGAGCTTGGTAACGGAAAGACGAAGAAGACATAGTCCATGCCCTGTAGAAGACCAGTTATGAGCAGCCAAAATAAATTAAAGGAAAAATAGGAGGAAGTAGTTAAGAGAAGACATGGGAAGCAAGAGTTTCAAGTGTCACAGTGTTTAAATAAGATAAAGACAGAAAAATACTCTCATGGAATTGGCAATTAAAAAGTCTTGATTAAAAATCGTTTCTTTGCCATTGCTGCAGGGGAAAGCAAATTGCTTAAGGTGGCTCGTGAATGAGACATGAACTAATAAATACACAGTGAGGGTAAACTACTCTTTCAAGAGGCTTGATATGAAGAACCACGAGATATGATGGGATGGAGGAAAGGGAGGAGGGCAGTGAAACACATATGGAGGTTTCTGTTTAAGATGAAGAACGCAGTCATATTTACAAACTGAGAGAATATTTAATATGGAGCTAGAATTTGAATGTACAGGGCAATCAATGCTAATGGATGGAGCATATTTCCCTGGATGGAGACAAAGATGAAATCCAGAGCACTGATATAAGAGATTAGTTAACCTTGTAAACCACTTAGGATGAGTATTTTAAGGAAAAAAGGTTGGTGGGGGGAGAGAAAGATAAGTACACATGCAAAAGAAAAAAATTAGAATAAATATGGGGAGGAACATGCTGGGCTGTCTGATTGAGTCTTCTGTTTCCTGTTATGTTACAAGCAAGTTTCCCCACTGAGAGTGAAGGAATGGAGATGTTCCAGACACTGAGGGAATGCAGAGTGGCTGGGTAGCTCTGCATGCCTTTTGGTGTTTTATTTAGAAAATACTTTCTTGACATTGACCCTCAATGAGAACAGTGAACTAAAAGTTTCCACACACCCTTTGATATCAGGATTTTCTAGGGTTCACAGTATACCTCCTTAAGAAAGTATTGATCAAAGTTGAAAAAGGAGCTGAATAATGGTAGAGAGCAGCAATGTGAATGCAGTAATACGATAAAGAGTTAACTATTTTTAGGAGGTTATTTTAAGAGGTAAGTAGTTCAGTAACCTAGGGTTTGCACTGACCTCAAGTTCTCAACTCCAGCGTCTCATAATACCTTGCTCTTAGTATCAAAGATCCAAAGTTTGACAATGGTGCACTGTTTAAAGTTCATCACTATGTAAAACATCATTTCCACTCTTTGGCTTTCCAGAAGTGTTTGGTTGAGTAGCAATAAAAAGGAGAGGATGTCAGGGTCAACACGAAGAGAACGGTAAATAACCAAAGTCTCTTTCTGAGCTGCACTCAATGGGTGACTATCACTGTTGAACCTTTTACTGTTGCTGGATTATCAAGTATTCAAAGTGCCTATCAGTTGTGATGTTGGAATCAGTTTTCTGTATTTTTAATTTTACACATGGATAAATTTTTAATGCAGAAGGAAGCAAAGATAAATGAGGAAATTATGAGTGTTAGGTCTACTTTGCAGCACACAAATGAGGTTAACGCTCTGAACATTTCTGTTTGTAACAACAATTTTGATGATCAAATTAAGAGCAGACAAAACAAAGCACAGATGAAAACGGCAATGCCCTTTGTAGGTTAGTGATAATAAATACTGTGTGTGGATATTTTAAATTGGGATAGAGCTTATGCCACAAAATTACCCTTTTCAGGTGCAAATTCACTGCTCTTTAGTACATGTGCATTCTCAACCATGTCCACCTCTTTGCAACCCCATGGACTGCAGGCCGCCAGGTTCCTCTTGTCCATGGAATTTTTCCAGACAAGGACACTGGAGTGGGCTGCCATTTCCTCCTCCAGAGGATCTTCCTGACCCAGGGATCGAACCTGCATCTCCTGTATCACCTGCCAGGCAGATTCTTTATCACTGAGCCACCTGGGAAGCCTCAAGTATATTTTTACAAAATATTTTCACTACCTGAAGAAGAATCCACATACTTATAAGGAGTAACTCTATATATCGCTTTTCTCTCAGTCCTGGGAAACCGGTAATCAACCACCCTTCTCTATGAGTTGGCCTATTCTGGACATGTCATATAAATGGAATGATACAATGTCTTCTCATTCATCTCTCATTCTGGTGACTTAAGTCCTCTTTCTTTTTTGCTTGGTCAGTCTGGGGAAAGGTTTGTCAATTTTATTGATCTTTCTGAAAAACTAACTGATGGTTTGGTGGATGCTTGCTATTCTCCATTTCCTTTATTTCTCCTATAGAGTTTATTATTTTCTCTCTCTGTTTTGTTGGAGTTTAGTTTGTTCTTTTTTTTCCTAGGTTCTTAAGGTGAATGATTAGCTAATTGATTGAGATATTTGAGATGTTTCTTTTTTTGATGTAGATATTTATAAAGGTGTTTGTAGCACTGCTTTAGCTTCATCCTATTTCAGTATTTTGTGTTTTTATTTTCATTCATCTCAAATTATTTTCTAATTTTCCTTGTGATTTCTTATTTGATCCATTGGTTATTCAGGAGTGTGATGCTTAGTTTCCACATATTTGTGATTTTCCCAAATTTCCTTCTATTATTGACGTCCAATTTTATTCCTTATGGTCAGAGATTATGTGTGATTTTAATTCTTTTAAATATATTGTTTCATGTCTAAAATATGATCTGCATTGGATTATTCTCCATGTGCACTTGAGAAGAATAGGTATTCTGCCATTGTTAGATGGAATGTTTCATAGGTGTCTGTTAGGTCTAACTGATTAATAGTGTTTACTCAAGTTTTCAATATCCTTGATGATTTTCTGGGATGCTTGTTGTATCCATTATTGAATGTGAATTATTGAAGGTTTAACTATTATTGGTCAATGTCTAGTTTGCCTTATAATTCTGACAGGTTTTGCTTTATATCTTATGTTTCCCTTATTAGATGCACATATGTTTATAGTTGTCATATCTTCTTGATGGGTTGCTCATTTTATCATTATAAAATCTTTCTTCGTATCTAGTAACACATTTCTATTAAAGTCTATTTTGTCTGATTTGAGTAGAGTCACTCAACTCGCTTCTGGTTATTGCTTGCAGGATATATCTTTTGCATTATTTTAATTTTTTTATTTAAAAATTTTATTGGAGTATAGTTGATTTATAATGTTGCATTAGATTCAGGTATATAGCAAGAGAATCAGTTATACATATACATATTTACACTCTTTTTCCCATGAAGGCCATTACAAGGTATTGAGTCGAGTTCCCCTTGCTATACAGTAGGTCCCTATTAGTTATCTATTTTATATGTAGTAGTGCTTATGTCAATCCCAGTCTCCCAATTTATCCCTCCTCCTCCCACCTCTTATTTCCTGGTAACCATAAGTTTGTTTTCTATTATCGGTGACTCTCATTCTGTCTTGTAAATAAGCTCTTTTCTAAGATTTCGTGTGATGTCATGTTTGTCTTTCTCTGGTTCACTCAGTATGACCATCTCTAGGCCCATCCATATTGCTGCAAATGGCATTGTCTTGTTCTTTTTCATCACTGAATAGTACTCCGTTGCATACATGTACCACATCATCTTTATCCATTCCTCTATTGATCAGCATTTAGATTGCTTCCATGCCCCGCCTACTGTGAACAGTGCTGCAATGAACATTAGGCTGCATGTATCTCCTGAATTGTGGTTTTCTCCAGGTATAGGCCTAGGAGTGGGATTGCTGGGTCATACAGACCAATGCAACAGGATAAAAAGTTCAGAGATAAAGCCCTATCAAAAGTGGTTACGAAAAACAAAAAAGAACTTACAAGTTACTAATATTAGCAATGAGAGATAAGTGATGACTACAGTTCCTGTAAACATTTAAAGTATAAAAAGGAGTCCCTTTTCCACCACAATGTTCCCCTCCTGCTGCTGCTTCACTGACCTGGGCAGCGCCCCCTGCCCCTGCCCTTAGAAATCATGATGTTCTCCTCCATTGTGGAACTGGCTCTTAATTTTTGAAGAGTGTGTAATATTTAGGGGATTTTGCTAGAAAAATCTAGAGGAAAGGCAGGACTACCAAATTGGAAATTTCCTGGGCATTTGTGGTAGATTTAAACGGCCAGATTCTCCCCATTCCTATACACACACTCATTTGCAACATGCCTTTGCTTCTTCTCCCACCCAGACGCAGAATCTATTTCTCCATTCCTTACATGTGGGCTTAGCCATGTAGCTGCTTTGGGAAATGGGGCATTCACAGAAGTGACAAGCTGCAGCTTGCACACTGGGGCTTACTCTCTTGTGTTCTTGCTGCTGCCACATAAATAAGCCTGGGCTAGCCTGAAGGATGATGAGAGACATGTGGCCTAATGATCCCCATCACTCCAGCCAACAACCTGGCAACTGCCAGATATGTCTGTACGCTGTCTTAGAGCACCTAACCTCTAGCTGACCCATCAGCTGACCATGGATGCATAAGCCAATCAGACAGAGATCAGCCAAGCCAGGCCAGACCAAACCCAGTCAACCAATCATGAGTTAATTAAACTAGTTTCAAGCCATGAAGTTTTGGGGTGGCATGTTATGCAGCAAAAGCTAACTGCAGGTGCTCAGTCGTGTCTGACACTTTTGTGGCCTCATGAACCCTGCCAGGCTCCTCTGTCCATGGGATTTTCCAGGCAAGAATCCTGGAGTAGGGTGCCATTTCCTTCTCCAGGGGATCATCCCAAAGCAGGGATTGAATCTGTGTCTCTTGAGTCTCCTGCATTGGAAGGCAGATCCTTTACCACTAACAGCTAACTGAAATAGCATTAAAAAATATTCAATTGTTTTTCCTGATTATTTCAGGAGACAACTACTGAACGCCTTGTGTGTGTAAGGCCTGCTAGGCACAGCGATTCAAAGCTAATTAAGACATGATTTCTGCCTAGAGGGTACAGACATCAGCAAATGACAGTGCAGTGTGATGAATATTGAAAAAAAGGTATGATTTTTTAAAAAGTGGATGAAGACATAGATGAGGACGACTCATTGGCTTGGGATGGTCTAGGGAAAAACAGGTGATATCAGAACTGGATCCTCACCAAGCATCTGAAGTTTACCAAAGAATTTGGAGGCCATCCTAGGCAAGACTTCCTTGGTGTCTCAGACAGTAAAGAAATCTGTCTGCAGTGCAGGAGACCTGAGTTCAGTCCCTAGGTTAGGAAGAGCCCCTGGAGAAGGGAATGGAGAATTCTATGGACAGAGTCCATGGGGTCACAAAGAGTCAAGAGAGCCAGTCACACTGAGCAACTAACAATTTCCCTTTCCATTGTAGGCAAAAGAAGCACATGTAAAGGCTCAGAGATGTGAAAGGATATATAAGTGTTTGAAAAATGGTGCAGAAATGTAGCCTGCAAGAGGACAGATTATGATGAAGTAATGATTAAGGAAATCTGGGTCAAATAACCGCTTTGAGAAGAAGTCCCAGCTATTGTAGAAATATTGCAAAATTGATAAATCATGAAAGTAAAAAATCACAACAAATTGAGTATGAATTATCACAATTATTTCCCTTCCTCCTATTCTGACTGTGGACCTTGCTGCAGGGTGTAAGAGGACCTATCGTGGTGTAAATCTCCTTTTGTCTACCCCATTTATCTTAACAGTTTAGATCATACTTGCAGCCTTAGTCTATTCAGCTCATTTAATTATACTTATTGCTCAATTTGGAGCACACCTGCACCTTAGTTGGCATATATACCCCCAATCATATGAGACACACAGTTATTTGCGAAGTAATTTAACTTTTTTAGTATCGATTTTAATCAACACTTTTTCAGAGTCAGCTTTTTAGAAAGTAATTGGCTTGTTTTTAGCTTACAATGGAAAGTAATTGGCTTAAAGTAATCTAAAAATACCTCCTAGTAGACTCTTTGGAATCATGTGTATTTTACTGTACTAAAGAATATGTCTTTCGAATTTGAGGAAGACATATATGAAGAACACTTAAAAGTGCGTAAAGTCTTTCCTTCTCTGGAACTTATCCATCTGTCCGTGTATCTGGCTTAGTTATCAAGATACAGAGTAGTCATAGGAGGAGGAGGAGGAAGCAGGCAGTACTAATTCATGAGGCATGTCGTAACCTTCCAGAATCCAGCCTACACAGTGCCTGGCATCAGCACTCAAGAAATTCTTGTTTAATGAACAAACACAGACGAACATTTCGATTTCTCCAAACACAAAGTGAGAAATCAAATCATCAGTAAAGTCCCTACTAACCCCAAGATTCAGGTATTTTCCCACAAGACAATTCAAAATATAAGATGTATACACGTCAGTTCAATTTATTAATTTAGTCTTATCTAATACATCAGTGTATTTGCTCTTTAAAAGGAACACAAAATATAAAACTATAAAAAATGATCATGAAAATTATACACATTTTTTCAAAGCATGATTTTATATACGCATCTTTAAAAAGTGTGATTGATTTGTGCCACAAAGAATCAATAGAAAATGTAAAAGGTGAAAAATGAACACGGACGCCAATACTACCTAACAGTTCTTTAAAGAAGAATTCTTCTGTTAAAGAAGAATCAAGATGGATTACAACTTTATTTCTGCTGCTATCAGCCGTACTTCTGTGACGGAATTCATGAATTTCACCAGGACTTTAAACTGAATAAATGTGTTACATTACTAATGCTGTTATTTAATTCTAAACCATAGCTTGAGCATGCACACTTGAGAACACTTTACTTTTTGGCTTTAATAATGACTTGCAAACACTCCCTCTTTTTAAAAACATTGCGGTAAAATACACATAAATTTACCATTTTAAAGTGAACAATTTAGTGGCATTTAGTACATTCACAGCATTGTGTAATCCACACTGTTTTGTCCTAGAATATTTTTACTATTGAAAGGAAACCAGTAACCAATTAGGCAGTCACTTCCTACTAAATCCCTCTGCACAACCCTTAATCTGATTTCTCTCAATGGAATTGCCTACTGTGGATTATTTCATATAAATGGAATTGAATCCTACAACATAGGGCCTTTTGTGTATAGCTTCTTTCACTTAGCATGTTTTTCAAGAAATACCATATCCTTTTGCAATTAAAATAAAGAAAACTATGTAAATCAGGAGGAAAAGAAGATACTTTGGAAACTAAATGACATGTGAGGTAAGTTACTGAGTCAGTGCAATAACCTCTCAGAATGCAATTCAAGTTTTCAGGATTGATTGGTGCTTAAACACTGCTCAGATGAACAATACATCTTCAACATTTTAAATGCAGCATAAAAGTCTTTAGAATTCATATCCACTGATTTATTAATCATTTAAAACAATTTATTTCATATGTCAGTTTTAAATCATAAAACTACTGGAATGTTGTAGGCAATCAATACTATTCATTTCAAATCTCTAATATTGGTTAACAGCTTTTTAAAGTTATCGGTTGATATAAAAGACATCCAGTTGACATAATTAAATATTCACTGGGTAATTTTACTCTTGAACAGATGTTTGTTTCCATTATTGTTTCCATTTCTATGACTTGACTTCTTTTAATCAAATAATGTGATTAAACTTGATAATTTAAACTGATAATTCTTCAACCCCACAAACTTGTGAGCTTTAAAAGAAGAATTAATCAAAAAAAAAAAAAAAGAAGAATTAAAAAAAAACTAAGTTACTTAATCAAATCTGAACTTTCTTGACCAAGCAACACAACATAGGCTAATCGGCAGAAGAAGTTTCTAAAAACTCTATGTGCTTAATCTGGGTTTTTTGATCACCTGATCAGAAAATTGAAGTCATAGGATAAAACAAGAAACAATGACAATTAATGTGGAAAGAAGGACTTCAATGGAAAAAAAAAAATCTAGGACAACAAAAGGCAGGATCTTCTTTTTTCAACTTTAATCTTTTGAGCAAGAACAAATTATTGCTCCTATTCTTGTATTAGACCACTAAATAATCTAATAGTGTTACTCTCTGACTGGAAGGGGTATAGAAAGCTATCTAACTCTAGTCAGTTCCTCCACCACAAGGATGAAACAACACATGTATCTACCTATTTATCTGTTTGAAGATCTGAGAAAAAAAATTCTAATAATTTATATTAGAAAAAGGTGAAAATTAAACGATGAATTTGCTTTTACTGAGAAAGGACAATTTGACCTGGTTAGTCGGTTAGTCTTAAAATAGTTCAACAGAGATGCAGTTTTATTTCTTTCAAACAAACAATTAAATACCACTACTACAACTCAGGTATTGGAGGATCATTTCCTATCATATTTACAAGCAAATAGGTTAATAATACAATTTGGGGGATGCTTAAAAATCTACTGGTGTTAGTGAAAAAGAAACAGATTTCCCTTGTTTCTGCTGTCAATTTGCTTCAGAAATGCTTTTCTTCATTGTAAATAATAGATGCTTCAGTACAGCATGTCAAAAATAAAAAATTATAAAATAGGAGATTCATCAGTGAGTTTTATTGTATTTCTATAGACCATGTTCATGAATCATCCTTGTATGTAACTCATTTCTATGTAGTTTATTAAATTAATGAAAAGTGACTCCCCACATAACACCCTGGAATGTCAAACATTCTGAATACAAAATGTCAGTTTTGAAATGTCCTAAGGTAAAACAGCACTTCAAGATGTATCTCTATTAGTATATCTCAACATGTTGTTTATTAAAATCTACTTGGCCAATTTATGGAGATTTCATATACAAATAAATATATGTATAAACAATACAGTTACAGAATTTTACAAATCACAGATGCAGCAAAATACTCCTGAAAACTCAGCAAGACTATTTTTGCAAAGGATTTTCAGAGCAGCATTCTGTACTTGATATCTATTAATACTTTGTTTCCTTTTGGTATTACCCAATAACTCATTCTAAAACGCTTGTTAGGAATCAAATATTCTATGCAATAATACTTTCCAAAATAACTTCCCTAAATCTCAATGTCCCTTCTCTTTATGCATTTGTAAACAACTGTGTCAGAACACATTGCTCTCAAACACTCTAATACACTCTTCAGTACCTAAACTTTGAGTACCTAGGCTTTTTCATCTATTGGTAACTTAAAAGAAAGGTCTTACCTTTTGAACTTATTTCTTTTAAATTAAGGAAAACAGCGTAAAAGATGACTTTAAAGGAAACCGTTCTTCCTCTTCCTTTATTTTACTTAAAAAGGAGTTTACTAGTTGGCCTTTACTATGTGTATCTTAAACTTTTTTGTTCAGAAATCAGATTTATATCAAATTCTTAAAAAAATCACTAAATTATTTTAACCACAATGGATGAGTCACTGATGAATTGATTAAAGGCATGACTTACACATTCCTGCTTCCGAGGCCTCACAAGCTTGTCAAAACTGCTAAGAGCTACATTTAGATAACCAGCCAAATACACATCAGAGAACTTATTTCCATCAGAAGGCTCTGTCCAGCCTTTTGAAAGAATGAGGCAGTGTATTACAAAAATCTACTGTAATTCTTAACACCCACCTCTGCAGTTTCCAATTAATCACCTTCCAGGGCGGTGTGTCATGAATGAAGTATTTTTTAATGTTTCTAAAACTATCCCTTAGAAATTTTAAAATATAAACTGTCTTTTTAGACTGGGATGCAAAACACAAAATCATGTTTTGCTTCTAAACACCAACACCTACATATAAATTGTCAGAAATTAAAAACCTATTATCAGTGTAGTTGTATAAACTACCAAATCTGCAAGGATCCCAACCTTCAATGTTAAAGGATAGTTAATAAGAGCAACAATATTCTTGGGACACGTAACACAGGGTCAAAGACCAAAAGAGAGTCAGTATTTCTGATAAATCAGAAACCCAATCTTTAATACCTCTTATTGATAGCACTGAAAGAATTCCTACAGAATTATTTTCAAATTTAACCCAGTATCTTTTTATT
This sequence comes from Cervus elaphus, assembly GCF_910594005.1. Classification (NCBI taxonomy): domain Eukaryota; kingdom Metazoa; phylum Chordata; class Mammalia; order Artiodactyla; family Cervidae; genus Cervus; species Cervus elaphus. The sequence goes on from NC_057840.1 coordinate 29,424,207, forward strand.
TCTACCATTTATCCTAGAAATCTAATATGTTCACATGAGTCTACAACCACTAAACAAGAGAATGAATGATGATAAGCTAAATATTAGTGCTGATAAACGGTCTGCAATTTACCTTGACCAGAAGTAACACCAGTGAAACACTGGTAATAAGAGTAAATTTAAAATACTAGTAAACACTAGCTTTTTAAAAAAAAGTCCAGCAATCATGGTACCCAATGTACTAATATTTGTCATATGGCTATAAGACTGAGACAACATATATCATTAAATTTAATCATTTAAGTAATACTAATAAATTACTATTACTCTTAATTTTGGATTATACATGGAGGTACATACACACATGTATCTGTTCTAACAATGTATTATTCACGAGAAGACCGGGCATGTCCCAGGCTTTCCTCTAAATTCTCATACTTTACCATGCATCAGAATCCTCTGGGGAGGACTTTGTTAAAAGATTGCTGGTTCCCACCCCAGAGTTTCAGAAGCTGTAAGTCTGTGAAGAGGTCCAAAAATCTGTATTTTGAACAAATTCCCAGGTGATGCTGACAGTCAAGGGACCACAGTTTGGGAACCACCACTCCAGTACCCTTGCCTGGAAAATCCCATGAACGGAGGAGCCTGGTAGGCTACAGCCCATGGGGTTGCAAAGAGTTGGACACGACTGAGCGACTTCACTTCACTTCACTTTTAAGTGACCTGTGAATCGCAGACGCTAGAGTGAGGGAGAGAGAAAGAAAGAGGGGGAGAGAGGGAGGGAGAGAGAGAAAGAGGGAAGGATGGAGAGAGGGAGGGAAAAAGAAAGGTTGAGATTAAGCTAATAGGCAGTTCTGGGGAAGAAGGCAGAGGAGAAAAGTGAATTCAGATATTTCCCTCCTTCCTAACACTTGCCTTTACCTTGCTGGTTAGCAAAGACTAAGGAATCAATAAAGACTTCTCAAATGACAGCATACTTGGCCAACACACAAACCTTTTCATGCTTAAAAGGCTAGACAGATTGCTCCCGCTACAAGTTTTAGAAAAATACTATTGCCAGAAACTCTTCAGCCATTCAGTAGCCCCAGGTGGGACTACTTTCAAGAAGACACTGAAGGGGGCAGGGAAAGCTAACTATTGAGTTTTCTGTATTAAATAAAAATAGTAATAATGTTCACCAGTAAAACATGGGAGAGCAATAATAATCATCAAACAACTCCTATAACATGCAGAAAATCCCACTATAGAAACAGTATGACTGTGTCTCAACTTCGTCAAACAAGGATGAATATTTTATTTAAATATAAGTTTTTTCAAGTTACTGAGCCATATAAAGGAAAATATTAATTTTATTAGAACTTGAACAAATACTACACAAAGAAAACATTTTAACAAAATAATATGGTGGCGTAACAAACAAAAAGAAAACAGCCAAAGATGTGTAAAAGAAAATAAAAGGTGAAAAATGGTAAATATCTCATGATCTAGTGTGAAAATAAGGAGTCTAAACTTAAAAGAACATGGATTTTTAAAAAGCACAACCATAAAACAAAAAGTGAATGTTTGTGCTCTCCTAACCAGACATGATTCTTCAGCAAAACTTCTAAAGGCAGAATTATATTTTACAGAATTTGATACTTTCTGACTTTTTCACAGAAAGAGACTGTTTATATAATTCAAATCTCACAGTTCAAAATGATAGTTTAAGCACTGAGAAATAAGTATTCTACTAATTAAAACAACAGGTGAGGCAAAACAACTAATTAAGTCTTCAATGCTGTATTTTTCAACTGTAATAAGGTCCAACCAAATCAGGCCTTAAGCAATTCAGAATTCTTTTGTAATGCCCAAAGAATGCCTCTTCCCAGCCCGATTGCCATATATGGGAATCAAGAATCTAGTTAACAATAGAACACTCTTAGGGACAAATGTAGGAAGAGAAGACAAAACAGAGTTTTGAAATTTTATATATAACAAAGTAATTTGTAACCATTTCGGCTTACCAAATGCCAGAAGTTACCTAAATTATTTAAGTACATGTCCCCATCTTTGCCATTTATTTCTTAATACTGATATATTCATCTTTTTAACTGACCATACCAGGTTAATGATAGCATAAATCAATTTGAAAACTATAATAAAATACCTCAAGAACAGGTCTTTGAAGATATTTCTGTTAAATTTTGATTTTTACATAAAGGTGCAATTCTTATTTTTTTGGTAGAGAAGTGTATGGAATATTAACCTGGAAATATTTTAAAGAGATTGTCAACCAAGACAGGATTCTCTGCAGTTCATGATTGTCATCTTAAAAGGACAGCAAATGTCACATTTTTACATGTCTTAAAACAACATAATTGTGATTTTTATAAACACCAAAAGGCAAAAATTTTAAACACTTCTGAAAAAATTTAAGCCCTTTGCACTGTGTGTATCTGAAATTTATTCACAGAACATGCCCAACTCAAACTTACAGTGGGGCATGCAGTCAGTTGCCCTTCAGTGTCTGCAGAAGACTGGTTCCAGGACTCCCTGCAGCACCCAAATTCACAGATGTTCAACTCCCTCATATAAAATGGCACAGTATCTGCACATAACCCATGCACACCTCCCATACGCTTTATATCATCTCTAAACTATTAATAGTACCTAACGCAAAGACTGAAGGCAGGAGAAGGGGATGACAGAGCATGAGATGGTTGGATGGCATCACCGACTCGATGGACGTGAGTTTTAGCAAGCTCCAGGAGTTGGTGATGGACAGGGAAGCCTGGCATGCTATGCAGTCTATGGGGTCACATAGAATCAGACAAGACTGAGCAACTGAACTGAATGCAATGTAAACACCATGTAAATAATTGTAAATGTAATGTAGTAGTAGTGTAATGTTAGTCACTCAGTCATGTCTGACTCTCTGTGACCCCAAGGACTGTAGCCTGCCAGGCTCCTCTGTCCATGGAATTCTCCAGGCAGGAATACTGGAGTGGGTGGCCATTTCCTTCTCCAGGGGATCTTCCCGATCCATGGATCAAACCATGTTTCCTGCACTGCAGGCAGATTCTTCACTGTCTGAGCCACCAGGAAAGCCCAAATATAATGTAAGTGCTATGTAAATAGTTGAAGATGAGTGGCAAATTCAAGTTGCGTTTTTTGGAATTTCATGGAATTTTTTTTTCCAAGTATTTTCCATCCTTCAATTGAATCCACGGATATGCAGATATGAAGGGTTGACTGTATCTTCTTCTCTCCAAATATCAAATTCCTAGCAAATATATAATATCATATACCATTTCAAATTAAATTCAAAGGCTTTTTTTTTGTTTGATTTTGCTTTAACCTGTCACGTAACATACTGCCATGAGTCTTTGGATGTGGCATCTAACCAGAAAAAGCTGTATATGGTAACTCTCTGTATGAGAGGTGCAAATACAGAAGGAGACAACATTTTTGTAGACTATTTTTAAAACACGATAAATGGCATTATCAACATCACTCACGATTTAAATATTATGTATACATTACAGATCATCTCCATATCAACAATTATGTAAGGGGAACACTAGAAAATAAAAATTTTATAATGTTTTTATGCAGTGCTTAAGCAACTGAATGTTTTATCTGAAGAGCCTATGATGTAAAAATCAGAATCAAAGTTTTGCTTTTTGAATGCATGGGTTGTAACCCACAGAAAATGAGGAGTAAACTGTTTGGTCAGGATCTTGTTAGTTTAAGAAGCAAAAAATGTAAGAACCAAAATATGCACACCATTAAAAATACTAATTCTGAAAATTATGTAGCCAAAAATTAAATCACCCTGTCCAGCAAGTTCCAAAAAAATCACACATTTCAAATATTAAGGCAACTTTTTCCCAACTAATCAGTACTTTATAAAAATATATGTCACTTCAAAACATTATATACATAGTGACAATAAATTTAGCTAGTTGTAATCTTTAATATATTAATAAAGTGTCACATATTACAAAGAAATTATACTAGGAGCTTGCATGTATGTGCAAGTGGAATTTGACTTTTTAAAGTACAGGTTTTAAAACTGAGCGAAGTGAACGTCCTTCTTTAGTGAGTTCTCGTGTCACGCACATACATGGCAATGGGATTGCTTCCTCCCGCTTCTCTACAATATTGTAACTGCACTTCTTCAAGTGGTCAGCCATGCTCAGGATGTCAGCAAACTTCCATTCATTGACAGAACAAAATGCAGTACTGAATCGCCATACCTAGAAGAAAATTCCATTTCAGATTTAAACCAGTCAATTTATAAGAATGAAAACATATTTCTTGCTCGAACTACATTCATTTCTGTTATGAGAAATAAGTTTCAAGTAGCTTGCTACAAAATTCATTCCAATAACAAATCTTTTTATTAAATATTTATAAGATAACTTCTATGACATTATGACTTTAAGAAATCTAATAACAAAAAAGAAACAACTCAGCATTAAAAAATCACATCCAACCTGGCTTATTAAGCAATTATTAATTTCTATAAAACATTTCGAGTCACTTCCTAAAATAACATACACTGTACTAGATTTTCATCCTACCCAAAGGACTATGTATATAGGAGATATTGACAATACAAGTGTTTTTTCTCCAAAAAAAATTTCCATTACACCATATGAAGTATACTAAAAACACTCTAGGATACTGTGCAGAGGAACGTTTTCTTTTCACTATTTATAAATAGTAAAGGCATTTAGTAATACTGATGAATACAAATACCTCAATGTTTCTGGAAATTTTTATAGAACTTTTTGTAAAATGAACAGTTCTTAATTCCATATCATTATACAACGCATTTCTGGGAAAAAATGCACCTCCCTCAGAACTTTCGGAGAAGGCTTTCTTGACAAGATAAGATCTGAAGAACAAACAGGATATACCAGAGATGATCACAAGCTCCAGAAACAGGTTCCCAGGTCTGAATTCAAGGACAAGTTACTTAACCAGTTTTTTTATCCATAAATAGGGACAGTAGATTAAATAAATTAATAAAAGTGCACACAGTCCACATATTTTAAGCATTCAAATGGAGGTTTCAGGGACAGTGTACTCAAACACCTTAAGGCAAGAAGAAAACATTCAACAACCACTAGTAAATTCGATGGCTGGAATATAAGGGAAACTGAAGAGGCAAGTAAGGACAAAATTATGAAAACTCTTAAATGTTTCATTAAGGAATTTGCCCCTAACCCAGGGCAATGGACAGACTTTTTTTTTTTTGGACAGACTTTTTAAAAGTTTTTAAGCAGTACAGCGTAAGAACTGTATTCAAGAAATTATGTATCACTCTACATCTTCTACAGGCAATATGTTGGAGAGGAACTCAGTTGGAAACAGAAGCCCAGTAAGGAAGTGGCTGCTATAGTAACCCAGAAGAGAACTGCAGGCGGGACCAACTAGGGAAATAGCAGTAGAAACGGGAAGTGAACTTGAGAGGTATGAAGGGAGACAATAGGACTGTGTGAATACCAGGAGAAGGAAATAAAGCGGGGGAAAGGGCTAACCTGAACTCCCAAATTCTGAGTTTAGGCAACTTAAGAGATGATAATGCAGCTTTCTGAGATTAAGAGGGGCAGAGAAACGGAGTAGGCTGGACATGCTGAGTTTACTGAGGATAATCAAGTGGAGATGTCCAGTAGGTGCCTATACATAATGACCTGGAATTCAGAGGAGAAAGTGGCCAGGGACACACATGTAAGTAATTTGTATAAATGATGGCAATTTAAACTCCAAGAGGAGATGACATTTTCTGTAGTAATAGACTCCCCAGAAAATATTTCACCTCATAGATCAATACTAGTGGGCAAGGACAAAAAGGGACAATGCTCTGACTGTCCCAGCCCAATGGTAGAAATACACCAAATCATGTAGTAAATGAAGATACGCACATACTCACATATACACAGCAAGTATGAAATTTTCTATATAAAATAATTAATGTGCTCATTTACTGGTCAAAGCTTCAGGAGAGCACAGAAGCAGATGCAAAATTCTCAAAAACTGGAGCAATGAGAGGAAAAAAAAAAACTGGAGCAATGAATAAAAATAAGAGAAAACCTAAGGGTGATAAAAACAAAGTACCCAGAAATATACCCCCGTTCAACCAATATGAAGGTTATCAATTTTTTTTATACTTTATGAAATCAAAGTTTCATATTATAAATGTTCTAAAATGAAAAAACACTTTCAATCAAAGACAGTTGTAATGCCTTCTATTTTCGACTGAATAGTGCCTCAAACAGAAGCTGGCAAAAATAAGGTATCACACAAGGAAAATGGTGGAGCTAGGCTGTGTTCCCAGACCTACCTAAATCTCCTGGTGAAGTTTCCAATCTGCAACACACCCTTGTTCCGTGCTAAACCCAGAGTCCCTGCGAACAACATCAAATCCTACTGCCCTTATTTCACTTCAAGCCATCTCCACATCCATCCATTTTGTTTTCTAAATTCCAAATTGACATCGTCAAACTAGTGATACAGAAGAAGACTCCTGAGAGTCCCTTTGACTGCAAGAAGACCTAACTAGTCAATCCTAAAGGGAATCAACCCTGAATACTCATTGGAAGGACTGATGCCAAAGCCCCAATACTTTGGCCACTTAATGCGAAGAGACAACTCACTGGAAAAGACGCTGATGCTGGGAAAGACTGAGGCAAAAGGAGAAGGGGGCAGCAGAAGATGAGATGGTTGGATGGCTGACTGACTCAAGGGACATGAATCTGCGCAAACTCTGGGAGATGGTGAAGGACAGGGAAGCCTGGCCTGCTGAAGTCCATGGGGCTGCAATGTGTCAGATGCAACTTAGGGACTGAACAACATACCCCAAATGCTCCACTGGTCACCTGCTAGTAGTAGACATTTTTTCACGTCTCCTTATTTAAGTTTTACTTGTAACAACCACGTTCTAAGAAAGAAAGGGCTAAGAATGAACAGAAGCTGCCAACTGCAAGCAATTAAAAAGACACCTTCTCTTTGACTCCTCCATTGTCCTACAGTGCAAATGTTTCAGATGGAGCCCAAATTAGAAAGAAGTTGGCGAACATGGACTCAAGCAAAGGGAGCTGTTTCAGAACAAGTGAGTAGGTACAGAACCCCTCAACTGAAGAACTACAAGTAGCCTCTGTCAGATGACACTAGAATCTAGTTCTAGGATGTCTGCAGTAAATGTGTGATTATGACTCACAATTCTAACAATGTATTCACATTTTTATTAATTATCCTTATAAAAAAGTTTGTCATCATACTGAATTATTTTTAAGGATGGTCAATTTCACAATGGGCTTCCCAGGTGGCATTAGTGGTAAAGAATCCACCTGTCAATGCAGGAGACATTAAGAGACACGGGTTTGATCCCTGGGTCGGAAGATCCCTGGAGGAGGGCATAGCAACCCACTCCAGTATTCTTGCCTGGAGAATCCCATGGACAGAGGAGCCTGGCAGGCTACAGTCCATAGGGTCGCAAAGAGATGGACACGACTAAAGCAACTTAGCATGCATGCATGCAATTTCACAACAAGGATGATCGATTTCACAGCAACAACATTATTAAGTGCCTATTATATGTCAAATAAGGCGTTGATACAATTAAATGACACCAACCTTTTCTTTTATCTGCCATGACGAATTTCCTTCTGGATACTTCTTTTTCCCCCACTGAAGTATGACCATTCCGCGAGACTGGAGAAGACTGCCACACACATCCCTCATTAACTTGGATACACATGAGAGCTGGCATAAGCTGAAGCCGTCGAGAAACCCTGCAATATGTTGCAGGACTTCAAAAGGAAGACTACTTAGATGGTCACTATGTAAACCCAGCACACAGTTTCTAGCAGGCTCTACTAACACTGTAGATACAGATGGCTGAACTCCAAATGACCGCAAATGGTGGTCATGTATAATCTTTGCTCCTTGTGTTGACGGACAAAATCTACGCTGCGAATAGGTACAACCATAATATGCTAGAGGACACCTCTGTTCCATCCAGCCATTGAGTCCAGCATGAATGTCACCATGCACGTTCTTAAAATGTGATGAAAATTCTTTTCTTCTAAATAACTGTCCACAAACAAATGTAAACATTGGACGCTGCTTGGGCTGGTACCTAGCGACACATTCCAATACTAAGTCCAGCCCCAGTGTCTGAAAAGGGCTTGGATTTGAAAGCTGTGGGTTGGCATGATCACAAGCTGAAGCTGAAGCTATTTCCCCAACCATTGTATTTGTAGCTAAAATGGCAGATGGAAGTGAAAAAGTCTGAGTCCCAAAGTCAACATGATAAACATCAGCCATGCGACTATCAGATATACCCCTTCCTCCTGGAGAATCTCCTAGACAAAACAGTAATGCTGCTGTGATTAGATCTATTCCTTGGAGACCCATTGGATCTTCTGCAACTTCCAAATCTGATGTATCTACTGCTTTATCTTCCTTTGGTTTAGACCAACATGAATTTGAAAGAAATTTGAATGAAGGAGGGTGACTGAAAGATAAGACATCCACATTCCGTAGGTCCCCTAAATCTACTTTTTTCCAACACAAGTCTTCATCATCATCTGGCATGAGGATATGCTGAACTGTGCCATTAGGCAAAGCATTAGGTGGTATTACTTCCCTAACCTGTGCTGCTACTAAAAGTGAACTAGAAGGTTCTGAAGGGCCATCTGATGCCACACATTCTCCATTTGTTAAGTTACTTTGTTTTGAATCAGTACATAAATCCTGGTTCTGCTCAATGACCTGTGCACATATATCTTCCAAAGGAAAGCCATTACAAAGAGCAGAAGTGCCATAAGAACTGGCATCCAAGTCACATAATAAATCACTTGAACCATTTTGTTCCAACTGGGCATTCTGACTCGTGTCCTTATGGTCAATCCCACCTACTGCTCCCATCTCATCCTCATAAAGATGGTCCTGGTCTTTCAGGTTTCTATTCTGTAAGCTTTCTCTGGCATTTTGCTCTTCATTCATTTCATTTGGGGAAGCACAAAGGCTCGTACTTAACATGCCAATGTCTCTTGTAGCAGTATTCAGAATATCTAAAGCAGCAGCCAAACTTCGGGTTGTTTCAACAGTAGCTTGATAAAGTGCACCATAAGATTCTTCATCAACAGATACCAAACCATTAGTATGTGGTATTTCTGAGACACTTGGTTTAACTGAGATCTGTTCTCTAGGTTCTGACACTTTATCAGTTGCTTTTGACATCATGGTGGCTACTTTGAGAGATTCTAAGAGCATCCGTTGGTCTTGAAGGGCCAAGGCCATATCTAATTGTGCCACTTCATCAACATCTCTGCTTAGATTTTCATATGATTTCCGGTCTGCATAACTAACTGGCCATCGGTTCCATTCCATAGTACAGCACACCACACTTGCAGGACACATTTCTAGATGTTCAGCAACTTTATTTCGAGCCATTGTAAATGGACATCCGAAGTCACTATTTAAGCAAGGCACTCGTTCAAATGGACATAAAAGTCGATGCTCATCAGCCTTACATGCATGGAAAACTGCTCCACAAACCAACGGACAACCAATCAAGTCACAGGAAATCCCAGGCTCCGGTCTTGTCATACATCGTCTACTGACACAATTAACGCAGTGCGGATGCTGCAGCTCCTCCTCCATGATGGCCAGTCCAGCTCTGGTTGTTGAGACGGAAAAGAAATAAGACGTTAGGCAAAAAGCAGCTGATTTTTAAAACAATCTTTTAAGAATAAAAATCAAATCATGAAGGTATATTGGCTTATATGAGAATGAAATATGTAAAATAAACATATTTAATGAGTTTATTTTACATATATTTGATCCAGCTTGAACCAACGTAAGAACATCAATTCAAGAAGTCAAAAATTCATTTTTATATAACATCTAACAATGTACTCAAAAGGCCAAATGTTTCAAAATATAATTCTTAAATTCTAGTATATCGTGTAGTATATAAATTAATGCCAAAAACAAGTTAATGCATATTTAACTTCGAGATTTCAGAGAACACTTATATCTTTTTACATTTTAATTAAACTGATTATGATGTACCCCACACTGCACAGACCTCATCATATTCCTAAAAGAGAATAATCTAAATTTCATGAAAATACTTAACTAGAATCTGATTACAAGTTTTCTTTATATTCTTTCTAAATATATAAATTCACTTCAGATTTCAGCTTTTGGCCTCTCCTTGTACATATGCCTTAAGAAGTTCTATAACAAATCAAGAAAATAAGGCTTATTATTAATAAAACATACAGGGCACTTAACCAAAAAATTAAGTTCTAGCTCCAGTTCTGTGACAGTGGGCAAATCACTTCCTTCTGAGGGCCACAGTTTCCATTCCTTTATTCAACACTTATTTATTGCTTAACTGCCACGTACCAGACTCTGTGTTTGGTAATACATGTATGGCATAATAATAATAATGTATGGCAATATAAAGATAAGGAGACACAGTGCCGCTTCTCAAGGCACTACAGCACAAGATCAGAGATGAAAGTAAAATCATGCCACTTTTTAATATGATTAACATGACAGAGAAAATAATCAATATGAGAAGAGAGTAGAGAAGAATTCACAGCAGTCTTGAAAATGAGAGGTCTTAAGCATAGGCGGGTAGGGTTAAAAAGGAAGAAGGGTAGTCAATGCTGAAGTAACAGAACGCAAAAACTGGCAAAACATGCTGAGGGACCCTCAAGTTTCCTAGTGTTCTTGGATCACAGGTGACATGAAAGTAGGAGTTAAGACAGATCATGGAAAGTGTGCTGTATGTTATTCTAGGGAGTTCAGACTTCAAGTAGTTAGAAATCACTGAGGATTTTAAGCAAAGAAATAGCATCCATAAAATAACATGAAAGGATTACAGATAACTAATGGTCTTCCGTGCTTTTATCAAGAAAAGTTTTATACACAAAGAAGAGAAAGCACTGCCACAATGCGCCAATTTAAATTATAATTACTAAGCCTATTCAATGTCTTTTTTTCTATAAATCTTCAACTTCTTTAATGGCTTGTTCCTATTAGCATCAAAAAGTTAGAAGACTATTTCATCTTTAAACCCTAAGTAATAAAACAGTAGCTCAATTTTGCTACTACTTTGTTCTATTCACTCAAGCTTTCAAAAGAAAAACAACAAATAAACAAACCCTGTTAAATTCCCATGTACTCTTCAGCCCTCTAATGTGGCTTTATTTTTACAACCACTCTTTAAAACCGCTGCATCAAGATCCTCAGTGCTAAATTCAAAGGGCATTTTTTCCAGACCTCATCTTTTTTAGCCATTACATCACTTTGTTGACTAATTCCTCCTCCTTTCCGAACTACTATCTTTCTTAGTTTCTATGATCTCACATTTCCCTGCTTTTCCCCCCACCACCGGTTATTCCTTAATCTTTTCTTCTAAAATATTTCTCTTCTTCAAGGATCCATGTTATTTCTGGTTCAATCTATACATTCTCCCAGGGTGCTCTCAATTTCTCAAAAGCTTCAACTGCCACTTATATGCTGAAAACTTACCTGTACCTCCTGCCCAGATCCCTCATCCAAACTTCAGATCTCTACAGCTACTTTATTTACTATATACCTCCACTTGCATATGGCACAGGTAACTCACCTCAAAATTCCCCAAATTAAATAAATAATTTTCTGGATAAGAAGCCAATTTTTAGCCTATTTTTTTCACTTCAGTGCATAAGAGATTGCTAGCTCTTTCAATATTCTTTTCCATAAATTCAATCTTGCATCTAGGTGGCTAATGTAAAATAATTATTCCCCAGATTGCTATTTTTTTGTCTCTAGGACAGGCTTAATTTTCCTCAAACTCAAATAGCAAAAGTCTATCATTGACAGAGTTTTTGTTGATTAAGCAGCAAAGTTCCTAGTTGATATTATGGTACAGAAGAAAACAAGGCACACATTTATCAACAAAACTACATTTTTAAATGTTTTTAAAAATTACAAATTATGAATACTTCTGAATGTTTATTCCTATAAAATTTAAAGCCAAGGAAATGACCTATAAATTAAAGATGTACTGCTAAAGGGGTCAAAAGAGAAGAAATGACAGACTTATGATGACATTTGTAAATTACGCAAAGAGAAACTTTAATAAGACAAATTTTACTGAGTGATTAGATTGTGAAAACAGCTGTAGCTTTCTTATTTTGCAACAACTAGACTAGAGTTCATCTCACATGCTGAAGGTTATAAACTTGACTGTTACTGACAGAGAAACCTAAAAATACAAGCAGTTCCAACAGAAGCGACCAACGCTCTCAGAACTAGTAGGAACACTTTATGTTACATGCACATCACATGACCACACCAGACAGAACACATCTCAAAACATCCCTTAATTCAGATGTGTTTAAAATAGCAACTGTTAACAAACAACTGAGTTAATGCATAACAGCAACAACTTTAAAAGGCAGACGTAGAAGGCTCTCAAGGTTCAAAATAAATAAGACTCCTTCACACTATTCCTCCTTTGGATAAATGTTTAAAAGAATAATAAATAAAAGTATCCACAGCGATGAGTCCATAACATTTATTATTTATTGAAGTAGGCTTAAAGGAAAAAGGAACGTTAACTAGGTACCTACTCTATCCTTCTTGGTGTTAATATATTCCATGTTAATGTCACTTAATCCCCGTAACAGCCCAGAGAAAACTGAGGTACGGAAAGGCTAAGTGACTTAGCCTTAGCCAAGGTCATCTACCTAGTAAGTGGCAGAGCTAGGACTGCAACCTATATCTGATCAATATATATGGACAAAAACAGACATGCTTACTTACAAAAGTTTAAGAAAATAAGACAGCACTTCAGTAACCAGTGATGCAATGTTAAGATGTTATTTGAGGAATGGCGGTTACACAACTTTGCCTGTAGTTTATCCCAGCACTTAATCACTCCTGTGGTCAAGAAGGTCTTTTTGCTCCTTTCTAATTATAATAGCACACTGCTTTGAACATTAATGTTTTACTAAACTATTTTTAAAAAAAACTTACATATGTAATGCTCAATATAAATGTACAAAACAGTACAAATTTACTGTTTGTAAACTGAGCTGTTTACTCAAAACAGTTATACAAAGAAGGAATCAAGTTTAAGTCCATTTTACAATTAAATATATTAAGAAACAAGATTTTTAAAAATGCACTAGACAATACCCAAAGAGTATTCTGGGGTATTCTTTCAGAATTTAAAACTTTCAGATCTATCCTCTTTCAAAATCGCTATTATCAAATTAAATATGCCTCCAAAAAGTATTTCACAATTGCTCAGGAATTCTATGAAACAAGTTTAAACTGTCAATCCCTGATTTATCGGTTGAACAGTGACACAGCAGGTCCGGCAGAAAACATATTGCTAAAATTGAGCTTCAAGCTCAAGATGAGCTTAATTTAAAACTCCTCAATATTAAGTTTTTTAAAAAACTCTAAAACAGAATCTTAACCTTCCAAATAACATATCTATTTACACTTAAAGTTGAATGACTGGAAAAAGTTTCATTAGACTGCAAAATATTATAAGTGATTAAATGCTTTACAATAGTTTCAATTTTCTCCAACAGAAATTCCAGGCCAACTCATAATCTGCGGCTGACAAGTAATCCATAAAAACAATTTTAAGACATGCATTTGCCCATACAATGAAATTAGATCTTGTTATTAAAGGCTATTTCGAGACATAAAGATATTGCCTTCAAAAAAGAATTATTTTTCCAAATTCATTACAATACATAAGGCAATAGATAAACAAAGAACGGCAAATTAGCATGATTTTAAAATATGCTAAAGCAAGTCATCCAAATATTCAACACAACTTGCTGCCTCAAGCTGATCTTAATGTCTGCCTCTGCCTCAAAGACAGACAGACACAGATACACACACAAACACACACACACACACTCACTCTCTTTCTCTCCCCTTTCCTGTTGTCTCAAATCTTTATCAGTTTAAACGGTACTTTCCCACATACCCAAAGGCAAAGTATGACACAGATTCCATATATCATGTGCTCATTACACACTGCATTTTTCCTTGGTAATACTAGTCATGTCGGTCTTGCTGTTTAGTCACTAAGTCATGCCTTTTTGCGACCCCATGGACTGTAGTCCGCCACACTCCTCTGTCCATGGGATTTCCCAGGCAAGAATTCTGGAGTGGGTTTCCATTTCCTTCTCCAGTGGATCTCCCGTGTTCCTGGTATTCAAGATCGTGCCTCAATTAGAGCCTTGTTCATTAATATGAGTGAAATTATTATAATACAAGAAATAACCAAATGGATTCCAAAACAATTCTTCATCCATGGAAAGCTACATACATCATAAAAACATACTTTGTAAATCTACTATTAGTCGACCAGATTGAATCAAAATTAAAAATTACCTCATTGTACCTTCTATAAAAAGTCAAAAGTATTCAAGTATTTACTGAGTATCTAGGGCATATGTTCCAGGCATTATATGTGGAATAAGCTAAATTGTCCATCAAAAAAAGCAAATCAAAGGGAAAAGTAAATCAAAGAAAATTAATTTCAATCTTTCATTGTTTTAAAAAAATAATAGTAATACAAGGCACAGAAGGAAATGTTTAACTGTATATTTTCTTCAATTTTTTAATGAATCCTGCAGTCCGGTTACAGGTTACTGACTATAGAGGGATCCAATTCAAAAAGAAAAGCAGAGATCGAGGTGTCCACATGTGTGCAGGTGACTGAGTATGTAGAAGGTGAGGAAAGGAAGCTAAAAAAAGGGAGTGGCATCAGTCTACTTCCTTAATATTACAATCAATATGATACTAGACCTTTACTGACAAAGGTCAGTATAGTTAAAGCTATGGTTTTCCCAGTAGTCATGTATGGATGTGAGAGTTGGACCATAAAGAAAGCTGAGTACCAAAGAATTGATGCTTTTGAACTGTGGTGTTGGAGAAGACTCGAGAGTCCCTTGGACTGCAAGGAGATCCAACCAGTCCATCCTGAAGGAAATCAGTCCTGAATATTCATTGGAAGGACTGATGCTGAAGTTCCAATACTTTGGCCACCTGATGCGAAGAACTGACTCACTGGAAAATACCCTGATGCTGGGAAAGACTGAAGGCAGGAGGAGAAGGGAATGACAGAGGATGAGATGGTTGGACACAGACTCAATCGACAAGAGTTTGAGCAAGCTCTGGGAGTTGGTGATGGGCAGGGAAGCCTGACGTGCCGCAGTCCACGGGATTGCGAAGAGTCAGATATGACTGAGTGACTGAACTGAATGATATTAGATTAAAAAAAATTCCACTGAGACAATAAAATGTTGCTTCAATGAAAGGCTGAAATGGAACTATAGACAGACTTGCTCATTAGTTAACCAGTAAGTCTGTAACTGAAATTTCATATTTAGCAATCAGTTTTAACTCCTCCAGAGCAAGTCTCATGCTTATTGCATAGTCAGAGGTGCTACTGCACAATAAATACAAACATTGCTGCTGATTTACTGGTCAGGTGCACTCAGTTTTAAAGGCCGTAACAAAAATATAACTTCAATTGGGTATTTTATTTCACTGGTATAAAAAAGGGGGCTGGGATGACTAGCCAAGACTGAAAAATCCAAGATCATTAAACTCCCATCTCAAACTACTTGGCCTACTGACGAGGTCAAAATGGCTAAACTGGTTACACTGTATACATTCTTTTATTAAATTTTGGTTCTGACTTCTTTTTTAATAGAATGATGACCTAATTATGTGGAATTTTGTTTTCAAGTTTTTACTCTTCTAGTTATGATATAATCAAAACATAAATCTTGCATTTCTAAATACGGTCATAGGTAACTGATCCCAAAGTGAAAGTCCTAACTACTTGAAATTGTTCTCCACTAAATAAACAAAAGAAATTACTATAGACTTACATCAGAAATTAAAATAACAAATATTAATATTTAATATTCATACCAGAACCAATTTGAGTTGATACTCAGATAAAAATAATCCACCAGAATGGTGGAACTCAAGTTATTACAATGGGCAGCATGGCACAGGGGAATGGGCTTCCACGACTCAGCTTTGTGACCATGATGCAATTACTCTACTGTGAAACCAACCTAGTACTCTACAAAGGTTGGTTATAATTATTAGTGAGTCCAGTACAACACAAACATGTATTGCTCAGAAAAGATGTACTTCACTTTACACAACAGACACATGCACACGCACAAAACTTTATCTGTAATCATTTCTATATCAGGTCATTTATACTTATAAAGTTTATTAAAAACAATCATATGAGGATCTAATGCTAACATTACCCACTCTTAAAAAAAAAGACAAAACCTTTTTGGAAAAAGATTTTTATAGACTGGGTTGTAATTGAGGCATGCTTATCTTGTATTTAACTACTGAGCTACCTATAGTGTAAAAACCACTAGTCCAAAGCCAATCTCACTTATTTCATCAAAAATAAATTTGAAATTAAATAATATTTTATAGCTTTTTGACTGAAGACTTGAATATTAATAAATTCTACAAATACCATGTCATTCCACAGCATGTGCTAAATTCTTTTAATGAAACAAGCAGTCATGGTAACTTAGTTACAAGAGTTACCAAAACCAAAGCGAATAGAATAAGGCTTATGCTATTAAAAGTCACATTTTAGTAACATAGTCTATCAAATAGTAAACACACATGAAACAAGACCTATTTTGGTGACCTTAAAGCACCTCTCTAACTATATACAGTATCTCAAAATATATATTATTTTTCTTTAATAGCATATTAGGACACTTTGTTTATTTAAAAAAAAAAAATCTCCAATGCTAGCCATACAAAAGTACTGGATTGAAATTAAATACCTAGTACACTTGGAATGCATAAAAGTTTGCCTATATCGGAAACTTCAGTTCTCTGATAACACTCTCAAAACTCCACCCACTAACATTTCCAGAATCACACATACACAAAAGAGCTATGTCACCGCATTAAAATACCTAATAAAAACAAATTAGCAATTTATAAAAGTTAGCAAAACACTGTTATCCCCAATTAAACTTGTGTAGTAAGAAACAGTGACTAAGCATAAAGAACATGATTCAGCGAAAACTGTAAACTGAAAACCTGAACCCTTAGGAAAACCCTCATCTTACATTTTACGCTACTCTCTTCCCTCTTGGCCGTCAACAACTCTGGAAAAGCTTAAAAAATATACGGGAACGCAAAATCTGTTAATAGAATTTCTAGGTCTCTAAAGGACACAAAAATGGGTTGAAATGTAGCAAACAGAAATTAAAAGCTTAGAAAGCTTGCGGTTTTGTATGTAAAGTTTTGAGTTAATCTACACTGATATCAGAATGCCCATAAATAACTTCATCTTGGATCCGAGTCAACAAAGTAATTATGGAATAAAAGGTCAATTCCTTCCCAAGCATCTTTTATCCAAGACTTACGACATGGCTCAGAAAGAAAAACAAGACACAGGGAGAGCGGGGAATGGAGTACTAGAACCATGATAAACAACACGCTGTTCTGGCTGTATTCTCTAAACACACGCGTAAATAACACGCTCAAAGGAGACTACTTTGAATTCAACGTGCACTCTATACTCCCTTCCCAGCAATGCACTTCCACGAGACAGGACACAAACCACTTTGGAAATGGTCATACCCCTCAGACCTATAAAATCAGGATATTTCTCTTTAACGAGGGCTGAGGCTAAGACTAAGCTGCTTACACTTCCATGAATGGAAAAGTTACCAACTTCACTCATCCCGTGGAGACAGTCGGCGATGCCTCTCAGTATTACCTTAACCCGCCTGTTCCCAAACAAAGCAAGTTTCTAATCTGCAAAAGGGAAGAGAGGCCGGGTTTTCGAGGATCTTAGGGCTTCCTAAGTTTAACTCTGGCTTCTCCCCCACCTACCCTCACCCACAGACCCGTGAGCCCGGGTGGCACCGAGGGGTCGGCCCGCGGGGTCTCAGGCGCCATTTGCCGACGGCCTCCAGGGCCGGCCGGGCAGCGGGCTGGGCGCGGAGGCCAAGCCGCCGCCGCCCTCTCGCCGCCGGGACCCGGCCTGGGACTCGCGGGGTCCCCGCGAGGCCGTGTTTACTCCGCCCCAGGCCCGGCCGGGCCCGCCCGCCCCACCGCCGCCTCCGGCTCGGACACCGCCTCTGCCCGCGGGCACGGCCCGGGCCGCGCCAGCCACTCCGGCAGTCTGCCCCCGACACTCACCGGCCGGCCCGGCCGAACCGCGGCCCAAATCCCAGCTGCCGCGGCCGCCGTGCCCAGCTGCTCCCCGCTGTCCCGGCGCCGCTCCGCGCCCCACACCCCCGTGCAACCCGCCTCCTGCTCGCCCCTCTGCCCCGCCGGGCCGCCGCCTTTTCTCTCCTTCTCCTCCTCCTCCTCGGCCTCCTCTCCCGGCGCCGGTCCTCTCCGCGCGCCCCGCCCCGCCCGCTCCTCTCCGCTGTGCCCCGCCCACCCGGCCCAGACTCGGGATCTGTGGCAAGTCGGCCGCAGACGCGCGCGCCGAGCCAGCCGGGGGCGCGCACGCTGAGCTCAGCGGGGACGCGCACGCTGAGCTCCTACCGTCACTCGCCCACCTCCCCGGAAGGGACGTGGCAAGAGGGTGTGGTCTGGAGTCAGAGGTCTCTGGGTTCCGCGCGTTGCGCTTAGGGGGTTCCCGCTGGACTCCACGTGACTTCTGCCCCGCAAGTCTACCAAATCCTGTTCGATATTAGAAGCTTGTATTCCTGAAAGGAATCCTAGACACGCAGTTTTGGAATTCAGGAAACAGACCCAAGTAGAGTGACTACTTTAATTGTATGATAAGCAAGCCAAATCCCTTAATTCTGGGTGCAGCAGTCTTCCCCTTAGGTCATATTTAGGGAAAAAATGGGGCAGCTGTCACTGAATCTTTGATGATCAGGCCTTCCTGCCGGCTGACCCAGTGTGCCCTAGTCTTGTGTGACATAGTGTCCAGTTCAGTTCAGTCGCTCAGTCGTATCCGACTGTGACCCCGTGAACTGCAGCAGGCAAGGCTTCCCTGTCCATCACTAACTCCCCGAGTTTACTCAAACGTCCATCACTAACTCCCGGAGTTTACTCAAACTCATATCCATTGAGTCGGTGATGCGATCCAACCCTCTCATCCCCTGTCGTCCCCTTCTCCTCCTGCCTTCAATCCTTCCCAGCATCAAGGTCTTTTCAAATGTCAGTTCTTCACATAAGGTGGCCAAAGTACTGGAGTTTCAGCTTCAGCATCAGTCCTTCCAATGAATCATCAGGGTTTGATTTCCTTTAGGATGGACTGGTTGGATCTCCTTGCACTCCAAGGGACTCTCAAGAGTTTTCTCCAACCCCACAGTTCAAAAGCATCAATTCTTAGGCACCTAGCCGTCTGTACAGTGCAACTCTCACATCCATACATGACTACTGAAAAAGCCATAGCTTTGACTAGATGGACCTTTGTTGACAAAGTAATGTCATTGCTTTTTAATATGCTGTCTAGGTCGGCCATAGCTTTTGTTCTGAGGAGCAAGCGTCTTTTAATTTCATGGCTGCAGTCACCATCTGCAATGATTTTGGAGCCCAAGAAAGTAAAGTCTCTCACTTTTTCCATTGTTTCCCCATCTATTTGCCATGAAGTGATGGGACCGGATGCCATGATCTTAATTCTTGAAATGTTGAGTTTTAAGCCAGCTTTTTCACTCTCCTGTTTCACTTTCATCAAGAG
This sequence comes from Cervus elaphus, assembly GCF_910594005.1. NCBI lineage: Eukaryota > Metazoa > Chordata > Mammalia > Artiodactyla > Cervidae > Cervus > Cervus elaphus. The sequence goes on from NC_057840.1 coordinate 29,443,924, forward strand.
GCCCTTTAGTTCCTCTTTGTTTTCTGCCATAAGGGTGGTGTCATCTGCATATCTGAGGTTGTTGATATTTCTCCTGGCAATCTTGATTCCTGCTTGTACTTCATCCAGCCCAGCATTTCACATGATGTAATCTGCATGCATATAGGGTAAATAAGAAGGATGACACTATACAGCCTTGACGTACTCCTTTCCCAATTTGGAACCAGTCCATTGTTCCAAGTCTGGTTCTAACTGTTGTCTCTTGACCTGCATACAGATTTCTCAGGAGGCAGGTAAGGTGGTCTGGTACTCCCATTTCTTGAAGAATTTTCCACAGTTTGTTGTGATCCACACAGTCAAAGGCTTTGGCATAGTCAATAAAGCAAAAATAGATGTTTTTCTGGAATTCTCTTTCTTTTTCTATGATCCAGTGGATGTTGGCAATTTGATCTCTGGTTCCTCTGCCTTTTCTAAATCCAGCTTGAACATCTGGAAGTTCTCTGTTCACATACTGTTGAAACCTAGCTTGGAGAATTTTGAGCATTACTTTGCTAGAATGTGAGATGAGTGCAATTGTGCAATAATTTGAAAATTCTCTGACATTGCCTTTCTTTGGGATTGGAATGAAAACTGACCTTTTCTAGACCTGTGACCACTGCTGAGCCAAGGGACAGTGGGCCTTACATCCCCCCATGGGCTTCCCTTGTGGCTCAGCTGGTAAAGAATCAGCCTGCAATGCAGGAGACCCCAGTTCGATCACTAGGTTGGGAAAAAACCTGGAGAAGGGAAAGGCTACCCACTCCAGTATTCTGGCCTGGAGAGTTCCATGGACTGTATAGTCATGAGGTTGCAAAGAGTCAGGCATGACTGAGCAGCTTTCACTTTCACATCCCCTCACCTCTACCCCAGTGTCCTTCCCGAGGGCTCCTGCCCAGCCCTAAGGCAAGAGAAGGATAAAGAGATGAAGGCTGTAATCCTGGCCTTGGCAACAGGGGACAGAGACAGGAAAACACTGTTCAGTAATGCTTCGTGTAATTAGGTTTTCACCCATGTGCCTTATAAAAGAGATCGCACATAATTTGTCATGCTGAGAAATGGCTCTCAGACTTTTAGATTTTAAAAAACTTAAAAAAAAAAAAGAAAAAAAAGCTGGGAAAAGAACTTATAGGTTTCCCTGGTGGCTCAGTGGTAAAGAATCCCCCTGCAATGCTGCAGACCCAGGTTCGATCCCTGGGATGGGAAGATCCCCTGGAGAAGGAAATGGCAGCCCACCCCAGTATTCTTTCCTGGACAACCCTATGGACAGAGAAGCCTGGCAGGCTACAGACCATAGGGTCGCAAATAATCAGGCATGACTGAGCAACTAAGAGTATAAAAGCTAGTGTTAAAAAAGATAGGAAAAATTATACCACGCGTATTAGTGCCTCATTTCCTAAATGAAAGGGGATTGTAACACCAACTATTAAGCCAGAATGCAATCACTTAGTGAAGGTTATTTCTTTAAATAAATGAATGTAGCTTTTTGAAAAACTTAATCTATTTTTTATTTTGTCTATTAATAATTTGGCGGTAGATGGGCCCTGGTCCTTCATCCTGAATTTAAGAGCTACTGTCGCGAGAACTAGACAGAATGAATGGTGAAGCAGGCAGACTGGCCCGGTGGGAAAAGATGTGGGCAGCCGTCTGCATGGGCTGCTACACTGGCCCTCCTTTGCTCCTCGGTTTCCCTACACTTGCTCACTGCTCTAGATTGAGTGACACGTCTGCCCTGTGCCTCAGCTGTCCTCCTATCAAATGAAGGGGCTAGAATAGATGATCTCTGAAGCCCTTTCTAGCTTTAAAATCTCTTGATTTCATGTTTATACTTATTGAAATCTGCGGTTTTCCTCTTTATTAAGTCACCTAGCTGACACTGGGGCCCTCTCCACCCCTCTCAAGCTGAGTCATTTAGGGGGTAGACCTCACAGTCATCCTTGCCCCCTCCATCTCAATAATTTCCTATGTGCAGGCAATTAAAAAAAAAAAAATCTTTTCTTCCCATCCTGTTCATTTCTTCCTGTTACCATCCTGGGCACACTTGGACTTCTGCTGTTGCCTGATCAGTCTTTCCTTCTCCAGTGCTTCCCACCTCAAAACCACTACCAACTTCATTCTTCCCAGGACACCCACTTCATTTTGTCATTTCTCTATTCAGATATCTATGATGACTATCTAATGCTTGTGGGGTAAAAGTCTCAACTCCGGTCTTCAGAGTTTCAGCTTCAGCATCAGTCTTTCCAATGAACACCCAGGACTTATCTCCTTTAAGATGGACTGGTTGGATCTCCTTGCAGTCCAAGGGACTCTCAAGAGTCTTCAACACCACAGTTCAAAAGCATCAATTCTTTGGCACTCAGCTTTCTTTATAGTCCAACTCTCACATCCATACATGACCACGGGAAAACCATAGCCTTGACGACCTCCTGTATAATGTAGATAGATGCTTAATGTTTGTTTGTCACTTCCAACACAAATAAAACATATGCTTCTCTCATTTTATCCTATCCCCATTTTCACTTTCTGCCCTATGGCCTCATTCCTCAGGAAACCTTCTCTTAGTAACTTTTTAAGAAAATAGATCTTAAACTTTAGTTTCAAGCAGAAAGAATGCCAGGAATTACAAATTTCCTTACATAAGCTCTCTTCTCTACCTGTATGTGACTTGGACTTCTAGAACAAAGCTATCATCTGTGTGACTTAACCACCGACAGAAGTGACAGCGACCTTGACAATTTAAAATAAAAAAGGAAGAAAGGGCAGTATTAGGTTTACTTCACATCTGCCCTCAAAAAGGAGGGTCTTGCATCTCCTCAAATCACATTCCGCAGGCTGTCTCTCACAGGCTTAGCTCTTAGTGGCTTTTTTAAGAGGTCATTTTCAAGTTGGAGAAGGTTTAAGAACCATAAGAATGAAAATAACAACAGAAATATAGGTACAAAGCTTAGACACGAGACTAAATTCTGAGAGAAGTTCTCAGTGAATGCAAATGCAGTAGATAAAGAAAGCAAACTCAATAACCAGAAAAATTGCTCTTCCCTTTTTTTCAGTACCAGGCAAATAGCATCACTGTTAAAGTAGGTTTTCTTTCCCAATTTGACGAGCCTGCACTCAGGTAACCCAGGGACCAAAGCAACAGACAAACCAGGACTCAATTTGTCATATGCTAATTAAAGAAAGCATCACTGGCCTGAGACAAGTGTGAAAGGGCTGGGGCTGATTTGCAGCTGTGAAATCACGGGACAATCAGAATTACCAGCTGGGGCTGCGGTGGGGGATACCATTCCTCTTTTATGATATGTGCCTAAGGAATTATAAGAGAGAAAGAGCCAGTTTGAATCACCTAATTGCCAGAACTGAGAACCTAATAGCTGTAATTATATTTTCTATATGTTTTATTTGAAGTATGGAGAATGTGACAAATAACATACAATTTTATGGTAATTTAGAAACAGCTTGCCAAGGATAATGTTCATAACCCCAAATCAACCTTGCAATTTTATTTAAATAATCAAGGGAATTTGAGTCTTCCCAGGTGACACAGTGGTAAAGATCTGCCTGCAAAGCGGGAGACACTTTTTCACATGGGTTCAATCCCTGGATCAGAAAGATTCCCTGGAGAGGGAAATGGCAACCCACTCCAGTACTCTTGCCTGGGAAATCCCATGGACAGAGGAGCCTGGCAGGCTATGGTCCATGGGGTCGCAAGAGTTGGACACGACTGGGCAACTAAACCACTACCACTGAGGGAATTTGAAACCAAGGCAGCTTGGAATTTTGGAAAAAGTAGAAGACCCAGGTGCTGAAGCTGAAGCTCTAATACTTTGGCCACCTGATGCTGAGAAAAATTGAGGGCATGAGGAAAAGGGGACGACAGAGGACGAGATGGTTGGATGGCACCGCTGACTTGATGGACGTGAATTTGAGCAAGCTCTGGGAGATGGTGAAGGACAGGGAAGCCTGGTATGCTGCAGCCCATGGAGTTGCAAAGAGTCAGACACGACTGAGCAACTGAACAACAAGGACCCAGGTATTGTTCCTGTATACCACAGGCTTGATATAGGACACTGTTGATATTATCAATCATCTGCGTTTCATGTTTCACAGTTTTAGTTATTATAATTAGACCTATTAGTATAGGCACTAGCAAACAGACCATAGGGTTGCAAAGAGTTGGACATGACTGAAGTGATTTAGCACGCCCTAGCGTACGGAATCGGAGAAGGCAATGGCACCCCACTCCAGTACTCTTGCCTGGAAAATCCCATGGACAGAGGAGCCTGGTAGGCTGCAGTCCATGGGGTCGTGAAGAGTCGGATACGACTGAGCGACTTCACTTTCACTTTTCACTTTCATGCATTGGAGAAGGAAATGGCAACCCACTCCAGTGTTCTTGCCTGGAGAATCCCAGGGACAGGAGAGCCTGGTGGGCTGTCATCTATGGGGTCGCACAGAGTTGGACACAACTGAAGTGACTTAGCAGCATCGTACAGAATATATGTCTACTGATCAAATAAAGGAACAAATGAATAATTCTATTTTCCAAAAGATTTTTGAGTGCCTCTAAGGTGTTGCATTTATATTTCAGGTAGCTACCACTGGGTAGAATAGTTTGAACAGATAAGCAGGTAGCCTTCTTGCAGGTGAGGGTAATAATGACATTGTCTTATATCAATGGTCTACAAATAAATATGTGTAACTTTGTTAAACTGACAGCACATCTTGAAGGTGATATTTAATTTATATGTATAAATACCACACTATTCAAAGAAACTAGATATAGGTTTTATATAAGGGAGAAACCAATTTTAACTTACCCCATAAATAAGCTCACTATTCAGTGTTCAGACCTACTGTGCCCTCTATTCAATTTTAATGATAGCAAAGTCAAATGTCTACAGTCAAAGGGCATGCTAGTAACAATAAATGGGCTCAGAGGGAGTTGTTGGAATCAGACAAGCACATGGTTACTAAGTTGTTACTTCAGTTCAGTTCAGTTCAGTTCCTCAGTTGTGTCCGACTCCTTGCGACCCCATGAATCGCAGCACTCCAGGCCTCCCTGTCCATCACCAACACCCGGAGTTTACTCAAACCCATGTCCATCGAGTCAGTGATGCCATCCAGCCATCTCATCCTCTGTCGTTCCGTTCTCCTCCCGCCCCCAATCCTCCCCAGCATCAGAGTCTTTTCCAATGAGTCAACTCTTCGCATGAGGTGACCAAAGTAATGGAGTTTCAGCCTCAGCATCAGTCCTTCCAATGAACACCCAGGACTGATCTCCTTTAGGATGGACTGCTTGGATCTCCTTGCAGTCCAAGGGACTCTCAAGAGTCTTCTCCAACACCACAGTTCAAAAGAATCAATTTTTTGGCGCTCAGCTTTCTTCATAGTCCAACTCTCACATCCATACATGACCACTGGAAAAACCATAGCCTTGACTAGACGGACCTTCGTTGGCAAAGTAAAGTCTCTGCTTTTTAATGTGCTATCTAGGTTGGTCATGACTTTCCTTCCAAGGAGAAAGCGTCTTTTAATTTCATGGCTGCAATCACCATCTGCAGTGATTTTGGAGCCCCCAAAAATAAAGTCTGACACTGTTTCCACTGTTTCCCCATCTATTTGCCATGAGGTGATGGGACTGGATGCCATGATCTTAGTTTTCTGAATGTTGAGCTTTAAGCCAACTTTTTCACTCTCCTCTTTCACTTGCATCAAGAGGCTTTTTAGTTCCTCTTCACTCTCTGCCATAAGGGTGGTGTCATCTGCATATCTGAGGTTATTGATATTTCTCCCAGCAATCTTGATTCCAGCTTGTGCTTCCTCCAGCCCAGCGTTTCTCATGATGTACTCTGCGTATAAGTTAAACAAGCAGGGTGACAATATACAGCCTTGACGTACTCCTTTTCCTATTTGGAACCAGTCTGTTGTTCTATGTGCAGTTCTAACTGTTGCTTCCTGACCTTCATACAGATTTCTCAAGAGGCAGGTCGGGTGGTCTGGTATTCCCATCTCTTTCAGAATTTTCCACAGTTTATTGTGATCCACACAGTCAAAGGCTTTGGCATAGTCAATAAAGCAGAAATAGATGTTTTCCTGGAACTCTCTTGCTTTTTCAATGATCCAATGGATATTGGCAATTTGATCTCTGGTTCCTCTGCCTTTCCTAAAAGCAGCTTGAACATCTGGAAGTTCACAGTCCACCTATTGCTGAAGCCTGGCTTGGAGAATTTTGAGCATTACTTTACTAGCGTGTGAGATGAGTGCAATTGTGTGGTAGTCTGTGCATTCTTTGACATTGCCTTTCTTTGTGATTGGAATGAAAACTGACCTTTTCCAGTCCTGTGGCCACTGCTGAGTTTTCCAAATTTGCTGGCATATTGAGTGCAGCACTTTAACAGCATCATCTTTCAGGATTTGAAATAGCTCAACTGGAATTCCATCACCTTCACTAAGTTGTTACTTAGCTGTAGACAATAGTTGTTGCAACCTGAAAATGAAGGAAACAGGCTTTACCACATCTGATTATTTTTTTTAAAGCTCCTGGCAGCCTAGATAGGTTTCCGAGGTAGCACAGTGGTAAAGAATCTGCCTGCAATACAGGATATAAGGGTTTGATCCCTGGGTCAGGGAGATACCCTGGAGGAGGAAATAACAACCCACTCCAGTATTCTTGCCTGGAAAATTCCATGGAGAGAGGAGTCTAGTGGACACTCAGAGTTGGACACTACTAAGCACCCATGAATCCATGGCAATCTAGATAATTGTGTTTAAGTCACATAGTGTTGTTTTCATGGTTTTTGAAAACCTGTATAAAATCAATAATCACTAAAAAGCCTCCATCTTCAGCAACTTTTATTTTAGTGACTCATTCCACAGATGATAAAAGAGAAATCTGAGTGTAGCCTAATTTACAGTTCATTTGAACTTCACTATCCTTTGGAGCTAGTTCTCCTGTACTCAAATGCTGCCTTAATTGTCTATTAGTTGTTAATTCTTAGGTAAGTGCAGTAGATGGAATGCCTGTGGCCCCTATCCAATTCACATCCTCAAACCCAATCCCTGAGGTAATGATATTAGGCAGTAGGGCCTGTAAGATATGATTAAGTCATGGGGGCAGAACTCTCATAAATAAAATTAGTGTTCTTATAAAATGGTCCCTACAGCAGTCTTTGTGCTCCTTCCTCCAAGCAAGGGTACAGTGAAGGGCTCTTACCAGGCACTGAATCTGCTGGTGCCAAGGTCTTGCACTTTCCAGTCTCCAGAACTGGAAGAAATAAATGTCTGTTACTTGTAAGTGAAGTGAAGTGAAGTGAAGCCGCTCAGTCGTGTCTGACTCTTTGTGACCTCATGGACTGTAGCCTACAAGGCTCCTCTGTCCATGGAATTTTCCAGGCAAGAATACTGGAGTGGGTTGCCATTTCCTTCTCCAGGGGATGTTCCAGACCCAGGGATCGAACCCGGGTCTCCCGCATTGCAGGCAGATGCTTTACAGTCTGAGCCACCAGGGAAGCAAGTCACTTTAATCTGTAGTATTTGGTTATAGCTGTCCCAAAGGGATAAGAGAGTAAGTTACTTAACCTCTCTGCATGTGGCATACAGACCCCCAGATGGCCCCCAATGACTCATGTCTCCTGTGTGTATGGACACTTATGTAATCTTCTTCCTATCAGTGTGGGCAGGAGCTGTGACTTGCTTCCAACCAATGGAATATGTCAAAGGAGTTGGGCTATCACTTCCACAATTAGGCTACAAATACTGTGACTTTTATCTTCTTGGCAGACTATTTCCCTTGCTTGCTTTGATGAAATAATTCACCCTGTTGGGAAGGCCCACATGGCAGGGAACTGAGGGTATCCACAGGACAGCAGCCAGCTAAGAACTAAGGCCCTCAATTCAATGTCCCAAAGGAAGTGAATCTTGCCAATAGTTATGTACATGAGATCAGAAACAGATCCTTTCCCAGTCAAGACATCAGATGAGACCTGAACCTTAGCCAACACCTTGATTGCGGCCATATGAGAGACCCTGAAGCAGGGGCACCAGTTAAGTTATGCACTGACCCATAGAAATTGTGACATAATAAGTATCTATTGTTTTAAACTGCTAACTTTGTGGTCAATTGTTGTGTACCAGTAGATAACTAACATACTACACCTTATTTTCCCTGTCTTTAAGATGGAAAAGATAACAGCACAGACCACACCTACCCCCAACATAGGCTAGTGTGAGGTTTAAATGAGTTCATCCACATAAAGTGCTTAGAACAATGCCTGCACTCAGTAATGTTGGGCATCTTATCCTCAGGCAGATTCTAGAAGTGAAGTCAGGCATCTTAGCCAGGAAGATGTAGTAGTAGAAGCCGGAAGAGCTATTTCTGTGCTGCTTCAAGCCCAGTTGTGATATTGTGTTGAGTAGAGGAAAATTTGTTCCCACTTGTGTACAACCACGGAGAAAGACTGCTGAAGAGCCTGACAGAATGGCAGGGGTACCTATGGAAACCAGGGGGTACGAGTATGTCCCCACTAAGGCGCTGGGCATTGATTGAAGAGCCAGTGCAGAAGATCATTAGTGGGTTTATTCTTGAGCACATGTGTCAAACTCCCTGGGAAAACCGAGAAACAACTGAACCAGACTGTGAGATGAGCCTGTGAAAGGCGGCGAGTCCTACCATCAAGATTCATAACTGAATGCTTCTATTAAGCCTTGGAGTACCAATCTAGTAAGCCCAAATGACCTAGAGTCAGAGTTTATTGTCTGTCTTGTTTATTTCCCCAGAACACAGGGGATTATGACATAGATGATGATAAATAAATGTTTATTAAAAGACATTTGTGTTGCCCCAATAATAGTAAATGATTATTATTTTGTACTTTGAGATGGCAGCAAGTTTTCACAGACTTTTCTCTCGCCAGACCTTACGCATTGAGAATAAAGGAAAGAGAGTGCATAATAACATTAGGCTAGCCCTTCACCTGCCCACAGTTACCTTGGCATATTTCTAGGAGCAGAGGCAAGCTGATCTTCAGGATCAATGGATTATTTCCCACTCCAGTGAAATATCTGAAATGACAAGCCTGGTTAATTTGTCTTGCTTAGACAGAGCATTTCCTGAATAAATAAATTAACCAGCATTACTTTCATTTCTCTTTTGGGCTTCCCAGGTGACACTAGTGGTAAAGAACCCTCCTGCCAATGCAGGAGACATAAGAGATGGTGGGTTTGATCCCTGGGTCGGGAAAATCCCCTGGAGGAGGGCACAGCAACCCACTGCAGTATTCTTGCCTGGAGAATCCCATGGACAGAGAAGCCTGGTGAGCTATAGTCCATGAGGTTGTAAAGAGTCAGACAGGACCGAAACAACTTAGCATGCGCGCACACACACACACACACACACACACACACACACATTTCTCTCTCGGTATATAAACAGTTCAGTATGTGTTCAGAATATAGAAGATGGAGATGGAGGAAAAATATAGATTATGGGGCTGGAAGAAAAAAGTTTGTTTGTTTTTGTTTTTTTGGTTGGCCATGCAGCATGTGGGATCCTATTTCCCCAACCAGGGGTGGAACCCAAGCCCCCTGCTGTGGAAGCACGGAGTCGTAACCACTGGACCACTAGGGAGGTCCAATAAGTGTGAGCTGATACTAGCGATCATTCTAGCAGGTCAGCAGGAATGGAGGAAAGGCTTGCAATAGGAAAGGTTCTGTCACATCAGTACTGAAAGCCAAAATGAGAACTTAGGGGTGTTTTCCTGGTAAAAGAAAAATTATGTGTCTTTCAGAGTGTAGAGGAGAGTGGGCCTTTCTAATTCTCTCCTCCAGAATTCAAAGGATTAAAGAGTGAGAGCTTTCTCCATTCCTATCAGCTTACTAAGCTGAAGCTACTGTCTGGGAAATGGCCTCCTGGTTTCTCTCTGGACCAACTTTCCTTTGAAGAAAACAAGATTCTAGCAGAGAATGTGTCTTGTCTTCTTCAAGGTTGGGAAATCTGAGGTCTACACAGCTATGTGAAAGACAAGTCCTCTGGGTGGGACACCAATTTATCAATGTGTTTCTTTGATGACTACGAGGTCTTCTAGGATAACCTATTAAGAGACAGATAACCCTTGACTAGGCAGGACTTTATTTAGAAGGATTATGGACAGATTTTAGAAGATCTGAAATGTGGGGCTCAGGATGGCGAGAAGATTAAAAGGAGAAATGGAAGCTTCCCAATTTAGCTCTGGAAGTTTATATCCATATCCTATTTGTTTCACCTATGGACTCTGGAGAGAGTCTCAGTGATCCCAGGTGAAGGTCTGAATCTGTTTGTCTGTTTTCATACAATTTGCACATTGATGGTGGTTTAGTTGCTAAGTCATGTCCTAAGCTTGCAACCCCATGGACTGTAGCTCACCAGGCTCCTCTGTCCTTGGGATTTCCCAGGCAAGAATACTGGAGTAGGTTGCCATTTTCTTCTTCAGGGGATCTTCCCAACCTAGGGGTTGGACCCAGGTCTCCTACATTGGCAGGCAAATTCTTTATAGTTTGAGCAACCAGGGAAGCCCTAATTTGTACATTAAGGTATAGTATAATCAGAATTGCGTGGGATACAATTCTGATATCCTCTTCCTCAATTTTCCTTGATACTGCTGGGCAAGTTTTGCTCCATGTAGATGTTTTACCAAGTTTTTGGACACAAAGGAAGACCAAAGTGAATTACCCTTAATATCCTTTTCATGGAAATCCTGGAACTAACTTCACTGTCATTTTATGTTTCCCAAGACATTATGGATTTTCATATCATCCATATTTGTGAGTAGAAGGGACAGCAAAATAAATTTGTGATCCAGGATCCAAGTCGAGGATCATACCTGTGATGGTAGTCGACTACCATACACTGTGATTTAATTAACAAGATATTGAAAACAAACACACATAAAAAATTAAATTAACCATAAATGGACTTGCAGTTTACTTATCAGAAGCTTAATTTCATTTCCAACCAGAAAAAGAGAGGTCTAGAGCGAGCCCACTTAGGTCATTCATTAAAGCTTATGTCACCACAATTCAAATGCCTCGTCATCTTTTTTGGGGGCCTAATCTGTGTCCAGAGTTAAAACAGCCAGACACACCCTGATTCTGCTCACTCACTGCTCAGCATATTTTATGCAGAGAAACATTACAAACAACATTATCTCTTCCTTTTCTAGTGAGGTCACACAATAATGTTCCTTGACATTATAGAAATAGAATTGACCGATGCCTCAGCACTAGAATAACTTTCAATTGCTTCCCACATTTGATTAAATGCTTTTCACATTTGTTAAAGAACATAGGCGTTTGTAAAATAGAGTAAAGCAGACGTTGGAAAGAAAAGAAAAATACAGTTGACTGTTAAACAACATGGGTGTGAATTGCATGGATCCACTGGTGTGTAGATTTTTCTTTCAATAAATACAGTAGTATAGGATCTGAGGTCAGTCAGTTTAATCTAGGGCAGATGGAGAGCTACCAGATATGGCATGCCAACTCTGGAATTTGAGCATCCTCGAATTTTCAGTGTCCACAGAGAGTCCTGGAACCAACGTCCCACGGATACCAAGGGACTACTCTAGTACTTTTCTGGACTGGCCTTGATGCAGAATACATGAAAGTAAATGCATCTAATCTAACTGTTGTACAAACTCATGGTTTAGGAGGCCCCTGACTTGGGATGATATAAATGGCAACATTAAAGCACCCTTGAGTTTGACCTAGATGCCTGAAAAGATAAGGACCTCAGGATCAGAAATGGGAGGGGGTGGATGGTAAAAAAGAGTTGACTGAGGGGGGAAGTGGTAAAGAAGTCCTTTTTATTCCCTATGGGTCCCTGTGCATGCTCCATCCAGTATTCTTGCTTGGAGAATTCCATGGACAGAGGAGCCTGGCGGGCTACAGTCCACGGGGTCGCAAAGAGTCAGCCACAGCTGAGCAACTGAGCATAATCTTAGGTGGAGAGTCCCTTACATTTGTATAATACATTATATTATAATAAATTATTTCAAGCTGTTTATATAACCAATTATTATAACTTCACTATCAATCTCATGAGTTAGTCAAGTTATCGCTACTTAGCCCTTGAAGAAATAGGGGCAAGCATCATTCAAGCGAGTTTGACCTCTAGGTCTCACAACACAGATCCACAGAACAGAAAGCAGAGCCAGGGTCCGCTGATTTTGTATTTTCCTTTTTTTAGGAATAAGATGAGCAAATAAGTTGGATCTTAAAGATGATTAACCCATCATTTTATAAATAAAGACACTAAATGCAGGCACTGAAAGCTTGTACAAGGTCATGGTGTTAACCGCAGAATCAGAACAGCTGAAACTCAGCAAGCTGTCTGACACAGGTTTTAAAAAAATTTATTGGAGGATCATTGATTTACAATGTTGTGTTAGTTTCAGGTAACACAAAGTGACCCAGTTACGCATATACATATATTTACTCTTTTTTAGATTTTTTTTCCCATGTAGGCCATTAGAGCTCTATGCTAGCTCTATCGTAGGTCCTTATTAATTATCTATTTTATATATTACAGTGTGTATATGTCAATCCCAACCTCCCAATTTATCCCTCCCCGCCTTTCCCCTCTGGTAACTATACGTTTGTTTTCTACATCTGTGACTCTGTTTCTGTTCTGTAAATAAGTTCACCTGTACCACTTTGAGGCCACACTTCACATTAAAAAGCAACATATAGTGTGGAACTGATGCCTCCTTTTTCAGAGTGTTTATAAGGGTTTCTTTCTGTAGTTGTATAGCTCACACCCAGCAATTCCTAATGAGGCTGCCAGGATGCTCTATCTGGGTATAGCCACTACACATTATATACTACAGAGGCTAATGAAAGGTTGAGCTTCTTTTCTTGTAAGTGATATTATGCCTTCTCAGGGTGGCAATGAAATGATCATTTATAATGTTGTTTCTGTGTACATGGAGAGAAGAGGAAAAGCAATTATCTGTTTGGGAAGTTTTGGTGGTGAGAAGATTAAGAACTAGGTCCTGCATCCATTCTATAGGCATTAAGGATTTGTGGGTTAAGGACCAGGGAGATCAGTGGAACAAGAAACATACCTATGATTGTGGGGATCAGTAGTTCCTGGAAGAAAAACAAACCACTTTCTTCATATTTTTATAGTGATGCCCAGATTGAAGTCAGTTAGAAAAGTAGTTTAATTTCTAATTTTAGACTGAAAGACACTTCAAAAAGTCATCTATATCATAATAGTGTTTTTTTGTGATTTAGAGAACCATAGATTTAAGTGTCTCATTTCATTCATAAGTCCATTTAAATAAAGTATTTCATAAAATGTTCTACTATAAACTGCACAGGAAAAAAATTACTATGTTTTAATACAAGAAAAGGATCATGTTTGGAAATGAGGCATTTAAACTTAAAAAAAAAAAAACATAGCCCACATATCTCATAGAAGTCAGACAGTTCAAATTGCTTACTGATAGTTTCTGCAATTTGCCCTGATTAATATTAGTCAAATATTTGATTAATATTAACAGCAACTTTAGATTCAGGATGCGCTGCTGAAGGGGCAAAAACTAAGGAATTTACTGTCATTCAGAAGTGCTGGAGACAGAAGGGAACAGCAAGGCAGCTGGAATCAGTGCCTGAAATACAACCACGTCACAGGTGCCTGGTCACAGCGAAGGGCAGGGCCGGGCCAAGCCTTCTGTCCCGTGAGCTCCGAGAGGCCCTGCTCGGCGCTGACCTCCCCCAACCTGATTGCCTCTGGCTGCACGACCCGGGCACCCGTGCCAAGTCTTGCTGGCCTGGCTGCTGCTGGCTGCCTCCTGCTCTGGCCTGAGCCAGGCTGGCCTTGGTCCACGGGTTGATGATGTTCCTCTGCCTGAGGCCCTGACTCTCCTGCTCCGACTCTTGTCCTCCGTGACTTCATTAGGAATGAACAGAAGTGTACTAAAAACCTGAAGACGATATACACCGGGAGGACTTTTTAAAAACAGAAGTGACTCCATCGTAAGAGGACTTACTCCAACTATTGAGGACTCTGTAATAAGACCCTATACATGTGTCATCTTCCCCTATGAATTCATTTGCATTTTCCAGAGTCTGAAGCAGGGTTCCATGAAATAAAATTTGTACAACTGGTATGAAAAGTGAACATGAAAGTTGCTCAGTCGTATCCGACTCTTTGCGACCCCAAGGACTGTCCATGGAATTCTCTAGGCCAGAACACTGGAGTGGGCAGCCTTTTCCATTTCTTACAGTCATTCTAACTAGAAGAGAAAGCACTCTAAAACCAGAAAGCAGAGAACATTTTCTAAGAACAGACAGCAACAATGAGCGAAATATACAGAGGCCTATGGTTTGTACTGAACACTAAAATATTTTAGGTTAATGTAAGACTATGAGGCAAATCTGTGATAATAATGTCTCAGAAGCTCAGTACTTCATACCTTAGGATCAAACTAGAACTAGCTTAGAGGTGTAGTAAGTGTCTGGAAATAAGAACTGATGCCAGGCATGATGGATTTCCAGTGAAGATTGGTACCATCTGCGAATTTAAAAAGCAACTCACACTTTAAATTTCCATATTTGTCTTGGCTTCCCTGGCAGAGATTTATTTATATATATATATATATATATTTTATTATTGAGTGAAGAGTTCTATTTTTTAAATTATTGTCCATTCTTTTAAAACTGTCACTAGACATCTCATATAAGTGGAATTGTGCAGTACTTGCCCTGTAAGTGGCTCATTTCCCTTAACATAATGCCCTCTGGGTTCATCCATGTTGCTGCAAAAGGCAAGAATTCCTTCTTTTTAAAGCTGAAAAATATTCCATTGTATGTATCTACCACATTTTTAATCTAGTCACCTGTCAATGGACATTTAAGTTGTTTCCAGATCTTGGCTATTATGAATAATGTAATAATGAACATGGGGATGTTGATATCTCTTTAATATCCTGATTCTAACTAATTTGGATGTATAATATGTAAACCCAGAAGTGGTTGCCAGGGTCTGGGGTAGGGGGAAATGGGAACTGCTATTCACCATGTATAAAGCTTCAGTTATACCAGAGGAGTAAATTCTAGAAATCTGCTCTACAACACTGTATCTACAGCTAACAGTACTGTATCATGCATTTAAAAATTTGTTAAAGGGTAGGTCCCTTGTGAAGTGTTCTTATTACAAGAAAAAACAAACTTTAAGTTTCCATGCAGGAGAGTCCACAATTTTTATTTTTTAAATCTTGTCACTATAGGGAGCAGTACTCAGAGTTTGGGCCAAAAGACCATAGTAAGAACTATAAAGATGGTGGATTAAATTGTTACTCAATATTTGGTAAAAATCTTTCACTACAAAAAGTAGGGCAACTTCAGTTCAGTTCAGTTCAGGCTCTCAGTCCTGTCCGACTCTGCTACAGCAGGGACTATAGCACGCCAGCGTTCCCTGTCCATCACCAACTCCCGGAGCCTATTCAAACTCATGTCCATCATGTAGATGATGCCATCCAACACCTTATCCTCTGTCGTCCCCTTCTTCTCCAGCCTTCAATCTTTCCCAGCATCAGGGTCTTTTCCAATGAGTCAGTTCTTTGCAGCAGGTGGCCAAAGTTTGTGTAATAAATATGTTTACTTATGCTAAACAATATACAGTATGCTGCATTTTTAAGAATTACTATTAGGTTAATTGCTATAATAAAACAATGATTAAAAAAGATAAAAAATAAATGCTGTATTAGAGAAAATTTCAAACACATTTAAAGTATAGAGATTCATTTATATTGATTATGTAATTCATAATTTCTCCTTTTTTTTGCTGAATACTATTCCATTGTATGGGAGAAGGAAACGGCAGCAACCCACTCCAGTATTCTTGCCTAGAGAATCTCGTGGACAGAGGAGCGTAGGTGTACTGCCGTCCATGGGCTCGCACAGAGTCAGACACGACTAAAGTGACTTAGCATGCAGGCATGCCTTGGAGAAGGAAATGGCAACCCACTCCAGTATTCTTGCCTGGAGAATCCCAGGGATGGGGGAGCCTGGTGGGCTGCTGTCTGTGGGGTCGCACAGAGTCGGACTCAACTGAAGTGACTTAGCAGCAGCAGCAGCATTCCATTGTATGGACACACCACAGTTTGTTTAACCATCCATATGTGGGTTTTTTTCAGTTTTGATATATTATGATTAAAGCCTCTATAGGCATTCACATATATATTTTTGTGTGAACACACATTTCTAAGTAAATTTAGCTAAATAACTAAGAGTATGACTGCTGACTCACAAGTGTAGTTTAACTTTGTAAGAAACTGCCAAATTATTTTCTAGGATAACCATTTTGCAGGCTCAGCAGCAGTGTATAAGAGTTTCAGTTGCTTTGCATCTGCCCCAGGATTTGATATCATCAGGTTTTTTTTTTTTCTTTTAGTTTAAGCCATTCTGATAGATACATGGTAGGATCTCATCATGGTCTTAATTCACATTTCCCTAGTGAATAATGATGTTGAGCATCTTTCATCTGCTTATTTGCCATCCATGTTGTTTCGATGAAGTATCTGTTCATTTGTCCATTTTGTAAACTGGCACTTTCAAATTAATTTCTTTCCTTAAGTGATGAGAATTCATTTTATATTCTAGATAAAAGTCCTTTATCACATGTGCTTTGCTGATGTCTTTTCCTTCCCTTAAGATGTGTTTTGAGTAACAAATATTTTCAGATTTTGATGAAGTCTACCTTAAATGCTGGGCTCTCCCTGTCTCTTTTTAACTTCTAAAAAGGATTTATTGAATGAACTGGGTGTTATGCCATACATTTGCAATTGATTTGTGTACCTCTTAAATCACTTTAAACCTCCAGTTTCCTCCTCCATCTTTTTTTCCTCTCTTTATTGTATTCCTTGAAGTTTCTTTATGAAAGAAACCAGGTCATTTGTCCTAGAGGGTTTCCCTTAGTCTAGAATTTACTGATGGCCCTCTAGCTTTGTAAAGATTTTCTGTACGTCAGTCACTATATCTAGACACTTGATGAGAGTCAAGTTCTATTTTTTGCCAAGAATACTTGCCAAGAGTAAGTATACTGCAGCCAGAAGGTACATAATATCTGCAATCTGACTTTGGAGAATATTAGCAACCCCTGAGAATTGTGGCTATTAATATTTTTATCAAGCAACAGAAGTTGCAATCAAATATCAAGTTTGTTCTTGAGAGTTTTATTCATGTGTTACTATAACTTGACCATGAAAAATTATCACAATGCCCTACTGTTCAAGGAACACTTTCAGTAAAGCCTTTAGATTGACTCTCCTGACAACTTATTTGGGAGGCCTTATTCTTATCTCTGTTTTTCACATGAGGTAACTGGCATTCTGAGATATTAAGTGACTAAATGATTCAGAAATTGTATGTAGCCAGGAAGTGATGTCTTTTGTATCAGAAAATGTAGCCTCCTTATTATTTAAATGTCTTTGACTGTGTCTTTTGAAAAATCAGACCTGTGCATCATTTATTGTCTTGTTTTGATTTAACAGAGATCCATGGGCCCAGCTTGATCATTTCAATAACATAACAGATTTTCAATGTAGATTTAGACACTTTACCACAAGGCTACCTGCAAAAATAAGAGTAGATAAGAACTGGTAGGTTAATTTCATTCATAAATGGAGCCAGTAAATTGGCTCAATGATTGTATTAATTAGCTGCATGCTCTCTCGACAAGTCAAGGAATGAGTTATACCCTTATAGAATTACAAGTAGTTTCATAGATCAGCTTAACCTATTGACTGGTGGCACTAAAATTGTAATAATTATAGTAATAATAATATACAGTCACTGCTATGTAACTCTGTTTTGATGAATGATGTAACAACATAGAGAGTTCTCTGGGATACCTGTTTTGTGGATACCAGGGAGGTCTATCTGGATACAGTCTGCTCAAAAAGGAACTAGTCCAGTAAACCCTTGTTGCACATCTATCCTATGGATAGTAATTTGTATCTGTTAATTCCATACTCTAACCGAATCACTATGCTGTACATCTGAAACTAACACACTATTGTTAATCAGCTATACTTCAGTTTTAAAAAGGGAGAGCTAGTCCACAGGTCTGCACTACAGATTTCTGGAAAGTACTTTTATAGACATGTCTGGTACAATTCTGTAAACACAATGTAGGATCTTTAACAGGCAATTGACTGAATTATTGCCTCTCCTTCCCAAAAAAGAAAGTGAAAAAGTCTCTCAGTCATGTCCAACTCTTTGGGACTCAGGCCTGAATACTGAAATGGGTAGCCCTTCCCTTCCAGTGGATTTTCTCAACCCAGGAACTGAACCAGGGTCTCCTGCATTACAGATGGATTCCTTACCAGCTGAGCTACCAGGGGAGCCCCCCAAAATAGAACTTCAAAATTATTCTCAGTCTTTATTATTAGTATTCAATGTAGCATGATGTCTTGTCCGTTTACCTGGATGTGTATTTGACAAATATTCCCTCTTGGAGGCTGTATCAGAGAGTAGTTAAAAACTTGGTGCTCTTGAGTGTTTTATAGGGATCTTAGTATGTTGAGATTGGCATTCAAATATACTTATACTGCCTTATGATTTTTTTTTTGTCAACTAAAATAATTGTCAAATTATCTGGTGGAGAAAGTTGGAACCTTCTGACAGTCATCATTTTCTAAGAAAGATCTTGGCTCTGCCTACAAAAATTCCCTCACTTACCTCCAGGAGAAAGTGGAATGGCTTCAGGGAAAATGTCTTTGTTAAGTTCTTTGTTCTTCCCAAGTTATCTATTCTAATCCTAGCTCTTCCCTGCAGGAGCCATATGATTGTGCCCTTAATTGGCAAAATAGAATGTTGCTAGCCAGTTGCCAGAGAGTACATTAAAAAAATTTTTTTATTTATTTATTAATTTTTGGTTGCAGGGATCTTCATTGCTATGCACCTGCTTTCTCTAGTTGCTGCAAGTGAGACCTGCCCTCTAGTTGTGGTGGACGGGCTTCTCTCCCTGCGGTGTCTTATCTTATTGCAGGCTCTGGGCACTCAGCCTTCAGTGGTTGCTGTAGGCACTCTAGGCACACAGGCTCTGGGCACTCAGCCTTCAGTGGTTGTTGTACATGGGCTTAGTTGCTCCCTAGCATGTGAAA
This sequence comes from Cervus elaphus, assembly GCF_910594005.1. NCBI lineage: Eukaryota > Metazoa > Chordata > Mammalia > Artiodactyla > Cervidae > Cervus > Cervus elaphus. The sequence goes on from NC_057840.1 coordinate 29,463,084, forward strand.
TCTTCCTGGACCAGGAATTGAACCCATGTCCCCTGCACTGGCAGATGGATTCTCATCCACTGGGCCACCCAGGAAGTCTGAGAGTACATTTTTTTTTTTTTTTTTTTTTTTTTTTTTTTGAGAGTACATTTTTTAATTCTTTGTTTTTCAGGTTACTTTTTGTTGTTGTTATTAAAAGCTCAACTAAGAGAAGCAATGCCCAAGAATGATTTAGGAAAGGCATACATTCCATTTGTTCCTTCATATTTTGTTCCCATTATATCTCCAGCATTCATGATGGGCAATTAGTAGGTACACCACAATACTTGTTCAATAAGTAAATGCATGAAATCTATCACTGGATTAAGCCCCTTAAGAGCCAAGAGATGTGTTTCCAGAACAGATTTTTTATCCCCTGCAGAATTGTTGTTCTTGAATTGTACTGGGTATGGAGCCCTGGGTTTGTATTGAGAATTTCTCTATTAATTCTCCTATGGATGTTGTGTTATTGGAATACACTTTCTCTACTTTATGAAGCAGCTCAGGAACATTTCTTTTTTGGACCTACTATAAGGACTAGTCCTGGTCATTTTGAGAAATAGATTTGTTTTTATTTTATGGGTACCATGAATTGTCTTAGCATTCCCTTTTATAGAGCAAAATTTGTAGCTCAAAGTAAACGGTATGATTGCACTTTTCAGCTAATTAATTTCTACTTCTACTTTTGCCTCCATGTTTGTTTTAACTTTCTGACTCTCATATAATTTGTAGTTTATGACTTACTGGCATATATTATTGGTAACTGGTTTATTTTATATATCCCTTTAAGTGATCTTGAATGTCTTTTACAAGAAGAGTATTAACAAATGAAAAATTTAATCCATCAATTAAACAAAATATTGTTTTATTATACAGAAATACTATCTCTGTTTTTAAAAGTCACTGACACAAGACAATCTCATGGAGTGTACTTACCGTTTCTTTTACCAATCACCTCCTGACTTCTGGAAAAACAACTCTTCTGGAAACTGCTCTTCTTCTTACTACAATCATGAGGTTCTCTGAGCAACTCTGCTTCCTTGAAAGTGTTGAGTACTCCACAGTTGGGCAACCAAACCAAGATGTTCTACTCGGGTTGTTTATTTGTTTCTTGGGGAGGGAGAACTAGTTTGTATGAGATGACAGCCCTACCCTATGATGGAACTGAGATGTAAAATTCGGGAACTGTGAGTGATCATATTTCCTGCCACACGGAGAAAGCCTCGGTGCAAGAACTTGGCACAGAGCAAGAGACAGCAAATGAGAGACAGAAAGTAGGAGAGAGAAAAGAGGCCGGGGGGCATTGAAATTCTTTTGACTCATGGGGCACAGTCTCTGCCTTTCAGGTGGTTTGGATATTCACCCCTCCTTTGATTTTGTAAGATCACTAATCCTTTTTCCTTTTTCCATATTGATTCAAATTGGATTTCTGTCACTTTCAAGTGAGAGTCTTTACTGATGCATGTTGCTTTTAAGCTTTATTGTGTAGAATCTGGCGCACTAACCTGGTTAGGAAGAAAAGCTTTGGCCCTAATCATAATCAGCCTCACAGCCTACCCTTGCAGGAAGATAGGATTTAGTCCTCACCTTGGAAAGTGTATGCCTGGCTAGACCTTTATTTAAAAGAAATTCTGAAAAAAAAAAAAAAAAGAAATTCTGCTATGCTTCTTAGAGACCCAGTGTATAAAACATTTAAATTTTCTTTTGCAAAATACCAGTATTGCAGATTTTTGTCAGCAGTCTTAAATTCAGATGGTTTGCTCTTCTGACTGTGTCAAAAAGTAGATTTAGACAATGGTTATTGGAGATATAAGGACATGATGATTAGCATTTTCCAGGTTGGTCTATTTCTGTCTCCATGTCAAATCAACAGAATTCTACATGCTTTGGTGGGTAGAGTGGAAAGAACATAGACTTTAGATCAGGCAGACACAGATCCACATCTTAGCCTTACACCTTGGCCAAGTTCCTTGGTCTGTCTAAGGTCCTTTGTAAGCAGCTTGTGGAAGAACATCTATCTCACATCATTATCAGAGAAATGGCATCTACCTTACAACATTATCAGAGAAAATACACATAAAGCCCTAGTTCAGTGTCAACATATAATAAATGGGAGCTATTATCACTTTGTTGGCTACCTATAGAAAGATCTTTTGGAAGCTTTAACAATTTGCTTTCAGCTTTCATAACACACACACATGTGCGCGTGCACACACACACACACAGAACATGTATCTGCATCCTTTGCATAAATGTTGCTTACATAATTCCCTTTGTAGAGATATTTTTACACTATTCCTCTCTTAGAGGAAGAGTAAAGACATTTCTGAATTGCTAATTTTCTAATTTTCTTTTTTTTGTGTGTGTGTGTAATAAAGTTTTATTAAAGTATAAAGGAGATAGAGAAAGCTTCTGACATAGGCATCAGAAGGGGGCAAAAGAGTACCCCCTTTGCTAGTATTAGCAATGGAGTTATATACTCTCCAATGAATCCAAAGAATGTCTGGAGGCTGCAAAGACCTCACCAGACCCACTCCCATAATTTACATTTTAAGATAACAGAGTTCGCCAGAAGGTTTAATCCAAAGATTGTCCTCAGGCAGGATACATCTTTGTAAAGACCAGACCTACTCCCATAATTTATGTTTTAAGATAACAGAATTAGCCAGAGGGTTTAATCCAAAGACTGTCCTCAGGCAGGATACATTATTGTTATATAATCCTAAGGAATGTAGAGGAAAAAAAGTAAAAGTTTGTCCTTTCTTCCTCCTTGAATATCCCAGACCTCTCTCTCCTTGGGGACCCTTAGACTTCTTATCAACCTGCCTAGGAAATGACTCTCTCATTCCCCCCTTTTCTTTTAGGAGAATTATGTTGCCTAGGGAAAAGGGGCGTCGTTCTCATTCCATAACTGCTTCCGAGCTGACAAGGGGCGTTGTCCCTAAATTGGTGAGGCAACATATTCTCCTAATCCTCATAGTGAGGATGTCTGATCCAGGGGCTCTAAGTAATAGTTGGAGGAGGCTGTGGCACTCATAGGAGCTTGGACAACTATTTGTAAATTAAAAGCTTTTAGACTGTTAGAAAACCCCATTATACAGTTACAGACGTAAGGCAAAATAGTCATTAAACCAAGTTAAAATCAAAATGAAAAGTCACATTATGTCCATAGTTACATCAGTCCATCTTAAGGTTGTTAGATGTCATCAGTTTAAGAAGAGGTATCACATGCGATTGTTGAAGTTACTTGCAGACTTGGAGAAAGTCCTTTCCTTGAAGTGGAGATGTCCACCATGGAACGCCTTCCACTGATGAAGACGGGAGTGCTCCGCAGACCCAGCAGTTAGACCGATTGTGGAATGCAGCATAGGAGTGAGCCCAGGACAGGAAGGCATTGTCTTGAGGATCAAACGGCAGACTCAGGATTTCTGGAGTCAGCAGAAGTAGGCTCACATAGATTATTGGGCCCATCTTTTGGCTCCTCCAGACAGTCCCATTACGGAAGCGGATCGGGAAGAAAGTGGGCCAGGGGCTTCAGTAAGCACGGAGTAAGTTGCCTCAGTATCGTGGCCATGCAGTATCACATAGTAAGACCAGGTGTGTCTTCTTTAAGCCCTGGGGATCAAATCTATCCCAGTTTTTCAGGATACAGTTCAAAGGAGTGAGGCTGGAATTGTTAGCTCCCATCTTGTCCTGAAGGATCCCGGACGAGCCCCCAAGATGAAAGGTTGTTACTGAACGATGAGACGCGGGATTCTTGGCCTATGGAGGAGATGAATTCAATCCGGGGCCAGAGACGAGGCTGGATCGCTCAGAGCTTTTGTGTAATAAAGTTTTATTAAAGTATAAAGGAGATAGAGAAAGCTTCTGACATAGGCATCAGAAGGGGGCAAAAGAGTACCCCTAATTTTCTTTTTTAATGATAAAAGTTACGTGAGCACCACCTTATTCACCCTTCCCCATCTTCTTTCTTTCTTTCCTTTCCCCCACTTAACTGTCAGTGTACAAATAAAGGTAAATTTAATGCTCAATTGCAGCAATCTAGGTTGAAATACTCACTACCTCCTCAATTACTTAACATGTATTGTTTTATTTTTTCAATGGCCATGTCATTGGTCATTGAATATGGCCAATATGGATATCTGTACGAAAAGGAAGCATTCCCAAATTCTTTCTGGAAGTAGGCAACAGGGTATGAGCAATAAATGTTGATAAGTAAATACACACAGACTATTTCACACCTCTCAAACGGAGGATGGTCGAGACAGGAGAATGGGGGTAATAGCCTTCATGTTTGACAGATGTTGGAAGATGGGCTCTGAGTTTCCTAAAGATCATGCTTCAGTCAGCAGTCTCTCATTGGAGCTACTGTTCTGACTTGCAATCAAGCTTTGTGAGAAGTGCCCTCTTTCAGATCCCATGTTCCATGAAGCCTACTTGCAGAGCCATGAGGTCAATATATCTTCAACTTGATTCAGGGTCTCCACTGCTGAGGGATTAACACCAGGCAAAAGAAGGCAACGACATCTAGTACTGGTCACATAGCACACATTTAGAGAACTTACATATTTCTTATTGGCTGACACTGTCTTTAACCTCTTCTCTCTGAATAAGGCTTATCCCTCCTCCCATGTGTCTTTGTTCCCCTGTTATCAGGACACACACCCTTGGCGCTTACCTGCCTGCTCCCCCTAGCCTGCTAGCACTGGAGTTCTTTGAGGTTACAAGCTGAGTCTTACTCCTTGACCAATCTCTGGCATATCTCACAATGCTAGCACACAGCTTTCAAAATATGTTGAAGGAGCAAAATGAATGAAAAACCATCTTTATAGACAATATTCTCTATAACAAGAGAGTATAACAGGAAGAAAATATCATTGAATATTTCACACTTTTCATTGATCTAAATCTCAAATGGTAAAAATAATTATTTACTACCAGGGATAAAATACAAATAGAAATTATTCACCACAAACAATATTTTGTTCTCATTTCCAGGAATCAATGTTACTTCTTTTATAAAAAACAGTTCATCTCAGGGTGATGTCTTGCATTTATAGGGAGATAACTTATATTAAGTTCACTATGTAAGTGTCTTAGTCTATTTTTGAAAAATATCTTTCACAGCCTACTTTTCTCTGAAAGAAAAATAAACACTGGGATGGTTTTCTGGGACAGTAGGTTTCAAGTTTCTATTTAAAGTATCTGTGCTATTGACAGCCCCACATGTCAGCCCAGGGGCCTCTGTTTGGGGTTCAGGTATTCCGGCATCTAGAGGACATCTTGGGACAGTCACTGTTGGGTCACCACTCCACTCCAAGATTGTCCTGGGGGCTGTGCAGAGTAACTACTGCACACTAGGAAACTATCCTTGATTAAAAATAGAAAGGCTGTTTTAGTGGTGAAACACATTTCCATATCATTTCAAGTATGCCTTTATTAAAAAAAAAATCTTTTGCATTTCCAAGTTAAAAACACGGTTTCCTGACAATGTTCTGAGATAAATCAACTGCATATTCTCTTATTTAGGTCAGAAGCAGCAAGTCTGAATGAGTCAATGTAACCTTCTGTATTTATCTACATCTTATTATTGTGTTTCTCAGTTGCAAAGACTGAATTGGTATGATCATTTGCCTAGAGGTGGTATCCTTCACAATATAGTTCAGGAAACCTGGACAAAATCAAGGGAATTAATTTCTTTATTTTATTTTGTACTAAATTAGGAAAGAACTCTGCCCCATGTTACTAATTGCAAATAATTTTCTATAGCTGTCTTATTTTTATTTATGTTACAAATATAGTCCTCCAGTTACAAATACTTCCTGGCCTTTGACTATTAAGTGGGCTTTGAAGGTGTGACCAAGACTTAGGTAACATCACACTGGGGACACTGATTGTGATGGTTAATTTCATGTGTCCTTTTCATGAGGATACGCTATCCTGACACTTGGTCAAACATTATTCTAGACATTTCTGTGAATGTATTTTTTAAGTGAGAATAATAATTAAATCAGTAGACTTTGGGTAAAGCAGATTACTCTCTTTAATGTAAGTAGGCCTCATCCAATAAGTTGAAGCTTTAATCAAAAAAGGCTTTAATCAAAAAAGACTGACCTCTTAGGAAGAAAGGGAATTCAGCCAGCAGAGAGCAGGTGCCTACATCTGCACTGCCTGGCCTACTTTGAAGATTTTGGACTTGCCAGCCTCCACAGCTTCATGAGGCAATTCCTTAAAATGAATCTCTCTCTCTTGTTCTCTTATATATATATCAGAAGATATAAAAAAACCCTCAGAAGAGGTAATATATAAAATGTAAATATTTATATACATATAGATCTAATTTGTATGATAAATTATATTTTAATGATTTATATTAGATAAACTTTTAATATATTTTTATACAAAAATTTTAATATATCTCTTATTGGTTTCATTTCTCTGGAAAGTCCTAATACAAGTGACTTTTTCTCCTGTTTCATCAGTGAAAACTGAATAGTCTCAAGGAGTAATGGCAAGCAGACATCTTTGCTTTGCTGATCCGCTTTCATAATGTATTACAATATATCAAACACCAGAGGAAATAGTTTGTTTAAAACCAGGAATAAATTTTAATTAATTTATTTAAAAATTAGGCATTTCTGCTGTGGAGCAAGCATTTGCATGTATACTGACCAATATTATTTTCTTTAAGTTGACTAGTGTTTATTAACCACATGTTTTTCTCTCCTCCCTGCAATTCCAGCAATAATTATGGTTGTAAACATTCTCGCAGTGTGAGTTGCAACTATGAGTGTCCTAACTGCAGTTTAGATAACAGAACAGACCCACTGACAATGCCATCATTCTATCAGGAACTTGTTTCCCAAGTGGTTGTCACCTTCATGCTTGCACTGTAACTTCCCTTTTACTGTTGGAAATAAACAAATGGAGGGAGGAAGAGGTGGGGCCATGAGGCGCAGTTCATCCTGGACAATTTGTGCGATGTTGGGCAGAGTATATTCTAAGCTTGACCATGGCAATAAAAGAGATTTTAACTTAATATAAGTGCTTTTTAAACTTCCTCACCCCTTGCCACAAGGTGAGATAAAATAGGCAGGAGCAGAAACAGGTAGAGGCAACATATGATTTCTTATCACCCCTTCCCTCCCTTCCAGACTCATCACTTTGTAATGACTTCCATGTTTAAAAACATGTGAGTTCCTTTTCAGGGCTCATATTCTCCCAGTTCCCTTGGTTGGTGCAAGCCTTTCCCCTGCTTCCCAGACAGCCCTGTCTTCTTTGCTGGCCTATGTGCTCTCTGTCTATTGTTCAGGGCTCAGAAGGACTGACAGGTTCAGTGGAAAATCTAGAACTGAACAAGATAATGGATCACTAATTACTTACAGGCACACCCCAGAGATATTGCAGGTTTGGTTCCAGACCATTAATTGAATATTGCAATGAAGTGAGTCACAAGAATGTTCTGGTTTCCCAGTGTATATAAAAGTCATGTTCACACTATGCTGTTAAGTGTGCAATAGCTTTATGTCTAAAAATACAATATACATGCTTTAACTTAAAAATACTTTATTGCTAACCATCATCTGTGCCTTCAATGGGTCGAATTCTTTTCACTGTTGGAGAATCTTACCTCTGTGTTGATGGCTTCTGATCAGGGTGGTGGTTGCTAAAGCCTGGAGTGACTATGTCAATTTCTTAAAATAAGAAAAAAAAAAAAAAGAAATTGGTTACATTGACTCTTGCTTTCATGAATGATTTCTCTGTAGCAGGTAATGTTCTTTGATACCATTTTCCCATAGTGGAATTTCTTTCATAATTACTCAGTCGCCTCCAAGAACCTGCCTGCTAATGTAGGAGACAATAAGAGATGCAGCTTGGATCCCTCGGTTGGGAAGCTCCACTGGGGAAGGGAATGGCTACCCTCTCTAGTATTGTTGCCTGGAGAATCCCATGGACAGAGGAGCCTGGTAGGGCTACAGTCCATAGGGTCACAAACAATCAGACACAACTGAAGCAACTTAGCACACACACACTCAAACCCCATGCTTCTTTATCAACTGATTTCATGTAATATTTTAAATCCTTGTTGTCATTTCAACAATCTTCTCCGCATCTTCACCAGGAGTAGTTTCCTCCTCGAGTACACTTTACCCGCAGAGCAGCACCCTCATTATTTCTTTGGAATGCATCACCACAAAGTTTCAGTTTATAAAAAAATGCAGTATCTATAAAAGAACAATAAAGTGAATGCCTGTGATATGTTTTCAGGCTTCTAATTATTGCAATTACCCTAATCACTTATTGTCAAGGAGCTCTTGTATGTGTCACAGTATATATCCATGTCCACAGACTGCAAGGGTATCTTTAAAGGTATGTTGTTTGCAGAGTGATCTTACAATTTTTCATCCACACCGGAACTTTTTCGAGAGTTAAAGGAGGCACTATTAATAACTATTTGAAACAAACCAGCTTGTGGTTTGTAACAGCTGGTTACATCTGGTTACCAGGCACTAAATTTTCTTGCTTTCTCCACCACTGGGCAAATTTCTCTTAATAAAGCCATAATCTGCTCCACAAGAAGGAGGTGTGTATGTTGTATGTGTGTATGTTAGTCCCTCAGTCATGTCTGACTCTTTGAGACCCCATGGACTGTAGCCTGCCAGGCTCCTCTGTCCATGGAATTCTCCAGGCAAGAATACTGGAGTGGGTAGCCATTCCCTTCTCCAGGGGATCTTCCTGACCCAGGGATTGAACCCAAATCCCCTGCATTGCAGGTGGACTCTTTACTATTTGAGCTACCAGGGAAGCCCAACAAGAAGGTACTGTGGTTCTTTTATATCTAAGCATCTACCTATCTTTTGCTCAGAACTGTTCAAATAAAAGATAAATTGTGATTATCAAAGCCTGTATGTGCAAAACATCCTGCACGGACCTTAGGAGTATTCACAGAGCAGGGTTCTGGCCCAGAAAACCAGTCTTTACCTAGAAAAAGCTCAGGCAGGGTGAAATTATACTTAAATATAGTTAGGTGCCTGGTGGAGAAAGGGAGGGTGGATGGAAAAGCCCATCATGCACCACGCCTGTAAAGGTCAGCTCCTTCCCAGGCAGCTCTCATCTGCTAACTGTACGGCCTCACTTTCTGTTTGGGAAGAGCTCACAGTGCAGCCCAAGCAAATTAAAAGGTGGAATAAAATGTGTTTAAAATAAAATTAGCTTTAATTTCATGAGGAATAGATAGTATCTCACACTTCTAGAAGAAATGAGGGATTGGAGAGCATGTCAGGGAATCAAACTCAAGATGAGATTGAGATTCAGCCTCAAAGACACTGGGAATTTCCATCTTAACCAATAGAGAGAGAGGAGAGACTGCTTCCTTTTTTAGTTTCTGGTCTCTTTCACAACCTTGATGGTTAGGGGATTGTTTAACTTGTGAAATGCCTTTTGTATAATCTGCTCTGGAAGGCGATTTGTTTATGGTCTGATACTGTACCAGCTTTTTCACAAGTCAGTCTTTCTTCTTTTATTTTTTTTCTGGTTTTGTTTTTTCTTCTCTTCTTCTCTCTCTCTGTCTTTCTTCGGTCTGTCTAACATAAAATACTGGCTGTTTTCTCTCTGTAGCCTTTTGTCTTTCCCTACTCCACCCCCTCCGTCTCCCCTGTCTCCACTCTCAAAATTGGCTTCAATAGCAATAGATTAAGAGTAGGCATCTATTTTGGGCTTCTTGGGTGGCACTAGTGGTAAAGAACCTGTCTGCCAACCCAGGAGAGGTAAGAGACACAGGTTCGATCCCAGGGTTGAGAAGATCCCTGGGAGAAGGAAATGGCAATCCACTCCAGGGCTTCTCTCATAGTTCAGTTGATAAAGATTCTGCCTGCAATGTAGGAGACCCCGGTTCAGTTCCTGGGTTGGGAAGATCCCCTGGAGAAGGGAAAGACTACCCACTCCAGTATTCTTAACTAAAGAATCCCAAGGACAGAGGAACTTGGTAGGCTACAGTCCATAGGGTCACAGAGTCAGCTACAAATGAAGCAACTTAGCATGTATGCAAGCATCTATTTAGGGCTTCCCTGGTAGCTCAGGGGTAAAGAATAATCTGCCTGCCAATGTGGAAGGCACAAATTCAATCCCTGGGTCAGGAAGATGGCAACGGCAACCCACTCCAGTGGCTCAGTGGTGAAGAATAATCCTCCTGCCAATGTGGGAGGCACAGGTTCAATCCCCGGGTCAGGAAGACGGCAATGGCAACCCACTCCAGTGTACCTGCTGGGAGAATCCCATGGGCAGAGGAGCCTGGTGAGCTACAGTCCATGGGGTCGCAAAAATGTCAGACATGACTTGGTGACTAAACAGCAACAAAGCATCCTTTTATTTAACAGTAATGGAATAAAGATCAACCCCTCTAAGTCATGTATAAAGATATGTTTGTCAATATTTTATTTAAAGTATCTTATCCAAAGAAAGTTTTGAAGGACCCTAAGAAGTTTCATCAATAAGCTAATGGGTTTTGGTTGTATAGCACAATGAATAAGTTTTAGAAGTAGACCAACCTTTTAGTCAGTTCCCAAAATGTCATTCTGATTCTTTTTCTTTGCCTGATATGTGAGCCAATTAACTTCCATTAAGACATATTCTGAGCAAATATGTTTTTGTTTCCACTGCAAATAATATGTCTATTGATAGTCATTTGAATTTAAATACACTATTTTAAAATATGTTTTAATATAGTGTCCTGGGAAATTTTTTGTGATCTTAAACAATCCTTTTTGGTAGAAGAGAAAAATAATTTTTCCTTCTAAACAGTATTATAACATAATCTTGTGAAGTATGGACAGAACTGTGGAAAATTATTTTCTAAAGATGCTCATATATTTTAGCTATTGATAAAGAAACTTTTTCTTTATTTGATTGCCTGTCTAGAAGGTGATGGACAGGGAAGCCTGGCGTACTGTCCATGGACTGGTGTCCATGGGGTCGCAAAGAGTCAGACATGACTAAGCGACTGAACTGAACTGAACTAGAAGATATCTGCAACCTATTTTTTGTATTTGTTTTCTTTTTGTTGTTCACTCTGTACTTTTTATTTCTGGAGGCCCAACCCATTATCCACTCCTCATTCATCCAAGGTCAAGGTAGCAGCTACCTAGGCCAGATCAGTCAAGACTCCTTCACTCCCTTGCACATAGCAAACAGTTCAAGGGTGGGCAAGGAATTCTAATTGTCAAGAGGAGAGGTGCTCTCTGTCACTGGGACCTACAGCCATAAAGATAATGGAGTCTAGAGTGGCTAGGTGCCATCTTTGCCAGCTCTTGGAAAGAGGCTGAGAATGAGGACAACAGGCTGAGGTGGAGAAAAGAGCCTGATGACAGTGTATGTTTTCCTGAAGCTGTTCACAGCCAACCCATAATGGCCTGTCTGCTTACTTAGGGCAATAAATTCTGCCCCCTCCCCCCCAAAGCTTAAAGTGGTTTACGATAGATTTCCAACCTAATTTTGAGAGAGTTCCAATATACCCATTAATTTTTAATTGGAATGCAAAGTCACACAGTCATATTTGTTTTAAGAGAGAACATACTTTTTATTTCTTTTTGCATCCCTAACCCCAGTGGAAAGCTTGCCAGTTTGCTAGGAGCAGAACTGTGATATAGATGAACTGTGATATGGAGCACAGATAACTATAAGAAACCTCAACAGACCTAAATATCTGGATTTATTTCCTAGATAATTTTATTTATTATTTTTAAGTTTTATTCTTCCCACCTTGAGGGCATTGAGAAGACCTAAAGTCAAAGATTATACTTGCTCAAAGAACAGGAATCCAGCTGTTTCCACATATTAATTTACTACATATTATGTATTAACACATATTACATATTAACTTAGTAATACAATGTTTTAGGCATTGTTTTACAAGGCTGAGGCAAGGACCCTTGAAAAATGAGCAATAAGTGCAATGTAAAATAATACTAACTTTATATTACATAAAACTCTCTTTTATCTGGATTTAGCTTACAACCTGGTGACCAGTCACTTTTATGGAGAGGACAGTCAGGTCACCACATTACTCAACTATTGTACAAGCTTTGTTCTTAACCTTGCCAAGTATGTGTGACTATGCAATTTACACTCCAGGGAAGTTTTGGTTTGTCATTCTTACTCAGTTAAATTACCCATGAAGTTTGTCATTACAACTTGGATTCTCTGGATCTAATACCTTTAAAAATAGAAGCAAGAATCTCAGGGTCCTAATTCTGTCGAATGAGTCACTTTTTATTTCTGCCAACGACCCCCCTTGGGAATCAGTCTAGGGTCTAAATCCTACAAGAGTCATGGATGAATTTCCTAATGGATTGTGCAGAAGGGTGTGGAAATCTGTGGCTTGGGAACAACTTGTGGGCTGCAGAAAGAAAGGCAACATTCCTTCTGGCTCTCAACATTCCTTCCTCAACCACCTGTCACTTTCATATCAAGGGGATTGTCTCATGCCCAGAATACAGAGTACCTTTATGAAATAAATGTAGCAAATCACCTTCTGCTGAGTCAATTTAATTTTTCTTTTATAAAAAAATGACAATACACTTTCTAAGTATGTTTATCATGGGGAATAAATGAGGAGTCAGCATACATGTGATTTAGAAATTAAGTTTAAAAGGTGAAGCCTCCATGAATTCGTCCTTCCTTCCCTATCTGGTCCCATTTGCATTTCCAGTCTTACCTTTCAGCATCACCTGCCCTCATCCTTCCAAATGCTATGAAAAGCGTAAGTGTTAGGCACTTAGTCGTGTCCAACCCTGTGATTCCATGGACTGTAGCCCACCTCTGTCCATGGGATTCTCTAGGCAAGAATACTGGGGTGGGTGCAATTCCCTTCTCCAGGGGATCTTCCTGACCAAGGGATCAAACAAAGGTCTCCTGCATTGCAGGCAGATTCTTTATCATCTAATCAACCAGGGAAGCCCTCCAAAATCTATGCTTAACCTTAAACACTATCCAGTCTCTTTTGCTTCAGGGAATTTTGCAAATACTATTCTTTCTAACTCAGCATTTTCCCTTTTCCCTACTCTTGCTGAAATCTTGCCAATCCTTGCTCATTTTTCAGGTTCCAGTTTGTGTCTTACTTTCTTACTCTCCCCAATCTGTAGCTATTTCTTCTCTTACAGAGCTTCCTATAGCATGTGGTACGTGTCTGTTTTCTTATTTGTTCTCATTACTAGTAGGGTTTTACCTATCAAACCTGGCATTATGTGAAGGTTAACTCAGCAGTTTTCAAATTGGATAATTACAGGCCTAAAATCTGACTAAAAGAAGTAAATGAATATGATATGAAAAGTTTGATGTTGAATTCTTCATAAATAATAATCCACATCCTCAACTTTTTCTTATATAACACTCTGAACCCAGCTGAACAATTGAACTTGAAAATAAGGAACATAACTGAATAGAGGTCACAACTACCACATTAGTAATGTTCCTTCCTGATTAGAAAGGGAATCACCTCTCAGCCTTTTGGCTAAGATCTAGTTTCTGATTAAAAGGAAATATTATTGCATATGGCCTTGAAAACTCAAAAATTTCCACCTTATCTTTTCGAAACAATGTCTGAGAAGATAACAGTTGTTTCTAGTCAAATAAACTAAATTTATTTGATTAACATGTGCATGAAAGTGTGCTTGGGTGGGGGAAGCCAAGATGATTTCTTTTGTAATCTGTAAGGGCTTTAATGACCCCTGTTGGGGAGGCTGTGTACCCAGCATGTTAGAGAATAGATAAAAAATTGACAAAAACCCAAAGAATTTTTTTTTCTTTTTTGGCTTTTGCTTCCACAGGATCCAACAGTTAACTGCACATTCAGATTTTATGCCTTTTTGGTTGCAACTCGACTGTTAATTTTCTCTAAATCAACCTTCTGTGTGGTTATGAAAAAAAAACTGATGAGGTTTGTTTTTCAGGTGTACCACATGGTGATTTGACATTTGCATCCGTTATGAAATGATCACCACAGTAATTCTAGTAACCATCTGTCCTCATCCGAAGTTATTCAAATATTATTGACCATATTCCTTATGCTATATATTCCATCCTGGTGGCTTATTCATTTTCTAACTGAAGGTTTGTGCCTCTTAATCCCTTGCATCTATTTTGCCCTCTCCCCCCTTCCCCTCCCCTCTGTTTTTTTTTCCTCATCTATGAGTCTGTTTTCATTTTATTTTGGGCCAACCCAAAAGGGAGCTGTGGTGGAAAGATTGACTAAAGAGGAGCGCTGCACTGGAGAGAGATGGCGGGGCTCCTGTGAGCCATGCCGAAGCAGAGCCTGGGAGCTGTTAGGCTCCTGAAGGCACCGAAGCTGGGGGGTGTCAGCTCACTGCTTCCACTTGACGGGCAGGTTCTTTACCACTCAGATGAGTGGCACATCTCCGCTGTCCTTTAGTAATCAGAAGTATCTTAAATTTTATGTTTAGATTCTTTCCAGAGTGCCCTGAAAGATTTCTTTTGTAGTCTGCACTATTCTTACCAAGTCTAGGGACACCGTGAGCATATTGAATAGTAACGGAGTAAAGACTCCTGAGCTCTGCCCTTCATGAGCGTCATATCCAAGTGTCCTGGGGGGCCATCGCTTTCTACTGGAAAGCCCCAAACTGGCAATTCTCTGCTCCATATGAGATGACAGGGTACATGTATGACACAAACTCGTATTTCTCAACTGAAGGAACTATAGCGACCCTGTTCAAAATGGCAATATGCACTAAACCATCTTACAGATAACTGAGGCAGAGCTGAGGTTTATCACAAAGAGATGCTTGACGTGGTACCAGGGACATTTCATGCCCCTCTGCAGTTCTGGGATATTGATTTGGATTTGCATATTCTTGCCTCCTGTCTCTTTTCCTGCTACTCCATCCATCCGTTCTCTGTGTATGACTTGATAGATACTCCATTTTATATCATCTTTACCTATCTACACTGGAACAAGGGACCCTGTCCACGGGAACCCAGGGAGCAAGAAAGAGAAGATGACTTTTCGAGAATGAAAGAGACATTTGCAAGGTAAAGGAGGAGGGGCATGCCAGGCAGGTAAAGGCACAGCTGTAAAGTCTGGGCAACATGGAAGTCCAAGATATACTCAGGAAATAGCTATCCATCTAATGTGATAGTGAGAGAGAAAGAGACAGAGAGTGTGTGTGTGTATGTACTGTCGGGAGGGGAAGGGGAAAAGGAAGAGTGACTAAAATGAAATCCTAGAGAGATGCTGGAGCCTTCATTTGGTTGTCATAGATTTGAATTAATATCTTACAAATGCTTTTTTATGCTACCCCATGGGTGAGAAAAGGAAACTTCTTTGTGATAGATCTGCACTGCTCAATACAGTAACCTCTAGCCCATGTGGAGGTTTATTTTAAATTTAAATTAATCCTTCCTAAAATAAATGAAAAATATTGTTCCCAAGTCACATTAGCCATACTTCAAGCATTCAGTAGCCACATGTGGCAGGTAGATAGTCCATTGGCTGGTGCAGATATAAAACATTTAGATCATCGCAGAACTTTCTGTTGCACAGCCCTGAGTGGACAACTCACAACTCGGCTTTCTGCAGTATTACTTCTGCCCTGAAAAAGACAAAGAACTTTGCCAAGGGAACTTAATGAGGAAGTAACAGGGCTATGCCCAGTAACTGGACTTGAGCACTGCTGCAAAAGACGGAAAGATTTGCTTTTCATCTTCTAAATAAAAGCAAATTTCTGCCATGCAGAAAGCTGTGATAATCCATGGCTTTAATTTTGAAAATAAAATCAAAGGATAATTGGGAGAAAGTATTACAAAAAAAGACTCCAGAGTCTCACTGTTGGGCTCAAAGCTGATTTTGCCTCTTACTGCTACGGAGATCAGTGGAGAAATAACTTTGGAAAGAATGAAGAGACGGAACCAAAGCAAAAACAATACCCAGTTGTGGATGTGACTGGTGATGGAAGTAAAGTCTGATGCTGTAAAGAGCAATATTGCATAGGAACCTGGAATGTTAGGTCCACAAATTAAGGCAAATTGGAAGTGGTCAAACAGGAGATGACAAGAGTGAGTATTGACATTTTAGAAATCAGCTAACTAAAATGGACTGGAATGGGTGAATTTAACTCAGATAACCATTATATCTACTACTGTGGCCAAGAATCTTTAAGAAGAAATAGAGTAGACATCATAGTCAACAAGAGTGAAATGCAGTACTTGGATGCAATCTCAAAAACAACAGAATGATCTCTGTTTGTTTCCAAGGCAAATCATTCAATATCACAGTAATCCAAGTCTATGCCCTGACCAGTTATTCTGAAGAAGCTGAAGTTGAGCAGTTCTATGAAGACCTACAAGACCTTCTAAAACTAACACGCAAAAAAGATGTCCTTTTCAAGTTATAAGGGACTGGAATGCAAGTAGGAAGTCAAGAAATACTGAAGAAATAGGCAAATTTTACCTTGGTGTATAGAATGATGCAGGGCAAAGGTTAATAGAGCTTTGCCAAGAGAAGGCACTGGTCATAGCAAACACCCTCTTCTAACAACACAAGAGAAGACTCTACATATGGACATCACCAGATGGTCAATATCAAAATCAGATTTATTATATTCTTTGCAGCCAAAGATGGAGAAGCGCTATACAGTCAGCAAAAAAAAGACTGGGAGCTGACTGTGGCTCAGATCATGAACTCCTTATTGTCAAATTGAGACTTAAATTGAAGAAAGTAGGGGAAACCACTAGACCATTCAGGCATGACCTAAATCAAATTCCTTACGATTATACATTGGAAGTGACAAATATATTCAAGGGATTAGATCTGATAGACAGAATGCCTGAAAAACTGTGGACAGAGGTTCATGATATTGTACAGGAGGCAGTGATCAAGACCATCCCCAAGAAAAAGAAATGCAAAAAGGAAAAATGGTTGTCTGAGGAGGCCTTACTAATAGCTATGAAAAGAAGACAAGCAAAACTCAAAGGAGAAAAAGATATACCCATTTGATGCAGAGTTCCAAAGAATAACAAGGAGAGACAAGAAAGCCTTCCTCAGTGATCAATGCAAAGAAATAGAGGAAAACTTTAGAATGAGAAAGACTAGAGATCTCTTAATGAAAATTAGAGATACTGAGGGAAATTTTCATGCAAAGATGGGCACAATAAAGGACAGAAATGGTATGGACCTAATAGAAGCAGAAGATATTAAGAAGAGGTGGCAAGAATACACAGAAGAACTATACAAAAAAGACCATCATGACCCAGATAACCATGATGGTGTGATCACTCACCTAGAGCCAGACATCCTGGAATGCAAAGTCAAGTGGGCCTTAGGAAGCATCACTGTGAACAAAGCTAGTGGAGGTGATGGAATTCCAGTTAAGCTATTTTAAATCCTAAAAGATGATGCTGTGAAAGTGCTGCACTCAATATGCCAGCAAATTTTGAAAACTCAGCAGTGGTCACAGGTCTAGAAAAGGTCAGTTTTCCTTCCAATCACAAAGAAAGGCAATGCCAAAGAATGCTCAAACTACTGCACAATTGCACTCATCTCATACACTAGCAAAGTAATGTTCAAAATTCTCCAAGTCAGGCTTCAACAGTACATGAACTGTGAACTTCCAGATGTTCAAGCTGGATTTGGAAAAGGCTGAGGAGCCAGAGATCAAATTGCCAACATCCGTTGGATCATTGAAAAAGAAAGAGTCCCAGAAAAACATCTACTTCTGCTTTATTGACTATGCCAAAGCCTTTGCCTGTGTGGATCACAACGAACTGTGGAACATTCTTCAAGAGATGGGAATACCAGACCACTGGACCTGCCTCTTGAGAAATCTGTATGCAGGTCAGGAAGCAACAGTTAGAACAGGACATGGAACAACAGACTGGTTCCAAATAGGGAAAGGAGTATGTCAAGGCTGTTACTGCCACCCTGCTTATTTAACTTCTATGCAGAGTACATCATGAGAAACGCTGGGCTGGATGAAGCACAAGCTGGAATCAAGATTGCCAGGAGAAATATCAATAACCTCAGACATGCAGATGACACCACCCCCTGGCAGAAAGTGAAGGAAAACGAAAAAGCCTCTTGATGAAAGTGAAAGAGGAAAGTGAAAAAGTTGGATTAAAACTCAACATTCAAAAAACAAAGATCATGGCATCCAGTCCCATCACTTCATGGGAAATAGAATGGGAACCAGTGGAAACAGTGGCTGACTTTATTTTGGGGGGCTCCAAAATCACTGCAGATGGTGACTGCTGCCATGAAATTAAAAGATGCTTGCTCCTTGGAAGAAAAGTTATGACCAACCTAGACCGCATATTAAAAAGCAGAGGCATTACTTTGCCAACAAAGGTCCATCTAGTCAAGGCTATGGTTTTTCCAGTGGTCATGTATGGATGTGAGAGTTGGACTGTGAAGAAAGCTGAGCGCCAAAGAATTGATGCTTTTGAACTGTGGTGTTAGAGAAGAATCTTGAGAGTTCCTTGGACTGCAAGGAGATGCAACCAGTCCATCCTAGAGGAGATTAATGCTGGGTGTTCATTGGAAGGACTGATGCTGAAGCTGAAACTCCAATACTTTGGCCACCTGATTTAGAACTGACTCCTTAGAAAAGACCGTGATGCTGGGAAAGATTGAAGGCAGGAGCAAAAGGGGATGAAAGAGGATGGAATGGTTGGATGGCATCACCGAGTCAATGGACATGAGTTTGAGTAAACTCCGGGAGTTGGCAATGGACAGGGAGGCCTGGCGTGCTGCAGTCCACAAGGTCACAGAGAGTTGGACACAACTGAATGACTGAACTGGACTAATGTTTCGTCAAGGAGATACTCTTTGTCAGTATAACAACAATACCTTCCCATAGGACTGTTATGAAAGTGATATAATTCCTGGTGCTGAGAAATGCTGAAGGCAAAATAAGAGGGTGGCAGAGGATGAGATTGTTAGATAGCATCACCGACTCAATGGACACGAATTTGAGCAAACTCAGGGAGATGGTGAAGGATAGGGAAGCCTGGCGTGCTGTAGTCCATGTGTTGCAAAGAACTGGATATGACTTAGTGAATGAACAAGAAAAAAGAATTGCAATATTGCTTTGTGGATAATAGAAGTTTTTAGTGCTAATTAATATTATTAATCAGCTTGTCTTTTTGTCAAATTAACATGAGACTGTACTGGCTTTGAAAGGAGACCCTAGACAGAGCTGGCTTTATATGTGTGAACATGTCCTATTAGATAGTAAGCATTCAATATCCATTTATTACTGTTGTTGTTACCTTTCAAATGGCTTTCAGAGACAGTTGTGTTTGCAAAAGGTGGGAAAGTCAGTTTATGGAGTGCAATTTTTTAAATACAGAAACTAATGATACTGGAAACATATAATCCCACGAATTGCCTTATTCTTCAATATACACAGCACTGAACTGTGTTGTGGCCTTTGATTCCCCCCCCCCCCCCCCCCTTTTCAGGACTTCAAATGCTTACATTCTAGAAAGAGAGTCAACTCTATACTAGCATCCCTCTTAAGGACAAGTTTGGTGAAGCAGAGGTCATGTGTTGCTACTTTCTGGTGTCCCCTGAGAGTGGATTGAGGCTGTCTGATGTCATTCACTCTTTTGGTCACAGGAGAACACACGCTAAGTACAAGAATACTATGTTAGGTAGAAATGTTTTAAAACCTATAAAGGGATAAATAAGCCTCAACAACAATCCTTTTTTCCTGCAAAACTCTATGACAGGGACTCCTGCTCTTTAGCAAGACGAAAGGACAAGGGCAGGATTTATGGTCGTGTATGAAACAAACAAATGATAAAATTGAATATATACAATGGTTTTCTAGACCTCAGGCAATGCAGGAGAGAGATCTTTTTGAGACAAAAATGGATAGGGTGAGAACTATGATTGCCTATGTCAGTGATACATGTAGTAATATGGATAAATCTTCAAAAAATTATGCTTAGGGGAAGAAGCCTGGCAAAAAAATGTGCACTCTGTTTGATTTCCTTCATTCAGAAGTCTAGAAAATGTGATGAATCTCTAGTGACAGAAAGTAGATCTATTGAGGGGATTTGGTGGGGTGGGGGATAGATGACAAAGATAAATGAAGAAACTTTTTGTGATGACAGAGATGCTCATGATTTTGACTGTAGTGATGGTTTCAGAAGGATATTTTGATGTTAAGATTTATAAAGCTGAAAATTTTAAAGGTGTGCTGTTTATAATGTGAACGTACAGCTCAATAAAAAACTGTTAAAGAACAGAGAAGCTATCTTCTATTCTTTCTTCCCTCGACAATACTCAACAAATGCATCACAAAACTACAGAAAATCTAAAGGTTTGAAACACTAATGCTGGAAGACAGAGCATCCTGCCCATCTGCTGCTGGCTTTGAGAACTGCAGCGTTCTGTTGTTTGGACATCACGGCTCCTCATGACGGGGCTGACAGACATGACCTTATGTGTGGCCTACGCTGACTTTGCTCTTCTCATTTGCCTATCAGTTCAGTTCAGTTCAGTTCAGTCGCTCAGTCGTGTCTGACTCTTTGCGACCCCATGGACTGCAGTACGCCAGGCCTCCCTATCCATCAAGAACTCCCGGAGCTTCTCATGTCCATTGAGTCGGTGATGCCATCCAACCATCTCGTCCTCTGTCATCCCCTTCTCCCTCCTTCAATCATTCCCAGCATCAGGGTCTCTTCAAATGAGTCATTTGCCTCTATGTCTATATAATTCACGGCTCTCTGGTGGCTCAGTGGTAAAGAATCTGCCTGTCAATGCAGGAGACACGAGTTCAGTCCTTGATCCAGGAAATTCTTGGGGAGAAGGAAATGACAACCTGCTCCAGTATTCTTGCCTGGGAAATCCCATGGACAGAGAAACCTGGGTGGTTTTAGTCTATGGAGTCATAAGGAGTCGGACATCACTTAGTGACTCACTAACCAATTCTATAATTCATAGCAGAATAGCAAGCAAATCTAATATTAACCATTGTGCTTGTGATTGTTATGGATCTTATATTTTGGTGGTATAAAATAAACAGCATGAGCATCTTCAGAAACATGAAAAGCAAGCCCAAACTTCTGTTCAGGCAGCTTTTGTATGTGTATGTACTTATAGATGGGCTTCCCAGGTGGCGCTAGTGGTAAAGAACCCATCTGCCAATGGAGGAGATGTAAGAGATGCGGGTTTGATCCCTGGGTCAGGAAGATCCCTGGAGAAGGGAATGACTACCCACTCCAGTATTCTTGCCTGGAGAATCCCATGGATAGAGGAGCCTGGCAGGCTTCAGTCCTTGGGGGTCACAAAGAATCGGGCATGACTGAAGTCACTTAGCATGCATGCACTCATATCCTTATAGATAAGATCAGACATAAGCAAAATGTAGGTCCAGTCGCTTTTGAAGAAGTGGATCCTGACTTGGAATTCACCAAAAGACCAACAAGTTCATCTAACCTAGCCTGTCATATGAAATGCAATTTTCTCTTGATGGTTAGTTTTTGTATTTTTCTAATTGATCTATATGGACTTCAGAAAAATGACACTCTTCAAATGATGTACTACTTATTTTTATTTAGTATGACATTTGACATAATTTATAGAATTTGGGCATGGGGCTTCTGGTTGGGAACTCTATTGTAACATTGTTTCTATGGGAAAATCAAAATAAATTTTTAACATTTCAACTTAATGTACTCTTTTCAGGGCTGTTCTTTTTATGAATATAGTATTTACTTGTACTATAAAGTATACATCATTATTATTCAGAATAACTTAGCCATCTGGTCAAATCAATGCCTGGAGATAATAATACCAATTTGGGTACAAAATTGTCTGTGTTCCAAAAGGCAATATGGGAGCGCCTTTTCAAATGACAAATGAAAGAAACTTGTAATACAAGTATGAAAACAAAGAAACAAAAAGTCAACATAGCAAGGGTCACCAACTAAGCAGTAACAGGACATGTTAGTGGACATTACAGAATTGGTTTGTAATTGATGTTTCTGATTCCAAACTAATATAAAAAACTGTGGAAGTTTTGCTGACAGTGGCCAGTCAGCTTTGAAGGCTGTGAACACCATAATTAGAAGAACAGAAAAAAAGAAAGACAAGGCATGTGTTGGAATGGCAGGAAGAGAATAAACTGCTTCTGAATCTTAAGTTGAATTCTATCTCTGCTCCTTCTGAATGCTAAAATACATTTTGCAGTCTCATTAATGTTATTGAAAGTAGACTCTTGTTGAATCATTGTTAATCTCTAAACACCATTTAGCCTTTTGCAACCTAAATTTAAATTGTATGCTAATAGAAATCTCTACACTGCTAAAATTATTTTCAACAAAGGTGTTTATCATTGATGAATGCAATGTATACTTAAGGACAGGTATTGTGTCTGATGTTCGTACTCACAGTATCTAAAATACAGTTTACCAGTCGCATAGACAGAGTTAAACAACTACTTTTGTGTTTTGAGTGTCAAACTCTACTTTCAGAATGTATGAGATGTGGCATTTCTCTCTGAAACAGAGATTTTATGCCTGTATAAGAGTACTGAAGAAATACAGAAAATTTTGCCTTTGTTTTCTATCAAACTATTTCCATGAGTGTCTTAGAAAACCCTCTCACATGCAACCAAAGTTTCCTGGATTATAGAGCTAGAAGGGACCAAGTCTTATTAGTCTCAACACTTTCAGCTTCTGGCACAAATAGGTACCTGGCATATATGGTAAGTGCTCAGTTAATTTTGGTTGGATACATGAATGAGTGAATAAGATCAAACTCTGCCTAGTGTTAAATCTCATTAGACTGGAGCTTGGCTCTCAGGATGTCAGGCATTGAACAAAAACTGTGTCTGACTCTGTAATAATGAATAGGATATAAAGGTGCGCATGGCAGCCACCCAGCCTGAAGGAGGCGGCTGGGTAAGCCGATCAAATACCACAGTGCATCACTAATACACTGTGCTATCAGTAATGAGCAAAAGAAAACTCAAGGGAGCACAGGTGAAGGGGTGAAGGATTTTTAGATGAAGCACTACTTATGTTGGGGCTTGAAAATAAGAAAAATGAATGCAGACATTTTGATTAAAGGTTAACCAAAGGATAAATCTTCAGAATAACATGTTTACATTAACTGAGACTAGTCATAAAAAGCAGACACATATAAGACCAGGTTTCCAAAGAAATGAATGGATAAATGCTCATATGTTGTAATATATTGCCCGAGTTTAAGTGGTATAGCCCCTTCAATAAGCAACAAATATTTTAAGTCAACTGGATGAAATGACATTGGCGAGCTGCCATTTTGCAATGTGCATGTGTGGAAAGCTGCTTCAGTTGTGTCTGATTCTTTGCAACCCTATGGACTGTAGCCCATCAGGCTCCTCTGTCCATGGGATTCTCCAGGCAAGAATACTGGAGGGGATTGCCATGCCCTCCTCCAGGGGATCTTCCCTACCCAGGGATGGAAACTGAGTGTCCTGCATTGCTGGCGGTCTCCTGCATTGCAGGTAGATTCTTTACCAACTGAGCCACCAGGGAATACTCCATCACATGGTGGGTGGGGGGGGGGGGTTCATCGTATGAATTTGGGGAGTGGGGGACAATACAGTTCATAGCAGTGGCTGAGATGGGAACAGACATGTAGTGCTGGGCCAGCTAATAAAGGACAGTCGTGCCCTATTCAGGAGTTTGGGACATTTCCATTGTCAACAAGGAGCTGGAATAGGTATTAAGTAGGGAAATGACGTGATCTAAGTATTTTTAGAAAGGTAACTTTGACAAGCAGCATCTTCTGGCTGCTGCTTCCTGCTGCTTTTAGTGACTCATTAAGTGGCTAGTTGTCAGGCAGCAGGACCTATGCTCAGTAGGATCCAGGGGGTTGAAGACTTTCTCGTGATGTATTATTGAGGTTGTTGCTGTGTTGAGCTCAGTTGCTCAGTCGTGTCTGACTCTTTCTCACCCCATGGATTGTAGCCTGCCAGGCTCCTCTGTCCATGGAATTTTCCAGGCAAGAATACTGGAGTGGGCTGCCATTTCCTCCTCCAGGGGATTATTGGGATATTGTTGCTAAGTAGACTGTGTTAAAATCTTACATGATAATCTTTTTTACTTATTATTTATCCACATAAGTAATTTGAATCATAAGGGTGGCAGTGGTTTCATGAAGCCACAAAGCATTTCTCATTATGAGTGGTTTATTCTCATATCTTGTTGACAAATGAGTTCACCTCTTCTCCTCTTGTCTGTGACTCTAATTTAAGGCAAAACCCTCAGGGCTGTAGCCTGTAGCATCATCTTCTTGCTTCATTATTCTTCATCTTTTTACCTTTTCTTGCTTTGGACCTTTAATTCAGGGGTCTTCACATTTATTCCTTAAAGACACTTAGTACTGAATAACCCTCGATATTTTTATTTACCCCAAATATAGTTAACTGAGAAAGATGCTTGAAAAAGAAATGGAATATTTTTTGAAAAGTAAAAATAGCAATTACAGTAAAACAAAACAAGAAACAGAACAAATAATAAAGCCTCTTGTAACAAGGCAACACTTTGCTATCTGGTTCAAAGATAAAGTCATTTTAAAAGTCATTTAGCTCATGAATGAGATTTTAAAAGGCTTGGAGCATAAAGACAACTTTAAGAAAAGGCACATCATTCTTTCCAAGTGAAAAGCCCAAAGGGACCAAGCCTTGATGCCCCAGATTTCTGAGACAGTTTACGCTGAAATGATTATTTGTTTCTTTTCCAGTTGCCACATATCTAGGTCTCTAGCAGTAGGCAAAATTGTTACTGGCACTATCTTTTTCTGTTAACGTCCTTTTTTTTTTTTTTTTTTTTTTATAGTCCAGTAAATCTAAAGCATGAAATAAATAAAATTCAAAACAAAAACAGATAATTTGAGATGTGGTGCTTTTCTATTTATTTCTAGCATGGGATATTCAGAACCACAAACTGCCACATTTTCATAAACTGCTGTAGTTTCATTATTCTGGACTGTTTTCTTCCCTATAGTTGTGATTATCCCTGACTTCAGCCCCTTTTGGAGTTCACATTTTGGCAGCTTTGACCCCTCTAATGCTCTCCCCATCTGTATTTGGAAGGAAATAAGTGGTTACTTTTCATTCCAGTTCAAGCTGCCACCCCAACCGCAGTGAGAGGCAATGGGTGTCAGAGTAAATTCCAGAACCGGCTTCTCTCAGGGAGCTGCGTGCTGAAGGAGGAGAGTCTGGGCAGTCTCTCCAGGAGTTGGGTTCAGCTGCATCTTGCTTCATCTGCTTCAGCGAGCTTTTCAAGACAAAGTAGGAGTGACTGTATAGAGCAGGGGGTCTCTAAATTTGGTTTCAGGGAGTTTAAGACTCACATGCAGGCCCCATTTGGGAAACCCTGTGTACTGTCTACACATGCTCTGTCTGTGAGTCATGTCCGACTCTTTGCGGCCCCATGGACTGTAGCCTGTCAGGCTCCTCTGTCCATGGGGTTCTCCAGGAAAGAATACTGGAGGTGGTTACCATTCCCTTCTCTGGGGATCTTCCTGACCCAGGGATTGAACCCTCATCTCCTGCGTCTTCTGCATTAGCAGGCAGATTCTTTACCACTGAGCCAACCAGGGAAGCCAGGAGGCATTATTATTATCATGTTATCGGCAGCCCCAGGAATTAGCAACTTCTGACCTCATTTTGAAAGTGGCAGAGGCTTCATCTCAGGTAGCACTCAGGGAGCCAAAGGTGCAGCGCTCATGTGCTGGGAAAATGGGGACACAGATGCACCTCATATTTTGCATGAAAGGAAGAGGCCGCCAGTGGCCTAAAAGGGTTAAAGGAGACTCTAAGTTGCCACTTCCTATCTGAGCCCTTGGCCACCAAGGATTCAGAGGTCAGAAGCGCTCTTCCCACACAAACATCAGCTGCTATAACACACAGTCACCTGTCATTTCTGTGAGGCGGAAGGATGGACAGAGGGCAGAAAGCAGGATTCTGGTACTTGAAGTTCTACAGTGAATGGCAAAATTGGGCACAACATTTAAGACGGCCAACACTTATTGGCTGGATCCATATCCTTCTTTCACATCCAAATTACTTATTTCCGCTCCAAAATATAAACCCTGAAACTTCAAAATAGGACGCTAAAGCTCAAAATGGAAGTCACTATAGAAATGTTCTGTGAGGGATTTTCAGGCTCAGTCTTGTCTTTTCCACTCCTCTTCTCTCCCTGATCTCAACATGAGCAGGTACACTGAACGTCTTGTTCATTCAACATTGCTAACACCAGCATCACAGGAAGGGAGCGCGTGTTCTCTCTGTGCGGATCTGAATGCGTCCCCCAATCAGGCTGAATCACTGCTCCCGACAAGGTCAGGTGCTAATCCCTGGAATCCGTAACTGGTAGTTTATACAGAAAAGGGTCTTTATAAAAGTGACTAAGGGAAGGGTCTCAACAAGGAAGATGATCTGGATTAACCTGGTGGGCCCTGGATGCAATCACAAGTGTCAGTCTAAATGAGAGGCAGAGGGAAGACATAGAAGAGAGAGGTAGAGGGACACATCATGGAGGCAGAGCTTGGAGAGACGCAGGCCTCAGCCAAGGAACATCAGAGCCCCAGACGCTGGAGGAGACAGGAAGGCACATCCCCCCGAGCTTCCCGCGGGAGTGCAGCCCTACCACTGTCTTGATTCTACTCCAGTGAGCCCCATTTCAAACTTCTGGCTTCCAGGCCTGGAAAGAACCTGTTTCTATCATTTTAAGCCACCGAATTTGTGGTCAGACTGGTAACTTAAACAGTGCGATTTTATTTTCTCACTGTTTTGTAGGCTAGAAGTTCAAGATAAACATGTCAGCGAGGGTGACTTCTTCTGAGGCCTTTCTCCTTAGCTTAGAGATACATCTCCCCCATGTCTTCTCCTCGCCTTCCTTCTGGGCAAGTTTGTGTCTGTGTCCCAATCCCTCTTCTTTTAAGGATGCTGAGCATACTGAATTATGACCAACACATATGACCTCAGTTCAGTTTCAATTTCAGTTCAGTCGCTCAGTCGTGTCTATTTGCGACATCATACCTAAATTACCTCTCTAAGGACCCTGTCTGCAAATACAGTCACATTCTGAGATACTGGGGGTTAGGACTCTCAACATATGAATTTTGATGCAGACACAATTCTGAGCATAAAATCAAGTAAAATCATTATCTTTATTTCTATTTATGAGGAAAGACTGAAGTCCAGAACTTTCTTTAATATCACACAGCTGAGGAATCCTGGAGCTTGGATTTCTTGCTCTGACTCCATTACTCAGTTCTAAACAACAACAACAGTAAAGACTCAAAGGGAGATAATGTAGTTGTCTTAGAAGAGTCTTGTTTTTTACATCTCACTGCTCTAGTGTCTGGTTCAGTAAGTTCAGTTTGAAGCTGAAGAAGAACCTATAGCCTAGACATATATATATAATATATATAACAAATATTACTATAAATATATATAAGTATGTATAGTATATATAAAATTATACACACACACACATATATATTTAGGGGAAAGGGAAAGGGAAGTCGTTCAGTCGTGTCCGACTCTTTGCAACCCATGGGCTGCAGCCTACCAGGGTCCTTTGTCCATGGGATTCCACAGGCAAGACTACTGGAGTAGATTGCCATTTCCCTCTCCAGGGAATCCTCCCAACCCAGAGATCGAACCCGGGTCTCCTGCATTGCGGGCAGACGCCTCACCATCTGAGCCACCAAACTGGACGAGAACAAGTCAAATTAAATTATATGTATATATTTAAGTCTACTATAAAACAATTACCCTTACAGCTGATTTCTTGAACTATCACTTTGGAAACAAACAGGCGTCTACAATGAATTATCAAAGTTATCTTTAGGAGAAAGTTAGAAATCTTACATCATAATAGTTTATTTTCATTCTTCTTCAGTAATAATCTCTCTCCTGTGTGTTTCATGAGACACCATCCTTTTTCTTAACAAAAAATTTGATCAAGTTCTAAAAATGTTGTTTGTTAACAGGGAAGAATTTCCAAACACAACATCATTCGTCGAACAAATATTGTTCGAAGATGTTCTGCCAAGAATTTTTCTAAATATTGGGAATAAAGTACAAAAAATGCCCCACAGAAAAATCCTGAATGAAACCTACAGTTTAGTGGGATAAAGCAGAGAGCAAACAATTACACGCCAGAGATTAAATCCAGGGTACATATCAGCCACGCCTTAAAGCGACTGCGTCCACAGCCTGTAGAACACAAGCTCATGAGGGTGGCTTCCAAACTCATGATCCACAGAAATCATGAGAGCTATAAATTAATTATAATTTTTAAAGTCAGTAAATCTTGAAGTGATTTGTTATTCACCATTAGACAGCTAATCAGTTGCTTGCAACACTAATTCAGTTCAAGCATCTGCTCAGTACCTACTTTGCAATGTGTGTGTTGTGCTCATTCATGTCCGACTCTGTGGCCTCATGGACTGTAGCCCGCCAGGCTGCTCTGCCCATGGAATTCTCCAGGCAAGAATACTACAGTGGGTTGCCATTCCCTTCTCCAGGGGGGTCTTCCCGACCCAGGGATCGAACCCTCATCACCTATGTCTTCTGCATTGCAGACAGATACTTTTATCGCTGAGCCATCAGGTAATAGCTTTGTGTTTTAAATTGTTTGCATGATTATTTTATGCTAAGCATTATGGAGCAGCTCGAAATATATTTTTTCCTCCAGGCTGTGTTTGGAAAGCAGTTGTTAATATCAGTTGTCATCTGATATTTTTGAGATGCTACTGAGATCACTAAATGGTTAGGGTCTTTCAAAAGAATGTGGATTCCTATCCAGAGAACCGAATTTTCTACGCTGCTTGTTGAAAAGAGGTCTTCTAGGTAATTATAACACCTGAAAGGTGCTTGAAATGTCCCAATAGATATTCAAAAAAGAGGATTTATCTGTTCCTCTCACTTTATTTTTCATAGGTTAATTCTAACTTTCAACCAATGAAACTAATGTGACTTTAGTATATTTTCATGTAGACAATAAATGTATCTGTTCCCTGTTTTCCAAGTCATTAACTGACTTGAAGGAAGTTAAAAATGCATAGTATATGTACTTGGTTGACCATAAAATGATTGGACTTCTGCAGATGGCCGTGGTTCCACCTGTTAAAGTGGAAGCCTCCACCACCTGAGGAGAGAATGGGGCATATTGCCCTTTCAGTCCAGGATATCTATACAAGGAGGAACCCCCCTCCCCACTCTTATGAATTTCAAATAAATCCATAATAATAAAGCTGGAAATCCTTTGTAAAAACAACAACAGAAACATCTTGGAATTGCCACCTGAATCAAATCTTTGGAAGAGGTGATGATTTCATTGATTTCTGCATAAAACAATGTTGCAGGTCAAAACATAATCTACTGTAGTGTGTGTTACTTAGCTGCTGATCTTAAGAGAAATCTTTATACAAATTACTACAGCATAGCTAATTTGCAAGTATGTTCGAAGATTCAATGCCATCCTTTCTCTTTTTACTGGGCTATGAAGGCATTTGTATTACGGCTTTTTGACACAACTAGATAACATTCACTCAGGGGTTCTCCAGAGAAACCCGCATTTAAATGGTAAATGTATTTGCCCTGAGGCTTATGACAGTTCCTTACTCCTTACACTGTATTTAAAGTTGGTTCCTCAGACACTTTGAAGTGGTACTTGTTTCATTCAGTGGCGATGTATTGATCCTTTTAAGTGGATGGCAGACAAATGCAGCTTTTCTTCTATTTCAATTTATCATGTAACATCATAGAACACTGGAAGGTTGCCACATCATAATTCTGACCAAACTAAGGTCTTTATAATTAAAAAGGAGACACACCATTGAGGAGTTTCTGTAGGCATTGAACACACGCAGTAGCCGTTTTCAGAGAGGGAGACCATGGCCCATGTGAGTACTATGCCGAGCTAAGTTGCTCAGTCTTGTCCAGCTCTTTTGCTCCTCCAGGGACCGTAGCCCACCAGGCTCCTCTGTCCATGGGATTCTCCTGGCAAGAATACTGGAGTGGGTTGCCATGCCCTCCTCCAAGTGGATCTTCCCAACCCAGAGATCGAACCCAGGTCTCCCACACGGTACGTGGATTCTTTACCGTCTGACCCACCAGGGAAGCTAGGGCCATGTGAGTACCTGGAGGAAAAGCATTGCAGGCAGAGGGAACAGCCATGTCAAAGACCCTGAGCAAGAACACTTGGCACGTTCCAGGTACAGAAGGCACTCTGAGATGAAACAGACTGATAGAGAGAATGTGTGGGAGATGAGGACAGGGAGGTGACAGGGACTCAGATCGGACAGGGCCTGCCAGCCTTCATGAAGATTAGGCTTCTTTCTGAGTGAGTTGAATAACCAAGAGAATTTGCACAGAGCTGGGACATTATCTATCATTTATCTTCAAAGGATCACGTTGGTGGCAATGTTGGGAAAAGGTCCTAAGAACCTGTCAATAACTCAGTTAAGAGCAAGTATGGTGGGGCTGGTGGCAGCTTTGGAGGTGTTGAAAAGTGGTTGGAGTCCAGGTGTATGTTGAGGGTGGACTGATGGATTAGATGTGAAGGATGAGCAGAGAAAAGGATTAGGATGAATCTGAGATTTTTGGCTTGAGTAAGGGAAAGACCATGTGCCATTTACTGAGATACAGAAAATAGCCAGTAGCTTTATTTTACACCATAAGTTAACAAAACTTCCCATTGACAACTTCATTTAGTTTTTTGAAAGTTTGGGGAGAACACTTGCCTTCTATAAGTTTCTCTTCCTTCGCATGCTCAGTCACTCAGTTGAGTCTGACTTTCTAGGGATGCTGGGACTGTAGCCTGCCAGGCTCCTCTGTCCACGGGATT
Organism: Cervus elaphus; assembly: GCF_910594005.1. NCBI lineage: Eukaryota > Metazoa > Chordata > Mammalia > Artiodactyla > Cervidae > Cervus > Cervus elaphus. The sequence continues at coordinate 29,493,969 of NC_057840.1, forward strand.
TTCCAGGGAAGGATACTGGAGTGGGTTGCCATTTCCTACTCTGGTGGATCTTCCTGGCCCAGGGGTCAAACCCTCATCTGCATCTCCTACCTTGGCAGGTGGAATTTTTTTTTTTTTTTTTAAATCACTGAGCCACCTGGAAACATCTGGAGCCAATAGTTTGGACTTGAACTCTGGGGAAGTTTCCTGGTAAAGCCTCTCATTCTACTTATAAGAGAGGCTAGCTTGTCCATGGTTTTCTGTAGAATAATTGCAAGAGTGGGTGAGGATGTTAGCTTTAGTGTTTCAGTGATGCTCATAAAAGGAAGAAGAGAGGGAGGAAGGAAGGAAAGCAGGAAGAATGGAAGGAGGGAAGGAAGGGAGAAGAAAAGGAGGAAGGAAAGAAAGGAATCATTTAACCCTAGCTTTTTAAATGATTAACCCTAGGGTTAACCATTTAACCCTAGAGACATCAGATATACTTACAGTCCTCTTGAGGTAGGTGAAGACTTTTTAGTGGGAAAACTAACATCACAAAGTGATATTACATTGATATGATATATTTAAATGTGTGGGCAGATGTCATCCACACTATAGTTTCAGAATGCAGTAAATTCACATTTAAATCTCTTGAAGTACAATGTATCAGAACTTACATGACTATATCCTTCTTTCTTAGATGATTTATTGACAGGCTAGAAGGACAATGCAGGTGATTTCTGCCATGCCGAGTTGGTGCCTATAATGATAAAGACATCGAGTGTATTTTCAAATTCTCTGTCAGTGGACAGCAAATCTTTTACTACACAGCAAAGTAGATTATACAATTAAATGTCAATTGCTTTGAAATGTTTCCATTTATAAGTGTTCAAAGGTGTCCAAGGGCAGTCTTTTACTATAATACAAATATAATTTCTTTTCCCTGTGGCTCCATGCTGGCATTTCAGCATCAGATTCAGATTTTTAGAGCAAACTATGACAATCTTCCAAATAAACTTGGCAAAGAATATGGTCACTTACATACACAATATTCTGAATATTTCAAACCAACTGAGCTTATACTAGTGAAGTAAAAGTCCAATATATGGAATTTTCCTTTTAATATGTGGTCTGTGTTATTACCATGGGAAATGATTAAGTCTTTCTTGACTTGCCAGTGCTTCTAAATTTTGCACCCCCAGGAGATACTTGGTTATGTCTGGAAACATTTTTGGTTGTCATCATTTTGGGGGTGGGGTGGGCTAATAGCATCTAGTGAGGAGAGACTAGGGATACGGCTAAACCGCTTATGGTGCACAGGACAGTCTGCCCAGGAGAGAATCATTCAGTCTGAAATGTCAGTAATGCTGAGGTGGAGAATCCCTGGCTTAGGCCGTTGCTCACAGCTCATTCCATAGCTCACAACACAATTGCAGTCCTTTAGCTGAGCCTTACATTTCTATTGTTCAGCTCAATATTTGAGTGCCAAAGGAAGATTGGCACTATGTTGCATTTCTCGGATGGGAAGAACACACTACTTTGAGGTTACATGGTTTACAGTCATCAGCTGAGTTGAAAGACCATTTGATTTTTCATTAGAAACTGGCAAGTGTACCAGATTAGGGCTTTACCAAGAAAATCATGGGGCTTCCCAGGTGGCTCAGTGGTAAAGAATCTGCCTGCAATGCAGGAGAAGAGACGTGGGTTTGATTCTTGGGTTGGGAGGATTCCCCTGCAGAAGGAAATGGCAACCCACTCCAGTAATCTTGCCTGGGAAATCCCATGGACAGAGCGGCCTGGCGGACTATAGTCCATGGAGTTACAAAAACAGCAGGACATGACTTAGGGACTAAAACAAAGACAGAAGAATATCACGAGGGTTAAAGAGATTTTGAAAGATAATAGTCACCTTTATTTCACTTCTAAGAACTTCGTTAGCCATTCCAGTCCCAAGGCTATCTCTTCACTTGAGTGTCAGTTACAGCTAACAACTCGAGATGCTACACACACACACACACACACACACACACACACACACACACGATTTTAACTGTGGCTGCCAGATATCAATGAGATTCACAGGCCCCTCGTACAATATTCTTGACAATGTGTGCCTGATATTTTGAAGACCATCTGTCTCATTTTAATCTAGAATACACTCTGCCAAAGGTTTTGCATGCCAAATGACTTTTTAAAAAATCTTGTGCTGTGTTAAAAAATGTTTTAAAATATTTTTATTGAGGTAAAATTCACACACCATAAAACCCAGCCATTTAAAGTGTTCAGTTCAATTCAGTTCAGTCGCTCAGTCGTGTCCGACTAAAGTGTACTATTCAATTTTTAAAGTACACTCACAGAATTGCGCAATTATTGCTAGAATCTAAGTTTAAAACTTAGAATCTTCATTCTCCCATAAAGAAACCTCATAATTATTAGCAATCACTCCACATACCCCAGCTCCCTCAGACCTAGGCAACCAGTAACGAATTTTTTAATTCTATATTTGCACTATTCTAGACATTTCATATAAATAGAAGCACATGGTATTTTACTACTGGTTTCTTTCACTCAGAATGTTTTCAAGATTCATCCTTTAATAGTATGTATCAGGGACTTTTTCCTTTTGTCTAAATACTATTCCGTCGTATATTTACAATATTTTGTTTATCCATTTGTCATTCGATGACATGAATGAGGTTTAGGGTGGGACCCTGATTCAATATGACTTGTGTCCTTGTAAAAAGAGAGACACCAAGGGTATATGAGTGAGTTTCCCAGTTGGCTCAGTGGTAAAGAATCTGCCTATCAATTCAGGAGCTGTGGGAGACGCGGGTTCAATCCCTGGGTGGGGAAGAACCCCTGGAGAGGCTAATAACAACCCACTCCAGTATTCTTGGCTGGAGAATCCCATGGACAGAGAAGCCTGGTGGGCTACAGTCCTTGGCGTTGCAAAGAGGCGGCCATGACTGAATGACATGTATGCACACGTATGCACACACGTATGCACACACGTATGCACAGAGAGGAGAGACCATGGGAAGGCACCTTGATCTTCAACTTCTAGCCTCCAGAACGGTGAGAAATAAATTTATGTGTTTTAAGGCACCCAGTCTGTGGTGTTTTGTTATGGAAGCCCTAGGTGACTAATATGCTTAGGAGTGGAATTGCTGGGTCATGTGGTAACTCTATGTTTAACAATGTGCAGAACTGCCAAATTATCCACAAGCAGGTCTTCGTATGAATATATGTTTTCTTTTTAGCAAACACATAGGAGTGGCAGAGCTGAAAGTACTATGTTTAACTTTTTAAGAGATGGACAAATGGTTTTCCAAAGAGACTGTGCCGTTTTACATTCCCACCAGCAGTGTCTGCAAGTTCCAACTTTCCGTTTCCTTGTCCAAACTTGTCATTGTCTGTGTTGATTATAGTCATCCCAGTGGGTGTGAAATGGTACTTCATTATGTGTTTCTTTTTTTTCCCCTACAAGGTTTATTTATTTGTGTGTGTCTTTTCTTCCCCCCTAGGATTTATTTATTTTTTTGAGCCCTTTTAGGTTCATAGCAAAATTGAGCAGAAAGTAGTGTTCCCAGAAAACTCGCATCCATGTCTACCCCACCTCAACTCTCCCACTATCAATATCACATGTCAGAGTGGTGCACTTGTAATTTATTACAACTGATGAAACCTACTTTGTCACATCTTTATCACCCAGGGTCCATGGTTTATATTAGGTTTCCCTCTTGGTGTTGTAGACAATGGAAAATAACACGGATCCACTGTTGTAGTTGTCCTGTGGAATTGTTTCACCACTCGGAGGTCCTCTGGGCTCTGTTATTCATTCCTCTCCCCTCCCGCAACCTCTTCATTAGGGTTTTGATGGCTTTTGTATCTTCCTCATGACTAATGCTGTTCATCATCTTTCCATGTGCTTATGGCCACTTGTCTTTCTCAGAGGGGAGACACAGGTCAAGTTGTACAAACTGTTAGTTATGGGTATGTACAGTACGATGGCCGTGGTTCGTGTCTCTTACATTTGCCTGTGTTCACAGGTGGGTTCTTTACCCCTAGTGTCAGCTGGGAAGCCCCATTAGTGATATAATATTGTGCCAATATGAAATATACATAGTATTTTTTAAAGTAATTTTTTAGAACTTTTAGATTTATTAAGCTTTTGGTATCTTCATTTTGAAATAAAACATGTCTATTAAAAATTCCTTTGCCCATTTAAAAATTGGATTGTCTTATTACTGAATATCAGTGTTTTTTAAAGGTCCAGTTTGCCTTTAGCATGAGAGAAAACACTATAGCATATAATACTGAACAGTGGTCTTCTGAGCAGGTTTCACTGCTCCTTCATGTCTGGGATCCACTGACTGTCAAAGTAGTTGACTTGTAATTTCAGGGCAGAGGCACCACTTTTCTTGGCAGCTGGACTCATAGGAGTCCAAAAGAAACAAACAGCTTTAGGCAATTTTCAATAAATCTTATGTAACAGTGTAACAGTTTCTGATATCACAATCAGAATAGAATCAAACAGTACATCTTACTATTTAATGTGAAACACACAGGAATAGCACAGCTAGAGGAAAAGTGTTAAATGATTTTAACGTTCATTAGCTCGTTCTCTTTATCAGACAGGATGTCTGCCAATTTTAGTAACCCACTCAACTCTTCTCTAGGGTCAACAGTGTTTGTCAGTTATTCCAACCAATTAAATTCAGCAACTATTAACTGTACCATTGGAAAAGACCCTGACGCTGGGAAAGGTTGAGGGCAGGAGGAGAAGAGGGCAACAGAGGATGAGATGGTTGGATGGCATCATCGACTCAATGGACATGAGTGTGAGCAAACTCTGGGAGACAGGGATGGACAGGGAGGCCTGTGGTGCTGCAGTCCATGGGGCTGCAAAGAGTTGGACATGGCTGAGCAAATAAAAAAACAATAGCAAAAGTTTATTGCACACCCAACAACAAACATTTAATGCCTTTTCTACTGAATTCATTGAGATACTTGATGTTTTAGAAAGAAATAGATGCATTCTATGTTTACTCACTTTTTAGAAAAGGAAATAGCAGCCTCCCTTTTTTAGTATTTATTATTCATTTGGCTAAAGAGATTCTGGAACTTAGCACTGAATATTTTGGCAGAAAGAAAATCTAAAATGGAAAATGCCATGGTGATTTAACTACCAGATTTAAAAGAGCCTTAAAGTTCACTTGTACTTAAAAACTTTCAGAAATTATTTCACTAACTCCTTTTGAGAACTCATGTTGTGTTCAAAATTTCCTTTCTCCATGGAGAATCAATGTCGTAATGGATGCTTCAGGCCTGTTCTCTGATTTTAGTAAACCAGCTCCTCCCTGCTGGTATCTTATAAGGATGAAATTCTTCACCACAACTATTTACCTGATAGTATGAGTAGCCCTCATGTTCACTTAAATAGGCGACATGTGACTGCCATATAAATGGATGGGAATAAAGGTGTTGGTCTGCATATTAAATAAGAGGAAGCTTGTTTTTTGTAAATAACCCTCCACTCTGAATGAGTTCCAATATCTTCTTTCCACATCTTAATGGACCTCCATGCCGATCCCTGGAATGTGTACATGGGAGTCCACTTACTGAGCCAATGATATTCATGAACTATCCTTTCTTTGGGGTGCAATCTTTATTGTTTAGATGTTTAAGTCACAGTTAAACAGTTTTGAGTATATTTTTAAAGAAACATTACAATGCTATTTAAAAGTGGTAGCATAAACCGTATCACCCATTTGTTTCTCCAAGGATAGCCTGGATCAAGAGTTCAACCAGAGAAACAAAACCTGTTAGAGATACATATTCAAGGATTTATTGCAAGGCATTGGCTGATGTGATTGTGGAGGCTGGCTAGGCAAGTCTGCAGTCCAGAGGGCAGGCCATCAGGAAGGACAGGCTGGAACTCTAAGGCATGAGTTGAAGTTGCTGTCCACGGGTGGAATTTCTCCTGGGAAGTCTCATGTCTGCTTGGAAAGACTCTCAACTGATTAATCAAGCCTGCCCAGCTCATCTAGAATAATCTCCTTTAAAGCCAGCCGATTATGGACACTAGTCGTATCTACAAAAACATTTCATAGCCACACAGTATCTGATCAGTTGAGACTACAGCCTGGACAAAATGACTCGTAAATCTGACCATCACAGGTGACAATAATTTCTGTGTTCCTGGGGCAGTCACAGAATATCACTTGTTTACATTCATGTGGACACAGCTTTTATAAGCTGCTACATGCAACCTCAACCATTTCATTTTTTTTTTTTAACAAAGTATAAGGTGTAAAATTAAATGGAACTCTTTGTTTTATAGTCTACCAGACTTGCAAACACAGCTACCGCTGTGTGAACAGACTTCCTCCTACAATAGGCCTTTGCCCATGATCAACAAAACTGTGCATACAGCAACTTACAACGTGGCCAGAAAAATTTGCCCATTCCCTGCCTTGCTCCTGCTGAGGAGACACTGAAGTTAATTTAAAAATAGGCTATTATAGTTTTCAAATTTTTTGGTCTCAGGATCTTTAGGTGCATCAGAATTATTGCGGACTCTGAAGAGCTTTTGTTTACATGGGTTGTGCTTGCCAGTTTGCTTTGCTTTGCTTTGCTTGCCTGCTCAGTCATGTCTGACTCTGCGACTCCACAGACTGTAGGCCACCAGGCTTCTCTGTTCATGGGATTATGCTGGGAAGAATACTGGAGTGGGTTCCTCCTCCAGGGGATCTTCCTAACCCAGGCCTATGGCTTCTGCATTGGCAGGTGGATTCTTTACCACCTGAGCCGCCTGGGAAGCCGGTTTGGGCTGCTACAAAACTCTCCTGGGACCTGCAGACTGTACACAGGGGGACTTCCCCTCTGAAGCTCATCTGGGGAACCTCTTCCTCTTTCTAAGGAAATCTGGGCACAAATGTCTGCTCCCCAAGGTACCAGAAGGATCAGTCATCAGAACCGCGAGGCATACAAATCACACATGTGAAAAGATCCCACATGCTGAAAATAGGTCCTTGCTCAAAATTGTTTTTTGAATAGGCTCTATTGAGGGCTTGGAACTTAAGAGCAGGTTTACTAGGAGACAAAGATACCACAGGGGTTTGGAGATTAAACTCTTGAAGAAAAGGCTGAAGTGATGGAATATCTGAATGGCAGAAAGAAAAATTTACTGAATAATTTAGTCATCCATACAAAGAATTGTTACACAGGTAATGGAGCTTAAATTTTATTTCTATTTTGCAAGGAAAAAGCATAAGCTGTAGTACGAAGGATTTGGTTCCAATATAACACAGTTTTAATAAACAAAATCGGTCTTGAGAGTCACTGGTATTAAATAATGAAATAAGGTTCAAGGGATGGTACAGGACCTTCAAAGACAAAGTATGCAGGGCTCTGAAAGGCTGACTGAAGGCAAAGGAAAGTTGCGGATGTCAACTTTGGTCCCGGCCAAGTTCTCCTGCTATTTTCTGTATGTGGTAGTCTGTTAACTCAGAGGCAACACCACATACCCACTATGAGAACTGAGTTCCCTTTGCGGTTTATCCATTACTCCTTCCTTTAAAGGAAGGCTCACAAGTGGTTCACATTCAAGTCTTATGTGTGATAGCATTTATGTGAAATTCACAACGCAATGAAGGTACACAGAAATTCTTGTACATTATATAAAATGTAGAGCTGACTGATCCCACTTTGAAGAAGCATTATGGAAGTTTAGATTTTCTTTACCAGAGTAGACAGGTTTAAAACATATTGCTTGCACTGTTTCATTTTAGTAGCATGTCATTTTTATATTGCTATGCCAGTAAGAAATTAAGAAATAGCATATAATTGTGGGATTTTGTTTAATTTCTAGAAAAATTGAAAGATACTTTTTATTCAGCTTAACAAGGCCTGAGCTCTTTTAGCATAGGTGATTTTTGCATTTCTCAAAGATTATCCTATAGTTTAATAAACATAAAAAAACTCAAGCACAACTAAATATTGGGAGAACTTGCAAAGGAGAGCACAAGATTTAAAAGACATCATTTGTTTCTTTGTCTACTTAACAGGGTAACTTGGGTTGATGATTAATCTTGCATTGTTAAATTCAAATCCTAAATATTTTGACAAATACTGTCAAGTTTGATAACTATTTGTAAAGAATTTGTGGTTGTTTGTTGAATTATCATGTCAAGAGTTTTAAGTTTGTTATTAATACAGTATAAAAGGGACCAATCCCTAACAAGCTATCTCTAAAACACGGGCCATTCTGAGATCACAAAGAGAAAAGCTGAAGCTGCAATAAATACAGTACAGCTACCTGAGTTTGAAGCAAGAGACAAAGGAATTAGGTGTGTGTATTTCACAGTATATATAAATAAGTCTTTTCAGTCCTAGTAAGCTTACTTGGATTCATTTGAGAGAGATGCAGGGCTTTCCTGGTGGCTCATTGGGTAAAGAATCCGCCTGCCAATGCAGGAGACTGGGGTTTGATCCCTGACCTGGGAAGATCCCACATGCTGTGACGCAACTAAGCCCATGTGCCACAACTACGGAGCCTCTGCTCTAGAGCAGAGAGTGAGCCCATGTGCCGCAGCCACTGAAGCCGGTATGCCCTAGAGCCCATGCTCCACAATAAGAGAAGCCACTGCAATTAGCCCGTGCACCGCAACCAAAGAGTAGCCCCCAGCTCACTGCAACTAGAGAAAAAGCCCACGTAGCAACAAAGATCCAGCACAAGCAAAAATAATTAAATAAAAAATGGAAAAAAAAAAAAAAGAGAGAGATACAGTCCCAGTTCCAAACACACTTCAGCTCACTAAGGACTTGAATTACATTATTATTTTCCCTCTGTGGTTCATTAATAAAGTACTCATTTAAGATTAACTATTTTTAAGTACAGTGATATTTCAGAAAATGTAAAAAGACAGGAGGGAAAAAAAAAAGCCCTTTGTTTGCAGCCAAGATGTGGAGACTAGATTGGAATTTATTTTGAACAATTATTTGGGAGAACAGTCACAACTATGAGAAATGCTGGACTGGATGAAGCACAAGCTGGAATCAAGATTGCTGGGAGAACTATCAATAACCTCAGATATGCAGATGACACCACCCTTATAGCAGAAAGTGAAGAACTAAAGAGCCTCTTGATGAAAGTGAAAGAGGAGAGTGAAAAAGTTAGCTTAAAGCTCAACATTCAGAAAACTAAGATCATGGCATTCAGTCCCATGAATCATGGGATCTATTTCCTATCTATCTAGATCATGGCATCTATTTCCTTATGGCAAATAGATGAGGAAACAGTGAGACTTCTTTTTTTGGGCTCCAAAATCACTGCAGATGGTGACTGCTGCCATGAAATTAAAAGATGCTTGCTCCTTGAAAGAAAAGCTATGACCAATCTAGATAGCTTATTAAAAAGCAGAGACATTACTTTGCCAACAAAGGTCTGTCTAGTCAAAGCTATGGTATTTCTAGTAGTCACATATGGATGTAAGAGTTGGACTATGAAGAAAGCTGAGTGCTGAAGAATTGATGCTGTTGAACTGTGGTGTTGGAGAAGACTCTTGAGAGTCCGTTGGACTGCAAGGAGATCCAACCAGTCCATCCTAAAGGAAATCAGTCCTGAATATTCATTGGAAGAACTGATGCTGAAGCTGAAACTCCAATACTTTGGCTACCTGATGCGAAGAACTGACTCATGTGAAAAGACTCCGATGCTGGGAAAGATTGAAGGCGGGAGGAGAAGGGGACGACAGAGGATGAGATGGTTGGATGGCATCACCGACTCAATGGACATGAGTCTGAGTAAACTCCGGGAGCTGGTGATGGACAGGGAGGCCTGGCGTGCTGCAGGCCATGGGGTCGCAAAGAGTCAGACACGACTGAGCGCCTGAACTATCACAACTAGAAAGAATAAATGTCTATAAAATATAGGGTTCTGTGGTTTAAACAATTCTGACACCTTTTGTTGAAAGACCAAAACAAACAAAAAATGAAAACCATGCAGTATGTTCTATGGATCAGAAATTTAATAAATGCCCGAATTTCAATTTACACTAAAATATTTATTTAATTGATGACATTGTACAGAAATAAATAAGAGCAGTTTTTCTCTAATACAGATAGGTATATTTAACTATTTATATTTTTATATTTCTCTTTATACAAAATTGAAGCATTATCAAATTACTTTCCCTAAAACTGTAGCGCAAAAAGGAATACTAGGAAACAGAAAGAAATACTGAAACGTGTTCATCATTAAATTAGAACCAAGGGCCTTCTGAATTGCAGCAAGGTATGATTTAGAGAAAGAACATGAGATTTGGAGCCAAGGGACCTGGGCTCCGCTGTTTACTTGCTATGTGTCATAGGCATATTTCTCAGTATTTCTGAATCTCAGTTCTCCACTTTTAAAACAGGAATGTTATAAATTTCATCAACTTCACAGGACTGATGGGCAAATTAAACACATAAATGTATAGGAAAGCTCTTTATAACACATAAAGAGCTACAAAAATAATAGTTTTGTCTAATTTCATATAAAAGAATCAATGCATATCTTCCTTCAACTGAAGAATAAGCACCAAAAATGTGTGTGTGTTTTCTTCAGTTGGATTATGTCACTCTATAAACCAGAATAAGAAAATGCACCTTAACTAAGCACCAAAGCCTCTTGGACAAATGTGATCCAGGATATATTTGTTAGTTTTCTGGACAACTAAGTAGGAGTTAATGAGTCCTGAGGGTCATTTGAAACTCTGAAGGCTCAAAGAAAATAAATCAAGAACATTTGTATTACATCAAATGGCTAGGATACAACAAGCTACTCCTTATTTAACAATTTCAAAGTCCATTAATTCTTCACAGAAGAAGAAACACTGGGTTATTATCACTTGCAATTATTTGCTTCTATGAATGTGACATTCTCTTGTTACAAAGATCAAATGCTAGGTCTTGAGGGAAGTACTAGTGGAATGAAATAACAAACACTATCATAAATTTAGATATTAGTGGTTAAAAAGTCTAGTTACACAAGAACATGGGAAAGAAAAAGAATCCAAGACATTAGTATGTAATAATGGTAAAAAAAAACAAAACAAAACCCTGCCATATTGCTATAATCATAAGAACTGAAATTATAGACACTGCAATATTTATAGATCAATCTTAAAACGTAAACATTTAGTAACACAAATTAAAAGTAGAGAAAATAGACAATTTTAATTAAACATTAATACACTTAATAAAGCTACGTTAACTGCTTATACTGATAATATTTAACATATAATAGAAATACTTAAAGTGTTCAGTGTTTTGATTTATAGTAGCAAGATACAGAGAAAAGAAATAATTGTCTAATATTAACTTACTGTTGGAGCTGCATTACTCTGAAGTTACTATTTATGGAGTTACAGTCTATAACTACTCAAAGAACTGGGAGCTAATATAATTCACCATCTTTTAAAAATATTACTAATAATATACTGGTGAATCCTGTGCTAAAGATACTGAAGGCTCTTCCAAAAATGAGATCTATGTTGGTTGAGTATAGCGAGTCATATAAAACTAGAATAGCTGAGTTACTCTCTTATTCTAACTTCTTTTTAAGACTGATCTTATCAAAAGAAAAGTACACAATACCTCTCTTAATTCCCTCAGATAGAGATATTCTTTGGAATAAAAATAAGTATTTTTTGTGTGTGCGTGTGTGCAATCGCTCAGTGGTGTCAAACTCTTTTGTGACCACCGTGGATTATAGCCAGCCAGGCTTCTTTGTCCCTGGGATTCTCCAGGCAAGAATACTAGAGTGGGTTGCCATTTCCTCCTCCAGGTGATCTTCCTGACCCAGGGATCAAACCCATGTTTCCTGCATTGGCAGGTGGACTCTTCACCACTGTGCCACCCAGGAAGCCCAAACATTTTATTAGGAGTGTAAAATTAAAGATCTTTATAGCTATTATGGAAATAGTATATTGAAAAGGACTCGAAAACTACTGGACTGTACAACCAAAAAAGCGATAAATTCATTCAACTAAGAACAGTGTTTACTGACATCTACTGGATTGTTTTACTTATAACTTTATTCTATAAACTATGAAAAATTTAAAATACACTAAAGTCTGGACTGAATCACATGTACTTCATTCAAGGTCTTCGGTGTCTTTGGTAAATAGGTCTGCCAGGTCAGCCACGGTCAAGACGGAGGCCTCGGAATGCTTTGCGGAAGGGTTTGTGTGACTGCACGATTTTCCAAGTGAGCAGGATCAGAAAGAAACCCCAAGAAATAAATTATTATGTATGTCTTTATATACTGTTCTGGTCTCATAATAATGTAAGACATAAAAATATATTAATATTATATTCTTAATATAAGAGTATGTTCCTAAGTTTTTATAACTGAGTTGTAAGAAACTCCTAGAAGATGATGGGATCATTATTACAACTTGTTAAAATTAGGAAAGATTTCTATATAGCATTTTCAAACTTTGACATAAAATGTTTTCCTCTGTAGACTTAATAAACAAAACTCCTTGCCAACTACTACTAAGGCTTTCACCTTACAACTTACCTTCTTAGTATCCAAAGTTAACTTATTTCAAGAAACATTCAAGCTGCTGCTTTTATTGAGGCAGCTTAAATATAACCACTGAATTCTGTTATATTCGTGTTTGAGGCAAACAGCTTCTGTGGCAGCCTCTCTCTTGCCCACAGACACCCGTGAGAGGAGCTCTGGTTCCCAATGGCTGCTCTACTGTGCCAAGCACTAACACCTCTGCAGAAACCGTCCCTTCCAAGGCAATCATCTCTTCTGAGTGTATCTTCCAATCACACCTGTCTCACCACAATTCAGTTAGGCATCAGTTTATGTTTCAAAATGACTTGAAAGAAAATATATTCGGAAGTAAATGTTACCAAGTTTTATGATTCCAAACTTAAGTTTTTAAAATTAAGGCTGCTTTTAGTCTCCCTGCTTCTGCTCTGCCTGTTAAGAATAATAATATAATTACCAGCCTAGTTTTAAGTTCACACCTTTTCACTTGCATATGACCAACAAGTGTGCTCTAAGTTTCATGTTACAGATTTCAGATTAAGGCTTTTAGGTTGGGCGTAAAGATAGATTTCATTTAAAAAGTAATCCAGCATGGCAAGGAAATGTAGGATAGTTCTCCCAAAGCCCTCTGCTGGCAAAATATATATGGGTGATTGAAAGTATAATAGCTCTGAAATAAAGTTTCTTTAACAGTAGAACCATTTAAATATTTTTTTATGTATTTGCTGTTGTTGTTCAGTCTCTAAGTCATGTCCAACTCTTTGGGACCCCCATGGACTGCAGCACTCCAGGCTTCCCTGTCCTTCACTATCGCCCAGAGTTTGCTCAAACTTGTAATCCCTATTAATAAATTAAGTCAAGTATAGAATGCCTGGAGTGTTAGCTGGGAAGTTTTGGATAGGTAAAATGTCATACCTTGCTCTATAAAAAGTATTTTATCTTACATCTTTTGGTTGACTAAGTGATCATCTAGGTGAAGAAGTTCTACATGCTTACACAACCTTATAAGAACAGGAAAACTTCTGTCATCCACTTGAAGTAAACTGTTACTTACCTCCTTTCAGCAGTTTTCAGCATTGCTTGCATTCTTTCTTCTATTGTCGCTTTTATTAAGAATCTGTGTACAATAGTTGGTCTAGAAGGTACATAACAATGATAAATTTAAAAACACCCGTAGAACAGTTTAGAAGAAATAAACTTCACATATTACATGCTATATTTATCAGTCAGTATCTGCTGTGGCAGGCACTAAGCAGGTGCTGGGGTGAGGGGGTTTGGTCAACAGTGAATACAAGAAACTAATCTCAATGAACCAATATCTACAGTATCTACTGAGGGCAGCCGTAGTAAAAACATCACGTAAGACATTTTCAGGTATAGACAAGGTCATGAGGAGGCTGACACATGACCTGAAACAGGACTGTTGAGAATAGGTGGCTATAAGCAGAGGAGGAGAGCGAGGAGCAGTCTGCCAGAGGCAGCAGTAAATCAATGCCAAGTCCGAGCACAAGCTTCGGAAGTCTGAGGGGCAGAAGGAGGCTAGCAGGGACGAAGCATCTGGTGAGGCGGAGGGAGGCTGGCTTCCCTTCCTGCCCAGCCACCTGCAGGGTGGCTTAATCCTCCTTACCCTGCCCCTAACATAGTATATGTATTTACTCGTTATGTTTATTGTTTACCATCTGTCTCTACCAACCCCCTACAACTAGTATTTAAGCTCGCTGACAGCATCTCAAGTACTCAGAACAGTGCTTGGCACACAGAAGGAGCTCAACAAAAATTTACTGAATGGACTCTGTGGGTACTGTTGGAGGCAGACAGCTCAAGCTGGTGATGGAAAGATGAGTTACTTCTACTCTGACTGTAGCTGTTTTCCCTTTTCTCCCTCAACAAGGAGGAGGAACAGAGAGAAAAATCTATATACTAGGGAAGGAAAGTAGGATTGTTAAGCAGTGTTGAGCGGCCTTTATAGACTTGTGGTCTTACATCTGAGATAAGCCCACTGTATACTTTAGAAAACAGTAAGATAAGAAGCCAGTGTTTAAAAATATAAGACAAGGTGAAAACAAACAGGGACCTCTCTGGTGGTCTGCAATTCCATTTCTGGGGCTGTGGGTTTGCTCCTGGTCAGGGTACTAAGATAACCACATGCAGTGTGGTATGGCCCCAAACCAAACAAAACCATCCCTGTCCCCCACAAAAATCCAAACCAAAGAAACAAAAGACCCAGTAAGACATAACTACATTTTAAATGATACTTAGTAGTACTTTAGAACAGTCTTGCATTTATTACAATTATATTACTTTGTCATATTTTGCTTGATAAATGTCTCTTTCCTGCTTAAAATTAAAGTCATCATTTGCTCTCTCGGCCACTGCTTACAGAGCAGGCCACATTTCTGAGTGTGGCATACAAGACCTGCCAGTCTTCTCCACTTACTTTATACTCCAGCAACTTCAAACTCCTGAAGGTCCTGAGAAACATCATGTTGGTTTTCTCCTCTGTGTTTCTGCACAAGCAACTCTCTGCTGTGTGAGCACTCTTCTCTAGCTCAACTCTGGAGTAACTATTCCTTCAGGACTCAATCTAATGAAGCCTCTCCTGACTCTCTAGGGCACAAGAAATCACGCTCTTCTTTGTTACCACAGTATTTCTATTTTTGCACATTCTACTGTAATATGTTAAATCATCTGTTTCCTATATTACATAGTGATCTCCTTGGGGAAACAAGATTATATCTTATTCAATTTGAATCTTCAGGGTATAGTATATTTGTCACCATTGTTTAGTCACTGAATCACGGTGAACTCTTGTGACTCCACAGACTGTAGTCTGCCAGGCTCTTCTGTCCATTGGATTTCCCAGGGAAGAATACTGGAGTGGGTTGCCATTTCCTCCTCCACAGGATCTTTTGGGCCCAGGGATTGAACCCACATCTCCTGTATTGCAGGAGCCTACCAGGGAAGCCTCCAGTGTCTAGAATAATACCTGACATACAGCAAGTGTTCAATCAATATTTTTTTAACTAGTGATTAGTATGGGTGCCACTACCCTTATGGCAGAAAGTTAAAGAGGAACTAAAGAGCCTCTTGATGAAAGTGAAAGCTGGCTTAAAATTCAACATTCAAAAAATGAAGATCATGGCATCCGGTTCCCTCACTTCAAATAGATGGGGAAACAATGGAAACAGTGACAGATTTTATTTTCTTGGGCTCCAAAATCACTGCAGATGGTGACTGCAGCCATGAAATTAAAAGATGTTTGCTCCTTGGAAGAAAAGCTATGACCAACATAGAAAGCATATTAAAAAGCAGAGACATTACTTTGCCAACAAAGGTCCATCTAGTCAAAGGTATGGCTTTTCCAGTAGTCATGTGTGGATGTGAGAGTTGAACCATTAAGAAAGCTGAGTGCTGAATTGGTACTTTTAAACTGTGGTGCTGGAGAAGACACTTAAGAGTCCCTTGGACAGCAAGGAGATCCAACCAGTCTATCCTAAAGGAAATCAGTCCTGAATATTCATTGGAAGGACTGATGCTGAAGCTCCAATACTTTGGCCACCTGATGTGAAGAACTGACTCACTGGAAAAGACCCTGATGTTGGGAAAGATTGAAGGCAGGAGGAGAAGGGGATGACAGAGGATGAGATAGTTGGATGGCATCACCAACTTGATGGACATGAGTTTGAGCAAGCTCTGGGAGTTGGTGATGGACAGGGAAGCCTGGCATGCTGCAGTCCATGCGGCCACAAAGAGTTGGACATGACTAAAGGACTGATCTGAACTGAGTATGGATGCATTAGAACAAATTGAAAGCATCTAATATCTGAGAGGCTGTATAAAGGATAATTATCCATTCTGATATTTGAATAAAAGTAGTACATACTACATAATATTTACTATTAGGTTTACTTTAACTAATTATCTCTTATATTGGATCGGGAAGGTTGTACTTTCCTAAGGGGAAGCATTTATAAAAGAGCTTTTTGTTTACAGTTATGCATGAGATATGGCTTCTTTTAAATACTGGCTACTTCAGCCAATCAAAAATCAGTTCTTCTCAAAGTTATGACAGATGCCTTCAGCTTAATAGTTGTCTTAGGTATTTTAAGAAACTATCTTGATGAAGTGACCAGGGTAGCTTCTGAAGAAGGAAAGACAAAAATATGAGAGCATTTGGGGATTTGCTGTTTGGAGGAGAGTCATTGGAAATCTCAAAATATTTTGTGGTCATATACTAAGAATTGAAAATTTAATATATAAGTAAGTCACTAAAAATGAATAGGTTAAGATGAACATAAATGAAGAGTTTAAATGCTGATCTGTATCTTAGAAGCAGGAGCAAATGTGACTGAGGTTAACTTCAGTCCTTACTTTGTTTGTCCAATCCGGTGCACCCTTCCGATGGCCTGAAGCTCATGGGCAGGGTTCAATATGGGCTCCACCAAGAGAACATGCGTTGCTTCAATGATAGTTAATCCATTAGAACCTGTGTGCAGGGGCAGCAGCAAAATATTGATTTGGGGATCATACTTAAATGCTGACAGGTTCTCCTAAAAAAAGAAAGGTACATTTAAATTTTAGCTAGATAGTTAACAATAAAAGCAGGATACTATAGCTCATGCTAAAATGCTTAACGAGATCCAGGTCATTGTGAAAGGCAATAATTAAGAAAATTAAATGTAAGATGACAAATTTTAGCAAACAAAATCATGTGGCTTGACTTTAAGAAAAAAAAGTGTCACACAACCTCTTGTGTTCTTTATAATACATAGAAGAATCACAAGATACATGTATGTGATGTATGCAAATGAAACTATATGAGCTTAGAGGAAAGAAGGAGTGAGAGAAAGGGCTAGAGTGAGTATAAGAGACATGAATCTGCTAAATTTTCACTTGGTCTTTTTTTGGTGTTTTTCTCTTTTTAGGTGTGTATCTGTCATTGTGCTGAGTGTGAGGTAAGCACAATTTGACCATACGCAGTTCTGCCTAATGCAGTGTTTTTAGAACTTAATTTTAGGGGCACGAGGCCTCTGTCCATTCAAAAGGTATACTATAGGCCATCATTTCCTATGTTAAAGAAACGGACCTCAGTCATAAGATCTTTAAATATGGTTTGCTATGGGTATAACTGAATAGATGGAAAGCAAATGCAGTTTGTTTACTTTGCCTTTAAATGTTAATCTTATAGTCAATCAAGAACTCAAACTGTTTTTGTGGTTTATATGACACACGAAAATAAATGCAAGTAAGCTAGTTAAGAGCAGTTTCAGTTTGTAACTGAATTTACTCCAAAAAACACGAGTAAAATCTTCTTGACATACCTGAAATGTCTTAACACGACTGATCTGTGCAAATTCCATGTTGTTGTCAGTGAGAGCTTTTGAAATAATGTCTAATACATCTTGCCACTAAGAACACAGAAAACAGAAAACCAAATATTTACACATAGCTTTCATGTAAAAAGGATTTGAAAAGGGACTAAATCAAAATAAGCTTTATACCTCAGAATTAAGTAAACAAAAACAAAAACTTCAAGTATAATACCATTAATATTATTTTCTATCCTGAAAGATATTTTAAATCAAATGCTGGTTAAAGATAGGGTAAAAAAATGAGCACCTTTAATAAATGAATTAAGATAAACATAAATAATAGAAAATAAATTATGCAATATATAAATAGATGTGGCTATTTATCTTTCAAAAATGAAAACTAGAAGTTCTACTCAATACCTTTTATTCAATAGGTTAATTTTCTTTTCCTTAACCAAGTACATTTGTGAAATGACTTTCAAGTTTATAGATTTCAATTTTAAAATAGTAATATAAGAAAACCCCTAAGTAAAATTAATATAAAAACATAAAATACAGCTCTGGGAATTGCTTTGTGAAGCATCATCAAATTTCTCTAAAAATAATTCTATTCAATGGATATAGAAAAAAAAAATTAACAAGAAAAAGTCAATCAGTAATTCTAAATCTCAATTATATCACGGCAAACATTAACAGTTAGTTCTCAGATATAAACTGATTAGAAACAGAAAGCCAGTCCGAGTTAACACTGAGGATGTTGACTGTACCGTTGAGAAAACAAGCGCCTTAGCCCCTGGGTCTCTAAGCTGGATTCTCATCAGAGTTCTGACCACAGCTTCCACTTTCGTAGAATGGCTGCCCTTTGAACACAAAGAAGAAAACCCATTATTATAAAAAAAAATCCAGTTAACAATGGAACAGAAAGTCAATGTAAAACACTATCAAAACTGTATGATAGGTACATATGTGTTTATTCTTTTTCATTTCATATTTGCTGGAAATTTTCTTTAGCCTCAAACTGCAGAAGTTACAGATTTATACCCCAAGAAAATCAAATATAAAAAAGCACTCCAGAAATTCCCAAGACCCTAAGATAAGCTTTTTTAGTTAAGTGGCTACATTTTGCAATTACAAAACTTTGTTATTTTAGACAAGAAGAATATATATTAAAAAACACTCGTCACTTTAGATAGTATGGCACTGAAACTGTTCAGAATATAATGAATCAAAACTCTAACGTAAGCAAATAGTAAAAGAACCTAACCCACAAAAAATCCTTTAAGGGCATTACAAAGGACAATGACAGAGGTACAAATGATGTCCACTTGGACAGAGGCAGATTTATACAAAGCTAGATAAACACTTAAAAACTGCTTTCTGTACCCTGCATAACCGTTTCTAAGATAAAGGAATAAGAAAATGAAGAAATAAAGCAAGTGTTTTTGAAGCCTTCATTGAAAAAGTTTTCCTCCTAGAATGCTGTGGGAGACTGTATGACATGGAGCTTAAGGGCATGAGATTTTGAGTGAGATAAACTGAAATTCAACTGCCAGTTCTGCAGCTCCTTAGTTATAAAGATTCTAACCTTTCTAAGCCTCACTTTGTCAAGCAGGGATGTTAATTTTATCTATTTCCAAAGGCTGCTGTGATGGTTGAAGGAGAAAATGTGTACAAAGTGTTTAGCCCAATACTCCAAAGAGTAGACACCTGGTAACCTTTCAGAGACATCAGATCACCCTACAAGTGTAACCAAAAAGTAAAAATATTTCCATACTACTCTTACCCTCACATCACACCCCCTTACTACTTTTACACTGAGATACTTAAAGGTAAAAAGAGAAACAAATAAGGAGAAAGCTTTACTAAGTTTAAAGTCACCAACAAAGAATTAAGGAATATTTTTAAATTCTCATATTAAAGTCCTATATCTACATTTATTTCTCTGGATGTATAGACTTTCAATTATACTTGAAAGGTTAAAAAGTATAAGGGACCTATTTCAATCTAAAAATTATCTTAAATAAGAGCAAAACTATCTCAAATAAAAGAAAACAGGAAATTAACATAAAGTGATCATTTTAGCAGTTAAGAAAGAAACTTCCATGTTCCCTGCAAGGTCTCATTTTCAAAGATATTTTCAAGTGAAACACCAGGATAACTATGAACCCTTCTAAAATTAAGCTGCTTCTTACAAAAATTTCAAAAGAAAACAGAATAACCTTTTATAAGCAAAATTCCAACCTGGAGTGCTAACTCTGTGAAGGAAAAGACTAGAGTTCAGTTCAGTTCAGCCGCTCAGTCGTGTCTGACTCTGCGACCCCATGGACTGCAGCACTCCAGGCCTCCCTGTCTATCACCAACTCCCAGAGTTTACTCAAACTCATGTCCATAGAGTTGGTGATGCCATCCAACCATCTCATCCTTTGTCCTCCCCTTCTCCTCCTGCCTTCAATCTTTCCCAGCATCAGGGTCTTTTCACATGAGTCAGTTCTTTGCATCAGGTGGCCAAAATATTGGAATTTCAGTCTCAGCATCAGTCCTTCCAATGAATATTCAGGAATGATTTCCTGTAGGATGGACTTATTGTATCTCCTTGCAGTCCAAGGGACTCTCAAGAGTCTTCTCCAACACCACAGTTCAAAAGCACCAATTCTTTGGTGCTCAGCTTTCTTTATAGTCCAACTCTCACATTTGCTTATTAATATACATTTACATTAATTTCATTCTTTTTTGTTCTTATAAACAATACTTCAGTGACTATACTTAGAGGATTGGGTATGTGTGCACAAATTTTTTGTTGGATAGGCACATCAAACTGGAACTGTTGGTCAAAGATTAAAAAAAAGTTTTTTAGATTATTTGGATTGTGGTAGATTCCCTATCACACTGACCCTAGAAATGCTAGAACTTTAAACTATTAGCAGTTAGATGTGCCTGCTTCTTAGTACACTTGTTAAAGTTCAATTTTTTTGCCAATATCATAGGTAAAATGAGGAACCAAATTTTCATTTATCTGCATTTTCCTGAGAATGAGCTTGAACATCACTTGCTGGCCATTCAGAATTTCTCTTCTGTGAGCTGTCTGTTCATATTCCTTGCCAATAAAAATAAACCAGTTTGTAGGACCACTCAAATACTGCACATGTTAAATTCATGTTGTAAATATTTTCCTATCTTTCTATATGTAGTTCACATTTAATTGTATTAAATGCAATAATGTTAGCAAAAGTGCTATATTAATACATTATATTAGTTTCAGTAACTAATAAATGCTTGATGAATGGTATGTGGATTTATAAACTAGATGTTTTTTGACTTTATTAGGCTTTTCTGTGTTTGACATTTAAATCTGTCTTCCATAAGGGAAAGAGGAGAGATTTTATTTGGAAAGGGACAGCTTTTTCCTTAATTAATTGCCCTGTGATGGTTCTATGTAGTATCATTTGATATGATATCATACCTGAGTATAGAATACTTCTGTCATTTATCAGTTGATATACTGCTTGAAAATATGGACTAAATGGCATTTACTTTTATATCTCTTAGAGCCTTGCATGGTCTTCCATAAATAGTATACACTCAACCAATTTACTTAATGTAAAAGAAAATTTAATATGTACTTTTAAAGTTCTCAATCCCAAACCCAAGTAAAACAATACAGATAAAATGAAAATAAAAGAGGTTAGAATATAATTTAAAACTCTCAACGTATTTTTTTATTCATTCAGAATGATCAACAAAAGGCAAATCAAATCTTGCGATTGATCTCTATCGCTTTCCCAGACAGACTCAGATAAGAACATTCATGAAAGACAAGCAGATTTAATCTAACACAAAGCAAGCTTTGAGGAGGATTTTGGGTTAGTAATATGTAATGAAATCTGGGGAACTGGTCTTAAGAGAAGTCACTGATTGGAGGGTGGTACCATTTCATTCAGGTTTATCAACTCTCATTTTTTTCACCTACCTATGAGCAGCGATAGGAGAGGTTAATAAAGTCAGCAAACCCTGTGGACTTTTAGTTCAAATCCTTAGGATCAGATATCCTTATTCTTAACTTTCTTTTCTCTTTTCTGCTTGTGCTTTTTTTCCCCTTCCAAGTGAAAAGCAAAAGTCTCAACATAATACTGAAAAGGCCATGGTTGGTCTAAGAGCAGAGTCAATAAAAGTGATCAAAGAGATAGGGCAGACTTTCTTCTGTGTCATCCTTCTATCATTCATTCCCTCCAACAATTCATGTAAGTTCACGTTTGATTATTTAAATCATTCAATAAAAATTTTCTATGCACATAAGTGACAAGAACTACAGTAGGCACTGGATGTACAAAGATGAAGATACTCCCTTATTCCCAAGTGCATACAGTCTCATGTATGTTACAGAGTATGGAGAAAAGCAAAGTCTTATACTGCTGGGCTGGCTTGGAAGTGACTTAAGTGAACGCTTTATTGTACCAGCTTTAATAAGCATTATCCTCATTCTACTGTTCTTCTTAATCTTTCTTTTTATCTCATATACATAAACGAACTTTGGCTCAAATCTGCCAGTTTCTGAAGAGACTATACAATGTGGTCACTGCTACAGAAAAGAAACATTCAGTTTGTTGAATAGATTGAAACAGGAAGAAGGTGATAGACTATATACAGGTTATATCTGCATAGGAGGCGATCACAGAAAAGGCAAAAAAGATATAGGAGAGGAAAAAGGGATGTCAATCTAACCCTGTGCAAGGTGTTAAGAGAGTATGAATATTCTCAAGACATGTAAACTGGTAGCCTTAATTCAACCCAGCTGATGTTTTAGCTATGACAACACACAGATGCAAAGTTAGGCTGGAATTAGGAGAGTGCGTAGGAATAGAAACCTCCCCAAACTGCTAGATTATTCCTTAATATCTGAGATTGATAAAGTTGCATTTAATTATAGCACCTCTGTCCTCTTCTATTGTTCTCGTCCCTTTCCTCATTCCTATCCTTTCTTGACAGTCTCCAGTTTTTCCAGATATACATCTGCCAACCCTGACTCTATGATTAATGCTCGGTTTTTCTTTGTTTCTGAAACATCAGTGACCAAGGCCGAGCTTTGGAATAAAGACCCTTCATTTGTCCTCTGCCTCTCTTCACTGTATCTTTGTGGCCATTCTCTCTGAGACACAAGTTCTCTCTAAGGTCAACTAGGAACTATAAAAGGAGACATATGAAGTGCAACCATGCAGACCAAGCCAGTGCCTCTCCTGGTTTTTCTCTCATGAGGTAAGCAGCCAAGAGCATTATAATAGTTAATACTGAAGAAAAAGAATTTGGAATTTTCCTTCTTTACAACAGAAGGATCTTATAAAATATTCTTTATGAAGATTTTTGCTCACCTGCTTATAATTTAATGAGCAAATACACTAGATCTCAAAGCTACATACACAGGTCTTTCACTTTTCGGACAATTAAATACAAAGTGAAAAGCTCCAGGTCACTGGGTCAAGGCAATGAGAGAACGTAGAGCTCCATTAGCAATAAAGGTTAACAAAAAATTTCTCATGAAATCTGGCCTAGAAATTGTCTACTAGCATAACTAAAATCAGAAAGGTCATGTAGCTTCTTATCTATTGTAAGTAGGGATAATTAATTTTTAAAATCAGAGTTAAATTTGATTGGAGTGTGCAGTTCTATACTCTCAGGCTCTTGTAAAATTCTGAAATCACAGACTCTATGTTAAAAGTTGTTAAATGTGTTAGAAGGATAGAAAACTCAGTTTTGTTTCTATCATATATGTAGGAGACCAAAAGAATTCTAACAACAAAGCAATAAAGTAATATTTAACTTAGACACTGATCAACCCCTCTCCTCCAGAATGGGTCTAAATATTTTACCAATGCAACCTAAGAGAGAGGTACTGCTTTTTATTCCCTGAGGTCTTACTACTGGGGAAAGACGGTGCACCTTAGGGAAAACCCATGAGTGTGGTAGAGAAGACAGCGTGCAGATGGCTTCACACTATCCCCTCCACATCTATGTCCTATCTGTTGAGACTCCTGACTTGGAGAAGGGAGAACAGACATGGTACCTCCCAAATGGAGCAGCAAAATGCTACTTATACTTGATTTATATAAACAAAAGAAAAATAGTGCTTTAAGACTAGAAAGTTAGTACTGCTTTGTATTTTTTTTCTTCAGTGACTTATACAATAAAAGTGGAAACTGTGGATTCTGAAGCAGGGCTTGGCAATCCACGACTGAACCCACAGTTCGTTGCCTGTTATATCCCTTCTTCACTGGTCTTAGTCCTTCTTCCTTCGGCTCCTTTTATTTCCTCTGTTAAATCTGTCCCGATGCCTCTCCCACATCTTTTCCTTCCTAGTATCTATGGATTCTCATGGTCAGGCTCAGCTCCACTGGCAGAATTAAAGGCTAAAGGGTCTGCTGTGTTCTGAAGAGCATCAGAAAAAAGTCAACACAATGGAGATGATGAATGTATTCAGTTTTCATCAAACATCACAGAAAATATTCATGCCTATGGATTCTACAGGCAGACCATACCCTTAGAGATTTTATAGACACTACGAATCTGTATATTATCTTTAACATATCTTCACACTATATTCTGTGCTTAGTCGCTCAGTCCTGTCTGACTCTTTGAGACCCCACAGACTGTAGCCCACCAGGCTCCTCTGTCCATGGGATTTCCCAGGCAAGGATACTGGAGTGGGTTGCCATTTCCTTCTCCAGAGGATCCTTCCGACCAAGGGACTGAACCCAGGTTTCCTGCATGGCAGGTGGGTTCTTTACTGTCTGAGCCACCACATTAGTATATATATTCTATACATGTGAAATACACACAAACTAATATATACAAGACATGTCAAATGACGTCTCATAGTAAGGAGGCCAAATCACTTATGACTCTAAAGTGAAGGCAGAATGAAGTCATTTTCAGACGTGCAAAAACTGATTTGCCATTCACATGCTCATCATGTTAAAATTTCTTGATGCAGTTATAGCACAGTGGAAAAAAGAATCAAAGAATGAGGGTTACATGAATAATGATATCAGGTAAGGCTGACACAGAAGTGCAGGAAGCTAGCTAAAAAAGATGAGAACTTCTATTAGACTGGGGTACTTAAAAAAGATTCTTCACTGAAAAGTGAAATTTAAATGAAACAGGATCAGGATTCTGCTCCTTTCTGCATGACTTCAATCACTCTGCTTGGTTCTGTAATGAAAAGTATTTATATAACAAAATGTGGATGTATAAATATTATAATATAAAAATGATACTATCACAAAAATAGAAAGGAAAGGAATGAAGGAGGAATAGATGCATTAATTTCCCCCTATTTTAAAGTGAGGAGTCAGCGGATACTGTCTAAAGCTAGTACTTTAAGAAACAAAATTGATGTATATTACTGAGAATCACAGAGGTGATCTTTGTAACTAAAAATAGAAATTGTTCACAATGGCAAGTCAAAGTAGGATGGATGAAGGAGAACATTAGTTTTCACTGTGTGCCGTTCATTTTATTCTGAATTTATTTTAATCTTTTGTGTAACCTACTTCCACTAAAAAATAACATTATACTGATTTTTGACAGATGAATAAGGGTTTTAGGGGAATGGGTGGGAGACTTGTAATTCTGGGAACTTTTAAACTTATTTTATCAGTGATACAATTGGGATTGTGTTTATCAACAGTGATAAACACTTCCCTGGTGGCTAAGATGGCAAAGAATCTGTCTGTAATGCAGGACATCCAGGTTTGATCCTAGGTTGGGAAGATCCCCTAGAGAAGGGAATGGCTCCCTACTCCAATATTTTTGCCTGGTGAATTCCATGGACAGAGGAGCCTACAGTCAATGGGGTTGCAAAGAGTCAGACATGACTGAGCAACTAACACACATTTTATTACAAATGAACTGTTCTTCTGAATTATGTCATTACTCTAGTGTTGTGTAATACTGTACCTACAGTACCTCTCACTGCTCTGATGTCAAATGGGTGCCTCGCCTGTTAGCGGCCACAGGAAAGGAGTGTCAGGCTTGTTATAAATGGACAATCACAGCTGAAATGGAGCAGAGTTAGTATTTAAATCTTCCAGTTATTACTTGGATTAAGTTTTTGCAATCTTTTAAACTTACTATAAGCGTCAAAGATCCTGAGATTAGAGCTTTTTTGAAGATTCATTTAACTGAAGAACATTACTTTTAAAAAGACAAATTTATACAATTTAGCTCCCTCACACCCCCAAAAGAACTATAATCTCTAATCAGTTATAACTAGGGCTATAATTTGGTAATAGGTCACAGATTTTTCTTTAGGTTTCCTTACTGGTTTGTAACTTCCAAATAACCTGAATGTTTCCTATTTTTAGGAAAACAGTATGGAGGAAGTCATTTCCTGTCTTGGGACTTTCTGACACTACTTTTATTCTGGACTTCTCCTTTTAAAGTAGAGCTGAGTCTTCCAATTTGCCTGTGCTGTCCATAGTAGTTCTAGTTGAGTAAGATCAGTTAACATTGTTTTATTTCTGTCTGCACCTGTTCACCATGCTAAAAACCCAAGTTGATAGTGACAGATACAATTTAGTACAGTTACACAGTTTATATATGATTGATCTCACAAATCAGGAATATTTTTCAAGTACATGCCTGGGAAAATGGTTGGGCTTTACACATGTTTCTTCAATAGTTCAGTGGAAACTCCACCCAGGCAGCCTAGGTGGGAAATTTTACCAGTGCACTTAGCCACAAAAATATCCTGTTCTTTAAAGTATTTTGAATAATTATTTCAAAGAGAAAAAAAGTTAGCAATTGCAAAAAAGTTAAGATTATAGGGGATATTATATGTAAATATAATAGATGGGGAAAACAATGGAAACAGAGACAGACTTTATATTCTTGGCTTCCAAAATCACTGCAGATGGTGACTGCAGCCATGAAATTAAATGACGCTTGTTTCTTGGAAGAAAAGCTATGACAAACCTAGACAGCACATTAAAATGAAGAGACATTACTTTGCCAACAAAGGTCCATCTAGTCAAAGCTATGGTTTTTCCAGTAGTCATGTAGGATGTTAGAGTTGGACTATAAAGGAAGCTGAGCACCAAAGAACTGATGCTTTTTAACTGTGGTGTTAGAAAAGACTCTTGAGAGTCCATTGGACTGCAAGGAGATCCAACCAGTCAATTGTAAAGGAAATCAGTCCTGAATATTCATTGGAAGGACTGATGCTGAAGCTGAAACTCCAATATTTTGGCCACCTAAAACAAAGAGCTGACTCATTGGAAAAGACCCTGATGCCAGGAAAGACTGAAGGCAGGAGGAGAAGGGGACAGCAGAGGATGAGATGGTTGAATGGCATCACTGACTCAATGTACATGAGTTTGAGCAAGCTCATGAGAAGCCTGGGGTGCTGGAGTCCATGGGGTCACAAAGAATCAGACATGACTGAGCGACTGACCACCACCACCAAGATAATATCAAGTATCTTATATAAGAATACTTAGAGGAGCATATTTAAATATAATCACTTGTGGATTATATTTACCAAATTATTTTATGTCAACTTTAAACTCAGAATTTTACAATCATTTTTATTACACCTAGATATTTTAATTATAGTTAGAAACTACAAGACAGACTTTACGAGTCACCTTCAAGTCAACTGAATAAAACTGAAAAAAAAAAAAAAAAGAAACAACATGATCCTACACATAGTATAGTTTGACAAATGGTATTGCTAGGTTTCTCTGAGTTTTAATGTAGAAATACAATATTTTTCTTTTTCTCTACAAAAAGGTTGTATAAAACATCTTTTCTAGCTATAGATTTGCTTGTTAAAACTGCAGATTCCTGGACCAGATCCAAGATCTTAACAAGTTAGAAGTTACAGGAATGCACCTGAAAATAAACTTTAATTTAAAAAACAGAGCACTTGATCACGAGGCACTCAAGTTTCAGAAACTGAAGTGCTGTGTGTGTAGCGGGTGCTGTTTTGCTGTGGCTATATCCATGTATTCTCTCTTGGATAGAAACTTCTTATGACATAAGAATCTTGTTCATTACAGGGTCAGGGTTTCCAATGACAAAAATGCTTTGTATGAAAGGGAGCCAAGCTGAGGACACGGGGCACAGGTCACGTGGGGCCTGTGTTCTGCCAGGAGGCCTACTTCACCCTCCAAAATGCCTGGCAGTTGTCAGAACTCGCAGGGGGAATTTTGTTTACTTTGCGAAATACCCAGGAGGTTCCAAGGGTCATTTAGGAATACTGTGACACAGCTGTTAGGGTAGAGACAGTCTTTAACGTAAATGCATACCCTAATTCACAATGAGTACTTTATTCATTTTATTTCCGTGGTCAATCAGTAGGATTCCTTACATTGTGAAATACCAGTAGAAAAAAAAAGTCTTATATTATTTAATTCTATTTTTATGTTCTCCAAATATCCTTTACCAGAGATCAGCTAGATGATTAAGCACCATGTATGAAATTACATTGTTTGCTGTGTCTGAGTGTCTTGACATGAATGCTTAGAGTGAAGTGAAAGTTTCAGATAAAAACTTTAATGAAATAAATTTCAAAACAATGCCTTCAGTATTTACATAGAGCCATCTTTATATCCCTCAACTCTAAGACAGATGACGTGATCAATTAAGTGGGACAGTCTCAGACAGTCAGGGTACAGTGAGAGGCTGAGAAAACAAGCAGATGCTTCAAGGACGTGGCAGAAATGTGACAGAGGACACAGGCGGCAGAAATGGCAGACAGAAATAGTGACAGAAAACAAAAAGTAAATGCAGAGACAAGCAATGTGAGAATGTGGAAAAGTGACAAAACTTGCTTGCATAGTAAGTATAATTTCAGTCATGTATTTAGTAAAAAGGAAACGTAAGTATATGTACATCTAAAAGGTAAGAGAATTGAACTTTGATAAATTCTGTATTCTTTTTGGAAAAAAAATATTTATTTTAATTGGAGGATATTTACTTTGCAATGTTGTGATGGTTTTTGCCATACATCAACATGAATTAGCCACAGGTATACATGTGTCCCCCCCATTCTGAACCCCTCTTCCACCTCCCTCTCTACCCTATCCCCACGGGTGGTTCCAGAGCACCCGCTTTGGGTGTCCTGCTTCATGCACTGAACTTACACTGGTTATCTATTTTATATATGGTAATGTAAACATGTTCCAATGCTATAAAATTTTTGTTTTGGTAGATCCTTCAATTAATTCATGTGTTCATCAATACCCACGAAAGACAGGAAAAAGAGCATAATAAACAGTATTTGTACACTGATATTCCTGTCCCAACAAGACAGCATATGTAACTGTCCTGATCTTTCTCCTAGGTGTCTAGGAAAGTTGCCATAAAATGAACAGGTGTTTGGGTTTGATGGACTCAGTTTCAGAGAGATGGTGCTGTTTACTGGTAGCTAGGGCAATCACTTCCTAAACCTTCCTGCATGAAGTCTGACACAGCAGTTCCTTCTTATGCTTGTTCCCTGTGCTGTCATGAATGTGTTCACTGAAGGGTCAGCAGCCCTTCTTAGCCACGCATGCCATCTGTGGACCCTGGGATGCCTGAGACCAGAAAAGAAGAGAGAGGGAAAGAGAAAAGACTTTTTATGTAAAGGAAAGGAAAGAAAAAACTGTGAGAGTAGGAAGAAAGGAGCGGGGGGAAGTGAAAAAGAAAGCCGTTCTCCGTGTGGTCAACAGGCTAAAGTATAATCAACTCCGGATATTATATGCCGTCCACTTGGACCACTTATTCAACATTCAAATCTCATTGCTTCAGCTTCTACCACCTCACCTGAGTTACCCATTTTTATAGTCACATCTGGAGTACTGAATACCTATCTTCTTTGAAAAGGACGAACACAAGTATCACATGATATTGCTCATATGTGGGATCTAAAAAATTGGTATAAATGAACTTATTTACAAAACAGAAACTGAGTCACAATAGTAGGAAATAAACTTATGGTTGCTGGGGGGAGTGATAAATTGGGAGATTGGTATTGACATATATACACTACTCTATATGAAATAGAGAAGTAATAAGGACTTACTGCATAGCTCAGGGGACTCCACTCAATACTCTTAATGACACATATGGGAAAAGAATCTTAAGAAAAAAAAAAGTGGACACATGTATGTTTCACTGATTTACTTTGTTGTACACCTGAAACTAATACTGTAAATCAACTATATTTCAGTAACAGTAATAATAATAAAAAGGTCTCCTATTCTCTGATAAGGACCTGTGGTTAAGTCTACTCACAAAATACAACCCTGGACAGTAAGTGAGCATAGAGCAGCAGGGACCCAGAAGGAGGAGGAAATAATGAAAAATATTCTACTACTTCTAGCTTATGAGCCATCTCCATCAGTCTTCCAACTTCTTCTGGCCTGTATTCTCTACCATACTCATATGCTGAATTGTCCTCTAAGTTTGGTTAGGAAAACAAACAAAAAAAGCCTGTTTACATAAAACAAAGAGCAAAAAAACCTAGTAAAGGCTTTTCATTAAATAAATACCCTCTCAGGCAGAAAGTCCAATTACAGATCCTACTTGGATTTTGGGCTTCCCTGGTGGCTCAGTGGTAAATGCAGGAGACGTGGGTTTGATGCCTGGGTCGGGAAGAGCTCCTGGAGAAGAAAATGGCAACCCACTCCAGTATTCTTGCCTGGGAAATCCCATGGACAGAGGAGCCTGGTGGGCCACAGTCCATGGGGGTCACGAAAGAGTTGGACACAACTTAGCGACTAAACAACAAATCTGCAATTTATTTTATTTGGATTTTAAATTATAGTCTTCTATCTGAAAGTTCTGAATGAAGCATGGGGAAAAAAAATTAGGAAAATAAAGCAAAGTTTTGGCTATAGTCTGAAATATCAATCCATGCCATCTAAAAATGCACTGTCTCCTTGTGACAGTCTTCACTAATAACTTCAGGAATCAATTAATTTTATCCCTCAATTTGGTGCGGCATATCTTCTTTTTCCTGATACACTGGGCTGAATCGAAAAATGAAGAAAAAGAAACCTGGAATTAAACCAGAGCTCTATCTAGTATCTGTAGTGCTCAGAAACACTATTAAAGAAAAAAAGACTGGAATTCTAAGATGCCACCTTTTTTTTTGCTATAGTGGGCATAATTATTACTATGTTTGAAAAAGCATTCCTGTGTTCCTACCGTGAGGAATGAGTAGATGTACTGAGGCTTGCAGGCAGTATATCTACAGTCAACAGTAGCTGATTCACTGAGCCAGCCTCACTCTGATTTTGATGCTCTCACTGCCAGATACTGACTCCTATTACACTGCTCTGACTATGCATGTTCTTAGCCGACTTTACCTTCACAGGGATGTCTTCTTCCTGGCTGGCTTTCTCTGAGGTGAAGACATAGGAGATTTCCTTGTGAGACGTGGTCTGGCGGCAGATAGCACACTTAATGGAGCTCCTGTGAGACCCCACGCTGTACTGTTCGATAATAATTGAAACGCACTCGTTACAGAAACAGTGCCCGCAGGTCAGTACTGCCCACTGAAGAAGAAAACACACAGAGTGTGCCTCAGCGAGATGCTATCAAACATGCCTTCCAATCTACAAATCTACTGAAAGGAGAGGAAGAGAGCCATCATTTTATTTCCTAAATATTTCATGATATATAATAAAAAACCTTTACGTCATAAAGACTAAATTATACTTTTAAACTATTTTTTAGTGAACAATAGTTTTTAGTTCTGCTCACACTAATAGGAGGACTAACAGTCATCAATATTTTGTAAGATGTTGGTGTTCTCATTTCAGTATTTAGGAAAAGTGCAAATTACTCTAATAGAGTAACAGATTGACTACAATATTAATTCTGAGCTATCATATCTAATACATTCTATACAACTTATTAAACAGATTTAATTTTTATATATTAAAGTATTTATTATACAGAAAATGAGATGCAAATGGTAAAGACAATAAAATTTCTGAGACAAATTAGTTGCATGAATCTCATCAAAACTAAAAGTAAAGAAACTACTTACACTATGATCCTTTCCATTTTTATAGTAGCTTTTGTCAAAATGTTTTTATCACTTATTTATCAGTAACCTCCAGTATTACTGAGATTAATATTCTTTTGCTCAGTTTCCAATCTATCCTTTTACAATTTATTATCAATAAAATATCCTTTAAAATCTTCTCCATAAATCATGGCGACTAAAGGTATGTGCTTTCTGATCACTGCTGGTCAGAGCGCAGAATTCATGTATTTAAACTTTTCCTCTCAGTTTCATAGGAAAAAAGTGCCAGAGAGACTTTCACCCATTTAAAAAAAAAAAAAGACTTTTTCAAATTAAAAAAAAAAACAATGAATATTCTGCTATTACGTATTTATTTATCAAAGTAGGAACTTACAGTATCACAAATCACATTTCATAAAATAAAAATAAGAATCTTTTTGAGGAGAACTAATACAGTACCATTTATTTTAGACATTTGTACATTAATATTCAAACACATATAAATTCCTTTAGGATTGCTGTTATTTGTGCTTTAAATTCTGGTACTATTAGATATTAATAATATTAAGTAAGAACTATGTTATTATACATTTGTAATACCGTAAGTAAATCTGTGTATGCTGCACTGTATTTCTGTACAATTCCCAAATATCCATGATAAACTGACAGTCAAGTGCTTAAAATTATTCATCTTTAATGAAAAAGATGGGGTTATTCTAGAAACATGTTTGACCTATCACTTAAGGGAAAAAACATTGCTCAAACATATTTGACATTAAGCATGTTAGTTAACCTTTGGCCCTACCTTTAAGGCAGAGATAACATTTGCCTTGCACGCAAGGTGGGGGAATTTGTATGTAGAAGCCTTTGAAAACTGTAAAGTATTTTATAAATGCATGTAGTATTTATTATAATTTCACCTGTTTTCCCAGTTGCCGAGCACAGATTGGACAAGGTTCTGGATTAATACCTCCTGATGTTTTGTCCTGAGACTGTCCAAAAAAGAAGAAATAAAACATGTATTAGTTATATTTTAAAAGCTGACACATGTTTTACAACTCATTTATAAAATAAACATTGGCAATTGAAATTAAAATAATCTAATAATTGAGATGACCTAATAATTCATATATTACCTAATACTATCAATCCTGAGATGTACAAATAACATTTATTTAAGGAGTGAACAAAAAATTGGACACAATTTTTAATACCACTTGTGAAAGTTGTCATATTACTACACTTATGATTATTTGTGATTATTATAGAAGGCAAAATAAAAAGCAAAATATTGATACAATTTAGTTAAATTCTCAAATTTTACTTTCATGCTAGATTTTTTTTTTAATAAAGAAATAGGTATTCCGCGTATCCAGTTGGCATGGGATCACAGACAAGGGAAGAGGTGGCATTTATTCACGTAATTCTTTATTAATGCTGATTTCTTCTCAGGACCTTTTCTCTAACTTCACTAAGCAGAAATACTATTGATTTGAGAGCTATCTATGCCCAGAAATCATGTCAAAATATAGTAGCTTTTCAAAAATCTCCTTAAAAACTGGAACATTTCCAAAACAAAGTCATCAAAATGAACAAATTTTAAAACTGAGGACAACAACATAAAGGAAAGTAAATTAGACTCATAGATTACTAAACTGTTCTTGATTACCCTTTTATAAGCAGGAAAAAAAAAGTAAATTGTGCATGGATTCAGCAGTTCTAATGGTTAAAACAACTCCATTAACTGTAATGTAAGTGTGCAGGCATTTATAACAGTTGAACTGAGTTATCCTTTCCCTTTTTAATTAATGATTTATTTCAGGTAACATGTAACAAACCACTTAAAACCTTGGTGGCTAAAAAAACATCTATTTCTCCTGATTCTACCAGTCACCTGGGTAATTTTGGGATGGGCTGATTTGCCTCGGGCTGGCCCCACACTCATGTCTAGCAGTTGGTAAGAGCTGGTCTGGGGAGAGGGCTAAGTTGAGGTATTTGCTCCTCAAGAATGGAACCTGGGCTTCTTCACTTAGTCTGAGAGTCCAAAATCACAACACAACTGGAGGAATGTCACAGTGCATTACTGTTGCTTAGTCCCTAGGTTGTGTTTCTTTTGCAACGCCATGGGCTGTAGCCCGCCAGGCTCCTCTGCCCGTGGGATTTGGAGTGGGTTGCCATTTCCTTCTCTAGTGGATCTTCCTGACCCAGGGAATGAACCTGTCTCGCCAGCACTGGTAGGTGGATCCTGTACCACTGAGCTACCTGGGAAGTCCCCAAAGTGCGTAGACTTTTCAAATCTCTGCTCTGACACAAGACCAAAAGCAAGTCATCTGGCTGAGCCCAGAGTCAGCATGGGAGTGGAGTAACTAAGAGCATGCACACAGAAGAAGGCATTACTATCTTATCTTATAAACAATCTACCGTTTGTCTTCTCTTCTAATTTGCTTAACTTAAGAATTAGCATTTTTTCCATAAAGGGCCTGGTAGTAAATATTTTAGGCTTTGTGGGCCATGTGATCTCTACCCCAACAACTCAACTCTGCTATTACATAGCGCAAAAGCAGCTGCATGCAATACTTAATGAATGACAATAGCTGTGTTTCAGTAAATCTTTAAAATTTACAAAAACTGGTGATGGGTTGGATTTGTCCTATGTGTAGTAATTTATGGATTCCTTATTTTCCTTCATTTATAAACTAAATATTTTTCTCTGTTTTTAGTCAAATGGGTTTTCCCACATAGATTGTATCTTTGGGATTTTAACCTTTTAAAAAATAATTCAACATATAGAGGATATCTACTTATTCTATAACTAAAAAATGATTAACTGTCTCTTAATTTTGACTCTCATATTAAGTACAGAAATCTTATATTTTAAAAACTCATGTCCAGAAATATTAATATTTTTTCCCCCATGTTACTTTAATATATCTGGCATTTTTGCATGAGATTGACTTATTAATTCATTTAATCCTCAAGAAGGTCCTACAAGAGTATTACTATTTTCATTTTACAGATGGGACAAAGAGAAGAAAGTAACTTGAAAAACAGTCCTATATCTAGAAAATAGTGGCTGCATGATCAAGCTTGCTCTGTCTAGGTCAAAAGTCTACCTTCTGCATGACCATGCTATTTTACCGATAATGAATGTTTTTCATTTTGTCATTACTGAATTTAATGATATTCACTCAAATGTTATTTTGCACCAGTTTTTCAGGACCAATTGTAGTCCACTCTTTGCTTCATTTTTCCTATCCAAAAATCTACTACTACATGTTTCTCTGATAAGTTACTGTGTTGACTCTCACATTTATGTTTGCCAGAAAGCTGAATTACCTTCATCAATGTCTGATATAGTACTTTGCTTACTACTCAGAAAATATGCTGTGAATTACATTAAATAATTTATTGCCAAGTCCTCTGATTTAGTAGGTTTCCAAGCACACTTCGCAATTCCAATAACAAATTAAAAAAAAATCTGTGTATGCATTAATAGAGGCAGGTGTATGTATTATACAGTGCAATCTTCGCCCAGAGGTATGCTGTAATACGATCAGTATTCAAGGTTTCAAACTAGTCTATTTACATTGTGCTATGCTATATACTTGGAGAAGGAAACGGCAACCCACTCCAGTATTCTTGCCTGGAGAATCCCATGGACAGAGGAGCCTGGCGGGCTACAGTCCACGGGGTCGCAAAGAGTTGGACACGACTGAGTGACTTCACTTTCTATGCTATATACTGCATACCTTTTACATTATCTGTATAACATATTTTCTATAGACATCATCTTCTTTTCTGATCTGCACAGGTACTGCAGATATAGCTACTGTTCTGACATAAAACTAACACAAACAAAAGAATGATTAAAAAAACACCTATAAGCATTAATTATGGGACTAAGAGATTAAATAAAAGGAGTCAATAAAGTGGTTTATTGATAGTGCGATATGGGAAAAAGTAACATCTTTTAAAAACAGTACCTTTTCCAAGTTAGTTAGGTAAAGAAGCTGCCCAAGCTTTTTCTGCAGCTGGGATGTAGCAACAGCTTTATCATTTAGCAGTTTTATACGATTCTGTTCTACCTAAAAAGCAAAATAAAACATCTTTATGCTAAGATGGTAACATTATACTAAACATATTCAATTTTTCTATTTTAATTCTTCTTTAAAATGTTTAAGAAACATATTTACGTGTGAAAACTCAAATGTGCAAAATGGATACTAGATAATATATTTTTAAAAATACATATATTTTGCTGTATAGAAGAAAAATTCAATGTAGAATTCTTTTAGATAAAAACTTCCCTATATACCTGAAGTAGGATAAGTCAACCAAAGACTTTTTGTATGACTTTTCAGTAATAGTACATTCATGGAGCAAGGAAAAATAAAATGATATTCTACTTTGGTCATACAAATAAAGCGATTTTAAGAAATCCAGAGAAGAATCGGCTTCCCTCCTCTCTGTGGTGCTCCCTCAGTAGAATACAGTAAACAGAAGAAAAGTATAAAAACAAGAGGAACCTGTTTTGGAAAAGGTTATTGAGAATTTTGTTTTAAAAACGAAGTGAAATTGTATACAATGAACATTTCTAAGTTTTTCTATATTACAGTTCCTAAGCTTTACAGAAAAAAAGATTTAAAAGATTTAAGGAACAAAAACAAATAATAAAGAAAGTTATATTTTTAATAGGAAGAAAGGTTGGTGGAATTATTTTTTAAATTCTGAGATACAAAGAGGGATTTAACAGGTCAATATCTGTTCATCATTTAGCAAAGGAAAACAGGGCAAGGTAGGTTCTTGGCCACTCTTTGGGGAAGACTTTTCTAGTTCTGGAAAAGCTGGGGTAACAGGACACATGTCTAAAAACTGATCAAGAATATCTTTTGGTTTTTGCATACAGAAAATGCTCAAGAACAGATGAATATGCAATATGAAGAGAAACACATAAATGTGCAAATGTATCAAATCAGTGATGCTAAGCACATGATAGGTATGAAATTGCTCATCTTTGACCGACAGAAACAAAACACCACTGGGCTCAAACTAAGAGTAGTCAGGAAACAGTTATTGAAAACATCACCGTCCTGATCCCTTCTGTGCACCTCAGATCTTTGTGACTATCTATCTGCTGTGTGCCCTTTTCTGTGATTCACGTGCCGACTACCTCGTGTGGTTCAATGATGTGAAGAACTGGCGGGCTGGGCTTTGGCTCCCGAGGATCACGGACCCTTAGTCGTTCTGTAGCCATTGCAAGTTCATCAACAGCAGACACACGATTCCTCAGAGCCATCCAATATTCATGAAGCAACTGACGGAACAGAAAAGACAGACAGTCGTAAAGCACATAATTAAAATTGGGTAAAATCACTTAGAATCTTCAGTGAGGTCTTAAGACATAAATAGTTTTTTCATTAGGGTCTAAGGTGCAAGCCATCTTGGGCCATTTTTGGAATGAAGTGTGACTGGATAATCTTCACAGGACACTAGAGTATATCTCGCTTCTTCAGAATCTGAGGAACAGCACACCCCAAGATTTCTTGGTAGGATCAAAGATTTTTAGAGCTCAATACTAGACTGGTGGAATCTCTGCTTTATTTTCTAAAAGAAACACTTTTTATTATAAAATATTTCACATTCTCAACTTTAATATGTATATAGGATACTGAAAATATTAAAATACACAACTGAGTCCACATCATCCAAATTAGGAAAGAGAATAATGTCAGTTCCTTAGAAAGCCTGTGTTCTTTCTCAACTGCCTTGCTCTCTTGCCTCACACCTTCTTCCTTTAACGCCCAACAATGGGGTAACCACTATTCTGAACTGGACTTATTATTCTGTACTTGTCACTGGAGTTATATTAATCTACACATACTTAATAACCTGGCTATATAAGTTTCTGAAATTTGTAAAAATGGTTACCAATCATTATAAAATTTTTGATATGATGTCTCCAGTAACACTGTGCTTTAAGTTAGATCCGGATGTGTGTAGCAGTAGCTCATTCATTTACACGCGTCTATAAGGGTGTAGTCTGCAATGTCACAGAGAAAAAAATGCACAAAGATCTAGGTGAAACGCGTGATAAGCATTCCTCTGACACAGAATATGTGGCTAAAGTGAGCTCAAGGGAAGACTGTAGGGGCAAGTGAACACTGTATATAGTACTGTCTTCTTCCATGACCTGCTATGATTAACGGTGTTAATATGCTTTTGCTTTTAGAAGAGTAATGTGAAGAGAAAAAAATTACCACAACACTTTGGCCTCTACAGAAGTATCATTCCCTAAACTACCAAATGCATGAACTGATAGACAACTTAGCTTCTATTTCTTGAGAGAAATTTTTATCCTACTTTAAAAGGAAGAACTTTAGATTAAATAAATAAAAGATATAAAATGGAATTATAACGGCATAAATAAAAAAAGCTAATTCTTTTATTTCCTCCCCCATTTTACTTGCAAAGTAGGACAAGGGATTAACAAATCTACAATAAAAAGAATTCCAGTAGTCATGTATGGATTTGAGACTTGGAGCATAAAGATAAAGAAAGCTGAGTGCTGAAGAATCGATGCTTTTGAACTGTGGTGTTGGAGAAGACTCTTGAGAGTCCCTTGGACTGCAAGGAGATCAAACCAGTCAATCCTAAAGGAAATCAGTCCTGAATATTCATTGGAAGGACTGATGCTGAAGCTGAAACTCCAATACTTTGGCCACCTGATGCGAAGAACTGACTCATTAGAAAACACCCTGATGCCGTGAAAGATTGAAGGCAGGAGGAGACGGGGACAACAGAGGATGAGACAGTTGGATGGCATCACTAACTCGATGGACATGAGTTTGAGCAAACTCCGGGAGTTGGTGATGGACAGGGAAGCCCGGCGTAGGGCAGTCCATAGGGTTACAAAGAGTCAGACACAACTGGGTGACTGAACTGAATTGATATAAAGGAAAATTCAAAATTAATAAATTCTGGAATCTCAAGTACAGAATTTGATGAAATTATTAAAGTATGAATATGAAGGGTCCCTTTGTGCATTATTCATTGTAATGGTTTCTAGTCTTGTATGTTGAGAACTATTTACTAAGTTCACTGTTCAAGGTTGCTGTTTGGTTGTTATTTACAGAACAAAAGCAAAACAAAACAAAAAAGGAAACAAGTCATACTCTGATTTCAAAGAATAGCAGTGTAAGGTCAAGCTAAAACAAGAATAACATACTTTCAAGGCTAAATAGAAGGTTTCATATAAATTTCATTTTAGTTATTATTTTTCATAATTTAATAAATAGAAATTGCTTATTTCTTCAGTATATTTATTATTAATTAGCACAATCATTACATTTCATGGAAAGATAAATTATGACACTTCAACTTGCTAAAGCAGATTTTTAAAAATTGAAGAGAGAAAAAGGAAAATAGCAATTAAAATTAATGTAAAGGTGGAGAATTTTTAATATAGGAAGGAAGATTTAAATTACTGTTACCTTATATTCCTTCTTCCAAGCTTCAAAGAGATCCATTGAATAACTTCCCTCATCAATGAATTCCACATCAAATCTGTGTGATTTTGCAAATGACAGTAGAGCTTTCATAGATCGCTCTGTCTCACTTATTGCCCATAGACCACGATTGGTGGTAGTTATTCGGTCATCCACCAGTCCCTCTTCATCTTCTATCATCTCCTCAAATATTGCAGTCTGGCCTTTGACTCTGAAGGTGTTTGAGAAGAAAACCACAATAACTACTGTCAGTGGGTAACAAGTACCATAAAAATGGTATTGGCAGAATCAACAGGAAAGCAAGGTCAAAAACAAATATTTCATCAACAACTTTCAATGTCATATCTATAAGATCATGCTAGCAAGCCTTTGGAAAACCACAGCAGCCTTGAGGCATCATTCATTTGACCAGAGTTCTTTTAAGAGCAATCTGGCATAGTAAAAAGTGGTTATAAATTCCAGGCTAAAATCTTACTCTGAGAATTCAAATACAAAACACAAAGTACCACCACTATCAACCACAATGAAAAAGGCCACAGGTTGACCGGAAAGTGCACTGGTTTCTTTTTTTCTTATTTTTGAGGCAATGAGAACTTAGCCTTTTCTCAATTTCCATGTTTGTAAAATCAGGATAATTTTGCTAATGTCATATTTATACGTGTCTTCAGTTTACAAATGAGGATCCTCAGGCTGAGAGAAGGCCCCTATGCACATTAGTGAGCAGGGATCTGAGTTCAAATCTGTTGGACTGGACAGTCTGTGTCCTCCCTTCAAGAACACATACTACTATTAACACAGACATGAACATTTAGAGGGTAAACTTCAGCAAAGAGGAAACTGAGCATGATACATGGTCAAAAGCTAATTATAAATTGATTGAAAAAGAGAGAAAAAAAAATTACTTTGAGGAAAATATAACCCTATACATTAAAGTACCAAGTCTTAGGGCATCCCTAGTGGTGCGGCGGCTAAGACTAAGCTCCCAATGCAGAGGGCCCAGGTTCGATCCCTGGTCAGGGAACTAAGTCCCACATGCCATAGTAAAAAGATCCTGTCTGTTACAATTAAGACCCAGTGCAGCCAAGTAAGTAAATAAATAAAAATAAATATTAAAAAAAAAAAACCAAGTCTTGTAAAATGTTTCATTTTAATCTATCTGAGAACTTACGTGTGAGAAAATAGTTTCGACTCATACTCTGTGAACAATTCATCAGCCTTACAAAAGACACAGCTGGAAAAGAAGAAATCATGAGAGAAAGAGTCACAGACACATCCGGCAATCAGGTAATCTCTAAAAGAGGCTGAGTATTTTATACTTCATATTTTCGTTACAACAAATATGCCATTTTAGAAAAAAAAAAAAAAATAGTCCTTTGCTATGTGGTCTTAGAGAGGTTTTTATTTTTTAAGCTAGATTAACAACACGTCTCTATTTCTACCTGAATTCAAATGAAAACAAGTCTTATGTGAGCCGCTGTTTCTTCTCTCAGAAGAAATCTAGCTCAAAGGAATGACGTCATCTGCCAGGTGATTTCTGCTATTACCCACCAGTTGAGAGGAAGTCTGACTGGTCGGAGATGGCAGATTGTTGCAGACTCAATAACATGCCGAGATGGAGGTCCCTCCAGGTTTTTTACAGCCTCTCTCACTTGCTTCTGGAACTTACTGAGCTCTTCCATATGTGTTGTCAGTAAGAACTGAAGTCCTCGGCAGTCATGGAACCTGATTCCCACCACCAGCACCACACACAACAAAGAAAAGAACAGTAGGTTAATTTCTTGAAAATTCAAAAAGTGGCTGGCAGTGTGTTAAAGAAATTGCAACGTTTTACCAAGTCACACCTGGGTGAGTTTATATTAGGCCTGTACGCAACTGATATCTGCTAGTAAACAAAGAATAACAACACTGGGTAGTCCACTATAAAACATAACAAAACGTCTGATAGTTGCTGGCCTCTGAACCAAAAAACAGTAAGCAAAACCTATGTCTCTGTCTCTGATGTCTCTGAAAGATCAGAATTGTCACATTGTTTTCTTTTTAACTCTGACTGATGCCCCCTGGCATTGATGCTCTTCGTGGAGAGGTGGTGACTGCAGGATGAGACGACAAGACAGAAAAGTGAGAAGAAAGAATAAAAGTGGCCAACAGTTATTTTCCATATTACCAGGAACTTGTACATATACACATGTATTTTTATTAACCATTAACTAAATGCAAGCCACTTTGCCGAGCACTTCTCCTGTTAACCTCAATAGACATCACAGTCCCCGCAATGTAGATAAAACTTAATGAATTAAAGCAATTTAAAGTTAGAAAGCTATGTGGCAGAACTAAGAGTTAAATTTAAAAGCTCTTAAACAATCTGATAAACTACAAATGAAACAGGTTAAGACAAAAAATTTATGGATGTGTGTGTATGCATTTCTGAAAGGAAAAACAAAGCCTAGAATAATAAGAAATTAAAAAGTAAAAAAATATAAATGGGAATTGTTTGCTTTTTAGGTTAAGACTATACCTGATCTGCCTCTTTTTTTTTTCATTTATTTTTATTAGTTGGAGGCTAATTACTTTACAATATTGTAGTGATTTTTGCCATACATTGACATGAATCAGCCATGGATTTACATGTGTTCCCCATCCCGAGACCTGCCTCTTGAGAAACCTGTATGCAGCTCGGGAAGCAACAGTTAGAACTGGACATGGAACAACAGACTGGTTCCAAATAGGAAAAGGAGTACGTCAAGGCTGTATATTGTCACCCTGCTTATTTAACTTATATGCAGAGAACATCATGAGAAACGCTGGGCTGGAAGAGCACAAGATGGAATCAAGATTGCTGGGAGAAATATCAATCACCTCAGATATGCAGATGACACCACTCTTACGGCAGAAAGTGAAGAAGAACTAAAGAGCCTCTTGATGAAAGTGAAAGAGGAGAGTGA
Source organism: Cervus elaphus (assembly GCF_910594005.1). Classification (NCBI taxonomy): domain Eukaryota; kingdom Metazoa; phylum Chordata; class Mammalia; order Artiodactyla; family Cervidae; genus Cervus; species Cervus elaphus. The sequence goes on from NC_057840.1 coordinate 29,536,247, forward strand.
AAATGTTGGCTTAAAGCTCAACATTCAGAAAACTAAGATCATGGCAGCCAGTCCCATCACTTCATGGCAAATAGATGGGGAAACAGTGGAAACAGTGGCTGACTTTATATTTTTGGGCTCCAAAATCACTGCAGATGGTGACTGCAGCCATGAAATTAAAAGATGCTTACTCCTTGGAAGAAAAGTTATGACCAACCTAGATAGTATATTAAAAAGCAGAAACATTATTGTCAACAAAGGCCCATCTAGTCAACACTATGGTATTTCCAGTAGTCACGTATGGATGTGAGAGTTGGACTATAAAGAAAGCTGAGCGCCCAAGAATTGATGCTTTTGAACTGTGGTGTTGGAGAAGATTCTTGAGAGTCCCCTGGACTGCAAGGACATCCAACCAGTCCATCCTAAAGGAGATCAGTCCTGGGTGTTCATTGGAGGGACTGATGTTGAAGCGAAACTCCAATACTTTGGCCACCTGATATGAAGAGCTGACTCATTTGAAAAGACCCTGATGCTGGGAAAGATTAAGGGCAGGAGGAGAAGGGGACGACAGAGGATGAGGTGGTTGGATGGCATCACCGACTCAATGGACATGGGTTTGGGTGGACTCCGGGAGTTGGTGATGGTCAGGGAGGCTTGGCGTGCTGCGGTTCATGGGGTCGCAAAGAGTCAGACACAACTGAGACAATGAACTGACTGATATCCTTCTTCCTAAAATCCATATACCATTCTCCAAATTGTTCATAAGAGACTACTCTCCTTCCTAAAAGGCTTTCCCAATATTTCACATTAGTCTGTTTCTTTCTGTTCATGGAGTTTATTAATAACATTATTCATTTTTGTACTTTGTTGCTGTTAGCTGCTAAGTCATATATGACTCTTCTGTGACCCCATGGACGGTAGCCCACTAGGATCCTCTGTCCATGGGATGTCCCGGTCAAGAATACTGGAGTGGGCTGCTGTTTCCTCCTCAGGAGATCTTCCTGACCAGGGGTCAAACCCAGATCTCCGGCACTGGTATGCTGTGCTTAGTTGCTCAGTCGTGTCAGACTCTGTGACCCCATGAACCATAGCCCACCAGGCCCCTCTGTCCCTGGGATTCTCCAGGCAAGAATACTGGAGTGAGTTGCCATGCTCTCCTCCAGGGGATCTTCCCAACCCAGGGATCAAACCCAGGTCTCCTGCACTGCAGGCGGATTCTTTACCATCTGAGCCACCTGGAAAGTCCCAGTACTTTGTTTACACATGCTCATATTTCTCAAATTACTTATAACTCTTGTCTTCTCATTAAACTAACTTTTAGAAGGTAAGAATTAGGTTATATCCCCTTTTAAAAAACATGTATAATAGACAGAATAACTGCTCAGTATTTCTAAAAAAAATTACATAGAGATACTTAAAATTAGGTTAGTCTTCAATGAAGAGCAAAGATAATAATAGATGGTAACTCTTAAACACTGTACTAATGGTAGGTAGCATTGTAAGTAAGCACTTTTTTCTAATCTTAACAACAATGCTTTGTGGGTTTATAGATGAAGAAACCAAGGCAGAGAGAGCTTATATAACTCTCCCAAGAACACAGAGATAACGGGTGGAGTTGAGGTATGAACATAGGCAGTCTGACTCAAGAACCTACTTGTATTCTTAATCACCAAGCTAAACAGCCTTCCTTAAGGATTACTAACAAGCAAACAGGAGTACTTTGGTTTCTGAGATAAAAATTTCATTAAAAAACAGAGCAACTGTGTTAAGATGATGTCTGAATACATATAATCTAAAACAATGTTAACTTTAAAAATGCATTTTCTTACTTTTTATTTATGTCTAGTGCTTTTAAAATTCATGTTTGATGATAAATTATACATTTAATGTTTCCTATTGGTCCTTTTATAGCCATGAGACCTCAAAATATTTAATAGAGGATATATTCTAATATGGAGATTTACAACTTCTAAAAGTAGTTTCTGCATGATTTGAGAAAAACAAATTCAAGACATATAAAAATATGTTTATCAGCTGATTCCACAATGCTGGCAGAACACATTAGGACATAGCTTTAACACGAGATAAAACATTGTGACATAAAGAACAACTTATTGGGAACGGTGATTCTGGGCTTAACAGGAAAAAAGGAGTGCACTCAAAAGCAGTTAGTATTTGCCAAGAGAACATGCTGATCATAGCAGACACCCTCTTCCAACAACACAAGAGAAGACTCTACACATGGACATGACCAGATGGTCAACAGCAAAATCAGATTGATTATATTCTTTGTAGCCAAACATGGAGAAGCTCTATACAGTCAGCAAAAACAAGACGGGGAGTGGACTGTGGCTCAGATCATAAACTCCTTATTGCCAAATTCAGACTTAAATTCAAGAAAGTAGGGAAAACACTAGATCATTCAGGTATAACCTAAATCAAATTCCTTACGATTATACAGTGGAAGTGAGAAATAGATTTAAGGGATTAGATCTGATAGACCTTGCCTGATGAACTATGGACGGAGATTCACGACACTGTACAGGAGACAGGAATCAAGACCATCCACAAGAAAAAGAAATGCAAAAAGCAAAATGGCTGTCTGAGGAGGCCTTATAAATAGCTGTGAAAAGAAGAGAAGCCAAAAGCAAAGGAGAAAAGGAAAGATACATCCATTTGAATGCAGAGTTCCAAAGAATAGCAAGGAGAGATAAGAAAGCCTTCCTCAGTGACCAAGGGAAAGAAATAGATGAAAACAATATAATGGGAAAGACTAGAGATCTCGTCAAGAAAATCAGAGATACCAAGGGAACATTTCATGCAAAGATGGGCTCAATAAAGGATAGAAATGGTATGGACCCAACAGAAGCAAAAGATAGTAAGAGGTGGCAAGAATACACAGAACTGTACAAAAAAGATCTTCACGACCCACATAATCACGATGGTGTGATCACTCACCTCGAGCCATACATCCTGGAATGTGAAGTCAAGTGGGCCTTAGGAAGCATTGCTATGAACAAAGCTAGTGGAGGTGATGGAATTCCAGTTGACCTATTTCAAATCCTGAAAGATGATGCTGTGAAAGTGCTGCACATAATATGCCAGCAAATTTGGAAAACTCAGTAGTGGCCACAGGACTGGAAAAGGCCAGCTTTCATTCCAATCCCAAAGAAAGGCAATGCCAAAGAATGTTCAAACTACCTCACAATTGTACTCATCTCACATGCTAGGAAAGTAATGCTCAAAATTCTCCAAGCCAAACTTCAACAGCATGTGAACCGTGAACTTCCAGTTGTTCAAGCTGGATTTAGAAAAGGCAGAGGAACCAGAGATCAAACTGCCAACATCTGTAGCATCATCGAAAAAGCAAGAGAGTTCCAGAAGGACATCTATTTCTGCTTTATTGACTATGCCAAAGCCTTTGACTATGTGGATCACAGCAAACTCGAAAATTCTGAAAAAGATGGGCATACCAGACCACCTGACCTGCCTCTTGAGAAATCTGTATGCAGGTCAGGAAACAACAGTTAGAACTGGACATGGAACAATAGACTGGTTCCAAATAGGAGAAGGAGTACGTCAAGGCTGTATATTGTCACCCTGCTTACTTAACTTATACACAGAGTACATCATGAGACATGCTGGACTGGATGCACAGGCTGGAATCAAGGTTGCCGGGAGAAATAATAACGTCAGATATGCAGATGACACCACCCTTTTGGCAGAAAGGGAAGAAGAACTAAAGAGCCTCTTGATGAAAGAGGAGAGTGAAAAAGTTGGCTTAAAACTCAACATTCAGAAAACTAAGACCATGGCATCTGGTCCCATCACTTCATGGCAAACAGATGGGTAAACAGTGGAAACAGTGTCAGACTTTATTTTTTGGGCTCCAAAATCATTGCAGATGGTGACTGCATCCACAAAATTAAAAGATGCTTGCTCCTTGGAAGAAAAGCTATGACCAACCTAGACAGCATATTAAAAAGCAGAGACATTACTTTGCCAACAAAGGTCCATCTAGTCAAGGCTATGGTTTCTCCAGTAGTCATGTATGGATGTGAGAGGTGGACTATAAAGAAAGTTGAGCGTCAAAGAATTGATGCTTTTGAACTGTGGTGTTGGAGAAGACTCTTGAGAGTCACTTGGGCTCCAAGGAGATCCAACCAGTCCATCCTAAAGGAGATCAGTCCTGGGTGTTCATTGGAAGGACTGATGTTGAAGCTGAAATCCAATACTTTGGCCACCTGATACAAAGAGCTGACTCATTTGAAAAGACCCTGATGCTGGGAAAGATTGAAGGTGGGAGGAGAAGGGGATGACATAGGATGAGATGGTTGGATGGCACCACCCACTCAATGGTCTTGAGTTCGGGTAAACTCCGGGAGTTGGTGATGGACAGGAGGCCAGGTGTGCTGCAGTCCATGGGGTTGCAGAGTCGGACACGATTGAGCGAATGAACTGAACTGAATACTGCATATACTTTAGAAATGAGAAGTCTATCAGGTTCTGTATGATGAAAAAAATGATTATACTAAGGTACATCCAAGTTAATAATGACACATGGAAAATGGAGCATATCTTTTTAGGGTGTTAGCAGACATTTGGCAAAGTTTTTAGAGGAGCAAATGAAAATGCTTTAAATATTTAAAAGACATTCTTACACTGAATTTTTCACTGAAAACCAGCTTTAATGCCAAGGCTGACCTCCTACTGGGGTGTGATCTGAGAGGCTGAGGTCCTACCACCCAGAATCCAGTTCTGCCACAACACCTAAGTTCCCCACACTAGGCAAACTCCCTTTGGGTTAAACCACTGGAGGTACTTTTGACAGAGTATATCTGTTCTTTGGAAAGAATTATTCACCATTCATACATCAAGAGCAATAATCCAATATCTTTATCTTAAAGAATGGTAAGCGTTGATGAGAAGAAAGACGGGAAGACAAAGACTCTACAATATAAAACTGCTCACTGTGGCACTATGAACTTAGCTCTTAGGGAATGAATCACATAGGGAAATGGGAATGGCTTACCCCAAGGGCAAAAATCTCCAAAACAGAGCCTATTTCAAAACTCTGCTTCAACTTGGTTTTAAGCAACTTTATCCAACCAAGATACAAAAGAATACTTCAAGTGGATTAAAAAAAAAGAAAAAAATGCACTAAAAACCAAGACATTTAAAAATGACTAATATACAGGAAAAAAGGTTTATCTTTTAGATTTATACCTCATATTTTGATTTGAAATATACACTTAACAAAATATAAAATTCAGACGTTCATAACCACAGTGTGTTATGATCTTTAACTGTAACTCTTAATACCAAATGATCTGAATATTTGGGATGACTACTAATATAATTGTCCTGTTTTGTGCTACTTTCTTACTTCTCTGACATAGAGAGCTTGCCAGTTTGTTGCTTGTAGTTGCTGGTTATTTCATTTCGCACTCTTTGAGCAAGTTCCTCTTCAATACCAAATTCTATTGCTCTGTGTATCACATTCAGCCACCAAGGAGAATTAGAATGAATCTGTAACCAAGATAATAAATATCTTTTCAGTAATCACTATATTCTATCACTGGAAAGGGTTCTGTGAAAAGTTAAAAGGAACAATAAATGCCACTCTCAGGAAAATTACAACAGTAGTAGGCAGACAAATAGACATGTTGGCTATACAATGAATGAATGAATATATAATTAAATAGAACACCTATTTCATGATTACTCTAAATGAATGAGAATTTATTGTACATACACGTATAACAAAGCTGTGCTAAAAAAAAAAAATTTTAAATTCAGTATTCACTCTATATATCTGAAAAGGTTTCTTGCTCAGCATAATAAAGACTTCATGCTTATCCTCAACAGAATGAGATTCTACTCAATGAATAATCTATGGTAATTAATGAAATTATATGCCTAATACTAAATAATTAATGAATTAGGAAGAATAACATGTGGTGTAACTGATTAAAATCAAAGACAAAAAGTGTATTTTGTGTAGCCTCCCCTTTAAACTATGCTATTGACTTCATGAAAGAGAAATTTTAGAAATGACAAATGGCACATATTTCATAAGAAAAATAGTTATAGTTCTAATATTCCAAACCTTGAAAGATTTTGGAAGCATGCACATCTAAGATCAAAAGAAGGTTGTAGAAGTCTACTTTCTTCAAAAGACAATTTGGGTTATATACTAAGGGTAGAGGAAACCGCATTATACCTTAAAAGAAACCAAAGAGAATAACCTCAAAATAGGTGATTTATCTCTGTATCTGTTCATTCAATCAATAAACACCGCTAACAGCAAATAAACTTTTATTGTGGCCCAAGTACTATATGGGCTTCCATTGTGGCTCAGCTGGTAAAGAATCTGCCTGCAATGCGGGAGACGTGGGTTCGATCCCTGGGTTGGGAAGATTCCTTGGAGAAGGGAAAGGCTACCTACTCCAGTATTCTGGCCTGGAGAATTCCATGGACTATATAGTCCATGGGGTCGCAAAGAGTCGGACACGACTGAGCAACTTTCACTTCACTATACTAGGTGCTAAGAATTCCAAGATGATACGAAAGTTCAAGTTTCTCCCCAGATCAGAACACAAACCAAAATGGTGTTGCTGTTCAGTGTCCCAGTTGTGTCCGACTCTTTGAGACCATATGGACTGCAGCAGGCCAGGCCTCCCTATCCCTCACCATCTCCTGGAGTTTGCCCAAGTTCACGTTCATTGCATCGGTGATGCCGTCCAGCCATCTCATCCTCTGACACCCTCTTCTCCTTCTGCCCTCAATCTTTCCCAGAAGCAGGGACTTTTCCAATGAGTTGTCTGTTCACATCAGATGACCAAAATACTGGAGCTTCAGCTTCAGCATCAGTCCTTCCAGTGAATATTCAGGGTTGATCTCACTTAAGATTGGTTTATCTCCTTGCTGTCCAAGGGACTTTGAGAAGTCTTCTCCAGGACCACAGCTGGAATCTTTGGTGTTCTGCTTTCTTTACGGTCCAGCTCTCACAACCATACGTGACCACTGGGAAGACCAGAGCCTTGACTACATGGGCCTTTGTTGGCAGGGTAATGTCTCTGCTTTTCAACACACTGTCTACGTTTGTCATCCCTTTCCTGCCAAGAGGCATTCATCTTTGATTTCATGGCTGCAGTTACCAGCCACAGTAATTCTGAAGCCCAAGAAGAGAAAATCTGTCACTGCTTCCACCTTCTCCCCCTCTATTTGCCATGAAGTAATGGGGCTGGATGCCATGACCTTAGTTTTTTACTATTTAGTCTTAAGCTGACTCTTTCACTCTCCTCCTTCACCCTCATCAAGATGCTCTTTAGTTCATTGCTTTCTGCCATTAGAGTGGTATCATCTGCATATCTGAGGTTGTTGAGGTTTCTCCTGCCCATCTTGATTCCAGCTTGTAACTCATCCAGCCTGGCATTTCTCATGATGTGCTCAGCATACAGATTAAAGAAACAGGTGACAGCAGACAGCCCTGTCATACTCCTTTCTCAATCTTGAACCAATCAGTTCTTCCACACAAGGTTCTAACTGTTGCTTCTTGATCTGCACACAGGTTTCTCAGGACAGGTAAGGTGGTCTGGTATGCCCATTTCTCTAAGAGCGTTCCACAGTTTGTCATGATCCACACAATTAAAGGCTTTAGTGTAGTTGATGAAACAGAGATAGATGTTTTTCTGAAATTCCCTCGCTTTCTATAAAGTCCAGCGAATGTTGGCAATTTGATCTCTAGTTTCTCTTCCTTTTTGAAACCCAGCTGGACATCTGGAAGTTCTTGGTTCGCTTAACGCTGAAGCCTAGTATGCAAGATTTTAAGCATGACCATACTAGCTTGAGAGATGAGTGCAACTGTTTAATGGTTAGCACATTCTTTGGTAGTACCCTTCTTGGGAATTGGGATGAGGACTGACCTTTTCCAGTCCTGTGGCCACTGCTGGGTCTTCCAGATTTTCCGGCATAATGAATGCAAATCCTTGATGGCATCATCCTTTAGGGATCTGAATAGTTCTGTGGGAATTTCATTGCATCCACTAACTTTATTAATAGCAGTGCTTCTTAAGTCCCACTTGACTTCGCACTCCCAAAAGTCTTCGCACCACCAAAATGTTATGTGAAGACAAATGTAAGTACGGAAAATTATATACATACCTTTCTCTGGAGATCACGGATAGTCTGCTGCACAGGCAACAAAGCCTGCTGGGCTTCTGCAACCTCTGTGTTACACTTGCTCATATAATGCTCTCGGAGTTGTTTGGCCTGTGTTGAAACAGGAAACAAGTATAAACTGTCACTCCAGGTCAAGAAAATAATCTAGTATGATGTTTCAAGAACAGTGTGCTTGTTTTATTTGTTTAAATCTATTTAATTTAAGCACTGAAGTCAAGTATACTGTAGAGAACATAAAAGCTATGCTAGAAGTTCCTAATATGTGTATTGAAGAGAATAACCTGGAGGACACCTTGACTTACATTTACATGCAAATCAAATAATATAAGAAATTCCAAGGATTAGCTCTCCAAATTTTTTTATTGTAGTTGGTAACTTTATGACATTAGTGAAATCGCTCAGTCATGTCTGACTCTTTGCGACCCCGTTGACTGTAGCCCACCAGGCTCCTCTGTCTATAGAATTCTCCAGGCAAGAATACTGGAGTGGGTTGCCATTTCCTTCTCCAGGGGATCTTCCTAACCCAGGGATCGAACCCAGGTCTCCTGCATTGCAGGCAGACGCTTTAACCTCTGAGCCACCAGGGAAGCCCTGCTCTCCAAATTTTTATCTAATTTTTTAATTAAAAAAAAAAGGGGAGGAGGAAGAGCGGTAACATTTTAAACTATAAGGCAAAGCAGGAATACATTTTAGAATTTCTTGTCTCATTCAGTTATTATAATTCCTTGGAATTATTTCAGTTTAGAACTAATACTTGAGAATATACACTAACACAGGTTTTGTGAACTGAACTGTGTTCCCTCAAAAGCTGTAGGATGAAGCTCTAACCCCCAATGTGACTATATTTACAGACAGGGTCTTTAAGAAAGTGATTGAGTAAATGCACATACATGTGATGATAAGGGTGGAGCCCTAATCCAATATGACTAGTGTCCTTAAAAGAAAAAGGAGAGATACCAGGGATGCAAGTGCACAGAGAAAACGCCATATGAGGACCCAGTGAGAAGGCAGCCATCTGCCAGCCAAAGGGAGAGTCTTTAGGAGCAACCAACCGTCATGACAACTTGCTATCAGACTTCTAGCCTTCCCTGATGATTAACGATGTTGAGCATCTTTTCATGTGCATGTTGGCCATCCGTATGTCTCTTTGAAATAATGTCTATTCCTATCCTCTGCCTGTTTTTTAATTGCCTGATAACAGGGTAATATCTAAATCCCTGATAAGACATCAGCATCTGAAGTATATAGACAACACATAAAACTCAATATCAAAAAAACAACCTAATTAAAAAATGGGCAGAAGACCTGAATAAACATTTTCCCAAAGAAGACATAGAGATGGCTAATAAGGCACATGAAAAGATGCTCAAAACCACTAATTATTAAAGAAATATAAATTACAACAGCAATGAGGTATCACCTCACACATGTCATGACTATATCAAAAAGTTTACAAATAACAAGTGTTGGGGATAACATGGAGAAAAAAGAACCCTTGCATACTGTTGGTAGGAATGTAAATTGGTATAGCTACTAAGGAAAACAGTATGGAGATTCCTCAAAAAACTAAATATAGCACATATGACTCAGCAATTCCACTCCTGAGTATACAGATGGAAAAACAATGAAAACACTAGTTCAAAAAGATACGTATACTCTGATGTTCAGAGCAGCACTAATTACAATTAACCAAGACATGATAAAACCCAAATGCCCATCAACAGAGATGAATGGATAAAGAAGCTGTTGTAAATATTTATAATGGAATATTATTCAGTTATAATCAAAGAAAGAAATTCTGCCATTTGCAGAAACATGGATGGATGCAGAATATCATGCTCAGTGAACAAGGCAGAAAAGAGAAACACAAATATTTTATCATATTACTTACACATGGAATTTAAAAAATAAAATGAATATATATGCAAAACAAACACAGACTCATTGATATAGAAAACAAACTACTACTGGTTACCACTGTGGAGATGAAAGGGGACAGGGCAAATCAGGGGGATGAGACACAAACTACTGCTACATATAAAACAGATGAGCAACAAGCATAGATTGTATAGTAAAGGGAATTATAGCCATTATCTTGCAATAACTTATAATGAAGCATAATCTATAAAAATACTGAATCATTATGCTGTATACTGTATCATAAATTAACTATAGTAGTAGTAGTGTTAGTTGTTCAGTTGTGTCCAACTCTTTGTAGCCCCATGGACTGTAGCCTTCCAGGTTCCTTAGCCCATGGAATTCTTCAGGCAAGAAGAGTGGAGTGGGTAGCCGTTCCCTTCTCCAGGGGATCTTCCCGACCCAGGACTGAATCCGGATGTCCTGCACTGTAGGCATACTCATTACCATCTGAGCCACCAAGGAAGCCCCATATCAAATCAACCGTACTTCAATTAAAAAAAAGGAGAGACTGTCCTTTCCCTACTGAATAAGAACGATATAAAAAAGATCTTCATGACCTAGATAATCACTATGGTGTGCTCACTCATCTAGAGCCAAACATCCTGGAATGTGAAGTCAAGTGGGCCTTAGGAAGCATCACTATGAACAAAGCTAGTGGAGGTGATGGAATTCCAGTTGACCTATTTCAAATCCTGAAAGATGATGCTGTCAAAGTGCTGCACTCAATATGCCAGCAAATTTGGAAAACTCAGCAGTGGCCACAGGACTGGAAAAGGTCAGTTTTTATTCCAGTCCCAAAGAAAGGCAATGCCAAAGAATTCTCAAACTACCGCACAACTGCACTCATCTCACACACTAGTAAAGTAATGCTCAAAATTTTTTAAGCCAAGCTTCAGCAATATGTGAACCATGAACTGCCAGATGTTCAAGCTGGATTTAGAAAAGGCAGAGGAATCAGAGATCAAATTGCCAACATCCACTGGATCACTGAAAAAGCAAGAGAGCTCCAGAAAAATATCTGCTCTATTGACTATACCAAAGCCTTTGACTGTGTGGATCACAATAAACTGCGGAAAATTCTGAAAGAGATGGAAATACCAGACCACAATCTGTATGCAGGTCAAGAAGCAACAGTTAGAACTGGACATGGAACAACAGACTGGTTCCAAATAGGAAAAGGAGTACGTCAAGGCTGTATATTGTCACCCTGCTCATTTAACTTAAATGCAGAGTACATCATGAGACATGCTGGACTGGATGAAGCACAAGCTGGAATCAAGATTGCCAGGAGAAATATCAATAACCTCAGATATGCAGATGACACCACCCTTATGGCAGAGAGTGAAGAGGAACTAAAAAGCCTCTTGATGAAAGTGAAAGAGGAGAGTGAAAAAGTTGGCTTAAAACTCAGCATTCAGAAAACTAAGATCATGGCATCCAGTCCCATCACTTCATGGCAAATAGATGGGTAAATAATGGAAACAGTGGCTGACTTTATTTTTGCAGGCTCCAAAATCACTGTGGATGGTGACTGCAGCCATGAAATTAAAAGACACTTACTCCTTGGAAGGAAAGTTATGACCAACCTAGACAGCATATTAAAAAGCAGACACATTACTTTGCCAACAAAGGTCCGTCTAGTCAAAGGTATGGTTTTTCCAGTAGTCATGTATAGGTATGAAAGTTAGACTATAAAGAAAGCTGAGTGCCGAAGAATTGATGCTTTTGAACTGTGGTGTTGGAGAAGACTCTTAAGAGTCCCTTGGACAGCAAGGAGATCCAACCAGTCCATCCTAAAGGAAATCCGTCCCGCTTATTCATTGGAAGGACTGATGCTGAAGCTGAAACTCCAGTACTTTGGCCACCTGATGCGAAGAACTGACTCATTGGAAAAGACCCCAATGCTGGGAAAGATTGAAGGCGGGAGGAGAAGGGGTCGACAGAGGATGAGATGTTGGATGGCATCAGCGACTCGATGGACATGAGTTTGAGTAAACTCCGGGAGCTGGTGATGGACAGGGAGGCCTGGTGTGCTGAAGTCCATGGGGTTGCAAAGAGTTGGACATGACTGAGCGACTGAACTGAACTGAATCTTGGTTCTTTTTTATAAATTAACTGACCATATGTGGGTAGGTTTATTTCTGGGTTCTCTCTGTTCTTTCCCATTGATCTATGTGTCTGCTTTTATATCAACACCATATTCTTTTAAATACTATAGTTTTATAATATAGCTTAAAATCAGGGTGCATAATGCCTGCAGCTTTGTTCTTCTTTTTCAAGATGACTTTGGCTATTCAGGATCTTTTCTAGCTCCACACAGATTTTTGGATTGTTTATTCTATTTCTGTGAAAAATACCACTAGAATTTTAATAGGAATTAAACTGAAACTGTATAGTGCCTTGGGCAGCATAAACATTTTAACAACAGTAATTCTTCCAGTCCATGAGTGTGAGAAATGAAACTTCTAATGTTTAAGTCACCTAGTCTGTATTTTGTTATGGGAGTCTTAGAAGATTAATACAAAAATGATTCAATAATTGGGCCCCTTTCAACTTCTCAAAACAAAAAGGATCACATTATTTGCAAGCAACAGAAACACTGAAAAATTTTATTCTTGTAAGTTTCCACTAGGAAACTTAGGGAAACTCACATTTGTCCATTTAACTGAAAGACTTAACTGACTCTGGAAACTATTTCATGAATGAAGAAAGGGGATGATCAGAGGCTATGTGGACAGTGGGAGAAAAACTGGAAAGACTACTGAACTGGAAACCCCAATGCTCCACTTAGCAGTGGGATGAGCCATAAGAAATTGCCAATACTAGACCACCTCTGACTTACAACAACAGCAATTTCATGAAGTCAAAATAGAAACATCTCTTTTGACTAGCCATTTCATTTTCCTAGGCTTTAGTTACTCATCTACAAAAACAGGTGGTGGAAGTGGATGATTTCTAGAATTTCGTCCAGCTTTGAAATACCAAGGCTACATATCATGTGAGGGTTAGGCAAAAGTGATAAAGTGATGTACGTGGAAATACATCTACATAGTATGAACCCTCCACCTCATGATGCAATTTTCCTCTTCCTGTCATGACCTTCCAATTAATATCCATTACAATTCCTTGGTTGTAATTAGCTGGTCATTAGAGCTGTCTACTAATAGATAGGACTGTCTCCCAGAGAACTTCCTGTCACTGAAAGCATTTAACAGAGTGACTGATTACATATAAAGATTAGACGCCTGCACTGGGAATAAAATTTCACTTGAAATTTTTCATACACATTTTCACTTGAAAATTTCATACACTTGATGCTAGATTACTATCTAGCATCTAGCTAGATACATACTTACAAAATACTTACATACTTACTTACAATTACAAGTAAGTACATACTTACAAAATCTCATTTTTTATCCTCTTAATTTACATAAAGGCTCCATTTACAGGTTCAGTAGTTTTCAAACACATCTACAATCCTTTTGCTTTTAGGTTTGCCATCCTCTGATCTTTAACAAGGCAAAAATTCACTGGGGAATTGGCATAATAAGTGTATTAAAATTATCTTATGTCACTGTTTCTAACAAGAGGCAATATTCATTGCAGAAGGAATTTCTTTGAGAGGACATAAGTTATAGTGAAAATTTGAGTTTATTTATTGCTTTAAATAATACATCGAAGGGTGCAAAAAGTACAAAACTTCATTTTTACTAAACTACACCTTTGGCAGGTCTGTCATGAAATCAACAAGATTCCCTGTAATTTGTTGTTTGCTGACATCCTGTGCTGTTGGCTACCAGCAGCCACGTCTACAACAAGCAATTGCCACACAGCTGCAAGAAGATTCTCAGAGAAACAACACAATAGGGAGAGTTGCTATTCTGTGCCACCCAAAATCACCACAGCAAAGTTTGGAACATCAAAGCAGCAAGGAAACGTGATTACCTTTTGATTTCCTAGGATGTATCAATTAGCCGGAACACAAAGTCTGAGAAAAAATTCTTTTATAGGCAGAATGAAAAGAAAAAAAATTACCTCTTCCTCAAGTCTGCCATCTCTGAGGGTAGGAGGTATCCCTGGGTGCTTGGCTGTCAACAATTCCATCAAGTTATGGGTAGCATGAAGTCTCTACAAACACACAAAAGGCAGCAATTACGACAGCCAATGCAGTGGACTCTAAGAGGAGAATCTACTATCACTAAGGCATACAGAACACTAACAATGCATTTAAGACCAAATCACCAAATTCTTTTCCTTTAAAAATAACTTGAATACCAACTTTCTTCAGAGTCAGTTTTACTATACTTATCTTAATTCATAATGATGTAAATTTTCAGTTAAAATATATGGTCTTATGAAACATGCATATGTATTTAACAGAGTATGTAATATAGGTAACTTCTTCTCTTATACAAGCACTTGTCTATATGGGGAAATATGAATATGTTCAGTAAGTCCAGTAAAGCAGAAAGGTTGACTACATAGACTTGATTCCTCTTCTGGAAAATGAGTCTGGATAAGCCTAGCAATTTATGATATTATAAAACCAGATAATGAAATACATAAGAAAACAGGGCTGTGACCTGGATCTGTTGAATTTAAGGGCTGAAAAGAGGAGGGCTGGAGGTGAAGATGGTGTAGAATAAAGGAGAAAACGCCATCTTCAATCTCTGTATTAAATATTAATATAAGCCAGCCACCTCACTGCGATGTTGGGTCTGTGATTTATTGAGGTCTCTGCTGCTGTCTGCACAAGTTGGTGGAATGGACTGGGAGGAATACGTATCTCTCTCTGTTACATTTTATCCCAACAGAGCAGAGTGGCTCATTTGACTGGACAGAGTTAGACATTTGGCGGGTTATGTTTGGTCAGCAGGCTAGGTTACTCTGACTCAAAGCAAGAACCAGGCTGACTGATGGTTTACTCTTCACTCTCGAACTCAGGCACACTGGACATACCTTTCACTTTTGTTTCCTTTACTCAGGAGCACAGTATCTTTGCACTTTCTCCTTCTCTCATAAGGTGAACACATTTGCTTAAGGTCCAAAACTTTCTGTAATCCTCATCCATGCATACATAATATAAGGATACTAGTATTTAATTTTCTCTCCTCTTCCCCCTCCCCCATACACTCCTCCTAACACCTGCTCAGACACAGGTGAACATGAGGTTCCGAGGTCTAGGTTCTGAACAGTAAAAAAGAAGCCTTACCTGGGACTCAAGACTAAATTTACCAGGATTCATAAAAGGGACCTTATTTATCATTTAGATAGAGTCTTGTTTATATGATCCACTGATAGAATCAAGAAGAGGATATTTCACACTTAAGTGTTACAATTCAAATATCCAAATCTCCCTAAAAGACCTCCAAAAACTAAATTAAAAGACCATTGGATAAGTATTATTATTACTTAGTTCCACTGCTGAGTGTAACTCAATTTCTTTTTTTGCTGAATATCATGTAAATAAATATGCTGATGTAAATATGCAAAAGTGATAAAACTGATGCCATTCTTTTGAAATACAAATGTTTTGAGCTGCTTTTCTAATGTAGGTTAGGCTTATCTAGTCAGCCTTGTGGTCAATACTGGCCTAAGTAGACAGCATATTAGTGATTCTCAAACTTTTGGGTCTTTACAAAAAGACATCCTGGGTGCTTGTTAAGAGAACATGAATTCTAAGCTTTATCCCCAGTGACTGTGACTCACTCCACTTGTTACCGTTCATCCTCTTAAATATTCAGAAAATTTATTTTACAAAGATCAGACAGTTTGAAACTGTTTAGTTTTACTTACTTGCAGTGAATCCGTTTTGAGTTTTTCCTTGTGTTCCTCAGATGAACGCAACACTTCTCTGTATAGTTCTGCTGCCAAAGCATACTCGCCTGGACAATCAAAATATGTTTAAGGAATAAGAAAATCATGTATTTAGCTCTCAAAGTCATCTAAAAACACCTACTGTAAAAACACAGCATTGATTAGAACTTCCTAATTTATTTTTTATGAAAAGGAATTTGAGTTGGTATTAATATGACTGCCCCAGTAAAAAAAGTTTATAGCACTCTTTCTTGGGGTTAAAATTCCACAGAAATAGAACACCAATCAAATACAATGTTTTAAAATTATGCTAAAAATCAAACTCTAACTTTTAAACTAATGTTTTCTTCTTGTTGAAGTTAATGACTTCCAAGCAGTAGTCATTAGGATGTTTGAAATTAAGGACAAATTTAGGGTACTTACATGTGTTTATAAACAAATATTCAAAACACTACGACCAATGTACATGTACTTCTCAGAAAAATAATGCACTCTTCTTGATAGGTATTGTTTCTGTTGGTATTAGGCCAGAATGATTTACAGTTTATAACTACATTTCAAAAATTTAGAATTCTTTCTATTTCTGGTTATATAATTCACAGTTAGTCTAAGAGATTTATGCTTTTTTTTGTTATACCTAAAAAGTAGCTCATACAAATAAAGTCATTAAAAAAGTATAAAAGCACAAGCTGACAAACTATGGCCCACGGGTCTTATCTGACTGCATTTCTGTAGGGTCTACACAGTAAGAACTTTTTTTTTTACATTTTTAATAGTTGAAATAAAAACTAAGATAGTACTATTTTGTGACATGTGAAAATTACATGATATTAAATCTAAGGCCCATGAATAAAGTTTTAGTGGAACTCAGTCATGCGGACTTTACATACTGTCTGTGGCTGCTTTTGTATTAAAATAGCTGTAATTGTGACAACAATAGTTGTCACAAATCTTACGGCTCACAAAGCCTGAAATATTTACTACCTGATTCTTCCAGAAAGTTTCATTAGACTTCAGTGAAGGAGAGGTGAAACATTTTTAATGGCTCTGAATAATGGAACCTATCTTATCTGCTGCCTGGGGAAAAACTCAAAATCAGTAATTTATACATACAATTAAAATGAAAATCTTAAGTGGCAAAATCATGAAACACAAGGGAGAAAAAGATAAAGAGATGTTCTAGTTTCAGTTTGCTGAGGAAAAAGCTTTTATCCTGATCATTGCATACACTTGCTTATTTTAAACTTTAAACCAGTTTCATTAATATCATGGATTTAAAATTTAGTCAAAGCCATAATGAATATTCCATGTATATATGTGTGCCTGATGATTCAGACTGTAAAGAATCTGCCTGTAATCGGAAGACCTAGGTTTGATCCCTGAGTCAGGAAGATCCCCTGGAGAAGTGAATGGCAACCCATTCTAGTATTCTTGTCTGGAGAATTCCATGGACAGAATAGTCCATGGGGTTGCAAAGAGTCGGACATGACTGAGTGACTAACACACACACTCTCTCTCTGTTAAAGCTGATTCCATACACGTATATTTTATTGTGGTAAAGTATACATAAAATAAAATTTACCATTACAACAATTTTTAAAAGAGTGTAGTCCAACAGCATTAAGTACATTCATATTGTTGCACAAAACACTTGCTTTTATACCACTGCTTTATATCTAGTTCTACCAGTTATTTAATATAAAGCTTTCTAAAGCACACATTTTCACAGTTTCTGACAAGTCGTCTAATCTCTATTCATTTTTATAAAGCAGATTACTTTCACAATAATAAAGTTGCATTATAATGTAGGAGTAACACAATTATCTTCACACAATGAGCTCTCTTTAGCTTTTCAAAAGACATATGGATTCTATTAATATTTATACTGTCATTTATAAAGAATAATTCATTTAACAATTTTCTCTTCATAATTATTATACTTTTTAAAGAAGGTTCAATGACTAGACTATAATAAAAGCAGATGAAACTGAGCTATTCATTACAATATCTGTTTTCTTTTCACTGCTTAGTAAAAAAAAAAACGATTTTTTATAGTGAAAAAAATATATATTTTTACATCTGGGAAAGACATAAAAATATCCATATTCAATAAGCTATGCAAATATAAGCCAAATATGGAAATACCCATTCTTTGCCACTTGATGGCACTAAATATATTAACAACTACACAAATTGTACTGGTTTGATACTGCCAAACTAATTTTTTCCAAAAAAACACATGTAGAAATGAAAAATGTATGTGATGATCAGGAAAAAAGCTTTCTTTCTCAGAAAACTGAACCTAAAACTTCTATATTATATATGAGTGCGTGTGTGTGTAGATAGACACACACATATATATTTTATGTATATAGTACACAAATTGAAATAACATCATGTTTTTAACACCATAATCAGTGAGGACCTTAAAATATACACTGTATATCATATATATGTATATTTGCATGTAATATGTGAATCCCTTTAGAGTTTGATATTAATTTTAGATTTCATTTAGAAGTCATCTCTTTACTATCTGGTCTCTAATATTAGAAGAGTTTAAATTATATAAGTTAAATATGTGATGTTACTTTTAAAAATGTATATTGTTTAATATACTACTATGAATTAAACTAGAAACTAAAAGTAGTTAATCCCCCACAGTTAAGTTTATAATTACAATTAAATGAGAACAGAGATACCATTTATGAACGGACTTTCTAATAGGAATTCTTCTTAACAATCAGCAATAGTTTCCAGCCACAGACAAATATCTATGGTGAGAATGCAGTGGAAACTCCCTGAAAAGAGCAGCGATGCGCCTCCTGCTACATCATAGCGTGGTATTTTGCCACACAGGAGCCAGTCACACACTGATCCTGTCAGAGTGCTGCAGTGTTTGGACAACGATAAGATGAACAACCCTCCCCCTAATTCCCATATTGTGCATAATTTCACAGCAGGGGTAAAGAGACAAGTCTGACAAGGAGACTAGAAAAAAGGCCAAGTGAAGAAATTCATTTATTGTCTAAGCTTCTGAGTCATAACAACACAGAATAAAATGAGAAATGCAGTTCATAATCAAGTTGGGAAATCTGAAATTTATTACTGTGACCATTTACAAGTGACATATCACTCAACATCAGAAATTTTTGATGGTGAGTTGCAACCTACTATATAGTTAATAATATTGAGGTTTACAAATGCCTATTTGATAAAGAAGAGGACATAGTATAATAAAAAAATTAAATATCTGATGTGATATCAAGAGATCCAGGGCAAATTCTTTGTCACTTTCTAACTGTAATCTTGAGAAAGCAACTAAGCCTTCTGAACCCATTTTCTCAAAAAAAAATAGGGATGGTAATGACTAAACTATTGGGCAATCATGAGGATAAAACAGAATATATATATATAATAGTATTATATATACTATAAAATGCTTATAGAAAAATGATAATTTTTCAGATATGAGGCTAGATTAACACTTATTTTACTGCATTATTTTTAGTATCTAAATCATAACCAGCACACAGCAAATACTCGAATATCTGTTGGGAGATTGAACTTACAAGTGATACTACTTTGTAAGTCAGTGACCAACATTCACTTGAATGTGTCAATTTAACCATTCTGTTTCTAGGCATTTTGGTTGTTTCAGTTTTCACTGTTTTGGTTGTTTCGATTGTTCACACAAAAAAACTTCTAAAAGTGGAAATGTTTGGCGAAAGCATATTGAAACTTCTGTTTTCGCAAATGTTCTGTATAACTGCTCTCCATTAAGTTGGACCTATTTAAATTATGATTAATACTGTGTGAAAGTGTCTTTCTGGGGAGACTCTGATTCACATTATAACTAATCTTCCTCATTAAGCACTGAGAAGAATCGAAGACAGCAAAGCATCACCTTCTACCTTTAATGATGTGGATGCCTGCTAAGCCATTGAGGGCACAGACTAGCTGCCGATGGGCCTCTTCACATTCAGTGCCACACTTCTTCTGCAGGGATGTCAGCAGCTCCTCCATCGTCATGGTGCTACAAGAAAAGGCGGGTCGTTCAGAACCAGAAAGAAGACTCCAAGTGAGAGAATAATATTACATAAGATCAAGAGTACCAGTCTCTTACAGAGTCTTTGTGATCCTTGATATCTGTTTACCTCCATTTTCATCACTATCATTATTAGTTTCCTATTCTAGCAAGCTTTCTTTTGATCCTCTCCTTCTTTAACTTTTTCTCATTTCAGTCAATGAAGAGCAGAACTAGAAAAATCTTCCTAAAGTGCAAAGTGGTGGTTGTGGTGGTGAAGTCGCTCAGTCGCTCTGACTCTTGCAACCCCAAGGACTGTAGCCCGCCAGGCTCCTCTGTCCATGGACTTCTCCAGGCAAGAATACTGAGTGGGCAGTCATTCCCTTCTTCAGGGTATCTTCCCAACCCAGGGATTGAAGGCAGATCTCCTGCACTGCAGGCAAATTCTTTACTGTCTGAGCTACCGGGGAAGCCCCACAGCAATTTATATACCTCTTGTGAAATATATCATGTTTTCTTTACCTTATAGAGAACTATAAACTTTGTCTGATGGCTCAGATGGTAAAGAATCTGCCTACAGTGCAGAAGACCTTGTTTGATCCCTGTGAAAGGAAGATCCCCTGGAGAAGAGAATGGCAACCCACTCCAGTATTCTTGCCTGGAGGATCCCATGGAGAGAGGAGCCTATCAGGCTTACAGTCCATGGGTTGCAGAGTCAGACTTCACTTTGTGACTAACACTTCCACTTTACACTTTCACTAATCTTTATCATTGCTTTTAGTTACATAAAAACTGCTCAAAGGCAAGGATAAGAGTCAAATTCCTCTTTATATTTCTTATAGCACCTGAAAGGATAACTTTTTAATATCAAGGGCTTAAAAAAAAAAAAAAAAGAGGCTAGTTCCTATCACAGTTTGATGAACAAACAAATTTTCTGGGACAACAGAGTACTGAAAGGAATAATCAAGGAATATAGCTAGTATAATTATAAAGAAAATATTTAATAGGAATATAATTCACCTCATTCCCTGAAGTCAGAAGCAAAAAATATAACGCAAAATGAACAATTTCATATCTGGAGTGCAGCAGAAGACAAATAAACAAACAAAAGCCCAAAAAACAACAAAACCCTTCAACAGTCCTAAAAAAATGTTCAAAACCATGAAAATAATTTTGATGTGATTCTCTTTCACAAATGGGGTTCCATATTGAAGAAAAATCACCATACTGCTAAAAACAGATGACAACTTAGTTCTAAGACCCTGAATGAAACTGTGTGCTAGGAAGCTAATTGCTTTAATACTGTCCATGCATGCATGCAAGCTAAGTCACTTCAGTCATGTCCGACTGTGCGACCCTATGGACAGCAGCCCACCAGGCTCTTCTGTCCATGGGATTCTCTAGGCAAGAATACTGGAGTGGGTTGCCATCTCCTTCCCCCAGTAGTGTCTATTACTACTCTATTATCTCTTACAGTATAAGAAAACTGATAATAAAACCTTTTCTGGAGTGGCAAGAACTCGCCACGAACTGCCTGTGGGTGGCAGCAGGCCTGCCGGAGCCTCAGCAACGGATACAGGATGGAGGTGACGGTCCTTCTGTCCAGGCTGCTGAGCCTCAGAGCCCAGTCGGAAATCTTCCTGAGTTTTACCACTGCATCCTGGCAGCACACCTCATGCTGACGGTGATAGAAGTGTCTTTCCACTGGAGAAAAGTGAAGCCAGTGGGTTTCTTCTGTCTGTGGGGGTATCTGGATCTAAACAGAGGAGGAAAAATAAAGTCACCTGGAAATTTAACTTTTCACCCCAACTCTGCTTTATCTTAAATTTTTTCCTAATACCCTTAATCAATAAATACTTATCCTACTGACTTGGTCAATCACATCTTTCTTTGCAGACCTCCACATTATCTTGGCAATAAAGCTGTAGAGGAAATGAGGATTCTTCTTGCAATAAGGACGATAGAGAAGTCGAACCCACCAGTGTTTGAGACAGTAAGGTTCAACACCGAGAAATACCACTAACCCGAAAAGATCTGAAAAGAAAGAAAAAAAGCACGTTGAGAATACAGATAGTCTCTGACTTATGATGGTTCGACTTAAAATTTTTGACTTTACCATGGAGCAAAAACAAACGTTGTTAATAAATAAATCATCAAATCTGATTTCTCTCTATAGTCTAGCAGAGTGACTGTTAACTGGGGTGGAGTGTGCGGTTCTGCCCACTGGGGACCCTCGGCCATGACTGGACACAACTGCGGGTGTCGTAGCTGTGGGGACACCACCAGCATCAGGCGCGAAAAGCTCAATATCCAAAATACCCAGAACAGCTCCTGATAAAAATGAATTACCTGACTCAAAATGTTAACGGGGCTAAGGTGGAGAAACCATGGTCTAACACAAAAAGAAAACAAATGAGACTTCTACTTCCAAATACAACATAGTAAGTCAGCTGAAGAAGCTGAAGTTGAACGGTTCTATGAAGACCTACAAGACCTTTTAGAACTAACACCCAAAAAAGATGTCCGACTGGAATGCAAAAGTAGGAAGTCAAAAAGCATCTGGAATAACAGGCAAATTTGGCCTTAGGGTACTGAATGAGGCAAGGCAAAGGCTAACAGAGTTTTGCCAAGGGAACCCACTGGTCATAGCAAACACCCTCTTCCAACAACACAAGAGAAGACTCTACACACCAGATGGCCAACACCGAAATCAGACTGATTATATTCTTTGCAGCCACAGATGGAGAAGCTCTATACACTCAGCAAAAACAAGACTGGGAGCTGACTGTGGCTCAGATCATGAACTCCTTATTGCCAAATTCAGACTTAAATTGAAGAAAGTGGGGAAAACCACTAGACCATTCACGTATGACCTAAATTAAATCCCTTATGATTATACAGTGGCAGTGAGAAATAGATTTAAGGGACTAGATGTGATAGACAGGGAGCCTGATGAACTATGCACCAAGATTTGTGACACTGTACAGGAGACAGGGAGCAAGACCATCCCCAAGAAAAAGAAATGCAAAAGAGCAAAATGACTGTCTGAGAAGGCCTTACAAATAGCTGTGAAAAGAAGTGAAAAGCAAAGGAGAAAAGGAAAGATACACCCATTTGAATGCAGAGTTCCAAAGAATAACAAGGAGAGATAAGAAAGCGTTCCTCAGTGATCAGTGCAAAGAAATAGAAGAAAATAATAGAATGGGAAAGACTAGAGATCTATTCAAGAAAATTAGAGATACCAAGGGAACATTTCATGCAAAGATGGGCTCAATAAAAGACAGAAATGGAATGGACCTAACAGAAGCAGAAGATATTAAGAAGAGTTGGCAAGAATACACAGAAGAACTGTACAAAAAAGATCTTCATGACCCAGATGATCACGATGGTGCGATCACTCACCTAGAACCAGACATCCTGGGATATGAAGTCAAGGGGGCCTTAGGAAGCATCACTATGAACAAAGCTAGTGGAGGTGATGGAATTCCAGTTGAGTTATTTCAAATCTTAAAAGATGATGCTGTGAAAGAGCTGCACTCAATATGCCAGCAAATTTGGAAAACTCAGCAGTGGCTACAGGACTGGAAAAGGTCAGTTTTCATTCCAGTCCCAAAAAGGCAATGCCGAAGAATGCTCAAACTACCGCACAACTGTACTCATCTCACACGCTAGCAAAATAATGCTCAAAATTCTCCAAGCCAGGCTTCAGCAACACATGAACCGTGAACTTCCAGATGTTCAAGCTAGATTTAGAAAAGGCTGAGGAACCAGAGATCAAATTGCCAACATCCGCTGACTCATCAAAAAAGCAAGAGAGTCCCAGAAAAACATCTATTTCTGCTTTATCGACTATGCCAAAGCCTTTGAGTGTGTGGATCACAATAAACTGTGGAAAATTCTGAAAGAGATGGGAATACCAGACCACCTGACCTGCCTCTTGAGAAACCTGTATGCAGGTCAGGAAGCAACAGTTAGAACTGCACATGGAACAACAGACTGGTTCCAAATAGGAAAAAGAGTACGTCAAGGCTGTATATTGTCACCCTGCTTATTTAACTTATACGCAGAGTACATCATGAGAAACGCTGAGCTGGAGGAAGCACAAGCTGGAATCAAGACTGCAGGAAGAAATATCAATAACCTCAGATATGCCGATGACACCACCCTTATGGCAGAAAGGGAAGAAGAACTAAAGAGCCTCTTGATGAAAGTGAAACAGAAGAGTGAAAAAGTTGGCTTAAAGCTCAATATTCAGAAAACTAAGATCAAGGCATCCAGTCCCATCACTTCATGGTAAACAGATGGGGAACAACGAAAACAGTGGCTGACTTTATTTTTCCGGGCTCCAAAATCACTGCAGATGGTGATTGCAGCCATGAAAGTAAAAGACACTTACTCCTTGGAAGCAAAGTTATGACCAAACTAGACAGCATATTAAAAAGCAGAGACATTACTTTGCCAACAAAGGTCCATCTACTCAAAGCTGTGGTTTTTCCACTAGTCATGTATGGATGTGAGAATTGGCCTATAAAGAAAGCTGAGCGCCCAAGAATTGATGCTTTTGAACTGTGGTGTTGGAGAAGACTCTTTGAGAGTCCCTTGGACTGCAAGGAGATCCAACCAGTCCATCCTAAAGGAGATCAGTCCTGGGTGTTCACTGGAAGCACTGATGTTGAAGCTGAAACTCCAATACTTTTGGCCACCTGATGTGAAGAGCTAACTCATTTGAAAATACCCTGATGCTGGGAAAGACTAAGGGCAGGATTGAAGGAGATGACACAGGATGAGATGGTTGGATGGCATCATCGACTCAATGGTCATGAGTTTGGGTAAACTTCGGGAGATGGTAATAGACTTGGAGGCCTGGCATGCTGTAGTTCCTGGTGTTGCAAAGAGTTGGATATGACTGAGGCACTGAACTGAACTGAACTGAATTGACATCAGGCTAACATTCCCACTGCAGTTAAACACACAAAAAAACAAAAAACCAGATACATTATAAGAGTGATAGCATTAAAAATATCAGAGAATCATGGAAGCAAAGATGAAAAATAAACTAAATTTCCAGACATCCAGCAAAGGCTATTTTTTAAGGTAACTTGGACATGAGAAAATTTTGGGCGTCATTATGTTGATCGTGGAAATAAACTCACTGGTAAATATATATGTCAAAAGTTTACAAATTTTACGTTTTAAATATT
Source organism: Cervus elaphus (assembly GCF_910594005.1). Classification (NCBI taxonomy): domain Eukaryota; kingdom Metazoa; phylum Chordata; class Mammalia; order Artiodactyla; family Cervidae; genus Cervus; species Cervus elaphus. The sequence goes on from NC_057840.1 coordinate 29,561,378, forward strand.
TATAGTTTCATTATATGTCATTCATACCTCAATAAAGCTGTTTAAAAAATTAATCAAAAATTTGTTAAAGGGTGCCAGATGCTCAAAACATCTGCCAACATCTTATTCATCCCAAATTAAGTACCCAGGGAACTGCAGAATTACTGCTCATATTCTTTTAAGATTAAAATGAGAATAAAGTAACTGTGATAGGCATTTTCTCTATACTTTCTTAGCTAACTTGTGAGTTCAATGAGATCTTATTAACACCTAAATATCAACATATTGGACAGTTTCCAATGTAACAGGAGACCACTTAATTTGGCCTTTTAATTAGCCTCATATTATTCTACTAATATGTATCTTAATGTAACTTACTAAAATTACACAGGTATTTAAATATATACTTAAACATCGTCATAAAAATCTCTTTTTCCCCTAAAAATAATCATCAAAAAAATAGTGTTTCTCAGGTCACTATAATAGATGTTGATATTTTTACTTTAGCAGAATGGTAAGTTACCCTGCTAAGAACAAATGATACATGAAAATCTGAATTTTCAATAATGATAGGTTTTGAAGATGAATATCTGCCATAGGACTAAGGATATTTATATTTTTATAGTTAAACCACATTTCAGTGACAGTTTTTCAAGAAATTTATTATGTAAACCAACATTACTTATTTAAACTTTTAGTCTCAAATATTTGCAACTTGGACAAAAGTTTTAAAAATGTTGCCTATGTTCTATGGAAAAAATTAGTTATATGAATGAGACTGATGCAGAAGCATCAGTTAAAATGTGTGAGTGGGAAGTCCTTATCTTTATAGACACAGGCAAGTGAAACTAATTCCTTCTTCTTCTCTCTTTCCCTCTTTCTTTCTTGTCAGGCTCTCCCTGTTTTCTACTCCCCATTTTGGAACTTTGAGTTCAATTCAGACCTGTGTCTACAGTGTTCAGGCAGGTACAGTAACTGCTCAAATCAGGACAGTAGGACAACTCACTACATATCTGTTTTCATATCTATATATAAACAAAAAGCACTTGATTCCATTTAAAAAGGTAGATGTCAAAAAAATAAAAAAATAAAAATAAAAAGGTAGATGTCTGAAACTATTCGGATCAAATATAAATATATTTTAATATATGCATAATCACTTGAGGATTTCAGCAAAAGTTAAGCAATACTTTTTGCTAAAGAAATTTAAGTTTTTCAAATAAATGCAATATGTGAGGAAACCATCCATTACCTTCCAATCCTCTCTGTACCGGAGTGCCACTGATGCACCAGCGGTTAATCCCACTCAAGCGCTGAGCCATTTCTGCAGCCTGATGGGAGAGAATGAAAAGAGAGACACAAGAAGAATGCAGAAGGATTGTGTTTACTTATGAAAACAGCTCTCCAGCCCAGGCTTCAGGTCAGATGCATTTGCCCTTACAGAATAGTTATCACACTCAATACTAAACATCATATTCAATGGGCTATCTTCTAGTCTGGGACTCTTATTAGCAGGAGGCTGCCATGTGTCCTTTCAAAGAGGAAAGGAAGTTCATGTATGCATAGAATGAAAATGCCCCAACTGATTGACACATTCCCTAGACCACCCCATCCTCCAGATGAGAAGAACCACTGTGCTAATAGGCATGACTCAAAATTCAGTTCAGGTCACAGACTGGGCAAAGAAGACAGAATAAAGATATACAATGAAGTCTGAATGAAAGTTTTTCCTCTAGCATTTTTCCATTACCATTTGGTCTCTGATAAAAAGTTGTCAGTTACCAGAGCCTGTATGGTGAGCACTCCATGTAGCAGAAATGCTGATAAAAGTCCCTAAGTAGAGTTTACTTAGATCTATATCACATAAAAACTACCATCTTGTTCAAATATAAATGAACTTTTCATACAGAGCAATGATTCCGAGTACCAAATAATTCCTAAGGATTATACAGCTCATGCACAAGAGAAAGCAAATGCAGAGTGTCCAAAGGCAAACTTTTGGCAAATGTCAATACTGTGGGTTAAACTACACGTAAACTATTAAATTTCCTATGAACAGTTGCCTCCAGTCTCTTCCCCAGCCCTCAAGCGATTCTGCAGAAATTCTCACCTTTACAGCAGGACATTCGACCATCTGAGCTTCATCAAGGCAGATTCTCCACCACTCCACAGCTACAAGAGGACTGGGAATAGCCATGTAGCGCTTCTGGTTCCTTAAGCGACGCCCATCCTCACTGTTGCTGTGTGGGATGTCTACATAGTTCAGTTCTGAACGGAGGACATCGTAAGTAATGATGACTATATCCTGTTCTGCCAAAAAATGAGGCTGTAAAAAACCATCTTTCTTCACTCCTTGATATACCTAGGATATAATCACAGACATTCATTTATACCCTTACCAAGCCCTTTCTGTTTATAACCAAACATCCTATAAGACACATCCCAGACCTATTTAGAGAAAGATGCATTTTAGTGTGGAAGACTAAAAACATAAGCAATGGAAAAGGAACTGTAACAGAAGTAAATGCGATAGCATCACAGTGGAGACCAATTTTATGACTAAGAAGGTAAATTCAGAGAGGAATTCAAATTTGCAGTAGATCTTGAAGTACACTCAGGAATTTTCATGGGTGGAAGAAAGGGGAAAAGGTAGGTGGGTAGATGGAATCAACAGTCTGTGCAAAAGCACAATGCTGTGAGAAAGTAGAACAATAAGAGCTATTATTTACTGAATGCCTTTTAAGTTTTAGCACTGCAAAGTTTTATCTCCCACCTTTAACAACAACTCTGTTAGTTGTTATTATTCCTATTTCACACATAGGAAACATGAAGTGACTTACTCAAAACTAGCAGAGTCAAGATACAAACCAAGGTTTGACTTCTTTACAGAACAGAGATCCTCAGTGGCAAAGATGATGTTTTATAAACTACTGTATTATACATGCCTATCACAGTGGCTGAACTATAGAAAATCTCCAGTAACATTTGTGTGGAAGGAAGAAAAGAAGAATACAAAGTGTAAAAAATACTAACAGTAGTGAACAATAACATTAAATGAACACTCACTATGTGCCAGTACTTTATCAAATCATTTAATCTTCACAAAAAGTGTGTGGGGTACAACTTTTAGAACTTAGCACAATTTCTGGCACACAATAGGTATTCACTAACTATTTGTTGAATGAGTAAATTCTTATTTTACAGAAGGGGTAACTGAGGCTTCAGAGGAAGATTCTGGAGCTAAAAGATGTAGGATCATATAAGCAGATAAGTATTAAACAATGCTGCCTTTGAACTGCATTTCTTTCTGAATACAAAGATGTTTTCCCTTACATGATTAAGGACTTTTTCAAAAACTTTCGTAACTTTCCACTCAAAGTGCTTTAACTTTTAATGTCAGAAAAGAATAAACAGTCTAGTGTATTTTTTCTTATTCTTAATTTCCTCTTCGAGTTCTGACTTAATATTATTATCTCATTAAGTTAATTTTGGGGATAAAAACAAGGTGACAAAGATTATAAAAACTATCATAAGCAAACATTTACATTTTCCTATCCCTTTAGAGTCCAAACTGTCTTACCAAGACTCGAAGAGATGATGACCTCACATGCCTGTTGATTTCATCCACCCACTGATGACAGATGGAACTGGGGGAGATGATCAGAGTTGCTCTCGTAGATACTGGCTCCATTGCAACAAGGCAGTGGGGGCAGTAGAAAGGTTTAACCTTCAGATTCTTCTCCTCATAATTCACACATTTCGCATGTTGCCACAAGCGGCATTTCAGGCACTGAACACGAGGCTTACAGTCTGCCTGGTCAAGTTCACCACATATGCACTCAAAGCGGTAATCGGGAGAATTACAGGGACCCATGATATTAGAGTGTGGCATGTCATCACCAACAGGATTTAGAGATTCAGCTTGGTCCTTGGCTGAATGTTCTTGACTGACTTCAAAGACACATGTACCTTCAGATGTGGTAACATCAGTAATTTCAGAGTTACCGGTAGGTGGGCAGTGATCTTGTGGGCTGAGACCAATGCTCAGCTGGCTTTTTTCCCTTTTTGTGGACAGAGCAGGTTTCTTCCTCCACTTACTACGGTTTCTCCTGGGCTTACAGTAATAATAGTAAGGATCATCATCATCATCAGAGGTATTTGATGGCAAATATTCAGAGTCTGTGTCCTTGTTTCCTGATTTTCTGGATTCTTTCTGAGTTTTCCTTGGACTCCCGACAGCCTATGAAAAACATTATTTATTTAATTTATTTCAATGGAGTGACATAGCTAAAATTAAACACCCAACTTCATGTGCTTTACATAAAAATCTCATAGGCAGTCTTTGTCGCTCTTTCCCTGAGGAGAATCACTCCTGATCAGTGGTTTTCAAATTGCTCTATGAACTCCTCTCCCTGCAGGCCCAAAAGGAAAAGAAAACTCTACCGTTGTTTAATTAAGATTTGGAAGGAACAAAACTCAGAAATAAAGGGAGCTACTAATTTTGCTATCAATCTCTTATAATTTACAGTCTGTCTAAATCAATAAAAGACTGGTAGTTTATAATACATAAAGATACAAACTAGGGTAATTATGGGCTTCCCTGGTGGCTCAGCGGTAAAGAATCCACCAGTAATGAAGGTGATGTGGGTTCAATCCCTGGGCTGTAAAGATCCCCTGGAGAAAGAAATGGAAACCCACTCCAGTATTCTTGCCTGGGAAATCCCATGGACACAGGGGCCTGTCCATGGGCTGCAGTCTACCAGGGTCACAAAAGAGTTGGACATGACTTAGTGACTAAACAACAACAGGGGCAATTATAAAAATATCAAGTACTAAAACATAGCTTTTAACCAAAGTAAAAATGAATCTACCAGTTACTGCAATAAACAAATACATTCCTTCTTTCTTTCTCCTTTCTACTGGTGTACCCTCTTGCAATTACTTATTGAATGCCAATTCTGAGCCAGGCAACATGTTAGATGGTGGGGATGTAAGTATGAGGTATATTTAGCTCCTGGTCTCAAAGGAGTCTGTTGGAAAAGAGAGAACAGTAAAAGGCAACCCTCTCCAGTATTCTTGCCTGGGGAATCCTATGGACAGAGGAGCCTGGTGGGCTACAATTCATGGTGTTGCAAAAGAGGAGGACACTACTGAGCAAGACCCTTTAAAATGATGCTACAGGATTGCATGAGGGGGTTATGTAACAGATAGGGTCTGTGCTGGGGAGGCAGATGCCAGCTGCACCTTCCTAGAAGTGATGTCACAGTCAAGGGTGAACAGAGGAATGAATGACATTAACATGGAATGACTGGCATTAACTGAAGGAGATTTTCCTTTTTTGGTAGCAGAAGGATTATTAAAAGCACAGAAGTTCATTGCAGTCTTCTAACCTGGCTGGGGAAAAAATGCTGAAGACACTACTCTTGGAAGAGAACTTCTTGGTCTGCCATTTCTTTCATAGTAGCTAAGCTAGTAACTCTACATTTTGAATTGTTGTCATCAGTCTTTTCTTGATTTATATTCACAAATTTTTAACTATTTTCTTAAAAGTAAATTGTAGTACTGGCCCAGAAGTTTTATAACAAAATATAAATATTTTAAAAAGTGATGACAAGGGAAAATGAGAACTTATAAAAGATTCAAATCATATGTAAAGAGTTATGCAGATGTAATGTATTAACATTTTTAAAGTATGGAACATGCTTTTTGAGTGTGGACAATAGCATGAGGGTGAAGATAAGTTATTTTAACCTATGTTATGCGTTACTAACTAACTGCATAATCCACTCAATTAATACTTATTTTTAGTTTCTACTCTGATGGAACTTTTATTCAGAAAGTAGAAAACAGAAGTCATAGCCATTAGTGTTTTTCCTAATGTTTCTTTTTTATCATCTGGCTTTAGACAGGTGGGATCTGTCAATTTACTTTGTAAAGCATCACATACACACTTGATAAATGGTATTACCTGCTTTCTTGTTTTATCATGTATGTCCTCTTCTTTGTAATTCTTCCCCAGTGTAAAAGTACCAGAAAAACCATGACCTTTGATCTGTTTCACAAGGCCTTCAAAAATTAAACATTTGAGCATCCGTTTCAGAAGACTCCTGTTCCGCTGAACATCATATCTATATATAGAACTGACATATTTATAGATGGAAAGAATAGAAACTCCTTTTTTTCCATTCATTTCTTTAACAGCTGTCAGGATCATCACACGTGTAGCTAAATGCAAAAGGATATGCTAACTCAGTCAAAACAATTAAAGTGAAAAGAAAATAAAACTCAGTTAATCTTAATGTGCATTAAGAACCATGTTAAGTAAAGAATAAAGATTTATTAAAGACATGCTGTCTATCATCATTTTGAAGAATATGTAATAAACTTATCTCAATAAAGAAATAAATTACAGTAATGAAAATAATTTAAGAAGCAAATTACATTACATTAATTTGCTAATCTACGAATTAAGCAACAAACTATCTGGATCAAGTCAAACCAAAGAATAAATCTTTACTTTTGTTACCTAACCCTTTTGTTAAGATAATATGCCTTGTAACCAAACTTTTATGCAAAGTATAAACAACTGTAAAAACAATTATTTATAACAATTATAAGATATTGCTATTAAAGATTATAAGAATTAGAACAAATATCACTGCAAAAGGTGTTATCTTTAAGAGATTTCATACTTACGGGGGCACTGAACTTTTTCTTTTGGTTCAAATTCCATATTCTGGGTTTCTGTCTTTTTTACATTTCCGCCAGAATAACGTGATGGAATGAAATAATTTACCACTTCTCCCTGATATAAACAATGTTAAGCAGTTACACAGTGTTTTGCTTTCAGTATTCTGAGTGGCTTCACAAAATTAACCCTCCTTCTATTAAGGAGATGCAAAAGAGTTGTAACAAATTATGAAAGAAAGGGCTAAATATGTTATTCACACATACAAATCTTATGTTTTATTTCAGAGTTAACAGCTAGCCATCATTTAAAAAAATTACACATATTAAATTACTTAAAGTGTGAAATTTCTGAAATTAACATGTTAAGCCTTGTTTAAAATTGTATTAACCAACTGAATTTGTAATAGCAATCAAATTAAGTTAAAATTAACACAGCTAATGAGCAGAGAACCCTCAAAAGGAAGTTACTGATAGTTAAAACTGTACACGCCAACTCATTTCTCTACAAAGGAAACAGACATTCCCTACTCGGATATCCCTTACTCAAATCTGAAAGAATAATTTTGCAAACTTTACCCTATCAAAAGATCACATAACTGCTAAGGTTGCAAGCATGGTGGACCCTGGCCTCATTTCCGCAGGATTTAATGTGCTAATTGACGATTTCATTATCTGAAAATATAAACTATAAACTATGAATCTCAGTGAAGCTTTTTTTCTTATAAACTCTAAAATTTATTTTTTTTTTAATTTTTTTTTTAAATTTATATTTTTAAATACAACTAAACATTTTAGAGGGTTTCCCTAGGGGCGCAGATGGTAAAGAAATCCACCTGCAATGCAGGAGACCGAGGTTCAATCCCTGGGTCGGGAAGATCCTCTGGAAAAGAGAATGGCTACCCACTCCACTATTCTTGCCTGGAGAATCCCATGGACAGATAATCCTGGGGAGCTACAATCCCTGGGGTTGCAAAGAGTTAGACATGACTGAAAGGGTAACAAGAATACACAGAATACACAGAAGAACTGTACAAAAAAGATCTTCATGACCCAGATAATTATGATGGTGTCATCACACCCAGAGCCAGACATCCTGGAATGTGAAGTCAAGTGGGCCTTAGGAAGCATCACTACGAACAAAGTTAGTGGAGGTGATGGAATTCCAATTGAGCTATTTCAAATCCTGAAACATGATGCTGTGAAAGTGCTGCATTCAATATGCCAGCAAATTTGGAAAACTCAGCAGTGGCCACAGAACTGGAAAAGGTCAGTTTTCATCCCGATCCCAAAGAAAGGCAATGCCAAAGAATTCTCAAACTACCACACAATTGCACTCATCTTACACGCTAGTAAAGTAATGCTTAAAATTTTCCAAGCCAGGCTTCAGCAATACGTGAACCATGAACTTCCAGATGTTCAAGCTGGTTTTAGAAAAGGCAGAGGAACCAGAGATCAAATTGCCAACATCCGCTGGCTCATCGAAAAAGCAAGAGAGTCCCAGAAAAACATCTATTTCTGCTTTATTGACTATGCCAAACTCTTTGAGTGTGTGGATCACAATAAACTGTGGAAAATTCTGAAAGAGATGGGAATACCAGACCACCTGACCTGCCTCTTGAGAAACCTGTATGCAGGTCAGGAAGCAACAGTTAGAACTGGACATGGAACAACAGACTGGTTCCAAATAGGAAAAGGAGTACATCAAAGCTGTATATTATCATCCTGCTTATTTAACTTATATGCAGAGTACATCATGAGAAACACTGGACTGGAGGAAGCACAAGCTGGAATCAAGACTGCTGGGAGAAATATCAATAACCTCAGATATGCAGATGACACCACCCTTATGGCAGAAAGTGAAGAAGAACTAAAGAGCCTCTTGATGAAAGTGAAACAGGAGAGTGAAAAAGTTGGCTTAAAGCTCAACATTCAGAACTAAGATCATGGCATCCGGTTCCATCACTTCATGGCAAATGGATGGGAAAACAGTGGAAATAGTGGCTGACTTTATCTGTGGGGGCTCCAAAATCACTGCAGATGGTGATTGCAGCCATGAAATTAAAAGATGCTTACTCCTTGGAAGGAAAGTTATGACCAACCTAGACAGCATATTAAAAAGCAGAGACATTACTTCGTCAACAAAGGTCCGTCTAGTCAAGGCTATGCTTTTTCCAGTAGTCATGTAGGGATGTGAGAGTTGGACTATAAAGAAAGCTGAGCATAGAAGAATTGATGCTTTTGAACTGTGGTGTTGGAGAAGACTCTTGAGAGTCCCTTGGACTACAAGGAGACCCAACCAGTCCATCCTAAAGGAGATTAGTCCTGGGTGTTCATTGGAAGGACTGATGCTGAAGCTGAAACTCCGATACTTTGGCCACCTGATGTGAAGAGCTGACTCATTTGAAAAGACCCTGATGCTGGGAAAGATTGAGGGCAGGAGGAGAAGAGGACAACAGAGGATGAGATGGTTGGATGGAATCACCAACTTGATGGACATATGTTTGGGTGGACTCCGGGAGTTGGTGGTGGACAGGGAGGCCTGGCATGCTGCAGTTCATGGGGTCGCAAAGAGTCGGACACGACTGAGCAACTGAACTAAACTGAGTGACTAACACACATACATTTTAGAGTAAAGACTGTTTATTGAGAAATTTTGTTTGTTTCATTTGTTCATTTCATTGAGAAATCTACTTACTTAGCTATTTACCCTTTAACAAAGTTCTAATTATTTGACCCCAAGATTTATATATCTGAGGTTTGCACAATTTTTGAAAAATAGCTCTCAAAAATATGTAGCAGTAGTATGGAGATCTGAAGAAGTGACAAAACATTTGAGGAAGTAATCAAGCTTTCCTAAGAGAATTTCTCTGCCAACTAGAAGGAAGCTTCATAAATAACAGCATATCTATCCTCTTCGTGATTGGCCAATATCACTTTAAAAAACTTTGCCAGTTCACAAATATCCCATTTTCTGTGCCTATGTGAAGTTAACAACTAATACAAGTCATAAGCCACAGAATAAACTGAAAGTGTTGACTTAAGTGCCAACCAAATGTTCAACATACGATGCTTTCTGCAGAACATATGCTCTGCTTTCCCAAGCCCTGTAGTACTCCTCCTACCTCAGGAAGAGTGAGAGCATCTTGTTTGACATCTTGTCGAGTATGTGTCAGAATCAGAGCCAAAACCTCCACTGTCTTTCCAAGACCCATCTCATCTGCTAAGATCCCACCAAGCAACTGTGGTCCAGCATTTGGGTACTCACGAATGATGCTAAAGGAAAATACAAGAAAAACACATCATAGGAATGCAAATATAAATCACACTGTTCCTAAAGAGAACTGGGAGAAATGCATAAAAGTCTTAAGCTTTTTAAAACTATACTTTCAGTTGCAACAATTATAATCCCTAGATCATGAATATAAGAACAGTGAGAATAAAAAAGCTGCCTGAGTTGACAACTTAAGTGTGCAGAAACAGAATTGGTACTATCATCATTTTTTTCCCCCCATAAATAAAGGGAAGCATGTCTACCTTCTGTGACCTTTATGAATCTGTGAATAAAAATGGCAATAACTACTGATTCACTAATCATATTTATTGATTCCTAAAAACTCTTTTATAATAAAATTAACAAATTTAATGAACTGGCCCATAATAAGGTGATATTTTTACTTAAAATTATAATCTCTTTAAATATCAATAACTACACATCTTATGTCTATCCTACTGCATTTATCTACCAAAAAATTACAAGTGCTATTAATTCCATGTCTATCCTATCTATAAAACTGTCTAATGAGACTTTAATTTAGTATGCCTTTTTGAGGTACTGCCAAGGCTTAAGACATATGCCATCAATCTCAGATAGGTTTTCATAATATTTGTTTTCAATATCATGCACACAAGGAGAGTTTTGCCTTACCAGCCTGTGTATGGATTGTAGTAGAGTTTCAAACCCTCAGATGTAATAATTTCTCTCCATAGAAAGTGTAGGGTATTTTCTACAAGAAAAATAAACCATTTTCTGTTTATTTTCCATTCTGCCAGATAATTACATCAAAATAAAAGTAAGTCAACAGCCAGGATACCCCGGGAAGGCACATACATGTGGGTAAAAGGCCAGGACACCGCTCTTATTGTTCAGATATAATTCTTTTGCTTCCTTTGTTTAGCACACAAATATTTTCCATAGAAGCAAGTGATAAGACAGAAAAGCTAAAGCAAATTATACCTGCAATTATATTTTATTGGATACTTTATAATTTATTAGTTGTATTTTAATTATGCAAAGTATAGCAAAATATACAAATTATACTAGTATAGAGGATTAACAGGCAAAGAAAACCAATACATTTCATCAAGGCTTAGACAATAAATGAAAGCAGCTTGTCTTTTACACATGCTTTAAGAAGTTACCTTAAATTGTTAACTAAATTATATTGTTAAATAATTTCACAGATAAATGATACTGGGCTAATACACTAAATTATATCAGATCTAACCTTTCATATGGGTCTGAGTAGAGGAAAGGCTTAACTGAGGAAAAAAAAATATCTCAAACTACAGCAATGAAGTACTGAGTCTGTGTCAACCAGCATCTTCCACTATCCCTTCTCAATATATTACGTTGTTTAAACCAACTGCTAAGTTGTAGGTATGGCTCTACTTCCCGTGAAATGGTTAGTCATTTTTTGTTACCTTCTTCAGTGATTATTAGGTGAAGCAGAAATACAGACATATAAGTTTTATAAAATGAAAAAAATTAAAAGATAAAAAGTTTTAATCTATGGGAACCACAGAGAACCAAAAAAACACTAAATGATGCATGTGATTTAATCAACAAAATCTAGCCTGGGGACAAAAAACAATGAATTACTGATACATGCTGTGTGGATGAACCTCAAAAACATTATGCTGAAAGAGGGCAACTCCCTCCACCTGAGTGGACATATTTTATCATTGTCTGTTTCAAAAACAGGCAAAACTAATTTATGATGACAGTGGTTGCCTCCTGAAGGGGTTGAAGTAGAACTGACTAGGCAACGATGGAAAGTGCTGGGTGATGGAAATATTTTATGTCAGCATTGTATGATACAAATATTAAAAGAAACAGGTAAAATTAATTTTAATATTTTTATCTGATGTAATCAAAATACAATATTATCATTTCAATAATCAATATAAAAAGTAGTAGTGAGATATTTCACATTCTTTTCTTTTTGTACTATCGGAAATCTAGTGTGTATTTTAAACTTACACCACATAATTTGGACAGTCACATTTCAAGTCTCAAGAGGCATGGGTGGCCAGTGTCTACTTTTGGGAAAGTCTGGTTCTATGTCTTAACTGAATTGCTAGTTACACAGACACAGAGATTTATCAAAACTTATCAAACTGTGCCCTTAAGATCTACGCATTTACTATTTCTGTTACACCTTAATAAAATTCCTGTAGGAAATTCTATAGAGCTATAAAATTTCTTCAACAAATATAAGAAAAAAATAGGAGAGGAAATAAAACCTATGGACTAAAAGAAACTTAAGAGACAGCAAGTAATTCCAATACTATATGGATGCTATTTGGTTTCAGATTTGAACAAACTAAAAGAGAGAGAAATAGAAAGGGGGTTAGGAAGTAAGAGAGACAGTGATACTAAGAAATTTTTTGGTTTCAAAATTCATTATATATATATATTTGTTTAAAAAACCTTTATCTTTTAATGAGATAAACTGAAACATTACCAGATGAAATGATATAATATGTGGCGTTATTGTTGCTGTTTAGTCATTCAGCTGTGTCTGACTCTTTGCGACCCCATGGACTGTACCTACCAGGCTCCTATGTCCATGGGGTTTTCCAGGCAAGAATACTGGAGTAGGTTGCCATTTCCTTCTCCATGTGGGGTTACTACTTCAAAATAATTCAGAATATGGGAGAAGCAAGAGTAAGAAATAATATTGGCAATGAACTGATATTTCCAAAATAAAAAGTTTAAAAAAGTTTGTTGGATAAAAAAGTGGGAGAAATACGGAAGAGATATTCATCACTAATTAAATCTATATAGGAAAAAGGAGAAATGGTTAGCACTTCACTTCCTAGGGTCATGTAAAAATCTCATCTAGTGCCCATCCCTTTAAAGACAATGATAAAGCAGTGACACAAATGATTCCCATAAATTGACTACTTTTATGAAAACACTTACTAGATGACATTTCGTTTTATTATTTATTTTGTGGAGTAAAGAAAATAAGTATAACTAGGAAGCTCAGATTTGTCACATGTTAAGTCTCCCACTTTTATAAACTTGCTTTCTGTCCCTAACATTCACGATTAAATTGTACAGTTTCTTTCATATATTAGCAAGATTCCCATCTGATCAGGTCACAAAAGCAATTCTTAGTTGGAAAGGCATGTAAAAAATCTCTTGGTTTTTAAAAATTCCATCAAGGCAGCCTTTACTCTGGTTGGAAAAATCAGTTCAAACTTTTACAGATGAGGGAACTCATAAATGAATTTCTCTAGGTGTCAATTTTGAAGGATGTCTTAGAAAATAATTTTGTTCACAGTAACACACCCATTCTATCCCAGGCTTTCAATATGGTTTACTGACCGATTTCCTCCATCCAAACTCTCTCATTTAATCCCTCTGATGAATTTGCCTTTCTTTAAGTATCTTATACTTGCCACCAGCAGGGGTGCTTTTGAAACGCTCCTGTTGTAGCATCCAGTTGACAGCCTCTCTCTGGTACGGTCTCAACACAGGGGTCAGCGCAGGATGCTGGACATCCACTTGGATGGACCGAGTTTCTTGCTGATGTGTCTGCCTCACAAAGTGATAGAGTTCATCAATGTCCTGTCCCTCTGGCTCACTATCGGAACCTTCCTCATCCTCTTCCAACACATCTGTACATCCAAGAACAAGTGTACTCAGAACAACAAGATCTACATTTATAACTATAAGCAGTTCTTATTCCCAGAACACACCATGTACTCTCCCAACTCTGGGGCTTTGCTTAGTGTGCCTTTTGACTGATCAAAAATCTATGCTTCCACCTTCAAGATGATATAACTGATATTTTTTTCATGACATTTTGTTTTCCCTGATCAGAACACTCTCCTCTGTGTTCATGCAATGCTCTCATACATTGGATATAACAATACACTGCAGTCTTTCTCGTAGTATAATCATTTGTGCTCATTCATCCCTTCCCCACTGAACTGTTAACGCTCTTTGAGAGCAAAGGCTGTCTTTTGTTTTTATAGCTCCTCAGAGCAGCCAGCATGTGCTATGCCCATTGTAGATGTTTCATAAACCTCTGAGGAACTGAATGTGAATATCTATTGCAGTTTGTAAAAGAATAATTTATTTTACTTTTACAACATTAAAAAAATCCACAGGCAGACAATTTTTCTACATCTAATAAGACAAAGTTTCCCATTCTATTTCTTATGCTAAAAAAGGACAGGTATTTGGTAACAGCAGCAGCAGCTGCCAATTAGGAGATTAAGGGCTTATGCCACCAATACAAATTCATAAGAATTTCAGATTCATTTGTTGGGCACAATTGACCTGTGGAAAAAGATTCATGCTTACAATGTGAAAAAAAAAAACAAACCCCTCAAACTCTTGAAAAATTTGCAAGGCCCCTGTAGCCAATGATTTATTACTGAATGGTTTCAAACAGGTCCACACACATTTGTAGGACATACCTCATATGCCTTAAAACAAAGACTGTACCACAAAATACACAATTAACTTTTCTCAATAAAAATTATGTTCTTTAAAGATTTTCAAAAGTTTACAATAAATGTGTAGTTACATGCTTGGCTATTTCTGTTTTAGTGTAGGTGCATATTATTAGTAATTATATTTGAAGTTTTCCTTTGAAAAGTTCCAATTTTATTATTTTTAAAAGGCAGAATAATGGATTCTTATCATAACTTTGAAAAAGTTCTAGGTGTACTTCAAAGCATTCCTTCCAATTCTGAAACCAGTGATTTTCTTTTTGTTATGTCTTTAGCATGCAAATGATGTACTATTACTAGCATTATAAAACTTCACAAAGAATGTACTGCAGAAAAACAACTCAATAACCAAGCTTAGAAACTGATTTCCCAGATATCCCAGTATAAAACTGTTCTGATGTGCACCAGAAATAAGGCTGACCCACCATGAGCAGGACTTGGAGAATCTGAGCCGTTTTTCCAGTCGTGCTGATGGGCTGCAGCAAGCCATCCACACTCTCCCTTGGGAACCAATGGCAGACAACTCTGAAACTGCAGTCCTGACCAAGGATGCAACTTCTTGCCAAGAAACAGTAGCAAAGTTAACTGGTCTTTATGGGAAGCAGGCTCTTGAGATTATTTGTCAGACTGCAAAGGAGAGGTGGAGTAAAGGCCGGCCAAGAATCTCTGGCCATGACAAAATAAAAAAATAAACACAGGAATAATGCAAAAATTCCAATCAGCTCAGATCCCTTTATATTCTGCCTATTGATGCCATCAACATTTCTTGAGTACACACTATAAGCTAAGCATATCATTAAGCAAAAAAAAAAAAAGACAAAAAGTATAGTAGTGGGGGCATTTAAGATAAGCATAATTTTGTCATATAGCAATTTTATGTTGGTTGTTCAATTTTATTATGGTTTTATTAGCTGTTTTTCTGGTTGTTATATACAGGATTTGGGAGAAATCCACAGCTCTTCAGGAGCAACAATTTTAAAGTTTACTTTAAAAATTACCTGGAATAATAAAATTGTATAGCTTTTCCATCACTCTCTTCATGAGTTGATTGAACTTTTTCA
Organism: Cervus elaphus; assembly: GCF_910594005.1. Classification (NCBI taxonomy): domain Eukaryota; kingdom Metazoa; phylum Chordata; class Mammalia; order Artiodactyla; family Cervidae; genus Cervus; species Cervus elaphus. The sequence goes on from NC_057840.1 coordinate 29,576,857, forward strand.
TTCTTGAACTTGCATCACTCAGATAATCTGGTTTTGCTAGGCCAGCTTCCAAAAGATAAATTCCAACCTACAAATAATTAATCAACATTAAAAAGTTTTGACTGTACTACATCATTTTTTATGACCATATAAGAAATACATTTTTAACGCCTTCAGTTTTAAAGGTATTCAGAGTATGTACCCCACAGATCCTAAATATATACCTACCAAATCTCAGATATTCCCACTTTCAATAACAAATTTATTCTGCAAATGCAGGGCTTACTATGTGTGATGCACCATTTAAGTAGCTAGAAAAAATATTTCCCTAACTGGAGCTAAGCCTGTGAGACTGTGATGAGAACACCAATTCTACCTACCAAGTCAATGATTTCCCAGCTAGACGATCATCAGAATAATCAGTGAAGCTGGTTAAAAACACAGATTCCCCAAGAAGATTCTTAAGCACAGAGGTTTTACTAATCCCTATTCCTAGATCAAACACTAAAATGTTCAGGAAAATAGCCCTGATTAAGGTTATACAGCTTAACTTTGGTGAAACAATATAGTATGAAGCTTTCCAGTCAAAATTCTTGAATTTTAATACTGGCATTGATATTTAAGAGCTAAAAGAACAAACAAAATGATTGATTTTAACCCAAATGTTGTCATTTACAAAATGGAGAGAAGACTATATGAATAGCCCACTTAGTATAATTTTAAAAATTCCTAATGGTAGATAATCAACAAACATACTTTCCTTCATTTCCCTGTATTATGCTGGCCCTGATTCCATGATCACTGAGAGCCTCATATTCTTTCAGTAAAGAACAAAATTCAATCAGCATTACACTGGAATAAGTGGCAAAGAGTACTTTTCATTATTATTTATATTCTGCTCTGTGTTTGCTTAGAGATGCCTAGCTATTGCAGCAGTAAGTGTTTAAATATTTATAAAAGTAGGGATTAGGGAAGACAGAAGAGATCAAGACTTGATGTGGGGGAAAATGGATAGAACACAGGCATACAAACCACAAATTCTTAAATCTGTTTTTAACTTGAGCCACAATTTGTGGCACTCACTATCACCAGAGAGGGGATGCTAGGTTGCAGAGTTTGACTGTACAGGGAAGAATTAATTATAATCTAATGCTTCTAAATTTTCTCCTTTCCTTCAGTCAATTCTGAAGCTATAAACAGGGCTATTGATATAACTGCTTTTTAGTGTGACAAATGTATAACACACATGTATGATGTTTTCAACTGAACAAAAGTGAATTTAACATTTTAGAATTTCAAGTATTGATCAAGTATATTTCAAGTATTAGAATGAAGACATATTAACTTGCTTTGTAGTTTTTGAAGTACATTTACTTACATTACCTCCCCTGATTTTCAGCACAATTGTATGAGGTAAAAGGAATGAGTATTATTTACATTTCATATGGAAAGAAGCTGAAATTAGAGTCCAAACGATTCACAAAAATTTACTTGGCTAGTGAATAGCAAAGCCTGAAATGAATCATAAATTTATTCATCCATTTGCTGAAAATCTGTTTAGTATTTGGTATTCTACTGGGCTGTGAAGATTAAAAAAACTTCATAGTCGAGTGCGGGGGGGAAATAAGCATGTGCGTCAGGTATTATGGGGGAAGAGCACGTAACACCATCCATGGAGTTTAAGAAAAGATCTCCTCAGATGAAGGAGCTGCACACTGAGGAATGAGCAGGAGTTTTGAGGGATGAGGAAGCAACAGCCCAGGCAGAGGGAAGTATGAGAGCAAAAGCGCAGATGCACAGACATCAGGGTGTACGCAGGGAACAGAGCAATCTGTGGTTTCTGGGACAGAAGAAAGAGCAGAGTGATAAAGAGTTGAGAAGGAGACAGATAAAGCTGGAGGAGACAAAGGCCTATCAAAGGAGAGACTTATATGCCCGATTATAGTCAATTCTGTAGGCATAAATAGACTAGAATTCCATTTGCATTCATATCATACCAGCCCAGAGACAAAGGAGATGAAAGAACTGAAGAGGCAATGATGAAAGGATTGCTACTGGAAGAGAAAGAGATAATGAAGGTCAGAACAAGTCACTGAGAATACAGCTGGAAAGGGTGAATCAGGAAGATCCCCAAAAGTACAGCCTGGAAATGATTGGCTATGATATATAAAATATATATGTACATATATTTTTATAGTTATTGAATGTTCCCAATGAAGTGTACTTTGACAATAATGAAGCTTATCGCTGGCTTTATAGAGCTTCCTTCTAAGTTAATTTCAAAATGGGGTATCCAATGCAGAAGAACCTTAAGGGACACCATATAAATTGATACCTTGATAATGTTATTTTCTTCTGGTTTTTGGTAAAGTTTTATTCTTTTCTTCTTTTGCAGCCATCCCAAATCTTCTAACATTTCACTGCTGAAGGACGACTCCACTTGAATTCCCTTGTCACAGATACTGACTGGCTCATTGAGTCCTCCTTCTTTTTTCTCTACATTTTCACATCCTGAATGAACATAGATCAGGAACTGACTGCTCAACTCGGAACTCGTCAGTGTAAAACTCTTTTCAGAAAAATTTTCAATTAAACACTGTTCAGGAAGAAGCTGAAGAGTGAATTCTCCTAGAAATGCTTTCCAAGAATTATCAAAGTGATAGGGAGAAATTACAATATTCAGCTTTACAGACAAAGGGGAAAAAATGCCACCAGTCTCTTCTTTATCAATTGATTTTGAGATGCTCACGGCTTCGGAACACCTCCTCTTTTCTCTGTGAGCCACTTCTTCCTTTGGACTGTCATCTAGGATGATGCGGTGAGCAGGAGAGGGGTCCAAACCTGGGCAGGACTGCTCGTCATCAGTTAAGGTGAGAGGTTCATTCCTTCTGTCCTCATGCATATTCCAGCAAAGCTGCTGTTGCTTTTCCTCATCTACCCTTACCGGGGGAGCACGTTTCCGTCGGCTGCTCATTCTCAAGTTCTCTTGGTAAATGTGAACCCTAGAAGATAAACACAACAGCAGACATTCCAAGAGAGGATTTTTGTATTAAAATATTCCCAGATGAGCAATTCAACATAGAATAATAATCCCACACAAAACATGAAATCTTTAAAGAGATACGTAAAGCAATGGATAATTTTTTTTAATGTCAGATACATTTATGGAACACATTGACTATAATCTCTTGTATCACACAAATCCTAATGATCTTAATGGTCTTTTTAGAGAAATTTAATATAGACAAATTTTTGTTTAAAATAAACTCTAAAAATACATTTAATGATTTTTAAATTTATGATAGTAAGGTAACTGTGGTGTTGGAGAAAACTTTTGAGAGTCCCCTGGACTGCAAGGAGATCCAACCAGTCCATCCTAAAGGAGATCAGTCCTTGGTGTTCATTGGAAGGACTAATGTTGAAGCTGAAACTCCAATACTTTGGCCACCTGACGTGAAGAGCTGACTCATTTGAAAAGACCCTGATGCTGGGAAAGATTGAGGGCAGGAGGAGAAGGGGACGACAGAGGATGAGATGGCTGGATGGCATTACCGACACAACGGACGTGGGTTTCGGTGGACTCCGGGAGTTGATGATGGACAGGGAGGCCTGGCGTGCTGCAGTTTATGGGGTCGCAAAGAGTTGGACACGACTGAGCAACTGAACTGAACTGAACTGAGTAAGGTAAATCTCTCAAATATTCTGGAAATGCTTATTTGAAAACTTTTAGTAACACTTAAACCCATATAATCACTACAGGATTTCATATTATTTTATAATTCCAAAGCGTTAACAAAACTTCACTTGACCCTGACATAGCTTAAAAATCTCTAAAAATACATTCTTTTTCAAAAGAGGAAGATGAAAATATGTAAAATGTATTTCTTTTTGTGAATTAGCCTATAAAAAGAATAAGAGGATAGCTGGACAAGAAATAAGATGGTGACAGATAGCAAGGAGGGGAAATAAAGCAGAGACAATAAAAGAAAAGAATTTAAGAACATAGGAAAAAAGAAAAGAAAGCTTTTTCAATTACGTTGAAAGTAGCCTATATAAGGCAGACCCTAAACTAAAGTCACTCAGTCGTGTCCGACTCTTTACGACCCCATAGGCTATACAGTCCATGGAATTCTCCAGGCAAGAATACTGAAGTGGGTAGTCATTCCCTTTTCCCAAAAGAATAGCCAATTCCTCTATGTAACACAGAACTCAGAGAAGTTAAATCATAAAGTCACAATGATGGTTGGTGCCTAATCCAATGTATTCCAACCATGTAGCTGAAAAAAAAGAGAAAGGAATGTATAAATAAAATTTGGCTTCAAGTGCAGTTTAATAAATATTCTCAGTAATCTCTTTTTTTTTTTTTTTAATAAAATCCAGCCAGGTATTGGATGAGTCCCCAGTAAGTATTCAGCACCATCCCGTATTTGAGGAGAGGATATAAAAGTAGTGTAGATCAAACCATGGTCTTTAATTCAGTACAAACATCAGGCTGCGTTTTGGTTTTGTGAAGACAAACTCGGCACGCAGAGCAATCTGCACTCCTCTATCCCTGCTAACACCCCATCCTCAATTATTCTGCCCTGAATCTAGCCCTGTCTAAGATAGTACAAACGATGGGACATCTCAGCTGACCAGAAACTTTGAGGTCTTCCTAAAGAATGACACAGAAGGAATCAGAATGGAAAGCTAAGTGACAGCGTGACTGTATTAGCACAAGAGACGAGAGCATCATCAAGGGGGCTGCCATGTTTAGAGGTGGGGCTGGTAGTGGAACCTAAAGTGGAGACCCACGGCACAAGAAATGTTAAACAAAGTACTCAAGGCAGAGGAAAATGATATTAGATGGAAATTTGGACCTACACAAAGAAAAAAAACATTATAAATGAAAAATATCTGTATAAATATAATGTTATTTTTCTCTTGTTTTACACTCCTTTAAAAGATAATTAACTTAAAAAAAAAGTTGTAAACTCCTTATTCTCAAAACTGTCAAGTCTTCATAAAAAGAGAAAATAGCACAGAGATCTGATGAAAGATTTATATGTGAAATACATAAATAACTCTTGCAAACCAATATTTAAGAAAAACCTTATTTAAAAATGGACAAAAATGCTGAACGGTCATTTCACAAAAGATGATCTCTAAGTGCCATATAAGCACATGAAAATATCCTTACCATCCTCAGTCATTAAGGCATTGCAAATTCAACTCATAAACCACAATGAGAAACTACGTATCTAGTAGAATGGTTAAAATGTTAAAGACCTAGGACACAGAACAACTAGAACTGAATTCTCAAACATTCCAACAGGAAAAGTGTGTCAACTTCTTACAGATTAAATATATACTTTCTGCACAGCCTATTAATTCCCACTCACAGGTGTTTACCTAAGAGAAATAAAAAAACACAGAAACATAAAAAACTTAAACTTGAATTTGTTAATACCAATTTTGTTAATAAATGCCTAAACCTGGAAACAACCCAAATGTTCACCACCTGATGAATGGATAAACAAATGGAATGCTACTCATAATAAACTATTGATACATATAACATGGATGAATTTTTAACACATTATACTAAGTGAAAGAAGCCGAAAGACTATATAGTGCACGATTCCATTCATATGAAATTCTAGAGAAAGTAAGAATCTAGTGTTAGAAACCAGACTATGGTTTCCAGGGGTCAGGAAGTGGTAAGAGCTGTGACTGACAGCAAAGAAGCAGAAGGGAAACCTTTGGGGTAACAGACATGTTCCACAGGTGATCACATGATTTTATACATTTGTCAAAATTCATCAAATTGTATATATAAAATTGTTGAATTTTACTGTACGTAATTTATTTTAATAAGACTGATTTAAAAGGCAAAAACAAAAAGCAGGTACAGAAGGGAATTAAAAACTCTTCATAGCTTTATTCTAATAAACTTGAAATGTATCGATAAAATGCATAATTTACTAAAAAATGTAATGAGTTAAGTTGGCCCAATAAATAGAAAAATCTGAATAGGACAGTAACCATGAAACAACAAGTAATATTTATCTACCTAAGATCTACCTCATTTCCTTGTTGACAGAACCTTTCTCTTACTGAGGAATATGTTAGCTTTGTGACTTAAAAGCAGAGTGGTTTCCTCAGCAGCCGCAAAGAAGTTGTTTGTGTAGTCCCATAAGGATGCCGACAGCTGCGTCTAACTTTAAGAGGTAGTATTTAAGTTAAAAACAAAAAGATTTAAACTCAGCTCTTCATTCTCCCGAGCCATAGTTCAAGTGCTCAAAAGCTCTATGTGACCAGAAGCTACCGTATTGGACTGACAATAATTGAACATTTTCATAATAGCAAAATGTCTATCAAAAACTGCTGTTCTAAGTCAATCACGAGAATTCCATTCCCTGAATCAGTGCTTGGTTTATGAATATGGAGGTGGCGGTCTACAATCAACCTCTGACTATAGTTAACTACTTTTCAAGCATCTTGTCTCCTCTATTACTTTGAATAAGAGATCAGAATAATACAGAAAGTCCCTAATACCCTAAGTGCTTGTCTGTGTCCAGTTCTCCTCAGAGCACAGGCTGGAATACTGGAATCAAGTCAGTCTTCTACACCAGTTTATCAGTTAGCCACCATCATAAATATGCCCTATAACATATCACCCAAAGCTCTGCCTGGAGACAGCAATCATTTATTCTCACCGATCTGCAGATTAGTTTAGGATTGGCTGATATAGTCTAGGTTTCGGGAAAAGCCGCTTGGCTCTCCTAAATATAGTCATCTTTCTCCTCGTACCAGCAAAAAAACACCCAAGAATGTTATTATGACAGTGACTGAGGAATGAGCCCAAATCCAATCACACAAGTACTTTTTGGCTTTTGGTTAGGGCAAAAACATTAAGGTTCCATGGGCAAAGCAAGGTCTCACAGATGGACTCAAAGTCAAATGGTGGGGACATATGGGGAGGGAACTGGGTCAGTTACACAATCTATCTCACTAACCACCATAATATTAGTAACATGGTGATGATGGAATCATTAACTCAAATGGCCCCCAAAGCAATTGGCTACAGAATCTCACATCTGGCAAAGCAATGTGGCTTATATGACAGAATGTGAGTTTTGGGGTCCTAAATTCTAATTCTAGCTTTGGCACTTGGAAATTATCTAGCTTCTGTGTGTATGTACAATAGCACAGCAACTGAAGTTTAGCATATCTTCAGTAAGTAGTAGTTGCTATTGTCATCACCCTGAGAACACTATAAACTACACTTTACAATAACCAAACTTTAAAGGGGCAGGATGGGGAACTACAGATCAGTGTGTTTCAAACTTGACTGAATGCTAGAACCATCTGGGGGAAATTTTCAAAATCCTGATGCCCTGGTACTAGCCCAGCCAATTAAACTATCATCTCTGGGGCAGGGCCCAGGCACCACCTCCATTATTTTTTCAGGTTCCCTTGGTGATTCTTCCCTGCTGGCTCAGACAATAGAGTCTACCTGCAATGCAGGAGACCTGGGTTCAATCCCTGAGCTGGGAAGATCCCCTGGAGAAGGGGATGGCAACCCACTCCAGTAGTCTTGCCTGGAGAATTCCACGGACAGAGGAGCCTGGCAGGCTACAGTCCATGGGGTCACAAAGATTTGGACACAACTGAGCAACTAACACTTTCACTCTCACTTGGTGATTCTAGCAGGCAGCCAAGCTTGAGAAACCTTGTTATGGATAGCTAGCTGCCTACAGAAATCCATTTCTTTCCTGGCAAAGTACAGCATAGACAGGAAATGTCTGCTCAACTGGTGGGGCATCAATAGTAGTCCCATGACCAGTCTGAGGCCATCAATTGTGAACAGAGGTTAATACGTGCCCTTCTATTACAACAGTCTTGTAATAGACATATTACTGAACCAGAACACTTCCCTTTCACTCCTTGATCTTTTCTCTGGTAACACTCATCCTCATGCAGTATCTTCTAAACTATAATCTGCACATTCACTCAGATGTTTGCTTTCAACTTGATTCTTCCAATGTCACAGTATTATCAAAGTATTTATCAATTGCAATGATAAGTTCAAGAAAAATAAATACCAGGGTTTCTAGCAGGCTCTCCTTTCATTCTCTACTGAGCAAACATTCATGATCTGCCTTCCCTCTGCCCCACCACCCTGTTTTGGTTAACTCTTTTTTGTTTAAAGGAGATTTTTATCTAGGGATAATTCTTGAACCAAAGAAGATTAAATTTTTTGATCAAAGCTACTCAAAACCATAATGTTAACTGGGAGCTAATAGGTCCTAGTAAAATTCCATATATCTCTAATCATATTCCAATTCTAAATCCTTCTCCTTACTTTCCTCATACCAGATGAATCTTCTTCCCTTCTTCCCCCACTTAAATACCAGTGTTTGGGTGTAACATGATTATATATCACAGTTTCCTACACGGATCACATTTTGACTCTCATTCCTCTAAATGCCTTTTGCTTGCTTTTCCACCTATCGATATCCTGATCTCCCACAAAACGTTCCACGACCAGGTATGCTGAATTAAAGGCCTCTCCTTCTTGATTCCAACTGTTACAGTGTTCTCAGCTGTTTGACTTTGAACTACTTGAAAGCCAGGCAGGAACAGAACCCTATTCAGCACTGTACTCCCAATGCCGGGTCAGGGCCAGGATGGAAATGATATTCAAAGTAATGTGAAACAAAGATCTCTAACTCTGTGAATATTCTCTCTCTTCTCAAGGACCCAGAAGTACTTTTACTCAAATTTCTTTTTGGACCAATCTCACTCAACCACGTTCAAATAGACTACAGGTAGTGTGAAACTACTCCTTACAATTTCCAGCCCAGAGTGAAACAGAAAACTGATTGTGTCTTTAACAGAAAACAAAGATAGACTGCTAGAAAAATAAATATAAAATGTTGTTACTAAGACAACAGATGGATATCAATTAAACTTATTCAGATTTTTCCCCCTCCAAATTACTATCTCTTCATTAAAAGATAATTGCCAATACTGAATGATGTAGAACAAACCCATGGTAGGTCCTGATTTAGGCTATCCAGGAAAACGGAGAGTATATATATTTGAGATATCGTGCTGCAAGGTAAGCCTTATGCAAGTGAAATTCAATCATTACTGATGACTGAGAAGTTCTCAATGACCTAGCATTACCACAGCTTTTTTCTTAGTGATAACCCCAGCAGGTTGAGAGTATTTTCCTCTGCAGAACTCTAAAACCAGTCACAGATACTTATAAAAGGCCTTGATTTTTCACCAGCAGATTCTATTACCCCAAATCTTTCTAGCCTGAACTCTTAATAACAGATTCAATAATCCTGTAAGTACAGTTCTTTAGGCCGGACAAGAGGAGGATATATATATAAATAGCATCCTTCAAAATCATTTTATTCTCAACTGCCAGCGTATTGGCTAAGTGGATTTTGTAAACTCTATAAGTGCCATGTTTTGCAATACAGAACATTTATCCCACTACTGCTCACTACTATCTTGCTTCCAGCATGATTTCTCATCATAAACCAACTAGCCTTTCTGGTGACGGTACAGGTATCATGGATCATTTCGATTCATGGGAGTTTCATCATTCTTGCTATCACCCAATAGAATAATTGAAAATAGCTGTAATAACTCTAAAAGTATTTTTTGTTTATTAAAGTCACAAGTTAATTCAAACAGAAGTAGTGAAACTCGTTCAGTCGTGTCCCACTCTTTGAGACCGCATGGACTATATACAATCCATGGAATCCTCCAAGCCAGAATACTGGACTGGGTAGCCGTTCCCTTCTCCAGGGGATCTTCCCAACCCAGGGATCGAATCCAGGTCTTCCACATTGCAGGCGGAAAAAGGAAAACACCAAACATCCAGGGTTTTTACTTCATGGCTAAGATCAAGTCCGTTAGAAAAAAGGCTCAAAGTCACTATTTACTAATCCTGTTTATCTGACACTGACCGTCAACCATCAGAAAATATATCCTGGTTCAGAAAAGTAGAAACTATCACGGAGTCAAAAGGCACAAAATGCAAGGCTGGTTTTGAGTGCGAATGTAATTAACCTGATTCCTGAGGTACCTGAGAACTTTAACTCAGAGGCCCCGGCCTCCCCTTTACTACATTTACAATCCCGCACACCAATAAGCTAGGCAGCTGCCCAGTTCCAGTCTCCAGGGGCATATCTGCGGAGAATGGTGATACCCACTCAGTTTTCTTCCGAAAGACTCAAAAGTGGTTTGAGGAGTCTGAGCAAGGCTGTCAGCGCCGATCGCTCCCAGCAGGCCGGGCAAACAAGCTGCCCGGAGGCAGAGGAGCGAGATCAAGGGCCCTAGGACGCTCGAACGAGACACCGTAGGCCCCAGTCCGCGGCGGAGAAAGCAAGCCTCCCTCCCGCAGCTCCTCTTCGTTCCGGGCAAGCCGCGGCGGATCCCCGGCCCGCACGTCTGGGATGGGGAAGGGTCGCGGAAACTCGCGCTGCTGCTCCCCGTCAGTCTTTTAGTTTCCCAGGCTCCAAAACAACGGAGTCGTCCCTCCCTGAGACTTCTGTCTGCGTCCAAAACGCCTTCCGCCCCCGACCTCTGACCCCTGACCCTCTATCACCCAAGCGCCTACCTAGACTGTTTCTCCAAGCCCCTAGAGCCTCTGCACCAAGGCCCAGGGCCCTCTGATGCCTCTGCAGGTCCCGGGCACGCATTCGCTATCCACCGAACATCGGCCTGAGGTGGGCACGCGCGCTTTATGCTGGTTTGTGTTGGGGTTCCCGGGGGGCCCAGAAACCACAGCGCCTAAATGCTGGGCGCGCGCTGGAGCGTGGGGTCAAGGTGAACGCGCACGTCGGGACGCCCCGCCCCCTTTCTCCGACCCTAGCTTCATGAGTCTCTTCTGCGCAAGTCCACACGGTTAGAGACTCTCGAAGGATACCGTTGGAGTCTCGCGATAGCTACACTGAGCCATTAGAGAATACGTGATAGGCTGAACGTGAAAGGAGGAGGTGGCGCTCTAAGCGGATTTAGAAGTGGGCGGGGCTGCTGGCTGAAGGTTACGGGTCACTCTTGAAACAGATGTTAAGAGCTGTGGGTTTAGTAAAAAGACGAGAATTCTGCAGGTACACCTTGTAAATTGTTTCTAGAAAGCAGCCACTAATTAGTTACGGTTGAAGTTTATCTCACTCAGAAGTTATTTTAAAAGACTCTCCAGGGAGATGTGAGTAAATATTTTAAGATGAGGAAAAAACTACAGTATTGTGACGAAGCTGGGCTTCCAATATCTTAAGCTTTTTTTTTTTTTTTTTCCTTTTCTTCACTGAGCGGTAGCCTTTTCTCTTGGAGGTAGTCTTAGGCCTAGGTAACTCCGAAATCACTGAGCGGCTTCAGAACCAAGAGCCTGGAAAATAACAGCTTAGAGAGTAAAGAATCTGAGTACAATGCGGGAGACCGCAGTTCGATCCCTGGGTCGGGAAGATCCCCAGGAGAAGGAAATGGCAACCCACTCCAGTATTCTTGCCTGGAGAATCCCATGGACGGAGGAGCCTGGTGGGCTACAGTCCATGGAGTCCCAAAGAGTCGGACTCTGTTAAGCGACTAACACTTTCAGACCTGGGGCCCTCGATCACTGAGTACCTAATGAGGGCTTAGAATTATGCTGCGGAAGGGCGTCTTGGCCTGTGTGATCACAGAAGCACAAAAATAAGTTCTTGCCTATAGGAGGATCCGTTAGCTGTGGAGACAGTCCAGAGTGGTCGATATTCTTAGTACCGAACTTCATGACAAACCTCTAAGAGAAGCTATTTCCGTAAACAAAACCACTTAGAATTCAGTGGAAATCAGTGACCTTATCCAGAGTTTCCCGAGGCCAGCTAAAAAAGTAGCTCTAGTGCTGGAAGAGTAGGCAAGCAGAATCCCACTTCATTGGAGAACTGATCTTTTTATTAAGTGCAGGATAAAATGCAGCCTTTCTTTTGGAACTGTGATTTGAAACTCCATACTTAAATATATATGGTGCTGTGACAGGTGATCTTTGATAGTTTTATGTCACATTTCACCAGTGGAGCAGAAAATCAAGCTCTATTTTACCAAGTCCTGCTGGTGCCAGGTAGAGATATTTTAAAATAAACCCAGCCTCATTTTATTTTTGTTCAATGTTATTGAGTAATTAATCTCTACAGACATTATTGTTAACCTGTACAAAAATAGTAAACTAGGAATCCACTTATATATCTAGAGATATAATTTCACCCTCTGATGTAATACAGAGAGAGAATTCTATATTCTATATACAGTAGCATATGCTTACAATTAAGATTTTAACAGTTTTTACAATAATATATATGTTCAGTCCTGTATTTTCAAAGTATAGCCTTTGAATAGTTCTCTATAGAGTAATGTGTTTTTCAATACAGAATCACCAGAGCTAATTTCAGAAAACGTGACTCATTTTTGCACCTAGCATTCTGGAAGCTCCCAGCTGTGAAGCAGCTGTTCACACCTAAGTTCAGTTGAGTTCAATTGCTCAGTCATGTCTGGTTCATTGTGACCACATGGACTGTAGCATGCCAGGCTTCCCTGTCCATCATCACCAACTCCTGGAGCTTACTCGAACTTAATTCCATCAAGTCAGTGATGCCACTCAACCATCTCATCCTGTCTCATCCCCTTCTCCTCCTGCCTTCAATCTTTCCCAGCATCAGGATCTTTTCCAGTGAGTCAGTTCTTGACATCAGTTCAGTTCAGTTCAGTCACTCAGTCATGGCCAACTCTTTGCCACCCATGGACTGCAGCACGCTAGGCCTTCCTGTCCATCACCAACTCCAGTAATTTACCCAAACTCATGTCCATTGAGTCAGTGATGCCATCCAAGCATTTCATCATCTGCTGTCCCCTTCTCCTGCCTTCAATCTTTCCCAGCATCAGGGTCTTTTCAATGAGTCAGTTCTTCACATCAGGTGGCCAAAGTATTGGAGTTTCACCTTCAACAACAGTCCTTCCAATGAACACTCAGGACTCATCTCTTTTAGGATGGACTGGTTGGATCTCCTTGCAGTCCAAGGGACTCTCAAAAGTCTTCTCCAACACCACAGTTAAAAAGCATCAATTCTTCTGTGCTCAGCTTTCTTTATAGTCCAATTCTCATGTCCATACATGACTACTGGAAAGACCATAGTCTTGGCTAGATGGACCTTTGTTGGAAAAGTAATGTGTCTGCTTTGTAATATGCTGTCTAGGTTGATCATAGCTTTTCTTCCAAGGAGCAAGTGTCTTTTAATTTCATGGCTGCAGTCACCATCTGCAGTGATTTTGGAGCCCCCAAAAAAAGTCTTCCACTGTTTCCCCATCTGTTTGCCATGACGTGATGGGACCAGATGCCATGATCTTAGTTTTCTGAATGTTGAGCTTTAAGCCAACTTTTTCACTCTCCTGTTTCACTTTCATCAAGAGGCTCTTTAGTTCTTCTTCACTTTCTGCCATAAGGGTGGTGTTATCTGCATATCTGAGGTTATTGATATTTCTCCCTGCAGTGTTGATTCCAGCTTGTGCTTCATCCAGCCCAGCATTTTGCATGATGTACTCTGCATATAAGTTAAATAAGCAGAGTGACAATATACAGCCTTGATGTACTCCTTTCCCAATTTGGAACCAGTCTGTTTTTCCATGTCCAGTTCTAACTGTTGCTTCTTGACCTGCATACAGATTTCTCAGGAGGCAGGTCAGGTTGTCTGGTATGCCCATCTCTTTCAGAATTTTCCAGTTTCGTGTGATCCACACAGTCAAAGGCTTTGGCGTAGACAATAAAGCAGAAGTAGATAATATTTTGGAACTTTCTTGCTTTTACAATGATCCAGTGGATGTTGGCATTTTGATCTCTGGTTCCTCTGCCTTTTCTAAATCCAGCTTGAACATCTGGAAATTCATGGTTCACATACTGTTGAATCCTGGCTTGGAGAATTTTGAGCATTACTTTGCTAGCATGTGAGATGAGTGCAATTGTGTGGTTCACTCCTGCCAGAGTTCAATTCATCCACCCATTTAGATGCTAAAGATGTAGTAGCATTCTCAAGTGGAAATCAACTGACTGGACATCAGCCAATCAGCGTATCACTCAGTGTTCATAGAGTTCAACTGCCTCTTCTTGAAACTGTCATTCAGTTAGTTTAGTCACTCAGTCATGTCTGACTCTTTGCGACCCCATGAATCGCAGCACGCCAGGCCTCCCTGTCCATCACCAACTCCTGGAGTTTACTCAAACTCATGTCCATCGAGTCGGTGATGCTATCCAGCCATCTTATCCTCTGTTGTCCCCTTCTCCTCCTGCCCTCAACCCCTCCCAGCATCAGGGTCTTTTCCAATGAGTCAACTCTTCGCATGAGGTGGCCAGACTATTTGAGTTTCAGCTTCAGCATCAGTCCTTCCAATGAACACCCAGGACTGATCTCCTTTAAACGTGGTCAAAGTCAGACTACTTGCTTCCTTGTGTGGTCTCACTAGGCCAAATTTATAGTTCCAATCCCTTTTGGGGATTAGATTTATTTAAATTTTGCCAATAACTCTGGTCTTCTATTTTAAAAAGATTGTTACAAGTTTTTCTCAAGGAGGACTGATTGAGAGGGAGTAAATGAGTAAAGCAAATTTAAATCCCTTGCAGGCATAAACAGCATAACTGATGCTTTATGAGTAGAACCTTATTTTTGCAAATCCCATTCATGTACATTTTTCCATTTGATTCTTATAATGATAATATGAGGTATTTAAAATTTTCATTTTACAGAAGAGGAACCTGAGACTCAGAAAAGTGACTTGCCATAGGTTAGCTCTAAGAGAACAAGAGGATCTAGCACTCCTCTTGACTCCTTTGTCCAGGCTATTTCCTCTTTATTACTAAGGCATGTCGTCTATCAAATAAAAAGAAATAATTTTTCACCAAACTTTATAGATTCTTATGGAAAAAAAAAAGAAGACAGGAGGTGTGATGACAGTGTATCCACAGTAAGGATCATTCAGACCCAGCTCTCCTTTATAGAAAGATCATTAATAAAATTCCTTAAGAAGATTATTCCATATTCTACTTAGATTTGCCTACTCTGTGGAAGTGAAGCCAATGGTCATTCAGCATTATTGAGGCTAGGCAAAGAGGACTTTTTCTTTCCGTGTTCTTGCCTACCTATCTGCCTTAGGACGGTTTTTCCTCTTTCTGACAAAGTGAAAATATCTGGGTCAAAATCACTATTTCAGAATGAGTTACAATGTCCAAAACCATTTTTAAAATGTGTCTGGTATCAACAGACAGTGGAAAGAAGAAACATTGTTTTGGGAAACTGGTGCTGGTAGAGGTGATCAGCTATGTTGAAGTGAGTGTGTGCCAGGTTAAACAAATAAGAAACAGTATCAGATTGGGCATGCTTTGCTGTAGCATGGCTGATAAATTAGGAGACAGGAAGTATGTGACTTGAACACAGATCTTCCTATTTAGAACTTCAAAGATTTTGTTTGGCTAACCATGGATAGGTTTAACTGTTAACTTTCAATTTATTTTTTTCCTTGCTAAATTGCAGGTCAAATTTATTTCAAAGGCCAAGGTTTGTTCTGTCTCCACTGCTGCAAGCTCAACCTGTAATCTGAAAACTCTTCCTCTCATAATTTATAAAGTAAAATGTGTAATCTATACCCAAAATGCTGCACAGGACATGGATTTATGACATAAGGAGAACGGAATTCACCATTTCTTTGTAAGTACTTATTTTGGATGTTAATAAAGCAATGCTTGTAAATTAGGTAAACTCAGTTCAGTTCAGTCACTCAGTCGTGTCCGAGTCTTTGCAACCCCATGAACCACAGCACACCAGGCCTCCCTGTCCATCACCAGTTCCTAGAGTCCACCCAAACCCGTGTCCATTGTGTTGGTGATGCCATCCAACCATCTCATCCTCTGTCGTCCCCTTCTCCTCCTGCCCTCAATCTTTTGCAGCATCAGGGTCTTTTCAGATGAGTCAGCTCTTCGCATCAGGTGGCCAAAGTATTGGAGTTTCAACTTCAAAATCAGTCCTACCAATGAACATCCAGGACTGATCTCCTTTAGGATGGACTGGTTGGATCTCCTTGCAGTCCAAGAGACTCTCAAGAATCTTCTCCAACACCACACTTCAAAAGCATCAATTCTTCGGTGCTCAGCTTTCTTTATGGTCTGACTCTCACATCCTTGCATGACCACTGGAAAAACCATAGCCTTGACTAGATGAACCTTTGTTGACAAAGTAATGTCTCTGCTTTTTAATACGCTATCTAGGTTGGTCATAACTTTCCTTCCAAGGAGTAAGTGTCTTTTAATTTCATGGCTGCAGTCACCATCTGCAGTGATTTTGGAGCCCAGAAAAATAAATTCAGCTACTGTTTCCACTGTTTCCCCATCTATTTGCCATGAAGTGATGGGACCGGATGCCATGATCTTAGTTTTCTGAATGCTGAGCTTTAAGCCAACTTTTTCACACTCCTCTTTCACTTTCATCAAGGAGAAAGCTAAAGTTGGGTCTGATGGATAAGGGAAGATGTGAGATTATATACAGTTTTTATCAATGAAGATAACATAGCCTGTATCCTTGATACCTTTCTCAGTCACTCCTCACCTCCATTCCCTGTTGTTACTTTTTCCAATGGCATATATTTTTTCCCAACTGGTTCTGTCAATATGGCCTCTAAGCATTAAGGAATAGGGACATTGTAGATAAATCTCTTGATGCTTAGACTTAAGTAATATTTACTATGCAATTTTGAGAAATACAGAACTGAAATATTTTTCAATATTTCAAGGGCCACTATCATGTGTCATTTTAAAATATACATATGATGTAGCACTTTCAGAAAGAGTCTACAGTCTCATGGAAACTTAGTCATAGTAGTGTTAGCATAAAATGATGCTTGTCAAGGGAGAAAGCACCTTTCTAAAGCTTTTATCCACTAGAAGGTCAGCACTATGCTCAGATGTGATCACTGGTGTATTGTTTAGGTGAATCTTGGTGACAACAGTAAAATTAGGTATGAGTTTCCACTTTCTTTAAATTGTATTAAATTCCACTTTTGCTTTTGGTGTTGTTGTTGTTTAGTCACTAAGTCATGTCTGACCGTTTGTGACTCCATGGACTGCTATGACTTCTTTTCCAGCATGCCAGGCTTCTTTGTCCTTCACTATCACCTGTAATTTCCTCAGACTCACCTCCATTGAGTCAGTGATGCTATCCAACCATCTAATCCTCTGTTGTCCTCTTCTCCTCCTGCCTTTAATCTTTCCAAGCTTCAGTGTCTTCTCCAGTGGGTCAACTTTTCACATCAGGTGGCCAAAGGATTGGAGCTTCAGCATCAGTCCTTCCAATGAATATTCAGGTTGATTTCCTTTAGGATTGACTGATTTTGATTTTCTTGCAGTCCAAGGAACCCTCAAGAGTCTTCTTCAGCACTGTAATTCAAAAGCATCAATTCTTTGGCACTCAGCCTTCTTTATGGTCCAACTCTCACATCTGTACAAGGCTACTGGAAAAACCATAGCTTTGAATCTATGAACCTTTGTCAGCAAAGTTTCTGCCTTTTAATATGCTGTCTAGGTTTGTCATAGCTTTTTCAAGGAGCAAATGTCTTTTAATTTCATGGCTGTAGTCACCATCTGCAGTGATTTTGGAACCCAAGAAAATAAAATCTTTCACTGTCTACACTTTTCCCCCCTTCTATTTTCCATGAAGTGGTAGGACCAGATGCCATGACCTTAGTTGTTTGAATATTGAGTTTTAAGCCAGCTTTTTTACTTTCCTCTTTCACATTCATCAAGAGTCTCTTTAGTTCCTCTTCACTTTCTGTGATTAGGGTGGTATCATCTGAGGTTGTTGATATTTCTCTCAGCAATCTTGATTCTAGCTTGTGATCCATCCAGCCCAGTATTTTGCATTTATATTTTGCATATAAATAAGCAGGGTGACAATGTACTCTGGGACCTCTGCCTTTTCTTAACCCAGCTTGTACATCTGAAGGTTCTCAGTTCAGGTACTGCTGAAGCCTAGCTTGAAGGATTTGGAGCATTACTTTGCTGGCATGTGAAATGAGTGCACTTGTACAGTAGTTTGAACATTCTTTGGCCCTTCGGGCCCTTGAGAAGTGAAAGTCAGTCAGTCATGTCTGACTCTTTGTGACCCCATGGACTATATGGTCCATGGAATTCTCCAGGCCAGAATACTGAAATGCGTAGCCATTTCCTTCTCCAGGGGATCTTCCCAACCCAGGGACTGAAACCAGATCTCCCACATTGCAGGTGAATTCTTTACCAGCTGAGCCATCCCCCTTAAATAAACTTAAACACCTTACCTACTGCACAGTAGTAGCATATAATCATCAATTATGTTCATGTGCCATAAAGTCCCTTCTTGATAATTAGATCCTAAGAATTAACTTTTAAAAAATAAACCAAATCTGTCCAACCATCCAGGTAACTCTAGTGAAACCAATGTAAAGACAGATATTTAGAAACCACTTGAGCAAATGATTTCCAACTTAAAAACTAATTGATTCTTCGATGGTTAAAAAACAAGCTCATGTAAACCAAATCCTTATTTTCCATAGCTATAATGTTATAAACTGGGGTACCAATCCTGGAAATCATTTTGTACTTTAAAAATTCCAAAATTACCTTCACAAGAATTAACTAAAAAATAGATCACAGATCTATTGGGTTAGCCAAAAAGTTTGTTTGGGTCTTTCCATAACATTTTATGGAAAAACCAGAACAAACTGTTTGGTCAACTGTATAAATATAAAATATAAAAGTATAAAACTCCTAAAAGATAGCATAGAAGAAAACCTAGAAGACTTTGGATATGATGATGATGGGGGTACTTTTAGATAGTGTACCAAAAGCATAATCTGTGAAAAAAATAACTGATAAGCTGAACAGTTATTATTTTATTAAATTTCAATAAAACAATAAATTATTAAATTTATTAGATTTCATTTCATTAAAATTAAAATAATCTGCTCTACAGAAGACAATCTCATGAGAATTAGAAGATGAGATACAGAGCAGGAGAGAATAATTGCAGAAGAATCATATGATAAAGGACTATAACTGCAATCATTAGTTAAGGTATACACAAGGCATTCCTGGTGGATCAGATAGTGAAGAATCTGCCTGCAATGTGGGACACCCACATTCAATCACTGGGCTGGGAAGACCCTGTGGATAATGGAATGGCTACCCACTCCAGTATTCTTGCCTGGAGAATTCCATGGACAGAGGCTACGGTCCATGAGATCACAGAGAGCTGGACACGACTGAAAGATTAATACTTTCATACAAGACAAAAAGATATAAGATGTGGCTTCTAAAATATAAAACCAGGTGGAGGTAGAGAGCAGAAATATAGAGCCTTAGAATGTTATCAAACTTAAGTTCTTATAAGTTGTTATATGTAAGCCTACTGGTAACCACAAAACAAAAAGCAGATGTACAAAAGTTAAAGAGAAAGGAATTAAAAAATACCGATAAGCAAAGCTAGCAAATTACAAAGGATGAGAGAAAGAGAAGAAAGAAACAGAGAGGAACTATGAAACAACTAGAAAATAATTAACATCATAGCTGTAAATAAATACATGTCAATAATTACTTTAAATGTAAATGTACTAAATTCCTTTATCGAAAGACATAGAGTGGCTTAATGGGTAAAAAATAAGACTCACCTTTACACTTCTATGAGAGACTCACTTCAGAAATGCACAGACTGAAAATGAAAGGATGAAAAAAGCTGTTCTATGCAAATGGAAACCAAAAGAAAGACGGGGTAGCTATACGTATATCAGACAAAATAGACTTTAAAACAAAGACTATAATAAGAGACCAAAAAGGGCATTCTATAATCATAAAGGGGTCAATCCAACATCAGGGATCTAACATTTGTAAATTTTTATATACCCAACATAGGGGCACCTAAATATATAAAGCATGTATTAACAGACTAAAGTGAGAGATAGAAATGTAATAATTTATATCAATGGATAGATCATCTAGACAGAATATCATTAAGGAAACATCAGATTGTATGAACTTAACAAATATACACAAAACATTCCATCCAAAAGCAACAGAATACATTCTTCCAAAGTTCACAACAAAGGCCATTTATGAAAAGCTCACAGCTAACATCATATTCAGTGAGGAAAGAATGAAAACTTTCCCTTCAATAACTGGTGTAAGGCAATAATGCTCACTCTTACCACTTCTATTCAATGTAGTACTAGAAGTCCTAGTCAAGGCAGTGAGTAAAGAAAAGAGAAATAACATCCAAATTGGAAAGGGAGAAGTAAATTTTTCTCTATTTGCAGATGACATAATTATATATGTAGAAAACTCAAAAGACTCGAGTAACAAAACCTGTTAGAATTAATAAATGAATTCTGTAAAGTTGAAGGGTACAAAATCAACATACAAAAATCAATCATGTTTCTATACACAGACAACACAAAATACCCAAACTGGCTGAAAAGGAAATTAAGGAAACAATTTAATTCATAGTAGCAACAAAAAGAATAAAATATTAGATTTAACTTGACATAATGCACGAAAGACTTATACACTGAAAATTATAAAACCTTGGTAAAAGAAATCAAGAGACACAGATGAGTGGAAAGACAATTTTTGTTTGTGGATTGGAAGGATTCATAAAATATCTGTATTATGCAAAGATTCAATGGAAGATTGCACAGATTCAGTGCATAGGTTCAATGTAAGGCCCTATCTAAGTCCCAATGACATTCTTCACAGAAGTAGTATAACAATTCTAGTATTCATAGGGAGCCCCAGAAGAATCTTGAGAAAGGAAAACAAAGTTGGAGGTATCATACTCCCTGATTTCAAATTCTATTACAAAGCTACATCAAAACAGTATACTTGCAAAAAAAAAAAAAGACATATAGGCCAGTGTAACAGAATAGAGGGCCCAGAAATAAATCCACACAATTGCAGTCAACTGATCTTTGACAAGAATGGTAATTACCCATAATAAGGAAAAGTTATATAAGTTATAAAAGTTATATATAAAAAGTTATATAAAAAGGAAAAGTCTCTTCCCAATATTGGGAAAACTGGATATCCCCATGGAGAAGAATGAAATTTGACACTTCTCTCCCATTATCTACAAAAATCAGCTCAAAGCAGATTAAAGAAATAAACATAATTCCTGAAACTGTAAAACTACTAGACTAAAACATAGGGGAAAAGCTTCTTGACATTAATCTGGGCAATAATTTGTTGGATATGATGCCAAAATCACAGGAGCAAAAGCAAAGACAGACAAAGAATTTTGTCTATTTTTTGATGAGATTGCAAGGAGAAGCAACCTACAGAATGGGATAAAATATTTGCAAACCATATAATTGGTAAGTGGTTAAATATGAAATATAGAAATAATTCAGCCAGTCAAACAGCAAAAACAAACAATAAAAACAAAAACAAACCTGAATAAAAAATGGACTAAGGGCCTGAATACATACTTGTCAAAAGAGCACATTCAAATGGCCAACAGGTATATAAATGTAAGGGTGCACAACATCCGTAATCATCAGAGAAGTGGAAATCAAACCTACAATGAGCTATTACCTTAAACTTGTTAGAATATTACAAAAAGGCAAAAGAGATATTGACAAGGATATGGGGAAAAATGAACTCCGGTACACTGTTGATGGGAATGTAAATTAGTACAACCATTATGGAAAACAGCATAGATTTTCCAAAAAAAATGAAAAATACAGCTGCCATATGATTTAGCAATCTCATATCTGGGTATGTAACCAAAGGAAATAAAATCAGTGTCTTGAAGAAATCTGCACCCCTGTGTTCATTGAAGCATTATGTACAATATTCAATGTATAGAAACAACCGAAAGTGTTTATCGGTGGATTAATGGATAAAGATAATGTGACTGCATATATTTTATTGTTGTCCAGTCACTAAGTCAGGTTTGACACTTTGTGACTCCATGGACTGAAGCCTGCCGGACTTTCCTGCCTTTCACTGTCTCCTGGAGTTTGCTCAGACTCGTGTCCACTGAGTTGGTGATGTATCTAACCATCCTCTGCTTTCCCCACTCCTTTCACCTCCAGTCATTTCCAGCATCAAGATCTTTTCCAATGAGCCAGCTCTTCACATCAGGTGGCCAAAATATTGGAGCTTCAACTTCAGCATCAGTCCTTCCAAATGAATGTTAAGACTTGATTTTGTTTAGGATTGACTGGTTTGATCTCCTGGCTGTCCAAGGGACTGTCAAGAGTCTTTGCCAGTGCCACAATTCGAAAGCATCAATGGACAGACCTGGAGGACAAGTGAAATAAGCCAGACATAGAAAAACAAATTACTCCATGATGTCATTTATATATGGAATCTAAAACATTTGAACTCATAAAAGCAGAAAATAGAAAGATGTTTGCCAGGGACTCGGGGATGGGAGAAACGGGGAGATGCTGTTCAAAGAGTATACACATTCAGTTATGTAGGATGAATCATTCTGGAGATCTAACGAACAGCATGTTACTATGGTGGTTTAGTCACTGAGTCATGTCTGGCTCTTGTGACCCCATGGACTGTAGCCCACCAGGCGCCTCTGTCCATGGAATTTTCCAGGCAAAAATACTGGAGTTGGTTGCTGTTTCCTTCTCCAGGGGATCTTCCAAACCCAGGGATTGAACCTAGGTTTCCTACATCACAGGCAGATTCTTTACTGACTGAGCTACAACAGTTCTCTGTGACTATGGTTAATAATATTGTATGGTATACCTGCAATTTGCTACAATAGTTGATCGTGAGTGGTCTCACTACAAAAGCTGTAATAGCAACGTGTGGTTATGGATATGCTGATTAACTTGATTGTAGCAATTGTCTCACAGTGTACATATGTATTAAACCATCAAGTTGTATGCTTTAAATATATACAAGTTATATTTGTCAATATTTCAGTGAAGCTGAAAAAATGGTAACTGAGAAATTTCAACAGTTTGAATGGCCCTCATCATAAAATGATTCATTTGTAATCAAATAGGTATTATATATCTCATTGTATTTTGATCCTTTGAAAGGTAATTATCCATGTGCCAAATGAATATTACAATAGCTAGAATGCTTTGCCTGTACCAAATGTTTTTAACAAATGTGGGTTTTCTATATTTTGTTTGATAAGAGGTGGGAGGAATTTCACCTGTTCTACCAGAAACCAGGAAAGGAGTCCTGTTGCTTTAATGACTATTTCTCCTGTGCAGAATATTTTTTCAATTTTTTTCCAGTTAAATGTGGTATATGAAAATCAATTTGAAATGCATAAATTTGTGTCATTAAGGAGGGTAATTCATAGTGGATATACTGGCACAAATGGAATATTTAATCAAACATTTAAAAAAATCCAAATTATCAGTGATTATTACCCTGATTACAAAAACAGCACCTTCTTATGTAAAATAGAATATTTATGATTGGGTATTTCCAGTCATCTGGAATACAGGTATGTGTTTGAAAAGCTCTTCAGATTTATTAAAGTTCCTCTGCCCTAAATTAGAAGCAGTTTTAGTTAAATTTTCCTTCATCCTCGTCCACTTTACAGCGCAAGCTTAAAAGAGGTGTACTATTTCTATAGTGACTGCTGGCTGTATAGTCTTTAGAAATTTCAAAATAGTGAAATGAATGATGGAAAAATGTGTTTGTAGATGTAAATAAATTTAGGTTCCTTATATCATATGCTTTATTTTTTAGTTAGAGATAAATATTATGTGGAAGTCACAAAAAATGTTTCATTAATGTTCTGTCATATGGGTCTCTTTGCTATTTCAGAGAAGTTTTCATTTTTTTTTTAACCTGATGTGTTAAACTCATTTGTGGCAAGCATCAAAATATCAATTTAGGCAGATTTTCTAACTTAGTCTGAATTCCTCTTTATAATTTAATATCTTTTCATTTCTTGGGGAAACATGAGAGCTTTTCTACTGTAGGACCAAATTTTAGGAAAATGATCATCACCCACCTTTTGAAGGAAAATGCTGTGACTTGGTAGGGGAACCGCCTGAAAATCATAGGAAGCTTTATTAGTTTGAATGAGGTTTC
Source organism: Cervus elaphus (assembly GCF_910594005.1). Taxonomy (NCBI): domain Eukaryota; kingdom Metazoa; phylum Chordata; class Mammalia; order Artiodactyla; family Cervidae; genus Cervus; species Cervus elaphus. The sequence goes on from NC_057840.1 coordinate 29,600,954, forward strand.
AAATAGTGCACAGACAAGGTGAAAACACAGGCTCAATTCTGTACAGAGCTGACTTCTCTGCTACATTATTACTATATAATACAAAGGAAAATTTATGAAGCCCATGAGGCAGATATACCCTAGGCAGACATAATAGAAACACCAGCAATATGAATATAAGTTAAAGGAGAGCTTTCTTGGCTCAGGCGGTAAAGAATCTGCCTGCAGTCCGGAAAACCTAGGTTCTGTCCCTGGGTTGGAAAGATCCCCTGGAGAAGGGAATGGCAACCCACTCCAGTATTCTTGCCTGGAGAATCCCATGGACAGAGGAGCCTGATGGGCAAAGAGTCAGACATGACTGAGTGACTAACACTAAAGGATATAAAAACCAACTCCCCACTCCTCTATCAGTAAAATATTCCCCTCACAGCTGCTTTGGTACTTGATAATATATAAGTGAAAGAAAGTGAAGTCACTCAGCCATGTCCGACTCTTTGCAACCCCATGGACCAAAGCCTACCAGGCTTCTCCATCCATAGGATTTTCCAGGCAAGAGTACTGGAGTGGATTGCCATTTCCTTGTCCAGGGGATCTTCCTGACCTAGGGATCGAACCCAGGTCTCCCGCCTTGAAGGCAGATGCTTTACCCTCTGAACCACCAGATATTTATTTCTTTGGATAAAGATAGTACATGCAGCAATTATTTTTTTACTTTACATGTGATACATTCTGTTCAGTAAATATTTTGCAGAATTAGATGCCAAATGCTTTACAAGTTGTGGGAATATAAAGTCGAATGAGATAGAATCCTTATCAATTCTTGTCACTGTCTATTAAGAAAAGATAGCTGTGTTAAAATTAGTATAATGAACTTTTGTATGTGCTATGGTAGAGTGCTGATTATTATTATCATAAATGAACAAATGACAAACTACTGGGATGATTAGAATTTTCTGAGGATAATTGAGTGTTTAAGGATTCATAGGTATGTGCCAGGTAGACAAAGAGATAAGGTATTCTCAGTAAAAAGAGCCTCTTGAATGTGAAAGCCAAGAGGTATAAAACAGACTGGATTATTTGAAGAAATTGCAGGATGTTGGATGTAGGTGGCTATTATGGTCTAAATGTTTATGTTGCTGTTTTGGTGGCAAAGTCATGTCTGACCCATTTGCGACCCCAAGAACTGTAGCCCACCAGGCTTCTCTGTCCGTGTGATTTCCCAAGCAAAAATACAGGAGTGGGTTGCCATTTCCTTCTCCAGCGGATCTTCCTGACCCTGGGATCAAATCCACATCTCTTGCATTGGCAGGTGGGTTCTTTACCACTGAGCCACCAGGGAAGTCCAAATGTTCGTGTGTCCCCCACAAATTTATATGCTGAAACCTAACCCCCAAGGTGATGGTATTAGGAGATGGGGGTCTTTGGGACATGATTAGGTCATAAGGGCAGAGGCTTCATGAATGGAATTATTTCTCTTATGAAAGAAACTGCACTTAGATCTCTTGCAGCTCATAGCATGTGAGGATACAAGAGCAAGCTTGTAAGCTAGGAGAGGACCCTCACCTGTCGGTGCTGATGCCCTGATTTCAGACTTCCAGCCTCCAGACCTCTGAGAAATAAATTCCTGTTGTTTATAAATTACCCATTCTCTTGTATTTTATTTATATTTATTTATAACAGCCTGAATAGACTTAGACAATGGCCACTTATATTTACATAGCAAGTTAGAGTTTTAAAATTATGTTTACTTTCAGAGATTATAATAAATATGAAAATGGCATGGGGACCCTCCTAATAAAACCTAGTCAGCTAGATTAGTATTAGATTTGCTAGGAAAAGTAGAGCCTTCAGAGACTGGGAAAGAAGGTGTATACAACACATGATAAACAGTAACCCAGCAGAGTCTGTTCATGCTCAACTGCTTTTGTGAGAGTGGCTAGCTGAATTAATGCTTTGTTGGTTGGGGCTACAGAAAGTAGGAAGAATTGTTCCAGAGATGAGGTTAAAAAGCCATTAAAGAATGAGCACTGCCTAAGTCACAATTCCATCTGTATCTGTCTCTTTTAGAATACTGTAATCAGAGAATATTGTGTTTGGTTGGTTAACACACCAGTTAAAAAACAGAAAATATTATTTACTTTTCAAATTATGCCCAGATTTGTGTGTATGTGGTTTATGCATTGGGAATACAATAGGGATAAATGCCATGCAAGCAATGAGAATAGATATACTGGAAGACTAAGGCCCCTCCCTTTTTTTTTTAAATGTGCACATTTAGCTTGTGATACACAGCTTAATGATTCCTTAGTGGTAACATAAGAAAATTCCAAATGAGTTGTTGTTGAAATATAAGCAAATTTAGCTTGAGAATAGTAGCATGAAAAATAACCTGTCTTACATAACTTATGGGAAACAAAGCTGCTTTAACTGGCATAAGCACATGAATATTTTGTTTCTCCCTGAAATATCAAATCTCTATCCAGAAGATAGCCATTTACTTTTAGCTACAGTGACTAGATTCTAAAGCAACTAAAAGAGCGATGGTATCACTCTCTTGGGCAGAAAGAGAGGCCTCTGTTTGTAAATCTTCTTTCAGTTATCTATCACATTTAGTCAGTTATTAAAATTAAATAAGTGTGAAATTGTAGCTGGAACATATGTTGTGAAAGGAAGTTTATGTATAAAAAATAGATTTCAGGATATAGGAATATGCAACTCACTTTCTAAAGTAAATCTGGAATGAAATGTTGTATAGTTGTCTAGAAAGATATTAATTATGTATTTAAATAAGCTGAAATATTAATGTAATAAATTACCAACTCTATTGTTCTTATCACATACATGATAGACTAAATTTAATTTTTAAAAAACTTTCCTTGCGAAAATGTATGCTATAAAACAGTTCTTGTAAGCTATTCTAAAAGACTTTATTGAAATTTCCTGTTCAGCAGATAATAGTAGAAATTAAAGTCACATAGTGATTTCTCCCAAGTTTAACCATCTATATCTCTGCCAAGACAGATATTTAAATTATAGGGATTCTTCTTGTGTCATGTATTTACTTTCAAAGTTAATCTATCTCTAATTTTTCCATTTGTGACACTCTTTAGAACTTTATTTCATTTTGTATTGATTCTCTAGCTCTAACTGCAGTAATTAGAGGCTCTTGACTTGATAGGAGCTGTTTAAAGTGAAAGAAAGTGTTAGTCACTCACTTGTGTTCAATTCTTTGCGATCCCATGGACAGTAGCCCTCCAGGCTCCTCTGTCCATGGGATTCTCCTGGCAAGAATACTGAAGTGCATTGCCATTCCCTTCTCCAAGGGATCTTCTGCACCCAGAGATGGAACCTGTGTCTCTTGCATTGCAGGTATATTCTTTACGGTCTGAGCTACCAAGGAAGTCCAAGGAAATGTTTAGTTATTTTTAAAGAAAAATTGTTCTTTATTTCCAATTCCTCAAAACCACAGTTATTGAAGATAATGAGACCAATGAGTAATTGTTCCTGAAAGCAATATTTAATCTTTCATACTGATAGAGAGATTGTCATCAAGATAGAGTGTACTTCCATGTCCTAATATCTGGGAGGAAATTATCTGGAGGTAAATATAATTTTTTAATGAAAAATGCATTATCATTAATAATTTGTGCATTTTTAAAACATTAATTTTATCAGTTGAGAAGGAATCTATATGCCGTTAGAAGAATTCCTTATGGATTTTGGCTTATATAACAAAGGCAAGAAACCTGAGAGAAGGCGACTGCAGGTTGTATATAGCAGCTCAGGGATAACATTTCATTTTGTTAGCATCTCCATGCTCTCAGTGGCCCTCTAGACATAGTCTCAAGATAGTTGCAGCACTTGTGGGCACCAAAACCACACAACCAGTATCCTGAGTAGAAAGGGCTGGGACATAAAAGTTTCTTCTTGCAAAGTTCATCTTTTTATATAGGAACACGAATTTTCCCCAGAGCCTCCTAGCAGAATTTCTCTTATGTCTCACTGAGTACAACTTGTCATATGGGCACCTCTATCTCCAAGAAATTTTGGGGAAAATATTTAATGAAGGAAAGTAGGATAGTGGAATTTCTGTGACTAGTTTTTATTAATCTTGAGTCATTTTCTAGGGCTAGCAAAAGACTTACCTTCCCCGAGATCAAGGAATCTTAGCCAGCTAGCTGAATATAACTAAGATTTTTTTTCATTTATTTTTATTAGTTGGAGGCTAATTACTTTACAATATTGTAGTGGTTTTTGCCATACATTGACATGAATCAGCCATGGATTTACATGTGTTCCCCATCCCGATCCCCCCTCCCACCTCCCTCTCTACCCAGTCCCTCTGGGTCTTCCCAGTGCACCAGGCCCAAGCACTTGTCTGATGCATCCAACCTGGGCTGGTGATCTGTTTCACCCTTGATAATATACATATTTTGATGCTGATCTCTCAAAACATCCCACCCTCGCCTTCTCCCACAGAGTCCAAAAGTCTGTGTCTCTTTTTCTGTTTTGCATATAGGGTTATCGTTACCATCTTTCTAAATTCCATCTATATGTGTTAGTATACTGTATTGGTCTTTATTTTTCTGGCTTACTTCACTTTGTATGATGGGCTCCAGTTTCATCCATCTCATTAGAACTGATTCAAATGAATTCTTTTTAACGGCTGAGTAATATTCCATGGTGTATATGTACCACAGCTTCCTTATCCATTCATCTGCTGATGGGCATCTAGGTTGCTTCCATGTCCTGGCTATTATAAACAGTGCTGCGATGAACATTGGGGTACACGTGTCTCTTTCAGATCTGGTTTCCTTGGTGTGTATGCCCAGGAGTGGTATTGCTGGGCCATATGGCAGTTCTATTTCCAGTTTTTTAAGGAATCTCCACACTGTTTTCCATAGTGGCTGTACTAGTTTGCATTCCCACCAACAGTGTAAGAGGGTTCCCTTTTCTCCACACCCTCTCCAGCATTTATTGCTTGTAGACTTTTGGATAGCAGCCATCCTGACTGGTGTGTAATGGTACCTCATTGTGGTTTTGATTTGCATTTCTCTGATAATGAGTGATGTTGAGCACCTTTTCATGTGTTTGTTAGCCATCTGTATGTCTTCTTTGGAGAAATGTCTGTTTACTTCTTGGCCCATTTTTTGATTGGGTAACTAAGATTCTCTCAGGGAAGGCTTGACAAGAGATGAAATAGGATTTTTCCTGATGTTCTGGAATTATTGCTAACACCCAAAGCTGTGTCCATTGGAAGGACTGATGCTGAAGCTGAAACTCCAATACTTTGGCCACCTCAAGCGAAGAGTTGATTCATTGGAAAAGACCCTGATGCTGGGAGGGATTAGGGGAGAAGGGGACGACAGAGGATGAGATGGCTAGATGGCATCACCAACTCGATAGACATGAATTTGAGTAAACTCCAGGAGTTGGTGATGGACAGGGAGGCCTGGCGTGCTGTGATTCACCGGGTTGCAAAGAGTAGGACACGACTGAGCAACTGAACTGAACTGAACTGAAAGCTAGCATTAAAAATAAAAAGTATTACACTTGTTACAGCCTGTGTTACTGTTTAGTTGCTAAGTCATGTCTGACTCTTTTGCAACTCCATGGACTATAGCCCACCAGGCTCCTCTGTCCATGGAATTTTCCAGGCAAAATACTGAAGTGAGTTGCCATTTCCTTCTCCAGTTGCAGTCTATACCTACCAGCAGCTGGAGCTGACTGTCATCCTTTAGAACCTGCTGAGATTTGCCAGTTCCAGGAAGAGACTCTGACAGCACCTATCCTGTCACTTGTAGTCATTATAAGGGAAGTCATGTAAGTGGGCTTTGTCTACAGAAAAAAGTTGTTATGTCTCTCTCCTCAACTTGAACTCCCAAGAAGATTGTGATGACTGCAAGAAGGGAATTGGCATTTAGTTTCCTACTATCCACTCACATCTGCCTGCGAATTCTCAAATCATTTGGTTGCATAGACAGAAGTAACCAAGAGAACTTGTAAAACTACTTGTCGCATTAGCTGCTTGTCACATTCTCTGCTCTCTTCGCATAGATGCTTATCATGTAAAATGGTTTTGTTGACTCTTGTGCCCAAAGATTCTGAATAGTTTTGTGAGGCATAGTTTTTAGAGGTTAATGGTGATATATTTGGGTACTACTTTGATGCTATTTCAGCTATGGCCCCAAGAATATCCACATTATTTCTTCTCCCCTGTCTGCTTAGGTTTCTGTGCAAGGTCCACATCTAAGAAAAAATAGAACAGACATGCAAGAACCACATCATCAGTGATCATACAAGCTTCCAATAAACCCATGGTAAAGTAGAACTGAGAAATGCATCTTAGACTCAAGTTCTGAGCTCTGACACTGTTTTATTCAGCCCCACTTCTCAACTGGTTCAGGTATGCTCAATGATGGAGCAATCAGTCACAATGAAGAGGACAAGAGAAATGAGAGAGGTATAGTAAGCAGATAGCCTGGTCCCAGATCTCAGCCTCTAGGGTGATAATTATAGCTTAGGTTAGGATGAACGTATAAGCAGGTCTTTGAATCAGATATGGAATTAAACTTTAAAATGAATAACTAAATTTAAAAAATGAATCAGACAGTTCTAAAAGTTAAAATGGTTAATAAATTATATAGATTTCATGATGACAGAATAGTTCCTCAGGAAGAAAATGAAATACAAGAGGGTGGGGGTTTTGTATAGCTTTTTGGAAAGCAAAACAAAATCAACTATTTCATCTTTATAACCCAGTGAACTCTCCAATAAACCAGTCTCATGGAAATGTTATTGTGTTTGTATATCAAGTACACGGTTATGTTCATACCTGTGCTGTGTGTATTTATATAAGTGAAGAGGTATGTACAAATTATTATTAGTTGTGAACTCAAGACAGAAAATAGAAAATGTATATTAAAGGAGAAAAGATATTTTAAACAAGTGAAGGTCAGTATGAAAAGCTCAGCATCAAGGAATATAACTATGTGGAAAATTGGTGCAGTTAATGAAAGTGAAAATCACTCAGTCATGTCTGACTCTTTGTGACCCATGGACGATACAGTCCATGGAACTCTCCAGGCTAGAATACTGGAGTGGGTAGCCTTTCTCTTCTCCAGGGGATCTTCCCAACCCAGGGATTGAACCCAGGTCTCCTGATTGCAGGCAGATTCTTTACCAGCTGAGCCGTAAAGGAAGCCCAAGAATATTGGAGTGGGTAGCCCATCCCTTCTCTGGGGAATCTTCTCAACTCAGGAATCCAACTGGGGACTCCTGCATTGCAGCAGATTCTTTACCAACTGACCTATCAGGGAAGCCCAGTTAATAGCATATCAGTATTACGCTGATACAATTCAGGAATTTTACTCACGGAGTAAGAATTATTCTTATGGAACTTATATTCTCCTGTTTATTTAATACTTGTGCATGCTGAGTCGCTTTGGTTGTGGCTGACTCTTTGCGACCCCATGGACTGTAGCTCGCCAGGCTCCTCTGTCCATGGGATTCTCCAGGCAAGAATACTGGAGTGGGTTGCCATGCCTTTCTCCAGGAGATCTTCCCAACACAAGGATCGAATCTGGGTCTCTTCAGTTCAGTTCAGTTCAGTTCAGTTGCTCAGTCGTGTCCGACTGTTTGTGACCCCATGAATCGCAGCATGCCTTACGTCTCCTGAATTGGCAAGTAGGTTCTTTACTACTAGTAACACCTGGGTAGCCCTTATTAATACTTGCTGGGAATCAATTAAAGATATTACTTTGAGTTTCCTAGGAGTCAGTGCAAAGCAGAAGCATATTTTAATATGTGATTCAAGGCAACATAATGTAGAAGTTAATTAGTTGCTTAAAATATAGTCATCACTTACACTAAGAGCAGAAAGAGATGTCATCTGAATGTCTCAAAAGAACACTATGTACTACAAAAACAGTATCCTCCATATCATCTTCACTGAAGAGCTGATGATGAGTTTCCTAAGGTGCTATAAAAAATGAAAACATGGATGAGATAGAGTAGCAAAAACAATTTTGATTACAAAAATAAGTGTATCACCTAAAAAAAAAATATACTATTTTTCAGAAAGATTTTTCTTGTGGCTCCACATTTTATGTTTGAATGTCAGGGTTATCTGAGATTATTGAAACCACAAGTAAATTTGACATTTTCATGTAGTTTCCTCTCTTGAAGAGGAGCAATGTGTGATGTTTATATCATGTATAATCTAAATTAGGAAGAAATGAAGCTCAACTGGCTTTTACTGAGTTAAATACTCACTTGTTATCTCTAGTTTTTAAAGCTCAAGGTATTAGAACTGAAAATATGTGTTTTGATAGTCATTGATCGCTGCAAAAGAGTTTGGCGTCTGTCTGTGTGTGTGCATGTGTACTTTGATCTTTAATAAATATTTGTTGAGTAAATGAGAGGATGGATGAGTATACTGCTTTTAATCATTCAATGGACTAACTCCTGAACTTTCTGGTATTATGCCTTACTATATCTTTGACAGAATTCGAGTGTTTTCTGTTAAAATAAAGACAATGGGCAATATTATTAGAGTGCTCTATAACATGGCTTGTAAAATGACAGGATTTTTAATAACTTGAATAAGGGAATGAATATGTGAGTGCACAGTAACTCTTTTATTTTTAAACTTCAAAGTGAAATCAATAATTACAATAAGGACCTGACCCAAAATTAAGATCTGAAAATACTTAGTAACCAGTCATTAAGAACAACATACGTCTAGAAGCTGTTTTCTTTAGCCGGCTGTTTCTATGTTGAAATCTGTAATTGGCAAAAACAAAGTAGAACAAAATTACAGGCACAGGGGAAATAGTAAGCCAACTGAAACTCTTTTGTACCTTAGAGACTATCACTCCCTTTTTTGTTATATATCCTGGAGCAGGCTACCAGGACTTAGTAAAATTTCTGATTTGGAAATCCTAAAAAAACAGAATAAACAGAACCGATCTTGTACCTTTTAACTTATATCTTATATCTTATACCTTGTTACTTTTTACTCAGTTATTCATGTTCCTTTTGTCCTTTAAAACCAAGGTCAATATTTGCTGCCTCTGTCAAGGAGTCTCTGATTCTTGACCATGATCCACTGCTGGGCGTCATCTCAGCTCTTATGGACTTAATGAAACATTGTCACTCATGGTGATGTTACATCACATTGTTCTTATGCGTTTCTTACATTCCAAAATTAGGACTCCTTACCTGTTTTTGAATAGAAAACACCAAAAGTAGTTTCTAAAAGTGATGTATCACTTAGGATATTTGGATCTTTAAAATTGTTCTATCAGTTGGTTAACACTAAAATGATTTGATTTTGCAAAGTATGCTCCTGAGGGTTTATTAGAAAGTGGATCCTGACCAGAATTACTGGGAGCTCTAGAGGTTCCTTGAAAATCACTGTGTGGGAAACTTGAAAACATAATGCTTTTAAAATTGAATTATATTTGATTTACAATGTTGTTTTACTTCCTATTGCACAACAAAGTGTTTCCATTTATATATATATTATTTTTCATGATCTTTTCCATTATGGATTCTTAGAGGATATTGACTATAGCTCTGCACTGCACAGTAGGACTTTGTTGTTTATCTATTTTTATGCAGTAGTTTGTGTTTTCTAATCACAAACTCCTAACTTATCCTTCCCCCATCCCTTTTGCCTTTGGAAACCATAAGTTTATTCTCTGTATATCTTGTTTCTGGTTTTGCAAATAAGTTCATTTGTATCATATTTTAGATTCCACATATAACTGGTATCATATGATATTTGTCTTTTGCTGTCTGATTTAACTTCATTTAGTATGATAGTCTCTAGGTCCATCTATATTTGTTGCAAATGATATGATTTCCTTCTTTTTCATGACTGAGTAGTATTCCACTATGTGTTTGGTGTGCGTGTGTGTCTTCTTTGTCCATTCATCTATCAGTGGACATTTAGGTTGCTTCCATGTCTTGGAAATAGTATTGTAAATACTATTATATAGCTATTGTAAATAGTGCTTCTATGAATATTGGGGTGCATGTATCTTTTCCAATTAGAATTTTCTCTAGATATATGCCTAGGAGTGGAATTTCTGGATCATATGGCAACTCTATTTTTAGTTTTTTATGGAACCTCCATAGTGTTTTCCATAGTGGCTGCATTAATTTACATTCCCACCAACAGTGTAGGAGGGTTTCCTTTTCTACACACCCTTTCCAGCATTTATTATTTGTAGACATTTTAATAATGGCCATTATTACTGGTGTGAGGTGATATTATAATTTTGATTTACAGAAAATATAATATTTTTTTTTAAAAAGTCTAATGGATGTTTAGTTAGACTAAGTTGTCTTACCTTAGACAAACAAAATTAAATTTTCTTGGTTTTGCCTAGATTATATCAGTTCAACAGCAACATTTTGCATTATTGTAAATAAAGCATTGAAATTCTTTATATCCATGATGGGAATACAGAAGGATCAGTTACCATTTGGATAGACTCTCTGCAGGTCTTTGTTAAAGGCAGCATTTACTGTAAAGCTTAGATAGTTTATATATGATAATCGGTATTAAAACCATACTTTGCCACAACTGTTACTTTCTATAAATTTAACCATAGGAATAGCAATATAATGTTAAACTTTTATCTAATAACAGTAATCACATATTGAATGTCTTGGTGAGAGGCAGTCTTGGGCACTGTTCATTCACAGTCTCAATCTTCAAAATTATTCCATGCTGTTATTATTTGTATTTTAATATTAAAGAAATAGAGGCTGATGAGGCATTAGTAACTTACTGAAGGTCATCTCGATGTCTAGTAAGTCGGCAGAAAATCTAGGATTCAGAAACAGATCTTCCTGAGTCCAATGCATACTCATTCATGGGGTCTACAATGCCTTTCAATGAAAAATGGAGATACAAACTATTTTCTTGGGCTTCAGAATCACTGTGGATAGGGACTGTAGTCATGAACTTGAAAGACGTGTGATCCTTGGAAGAAAAACTATGACAAACCTAGACAACGTATTAAAAAGCAGAGGCATCATTTTGCCGACAAAGGTCTGTATAGTTACAGCTATGGTTTTTCCAGTAGTCATGTGTGATTTTGAAAGTTGGACTATATAGAAGGCTGAGTGCCAAAGAACAGATGCTTTCAAATTGTGGTGCTGGAAAGACTCTTGAGAGTCCCTTGGATACCTAGGAGATCAAACCAGTCAATCCTAAAGGAAGTCAACCGTGAACATTTATTGGAAGGACTGATACTGAAGCTGAAGCTCAAATACTTTGGCCACTTGATGCAACGAGCCAAATCACTGGAAAAGACCCTGATTCTGGGGAAGACTGAAGGGAGGAGGAGAAGGGGGTGACAGAGGATGAGATGTTGAATGACATCATCAACTCAATGGACATGAGTTCAAGCAAACTCTGGGAGATAGTGAAGGACAGGGAAGCCTGGTGTGCTGCAGTCCATGGGGTCGCAAAGAGTCAGATACGACTGAGCGACTGAACTGAGCTGAAGTGAAGACACTTGCATGTAGCTTTCTGTATTCCTCTGTTTACACGATACTCCAGTTTTCCAAAGAAACTCCCCTGCTTTTCTCCTCCCCAGGCTTTTTACATGTCTATTGTTACCCTCAACTGTAATCTCCAGCTTGAGATGGCAGTGGGTTTGTTCGTTTGCCTTACAACGTTTTCAAGGAATTCTCTCTGCATAACAGTTCTTCTCTCTGAGAGTTCTGAATTAGGTGACGCAAAGGCAAGTATCCTGAATCACTGCCTCAGGGAGCCCTCAGATATGTCAAAATGGACAAGCCCAATTCTTTGAGAACAAGGTCCCCTTTGCTCTTTCACAAACTAGGGGCCAGTGTCCTATGGTGGGAATGTAGGTTGCTATCTTCAATGTCACTCCAGACTGGGAGGGGATAGGACAAGAGCAACTATAAATGCTGAAAAACTTTCCTAGAATTCTAAAGTTGCTTTCTCTCCTCCTTAATTCATTCACTTGATTGTTATAAATCTTTGATTCTTTTTCAGAGTTCTGATAAAATTGATTTTGACAGTTTTTGCATTACTTATGATATTTCTGTGGAGGGGCCCTTGGAAATTAACTATTCTACCATTTCTGCTACATTGCCTCTACAAATGGTTTTATATTTTAAATGTTTTTTTTTAAATTTATTTATTTATTTATCTTTTTTTTGCCTGTTGTATTTTATTTTATTTTTTTTTAAATTTTTTTTATTAGTTGGAGGCTAATTACTTCACAACATTTCAGTGGGTTTTGTCATACATTGATATGAATCAGCCATAGATTTACACTTATTCCCCATCCCGATCCCCCCTCCCATCTCCCTCTCCACCCGATTCCTCTGGGTCTTCCCAGTGCACCAGGCCGGAGCACTTGTCTCATGCATCCCACCTGGGCTGGTGATCTGTTTCACCATAGATAGTATACATGCTGTTCTTTTGAAACATCCCACCCTCACCTTCTCCCACAGAGTTCAAAAGTCTGTTCTGTATTTCTGTGTCTCTTTTTCTGTTTTGCATATAGGGTTATCGTTACCATCTTTCTAAATTCCATACATATGTGTTAGTATGCTGTAATGTTCTTTATCTTTCTGGCTTACTTCACTCTGTATAAGGGGCTCCAGTTTCATCCATCTCATTAGGACTGGTTCAAATGAATTCTTTTTGACGGCTGAGTAAAATTCCATGGTGTATATGTACCACAGCTTCCTTATCCATTCATCTGCTGATGGGCATCTAGGTTGCTTCCATGTCCTGGCTATTATAAACAGTGCTGCGATGAACATTGGGGTGCATGTGTCTCTTTCAGATCTGGTTTCCTCAGTGTGTATGCCCAGAAGTGGTATTGCTGGGTCATATGGCAGTTCTATTTCCAGTTTTTTAAGGAATCTCCACACTGTTTTCCATAGTGGCTGTACTAGTTTGCATTCCCACCAACAGTGTAAGAGGGTTCCCTTTTCTCCACAGCCTCTCCAGCATTTATTGCTTGTAGACTTTTGGATAGCAGCCATCCTGACTGGTGTGTAATGGTACCTCATTGTGGTTTTGATTTGCATTTCTCTGATGATGAGTGATGTTGAGCACCTTTTCATGTGTTTGTTAGCCATCTGTATGTCTTCTTTGGAGAAATGTCTGTTTAGTTCTCTGGCCCATTTTTTGATTGGGTCATTTATTTTTCTGGAATTGAGCTGCAGGAGTTGCTTGTATATTTTTGAGATTAATCCTTTGTCTGTTTCTTCATTTGCTATTATTTTCTCCCAATCTGACGGCTGTCTTTTCACCTTACTTATAGTTTCTTTTGTAGTGCAAAAGCTTTTAAGTTTCATTAGATCCCATTTGTTTAGTTTTGCTTTTATTTCCAATATTCTGGGAGGTGGGTCATAGAGGATCTTGCTGTGATTTATGTCGGAGAGGGTTTTGCCTATGTTCTCCTCTAGGAGTTTTATAGTTTCTGGTCTTACATTTAGATCTTTAATCCATTTTGAGTTTATTTTTGTGTATGGTGTTAGAAAGTGTTCTAGTTTCATTCTTTTGCAAGTGGTTGACCAGTTTTCCCAGCACCACTTGTTAAAGAGGTTGTCTTTTTTCCATTGTATATCCTTGCCTCCTTTGTCAAAGATAAGGTGTCCATAGGTTCGTGGATTTATCTCTGGGCTTTCTATTCTGTTCCATTGGTCTATATTTCTGTCTTTGTGCCAGTATTCAACACTCATTTATGATTAAAACTCTCCAAAAAGCAGGAATAGAAGGAACATACCTCAACATAATAAAAGCTATATATGACAAACCCACAGCAAGCATCACCCTCAATGGTGAAAAATTGAAAGCATTTCCCCTGAAATCAGGAACAAGACAAGGGTGCCCACTCTCACCACTACTGTTCAACATAGTGTTGGAAGTTTTGGCCACAGCAATCAGAGCAGAAAAAGAAGTAAAAGGAATCCAGATAGGAAAAGAAGAAGTGAAACTCTCACTGTTTGCAGATGACATGATCCTCTATATAGAAAACCCTAAAGACTCTACCAGAAAATTACTAGAACTAATCAATGAATATAGTAAAGTTGCAGGATATAAAATTAACACACAGAAATCCCTTGCATTCCTATATACTAACAATGAAAAAACAGAAAGAGAAATTAAGGAAACAATACCATTCACCACTGCAACAAAAAGAATAAAATACTTAGGAGTATATCTACCTAAAGAAACAAAAGACCTATACATAGAAAACTATAAAACACTGATGAAAGAAATCAAAGAGGACACAAACAGATGGAGAAACATACCGTGTTCATGGATTGGAAGAATCAATATTGTCAAAATGGCTATTCTACCCAAAGCAATCTATAGATTCAATGCAATCCCTATCAAGCTACCAACGGTATTTTTCACAGAACTAGACCAAAGAATTTCACAATTTGTATGGAAATACAAAAAACCTCGAATAGCCAAAGTAATCTTGAGAAAGAAGAATGGAACTGGAGGAATCAACCTGCCTGACTTCAGACTCTACTACAAAGCCACAGTCATAAATGTTTTTTTAAAAAAATCAAAGAACACTATTTCATGGTTTGTGAAATTTACATAAAATTAAATTTCAGTGTGCACAGATATATATTATTAGGTTGGTTCAAAAGTAATTGTGGTTTTGGACCATGAATTTTAATCATTATAACTAGGCTCAAACATATCCTTATTAATCAAAGTAGGAACCAGTACAATCAACACATTTTTGCCAGTGAGAAATAAATTTGTTTATTCCTGTAGATTTGATGAACTTTTGGAAAGCATTTTCTCCCTCTTGCTGGTTGTGGAAGCATTTCCCTGCAAAATGTTGCTTAAAGAAGTGATAATCAGGTTGATTCCTTCAGTTCCATTCTTCTTTCTCAAGATTACTTTGGCTATTCGAGGTTTTTTTGTCTTTTAACACCATACACAAAAATAAACTCAAAATGGATTAAAGATCTAAATGTAAGATCAGAAACTATAAAACTCCTAGAGGAGAACATAGGCAAAACACTCTCCGACATAAATCATAGCAGCATCCTCTATGACCCACCTCCCAGAATATTGGAAATAAGAAAAAATAAACAAATGGGACCTAATGAAACTTAAAAACTTTTGCACAACAAGGGAAACTATAAGCAAGGTGAAAAGATAGCCCTCAGATTGGGAGAAAATAATAGCAAACGAAGCAACAAAGAATTAATCTCAAAAATATACAAGCAACTCCTGCAGCTCAATTCCAGAAAAATAAATGACCCAATCAAAAAATGGGCCAAAGAACTAAACAGACATTTCTCCAAAGAAGACATACAGATGGCTAACAAACACATGAAAAGATGCTCAAGGTCACTCATTATCAGAGAAATGCAAATCAAAACCACAGTGAGGTACCATTACACGCCAGTCAGGATGGCTGCTATCCAAAAGTCTACAAGCAATAAATGCTGGAGAGGGTGTGGAGAAAAGGGAACCCTTTTACACTGTTGGTGGGAATGCAAACTAGTACAGCCGCTATGGAGAACAGTGTGGAGATTTCTTAAAAAACTAGAAATAGAACTGCCATATGACCCAGCAATACCACTTCTGGGCACACACACCGAGGAAACCAGATCTGAAAGAGACACGTGTACCCCAATGTTCATCGCAGCACTGTTTATAATAGCCAGGACATGGAAGCAACCTAGATGCCCATCAGCAGATGAATGGATAAGGAAGCTGTGGTACATATACACCATGGAATATTACTCAGCCGTTAAAAAGAATTCATTTGAATCAGTCCTAATGAAATGGATGAAACTGGAGCCCATTATACAGAGTGAAGTAAGCCAGAAAGATAAAGACCATTACAGCATACTAACACATATATATGGAATTTAGAAAGATGGTAATGATAACCCTATATGCAGAACAGAAAAAGAGACACAGATGTACAGAACAGGCTTTTGGACTCTGTGGGAGAAGGCGAGGGTGGGATGTTTTGAGAGAATAGCATCGAAACATGTATATTATCTATAGTGAAACAGATCACCAGCCCAGGTTGGATGCATGAGATAAGTGCTCGGGCCTGGTGCACTGGGAAGACCCAGAGGGACTGGGTAGAGAGGGAGGTGGGAGGGGGGATCGGGATGGGGAACACATGTAAATCCATGGCTGATTCATGTCAATGTATGGCAAAAACCACTACAATATTGTAAAGTAATTAGCCTCCAACTAATAAAAATAAATGAAAAGAAAAAAAAAAAAGAAGTGATAATCAGCTGGTGAGAGGTTGGGCAAATATGGTAGATGGGACAAAACTTTATAGGCCAATTTGCTCCACTTTTGAAGCACTGGTTGTGCAATGTGTGGTTGGGCATTGTCATAGAGAATTGGTTCCTTTCTGTTGACCAATGCCTGTTACAGGTGTTACAGTTTTCAGTGCATCTCATTGATTTGCTGAGCATACTTCTCAGATGTAATGGCTTCACTGGGACTCAGAAAGCTGTAGTGGATCAGATTGGCAGCAGACCATCAGTGATCATGACCTTTTTTTGGTACAAGTTTGGCTTTGGGAAATATTTTGGAGCTTCTTCTCGGTCTAACCACTGAGCTGGTCATTGCCAGTTGTAGTATAAAATCCACTTTTTATCACACATCACAATGCAATCAAGAAATGGTTTGTTGCTGTTGCATAGGATAACAGAAGGCAACAGTTGAAAATGATGATTTTTTTAATTTGTGGTCAGTTCATGAGGCATCCACTTACTGAGCTTTTTCACCTTTCCAATTTGCTTCAAAAGCCAAACAGCTATAAACTGGTTGATGTTGAGTTCTTCGGCAACTTCTGTAGTTGTAAGAGGATCAGCTTCGAGGATCCTCTCAATTGGTCGTTGTCAACTCATGTCTCCTTTACAAAACTTCTTGAACCACTACTACACTGTCCATTTGTTAGCAACTCCTGGACTAAATGTTTGTTGATGTTGCAAATTGTCTCTGCTGCTTTATGACCCATTTAGAACTTGAATAAAAAATTGCTCAAATAAATTTGCTTTTTGTCTAACATCATTTCCGTAGTCTAAAATACATATAAAATACACAGCAAGTAATAAATCATTAGCAAAAAATCATAAAGTGAGAAGTGCACATTTAAATTATGTATAACATAACCATATTAATTTAAAAATTATTTCAATATCAAAAAGCAAAGTTCAGCAATGCAAAACTGCAATTACTTTTGCACCAACCTATTAGAATACCTCCACACTCATTCTTTCACCTATTGTCTATGTCTCCTTACAACCTGCAGTTGAGTAGTTACAGAGAGATAGTTTGTTATTCAGCCTAAATTATTTATAATCTGGTCCTTTACAGGGAAACTTGTTTTCAACCCCTGTTTTAAAATCTCTCAGCCTCCAGTTTTCTCTTTCAACCTCCAAATTGTTGTTATAAGAATCTCATCCAGAATTGGTTTTGCTTGAGATTTTCTTACTTTGGCTTACATGGTGTTTCTCAACTGACCTCAGTTTACTGCTTCAGCCTTACCTACTGTCCCTTCTCCAGGTTCATCCTAATTATTTTACACTTCTTATTTCTTTACCTTAAGTGGCATTCTTTCATAATGTCTGTGCATTGGCATATGCCATCATTTCTCAGATTTTTCAAACTTTTCTCATTTGTGATATCTCAACAGTCTCTGAAATGGATTGACTAGCCCCCTAAAAGACATGTTTATCTGCAACCCTTGAAGATGGTCTTATTTGAAAAGAGATCATTGTAGATGTAATTAAGGTAAGAATCTTGGTATAAGATCATCTTGAATTACAGTAGATGCTAAATCCAATGACAAGTTTTCTTATAAGAAAGAGAAGGGGAAAGGAATACAGAGGAGAAGATGATGTGAAGACAGAGACAGAGATTGTAATGATGCATCTACAAGCCAGTAACTATTGGAAACCAGAAGTGAGGCAGGGGATGGATTCTGCCTTACAAACTCAAGAAGAAATTAAACCTGTCAACAACTTGATTTCAGACTTCTAGACTCCAGGACTTTGCGAAAATAAATTTCTGTTGGTTTTAGTCAGCATATTTGAGGTAATTTGTTACAACAGCCTTCACCTTCAGAAGACCCAGATCAAATATTACTTTATGAAGGCTTATCTGATTCTCCTAGACTAAAAAAAATTATTTACTCACTCTTCTTTTGTATTTTGGCATTCACAACAGTATACTTCAATTTATGTATTTAAATATTTGTCTTTTCTAACAGCCATGACCTTGCCCACTGTAAGAACTTGGACATTTGTCCTTCACACTTAGCATGTTATCTGGCATACAGTAGTACTCAATGTGGAATGAATGAATCATAGTAGAATATCAAGTGACATATTAAGCATTGCTTGGAGTCAGGTTGTTAATATTCTACATTTGGTTCTGCCACTTAAAAACTCAGTCAGATGCCACTTTGGTCCTCAGCTTGCTCATTGATGTACTTTGGGAGTAGGACTAAGGCTTTACCAGCTCTAATTTTTTTTTTTTTTTACCAGCCCTAATTTTAAGGTGTATTGTTTCTTTGAGGTTATTTCTTTCATGTCATTCCTTTTTTGTGATTAAATTTGGAGAATAATATCTTTAAGATTCTTAAAAAAATTGCTATACTACTAACACTTTAAAAGGACTTTAAAGACTTACCTCCTTTTATTTGTGAAGCAAAACTGTAGATAATCTATTAGGGATATATGAGAGAATTTCTGTTAATACTTCCATGGTATGCCAATTTTTACCTTCAAAAGATGAAATTTTTATGTTTCAATAATGAATCTAAATTAGGAACTTAAGTTTTTCCAGAAAATATTTTATAATTATAGTTACTGATCATTTGAGGTATCATAGGCTCTTAAAAAATAGATGCATATAAAATACATGAAATTTATTATATAACAGATAAACTTAACTCTAATATGCATGACTGATTTATTGTTTATAATCAGCTCTGAAATTAGTTTTCTTTTTATATATATCTCAGATTATGTACTTCCCCCCATTGTGTGTTTTCAATATTTTTGTTGTGGTAATATATCAATCACTTGATATTTGCACTGTGTATCCCATGTTAGGAAAGTGACTTAGAAGCCAACAAAACATGTTATTTGTACATTATTTGCATCAATGAAGATCCAAATATATATAGGCCCTTCTTCAAACTGCTATTAAAACTTTGACTCATCAAATCACTTGCAAGGTAATTATCCCCACAGAGAGATAAGAAAATAGAATTGTCAGCATAGTTACAGAATCAAGGCTAAAAGTGACGTTACTCTCTGAACTTGAGTCAGAAGTTGAGAACCGAGCTTTACAGTAAAACCAAGTGGTTCTGTAAAAAGATTTAGGAATCCCTATAAAAACCCCTTAATTTGGGAGGCACTTAAAAGCACTTTATCTGCTCAAGCTGGAAGGAAACCTAGACATCCCTTGCATTTCAGATTTAGGTGTATTTTTATTTTTTATCCTATGTTTTCAGAATTGTCTCTTGGAAATTCCTCAGTGGAACAGTTGTTAAGATTGAGCTTTCACTGCTGAAGGCAAGGGTTCAGTCCCTGATGGGAGAACTAAGATCTTGCAAGCTTCACATGTCATGACCAGAGCTAACAATTAAGAAAAATTAAATTAGAAAATTATCTCTTTCATTACTTTTTAATACAACACATTTTTATTGAGAATCTATTATATGCATGGAACCATACCATGGGTTACAAGAATACAATTTGATCTGATTCTTAAACTCAAGAATCATGTAGTCTTTCCTCTTGATCATAAATGAAAAATAAAGATATTTTCTTGGTGTAAATATATATAATACAGTTCATTAGAAATCAGAAAAGGCAGCAATTAATGTAGATCGGTGTTTTCTGAAGGCCTCAAAACAGGAGATGAGACTGGAGCTGGGCCCTCAAGGATAGATGAGATTGGCATGGCAGGAAGAAGACAAGACTGAGATAAAAAGATAGTTATAAGAGTATCATTCATGAGGACAGTGGAGAAATGCAATGATTAGTGAATAATAATTGTGAGATGTGAGTCAGGCTGGAGGTATCTGCCTTTAAGTCATCTGAGAAATACAGTCCTATGTCCTTTAAATTCTCATGGAAGATTGAATTCTACTAATTGAAAGAACCTTATGGTCCTTTGAAGTAGAAAATACCTCTGTTAAATCCAGTCCCCAGTTTTGTAAAATGTTCGGAACAGATTATTAGGCTTACATAAGATTTTCAAGTGTGATACATACCTCATGAGTCTCCCTACACAGGGCTTGAGATAGTTCACATTGGATTGTGACTAGTAATTCCATTTTTTGAAGTTGCAATATGCACACATGCTAAGTCGCTTCAGTTGTGTCCAGCTCTCTGTGGCCCTGTGGGATTTAGCCTGCCAGGCTCCTCTGTCCTTTGGATTCTCCAGGCAAGAATACTAGAGTGAGTTACCATTGCCTCCTCCAGGGCATCTTTCTGACCTAGGGATTGAACCAGCGTCTCTTACATCTACTGCATTGGCAGGCAGGGTCTTAACCACTAGCGCCACTTGGGAAATTTTATTAATAATTAACTACTCAACCACTTCAGTCTGTCTTAAGCTCTCAAAACTTGACAAAAATTGCTCTTGCTGGAGCCATCCATTTCCTCCATACTGGTAAAACCTGGGGATACTGCTCCAACCTTAATTTATGTGTTTCAATGATATTCCACACAATTTATCCATTTTTCCTTCTTGAGGTACTCTTTTTTTCTTAGCTTCTTCAACATATATCCTTTCAGGATGTCTTACAAATTTCTGGATGCTCTTTCCCTTAAACAGGCTCTTGTCCTTCAACCCACTTAGAGTTTCTTAGAACTTCTGGCAGAGAGTGACAGTGAAAGTCGCTCAGTCACGTCTGACTCTTTGTGACCCCATGGACTGTAGCCTGCCAGGCTCCTTTGTCCATGGAATTCTCCAGGTCAGAATACTGGAGTGGGTAAGCCATTCCCCTCTCCAGGGGATCTTCCCAACCCAGGGATCAAACCCAGGTCTCCCTCATTGCAGATGGATTCTTTACCATCTGAGCCACCAGGGAAACTTGTACCTGGGCTCTTTACTGCTACTATTGTTATCATCACTATCACTGTTAATAACTGTCATTAATATTACCATATAATTAGCTTTTCTAGCTCTTACAACTTTTTTTTAGAACACTGTGTGTCTATACAAAAAAAAAAAAAAACTTGAAAAATCAAGACTATAATTCCCTAGGTGTTCAAGGAATTGACAAATCTACAGACATATTTCTTGTAGGATAGGAAAAATGAGGTATAAATAGGGAAAATTATTAATTGCAACACATATGGAAAAGTTCTAAGAAATTCTTACATTTCAATCTTTAAGAACTTGGCAATAATAAACTTATTTCAAAGTTCCAATCTGGCCTGATAGATGGCCAACCAAAGTAGATATGGTTTGCTAGGATCAGATACTAGAATCAATAAAATTGTTTCCAACAATGTTAATTATACAGCATAATGTATTGATTGTTAAGTACTTCTGTGGTGAATTGGATTGACTAGTTAGACTATGAAGTGAAATGAAGTGAAGTGAAGTAAAAGTCGCTCAGTCATGTCTGACTCTGCGACCCCATGGACTATACAGTCCATGGAATTCTCCAGGCCAGAATACTGGAATAGGTAGCCTTTCCCTTCTCCAGGGGATCTTCCCAATGCAGGGATCCAACCCAGGTCTCCCACATTGTAGGTGGATTCTTTACCAGCTGAGCCACAAGGAAAGCCCAAGAGTGGGTAGTGGGAGTGGGTAGACTATCCCTTCTCCAGCAGATCTTCCCAACCCAGGAATTGGACCAGGGTCTCCCGCATTGCAGGCAGATTCTTTACCAGCTGAGCAATGGTATATTGCTATAGATTTAATATATCTGAAAAGCTTAATGAATCTTATTCAAGTATGGAAAATAGCTTTATTAATAAGCCCACAAAACAGTTCTTTCCATGAAAATGTTGAACTTTAGTGAATATACATCCCCAAGGAATAGACCCTTAAATGTTATCTTCTCTAGCACCTTTAATAATAGTTATAATGATAATAATAAATACCCACCATTTATCCTGATGCTGGGAAAGATTGAAGGCAGGAGGAGAAGGGGATGACAGAGGACAAGATGGTTGGATGGCATCACCAACTCAGTGGACATGAGTTTGAGCAAGCTCCAGGAGATGGTGAAGGACAGGGAAGCCTGGTGTTCTGTAATCCATGGGGTCTCAAAGAGTCGGAAACAACTGAATAAGTGAACAATAACCATTTATACTGAAAATTATTAGTCGGTGTACTCAGCATTTTCGTTTAATTTTCAAAACAATCTACCAGTGTAAGTATGATTATCCTGTTTTCTTAAAGAGGAAACTGGAATTTGAAGATGCTGCCACTTTCTTATGGTCCTACAATTAATAAAGTATGAAGATGGGATTCAAATATAGGTCTGATTTTACTGCATGCCCTTCTGATTTATCAACTATGTTGTTTTCCTTCATTTTACATATAGAAGTAGGATATGACTATATATGTGTATATATATATGTGTGTGTATATAATAATTTCCTCCAGTCAATCTCCTTTTATAGTTAAATTTTACACTAGGGCATCATTTGCTTGTTTTTTTCCTTTCTGAATTTATACCTGTAATTTGACCTTAATTTTGTTTTTAGAAAATGTTTTGTAATACTAAATCTCAAACAGTAATTATCATTGATGTGCAGAAATCTGTGTGTGTATGCAGATATTTTTGTTATACCATGGTTACTGGCAAATAAATGTAAAGGTTTTCAGACACTTGAAAAAAGTTATAAGACTTACTTTCTGTTTCCTCACTCCCATTTTTCCAGAGTCTGATGCCATTACTTCTCATAAAGCTGCTTTATAAATATTACCACTAAGCTACTTTTTGATAAATAATGTGTAAGAGAGGCCTGTGTGTGGTGGTAGTCACTCAGTTGTATCCGACTCCATGCAACCCCATGGATGTAGCTGGGCAGGCTTCTCTGTCCATGGGATTCTCCAGGCAAGAATACAGGAGTGGATTGCCATGATCTCCTCCAGGGGATCTTCCCCACCCAGGAATTGAACCTGGGTCTCCTGCACAGGAGGCGACTCTTTACCATCTGAGCCACAAGAGAAGACTCCAAGAGATGCCTGTCTCTTCTCAAAGGACATATTAAACTAGATGGCATATTAAAAAGCAGAGACACCATATGACCCAGCAATCCCACTTCTGGGCATACACACCAAGGAAACCAGATCTGAAAGAGACACGTGCACCCCAATGTTCATCGCAGCACTGTTTATAATAGCCAGGACATGGAAGCAACCTAGATGCCCATCAGCAGACGAATGGATAAGGAAGCTGTGGTACATATACACCATGGAATATTACTCAGCCATTAAAAAGAATTCATTTGAATCAGTTCTAATGAGATGGATGAAACTGGAGCCCATTATACAGAGTGAAGTAAGCCAGAAAGATAAAGACCAATACAGTATACTAACACATATAGATGGAATTTAGAAAGATGGTAACGATAACCCTATATGCAAAACAGAAAAAGAGACACAGGTGTACAGAACAGACTTTTGGACTCTGTGGGAGAAGGCGAGGGTGGGATGTTTTGAGAGAATAGCATCGAAACATGTATATTATCAAGTGTGAAACAGATCACCAGCCCAGGCTGGATGCATGAGACAAGTGCTCGGGCCTGGTGCACTGGGAAGACCCAGAGGAATCGGGTGGAGAGGGAGGTGGGAGGGGGGATCGGGATGGGGAACACATGTAAATCCATGGCTGATTCATGTCAATGTATGGCAAAAACCACTACAATATTGTAAAGTAATTAGCCTCCAACTAATAAAAATAAATGGAAAAAAAAAAAGCAGAGACATTACTTTGCCAACAAAGGCCCGTCTAGTCAAGGCTATGGTTTTTCCAGTGGTCATATATGGATGTGAGAGTTGGATTGTGAAGAAAGCTGAGTGCCGAAGAATTGATGCTTTTGAACTTTGATGTTGGAGAAGACTCTTGAGAGTCCCTTGGACTGTAAGGAGATCCAACCAGTCCATCCTAGAGATCAGTCCTGGGTGTTCATTGGAAGGACTGATGCTGAAGCTGAAACTCCAATACTTTGGCCACCTCATGTGAAGAGTTGACTCATTGGAAAAGACCCTGATGCTGGGAGGGATTGGGGGCAGGAGGAGAAGGGGACAACAGAGGATGAGCTGGCTGGATGGCATCACCGACTCGATGGAGATGAGTTTGAGTGAACTCAGGGAGCTGGTGATGGGCAGGGAGGCCTGGCGTGCTGCGATTCATGGGGTCGCAGAGCCGGACACAAATGAGCGACTGAACTGAACTGAACTTTTTGGTAAATTCAGTGAACTATATTTGGCCCTTTGCTTTCTCCAGTTCTTAGGACTCTTGGCTTTTTATCTTTCTTCTTTCTCACTGGTTCTCTGACTTTAAAGTTTATTGTATTTCATCTGTTTCTGCTGCTCCTTCTTCATCAACTTTGTAGACTCCATTTTCTCTACTTTCACTATAACTAGTATTATTTTTCTTACTCTGAGTATTCTGTGGGTCATTTTATCAAGTTCCGTTGTGTATTATGACTTTTTCATCAAAATATGGAACATTTCTGTCACTACAGGAAATTCTTTTTTCCTCCTTTCTAGTTAATCCCATGTCCCTCATGCAAATGTGATTATAATCTTGATTTCTATTTGTAGACAAGTGTGACTATACTTGAACTTTATATATATGGAATCAAACAGTATGTACTCTGGTGTCTTTTTCTTAAAATAATGTTTTTGAGTTCATCCATGTTGCTTCATGTAATGTGTTTTTTTTTTTTTAATTGTGTAGTAGTGTTTTATTGTATGGAAATATTACAATTTTTAAGTTCACTCTCTTGTTGATATGCATTTGAATTGTTTCCAGTTGTCTACCATGAATAAAACTACTAAGAGCATTCCTATAAAAGTCTTTTTATAAGCATATGTTTTTATTTCTTTTGGGTAAATAGCTAGAAGTGAAATTGCTTGTCCATAGAACAGGTGTATGCCTAAATTTATAAGAAATTATCAACATTTAGCCATATTTTCTGCATCATTTAACATTGTCTTCAGCTGTTCATGACATTTCTGTTTGAGTCATATTCTTATCATTGTTTGGGATTTTGGTTCTTGTAAGCTTTATCATTTTTACTGTCTCCTGAGTGTGAGGTGGTATCTTATGAGGTTAAAATTTATATTTCTCTGATGACTAATTTAGTCATGTTTAGCAACTTTTCATGTACGTGTGTGTGTGTGTTAGTTGCTCAGTCATGTCTGACTCTTTGCAACCCCGTGGACTGTAACCTGCCAGGCTCCTCTGGTCCATGGAATTCTCCACGCAAGAATACTGGAGTGAGTTGCCATGCCCTCCCGGAGATCTTCTCGATCCAGCAATCAAACCTGGGTCTCCTGCATTGCAGGCAGATTCTTTACCATCTGAGCCACCTGGAAGCTCCTTGTCACATACCTACTGATCACTTATATATCTTTTTTGTGTGTGAAGTGGTATTCAACCCAGTAAACTTTGATTCCTTGAATTTGTCATTATATTAGATATTTGTAAACATTTGATTTGTTTTTCATCTTACTACAATATTTTAATACATTAACATATATTCATTACAGAAATTTTAAGGAAGAATATAGAAAAAATAAAATTATTTTGCTAGCTTCTATAGCTAATAACTTAATATTTTTATATAATTTCATTCCTTTTTTAGTGTATATGTGCTTTGCATGCTATTTAAAAATAAAATACATCAAAGAGTATATGCAGCTTATATACTATTATAAGCTGCATATAACTTTAATAGCTATTTCTTAAATAGCCACTGAAATAATTGTATATGCAAATATGATTAAATAATGATCTTAAAAATAGACTCATGGTTTTGTTTTTTTTCTTCTTCCAGTTTTATTGAGATGTAATCAGCATAGAACACTATATAAGCTTAAGAAGTATGGCATTGTGATTATTATACATCATAAAATGATTATCATACGTTTAGTGAGCATCTATCATTTCATAGATACAAAATTAAAGAAATAGAAAAAATGTTTTCTTTGTAATGAGAATTCTTGGATTTACTATTAACAACTTTTGTATATAGCATACAGCAATGTTAATTATAATTATCATGTTATTGTACATTGTATTACTACTACTCATTTATCTTCATTTTTTTGAGATTTGAAAAAGATCTGTACTTTAGTTAATAACATTGTATGCCATGTTAATTTCCTGTTTTGTTTATAAAACATTATTTTCTTATATTCTCAGAATTGGATTAGAAGTTTCAAGTCTTATTCAAAAAATTTTTTTAATCACTAAGATAATAAACTTTCTAGACTTTTAGCAGTAATATTGGATGCAAAAATACATGGAACTATATTAAAATTTTGAGTGACTATAAATTAGTAATGTAGCATTCTATTCATACTAAGTCAAACAAATGGTATTAAAGTGGCATACATTTTTTAGCAAGGCAAAAATTCATAAGTTTTCTAAAATATATATATTATATATTATTGTATA
The DNA here is from genome assembly GCF_910594005.1 of Cervus elaphus. NCBI lineage: Eukaryota > Metazoa > Chordata > Mammalia > Artiodactyla > Cervidae > Cervus > Cervus elaphus. Next base: position 29,627,617 of record NC_057840.1, read on the forward strand.
TATTATATATATTATATATGTGTGTTTGTGTATATTCTGTGCTATTGGTAATGGCTCAAGAAAGAACTTCCAAAAAAGAAATGGAGAAATTGGAAAACATAAAGAAAATGAAATGGGAGAAGTGAATATGAAATAGAAAAAGTGAAACAAACTAGATAAAATTAAGAGATCATCATATAGTCCAGTTAATTTTTAAACATGACTGCCTACTGGAAACATATTTGGAGCTTTGAAGAAAAAAAGCAACACCTGGTCAATTGAATTTTTCAACAAATTCCAAGATAATTCTGATATTTATCTGAATTTTGATAAATGATTACAAGTTTTTCTATTAAATGGTAGTTTTACTGATATAAAATTCTGTTATTTCCTGTTGACTAATCATGATACAATTATTTTATTAAGCAAAAATCACAATAGTAGAAGATGTTTATCAGCTGTCACAATCAATAGCCAGACAAAAATAAAAAATCATTACAATTGCAAACTATGATGGAGACATGACTAATATATAAATTAAAATAGTAAAATACAATTTGGGTGGTTAGAATGTGGTCCACTGGAGAAAGGAATGGCAAACCACTTCAGTATTCTTGCCTTGAGAACCCCATGAACAGTATGAAAAGGCAAAATGATAGGATACTGAAAAAGGAACTCCCCAGGTCGGTAGTTGCCAATATGCTACTGGAGATCGGTGGAGAAATAACTCCAGAAAGAATGAAGGGATGGAGCCAAAGAAAAATCAATACCCAGTTGTGGATGTGAGTGGTGATAGAAGCAAGGTTTGATGCTGTAAAGAGCAATATTGCATAGGAACCTGAAATGTTAGGTCCATGAATCAAGGCAAATTGGGAGTGGTCAAACAGGAGATGGCAAGAGTGAATGTCGACATTCTAGGAATCAGCGAACTTAGATGGACTGGAATGGGTGAATTTAATTCAGATGATCATTATATCTACTACTGTGGACAGGAATAACTTAGAAGAAATGGAGTAGCCTTCATGGTCAACAAAAGAGTCTGAAATGAAGTTCAGTTCAGTTCAGTTCAGTCGCTCAGTCGTGTCCAACTCTTTGCGACCCCATGAGTTGCAGCACGCCAGGCCTCCCTGTCCATCACCAACTCCCTGAGTTCACTCAAACTCATGTCCATCGAGTTGGTGATGCCATCCAATCATCTCATCCTCCGTCATCCCCTTCTCCTCCTGCCCCCAATCCCTCCCAGCATCAGGGTCTTTTCCAATGAGTCAACTCTTCACATGAGGTGCCCAAATATTGGAGTTTCAGCTTCAGCATCAGTATCAGTCCCTCCAATGAACACCCAGGACAGATCTCCTTTAGGATGGACTGGTTGGATCTCCTTGCAGTCCAAGGGATTCTCAAGAGTCTTCTCCAACACCACAGTTCAAAAGCATCAACTTTTCGGTGCTCAGCTTTCTTCACAGTTCAACTCTCACATCCATACATGACCACTGGAAAAACCATAGCCTTGACTCGATGGACCTTCGTTGGCAAAGTAATGTCTCTGCTTTTTAATATGCTATCTAGGTTGGATGCAATCTCAAAAATGAGAGAATGATCTCTGTTCATTTCCAAGGCAAACCATTCAATATCACGGTAATCCAAGTCTATGCCCCAACCAGTAACACTAAAGAAGCTGAAGTTGAACGGTTCTATGAAGACCTACAACACCTTTTAGAACTAACACCAAAAAAGATGTCCTTTTCATTATAGGAGACTGGAATGCAAAAGTAGAAAGTCAAGAAACACCTGGAGTAACAGGCAAATTTGGCCTTAGAGTATGGAATGAAACAAGGCAAAGGCTAAAGGAGTTTTGCCAAGAGAACGCACTGGTCATAGCAAACACCCTCTTCCAACAACACAAGAGAACACTCTAGACATGGACATCACCAGATGGTCAACACCGAAATCAGATGGATTATATTCTTTCCTGCCAAAGATGGAGAAGCTCTATACAGTCAGAAAACACAATACTGGGAGCTGACTATGGTTCAGATTATGAACTTATTGCCAAATTCAGACTTAAATTGAAGAAAGTAGGGAAAACCACTAGACCATTCAGGTACGACCTAAATCAAAACCCTTATGATTATACAGTGGAAGTGAGAAATAGTTTTAAGGGACTAGATCTGATAGACAGAGTGCCTGATGAACTGTGGACCGAGACTTGTGACATTGTACAGGAGATAGGGATCAAGACCATCCCCATGGAAAAGAAATGCAAAAAAGCAAAATGGCTGTCTGAGGAGGCCTTACAAATAGCTTTGAAAAGAAGAGAAGCCAAAAGCAAAGGAGAAAAGGAAAGATATTCCCATTTGAATGCAGAGTTTCAAAGAATAACAAGGAGAGATAAAAAAGCCTTTCTCAGCGATCAATGCAAAGAAATAGAGGAAAACACAGAATGGGAAAGACTAGAAATCTCTTCAAGAAAATTAGAGATACCAAGGGAACATTTCATGCAAAGATGGGTTCGATGAAGGACAGAAGTGGTATGGACCTAAAAGAAGCAGAAGATATTAAGAAGAGGTGGCAAGAACACACAGAAGAAGGGTACAAAAACGTTCTTCATGACCCAGATAATCACGATGGTCTGATCACTCACCTACAGCCAGACATCCTGGATTTCGAACTCACATGAGCCTTAGAAAGCATCACTATGAACAAAGCTAGTGGAGATGATGGAATTCCAGTTGACCTATTTCAAATCCTGAAAAATGATGCTGTGAAAATGCCACACTCATTATGCCAGCAAATTTGGAAAACTCAGCAGTGGCCACAGGACTGGAAAAGGTCAGTTTTCATTCCAATCCCAAAGAAAGGCAATGCCAAAGAATGCTCAAACTACCACACAATTGCACTTATCTCACACGCTAGTAAAGTAATGCTTAAAATTTCCAAGCCAGGCTTCAGCAATACGTGAACTGCGAACTTCCAGATGATCAAGCTGGTTTTAGAAAAGGCAGAGGAACCAGAGATCAAATTGCCAACATTCATTGAATCATCAAAAAAGCAAGAGAATTCCAGAAAAACTTCTATTTCTGCTTTATTGACTATGCCAAATCCTTTGAATGTGTGGATCACAGTGAACTGCGGAAAATTCTGAAAGAGATGGGAATACCAGACCACCTGACCTGCCTCTTGAGAAACCTATATGCAGGTCAGGAAGCAACAGTAAGAACTGGACATGGAACAACAGACTGGTTCCAAATAGGAAAAGGAGTACATCAAGGGTGTATATTATCACCCTGCTTATTTAACTTATATGCAGAGTACATTATGAGAACCGCCGGGGTGGAAGAAGCACAAGCTGGGATCAAGATTGCTGGGAGAAATATCAATACCTCAGATATACAGATGACACCACCCTTATGGCAGAGAGTGAAGAAGAACTAAAGAGCCTCTTGATGAAAGTGAAAGAGGAGAGTGGAAAAGTTGGCTTAAAGCTCAGCATTCAGAAAACTAAGATCATGGCATCTGGTCCCATCTCTTCATGGGAAATAGATGGGGAAACAGTGGAAGCAGTGTCAGATTATTTTGGGGGGCTCCAACATCACTGCAGATGGTGATTGCAGTCATGAAATTAAAAGATGCTTACTCCTTGGAAGGAAAGTTAGGACCAATCTAGATAGCATATTGAAAAGCAAAGATATTACTTTGCCAACAAAGGTCCATCTAGTCAAGGCTATGGTCTTTTCAGTGGTCATGTATGGATGTGAGAGTTGAACTGTGAAGAAAGCTGAGCACCGAAAAGTTGATGCTTTTGAACTGTGGTGTTGGAGAAGACTCTTGAGAATCCCTTGGACTGCAAGGAGATCCAACCAGTCCATCCTAAAGGAGATCTGTCCTGGGTGTTCATTGGAGGGACTGATGCTGAAGCTGAAACTCCAATATTTGGGCACCTCATGTGAAGAGTTGACTCATTGGAAAAGACCCTGATGCTGGGAGGGATTGGGGGCAGGAGGAGAAGGGGACGACAGAGGATGAGATGGCTTGATTGCATCACCAACTTGATGGACATAAGTTTGAGTGAACTCAGGGAGTTGGTGATGGACAGGGAGGCCTGGCGTGCTGTGATTCATGGGGTCGCAAAGAGTTGGACACGACTGAGCAACTGAACTGAACTGAACTGAATTATAATGATGTGGTAAGTTAAAGCGCATACATGCACATGCTTTCATCTGCTCAGTCAGTCTATGTGTTTTGGTTTGTGCATTTAATGCATTTACATTTAAGGTAATTGTCAGTAGGTATAATTCTATTACCATTTTCCTAATTATTTTAAGTTTATTTTGTGTAGATCTTTTCCTTCTATGTGTTTGCTGCTTAGAGGAGTTCCATCAGCATTTGTTGTAAAGCTGTTTGGTGATGCCGAATTCTCTTAACTTTTGCTTGTTTGGAAACCTTTTGATTTCTCCATCAAATGTGAAGGAGTATCATGTTGGGTAAAATACTTTTGTTTTTGGTTCTTTTCTTTCACCACTTTAAATATATCATGACATTCTCTTCTGATCTGTAGAGTTTCTCTTGAGAAATCAGCTGATAACCTTATGGGAGTTCCTTTGTATGTTATTTGTCATTTTCCCTTGTTGCTTTTAATATTTTATATTTGTCTTTAATTTTTGTCAATTTAATTACTACGTGTCTCCGTGTGTTCATCCTTGGGTTTATCCTGCCTGGGACTTTGTGTGCTTCTTGGACTTGAATATTTCCTTTAACACGTTAGGCAAGTTTTCAGCCATTATCTCCTCAAATATTTTCTCAAATCCTTTCTCTCTCTCATCTCCTTCCAGGACCCCTATAATACATATGTTGGTGAATTTAATGTTGTCCCAGAGATCTCTTAGGCTGTCTTTATTTATTTATTTATTTCCTCATTTTTTTCTATATTCTGTTCTGTGGCAGTGATTTTCTATCATTCTGTCCAGAATAGCAGTAATCTGCTATTGATTCCTTCTAGTGTATCTCTATTTGTTTTTTGAAGTTCTTCTAGTTCTTTGGTAAACATTTCTTGCACCTTCTCAATGGTTTTCCTGAGATATTGGATCATCTTCACTATCATTATTCTGAATTCTTTTTTTGGAAGGTTGCGTGTCTCCACTTCACTTTGTTGTTTTTCTGGGGTTATATCTTGTCGCTTCATCTGAGACATAACTTTCTGCTTTTTCATTTTTTCATCCTGATTCAGTTGGTTCAGTTCAGTTCACTCACTCAGTCATCTCTGACTCTTTGTGACCCCATGGACTGCAGCATGCCAGGCTTCCCTGTCCATCACCAACTCTCAGAGTTTACTCAAACTCATGTCCACTGAATCAGTGATGCCATCCAACCATCTCATCCTCTGTCGTCCCCATTCTCCTCCTGCCTTCAATCTTTCCCAGCACCAGGGTCTTTTCAAATGAGTCAGTTTGTTGCATCAGGTGGCCAAAGTATTAGAGTTTCAGCTTCAACATCAGTCCTTCCAATGAATATTCAGGACTGATTTCCTTTAGGAGGGACTGATTGAATCTCCTGGCAGTCCAACGGACTCTGAAGAGTCTTCTCCAACACCGCAGTTCAAAAACATCACTTCTTCAGTGCTCAGCTTTCTTTATAGTCCAACTCTCACATCCATACATGACCACTGGAAAAACCATAGTCTTGATGAGACAGACCTTTGTTGACATAGTAATGTCTCTGGTTTGTAATATGCTATCTAGATTGGTCCTAACTTTCCTTCCAAGGAGTAAGCATCTTTTAATTTCATGACTGCAATCACCATCTGCAGTGATGTTGGAGCCCAGAAAAATAAAGTCAGCCACTGTTTCCACTGTTTGCCCATTTATTTGCCATGAAGTGATGAGACCAGATGCCATGATCTTAGTTTTCTGAATGTTGAGCTTTAAGCCAACTTTTTCACTCTCCTGTTTCGCTTTCATCAAGTGGCTCTTTAGTTCTTCTTCACTTTCTGCCATAAGGGTGGTGTCATCTGCATATCTGAGGTTGTTGATATTTCTCCCGGCAATCTTGATTCCAGCTTGTGCTTCTTCCTGCCCAGTGTTTCTCATGATGTACTCTCATATGAGTTAAATAAGCAGGGTGACAATATACAGCCTTGAGGTACTCCTTTTCTTATTTGGAACCAGTCCATTGTTCCATGTCCGGTTCTAACTGTTGCTTCCTGACCTGCATATAGGTTTCTCAAGAGGCAGGTCAGGTGATCTGGTATTCCCATCTCTTTCAGAATTTTCTACAGTTTATTGTGGAAAATGTATTGATTCACACAGTCAAAGGCTTTGGCATAGTCAAAGTAGAAATAGATGTCTTTCTGGGACTCTCTTGCTTTTTCAATGATTCAAAGGATGTTGGCAATTTGACCTCTGGTCCCTCTGCCTTTTCTAAAACCAGCTTGAACATCTGGGAGTTCACGGTTCATATACTGTTGAAGCCTGGCTTGGAGAATTTTGAGCATTACTTTACTAGCGTGTGAGATAAGTGCAATTGTGCAATAGTTTGAGCATTCTTTGGTGTTGCCTTTCTTTGGGATTGGAATGAAAACTGACCTTTTCCAGTCCTGTGGCCACTGCTGAGTTTTCCAAATTTGCTGGCATAATGAGTGCGGCATTTTCACAGCATCATTTTTCAGGATTTGAAATAAGTCAACTGGAATTCCATCATCTCCACTAGCTTTGTTCATAGTGATGCTTCCTAATGCCCACTTGAGTTCGAATTTCAGAATGTCTGGCTGTAGGTGAGTGATCAGACCATCGTGATTATCTGGGTCATGAAGAACGTTTTTGTACCCTTCTTGCCACCTCTTCTTAATATCTTCTGCTTCTATTAGGTCCATACCATTTCTGTCCTTTATTGAGCCCATATTTACATGAAATTTTCCTTTGGTAACTCTAATTTTCTTAAAGAGATCTCTAGTCTTTCCCATTCTATTGTTTTCATCTATTTCTTTGCAGTGATCTCTGAGGAAGGCTTTCTTATCTCTCCTTGTTATTCTTTGAAACTCTGAATTCAAATGGGTATGTCTTTCCCTTTCTCCTTTACTTTTGGCTTTTCTTCTTTTCATAGCTATTTGTAAGGCCTCCTCAGACAGCCATTTTGCTTTTTTGCATTTCTTTTCCATGGGGATGGTCTTGATCCCTGTCTTCTGTGCAATGTCACGAACCTCCGTCCATAGTTCATCAGGCACTCTGTCTATCAAATCTATTCCCTTAAATCTATTTCTCACTTCCACTGTATAATCATAAGGGTTTTGATTTAGGTCGTACCTGAATGGTCTAGTGGTTTTCCCTACTTTCTTCACTTTAAGTCTGAATTTGGCAATAAGGAGTTCACGACCTAAGCCACAGTCAGCTCCAGGTCTTGTTTTTGCTGACTGTATAGAGCTTCTCCATATTTGGCAGGAAAGAATATAATCCATCTGATTTCGGGATTGACCATCTGGTGATGTCCGTGTGTAGAGTCTTTTCTTGTTTTGTTCAAAGAGGGTGTTTGCTCTGACTAATGTGTTCTCTTGGAAAAACTTTCTTAGCCTTTGCCCTACTTCATTCTATACCCCAGCGCCAAATTTGCCTGTTACTCCAGGTGTTTCTTGATTTTCTACTTTTGCATTCCAGTCCCCTATAATGAAAAGGACATCTTTTTGGAGTGTTCGTTCTAAAAGGTGTTGTAGGTCTTCATAGAACCATTCAACTTCAGCTTCTTCAGCATTACTGGTCGGGGCATAGACTTGGATTACCGTGATATTGAATGGTTTGCCTTGGAAATGAAATTTTTGAGACTGCATCCAAGTACTGCATTCAGACTCTTTTGTTGACTATGAAGTCTACTCCATTTCTTATAAGGGATTCTTACCCACAGGGGTAGATATAATGGTCATCTGAGTTAAATTCACCCATTCCATTCCGTTTTAGTTTGCTGATTCCTGAAATGTCAATGTTCACTCTTGCCATCTCCTGTTTGACCACTTGCAATTTGCCTTGATTCATGGACATAACATTCCAGGTTCCTATGCAACATTTCTCTTTACAGCATCGGATCTTGGTTGCATCACCAGTTTGTTCCACAACTGGGTGTTGTTTTTGCTTTGGCTCTGTCTCTTCATTCTTTCTGGAGTTATTTCTCCACTGATCTCCAGTAGCATATTGAGAATGTACCAACCTCAGGAGTTCATCTTTCAGTGTCCTATCCTTTTGCCTTTTCATATTGTTCATGGGTTTCTCAAGGCAGGAATACTGAAGTGGTTTGCCATTGCATTCTCCAGTGGACCACATTCCGTCAGAACTCTCCACCATGACCCCTTGGTCTTGGGTGTCCCTAATGGCATGACTTATAGTTGCATTGACCAGAAAGTTGTAATCCATGTGATTAGACTGGTTCAGTTCAGTTCAGTCCAGTCGCTCAGTTGTGTCCGACTCTTTGTGACCCCAGGAACCAAAGCACGCCAGGCCTCCCTGTCCATCACCAACTTCCGGAGTTTACCCAAACTCATGTCCATTGAATCAGTGATGCCATCTCAACATCTCATCCTCTGTCGTCCCTTTCTCCTCTTGCCCCCAATCCCTCCCAGCCTCAGGGTCTTTTCCAATGAGTCAACTCTTCCCATGAGGTGCCCAAACTATTGGAGTTTCAGATTCAGCATCAGTCCCTCCAATGAACACACAGGACCTATCTCCTTTAGGATGGACTGGCTGGATCTCCTTGCAGTCCAAGCGACTCTCAAGAGTCTTCTCCAACATCACAGTTCAAAAGCATCAATTCTTCAGCACTCAGCTTTCTTCACAGTCCAACTCTCCCATCCATACATGACCACTGGAAAAACCATAGCCTTGACTAGACAGACTCTTGTTGACAAAGTAATATCTCTGCTTTTCCATATGCTGTCTAGGTTGGTCGTAACTTTCCTTCCAAGGAGTAAGTGTCTTTTAATTTCATGGCTGCAATCTCCACCTGCAGTGATTTTGGAGCCCCCCAAAATAAAGTCAGCCACTGTTTCCTCTGTTTCCCCATTTATTTGCCATGACCTGATGGGACCAGATGCCATGATCTTAGTTTTCTGAATGTTGAGGTTTAAGCCAACTTTTCCACTCTCCTGTTTCACTTTCATCAAGAGGCTCTTTAGTTCCTCTTCACTCTCTGCCATAAGGGTGGTGTCATCTGCATATCTGAGGTTATTGATATTTCTCCCGGCAATCTTGATTCCAGCTTGTGCTTCTTCCTGCCCAGTGTTTCTCATGATGTACTCTGCATATAAGTTAAATAAGCAGGGTGATAATATACAGCCTTGATGTACTCCTTTTCCTATTTGGAACCAGTCCATTGTTCCATGTCCGGTTCTAACTGTTGCTTCCTGACCTGCATACAGGTTTCTCAAGAGGCAGGTCAGGTGGTCTGGTATGCCCACCTCTTTCAGAATTTTCAACAGTTTATTGTGATTCACACAGTCAAAAGCTTTTGCATAGTCAATAAAGAAGAAATAGAAAGAGATTAGATTGGTTAATTTCCTGTGATTGTGATTTTCATTCTGTCTGCCCTCTGATGGGGAAGTGTAAGAGGTTTATGGAAGCTTCCTGATGAGAGACACTGACTGAGGGGGAAACTGGGTTTTGTTCTGATGGGCAGGGCCATGCTTAGTAAATCTTTAATCCAATATTCTGTTGATGGGTGGAGCTGTGTTCCATCCCTGCTATTTCATTTCAGTTCAGTTCAGTCACTCAGTCCTGTCTGACTCTTTGTGATCCCATGAATCGCAGCACGCCAGGCCTCCCTTTCCATAACCAACTCCCTGAGTTCACTCAAACTCATGTCCATCGAGTTGGTGATGCCATCCAGTCATCTCATCCTCTGTCGTCCCCTTCTCCTCCTGCCCCCAATCCCTCCCAGCATCAGGGTCTTTTCCAATGAGTCAACTCTTCCCATGAGGTGCCCAAACTATTGGAGTTTCAGCTTCAGCATCAGTCCCTCCAATGAACACCCAGGACCGATCTCCATCAGGATAGATTGATTGGATCTCCTTGCAGTCCAAGGAACTCTCAAGAGTCTTCTCCAACACCACAGTTCAAAAGCATCAATTCTTTGGCGCTCAGCTTTCTTCACAGTTCAACTCTCACATCCATACGTGACCACTGGAAAAACCATAGCTTTGACTAGACGGACCTTTGTTGGTAAAGTAATGTCTCTGCTTTTTAATATGCTATCTAGGTTGGTCATAACTTTCCTTCCAAGGAGTAAGTGTCTTTTAATTTCATGGCTGGAATCACGATCTGCCCAGCTGCCGCTCTTCTCCCTTGCTCTTTACTTGAGGCCAAACTATGGTGGAGGTAATGAAGATAGTGTTTAGCCTTCTGATTAGCTTTCTGTATTGTGATTTTTGTTCTCTCTGCTGTGAGATTGTGGTTCTTCTTATTTCTTCTGTCTGCCCTCTGATGGACAAGACTAAGAGGCTTGGGTAAGCTTCCTGATGGGAGGGATTGGCGTGGAAAAATCACTTCTTATTCTGGTGGGCAGGGCTGTGCTCAGTAAAACTTTAATCCAATTGTCTGCTGATGGGTGAGGTCTATGGGCTCTGTAATAGAGTTCCTGGCAAACTCCAAGAGGATTTTCACCAAGGGGTCCCTTCCAGAAAGGCTGCTGCCAGTGCCCCCATCCCCATGGTATGCCACTGCAGACCCACACCTCCACAAGAGACCTTCCAACACTAGCAGATAGGTCTGGTTCAGTATCTTCTGGCATCACTGCTCCTTCTCCCTGGGTTTTGGTGCACACAAGATTTTGTTTGTGCCCTCCAGGAATGGAGTTTATTTCCCCCAGTCCTGTGAAAGTCTTGTAATCAAATCCCGCTGACCCCAGGGTATTCCCAGTCCTTTTGTTGAATCTCCAGGCTAGTAAGCTTGACTTGGGACTCAGAACCTTCACAATAGTGGGAGAACTTTTTTGGTAGTATTGTTCTCCAGTTTGCGGGCTGCCCACCCGGTGGGTATGGAATTTGATTTTATTGTGATTGCACTCCTCCTACCTTCTTGTTGCAGCTTCTGCCTTGTCTTAGGACATGAGGTATCTTTTTTTTTGGTGAGTTCCAGTGTCCTGCTGTGGATGGCTATTCAACAGCTAGTTGCAATTTTGGTGCTCTTGCAGGAGACGAGCACATGTCTTTCTGCTCTGCCATTGTGAACCCAAAGCTGGACTCATGTTTTATATCCAAGAGATTATAATTTTCTTCTGAAATCTAATGATTTTTCAGTTGCTTGTACATTTTTGGAGTCATTCTTCAGAATTGCCTTTAGATCCAAAAAAATTTTTTTTTTCTTTAGAATCACACCTGTTTTTTAATTCAAAACTTAATCATTTATTGAACAAATACTTAATGTGTTATAGATACCCTTTTTTCAGGTTCTGGAGATTCAGTTGTAAGCAGATACAGTTCTCTTCCTTCAAGGATCTTGATTACTAGTATTAAGAATTTTCATGACAATTTTCCACTTCCAGAAAATTGTCTGTATGCAAAGATGATTATTTACTATGATTAATGATTTCAAAAATAATATATTGCTATTTATTAAGAACTTTCATAACTATTCAAAAATAGTTTTAACTTCATTAGAGCTGGATTAAGTCACTATTTTGAAAGTGACCACAGCAGTTGTGAATGAGACCAGATGAAGTGCAGATTTTAAAAAAATCAGTAGTATTATTTCACATAAAATTGCCAAATAAGCACTTTTTTATGATTTCTCACAAAACTGGAAGCTTTCATGGATAAGTTGAATTTGACATAAATTTTGAGGAAGGGCAAATACATGTAAAAGAAATGAAAGGTGAGTGAATTTTTTTGTGTGGTGTAATAGGCATGAAGTCTTCCTAGGTGGCACTAGTGGTAACGAACCTGCCTGCCAATGCAGGTAGACATAAGAAATGCAGGTTCAGTCCCTGGGTGGGGAAGATCCCCTGGTGGAGGGCATGGCAACCCACCCCAGTATTCTTGCCTGGAGAATCCCATGGAGATAGGAGTCTGGCAGGCTACAATCCATAGCGTTTCAAAGAGTCAGATATGGCTGAAGCAACTTAACACGTATGCGTGCAAGAAGCATGAACTGAGGCACGGGAAAATGCAAGGCTTGTTTGGTTAGAAAAAGTGTGAGTAGAAGAATGGGGTGAAATTTTATCAGTGGCTTTTAGCTAAAGGTCAAACCAGAATTATCTAGGGAACTTTAAAATGTATCTTATCTTTATTATTCTGATAACCCTTTGGGCATAGTTGAGCCAGAGTCTCTTTCTCTTAGGACTTGGGGAAGGGAAGACTTGGGTATGAATAGTCTCCATGTTTGCTTCTGTGAATCTCTTCCCCAGTCAATGGTCTTTAGACACTATTATTAAGGATTTTAAACATTGTTCTGTTGGCAACTGGGCCATATTATAAGTTTTTGAGTCATGTGATTGAAATGATAAATGCTATGTTTTAGGTAGATCAATATTTTGATGATCTGCTGGATGGACGGCAACCATGTAGTTTTTGTTACAGTGAGATGGGAGTACAATATATTGCTGTTAAAACAGGAATAATAATTTAATTTATTGTGTTGGTGAAACTGTAGTAAGAGAAAGCCTTTTCTAATAAAAGTTTTACTGGGTCTGAAAATTCAGATGCTTTTCTTGCTTAATTGTTCAGAGTTGACTGTGAGACTGTGCAAGTAGGTTACTGCCGTTATTAGAACTGTTATAAAAGATGGCTATTTTAAGCAAATAGAACAATCACCTGTAATGTTATGCCCTCAACAGATGAAAGGCCCAAAGGAAAGGAATTCAAATTTATTATTTTTTTAATTACTTAAGCGTTTTGTGAGAAGAGTCTCAGTTCAAAACTTAAGGAAAAATGAAGAAAAGTAACACTTAGCTCAATTAATATAGTCAGTTTTTATCTGTGAATTTGAATAAAGGTAGTGTCATGAAACAATGCCCCTAATTTGATCACTAAGCTCAGGCAAGAAACAGATTCTTGGTGCCTCAATTTTTCCATCTGTAAGACTAGGATAATATGCCTGTTTTATGTGTCTCATGAGATGGTTCTGAAAATCTTTTCACATGGTTATTTTCAAATCACATAATCATAATATTAGATAAAGTTTATTTTCTATTCATATATCTTCTTTTTACATTTATAAAATGTCTAAGTTTTATTTGATATTGATTAACACATGCAATACAGTAATTAAAATGATTTCTTTACATTGGGAACAAATTTTAATACTTCATATGTGACAAAGTTTGTAGTATAAGTATGTTTCTAAATGATTTAATACTAATTAGGCTGGTTACTTTCATTTGAGAAACTGTAGCAAAATAATTACTCTGTCTACATTATATGAAGAATAAATTAGAAATGTCAGTAAACTGCCTGCCTTTAATCTTAAGGAAAGTCATTAAAGTGAGACGATATTTTTAGTATTCAGGGAGACTGTATCCATTTATTTATTCAGCAAATATTTTAACACCTATCATGAACCAGATGTCTGTATTGTTTTAGACACTGGGAATACAGAGGGGAATAAAACAGACAGTAATTGTGGCCCTGATTGTTCTTCCAAAATAATTGTTTGCCTTATTCTCCTCAACTGTGTTTTAGCACTTTAAAAAACAATTGTTTGGACAGTTGTGGCAGAACAGCATGTGGCCAAATATATGTTTTCCAGTCCATCCACATTGGTCCATTGATGAGTTCTAATTGCTTATGGAAGCTGATGCATTTGGTTCTATCTTTGCACAAACGGTTATAGCCTAATCTATCAGGTTAATGAAACAATTGAATACATGTAATAAATTCAACTTATTTTAGTTCTTTTAAATATTTTGTTTACTTTTTTAATCAACTATGTTTTATAAAGTGTTTTGAATTTCTGAAAGGAAAGGGTTTTATTTTACAATTTTAGTGTTTTGGAACAGAGCATGAAGTAAATGAAGACATGGCAATTTCCCCTTTGATTTAAGCAACATAGATAGCTAAATAGGATAAATAAGCTGAAAATTCTAACTGGGGCTTAAATTATCTTGCTGAACCCATGAATTAAATATAAGAATATAAGAAATACCTTACAAGATCAAACAGTTGTCCACAGAGCATGGTATTTTATCGAAAATCATGATAATAGCTCCCACAACACAGATCTACCTTCAACATCTGTTTTACTCCCTTAGTAATATATTACATATCAATAATCCACAAATAAATTTTCTACAAAGAACTTCTTTGATCCTATTTCTGTTTTCAGTCAGTACTACCTCTTCAGGAATGAGTTTATTACCTCTTGTGTATATTTCAGTTTTATATTCTAATAATTCTATAAACTTTAGTTTCCAAAATACCCATTAGCATACACAGTCAAACTTGGAATACGTGCCTTGGAATATATGGCTTATCTCTTCCTTTCTTTCACTGTCTTTCTTTCTTTAAGCCTTGTTCTTGCTCACCTCTTACCTTTTTCATTTGAAGAGTATGAGTTTTTAACTTATTTTGTGTGGAAATTTTTACATCCTTTTGCTCATTATTGTCTAGACCAGTTCTTTTATGATGTCCTTTATGATGGAGGGCAATGAAAATTGTGCACACATTCCTAAGGAAAGTGATCACAGTTTTGTTTTTGATAATATCTGTTTTGTTACCATATAAGGATAATGATCATTTTGTTGTCTGAATTGTTATAGCAGCACATTTAAATCATTATCTTAAGATAACATGTTGGCTATTCTTCGCTTAACATCCACTGTATTTATTAAACAGATTTTTCAAACCAAGTTGCTCCTAACACTTTTTGCCCTGTTATAATACAAATTACATGCTGAATATAAGACAGAACCTTACCAGCACTGAATAAATACTCATGTTGACTGTATTTCTGGATTCATATACTCTTAACATTCTCCAATAGATTAGCTATTGACCTATATTTGTTAGTTTGTGTGTAATTCATTCTTTTAGCCATTCTGTTCAGTTCTAGTAATAGAATCTTCTCTTACATGTATCCACATGTGTTACATCATGTCTTCCTTGGTAAAGTCTTAATTTCCAGAGATTAAGCATATTTGGATATGGAGCATATTTAGATCATCTTATCTTCTACTTTTTGTACCTTCTTCTTATTTTTATCTTTGTACCTTCTAAAGTTTTGTCTTAAATAATTAACAATACATTTAATTGATAATTTCAAATTGACACATTTGAAGTTAAAAATTTCCTTAACATCTATCATACATAGTTCATGCCTATGTATAAACATTCTAGGTTAGGATTCATAGGTTGTTCTCTTTAAAATGTTTTGTTTCAGCCAAACTGAATGTGTGGTTTTTACTTGGACTGTATTGAGAACAAATAAGTCTGAATATTTAATTATTCCTTCAGCAGCAGAATCTTTTCTAACCTATATTAATGTGATATATTAAAAATGTTTATCTTTGAGGATAACATATTTAAGCTAAATATGAACTTCAGAGACATTGCTTTCTCTAATTCTGCAGATCATAGTTAATGGTTTGTACATGCGCTGAAATCTTTGTACATTCACTGTATCTATGAAATATCCCAGGAAAATCATGTTTAGGCTTTATGTTACTAGTATAGCCTTATCTAAAATGGAGATTAAATGACTAATAGAGGAAATAGAATATTCTGAGATATCATGAACACCTGTGGCTTGCTCTTAATGTTGACATCTTCCTAAGGGTCCTAGTAGAGAACCATTTTACCCTATATGTGAGACAGAAACTTACTTCTTATTTTCCTTGAGGAAACATATATTTACTTCCAGAACTGAGATCTTTTAGAGCTAAAGGGTGTGTACCTGGTTCCATTCATTATTTGTGGAAAAAGAAAAAAATTCTATACTCTTTAAGTTACTTAAGGAAAATCTAGAAAAATCTGTGACTTGGAAAACAGACAGATCCAGAACAACAGAGAGCTTCCGTTCTTGATTGAAGCCATTTCCTGTCCTGCCTGCCCGTGGAACATGCTAGAAAGAGTTTTAAAAACGGCCTCATGTGGTTTGTCACCTCCAGCCTGATATGAGCAAGGCGATTATAGAGGGACCCACGTATGCTGATCTCTCTTCTCTGCCCAGGACACAAATAGAAAGCTTTGAGCAAGAGAGGGAAGGCACACTGTCACTTGTGTTTCTCCTCTGAAGAAGCCGGGACACATTCTCCTCAGCCAACATGCTCCCAGAGGAATGCGGTTTAACTTCCACTTTTCACACAGTAAGAAGCAACACGGTAGACCTGCCGGGAGGGTGACGGCAGCCTGAGAGGAATTTGGAGAAGTGTTTTCACTCCAGTGTTTTCATGTGACCTGACTCGCATTCTCAATTTAGTTACATCTTGACCTGGAAAATGCAGCCAAGCTTTGCCTCTCTTCATTTGACTTACCTTGATTCATGATGTGGGTACCTCTCCCTCCCCTTCTCCCACCCCCCTGCAGCCTCTTCCCCCTTTCCCTTGCAACCTACCAACAGAGCCTCTCTAGATATCTTCACATGCATTTACTCTATTTCCCTCAGTAGGGGTGTTACTTCCAAGGAGATAAAATGTGTTTGGGGCCCTGAAATGCATAAAAGGAAGAGCCACTGTAAAGCGGTCTAAGCAGTTCCCCGCTCCTTTTGCCAAATCTGACTGTTCATATACCTGGTAGCTTCTTTAAGAACGCTCTGGTAGTAAAGGAATTAATATTCTCTACTTATTTCTGGGTTTTTGCCCCCCACTCCTCCATTAAATGACTGGTTTTTATGCGTGAATAAGAGACAAGCCTTGGGTGACCTGTTTTGTTTTGTTTTTTTCCTTCCCTCCCCCCTCCCTCTTTTTTCCTTGCGGTAAAATAGTGCTGAAGAAAGAGGGCGCCAGTGTACAGCCCAGATCGCATCCTTGCACCGTCTGGATTAGAGCTGAGGCGTCTGCGAACCGCGCGTGGCCGCGGTGCTCTGGCCCGGGGACCACAGCGCTGTCTACCCGGACTCAGGTACGTCTCAAGTCCAAATTCTTCAAGCAGACCCAGGTGAGCAGACACCTCGCGGCGGGGCAAACCCACCCACTGTGGCAGAAAAAAGTCCCAATCTATGGGATTTTCCTTCTCGTCCCAGAGGCATCCTCGATTATTTCTTGCTTCTAGTCCTGCCTCCCCGGGAAGCGTCGGGACCCATAGATGCCTGGGCTGTCGTTCTTCTTTTGCCTGCCTCACCTTCTGTGTGTGCGCTTTCTCCCCGCCTGCTCCCTTAGCTCCTTTCTCGTCCGACTCTCACCTTGAAAAAGGGAGCCGGAGAGGGACGAGAGAGAGAGCCAACTTCAGCCCCGCAGGCGGCTGAGATTTGGCGCCTCTGTCCCCGAAGCGGTAGGGTTTGAATATACCTTCAGGAGCATTGGCTGCGAGGCGAAGAGAATGAGGATGGAGGGGTGTAGGGGAAGCGAGGAGGGGTGTGTGTGTGTGTGTGTGTGTGTGTGTGTGTGTGTGTGTAAAGAACGCAGGGAGGGGGGTCGAAAGAGAGAAGTCGAGGGTTGGCAGAGGTGGGGGTGGGGGTTAAAGAATTGCAACTGGCTGGTCATCAACCGGCCCTGCGGGAGATTGTCTCGGCTGCTTGACCAAGCACTGTCCAGGGTTCTGAAGGCTGCAGGGCTCAGCCGCCGCCGCGGGAGCAACCCGGAAGCTCCCCTCTGTTCCCTTTCTAGCAACTATGCAAAGCCAAAGGTCCTGATGTAGGCAAGTGCAGGGACCCCTCCATTCCCTCGCTCGTGGGTCGCAGGGAAACTAGTTACCCGACCTGTACCCTCCCCCCACCCCAAAGTCTACAGTAAGATGACTTCTGGGGGATGGGGGCGATGTACCAAAATCCGACATGTGGAGACTTTACCAGGCGTTGCCTTAGTAACTAATATGGATTTCCTCAAGCTGGCAAATTTATATTTACTATTTGGGTAGTATGTTAGGGTCTCTTCAGCCCCTCAAAGTTAAAGTAAAACGTGCCCTCCTGGTTCGAGTTTATTTGGAAGTAGCGCTTCCACCTTCATAATGACAGAGTTTCCAAATTTCTTCTGGGGAAAAAAAGTTGATCTTTTCAAACCTGGAAAGTTCTCTAAGGTCGGAAGTCCTAGCTCCTCCTTCTTCCGCTTCCCTCCTCCCCGTCGAGTCTGTCAGCGGGAGGGTATTTGGGGACCTGGAAGAGACCTGAAGGTGCAGGCGAGGGCGGGTCGGCGGGGCTCTGCGCTTCCCAGGACGCGGGACGGAGGAGAACACGGGCAGAACGACCACCTTCCTCCTTGACCAGAGCTGTCTCTCAAGCTGTCCCTCCAGCCGATATTATGATGTCCTGCCAGCCCCCCTCATGGAATGGGCCGGGCACCTAATAAACCAGCACTGACCGTAGAGCTTTAACACAGGTCCTGTGATAAGGGAGCTTTGATTTTCTTCCTCTTTTGTCTGCAGCGTCCAGCTCACTACAGCCACCACGACTCCCATGGCACCCTTGTTCAGTTTACCCTGATGCATCAGTGAAGAAACGGGACTCGAATTCCTCTAGAGACGCCGCCAAGGCGTAAAGGTGGTCGTGGAGGGCCAGGAGGAGGAGGCGGAGGGGAAGGAGGCGGGGGTGCAGACACCGAAGTCCTCGGAAGATTGGTATTGGCAGGCTGGACCGAGCGGCGAGAGGCGGGCGTCAGGTCCACGCTGTGAGCGCGCAGAGCCGGCTGGCTGGACCAGCGTGGGCACGCGGCTGGCGGGCTGGACGGCGTCCTCAGCACAATGGTCCGGTTCCTCTTGGTTTTCTTCCCAACTCTCTTTTTGGAGATGACTCTACTCCCCAGAGGCCCCGGCAGGAAAGTGATGCTGGCGGGAGCCTCATCTCAGCGCTCCGTGGCCAGAATGGACGGAGATGTCATCATCGGGGCCCTCTTCTCAGTCCATCACCAGCCTCCGGCCGAGAAGGTGCCCGAGAGGAAGTGTGGGGAGATTAGGGAGCAGTACGGCATCCAAAGGGTGGAGGCCATGTTCCACACTTTGGATAAGATCAACGCGGACCCAGTCCTCCTGCCCAACATCACTCTGGGCAGTGAGATCCGGGATTCCTGCTGGCACTCGTCTGTGGCTCTGGAGCAGAGCATTGAGTTCATCAGGGACTCTCTGATTTCCATTCGAGATGACAGGGACGGGCTCAACCGCTGCCTGCCGGACGGTCAGACCCTCCCCCCAGGCAGGACTAAGAAGCCCATTGCGGGCGTGATCGGCCCCGGCTCCAGCTCCGTCGCCATTCAAGTACAGAACCTGCTGCAGCTCTTTGACATCCCCCAGATCGCGTACTCTGCCACCAGCATCGATCTGAGTGACAAAACTCTGTACAAATACTTCCTGAGGGTGGTCCCTTCCGATACTTTGCAGGCAAGGGCGATGCTTGACATAGTCAAGCGGTACAATTGGACCTATGTCTCCGCAGTCCACACGGAAGGTAGGCATTGCATTTGGGGAAGAAAAGTACCAAGAAAACCAGAGAATTGCACAGATGTGAGCTTGGGTTCATAGTGTTATTCCTGTTTATTTCTAGCGCCGTAGGACAGACTCTACCCTTTTCGGTACATGTCCACCCAAGCATTGCCTAGTCCTCATTCTCCTATAATAATAGTGCAGGAAAACTGTCCCCTGGTGTTTCTGGGGGTAGTAGGAACCAAAAAGACACCCAACTCTCCATGAATAGTGCCAAATTGTAGTTTCTGGATTTACTTATTTGCTTTTCCTTGTATTCAGAGTTTATTTGCCCCTTTATACTACCCTTAAATGACTGGCTGTGGTTTTCCATGCTTAATAGACTAATCCAATAGGAGAGATTAGAAAAACAGAGAACAAACTGCTGTTGCCCTAAATTGGACTTGAAAACTTTATCTTGTCTTCAGCAGCTGAAGGTGCTTCTTTGTCCTGGCGTGCCCCCTTCTTACACATTTAAAACTTACCTGTGAATGTTGGGTTAATGAGGTCATCTTCCTCAATATACTAGATACGTATTTTAAATTCTAGGGTGCCTTATAGGTACAAAGGAAAAATTAATAATTTAAATAGTATATTATTCTTTCCTACTTAATAGGAAATTTTTCCTACTTAAAATGGTCCATATGTCCTCACTGCCCCCAAGGATTATCTTGTTTTATGAGCAATAGCACTGATGACCTCTTGGATTTGAATTTTGGTTTCTAGTTTGTTTTTTTTTTCTCCTAACACAATGACTTTGCTTGTTAGAATTTAGAATTAGACAAATTATAAATTACTAACAAAATGATAGTAGATATCAGGTTTAAAATAGCTTTTAAAAGTGAAATAGATTTTACCTGAGGCTAAAAACTTTGATGTATACAATCTTACAGACATGAATTCTTAAATAATTTCTTGTATATAACTTTTCTTTACTCTTCTCACCTTACCCTATACTCATTATTGGATAAAATGAGACTTTTGAGTCATTTACTTTTAACTCCCCCAGGTTTAAAGGGAAATTGAGTCCCAGGTTACAAACCAATGTCCAGGACAACTCACGTGTATATGCTGGCATATGGAAGAGAATCTTGAGGTTATTGCTGCATTCATATTTCTTAATATCAGATTATTAATATAAAGACCACAGGTATGACTTCATGTTCTTTTAACAAGGTACACAATATTGAGTCACTGGTGTGAAGTCTGATATAGAAATTAAGAAGCATTCTTACTGAAGTGGTGATATGGTTATGTTAATGAAAACTGATACTTTAAAGGGAGCAGAGTTTTTAGGAAAAACAAAAATTATGTAGAATTGTACATTATAATTTAAGACTTTAATTTTGGGGAAAAAAATGTTCCTTTTGCAATATTATGACTTCTCATAACTGACTCCTGTTTCTGACTCTGGATTTTTCTTAGTGAACTTGTGTATCTCTTTTTCAGCAAAATCTTATATTACTCTTTTAAGACACAGATTTAAATTTGGATGCGAACTCATTACATTTTTTACTTAATGTTAGTGTACTGCATTTTGTTGTTTAACATTGTTTCCTCCAGTGCTTAGCTGGAACATCTTTAAAGCACAAGTTCAAAATGTGTTAATTATCAGCATTAGAGAGATCTAACAGGGAATTGCAAAATGTAGATTGAATGTGATTTATTTAATTATTTAATAGCTTTTCCTCAAATGAGCTAAATAATTGATTATAGATATTAGAAGTGTAAATTTCTTCTTCAAGAAGATGTAATACTTTATCATTTTTACAAGGTAGTTTTATTTTCTGTATTTTATTATGTCATTTTATTTGGGGGGTAGACAATAGTAGAGAAAAGACCCCCCCTTCCACTCTTCAATATATTTTCCAGTTGCATCATTTTGCTAAAATAATTGTTTATAGTGGGTTGTTTTCTGACAACTAGAATTATCTTTTTGGAAAATTAATTGGACTTGTTTTGCCAATTTTGTTGAGGCAAGGTTGATATTAAAATTCCACCCTTGTGTTAGTTTGGATCACTTTGTTTCCTCTCTGCCTTCTGACTTGTGTTGTGTGGTAGGGCTAATGTCCCCATAGCATTAGAATAATTGATTCCAGACTGGATTGTGTTCAAAGAACAGCATCAGAGCTAACTTTGGTGTCTATTTTATTACCAAGAAATGATGGCATTCACCTGGCCTTTAATATATGATATTTTATTTCTTCTCAAAGATAATTTATTTCCTCTCTTATTAGATATAATATCAGTGGAAGCTAAATTGCTTTTATTTTCTTCTATCTGTGAAAAAATATAACAGCATCCTTTGAATAAGCTCCAACTGAAAATTTATTTTTTTCTGAGGCTCTGCCCTCCTGCTTCTCAGGGACCCATAGTGTACTGGCCTGCAGGCACTTTCTTGCATCATTTAGTAATTTTCCTGTCTTCAGACTGATGGGGTCACCTCCTGGTGACAGTTTTCTGTCAAAAAGCAGCTAAGACCACATATCTGTGCTGTCTTTGCCATCTGGGCACTATTCAGGAGGAAAGCTAGTTTGTCTGGATATTAGCAATTTGGAGTTTAGAAATTCTGGGACCTCCAGTGACCTTCCCCTCTCTTTTCTAAATGAGCCATTCTCTAATCGATTTATCATCACAGTTTCTATTATTAGAAGTTAGCCTAGTATAGTTAACATCAAAAGTATTAGATGACTAGATGAGTACCTTCATTTGTATGGTTACTATTGATTGACTTTAAAACCATAGATGAAGCATCCTATTCTTTCAGAAGTTTTCTATCCCTCCGTTATTTTACTTTATATACAAGTTAAGCTTGGAGATGTTTTCTGCTTTTGTTTTGTTTTATTTAGGTAGAATTCAGTCGTTACATTCTTTTACATACTTTCAATCTTCTCCCATGTCATTTGTGCCACACTTGTCCTCTATTCATGACAACTGTCAGTTTAGCTGACATAAAAAGAGGATCAGTTCACATGAAGTTACCTGAAATGGGCTCTCCAGAAGTCTTTTCAGGATTAGTTCCTGAGAGGCATATTGAAATAGGATCAAAGGAGGGCCCTGAAGCAATAGAGCCTTGTCCACAAAGAAAAATGGAGTGTACTTTGGAGCAAGCTGCTCACCTGGAATGTGTGTCTTTAAATATGCTAATCACAGAATACAAAAATAGCCTACTTCTGTGAAGACTATCTCGGCCAAGGACATTGTATTCTGTCCTTCTGATAAAATGCAGATTCCCCACCAAAAACCAAATTTATCACTTCAGAAAACTTTAGAAAACAATACTTAAAAATTATCCCAGTTGATTAAATTCAAAGCTTTGAATGAGTCTGATAAAGAATGTTCTAATAAAGAATATTAGCTTCAGAAAGTTATTTTTTTGTATGAATACATTTCATTTCTCCTAATATTTTGTCTCAGAGTGCCAGGGGAGTATTGATGTGGTAAGGGATTTAGTGATGCTGCTCTTCCCTTTTGTTTTCAGTTATGTTTTTACTGTGGTGCACTTTTTTGGACATTTGCTTACACTTAGTATAAGATTTGCCTTTTTTGGCTTCTTTTCAAAATCTGATCTTTTTAGAAGTTTTTCTCTATTTGATGTAAAACACTCTAAAATTCTAATGGCATCAGAGAAAAAATCCTCATAAATCATAAGAACATCAGTTAACTGTTACTTTAGCTAATGCAATGACCTACAAGAATTTTATTTTTACTAAATATTGTATTTCCTATCTATACACCAGCAACTTTCTTTATACCTTTCTTATCTTGATTCCAACCTATTTCACTGTTAAGTCACCTTAATAAATGTTCTATTTTATCACAAGATAAGGAATACAATGCCCTAAAAAGTTATTTAGGCTGACCAACTAAACAATCTTAAAACACCACTATTACATTTTTTGCCAAAAAGTGCTCTAAGTTTCCTAGTTGTGATTGGGATTTCTAATGAGAGTTGAAGAATGATATACGACTTAAATTCATAGTCAGAGTTTCACCCATTAGAAATTAGCAGTAGAAATTTCTGTCAACTACTGGGAATTATCCAAACAATTCAAATTTCTCTTCCATGACATATTTGGTGTTAAGGAACTCTCTCTCTTTTATGCCATAGCTCACCAGTTCCTTCACCTATACATTTAAATTGTAGTTCCATTAATAACATAGATAACTCAAGTAGTTCTTAGATAAGTTATAATCCAAAAGTCATTTTAAAAAATATGTGCTGCTACTAGGCCACATCTCCTTTCTTTCATGTTTGAACAGTTTTTAATAATATTATTATTATTCTAAGAGTAAGACTTTGTTTTTGTTTCCTTTAAATGTAAAATTTTTAGCTTAAATCTGCCTTATCAATAAGTTCTGGAATTTTTTAAAAATTTAATTCATCTTAGCATCCCGGCTTTGTCATGATTTGACTATATATGCTAAAACTGAGTAAGAGAGAGTTAAATGTAAATCCCCATAGCCCTTCACCAACAAACTGCTGCTCTGGTGATCACTTAGTCTGTTGTGAATTCCCTTGACAGTAAGATTTTTTTATTACATGCTATACCACTTTATAAGATAAATAAATAACTTAAAAGTAGGAAAATCATCACAGCACATTTACAATTTGAATAAAAATTTACTATACCAAAAACTGTTTATAAGATATTTGAATACTTGGTTTCAGTTACTGAGTTCTTTACGCTCTAGAAAGGGATTATGATTTGAGCACATGTGAAATGAGTAAAAGCAAAGTATTAGCATAGACATTTAGAAACATGAGTTTATATGCGTTTAGGGAACACTGAGAGAAAATACCGGTAAGTGGAACTAGCTAGAAGCAAAGCTGGAGAAAAGGGAATTTTGATTAGTTTTTTTAATATGGCATTTGTAAAAGATAAAAGCCAGTAGGAAGAATGTCCCCACTGGGGGTAAAATAAGTGGGTCTGCTTGGCTGGAGTGGAGATTGTGGGCCAGGAACTAATTAATAACAAAGGTAGCAACTCAAATGTGGGTCCTTTTATTCTGTGATTCCATGAGTCTTTATCGATATGAAGGACAAATAATGGAGAATCTTGAAGCCTGAGACAAAGAGTTTTCATTTCAAGAAAGAAATATCAAAGCACAGTTTGGTATGATTCAAAGGTAGTTTAAAGAAAGTGAATTCTTTCTGAAATGTGTAGGGATGATGCATTGGACGTGGAAGAAAACTAGCCATGAAAGGTTGCATTTGTAGGATTCTAGATACTAGGCTGTTAAAAATAATTGGGAAGAATAAAAATACTTCAAAGGAATACTTTATAGGAGGATTTCATGTACCAAAGAGTTAGAGACAAAGAGTCAAAGATACCTTCAGTTTTGCAATTCTGAAGGACCAGGAGAATTTTGGTGTAATTAACAGGCTTACCGGGTGGCTCAGTGGTAAAGAATCCACCCGCCAATTCAGGAGATGCGGGTTCAACCCTTGGGTTGGAAAGATCCCCTGAAGAAGGAAATGGCAACCCACTGTAGTATTCTTACTGGGAAAGCCCATGGACAGAGGAGCCTGGCAGACTATAGCCTGTAGAGCTGCAAAAGGGTTGGACGCGATGAAGCGACTAAACAACAACAACAATAACAATAGGCCTCTAATAAGCAGGTTTCAAAACCATGATTCTTTATGTTTAAAGACATGGATTTAGATTTTAAGAGTTCAGCTTGATATGAACTTTGGCTAAGAGCACATACGTTACTAGTGAGAGTGGTTATCTGGACAAAAGAAAAGTCAGGGACATTCATAAGTTGCCCTATTTGTGATTTTAATGAAGTGTTCATGTCCAAGAAAACCTTGTGGACCCAGAGCCTTGGTTACCTGACTGACTGACTGAGTACTTGAGATCTGATTTCTTTAAACTCCGACCTTTTACGTTTTAAACCTGTTACAAGGTGGTCTTTGAAAATTATATTATATAGCTCCCTGACATCTTTTAAAGAGCAAGCTGGGTTTAATAGCAACTTTTCTTGAATATATGAACTAATCATTATGAATCCCAACTGTTACATGTGTTGGGGTACAGTGGTGATCTTAAAGCCTTTTGAAAAACATAAAAGCCACATTCTTATAGAAAATGGCCCTAAGTTGCCATATTTTGAGTTCCTGTCTTTGTCATTTTTTCTATATTAACTAGACTTATTAAGCCATTTTTTAACTTATTTCATCAGTGTTTAGTTAACAGGTACTGTGTACAAAGGATTAAGGTGAAATCTAAAGATGAAAAAAGAAGGTATTTTTATTATTTCGAGAAAGTTTGAACTCTTTTTGGATCTTCTGCCAAACCATCTATCACCCTGTGAGTCTGTTTGCTTTGGAACAAATTTCATAAGTAGCTGGCAGGCATAGGGTAGATGGTGATAGAGACTTCTATTTTGTGTTTCTGTCATGTGGCTTGGCAGTTGCCAGTCCTCTTCAAGCACTAAAATTTTTTCTCCTAGTGATCTATGGAGCTAATATACAATGACAATTTTTATGGACTTTTAATAACTTTCTGGGCAGTGGCTAGAGTGGTGTCATCATAAAGAGATTTGTCAGAAGCCATATTTTCATCATGCCATGTAAGACCACAGTGGGCTAGGGAAAGCATAGCCGAGGAGACAATAGTTTAGTAAGCACCTACAACCATTGGAAAAAACCAACTCATAGTGCATGCTGTTTTGATATTAGATTGGAAGCAACATCTCAGTAGGAGAGGGATGTCAGTTTTCAGAGAAGCTGTAGTTGAAAATCAGAGTCAGGCTGAGACATAAAGTCTTGTCAAAATGATGTAGCTGTCTTATCCATTAAAGAGCTATCATTAGATTTTAAACTTATGTGGAAATATTTATGTACTTTATGTGTGTAAGTTCTACTTATTTTTCATGCTTAATTGCCTTCTATAAATGTCTACACATTTTAAATGACAATTTTCATGAAAAATTATAATTTTAATTTTCTTCAGTCTCATGGGAAGATATACTTTCTTAAACTTAAGACATCGAGGTTCAAATATGGCAGTAATGTTTTTGTGAGGGATACTGGTGCAAGCAGAAACTTGGTGATCAGATATCCTCATTTATCCATTTAAGATCATCTATTTTAATTACTTCATGGCCAATGAATTGAAGATTCAAGGCAGTTATCTTGAATAAAAGATAAAAGTCTTAATTGGCAGTTGAAACACAAGACAATTTGGGGGAGCATTGTTTTGTTTGCCAAGCAACTCTATTTGCTTTCTAATCAACATATGACTTATTCATTGATAAATTCATTTGTCTATTATGTGTCAGACATTGGTCTTGGTGCTTGGAACATATAAATTAAAATAATAATAGTTATTTTTATGGTTATTTCATTATTGTTACTACTGTCCCTAAGGGTCCCCTAGTCTGTGGAAGAAACAGAAATATATAGGTGTTTAAAGGCTTATGGGTTCCAGAAAGCACATTTAAACACTTAGAAAACAAATGGATAAAAGACTATGAAAATAGTATACATTTATCTCAGTTTTATGTATAAAATGGGAATGGTAATCACTACCATGTCATTTGCCTCACAGCAGTGTTTCAGAGAACAAGGAGATGGTGTGTATAATGAACCCTCATCTGTTTTTCTTAAACCGCCATCAGTTAGCCCTTCTTAGCTGAAGAAAATTGAAGAAGTACATGAAGTCAGTTAATAAGGTGAAGATTTTTAATCCTAAAACTTAGTAGGAAAAGATGAAAAAATGCAGTTTATGGTTAAGATAAATATTCAGTTTGTGCTATAGGTTTTAGGAACCTTTCTCATGCTGCAAATGAGAAAGCAAAAGCCCGAAATGACCTTCCTAAGACCATAGCATTCATTAGTAACAAAGCTAGGATTAATTCAACTTCATGTGAGATACTTTCGTAAGCCAAAGATTGATTGATTTTTAATTTTTAAATCACATGAGCCACCCTCTCTTCCTCTCTTTTGTTGAGGTTTATATCAGTCAATCCAGCTGTGTTCTTCCCAACTTTGCTGCAGTCAATTAGCAGCTTCCAAGAGACTCTTCTATCACTGGAAACTCATTCTCACTGCTGAGAGTCTTCCTTTCAATACTCCTGGGTGATCCCAGCATTCACATGTGTGACCCATTGATACTTTTCCTCATAGATCATTGATCTCAATCCTGTGTCCTTCGCCTTCACTTCAGCAGCCCATGCACTCTGTCCAGCCTGGCACCTTGAGCTCACCAAAGACTCTTCTAGCTTTAAACTCTTAAACACCAAAAAGGCTTTGAACAATACAAGCCTCCTTAACTCCTCTTGTTTCCAGCTCACCTGCTCTCCAAATTTCCCCGGAAAATCTGCATCAAACTATTTTATTTGATCTGATCTCTTCTCTAGATCTGAGCGACTCTATTTCTATATTTGTGCTTGTTACCAGCTTGTAAGAGAGCTCCTTTCTCAGAGAAAATGAACTTCCAGCTTAAAGTGTCTACTCCTCAAGAAACTCTAGCTGAGGGGATTATAAATGTGCCATTTTCCTCTCAGCCCCTTCAATGCAGAAAATAAAGACCAAGAAAGAGGACTTTTTTGTTTTAAGAAAGAAGGAAATATTCCATCCCTGTGAGGGCTGTGGTCAAGAGTGGGAGATCACATTTGCTCAGACAACTCTGCAGTGCCTTCTCTATAGCAAGTAACCAGGGATGCTGAAGGGTGAAGAAAGATGAGAAGATTTAAAAAAGGATGAGTACAGGTGGATTTCAGGGGTCAGGGGTAGAACTGACACAAAGATTTCTTGGAATCAGCCACATTTAGAGAGCCATCAGGGTAAAAATGTCCACAGAAAATCCCTTAGGTTTACTGTGCAGATGGAATGAGACAGGGTTGTGTATAGATCAGATATGCTGTATGTGTCGGATCTTGTTGTTCTCATCAGGCCATTCAAACCTTAAATAAGATGTCCTTAGCCCAGGAGAGCCTGCATGAAGTAAATACAGAAATGTACTGGGGTGAGCATATGCAAATAAAGAGAGCAGGGGGTATATCTTGGTAATTTGCTAACTTTGAGTAGCACATTCAGTTTTTCATTATTTCCTTCATAATAGTTGCATCCATAGCATGTGGTTCTAAGTGAAAGTCCCTTGGCTATTTGATTATTCTATAGTCCTTCTATAATTGTTGCTGGATACAATGAAGCAGTGTCCTCTGTTCTCTTTGGTGCTCTAACACATTATATAATTTGTACCTTATGAAGGGCAGAACAAAAAGATCAGTAGATGAATTGCCAACAGTATGTTCAAGAGAAGGAACTGTTTACAGTAGCATTTAACAAGTGATTTGAGGATATCAAGACAGTGAAAACAAATTATGATAAATAATATCACTTTTTCCTGGATAAATATGTATATAATACTATTTCACTTTTTGGTCAACAGGTATTATTCTGTAGGTTAAAAAAGAAGACATTTTCAAATCTCTCTCTTAATTAAGTAAATGTTAGTGAGCTTCTTCTCTGAACCAGGCCCCCTGCTATAGTCACTGATGCCCAGAGATAGATTATATATAATCACTCTGTCAGGAAGTTCACCATGTGATGATTACCATTCAGTACAACCATAGGAGTAGACATGAATTAGAGAGGTAACAGACAGAAGTGTGACTAGCTTTTTAGCTTTAGGGAGATTAGGATTTAGTGACTGATTGGCTATGAGGGTCAAGGAAGATGTCTAGAATGACTCTCAGGTTTCCATTTTATACAACTAAGTGGGGAAGAAAAGAGGAAGCATAGACTGGGAAAACATGAGTTTTGGACTGGTTCAGTATGAGGTAACTATGGGACGATAAAGTTGAGAGATCTCATAGGCCAAATATCTGAAAAGGGAAGTAGATTTGAGATTTGTCATCAAATTGCTGTGGCTAATACCACAGGAGTAGATGAAATTGCCAACAGAGGGGATATAGAGGGAAAGAGAAGAGAGCTAAGGGCAGAACTTTAAGAACGGTTAAAATTAGGAAGAGGATCCAGAAAGGGGATGGAGAAGGGACAGTCAGAAAGCTAGGAGGAGAAAGAGGAAGAACCAGGAAAGAGTCAGACATCCCAGAAGGCAGGGTAGGAGAAAGTTTCAAGAGAACAGTGACAAATGTCACTGAGCTGACAAGGAAGGAAGGGCTATAGAAATGATTCTCCATACCAGCAGCCTCCACGTCTTCCTTGTATCTGCCTCTCAAGAATCTCTTAGTTTCTAAATCCAGTGGAAGAGCAGAGGCCAGGGGGAAATGGAGATGGCAGGTGTACAACATTGTTCCCAGAGCCTGAGATGGGAAAGGGAGAGACAGGATGGTACCTAGACAGACATGCACTTCCAAGTGAAGCAGTCTCTAGGATGAGAAAGTTTTAAGCAGTTTTAGAGGATGATGGGAAAGAGTGGTAGAAAAGGAAAATTTGAAGATAATTGATGAAGCAAAGTTGCTGAGGAAGCAAGATGAAATTGTGGTTGCGCCACACTTGAATGGGAGAGGACTTTCCTCTGGGTGGTGGTGCTGTTAAGTTTGGGGAAGGAGAGCAAAGAAGGGGTAACCTTTGTTTTCTCAATTATTCAGTGAGGCAGATAGAAAGGATAGGGAATAGGTCAAACACACATAGAATAAGTTTTTAGAGGATCCACCTGTTACTGGGAACTATGACTTCTAGTAGTGTCTGTTCATGCTGTTCTGATATTCTTTCCAGTAGTGTATAGACCCCAGATACAAGGAAGGAGTCTCGGCTTTTATAGCAGTTCATTATCTTGGCCACCTGCTGGCCCAATATCCAAACACCAGAATATTTCTCTAGTTAATTACATAGGATACTCGGTGCTTACCAGAGATCATAGCCTAGAATTACACTTTACCCAACTCCTGTCACAGGCCAGATGAAGGAACTGTAAATTAAAAATATCATCTAAGAGATGATTATCAACCACTTTGCATATATTAGGTTTCCATAATACCAAATACCTAACTCTATTTACTCTTCCTAAATAATTGCACTTTCTAAATTGCATTTTAATACTATCCCTTTTTGTTTCCTAATGGTCAGAACAAGAATTGTAAATGAAAATAGTTTTATAATTTTCACATTTCTTGCTGTTGAAGATATTATTATGTTGTTCAATGCCCCTTATATAAAACCCACTGTCAATTCATTTTAGACTTTAATATGATGAAATAACTTCTTTCCCTCCAAGAATTGACATGTTTCATCTTAAATGGTAATGAGGATATTGCATTTCCCCTATTTCTCATTGTCTACCAGGAAGCTCAAACCTAAACTTGATGTTCAAGCACAGAAAATGTTTAGTTTATATGTGTAGACATTAGCATCTTCCACCTTACTTCAGCAGCACTAGTTATCATTTTTATAAACTTATAAAATATAAAAATGTTTTATAACTTATATTTTTATAATTTATAATTTTTATAATTTCAAAACCACTCAAGTTTATTTTAAGAGGAATGAGGGTATTAATACATACACATGTACATGAAAATCTTCCCTGGTGGCTCAGCGGTAAAGTGGAGACGCAGGAGATGCGTTTTCGATCCCTGGGTCAGGAAGATCCCTTGGAGGAGGGCATGGCAGCCCACTTCAGTATTCTTGCCTGGAGAATCCCATGGACAGAGGAGCCTGGCAGGCTATAGTCTCTAGGGTCACAAAGAGCTGGTCATGTCTGAAGTGACTGAGCATGCACACACATATACATGAAAGGAACTCTAACGTAAATATAAATCCCTGTTGAAGTTACCGTATGTTAGGAAATATTAATAGAGGCTGAGAGGTTTTCTTAAACTGTAGAAGGTTGGGTGGTTATGTTACATGCACAGTTGAGTATACTAAAGATGGAAGAAGAGTTTCTTGTGTGTTCAGTGTGACAGAAGAATTTTTGAGCAGTGATCATGTACCAGAGGAGGAGGATACGCCTTCAGATTAGTGCAAACGCCTTCCTCTGGCTCATGGATGCTCTGCCCATTGCTGTCCCCTCCTTTTTCTCTGTGCCTTCTGGGGTCTGCTATGTGGCTGTGCATGTATACGCCCTGCCTGGTTTTGGCAGGGCCTATGTGCGGGTGAAACACTCTCTTTTCCATGATGAGCACTGAGTAGGGATGCTGTGCCTCTGTGAATTTGCAACAGCCTTTCCCCCTGTTATTCTTAGGAAAAGATAAATATGTTTATAAAGTGGCTGTTCAGTGACAGATGGATAGGTAGCTTGCTTTTCACCCCTTTCCTAACTTTTCCTGGTGTTCTCATCATGTGCCTGCCAGACCATAATTGTCTGATGTAGGATGAGACATCAAAAAGACCCTATGTCTCTTAGGCCTGCTAGGAAAGACTATCATTTAATCACAGTGTAGAGGGAGGGCCTATGTGTTAATATATGGGACGCATGACTTGCCTTTTGCTTTTGATTATATATGCTGGTTTGAAACCATGAAAAGGCAAATTTCATTATTTCTTCTATGTTGGTACAAGCCAAAGAAGTGCTTAGTATGCAATATCCTTGATCTGTCATTTTAAAAGTAAAATTTTACTTGGGAAGAAGCAAGTTCTTAAAAACTGAAAAAAAGTTGATTGAATGATTAATTTTTGAAGTGCTTATATTCTCCTTTTTAGTAGATTATTTTTAGGCTATTCTGGGTGCAGAGGAATGCATTAGAGCAGTGCTTCTCAAACATTAGCATGTATACGAATCGTCTGGAAACTTGATAAATTGCAGATTCTGATTCAGTACCTGGGAGTCTGCATTTCTGCTAGGCTCTCAAGTAATGTTGGTACTGCTGGTCCATTTACCACAATTGGGGTGGAACCTCTGGAAGCACCTTCTGATAATATGTATCATATGGCAATGCACTATGATGGTTTATGAATTATTTCCTTCAGAATCATTTACACATGTCTCAAGGCAATACTCTATCTTCCTGAAATGGGCAAGAAAATGACTTTTAAAATGTGGTGCATATATAGAAAATTATGCTAAAGATATTCATTCATTTCTTACAATCAATGCTTTTTAAATATGCATTAACTAGCCTGAAGAATTGTTGAATGTGGCATTGAAGCTAATCAAGTTTTTGGTTAAATATAAGTATTCTCTTACTAGAATGCCCTGCCCCAATAGATTATATCCCTTGATGACAGGTACATTTTTAGAGTGTGGGTTCTTTGTTTTGTTAATTTCACTGATGAATCTCCAGCAATTAAAACAGTGACTTACAAACAGAAGACATTCTATAAATATTTGTTTAATTGAATTAAGTGGGGAGGGTTGTTTCAGTCCCCTTTTCTGCCTGAGTAAGAGGTTTGATGATTTAAGAGCTTGCAGTTTCACTTCAGTTTTCATCACTCCCCATCAGTGTAAATGGAATAAGACAGTAGACTAATTATTCTGTTTCTAAGGACCAACAACCTTGAAAGCCTTTGATTGTTACCAAGTTCTTCATAAATAAGTTTTTTTTTGTGTGTGCTTCTTTCTTATAATAGTGGAATAAAGCAAAGAACATATCCAATTAATTGTATGTTTCTTGGGTAAATTCTTAATTAATATCCATCTTCACCACTTTTGACTTTTATAATTATTAAGGAAAAATCACTACATTTACTGTCAGCTAAAATCCTCAAGTGGTTGTATTTTTTTCATTGTCTTCCCTTTGATGAATAGTAGTGTTCAGTACCAGAATTCCCTGTAGCGCCCTCCCGCAGGAGTGTTCTGAGCAGGAGGACCAGGGTTTCGCTCACTTCCGCTGGCTACCCACGTGACTCTGGATGAATCAAGGCAGCACTTAAAGTCTGTGGTTTCATCTATAAAGGAGCAGGAGTGCCTTTCTTCCAGGCCTTCTATGAGGTTCATATGAACTGATATGGAGCGCTTTTGAACCTGTAAAATTTCATATAAATATAGCTAGTTGCGTTATACAATGAAAACGTTAAAGTGGTAGTCGTTCAGTCATGTCCGACTCTTTTGCAACCCCATGGACTGTAGCCTGCCAAGCTCTTCTGTCCGAGAAATTCTCCAGGCAAGAATACTGGAGTGGGCAGCCATTCCCTTCTCCAAGGAATCTTCCCAACCTAGGGATTGAACTTGGGTCTCCCACATGGCAGGCAGGCTCTTTACCATCTAAGCCACCAGGGAAGCCCATATTAGAAAATTAGGTATCTATGAATATACATATATATTTTTAAAAAATATTTCTTTGTTTTACTTTTGGCTGTGCTGCGTCTTCGTTGCTTATCGTGGGCTTTTCTCTAGTTGTGGAGAGTGGGGACTACTCTCTGGTTGCGGTGCTTGGTCTTTTATTGTGGTGGCTTCTCTTGTTGTGGAATATGGGCTCTTGGGATCATGGGCTTCAGTAGTTGCAGCATGTGGGCTCGGTAGTTGTGGCTCCCAGATTCTAGAGCACAGGCTCAATAGTTGTGGTGCATGGCTAAGTTACTCCACGGCATGTGCGATCTTCCCAGAACAGGGATCGTACCTGTGTCTCCTCCTGCATTGGCAGGTAGACTCTTTCACCACTGAGCCACCAGGGAAGCCGCCCTTAATTATTAATAACTGTCTTCTGGCCTCTGCTTTTCCCCCAAAGTTATAAGCAATCACTTCTATTTACCATTTATCTAGAATGATAAGAGTTTGCATTGAAGGAAACATTTGTCTCAGTCCTCGATTTGAAGAATTAGGTGACTTAGCTGAGGTTGCACACAGAGAAAAGACTTTCACTGCAGCCCAGCTTTTGCTCTCTATAACCCCTGAAACATCTCCACATCATTTACCTTCATATTCTCTTCCTACTCTCCAATCTTGTTCTTCTGTTACCTTGAAGGGCAAACGCCAGCTTTGTATCAACGAGCCAACCGGTTAATTCACTTATTCAACAAATACTGATCCTGCTAATCATCTAGTAGTTTTCTAGGCATCAGGAATCAAAAAGGAATCTAAATTGCAGAGGTTAATCAAGTTTGGCGACATCAGCAAATACCCATAAGAAATTGTCAGCTATTTTATTTATAGTAAAAAGGTATCTATGAATATACATATATATTCTTATTATTCTACAGCAAAACAATAATTCTATGTTTCCAGACTTTATGAATATTCTGTACTTCCTGTCATTGCTTATGGTCCAGAAGGAGAGACAGGAAAATAATTATTGCCACACTGATGGAGCACGGATGAGAAGAGGATGAGGAAAGGATGTGGAGTTGTGAAACAGTTGACCTGAAAAGTAGATGCAGATGTCAGAGTGCTGAGAGTGTCAGAGTTTTTGAACTTATCCTTCATCTGCTAATTTAGCCAAAATAGTGTGGCCCCTTTTTGCAAATTTCTACCAAAGGGTGATGAATAGGGACTTATTTTTAACTGTTCCTGCCCACTCATTTTTCTGGTCCTTTTCCCCGCCTTGAAGCACTTGTGCTAGACTGTGACACCTTTGCAGGGAAGCCACCTTCTTGTTTGTCTGGCAAAACGTTATTAATCACACACTCTATTTACATTTTCTTAGCAATGTAAAGATTTTTACTGTGGAAAGAATTCATTACAACGCTTTGCAGCTCGAGTTGCGGCCTCTGTGGACATGTGGCCCGCCTCTCAGTGAAGCAAAAAGCATATTACAAGCTGGTTTCTCAGCTGTGAAATGCCACTACTGAGGTCACATGCCTCAGTTAAAAAAACTGCCAGGAGCAACGCCTTCTTCTTGGCAGAGAGGCGTGCCACCTGTCACCCAAAGCTGCCGTCCCCTCTGGCATCATGCACGGATAACTTTGATTCACTTCTGCATAGCGAAGGTTGTGTTCTCTGCCTTTTGCAGTGTATTTCTCCATTGTATTTATTTAAGTAGGATTTACTCTGGTACTCACTGGATTGGGGATTATTGCTCATTCATACAGGGGCCAAGCCTTAATCTAGAAGAATAGCTGTAATCTTTGGGGATAGCACTTAATTAAAAATGTAAATTGTCTTACATGTGAAAGATGTCATTTGATAGGCATATTTCCACTCGACACCTAGCCTTGAAGCACGACAAGATCCCCCTTTATGTCACTCCTTAATAGCATACAAGAATTCCTGGAAATTGACCTTAGGGAACACATATTCTGGATTCACTAGAGACTTTGTCCCATAACTTTTAAGGCAAACAAAGCAAGAAACATACATTCATATTCTCACAAGCAAGTAAAACACTTTTTACAGCATGTATCTTATTTTAGATTTCCTCCAAATCTTTGTAAGTTCTGACAGGGTTTCAAGGACCAAGTGAGTACTGGATTAATGTTGAACGAATAACCAAGTGGTGGTCTGTTACAAGGTAATCAAATTGGCATTTGGGGCTGGCTGGCAGGGCTTCCCAGGTGGCATAGAAGTAAAGAACCCACCTGCCAATGCAGGAGATATACGAGATGCAGATTTAATCCCTGAGTCGGGAAGACCCCCTAGGGGAGAACACAGCAACCCACTCCATTATTCTTGCCTGGAGAATCCCACGGACAGAGGAGCCTGGCGGGCTACAATTCACAGGGTTGCAAAAAGTTGGACACGGCTGAAGTGACTTAGCAGAGCACATGATGTTGGGAACCTTTGGCTTCCTGTTTCTGTAAGAATATATTAAAGAAAACCAACAATGCTTTACCTTTATGAAGAGATAAAGATTCATTCTGCCATCCTGACGCAAGCATCAAACTTAGTAGTTTACAACATGTTTTCTCTTGCATTTTTGAGTGGCCCAAGGGAAAAAAAAAAAAAAAACCTATATTAAAAAGCATATCTTCCAAGCTTTTTTTGAATATAATTCCCATTTTGTGGTATCTCTTTCCGCCCCACCCTGGGTTGAATTGTATCCCCCTCAAAAATCTTGAATCTTAATGCCCAGGAACTCAGAATGTGACCTTAATTGGAGATAAGGTCTTTACAGAGATAATCAAGTTAGAAGAGATCATTAGGGTGGGCCCTCACCCAATATGATAGATGTCCTTACAAAAAGAGGAAATTTGGGTCAACAGAGAGACATACAAACAAGGAAAATGCCATGTAAAGATGAAGATAGGGTTGGGATGATGCATCCACAAATTGAGGAATATCAGAGTTCCAGCTAGGAAAGAGGCATGGAATAGGTTCTCCTTCAGAAGGAACAAACCCGGTGGGCATCTTGATATTGGACTTAGAATAATAGACTTCTGTTACATAAGCCACTTAGTTCATGCTTTGTTAACTCAGCCCTAAGTAACTAATACCGTTCTCAAATTATCATAAACCTGGCTTAGGACTTCCTGAATGTGCCAAGAAAGATTAATCTTTATGGTACAATTGATGCTTATCTGATTTATAGGCTTGGTTGCTTACCCTTTAACCTCCCACCATCTGACTGCTGATTTCTACTTATAAACACTAATATGACTTAAATGTCTATTTTTATTGAAAAATAATAATGATGTCAGTACCATTGATTGAGCATTTGTTGTGTGCCAGGCACTGTGCTGTGAGTTTTATATATATTACTTCATTTGATCCTCCCAATAATCCTGTAAGTTAGGTACTGTTATTATTCTGGAAAAATTAAAAATGTTTTTCTGAGTCACACAGGTTAAAAAATGACAGATACAGGGTCAGATTAGTGTCAGTGTCATTCCAAGTGTCTGACCATGATACAATCTGTATAATAAGGCGAGGCAGTACTTAACGGGTTTAGGAACTTGGGGCTAGAGAGTGTCAGCATTTGAAGTCCTATTTAAATGAGTAAGGAAAATGTAAGCAACCAGGGCCTAGACTGTATTTCCATGCGTCAGATGATATCTTAAAAAAAAAATCATATTGTATCCAACATCCCTGTACTAGTCAACCAGGAGGACCATAAAGCCCAGGCCATTACCACTTCAGAAAAGATAAAATAAATGCATTCTCAGTCTTCCTTTCTGCTCTTCATCTTCTGAAATGTGTGTCTCTAGAAAGGATTATTCCACACTAAAGCTTGCCCCTGTTTGGCTTGTAGGACAGGCAGAGGGAGATATTTCCAGGTGGCTACATATAGATTTGCTTTAAAGCATACCCGATACTTCTGAAAAACCTTCAGATTTGTAACTCCTGGAAATGATGATAAAAACACATGTCTTTTGTGTGTGTGTCCAGAAAAATCCTTCAGTTAAAAAAAAAGAAAACAAATATACCTATATTTCTAAAAACAAGGGATATTTTTCAGTAGGCACAGGGGAAGGATGTTTTTAATTCTCTCTGGAAATTTCTAGGGCTTTAGTCCTGGAAGTTCATTACATTTTTAAATTTAATAATGCTTTGAACTGACTCATTCTCAAAAGTAGAATGTACGTACTGCCAATTGATTTTCCAGTGTAGTGTTAGTTCATGTGGAATCCATCTTCTCTTGTTTGGTCCCTAGTGTGATTATGGGCACATGTTTGTGAGATTCTTGAACTGTTGTAGGAGGATTCAGGCATTAGGTGGGGTTGGACTGAATGAACCCGAAAATGTGAGAAGCTAGGATTCTGAGTAGGGGTTCATAAAATCTGTGAATTGTAACAGAGCAATGTGACCCTCCATTCCTGGGAGAAGTATACTGATGACTTTGGCTTATCAATGGGACTATTGACCTTTTGCATTTTTGGATCCTGTGTTTGAAACTAGTGTTCAAGCAGATGCACAATACAAAGTGTGTGTATAAAGCAGGAAGATTTGTGATTAAGAGGTAGTTTCTGGAGTTAGAAATGTTTCTTTTCCCATCTCTGTCACATTTGAGCTTTGCGACTTTAGGCAAGTCACTTGAACCCTCTCACTCCTCCGATCTGTAAAACTTGAGATTACAATTGCATTTACTTCTCATGGGATTAAGTGAGATAATGACTGGCATATATTAAGAATTCAATAAAATTCATATGTATATACACACAGGCTAATAAGGTGACTGTGTGGTATGGCATCTTCTACTTTGGTTAGTTTCTGTTGGGAATCCCTTTTCTTTCTTTGGAAACATGATGCCTTTCAGAGTTAGCACAGAATATATTGGTAGAGAGAAAGAAGGAGGTGCCATATAATTCGCCTCCCTTAACAACTTTTCATCTGGGGAATTTTGAGTGTTTAATAAGCTCATGGTAAAATGTAGTACCTTTGGAAGATGTAGCACTAAAAGCTCTTTTCAGTTATCATATCAGAATTATCAGATATGCATCTAGGGTGGGCAGAGAGAGGGGAGAGCCAGTACTGCATAGGCCAGTTGAAGGACATCACAGGTTATTTCTATTTTAAAATTTTTATTTGGTTCTAGCTATGAACACGTGTATAACACGTGTTTCCTGAAAACCCCTTTATGATCATTTTTAATCATTGTTATGATCACTTCCTAAGCACACTTATATACTCTTGGTTAATAGAAAGTAAAGTATTCTATTCTCTACAAGGTTGAAATGTGAAATGGATGATACTAGGAAGGAAGTGGTGGGGTTCAAGTCATGTCAATAAGATCATGAGGCTGAATGTAGATATTTGTATTTCTGATTGTAACTTTCTTGAGGGTAGCATCTTTTGTATTGTTTTTGTGATTCTCATAGCACCTATTATGACTCCTTGCACTAGGTTGCAAATGTTAGTTGAAATAAATTGACTTTTGTCAAGTAGGACTTGTTTCTCAGAGTTGTGAGGCTATGAGGAAGAGATATTCTTTACTTAAATCTTAGGAAAGTAGTTAGTGATTTGGGAGCATTTTCTGTACCTAGATATTTCTAAACATTTTATTGACTATTGCATTCCCCTTCCTTACTATTTTTCTGGGCCATAAACTCAGCCCCTCTTCTGTTCATATATTAAATCTTTACTTTTCTGCTTAGGGCAACAGTTCTCACTTCTGGCTTAGTGTTGGAATCTTCTGGAGAGTCTTAAAACTTAGAGACACCTGACTTCACCAGCAGAGGTTTTGATGGGGCCTGAAAAGCAAGCAGAGCTGGACACACACGTGTATATAAGGCCCTCCATGGGACCAGTTTTGGGGTTTAGAAAGCAAAAGGGACAAAGAATGGGTCTGGCCCTGCAAATGGAAAGAATAAACTTGCTCTGGTATCATCTAATATCATCTTTCCCATTCTTCCTCACACTCTGGCCATGGGCCTGCTGCCATCTTTGGACACATAAAGGGTGTCCCCTCATGGAGGCCTTGGTGTTAGCTGTTTCCTCTGGCTGGACTCCATCTAAGAGCTTCTAGTGACAGGCTACTCCTTTTCATTTAGGCCTTAGTTCAAGTGTCATTTCCTCAGGAAGGCCTTCTCCATCCAACATATCACCATTCTCCTGTCACTCTCTATCTTATTGCTTTTTTAAATTTACTTTATGCTACTAACAATCTCATTTATGCAATTGTTTACACATTTATACTTAGTCTTACATACTAACAGGACACTATTTTATTTCCAGAGCCCAGAGCAGCGCTTGGCATCCAAAAGTCTTGGAATATATATTTTTAAATGAATAAGTGAAAAGGCTAATGTTTAGAACAGGACTGACAAATATGTCTAGACATTGCTAATTCACTGTAGTATCTTTTCTCTTAGGTTCAGTAACATAGTTTTCCCAACATGTTACTCAATCATCCATACTTAGCTTCAAGATAAAATCTCATTTTAAAAAGTAGTTTAAAAAGTAATTTTTGTATACAGAGTTTTTTAGATGAGGAAATTGAAGCTTGACCAGGAAGCAATGTCTACTTGCCCATTCAGTCTTTCATTCATTCATTCACTCAAAAATATTTATGGAGAATTTAGAATACAAGAAGCAAGGTTCAAATTTTCCCCAGCATATGTCTAGTGCTTGGATCTTGTGCTATGCTTGGTTATAATATGTTTTTCAATATATATTTTCTGAATTTAATTCAATAGGGGCCTTAAAATGATATACAATTACTTTCTATGACATATGACAAATGCAAGTGGAATGACCATAGTGTAGGTTATCAGTTCAGTTCAGTCACTCAGTTGTGTCCGACTCTGCAACCCCATGGACTACAACACGCCAGGCTTCCCTGTCCATCACCAACTCCTGGAGCTTACTCAAACTCATGTCCATTGAGTCAGTGATGCCATCCAACCATCATATCCTCTGTCTTCCCCGTCTCCTGCTGCCTTCAATCTTTCCCAGCATCGGGGTCTTTTCTAATGAGTCAGTTCTTTGCATCAGGTGGCCAAAGTATTGCAGTTTCAGCTTCAGCATCCGTCCTTCCAATGTATATTCAGGACTGATTTCCTTTAGGATGGACTGGTTGGATCGCCTTG
Organism: Cervus elaphus; assembly: GCF_910594005.1. Taxonomy (NCBI): domain Eukaryota; kingdom Metazoa; phylum Chordata; class Mammalia; order Artiodactyla; family Cervidae; genus Cervus; species Cervus elaphus. Next base: position 29,668,356 of record NC_057840.1, read on the forward strand.
CAGTCCAAGGGCCTCTCAAGAGTCTTCTCCAACACCACAGTTCAAAAGTATCAATTCTTCCCCTCTCAGCTTTCTTTATAGTCCAACTCTCACATCCATACATGACTACTGGAAAAACCATAGCTTTGACTAGATGGGCTTTTGTTGGTGATATAGAATGGAATTAAGGGGTCTTAAGGGATGACCTGAAGGGATTTCAGATCATCCTTTCCAGTGGCCTGATTTTGCAGATGAGGAAGTTGAAACCCAGAGATGATAATATTTTATTTCCTATGAGTACTTGTAGGATGAATAAAAGACTGGCAGATTGAGTGCTGCTCAAGGTCAAGTGTTATCTTTGTGGTGCAGCAGATAACAGAACTCACTTGTCAGTCCAGGGACCTTTCATCTCCACCAGTGAACCCCAAATATGAGTTCTGAGATCCATCTGAGGTTCTAAGCTTGCTGGGGATGATGTCCTAGGACTTGAATTTTTATCATCCTTCTCCACAGGTAATTCTTTTGTATAGCCAGATTTGGGGACTGCTATATAAATCATATTATTAATACATGAATTTTCCTCACCTATACCTGCACAGATGAAGAGGTTACACTTAATGCATGGAGAGCTTTTATAGAACATTTGCAGAACTTTAAAAAAAAATCTTCCAATTTTTGCTTAGCTGCACACTATCAGTCTAAGCTGAAGCTCCATAAACCCAAGATTTGCTTCTGACATTTAATTAAATTCGACAGCTATTGAGTGTGAGGGATAGAAAAATGAGTAAAACATGCTTCTTTAATATAGAGTCTTTAAATCCTGCTTAAACAGAGGGACAGAAGTCAGAGATTCCTGGTAATCTCTTGAATTTTAGATAATCATGATAAACCTGCTTTCTAGCACCATGTTTTGATGCTTCATTTGTTCTGATTTGCTGTTAGATGCAAGTATCAGCCTTTTACTTACTCAAACTATTGTAGAATTATCCACCAGTTCTTAACTACTCAAAGTATTCTTTTATTATTTATACCCTATGGCTGACTGGAGGAGGGATGAGAAGGAAGCACCATATTTTGTTCCTTCCATATTTTTAGATTAAACAGTAATGTAATAGATTTAATTATATAATTGGTATAGCAATGATATAACAGAAGTCATTTTTCTGTGGAGGTAAAACATTCATAGCACACATTGCTTTTTCTAACCAGTTCTCACTTTCATTGCCTTATCTTTTATCCTAAGGTATCTGTCAGCTGTAAAATATCCTATCCATAGCAGTTGCCTATATGATATCTCCACAGAATGTTGGGCCTGGCATGTTTTATTTCAGGAGACATAGAAATTCATTTCTCACATTTACGGAAAAGAAGAAAAAGACTTTAGAGATAGTCATTAGATTCAAAGAGGCACTGGGAAATTTAGTGTACACTGGGGTACGATATATGTTTCTCTGTTTGTTTTTTTAATGGTCCACCGGGAAGGTTTCATAGCAAGAGTTGGACAAGGACTCAACTTCCAGAACAGTGGATAATATTCTTTCCTTAGAGGCTTACTGAACTAGGCAGTTGTAGGAAAGGGATGTCTGGGTCACACTTAGTGTCAGCCATGGTTCCTTTCCTTATCTTCTGTGGCAGGAAAGCTCTGTGGTGAGTGTGGAATGCAAGTGACAGGCTGGGGTCATTGTGGTGGGTGGGTGAATGGGGAGAGTTGAGCTTTGGCTAAGTGAAGAGATAAGAATGGGGAGGAACAGACTTTTCTTGGACCTGGGTTAAACTTCCAATTCAAGTAGGGAGCTGCCTGTCTTGTTTATGCTGTATTTTTAGAGACCAATATAGTACCTGGCACACATCAACTATATTTCATGTAGACACATGAATGTCTATATGAATAACTGTCTGCATAATTATTCCAACTATTTTGAAGTAATTGAGATTTAATAAATAGGATTGGCGATGTTTAGATTCATTTCTTGGTTCTATCATAATACCTTGCATATAGCTGGCACATGAGAAAGTTTATGTCAAGGCTCTAGCATTGATATTGATATAAGAATCATAGATTTTAATACTTTAAATACAATATAAAGGACTGAGAACACTGCCTTTTTTAATTAAAAAAATTTTTTAAACTTTTTGATTGGAGAGTAGTTACTTTACAATACCATATTGATTTTCTGCCATGCAACAATGTGAATCGGACATAATTTTATATATACATATATTTATATATATATATATGTATATATCCTCTCCTTCTAGAGCCTCCCTCCCCACTCCCAAGAACACTGAATTTTTTTAATTTTTAGGAAAGCATGCTTCTGTTTTCAGTTTTGAGTTTTTAAAATAATTTTTCCTGAGAAAGAGAACTCATTCCATTCAAAATTGAAGATACTTCAAAATTATGACCCCCAATTCCTAACATATTAGCTTGCTTCTTTCTTCTTTTGTAAACACCAGCTTTTGGATTGAAACTCTAAGTAGAAATCTAATAAGACTATGATGGAGTGGTGTGTGTTTGTGTCCATGGGTAGGTGCGCTTCATTCCTGAGAGCATATAGGCAACATGTTGAGTAATAAATGATTTCCCTCAGCAGCAGTAAAGATGGATAATCTTTGGTTTTTCATTCGTTAAACAAAATGAAAATGATGGCCAACAAAAATGGAAACACAACTGTATGAAATAACTTGGAGAAATGCACACAGGATTGCCAATGGTAAAAGAAATGCCTGTTTCATCTATTTAGTGAGTTTTAATGATTTTTTATTTATACACACAAACTCATTAAATATAAAGGCAGAAGAATTGAATTTAGTCAATTACTGAATTAATTTCAAGGAAAGCAGCTAGGGACTAATCAGTGAGAAAAACCTTCCAACTGATTCATTAGTTATTAACATATCTACTATTTATGTAAATTCAGTCTCACTCAAAACCATACAAAGAATGCTTTCAAATAATATGCTGTTGCAGTTTTCCCACTTTTCTCCCCAAACCTGCTTGTGTGTATAATCATTGTCAGATTAAAAATCCTATTTCTTGCCTCTGTTTCATAATGGATAAGTTGATATGTTTGGGCTTCTCTGGTAGCTCAGAGGGTAAAGCATCTGCCTGCGATGGAGGATACCCAGGTTCCATCCCTGGGTCGGGAAGACCTCCTGGAGAAGGAAATGGCAACCCACTCCAGTACTCCTGCCTGGAGAATCCCATGGATGGAGAAGCCTGGTAGGCTGCAGTCCATGGGGTCGCAAAGAGTTGGATATGACTGAGCAACTTCACTTTCTTCCTTTCTTTCTTTTGATATGTTTGGAATATTGTATAAGATCCCCTGGAGGCGGGCATGGCAACCCACTCCAGTATTTTGCCTGAAGAATCCCTGTGGACAGAGGAGCCTGATGGGCTATGTATAGTCCATAGGGTTGCAAAGAGTCAGACACAACTGAGTGACTAAGCACAGAACATCTTTCTATAAAATTACTTTAAAAATATTTATTTATTTACTTACTTGGCTGAGTCAGATTTTTGTTGTGTCACGGGATCTCTCATTGCAGTCCGTGGATTCTCTAGTTTGGGCATATGGGCTTAGTTTCTCTGTGGCATGTGGGATCTTAGTTCCCAGACCAGGGATTGAACCTGCATCCCCTGCATTGGAAGACAGATTCTTTTTTTTTTTTTTTTCCATTTATTTTTATTAGTTGGAGGCTAATTACTTTACAATATTGAAGTGGGTTTTGTCATATATTGACATGAATCAGCCATGGAGTTACATGTATTCCCCATCCTGATCCCCCCTCCCACCTCCCTCTCCACCCGATTCTTAACAGATTCTTAATCACTGGACCACCAGGGAAGTCCCAATTAGTTACTTTTTAATCTGATTTTTAAAAGCCAACTGCATGACAGCGAGGACCACAAACTAACGTCTACAGAGGACAAGTGGGTGAGGATAAAGGGTGAGGTTCAGCATGTGAGAACCATGTCATCTCCGGCCAACGGAAACTGAAGGAGAATGTGGGCTGGCTGTTGCCAGATCTCTTATTTCAAGGAAAGCTGTAAACTGGCATTTCTATCTGAAATGTCTCTATCTTTAGATTTTTAGCAAATTAATTTTTTAAAACCTCATATAGACCAAATAATGCTTAAGTATGCCTTGACTGGCTGTTTGTGACTCCTGCCTTAGATGAGCAGGTTTTGTCGGACCAGCACCACGCATAGGGCTGGGTGCTCTGGGTTCTAACAAAGTAGGAACTGAATGTGGGGCAAGTCATTCTCATCTTTAAAATTAGTGGCTATGGGCCAAATGATATGCAATTTAGTGTCTTTTCAAGTTTCACAACATCTATGATTGTTTAAGGAGCAATAACTGATCTTCACATTCATTACCACTTTTATTTTCACTGTGACTTGTGTGATTTCCCCAAATACTTGAAATCTGCCTACTATTGGCCTGTCTGAGAGTTGTTTATGAACGTTTGTTGAAACTGACCAGAGAAAATACTGCCAACTTGTCTCTGAGTCTAAGCACACTGTTAGCAGAGTTGCAGAACTTGGCCATCTCCTGTGGTAGTAAACATATTAATAAGCTTTTACCAGAAGAACTGTGAACAGATGCAGTTCTTGAAAACACGGCGTCCTTGTCACATTTACTCGTCTGTCTCCACTAGTGAGGCAAGTCTTGCTTGCGCTGTCCTAGGAAATATGCTCCTTTTTGTCATAACCAGATCATAGTTCAGGAATTCACTAGAAACATCATGGTAACCAGTATCTTTACTACACAGATCCAAGCCCCAAGGGCAAGTACACAATGACACAAAATGACAGGTTCCCCACTCTTTTCATTTTCACATAATTTCTTTTATTCTACCACATAATTCCTTGGAGACAAAAATAAGAATAGTACATTGCCTTTGTAGTCACTGTTCAATGTGAAACTTCAAGTGGTTTAAATGTAATAAATGTACCCACACAATATCCTACATGGTAAATTGGGAATCATCCCCAGTGTAGTGGAACAACTTAGGCACGACTCTTAAGCACGACTCTGTCTTTGCTGATATCTAGCTGGGTGACCTTGAAAGTTATATACCTTTCTGAGTTTTCATTTTTCATCTATAAAAAATGCTGTTTAGGAAAACCCCCATCTTGTAGAATTGTGAAGGTCACACAGGAAGCAATTAGATGTGAAAGTGCTTTATAAAACATAAAGCACTATATGTCAGTGAGATAACATGCTAATCAATCACTTACCTCATTGCAACATGAGGAATAGAAGTACAAATTGAATAAAGCAGGCTGTTGTATATTGTATGCTGCAGATGTAAGTCTTGGAGATTTGGAATTAACTTCCAAATTCTCTTCTGTCATTCCCGCTTCCCTCCATTTAAAGCCATCTCTCACATCTCAACTGTTTAATTAGTCATTGGTTACATGGAGTCAAACTTGGCATCTTAGAGGGAAAAAAAAACTGTCTGTTCCTTGAAGGACCTTAAAATATTCCATTGGTTTTATTCTTTAAAAATAGTTGTGTCCTATCTCCATTTTTTCCCTTCTCTCTGGACTTCTTCCAGTTTTTCTACATTAACTTTAGAATTGAGGACCTTGGGTGACTGTAATGTCACTACACAGTTATTTAGAGAAAACATTATTATCATCTTTTCTCTTAATCTCACATAATAAACAGGGTTCTGAATTTCTACCTCAATTTCTAGCCTCAATATCTTCAATTTAAAATGATGGCATGATATTTGAGAATTGGATGTACTAAAGTTTCCTTCATTTTAAGCATTCAGGATATTTCTGATCTATTTTATTTTCCCTCAAACATATCCAGCAGTGTGCTGCTCTCTAGAAGACTTCTTGAAAAGCCCTAATTTGCTGCATTTGTTGATTCCTGTTGTGTGCATTCTCCCACTATATCTGACATCAAGCCAATGATTTTATGTCACTGAACTTGGAGTTGGGAAGAGATGCCCAACTGGATCTCATGAGGCAGTATGAGCAGCTCCAGTCCATCACTACATAGTGTGATGATGAACATATTAATAAACTTGGGCTTCCCAGGTAGCTCGGTGGTAAAGAATCCACCTGCTGATGCAGAAGACACAGGTTTGATCCATTAGTCTGGAAGATACCTTGGAGAAGGAAATGGCAACCCACTCTAGTTTTCTTGCCTGGGAAATCACATGGACAGAGGAAGCTGGCAGGCTATAGTCCATGGGGTTGCAAAGAGTTGGACCCGACTGAGCATGCATGCAGTGATGCAGTGATTAATACATTTGGAACAGAAAGTTCTAAGTAGTGTCTTATCACTAACTTATTGTTGATAAACCATACTTAATGTTTACATGGTGTTTTATGCAGTGAATACTAAATATATTCATTATATGTCTATCCATATAATTCTATATTTTAATAAAAAATAAAATAGATCATTAGATTTCAAGATTAACTTCACCCGATTTTTCTTTAGTTACAGAAATTATTTATACTCACCAGTCTCAATCTTTTTCTAATCTAACATCATTATATCTTTAAAATATTTCAAAGCTTTCCTTGCTCATTTTCTATCATCTATTTGCTCATAATGTGCTTCTTACTTAATCTCATAGTGTACATCATTGAGAGAATTTTACAGAGAAGGTATTTTGGTGTTATAGTTTCTGAGATGTTATTTATCAGGGAGTCCAGCAAACCTCTGAATGTTGCTTCATTGTTCTTTGGTAGACACTGTTGCAGGAGAAAAATCTATGGAACTTTGAATTTGATTTATTTTGAAGGTGAGCTTTTTTTTTCCCCAGCCAGGATTTTTAGCTTTCATGATCTTTGAGACAACAATAAGACTTACCAGTATGTATTTAGATTGCCAAAGTTCTCATCCCATTTTGTAAATCCTCTCAGTTTCCAAGTCTCCCTCTTAGTTCTGGTTTTTGTTCTCTCTTTGTGATAATTTCTTCTGTCCTGCTGTCTTCTTTGCTGGCAGGGGTTGCAATTCTATGTCTTGCTTTGAAAATGTCTTTTACCTTTTTATTTTTTATCATTTAAAATTGATTTTTGTTCTATATTTAGGCTTATTCACTGTATTTAGTTTTCTTCCATGCCTGTTTTGCTGTTTTTTCCCCCCATCAGTTTCTCTATGTTTTATTTGCCTGTAATCTCTTCATATCCTTTTTTCTTGCCTTAGTTCATTCTTGTTTAATAGGAATGCATGTATTCTTGCTCAGCTGCTTCAGTCGTGTCTGACTCTTTGCAACCCTATGGACTGTAACCCACCAGCCTCCTCTTGTCCATGGGATTCTCCAGGCAAGAGTACTGGAGTGGGTTGTCATGTCCTCCTCCATGGGTTATTAGGAATGGTATCCTTTTAAAAATCTCATTTTAAACATCAAGTAGATTTTCTAAAACTGCTTTACTTTTCTGTTTTTGACGCTCCCTACCCCCTATCATGCCTTTAGAGAATTGTTCCCTTTCTTCCTGAACTACAAATTTTGTTTCCTGGACCCATGCTATTTTCCCTGTTGCCCATCTTTGAGTGAAGCCATATGACCAGGTCTGGTAGGTCAAGGCAACCAATAGGCAGGACTTTTCTTAAGAGTCGCTGTTGTCTGCTCCTCTGTGTGCAGGCCTGAGATTGGAGGACAGACTGATTTCAGAGCAATGGACACACTTCTGCCAAAGAGCAGGCATTCAAAGAATGCTAGTTTCTCCTCCTGGTATGAAAGGACTGGTCAGAATTCAAATAGAAGGGGAAATTCCTTAAAATGGATGAGCAGAGCTTGGATCACTACTTATGCTGTTTCCTAATCCAGTCCAATCAACTTGAGAGTTTGTAGAACTTTTGACTGGATTCTAGAAGGTCATTTTGTTTGTATTAACTGCTTTCTAAACTTATTAAGAACATTTTTTCCCCTCTCAGTTTGGGCATTTTCTTTTACTTTTCGTGGGAATTTGGGAAGGGAGGGTTCTGTTATTTTTATTTCCGGATCTATATAACCTCTGTTCTCAGTTTCTACTTAGAAAAAAAGCATTCAATTTACTTCTTACCTCATATTTTGCTTATACATGATGAAGCCAGCTGACTTTTCAGAGCTTTGTTTTAGACTTTTATTTTAGCACAGCAACCACTTCTAGGCTACATGATACATCATACTCTGTATCAACCATGTGGATCCTTATGTACTTCTTATGTTGCACATTTAGGTCAAGGACAGTCATACATGCTACACTGGAATCACTGCAAAGCCTGTATTAATAGGATAAGCGTTACAGATATTGAAATAAATTGCATACTTAAGTACAGTCAACTTATTATCTATGCCAATTAAGAGGTGCAATGCCACGGAAACAAAAAGCAATCCAGAAATCATTTATGCGTTATTTTGAATTCATATGCATTATGACTTTTCCCTGTTTCATATTTGCATAATTATAATTTCACCTAAACTTTTATGCAAATTCACTTGGATTCTCTGAGAACATACCAATTGCAATTGCCTAGATTAGCATGCTGGTTTATAACCAAAGAGAAAAAAACCACTGAGGATATAAAATTCAAAGTGGATGATTCTCAAAATGGATAATTTGCAAATAGTTCAGAATTGGCAAGTCTGCCCCCAGAAATCTGAGAGTTCCTGGAATGATGTACATATGTGCACAATTGTGTGTGTATCTGTTTTTCTGTATTGGAAATACAATTAATATTAGAAATAATTACATTAATTCTATTAGTGTTCTATATTTTTTGTATTGTTAAATTAACAATAGAGTTGTTACATGGTTTTTACCTAAATGCATTGAGTCTGTTTTTATAGATTAATTTAAAATAATGTAATGGTAAAGGACAGGAAAGCCTGGCATGCTGCAGCTTATGGGGTCTCAGAGTCAGACAAGGCTGAAAGACTGAACAACAGCTACAAAATTTAAAATGCTTTGATTAATTAATAGTTTAAACAATGTAAGTTTCAGCACTAAACTCTGCAATGCTGTACCAATGTGCTATCATGCTTTATCTATTTTCAGAAAATGTTCAAACCTATGGCAACATTTGAATCTTTTTTTTGCTAAAATGTGATGCTTTTCCTGATTCTTACTGTATACTATCTGACTTCCTTGATCTAGTAATTTAAAATTTCTAACAAAAGCAAAAAGAGAGGGGGTCAAATTTGTCTTTAAAAATTTTTCTTTTTAATTATAACTATTCAACGATTATGATATTTACAGATATTTTCTTAATGTTGATCTTATACTTAACTAGTGATCACTATCTAAGTACTAGATGACAGTCAGTGCACTGTTTTCCCTTACTAAAGAGGGTTGACAAAGTTACTAGATCATTTTTAAGATCTGATATTTTTGTCATTAATACTTTAAAATATTTATTTTAAAACTGTTTTAGCATAAAAATATAGACTAAGTTGCCCTTTAAGCTTGTGTTGTCTAGGAAAAGCAGCTATCGGTTCTAAGCTCTTGCTTAACCTCCAAATACCTACTTTAAATGCAAGAGAGAGCCTTCTTAATGTGAGTCCTGTAAAAAATGTGTTCAAAAAAAATTTTTTTTATTATCAGTTCCTTTATTAATTTTTAGAGTTAATTTGAAGGAAAACGTAATGATTCCGTGCTGTGTGGGCTCAGGCTGTGTGTGAACCACATTCAGATCTGGCTGCATTTAGTGTCTCAAAGCCAGGTGATGGGGCCGCTCTGCACAATGGGAAAGCGCAGTTTCTAGATCCAGGCTGCCCTCGGTTCGAATCCCGACTCTGCCCTATGCTGAATGAGTTCTTTAACCTCTTACCTGTTAAGGTGATGAGCTGACAGTTCAATGGAGGAAATGGCAACCCACTCCAGCATTCTTGCCTGAAAAATCCCATGGACAGAGGAGCCTGGCGGGCCACAGTCCGTGGAGTCTCAAAGAAGTGGACAGGACTGAGGACTGCGTGACTGACAGCAGCAACAGCGATGAGATGGTGCCTGGCACACAGTGCATTGTTGTCGAGTTTGTTCCCATCATCATTATCTTTTTAGCAAAAGTGAGATGCCCTATGGAAATTACATAGTGAAAAAGGGCATTTACTGACTCATGATGATGGGCCTGGCCCCTTGAGTCTTAGGAGCAAGAGGAGTGGCAGAGTCAACCACCCCTGATCCACATGGAATGAGATTTCCAAAGTCAAAGAAGGAGCAGTCCAGCAAGGAAAAGAAATGGTGGGCAGGTAGAAGCAGCAAGGGTCCATTCCGTATGAAATGTTATAGGAATCATAAAGGAAAAGAAGCAACACTAGTCGTCCTTATTATTAGAAGTATTGTTTCATGAAAGAGGAATTAGTCTTGTTCTATGTGTTTTAGGGGTCAGGAATAGGAAATATGGATATTAATCACAAGACATTCTATTCCTCTAATTTAAGGGTGAAGGTCCAAACTAGAAATCTCAAATGGAATGAACTATATTGTAAGACCCATTGCTGGTAAAGATTTTAAAAGAGAGGTTTAAAATATTTTGCTAAAGAAAATATTATATGTAATAGCATATAGGAATGGAGAGACAGCAGTAAATAAATCTCTCTAATTCTATGACTTCTACAAATGTGGGACATTTAGGGAATAATCTAAGGTCTTTGAGATATTATTCTGTTAACAATGTAGGGTATTCAGTCTTCCAAATTTCTAATGAAAATGCTAACATTTTAATTCAACATTTGATTTATTTGAGCTATAGTTTGGATGTCATTTTGTTTTTGTCTTTCATATTTATTCACATACAGTCTAATCCTTGCTAATCCATGCTTACTGGAGACAGGAAGAGTCCAGAAACAGCTAATTCTCAAAGTCCATTCTGCCTAATAATCACAACTGGAAACTAAAGAACTAGTGAATTTCTGGCATGATACTTCTGACTCTAGCATTAATATATCTCACCGAGACAACAATTTGATGTATTAATTGATTTCATGTTAATTAAATAAATTTGACCATCGACAATGACAATGAATTCTTTACAGAGAGTATCACATGAATTGGAAATCTGGCTATTTGTCTATTTATTACTCAAATGCATATTCAATATGATACATGCCTTAAATCTTCTGTGGAAGTAGGAAGTGCGTAAATTAAATTTGTGTTTCATTTTAGACCTATTTAAGGCACTATTATTCAAAAGAGCTTGTAGACATATTTTGTTTTTACCTTTGTAGTTCTTTGACTATAATTTAAAGAGTCAGTTACCAAGCATATGTGTCCTTTTGGAATACTAAAAATTTAGTTGAATAGAACAAATTAATAAAATGACCATTATGATTATCCAAGTAAGAGAGAGTTATATTAGTAAGTAATCAAACATGGCTCTCAGTAAAGTTATTTTAAATTATCTTAAACTATTAAGATGGCTTCAAAATAGGTTATAATTAACCTATCTACTACAAGTTCTTTTTAAAAAACTAAACTAGATTTAGATTTTCCTTATATAGAAAAAGCCCTGTTAAATTCTTTAAAAACAATTAGAAGGAAAAAAAAAAAAAACAGCAAGATTCCAAAGATGAAGGACTTGGAAAGGGAATCCCATAAATGACTCTGCAAATAATTCTTAAAGGACTATTAAAAATCTGTTCCCCAGACCTTAGTGTTTATATTATAACATGATAAAATGACAATGAGACATGGCATTTAAAATTCTAACAATAGGAAAAATGATTTATGACTTACTTTCACTGCTTTGATTTTGCTCAGTTCTAATCATGTTATCCCAAGGTTTGAAGGGAAAAAGTGAAAGCTCCTTGTATTTTAAAAGGTGGTTTATAGCTTCTCTGCAAAACAACTCTTGATTATTGGCAATAATTGGCCCAATTCATGAAAACTCATGGAATACTTTAGAATCTTCGACTAACTCTTTGTAGACTTTGTGATGTGATAAATGATGCCATTGCATTCAATTTTTCTTTCATCCTCCTCATAAGGTTAAATTTAAAATCAATTTACAAGATAGGGAGAGAAGACCCCAAAATATGGCAAGCTGTGAGGAATGTCTATTTGGAGGTAAAATTTATGCCAGAGTTAATCTGAAAAGTGGATAATCAGATAATCATAAATTATCTGTCTTGAAAAACATAATTGCTATGAACCCATGGTTTAGACTACACAGTTGAGAGTATATCTCAAAAGAGAAATATCAGTATCATGAATCAGAATATATTGTGATGTAGTAAATGTGGATAATTGGTTTGAGGATCTTGAGGTTAAAGTGCATTTTGAAAATCTAGGCTATGCTATCTTTTACAATTTTCATATGAAATTTTTGGTTCAAGTGGGCTGTGTGGAATTTGTCTGTTTCTTGACCTTTGTGTTTTTTAGGAGGCTTCTAAATTCTTAATTTTTGAACTACTGAACTTATTCTTTACCATCTGAGCCACCAGGGAAACCCATTGAACTTATGGTCTTTCAATATCAGTGGGGTCCCAAACATCAAAATGACATGTAGAGTTCTGAAATACAGAGATTACTAGACTTCTTTATAGATCTACTGAAGGAGGATATCCAGAAACAGAGTCCCAAATCATATTGTTTTTTAAACTTTCCTGGTAAATATTATCACTTTTAATGTTTGGGAACCCTCGATCTTATACTATTCTTAGGACACTTGTATCTTTAACTTTGTGGTTACTTTTGGACATTTAACTAAATCTTTTTTACCAGATTGTAAGTTTCTAAACAACAATGCTCACATTATATTACTTTAATCTGAGGTTTTAAAAAAGTCAGACACAATTGAGTGCACGCGTGCACGCGCCCACACACATGCACACACACACACATATCACCACCATTGCTTCCCCTCTAAGGTGCTTTAAATATATAAGCTCTTTTAGTCTTTATAACAGCTTTAAGAGGGAGGAGGAAATTGAGGACTAGGGAGTTTGCATACATGCAGTTATAAAGTACAGGAGCTAGAATTGGAAGCATCACCTCCAAAGCTTATCTTTACTACTATGTTTTTCTGCCATAATAAACACCTCCCCCCCAGCCCCCACAAACCTAGTAAAAGTGTTTGTTTGCTGTCTTCCAGTCTTTGTGTTTGACCCCAGGGAAGCCAAGATAAATAGGATCTGACCACCCTTGAGTAGCTTATAATCTCAGAGAAGACCCTCAAGATACTTCTCCATTTTTGCTATAGTGCTCTTATTTTTTTTTTCTCTAATGAGTTTATTTCTTAATTGTCTCCTGGACCAATTTTTAAGATCAGCTAAAAATATCCTAGAAAGCTCTCATAAAGTTTAAGCATAAAGAATATAAGTGAGAGACTACTTTAGGAAGAGAACGGGCACATTTTGAACCACTTAATACACATGATTTCACTTAGCAATAGCAATCTCACGGTGTGTGTTTTATATCATATTTATAGGGAAAAAGCAAGACTCATAGAGGTTAAGAGATATGGTGAAGGTCACTAACTTCTAAGTAGAAGTGCCAAGATTTTAATCTTGTCTGGCAGCCAATGCATTTTTGCATTTCCTTTGGAATCATGCCCTCTCAATCTCCCATGTGGTTTAGGTGCCTGATTTCTAGTCTGGCAACTACAGAAAAGGGAGAGTTCCCCAGGGGATATAAGATTTATAGAGCCAGCAGTGAGTTTTGCTATTATACCAGGTAAATTAGTAGAATCTATGTTAAAGTACTTTTAAGATGTAAAAGTAGGAAGTCCCAAATCAGATTTAAACTTTGTTTGGAAATCCATCCTATGAGAAATGCTGCTAAAACCTATTTGTCAATGCTTGGCAGTAGAATCCAGACCTTATTACTCATTCACAAATGCACTTGGTTCAAATGCTTCTCTAATTGATTATCAGGAAGGATTTATTAGCCTGAGAACTTATAAATATTAGTTGAAAATGGCTCATATAATAAAAACTATATAAACACTTAACTGAGGTGTAATTATATGCAGCAATTATAAGTACTATGAGGAAAGGTTTGATATAAATATCTAATTTAATTCACTAAGGAACTATTGAACTATTTAACTTTATGGGGCTGGAGGAATCACCTTGCTTTTGGTGTTTCTGGGTTTTTCTTCCAAATTTGCAAGTCATCCTCTTTGTTTATGCTGTTCATGCTCACCCTGATCTGCTTCTTTGCATCCAGGTTATTATTACATTGATGGGAAATTCTTGGGCTCTGTCCATGTGATTATTATTCAAAGGTCACTTTAAGTACAGAGTCTTTATTATTTTTAAAGGGACTTACTTCTAATACACTTCTGTTAGATGGCTTCCATCTTAGTCCTTCTCTTCACTGTAGTGCTTTAGCACTGCCCTGGACTGTTACCCATCACCCCCATGTTCTTCCCTGTGGCAGAAAGAAGGAATTTTATATTGTGCTTATTTTCTGGAAGAAGAAATTTCAAATAGAAGTCTACCTAGAAATGGAGCTCATGTTCATGCATAACTATGAATGCCACATGACTTCATATTTAATATTGCTGCAGATCTTCATTCTCTTAGGCATTCTGGAGTTTTGCCCTTTTATTATAGTTTTTTCTAAAATCATTTGGACTTAAAAAGCAGACCTTTTGGAAAAGGTAGCATGGTTTCTTTAAAAGAAATGCAGCATTATTAAGATCTGTTTTTTTCTCCCAGTCTTCTCATGTCAGATCCCCAGGAAGCAAACTCTCAGATGGAGATTAGCCTGTAGAAGCTTATTAGGAATGCTTTTGAATCCACATCTATGAGGGAAAGTGAAAAAAGAAAACAGGATTGGGTGGAGGGTGTGATGCAGTAACAGCAAAGCTTCAGTCAATAGGACAGGGAACTCTGCAGGTTTGATATTGTACCCATCAGAGGCATATTCAGTCAGGCTGAGGGCCTTGGCCTTCATGCCTCTGCATTGTCATTGGTTGCAGGCTGCCCTTGACATTGACCTTGAGTAAGGGAAATCTTTCAGTGAAGGCAGTTCTGGAAGAAGGTTGACAGCTGAGGGCTGTCTCAGTAGCTGAGGAATAAATTTGTCATTGCTAAAGATGGGATCTTGGCAGCACAATGCCACATCCATGACACTGGTATTTAATGAAGAGGAGATGATGACATACGTTACCCAATCTTTCTCAACCTTTTCAAAATCATTCTATCTCTTGCTCAGTATAGAACCTGACTCTGATATGTCTGAAAGAGATGTAGGGTAGCTCTCAGTTGATTATCTGCACACCTTGCGTCTTCCCACTGGACACAAGTATATTCTGAGCCCTGGTATTCATTAGGAGGTCCTTCTTTTCTTTTGCTTTCCTTCTCTCATAAATTTCCTCCCCAGCCTTCCCTATGTAGGAGTTTGAACAGTGACATATCCTGATATTTTCTGAGACATATCAGGATAAAATCTGCACAGCTATGTTGTCATATCCCTGTCTCCTTTTGTGCATTATTCCATGATATCCCGCACAGTGCCAGGACCAACCAGGTGCTCCTAAAACATCTCATGATTGATGTGAAAAGGAAGAGTCAATAGATTGTATTTCTTTTTACTTTCAAAAGTTTAAGCAAGAGTCTAAATCACAAGCAAAGAAAATGAATAAACAGAACCCAAATTGGTTTTTTTTTTTTTTTTCGATCCTGAGAAAAATTGAATTGGCACTAATTCTGAGGTCAGACAGCATATATAGCTCTCAGATACATATCATACAAGAATCTGTGTTGAAATATGGGGTTTCTGATTTGTGCTAGATAGAGAAAGGAAAAGTTCATGTGGGTGAAAGAAAATTAATTCTCAAGCAAAAGACAATGTTAAGGGATCAAAGGAGGAATTGACGACAAAAGCAGAAACTCTTTACGAATTTTGGAACACCCTTGATATATTCACCAGGGAGCATTCATTAAGCTTTTATGATATCCTGGGTCATATGCTAGGTGCCTGGGATACAAAGATGAATAGGGAATGCTTCCTACTGTCAAGCAACTTGCAGACTGGTTGTGAAGTACTGAGAAGATGTGCACAAGGGTCTCAGTGGCCCCCAGTATATGTAGGTCCAAGTATTTGCTCCCTTAGGTAATACTCCTCTAACTCGCCCACGTAACACTCTGTCCCTCTTTGAGATGCGTATTATAGGTTAATAATATACCTATAGAGTAAATGCAATTATATGTTATTAATAATTATGCTTACATATCTCAGGTGTGTTTATTAGGCCTGGGGATATTTATTACTGTGGTTGGAGGGACTTAGGAGAAATGGATGGATCTGTAAGGGAGAAGATCAACTGACTATGTGTCAAACTATGTTAATTTGTCAACCTTGGAGGCTAAAAGTGGGTATCTGGCACTAAAGCTTAAGAAGTCAAAATATTTTTAATGTGGGTTAGAACATTATAGAGCAGGAGTCCCCAACCTCTGGGCTGTGGACTGACACCTGTCTTCCCGTACTACCCTGGAAAAATTGTCTTCCATGAAACCAGTTCCTGGTGCTGAAAAGATTGGGGACCACTGTTAAAGTCGTTTAGATGATGACATTTTAAAGTATTCTTTCTTATAAAGGGGAAGCTTGCACTTTTGAGTACAATGTGGTGTAAAAAATATGGAGTGAGAATAAGGGTCAAAACGCTCCACCACTTATTAGTTATGTGAACGACTATGTTGTTAAACTTTACTTTTCATTTGTGTTTGGGGCTAATACTTGACCTACTTATATAACAGATCAAAGGATACGACCGATATAAACACACTATAAAGCATAATAAACATGTAATAAATTATTATAAACTATAATTTCATAGGCTATAAGCTATCAAATATGACCTAAAAAGGAAATTTAGAAGTTACTGTAGGTTGTTCCCTACAAAACTGGAAATGATAAGGGAAAAAGCAACTAAAAAGCCTTATGAGTATTACCAATAATAATTTTAAATGGCCACAAGGATATTTAGAAAGGCACTGGAAAACAATAATTACGACTGAGCAAAGCCTTGTGTATATGTACCTGGAAAGATAAAACTGTAGCATTGAATTTTGAGGAAAAAACACAAATGTATGTGGAGTACAAATATAACCAGCCATGAAGACAATCAAGTGTACATAGAGGTGTCTATATACAGAGTGGGTAGAAACAGTGCTATTATTTAGTCTTGAAAACTTGATGGTTAATATAATCTACAAATGAAAATCCATAAAAATCACCGAGATTAAGGATTGCATGGATATTTCAGTATTATAGGAATACTGGATTTGGGAAGCAGCTATCCTTTGAAGTCTGAAAAAGGTGCTGGAATAAAAAGATGAAAGTTCTACTTTGCCCAGGAGGTCATTATCTTGAAAGGGCATATATGCTGAAGACGGATGGGGTGAGAGGTGTCGTGGCCAGATCATCTCGTATGCTTTCTTATCTTCTCTAGTGTGGGGTTAGAGTGGGAGTGACAAGATTCTGCATCTTGATCTTCTAAAGGCGAGGGGTTTCCCTGTTTCTATGTTTTTGTTCGGTACCTTTCTAGTTACCTGATTTGTCCTAGATGGAGATTAAGAAGTGAATAATGGGGTCCCCAATGTGTGGCTCTTATGCTCACTTACCTTTCAACCCTCAGGCATCTCCAGTGCCCAAGAAGGTGCAGGGTTATCAGGACCCCCTTGAATTCAGGGCTGCTGGTCTGAGATACCCAGAGACCAGAACATCTTTTAATGAATGAATCAGTCAGTCATGGGACATTTTGTGATCATTTCCCCTGTGCCCATGGCTATGCTCACCTTTTACTTGAGTACAGTTAGCCACTTCCTGGAAGGTTTCTTCATTAGTAAAATTGTTTTTAGATGTTGAGTTCAAAGTAATATTGCCCAATGAGCCTTATTCTTTTTTAAACTTTTCTTGGAATATAGTTGGTTTATAATGTTATGTTAGCTTCTTCTGCACAGCAAAGTGAATCAGCTGTATGTTTACATGCATCCCTTCATTTTTGGAGTTCCTTCCCATTTAGGTCACAGAGCATTAAGTAGAGTTACCTGTGCTGTACAGAGGTTCTCATTAGTTATCTGTTTTATATATAGTATCAACGATATATTATATGCCAATCCCAATCTCCCAATTCATCCCACGCCCTCTTCCTCCCCCTTGATATCTGTACACTTGCTCTCTACAGTCTTTATTTCTGCTTAGCAAATAAGGTTATATAAACCATTTTTCGAGATTCCACATATATTCAGTAATATGCAATATTTGCTTTTCTCTTTCTTACTTCAGCCTGTATGACAGTCGCTAGGTCCATCCACATCTCTGCAAATGTGGAGAGATTTCATTCCTTTTTATGTAACAAGCCTTATTCTTAATTCATTTTGGCTCCTTTTGCTTTTGGCTGTAATTACTTGGGTTTCTCTCTTTTATAAGTAGCAACAATGTTTTATTGAATAGTTCAGAGTAATAAATCTAACAAATATTCCACAGAAAATGCCTATTTACTTTCACATAACAGTTTAATGACATTAAACCTTGGTTCTGTGACAAGTAGAGATGTCTAAAATACCTGGCCAAATTATAAATAATCAGGGACTGTGGCAGCTTAGGGAAAAAAGCTATGTGCCAAGTAACCAGCATTTTAATTTATAGAAACTGTAATTTGCTTTTCATCCTATGTCTCGTCTATGTAATTTATCCTTTTATCATTCAAATAAGGATCTGTTTTCCAGAGTTTTTATGTTCTAAAACTATATGATCATATTTCCTCAAATTGGATTCCATATATCGCAGTGCTTTGATTGGTTCCTGATAGTGTTCTGTATGGAAGAAATATGAAATGATAACCATTTTATACTGTTGCCCTGGTTAACAAAGCAATCCCATAGCACATTCCATTATGAGAAAGCCCAATGTCAGACTCTAAAATGAAGGAGGCACTAATATTTCTCCTCATTTATTTAACAAAGATTCTTTGATTACCTTCTCTGTGTCAGGCACTATGCTAGGACCTGGGAATATATCAGTGAACAAAATTCTCTGACCTGAGAGAGCTGATTCCCTATTGGAAAATGACAAGAAAAGTGGTAAATAGCTAACTTATATAATATTTTCAAAGTTAAATGCTTTGAAACTATAGGACAAGGTTACAGTGATGTGGAGAACCAGAATGGGCTAGATCTTAAATACAGTGGTCAAGGTAGGCTACGCTGAGAAGACGTCTGCAGAAAGAATTAGAGGTGAGTGTATTAGTTCCCTGTGGCTGCTATAACAAAATATCACACGTTTAAGGCTTAAAACCATAGAAGTTCATTGTCTCACTGCTCTGGAGGCTAGAAGAAGTTCTAAATCCTGGTGTTGAGAGAGCCATACTCCCTCTGAAACCAGGTTACAGACATCTGTCATGTTGAATTATGCCCCACTTTAATGATTTCATTTTAACTGGATTACATCTGCAAAGACCTGATTTCCAAATTAAGACCACATTCACAGGTACCAGTCATTCTGCTAAGTTGCTTCAGTCGTGTCCGACTCTGTGCGACCCCATAGACGGCAGCCCAGCAGGCTCTCCTGTCCCTGGGATTCTCCAGGCAAGAATACTGGAGTGGGTTGCCATTTCCTTTTCCAATGCATGAAAGTGAAAAGTGAAAGTGAAGTCGCTCAGTGGTGTCGACTCTTCGAGACCCCATGGACTGTAGCCTACCAGGCTCCTCCATCCATGGGATTTTCCATGCAAGGGTCAATATATCCTTTTGAAGGACACAATTCAATCCATAACAATGAGCTAATCAGCCGTGCAGATATTCATCTTGAGTTTTGGGTTCAGTACAAAGGCCCTGAAGAGGGAACATAACTGGTGTATTTGAGAAGCAAGAAGGAGGCCGTTTTGTTTTTTTTTTTTGTACAGAGTGAGCAAGAGGGAGAGTAGAAGGGAGTGAGATCAGAGAAGAACCAGGGGACAGCCCGTGAGAGGCTTTGTGAGACATTAGTGGGGCTTGTATTTTTATTTTTTAAGGTTTTTTTTTTGGTTTTTTTTTTTGCCTTTTTTAAGAAAGAAAATTACTGGAGAATAATTGCTTTACAACATTTTGCTGGTTTTGGCCATACATCAACATGAATCAGCCACATATCCCCTCCCTCTTGGGCCTCCCTCCCATATCCCACTGCATCCCACCCCTCTAGGTTGTCACAGAATGCTAGGTGGAACTCTCTGTGTCCCAGAGCAAATTCTCACTGGACATCTATTTTACCAGCTCATGCAAATCAATACCAGGAAAGCAAACAACCCAATCAAAAACTGGGCAGAAGACCTAAACAGACATTTCTCCAAAGAAGACATACAGATGGGACTTGGCTTTTTGATGCAGGTGAAATTGAGAACTTTGGGAATTTTATTTTCATTTTATCTGAGAATAAATTTCAGAGGCAGGGGAGGATGCTGGGAATCTGAATAAAAGCCTATTGCAGTATTCCAGGTGAAACAGAATGTTGACTTGGATCAGGGCAGCAGCAGTGGAAGTGGTAAAAAGTTGCTGGATTCTTGGTATTTTTGAAAAGTACAACCCAAGGATTTCCAGGTAGTTGGATATGAGTGTGAGAAAGAAGACTCAGGGATAACTTCAAGTATTTGGGCATGGGTACAAATAGCTGAGAAATGAAGACAAGCGACTGAAGGCAAAGGAGAAGGGGAAAGATATACCCAACTCACCTAGAGTCAGGCATTCTGGAGCATGACATCAAGTGGGCCTTAGGAAGCATTGCTACAAACAAAGCTAGTGGAGGTGATGAAATTCTAGTTGAGCTGTTTAAATCCTAAAAGATGTTTCCGTTAAAGTGCTGCACTCAATATGCCAGCAAATTTGGAAAACTCTTTCAACAGTGGCCACAGGACTGGAAAAGGTCAGTTTTCATTCCAATCCCAAAGAAGGCAATGCCAAAGAATGTTGAAACTACCTCATATGCTAGCAAGATAATATTCAAAATCTTCCAGGCTAGGCTTCAAAAGTGCCTAAACCAAGAATATTCAGAGATACAAGCTGGATTTAGAAAAGTTGGAGGAACCAGAGATCAAATTCCCAACATCCATTGGATCATAGAAAAAGCAAGGGAATTCAAGAAAACCATATACTTCTGCTTTTGATTACACTAAAGCCTTTGACTGTGTGGATCACAACAAACTGTGGAAAATTCTAAGAGATGGGAATACTAGACCACCTTTTCTGCCTCCTGAGAAATCTGTATGCACATCAAGAAGCAACAGTTAGAACTGGACGTGGAGCAATAGACTGGTTCGAAATTGGGAAAGGAATATACCAAGGCTTGTCACCCTGCTTATTTTATTTTGTATTGTCACCCTGTTTATTTAACTTTATGCAGAGTGCATCATGTGAAATGCCAGACTTAATGAATCACAAGCTAGAATCAAGATTGCTGGGGGAAATATCAACAACCTCAGATATGCAGATGATACCACTCTAATGGCAGAAAGTGAGGAGGAACTAAATAGCCTCTTGCTGAGGGTGAAAGAGGACAGTGAAAAAGCTGGCTTAAAACTCAGCATTCAGAAAACTAAGATCATGGCATCTGGTCCCATCACTTCATGGCAAAAAGATGGAGAAAAAGTGGAAACAGTGACAGATTTTGTTTTCTTGGGTTCCAAAATCACTATGGATGGTGATTGCAGCCACAAAATTAAAAGATGCGTCCTCCTTGGAAGAAAAGGTATGACAAACCTAGACAGTATATTAAAAAGCAGAGACATCATTTTGCTGACAAAGGCTCATATAGTCAAAGCTATGGTTTTTCCAGTAGTCATATCTGGAGGTGAGAGTAGGACAATAAAGAAGGTTGAGCCCTGAAGAATTGATGCTTTCAAATTGTGGTGCTGGAGAAGACTCCTGAGTTCCTTGGACAGCAAGAAAATCAAACCAGTCAATCCTAAAGGAAATCAACCCCAAATATTCATTGGAAGGACTGATGCTGAAGCTGAAACTCCAATCCTTTGGCTACCTGATGTGAAGAGCCGACTCATTGGAAAACATCCTGATGCTGGGAAAGATTGAGGGCAGGAGAAGGGGTCAACAGAGGATGAGATGGTTGGATAGCATCACTGACTCAATGGACATGAGCTTGAGTAAACTCTGGGAGATGGAGAAGGACAAGGAAGCCTAGCGTGCTTCAGTCCAACGGGTTGCAAAGAGTTGGACATGACTTAGAAAATGAACAACAACAAATTGGAAGAATGAAGTTTGGAGGCAGGACTAGAGGCTCAGTTTAGGTCATGCAATGCCTTTTCAACACTGGAGTAGAGTTAGTGCAGTGAGTAGTATATAAATGTTCGAAGCTCGTGGGAGAGACTGACAGAGAGTTGCTTCTTGGCAGATGGTCTCTGTATAAATTGGGATGTAACACTTCTTCTGGACAGCAGAGCTCTGGACCAGGCATTTCAGCCTCCATCTTCTCATCTCCCTAGGAGATTCAAGGATTGTTAACGATGTATATATTGCTTCGAGAATGATGTCCACCAGGTTGTTTCTTCTTTTTTGTCTTCATAGGAGAGCCAGGTTCTGATTTTTCATTCCTATATAACAGAATGACCTTGGACAAGGTGGAAAGTGGGAAAGGCAGGGAAAGAGACTGATATTAAGATATTTTTTCTAGGGACGCAGGGGTCTGTTCTTTACTGTCCTTGCTCGGTGGTGAGAGGTTCTTGGTGGGAAGCCAGGACCCTCCCCATGGATTGGGGATTAGTTTGACATGCGATATTTTGTTTGTTTTAACCTGCCAATGACACACACAGTTCCATATACTTTCATTTTAAAATTTATGAGAGAGCCTTACTGATTATTTACAAACTGTTAGATTGTTAAATTTTGATAGTAAACTTTAAACAAGAGCATTTCAAGGATTATTGAGAATTCTAACTCAGTATTCTGCTAAGAAGTGTGATAGCTACTCAACACTTGGCATGCTTGCAAAGCCTTTTCTGTGTAAGTCCTCACAAGAATTATTAGACTTACTGAAAATTTTGAAAAGGAACCTTTGCTATGAATGTATTATCAGTCTTGCCCTGATAATGTCTTGGTCATGCTTGTCAATTGCTATTCTATTGGCATTGTGATTAAAAGCGACCCTTAATTTACCTTTCTCATTTTCAATCAAGTGTACTATGGTTTTTGTGATTGAAGCCACAGTATGGAGTAAATTATACATATTTAAAACAAAAATATGTGAGACCTAATTTTCCAACAACTAGACTTGAAGATGTTTAGCATTGTGATTTAAATAGAATTATGAATTATCCATATCTCCATGGCTAAGTCATGCACAGACAGGTGCACACAATACATCTATTCCTTTCATACTTTACTTGAATAGTGGCCCTTCATGAGGGTACAGAAGATGGAAGGGAACAGCATGATATTCTACCTACTTCCACCCAAGTGGGTTTTAGTCTGTTGCTTCTCTGCTCCAGAGGCTAATCTTATCCACTCCTCTTCCTGCACCAGCCTTCTCACCTCTATTTTCCATCTCCTCAATTGCTGCAGCTCCAGTTCAGCCCTGAGGAGACAGAAATTTTCCACAACACAAAGGTGCCTTTAGGAAGCAAAATGGTGCAGTAGAATGAACATTGTCTGGATTAAGCATCAGAGATATCAATAGATGTCTACTGAATTTCAGAAGGACTATAAATAATAGCCAATTATCCTCTGTTTACAGAAATTAGAAAATGGATGTCATCTCTAAATAATGAACGGGCAGAAATCTAGCTTCGCCTAAATTCTTACCTGGGAATTTAGAGGAACTCCTTTCACCTTCAAAACTTGTTTCTAGATTAACTGGCTCATTTTTTTACATCCACAGGGATTTACTGAAGGCCTTCATGTAGCAGGCACTGGTTAGGACACGGAGCTAATTCTCCACTTCATTTGGCAGAAGAAGTTGAGTAAGAGGTCAAGAGAAGGCAGAGTGACTCTGTGTTTGCTCTGCTGATCAGAGGAGCCAGATGGGCAGCAGATGAAGATGGCCAGGAAAAGAGCAGATCCTAAGCTGAGGGGTCAAAGGGTGGGGGAGAAAATGCAGATAGACAGAGGTACTCCATATTAAAATGAGACAGCGAGTTTTGCTTTAATTCCTTCAACAAAGCAGATGCTAGTTTAGTTGACACATTCAACAAAATATAACAAGTGAACATTATTAGGAAAAAGATTGCCCTTTTTTTTTTTGGGTTTGGTTTTGTTACAAAAAGAGTAGACATTGTCAGCAAAAATTTTACACAGGCTGGAAATGTTTCCTAGTGTTTAGTGTAACATCACATCTGAAGCATCTTCATTATTATTCAGGTTGAGATCTGCTAGTGCGACGGAGGATGAAAGACAGGATTTTTGTTGCTAAATTCTTTTCCTGTGCCGTGTCTGAACTAGCTTCTTTATGTGTTGTTTCTGATGGCAGTCTGAAAGACCTCCAGATGAATAACTCACTTGAGATAGCAGCTGTGGAAATACATTGTTTAAAAAATGAAAGATCTGGCTGTTCAGCACAAGTGCTAACCACGACTGGCATTTGGATATGTGTCAGTTCAGCCGATGTCTGCTGGGAGTCACTGATAGTCCGAAAATGCTGGGACAGAGTATCAGAGAAAATGAACAGAATGTATTTATCACCATACTACTGGTATGAATTGTGGGTGCAGAAATAAAGATTTATGTTATCACTAGATTTCATACCCTTGGTGAAGTGCGGGGCAAATTATCTTATTTATTATGATTTATGTTTTGCAGTATTTAAAACTATTTTAGCAAGAACCCAAGAAATTAATATTGTCAGAGCACTTCAATAATCCCAGTCTCATATCTAGTTTCATAGAGCTTTTCTTACGGTTCTAAGAGCATGGTACATGTGTACTCATTTGCTCAGTCGTGTCCAACTCTTTGTGACTGTAGCCCATCAGGTTCCTCTGTCCATGGGATTTTCCAGGAAAGAATACTGGAGCAGGTTGCCATTTCCTACTCTAGGGGATCTTCCTGACCCAGGGATCCAACCTGCGTCTCCTGAATTGGCCGGCGGATTCTTTACCACTGTGCCACCTGGGAAGCCCAAGAACATGGTACCACAACCATTATCATAGATGTGACATGAAACACTTGTTGCAGAGTTCTTTTGTTGGATATCACAAACTGAGGCGATTTTTACTTTAAATGCAACACCTCATTCAGTGTCTTGGATATGAGATTTGTGCAACTTGGAGGTTGTGGGTGGGAGAGGAAGGCCCTCTGTGAATAAAACGGGAGAGAAGTCAGTGGAGAAAGAAGAAAGAAGGCAAACTCCTCTGAGGAAAAGCCTCAGAATTGGTCTTCCCTACTGGAGTAGATTGTTGGATAACAGTTTTCCTGTTTGTTTTTAAATTGTTGAAACTTTATAACAAACATTCCCATTACCAAAACTTATTATCTTGTTCCAACACTCAAAAAATAATACATTTTTTAGTTATATAGGAGGAAACTAAGGCACAGGTAAGGAGATTGTCCAAGCCCACACCCTCTTGTCCTTTTGTATGCAAGGACTCTTTAGTGCCAAGGACATCGAACATGTCTTTTCTTTTTAAGCGATCAATAAGAGCCATGTCTCCTCGATCGTGATGATACATAACACTGATAGCTCATGGATCATCAGAAATGAAAACCAGACTGATGTCGTTTTTTAAAGCCAAGAGTTTAGAGGAACGATCAGTTAGAATTTTTGTTTTCATTGCCTGTTGGTGCACATCCATCAAATCTCTTCCAAGCTTTGGAGAGATTAAAAGGTGACTCAAGGTGGTGAAACAGAAAACTGGATTTCACTCTGTACTTTGTTTTCTTTCTTTTCAGCACAAATGAAGCTTGAGAGATTCTCATAAGTCTTCTTTAGAGATTTGCCCCAGTGACAATGCATGATTATAAAGGGACAATGACACGGGCTGAATGTCACCAATAAAGTCAGTAAATATGTGATTTTGGTGGCTCAAAGAACTGCAATATCTTCAAGAAACTTTTCCAGAGACAGAGTTATAGCTTCCACTGGAGATGGTGATTTTATTTTGTTAATATGTACAAGGAGCTGATATTGAGGTCAATGTAGCAGTCAGTTTACTCACTATTTTATATATTTTGCTAACATAAAAATTTTGTGTATACTTTCATGTGGGTAGGGTGATGATACATTGAACATTAACAGATTACTTTTCTCTCTTCTGAGTATACAAGCTTCTGGCTACACTGCTTCAAATAAGGAAAGCTAAAACACACAAAAGCAAATACATTAAATCTTACCTTTTGTGTTTCAAAAGCCTGGGTCCTGGGGGCAGGAAAGGAGACACAGAATATAGAATTGCACATGATGCAGGGAGAGTCAGTTCTTCATTCCTGAAACTAGAAACGGTCCTAGTTTATGAGAGAAGGGATAAAGCTACAAGGTAAACATAAGAGTTGGCTGTTGAAAGTTCCTGAAAAAAGACCCTTGGAGAAAGGCATGGCGACCCACTCCAGTATTCTTGCCTGGAGAACCCTGTGGACAGAGGAGCCTCGTGGCTCTAGTCCACTGGGTCGCAAAGAGCTGGACATGACTGAAGCGACTTAGCAACCTACCATACTCCCCTGGGCTAAATCTGCAGCCCTTAGATAGTATTCGGGGAATCAGAGCATTCCTATCTTGGTGAGGTTTGAGAGAATGGGGTGGGGCACAGTGGGTGGAAGGGAGAAGGGGAATACAGGCAGCAAGACTATCTTTGTGCATTCCCAACTGTGGCTTGGAAGCCAGTGGTAAAGAATCTGCCTGCCAGTTCAGGAGACATGAAAGATGTGGGTTTGATCCCTGGGTTGGAAATGGCAACCTTCTCCAGTATTTCTGCCTGGAAAATTCCATGGACAGAAGAGCCTGATGGGCTACAGTCCATGGGGTTGCAAAGAGTCAGACATGACTGAGTGCGTGTGCGCGCGCGTGCACACACACACACACATACACACAACTGTGGCTTGAAGCAATAGAGTAGAAACGGTTGTGTGGTGTTCAGGCATACAGGGGTAAGACAGTTTCATAGTTCTCTACCCCAGTGAGAATGAGGAGCACTTTGTTGTCTCTCTGCTCATCAGTAGCATGGAACTACCTTACCTATTCCCACCAAATTTCCCACCATCCTCAGTGGGGTGGGAGCACTAAATGGTCGCTAAGTGTCCAGGAGGAGTGGCTGGGGATGACTGGGAGAGCAACACCCGAGGGGCCTTGCTCTGGGTAGTAGTGAAGGGTGATGCAGTAGCCTCCCATGAGCATAGATGACTGAAGGCCAGGCTGAACAATATCCATCTTAGCAAAGCATTGTTTAAAACACACTATATTTCTGTAGTGCTTTGAGATAAAGGAGCGTCATGACTGTAACCTGCTCACAAATGGTTGGTGTGGGAATAGGAAGATGGTAAAGCAATTGTGATGAAATATTAACATTTGGGGGAATCTGAGGGGGTCTGCAAAATTTACTAGTGTATTCTATATATCTGAAATTCTTTCAAAATAAAAAATGAGAGATAGAGAGGCAGCGGGAAAGATAGGGAGGATGAGAACCAAGAAATAAAAAAATTAAAGCTGGAAGGGAGGTCTGGGTTGTGTTAAAGGTATGCAGTAAAACATTTTTTCAGAAATAGTAGCCCTGAAGTACAGAATTAGTGATGACTGGGAGCCACCTCTTTACTCTGAAAAGAGACAAGACAGAGCAGGCTCACAGGAGCTTGAGGACCCAGAGGGGCAAGCCTTGAAGGAGAGTGTTAATTTCTTTTAAGTTGAAGTTAATATAAAGTGAACTTAATGTGACTTGAGGCAGCTCACAATTTACAGAAAGATAAGGTTTAGAAAACTTGAATTTTCTGTGAGTTAGATAAGTGTCAAATGTCTGATTTTGCCTAGAAGCACTTATTTAAAATTAAATTAATATCATTATTTATTATCTAATTCAGTGATGAAATGTGTTAGTTTTACATAATGTTGAGCACTGTGTTCCAGGTGTTGTAGGGGCTATAATGAACATGGTAGAATTGTAATTATAAAGATACGATACTTCCAAGGTGTTTGTGAGTCTTTAGGACTCACCGTGAAATGATAACATTTAAGAATTATTGTACAGAGCATATAGGTAAAATGTTAATGCAGCAAGAGAAAAATTATTTACATTGGGGAGCAAGGAAAGGTTATGTGGAAGAAGTGACCTTTCAGCTGCATTTTGAAGGGTCAGTAGTGGATTTTAGTGAATAGAGATGGGATGTTAAGAATAGCCCTTATGAGAAGATGAATATGAGTTAAGGTATAGACCCAAGTAAGGGTTCTGAGCGCTGGGTGGGTGGGTGCTACTTTGGGAACTAGGTATAGTGGAGTATGGTCTTCCCTGGTGGTTCAGATGATAAAGAATCTGCCTGCAACATAGGAGACCCAGGTTTGATCCCTGGGTTGGGAAGATCCCCTGGAGAAGGGAATGGAAACCCACTCCAGTATTCTTGCCTGGAGAATTCCATGGACAGATGAGGCTGATGGGCTACAGTCCATGGGGTCACAAAGAGTTGGACATGACTGAACAACTCACACTGGCCGACTGACTGACTGATGGTGGCATATGCAGGTATACAGGCAGATTGGAACATACTCCAGAGGTGCCTGATTCTTTAAAAGAATTCAGTGGTTCCAATTTTTGAAACATTTAGTTTGTTTTTCCATCTGGAGGTTGTTTTGATACCTGTTTTGAAGTAGGATCCTTTGTAATACTCTATCTCTGCCTCTTCCTTACTGTCCATTGTCCTAAATATTCAGTAAATGATTATCTTCGCTTCCTTCCTTTCTCTATCCCCTATACATCTAGTAAAACACTGAGTTCTATCAATATACTGTAAATAAACAGTATACAATATACTGTAAAACCATCAAGTATTTATATTTTCTCTAGCATTATTGTCAACACTTCAAGACATAATCATCTGCTACCTGAATTACTTGAACAATTTCTCCAGCAACCTTCTGGCTAGTCATGGCATCTACCTCTTCCTCTTATGATCCATTTTAAAATGGAAAACCTGATCAAGTCATCTGTCTGCTTAAAATTATTCAGTAGCTTCCCAGTGCCCTTATATAAAGTTCAGAATCTCTAATATATCACACAGAGTCTTGCATAATTTGATTCCTGCCTACCCTTGAAGATTCATTTCTTACCACAGTCTCATTATTCTGTGTTCCAGTCGCAGAGAACCTCTTTCTGCTCACTATGCCCTTCTTCATGCCAGGACAACTCGTTACCTCCTGCTTCAGATCTCAGCTTCTAAGACACTTTCTCATGGTAGCTGCCTCGGATGCC
This sequence comes from Cervus elaphus, assembly GCF_910594005.1. Classification (NCBI taxonomy): domain Eukaryota; kingdom Metazoa; phylum Chordata; class Mammalia; order Artiodactyla; family Cervidae; genus Cervus; species Cervus elaphus. The sequence continues at coordinate 29,697,599 of NC_057840.1, forward strand.
TGAATATAAGTTGGTTCATCCTTTAAAACATTCTTCTAGTGCCCCACTCATCTCCTTTGCCATGTATATAATTGCTTATCGTATAATAGTCTTCCCCACTAGACTATAGTCTCAACAAGGCAGAACCTAGTTTGTTTTTCCTTCCCAGTATCCTGAGTGGTTCCTGATACATGCAGATGATACAGATATATCCACTGACTGATCAAACCCTTCCTTTCCCCTATTGATTCGTGATGTATTCTTTGTCATATGTTAACATATTTAAAGTCCCTTTCTAAGCTGTTCTATTCCATTGATCTTGATTTCTCCCCCCACCTATCATCTCTCTATCTCCTATTTATCATCATTCATCTATTTTCAGTGACATTACTACCATTTAACTGTGACAGCTTTTAAATGTTTTGATGTCATTTTTTGATGTCATTTTAAAAGTAAAAATTCACAAACCTATTCTTTCCTGTTTATCTATTTTTCTAGATTAGACTAAGAACTCTTACAGTTCTGACTAGGATAATGTAAAACTGGATTTTAGAAAGAATCCAAACTTTTAAAATAGTGGTAATACTTTCAATGCTTTTTGCATGCAAAGCATGATAAGCTTTTCTATTTAGTCATGTTTTTCTTCAAGTCTCTAAGTAATATTTGCATTTATTGTTTGTGAAAAACCTGGAAGAAAATAAAGTGCATGTTTATTTACTATCTGGACAGAAATAATTTTCTAAACATTAAAGCAATAGAAGAGCTAACAATGGAAAAGGTTGATTGATACAGCTCTCTAACAATGAATGCAACAGTGTATGTTTAAACACACTATAAAAAAAGATTAAAAGACATGTGGGAAACTGGGGGGATAATTGCAGTAGAGATGCCAAATGGCTTCTTCCCTTACCAAATAAGAAATGACACAAATTGATATGAACAACATTAGTTTTTCAAAGAAAAATAGACAAAGAACTTGAGCAATTTTCAGAAAAGGAATTTAAAATGTCATAGATATTCTTTTAAAGTAATTCTATTTCTGACATGTCACTGTTTGCCTCAGCTGTTTTTAGATCACATGTAAGACTCTTTGGTTGAATGATACCTACCAGGTATTTAAAGTAACTAGATCCTTTGTTAAATATAGGTTACAGGCTTTAAAATTTTATTTAAATATCTTCTCAGTGCTTTTCTGTTTAGATATGTAGGGGGAAAATAGATAAAAGTGGCATTTTCTATATTTCATGTGTGCTTGCTCTCTCAGTTATGCCCGACTCTTGTGAACCAATAGACTGTAGCCCACCAGGCTCCTCTGTCCATGAGATTCTCCAGGCAAGAATACTGGAAAGTGAGGTTGCTCAGTCATGTCCAACTCTTTGCGACCCCACGGACTGTAGCCTACCAGGCTCCTCCATCCATGGGATTTTCCAGGCAAGAGTACTGGAGCAGGTTGCCATTTCCTTCTCCAGGGGATCTTCCTGACCCAGGAATCAAACCCAGATCTCCTGCATTGCAGGCAGATTGTTTACCATCTGAACTACAAGGGAAGCCCCTTTCCCCCCTATATTTCATAGAGAGAGAAGAAAGATCTTAGAACTTAATTGACTGTAGACATGTATAAACCAGTGTTCTTTTCAGTGTATGTTGATTTCAAAAGTGTTTATTAGCATTTTCTTTTATTGTCATTAATCCAGGTGTTATGCTTTTATTGGCTTTGAGGAACAAGGACCTGAGTTTTCTTGGATAATTTATCTCATTATATACTTTGAAATTGAGAATGATATTTGATGTAACTGCTGAAAATTATTCTGGAATTGCTGAGTTTATTTAGCAAAAATTGACCAAGTTATTACTTTATGCTGTCACAGTCTACATTCTGGGGATATAAAAATGGAAGACTGTGCCAGCCATCAAAACAGTACTGGAGTATGTGAGTGGTATTTCTTGCTTTGTATGATAGGTGATATATGTCAGTTAGGTTTGAAGAAGCCAAGACATAATACCCTTCTTCTCTTTCTGGTTACGGAATATTAAGAAGGAATCCAAGAGATAGTAATCAAATCTTCACTTTTCCTTCTGTTAAGGATAAGTTAGAGTATTTGGCTCGACCTACGGCAATAACGAGCTACAGAAATTCTGATTTGCCATTCCTCCCCCCAGTATCCCACTGAATTGAAACCATCCATCTAAAACTACAGCTTTCTCCCTGAAGGACAAAACTTGTCTTAATTAGCTTACAATACAGCAGGGGAAAACTGTGCCCCTATGGCAGACTATTTTGTAGGAAAAGAGGGCTGAGAGCTACACAAGCTCAGTCTTCCCCAAACCGCTAAACAGAGAGTAATCGCCCTACCTTGAAAAGAGGACTGAGAAAGGGCCAGGTATTTTTGTCACCCAAGGAGTAAGAGTTTTCTCTCTTGTTACTGTTGTTCAGTTGCTAAGTCGTGTCTGGCTCTTTGCGATCCCATGGAATGCAGCACGCCAGACTTCGCTGTCTTTCACCATCTCCCAGAGTTTGCTCAAACTCATGTCCATCGAGTCGGTAATACCATCCAGCCAACTCATCCTCTGTTGCCCCCTTTCTTCCTGCCTTCAATCTTTCCCAATATCATGGTCTTTTCCAATGAGTCGGTTCTTCGCATCAGGTGGCCAAAGAATTGGGGCTTCAGCTTCAGCATCAGTCCTTACAATGAATATTCAGGACTGATTTCCTTTAGGATGGACTGGTGTGATCTCCTTTCAGTCCAAGGGACTTTCAAGAGTCTTTTCCAGCACAATTCAAAAGCATCCATTCTTTGGCGCTCAGCCCACTTTCTGGTCCAACTCTCACATCTGTACATGACTACTGGAAAAACCACAGCTTTGACTAGATGGACCTTTGTTGGCAAAAGTACGGCTCTGCTTTTTAATATGCTGCCTAGGTTTGTCATCGCTTTTCTTCCAAGGTACAAGCATCTTTTAATTTCATGGCTGCAGCCACTGTCTGCAGTGATTTTGGAGCCCAAGAAAATAAAATCTGCCACTGTTTCTATTTTTCCAACATTTATTTGCCATGAAGTTATGGGATCAGATGCCATGATCATAGTTTTTTGAATGTTGAGTTCTAAGCCAACTCTTGTATACATATATAAAAAGTAGCAGATAAGCACTACCTCTAACTCTACCCCAGCTTTTTTGTTTTCTCAGTCTGCTGAGCTTAATACCCAAGCCTGTGGTCTTTAGGAGTATGACTGTTCTCCTCAGCGGGCAGAGATCATAAATCTATCCTACTCTTACCTTCTGGAACATCTACTTACAACACCACCACTCTTCCTAGGCTGTCTCTCTGAGACCACTGGTGGGCAGTGTAGATGTGCAGTGGACCAGAACTGCTCATCAGTTGAATTACTTCGAAGACTTTGCTCCTGTCTATGACTGCAATTCCTTTTTCTAATCCCCAACCCAAATTATGTCTAGCCTTGTAATCAAGGTAATTCCCTGAAAGTTGCTCAGGGATAGCAAATGGCAACAAAAAGGTGCTCTGATAATATTGCAATGGTAGTGTAAAAATGTATCCAAATGTGGAGTTTCCCCCTTTTATTGAATTCACAGGCCAAAGAGATAAAAAAAAAATTCACTTATATGTGAGGAGGTCTGCTTTTACAGTGGTTGCCACTGCTTCTAGCTATAAAAGAGGCCTATGAAACCCACTTCCTAGGAGAAATTTCCCCATATTCCCTCATCTGTTTCTTTCTTAGCTGACACCTTAGGAAAATTTATTTCTTCTAAAAGCTGAGCCTTAAAGGGGTCCATGTAGAGGGGTGGATTCATTGTTTTATGAATTTATTATTTAAATTATTTAAGTTGCTTGCATTTGCATTTCTCATTCAACACCACCTTTGGAAATCTGTCATATCAAGTGATATAAATTTATTCTTTACAAAGACTGCATAATATTCGCTGGTGTAAACATATGGTAATTTACATGTTCTTCCTTAATCTATGTGATCTGATTTCTGTGGAAGCAGAGATGGCATTCTTGGTGTTCGAACCTTTGTATAATCTCCTCCCCTTGAATGTGTAGAGGACCTATGACTTGCATCTAACCAGTGGAGCACGGCAAAGGTGATGGATGTCACTCTGGTGACTGTTACATTATATAAGACTGTCTCAATAGCACCTTCCCTCAGGAGACTCTTCTGGCTTGGTGAAGTGACTATGGTGGAGAGGCCCATTTCGTACAGAACTGAAGGCCTCCTACAAACAGGTGACCCTTGAGAGATGAGGGCAGTGTCTAGCCCAGAACCAGGAAGAAGCCAGAGACTTCAATCTTACAATCACAAGGAAATTAATTCCACCAAAAAAATGAATGAGACTGAAAATAAAACTCTGCCCCAGTCAAACCACCACATGAGAATGCCGCCTAGATGACAGCTCGATCACAACTTCATAAAACCCTAAGGGGAGGACCCAGTTAAGCTGTACCTTGAGTTCCGATACATAAATGCATGTTGTTTGGAGTCATTAAATTTGTGCTAGTTTGTTACCTAGTAATAGGAAAATCATAGAACTTTTCCCCCTGTGACTTTCTTTCTTTCTTACTGAAAATAATGATCAATAAATATCTATATATTTATGGTTTTATTTTATAAGATAGATTTTGTCCAGGAGTTTGATTGCTATTTATATTTTTTAATTAAAAAATATGATGCCTGATTTTGTTCTGAAGAAGGTATAACAATTCACACTTTGCCAGCAATGTGAAAGAGCATACTTTTTCCTTTAATCTTATTAGTAATAGGTTCAAATCCTTTCCCATTTGATAGGTATAAAAAGATCTTTCAGGGTTACATTAATTTACATTTCAGTGCCAGTTAGTGAGTTTGAACATATTTTCATGTTTCCTCATCATTAGGGTTAGCTCTTCTGTGAATTTCTCTTTCATATTCTTTGCCAATTTCCTCCTCTTGGTATATTTTCGGCTCCTTTTTATTTTGTAATAGGTCTTTGTGTATTTTAATATTAACCTTTACTTTTGTATATTGCAGATTTTTTAAAACTCTAGTCTGTTCTCTATTGACTTTGCTTATTAGATAATTTTCATGATAAAATTTAAAATTTTTGCTGAAAGAGATATTTTTCTTTTATTAATAACTGCTGAGAGTCCAATTTTGTCTAAGGAGATCCATCCCCTTATTTCCCCCACCCAGCCCATAGGATATTTATGTTTTTAGGACTTTGTCTAGACTTTCTTTTTGTATGACTTCCCTGGTGGCTCAGACGGTAAAGCGTCTGCCTACACTGCAGGAGACCCAGGTTTGATCCCTGGGTTGGGAAGATCCCCTGGAGAAGAAAATGCAACCCACTCCAGTACTCTTGCCTGAAAAATCCCATGGATGGAGAAAGGTTGATTTATTTTCTTTAGGGTCTGTAGCCAGTTGTATTAGCAAAATACAAATTGCCAAGTTAACTCAAGAAAAGTTAGAAAACTTGAATAAACTATCACAAAAGACATTCAGTTCAGTTCAGTTCAGTTGCTCAGTTGTGTCTGACTCTGCGACCCCATGAACCACAGCACACCAGGCCTCCCTGTCCATCACCAACTTCCAGAGTCCACCCAAACCCATGTCCATTGAGTCGGTGATGCCGTTCAACCATCTCATCCTCTGTTGTCCCCTTCTCCTCCTGCCCTCAATCTTTCCCAGCATCAGGGTCTTTTCCAATGAGTCAGCTCTTTGCATCAGGTGACCAAAGTATGAGTTTCGGCTTCAACATCAGTTCTTTCAATGAACACCCAAGACTGATCTTCTTTAGGCTGGACTGGTTGGATCTCCTTGCAGTCCAAGGGACTCTCAAGAGTCTTCTCTAACACCACTGTTCAAAAGCATCAATTCTTCCCCGCTCAGCTTTCTTTATAGTCCAACTCTCGCATCCATACATGACCACTGGAAAAACCATAGCCTTGACTAGACGGACCTTTGTTGGCAAAGTAATGTCTCTGCTTTTTAATATGCTGTCTAGGTTGGTCATAGCTTTTCTTCCAAGGAGCAAGCATCTTTTAATTTCATGGCTGCAATCACCATCTGCAGTGATTTTGGAGCCCAGAAAAATAAATTCAGTCACTGTTTCCACTGTTGCCCCATCTATTTGCCATGAAGTGATGGGACCAGTTGCCATGATCTTAGTTTTCTGAATGTTAAGCTTTAAGCCAACTTTTTCACTCTCCTCTTTCACTTTCATCAAGAGGCTCTTTAGTTCCTCTTCACTTTCTACCACAAGGGTGGTGTCATCTGCATATCTGAGGTTATTGATATTTCTCCCGGCAATCTTGATTTCAGTTTGTGCTTCTTCCAGCCCAGCGTTTCTCATGATGTACTCTGCATATAAGTTAAATAAGCAGGATGATAATATACAGCCTTGACATACTCCTTTCCTATTTGGAACCAGTCTGTTGTTCCATGTCCAGTTCTAACTGTTGCTTCCTGACCTGCATACAGGTTTCTCAAGAGGCAGGTCAGGTGGTCTGGTATTCCCATCTCTTTCAGAATTTTCCACAGTTTATTGTGATCCACACAGTCAAAGGCTTTGGCATCGTCAATAAAGCAGAAATAGATGTTTTTCTGGAACTCTTTTGCTTTTTTGATGATCCAGCAGATGTTGGCAATTTCATCTCTGATTTCTCTGCCTTTTCTAAAACCAGCTGGAACATCTGGAAGTTCACGGTTCACGTATTGCTGAAGCCTGACTTGGAGAATTTTAAGGATCACTTTACTAGCATGTGAAAAGAGTGCAATTGTACAGTAGTTTGAGCATTCTTGGGCATTGCCTTTCTTTGGGGTTGGAAAAATTAAAAAATATACTTTTGAAAAGCCCCAGTGGATTTATAGCTACATTTTAACTGCCTGTAAATAATATATAATCCCAATGTGACTTAAAACTTTGATTGTCAAAATATGGTCCTAGGACCAGCAACATTAACATCATCTAGGGATTCATTATGAATTAATGTGAAGTCTCAGCTACCACTTTGACTTAGTGAATCAGAACTTGCATTTTAGCAATATTCTACGTGATATATACATACATTCGTGTTTGAGAGGCACTGATTTAAATCATCGCTAGTGGTAGAAGATTTGGAAAGCTCTAAGTTTTTAAAGTTGTTGTCATAGAGTTCCATGCAGTGTTCACTTTATATTCTACTGCTCTTGCCTCCCTCTTATGTTTCCTTTCTTCATCCACACTTTGACTACTTTTGTTTATTTTTATTTCCCCTTAAATATGCTTATAATCGGTTTATCAATTTTAATGATCTTTTAAAAAGAGCCGTCATTTTTGATTCTGCCACTGTGTTCTCTCATTAATTTCAGCTTTTAGCTAAACTAGTTCTATTTCCTTTTGGTTTAATTTTTGTCTAATTGCAAAATAAATGATGTTTTCTTTCTTTTGGCATAATGAAGGCACATAATTCTGTTCTTTCCTTTGTGTATAGCTTTTTCTGTGCTCTTTAGGTCAAAATTTTCTTTTTCCTTTTCTTTTGTTTTTCCTCTTTTATCTAAATGTAATCCAGAATTATGATTTTTAACTTCTAAGTACATAAAATATTTTTATGTAACATGCTTATTTTATTATTAGACTGAGTCCTTTTTAAAATAGCTTCAGATTTGTACAATTGTACATTTGTGTACAATTATATATTTTAATTTTATAAATGTTGCAGGGACACACAAAAATTATACATTCTCTATTTCTATTGAATGGATGAATATTCAACTCCTTTGTGCCTTTATTTTTTAATTTTATTTTTGTCTCATATCTGTGCAGAAAGAGGTTCTTATTTAGTGCTCTGACTGTAGGTATAGAAAGAGATCAAAGATTGGTGATTACTACTTTTTTTTCATCTTCTTCTACCCTAAGATCTCTTGTCTGTTATTTGATTGAAAAGTTTTTCTCAGATAGTGTGCAAGTTGGCAAAGTTTGAATTCGTATTCATAAAAAATGTCTAGATGTGAATGACTTTATTCTTTTACTCTGTATTCGTTTTTACATCCAGATATTTTTGTTTATGGCATATTGTGCCATTGCACCTTTGCTTGAATTTCTGTTTATAAGATCAGGATGTATTCTCCCAGGAGAACCATATCCGAATGCCAGTTATCACCCTGCCTACCTTCCCTTGACTATGGTGCATCTTCTCTAGTCACTGTCAGTTGTCCAAATTTCATACAGTTCTTGGTCATGTGCCTTTAGGGCATAAACAATAGCTGCATTCCTATTAGAATAGCTGCGTTTCCTTAGGCCTCATCTAAATGATTTCCTGTAATCACCTGAGATTGTTCAGGTCTTTGAGAGTCCACTTGGTTTTAGTGTGGATTCTCTACAGACAACTTCACAAATGTACTTCTTAGTAGTTTCCTGGGTCATACTTCCTTCTGGGGAAGCCTTCCAAATTGCTCTCTGAGATCTTGCTTCTCTTGTCTATTCGATTTCACTGGGTTTTTATGCTGTCTTATCTAGTGAATGGCTAAAATACTTATTCATCTTCAAGCTCCCTCTTTATGAGCTATTACACACAGGTTCATTTTTTTTAAAGCAGGTATTCTAGCCTGGTCTTCAAGATCTCAGTTTTTTCTTTGGCAATTGTCTCACTTATACACTAAGATCTCATCATTCTGTCTAAGGAAAACTCTTTTCCTCCAGCTTATTCAGTATCATTCTTGTTCACTGTCTCATTGCTTCTGTTTTCGCACTCAGGCTGAAGTATAACTAGCCAACGCATTCCCTCCTTGGCTTCCTCAGTAAGCATGATTCTTAACAACAATATGTTCAAGGCCCAGGCATTTTAAGTTCTTCTTAGTCTCTTGAGTTTACAGCTATTTTATTTTTGGTTTATTTTTCTTCCTGCATTAAACACACTTGTTCCTTTTTAGTTGTTGTTGTTTTTTAACTGGAGGATAATTGTTTTATAGTATTGTGTTGGTTTCTGCCATACATCAACATGAATCACCCATAGGTATATGTGTGTCCTAACACTCTTGAACCTCCCACCCCATCCCATTCCTCTAGGTTGTTACAGAGCAATGGGTTTGAGCTCCCTTGTCATACAAAAAATTCCCACTGGCTATCTATTTTAAATATGATGATGTATATGTTTCAGGGCTACTCTTTGAATCTGTCCTTCCCTCTCCTTCCACCACTGGGTCCACGTCTGTTCTCCACGCCTGTGTCTCCATTGCTGCTCTGCAAATAGGTTGATCAGTGCTGTCTTTCTGGATTCCATGTATATGGGTTAATACATGGAATTTGTGTTTCTCTTTCTGACATTTCACTCTGTATAATAGGCTCTAGGTTCATCCACCTCATTAAAACTAACTTAAATGCATTCCTTTCTATGGCTGAGTAATATTCCTTTTATATATACAGCAACTTCTTTATCCATTCATCTGTCAATGGGTATCTAGGTTGCTTCCATGTCCTAGCTATTGTAAATAACATCCATGTCATTTCTGTGTGTTCAGTTCAGTTGCTCAGTCATGTCCGACTCTTTGTGACCCCATGAATCACAGCATGCCAGGCCTCCCTGTCCATCACCAACTCCCAGAGTTTAATCAAACCCATGTCCATCGAGTCGGTGATGCCATCCAACCATCTCATCCTCTGTTGTCCCCTTCTCCTCCTGCCCCCAATCCCTCCCAGCATCAGGGTCTTTCCCAGTGAGGCAACTCTTCGCATGAGGTGGCCAGAGTATTGGAGTTTCAGCTTCAGCATCAGTCCTTCCAATGAACACCCAGGACTGATCTCCTTTAGGATGGACTGGTTGGATCTCCTTGCAGTCCAAGGGACTCTCAAGAGTCTTCTCCAACATCATAGTTCAAAAGCATCAGTTTTTCGGCTCTCAGCTTTCTTCCTAGTCCAACTCTCACATCCATACATGACCACTGGAAAAACCATAGCCTTGACCAGATGGACCTTTGTTGGCAAAGTAATGTCTCTGCTTTTTAATATGCTATCTAGGTTGGTCATAACTTTCCTTCCAAGGAGTAAGCGTCTTTTAATTTCATGGCTGCAATCACCATCTGCAGTGATTTTGGAGCCCCCAAAAATAAAGTCTGACACTGTTTCCACTGTCTCCCCATCTATCTCCCATGAAGTGATAGGTCATAGTAAATCTCTGAAATGCAAAACTGATATCCTAGTATTTTCAATATCAAGCTACAGCCTCTGTGAGGCCATCAGTTTGGAGGATAATTCTAAAAGACTTGTGAAAAAGCTATATGAAGCCAATAGATTAGTTTCTCCATAGTTTTCTTTTTAACTCTTGTATGTCAAGACATAGAAAAGTGCAGTTTGGGGCAGCAAATGTAGAACTATTTACCTGTGCCTTATTTGAGATCTGCTTTAGCAGAACTTTGGACTGGGAGTTACTTAGCTGCTTCTATACTTTAGAGACTCACCTTATGTATTCTTATGTATTTGACTGAGAAATACAATAAAACAAATTAAATGCGATTTACCCTCAAGTGCCTAAAAGCCTTTGTGTGAAAACTCTGCTTACTTTAAAGTTAGCCTTTATTGGAACAGAACAGACTCTTTTACCTCAATGTAATCTCTGTCCCATTGGCCTTTTTTAAGCCTTAGCTGTGCTGTATAAGTCAGGTCAAGTTAAGCCACAAAGAAACACACAGACCATAATTACTAAGCCCCACATTCCCTCAACAATTAAAAGTCCAGCCACATAGTGACAATAAAAGCCATGGTAAACCACTGCAGTGAAACAAAAACAAAAACAGTGCCCGCCGCCCCCCCCACCAAAAATAGTGGCTTAGATTTCCTAAAGCTTCAAATTTCACTCCTATCTTTCTACACACTGCCCACATTTTGGCCAAGGGTTTATTGCTCTGTGTTTTCAGCCCATGAACCATTAAGTTAGGGCTAGAAAAGGCCAATCAATAGTATTCCTCTTTTCCTGAGCTTGGAAAAACACCCAAAAGTATACTCAGGAATTAAAAAAAAAGGTGATGGGAAAAATATCTGCTTTTATTCTGATGTGAATTAGAGAATGTGGCTTGACCTATAGCTATACTCTACCCTCTCATATGCTCCCTCAACTCAACCTGTGAATTGAACCGCCTGCAATGCAGGGAATGCAGGAGACATGGGTTCAATCTCTGGGTCAGGAAGATCCCCTGGAGAAGGAAATGGCAACCCACTCCAGTGTTCTTGCCTGAAAAGTCCCATGAACAGAAGAGTCTGGCGGGCTACAGCCCAAAGTGTCTCAAAGAGTCAAACATGACTGAGCAAATAAGCAAGCACGAGGCCTCATAAACTCAGACCTTGTAAGAAAGAACCTTCCTGGTAAAGTGACTAATGGATAAGGAGGAAAAAATGTGTGTCCTAAAGATTTTGTATTCTGAAACAGAGAAAGGAGTTGAACTGTTTATCTCAGTTCCTTCTTCCCCTTGTCAAGATCAGAGAAGTCTTTCCTCCCTCCCTGGTGAATGTGAAGCAGAGAAAGCCCTCCTGAGAAGCAGCACTCTCTCCACTTCTGAAATGTAAAGCCAGTAGGCAGGTAAGTTCCCCTCCTAACTTTTACAATTGTTGTTCAGTTGCCAGGTTGTGTCCAACTCTTTGTGACCCCATGGACTGCAGCACACCAGGCCTCCCTGTCCCTGACCATCTCCTGGAGTTACCCAAGTTCATGTCCATTGAATTGGCGATGCTATCCAACCATCTCATCCCCTGCCACCCTCTTCTCCTTTTGCTTTCAATGTTTCCCAGTATCAGGGTCTTTTCCAATGAGTTGACTATTTGTGCTAGTGTGCATCTATATATATACTTTATGATAGCATGCATATCAAGCTCTTTATAGCTGATGAAGTACTTAGCTCTGATTAAGATTTGGGTTGAGACACAGGAGTATGATATGGAAGCTGTTCAAAGAAATAGAAATGTGCTAGATTTTTGGTAGCTGGAAAGGTTCCTTTTAAAGAAAGGATCAGGATAAATGAGGAGGAGAGCCATACGATTGAAGGTTATGTTTAGGGAGCTGTGATAGTCCAGTGCTGCTAGAACACTGGAGAATACAGCTAGAAACAAGGGTGGAAAGTTATGCTGAAACTAGGTTTCCAAGCTCTTCATTTCATACTAAAAACTTTGGAGTTTATCACAAAGTTACTCATCTAAGGTTTTAAGTAGAAAAATGATTTTGGTGTTTATATTTTTGAAGGATAATTCCATGAGTAGTTACAGTAATATAGGGACAGCTTTGAAATGCAGATACGGAGTTCAGCAGAGAAACATGGTTGTAATTAAGAATTGTGAACAATTCTATGCCTGCTGCTTTAATAGAATTAAGAAGCTAGCACTCAGATTAATTTAGAGAGTTGAAAATACCATATGGAGGAGTGTTGCAAACTCAGAGAAAGGACAGGCTAAAAGAGATTCAAACATGGTGGCACCTTTGAATTGTTGACTATGCATGTTGCCACCTTTCATTTACTCCGTATCAGTCACCCAAGCTATGAATTTCTTTGAAGTAATTCCAAAGCCCATGATTCACTTTTCCATTCCCAACTATCTATACTTTTTCAAGGCCTTGTTACCTTATTATACCTGGGTGAATTTGGCCTGCACTAATCATTGGATGATCTTAACATCTTCACAGAGTTTTGGTTCTGTATTATCTTTAGGGATTAAATTTATGATATGATCTTGTCTCACTTGCATGGATCTGGTTGAGAGTTTACACAGAGCCATATAGGCATGAAGTATTGGCTTTATTTCAATGTGTGTATGGATGAAGGACATATACAGGCCTTCTGATTCTCTTGCAGATTGAATTTATCCATCTTGTCACAGGTGAGATGCTCTGACATGCATCTGAGGGAACTTACTGCCTGAAAGCTGGAAGCCCAATGCCTAATGTATCTGACTTAGAGGAAAGACAGAGGAAGAAAATACACCTTCCTTCTAGTTTTTGAACCAAACGACTCCCACTGGCAGAAAGTTAGGCGCTTGCCAATTTCACCAAGTTGATTTCTCTTTCCAAGAGGAGGAACAGCTTATAGAATAGAGTTGGAAATGTTTCTAGTAGCAGCAACCTTCCCCTTCCCAGAGATTGGAATAAAAGTTTCTAAACTTTGTGAATGAATGTAGGGGAGGCAGGAGCAGAATCTTATACTACATTATTCATCTTATGTACTATTTTCTAATGTTTTAGAATGTGTTCCTCTGTTTCTAGTTTGAAATCTCTCAGAGACCAGAGCCCATGCATATTACTTCAGTTTCTTCTCACATCAAAGAATGTTCTGAATAGATATATTTAGATTTTGTTGTAAACATGTAAAATGGGGTGTCATGTGGGAAAGTCTCACTGCTCTTCAAGATCTAGTTAGCATTGGCTTGAACTCTATAATTCTGTGCCGTTGCAAGATTTCTGTCAATTTTCAGGGCTTTGTATTTTCATGGTCTTGCCTGAATGCTGGTCTCCTGCTTCTAGATGTGCTGTTTAGCAGTGTATACATTTAATTCAGAAGTGGTCCTTAGAATATTTGTTAGTTTACACAGACTCAAAGCATCTATGAGTTTACTAGGTTTGACTGGTGAGCTGAGAGTTGAAGAGAAGGGTCCCTTGAGGCATAACTTAGTCAAAAACATGTATACCCACATTATGCATTCCTGTTCTCTAAAATCCTTTATGCTTACTCTTCAGAGATTTCCTGTCTTAGTCGTAGGCCCAGGCATTATGTTTTATATTCTCTCTGAGCCTCTTTTCCGCCCCCTTTTTTTGTTTCCTATATATACCTTCCCATACTTCCCTAGAAATTCTAAATGATTCAGTCTCTACCTTGCTAATCTAACCTTCTCCAGCTCCTTTTCCCAAACATACACAACCAAATCCACTAAGATGCTCAACACAGGACTTCCAAACATCCATGATCCATTAAGTCTATGATCTATTTTGAGTTAATATTTTTATGTTAAAAGTTATACAAATGATACTTTAAAATTTCATTTTACAATTGTTCGGTACTAGTATATACCTATATAATATAATATATGTATATTTATTATATATGCCAGGGAATAAGGTCTCCTCCCTTAGGAGTGATTTTGGATATAAATATTAAAAACAACTTTTTTTTCTGTTAGACTTAGGATAATATCCTTTTATATCTGTTAGTTTACTCCTACTTTAATAATAGAAAATGCATATTAAAACTGTATTAAGAAATCTCAGTGCCCATATCATATTAGGCCTTCTAAAATATAGAATAAAAATGAGTATGAGAATAAGTAAGACTTTGCAGAATTTTAATTCAGGACCCAAAGCTTAAATATTTGCCTCTGCTAATAGTGCTTATAAGAAACCAAAACAACCCCCCTCCCAACAGTTTCCAATATTGATTGATCATGTGATTTTCTTGTATATCTTGTATATTTCAGATATATTTTGGACACATAAAGACAACCAGGTACAAAGAAGTCCAATGGAAAAGTCAATTGTAAACTTTATTAAATTGGGATTAAACCTAATGAATTCCAGGTCTCTACAAACAGGAAAGAGTGAGAGGGATACCCCAAATATATCCCTTTTCCTTTCCTTAACTAGACCTTATTCCCTGGCATATATAATAAATATACATATATTATATTATATATTATATAGGTATATACTAGTACTGAACAATTGTAAAATGAAATTTTAAAGTATCATTTGTGTAACTTTTAACATAAAAATATTAACTCAAAATAGATCATAGACTTAATGGATCATGGATGTTTGGAAGTCCTATGTTGAACATCTTAGTGGATTTGGTTGTGTATGTTTGGGAAAAGGAGATGGAGAAGGGGTAGTTATGAAGGAACCTGCTTTGTCGAGGTAGCTAACAGTCAGTAGTCCTGGTCAAGGGCATAACTCTTTCTGGTAGTTATTACATTTAAACATGAGGCCTTATAATTCTTTTTTTTTTCATACTTATGTCATCAGCATTTCTATTCTATTCAACATAAGTTTCTGGAATCAATTACAATGTTAACATCTTCATGTGACTGATACGGGACATATTACTATATTTTTATACTCTATCAATGATTTCATAAGTTTGGTAATACCAAGAAATCTGCATTTCAAACAAGTTACTTAAATTACCCTATGTAACCATAATTAATCATTTCATTGTTAATGGAATGATGTCAGATAGTGAAAAGAAGTTATCCTATAAAGCCATGCCAAATCCATAGTCACCCCAAAACTCACTACTGGACATATCATTGCACTCCAGAGAGAAGAGATTCAGCTCCACCCACCAGAACACAGATACAAGATCCCCTAACCAGGAAACATTGACAAGCCACAAGTCCAACCCCACCCACAGGGAGCAAACTCCACAATATAGAGAAACCACAAACTTCCAGCCTACAGAAAGGCCACCCCAAACACAGCAATCTAAACAAAATGAAAAGGCAGAAAAATACTCATCAGGTAAAGGAACATGATAAATGCCCACCAAACCATAAAAAAGAGGAAGAGATAGGGATTCTACCTAAAAAAGAATTCAGAATAATGATAGTAAAGATGATCCAAAACCTTGAAAACAAAATGGAGTTACAGATAAATAGACTAGAGACAAGGATTGAGAAGATGCAATAAATGTTTAACAAGGACCTAGAAGAAATAAAAAAAGTCAATGAATAATGAATAATGCAATAACTGAGATCAAAAGCACTCTGGAGGGAACCAACAGTAGAATAACTGAGGAAGAAGATAGGATAAGTGAGGAGGAAGATAGAATGGTGGAAATAAATGAAGCAGAGAGGAAAAAAGAAAAAAATAATTGAAAGATATGAGGACAATCTCAGAGACCTCTGGGACAATGTTAAATACCCCAACACTCAAATCATAGGAGTCCCAGAAGAAGAAGACAAAAAGAAAGGGCATGAGAAAATGCTTGTGTAGATAGTAGTTGGAAACTTCCCTAAAATGGGGAAGGAAATAGCTACCCAAGTCCAAGAGTCCCAAACAGGATAAACCCCAGGCAAAGCACCCCAAGGCAAATATTGATCAAATTAACGAAGATCAAACACAAAGAGCAAATATTAAAAACACCAAGGGAAAAGCAACAAATAACACACAAGGGGATCCCCATGAGGATAACAGCTGATCTTTCAATAGAAACTCTTCAGGGCAGAGGGAATGGCAGGACATACTTAAAGTGATGAAAGAGAAAAACCTACAACCCAAATTACTATACTCAGCAAGGATCTCATTCAAATATGAAGGAGAAACCAAAAGCTTTATAGACAAGCAAAAACTGAGAGAATTCAGCACCACCAAACCAGCTCTCCAACAAATGCTAAAGGATCTTCTCTAGACAGGAAACAGAAAAGGTTTACAAACTCAAACACAAAACAACAAAGTAAATGGCAACGGGATCATACTTATCAATAATTACCTTAAATGTAAATGGGTTGAATGCCCCAACCAAAAGACAAAGACAGGCTGAATGGATAAAAAAAATAAGACCTCTATATATGCTGTCTATAAGAGACTTCAAACCAAGGGACACATACAGACTGAAAGTGAAGGGCTGGAAAAAGATATTTCATGCAAATAAAGACTAAAAGAAAGCAGGAGTAGCAATACTCATATCAGATAAAATAGACTTTAAAATAAAGGCTGTGAAAAGAGACAAAGAAGGACACTACATAATGATCAAAGGAACAATCCAAGAAGATATAATACTTATAAATATGTAAACACCCAATATAGGAGCACCGTAATACATAAGGCAAATGCTAATAAGTATGAAAGGGGAAATTAACAGTAACACAATAATAGTGGGAGACTTTAATACCCCACCCACACCTATGGATAGATCAACCAAACAGAAAGGGAGCAAGAAAACACAAACTTTAAATGATACAATGGACCTAATTGATATCTATAGTATATTTCACCCCAAAGAAATGAATTTCACCTTTTTCTCAAGTGCACACATAACATTCTCCAGGATAAATCACATCCTGGGCCATAAATCTAGCCTTGGTAAATAAAAAAAAAATTGAAATCATTTCAAGCATCTTTTCTGATCACAATGTGGTAAGATTAGATGCCAACTACAGGGGAAAAAACTGTTAAAAATACAAACATATGGAGGCTAAACAACATGCTTCTGAATAACCAACAAATCACAGAAGAAATCAAAATATGCATACAGACAAATGAAAATGAAAATATGACAACCTAAAGCCTATGGGATTTAGTAAAAGCTGTGCTAAGAGGAAGGTTCGTAGCAATACAAGTTTACCTCAAGAAACAAGAGAAAAATTAAATAAATTACCTAGCTTTACACCTAAAGCAAATAGAAAAAAAAAATGAAATGAATAACCCCAGGGTTAGTAGAAGGAAAGAAATCACAAAAATTAGGGCAGAAATAAATAAAAAAGAAACAAAAGAAACTAACAGCAAAAATCAACAAAACCAAAAGCTGGTTCTTTGAGAAGATAATAAAATGGACAAACCATTAGCCAGACTCATGAAGACAAAAAGGGAGAAGGATCAAATCAACAAAATTAGAAATGAAAATGGAGAAATTACTACAGACAACACAAAAATACAAATGATCATAAAAGACTACTATCAGCAACTATATGACAATAAAATGGATAACTTGGAAGAAAGGGAGAAATCTTAGAAAAATATAACCTTCCAATACTGAACCAGAAAGAAATATAAAATCTTAACAGACCCATCACAAGCACAGAAATCAAACTGTAATAAAAAGTCTTCCAACAAACAAAAGCTTAGGACCAGATGGCTTCACAGGTGAATTCTACCAGAATTTTAGAGAAGAGCCAACACCTGTCCTACTCAAACTCTTCCAGAAAATTTCAGAGGAAGGTAAACTCCCAAACTCATTCTATGAGGCCACCATCACCCTAATACCAAAACCAGACAAAGATGCCACAAAAAAAGAAAACTACAGGTCAATATCATGGATGAACATAGATGCAAAAATCCTCAACAAAATTCTAGCAAACAGAATCCAATAACATATTAAAAAGATCATACATCATGACCAAGTGGGCTTTACCGCAGGGCTGCAAGGACTTTTCAATATTCACAAATCAATGTGATACACCACAGAAACAGAAATAAAAGGAATCCAGATTGGGAAAAAAGTAAAACTCACACTGTTTGCAGATGACATGATCCTCTACATAGAAAACCCTAAAGACACCACCAGAAAATTACTAGAGCTAATCAATAAATATAGTAAAGTTGAAGGATATAAAATTAATGCATAGAAATGCCTTGTATTCTTATACACTAACAATGAGAAAGCATAAAGAGAAATTAAGGAAACAATTTCATTCACCATTGCGATGAAAAGAGTAAAATACTTAGGAATAGATCTACCTAGAGAAACAAAAGATCTATATATAGAAAACTATAAACCACAGATGAAAGAAATCAGAGGACACAAATAGATGGAGAAATAGACCATGTTCATGGATTGAGAGAATTATATAGTGAACATGAGTATACTACCCAAAGCAATCTATAGATTCAATGCAATCCCTATCAAGCTACCAATGGTAATTTTCACAGAACTAGAACAAATAATTTCACAATTTGTATGGAAATACAAAAAACCTCGAATAGCCAAAGTAATCTTGAGAAATAAGAATGGAACTGGTGGAGTCAATTTGCCTGACTTCACACTATACTACAAAGCTACAGTCATCAAGACAGTATGATACTGGCACAAAGACAGATCAATGGAACAAAATAGAAAGCTCAGAGATAAATCCACGCACCTATGGACACCTTATCTTTGACAAATGAGGCAAGAATGTACAATGGAGAAAAGACAACCTCTTTAACAAGTGGTGCTGGGAAAACTAGTCAACCACCTGTAAAAGAATGAAACTAGAACACTTTCTAACACCATATGCAAAGATAAACTCAAAATGGATTAAAGATCTAAATGTAAGACCAGAAACTATAAAACTCCTAGAGAAAAACGTAGGCAAAACACTCTCTGACATAAATCACAGCAGGATCCTCTATGACCCACCTCCTAGAGCAAGGGAAATAAAAGCAAAAATAAACAAATGGGACCTAATGAAACTTAAAAGCTTTTGCACAACAAAGGAAACTATAAGTAAGGTGAAAAGACAGCCTTCAGAATGGGAGAAAATAATAACAAATGAAGCAACAGACAAAGAATTAATCTCAAAAATATACAAGCAGCTCCTGCAGCTCAATACCAGAAAAATAAATGACCCAATCAAAAAATGGGCCAAAGAACTAAACAGACATTTCTCCAAAGAAGACATACAGATGGCTAACAAACACATGAAAAGATGCTCAACATCACTCATTATCAGAAAAATGCAAATCAAAACCACAATGAGGTACCATTACACGCCAGTCAGGATGGCTGCTATCCAAAAGTCTACAAGCAATAAATGCTGGAGAGGGTGTGGAGAAAAGGGAACACTCTTACACTGTTGGTGGGAATGCAAACTAGTACAGCCACTATGGAGAACAGTGTGGAGATTCCTTAAAAGAACTGGAAATAGAACTGCCATATGACCCAGCAATCCCACTCCTGGGCATACACACTGAGGAAACCAGATCTGAAAGAGACACGTGCACCCCAATGTTCATCGTAGCACTGTTTATAATAGCCAGGACATGGAAGCAACCTAGATGTCCATCAGCAGATGAATGGATAAGGAAGCTGTGGTACATATACACAATGGAATATTACTCAGCCATTAAAAAGAATACATTTGAATCAGTTCTAATGAGATGGATGAAACTGGAGCCCATTATACAGAGTGAAGTAAGCCAGAGAGATAAAGACCAATATAGTATACTACTGCATATATATGGAATTTAGAAAGATGGTAACGATAACCCTATATACAAAACAGAAAAAGAGACACAGATGCGCAGAACAGACTTTGGGATTCTGTGGGAGAAGATGAGGGTGGGATGTTCTGAGAGAATAGCATTGAAACAAGTATACTGTCAAGGGTGAAACAGATCACCAGCCCAGGTTGGATGCATGAGACAAGTGCTCAGGGCTGGTGCACTGGGAAGACCCAGAGGGAAGGGATGGGGGGTCAATCTGGATGGGGAATACATGTAAATCCATGGCTGATTCATGTCAATGTATGGCAAAACCCACTACAATACTGTAAAGTAATTAGCCTCCAACTAATAAAAATAAATGAAAAAAAAAAAAACCCCAAAGTGTATAAATCAAAGACAAAACAAACAAAAAGTATACAAGCAGCTCCTGCAGCTCAATACCAGAAAAATAAATGACCCAATCAAAAAATGGGCCAAGAACTAAACAGACATTTCTCTAAAGAAGACATACACTTGGCTAACAAACACATGAAAAGATGCTCAACGTCACTCATTATCAGAGAAATGCAAATCAAAAACCACAATGACGTACCATCTCACACTGATCAGAATGGCTGCTATCCAAAAGTCTACAAACAATAAATGCTGGAGAGGGTGCAGAGAAAAGGGAACCCTCTTACACTGTTGGTGGGAATGCAAACTAGTACAGCCACTATGGAGAACAGTGTGGAGATTCCTTAAAAAACTGGAAATAGAACTCCCATACAACCCAGCAATCCCACTGCTGGAATACACACCAAGGAAACCAGAATTGAAAGAGACACATGTACCCCAATGTTCATCATAGCACTGTTTACAATAGCTAGGACATGGAAACAACCTAGATGTTCATCAGCAGATGAATGGATAAGAAAGCTGTGGTACATATACACCATGGAATATTACTCATCTTTTAAAAAGAATGCATTTGAATCAGTTCTAAAGATGTGGATGAAACTGGAGCCTATTACACAGAGAGAAGTAAGTGAGAAAGAAAAACACCCATACTGTATATTAACACATATATATGGGATTTAGAAAGATGGTAATGATGACCCTATATGTGAGACAGCAAAAGAGCCACAGATATAAAGAACAGACTTTTGGACTCTGTGGGAGAAGGCGAGGGTGGGATGATTTGAGAGAACAGCATTGAAACATGTATATTACCATATGTGAAATAGATGACCAGTCCAAGTTCGATGCATGAAATAGGGCACTCAAAGCCGGTGCACTGGAACAACCCTGAGGGATGGGATGGGGAGGGATGTAGGAAGGGGGTTCACAATGGGGGACACATCAATGGGTACATCCATGGCCGATTCATGTCAATGTATGGCAAAAACCGCCAAAATATTGTAAAGTAATTAGCCTCCAATTAAAATAAATTAATTAATTTTTTAAAAAGTTATCTTAAATGGCATGTACTCAAACTCAGCAAAGACTTGAACACTCATTTTAAACCATAATTACTTGCACTCGAATAGGATAACAATCAATCTCATTGAGATAGGTCATTGAGGATCTACTATAGGGTCATGACTGAACTCTCAAATCTGAGATGATGCTCTAAGAATCATGTACTAGTTTTAAAAAGGGATTCAGGGCAGTGGTTATGTGATAAAAGGCAAGGCTGGCATTTCGTATAAGCTGCCATTAGATGATTCCTCCAGAATGCCAAATGTGGTTTCATTAACAATCAAAATTAATGCAAAAGCTATTATACTACTGAATTCCAGTGTTCATATAGTAGTATATTGTCCAACTAAATGATCTGTCTGACCAAGGGGATAGAACTGCATATAAGGTCAGCATTATATTGCATATGTATTTATCATTAGAATCAAAATTTAGTCAGTGTCCATAGAGTGAACATATTGTGTAATCCTAGAATGTCTTTTTAAAACTTGGTCTTACCATCACAATTGCATGTGATGCCTTGACTTTGTTTGCGTAGCCCATAATGTTATCCTGATTTCATATTCAGTATGAACCCCTGCTCTGGTCTGACTTCTCCCAATAGCAGGGTGTATCCCATTGGTCCTTGCCTGATTAGCCTAATGGATCAAGGAGGTGGCAGAATTGGTACTTTGAGATAGGGGAACTAATGTACTTGTGCTTATTTTCATGTCATTCTCAGATATTTGTGAAGCACATTCAATCTCAAGAATGGAAGAATCTTAGAAATCATTTTTTTCCCGTCTGCATCCATGGCCTTTCTTCAGGTGTCTGCTCCACCTTCATCTCTTTCATAAACTCGTCATTAGTGCTCCATCTTTGCTCTGCAAAATTGGAAGTAATCTCTCCCTACCTCTGATCTTTCATGATTTTTGTGCTTATTCCATGCATTCATTATTACCTGTAGCTATCACATTTCTGTCTTATTCTTCAGAAGTACAGTGTATTCTCTGAATCACCATTGCATGCCGTATAGGATTTGCATGGTAGGGTAGAGCTAGTAGTAAAATCCCACCTGCCATGGCAGGGGGCATAAGAGATGTGGGTTCGATCCCTGGGTTGGGGAGATCCCCTGGAGGAGGAAATGGCAACCCACTTCAGTGTTCTTGCCTGGAATATCCTAAGGACAGAGGAAACTGAATGGCTATAGTCCATAGGGTTGCAAAGAGTCAGACATGACTAAAGCTACTGAGCATACAGGCATGGTCCAGGGTAGGGCTCAAGAAATGTGTTGGCTGAATGATGAGATGCAGTTCTGCTGTGGGATCCTTGAGCGCTAACACCACTCAATTCCAGCATAGCAACTTATCAGTAACATTTTGTATCCTGTTTGGAGAAGATCTTGGGGCTCAATTTATAAGTTCCTCAACATCCCTGCAAGTGAGCTCTCATCCTCTCCTTGAAACCTCCCATGATGGTGAACTCACTTCTTCTCAAGACAGTCCATTCCATTTCAGACATCTCCAAGTATGACTCTCTTCCTCTGTTTCCTATGAGTATTCTGACTTCAAGACTTAGATTTATTATCAGCCCAGCTGAAGCTATTTTAACTTAACTAAGCTAAAACTATTCTCTTGTTTTAATCAGTCTGAAGCCTAGAGCTGTCCACATTATACCTGACTTTGCTGGAATTTTCAGCTGCTACTTCCCTTTTTTAAAACTTCCTTTTAATTGTTATTCCTTTAACAGAATCAGAGGGCTGGAAGAAATCTAGAGAATAGCTGGTTCATCCTTCCTAATTTTCTGAGGATCAAATTGAACCTCTAGAGAGAACAGAACTTGCTGAAGGTCACAGAGAGTCAGTGGCCTTAGTTGCAGTCATCAGCCACAAGGGAGTGAGAGAATAGTCTCAGCTGCTGGCCTGCTTAAAGGAGCCAGTAGCTATTTATTCCCACATATTTCAGATAGGCAGTAATACCATATGTCATAACAGACGGTTTTCACTTTTGAAATACAATATTAATGGCATGAACTTAATTATAAACATAAAAAAAAAGCCAACCCAAAACTGTCTCCTTCCTTCAACCCCTTGTTTACTTGCTGGCATATCACATATGACCAGGCAGACAACTGTTTGTCTTCTGTCAACTGATTGAGGAATGATGTTGGGTGGGTGTAATTCTTATGAAGAAGAGAGAATCAGAAATTCACCATAGGAACATGCTTGAGTAATTTGATGATATAAATTTTAGCTATGAGACAGTTCTGATTCTCAGAGTTGAAAAGCATTTAATGTTATCCACTGAAATGCATTTGGATTTAGCACAGGAAACAGATGATATTTGGTCTGAAAACACTCTGTGAATTTACTTTTTTTCACAGATTGTTGCTTACTTTTAAAAATTTTCATGTTCTCCTCTGCCAGGGAATGACAGTTATATTAGATTATGTAACTGACAATAGTGAGTTGGGGGAATAGGTGGTTTGAGTGGACAGGTGGTCCTGTTTATGGGGAACATACTCAAAAAAGTTAATGTTGTACATGATTTAACTTTGTTCTGGAACTAAAATATAGACAATATATGGGACAATCTGCTAAATTTTAGGGAGATGTTTGCCTAATTTCAGGTTCCAGAGTGAATTCTGATTTTACTCTTTTCATCTCTCTGGCCTGTTGCTTCAGAAAAACTCTTTATATCTTTGTGTAATGTTTTATTTTAAATTCATGTTCTGACTGTATTAGTTGATTTTTGATCATTTCAATTTTTCAGTAGAACAACCGTATAAAGATACAGGACAGGGTGGGATGTTTCGAGAGAGCAGCATTGAAACATGTATATTATCTAGGATGAAACAGATCACCAGCCCAGGATGGATGCATGAGACAAATGCTCGGGCCTGGTGCACTGGGAAGACCCAGAGGGATCGGGTAGAGAGGGAAGTGGGAGGGGGGATTGGGATGGGGAATACATGTAAATCCATGGCTGATTCATGTCAATGTATGACAAAAACCACTACAATATTGTAAAGTAATTAGCCTCCAACTAATAAAAATAAATGAAAAAAAAAAAAAAAAAAGAAAAGATACAGGAACAGGTATTTGCCACTACAGGATAGGAAGTACCTCAAGTAAAAAGTAAATGTGAGCGAGTAAATTTTATTAAAAAAATTTCATCAAGGTTTATAATTCTGGAACATATTTGCAAAGCTATGTGATGAGCTACATTTTTCTGTCTTTTGTTAGGATTCTTCCTTTATATCTCTCTATGAAGTGAATGTTCCACCTTTATCTATCTCTTTCATAATCTTTGAGTGCATCTAGTACTTCTGTCCTTCGCTTCTGCAGTTTCCTCATTCTGGAGTGCTGAGGGACTTGTTTGGAGTCACGCACATGGTAAGGGCCAAATTTGGATTATCTGTCAGTCTTCTTCAAATGACTTACCCAGCCTGAATGAACTATTCCTACAATGTATTAAAACTTCATTAAGTATTTGTATCAACTTCATTTTATGATTATTTTATTTCATATTTATCTATTGAACTCAATTTTTGTGACTTTCTTATTGGCCGTGCGTGAATCTCCTTTTAGTTCCCCTTACACTCATACTTCCTTGGTGGATCAGGTGGTAAAGAATCTTCATGCAGTGAGTCCCAGGTTTGATCTGTTGGTCAGGAAGACTCTCTGGAGAAGGGAATGGCTACCCACTCCAGTATTCTTTCCTGGAGAATTCCATGGACAGAGGAACCTGGTGGGCTACAGTCCATGGGGTTGCAAAGAGTTGGACATGATTGTGTGGCTAACACTTTTGCTCTTCATTTCCATAGTTGTTACAATGCCTTTCATGGTACACACAAGCTTCACAGGTATTTGTGGAAATGATACCACTTAAAAGAATAAAATTTTGCTTCTAAGTCTTAACAATAAGCAGTTTTCAGATGAATTGGAGTGGTTAACTCAGTTGATCTGAGTAACATAGTACCAGTTCAATCTCTAAAATTGAATATTAAGGAACAGGGGAAGAAAATGAAATATCTAAGACATGATCATTTAAAAATATTAGTATGCTAACCTCTGGAATGTATAGATCAAGCCACTTATTTCAATAGGATAACATATAACCACATGCTGATATACATTGCTTATCTATTAGAAAAGGAAATTAATTGCTCTGCTGTGAGGACATCTACACAAAAAGGTCTGGGATTACTGGTAACCACAAGTAGTCCTAAAGAGTTAAGGTATATCTTGAAGTATTTCTTAATTGAAAGAATAAATCCAGCTTTTAACAGAATTTTTCTTTTTTCATATTGGCTCTTCTTCACAGGTACTTTAAATTATAATGATAATACTTGAGCATGTGTTTCATCTTAGGTATATAGCTAAGCATGTTATATGGATTATGTTTAATTCTCACAATAAATCACAAAGTAAATGTCATATTTCCTGTCTCACCACCTATATATTTCCCCCAGAACTTTTCATTGAGAAATGTAACCTGCACACTGGAAAGTGCATAAGATCCATATGGACAGTTTTATAAATAACTATAAAGCAAATACCTGTGTAAACACCATCCAGACCAAGAAATAGAACATTTTATATAGGAGATTTGGAATAGCTACTGAAGGCCGAGAGAGCAGAAACCAGCCAGGCAAACTCATACCAGTTGCAAACTCCTTCCTTTCTCCTTGTGTTCATACTTTCTTGTTTTTTATAGTAATACTGACTTTGCTTATCTGTATGCTTTTGCCAACCATATATGCAACCCTAAAAAAATGGTTAATTTTTTCTATTTTTGAATCATGTATAGATGGAATCCTATTGTAAGTATTATTTTGTGTCTTGTTTTTGCTTAAATTTACATTGGAAAGATTTATTCATGTTATTGCATGTGACTTTGTCTATTTGTCTATTCATTTTTAATATTTCATAGTTTCCATTAAATGAACACACCAGTTAATTATCTATTCTACTGATAATGTCAATTTGGGATATTCCTAGTTTGGGGCTATGAACAATGACTCTTGGTGCACACATTTCTTTTTTCCTTTTTTTTTTTTTCTGCCTTTATTATTATTTTTTTTTTATTAGTTGGAGGCTAATTACTTCACAACATTTCAGTGGGTTTTGTCATACATTGATATGAATCAGCCATAGAGTTACACGTACTCCCCATCCCGATCCCCGCTCCCACCTCCCTCTCCACCCGATTCCTCTGGGTCTTCCCAGTGCACCAGGCCCGAGCACTTATCTCATGCATCCAACCTGGGCTGGTGATCTGTTTCACCATAGATAATATACATGCTGTTCTTTCGAAACATCCCACCCTCACCTTCTCCCAGAGTTCAAAAGTCTGTTCTGTACTTCTGTGTCTCTTTTTCTGTTTTGCATATAGGGTTATCGTTACCATCTTTCTAAATTCCATATATATGTGTTAGTATGCTATAATGGTCTTTATCTTTCTGGCTTACTTCACTCTGTATAATGGGCTCCAGTTTCATCCATCTCATTAGAACTGATTCAAATGAATTCTTTTTAATGGCTCAGTAATATTCCATGGTGTATATGTACCACAGCTTCCTTATCCATTCGTCTGCTGATAGGCATCTAGGTTGCTTCCATGTCCTGGCTATTATAAACAGTGCTGCGATGAACATTGGGGTGCACGTGTCTCTTTCAGATCTGGTTTCCTCAGTGTGTATGCCCAGGAGTGGGATTGCTGGGTCATATGGCAGTTCTATTTCCAGTTCTTTTAAGGAATCTCCACACTGTTCTCCATAGTGGCTGTACTAGTTTGCATTCCCACCAACAGTGTAAGAGTGTTCCCTTTTCTCCACACCCTCTCCAGCATTTATTGTTTGTAGACTTTTGGATAGCAGCCATCCTGACTGGCGTGTAATGGTACCTCATTGTGGTTTTGATTTGCATTTCTCTAATAATGAGTGATGTTGAGCATCTTTTCATGTGTTTGTTAGCCATCTGTATGTCTTCTTTGGAGAAATGTCTGTTTAGTTCTTTGGCCCATTTTTTGATTGGGTCATTTATTTTTCTGGAGTTGAGCTTCAGGAGTTGCTTGTATATTTTTGAGATTAATCCTTTGTCTGTTTCTTCATTTGCTATTATTTTCTCCCAATCTGAGGGCTGTCTTTTCACCTTACTTATAGTTTCCTTTGTAGTGAAAAAGCTTTTAAGTTTCATTGGGTCCCACTTGTTTATTTTTGCTTTTATTTCCAATATTCTGGGAGGTGGATCATAGAGGATCTTGCTGTGATTTATGTCGGAGAGTGTTTTGCCTATGTTCTCCTCTAGAAGTTTTATAGTTTCTGGTCTTACATTTAGATCTTTAATCCGTTTTGAGTTTATTTTTGTGTATGGTGTTAGAAAGTGTTCTAGTTTCATTCTTTTACAAGTGGTTGACCAGTTTTCCCAGCACCACTTGTTAAAGAGGTTGTCTTTTTTACATTGTATATCCTTGCCTCCTTTGTCAAAGATAAGGTGTCCATAGGTTCGTGGATTTATCTCTGGGCTTTCTATTCTGTTCCATTGACCTATATTTCTGTCTTTGTGCCAGTACCATACTGTCTTGATGACTGTGGCTTTGTAGTAGAGTCTGAAGTCAGGCAGGTTGATTCCTCCAGTTCCATTCTTCTTTCTCAAGATTACTTTGGCTATTCGAGGTTTTTTGTATTTCCATACAAATTGTGAAATTATTTGTTCTAGTTCTGTGAAAAATACCATTGGTAGCTTGATAGGGATTGCATTGAATCTATAGATCGCTTTGGGTAGAATAGCCATTTTGACAATATTGATTCTTCCAGTCCATGAACACAGTATGTTTCTCCATCTGTTTGTGTCCTCTTTGATTTCTTTCATCAGTGTTTTATAGTTTTCTATGTATAGGTCTTTTGTTTCTTTAGGTAGATGTACTCCTAAGTATTTTATTCTTTTTGTTGCAATGGTGAATGGTATTGTTTCCTTAATTTCTCTTTCTGTTTTTTCATTGTTAGTATATAGGAATGCAAGGGATTTCTGTGTGTAATTTTATATCCTGCAACTTTACTATATTCATTGATTAGCTCTAGTAATTTTCTGGAAGAGTCTTTAGGGTTTTCTATGTAGAGGATCATGTCATCTGCAAACAGCGAGAGTTTCACTTCTTCTTTTCCTATCTGGATTCCTTTTACTTCTTTTTCTGCTCTGATTGCTGTGGCCAAAACTTCCAACACTATGTTGAATAGTAGTGGTGAGAGTGGGCACCCTTGTCTTGTTCCTGATTTCAGGGGAAATGCTTTCAATTTTTCACCATTGAGGGTGATGCTTGCTGTGGGTTTGTCATATATAGCTTTTATTATGTTGAGGTATGTTCCTTCTATTCCTGCTTTCTGGAGAGTTTTAATCATAAATGGGTGTTGAATTTTGTCAAAGGCTTTCTCTGCATCTATTGAGATAATCGTATGGTTTTTATCTTTCAATTTGTTAATGTGGTGTATTACATTGATTGATTTGTGGATATTAAAGAATCCTTGCATTCCTGGGATAAAGCCCACTTGGTCATGGTGTATGATTTTTTTTTAATATGTTGTTGGATTCTGTTTGCTAGAATTTTGTTAAGGATTTTTGCATCTATGTTCATCAGTGATATTGGCCTGTAGTTTTCTTTTTTTGTGGCATCTTTGTCTGGTTTTGGAATTAGGGTGATGTTGGCCTCATAGAATGAGTTTGGAAGTTTACCTTCATCTGCAATTTTCTGGAAGAGTTTGAGTAAGATAGGTGTTAGCTCTTCTCTAAATTTTTCGTAGAATTCAGCTGTGAAGCCATCTGGTCCTGGGCTTTTGTTTGCTGGAAGATTTCTGATTACAGTTTCGATTTCCTTGCTTGTGATGGGTCTGTTAAGATCTTCTATTTCTTCCTGGTTCAGTTTTGGAAAGTTATACTTTTCTAAGAATTTGTCCATTTCATCCAAGTTGTCCATTTTATTGGCATAGAGCTGCTAGTAGTAGTCTCTTATGATCCTTTGTATTTCAGTGTTGTCTGTTGTGATCTCTCCATTTTCATTTCTAATTTTGTTAATTTGGTTCTTCTCTCTTTGTTTCTTAGTGAGTCTTGCTAATGGTTTGTCAATTTTGTTTATTTTTTCAAAAAGCCAGCTTTTAGCTTTGTTGATTTTTGCTGTGGTCTCTTTAGTTTCTTTTGCATTTATTTCTGCCCTAATTTTTAAGATTTTTTTCCTTCTGCTAACCCTGGGGTTCTTCATTTCTTCCTTCTCTAATTGCTTTAGGTGTAGAGTTAGGTTATTTATTTGGCTTTTCTCTTGTTTCTTGATGTAAGCCTGTAATGCTATGAACCTTCCCCTTAGCACTGCTTTTACAGTGTCCCATAGGTTTTGGGTTGTTGTGTTTTCATTTTCATTCATTTCTATGCATATTTTGATTTCTTTTTTGATTTCTTCTATGATTTGTTGGTTATTCAGAAGCATGTTATTTAGCCTCCATATGTTTGAATTTTTAACAATTTTTTTCCTGTAATTGAGATCTAATCTTACTGCACTGTGGTCAGAAAAGATGACTGGAATGATTTCAATTTTTTTGAATTTTCCAAGACCAGATTTATGGCCCAGGATGTGATCTATTCTGGAGAAGGTTCCCTGTGCACTTGAGAAAAAGGTGAAGTTGATTGTTTTGGGGTGAAATGTCCTATAGATATCAATTAGGTCTAGCTAGTCCATTGTGTCATTTAAGGTTTGTGTTTCCTTGTTAATTTTCTGTTTAGTTGATCTATCCATAGTTGTGAGTGGGGTATTAAAGTCCCCCACTATTATTGTGTTACTATTAATTTCCTCTTTCATACTCGTTAGTGTTTGCCATACATATTGCGGTGCTCCTATGTTGGGTGCATATATATTTATAATTGTTATATCTTCTTCTTGGATTGATCCTTTGATCATTATGTAGTGTCCTTCTTTGTCTCTTTTCACATCCTTTATTTGAAAGTCTATTTTATCTGATATGAGTATTGCGACTCCTGCTTTCTTTTGGTCTCCATTTGCGTGAAATATTTTTTTCCAGTCCTTCACTTTCAGTCTGTATGTGTCTCTTGTTTTGAGGTGGGTCTCTTGTAGACAGCATATATAGGGGTCTTGTTTTTGTATCCATTCAGCCAATCTTTGTCTTTTGGTTGGGGCATTCAACCCATTTACATTTAAGGTAATTATTGATAGGTGTGGTCCCATTGCCATTTACTTTGTTGTTTTAGGTTCACGTTTATACAACCTTTCTGCATTTCCTGTCTAGAGAAGATCCTTTAGCATTTGTTGAAGAGCTGGTTTGGTGGTTCTGAATTCTCTCAGCTTTTGCTTGTCTGTAAAGCTTTTGAATTCTCCTTCATATCTGAATGAGATCCTTGCTGGGTACAGTAATCTAGGTTGTAGGTTATTCTCTTTCATTACTTTCAGTATGTCCTGCCATTCCCTTCTGGCCTGGAGGGTTTCTATTGATAGATCAGCTGTTATCCTTATGGGAATCCCTTTGTGTGTTATTTGTTGTTTCTCCCTTGCTGCTTTTAGTATTTGTTCTTTGTGTTTGATCTTTGTTAATTTGATTAATATGTGTCTTGGAGTGTTTTGCCTTGGGTTTATCCTGTTTGGGACTCTCTGGGTTTCTTGGACTTGGGTGGCTATTTCCTTCCCCATTTTAGGGAAGTTTTCAGCTATTATCTCCTCAAGTATTTTCTCATGGCCTTTCTTTTTGTCTTCTTCTTCTGGGACTCCTATGATTCGAATGTTGGGGCATTTCACATTGTCCCAGAGGTCCCTGAGGTTGTCCTCATTTCTTTTGATCCTTTTTTCTTTTTTCCTTTCTGCTTCATTTATTTCCACCATTTTATCTTCTACCTCACTTATCCTATCTTCTGTCTCCGTTATTCTACTATTGGTTCCCTCCAGAGTGTTTTTGATCTCATTCATTGCATTATTCATTTTTTTTTTTATTTTTTTTTTTTGCATTATTCATTTTTAATTGACTCTTTTTTATTTCTTCTAGGTCTTTATTAAACATTTCTTGCATCTTTTCAATCTTTGTCTCCAGGCTATTTATCTGTAACTCCATTTTGTTTTCAAGATTTTGGATCATTTTTATTATCATTATTCTAAATTCTTTTTCAGGTAGATTCCCTATCTCCTCCTGTTTTGTTTGACTTGGTGGGCATTTTTCATGTTCCTTTACCTGTTGGGTATTTCTTTGCCTTTTCATCTTGTTTAGATTGCTGTGTCTGGAGTGGGCTTTCTGTATTCTGGAGGTCTGTGGTTCCTTTTTCTTGTGGAGGTTTTACCCAGTGGGTGGGGTTGGACGATTGGCTTGTCAAGGTTTCCTGGTTAGGGAAGCTTGCGTCGGTGTTCTGGTGCATGGAACTTGATTTCTTCTCTCTGGAGTGCAATGGAGTGCCCAGTAATGAGTTTTGAGATGGGTCTATGTGTTAGGTGTGACCTTGGGCAGCCTGTATGTTGACGTTCAGGGCTATGTTCCTGTGTTGCTGGAGAATTTGCGTGGTATGTCTTGCTCTAAAACTTATTGGCTCTTGGGTGGTGGTTGGTTTCAGTGTAGGTATGGAGGCTTTTGGACGGTCACTTATTACTTAAAGTTCCATGTAGTCAGGAGTTTTCTGGTGTTCTCAGGTTTTGGGCTTTTGTCTCCTGCCTCTGGATTTCAGTTTTATTCTTCCTGTAGTTTCAAGACTTCTCCAACTATACAGCACTGATAATAAAACTTCTAGGTTAATGGCGAAAAGATTCTCCCCCATGAGGGACACCCAGAGAGGTTCACAGAGTTACATGAAGAAGAGGAGAGGGAGGAGGGAGATAGAGATGAGCAGGAGGAGAAAAAGGGGGACTCAAGAGGAGAGAGACAGATCTACGCAGTTGTCTGTTCCCAGAGTGTTCTCCGTAGCCGAGACACCCACAAAGATTCACAGAATTGGATTGGGAAGAGAAGGGGAAAGGAGGAAATAGAGGTGTTCTGAGGTAGAAAACAGAGAGTCAAGATTGGGAGAGAATAATCAACACACACCTGAATAAAAATGGGAACTGAATATTGGATTCTTAAATGTTCACAATTTATATCATATACTGAAAAACAAAAATTGAAAATCTAGAGTAGAGGTTAGACTCTTAAAAATACTATATTAAAAACAAAAACCAAAACACAAAAAAAATTTTAGAAATATATATGAAGTTCGGTTTAAAAATAGGGCTTCTTTTCTTTTTTTTGGTAAGGTTATAGTGTATTGAAAATGAAAATTAAGGAGTAGTAGAGGAGTACTAGAGGACTTTAAAAGAAATAAGAGAAAAAGAAAAATAGAAAATAGAAGAGAAAAAGGAAAAAAAAGAAGAAAAAAGAAAGAAAGAAAGAAAGAAAAAATTTTCCCTAATTAAAAACTTGTAAAAATCTATGAAAATGAAAGTTAAACAGTAATGGGGGAGTAATATGGAATTTTAAAGGAAAATAAAAGAGAAAAAATAAAAAAGAAAAAATTAAAAAAAAAATTTTTTTTTCTTACTTAAAAAAAGAAAAAGTAAAAATATATCTAGGAATTTCTCTGGAGCTGTTGAGGTCAGTGTGGGTTCGGCTCAGTTTCAGATAGCTCCTCGTTCCCGCTTACACTTCTCGATATCTACAGGCCCCTTCTGGTGTAGTCGGTGTTTTCTACAGGGATTTTGATCTGTTGCACCAGTCCCTTCTGAAGCGGTTCCCTTTATTTGGCTTCTGTTTGCCGGTCTCTTCCACGCCTAATTTCAGCCCTGACACAGGCGGGCGGAGGTGGTCTCTTATTCAGGTAGCTAGTTCCCTCACACGGCGGGGAGGGGCTGGCGCTGCGGGGAGGGGCTGGCGCTGCTTTCTCCCTCTTGCGCTGCTCAGGCTCCCGGCTGCTCTATATGGAGTGCGCCCAGCGCTGCGCGTGGTTCCAGCCCTCGGGTGTTCCACAAAAGCGCTGAACAAAAAGCAGCGCCTGCTCTCTGTGCCTTCCCCGTCAGAGCGGTCCAGGCAGCCAGGGGCTTGACGGGCGCACCCACTCCCTTCCGCGGTCCTAGTCTCAGTTTCCGCCGGCGCCAGTCGGGTGCGTGCACCTTCTGCCCTCCGCGTCCCCAGCCCCAGTCCCCGCCCGCGCCGGTCGCGTGCCTGCGCCCTGTGTCTCGCCGCGACCCTCCCGGCTGATGTCGACCATCCAGAATCTCAGGAGGTCTTTGATTAGAAACTGGAGGCCTGTTTGCAGTGCGGCAGGGGATGCGGTCCTTGGGGCCGAGCCTGCCACTTTCCCCTCCCCCCTGCCTCCTGCCTCTGGCGGGGCTGGGCCGGTCCACAGCCTGCGAGCTCTTCTCTGGACTTGCTCGGTCCCGTTGTTCTGTGAACGGCAGGCAGTGTGTTCGGGCAGGTTAATTTTCTCTCTCTCTTTTGTTCTCCCACAGTTTAAGTTGGTAACTCACAAAAGCTCCCTCTGATTGTCCTCAGGGCACTCAGGCCCGGACCCTACCCCAAGCAATGCCGCCCGCTCCTCTCCGTTCCTCCCCCACTTGCTGGTGGCGGATGCGGGTGTCTGGGGTACTTTTCTGCTGGGAGTTGCTTTTAGGCTCGTAATCTGTGGGTTTTATTTGTTGTTTCCCTCCCAGTCAGGTTGCCCTCCAGGATTCAAACACTTCCCCCAGGCCCGCCAGTGCGAGGGTTTCCCGGTGTCAGGAAACGTCCTCTATTAAGACTCCCTTCCTTGGACGGATCTCCGTCCTTAGCTCTTTTGTCTCACTTTTTATCTTTTATATTTTGTCCTACCTACTTTCGAAGACAATGGGCTGCTTTTCTGGGTGCCTGATGACCTCAGCTAGCGATCAGAAGTTGTTTTGTGAAGTTTGCTCTGCCTTCAGTTATTCTTTTGATGAATTTGTAGGAGAGAAAGTGGTCTCCCCTTCCTACTCCTCCGCCATCTTGGCTCCTCCCTCCACATTTCTTTAAGGTATGTACCTAATAGTGGGATTGCTGGGCTAAAGGTGTGTGTGCTTTAACTATGCTGGATAATACTGCTCTGTTTCCAGAGTGTATGAGTTTATATTCCCACCAGCATTGTACAGTTCCTAATGCTCCAAATCCTGGCCAACACTTGTTATTAGACTTTTATGTTTTTCCAATCTTTAGGAAAGTTTAGTGTTCTTGCCTGGAGAATCCCAGGGACGGCGGAGCCTGGTGGGCTGCCGTCTATGGGGTCACGCAGAGTCAGACACAACTGAAGCGACTTAGCAGCAGCAGCAGAAGTAGCAGCAGTGTTAATTCATTGTTTTAATTTTCATTCACTCTAACTGCCCCTGATGTTGAGTACCTTTTAAAAATATCAATAATCTTATTGGTGATTTGCATTTTCACTTCTGTGAAACTGTAAATTCTTCACCTATTTTAAAAAATGGATTGTGGGGTTTTTTTTTTTTTCATTTATCTGTACTTCTCATTGAATTGACTGCGTATTGAGATCTACTATTATCAGTTTACAAATATCATCTTTTACTCCGTGGTTTATCTCTTTACCTTTTCATGAAGTCCTATAGTAAACAGAAGTTCTTAATTTTAATGTAGTCAAAATTATCTATATTTCCTTTACATTGAGTACTTTTTCTCTTATTAAAAGTCCCTCGCTCAAGTTTATGAAGATATCCACCTATATTCTCTTCTAAAAATTTAAAAATTTTGCCTTTTCCACTTGGACTTTTAATTCACCTGTAAGTGATTGGTATATATGGATACCCATTATTATCATTCCACTGGGTTGAAAACTCTGTCCTTTCTTCACTGCTCTGGAGTGCTAGCTTGTTACCAATCAAGTGTTCTTTAGTGTGTAGAGTTACTTCTGGAGTTCTGTTGTATTCCATTGGTGTAAATATTTACCTTTGCAATAAAAGTTCACCATCTTGATTACTACAGCTTTGTGTCAGGCAAGTCCTTCCTATATTAATTTTCTTCTTCAAAATGTCTTGGTTATTCTTGACCTTTTTAATGCACCTGTAAAATATGCTTGTTAAGTATCCCCCACACACTGAAATGCCCTCATGATAAGGGATTCATTGAATCTATAAATTAATTTCAGGAGAAATATTTATGCTAGTGAGGCTGCCAATCTGTGTATTTGATATATATTTCAGTATTTTGAAAAAGTATTTTTGTACCTTTCCAGATACATTTTTTTCTTTTCTTTCCCCATTTTGTGGTATATGATTGACAAATAAGATTGTGCAATGTAGTTTTTTAATATACAAAGTGATAATTTAATATATGTGTATATTGTGAAATGAAATTATTCCAGTTTTTGAAGTCTTCTTTAGTATGATTCAATGATCCTCTACATATCTTTTGTTGGGCTTTTTTCTGAGGCACTTGGTATCTTTGGATACTGTTATAAATCCAACTTTGTTCTTGATCTTAGTCCATCTGAACCTTCCAAGACCTTGCTCATTATTTCTTGTTACTCATATCCTCACTATTTCTTCCTCTACTAAGCTGAAAGTGAAAGTGAAAGTCATTCAGTCGTGTCCCACTCTTTGTGACCCCACAGACTATACAGTCCATGGAATTCTCCAGGTCAGAATACTGGAGTGGGTATCCTTTCCTTTCTCCAGGGGATCTTCCCAACCCAGGGATTGAACCCAGGTCTCCCTCATTGCAGGTGGATTCTTAACAGCTGAGCCACAAGGTAAGCCCTAGTATACCTGAGTGGGTAGCCTATCCCTTCTCCAGCAGATCTTCTCAACTTAGGAATTGAACCAGGGTTTCCTGCATTGCAGGTGGACTCTTTACCAACTGAGGCTATCAGGAAAGCCGTACTAAGCTAGTTGCTTTATTATATGAACATACTATCTACCTGGGCTTCCCAGGTGGTGCTAGTGGTAAATAACTCGTCTGGCAATGCAGGAGACATAGGAGACATGGGTTCGATCCCTGGCTCAGGAAGATCCCCTGGAGTAGGAAATGGCAATTCACTCTGGTATTCTTGTCAGAAAAATACCAAGGACAGAGGAGCCTGGTGGGATACAGTCCATATGTTTGCAAGGAAAGTGACAGTGAAGGTGAAAGTAGCTTAGTTGTGTCTGACTCTTTGTGACCCCGTGGATTATACAGTCCATGGAATTCTCCAGGCCAGAATACTGGAGTGGGTAGCCTTTTCCTTCTCCAGGGGATCTTCCCAACCCAGTGATAGAACCTAGGTCTGCATTGCAGCCGGATTCTTTACCAACTGAGCCACCAAGGGTTGCAAGGAGTCAGACACAACTGAGGCAACTTAGCACGCATGCACTTTCTACCCATTCAAAAAAATCCTCTAGAAGCACCCTGTCTACTCTCCTCTTTCTTTCCTTTTATGGCCAACAACTTGGACGTGATAGTCTGCACTCATATGTCTTCCTTCTTCCCTCTCAGACAGTCACTTCCCAGCCTGTTGTGATCTGACTCGCTGCCATCACCACCACCACCACCCCACCACATGGCATCCGCTCTCGCCAAGGATCTCCTGAAGATTAAAGACAGGGGCCACGTTTTTCAAAGTCCTTATGTTGACATTTTTAGATTATTGAACATTATTAATAAAGATCAAACTATTAGTTATAACCATAATAATTAGAAAACAGTAATAATAATATTAGTGGTAAAATTTATCATTGAGTTAGTTCATTTGGCAGAACTCTATTGTTTTTGCAAAACCAGATATTGTTTTCATAGATGAAATGCTCCAATACTTCTTTCTCCCTTAAATTCAGGATTCTTCCTCTCCTCTGGTTCTCCTTTTGCTCACTCAGTCTCCTTTTCTTAGTCTTTTTCTCATGTTTTTCTTCCACTGCCCATATCCACAGTCTGAGCTCCTCACCATGGTTTTGTCATTTGTCCTCATCTCACTCTTCCTATTCCTTCCTATGTAATTCTTCCCTTCCCACAGTATTAGCTATCATTAACCACACTGGTTTCTTTATATCTAGGCCCTAGCTTGGAACCTAACTCATAGCTAATTGAATAAGTGAATAAATGAATGAATAAGTAAATGAACGAATCTATAAATGTATGCCTGCCAAGTTCATATTCCTAGCTCAGCCCTGAACAGGCTGATAGATCTAAAACTATCTTGTATCTTTACTGGATGGTGTCCAGGTATCTGAGCTCAATATTTACAAAACTGAGCTCATAATCTTTTCCTCCCCAGCCTGATCCTCCTAAACATTTTCCCAGGTTAAAAGCACTACTCTTCATCTATTTGCTCATTCATGAAACCTGGCAGTCACAGGACTCTTTTTCTCATGCCACCCTCAAACTCAGCAATCAAAATCTGTCAGTGTAGATTTCCTGCATTCTGGTCTTTAGTACCCTATATCCTAGTGCTATTATTTTTAGATCACCTGCATGCTTCATAGATTGATGATTTGGTGGATTCTTCTAGGAGAAATACAATAACTACAAATTTTACTCTTTCTAGAATAGATAGAATTACTACTTTTCCATGTGAAGAAAATATATCCTTCTAGTTTGACAGCATGTATTTTGATATTGCCCAAGAGGGAGTCATATAACAGTATACTCCTTGCTTTCTTCTTTAAAAAAAAAAAAAACTTTAGGTATATAAAATAATGGAAGGAAAAATTTGTGAAGAAACTGAAATATTCAGCTGTAAGTTGGATATTCAGACACTTCGTCACATAATATTTAAAAAATTTTCGTTTCTAATATTCACAGAATTGTGGAGAATACTGAACTGTACACTTCATTAAAGTTAACTGGTGAACAACCAAGTATCTCATTTTCTATCACTTAAGAACTGAACTGAACTGAAGTCTTCCCAAATGGAGTCATGTTAAAATCTCACTGCAAGAGTCCCTGTGTATAATTTCTGGGATGTCCTTCTTGTGGGAGGGTCTCTGTGGCTGTTGTCCATTAGGAATGCTGGCACAAGTCTAGAGAAAGCAAAATAGTTTGTAAAGTCAGAACAGAAACTTTTATACCAAACACAGTAAAATTGACATTTACCATTTTTTCATAATGATATAGGTACATCTTGAGACACTGGAAATCCTACCTAATAGACTTTATATGTAATTCAAGAGGCTGATTTATGAAATTCTTTTAGGCAGAATTTCAAACTGCAATGGGCACTATGATGCAAGGACCAGCTGGCAGCATCTCTTTTAGCTGTCAGAGCCCTCCAGATTGGCCAAGCTAAAGAGGTCATGTCCGCCTCTGATACAGATGAGGGAATATGGAAGCTCACCTCTTTGGGACATGCCAGCTTCAGAATTCCCTACAGTACCAGCTAAGGCTCCCATTGCAACAGCATGATAGCTTGACAACTTCCTCTGCCCAATTGTGCTTTTTTTCTCATTCTTTTCATTTCTTTCCACAAGTGTTGATCTCAAGAGCTTTCTGTAACAAACATCCTACACGTTAATTTTCATCTCAGAGTTTGCTTCTGAGGAAACACAGTCTGCAACATACCCCTGCCACATAAAAGTTTGATGAATCTCTGTTAGACAAGCACAGCACAAATGTGAATGCTATAAGCCTTCCCTTGCATAGGAAAGACATAAAGGTTACCAAGTAAACAGACTCCTTAATTCTGGCAGCATTTGCACATTGAGCACCCCCAGGGATATCAGTTCAGTTCAGTTCAGTCACTCAGTCATGTCTGACTCTTTGCGACCCCGTGAATTGCAGCATGCCAGGCCTCTCTGTCCATCACCAACTCCTGGTATTTACTCAAACTCATGCCCATTGAGTTGGTGATGCCATCCAGCCATCTCATCCTCTGT
Source organism: Cervus elaphus (assembly GCF_910594005.1). Taxonomy (NCBI): domain Eukaryota; kingdom Metazoa; phylum Chordata; class Mammalia; order Artiodactyla; family Cervidae; genus Cervus; species Cervus elaphus. The sequence continues at coordinate 29,736,692 of NC_057840.1, forward strand.
TGCCCGCTTCTCCTTCTGCCCCTAATCCCTCCCAGCATCAGGGTCTTTTCCAATGAGTCAGCTCTTCTCATGAGGTGGCCAAAGTACTGGAGTTTCAGCTTCAGCATCAGTCCTTCCAATGAACACCCAGGACTGATCTCCTTTAGGATGGACTGGTTGGATCTCCTTGCAGTCCAAGGGACTCTCAAGAGTCTTTCCCAACACCACAGTTCAAAAGCATCAATTTTTCGGCACTCAGCTTTCTTCACAGTCCAACTCTCACATCCATACATAACCGCTGGAAAAACCATAGCCTTGACCAGACAGACCTTTGTTGGCAAAGTAATGTCTCTGCTTTTTAATATGCTATCTAGGTTGGTCATAACTTTCCTTCCAAGGAGAAAGCATCTTTTCATTTCATGACTGCAATCACCATCTGCAGTGATTTTGGAGCCCCCCAAAAAATAAAGTCTGACACTGTTTCCACTGTCTCCCCATCTATTTCCCATGAGGTCATGGGACCAGATGCCATGATCTTAGTTTTCTGAATGTTGAGCTTTAAGCCAACTTTTTTCACTCTCCTCTTTCACTTTCATCAAGAGGCTTTTTAGTTCTTCTTCACTCTCTGCCATAAGGGTGGTGTCATCTGCATATCTGAGGTTATTGATATTTCTCCTGGCAATCTTGATTCCAGCTTGTGCTTCTTCCAGCCCAGCACTTCACATGATGTACTCTGCATAGAAGTTAAATAAGCAGGGTGACAATATACAGCCTTGATGTACTCCTTTTCCTATTTGGAACCAGTCTGTTGGTCCATGTCCAGTTCTAACTGTTGCTTCCTGACCTGCATACAGGTTTCTCAAGAGGCAGGTCAGGTGGTCTGGTATTCCCATCTCTTTCAGAATTTTCCACAGTTTATTGTGATCCACACAGTCAAAGGGTTTGGCGTAGTCAATAAAGCGGAAATAGATGTTTTTCTGGAACTCTCTTGCTTTTTTGATGATCCAGTGGATATTGGCAATTTGATCCCTGGTTCTGCCTTTTCTAAAACCAGCTTGAACATCTGGAAGTTCACAGTTCATGTACTGTTGAAGCCTGGCTTGGAGAATTTTGAGCTTTACTTTGCTGGCATGTGAGATGAGTGTGATCATGCGGTAGTTTGAGCATTCTTTGGCATTGCCTTTCTTTGGGATGGGAATGATAGCTGTCATTTTCCAGTCCTGTGGCCACTGCTGAGTTTTCCAAATTTGCTGGCATACAGAGTGCAGCACTTTCATAGCATCATCTTTCAGGATTTGAAATAGCTCAACTGGAATTCCATCACATACACTAGCTTTATTCATAGTGATGCTTTCTAAGGCCCACTTGACCTCACATTCCAGGATAGACATGAATAAGATAGGATTCCTTGTCCTCTGGTGAGGGAGAGAGACACGCAGATGTTCACAATAGAGTATAGTAAGTTCTGTAACAAGGGATTGCACAATGAGCTCATGGAATATAGATGAGGAAGCAATTAAAACTGCCAGAGGGTCCCGAAGATTTCACAGGAGAAATTGTTTCATCTGGAAATTAGAGGATGAAGAGAGGGAAGGGAATTCCTGACTGGAGGAGTAGCATATAGAAAGACACAAAAGAAAGCAGGGAATGGCATGTTTAGTTTTTTACAGTAGCTCTGTACCATGGCTGCGTGGAGAAGGCAATGGCACCCCATTCCAGTACCCTTGCCTGGAAAATCCCATGGGCAGAGGAGCCTGGTAGGCTGCAGTCTATGGGGTCGCGAAGAGTCTAACTCGACTGAGCGACATCACTTTCACTTTTCACTTTCATGCATTGGAGAAGGAAATGGCAACCCACTCCAGTGTTCATGCCTGGAGAATCCCAGGGATGGTGGAGCCTGGTGAGCTGCCATCTCTGGGGTCGCACAGAGTCAGACACGACTGAAGTGACTTAGCAGCAGCAGCAGGAGCAGCAACATGTCTGGGGGAGAGAGAAGCTAAACAGAGATGAAGGTGAAGAAAGGCAGGAAGTCATGAAAAATCATCTTAGTAGTTGGGATCCAGAGATAAGGAAGGAGTAATTGCCTAGTGTTAATATGTACAAAGAGGAGATAAAGAGAGTTACTTAAAGATCAGTGTTTTAAATGGGGAGCACTGAAGACGAGCCATTAGTGACAAACACTGAAGAGCCATCAAAATAACACAAGGAAACTTAGGAGAGTGTTGGGCTTTCCTGGTGTCTCAGATGGTAAAGAATCAAACCCTGGGTCAGAAAGACACCCTGAAGAAGGGAATGGCAACCCACTCCAGGATTCTTGCTTGGAGAATCCCATGGACAGAGGAGCCTGGCTGGCTACAGTCCATGGGGTCACAAAGAGTTGGACACGACTGAATGACTAAGCACAGGTGCAGGAGAGTGTTGCCGTAAAGCGTGGGAGAGAAGAGAATTGCAAAGAGGCGATAGTCAACACTGTTACATGTCCCAGAGATATTCCCTGGGATGAGGACTTCAAAACAAGCCATTGAACCCACAGTGGAATGAACAAACAAATGGAAGTATATTCATAAATGGAATTCATGTAAGAAAAAACAATGTGTTACAAATGTGATTTGGGGCATTTAAAGTCAGATAAGACTATGGTGGCAGGTTTAAATAAACCTATACTGCTTTTAGAAATACTTGTCTAGTTGGTAAGGATGTTAAAAATAAAAAACAAAACTAGAAGAATAAATACTTTAAATTAGGATAGTGATTACCTGAAAGATGGATAAGGACCCGGACTAGGCAAGAGGGGAGGAGGCTAGAATCTCTTTCTTGATCTGCATCTTAATCTTAATCTGCATCTGTATCTTAATGGGTATTTCTCATGGGAGAAATCTTTGAACTACATATTTATATTTTATGAACTTCGCTGTATTGTCATCTATATTTTGCAATAGATAGGGCTGAAAAATAAGCAATTGGGATGATTAATTTCAGGGTCATGGTGGCTTTGGTGACTAGTTTCAGGAGAATGGTGGGTGGTAAGGATCTGATTGTGCTGGGTTGAGGAACTAAAAGAACAAATCTGGAAATGAAGATGATCTTTTTCATATACTGGTGGGAAATAGAAAGAGGCAATCTGCCATTTTATTAATAGAGCAAGTAACCTTTAAATTAGTAATATTCCTAAGCCAAATGCCTGTACTTAAAATGCATAACACATATAAGTAGAGAGGAATAAGTTATAAATAACTGAACAAAACATTGTAATCAGTGGTTGAAATGATGGTGATAAGCAAACAACCTTTTTTTTTTTTTTAATCAGGTTTTTGAGAGCCTTGTTTATAACTGCTATTTAATGTGAATCTAGCAAATGTTTCTTAGAAACTTGGAATTATAAAAGGGACTACTTGAAAAAAAGACAAGTAAACTATTTAAAACGACAAGCAACTCACAAACTTATGTCTTTAATACTTTGCCTGTAAGAGACTAGAATTTTGATATAGCAGCATTTTGAGTTTTAGAACAGTATTTGTATTTCATAATATTTTTGATACAACAAATTACAATATTTGACTTAACAAAACCAGAAGTTTCCTTTTCATTATAAGGGACTGGAGTGCAAAAGTAAGAAGTTAAGAGGTACCTGGAGTAACAAATTTGGCCTTGGAGCACAAAATGAGCAGGTCAAAGGCTAACAGAGTTTTGCTAAGAGAAAGCACTGTTCATAGAAAACACCCTCTTCCAAAAACACAAGAGAAGACTCTACACATGGACATCACCAGATGGTCAATACTGAAATCAGATTGATTATATTCTTTGCAGCCAAAGATGGAGAAGCTCTATACAATCAGCAAAAACAAGACCAGGAGCTGACTGTGGCTCAAATCATGAACTCCTTATTGCCAAATTCAGACTTAAATTGAAGAAAGTAGGGAAAACCACTAGACCATTCAGGTATGACCTAAATCAAATCCCTTATGATTATACAGTGGAAGTAAGAAATAGATTTAAGAGACTAGATCTGATAGACAGAGTGCCTGATGAACTATGGATAGAGGTTTGTGACATTGTACAGGAGGCAGTGATCAAGAATATTCCCAAGGAAAAAGAAATGCAAAAAGGCAAAATGGTTGTCTGAGGAGGCCTTATGAATAGCTGAGAAAAGAAGAGAAGCTAGAGGCAAAGGAAAAAAGGAAAAATGTACCCATTTGAATGCAAAGTTCCAAAGAATAGCAAGGAGAGATAAAAAAACCTTCCTCAGTGACCAGTGCAAAGAAATTGAGGAAAACAATAGAATAGGAAAGACTAGAGATCTCTTCAAGAAAATTATACATACCAAGGGAAAATTTCATGCAAAGATGGGCACAATAAATGACAGAAATGGTATGGACCTAACAGAAGCAGAAGATATTAAGAAGAGGTGGCAAGAATACACAGAAGAACTGTACAAAAAAGATCTTCATGACCCAGATAATCATGATGGTGATCACTCACCTAGAGCCAGACATCCTGGAATGTGAAGTCAAGTGAGCCTTAGGAAGCATCACTACAGACAAAGCTAGTGGAGGTGATGGAATTCTAGTTGAGCTATTTCAAAATCTAAAAGATAATGCTGTGAAAGTGCTGCACTCAATATGCCAGCAAATTTGGAAAATTCAGCAGTGGCCATAGGACTGGAAAAGGTCAGTTTTCATTCCAATCCCAAAGAAAGGCAATGCCAAAGAATGCTCAAACTACCACACAATTGCACTCATCTCACACACTAGCAAAATAATGCTCAAAATTCTCCAAGCCAGGCTTCAACAGTACATGAATCATGAACTTCCAGATGTCCACACTGGCTTTAGAAAAGACAGAGGAACAAGAGATCAAATTGCCAACATCTGTTGGATCATCGAAAAAGCAAGAGAGTTCCAGAAAAACATCTACTTCTACTTTATTGACTACACCATAGCCTTTGACTGAGTGGATCATAAGAAAATGTGGAAAATTCTTAAAGAGATGGGAATACCAGAACACCTGACCTGCCTCCTGAGAAACTTCTTTGCAGGTCAAGAAGCAACAGTTAGAACTGGACATGGAACAACAGACTGGGTCCAAGTCGGGAAAGGAGTATGTCAAGGTTGTATATTTCACTCTGCTTAACTTATATGCAGAGTACATCATGCGAAGTGCTGGGCTGGATGAAGCACAAGCTGGAATCAAGATTGCCAGGAGAAATATCAATAACCTCAGATATGCAGATGACACCACTCTTATGGCAGAGAGTGAAGAGGAACTAAAGAGCTTCTTGATGAAAGTGAAAGAGGAGAGTGAAAAAGTTGGCTTAAAACTCAACATTCAGAAAACTAAGATCGTGGCATCCAGTCCCATCACTTCATGGCAAACAATGGGGAAACAATGGAAACAGTGACGGACTTTATTTTTTGGGCTCCAAAATCATTGCAGATGGTGACTTCAGCCATGAAATTTAAAAGATGCTTACTCCTTGGAAGGAAAGTTATGACCAACCTAGATAGCATATTAAAAAGCAGAGACATTACTTTGCCAACAAAGGTCTGTCTGGTCAAAGCTATGGTTTTTCCAGTAGTCACATGTGGATGTGAGAGTTAGAGTATAAAGAAAACTGAGCACTGAAGAATTGATGGCTTTGAACTGTGGTGTTGGAGAAGGCTCTTGAGAGCCCCTTGGATTGCAAGGAGATCTGACCAGTCCATCCTAAAGGAAATCAGTCCTGAATATTCATTGGAAGGACTGATGCTGAAGCTGAAAGTCCAATACTTTGTCCACCTGATGGGAAGAACTGACTCATTTGAAAAGACCCTGATGCAGGGAGAGATTGAAGGCAGGAGGAGAAGGGGATGATAGAGGATGAGATTGTTGGATTGTATCACCAACTTGATGGACATGAATTTGATTAAACTCTGGGAGTTGGTGATGGATAGGGAAGCCTGGCATGCTGCAGTCCATGGGGTCTCAAAGAGTCAGACATGACTGAGAGACTGAAATGAACTGAACTGGAGGATAACTCATTCAATTTTCTTGCTGGACAGACTGGGACTCTGATGCTTTGGAGGCTGAAGGTTAGTACCCAGATCACACAGTGATTGGAACTTAGTTAAAGTCCAGGTCTCTCTTCTTCTAGTCCAGAGTCTTAGCCATAGCTCACAGATCAGATCTTTGTGCAACAAAAGACTCTAAACAGTCCCTAGGGTTTTGTTACAATGAATTTAACTGTCACCAGTAACAGAATGTTCTGTATTTGGCAATTGTTTTTTCTCAAGTCATAGCTTTTAAAGATTTAATATATAGTTAAGTGATGTTTGCATTTGGTCTTGGGATGGTATCATTTATTTAGGGAGAACTCATCTCCTATGCAGAATGTGATTGGAAAAATGACTTGATTAATAATGCAACTTCTAATGCAAGTCTAGGTTCTGAGACAGAAGGTCAGCTGCATAGTCATGTCAGCTTCCATTACAATATGAGCACAGTTATGTTGTTGCATTGAAGAACCTCAGATGTCTTTTGAGAAGGAGCTGTGCTTCTGTTCTCCTCATAGAGGGAGAAAGAAATCCTGGCTGATTAAGCAGTGGTTTTCCTTATTTTTATTGGGCCACAAGGGAAGCCTAAGAATACTGGAGTGGGTAGCCTATCCCTTCTCCAGCAGATCTTCTTGACCCAGGAATCGAACCGGGATCTCCTGCACTGCAGGCCGATTCTTTACCAACTGAGCCATCAGGGAAACCTATAGGAAAATTACCCTCCTTGAATAGTAGTGTCCTTTGTGATACGCCATACGTTGTAGGAGAAATTTTTTAAATTTATTTCTCATTAGGATATTTACTTCTTTATTTTTTTCTACCATTGCTCTGTCATCATTATGTCTTCCAAACTGAGGAGAACTTTCTATACAGGCAGATTGTACATCTTTGTAGCCTTTGACTAGTTCAGTAAATGTTAATGTGTGTGTGTGAGCTGCTAAGTCATGTCAGACTCTATGCAACCCCGTGGACTGTAGCCCACCAGGCTCCTCTGTCCATGAGATTCTCCAGGCAAGAATTCTGGAGAGGATTGTCATGCCCTCCTCCAGGGGATCTTCCAGACCCAGGGATGAACCTGGGTCCCCTGCATTGCAGGCAAACTCTTTACCATCTGAGCCACAAAGCAGTTTGTAACTATTAATGGAATCTTCTAATTTATCACCTTAGTAAGTCAGTTGCATCATCTGTAACTCTCAACTCACTTAAATCTAGTCAACTTTCTGGCAGTACTCCTTAAGTATCAGAGCTGATTCCTCTGCTAGACTGTAAATACCTTGAAGGCAGATTCTGAGGCTGGATATTTTTCTGCACACCAATGCACCTAGAATGGTGATATGTGCAGAGTAAGTTCTCAGTCATAATTAGTTAAGCAAAGATGAATGCTTTCTAGCCTTATCACTTTATTGATTCAGTGCTATCAAGGGTAGTTAACCTGCTTTTTAACCTTGAGGCAGCCTGTGACAATATGACTGTAAGTGCTTTCTCCTCCTCTAGCCTCAGTGTCCCTCTAATGTGCCTTTACTACAGTGAGTTGAGTTTGCAGGGTTTCCCTTGACATCATTCCTGCAGTGTATTGCCCTGTAACCAGGAGAAGGACCTTCTTTGACCCCTTTTATTTTCCCTTATCTGGGATTAAAAGCATTTAGCATGCTCTTGAGATTTTCTTGATATACCTCTATTTTAAATAGTATTGTTCTCCTATATGAGATAAAATACAGAAATTCACTAAAGGAGCAATATGTAAAATAGAGACACCCATGCAAAAGATAGTAGTATACTAGCTTAAGCAGCAACTTTGCTATTGTCAGTTTTTGCATAATTTTTCTCTGGTTTTAATATTCATTCACTTACCTACAGTGCTTCCAAGCACTGAAAAAGAGCCCCAGAGCATGGCTAGGCTGAGATTCCTTACAGACTTCCTATAGGCAATTAGAGCCTTGTCTCCTATGGACCTGAGATGAGTGTTCTTGCTGGAGCCTTCATCCTTCAAGTCTGAAGTGGGATTGAGATTGTCCCAGAAATTTTGAGCACTCCCGGGAAAGCACTAAATCCTTTTCAATGGTTGTTGATTGTGTTTCCTTTAATCACCACTCAGTTACATTTATCTCACTAAACAGTAGCTATTTGTACATTTGACAGGAAAGTATTGGGAAAATGGATACTTAAAATATATCCATGGAATCCAGGAGGCATGCTTCCTGTCTTTCTTACCTGAGAACCCAGTTTCCAAATTCAGGACGTGGTTGTTTTACTCATACAGAGGGGTGTGTTTCTCTCCTTATAGGTCTCTCTGATTTTCTAATTGCTGTTGTTGTTTAGCTGCCAAGTCATATCCAAGTCTTTGCGACCCCATGGACTGTGGCATGCCAGGCTTCCCTGTCCCTCACCATCTCCTGGAGTTTGCCCAAGTTCGTGGCCATTGAATCTGTGATGCCATCCAACCATCTCATCCTCTGTCACCCCCTTCTTCTGCTTTCAGTCTTTCCCAGCATCAGGGTCTTTTCCAGCGAGTATCCTGTTCACATCAGGTGGCCAAAGTACTGAAGCTTCAGCTTCAGCATCAGTCCTTCCAACAAGTATTCAGGGTTGATTTCCATTACGACTGACTAGTTTGATCTCCTCACTTTCCAAGGAATTTCTCCAGAACCACAGTTCAAAAGCATCAATTCTTCCGCACTCAGATTTCTTTATAGCCCAGCTCTCACATCCATACATGACTACTGGAAAGACCATAGCCTTGACTATATAAACCATTGTCAGCAAAGTGATGTCTTTGCTTTTTAACACACTGTCTAGGTTTGTTATAATTTTCCTGCCAAGAAGCAATCGTCTAATTCCATGGCTGCAGTCACCATCCACCATGATTTTAGAGCCCAAGAAGAGGAAATATGTCACTGATTCTACATTTTCCCTTTCTATTTGCCATGAAGTGATGGGACCTGATGCCATGATCTTGGTATTTTTAATATTTAGTTTTAAGCCAGCTTTTTTCCACTCTCCTCCTTTACTCTAATCAAGAGGCTCTTTATTTCCTCTTTGCTTTCTGTCAGTAGATTTGTATCATATGCATATCTGTGGTTGTTGATATTTCTCCTGGAAATCTTGATTTCAGCTTGTAACACATCCAGCCCAGTATTTTGCATGATGTGCTCTGCATGTAAGTAAACAGGGTGACAATAAACAGCCTTGTTGTTCTCCTTTCTCAATCCTGTTTATGGTCACTCTGTAGATACAACTCTGCCTCTTCTAAACCCCACTTGAACATCTGGAAGTTCTCGGTTCATATACTGCTGAGGCCTAGCTTGGAGGATTTTGAGCACAACCTTACTAGCATGGGAGACAAGTGCAATTGTCTGGTGGCTTGCACAGTCTTTAGTATTGTCCTTCTTGGGAATTGGGATAAGGATTGGCCTTTTCCAGTCCTGTGGCCACTGCTGGACTTTTCAAATTTGCTGACATATTGAGTGCAGCACTTAAATAGCATCATCTTTTAGGGTTTTAAATAGCTCTGTTGGCATTCCAGTACCTCCAATAGATTTATTGGCAGCAGTGCTTCTTAAGGCCCACTTGCTTCACACTCCAGAATGTCTAGCCCTGGATGAAAGACTATACCGTCTTGGTTATCTGGGTCATTAAGATCTTTTTTGTACAGTTCTTCTGTGTCTTCTTTCCATTTCTTTTGGATCTCTTCTGCTTCTATTAGGTCTTTTCTAATTATTGAGTCATAATCATAAATGTTTCTCATTTATGTAATTGTTTACTTATATCGATTTACTATATGGTCTGGCAGTAGGGCTTCCCTGATGGCTCAGATGGCAAAGAAAGTGAAAGTGGAAGTCTTAGTTGCTCAGTGTTCCAGACTCTCTGCAAGTCCATCGACTGCAATCCACTTCTCTGCAGGTACTTCTGCGCCCACTGCAGGTGCTTCTCTGTCAATGGGATTTTCCAGGCAAGGATACTGGAGTGGTTTGCCATTTCTGTTTTCGGGGGATCTTCCTGAACCAGGGATTGAACCCTGGTCTCCTGTACTGCAGGCAGATTCTTTTCCGAGTGAACTACAGGGAATCTTTCTGCTAATATTTAATTTGCTTTCTTCATTTTATGCTGCATCTGTCTTTTGTTTTCAGACAGCTGTACATTTTTCAAGTGCTTTCAAGGACACATTTATATGTATTTATATATGAATATATATGCTATATATTATAACTTTATTATGTATTATATTACATTCACTGTATTATATTATACATGAGAAATATATATTATTCATATTCATATTTCCATTAGTCACATTAACACTTTGAAATAGCTAGAGCAAATTTTCTAGTGTGGAAATTGAGAATCAAAGAAGTTATGTGACTGCCAAGCCAGCTAGCTGATAGATGACAACGTTCATGCTGAAATGTGGGTGCACTAATTCAAAACTCAGTGTACTTCAATCATCTTCTTCTATCAGAATGTGCTCCCTACCATCCCAGAGATGACATGTGCCTCCCTTCTGTCTGTATTCACCCAGTTCCTTCTCTCTGCCAATCACAAGATGACCCATTTTCCCAGGCTTAGTTCAAGGTCACGTCCTTCTTGAAAGCAATCTCTGACAAGCCAGTCTGGAGTTATTTTTCTACATAATAACAAATGCTTATTATTTATGCCTTTTCTATTTACTCCTAAGTTCTTTGTGTCATTATTTGACTATGCTAAATTAGATATTTACAGATAAGGTAAAAAACAGACCTTGAAGATTTACAGATAAGGTAAAAAATAGACCTTGAAGTCACCTGAACTTGAGTTCAAGTCTTTATGCCACTTACCAGTTTTTTGATCTTACACCTCTGTTGATTCATAAGTGAAGTGAGGATTTATTAATTCATTTCAATATATCTGTTCAATGCCTACTATGTACTTTGTAAACAAAGTGGTGAACAAAATACAACAAAGAGTATGAGGGAGATAGACTAATAAATAATAGAATGTAAGCAAGTGTTAAATGATTTTTAAAAATAAAACTAAATGATGAAGTAGTGACTATGGGGTTTACATTAGAAATGGCCAGGAAGTTTGCCCTAAATAAGTTTATGCTTTGCCTGAGACCTGATCGGTATGCAAAATCAGCCTTGCAAAGACATGATGAGTTCTCCAGGCAGGGAGACTTGGAAGGGCTAAGTCCTTGAGGTTTGATATAGGTTAACTTCTCAGAGGAGCAGAGGAAAGGCCAGTCTGGCTGGAGTATAGTGAGCAAGGACTGTGATCATACCGGTAGGGTCGAGGTTGCTGAGGAGAGGAGGAATCAAATCATGTGAGGACTTTAGTGTTGGTAAGGAGTTTGGGTTTTATTCTAATTGTCATAGGAAATCAGTGGAGAGAACAACAAAACCCCCATATAGTTGAAGGTGCTGAATGGGTTGACAAAGAAAAGCAGTTAGCACTATGCATGCATTTTTATTCCACCTTCATATATTGGATTGGCCAAAATGTTCATGCAGATTTCTCCACAACATCTTACTGAAGAACCTGGACAAACGTTTTGGCCAACCCAATGTACATTTTATTGTAACTACATTGTAAACTCTTTAAATGCAAGGAATATTTGCTGTTTTACCCTCTACAATGTGGTGCACTGTGACACAGAAAATCTGATAGTGTTCATTACATATGAGTGTCAGCCTAGTGTACTGATCATCAATAGCCTTCTAAGGTAGAGACTTCTGCTGTTCTCAGTAATTGAAGCAAACTGCCTGATTCTGCCTGTTCAACATCACCTCATACACATTAGGTCACCAATAAGTTCTGTAATAGCAACTTGTGTGTAGTGGGGTATGATAAGGATGCATAATTCTCACATCAATCTATATTTAATTGCCATTCTGGAAAAAAATCATTGACTTCTATATAGTTATCCAAAAAGAGAGAGTGAAAGAACCACATAAATATAAGGGATGAAGACTCCATTTAGCATTTTAAAAAAGCAATATCTCCAGAAGAATTTTTCTTTCTTTTGATTTGCTGTACCATCTGCTATCTGCTTTTCAGATAAGCAGTACCAGTGGGTTCTTTATTGAGATACATACTGTTACTTAGACCTTGAAAGTTTATTTCTTTTTGGAAATGCCAAAGTGTATGATTTTTTTCTTTGCTTCAGAGCATGTATTTTTTTCTTTCTGACAGAAGAGAGATCAAGATAGAAACCCCTCTATCTGGGCTTCCCTGGTAAAGGTTTCTTTCTGAAGGACAACTTCCCAAGAGCCATTTGTCACTGTTTCTATGCATAAGAAGTGGGAAAACTCTTACTTTTTCCCTTTGTATATTCACATTCAGATCACTCACTCAGAGACATGCACTGATTTTTAAATTGCTGTTTGGAATTAGAGATGCCTCTTGGGTTTCATGCAACTCCAAGACTGAGCCAATTTAGCTCTCCCCTGAATTGGTGGCCCTTTTTGTTGTTTTCCCTCATTTTCTTCAGAAGGTCACCTTCAGATGACAAATAGGTGTGCTGGCTTTAACTTCAACATACATATAAAAAATCTGTTTGATTTTTAACTATCTATTTAGCTGCAGAAATAATCAATAGAGAGAATAAAACTTTAATAGGTTGAAGATAAACCATTATTTGATGAAATTTTCTTTTCATCTCCTTCAGTCTTCAAGCTCCATACTTTTTTTGACAGAAACATCAAGTAAAATCCACTAGTAAGACGGAAGGAAAGCCATGAAATCGAAAGCACATTTATTCCTTTGATTTATCTAGACTTTAATTGTTTAAAGTGAGATTTAACTTCTATTTCCCAGCCCAAGTTGGAACTTCTTGAAGGCACAGATCATGCCCTGTAGTCTTGTCTTCTTCGTAGTGCCGAGGTCTTGTCAAGAAACTAAACACACACGTAGTAAATTGTATAGAATCCTTTGAGCCACTAGAATTGTATTGTTGTTTGATGACTCCCTCTGGCAGCTTAAACCCTTACATCATCCCACTTGTGACAGTAATTAAACTACATTTAACTTCTGAGCTCTTGAACTTGACAGTCCAAGAAGATATAGAGTACTAACAGGGCCTTACTAGTGCTAACTACATTGCTGCATTTGTGTTGTTAATTCAGCTCTCCACATAAGCATATATATCTTTTTAAATGGAAGATTTCGAAAGAGATTATCTAAATTTCTTTCTCTCTTAAATTTCCAAAGAGCAGAACTGTGTTCTTTGAAGCTTTTAAATAAAGTCAATGGTGAGATGATGTTTTGATGTCTAGAACATTGACAGTTTTTCTCTCTAAGCTTTTTTTTTTGCCATGAAGCTTATGAATAATGGTAAAACAAATGATACTTTTTAAAGTAAGGTCTTATGAAAATAAAAATATATGATACAATTCTCTTAGGTATATTATGAAAGATTTGACAGCAGATCATTAGCTTGTAGCTATTTCATATGTAAGAGAGTGAGTCTGGGCAGGTGGTTTGAGTTGTTAGTCCTGAATCCTTTCTCTGGACTGAGAAATGCTTTGTATGGACATGGTTTCTTGCCGTAAGTCTCAAAAATTAAGCTATTGACTCCTCCTAAATCTTAACTACCCTTAGTAAAATTTTGAATCTATGTGTTGAATTCCTCAAATCATTATTAAGTTTGTTTGTAATAACGTGTTGAAACTGAAAGAAGAAATACAGAGGATGTGTATTCACACTTGGAACTGTGAACTCTGCTGCTTAGTTTTACTACCTCAAGTGTTTTGTAAAGAAAGATCTCATTTATTAAAAACAGCTCTGTTATTAAGAACACTGTTTTAAGATTTCAGTATAACGATGATTTTCGGAGCCTATTAAATTGAGAAAAGCCTATCAGGTAATGAATACTGAAAGTTGCAAAGAGTTTGACATGGGTATCCTACTTTGGTGAATAATGAATTCTGAAAGCTGCACTTTGAAATACATATCCTTCTACTTTGATGGTAGATTGCTCTTCCACACACTGGAAAGCAATCTAGCATATGCATTTAAAATTAAAATATTTATAATGTTTTCTGATAAATTCTGTTTTTTATAGAAATAATGGGAAATATAAAGAAAATTATATACATGAACAAATTCACTGAAGTATTATGCATAATTACAAAAGCAAAAAAAATACCACACCTCAAATTAAAGGACCAACAGTTGTGGAATGCTTATGTAAATTAGGACACCTCCACTTTGTGAAATACTATATGGCTTTCAAAATCATGGCTAAATGGCAACATAAGCATGATAAAAAATGCTTATTATATAGTAATAAATAATAGTAGTGTTTACTGATTAGAGAGCATGTATTAAAATTACAATATTTAGTTATATTTGGCTGATAGGATTATTTATTTATTCACTCAACAAATAGACTATGTAAATCACATATATTCTTATGTAATCCCTGAAATAATGCTTTGCTACCCATTTTAAAAATGTGGAAAATGCACACAAAATAAGATGCTTTAGACAAGAATTTTAGTGTTTAAGTCTGTTGTCTAGACATTATTCCAGTACTTTGGGTACTGAAGATATGGTAGGGTCTTTGTTTTTCCTTAAAAACTTATTCATTTAATCAGTTGCATGATGAAGGACTAGACCACATGATGATTCTTTGAATAACCCAGAAAATCTACACTTCAGGTGCTATTATAGTGTTAGTAAAATCCTGATTGATGCAATTGTTATTTATGAAGGAAAATTGAGCAACTTCCCTCAATCCTATAGGTTTTTAAAGTGCTACCTGTGTGACTTTAGATATGTTTAGTTAATTTTTCTGTGGTTTATTTCTTCATCTTAAAATGATGATAATAATCATATAGTTGTTTTGAGGATTAAATGAGTATATGTGTGTGGGGGGGGGGTACATCATGTTTAGAGCAGTGCTAGGTTCATAGTGAGTCCTCAATATGTGGCAACCACTACCAGAGTCCTGTTGATCTAGTTGTAGCTTTATATTCTCATTACTTATTCTTTCTCCATATTGCTTAATTATATTATCTTCTATTCTTTAAATTAATTTCAGCACTGAATGTTAAATTTCAGTAAGAAAAAAAAGCATTGAGAATTAAGCTATAATTTTATAACAGTGTTCTCCCATTCATATAGGTCTAGCACATTTCTTATTCAGTTTATTCCTAGTAATTTTAGATTTACTACTTCATTTGTTAATTAGAATGTTTTCCACAATATTTCTTAATTGGTTATAGTAAAGTTGTTGATTTTGGTTGGATGATCTTGTATCTGATCAACATTATGTACTTTTGTTTCGGTTTTAACTAGTTTTCTAGTTTATCTCTGGTATTAACTAGCACACAAACATAGTCTATAAAATAACTTTTGTTACTTTCCAACTAATAGTTAATGACTCATCTCTTTTCTTGCCTTATGGCATTGGCTATGAATAATTTTTTTTTCCTTGTCATTTACATTGGCTGTAAACAATGCCATATAAATTACACTGTAGTTAGGGTATGTAACTACATTTCTATGAAGAAAGAAAGGTATTTCATTGTTTTTAAGATCTTTTCTGATTTTACTCTTAACTTTTTAAAATTTGTATTTGGTAGGTACCATTCATCAACTTGAGAGGTATTTCACCCATCTTGGTGTGTATATGTACTCAGTTGCTCAGCTGTGTCCAACTCTTTGCAGACCCATGGACTGTGGCCTCTCAGACTCCTCTGTCCATGGGATTTCTCAAGCAAGAATACTGGAGTGGGTTGTCTTTTCCTCCTCCAGGGGATCTTCCTGACCCAGAGACTGAATCCATATCTCCTGCATTGGTAGGTGGATTCTTTACCACTGAACAACCTGAGAAGCCCATTGCCCATCTTTAACTCAGTTTAATTTTTAGAACTCAGGAATAAGTCTTGAATTTTATTGATGACTTTTTCTTCATATCAGGGTGATCATGTAATTAGTTAACACATTGACTCTAACACATTTTTAATGTTGACTGAGTCTTTTATTTCTCGACTCAATCCAGGCTGATAATTGAATATAATCTTTTAACATCCTTCTGTATTTTATTCTCTTTATATTGTATTTAGGAACTTTTCATCTAATTTTCATGAGAGATCAGAATTCATAGTATATTATATGTGTGTATGCAGATGTGTATTACATTTTTTCAGTTTCATAATCAATTTTGAATGCTTTCTTAGACTCAAACAAAAACTTTTCTAACTTCCACTTCTTTCTATTGTTTAGTTTGTGGGCTTGATAAAATTTACCTGGAAAGGTATCTGAGCTTAGTATATTTTGTGGGGAGACAAATATGTAATTATTTTAG
The DNA here is from genome assembly GCF_910594005.1 of Cervus elaphus. Classification (NCBI taxonomy): domain Eukaryota; kingdom Metazoa; phylum Chordata; class Mammalia; order Artiodactyla; family Cervidae; genus Cervus; species Cervus elaphus. The sequence goes on from NC_057840.1 coordinate 29,752,985, forward strand.
TTCCTTCTGTGGTTATTGGTTTATTAAATTTTTTTTCAATTCTTGTTAAAGCAACATGGAAATTTATATTATTTCCCATTCCATATAGATTTTAAAGTTTTAGCATAAGGCTGTATCTCATTAAAAATATCTTCTGTTTATCTATCACTATATCTCCACCCCTCACTTTAATTCTCAGTGTAGTTCACTTGTGCTTTTCTTTCTTTTTTTGCTTTTTCCCTTGATCAAATCTGGAAGAGATTGGTCCATTCGTCTATTTTTTTTAAAGTCTGATATTCATTTTATTTTTGTTGTGTTTATTTTGCTATGTTTTCTATTTTATTAATATCTGTTGTTTTTCAATTTTCCTTCATTTCATTTTGGTTTATTTTTTCTAGATTTTTGAAGTGAATGCTTTTCTAATATTTTGAGAACATATGGTTTGGATAAACAATTATGTTTATTATATCCTCTTTTACAGTCATATAATTATTTTTTTCTGTAAGCCTATTTTACTATTAATATATTATTGTTGTTTCTTTTAAAAATGTTGTTGATATATATGCCTAGTGGTTATATCTAGCTCTTCATTTGTCACCTTTTTGTGATATTTTATTTATTTATTTTTGTAACTTGGATATAGGTGGATATTTGTTGGTCCAATCTGAAAGTTTCTGTTTTAAGAAAATCTATATATTTTATCGCAATTGCTTTTACATTATATAGTCCTTCTCCCATTTTATAATTGATTATTTTCTTATTTATTTTATTCTTTAATGTTTTTCATCAGATTGGTTACATTGAATTTATTCTTTCGTCCAAAACTATCCTGATATTCTTCTATTTTAGTTCTACTAATGAATATATTTATGTAAGCATATTTATTGTATGTTTTCCTGTCAATTTCAAAGCAATCAATATCTATAGCTTCCAATCTAATAAAAAAATCATCAGAAGATCTAAATAGACATTTCTCCAAAGAAGATATACAGATGGCCAACAGGCACATAACAAGATACTCGAAAATTGCTGGTTATTAGAGAAGTACAAATCAAAACCACAATGAAGTATCATCTCACACTTTTCAGAATAGCTATCATCAAAAATCTACAAATAATAAATACTAGAGAGGATGTGGAGAAAAGGGAACACTCTTACACTGTTGGTGGGAATGTATATTGGTGCAGCCACTATGGAAAACTGTATGGAGGTTCCTGAAAAATAATTAAAAATAAAGAATTCCAGGAATTTCCTGGGGGTCCAGTGATTAAGACTCCATGCTTCCACTGCAGGGGGAACGGGTTTGACTCCTGATTGGAGAACTGAGATCCCACAAGATACACAGTGAAACCAAAAAGAAAAAAAAAATTAAAAACCCTAAAAATAGAGTTAATCTGTGATCCAGCAATCTCACTCCCGGTCATATATTTGAAAAGAATTAAAAACTTTAATTCAAAAGGATATATGCCATCTAGGGTTCATAGCAGCATTTTTTATAATAACCAAGACATGGAAACAGCTCAAGTACCTATCAACAGATGGTTGGGTGAGACATTACTCAGCCAAGAAACATAATGGGATATTACCAGCCATGGAAAAAAATGAAATATTATCATTTGCAGAAACATGAATGGACCTAGGGAATATCATACTAAGTGAAGTAAGTCAGACAGAGAAAGACAAATATTATGTGATATCACTTATATATGGAATCTAAAAATAATACAAATGAATTTTTATGCAAAGCAGGAATAGACTCACAGACATAGAAAACAAACTTATGATTACCAAATGGGAAAGGAAGAGGAGGATTGATGAAACAGGAGCATAAAATTAACAGATACAAATTACTATATACGAAACAAGTAATAGGATTTACTGTGTGACAGGGAACTAATTCAATATCTTATAATAACCTATAAATGAAAATAATTTAAAAAAGGAATCATTTTGCTGTGTACCTGAAAATAACACAATATTGAAAATCAACTAGACTTAAAAAAAAAAAATCTATAGCTTCCATATTCTCACTTCTGTCCCTCTCAAAGAGACTGAGAACATTCAGTTTTCCTTTTTCTTCCCCCACTTCAGGATTCTTTTTTAAAAATCAAGAATTTATGTTCTTGGTTGTCTTTTTTAAAGCAAACTTAAAATATAAATGTATACATTGTATATATGATGACACCACCCTCATGGCACCAGGTGACAGCACTCTTATAGCAGAAAGCGAAGAGGAACTAAAGAACCTCTTGATGAAAGTGAAAGAGGAGAGCGAAAAAGCTGGCTTAAAACTCAGCATTGAAAAAACAAAGATCATGGCATCTAGTCCCATCACTTCATGGAAAATAGATGGGGAAACAATGGAAACAGTGACAGACTTTAGTTTTTTTGGCTCCAAAATCACTGCAGATGGTGATTTCAGCCATGAAATTAAAAGACGATTGCTCTTTGAAAGAAAAGCTATGACCAATCTAGACAATGTATTAAAAATCAGAGGCATTACTTTGCCAACAAAGGTCTGTCTAGTCAAAGCTCTGATTTTTCCAATAGTCATGTATGGATGTGAGAGTTGGACTATAAAGAAAGCTGAGCACTGAAGAATTGATGGTTTTGAACTGTGGCATTGGAGAAGGCTCTTGAGAGTCCCTTGGATTGCAAGGAGATCCAGCCAGTCCATCATAAAGGAAATCAGTCTTGAATATTCATTGGAGGGACTGATGTTGAAGCTGAAACTCCAATACTTTGGCTACCTGATGTGAAGAGCTGACTCATTGGAAAAGACCCGGACCTGGGAAAGATTGAAGGTGGGAGGAGAAGGGGATGACAGAGGATGAGATTGTTGGATTGTGTCGCTGACTCAATGGACATGAGTTTGAGTAAGCTCTGGGACTTGGTGATGGACAGGGAGGCCTGGTGTGCTGCAGTCCATGGGGCTGCAAAGAGTCAGATATGACTGAGCAACTGAACTGAACTGAGTCGATGTATGGATGTGAGAGTTGGACCATACAGAAGGCTGAGCACCAAAGAATTGATGCTTTTGAACTGTGGTGTTGGGAAAGACTCTTGAGAGTCCCTGGACTGCCAGGAGAGCAAACCAGTCAATCCTAAAGGATATTAGTCCTGAATATTCATTGGAAGGACTGATGCTGAATTTGAAGCTCTAATACTTTGGCCACCTGATGTGAAGAGCCAAGTCATAAGAAAAGACCTTGATGCTGAGAAAGATTGAAGGCAGGAGGAGACAAGGACAGCAGAGGAAGAGATGGTTGGATGGCATCACTGATTCAACGGACACAAGTTTGAGCAAGCGCCAGGAGATGGTGAGGGATAGGTAAGCCTGGTGTGCTGCAGTCCATGGGGTCACAAAAAGAAGGTCATGGCTGAATGACTGAACAACAGCGTTAACCTGTGAATCCATCACCACAATCAGAGTCATAAACATATCAAATTGCCTCTTTGATTTAGTAGATTCATTATTTTTTGTATGACATCTTTTCAAATCTCTAAGAATTCTATTTATCTTTAGGGTATCTTCTGTTTCTTATATGAGGTTTGTTTCCTCAGATACGAATTCTCTGGTTGTTCTAACACCTGTTTTGGCACTGTTGACTTTTCTGTGGCATTTGTATTTATAATTGAGCGTTGAGGTTGGTGAGTAATGATAGTTAGAGATGCTTCCCCCTGAGAAAGTGAATAAAATAATTCCTTCCATGAGTGAATTTAGATTCTATTTATGGAGGAGTTTTGTGTAGAGAGAGGGAACATGATGGTGACCAGAAAGATATTTCTTCTAGATTACCCAGAAAGTTTGCTTAGTAGTTGTATGGGCTGCCATACATCTATCTATTAAGGGAACCAGAAGTTACCTGGGGGTACCACTGAGATACTCTTCTTTTGTTTCAATAACATCTGTAAGTTTCTTATGGCTGATCCTTAATTTTAATTAGAGAAATTTTCTTGAGGATTTAGTGAGGGTCATGATACAATGAGCAGTTTGACTTTCCGTTCCACTGTGCTTCCAGTCCCTGCTGTCTTTGATCTTGGTGTTTTCCTGGTTCTGAAAAGAAAGAACACACTTCTTTAGTACTGTTCTCTTATGCATTTTCCGTGCTACAGGTACAGCTCTATCAGATTTTACTATCAATCTGATCCCATCTGCCTGTATCTTCTAGAAATTCTCCACTATTCTTGTCTGCTGCTGGCACCCTTCCCAGGTTTCTAGCGCTACCATGGATTCATTCTTATTTTTAAATCGCTTCTGTGAATCGAATGGCTCTACGAGAAGTAAGAAAGATTAATACAGATGCTCAGATATCCATCATAAAGCAGAAAAACAGTTTTTAACATTAGCAAAACAATTTCTTCTGAGGAATCAGCACAGTTTATTTTACAAAACTCATAATTTTTCTTTCAATTTAAGCTTTGACTGTTTCAGAAATATTAAATGCCAGGTACTATAACACATGATTTGCACACATTTTCTATATCTTTATAGAAATTCAATATTATTTTCCTAGTTTACAGATTCTTGCCTGGAGAATCCCACGGACAGAGGAGCCTGGTGGGCTGCTGTCTGTGGGGTCACGCAGAGTCGGACGCGACTGAAGCGACTTAGCAGCAGCAGCAGCAGTTTACAGATTAAAAAAAAAAATGCCTGAAGAATTTGAACTAGCAAGTGATTTTAATCAATATGATGCTTCCAAAGCCATATTTTCTTTTAAAAAGAATGAAAGTGAAAGTGAAGTTGCTCAGTCATGTCTGACTCTTTGTAACCCCATGGACGTAGCCCACCAGGTTCCTCCATCCATGGGATTTTCCAGGCAAGAGTACTGGAGTGGGTTGCCATTTCCTTTTCCAGGGGATCTTCCCAACCCAGGGATTGAGCCCAGGTCTCCCGCATTGTGGGCAGACGCTTTACTGTCTGAGCCACCAGGAAATCCCTTAAAAAAGAATAAATTGACTTAAATATAGAATACTGGAGACTTAAACACTGTATAACTTAAAATACTAAGTTTTATGACTTTTTAATTTGGTTGAAGACTACTGATAAACATAATATTTTGCTCATTGTAGATTTCAAAGAAGACATTAAATGTTTGCATTGATTTTGGAAGAGATTGTCTCTAAATCAACTAAATATTTAATTTCTCCAAATATATTATTCTATTGACAATTTTCCTTATCACTTTGTAGACAGTGATCACTATAATACATTAGTAAGTGTATATATATTTATATACATTTATATCTATATTATATGTTGGTAATAATAATTTTCATGATCTAAGTATCAGCTACGTTTATTTCTGTGACACAAGGATTAGCCATACTATAATAAGCATTTATTTTGAAAAATCAACAACAATTCAATGATAATATTCATGAATGGAAATGAAACTGAAGGCATTTTGGTTCCCCCATAATTTTAAAGAGCAGCTTATCTCTTAAACACATCATCTCTGATCATTTATAATTTAGGGAATCTAATCCAATGCATTTCTTCAGTTTGCATTAATGGCTGCAGAGTTCTGGGAAGAGAAAAATTTGCTTAGGATTCTTGAAATAAGGAAATTTAAAAAAAATTCCAGTTAGTCATTTAAACAAAAAGAGAAAACTGTCTATTAGTGATGCGAGTAAACTTATTTTAATTACCTAATGCTAATGACATCATATACAGGAAAAAAATAATTCTTTAAAATATTTTCACTTGGTGTGATTCAGTGACTCCAAATCTTGATAGGGTTGAGCTTAAGAATGATCCAGACTACTTTCTATGGTTCTTCTCTAGCTTATCTTTAGCTTATTACTTGCCAATACAGAGTCTGGAAGTAGGTAAAACTATATTTACTATTCCCATCTCTGAAAAGTTAATTTCACTTTATTTTTAATTGATATTATTTTAATTAAGACAATTAAATATGCACAGAAATGTTTATATCTTAGTTCAGTTATTAATTGTGACTATATTTGCTCTATGTCTGGCTATTTTGGGCATTTGCAGTCTTGGTTATGGTATAGCTGATTTTCCTCTCTGACCTCTTTCCTTTCTTCCTGCCCTCTTTCACTCCTTTTGTCTTTCCTTCCCTCTTTCCTTCCTTCCTCTTCCTCTTCTCACCTTTCATTATTTTTATTCTTTTTTTCTTTCTAGCTGTAACTACTTTATTAGACTAAAGGTGTAACTTACAAATTGGGAGTTTAAGTCAATATTCCAAGTATACCTGAGGCTTAGTTAATAATTTCGTCTTTATCAACTCTAATAGCTCCTTTAAGCAAGTAGGCTCTTTTAATTTTCTCCTTTTCTATTCTGAATTACTATTTATGTAGATGCTTATCATACTTGCATATGTTCCCAGTTTTTTTTCCAATTCACTTTTTCAGACTCCTAATTAATGTTGAATTACTCCTTCATTTTATCACCTGGTTCTAGAAGAAAGCAGTCTATTTTGAAAAAGCTTAAAAGCAATAGGGACGTCAAAACATTAAGTGAAAATGAATTTGTGGTTTAATTCAACTGGTGAGAGTATTTGTCTTAGCTTCTTCAAGTTCAGATTGTTTTATAATCACTTTTTAAAAAATTCTGAAATGATATATTGCTACATACTGCTACTTATAGCCATAAATGAGAGAAATTAATTTTCTGTTTCAAAGAGCTTCTACTTTGTTATTTGTGTGTGTGTGTGTAGATTTTAGGGAGGTTCCTTTTAACAGAGGTCCTAAAAGTTGGCTCAAATTGTGGTGCAAACTGAGTTAATCTTAATGAAGACTGAACTACATGCAAATATGATTTTATTTGGACCAATGTAAGAAAAAAAGGATTATTGACAGTGAATGCTTATCCTTTGTTTCTGATTATAAAGATAGTCTACATTTATGATAAATATTTCTAAAATAGAGGAAAACATAAAGGAAAGAAAAATCAACCATAATCTCACCATCAAAAGATATTTACTGTTAACTTTTGGATATATTGCTTTCCTGTCCATTTTTGGCATGTAGGTGTTTATACACAAATATACATATATTTAGAGGGATGGGGTGGGGAGGGGTTGGGAGGGGGTTCAGGATGGGGAACACATGTACACCCACGGCAGATTCAAGTCAATGTATGGCAAAACCAATACAATGTTGTAAGTAAAATAAATTAATAAATTAATTAAAAAAACATATTATAGTATAGTTTAACCTTTAAAAATTATCAATATTATCAGTTTAAAATAGCCAAGCTCATTTTCTAAAATGACTGAAGCAGGGCATCAAAATAATCTCTGAACTAAATAATAATCTCATTTTGTACTGGTCTATTATAGAAGAGTTTTCAAATATTTGCATGTTCTAAATATATAATTAGTTGTAACGTATCAGTTAACTTGTAACTACTGGGGGAGAGGGAAAAATTCCCCTGTGTATTTGGTTATTAAAATCCTGATTTATTTCTTAATTTGAGAAGCTCCAATAAACTTTACTGAAAATTTTAGACTATGAATAAGTTGTTTTAACTTTTCTGTTTTCAAACAGTTTTAAGATTTCAAGTCAATTCAAAAACCTCTGCTGAAGAAAAAGAAGTTAATAGCTGTGGTGTGTGCTCCATTTTGACTAAGCCTCTCTTAGGAATAGGGGGAAGATTCAAGGTTGTTAAAAGTACACTGCACTTAGCAAATTTAATTTTAAAAATGTCCGTAAATATATTGTTACAGCTTCTTCCACAGCCTTGGAAGAAATGTATTTAAGTTAGCAGCCCTAAAGCTTACAGCTTCATTAGCTTCATAATAAAATTTTCTTGGCTCAGAAGTTAACATTAGTTTTCATTTGAGAAGCATAGTTAACATTTCACAACATTATGTTACTAAGTGTGGATTTATGCTTACTGAACTCCAAGCAAAGAGATAGTGGGGAGAATTAGGGGATATCTAAAGGTTCTCTAACAAAGAGGCTCCTAAGTACTTGAAACTTCAGGTGTTGGCCTAATGAGTGGTGCTGCATGATTAGTCCAGGATCAGAAGTCAGGAAGGCAGTCTAAGCTGGCAGCTGAATGAGGAGACAACCAGAGCAGAAACAGAAATTCCTGTCAGGAGTCAAGACGTACATGCTGTTGCCCATGGATGGTATTTGCTTCTGAGATGTGGTTTGTGGGAGGCTGTGTATGTGTGTATGTGTGTGTGTGCTCAGTCACTTCAGCCATGTCTAACTCTGCAACCCTATGAACTATGGCCTGCCAGGATCCTCTGTCCAGGAAATTCTCCAGGTAAGAATACTGGAGTGGGTGGCCATTCTTTTCTCTAGGGATCTTCCCAAACCAGGGATCGAACCCGAGTCTCTTGCTTTACAGGCAGGTTCTTACCATCTGAGCCACCAGGGTGGAAGGCTTCTTGAATTCAAATGATGAGAGATAGGGTAAGATCAACCTACAATGTGACAATGAGCCAGGCATATACTCAAGACATTCTTGCTTAAGGTAACTGTCTGAGTTTGAAATTGTGAGAAGAAAACATGATTCAAATTGGAAAATCTGCCTCCAAGTTCACTTGCTACCTCATAATATCTATGTAATCTTAGGCAAATTTCAATTTCCTAAAATTTAGCAACTTAAAATAACAAAATTACCTTTTTTCATGAATCTGCAATTGGATGGGACTCAGTGGGGACAACTCTCTGCTCCATTTGGCATCAGCTGGAGTGGCCCAAACTCTGGGAACTGGAGTGACCTGTAACCTCACTCACTCACCTCTATCGGTTGAGGCTGGCTGTGTTCTGGGACCTTGTTCTGTGGCTGGAGTACCTACACACACTCTCTCCACGATGAGGGGCTGCTTGGCTCCTTCATCTTGTGGTAACTGGTTTCCAATGGCAGACATCTCTAGATGGCTGGGCAAAGTTGTATCACCTGTATAACTTAGCTTCAGAAGTCATACAGGGTGACTTCAAGAGGAGGGAACACAGACTCCCTTTCTTAATGCAGAAGTGACAATGTCACATTGTAAAAGCAACACATGGATGGTATATATTGGCATCATGTCTTTGGAAAATATAATCCGCCATAAGGATAATAATATCACACATTTATTGAATAATTAATAAGCTTCTCAGATGGCTCAGGGGTAAAGAATCCACCTGCCAATGCAGGAGATGCAAGAGGTGTGGGTTTGATCCCTGGGTCAGAAAGATTGCCTAGAGAATCCCATTGACAGAGGAGCCTGTTGGGCTACAGTCTGTGGGGTCACAAAGAGCGGGATATGACTGAGTGAGTGCAAACGTGTGCTACATGCTTCAGTGTTTTAAATAATAGGGAAGCCATTCTGACTCTTTCCATGTTAAAAATTTAGAATATTGAAAGCATGCTAAATTGAAAATTGAGAATAAGCCCCAAGTGCTAAGTGATTGACAAATGTATATTACCTCATTTAATTTCTCACTATAACACTTTTAGGTAGGTATCATTATTGTCTCTATTTTATAGATGAGCAGAGTGAGGCATAGTTGAGTCTTGGATTACCAAGAATTCAGTTGATGAGAAGCCAAGTCAAGATTGGGACCCAGGGCCTTAGAACCCATATGTAACACATGTTCCTAATAGCAGAATTATTTTCAGGACTAAACAAGATCACACAAGAGCTTTGTGAATTACGAATTTGCTATGCAAACTTAGGTTTTTTGAGGAAAAGCTTCAGAAAATTTTAAGAAATATTCTTATTTTTCAGATTTAGTATTTTGAATGTGTATCTACATAGGCTACAAAATTGCTTTAATAAAAACTACTAATAATGGAGTTGTATGATGTTTCCAGGAAGTAAAGTTTCTGAAATGGGCTTTCCTAGTGGCTCAGTGGTAAAGAATCCATCTCACTATTCAGGAGACACAGGAGATGCATTCAATCCCTGCGTTGGGAAGATCCCCTGGAAAAAGAAATGGCAACCTACTCCGGTATTCTTGCCTGGGAAATTTAATGGACAGAGGAACCTGGTGGGCTACTGTCCATGGGATTGCAAAGAGTCAGACATGACTTAGAGATTAAGCAACAAAAACAAGCTTCTGAGAGTCTTCTTTTCTTTTAAATTTCTGATAACTTCATTCCCTCACACAGAATCTTTCCCATACCTTGTATTTCCATTGTGGAATCAGAGGATCTTAAAGCTATGAGAAGTCTTACATATTATATGGCTCAACTCCCTAGTGTATTGATAAAGTCTTTACTTGTAGCTTTCAGAAACTTAATGACTTGTGAGAGTTTTCCACTCATACTCCACTCATACTTTTGAGAATACTCCACTCATGTGGGGTATTTTTCCTCTTATGCTCTCAAAAATGTAACTTCTTTTTTTTTCAATTTATACAATCCTAAAGAATGATAGACTTGGAGTGAAAGACTTCTTATTTTATTTTGGAGGTTAAGTATTTGGGTATTTTTATTAGATTATTTTGACACCTATTAATATTTACCAAAATGGCAATATGTGGGTAGTACAGGAAGAAAAACAGAAAATAACATTCCCCATTCCTAGAGCTTGCATTGCATAAGAAGCAGCCTCCAGAAATAGTGACCAATTTCAAGCTAGCAGAGATTTAAGTTAGTGGAGATGTTAAATATACAAGATATATGCCTGTCTTCTTAAAGAGTAGTTGTTTCATTCAATAAGACAAAGATTACCCATTGTGTGTGTGAGTGTGCTTGTGGCAGGAAATCAATTTCAATTATTCTATGAAGCACTACTCAACATTTGTCCTACATGAAGCCTATCAGGAATAGCTTATGGACAGGACAAAGCCAGGACCTCCCTTGGAGGCATTTCTGTGTCCACTGCGCACAAAGCAACTTGGGAAGGTTGCAAGGATGTGTGGTCTCTAGTTCACCTTGGAATGATTCTCAAACTCAGTTCATAGCTCAGCTAGGCCACTTCATGCTTGTTTGAGACAGAAAGTCATGTTTCGAAGGCCATTTCATGTTGTTACAGGTCACAAACTCTAACTCAGGACTGTCCTCTGTGGGTGGTATGAGGATCTCCGTATTGTAGAGTCTTCTCCAGTAACAGAAAGAGCCCAGCTTGGTTTCTGTGTGGGTGGCCTTTCTAATTTCTCAGGGTATTTGGGTTACCAGCTCAAATCCTGGCTTGGCCAGAGCCCAAATCCCTAAGGCTAGAGTCAAAGTTGTCAGGAACACTTTTTTTTTTTTTTTCCTATTGAGAACAAAATAATTACGCAGGTCACAGGCATTCATTTGGCATTCTACACATTTCTATTGGTCAGACTATGTCAGATATATTGAGTTTAGCAAGGTAAGTATAGGAAGAGATATGTCAGTAGTCAATACTCAACCTGATGTTGCTTTGGTATATAAATAAGACTGTTAGTGTAATTAGAAATCATGGAGAACTTTACCACAGTATAGTTTCAAATCATACTGTTGTGGCTCAAGATTTTGAGAATATATTAAAATGTTTAATTTTATTCTTAGTGTTGTTTCCTGAGGCTCTAGCGTTTAATTTTTCCTCCCATTTCCTCTCTCTCTTTCCCTCATTCCTGAGAAAAAAGGAAACAATTTTATAAGGCATTGTGTCAGTCAATGCACTTATGAGTTATAACATTTATGTATTAAATGTAAATAAATAATGATGAAGCTAAATAATACAAGTTCTTACAAATAACAGGTTGAGGATGTCAGATAGCCAAGGGAAAGTAAATGTTGAATAACTGAGAACTAGTTAAGCAGTTTGGCTTTATGTTTTTTAAGTTTTAATATTGTTCTTTAAAGTTTCATGTAGAAAGAACCTAATGCCATGTCAAAACTTAAAGAAAATTTTATGATGAGCTATTTCTTCCATTAATGAACTCACCTTTTACTATATTTTATTATTATTAAGTTTCTTTTGTGTTTCCAGAAGCCAGAACTCCAGAGTATCTTAGCTTCTATATTGAATCATCATTATTGCAACAACAATACCCTAAGAAAGGAGGCAACTGATTTCTGACAGTTTCAATATTAGGAAGCCCAAGCTCAAGCTGTAATGCTGTTGTGCAGAGTGATGCATTTGTAGAGCTGATCCTCTCTGAAGTTCTTTTCAATTACCAGAGGGAAATAAATGCCTGCACAGAAAGCTATCTACCATCACACATCTTCATCTTCTTTTGTTAAATCATTCTTCTTATAGTGGACTTAGCACTCTTAGCATGACTGATGACCTTAGATGAAAGTTCTTGCCACTTTTCTAGCCAACCTCATGATAGTAAATTGAAAGAGCCTAGTGGGCTCTATTTCTCCCAAGGCCTATTGTTTCTCTTTGGAAAAAAGTTAGCTCCATAATAATTCTACTAGGACCTTACATATGCTGCTGAAATTAAAAAAGTTAAATACTGTACTTTGGCTACCTCATGCGAAGAGTTGACTCATTGGAAAACACCCTGATGCTGGGAGGGATTGGGGGCAGGAGAAGGGGATGACAGAGGATGAGATGGCTGGATGGCATTACCGACTCGATGGACGTAAGTTTGAGTAAACTCCGGGAGCTGGTGATGGACAGGGAGCCCTGGCATGCTGCGATTCATGGGGTCGCAAAGAATCGGACATGACTGAGCGACTGAACTGAACTGAAACACTGTCTACTCCTCTAGGTGTCTATTTATCAAGATTTGGGAATTGAGAGGATGGCACACATCTCATTATTTCATTGAGCAAAGGCTGAGAATGAATTTGTCTCCACTGTCCCAGAATGTTATAATATTAAAGTAGATTCAAGACTGGCTTTCTCTTACTATGTTTTCTTTTTTTGTGTGTGTGTGTGTATAATATCTCAGTAATAACCTAGAATTCTATTTTATGTGGCATCTTGGTAGGAGGGGTGGTGTCTCCAAAATTAGAAGCCATGGGTTTTTTTAATATAAACTTATTTATTTTAATTGGAGGCCAATCACTTTACAATGTTGTAGTGGTTCTGCCATACATTGACACGAATCTGCCATGGGTGTACCTGTGTTCCCCATCCTGAACCCCCCTCCCTCCTCCCTCCCCATTCCCATCCCTCTGGGTCATCCCAGTACACCAGCCCCGAGCACTTGTCTCATGCATCAAACCTGGACTGGCAAGCTGTTTCACATATGTTTTGATAAGGTACTGCTACTAGCTTTCTCTGTGACCTTGGGTAGGCTTATTCAATTTTTGGACTTCACTTGTTAAACAAGGGTCATAGACTTGACTATGTGACCATATACCATGTGCTAAGTAATGTCTGGCTCTCTGCGACCACATGGACTGTAGCCTCCCAGGCATGAGATTCTCCAGGCAAGAATACTGGAGTGGGGTGCCATTTCCTACTCCAGGGGATCTTCCCAATTACCCACTGAACCACTGGGGAAGCCGCATTCATAGACTGGATAACCTCTAAAGTTCCCCAAGTTACAATATATTTTATACACATATATACATGTATATAGTGTTGTATATAATAATTATAATGTTTTGTATAATATATAATATGATAAATATATAATATTTAAATATTTCATTAAATTACATATATGTTTTTTTAAATGAAACGCAGAAAGTACACACTGTCATTTAAAGAGGACAGGCTGTAAAAAGGCAGTAAAACATGCCTCCCAAATTACTCTAGGACTTTAAATACAGTGTTATCACATTCTAGTGGGACAAAGATTTTATCAGGCAGACTTGTCATGTTTCACTGCTTCAGTTGGTCAACAGTTACTCATGAGTCATCCAACAAGAGTTACTGAGTTGAAATAGGCGCTGTGCTGGACAAAGGTGATATAGACACAGTCCTTGCCTTCACCAGGTATGCACACTAAGGAAGTATGCAGACATTAAGCAAATAATCACACTGATAACTACATGACTACACATCCATCCATATCTCGTCGTAAGTGCTATAGAGGAAATTGTCATTGTGATGGAGCTTAGGTGGGGCCACTTTCTACTTCAAGGTTGGGGAAAACTTCTATGAGCAGGAGTCAGAACTGAGAGACTGAAACCTGAATGATGAATAGAAGTAAGACTGGCAAAGGCAGAGGGAGGCAAATGACAAGAGGCTCCGAGAAAGGAAAGAACTTTACAAACTGGAAAATTAAAAGAGTCCAATGTGGCTGTAAAAGTGAACTGGCAAAGTGGCAAGAAGCAAGGGAGGCAAGGAGGCTGGGCGTCCCATGGGAACTTTCAGGCCATGAGAGACTTTTGGATTATATCCCAAGTCATAGAGGGAAACCACTAAAGATATATGAAAAAGCAAATAAATTGATCCAGTTGTATTTAAAATAGCTATGATATCCAGGTTGAGAGTGGATTGAGGAAAAATAAGAGCGGATGTGGGTAGGCCATAAAGATGATAAGGAGAAAGAGATAGTGAAGCCTTGGATTGAAATTATGGTAATGGAGAAATTCAACATACATTAGAGTACTGGTAAATTATGAATGAACAAGAGTAAGGAAATAAAATGGTTTCATTTTAATGGACACATGAAATATATCTAAATTAATTTCCATTAAAGATAGCTTTTTACTATATCATACACAGACAGATATATCTGCATGTGTCTGTCTGCTTATGTACATGTGTGTATTTGGAATTGTCATACATTTTATTATTTTCTTCCTTTTGGTTTTTTTTTAAATTTAAAGACCTATAGTTACTCCTGTATTAGAATGGGTCCAGGGAACAGACATATGAATAAGATATCGTTTTAATGCCCTTAATTTCTTGTCCTGTAGATGCTTTCTCCTCTGTCCTGCACTTAGATATATTTCAAATATGAAGCATGTCCAACTCTTCCAGAAGCCTGAGTTTATCTAGTGCATGGACTCTCTTCCATTAATTTATTTTTCCATTCCTGGGATATAATACTTGTTTTTTTTTTTTAATGTCCCATGGTGATATTGTAAAAACAGGAGATTAGACAGCTTCATATTTGAATTTCTACATTTCTGTCCTCACTTTTCTGTAATGAGTCAGAGATATTGGAGGACTGTGATTTGGTACCCATAAAACTTGCAGAGTGTCATTGGAAGAGCTGAGTCAACAATATCTGTTGTTGTTCACTCACTAAGTTGTGTTCTGCTCTTTGTGACTCCATGAGCTGTAGCACATCAGGGTTTCCTATCCTTCACTATCTCCAGGAGTTTGCTCAAACTCATGTCCATTGAGTTGGTGATACCATCCAACCATCTCATCCTTTCTCAACTCCTTCTCTTCCTGCCCTAAATTTGTTCTTTTCTGATGAGTTGGCTCTTCACATCATATGGCCAAAGGATTGGAGCTTCAGCATTAGTCCTTCTAATGAATATTCAGGGTTAATCTCCTTTGGATTGATTAGTTTCATCTCATTGCTGTCCAAGGGACTCTCAAGAGCCTTCTTCAGCCCCCAAATTTGAAAGCATCTATTCTTTGGTGCTCAGCCTTCTTTATGGTCCAACTCTCACATTTGTACATGACTAATGGAATAACCACAGCTTTGACAATATGGACCTTTGTTGGTAAAGTGATGTCTCTGCTTTTTAATACACTATCTAGGTTTGTTATAGCTTTTCTTCCAAGAAGCAACTGTCTTTTAATTTTGTGGCTGCAGTCATCATCAGCAGTGATTTTAGAGACCAGGAATATAAAACCTGTCACTGTTTCCACTTTCAGTTCATTTCAGTTCATTCGCTCAGTTGTGTCCGACTCTTTGCGACTGCATGGACTGCAGCACGCCAGACTTCCCTGTCCATCATCAACTCCCGGAGCTTGCTCAAACATTTTCATCGAGTTGGTGATGACATCCAACCATCTCATCCTCTGTCATCCCCTTCTCCTCCTGCATTCAATATTTCCCAGCATCAGTGTCTTTTCTAATGAGTTAGTTCTTTGCATCAGGTGGCTGTGGTGAAAGGATTGGAGCTTCAGCTTCAACATCAGTGCTTCCAATGAATATTCAGGATTGATTTCCTTTACAGTTGACTGGTTTGATCTCCTTGCAGTCCAAGGGACTCTCAAGAGTCTTCTCCAACACACGGCTCAAAAGCATCAATTCTTCAGTGCTCAGTTTTCTTTATGGTGCATCTCTCACACTGACACGTGACTACTGGAAAAACCATAACTTTGATTAGGTGGACCTTTGTCAGCGAAGTAATGTCTCTGCTTTTCAGTATGCTATCTCAGTTTGTCATAACTTTTCTTCCAAGGAGCAAGTGACTTTTAATTTCATGGCTGAAGTCACCATCTGCAGTGATTTTGGAGCCCAAGAAAATAAAGCCTGTCACTGTTTCCATCGTTTCCTCATCTATTTGCCATAAAGTGATGGGGCTGGATGCCATGATCTTAGTTTTCTGAATGTTGAGTTTTAAGCCAGCCTTTTCACTTTCCTCTTTCACTTTCATCAAGACACTCATTAGTTTGTCTTCACTTTCTGCTAGAAGGGTGGTATCATCTGCATATCTGAGATTGTTGATATTTCTCCTAGCAATCTTGATTTCAGCTTGTGCTTCATCCAGCCTGGCATTTTGCATGATGTACTCTGCATATAAGTTAAACAAGCAGGGTGACAATATATAGCTTGGAAGTACTCCTTTCCCAGTTTGGAACCAGTCTGTTATTCCATGTGCAGTTCTAACTGTTGCTTTTTGACCTGAATAGAGGTTTCTCAGGAGGCAGGTAAGGTGGTCTGCTATTCCCATCTCTTTAAGAATTTTCCACAGTTCGTTGTGATCCACACAGTCAAAGGCTTCCCTGGTAGCTCAGCTGGTAAAAAAATCTGCCTGCAATGCAGGAGACCCAGGTTCAATTCCTGGGTTGGGAAGATCTGCTGGAGAAGGGATATACTGTATATACTGTATTAATCATATACTTTATTAATACATAAGGATAAGGAAATGTATATAGGTGAAGGGAAATTACAGTGGATGATATTCTCACTTAGGGTCTTCATGAACTCTTCCTTTGTATTTTATCTATATATAATATTTAACTCTAACATTGTCATTAAATGTTCTTATCTTCCATGTTTATGAGGTTCTTTCTTGGTAGTTCTCTTGTTAAATGTACTGTGTAACTTTTGAGTAATAGTCACCATCAGGGGGTGTTTGTAAATGCTCCACAGATATTGATGTGAAAGAACCTGGGACTTAGTGTGTTGTGGAATTGACACACGCTGCCTTCCATGTGCTCTTTTGCTTCACAACCCCTTATACCCATGGCATCATGATCCCTCCAGTGGTCCACTACTTTCAGAAAGATCTGCTAAACCAAATCAGATTAGGATGTCAGAGCTTTAAAGGATTATCTTTCCCAGGATGATTTATCTTTTTAGGAGAAAGAGGAGTTATGTCTTACCTATGGTAGAATTTCAGGTATCAGGGTAGGAGGCATCTTGAGCTACAGGGACCCAAGTCCTTTGCTACCACTTTTGTTAGCAGTGTATGTAAGCCTTATTCCAAACACCCTGGCCTGAAGAGCAGATAAAATGCCCAGTGACATTTACTTGGTTGTATTCTTAGTTGGCCCTTCAGTGACTCTGCCTTGCTCATCATCACGCATAGAGGCAGCCTGTCACCCTTCCTTGCAGTTTCCCTGGCCCAGCTGACTCATCCCTACACATGCTCACACATCTGGTACCCCTACAACCTGTCAAATAGGACTCTGATGGCCAGGCTTGAGTTCCCTTCTCCCTCATTTATGCTGTGTGGGGACAGAAGCGACCTTGAAGCCTCAGTTTTATCATGTGAGAAATGTGTTGTGGGCTTCTGAGAACAAAAGGACATAATGAAAGTAAATGGCTTCACCTAGTGCCTAGCACCTACAGCTGAAGAAATGTTAGCTAAATAAATACTAACAAACTCTCATGTGCTAATATTTACATTTATTACATCATTTAATCCTTACAGAAAGTCTAAGATGTGGTTTTGATAATACTGTTAGTTTCTTTGTACAGATGAACCTCAAATCAGAGAGGTCATGACAACAGAAGTCCCACAACTAAATAGTGGGTGAGTCAGAATTTGAGCCCAGGACTCTGTGGTTTCAGAGTACCTGCTTTTCACCATTCTGCAATGTTATCTTTCCTATAAGCAAATTGTATTACTTCAAGATCATTGGCAAAATCATCAGAAAAGTCTTCTATTTAGCCTCAATCAATCCATGTGAGGCACAGGTCAGACTAAGGTGCTATGATAAAAAATGGTGTGTGTGTGTGTGTGTGTGTGTGTGTGTGTGTGTGTGTGTGTGTGTTAGTCACGTGGTCATGTTCAACTGTTGGTGACTCCATGGACCTGTCAGGCTCCTCTGTCTGTCCATGGAATCCTCCAGGCAAGAATATGGGAGTGGGTTGCCATTCCCTTCTTCAGGAGATCTTCCCAACCTAGGGATCAAACCTGGGTTTCCTGCATTGCAGGCAGATTCTGTACCATCTGAACCATAGGGAAGTCCACAAAATGGTGTGGAATGAGTCTTTCCCACCCTGATAGAAAACCCACCTTGGTAGAAAACCAAGGCTGGCCTTACAGCCTCCTAATGAGGTCTCAGATATTATCCAGTGCAACCCCTTTATTTTATGGATAAAAAAACTGGAACCCAGGGCAGTACAGGTACTTTCACATGGCCATAGTTAGTTTGAGCAAACTCCATGAGATAGTGAAGGACAGGGAAGCCTGGTGTGCTGCAGTCCATGGGGTCGAAAAGAGTCAGACAAGACTCAACGACCAAATAATAGCAACAATATTTAGACTAAAGCAGGACTGATTAGGTTTTATATGCACAAGTCCAAGGGCCTTTTAATTCACTACATTTCCTGCACGAGGCTCTCATGTCCTTTGAAATAATGACAACATTGCCTTCAAAGGCTAATTTCCTTTTGATACAAGGTAAAATCTATTGTGACTTTGTTGAATGGCAAGTTTTACTGATGATGTAAAGATACAAAAAGTGGGGTTAAGTAGAAGGAGACGAAGGGCTTAGTAGTGGGGTTGGGTTAATCCCACTGAGCAAAAGGTGGCTAAAAGTAGCTGAACGGCGAGGGTGAGGGAACAGCTGGCTCCTGCTGAATGTCCTTCCAATGATGCTGGACAGTGTGTCTGTTTATGACTTCAGGTTCACCTAATGAGCTTGTTCTGTAAGCAAGCTTGTTTTCCAATATGATGCTTGTTTCTGCAGGGCTGTGTCTTGTTCCCTGATTTTTAGTGACTGCACACCTAAAAGTGAGTATTGGTAAAAATAAACCTGCAGGCAAGATACACTTTAAATGGTTACACAACAAATGCTTTATCCTCCCCTACAGTCGTGTACTTGTAAGAGAATCAGATTGGGAATGAAAAAAGCTGTCGAAAAAAATTTTGCTAAGCAGATGCTTACTCTGGGTTCTGAGAATATGAAATATGTTTTGACACGAAGCCTGGGATTATGAAAGAGTGCTGATTCATATTGTTCTAGAATCACCAAATGCTCATATTGAAAGGGACCTTAAAGATCTCCTGGTATGAACCCCATACTTTGAACTTGAGGAGAAGATAATGGTAAACAATTCAAGGTCACAGCAAATTAGAGTCAAGATTTTTGGCTCTCATTCTGGAATTTTTATATTGAAACGTCATATAGAAGATAAAGAATGTGTTCATCTGCAAATAACAGAAAACCATCTTAATGATGGTTTTGCACATTGGGTCTCACCTTTCTCATTCAAGAAGACATCCAAGGGTAGCTAGTGCAGGGCTAGAATGAAGTGTAATCATGCTACTGGGTACCTGGGCTATTATGTTTTCCACTCCCCCAGACTTTGTGTGAAGGCTTCATTCTCATAGTTCACCTCTCATTATGACAACACGGATGCTGCACATGTAAGGCTGGGTCCATACACTGGTGTAAAGAAAGAAAGGACAAAAGGCCTAAGAAGCATACTTGTTTCATCTGACCTTTTCAAAATTTCCCCAGAAGCCTCACCTGGCAACTTCTGCTTAAATCTCACTGTCTGGAATTGGGTCACTTTTGCATTTCTAGTTGTAAAAGTCTGGGAAAGTAGATACCTTTGACTATGCACAGTCACCCCAAACAAAAAGGTATTTTTTAGTAAGAAAGGATAGGGGAATGGATAATGAATAGAAAACTACTAGAGTATGTAACATGAAAGATGCTGTAGGTAAGTAATTAAAGACTATAGTTTTCCGGGTCAGACATATCTGAATTCAAATTCTGGCTCTGACACTTTTGGGGCAAAACACTTCACTTTCTCAGGCCTATATTTTCTTTATAAATGGAGAAATTATGGCAAAATTAGGCAACAAGGTTGACCTGAAGTTAGATGAAGATAATTGTGAAACAATAAAGTCCCTATAATGTTCACTTTGTACCACTGCCTTAGGATCTGTAACATGAGCATTGCTTATCCTGCCTAGACCAAGTTATACTTTGATTTTCTTTACCTTCAATGACACAGAATACCCAGGACACAAAGGCACAGTAGCTGGCTAAACAGATTTTGTTCATCTTTATTCTCTATTAAAAATAATAACCAAATGATACTTAGACATCTTTGACACTGTTTTTAACCCTTTACTCAAAGGAGAGGGACTTCAGTGGGCCAACCATCCTGGCTTCAATTTGAAGTGTTTCCTTATAACGGAAAAGAGATGACCAGACCTGCTGCCCAGACTTTGTAGGGAATTTACAGCATAGGGAATGTTGTGAGCATTTTCTATCTTTTCTTTGGGCAAAACCTTAGCGGATAATGAAATTTACATTGCCCAGACTAAATTTCATTGAATCTTAGGAAAAAAAAAAGACGAGATTAACAGCTTCTTTAAGTTAATAAATTAAGGAGATTCATATCAGATTTCAGGATTTCAAACAAGAAGTATGTATATATTAAACAGACCCTCTCAATGTAAGTAGGTATGTATCAAGGAAATGGCACACAGCTTATGGTCAGCTTTAGAACAGTGACTATGCCATTGGTATTTCTTACTTTGTTGAGGAAGAAAAATCATCACATTGTTTTTATGAGAGGTTCATTTCCATTCTGAAAGTTTTCTGAATACCCTATATTAGATATAGGCATGATATTCAGATGAAAACTGTACCCTAATGTATTTTTATTTCAAACATTTTTATTGACAAAGTAATACATGATTATTTAGGTAAATTTAAAAACAATGATAATAGAAATATAAAAATATAATTATATTTAATTCTATCTTCTGCATATTCTTCAAATTTTATATACATACATATACATTAAAAATTCACTTTATAGTTTGCATACTATTTTTTAACATTTTAATACTTAATATGATATTCCTTTTACATGGAATACAACTTCATACAACTGTAGAAAACAGCTGCATGTATACTTTATATCAGTATATAATAATTATTTAACCATCACTTCCTGTAGAAAACAGTATTTTTTCTTGCCTGTTTTGGGATTTTTTTCATTTCTTTCTGTTATATTTTCCAGTTATGTGCTATGATGGAGATCTCTGTAGCTGAAACTAAATGGACAATGGAATTATTTTCTGAAACTTAAATTTCTGAGTTGAAAAATATGAATGTAATTTGAAGTATTGCTGCTACAGATTTTCAACCAAAAAAATCAAAACAGTTTATACAACCATTAGCAGTATATGAGTGCTCATTTCCATGAATTCTTGCCAATACCACATATTATCGTTAAAAGTATACTACAGTGAGTGTATGTGTGTGTGTGTGTGTTTGTGGTGTGGTGTGGGGTACTTCTTCTGAACTTTTTACTAGATATAGTTTTCCCAAATTGTGATGGTATATTCAGTATCACACAGGCAAGGACAGTGGATGGGTAAGATAGGAATTGCTTCTGTGAACCGGTTTCTTCCATGTGACAACTGAGATGATAAAATGCTGCTTTTCTACAAGAATGATGATGTCCTTTATATTTTTATACCACTTACATCTTCCCTTACCTTAGCTTCTTTCTCCATATCATGAAGAATTTGAGTTAGAGAAACAACAAACTGGGGTATTACATAAAACTCTAAAATAGGTTAAGTGACTGAAACTTAAAGAAGATTCAGTAACAGAGAGACTCAATATAGACAAACACAGACTTTTGAATGTGTTGTGTAAACACCAATAGTCCAAAAATAAAATGGAAAAGGAACTGCTTTTTTTGTACCAATGACAGAAAAAATGATCTAGGTACAACTTGGGAACAAGGTGACCATGAATGGATAGCAAAAAACTGCTGTTAAAGAAACAGTCATGAGCTTGAGTTTTATAAACAGGAACACAGAATAAAGGAATCTAAAGCTCTTGAGTCAATGAGAAAGCCTATGTCCAATTTTAGATTCTACAACTTTAGAGAAACATAGAGAGTCACACTAGGCACCCTTCCTTGGATTTTTCTATGTTCCAGGAACTTTGCATTCATTAACACATATAGTTCAATAATCACAACAATCCTTTGAGATGCATGGTATGACCCCCATTTTGCACAGGAGGAAAGAAAAGTCCAAAGAAGATACTTCAGGCTATCTCTTCATCCAGGATCCAGGATTCAAACCAGGTTGGTCCATCTCCAAGACTCATCTTATCATTTACTCAGCTGTAAGTCATACCTGAAAACAGGATGGGGCAAAAGGACAAAGATGGACCAATCCTATTGCATAGAGATGGAAGTCACTTCTGGTTAATCTTCTTCTTCAGTTTGGATGCTATAACTCTACCTGTCCAAACTGGGATAATTAGAGGTGGTATTGTGAAATTGCTGATAAAAATGATTTTCTTCTGTTTGCTCTGACTGCCTTGTCTCAGGCACATCCTTCACTGACCGAGCATATAAATTCCCTGTGTACTTCTAACGCAGGTGATGACTCATTCACTTCTGACTGACCAGACCCATAATGCTGACTGCAGGTGTGTGAATGGAGCAGGAAAATATAACACTTTCTACGTGTTAAGTGGGAGAACCAAATAAAAGGTTGCCAGGAAAAGTTAAAAGAATAGGGGTTGTTTCTTTGCGAGGAGAGAAAGCTGAATTGTGGCTTCCAGAAAGACTTTTAAAAAAAAGAAAAGAAAGAATTCAAACAAGCTGATATCTGTCTCCACTGAGAGTGAAGGAGATATAAATTTAGATCTTGTTGTACAGGAATTAGATCACAAAGAAAATTTTACTGATAGTAATGATTATTGGATATTGGAAGTAGGTTTCTTGAAGGTGCTGTGAAATCAATTTTCATCACCACGGTTCTTTTAAAAATGGGATATTTTCTTATTTGTCCGAGATGTCACAGGAGGCAGAATAATAAGTTTTCAGGACCTTGGATAGGGACTGGCCCATAACTCAAGGGATGTATCATCAACCAGGGGCTTCCTGGGCTTCTCAGTTTGTAAAGAATCCATCTGCTAATGCAGGAGACAGGGTTTGATACCTGGTTCGGGAACAGCCCCTGGAGAAGGAAATGACAACCCTCTCCAGTATTCTTGCCTGGTAAATCCTATAGACAGAGGAGCATGATGGGCTGTAGTCCATGGGGTTGCAGAGTCAGACATGAGTTAGAATAAACAGCAACACAATAATAGTTCTGGGGACTAAACAACAACACAACACAATATTCTAACACTACCACAGAATACCAAGGGAGGAATGTAAGCATCAAGTAAGACAGAGACTAAGGGAGTCTAGTGCATAAGACTAATGAATCTTTGAAAGTAACACCATTCCTTCTTTAAGGAAAGTGAAGACATATCTACATATTTTCCCTGTATAAATATTTCCCCTCATATAACTGAGTTGTACATATGTAGGGATGAGGTATTTTGAGTCCTGTTGTTTGACCAAGGTCATTTACGAAGATGCAGTAACAGGAATTGGACTTCATTCAAAATAAATGCTGAAATGTTATTATAGCCACCAAATAGAATTCAGATTGCTTCTTAAATATATCCTCAATGTTTTAAGAGTTGAAGAAAAAACAATCAATAAAAAGACCAGCCTTAAGTGCCTACTTTTTCCCATGATGATAGTTCATACAGGTGATTATGAAATCCAAGACAATTTTATTTCATAGCTTGTTAGTGAAACTTACCTACCAAATCACTACAAATCAATCTTTTGTGAATTAATGTCTGTCAGTATGATCTGATAATAATCATATCTGTTGTTGTTGTTCAGTCACTAAGTCATGTCCAACTCTTTGTGATCCCATGGGCTGTAGGACACCAATAATACCTAACTTAAAAAATTACTATAGCTTAAAAAATTGAGGTGTTGTCATTGTTTTTTATGCTCTTGAGATAGTTCTAGTTTTTACCCCATTTTCAGTACTTTTATTAACTTTGCCCTTGTATAATGTCCACATCTAATATGTTTAGATACTTTTGTTATTCAAACTATAGAGATTTATTTGCAAACCCCATGTTCTCTCTCATTAACCGCCCCACATATATTCTATTTAAAGGCTTATTTTGCAGAATATCTTGATACTTGGCAAATTTACAGAATGTTCTTACAGAATTTTTACAGAATATTTACAGAATACTCTCTATAAATCTTTTTCTTATATAACTAAGGTAGAATAAAAATGTTTCAACATATTTCAATTTTATATTTTATGGGCTTTGTCAGATGCCATTCTTCCTTCTCTCTCTTACTCTCTAGGATTTGGGCAACATCATAACAGTGATAAAGTCTATGATAAAATCTGCTACAACTCAGCAACCTATAGCACATTTCCATGTTGCACTCTTGTAGTGGTATGCCAGATGCTTTACTCGAGATCTGCGGTACAGAGTGTGGTTCTATAAACCAAGAACCTTCTGCTCCAGGGAACCTTCTCTACTCCTTGTCTCTAAAACTACCTCTTGTGGATTCTCATTCACTTCCACTCCCCCTGAAAGCCAGACCCTTCCTTACATTCTTCAAGAACTCAGTTTCATTCCTGCTTTTCCCTAGAGGTATTCTCTGGTCATCTCTGCTTTCTCATTCAGAAATTTAGGATGGTGGTGTTTTGCATACCACATGTAGCACATTCAGCTTAGTACTGCTGTTGTATTCTGTGTGCTTGTGTCATGACGTCAGAGCTGTATGATAAGTCTGTGTAGGAAGCAGTATAAAATGGTGGTTATGAGCGAGAGCTTCTTGTTAGATGTTGAATCCTACTTTCACTGTTTGATCTTAGGCAAAGTATATAACTTCTTAGAGCATCCACATTCCCATCCGAGCTATAACTTTTATATGGAGTGCTTCTGATGAAAGAATAAACTGCTTAGGTATTTAGCACAGTGCCAGACACATAGCAAATAGTCATCAAATTGGAGGCAAAGCCAAAGTCCAATAATTCTGGGCAACTCTTCAAAGTGCAGAGCCTAGGGATTTTTTTAAAATTGAGAGCTCAATAAGCTATTTGATAATTGAATGAAAATATGCAGCTCCTTACCACTGAAGAGTATTAACACTTCAATTCAGTCCAGTCACTCAGTCATATCCGACTCTTTGCAACCCCATGGACTGCAGCATGCCAGGCTTCCCTGTCCATCACCAACTCCCAGAGCTTGCTCAAACTCATGTCCCTTGAGTTGGTGAGGCCATCCAACCATCTCATCCTGTGTTGTCCCCTTCTCTTCCTGCCCTCAATCTTTCCCAGCATCAGGGTCTTTTCCAATGAGTCAGTTCTTTGCATCAGGTGGCCAAAGTATTGGAGTTTCAGCTTCAGCATCAGTCCTTCCAATGAATATTCAGGACTGATTTCCTTTGGGATTCTTTGGTATTAAAACTTATATAGCACTTTAAAGAGTTTTATTATATCACTTCTTTATCTATTCAAAACTCCTTTCAAGCCTCACAGAAAAATATCTTTAAAAATTCCTCATTACCAGGAAAGGCAAAGGGAGGTCTGGGTGGTCAGATGGAAAGGGGAAGGGAGACAGAAGGCAGGTTCTGTGCTAAGTAATTTATTTTCGGGCTGGCATCATTTGACTGTGACCTGGGAGGCAGGCAAACAGTACATGTCCTTTAGTTTTCTTTCTATCTGTGGAAAAATTTGTTTCTATTTTAAGATCCAGAATAAAAGCATGTTCTTTCCCCCCAAATTTTTGAGGTATAATTGACAAACAAAATAGTGTATGTTTAAGGTGTGCAATGTGGTAGTTTGATATACATATACTTTGTGAAATGATTACCACAGTCAAGTTAATTCACACATTCATTACCTCACATAGTTAGTTCTCTTGTTTTTTCTGAGAACATTTAAGAAACTCAGCAAATTTAAAGTATACAACACATATTATTAGCTATAGATTATTATCATTATGTCCTTATTGCCAAATTCAGACTTAAATTGAAGAAAGTAGGGAAAACCACTAGACCATTCAGATATGATCTAAATCAAATCCCTTATGATTATACAGTGGAAGTAATAGAAATAGATTTAAGGGACTAGATCTGATAGAGTGCCTCATGAACTATGGACGGAGTTTCGTGACATTGTAGAGGAGACAGGGATTAAGACCATCCCCATGGAAAAGAAATGCAAAAAAGCAAAATGACTGTCTGAGGACGCCTTTCAAATAGCTGTGAAAAGAAGAGAAGTGAAAAGCAAAGGAGAAAAGGAAAGATATTCCCATCTGAATGCAGAGTTCCATAGAATAGCAAGCAGAGATAAAAAAAAAAAAAAGCCTTCCTTAGTGATCAATGCAAAGAAATAGAGGAAAACAACAGTACAGGAAAGACTAGAGATCTCTTCCAGAAAATCAGAGATACCAACGGAACATTTCATGCAAAGATGGGTTCGATAAAGGGCAGAAATGGTATGGACCTAACAGAAGCAGAAGATATTAAGAATAGGTGGCAAGAATACACAGAAGAACTGTACAAAAAAGATCTTCATGACCCAGATAATCACGATTGTGATTATCACTCAACTAGAGCCAGACATCCTGGAATGTGAAGTCAAGCGGGCCTTAGAAAGCATCACTACAAACAAAGCTAGTGGAGGTGATGGAATTCCAGTTGAGATATTTCAAATCCTGAAAGATGATGCTGTGAAGGTGCTGCACTCAATATGCCAGCAAATTTGGAAAACTCAGCAGTGGCCACAAGATTGGAAAAGGTCAGTTTTCATTCTAATCCCAAAGAAAGGCAATGCCAAAGAATGCTCATTCTATGGCACAATTGAACTCATCTCACACACTAGTGAAGTAATGCTCAAAATTCTTCAAACCAGGCTTCAACAATATGTGAACCGTGAACTTCCAGATGCTCAAGCTGGTTTTAGAAAAGACAGAGGAACGAGAGATCAAATTGCCAACATCTTCTGGATCACAGAAAAAGCAAGAGAGTTCCAGAAAAACATCTATTTCTGCTTTATTAGCTATGCCAAAGCCTTTGACTGTGTGGATCATAATAAACTACGAAAAATTCTTAAAGAGATGGGAATACCAGACCATCAGACCTGTCTCTTGAGAAACCTGTATGCAGGTCAGGAAGCAACAGTTAGAACTGGACATGGAACAACAGACTGGTTCGAAATGGGAAAAGGAGTACATCAAGGCTGTATATTGTCACCCTGCTTATTTAACTTATATGCAGAGTACATCATGAGAAATGCTGGGCTGGAGGAAGCACAAGCTGGAATCAAGATTGCCAGGAGAAATATCAATAACCTCAGATATACAGACGATACCACCCTTATGGCAGAAAGTGAAGAGGAACTAAAAAGCCTCTTGATGAAAATGAAGGAGTGAAAAAGTTGGCTTAAAGCTCAACATTCAGAAAACTAAGATCATGGCATCCAGTCCCATCACTTCATGGGAAATAGAATGGGAAACAGTGGAAACAGTGTCAGACTTTATTTTTTGGGCTCCAGGCTCACTGCAGGTGGTGATTGCAGCCATGAAATTAAAAGACACTTACTCCTTAGAAGGAAAGTTATGACCAACCTGGATAGCATATTTAAAAGCAGAGACATTACTTTGCCGACAAAGGTCCGTCTAGTCAAGGCTATGGTTTTTCCAGTAGTATGGATGTGAGTGTTGGACAGTGAAGAAAGCTGAGTGGGGAAGAATTGATGCTTTTTGACTGTGGTGTTGGAGAAGACTCTTGAAAGTCCCTTGGACTGCAAGAAGATCCAACCAGTCCGTCCTAAAGGAGATCAGTCCTGGGTGTTCATTGGAAGGACTGATGTTGAAGCTGAAACTCCAGTACTTTGGCCACCTCATGTGAAGAGTTGACTCATTGGAAAAGACCCTAATGCTGGGAAGGATTGGGGACAGGAAGAGAAGGGGACAACAGAGGACTAGATGGTTGGATGGCATCACCAACTCAATGGACATGGGTTTGGGTGGACTCTGGGAGTTGGTGATGGACAGGGAGTCCTGGCATGCTGTAATTCATGGGGTTGCAAAGAGTCAGACATGACTGAGTGACTGAACTGATTATATATATATATATATATGTATATAACTGTATATCACTAACTGTATAGTCACCATGTTATACATTAGATCCCCAGAACTTACTCATAACTGAAATTTTCCATTCTTGACCAACATCTCCCCAGTTTCTCCATTCACTTACTTCTGGTAACCACTCATCTACTCTGGCTCTCTGAACTTGACTTTTTTAGATTTCACATATAAAAGAGATCATACAGTATTTGTCTTTCTATGTCTAGCTTATTTCACTTAACACAATGTCCTCTAAGTTCACCAATGTTATTGCAAATGGTGGCCTTTGTTGTTGTTCAGTCACTAAGTTGTGTCCAAATCTTTGTTACCCCATGAACTACAGCATGCCAAGCTTCTCTGTCCTTTACTATATCCTAGAGTATGTGCAAACTCATGTCCACTGAGTCAGTGATGCCATCCAAACATCCAACCATCACTCCCTTCTCCTCCTTCCCTCAATCTTTCCTAGCATCAGGATCTTTTCCAGGGAGTTGGATCTTTGTATCAGGTGGCCAAAGGATTAGAACTTCAGCTTCAGCATCAGTCCTTCCAACAAATATTCAAGGTTGATTTCCTTTAGGATTGACTTGTTTGATCTCCTTGCAGTCCAAGGGACTCTTAGGTCTCTTCTCCAGCACCACAGTTTGAAAGCTCAGTTTTGTGCTCAGCTTTCTTTATGATCCAACTCTCACATTCACACATGACTACTGGAAAATCACAAGTTTGACTATAATGGCCTTACCTTCATTTTTAATGACAAATATTCCATTTTGTGGCTTATATTTCATTTTTATGGCTCATGTTTTTGAATAATATTCCACTCCATGTGTATATAACATATTATTACATTTTCTTTATCCATTCACCCATCAACGGACACTTAGGCTAGTTCCATATCTTTGCTATTTGAGATAATCATTTCATTTCTTTTATTTATACCCCTAGTAGAGGGATTAGTTCCCTGGTGGCTCAGATGATAAATAATCTGCCTGCAATGTGGGAGACCTGGGTTTGATCCCTGGGTTGGCAAGATCCCCTGGAGAAGGGAGTGGCTACCCACTCCAGTATTCTGGCCTGGAGAATTCCATGGACAGAGGAGCCTGACAGCTACAATCCATGGGATTGCAAAGAGTTGGACACGACTGAGAAACTTTCACTTTCAAAGTGATTTCTGGATCATATAGCAGTTCCATTTAAAAATTGTGGAGAACTTCATATTGTTTTCCATAATTGCTGTACCAATTTACATCCCTGCCAACAATGGTGACTCAAATGATAAAAAGTCTGCCTGCAATGCAGGAGACCCAAGTTCAATCCCTGGATAGGGAAGATCCCATGGAGAAGGGCATGGCAACCCACTCCAGCGTTCTTTCCTGGAGAATCCCATGGACAGAGGAGACTGGTGGTTGCAAAGAGTCAGACATGACTGAAGCCACTTAGTATGCATACACAACAATGTCCAAGGATTCCTTTTTCTCCATATCCTTGCCAACAAGAGGCACTTTCTTTAGGCAGACTTTCCTGATTCCTAACCTACAGCATCTCTTTTAAATATTTACATTCAAGTTTGCCATGTCATTCTACTAAATAAAAGTACTGCAATGTGATTTTAAGTTTCCTAGAGGTAATTTTCTTCCTCTTTTGTATAGTATTTGTATCTAGTACTGTCATCAATGTAACTAGTACACGAGGTAATATTTATGAATGTGATATTTAAAATAAAAAGATTTATAAATGTGCAAGTTACTATTCTTGTTCTTGTATTAGAATTACTTTCATAGAAATATGCTAGTTTGGATAAGCCTTCATAAGAGAAATGAGCAGTTTAAATATGGTCTATCACATCATATTCAGCTCTCAATCAATTGGTATAGTGAATAACTACCCTCCAAACAAGAAAATATGAATAAAGAAATTGAAACAAGTATGTCATAGAAGCAATTAAACTATGCTGACATTTTTTTAAAAAATTATAAAAACATACATGTTCAATTGCTTGTTGCTATTAAGTTGGTCAATGAGAATTCTTTCAAACTGTCAAAAAAATAAAAGAGAAACAAGCAATAACTTGGAATAAGGTAGACTGTTCCCATTCTAACACAAAGAAGCTTCATGACTATTGGTGAGCCATTTTACTTGGCCCAATTTCCTTGTTGTAGCCTGAAGGGTTTGGACAGAGTATGTCTAAAGCTTTTACTAGATTGAAAACCAAGGATTTTCTTACTTGAATGCATAGAATATTCTTGCTCATTTAGTCTGCTTGTGTTTTGATAAAAGAGTAAAACCATTTTCTGTGATCGGAGTCCAAAGATAGACCCTAGCAGTTGAGTTGCTTCGCTTGTAAACCATCTTATGATGCCTTTTTAGTGCCTTTGGCTGAAAGAGTTGGCTGATGATGTCTATGTACCTCGTAGATTTCCGAACCTGCCTTTATTGTGAGTAAGCGGCATCTGACTTCCTTCCTTGTAACCCTCTGCTGCAGACAGATGAGCCATTCACTTGCCAGCTGCAGTCTTCCCCGTCCCCCCCCCCCTTTTTTTTTTATCAGTCAGTGCCTCTTGTCTGAGCCATGATATGCTTCCAAAGTCCAGGGAGCTGAGGATTTTGCCATGTATTCAATCTTCCATTTGGGCTTCACTGGACTGTATGAGGCCACTGAAGGTAGTTAAAAGAAGAGGCAAAAACTTTAATTTGGTAATTTAGTATTATGAACAGGAAGCAAGAATGCTTTCTTTTATTTATTTTTTTTCCATTTATTTTTATTAGTTGGAGGCTAATTACTTTACAATATTGTAGTGGGTTTTGTCATACATTGACATGAATCAGCCATGGATTTGCATGTATTCCCCATCCCGATCCCCCCTCCCACCTCCCTCTCCACCCGATCCCTCTGGGTCTTCCCAGTGCACCAGGCCCGAGCACTTGTCTCATGCATCCAACCTGGGCTGGTGATCTGTTTCACTCCAATGTTCATCACAGCACTGTTTATAATAGCCAGGACATGGAAGCAACCTAGATGCCTATCAGCAGATGAATGGATAAGGAAGCTGTGGGACATATACACCATGGAATATTACTCAGCCATTAAAAAGAATTCATTTGAATCAGTTCTAATGAGATGGATGAAACTGAGCCCATTATACAGAGTGAAGAACGCTTTCTTTTAAAAAAGACAGGATAATCTTATTAGGTTTCAACAATGTCCATGAAAATTTTATAGATATCGAGATTTCAATAGTAAGTTCTTAATGGATAGTATCATTGTTTTAAAGTTCTTTTACTTAACTCTTGCTATATTTTATGCAATAAATGTGATATATGATATTTACCTTGAAAAAATTTGAAAGCTACTGCCAAACTGTCCACTAAAATTTGAACTACTCTTACCACAAGTGAGTGTATTTGTGCCTTGCCAATAATGAATGTCATGAATCTTTGAAATTCTGACAATCTGATAAATAGATAGTACCATGAAAAAATAGTATCTTGTTTTAACTGTACTGTCTTCATAATTAGTGAGATTCGGTGATTTTTTTCATATACTATTACCCACTTTTACTTATTTTGTTTACATTGCTTATTTATAATTTTTGCCTCTTCCTCTACTGGGTTGTTATAACAAATGTAGTTTTACTGTGCATTTAGTGTCTAGAATTATTCTAAATACTAAGACTACATCATTCAATAAATGAATTATGGCTTATTCAGAACAAGATGTTCTCATGGAACTAGGGGGAAGAGAAAATTAAATAAGAAAAAATTTCAGGGAATGTACAAAAATTTAAAAAATCAAGGGATATGATCAGTATAAACTGGCAGGTTACTTTGAGTTGAGTACAAAATAAAACATGAGGTTAAAAAATTGCTGGAGATGGGGTAGTAAAATATCTGCGCTCAGATGATGAGGACAAAAACAAGAGACTGGGATGCTGGATATCCACATTCAGAGATATTAGAAACATTTGTGAATACACGGTTAAATGTGTGAACATGAAAGTCGCTGAGTTACAGGAAATATCACTGGATAGAGGAGGTTGAGAAAATGTGAGGATATGATATTGGGTCATTTACATGGGTACCAAAATCCCTAAACTTGGAGACAGGAGTGGAGGTACAGAAGAGGCGGGGGCTAAATTCATCCATGAAATAGAGAGATGGGGGACTGACATGATGTGACATTTGTCTTTTGTGGGGTTTTTGTCATTTATTTATTTCCGCACCAGGTCTTCATTGTTGTGCACAGGCTTTCTCTAGTTAGGACGAGCATGGGCTCCACCCTAGTCGCGGTGCCTGGGCTTCTCATCGCAGTGGCTTCTCCTGCGAAGCCGGAGCTCTAGGCTTGTGGGCTTCAGTCGTTGTGGGGCAGGAGCTTAGCTGTCCAGGGGCATGTGGAATCTTCTGAGTCAGGGATCAAACCTGTGTCCCCTTCACTGGCAGGCAGACCCTTAACCACTGGACCACCAGGGAAGAAGTCCTGATACATGTTTTATTTCATTGATTTCTATTTCTTACTTTTAATGTATATTTTATTATAATAATATTAAAATCAAAGCATAAGACCAAATCTCCCATAATTCTTTCACTTTATCAGAGGATGTTGATAAAGTGAAAGAATTTTACGATTGATCCCTGTAGCAGCTTTGATTGAGCCCTGTAGCAGGTTTTTATCTGTGTATTCCAGCCTAGCCAGGTGCTCCATTTGCTTGGCTTACTCACTCTTCATGGAAACGTGGCAGGACTTGCTATCAGCGTGAGTGTCTGCTCTTAACCTGGCAGCCAGATGAAGCAAGTCCTCAACTGAACACGTCTCATTGTGCTGATTGACTTCCTATCCCAACGTGCTGACCTCTCCCATATCACTAAAATCTGGAACAACCACTAGTGATGATGGCTGTAAAACAGGACAGCATCTTTTATGTTTCAAAACCATTTCACTGTGGACACCCAAGTTATTAATTTTCTATTTCTTTCAGAGTTGATAGTTTGATTATATTTGATTATTTTCTTTACTCCATCCAGATCTTCCTTCAGTCCCAGCTATATTTTCAAATTACTTGGCAAGTCTGTTCTTTCTGTTCTCTGGGACTAATGAGTCTTTATTCCAGCTTGTGAGTGCAGTCCTTTTCAGATTGTCTTGAACATCTGCTGGTTGTTTCTGGACAGGGAATTATGGGGAGAGCGGAATGGATGCTTTCAAAGAGCTGGCCGCCCAGGAAGGCCTCTGCATCGCCCACTCAGACAAAATCTACAGCAACGCTGGGGAGAAGAGCTTTGACCGACTCCTGCGCAAGCTCCGAGAACGGCTTCCCAAGGCCAGAGTGGTGGTGTGCTTCTGCGAAGGGATGACCGTCCGGGGCCTCCTGAGCGCCATGCGGCGCCTTGGCGTCGTGGGCGAGTTCTCACTCATCGGAAGGTAAATTTCTATCTCTTTCTCCCTCTCTTTCTCTCTCTCTGTCACACACACACTTTGGCACACATGTACTTGCGCTCATTAAACTGGACTCCCTGACTCCAAAACAATGAGATGTGCTTTGGTCCCGAATCTCACTGAGAGTGGGGCGATTGCCATTTTCATGATAAAGAAGAGCAGAGCAGTGGATGACAAGATATTGAGATTGTTTCAGAAGAAAGCGGGAAATTGTTGCTAGAATGTTTTGTCCTGATGAATTGTTCTTTCCTTTTGCTTCTGGGCTTCTACCTCTCCTCCTCCCCAAACCACAGAAATGCTTTTGTCTTGTATTCCTAAGCATAGATAACTTAATGAGGTCTTGGTGGATGAAGGGTAGTAGTGAAGATGGAAATATATATTCAGATCTTAAATGTAAAAGACTAGCTGAATGCAGGTGTGGACATGCAGCCAAACTCTGGTTCTTGGTCATATAATCCCTTATGTTTATGGGATGGCAAATAGTGATGCTGTCTGCATGTAATTTCTGGAATTGCAGGTGGTAGGTTCCTAAGTCTGTATTCTTTCTATACCATGTGTGGGAATAGATTTTCAGTATCATCATATTTTTCATAGGTTCTTTGACCTAACAGGTATGTTGTTTAATTTGCCTTCTTCTAATATGAATACATGACAGAACTGATGAATTTTTCCAAGGAACCTACCAAATGTACCAGAATGAAAGCTCCCACTGATCTCTGACTCTGTCCCACTCATTTTTTCCAGATCTCTTTTTCTCCTCCATCTTCTCTTCTGGCTAGAGTACAATCTTTTCTCACTGCCAAAGTGCCTTCACCACTGGCCCCCTTCTCTAGGAAAGTGGGCAGCAGTGGTGTGGACACTCACCCAGGACCTTTCCCTTCTGACCTGCCCTTGTGATCATGACTGAAATGCTAGTAAAACCAACCTCATTATGATCTGGAGCTAGATGCACAGAGTCAATCAAAGACTTTTGAGTAGAAGGTAGGACAGAAATACAATTAAATGAATAAAGAAACAAAGAAATGATCTCTAGGCATGAAGAACTATGAAGTCAAGGTCAAAGTATAACTCAAGATTAAAAAAAATGATTGATTTTGGGTGAAATTGGCACACTGCCACAGAGTGTCTTTTTGGCTTTTTTGACATGATGCAGTTGTGTTAAGCTATTTAAGAAGGCATCTCTAAAGAAGGAGTGTTTAAAGAAGGAATGTTACTTCCTTTATGAGTGAAAAAGAATGTAAGCAGCATTGTTGAAATGTTACATGGAATAACATTCTTAATATATGTACCAGGGCAGATGGCACACAGATATTTAATTTTTTAATTGATTTTTTTGAATTGATTTTTAAAGTGACTGCTTTTATGAAGGGTGCTGGTTTTTCTAGAAAATTCTCATGTTTACCATTTTCAAAAGAAAAGTCTGTTTTGCTGGATTCATTTGTTTAATATCTCCAAAGAGAAGCTCACTACCTGGATTCTGGAGATCTTGAACAGAATGTAGCAAATATGTGAGCTTTGGCGGGGTATAAAGACTACTTGGTTATGAAATGTGTTTATACAAAATTCTGTAGTGAGTAATTGGAGTGTTAAGAGTTCATTCCCTTATCTTATCTCTGTGGGTCTTGCTTACCTGCTAATAATGGAACTGAGTCCATATAGGTATTTCTGAGTCTCACATGTGCTTCCTCCTGATGACGTCAGCTACCTGGGATATCTCCTTCTTTTACTCCTCTCTTTCTCTGCCTCACCTCTTCTGGGTTCTACTGATGTATCCTAAATATACTGTGATCACAATGAGCACCTGTGCTTCTAAGGATCCTTCCCTGTACAATAGTCACTGCCAGTAAAGCTTGGAACCCTGGAGATGTCAAAGCTACGACACACAGCGCTTTCTGATTTTCTGGGCTGTATACCGTGAGGGTCTATCAGAGTGGCTTTTACTCTGATATATTAGAGCATTTGATGGAAAACAGCCTTTTTCCACTCTGTTCACAGCTCTCTCCCTTCCTTGGGAGAGATATGAATCTAGATATGAGTCCAGAGGGAGCTGAGCTGGCAATAAAGACAAGAAATAACACTATGGCGTACTTAATTAGCCTTTCCTTCAGAAGCTTGATTCTCCCAATTCCTGTATGATGAATTCCAACCCAAACACTCCCCTGTTCCTCATGCCAATGACATTTGATGAGCTTGGTTCCCTAATTTCGGCAGACATGTCCAGAAGTGACCAAGTTGCAACTTCTAGCTACATTTGTAATGCTGTCAGATGTATCTCCTCCCCATATAAGGGGCTTTAATTTACCAAATGATAAACTCCTTTGAGGTCAGGAGCCACCATTTAGTTTCTTTCACAATACATGGTTTAATTCTGGATGCTGCTGATTTCAGAGAAGACATTGTGTAGATGGTGATGGACCTCTTTTCATAGAGATGAAGAGAAGTAAATAATGCTGTATACTGTAGCAAGATACATTTAGTTAAGAAAAAAATAATAGAAATTCCTGAATGGAGATTTATATTCCTTTGCCTCCATTGACTCCTCTTTTCTCTTACACTTCACATCCAACACAGAAAGAAACATTGTGCTACAGTCAAAACATATCCAGACTTTGACGACTTAATACCATTCTTTCTATTACCATCCTAGTCGAAGCCAACATCATCTCTCCCTTGGGTTTTTGTAAAAACCTATTACTTGATCCTTGCCCCTTCCCACATCTATTCTTAAGGCAAAGGGGTCTTTTAAAAATTTAAGTCAGAAAAAAAAATTTAAGTCAGGTAATGTCTTTTAATCTTACATGCTCAATGCCTGAAAATGGCTTTTAATTTTTCTCATAACAAAGTCCTAGCAATGGTCTTCAAAGTCTACATTCTGTCACCGGGACTGAGTTCTTTGTAATGGAATAATAAACCATCATGACAAATAGAATTTTAGAAAGTTCTCAGAGACCTTAAAAATCCTGTATTTAATGAATATATGTGTGGAAAAATAAAACAAAATATGAGCTAAGAGTTCTAGTTCAGCCACAGAGTAATCATGTGATTTTAAGTCACTTTCTGTCTCTGACTGTCTTTTTTCCTTATAAAAATTAATGACTTGGCTCCAGATCATCTTTAAATATTTTTCCAGTTCTGAAATTTATGGTCTTAATTTATGGTCAAATTTATGGTCTTAATATATAATATTAAGACTATATGACTGAACTATGTTCAAAAAGAATGTATTTATAGATTCATTTTTTCTCAAGTTATTCATGAATTTAGATTAATAAATGTACACTTTTTGCCAGTCACCTTGTAAAAACCTGGAGAATTTATTGAATAGAACTGCTTAGAATTAGTGTCTTAATTTGTGGTCATGGAATGTAGCCAGCACATCCACGTAAAAATCAAACCTTTGACTTTGGACAAATTGGATTAATATTCTTATCAAGTAAGTTAACTAACCATAGCCAAGTTAATCATCACACAAAAGAATCATTCTTTCTTGGTTCTTAAAACTACCTCCTTCAAGATGCTTCTTAGCCAGTAAAAGTGTCTGCCTACAAAGTGGGAGACCCAGGTTCGACCCCTGGGTTGGGAAGATCCCCTGGAGAAGGAAATGGCAACCCAATCAGTATTCTTGCCTGGAAAATCCCATGAACGGAGGAGCCTGGTAGGCTTCAGTCCATGGGGTCGCAAAGAGTCGGACACGACTGAGCGACTTCACTTTCACTTTTCACTTTCATATCTATAATTATATTTTAATTGTTATGGTGATGATGATAATGGTGAGTTATCACCATTTGTTTAGGACTCACTGTATGCCAGGTGCTGTTCTAAGCACTTTGTATGTGCTCAACGCTCAGTTGCTCAGTCATGTCCGACTCTTTGCAACCCCATGAACTGCAGCACGCCAGGCCTCCCTGTCCATCACCAACTCCTGGAGTCCACCCAAGCCCATGTCCATCAAGTCAGTGATGCTATCCAACCATCTCATCCTCTGTCGTCCCCTTCTCCTGCCCTCAATCTTTCCCAGCATTAGGGTCTTTTCCAATGAGTCAGCTCTGTGCATCAGGTGGCCAAAGTTTTGGAGTTTCAGCTTCAACATCAGTCCTTCCAATGAACACCCAGGACTGATCTCCTTTAGGACGGACTGGTTGGATCTCCTTGCAGTCCAAGGGACTCTCAAGAGTCTTCTCCAACACCACAGTTCAAAAGCATCAATTCTTCCCCACTTAGCTTTCTTTATAGTCCAACTCTTGCATCCATACATGACCACTGGAAAAACCATAGCCTTGACTAGACGGATCTTTGTTGGCAAAGTAATGTCTCTGCTTTTTAATATGCTGTCTAGATTGGTCATAACTTTCCTTCCAAGGAGTAAGTGTCTTTTAATTTCATGGCTGCGATCACCATCTGCAGTGATTTTGGAGCCCCCCAAAATAAAGTCTGTCACTGTTTTCACTGTTTCCCATTCTATTTCCCATGAAGTGATGGGACTGGATGCCATGGATACCATGATCTTAGTTTTCTGAATGTTGAGCTTTTAGCCAACTTTTTCACTCTCCTCTTTCACTTTCATCAAGAGGCTCTTTAGTTCTTCTTCACTTTCTGCCATAAGGATGGTGTCATCTGCATATCTGAGGTTATTGATATTTCTACCGAAATCTTGATTCCAGCTTGTGCTTCCTCCAGCCCAGCGTTTCTCATGATGTACTCTGCATAGAAGTTAAATAAGCAGGGTGACAATATACAGCCTTAAGGTACTCCTTTTCCTATTTTGAAGCAGTCTGTTATTCCTTGTCCAGTTCTAACTGTTGCTTCCTGACCTGCATACAGGTTTCTCAAGAGGCAGTCAGGTGGTCTGGTATTACCATCTATTTCAGAATTTTCCACAGTTTATTGTGATTCACACAGTCAAAGGCTTTGGCATAGCCAATAAAGCAGAAATAGATGTATTTCCAGAACTCTCTTGCTTTTTTGATGATCCAGAAGATGTTGGCAATTTGATCTCTGGTTCCTCTGCCTTTTCTAAAACCAGCTTGAACATCTGGAAGTTCACGGTTCACATATTGCTGAAGCCTGGCTTGGAGCATTTTAAGCATTACTTTACTAGCATGTGAAATGAGTGCAATTGTGCAGTAGTTTGAGTATTCTTTGGCATTGCCTTTCTTTGGGATTGGAATGAAAACTGACCTTTTCCAGTCCTGTGGCTACTGCTGAATTTTCCAAATTTTCTGCAATATTGAGTGCAGCACTTTCACAGCGTCATCTTTCAGGATTTGAAGTAGCTCAACTGGTATTCCATCACCTCCACTAACTTTGTTTGTAGTCATGCTTCCTATTAGCTTTTAGTTTTTGTTTTTTCAGTTTGTTCTCTTTTAGAGATTTATTTCATTGTTTAGAGCCACCTTATTTGGGAAAATAAACTGAGGTATATCTGATAAATTATTTTACATTTCTAATTATTTGAATCCTTTTTATTTCCTTCTTAGTGTTAAATGTTTTACATGATATTTCAAAAGGGGGGCACTTATTTTCAAGCTCATTATCTTTAACATGAGACTCCACAATATAATTCTGTATTTGCATACCAGTCTTTATCTATGGAACTTGTTATTGTTTAGTCACTAAAAAATGGCACAAAAAGAGTCAGACATGACTTAGTGACTAAAACACTAAAACAAAGTCTCTAAATTGTGTTTGACTCTTTTGTGACCCCATGGACTATAGTCTGCCAGGCTCCTCTGTCAATGGGATTTGCGAGGTAAGAATATTAGAGTGGGTTATCATTTCTTTCTCCAGGGGATCTTCCCAACCCAGGGATCAAACCCACGTCTCCTGCATTGGTGGTGGATTCTTTACCACTGAACCAACAGGGAAGCCCATCTGTGGAATTATACCTTTGTAAAACCTGATTTGGAATAAGTAGGTAATAATTCTTTGAAATCCTCTGTTATAATTATTAAAATTCTAAAAATTAAGCAAACATTTGTTCTAATTCCTATATTGTTCTTTTATTTGAAGAAAGTGAAAATAAGCATGGTTTATTTGTGTAAATACATAAAAATAGCTGCCATTTATTGAGGATTTGGTATGTACTAAACTAATAATATATGATATCTCCAGTCTTAACAACCTGAAAAGTTGATTTGCAAGATAAAGAAGTTAAACAATTACCCCAGTTTACTAAATTAATAAGTTGTTGCTGTTCCATAGCTAATTCATGTCCGACTCTTAGCAGCCCAGTGGACTGCAGTGAGCCAGGCTTCCCTGTCCTTCACTGTCTCTTGGCATTTGCTCAGACTCAGACTCATGTTCATTGAGTTGGTGATGCCATTCAACCATCTAATTCTTTGTTA
Source organism: Cervus elaphus (assembly GCF_910594005.1). Taxonomy (NCBI): domain Eukaryota; kingdom Metazoa; phylum Chordata; class Mammalia; order Artiodactyla; family Cervidae; genus Cervus; species Cervus elaphus. The sequence goes on from NC_057840.1 coordinate 29,793,112, forward strand.
CTCCCTACTCCTCCTGCCCTGAATCTTTTCCAGCATCAGGGGCTTTTCCAAAGAGTCAGTTCTTTGCATCAAGTGACCAAAAGACTGGAGCTTCAGCTTCAGCATCAGACATTCCAATGAATATTCAGAGTTGATTTCCTTCACTATTGACTGGTTTGATCTCTTTGCTGTCTAAGGGACTCTCAAGAGTCTTCAAAACCAGACTTTTGAAAGCATCAATTCTTTGGCACTGAGCCTTCTTTATGGTCCAACTTTCACACCTGTACATGACTACTGGAAAAACCGTATCTTTGACCATATGGACCTTTGTTTGCAAAGTGATGTCTCTGCTTTTTAATACACTGTCTAGGTTGGTCACAGCTTTTCTTCCATGGAGCAAGCCTCTTTTAACTTCATGGCTAAAGACAACATCTGCACTGATTTTGGAGCCCAAGAAAGTCTCTCACTGTTAGCATTGTTTCCCCATCTATTTGCCATGAAATGATGAGAGCGGATGCCTTGATCTTCATTTTTTGAATATTGAGTTTTAAGCCAGCTTTTTCACCCTTTTTAAAAAATTTCATCAAGAGGCGTTTTAGTTCCTCATTGCTTTAAAGAGGTATCATCTGTGTATTTGAGGTTGTTATTTCTCCTGGCACTCTTGATTCCAGCTTGTGAGTCATACAGCCCAGCATTTCGCATGATGTAATCTGCACAGAAGTTAAATAAGCAGGGTGACAATATACAGTCTTGTCATAGTTCTTACCTAATTTTGAACCAATCCATTGTTCCATGTTCAGTTCTAACTGTTGCTTCTTGTCCTGCCTACAGGTTTCTCAAGATACAGTTAAGGTGGTCTGGTATTCCCATCTCTTTAAGAATTTTCCACAGCTTGTGATCCACACAATCAAAGGCTTTAGCATAGTGAATGAAGTAAAAATAGATGTTTTCCTGGGTTCCTTTGATTTTTCTATGATCTAACTGATGTTGAAAATTTAATCTCTGGTTCGTCTGCCTTTTCTAAATCCAGCTTGTACATCTGGAAGTTCTCAGTTCACTTACTGCTAAGCCTTGCTTGAAGGATTTTGAGTATTACCTTGTTAGCATGTGAAATAAATGTAATTGTATGGTAATCTGGACATTCTTTGGTATTGCCCTTCTTTGGGATTGGAATGAAAACTGACCTTTTCCAGTCCTGTGACCACTGCTGAAAGAGTTTTCCATTTGCTGACATATTGAGTGCAGCACTTTCACAGCATCATCTTTAAGGATTTGAAATAGATCAACTGGAATTCCATCACCTCCACTAGTTTTGTTTATAGTAATGCTTTCTAAGGCCCACTTGACTTCACACTCCAAGATGTCCGGCTCTAGATAAGTGACCACAGCATTACGGTTGTCTGGGTCATTAAGATCTTTTTTTGTATAGTTCTTCTGTGTATTTTTGCCACATCTCTTCTGCTTCTGTTAGGTCCTTGACATTTCTGTCCTCTATTGTGCCCATCATTGCATGAAATATTCCTTGGTATCTCTAATTTTCTTGAAGCGATCTCTAGTCTTTCCCATTCTATTGCCTTCCTCTATTTCTTTGCTTTGTTCACTTAAGAAGGTTTTATTATCTCTCCTTGCTATTCTCTGGAACTCTGCATTCATTTGGGTGTATCTTTCCCTTTCTCCTTTGCCTTTCACTTTTCTTCTTTTTTCAGCTACTTGTAAGGCTTCCTTAGACAACCATTTTGCCTTCTTGCATTTCTTTTTCTTGGGGATTGTTTTGGTCACCACTTCCTATACAATGTTACGAATCTCCATCTACAGTTCTTCAGGCACTCTCTTTATCAGATCTAATCCCTTGAATCTATTCATCACCCCCACTGTATAATCATAACGGATTTGATTAGGTCATATCTGAATAATCTAAGCTGCGATTTTTGTGTTCTGGCAGAAGTTGAGCTCATGTCCACCATCTTGATCAGGCAAAATTCAAATTGCCTACTATACCCTAGCATCATATAGATATACAAATATCAAACTGTAACCTCTTCAATGATAGGAATCAGAAATAACTGAGTGACTAACACACACACACATAATGGTAGGAACCAGATTTTATATATATATTTTTTTCCTTATCATGCCAAGTACAATGTTTTGATATGTTCATTGTTTAGGAACTATGTCAGAAAGCTTGGAGTGTCATAGTGAAATAGGATAGCTTCGTGTTTAGTCCTGAGTTCTCTTTCGTATTCTAGAATCAGTAAGTTTTACCTAGTGTGGTAAGGGTTGATGTTCTTGAGTCAGCCTCTGTTTCTATAATTCATCTGTAAAGTTGGGTCTAATATTTGCTTACCTCTCAGGTTGTTGTATTTGTCTATTCACAAAATGCTTATTTGTTTTATACCAAAACTAAATGTCAGTATTATGTCTGTCAGAGACACAGTCTTTACTGAGATTGAAGAAGAGATTTCTGGCTTTCATTCTATTCCTAGTGTTGGCATGTTCCTTGGCATCTGCCCTGGCTTCCTCCTCTTGGGAAGCCCTTCTAGTAGATTCACATTCTACTTTTTTAGGAGTTTCTGTTCAGATATACTTAGGTATGACACATTTAATTATGTATTTCCTAGACCTTTCTAGTTAGTGGATTCTGACATCTTATTTCTACACTATAAGTAATAAGCATACAATAAAGATAATTAGGTCAATAACCTTCCATTTCATCCCTGCTCTCTATTATATCTTGATTAGTCAATTTATAGTATGTGGTCCTTACGTTTCAAGTGGCTCTTCCTTTCTTGAGTCTTCCCTGGTGGCTCAGATGGTAAAGAATCTGCCTATAATGTGGGAGAGCCTGGTTCAATCCCTGGCTTGGGAGGATGCCCTGAAGAAGGGAGTGCCTACGCATTCCAGTATTCTTGCCTGGAGAATTCCATGGGCAGAGGAACCTGGTGGGCTACAGTCTATGGGGTCACAAAGAGTTGCTCACACTGCGCAACTAACACACTCACACTTTCATCTTTCACTTCTTTTCCACATCCCTTTCTTATTGGTGTGTACTGTTTTGCCTGTCATCTCTCCTGCCTTTGTAATCTTCTCATTCACTAGATCCACTTTCTCTTATCTGCCACTCAAGAGAACTCCTCCAAATCCCCAATCTAAAATCTTATCTGGAAAACACTAACACCACAATGTATGAGCTGAAAGCATAAGAAACAACCTTAGACGCATTCTTAAAATATGACTGGAATGGAGCAATTATTTATCTGGAAAGAAGCCTACAGCTCCATTTTAAGACAAAGGAAATATTTGTTTTTTACAGTGTATTTTTTTGGTCTTTTTTTCTAGAACCTAAACACATATTTAGAAGAGTGACCTCTATACCCTTGAAACATAAGATGATATACCATGGTATTATGTTCCACACACTTATGTTCTTAATGAAAAATGAGTTACTTTAGATCCCATCTTCCCATTATGAAAAAAAATGGGGAAATATCTAAAGTGTGCAGCCTTCAGGCAAAATTACAAAGCTTATGTGTTTTAAGTAAATGTGGATTTCCAGTGAAGTGTGACATCCCTCAAAATGGATTATAATCAGAAAGTGGCCAAAACAGATGAGCATCTTCTGACGTATAACGGTCATGACTTAAAGATTCATAAGCTCGCCTTCTTTAGGATCCCAAGGGCAGAAAATGATCACTAACCTGCTGACAGACTATCCTTTCCTTGAAACACTCCTTCTCCAAAGGAAGATTAATGGGAGCTTTGTGGAAGATTACACTGTTAGAAAAAGACCATGAGAAATGTGTGCTAAGGAAGGAGAAGAGATTTAGAGCACTGTGGAGAAAAAGCATCATTTGTAGGATTCTGACAGTTATTTTGAGCATAGACCTCAGCCATAGAAATGCTCAGGATTTCCACAAAACTGGGGGACAGTTAGTAATTATTAACTCTTCCTCTATATCAATGCTTATTTCTGTGTTTCAGATAACACACACCTGAAAACTGAAAGACTCTACTCTCATGGTCTCTATTTGCCTATAATATATTAAAAATACTGAAGGAAAGGATTTCAAGTGCCTTTTGTATCATAAGACACTGGCTCAAATTTGAATGAATGAAAAAGGATGTCGTTATGGTTTACCCAAGTGTGTGTTTGAGGCTGATTGAAGACTACAGGGAATTTATCTTAATACATTTTTGTAGTTTCCATGACAGTGAATTCTCAATCTGGCCGCACAGCAGACTCACTGGGGCCTCTTAAAAATATGGATTCTTGGATCTCATCCCACACCATTAGTAGAATTTCTTGGTGAAGGCCTTTGGGTCTTCCTTTTTTCAAAAGGACTCAAGATGAGTTACATTTCAGGACCACAACTATGTGATGCCTGCATCAGGGTTTTGCACTCAGGTGATGTTCACTATGAATGAATTGCTTACAAGATATATTTGAAAAGGAAGATGAAGTGAAAAATTTAATTCCACTGCCTATCAGTCCACCATTTCAGCTCCAGGTGGTTATTTATTTATATATTTATTTATTTTTAGATTGTATTTTGCTTTACCTTGAAATTTATTTACTTTCAAAAATTTCTTTTAAAAGTAGTGATACATCTGAAAGTAGTGTATAATAGTAGTGTTGGTAATAGTAGTAATAGCAATAGTAGAAATAATAGTAATAAATACTCTTTGCAACTCTGCTTATTTCCTGTGTTTCTGTCTCCTCCTGATGCCCATACTGGCCAACTGAACTGCCCCTGAAAACATTGCCATGTCCCAATTCTCAGATTAATCAATATGTAGGATAGGAAGCATGTAAACATGTGGCAGATTTAACCTCAGCCATCTCCAAGTCTGGGGTTGCCCATAGCAGACCAATGGACTACGATTGTTGAGTACAATTGAACCTTGAACAACACCGGTTTGAACTGCACAGGTTTACTTTTACATGGTTATTTTCCCAAGTATTAAATAATTACAAGTCCTGCATGGTTGATGGTTGACTGAATCTGAAGTTGGGGAGGAAACACAGATATGGAATACTGCTACAGATATATGTTATAAGTGGATTGACCTATGCATTGTTCAGGGGTCAACTGTAGTATTCTATGGCATGAATATGCTTCAACTTGCTTATCCATTCTCCTGTTGGTGGGCATTTGGGTTATTTTCAGGTTTGACTATAATGAATATAGCTCTATTCCCTCTTTATTCTTTTTGTCCTATTACTGTTATACACACTACATATATATATGTAAAAGAATCCAGTAAGACATTGTTATAATTATTAATTTATACAATTTGTATTATTAAGTAATCTGATAAAAGAAAGCAGAGTAAGTATATATTTATAAATTCATTATATTTACCATCCTATGTGCTGTTTCAGATTCTCTACATCTTTTTTTCCCTGTGGATAAAATTTTCCATCTGGTATAATTTCCTTGCTCTGATATAAATTTGCTACCACCCACAACTTTTATGCTGTTATCAATATACTAAATTTCTGTATGTATAGGTCCCCGCATATAATTATGTGCATATTGTTTTATACAATCACTTTTAATATCATTTAAGGATATATAAAAGAAAGGATGTGTTTATAGTGTTTTCTTTTTATAATTATTTAAATGTATTTACTTGTGCTGTGTGTGTTTGTGTGTGTCTGTGTGTGTGAATTTTCATCTGGGGTAACTTGCTTTCAGCCTGAATAATTTTCTTTAGGATTTTATTTTATTCTTTTGTAAGGTGGACCTGCTAGAAATAAAGTCATTCAGTATTTCTTTATCTGAGAATATCTTTATTTCACCTTCATTTTTGAGAAACAAATTTGCCAGAGTCTTGGTTAATAGCTTTTTATTTCAGCACTTTTTTAAAAAAACCTTTTTTATTGAAGGATAATTTCTTTATAGAATTTTGTTGTTTTCTGTCAAACCTCAACCTGAATCAGCCATAGTTGTACATATATCCCTCCCTTTTGAAGCTTCCTCCCATCTCTCTCAGCATTTTGACTATTTCAGCACTTTGACTATGTCATTCAAGTGCCTTCTGGCCACCTTTGTTTCTCATGAGATCATTTCTTAATTAGGTGAAGTTCAACTGCATGTAATGAGTTGTTTTTCTCTTGCCACTTTCAAGATTTTCTTTTTCTTGATTTTCACGGCTTTTACTATGATGAACCTGAGCGTAGAACTTTTTGTATTTATCCTACTTGGAGTTCATTTTTGCATGTATTGATAAAAGGTTTTCACTAAATCTGGGGAGTTTCCAGACAATTTTTCTTTGAATATTTTTTTCTGTTCCATTTCCTTTCTCCACTTCTTTTGGTACTCCTATTATATCTATGCTATAATATACATAGCATACAAAGGGTTTTATATTTCTCTGAGGCTGTGTTCATTTTTAAAAATTCTGTTTCCTATCTCTTTGAATTGTATAATTATTGATATATCTTCAGGTTCAACTATTCTTTCTTCTTGAAGTTCAAACCTACCACTGAGTTCTTCATTTATTATACTTTTTACCTCTAGAATTTCCTATAATGTCTATATTTTTAATGATATTTGGTTAGGCATTTATTTCTTTAAGCATGATTTTCTTAGTTCTTTGAATATATTTATAAAAAATACTTTGAATGCTTTGATATAGTTGGCATCTGGTCTGTTTCCCAGACAGTTTTAGTTGCCTGCTTTTTTAAAAGTATGTATGAGTCACACATTCCTGTTTTTTTTTTTTTGCTATTGTTGAAAACCACACGTTTTAGGTAATATATTGTAGCAACTCTGTATTTTGATTCTCCTATCCCCTCCCTGGAGATTGTTTTTGTTGTTTGTGCTTTTATTTGTTTTGTGCCGTGACTAGACTGTTTTAGTGCGGCCTATTTCCCTCGGTGTGAAGTGTTTGATTTTGTTTCTCAGAGGGTGCATGTAGCCTTGGGTGTGCACACACTCACTTTGGGCTGACAGTGGTTTAATCAAGGTGTCATTGACTGTCTCTTTTCCTGGTCTCTCTGTTAAACTGTATATTTCTTTTGTTATTATACTCAAATTTAGGCTTCATTGATTATTGACCAGTTGCTCTATTGTTTTAAACAATGTCTGGGAGGTTACCTTCTCCATATTCTGATTCAATTAAATTTGGACATGAGTAATTTTTGAGGCTAATCTTTGGTTTGTTCTGAGGAGAGGTGATCAGGTTGAAAATAGGACTGTTTTGGTGTGATAATTCTTCCTACTGGCAAACACTTAACCATTGTAGCATCCAGAGTTGCCACAATATATTACCTAAAATGTGTGGTTTTCAACAACAAAATGGAGAAGGCAATGGCACCCCGCTCCAGTACTCTTGCCTGGAAAACCCCATGGACTGAGGAGCCTGGTAGGCTGCAGTCCATGGGGTCGCCAAGAGTCAGACACGACTGAGCGACTTCACTTTCACTTTTCACTTTCACACATTGGAGAAGGAAATGGCAACCCACTCCAGTGTTCTTGCCTGGAGAATCCCAGGGACGGGGGAGCCTGGTGGGCTGCCGTCTATGGGGTCGCACAGAGTCGGACACGACTGAAGTGAATTAGCAGCAGCAGCAGCAGCAACAACAAAAGAACCCTGTCCCACTTTTATTTAATTTTGATAGATAGCAAAATAATTAAGCTTTACCTATTTCAGAGAGTAAAAATAAATAACTTCTCACTGTTCAATTATTCTAGGAATTTAGCTATAAGGGTTGATACTTACATGAAAGAAATTTGCATTTTTTTCCCCTGAGGTACTTACCCAGAGCACTTATTATAGTTATAGTCTATGCCAAGGATGTTCACATATTTGGAAGGATTTGGCTTCTTATTTTTTATCTGACATCATTTAGAAATGAGCCTGTTATAAACATTCCTTTTAGTGATTTTTTAAAAAATTAATTAATTTATTTTAATTGGAGGTTAATTACTTTACAATATTATAGTGGTTTTTGCCATACTTTAACATGAATCAGCCATGGGTGTACATGTGTTCCCCATCCTGAACCCCCTCCCACCATTTTTATACTATTTTTTCATAGTGGTCATTTTCTTCCTGCACATGTATATTCCCTAGAAATTACCATGGCAATTTTTCAAAATGAAGATGTAGTTTCAGTGATTTGTGAAAGTACTTTATAATAACTAGGGAGTTTGACCTAAAAGACTTTTGAGTTTGGCATTCCTTGCCAATGAGGAAACAAGCTGGTATAATTTTCCTTCTTTGCTTACCAAATATAGCATATTGCATAGTTATTAAAATTCACTCTAGTCAATGTCCATGGAGATTGTAAGCTTACCTAAATACTCAAGGGAACTGAAATTGCAAAAATTGTGTCAGAAACAAAGTATAGAAGGGGAACTTGCTTGCATGTTTTGTCAAAGCAGAAGTAGAATATTGAAAATTATGAAATTGATTTATTGACTTTGGTCACTACTATTGGAAATAGAAAATTTTATACTGATTGATATAAAATCACTCAATGAGGCTTAAAATTTCAAAAGGATACCCTGAACTCCTTAATGATGTTTCAGGTAGTTAAGTTAGAGATGTTTGTACTTCTCTCCTAGAGACTTTGTGTCTTGAGTTTTCTGTGTAGAAGTAAAGATATTTGCATAGATCATGACTTGTGAAGTGAAAATAGTTTTCATCTCTCCAAGATCTTGCTACCCCAAGGCCCAACCTGGGGAGAATCTGCTTCCAAACTCACGCACTTTGCTGTTGCCAGATCTCAAGTTCTTGCTGGCTGTTTGCTTGAGATAACCAGTTTCTTGCCACATGGGCCTCTCCATGGGGAAGCTTACATAACATCTGGCTTCTCTAGAGCAAGCCAGCAAGAGACAAAGAGAATGGGTGGGCATGAGAGTGAAAGTGGGAGAGAAAGAGTGAGAGAGAGAGAGAGAGGAAGTGATGGAAGTCATGGTCTATTTGTAACCTAATTGTGGAAGCGCTGTCCCATTACTTTTGCCAAGTTCTATTTATTAGAAACTTATCACTGGGTCCAGTGACTCAAGGGAAGGAGAGTGCATAAAAAAGTGAACACCAGATGCAGGGCTGTATTAGAGAGCAGTACAGTAGTAGGAACAGAATCACAGTATTTGGATTTATAATTAACTCTTTTTTGATAAGAGTTTAGCTTTTAGTCATTTTATGATCTTGATTTTAAAGCCATTAGACTAATATGGTTAAAGCAGGAATCACAGTCAAATTTTTTGCAATGACAGCATTAAAGGACATAAGTACTCTCTGCTAGCAGGGCTTCCCAGGTGGTATAGTTGGTAAAGAATCCACTGGCAAATGTAGGAGATACAAGAGATGCATGTTTGACCCCTGGGTTGGGAAGATCTCCAGGAGAAAATGGCAACCCACTTGAGTTTTCTTGCCCAGAAATGGACAGAGGAGCCTGGCAGGCTGTAGTCGCAAAGAATCGGACCTGACAGAGCACAAGCACAAGCATGAACCCTCTGTTAGCATTATCACTTGTGTTTTCTGAGATTTTTTTGCAGACAATTATTACTACCTCTACTTTCCCTCTGTCATCCCATTGGAAAGCTTTAGGAAGACCTGTCACCATTTGTCTCAGTTCAGTTCAGTTGCTCAGTCGCGTCCGACTCTTTGCGACCCCATGGACTGTAGCACGCCAGATATCCCTGTCCATCACCAACTCCTGGAGTTTACTCAAACTCATGTCCAGCCATCTCATCCTCTGTCGTCCCCTTCTCCTCCTGCCTTCAATCTTTCCCAGCATCAGGGTCTTTTCAAATGAGTCAGTTCTTCGCATCAGGTGGCCAAATTATTGGAGTTTCAGCTTCAGCATCAGTCCTTCCAAAGCATATTCAGGACTGATTTCCATCACCCCAGTTCAAAGGCATCGAATCTTCGGCACTCAGCTTTCTTTGTAGTCCAGCTCTCATATCCATACATGACCACTGGAAAGACCATAGCTTGACTAGACAGACCTTTGTTGGCAAAGTAATGTCTCTGCTTTTTAATATGCTGTCTAGTTTGGTCATAACTTTTCTTCCAAGGAACAAGCGTCTTTTAATTTCATGACTGCAGTCACCATCTGCAGTGATTTTGGAGCCCCCCCAAATAAAGTCTGTCACTGTTTCCACTGTTTCCCCATCTATTTGCCATAAAGTGATGAGACCAGATGCCAAGATCTTAGTTTTCTGAATGTTGAGCTTTAAGCCAACTTTTCACTCTCCTCATTCACTTTCATCAAGAGGCTCTTTAGTTCTTCTTCACTTTCTGCCATAAGGGTGGTGTCATCCGCATATCTGAGGTTATTGATATTTCTCCTGGTAATCTTGACTCCAGCTTATGCTTCATCCAGTCCAGCGTTTCTCATGATGTACTCTGCATAGAAGTTAAATAAGCAGGGTGACAATATACAGCCTTGACGTACTCCTTTTCCTATTTGGAACCAGTCCATTGTTCCATGTCCAGTTCTAACTGTTGCTTCTTGACCTGCATACAGATTTCTCAGGAGGCAGGTCAGGTGGTCTGGTATTCCCATCTCTTTAAGAATTTTCCACAGTTTGTTGTTTCCACCATTTGTCTGAACATACGTTTATAGGCTTCCTCATGGTCCTAGAGGTAAAGAACTCACCTGTCAATGCAGGAGAGTCAGAAAATGCAGGTTTGATCCCTGGGTGGGGAAGATTCCCTGGAGGAGGGAATGGGAACTCAATCCAGTGTTCTTGCCTGGGAAATCCCATGAACAGAGGAGCCTGGTGAGCTATAGTCCACAGGCTCGCAAAAAATCAGATATGATTGAAGTGACTTAACACACACACCCTTGTGTAGATGATGTTTCTTGATTGGATTTATTATATTATCCTTCAGAGAAACAGTATCTTGAAAGCAGGAGCGTTTTATTTCATAGAAATTGGTTTGATTTTGTAGGGTTTTTGTTTTCAAAATGGTAAATAGTAAAAGTGAAACAGCACAATACACATAAATACAAATGCAGAATCCATTTCATAAATCCAAAATATTCTCTTCTGCATCGAGCTAAGTGAGGTCTGATTCTTGAAAGGATTGGGCTAGCCAGTTGAAATAAAGGAAAATTGGGGGGAGGGGGGAAGGAAAGAAAATATCCTATTTTAGTTCATTGGAAAAGCATTTTGTTTAAAAAAAAATCACAAACTTGGAAGTCTTTATGCACAGTTCTCATGATAAGGAAAATAACATGTGAATGGAATACCCTCTTAGTGAGATGAGAAAGACCTAATGTATTTTCTAAATGTGATATGGTTTATATTGAACTTTGAAAATATGCTGTTGTATTTCAAAGAACATAATGTAACACTTGGTTTATGTACATTTGCTATATACAAGTTATGTATATACATGTTATGTACACATGTTATAATAGCATTATGGCTATAGGAAAGCATCTAACCCTCCTTCTTCACTTGTGGAAGGGAGACAAATACTGCTACTAAATATAGTACTTATAAGATATTTTGTTGATTAAATGGTAAACTATAAACATGTTAAGGATAGGGTCTTTTTTTTCACTCATTGTTGAATCCCTAGTACCCCTATAACAATGCCTGGAACTCAGACAGTATTCATTACATACTCGATATTAAGCCAATATGTCCAGTTTAGTACCTGACACACAGTAAATATCCAACAGGGGAACAACCTATTTGTTATTATCTGAGCCTAGAAGCCAATTCTGTTCTGTTTGAAAATCTAAAGTGTGTAAATTAAATATTAATATAGTTGCTTTCCCTAGATGTCACACTCTTGAAGTGTTTGAATTACCAATAAAATTGTCATCTTCAAAAAAAAATATTGATAATTGTGATTATCTCTCCAACAATAAAATACATTTTTCTAAAGTCAGTGAGGATGTTTTAAGTTGAAATAGTCAAGCAGAAGTTGCAGAACCACCTGTCAGGAACTGGAAGAGATTGCTCTATTAGAAAGATTTATTGGTCTACATGATTTTAAGTTATGATATGTTGTAACTGCTTTTTTAGAATTGATGAATCGATATGCTTACCTCCCTTTTGAGCATTACAGAACATAGTTACAATTTTATGGTCTCCCATGCTCTTCTCTGGCCAAATTAGGGTGAGAAAATTAATACAAAAAACTCAGAGACCCTGATTTACTAAAATTTTGATTTAGATCACTTTGATCTATCTCCTCTAGAATCAACAGCTCAATAATACTTGAAAGGGAAAAATTTATATATATTTCTCTTCAAGATAAATTAAATATTATAATTCTTTTGTGTTTTTTAAGCAACAGGGAAATTGTATGTGATATATACTAAAATAATTCATTCAATAAATTCTTTGAAAAGATAATTAAATCTTTTAACGAACTTATTTCTCTAAATTGAACAGTAAATTATGTCAAATAATTACTCTAAAAAGATAGCTTTCTAGCAGTAGTGACAAGAGTCAGAAACACTTGGATTCTAATCCCAGCCTCCCTGTTTACTGCTAAGAGACCTTGAGAAGGTTTGTACATAGACCTATTACATAGAGTTATTGCAAATTTGAATGGAGATAATAGATTTTAAACACTTAGCAGAATCTCTCTGCATTATCATTAAACCAATACATGTTAGCTGTAAAATTTAGTCATATTACTAAATAGACACAGTCTGAGCATTCTTTTTTTCTTAAAAAATTAAATAGTTGACTTCAAGTCTGTTGTTATTTCCTAATGCAGCTCCAGGAGAGGAAGCAACACAGTGAGTGATCCCTCTCTTTCTGACCTTTAGACCATTGTTCCAACGTATGATTTCCTAAGCCCAGACCAGTGGAGTAACAAGAACCGACATGTATTCCCATTGTGACTTTCTCTGACAACTCACAGCAGGCTAGAATAAAAGAGGATGGAATAGGCTGAGTCATTTTTTTAAATCTTAAAAATTTTAGATTCTCTTCATATTCTTTCTGTTTGGTGTATTCTGAAAATAGTTTGCACAAGTTAAATTTCATCTTTTTCTTCTAGGATACTATTAATATGTATTTTTAAATCACAAAACTGTGATCTGGTTTTATTTTCTATGAAACTGTAAGATACACACACACACACATATATGTATATATAAACATGAAAATATATATTCTCACATGTTTTATGTTCCTAGATTTCTGTTTTGGAATTTTTATATTACATTAAGATCTGATATTGACATATTTGCAACTGTTTTAAGCTAGGATAACTTATGAGTGACATTTTGATATTATGAATTTCACTTTCTCAGTTATTTTTTACATGGCATATTTGCCTTCATTGAATTTTTTCCACTGATATGATCATTGATTGTATTTTTGCAGTTTCAGCTTGGTCATTTGTAGTCCTTGCCTTGAAAAATACATTTAAAACAGAGTTAGGGGCCAGAAAAATGAAATGACATAGTCATAGTCTATGACTATGACTTCTTATAGTCATAGAAGTTCTGTGCCTTATAGGTCTACAGATTATAATTGATTTTTATAATTAGCCAACATAACTCTTTTTGTATATTATTTTGATAAACTTTTTATGTGTTACTTTGTTAAACTTTACTTTTTTAGAACAGTTTTACTGTTGTAGAAAAAATTTACAGAAAAGTTGCTGAGATAGTACAGCTAATTCCCATAAACCCAATTTCCTTTATTAATATCTTATGTTAATATATTTTGTTATATTTATATCTCTTACTAACTAAAATCTGTACTTTATCAGGTTTTCTTAGTTTTTACCTAATACCTATTTTCTCTTCTAGGATTCCACATTATATTTAGCTGTCGTGTCTTCTTAGGCTTCTCTTGGCTGTGACAGTTTCTCAGATTTTCTTAATCTATAATGACCTTGACAATTTTGGGGAGTATTTTGTAGAATGTTCTTTAACTAAGACTTGTCTGATCTTTTTTTCTCATAATTTGACTGGAGCTACAGGTCCACATAGGTAAAATACCATTCTCATCATATCATATCAAAGGTAAATGCTATCAACCTTTCATCACTGTTTATGTTAACCTTGATCATCTATGTTTTGTGTATTTTTAAAAATTAAGTTACTCATTTAAAGGCCATTTTCATTAGATTAGGATACCAAATATTATGCAGACATTGTGTTGATGTATTTGTGTTTGGGAATATCTGGTCTACACCAGCTTTCCCACTGCTTCATCTTGTGCATCGTCCACTGGCACAGCTTAAAGTGAAGTTGAGAAAGGGGTAGGTCTCTCATTTTAACTCAAAGGCATTAGCCCACTCAAGGAAGGATTCTAATCTGGGCTGGAAATAGGGGAGTGAAAGTAGGGGTTGAGTATGATGACTTGGAAGTGGGTCTTATAAGAAATAGACAGTGGTCAGAGCCCAGACACATAGACTCTTAGCAGTCTATCTTCAGATAGAAAGCAGTGTGTGTGTGCATGCTAAATTGCTTCAGTTATGTCTGTCTCTTTGCGACTCTTTGTAGCCCACCAGGATTCTGTACAATCCTACAAGGGATTCTCCATGCAAGAATATTGGAGTGGGCCCTCCAATATTGTAATGCCCTCCTCCAGGAGATCTTCCAGATTCAGGGATTGAACCCACATCTCATGTCTCCTGCGTTGGCAAGTGGGTTTTTACTACTAGCGCCACCTGGGAAGCCCAGGAAATAGGGTACCCAATTGCAAACCACTGGAGAGTCTCAATTATAAAAATCGGGAGAATAAAATATACTGAAGAAAATAAAATCAGCACTCTTGTGTGCACACGTTTTCTCAGCGCTAACGCTGGTACTTCAATTCGGACTGATTTTAGACCCTCCGTCAGAATTGCACTAGTTGCTCTAGTCAGGAAAAGGCTTGGTTGGACTTGCAGAGAGATGGTTTTGTTGACCCCAGCTAAACATTTGGGGGAGGAGTGGGCTGATTTTAATATAGCATCAAGAAATTGAACACCTTGATCATTCATTTACATGAAATAAAACTGAAGGGCAGGGTGCCAGCAGTTCAAATTGTTTAGAGCAGGTTGCATGCCCAGAATGAGAGCTCAGAATCCTCATTTTTTCCTGTTCTTTATCCCTTTATAGTTTAAGTTTTTATAAATCTCTCTAAAATGATTATTACATTTTTGTGTTATTTCTTAAGTAATATTTATTTTATCCAGATATTCTATTTTAACTGATTTTTTTTCACATAACAGTATCAAATCATTTAAGGGCTTTACTAGATTTTTATTACTTCTTATATCAAGCACCAGATTTTGAATTACATATCGGTCTATTTTCACTGGTGATGAAAGGGAAAAGCTATGCTTCAGTCTATTTCTGTTGACTGCTCAGGAAAAAAAAAATACTCTTAATAATTCTCAATCATCGAGTGTCCTTATAGAATTATCTCTTGTAAAACAGGAAAACATTTTTTCTTGCCTTTACACACAAAGCAAATTAGATCTTAGAGACATTGGAGGAATAAATAGGAAATGCATATTGTGTGAGGTAATATCAATTGATAGAATTCCTTTCTACTCTATCTTAAGAAAAAACTAACAGTTTTCCTTTTGTTTTTGTCCTATAGATTTCATAACTTTATTAGTTTTTAATTTTAAAAATCAAAATAACATCTGAATGTCATAAATTTAAACTTTATTAAAATTAATTTCTTCATAGACCTTTACTAGTTTTTTATGATTTATTCTTTCCAGAGCATAGCCTGTTTTCTTTTTTTAAGCACACAGAATTTTAGCTACGAAATGATCTAGGAAACTTGAAGCAAAACTGACTCGAGTAAAAATTCACTTTGAAGAAATATTATAAACAGTAGACATTTCTAATTAGCTCTTGTTATAATGGCAGAACATATATAATCCTGGTCAAACTAGAAAAAAATCTCAATGTGATAACACACATAAAATCCATAGGGTATGGAATGTAAAATTGTAATAAAACGTCTGCTAAGGAACATTTAAACCAAGAAAAGGATGACTGTACTGACATTATTTTCACTGCCTATCAAGGATAATTTGCAATAACACACCTCTAGTACACAAATAGATGTGTAGTGCATGCATTTCAAGAAGAGATTTCAGTGAATACAAAATTAGCTTAGAAAGAGACTAGCAGACTTGAAATGTTCACACATAACTTGCCACCTCTTAAAGAAAAAAACAACAAAGCAAAATTCACCAGCTCTTTAAAGAGTAATGGTGAGAAATGAAGTGTCTAAGGCACTGAATAATGAAGTCTTTGTGATAACTTCAATTCACTAAACAGAATATGTCTTACGTCCTCACTCTAAGTTATGAACATGTTCAAGATCAAAACAAGATCAAGAAGCAAAACCAGTAACTGCCAGTTTTCAAGTGAGAAAGGAAAAGGAAAAAAGAGGAATGTATATCCACTACAAGTTCACTCTGCCGTGATTACTATTGTATTCCCAATTTGTCTGTAGTGCTTAGTATGTAATAGACACTTATATTTTTGTTGGCTGACTTCTGAAGAAAAAGTATCAGTAGAGATCAGAATAATAGCAAACTATTAGAAATTCATAGATTGATTAAAAATGTCATTATAGCTCAAGCTGCCAGTTTCTCTCTTTTCCAGAATCAATAGCAAGAAGAATAGATTTTCTCCTTGCCCCTCCTTTGTCAAATGTGCTATGAACTGAATGTCTGAATCTGATAACAGGTGAAAAGAAGAGGTGGGTAAATATGGGTCAGAACGGTTGGCAATAATAATCAATTTGTAATAATTTTTGAGTAGAAGTTATTTTTTAAATAAATGCAGAAGGAAATAGTATAGTTTATAAGAGTAAACAAGAGATTGTTCTTTACAGAAAGAGGGTGCAATGAATTGGGAGATTAGGTTTGACGTAAATACACTACCATGTGTGAAATAGATAGCTGTGGGAACTCGCTATATAGCGCCTGCTCTGTGATGACCTAGATAGGGTGGGATGGGGGTGGAGGGAGGGCGGTCCAAGAGGGAAGGGATATTTGTACACATATAGTTGATTCACTTCATTTTGTAGCAGAAACTAACACAACATTGTAAAGCAATTATACTCCAATTTTTAAAAAAGATATTGTTCTTGGAACACACAAGAACTGTAGACATGTAAAAGCAGCATAGAAACATCATTAAAAAGGAAAAATGAAAAGGAATAGATGTTTTAGTCATAAAAAATGTGTAAAATTATATCAAGTATTTCTATAACTTATCGGGGTCTCATTTCATTGGAAAGGAACCTGATTGTTCAGAGCATAAAAATTATTGATCTACCTTATTACTGTGAACTTTAACCTTTTTCACCTACATCTCATTTTCATAGGATACACTTTAAAGATCATTATATGATGAATCATAGTTTTGCCACCTAGGATTTGCAGACAGATTCACTTCATTAATAAGCAGGGAAGACAAGAAGCTTGATTGCTAGAGTGATTTTTTTTTTAATTCTAGAAAATTGTTTCTTTCTGAAAAATCATGTGTTCTAGAGTTCTCTTTAGTGGAATTTCTAAATGAAAGGTGGATGAAACTTTTCCTCTTTTGAATTTATCTTGATTATAAGAAATTAGCTAATTCCATCCCTCAGTGCCCCCCAAGTCAGTTACAGCTGTGCATGCAACATTATCTGAATTGGAAATATCCTTTAAAAATCATTCATTTGCATGTCCTATTAGGAGAACAAACAATAATTCCTTGCCCTTTCTTATTGCTCTTTAAATAAAATACTTGACAAAACCTTACATAAATACGCTTTAAACTTTTGGATTATTAGCTCATCCATATAGGAGCCATTCTCAGAAAACACTTTATTAATTTTCTAAGTTTTTTTATATGGCTAAATGAAGGACTCATTTCTAGCACTGCATATTTGCATTTTTTTTTCTTCTTGGACCATAATGAGATATGGTACTTGACAATGTAAAACAAGTCATATATGTTAAATCAACAAAATATTCCACTGCACTTTCTTTGGAAAGAGGCACTAACCAGTGACCAAGTATTCTAAGCAAGCTGAGTATCAATATTTTTTCATAAAATTGGTAATAAAAGTACTTGCTTTGTCTTATTAATTAGAGTACAAGTTTGGCTACCACAATAAAAATAAAAGTAACACTTAGCAGTCTGGAGGTAGACAGTTCAAGGCTAGTAGGGCTGCTCTCCTCCATGAAGTCTTCCAGATATTCAGCTTCCTTCCAAGTTGTTGTTCTGTCCCCCCCTTTGATGTTGTTCTCATCTTCATTGTTCACGAGAACTATCTATGCCATCCATGTTGTGGTTTGGAAGGAGATGAGTATAGACCTTCCTTTAAGAATGGGACATGGAAGTTCCATTACACTCCTTATATCCCATTGTAAATTTGTTACAACAGCATAGTTAGCTCCATAAGATATTGAGAAATTTGTTCTGTCTTTTGGTTGGCCATGTGTCCAACTAGGAACTCTTATTACGCAAGAAGGGGAGAATGAATTTTTGTCAGCAACTACCAATTTCTGTTCTATTTCCCAGATCTTAAGATTGCCTTGAGGGTCAAGTAAAATGATGGATGGAGAGGAGATACACATGTTACCTGTTAAAACAGTAAAAATGGTGGCTACTGGTCTTGAAGTCAGCTACTAGGACTCGAAAGGGAAAACAGCTAAATTACCTTAAATAGAAGAATTAGGGGATATTTATCTTCCCTTCCTATTCCTTGTATTAGGATCTTAAAGTTGTTTTTGTACCTTTATTAAGTAATTGTCTGGTCTTTATGTACAGTCATCATGCCTAGGATGATTGCTTAGCAAATTATCTTGTCTAACATAGATATTTTCTTTCCTTAGAAACACTGATATTTTCTTTCCTTTCCACATTTCTCCCTCCTTAATCTGACTTCAAATGTTGGTAGTTCCAATCACCATCCTCACTTCTGTCTCATGCTTATAGCATAAATATTTATATCTTGATAAATTCTTTGTGTGGTTTCTATAAAACTAGGAAACAAGTTGAAAAAAGATATACCTCAGGAATTATGGCAATAATCAGGTCATTTAGTCTGTAATTCACAATTGGAGTGGGTAGTTAAATAGGTCTCCTCCCTACTGAGAATCCTGAAGCATTGTGAAATGTGGGACCTGGAACACTGGCTGGATTTAGCCAGGAATTCAATATTAAAATGGGGTCACCTCGGACATATGATAACACTTGTCAGATGATAAAGTTTAATAGTATTATCATAAATATTGGATTCTGCCTAGGTACTTAGCTTCTACCTATCTTGTTTTAAGTCAGTTTGAAAGAGACAGAGGGGGAGACAATTAGAGATTACAGAATCTCTGAGTCAGAATAAAATGTAAAGGTCAATTCACTCAACTTCCCTTCCAAAGCAGAAGTCTCTTTTCACTTTCTCAAACTGGTGTTCGTTCTATTTTTGTTTGGAAACTCACTGATTCCTGAGACTGCTTATTGTTCTGTTTACAATATTGAGAAATCCTCTAGTCTTGTGCAGATCTCTCTTTTCTGTTTTCTAACTGCCTATCTGTGGATTATATGAATTGAACTTCACTGAATGCTGTGAGAATCCACAAAATTGCATTCTCTTTAATTTGGAGTTTGGTTACTAGACAAAATCTCCTGGAGATTTGGAGTTTTGTTACTAACACTAAAATGCCTGCATAAATTCAGTTCCGTTGCTGCTGCTGCTGCTAAGTCGATTCAGTCGTGTCCAACTCTGTGGGACCCCATAGAAGGCAGCCCACTCTGCTCCTCTGTCCCTGGGATTCTCCAAGCAAGAATACGGGAGGGATGGGATGGGGAAGGAGGCGGGAGGGGGGATCGGGATGGGGAACATATGCAATCCATGGCTGATTCATGTCAATGTATGGCAAAAACCACTATAATATTGTAAAGTAATTAGCCTCCAACTAATAAAAATAAATGAAAAAAAAAAAAAGAATACGGGAGTAGGTTGCTATTTCCTTCTCCAATGCATGACAGTGAAAAGTGAAAGTGAAGTTGCTCCATTACCAAATCTTTATTGAGTGCTTGTGGTAAGCTAAACACTGACTTTCTATACCTGTATGTCTTATGATAGTCAAATGAGTTATGTTACAGTGCAATATCTGAGTCAGAAGATCCCCTAGAGGAGGGCGTGGCAACCCATTCCAGTGTTCTTGCCTGGAGAATCCCATGAACAGAGAAGCCTGGCAGGCTTAGTCCTTAGGGTCGCAAAGAGACATGGCTGAAGCAACATAGCACGCATGCATCGTGCAGTAACAAATGACTCTAACATCTTAGTGGTTCCTCTGTCTGTGAGATTCTCCAGGTAAGAATGCTGGAGTGGTTTGCTATGCCCTCCTCCAGGGGATCTTCCCAGTTCAGGGACTGAACCAAGGTCTTCCACATTGCAGGTGGATTCTTTACCGTCTGAGACACCGGGGAAGCCCAAAACAAACAGAAAAAGGTTTATTTATTCCTCAGATTACCTGTTGTCTCAGGTTTATGGGGCTCTGCTTCGTGCTGTTTTCATTCAAGGAAATATAGCTTTCATGATCTCTAAGACTGCTGGTTAACATGGAAACAGGACAGCAATATGTTAGAATACTTCCTTTAAAAATGTTTACTCTAAAGAGATCACATAGCTTCCACTCACCTTTTACTGAATAAACTGTATTATTAAAAAGAAGCATAATCCTACCATGAATCTGAAAGAAGGCAAGCCAGAAATATTCATTCTCCAGTAAAATGTTGATGACAAATACAATATTTGGTCAACAAATGGCCATATTTTTTATTACCATGTGCGAAAATAGACTTTATTCTTCCCAGTGGAAGAATAAACAACCCACAAGTCTCATCCGCTGATAGCGTAAATCTCATAGATTATCACATCTGAATCATAAGCAGTAGGCTGTCCGTCAGGTCTGAATATGGCTCCTTTTAATCTGGAGATATGTGAATTAAAGATATAAGTTAGTTTCCTCTTACAGTCCAATATTCATTGGTCATAATAAAATAGGATAACTTCAATAAACATTCTGACTTGGAAAGGGAACAAAAAATATAGATATAGTAGATGTTAGTCTGGTCCAGAACAATTCTACTATCCCATAGAGTCAAAATATTCATAAATTGCTTCCCGGGTGGCTCAGTTGATAAAGAATCCAACCAGCAATGCAGAGACCACTTGCCAACGCAGGAGGCCAGTGTTTGATCCCTGGGTTGGGAAGATCCCCTAGATAAGCAAATTGGCAACCCACTCCAGTATTCTTGTCTGGGAAATCCCATGGACAGAGGAGCTTGATGGGCTACAGTCCATGGGATTGCAAGAGTTGGACATGACTTAGTAACAGCACCACCTTGGGGATAGAAAAATCCTTGCAAAGGGCCCTGTTTCCACTATCTGAGGACAGCTCTCTTGCCTAGTGTTCTCTGGGAATTCTTTGTTTTCTGTGATTCTTTGTGGGCACATCTGAACAATTTATTTAGGAATAAATACTTTCTTTTAGAACTGAGTGGCTTCCTAAGTCTACTTTCTGCCTGTAGATGATCGACAGTTCAAGAACTGAAATAAGCCTAGATCAATGGCAGTCTTTTTAAGTCCAGACTGATAATTCTTAATAGCAGTAAAATGCTCTGAAAATACTATATCTTATCTATTTGATTCTTGTCAGTACATCTTGCTAGCAATCCCACCCTCAGTCCTTTCTAAAACAGTTTTTAGGATAGCCATAATGTTTAGACTGAGGTATCAGAGGATGAGATGGCTGGATGGCATCACCAATGCAATGGACACGAACTGGGGAAAACTTCAGGAGATGGTAAGTGACAAAGAGGCCTGGCATGCTACAGTCCATGTGGTCACAAAAAGTCGGACAGGAGTGGGCAACTGAACAACAAATATTTTTTAACTTTCTCATTTGCTTATTTCTGAACCTTGAATTATTGCAAATACTTTGTACCAGTTGAGCTTGGAGGAGTTGAATTCAGTCTCACTCTGAGACACCTTCATCAAGTCAGATATTTATCCGAGTACCCTTAATATGACCCTTGCCTGTGAGGTTGAGTTTTATTTGGTTTTTATTGCTCAAAGACCTTGAATTTTATCTTGGTCTGGGAAGCATTTGGCTCTTCTCTGCATTCCTGAATTCAGGGACAGCTTGCATTCTTTTTTGTTTCCAAACCAGTTAATATTTTCCTGACTAAATCTCTTTTTATAGTGCCTTGCAAAGTGTGGCTAATATGCAAAATATTTTTTTCTCCAGCTTCTTTTCTAAATGTTTGAAATCTATTGGGTATATGATATGCCTACCAAACTATTACAAGTGGCAGTTTGACCAGATGTTTCTCCACTGATTAACAGATGACAGTTTCTGATAGTAACTACTGCTTGAAAGTGAAATTATTAGTATGACTTTGCAATCCCATGGACTGTAGCCTGCCAGGCTCCTCTGTCAATGAAATACTCCAGGCAAGAAAACTGGAGTGGGTTGTCATTTCCTTCTCCAGGAGATCTTCCTGACCTAGGGATCGACCTCTGTCAATTCTGACCCTGTGTCTCCTGCCTTGCAGGCAGATTCTTTACCATCTGAGCCACCAGGGAAATTGCTAAACTAGTGCTGCATTTTGTAACTTTTCTTGTTACAGCTGTCTTCTCTTCTTGTTCAAATGTCTTTATTAATCAAGATGTGCTAGATTATGTTCTGGTAAAGAACATCCTTAAACTTTTAGTGGTCTGTAACCACAAAGGCTTTTTTATTGCTCACACTATATATACATTGAGTTATAGTGGTTATAATGTATATTGTCCTCACTTAAGCATATAAGTGAGGGAGCCTGTTTGGAGTGTTGCTGGTATCATGACAGACAGATGGGAACTTTAAAGGCTTATGCCTAGAAAAGCAAATGTCTGTTTTATTTATATTTTATTGGTCAAAACAAGTCACATGACCACATCTAACTTAAAGTAGGAGAAGAAATGCAATGTTACTATATGTCTAGAAGGAGAATGAGAAATTCTGGTCACCAGCACTGCTGCTGATGACCTGCTCCTTTTACTTTATCTAAAAGATTAGTTGATTGTCTAGAAGATTTGAAGCTCTAACTATAGTAGCTTTGGCACATGTAACATCTGAACATAATTTTATTATTCAAACATTTGAGGAGCTAAAATATATTGATCACCTAACCGTAGTGAAATATTTTACCAATACCAATGACATTCAGAATAAAGGAAAAGTAAAGGCATTGAAAAATAAATCAAGATTCTCCATCAAGAATATTTTTTTTTTTTTTACTAATGGGGATCTAGAAAATATGGTATTTTCCAGATGAAGACAGTCAGAGTTCATGCCACCCCATGAAGTCTTTGATCAAGTAGATTTCATTTCTAATTTTCCTTTACTGCCTTTACTTGTATGTGAGGTATGCCCTGGGCACATTTGTGAAAATGTTGCTTAAGTGCATTAGGACTTCATTAATTTGTTCAGGCAAAAGAACATCTTCTTAAAAAAATTTCCATGTTACACCCAGTGATGCACTAAGTATTGGAAGGGCAAAGATATTTCACGAAAAACAAAAAAAAATTGTTAATTAATCTCATTACAGTTTCATTTTATTTCATTACATTCATTGAGATTAATTTAATTCAAATGTGATTTATATTCATTAAGAAGTAGAATAAAAATACCTGCAACAAAACTAGGCACAAAAGGTGTATCAGATGAGCTATTTGCTTTAAAAATCAATAACAAAATAAGTCAAAACAAAAGCCAAATAAACATGAAGGTTTTTGGCAATTATTTTCGGTAGTAAGAATGATTGGGCAAATCATCACTTGGGGCTTTGTAGCATAGTTGTTTTGTTAACAACTTAACAACAAGTTATTCTTGTTCTTATTTTACTCTTAGAAAAAAAAAACTTTCAAGATTGAACGTTCGATTGGTTAAATAGCAAGCCTTCTGTCTTACTCAGGATGTCCTCTTTGTAAAACTAAAGTCCATTAGGTTTATCTGTGCACATAGTGATCAAAGCCATTTGAAGTGTTTCAAAAAGATATTAGTGTTTCTCTTAGAGCCCTCATAGGTCACAGAATTAGCAGGGATCTCAAAAACCCCTGTGGTCACCATACTACTGTGATCATAGCAATAACATTTGTTTTTTTTCTCATTTCCTCTCTTCCAGACATCTTTTCTTTTAAGTCTATCATGCACCCCACTGTTAAATCAATTTTTCTTAAAACCCTTCTTCATCCAAATCAGTTCAAGGCACAAACAACTTTGATTCCCGCTTGTTTATAGGACAAAGTCCAGAGTCCTTGTGCTTGCATTCAAGATCCTCTACAGTCTTTACAGCAATTTCTTTTCTCTTCCGAAAGAACAGAAGTTCTTTTTATCACATCTTCAATGTGCCACAGACATCTCCATTTCTGGACTTGAAAAATTCTCCCCTCCATGGCAATTTGTACTCAGCCTCAAAATTCAAGTGATTTTCTCCATGAAGACTCCCTCATATTCTCCTACTCTTTAAATTTATATTAGAATTTTCTATTCTCTCTCCCCCCTAATAATTTATGTATGTTGCTTGTACAAACGGATGCAATTATCAAGTAATGAAATGATTTCATGAGCCAAAGAATATATTCTTTAAATTCGTTATAAGACCAAGCTTATAATGCATGTGTGCATGCTCAGTCATGTCCTATTCTTTGCAATCCCATCAAATGTAGCCCACTGCCAGGCTCCTCTGTCCATGGGATTCTCCAGACAAGAATACTGAAGTGAATTGCTAGTTCCTGCTCCAGGGAATCTTTCAACCCAGGAATCGAACCCAGTCTCCTGCACTGGCAAGCAGATTTTTACCACTGAGACACTTGAGAAGACCTAGCTTATAGTAAGAGCTGAATTAATTTTTGTTTGTTGACCTTGAGACATTGGTTTAGTCCCCATCCCCCAGCAAATCCATTAATTAATAAAAAATTATTTTCTCATTCTCTAAAACCAGAAACTTATTAATGATGCTACCACTTTCTGTCTCATTTCCAAGTTAAAAAGAACTTACTTTAAAAATTCTCCACAAATCGTTTCTTAATTTAGTAACACCTTGCTTGTTATTCATGAATGTGAATTATAATCAACTTGTTTAAAAAAAAAAACAACTGGACTTGACTTCCAAATACTCTAAATCAACAGATAATTGTGAGGACAAGCATCTGTACTTTAAAAAAATCCCACAGGTAATTCCAAGGGAAGCTTCTCTGTTCAGAACCACTGCTCTAATAGCTTGGAAGGCTAAGCCCTGAAGAATTGATACTTTTGAACTGTGGTGTTGGAGAAGACTCTTGAGAGTCCCTTGGACTGCAAGGAGATCCAACCAGTCCATCCTAAAGGAAATCAGTCCTGAATATTCATTGGAAGGACTGATGCTGAAGCTGAAAGTCCAATACTTTGGCCACCTGATGTGAGGAACTGACTCATTGGAAAAGACCCTGATGCTGGGAAAGATTGAAGGCAGGAGGAGAAGGGGATGACAGAGGATGAGATGCTTGGATAGCATCACTGACTCAATGGACATGAGTTTGAGCAAGCTCTGGGAGCTGGTGATGGACAGGGAAGCCTGGGGTGCTGCAGTCCATGGGGTCACAAAGAGTCAGACACGACTGGGCAATTGAACTGAACTGAACTGAACTTCATCTATACCTTTTAAAAGAATGGACCAATCTAGTCTTGATTATCTTAGAAGACTCATTATAACTTTCATCTTCTTCCTTTCACTTTATGTTTCATACAGTGGTTCATGACATACTGATTTTAGGTACAAAGTATTGGTGGCTCTAAGACTGATTCTCATCAGACAAAACTGACTGTTATCAGGATATTCCACAGTTCCTCAAAGCATCTTTTGTAGACCACAAGAAACAGAATCATCCAAGTGGCTTTGTAAATACTCCAATTCTTGTGTTTCCCCACACAGAGTTATTCCCATGTATCCTAAAGCTTGCAAACCACTTTAAATATTATTCACCATTTTATGATGTAATTGAGTGTATGGATGGTAACAAACCTGAAATCATAGATTGGTGTGATGCTTCATAGGAGAACCTTAAAAGAATGAACAGTTGTAACACATTTGTTTACTTTGATAATTTAATGACTTACGGTACAGGCTAGGCCAATATGTAAATAGATGATTAAAATAGTCCATGGCTTAAGTAAGATAAAACCTTGATTCTCACTTAACAGTCCAGATGTGAGTGGTCCAAAGCTGACAGACTGAATATGACCCAGAGTTAACTGAGACTTGGCTGGAGAAAGAGTTGTATCTGACACTCCAAGTATGTGATTTCCTTCACTAAGTCCAAGGCAACTGCCCCAGATGTAGCTATTTCCTGGTCAGCAAGAGAGGGATAGATTGCTCAGGGCGAGTAGCCTTCTCTTTGAAAAAAAAAAGGAAAGAATGAAAGTGGCATGTGTTAGTTCAGCTCCTGATTAATTAGCATGTACTTAGCCATCTACTCACACCTAGCTGCAAGGGAAGCTGATAGTCTCTCACTTGGTAGCCAGGTGCCAAGCTACAACTCCAGGATTCTGATAGTTAAACAGAGAGGGAAATAGATGCTTACCATCCATTACTGGTTTCTGCTCCAGATACACTCTGTTAGTTTTTATCTTTGCCTTTATTTCTCACAAGAAACTAGAGTTTTGAGGAAAAAGATGTGATATCTAAACAATATATTTATAATTACATAAAAGTTATACAATATAACATATGTAGTACATAAAAATATTTTTTAACATGTTCTGAGACCCAATTTCCAATATATGTGTGTGTGGGAGGGGGTGGGGATACCACACCAATGAGCAATTCCCAGATACCAGCTGGGTGTCTGAGCCTCATATTCTATCAGCTGAGGGCTTAGTCCTACATGGCTGCTCCCCCCTCTACTTCAGGCTCCAATCACAAGTCCATGTTGTCACCTGGGCTTCTGAGTAACTGGCTGTAGATCAGAAATTCTGAAGACTTCCTCCTTGGGTTTGTTTAATTTGTTAGAGTGCTGACAGAACTTAGAGAAAAATTTCCAGACCCTCTTTGAGAATGCCAGTCTCTCCCAATCTCCACGTATTCACTACCCTGAAGCTCTCAGGACCCTGTTCTTGTGACTGTTATGGAGGCTTTATTACATAAGCACAATTGATTAAATCATCGACCATTGGAGAGTTGGGTTGGGAAGATCCCTTGAAGGAGGGCATGGCAAGCCACTGCACTATTCCTGCCTGGAGAATCCCCATGGACAGAGGAGCCTGACAGGCTACAGTCCACAGGGTGGCAAAGTTGGACACAACTGAACGAATAAGCACACACAGTTATTTCTTGAATCTGTACAACCTGCCATTTCGTTTCAAAAATAATTTGATTTGGTATGAGTTACCCTTCCCAGGTGCTTTGCTGCTGGCTCAAATGGTAAAGAATCTGCTTGCAATGTGGGAGATTCTCGTTTGATCCCTGGATGGGGAAGGTCTCCTAGAGAAGGAAATGGCAAGCCACTACTCCAGTATTCTTGCCTGGAGAATTCCATGGACAGAGGAGCCTGTTGGGCTTACAGTCCATAGGATTTCAAAGAGTTGCATACAACTGAGTGACTAATACTTCCACTTGACTCTTCCCAAAGCTAGTCAATTTATTCCGTGAGTCTTCCCTTCAAGACCACATAACACTGTTGTGGAGTCCAAGCTCGCTCTGCTCCCCACATGATAGATCATAATATCCATCTTCCTGGGGCCTGGATGCCAAGTTCTTTTATGAATCATTGATGGGGCAAGGTGAGGAAACAAAGTAAAAAGGGCATTTAATTCTTGTAAATATTTCCTAGAATGGCAAGTCTCAGGCAGGGAGATATGTTATTTTCACTTCTGCACAGTCATTTCATGCATGGTTTGAAATGGAATATCTCCTGTCATATCAACAAAGATGCCACAGCTATCTGCAATTCCAATTCCGACCCCTCATCCCAAATGTGAATTTCTGAGCCAGGCTGGTAAGTAGCAGATGAGGGGCTCCATCTGCCACAGAAGGAATTCAAGAATTTTAGTGAAAGTTGCTAAGTCGTGTCCGACTCTTTGTGACCCCATAGACTCTACAGTCCATGGAATTCTCCAGGCCAGGATACTGGAGTGGGTGGCCTATCCCTTCTCCAGGGGATCTTCTCAACCCAGGGATCAAACCCAGGTCTCCCACATTGCAGGCAGATTCTTTACCAGCTGAGCCACAAGGAAAACCCAACGATACTGGAGTGGGTAGCCTATCTCTTCTCCAGCAGGTCTTCCTCACCCAGGAATCGAACTGGGGTCTCCTGCATTGCAGGTGGATTCTTTACCAACTGAACTATGAGGAATCTGATTGTCTCCCTGAGGCAGGCTATTATGTATGCCTGTGATAATGAGAGAGGCTAGATAAGGGTTAAAGTCACAGATGGAGATTCAGTATGAACTCAAGATTAATGCTTCCCAGTTAGATACTGTTAGTTTACTTTGCTCAGTAATCTGGCTGATGAGTGTGAGTTGCTGAGTTTGCTCTCTTCTACTGTCTTTGAAGAAGAGCATTCACTCTTTTGCTTTCCTCCACTTTCCAGAGGCCTCCTCTTTTCTCTCTGTGCACTCAAAGGTGGAGCTTGCGGCTCTGTAATATCATCTGCCAATTCCAAGTTACCAGAAGAGCCAATGGAAATTACTGTATGAGGCAGGCATCTCAAATCCCATGCTCTGTGATAACCTAGAGGGATGGGATGGGCTGGGAGGTGGGAAGGAGTTTCAAGCAGGAGGGGGACAAAAGTAAGCCCATGGCCGATTCATGCTGATCTATGGCAGAAACCAGCGCAATATTGTGAAGTAATTATCTTCTAATAAAAAATAAATTAAAATTAAAAAAACCATAACTGTTGGTTTAAGTAAATCCTGATTTTTTTTTGACATTGCACGTGTCTTTTTCCCCTGGCTTTTGCCTCCCTATCATATCAACTTTCTTATTTGTCCATTCAAGATTCAGTTGTTGAAAACGTACCCTATACTAGGCCACTGTGCCATGGGCTAGAATTGGAGAAAACACTCTTTCCCTGAGAGAATGTATAAACTAGTAGTATAGAAAGATGCTAAGCCAATATATACAATAATATTATGACTGTTGAGATTAAAATAGAAATAGATATAACAGGAAACATTTGCCATTCAATAGAATAACAATTCCAAAGTTTCTGCTTCTTTAGTTTTGATATTTTTCCTAAGTACCATTTTCCTGTTTTTTGTACCATTATTGTTTTTCCTCATTTTACTTAATTGAAGAAAGTTTTCTATTAATTTCCTTATATCTTTTAAACCTTAAGACCCTTGATCTGGGTCCTATGCAAGTGGACTATTTTCTGTTTTCCTCAGTGACCTGGCCTGTTTTTGACTTCTCATAGGATTCCCACCAGCCCTTTGAGCCTCTCACAGTTCTGGATTGAACCACTATGACATCCTGCTGCTTTTCCCATCTGTCCCATATTCCTGTAGAAATTCCTATTCCTGTCAAAGTATGAATTTAATGCATTAGCTTGCTTCTCTTGCCTCTGAACTTTCTGCCATCTCTATGCTTTCTATAAGTATCTTGGCATATCATTTTGATATATTGACACTTTTCCTGATCTCAGGTTCACAAGTAAACTAAATAGTGTTTTCATATCATTACCATGATATTTCAGATTTTAGAGACTTTTACATATGTCAAAATCATTTGTGCTTTCCACAATTTATTAATAAAAAACAAAATCACAGTGAGGGTATGTGTTTTGATTGCAGTGTTATAGTTAGTAGGAAATTAGGATTTAAACTCAAGGGTTATAAACTCTCCACATCAACTACATTCTTTGGAGAAACTACATTTTGGCCCTTTTCACCAAAGTTATATCTACCATAAAAAATTTCTCTCCATCTTTATCACCTGAGCTAGCATGAATTTTCCTGCTATTAAAAAATAGAAAATTTGGGTATATTTAAATTTTATAAAAACTGTGGTTGTTGAAGAAAGGAAGGGAATTGCTGGTGCCAGAATAAGAGGAAAAATTAAAGTCAGAATGGTAAGTTAAGTGTTTTGCTTTGGCACTAAGACTGGGGGTAGAGATGTCAGATTATGTCTGATATAGGATCTTGGTGCTAATGAGTAGAGTTGAGTCCGTGTTGGAATAAGATATATAACCTTGAACCTGAGTAAGAGAATGGGAACTAACAGCCATGCTAAAGCTGCACCTCTACAAAGAATAAAGTTAAAGAGGAAATAGGAAAAGTTTGTTCATCGGCACAGATGAATGTAACAAAGAAATTGACTTTACCATAGCCCTCAGTGGGAAAGATATACCAGTGAGAAATTGAAGTCTTAGTTCAGAAATACAAATGGGCTTGGAGTCTGAAGTTATTTTGCAAATATTTTGCTGGACTCCTCAAGACAGATAACTAATTAAAAAACATTCTAGTTTTTTTTTTTTTTTTTTTAGAACTAGTGAACATCCTGAGGGTTTGAAGAAGCAAAGACAAAGCAGTTATATAATGACCAATCCAGTGTGCAGAGGACTTATAAGGAAAAACAAAAAACAAAAAAACTCCTACTAAAAATGAGCTCATGAGAAAAAATGGAAAACACACAAGGAAATATTTCAGCTTGAGGGAGTTAACCAACAAGTATTTAAGGGCTAGCTCCCTTGGAACTTGAGATAATAAAGCAATTGCATAGAGGTCATGTAATAGTCTATTACACTATTAAGAAGACTTAAGCAAAAAGAAGATTAGAGTCATAGAAAAACAATAGAAGACAATGACAAAGTAGCTTTCACATTTGACAAAGAACAAAATAAAGTATCTGCCAACAAAGAAAGTAGTCATTAAAATTCAGAAAGTGGTTATATAGAACATTATACAACTGAAGAGATTTCCAGTGAAATAAATCTGAGGAAACTATATAGAATGAGGCACATAGGATAAAGTGATGGGAAATATGCAGCAGAAAGTAAGAGATGGGATGGAATGAGAATTTGATGACTAATATGAACCACCTCTAAAACTGAGAATGTGTGGAAGTTATCATTTGCTCTGAATGTGCAAATGCACAGAATAACCTTCTGTTTCAGATTCTAAGGTCATGGTGAAACCTTCATCTGATGCAGCATTGTGGGCATTGGTGGAAATTTGGAATGAAAGTTTAAGTAAACCCAGCTTTCTGGGAATTGGATGAGGGAGGGGTGGATTTAAAATGTCCCAGAATTTCTTTATTTTATTTTATTACTGCAAACTTGAATAGCTCTAACATTTTTTTTCATCATTTTTTTCTTTCATCTATTTTTTTTTTTCATTTTAACACACATTTCTTTGTGTCTGTCTGTGTATATATAATTCATTTATGACTACTTATCTGGCTAGTCATTACATTTGGGATTTGTTGTTTGAAAAGTAATGTTCAGTGTACCTAGAAATTAAAATTTCTTTTTCTGCTAGTCAGACATGCCTGACTGACACAGCAGAACAAAAAGATCATTAAAACAATCTTAATAAATTTAAGAATACTGAAATCATATCAGGTTTTTCCTGACCACAGTGGTATAAAACTAGAAATCAATTACCAGAAGAAAACTGGAAAATTTACAAATACATGGAGCTAAAACAATGTGCTCCTGAACAACCAATGGGTCAAAAAAAGAATCAAAAGAGAAATAAAACAAAATCTTGAGACAACTGAAAATGGAAACACAATATGCCAACACTTACAGGATACAGCAAAAGCAGTTCTAAGAGATAAGATTATAGCAATAAATGCATAAATCAAGAAGAAAGGAAGGTCTCAGATAAACAGCTTAACTTTGTATATTAAGGAATTAGAAAAAGAACAAACTAAGCCCAAAGTTAAGCAGACAGAAGAACATGACAAATATCAGAGTAGAAATAAATGAAATAGAAATAAAGAGATAAAAGAAGAAATAAATGAAACTAAGAACTGGTTTTTAAAAATAAGGAAAATAGACAAATTGTTAGCTAAACTTACCAAGAAAAAAGAGAGAGCTTAAAGTAAATAAAATCAGATATGAAAGGAAATATTACAAATGAAACCACAGAAAAACAATGGATCATGAGAAGCTACTATGAACAATATACAGCAACAAATTGGATGACATAGAAGAAATGGATACATTTCTAGAAACACACAACCTTTTAAAATTGAATCATGAAGAAATAGAAATCTGAATAGATGAAATACTTGTTAGGAGATAGAATCAGCCATCAAAACCTGCAATAAAGACAGTTCTCTCCATTTCCCCACAAGTTTTTCCTCTTAATTCCCTGTCTTAGAGAAAAGTACCCCAAACTACTCTGTCATCCAAGTCACACACCTGAATTTTCACACATACACACAGATGCATCTATACGTACATTTAGTCACCATGTTTTGCTGTTTTCTCTCTCTAATAATTTTTGGCTCTGTCCCTTCATCTCCATCTCCATCACTCCAATCTTCGTTCAAGCCTTCATCATTTATCATTTACGTTACTGCCTCAACTCTGAACTGAATTTCTTGACTTCATCCATGCAATTTTATCTTCTCCAGTCTTGACTCTATTTCTACTTCCTTCTCACATTGCTGTATCAAAACATGCCATCCCACTGATTTAATTATTTGAAGTGGCTTATAGTGTTTGGGACAATTCCTTGGCATCCTACTCATTGCTTCTTTTGATTTGATTCTATATTGCCTTTCCAAATGCCATCATACAACTGCCTTATCCTCTGGGCACCTGTCCCTCTCTGTCACCTCTGTGTTTTGTATACTCTACCCCTGCTATTTTGAAAGAAGGGCCTTAAAAGTCCCTTTTGTGTAAGTAACTCAAAGCTTTTAGGAAGCTTCACTGATTTAATTCTGTCCTAACCTTCTTTCTTAGTCTGAATTCAGATGCTCACCCACGTGGCCTCATTCGCTTTATCACACCTTATGCGTTTTTCTGTCTTTGCACTTTCCTCAGTGTGATGTGATGATCTGTGTACTAGCATGATTCTAGCAAAAGAATTGCTAGTTCTTTGAGGGCCAGCACCAAGTCTTATCCATGTTTGTTTTCCAAGCAGTCAGTACGGTGTCTGGCACAGATAATGAAGGCTGTGCCATAAACGAATGAGGGGTTACAGAGTTATCTTCTTTAGAGGGGTTCCTTCTTCTCCTGTCAATCCTTTTATCACTTTTATTTCCAACTTAAGCCAGAGTCTTTCCCTCTGAGCCCTTTTTCTAAAGTATCCAAAGTGGATTTGATTTGTTTCTAATAGTTCTTCTGTTTTGGAATCATGATCACTACCCATGTAGGCTCTTCTCCATGAGATCAAAGTCAATGATTTTACCTAAGTTTCACGGAGAATACATTGAATTTTAGTTCTATTTTCCATCTTTTAATTTTATTTTTTAAATTAATCTTTTGGTTCAGCATGGCCTCTCTTACCTTTCCCCAGCTCTCTTCTTTTCCAGTCATTTTATTCGTTCCTCTATACCCCTTTGGTTTGCTCTGTTTTCTCTTTGCTTTTTCTTCTGCTGAAGCTAAAAGCAGTCTGTCACGTTTTGTTCTTTCCTGTTGGTGAATCTCTGGTCCATTACAAACTAATACAAGCTTTGGTATTGAATGCATAATGGTTTCTCTTTGTGCTTGAAAAGAACATGCAGCACACAAAGTTGTTAAAGGAATATTTATCACAAGAGAAGTTGGAAAAACTGGAATAAACATATTGATCTATCATTGTCTTTTGATTGTGCTAAAATGAAACCAAGTAACCAATCATCCAGAATACTTGCTAGCCTCATCACATATAAAATTGCTTAACTTCCAGCATAAACAAGGTTTATTGCTCTCAGAGTCAATATACAAATGCTGGCATTTGCCTTATGGAAAGGGAAAATCTGTAGAATAATAATTTTATGTGATACTCCTTTTAATGCAAACATTTATAGTAACATTTTGAAACAAAAGTCATATACACCAATTATATAATATCAAATTGAAATAGAAAAAATGGGGCTATTATCTGGGTTTTCTAATTAATGCAAACTATGTATAGAATAGTAATGGAACATATATGGTGGAAATATGTTATCCTGGTTACAGAGCAGGGACAGTGAAATCATAAGGAGCAAAGTTAGAATTCTGGCTCTGTAACTTATTTGCCATTTGACTTTGGGTAAAATCTCAGTTCTTCATATGTCAATTTGTTTAAGTTATCTACTAACGATATTTCCTTTGTCATTATTTGCCAGATTCCAAGGCATATGTCTACCTTTCTTTGTGACATCAGAGTCTGTGTTATAGTTTTCCTCTTTATCTCAAGTCTTCAAATCGATGATTTAAAATCCAACTGACACTTAGATCTCATATTTCTTTCAGTTTCTCAGCTGCGCTGTCCATGTCTCTAAATTTCACCATCAACTGGTGTATCTTTTAGGATTTTCTACCTTTGATCTTTTGAAATAAGAGCTCTCTTACTACAACCATCCTACCTTCCAGTTATCTTACTACCTAACCCCCTATTGAACTTTCTAAACACTTTGACTAACATCCTTCAGTCCCTATTTGGCACCGAGGTGCAGACACAGTTCTGTTTAGGAAGAATCTAGATATCCATAAAGCCAAAGTTTTCCTTTTCAGGAAACCACTTAGTCCTGCTCTGAACTTACATGGCATTAAGTTGGTCCTACCCTACATGTCACTCATTCTGGTTTAAGTGTCCTACAAGGTTGTAAGTTGTTTGAGGGTAAGCATGTCATCAAAGGCCAATATAGTGTGTGAGTGTAGAAAACAGGCCTGCTGGTCTTGGTTCAAGTCTTGGCTCGGCCCCTTAAAAACTACCTGCTTATTGCACCACTTTGTGTCTGAAGTTATTACACTGCTGTTGTGAGAATTAAACAAGTTACTACATGCAAAGTTTTTAGAAGAATGTCAAGATTGCACTGATCAGTTCGTGTTAACCACTACTATAAACATCACTATTCCCTCTACTATTTGAGTGACATGTTGTATATGTCAACAATGCACATTTTTAAATGGCTTGAATATGAATGCAATATACCAGACATAATAGGGGAAATTGCAGTAGAGAGTAAGACTGGGAAGAGGTAACCATTTCACACCACTCTTTCTCTGTACTTTTGCTTGGCTTATAAAATGAGAACTTCACAGGTGTTGGGAGAAAACTTTACTCTCTCTCTACCTTCTCAGGCCTACCTTCCAAGAGGAAGGTTCTTTTGAGTAGTGAGATGGAGAGGACCACTAAACATGCCTTCTTTTTTTCCCCCATCTAAGGACTTTTATTCAATGACTTTTAATATAATCACAGAATTGTGCAAAAAACACATCAATTTTAGAACATTTCATAATCCCCAAAGAAACCTCATGCCAATTAGTAGTCACTCCCCATTTCTCCCCATATCCTCCCACCCTAGGATTAGGTGGCCACAAGTCAATTTTCTCCCTTTGTGGAATTGCCTATTCTGGATATTTCACATAAACAGAATCATACAATATGTAGTCCTTTGTGACTGGCTTCTTTCAATGGTAGATACATGTTTTCATTTCTTTTAGGTGTATATTTGTTTCACTTTCTTTCACTTTAGGAGTGGATGTGGTATATGATATTGAATTATTTTGTGTTTTGTCTTCTGTAGCACTGCTAGACTATTTCCCAAACCAGTTGCATCATTTTGCATTGCCACCAGCAGTATGAGGGTCCAATTTTCTTCAAATCCTCACCAGAACTTGTTATTGTCTTTTTTATTCTGGCTATTCTTATGTGTAAACATGTCTTCTTGGGCTTTATTTTTGCTCTTTCTTTTTACTCAGATTTCTGGCAGATTCAGACTTTTCTTCTTCTCTCCTTATAGCAAGCACCCTGGGCAGGCCTTGCACCTGTATAGGGAGACATGCTTTTCAGGGGAGGTAGGAAAGCCTGTGTTTGTCTTGTGTACAAACCAAATTCTCTAATTTAAATAGGCCGAAATGATGTTTTGGGTTTCCATGTATCAACATCAATTGATTAGTAGCTGGTTAATGTGGGATCTTTGAGGTTTGAAGCCAAACAGATCCTCACTCTTATTAGCAGTGGGATATTAAGCAATTTCCTTTCCTTCTTTGAGCTTCAGTTGTCCTGCCAGCATAAGTAGCTATCATAATACCTATCACACAGACTTTCTCTGAAGATTACATTAGATAGGAAAACTGAAACTGCTTAGCGCAATCCCAGTATTCAGGACTACAGTGAAAGTTTTGTTAAATTAAATATTATCTGCAATTCTTAATACAAGTTTCTAGTGCTTATTAGTGAAATGAACACAGATCATATTAACCTCAGCTGGCTTCTACTATGGTGTCCAGTATTCTTGTTTTCCTTTAGGCTGATATCTTCAGGGGGCCAGAATTATCTTACTAGCCCTCACACTGTTTAGTTGTTCAATTCCAGACAAGTGACTTTTCTCTGTGGACATCAGTGTCCTCTTGTTTCTGGGGTGAGGTTTACAAATTCAGGACCATGGATAGGTGCTAGGCTGTCAGCAGGACACTCAAAGGAACTTTTTAAAAAATGTAATCATGGGCTTTCCCTCAGGGATTCTGTTGTGTAGCATTTTGTTCATTAGGGAAACAGTAGCTACTATAAAAAATAAATCCTTAAATTTTAGGAGTTTAATACAGAGAAGTTTATTTCCCTGCCAAGTTAAGTATTCAAAGCAGGGCTTCTGTTTCACCCTAGATAATATACATGTTTCAATGCTGTTCTCTCGAAACATCCCACCCTCGCCTTCTCCCACAGAATCCAAAATTCTGTTCTGTACATCTGTGTCTCTGTCTGTTTTGCGTATAGGGTTATCATTGCCATCTTTCTAAATTCCATATATATGCGTTAGTATGCTGTATTGGTCTTTATCTTTCTGGCTTACTTCACCCTGTATAATGGGCTCCAGTTTCATCCATCTCATTAAAACTGATTCAAATGAATTCTTTTTAATGGCTGAGTAATATTCCATGGTGTATATGTACCACAGCTTCCTTATCCATTCATCTGCTGATGACAAAAACTACTACAATATTGTAAAGTAATTAGCCTCCAACTAATAAAAATAAACGAAAAAAAAGCACTGTATAAAATTTTAAAATATAATAAAAAGAAGTTAAAAACAAAAAAATCAAAGCAGGGGTTCCGGGTTCCTTGTACTGCTTTCTTCTCTATGGGAGTTTTATCTTTAACCTTCTTGCTCTGTCATCTCCCAGGACATTAGAATCCTCTATTTCCAGCTAATAGACAAAGTATCACTCATCCCTTTCTCTTGGATCCCACTGACCTGAACTTAGTCAATGGCATACCTAGGTTCAAAGGGCTGTAGGACACGTAGCCTCTAACCACATAGCCACATCTTAGTGATAGCTTTATGCTGGAATGGGAAGAACTCATTTCTTCTGTGGGCAGCCAGCTCCTTCTACTACAGTCAAGTTTGTAAACTAGTGGACACAATGGCACTCAAATTTCCTTCTGGATAAGATCAGCTGAGCATATGTCTGAAACATAGTATATCAGAGGAGTCTTAGTTAACCTCTGTTTAACAAAGTTCTCAAAGACTTCTTGAAACTCTGAAACTAGAGTCTATATTCTAAATGTTAGTCCACAGGACAGAAAAAAAAAAAAAAAAAAGAATACAGAAGTTTATCTCTCACCTAAATTTTCCAAAATTTGGATGTTGGAGCATTCATTACCATCACTCTTTGTTAATTCCCTTATCTTTTGAGCAAGTGTATGGCAAAAATCTTTCGAAAGAAAAGGAAATATTTTTTCAATCATTGTTTATTCCAAACTTTTCATCAGAATGAGCTCCCTTGTTCTTCAACGCATGTAGATTATGTGGTATTTTTGAATATAATGTTCTTATTGAGTGTTAATTGCATGCACCTACAGCTTTCAAAGAAGTGCTAAGTAGATACTGTCAAACTGATAACAGCCAGTCTTCTCTCTAACATTATGCATGTGTTAATTTATAAGGTGCATTAGCAGGAACTTCACAAAACCTTTATTTTTGGACTACTTGATGATGTGAGTGAAGAAAGAAAAATGCAGATATACTGCTCTCATTTAAAATGTTATAATAAGGCAATGGGCAAGAGTGTTGTAGCACAGAGATTTTTATTGATAGAAGCTTTTCCCTATTTGTTCTAATTTCTTGATCTTTTAGAATTAGCACAGAAGTCTAGGCAAACCCTGAAAAATCTCCATCTAAATGTATTTTCCTTTCATTTTGTTTCTCATTTGGAAAGATCCTGTGTAACTATAGTTAAAATCGTTTGCAAAGCACTCAGTCAACCATTACATTCTTGTGTAACATCACAAAGTCCCATGAGATGAGTGGTTAGTAAAGCTCAGGGCATCAAATTTACAGGTAAGCCTAGTATTAGAGTGTGTAGTATCCTTGCTGAGAACCTATAATAAATTTTATTATAATAACTATAGTAACTTACAATAACTTTTATTAATTTGTGTGGTAATTCAGAAACAAGGTTTAATTTTAATGTTCTTTCTAAAAGAGTCTCTTAAATAAATTAATAACACTAAAAGTTATAAAAGAAATCCTGTTTATTAATAATTTGAAGAATCAGGGAATTCCCTGGTGGTCCAGTGGTTAGGACTCTGGGCTTTCACTTCTGATGCCAGATTCAATCTTTTATCAAGAAACTGAGATCCTGCAAGCCACACAGTGCAGCCAGAAAATTAGACTTTAAAGCAATTTAGAAACCCTAGTTACATGTGCTTTGGGAATTCTCACCATTGCAAACATTCAGCAGGGTTTTGTGTGTGTGTGTTCAGAGTATGGGGTAGTAATAGGGAACAGAGCTGAGGTCTAAGACAGCCCCTGTTTTAGCCAAATTACAGCCTGCCTTGAAATTTATGTTGGGCTTCCCTTGTGGCTCAGCTGGTAAAGAATCTGCCTGCAATGCGGGAGACCTGGGTTCGGTCCCTGGGCTGGGAAGATCCTCTGGAGAAGGGAAAGTCTACCCACTCTAGTATTCTGGCCTAGAGAATTCCATGGATTGTATAATTCTTGAGGTCATAGAGCATGCACGACTGAGAGACTTTCACTTTGAAGTTCCTGTAACATCTTAAGACATACCCTCCTATCCTCTGAGGAAGAGGTTCTGTATAGTGTTCTTGCATCCTACATCTTAACACAGAGGCCGCCTCTTTACATGATGTTGCATAATATTTCAATAATGAGTGAATGAACATATGAAAAATACATGCATTTAAAAATATCTAGTGATTCCATTGGGCTTCCCTCATGGCTCAGATGGTAAAGAATCTGCCTGCAAAGTGGGAGATGTGGATTCTATCCCTGGATTGGGAATATCCTCTGGAAGAGGGCATGGCAACCCACTCCAGTATTCTTGCCTGGAGAATTCCCATGGACAGAGGAGCCCGGCGGGCTACAGTCTGTGGGGTCACAAAGAGTCAGACATGACTGAGCGACTAAGCACAGTGATTCCATATTTTCAACACTCATATTATTTCTACTTAGTGAGGTCTAAAGTAATTGAAAATGGCTCTGGGATGTTTTGGAGTTCAATTTAAGGTGTGTTCGAAAGTACTGAATGTTTATAACAAGAGATTTTTGTTAAAAATGACAAAAGAAATCACTTAGCTATGGTTCCTTTTCCTACAAACTAATCTCTTCTTTCTTTTTCTTTTGAGCTCCTATTTTAAATTCTTTCATAGCATACATTTATTTCAAAAAAGTAGCATTCATTTTATGGGAAACTTTACAGTGTTCTGCCTTTTCCTTTTCTTTATTTCTTTCTGAGGATTTATTTAACCAACATGTACATTTCTATGGAGAAGGCAATGGCACCCCACTCCAGTACTCTTGCCTGGAAAATCCCAGGGATGGAGGAGCCTGGTAGGCTGCAGTCCATGGGGTCGCTGAGGGTCAGACACGACTGAGCGACTTCACTTTCACTTTTCACTTTCATGCATTGGAGAAGGAAATGGCAACCCACTCCAGGGTTCTTGCCTGGAGAATCCCAGGGATGGGGGAGCCTGGTGGGCTGCCGTCTATGGGGTCGCACAGAGTCGGACACGACTGATAGCAGTTGCAGCAGCAGTACATTTCTAGTGAGTGAAAATCTAAGAGGCAAACTCTTAATGGCCAGCTGATCGGACAGCTGGTTCCAAAGGTAAAGGCAACAGAAATAGCAGGGTGAGAGTTACAGAGGGTTGGCCAATTCTTACATAGAAAAATTTTTGAACCTTATTTTGTAGTTAAGTAAGTTGGAGCCTGGATTGTTATCAACACAATGCAGTATATTCTTCTCCCTTAGGAGTTCAACGCAGAAAGACAAAACAACTATACATAGAAATGGCACATTGGAATTAAATATATACATTTTTTTCTCCTAAGTTAGATCTGACCCTTTGATGACTTTGATTCTTTTCTGCGACATAGGTTTTCTAAAGGCAAACTGAGAACACTACACAATCTTTGAATTGTAACCAAACTGAGACTCAGCCTCACCTTTCCTCATTCATTTTTGTCCACTTAGCTGGTTCTCATCCCACACGTTCCATACCAAACATGCAAAGCCACCCGTGTGCTTTCCCAGGGCCAAGGGAACAGAGGTCTTTGTGGGCAGCATAACCTTGTTGGCCTAATCTCTACAGGATGTGGTACCTTTTCAGCCCACGTGGAAGGAATTCAAAGGAGGGAACAGGCTGATATCCCATGGCAGAGGAAGATAAGGATGAGTGTTTATAAAGCGTGGTCAGCATAGTTATTTTTATGCTAGGAAACAGAATCAGGGCTATAACTCTAAGACTTGTACACTGGGGGTCGTTTTGCTGGTGAGTAAAAGGCGGGATGCTGTGGTCAGTGTTGACAGGCAGAGAAGCCGGAGAAAATGTCACTGCTGTGTAGAAGAAGATAAGGCCTATGCAGTGCATTGAAAAGGAAGGACTGCTTTTATTCCTTTCTTCTTAGGCCACGCCCACTTCTAAACCTTACCTTCTTCATAGACATCCCCACTGAAGGGAAGAGTTGCTATTCCAGGCCCCCAATCTTGACACTGTCGGTGGACAGGGCTATCATTCCTTAAAAGGTGAAAAGCTGTGATGGCGGTCTAGTTGCTGAGTTGTGTCCAACTCTTGTGACCCTCATGGACTGTAGCCTGCCTGGCTCCTCTGTGCATGGGATTCTTCAGGCAAGAATACTTAAATGGGTTGCCATTGCCTTCTCCAGGGGATCTTCCCAACCCAGGAATTGAACCCAGGTCTCCTGCCTTTGAGGCAGATTCTTTACCCACTGAGCTATGAGGGAAGATCCACAAAACCATGCCTCATCATTATTCTCTTTCTGGTTTCTTATGGCTGGCTGAGTGTTCTAAGGACCTTTGTAGTTTGCTTAATACACACACCTATATCTCCTCTATCCCTTCTTTCTCTGTCTCTATCTCTCTGCCTAAAATATCTTTCATTACATTGGTCCTTAGACAGAGTTGGAAACTGTTAGGTCCTTCAAATAATCTTTTACCAGAGCTCTATTCTACATATTTCCACCATTATTAGTTAATCAGTACTTCATTTCTTATTTCCCTGCAGAGAGAAATAATATTGATCAGTACAAGATATAGACATTTTAAAATATCTGGCCATAATACCATCAAACACCACTAAAACCGCACCTATACAAGGTAAAGAGGGAACTTAAAATATAGACAGGCAACTTGTTTTGGTGAGAGAGAAGAAAGGCATTTGAGGTCAAATAGATCTTGGTTTGAATCCAGGCCAAAACAGTATCTGTGGGACCAAAGGCAAATTATTAACTGAACATTATGTATGTTAATTTAATATATATTATTTGTCTCAACCTATTTTCTTATCGAGGAAATGGAGTTTATAATGTTTGCCTTGAAAAATCATTGCTAAAATCAGAGATGGTAGTCTTTGACCCATAGTAGATAGTCAGTATATAGAAACTTTTATTCTAATCAGCTTCTGATGATTTTCCTCCTTTCTGCTATCCCAGATGACCTCTTTCTCTCTTTCATATATACAGCCTTTGGGCTCCCTGCCACCTTCCTGTTATTTCACTTTTTCCCTTAAAGGTTACCCTTATTTATTGTCCTCAGATGTCACAAGTACAGAACTATAGGTAGTTGAAGTTGGAATAAAGAAACACCTTGAGGCTTCTAGCTGGAAACCCAAGAAAATGAATAACATGACACTTCTATAATGATATTTCTTAAAACTTTTCCACTTTTTACTTAGAGAGCAGATAGAGTGAGTTCTTATTTTAAAAATGTACATAACTTTCTGTGTTGAAAATAAAAAATCTGTTATATACACTGAAAATAGCATAAATGGTTAACTTACTGGAATGATCTTTCTCCTTTTCACAACTTTAAGTCCTGTATAAACAATATTCATTAGTAATTCTGATAGAGCAACAGTGTTAATAAGACTAACATCATATATTTCCCTTTTTTTTTTTTGGTTTGTTTGGTTAATAAAAATAGCACCTAAATAAAACTTTACTTTACCCTTACCAAGTGCCACTTTTTCTTCACTCTACTCATGTTGAAGCAAGAACTGACTGGTTATATTTCCACTGGTATTGTTATTGTTGTTATACATTTTGAAGTTAAGATAGGGCTTTTATCTTTTTATTGTATATAGTATATATATCACATATACATATATTACATTATACATATATTTCTCCCTAGAAGAAACAAAATTCCTGCTAGTATTTTGTCAATCATAGTCATTCATTTTGTGTAGCAATTTTGAATCACCTCCAGCTCTCAGTTGAAATCATTTTCCCTCTTGAATTTTTATTACTGCCAATAATTATGAGCAGTATAGCTTTTTAAAAAAAAAAACAAGATAACTTTATTTAAACAATGCATTTTTGAAAGATTATATAATGATATG
Organism: Cervus elaphus; assembly: GCF_910594005.1. Classification (NCBI taxonomy): domain Eukaryota; kingdom Metazoa; phylum Chordata; class Mammalia; order Artiodactyla; family Cervidae; genus Cervus; species Cervus elaphus. The sequence continues at coordinate 29,836,033 of NC_057840.1, forward strand.
GAAGTATAATCAAAGGGTAAAAATCTTAATGCAACTTTGTATATTACTTGAACATTTTCTTGCATTTTACTAAACAATTTTATATCTACTACTTAATAGACCCTGACAGAAACCCCATAAATTAGGTAGTATTAATATTCTAGTCAAGATAGAGACTCAAATCATTTCCTCTACCAAGAGTATAAAGCTAGAAGTTGGTGTAACCAGAGCTCAAGTATGAATCGTTTAGATCCAAATCTTATGCTCTTTCCTGTGACCATGTTGCAGTTAACAGATATTTTTATTTTTAGAATATTGAGCAAATGCTCCAAATCTTGGGTTAAGAGTCAGAGAGGCAAAAATAGAAAGTCATTCACCTGGGATGCTTTGTCCTAGAGAGTGCAATTAACTTGGTCCCCAAATGCTTTAAAGATCTGGGACATTTTTTTACTAAGTAGGTGAAGGTTGGTAGAATTTGCCATTTTTTTTTATCCTGACTTCATTCACTTCTTTGTACTTTAAATTTGGTTTCATAGAACAAAGAAGAAATGGAACATCACATAAAGGTTGACAGTTCATGGATGGCTCCAGGCATTTAAAGTATTGTTTCTTTTACTACAGAGGGTTTTAAAGAAAGCATATAGATTTCAAAGGTTCATGAAAAATGGGTTGGAGGCAAGTTACAAAAGCAGATTGATGGTTTGGGATGCAAGAGGGTATTTCATTCATGAAAGGAAGATGTTAAGGTCAGAAGCATTATCATTGAAATGAGAGTATCAATTTATTAGGATTCTGCTTATTTACCTTATAAATCCAATTGGTATTGTTAATTTACCCTCTGTAATTCATTGAAGCATGATGTTCCTGATGAGTAATAGATACTTTACTGTCAAAAGTATCAGAAAGTGGGGCAGAAGTACAGGGAGGGTAAATGTTGAGGTCAGACTTTCAACTTCATGTGTCTTGTTGCACTTAAGAAATAGAGTGATATTACAAATCTGTTTTAAATAGAAAGGAATCTTGGCAAGTAAAACATTGCCACCTTGCACAATGTGATTATAGGCAAAGAAGGGCCATGCTGTATTTTCTGAAGGTACTATTATTTTGAGATGAAAAATTAGGGGAGAATTATAAACTATTACATTTTCAGTTGCAATATCACAGAGGTTCCCTTGGATTTTCTATGTTCAGAATTTTTAACTGATTTAGAGCATATTGAGTTAGAATATTTGGGAAAGTAGGGAGAAATAAAAAAGAAGGAGCTTAGAATTAAAAGCAAGATCTTAAGAGGCAAAAAGGAGAAAAATCAAGTCACAAAATCTGTTATTTGTTGGAAATATGACAGTTTCTGTACTATATTCCTGAACTTTATATCCTCAAAATTCTATAAATTCTATGAAATAAAGGCAATAATTAATCTATAATGTTAATATACTATTAAACTAGAAAATAAATAAGTGCTTAATATGGTATGAAGCAGAAACACTGCAAGATACTATAATACTATAATGATGATGATGCTGATATTAATAATAATTCTACTCCTGCATTTTTTTCTTTTATCATACCACAAACTAAGATCATGGCATCTGGTCCCATCACTTCATGGCAAATAGATGGGGAAACAGTGGAAACAGTGGCTGACTTTATTTTTCTGGGCTCCAAAATCACTGCAGATGGTGATCGCAGCCATGAAATTAAAAGACACGTACTCCTTGGAAGGAAAGTTATGACCAACCTAGACAGCATATTAAAAAGCAGAGACATTACTTTGCCAACAAAGGTCCGTCTAGTCAAGGCTGTGGTTTTTCCAGTGGTCATGTATGGATGTGAGAGTTGGACTGTGAAGAAAGCTGAGCACTGAAGAATTGATGCTTTTGAACTGTGGTGTTGGAGAAGACTCTTGAGAGTCTCTTGGACTGTAAGGAGATCCAGCCAGTCCGTCCTAAAGGAGATCAGTCCTGGGTGTTCATTGGAAGGACTGATGTTAAAGCTGAAACTCCAATACTTTGGCCACCTAATGCGAAGAGCTGACCCATTTGAAAAGACCCTCATGCTGGGAAAGATTGAGGGCGGGAGGAGAAGAGGACGACAGAGGATGAGATGGTTGGATGGCATCACCGACTTGATGGACATGGGTTTGGGTGGATTCCGGGAGTTAGTGATGGACAGGGAGACCTGGCATGCTGTGGTTCATGGGGTCACAAAGAGTCGGACATGACTGAGTGACTGAACTGACACTGTTGTAACACAAATGATTCAGTGGCAAGACCAGGATTGGCAGAAAAGCTGCTGCTTCTTTGATCCTATGTTGCTAGGAAGTGGCTGAGTTATGGATAGGCTGGTACAGATAGAGAGGGGCTGTCCCAGGTGGGTGGGAGGGCTATAAACATTAGTAGAACAAGAGCCTTGAGAGCCTGCCCCCTTCCTCTGTGGTCCAAGTTAATATACTTTTAGCAGACATCTTGAGTTCACCTCCTACCTTACCACTAGGAAACGTATTTGGAAAAGGACTTATTCACTTACCAGTTCTTCACTGTGAATAGACCTACGCAAATAAAAGAGACCCATTTCAGGACAATCCAACAATCCTTCAAATGCAAGGGTTGCTTGCATGGCATTGATGCAAGCCAATGACGGTTCTGGCTCCCTTGGTGCACAGGAAGCATGTGTGTGCTAAAGAATGCAGACTCATACCACAAATGGGAAAGCGTCTTTTTTCACCTCCTAAGTTAAACATATGGAGTAAAATAGAGTGCCTGTTCTCCATATCACCCTTCTAATGTGACTCAGGAGAAAACTTCTCAATATAAAGTAATTATAACCTATTCAAATCCTTCTTCCCCCCTGCTTTCAGCTCCATTGATTCATTCAGCTTCTATCAGTGTTACTTTCTATCTGAGTTATATAGAAGGAAAAAAAAAAAGTGATTTAACTTGCTACAGTGCTTTTCAAAACCCAGGCATCACTAGAGTTCTTGGAAAGTAATAACTATTGAATTTGTCTTTGGTCCAGAGAGTTTTTATCCCTGTTCTTGGCAGAAGTTGACAGTTCTGACATTTGGCCATTAGTGTTTGGTGACCTATGTGTCTCCAGGAAAACCTGAGTCTCTTTCTGATGATAGAAAGAAAACAAAGTAAAGCAAGGAAAACAATTTTTTTTAACCACTTGCTATAGCAGACAGGCAAATTTTATTTTAACATAAATTTTTTTTAGTAAATGAAAATTTTCTTAGGCCTCTTAGATGGTAAAGTATGATATCACTTAATCAAATAAAATCAATTTAATTATCAACAGACATTTTTATTGAGATCCATTTAGGGCTTCAGATTAATTGCTGAGTAGTATGTTGAGTGGCTCGAACAGAATACATTAAGATTTTATTTAAAAAGCATTTACAAACTTTCCTCAAACACCTCAAATTGTATCTTTCAGAAATCCATGAAAATACTTACACTTTCTCTGAGCTAATAGCTCAGATGATAAACAGTAGTAAGTGATGAATAATAGTGTTTATCTTTAAATTTTTCCTAAATGTTAATAATATAATTTTTTTCCAGTTTCATTTTTGCATTGCACTGACTAGTTGGCTTACATTCCACTTATATTTCTGGCTTCTAGAAAATTCCCCAGTAATCCAGAGGACAGTATGTATATTAGGGCTCAATTAGAGAAACATAAAGTATTAGTCACTTAGTCATGTCCAGCTCTTTGAGACCCCATGGACTGTAGCCCACCAGACGCCTATGTCCATGGAATTCTCCAGGCAAGAATACTGGAGTGGGTTGCCATTTTCTTCGCCAGGGGAAATTCCCAACCCAGGGATTGAACCTGGGTCTCCTGCCTTATAGGCAGATTTTTTACCATCTAAGCCAGAACCATTAGGATATGTACATACTGAGGTTCATTGCAAGGAATTGGCTCATGTGATTCTGGGGACTGGCTAAGCAAATCCAGTATCCATAGGGGAGGTCATCAGAAAGAACAGGCTGGAGCTCTTCTTTCCAATGCTGAAATTTCTTCTCCACTAGGGAAGCCTCAACATTGCTTTAAGACTTTTAAACTGATGGGTTTAGGCTCATCTTATGATCTAGAACAATCCCCTTACTTGAAGTCAATTGACTATAGACTTCAATATAACATTTCCTTCCCTGGAGGAAATGTCAACCCACTCCAGTATTCTTGCCTGGAAAATCCTATGGACGGAGAAGCCTGGTAGGTTACAGTCCATGGGGTCGCAAAGAGTCAGACACAACTGAGCAACTTCACTTTCACTTTCAATATAACAACAAAATAACTTCATAGCCACACCTAGATTAGTGTTTGATTGAACAATTGAGGACTATAGCTTAGCCAAGTTGATATATCAGAAGACTATCACAATGTGTCAAAATGCAACAGATCCACTTAAATAACAAAGAATTAGTATTCATTGACTGCTTGACTAAAATAACTTTCTTGTGCATTTCTAAAAACATAGTTTTGAAGATGTTCATCATTACATTCTACTTTGCAGTGTAGTTTGAAATAAATAAATTAATGCATGTTTTTCACTTGGACACAATATCTGAATTATCTAAAAACATTAATGCCTCAGGCTTATAAATATCAGTGCATAGCTCTGCTTTGGAGAAGGGAGAACATGAGCTTATTGTTTTCTTTTCCTTCCCCATCCTTTTCTTGGTTCTAATGGAGACATTTATTTTTACATTGAATTAATTATTTGCTGCTGCAATAAAGATTTTTTCCCCCACAAAATCATGTTGAATATATGGTGGCTAAGTTCCCAGGATAGCCTCTTAAAGTTCAGTTCAATTTAGTTTTAACAGTATAAAGAGATCTCAGAGTCTTCTAATTGGTTTCCTTCTTTAATGACAGCTAGTCCTAGGATGATTAAACAAGTATTTTTTTTTTTCCCATCTGTGTAGGATTTCTCTTTTTTATATCTTTTCTATCTGGCTCCCATCTTTTTTTCTCAGCTATTTTCTGTACCACCCTTTCTCTATTCTTTTTTCTCCATGATATTTCCTATTATACAAATCTATAACTGCCTTCCTCCTGCAAATTTGTCTTTCAAATAAGCAACAAAAATATGTGGATGATGTTATAGAATCATCCTAATTTTGTGCCTTACTCTGAGATCTTACTAGGATGTTCTTCCTGTAAGAAATGGTATTTTATAAAATAAAGAACAACTACCATTACCATTATTCTATAATTTTCTATTTTAAAAAGTTTACAACAAAACAATAAGATTTCTTGTCTTAATGTATATCATGCAAAAGTTACTCCAATTCTGTTCTATAAATCTGACCACAGTATTATTAGATTTGTTCGTATGAAAAAATATACTAATACTGTTGTGCTTTAAGATGGTTTTATCTTTTTAGGTAACCATAACTAACTCTAGAAACTGAAAATCAGGAATATACCTTACCCCCCAGTAAAACTGTAGTTTTTTTTCTTTTAAAATTTACTTTTTAATAAACTTATATCCAGTTGTTTATGAAACTGGAGTAGATAATTTATTGGACGAAAAACATAGTAGGCTTCTACTTTGAGAACAGTATCAAATATTACTGTCTCAAAAGTGCCATTTAAAATCATCTGGTGTGTTATTGTCATTTTCTTTTGAATGGTGAAAGCTTTTGTTGCCATGTCAACTACTTAATGTAAAGTTCAGTATTCCCTGGTCTTCAGTGAAAAGATATTCTTTAGCTGACTAGCTCTCTTAGAAAAGCTTAGAAAAGCTGGCTAAAGAGTTTAACAGTGTAATAGAAACAGGGACAAACAGAAACTATCACTTAAGGCCAAAGCGCTTAACATGGAACAGATACGTTCCTCTAAGCTGTGAAACATTCACAGCAGAGTTGCCATCCTCTCATGAGCTGCCTCACACACTGTAGTAAAGCTATCACTCAATAAATTGTTGAGAACATTCCATTGACCATGGCCTCTTTTAAGAAACTTTTCCCAACCAAGCCCCACCTGCTGGAGGTCACCCATTTTCAGAACAATATGGTGCCCAGACAAGCAGCCCACTTAGTTTAAGTTTGTAAGGTGTCTTCCCAGGACCTATAGCATTATAAAGCTAGAAAAGATTTGGTACTGGAAACATCTAAATATTCTGATCAACAATCATTTATTGAGGAGATAGTATTATATGCCAACTACTGCGTGCTAGACACTGATTATCAAACAATGAATAATGCTGGGGTGTCTTGTGGGAGTCTATAATTCAGTTGAGAAGACAAGTACATATAATCACCCTGAGTGATATGGGTTCTTGTATTTAAAAAGTATAAATGAACCGCAGGCCAGAGAAGTAAGGGAGGCAAAAGTAAAGACAATTTCTTATTCATTGTGACACACAGAATACCTACTAGAATAAGTTAGCCATTCTGAAATAAGTTAACTATTACATAGTCTTGTCTTGTTGAGAACCTATGCAGTGTGGCTACTAAATGGTAGCTTGTTTATTGCCAAATTTTTCACCCAGAGAGCAGTCTTTTCAGTTGGTACATTGGCTTCATTAATCAAGATTTCTTTGGAGAAGTCTATTCAAAATCCTTGTCTTAAAGACTTTGATGAATAGGGATGATTCTTCTTTGACAATTATTTGAGTTCAAAATGAGTTGGATGTGCCTTGATTTAAGAGCTAATATGATCCGATGGCTTTTTCCAGTGTTGAATTTAATCCAATAATGCTTCTAAATAAAAGTAAAGAATCACAACTTATTTGTTGTTATCCACTTAATGATTAGTTAATATTTGTATTTTCTTTGTGTCCTGATACCAGTAAGACTCGGGTAATATAATTTTTAGATTTCAGAAACATGTTGGGATTTTGACACAATGTATCATAAACACAATTTAGGATATCCTTCTCAACTTCTCCCACTGTTTCACTTAGATAAAATTATTCTACATAAACATTAGCACAGGTGCTGTAGAGTTCCCAGCTACTAGTATTTTAAGATATTCATCTAGCAATTAAAGACAGAAAATGCCAACAATAGACTCATTCATTGATTCAATAGGAGAAGAATATAGGTGCCTACTCTGCACTAAGCCCTGCAATGGAGCATAGAAATGTCACATCAACTAAAATATATCCTCTACCTTTAAGGAATTCACAGTCTATATGAAGAGATAGTTATATTCCCAATAGTAACAATACAATATAAAAGTAGTGATAGGCACAGGTAAAATATACTGTATTTAGGGAGCATCAAGATAGAGGAAGAAGATGAGGACTTCACAGAGAAGGTGTTTTTTGAGCTGAATCTTGAAGGGAAGAATAGCTTTTGTAAGGCAGACAAGCTGTGTTGTAACAGAAGTAAAACTCCTTTACTGTAAATGTTTTCTCAAGTATTTTGCTACATGTATCTCATTTCTTTGCAATATAATCATAACCCTGTGAGTTGGCACCGTTATTATCTCCATACTAGAGACAGAAAAATGACCAGGCTTAGAAAGTTTAATAGTTTATCATGGTCCTTATCCAAGGTATCAGGGCAGGGGTGGATGGGGGGGTGGGGGTGACGGCTCACTTAATAACTATCTCTTACCTACCAAAATGAAACTATTTCTTACTGTGGTGGTGAAGTACTGAACAGACACAATATAGACACACTTCTTTTTTTATATATGAAACAATTTTGAAGCAGAAAATCATTTGCAAATGCAAAATTATACTTTAAAATATTTGGGATAAAGATGTTCTCTGAAATAAGTGTCTGCTCTGCCATTGATTCATGAGTATAGCGTCTGAACTTTACTAAGGAACTTTGAGAAATCATAAATGATGTATAAATCAGTGATGTGCTTGCAAGATTCTGACAAAGCCAGTTAGTATCAGAAGAACAGACATAAATAAATTAGTTCCTTGCTGAATAAAACACATAAATAAATCAGAGGCATGAATCTGAAAGGATCTAGATCCTGCTTTTATTAAACAGGTGGTAGACTATACCTGCCATAAAACGCTGGCTTCTCTGAATGCATCTATAATTCCAGATACAATATCTTGCCTTTTGTTAAGCCATTGTGTGTCAATTTCTGTAGACTCACTAGATAAAGTTAATATTTAATCACAAGTGCAACTGAGAAAAGGAGACATGCTTCGAATCACAGGCAGAGTTTGTTTGTAACTTATATCTTTCTAGAAATAATATTATATAGAAAACATTGTGGCTGCAACCGCAGTTAAATCTTTCTCTTATTTCTTGAGTGAAATGATTTGGAGCTACCTACACATGGTTTGCCTGATTTCTTCATCTTTGAAGAGCTAAATTATATTAGTCTTAGAAATGATTTTGTGACTTCTTTTTTCTCTAATTCCCTTGATTGCTCTAGAGAAAGGTTATTTTTAAAAGCTTTAGACTTTTCTTTGCACTTGTTTCTAATTTAGAGTTTGAAATGATATGATCAAATACATATTCTTTAAGAAAGTGAATTCAAATCACAATCTGGGTGGATGGGTTTGAAGTATTTTTTTTAAGTAGAAAACACTTTATTAACTAAAGTTCCTGTCCATGGTAATATTTTAAATGTGTGTGAGACTAAAGAGAATATGTTATCTTTGTAGCAGCTGGTATGACAAAGTCTATGTCTATGAAAGAGGCTTTGATAAAGACACCAGGGGGTATGAATAAGAGTTTGGAATCTCAGGTAAAACTTGTGTCCAGGTTTCAAAAAGAAGAGAGCATCTCTGAAAAATGAAGAATGAATGAAATAAGTGGTAAAACAGTCAGTTTGTGGGACAGCCTAGTGCAGTAGTTTTCAAACTATAGGTCATCCTCATTAGTGGGTATTGGCTCAATTAATAGATGAAGATGAGTCATAGTTAAAAAATAAATAGAAAATATCACAGAATGACATGTAATAAAGATGAATAGTTGTTTTTAGGAAATATTAACATATCATATATCATAAAGATTAAGTATTATTTTGTAAAGTATTTGTTCAATCTTATGTATACCCATAGTGGGTAAATATATTTTTTATAAAATCTTGGTTAAAATAAATTACTAATAATGATCTAAAGAGAAGAGGAATTTGCATTAATGGCAAAATAAGGGTTTATTTTGGGGAAGAATAGTGTTTCTCTGGGCCAGGAAGATCTGCTGGAGAAGGGATAGACTATCCACTCCAGTATTCTTGGGCTACCCTTGTGTGGCTCAGCAGGTTAAGAATTCGCCTGCAGTGTGGGAGATCTAGGTTCGATCCCTGGGTTGGGAATGTCCCCTAGAGAAGGGAAAGGCTACCCACTCCAGTATCCCGGCCTGGAGAATTCCACGGACTGTATAGTCCATGGGGTCACAAAGAGTCGGACATGACTGAGCAACTTTCACTTCACTTGGGGAAGAATAAAACCAAGAGTTTTCAAATCCAGTTCATCACACTTGCTTAAACTTGAGTAAATTCTACTTTGTTTACAAATACTTTCATGCAAATGACATTTGTCATTTGGAAATATATATATTTTTTTAAATTTTAATTTTAAATATTTTGAATATTTTTCATATATCCATATAAGAGGCATACCTCATTCAAATTTTTAGATACATTTAAGTATATTATTTTGAGTTCAGAAACTAATAAAATTCAAATAGTTATATTAGGAATGAAAAGGAACTTAGACACTCACAGTTACATCATTAAATTGTCAATTTGTTATTGAATTTCTTCACCTGAAATGAAATGTATAATTAATTGAATGTGTAATGTCAGATCCAATGCTGTAAGTCATTTTATTTTTAATAAAATTTTCAACATGTGCTGAATTTTATGTGCTCTCAGGAAGACTGTCACAGTTTATGCTTTCTTATCATTGACAATACTGGGTTGTATGTTAAAAATTGATAAAAGCGTAGGGTTTTTTATGCTTTTTAATTGAAATATAATTGACTTATATTGGTTTCAGGTGTACGACATAGGAATTTGATATTTTTCTACCTTACAAATTGGTCACCATGATGAGCCCAGTTTATATATGTCACATACAAAGTTATGAATGGTGTAATTAACCATACTCCTAGTGTTGAACATCACACGACTGTGACTCATCAGTTTCATAGCTGCTTAAGTTTGTACCTTTTAAGCTCTCTCACCTATTTCATGCATCTCCCTATCCCCTTTCCTCTGGCAGCTATCAGTTTGTTTTCTGAATCTATAAATCTGTTTCTGTTTTATTATGCTTGTTTGTTTTGTCTTTCAGATTCCACGTATAAGTAAATTCATACAGTATTTGTATTTCTGTCTGACTTATTTCACTTAGCATAATAATCTCTAGGTCCATTTGCTGTTGAAAATAGCAAGATTTCATGATTTTTTAAGGATGAATAATATCTCATTATTCCATATATATATATATCTTCTTTAGCCTCTGAACTATCTACAGACACTTAGGTTGCTTCCATTTGTACTTTAAATTAGTATTTTTGTTTTCCTTGGGAAAATATTGAATAGAATTACTGGATCATGTGTAGTTCTATTTTTAATATTTTGAATAACCTCCATAATGTTTTTTTTTTTTTCCAGTGGGTTTGTTATACATTGATATGAATCAGCCATGGATTTAATACATGTAACTCCATAATGTTTTCAATAGTGTTTCTACCAATTTACATTCCCACCAGCAGTTCACAAGGTTTCCCTTTCGTCTATATCCTTACTGACACTTGGAGTTTGTTGTTGTTGTTGTTGTTTTTATAATAATCCTTCTGAGAGGTTTGACATGTTATCTTTTGAGGTTTTGATTTACATTTCCTTATGATTAGTGATGCTGAGCATCTCTTCATGTATTTGCTGGCCATGTTTGGAAAAATGTCTATTCAGGTCTTCTGCCCATTTCTTAACCTAATTGTTTGTTTTTTGTGTGTTTTATCATGTTTCTGGTTAATTTTGGATATTAGTCTCTTATTAGTTAGATGGCATCACCGACTCAATGGACATGGGTTTGGGTGGACTCCGGGAGTTGGTGATGGACAGGAAGGCCTGGCATGTTGTGGTTCATGGGGTCGCAAAGAGTCAGACACGACTGAGCAACTGAACTGAACTGAACTGAGCTGAGATATATTGTTTGCAAATATCTTTTTCCATTCAGTAGGTTGTTTTTTGGTTCTGTTAGTTTCCTATGCTGTGTAAAAGCTTTTGTTTTTAGTCTAATATACTTCCACTTGTTTATTCTTCTTTTGTTTCTCTTATCTGAGGAGATAAAGCTAAAAAGATTATTGCTAAGCCTGATGTCAAAGAGCATAATGCCTATGTTTGGTTTTAGGACTCTTATGGTTTCAGGTCTTACATTTAAGTCTTTAACCTAGTTTGTGTTTATTTTTGTATATTGTGTGATAAAGTAACCCAATTTGATTCTTTCACATGTAGCTGCCCAGTTTTTCCAGGACTATTTATTGAAAAAGTTGTCTTTTCCCCATTGTACAGTCTTGCCTCCTTTGTTGTAGGCATATAAATGGGGATTAATTTCTGGATTTTCTTTTCTGTTTCTTTGATCTGTGTGTCTGTTTTAGGCCAGCATCATACTGTTTTGATGACTGTAGTTTTGTAGTACAGTTTTGCAGTTAGGGAGCATGATCCCTCTAGATCCGTTCTTTCTCAAGATAATTTTAGCTATTTGGAGTCTTTTGTGTTTCCATAAAATTTTAGAATTATTGTTTATAGTTTTGAAATAAATAAGAATGACTTCTTAGGAAAAAAAAATAGGGGTTGCATTGAACCTGTGATTACCTTGCATAGGTATGGTCATTTTAACAATATTAATTCTTCCAGTCCATGGGTATGACATATCTGCCGATTTGTTTGTGTTATCTTCAATTTCTTTCACCAGTGTTTTATAGTTTTCTGAGTATAGGTCTTTTATTTACTTATATAAATTTATTCCTAGATATTTTATTATTTCTGATGCAACTGTAAATGTGATTGCTTTCTTAATTGCTCCATCTGAGAGTTTGTTGTCAGTGTATAAAAACACAATAGAATTTTGCTGTGGCTAGGACTTTCAATACTATGTTGAATAAAAGTGGCGAGAGTGGGCCCTCTTGTCTTGTTCCTCATCTTAGAGGAAATGCCTTTTGTTTTTCACTTACAGAATGATGTTGGTGTAGGTTTATCATATATGGCCTTTATTATGGTGAAGTATATTCTTTCTATATCCATTTTGTTGAGAATTTTTATTATAAATGGATGTTGAATTTGTTAAACACTTTTTCTGCATCTATTGAGATGATCTATAATTTTAATTCCTCAATTTGTTGATGTAGTATTTCAGATGGATTGAGTTGCTTGAAGATATTGAACCATCCTTGCATCCCTGGGATAAATCCTACTTGACCATGGTGTTTAATCCTTTCAATCTATTGTTGAATTTGTTTTGCTAATATTTTTCTAAAGGTTCTTACTTCTATATTCATCAGTGATATTACCTTGTAATTTTCCTTTTTTTATGTGGTATCTTTGTTTGGTTTTGGTATCAGAGTGGTGCTGGCCTCCTGGAGTCAGTTTGGAAGCATTCTTTCCTCTTCAATTTTGGAATAGTTTCAGAATGATAGAACTTAATTCTTCCTTAAATGCATGGTACAATTCCCTTGTGAAACTACCTTTCTTGAACTTTTGTTTGTTGGAAGTTTCTAAAACAATAATTCGTTTCATTACTGGGTAATTTATTTGTTCATATTTTCAATTTTTGTTGATTCAGTATTGAGAGAGTGTATATTTCTAGAAATTTATCCATTTACTCTAGGTTATCTATTTTATTGGAATATAACTGTAATAATCTCTTACGATCCTTGCTGTTTCTGTGGTGTCAGTGGTAACTTCTTTTGCATTTCCAATTTTTTTTTTTTTTTGGCCCTTTCTCTTTTTCTCTTGATGAAGATTTATAAATTTTGTTTATCTTTTCAAGGAAACTACTCTTAATTTCATCGATCTTTTATATTCTTTCTAGCCTCTGTTTCATTTATTTCCACTCTATTAGTTAGTATTTATTTTCTTCTACTTCTTCTGGGTTTGACTGTTCTTTTTCTAGTTCCTTAGGTGTAAGGTTAACGTGTTTATTTGAAATTTTTCTTATTTCCTAAGGTAGGCCCTGTAATCACTATAAACTTCCCTCTGAGGAAGTTCCTCCTTTGTCTGTGTCCTATTGATTTTTGGGATATTGTGTTTCCAAATTCATTTGTCTCCAGGTAATTTTAAATTTCTTCATTTCTTTCTGACCCATTGGTTTTTCAATGTTTAGCTTCCACGTGTTTGCATTTTTTGCAGTTAGCTTTTATTCTTGCAGTTAATTTCTAGTCTCAGTGTTGTGGTTGTAAGAGATGCTTGATATTATTTAAATTTTCTTAAAGTTACTGAGATTTGGAAAAAGTTTCATTCCCTCCAGTTGCAAGAAACCATTTTTTTTTTTTGATTGAATGAAACTTTTAAAATGGTCTATACTGCAGCCTTTGGAAATTTCATTTTTCTTAGCAATAGCATCAAAATATACTTGCCCAGAAATAATTCTTATAGTGGAAAGACAAAGCAATCTCACTGTCTTTGGACACCCTCTTCATCACCAGTGTATCACTCTTTTTCTGCAGTGTTTTGTACTACATTAAAAGAAATCACAATGCAATGTACTGTAATTCTAGGCTTACTTCTGTTTATAGCATCATATTCTGATATCCCTATATATATATACATATATATAATATCCTTTATAATCAATTATCAACCACAGAAAATGAGTTTCTTGCATTTTAAATATGATGAAGATAATAGTTTACTCTTTTGATGCATTTTAGCTACATCCTTAGGGCCCAGGTATATAATGTAGGTTCTTAACATTATGGAATATCCATCTTTAAGGGAGAAAAATAATCCTAATAGCTCTATTACTTATGAATAGTTTGGGCCTGCCAGAAATCCAGCTGTGTAACCATAGAAACCTCATTGGCCTAGATGTGATGTAATCATCCAATGAAGCTAAAATTCAACCATTCTATTATAAACTGTTAATACAAATAAATATTGAATCATCTAATTATTGGTTACAGATAACACTTCCCCAGTGCTTTACTCTAAGGAGTTAAAAAAAAAAAAGAAAACCTTTAAATATAATTGGTCAATGCCAGTGAGTTGGGGTGGGGGGTATTTGCTGGAATGCAAAATTTATTATATTTTTAAAAACAGTGCAAAATGACTTCTGAAAATATATGCTGGTGACAAAACTATCTTAATGATGCCTAAAAGAACTAAATACAACCTGCTAAATAAGGCCTGTGCATCTCATCCTGACAGAAGGGGGTTGGAACTTGTAGTCATTATGTTCAAAGAGCAAAACTCAGAGGGTGCAATCATAAAGAGACTTTATTTTTTATACAAGCCTCCTTTTAATCTGACACTAAAGGATGCTAGTTTGTCTTCTGCATTTAAATGATATGCAGAATAGGTCTCATAACTTATATGATAAAAGTCCCACATTCACTTCTCATCACAAAAATTCTCTGTTCAGTAATTAATATGTCTAATCCAGGGTAATAATAAACAACTTTGAATTGTGATTATGCTTAAAACTTCTATTTACCTTAAAGAGAGCCTGATAAAGGCAGGTGTTTGAAGTCTGACTAGGGGATGAATTAAACAGCTTTATCCTCTGCTAGTGATATCTCCTCAACCAATAAATGCTGCATAGTTTGGGATGGAGAAATGGTAAGAGAACAGGTCTTATTTTATTGATACTGGTGAATTGGTATCAATCCTCTGGGAAGCTACCAGGGCTGAAGTTGACATTTACTCTTGGCGAACTTTCACAGATTCTAGGGAGAGCTTCACCATGTCCCTTCAAGGTGATGCACCTTTCTCATCTGGTTGTTTGTTTCTTACATCACCCCTGGGCATCTGGAAATATTTCCAATCTCTTTCTGCTAAGATTTCCTGGCCATCTAGATACTACTTCTTGGCAAATCTAAGAAAAATACAACCTTTTTTCTCTTTTGCATGATAAATATCTTGTCTACAGAAAGCCTGGTACCTTTGACTCACAGTAGGAGTTCTGTCTTATTGTTTCAGCTCCTTTATTGGAAGCTCCAGCATTTTGCCTATTAGATAGCTCAAATATAGTGCCTAAGAAAGTCCAGGGCTATATATTGAACTCTCTTGTAGTTTCCTTGAAGTGCTTTCACTAGAAAGAGCAAGAAGATGAGATACAGCAATAAAATATATCAAATGACCAGATGCAACAATTAGGTGAGAATGGCAACCATAGCTTCTATGAAAGTGAATAGAAACATGGGCAGTCTCCTTTAAAAGATGAGAAATCCTTTTATTTTGAAGGGAGCTCATCTTAGGCAGGAGGAAGAACCACGTATTTATTGCATCTAAACTGAAATCATTGTGCAATGAAGTTGTGCATTGTCATTTGTTTTGAAGGTAATGGATATTTCATTTGGCAAAACAATTCATTCCATTTCAGAGAGCATTTGTACATGCTAATCAGACTACAGAGAGCTGGACTTAGAGATTATTTTTTCTTATTGTTGTCAAGTGAGACCAAGAATTGAAAACTTAGTCTATAGCTTTTCTCTGACATTTATCTCTTACGTGATAAATAGCACAAAATTTTAGCACTTCAGATTTATCTGCAAAGCATTTATCAATGGTTGACTAAAACCCCAAACTGTGTGTGATTGGTCTCTTTTGCGTTACTTTTTTAGCTCCCACTTTTGCTGAATTGGATTAATAATTAATCAGAAACCTATGCTTCATTCTTAAATTTGAACAGTGGAATAACAGCTGTAACTCTGGAGAATACAACTCTCCTCCAACTGACAACAGAGATAAATTGCATTATAGGAGTATATAAGAGAACTCAATCATAAGTTTACTGCAATCTGCACCCTGTCAAAGGTTCTCTTGAGATGTCTGATCTTGGCAGACAGTCTACCAGGCATATGAACTATTGATTCTTGCATCTTCTCCAATTTATCTTTTTTTTTCAATTATATCAAACTATAAACACATCTATAAACTTTATCTTTGTGGCAATCCCAGATTCCTATCCTTCCTCTATTATGGTTTCTTACATTCCTCTTCAATTTTAGTAAATATATGTGTTTATAATTTCCATTTGCCAGTCGAGAATACTTATTCATTATTTAGAAGTTGAGAAAAGAAATTTTAGTATAAAGTTGATTTGTAGAGAGCATACAAACATCTTTTCATTGTATGCTAATCGATGTTAGCCCTTGAAAGAGGAGATACACTTTAATAGCATATGAAGATTTCCTTTATTTTTTAGTTTTGGGGAAGTGTGTTCCTATGATACTAATGGGGAATGATGGAGTTACAGTTTCAAGGATATGGGCATTATTCAGATTCATAAGATTTATCATTGTGGTAATTCATATAGACCTATCTTTGATATAGTCTTATAGCTGCTCTGAAAGAGTTTTTAAAATTATTATTGTGAGCTCCTTTTATAGGAAGGATTTATAATACACATTTGCTCATGTGAGACTTAAGGGTAGTTAGGGCTTCATTTTCTGTTGCAGGAATCCCAGGGGTCCAGACATTCCTTTTCTCTGACACCAAGAGAAGAGGGTAAGATAGTGGTATCTGAGAGTAATGGCAGAGGATCTGAAATGAATTGTTCTGGTGAATGACTGTTTGCTGTCTGGCCTCTCTTGACTGCAGTCCATTCCTGAGCCTGTTTCTCAAGTCTTTTGTTAATATGTGAGCCATCCAATAAACTAAATACTTTTTTGCCTAATTAGCATGTCAGATTCTGTTGCTTACCACCAAAAATCTCTGAGTCAGAATTTAGTAATTCTTCATAAACTGACATATTAAAGCTGCATGATGAGGAAATTTAGGTATCAGATGGCATAAAAATTTCCTGGAGAGTAATTCTAGTCTTAAATGAACCTCTACTGATATGAATGTTAGGGGCACCAGGGGCCTTGTCTATAAAATTAGAAGTGTGGGTAAATCAGTGACTTTCGTGCCTCTAGGAGCCCCAGGGATTCAAAGGGAGTTTCCCTTGGCTACTGAAAGAGAGCCAAGTGAAAGAGGACGTGATCAGTAAGTGCTGTTGAACTTAATTTCCTTCCTACATTTTACAAAGTGTGCATGCGTGCTAAGTCACTTCAGTCATGTCCAGTTCTTTGAGACCCTGTGGACTGTGGCCTGTCAGTCTCCCCTGTCCATGGGATTCTCCAGGCAAGAACAGTGGAGTGGGTTGCCAAGTCCTACTCCAGGGGATATTCCCTACCCAGAGATCAAACCTGAAACTCTTCTGTCTCCTGCGTTGTCAGGCAGGTTCTTTACTACTACTGCCACCTGGATTCAGTTCAGTTCAGTTCAGTCGCTCAGTTGTGTCTGACTCTTTGCGACCCCATGGACTGCAGCACGCCAGGCTTCCCTGCCCATCACCAACTCTCGGAGCTTGCTCAAACTCATGTCCATTGAGTCGGTGATGCCATCCAACCATCTCATCTTCTGTTGTCCCCTTCTCCTCCTGCTTTCAATATTTCCCAGCATCAGGGTCTTTTCAAATGAGTCAGTTCTTCGCATGAGGTGGCCAAAGTATTGGAGTTTTAGCTTCAGCATCAGTCCTTCCAATGAATATTCAGGACTGCTTTCCTTTAGGATGGACTGGTTGGATCTCCTTGCCATCCAAGGGACTCTCAAAAGCCTCCAACACCGCGGCTCAAAAGCATCAATTCTTTGGCACTCAGCTTTCACAGTCCAGCTTTCACAGCCACCTGGGGATCCAGAGTCATATTCAGTTTTACCCATTAGATTCTCTTCACAATTGGTTTTGAATAAAGGATCCCTCAAGATTTTTTTTTAAGAAATGTAATGAAATATGTCGAAGATGTCTTCTAGCTTCCTCATTCTATGAATCTGTGTTGTGTCCTAGAAATCTCTTCTGCATAGTATTCTCCAAAAAATAATGAGAAGAAACAAAATGTTTTAAGAATAAAAGCATATGTTTCTAATAAAAATAACTATCACTTACTGAGTTCTTACAGTATACAAGGGCCAGTGTTATAACTGCTTTAAATGAATAAATCATTTAATACTCACAACAACCTTGTAAGTTTGACACTATACCTAAGATCATATAAGTATAGGAGGTAGGATTTCAACCCAGGCAGGCTTGCTCCCAAGTTCATACTTTTAATTACAATCCTATGTCCTTTCAGTTTAGTAAGAAGACATTAGAAGCTCAAGGAAACATGTCAGTTGCTCTTTGGAATAAATAAATGAATAGGAATCTTTGGGAAAGTTTAACGTTGCTCATAGTGAAGCTCTATGGAATGCATTTATCAGATCCAATGTGAATGGGTATATCAGACAAAAGGTAGTTGAGACATTGTTTTCATAAATTGTTTCCTGCTATGCTGGCATCACTGGCTTGATGGACATGAATTTGAGCAAGCTCTGGGAATTGGTGATGGACAGGGAAGCCTGGTGTGCTGCAGTCCATGGGGTCGCAAAGAGTCGGACACGACTGAGCAACTGAAGTGAAGCTGCTGACATGTTTTAATGAAAGACTGAATTTTCTATTTCTTCTTTCAATTTTAAGTTTTTGGCTTCATGTATTTTGGGACATGGAGATGCATATTCATAAAAGATTGTTATATTTTCTATTTGGATTAGTTCTTTTATCATTACATAATGTTGTAATGTTGCTCTTTATTTGATTGTTACATAATTTATATTGCTAATTCAACATCCATTTTAATAGTTTACTATTTTTTCTTCTACTTTTTTGAAGCATTCACTTCTTTAAAGTGAGTTAAATGATTTTTAGGATGTTTTCAGAGTTGTCCAGCTATCACCACTCTATCAATTTCAGAATATTTTTCATTAACTCAAAAATAAACCACTGGAGACATTATGCTAAGAGAAATAAGCCAGAAAGAAACCATTCACCCATTAAGTCACTCCTCACTATGGCTGGTGTCTCTCACTCAGTATGATATTTTCAAGCTTCATCCACACTGTAGCTTTTACTATTACATTATTTCTTTTTATGAATAAATAATATCCCTTGCATGGATATAGCACATTTTGCTTATCCAGTCATACATTGATGGACACTTTGATTGGTTCCATTCTTTTACTTTTAAGCTATTTATATTTTTATACTTAAAATAGTTTCTTTTAGATAGCATACAATTTAGTCTTGCTTTTATATCCACTGTAGCATTTTCTTTTCTTTTAATTTGTTTGTTTAGACCATTATAATGATTGATATGATCAGATTAACATTTGTCATCTTCTCAAATGGCTTCTGCTGGCAATTGATATTCCACTTCTTTTCCAGAGAAATGTCTTTATTTTTCTTTTATTTTTGAAAGATATTTTCATTGGGTATAAAATTATGAGTTAATAGATTTTTTTTGCCTTTCAGCACTTTAAATTACATTTTCTGCCTAGTATAATTTATGTTGAGAAATCTTCTGTAATTGTTATCTTTGTTCCTTTGCATATAATGTATTTCTATGTCTTTGCGATTGACTTTCAGAAGTTTAAATGGGAGATGTCATGGGATTTGTATGTGTGTTTTGTGTTTATTCCAGTCACTATTTCTGAACTTCTTGTATTTGTTGTTTGTCACTAATTTTGGAAAATTCTCTGCCATAATGTCTTCAAATTCATTTCTTTCTCTTTCTCTTATTCTCCTAGGATTCCAATTACCTATATATTAGGCCATTTGATTGTCCATAGAAAAATTCCTTTTTCTATTCATGTTTCAATGTGGTTAATATTCATCCTCTATCTTCAAATTCATGATTTCACTTTAATTTCCAGCCAGAGGGGTTTTTTATTTTTTAAATATTTATTTACTTATTTGGCAGCAATGGGGCTTAGTTGTGGTGTGCAGAAGCTTTAGTTGCTGCAGGTGGGATCTAGTTCCCTGACCAGGGATCAAACCCAGGGCCCCTGCATTGGGAGAATGGAGCCTTAGCCACTGGACCACCAAGGTAGTCCCCCAGCCAGAGAGGTTTTCTCCAAGTCTTTTCCACATTCACCGTAAATTTCCCTTGATGCCTGTGCTTTTAAAAAGTTCTTTTTCTATGCTTTTATACATCCTCTAGTAGTTCACTGCTGTTACTTAATTCAGGGTGTCAGTAGGCACCAAGGCAACAATCTGTTGTTCTGGTTCAGCCTTATTTTTAGGCAGCACTTTGTTCCTGCATCTCAAGGTAGGGACCGTCTCAGTGACTCTTCTTCTCTTTCTAATGGTCTGGGCCCAATGTCTGTTTCTGCTCATACTCCCATAGGTAGAGAATATTATTTGTTCGCTTCTCCTAACTACATGGATTGTTCCCTGTGCCTTAAGTGTGATGGCGTTTTTTCCCCATTTCCCCCAAACACTTGAGGTTTTTGGTCCATAGGAAATATACGGGGAAAGGATCCAGGTAGGTCTCTGTGCCCCTCCTCCAGGGATGCTGTTCCACTGCCTATTCTAGGTCCTTCCTGACACTTCCTGTTCACTCCTATCTTATGTGAGGACATCCAGTGAGGTTTGTGAAGAAGAGTCTGACGGTGGATGTGGTTCCTTGTTGTTTGGGGTGCCCAAGAGCCATATGTTGTCACAGTAGCTCACATTCTACCTTCAGCATGCTGGTAAGTGTTAGTAGAAGTTCTCTCACCTTCATGCTTGGCTTTGGGTATCCAGCATCTGCCTCAGGTAACCAAGGGCTACTGTGCCATTTCTCCTTGAAAACATTTGTTTTTCCTTAGATTTAAGATTTCTTGCTTGTTCTGTGACTCTGCTATCTAATGGATTCAAGAAACATGGTGATTTTACAGATTTGTGCCTTTTTTTTAATGTAAGGAAGGAAGTGACACTATTTTCAGCTTACTACATTCCAGGCAGAAGCTGGAATTCCTGATGCTTACTTTTCATAAATATAATTCTAATTCCCTTGCAATCTCTAATGCACTTCACTGAAAATCACTGATAGGCAGAAAGTAAAGTGTAGCTTTGATAGAACTCTTCAAGTCATATTTTGTTATGCTTCATTTTATACTGAGAAACTATATTTTAGTTTGTTTTGCAAATGTAAATTATAGTATCTTGTTAAATATCCCTTTTCATATCATATTGCCCCTTCAGAGAAGATGGTGTTTCAGAAAAAAGTGAGGACTGCCCACTTCTATCGCTTCCCATATAAACAATCAATGACACAGACATTTCTTGGTGACTGGAGTAATGGGGGTTAATTGGTGGCTTGGTAAGTAAGCAAATAAGACTAGGCAGTGGCAATCTCTACATCTTCTCAGGCATGAGAAGCCATGCTTTCTGATAGGGTGATGTCATTGTGTGTCCAGGGTTGAAGAAATCCATTGTTTTACAAGGAGGGGGAATGAACTCAGACCATATGCTGAAAACTTAAGCATCTAACTATGCTGAGCACTAAACATATATGTTCAAAAAGCTTTGGGAATAATTTGTTTCTGGTACTTTTATATCTGGGATGGATTGCTGTAGTGCCCTCAGGTTATAAATCATTACTACTAACTAATGCACATTATGAGCCTGCAGCTTCATTGACACTCATCATTTTGTATGTGTGTTTCATGTTGTTTTCTGCTGGAGCTTGCTGTGACAAGTTAGATCCCATCTGTCTGCTCAGGAACAAGCAAAATGACAAACATAAGACAGGCAACATTGTTTAGACATCCAAATTGTTTTCTACCATTTGGTTTTACTGATATGCTAACATTTAGAGCTGATAAATAAATGAAAGATGGATAGGACCTTGAAACTGGGGTGATCCTTATGAGAAGTGCAAGATGGCAGTAATATATTTAAATGGACATTTGTTTGCAATCATATTTGTTAGGCATTTTTTACTTAATTCACTCATCTCTCTCCAAAAGATTCAAATGCTATGGAATAAACTGTCTGTCATATTTTGAAATAGTAGGGAGTAAAGGAGCTGCTTTCTTCTTTAAAGAGAACTGAGTTAGTGTAGGAAGATGTGGCTATGAGGTATGGTTGGTATATTCTTTTTCCTGATCTAAAATTTTTTAATGGAAATAAAAATTCTGCTCTTCATTGGACATTTTTTCTACTATAATTACTGAGATATGGTGGTAGGAAGATTCCTCTAAAGTTAGAGATGGGTTCGTATGAATTTTATATCCTTAATCATTCCTATTAAGAAGTGAAACATTTTTCCCCTTATGACTTCCCACTGATTTTTCTATAGAGGTACAGCTATACTTGGGAGATGCTTTTTGTATTTTTTCTCTTAAGGTGAAATCAGTTGAAATGATTTAATAGTTTAATAAAATATCTTAATCACCAGGAATATACATTTGACCATATTTGCGTGCTCCTTCCCTAGCATATATCCCCGCTTCTCCTCACTTTTCATAAGACGCCTTGTAGATAGAGAGTTAAAGATAAAAAACCCTGCTCAATAAATGCACATTGAATTTATTAAATCAGGTCAGCTGATTGTTGTATATTCTCCTAATGATGGTGTTTGACTACGAGATTCTCCCTCAACCTCCTTACCTTTCCAAAAACTGCCTAACTTTGACTCAAAAGCATGCATGAACTAAAATATTATGCAGCTCTTACACAAAAGACTTATAAATACCCACTATTATTGCTGTTATTAATATTCTTTTGTTTTAAAGAGAAAAGTACCAGTTCCTTTCATTTCATAGCAAATAACACAACTGTAAGAGCTGTTGCCAAGCAACCTGCATTCACAGCTCAGATGGGCTGAATTGTTTATATTCATATGTGGATAAAATTGACCCACTCCTTTTCTGAAAAAAATATGAAGTCTTTGAGATAGTTCTCTTAAGATTTTGCAGGGTAGGTCATGACATTATTGTACTGTAGGAGTTTCTGAAACTGACATATCCACTGTATATATCTCTTTAACTACTGTTGTTACATTACAGTATAGGTGTCTGGTCTGCGATCTGTATTCCCATTAGATTGAGTTTCTTGAGGGAGAAGACTGCATTCTATTCATCACACAGAAAAGGATTTTTTAGGCCAACATTCTATAAGTGTGTGGTAGATAGTTCAAAAATAATGTTATACAAGTGTTTGTATGTTTGTACTACATTCTTTCTACAAAATTATTTTCTTACTGCAATATAGAAGGAAGAAAGAGATTGAAAAATACAGCAATATAAAATTATGATAAGCCCAACCTGAAGTAATATGTTAAAAATACTGAGATTATAAAATTTTTAGAATTAAGTGAAACTTTATGGGACACTTATTTCAGTGGTCTCAATCTTAGTTCTTATTTGATTTGAATCATAAAAGGAATATAAATTTAATTGCCAAAGTTTTGAATTGTGGTATTTTCAAAGCTATCCAGCTATAGAACAGGGTTGGGAACCACTGATATGGTCCAGCAGTCCCATTTTATGGTGGAGAAAACAGCCCCAGAGGAGTGAGAATTGTGAGGTCGTGAAAAGAGTACAAGTTTTTCCTGCCTATGTCTGACTTTTGCCATCAGTTCCTCACTGTAAAATGGAGATAATCGTGTTTACTTGCAGTGCTACTGAGGAGGTGGAATGGGCCGACATGTGTAGTGTGCCTGGAGTCGTGGTTGGTGAGAGCAAGTCAAGGACTGACGCTTCCCCGAGAAATTTTTTCTGAGTTGCAAACATGATATGAACAGAACCTTGATCCCCTGACTTCCACACTCTTTAGTGCCAGGAAAGCAGCACAGGATCTCTCTAGTTCCGATGTTAATACTGGAAAGGAGCAAGCATTCATATATCTGTCAAGATCCCTGCAGGAAACCCACGAGGCATCTAAATGGGTAAATAATTCAATGAGGAGACTTTTCCCCAAAGATGTGACAAGGTTAAGGGCATCACCAAGAAACCATGAAGGAAGGGGCTGCCAGATCAAGAGGTCAGAGGGATACTACCTGGGGTAGCCCTGGTAGAAGTTTCAAACTCTGGGAGATAATGAGGGTCAGGGAGGGCTGGCATCTGTAGTCCATGTGGTCACAAAGAGTCTGACATCACTTAGCAACTGAACAACAAAGAGGCTGCATCCCAATTAGAGGAATAGAGCTAGGGGCTCCACTGCAGCCTGGCAGGAAGGGAGCTGGGAATGAATCTCTCTCTTCTGTTCTCTGATTTTCTGCTAGTGATCACAGTAGTTAAGCCAGAGGATAAGAAACTCAGTTACAATTCATAAGGGTTAGTCTCCTGGGGCCCAAAGCAGGGTGAAGAAGGATGGAGAAGGTTCTGGAAAGACATCAGAAGGTATCCAGGCAATTACTGGGCTTCTACCTCGGGTTGGTTGTTTTATGAGCATGATATCATTAAAGCTTGTGCTGCTCTGGGGCTAATCCAACTGAACATAAACTGCCCAAAATTAATGACACTCTCTATGGCAGAGCCTTGGTTGCCAGAAATTCATATATATACCTGCCAAGTTTGCCCTGAAATAAACTTCCTCTTGGCAGTGAGACCTGAACCTGATGACTGAATGTGGGTCCTCTGCAGAAGAGACACAGCTTCCACTCCGGCAAATGGCTGCTTTATTGGAGCAGATTTCGCAAGGAAATCAGCATGCAAGCCCTGCTAGATAGGGACACACAATAACCAAAATCGACTCCTGCTTCAGCAGCTGCCTGCTTTTCCTTCGCCGTCTGTTCACCTCTTTGTTTTGTAATTTATCCATCTAAGAAATGAGAAGAACACCTGCTTCTCATTATGAGACTGAGATGTTTTGAGGGAAATGAGGCTCATTGTTATAGAAGAAAGACGCTGTCTGCATACACGCAAAGTTGAAACAGGAGGCCGCCTCCTGGCGCTTAGTGGCATCAATAAACCGGACCCAGAGAAGATACCTGATGTTTCATTTCTTTGAATAAACCTTTCTGGATAATCACCTGAAGAATCAGAGGAAAGTCAGGCACCCTCTGTCTGCCTTTGAGGAGTTCACCGTCTTGTGGGAGGAATCAGAAATGAAATAGTTCTTAAAAGGGGATAATATTAGGTGGAGGTTTTAGCATCCTTTTAAAATCTCCTCTTGTATCAGTCTGTTGATAGCTAGCTCTCTATCTATCTAAATTTTGTTTTTAAACTGTGATCTATATACACTCTTTCCACACTTCAAATGCATTAGGATCCTAACCAGGTGTTCCTCTGGGCTCCTCTCCTATCCGATGATGCTTTCTTTAAGATTCCCAGGATTTTCCAACCATTTACATCATACTTTGGTTTTCTTCAATAACAAATTGACTTTCCCCATTGACTGGAACCCTTGTTGGGAATCATTTTCCTTAACCCAGTTTTTCATCCTTTTATGTTAAATTTCTCTGTACTAGCTCTGCCTAGCATCCTCAACCCCATCTCTCCACTGTCTGGAGAGAGGTTTTAACCAGTAATTTTATAAAGTGTCTTTTGAGGATCTGCAGACAGTAGATGTTCTGTTGCTCTTTTCTTTGCTCAGTCATGACAGGGCTGCCTTATTCAGTAACCGGGATGTTGGGACCAAGAACCAGGAAAATTTTTGGCTTATGAAAAATTCACAGTCAGGTTTAGGGTAGTTTACATAAGATGTAGGGCTTCCCAGGTGGCTCAGCGCTAGCTAAAGAATCTGCCTGCAGTGCAGGAGATGTGGGTTCAATCCCTGGGTCAGGAAGATCCCCTGGAGAAGGGAATGGCAACCCACTCCAGTATTCTTGCTTGGAGAATCCCATGGCCAGACGAGCCTGGCGGGGTACAGTCCATGGGGGTCACAAAGCATCAGAGATGACTTACTGACTAAAACAAACATGTAAGATGTATCTCATAACAATAATAAGGGGAAATGAAGACCTCACGGATGACTTGAATCTGAGTTGGAAGTGAAAAGAGATAGCATTCTCAGGAGCAGCTGAGGCAGACACTCAGGGTCGGGTATCAGCAGTGTGCTCCAGAGCACAGAGACAACAGCATCCTGTCTGGGTGAAGAGTTCCTGGTGAGACCTGATTCTATCACCTGCGGCTTACTGTGTGCCCGCTGTGTGTCTAGACCTCTGTCAGATCGCTTACATATACCATCTCTGTTATGGACTGTATGTGTCCTTCTCTCCAATATCATATGTTAAAACCCTGCCTTCTCACTTCCCAATAGAATGGTTTTGAGGGGTGGGACTTTTGGCAGGTAATTAGGTCATGAGAGTGGAGACTTCATGGATGGAATTAGTGACCTTATAAAAGAGACTCTGGAGAGTGCTTTCATTCTCTCCATCATACGAGGATACAATGAAGAAATGACCACCTACAACCTGGAAGAAGGCACTCACAAAAATTCAAACATATGACATTCTCATCTCAGACTTCCAATCTTTAGACTAATGAGAAATAAATTTCTATTGTTTATAAGCCTTAAACTAAGACAAACCTGGATCCTCACAACACAGCACGTTTTGTCACACAGCTAGCAAGCTGTAAACCCCTGTTAGGTACGCAGCTCTGTATGCCTCCAAACCCTATATGCTGCCTTTTTCTAGTAAGTAAAAAAGAATTGGTGGAGGACCAGTTATCACAAATCATTTAGGAACCAAAAGTGAAGAGTATGGGAAAGATCTGGTAGCTATGAGACATCAATTTTCATGTACATCATTTATGGAAGAACATTTTGTGAAATGATCTCAACCTACCCCCAAAGATCCTCAAGCAGGTACGCATATTTCTTTCTTTCTTTTGACTCTGAAAAGGCTTTAGTTATTTGTTTAGCTGTGCTGAGTCTTAGTTTTTGGACCCAGGATCTTTTTAGTTGTGACGTGTAGAATCTTTAGATACCTCAAACAAGCTCTTACTTGCTACATGTGGGATCTAGTTCCCTGATCAAGGATCAAACTCAGGTCCTTGCACTGGAAGCGTGGAGGCTTAGCCACTGGACCAGCTTAAATCAGTGACTCTAAAGTCAGTTGCATGAAATTCCTGTGTTCTGTCCAAACTTTTACAAATCTGATGATTATTTTCCTCTATTCATTGCCTGAGAAGTAGTAGGGATAAAAAGGAATGATCAACAGCCAACATCTACTCTATCTTCTTTTATCTTGCAAGCACTTTGTTATAATAGCTCTATGTCTGCAGGCTTAGAATATTGTCGCTTTCTCATCTTTACCCTTTCAGGAAAAATTTTACAGCATATTGTGCATTAGAAGCCTTGAGATGATGCCATCTGAGGTGTAGGAATTGCTTAAGGTAGAGAAGAAAAATTATGTGGGGCCATACCAGCGTTCTTCATCTATGGAGAATGCATATGATATTATTTGTGGGTTATTTAGTTTATTCTGTAACTCATCTACTACTTCAAGCACTCTGAGTGGTCATGCTTAGTCCTGGGAAGGTCACCTGACCTTCAGATATAGGGCTAGGGATAATCCAGAGACAGTGACAACAAACTTTTCTGTGATCTAGATTAACGCAGAAAGTTTAAAAGGCATATTGAATGTCAGAAGTGGATTTATATTACTGACACTCTTGTCTTACATAGCATGATGAGTTCTAGTAATGGACTTTCATTGGTGAAATAAAATGTATTCAAGATATATGGATTGGCTAAAATATTTTAAAGATACTCTAACTAGGGGATCAGAATGTAGTAATGGCCAGAGTCTGTAGTCTCCGAAAAGTTTCCAGACTCCGTTTCTAAATTGTATTTTGTCTAGACACTGGTTCAGGAGATTTTCTACTTTTCCTAATGGAAGTCATAGGGATAACATAATCATATCTCTGGAATATTCTTGTGTCTGCCTTGAGTAATCCTTTCCGATCAAGTATAGTCAGAGCAGTTTAAAGAGACAGAAAATTGAAGAATGTTTTGACTTAAAGAATGATATGTGACCTATTTTATGCCTCCTTTCTAATGAACATTTATTCAATAATTATTCAACAATTATCTATCTGGCAGGAGCAGCTAACCCTTAAGCACTTCAGATCTTTAAGGGCCACTCTTAAGAGTGAAAAGAACTCAGGAGGTCTTAGATGAGTTGGCAACAAGTTAATTTTTACTATATCCCAACTACTTCATTGGCTATGAAGGTTTTTCTGGGTAGTTGGGGAATTGGGCCAGTACTGATAACTTTTAAAATTAATGTTTGCTTTGAATTCTAATCATCAGTCAATAGTAGGACTTTTAGATCGACCTCCTTTCTGGTTTGGAGACAGCCTGTTTTTATTTCCTAAGAACCCCTATTGGTCTGGTTAGTGAGCCGTCATAAATACTTACTCATATGGGGAACAGGAGAGGAACCAGAAGTGCAGCCATGGATTCACTGATGGGTCTTCTGTGCTGTGGCCATAACTTTAGGCATGGATCAGCTATCACTGATATTTTAAAGCCACTAGCAATTGCAAATTTAATAACTATGCCTGTTTTGCCACCTCAATTCTCAGCTTGATTTGTTTTTTTCCTTGATTGATCTGCTGCTGCTTTTATTATGAATTATTAACAATAAGAGTCAGCATTGTTGTTTGGCGGGATAGTAAATTACTCTTTTGTTCTTAAGGTTAATTGCAGTTCCTTGCGTCCTACTAATGCTTTAACATTTCCTAATGGGAACAAGTAAATAAACTATCGAAAACATATATAAAATTGAAAAGGTAGATAGTCTAAAATAAAGAACACAAATCTGTTTATTTTTAGGGGCAGGAATAGTGTTAATAATATAAATGTGTAGAACAACAGGGAAAGAAGAGCTATGGCCCTACCAAAAGACATCTATAATCCTTTTCTTTCTGAGCTATTCAAATATGAGTGACTTCTCTGTCCAATGGACTGTACAAAGTGAATCATTGGAAATGGAATAGATGCTTTCTAAAATTGAATTATAAATATGTTGAAGAAACCAATATTCTATGTGCTTTAAGATATTTATCATAGTTACTATTTATACTGTTATCAAAAATGACATCAAGATCGAAATAGTTTCTAAAGTCAAGAGGATATGACTTGATTTTATACAAGATTGAGATAGCCATAGCACAATCATAGAGTGCTTAAATATTCAAAGCTTTTGTTTTCCTATTATAAACATATAGTGAATGCATTCATTTTCCTAGAATGCTTATGTTTCATAGTCTTGAGATTAACATTCGTATGACAATTTGTCATTACTGTTAAATAAGTAAAATATAATTGAGAAACCTCCAAGGAGGGAAGTGATTTTCTAATAGCTGTGAGCCAAATGTACAAATCTTACAAGAAAGAGCTTTCATCTTCAACTGTCTAGTACTTATGGTCTTAATGCCTTCAAAGGATGTGGCTTGTATTTATCTGAGAGATATAACAAGGCGCAGTGGTCAGCTCATTGAATTGTTTTCTGCAAGTCCTGTTTCAGTGTTTCAGCTAAACATTTTCCAACCTCCTGAAGCAACTCCTGACATTAATTTTTAATTTTAAACAAGGCTGAATTAAATTATGTTTACAGTTTTTAAATGTTACACATATTCCAGTCGACAACAACAACAGATGATCAGGATAGTATCTTTGTGTTTGGAGTCTTATTCCATAACACTTCAGGAGAAAATTCTCAATCATTAGGAAGTATACTCTAGAGAGCAGGGATTATGTATCACTTCAACAACTTAGCATTATCTGGGTTTGTACCTGCTGTCTCTGGGAGATAGTGAGAGACATGGAGGCCTGGCATGGTGCAGTCCACGGGGTTGCGGAGAGCTGGACATGACTTGGCAATTCAGCAGCAACAACGACCTGCTCCCTGGAAGACTACCAGAGCAGTTTGCTCTGCTCAGCTGCTCAGCTGTATCCAACTCTTTTTTTTCCCCCATTTATTTTTATTAGTTGGAGGCTAATTACTTTCCAATATTGTAGTGGTTTTTGTCATACATTGACATGAATCAGCCATGGATTTACATGTATTCCCTATCCCGATCCCCCCCCCCCACCACCTCCCTCTCCGCCTGATTCCTCTCTTTTGCAACCCCATGGACTATAGCTCGCCAGCTTCCTCTGTTCTTGGGATTCTCCAGGAAAGAATACTGGAGTGGGTAGCCATTTCCTCCAGAGGATCTTCCTGATCCAGGGATGGAACTCAACATCTCTTGCATTGGCAGGCAGACCCTTTACCTCCAGTGCTACCTGGGAGGCTATTGAGAGAAATAGCTTTGGTGAGATTCTTTGGCTTGGGGCATCAGTAGGATTCCTGGATTACGCTTCTACAGAGGAGAAGGGCTCAGCAAAGAGCTCACATCTACCTGCTAAACATGTATTAGCTTTGGAGCTGATAATGTATGGGAATCAATCTGGATGAACACATTCAACAAACAGGAGATCAAAGGGACTTCTCTGGTTGTCTGGTGGTCTAGTGCTTAAGAATTCACCTGCCAATGCAGGGGACATGGGTTCAATCCCTGGTCCAGGAAGGTTGCACATGCCCCAGGGCAGCTGGGCTCATGTGCTGCAACTTCTGAGCCTCAACCTTAGAGCCTGTGCCCTGCAATAAGAGAGCCCACTGCAGTGGGAAGCCTGCACACGAGCAGCAGAGAGTAGCCTCCGACTCTTGGCAACTAGAGAAAGCCTGCTCATAGCAACAAAGAGCTAGTGCGACCAAAAATAAATAATGTTTTTTAAAGAGGATGTCACAGGAGGAATTATGCTGAGGGACCAAGGATTAAGTATTGCTTATTAATAGTAATACCTAGATTGCATTCCATGGAAGAGTCCGTTTACTATGTTTTCTATGTTCTGTCACAGTTTGTATATTTTTTATCTGTTATTTTTTATCAATGCTACATCTAAAATGCCAGAACCATATTTTTTCATTTTGTATACTCACTATAAGAAACATGATAAGTACTTGATATATATTGTATTTTGATTAATATTAATTAGACATATTAATGGACATATTAATAAAGGACATATTAATTAAAGGACATATTAATAAAGACTCCTTTGGCTATAAGGTACAGAAACCTATTTGAACAAACTGACCTATGGGTGAAAAAGATGAATTTATAACTTATGATGGGGGAAATCACCTCCAGTATCAGCAAAACAACTGATACCAGGCAAATAAATGCCAACAGCACGTTTTCTTGTCTCTGCTCCTCTCAAAATACTTTCTTTTGCCTCTGTGGAACAGTGTTCTTTTCTTCAGCTCACTGGTGAGAAGAGAGATCTCTTTTTCAGCCCCAGTGCTAAATTCTCCAGGAAGGGAGGTTGTTTATTACAATTTGGAATCTAGCTTTCATATCTGGCAAGGGTCCTGGGTCCCCTGGCTGCCTGGTATCCCAGTGATATAGCTGCATAAATGGGAGAAACAGGTTTTAGTTTCTGGAAATGAGTAGGTGGCCCACTACGTTAGAGGAATCAATATTATAACAGCTTAAAATATACATGTATATGCATGCATATCTAAATATGTATTGTTATATAATATATAAAAATATATATACTATATGTGCTATTATTTAACATATAATACTATATACTATATAATCAATTGTATATTGTATTATTGAAGTGCATGCTCACTTGCTTAGTCATGTCTGACTCTTTGTGACCCAGGGGACTGTAGCCTGCCAGTCTCCTCTGTCCATGGACTTTTCCAGGCAAGAATATGGGAGTGCGCTGCCATTTCCTTATTCCCGGGGACCTTTCTGACCCAGGGATCGAGCCCATCTGTTGCATCTCCTGCACTGGTGTACGGATTCTTTACCACTGCACCACCTGGGGAGCCCGCTATAGAAGTATATTAAATACATCACATTTTATGTAATAACATACAATACTTTTTTCATACATAATAACATCAACCTACTTTTTAGAGACTCATCCTAGTCTTGGTAAAGCTGTACAAAGAGGAAAATAAATATTAGCTGTTTCCCTGAGAATATTTTGTTGGATGCTGGGTCTTAAGAATTGGATAGAGAGTGAATCGTTTGTTCTGGTGAAGTGTTAGGTGTTCACACAGCTTGTGGGTTAATAAAGGCCCCCTTCTCCCTCTCTTCCTACCTCCCTCTATTCTTTTTTTCCCCTCCCTTAGATTAACCCTCAGCAATGTGGCTGCTTCCATTCTAAAAAGCTCTGTTGTTGGTAAGGACTTGGGCCTCATGAATGAAGAGAAATGCAAAGATATGAGCAAAGTTGAATAAATTACTTCCAGGATAGGTAAATTGAATTGGCAATAAATATAGTAGAGCAGGCAGATGTACCAAGGATTAAGTGTATCTTTAAAAATTGTTTTCAGGCATTGGAGAATTGATAGGCACATTTACTATATCGTATTTTCTGAGGAACCATCCAGTTTTCTTTGTGTTTTCTTTATATTTAATATGGTGATTGCGCTCTTATATTGTTCTAGGCACTGTTCTAAGCATTTTGCTTACCATCCTATTTAATTGACATAATAACTTATAAGGCAGGTTGTAAGCCTGTTTTTACAGAGGAGAAAACTGAGTCACAGAGATGTTAACAAATGTGACCAGCAACACGTGATGTGTTGTGGAGGCGGTACTGGACTCACCTGGGTCCAGAGTTCATCTTGTTATGCAATCTAAGTAAACTTCACTTACCTTTTCTGTGCATGTACAGTGGCATGATAAGTTATGTAGCTGATAAAATTAAGGAACATATTACTGGAAATATTTTAATAAATGGAAACTATGACATTATACAAAGGTGAAGAAAAGCCTACCATAGTTTCCTGCGCTTCTCTTGACTCAAAGGTGACAGATGGGACTGTTTTAGCAAGACAAATGTCTTAAAGAGCTTCAGGGTTTTTAACATTTCGCTTTTCAGTGCAGATGCAATAATTTGATTAAGGAATTACTGGCTTGAGTTTCTCTGATTTTCAGGACTAAAAACAAGATCCTTGGAAAGATATTTAATAAGTCTAAGTGGAAACTTCAACATCTATGAATCTCTTTCCAAATAGGGTCATTTAAATGATCACAGACAGGTAACTGTCTACACTAAAACTATACAAATATGATCTACAACTTCTTTCTTTAACCCTCTCAGAATCGGGCATCTTAAATATCAACTCCATGGCATTAGCCCTTCTTTCTCCCTCTCTAATTTTAATTGACTTAAATCCCTAAAGCTCCATCACAAAATAACTTCTAAATTAGTTTCCCAATTCTCTTTGCATAGTGCTTTTCTCACCCCAAGATCCTTTTTATGTTTTTCCTTGCACTAAATTTATTTTCAGATCTGAGTGTCACTTTTGTAAATGGACAGCCCTAGAGAAAGTAGATCATACATTATTCTCCTTTGAATTATTTGTGACCTATTAATAAAATTCAAACATTAGAAGTGAGGGACAGACTCGCTGTATTTATCTGGCAGTTTTTAGTTGGAAACCACCTTAGGCCAAAAGCAGCAGATGCTCTGTTTTCGCAGTTGTTCCTAAGCATCTCAAGAAAGTAAAGACACCTTGTCTGTCTAATCTGGTCTCAGCATTTGATTTGGTCATGTGGGTGAGGACAGAATTTGTGCAGAGTGATCTTTAGAAATCAACTCAGATCACATCCCTTTTCCGCTTGCATCTCTCTGACAGTTTTCTATCTCATTTAAAAGTCCTGCCGCATTCTCCATGATCTATTCTCCTCTGACTGCATGTTTTAACCCTAATTCCAGTCTCTTTCTTGATTTTGCCCAATGCATTCCTTCTTAGACTCCTTTGCATTTATAGTTTCCTCTGCCTGAGACACGCATCCTCAGACATGCCCAAGGCTCACACCTTCATCTGCTTTATGTTCTTCCTCAAATGCATTTCAGTGAAGCCTTCCCTGACCACTCTCATAATTTGTCACCCTCTCCCTTGCTGTTTCCTTTTGTCCCTAAGAAGTCTTACATTTGATGTGTACATGCTCAGTCATGTCTGACTGTTTGTGAACCCATGGACTGTAGCTCTCCAGGCTCTTCTGTCCATGGAGTTTTACAGGCAAGAATACTAGAGTGGGTTGCCATTCTCTTCTGCAGGGGATTTTCCCACCCCAGAGATAGAACCTGCATCTCCTGTGTCTCTTGCATTGGCAGGCAGATTCTTTACCACTGAGCCACCTGGGAAGCCTATCTTATATTTGATATATTTTATTTATTTTCCTTATTGATTATTTTGCCTTGTAAAGGCAGATGTTTTTGCCTGTATTTTTCACCTAGTGTATCTCCTGAGTCTAGAACAGTGTTTCAGTAAAATATTTATTGCATAAATGGATGAACAACAAACTGTATACGCAAGACATAGAGATAATAAAGGGCTTCCCTGGTAATAAAGGGCTTCGCCTGCAATGCAGAAGACTCCGGTTCAATTCCTGGGTGAGAAAGATCCCCTGGAGAAGGGATAGGCTACTCACTCTAGTATTCTTGCTTCCCTTGTGGCTCAGCTGGTAAAGAATCTCCCTATAATGCAGTAGACCTGGGTTCGACCCCTGGGTTGGGAAGATCCCCTAGAGAAGGGAAAGGCTACCCACTCTAGTATCCTGGTCTGGAGAATTTCATGGACTGTATAGTCCATGGGGTCACAAAGAATCAGACATGACTGCATAAATTTCACTTCACAGAGATAATAAAGGAGAATGCAATGAACATTTTTAAATGGTTCTAGAAAATATTTGAGACAACTTCTTGTGGGAAGTAACCTCAAAACTGGCTCTTGAGAGATCAGTAGAATTTTTCCAGTAGGGCAACTTGAGAAAGGACATTCCATACAGTTGAAATAATGTATGCAAAAGCACAGATACAAAACCATATAATTTGTTTGGGAAAGTCAGCTTTAAAGTATTGATGAATTTTGCTATGCATTAAAATAATGATGGAATTTATCCTTTAAATAATGGAAGGTCCATGAGACATTTTAAGCAGAAATGATAGAGAACTATGCTCTGTTCCAGCAGCAACAGAAAGCCTGGATTTGAGGAAATTGAGGCTTGATTTAAGGTTACAAGCTAAAAGACAGCAACAGTGCAAGCAAAAGAAAATGGGGGACTTCCTTGTTATGGGGGTACAGTAACAGAATGAATTAATATGAATAAATGGTTGACAATGGTGTGTGTGTGTGTGTGTGTGTGTGTGTGTGTGTGTAGAGTAGGTTTAGAAGGACGAAGGAGCTGAACTCACAATGTTAATGAAAAACAAGATTGTTTAGCTGAATTATCCAGTCTCTCTCTTTTGTTGACACTGGTGCATTTCTTGGGATAATTCCTGAGCTGTTCACCTTCATTTCATAGATCCTGAGAGTTCCAGAACTCTGGTTTATTGCTAAGGGGATGCAATTAATAGGATTATATAATATTTCTTTTTCTTAAACTCAATGAAAATATCAGTGAAACAGTCTAAGCTATATTTTCTCTCAACATACACAATCTTAACACCCTCTGTAAAATCTCAAGACTGCCAAACTTTATGTTGAAGTTAATAGAAAATTATTGATTTTGATTCACTCAAATAAAATAAGAACTATTCCCTGACAAGTCCTCTGCATAAAATTATTCTGCATATAAAATATATCACTGTCTCCTATTGCCAGTTCAATGTATACTATTGAGTAGAAGACACATAAACTTTAAAAATCACAGTGACCTGTCTGAATTCCATACCTGCATGATAACCTTTGGCAAAATTGCCAGATCACTGTGAATCTCCCTTTCCCCACTAATGAAATAAAAACAATACCTACACAGAATAGTTTTGAGGTTTAAAAGAAACAAAACATATGTATAAGTTGAGGGTCCTTTAATTAGAATAACAGAAGCTAACTCTGGCTAATGAGCACCTAAAGGACTTACCAGAAGAAAATTGGGACTTAACATATTGACATGAGGCTAGAAAATGGGCAGTAATGTGCAGAAACTAAGGCAACAGGAATCACAGAAATGGTCTCATAACCTAAGCAGAGTTGTCTGGATGCAAACATTAGAAAAGGTATTCCAACTATTTATGTTTTTCTTTCTTGCATCACCTGCTCAGGACTCTTAAGTCCTAGGACAGAGTATCCAATTGGCTGATTTGGCCCCTTTTACCTTCTCTACCAGGGATCCAATCTGGAAACTTCCAGTACAAAAAGCCCTCAAAAAATTTAGGATGCTGGGGAAAGTGGAATGGATTCTTGCTGGCCAAAAACATTAAATTGATGACTTTGGAGCTATTTTGACCATCATCCACAGCAAGAATATATTTTAAATCATGACCTTGGGTTTACAGATGTACATATGTATTTATACATAACCAGGACAAAATTTTCTCTAAACTGAACTTATTCTTACTGTATGTGTTATACTCTTTTTGGATTGCTTTATTTATTCCATTTTTTAAAAGCCAAGTCATGGAAAAAAAAAAAAAAAAGCCAAGTCATGGCCCACTAAGTTGATCTCACGACATGATTGTGCCGCAATGCACAACCTGTAAACATTTTATTACAGTATATATAATATTAGCAAATCATAGATACTCTGTAAATGTCAAGTTCTCTCATACCATCTTTCCCCCTTTATTCTGCCTCCTACTCGCCCATCAAATAAAATTGCAGAGTGTGCCTGGATGACAAAGATATCTGAAGCCTCTTTCATTTTTATTGACCCAATGACATAATAGTAATCATATTTCCCTAAAGAATTGATTAGATCAAAGAAACAAGATTTTTAAGTGACATAGAGTTCAAAGAAAAGCAGTACTGAAGAAAGAAATAGTAAAATTAAAAGAATAAGGTGTGACTTAAGTCTCAGCAAAACTGATTCCCTTCTTGACATATCATAGAAAATTTTCTACTCCACACACACACATCATCTGTTACTGCTCTCTAGAATAAGACTTGGAAGATTTCAGCTCAGTTCAGCTCAGTCGCTCAGTCGTGTCTGACTCTTTGTGACCCCATGAACCGCAGCACACCAGGCCTCCCTGTCCGTCACCAACTCCCGGAGTTCACCCAAACCCATGTCCATCGAGTCGGTGATGCCATCCAACCATCTCATCCTCTGTCATCCCCTTCTCCTCCTGCTCTCAATCTTTTCCAGAATCAGGGTTTTTTTCAAATGAGTCAGCTCTCTGCATCAGCTTGGAAGATTAGGCACACCTTTTCTTAATTTTCCCTATATTGAAAGAGATATTTGTCTTTATTTCAGAACAAAAATATATTTTGATCTAAAATATTGTGTTAATTGATTTTGGAGTTTAGGAGCTGGAATTTGTAAAATAATTGGTTCAATTCTTTAATTTGTGTGTGTATTGGGGGGCGGTTGGGAAGGGGAAGGACAGTGAGTATCGCCAAAGCATTAGGCTCATAATGGGTTCCACCAAAAGGACTGGAATCTGTGTTTATATGCTTCAAATAGACAATCAGAGAATTTACAGGTCTAAAATATTATGAATTACATTTTGCTCTCCATGTATTATTTAAGCCATCTCAGAAGGGCCTCTTCCCCCAACTGACAGGATCCACTGCACATCCATATTAGCTTGCCTCCTTTGGTCCTCACTTCTCAGCAGTTTAATTTATTTTCTATTGATTCTGGATCCCATTTCCAAGGAGAACTCTGACAATCTGCCTGTATTCAAGCCTTTGGTACTTAATCTCTCCTTGTCAAACCATGGAGTGATTTCTCAAACTTGGATTTGAGGCCTGCCTCATTAGGACTCCTCTATTTCTTTCCCTTCAAATATCAATAATTCTGTGTTTTCTTTCCACCAGAAGAAACCTCTGATTTCAAGGTATATTTTTGCCTCCTATTGTTCAATCTCATTCCCTCTTATCTCTTCTGGAACCCAAACCCTCTAATTTTGCCCCTTCTCATTTGCATCTTCCAGTTGTCCTTCTCCCCTGGAAGTTTCTTCTCTTTTTACAAATGTTCTCAGATACCCTAACAAGCTACCTGAAACACCTTGGCTCATTTTTTAGTCTTACGAGTGATTGTACTTTCACTCCCCTTTCCTTCAGATGATATTAATGGTTCCTGAACATATATACTTGTTACTGCTACTTCCTCATATTCATCAATGTGCTTGTGTCTACACATAAGCCTCTACCTCTACTAGGCTACTGAAACTCTTCTGTGGGTCCTCATGACAAGAAGATTCAAGCGGTGCTTTTTTTTTAACTCAAGGTCCTTCATGTTGCAAAATTTCAATCTTTTACTCTTTTCTGGAATCCTTCTATTCAAGCTATTCCCCAGGGAGCAGGCATTTTCCAAAGTCTTCCTTTGCCATCCTTTGGCATAGAGGTTAGGTACGTGGACTGTGGAATCAAAATGCCTTAGGTTCTATTCAGGATCTGACACTGTGAACTTTGCCACATTAACCATGTTATTTATTCTTTCAACCCCATAAGATAGAAATTCAGTTCAGTCATTCAGTCAGGTAAGATTCTTTGCGACCCCATGGACTGCAGCACACCAGGCCTCTCTGTCCATCACCAACTCCCAGAGTTTACCCAACCTCATGTCCATTGAGTCAGTGATGCCATCCAACCATCTCATCTTCTGTCATCCCCTTTTCCTTCTGCCTTCATCTTTCCCAGCATCAGGGTCTTTTCATGTGAGTCAGCTCTTCGCATCAGGTGGCCAAAGTATTGGCGTTTCAGCTTCAACATCAGACCTTCCAAAGAACACTCAGGACTAATCTCCTTTAGGATGGACTGGTTGGATCTCCTTGCTGTCCAAGGGACTCTCAAGAGTCTTCTCCAACACCACAGTTCAAAAACATCAATTCTTTGGCGCTCAGCTGTCTTTATAGTCCAACTCTCACATCCATATATGAATGCTGGAAAAACCACAGCCTAGACTAGACGGACCTT
The DNA here is from genome assembly GCF_910594005.1 of Cervus elaphus. Taxonomy (NCBI): domain Eukaryota; kingdom Metazoa; phylum Chordata; class Mammalia; order Artiodactyla; family Cervidae; genus Cervus; species Cervus elaphus. The sequence continues at coordinate 29,874,780 of NC_057840.1, forward strand.
TGTTGGCAAAGTAATGTCTCTGTTTTTTAACATGCTGTCTAGGTTGGCCATAACTTTTCTTCCAAGGAACAAGCGTTTTTAAAATTCATGGCTGCAGTCACCATCTGCAGTGATTTTGGAGCCCCCAAAAATAAAGTCAGCCACTGTTTCCACTGTTTCCCCATCTATTTGCCATGAAGTGGTGGGACTGGATGCCATGATCTTAGTTTTCTGAATGTTGAGCTTTAGTCAACTTTTTCACTCTCCTCTTTCCTTTCACCAAGAGGCTTTCAGTTCCTCTTCACTTTCTGCTGTAAGGGTGGTGTCATCTGCATATCTGAGGTTATTGATATTTCTCCTGGCAATCTTGATTCCAGCTTGTGCTTCTTCCAGCCCAGCATTTTGTATGATGTACTCTGCATATAAGTCAAATAAGCAGGGTGACAATATACAACCTTGACGTACTCCTTTTCCTATTTGGAACCAGTCTGTTGTTCCATGTCCAGTTCTAACTGTTGCTTCCTGACCTGCATACAGGTTTCTCAAGAGGCAGATCGTGTGGTCTGGTATTCCCATCTCTTTCAGAATTTTCCATAGTTTATTGTGATCCACACAGTCAAAGACTTTGGCATAGTCAATAAAGCAGATATAGATGTTTTCTGGAACTCTCTCACTTTTTTGATGATCCAGTGGATGTTGGCAATTTTATCTCTGGTTCCTCTGCCTTTTCTAAAGCCAGCTTGAACATCTGGAAATTCATGGTTCATGTATTGCTGAAGCCTGGCTTGGAGAACTTTGAGCATTACTTGACTAGCGTGTGAGATGAGTGCAATTGTGCCATAGAATGAGCATTCTCTGGCATTGCCTTTCTTTGTGATTGGAATGAAAACTGACCTTTTCCAGTCCTGTGGCCACTGTTGAATTTTCCAAATTTGCTGGCATACTGAGTGTAGCACTTTCACAGCATCATCTTTCATGATTTGAAATAGCTCAACTGAAATTCCATCACCTCCACTAGCTTTGTTCATAGTGATGCTTCTTAAGGCCCACTTGACTTCACATTCCAGGGTGTCTGGCTCTAGGTGAGTGATCACATCATCATGATTATCTGGGTCATGAAGATCTTTTTTGTACAGTTTTTTGTGTATTCTTGCCACCTCTTTTTAATATCTTCTGCTTCTGTTAGGTCCATACCATTTCTGTCCTTTATTGAACTCATCTTTGCATGAAATGTTTCCTTGGTATCTCTAATTTTCTTGAAGAAATCTCTAGTCTTTCCCATTCTGTTGTTTTCCTCTATTTTTTTGCACTGATCTCTGAGGAAGGCTTTCTTATCTCTCTTGCTATTGTTTGGAACTCTGCATTCATATGGGTATATCTTTCCTTTCCTCCTTTGCTTTTGGCTTTTCTTTTCACAGCTATTTGTAAGGCCTCCTCAGACAGCTATTTTGTTTTTTTGCATTTCTTTTTCTTGGGGATGGTCTTGATCCCTATCTCCGGTACAATGTCACAAACCTCCATCCATAGTTCATCAGGCACTCTGTCTATCAGATCTAGTCCCTTAAATCTATTTCTCACTTCCACTGTATAATCGTAAGGGATTTGATTTAGGTCATACCTGAATGGTCTAGTGGTTTTCCCTACTGCCTTCAATTTAAGTCTGAATTTGGCAATAAGGAGTTCATGATCTGAGCCACAGTCAGTTCACAGTCTTGTTTTTGCTGAGTGTATAGAGCTTCTCCGTCTTTGGCTGCAAAGAATATAATCATTCTGATCATATTCTGGTGATGTCCATGTGTAAAGTCTTCTCTTGTGTTGTTGGAAGAGGGTGTTTGCTATGCCCAGTGCGTTCTCTGGGGAAAATTCTGTTAACCTTTGCCCTGCTTCATTCTGTACTCCAAGGCCAAATTTGCCTGTTACTCCAGGTGTTTCTTGACTTCCACTTTGCATTCCAGTCAGTGCCTATATCCCACGGTGGGCTTCCCTGATGGCTCCGTGGTAATGAATCTGCCTGCACTACAGGAGACCTGGGTTCTATCCCTGGGTCAGGAAGAGCCCCCGGAGGAGGGCACGGCAATCCACTCCAGCATTCTTGCCTGGAGAATCCCATGAACAGAGGAGCGTGGTGGGCTATAGCCCTTAGGGTCACAAAGAGCTGGACACAACTGAAGTGAATGAACACATACACATGCATATACCAGGGTTCTTAAAATATTAGATGAAACAGTATCATTAAAGCACTTAGGAAGTCCTTCACTGGTAGTAAATGTGAGCTATCATTTTTTTCCTCCCGAGAAAATAGAAGACCTTCTGTTGGGGATGAAGGAACGCCCTTTGTCAACTTCCTGTAGGGAGAGCTCCTCCACTATTTACTCTAGGCCTGGCCCTTCCCTCTTTCCTCTCCTAGTATTTTTGGGAAAGGACCCCCGGGCTTTTAGTTTAACCCCTCCTTTTTTTTTTTTTTTTGCCTTTCTGATTTCTCCTTCACATCTAAATTTTGTAGCACAATCTGATTGTAGAAAAGTCTGCCTAATGCATCCATATTAGTAAGTTCATTGTTGCTGAACCCCTAAACCATGATCTTTAATGCTTTAGTATACTTTTTATATTCATCTGTCATATCCTTTATCAATTTTAGTTGATCCAGAACTTCATCAGAGGAAAGTGGCAGCTCTTTGGGCCCCTTTAAACCTCAAAGCTATTTTCTTTTTGCCTGTTACATTTGATTCTAACTCCAAACTTTCCTTGCTATAAGCCATCCTACACATCTCTGCCTATAATCTTCCTAATGAAAAGCTCTTATAATGTCATTTCTTTTACCAAAAATACAGTAGTTCTTTGTTATTTAGAGAATTGTGCGTGGATTTCACCGAGATATTCATGCTGCTTTTGTGTTACTGCTGCTTGTGTGTTATTTAGTGCTCTAGATGACTTAGACCATTTCCCTGAAGGGCAAGAGATTTCTGCTTCTGCACGTTGGCTTATATTGTTTCTTTCACCAAGAATACCCCATCTTTATCTTTTGAAATTCTTTTAATATTCTGAGACTGTCTCTACTGTCTTACAGTAAAGATTTTCTTGATTTTCCCCAAGCTGATATGATTTACTCCTTCTTTTGCATGTATTTTTCAGTTTTCTTGTGGAATACATATCTCCTTGTTTTAATTTATAATGAGACTATTTTATTTTCCTTTGTACAGTAAAATCATACAGTATTTAATATGTTTCAGGACATGTGCAAAGCCCTATGCACATGCTGTTGGCTTCCCATCTTCCTAATCATGGCTGCACACTGGGATCATTGGGCAAAAAAATTGAAATATCAGTGCTTTACTATACACCTTGATCTAATTGATGTAGAACAGGACTCACACAGTTCCACGTCATTGCATAACTCCAGCAGTCATTGCCAGCAGAGCATAGGATATCTCATAAATTGTGCAGTGTGGGTAGTCCAAGGCCCAGCCATCTTTATTATTGTTACTATTTTTGTATTTAGTTTCAAAAGTGATCCAAACCAAAAAGCAGTGTTGAGAACTACTAGTGTGCAAGATTTCATAAGAAAGCAAATAAAAGTATTGAGAAAACAGACTATATATGGGAAAAATTTTTAAAAATGCAAACTATGAATGACAGGCATTCTCATGACAGAGGCTAAGATCATTCAAACAGAAGTAGTAATATACAGCGTGATTTTACAAGAGCTTCAGTTTCAAAGAAAGGACCCATTGAAAAGTCATGCTAAGCTAAAATTAGTTTAAAAAAAGCATCTAGACATGTCCTTGGAACAACAGACTGGTTCCAAATTGGGAAAGGAGAACATCAAGGCTGTATATTGTCACCCTGCTTATTTAACTTATATACAGAGTACATCATACAAAATGCTGGGTTCGATGAAGCACAAGCTGGAATCAAGATTGTAGGGAGAAATATCAATAACCTCAGATATGTAGATGACACCACCCTTATGGCAGAAAGGGAAGAACTAAAGAGCCTCTTGATGAAAGTGAAAGAGGAGAGTGAAAAAGTTGGCTTAAAGCTCAACATTCAGAAAACTAAGGTCATGACATCTGGTCCCATCACTTCATGGGAAATAGATGAGGTAATAATGGAAACAGTGACAGACTATTTTCTTGGGCTCCAAAATCACTGCAGATGGTGACTGCAGCCATGAAATTAAAAGACACTTGCTCCTTGGAAGAAAAGCTATGACCAACCTAGACCACATATTAAAAGCAGAGACATTACTTTGCCAACAAAGGTCCATCCAATCAAAGCTATGGTTTTTCCAGTACTCACGTATGGATGTGAGAGTTGGACCATAAAGAAAGCTGAGCACCAAGGAACTGATGCTTATGAATTGTGCTATTGGCGAAGACTCTTGAGACTCCCTTGGACTGCAAGGAGATCCAACCCATCCATCCTAAAGGAAATCAGTCCTGAATATTCATTGGAAGGACTGATGCTGAAGCTGAAACTCCAATACTTTGGCCACCTGATTCAAAGAACTGACTCAGTAGAAAAGACCCTGATGTTGGGAAAGATTGAAAGAAGGAGAAGGGGACAACAGAGGATGAAATGGCTGGATGGCATCACCGACTTGATGGACATGAGTTTGAGCAAGCTCCAGGAATTGGTGAAGGAAAGGGAGGCCTGGCATGCTGCAGTCCATTAGGTCGCAAAGAGTTGGACATGAGTGACAACTGAACTGAGACATGTTCTTGCAATATCTATGAGTTTCAAAAATGTAAAACATTCTTACAAATCAGCAAGCAAAGATGACAAAACAAAAGAGAGAAAACTTGCCATAAAGGTATAAACTTGGGCTAACTTCAGATTTTTATGATTAAAGGAAAGGAGAAAAAAAATTTTCACAGAATTCTGTGGAGGACAGTTTGTTATCTGTAACAAGTCAAGATGTTGTCCTCATGTAAATGAAAGAGAAAAACATTTTTAAGATCTTAACAACCAGTTGAAACATTATACAAGTATATTCTCCACCTGACTAGATGTAACAGTCATTAGACTTTCATCTCACAACATAAACCAAATATATCTTAGAAAGATGAAACCATATGTGTATGTCTATATTTATAATTTACTTTATATATGTTATTTTAGCAGTATACTGAAAGATAATATAAACATTTCAAGGTAATGGTATAAATCTAAAAGGAAAGTACTTATAAAATTGGCTCTTTTGACATTTTTTGCTAACAGAAATCATAATAAATAAAATTTAAAAGAAAACAAGCTAGAAATCTATTCTCAACACAGGTATTAGACTCTGTATGTATACATATATATACACATACATGTGTTTATATGTATGTTGGCTTCCGTGGCGGCTCAGTTGGTAAAGAATTTGCCTGCAATGCAGGAGATCAGGGTTTGATCCCTGGATCGTAATTTATATGTACCTATAAGAGAGGCCTGACATGCTATAGTTCATGAGGTCGCAAAGAGTCAGACACGACTGGGCGACTGAACAACAACATGCATTTTTACACACACACACACCATAATGATGTAACATGTAAACAAATATGAAACAGATATGAAACTGATGAAACGAATAGGTAATTACAAAACAAAATTTGTTTACTATGTATTGAGTGAATATGTGAGTCAAAAATGTTATTTTTTCCTATCTTTATTGAGATATAATTGACATATAACATTGTATAAGTTTAAGATATACAATGTGTTGATTTGATACATTACCTCTAGCACATAATTACCATTTCTACTTTTGTGGTGAGAATATTTAAGGGCTATTCTCTTAGAAACTTTTGAAGAGCAATACAGTGTCATTTAACTATAATCACTAGGCTGTATTAGAGCCCCCAAATTTATCTTGTAACTAGAAGTTTGCACCATTTGACCAACATCTCTCCATTTCCTCCACCTGCTAGCCACTGGCAACCATTGTTCTACTTTTTGTATGAGACTTTTTAGATTCCACATAAGTGATACTGTACAGTATTTTTTTCTCTGTCTTATTTCACTTAGCCCAATGCCCTAAGGGTCCATCCATGCAGTTGCAAATGGCAGTATTCCTTCTTTCTGGCCAAATAATATTCCACTGAATATAAACACCACATCTGCTATATCCTTTTATCCATTATCTTGGCTATTCTGAACAATGCTACAAAGGGAGTACACATACCTCTTTTAGATACTGATTTCATTTCCTTTGGATATATATTCAGAAGTAGGATTGTTGAATCATAGAGTAGTTGTGTTTTTAGTTTTTTGAGGAACCTTCAAACTATTTCCACCAACAGTGCACAAGTGTTCCCTTTCTTCACATCCTTGCCAACACTTTTTGCTTCTTGTCTTTTTTTGTAATAGCCATTCTAGTAGATGTGAGGTATTATCTCATCATGATTTTAATTTGCATTTCCCTGATAATGAGCAATATTGAACATCTTTTTGTATACCTCTTGGTCATTTGCATGTCTTCTTTGGAAATATGACAGTTCAGTTCCTCTGCTCATTAACTGAACTGTTTGTTTTGCTCCTGAGTTGTATGAGTTGCTTATATATTTTGGATATTAACTCCTTATCAGGTATGTCATTTGCAAATATTTTCCCTATTGTATATGTTGCCTGTTCATTTGATTATTGTTTCTTTTGCTGCGGAGAAGCTTTTCAGTTTGATGTCATTCCACTTGTTGATTTTTGTTTTTGTTGCATTAGCTTTTGGTGTCATATCCAAAAAATCATTGCCAAGACTAAGAGTGAAATGGACCCCTCTGGCAGCATCCCACACGGCTGGGGAAGCTAGAGGCTCAGTTGCATGCCTTTCCTTTGCCCTGTCATCGGAGAAATCATATGCTGAGAAGATCGCTTTTGGCCATGAACTGTGCCACTTTGGAAGAGGGCTGATGCAGGTAAAGTCGAACTGTTCCTTTTACCCCTCTTCAATGCATCCAGATTCTTAGTTTTTAACTCCAGTGGTGTGCTGAAACTTCTCTGCTGGAAATCTGGACTTCCACCAAGGCTCTCTTATCCAGGGGGTAACTAAGACAGTGTTTTCTGGGGTCTCCTGGACCACAGCTAAGAGGAACTGGGGTCAATTCATGGGCCACTGCAGGATCCACTGCCAGGACTGAGGTCTCTTTGGTTATTACTGGATGCACAGGTGGGCAGGGCTCCTTGAAAGTCCCCTGGTGTATGTTGCTGGATCCCACCACTTTCACAGGGGCACTTTTGTACATTGCTGCTGCTAAGTTGGTGCAGTCGTGTCCGACTCTGTGTGACCCCATAGACAGCAGCCCACCAGGCTCCTCTGTCCCCGGGATTCTCCAGGCAAGAACACTGGAGTGGGTTGCCATTTCCTTCTCCAATGCATGCATGCATGCTAAGTCGCTTTAGTCATGTCTGACTCTGTGCAACCCCATGGCTGCTACGGAATTCTCTAGGCAAGAATACTGGAATGGGTAGCCATTTCCTTCTCCACTTTTGTACATGGGTGAATGCTAAAGTTTGGTTGCTAACAGGGGACACAAACAAGGTACATTTTATTAAGCCATGTTGCTGAAGTTATTCTTCAAACATATATATACATATATATACACACATATATAGTATATATAAATATATATTTTACAGTACTACTAAAGACACATTAAATAAATGATCTGATACAATGCTTTACCTATCAAATTACCAAAGATTTAACCAAATAATTACCTGATATTTCTCCATGCTGGAGACTCTGAGTAGATGAGCACTCAGAAACTGCTGGATATGAATGGGTGTAACATTTTGAAAAGCAAAGTAGGGCTATGTATTAAGAACTTTTAAAAAGTTTATTTCTTTTGACTCAGTACTTCCCCTTCTTGACTTCCTTCTTAGAAAAATTTTAAGAATATTGATTACAATGTCAGCAAAAGAATGTTCACTTCATTTGTAATAGAAAAAAATGTCAGAAACAGCTGAAAAGTCTGGTTACTGGGCAGTAGAAAATACTCCTGTTATTGTTTATAAAAATATGTTAAATAACTTCATTATGTGGTTAACATTTTATTATATAATCATAAATAAAACTCTGAACATGAAATTATTAGCATGATTTGAGCTTTTTAAAGAAAAATGTATGTAATATAAGATGGGAAAGACTTAATCAAACATAGTACTATTATCCTCTAGATAGTGGGATTATAGGTGATATATATAATCTTTACAAATTTATATATATATATGTAATTTTGAATATATGAAAAAATTACACAATAGTGGGGTAGGAGTTTTCAATAAATATATGCTGATAAATAGTAACTTAGAAACGATCCAAATTAGATTCTTCTGTGACTTTGAACACATCATAAATGTATTTATTGTTTTAACACAATATTTTCTATGTCTATTTGTATGCTAGCACTATAATCTTTTGCAACTTGATTTTTATTTGCATCTCAATGACTAAAATCTCTACAGTTTTTTTCCCAAAGTAACAGAATGGCTAGTTTAATCTATTATACAAAAACTAAGTACACAGATATGGCACAATCAAGAATTTCATTTAAATTTGAATCTTTAATTATCTCATGGGAATAAAAGAAGTAGGCTAATGCATAAGTCTTAGCCTCTTGCTATAATGCCATTACAAATCAATTTGAGAGAATGCATGGAGTTCTTATACTGTTGGGAATATTCAGCAATTACATTGCTTCAGAATGCAATTCTTTATAGAATGTGTACTCGCTGGAGAATTAAGTAATGTTAAATAAATTAGCATCTTAATGAAAGTTGTATATTAATACTGTTCTTGTTCCTAAGTAGTAATTTAATTCCAGTAAATCAAGGGATTCAATTTTCACTAACAAAATATCATTGTCTTAGAAAGTACTATGTGGCAACTGAGCATTTGCTATGCATGCATGCTCAGTTGCTCAACTGAGTCTTAACTCTTTATGACCCCATGGACTGCAACTCGCCAGGCTTCTCTGTCCATGTGATTGTCCAGGCAAGAATATTGAAGTAGATTGCCGCGCCCTCTTCCAGAGGATCTTTCTGAGGCACGGATTGAACTCACATCTTTTACGGCTCCTTCAGAAGGGATTCTTTACTGCTGAGACACAGGGGAAGCCCCAGCATTTGCTGTACTCTGGGATATTTAGAAAGCATTATTATTAAAAAATGTATCCACTTTGGTTTGAATACATATGGTTTGGAAATTTTGTTTATTGGCCTGTAGAACAAATTAGATAGGTGTATTCAATGCTCTTAAGTGAGTCATTAGATAATTCAGTTCAGTTATAGAATATGATAGCTATATACTGTGTTGCACAGGTAACAGAACTTGAATAAGAGTTCTATCAGAAATTTAATTTATTTAAAAGATTCAGCCTCACCACAAAGGTGACAGTAAAATTCTTACCATACAATATAAGAGTTAGAGAATAATTTTCAAACAGAGATTTTAATCCACATGACTTCAAAGTTTTCAATGAAATTGAGGCCTTAATGTGAGTTTTTTTCCTAAATAATGCGTATTGAAGAGTTTATATGTTAGTAAATGTGAAAATCCAACATAAATTGAACAAAGAATCTTCAAAATAAAATTTGAAAGTTTGTATGCAATGTTTTATCTTGAACTATAATTTATATTAGGTATTAGGTTGAGTAATAATAACTACCCAAATCACTTAGTGGCATATGTGTGTGTTACATGGTTTACTGAGTCATTCATACAGGTTTAGTTTCCAAAGGCCCTCAGAATTTTTTTCCCTCTTCTTTTCTTCCTCCTCTTGAACTTCTAGACACTCTCTTGGTCTCGATTAGTGCCTTGAACTTTTGAGTACTGTCCTTGTTCCACCTTCTGAAATCAGAATGCAGAATATACAGTGCTCAGGAATATATGAAAAACCTTGTATAAATAGTATTTGTTAAATACATATCATTTGCTAATTCTGCGCTGGTCATTTGTGTGTTTGTGTGTTAGCTGCTCAGTTGTGTCCGACTCTTTACGACCCCATGGGCTGTAGCTCACCAGGTTCCTCTGTCCATGGGATTCTCCAGGCAAGAACACTGGAGTGGGTTGCCATTCCCTTCTCCAGGGAATCTTCCTGACTCAGGGATTGAACCCCAGTCTCCCACATTATAGGGAGATTCTTTACCTTCTGACCCACCAGGAAAGCCCTTGGGCCATGTGTGATTTAATACTGATAGCAAATCATTTCACAGATAAGCATGTTAAAACTCAAATAGTTTAAGTTACTTTCCTAATGGGACATAACTAGAGATTATTAGTGATGGATTTGGGATTTGTTCTTAGATAGATCTGACTCCAAAGCTTACAACATGAACTAAGGAATGGAATATACTTATCAATGTTTTCATCTGATAAACTACCTACCCTGTTCTGTTAAAAGGCCTTACACAACTTTCTCAAAAAATGTGCTGATCTTCTTTTAGCAGTTTTCTTCGTCTTACCACTTTGAATGTCTAAGCTGAGGTTCACTGGAGTTTCTTTCATTAAGATTTTTCGGGCTTTCATTTCTGTCCGTCAAAGACAGCATCTTAGAGATGAACTTAGAGAAGCTGAACAAGGACTTAAGTACCTGTTGGTTGTCAGTAGACTTCTTCATCTATATTGCTGTGTGTATCTTCAGACTCTCTCAGAGACTTTTCCAAAAGAAAGTACCTGGAATCCAGGTATGTCTGGAGATCCTGGAGACCAGATCCAGATTCAGTGGTTTGCTTGATATACTCATAGGACTCAATATCTAGTAACCCTCACAACTTTGATTATTTTATTTTTATTTTTTTTAACACCAAAAACATTTTGTATTGGGGTACAGGTGATTAACAATGTTGTTATAGTTTTAGGTGAACAGTGAAGGGACTCAGCCGTACATACACTTTGGGGGAGAATGGAGAAGAGAGATTGATTTTTTGTACTGAAAGTATACAGAGCAAAGTCAGGAAAGAGAAAAAGCACATAAGGCAAACTTGGGAGAAACCAGGCAAGTGCAGCTAACACCGTTCTTTAAAATAATTTAAATGTTTCAAAAATGTAGAAGAAAGAATCATGTGATATCCATGCATCCACCACTCATATTTAAAAATGTTAGCAAATTATCATTTTCTTTCAACTGTAGCTATATTTGAGGGTTATTTTGTTTTCCTTACTAGCTGTTAGTTCAGTTCCTATTTTCCCAGAGTGGGGTCATCATGTAGCTCTTTACCTGCCGAGCTACCAGGAAAGCCTTTACATTACTACCAACATCTAATTAATCACAAGGTTCTACAGGAATCTCTTTTTTCATACCTCTCCAATCATTCACTTATTTCCAACCACATTCTCACTGACCTAGAACCTTATCAGTTCTTATTTGCACTATTCTCTTTGTAACTTGCTTTCCTTGTAACAGTCTCTTCAACATGTCCTCTTCCAACAATCCATCCTCCATGTGCTGCCAGAGAGATCTGTTTAGATTTTAACCTTGCTCATGTCACTCCCCTCCTTACATTTTTTGATATCTCTCTATTCATGTCTTTCTGTTGAATAGCTTTCCAAGTATTCCAGATAAAGAGTAAACTCCACGGCAAGATATTTAAAGCCCTTAGGATTCCGACCCTGCTTCCAATTTACCATTCTTTGACCACTTTTGCTAACCACTTTGCTCTCCAGCCATATGAATCTGACAAGATTTCTCAGAATTTCTCATGTTTTCTCTTAATTCAAGGGTTTTTTTTTAACTTGGTAAAATGTAAATTATAAACAGTTTTGATGATCAAATATATAAAAATGCTAAACCCATTACTACCTCCCAGGACTTCATCTGACTGAGTCCTGTGATGATCTTAAAGAAGTTGATTCATCCATCTCTTCCTCCCCAAAGGCTTTCTTAATCTCCATTTCCTCTTTGCCCCAGGGAAGGAGGTTAGTTCTCCATCTTCACTGACTGCATTATATTATCATTTGTTTACTTGTTTGTCTGTCTCACTTTCTTTGATATCAAATAATTGTTCATATTTGTATCCTCTGTGACAACCACATACTTGCTTATAGTAGATACACAGTAAATATTTGTTGATAGTGGAATAAACTGAATTCTCTTGTAGAGATTTATATTTTAAAAATCCATCCAATTCATCCCTGATCATTTAAGTTCAGCTTATAAATCTCTTAATTTGAGCTTTTGAGACCCTTCTCCCTCTGTTAGTTGGCTATGAATTTTCTTCCCTTTAAGATATTCTTCTTTTATAACTCATGGTATTTTGCCTTGTATAATTTGTGAGCATGTGCATCTTTGTCCTACCTTTCCAACTACAACTTTTACTAATACCTTCTGAGGGTGAATCCTAAATCCTCATCCTCATTGTATACCTGGAACCAACCTGTGTTCTTTGTGACAGGGAATTAATACACGCTCACTGGATCTTGAATTTATTTGACTGATATATCCTAGTGAGACCCCAGTGAGATAGCCAAGACCACATACCAGTCATATTTTAGATCTAATGGAAAAAAGAAAAACATTGGTTGCTTAAACTATCCTATTAAAATAATAAATTCTCAATATAAAGCAATAGACTGTATTTCCATAAAACAGCAATGTAAAGTCAGAATGATGTAGTGAAGTGATCTATAGCTCCTAGAAAAATGTCAGAAACAAAATATTCGATAATAAATAATTTACTATTTTATGACATTTAAGAAATCAATATCAGAGTTCCTAGAATATTCTCAAATACTGTTCATGGTTTCTAGATGGCTATACTAATGATATTTAAGCAAAAACAATGCCCAGTTGTGCATGTGACTGATGATGGAAGTAAAGTTCGATGCTGTAAAGAACAATATTGCATAGGAACCTGGAATATTAGGTCCACCAATCAAGGTAAATTGGAAGTGGCCAAACAGGAGATGGCAAGAGTGAACATCAACATTTTAGGAATCAGCAAACTAAAATGGACTGGAATGGGAGAACTTAATTCACATGACCACTATATCTACTACTGTGGGAAACAATCCCTTAGAAGAAATGGAGTAGTCATCATAGTCAACAAAAAAGTCTTAAATGCAGTAAGTACTTGGATGCAATCTCAAAAACCACAATGATCTCTGATCATTTCCAAGGCAAACCATTCAAAATCACAGTAATCCAAGTCTATGCCCCAACCACTAATTCCAAAGAAACTGAAGTTGAGTGGTTCTAGAAAGACCTACAAGACCTTCTAGAGCTAAAACCCCCAAAAGATGTCTTTTTCATCACTGGGGACTTGAATGCAAAAGTAGGAAGTTAAGAGATACCTGGAGTAACAGGCAAATTTGGCCTTGGAGTAAAAAATGAAGCAGGGCAAAGGCTAACAGAGTTTTCCCAAGAGAACGCACTGGTCATAGCAAACACCCTTTTAGAGATGACTCTACACATGGACATCACCAGATGGTCAATACCAAAATCAGATTGATTATATTCTTTGCAGTCAAAGACGGAGAAGCTCTATACACTCAGCAAAAACAAGACCAGGAGCTGACTGTGGCTCAGATCATGAACTCCTTATTGCCATATTCAAACTTAACTTGAAGAAGTAGAGAAAACTACTAGGCCATTCAAGTATGACCTAAATCATATCCCTTATGACTATACAGTGGAAATGAGAAATAGATTCAAGGGATTAGATTTGATAGAGTGCCTGAAGAACTATGGACAGAAGTTCATGACATTGTACAGGAGGCAGTGATCAAAACCATCCCCAAGAAAAAGAAATGCAAGGAGGCAAAATGGTTGTCTGGTGCGGCCTTACAAATAGCTGAGAAAAGTAGAGTAGTGCAAGGCACAGGAGAAACAGAAAGATACGCCCATGTGAATGCAGAGCTCCAAAGAATATCAAGGAGAGATAATAAAGCCTTCCTCAGTGATCGATGCAAAGAAGTAGAGGAAAGCAATAGAATGAGAAAGACTGGAGATCTCTTCAAGAAAATTAGAGATACCAAGGGAACATTTCATGCAAAGATGGGCTCGATAAAGGATAGAAATGGTATGGACCTAACAGAAGCAGAAGATATTAAGGAGAGGTGGCAAGAATACACAGAAGAACTATACAAAAAAGATCTTCATGACCCAGATAACCATGATGGTGTGATCACTCACCTAGAGTCAGACATCCTGGAATGTGAAGTCAAGTGGGCGTTAAGAAGCATCACTATGAACAAAGCTAGTGGAGGTGATGGAATTCCAGTTGAGTTATTTCAAATCCTAAAAGGTGATGTTGTTAAAGTGCTGCACCTAATATGCCAGCAAATTTAGAAAACTCAGCAGTGGCCACAGGACTGGAAAAGGTCAGTTTTCATTCCAATCCCAAAGAAAGGCAATGCCAAACAATGTTCAAAAAACTGCACATTTGCACTCATCTCACACACTAGTATAGTAATGCTCTAAATTCTCCAAGTGAGGTTTCAACTGTATGTGAACTGAGAACTTCCAGGTGTTCAAGCTGGACTTAGAAAAGGCAGAGGAACCAGAGATCAAATTGCCAACATCTGTTGGGTCATTGAAAAAGCAAGAGAGATACAGAAAAAACATCTACTTCTGCTTTGTTGACTATGCCAAAGCTTTTGACTGTGTGTATCACAACAAACTGTGCAAAATTCATCAAGAGATGGAATACCAGACCACCTGACCTGACTCCTGAGAAATCTATATGCAGGTCAAGAAGCAACAGTTAAAACCAGACATGGAACAACCAACTGGTTCCAAATTGGGAAAAGAGTATGTCAATGCTGTGTGTTGTCACTCTGCTTATTTAACTTATATGCAGAGTACATCACGCAAAATGCTGGACTCGATGAAGCACAAGCTGGAATCAAGATTGCTGGGAGAAATATCAACAACCTTGGATATGAAGATAATACCACTCTTATGGCAGAAAGGGAAGAAGAACTAAAGAGCCTCTTGATGAAGGTGAAAGACGAGAGTGAAAAAGCTGGCTTAAAACTCAACACTCAAAAAACTAACATCATGGGATCTGGTCCCATCACTTCATGACAAATAGATGGGGAAACAATGGAAACAGTGCAAACTTTATTTTCTTGGGCTCCAAAATCAGTTCAGAGTGTGACTGCAGCCTTGACATTAAAAGACACTTGCTCCTTGGAAGAAAAGCTATGACCAACCTAGACAGCATGTTACAAACAGAGACATTACTTTGCTGACAAAGGTCTGTCTAGTCAATGCTATCACTTTTCTGGTAGTCATATATGGATGTGAGAGTTGGACTATAAGGAAAGCTTTGTCAAAGAATTAATGCTTTTGAACTGTGATGTTGGAGAAGACTCTTGAGTGTCCCTTGGATAGCAAGAAGATCAAACCAGTCAATCCTAAAGGAAATCTGTCCTGAATATACATTGGAAGGACTGATGCTGAAGCTGAAGCTCCAATACTTTGGCCACCTGATGCTAAGAACTGACTCATTTGAAAAGACCCTGATGCTGGGAAAGATTGAAGGCAGGAGAAGAAGAGGGTGACAGAGGATGAGATGGTTGGATGGTATCGCTGACGCTATGGACATGAGTTTGAGCAAGCTCTGTGAGTTGGTGATTAACAGGGAAGCCTAGCATTCTGCAGTCCATGTGGTTGCAAAGAGTCAGGCATGACTGAGTGACTGAACTGAACTGATACTAATGATATGGGTAAATATCAGGCGGTCTTCACTGAAACATTGTTCCAAATTTGAAATTTTCTCAGAAACTTCTATCAAGATTCTATTGTATGCCATCAAGAGCCGACTGAGTCACAGTTATTACAGGCAGTCTGAAAAGTAAGAGTTTTGTTAGATGTTCATGCCAGTTTATAGAGAAAAAGCTAATTTTGAATAAATTTTAAACAATTTTACTTGAAAGAACAGATGATATGCATTAGGCACAATCAGCAGTCATCATGGAACACAATGTATTGTGCTCTTTCCAACACCATAATCATGATTATTATTACATTTAACAGACATTTATTGAATATCTACCATGGATGAAGTACTATGCTGAGTATTTGAAAGCACAGTCTGTGAAGATGCTAATTTATAACCCAATATTTATAAAATTTTATACTAGAAAAAATTCACGTTTACTCTTCTCTCTTTAAATAGTAGTTCCTAGGGACCTAGAAGGAGGGGAACATGAGGAGGTGTTGGTTAAAGGATACAAATTTCCAGTCCTATAAAGTAAATAAGTGCTGGAGATCTAACATACAGCCATGTGACTATAGGTAACAATACAGTATTATATACTTGAAATGTATTAAGAAGATAGATCTTAAAATGGTCTCACCACAAAAGAATAGATTACCTTAATTATGGTGATTATTTCATCATGTATATATATCAAACTATCAAATGGTATATCTCAAATATATATATACGATTTTTACTTTTCACTTCTACTATTTTACTGAAGCTGGAAATGCATACATCTCTGAAAGTATAGATTATGAAAATTTCAAATGGGGCTTCCCTGGTGGCTCAGACAATATAGAATCTGCCTGCAATGCAGGAGAGCCAGGTTCAATCCCTGGGTTGGGAAGATCCCCAGGAGAAGGGAATGGCTGCCCACTCCAGTATTGCCTGGAAGATTCCATGGACAGAGGAGCTTGGTGGGCTACAGCCCATGGGGTCGCAAAAAATCGAACACAACTGAGTGACTAAGACTTTCACTTTCACCATATAACTTAAATATATACAATTTTTATTTTTCATTTCTATTTACTAAAAATAATGATAAATAAAAAAATAATGCCAGAATTACTCTGGCAGATAGTACAAATTCATATACACTGAAGAATTACATTAAAAATTGCTACATATTGTCTAACATGGACATGTACACAGGTATCTTTTCTGCACTGTCTTTCTAAGTGGGCAGTATGGGGATAACATAATAATTGGTGCTTCTGTTGAGTGCATGTTCTTTGGTGAGTGCTTTGAATATAGCATCTTATTACCTATGAGGCACAGAGAAGTTAAGCATAGAGATAACTGTTAGATTTCAACCTAGACTGAATGACTTAATAAGAGCTTGGGCCACTTCATAATATTGGTATAATGATTTATTTTGCAAAATCAAGTGTAAAATGCTTATTTCTTAAAAGTTCACTAATCTTTGATACCTGCAATTTTATCATTTTCTAAAGAAAATTTTATTTATTTGAAAATTTGTGATACAGTTAAAATGCAGCCTGATCATGACTTTATTTTATGGCATGTAGTTCCAACCGAATGTTTCTGCATTATTTGACAAAATAGTTGAGCTATTCTGTTACACATCATTTTAAAATATCATAGTAAATTCATAATAATATGTTTATAACCTCACAATTGCATTAAATCTTCACTTATAGTGAGGCTAGAATACTAAACAAGTATAGCATTCATCACATTCTGAGGTAGCCACTTGGCAAACAGCTAGAATAAAAATCTGAAAAATAGGTCTGTTGTAGACTGCTACAGCCAATATAGTCTACAGCAATTTCAAATGGATATTAATAAAAATACTCTGTTATGTCTGAGGGAGTAAAAATAACAGATAAGAAGCATCATTATCAATTACCCAAAGGTTGATTAAAATTCTAATTCATTTTTTTTTAGACTTACTAAAGATATTCAAGGTCAGTAAGTATAGGGCAAACAAGAAAAAAAAAGTGTGCATTATGGAAAAAATCTTCTTTTCTACCACCCACATGCCTTCTAAAGCAGGCCAGGTGAAATAAGTTAACTTGAAATGTTAAGTAAATGATAACACTTTGATACTATCAATTGATTCTAGATAAACGCTGCCTATCATTCTGAAAGGAGCATCAAGCTAGATTCCATGTTACCACTATATAAAATTATTACTGTGTAATTTTCTACATCTCTAATTCATATTTGCATGTCCTTTTATAGTTTCAAAGTGGATTCATGCTTCATATTCATTTAATTCTCACACTAGAAGTTAGCAAAGACTGTAAAAACTGAAAGAGACAATAGAGGTCATGTAATATATACACTATCTTCACAGATAAGGAAATCTGGATGATCCAAACTCGTTTCAGAATATGAGAACCAGAATGGTGAGGGAACCCAAACCAATGCCATATGGTTGAAGCTCGTGCCCAAGAAATCCTTGCTCAACTGGATTAAATGGAATAATGTAATGTAGGAAGCTAATCTGTTTAAATAGGAACCAAAAGATGGTAGAAAAGCAATTTGCCTGGAATTCAGACATGAAATTATATTAAGGAAGGCTAAATTTACATATTATTTGCATATAGTAAAAGTAAAGCTTTATGCTTTAATCCATCACAAGATAAACTAGTTGGGTAAATTACATCCAGGTGGAAGAACTCTTTCCTAAACAGTATGTGATTTTAAGAACTCAAAACAGAAAAAGAGGCACTTTGTTCTAAAATTTGTACTAAAATTCCTTTCCTAATAAGAGATTCAAGATGCCACACTTTTTTTCTTTACTTTGCTTTTTCAAAAAGACATGCTGGACATACAAAATATTTTGAAAATAAAGTGCAATGCGGAACTCAGTATGTTTTTATCTGGTTCAGTGCCTTGAAATCCTTCATTAAAACTGCCTGTTTACCTCGGGCAAAAAAAGCTTCTACATTATGTCAATATTTTAAGGACAACATTGGGGGGAAATGTTGCTTTTCAACAATTTTTCTCCCTAATTAAGTTTCATGGAAAAGAATTCCAGAACAGAAGGAGAAAGAAAAAAAAAGTATTTCTGAAGGATGTGCTGTCCTGTGGACACAGAGCAGGGGTTACTGATGACCTCAGAAAATTTGTGTTTCTCGAAACTGCCTCCTGCTTCCTCCTTCGTGTTGCCTGAGACCCTTGGTTACAGTCTTGATCCCGGAGAAACTGAACTGGCCTGAACCACATGGAAATTAAAACTACAAATTCACTTTTGTGAGCACCATTTGGGGAAGAGCATACTTACAGGTTCTTTTAATTGCTGGGGTTTTAATATTATGCTCAATGAAGAATATTAAAAACAATAATAAAGCTCTACTGACATCTTGTTGATAACTTGCCCTGGCCTAAAGCCTAGAACCATCCTGTGACTAATGAGGTGGGAGTGACTTCTGGCTTTCTAGAGAGCCTTGTAGGGAAGCTGATGGAGGAGGGTGGAGGAGGAGACTGGGGGAAAGAGGATAAAGGGGCCTCTTAGGGAATCCTGAAGAGGAGAAGGAGAACTAAGAATTCAGAAAGGCTTCTGATAGGTGGGTGGTCCTTTGCACATTTATCTCATTCAAACGAAATGCCTGAGTCTTTAGAGGTTTGCCTGCCATTAAGGTTTGTAAGCATAGTATTACATTTTCCTAAATGTAGGCTATTTGTCAGCTTAAAAATTGCTTGCCTTGTTTGTAGAAAGGAATGAAGAGCAGCTGCCAAAGCGAGAGACTAAATTTTCTCTGTGTGAGACTATGGCCCATTAAATGGCTGTTTTCAAATGAATTTCATAATTCACATTTATCGCTGCTTTATGATTTATAAGCTAGAAACATCTTCAATGGACAGATAAGACCTTATTTCTAAAATGCAATAGTCCTTTGTGACTGATGATTGGCAGCATTTGTTGGGGTGTATATTTCTGCCTATGGCTATTTTGTTGTTGTTCAGTCACACAGCTATGTCCAACTCTTTGTGACCTGATGAAATGCAGCATGCTAGGCTTTCTTGTTCTTCACTATCTTCCAGAGTTTGCTCAAACTCATGTCGATTGAGTTGATGATGCCATCCAACCATCACATCCTCTGTCACCTGCTTCTCTTCCTGCCCTCAATTCTTCCCAGCATCAGAGTCTTTTCCAATGGGTTGGCTCAATGTATCAGGTGGTCAAAGTATTGGAGTTTTTGCTTCATAATCAGTCCTTCCAATGAATATTCAGGGTTGATTTCCTTTAGGATTGACTGGTTTGATCTTCTTGCAGTCCAAGGAGTCCAAGGAGAGTCCAAGGGACTCTCAAGAGTCTTCTCTAACACCATAGTTTAAAAGCAGCAATTCTGCAGTGCTCAGTTTCTTTATGGTCCAAATCTTTAAAAAGGCAGTTCCTTCCCAATTTGCCCAGTGATCATCCATACTTACATTCTATCGGTGTTTGCTTCATTCCAAGGCTATATCCAGATATATCATGGAATTCCATTGAGCTATTTCGCGTCCTAAAAAATGATGCTGTTAAAGTGCTGCACTCAATATGCCAGCAAAATTGAAAAATTCAACAGTGGCCGCAGGACTGGAAATGGTCAGTTTTCATTCCAATCCAAAATAAAGGCAATGCCAAACAGTGTTCAAACTACTGCACAATTGTACTCATCTCACACATTAGTAAAGTAACGCTCAAAATTCTCCAAGCCAGGCTTCAACAGTACATGAGCCATGGACTTCCAGATGTTCAAGCTGGGTTTAGAAAAGGCAGAGGAACCAGAGATCAAATTGCCAACATCTGTTGGATCATCGAAAAAGCAAGAGAGTTCCAGAGGAACATCTACTTCTGCTTTATTGACTACATCAAAGCTTTTGACTGTGTGGATTACAACAAACTCTGGAGAATTCTTCAAGAAATGGGAATACCAGACTACATGAGCTGCCTCCTGAGCAGTCTGTATGCAGGTCAGGAAGTTACAGTTAAAACTGGACATGGAACAATCAACTGGTTCCAAATTGGGAAAGGAGTACGTTAAGGCTGTTTATTGTCATCCTGCTTATAAAACTTATATGCAAAGTACATCATGCAAAATGCTGGGCTGGAGGAAGCACACGCTGGAATCAAGATTGGCAGGACAAATATCAATAACCTCAGATATGCAGATGACACCACCGTTATGGCAGAAAACGAAGAGGAGCTGAGGAGCCTCTTGATGAAGGTAAAAGAAGAGAGTGGAAAAGCTGGCTTAAAACTCAACATTCAAAAAACTAAGATCATGGCATCTGATCCCATCATTTCAATGCAAATAGATGGGGAAGCAATGGAAACAATGACAGATTTTATTTTGGGTGGCTCCAAAATTACTGCAGATGGGGACAGCAGCCATGACATTAAAAGACACTTGCTCCTTGGAAGAAAAGCTATGACCAACCTAGACAGCATATTAAAAAGCAGAGACTTGACTTTGCCAACAAAGGTCCATCTAGTCAAAGCTATGGTTTTTCCAGTAGTCATGTATGGATATGAGAGTTGGACCGTAAGGAAAGCTGAGTGCCAAAGAACTGATGCTTTTGAACTGTGGTGTTAGAGAAGACTTGAGTGTCCCATGGACTGCAAGGAGATTAAAGCAGTCAATCCTAAAGAAAATCAGTCCTGAGTGTTCATTGGAAGGACTGAAGCTGTAGTTGAAGCTCCAATAATTTGGCCACCTGATGCAAAGAACTGACTCATTGAAAAAGACCCTGATATGGGGAAGATTGAAGGCAGGAGGAGAAGGGGATGACAGAGGATGAGAAGGATGGATGTTATCACCGACTCTATGAACATGAGTTTGAGTAGGCTCCAGGAGCTGGTGATGGACAGGGAAGCCTGGTGTGCTGCAGTCCATGGGGTTTCAAAAAGTTGGACATAACTGAGCTGAACTGAAGGCTATGTCCAGATATACAGTAAAATTAGCCCTACCTTCTCTCATGGATATATATGAATACCTTCCTTATAAATATGATGGATGCATGATGTAGATACTTGACTATTTTCTATAATTCGAGATTTTATAATAAATCCGTATTCCTAAAACATCATTGGAGTGTACTTGGCATCTCTTTTTGAGCTTATTAATTTTAAAATACCAATTCTCCTTAGTAAATTAATACAATAATTTCCTAATACTTTAGCAAGGATTGATTTTATTACATGGGTTTCAAGTCAGCGAACATTTATCGGCAACATTTTATGTTTGAAATATAAAGTTACTTACTTTGTGGGATACAGACAAATAAAGATATATCCCTTCACCTGGATACTTGTTAGATCACCAGACTCTGAGTTGCTTAAAGACAGTGTATCCTCACAATAAATGCTGGAGAGGGTGTGGAGAAAAGGGAACCCTCTTACACTGTTGGTGGGAATGCAAACTAGTACAGCCGCTATGGAGAACAGTGTGGAGATTTCTTAAAAAACTGGAAATAGAACTGCCATATGACCCAGCAATCCCACTTCTGGGCATACACACCAAGGAAACCAGATCTGAAAGAGACACGTGCACCCCAATGTTCATCACAGCTCTGTTTATAATAGCCAGGATATGGAAGCAACCTAGATGCCCATCAGCAGACGAATGGATAAGGAAGCTGTGGTACATATACACCATGGAATATTACTCAGCCATTAAAAAGAATTCATTTGAATCAGTTCTAATGAGATGGATGAAATTGGAGCCCATTATACAGAGTGAAGTAAGCCAGAAAGATAGAGACCAATACAGTATACTAATACATATATATGGAATTTAGAAAGATGGTAACGATAACCCTATATGCAAAACAGACAAAGAGACACAGATGTACAGAACAGACTTTTGGACTCTGTGGGAGAAGGCAAGGGTGGGATGTTTCAAGAGAACGGCATCGAAACGTATATTATCTAGGGTGAAACAGATCACCAGCTCAGGCTGGATGCATGAGACAGGTGCTTGGGCCTGGTGCACTGGGAGGACCCAGAGGAATCGGGTGGAGAGGGAGGTGGGAGGGGGGATCGGGATGGGGAATACATGTAAATCCATGGCTGATTCATGTCAATGTATGACAAAAAACACTACAATATTGTACAGTAATTAGCCTCCAACTAATAAAAATAAATGAAAAAAAAAGATAGTGTGTCTTTTATTGTGCTTAGAATGGTAGAATAAATGAATGATATTTATTCAATATATTACTGAATGATTCCAGTAGCTTCCTCATGCCCGTAAATACTTATGGTCCTTAGTATACATTATGAACATTACATGGAAGCATATACACTACTATTTGTATCATAGATAGCCAGTGGAAATTTGCTGTATAGCTCAGGGAACTCAAATCAGGGCTCTGTAACAACCTAGAGGAGTGCGATGGGGTGGGAGGTAGGAAGGAGGTTCAAGAGGGAGGGGACATATGTATCCCTATGGCTGAGTCATGCTGATGTATGGAGGAAACCAACATAATATTGTAAAGCAATTCAATCAAAAATAAATAAGTAAAAGCAAGAACAATTTAAAAAAAATTAAAAAGTGTTTTTGGCAAAGAGAAGAGGGTTAATAGATACTTCATAGAGGATGTTTCATATGTCTTGATTGTTGGTAGAATTTAGGCAGCTTATGGGAAAGGGATGTGGAAATTTTATTAGCATAAACAGTAAGACTGAGACTCAGAGATTAAAAATTAAAGTGTAAATCCTGTTTGGGGGATTGACGAGTTCCTCTAATGAAGCATGGGATGGGGAATGAAAACAAAGATACAAGGCTTGTGCCATGAATGGAGTCCTATGAAAGCCTTGCAAAGGAGCTTAGATGTTATTATGAAGATCAACAAGTAAGGAGCTACTTGAACATGTGATGAAATGAGATCATTGAGTACCTGGGATGAATAGAAAATGCAACGTGATTTGGAGACAAAACGCAGGTCCTGCCTACTGTACAAATTGAGAAAGTTGGCTTATAGCTCAATGAATCCAAGAATGTTGCATAAATTGTTTGAACAGTGCATAAACTGTTTGAAAGCTGTCTACATAAGAATTTATTTCTGTGCCAAATTTACATTTGTGCCAAAATTTGGTGCCCTCCTTTTCTCGGCCTTCTGGCACTTTTAATGTTGTTGTTGTTGTTGTTTAGTCGCTAAGTCATGTCCAACTCTTTTGGACTCCATGGACTGTAGCCCAACAGGCAAGAATATTGGAGTGGGTTTCCATTTCCTTCTCCAGTCAATCTTCCTAACCCAGGGATCAAACCCACATCTCTTGTGTCTCCTGCATTGCAGACAGTCTTTAGACATTTGGTAACTATATTCAGATGGTCCTATGAATAGTAGGTCTTTCTTGGTGTAGGACTCATATGGTGAAAAGCTTCAGCTGATGGCCTGTGTGTGCCCTGGGAGAAGAATGTAGACCCAGGGGAGGAGAAAAGCTCCATAGTCTATTAATGTAACAAAATAAGTGACTTGAAGGAGATGTTCTTCAAACATGAAGCAAGAACATGGCAAATGAATCTGGGATTTTGTCTTAAATGACCTTATTGCTCATTCTGTGTCCTGTGTCTTCTAAAATCTCATCTAAGTGTTTTTAAGTCTATTCAAATTGTCAAAAACCAGAAATACCTACTTAGTTGATTCTTGCCCTTACAAATTCTAAGTGGTACCCAGGGCTTATGGTGCACCATTTTCACAGATTTTTAATTGTAGTCACATGATCTCTTTTTTAATTTCCCCAGATCAAGACTTAGAAAGGGCTCCTTTCATCAGTCAGAGAGTATATGCAAAATGCCCCTTTCAAAAGAGATTGCTCAGCGGTACAAAAGCTTGGATTCAATGTTTTGGAACTTGCCCCTTTCTTTTTTTCCCCAGATGGATGATTGTTAGAGGGTTATTAGAAGTAGCTAAATGAAAAAGCAATTATGAGCACACTATGGGCAAATCTGCCTTCATTTCTATTTGAATGTTGAAGCATTCACAGTATTTGTTGTATATTCCTGGTAATGGAATTCAACCCTTTATCTTTTGTTAAAATGTATTTCAATAATATATGATTATGCAGATATACAGAAAAGTTTGTATTACAGAATCAGTCTCTCTGTAATTGTTCCGACAAATATGAAGTCTCTTTCTTCATGTAACTACAATAAGGATGTGGCCTTTGAATTGTTCAAGGTATGCATATGTGTGAATTTTATCGATATTTCAACCACTCAAATAAAGAGGAATCAAACACAGGAATGTTACCAATGTATCTTCTGAATAAGTAAAACTTATGGAAATGCTAATGGCAAATAACCTATGTTACTAAGTTTTTTCTATTTTACCTGAATGTTTTAAATTAGATTAACATTAAAATATTTTTAAAATTGCATACCTGTAATACATATTGTCCAGATGTGTGACAGATTGTCCATTTTCAATAAAAATCAATCTCTATAGGCTATTTTTGAAAAGTATTGAAAAGAGCATATCTTCTGTAACCCTAAGAAATAGAGTAATTTATGGAAGTGAAGTTTAATTTCATTTTATGTGTAGGATGTCTCACTTAGCTATAAAATCTCTGACTAGTACAAATTCTTGTCAACTGTTGCTAATTCATTTTTATTCTTACAGTATTTTTTAAATGTTTTTTGCAAAAGAGGAAAGTGTTTTCAATTATTTTAAAAGTAAATATAAAAATTGTCAATGCTATTATGAAGCTTATTTGCATGCTTCAGAATGTTGAATATACAGTAGTAATTAGTGTTTATCTCACTTCTATGATATCTGCTTAAAATAATAAAAAGATACCTGCTTTATGAATGAAGAAACAGAGGCTTAGCTCATGAGAAGACCCTTTGCTTTAATAGTTACCTGATACTGAAATGCATTAGGACCAGGACCTTAGTGCCTAATTATTCTAAGAAATCGGTATCCAATCATGAAACACTTTATTGAATCATTTATGTTAAAGGACTGCTGTGGGCACTATGGAACCTGTAAAGAACTAAATGAAGTGGATATTTATTTCAAAAAGCTAAGCTGAAGGAGAAAAAGGATACAAGTACTAATGGTATAGAGACTCAGAAGCAGGAGATATCACTATGAGTAGTACAGGCTTCAGTTAGTAGTTGCAATTTGAAATGGAGGAAGGAAGAAGTAGGGACACTGGTGTGAGTGAATGGCAGCTGGTGGAAGCCAGACACATCTGTGGGACAGCTTGTACATGCAGGGACTCCAGATGAGGAAGATCAGACTCCAAAGCCAATATAATTCCTCTGCTCAAAAACTCCACTGTTTCATAAACAAAATTCATATTTTCTGCACTGAATCTTTTCATTTTGTTTCTTCTTGTTGTCATGCTATTCATGCTGCTTATGATTACTGAAGTTTAACTTTCAAGACTCAGTTCAGGTGCCACTAAAATTCTGTAACTATTTGGCTATATTAATATTTATTATTAACAATTATAATATATAAATATTATAATTAATAATTTCATACAATTTATTAAAACTTGTGGTTTTGCATACATTAGTAGGCTTTTACTTCTAATCAATTATGAATCTCTTTAGGGCAGGGACTGTTATTATACATCTTTTTATTTTCCAATAGAGGTAAACATTTAAATGTTAGTTCAATCATTTTAAAATATTGTAGATTCTATGCCAAAGACATAACATGCCAAAAGTATTATGAGTTTATTCTTATTATTCTTTAAATAACATAATAAGATTATCAGCCTAGAGCTGCCTTAAAATATTTGTTAAACCTTTATTTACAGTTGATACTAAGTCACTACAGATGGTGATTGCAGCCATGAAATTAAAAGATGCTTACTCCTTGGAAGGAAAGTTATGACCAACCGAGACAGCATATTAAAAAGCAGAGACATTACTTTGCCAACAAAGGTCCATCTAGTCAAGGCTATGGTTTTTCCAGTAGTCATGTATGGATGTGAGAGTTGGACTGTGAAGAAAGCTGAACACTGAAGAACTGATGCTTTTGAACTGTGGTGTTGGAGAAGACTCTTGAGAGTCCCTGGGACTGCAAGGAGATCCAACCAGTCCATCCTAAAGGAGATCAGTCCTGGGTGTTCACTGGAAGGACTGATGTTGAAGCTGAAACTCCAATTCTTTGGCCACCTGATATGAAGAGCTGACTCATTTGAAAAGACCCTGATGCTGGGAAAGATTGAGGGCAAGAGGAGAAGGGGACAACAGAGGATGAGATGGTTGGATGGCATCACCAACTCAATGGACATGGGTTTGGGTGAACTCCGGGAGTTGGTGATGGACAGGGAGGCCTGGCATGCTGCAGTTCATGGAGTCGCTCAGTCGACTGAGCGACTGAACTGACTGACTAACTGATACTGGGTAATAAATACAGTGAAAAGAACCTTAGACTAAGCATCGGCAAGATAAGATGCTCATTCTTTATTTTCTACTACACGATCAATTTAAGGAAAATCACTGGATCTTCCCGAGACTTGAGTCATGTTGTCATTAAAAAGAAAAAAAATAGTGTGGTTCTGTTAGATTAGATAACCTACAGAATTTCATTCCAAACCTTGGTATAATATAACAATTGAGTTTCTCATTCTTGAAAGCAAATTGGATTTGCAAATAATTTATATCAGTAGTGCTACCTTTAAAAATAAATTCCACCTTTCTACATAATTAGTATGTAACATAATGATTACTAACACATACATTTTATGTTAATGATTTCAGAGCATGCTGTATTTTTTCGAGATGCATTATGTTAATAATTTCAAATTATAATGTGTAGAGACAAGGAAAACAATTGACAAAAGATGAAACATATCAGTCTTTGAAGTCTAGACATCAGGAAACTATATATACTGTGAGCATCTGGGGAAAATTGAATACTTATTTTAAAATATTGAGTAAGGAGTAAAATAGTTAACAAATAAACAGATTTGTACATTTCATGATCATACACTTGAGTCTAAAATTTTCCAGCAACTTTGGTGTTTGGCTGTTTGTGTAGTGAATTTTGTAATGTTAGGGTGTAGGAAGGAAAGTTAAGTCAATAGGCTTGGGTTGCTCAAACAACATGCATTTCCAAGAAAGGCCCATCTTCAGGAATGGCCTTTGAGGCTCCTGAGTGATGGGCTGAACCCTACCCAGAACCAGTTAGATCAGATAGTTTATGCTAACAATGAGATCTATGAACACCATTTTTGCCTTCAGAGGTCGGAGACTGAATAGCTGAGGTCAGTTACAAGAGCTGCATGCCTACATAACTAACCTCTAATAAAAATGAGCCGGTTAATTTAGAAAGTTTTTGAAGGTGAGTGGAGTTCTTCTGAATTCCCTGGTAAAAAATGTATATGAAGTTGGACTTTTGCCCCTTCACCATTTAGAGAGGAAACTTGTTTTCTGATTTTTGTAAGCAGAGAATGTGTGTTAGTGTTATTCACTCAGTTGTGTCCGATTCTTTGCGACCCCATGGCCCGTAACCTACCAGGCTTCTCTGTCCTTGGAATTCTCCAGGCAAGAGTACTGGAGTGGGTAGCCATTCCCTTCTCAGGGGATCTTCCCAACTCAGGGATCAAAACTGGGTCTCCCACGTTGCAGGCAGATTCTTTACCACCTGAGCCATGAGGGAAGCCCAATAAAAACTTTGGATATCAAGTCTTGCATAAGCTTTCCTAGTTGGAAGCACTTTTCATGTATTCTCATATATCATTCTTGAGAGAATTAAGAACATTTACATCATCTCTCATAGGAAAGAATATGTGCAAGCTTTCTCCTTGTTTCTCCTGGACTTCTTTTTGCACTTTTTTCCTTTAATGTTTTTAATCTGTATCCTTTTACTGTAACAAACAATAACCATAAATGTAACAGCTTCTTCCATCTCATAAATCCTTCAGGTGAATCACTGAGGCTGAGAGTGGTTAGGGGAACCCCTCATTCCAACACAGTAGTTGTTCAAGACAGTTCTATCCTTTAATTAAAAATAGCACTTCAGAAATATTTCCTAAATGTTCCTAAAGCCAGCAAGATTTTTCAAAAATTAAAAGCCTGATATATTCAACTTCAAATTATATTGACAAAAAATAGGATCTACTAAAGGTACATTACTTATCTTTAGACCATCTGAGATATTTTTACACTTATAAATTTTTCAGTTTTTAGTGTTTTCAGAAAAATTGTAGTCAAGATTGAAGTGCTTGCTTTTTCTCTCATTGGCTTATTAGAATAACACCCACTGGACAAAACTCCCCCTCTAAAGAAATATCATTATATCCCTTCAAATAATAATATTTGGAAGACCCAACAAATTCCATATATACTTTAAATGTGTTATCTTTGTTTTTTAACTTTTAGTACCACAAAGTAATATATGACTAATCTTACTTTGCACAAGCATAACTTGTTTCATTGTCCTTCATTTTATTGTGCTTCCCAGATATTGTGTGTTTTACAGATACAGTATTTGTGTTATTAAGTCTATCACTGCTATTCACCCAAGAGTATGTGCTCATGCTCTCTGTGTTACATTTTGGGAATTCTTATAATATTACAAACTTTTTCATTATTATTATATTTTAATGGTGATCTGTGATCAGTTACCTTTGATATGACTATTATAATTGTTTTGAAGTACCATAAACTGTGCCTATGTAAAATGCAAACTTAATTGGTAAGTAGTTTGTGTTCTGACTGATGTACAGTCGGGTATTGCCAGCCTCTCTCCCTCTTCTGGGGCTTTCTTATTCCCTAATATATAACAAGATTAAAATTAGACCAAATAAAACCTTACAATGGTCTCAAAGAGGTCAAGTGAAAGAAACAGTCGTATGTCTCACACAGTAAATCAAAGGCTAGAAATGATTAAGCTTAGTGCAGAAGACATATCAAAATCCAAGATAGACTGGAAACTAGGCATCTTGCACCAAACAGCCAAGTTGTGAATGCAAATAAAAAGTACTTGAAGAAAATTAAAAGTGCTACTCCAGTGAACACATGAATGTGCATCCATGCCAAGTCACTTCAGCTGTGTCCAACTCTTTGTAACTCTGTAGATTGCTGTCCGCCAGGCTCCTCTGTCCATGGGATTCTCCAGGCAAAAATATTGGAGTGGGTTGTCATGCCATCCCCCAGGGGAATACATGAATGATAAGAAAACAAAGACCCTTATTGCTGATATGGAGATAGTTTTAGTGGTCTGAACAGAAAATCAAACCCATCAGGATATTCTCTTAAAACTTCATTAGAACAAAGTCCTAAATCTCTTCAGTCTATGAAGGCTGAGAGAGTGGGGAAGTTGCAGAAGAAAAGTCTGAAGCTAGCAGAGGTTTGTTCATGAGGTTTACAGAGAGATGCCATCTCCACAACATAAAGTGCAAGTTGAAGTAGCAAATGCTAATAGAGAAACTGCAGCAAGTTATCTAGAAGATGTAGCTAAGATAGTTAATGAAGTTGCCTACTCTAAACAACACATTTTCAACTTAGACAAAACAGCCTTCTTGGAAGGCTTCCATCTATGATTTTTTTTAGAGAGGAGAAGTCAATGCCTGGCTTCAAAGCTTCAGAGCAGAGGTTCACCATCTTTTTAGTGGCTAATGCAACTGGTGACTTTAAGTTGAAGTCAGTGTTCATTTACCATTCTGAAAATCCTAAGGCCCCTGAGAATTATATTAAATATACTCTACCTGTGCTATGTAAATGGGACAGCAAAACCTGGCTGATAGCACATTTGTTTACAACATGGTCTATGGAATATTTTTTAAAATATTTTTTGATGCTGACAATTATTAAAGTTGTTATTAAATTTGTTATAGTATTGTTTCTATTTTATGTTCCTTTTTTTTTTTTTTTTTTGGTCCACAAGACATGTGGAATTTTAGTTCCCTGACCAGGGATTGAACCTGCACCCTGCATTGGAAGGCAAAGTCTTAACTACTGTACCACCAGGGAAGTACCTATGGGATATTTTTAAACCCGCTATTCAGACACTGTTCTTCAGTCACAGTCATGCCTGACTCTTTGCGACCCCATGGACTGTATGTAGCACACCAGACTTCCCTGTCCTTCACAATCTCTCAGAGCTTGCTCAAGCTCATGTCCAATGATGCCATCCATCCAGTATTCAGAAATACTGCTCAGGAAGAAAGTTCCTTTCAAGGCATTACTGTTCATTGACAATATACCTTGGTCACCCAAGAGCTCTGATGGAGATGTGTAATGATATTAATGTTGGTTTCATGCTTGCTAATACAATATTCATTCTGAAGCCCATAGATCAAGGAATTATTTTGACTTTCAAGTCTTATTATTTAAGAAATACATTTTATAAAGCTGTGGCTGTCATAGACAGTGATTCCTCTGATGGATCTCAGCAAAGTCGATTGAAAACATTTTGAGAAGGGTTTACCATTCTAGATGCCATTGAGAACATTTCTAATTCATGTAAAGAGATCAAAATTAGCAAAAGTTTGGAAAAAGTTGATTCTGGCCCTCATGGATGACTTTGAGGAGTTCAAGACTTCAGTGGAGGAAGTAACTGCAGATGTGATGAAATAACAAGAGAACTACAATTAGAAGTGGAGACAGAATATGTGATTGAAGTGCTGCATCTCTTGGTAAAACTTTAATGGATGAGAGTTGCTTCTTATGCTTGAGAAGAGAAAGTGATTTCTTGAGATAAAATCTACTCCTGGTGAAGATGCTATTGACTATTGAAATGACAAACAAAGGATTTAGAATATTATATAAACCTTAGTTGATAAAGCAGTGGCAGGATTTGAGAGGATGGACTGCAGTTTTGAAAGTTCTATTGTGAATAATTCCACCAATAGCATTTGACTGTGTGGATCACAACAAACTGTGGAAAATTCTTCAAGAGATGGGAATACCAGACCACCTGATCTTCCTCCTGAGAAATCTGTATGCATGTCAAGAAGCAACAGTTAGAATGGGACATGGAACAACAGACTGGTTCCAAATTGGGAAAGGAGTACGTCAAGGCTGTATATTCTCACCCTGCTTATTTAACTTATATCCAGAGTACATCATGCGAAATGCCAGGCTGGATGAAGCACAAGCTGGAATCAAGATTGCCAGGATAAATACCAATAATCTCAGATATCCAGATGACACTACCCTTATAGCTGAAAGCAATGAAGAACTAAAGAGCCTCTTGATGAAAGTGAAAGAGGAGAGTGGAAAAGTTGGCTTAATACTCAACATTCAGAAAACTAAGATCATGGCATCCAGTCCCATCACTTCATGGCAAATAGATGGGGAACAATGGAAACAGTGAGAGACTTTATTTTCTTGGGCTCCAGAATCACTGCAGATGGTGACTGCAGCCATGAAATGAAAAGACACTTGCTCCTTGGAAGAAAAGCTATGACCAACCTAGACAGCATATTAAAAAGCAGAGATATTACTTTGCCAACAAAGGTCCATCTAGTCAAAGCTATGGTTTTTCCAGTAGTCATGTATGGATGTGAGAGTTGGACTATAAAGAAATCTGGACACCAAAGAATTGATGCTTTTGAACTGTGGTGTTGGAGAAGACTCCTGAGAGTCCCTTGGACTGCAAGGAGATCCAACCAGTCCATCCTAAAGGAAATAAGTCTTGAATATTCATTGGAAGGACTGATGTTGAAGCTGAAACTCCAATACTCTGGCCACCTGATGAGAAGAACTGATTCATTGGAAAAGACCCTGATGCTGGGAAAGATTGAAGGTGGGACAAGAAGGGGATGACAGAGGATGAGATGGCTGGATGCCATCACCAACTTGATGGACATGAGTTTGAGTAAGCTCCAGGGTTTGGTGATGGACAGGGAAGCTTGGCGTGCTACAGTCCATTGGGTTGCAAAGTCAGACATGACTGAGCACCCAAACTGAACTGAACTGAAAAGAAATAGCATTGCATGCCACTGAAAAATCATACATAAAAGAAAGAATCAATTATGTGGCAAACTTCCTTCTGTTGAATGAAATATATTTTTTTGCATTCCATTTTTATCTCTTCTATTGACTTTTTGCTATGACTATTTTTAAAGCATTGCTCTTGGGATTAAAATATGCACATTTAATTTGTCACAATTTACCTTAATTTAATTTAATATCAATTCCTGTATACTCTTAGAACCTTAAGACAGTATACTTCTGTTTTTCCTGCCCCAGTTATTCATTATATTTTGTCATATAACCAACTCTTTTGTATTTATGACTTTATCCAATACATTGTTGCTATTAGTATTTTTGTTTTGATAGTCAATTGTTTCTTTAAGATACAAAAGATGTGCAAAAAAGCCTTATACAATTTCCCATTTTTTTCCCTCTCTGGACATCTTTATTTGTATATATCCAGGTGATTTAATTCTTTTTATTTCAGCCTGAAAAGCTTCACTTAACATTAGTGATTGAGGTCTGTCGGTGACAAATTCTCTCATCAACATAAAATAAAATAAATAACTCTTATTCTACTTATCTAAAAGACCTTTAAGAACTTTTTATTTTGCCCCACCTGTTTATTTTTGTTTTTGTTGACTGTGCTTTGGTGTCATATCCAAAACTCACTGTCAAGACAAAAGTCAAGGAGTTTTTCCCCTATCTCTTGTGCTGGAATTTTACAGTTTCGTGTGGTCCATTTAAGTCTCTAACCCATTTGGAATTAATTTTTGTGAGTGATATAAGTTAGAGTTCTAGTTTCATTCTTTTGCATGAAGATATCCAGTTTTCATAATACTGTTTATTGAAGAGAGACTACTCTTTCCCCATTAGGTGTTCTTGGGGTCCTTGTAAAAGACTAGTTGATGATATATGTGTGGATTTAAATCTGGGCTCTCAATTCTGTTCCGGTATTCAATGAGTCTATTTTGATACCATACCATACTGTTTTGATTGTTATAACTTTATAATATAGTTTGAAATCAGAACGTGTAATGCCTTCAGCTTTGTACTTATTTATTAGGATTGCTTTAGCAATCTTGTGTCCTTTGTGTCTACATACAAATTTTAGAATTGTTTTTCCTATTTCTATGAAAAATGCCAATATAATTTTGACAGGAACTGCATTGAATCTGTATCACTTTGGATTGTATGGGTATTTTAACAATATTAATTCTTCTAATCCATGAGCAGGAAATATCTTTCCAATTATTTTTGAAAACATTCAAATAGCCAGTAAGTATATGAAATGGTGTTCAGCATCACTAATCATCAGAGAATTGCAAATCAAAACCACAGTGAGATATCACTTCATGCCTTTTAGGATGACTTTTATGATAAAGACAACAGATATCAAGGCAAGGATACGGAAGAAAGGGAACCATTAACCATTGTTGGTGGGAATGTAAATTGATACAGTCACTATGTAAACAGTATGGAGTTTTCTCAAAAAAATTAAAAATAAGAATACAATATGATCCATCAATCCCATTACCAGGTATGTATCTGAAAGAAAGAAAATCAGTACCTTGAAAAAATCTCCACCCCCATGTGTATTGAAACGTTATTTACAATATACAAGATATGAAGACAATGTGTTCATCAAAGGATGAATGGATAAAAAAGATGTGGTACATTATTTAGTCACAATATGGACTAAATTGGATATTATTTAGTCACAATAATGAAGGAAATCCTGCCAAAAACATGGATAAATTTAAAGGACATTATGCTAAATGAAATTGGCAAGACAGAGAAAGACAAATGCTATATGATCTCACTTATGTGTGCAATGTTTAAAAAAAAAGTTGAACTCATAGAGAGTAGAATGGTGATTATTAGAAGTTGAGGGTGGGCAGGGATGGAAAGATGCTGGTCAAAGTGCACAAGCTTTAGTTACAAGAGGGTAAGCTCTTGGGATAAATAGCATCGTGCCTATAATTAATAAAACTGTGTTGTCTTGGGATTTGCTAAAAGAGCAGAGCTTAAGCCTTTTCACTACCCACACACAAAAGGTGACTGACATGGAATTTAGAAAGATGGTAACGATAACCCTATATGCAAAACAGAAAAAGAGACACAGATGTACAGAAGCTGAACAAGTTAAAAACAAAATAAATGCAATGTGTGATCCTAGATTAGGCCTGGGTTTAAAACAAACTGTTTAAAATGATGTAGTTGGGGAAATTTAAACTGCATTTCAGATTTATTATTTGATAAAGTGTCAATATTAAATTTTCTGATCATTGTATTTTGATTACAAAGTAGAATGCTCTTATTTTCAGAGATACATGATATTTATGGATAAAGTGTCATGATAAATTGTCAAGTCTGCAATTAACTCAGTTAGTTCAGGGGAAAAACAGATAAAGCAAGTGAGTCAGAATGCTGACAATTGTTGGTGTTTCTAGATGAGCATTTGTATTGGAGGTTCATTGTACTATTTTTGCAACTTTTCTGTAAGTTTGAAATTTTTTCAAAATAAAAGTTGGGAGAAAATACCTTCAGTTTATCTTTTTATACTGGATATAGAAATCTACATGATTTTTTTCTTATTATTTATCTTGTACCTTGTGTTATTTTCTAATAATATTGGCATGGTCGTTCTTATTATTGTTCACCAGTATATAATGGGTCTTTTTCCCTCCTGCTGTTTAAAGAGTTTCTCTTTTGTTTTGGTTTACAGCAATTTGATGTGACTAGATTTGGTTTTTGTTATATTTAGATAGATATGGTTTTCTTTGTATTTACCCTTTGTATTGTGTTGAGCTTCTTGGGAGTGTGAGTGAATATTTTTCATGAAATTTGAGAATTTTCATTATTACTTATTCAAGTATGTTTTCCATTCCCATCTCTCTCATTTCCTTCTTTGACTTGTATATTAGACATTTTGACTTGTATATTAGACATTTTGGTATTGTCTCACATTTCTCTGAAGCTATTTCATTTATTTGTTTTGGTCTTCCTTCACTCTGAGCTTTATAGTTCAGTTTCTATTGCTCTGTCTTCAAGTTTACTTTTTCCTCCGTGTTGCCATCATGTCTAATTTTCTGTTAAATTCATCCAATGAGTTTTTAAAATTCTAGTATTGTACTTTTAGTCCTAGAATTTACATTTGTTTCTTTTTTATAGTCTCCATTTCTTTTCTGAAATTCCTCTTGTGCTTCCTCATTATATTCATCTTTTCTTTTAAATACTTTTAAGGTCTTTGTCTACAAACTCCAATATTGGAGTCATTTATAGGTCTATATCTATTGACTCTTCTTCTTATGAGTCAAATTTTCCTGTTTCTGCACATACCTAGTATTTTCTGTCCTTTATTAATGTAAGCAGGTCATTATTAAACACTACCTTTTTTATCCAAATATTGTTGAATTAAACAACAAAATTGTTGAAGGTCTGGATTTTGTCTTTGAGTTGCCCTATCAGCTAGGTAATTTACAGTTTTATCCTTTTAAGGCTTGCTTTCAGGCTTGACATTTTGGATTGGAAAATTACTTGTTTTGTGCAGTATAGCATCCCTGTGCATTGCAACATCCCTGTTCTCTACCCACTGGCTTCCACTCTCTCTCCTCTACCAAACATAACAAATACTGAGGTCTCAAACATTGCCAAAGATTCCCTGGTAAAGGGTCAAAAATTTTGCTAGCTAAGAACCACTGATCTAGGCAGCCATTTCTGTGGGATCAGAATACCTCTTCTTCTCTGTGTTCTCAAAAGAATGTTCTGGATATTCAGTGAGGTGTCTTTACTCTGGTAGTCAGAACTCTAAGACTTCCCAGCACTGTGTGGGCTCAGTTCAGATCACATCCCCCCAGCAGGCGTATTTTGTCAGCCTCATGGAATCTTGCCTAGTGCATTTTCTGTTTGGTATTCAGGAGGATTTCTTTGCAGATTTGTGGAGCTCCATCTCAATGCAGCTCCCTCATCTATGTTACCCTGCCTTGCAGATTCCGTCAGCACCTGCCGTCCTGAACTCTACATTTTATCTCTTCCACTCACCAAGACATCAGCTTTCTGGGCTCTACTGCCCAGTGCAGTGATTTACATAATGGTTCCGGACAGAAAACTGACATTATTGTGGAGATTGTCTTATGTGGCTCCATGTTTCAACGACTATATCCCTGAGCTATCTTCTCTCTTATGCTTGAAAGCAGTTGCTATGTTTATTTGTCCAGTTTTATTATTGTCTACAGTGAGAACTTAACACAGGATGACTATTAATCTTTCATAATTTTTTCCCATAGCTGTCACTCTCTTTGGAACCTGAGTATTTCTAGTTTGCTAACATGGTCTCAAGGGCCTTTCTACTTGTTTGTCTGTTGTCAGGTTGAAAAAGCATCATACCATGTCACTGACTGTGTTTCTTTGCCAGCCTTATTAGATTAATAGCCATATCCCTTGATATACTCAGGGAATTATGGACCCTGGATTATGTGATTTTTCTTTCTTGAACACATGAACATTTTCTATGTAATGGACTGTACCGTTTTACCTTGATCTAACTCACTACTTCCTTTGCATTTTTACACATTTATTTATTTTTTACTACCATCACTCATCTTTTTTTGCCTTTGGGAATTAACTTTACACTAAAAAAGCTACTTTATTGACTACAGTTATTTTATTAACATTTCTAGATAGCACTCAATTTAAAAAAAATACAACAACAACAAAGAAACTTTGAAAGAATTAATTTCTGATGAGAATTGTTTTCCTACATTACTTTTGCTTATGATTTTTTTGAATCTGTCTTTTCTGATAGATAGATATCTTTTGTTAATTTCATCACAAGCCGAATACTCAGCCTCTTTTATGACCAGGGTAATATAAGTGAACTAAGCTATTTGATCATAAAGCAAATTCTCAGCCACTTTTTTATGACTAGTGTAATAGTGAAGTAATAAAAGACTTGCAGGTTCCAGCCACAGTCCAGCTCCTGACTAGTTATATTACATTAGCAATTTACTTAATACATTTGGTCTCAGCCTCCAAATCCTTAATGGGCCAGATGCTCTCAAATGTCCCTTCCAACTTTAAATTCTATCTTGGATCTTAAAGGCACCTGGAATATCTCTCTTTTCCCAAGTTAGCTAACTCAGGTTCCAAAAGAAATTATAGTTATTGAAAATGACCTTTTACTACAGTCAACAAAGGACAAAATGTGATAAGAATGAAAGCAATTAGAAAATGTTTAAAGTGCTTTCATTTCAGTTCAGTTCAGTTCAGTCCCTCAGTTGTGTCTGACTCTTTGTGACCCCATGGACTGCAGCACACCAGGCTTCCCTGTCCATCCATTACCAACTCCCAGAGCCTGCTCAAACTTGTGTCCATTGAGTCAGTGATGCCATCCAACCACCTCATCCTCTGTCATCCCCTTCTCCTCCTGCCGTCAATCTTGCCCAGCAGCAGGGTCTTTTCCAAGTAGTCAGTTCTTTGCATCAGGTGGCCAAATTTTTGGAGCTTCAGCTTCAGCATCAGTACTTTCAATGCATATTCAGGACTGATTTCTTTTAGGACTGACTGGTTTGACCTTGTCGTCCAAGGGAGTCTCAAGAGTCTTCTCCAACACCACAGTTCAAAAGCGTCAATTCTTTAGCACTCAATTTTCTTTATGTCCCAGTTCTCACATCTGTACATGACTACTGGAAAAACCATAGCTTTGACTAAATGGACCTTTGTTGGCAAAGTAATGTCTCTGCTTCTTAATATGCTGTCTATGTTTATCATAGCTTTAGTAATATAATTTTGAATAATAATTCAGGGGGCAGAATACGGTCTTATTCATTTTTCATGTTACTGTGTATCTTATAGTGATAGATCTTGACTCTTTCACATTTTTATATGTCTGGAAAAGGAAAATGAAGGCTGAATCACTTCACATGACAAAAGAAATATGGCTTGAGAATGTGACCTTTTCTGTGACTCTCATGGCACCTTCTGTCTATTTCATCTGGATTGTGAGTTGATCCCACCTTGGGCCTACACTTATTCTTCAACTGTAAAAAGCTGGCCTTTGTTAATGTGTGCATCTGCCAACCTTGGGTTGAGTAGAGCTCTGTACTGTGAATAAGAAACTGCCAAGATGCAGATATCTGCACTAAAAGAGCTGACGTTTCAGTGGAGAGGTTTGACAGGGTAGCCAATAATTATAAATCCTGGTGATCAGCTCACAAGGTACTAGGGAATCAATTTAAGAAATTTGAAAGGATTTTTCATTTCAAAATTCGAGCTGAGAATGCTGTAGGCACTGGCTTCTTTCTAGACCTCAAATAGGCCAAGCTCGTTCCTGTCTCAGAGTTATATCTGTGATTTCAGTACTCTTTCTCTATATCTTCACTTGGTTGGCATCTTCCATTATCCAAGTTTCAGCTCAAATATCACCTTCTTTAAGGCCTTCCCTATTTACCTTATCCACAGGAGTCTCATCTCTGTAATGTGCGCGCATGCTCAGCCATGTTTAATTCTTTGAGACCCATGGACTGCAACCTGCCAGGCTCCCCTTCCATGAAATTTTCTAGACAAGAATACTGGAGTAGGTTGCCATTTCCTAGTCCAGGGGATCTTCCTGACCCAGTGATCGAAACCATCTCTTGAGTTTCCTGAATTGGCAGGCAGATTCTTTACCACTGTGCCACCTGTGAAGCCCATAATATAATTACCCTAAAACTACTTTTCAACTATTTATGATGATCTACAATTAACTTATATAGATAACTGAGAGACATGTTCACTTACCTCCCTTTTTGCACCAGAAAAGGTTATGTATTTCTGTCTCTTGACTTGGAGATCAGCCATATTATTTGCTTAGGCCAACGAAACTTTAGCAAAGTAACACCAGAAGAGATTTGAAGCTCTTTGCACTGTTGGGGTTGCTTTCTTTGCTTCTGCCATCACCACAAGGAGAGCTTTGACAAATAGCACAACTGCCTTACCCCCAGACCATGTCCATGATGAATACCTAAGGAGCAG
Organism: Cervus elaphus; assembly: GCF_910594005.1. Taxonomy (NCBI): domain Eukaryota; kingdom Metazoa; phylum Chordata; class Mammalia; order Artiodactyla; family Cervidae; genus Cervus; species Cervus elaphus. The sequence goes on from NC_057840.1 coordinate 29,914,301, forward strand.
ACCTGAGCAACAAGGCCAGCTTGAAGCAGAGCATCCCAGCAGAGTTGGGCCTAAATCAGTGAAACCCATCCCACCTGCAGATATATGAATGGGAGAAAAAGACTGCAGTTTTAAGCCACTGATTTTTTAGGGTGGTTCATTTTAATTTACAATTTATACCTGCCAGAATGTAAAATTCAGCCAGGTACAAGTCCCAAAGTGCTTTTGAACTCCTGAGTTGAGAAATTTAAACATACAAGTGATTCTTGGTTTTATGCCATTGGGCATATAGAAGTTATTTAGGAAAACATCACACTTGATTTTTAGCCAGTAGGTCAAGAAGTGATGAGGAAAATATCAAATGGACCTTGTGATAAAAAGGCACAAGAAGTTGGAATTTACAGCATTTTTATGCAAGAAAAGGAGCAAGTTCTGCTCTCATTTGTCATATTTGCCTTGTAATTTAAAGTTAGTTTAGCATGTTATTGAAGAGCTTTGAGTTGGCCTGTGATTTTCATCTCCTGTATTAAATCATGCATCCTTAGAAAAAGACTGGGATAAAATTGTGATAATGCATATTTATTGGTCACAAGTGATGACAGGCAGAGTTCCAAAAGTTCATCATTCATTTAAGACACTGTCAAGATATGAGATAGAGATATCAATCAGATTTAATAGATAAGAAAATTGAGATTCCAATCCCTTAAATAATTTGTCCAAGGCTATAAAGCTTCAAACCAGGGTCTCCTGCATTACAAGCAGAGTCTTTACCATCTGAGCCACAGGGAAGGTCTTATAAAGCTAGATAGGGACATAGATGAAACTCCACTTGAGCAATGTGTTTCCAGGATCGACAAGCTTAACACAATGCCACCTTGGGGTATTTCTGGCCCATGACTCATATATTACTCACATTATATATTACTCACATATGATACAGACACATCTGGCTTCTCAGTACTATTTCCTTCAAAAATTCCAAATAGCTCAAAATTGATTTTAAGTACTGCAGTTTTGGCAATTTAAGGTTTGCTAAGTGCAGGTGTTCTGAGTGGGTCTGCTCACACTGAGTCTCCGTGTTCTGCTTGTTTGAGCTTCTGTCCATGAGGACAGGGAAGGCAGCAGATCAATGATCAGCACGTTGGAGATGGGAACTTGGGGGCTCAGGGCCTCAAAGTGAGGTGGGTGGGGATGGCTTGAGAAATCTAAGCGTCATATATATAACCTCCTCTTCATACTTGATCCAGAAATGTTGATTTAAAAATAATAAAATTATTATGGTAATAATGTGAACACAGGATTTTAATAATAAAGGTGGCAATGACATATTTTTATTTTTAAAAAGGGAAAAAAATGGCTTCTCCAAAGCCATTACTTTCACTAGTGGATACACACATACGTGCTAAGTCACTTCAGTTGTGTCTGATTCTTTGCGACCCTATCGCCTGTAGCTGACCAGGCTCCTCCATCCAGGGATTCTCCAGGCAAGAATACTGAAGTGGGTTGCAGATGTAGATTGAAAATGTATGTAGATAGCGGAAATTTTAGCTTCAGCTCATCGGCTTTTTTGGTCTTCCTAGGTGGCTCAGTGGTAAAGAATTCACCTCCCAGTATAGGAGATGCAGGAGACACAGGTTTGATTTCTGGGTTGGAAAGATCCCCTGGGGGAGGAAATGGCAACCCACCCCCAGTATTCTTGCCTGGAGAATCCTATGGACAGAGGACCCTGTTGGGCTACAGTCAATAGGGTCGTGAAGAATCAGATACAACTGAGCACGCAAGCATGCCCACACACAATCTGCTTTTTTCTTAGTGATGAATCAGTTTGTGGGAGCAAATAAGATATAAAAGTCATGGTCCTGAGCACCTCACCTAATGAAAGCAAATTTAATGATTCACAATGCTTCTTTCAAATCGTTTTCTTTTCCACTTTCTATACAGTTATAAAATTTTATAGAGGAGATTTTCAAGTCATCTAGACAAATGTCTATTCAATTCTTGAGTTTTATCTGATGGAAAATTTTTGTATTTCTGGGAAATAATCTATGTATCATGCATTTGCTTCACTATCTCAAACCTAACACATACACCAAACTCTTAACTTCTCTTTTCTTGACTTTCCCCATCACTGTTGATATCACTGCCATCTACCTGTTGCTCAAGTCAGAAATAGAATCATTCTTGTCCCGCCCCTTTATCTTTCACATCTAGTTCATCACCCAGTATTTTTGACTCTGTTTCCAAATATCTCATGGATTTCTTTATTAACATGCCTGTGTGTCTGCTTCCCTATCACAAACTGAGTCTCAGGCACCGAAATGTGTCATCCATACTGATCCAATAGCCTTCACTAATTTCTCTGGTTCTGTCCCTGCAGGTTTTTAATCAGTATCCCTGCAAGTGAGAGTGTTTTTTTTTCCCTTCAGTGTAAATCAAATCCTTGACTCTCTTATGTAAAACCCTCCGTCCTTCAATAGCTTCATCCTGTGCCCTGCATTCTCTGCTACTCTCATCTCCTTGTACAGCGCTTATCTATGATGGCCTTCTTTGATTGCATTACATATTATTCCCATTACCACTTTAAGTTGTTTAAGAATTAATTGATATAATGCTGTGTATTTATTTTATGCTTGATCCTTTGTTAGAATTTGAGAGCAGGGCTCATATTATTTTATTCCATGGCTCATAGCACAATAACATAATACCTGGAAAATATGCTATGTGTATTTAATATTTTAAATGTATGCTCAACAAAATCTATATTTAGAGAACTCTAACCTATGGAAAGTTATCCTTTTGTAACTTTAGGATGTATAAACTAAGTTATATTCCTTCATATAGTTATAGATTGTTGTATCCATTTTAATGTGTCTTTGCTCTCACAACCAAATCAAGATCGCATTGATCAATGTCTCTTGTGAAAATATTGAATTTAAGTTGTTTTAGATGTTAAAAATGTTGTACATTCTAATTATTTTAAAAAGTCATTGTCATCTAAATTTCCAAATTTCCAAAAGTTTCCTAGTCTGAGAAAAATCAGTGTATACAAAAGTACAAAATGAAAAAGAGCTTAATGAATATGCCTTTAAAAAAATTTACCAGTTGACTCTTCACTTTCAAAGAGCTTTACATTTAACTATCATGCTGCTTCAAGATAGCACCTCTATTTGCTTATGTTTTAGAAACTTAATTTAAGGATAACTTTTTAGGATTTTATATATAAAATAAATCAAAGTACTCCAGTTTTATTACTACAGTAAATTCAAGTTCTTGAGTGAATCAACGAAATATTTGTAAGAATGAATACTTTGATTTTGCCAATGTGTCAACTTTCAGTTAAGTTTTCAATGAGGTGACTGAGGGGACTTCATGTTTAGATATAAAGAAGGAACAGAAAGATTGGAAAGCTCGGTTGTTAAAAAGTCTTTGCTGGAAGGGATTTAAAAATTGGATTTTAACAACCAAACTCAACTGACATTGATGGCCTCTGCTAGTTACAAAAAAACACAATGAAAAAAATGTCCTGGCAGAATGTGCTGTTCCTGGAAAAAAAAGCCAAAAACTGACAGCCTCTTGTATAGATTTATGAGAAATAGTAAAGAACCTAAATGAAAATAATGTTAAATGGCAAGCATATTATCTCTCTAGGGGAAAATGGAATGAAAATCAAATGTTTCAGTGCTGTATTAACATTAAGTGAAATGGTGAAGTGAACGATTATTCTTTATATTTGATTAATGTGGACAGGCAGTCCAATAATTTAACCCAGAAGAAAAAGAATACAGCATCAGAAACTTTTAGGAAAAATTTTCTCAAATAATCTAGATTATCATTTCGATTTGGTATGAAGCCACTGGCTGTTGGCCAAGAGAGAGTTTCTTTTTAATGAAAAGAGCAGTTTTCTGCAATCATAAAGTTTTAAAGTTTCTTCCCAGAATTTTGGCTGGGGCTCTATGTAACCAGTCCAGTACAACCCCCCTTGGCTTAGTCTACTCTTTATTACTTCATTTAACCATTTTGGCCTTAAATTAGTTTATCACTTTTTAAGAGCATCTTAAAGTACACATACAAAATCACATACTTCAATTAGCTTGACTCATGGTGTAGTAGGCTTTTCTACTCTTTATTACTTCATTTAACCATTTGGCATTGAATTATTTTAACGTATCTGAGAGGGTCTTAAGGTACACATACAAAATCACATTGCTTCAATTAGCTCAGCTTATAAATCAAACTATTTACAACTGTTTGTGTAGGCTTTGACATTCTGACTTCTCTATTTTCTGTACTACCACCTAAAATAGATTTTATTGTAAACTATCTCTAAAATAGATTTTATTATGTTGCTCTTGTTCTTCGAAATTTACTCAATCTCCCACTGCATCTGGCATGAAATGTGAGCATCCTAGCCTAGTGTGCTACCCTTCTGATTATGTTGTCCCATGTTTGCAGTATAATTTTGGCCTCTCAGCTTTATAACCTCTCCTAGAACCTTACCCAGGTACGTTTTTTCTTTACACAGCTTGTTTATCTATACTATCCATTCCTTCTGACTTGTATGTCCCCCCAGGTTGTCTGACTAGACAATTCATACTCTCGCTCCAAGACCCACCTTGATAGTAACCTCCTGTCACTTGCTTTCTGTGATAGGCAGAATAATAAACATTAATAAAATGAATAAAGTCCCTGTCCTATCCCTGGAACCTATGAGCATATGACTTAACATGTCTAAAGGAACTTTGCAGATATTATGAAGTTGAGGATCTTGAGATAGATTATTCTGGTTTATCTGGATGATTTAATTGAGTTTCTAGAAGTGGTCTGTGAAGGAGCTTCATGTCTAATGTGACAAATTTCCTTGACATACAGAAGAAATCCACAAGATTTTTGGGTCTGTCCTAGTAGTTCAGATGGTGAAGCATCTGATGCAGGTGCAGGAGACCCAGGTTCAGTCCCTGGGTGGAGAAGATCCCCTGGAGAAGGGAATGGCAACACACTGCAGTATTCTTGCCTGGAGAATACCACGGACAGAGGAACCTCGCGGGTTACAGTCCATGGGGGATGCAAAAAGTCATATAGGACTGAGTGATTAAGACTTTCACTTTCAACCGACATGAAACACTGACATCTTTGACTAAAAGAGACAAAGAGAGTAAAAAGCGAAAGAAAACTGTCAAGCTCACAAAATTTAACTGGTAGGAAATAGGCAGATCAATTTTTCCAGCTGCAAACAAGTGCTGTACTTCATACAAAAGGAAGGCTGTCTCTGAGGGCAAAGAGCCTCAAGACAAGAAGGCAGAACGTTGAACCACAGAGGATTACTCTCAGGCCTTGAGACCTGTGTGGTTTACCAGCTAGATTTTGAATTTGCTTTTCCTTCCATTTTCTTTCTCTAGAGAGAAAGAAAACTTTTTTTTTTTTTTTAATGGGAATGCTTATGACCTGTACTCCATGTATGTCCCACTGTTGTATTTTGGGAGCAGATAACTTGCTTTCTAATTTCCTAGGTTTACAGATGCAGAAGAATTTTGCCCCTGAATGAATCAGTTCTTATTCATACCTGATTTAGATGACTTAAATGACCAGAATTGGGAATTTTGAGCTGATGAGATTTATATGAGATTTTGGACTTAAGTTGATGCTGTTAACGGGCTGAGACTTTTAGAGATGGTAGAATGGAGTGAATGATTTAACATGTGGGTTGATGTGAAGTTTTATTAATATGTACCAGAGGGCAGACTGTGTTAGACAGAATAATGGCCCCCTAATAACACCTACATCTAAATCTCCTGAACCTGTGAGTACATTATGTCACATGGCAAAGGGTAATTAATATTTCACATGGAATTAAAGTTGCTAATCAGATGAATTTAAGATCAGATTTTTGCCTTAAATAACTTTCTCTAATATTAAAATTATATTACATCATTTCTTTATTTACATTTATCTGGTATGCTGTTGCACATCTTTTTATTTTCAATTTTTTAAAAAAAAATTATTTTAGGTGAATCTGTGTGATTTAGCATAATTTTAATTCTTTCTTTGGAATTCAGTTTAATATATTATTTTTATTATAATCAGTGGGTTAAGTCAATATTCCTTTAATTGAAATGAAAAATATATTTAGTCCAATTTCTGCCATGTTATTATGTTGTCATTTTATACTTTTTAAATCTTCTCACTGGGTGTTTGCTTTGCTTTGATTTTTTTGGTGTGGGTGTGTGTATGTGGGTGTGCGTGTGCAGTTCTTCTGGTATTTAGGAAAGTTTCCATCATTATTTTAGGAGTTGATTTTGTGTTTTATTTCTAAAGTTTAATTATTTTTTCAAGTATGACCTATATATAAAAGAACATATGAGATGTGCACAGCTCAGTAAATTTTTACAAAGTGGAAACACTCATTTAATTATTACCAAGTTGAGGAAATTGAATGTCCCTAGCACCTACAAAGTCCCCTTATACCCTCTCCAATACCACACTTCTAAAGATAACTATGATTCTGACTTTTAAGACCATAGATCATTTTTGATTATTTGGAACCGTATATAATCTGAATTATATATATTATATATATTTTGTGTTCTTTTGTTCAGTGTTATGTTTATGAGATTCATCTGTGTTATTGCACATAGAATAGTTGGCTTATTCCCATTGCTCTGTGGGATTCACTTGTACAACTATAGTAGCATTTATCTCCTTTACTTTTGATGGACATTTAGGATGATTATAGCTCTTGACTCTTAGAGACACTTTATTGAGAACATTCTTGTTCCTTTTTTATGATTCACATATGTATACACTTCAGTTGAGTGTGTAACTGTAAGTAAATTCTTTTGCATAGTTTACAAATATATTCAGGTATAAGGTTTTATGTGTAATATCCTGATAGCTTTCATCAATAAAAGTAATTTTTCTCAATTCCATTTTCTGTTTATGTGTGCATTTTAAATCTTGAACAAATATTAAGCTTTATGCAATAAATTTTTCAACATCTATTTAGATAATAATATGAATTTTCTCCTTATATCTGTTATTATAGTGCATTATACTGATTACTTTTCAAAACTTAAGCCATCTCTAATAAATCAGATAACCAAGATGCAATGAAAAAAATACTTAGAAACATACAAGCTGCTGGAATTGACTCAAAAAGAAATATAAAATCTGAATAAACCTATAGTAAGTATAGAAATTAAATCAATGGTCAAAACGTCCCAACAAAGAAAAGTCTGGGACAGCATGGCTTAACTTATGAATTCTACCAATCCTTTAAAAAAGAATTAACACCAAATCCTTCTCAAAACTCTTCTGAACTTGAGTGGGTTCCTAACATTCTCTGAGGCCAGAATGAGCATGATGTGAATTTAGTTTCAGTTACTGATGTGCTTTCCCTTCATGAATCACAGGCTTGTTATGACCAAGGGGCTTGTGTAACTCAATGGAGCTATGAGCCATGCCATGCGGGGCCAGCCAACCAGCCAATGGATAGGTCATCATGAAGAGTTCTGACAAGATGTGGTCCACTGGAGAAGGAAATGACAACCCACTCCAGTATTCTCACCTGGAGAGCCCCAGGGACAGTATGAAAAGGCAAAAATATATGATGCAGGAAGAGAGCCCCCCAGGTCAGAAGGTGTCCTATATGTTACTGGGGAAGAGGGGAGGGCAATTACTAATAGCTCCAGTGAGAATGAAGTGGCTGGGCCAAAGCAGAAATGACGCTCAACTGTGGTCGTGTCTAGTGTTAAAAGTGAAGTCTGACACTGTATTCATAGGTAGGACTGTTGCTGAAGTTGAAGCTCCAATACTTTGGCCACCTGATGCCAACAGCTGACTCAATGGAAAAGACTCTGATGCTGGGAAAGATTGAAGGCAAAAGGAGAAGGGCATGGTAGAGAATGAGATGGTTACATGGCATCACCAACTCAGTGGACATAAATCTGAGCAAACTCTGGGAGATGATGGAGGGCAGAGGAGACTGGCATGCTCTGTACACGATGTGCTCTGTACATGGGGTCGCAGAGAGTTGGACGTGACTGAACAACAGCAGCACTGATGTATTTGGAATTAGTGCCATCACTTGGTTTTATGCTTGCTATTTGCCCTACCTTTCCAATCTTCTCCCTAGATCCCACTTTTCTGCCTTCTATTAGATTGCTTAGGAGTTGATTTTTTTGAAAGATTATTGAATCCTGTAGTGCCATCCTTCCCAGGTGGCACTAGTGGTAAAGAATCTGCCTGCCAGTGCAAGAGATGTAAGAGACGCTCTTTCCATCCCTGGGTCAGGAAGATCCCCTGGAGGAGGTCATGGCAACCCACTCCAGTATCCTTGCCTGGAGAATCCCATGGACAGAGGAGCCTTGGAGGGCTATGGTCCACAGGGCCACAAAGAGTCGGACACAAGTGAAACATCTTAGCATTCATGCAATCTTGTTTCTGCCATTTTCCTCAGAATAGAATCTTTGACTCTTTTGCTTTCAACCATTTTATGTCATCATGCTTTTAGAATTTCTAATAGCATAAAGATCGGTTTTTAAATGTAGTTTTAGAATAACTGTCTTTTAAAAGGAAAATTTCATGTATATTTGATGTAAATTTAGTATTCTTGGGATGTGTATGTGTGTGTGTATGTATGTATATGTGTGTTATGAGCTGATTTCGGTAGGTTTATTTTTTTGATGAGGATTCAGAGTTCCCTAGGTTTTGAAAGGATCTTTAAATATTGACTTCCCATGGCATTCCATTTGGAGTCTAGGGGTTTTAAATAATCCTGGGCAGTTTTTATGATGATTTCTGTGCTTGTGGCTCCTGTACCATACAGGCTGTGTAAATTTAGACATCACACATGTGCACTGTGACTTTTCCCTGTGTGTCTTCAATCATAGGCCCTGGACTGATCTGAAGCCTCCTCAGTCTCGTGTGCAAAACTTTCAGTCCCTCTGTGGGATTTTGCAGCCCATCAAAGCTAAGCTCCTAGCTTCGTGCTAGGGTGTCAGCTTCAAACTCTGACTTGCATGGTTCAGGAAACAATCGTTCACATCACCAAATGGATGTTGGAAACCACTTTCAGTTCCCTCATTTACAGAGGCCAAATCCTTATGGTCTGCTCATTATCGCATGTGTATCATTCAGCTTTGATTCTTCTCATCATTTCTAGCGCCTGAGAATTACTTTTTGCTTTTCGGTTTCATTTTATTCTGTATTTCTAGATAATTGCAGTCAGATGAATATCTGTATCAAATTAGTTGACCACATTGTATGGGGTTTTAGCAATTAAATTAAAAAAAATCTACTTTAATGATAAAAAATGTGTGTCATAGTTTGAAAAAACTCGGGTCAATTAGCAAGTCATATAGCTATTGATTCAAGTTTGGTAAGAACATTCTTTCCTTCACATTGTAGAATCTAGAAACTTGAGATTAAGATAATTTGCACTGGTCTGTTAAAAGAATTCATTACTGAGGTTGCTAAACCATTGGACTTGCTTCTGAAAAGCCACAAATTGACGTGCTCTGACCTTTTGTTAAAGTAAGAAAAATAGATCATTTTTTTAAAAGGACCTGCGAAAGATCCTGACAACATGGGTTGTCAGCTCAGACTCCGTGAAAGCGGCACTGGAAAACTAGCCCTCTATATGTACTGCTCACTTCCCCAACAATGTGGATTTCTTGTGTTCATTTCTTAGTCCTTCTTTCTCCCTTCCTTCCTCTCTTTTTTTGTTCTTTCTTTCCTTCCACAGATATTTACTGAGGACACAAAGCTACATTACCTGTAGCACTGAAAATTATTCTTGTTGCCTGAGGTGTCTCATCTGGGAATTTCATTCTAATCGTCCCATGACCCTGCACCTCAAGAAACCGCCTATCCAAAAACAATTGCTGAGAGTAACCCAAGATCTTCATAACTCATTCATTCTTTACTTCCGCATTATAAACCTCTCACTCGTTATTATTTATTACACTTATTTCTCTGTCTCCATGTATACTCATGTGCCCTTTCCCATGTGATATTACATCAAATGTGATTAGAGTATTCATTACCTTCCATCAGGGAATATTTCTTTTTTCTTTCCTCCACAGAAATGCGCATAGCTCTTGTATCAGCCCATAGTTCCTAAGCAGACAGCTTCACACAACCCCAGGATGGCATTAGGAACAGAGGCCACTATAAATAAATGGTAAGGAAAATTTTAGTGATGCAAGGGAACCTGTTGGATAAGCTGACTCTTAACTCCAGTGAAGTAAGAAGCCAGTGTTCCAGATTCCATTCAAATCTTGCAGAATTGAATTTACAAATGGCTCTGCTCGGACCCAGTCCCCTGGAATCCTATTGCCAATAGCTTGCTGTATCAAAGGCGGTTTTGGAACCATATTGAGATTCCACAGGACATGACTAAGATTTTTCTGGAAGCACTTGGGATAGCTCTATGGTTTGAACAATGATGTAGTTTTAGGCTCACAGTTACAGAAAAAGACAATGTGCTAGATGAGATACAAATAGCAACTACAACTTGCTCTAAATCCCTGATTTCTCTAGTTTTGCTCTCAGGAGTCACTCATCAGCCTAGGTAATCAAAATGAGACCACTTTCATATCAACTTTATTTCCTAATAAGGACTTAAGAAAACTGAAAATATGTAAAACTTTATGATAGCTTAGAGAGTAGCAAATATATGTTCTTGCTGTTTAGTTGCTAAATCATGTCCGACTCTTTGAGACCCCATGGACTGCAGCACAGGCTTCCCTGTCCTTCACTGTCTCCCGGAGTTTGCTCAGGTTCATGTCCATTGAGGCAGTGATGCTATCCAACCATCTCATCCTCTGCTTCCCTCTTCTCCTATATAGCAAGTATATAATACACTGAAGAACAAAAAATATCTATTCATGTCTCTTCTGATCTGATAAATGGAAAGATTTCGAGCCTACATTTTCTGTGGCGAGTGGGTGGCATTCAGCCCCAGATGCTTGCTCCTACCTCAGGACCTTTGTGCCAACTACCTAAAGCCTTCTTCCCTCCGAGCTTCACACAGCTCAGATAAAGGTTATCTCTTCAGAGGTGTTTCCTTGGCCACCCAATGCTTTCTCTGGCTACCCAAAGTAAAATGGGGGCCGCTTCATTCATATCATGTGATTCTTCAAAAATTCTCTGCCTAAACTGCATCACCACAGGATAATTTTTGTTATTCTTTGTCATTTGAGTATCTTTTTTCTCCCTCACTCCACAATGAATTTATATGCCTAGTAATATTTATAAGTACTATAAATTCTGATAAATTTATAATATAAATTCAGATATTATAAATTTTGTCTTGTTGAATACAGGATACTTCTTATTTCTAGAAATATTCTTGCTGTAGTTCTTGGAGGAGGTGAAGTCATTTAGAAATAGTCTGGGGGATGGGAATGGTTGTGAGGGGTTTTTGGACCTTGCTTCTAAGCTTTGGTAAATGAGACCAGAATAACATTTAGTCTACAGCAAATTTTCTGTTAACTACTGAGGCGAGAACTTTCTTAGAACTTTAGGCAACTCCATGTGAACCATGATGTGTCCCATTCTAGCTACTGAGAATAGTTACTATTCCCAACTCTGTTGTGACCTCCAGCACCATTCCCTCAACTCCTTTCGGTTGTTTCTTTGGCCTTAGGTGATTCTAAGGGGGCTTTCTAATCACCTGCACGGGCTTTCTAATATCCAACAGAATGCTTTTGGGAAAAGCATTGCAGAGTGTTCCATCCCAGCAACTCTCCCTTCTTAATACTTTGCTCTGTGAACTCTGGTTCCCCTGACTCCCAGCTCTTTCCACTCAACTCAGTGACTCCACTGGACTGTGTGAGTCTGTTCCTTCCCCGCTGCCCCATCTCCTTCTGTGGTTTGGACACCTCTAGGCAGTAAGACCAAACAATTGTAGGGCTCATCTCATTTGGTGTTCACTTTCCAGAGACCACTGTCCTCCATAATCCAATGTAAAATGTCTTGAGAGCCATTGATTTATATATTTGGTCCAATGTTTTGGTTTTTTCAGACATAAGAGTAGATTTGCTACTTGTTACTCCAGTGTGGCCAGAAGTAGGAGCCCCACATATGAATTTTAATTTAAATTTAATTTGAAGAATAAGAACATTTCTGGTTTTATTAATTAATGTGCTCTCAGGATATGATAGTGCTTGACACTAAGTAGGATATCAGCAAATATTTATTAAATGAAATAATGCAACTGATTTGAATCAGCTATCAAAAGATCTGAATTTATTTTTCAATGAATCAAAATGTACTCTAAATGAATTACTGTACATCGAATATAAAATTGAAAGTACTCTGTAAATATATACTATCTTTGTTTTAATTTTCTTGTATTATTAGAATGATTTACTAAATTATAGACATAACTCAACTTATTACTGTATCATTAAGAACTTGAAGCTGAGGGACCTAAAGCATTCACAGATACATGTCTGATTATAGTGTAAAAGCTGCAAATATACTGCTCAAATTCAAATAATTGCAAATATAAACTATAAATCTGTTTTAAAATTCATAGTATTTATTAAAAGTATTTTGGTCTGTCCTGGGGATGTTTTATACTTTTTGATGCTTCTTAGCATGTGATTATCTATTCTTGAGAAAGAAAAAGTAAAGTGATTCAAATATATAAACCATGTAACCATAACTTTCATAAAAAATGACTTTTTATTTAAAAATAATAGCATTTAATTTCAATTATGGATATTTTATAACTCAACAATAATTATTTAAATAACCTTTAGCTCATCTAACAGGTCAGAAATTCACAACTAATCCTGAATTTCAGAGAAAATGTAACACATATTGTAGTTAGTGGTATGCTGGTAGTTTAACAACTGACTTCCCTGTTGGCTCAGATGGTTAAGAATCTGCCTGCAGTGCAGGAAACGCAGGTTTGATCCTGGGTTGGGAAGATCCAGGATGACAACACACTCCAGTATTCTTACCTAGAGAATTCCATGAACATAGGAGCCTGACAGGCTACAGTGCACGGGTTTGCAAAGAGTCGGACACGACTAAGTGACTAACCCTTCCACTTTCTTCTCTTAAAAAAAAAAAAAAATGAAACAAAGTCGAACAATAAAGTCTTGATTTGTAGTGGTTGCCCATTGTTATGGGTTAAATTGTGCCTTCTTAAAAGATTTGTTGAATAGGTTGAATACTAATCCAGGAAGCATGGCTACAGGGGACCATGGTTTCAGACTTCTAGCTTCCAGAACTCTGAGAGAATATATTTCTGTTGTTTTAAGCCACTTAGTTTATGGTACTTGCTTATGAAATCTGATATATACATGAAGTAATTAATTTCATTATGGCCAATTTCAACCTACTGACATGAAATCATTTAGTGCATATCTAGGAAAAGATGTTGACAATGGGTTCCTGCCAGCTGGTATGAGTAGCCTCTAGCATACCACTGATCATAGCATTTTCTATGGATTCTTGAATATAAATTAGTTCACAGAGTCTTTATCCATTAATTTATTTAACAAATGTACAATGAGCACTACTATGAACCAAGAACTAGTTTAAAATCTGAAATTATATTGATATAAGTGAACAGAAAAGATGAAAAACATCTCTGCCTATGTGGCGCTTCCATTTTACTGGAAGGACATAGAAAATATATTTATATGGTATGTCAGATAGTGATATTTTAAGGAGAAAGGGGGACTAGAAAAGAGGAATTGAGAGAAAGATCCCAACTTTAAATAGGGAAAGACCTCTATGAGAATGTGATATATGAGCAGACTTGAAAAAAGTGAAAGAGAAAGCTATGCAAATATTCAAGTTATGAGAATTCCAGAATTCCAGGCAGAAAAAAAAAGCTGGTGCAAAGATCCGAAGGCCAGGGTATATCTCTGGCTCACTGAAGAACAGCAAGGTGGCCAGGGTGGCTAGAGTAGAATAAAAGGTAGACTTGTGGAAATGAGAAAGTTTAACAGGGTTCAGAATAAGCAGGGTTTTTTAAGGTACTCTTTAAAAGGTTTGGGGTGAGATGAAAAGGCACTGGTTTGCTGTAAGCAGAGGAGTGACAGAGTCTGGTTTATGCTCTAATCAGAATCAGTCTGCCTCCTTATTGCATTCTTTTTCTAAATCTCTTGCCTCACTTCAGTTGGTTCTTAACAATTATCTGGGAAACTGAAGCCTCTCACTCAAACAGCATAAGAGCTTGAAAAAAGAAAGATTCAGCAGCAATAACACTGCCAGAGATTTAAAACAGGGAGCAAAGAATTGTCGTTTCATTCTGTAGAATTTTACAAGCTTCCCAACAAAATGAAAAGACTCTACTGATAGTCATGGCTTCATTTACCATAAGCATTGAGATGGAGTTTCTGAGGTGTCTTTTATTGGAACTGTTGTAATAGCAAAGTCTTTCTATAACAATTTCCAAAGCATAAAGGATAGAGAAATCTTCTAGAACAGTGCCTCTCAAACTCTCTTCCTTTTTTGTAAGCCCCAATCTAGTATGGATTGTACTTTGATAAAATATAAAAAAGATAAATTGCTAAGAAATTAAATACAGCATAAAGACACACAAATACAAGCCCAAAGTTATATTATTAGATTCAACAGGCATAAAATCTCGTGTCAGTAAATATAATAAAATAAAGGAGAAAAGAAAGAATTACAAAAAAAAAATTTGTTATTCATCGAAAGTTTGTGCCCAGATGACTAGTAGAGAAAATTACTATTATACTTGTAACTTTTAATATTCTATAATTATAAATAAACTTGAAGTTGTAAGCAAAGTAGAGACTCTGTATGTTAAGTGCTTATGTGGACATTTTGAACAAAACCCATGCATATCAACATTTAAAAACTTTTAATGGTAAATGAGTTTATTAAATTATCTAATCTCAGTTGGATGAACAAAGATGCTTCCATAAGATTATGCATGTATAAACTACTTCTTTATTTTGTTTTTCTAAAATTCCTTGTAGAATAACCAGCCTCACAAAAGTCTATTGATGAAAATAGAACAAGAGATTTTATAGAAATTTCAGCAAGTTTTGGATATTTATTTTAAATTTTGGAATCAAGTGAAGTGAATGATGATATATTTTTAAAGGTCATTCTTAATTCTTTATCAGTAACCAGTTCCAATAATTTATTCCATAATTTTTGGTTCAACTTAAATTATCTTTTGTTGAAATATGTGAATTCTGGATACATTAATTTCTTGCATGAAGATTTTAAAATAAATGGTAACTTTAGTATTATTCCATCTGCTACGGACTGAATTGAATATCTGCAAATTCATCTCTTAGAGCCCTAACCTCTGATGTGACTGTATTTGGACATATGGCCTTTAGGAATTTAAATAAGGTTAAATAAGGTCATAAGAGTGCAGCCCTGATCCAATAGGATTAGTGTCCTTGTTAGAAAAAGCACCGGAGAGTTTGTTCCCTCTCACTGTGTCTCTGTTTATGCCAAGGAAAGTTCATGTGATTACATAGTCAGCAAGCCAGGAAGAGGGCTCTCAGCAAAGCTGAATCCATTGGAACCTTGATCTTGGACTTCTGAACTGTGAGAAAATTAATTTCTGTTGTTTAAGCCACCAGTCTCCAGCTATGATATTTTGTTAGGTAGTCCAAGGAGAATAAAGGAATCAAATTCATAGTGTTTGCTGACAACACTTTGCAGATGATAATATCAAGATCATTTTTTTACTTATTGACCATTATTTTAAAGTTAAAACTGTGATACAATGCAGGAAACCCAAGTTCGATCCCTGGGTCAGAAAAATCCCCTGGAGAAGGAAATGGAAACCCACTCCAGTATTCTTGCCTGGGGAATTCCATGGACAGAGGGGCCTGGTGGGCTACAGTCCATGGGGTTGCAAAGAGTCAGACACAGCTGAGCAGCTAACATAGCAATCTACAAAAAAACCTGTTCTTTGCAGTTTCTAACTTTTTTTTTTTTTCAGTTTCTAACTTTTAATTTTGCTCTTTAATCTTAGTGTACCTTTGGAAAAGTAATTGAATTATTGCTTTTCATACAAATATAAAGGTTATTAAGTATATCCAAAGTATCAGTCAATACAGCAAGTCAGACTTTCCTATTAATATGTTTAAATGTCAGAGCAAACTTTATTTCTTATCCTGAAGAAACAAAGTGCTTATTTTGCAGTTTAGACACTCCTGACACAATTTCTTTCTTCAATACCAGAAATAACTGTTTATGGTCAGATTCCATATTATCATAACTGGCTGTGTGGGGAAAAACATAAAAAAGAATCTCCAATTTGTAGTATTTACTGGTTTACTTCATGGGAAATAGATGGGGAAACAGTGGAAACAGTGTCAGACTTTATTTTGGGGGGCTCCAAAATCACTGCAGATGGTGATTGCAGCCATGAAATTAAAAGACGCCTGCTCCTTGGAAGGAAAGTTATGACCAACCTGGATAGCATATTTAAAAGCAGAGACATTACTTTGCCAACAAGGGTCCGTCTGGTCAAGGCTATGGTTTTTCCAGTGGTCATGTATGAATGTGAGAGTTGGACTGTGAAGAAAGCTGAGCGCCAAAGAGTTGATGCTTTTGAACTGTGGTGTTGGAGAAGACTCTTGAGAGTCCTTTGGACTGCAAGGAGATCCAACCAGTCCATCCTAAAGGAGATCAGTCCTGGGTGTTCATTGGAGGGACTGATGCTGAAGCTGAAACTCCAGTACTTTGGCCACCTCATGTGAAGAGTTGACTCATTGGAAAAGACCCTGATGCTGGGAGGGATTGGGGGCAGGAGGAGAAGGGGACAACAGAGGATGAGATGGCTGGATGGCATCACCGACTCGATGGACATGAGTTTGAGTAAACTATGGGAGTTGGTGTTGGACAGGGAGGCCTGGCATGCTGTGATTCATGGGGTCGCAAAGAGCCAGAGACGACTGAGCGACTGAACTGAACTGAACTGAACTGAACTGGTTTACTTGAAGTGTGTATCACCATTGTTGATAATTTTAGTCTATGAAGACAGTTTTCAGAAGAGAAATGCTAATAGTCAGTTCTGAGAAGCCAATATAGGGTCTTACGTAACTCAAAATTTATGCTATGTCACTAGCGTTGTTTACTTCAGCTGACTTTTTTTTTTAAATCAAGACTTTCTCAATGAGGGAAGCATTGCACTGATTTGCATTCTCTCACAAGGGACATAACTTAGGTAAGTACTTCCAAATGTTTTCCTGATGCTGACAGTTGCAACATCAGAACATACCTTTATATAAAGCAGAAACTGTCAACCACATTTGTGGATAAAACAATTCTTCATAATTTTATAAAATTTAGAGCTACTTGTACTTCTCAGCCATAAAGCTGAAAGAGAATTTAAATCAGAGCAGAGATTTATTTCTTCTAATTTTTATCATTTTCAAACCACACATATACTAAAAGAACTGCCACAAAAAACAATATTTGCACATTCATCAACTTACAGTGAAAGAATGCTTTGCCAGTTTTATTTATTCAGGGAGTTAGTTTTCCACATCATTAGGCAGTTTGGGAAATCATCAAGCTATGATGGTATCAGAAAGTAGACCTTGAATTACCTTCTTTACCAGAATCATTGAACATTTCTAAGCAAATGCAGTCATTCACTAATGTCTTATCAACTATATATGTATTTAATTTTTAGTAATTGCAAATGCCATTTCATATAAAACCCATGAAACACTAATATTTATGCATGGAATATTGAATATATGCTTTTATCAGATTTTGAATTCAATGCCTTGTTTTTCAAATGATTCTTATGGTTTTAAATTTTAATCTTTTATGTTTTGTGTATACAACAGTATACATGGATAAGACATTGCAAGATCCCCAGTGGAATACCTGAAACTGCAAATAATACTGATTCATATATATACTATAATTTTTCTATACACGCATACTATGATAAAGTTTAATTTCTAGATTATGCACATCAAGAGATTAATAACAACAACAAATAATAAAATAGAATAATTATCCATTCGTCTGCTGATGGGCATCTAGGTTGCTTCCATGTCCTGGCTATTATAAACAGTGCTGCGATGAACATTGGTGTGCACGTGTCTCTTTCAGATCTGGTTTCCTCAGTGTGTATGCCCAGAAGTGGGATTGCTGGGTCATATGGCAGTTCTATTTCCAGTTTTTTAAGAAATCTCCACACTGTTCTCCATAGCGGCTGTACTAGTTTGCATTCCCACCAACAGTGTAAGAGGGTTCCCTTTTCTCCACACCCTCTCCAGCATTTATTGCTTGCAGACTTTTGGATAGCAGCCATCCTGACTGGCGCAGAGACATTAAAAAAAATAGAATAATTAAAACAATATTCTGTAATAAAAGTTGTGTAAACTGGTTTCTTTCAAAATATCTTATTGTACAAATTTAATGCCTTTTCCATCTTCACTAAACACTTGTCATACACTGTGGTTGTCACTTTTTCAGTTTGAGGTACAGTAGCTAAATTAGCACAAGTTTCTTTTTCCTTCTTCACAATTTCATGGAAAGAAGATATGTTTTTACTTTAGATCTTAGCAACTTCACCATACAGTTTTTTTCTTTCCTTATTAAGTTGAGAACTTTCATCTTTTCACTTAAAAGAAGCATTTTATGCCTTCTCTTTGGTATATCTTGATTGCCAATATCACCACTCTTGGACTTTGGGGCCATTATTATTAATAAGTAAAATAAGGGTCACTTGAACACAAGTAATATCTCAGTAGTCAATCTGACAACTGAGATAAGATGGCTACTAAGTGACTAACAGGTAGGATATCCTGGAAAAAGGGTATTCACACCTTCGGCTCAATGAAGCAGGACCTCCAGAGATTTCATCATTCTACTCAGGTGTTCACCCATGTCTCTTTGCGACCCCATGGACTGAAGCCCACCAGACTCCTCTGTCCATGGGATTTCTCAGGCAAGAATACTGGAATAGGTTGCCATTTCCTCCTCCAGAGGATCATCTGGACCCAGGGATTGAAACTACATCTCTTGGATTCTTTACCACAAGCCTGAGAGGCCAGGATTCTCAGAACAGCATGCAATTTAAAACTTATAAAATGTTTATTTTTTTAATTTTTCATTTAATATTTTCAGACCATGTTTGACTGTGGAAAACTGAAACAGAGGAAAGCAAAACTGTAGAAAAGGGTGCTGGGAGGGGGGTGGTAGGGTGGGGGAGTGGGTACTACAAACAAATTCATTTTGATGATTTCACAAATTCATTAGCTAAAATAGCCTCACAAATAATGCATTATGGTTTCAGCATTTCATCATCAATTAGGAATAAATTCAACATATAAGCCAATATATTTTCAGGTAAATTTCATTGGAACTCTTTTTGCCCTGTTTCTATGAAATCGAAATTGTCCACATTGTCCACATTCAAATACCATTGCCACACTCAGCAAATTGTGTCTTTTCGTGTAAGGAAAAATTCTGGTGAAGCTTGTGAGACCACATACAACTGGAATTAAAGTAAATAATGAAAATTTTATTTCTCTGGTATAGAAAGTCATCTTGTATGATAAGTTATAAAACAGTCAATTAAAATTTAATGTCATTGTAAAAGCAAACTGATAAAAAATAAGTATTTACTCTCAGATTTTATATAGTTTGGGGTTACATTTGGCAAAGTAATTTCAAAAGGTCACACGTTGTAGCTGAGTTCTACTGCATATGACTGTTGAGTCACAGGCAATTCACCATATGAATTGGAAAAGGAAGTGGTTAAACCCTATTCAAAGACATGAGTCCACCCATCAGGTTCTTACACCTTGCAACAATGTCTAACTGCTTTAAGTTTTTCTAAATGCTTACTCTCAGTATCTCCTCATCAATTAGTAACAAATAGTTCATGAACTGGCACCAATATTTGGATCACACTGTTCAGTACATTGGTTACATCATGAGATTGATGATAAAGAACTGCTATATCTAGTAAGACTTCATCATGACCTATATATCATGATAAGTATTTTATATGGATTATCTAGTTTAATTCTGACACAGCTCTTAATAGGGTGACATCATTTTCATCCCCAATTTATTATAGGTGGAGTAACAGAGGCTTAGAAAGTTTAACTAACCAGTCCCTATCCTCACATTATGTCTTCATATTAGCTGAATGAGAGACGAACTATGATGCTACCTCGGTAGTAGAATTTTAAGGAAGAAAAAAAGACCTATTTGTCCACAAGTAGTTCCCCACAGGCCCACCCTTCTTTTACACTGGCTTGAAATTGTCATTAATACATGAGAAATGGCCTTCAGAAGGTTTAAGAAATTGCCTCCATATTTGCAAGGCTGTGTCCACTGTTTATCAGTAGACATCTTTGCCCTACATTTTTGCTAGGAGAGGAAGATAATCACAAGTCTCCAGGTGGCAGATAATTCCAGGCTCAGGATGACAGAGGTGGGTTAGGTCTTGGAGTGAAGAGTAGATGAGAAAATAAGGATACCTGATGTGACCTTGATCAGCTTCAGCTGCTTGAGAATTAATTCCTTTCATTCTTCCTCTTTTGTCTTTCGATATCTTCCATTTTTCTCCCCCACCTTCTTTTTCTACTGAAACATCATAACTTTAGAAATAAGGCTTCTGTTTGAATTTTGATTCCGTTTGTACAGAAGTAAAAAGTGACACTATCCCCTCATTCTCTTTTGCTTTTCAGCAGGCAGAGTGACCTCTAAATGCCTGTCCTAGATAATTAAATAAAGATACCTACATTTTTTTTCAGTTCTTTATTCATGGCAATAACTAATTTTAAAACTAAATATAAACTAATTGTGACCCCTACCCCAGTTCTTGGTTCATCAACACTGTCAACTAAGCCTTCATCAGTTCAGTCACTCAGTCGTGTCTGACTCTTTGTGACCTCATAGACTGCAGCATGCCAGGCTTCCCTGTCCATCACCAACTCCCAGAGCTTACTCAAATTCATGTCCATCGAGTCAGTCATCCACTGAGTTGGATGAGATGCCATCCAACCATCTCATCCTCTGTCATCCCCTTCTCCTCCTGCCTTCAATCATTCTCAGCATCAGGGTGTTTTCAAATGAGTCAGTTCTTCACATCAGGTGGTCAAAGTATTGGAGTTTCAGCTTCGGCATCAGTCCTTCCAATGAATATTCAGGACTGATTTCCTTTAGGATCACTGGTTGGATTGCCTTGCCATCCAAGGGACTCTCAAGAGTCTTCTCCAACACCACAATTCAAAAACATCAATTCTTCTGTGCTCAGCTTTCTTTATAGTCCAACTCTCACATCCATACATGACCACTGGAAAAAGCAAAGCTTTGACTAGATGGACCTTTGTCAGCAAAATAATGTCTCTGCTTTTTAATGCAATGTAATTAGGCTGTGTGTGCATGTGTGTGTACATGTCTATGTTTGTTTCTACATTTTTTCATCTGGGAATTCTAGAACCAAAGAATCTTCACAGGTACCAACACTCTAGTACTTTCTAGAACAAACTTTCTAAAACAAATCTAATCTTGCCACATTCCTGCTGAAAATCTGAGTAGTTTTTCATCATCCTAAATGAAATCCAAAACCCTTAACAAAGATGTTAAGGTTCTTCTAGGTCTCATCCTTTTGCTTGTCCTATCTTTCCTTACCTTGAATGCTCTAGACTGAAAGCCTCACTGTTGTTTGACAGTTTTGTTGCCTCTTTAGCTGGTCCCTCTTCCAGTCTTCCCTTTTACTTGTGCAACTTCAACTCATCCTTTAGGTTTCATCGTGGATGTTATTTCACCTTGGGTAAAATCTCCCTTGGCAAGACCCCTTTGCTCCTTCTCTGTGCTTCTGCAGCCTATCTTCTTTTTCTTTCAGTAAGTGCAACTCTATGGCTATTGTGTATTTAGTGGCCAGACTACCCACCCCTATAATTACCTTGATGGCAGGAGCCTTGCCTCTACTTTTGAGCAATATTATCTGCAGCAGTCAGCAAAATGCTGAACTCAGGCAAGACTCTCAGTGAATGAATGTTGAGTGAATAAAGCCATTCTCAGTTATTATTGAAAATGCTGTCATTACCTCCGAAATATTTCTCATAATTGACATCGCTTGACTTAAATTACATTACCCTATGTTCCTTCAACCTTTGTAACTATAGTTAAGCATTGTAATTTATGGAATGTTGTGCTTGTCTACATGTGTTTTTAAAAATATTATTTTTGTTATGCTTTTCTTCTTTCCCTGGTTATATGATAATCTTTGGATTATTTTTAAAGAATTATAGTTTTATTATCGGGTACACACAGTCTCTTGAATTCATTACACAAATCAAGTTGCTTTACTCTCAAGACTGTAATTATTTTAATTGAACATAAATAAGAGTTTCTAAAATGTTTTTGTATGGCTTTTAAAATGAATACTATTGCATTTTTTTACTATCAGTTTGCTTATTAAATTATTTTAACTGATATAATGCAAAAGTAACAATTCTACAGCCCCTATCAAGTTGGAATAGGGAGAATAAAAAATAATATTCTCTTATTAATATCAGAATTTATCGAGTAGAAGGAATCTTATTATAAGTTTTGACTGTGAGATTTCACAGGACTAGAACACTGCTTTTGTGAGAAGAGAAGAGTAGCCTTGTGAAAGGATTGCTGTTTAAAATGTTGAGGTGGGGGGGATCAGGAGCCCTGTGTGTTCGTGAGGAAGGCTTAAGGCATGTGGCTTTCCGTTAAATGTTCGCCCTGATCATTCACAGCTCCATTTCCAGAGCCCAGATAGAAAATGAGGTCAAAATTGGGAAACGGAGCAGCAGAAGCTACTAGAGGCTGTGAATGTGCCTCATATGAGTTCAGCCCTGACTGAGAATGATCAGCACCCGGCACAGCAGGATTCAGTCCAGACTCCTGAGGTTGAGCAGATGCCCACGGCACATCTGTGGCCAAGCACTGTCTACAGCATCACCACCACCTACTTACCACCACCACCCTACTACCACCATCATCCTACTACCACCATCACCCTACAACCACCATCACCCTACTACCACCATCACCCTACTACCACCACACCACCACCATCACCCTACAACCACCCTACCACCACCACCACCACCCTACCACCACCACCACCACCACCACCCTACTACCATCATCCTACAACCATCCTACCACTACCACCACCCTACTACCACCACCTACCTACCACCACCACCATCACCCTACCACCATCACCCTACAACCACCCTACCACCACCTACCTGCCACCATCACCCTACTACCACCATCATCCTACCACCACCACCATCATCCTACCACCACTATCACCCTACAACCACCCTACCACCACCTACTTACCACCACCACCCTACTACCACCACCATCCTACCACTACCACCCTATTACCACCATCACCCTACAACCACTACCACCACCACCCTACTACCACCATCACCACCACCATCACCCTACAACCACCCTACCACCACCACCACCACCACCACCACCACCCTACCACCATCACCCTACAACCACCCTACCACCACCACCCTACCACCACCATCATCCTACCACCACCATCACCCTACAACCACCCTACCACCACCACCCTACCACCACCACCCTACTATCACCATCATCCTACCAGCACCATCACCACCACCATCACCCTACAACCACCCTGCCACCACCTACCTACCACCACCACCCTACTACCACCACCACCCTACCACCACCACCCTACTACCACCACCACCCTACCACCATCACCCTACAACCACCCTACCACCACCACCCTACCACCATCACCCTACAACCACCCTACCACCACCCTACCACCATCACCCTACAACCACCCTACCACCACTACCCTACTACCACCATCATCCTACCACCACCATCACCCTACAACCACCACCACCACCCTACCACCATCACCCTACAACCACCACCCTACCACCATCACCACCATCACCACCATCACCACTACCACCACCACCACCACCACAACCACTACCACCAGCCTTCCAGAATCAACAAGGAAAGAAAAATCTATAATAGGCGTCAGGAGAGCTGCTGGCTCACTGCTTTCAAGTGTGCTTCATAGAGAATTCACCAAAACAATATCCCCATCAAAAATCCCAATACTACACCTAAACAATGAAAAATTTTCAAAAGTCTCTGTAAATATGTTTAACAAGTGGTATACAGAAGAAATGTTTAAAATATGTACAGACAAGGAGTTGCTTTAAGGATGTTCTTCTGTGACTTTTTATTTGTTAGTATTCCCTGACATCTCACCTGTGATAGATTTAAGACCTCATACAAAACTTGAGCAATTAACACTTCAAAGGATATTCACCAACTAATCTTAGTTTGAATATTTTCTCTATCATGTTTTGGTTGTCCTTGATTTTATGACCTCTTGGATCTAACACCAACTCTAATTTCTAGAAGAAGGTCATCTACAGGGAGCGGGAAAGGGCTTTGTCCAATGGCAAAGGGGATGTAGAGATTTCCCCACTAAACCCCTTGAAGTTTTCCCAACTTCAGGTTGGCTGTATTCATACATAAAAGTTTCCTCTTATGAAGTCCTTCTCTGTATTGGAGTACAAAAGGTCAGGAGGTCACACTTTCTCTGCTTCCAGCACCGACATATGCTACTTGCTTTTACAAACTTACGGATTTTGTCTAAAGAATGAAAATAAACATTAGAGAAGGCTCATTTCGTTTCATACTTTTAAAAATTATAGGTTTCTTATTTGGACTATAAGCACGCATAAAAGTCTAACATAATATTAAAACTTAGGAGACACAGACTTTATCCCTAAGCTTAACATCACAAAAAGTAATTATTTCCTTCAAGTAATAAGTCATCTTGATTTTAAATACAGATTCATAGACAGGATTTCTTGAAAGCCTAAACTGGTTTTACTTTTCCCTCCTTTTCAGTATGACATGAACAATAAATCTCATCCTCAAGCTGCTATAGGTGTAGTTATGATATAAATGTGAATAAATCTAAATAATTAAACTAGTTCAAGCCTTTCTAGCTAGAGGATATGGAAAGATAAAAGAGTGGGCCTTTTTTTCTCTTCATCTATTTGATTGGCAATCATTTTTCAAGGATTTGTTCCCCAAAATACTCAGGTCATTTACCACCAGGGGCAGAGCTAAATGACCTCAATAAATAATAGTTTTACAATACCTTGAGGACCTCCTGTCATCCTCAGGCTAACAATTCCTAGGACGAAATTTTGCCCACATCCTTACCTCTTGCTAATGTCTCTATATGCTCCAATGAACAGACCCTAAATTCTTTGAATGAGTCTTGGTCTTTCCTGTGTGCTGGATAATCTTTCAGGAACCTTCTTCCCATCCGGATCTGACTAATGCCTACTCATCCTTTAGGTCTCAGTTCAGACATCACTTTCTCAGGAAAGCCATCCCTAATCATCTCTTCACCCACACTCACATATACACCAGACTAATTGGACTCTGAAGCCCCTCCTTCTCCAATTACTGGTCGTTTCTCCTTCTTTACCTCCATAATATTTGCAAGTCTTGTTTAATGTCTGTTTTCCCCAAGTCTGTAACACTAGGGAGGAAGAGGATAGCATTTCTCATTCTCAATTGAATCCTGAGCAGAGCAGAGCATCTGGTACATAGAGGGTGCTAAGTAAATGAGGAAGGAAAGAAGGGAAGAAGGGAGGAAGGGAGAAAGGGAAGAAAGAGAAAGATCCATGCAAAATATTGAAATCTATATTTTAGTGGATTTATGAGATGCATATAGACATTCTCTGGTCTAGCTAGACTATACCTTACTTCAAAATTCCTTTAGTTCTGAATCGTGTTACATCAACTATACCTTCTACAACCCTTGATCTGTTGAAAATGCAGTTACTTTGTGGTTTACTGGTAAGATTCTAGAATGAAATTATACCAGTTAGCTCAGCTAAGTGGAGGAGACTTCAGGTAATAAGGAGAGGAGTGAGCTACAGTCTGTCATATGTATTTGACCCAAAACTTTCTCTGGCAGAGAGTAAATGTTTGTGTTCCAGAAACTGCAGGGCACCACTCAGTGGATAGAGGAATATATCCATTTCTTGACCATGACACTCTTAATGTTCTTCAAAGCTTGACTAGACTTTAGACACATTTCTTCCTGACTTTGAGCCTCTTAAGGTCCCTTTTCTCAGAGCTTTTACTTTCAAAATCATGCCAGTGTCAATTCTTTCTCTGTCCCTTTGAAATGTAAAATTTCTCCCAACCTCTGGCTAGTTTTGCAGAGAGAAATTTCTTCTCAGTGACCTAGGATCCATCCCTTTGAAATGTGATCATTAAGAGTGATGTTGTTGTCATTGTTTAGTTGCACAGTTGTGTCCGACTCTTTACAATCCCATGGACTGCAGCACACCAGGGTTCCCTGTCCTTCACCAACTCCCAGAGTTTGCTCAACTCATGATACCATCCAACCATCTCATCCTCTGTCATCCCTTCTCCTTTTGCCTTCAATCTTTCCCAGCATCAGGGTCTTTTCTGGTGAATCAGCTCTTCCCATCAGGTGGCCAAAGTATTGGAGCTCCAACTTCAACATCAGTCCTTCCAATGAATACTCAGGGTTGATATCCTTTAGGATTGACTGGTTTGACCTCCTTGCAGTCCAAGGGACTCTCAAGAGTCTTCTCCAACACTTCATTTCGAAAGCATCAATTCTTGGGCATTCAGCCTTCTTTATAGCCCAACTCTCACATCCATACATGACTACTGGAAAAACCATAGCTTTGACTGGATGAAACTTCATCTGCTTTTTATATGCTGTCAGGTTTGTCATAGCTTTGCTTCCAAGGAGCAAGTGTCCTTTAATTTCATGGCTGCAGCACCATCCGCAATGATTTTGGAGCCCAGGGAAATAAAATCTGTCACTGTTTCCAGTTTCCCTATTTATTTGCCCTGAAATGATGGGACCAGATGCCATGACCTTCATTTTTTGAATGTTGACTTTTAAGCCAACATTTTCACTCTCCTCTTTCACTTTCATCAAGAGGCTCTTTAGTTCTTCACTTTCTGCCATAAGGGTGGTGTCATCTGCATATCTGAGGTTATTAATATTTCTCCCAGAAATCTTGATTCCAGTTTGTGCTTCATCCAGCCTGGCATTTCGCATGCTGTACTCTGCATAGAAGTTAAGCAGGGTGACTATATACAGCCTTGATGAACTCCTTTCCCAATATGGAACCAGACTATTGTTCTATGTCCAGTTCTAACTGTTGGTTCTTGACCTGCATACGGGAGACAGGACAGGTGGTCTGGTATTCCCATCTCTTTGAGAATTTTCCACAATTCGTTGTGATCCACATAGTCAAAGGCTTTAGCATAATCAATGAAGCAGAAGTAAATGTTTTTCTGGAACTCTCTTGCTTTCTCGATGATTCAATGGATGTTGGCAATTTGAACTCTGGTCCCTTTGCCTTCTCCAAATCCAGCTTGTAAATCTGGAAGTTTTCAGTTCTCATACTGTTGAAGCCTAAGTTGAAGGATTTTTAACATTACCTTGCTAGCGCATGAAATGACTGCAATTGTACAATAGTTTGGACATTCTTTGGCATCACCCTTCTTTGGGATTGAAATGATAACTGACCTTTTCCAGTTATTAAGAGTGCTATTAAGAGTGATAGTAGACCCCTATCTCAGTTTCCGTGGAAAGATGGGAGCCTAGTTTAGATAAGTGACAGTTATCAAAGGCAAATGGTTTATTCACATTGGCCATCCTCCACTCTGAGTCCTTTCACACTTCCTCTCTAGCTCGTGTGTGTGTGGGTGTGTGTGTGTGTGTGTGTGCACCCACGCACTCAGTCGGGTTCAACTCTTTGCGACCCCATGGACTGTAGTCAACCAGGCTCATCTGTTCATGGAATTTTTCAGGCAAGAATACTGGAGTGGGTTGCCATTTCCTTTTCCAGGGGATTATCCCAACCCAGGGTTCGAACCCACGTCTCTCGTGTCTCCTGTATTGAAAGCAGACTCTTGACCACTGAGCCACTGGGAAAGTCTCATGCTCACCCTTAAAAACCCTTCCAGGTTGTGTTTCAGTAGAATTGAGTTCAGTACTTTTGGCCTATTGAGATAGTCTTTTATAAACTGCTCTTTGCCTGTATAAGTCTATCAAATGCATTTTTTTCTTTGAACCATTCTTGGGAAGGGATCACAGCCACTCACATGAGGTTTGATCTGGCCCATATGTACACTTGAGTAAAACTGGAGGAACATCAATCATGGGAGATGTGAATGTTCTAGAAAGTGAACAAACTTTAAAGATTTGAACCTACAGATAAAGTGCCAGTGAACTCTCATTTAGCAAGCAGGAAGATTATTTTTATTTTACGGAGTTAGATTGTTTTCTCTTAATGCTGCTAATTTGAAATAGCATTAGGGAAAAAAAAGCATCTGGTTACTTCTAAGAGATGCAAATTTGAACAATATTCAGGAGCAAAATCTGTGGTTGTTATGTTTCTGAGATAAATCAATTTTCTACAGCATATAATGTAATTCGTATAATGGTCTTGATTGCAACCTTGAAACCTTAGCTCTTTTTGAGAAGACCTGAGCACCTGGGTTTTATTTTCTTCTGGTTTTTAGAGCAACCAAGGGGCTTTGTGGTCTAGTTGTAAACAGCACTGGGCTTGGGAGTCAGACTGCCTGGACCCATATCCGGGATTCACCAGGACTTCAGCTATTTGCTGAACATCTGACTCAGTAAAAGTGAGTAGTACCGAATCTGATGACTAGTACATGCTCAATGGTTAGTTCTTGTGATTGTTACTGTCATCATCTTCATCATCACTTTCAATATTGTGAAAAACAAACAAGATGTGGTGATTCTACAGTTTTCCACTCTCCACAAAAATAGTGATCGATGGATAACAATATTGGCTTAAACAAACTTTCAATCTTGCTGAACTGCTTCTATCATGCATAACTCAGAGCTCTATTTGTGAGACTTTTGTCTTTCTCTCTCCCTACCCCAATCCCCACATTTTTTTAGTGATGGATGGGCAGACAGAGATGAAGTCATTGAAGGTTATGAGGTGGAAGCCAACGGGGGAATCACGATAAAGCTGCAGTCTCCAGAGGTCAGGTCATTTGATGATTATTTCCTGAAACTGAGGCTGGACACTAATACAAGGAATCCCTGGTTCCCTGAGTTCTGGCAACATCGGTTCCAGTGCCGCCTACCAGGACACATTCTGGAAAACCCCAACTTTAAAAGAATCTGCACAGGTAACTCATCTTCACAAAATCACAGCTCAAATTTTGGTCATTTCCTCCAGCTTGTTCAATGAATGTAGAAGGTGCCAAGGCTGGAGATACAAAAACTAGATTTCCAATTTAATTTATAAAATGGCTAGAATGAGGAGGAAGTGTATGTTCCCCCAAGGATTCATGTTTCTGTATTCTGGAAACATGGAGACTGCTTTGGTCTCTGGTGGGACAAGTTATAAGAAATAACAAATAAAGGAAAAGCAAACTGAGAATTCAAGTATTTAGTATTCAGGCCAGAGGAAAGAGATTGATTGTCGGCATGCTTAGGAGATGTTAACCACAGTCATCAGTAAGCAGCACTGGTTTGATCTCTTTTTCTTCTTCATGACTTTCTTTTGATATGAAAGCCGAAAGAAGATAAGATGCCACCTAGGGTCACATCACCAACATGGGCATTTATGTGCATAGGTGACCAAAAAACTCAGTACTTTCCTCTGTTTTACAGATGAAAAAGCCTATAATTTCATCTTGGTAATTACCTAAGAATATGGCTAATTATACAAATTATTTTTAGCATTAATAGCATTCATATTTCGATATTAGAAAATCATTTAATGGTGATTCTCAGTGGGTCTAATATCCCCTCCCCGCCTTGCATGGACCACTAGAGGATGCCCAAGAAGGGCAGTGCATTGTTAAGATCTTTCAGAGCTTGACGAACTCCATAGCATGTCTCCCTTCTCCCTACCACCAGGAAATACCAGAGAATTAAAGACTTTCTATGACCAAATTTGGATTGTAGCACAGTGATGGGATATGGCTGAAAAGATTTTATTTAGAAATGTCTAGAATCTCTGTATGACAGTCTCTAGGTTCATCCATGTCTCTACAAGTGACCCAATTTCATTGGGAAAAACAAATATCATATATTAATGTATATATGTGAAATCTAGAAAGATGATACAGATGAATGTATTTGCAGGGCAAGAATAGAAACACAGATGTAGAAAATGGGCATGTGGACATGGTTTGGGGGGGAAAGGGGGTGGGGTAAATTGGAAGATTGAAATTAACAAGTATATACCACCATGAGTAGACAGATAGCTAGTGGGAAAGCTGCTATATAGCTCAGTGCTCTGTGGTGACTTAGATGGATGGGATGGGAGGGGTGGGAGGGAGGTCCAAGAGAGAGGATTATGTGTACATACAGTTGATTCACTTCCTTGTGCAATAGAAACTAACACAATATTGTGAACCAAATATACCCCGATTTAAAAAAAAAATCAGGGCACCAGCTGCAGGGGTTAAGACTCCGGGCTTCGGTACATCTAGGGCAGGGAGCACAGGTTCAATCCCTGGTCCGTGAACTAAGATCCCACATGTCATGTGGTGTGGCCAAAAGGGTTTGAGAGTGAGCTATACAAACACTTGGGAAGGGCATTCCAATCAGAGGGAATAACAAATAAACAGAGGCACTGGAATGCCTGGTTTAGTGGGAGAACAGTATGGAACTCAGGCTGCCAGAGCCAGTGAGTTCCTAGAATAACAGGAGGTGAGTAGGAGAGGCACATGGGGAAACAGTCCTGCAGGACTTCACTGTGCCTTGTGAAAACTTTGGCTTTGTTCTGAGTGTGATAGGAAGCCGCTGGGAAGTCTGAGCAGAGCAGAGACAGGATCAGTCTTACTTTTTCTGAACAGAGTTAGTTGCTGCAGTTTTTCAGTTTTGACAAAAGGGAAGCAGGGCAGTGAGGAGGTTGCTGTAATAATGCCGGTGAGAATGTGGTGGATTGGGCCATGGTTGTGGCAAGCAAGATGGAGAGGGGTGATTGATTCTGAGGCTCTTTTGAATGAGAGCTAAGGGCATTTGCTGACAGGATTGGCAAGAAAGACTGGTCTGAGCAACTGAAAAGATAGTGTCACTATTGATTGAGATGAGGAAGAATCCAGGAAAAGTACGTTTTAGGGATCAGGAGATAAATTTCAGATGAGTTAAGTTTGAGAGCCTATTAGTAATACAATTATATATATCACTGTGATATTTTGTTTCATTAGTAAAGTTCAGAATATTACTTTTTAAACATGTGTGGATGTCTTTATTTAGGGATTCCCAGGGAAATATTTTGTGACCTAAGCTTTTGAAACAAAAGTTAGAACTCTGCAGCCATGTACAATAATACTTCGGGTTTTCATTTGTCACATTACATTCAAATATCAAGGTTAATATCTAAACTTGGTTAACATTCATAGCAGGAAAAAAATGGTACATTCATGAATTGTTCTCATATTATGCTTGACTCACAAAGCCTTTTTAAGAGCTTCTTATGTGATTACAAAAGTTAATAAATATGCTTTTATTTGGATTTCATTCTGGAGTCAAGTTCAGCAAATATTTCCCTTTGTTCTTAGTTGTAAGGATGACAAAGGGCTTATTTAACTTTTTTACTTGGAAATAATTCATAAAAGTTTTCATCTTTTCTTCTGCAAAAATCCCAGACTTTTATCTTTAGTAGTGTTTATCTATATCTTTGTATGTACACAGTCGTATAAACTAACTCTTCAGTTTTAATCTCCATATGAAATTGACTTCAATTTTATTGCAGAGCAACATCAAATTTCACTTCATGCAACATTCTTATCTATTTGATATTCTTAAATATCAAATGAATTGCACAGTCTTCTAATGAATATGCAGGCACACTTATGAAAATTAATGTAAAGAAGTAGAAGCAACCTTTCCATACTGTTCATAGCTACACTTTCTGTCATTTATTTTTACCACTTCTAATTGGGTCATTTTGATGTTTTGGAAAGTTTTGATATTGAAGTTAGTTTCCATAGAAACCTTTGTTGAGCTTCATTTCAGATATCACTGTTTAAATAAAGAGTCTACATGCACTGGATTGTCAGTTTGAATATTAAGGGTCCTGAACTGAGGCTGAATAATTTGGGTATCACTGTAGCTAATTAAAAAGTATTTCATGCAAGGGCTACATCACTGCTTAATTAGTTGAGTCTATCAAGGGATTTGAGATGTGTTGGAAAAGCACTAACTGAAACATCGAAGTCTGATTTTCTGAAAAAGTAATCATTGCGAGGACAGTAGAAAAAGCAGGTACAAAGCAAGTCAACATCACTGTCTTCCAGTGAGTGTCTTAGTCGTCTGCAGCTTTTGTGTGGTGTTGGCAGTGACAGTGCTTTATCATTCCTGATAAGAAGTGCTAAAATGATTCCATGGAAGCTGAGAGAACAGTTGGAAGTTAAACAATTGGGTCCAACGCTGGTTCAGCCAGGCATCAGCCAGGTGACTTGGAGGACCTCGCTTAACCTCTGAGTCTAAATTTCTACAACTGGAACATGGTAGCAATTTCTACTTCACACAGGTGTGAGAATTGAATGGAATAATGTAAGTGAGATATTTTGCAACTTGTAAATCATTACATAAATGTAAGGAGTTATCATTACTGTTATGTCTTACCATATGACAAATAAGATACAGCATAGGTCATTTCATTAATATATACAGTTTTTGAAATTACAAATTTAATGTAACTACATTTCAGGCTATGTTAACTAGAAAAAAACAGGCACACAGCCCTTAATCAGTTACTCTTACACAGTGCCAATATATATATAGGATTAGCCCAGAAGTTCATTCAGGTTTTCCCACAAATGAACTTGTAGGCCAATCCAATATTTTCTTTTGTTTATTTTGTTCTATGTAGGCTTTTATGCTTTTTGTTCTGATTAGCAAAGCAGTACATACTACTATGCTTAGTATAGACAAATTGACAATATACAAAAGCATAATAAACATGAAAAGCATTAAAAATTGGCTTTTATATAGCCATTGTTAATTACTGTTGAATATTTGATGTATTTGTACTAAATACACTGTTAAGTTTTTGTTATATATTGCTTTTAAAAATGAATGCAAACTTTTAAAAAAATTACAAAGTTCTCTTTGTCATTAAATTCTTTCATTCTTAGTGGTTATATAACATTCTGCAAACAAATGAGCTATAATTTATTTAAAATCATTTCTTTTTCATATCTTCACAATTGAAACTAAAACTACAACGATGCAATAAAAGTTCTTTCTTCTAAATTTTTCCTTTTTGCATATCAGATAATTTTCTTGGATACATTTCCAGAAGTTGAATTACTCAATCAAAAGACATGAACATTTATAAGGCTTTCTAAAATAAGGAATTCCAAAAGGCAACTCCCACCAGCACATTTTGTTTTGCATAATTATACTCAAAGTGTGTGTATAATTCTGTATCTTTATTTACTTAGGATCATGCTTTATTTTTTTGATGTGCTGTGTGGCCTTTATAACCACCATTTTAATAGCTCCATAATATTCTATTCGATGATTATACTATAATTACTTAGCCATTCTCACACAGTTGAGTGTTTAGGTCACTTCCAATTTTCCTTCTTATAAAAAAATCAACTCAGTATGGTACAGAAAGTTTTCATGTTTGTTGTTGTTACTATTTTTGGATTGTTCCCTCACTGTAGATTTCTGAATATATAATTATTGGTCTAAGAACATGATAGTTTGGAGGTTCCTTGAAAAAAAATATTATCATTATCTTGAAATATGGCAATATTAAGATTTACTGTGGCTAGCAGTATATTAACTGTATGAATATATTGGGTTCACTATGTTGCCATCAGCCTTTTTTATAATCTAGTGTATTTATAGGCAAAATTTTACCTTCTCTTCTTATTCTTTGTACCAATCAAGAACAGATGGTCACAATGCTTTTTAAAGCTAGTATATCCTTGTACTTGGTTATTATCCAAAACATAATGAAAGACATCTGTAACGCTTACCAATAACTGAGGACTAGTCAGTTAATGCCAGTCTGATATAACAAAATTTCAAGGCTTCTGAACTTGTATATTCTTGTCCAGGAACTTGGAGACTGCCATTCACAATTTCTAGATTGGTTACTAATTTTTATAAACTATTTGCCTCATCACGCTTTACACTTTATGAACTTTCTATTTTGAGTTAACTTATTATGTAAGTTTGTATGAAATTGGTTCATTACTGTTTGATTCAGATTAAGATGATCTATGAACTGAAATAAGTTCCAATTTCTTTCAGCCCAGTAGGACAAGTAATAACTTCTCTTTGCCTTTTGTGAGTTTGGCCCAAATATCAATACACACTCCTGGAGAATATCATCAGCCTTTATCCATGACCTTGTGAATCTGGATTGACCTCACAGCTTATTAGTTCCAAATCTAGGTCTCAAGAGGCTTGACCTACTCCCATTCTCCTGCCTGGAGTCCTCCCTCAGCCCTATGTACAAGCCCGAGTTAGCCTTCTAGAAGATGAGAGAGAACATGGAGCAGAAATAGGATAACCTCTCTATTGAGGTCATCCTGAATAAGCCAATTCCCAGCCAAGCCATTAGCTTACTGTCTACACATGAAAAGCCCCCAGCTGAGATGAATCATGTACAGCCCAGAGCAGCAGAACACCCCAGTTGACCCCCAGACTCATGAACTAGATAAATATTGTTGTTTTAAGCCACTGAGCCTTGGGGTAGTTTGCTATGCAGCATTATTGTGGCCATAGATACCCGATAAAGGGTCTCCATTGCCTTATATTCCGTGAACTTCACATGGAGCAATAGTTGGGTTAATTAAACTGAGGAGCAGAATTTCTCAAACCAGTGCTACAATTCTGTCTTACCCTACTGTAAAAAAGAATAGTACAATATTGTGCTCTGTATCTCATGGAACAAAGCTAAACATTTTTATAGATAATGCAATGAAGATTTCAAAGCCCCCAATCCAAGACAGTAAACTTATTCTCTACTTAGGAATTCAGTTGTACAGACAGTGCTGACAAATGGGGCACAGTTACAGCTAAGCCAAATAAACACCCTTAAAACAAAACAGTCATAGATTCTTGGACCATGCAGGTAGACGTTGCCCTATGGAAATATGTTTCAAAAGTCTTAGATGTTCTTTGTCCTTTCCAATTGCTATAAAAAATTACCATAGACTGGGTGGCTTAAGACAGCAAGCATTTTTTCCCCTCATAGTTCTGGTGGCTAGAAACTGGGAAATCTGGGTGCCAAGATGATCAGGTTCTGGTGAAGACTTTTTCTTGGTTTCCCTGAAGAATAGAGACAGGAAGCAAGGCTTTTTCTCACAAGGGTCTAATCATATCACAAGGACATCACACCCAAGATCTAATTATCCCCCCATGTCCCAATTTTTGGGACCCTGTGGACTGCAGAACTCCAGGTTTCTCTGTCCATCACCAATTCCTGGAGCTTACTCAAATTCATGTCCATTGAGTTGGAGATGCCATCCAACCACCTCATCCTCTGTTGCCCCCTTCTCCTCCTGCCCTCAATCTTTCCCAGCATCAAGGTCTTTTCCAATGAGTCAGTGCTTCACATAAGGTGGCCAAAGTATTGGAGTTTCAGCTTCAGCATCAGTCCTTCCAATGAATATGCAGGACTGATCTCCTTTAGGATGGACTGGTAGGATCACCTTGCTGTTCAAAGGATTCTCAGGAGTCTTCTCCAACATCACATTTCAAAAGCATCAATTCTTCAGTGCTCAGCTTTCTTTATGGTCCAACTCTCTCATCCATACATGACTACTAGAAAAACCATAGCTTTGAGTAGAAGGACTTTGTTGGCAAAGTCATGTCTGTGCTTTTTAATATGCTGTCTAGTTTGGTCATAGTTTTCCTCCAAGGTGAAAATGTCTTTTAATTTCATGGCTGATGTCACCATCTGCAGTGATTTTGGAGCCCCCTCAAAAATAAAGTCTCTCACTGTTTCATTTGTTTCCCCATCTATTTGTCATTAAGTAATGGGATCAGATGCCATGACCTTAGTATTCTGAATGTTGAGTTTCAAGCCAACTTTTTCACTCTCCTCTTTCACTTTCATCAAGATGTTCTTTGGTTCTTCTTCACTTTCTGGCATAAGGGTGGTACCATCTGCATATCTGAGGTTATTGGTGTTTCTCCTGGCAATCTTGATTCCAGTTTGTGCTTCATCCATCCAGCATTTTGCATGATGTACTCTGCATATAGGTTAAATAAGCAGGGTGACAATATTCAGCCTTGATGTACTCCTTTTCCTATTTGGAACCAGTCTGTTGTTCCATGTCCAGTTCTAACTGTTGCTTCCTGACCTGCAAACAGTTTTCTCAAGAGGCAGGTCAGGTGGTCTGGTATTCCCATCTCTTTCAGAATTTTCCAGTTTGTTGTGATCCACACAGTCAAAAGCTTTGGCATAGTCAATAAAGCAGAAATAGATGTTTTTTCTGGAACTCTCTTGCTTTTTTGATGATCCAATGGATGTTGGCAATTTGACTCTGGTTCCTCTGCCTTTTCTAAATCCAGCTTGAACATCTGGAAGTTCATTGTTCACGTATTGCTGAAGCCTGGCTTGGAGAATTTTGAGCATTACTTTGCTAGCATGTGAGATAGTGCAATTGTGTGGTCGTCTGAACGTTCTTAGGCATTGCCTTCCTTTGGGATTGAAATAAAAACTGACCCTTTCCAGTCCTGTGGCCACTCCTGAGTTTTCCAAATTTGGTGGCATATTAAGTGCAGCACTTTCACAGCATCATCTTTAGGATTTGAAATAGCTGAACTGGAATTCCATCACCTCCACTAGCTTTGTTCATAATGATTCTTCCTAAGGCCCACTTGACTTCGCATTCCAGGGTAACTGGCCCTAGGTGAGTGATCACACCATCGTGGTTATCTGGGTCTTGAAGATCTTTTTTGTATAGTTCTTCTGTGTATTCTTGCCACCTCTTCTTAATATCTTCTGCTTCTGTTAGGTCCATACCATTTCTGTCCTTTATTGTTCCCGTCTTTGCATGAAACATTCCCTTGGTATCTCTAATTTTCTTGAAGAGATCTCTTGTCTTTCCCATTCTATTTTTTCCCTCCATTTCTTTGCAGTGATCACTGAGGAAGGCTGTCTTATTTCTCCTCACTGTTCTTTGGAACTCTGCATTCAAATGGGTATTATCTTTCCTTTTCTCCTTTGCCTTTCACTTCTCTTCTTTTTTCAGCCATTTGTAAGGCCTCTTCAGACAACCAATTTGCCTCCTTGCATTTCTTTTTCTTGGGGGTGATCTTGATCACTGTCTCCTATACTGTGCCACCAACTTCCGTCCATAGTTCATCTGGTACTCTGTCTATCAGAGTGCCCTTGCATCTATTTGTCACTTCCACTGTATAATCATAAGGGATTTAATATAGGTCATACCTGAATGGTCTAGTGGTTTTCCCCACTTTCTTCAATTTAAGTTTGAATTTGGCAATGAGTTCATGATCTGAGTCACAGTCAGCTCCCAGTCTTGTTTTTGCTGACTGTAGAGCTTCTCCATCTTTGGCTGCAAAGAATATAGTCAATCTGATTTCAGTGTTGACCTTCTGGTGATGTCCATGTGTAGAGTCTTCTCTTGTGTTGCTGGAGGAGAGTGTTTGCCGTGACCAGTGCGTTCTCTTGGCAAAACTCTATTAGCCTTTGCCCTGCTTCATTCTGTACTCCAAAGCCAAATTTGCCTGTTACTCCAGGTATCTCTTGACTTCCTACTTTTACATTTCAGTCCCCTGTAATGAAAAGGACATCTTTTTTGGGTGTTAGTTCTAGAAGGTCTTGTAGGTCTTCCTAGAACCGCTCAACTTCAACTTCTTCAGCATTAGTGGTTGGGGCATAGACTTGGATTACTGTGATAGTGAATGGTTTGACCTGGAAATGAATGGAGATCTTTCTGTCATTTTTGAGATTGCATCCAATCTCTGCATTTCAGACTCTTTTGTTGACTATTATGACTACTCCATTTCTTCTACGGGATTCTTGCCCACAGTAGTGGATATAATGGTCATCTGTGTTAAATTCACCCATTTCAGTTCATTTTAGTTTGCTGATTCCTAAAATGTTGACATTCACTCTTGCCGCCTCCTGTTTGACCACTTCCAATTTGCCTTGATTCATGGGCCTAACATTCCAGGTTCCTATGCAAATTTGCTCTTTACAGCATCAGACTTTATATTCATCACCAGTCACATCCACAACTGGGTGTTATTTTTGCTTTGGCTCTGTCTCTTCATTCTTTCTGGAGTTATTTCTGCACTGATCTCCAATAGCATATTGGTCACCTACTGACCTGGGAAGTTCATTTTTCTGTATCCTATCTTTTACATTTTCATACTGTTCATGGGATTCTCATGGCAAGAATACTGAAGTGGTTCGCCATTCCCTTCTCCTGTGGACCACGTTTTGTCAGAACT
This sequence comes from Cervus elaphus, assembly GCF_910594005.1. Taxonomy (NCBI): domain Eukaryota; kingdom Metazoa; phylum Chordata; class Mammalia; order Artiodactyla; family Cervidae; genus Cervus; species Cervus elaphus. The sequence continues at coordinate 29,952,804 of NC_057840.1, forward strand.
CTCCACTATGATCTGTTTGTCTTGCTTGACCCTACAGCGTGTGGCTCATAGTTTCATTGAGTTAGACAAGGCTATGATCCATGTGATCAGATTGGTTAGTTTTCTGTGATTGTGGTTTTCAGTCTGTCTGCCCTCTGATGGAGAAGGATAAGAGGCTTATGGAAGCTTCCTGATGGGAGAGACTGACTGAGGGGGAAACTGGGTCTTGTTCTGATGGGCAAGGCCTTGCTGGGTAATTCTTTAATCCAATTAATGTCCTTACAAATGCTCTTTGTCTCTTATACCTCAATTCACTCCATGTAAATAATTTTCCATCTTTCTCCCACAAATATGTACCAAGATATCAGATATTCTCCAGGAGCTTGGCTGTCTGTGAGAGCTAGAGCCCGGTGAATCATAGTTTGTGCTTTTTTCAATAGTTTTTCATTCATCTCTATATTAATTACTGAGTGAATGTGAGTTGGTTTAAAGGAAGTGTACAGATCATTCCATTCTGCAAAGTCCTAGAGAGGCATACACAGTGAGATCCTGAGCTTAACAGGTGTCAGCCACACTCACCTCTGTTTTTCCTGATTTTTTGCCCTTATACCCAGAAGACTGTACTGTTTCAATCCTCAAGTCCCAAGTTTCAAATCCCAAATTATCTTAGGGCTTGTTTGCTGACTAATATAAAATTATATTTGTTTCTTCACAGTCATCCTCTAAAGCTGTAGCCAATAGCAACACAGACTCTGCCAAAGGCTGCCCATTTAATCAAGCTTATTTGGGCTTATTGCCCTTGTGCCTGTATATCTTGTTTTTCTGCATTCCATATTAAATTTAGATTTCCAATTTAGATGATGATTAGTTTTAATATCTGACCATAAGTGTGGCTCTTAGTAAGTGTAAGAAGATTATGAGTTTCTTTCTTGGGCAAAGTGAACTTCCCTTTAAGATTTTTTGGAGTGCCTCCTTTTATCACTCCACATTTTTAAAGTTCCCTCAAGTTAAATAATTGAAATATAAAATACAAAATGGAAACAGGAATATGAATCAGTTAGGATAGACTACACAGTAACAAATGTCCCCCAAAATTCCAGTACCTTCGAAGTACAGACTTAGTTCTGTCTCATGTCCCATTTCCACTGCAGGTTTTCTATGCTTTTTTCCCAGGTCATCTTTACTCCAAAACTAAGCCGACAGTGAAGATTCAGTCTGGAATACTGCCCATTATTACAGTCGAAGAATAGAGTACAGCCAATCCTATGCTGGCCCTAAGAGTTTCTACCTGGAATTGATATCCACTACTTTAAATAATGCTTCATTGTTGAAAGAAAGTTACATTAGCCTGACCTGACATCAGGGAGTGGAGAAGTATCATACTTTCCCAGGAAAAGGCAGCAAATACTTTGTGAACAACAGGTCTACCATACCCTGTCTTTCAGGTTGAAATTATTTAGATAAATCTAATTTCTTCCTGAAAAATGCATTCATTTTACTCTCCAACAGAGAAAACACAAGAGACCCATCCAATGATCAGCCTCAAAGTTTGGATCATATAATATCCTCTAAGTCAGGCTGAACATGGCTCTTCTTCTTTCATGGTCCTGTGTGCGAGAGAGACAAGTCCCTCCGTACCCACTGCATAATAGGGGAGCAATGAAAGAATTATAATAGCAATCATTTTGAAAGAGACAAAGTCTTAGAGATACACAGCAGTGATTGGTCCATAGAAATTTTAAAATTCCACTGGGATGATATCCCAAGCTTCCGTTGCTGGCTTGAGAAATGTTCTCTGAATGGGCTCTGATATGCTCCCTTGGAGAAGCTCCCAGTCTCATGTTCTTCATGGACTTTGCATCCAACCCCTGTAAGGCCCCTCCTTTCCCATAATCCTTTTTGGTCTCTTCTGATGAAGCATTGGACATTGTCTTCTTTGGGAGCCAAGTAACTTTTACAGTCTGCTTCCTGACCTTAAATGGTTATGGCACAAGGACCATTTAAATCTTCAATGGTCACAATTTCTTTTCATCTAGGCTGGTAACCTTTTTGTTTTCCTTAGTAAAACTTTTTCCAATAATGTAGCTTTCATTTTAACTAAATTTCCATCACAACATGTGCCAATAGCTTTGCCTGCAGTTCTTTTTTAGAGAGTCCTCACCTTCTAGACTTAATTTTAGAAACCTTGAGCCTAACCGACTTCTATTGAAAAACCAGTCCTTGTCTGTTCTCTTAGCAACTGTGTTCATCTGAAAACTTTGTGGGTGCCAAATTAATTCCTTTGGAGATTTTATTATAATAGCATGAGTTTTGATTTGGTCTTTGTCATGAAGCTGAATTTTCATTTGTCCTTTGTACCATAAAGATCGACTCAGTTTTGTCTTGAAGATTGGAAACGAAATTTGATTTAATTTTCATCTCTGTACGTTTAATTTTCCTACCTTCTCACTGAAATATGTAAGCTCATTTAATAAAATATCTTCCTTCCAAGTTATTATAGCTTGACAATGTTACTGAATGCTATGTCACTGTATAATAATGATTTATATCGTTTTAGGTCCTAGTCATAGTTTCCTTGCCATTTGCAACCTGTTTCTATAAACCTCGTGTTTTATGATTCACAGTCATTTTCGTTGCTGTTATATCACGCTCCTAGTTTAGATATCAATTTTGGTCAGAATAGGCTAGGATATGCTGTTATAATAAATGATCCCTGGTAGCAAAGAGTCGGACACGACTGAGTGACTGAACTGAACTGAACTGAACTTAATGTCCTATAACAGAAAGAATACCTATTTCATAATATTTAATAATAACTATTAAACCAGTATTAAAGTGCAGCCATTTATTCATGAGGGTGAATCTCCTATATCTAAAGTATATGGTTAAAATGTTTAGAATTTTAAACTCAAAACTTTAATTGACAGAATTACTGTGTCAAAGTAAAAAAATTGAAGCATTTTGGCTGAAGAGGGAGAAAAATCCCCTTCCTCTTTACCAGGACCTAAATTAATTATAGGTCATTTTTATTGAGACCATGAGTGAAAGATTCAGAACACCAAAACAGTGAGACATCAGTCAGAAAGGTTTGTCAGCAAATCCCTTTCTTTCCTAATTAAGGTAGGATTAAGTAATAATTAGATATTACTGTACAGAGTTTTCTTGTTTACACTAGAGAAGTTTTTATTTAAAGGCTCTGGAACTGGAGTTTATTCTCATCTTTTGTTGTTGTTCAGTCGCTTCTGTCATGTCTGTCTCTTTATGAGACCCCATTGGAGCCTGCCAGTTTCCTCTGTCCATGGGATTTCCCAGGCAAGAATATTGGAGTAGGTTGCCTTTTCCTTCTCCAGGGTATCTTCCCTATCCAGGGATCGAACTTGCACCTCCTGCATTAACAGGCAGATTCTTTACCGCTGAGCTACCAAGGAAGCGAGATCATTACCTCTTAGCAACATAGATGTTTCTAGGAAAATAACAAGCATGTACAAATTCTTACAACATACTACAAAGGCCTTTGAATATCTCAGAGCTATGCTTCCCCCTTTCCAAAACAACTTACTTACATCAACTCCTAGGCATTAAACGGCCTCAGCCTGGCTGCATCGTTCTCTCGTTGTTCACTTAGTCATGTCTGACTCTTTGCGACCTCATGTAGTGCATCAGTCCAGGCTTCCCTGTCCTTCACTATCTCTGGGAGTTTGCTCAGACTCATGTCCATTGAGTTGCTGATGGCCATCCAACCATCTCATCCTGTCGCCACCTTCTCCTCCTGCCCTCATTCTTTCCCAGCATCAGGATCCTTCCCAATGAGTTGGTTCTTTGCATCAGGTGGCCAAAGCATTGGAACTTCATCATCAGCATCAGTCCTTCTCTCTTAAGTAACAGTTTTCCAAGTTTCTGTAGTCACAGAGTAAGAAGATATCATAATGTAACAAAAGGCTAGGAATTCTCACCTGCAACCTTCACAATGCTGTCCAAAGGTCCCTGGCACACTGTGATTAGGCATTATACTTTTTCAAATTCCTAAAATAAAATGTGAAAATTAGTATCATCTTAATTTTTATCTTTCTTATTATCACTGAGGCTGAATATTTTCTCAGACTTCATAATTAAAAAAATATATATCTCCTGGGACTCCTTTATTGTGCCCTTTATTAGAAGGCCCTTTCTTGAAATTAAAATTGTTCGTATTTTTTAATTATTATTATAAATTTGAACTTTTTCATTTTAAAATCTTTGCACAATAAAGAAAATCTGTCATGTCATTAATGACTTATTCAATTTGAAGGTAAGTTTAAGTCATAAGACAGTAAGTTCTAGACTCTAAAGTGATGTGAACAAGTTAAAAGTGTGGTTATATAGCTTTTAGAATTAACTTTGTTGAAAGGAAAAAACACAAACAAAAGTCAAATAGTATTTTTGAAGATACACCCATATTTGAAGATACACCTAATACATCATCATTTAAAAAATGGGTGATATGAATAAATAATAATAAAAACATAAACAAAAAATATACAAACTTCTAGTTATAAAATAGGTCATGTGAATGCAATGTACAGTGTGGTAACTATAATTAATAATACTCTACTGTATATTTGAAAATTGCTAAGCAAGTAGATGTTACAGGTTCACATAATGAAAAATAATAAACATAATAAATTATAAATGAATCAGGATATAGAATGTAGGAAGTGTGTAGAAGTTTTTCAGTTATTCAGCACAGCTCCCAGAGACTAAAGACATTGTGAAAAACTGTGCTTAAGGCTAGACTATTTAACTAAAGGTTTTTATATACCTGTCTGTATATGCTTTATGTATTAATACCTACCTGTTTCCTAATAATTATTTAAAGCAATCTATGAAAGTTTCAAATATGACTTTTAGTGAAATGAAAAGAAAATAAATATTCTGGAAAGTTAGCTATAGTATAATATAAGGTGACTTATATATGTCTTGACTTTTTTTTTTTTGGAAAACTATTTTGTAGAATAGTTTTGGATTTGCAGAAAAATTATGATGATAGTGCAGAGAGTCTATATACCCCATGATCAGTTTCCCTTGTTACTAACATTGGTGCATTGTATTTGCTATAATTAATGAACCAATATTGACACATTTTGTTAACTAAAGTTCATATTTTATCCAAATTTTCTTAATTTTTATCCAATGTCTTTTTTTTTTCTGTTCCAGGATGCCATTCAATGAATATCACATTACATTTAGCCATGTTGTCTCCTTAGTCTCCTCTTGGTTGTGGCAGTTACGATATGACTTTATACAATATGGAAAGTTTGTAGATTAAAGGCAGGGTAAAAGAGGGGGAGAAAAGAGAAAAAGTCAAAGTTGCCTTTAAAGACAAAATACGTTATGAGATTATGTTCTGTGGCTAGAGATGGGTAACAGCTCTAGCTTTGAACCACAGTGTCCAAAAGACATAAAGATACAAGTTGCTTACCATCCTTCATAGAAATGAAGCTCTTCCTGGTATGGAATCCTGAGATAACTTTGTCTTGGAGCCATGGTTGAGAGACCACTTTGTAATGTTCTAAACAAGTCCCTTAGTATCATTTCTATGGAGAATAAAAAATGGCTTATGAAGGTTAATCCCTATATCATCTTTAAGGTAGGCCGAGGTCATGATGGCTGCATGCATTTCAAGTGTGAGGAGGGAAGGCAATGAGGTCGATGAAGTGAACTACCCAAGTTCATCGGAAGATTAAGCATTTCCCTTAAAGAGCTGCTCCCTTAGGGCTCTTCCCAAGGCTTCCAGGGACAACCAGATAACTCAGTGATGTCATATTGGTGGTTTCAGGTTGGACCCCTTCTCACCCCACCTTTCACAAACTTCTCTGATGAAAGACAAACAAAAGACATTAAACATAGGTACTCTGGGGGGAGGCATCTGGCAAGGAAGACTAAAGGCTGCTGGGGCTGGTAGAACCGTGAAGGGTGAATTTTGACAGGCAGGTATTCTAGGTACCCCGCAGTTTGTGGGATGGCCATCTGCTTTGTCTCCCTGCTTCACACTGTGTGTGCTCATCTTGGCCAGGCACGTCTGCTCATAAAAATGAATCAAATTTTCTTTGGCCACATCATGTCTATGTGCAAAGTTGCCAGAAGTTTGAAAGTACCATCTCTGTGGAATTTATAATATGCCAAAAACCAGGTGAGATTTTCTGTAATTGCAATTATTTATATTGTTCTCTAGTTTAAAATTTCTCTGTGGACAGTATTGCTAATTGAAGCACTGCTGCAGCTAAAACAAAAGTGTGACCTACTGTCTTCAAGCTCTTAATTTAGAAAGATGGTAACGATGACCCTAAATGCGAGACAGCAAAAGAGACACAGATGTAAAAAACAGACTTTTTGGCTCTGTGGGAGAAGGCAAGGGTGGGATGATTAGAGAGAATAGCATTGAAACATGTATATTACTATATAGATCTCCAGTCCAGGCTTGATGCATGAGACAGTGTGCTCAGGGCTGGTGCACTGGGATAACACTGAGGGATGGGATGGGGAGGGGGGTGGGGGGCGGTTCAGGATGGGGGACACATGGACATCATGTCGATGTATGGCAAAAATCACTACAATATTGTAAAGTAATTAGCCTCCAACTAATAAAAATAAATGAAAAAGAAATTTTTAAAGTATCACACACACACACATACACACAAAGTCCTACTTTAGCCTAGATGTGGGTTAGTAGATCACTATTTGATTTCTGGCTTTATTCCTTGATATGTGTGACTTTGGAAAAAAAAGTTTTTAAAATATTTTGAGGCCTCAGTTCCCTCATCTGTAACATGGGAAGTATATACCAATGTTCAAGTGCAAATATTAAAATTAAGTGAAATAAATTATGTGATGCACTTACACAAATATTTAAATTATAATATTGCCTTGATGATATTAACTCTTTATGTATATACATAAATATGACACATTTAAAACCATTTTACTTACCTAAACATGACACGTGATATTTATCTTATAAATCACACTTTTTAAATGTTTCTGTTCTTTCCACGTTTGGACAAATGTGTAATGACCTACAGCCACCATTATAGTATCATTCAGAGTATTTTCATTACCCTGAAAATCCACTGCTCTCCTACAAGTCATTCCTCCTTCTCCCCACCCCCCGCCCCCAACTCCTGGCACTGGTAACTACTAATATTTGTACTATCTCCATTGGAATTCATGTACTTTGAAAAAGTTTTTACTAGGAAGATAATGTTAAAATAGGGGTTTTCCTGTAGCTTAGACAGTAAAGAATTTGCCTGCAATAAAGGAGACCCAGGTTCGATCCCTGGGTCTGGAAGATCCCCTGGAGAAGGGAATGGCTACCTACTCCAGGATTCTTGCCTGGAGAATTCCATGGACAGAGGAGCCTGGCAAGCTACCGTCCATGGGGTCGCAAAGCGTCAGACACAACTGAGCAACTAACGCTACACTACTACTACTAATGTTAAAATAAAAACAGAAATCTATGGAAATCTGTTTTTCCACATTCCCATTACCTTATCAAATTTATTTTCACTTATTTTTTTATATTATAAGCTATATTTTATACATAACCAATTTCTACATATTATAGTGATATTGTTGATCCAATATTTAAATTTTCTATTTTATCTTAGATTTTAAAAAGTGTTCTCCTTCTTCTTATCCTTGTTTCCTTTTCTTGAAAGTGTTCATTTCTCAGTCATGTCCGACTCTTTGCAACTCAATGGACAGTAGCCCGCCAGGTTCTTCTGTTCATGGAATTCTCCAGACAAGAATCCTGGAGGGCATAGCCATTCCCTTCTCCAGGGGATCTTCCCAACCCACATCTCCTGCAGTGCAGGCAGATTCTTTACTGGCTGAGCCATCAGAGAAGCCCACATCTAAACATTGCACTGTCAGCCTGACATTATCCCCACTCTACCAATTACTTTTATTTTACAGTGCTGCTTTTGGAAAGTCCTTGATGTTTAGACAAAAACAAAAAGGGCGTCATACATACACCCTGTAGCAAGGGCAACCTCCAGCAACTATTTGATTAAATCTAAGTTCGATATCAGTAAATCTACCAGATGTTTATTCTGTACTATCGTGTCCCAAATGCTGTGTGAGCATGTGATGATGCACCATGGGGTGCACAAGATTAGTAAAATGATACCTGTGCGCACAGAGTTTATTGTCTGACTGAGGTGACAGGACATGTTCACATGATTCAATTAAATAACGTGACCTAAGATTATATATCACAGCACGATAGGCTGAAATAATGAAGTCCTAAATTATGAGATACGGAAACTGATATAAGGTGTAATAACTGACAGGGCAGGAAAGCCCATGCTATAAGAAATGTGCTGTGAAGTTTAGATTCCTGCAGGAAGAGATGGTGTGGATGTCCCTGAAGCCACGCCTTGCAGGGGTGGCCTCTCAGAAGAGAAACTGATGGTCGCGCCACCATGGCAGAATTTAGGCACCAGTAGGAATGGGTTTCAGGGAACTACCAGGAATGTTCCATCAGCTGTCCTGGAATTATAACAGAATATGTTCATCTTAACTTAGAACTCACTCCACTGCAGCCAGGACCTTAAGGGCTTGCCCCAGCCTGGAGAGAAGGCACTAGGAGATGAAGAATCAATCTCTGTAGAATAAAATGATATTGTGTTTTTATACTTTTTATTTTTAGCGAGGGGAAAATGGGTAATGAACAGGAAACAATGGGAAAAGGTATTGTACAAACCGAAGTACAGAATCTAGTTCACTGTTGTGTGTATGTGTATGTGTAATTTCAAATCCCATTAATAAATTCAGAAGTTTGTCATAAGCAAGAGATATAATTAATGATTACCTGGAAAAGTCCTTTTACGACTCTATGATTAGAAAACTGACAAAATGAATTTCTATAACATGTGCTTCTCACTAGTTATGGGGTAGGGATCCACCTTGGTTTCTTCAACTCCAGGATGAGAGTCTTAATACACTCTTCAGAAGGTTTGAAGGAAAGTAAGCAGTGTACACATAGACATCCGTTTTTTCTCCCATTTTCTTTTAAAAGAAAACCTTCTAACCTCAAGCAAGTTTATTTTTAAAGATGACTTGAAGCTTCTGTAAGTGACAGTAAAAAAAAATACAGTCTGGCCGACAACTGCCTTTGAAAAACGGCCTTAAAATCAACCAGTTGATAGGGGAAAGATGGGCTTTCATGTGTTCAATAACTTGGAAGTTGGAAAAAATCATAGAACTAGAATGGAGATTGAATACAGTCTGGTTATCATTTCAGAGTAAAAAGCATTTCTTTATTTCTTAAATATTCAGAGAGATGTACCCTTAGACCACCACCAATAAGGAGGTAGATTTAAAGAAATAGAAAAGCTAGGTATCTCTCCTTGAGTGTCCTTATAAATTTCCTTCTGGAGACTAATACACCATGTATATCAGTCAGTGAGAGTGATATTTGTTTTCTGAAAGTGGAAGTGTTAGTCACTCAGTCATGTCCAGTTCTTGGTGACCCCATGGAACTATAGTCTGCCAGGCTCTTCTGTCCATGGAATTCTCCAGGCAAGAAAACTGGAGTGGATAGCCATTCCCTTCCCCAGAAGATCTTGCTGACCCAGGGATCGAACCTGGTTTCCTGCATAGTAGGCAGATTCTTTACAATCTGAGCCAAATCAGGGAAGCCCATTCATTTTCTACTCCTGCCTTAACAAATGATCACAGCAGCTTAAGACAACACCCAGTTATTATTTCACAGTGTGTAGGTCACAAGTCTTGGCATAACTGGCTCAACTGAGTCATATGTGGTGTCTCACAGGGCTCTGGAGATGAATCCTTCCCAAGCTCATTTAGGTTGTTGACTGAAATCTGTTCTTTTAAGCTTGTCCTTATTTCTTTGCTGCCTGTCAGCCAACAGTTGTTCCTATAAGTTTCTCACTTTTTCCTGCTTCCCACATGATTGCTCCAGCAAGGAGCAACTTCCTCTCATGATTCAAATCCTCCCGTTTATTTCCTGACACACTTTTTGTTCCACCTAGCCAAAGTTCTCTATATCCAAGACTTAAGTGGTTTAGATTGGATCTATCTGGATCATCTAGAATAATTCCCTTATTTTTAAGTTCCTCAACCTTAATTACAGTGTACCTTTGCCATGCAACAGAACATTCACAGGTTCCAGACATGTGGATATCTGTAGAGCGGCCTTCTGCCTAGCACATAAGTTAAAAGCTATCACTCCTTATTCATTATCAAAGTATGTCATCTTCATAAAAGACACTTGCAAAATTTTAGTTAAATTATCTTGGCAACCTTACCTTGTTGTTCAGTAGCTAAGCTGTGTCTGACTCTTTGTGACCCCATGAACTACAGCATGCCAGGCTTCTCTGTCCTTCACTATCTCCTGGAGTGTGCTCAAACTCAAGTCCATTGAGTCAGTGATACCATCCAGCCATCTCATCCTCTGTCGTCCCCTTCTCCCCCTGCCCCCGATCCCTCCCAGCATTAGGGTCTTTCCCAATGAGTCAACTCTTCGAATGTGTGGCCAAAGTATTGGAGTTTCAGCTTCAGCATCAGGCCTTCCAATGAACACCCAGGACTGATCTCCTTTAGGATGAACTGGTTGGATCTCCTTGCAGTCCAAGGGACTCTCAAGAGTCTTCTCCAAGACCACAGTAACATGCATGAACTATGACCTCTCTGGGGAGTAGTTGCTGACATTTGAACAACACTGATGTACCTCAATTTTTTTTTTGGATTCTCTCCTAAAGTGAGTGTTAAGTCTTTTGCCCCATCTCTGTTTTGGTTCTTCAGGACAATGACCAAGGAAGAAATTACATGTGGATTTCATTATATCCTGTTGGTAATGTGGGCAGGCATAGATGCTGAATCATCTGGCATCATTTGAAAGGATTCAGCTGGTAGGAGAGACTCTGACTACCTGATCAGATACTGTTCCTGTCACTCAGGCTATGTTGCTCCCAGGAAGAAGTCAATCATACGTGAGTGCAAACAATGACTGCTTCAAGACCTTAAAGACAAAACCTGAAATCCTGAGCTGCTGATTCTTACATCTGTGTTTAAATATGTATCATATTTTTTTGCCCAGCTCAAGCAAAAAAAATATCTCTGATATTCTCTCCCCCAAACCACATTTAGTTCATTTAATTCTAGAAAGATGCAATGGGAAAATATCCAGTCACATACTGTGATTATAAAGTCCTTGATTTTCAGTCTGATCTTCTCTTCTTCCTCTCTTTGTCTTACTTGGCCTTCAGCCACCTCACTACTAAGGAGATTTTCCACCAGGAAGTAAACAGTGGCAGAGGTGTGAAACATGTGTGTGCTCAGTCATTTCAGCCGCGTCTGCCTCTGTGCGACCCCAGGGACTGCAGCCCACCAGGCGTCTCTGTCCATGGCATTCCCCAGGCAAGAATACTGGAGTAGGTTGCTATTTCCTTCTCCAGGGGATCGTCTCAACCCAGGGATTGAACCCAGTCTCTTATATCTCCTGCGTTGGCAGGCAGATTCTTCACCACTAGCGCCACCTGGGAAGCCTCAAAGTGAAACTTACATGCAACTTACCTTAATTATTAGCCCCAATGTAAGGTATAGGAAATAAGAAATTGAAAAACAGTGACCAGAAAGAATGAGGCTCCTCAGTCTTCCATGCTAGTCCCCAGAATGCCACTGTCAATCATGGGGAATGGGATGGCTTCACTCAGCCAGTGGACTAACTTTAGGGTGGAGATCTGCACATACTTCGAATCCAGATTGGAAATGTAGATGTTTACCCAGATCATCCTTTCTTATTTTACAAGATAAAGAACCTTGACACAGAAAGGTTTACTGTGTTGTGCATAGTCATACAACACAAATACCGTGTAAATTTTCTCACAACACAAATACATGTACATTTGACCTTATTATCCTTCTGAAAACATATGGTGAAGCCAAGGCCAAAATGTGTTAATGACTTATAGTTGTATCATTTCATATGAACAGGCTAAGACCAGAATGCAAATCTGCCATTCTATCTCCATATATACTTCCCATCTACTTACCTCTGCCAGGTGTGGAAAAGTCCCAGGGAAAGCAGGTATGCTATAATAGAGTGGTTATATAGGGTGGAAGGCACCTGATAGATCACTATCTGCATCTCCACATGCTATTAGTGTGCAATGATGTCTTTTGTGTCACTAATAAATCACCATAAGCTTGAGGCCTTTGTCTTAACAACCTTATTTTCTCTCAGGCCATGACCGTTCCATGGTCCCAGTGACATAGGACTAGACCTCATCCTTGAGTGAATTTCTGTGTAAATAATTTCATTTTAAAATCTTTTTCCCTTTGGAATTCAGCCAAAATTTAATGAGAAAAATTATCTATTATGCAGTCTCACTCTTAAAGCAAATATAAGTCTCCAATTGCAGAATTCTTATAGGTGCTCTCTGCCTTCAGTTAGGAATAATTTAGGAATTGAATAAGAAATGCCTTTCATTGACTGACATCTTGCAGATTAAATCTGAAGCCTCTTGAACTTCATTACAGCTTCATGAATATTGTAAGGCTTTAAATCTTGACTGTGGTTTTGAAACTCAGCCAAGAAGGTATTAACAGTTGTTAGAATTTGTATTTATGTAACACCCTTTCTTCCAACTGGTTTAAAGCAACTAGAACATTGTTTCAGTCTGTCTCCATAACAGGCATATAAGTTGTTAAGTAGAGGCTTAATTATTCCCATTTTATAAGGAAGAGCCCTAAGGGTTAAAGAAGTGGCACCAATGAACAAAGACACACATTTCTCTGTTACATATTTTCCAGTTCTGAGTCCCTATTTGGGGAATTTGTTTTTACTACTAAGATGCATCATTTGCATTACACTGCTATAATTCTTCTTTAAATCTCTACTTCTCTTTCAGCCTTTAAAAAAATGCATTTATTATTTTTGTTTTTGGCTGTGCTGGGTCTTCGTTGTTGTGGGCAGCCTCTCTCTAGTTGCAGTGAGCAAGGGCCACTCTCCAGTTGCAGTGCATGGGCTTCTCATTGCAGTGACCCCCCTTGTTGCCGAGCACAGGCTCTAGGCGCTGACTTTAGTAGGTGTAGTATGTGGGCTCAGTAGTTGAGCTTCTCTTGTTGCAGAGCTTGGGCTCTAGATACACAGGCTTCAGCAGTTGCAGAACAAGGGCTCAATAATTGTGATTCATGGGCTCCAGAGTGCAGGCTCAGTAAGTTGTGGCTCATGGGCCCAGTTGTCCCATGACATGAAGGATCCTCCTGGGTCAGGGATCGAACTGACGTCCCCTGCATTGCAAGGCAGAATCTTAATCCCTGGACCATCTGGGAAGCCCCTCTTTCAGTCTTATTCCCAACTCCTATGTCCCTGTCCCTCTCCTCTTCATTTGCCCACCAGTTTGATTTCCATCAATAACATCCTGCTCCAAGTCCTAGTGCATCCTTCTTAATCCTTAAAGTGCATGAGACTCTCCCTGAGTGCTCTGGTCTCAGTAATTGATTGAACTGAATGAATTGAAAGTCATTCAGTCGTGTCCGACTCTTTGCACCCCCATGGACTATACAGTCCTTGGCCAGGATACTGGAGTGGGTAGCCTATCCCTTCTCCATGGGATCTTCCCAACCAGGGATTAAACCAGGGTCTCCTGCATTGCAGGTGAATTCTTCACCAGCTGAGCCACAAGAGAAGCCCAAGAATACTGGAGTGGGTAGCCTATCCCTTCTCTAGCGATCTCCCCAACCCAGGAATTGACCCAGAGTCTCCTGCATTACAGGCGGATTCTTTACCAACTGAGCTATCAGGGAAGCCCCGCCTCAGTAATGGTGATTCTTTTTTAATGGGTCTAGGCTGGAGCCCAGAACCTTCTTTTTAGCAGATACCTTAAAAGACTCCAATGCTGATAATAACTGAGAGAAGTGCTTCACAATCAATCCTGTTGTGGAGTGGAAAAGCTGGGAAGAGTTTTAGAGTCTCAAGCCTATTAGCTACGGTCTAGTACTTTACGGCTGTTTGGCCTATGTTAGGTTGAGTTCTTGAGAAGCAGAGCCAGATGCAAAAAAAATCTTTTGCTAATAATATATTGAAGTGTGCTCTCAAGAGAAGAGGAAAGGGTTGGGGCTGGGAAATAAGTTGGCAATGTCTGAGCTGGAGTCTGATCCCAGCGGGGTGCTCTGGAATACAGATTGACCACAGAATTAGCAAGGAGGACAGCTTTTTGAACTTCGGAGTCACTTAGCCATTGGCTGAGTTCTTATAAGGAGTATTGCCAGGGGAGGTGGGTGCCCTTCTTGATGAGGCATCCCCAGGTTGTCTGAGAGCCATTCTTCATAGAAAGCAGCTATAGGTAGTCATCAGTCACACTGCAGTGTCTGAGGCATCAGTATTCTGGCTGGTAAAGGTGATCTGAGCAGGGCACTAAGAGTATCTACTACATCTCTGGACTCAACAAGAATCAACCTTACTCCTCCTAGTCTTGAACTCCTAGCTTTAAAGATTTTCCAATGTTTCTGCTACATAGGAAGCCCCTTCTCTATCTTTCTCTTTTCTTTACTCTGTCTTACCTTTGTTTAGCAGCAGCCTTATGTCCACTCTCCTTCATGAAGCTTCCCTGTAATTCCACAGTGATTGATTTCTTTCCTCAATCTCTCTCTTGGAGGACTCACACAATTTGACTCTCCAAAGTATACACACAGAGGTTGACATGGAATGTGTGCCATGGATGGCTGGATGAATGATTTTCAAAAAGAGAATGCCATCACAGCAGTATTCAATTCTTATTTTGTTAAATAGCCTAAGTGAATGAGCTGGCATTTCTCATTGTAATTTTATTCTAAAAGCTATTCGAAGTCTCTATTATTCCAGGTACTGACATCTTCATTCCTCTTCATCCCATCAGAGAACCAAATATCTATGAAATTTAAACAGCTCCCTTCCAACAGCGCTCAGCTTCCAAGCTTAGATATGGCATGGTTTTGGGTCTACCTTTTAAGAGATCTGAAGAACTTTCTCACTGATTTAGACTGAAATAATTGCCTGAACTTTCCTCCTTCATTCTTGTTCCATTTAAACACAGCTTCTTATTTTATTGTTACAGACATTTAGAGCTTCTAATTTGACTAATATGTTAAATAGACACTTCATTTATATTAGTTTGCATTCATAATCTCAAGTAATAGCTTATAGTCATCATATCAGGTTTCCTTTTGAGTGTTCTTAAATGTATGCTCCTGCTGCTAAGTTACTTCAGTTGTGTCCGACTCTATGTATGCTAGTCTCCATCAATAATAATTAAGCCTCAGTTAGATCATGATCCTATTCCTGAGCTGTCAGTCATTCATTCTGAGAACAACTGAGATTATGTAGATGACAATTGTCTAAATACCTCTTATTACTATATGAGAAAGAACAAGGTATGCTCTCATTGCAAGTGGAGTTTTCTGATGAGATGATGGTGGTTTTGCAGTTTTCAGTAAGAGTAGGGAATGTGTTCTGGAGGAGAAAATGGCAACCCTCTCCAGTATTCATATCTGAAAAATCCCATAGACAGAGGAGTCTGGTGGGCTATAGTCCTAAGGATCACAAAGAGTCAAACACAACTCAGCAGCTGAACACACAACACAGGGAACGTGTTATGGTGGATTTCTTGCAGCAAAATAGCCCTCAGCCATCCTTTCTCTTTGCATCACAAGCTGATCTGGGTTTCTAAATCTTGTATCTCCATTGCATTCAGGAGGCCAGGCAAATAGCAACTCACCAATAAACCACAATATCCGTTGCTACACAAAATATGCTTTTTCCCCTAGAAAAAATCCACCAGTGAATTTTTATGCTGCTCCCGTCTATGTGAGCAGTTGTAAGCATATCTGATGATTCCGGTTCAGAGTTGTGGAGGCAGAGAAATCCTTGCTGCCTGTATAGTTCTGTGGGCACGACTGGAAGGTCAATGCCAAGTATTCATGGAGAAGATGCTTTTAATGTTTTTCCTGTTGACCTCATCACTGTAAGAAGCTGTTATATTTGATAAATGTGATGGTGTCATCATGGTCAATCTCTTTCTTGTTTTTTACTTCCCAAATATTTCCAAGCACAGACAGAGTGAATGTATATGCCTTGGCTCCAGTGCTCATTTCTCAGGAAACTAATCTCTGCATTGGTCTTCTGATCTCTAGTTTAGGGTAGAATCTACCTCTGATGCTGCCTTTTTGTTCCTAACTGTGTAAGCAATGAGTGAAGGAGTACCAATGCCACAGCTCTAACCTCACTTGGAGTGTTGTGACAACTCAGCATGCCCTCTGTGAAGTAGGAGTCTTCCTTTATCTATGTTTAAGTTCATTTGAAGAATGCTGCAAAATATCAGGTCTCAAAATAGATCAGTGCTTTGAATGCACACATACAGCTGTTTTAACCCAAAGCATGTACAAGCATATACACACCTTCACACACACACGTGTGCATACACACATCAGTTCAGTTCAGTTCAGTCACTCAGTCGTGTCTGACTCTTTGTGACCCCATAAATCGCAGCACGCCAGGCCTCCCTGTCCATCACCAACTCCCGGAGTTTACTCAAACTCATGTCCATCGAGTCAGTGATGCCATCCAGCCATCTCATCCTCTGTCGTCCCCTTTTCCTCCTGCCCTCAATCCCTCCCAGCATCAGGGTCTTTTCCAATGAGTCAACTCTTTGTATCAGGTGACCAAACTATTGGAGTTTCAGCTTCAGCATCAGTCCTTCCAATGAACATCTAGGACTGATCTCCTTTAGGATGGACTGGTTGGATCTCCTTGCAGTCCAAAGGACTCTCAAGAGTCTTCTCCAACACCACAGTTCAAAACCATCAATTCTTCAGTGCTCAGCTTTCTTTATAGTCCATCTCTCACATCCATACATGACCACTGGAAAAACCATAGCCTTGACTAGACGGACCTTTGTTGGCAAAGTAATGTCTCTGCTTTTTAATATGGTATCTAGCTTGGTCATAACTTTCCTTCCAAGGAGTAAGCATCTTTTAATTTCATGGCTGCAATCACTATCTGCAGTGATTTTGGAGCCCCCCAAAAATAAAGTCTGACACTGTTTCCACTGTCTCCCCATCTATTTCCCATGAAGGGATGCATACACACATACATGGCAATAAACAGTTCTACTCTCATTGAATTTTACACCCAGAACCATAGATGCCCTCAAATAACACAAGTTTTGGTATAAACGTAGTTTAGGAGCCTAGGCTTCTTATATCAAGTTACCGGTATCTATTGTACCTTTCTTCCATCTAGCCTTGGTTTTGGCTAATTCTGTCCATTTCTGCTATGTAAGTTTGAATCTTAGTGGTTGCCAAGTTCTCTGCACTCTTTTTTCTTTCTAGAGTTGGTCACTTGTTTGTGTTTTTGAGAATCAAATAGATACATTGAAAGGTGAGGAGGCACACCTATTTTGTCTAAATTCCAAGTCCTAATTGAAGGTTACACTAATCTTTGTTACACTAGAAAAAGTTCAATCTGATTACAAATTTGAGCAAGGAATAAGTGTAAGAAAAAAGTCATCTTGACCACATTTGTGTTGGATTCATATCCCTATTTAAGAATAACTTGAAGCCACCAGGGAAACATCTTAATGTGTTGTTCAGTTATTTCAATAGGTCTTGAATTCCATGACTGAGGCACCATCCAAGTATACTCTAACACCTGGCATCCTAGAATGCACTAAAAAGTCCAATAGTCAACAGAAATATGATGTCAGAGATGTTAAATTCCATGTTCCCCTAGTGCATTTTTGATGAGTGTGTTTTGATAAGCTTGAGCAAAGTCAGTTTGTGAAGACTTGACCCCAGTATACATTAACTCCATGCACAGAGCATGGGTCCTGCTTGAGAGAGCTCCTTGTGATAATCTGGGGCCTCCTCAAAGTTTATTCTTACCTTGTGTTTTCCAAATGGAAATCACCAAGTGGGACTGTATGCTTGCCTTAAGGGCCACTAGGTTAATTAGATTCTTCCGTTAACTTTCTGTGGGTATTTCCCCCTAGAAGATAGTGCACTTTCAACTTTTTAAGTGCATGGACAGCAAGCATGCCCAGAAGGATTACCCCTGCAGCAGTCTGGAAAGTCAGTTAAAACCTTGGGGAACCTATTAACAGCTCCTTGTGGTTACGTGAGTCTGAGGCTCAGAAAATCTAAAATATTGACTCTTCGTTACAGGTTTCCTTCCAAAAGGTTTTTATCTGTTGGACTGAGCCTTCTCTGTGGAGTATTGAATGAAGCATCTAGGGTCAGAGAATCTAGAACATTGACTCTTAATGGCAGGTGTCCTTCCAAAAGATTTTTATCTGTTGGATTTAGCTTTCTCTGTGAAGTACTGAATGAAGCATCTACAGGAAAAAGTCATGTAAAAAAATTCTGCATCTATATCAACATCATCCATGTGAAATAAATTAGGACAATATCACCATGTAATGAAATACGTGGATGTTCTCTTTTACAGATTATATGTAACCTACAATCAAGGGCAAATTTCATTCTGCACACAAGAATATTTAGTGATATATCATCAAATACCACATCTCTCCCTGAGCCTAATGAGTGGAATATACTCCTGGATTGCAATTAGGCAAGATGTAGAGCGATGTAGAACCTAGGAGTGAGAGCTCTAGAGTCAGCTGGGTGTCAGGCTAGTTGTCACACACTGTTCAGCTGTGTGTTCTTGGACAAGTCCTTGGATTTTCCACTAGTAACCTGGGCATAGTAATATCACCCAGTTTGCGTCATTGTGAGGTGAATAGATAATATATGTAAAGCTCCTGATCAAGTTCTCATCACATACCAAGCATTCAATCGTGTTATTTCTTATTACCTGACACTAGTCCAGGTTGGATGCTAATTTTTCTATATTTTTAAAAAATTAATTTGTATTTTACTGATAGAATAGTTTTAAATAAAAGTTGCAAAGATATATCAGAGAGTTCTTGCCTGTGTGCCACAATGAAGATCCAGCACAATTGAAAAAAAAAAAGATATATCCAGGAGTTCTCAAATACTCTACACTCAGTTTCCCCCATGGTTAGCATCTCTTACTGCTAGGAGACATTTGCCACAATTAATAAGTCAACATTGGTGCATTAATATTAACTAAACTCCATATTGTTTTGTATTTCATCAGTTTTCCTTTCTCCATTCCAGGAGAAATCCATCCAGTATATTGCATTATGTTTATTTTTCGTATCTCTTTGGCTTTTCTCAACTGTGATAATTGCCATACTTCCCTTGCTCTTGATGATCTGGACAGTTCTTGACAGTTCTCAGGTATTTTTTAGAGTTTGCCTAGTGTATTTCTCATAGTCAGACTGAGATTATGAGTTTGGGAGGAAGACCACAGAGATGAAGTGTCTTTCTCAATACAATGTATCAAGAATACACCCCATCAATTTATCACTGATCATATTAACATTGATCACCTGGAAAAGGCAGCATATACTAGGTTTCTGGTTTCTATATCCTTTTTTTTTCTGTGCTGTACTCTTTGAAAGCCAATTGCTAAGAGTATCCCACAAGTAAGGAGTGGAAATTATGTTCCAGCATCTCAAGGACAGAGTAGCTACATAAATTGTTTGGAATTATATACAGGAGATTTGTCTCTTCCTCATTTACTTTTTAAAATTTAATCCTTTATTTATATCAGTGTGGACTCAAGAATGTTTATATTTTATACTTTGGTTTATAATTCAATACTATTTTATTGATTTTCTTGCTCAAATTGTCTCAGCTTTGGCCACTGGGAGCTCTTTCAGTTGACTCTAGTGTTCCTTTGACATATCTCTATTGCTTTCTTTCTTAAGTACTTCCTTATTTTCTGTCACTGCATGATATTTCAGGCTCATCTTGTATACTTCCTGCCCCAGCCCTAAAATTTGTTATTTCTCCAAAAGCATCCTAATCCTATTACAGAGTGGTGTTAGAATCCAAAATCTGGGCACTGGATATGCTTGTTAAGATTGGGACATTGATGCATCCAGGGACAGAGCTGGGAAGTATATGTATACCAGTCCACATGTAAGCATAAGCATGATTATTTCTATATTGATTGGTCAGTACATGTACTGAGCTAAATTTAAATTCATACTGACACCTTTACCTTGATTCCAGTAACACATGATTTATTCTAGCTTTTTCCTTTTGCTTATCAGTAACCTTCCCCACTGCAGGTGTAATAAACTTGAATTCTGTCTTCTGTCATCCATTTCTTCATTTATTTTCTCAACCTTGGTATATGTGTACAGCTATTTCAGAACTGTTAGCCCATACCCTGGGATAAACAACTTTACCAACTAGAATATATAGTGCTTATATTCTACTCCTGAATATAATTTTAATAGATCTGGATCAGCCCATGAACCCTCAGGGAGTGCCTCTTACAGAATCTATATTTGGCATTCTTATGTCTGTATGCCTTTCACAACCTGAGCAGAGTGATTGACACACTGAAGCAGATTTGCATGAAGTTTGAATCCTGTATGTGCTTTAGCCATAGACCCTTGACAACACTAATCTTAGGAGCTACTTTTTAAATTCTGTGACAGATTTTGCCTGAAGTCTTACTAGCCATGAGTTCTTATTAAGCCCTTAGGAATTCTGAGTTTGGTTCTTTCTAGAGATGCTGTTGGGAGACACCACATAAAAGGCAATATGTCATTCCAAAAATCCCAACCAACTTTGGAACAGATAGCCTTGTGGTCTAAAAGGATTGTTAAATCTAGATAAAAAGTCAGTGTAAAATGTCAACTAATAGTGCCCTGCAGAAATGAACCTCACATGGAAATCCAGAGTATATCCCATTTGTAGGTGATAGGGGCATGTAATAAATCTTATGGCCTATATTTAAACCCCAGAGCCTTTGCAGAACAAGGAAGGTTTCTATTCCAAGCTTCCATTTTATCACTCAGTGTGGAGGAGGCTGAAGTATAAGATATCCTTAATATGTCCCAAAGTAGACTTTCTATGTACAGCATTTTGTCAAGTCATAAAGACTGTATTGTATTAATCAGAAGTCAATCATAAAAGTGGACTTACAATGCTGCTGCTGCTAAGTCACTTCAGTCGTGTCCGACTCTGTGTGACCCCATAGACGGCAGCCCAATAGGCTCCCCCATCCCTGGGACTCTCCAGAATACTGGAGTGGGCTGCCGTTTCCTTCTCCAGTGCATGAAAGTGAAAAGCGAAAGTGAAGTCACTCAGTCGTGTCCGACTCTTCTCGACCCCATGGACTACAGCCCTCCAGGCTCCTCTGTCCATGGGATTTTCCAGGCAAGAGTACTGGAGTGGGGTGCCATTGCCTTCTCCCTTACAATGCTAATGCCATGTAACTTTTAAGGTTTTGTTTTTGTAATAAACAAGACCCTATATTGGTTACCAGAAGATGCTGTTAGACTCTAAAATGGTAGAGCTAAGTAGAGCTTTCACAAATAGTTCTTGTATTTCTGCAAAATCCACTCTGACTTATTAGCTCAATCTAAACACTGCAGTGTGAAACTTGGGATACTACAAGAGGACAAACCGTTGACAAGAACTTGAATAGACTTAAATCATGGAACTCCCTTACATTTGTAAAGGAAAGCATGTTTCTGCCATCCATTAAAAAAGTAAAGTGGAGCTTTGAGCATATTATGCCTCCTTAGAGTTTGGAAGAAGCCAAGATGAATAGGCTTGCCAAGAGTTCTGACCCAGCAGGTTGCTGAGAAGGGGCTTAGCCCCTGATGAATTTTAACAATACCCCAACTTCCCACATTGGTTAAAGCAGCCAGCTCTCAGTAACATACTCCATCTCTGTGATTACCTGCCAAATGCTTATTGCAGACCTGCAAAGATTAGTTACTCCAGAGGGAGTGGTTTATAACTCCGTGACATGCTTTTGTGCCAGATCAATAAAGGCAAAGGCACACGACGGGCTGCCCTTATTTTCTCTCTGTAGAGAAACAAAGAGCCCCACAGTTCAACTGAATGTTACTGACTAATCCTCAGCACCACTTTAACACACCAGGGATTGTCCTCATTTGTTTTTCACATAACACTATAATCTTTTGAAATATGAGTTAGCTAAAATGCAATTGTATTTTCAGGGACATGAAGGCTTACTATACATTACCAGCAATTTACAAGGAGCCTGCTGTTTATGTGCCATGTAACCGGGAGATTTTTCTCTTAACAATAGATTGTGGTGATGTATTTTTAAATACGTCTGTATTGTTCACATATGTTAAGATCAGTTGGGTTGAAGTAATAGAAATTCAGCTAATAACAGTGATAAAAAACACACACTCAAGTAAATGATCCCTATTTTCTTCTTTTCGACCCTACATAGAAATTCATTTACATTTTAGTAAATTGAATAGAAAATAATGGAAGGGTCATATTTTTCTGCTATGTGAACAGAGAAAATGTTTAGAGAAAGAGGAAAATAGAGTCAGAGGAAACAAAATATTCGAAGTTTTAAAACTTGAGCATGAAAAAGCCTGGACTGTTACCACAAATTCTTCCTGGAAAAGCATAAGGAAAATTTAACAGCCCAGGCCTTCAAGAAAAATTGAGGGCATTTTCGTCTTTTGAGGTCATTACTTTAAAAATGACCTGATTAATTTTCATTCAATTAATCTGATACTCAGTTCATTTAAAAGAACATTAATTTCACTTTCTTTGCTTGATATGTTAACAATATAAAATAATTACAATTCTTTGTGTTTCAATCTGAATAGAGATTATATCAAAGTATGTATTGAATATTTAGTGCTCTCCAGTAAAAAGAGGCAGCAGAGAGATAAAAGGCCAAGAAATCAAAAGAATATTTTCTCCAGGGATAGTTATGTTTACTAATATTCCTCCAAACACTTCCTTGTTATGATGAGAAAAAAGAATGCTCATTTTGCTTCTTTTTATTTGGAATTTAATGCTACTTGGAAAAGCAGCATAAATAGACCTACATGCATAGTGGGAAGGTTGTACTAATTTGATGGAAAGAACAGGCTTCAACAAAAGCACTTCATTGGAGTTTAGTGTTCTTTTAAATTATTTTCAGTTTTTCCATTTTGGACATTAACACCGGGACAGTATTACTAAAGACCCAGAACAACTAAAGTCAAACTAATGTTTTTTGCTAACTGATGTCTCATCTGTTCTAGAACTGCTCCATCAGTTGCATAGGGCTGTTCTTGTGCACACAGTGCCCCTTGGCAGGGACTAGACCACTGCCTCTGTCCTTGGTAGCTGTGTGACCTTGAATGCACAACCCCTGGGATTTCAGTGACCCAGCCAATGTGCTTCCTTCTCAAATCTGAATGTAACTAAGGAATAGACCCAGGAGTGAAAC
Source organism: Cervus elaphus (assembly GCF_910594005.1). NCBI lineage: Eukaryota > Metazoa > Chordata > Mammalia > Artiodactyla > Cervidae > Cervus > Cervus elaphus. Next base: position 29,976,139 of record NC_057840.1, read on the forward strand.
AGATGAAGATAAAATATGTTTTACTAACAAAGTGATTGCATATATAGATAACTCAAAAGAATTTATTAAAAAAATCTAGAATTAATTTGTACATTGGGCAAGCTTGCAGAATACAAGAGCAAAATACAAATATTAATATCAATAGTATTTCTCTATACAGGCAGCAAATAATTAAAATGTTTTTCAAGTACACCAATTGTAGTTGTTGTTGAGTTGCTAAGTCATGCCTGACTCTTTGCAACCCCATGGACTGCAGCATACTAGGCTTCCTTGTCTTTCACTATCTTCTGGAGTTTGCTCAAACTCATGTTGACTGAGTCAGTGATGCCATCCAACCAACTGTAGGAGTGCCATAAAAATCAAATGCCTGTATACTGAAAAATCATAAAACATTGCTGGGATAAATTAAGGAAGCTGTAAGTCAATGGAAGCCTCTAGAAATGCTCTATAATATGATATGGGGAGTAGGTACATGGGTATGTCCATATGTCAATTCAGTTCCTTTCATGAACTCAGTCACTCAGTTATGTCTGAGTCTTTTCGACCCCATGGACTGCAGCATGCCAGGCTTCCCTGTCCATCACCAACTCCATATGTAAACATTTATTAATCTGTATAGTAAAAATTTCTGCACCATATGTAAGTTATACCTTGTTGAAAAGGTTCCTAAAAGTCAACAAAAAAACTGAAAAACAAAAAAATCTAAACTGGATTAGGGACACGGATAAGATATGTGCAATGCTAGATAGATAGATTAACCAGTCTATTCTATGGCACATGGACTTCCCTGTAGCTCACACAGTAAAGAATTTGCCTGCCATGCACAAGACCAGGGTTCAATCCCTGGGTTGGAAAGATCCTCCGGAAAAGGGAATGGCAATCCACTTTAGCATTCTGGCCTGGAGAATCCCATGGACAGAGGAGCCTGGCGGACGACAATCTATGGGGTCACAAAGAGTCAGACACAACTGAGCCACATACAGCCTGCTGGCTCAACTGGACAGCTACAGCCCACATTTACCAAAGGCTGGAGAATCAACCAAGACCACTGAGAACCACTGTCAAGTGTCAGCCTCCAGATGAGAAAGAGGTTGAGCTGAGCATGTATTTCTTTTTCTTAGGACTGCGAAAAGATGAGGCATCCCTCCCTTCCCATTGGGCAAGACAGGAGGCCTGAGGTGGTGCTCAGTAGGCGTCTCATCACAAAGGAGCATTAAGTAAAGAGAAAGGAAGGCATTTCTCCCCAGTGGAGACTTCACTTATCTGTGCTTTAACTTTCTCAATGGTAAAATGGTGATAATAGACCAAAACTCATACAGTTTTAAGGAATGAAAAATGATAATATATGTAAAAGACTTTGCTAAGTACCAATAAAGGTAGAACTGGAGAAGCAAAACATAGACACTTTAGAGGGGGGGAAGACATCTTCAGAAAGTTAATCTGAATACATTTGTGGTATTTTTTAGGTTAGGAAACTGAGACTCTAGCTTCCTAGGAAACTGGACTCTAGGATATCCAGACCCTTGTCCAAGTTCCAGAGTTTGTTGGACATGTATTGATATATTACAGCAGAAATGCCTCTAGTATTACTGAACACAAGTTCATGTACTCAACACACAGGGAGGCCAAACAGACTGAAATGTCGGAGTTTGGAGCAGAGAAAGATTTATTTCAGGACCAAGCAAGGAGCCTGAGTGGCTCATGCTCAAAAAACCAGAATTCCCTAATGGCTCAGCAGGGTTTTATAGTCAAGATTTGGGATGAGGACTGAAAGGTGCGTGACTTTCTCTGATTGATCAGGGGTGGTAACAGGACAATTTCCAGGGCTCCTGAAGTTACTGTCCTCCACCTGGGTGAAGGCCTTGCTTCCCACAAAAGAACTAGAAGATATTGATATGCTCATCCCTTAGGGAGGAATCAGTACAGCCCCCTGGCTGTACTATTGTTTCTTGACTGCTCCGTCTGTGTTTCTGCATTCCCTCTCTTCCCCATAAGCAACTGTTGGAATCTACAGTTTGGAACTCAGGGATGGTCAAGGAGGCTGAATGAAGCTCATTTCCTACAAACAAGAAATTGTGCTTGATCACTCAGTCATGTCCAACTCTTTGTGACCCCATGGACTGTAGCCTGCCAGGCTCCTTTGTCGATAGGAATTCTCCAGGCAAGAATACTGGAGTGGGTTGCCATGCCTTCCTCCAGGGGATCTTCTCAACCCAGGGATCAAACCCAGGTCTCCAGTGTTGCAAGTGGATTCTTTACCATCTGAGCTACCAGGGAAGCCCAAAACAAGAAATTGGGGACACGGAAAGGATTTCTATCTGGGAGAGCCTCACAGGGTCCCGCTCCATCTCACTAGGTTCCAGGTGTTGAAGTGCCTAGCCCAGAGTTCTCTCTGCTATACCACTCTGCTGGATAGCCATCCTAAATTAGGCAGCAGATAGAATAGCCAAGCCTTTGCCCCACCACCGTGCATTTCCTGTTTTCAGAGGGTATACAGTCTGTTTCTTCTCCCGTGGAGGCTCTGCATGCGGCCACACTCAGGCAGCAATTTATAGCCCTGTTGTGTTCTTGCAATAAGAACAAGATTACTATTTCGAATCAAGGTAGCTATTTTCACATTCCACTATGAAGTAGTTAGGCAGGTATTCTTTTGAAGGTAAATAAACACAGTCAACCATGATTATTTGATTCCATTAAGTATATTAGAAAAAGTAATGGTTTAATGATACCCTAGTGGCCTGTAACAGTTAACGCACCACAGAAAATGAATCATAAAATCCCCTTCTCACTAATAACTCTGCGACTAGTGTTATTAAAAAGACACCAAACTCCCGGGAGTCGGAGTGTTTTCACCTTCCCACTAAGTGACAATATTAGTTGGATTCTGTATTCACTGGTCATGAAAATATAGGATCTTTGGGCAACAGGAAAACCTGTCACATATTCTGTCTGTTGATGAATTCTTGCAACATCATCTGGGACCATTGCTATGGTAAAGAAAATGGTCCTGTAAAGGCCATGTGATTTTTCTAACTCAGTGCCAAACCTTTACAAATGCTGGTTCATCCTCAGCTGGGGTAGAAGCTGGAAAGAGACTTCTTACTGACAGCAGGCACACCCCCTTCAAGTGCAGACCTAGCGGACTGGTGGTAGGGAAGTACATGTGTCACTTCAGATTTACACAAGCACACAGGCTGGTTGTATTTATTTGGAAAAGGGTTTGCATGACAAATATTCCCTGAAGACACGTGCTTAGCTTCCTGGTTCTCTGTATGATAAATACTGACAGGATGGGCTTCTTCATCTTAATTGGAGTGGAGTTAGTGGTAAAGAACATGCTTGCCAATGCAGGAGACCTGGGTTCAATCCCTGGATCAGGATGATCCCCTGGAGAAGGAAACAGCAGCCCACTCCAGTACTCTTGCCTGGAAAATTCCATGGACAGAGGAACCTGGTAGGCTACAGTCCATGGGGTCCCAAAGAGTTGGACATGACTGAGTGACTTCACTCACCTTACTCATAACATTAGTAGATAGATACAGGTTGTTTTGATTTGATAATTGTTATTAAAGGTGCATTATATACATATTGATAATAGTTATCAAAACAAAAACAAAACAGCAAACTCAGTGGTCATAAGGTTTGTCCCCAGTAGAAAACTTTCTAATTGGTAAAGAACAAATATTTTCTTATTGTTTGCTCCCAGAGCTGACTTTAATAGCAGCCACTTCAAATGGATGGTTTTAGTAGAACTTTCCTTTAATAGTTGCTAGAACTCTTTAAGAAGGCAATGGCACCCCACTCCAGTACTCTTGCCTGGAAAATCCCAAGGATGGAGGAGCCTGGTAGGCTGCGGTCCGTGGGGTCGCTAAGAGTCGGACACGACTGAGGGACTTCACTTTCACTTTTCACTTTCACGCATTGGAGAAGGAAATGGCAACCCACTCCAGTGTTCTTACCTGGAGAATCCCAGGGACGGGGGAGCCTGGTGGGCTGCCGTAGTCTGGTGGGCTGCCGTTAGCGGGGTCGCACAGAGTCAGACACGACTGAAGCTACTTAGCAGCAGCAGCAGCAGAACTCTTTAAGTAACTGCTACATTGAAGGTTATTTTGTCATCCAATTTTTGTCTATTTTTTTCTTCTTCTTTAACTGCTGGTAATTTCTCTAACAGCTTTAACATCTAACACTTGCAGGTTTCGAACAGTCTTTAAAGGCTCATTTAAAACTTATCAGACATATGGCATTAATTTATCTCTTTTATATCCTGATATAATATAGAGAGAAAGCAAACTAACATTTAAGATCCAGGGGTTCTGGGTGACATAAATCACCTTATTTCAATGGCTTCTTAGTTTTTGCAGGGAGGATGTTTGTTTTCTGCTTTATGCAACTTCTATACTTATTATGCACAGTTCGATTCTAAAATGCCCTTTCTGCCTCTCTTGCTCCTATTTCTTTCAATTAGGAAAGCTGCTTTAGAAAATCACACTCTTAACAATTTCCTATTAAGCAGCACTGGAAGATGAGTTAAAATTGAATTCTTCCCCCCTTCAACCTGGCCTGGGTATTTCAAATCTCACTCACAGGATAGATGCAAATGTATATTTTTTACATTTTCAAGTGTACCTAAATAGATTAGTCTTAGAACTCTTTATAAATGTCTTATTTAATCTCAAGCTCAACATCAAAGTCAAAACTCTTTACCATTTCTTCTAAACATTTCAAGTTCTCTAAGTTCCTAAAATATTCTGCTATTATCCAGCCCAGGCACTTTAGGGTCTAATGACCTATTTAGGCTGTCATCTGTGACATGGGTGGGAATAATGGCAGAGGTTTTGAAATTCAGAAATAAAGCTAAATGTTTAGATTAAAGGTGTAGTGTAACTCTTCCATCAAGAAGAATTTTACGTGAGTTTCTGATAATTAGCGAATCTTATTCAAATATTTCTGTATAGCAAATCATATATAAGAAGAAATTCATACTAACCAGTTCATTTCACTCTTGGTTTTTGTGATCTTAGAGATGATAAAATTAGTGGAATCATCAAAAGAAAATATTGAGGTTTAGATAATGCACGAACTGATTTATGACAGATTGTGGATTGTCACAAAAGATATAAAAAACACTTTTCCAGGACTGTGATATACGGAGACTTTTAATATAAATCTCTGTGAACCCAGAGGAAATAAGAGTTATTTTCGTTGCTCCTTAAGGATTTCCTTGAAATATGTGAATGTTCTTTATTTTAACCTCTATGGTGTTTGTTTTATATGTTATAAAGCCATTATTGAATTCAGAAAATAAAACTGAATAAACTATTTGAAGATAGAATATACTATCTATCTAGAGCTAGTCACAAATACAAAGCTTAGACAGGTATGTTTGGCTTTCCCTTCTTCTGAGAGCCCTGAAAAGCATTTGAGAATTAAACATGTAGGTTTAAGCTTCATGACTGCAACCTTGGAAGTAATCTGTTTTTATGTTACAGGCAATGAAAGCTTAGAAGAGAACTATGTCCAGGACAGTAAGATGGGGTTTGTCATCAATGCCATCTACGCCATGGCACACGGGCTACACAACATGCACCAGGCCCTCTGCCCCGGCCACGTGGGCCTCTGTGATGCCATGAAGCCCATCGATGGCAGCAAACTCCTGGACTTCCTCATCAAGTCCACGTTCATCGGTGTGTCTGGAGAGGAGGTGTGGTTTGATGAGAAAGGGGATGCTCCTGGAAGGTAAAGCAGACCTTTCCATAATGGATCCAAATAACCCTGTGATCCTCTCTAAGCCAGACAGATGGACACTCTGGCTCCTTTAGGTCACATGTTTTCTGGGTGTCATGAGGGTAGATACAATTAGATAGCTAAAAAGATGGGGCTAATGTTAGATGGAAATGGCATTATAAAACATCAAATACTTATTGGTAAACACCCACAATCCTACATCCTGCTAGTGTCAACCCCGTTCCCCCAAAACACACTCCACTATCATCTTTGGTCTTCCCCCAGAAGGCCCAGCACCTTCCTGCAAGCCCAAGAAACCAGACTGAGTATATCGGAGTAGCAGAACCTTCCCTGGCACTGCCAACATCTGGTCAGCATGTTCTGATTGATCAATCCCAATGCTATACTGCTTGTGGAAAATTTTAATCTTATCTGCTTAAAGATCTTAATATATGAAGAGAACCATATGTGTCCCTTTTTCTCAGGCTACCTTATGTTCCCACTAACATGTTTCTTGGAACAAGAAAGAAAAGAATCTTCTGCCTCATATTGAGTCTCTATGGCTTCCAAAGAATAAATCAAGAAGCAAAGGAAAATTAAATCTAACTAAATGTATACATATATATTTTTTTTCCCAAGTCATTTTATATACTCTCTCCTCTGCAGTATTTGCTTTTATAACACCAATTAGTCCCTATGTAATTGGTATATAGAGGATGTTATCAGTATAAAGAGTAGTTGTATTCATTCATAGGGATTTTCTTAGGCAAAGGATGATCAGAATAGTGGGATAAAAATTAAAACCTACAACAGGAAAGAAAAAAGGCCCTCAGTCTGGCTGCTGCACAGAATGCCCACAATCTCTCTCTCTCTCTCTCTCTTTTTTTTTTTTTCTCATAAGCCCTGTTATCTTTCAGTATGAAAGCTTGCAGAATGGGAGATTTTAGAAAAGCATATGTTGTGATAAAATGGAACAGCAAATCATTTAATCCTCATTGCCACAGGCATATTATTATCTTCTTTTACAGATGATAAAGCTGAGTGTCAGAGAAACTAAGAAACTCCCCTAAAGTCACCCAGAAAGTAGCTGGTAGAGGCAGTGCCGTTTGATTCTGAGACTTGTAATCTTTTTGCAACATTGCATTGCCTTTTAGCTAATCCTAAAATTAGGCAAAGTTGCTGACAACCTTCTTAATGTCATTTCAAAGGGACTGTAAGAGACTATTTGACCCTAAATAATTCTCCACATATCTCTTCCTTTCATGGAAGCTTAAAGTTCTACATTTAGCGAGTGCCTTGTGGGGCCTCAATGGATTCTCCCTACTAAAATCCAACAGCTCCAGGAAGGATAAATGATATAGGTAATAGTCAATAATTAAAGCCATGGATGTATCAGATTCCTTCCAAGATGCCAGTTAGGTGGGAGCAACTTTAGATGGAGATGAGAGTGGGAAGGACGGAGTGACGCAGGGGCTGGGCATGTGGAAGGCATCCAGGAGCTGAGCACCTTAGGAAGTGGTACCAGATGGCACAAGTGGGTCTAAGATGCAGAACACTGACCCCCTCCTCCCACCCCCCTTTAAACCCATGGTTGTAATCCTGGGTTCTACTTCAAACCAGCTCTGTAAAGGATTGGATTGGGGATGGAAACCTTCCTTCATGATTCTGTAGCATACACAATGTGTCTAGGACAGGGCCAGGTACATTTACCCCACTGCAGAGATATAAGTTTCCACCTCCTCTCTCTATCTGTAAATCATCTAAAATATAGACCCACAATTTTAGCTTGTTTCTCCTTCATGTTTAATTAAGTATTTGAATCATGGGTTTCCCCCTGGGTTCCTTTGCAAGGATCATTTCCTCATGTCTGAAATTGGTCAGCTTAATCTATGTTCCGTTTCTATTTCAACCACTTCCCTCTGTTTCTATCTCCTGTCACACCACCATTCATGCTTTTGGTCCCTCTTGTAATTATTTTAGTTAATCATCATGAAACAGAAATTGAATACATCAAAAGAATGCTACAAACTTCTAATTTACAGCATAAGGATATTCCAAATAAGTGCCAACATGCTGAGAAGGGACTGTGGGTCAAGAGGAAAGAGCAGTGTTCATTAACACACACTGCACAGGGGACGGCCTGTCTTTAGTAAGTCAGTATTTTTCTCTTGGTATCATCAAGTTTTGTTTTTTTTTCCCCTCTAGTTTTTGGGACTTTTTCAAAATATGTTTTCATGCCAAGATATTGTGAATTTTTCAGTTTCTAAATGCTAATAAAGTGTGAACTTATTTCTCCTATTGAAATGGGGAAGATGAAATATAAGTTTTAAGGAACTGATTCATAGGAAAAAGATATTCTAAAGCTAGCATTACACCTAAGCCTTCATTCAAAGTATATAAAGAGATTTAACAATGTAACATGGAGTAAAACATAAAGATGAAAGGAAACGGAAAAGGAAACTACTCATACAAAGCACTCACAGTAGGCTCTGTAACCAGGGTTGGTGGTTTGGATGGTTTAGTCACTCAAGTCGTGTCTGATCCTTGCAACCCCATGGACTGTAGCCCAGCAGGCTCCTCTGTCTATGGGATTTCCCAGGCAAGAGTACTGGAGTGGGTTGCCATTTCCTTCTGCAGGGGATCTTCCTGACCTAGGATTAGAACCCAGGTCTCCTGCATTGCAGGGAGATTCTTTACCAACTGAGCCACCTACCATAAGAAGTGTAAAATATGGAAAAATATTGGAGGTATAGATTAGTATCATTGATCAGCGGGATGAGTGCGAGCTGTCTGCCTACAGTTAATACCCATGTGGTTATCAGTCAGAGAGCTACTCTGAGAACATGCTGGTTTGTCTCAGCAACCAGAGGAATGAGAACCCTCTATTACCAAAAACCAGAAAGCAGAGAGATGAATAATGCACTCCAAGGGTGCCATTCTCTCTTCTTACTCCAAGTAAGTTTTGTTCATCTGGAAAAGTGGAGCAAAGACTTTCTTTACTCCCCTAGAATCCCCTTTCCCTTTAAGGGGTTGCTATTTATAGAAACTGCCAGAATCTGGTTGTGGAGAAGCCACTAGCAACCCTGTGGGTAACAGGATACATTTGCGCATTATTAAAAACAGGCAGCAAAGCTATGAAAAGATGTTAGTTGTCTAGATAAAGAACTGGTGGTTCAATGGTAAAGAATTTGCTTGCCAAGCAGGAGATGAAGATTTGACCCTTGGGTTGAGAAGATCCCCTTGAGAAGGAAATGACAACCCACTTCAGTATTCTTGCCTGGAGAATCAGATGAATAGAGGAGCCTGACAGCCTACAGTCCATGGGGTCGCAAAAGAGGTGAACACGAATTAGTGACTAAACAGTGACAAGATAAAGAACTAAGCCAGACAGAGCCAGTAGATTTCAGATGACAACCAAGGCTAACTGGTAGTAGCTTCCCGGGGTGTTGGGCTGAGAAGGATTTTGAGTCTGAATCTGGTTTGTAGGGAAAGAATTCCAGGATGACATGACAATAGGCAGGAACATAGGGGGGAGGAGGAAGAAAGCTGAGAAAGGGAAATGGCTGTGACTACACAAAGATGTTTTCACTTTCCTACAGAATGGAAATAACAAGAGTATTTTAGCATATAAATAATAATAGTACTACAAATGTGAATATGATATAGTGATATTGTCTTTTATATACATTTCTCTCAATTGTGAAACACTTTTTTTTAACCTACTCTATGTAAGTAAATTCCCACAAGAAGCCCATGAGCCTTAAAGAGTTTACTGACATTCCAAAGTCATGCAATCTACTGATAAAATATTAGAAAAGAGATTTCAGCTTATACATTCTAACATCAAATCTTGTACTTTTTCCATCAAATTGGAACATGCTCTCTACTGCCTTCACTGGGAGACAATGAATCTGGCCCCCAGAACACACACAGAAGATTTCTAAATGTAGATTTTACCGCTGTGTAGCATCGCAGCATTTAAATAACTGAAATAACTGACACCGATTATTTGGATTCAGAAATGTTTGTCCTAATCAAGGAAGAGACCAGTTTAAATGTCAATGCTCAAAATGTTAAATCCTCAACATCCTTGCTAATTAAAGATGCATTTCTCAGAGTTCTTGCTCTATTAGCATCTAAAATAGGTAAGACTCCAGACTTGATAAGACTCACCTGTTTTAATCCAGTGTAATTAAAGTAGCAACTGAATGTGAAAAATAAATTTGTAATAAAAGTATTTAAGCTAAAAATTAATGTTCTGAAGAATTGTCACTTGATCAAAGAATAATCTGGTGAATAATGATTTGAAGGATATGGTGGCCTACCCAGCACATATAGAATTATTTTCAAGAATACACAGAAAGAAAAGTACAAGAGTAATATATTCTTTAACAAATATGGATGATACAGAGACTGAAGAATGGAATACACATTTTGGAAAATCACAGGACACATAACTAAACTAAATAAACTAAAATATTGACAGTAGCTCATGTTAGGACATGGGATGTTTCTAACTTTTATTTCTCTTCTATTATTATCTATTTACCAAATTCCTTTAGTTTCTACATCATGTCCGTATGCTCCAAGACACACATGTTGTTTTCTTTGTAGGTATGATATTATGAATCTGCAGTACACAGAAGCCAATCGCTATGACTATGTACATGTTGGAACTTGGCATGAAGGGGTGTTGAACATCGATGATTACAAAATCCAAATGAACAAGAGTGGAATGGTACGGTCTGTATGCAGTGAGCCTTGCTTAAAGGGTCAAATCAAGGTAAGCCAGTCACATATGCATTCTTGGACAGTGTCCTTGAGGAGACCTCCTGCCTGTGCATAAGTGAAGAAAAACACGTTTTTCTTCAACAAGACAGTCCAGAAAGGGTGTGCTAGGCTTATTGTTTCTGTTCTTGTGTTTAGCGAAAATTGAGAAGACAAACCAAGATTGGAAAATTAAATAGGAAAACCATTGGGATATTTAGAACAGTCTTTATTTGCATCGCAATGATGAGCTGTGATCTTAAATACAATACAGAAAGCAAGGGGATGTGAATAATCAAATTAAATATTGAAACAGAAGTAAAGTTGGAAGCCAAAGCCAGTGATCCTGCTTAGTCATAGTTCTAGCTATTGTTAAAGAAAGCAGAAGCTGAGTAATGCCAAATAAGTGTAAAACTAAAATAAAAGAAGTTGAAATGAGGTAACACAGGAGCACTGCTTACCACTTCTCTTTTCTCTACCAAGTTCTTTCATTTTCCTGAAACTATTTTCCAGCCAAAAGAGAGTCCTCACTTTCTAATTATTCCCAGAAACTTTCCAGGTTAGGGCAAGTGAGTGACTGTGATATCACTGTGTATTTAAAACTAGAGTAAATAACCATCCTATATTAGGCTTTTGGCCGAATGCAGGTAGAGAGGAGTCTTGGTGTAGAAGGCATGGAAAAAGCAGGCTCTGTATCCCATGCTATTTAAAAACCAAACTGGCTCATGCGGTAGGAAATGGAGCATAGAGGGGTGATTATGAACTGGCAGAAGTGTGGATTCAATGACCTAATAGGTCTTTCTCATCTCAAATTTTCTGTGATTCATCTCTGGGAGTAGACAGGACTGTCACGTAAATGTCACAAACCACAGCTGGGGCTGGAATGGACACTGTGTGAGGCTCCTGCTCTCCCACCATGCCATCATGCTGCTATGCCATTCATGGAATTCACCCTGAGAGATATACTTAGAGGTCTTTAGGGCGAGAGTCTAATAGTGTTGCTGCAGCTGCTGGACCCACCACTTTATCCCTACTGATCAAAGAAGGTGGAGGATCTGGGACCCACAACATCTAAGAAGAGTTGTGCAGGTGGACTCAAATTCTCAAGGGAATCAGTCACTTTGAGCATGAAAAGAACTCCTGAGGCAACTCACTCTAGTTTCAAATGTCAGCACCTTCTCTGCAGATGTGATATTAAAAATATTTAGTACTTGTCATTGGAAAAGACCCTGATGCTGGGAAAGATTGAGGGCAGGAGAAGATGGGCAACAGAGGATGAGATGGTTGGATGGCATCATCGACTCAATAAACATGAATTTGAGCAAACTCTGAAAGATAGTGAAGGAGAGGGAAGCCTGGTGTGCTGTAGTCCATGGGGTCGCAAGGAGTGAGATGCAACTGAGCGACTGAGCACCTGAACAACAATAATTGTCATGACAACTAGCCAATCAGAATGAACTCTATTTTAGTGCTATGACAGGGTGCTGGAGGCCTCCTGTCATGCCCATGGTTAATCCTTGAGTTGTTGGATCACGGGAAGATTTAGATGAGGATTCCTACCTGAATAGGGTAGTATGAGGCAATCAGTAGGCTTGGAGACACCGTTGGTTTCCACCCAGTGTAGAAGGAAGTCAGTAGTATAAGAATGGCTCCAACCAAACCAGTGCGTGTGGGCCATATGGCAGTGCAGATTCTCCTCAAGAATCCACTTCTGATTCTTACTCAGGTGGAATTTTTCACATGAGGCTGCCCGGTGGTATTAGGAATATATCCTCTGAAATTGAGAGAAACCTAAAACTTGTCCTTGACTCTTGCTACAGGATCTCAGACCACAGGATTCTGGGTTCATCCTCTTCTCTGGATGGTTGGGAAAACCTGGACTTCTGTGACCTAAAATCTTATGGTTGGGACAACCCAGAAGCCCTGGGCTTTATGCTCTTCTTCTCTGGTAGCTAAGACGGTAAAAAGCATCTGCCTACAATGCGGAAGACCTGGGTGGGGAAGATCCCCTGGAGAGGGAAATGGCAACCCACTCTAGTACTCTTGCCTGGAAAACTCTGTGGATGGAGGAGCCTGATAGGCTATAGTCCATGGGATCGCAAAGAGTCGGACACGACTGAGCAACTTCACTGGTGGTGGACTGATGACCTGCAGGAGGTCACATGTTCATCTCAGACCTCCTTCTCAGCCTGGGTGACAGAACTGCATTTTTAGTGCAGAAAACTACTATGAAAAAAGTTTATGGAACTACAAAGTTTGGTTTTTCAGAATATAAGAAAATCAAATGAATGAACCGGAGAAGGCAATGGCGCCCCACTCCAGTACTCTTGCCTGGAAATTCCCATAGATGGAGGAGCCTGGTGGGCTGCAGTCCATGGGGTCGCTAAGAGTTGGACATGACTGAGCGACTTCACTTTCACTTTTCACTTTCACGCATTGGAGAAGGACATGGCAACCCACTCCAGTGTTCTTGCCTGGAGAATCCCAGGGATGGGGGAGCCTGGTGGACTGCCATCTATGGGGTTGCACAGAGTCGGACATGACTGAAGTGACTTAGCAGCAGCAAACGAATAAACAAGCAAACCCTGGCAAGAGAAAACAATTCATTCTGAAGATGCTCTGCACTCCAGCTCCCTTTCAGAATTCCCTCCTGTTCTCTGACTGCTGGCAGGCCGTGAATGGGAGCTCACATTGCCATGTGTAGTCCCATTTGTACTCTCCAGAGATAGACCCTCCCCCCAGGCCCCCAGTTCAGAAGAAAGGCTGTCTGCATGCATCTCTAAGTTTGATACTCAAGTATTTCTGGCATTACATTTGCATTTACACCCATGCAGTGTTATCAAAAGAGATCCCAGAAATCATTGCTGAGTCACTACAGAGCACTTGCTATAAATGACAATCTCTTGGGGTCCAATTTTGGTAATACCATGTACCCTGCAGGATGAAAGTACGCCTGTTCTCAATAGCATCTGGAGTGGAGGAGAGGGGGGATGTTTGTTTGCTTCCCATAACACCATGAGAGGTACAGAAACAAATGATATCTGAATCCCATTTACCAAGTAATAGCATTTATATTCTTCCATTGTCAATTTGCCACCTAGCAGGTTCAGGAGGCAAAGTGAGATCTCTCAGTAGCTACTACAGAGACTGGAAAGAAGCAACGTAAAAGGTGATGGCAGGGCTTGCACTTGTATTAACTGAGAAGCATAACCTTTGGGAAAGGATTATTCATTTTAAATGTCAAATGTCACTTCAAATGCTGAAATAATCATTTGACTTGTTTTATGGTAACCCATAAAGCTTTCTTATGGTAATTTCCTTTGAAGTAGCTAGAAGTCCAGTTTTCTTATGTTATTGACTTTTAGAAATATAAATTATTGTACAAATGTAATATTTTAGAAAGGAGAAATTGATTTCAGTCATACCACAAACAGAGGTAAATAAAATCAATCTTTCATTGTTGTGTTTTATGGGTACAGTCAGGAAAGAAAGGACCCACACTAGGGGGTTCAACAGAGGGAGTTTTACATTAAAAAAAAAGAAAAAGAAAAGAAAACTGGTTATAAAAGTAAGAGGGGGCACTGATGCAACTCAGAGATGAGCAGCGGCAGGAATTACTCCCACACCAGGACCAAAGCGACACAAGAAAGGTCGTAGATACTACCTGAGACACGTCCGGAGCTTGAAGGAGGAGATGCCTCAATACGAGGCTTCTCTTCTCTCTGGCTCTTCAGTCTCCCATTAGGTCCTCCCCTTCTTCCAACGCTATGGAGAAGACACTGGAAAGAGAGCCTGGAAAATGTAGTTCACAGGTCCTTAGCTCAGGTTCTCTTGAACCCTGAAAGCTAAGCAAGGCTTAAGTGCTAATATTTTATTGGGAGACAGGATCCCAGGGAAGCAGGAGTGAGAGGAAAAGGGAATGGAGACATGGAAGCATGGAAAAACACCTCCCCCACTGAGGTGACGCATCATTGGGCAGGACACTGCCTCACTGAGCACAACTCAGCCTCACCAGATCTCTGGACAGACTTCTCAAACTGTTCATTGGAGCAAGGAAAGGAGAAAAATGTATACGCTCCTGCTATTCTATTTTCTGCTTCCTGCGGTCAACGTTGCTCACAGGAAGTGACGTCACCTGACCCATCTAGGCGGCTACTGGGGCAGCCAGAGTTCCTGTCCTGTTAGACCTTCTTCAGATTTGGAAGCAGTGAGGGGAGGGGAAGCAGCTGTGGGTCTTACAGCTCCTGCTGCGGTGAGTGTAATGGAGGCAGTTCTGGACCCCAGTGCCGCCTCCATGAGAGAGAGAGAGACACCTGGAGATGCCTTAAGATGACACAGTAGTGGCAGAAACTGAGGTGGAGTTGCAGAAGTATCCAGAATGCCCAAGAGCATGGCCAAGGGCCTGACACAGATCAGGCAAAAAGAATCTGAGACAGCACATAAAATGTGGACCACGGGTCTGCAAGTGAACAGCAAGTGCCTGGTATGTGTGTTGGTCTCCCACACCAAGCCTGCTGCTCTTTTCCTCTGTGTAGGGAAGGCAGGAATGAGGTAAGAAGGGATGAAGAGGCAAAGCAAGTGAAGTGAAAGAAAGGAGCGGAGGGGCCGTAGAGACGGGGGACTAACATTTATCAAGCATATCCTTGTGCAAGAACAATAATGGATGTTTTACTGACATCATTTAAATTCTTCTGAAACAACTCTTTTAAAAGAGGTATTATCACCCCATTTTATAGATCAGAAGTCAGAGGCCCAGAGGGCTTGAGTCACTTGCCCCAAGCTTTCTCAGCTAGCAAATGCCGAGCTGGGCTTAGAGCCAACCCAAAGCTCTTATCAACCCACAGCCACATGTTGTTCAACCATCTTTAATTATATGAACTGGCATAATTCCTACAAATTTCAGTTGCGGAAGCTTATTTTCTCAATAGTTCACAACAAAGTTATAAATAGAGATCCACTTTAAAAATGCTAAGGGAAACCAGAATCTAGAGTTAAGGAGGCAATAAGTATTAGAAGGCAGTTGGAAGACTCTGACAGAGATGGGGAAACTAGCAGAGAATCCCAGGGAAAGGGTCCTGGAGTTTGCTCCCACTGGCCTCCTATTCTTTCTTTTCCCCTCTCTTCTCTTCTGTTTTTTTCTTCCCTTAAGTTTGTTTTTGGATTCTTTACTGGTCCATGGGGTTGCAAAGAGTCGGATACGACTGAGCGACTGAACTGAACTGAACTGGATTTGTGAGTTTCATCATGGAGAGTAGGGACCTCCACTTCCCCTTCTTCTGACCTGACCAATCAAGATAGAATTACGGAGACATTATGTGAACATGGACTATATCATAAATGATTCTTCATTACACGTGCCATATTATCATATAGTAAAATACACCTTATGTAAGGTGAAAAAAACCCAAATACACCTGTTTTAACAGACTGTATACTTCAGGACTGAGTTAACTATTTTTTCCCTGAACCATTTGAAAGTGAGATGCAAATATCATGAAACTTCATACCTCAGCTTTTGTTTTCTAAGAAGAAGGGCAATTCTCACATGGCTATTAGACCAGCTAAGAAAGTTAGCAATAACATCATCAACTACAGTTGTCCTGTCCTCCTCAGCCTCCTCTTTCTGTGAATCAAAGCAAACTACCCATTTAAGTTGTTCACAGTTAATGTTGATGCTTTTGAACTATGGTGTTGCAGAATACTCTTGAGAGTCCCTTGGATGGCAAGGAGTTCCAACCAGTCCATTATAAAGGAAATCAGTCCTGAATATTCATTGGAAGGACTGATGCTGAAGCTGAAACTCCAATCCTTTGGCCACCTGATGTGAAGAACTGACTCGTTTGAAAAGACCCTGATCCTGGGAAAGATTGAAGGCAGATGGAGAAGGGGACGCTAGAGGATGAGATGGTTGATGGCATCACCAACTCGATGGACATGAGTTTGAGTAAGCTCCAGGAGTTGGTGATGGATAGGGAAACCTGGTGTGCTGTAGTCCATGGGGTTACAAAGAGTCAGACATGACTAAGTGACTGAACTGAACTGATAGTTAATGTAACCAATGAAGTAAAGACATGGTTATTATGTAATATCTTCCAAAGTCCACTGGAGGATAGCAGAGTCTCAATAAAAATTGTCCACAGAAATATAAAAAGTTTTTTATCTGAGAAGCTTAGGATTGCATAACATTGATATGATCTGTCCCAGCTACTAAAGCCATATTGGCTAAAATTTTGGAAACAGTTGAAGAAAAAATATTGAGGGTTTTATTATGTATGTGAAATCATGAAATTACTATAGTCTCTCTGGGTGAAGAGGAAACTTTACTGGTCATGATGAGAAATTCTGTGGAATCACCATTAATTTATTCACAGTCACTCTGATGGCTTCATCTCTCAAGCTTTGACCAGTATTTAAGCTGGTCTCCTGGCTACTGAACTTTTTGATGATCACTTTAGCCTTGCTGGGCTTCCCTGGTGGCTCAGATGGTAAAAAATTCCCCTGCAATTCAGGAGACCGAGGTTTGATCCCTGGGTGGTGAAGATCCCCTGGAGAAGGGAATGGCAACCCACTCCAGTAATCTTGCCTGGAGAATCCCATGGACAGAGGAGCCTGTCGGGCTATAGTCCATGTGGTCGCAGAGAGTCGGACATGACTCAGGGACTAACAATTTCTTCCTTTCACTTTGGCCTCAGATCTAGCTTGCCTGCCACTTTTGCAGACAGGTGCTTGCTGATAGAAGCTGCCACTGAGTTATGTGACATAGAGCAGAGAAGGAGCCCAGCAGATCTCCTGTATCTTGCAGGTGGCTATGGCTGAAGCAGGCCCTGAAGTCTTCTTAAAGTAAACATTTATTGGTGCATTACCCACATAGAGAAAAGTAGAGGAGGAAGGCAATAGCATGAATATGCAGAGAACTCTTACTTTCAAGTCTGCTCTAGCTGATCCCACTGCCTATAGCTCTCTTTCACCAGATGTATTCAGAGTTTCCTCCTTTCCTGCTCTCAAGTCCTTACTCAAATGGCACATTTTTCTTAAAAAATTAATTTTTACTGGAGGTACACGACCTATGTTAAGGCTTCACCTTAGTGAAGCCTTACCTGACCACCACATGCAAAATTGCAATCCCCAGTTACAGGGGCCTGCTCCCTAACAGGACTGGGACTAAGATGAGGCAATCAGAAGCCTACCATGCAGACACTAAAGAGATCTGCTCCCCCAACCCCGACTCCACTCAAGATCTTGCAAGTGCAGGGTGGACCCCACATGCTGAAAGGTTTAGGCGCCTCTAAAGTCTGATTCTTAGGCCTCTTGCCTCCTATTGGTCCCTGTCCTAAACCGTATTCCTCTTTCTCGCTGTGTTTTTCTCAAAGCCCTTCTCTAGAATGAGAATGTCTCAAAGATAATGATGTGATCTATTCACTGACAGTCTCTAGCCTTGAGGTAGAGCCTGGCACTCTGAATGCATAATGAGAATGAATGAATGGCTAAATGATTGACTGCATTTGCCCTGCAGAAGCATTTCATTCCTTCTTCTATTGGTATACTTACTCTACTCTGTCAGAGTTTTGAGCTTCTTAACCTCAGTGATCGTCAGGTCTTTTCATTTATCTGTCCCCATGTATCGTACCATGTCTGGCACACTGGGTCACTAAATAAAGGATAAGTGAGTAAATATCTGCCAACTTCTGAGATGTAATTTTGGTTCTTTGCACAACATATCATCACTGTGATAACTGTTTTTACACTAGGAAGAGCCTAGATCTTGACAATAATTGGAGGTGATGTGACTGAGGTTTGCACAAGCTGCTGACCCCTCTGCAGCTCTTCCCTCACCTGCAAAATGTACATAATTAACTTCACTCAATGGAGCGGTTGTGTTAGTGTAATTCTGTACAGAGTTCCTCACACATGGGCTGGTTCAATATATGTCCATTTTTGTGATCATTTTATATTCCTATATGATTTTTGCTACATTTTCCCTGTAATAAATTACAGTGTAGGGATTTTCCTAAATTCATATTTTTCTATAGTCCTTGCCAAGCTTTCAATCCCTCCTAGTTTTTGTTTAAATTAATTAAATTTAAAACAAAATTAAATTTTGTTTAAATTTGCTTAAATTCTTCATTTTCATTTCTTCTGTTTATGTCCTACACCTTATTATTTCTCTCT
Organism: Cervus elaphus; assembly: GCF_910594005.1. Classification (NCBI taxonomy): domain Eukaryota; kingdom Metazoa; phylum Chordata; class Mammalia; order Artiodactyla; family Cervidae; genus Cervus; species Cervus elaphus. The sequence continues at coordinate 29,994,799 of NC_057840.1, forward strand.
TTCCTTTTTCATACATTGTTGAATAATTAATATGTGCCAAGAACTGTGTTGGCACTGTGAATGCAAAGGAAACCTAAACATCAGCTGGTTTTCCTACAGACCTAATTAGGTAGGACCCATGTCTTTATTCTGTTTAGTTTTCCAGGGATTCCCTCCTGAAGAAAATGTCTCTGTTTTCTTTACTGTATTGGTACTTTTCCTTCATTATATTCTCCTGATGCTGCTTACTTTCTTTTATCCTTTTTCTAAATAAAGCTTAAACTAAAAAAAATCCATTTCAAGTTATTCAGAAATGTATTCATAAAAAAGAACACTTGATTCCTATGGCATAAATAAGACTCCTACAGTGTATATGGAATTGAATCATAGCCTTGTGTGAAGCAGCAAGTCATCTAGTCTTGCTAACAATAAACAGAGCACCAGTACATAGGATGTAAAAGGAATCGAAACAGTTCTTGTGTCTTGGGAAGTCTTGGTCCTTCAAGGAAAATTTCAATGAAACATTAAAGCTCTTATCATGACTCAGAGCTGTCATAAAAGTGTTTTACTGTAGCAAAAATGAAACAACACTTTATTCAGTTATTGACGCTATACTACATGCAAAAGAAATATCACTTAGTATAAAAATATAAGAATAATTTAAAATATTTGTGATATGAGGAGATGAAAACATAAGAGACAATAATTTAAGAATTTTTTAAAGTATCTGAATGAAGCATATCTGTCATATATATGTGGGTCCTCCCAGTAGCCCAGATGGTAAAGAATCTGCCTGCAATGCAGGAGACCTGGGATGGATCCCTGGATTGGGAAGATCCCCTGGAGGAGGAAATAGCAACCCACTCCGTATTCTTGCCTGGAGAATCCCATGGACAGAGGAGCCCGGCGGGCTCTGGTCCATGGGTTCACAAAGGGTCAGACACGACTGAGTGACTAACACTACTACTTCTATCATATACATGTGACACAGTTAGTGGGCAAAAGTTGACTAATTTGTGGTAATAAAATACCAACTATATCTTATTAATAATTACAGAGGATTTTAATAGTTATTAATTTAATTATTTAAATTTAATTAATCAATTAATTAATTTAATAATTATTAAATAAGATAATGTTTCAAAGGGTTCACTGCATCAGAAATACTTCCTGGAGCCTGTGTCAGGGCTCAAATGTAGTGACATAGATGAACTGATGGAGGAAAGAAAGTTCTCTGAATGGAAAAGAATATTTTTTCTTTTATTAAAATATATTTATTTCTTTACTATATTGTTGCATATTAAAACCATGGATTAAGCAACATGCACGCTCTCTTGCCCTACTTAAAATCTGTTCTCCAAATGGTAGCCATAGTAATCCCTGTAGAAAGAAAGTCAGAAGAAAAGTAAATCAGATGATGCATCTGCCCCACTTGAAACCTCCCTCCAAAACAAACAGCTATATAGACACTACTGAGAACATAATGTCTGTTTGGTGGACTTATGTAAGAAATTATTAGCAGTCAGACTCAGGTGCAGGAACAAGGACCGGGGTCTAAGTAAACGCCTGACCAAAGAGCTTATATTTTGAAGATATTAGAAAAGGGAGGCACTAAATTTCCTTGAGTGGCTTATTTACATTTTTAAAGAAGATTCAACTAAACCCTTATTCAGAGGGCACCTACTGTGTGTTCTTGGTACATTTCTTGATGACTGTGATCTGACAACAGTGAAAGTAAGGCATGATTCCTTTCCCCTAGGAGCCCACAGCCCACACTGATAGTCTTGGCAGTTGCGTGCATGTTGCTCTGGAGTGAGATGAAATTAAACCCATGTTATAGGATTAGAGGCAGGGACCAAAATTCAGTATGCCATTTCCTTCTCCACAAGATCTTCCCAACCCAGGAATCAAACCTCGGTCTCCTGCATTGCGGGCAGACTCTTTACCATCTGAGCCACCAGGGAATCTTAAGTCTGGAGGGATAGCTGAGAGACAGAAAAGACAAGTCTCATAATTCAGGTGCTATATGGCAAAAGTGAACGTATTTGGTGGCCGAATAAGAAGGAGTAACAAAAAAATTCCATCAGAGCAATTCCTTTTAAATTATTTATTAAATGTATAAGCTAATCATTTTTTATGCACTTATTCAGTCATTCAAAACCTAATTTTAAGTATTTTTTCTATGTGGCATACCCGTAGGATCTATTTTTCACTAGTTATCTTGCATAAATACATTTGTTTAGAACTATTATCTTTGGAATTTGTCTAATTCATAGTATTCATTTTATAGTTAGGAAAAAGATAAAGCTGATTGAAGAGATAGACCCTATTTTGTACTTCTTATACAAAGACACGACTGAGCGACTGAACTGAACTGAACTGATGCTAATTAAAATAATAAAGCACTACTTTTAAATTTTTCCATAGCATTAGAAAAATTCATAATTTGGAATACAGTATAAATTTGTCATGCTTACTCTGAGGATAGATGTGAATTTTTCAGAAAGACAGTTTGAGTCTACTTTCTAGAGTTATTTGAAAGTAAAAGAAGAAAAAGAAAACCTTTTACAGTTTCTGAAAATATACTGTCATGGGATATTTTTCATGTAATTTTAAAATAGTGTCTCATTAATACATTTTGACCTGATCTAGAAGAAGATAAGTTTATCCTCACAAAGGCTATATGACTTTAAGCTATGGCAATATTTACTGTTCAATTTCTGACTTTATATATGAGAACATTTGATAATGTCTAACATGTTAGGGTCCCATCACTTCACAGCAAATAGCTGGGGAAACAATGGAAACAGTGAGAGACTTTATTTTTGGGGACTCCAAGATCACTGCAGATGGCGACTGCAGCCATGAAATTAAAAGACGGTTGTTCCTTGGAAGAAAAGCTATGACCAACCTAGATAGCATATTAAAAAGCAGAAACATTACTTTGCCAACAAAGGTCCATCTAGTCAAAGCTATGGTTTTTCCAGTAGTCATGTATGGATGTGAGAGTTGGACCATAAAGAAGGCTGAGTACCGAAGAATTGATGCTTTTGAACTGTGGTGTTGGAGAAAACTCTTGAGAGTCCCTTGGACTGCAAGGAGATCCAACCAGTCCATCCTAAAGGAAATCAGTCCTGCATATTCATTGGAAGGACTGATGCTGAAGCTGAAACTCCAGTATTTTGGCCGCCTGATGCAAAGAGCTGACTCATTGGAAAAGACCCTGATGCTGGGAAAGATTGAAGGCGGGAGGAGAAGGGGACGACAGAGGGTGAGATAGTTGGAGGGCATCACCCACACAGTGGACATGAGTCTGAGTAAGCTCTGGGAGTTGGTGATGGACAGGGAGGCCTGGCGTGCTGCAGTCCATGGGGTCACAAAGAGTCGCACACGACTGAGTGACTGAACTGACTGAACATGTTAGGGAAAGACTTCTGTTTCCAGTTATGAGAGAGTAAAAAAGCTCAGACAGCATTCTGCTCTAAACAATCAGAAAACTTGACACAATATATGAAATAACTGTGTTCAGACATTGGGAAACAGTGTATAGCCTTGATTTCAAGGAAGTGAAAGGAAACAGAGAAGTGAACCCTAAAATCATTCAGGCATTCTGTCTGGAGACAATTTCCTGATTGTTATTTAGTGAGAAAGAACACAGAGTTTAGCTATCTTGATAATTTAAGAAGACAGAAAGCAAGGTTTAGGAGAGCCAAGGCAGAATCTGTAGTGCAGAGAAAGGAAGAGAATGAATTGATGCAGAAAAAGAGTTCCAGCAGTTGGTGTATGGGTTCCCATCAGTATTTGACTCTATCTGCATAAGTATGAAGTGAAAGTGTTAGTCACTCAGTTGTATCTGATTCTTTGTGACCCCATGGACTGTAGCCCGCCAGGATACTCTGTCCATGGAATTCCCCAGGCAAGAATACTGGAGTGGGCAGTCATTCCCTTCTCCAGGGGATCTTCCCCACTCGGGGATTGAACCCTGGTCTCCTGCATTGCAGGCGGACTCTTTGCCATGTGAGCCACCGGGGAAGTCCCCTGCATGAGTGTAGTACAATTCAGAAAGTCCAAGGAAAGAAAAATTACTGGGATGCTGGATTCCCAGAGGCCCCACAAGGCCAAGAATGTTCCCAGTTTCCATAAATCAGAGTAGAGATCCCTTGCTGAATACACAGAGCTAAGCAGAGAGCCCAGCAAGGTCACACTTTATAATAAGGGTAAACTATTCCTAGATTAGAGAATATTCTAGATTTGCCCGAAAAGATGAAAAACAAGGCTCAAACTGAGTCACAGGTGACCAGGCTGCCTGCCAGAACAAAGGCCAATACTTCAAGAAAAAAATCCAGCACTCTATACCTTATGTATAGCATCTCGTTAAAAAATTTTAGACTTGTGACAAAGTGAGAAAAGGTGACATATAACCAGAAAGAAAATCAAGTGATAGAAATAGTCCTAGATATTATATTGATGATGGAATTAATAGTCAAATTAAAATGCCTACTATAAATACATACAAAAGGGTTTAAAAGAAAACGTGCATATCATGCGATGACACATGGAGATGTACTTTAAACGATGAAAAACAAAGAGTATGAGAAATGATATTTTAAACAATAGGATTAGCAACATATTAGACATTATGGTAGTAAAGATCAGGGAGCTTACAACATAACAGTATAAAAAAGAGAAATGTACTTTTACTTTTCTGAGAACTATTAATGCGTATTAATATATATAATGATAGCATTCAACTGTTTAATTCCATTTATAAAAGAAATGATGATTGAAAAGCCTCCAAATCCAACATGGAGTGAACTGAAATTCACATCTGAACTCTAATGCAATGAGGTATACTTCAATCCATGTATTTGAGGTTCCTCAATATGTACGATTTTTTTGGAAAGTTAGTCTTCAAAAGAAAAAATTACAGTATGAAAGCAAGTCCTTATCTGAAAAAAGAAAGGCTTTCTGGAGAAACTAAATTTAAGGCATATGAAATATCCCTGTGTTATAGGTCATACGGAAAGGGGAAGTCAGTTGCTGCTGGATTTGCACTGCCTGCAAAGAGAATGAGTATGTGCAAGATGAATTCACCTGCAAAGCTTGTGACTTGGGATGGTGGCCCAATGCAGATCTGACAGGTAGGAACTGTCTCACTTGTCAACCTTATCCTTAACATTGGCCTCTGCGATGTGCCTGTTGTTTAAAATGTGAGTGAGTAACTCACGCCTTTTTCAACATTTATTTACACTGTTACTGCTCATGTCAAAGGTACACTTAAAGTTCTTAAAAGTTTTCCATCATCCATATTGAAAGTTTATTTAAATATAAATAAAAGGGTATTCAAAGGGTATTCTTGTATACCAGTTGTTCCTGTTTTTCTTTTTATAATTTTTATCTGAAGATATATCAGGGAAGAAACATGTAATAATATAAAACAAAGTAATTTTAATAGTGTGATTAGTCACTCAGTCATGACCAACTCTTTGCAACCCCATGGACTGTAGCCCCCAGGCCCCTCTGTCCATGGGATTCTCCAGGCAAGAATACTGGAGAGGGTTGCCATTTCTTCCTCCAGTGGATCTTCACAACCCAGGGATCGAACCTGAGTCCCCAGCGTCTCTTGCATTAGCAGGCAGATTCTTTACCACTGAGACACCTGGGAAGCCTCTATTTTAATAAATGTTTCCCATGCTCTACTCTCTATCTGGAATTTCTTTCATTTCCTTGTCTGCCTGAAAAATTTTACAGTAATTGTAAAGTTTGTTAGGCAGACACAGAGATTAAAAAAAAAAATTCCAGATAGAAAGTAGAACATGGGAAACTTGAAAGCATGTAGTACATTTGGGGAAAACCATGGAACAGGTATATGGGGTTGTTTGGTAAATACAAGGGGCTGGTAGAGATGTGGTCAGAAATGAGATTGGATGAGGACACTGGAAGCAAATGGTAAGGAACTTCTATAAGAACTTATTCTAAATGTTTGGATTTTGGCTTTAAGCCTAGGAGAACCACAGAGGGACTTAAAGTGGTGAATAATGTCATGATATTGGTGTCTCAGAAAGATAACCATGGTGGCAGTATGGACAAGGATAGTGAGCCTAAACTGAAAACAGAGAGAAGTGAGGAAGCTACTGTGTTGGTCCAAATGAGTAATTCTAAACGGTGTGAACAGAGCAGCTGCATGGAAGTTAGTTTAGTTCAGTCGCTCAGTCCTGTCTGACTCTTTGCGACCCCATGAATCGCAGCATGCCAGGCCTCCCTGTCCATCACCAACTCCCGGAGTTTACTCAAACTCATGCCCATCGAGTCGGTGATGCCATCCAGCCATCTCATCCTCTGTCATCCCCTTCTCCTCCTGCCGCCAATCCCTCCCAGCATCAGGGTCTTTTCCAATGTGTCAACTCTGCATGAGGTGGCCAAAGTACTAGAGTTTCAGCTTCAGCATCAGTCCCTCCAATGAACACCCAGGACTTATTTCCTTCAGGATGGACTGGTTGTATCTCCTTGCTGTCCAAGGGACTCTTAAGAGTCTTCTCCAACAACATAGTTCAAAAGCATCAATTCTTCGGTGCTCAGCTTTCTTCACAGTCCAACTCTCACATCCATACATGACTACTGGAAAAACCATAGCCTTGACTAGACGGACCTTTGTCGGCAAAGTAATGTCTCTGCTTTTTAATATGCTATCTAGGTTGGTCATAACTTTCCTTCCAAGGAGTAAGCGTCTTTTAATTTCTTGGCTGCAGTCACCATCTGCAGTGATTTTGGAGCCCCCAAAAATAAAGTCTAACACTGTTTCCACTGTCTCCCCATCTATTTCCCATGAGGTGATGGGACCAGATGCTTTGTAGTTCCTCTTCACTTTCTGCCATAAGAGTGGTGTTATCTGCATATCTGAGGTTATTGATATTTCTCCTGGCAATCTTGATTCCAGCTTGTGCTTCTTCCAGCCCAGTGTTTCTTATGATGTACTCTGCATATAAGTTAAATAAGCAGGGTGACAATATACAGCCTTGATGTACTCCTTTTCCTATTTGGAACCAGTCTGTTGGTCCATGTCCAGTTCTAACTGTTGCTTCCTGACCTGCATACAGGTTTCTCGGGAGGCAGATCAGGTGGTCTGGTATTCCCATCTCCTTCAGAATTTTCCACAGTTTATTGTGATCCACAGAATTGAAGGCTTTGGTGTAGTCAATAAAGCAGAATTAGATGTTTTCCTGTAACTCTCTTGCTTTTTCGATGATCCAGTGGATATTGGCAATTTGATCTCTGGTTCCTCTGCCTTTCCTAAAACCAGCTTGAACATCTGGAAGTTCTCGGTTCACATATTGCTGAAGCCTGGCTTGGAGAATTTTGAGCATTACTTTACTAGCGTATGAGATGAGTGCAATTGTGCAGTAGTTTGAGCATTCTTTGGCATTGCCTTTCTTAGGGATTGGAATGAAAACTGACCTTTTCCAGTCCTGTGGCCACTGCTGAGTTTTCCAAATTTGCTGGAATATTGAGTGCAGCACTTTCACAGCATCATCTTTCAGGATTTGAAATAGCTCAAATGGAATTCCATCACCTCCACTAGCTTTGTTCATAGTGATGCTTCCTAAGGCCCACTTGACTTCACATTCCAGGGTGTCTGGCTCTAGGTGAGTGTTCACACCACTGTGATTATCTCGGTCATGAAGATCTTTTTTGTACAGTTCTTCTGTGTATTGTTGCCACCTCTTCTTAATATCTTCTGCTTCTGTTAGGTCCATACCATTTCTGTCCTTTATTGAGCCCATTTTTGCATGAAATGGTCCCTTTGTATCTCTAATTTTCTTGAAGAGACCTCTAGTCTTTCCCATTCTGTTTTTTCCTCTATTTCTTTGCATTGATCACTGAGGAAGGCTTTCTTATCTCTCCTTGCTATTCTTTGGAACTCTGCATTCCAATGGGAATATCTTTCCTTTTTTCCTTTGCTTTTCGCTTCTCTTCATTTCACAGCTATTTGTAAGGCCTCCTCAGACAACCATTTTGCCTTTTTGCATTTCTTTTCCATGGGGATGGTCTTGATCCCTGTCTCCTGTACAATGTCATGAACCTCCATCCATAGTTCATCAGGCTCTCTTTTTATCAGATCTAGTCACTTAAATCTATTTCTCACTTCCACTGTATAGCCATAAGGGGTTTGATTTAGGTCATACCTGAATGGTCTAGTGGTTTTCCCTACTTTCTTCAGTTTAAGTCTGAATTTGGCAATAAGGAGTTCATGATCTGAGCCACAGTCAGCTCCAGGTCTTGTTTTTGCTGACTGTATAGAGCTTCTCCATCTTTGGCTGCAAAGAATATAATCAATCTGATTTCGGTGTTGACCATCTGGTGATGTCCATGTGTAGAGTCTTCTCTTGTGTTGTTGGAAGGCTGTTTGCTATGACCAGTGCGTTCTCTTGGCAAAACTTTATTAGCCTTTGCCCTGCTTCATTCCGTTCTCCAAGGCCAAATTTGCCTGTTACTCCAGGTATTTCTTGACTTCCTACTTTTGCATTCCAGTCCCCTATAATGAGAAGGACATCTTTTTTGGGTGTTAGTTCTAAAAGGTCTTGTAGGTCTTCATAGAACTGTTCAACTTCAGCTTCTTCAGCGTTACTGGTTGGGGCATAGGCTTGGATTACTGTGATATTGAATGGTTTGCCTTGGAAACAAACAGAGATCATTCTATCATTTTTGAGATTGCATCCAAGTACTGCATTTCAGACTCTTTTGTTGACTATGATGGCTACTCCATTTCTTCTAAGGGATTCCTGCCCAGAGTAGTAGATATAATGGTCATCTGAGTTAAATTCACCCATTCCAGTCCATCTTAGTTCGCTGATTCCTAGAATGTTGACATTCACTCTTGCCATCTCCTGTTTGATCACTTCCAATTTGCCTTGATTCATGGACCTAACATTCCAGGTTCCTATGCAATATTGCTCTTTACAGCATCGAACCTTGCTTCTATCACCAGTCCCATTCACAACTGGGTGTTTTTGCTTTGGCTCCATCCCTTCATTCTTTCTGGAGTTATTTCTCCACTGATCTCCAGTAGCATATAGGCCACCTACTGACCTGGGGGGTTCCTCTTTCAGTATCCTATCATTTTGCCTTTTCATACTGTTCACGGGGTTCTCAAGGCAAGAATACTGAAGTGGTTTGCCATTTCCTTCTCCAGTGGACCACATTCTGTCAGACCTCTCCACCATGACCCGGCCGTCTTGGGTGGCCCCACACAGCATGGCTTAGCTTCACTGAGTTAGACACGACTGTGGTCCTGTGATCAGATTGGCTAGTTTTCTGTGATTATGGTTTTAGTGTGTCTGCCCTCTGATGCCCTCTCACAACACCTACCGTCTTACTTGGGTTTCTCTTACCTTGGACGTGGGGTATCTCTTCACGGCTGCTCCAGCAAAGCGCAGCCGCTACTCCTTACTTTGGACGAGGGGCATCTTCTCACGGCTGCCCCTCCTGAAAGTAGAGAGGAATAAATGAATGCAGGAGATGATTTACTCATAAAATCAGTGGGATTCCTGTGGATGGATTACCCAAGTTTATAAGCTTCCCAAGAGTAATGTTCATGTATGTGAGTTTTGGGGCTTCCCAGATGGCGCTAGTGATAAAGAACCTGCCTACCAATACAGGAGACAGATGAGACACAGGTTCAATCCCTGGGATGGGAAGACCCCCTGGAGGAGGAAATGGCAACCCACTCTAGGATTCTTGCCTGGAGAATCACACGGACAGAGGAGCCTGGCAGGCTACAGTCCATAGTGTCCCACAGAGTTGAACACAACTGAAGCGACTTAGCAGGTATATATGAGTTTCAATTTCCAAAATCTCTGATATGAGCTTACAGATGACACATGTGTCACAGATGTTGTTCACAAATTTAAAGAGTGATAGAACTATGGAAATTTTGAGTTCATAGAGACTGTATCATCTGAATAACACAATCCTTCATTTTAGAACATGAAAGCTAAGGCCTGGAGAGGTGTACCTGTGTGCCCAGGGTCATAACTAGTTAGAAGCAGGTCCTTGTTCATTGACTGCTGATCCCACGCTTCCCTGGGTGCTGTTGAAAATGATTAGGGTAACATTCACGAGTGCTGTTTACTTTTTCACTTCTCCCCAAATAAGACTCTGAAACTAAGAAATTGTGTGGCTTATACAGAGGACATAAAAAATGGCTGCCTGAGTAGAAAAAGGTCAATTATTAAAATTATTATTTTTAAAGCAAAAGACCATGTAAAATGTTAATACGGTTAGAAAATAAACTGAATATCAAAGCTTTTAGCAATCACCTGGTATAAAGGCCATTTTAAAATGAAAAGAACTTAGAATGTTTTTGAAAGTACAAACTCTGTCTCACCTGTTTTTTAATTCTCTTGCTGAAGGCTGGCTTTCAACTTCAAATATGCCTAAAAATCACCCAGGAATTACTCATCTGCATAGATCCTCATTCACTAGTTCTGAGATGGGACCTACCAGATTCTAGTCCCTGTCCCATCCCTTGGAAAACTCTGGCTCACAGCCTGGTGCCTTGAACATACATAATTACTGCCTGATAAATGTTTGCTCTATTGAGAGAATTAGAAGGAACTCACCCAAGTTCATCTAGGTCAATACAGATGGTTAATAGGAGAAGCCATCTCAAGAATCTAGGGGGTTTTGTCTCTGGGTCTAAAGCTGTTTGTTTCACTCTGCATTTATCTTGGACTGCATGCATCGGACTGACTTGAAGAAGCTTTTCCAACATTGTTCTGGGCACAAACCTCCTCCCCCACAGGTTCACATCTTCATGAACTGATCTTCTTACTCAGTGTGTGCTTCCTGTCTTGTTTATCTTGAGAAAGCAGGCTCCTTAGATCACCCTTGTGCTTGAAAACTAGGTTTGACTTCAGAGTCAGTCCTCTCTGCTTTTTGACTGAGACCGCAGCTGACAAGAAAGAGAATCAAAGACAAAACTAGCCCCTTTCTAGGATTAATCTTAAATGTCAGAAGGCCTGGCTTTGAGGTACAAGTTTTCCTCTTGTCTACATTTCAGAGCTTCCCCAGACTTTTCCTACTATCTCAGCTTCCCTTTAATTGAGGCTTCTCTCATACATGAAAAGAACTTCTATCCAATATTAAAATAGAAAAAAAAAACTTTTTTAAGATCTAATATAATAACGGAACTCAAAGTCATATGTTTTATCCCCTAGAGATCTTCCATTGTGGATATATTGTCTGTCCACTGTCAAGCGATGACCATCCTAGATTAGCAACAATTAAAAAAAAAAACCGTCCTTAATTATAAATAGATGAGTTTTAATGCAATTATCTTTCTAGAGAATTAAATCTACTATCACCCATCATATGTGTAAAAATCACTAACATTCAAAAAGTTGAGCTAAGCGACAGCCCATTCTGCCTTTATCTGGTAACAACAGGCAAGTGGCTAAATCTGGATCATATATCCAAATTATGTCACAAGTCTTATGTTTAAGATCTTTCAGAATATGCATCGCTCATCCTCATTTATACTTAGTCTTAAGGGCACCTGTTGTTTCTGCATCCCTTCCATTCTTTCAAACGAATGGAAAATGAGGTCTAATTTGCTACTTACTGGGCACCCTGTCAGGCTCAGAGCAAGGGCGCAGTTCATGGCAGTGTGTTTTTGACTGTTGCCATGGTAACAGTAGTTGTGAAAAGAGAAGACTCACAGGCAGAGAAAAACAAAAATCAGTAAAATACTAAGAAGAGTATATACATTGCCTTTAAGTAACTGTTTTATTTTCATGAGTAGATTCTTTGGACTGAACTTTAGTTAAAATGAGAAATCATTCTTCTTTGGAAAATAGTGCTTTTTACCGAAGGTGAAGTTTGTTAAAAATATGCTTAAAATCATTTTATGAGATACTTTGCATATATGATCCAAAGATTAAAATTAATGAATAAAAATATGTTAACAAGTGAGTTTTTATTCTCATTAGGATATGTTGCTTTTTAGCTACGAAGAAAAAAAAGGGATATGTCTTAGAGGAAGTGTCTTCTGAAGCTGTTAATAAGCTTCTCATTTTTTCTTCTTGGGAAAATGCACATTTTAATTCAGCATTTAAATTTCACACTTTACTTCTCACGGTGCATAAACAGAGATTTCATCTGCCATGATATACAACTTGATAATAGTTTAACAATTCATGGACCAATTATAAGAAACCCAATGCTGCCTATTCCTTTTAAAAAGTCAAACAGTATAAAATAATTCCTCATAAAGTCAGACTACCCTAAATCTTACAATGAAAATATAAAATACTGTTATAAAAATTAACTTTTAACTAGTTTTCCCTACCTAACAGTGGCAGCCACCTCTCATGTTATCTACTTATTTATTTACTTTTGTATTATACACAACCACCTTCTTTGTGCCAGGTATTTTTTTGAGATATTGGGACATATTGGTGAATGAGACAAGGTTTATATCCTAGAAGACAAACTTCACATAAAACTAGACATGGAAGCAGACAATTATAAGTCCTGGAACAGGACTATGTACAAAATTTCACATGAGTACAGAGAAAAAAGCAATCATCTTTTCCCTGACAAGAGAAAGAGGAAGGGACATCTGAGCTTAAAGATTGGATAATAAATAGAATTTCCCATTTTAGGTAATTTATATTAATGTAATAATGCTAGAGAAAGCATTTCAATGAAGCCTTATGCAATTATGAAGCAGTAATGTAAATGTTATTAAATGTCCCAACACACTTTAGGTGGAATAATTGTGGCCTATCTTTGTTTCTTGTTTCATATTAAATTTGTCTTTACTTAATTGGAAAGGATTCAGATATTAAATTATAACCTTCTCTAATGCATTTTGATGTTATAAGTGAGCCAATATTTAGTTCGAAAATTAGAAGTTAACCCTTGTCCTCAGATTAGAGTTATTACCACTTCTCTTAGATTTTTCTCAGCAATTTGTAGTCTGCTAGAAGGAAACTGACATGTCTGGGGTAACTCTAACCATGAACACTGCCAGGTCCTTAAGTTCTCTGTGCTTTAGATATAGTATATGCACAACTCCTATTAAAGTCTTCTTGTGGGTTTCAGGTAGGCTCAGGGCACTCATTCTAAACCACTGATTGAATTTAACCACCACCCCTTCTAGTCTTGGAATTACCAAACATTGGAGGTTGCGAAACCCTTCTCTTTAAAAAAAAAAACAGGACAAATAAAGTACATCGCATCACATAATATATATGGACAATGGATATTTTGTCTAATTCCCTCAAAATATCAAAGCTAACCCTTCTAAAATTTAGGATGTCTTAAAAAATAGAAAAAGAAAAAGAAAAGAAAGAAAGAAAGAAAGGAAAGGAAGGAAGAAAAAACAACTTTTAAGAAGCTTATTCAAAATGTAAATTGTCAGTCCCAATCCCCATGTGATTCTGTTTTGGGTGGTCCTGGATTGGCATTGAAAATCCTGCTTTTCACATAGGAAAAAGAATCTAGGATCTTCACAAGAGATAAAGCAATCTTAATTGTGCTGAGCACCAAAGAATTGATGCTTTTGAACTGTGGTGTTGGAGAAGACTCTTGAGAGTCCCTTGGACTGCAAGGAGATCCAATCAGTCCATCCTAAAGGAAATCAGTCCTGGGTGTTCATTGGAAGGACTGATGCTGAAGCTGAAACTCCAGTCCTTTGGCCACCTGATGCGAAGAGCTGACTCATTTGAAAAGACCCTGATGCTGGGAAAGATTGAGGGCAGGAGGAGAAAGGGACGACAGGGGATGAGATGGTTCGACGGCATCACCGACTCAATGGATGGGTTTGGGTGGACTCTGAGAGTTGGTGATGGATAGGGAGGCTTGGCGTGCTGTGGTTCATGGGGTCACAAAGAGTCAGACATGACTGAGCAACTGAACTGAACTGACTGAATGGTGAGGTAGATTTAAGCTTTGGGGTATTGTTATGACAAACTGCTACTGTTGCAACACAAGAATACTTAGACTTCTACCATAGAAGAATGGTTTTCTTCATTTGTGTATAGTACACTGGGTTGAAGAAGTGAAGTGAAGTTGCTCAGTCATGTCCGACTCTTTGTGAATCCATGAACTGTAGCCTACTGGGCTCCTCCATCCATGGGATTTTCCAGGCAAGAGTACTGAAGTGGGTTGCCATTTCCTTCTCTAGAGGATCTTCCTGGAAGGCAGACGCTTTACCGCCTGAGCCACCAGGGAAGCCCTAGTACCCTGGGTTAAGGTAGCCTTAATTTACAGCTAGACTTGGAAGACTGATTACTAATGGAGAAGGCTGAGTAGCAGTCTTTAGTTTCCGGTTACATTAATGTGTATGTGTTAGTTGCTCAGTTGTATCCAACTCTTTGCGACCTTGTGGACTGTAGCCTGCCAGGCTTCTCTGTTCATGGAATTCTCCAGGCAAGAATACTGGAGTGGGTTGCCATCTCCTTCTGCAGGCCAGTGGAGTTTTAAACTTTAAGCTGGCTACATTAAGGGGGCTAGGATTTATGATATGCAATTTAAGGTTTGAAACTCCACTAGCAACAACCAAAGTTAGTTCATTTACTGATGCATATTTTATTAGACAGGTCGACTTGGCTATACAACTTGAGGGCCATGAAAGACTTCAGTGAGAGTTTCTGTCTTGTGCTGTCTTAAAATCAATGTTCATTGTGCAGATTTTTGTAGCTCAATCCACTGATAAAGCATGCCCTTGTTGGAATGAGCCCATCTTAAATTTGAGAAGTGCTAGTTTTGATATCTTGAGAGAGTTACACAAAATATCCACATGTCCACATATGTGAGGTAATGTACTTATTAGTTATTACCTTAGTTATTATATAACTTAAATTCATGAATAAATGTTCCAATGAAATGTTTCCAAATCCCTAGATTGGTAAGTTGGAACATGCTTGCTAAGACTAAAAGTCTGATCATATTTTAGTCATTATAAGTGTTGTGGTTTGTCAACAGCGGAATGCTTCAGAAAATATTCACACTGTTTAAACTAATACATATTTATAAACCACAGAAGGAGATAACTGTAGGCAATGCATTTGGAGTTACTCACAGGATTCTTTTACAATTGTGTCAGTCAGTGTCCCCACCTTTACAGTTTTCCCAGATTAATTTAATTACAAATGAAGCATGAACTGGCCGCATCTGCTATCCTGGAAATGTTTTCCCATTAGTGTTTAATTTTGTGGCCAATTTGTTTCTACTGAAATGAATTCTTTAATTTTTTTCCATCAGAATTTTATCTTGTGTCTATTGGATATTTCATATGGTGCTGCCAGACAGCCATTCTGGCTTTGCCAGATAATATCCTTGTAGATCTGGCATTTCTTTTAAGAATTTCTTTGCTGGCTAGACTTTGTGTTCCTATAACTGAATTCTTGAACTTCTCTATTACACAAAATATCCATCCTGTCCACATATGTGAGGTAATGGACTTGTTTGCCCTGTTTTGTTGTTATTAATACACTATTCATTATTGTTTTATATGAGACTTGTGTAAGGACTCAGGGTAGTCTGTATAGTATAATCATCTCTAAAATATTTATATTATATTTTACAGTACTAGTATTAGCCTTTATAGTACCTTTTTTAATGCTATAGGTCTGAACTTCTATGGCAACAATTATTTTATGTAACATCAACTCATCAAAATATTATTATTTTAAAAAATAACTGGAAACTTTTTAAAGTGTGCTTTTACAGTATTTAAAGACTAAAATCTGTCTTTATAGTGTTAAATAAATGGATTACTCTGAAATCATACAAGTTATTAGCTTATGTATGTGCCTCTTTTCTTTTAAAATTTGATAGGACACAGGGAACCCAAAATTCAGTTATTAAAAATATTTATTTTGTGGTAGAGTATTGCATTTTATAATACCGTGTGGACTACTTATGTATTAAACTTAGTGGTTTTCTTTTTAGTTTTAGTATAAGAACCATGGTGAACCAATGTTAATATTTAGTAATGGGTATTCAAAATTTTATTTGACAAGGACACTCCTTGAATAACATAATCACAATCCTGAGATTCTCCTCCTTTGGTTATAGAGCTTAATTATGCTCACTTATTACATCAGTGAATAGTAATATGGGGAGAATTAGCAACTGTTCATAACTAGCTAATTAGCAGAAAATGTTGGACAATTTCAGTTAATAATAGGGATTTATTACACGTGGTAATTCAGTCAGTTCAGTCACTCAGTCGTATCTGACTGTTTGCGACCCCATGAACCGCAGCATGCCAGGCCTCCCTGTCCATCACCAACTCTCAGAATCTACCCAAACCCATGTCCATCGAGTCGGTGATGCCATCCAACCATCTCATCCTCTGTCTCCCCTTCTCCTCCTGCCCTCAATCTTCCCCAGCATCAGGGTCTTTTCAAATGAGTCAGCTCTTCGCATCAGGTGGCCAAAGGATTGGAGTTTCAGCTTCAGCATCAGTCCTTCCAATGAACACCCAGGACTGATCTCCTTTAGAATGGACTAGTTGGATCTCCTTGCAGTCCAAGGGACTCTCCAGAGTCTTCTCCAACACCATAGTTCAAAAGCCTCAATTCTTCGACGCTCAACTTTCTTCACAGTCCAACTCTCACATCCACACATGACCACTGGAAAAACCACAGCCTTGACTAGATGGACCTTTGTTGGCAAAGTAATGTCTCTGCTTTTTAATATGCTGTCTAGGTTGGTCATAACGTTCCTTCCAAGGAGTAAGCATCTTTTAATTTCATGGCTGCAATCACTATCTGCAGTGATTTTGGAGCCCCAAAAAATAAAGTCAGCCATTGTTTCCACTGTTTCTCCATCTATTTGCCATGAAGTGATGGGACTGGATGTCATGATCTTAGTTTTCTGAATGTTGAGCTTTAAGCCAACTTTTTCACTCTCCTCTTTCACTTTCATCAAAAGGCTCTTCAGTTCTTCTTCACTTTCTGCCATAAGGGTGGTGTCATCTGCGTATCTGAGGTTATTGATATTTCTCCTGGCAATCTTGATTGCAGCTTGTGCTTCCTCCAGCCCAGCGTTTCTCATGATGTACTCTGCATAGAAGTTAAATAAGCAGGGTGACAATATATAGCCTTGACATACTCCTTTTCCCATTTGGAACCAGTCTGTTGTTCCATGTCCAGTTCTAACTGTTGCTTCCTGACCTGCATACAGGTTTCTCAAGAGGCAGGTCCAGTGGTCTGTTATTCCCATGTCTGTCAGAATTTTCCACAGTTTATTGTGATCCACGCAGTCAAAGGCTTTGGCATAGTCAATAAAGCAGAAATAGATGTTTTTTTCTGGAACTCTGTTGCTTTTTCGATGGTCCAGCGGATGTTGGCAATTTGATCTCTTGGTACAAGGATTTAAAGACCTTGTACAAAACCTAAAGATAGTTTGACTTAGTTTATGCCTGCAATTATCCTTAGGCAAAGAGACTAAGTGTTGGCTATGAAATTAAGAGGTTGGCTTTAAAGGGTAAATTCGTTATCTATTGCTGTGTAACAAATTACCCCCAAACAAATTTCCTCCAAATTTAGTAGCTTACAACAATACACATTTATTATCTCACAGTTTCCATGGGTCAGAAATATGGGCACAGTTTAGCTGAGTTCTCTGCTTCATAATCTCTCACAAAGCTAAAAATTGAAGTATCAGCTATGGATGATGTCTAGTCTGAAGACGTGATTGTGGAAGGGTACACTTTCAAATTCACTTAGCTAGTTGTTGGCAGAATACAATCATCAAAGGCTTGAATTTAGGGCTTAAGTTTTGTTTGTTTTTTTGGTTTTTTTTTTTTTTTTTTTTTTGCTGGTGATTAGGGATGAGGACTTCTCCCAGTCCCTTGCCATGTGGACATTAGCAAAATAGGAGTTGTTTCATCAAAGCCAGCAAGAGAGTCTGCTACAAGATGAAGAGTGTTATCTTATATAGCTTAATCACGGGAGAGACAGCCTATCAACTTTGCTATAGAAAAGAAAATTCTATAGAAAAGAAGCAAGTCATAGGCCTAGTTCACACTCAAGGGGAGGGCATTCCACAGAGACATGAATACCAGGATGTGGGGATCAATCTGAATCATCTTAGAAGCTACCTACCACAATGAACAATAATTGTTTGATATTGCCATACTGTTAATTTCATTTATTCAGTGGCTCAGAAGGTAAAGAATCTGCCTGCAGTGCAGGAAATCTGGGTTCGATCCCTGGGTTGGGACAAATCCTTGGAGAAGGGAATGGCAACCCACTCCAGTATTCTTGCCTGGAGAATTCCATAGACAGAGGAGCCTGGTGGCTATAGTCCATAGGATCTGCAATGAGTAGGACTTGACTGAGACACTAACATTTCACTTTCTTTCTTTCATACTGTTAATACATCTAGATCATGGTGTAGCATTTTCATATTTATACAAAAATTAAAGATTTGTGGTGATCTAGATACCTATGATAATCTGCATGCTTATGTGCTCTGTTTCAATTCATCTTCCTATTTCTGTGGAGTCTTTTGTCCACAGGAATTCTAGGAGATAGGCATTACTTGGATAATGTCTTAAATTATATATAGTACAGGTATTTTCATGATTAAATCAGCTATAACTTGGCCATGCTCAAGAACTGCAGCACGTCTTGCCTGACAGTAAACCCTACATGTTAGAATTGTGGGTTTTGTGTCACCAAGAATAATGTATTCTTATAATAATAGTGTCAAATTCCCAGTTAGGTGTTGGTACATAAGATTTTCACTATTCAGTAAACCAAGGTATTTGATGTTCTATTAATGGTGAAATTATTGGTAGACATTAGAAGAGTCTATATCAATAGTAAAGAAATATTATTTCCCCTGGGAGTTCAGAGGACAGACAGGGAGTTTGTGGGTGTTGGTGTCTTCCCCGTAGTTGAGTCATTAGACAGATTTTAGGCAGTTGTCCTGAGTTTTACTAATATGAGGTGATGGTTTTTTTTTTAACTGGAGTTTAATTGCTTTGCAATGTTGTGTTGGCTTCTTCATCATAACGACGTGAATCATCCGTATGTATACATCTGTCCTCTCCCTCTGGAGCCTCCCTCCCACCCCTCTAGGTATCACAGAGCACTGGGCTGGGCTCCCTTTGTTATATAAGCAGCTTCCCACTAGCTATCTGTTTTACGCATGGTAATGTATACGTTTCAATGCTACTCCCTCAGTTTGTCCCATCCTCTCCTTCCCCTACTGTGACCACATGTCTGTTCTCTATGTCTGCATCTCTATTCCTGCCCTGCAAATATGTTCATCAGTACCATTTTTCTAGATTCCCTATATATACATTGTTGTTGCTGTTTAGTCACTAAGTCATGTCCAACTTTTTTGAGACCCCATGAATTGTAGCCCACAAGGCTCCTCTGTCTATGGGATTTCCCAGAGAAGAATACTGAAGTGGGTTGCCATTGCCTTCTCCAGAAAATCTTCTCCACTCAGGGACTGAAGCCCGGTCTCCTGCTTGGCAGGTGGATTCTTTACCACTAAGCCACCAGGGAAGCATATATATGCATTAATATACGATATTTGTTTTTCTCTTTCTGACTTACTTCACTCTGTATAACAGGCTCTAGGATGGGGTGATGATTCTTTAAATGACACCGTTCTTTGTGATATTTGTGTTTTCTTACTGTATGCTACATGCTAAGTCACCTCAGTCGTGTCCAATTCTTCGCGACCCTATGGACTGTAGCCTACCAGGCTCCTCTGTTCATGAGACTCTCCAGGCAGAAATACTGGAGTGGGTTGCCACACCTTCCTCCAGGGGATCTTCCCAACCCAGGGATCGAACCCACATCACTTACATCTCCTGCACTGGCAAGCTGGTTCTTTACCACTAGCGCCACCTGGGAAGCCCTTTTCTTATCTATAGCTTCCTAAATCACAGAGAATAGAGACCCTTTTAAATGTTTTAAATAAGCATCCATTATTATATTGATTTCTAGTTTATTTACTTTTAAAGTCTACCTGAAAATGTCTGGTCAAATGTTAGATATTTTCTAACTTGGTAATTTTTAATTTTAATATTTTGCTTTCTGTTTGATTCTCCTAATTCATATCTGAGCCCATTTGCACAGAGGATATAGTCCTTGTTATGTCAGCTTGAATCTACCCCATAATTGTTTGAAGGTTTCCTAAAATCTATCTTTCATCTTTATTTTGAATCTTTAGTGAAAGAAAAACTTCTGAAATTGCCTTATGTAATATGTTTTCTATTTTAAAATTTTACACCACTGAGTTATTTAAATCTTCCCTTTTCTAATCTGCTCCTTTTAAAATATTTTCCCACATGAGGCTAACAATTAATTGAGTTAATTGGTACATATCTGCAGTGCAGGACAATAAGTGTCTAATAAAAATCCTGAATTCTGCACAAAATATTTTGCCTGTACCCCTGAAGTTTAGGAAAGTCATTAATTATATCTCTCAATTTGGCTCTAGACCAGGGTTTTAATTCGACTTCAGTGGATCTGACTTGTGTTCTAAAAATTTTAAATGCAGTATTCTTTGCTAATAAAAACTCCAAAGACAGAATATCTCATTTATAAAAACCAGGTTGCACAGAAAAAGAGAAATGCAGAGGGTAGCTTTCGGAATGTTACAAAGGCCTTGACAAAGATTCCATTGGAATTTGAATTTTATTTAGCAGCCTCAGAATGCCAGTTAAAAGGGCTGAATGCAGTAAGTCCCCTACATACCAGCCTTCAAGTTTTGAACCTTCGAAGATGCGCACGTGTGTTCACACGTCCAATGGTGTAAGTTAGTTCAGGTGTCTGGCGTACACTGTACAAGTGTCTGAGCTTTTGTGTACTGTACTGTACAGTGATGTATAGACTACAGTAGTATAGTATCTTTATTTCAAGTCCAGGATGTCCAGAAGCAAGTGTAAAAGCAGTGGTATATAGCCGATTATGATAGTTGGGTACCTGGGCAAACTTTATTAGACTTATGAATAAATTGAACTCACAAACATGCTCTCAGAACAGAACTTGTTCATATGTAGGGGGCTTACTGTATTGACTATTAAGTATTTTATCTCCTAATTCGTCTACTGCTGTTGCTTAGTCACTAAGTCGTGTCTGACTCTTTTGCGGCCCCATGGATGGTAGCGCACCAGGCTCCTCTGTCCATTTCCCAGGCATGAATACTGAAGTGGGTTTCCATTTCCTTCTCCAAGCTGTTCTTAAATATTTTAATTTATTGCTTGTGTCCCCCATAAAGATCATTATTATTCTATCAAATCATCTTTCCTTTCTCAACTTTATCAAGGAAACAGATAGATTTAGAGTTAAAATGTGACTTATTTTGGAAGGAGGAGTTCTTCCAGGAAGAGCTAAGACTTTAATACAGACCAATGCCAGACTCACAAAAGAGGGAGGCCACTCTGTTCGGCCAGGAGCGTGTGCTTGTGAGTGGTCGACACTTATGTGTTAAAATGAGTCTGTTCCTGACTGAGTGACTGTCAGAAGCCAGGGCTGACTCTGACTGGTTAACATGCAAAAGCTGTGTTCACTGACGGCAGCGCTTGTCGAATGACTGAACAGATTTAAAACAGGTTCTGGTGGTTCCTTGCTCTCATGGCTTCAGAACAATGAATCTTTTCCTAAATTTATGGAAATACATGTTTTTATTCTCACAATTTGGGAAATAACGGCCCAGACCAAACACAAAACCATGTGAAAGGGTTTTTGCCAAGACTTGACAAATGTTTTTCTCTGTGTGAAATACAAAACAGACTTTATCTGGAAGGAAAAGATAAGCCAGGCATTTAGAAACAGGGCTGTCTCTCCTTTCAAGAGGTGGGTGAAGGGAGATTTCATTCTTCCTTAGCGTGTCTATTAGAGGCTGATAAGTCAAAGGCCCTCAGATGCCACATACAGATCATACATAACTAAAGGGGTGAGACACTAAGACCTAAAGTAAGTAACTTAAAGTGAGTAATATAATATGTGGTAAATAAGAGAATACAGATTCTTCTAAGGAATTCAAATGGAATTTGTGTTTAAAACAGCTTTCCGGCTGTCAAGAAAGAAAGAAAGAGAATGCTTTTCTAATGAGCTGGACTTGTGTCTATGAGCTGGACTTGTTGCTGAGCAGTAACTACATAAAAATAAAAATTTTGTTAGTTTATTTCTTATTAACTTATTCTGTTGCATTGTGACCATCTAACCTTCAATGGAAACACAGTTTAGTTTCCATCTTTCCCTTTCATTTTCTGAAAGTGTAGATCTGAGTTCCATCCACAAAGCAGCATCCACTTATAACACTTTAAGAAAAGACTATTTTTATAGGCTTAAGTATGTCACATTAGGCTTGTGATGAGATTAGATTTGGGAGCATGACTGTCCAGAGAAAACAATGGTATATCTTTATTTGTGTGATAAGGAGGCATTTTAAAAAAGGAACTAAAACACCATACATCATGGAAGCTGGGAATATAGCTATGCCCCTGCAACTAGTAAGCCCTGTTGTTACTGATCAGCAAAATCTTGGATTCATTTTAAAACGATCTTTCTCATCACAGGATGTGAACCCATTCCTGTCCGCTACCTTGAGTGGAGCAACATAGAGTCCATCATAGCCATCGCCTTTTCCTGCCTGGGCATCCTTGTCACCTTGTTTGTCACCCTGATCTTCGTGCTATACCGAGACACACCTGTGGTCAAGTCCTCCAGCCGGGAGCTCTGCTACATCATCCTAGCTGGCATCTTCCTTGGTTACGTCTGTCCCTTCACCCTCATTGCCAAGCCCACCACCACCTCCTGCTACCTGCAGCGCCTCCTGGTCGGCCTCTCTTCTGCCATGTGCTACTCCGCTTTAGTGACCAAAACCAATCGCATCGCACGCATCTTGGCAGGCAGCAAGAAGAAGATCTGCACCCGGAAGCCCAGGTTTATGAGTGCCTGGGCCCAGGTGATCATTGCCTCAATTCTGATCAGCGTGCAGCTAACCTTGGTGATAACCCTGATCATCATGGAGCCCCCCATGCCCATCCTGTCCTACCCGAGCATCAAAGAAGTCTACCTTATCTGCAATACCAGCAACCTGGGGGTGGTAGCCCCTTTGGGCTACAATGGGCTCCTCATCATGAGCTGTACCTACTATGCCTTCAAGACCCGCAACGTGCCCGCCAACTTCAATGAGGCCAAGTACATTG
Organism: Cervus elaphus; assembly: GCF_910594005.1. NCBI lineage: Eukaryota > Metazoa > Chordata > Mammalia > Artiodactyla > Cervidae > Cervus > Cervus elaphus. Next base: position 30,017,972 of record NC_057840.1, read on the forward strand.
CCTTCACCATGTATACCACCTGCATCATCTGGCTGGCTTTCGTGCCCATTTACTTTGGGAGCAACTACAAGATCATTACTACCTGCTTTGCAGTGAGCCTCAGTGTAACGGTGGCCCTGGGGTGCATGTTCACCCCCAAGATGTACATCATTATTGCCAAACCCGAGAGGAATGTCCGTAGTGCCTTTACCACCTCGGACGTGGTCCGCATGCACGTCGGCGACGGCAAGCTGCCCTGCCGCTCCAACACTTTACTCAGCATTTTCCGAAGAAAGAAACCAGGGGCGGGGAATGCCAAGTGAGTTGTCTGGCCTGGGTTTGCCTTTTCTGTTTCCCTCTCTGTCTCTCCCTCTCTCTTTCTATTTTCTTCTATTTGACTAAAGCATGTTCTTCCATTTCCCCAATGTTTTCCATATCCTTTCTTAATCTTTTCTTTTTTGTTTTCAAATCTCACATTCTGTTGCAGTAGGAGTGTGTTAGTACTGAAGGTCTTCATTGTTTTCATTTCTTTGAAAGAGCAAGGAGTGTGAAGCAACAGCCAGCTGAGCGCATATTCACTCTTACCTGGAATCTACAGCTTCTCTTCTGCCCCTCATGTTTTCCTTTTCGCATGGGTTCTCCTGTGGAGTATAAGTACATCTCTGGGGTCTCGGCAGAGATGCAATCTCTAGTTCTAATTTCTAGTTTAGATTATGATTGAGATAGTTTCTGATTCACTTTTTTTATCACTTTGGAGTCATACCATTACTCACCTGGGATTTGAGAGGGAGGAAATTTAGCACCTGGAGGAATTGGCCTATTTCAAAATTTGAGTTTAGTTAAGCACCAAATATATCCTGAAATAAGTTCCCTTATGCAACTATCTTACCAGGCAACTCTTCTTTATTTTATGTGTACTGTAAACTTCATAATGCTACACATGAACCGACCTATCTCTACTACAAGGTTATGATCAGAATGATTTCTAGCCATCAAGCACCAAATGAAACAAGAAACCAGATTAAGGTAAAGAGCTCAAACTTGAGAGTCAGTGTGAACATCAAAGTCCAGCTTATTTCTATTTTGGTAATTTTTCTGAGTAGTTTATATAATACACACATTCCTGTCTTTCTCCTGACTCTGTTTTGCAGGGAAGCATATGCTAAAATTTGCATGTGTCATCTCGTTCTGAGACCCATGAAAACAGATTTCATGTCACATTTACAACATTTAAAATAACATGCATGCTTGAAGTTCTAACAGTCATTTAATTTTCCAAAAATGAAACTATTTCCCCCAGTAGCAGTATTAATTTTACTTTTTGAAACAATCTTATGAACATGAAGGCTTTTAATAGTAATAGTTATGTAATTGTTTTAGAACTATTCTGTGCATTTGAATAAGTCAGCAAGGTAAGAGGAATGGGTGTTACTTTCTCTCTTTTGTTAAGTGAGGACACCAAACCACTGTGAATTTGTGTGACTTTTAAGTAAATTCCATTTCGTTGATTATCCCATCTAGTTATTCTTTGTCTAGGCCTTAACTGGCATGAAATTTCTCATCATAACATATGTCCAAAAATCTACATACCTTAAATTTCTGGGTTTTATATCTTTGCTTGCAAAGCAGCACCATGGGTCTCTTTTACAGAAACCATATAATTGGTTTGAGGCTCAGATGAGGGAGTCTCTAGGAAATAAATATTTTTGAAGTCCATCAAGTTTTATTATTACTTCAAATAAAGCATCCATGATTTTTTTTCAGTGTTAAGGATGAATTCAATAGTTTATATCTACTTCTTCATGAAATTCTGATTATTAAAGCCACTTATTTGTTTTCTTCCCTTGCCCTGATTTTTCATTGTAACCAACATCCCCTCAGCTCCAGTGAGCATGAAAGCAAAACAACAGTGCCATGAAATGGAAAAAAAAAAAAAACCAGACCATAGCCACAGAGAGTCCAGATGTACAATGGCATCATGACAATTATCATTTAGATGGAAGGAATGAGAGGAAACAAAATGAAAAGAAGGGAGAAAACACTCTTTAAACTTGACTGTTTGTGAAGACTAAGAGACTTCTATTGCATCCCATATGGCTTTCTGAGCGTTCCGTTCCACCATCTACCATTACTCAGCTCCATATTTTCTAACTGCCTTCGTTAACGGTTCTTCAGAAGTTTTGTGATTTTGGGTCATGAGTCATTTCTGAAAACTGTTCTTCTAACCATTTAATGGAAAGAGGGAACCTATGTAATCAAGATATCTTTTGTTGGTACTCAGGATTATGCATTTTGACAGCTCTCTCAGTGATTCTGTGAGAGACAGATGTGGGCACCTGTCCAAGAGAGCAGTGACTAATCCTTGGTACACATTGCTTCACTGCTGGGATAAAGTGAAGTTAGCTTACTGTGTATACAGTCCCCAGGTATTGTGCTTATTCTGATTACCTTCTCACACCTGGAACTGCTTTCATTAGGAGTTGAGAATATTCCCAGCATTATTATGAATTTAGAAATTAATTTCATTTGAATCACACTTTTGAGAGAAAAATCACCTTGGTCTAAGTTGGGCTGGTTGTCTTGGAAGCACTACTTTCGGCATTTAATGCATTGCTCAATTATTGGCTATCTTTTATTTATCACATATTATTAGATTCTGACAATAAGAAATAATACTTCTAATTAGTAATCCTAATATGCAGCATTCTTTGTACAATTGGTAGCTCCTCCAAAGTGTATCACACAGCTGAGCTGACCCACAGAGGGTATTTGAGGCTAAATTTCCATGGAAAGCAACCATTTATTTACTCATTTTTCTCACTTACTCTGCTGTTACTTCTCTTGTAACTCTCTATGAGACTGTACTTTTAAAATATAGCAATAATCTCAGGGCCTGTTTTTACCTTTTTATTGCTGCTTTATGATTTCCTGGTTTGTCTCCAAAGTTGCAAAAACCACAAACAATCTAATATTTTCTACAGCAACAAAAATCTAGCAGAGTTTTGCCAACTGAAGCAAGGGGCTGAAAACTCTAGGGAACACATCACCCAATGAGTGTATTGCCATTCTGGATGTGCAATCCCTACGTTTATGGTGCACTGTGGGTGTTCAGCAGTCTGCATATGTAGCTATAAACACAGAACAGATGCTGTAATGAAGAGCTTCCAACTGATCTATCTTTTTTGATATTATTCTGAGCAGTTGCAAGTCCGACTATATTCATACCAGGCTGTTTCTGAGATAGCGGGAATGGCTGATGTTGTGTGTCTGTTTTTGCAAAGTTTACTTCAATTTGTTGTTTTGTTCACAGCCATATATCTGACACAATCAAAGGTTTGGGCACTTGCCTTTATGTTTTCTGAGATAAAATTTAGGAGGAGTTTAATCAATACATTGGGTGTTTGGATTACTTGAGTTGCTTATAGTTAGAAGTCCTAGTAGACATAATCCTGTCCTGGAAGATCAACTGAATAACATGATTATCTTTGACCGGGCTGATATCTTAAACTGTTAATGAATTTGAATGGGAACATATTCAGGCCCTAACTTAATATAAATATATTGGTAAAATTCTCTTTCTTGGCAGGAGAAGAAACATAGAAATCCATAGATATGAGTAATTAAGTTATTTAGGTCTGAGTTACTTGTCACTTCCTTTTAAAGCAAAATGAATTAGCATTATGCAACTAAAAGCTTAAAACATTATGTAAATGGCATTCTTTCTTTAAAAAAAAATAATTATATCAATGGCTAAATGTCAAACTAACATTTCTAGTCATTTTTTGGATAAGTAACCTCAACGAGTGCCAAATAGTTTGAGGGCACATGGAGCTGAAATGTGCCAACACACTGCTGTGACTTTTTGGAGTACATAATTGCAAACAAAACTAAAAACAATGATAATCACCAGAAAAATGCATTAGATTGATGCAGGAGGTAATTTTAAAACATAGGCTTCTAAGTAAATAGTGTATTAATATGTTCTTGTGATTATTTCTTAAGCATCTGTATATATGCTTTTAATGAGGGCAAAAGCTAAGTGAAATACTAAGTGGAATGATGCTCTGAGGACATCTTCCTCTTGATCTGCTAGAAACATATTGTTTTGTCCACAAGAAAAGGTAAAGAAGTCTGCAGCATTAGTGTGTATGATCTAATCTTTCCTCCTTTGATTATGAAAGGAACTATGGCTGTTAGCTGGAAGACATCAAAATCAAATAGAGATAACATGTTCTCTTTCATAAACAGAACTCATTCACTCTTCTAGCTTGTAAATGAGAAAATCTGTCTTTTTAAAATTATTTTTCCCTTAATCATATACTAAATGGCTTTAAAAGTCATTGTGATTCTTCACTTGGTTTTATAGTAACTTTCAGAAGATTTTATTGAAGTGCTCATCATAGAATTTTACTACTTGAGAGCAACATTTATGGTGGATATACTGTTTATTATCCACTTATTTAATCAAAAAATGTGTCAACAGTAACATATGCTTCATAAAAGCACTTAGATACTTGGTATGGTGCTAGTTAATATTTAGGATAAAAAAAGATTTAAGAAATGGGCACAGACTGCACCACACTTGCAATATAGTAAAGGAAACACTAAAAAATGCAACTAAATATGCTGGGTTAGGTGCCGTAATAGAGGACCAATATAGCATTTTGTGTGTTCAGGGAAGAAAGAGATTCAGCCCAGCTAAATGGAGTGGAGTCTATGGAAAGATGAGGAAAGACTTCTTGATAAACGTATGAAAGTGGCATTTGAACTTAACCATAAAGGATGCTTTTCAACAGGAGAAAATGTGCTATGGTGAGACCATTTCACATGCAGAAAATAATTTAAGCAAAGAATTCAGAAATGTTAGTGTACTTCTGGTTTAAAATATGGGATCTATTGAGTAAAGTACATGGAGAGGTGTAGAGTGGGAAAATTTGTAAATACAGAAAGAGGACAGATTACAGATAGTGATCAATATTCTAAGAAGAAATTTGGATATTTTTATGGAGATTACAAGATGCATTAATGACTTTTGTGAAATTTTATGATCATGTGTGAACTTTATGGGAATAGATTGACTGTAGACAGACTAGTTAATCGAGTGCTACAATAATCCAGAAGACAGGTTAAAAATAAAAGGTTTAAATGAAAATAAAGAAAGAAAAGTCAAACCCAAAGCAAGCATATGAAGAAGTTTTCTGAGTTTAATTCATTAGAACTGAAATATTGATTTGGGGGGAGGAAGAAAGGCATGAACTATAGAGATTATTGTTTGAACAACTCTCATAATTTCAGCTACAACTACCATGTAGTAGTTGGTAGTAGAAAAGTACAACTACCATGAAAACTCATAGGGAATATAGGAACAGGACTGGGGAAATGTTGCTAAGTTGGGTTTCAGACTTAACCAATCAAAAATCCTGTAACGGTAATTCAAACAGAGGCATCCATAAGCTTATTTAACAATTTAAGTCAGGAGCTTAAGACACAGGTCTGAGCCAGAGCTCTAGATTTGAGGATTAATTGTCAATGTTTACAGTGGCCAAAAGAGGGATTGTGATGTGAGAATAGAAGAAAGTCAGAGGAAGAACATTAGGGAATACTTACTTACATTTAAGAGAGAAGATAAATAAGGAAAAACTGAAAGCGATAAACAACACATAATAAAAAAGGGGGGGAGGGAACAGAGAAATTTTGCATTGTCAAGGAAATCAAGCAAGAGACTATTTTAGTCCACTCTGTCGCCATAGGAAAATCTTACAGACTGGAGGCTTAAAATATAGGCATCTATCATTTCACAGTTCTGGAGGCTGAGAGTCCAAGATCAGGGTTTCATCATGGCTGAGTTCCAGTAAGACCTCTCCCATTTGGGTTGCAGACAGCTACCATCTAACCCTAATTATCTCCCAAAGGCTCCACCTCTGAATACCATCATGTTGGGGGGTTAAGATGTCAACAAATGAATTTAAGGGAAGCACAACCCTTCAGTCCCTAATAGACTGTTTCAGGATGATAGAATTTGGGATCTCCATGGATGGAGACACCATGGTTATCCTTGAGTGATTTTAGTAGTGTGAGGTGAGTAGAACTTTTATTGCAGTAAATTGAGGAGTTCATCATTAAAGGAGTTAAGACGTTTAGACAGTATCTAAGGAGGCCAGGGAAGAGGGGGGAGTGGTATAATATAGGAGAAATGTAAGCTCACTTACAGTATCTGAGAAAGCAGCTGACAGACAAGGAGAAATCAAAAATATAGAGATCCTACAGTTTATGCTGGGCAGTCTGACCCAGAACTGTGTCCTTGCAAGAGAGCTATCTGACATCAATTGACAAGTGTCATAATGAGGCACCAGCTCTGCTGAGCATGTTGATTGTGGTTGATGCTGGTTCTCATTTAGTTGCCTGACATTAGAAAAGAAGAATCAAGCTGGGAAATTAGAGACATTTTAAATAAAATCTGAAGATACAAACCTTTACTACTGATCTTATCAGGTCTCTGGGGGATACAAACATTTTAAGAGTTGAGATGGGACGAACGTGAGAAAGCTGCAAAGTAAGGCGTGCTGTCCTGGCCTTGTGAGTGAGCTGGAGGAGTCCCAGCTCCTAAGTTCAGGTCGTCTGTAGAAGAAAGAAGCGTGCTGTGTATTCACAGTCAGACTCAGATGAGAACGAAACCGTTCCCTTCATTCAGCTCTGATTGGAAGGGGCTAGAAATCCAAACCCTTGGCTCTCTTCCTGACAGCCAGTCATAGTGCCTGAGCCTGCCAGAGAGGGGATATTTCGTTTGGGGTAAAGCCTTCATGCTCCCTGGAAAAAACAAGCTGAAATGCCTTTACTCTCTGAAGTAAGTAACACTATTACCTAAAAGCACATCAGCCATAATTTAAGATGAAAATAAGTTAGTAAGTTGTGTGTTGAGGAGCAGCCATGGTGAGAGACCATTTTTAGAGACCACAGGCTAAGTGCTGGGGGTGGGGGATGAAGGACATGAGCACATGGGGGATGGAGGCAACTTGTTCCCAGTAGGTGCTGCAAATCTGCAGTCATCACTGTTTACTTTTACCACCTCTTCTGAATAATATACTCATTCTGCAGATAACACAGAAATAGCTGCTTTTAGTACTCATATTTTATATTTTCAAATTCTATGTTGAGACCATGGAGCGCAGATTCTGCTACAGCTTCAAAGAGAACATATTCCTTTTCAAAATAGGTCATCTTTTATATTTCCTTCAAATTCAAATGAACTTGCATGACATACATATTCGAGTTCTCAAACTTAAGATTTTATTCTCCTATGTTTATAACGTGTAATTTCTGAACTGAATTCAAAAGCATTCCAAATGACATCTATAATGACCCAAAGTAGTAACATGGAACATTGTTGTATAAGTAAAGAAACTAAGACTTGGGAAGTTTAAGGCCATTTTTGTGAGAGGAATAAATGGGACTAAAATCATTTTATCACTTTAATTAAAATATGATTTTAATCACTTTTATGTTTGATACCTCAAAAATATATTCATTCACACCTGCATTCAATAAAATGAATGAGGCATGGAGTTTGCCATTAAGAAGTTCACAGTTTAATGGTATAAACACCCCATTACAATAAAATCCAGTGAGTGAAATAATAGGAAATGGTACAGTGTGGTGATTTAGGTGGGTGTATAAATTTCAAGTCAGAAGGTTACTGAGTCTGGGCTCCTTATTTTTGCAAGGTCCCACTATGTAACAGGTAATTTTTATTCTTGGTCCCACTCTATGTAACAGTCACCAATTAAATGAGAAAAACTATCAGAGGAGACACTGGAGGCCTACAGGCTAAACATGATCACTGATGTTCTTAAATCATAAGAAAAAAGCTTATAGGCTCACTAATTAGAACTCTTTGACTTCACGTTACAGAAGCCAAACTAAGCTGGCCTAAGCAAATTTATTTTCCCTTTGTATAAATAAATGGAAAAATCTATACAGAGTATAGTGCAATGCTTAACACACAGGAAAGCCTCAATAACTGTTAGCTAGTGACACTAAAGTTATGAAAATGGGGGAGGAGGTATGAAACATGAAACTCTGCACCACGCCTTCACGTGAAGAGAGATCTGAAAGCTGAGTGTGTGTGTCATTACTATCATTTTATAATATCCACACTGGAAAGAGTGGAGGAGCTGTGTGTCTGCTGAGAGTCCAGGCGTGCGGGTGTTACTCACTGCGAGGTGTGCAAGGAAGGACACCCTGTTTGACACGACTTGGCACCCTGTCCATGCTTGGCCACAGCTGAAGAGAGATGAGATCATTTGCATTCCATCTGTTAGCCTCAGTGTCCAATGTAAAGTGTTATCTACTCAAAGGGAAGCAGGCCATGTGAGCAACATGTTTGTAAAACTAGTTCAGGAGCAGAAATATTAGCAGCCTGCACAATGAAGAAACTGAGAAGAAAGGACCAGAGGATTTGGAAGCTTCATGTCGAGAACAGTGCCTATAAGCTCATTAGTTAGAGCTCTTTCGAAGCTAGTTATTAAAGCCAAATTAAGCTAGTCTAAGCAGAAGGGGGTGGGGTATTTCATAGAAAGAATATAAGGAATAATTTCTGACATCTTACAGTAACAGTTTGGAATGCTTCTGGGCCACAAAGTGGACTGGTCTCCTGAAGACAAAGGTTTCCATGCTCTATGTAATCTTCCGGCTCCCTCCATGCCTCCTTCTTTTCCTCATACATCTGCTTTCTCCATTTCTGGACCCTCTCGATCAGTCCAAGGACAACCATCCCAGAGCTCCCAAGTTTACATGTTGTTATAGGTCCACTTACTGAAGACACTGCTTCAATTCTCTCAACCCACATGCCTCTACATAAAACAGGCAGAAACTGATTGCTTCAGCCTGACTCAGATGTCTATCCCGGGTCAAGGAGATGATGGACAAAGGATGGAGTCATAGAGCATGAAACCATCTCCCAGGGGCCCATCTCTCCTGGGAGGCAGTTCTCAGAAAAGCAGTATAATTATGACATGAGCAGAAGCCCTACAAGTGTCTCCACAAGAGTAATTCCATCTCCATCCCACCAACCCTCCTTTCTTCTTTGACATCTGAATAAGTCACTTCTAAGCACCAGCATTTTATATTTAGAAAGTCTGATGGAAAGAAACTCTCAAACTTGCAGGTGGTAACCAGTCAGCCAAATAATCACCTAACTGTGCAATATGTGAGTGACTATTACACACTCCAGCAGATATGCCAATGGAGGGGCGAGAAAATGCATCACTCTGGCATAGCGTTTGTTATGAAGGGAGGAGGTGTAGAGTCAGACAAATGTAAAAACTAGGCCTTGTCTTTGCTAACTTACAGAGGATCCTGGCTGTAAAATACTTCTGAGTTGCCTGAAGATGAACAGAGCATATGTGTGCTAAAGTTGCTTCAGTTGTGTTTGACTCCTTGTGACCCTATGGACTGTAGCCTGCCAGGCACCTCTGTCCATGGGATTCTCCAGGCAAGAATATTGGAATGTTGGAATCAGGGGATCTTCCTGACCCAGGAATTGAACCCACATCTCCTGCATCTCCTGCATTGCAGGCAGATTCTTTACCCACTGAGCCACCTGGAAAACCCCAAGATGAACAGAGAAGGGAAAAGCTGTTTTTTAAAAAGGAATTATGGATCATTAGGATATTGTGCTCTGAATGAATTAAAAAACATCATAAATTACAGGCCAATGATAAAATATTACTTATTATTAACATTGGTTAATAGAATAGTAAAAAAAAAAAAATAGAATAGTAAAAGAAAATCAGCAAATATTTAATCCAGTTAACCAAAAAAAGCGTCTATAATTTGATTTTATCTCAGAGGGGTAAGGAAAATCTACTATAACTGAAGGCAACTTAATAACACCCTCTATGTAGATTATCTTCAAGATAAATGAGGAGTCTGCTGCTAACAAAATCAGGTCAAGTCCCTAGTGATACTGCTAAAGATATTGAAAAACAACTACTTAAAAGAAATCAATAACGATACAAAATACTTTCCTGTCTCTGACTTCTCAATTGTAAAAATATATACTGTGAGCTTGCCCTTAGTAAATGCTCTCAGACCCTGTGGGAATTAATGTCATTTTCCACTTGATTAAACTTCACACTGCTTCTTATTTGGCTTAGGTGGGTGTGGGATGGGGGAGTAGGAAAAGTGTTAACAAAGAGAAAAAATGAAGACTTAACATGATCAATGTAAGATAAAATAAGTTATGATAATAGGGTAGCAAGGGGAGAAGAGAGGGAGCAGGAGGGGTGGTTATAGATCCATCTCCGGGCAGCTTAGGGACTTTAGCCAGTGATTCTGTCAGTGTCTTATTGAAAGAGATAGAACTGCAAGCCATTTTAGTAAGGTTTTATGTAGCTCCAACTGTTTAAAGTCAAAACTTATTCCAGGGCTGATCCTAGTATAAAATTACTCTTGCTCTGATGGTTAGAATGGGCTCAAGGCCTGACACACTCCTTTTAACATTAGAAAGAAAAGCTCTAATGACTCACTCACACACCTGATGTGTGCCAGCCATTGAGACAAGGGCAGGGAGTGCCACGGTGAACAAAACAGATCCAGCCCCAGCCTTTGTGGAGAGTTGGATCCTAGCCAGAAGACCAGACATTAAACATGTAATTACAGATGTAGTGAGTGTTTGTAAGGATAAATACAAGGTGTTACAAGAGCGTTATGAAGAGGATCTAACCAGCCCTGATGTGTAGAAGCTGGACATGTTCCCAGGATGAAGGATTATTTAGGTTAAGACTTCTGAAGGAGAAAGGGGGTTAGCTAGGACAGGAAGGGAGTTAGTGGGGCAGGCAAGTCAAGGAATCAGAGTGTAAAAGCTCTGAGCTAAAAGACCAAAAAAACAAAAGCCTCTGATGGCTGAAGGACATCAAGCAATTCCAGGATGCCAGAGGTGAGAATAAAGGGAAGTGTGAGAAGGAGACGAGAAGGGTCAGCTCAGACCAGATCACGCAGGGCCTCCATAAGGACCTCAAAAGTGTGGTTCTCATCCTCTGAGCAATGGAAGACCACCCCAGTCACAAAGCAGGAGTAGGGGGGGACACTGTCATTAGTGAGAAATGTGCTTTGGAGCAAACACTCCACCCTCAGTATGGAGCAAGGTGCAAGTTTGCGTGCTCTGGGAGGAGGCTGGTAGGAAATTATAGTGGCCTGACCTAGGGTTTTGACAGTTGTGGGTAAAGAGAGGGAACATAGAGAATTGCTTAAGAGGTAAAAATAGAAGGAAAGATTGTTCACAGAAATTCAGAGTAGGTGGAGATGTGCAGTCACTTCAGGGTAGTTTAGCTCCAAAGCCCATAATACATGAACTGTTACCAGATTAAATGTGTTATCACACCCAAGATGTGGTTGTTCTATAAGAGAGGGAGACCGATAAGACCCAAAAGCAGAGAAAAGCAGTTACTCAAACAAGCATTGGAAATGGCCATAGAGCTCTCTGATGACGAGGGAAGGAGATGGTGACCCATGGGCTCTGAAAACTTAGGTGCAAATGACAAGATGATTCCCAGGACTAAACGGACGAAGCAAACTATATTGGCTTAATGCCATCAAATGTTTTAATATTGAAACTTGCAGCTTTCCACCCCTTCTTCTGATTCCCTGAGAGCAAGTAACTATTAATTATTGTCTTTTCCTATTTATATAGTTTTGTACTCAAAGTCCTATACATAATTTTCCACAGTTTCCTGAAAATGCAATTGAAATTCTGTAACCAAAAATCAGTCGATACAGAGCATGGCCATCACCCTGGAAAGCTTGCTCATGTTCCTTTCTAATCTGTCCCACTATCTAGTTATTGTTATTTAGTCACTAGGCTGCGTTCGACTCTCTCTTGTGACCCCATGGACTGTAGACCACCAGGCTCGTCTGTCCAGGGGATTTCTCAGGCAAGAATACTGGATTGGGTTGCCACTTCCTTCTCCAGGGGATCTTCCCGACCCAGGGATTGAACGCTCGTCTCCTGAATTGCAGGCGAATTCTTTACCAAAGGTGACAGTCCCTCTGTTGTGTCCTACTCAGCGACCCCATGAACTGTACCCTGCCAGACTAGAGACAACCTTTATTCTGATTTTCATCCCCATAGATTAATCTTGCCTGTTCTTAATTCATAAAGTGAAATTGTATACTTTTTTCCTACCATAGCTGTGTATTTTATTTTATTTTTTATTGGCGTGTACTTGCTTGGCAATGTGGTGTTAGTTCCTGCCGTACAATAAAGTGAATCAGCTCTATGTATACACATATCCCCTCCCTCTTGAGCCGCCCTCGTCTACTGCCATCCCACCCCTCTAGGTCATCACAGAGCACCAAGCTGATCTCCCTGTGGATCCAGCAGCTTCCCACTAGCTGCCTGTTTTATACATGGTTGTGTATATATATGTCAATCCTTCTCTTCCAATTTGTCCCACCCTCACACGACTTTCTGTCCAAAGGCAACTTTCAGAGATTCTCTTTAATATCTTCCACTGTTTCCGAAACTTATTCTTTACCTCTTAGTTAAGAACCTCCGCTTGCACTCTGAATCTGTTCTTTGAATCTGTTCTTCTCTATCAAGATGCACTGAAACTCGAAGATTATCTCCTTACCTCTCTGAAGTTCTCTTCTTTCTGACTTATTAGTCTCTTGGATTCTGGTTGCCATGAGAGCTTTTCAGTGTCTTTAAATGGTTTTTCAAAACATTTTACCTGTTTTTTTGGTAGTTGTTTTCAGTGGGGGAACTAGTTTATCCCAAGGAATTACATCTTAGCTGGAAACAGAAGTCCTCTTATACCAATTTTAATATTTCCCCTTCCTCTTTCTCAAGTTATGAGGTTTATCATAATCTTTATCAGGTTATGATACTGCCAAGATTTCTTTTAGGGCTATGATGCTGGGAAATATTGAGGGCGGGAGGAGAAGGGGACGACAGAGGATGAGATGGTTGGATGGCATCACGGAATTGATGGACATGGGTTTGAGTGGACTCTAGGAGTTGGTGATGGACAGGGAGACCTGGCGTGCTGCAGTCCATGGGGTCACAAAGAATTGGACACGAATGAGTGACTGAAATGAACTGACTACTTCTAATATTGTAAAAGAAATTCTATGATAATTGTCTATCAGTTTCTTTTCAGGTTTGCTGGGTGGTAGCATGATGATATTAACACCTCTGCTTAAACAGAGATGATCATGGAAACTATATCTAATATTAATGCTGTAGTCAAGGATATTAAAAACTTCACAAAGTTAAGTGAACTAAGTTCTTTTTGTTATCATTAATTTTAAGCTTCTTACCAAAGTAATAATTTTGTCTTCTGTCTTGTTTCAAAACATCCTGAGGTGACAATTTTAGTTTTAGGCAAGTTGTTTTCACCATCTCTTTCTCTCACTCCCTGTGATAAATCAGAGCAAAGTAATACAAAGACTCACTTTGTCAGTTTGGCACCTAAAGTTTATCTAGAAACGTACCAGGGTTTTCTTTTTTCCTTTTATGTAATTTAAGTTGCAGGTTTTTTTCTAATTTTGAGCTTTTACTTTTTCATTAATAAAGATGCCTATATGTGAGAATGAATATTGAGAATATATATAAAATAAAGTAGTTTATTTACAGTATAAAGACTAAATTTACCAGAATTTTGAATTAAGAAAGGCTTCAGGACCTAAGAAATATTAGTATGAATTTCCAAATTCTGGATTTGTTTTTAATTATTGTTTATTTATTTTGGCCACATAACTTGTGGGATCTTAGTTCCCAACCAGAGACTGAACCCAGGCCCTCAGCACTGAGAGTACAGAGTCCCAACCACTGAACCACCAGGGAATTCCATCAAAGTTCTGTGATTTCTGCTTAGTAGCTCCTCATGTATTTGAATACATATTTAGGATTTTTACCTTAACTTTTTTCAGCAAAAGAAACCATATTCACAATTCCCATATAATATCTTAGTTCATTAGGATAAAGCTAGAAGAGGGAATTATACTTCTGAATTATATATTATAAGTTTCTTTTTGTACTAACAGTTACAGCTTATTTTACATATTTTAAAAAGTGATAAATATTAATTGAGAATTTGGAAAATACAGGAAAACTCAAAACAGCTAATAAAAATTACCTGCAATTCTACCCATACACAGAGAAAAACTATCATTAATATTTTTATATATGGTTTAGTTTTTGCGCACATACATACACATTATTTTTACTAATTTTTTTTTTGCTGGAGATTTTGTGACAGTTGATATTAAGTATGAGAATTAATTTAGGAATTATTATCAAAAATAATACATACTTTTGATATTCCTGTGATTACCAAAGTGATAAAGGAGCTCAGGATTATTTCTGTATTATTTTCATATTAGGAATATTTCATCCTGTTTTGTTTATTCAATCATTCATTCAATACTTACTGCAAATAGATGATCATATGTCCCTCTATGCCCAGAAAATCCCAGTTTATGCCTTTTTCCATGATAGTTTTTAAGAGCATTGCCTTTATTCTTAAAAGTAATCAGTTTGAAAAAAAAAAAAGTAATCAGTTTGAATGAAAAATTACATGGTTTTATTTCCAAAAATTGAGACAGATAAAAGGGGATTAAAGTAGCTTGCGATGGTAAATCAGTCATGGATCCTGCCCTCAGAAACTATGACCTGCCTATTGTTGGAGATAAGAATTAAAATCAATAAGTTATGTAATAAGTGAAAAGGATCACAGGAGAGATGGAAAGATATAATACAGTTTGCAGTCGAATCAAGACCTTGATAAACATTTTAGAATTCTAGGGGAAATTTGTGAAGATGCTCTGTTAAAAATCTTGAAGGGATTTACCCTATGATAGACTGATTCCTATACAAACTGCAAAACAACTTTGCTCAGCTCAGTTCCTGACTGGATTAGGTTGATCTGTCCCACTCTACTTGGGCTTCCCAGGTGGCGCTAGTGGTAAAAAAACCAGTCTGCCAATGCAGGAGACGTAAGAGATGTGGGTTCGATCCCTGTGTCAGGACGATCCCCTGGAGGAGGGCATGGCGACCCACTTCAGTATTCTTGCCTGGAGAATCCCATGGACAGAGAAACCTGGCAGGCTAAAACCCATGGGACCGCAAAGAGTTGGACATGACTGAAGTGACTTTGCATGCATGCACATGCCACTACTTAGCACGAAAAAAAAAAAAAAAATGGTGAAGCAACTCTGGTAGAGATAACTCAGAACCTTTAGAACATCTATAGAATCTTATTTGATATATTTATAATGTCTCATAAAATATGTTTAGGCATGGAAAAGTGAGAGCCATATAACAACAACAAAAATACCACAAAGGACCCACAAGTGAGTCACTGATCACTGTTGGAGGTGTGAGAAAACCAAATCATTACTCTGAGTGTTGATAAATAAAAGACTCATCCATTTGACTTCTGTTTTCTGTTTGAACTTTATCTCAGAAGAATTAAGTAACTGATAAGTTTTTTTTTTTTTCTTTTAGAGAGAAATCTAATTAACAGCTACAGAAGGTATGGTAGAATGATAATGGCATTATTTTATTGTTTTGTAAAAAAGTAATTGATCAATATAATGTCAACAATGACTATTAAAACAATTAGATGAAAGGTTGATGGGGAGTTTCATAATCTATACATTAGGCTGACAGCCTTAAATCCACTGATCAGTCTTAATGTGGTTACTAGAAGACCCAATTTATGTTCTTCCACATATGGTTTAACAGAGAGAAAACACCACCTCTAATGAACTATTCTCTCCATACAATTGATCATGAAGCTGATCAAGAATTCAGATCTAACTATAATTCCTAGGAAATACAGGTAACAGAGAAACATGTTAAATGACACATACAGACTCAATCCATAAAATCCATAATCTGGAGGCTTCTTCAATAAATAGATAGCAAGCAAAAGGGAAGAGGGGACATCCATAATTTAAAAAAGACATAAGACTCACTGACAGAATATGACACATAAATATTATTTCTATGATGATTTGAAAATCAAAAGTAAAATAAAAATATGGAGATGGGACTTCCCTGGTGATTCAGTGGTTAAGACTTCGCCTTCCAATGCAGGCAGTATGGGTTCGATTCCTAGTCCAGGAGCCAAAAGTCAAGAGCCAAGATCCCATACGCCCCTTGGCCAAAAAATCCCAAGCCATAAAACAGAAACAATATTGTAACAAATTCAATAAAGACTTCAAAAATATAGAGACAATCAGGGAAATTAAAATACTGATTATTTAATATAAAAATGTAATATCAAATATTGAGCTCAGTTCTGTCTGACTCTTTGCAAACCTATGGACAGAAGCCCCCCAGCCTCCTTTCTCCATGGGGTTTCCCCGGAAAGAATATTGGAATGGGTTGCCACTTCCTCCTCCAGGGGATCTTCCTAATCCAGGGAACCTAGGGGTTAAACCTGCGTCTCCTGCATCTCCTGCATTGGCAGGCGGATTCTTTACCGCTGAGCCACCTGGAAAGTCCAATATCAAATATTAAAGAATCACTATTAATGTACTTTCGTGGTGGTTTAGTCACTAAGTTGAGTCCAACTCTTGCAATCCCGTGGACCGTGGCCTGCCAGGCTCCTCTGCCCATGGGATTCTCCAGGCAAGAATACTGGAGTGGGTTGCCATTTCCTTCCAATTAATGTACTTTAAGAAATATTTTTCCTTTTATTATAAAATTGGGTTCCTGTATGGCAGGCGTATATACTAAATTCTTTATGGATGGAATGACACTGTTTTAGATTTTCTTTAAAATAAATAAATGGCAAGTATAGATAAAACAAGATTCACATACATATTGACTATTATTGAAGCTGGCTAATAGGGATATGGGGTTCATTTTAGCATTTTTCCATGTTCATATATTTAAAACATTTTTCATAATAAAAAGTCAGTTTTAAAGATGTCTGAAAAACAAACTGAATTAGAAAGAATAATAGGGATTCTCACATACCACTGTAAATTTTGCAAGCATTTTGCAGAGCAATTTGGCAGTATATAAGAAAGAATACTGTGCATTTACAAAAATCCATCAATTCTACTTCTCAATCCACACCAGAGAAAAGCTTTCTCATATGTGTGCAAGGAGACATAACCGACAATGTTTACTGCAACACTGCTTAAAATAGCAGGATGTAGGAAGCAACCTAAATGGCCATCAGTAGGAGAATTGATTATATTCTTGATAATGAAGTATTTATTCAATTTAGTTTAAGTTATTGAAGTACAGCTAGGTATATTAACATAATACTATGCAAAAGTACAAATTGCTGAATGGAAATATTGTGTGATGCTATGAATGTGAAATCTAATAACATGCTAAATCATATCACAATGATAATAATATTTATTAATCCATGACTATACATGTTGAAAAAGTATTAGTATATGCCAGGTATGATATACACCAAATTTTCTCTTGAAAAGAAGAGGATTAGTATTAATAATAATACACAGAGTGCTTCAAATTTATCCCTAATATTTTCAAAAGAAAAGGAACCCTAATAAGGCAGAATGTTAATATTTGACAAACCTAGGATGGTAATTGAGTTGAATTTTTTAGTTCATTTTCTATAGTTTCTTATTAACTTAGAAATGTTTACAATTAAATATTTTAAAATAGAACAATATTTTATACTACATCATTGTGTTTATAGAAAAAAAACCTTACTATACTATGTTAGACGTGCAGGTATTATAAGGAAGAGTGAAACAATAACCACTTACAATAGGTCTATATATACAGTCAGCTCTATTTTCCACTCTGATGCATGAATGCTGAGACATACCTATTTAAATTCAGATAACAGAAAAATGCATTTGACTTCAGAAAGCAGCCAGAGGTACAAATTATCCCATTTATTTATAACAAAAAAGATAGATATCTTCTACAAAAATGATCTTGAGTGGTTGCTGTCAATCTTTATGATTACTTTGGAAAGCTGCCACATTATTTCCATGGTGACCATCTGGAATCGTATAGACCATTTTATCTCTGCTAAAAGACTCACCTCCAAACCTGTCATAGACATGCAGATTCAGACACAGACAGCTAGCTTGGCTCTGTAGCTAGCTTTTACCCACTCCTGATACATCCACTCAATGTTGCTAATGTTTTTTTGGGGAAAAAAAATTCTAGACAGAAAACTATTTTCTACTAGAAGTTATTAAAATTCTTGAATAAGGCAAGTGGTTAAAATTTATGAGTAAAACAAAGTGAAGTTTGAGATACTCCAAGTTAGTCTAACTTAAATACACACTGAGACTTAAAATATCCGTCTTTTGTCTGTATTTTGTTCCTCCAGTATTCTGGGCTTCCCAGGTAGCACTAGTAGTAAAGAACCCACCTATTCACATAGGAGACGTAAGTGATGTAGGTTTGATCCCTGGGTCGAGAAGATCCCCTGGAAGAGGGGATGGCAACCCCCTCCAGCATTTTTGCCTGGAGAATCACATGGACACTTCTAGTAATATCTTAAGCAGGGATGGCATTTTGCTATTGGAAGCAATTTCACATGTACCATTTCAACAATCCTTTTTCATCCATTCCTCTTGTCTGAAAGAGGCAAATACACAGTTGGAGAGGACCTGGTCTCCTGAATCCTTGGCCTGCAATCTTATTGCTATATTATAATGAGTAAGACTTGTCTGTACCAACTTCTCAAGCTGACGTAAAAAATAGTTCTTAGCATAGAAACCAATGTATGGGTGACTTGCTGTAAAGAAAATCACACATGAAAGCAAAGCATATGGGACTAAGTTTACTCAAAGAGTGATGTTGTTGCTGCTGTTCAGTCGCTAAGTTGTGTCCGACTCTTTGCAGCCCTACAGACTGTAGCTCACCAGGCTTCCCTGTCCTTCACTATCTCCCTGAGTTTGCTCAAACTCATGTTCATCGAGTTGATGATGCCATCCAACCGTCTCACCCTCTGTCATCCCCTTCTCCACCTGCCTTCAATCTTTCCCAGCATCAGGGTCTCTTCCAATGAGTCAGCTCTTCATATCAGGTGGCCAAAGTATTGGAGCTTCAGTATCAGTCCTTTCAGTGAGTACTCAGGGTTGATTTCCTTTAGGACTGGCTGATTTGATCTCCTTTAAGTCCAAGGGGCTCTCAAGAATCTTTACCAGAAAGAGTATGTGGACAATGGTAACAGATGGGAGAAGCTATGCACACAACCAGAAGGGACTCTGAAGAAAGAAAGAGAAGAAGGGAGGAAAGGAAGGGAAGGAAGAAAAGAAACATGGAAGGGAAAGAAAAGAAAAAAAAAAACTCACTTCCAGAAGAAACTGAAGATGAATCTTTCTAACTAAACTTCTGGGGTTTCATTAAATCCATAATTTCTGCCAAAAGATTCAGCACAGATTTGGGACTTATATTTGACAAGCCCCCATATGCTGCATTTTCCCTCCAAGCTTTTACTCTGGCTTGCGGACTCTGGGGTTGGTTGAATATGTGGTTCTACAGTTGCTAAAAATACCCTGAAGTCCAGCTCCTTCACTCAGATTTTATGCAATTGATAAAATGGCCACATTGGAGTCATATTTTTCAGTTCTTGACTTGTAACCTTTAATAATTCACTTCTTACATAAAAGTAGCATCTGTATACATGGGTCATTTACATTTCACTTCAACACAAAGTCAAACTCAGAAACTAAAGAAATGGCACCATGAAAGAGACGCTATCATCTTTTTCAGGTATGTCAATCAATAGTAAAGATGGCTTTGGTATTGTTTGGAATTACTGCGTGAAGTTTAGCTGTCAATACGGTTGAAGCCCCCAAAGGAACCACAGAGCTATCTATAGCTGCAAGGGTAGTTTCAAGTCAGCCACAGGGGGGAGCTTCCTGCCCCAGTTTCCAGGAGACACCACGGCTGATCTGTTCAGGCATGCCACACCGTGTGCATCTATGCTAATGTCAGCTGGTCAAGCCTCTAAGCTGCCAGGATGTTTCCCCATGCTTTTTAACATCATCCATGCATCTCAGCAGACAGGACCAGCTACATCATTTGCATAGCCTAGTGCAAAATGAAGACCTGGAGCCCCTGGTTGAAAACGTAGAAGGAAAAATGTTAACGGTACTGAAATACAAAGCCTTTTCTTCCCAGCCGGGTTCCCCTCCAGCCAGTTATGGGGTAGATGCCATGCAGAAACTAAATCTGGGCAACTCCCCTTTCCCAGTGCCTCCTGCCCCAACTCAAGGCAGACTGGGGACCCCCAAGGATATTGCAACAACACCTCAGAGACCCGCATGGTACCTGTATGGAGGAGGGGTACGAGGCTCATCCCTGCCCTGTTACTTGCCAGATGCACAGAGGACATGCCAGGACAAGGAAGAGATGGCCGCTGCCACTTGCTCCCTGGCAATGCAGTGGGGTAACAAGACCTCGTTGCCAGATCCTGATCTGATCTTCTCACATCCATGCCAACGGTTGCCTGGCAGGGGAGGAGGGTGGCAGTGATCATTGGGCAGGGGTGGGTAGTGGGAGGCTGGATGGGTTCTGGTCGTCAAGGTGGAGTAGAAGGGTGTGGGGTAGGGAGAGAAGCAAGAAGCTGAAAACCTGTCTGGGGAGCCAGGACTATGCGTGAGATGAAGCTCTAAACCACTTAGTACATGCTCCGTTTCCACATGCAGCATCACTTATAAAACACAAATTAAGTGATGAAATTATTTGGGAATTTCAAAAAGATGAACTGAGAACAGTAAACCCTGAGTTCAGAGCCCTTCTGATGAGAGACCCACCTGTGTCTGTCTTGATCATAGGCCAGAAAACCAGCTCTGCCAGGGTCCTGTCTTCTCTGTACCATTGGACCAGGCCACATATGAACATTACCTAAAGAAGAATTAATTGGAGGCTTCAAGGGGATCAGGCAATTTAACAAGGCAAAGCCAAATGCTTTGAGTGTATTTTCTGCCATCTTTCATGAGAAATGAAATTGTTTTAACGTTATTTTACAGATGAAATGCCCTTTTCTGCCAATAATTTCATTTTTGTATTCAAACATCATATTTTTGTTTCTGGGCACCTACCACTAATGTTTTCATGATCGTTGTGACTTCAGGTGAGCTATTCAATAGCAAGCATGATCTCTGTCTGATTTTCTTGAGTAAATGGACTAGTGCGGTGCAAATGAAATTATACCAAAGTGTTTCAAGTTCTTATCTCTGGATGAGAATTTCAGATCTTTCTGGATAGATCGTGTACTCTCAAATGGTTTACTGACTGGTCTAAACTTGATGGAAATGTACATATTGATCAGTTTTATTTTTCTCCTTCACCTTCAACTGTGCTATGAAAAATCTTTTTTCTGACCGTCTACATTCAGTTTAGAGTCCTTACTTACAGGAATTAAAGAGATATTCCACAGTGCTCTTGTTTCAGATCTCAAAATTCACATCTCTCCTTCCCAGAACAATGTCAGGAGTCAGACTGAAATCTTTTCCTGCCTCTTTCTTCCCTCTTCTGAACTTCCCCTCTTCTGCCTGCTTTGATAGGAAAAAGAGATAGGAAGGTTGGCAAAGGTCTTTGATTTGCCTGGAGCTATTGTGGTCCTCTTCTGATTAACACTGGATAATTGTCACCAGGATCTTGGGGTAGATTGGCCCAAGGATGATTGGCAGAGAACATTTGTGAGAAAGCTTTATAGGGGACTTCATGACTGCAGTCTTATCCACACCACTCATAGCACCTGCTGATAGTTCTTTAGCATCTTCTTCCTAAATTCTTTTCTGTGATTGGCTGCCCTCTTAATATGGAATGAGACTAAGATGGCTTTGTCCCACCAACTTCTAAAGAGGGAAGCTCATGTTTCCTTGACTTGTGGGAAATTCAGGCACCCTCACTCCAACAAATGCTGAAAAGGCCACTTATGCATGGCTGGCACATCAGTCTTGACATGTCCAGTCAAGGATCTTCTCCACTTATCAGACCCACACACTGTGCTATATAAAGAGACATCCAACCAGGGACTGAGATTAATTTCTTCCCCGGAGGGAGGCTCAGCCAGTCTTTTGCCACTTCCCTTCTTTCCACCTCTGGATATGTTCCATCTTGTGAGGCCAAGACATGCCTATGATGTTATGTGAAGTGACAAGCACTCCTTTTATGATAACATAATATGGAGTCAAATTAGCGCTATAATTAAAAGTCACAGTGTAAGACGTAAATCTGTAAGCATTCTTTAAGATGGGTGGTGGGTTGGAAGATTCAGATGGAATCCACTGCCTCTAAGAATAAAGGAGGGCATCAAGGTTGGAGGGAGAAGAGTCAATTTGGGAGAGACATACATACGGCAAAAAAAAAAAAGCATCTGCCACTTGGAAAGAGATGGCTCCACCAGGTGAAGGACAGAATGCGCTCCACTGATGTGACTTTCAGAAAAGGTCCTGGCAGTAAGACACAGCTGGGCAGGACAAGGAAAATGCAGGATGTGGAGGTGGAGTGACCTGGAGAAAGGCTCAGGAGGCAGGCTCGGCCCTGCCCCCGCCCAGGCACCGCCTGAGCGGTGTGATCGCCATCTCTATGTACCTGTGTAACCACTCACTCACTGGGTATCTTTTTCTTTTCAATCCTCAGGAAGAGGCAGCCAGAATTCTCGCCCACCAGCCAGTGTCCGTCGGCACATGTGCAGCTTTGAAAACCCCCACACTGCAGTGAATGTGTAAGAGAAGCTGCATGGAAAATAGAGTGGTTTGCCCCTTGCTTTCTCTCTCCTGGGTTTTTCTACTTTCTAACATGGAAACAGAAGTGGTGCATGCCATCAAGGACGAGGAACCATTACGTGCCATGGTTTGCACGACTGCCTTAATTTGATTGTCCATCGTTCTTAAAAGGACACTGTCAAGGTGTTAGTCTCTGCTTTTTTGCTTATGTTTTCATGCAAGATGCAACACTTTTTCCCGTTCTAGAGGTTCACTTTTGTTTGTGACTCCCACTCACAAGCTTGAAAGTGAATTTTCTCGCTTTACAAATTTGTCAGCTTCTCCTGGGCGAACAGAGCTCTTTTCTTTTATTTTCTTTGCCTTTTTTTCTTTTTTTTTTTTTTTGCTGCTGCACAAATGTTTGATATGATCCTGTCTGCATTTAAGTAAAGCCACAATCTGAATGGAAGAATTCCATAATGTCAGTTGGGGTGACAATCCATAATGTCAGTGGGGGGTGGGCACCAAGACGAATTTCTGCTAGGTGCCTCCTATCCCCCAGGGAGCACAAAACAAAAGTTTTGTGAGTCCCCCAAAAAAGTGAGTTTTGCACAAAAAAAAAAGGAAAGGAGTTATTTTCCCAGAATTTGGAGTGCTTTTATCAGATTCTCTCCATCTGATAAAAACGGTGCATGTTTGGTCCAATTTTTGACCTTTAGATCTTGACAGTGTCTCTTTAAGTCAACAAAAGAACATGAACCATGTCCAATTCATTGTGCTCGAAGTCTGTGGTCATTCTCAGCTGTTCCTTTGCAGCCCTTCAAACTCCTGGGAGAGTCAAAGGTACACATTCCTGCAGCAGAAGGGAGCTCCCTGATGAGGTGTCTGTGGCTCGAATAGCTCTTCAGATGAGAAGAGCCCAATTTGTTCAAATGTTTGCTGCTAAGCCTGGCCATGGAGCCCAGTGAGCGGGGTCCTAGCGGCTCTTCTCTTCACTCAGTGGAGTGCATTGGGAAGTCGTGTTCTGACGTCCCCTGGAAAGACCCCAATAGAATGAGTGTGGTCCCAATCAAATCACACTGACCCTTAGAGGGAAATAGGTGCGGTTGGGAGGACTCTACACATCGAGATCAGAGCCTCTTTCATCTTCCAGGATGCATTCTGTCTAATTCTCCCAAATTCAAAAGCACTGAGTGTTTCTTGCATCAAGGGTTGAGTCTTGACCAAGGACACAGTAAGGACATCCTGATGATGACAGCTGCTGGCTGCCTGTCAAAAGGAATTGATGGGTCTAGGAGACGTGCTTGTCCTGTCATGACAGCAGGGCCAGAGAGAGAGGAGAGGCACCTAACATATCATGACTTTAAGGTGAGTGCCGAAAAACAGCAAAGGTGGAAAGTGGTCCACCTGTGGTAGGTGACAAAAAAATAATGCAACTGTCAGTAAAGCAAACAGGTTGATTATAAAGAAGTTTTGAAATAAGACTATTCACACTTCCTGGAGACAATAAAGGATCAGGAATAAACTACTAGCTTCCAGGCTGTGCACGATAGAGTAAGACTGGCTATTTTTAGCCTTAGTTGTTCCTGAAAAAAAAAAAAAAATTATGTTCTTCTTGTGACCTTCGATTTCCACGGCTCTTGTGAACAAGCCAGGCAAAAGGACTAGTGATAGAAATAAAGCTGCCTACTGGATCTTTAAGGTCTGCCTGGATCTCTCCCTCCTCTGAGGAATAAGCCCTGCAGAGCAATGCAGCTGCCCTCTATTTCCAGGGCAAATGTGAGGACTCCAGGTACTGCTGAAGAGCATCAAGGGACCTGCTTATTAAAGTGATAAGTCTGGAAGCATGGAGCATAGAATGAACTATAATGCTTCATCTGAGCTTTTCTTCAAAAGGAACATAATCTAGGCACATCTATACTTCCTGGAAAAATATAACTAAAGCTGGTTTACCTCCGCTAAAACAACACTGCTGTACCAATATGTTGTCATAAACAAACATTGGCACCGGAATTTCTTTCCTCAGCCAGCAATCATGATTATGTTTGGCCAAAGGCCATTTAAAATATACTTAGAAAAAAAATCTAAGGACTTAGGCGGCAGTACAGTGGTTAAGGCTTTGCCTTCCAATGCCGGGTTCCAATGCCTTCCAATGTGGGTTCCATCCCTGGTCCAGGAGCAAAGATCCCATGTGTCTTGCAGCCAAACAAAACAAAACAAAACATAAGCAATATTGTAACAAATTTAATAAAGACTTTAAAAATGGTACACATTAAAAAAAAGTCTTAAATAAAGGAAAAGTTTAGAAACCATCAGAATTCTACTCTTCAGTTGGAAATGTATTTGTCAGTTTTCTTGGGACTGTAGACCCTAAACCTGGACAAAGTTTATGGGCTCTTCCATACTCTGTTGACCTTGATGAGTTAATTTCATTTGTAGATGTCTTTTTCTTTATTAATTTATTGGAGAAGGCACAATGCAAAGCAAACTGATTTTCTTTATGTTGTCTTTTATCCCAAATCATATAACTTTAGGATATTCAATGTGATTGATCTGAAGATTCTCAAAGGAGGATTGTACACTTAGACTTTGTAATATTGTAAATTTCAGCAAGTCAAATGATTTTCTGATCATCTTATGATAAAGTTAGAATCAGCAAGGAAAGGGATAAAATTCACAGTGCTGCTATCAGCAGCAACTTCCATGTTCTCATAATATTAAAAAGCATCTGTCTTCACCAACAAAGGTGAAGCATCTGTCTTCACCTTATAAGCAGTGCTGATTCAAAAAGATGAGAAATTTTGAATATTCAGAGAAGTTTCTGAATATTGAATGCTCAGAGAAGCTTCCAGAGAATATATATTGAATATGCAGATTTAGGAGGGGAAGCTTTCAAGAAGGGAAGCTGGAGTTAGTGGGAGTTCTTTGTATTGAGGACTAGCTTGGGGTTGCCTAAGAAAACAGGAGTCTGACTCAAATGGTTTCAAACAGTTCCCAACACCGGAGATGCTACAAGGATCACTATTCAAGCTGCACTCTGGTACCAGCTTGCTGAAGAACATGGAGGTGAGATACTTGGACAGGCCAGCTCTGGCCTCCCATCCAGGCAGGTCTCCCTTAGGGCAACACCGGCCTTTCCTTGGAAGGCCACATGTCCCGGCCACAGCTGCTGGGTGACGGTGGAGTTGTCCGCAAGCCTGTGGCTGTGGTTTGTTTTCTTGGTGAGCCATTCTCTCCACGCTATGACCCAGTGGCATTTCCTGCTTCCATTTTCATTTTCAAAGAAAACAAATGTTATCCTGCTCAGGTTCCCAGGACTGAGACTTCCTCCCCTAGGGAAGACGTCGCCTTGCCCAGGCTCTTTGGAAGCCATCCTTCTGTCTGCTGTGCGGCTATTAAGCCTAGTAGCAGAGTCTTGAGTTGGACAGAAGGCAGACAGGTGTTGAGCAAGCTTCCCCCTCAGGCAGCTTGTGCAGGATGCTTTCCTCCGGATCTCAAACACCCACCCACTGGTATTCCCGTTTTAGGCCTCTCCGCAGCAGAGAGCAGCGCGCTCTGCACATGTAACTAGTACTTACCGAAACAAATACAACGGACAGGATCACTCTGAATGCCAAAGATATACTAATCTGTTTACACCACCCACTTCCAGCTCTTCTCTGAAGTGATGTAAATAGTGGGTTTTCTGTTTGGGGGGGATTGTGATACTTATCTAATGAAACAAAAACCAAAGCAAGATCCTGAGCCGGTTGGAGCTGGAATTGCAGCCCTCCGCCCTCTTAGCCCTGCGTGACTGCCCGTGTGTTCATCCTCCGTGTCTCTAGTCCCTCCCAGGCCTAACAGCAATTTCCTCCAATTACTTCAGTATCGGGAAATATATTTAGCCACTCAAGGTATCCTCTGACAAGGTGCTTTCTGACAATTTTGTGGTGTTTCTAAATCGGATTGCTTTTCCTAAGATTAGGGAACCAAGTAACATTAAATAATAGAAGAAAGAAGCCGGCGGCTTTGAAAGATAAGGTATTAAAGCTATCTGGGATTAAATAAAAGCATTATTTCATAATAATATTGCATGTTTATAATATATTTATTGCTTTTTATTGCCCCATATTTTATACATTTTTCTCTTCTTAATATCACAGCAATGAGTTCCTAACCTTTTCAAATAGGATAATCACTTTTCACACCAAAACGGTTATCAAATACTCACCTGAACCTGTAATGGTAATCATACTTTTATTAGCTTGAACACAAAACAGACCCAAAAAAGCTTCTCAGAACTTAGTTACACTTGTATCTAGAAGTACAATTTATCAATAACAGCATTTTGCATTTAAAAATAGCAGCACGTAATCTACAAGGACATAATATTGATTTAGCCTAAAAACAATGCTTTAATGCACATGTAGATTCACGGACCATTCAAGCTGTCTGCTGACCATAGGTTAAAGATAACTAATGCAGAAGGACCAAAGTTTATACCCTATGCTGTAGTTTCTATGAAATGATGCTTTTCCGCCAATATCTCTGGTTTTTAGGAAGCAATTTATTTTGCCCTTAAAAAAAATTAATCTAATTTTCTTAATCTGATAAAGTCCCTAGGGCATTAGGACTGTTTCCTAATTAAACAGTACTTTACAGAAAATCTAGAGCAAGACTCTGAGGGGAAGGAAAGCTGCTAACTTTGACTGCTAGGGTAGAAATCTCCCCTCACAAGAATAAAAATTGTATTGGATGAAACAGAACTGAACTGTGATCGTCTCTGTCTGCAATATGATTAATAATGCCTTTCAAAGAATTTAAACAGAGGCTCGTAGAGGACGCCTGTACAAGGAGGAAGACAAGGCAAGTCAGTGAGCAAGGGCTGAACTCAGTCCCAGGAATACAATGTTGCCCTTTTTGTTAGCTATATGGAAACTGGACAATGTTTTGTTTATCTAAGCCTACTGATTGAATTAGGTCAGACTAGCTCTGGAGGGAATTGGTTTTTAAAACACACACACATACACACACACATATACAAATAAATGAAGACATGAGCAGCCTTTTAGTTTAGTGATTTTCTTAATGAGCATGGAGAGGCAAGCATTTGGAGAAAGAAAAAGTGTTTCCATTGCCATTGAAAGGGCTGCAAAGCATTGCCATTGGAAAGTATATTAAAGCATATTTAAGCAAAGCAAGAAGCAACTAGGCAGTTTTATACTTTCTGGAAGAGGCATATTAAATGCATAAAGAGAGAAACAGTGTAAGTAGAGTGGGAGATGGAGGAAATTGGGAAAGAGGAAAGTGGGAGGTGAGCTTGCCCAGAATTTCAAACTCAGAGGAGGAACTGTGGATTCTGGTCTTGGCTTTGGCTGGTTGGTTGGCTGTTCTTGGCACGAACGCCACCAGCTTATTCTTTAGTTTGCTCACCTCGGGACAGAGTTAGCTATTCTAACAAGATTGTATAGAACCTAATAAGTCAGTAATTTCACATTCATAAGCAGCTAGACATCCTTAGAGAATACATTAAGCAGACACTTGCATGAAATATTAATTTTGATATCATATTTTGGAGATGAGAATTTTTTATCTGACAATTAAAAATATAGCATAGATTATCAGCTATATGGAGAAGCTACTTTCTTCCCAAATAATAAGAAAACTTAGCTATTATATCTATTTTAGAACTTTTATATGCAGAATTTTCTAGAATTGCTATCAGACTTTCTACACAAATCTGTACTTATTTGATTCACTTGACTTTTCAGGATTATAAAATTTGAAATGTCAAAACTTTACCATCATCATATATGTGGCACTCACACATAATTTTTAAAGTATTCATTCTTATATTTTCAAAATGACTAAATAAACCATTATGTTAACCATTGATCATTTCCTATATTTTCCAAACAAAAGATTGTGATATGAAAAAGCCTATTTCACATACCCACCTAAGAAAATATATGCATTTTCCTTCTTTCTTTTAATGTCAAAAAAATGTGTCATCATTGTGCCACTTCCTCTGTTGCTTTCATGGATACAAAGAAAAAGCAAAATCTTGAAAAAAAGTTATTTCCTGATTTAAGTCTTAACACTGTTGTTATTAATAGTACGCTATGGTAAGGTACCACCATCTGCTAAAATTTATACAGAAAATAAACTAAGAGTCCAAAAGTAAGACCAGAGTTATTAGAATAGACAGAATAGAACAGAATAGATGCACAAGTACATCTCATTTTTCTTTTCTTTTTCAGAGATGTATTCTATTTGGTTGGCTTTATGAGGATCCCATGAAGGATATAGGACCCCTGGTGCCCTAAGCCTTTTCTTCCTCAATGATCAATGAAGAAAAGGCCCTGGAGAGGTCTTGATCTCTGTAACTTCTGCTTTGTTTGAATCTTAATCTTGTCCTTTTGCATCAATTATGCAAGTAGACTAAAACAGGATATGGATATTCTTATTTTTCTGGGCTTTCCAGTTCCAGCTCTTTCAAACACACCTACTTAAATGTTGCCAGTGTGAAAATCCCAAGCTACCTGCTATGAGTGAACTGTGATCCACCATATGCATCAGGAATAATGCTTTGAAATAAAAGGAAACTCGAAAGTTGGGAAACTCTTAAGTGGAGCATGGGTCTGGGTTTTTCTGTCATTTCCTTTTTTTTCCTTCTGTACAGGTGCCATGTGCATGACCATGCTGCCTCTAGTACCAGAGGAAATACCTGCATACCAGAATGGGCATCTGAGAGGATGTGTTTTATAACCTCACAGGACAATGAGAGTAGTTTTATACCTGGGTCTTAATTTGTTTCAGGGACTAAGAAAAAAGGGAGACATAG
The DNA here is from genome assembly GCF_910594005.1 of Cervus elaphus. Classification (NCBI taxonomy): domain Eukaryota; kingdom Metazoa; phylum Chordata; class Mammalia; order Artiodactyla; family Cervidae; genus Cervus; species Cervus elaphus. The sequence goes on from NC_057840.1 coordinate 30,047,448, forward strand.
CTATGGTCATTATGCTCTGTTGTCTATGTGTGACTAAGATTTTATTTTTAATTTGTCAATCTTGGAATCTTTCAAAAGCTTGCACTGAGCAACAATTTTTTTCATCGCCTTTGAGCATGTGTGTGTGTGTGTGTGTGTGTGTGTCTGTAATAGCTGTGAAATCAGACTTAAATGAAAATAGCTGCTTCTACAACAAGCTGGGTCTTCTCCGCTACAATTTTTCTCAGGGTCAGAATGTCCTGCCTTGTGTTGGGGTGGATGGACTCCCTGGCCGCAGCTTCAGAGGCAACCTGTGACCGCTGCAGCTTTTGGAGTCTGATGGGTAAAAAGGAGAGGGTGGGAGTGTGTGCGACAGGCAGACATACTAGTGGGAGGGAGTCAAATTGCTTTGAGCTAGGCTTGCAAATGTTCTATGTGGATGTTACCCTGCGTGCATGAGATGCCCGCAAGTAAACCCATCTCTGTTCTGTTCGTAGTTCTAATGGCAAGTCTGTGTCGTGGTCCGAACCAGGTGGAAGACAGGTGCCCAAAGGCCAGCACATGTGGCATCGCCTGTCGGTGCACGTGAAGACCAACGAGACGGCCTGCAACCAAACGGCCGTCATCAAACCCCTCACTAAAAGTTACCAAGGCTCCGGCAAGAGCCTGACCTTCTCCGATACCAGCACCAAGACCCTTTACAACGTGGAGGAGGAGGACGCCCCGCCGGTGCGCTTCAGCCCTCCCAGCAGTCCTTCCAGGGCGGCGCCCCGCCGCGTGCAGACCGCGGCCAGCACGCCGCCCCTGCCGCCCCACCTGACGGCCGAGGAGACCCCCCTCTTCCTGGCCGAGCCGGCCGTCCCCAAGGGCTTGCCCCCGCCCCTCCAGCAGCCGCCGCTGCCGCAGAAATCCTTCCTGGACCAGCTGCAGGGCGTGGTCAACAATTTGAGCGCCGGGATCCCGGATTTCAGCTCGGTGCTGGCGGTCCCCGGGGCCGCGGGGAACGGGGCGCGGTCCCTGTTCCCGCCCCCGGCGCCCCCGCAGCACCTGCCGCTGCTGCCGCTGCCGCTGAGCCCCTTCGCCGAGGAGCCCGCCTCGCCGCCCGGCGAGGACGACGACGAGGACGACAGCGAGAGATTCAAGCTGCTGCAGGAGTACCTGTCGGAGCGGGAAGGGAACACGGAGGAGGACGAGCTGGAGGAGGAAGAGGAGGAGGGGGACCTGCCGGCGCCCAGCAAGCCCACCCCCGAGGCCTCGCCCGCCCTGACGCCCCCGTCCCCGTTCCGCGACTCGGTGGCCTCGGGCAGCTCGGTGCCCAGCTCCCCGGTGTCCGAGTCGGTGCTCTGCACCCCTCCCAACGTGACCTACGCCTCGGTCATCCTGAGGGACTATAAGCAGAGCTCGTCCACCCTGTAGGGAGGAGGTGTCCCGGGGGGAAAAGCCAGAGGTGGTCGGGCAGGGGAGCCTGAGCATCTCCCCCGGAGAGACGTTGCGGGGGAAGCTGGGCGGGAAGCCGAGGCCGGAGGTGGAGTCAGGGAGCAAGGATGCTACGGCTGCTGCCGCCTTAGCAAGGCCAGCGCCGGAGGTGCTGGACTCCGCAAGCCAGAAAGGATCCAGGCAAGGATTGTCTTGAATTCAAAACCCTTCTCTGGGAAGAAAGGGAATTCCGACAAAGCACAATCCTATGTAGTATGTAACTTTTGTTGCAAAAAATAAATAAATAAAACCAACCCACATAATCTCTTTGGACCGTTGCGCATAGATATGCATGCCCACCCACTTGGCCCGTTTGGAAGGGGACAGCCGGGAGGACCGCTCCGTTAATCATTAGCTCGTCATCCTGGTGTTTCCAACGAGCTTGGTGGAGCCAGATGGAGCAGGTGGGTGAAGGAGGGGAACCACCCAGAGAACGGTGATGGACAGCAGCTCGTTCCTCAAGCCCTTCTCCCTACTGGGCCCACAGAACCCTGGTATCCCGGGCCCTCGGGGGAACTGGCGCAGAAAGTGGGGTTCGTCTTCACCGACTGCACGCCCATCCAGTGCCAGCCTTGCTGTAACACTTGGAGAAAGGTGCGTGGACACCTTGCTGCTCTGTGATTTCCCTCTGTTTAGGAGAACAAGAATAGGAGCAAAATCATCAACCAAAAGCGCTTCATCAGTAGTGCTAAGGAAGGGCAGAAGGAGAAAGAGGACAGTGCAGAGGCTTGGGGCTTTCAACAAAATCAGCTTCCCATATCTGATGCTAGCTTACTGGTGATTTCGTTAAAAAAAAAAAAAAAAAAAAGCCAGATGAGATTGTTCGGAGAGTAGCAGAAGAGTTTGCGGATTTACCTGTGTGCCAAGGGGGCTCTCCTTTGCCCTTATATTAAAGAAAACAAACCACATGGCAAAATCGTTACCTTCCATTTACTGTAGCAAATAATACTTACCAGTTTGAACTTCCTAAGATGCAGTATGTATTTGGTGCCATTGTTTCTCCTATGTACTACAGAAACAAATCTATCTTTGAACTTAATGGTGTACTCATAGCAGCTATTATTGGTTTCAATGACAAATAATTCTTTCCAATTGTCACCGAAGTCCTTGTAACTAGCAAGTGAATGTGATCCTGTGTCCTTGTATACCCGTGATAATAAAAACTGTGCAATGTAATGTCAATCTAACTGCAACTAAAAGACTGTATCTCCGATATAGTATAGATATTTTTATGTCCCAGTAATGTTTTATATGCCATTGTCATCAATATCTACAGGAGCTCTTTGAAGGTTGGAGTGCTCTGGTCCAATGTTTTTCATATGCTGCTCAGATGGTCCTTCTTTTAAGAGGGAACTTATTTTTCAGATATTTTATGATGTGGAAATATGTTATTAATGAAGTGGTTTGAAGATTTGTTATACTAAAAGTTCACAAAAACTGTGGGTAACAGTAAAAAGGTAGATTTTATATAATTGCACACATCATTATTAAAACATAAGATTGAAACAGCATTTACATTATTTGTTTCTTTTATGATTTTTTAAAATTTTCCACTGCTACTTGAGCTTTATGTGCTTTAAAGCATCTATTAACCACTGTCTTGTCATAATTTTTCAAATTATTTATTCCTCACTTTTTGATTTCTTTTCATTTTTACTTCCATGTTCTTTCATTCATGTATTTTCACTGTCCTAGTTTTTCTTTTTCTTTTTGTTATTTGTGCTGTGTAATATCCATGTCTGTGTAATCCAGTTGTTTCATTTTTATTCCTCCCTTTCCCCCCAATAAAAGAGATTTTTCTTGCTGTTTCGATTCTTGTATTATTTGGGAATGAATCTTATCCCCCTAAATATCTTTGTTTATGCCTTATGTTCAGTCGTTTAATGTGCTTCCTTCATGTTAAAGCTGCTGATTTCTCAGCCAAAAATTATCTTAGACTCTTTAAATACCCACTGCATCATTTGTTCAGAATTTAACATGCACTCCAATGTTTGAGGCTCATATTTCTTATGTCTTCCCATATCCTACTGCCAAGTTTAGTCAGTTTTATATCAAGAATAGACTGCCTTTTCTTTTTAAAAAAATTATTTTATTACACCTTTGGTAGAAAGACTCATGACTGAAATGTGATTTCAGTTCCATTTTCACTGTCATGAGGCAGAACAAGGAAAATGGATGGTTCTAGTGCTTGATATATGGTCTACTAATTGGCAAACTAGCAAGGGAAAGTATACAATCTAATATTAGTGAAACATGTTTTTTTATCCTAATGCCATTGACATCTGTTCTTAACATCAGAACTTGTGCATTCAGAAACTTTTAAAGTAAGAATACATCAGAAAAACTTCTACTATTCAAATACTATGTCAGTTTGTCCTGAGGTTTTAATCTCAGATGTTTGGTGAAAATATTCAACACCAGTCACATTATTACTCTGAATGCCTACAATTACCATGATTAGAAGTTTTCCTAAGTACAATAGATTATTAGCTCTTAAATCATAATTGTTCAAAATTGGAAATGTACACATATGTATCCTGTACAAAAAGGGCAGAAACTTTCCACCTTAATGTATGTGCTTATACAAGTTGTTTAGCTTCTTGTGAAAGTGTTTCCTTTTGGCTCGTTACTGCCTTTTGTCAAATAATCTTGATAATGCTGTATAATAAATATTTTCTATTTATTAGAAGAGTATGTTCCCTCTTTCTAGTTTGTAAGCATGACAATGACAGAAATTGGTATAAAAAAAGTAATTTCAATGGTTTGATTTTGTTCAGAACACATCTTTTAGGTGAAAGCTGGAGATAACCACACAAAATCTACAGACCAGGTAGGTGACAAAGTAGAACATAATTTGATCATGAGGAAGGATGTATCAGTTTAAAGTGAACTCCAGAATTTAAATTTTCAGTAGTGTGGCAGACATTGTCATCTAGCTTTTTTGATAAAATATGTGATGTTGACAAACTCCGGCATCGCCAGCAAAGCTTTAAAGACAGGGGCATCCGAAAGCCCCATCCTTGCTTCATTTGTGCCCCACACAGCCTTTTCCCCTTGGCTCACACTCTAGGGACACCTGGTTTTTCACCTTGTTGATATGCTCCTGCTCATCCCAACTTCTATTCCTCTGCATTTCAGTAGAGACTTCACTGGTCCTCAAAACAATGGAGCCTCTTTTATTCATATCTCTGAATGAGACACCTGCAAAGTAACGCATCTACCAAGTGTCATTCGAAGAGAAAACTTGGTGATACCAGGGCCACATCCATGAGATCGTGGTGCCTTTGGATGGATGGAGCAGCCTCTATCCAGGAAGGCTGATGTTGAAGAAATTACCAGAAACAGTAGCTGAGATACTGGGGTTATCTGCATGGTGCCCAGAAAATAGAGTAAGTTATGAAATAGGGGCTTGGTGTCTGATGAGGAAAACCCATAGGAGAGAGAGAAAGAAACAAAGAATGGGGAAGAAAAGGAGAAAATGACAATATTTCAGATGTGTAGTCCAAAGAAGCAGCCATATATCGTCGTGAGTCATTAAGGCCTCTGCCTGGAGAGTCCAGAAGCTTCATCACAACAACAGAGGCATTTGGAGATGTTGAAATTGGAATCCAGACACTACAAACGTTGTATGAAGAACTGCCCCAACAATTTCTATCCTGAGAAGCCACCAAAGAGAAGAGAAGCAACCTATTTTTAAACCCACTCTGGGCCAGAAATGTTGCAGCCCTCCCCCCTCCCACCTCCACCCCTCGAGATCTTAGTTCTCTGACCAGGGATGGAACCCCCAGCCCTGGCAGTGGAAGCATGGAGTCTCCACCTCTGGAATGCCAGAGAAGTCCCTGCAGCTCCTTTGCATTCATTCTCAGCTAATCTTCCCAGTACTACAGCCATAAGGAATATTGTAAAGAACTAAAATAATTTGCACTTGCCCAAAATCTCCTAGATAGTAAGTGACTCAGCAGGGAATTGACCCCCATGCTAAGCCTGTGAATTCATGCTCTTCTCCAGAACCCAGGATAATACATAGGAGTCACTGTCAATTGGGACTGCTCTCCCTTTCATGTTCCCATATTTGATTCACATCCCAGATTACATTATAACTCACATGTCTCTTTCCCTGAAGAGACTGTTAGTTCTTTTTTGCGTTCTAATACCTGATTTCTGAGTCTTCAGGGCAAAGCAGACACTCAATAAGTATTTGCTGAGAAAGTAAATGAGTATTTACTAGATAACACTATATAGTTTTCCCAGCCCAGTTCTCTGAAAATTTGTTCCAAGATCCTTATGGGGTCCAGAGCTCTGTATTTCTACCTACTGATCCTAAATCTGCCAACTGGACTAGCACATGTTTTCATCATGAAAAACAAGCTCTTCTTTTGGCATCAGAGAGAGCAGTCCCACTGGGCAGCAGATCTGCTTTGCCTGCAGAAGAGGGTGGCAATACTCAATGTTCCCTGAGCCCAGCCAGAGGTCTGGCAAGGTAGTGCTAGGTATGGGAAACAGCGTCCTCTGCAGGAAAACTGCAGATAAGACACAGACCGCTGGAGAAGGCACCAGTTAGAGGGCAAATAAGTCATCCATGGGGATGCGTGGGCTGCGGATTCCTTCCTAACAGAAGTATATCCCTTCAGACAAAATGAAAGGCTAATTGTGTCACCAAGCCTTGGGAGAAAGGAAGACTGAACTTCGAGAATTCAAGAAGTGATGCTATTAAACTGGAAACTGGCTTGATTTGCTCAGGGTAGCTGGAGAAGCAGTGCTTACAGCTTAATAAACAAGGAGGAAAAGCTTATGAATGAAGATTATACAAGCTGAAAAGGAAAATCATCATAGAATTAAAGAGTTGGAAGTAAATTTAGAAATCACTTAAACTCTTACCCTAGTGAAGATCCATCTTATTCCCTTGTGTCTTGTTCTTCTTCCCATGTCAGGCTGGGGCCAGGTGAGAAGCCTCCACAGACTAGGGTTGGACAGGGAGGGACTGGCTGGTACAAAGCTTATGGCCAGCAGTTGTGCAAAGAGAGAGAGCAGATGGTCCTGGATCCTGGAAATGCAAGTCTGAAACTGTTGTTAATACCCAAAGCTGGTCAGAGAACAGAACTACTGCGCACATCCAGGATAAAGGTCTCTGGGGAACCAGGAAAACCAAGAGATAGCACCAGCAATATATGCAACAGGATGGCAGCCTGATGGACCTGCAGAGACAAAATGCTGGTAACAGAAATGAGCTTTTGGTAAGAATCACAGAGGCTTATATATTCATGACGGGGTTTAAGGGATGGGATGGATTTAGGGGACTAAATGCCTAAGTATTTCCAGGGACTAAGATCTTGCATTAGATAAGGAAAGGCTCTAATTGTTAGCAAAACCTTCCTTTTCCAGAGTCAAAATTTGCTTCTTTAACTTTTGTCCCAAATAGTCGTTGGAAGGACTGATGCTGAAGCTGAAGCTCCAATACTTTGGCCACCTGATGCCAAGGGCCAACTCACTGGAAAAGACCCTGATGCTGGGAAAGATTGAGGGCAGGCAGAGAAGAGGTGACAGAGGATGAGATGGTTGGATGCCATCACCGAATTAATAGACATGAGTTTGAGCAAACTCTGGGAGATAGGACAGGGAAGCCTGGCGTGCTGCAGTCCATGGGGTCACAAAGATTAAGACATGACTCAGCAACTGAACAACAACTTTTGTCCAGTTCAAATTCTGCCTTCTGAAAAAAAGACTGAATACATTTAGTCCACTGGGCATAGGGCTTCCCTTCAGCCACTTGAAAACAGTGATTATAAAAAAAAGAATAAAGAAAAGAAAAGAAAACAGCGATTATGCCATTTGTTAGTGGTTTATTCTCCAAGCCAAGTGCTTTACTTCTTTCACTGTTAGCTTTGTTCTTAAGTTCCTAAACTGTTAATCAGGCTATGGTTATATCCCAGTTTTGGAATATCCTTTTTAAAATTCTGCATCCAGAACTAGGCATAATACTGCACAGAAACATTTGAAACTGTGCAACTCAGCTCAGGACTTGAATCCACCATCTTTTAACTGAGATCACACACCTGGCCTCAGGACTTATGGTCAGCCTTGGAACTGTCACGGCACCTGTGCGAGTGTCATATTAACTTGCTGTTGTGTTACAGTGAGCATTTACTGAGGCTCAAGATCTAGAAGTTGACTCGTCATCCATCATCTTGGATCTATTTGGTTCTAACCAGTTTTTCATATCCTCTTAAAGATTGTGCCCTGCTCTATTCTTTTCTATTTCATCTTGACTCTTTTAACCATTCTTCTAGTGTTGCTGCCTCAGTTCAGTTCAGTTCAGTTCAGTTGCTCAGTCATGTCCAACTCTTTGCGACCCTATGGACTGCAGCACGCCAGGCCTCCCTGTCCATCACCAACTCCCGGAGTTTACTCAAATTCATGTCCATTGAGTTGGTGATGCCATCTAACCATCCGGTCTTCTGTCATCGCCTTCTCTTCCTACCTTCAATCTTTCCCAGCATCAGGGTCTTTTCAAATGAGTCAGCTCCTCACATCAGGTGGCCAAAGTATTGGAGTTTCAGCTTCAGCATCAGTCCTTCCAATGATCACTCAGGACTGATCTCCTTTAGGATGGACTGGTTGGATTTCCTTGCAGTCCAAGGGACTCTCAAGAGTCTTCTCCAGCACCACAGTTCAAAAGCATCATTTACTCAGCGCTCAGCTTTCTTTAAGGTCCTGGTCCAACTCTCACATCCATATATAAATGCTGGAAAAACCATAGCCCTGACTAGACGGACCTTTTATGACAAAGTAATATCTCTGCTTTTTAATATGTTATCTAGGTTGGTCATAACTTTCCTTCCAAAGAGTAAGCATCTTTTAATTTCTTGGCTGAAGTCACCATCTACAGTGATTTTGGAGCCCCCAAAAATAAAGTCTGACACTGTTTCCCCATCTATTTGCCATGAAGTGGTGGGACTGGATGCCATGATTTTAGTTTTCTGAATGTTGAGCTTTAAGCCAACTTTTTCACTCTCTTCTTTCACTTTCATCAAGAAGCTCTTTAGTTCTTCTTCACTTTCTGCCATAAGGGTGGTGTCATCTGCATATCTGAGGTTATTGATATCTCTCCTGGCAATCTTGATTCCAGGTTGTGCTTCATCCAGTCCAGCATCTCTCATGATGTACTCTGCATATAAGTTAAATAAGCAGGGTAACAATATATAGCCTTGACATACTCCTTTCCCTATTTGGAATCAGTCTGTTGTTCCATGTCCAGTTCTAACTGTTGCTTTCTGACCTGCATACAGATTTCTCAAGAGGCAGGTCAGGTGGTCTGGTATTCCCATCTCTATCAGAATTTTCCAGAATTTGTTATGATCCACACAGTCAAAGGCTTTGGCATAGTCGATAATGCAGAAATAGATGTTTTTCTGGGACTCTCTTGCTTTTTTGATGCCTAGTGTTATGTTAATTTGGTGGCACTCTTGCCACCTTTTGAGCTCACACTTAGCCCTGAGCCAGCCATACCCCTTAAGTTATTTTCATATAAACTGCAGGAAATAGATATGAGTGGGGACATTTTAGCAGGTTGCATTTCCCTGGAACAGATCCTGTGAAGAGAATTTGAATAAAAGAGGTGTGTTGATCCCAGGAAGCGGTAGCAGAAGAGTGGGAAAATGAGGCAGCCGACATGGCGGCATGGCCATGCAGGTTCCCTCTGCGGACTCAGTCCCACTGAGACTCTGGGAGACAGTAGTGGACATGACTCATCCTTGTCTCTGCTCCCCAAAGGGCAAAGGGGGTGGGAGCACTGAATCACTGATTCCTGTCATGGCTGAGGACCGCCAGGGAGGGAGGTGCATGTTGGTTCCAGTTGCTTCCAGTGTATCTCTGAGTCAGATCCCTGTCTCCAGAAAAAGGCTTCCGGCGAAGATGCTGCAGATGTTGGCAGCTGGGAATCTTAAGACTTGGCCTGTGGGGGAAGGTGAGTGTCAAGACTGAGCAGGGCACCAACAGAACTTGCCATAGATGTGATATGGAGACAGATAGATAGACAGGTAGATAGCAAACAGCATACATGCTCACAGATACAGACATTGGTACGGATAGGAATAAAAAGCAAGATCTGTAGAAGGCAAGGCAAAGGTATATTGAAGGACTTGAAGTAAGAAAAAAATGCTTCTAAAAAAACTAAAAGGTGTATTAAAGGACTTGAAGTAAGTCCTTCATGCTTTGAAAAAAGCCATTCAAAGAAACTATTTCTTTGGGACTTCCCTGGCGGTCCAGGGGTTAAGAATCCACCTGCCAATGCAGGGTTCGATAGCTCGTTCGGGAAGATTCCACACGCTGTGGAGCAACTGAGCCCATGCACTACGACTGCTGAGTCTGAGCTCTAGAGCATTGGAGTCGCAACCACTGAGCTTGCATGCCCTGGAGCCTGCGCGCTGCAAGAGAAGCCACGCAGTGAGAAGCCCGTGTACCGCAGCTAGAGAGTAGCCCCCCACCCGCCGGAACGAGAGAAGAGCCCACACACAGCAACAAAGACCCAGCACGGTCAAAGATAAATAATTTTTTCTAAAGACCATTGTTCCTTTATAGCACAGGAAAGTCACAAAACAAAGTTTAAGGGCAGCTGTCCTTTAAATAAATTTGTTATTGTGTTTTTAGTCACTAAGTCATGTCTGACTCTTTGCCACCCTATGGACGGTAACCCGCCAGGTGCCTCTGTCCATGAATTTTCCCAGCAATAATGCTGGGTTGGGTTGCCATTCCCTTCTCCAAATTTTTTATTAGCTTCTGGATTATTTCTTTGCAACATTTTCTTAAATTGTCGTTTTTTTGCATGGTAGAAACTTAGAGAATTAAAGAAAGAAAAAAATGATCTATAGTCCCTGCATCCAAATACTAGCATTACAGATATTTTGATTTTTCCTTCCAGGAATATTCATGAAAGTAAGTATGGTTTTAACAGCTAGGATTATCTTTCATTTATATTTTTTCTCTGTTTTTTTTTTTTTAATTTCATTTAACAATATGTCTTAAACAAGGGTTTCCCCTTGATCAGAGCTAAGGAAGCACCTGCTTGTAGAGTTAGGCAAAGTTCCCAATCTCCCTGGGCCTGAATCCAGGAACACTTTGAGAGAATAATTAATAGCTGGTTCCCAACTGAGGTGCAAATATATAGCAAATTACAACATATAGCAGCATAGCTGATAGACAGGGCAGGTTATGGAGAAGAGCAATAGATGACCTGAAAGAGAAAAACAAAGTCATGAGAAAGGAGAATAGAATCTGGGCAAGAAAAAGCAATAGGGCTGGACTAGACGGGGACAGTGATGACGCCCATCAGAACCTATCGCTTGGCAATGGACAGAGCCCTGTGGCTCAATGGTAAGAATGGATCTCTATGGGTGAACAAGTCTTCCCTCCCCTGCACCCAGCCCTCACATATAAAATATAGACTCGGCCACAAGAAGAGGCAGGGATCTCCTGGTAGGCCAACAGGAAAGGTAAGTGATGGAGATCCTGAGGGGCAGAGCGCCTATTTGGGGACAGTCGAGCAGAGAGCTGGCCAGCCTACGGCAGCTTAGTGAAATGGTATGGGGGCATCAATAACAGCTCAGAGCAGGTGGTACTGAGCTCTTAGCAACAACAAGGGAGGGAGCCTGAAAGGCTGTTAGAGGTCAAGGGTGGGGCAGGGTCAGTGTGTGGGCAGTCCGACCTAGGAAAAGGTGTGGATAGATGGCCGTGAAACACAGCAGGGATCAGCAATAGGGACAAGGAAGGTACTGCAGGCAGCAGCCAAAGCAGATCACAGAGCAGCAGCTGAAGGCAGAGGTGCAGGCAGGGTGCAGATTACATCAGAGGCAAGGCTCTCCCCCTTCAACAACTCAACAGAATTTGGAAATGCCGTGGTATTTGCCATGGAGCAGGCAGGCAGTTAGGGTAAATCATTAAAGTGACCTACTTAGTATTCACAAGCTAAAAGTATTTCTTACATACATTAACAAAGATACTCCATAATCTTTATTATATGCATACCTTGCAATATATTTAACCATCCCCCTGCCATTAGATACTTAGACTGTCTATAGCTTCTTGAACCCTACAAATAATATGAGGAATTATTTCACACCAAAAACTTTTTTCTACATACAGTACTTTTTAGGTTTGTTTCCAAGATTATGTTATCAGTTATTGGATAATAGGGCTTCCATGGTGGCTCAGACAGTAAATAATCCACCTAAAACACAGGAGACCTGGGTTCGATCTCGGAGTTGGGAAGATCCCCTGGGGAAGGAACTGCCAACCCACTCCATTCTTGCCTGGAGAATCCCCATGGACAGAGGAGCCTGGCAGACTACAATCCATGGGGTTGCAAAAAGTCGGCCATGACTGAGCGAATAAGCACAGCACATTTGATAATTTTATTTATTCCCTCCCAAACAATGTTTATTTTGCGTCACACTTAACTTTGTAACATTCTTTGAGTTAAAATGTATTCTCATTTTATAAGTGAGAAAATTGAGGCTCAAAAAAGATGAAGTAACTTGCCTAAGATCTCAAAGCTGACAGGATATCCATAGAGATGACAGTACATGTCCTAGGTCCCAAATCACATGCTCTGAACCACCATACTATGCTGGATATTGCATTGAAAATACTACACTGGAATTAGTTTTGAGAGTTCTTAAAACAAGTAAACACACTTAGTTTGAATAGAAAAATGACGGAAAATTTATATTGCCTGCTCTAGAATCACCTGGATGTGAATCATCTCTCAAAGGGCTTTCAGGGTTCCATGGGGTTGGGGAAGTTTGCCCAACTCCACAAGCAGAATCACCACATTTTGACTCACAATGGAAAGCTACCAATAAAAAAACCAAACAAACTCAAAATCATTGTCTAATTATAATCATTTATAAAAGTATTAGGAAATACTTGAACTAAAAAGTATATTATAGTAAAAAGTTTATAGTTAAAATAATTATTATATTCTATGGTTCTGCAATTTAACAAATGATATACCATTCTAAGTTAAATATACTGGGAATTTTTTAAAAGAGTCACTCTGTTTTTCCAATAGACAGTTATTATTTGCAAAATGTTTACTAAAAGAATTTAGAATAAAAAAATATATTAGGGAGAGAACGACCCCTCTTCTCACAAGTATGAAAAATTTCATGAGTAGATAAAAAGGTAATTCATTAAATTTCTAATAAGTGCCACTCAACAAGATTGAGGTCAGTGTTGTTCAGTTCAGTTCAGTCGCTCAGTCATGTCTGACTCTTTGTGACCCCATGAACCGCAGCACACCAGGCCTCCCTGTCCATCACCAACGCCCAGAGTCCACCCAAACCCATGTCCATTGAGTCGGTGATGCCGTCTAACCATCTCACCCTCTGTTGTCCCCTTCTCCTCCTGTCTTCAATCTTTCCCAGCATCAGGGTCTTTTCAAATCAGTCAGCTCTTCGCATCAGGTGGCCAAACTATTGGAGTTTCAGCTTCAACATCAGTCCTTCCAATGAACATCCAGGACTGATCTCCTTTAGGATGGACTGGTTGGATCTCCTTGTAGTCCAAGGGACTCTCAAGAGTCTTCTCCAACACCACAGTTCAAAAGCATCAATTCTTTGGTGCTCAGCTTTCTTCATAGTCCAACTCTCACATCCATACATGACCACTGGAAAAACCATAGCCTTGACTAGATGGACCTTTGTTGGCAAAGTTATGTGTCTGCTCAGCAGCGGCCACAGGACTGGAAAAGGTCAGTTTTCATTTCAGTCCCAAAGAAAGGGAATGCCAAAGAATGCTCAATGTTGTTCAGATGTCACTAAAGCTTCAACATATTAGCTCCTTCTTTAAATAAATTTAGCTCAACAGATGTAAAGCATCTAAATGTTTCTTTTACTAAAAGTGATACATCTGGTTCAGGGAAAGATGCAGTGTATTGAAAGAACACCAGATTGGAAATCTTTAGCTACATCCAAAATTAGCTGTTTGCTTGTGGGTAAATCACAGTCAAAAGCCATAATCAGGTATAGGTTTTCACCTTATTTATGTCTGGCCAGTATCACAGAAGCTTCCAGATTTGCCTCCTTCTTTCAGATTTTCTCTCCTATGGTGCGTTTATCACTTAAAATTAAACCTATAGATTAAACAATGTCAAAGATATAATGCTAGGGACATAGGGCTACATAATAAGTCTTTTATACATTTGCTATTATTATATATAATTCAAATTCATCTTTTCAGAGATTAAAAATGTTGAGGCGGAAAGGAGTTAAGTGATTTACCCACAAGCAAACAGCTAATTTTGAATGTAGCTAAAGATTTCCAATCTGAGGTTCTTTCAATGCATTGCATCTTTCCCTGAACCAGATGTATCACTTTTAGTGAAAGAAACATTTAGATGCTTTACATCTGTTGAGGAAATGGCAGCTAACATTTAATGAATATCAAATATGTGACAGGCACTGCACTGGATGTTTCCCAGGTTTAAACAGTTAAAATCCTTCAAACAACCCTATAAGGGTTGGTATTATTAACTTTGACAAACTGAGTCTTAAAAAGTCTCAGGTATCTTACCTAAGTTTAGAAACCTAGTAAATAAATTTGAATTCTGGCAGTCTGACCCTGAGCCTGCTCTTAACAATGCTGTTATCCTAATTCTGCAAGTAGGTGTGATCTGTATTAATCAAGATATGCTACACTGTGCCACAGTCTCAGAAAAGAAGGGAGAGAGGGAAGGAGAAAGCAGGGGGAGCTGAGAGAGAAAAGAGAGAGGAAAGAAGGATGGGAGAGGGGACTGAAATTTCAGTGCCTCAAGAAAATAGTGTTTATTTCATGTTCACATAAAATTTGCCACAACTCCACCACCCAATCCTGGTAGCAACTTGAACTTGGTCTCTAAGTTATTTCAGTAAAGCAAATGCATGAGCTGGAGGTTCGTCCCCTGAAATCTAACTGCAAGGGAGGCTGGAAAATGCAGTCATCCTAATGCCTAAGGCCAGTGGTGAACAGGTTTCCTCATCTCTGCCACGGCCATTATACTCAATCTACAGGTAAGAAAACTGGCGCTCAGGTATACTAAGTAGTTTGCCTAAAGTCACAGGGCTAATAAATGTTGATGACTAAGTTCACAGGATCACTGGAATCCAGAGCTTACCTACTGATCACTAAACCATGCAGACCCTTAAGTCTCCTGGCCTTTTCTACTCTGTCACCTCACTGACTGCACACAGAATATTTGCTAGTGTAGATTCTTTAGACTTGTTATTTTTCAGGTTTTCACTACAATGTAATCTGCTTTCATGTAGCCACAAGGACTAACACATGTTAGACATTTTAGCACAAATTTCCATGACCAATCCTTTCCATTTATCAAAACCCAGTCTGATGGCTGATGGCAAAGAGTGCCACCAGCGCTTCAGGGAAGGTTCTGCTACCTCAAGTAGCTAGATGTGACTTAAAATAACCTTCATCCTTCTGTAATGGGAAACTTAATTCTCCATAAGTAGTGGTGATCAAGGGGGAGCATTTTTAAGTGGTTGAAAACGTCATTCAACTTCTTTCCTCATAATTTTTAGCTAAATGAAAATTATCTTCTTACTGCCTAACTTGTTAGTGTCAAGGCTTCCTTTATGGCTCAGTGGTAAAGAATCTGCCTGTAATGCAGGAGGAGCAACAGACACTGCGTTCAATCCATTGGTTGGGAAGATCCCCTGGAGGAGGAAATGGCAATTCACTCCAACATTCTTGCCTGGGAAATCTCTTTGGACAGAGCAGCTTGGAGGGTTACAGTCCAAAGGGTCACAAAGATTTGGACATGACTTGTTAAATAACTAGTTAAAACATTATGAGATAAGAAGATATGAAATTCATACATTTCCAAAATTATTGTAGAACCCTATTGATAGGATGAAATACTTTTCTAGGAGAGAGGACTTTTAATTACTGAGCAGTTTCTGCTCACTCAGGCTGATGATATCTGATTTGACAAAATACAATCTCTTGCTCCTGGAGAAATAGGTGTCCTTTATTCCTTGATTAGATATGTTTTATTTCTACTTAATGGAGAGAGTGGGTGCAGCCTCTCCAGCAAAAGACAGCCTCAGAGGCACAGTACCTGAGACCTAGAGAGATGGAAGTGATAAAGGACCCCTGATCATTGACCCACATTCGCAAGGCATGCAGTGACCCTTGTGGGTTGACATGTCTCTTCCCAAGATACAAAGAGGGTGCACTTTATGGCATTATTTACTTTCACCATTCTGACGGGGGTCTTTGCTGCACAGATTTTCAGAGACGTTCTCATTCTAACAGGTAGTAAAATACTAGTCAAAGGTATTGTTTCAGCCTCTTCTATCTACAGAAATACTGTAAATCCCCATTGTTTCCTTTTATTTTTACTGAAGTATAGTTGTTTGGGGGCTTCCCAGGTGGCTTAGTAATGTCCCTGGTGCGTCAGATGGTAAAGCGTCTGCCTACAATGTGGGAGACCCAGGTTCAATCCCTGGGTTGGGAAAATCTCCTGGAGAAGGAAATGGCAACCCACGCCAGTATTCTTGCCTGCTTGCCAATGCAGGAACTGCAAGAGATGCAGGTCACTGGGTTTGATCCCTGGGTTGGGAAGGTCCCCTGGAGAAGGAAATGACAACCCACTCCAGTATTCTTATGAGGATCATCCCATGGACAGTAGCCTACCAGGGTCTACTGTCCATGGGGTTCCAAAGAATCAGACATGACTGAGCGACTCAGCTTGATAGTTGATTTATGATGTTGTGTTAGTTTCTCCTTCACAATGCAGTGAATTAGCTATTTTGTTGTTCAATCATGTCCAGCTCTTTGCAATCCCGTGGACTGCAGCATGCTAGGTTCCTCTGTCCTCCGCTATCTCCCGCAGTTTGCTCAAATTCATGTTCATTGAGTCGGTGATGCTATCTAACCATCATATATTCCTTCCCTCTTGGACTTGCCTCCTACCTTCCCATCCCACTCATTTAGGTCACCAAAGAGCACCAAGATGAGATGAATTGATTAGGTTTGACACATAGACCCTACCACATGTGAGATGGTTAGCTCTGGGAACCTGCAAAGCAGCAGAGAGCTTCACTCATTACTTTGTTGCAATGACTCCCCAAGTTTGACTCTACAGATCTTAGATCTGAAAGTCTGGAGAATTTACTCAGTAAATACTATCCACTTTCACATTCACACTCCACCATTCTACATTTGCCTGAATATAAAGGCTAAACTAAAGGGAAAATACGCACTCATGAAAGATTTAGTTTTCCCTGACTGTAGTCTCTCCTGTTTACTAGTTCTGTTGGCATAAGCAGATAAAATTGAATGACATCTCATTTTTTCTGGTGCCTGTGTATGAAATATTATGATATTGCAGGTCATTATGTATACTGTATAAAGCAACTTCACTTCAATAGTATCTATATTCCTTTTCCTTACAACCAACATGAATGGGTTTTAAATTTAATTCTAAAAATGTTTATCAAAAGCTTAATAAGAAACATCATCTCTGTATACTTGTAATTTTTTTTTTTAAAAATCCATCATTTTCAAGCTGATTCTCTTTAAGCTGCTGTCTAAAAACAGTCTTAAATCACTATTGAATATTTTTAAGAAACTTTACCTCCACTGCCAAAGTGAAAGAAAGGAGAGGAAAATCTTTTCACATTTTGGAAATCATAGGATCCCTCAAGACACCAGGAATTAAATCTAAAATATGGGTGAATTTAATCCCTTAGTAAATACATTGTTCTTTATATTAAAAGTGAAGTTAGAAAAGTTATTTATGAGTATAACACTGCCCAATTTGACCATATCGGTGCTCAGAGAGTTGTTACAATTTCTTTCAAAGATTTGAAATAAAATGTCAATAGCTTCGTTGTGTCACCTGGCCAAAGACAGGATGGAGATTCTTTTCTTTCTTGAGTCCTTTATGGTATAAATGAGTATCTTAGTAGTTCACAAGTTTAGTAGTTTGTTGCTGAGAATCAGGGATTAGGACGGGAAATTCACAATCTAATGGTTGTCAACTGTGTTTTTTCCAGTGGAAGCCAACCTTCATGGTTGGAAACAGACAGAAAATCAGCATTTCAGAAATCTTTCAAGCCCCCAGCTTTTAAATAAATCAGTTAACAATAATGAATGTTACTCTAAGGCCTCTAGGATCTCAAACATGCGATGCACTTTAGAAGTACCCAGAGAGCTTAAAAAATAATTTACTTTTAAAAACCATGCTCCTGTCTATAACCCTGGCCACATTGTGTATAACAAACTGATAGTTCACCTTTCATGGTCCAGGCAGCCCAGAAAAGCTTCAGTAAATACTAAACAACAAGTCTTGGGAGACAAAGAGCTTTCTCCTCTTGTCCTCATTACTCTTCATCTAGTTCCAGCTGGAACTAACGTCCTCCAGTAGGAAAGAGAGGGATCTGAACTGAATACCAAACGAGGAGCGTAAGAATGTGAGAGATAGTGTTGGAAGATAAACTCTATGTGCGGCAACAACAAAGTCACCAGCTTTATTCTTGACATTTCCCAGTTCATTCAGGCATGGATACTTTGAATCTATGTTCTATCAGACTCCCTATGGTTCTCATATAAATGACTAAGCATATTATATGCGACTCATTAAAGAACTGGTTATGAAGAACTGAAAGCCAGACACTCCACTCTGTGCTTAAGAACTCACTGGCAATTCAAACACCAGACAAGTATAAAAAGTGTCCAGCAACACAAGAGTAGGAGTGATCGGTTCTGGTGGTTTCTAAAGCCTGCCTTCTACTCAGCAGCCACGATCATCACTGCCTGGGTCTGCTGCATGATCACCCACCTGGCTGGCAGAGGGAAGGGAGTGGTTCGGGCACCGCAGTCAGTCTATAATCAGACCATAAAATCAGTCAATAAATAAATGCTGAACTTCAAAGGGAGATTGTCGTCAATCGTTTCTTCTTTTTCTAAAACCATTAGAAGTAGAAAAACTGCAGAGGAGATTATCAACGTAGGTGGCATTTAATGCTTCTGACACCTACCTATGAATTGTGAATTTTTCTTACTGTTTTGCAAGAAGAAATATAGCTAGATTCATGGCTCATGGCTGTTTTTGTTTGTGTATTTGTGTGTGTGTGTGCATGTGTTTTGTGTGTGGGTGTGTAACATAAGATCTGTCCTAGGTACTCTTGTGACTACAAAGATGAAAAAGACAGAAGCCCACAGCACCAGGAACTATAAGAGACATGCTACATGAATGATATCATTCAATTTATTATTACTTACTGTTTTGTTGTTTATTATCTCGTTCGATTTAATCCTTCACAATAGCCTTGTGGGTTTTGGTATTACTTTTTCTTGGATTGGTAGCCAATTCTCTCTTATATACCAGGATTACCTTATCTTCAAATGTGTGTATAAAAGCAGAATATCAAGAGTATTTTATGGTCAAATAATTTTGGAAACCCTTAGTTAAGTAAAGATGCTTCTCTACTATAGAACATCTTAGAGCTTTTAAATCCAATATTCACTGGAACTCTCTAAGAGAGTGATAAACACAGATGTGAAGTCAACCAGTTTGACCATGGAAAGCATTGTTAAGATGACTTCTTTTGGTGACACTATCTAGGGAGAAACCTTTTGTGTAAGTACAGCCTTCTACTATCTGCCCTCAGAAGCTATAGGCTCCAAAGAGCATTGAATAAAGGCACAAATACCCATCTTAAAGGTTGGATGTGGTCAGTGCTGTCAGACAGGAAGAGATAGAAGCCAGGGCAGCCCAGGGTTAAAAGGAAAATACCTCCAGCTGTTAGAACAGACTGCTCAGGAAATGTGACATTTGGTATCAGTTTCCTCCCAGGATCCCACTCTCAAAACCCAGTGATCAGCAGAGGTAGCTGCAATCTGGAATCACCTGGAGGATTTAACAAATGCTAATCTCTGGGTCCAACTCCCAGAGAGTCTGATTTATCTGGTTTGGGGTATAGGCCAGACATCAGGATTTTTAAATCTGCCCAAGTGATATAATGAACAGTCAAGGTTGAGACTCTGGAGAAGTCTGTGACTTGCCTTATCCAGAATAAAAATGATGCTTTCTCTGCAAAATTCTCATGGTGATGCCCCTCAGCTGCTCCCACAGTCAAAAGCCATAATCAGGTATAGATTTTCACCTTATTTATGTCTGGACCAGTATCACAGAAGCTTCCAGATCTGCCTCCTTCTTTCAGATTTTCTCTCCTGTGGTGTGTTTATCACTTAAAGCTAAACCTATAGAAGCTTTACAGAATCAGGATAATAGCGTTGTTAAGAGCAGACTCAATGTCAGACTGCCAGAATTCAAATCTATTTACCAGGTTTCTAAACTTAGGTAAGATAACTGAGACTTTTTAAGATTCAGTTTGTCAAAGTTAATAATACCAACCCTTATAGATTTTAACTGCTTAACCCTGAGAAACATCCAGTGCAGTGCCTGTCACATATTTGATATTCATTAAATGTTAGCAGCCATTTCCTCCACTTCCTCCTTCTTCATTACTAACATCATCTTCATCATTTTGTTACTTTTTGGATTAACTCATGCAACTGTCCAGAAGTTAAAAGAAGCTTGTTAGGACTCTATTAAGAACTGGAAGCTTCCTAAGAATGCAGAATCCCAGGCTCCACCCCAGATATGCATTTTCAAGGTGAATTACTGACACATTTAAGTTAGGAGCTGATTCCATTCTGGGTTCTCAGCTTTGCTCAGATTAGAATCATCTGAATATAGCTTTAAAAAAATTGATCCCAGACCAATCAAATCAGAATTCTGGTAATGGGACCCAAGCATCAGTATTTTTAGAGTGCCAAGGGCGATTTTAGAGTGCAGCTAACATTGAGAGACTGTTTTAGGTTTTAGAGATTACCAGTAACCTCAAGCTTCTCATTCTCGGTCAGCCTCACTCTTTCTCTCTCTCCCACTGGCTTCTGTCTTCTCTTTCTCCTGCTCTCTTTTCTTATTGGGCTTCCTTGGTGGCTCAGATGGTAAAGAATCTGCCTGTAATGCAGGAGACACAGGTTCTATCCCTAAGGGAAGATCCCCTGGAAGAGGAAAGGGCCACCCACTCCAGTATTCTTGCCTAGAAAATTCCATGGACTGATGAGCCTGGTGGGTTGCAGCCCATAAGACCACAAAGAGTCAGACACAACAGGACCTTTCACTTTCACTCTCTCTTCTTACTGCAGCCAGAGTCTATTTTCCTTTCCAATTTTTTTTGCTTCTTTTCCCCTCAAACTTGCTTATGTTCAGATTCTGAACTCTAACTTGAGCATTGATAACTCCTTCATTTGAAAGAGGGTAAACCGGTATTCCAAACCCAACCCTCCGTCACTTCCTAGATAAGCCCCCACCCCTGTGACTATCTTAATTCTACATACAGCCTCATCTATACAACCTTCATTTTATATCCTTTACCTTCACATCTGCTAAAGGGAAAGGTCTACACCTATTTTAATTATTAGTAGGTGAACATTTCTAAACATAAAAACAAACAATAAAACTTTATTTTTAAAAAGCTTTTAAAAAAAAAAAAAGCTTGTCTAAAATGTTACCAAGAAGATGGATCACGGTACCAAATTTTTATAGCTTTCAGACTTCTTTTACATTCATGAGCACATGTGAATCCTACAACAATCCTTTAAAGTATTCTAAATCCCATCAAGCACTCATATATAATGAGGAGGAGTTAAATGACTTGCCCATGTCCTCAGAGCTAGTCAGTGGCTAAGCCAAGTCTTAGATACTTACCTTCTGGTATATTTCAGTCTACTTCTATCACACCACACTTCAAGTCAGAAAGTCCAGAATGTGACTGCTCAAACCCAGGGTTGGGTAGTGCCAACTAATGAGAATAAAGCAGGAGCCTGTGAGCTGTGCCTCTCTCTGCCTTTGCCTAATTATCGCGGGAGGCCTAGCAAAACCTGATTCTCTGGCTTGGAAGTCCTACATTAAACAAGAAGTAGAGATCTGCGTTTTTGAATCTTCCTTCAGGAAACGTTGATTTCTTCATTAAAAGATGTACTAGTCCCTGGTCAGACTTCTCTCCAAAACCACTGCAATATTTGCTTGGATAATGAGCTTTCAGTGTATCTTTGACCTGAACTTTACCTGTTTCCCACAGCCTCACCAGCCTGCCAGCTCTCACTGAAATATTTCAAGAATAGAATGCAGGGAGGAGAGAACAGACCCGCAAGCAATAGGAAAACAAAAGGAACAAATTATAAATAGGAAAGTGCATTACTTACCTCTGAAGAGCATTGAATTAAATATTAAAGTACCGTTGGAAAAGAAACCACTTCAACTCAAAAAATTATGTTCATGGCATTTTTTATTTCATTCATTATATTATTTCTTTAGGTCCAGAATTTCAAAAGACTTAACATTTATTAAGGATAGGTTTTAATGGTCTTACCATACAAAACAAAAACAAAGGCAATTATGTGAACTGGTATATATGTCAATTGCCTTGATTGTGCTGGTCATTCCAGAGTGTGTAGGTAATCAAAACTGATTCCTACTATAAACAAGGTGAAAAGACAATGCTTAGAATGGGAAAAAGTAATAGCAAATGAAACAACCGACAAAGGACTCAGTTCAGTTCAGTTGCTCAGTCGTATCCAACTCTTTGTGACCCCACGGACTATAGCACGCCAGGCTTCCCTGTCCTTCATCAACTTCCGGAGCCTACTCAAACTCATGTCCATCAAGTCGGTGGTGCTATCCAAACATCTCATCCTCTGTCATCCCTGTCTCCTCCCACCTTCAATCTTTCCCAGCATCAAGGTCTTTTCAAATGAGTCAGTTCTTTGCATCAGGTGGCCAAAGGATTGGAGTTTCAGCTTCAGCATCAGTCCTTCCAATGAATATTCAGGACTGCTTTCCCTTAGGATGGACTGGTTGGATCTCCTTGCAGTCCAAGGGACTCTCAAGAGTCTTCTCCAACACCACAGTTCAAAAGCATCAGTTTTTCGGCGCTCAGCTTTCTTCACAGTCCAACTCTCACATCCATACATGACCACTGAAAAAGCCATAGCCTTGACTAGAAGGACCTTTGTTGACAAAGTAATGTCTCTGCTTTTTAATATGCTATCTAGGTTGGTCATAACTTTCCTTCCAAGGAGTAAGCGTCTTTTAATTTCATGGCTGCAGTCACCATCTGCAGTGATTTTGGAGCCCCCAAAATAAAGTCAGCCACTGTTTCCACTGTTTCCCCATCTATTTGCCATGAAGTGATGGGACCAGATGCCATGAACTTAGTTTTCTGAATGCTGAGTTTTTGGGTTTTTTTTTTTGAATGCTGAGTTTTAAGCCAAATTTTTCACTTTCCTCTTTCACTTTCATCAAGAGTCTCTCTACTTTTTCTTCACTCTCTGCCATAAAGGTGGTATAATCTGCATGTCTGAGATTATTGATATTTCTCCCAGCAATCTTGATTCAAGTTTATGTTTCATCCAGCCTAGCATTTCTCATGATGTACTCTGCATAGAAGTTAAATAAGCAGGGTTACAATATGTTGTTCCATGTCCAGTTCTAACTGTTGCTTCTTGACCTGCATACAGATTTGTCAGGAGGCAGGTCAGGTGGTCTGGTATTCCCATCTCTTGAAGAATTTTCCACAGTTTGTTGTGATCCACACAGTCAGAGGCTTTGGCATAGTCAATAAAGCAGAAATAGATGTTTTTCTGGAACTTCCTTGCTTTTTCTATGGTCCAATGGATGTTGGCAGTTTAATCTCCGGTTCCTCTGCATTTTCTAAATCCAGCTTGAACTCTGGAAGTTCACGGTTCATGTACTGTTGAAATCTGGATTGGAGAATTTTGAGCATTACTTTACTGGTGTGTGTGAGATGAGTGCAATTTTGCAGTATTTTGAGCATTCTTTGGCATTGCCTTTTTTTGTGATTGGAATGAAATTGTCCTTTTCAATCTCCAAAACATACAAGCATCTCATGCAGCTTAACATCAGAAAAACAAACAACACAATCAAAATGTGGGCAGAAGAACTAAACAGAAATTTCTCCAAAGAAGACATACAGATGTAAACACATGAAAAGATGGTCAACATCTCTCATTATTAGAGAAATTAAATCAAAACTACAGTGAGATACCACCTTACACAGATCAGAATGGGCATCATAAAAAATCTACAAATAATAAATGTTGGAGAGGGTGTGGAGGAAAGGGAACCCTCTTGCACTGTTGATGGAAATGTAAATTGATGCAGCCACTATGGAGAACAGTATGGAGATTCCATAGAACACTAGGAATAAAATAAAACTATCATATGACTCAACAATCCCACTACTGGGCATATACCCTGCGGGAACCGTACTTAAAAAAGACACATGTACCCCAGTGTTCATTGCAGCACTATTTGCCATGGCTAGGACATGGAAGCAACATAGATGTCCACTGACAGATGAATGAATCAAGAAGTTGTGGTACATATGTACAATGGAATATTACTCAACCACAAAAAGGAGTGCATTTGAGTCAATTCTAATGAGGTAGATAAACCTAGAGCCTGTTATACAGAGTGAAGTAAGTCAGAAGCAGAAAAATAAATATTCTATGTTAATGCATATATATAGAATCTAGCAAGATAGTGCTTGACAGCTTACAGTGAACAATGTTGAATTTATCAGAATCATGATCGCCGAAGAATATTTAGCTTCGGGACCAGGGACCAGGTTTGATCACTCAAGAGCTTTGGTATGTCAGAGTTTTATTAAAGTATAAGAAGGGCAGAAAAAGCTTCTAGCATAGACATCAGAAAGGGGACAGAGAGTGCCCCCCTTTCTAGTCTTAACAAGGGAGCTATCTACTTTTAAAATTAGTTATTACAACAAATCAAAAGAATGTCTCAAGGTTGTAAAGATCTTACCAGACCCACTCCCACAATTACGTTTTAAGATAACAGGGTTAGACCTTAACAATCAAAAAATCTTACCAAACCCACTCCCACATAAATATTTTAAGATAACAGGATTAGTCAGAAGGTTTTCAGGAAGGAGAAACTGTCCTCAAGCAGGATACATTGTTGTTATATAATCCTTAGTACAAAATTCTCAAAGCCAGGCTTCAGCAATACTGAACCATGAACTTCCAGATGTTCAAGCTGGTTTTAGAAAAGACAGAGGAACCAGAGATCAAATTGCCAACATCCACTGGATCATTGAAAAAGCAAGAGATTTCCAGATAAACATCTATTTCTGCTTTATTGACTATGCCAAAGCCTTTGACTGTATGGATCACAATAAACTGTGGGAAATTCTTCAAGAGATAGGATTACCAGACCACCTGACCTACCTCTTGAGAAACCTGTATGCAGGTCAGGAAGCAACAGTTAGAACTGGACATGGACCAACAGACTGGTTCCAAATAGGAAAAGGAGTACACCAAGGCTGTATATTGTCACCCTGCTTATTTAACTTCTATGCAGAGTACATCATGAGAAACGCTGGGCTGGAAGAAGCACAAGCTGGAATCAAGATTGTTGGGAGAAATATCAATAACCTCAGATATGCAGATGACGCCACCCTTATGGCAGAAAGTGAAGAGGAACTAAAAAGCCTCTTGATGAAAGTGAAAGAGGAGAGTGAAAAAGTTGGCTTAAAGCTCAACATTCAGAAAACAAAGATCATGGCATCTGGTCCCATCACTTCATGGGAAATAGATGGGGAAACAGTGGAGGCAGTGTCAGACTTTGTTTTTTTGGGGCTCCAAAATCACTGCAGATGGTGATTGCAGCCATGAAATTAAAAGACACTCCTTGGAAGGAAAGTTATGATCAACCTAGATAGCATATTAAAAAGCAGAGACATTACTTTGTCAACAAAGGTCCTTCTAGTCAAGGCTATGGTTTTTCCAGTAGTCATGTATGGATGTGAGAGTTGGACTATAAAGAAAGCTGAGTGCCAAAGAATTGATGCTTTTGACCTGTGGTGTTGGAGAAGACTCTTGAGTGTCCCTTGGACTGCAAGGAGATCCAAGCAGTCCATCCTAAAGGAGATCAGTCCTGGGTGTTCACTGAAAGGACTGATACTGAAGCTGAAACTCTGTTACTTTGGCCACCTCATGTGAAGAGTTGATTCATTTGAAATGATCCTGATGTTGGGAGGGACTGGGGGCAGGAGGAGAAGAGGACGACAGAGGATGGGATGGCTGGATGGCATCACCAACTTGATGGACATGAGTTTGAGTCAACTCTGGGAGTTGGTGATGAACAAGGTGGCCTGGCGTGCTGCTATTCATGGGGTCACAAAGAGTCAGACACGACTGAGTGACTGAACTGAACTGAACTGAACTGAACAGAGTTTAAACTGAGTTGTGTTGTATAATCATCAGTTCTGGGCTTAAATAAAAAAAAAAACAAAACAAAACATTTTATGTGACTGAGACTAAGGAATGTAGGAAAAAAAAAAATACTTTTCCTTTCCTCCTCCTTAAGAATTCCAGACCAGTATCTCCTCCTCCAGAGTCCCAGATCCCCCTTTCTCCTCCTTGGGGACTCCAGACTTCTTATCAATCTGCCTAGGAATTGACTCTCTCATACTGATGAACCGATGTGCAGAGCAGCAATGGAGATGAAGACATGAACAGACTTGTGGACACAGTAGGGGAAGAAGAAGGTGGGAAAAATTAAGAGAGTAGCATTTAAACTTATATATTACCATATGTAAAGTAGATAGTCAGTGGGAATTTGCTATATGATGCAGGGAGCTCAAACCTTGCCCTCTGTGACCACCTATAGAGGTGGGATGTGGTGGGTGGGGGCGTGGGAAGGAAGTTCAAGAGGGGGAGGACATATGTGTATCTATGGCTGAATTCATATTGAAGTACGGCAGAAAACAAAACAGTATTGTAAAGGGATTATCCTCCAATTAAAAATAAACAAATTTAAAAAAAAACTGATTCCTAAGATGTTGATGTTCACTCTTGCCATCTCTTGCCTAACCATGTACAGTTTACCTTGATTCGTGGAGCTAACTTTCCAGGTTCCTATGCAATATTATTCTTTACAGCATTGGACTTCACTTTCACCACCAGACACATCCACAACTGAGTGTCACTTCTGCTTTGACCAAGCTGCTTCATTCTTTCTGGAAACTGAAAGTGAAAGTCGCTCAGTTGTGGCCAACTCTTTGCGACCTCATGGACTATACAGTCCATGGAATTCCCCAAGCTGGAATACTGGAGTGGGTAGCCTTTCCTCCAGGGGATCTTTTCAGCCCAGGGATCAAACCCAGGTCTCCCACATTGCAGGCAGATTCTTTACCAGCTGAGCCACAAGGGAAGCCCAAGAATACTGGAGTGGGTAGCCTATCCCTTCTCCAGGGGATCTTCTTGACCCAGGAATCAAACCGGGGTCTCCTGCACTGCAGGCAGATTTGCAGCTGCCCTCCTTTCTCCCCCCGTAGCATATCGGACACCTTCTGACCTGGGGTGGCTCATCTTCTGGAGTCATATTGCCTTTTCATATGTACAAGGGGTTCTCATGGCAAGAATACTGGAGTGGGTTGCCATGCCCTCCTCCAGGGGATCTTCCTGACACAGGGATTGAACCCATGTCTCCTGCATTGTAAGTGGATTCTTTATGGTGAGCACCAGGGAAGCCCCATATACATGTATATGTACATGCTCTTTGCAGAAAATGACAGTTACCCTGGAGAATAGAATGGAGTTATTTATTCTTACCTTTTCTCTTTAAATAAACATTGAGTATCAAAAATGGAGGGATAGACTAGAGATTTCTGATCAGTCTGTCAGGGTTTAAATAAAAACTATTCTTAATACTTTAAGAATGAAGTGATGTTATCATTAGCCAAAGAATACCTGAGGCTACCAGAAACTGGAAGAGACAAGGAAGAATCCTCCCCTATGGGCTTTGGAGGGAATATGGACCTGCCAATGCCTCGATTTCTGCCTGACAGCTTCCAGAACCATGAAAGAATAAATTTCAGTTGTTTTAAGGCATAACAATAAATAAATAAATAAACACTCTTAACTTTGTGATGAATGCCATTTTGAACACAACCCAAATCCAACTTTTTATGATGTGCACAAAATGCATTATCAGTTACTTCAAGCATTTTATTGCAGCCAAATGAAAGTTTTAATGAAAGGAAAGGCCCAGAACATTTAGCTAGAAATTATCTCAGTCACCCTTTATATCAATAGTGTCTCAGCTGTTTCTCTGTTCTAGCACAGCTTGTTTTAGAACAACATGGTGTTTTTGTCACAACCACTAGACTAAGATATCAGGAGGGCAGCCTGAGATATGTCTGACACATCTTTATATTGGAGCAAAGAATTTTTCAGTGTCTTGTATGTTATATACACGTATTAAACACTGAATAATTTTAACTGACTTGTAAAAACATTTAAACAGTTGTAGGGATTTGTTATCTCTATCCCAATGCCTAGAATAGTGCTTGGTGTCAAGTGGGTATTCAACCATTGTTAATGAATGAATAAACATTTGACTAAGTAAATAAACGCATAATTTTTTTGAATAGTGAGTGTGCTTACCAGCGAAACTAATTTATTTAGTGAAGTCTAGGGAACTGAAAGAATTAAGATTTGCAACGTGAAAGAGCAGCCATGAATAAGTGAATGCATTTTAACATTGCTATTTTGAATATTTTCTACAGGTTTATTGCAGTGTGCTCAGTCATATCTAGTTCTTTGTGACCCCATGGACTATAGTCCGCCAGGCTCCTCTGCCCATGGAATTTTCCAGGCAAGATTGTCATTTCCTCCTCCAGCGGATCTTCCCTACCCAGGGATTGAACCCACATCTCTTGCCTCTCCTGGATTACAGGAAGATTCTTTACCACTAGCGCCTCCTGGGAAGCCCCATGTGTTTATTTCTCTCTCTCAATTGTTCAAGTTAATATCTGTTAAGCAAGGGACTTTCAGACCTCCAAGTTTCCCTACGATAATAATCAAGAATAAATGCAATTCCTAGTAAACATTTCTGTACATAAAAGCAAACAATGAAAACTTTATTTGAAAAAAACTTGATCTAAAACATATTGCCTAAAAGCTGGATTGTGATACCTAATTTTCATAGCTTCCAGAATTCCTTTATTTTCATGAGCACATGTGAAGTCCTGAAAAGACTGCCTTTTTTTTTTTTTTCCGATGAAGTAACTGTTTATGTATAAAATCAAAAGAATTGACCATGAAAAAAAAAAAACTTTCCTGGAACTAATAAGTGATTATAAAAAGTTTACAAGATACAAGGTTCATACACAGAAATCAAATGCTTTCCAACATACCAGCAATGAAAACTGGATTTTCAATTTAATAAAACTGTGTCATTTACATTAGCATCTCAAAAACCAAAACACATAGGTATAACTCTTACAGAAATATGTACAAGGCCTATGCAAGGACACATACAAAAATCAGGTAACTGAAATCAAAGAATTAGAGAGATATGTCATGGTAATGGATAGAAGACTCAATATTGTATGGATGTCAGTTCTTCCAAATTTGGTCTTTAAATTCACTGTAATCTCAAAAACAAACAAACAAACAAAAAAACCCAGAAAATTACTTTGTCAGTATAGACAAACTTATTCTAAAGTTTCATGGAGAGGCAAGAGACCTAGAATAGCCAATTCAATATTGAGAAAAACAACTGAATGACACCAGTGCTCCAACTTCAAGACTTGCTAGGAATCAAGACACTGTGGTTATTGTTATTGTTCAGTCGCTAAGTCATGTCTGACTCTTTGCAACTCCATGGACTGCAGTACGCCAGGCTGTTCTGCCATTCACTGTCTCCTGGAGTTTGCTCAAATTCATGCTCACTGAGTCAGTGATGCTATCTAATCACCTCATTCTCTGCTGCCTGCTTCTCCTTTGGCCTTCAATCTTTCCCAGAATCAGGGTCTTTCCAATGAGTTGGCTCTTCACATGAGGTGGCCAAAGTAATGGTGTTTCTGCTTCAGCATCAGACTTTCCAATGAGTATTCAGGGTTGATTTCCTTAAGGATTGACTGGTTTGACTTCCTTGCAGTCCAAAGGACTCTCAAGAGTCTTCTCAAGCACCACAGTTCCAAGACACTGGTATTGGCAAAAGAACAGACCAACAAGTCAGTGGAACAGAATAAGAAGGCCCCCAAATGAGCCCATATAAATATAGTCAACAGATCTTTGACAAAGGAGCAAAATTAACACAAAATAAGTACAATCTTTCCAAAAATGGTGCTAGAACAACTGAACATTCATATGAAAAACAAATAAATCTAAATACAGATGTCATCCTCTTCAAAAAAAATTAATGCAAAATGGATCATAGACTTAAATGTAAAATCTGAAACTGTAGAACACCTGGAAGATAATAGGAGAAAATTTAATTGATGTTGGGTATGGCAATGACTTTAGATACAACACCAAAGGCATGGTCCATGAAAGAAATAATAAGCTAGACTTCATTAAAATGAAAACTTCTGCTGTGCAGAAAACAATGTCAAGAGAATTATAAGACAAGCCACAGACTGGGAGAAAATGTTTGCAAAAGCATATCTGAAAAAGAATTGGTATCCAATTCACAAAGAATCCTTAAAACTCAACGATACAAAAATATATAACCCAATTATAAAATGGGTCAAGGATTTTAACAGACAACTCATCAAAGAAGATATAAAGATGATAAATAAGCATGTGGAAATATGTTCCACATCACATGCCATCAGGGAAATGTGATTTAAAAAAAAATGAGATACCGTGACACAATGGTTAGAATGGACAAAATCTGAAACACGAACAACACCAGTTGGTGGAGAGAATGTGGAGCAACAAGAACATCCTTCATTGCTGTGTATGTATGTGTGTGCCCAGTTGTGGCCAACTCTTTGCCATTCCGTAGACTGCAGCCCTGCAGGCTCCTCTGTCCATGGCATTCTCCAGACAAGAATACTGGAGTGGGTTGCCATTTCCTTCTCCAGGGTGAACCTGCATCTCTTGAGTCTTCTGCACTGGTAGGTGGGTTCTTTACCAGCTGAGCCACCGGGGAAGCCCAATTTTGCTAGCTGAAATTAAAAATGGTACAACCACCTTGGAAGACAGTTTGGTGGTTTCCTGCAAAACAAAACATAGAAACTCTTACTATAAAATCTAGCAATCATGCTAAATATTTGCCTATTGGAACTGAAGACACGTCCACACAAAAAACCTGCATGTGAGTACTTTAAAGAAGTTCTATTCATAATTTCCAAAACATGGAAGCAACTGATATATCTTCAGCAAGTAGATGGATAAAGAAAATAGTACCTGAAGACAATGAAATATTATTCATGACTGAAAAGAGATGAACTATCAAGCCATAGAAAGACATGGAGGAATCTTAAATACATACCATAAGTGAAATAAGCCGATTTGAAAAGGCTACATACTATATGATTTCAACTATACGGCATTCTTATAAAGGCAAAGTATGGTGATAGCAAAAAGATCACTGGTGTCTGGGTTGCAAAGGAAGGATGAACAGGTGGAGTACTGAGGATTTTTCAGTTCAGTTCAGTTCATTTCAGTCACTCAGTCATGTTCAACTCTTTGAAACCCCATGGACTGCAACACGCCAGGCTTCCCTGCCCATCACCAACTCCTGGAGCTTTCTTAAACTCATGTCCATTGAGTTGGTGATGCCATCCAACCATCTCATCCTCTATTGTCTCCTTCTCCTCCTGCCTTCAATCTTTTCCAGCATCAGAGTCTTTTCCAGTGAGTCAGTTCTTCTCATCATGTGGCCAAATTATTGGAGTTTCAGCTTCAGCATCAGTCCTTTCAATGAATATTCAGGACTGATTTCCTTGAAGACTGACTGGTTTGATCACCTTACTGTCCAAGAGACTCTCAAGAGTCTTCTCCAACACCACAGTTCAAAAAAATCAGTTATTCAGTGCTCAGCCTTCTTTATGGTCCGTGCACATCCATGCTCTCATATCCATACATGACTACTGGAAAAAGCATAGCCTTGACTAGATGGACCTTTGTTGGCAAAGTAATGTTCCTGCTTTTTAATATGCTGCCTAGGTTGGTCATAGCTTTTCTTCCAAGGAGTAAGCGTCTTTTAATTTCATGGCTGCAGTCACCATCTACAGTGAATTTGGAGCCCAAGAAAATAAAGTCTGTCACTGTTTCCATTGTTTCCCCATTTGCCATGAGTGATGGGACAAGATGCCATGATCTTAGTTTCTGAATGTTGAGTTTTAAGCCAACTTTTTCACTCTCCACTTGCACTTTCATCACGAGGCTCTTTAATTCCTCTTTGTTTGCTGCCATAAGGGTGGTGTCATCTGAATATCTGAGGTTATTGATATTTCTCCTGGCAATCTTGATTCCAGCTTGTGCTTCCTCCAGCCCAGCATTTTGTATGATGTACTCTGCATGTAAGTTAAATAAGCTAGGGTTTTTAGAATAGTGAATATGTTCTGTATCATAGTAAAATGATGGATACATGTCATTATACATTTGTCCAAACTCATAGAATGTATAACATCAAGAGTGAACACTAAGTAAGCTATGAACTTTAGGTCATTATGATGTATTGATGTAGGCTGTAACAAGTGTCTGAGTCTGGTGGGGATATTTATAGTGGGGGAGGCTATGAATGTATAGGGGCTGGGAGAATATGGGAAATCTTGCACTTTCATGTCAATTTTGCTATGAATGTAAAACTGACCTAAAAAAATAGCAAGAAAACCCCAGTAGCCTTAAGAAAAAAATACTGTGTAAGGAGAGATAATGGTAATATGAATATGAAAGTTTAAAAAATCTGTATTTTTAACAGTGTACATTGAAATACCCAGGAAATGACATAATATTTAGAAAACATACTTTTAAAATAATTTAAAAATTAAATAGAGAAAAAATAAGCAAGTACAGAAAATTCTGACAACTATTCTCAGCTGACTCTAGTGGTAAAGAACTTGCCTGCCAATGCAGGAGAGGTAAGAGACATAGATTCATTCCCTGGGTCAGGAAGATCTGCTGGAGGAGGAAATGGCAACCCACTCCAGTATTCTTGCCTGGAAGATCCAATGGACAGAGAAGTCTGGCAGGATACAGCCCATAGGGTCGCAGAGTCGGACATGACTGAAACTACTTATTGATTATGAGTGATAAATCATAGATGATTATTATACCACTCTATACTTCCAAGCCACAGCTTTTCTAATGTTGCATTATTAACACTGTGATAATGGTACACAGTAAACACTTGAGCCCAGAGTTACAGTTCTTCCTGAAGGTGATCAATTTCATCCAGATCTTGTTATCTTCTAAGAATTAGTCTACACAGTGATAGTTATGTCACTATATATTTTATGTGTGAGACCATGCCATCTACCCCTGCTTTGTACTCTGCTTTTTCAGTTATCTTGGGAACTTCCTTAACATTACATATAGAACTATGTCAAGCTTCTTAAAGTCTGCCTGTGATTCCATCTCACAATTTTAAGGAATGTTGTTTTGTCCATTCATATACATAATAGAGTAAATGACTTCGGGGTTAAAAAAAAATCAATGGGAACATTTTTTTCCCAGTCTCTCCTGATGCATGCTTGACCAAGGCAAGGAAAAAGGGTTTTTAGCCAGAAGCTCATCACTAATGGAAGGGTTGGCACATGTTCATCCTTTCCTGATGCTATGGGATATCGAATGCTACATGTACATGGGTATGGCTGGGTACCTGATAAAACATGTTCTTTCCTTCTCAAAACAAGTGAAATGATATTATTCAGCAAGACGATGGGGAAAATATTTTTAGACAAGAGAATACATTTCATGAAATGAAAGGATATCTCTAAATTAAAAACTAATTTAAAAGAATTTGTATTATCTAGAAAATTATAGATACAAAATAGCTTTCAGAATGGAATGCAGATTTTTCATAGGTTTGGAATCAAAATAACAAAGATAAAGCCATTATTGTAGCTTGACTTCCTCTTTCTTTCTGTGTTCTAAGTTAACAATAATTCACCACTGAAGTATTTTTAAATGCTAAATTTTGAAATATGAAACATTGTTAAGATTATTTTTAAGAAAAAATGCTAAATGTTTAGCTGTAAGGGCAATTTATACTTTATAGCTTAAATATATTTATATTCAATCAGGAAAATATTTAAATAACACCCAGGAATTCAACCAGAAATAATACATCATGAAAAAGTTTGTTGTACTATCTCCTAGAACATTGTTATATGGAGCAATAAAGTAGACCTCACTATAAAGCAAAGGAAAGGAAATTTTATTTTTTCTACTGAGTCATGTATAACATTCCTTGTGATCCCCCCAACACACATAAAAATCAGAAAAAAATGTTTATATATGTCATATTTTTCTACCATTTACTCATCAACTTAACAAGAATTATGTCAAGTAGAAAAATATAAAATTTTAATGTTTGTATATTTCTCTATTTTTTCTCCCCAATAATTCTTTCTCCTCCAAAGAATAAAATGTGCTTTGTGATCTTTATAGTGACATAATACCACAACTTTATTCATAATAGAATTTAACATTAATATTGCCTTCTTGTATAACTTTAAGTACTTCCTGACTTTTAGGAAGAAGTCTCTGCCAATTCAAAGCATAGATCCTTAGGACATTATTTCTGTCTTCATTTATTCTGTCTGATTTCATTACTCAAACACCTAGAATAGAAAAATGAAATGATTTAAACAGAAGAACCCTTGAGATAGCCAAACACAACTCTATCAATGTTGTACTACTGATAGATATCACTTATTGAGCTTTGTACCAAGTACTGTCTTGAGAAATTTTCCTATGTCATTTAATGTGATAGATTAAAATATGAAAGTGAAAATGAGGTCACTCAGTCGTGTCCGACTCTTTGCAACCCCGTGGACTGTAGCCCACCAGGCTCCTCCATCCATGAGATTCTCCAGCCAAGAATACTGGAGTGGGTTGCCATTTCCTTCTCCAGGGGATCTTCCCAACCCAGGGATTGAACCCAAGTCTCTTGCATTTCGAGCAGACACTTTAACCTCTGAGCCACCAGGGAAGCCCAGGTAAAATATAATTATCTCCAATTAATGGTGAGGAGAAAATGGAGTGGTTCATATATGTTAATTATATTGATTAAACTCACTGGAGGAACCAGTTAATCTTGTCTACTCAGAACAGACAAGGCATCCCTGCTTTTAGTCAGTATAAATAAGTTGAGGCTGATCCTGCCCTGGCTCCAGGGAAAGAAATCTGCCCAAGGCTAGAAAGACTAACCTATTCAAGCATTAACTCCTAACCTAAATTGGGCCAGTTGAGAAAACCCCAGGCCCCATGAGGTTTGCTTTGGGAGAAGAGATGCCCTCGCTCTGGGGAGACTGCTAAACTGGCAAGGTATATAAACCTGGAGCTCATGGTGACCCTCTTGCCTTGGTGCAAGGAGAAATCAAATGTAATGAGACAAATTCCTAGTGACACGGGTATGCCTGAAGTCTGAGCCACTTCTGGATTTAGAGTTATATAAACAAACTGTTGTAGCAGTCTGAGCATAGGTTGGAAAAGAATTTCCAGCACACAGCAGTTCAGAAGGGAGTGAGTTTATTAAGAAAAAAGAGCAGAGATAAAGTGTGTTCTGCGAGAGCAGCAGGCTGACCTCCTGACAGACCAGGGAGAGTTAACAGATTTTGTGGGTTAGTATCAAAAGAATAGCAAGGAGAGATAAGAAAGACTTCCTCAGCGATCAATGCAAAGAAATAGAGGAAAACAACAGAATGGGAAAGACTAGAGATCTCTTCAAGAAAATTAGAGATACCAAGGGAACATTTCATGCAAAGATGGGCTCGATAAAGGATAGAAATGGTATGGACCTAACAGAAGCAGAAGATATTAAGGAGAGGTGGCAAAAATACACAGAAGAACTATACAAAAAACATCCTCAGGACCCAGATAATCACAATGGTGTGATCACTCACCTAGAGCCAGACATCCTGGAATGTGAAGTCAAGTGGGCCTTAGGAAGCATCACTATGAACAAAGCTAGTGGAGGTGATGGAATTCCAGTTGAGCTGTTTTAAATCCTGAAAGATGATGCTGTGAAAATGCTGCACTCAATATGCCAGCAAATATGGAAAACTCAGCAGTGGCCACAGGACTGGAAAAGGTCAGTTTTCATTCCAATCCCAAAGAAAGGCAATGCTAAAGAATGCTCAAACTGCCACACAAGTGCACTCATCTCACATGCTAGTAAAGTAATGCTCAAAATTCTCCAAGCCAGGCTTCAGCAATACGTGAACTGTGAACTTCCAGATGTTCAAGCTGGTTTTAGAAAAGGCAGAGGAACCAGAGATCAAATTGCCAACATCTGCTGGATCATCGAAAAAGCAAGAGAGTTCCAGAAAAACATCTATTTCTGCTTTATTGACTATGCCAAAGTCTTCGACTGTGTGGATCACAACAAACTGGAAAATTCTGAAAGAGATGGGAATACCAGACCACCTGACCTGCTTCTTGAGAAACGTGTATGCAGGTCAGGAAGCAACAGTTAGAACTGGACATGGAACAACAGACTGGTTCCAAATAGGAAAAGGAGTACGTCAAGGCTGTATATTGTCACCCTGCTTATTTAACTTCTATGCAGAGTACATCATGAGAAACGCTGGGCTGGAAGAAGCACAAGCTGGAATCAAGATTGCTGGGAGAAATATCAATAACCTCAGATATGCAGATGACACCACCCTTATGGCAGAAAGTGAAGAGGAACTAAAAAGCCTCTTGATGAAAGTGAAAGAGGAGAGTGAAAAAGTTGGCTTAAAGCTCAACATTCAGAAAACTAAGATCATGGCATCCAGTCCCATCACTTCATGGGAAATAGATGGGGAGACAGTGGAAACAGTGTCAGACTTCATTTTGGGGGGCTCCAAAATCACTGCAGATGGTGATTGCAGTCATGAAATTAAAAGACACTTACTTCTTGGAAGGAAAGTTATTATCAACCTACATAGCATATTGAAAAGCAGAGACATTACTTTGTCAACAAAGGTCTGTCTAGTCAAGGCTATGGTTTTTCCAGTAGTCATGTATGGATGTGAGAGTTGGACTGTGAAGAAAGCTGAGCACCAAAGGATTGATGCTTTTGAACTGTGGTGTTGGAGAAGACTCTTGATAGTCCCTCGGACTGCAAGGAGATCCAACCAGTCCATCCTAAAGGAGATCAGTCCTGGGTGTTCATCGGAAGGACTGATGTTGAAGCTGAAACTCCAATACTTATGGCCACCTCACACAAAGAGTTGACTCATTTGAAAAGACCCTGATGATGGGAGGGTTTGGGGGCAGGAGGAGAAGGGGACGACAGAAGATGAGATGGCTGGATGGCATCACCAACTCGATGGACATGAGTTTGAGTAAACTCCGGGAGTTGGTGATGGACAGGGAGGCCTGGTGTCCTGTGATTCATGCAGTCACCAAGAGTCGGACACGACTGAGCGACTGAACTGAACTGATTCAATTTTTATAACCTCAAGACAAAGACAATTCCTTCTAGAAGGTTGGCATTGGGTGATTGGCTAAGGTGCTATCACTTTAGCACCAGGGTGGGCATTTTTGCCTAACATGGGCCAGGAAGCCTGTTGATGATGATCAGGGTAACTTTGGCAATGGTTACAAAGGGGCTCAGTCAACTTCAGGGGTGACTTGGTTCTGTGCTCCACTTCTGTGACCTTGGGGCAGGACTCAACATGAACACACTCCTTTTTTTAAGTCTGTTGGTCTGGCTCTATCTTTTCCACTGGAATGAGTGAAGAATTTCAGTATCACTGTGCTGTTACATGGCTCAATCAGAAATTAAACCTAGGTTTCCCACTCTGATCCCTTTACAAACAGTACTGGGATTTGATTTGATCTATTGCTACCTCTAAAGAACTGGAACAAACTGGAACAAGAGTTAGCCACAGAAGGTAATTTAGCCATAGAAGGTGACCCAGAATCAGACCTGAAGTCAAAACTTTATACGGAAATAATTTAGTAAGGACAAGCCACTAACAAGAGAAGGGGAACCCAGGGCAGAAAAGAAGAAGCCAAACAAGGGACAGGTTTTGGGCAAAGCCCCAGTCTTAACCTGATTTCTGAGGGACTCTGAAGTATAAATTGTTGTCAGTGGCTAAGTTGTGTCTGACTCTTTGTGACCCATGGACTGCTGTATGCCAGATTTCCCTGTCCTACACTATCTCCTGGAATCTGATCCAATTCATGCCCATTGAGTTGGTGATGCTATCTAACCATCTAATCCTCTGGTTCCCCCTTCTCCTTTTGCCTTCAATCTTTCCCAGTACCAGAGTCTTTTTCAAAGAGTCAGAAGTATAAATTTCACTGTGGTTTGTCCAGCTGGGCTTCTAAATTAGGTTCCAGTCACCCTCTGGCAAATAGGTCACCCCAAGTGGAGGGAACATATTTTCTGAAGATCTTGCTCTCTCTGAATATGTTGGATACAGAGAACTGGGAACCCAAGGGCACCCTCTGAAAGGCTACTATCGGAAGTAAGTCTGAATTAGAGGAGTTTTCCTGATTATTTGCAATGATCAGCTTCTCTGGAGTAGGATCCTAGTTCAGTCAAAACTATAGGATGATCTCTGTAAGTGGATGTGAAGTTGAAGCACAACCTATTTCCTTGTCAACTTGTAACATTCCCTAATCCAGGGACAGGATCTTCTCCAAGTCAATGACTTTCTCATATTTATTTTGGTGCCAGAGATCATTTCCCCCTCACAAAGCTTGGACCCCACCAAATACCCTTAACTTTATTCAGCATGAATTTTTTCACATTTACAGTGGGGAAAATAATGGAGCCATGAAAATAAATTATATTAAAATTACATGATAAAATGCATTATCACACTACCTCATGCTGAACTAGTTGCATGTTGTAGAAAATATAGGCTGAATTGAGTCCTTGAAAAAAATTCCTGTGTTGGAGCCCTAATCCCCAGTATATCAGAATGTGGCTTTACCTGGAGGCAGAACCTTTAAAAGGCAATTAAGTTAAAATGAGGCACTAAGGGTGAACCCTAACTGAATCTGACTGGTGTCCTTATAAGGAGAGAGGAAATTTGGACACAGAAAGAAACCCCAGGGATGCTGGTTTGCAGAAGAAATACTATGAGAAAACACAAGCCAAGAAGAGAGGCCTCAGAAGAAATCTCATGGGCCAACACCTTGATTTTGGATATCTAGCCTCCCATCACTTCATGGCAAATAGATGGGGAAACAGTGGAAACAGTGTCAGACTTTATTTTGGGGGGCTCCAAAATCACTGCAGATGGTGATTGCAGCCATGAAATTAAAAGACACTTACTTCTTGGAAGGAAAGTTATGACCAACCTAGATAGCATATTAAAAAGCAGAGACATTACTTTGCCAACAAAGGTCCATCTAGTCAAGGCTATGGTTTTCCCAGTGGTCATGTATGGATGTGAGAGTTGAACTGTGAAGAAAGCTGAGTGCCAAAAAATTGATGCTTTTGAACTGTGGTGTTGGAGAAGACTCTTGAGAGTCCCTCGGACTGCAAGGAGATCCAATCAGTCCATCCTAAAGGAGATCAGTCCTGGGTGTTCATTGGAAGGACTGATGCTGAAGCTGAAACTCCAATATTTGGCCACCTCATGCGAAGAGTTGACTCATTGGAAAAGACCCTGATGCCGGGAGGGATTGGGGGCAGGAGGTGAAAGGGACGACAGAGGATGAGATGGTTGGATGGCATCACTGACTCGATGGACATGAGTTTGAGTAAACTCCGGGAGTTGGTGATGGAGAGGGAGGCCTGGCGTGCTGTGCCATGGGGTTGCAAAGAGTCGGACACGACTGAGTGACTGAACTGAACTGAACTGAAGGTGAGAAAACAAATCTGCGGTGTTGACGCAATCCAGGCTGTGCTTCTTTAACAGAAGCCCTGGCAAACTGATTGACGTGCATATCAAAGCTGTCCCTTCCTTAGTTTCTCATTCCACTAATCCATCATTCCTGTGTGTGTATAAGTAGAGGACTGTATCATGAAAAAAAAAAAAAGATGTGTCTTCTTCAAAGAGTTTTGGGTCTACCGAGTTGAGCTTTTCAAAAAAAAAAAAAACCCTAGAAGAGAGTGAAATAGTTATATTTTTTCCAGAAGGAAATTTTAAATAGACTCATATTCTACATTCCTTGACACAAATATCAGCATGAAGGAAATTGTTCCCAGGAACCTTGGTAATATAAGCATGAGGATCAGATGGAATAAAATCAGAACCTG
This sequence comes from Cervus elaphus, assembly GCF_910594005.1. Taxonomy (NCBI): domain Eukaryota; kingdom Metazoa; phylum Chordata; class Mammalia; order Artiodactyla; family Cervidae; genus Cervus; species Cervus elaphus. The sequence continues at coordinate 30,087,184 of NC_057840.1, forward strand.
GAGTCCAAGTTCATTTATGTTCAGAGCATTAGTAAAGGATGGGATAAGAGTAAAAGTAAAATCTCCCTTTGGTCTCTGGGGTTTAATTTTGGTTCACCAATTCTATAAAAGCCACTTAGGAACACCAAGTACTTAATAGAACATAAACAATCTCTCCTCATCTTGTCTATAATTCTGAAAAATGAATCTAGAAAACCAAAGCTATAAATCTCTTTATAGCTGCCTTGGTGGCTCAGACGGTAAAGAATCTACCTATAATGCAGGAGACCTGGATTCGATCCCTGGGTTGGGAAGTTCCCCTAGAGAAGGAAATGGCAACCTCCTCCAATATTCTTAACTGGAGAATCCCATGGATAGAGGAGCTTGGAGGGCTACAGTCCATAGGGTCACAAAGAATCGTACACAAGTGAACGATTAACTCTTTCACTTTCCAAAGGAAACAATTTCTGAAATAAATTTGATTGGAAAAGCAGGCCCAACAAATAAATTCAGAGATGCAATAAAGCCTTTCAAGATGGAAATAGAAAAATAACTTAAACAATTAGAGCAGAGAAGGCAGAAATATATGCCCTTTTTCTTTAAAATCCTGCTGAATATTCCTGAAGTAAAGAGAATATCTGCTATTATACACAAAGCCTCTTTATATATACATATTATCCCGTTCAAACTTCACAGTAACACAGGATAAACAGAAAAGATAAGATCTGAGAAGTCATCAAATATTTTGCCTAAGATCAAAACAGTAAGTGAAGAGACAAAAATCGAATTTTATAGAATTTGTTATATATAGGAATTTGATGCAACATTTAGAAAGATAAAGGTAAATTCAGTTCAGTTCAGTTCACTCAGTCGTGTCTGACTCTTTGCAACCCCATGGCACAGCACGCCAGGCCTCCCTGTTCATCACCAACTCCTGGAGATTACTCAAACTGACGTCCATCAAGTCGGCGATGTCATCCAACCATCTCATCCTCTGTCGTCCCTTTCACCTCCTGCCCCCAATCCCTCCCAGCATCAGGGTCCTTTCCAATGAGTCAACTCTTCGCATGAGGTGGCCAAATATTGGAGTTTCAGCTTCAGCATCAGTCCTTCCAATGAACACCCAGGACTGATCTCCTTTAGGATGGACTGATTGGATCTCCTTGCAGTCCAAGGGACTCTCAAGAGTCTTCTCCAACACCACAGTTCAAAAGCATCAATTCTTCAGCACTCAGCTTTCTTTATAGTCCAACTCTCACATCCTTACATGACTACTGGAAAAACCACAGCCTTGACTAGACGGACTATCAATCAAGTAGACAATTTAATGCATTCTTCTATAAAAATATTTTCATTGTTCGATAGAAATTTAAGTTGTATTCTTCATAATTCATGAATAATAATTACATATAAGAAGCCAAAGGCAGGAATAAAATCAAGTTTCCTAAATGTTGATCACTCTGTATAACATTCTAAGACAAAGAGAGCTAGAGCCACACTTTACATCCATGTGATCTGGTTTTGTAATAAGTTCTCACAGCAGTTCTTTCTTGCCACTGTTCAGTCAGGAAAATCCAGCTATCTACACATGGATGAGGGTCTATATGAGTTAGAGGCTGGCATGGAAACAGACCACATCAGCTGTGAGGTCTTTGGCTATGTCAGCTTGGCTGGTCTACAGTCACCAGTTATTGAATCAAACAGTAATCTAGGTGTGGCTGTGAAGTTATTGTGGATTAAGGTAGCTTCCCTGGTGGCTCAGATGGTAAAGAACCCACCTGCTATGTGGGAGACCTAGGTTTGATCCCTGGGTTGGGAAGATACCCTGGAGGAGGGCATGGCAACCCATTCCAGCATTTTTGCCTGGAGAATCCCCATGGACAGAGGAGCCTGGTGGGCTACAGTCCATGGGGTCACAAAGAGCTGGACGTGACTGAGCGACTAAACACATGGCACCATAATCAGTTGACCTTGAGAAACAGGTCAAATCTAGGCAGACCAGATTCAACCTGTTGAAAGGTTTTAAATGATGAAGAAGAAGTCCTGCCTGTTGATAGTAATTTCAGCCCATGTACAAGGGTTCCTGCCTGCCATTCCTGACATCATGCTCCCTGGACTTCAGACTTGCCCAGTCAGCATCCATATTCATGTAAGCCAATTCCTTATTTTATATACATATAATATCTTCTGAAGTCTCTTCTTCTTTAGTTGAACCTTGACTCATATGCCCGTTATTTGAACAACAAGCTGCTAGTGTAAATAACGAACTGGGTAAAAGTTAGTAACTAGGTAATGAAGGGTAGAAACAGAACTCTGAAGTATGAACTGGCAAAGGAAGGAAGCACTTAGCACTTCTAGTGCTCGTGACAGAAAGGACACAGAGAGGTTGGAGTTATGACAATTCAGCAATTTGGAGGAGAGAGCCCATGGCCTGGGACAGCACTCTGAGGAGGATGAGAGAGCCGACGTGCTGTGTCTCTGGGCAGGCACGGTAAGGCGGACTTGGAGAATGGAGGAAAACTACAAATTCATTATACGTATGTGCCAAGTTGTTTCAGTCGTGTCTGACTCTTTGTGATCCCATGGACTGTATCCCGCCAGGCTTCTCTGTCCATGGGATTCTCCAGGCAAGAATACTGGAGTGGATTGCCATGCTCTCCTCCTGGGGATCTTTCCAACCCAGGGGTTGTACTGGCGTCTCTTGTGTCTCATCCATTGGCAGATGGGTTCGTTACTACTAGCCCCACTTGGGAAGCCCACAAATTCACTATAACTGCTGCTTTAGGACTGTGCAGCTAATGCCTGAATGAAGAATCAAGGCCAGGGTGATGTCAGGGGAAGCACAGACAGGAAGTTTAGCCAACAAGTAGGAAGCAGGCAGGAGAGGCATGTCCGTTGTTTCTCCTGCAGCTCTCCAGGCTCTTTCGAGTTCTCTCTGTTGTTGGACGTTAATAAGAATTGAGTTGACAAAGCAAAACTGTGGTTTGCAGCTAATGCAAGCATTCAGAAAAATAAAGATGAATAAGATTCAGGTTGATTACGGTTCTATCAATCAAGAAGGCTTGATTTAACGCACTGCTCTGTCCCAGAGGAAGTTTTGACGTGAGAGAAAATGGCTCAATAACTAGAACAGCATTTTCATATTGCTCAATATAAATACATGTATGAAAAAGGTGTAGTCTCCCAAAGAAGAACCAAAAAATTATATGAGAGGGCATACCTGTAGCATACCTCTACTTAAGTCTTTTATGAAATACAGCTAAATCAAAATTACCTTATTGAGGAGGGGAAAATTCTGCCCTACCCTTCTTGAGTTCTTAGGACAGGACTAAAAATAAAATTGACCCAAGATAGGCTAACAGGAGAAAAGGAAACAAATTTTAATTTGTGCACACAGAGGTCTCATAGCAATGGGACCTAAAAAGCAGCCAAGGAAACAGTTTTTATACTTTTTATCAAAAAAAAAAAAATTCTGAGAAATTGAGAGGACAAAGAAACCTAGGCTTTGGACACTGAACCAGTGGAAAAATCTGAATAGTTTGGGCTTGGTGTAGAAAATGAAGGAAGTAATATAACATGTTTTATTTATAAAGCTTCTTGCCCCCAAAATCCCTGTCTCTGGGAGCAAAGATGTCCTTCTACCTCTAGATGCAGAGAGTGTACCTGTCACATGGGACATTTCTCTCCTGCTTAGGGTCAAAGTGCCCCTCTCACATCGGCCATTTCTTAGATGACTTTAATTAAAAATAATCCATTATTCAAATATGCCATAATTCAAAATATGCCATTGAGGCATACTTTGGAGCAGCCTGCCCTGGACCATGACAATCTACTGCCATATTTCATTTAAAACAAATACAGCCATTTAAATCATCTTCTGCTTAAAACCTCACTTCATATTCAAGACTTGGTAAACTGATTTTCAGCCCTATCAGACCACTTACAAGTCAGCCATAATCACAGTGACTGCCAAAACAGTTTTTAAAATACTCAACCCAACTAATTATATTCTTTGAATTAGGTCAGAAGTGGGGACAGAGTAGGAGGAGTAAATGCTATCTACTTAGGAGTTATGCAGCATTCCAACTGTGAGTAAAAAATACTGGTAAGAATTGAAAGGAACATGATACATGGTGGCTATTAAAAAGTAAGGGATGGTAAGACTTAGAAACCAGCTCAGCATAGAGAATGAGGAAAAGAAGGAAACCTGAATCACCGTGGTGATGTTTTGTTTTGTTCTGAGCAAAAGCAATAACAAAAACAGTAACAGGTCATTCATCTGGTGCACAGATGCTGCCTGCAGAAACACCCCCACATGCCTTCTGCTCTCACCTTAGAAAGCAACCTGGTTTCTCGAAAATGCCTCACAGTTTCATGTACCTCTAACTTTTCACCAGTTCTGCCCTCTGCCTGGAATGCTTCTCTTTCCTTATCTTTCCATGAACGACTTACTTAAACTTCTGGTCTTAATACAAACTTCTCCTTTTGGGTAACATCTCCTCTCTCCCAGGCTTGCAGCATTCAGATAATTCACAATAATTCACACATGCTTTACATAAATTATGTTCCTTGGAGCTGTGCAACTTGGCAGCCTTCCTCTGACCTCCTCAGGCAAAGTCTGGGTGGGATATACTATCTAGCTATCTATTAATATCTATCCTATCAAATTCTCTCTATCTATCATCATTAGTTCCCTGGACTTCTATAAAAAATATCACAGGCTGAGTGGCCTAGACAACAGAAATTTATTTCCTCACAGTCTTGGAGGCTGTGGAGCAATTATCAAGGTCCTGCTCGAGTTGGTTTCTGGTGAGATCTCTTCCTGGCTAGTAGATGGCTACTTTCTTGCTCTGCTCACAAGGCCTCTTCTCTGTGCATTCATGGGGAGAGAGAAGAGAGAGATCTCTGGTGTCCCCTCTTCTTCTCATAAGGACACAAGTCCCATTGGATTAGGTCCCTACCCTTGTGACTTCATTTAACCTTAATTACCTCCCTAGAGGCCCTATCCCCAAACACAGTCACATTAGAAGTTAGGGCTTCAATATGTGAATTTTGGAGGAATACCAATCATTCCACAGCACTATTTATGAATATTGCAGCCTTTACTATTTCATATTCTTATTCTCACATCTGTATGTCTCATGTCTCATTCTCATACCCACTGAGCTCGTTTCCTTAAGGTAAAAGACCATAGTCTATATATCCTTGTTGTCCATTAAAGATGGCCACAAATACTTCTACTCTGAGATGGGATTTATTTATTCCTCCTTTTGGATTTTGACCAGATCTGCAACTATTTGGACCAGTGTGTTAGAGAAGTAAAATTGCTTCAGGTTCCAGATCTAAGCCTTAAGAAACTAGCAGCCCCCACTTCCTGTCTTTTGTAAGATTTGCTTTTGTAGCCAAGCCCCCGTAACATGAAGGAGCCCAAGTAGTGCCATGAAAGAATCTGTGTGGTGAGAAATCAAGGCTGACGATGCTCTCAGCTCACAGACAGTACCAACTTGCCAGCCACATAAGTCCGTCATCTTGGAAGTGATCCCTCTAGTTCAGCTGTTACCATGGAGAGGGGAGACACATTGCCCTTGAAAAATCCTGGTCAAATTACACATTTATCAGTAAAATATTTTGTTGTTGTAAAATATATGATCACTAATTTAAGCCACTAAATTTTTGGATGGCTTTCTACCCACTGACAACCCTCTGCCCTTTCTGCTCCTGTCCTCTGTGCTTACCACAGTGCCTGAAGCATTCTAAAGTCAGCATTTAATATATAAGGAACCCATGTACAATCATATATAAAGAAATGAAAGGTCTCAGGCAAGGTGAAAGGAAGGTTAAAAACAGGCGTGAACTTCTTTTAATTTGTGCACACAGAGGTCTCATAGCAATGGGACCTAAAAAGCAGCCAAGGAAACAGTTTTTATACTTTTTATCAAAAAAAAAAAAATTCTGAGAAATTGAGAGGACAAAGAAACCTAGGCTTTGGACACTGAACCAGTGGAACTTCTTATCAGATGGAAAATAAGCCACATAAACCATTACACACAGATTAGACCAACTGACACAAAAATTGAACCAATAAAATGTCACAATGTACTAAAAAGGATAATCAAGACTGTTTGAGAGATGTATACTTTAGAAATTGTTAGTTTGCAAGCAATAGAAGACCTAACTCAAACTAGCTCAAATGACATAGAAAATGTATTGAATAACATAAAAGGTGGGCTTCTAGTCAGTCATGGTCTGGTGGCTCAACAGTGTAACTCAAGACCTAGTTTCTCCAAATTTCTCTTGATTTCTTCTAGTATGTCTGCTTAAGCCTAAATCTGCACTCCTTCTAATTACAAGAGTAGTCAGAATGTAGAGGAATTATATGCTTCGTTTCTAATTTCCAGGAGGAAAAGAAGATCTCCACCAAAGAGTAATGAAGCTACTTTCCCAGAAACCCCCATCAGACATCTGCCAGCCTCTCAGACAGGTACCTATTTAGCAGTCAGTCTCTATGACCAAAGAGATTATAAGTGCTAGTTGGTTGGAGTCAATCAGGAATCACTTTGAGAGGAGCGCTATGGACTCTATGAGGGAGGGGTGAGTATTTCATCCAAAATAAGGGTACTACTGCCAGCAAAAGGGAGGATGGGTGTTGGGTTGTCAAAACCCCCAAGAAATACCTGCTTGTGGATGCAACGTTAGAGACAGACTTCAAAGACTAGGTGGCTTCTCTGGCGGCTCAGACGGTAAAGAATCCGCCCGCAATGGAGGAGACCCAGGATCAGTCCCTGGGTCAGGAAGACCTCCTGGAAAAGGGCATGGCTACCCACTCCAGTATTCCAGCCTGGAGAATTCCATGCACAAGAGAAGCCTGGTGGGCTACCATCCATGGGGTTGCAAGGAGTCGGACATGCCTGAGAGACTAACACTTTCACTTTCACTTAAAGAATAAATATGTATGAGAGAGGAGGTTCTGGTGACAGGTATAGCATGACCAGAGCTCAGGATCAGGAAAATACAGTGAATACGAAGGAAACATCAAATAGCCTAGTTTTATAGGAAAAACAAAGGGATTTAGGGACTCATAAGAGATTTATTTGTGGCTTTTTAGATATCCTTGAGCCCCTTACAAAGTTGAAAAAAATACTGGGTTTTGTTCTGCCCATAGTCCGAGTCCCCGGTCGGGAAAGAAGACTCCTCGAAACAATGCAACTTGCAATAGGGGAATTTATTACTGACTCCAGCCAAGGCCTCCCGCCCTCACCAAGGGTGTGAGGACGAAAAGGCCCTGAGCCCCAGTTCTCTCGGGTATTTATTAGGTCAAAAAAAGCAGCAGGTAGTTGGCGCAAGCGGATTGGTTACACAGTAGGTAGTTGGCGCAAGCGGATTGGTTACACAGTTGCAAGGTAATTTTTGTTGGCCCAACGTGGGGCTTTTAGCTTTCCCCTGATAGGTTCCCTTTTTCTTGCTAGGCATATGTTGATTGGCTGGCTCCAGGAAGCCTGATAATTATGTTACCCCGGGAAACCAGGCCTACTCCTAATTTAGGCTGCCTGTCATGGCATTAGCCTTGACAGCCTCACAGGTTTATAGATACATGGGTATCCTTCTGGGAAAAGCCCACAGATTGTTAAAGATATTAGTAACAATGAGCAAAACAAAACTAAAAGTAGCAGTGACTAGAACAGAGCAACATGGTAAAAAGTTTTGGATGCTAATGTCGAAGTTCTTGAATGTCAGGGTACAAGGCTCGTTTTTAATTAAAAGTCTAGCACAGGCCCTTTAGAAAGCAGATTGAAAAAATCTGCTGATTTGGGAGGAAAATGATAGATTCAGTAGGTATATCAATTTTAAGATGATGGTAGGACAGTGACTAAACAGGAAATTGGAACGTGGAACTGAAGCCCGGGATAATCAGTGAAGTCACACTTGTGGAAGTAGAGACAGAAGCCGTCATAAGCATCACCACTGGCCTATAACTACTATCAAAGCTACAGATTCCACCACATTCTTTCATTGAAGTTCATGTTAGTGTTCCAGTGTTCAATTCTTGAGCTCTCAGCGAAACTTCTTTTGTCTAATGAGAGCAGTGTGCAGGGAAATGAAACTGGCTTAGCAGAATTCATTTTGCCTTAGCAGTGTTTCCTTCATAGAAATTAAAGTTTAATTCCATACTGCTTTAAAAAATGATACAGTAGCAGTGAATCAACAGGCTTCTCCCACAGGATTCTTGGCTCTCCAACATGCAAGCTGTCTCCTGATAACACCTATTAATTTTGTGAGATGTATGGTTTAGGAAATGCCTTTTAAAACCTATTAGGAAAAAAGTAGATTTTATATTTTTTGGGGGGGACCCTTCATGTTTTCTTTCTAATTAGTAGTTAATTAAGATTTAAATTCTATTCAACCATTGTTCAGTAGCTTTGTGCAACAATAAATCTGGCAATTGGATAGGCCGTAATGCAGATAAACCAATAGCACAGGTTAGAGTTGGAGAAGAAAAGGAGTAATATCATATACTACTTAGTGACATTTAATTACAATCATTCAGGTGAAACTGGATGTAATTGTACATAATAAGCAGACTTATTCTCCATTAGGCATTTAGGATTTGTCTTTCAATGGTAATTAGCGTAAGTAAGTAATTTCAGAGTGTTCACTAATGAATAATTATGTATTATAAGTATTTTCAGAATGACATATAACTTGGAAGGAAAAAGAGAAGTAGCAGTGTATTGAATAAACAAAATACACTAAATAGAACAAATTAAAAAGACAGAAATTGTAAAAGTTTCATTAAGCGCTATTTGAATATTATCCCAATGCCCAAATTTCATTAGCCCCATTCTTCATTTTAATATACCCTTATAATATTATATTTTATCCTTGCAATAGCAAAGAGACTTAAAATCTATGTTGCACAGAAGATATTATAATCCTGATATGCATTGCCTTTCAGAAATGCCTATGAATTCCCATATACTTTTTGTAGAGTCAAGATTATCTCCCATGCTATTGACATTCTAAATTATAGTACCTAAGATTCATCTTTCTCTTTACTAGCATCTACCTTCTAATGAAAATTTATCTTTAGAAGGTGTATTTGGTGGTTTTATAAAGCTATTTTCTCTCAATTGTTTTTCTCTCTCATTGTGTTTTTCTTTTAGATGGTCATAGGATGGCAGCAATACTTAGAACCACGGCTTGTGACATGTATCATTTGTAAAGCAATCTTATTAACAAGAAAACTATAGCAAGTAAAAATGACATCAAGAGCATCAATCAAATTGTGAAATTATTGAGACAGCTGCCCAAATAAGTATAGAAGGATATTTAGGGTGTTGTACGAGACTGTGGCTAGCCTTGTAAGAACTGACTGCATCTTACACAATAGATTTTCTATTTCTAAGAAAATTACATTGTTGTAGACTTCATTTGGTTTCAGTCAGTATTGGTTTCTTCTTTTTTTTTTCATCTCCAGACACAGTCACAAATGTGGAAGTTAGCTTGTGTTTCTAATGTTTTAGAAGCCAAGTCTGCCACTATCAGCCACAAATGCCATGTACCAGATCAGATAATAACAAAAGAAGGAGGTTTTTTACAGGATAAATAAACAGGCAAGCTTTAAAATTCCATTTATAACTAAGCTTAAAAATTGATAGGGATTTCCATCAATAAGCTAGCTTTTGTTTTGTAAGGCTCATTAAAGTAATGATTTCTAAATGTCTATGGACAGACCCATTTTTTCCCACACAGGGTTTTCCATTAGTCTGCAGCAAAATAAATCAAATATAGGCAGTGCAATACCTTTATTATATAATTAAATTTATTTCATTCAAAATAAAGTTTTTTCCTTCAAATGCATATCTTCCAAATGTTATTGGTATTAAAATAATTTTGTATTAAAGAATACCTGGAGAAGGAAATGGCCACCCACTCTAGTATTCTTGCCTGGGACATCCCATGAACAGAGTGAGCCTGGCGGGCTATAGTCCATGGAGTCTCAAAGAGTCGGACACAACTTAGCAACTAAATAGCACAATTATGAAATGTCAATCAAGATGTGTGTTTTTTTTTTGTTTGTGTTTTTTATTATATTTTTTAATGATAAATATTGGCAACCAGACACTTATCCTCTTCTATTTGATCTGAAATTGTACTTATCTATGGAATCTTACTGTTGGGAAGCTGCTTAGCATAGAGATCCCTACCAAGCCTTTTGAGATCAGTTGGTCTCCTCGCTCTCCTGAAGGACAGCGCCTTTTCAGTGAGTTCATGCAAACACTCTGTGATCATACAGAATCTTGTAAACAATGGGAGAAGTTGCCTCCCTCTAGGCACTGAGGTAGGTGAGATAGATGAACCCTAGGCTGAAGAGCTGAAGTTTGTCCCATGTGAACACATACTCCAAGATGAAGAGGAGGAGCTAGCCCTACCCAGAAAAGAGATCACATATTTCTCATTCTAGAGGGGACACGCACACAAAGGAGGACTCTGAGATATGCCAAACACAGACTCAGAACCAGGCAAAGCAAGGTGATTGGCCAGAGGAAACTGGGAAGAAATGCCCTATATAAGTGATTCAAACTACCACGAGGGTGCGATTCTGTCTCTGAGCCCACCCGTGTGTGTATGCACATGTACTCTTTTTTTCCTCCTAACAAACACTTGTTTCTTTCTGTTTCATTTCTACAAAGTCCAAGGGCCAAGGCCTTGTCTCTGGCCGCTGGTCCCTGGTAGTCTAGAGCCTGGATTTCAGAGTTCTCTCTGTTGTAGCCTGACTTCAAACTCTGGGCAGGAACTGAAACTCTGCCTCAAGCTGCTGCCGGCCAAGACCACTCAAGATCAGCATCACACCTGGAACTCTAGCATAAGCCATCAGAAGGATGGCTTGTCATCCAGGGTGGCAGAACCAATGTGGGAGTTAACTTTGGCCAGAAGGAGGGGTGGGAGAAGAAATCTACGTCTGTCCTTATGCAAGGACAAAATTATCTCAATACTTAATCCTTACATCCCATTTACAGAAAAACATAATAATATTTAGAAAGCTCTTGTGGTTTGCTTATTGTCTCTTAGTTAGGGGCAGACCCAAAATTCACCAATCAAAAATCTCTGATTCCTGAATGCCAAGTGACTTTAGCTTTTAAGAAAATGATCTATTTGGGAAAGATTTGCAGATCGCAAACAATTCAGTAACTAACAATATAAATATTATTTGTGAAATATAACCCTGATGTTATTTCAAAACCATCCTTGGTTTCCCTATGCCCTGAAATGTTTTGCATTTATTTGCAGCTTGTTATTCTACTAGAGATAAACAGAGCCTGGTCTCCCTACTTAGTTCCACGTGATTAAATGACTCCTTCAGTTCACAGCCATTTTTTAATTAAGGAAATGCATGCTCCCCTTCGGCTATGCATCTCAACACTGAGAAAAGTCATTTAATTGAATAAGGCAAGATTACACCCCACAACCAGGAGATTTGACATTTTTCTAAGGATGTTGTGTTCTGCAGTTTTGTGACTAACAAACCTGTGCTGACTTTCCCAAAAGAGAGGATGCAGACAGCTTGCAAGTTTTTATGAACAAGAAAACAGTTGGAAATACAAGGAATATGTGGAATATCTTAAAGCCACCCCCTCACCTTTGAAATCATATCAATGCTGTGAAACAGAGTATTGTGTGAACCATACCTGTCAAGAGGTTTAAATCTGAAAGCTGATTTAGAACAAGATTTTGATCTATTCATTTTACTTCCCATTGCTTTCTTCAATACCTTTGGCTTTCTTTCTCTTGCAAAACATTCCAGGGGCTATTAATTCATGTTTTTAAGTTCTCCAGATTGTTATTACACTGTGGGCTCATTGCACCTCATATCTCAAAAGGCTTTCATAGAAATTATTGCTAGTTTTAATAATTATTGCTAGAAATTATTGCTAGTAAACTCAACAAAATTTATCTGTCTAGAGATTATATTGGCTGTGAAAAAAAGTGAAAGTCGCTTAGTCATGTTCAAATTTTTGCGACCCCATGGACTACACCATCAGTCAATTCAGTCACTCAGTCATGTCCAACTCTTTGCAACCCTATGGACTGCAGAATGCCAGGTTTCCCTGTCCTTCACCAAATCCTGGAACTTGCTCAGGCTCATGTCCATCAAGTTAGTGATACCATCCAACCATCTCATCCTCTGTCATCCCGTTCTCCTCCCGCCTTCAATCTTTCCCAGCATCAGGGTCTTTGCAAATGAGTCAGTTCTTCGCATAAGGTGGCCAAAGGATTGGAGTTTCAGCTTCAACATCAGTCCTTACAATGAATATTCAGGACTGATCTCCTTTAGGATGGACTGCGTGGATCTCCTTGCAGTCCAAGGGACTCTCAAGAGTCTTCTCCAACACCACAGTTCAAAAGCATCAATTCTTCAGCACTAAGCTTTCTTTATAGTCCAACTCTCACCTTCATACATGACTACTGGAAAACCCATAGCTTTGACTAGACGGACCTTAGTTGGCAAAGTAACGTCTCTGTTTTTTAATATGCTGTCTAGGTTGGTCATAACTTTTCTTCCAAGGGGCAAGCATCTTTTAATTTCATGGTTGTAGTGAAATTTCATTCTGCAGTGATTTCGGAGCCCCCCAAAATAAAGTCTGTCACTGTTTCCATTTTTCCCCATCTATTTGCCATGAAGTGATGGAATCAGATGCCATGATGTTAGTTGTCTGAATGTTGAGTTTTAAGCCAACTTTTTCACTCTCCTCTTTCATTTTCATCAAGAGGCTCTTTAGTTTTTCTTCACTTTCTGCCATAAGGGTGGTGTTATCTGCATATCTGATGTTATTGGTATTTCTCCGGGCAGTCTTGATTCCAGCTTGTGCTTCTTCCAGCCCAGCATTTCTCATGATGTACTCTGTATATAAATTAAATAAGCAGGGTGACAATATACAGCCTTGACGTACTCCTTTTCCTATTTGGAACCAGTCTGTTGTTCCATGTCCATTTCTAACTGTTGCTTCCTGACCTGTATACAGATTTCTCAAGAGGCAGATCAGGTGGTCTGGTATTCCCATCTTTTTAACAATTTTCCAGTCTTTGGTGTAGTCAATAAAGCAGAAACAGATGCTTTTCTGAAATTCTCTTGCTTTTTCTATAATCCAATGGATGTTGGCAATTTGATCTCTTATTCCCTGGCCTTTTCTAAATCCAGCTGGAACATCTGGAATTTCATGGTTCACATACTGTTGAAGCCTCATGTGGAGAATTTTGAGCATTACTTTGCTAGCATGTGAGATGAGTGCAATTATTTGTACATTCTTTGGCACTGTCTTTCTTTGGGATTGAAATGAAAACTGACCTTTTCCAGTCCTGTGGCTACTGCTGAGTTTTCCAAATTTGCTGGCATATCGAGTGCAGCACTTTCACAGCATCATCTTTTAGGATTTGAAATAGCTCAACTGGAATTCCATCACCTCTGTTTGTAGTGATGCTTCCTAAGGCCCACTTGACTTCACATTCTAGGATGTCTGGCTCTAAGTGAGTGATCACACCATTGTGGTTATCTGGGTCATGAAGGTCTTTTTTGTATAGTTCTTCTGTGTATTCTTGCCACCTCTTCTTAATATGTTCTGCTTCTGTTAGGTCCATACCATTTCTGTCCCTTATTGTGCCCATCTTTGCTTGAAATGTTCCCTTGGAATCTCTAATTGTCTTGAAGAGATCTCTAGTCTTTCCCATTCTATTGTTTCCCTCCATTTCTTTGCACTGAGCACTGAGGAAGGCTCTTATCTCTCCTTGCTATTCTTTGGAACTCTGCATTCAAATGAGTATATCTTTCCTTTTCTCCTTTGCCTTTAGCTTCTGTTCTTTTCTCAGCTATTTGTAAGGCCTCCTAAGACAACCATTTTGCCTTTTTGCATTTCTTTTTCTTGGAGATGGTCTTGATCACTGTCTCCTGTACAATTCATGAAGCTCTGTCCATAGTTCTTCAAGCACTCTGTCTATCAGAACTAATGCCTTCAACCTATTTCTCACTTCCACTGTATGTATGTATGTATGGGATTTGATTTAGGTCACAGTCCATGGAATTCTCCATGCCAGAATACTGGACTGCATAGCTACTTAAGGGGATCTTCCCAACCCAGGGATCGAACCCAGGTCTCCAACATTGCAGGCAGAGTCTTTACCAGCTGAGCCATCAGGGAAGTCCATATTGGCTGTAGATATCTATAGAAATTAGGCTTAAGAGGAAGCCCATTTATTTAGATTTGTACCTTTGTCTTGTTTGCTTGTTTTATTTCATCATTCCTAAGGGAAATTTTAATGAGGAACAAGTACAATATATATGCTACTGAGCTCTGGTGAGTTCACCCACTCAGAGATTGTAAATTGCTGTTCTGTTTTGATTTTAAATCTGGAAGCTAGAAAGAGGGGAGTGATGTGGATCATGTGGGAAACAGCATGGGGAAGTGGCTGTGATGGGGTCCAGTGTTGGCCTCAGTTAGGATTACATTAAGTCCCCTCCATACAAACATTCAAATTGCAGACTTTCAAAATGTGAATGTATGCTTGTCTGTCCAGTCATGTAAGCTGGTTCTACTTGAGGAGTCACTGGTAGTTTTTGAGGCACGGAACCCAAACAGTTCAAGAAGGTTGCAGCAGCAACCTTCACAATACAACCTTCAGAATACAATCCAGTGCTGCCGTGCCATCTATGGCCATTAAAAAAAAAAACAAAAAACGAGTTACTTTGCAGACATCAGTTTTTCTCCAGGATCAGTTTTTCAAGTGGGTAGATGGAATTGAATCCAGCAAGGAACCAGAACCTGTGCCATTAGTGACAGGCATGAGTGAAGTTATAGCTTGCCCTCCGTCTCCTCTTGCTGACAATCCTTCAGCTGTACCATCTCCCACCTCCTCTCCCACCTCCAGGCAGTAACTCTTCTTCCTGCTCACTCGATGCCAGGCCCTGTATGCCAGCTGCTGTAATGTACAAATGTAATTTTCAAGGTACTAATACTGTAAGATTAAAAATGTTTTCTTTATTTATGTATTATTTGTGTGAAAAGTTTTACAAACCTATTACAATACAGTACTCTATAACCGATTGTGTTAGTTGGATACCTAGCCTAACTTTGTTGGAGTTAAAAACAAATTAGACTTATGAACGCGCTCTTGGAATGGAACTCATTTGTATGTAGGGAACTTAGTGTAGTCTGTATCTCCATGGACAAACATTGAATATTTGGAGAAATACAGAGCTCTTAATACTGCCTATCTGTGCAAATTATTCTTTTTGGATTAAAAAAAATGAGACATTCAAAAGAGAGCTGATGATTATGATTTAAAACCCCAATAACCAAAATATTCTACTGTTTTATTGTCATGTCCCCAGAGAGTCCCAAGAGTAGAAAGGTTTCAGACAGACCATGATGAAAAAGTTCTGCATATTTCAGGAAAATTGGGGATCCCAGCTGCCCTCAGTTGGTGAGTGAATATTGTAGTAAGAGGACAGTAAGCTGTTTTACGATTGAAGCTTGGCTACCCTGGTTCATGCCTTCCACAGATCCTTGCATCTAGACCCAGCCTGAGGTCACCTGATTCCTGGGCCAGTCCTAGAAGAGGAAGAGTAAGAACGTCCATGGTCCCTGTTTACTAGGATGAGAAATTGAGTCAGTCTTTAGTGTTGAGCTCTGATGTCCTTACATAGTTGTTGAAGTCCTACATCTCCCTGAGTTTCCGTGGATGCCTCTCAGTCAAAACAAAGGTGTGGGCTCCTGAGAAGAATACAGGGTTCTTGTCTTTCCATTTGGTTCAGGGTCCAAGTGTAAGCTATTGCCTTGAGGTCTACTATATACACTGCCCAGCTATTCTGCCTGATGATCTAGCCTTTCTGGTGTTAATATATATTTTTCATGAAAAATGAAGATACCTTGGGCCATGAAATATCTCACTCCTCAGCCCACAATAAAGTCAGCATTTACTGAAATAATCATTTCTATAATAGGAGTAAGTAGTGGTTTTTCAAGTTACAACACTTTTTTCTATATTTATTATTTGGTATTCATTTATAAAGAATAGTTTCTCTTATCCCTACTTATGTATGTATTTACTTTCATTTGTTAAATAATTTATAACCCATCAATATGGTTATTTATTTCGATGCTCAAAATTTCCCAAACTTGGAAGTGAAAATCCCTTCAGGAATGTATGAGACCAAGCTAAGGAAGTTGGTATTAGGTATTGTGATCTCTTCCTTTATAAATTAGTAGAAACAGTTGATAATCTGGGGGCAAGGTTCAGTAGTCTGTACTTTTAACAAGAGTTCCAAGTGATTCTATTTAGGTCACATTTTAAGAAAACCTGAGATATGTTTCCATGTCCTTGGTTTCAAGTTTAAAGCGACAATTTAATTCTCCATTGTCACTATTAGAGTACTTTTTCTGATCATTAGAAGCACTAAATGAATTATGTGTCTTAAAAGAAGCTGAGATGCTATCTTAATTACCTTTTGACCTTCCTGGGATGCAAATTAACACAACATTTTTTTTTTAACTCTATAATGTATGCCACTTAAATATTTCTTTACATTCTCCCAGAGAACACTGTATTATCTATGCACTTTGCCGCTGAATCTAAAATGAAACTTCCTGTCTCTAAGAAATAGGAACATACTGATAGTCTTGATTTATAGGAAGTAGTAAGCATCCTTCTAAGACTGCAAGATTGTTAAAGCCTGACCACAAATCCAATGGGCTCTGTTATAAGTATCAATACCTAGAAAACAATTGTAAATAACCTACTCTCACATACTATGTACGGGACTAGAACATGGCAAACACGTTCTTATTATCATGGCATGTTTTCCTTTTCCAAGTACTCAGAGTTATATGAATAGATTACATCCTTTTCTGCACAGCTGGATTGCTTTATATCCTCTGTAACTGAATAATCCCACAAGGAAAGTAAGGGATCCTTTCCACTTCTCAGATCATTTGTTGAATTAAAAAAAAAAAAAGAGTGGTGAAAGTTACATATAAATTGCATATCTTTTTTGTCCAACTGGTTGTGTCTGAAAAAAATAAAAAGGAGAAAACACATTTATGTCTGTGATCTCTACAGGTATGAGTACATCAGGTGAGATGAGGAATCTGTACTCTCTCTCCCCTGTGGGGGTGGAGGGCATTCATTCAGGATGGAGAATAGGGTCTTCCATCACAGAGTTCCACCCCAGGCCTTATCAGGCATTCATCTTAAAAGTGAAAGTCATTCAGTCCTGTCCAACTCTTTGCAACCCCATGAACTAAACAGTCCATGGAATTCTCCAGGCCAGAATACTGGAGTGGGTAGCCTTTCCTTTCTCCAGGGGATCTTCCCAACCCAGGGATCAAACCCAGGTCTCCCACATTGCAGGAGAATTTTTTACCAGCTGAACCACAAGGGAAGCCCAGGCACTCAGCTTACTGCCACACTATTTAACTGGCTGATGTAGGCGAAGTTTAGCTCATGACTTCAAAACCTAATTTCTCTCCTTCACACACAGCGAGACTCACTGGATCCATCACATCTCTTTCACATCTGATGCCTGCACAGTTGTCTGCTCCACTTCACTTGTAGGCCTTTGTATTTTGTCATTATATTTAGTATCCTCTAGTCTTTTCTCAAGCCTCTTCTTTCCTACATCCTGGCGTTTGCACATTGAAGTTTATAACAGAACCCCAGGGCCCTGAATAAATGGACCATACTTTTAAAGTGTGAAGGCCATTTGGTTAGAGTTCGAGCCACACTTCTCCTACACTTACTTACAGAAATGAAAGAAAGGACATCATCACAGATGAAATCTGTGAATCTCTCTCTCTCTCCCTTCTACTTTGAAAGAAGAAAAGAGGTGGGGTGGTGAGGAAGACCAATACAGTGAGAGGAAGAATTTTTCTTAAGTATATCACAGTGGTAATGAGCCATTTATACACCAGTAAGAGCTGCTCTAGAAGTGACTCATATGGTACATCTATACCATTTCCCAAACAGTAACAAAAGAATTGACTACTTGAACAATAGTGATAGAATGTTAACGTCAAGGGACACCAACATAGAGTGAAACTGAGAGATGAGCAGCTCTTAATCAACAAAGATTACTCCCTGGATGGTCCACACTCCCAAAGGCTTCTCTGCATTGGCAGATACGGTTTCAGATTCAGTGATTCCTGAAATCCTCTGCCTATGCAAATACATGTTTATCCTCAGTCATAGGTTTATTCAGTAAAGTGTTGTATATTTTGCTGAAATTCGGCCTCTGTTCACCTGTGCTGAGCAGAAATTGGGTGGAGTTGCTGAATAGAAATTGCTGGAGAAATTGGGTGCTGAAAAGATTTGGAGTGAGGTAGAAAATAGTAGTTTGTATTGCCTTGCAGGCAAAGGGGGCCACAGTAGGCTAATGCCATCAAGACTGTGTGATGGGACTTCCCTGGTGGTCCACCAAGTTAAGACTCAGCATTTCCAATGCAGGGGGCACAGGTTCAATCCCTGGTTGGAGAACTAAAATCCCACATACCATGCAACAGGGCCAAAAAATAAAAGTCTGTGTGACTCACTCTGGAGGGGGTAGTGAGGAGTCATAGTGTTCAAAGAGCAGGGCAGGATCAGCTTCTGTAAATTCTTCTGATTGGTTGGCGGTGAGGTAGATGAGAGTCAGTGTCATCAGCCTTCTGGTTCCAGGTAGTCTGTGCTTGTGGGCAGCATACAGTTAACGTCTTCCTCCTGATGGGGATCTCAGTACCTGCAAAACAGCTCAAAGGACATGGCTCAGAATATTATCTAAAGTCCTTGAGGAAGAACTTTTAAAGGTCCTTGACTTTGCTTAATGGCTAAAGTATTATTATTTTTATCTTACTTGACTGTCTTCTTTTCTATATGGTTTCAATTCTCTGATTAAATTTATTCTTTGACTCAGGTTTTTCTATGGATGAAAGGAGGCGGAGGACATGGGTGGAGGTCTATTCTGGGAAGGCCTCATAGGTTCTGCTCAGTTACATGCACACATGATTACTGAGTGAGTATGGTTAATCAATGCTCACAAAAGTGGCAGAATTTGGCTCCAAAAAGCAGTTACGTTCTCAGGAGAGGAATGTGCTTTTAAGACAGTTAATTAGGAAAAATGTAAGACCAAGTACCCTTTCAGACCTGAGTCCACCTATTCAACCATGACAACCAGCTAAGCTGAAAGTCAAAGAAAAAAAGAGATGAGTCTAGGCTGCACTAGTTTTGACTCTGCTAACTTATTTTTCACCAACTTAGGCTATGCCACTGGCATTCCTCAGAGGAATTAACAATGTAATTGCCACTTAATTACAGGGCTGCATAGATCAATTTTTACTTCAGGGAATTATGCTGGGAAATGTCCCTTAGTAGTCTTAGTTCTCTCTGCACATCTGGGACGTTTCCCTCTGCTATTTTCAAATAAACATTTCACAGGAAGGATAGAATCGGGTGGTTTGAGAAAAACAGAAAAGCCAGAACTGTCTGGATCCCCTTAAATTGATGTCTCTACAAATGAAAACATTCACGGAACAATGGGGCTGGGAAAAATTTACAGGAAGCTGTTCACTATGAAAGAGAAGAGAGGAAATGCTTAAAGCTCAAACTCAAGAAACAAGGAAGAGAAGATGTGCATGGTTTCTTGGGGGAAGGGAGGAAAGCAGTCAGGACCTTGCCTCCTCCCACCTCAAATTCCAGATCATACTATTGTCCAGAATGCATCTGAAGCAATTCAGGGGTGATGTCTCACAGCAGATTTGGACAGGGTTTCCTTAGTGTAGTTAAAGCCTGCCTCACCACATACTTGGTCTATAACCTTACACAGATTTTGTAACATTCCTCCTCTATAAAATGAGAATAATACTAGCATTCATTTACAGCATAAAAGTTTGTTGTAAGAATTAAAGAATGTGCATGAAGCTTAGAGTCTCATTCAGGCTCTTACTTTTATGGTTGATTGTATTTTTAGTAGAAATAGTCATAAACTAGCTTGTTTTAAATGACCTCTTTAAAGTTTAAGCTTGGGCTTCCCTGATAGCTCAGTTGGTAAAGAATCCACCTGCAATGCAGGAGACCCCAGTTCAATTCCTGGGTCAGGAAGATCCGCTGGAGAAGGGATAGGCTACCCACTCTGGTATTCTTTGGCTTCCCTTGTGGCTCAGCTGGTAGAGAATCTGCCCACAATGTGGGAGACCTGGGTTTGATTCTCAGGTTGGGAAGATCCCCTGGAGAAGGGAAAGGCTGCCCACTCCAGTATTCTGTCCTGGAGAATTTCAGTAATGTCCTGGAGAATTCCTGTATAGTCCATGGAGTTGCAAAGAGTCGGACATGACTGAGCGACTTTCACTTTCACTTAAAATTTAAGCTTAGCATTATAATTCTGTTATATTCCTGAACTATAAGTCTGTCATTCTTTTGCACTTCTTCAACAGTAATTTCTACTAGCAGTTTAACTTTTTGGCTAGCCCTCTTCCTACTGATTTTTTTAAGAAGTCAGAATTGAGAACTGATAAATTTGATTTTAACTTGATAGCTTATGTTGTAGAGCCAAACCACATTTTCTGTTTTATGTGTGGAAAGACTATTAGGGAAGTTAACATTTATTGAATTCCCTCAACATTCACTACATTCTATGTGGTAGAAGGGTAAAATTTCTATTCATACAGAAGAAAACCTAGACTCAGTGAGGAAAAACAACATTTTTAATATAGTGATGATTGCCCAAACTTTCCAATTATAAGAAACTTTTCAAAGATATAAAAACAACACATATCACCTCATAAAAAGTTATAAGTATTGTGTTTGTTGGCAGAAAACAATAATTGAGAATAAATATGCAGAATATAAGCTACAATTGGAACAAAATTGAGATGAAAATGGGTGGATTATTTTTATTCAGTATATAAATTATGATATGTGGACCAGTCCACATCTCAGCTTCTTGCAGTAACTCTACGCACCTCTAGGATTTTTTAATCCACAGTCACCATAAGGATGACAACGCCAGTGGAACTACATTGCTTGAAGTTCTGTATTGCATCCTGTCAGCAACTCATGCAACTGGCAAGTCTTTTTGTCTGTCTCTCCAGGTTGTCTACAAAATAGGGCTTATCGGTTAAACCCCTGTGAGCCAAGTCAAGACTAGACTGGGTATAGTGACCACCTTTGCCCAAGTCAACATAACAACTGAAGTAAAGTGTGTTGAAATGCATCTTGAAACTTTGAGTGATGCTTTGCCTGGGGAAAACATGGTCTTCAGTGTCACGAACATGTTTGTCAAAGATATTTATTGTGACAATGTGGCTGGTGACAGCAAAAACGACTTGCTAATGGAAGCAGCTGGCTTCATTGCCCAGGTATCATCCGGAACCACCCAGGCCAAATCAGTGCTGACTCTACACTGAAGCTGCGTGGCCACAATGCTTACCTTGCTTGTAAGGTTACCAGGCAGAAGAAGATTGATTGCTTTTCTGGTAAATAGCTGGAAGATGGCCCAAATTTTTGAAATCTACTCCTGCTGCCATCTGTAAGGGGATTCATGACAAAACTCTGTGTATTGAGAGTTTCTCTGAGTACACTCCTCTGGGACATTCTGCTGTTCATGATATGAGGCAAACAGTTACTATGGTTGTCATCACAATAGCAGGCAAGAAGCCTGCAAGAGCTGGCAAGGTCAACAGATCTGCTCAGAAATCTCAGATGGCTAAATGGACAGAACTCTGCACTGTCTTAATTGGCTGTGGAAGAATAGCTCAGAACTGTTTGTCTTATTTGGCTATTTAAGTTTAATAGTAAAAGTCTGGTTAATATAAGTGCATTGTAAAATCTTCAGAAAGAAAGGAACATTTCATGGATCATTTTTTTTTTTTTTTGATGTAGTAGTTTTAAGTTGTTAGATTTTTAAATCAGTACTTCTAATGGAACTATCTTAACTAAAATCTGTCATAGAATATTGAAACACATTAAAATGAAGTTGAATAATAAACCTGTATCTTCTTTTGACCAATACCAAAACTTTCCATAAAATTGCTTAGGAAAAAGTTGCCTGTGACCTATAGCTGATGTTCTGAAATTTGATTAATTAATTACCCTGATTATTTTCAGGGTAGGGATTGAAGTGCTGTTTCTTTCTTTTTTTACCTATATCCAATAAAAGGATTATTTCTTAAGCTGATTTCAATACACAGTGAAATGTTATTGGTGTGATCTATCATTTACAATACTTCATGTTGCTTAAGATAGAAAAGCAGAGTAGCCTGTTACACGACACACCTTATAGAGGGTTATAATTCTTCAATATTAAAACTCATATGTTACACACAGTATTTAATTTTATGTAGTTCTATTAATATTGAATAAACATGTTGGCAAAATCTTTTTAACTTTGTTTCCCTTTTTAAAATGCATTTTCATACTTACAAATAATGTAAAGCTTGTTAAAACAAAAGAATCTGAAATAACAAAGTTTAAGAATATTGAGGAATGGCCTTCTTTGATGAGCTACTTGTGTCCAGTTCTAGGAAAACAAAGATATTGGAAGCTGAAAAATAAAAATTGCTTCAGAGTTGTTTAACTTGTGGTGTTGGTATAACTCATTACCGATCAATACATCCACCATAAATGGCTGGTGGAAAAAGCACAAAAGCTTGAAAAAAAAGTCTGCTTGATACCACTGAAGAGAAACCAAGGAAGCCAAGGCTTCAACAGTTAGGACCCTGAAACGAAGGAAAACAAACTGGAAAGAGCCCCTATTAAAACTATCAACTTAAGATACCTAACTCCTTAAGCGTTTTTTAGCACACCATGTTAGAGAAGCTAAGAGGACAAGCAGAATGCCATGGGTAAGAAAATAGCAAGATGAGCAGAGAGTCTGGCAATCTTGAGGGACCAAAAAAGAAAAACAAAAACTACAGCTTAAGACCAATCAAGCATATCCTACCTTCCAATTTGGAGCCTGAAAGGTCTACACTGTAAGAATAAAATCCAACTAGAAATAGACTAGCCCTCACAAAAGAGTGAAATCCAGTTTTGAATCCTATATCACATACCCCTACTCTAATAGCTTTCCTGAAAGCAAAATTTCATACTCTATGAAAAAAGATAATGTCAACAACAGCTTCAATATACATAGGCTATATTTTATAGAAATTATCTGTCATTATATCAAAAATTGATCAAGCGTACCACAAGAATAACTGAATAAAAACCAAGAGGAAAAGACCATCATAAAAACAGATCCATAAGAGACATAGATATCCAGAGTTATCATTTTAAAACATTAAAATAATTGGTTAATGTATTCAATGCAAGATTACAAGGCAGTGGCAAGATAGATCATGGCATCCGGTCTCGTCACTTCATGGCAAATAGATGAGGAAACAGTGGCAGACTTTATTTTTTTGGGCTCCAAAATCACTGCAGATGGTGACTGCAGCCATGAAATTAAAACACTCCTTAGAAGGAAAGTTATGACCAACCTAGACAGCATATTAAACACCAGAGACATTACTTTGACAACAAAGGTCCGTCTAGTCAAGGCTGTGGTTTTTCCAGTGGTCATGTATGGATGTGAGAGTTGGAACATAAAGAAAGCTGACTCTGCGATCCCTACTGTAGCCTACCAGGCTTCTCTGTCCATGGGATTTTCCAGGGAAGAGTACTGGAGTAGGTTGCCATTTCCTTCTCCAGGGGATCTTCCTGACCCAGGGATCAAACCCAGGTCTCCTGCACTGCAGGCAGACGCTTTCCCCTCTGAGCCACCAGGGAAGCCCCCTGTATGGATGTGAGAGTTGGAACATAAAGAAAGCTGAGTGCCCAAGAAAGTGAAAAAAGTGAAAGCAAAGTTGCTCAGTCATGTCCGACTCTTTGTGACCCCATAGACTGTAGCCCACCAAGCTCCTCAATCCACGGAATTTTCCAGGCAAGAATATTGGAGTGGGTTGCCATTTCCTTCTCTAGGGGATCTTCCCAATCCAGGCATCGAACCTGGGTCTCCCACATTGCAGGCAGATGCTTTACCATATGAGCCACCTGAACTATGGTGTTGGAGAAGACTCTTGAGAGTCCCTTGGACTGCAAGGAGATCCAACCAGTCCATCCTAAAGGAGATCAGTCCTGGATATTCATTGGAAGGACTGATGCTGAAGCTGAAACTCCAACCCTTTAGCCACCTGATGGGAAGAACTGACTCATTGGAAAAAACCCTGATTCTGGGAAATACTGAAGGCAGGAGAAGGGAATAACAGAGGATGAAATGGTTGAATGGCATCACCGACTCAATGGACATGAGTTTGAGTAAGCTCTGGGAGTTAGTGATGGACAGGGAAGCTTGGTGTGCTGCAGTCCATGGGGTCACAAAGAGTCAGATACAACTTAGTGACTGAACTGAACTGAACTGAACTTGCACTGTTGGTGGGGATGTAAATTGATACAGCCACTATGGTAGATGGTATGGAGATTCCTTAAAAAACTAGAGGTAAAAGTACCATATGATCCAGCAATCCTACTTTTAGCCATATACCCCGAGGAAACCAAAATTGAAAAAGACACATGTATCCCATTGTTCATTGCAGGACTATTTACAATACCTAGGACATGGATGCAACCTAGATGTCCATTGACAGATGAATGGATAAGGAAGTTGTGGTACATATACACATTGAAATATTACTCAGCCATAAAAAGAAATGCATTTGAGTCAATTCTAATGAGGTGGATGAACCTAGAGCCTATTATACAGAGTGAGGCAAATCACAAAGAAAAAGATAAATATCGTATACTAATGCATATATACAGAATCTAGAAAAATGCTACTGAAGAATTTATTTGCAGGGCAGCTGTGGACAAACAGACGTAGACAATAGAATTATGGACATTGGGATAGAGGAGGAGAGGGTGAGATGTACAGAGAGAGTAACATGGAAGCTTATATTACTGTATGTAAAATAGATAGCCAACGGGAATTGCTGTACCTCTCAGGACACTCAAACAGGGGCTGTGTATCAATCTAGAGGAGTGGGATGGGGAGTGTTATGCCCGATGTCCGAATCCCCGAGCGGGAAGAGAGAAGGCTTCCAAGACAATGCAACTCGCAAAAAGGGAAGTTTATTACTGTCTCGAGCCAGGGCTTTCTGCCACAAACATCACAGTGGTGCAGGGTCAGAAAGCGCCGAGCTCAAGCTTGGTACACAAATTTATAAGATATGCAAAAGCGGTTAGTAGCTGGCTTAAGCGGATTGGTTACATGTTTGCAAAGTAATTCTATCGGTACAGACTTTCGCGGGCTTTTCAGCTCTCCCTTTGTTCTTACTGGGCGCATATTGATTGGCTGGCTCCAGGTTACCTGATGGGGGTAGGGAATCTTACCATTTCGGGGGAAGCTAAAACTTAGGTCCAGGCCGCCCGTCATGGTATTAACTCTGGCAGCCTCACATTCCCCCCCTGTCTTCTTGTTCCTGTAGAGGAATCCTTCTCTTCATCCTGGGCTACCATCTGATATTGCTGCCTCAATACCATAATCTGAATGGTATTTAGACGTTCTTTAATAAATGACATTAGCCGGTTTAAAATACAAGGGCCAAATGTGAGTGTTAATAATAGCACTATAAGCGGGCCCAGGAGGGTGGAAACTAAGGTGGTCAGCCAGGGGGAGCGTTGAAACCAAGACTCAAACCATCCCTGCTGGGCCTCCCGTTCCCTCTTTCGTTGCGCCAGCCCTTCTCTTACTTTTGCCATAGATTCTCTTACCACTCCTGTATGGTCTGCATAGAAACAACATTCTTCTCCCAGAGCCGCGCAGACCCCACCCTGTTGGAGAAAAATCAAGTCCAATCCTCTCCTATTCTGCAAGACCACCTCAGACAAGGAAGTCAGAGACTTCTCTAAGTGGCTGATTGATTCTTCTATGCGAGTTATATCTTCATCTATGGCGGCTCGTAGGGAAGAAAACCCTTGGCCTTGCAGAGATAGTGAAGCTATTCCTGTCCCTGCTCCTGCCAGCCCAAGACTGAACAAGGCTGCCATGGTGATCGCACTGATTGGCTCTCTCTTTTGTCTTGGCAATTCTCGGTCCCAATGTGAGTACATAACCTCTTCAGAGTGGTATAAGATTTTTGGCATTACAGCAACCAGAACACAGAATTCTTGACTCTGGTTAAAAACCTTCACATTTAAACATGGGGTTAGCCCAGTATGTGAACAAATCCACCAGCCCCCAACCTCTGGCACAATCCAATTTTTGCCATATAAGCGTAGGTTACTAATAGTCCGGGCACAGAGGGAAGTTTTATCACGTGGCACTGTGCCCAAACAGAGTCCCTGTCCCCAAACTTCGTTCATTGTGAGGCCAACCTTGCGTTCTTCCCATCGGCATGGGGGTGGGTTCTGGCCTGAAGATAAGTGGTAAGAGACATTGAGGCCTATGGCCTCATAGAAGGGGGGGTGAAGATTATAACAAAGCCAACAGGACTGGGTTGCATTAGGGTTGGTATGGTTTAAGACCGTAAAGGCTGCATTCACTAAGGCCCATAGGGGGTCCTGAATTGCTGAGCTAATGGTAACAGCCAGAGGGCCAGGGGTTTCTGTCAGTTTGCCTCTGAGGCTCGGGGTAGAGGAGATGTTAAATGTTCCTGGCAAGCTTGGTCTGAAGGGGGTTGGCTTGGGGGTCGCCTTGTGCCCCTGTAATGCTTTGACCAGATTGGGACCTAAACTATGTACCTGCACTGGCTCAATAACCTGTTTAATGATTAAAAGCTCGCCTGGGTAGGGGCCGTGCCAATTTACGTGGAGCTGAAAACCCCAAGTCAGTCCTGAGGTCCAGCGGTTTTCTTTCTTCGCCCGTTCCTGGTTAAATCGTACTCGTACCTGAGGCCCCTGGTGTCTACGGTCCTTGAAGGTGAAGCTAACTAGATCTCTGTTTCCGACATCCCACCTCTGGGGTCCATCACAAGAGGTCACACAACTCCAGCTCCTGCAATAATAGCTTTCTATGCCACCACAGGTTTTCCAGTTATTTTTTACATAGCCCGGGCAAGCCCAAAACCCCAACCTATGGTTTTTTATCCCATCCCTATAGTACTTATCATGGAGACCGTCCTGCTTTGCGAAGAGGCTTGAGAGGTCGAAGTTCAGGTCCGGCCACCAGGTGTTTGGAGGGTGGATTCCTGAGGTCTCATTGAGCAGCTCATGAGTTTGCCCGTCGTTGAGTTTCCATGTGATCTTAGCAGGTTGATGGGGGTTATGACTGGTCGCTCCTGGGTCGATGAGAGCTGCCATCAGCAGGAGAATTAGGAGGTCTCCCAGCGGACGAGTTTCAGTTTCAAAGGATTTGACGGGTGAGGACTCGCCTTCCATTCTGCTCGCGCTTTTTCCTGTTCTTCCGATGTGGCTTGCCGCACGTGATTGCAATGAACCCAGGGTCCAATCCCGTCGAC
This sequence comes from Cervus elaphus, assembly GCF_910594005.1. Classification (NCBI taxonomy): domain Eukaryota; kingdom Metazoa; phylum Chordata; class Mammalia; order Artiodactyla; family Cervidae; genus Cervus; species Cervus elaphus. Next base: position 30,114,615 of record NC_057840.1, read on the forward strand.
CTTGACAGCGGTAGGAGTGGTAAGAAGAACAACATAAGGGCCTTTCCATCTAGGTTCTAATACTTAAGATTGGTGTCGTTTTACCCAAACCCAATCACCTGGGCCAATATTATGTGAGGGGAGGGCCCTCTTGTTTTGGCCCTCATGTATCTCTCGAATCAATTTCCAAACATGGTTATGCACCTTACTTAATGCTATCAGAGTTTGCTGGAATTGTCCCAAAGTAGGGGGTGGCAGATATTTTCCTTTGAAAATAGGATACACAGGAGGGGGTCTTCCATACAGAATCTCAAAAGGAGTAAGATTCAGCTTATAAGGGGTGTTACGTGCCCGAAAGAGTGCAAAGGGGAGGAGGGTCACCCAGTCCCCGCCAGTCTCTATTGCCAACTTTGTCAAAGTTTCTTTTAGGGTCCGATTCATTCTCTCAACCTGTCCTGAGCTCTGGGGATTATATTCGCAATGTAACTTCCATTTCGTCCCCAGAGCTTGGGCCAGCCCTTGTACAATCTGGCTCACAAAGGCAGGTCCATTATCAGAGCCCATAGTCACTGGCAGCCCATACCTAGGCACTATCTCCTCTAAGATCTTTTTAGCAACCACTATTGCTGTCTCTCCCTTAGTGGGGAAAGCTTCCACCCACCCCGAGAAGGTATCTACCAGTACCAACAGATAGCGGTACCCATACTTGCCTGGCCTTACCTCGGTGAAATCTATCTCCCAATGTTGCCCTGGCTTTTCCCCTCGGTACCTCATTCCCGAGTGCTGCTTCTTCTCTGCCCTCATCAGCTGGCACGCTTCGCAGGCTTGAATTATCTCTCGTACAGTTGCATTTTGTCGAGGGAACCTCAGGCAGGCCATCTGGAGAAGTGTTAGGGTCTTTTTTTCTCCCAAGTGTGTAGTTGTGTGCAGGTGTTCACACAGGTGACGACCCAGGGAGGCAGGCAAGATCAGGTTGTTGTTTTGGTCTCGGTACCATCCATCTTGGTCATCTTTCTGGAGGGTGGTATCCTTGTTGATCCAGGCGAGATCGGGGAGGGAATATTCGGGAACTGGTGGCAAGGTCCCCATACCAGGGGGTGGAAGTCCCACGGCTAATATGGGGGCGGCGTAGTCCCGGCTAGCTGCTTCTCGAGCGGCCGCATCAGCAGCACGATTGCCCCGCGCCTTAGGGTCTTCTCCCTTCTGGTGACCGGGGACATGTACTATCGCTACTGCCCGGGGCAGCTGGACAGCTTCCAGGAGCCCGCGAATCTCAGGCAGATTTTTGACCTCTTTTCCCTCAGCTGTCCGAAATCCCCTTTCTTGGTATATGGGACCTTGAATATGGGCAGTGCTGAAAGCATATCGGCTGTCAGTAAAAATGGTGACTCTCTTCCCTTTGGCTTGCTCCAGAGCCTGTATTAGGGCAATCAATTCTGCTTTTTGTGCAGAAGTGTTTGGGGGTAGTGTCTCAGCCCATATCGTCTGCCCTGAATCATCAACTATGGCGGCTCCCGCCTTCCTTTGCCCATCTTTTACATAACTGCTCCCATCGGTGAACCATACTAGCTCACTGTTGCTTAGGGGTACATCAGTTAAGTCTTTTCGTGCCGCCAGGGCCTCAGCCAGTATCTCACTGCAATCATGGAGAGGGCTGTCCTTCTCTGGGTTGGGTAGGAGCATGGCCGGATTTAGGAAGCAAGGGGTCTGAAAACGCACCGGTGGGGCATCGAGCAGCAAGGCCTGGTAGTGTGTCAAGCGGGCATTGGAGATCCACTTACCCGGCGGCTGCTTTAAAACCCCTTCCACGGCGTGGGGGGTGTAAACCGAGAGTTGCTGTCCATACGTCAACTTGTCAGCGTCGCGGACGAGGAGGGCTGTAGCTGCAATGATGCGAAGGCAAGGGGGCCACCCAGCGGCCACCGGGTCCAATCGCTTCGAAAGGTATGCTACCGGCCGCTTCCATGGTCCCCATTGTTGAGTCAAGACCCCCTTTCCTATTCCTTGCTTTTCATCTACAAACAGCTGGAATGGCTTATTTGGGTTAGGCAGGGCAAGGGCTGGGGCTTCTAGTAGGGCCCGTCTGAGTGTCTGGAAAGCCTGTTTCATTGGCTCAGTCCAAGTCCACTTTGGGGTCTCTTTACTTCCCTCATATAAGGGCCGGGCCTTCTCAGCAAACCCCATAATCCACAGTCTGCAATATCCAACAGTCCCCAGAAACTCTCTCACCTGGCGGGGGTTTTTGGGCTCTGGTATCTGCAATATTGTTTCTTTCATGGCCTGGGTTAGCCACCTTTGCCCCTGCCTGATCTTATACCCCAAATAGGTGACCTCTTGCCGGGCTATTTGTGCCTTCTTTGCACTAGCGCGATACCCCAAGATGCCTAGGGTCTGTAATAGGTCCCCAGTGGCACGGCTGCAAGCTTCCTCTGTGGTTCCAGCCAACATAAGGTCATCTACATATTGTAGCAGAATGACCTCTGGGTGGCAAGCCCGATATTCGTAGAGGTCCTCACTCAGAGCCTCATTAAACAAGGTAGGGGAGTTCTTGAACCCCTGTGGGAGGCGGGTCCAAGTTAATTGTACTACTGGTTGGCCCTCCTCCTCAGTCCACTCAAAGGCAAATATCTCTTGGCTCTGGACTGCCAGGGGTAGGCTGAAAAAGGCATCCTTCAAGTCCAGCACAGTGTACCAAGTGTACTCAGGCAGTAAACTGCTCAGGAGGGTATACGGGTTAGGGACAGTTGGGTGTATGTCACTCACCCGTTTGTTGACTTCTCGCAGGTCTTGGACAGGTCTGTAATCTGTCCCCCCTAGCTTCTTCACCGGCAGTAAGGGGGTGTTCCAAGGGGATCGGCATCGCCTGAGAATTCCGGCCTCCATGAGCCGTCGAATGTGGGGAGTGATCCCCCGCCGAGCTTCTTGGCTCATAGGGTACTGTCTCACCCTCACAGGAACTGCCTCGGCCTTTAGCTCGATGACGACCGGATGTCTCTGTTTAGCTAGTCCCATTCCTGCTGTTTCTGCCCAGGCCAATGGATATTTATGGACCCACGGTTGTACATCTAGTGCTATGGTCTCTGAGGGCTTAGGCGCAAAAAGTCTGTATTCATCCCTTAAGGCTAGGGACAAGACATGTATCGGTTGTCCAAGTCCATCCGTGACTGACATTCCCCCTGGGTCAAAATGGATCTGAGCATTAACTTTAGTCAACAAGTCTCTTCCAAGTAGAGGGGCTGGGCATTCTGGTATCACCAAAAACGAATGGGACACCTGGTGGGTCCCTAGATTTACTTTCCGTTCTGTGGTCCAACAATATCTTTTTGTCCCCGTGGCTCCTTGCACTAAGCTGGCTTTCTTAGACATTGGTCCCAGTTTTTGATTTAAAACAGAGTGTTGGGCGCCAGTATCCACCATGAAGCCAACGGGTTTCCCCTCCACATGTATGGTTACCCAGGACTCGGGGAGGGGTGCCGAGTCTCGACTCCCCTAGTCACTGTCTTCCCCCGCATATAGAACTCGAGTTCCGGGGGGGATTTTCTCTCTCTGGGTCATTCCTCTCCTTGAGTCCCTCTTAGGGCACTCGTTTTTCCAGTGCCCCTGTTCTTTGCAGTAGGCGCACTGATCCTTCTTTAGGGCCTGCCTTTTTGGTTTTTCTTTTTCTCCCGTCCGGGGGTCTCGAGGTTCCCTCAATTCTGTTCCGGCCTTTAACCCCGCAAAAAGAATCTGGGCTAGCTCCTTCTGGTTCTTCCGGTTTTCCCTCGCCCTATGTTCCCTCTCTTCTTTCCTGATCTTTTCCGCTAATTCCCTTTCCTCCCGCCGAATTCGCTCTTCCCTTTCTTCTGGGGTCTCCCTATTATTAAATACCTTTTCAGCTACTTTCAGTAAATCCTGTATTGTCTGTTCTCCCAATCCCTCTACCTTTTGTAATTTCTTCCTAATATCTGGGGCTGCCTGATTCACAAACGCTAACAAAACTGCAGCGCGTGACTCCTCAGCCTGGGGGTCCATAGGTGTATATTGCCTGAAAGCTTCCATCAGCCTTTCTAGGAAGGCTGCCGGGCTTTCAGTGGGCTCTTGCCTTACTAAATTTACCTTTGCCAGATTTGTCGGCTTTCTTGCTGCAGCCCGCAGGCCAGCCATTAGAGTCTGGCGGTACACTCGGAGACGCTCCCTACCTTCCACCCGCTCAAAATCCCAGTTAGGCCGCAACAGAGGAAACCCCTCGTCCACAAGATGAGGCTGGGCGGTTGGCCTCCCGTCGACCCCTGGTACCCGTTTCCGCGCCTCTGCCAGAATTCGCTCCCGTTCTTCCGTGGTGAAGAGCACCTGCAACAGCTGCTGACAATCATCCCAGGTGGGATTATGAGTAAACAAAATGGAATCTAAGAGGTCAATGAGGCCTTGGGGCTTCTCTGAGAAAGGAGGGTTTTGGGTCTTCCAATTGTACAGGTCACTCGTGGAAAAGGGCCAGTACTGATAGGTTCGCTCTCCGTCCGGGTTAGTTGGTCCCACTCGGACGGGGAGCGCTTGAACAGTGGATGAAGGTAACTCTGGGTCCCCAGGGTCTTGCTTACCCCTATCTCCCTTAGTTTTCCCCCGGGTCCCCAATGCCGGTCCCCCCTCACGGTCGGTTCCCGTTGGCCCTCTTAATCCTCTCGGTTCACCTGTGGGAGCTTCTCTCCTCGGAGGGGATTGCAAGGAGGGCACATATGGCGGAGGCCTTATCTCCGTTTCTAGATCTATCAGGTTTGGATAAGATGATTCCTGAAGGACTGGTTTTGGGTCCTCTTTCTTTTTGGTTTCCTCCGGGGGGGTCTCCATCACCAGGACCTGTGAACTGGAGGAACTAGGAAGTTTGTAAACAAAAGGTTTTAACCATTTAGGCGGATTTTCTACTAGATCCTGCCAGACCATGACATAGGGGACTTGACTCGGATGGCCCCAGGGATCAGGAGCCATAATCTTCTCCTTCACAGCCTGTATGATGGACGGTTGAAAGGTGCCTTCCGGAGGCCATCCAACCTGAAAGGCGGGCCACTCTGCAGAACAAAGAGTTATTAATTTACCTTTTTTGACTAGCAAAGACAAGTCATGGGCCCTGGCCCTGACATCCGAAAAATGGTCAGTCATGAGAGAAAGTGGGGTAGATTCTCCCTGCCCCATGGTCAAAGAATAAATGGTAAGGGAGAGAGAGAATAAGTCAGAAGTGAGAAAGAACGATGCACCAGAAGAGAACGAGACTAGAGACAATGCCGGCACACACACACACAAAAACACGGAGAGCCGAAGACAAACACACGGACAAACAAACGTCGGCCGACGACACAGCGCTGGGTTTTCGGGCCCCCTGAATTTTCTTGCCTCCCGGTAGCAGATTCACCTTACCGAATGACGTCCGCTGTTCACCAGGCTCGGGGTCGGGAGAGGAACTTTCCTTCCCGCGGAGTCGGCTGCCCCCCAGCGCGTCCGCTGGCCTTGGCCTTACGCCGGCTTGCTCCCCCTTTAAAAAAAAACCTTCTCGCGGAGTCGGCTGCCGCCCAGCGCGTCCGCTGGCCCCGGCCTTACGCCGGCTTGCTCCCCCTTTAAAAAAAACCTTCTCACGGAGTCGGCTGCCGCCCAGCGCGTCCGCTGGCCCCGGCCTTACGCCGGCTTGCTCCCCCTTTATAAAAAACCTTCTCGCGGAGTCGGCTGCCGCCCAGCGCGTCCGCTGGCCCTGGCCTTACGCCGGCTTGCTCCCCCTGCTTCCTGAGCACCGGTGTTATTATTTATCCTTCCCCTTTGTCCTGTAAGCGTTCTCTTCTCCCTGTCAAGGGATCCCGGACGAGCCCCCAAATGTTATGCCCGATGTCCGAATCCCCGAGCGGGAAGAGAGAAGGCTTCCAAGACAATGCAACTCGCAAAAAGGGAAGTTTATTACTGTCTCGAGCCAGGGCTTTCTGCCACAAACATCACAGTGGTGCAGGGTCAGAAAGCGCCGAGCTCAAGCTTGGTACACAAATTTATAAGATATGCAAAAGCGGTTAGTAGCTGGCTTAAGCGGATTGGTTACATGTTTGCAAAGTAATTCTATCGGTACAGACTTTTGCGGGCTTTTCAGCTCTCCCTTTGTTCTTATTGGGCGCATATTGATTGGCTGGCTCCAGGTTACCTGATGGGGGTAGGGAATCTTACCATTTCGGGGGAAGCTAAAACTTAGGTCCAGGCCGCCCATCATGGTATTAACTCTGGCAGCCTCACAGGGAGGGTGATGGGAGAGAGGTTCAAAAGGGAGGGCATATATATACCTATGGCCACAGTCACTGTGGATGGTGATTGCAGCCATGAAATTAAAAGACTCTTGCTCCTTGGAAGCAAAGTTATGACCAACATAGACAGCATATTAAAAAGCAGAGACATTACTTTGCCAACAAAGGTCCGTCTAGTCAAGGCTATGGTTTTTCCAGTGGTCATGTATGGATGTGAGAGTTGGACTATAAAGACAGCTGAGCACGGAAGAATTGATGCGTTTGAACTGTGGTGTTGGAGAAGACTCTTGAGAGTCCCGTGGACTGCAAGGAGATCCAACCAGTCCATCCTAAAGGAGATCAGTCCTGGGTGTTCATTGGAGAGACTGTTGCTGAAGCTGAAACTCCAATCCTTTGGCCACCTCACACAAAGAGGTGACTCATTTGAAAAGACCCTGATGCTGGGAAAGATTGAGGGCAGGAGGAGAAGGGAACGACAGAGGATGAGATGGTTGGATGGCATCAACGACACAATGGACATGAGTTTGGGTAGACTCCGGGAGTTGGTGATGGACAGGGAGGCCTGGCGTTCATGGGGTCACAAAGAGTCAGACACGACTGAGCGACTGAACTGAACTGATGGCTGATTCATGTTGAGATTTGACAGAAAACAACAAAATTCTGTAAAGCAATTATCCTTCAATTAAAAAGCATATTTAAAAAAGCAGATAAGAGTTTAATAGTAAATTAGGTGTACCAGAATTGAGAATTTTGAACTCAAAACCAAGTCACTAGAAAACATACAGAATAAAGCATGGCAAAAAAGATGAAAATATAGAAAATGTCTTAAGCCACCTGAGAGAAAGTTTAAAGGACTAATATATGTTGAACTGGAATCCCAGGAGGAGGGGAGTATGTAAAAAGGCAGACAGTAATTGATGAGATAATGGTGACTCAGTGGGTAAGGAATCTGCCTCAAGGCAGGAGACACAGGAAATGCAGTTTCAATCCCTGGGTTGGGAAGATCCCCTGAAGGAGGAAATGGCAACTTATTCCAGCATTCCTGCCTGAAGAATCCCGTGGACCGAGGAACCTGTCAGGCTACAAAGTCCATGGGGTTGCAAAGAGTCAGACACGACCGAGGTAATTGAGCACACACAATAGCTAAGAATGTTTTCAAAACCAAAGAAAATAACAGTCCACAGGCTGGAGAAGTTCTGTGAATCCCAAGAAAGGTAAATCATGTATTTCTGTTCTTCTGACTGCAATATGAATCATTTTTTCTTCTAGCTGAAGAACTTCCTGTAATTTTGTGTGTGTGTGTGATAATTGATAATGATTTTTTTTTCAATTTTTTTTCTCAAATTTTTCTTGCTTAAAGGTATCTTTGTGCTGTGCTGTGTTTAGTTGCTCAGTTGTGTCCGACCCTTTGTGACCCCATGGGCTGTAGCCCACCAGGCTCCTCTGTCCATGGGGATTCTTCAGACAAGATTACTGGAGTGGGTTGCCATTCCCTCCTCCGGGGAATCTTCCCAACCCAGAGATCCAACCCAGGTCTCCCACACTGCAGGCAGATTCTTTACCAGCTGAGCTACCAGGGAAGCCTTTAGAAGTATCTTTGGTGTGCCTTAATTTGAAGGATGTTCTCCCTAATTTAATAGCTAATTCCTTTCTGCATTTAAAATTTATGATTCATTGTTTTATGGTCTCCATAATTTTTCTGGGAAAGTCAGCTCAGACTTGCTTTTATTTAAATGTAAATATGTCTTTTGCTGCCCTCTGCCTGCTTCTAAGATTTTTTCTTTGACTTTGGTTTTCATCAATTTTAATATATATTTTAATATAATAAATTTTAAAATAATGTATATTTAAGATAAACATTTAGTTCCCTTGATTTAGTTATTGTCCTATGGTGGATACATTCATTATCAAAAAATAATAAGCTTGTCATTATAAATCCCAGGGCAAATAATCCCCTCAGTATTGCTAAATAAACTTATGAGATTTGGGTGCCCTAAACATATGAACTAGAAAAGCCTCACCTTATATTAGGTGCTTAAATCAGGTCTGTTTCTCTCTAGAAGTGTGGCTGTTTTAGAGATGTCAACCTCAAAAACAAGGAAACAATCTCATATCTCCTAAGAGGAAAGAAAAATTTTAGTTGGTAAACCATGTCATTTTGGCATCATAAAAAATGCAATTTAATATATTATTTTTTAATGTCAGTGCTAAACTTGTTTAAACTCTGCAAGAGTAGACTCTTCTCAAATCCTCTAACATTTTGGGGGCATCTTTTCCTTTAACACCCAAAACAAGTGTTTTATACTTTATCTCAACTTTTGTGAAAACTCTAATGTCCTTTGTAAAATTTCCAGACGTTCAGAAATTCTTTGCAGTCTCTTGGACATCTCAAACTTTTTTTTAAAACAGAGCTTTCACCTCCTCAGTTAAATTTATTTCAAGGTATTTTATTTTTTGATGCAGTTGTAAATGAGATTGCTTTATTCTCTTTCTGTTGATTTATTATTAGTGTAGGGAAATGCAATCGATTTTTGTATACTGAGCTCAAACTTTTGTTACTGTATTCCTGTCTTTGGTAAGCCTGCTTTGGCACTTCACTCACTTGTGGTGTCCTCTGCATAGCTTTACTACTAATCATCCAGGCTTCTCCTCTTCTCCCAAGGCACCAGCGACTCAAATTTCACTGAAGATTTGGTAGTAACATTGCACAGAAAATTTTTTAAAAATAAAATTACATCACTGTTCAGAAAAGTAGCTTGGTGTCTCTGGTCAGTCTCCTTAGACCTGATTTCCTGCCCTGCTGTTGGTCACCTTATTCCTTCCAAGACCACTCTAGAAACTTCCGAACTATTTCTAACAGCCGGAACACAATCTGCAAATACTTATTACTCCATCATACAGAGGTGTGAATCACTTCTGTCTTATCTCTACTCATCTCGACCAGTCTGGCTGACAGGTGCTTCCAAACACATGAATGCCCACAAGACACATACACATATGTATGCACACACACACACTTGCCAATCTCACACAATGATTTATTTGCAGGCAAAAAAAAAAATCATAACTTCCACTTTCCAGGATCTCACACACCTTGAGAGAAATATGGAAAAAAGTCCTTACATTTCTTTGAAGGAGAAGAGAATAGGGAGATTTAAAAAAGAAAAAAAAGATTCACTGGACTAAGTTTTAAAGGAACTTTTAATGTAAATGATGAAGAGATAAGTGGGATTCTTGCAAGGGAATTCAGAGAGAGACAGTGATGTAAGAAAGTCTGCATGTTGTCAAAGACCATGACATGTTCTGGCCATAACTAGTAATTTGAGGTTGCTGGGGAAAAAAACGTGTGTGTGTGTGTGTGTGTGTGTGTGTATGTATGTGTCATTTATGAGACAGCCAAGTAAAACTATCCAAGCATGCAGGCTGAAAAAGAAGCTGGAGCTCAGGAGAAAGATGTAGATTGAAGATCATCTTTGGAAAATCAGAGCTTTATAAGCACAAAATCAATCATGTCAGAAGTATTCTAGCAGTGACCACTTAAATGCCTAATCTATACAATTTCATAAGTGATGAAAAGACAAATAGACTAATCTTAAAAGTAAAAAGTTGTCTGTAGTGGGGTTCATCTGCTTAGGTTGATTTTGTGAACATGTGAAAATCATTTCTGTCATTATCTATAACGTTAAGGCAATGGATCTTGCAAGTATAAATTAAAGTGTTTAAGGAACTTCTAAAGGACCACTTATTCAGCTCTTTTTTAATGACAACTTGAATACTATCTTACATAAAATATGGCTTTACCTAAACATATCATCTGGAGAAGGAAATAGCAACCCAGTCAAGTATTCTTACCTGGAAAATCCCAAGGGCAGAGCAGCCTGGTAAGCTACAGTCTATGGGGTCTCAAAGAGCTGGACATGACTGAGTGACTAACTCTCCAAACATATCATCAGGTATTTCATTATAACATAAGTATATATAATAAAATTGCAAGCATTTATAAAATTTCCAATAGCATATGGATTATTTAGTCCTCCAAAGTACTGGAATTACAAGTTTCAGCTATAATTTTTAGCAATAAAATTGTACTTCCTTCTATCAGTGTGATGAAAATGTTTCAGAATTTTTTTCCTCTTAGTAACAGACTGCTTTATTTTTTTTTCCTTTTCGATAGTGCCTTAAGCATTAAGGCTAAATCGTGCAACTTAAAATTTTCAGAGAACAAAAAATGTCCAATCTAAAGTCAGGTAGTCACTGTTCAGCCTACCTCATTTGAGTCCTTACTTTGACAATAGTCTTTAAAACCAGAGTTTGTCAAAAGATTCTGCAAATTTTAAAAGTTTCCAACCTAGATGCACATCAGCAGACAAATGGATAAGGAAGCTGTGGTACATATACACCATGGAATATTACTCAGCCATTAAAAAGAATTCATCTGAATCTGTTCTAATGAGATGGATGAAACTGGAGCCCATTATACAGAGTGAAGTAAGCCAGAAAGATAAAGATCATTACAGTATACTAACATATATATATGGAATTTAGAAAGATGGTAACGATAACCCTATATGCAAAACAGAAAAAGAGACACAGATGTACAGAAGAGACTTTTGGACTCTGTGGGAGAAGGCGAGGGTGGGATGTTTCGAGAGAACAGCATCAAAACACGTATATTATCTATGGTGAAACAGATCACCAGCCCAGGCTGGATGCATGAGACAAGTGCTCGGGCCTGGTGCACTGGGAAGACCCAGAGGGATCGGGTAGAGAGGGAGGTGGGAGGGGGGATCGGGATGGGGAATACATGTAAATCCATGGCTGATTCATTTCAATGTATGACAAAAACCACTACAATATTGTAAAGTAATTAACCTCCAACTAATAAAAATAAATGAAAAAAAAATAAAAGTTTTCCTAATACAACAGGAAGACATAGTTTCACTCTCAGCACATAGAGTTTTAGCATTATCCATAGGTAGAAAAAAAAATAAAGTGTATGGGAATGCACACTCCTCCAGGAAGATAGAAGAGCTGGGAATTTTTGTAGGGAAAAAGTTTCCAGGATTTGGAAACTCACAGCTTCAGTTTCTCCCCAACCACTTGACACTCCTCGGCAGGAGTGATGTTAGAACAAATGGGTTCAGTATAAATTTAAAAATAAAAAGCAAAACAGATTAAAGAAAAAGCTAAAATGGTACCTTATAATTTCAATATTCTGGGATGGCCATGGCAGAGTAGAGCTCATGGCACTGTGTAGCTAGGGGCTCCTTTAAAAACAAGATGCATGGAACTTCACAGGTAGTCTAGTGGTTAAGACTGCATTTCCAATGCAGGGGGCATGGGTTTGAGCCCGGATTGGGGAACTAATATCCCACGTGCCAAATGGCATGGCATGGCCAAATATTTTTTTTTTTAAATAGCCACAGACCTTTCACTCAGAGACCTTCAACTACAGGAGAGCATGGACAGAGAACAAGATAGAAGACCGACTTCCTCTGGCTTAGCAGGAGGTTCCAGAGACCTGCAGACACAGTATAAAGATCAGCCCCTCCTAACACACCCTGAGGAAATAGAACCTGCTTTTCCTGGTCCCTTGTTGGGAGGCAGCGGGGATTTGGGAGAAGAGAGAGAGGAAGGTAAGCATAGGAAATTTAAATTTTCAATGGACCGATTTTTTTTTTCATTAGTCTCATTTAAAAAATAAATTTACTTTTAGAACAGTTTTAGATTTGCAGAAAAATTGGGAAGATTGTACATGAAGTTTTCCTGTACCTCATTCCCAGTTTCCTCTAATATTGAAATTTTATATGAGCATGGTACATTTGTTATAATTAATGAACCAATACTGACATATAATTATTAACTAAAGTCCATACTTTATTCAGATTTCCTTAGTTTTTATCTGATGTCCTTTTTTATTTCAGGACACTACGTTAACTTTAGTCATCATGTCTCTACTTAAAAAATTTAATGCATAGTATATATTTGTATTAATAGTAACTTATTCTAAGGTCCTTGTCCACTAATTCTATCTTATGTTTTAGCTCTTGGTAGATTTTTATTAATTTGTTAAATCCTTACAATACCGACCCCGCCCCCCAAAAAAACACAAGTTATTATTATTCCCATTTCATAAAGAAACAGAGGCATAGAGAGATCAAGTAACTTGCTCAAAGGCATACAGCATTAAATGATGGAACTAGGGCATGCATCCGTGCAGTCTGACCCCATAGAAGTGAATGTAGACCAAAAAATGTGTTAGTTCAAATTATCTTAAATTTCTTAAAAAGGGTCTGAGAATTTCAGTTCTCATCATTCAGAGTTTCAGAATTCATGGGCCCCTATAAAGAAAGGAGAGAAATGTTCCCTTGGCCACAGTATCTGACATATAAATCTTTCTGGGGTCTAATTTGAGCCTGATATTCTGCAGTGTGATTTCTGGCTCGCCTTACCTGTCAGGTGAGAGGAATGGGCTAATGTGTGAAAAAAATTATATCCAGCTATAAGCTTTTTTAGTCAATGTTAAAGTGAAATGCAGTTTTCTTGTTTTAAGCACTTTCAGGCAAGATCAGCTCAGGCTACAGCAACTCACAGACTTGTGTAGGTGTTTATCCCTAAAGAATTTTGAACAAATTTGCTTAATTCATCTTAGCTTAATTTGTCTGTAAAATGAAGTGACCGTAGAATGTACTTTATGTGGACATTTTAAGAATGAAAGCAAATGCATGTAAAATGTCTAGCATGCTAGTTTTCTTTTGTCCATCATCATTAAACATGGAGTAGTCAGAAGACAGGGAAAGAGACCTCTTCTAATCCTTTTTATCCCATGACTTCATCAAAATAAGATCTTAATGGTCGAAATTTCTCTAAGGAAATTGTAATAATAAAATCATAGGAAGTTCAGTGCTGCAGTCTTCAGGAACTGCAGGTCTACAAGTGACTCATTACTTTATATGCCAAGTACCTTCTATAGTCTCCAAAGTCAAAATAAAGTGCTGGCAGAAATACCCCATTTATATACATTGGCCTCCTTGGCCTTCATTCTGTTTATTGGAAATCCTTTTAGTGGTGCTTTCCTCCAGAGCTATCCCTGAAAACTCCTTTAGTTTATAGGAACTTCTCTTCTATGATGCAAACAGTCCTAGGCAAGGTTAAATTTTCTGATTAGTTACATATTACTACAGCTCTGTCAATATATCTCTACCCACATCAGGGAAGTGGTTTTGACAGATGAGGGAAGTAGGGGAGGGAGAGAATTTTGGGCATTTGAAGACAGGAAGAGCCACGCATGAACAGAGGTCAGTCTCCCCCGTCTCTGTGGACCCCAGATATTACATCCTCCAAATCCTCCCCACGTCTTTATTCTAGTTGTTGGGGGATTCCACACCTTTGGAAATTTCTTCATAATTCTTGACCATGAGCTCTGAAGGTTGCTGAGCTCTATACATTTGCTTCATATGAAAAACACAGATTCTGTTATAACCTAAGTTTTCTGATATTCATCATTTGAAATAAAACTATTACTTTTGTTTTAATATCGGGATGATAGATGTGGGATTTTCCTCAAAGGCTTTTCACAGAAGAACAGATCTTTTAGACTATGCCAGTCTTGGACCCTACGGAATGTAGCCCACCATGCTTCTATGTCCAAGGAATTTTCCAGGCAAGAATACTGAAGTGGGTTGCCATCTCCTCCCCCAGGGATCTTTCCAACCCAGGGATCCAGCCCTGGTCTCCTGCACTGGTACCGGATTCTTTATTGTGCCACCTGGGAAGCCCCAGTAAACACTGCTTAATTCTGGTCAATAATTAGGATTAGGAGAGGAGAGAAAGAAGAATGTGGGGGCTAAAGGGAAGTCCATATAATGAAACTAGGTATTCATTTCCATTCAGAATCAAAATTGTTAAAAGTTACTACTGTGCCGTTTTACTCACCCTGCATAAAGCAGCAGTAGAATAGCCCATCTTCTTGAAATAATCAAGTGCTACATGTATGGTATAACATTTGAAGAAGAGCTGCTGGTTTAAATGACAGGCGAATGTGGAAGGGAATCTATCTAACACTGGAATTTTGCACCTAGTTCATCAGAAGTAATCTTTTCATAAGACAAGTTAATGAAAACCGTAGCAGATTAAATGGGTAGCATAAAACATCATCATTTTAAAGCCTTTGCATGATTCTGCATAGAAAAAGAAATAAACTGGGGGGCAGAGCAGATGGCTTGCTACACACTACCCGGGCTTTGTGTACACACAGTTTAAAATGACAGTCTTTATTGTTCCCTGAACATGGCTTCTGATGACAGAGGAACGTCAACAGGCTTAAAAATATGCAGATGTGTTAATATAATTTTATAAATGAAGACTTCACTTCATCTATTAAAAAATCTCAAGGTCATCCCTTACCATATGTCATAAAGATATTGGCTTTACTGATAGATGGAAAATACAATCTGGAGAGAGCTATGAGACATCAGCCACCAACTTCTAAAATAGATGAATGAAGAAGGAAATAACGAGGGACATTTATCTTTAAAAAAAGGTTCTGGTGACTATTGGGCTGAATCAGCCCCAGCAAACTCTTTTCAGTTTGGAGTGACAAAAACAGAAATATAAAATAAAATACAAATTGAAAAATTAGAAAACAGAAAAGCATATAGCACGAGACAGCTTCCAGAGTAAATGCCTGATTTTTTTAAAGAGATAATTTAATAGAAGATTTTGAGAATATGTAGAGGGAAATCCAGGTATAAAACTGAGATAAGAACTTTTCCATTTTAATACAGAAGATAGAAATTATTGGGGTGGGGAGTTAATTTCCATCTGCTTAAATTGGAACCACTCTTTCTGAGGGGAAAGGAGAGATCAAAGTGAAGATATAAAGGTGTGACTATGTAAAATTCCAAATAAGGAACATAAAATGTAAAGACATCAGAGAAGCCAAATCACATTTTTCTTCCACATCGCATTCAGCTGAATGAAAGAATTGAAGAATTCTAGAATCAAAGGGGAAAAGATAAAAGAAAGCTGGGGGATGGAAGGAAAAACAGGGAAAGGAAAAGCCAATACATGTTCACTTGTGGATGGAGAGTGGATTGCCACTGGACACTGGAAAAGCTGAGGTCATATCACAGATGGTGCTGGAAGATGAAATCACAGTATGTCCTTTGCCTGATTACCATATGGGGCAATTGAACAATGAATGCAGAACTTTTTCACACCTTGCCTCTTCTCACCCAATATATGTCCACAGAGAACAAGAACACTACATCCGTCTTAAATGTAAGAACGCTAAGAACTCCTGAGACTGTGCTACAGCCTACAAAGCTAGAATGGATTTAAGCTTGAGGCCCCAGAACCTAAGTGGAAATAATGCACACGCAATCTGGATGCCTCCCTCCTTCAAATAATGCTGCAGAGAGGGAGTCACGGATGGACTTTGGAAATCCAAGATCCTCTTGAAATTGCATGTAAGTTTTTGTTTTGCACTCTTCATATGTATCTTTCCTAGAAAGTGAGACCATGCTTGCAAAAGGTTTTCTCTATAGCTCAATCAAAACAAAAATGTTAAGAACCACTTGTGGTGCCAAACAGACTGAACTTTGTATGTAGACCAGGTGAGAAGCGAAGCCAGTGGCTACACACATATTATGATGCTTATGAATTTATTAACTGCCTACCTGCACCAGCTTATAAACTTATCACTAATAAGTTGTATTCCCCAACTTATAAATGATAAAAGTGAGGTCTGAGATAAATAAAAAGAAAGGAGAAAAGAAAAAAAATGTCAAATGTCATACAACTGATTGACTCTTCAGATGCTTAATTTATTTTCCGTTATAATTACTGATGTCCCTTTTCCCTAAAATGGTGTCATTTTCCCAACTTCTTTGAACATTCCCTTTCTCCGACTTCAATTGCTATGAGCATGCTGATACTTACCAAAACTATATGTTGAGAATCAAACTTCCTCAGAAGCTCCAGGTCAGTAAATACAATTGCAGATGAGACTCCTTCTCTTACCAGAGAACCTCAAAGTCTGTTTTTCATTCACAATATGAGTTTCCTCTAATCTTCCCTTTCAAAGCATCTGGAATGATCAATGTTAGTCGCCCAGTCGTGTCTGATTCTGCAACAAATGGACTGTAACCCACCAGGCTCCTCTGTCCATGGAATTCTCCAGGCAAGAATACTGGAGTGGGTAGCCATTCCCTTCTCCAGGGGATCTTCCCAACCTAGGGATCAAACCCGGATCTCCTGCATTGCAGGCAAATTCTTTATCATCTGAGCCACCAGGGAAGTCATTATCAACTATCTTAAGAGGTGGAAAAGTTTCAAATAGAACTAAAAAATAGAACCATTAAAGTTAGAAATAACTTTGATTCCTTATTGTATCTTAACACACAACCTAGATACTTACCCTGCTCATTTGGCTTCCTAAATGTTTTTTTGAGTTCTGTAGAAAATACCATTGGATTCTTGATAGGTATTGCATTGAAACTGTAGACAGCTTTGTGTAGTATGGATATTTTGATAATATTAATTCTTATGTTCCATGAACATGGAATTATTTTTTCATTTATGTTTGTCTTTAATTCCTTTCATCAATGTCTTATAGCTATCGGCATATAGTTCTTTCATTTCCTTGATTAAATTTATTGCTAAGTATTTTTGATGCTATTATAAATGGGATCATTATTTCTTTACCAGACAGTTCCTTGTTAATGTATAGAAATACTACTAATTTTTGTATGTTGGTTTTTGTATTATGCAACTTTACTGAACTCCTTAATTAGATCTAACAGTGTTTTGGTGGAGTCTTTTGGGGTTTCTATATAAAGATCATGCTCTATGCAAACAGAGACAGTATGACTTTTAATTTTTTCTTGCCTAATTGCTCCAACTAGAATTTCAGTACTATATTGAGTAGACTGGTGAGGATATGCACCCAGGTCTTGTTCCTGACCTGAAGGAAATTCTTTCAGCCTTTCACCAATATGATGTTAGCTGTGGGTTGTCATATGTGGGCTTAATTATACTGAAGTATATACCTCCCTATGTCCACTTTGTCAAGAATATCTATCATGAATGGATGTTGAATTTTATCAAATGCCCTTTCTGTATCTATTGAAGTGATAATATTTTTATTTCTCATCCTATTAATGTGACATATCACATTTATTGATTTCTCTATGTTGAACCATCATTGCATCCCAGGGATAAATCTCACTTGATCATGGTGTATGATCCTTTCAATGTGCTGCTTAATTTGGTTTACTAGAATTTTGTTAAGAATTTTTGCATCTATATTCTTCAAGGATATTGGTCTATAGCTTTCTTTTCTTATAGTTTTTTGTATAACTTTGGTATTAGGATAATGATGGCCTTGTAAAATGTATTTGGGAGTTTTTCCTCTTTCTCAAATTTTTGGAAGAATTTGAAAAAGAATGGCACTAATTAATGCCACTATTTAATTTTAATTTCATTGACTAAATCACCTTATTCATTATTAATCTGTTCAGATTTTTCTACTTCATGGTTCTATCTTGGTAGGTTGTATGTTTCTAGTCATTTACTCATTTTTTTAGGTTGCCCAATTTGTTGTAGTATTATATAATTCTTCATAGTAGTGTCTTATAATCCTTCAAGTTCTGTGATATCAGTTATAATGTCTCCTCTTTCATTTATAATTTCATTTATCTGAGTTCTTCCTCTTTTTCTTTTGGCGAGTCTAGCTAAAAGTTTGTCTAACTTGTGTTTGGGTTGTGCTGCACCCTGGGTGCTTTGTATAGGCTGCCTCATAGAGCTGGGCCGGGCCTTGTGCTCGGAAGTAGACAAGACTTCAGGTTTGCTCCCCTGCCAAAGGGAGAAGTCAAAGAACAGGTTCTACAGTCATTAAAACTCAGAATCAAGTAGAACTACGCACTGGCTCCTTGACCAGACAGAGCCAATAGCTTGTCTCTTCAGAGTCAAGTATAAATGTGTCCAATTATATATTTTAGACACGCATATACTAAAAAAATATTTTTTTAACCTAAAATTCAAAGTTAACTGGATGATAGTTACTTTTATTTGCCAAAAATGGCCACCTCATTAACTTTCGCATTTGTTTAGTTCTTTGTCAGGGACTTTGAAGATCTTTTTATTTCATGCTATTAAGGCATTTCCCACAGGCTTCAAAGGTGCCCAGGTTTGCCAATAGCCTTCGTTGTGCACGTCCTGTATTGCTGAGGCTCCTCGCCTGACTCACCTGTACCTTTATTACTGCCCCAACTTCTGGGTTTCCAGTTAGGGCCTAGGGCTCCCTTGCTTTTTCACTCCTGGCCATGGCCTGATGTCTATACCATGGTGATGTTTTGTCACTCATTCATGTCTAGTATTAAACAGTTATTAAGTCCATTACCCCGGACTCCGCTTCTACTATACCCCCCTGGAGTATTAAAGCTGAACTTAGAGTGAGAACTCCCAAGTTACCTTTGTGGGTATTTCTAATTGTTAGGGAAGCAGCTTTTGTGTTGAACTGAAACTGTCTTCCTTTAAGCTTTCACCTATTTGAGCTTCAACAGAAGTTTGCTTCTTGAGAGCAGAAAATGTCTTATTCACCTTGGTATCTCCAGCATCTGTGACAATGGCTGGCACACGGAAGTTTCTCATAAATGTCTACTGAATGAAAAATGAATATTATTGCTTCTGGAGCTACACTGTGTAAAATGAATCTCTTATCTACAGCCAGTTCTTCAAATATGCGAACAATGTCATAGAGGCCTGCATCAATCTTGCCTATTATAGGCTAGGCATTCCCAGTTCCTTAAGTCATTTTTCATTTGAGAATCAGTGTGTCTGGCACAGAAAAAGCACATGATGAATGTTTGTCTATTAAGAATTTATCCACATTTGATTAAAATGGCAAATATTTATATGGAAATTTAATGCTAGATACAGTTCTACCCGACGTAAAAATTACTAGCAGCTTTACATAAAAAAACAAATAATAATAATGGTCAAAGTGATCACAGTATCCCCTAAAAATGTGTATTATGCTAAACTTTCAATAAAAATGAGGCTTAAAATATATATTGCCTAGATCTTTTGAAAAATGTCTGTAAATGTGTACACATACCAAGATGCCCATAATTTATTTTAATTTTTAAGTATAATACTTTAATTTTGTGATAAATTTTATTTTAAAAAAACTTTCAACAATTCTCCAGTGTTGTTACATGTCAATTTTTATATTGACATTGTGGCCTCCATAAATTATCTAGATATAACTGCCATCAAGTTTTATTATGTTACTAGTTCGAGTAAGCCAGTACTTTTTTTTTTTTTTGCCCACAACATGCGGCATGCAACCGTTAGTTCCCCAACCAGGGTTTGAACCTGTGCCTCACTGCGGTGAAAGTTAACTTTTTGAGTCTTAACTACTGGATCACCAGGGAAGTCCCAATTCAGTATTTTTCAAATGAAACTAAATTTTTCAATTTTTATTGCAATAATTAGAAAAAGGGAAGATTGTACTAGCAGTTCAGTTCAGTTCAGTTCCGTTGCTCAGTCGTGTCTGACTCTCTGTGACCCCATGGACTGCAGCACGCCAGGCCTCCCTGTTCATCACCAAATCCTGGAGTTTACCCAAACTCATGTCCATTGAGTCGGTGATGCCATCCAACCATCTCATCCTCTGTCGTCCCCTTCTCCTCCTGCCCTCAATCTTTCCCAGCATCAGGGTCTTTTCCAATGAGTCAGCTCTTCATATCAGGTGCGCAAAGTATTGGAGTTTCAGCTTCAACATCAGTCCTTCCAATGAACACCCAGGACTGATCTCCTTTAGGATGAACTGGTTGGATCTCCTTGCAGTCCAAGGGACTCTCAAGAGTCTTCTCCAACACCATAATTCAAAAGCATCAATTTTTCAGCACTCAGCTTTCTTTATAGTCCAACTCTCACATCCATACATGACTACTGGAAAAACCATAGCCTTGACTAGACGGACCTTTGTTGGCAAAGTAATGTCTCTGCTTTTCAATGTGCTGTCTAGATTGGTCATAACTTTCCTTCCAAGGAGTAAGCGTCTTTTAATTTCATGGCTGCAATCGCCATCTGCAGTGATTTTGGAGCCCCCCAAAATAAAGTCTGACACTGTTTTCCCATCTATTTCCCATGAAGTGATGGGACCAGATGCCATGATCTTAGTTTTCTGAATGTTGAGCTTTAAGCCAACTTTTTCCCTCTCCTCTTTCACTTTCATCAAGAGGCTTTTTAGTTCTTCTTCACTTTCTACCATAAGGGTGCTGTCATCTGCATATCTGAGTTTATTGATATTTCTCCCAGGAATCTTGATTCCAGCTCATGCTTCATCCAGCCCAGTATTTCTCATGATGTACTCTGCACATAAGTTAAATAAGCAGGGTGACAATATACAGCCTTGACATACTCCTTTTCCTATTTGGAATCAGTCTGTTGTTCCATGTCCAATTCTAACTGTTGCTTCCTGACCTGCATACATGTTTCTCAAGAGGCAGGTCAGGTGGTCTGGTATGCCCATCTCTTTCAGAATTTCCCAGAGTTTTTTGTGATCCACACAAGTCAAAGGCTTTGGCATAGTCAATAGAGCAGAAATACTGGCTGTTACAGAAAGATTTATAGAAAAAATAATAATAAAGGAGGAGAAACCAATAATTGAATCTAACAACTGTAAGAAAAATTATCCTAGAAAATAGTAAAGGGCACACCTAGGAGTTAGATACACCTTAATTAGGTGATTAAAAAGATGAGTAAACTGTCCAATAGATCTTCAAAATTGCATACTTTCCTTCACTTTGCCTATACATTGAACAGCTGTATTTGATCATTTTTTAGTAAGTAGAAAAATTAAGATATTATTATTATAAAACTGTATTGTTAAATCACCAATATTTAAAGTGGAATGTGCACCTTAACCTATCTTTTGTTTAGACCCCATGCTAATCTCTAAGATGAAATACTGACTCTACTTTCTCTATTCGTATTTGACTTACAAAGCTAGTAGATGTGATGGAATTCCAGTTGAGCTATTTCAAATCCTGAAAGATGATGCTGTTAAAGTGCTGCACTCAATATGCCAGCAAATTTGGAAAACTCAGCAGTGGCCACAGGACTGGAAAATGTCCGTTTTCATGCCAATCCCTAAGAAAGGCAATCCCAAAGAATGCTCAAACTACCGCACAATTGCACTCATCTCACACGCTAGTAAAATAATGCTCAAAATTCTCCAAGCCAGGCTTCAGCAATGCGTGAACCAAGAACTTCCAGATTTCAAGCTGGATTTAGAAAAGGCAGAGGAACCAGAGATCAAATTGCCAATATCCGCTGGATCATCGGAAAAGCAAGAGAGTTCCAGAAAAAAAACATCTATTTCTGCTTTATTGACTATGCCAAAGTCTTCGACTGTGTGGATCACAATAAACTGTGGAAAATTCTGAAAGAGATGGGCATACCAGACCTGCCTCTTGAGAAATCTGTATGCAGGTCAGGAAGCAATAGTTAGAACTGGGCATGGAACAACAGACTGGTTCCAAACAGGAAAAGTAGTACGTCAAGGCTGTATATTGTCACCCTGCTTATTTAACTTCTATGCAGAGTACATCATGAGAAACGCTGGGCTGGAAGAAGCACAAGCTGGAATCAAGATTGCCAGGAGAAATATCAATAACCTCAGATATGCAGATGACACCACCCTTATGGCAGAAGGTGAATAAGAACTAAAAAGCTTCTTGATGAAAGTGAAAGAGGAGAGTGAAAAAGTTGGCTTAAAGCTCAACATTCAGAAAACTAAGATCATGGCATCTGGTCCCATCATTTCATGGGAAATAGATGGGGAGACAGTGGAAACAGTGTCAGATTTTATTTTTGGGGGGCTCCAAAATCACTGCAGATGGTGACTGCAGCCATAAAATTAAAAGACGCTTACTCCTTGGAAGGAAAGTTATGACCAACCTAGATAGCATGTTCAAAAGCAGAGACATTATTTTGTCAACAAAGGTCCATCTGGTCAAGGCTATGGCTTTTCCAGTAGTCATGTATGGATGTGAGAGTTGGACTGTGAAGAAAGCTGAGTGCTGAAAATTTGATGCTTTGAACTGTGGTGTTGGAGAAGACTCTTGAGAGTCCCTTGGACTGCAAGGAGATCCAACCAGTCCATCCTAAAGGAGATCAGTCCTGGGTGTTCATTGGAAGGACTGATGCTGAAGCTGAAACTCCAATACTTTGGCTACCTCATGCAAAGTGTTGACTTGTTGGAAAAGACCCTGATGCTGGGAGGGATTGGGGGCAGGAGGAGAAGGGGATGACAGAGGATGAGATGGCTGGATGACATCACCGATTTGATGGGCATGAGTTTGAGTAAACTCCGGGAGTTTGTGATGGCCTGGGGGGCCTGGCGTGCTGCGATTCATGGGGTCACAAAGAGTTGGACACGACTGAGTGACTGAACTGAACTGAACTGATGGTCTTAGCACCAAGAATAGGGTAGGAGTTGGAAGAATTTTATTCTACATTAAAACTGGCACGTGACCACACTTCCAAACTGATAATTAAATGAATGCACATAACTAAATGAATAGGAAATAAAGAGGATTCCTCTTCGTAAGATTCCCTAAAGGAGGCACGTCTTAAGCACTAAAACAGGGAAAAGTGCTGAAGAAAGTTGCTTGCATCTTGTCCTTAATCAAGGGGATCTCCATTAAAAGCAAGAGTTCCTGAGTCTGGTTTTAGAAAATATATATATGTCTGAGTGTGTGTGTGTATGTGAGAGAGAGAAAGAGAAGGAGAGGGAGAAAGAAAAAGAAGGAGAAGGAGATTTCTACTGTGTTGGTTTCAGCCCACATGATAGCTCTGGGAGTAATACTGAGATGCTGCAGTAGATGAAATTATTTTTATCTGAGTCTCTTCAGACTGCTACAGCAAAGGAACATAGACTGGGTAGCTTATAAACAACAGAAATCTGTTTCTAACAGTTCTGAAGGCCGGGAAGTCCAAGATCAAGGGGTCGGCAGATCTGGTGAGAGCCTTCTCCCTTGTTCTTAGATGTCTGTCTTTTCAATGTGTCCTCACATGGTAGAGATGGGTGAGAGAATTCTCTGGGGTCTCTTATGAGGGCACTAATTCTTTCCATGAAGGTCTGCCCTCCTGATTTAATCACCTCCAAAAGACCTCAGCTTCCAAGATATCACATGAGAGGCTAGGATTTCAACCTAAGAATTATGGTGCAGGGCACAGATATACAGTTCATAACAGTTTTCCCCCAACAAACACACTATGTGTCAGAATGTTGGGACCCTATGTTCTAACTGCAGATCATGGGTTTATCTCCCCTGAAGAAGTAAACAGCAGTCTCCACCTCTCCATCACCCGCACATCGCATCTGCTCTACCGGCTATCCATTTTCTTGAACAGAAAATTTGAAAGGAATCCCTGGAGTACATTAAAATAGATTGCAAAGGAAATCCTTCTATTTTCAAAGAAAGAGAAAGATTCTGCTGGCTGTATGATATGCCCTCTGATAAGCTGCTGTTTGGAAAGCAAATCTACTGCCACCTCCAAGTGTACCTGGGAGACCATTGAGGAAGAAAACCTCTGCACTGAAGCATCTTCTCTTGTGGAGATACATCACGTGAAGAGTGATCAATCTCCCGTAAGGAAAAAAAAAAAAAATGAGGGCCAGTGCTAGAACACTCGTGAGGAGAGACATTTGGGATCCAGGAAGAGAGAAGATGTAGGAGCCCCCCTGAGCCGTGTGCTGCAAATGCTGGTGAGATTTGAACTGCCTTCCTCCTCATCTGCCTCTGTGCTGCAGTGTCAGAAGCCAGGGAGACTGAAACACTTGGGATTTCTTTATTTGATTTGTAGCTTTTTTTCAAACTGTATCCCTAAACCCCTGACTGAGCTACTAAAACTAATACGACTCTTAAGACAAATAATGAGTAGCACTCTGGACAGAGCTATAGGAGAGGGAGCAGAGTATCTGTGGTTGAGATCTGGAGAAGAATCAGTGAGGGATACAGAGCACGAACAACTGCCAGAGCCGACACAAGAAACACTCTTCAGCCCAACTGCCCCCCATGTTGTCTATTCCCATCAATAAAATGAGCAAGTTTCAGAAACATTCAAAGATACTGATAAGATTGTCTGAAAGTCATCCTTGGATAGCTTAATATTAAGAAAGAGACACGCGAAATGATTCTTTTTTTTTTTTTTCCATTTATTTTTGTTAGTTGGAGGCTAATTACTTTACAATATTGTAGTGGTTTTTGCCATACATTGACATGAATCAGCCACGGATTTACATGTGTTCCCCATTCCGATCCCCGCTCCCACCTCCCTCTCCATCCCATCCCTCTGGGTCTTCCCAGTGCACCAGCCCTGAGCACTTGTCTCATGCATCCAACCTGGGCTGGTGATCTGTTTCACCCTTGATAGTATACTTGTTTCAATGCTATTCTCTCAGAACATCCCACCCTCGCCTTCTCCCACAGAGTCTAAAAGTCTGTTCTATACATCTGTGTCTCTTTTTCTGTCTTGCATATAGGGTTATCGTTACCATCTTTCTAAATTCCATATATATGCGTTAGTATACTGTATTGGTGTTTATCTTTCTGGCTTACTTCACTCTGTATAATGGGCTCCAGTTTCATCCATCTCATTAGAACTGATTCAAATGAATTCTTTTTAATGGCTGAGTAATATTCCATGGTGTATATGTACCACAGCTTCCTTATCCATTCATCTGCTGATGGGCATCTAGGTTGCTTCCATGTCCTGGCTATTATAAACAGTGCTGCGATGAACATTGGGGTGCACGTGTCTCTTTCAGATCTGGTTTCCTCGGTGTGTATGCCCAGGAGTGGGATTGCTGGGTCATATGGCAGTTCTACTTCCAGTGTTTTAAGGAATCTCCACACTGTTCTCCATAGCGGCTGTACTAGTTTGCATTCCCACCAACAGTGTAAGAGGGTTCCCTTTTCTCCACACCCTCTCCAGCATTTATTGCTTGTACAGTTTTGGATAGCAGCCATCCTGACTGGCGTGTAATGGTACCTCATTGAGGTTCTGGTTTGCATTTCTCTGATAATGAGTGATGTTGAGCATCTTTTCATGTGTTTGTTAGCCATCTGTATGTCTTCTTTGGAGAAATGTCTGTTTAGTTCTTTGGCCCATTTTTTGATTGGGTCATTTATTTTTCTGGAATTGAGCTTCGAGAGTTGCTTGTATATTTTTGAGATTAATCCTTTGTTTCTTCATTTGCTATTATTTTCTCCCATTCTGAAGGCTGTCTTTTCACCTTGCTTATAGTTTCCTTTGTTGTGCAAAAGCTTTTAATGCAAAGAAAATAATATCCAGGGGAATTGTGTAAGACCACATTAATTAAACCACAATTTATATTGTAAATAGGAAAAACATGTTAACTGCAAAAAGTGTAATTCCTAGCTGAACAGTTTGATGATGTCAGTGCCATAACAAAGAAAAAAGTTTGCCCTGAGACTTCGTTTCACACCTACTGAGAAGCAGGAACAGTCTAAATATACCCCAGCCTAGGTTCTTCAGAACACAAAACCATGAAACAAAGCCTTCTACTTTCATCACATTAGGATAGTTGAAAAACTGTCCTATCTCCCTTATGATCTTTGTGGGTAATTCTAAATTAAGCTCTAAATAAAGAACACTAGCCATCACTGAAGTGAAGTGAAGTGAAGTGAAAGTCACTCAGTCATGTCCGACTCTTTGTGACCCCATAGTCCATGGCATTCTCCAGGCCAGAATGCTGGAGTGGGCAGCCTTTCCCTTCTCCAGGGGATCTTCCCAACCTGGGGAATCAAACCCATGTCTCCTGCATTGCCGGCGGATTCTTTAACCAGCTGAGCTACAAGGGAAGCCCAAACCATCACTAACCAGGCATAACCCAAACCAATTAAAATGGATGGGATTATTTTGGCAATTAGCATGGTTTATTGAAAGCCTCAAGCTGGAGGTACTTTGGTGTCATTTCCTAAAATCTTGTAGGAGAATTATTTCATATGATACTATATCAAATGATTTTTGGAGTTAACGTAATTCAGGTCATTTTGCAAATTAAACTCATAAACTTAATTCTCATAATGTTAATTTAATTTTGATAGTTCAGGAAAAAAGAAAAAAAGAAAAAGCCTAGACTTTTTCATCAAAGTGAGTAACATTTACTTTGAGGACAGTTGTCTTTGGATTTTAAAACAGAAAAATACCTCCAACCCTCGGTCCACAAATCAATTGAGATTTATGCCTTAACTTCCAACAAAAATTTCTACTCTGATGACTGTGACAGCTATCTCAGAACATCCTGCACTAATTTATTGTTTTTGTTTTTATATTGTATTAAAATTTAAATTTGATAAAAAATTGTAGGAACTTTTCTCTGTCCTCCACTTCAAAGGATACTAGATGAAAAACCTGTCCAATATCGCTATTACTATTTATAGGCAGGGAGAGACCCAGATTTCCCCAAACATGAAAGATTGATTTTTAAATTAATGATCTACTGGTAAGGGGTAATTGGGATGCTTTTTCCTCAAAGCATCAAGTAAGGGTTTCAAAGAACGTCATAGAACAATAAGTCGCTGACAGATTTTGATAGCCTCATCCAAGCCTAGTCACCTCTATAGTCTCATTTCAACAGTAGGATTAGAGTCACAAATAGGTTCAGGAAATAGTCTGTAAAAAGTTAAGTTTGGGGAAATGACTCTTCTACACAGCCCATGTTGGCCGTCTCAGGAATTCTGGTAAATAGAGAGTGGAGGGGTTAACAACTCTGATGCCATCTAGTGCTTTTGTCCAAAGCAATGACATTAAATTCTGTTTAGTGGTAAATCTGGCAAAAATTTTCCCCCCAAAATAACCTAGCTCTCCCTAGATTATAGCCCATGAAATAAAAGTTGTCTTGTTCTCCCAATCTCCAGACCACATTAATATTTACAGTCTGCACAGACTTAGAGAATGAACTTATAGTTGCAGGGAAGGAAGGATAGGCGGAGGAGATACGGAGTTTGGGATGGACATGTACACACTGCTATAATTAAAATAGATAACCAACAAGGACCTACTGTATAGCACATGGAACTCTGGTCAATGTTATGTGGCAGTCGATGGGAGGGGAGTTTGGGGAATAATGGATATATGTATACATATATGTATGGTTGAATCCCTTCGCTGTTCATCTGAAATGATCACATTATCAGTTATACTCCAATACAAAACAAAAAGTTAAAAAAATATTTAGAGTCTGGCTCAAACAAATTTATATCTGCTGTGGGAGACAAGGACAAAATGAAAAGGTCAAAAGTTTATCAAAATATATCCATGTATTCTGGCAAAAAAATGTGGATGCCCAGGGGAGATCTAAGTGGGTAGGAGTCCTGAGACATGCCATTGGCTTCTTAGAGAAGTGGATCTTCAGGGGAAAGAATGAATTATTTTTTATTTTTTTGCAAACTGCAATAAAGTCAGCCTGGGATAGGAAGATCCCTTGGAGAAGGAAATGGCAACCCACTCCAGTATTCTTGCCTGGGAAATCCCCATGGACAGAGGAGCCTGGTGGGCTATAGTACGTGTGTGTTTAGTCACTCAGTCATATCCAATTCTTTGTGACCACATGGACTGTAGTCCACCAGGCTCCTCTGTCCATGGGGATTCTCCAGGCAAGAATATTGGAGTGGGTTGCCATGCCCTCCTCCAGGGGATCTTCCCAACCCACAGATCGAGCCCAGGTCCCCCACATTACAGGCAGATTCTTTACTATCTAAGCCAACAGGGAAGGCCAAGAATACTGGAGTGGGTAGCCTATCCCTTCTCCAGGGGATCTTCCCGACCCAGGAATCAAACCGGGGTCTCCTGCATTGCAAGCAGATTCTTTACCATCTGAGCAAATGCCCAGGCATGGCACTACAAATCTAAAGAACTCAGATTTTATGATAACTGAGTCTTTACTCAAAACCTTAAGACCATATCCAATCTAAAAGAAATTTCCCTTAAAGAAATCCAAAACTGATTATAGGAGCCCTCACTGGAGATTAAATGAGTAATTCCTTTCTCTTTGCAGACTTTGGTCTTGTATAGCTTGCTTTGTACATTAGCATCAAATATTACTACAGAAACCTTCAACGTGATGGTAGCTGAATCATGATCCAGTGTACACATAATGCTTGGTGGACATGGTTTTACAGACCACATGTCAGTTCCCTAGGAGACAGAGGTCCCAGAGTATGGGCTCCCAAAGAGTCAGACACAACTTTGCGACTAAACAGCAACCAAATATGACCTGTTGTGCCAAAACAGATCAGGCCCCCTTAAATTCAGATGGACAAAAATGGGAATTCCAGTCACTAACTTCAGCAGCTCTTTAGAAGTGGTTAACAAATTTATTTTATATAACATCTTTAAGCACCTGAGTTGTGTGCTGTGGTGAACTCAGTTCTATGGTGAAGCAGAGAAGCAGAAGGAGCAAGGGATGAAATAACAATTTAATCCTGTCAATATAGATTGAGTGCCTTCTTAGGGAGATGCTGTGGGTACTACTCTACTTGAGACCTGAGGCCCCTGCCGGGGTATGAAATGATTGCCCTTCTCATAGGGGCCCCGGAGGTTAACAGTCTTCCCAGGGGGAACTGACTCATTGGAAAAGGCTCTGATGCTGGGAAAGATTGAAGGCAGGAGGAGAAGGGGGTGACAGAGGATGAGATGGTTGGATGGCATCACTGACTTGATGGACATGAGTTTGAGCAAGTTCTGGGAGTTGGTGATGGACAGGAAGCCTGGCGTGCTGCAGTCCATGGGCTTGCAAAGAGTCGGACATGACTGAGTTACTGAACAACAACGGGGGGCACCGGTGGTAAATAAAGAACCAGCCTGCCAATGCAGAAGACATAAGAAACTTGGATTCCACCCCTGAGTTGGGAAGGTCCCCTGGAGGAGAGCATGGCAACCCACTCCACTATTCTTGCCTGGAGAATCCCTCAGACAGAGGAGCCTGGCAAGCTATAGTCCATAGGATCGCAAAGAGTCAGACATGACTGAAGCGATTTAGCATGCACAAATATGTCCTCATGTTTTTTCTATCTGCCGTGAGGGAAGAGAAGGGTATGTCTGCAAAGCTGTGGAAATATTTTGGTTGTTGTTGTTGAGACATCATGCTGGCTGGTGTTTTACATTTCTACAAACAGGAGGGGAAAGCGTGTCCCTTCGTAGCTCAAATAAAGCAATCAGAAATTAGAACTGGATGCTACCATGGAGGCCCAGATCCTACCCCGGGTGCTATAGATAGAAGTGAGGAGAACATCCTCCCCCTGCTGGATCTACTAGTGGGCTTCCCTGTGGGTTTGGCTACAGACTGAGAACATAGCAACAGCTTTATCCACAGCAGCTCCACCCACCCCGAGGTGTCTAAGCACATATGAGCTTGGAAAAATCTCACCCACACAGGGGCTGACAGCATTGCAGGGGCTGGCTGTGGAGTCTTTAGCATCATGGTTAATGGGCAATAAAAGGAGAATATAGGCCTTTGTTTTTCTTTTAATGTCCTGACATTCCTGTCTCATCAAGATCCGAAAAAATCCAAGAATGGATATCTCATACAGGCAGCTTACAAAGGGAAAGCACCTTCTAGAATGAGGAGTTTATAAAAATGAACAACAAAATAAAATTAAAAAAAAAAAAAAATGAACAACAGTCCTTGTCCTGAAAGCTCTCTCTTCCAGGGTCAGATTCGTAAACATCTAAAAATGAGGTCAGATTCACAGATAAGAGTTGAAAAGCTAATAGTAATAGTAATAATATGAAGCAGAATCTGGTCATTGTTGAAAAAAAGGGAAAAAAAGAGATATGGAAGAGATTAACACATTTGAGGAACAGTGAATGATTGTTGTTTTAAAACTAAAAGCTTTTTCAATATCTAGATATTACCAAGAGAGGTACAAAACTAAGGATGAAGTTCTAAAAGGGAAATAAAAGTACATAAAATAGATAGGTAATTATATCATACTTAATAACTGAGTGAGCCATTCTACCAGTCAATGCTTCAGTTCTAGCATTTATAAACCCAACATAAGATGAAAATCAATCTGGAAATCACCATTTTCTTCCTATTTAGTAGAGAATCTTTTGAAGATGACTGAAATGATCCCAATATGATGTTCCGTGCTCTTCTACAGAAAAAGCAATGAAAAGGCATTCTGTTATTGTGAACAGGTGCTTCCCAACATTAAAAAATAATGTGGTCTACTACACTAGTCTGTGTTTCTGAGATAAATAAAAAAAGATCATTTTTATATATCATGTTTTATACAAATAGATTGCATTATGGTAGCTTTGAAAGTTTAAAATACACTTTATAGAAGTCATAATACTTAAGGCTATTTTCTTAATTTCAACAAAGTTGTGAGAAGGTATTTCACTATGAGGGGACATTAGGTTAGGTGCTAGAGGCAC
Source organism: Cervus elaphus (assembly GCF_910594005.1). Classification (NCBI taxonomy): domain Eukaryota; kingdom Metazoa; phylum Chordata; class Mammalia; order Artiodactyla; family Cervidae; genus Cervus; species Cervus elaphus. The sequence goes on from NC_057840.1 coordinate 30,145,328, forward strand.
AACAATAATGAAAATATTTCTTATCTTCAAGAAGCCAACAGAGATGGGTTAAAGCCACAGCCAGTTAATGCATTGAGGTTCTGTAACAGACGCGTTGTACAAATGGATAGAGGAGAAAAAGCAACCAAACTGATCATAAGAGTCAGAAGAGAGTTTATCAAGAATTTTGGATTGGAACTGGATCTTACAGACAGAATTTGGGGTGTGCAGTTTATGGGGCAAGAGAAGACCAAGCACATAAAATTACACGTAGAAGCTCAGAGCTACCAAAGAAGACGTAGAATGGTAAAACATCCCACATAGCTGGATTGAGGTGGAGGTGAATTGGGTAGTAGTAGCTGAATAAGAGATCAATGGTCTGATTGCACGAATACTCGTCTTTTATTTAAATTAGTCCTTTCAGGGCACCCACATTACTGTTTTGGTGTTTTTTGTTTTGTTTTGTTTTGTTTTTTTCTGAGAGTATCTGCATATGGGCTTTTTATCCAGGATTTCTTTTATTTTATTTTATTTTTTTTTTATTAGTTGGAGGCTAATTACTTCACAACATTTCAGTGGGTTTTGTCATACATTGATATGAATCAGCCATAGATTTACATGTATTCCCCATCCCGATCCCCCCTCCCACCTCCCTCTCCACCCGATTCCTCTGGGTCTTCCCAGTGCACCAGGCCCGAGCACTTGTCTCATGCATCCCACCTGGGCTGGTGATCTGTTTCACCATAGATAGTATACATGCTGTTGTTTTGAAATATCTCACCCTCACATTCTCCCACAGAGTTCAAAAGTCTGTTTTGTATTTCTGTGTCTCTTTTTCTGTTTTGCATATAGGGTTATCGTTACCATCTTTCTAAATTCCATATATATGTGTTAGTATGCTGTAATGTTCTTTATCTTTCTGGCTTACTTCACTCTGTATAAGGGGCTCCAGTTTCATCCATCTCATTAGAACTGGTTCAAATGAATTCTTTTTAATGGCTGAGTAATATTCCATGGTGTATATGTACCACAGCTTCCTTATCCATTCATCTGCTGATGGGCATCTAGGTTGCTTCCATGTCCCGGCTATTACAAACAGTGCTGCGATGAACATTGGGGTGCACATGTCTCTTTCAGATCTGGTTTCCTCAGTGTGTATGCCCAGAAGTGGTATTGCTGGGTCATATGGCAGTTCTATTTCCAGTTTTTTAAGAAATCTCCACACTGTTTTCCATAGCGGCTGTACTAGTTTGCATTCCCACCAACAGTGTAAGAGGGTTCCCTTTTCTCCACACCCTCTCCAGCATTTATTGCTTGTAGACTTTTTATCCAGGATTTCTTAACTGCTCTTGCCTTCATGATAGACTGGAATGGTGTTCTACAGAGTTCACTCTCTAAGAATCAAAGTGCATGCCTTTACCACCCCCCCTCAGCCCTTGTACATAGATTAGCTGTCTTCATTGTGTATCCACATGCCTAATTTCCAGATGATTAATTTGATATAAAGGATTATAAATCACTGACTGATGGTCACCTGTACCACCTCCCAGGGACTTTTGTCACTGCATATTTACAACAGGCTCTCTGTTTCATAGTTTAGCAAATATGAGAAACTAGTCATAACAAAGTGATGGGATACTTCCCTTTCAGATTTGAAAGTTTATGATTAATTTTGATAGAACAAAATGTTATGGAGTCACAGGGCAGCTGAGTCACTCTGTTCCTGGGCCATGAACGGCACACTTATCTGGTGTTTGTTGACTCGCAAATGCAGAAACTTGATCCAAAGGGACTTTATGTTAACACATTTGTAAATTAACCAATTATAAAATCCCAGGACCAAATATAACTCAGTAAATATTTATTGGGTGCACAGTATTTTCCAGGCACTGCTCTGGGAGATGGAGATACAGCAGCGAGCTAAACAAAGTCCTTTCAAAGACTTACATTCTAGATGGAAGAGGATGCTAAGACATACATTCATACAGACAGACATAAAACAGGAGAGGGAAATACAGAGTGATGAAGGTCTGAATGCTCTTTTATATTAAAGATCAGGGAAGGTCTGCTCTGTAAGGTGATGGTTTAGGGACCATCTGAAGTGTAGACATGTGCCAAGTAGCATGAATAAAGTCATGTGTCCTAAGTGGTTTAAAGTGTTGAAAGGAAGAGCAAGGAGGCTGATGTGACTGGAACAGCCACAGGAGGGAACATCAGAGCAACAGCAGGACCCCGGTCACAGAAAGCCTTGTGGGTGTTGTGATGGACTTTGGCTTTTTGTCTAAATGAGATGAAGAGCCACTGGAGAGTTATGAGGAGAGGAAAGGCATCATCTGATTTATGCCTGCAAATGATCACTCTGACTGGGCTTCCTAGGTGGCGCTAGTAGTAAAGAATCCACCTGCCATTACAGGAGATGCAAAAGATGAGGGTTCAATCCCTGGGTGAGGAAGATCCCTTGGAATAGGAAATGGCAACCTACTTCAGTATTCTTGCCTGGAAAATTTCATAGACAGGGGAAGCCTGGTGGGCTACAGTCTATAGGGCTGCAAAGATTTGGGCACGACTGAGTGACTGGGCACTCCTTGGGATCATTCTGACTGGTGTGGAGAGAAGAGAACTATGGGGGACACAAGTGGAAGCATGAGGCTCTTGTACTAACCCAGAGAGATGTGGGTGGTTTTTTCTAGGGTGATAGTGATGGTGATATGTGGGAGACAAAAGTTGAATGGACTCTGGATCCATTTTAAGTCACCAATACTTGAGGGCAGGGCTTTTGTCTGCTTTATTCTCTTCTGTATCTGCAGCTCCCAGTAGCAGATATATAGCAGGCAATTAGAAAATATTTTAAAAGACTGAGTAAAGGTAATGACTAGCAGACTAGATGTGGGGGGTAAAAGAAGGCACAGAGTCAAGGATAGCTCCAAGATTTGGGGCAAGAACAACAGAAAAGTGGAGATGATTGTTGAGATGGTGAAACATTATGGAAGAACAAACTGTGGGTGGGAATTGAGAGTTTGGTTCAGGCCATGGTAAGTAGGTGGGTGGATATAAAAGAGTGGAGTTCAGAGACATATCAAAGGTGAACATTTCAGTGTCAAAAAAATATAGACAACCTATAAAACCATTAAGTCTTGATGATATTACCTAGGGAGTCGTGTAGGTAAAGAAGAGAACCAGGATCTCCAAGAAACATCACCATATTGTGGTTATTGAGGGTGATGGAGAATCACAACAGTGTGAGAAAGAGCAACTGAAGAGGGAGGAGAGCAACCAGAGAGAAACAGATCAGTAGGAAGAGACAAGCGTGTATCAGCGAGAGACCCAGTGAGATGAGAACCCAGAGCTGCCCAGTGGACCAATTCTGGGAAGAACACTGTTGTCTTTACCAGTGGAGGAGAACTAAGGAGAGACAACTTTTGTCATTTTTTCCTATAAATGAGCAGGGGAGGGGAGGAAGTGGAAAGAGAGAAAAGGTGGTAACTGAAGGAGAGTGTGGTCCAGGAGTGAGGAAAAACTTGATGATCGAAGGACAGGCTAGATAAAATTCAAGGTCATTCAGACTATACTACAAAGCCACAGTCATCAAGACAGTATGGTACTGGCACAAAGACAGAAATATAGATCAATGGAACAGAATAGAAAGCCCAGAGATAAATCCACGAACTTATGGACACCTTATCTTTGACAAAGGAGGCAAGGATATACAATGGAAAAAAGACAACCTCTTTAACAAGTGGTGCTGGGAAAGCTGGTCAACCACTTGTAAAAGAATGAAACTAGAACACTTTCTAACACCATACACAAAAATAAACTCAAAATGGATTAAAGATCTAAATGTAAGACCAGAAACTATAAAACTCCTAGAGGAGAACATAGGCAAAACACTCTCCGACATTAACCACAGCAAGATCCTCTATGACCCACCTCCCAGAATATTGGAAATAAAAGCAAAACTAAACAAATGGGACCTAATGAAACTTAAAAGCTTTTGCACAACAAAGGAAACTATAAGTAAGGTGAAAAGACAGCCCTCAGACTGGGAGAAAATAATAGCAAATGAAGAAACAGACAAAGGATTAATCTCAAAAATATACAAGCAACTCTCGAAGCTCAATTCCAGAAAAATAAATGACCCAATCAAAAAATGGGCCAAAGAACTAAACAGACATTTCTCCAAAGAAGACATACAGATGGCTAACAAACACATGAAAAGATGCTCAACATCACTCATTATCAGAGAAATGCAAATCAAAACCACAATGAGGTACCATTACACGCCAGTCAGGATGGCTGCTATCCAAAACTGTACAAGCAATAAATGCTGGAGAGGGTGTGGAGAAAAGGGAACCCTCTTACACTGTTGGTGGGAATGCAAACTAGTACAGCCGCTATGGAGAACAGTGTGGAGATTTCTTTAAAAACTGGAAATAGAACTGCCATATGACCCAGCAATCCCACTCCTGGGCATACACACTGAGGAAACCAGATCTGAAAGAGACACGTGCACCCCAATGTTCATCGCAGCACTGTTTATAATAGCCAGGACATGGAAGCAACCTAGATGCCCATCAGCAGATGAATGGATAAGGAAGCTGTGGTACATATACACCATGGAATATTACTCAGCCATTAAAAAGAATTCATTTGAACCAGTTCTAATGAGATGGATGAAACTGGAGCCCCTTATACAGAGTGAAGTAAGCCAGAAAGATAAAGAACATTACAGCATACTAACACATATATATGGAATTTAGAAAGATGGTAACGATAACCCTATATGCAAAACAGAAAAAGAGACACAGAAGTACAGAACAGACTTTTGAACTCTGTGGGAGAAGGTGAGGGTGGGATGTTTCGAAAGAACAGCATGTATATTATCTATGGTGAAACAGGTCACCAGCCCAGGTGGGATGCATGAGACAAGTGCTCGGGCCTGGTGCACTGGGAAGACCCAGAGGAATTGGGTGGAGAGGGAGGTGGGAGGGGGGATCGGGATGGGGAATGTGTGTAAATCTATTGCTGATTCATGTCAATGTATGACAAAACCCACTGAAAAAATAAATAAATTTAAAAAAAATTAAATAAACAAATAAAGGGGAAAAAAAATTCAAGGTCAGCTGACAAGGTAATATTTCATGCATAATACAAAGTAAACAATCAAATAATAATCCTTTGACTCTCATAATCCTTTTTTTAAATTATGCTCTTAATCAAACAAAATTGATTCAAATACATTTGAGGATTGATTGCCTCTGGCAATACCCTTAATTCTAAAGTGTGTTCTTGCCTGCCTAAACACCTAAAACAAACAGCATTATCATGCCCTTCTTTGCATTCACTCTCATTTCTCCCTCCTCCCTTTCATTCATAGGTAGGGTAGGTCAGCAGTGAATAATCCAGCTGAGTTCATTTGATGAGGACATGGCTCACTGGTCTTTTGCTCACTCCTGTTTTAACGTTTGTGCATCTCTGGATAAGCCAGCTCTTTGCTAGGGAATGTCCGCTTCTCTCCATCTCCACCTCCAGGTCCTTTCACTCAAAGAGGCAGTACTCCTTGGTTACTGCTCCTTGACTAGAAGAAACCTCATAATTATCAGCATGAATCAAAAGCCAGGGTGGTGTCTAAATTATTGCATTTTTTTTTTTACATAAGTTAGTATGAAGGCTGAACAATTTCAAGTCAAGTAAATTGCTAGGAAAATTTTAAAATTCTAGCTGTTATTATTTCTGAAACACTGTCAGTAGAGATACCTAAGCATGTTAATTGGGATGACTCTATAAAATAAACATTATGCAAAAAAGGCAATAAACCCTAGGATATTTGGGAAATTAAAATCTAATGTGAAAGTATCTTCAATTTAATTCATTTCACTGAACTTTACTTTGTGCAAGATATCATGAGGGGTTGTGTGAAATATATAATTGAATAAGAAGCAGCTCCCACCATTGAAAAAGAAAAAAACTAAGTATGTGATTATTGAAAACAACCTGCAACACATACACACACCCCAAGAATCAGTTACTCTCCAAACACATTAAGCATTTCATATTTAGTATTGCTACAAAGTCTTTACAAATTCCTGTCACCCTTTCTCTAACCCTCTGTCTTTGGAATGCTACTCAGCCTTACAAACTCAGCTTTCTGGGGAACTTTGGATCTCTATGTTAAGAATTAACCCTTTCTCCTCTCATTTTGCAACTGTTTATCATTTTCCTGCTAATAAGTACATTATCTGTTCACTCCATGAGACTGTGAATACTTTAAAGACAGGCATGATATTTTATTTTTCTATGATTCCCCTCAGCGTCTAGCCTAGTGCCTCGCCCATAATGAGAATGAAATGTATTTTTGTGAACTAAATTATTTCATTGATCATCAGCCTGAGAAAGCTTAATGAAGCACAAGAAACCTAAATAATTGCTGGAGTACTGATAATATTGGCTAGAATTTATTCAATTTAGTCCAGGCCAGCAACTATGCTAAGGGCTATATAAACAGTATGTCTGATCCTTACTTTCATCCTCACAAGACCTCTTGGAGATGTATTTTATTAAGTTTCTTCTAAAACTGAGAAAAGTGAGGGTAGTAAAGGTTACTTAACATGACCAAGATTCCACATTTGCAAGGGGTAAGTCTGAATATGGCCTAGGTCTAAATCAGTGTGGACTTGAATCTAGTTTTATCTAACTCAGTGCTTTACCCACTATTCAAGTTGCCAGTCATGGTGAGAAATGGGAGGAGCTTGTCATCTATTAAGTATCTGTGCCATATCAGAAATTGTGCAAGTGTTCAATCTCTTTTCTTTCATAAGATGCTTATAAAACTTTCAGGGGATAAACTCAAAGAGGCTTAAAGAGTGTAAGTAAATTGTTCAAGATTGTATAACTAGAAGTGGCAGAGCTGAGATTTCAACCCTAGGCTAACAAGGACAGTTCAATAAGACTTTAGACACTAAGGCTGAGGTCTTTCCCACCTCCATTCCCATAATATCTCAAGGCTTCCCTTCTCTGGATGCAGGGGAAGAAAGGTTTTCGATCAGTAACAATGTGTTTTGGAGGGTTTCCCCCTCATGACCAAGCAATTTTCTGACACCACCTGTGGTTGTTGTCCAGTCACTCAATCATGTCCAACACTTTGTGACCCCATGGACTGCGACATCCAATCTTCCCAATCCTTCATTATCTCCCAGAGTTTGCTCAAACTCATGTCCATTGAGTTGGTGATGCCATCCAACCATCTCATCCTCTGTCGTCCACTTCTCCTCCTGCCTTCAATCTTTCCTAGCATCAGGGTCTTTTCCAATGAGTCAACTCTTTGCACCAGGTGGCCAAAGGATCAGAGCTTCAGCTTCAGCATCAGTCCTTCAAATGTATATTCAAGGTTGATTTTCTTTAGGCTTGACTGGTTTGATCTTCTTGCTGTCTAAGGGACTCTCAAGAGTCTTTTTCAGCATCACAGTTTGAAAGCATCAGTTCTTCAGTGCTCAGCCTTCTTTACGGTCCAGCTCTCACAACCGTACATGACTATTGTCTACCAGAAGACAGCATCAGGGTTCACAGGTTAAGAACTCAGTCCCACAAGACTGTCCTCAGCCCAACTTCAGATGCCAGTCAAAAGCCCATGTGACAACCTGGGCTTTTGACTGATTGGCTGGGTTCCAACGACTCCTTCTTTGAATTCAATTAATTTGCTAGAGCAACTCACAGAACACAGAGAAACATTTTACCTACTGGGTCACTGGTTTATTATAAAAAGACATAACTAGGAAGAGCCCGATGGAAGAGACACACAGGGAAAGGCACATAGGAAAGGGTATATTTCCATGCTCTCTCTGGGCTCAACACTCTCTCCAATTGTCCACATGTTCACCAGTGCTGAAGCTCTCCTAACACTGTGCTTTGAGGTATTTGTGGTGGCTTCATGTTGTTTTAGTCGTTAAGTCGTGTTGGACTCTTTTGCAACCTAATAGACTGTGGCCCACCAGGCTCCTCTGTCCTTGGAATTCTCCAGGCAAGAATACTGGAGTGGGTTGCCAAGCCTTTCTCCAGGGGATCTTCCTGACTCATGGATCGAGCCCTTGCATTGGCAGGCGGCTGTTTTACCACTGAGCCCCCAGGGAAGTCCAGAGGCTTCATTACACAGACGTCATTGATTGAATCAATTGATGATTGAAATCATTCTCCAGCCTCTTTCTCTCTCGAGAGGTTGGGTTAGAATGGAAAGTTCCAGTCCTCTAATCTTTTGGTTTACTCCCCTGGCAACCAGCCTTCAACCTTAGGAGTTTTCCAAAAGCCATCTCATTAATTTAACAATAGACACGTTTACTGCTCTTATCACTTAAGAAATTCCAAAGGTTTCAGGATGTCTGTGCCAGAAACTGGGAAGAAGACCAACTGTACATGTCTTGTTATAAATCTCAGTATCACGGGAAGCCAGTCTCCTGGGGACTTCCAGGCACTCAATGGTGGTGTCTCTGGGGAATTCAACCCAGAGGCTGTTGTCCCCCTCGAATTACACACCTCTACTTCCTCCCTACCTAAATCATAAAGAAACTGAAACTTTCTCCCCTCAGTTCTTCCCCCAAATTTCCACCTCTCTTTAGTAGCATATTGTTTAACCTCCATGTATTTTTATTTCTTACAGTTTTATTTTTTTCCTTCAATCTACCTCTCTTTAAACTGCTCTTTTCCTCATAGATTTTATTTTTCCTTTTTACTGTTCTTTCAAATTTTACTTTTGCAAGATTTTTCTAACCAAGTTTTCAGATTGTGCCCTATTCCTTGAGCTTCCCAGGTGAACTAGTGGTAAAGAATTAGTGCCAGTGCTGGAGATGTAAGAGACGTGGGTCAATCAATCCTTGAGTCAGAAGATCCCCCTGGAGTAGGAAATGGCAACTGACTCCAGTATTCTTGCCTGAAGAATTCAATGGACAGAGGAAGCTGGCAGGCTAAAGTCCAAACAGTCGGACATGACTGAAGTGACTTAGCACACATGCCCTATTCATTATATAATTTTCTTAAAGAAAGACCAGAGAAGAAATAACTCCAGAAACAATGAAGGGATGGAGCCAAAGCAAAAACAATACCCAGTTGTGGATGTAACTGGTGATAGAAGCAAGGTCTGATGCTGTAAAGAGCAATATTGCATAGGAACCTGGAATGTTAGTTCCATGAATCAAGGCAAATTGGAAGTGGTCAAACAGGAGATGGCAAGAGTGAATATCAACATCCTAGGAACCAGCAAACTAAAATGGACTGAAATGGGTGAATTTAACTCAGATGACCATTATATCTACTACTGTGGGCAGGAATACCTTAGAAGAAATGGAGTAGCCATCATGGTCAATAAAAGAGTCCGAAATGCAGTACTTGGATGCAGTCTCAAAAATGACAGAATGATCTCTGTTTGTTTCCAAGGCAAACCATTCAATATCACAGTAATCCAAGCCTATGCCCCAACCAGTAATGCTGAAGAAGCTGAAGTTGAATGGTTCTATGAAGACCTACAAGACCTTTTAGATCCAACACCCAAAAAAGATGTCCTTTTCATCATAGGGGACTGGAATGCAAAAGTAGGAAGTCAAGAAACGCCTAGAGTAACAGGCAAATTTGGCCTTGGAGTGCAGAATGAAGCAGGGCAAAGGCTAATAGAGTTTTTCCAAGAGAACGCACTGGTCATAGCAAACACCCTCTGCCAACAACACAATAGAAGACTCTGCACATGGACATCACCAGATGGTCAACACCAAAATCAGATTGATTATATCCTTTGCAGCCAAAGATGGAGAAGCTCTATACAGTCAGCAAAAACAAGACCTGGAGCTGACTGTGGCTCAGATCATGAACTCCTTATTGCCATATTCAGACTTAAATTGAAGAAAGTAGGGAAAACCACTAGACCATTCAGGTATGACCTAAATCAAATCCCTTATGACTATACAGTGGAAGTGAGAAATAGATTTAAAGGACTAGATCTGATAGACAGAGAGCCTGATGAACTATGGACGGAGGTTTGTGACATTGTACAGGAGACAGGGATTAAGACCATCCCCATGGAAAAGAAATGCAAAAAAGCAAAATGGCAGCCTGAGGAGGCCTTACAAATAGCTGTGGAAAGAAGGGAAGCAAAAAGCAAAGGAGAAAAGGAAAGATATTCCCATTTGAATGCAGAGTTCCAAAGAATAGCAAGGAGAGATAAGAAAACCTTCCTCAGCAATGCAAGGGTATTTGCTTTTTTTTTTTTTTTTTTTTTTTTTGCTATTTCAATGCAAAGAAATAGAGGAAAACAACAGAATGGGAAAGACTAGAGATCTCTTCCAGAAAATTAGAGCTACCAAGGGAATATTTCATGCAAAGATAGGCTCAATAAAGGATAGAAATGGTATGGATCTAACAGAAGCAGAAGATATTAAGAAGAGGTGGCAAGAATACCCAGAAGAACTGTACAAAAAAGATCTTCACGACCCAGATAAGCACAATAGTGTGATCACTCACCTACAGTCAGACATCCTGGAATGTGAAGTCAAGTGGGCCTTAGAAAGCATCACTATGGACAAAGCTAGTGGAGGTGATGGAAGTCCAGTTGAGCTATTTCAAATCCTGAAAGGTGATGCTGTGAAAGTGCTGCACTCAATATGCCAGCAGATTTGGAAAACTCAGCAGTGGCCACAGGACTGGAAAAGGTCAGTTTTCATTCCAATCCCAAGGAAAGGCTAGGCCAAAGAATGCTCAAACTACCGCACAATTACACTCATCTTACAGGCTAGTAAAGTAATGCTCAAAATTCTCCAAGCCAGGCTTCAGCAATACGTGAACTATGAACTTCAGATGTTCAAGCTGGTTTTAGAAAAGGCAGAGGAACCAGAGATCAAATTGCCAACATCTGTTGGATCATAGAAAAACATCTATTTCTGCTTTATTGTCTATGCCAAAGCCTTTGACTGTGTGGATCACAATAAACTGTGGAAAATTCTTCAAGAGATGGGAATACCAGACCACCTGACCTGCCTCTTGAGAAACCTGTATGCAGGTCAGGAAGCAATAGTTAGAACTGGACATGGAACAGCAGACTGGTTCCAAATAGGAAAAGGAGTACATCAAGGCTGTATATTGTCACCCTGCTTATTTAACTTATATGCAGAGTACATCCTGAGAAACGCTGGGCTGGAGGAAGCACAAGCTGGAATTAAGACTGCTGGGAGAAATATCAATAACCTCGGATATGCAGATGACACCACCCTTATGGCAGAAAGTGAAGAGGAACTAAAAAGCCTCTTGATGAAAGTGAAAGAGGAGAGTGAAAAAGTTGGCTTAAAGCTCAACATTCAGAAAACTAAGATCATGGCATTTGGTCTCATCACTTCATGGGAAATAGCTGGAGAAACAGTGAAAACAGTGACAGACTTTATTTTTTGGGGCTCCAAAATCACTGCAGATGGTGATTGCAGCCATGAAATTAAAAGATGCCTACTCCTTGGACGGAAAGTTATGACCAACCTAGATAGCATATTAAAAAGCAGAGACATTACTTTGCCAGCAAAGGTCCATCTAGTCAAGGCTATGGTTTTTCCAGTGGTCATGTATGGATGTGAGAGTTGGCCTTTGAAGAAAGCTGAACACTGAAGAACTGATGCTTTTGAACTGTGGTGTTGGAGAAGACTCTTGAGAGTCCCTTGGACTGCAAGGAGATTCAACCAGTCCATCCTAAAGGAGATCAGTCCTGGGTGTTCATTGGAAGGACTGATGTAGAAGCTGAAACTCCAATACTTTGGCCACCTGATGCGAAGTGTTGACTCATTGGAAAAGACCCTGATTTTGGGAGGGATTGGGGGCAGGAGGAGAAGGGGATGACGGAGGATGAGATGGCTGGATGGCATCACCGACTTGATGGACATAAGTTTGGGTAAACTCCTGGAGTTGGTGATGGACAGGGAAGCCTGGTGTGCTGCGATTCATGGGGTCGCAAAGAGTCGGAGACAACTGAGTGACTGAACTGAACTGAACTGAGCTGACTGAAGTGGAAGCATAAAGAGCACTGAGGCCCTAGACGTTCCTGTTTGAGAAAGTAAGCTTTGCACCCTCTCTGCTTTCCCAACAAGGAATTAAAACATGTTTAACTCAGTAACTATCCCCAGCATCACGAGTGAGTGTTCTAAAGAATAAGCATATTTTATGTAGCTTATAGTTATTTGTTTGGGCAAATTATGAGATCACACACTGACACAGAATCAGACTCAGGCTAATGAATATACACATTTAAAAAAATATTATTCTTAAACTGAAAAACAATTAGGATATTTAAATATTAAGACATAAATCAGAAGGTTAGAACAAGTTCATTCCAAGTGAGTACAGCTCAAATCTTGAATGAATGACCTGCCCAATGACCTTCAATGAGGCTTCATTTTTCAGAAATTATATTGCTTGTCATTTGTATGAAAGACGCCCTTCTTTAAACCTAATTTTAATCATTCACTTTTTTTTTCTGCCTCAGAAACGTACTGTTTAAGCTTAATCTTTTTTTTTTTTTAAATTTTTAATGATCTCCTACAGTAGGATTTCTTCTTTGGGTTTGATATGATTCATTTGGATCAACATTGTAGAAAACCTGCAAGGTGAGGGTGTTTCTGGGTCGTGCAACCATTCAGAGAACACTTGCCTGCAGGTTGAGGACTTAGCGGCACTTTTTCACAATTTTTCCCTCCCACAGCTCAGAATATTATTTTCTTTCCTCTTGATCTGCTCTGTGCTTCTTTATATTTTAGTTCATTTTTCCCCCATGGTGACTCAAATGAAATTCGGCAGTCTCTGCTCCATAGCTTCCTATTATTCCTTCCTTTCTGTTGTAGAATTTCTCTCTCTTTTCTGATAGTTCAGTGGGTGAAGTACCTCCCTCTGAAGAGCTGTAAGCCCTTCTATCCAGCACTTAGTTTAATTACCTCCTATGTAATTTCATATTAAATTGTCTCTTTGATTCAGTAGACTGTGAGTCTCCTGAGAGCAGGAGCCGATCTTTTATTTTTATATCCTCCATAACTGGAACAATGCTGTCACACAGGAGGTTAGCAATAAACACTTAGGAACATTTATGAATCCAGAGTGAAAGGGCTTTGGGTGAGTTGCTTCCCTTGTGATATGGACAAAGCATTTTGTCTTTTTCCAACTTGTTTCTTCACATTCTCTTGTAGTTATTTTGATTGAGATAAAGTTGTGTAAAGTGCTTTGTATACTGTAAAGCAGCGGTCCCCAACATTTTTGGCACCGGGGACTGGTTTCATGGAAGACAGTTTTTCCACGGACAGGGTGATGGGTGGGTCAGGATGATCCAAGTGTATTACATTTATTGTGCACTTTATTTCTATTAATATTACATCAGCTCCACCTCAGATCATCAGGCATTTGTCCGCAGAGGTTGGGGGCCCCTGATGTAAATAAAATATATAAACATTCATGCTACTGTGTTAACTCTAGGTTTGATATTGGAAAAAATAAGAGGAATAGTGCAAACCAGTGGTTCCCACACCAGGGCGATTTTGCCTTCACAGGGTCTCTTGGGAATGTCTGGAGGGATAGTTGGTTCTCACCTCTGGGTTAGGGACGAGTACTGGCTACTGGCACCCAATGATTAGGAACCAGGGATGCAGCTACATACCATACAATGCATTGAAAAGCCCCACAATGAAGAGCCACCGCACAAATTGTCAAAAGGGCCAAGGCCTAGAAACCCTGGGTCAAACCTCAAAACACATGGTAGGTAAAACACTTTTCTTAATGTATCTGCTGCTAGACGACTGCCTGAGTTTTAGCTGTCTTACGCGTAAATAGGACTCCTCATGTTAAAGTATTTATAACTATTTAAAACTATCTTTTATAATATAAGTGTGTTTGTTTCCTCTTTGTTTAGTCTCCTAGAAACAGCCATCTTCACATGGGAGGAACTTTTGGTTTTCTCTTTCTTTAAGCACACAATGGGCTTATACGTTCCTAGTCCTCTTATATACAGACAGGCCTTGCTGACTGGTTTCAGCCAGTGCTTTGTGAATAGAAGTTATGTGAGTCCCTTAGGGCCAAAGCATTGAACAGCTGTCAGAAAACCACCCTGTTCTCTTCTGCTCTGGTCTGGTGATTACAGAAGCAGCCTGGATTCCAGAACCTCACATGGTAGACAGCTGCCTAGAAACTCACCCAGATCCACGTCAGATTTTACATGAGCAAAAATAAACCTTTTCTAGGTTAAGCCACTACCATTTGGGGCTTATTTGTTAAAGAAATTTAACTCAGAGACACATGACTACCACACTAATGAAGCTGAGAACAGTCTTGGTTGCATCGAGCACTTTATACTCAACTTGAACCATTACTGGAATAGAACTTGACCTCAGTCAATATTTTAATGCATAATTGTTGGAAGAAAGAAAAAGAAAATCATCGTCCCACTGTCTTGCTTTTCAGAGTGAAAGTGAAAAGTGAAAGTGTTAGTCACTAGCCCTGTCTGACTCTTTGTGATCGCATGGACTGTAGCCCTCCAGGCTACTCTGTCCACGGGATTTTCCAGGCAAGGATATTGGCATGGTTAGCCATTCCCTTCTCCAGGGGATCTTCCCAACCCATGGATCAAACTCAGGTCTCCTTGCATTGTAAGCAGATCAGATTCTTTAGCGTCTGAGCCACCAGGGAAGCCCCAGTCATGTCCAGTTATGTCAAATACACTAGTTCCAGACTCATGGTTTGTTTTCAAAGGTCAGAGTCTAGAAATTTTGACTAAGGTATTTTGTGATATGTAATCCTTCAACCACCAACACATATTTAAATAATGTGTAGCAAATCTTGAAAGTCACTTGAAATTCTCACTGACTCAAAATGTCATAACTGCAGACCCTGGACAATCCACTGCTGAGACTTCAGGGTCTTTTGCTACAAGAAAACTCCTGGATTAATTAGCTGTGAATTCCAGGATGTATTTCTGTCCCTGTTGAGTTGGAAGGAATTCTCAAAGCTTGCTCTCTTGCAGCCAAACAGTTTCAGTTGTTATAGGTGATAGAGGATTGTTTCCTTGCCCCCTTTAAGCTACTAACTTAAGTACTGAAGTGTGAGTAGCAGGGACTCTGGAATCAGACATCTGGAACCTACCACCTCTTACCTGTATCAATTAGGGCTTATCCCCTCATCTGTCAAATAAGGATAGTAAAAGTACCCATATTATAGAGCTGGGCAGCTAAATAGTTATTATATGGGTGTGCACTCAGTCATGTCCAACTCATGTCCAACTCTTTGCGACCCCATGGACTGTAGCCCGCCAGGCTCCTCTGTCCATGGGATTTCCCAGGCAAGAAATACTGGAGTGGGTTGCCATTTCCTTCTCCAGAGGATCTCTCCAACCCAGGGATTGAACCTGGGTCTCTTGTGTCTCCTGCATTAGCAGGCAGATCCTTTACCCACTTGTACCACCTGAGAAGCCCCAAATAGGTGTTTATAATAATATTCATCAAGAGCAAATGCTCAATTAAGGTGAACTTACATTATCTACAATAACTTTGAACTAGTATCCACAAATAGTTTCTTCAGAGTGCTTCTTGCATTAACTAGAGAAGCAATTGCTATTCTCAAGGGGGTTCTATGCTTTACCAACTGAACATTTCAAAATGTATTCAAAGGATAAAGAGTTTAAAAACATAGCATAAACTGTGTTGAAATGTGCCTTTTCTGTTGTAAAATTTTCTATTAAACCATGAAGACAGGAGAAGGCAAAATTTGTATATTCACATTTTCTCAAATGAATGGTTCAGAATATTTAACAAAATGCCAGAAAAGAAGCATATGATAAATATTCTTTCTCCTATCATTTCCATTTCCTTTTAAAATCTCCAGGCAATTGAATAAAAATTGGAATGACTAGTTTAGACATGAAAATCATACTGAAAATTTAAAAAGCAGATAAATTGATTAAAAAATGGCCTTTGGTGGATTCAAAGTAGATATCCAATTCAATATAAGGATCGGTTGTAAAGCTGATGATGGTACTTTCCTTGGAAGACTGTGTCAACTAACTCTGTGAAGAAATAGTTAAAAGTTTATTCCTGCCCCCACACAACTGTATGGCCTCCACAAGAGTCTGCAATGTAAAGTACCAAAAATCTCCTACAAACTGAGAAAAGATTATAATTGCATTTGGCTCTATGATCTCATGAATACTAGATTATCCTACACAATATAGAAACAGAATGCAGTAAGGAGAATTGTCCAAACTAGCTAGAATTTCATTTATATTTTGCCAAGCTATTCTACAATAACCATTGAAAATTGTATGAAAGAAACATAGTATTAAAATTATAATGGTTACATAGCAGTATATAACCTATGGGAAAATAGTGAAAAATTTCATTGATACACCTAAAATATTTGTTACATTTACAATTACTTGAAATTATGCTAATAATAAGGGCACTTTGTGCTTTTGTTCTAATCATATTATATTACTGTAGACTTTTAAGAAAAATGAGAGACAGAATTTAAGTGGAAGTGCAGACAGAAAAATTGCTTACACATGCACAGCAAAGAAACTGACAAGAAGGGAACACAGTACTAGCTATTCAATAGCTTCTTAACGTAAGATCTATTTTTAGCACATTTTATACATTTATCAAATGTACTGCATATTTATGAATATTATCTTTCTATCACATTGTGCAGAAAGCAGGGCATATATTTTTAACTCCATTTAAACCTGAGAGAATATAGACTGAGATGTTGTGATCTTTGAGATCACTTAAGAAGTGACACAACTAGAAATTTCTCTAAATCTTATGTCTTTATTTCTTAAAAGATCACAAGTTTAGTCAATGGATAAATCTAAAATGTGAACTCAAGTCTTGGAATAGGGTCTAGTGGTCTTTCAATACTGACTCATGAAGAATTTTTTACTGAATTATAGTTGATTTATAATGTTGTGTTAGTTTGTGGTATACAGCAATGTTCTGTGATATATGCATGTACTCTTTTCCATATTCTTTTCCATTATGGTTTATTATAAGATAGTGAATATATTTCCCTGTGCTATACAGTAGGTAGGACCTTGTTGTTTATCTAGTTTATATACTGTAGTTTGTATCTGCTAATCTCAAACTTCTAATTTATACTTCCCCCACCCCCTTTCCCCTTTGGTAACTATAAGTATTTTTTTTACTATGTCAATGAATTTGTTTCATTTGTATTGTATTTAAGAGTCCACCTAGAAGTGATATGGCATTTGTCTTTCTCTTTCTGACTTACTTCACTTAGTAATAATAACCTCTAGTCCATCCACAGTTGCTGCAAATGTCATTACTTTGTTCTTTTTTTATAGCTGAGTATATATACAGTAGTATATTTTCTACTGTATGTGTATATATATGTGTAAGGGCTTCCCAGGTGGTGTAGTGGTAAAAAATCCACCTGAAAATGCAGGAGACGCAAGAGACGTGAGTTCCGTCCCTGGGTCGAGACAATCCCCTGGAGGAGGAAATGGCAACCCACTCCAGTATTCTTGCCTAAACAATCCCATGAACAGAGGAACCTGGCAAGCTACAGTCCATGGGTTGCAAAGACAAGACTGAGCATACACACATGTGATGTATATTCATCTGTTGATGGACATTTAGGTTGCTTTTATGTGTTGGCTATTATAAATAGTGCTGCTATGAACATTGGGGTGCATATGTTTTTTTCCAGGCACACATTCTTTTGGTCTTGTTTTTTCCAGGTCACACATTCTTGATATTGGTCCAAGTCCAACATCAATGGAGTGGGAAAATATCCTCCACTTTCCATGGGGAAAGGAAGAAATATTTTCTGAAAATAAAATCTAATTTTTCACACTTATGCTATATTTCATTTTGCAGGGGGCTCTTTCTGGGTGATTTTCTATTGCTATTTTTTGCAAATATATTTTTTTTTTCCATTCTTCTTTGCTTTTTGCTCCATTTTATAACAGGATTATATTCTTTTTAAATAAAAAGATCTGCCAAGTCCAGCCGACTCCAGTCAAACCTTATGGAGCCCCAGCCAGTTAAAGCCTAGTGAGCAAGAAAATGAATACTTGTTTTTGCATAACACTGAGCTCTAAAGAAGTTTGTTATGCAGCATTATTGTCATAATAATAACTAATACTAGATGAAAATACAAAAATCAAAAGAAACCAAAAAGACTCAGTCTAAGATTTTAAGTAGCCAAATAGTAAAACTCTCACAATGAGAAAACAAAGAAAATAAAGAATTTAGAAAAGAAATAATACAAGAAAAATTTCAAGAACTGATTGACACAAATTTCCACCTTGAAAGAGCTCAATGATTACAAAAATATTCACACCAGTGCAGATATGGAATTTCAGAAAATCAAGAATAAAGAGGAGGCTAAAACTTTTCATACAAAATAGTTTAATTTTTACTATTAAATTACATTAAATAGTATTACATTAGTAATAGTAATAAGTAGTATTACATTAAAATAATGTAATTTTAACCATTACAAAAAAGGTTGAGCAGAAGGGCATTGGACTTGATAAAGCAATGCTGAAAGCAAGAATTCAATAAACAAATGCCTTTGAAATTAAAATTGAGAGGGTAAAAATTCTAATCTAGAATCATAACTATTCAACCATTAAATCAAATATAAGAGTATAATAGTAGCATTTTCAGGCATGTAAGGACTTAAATATTTACTTTCAAAGCACCTTCTCTGAGAAGTTACTAAAAAACATGGTCCAGTTAAGATGAGGTAGACTTGGGGTCCAAGATGTCAGAGCTCCAACATATAAAAGAAATGAAGGAAGTTTCCAGAATAACAGCAAAGGAAAATTCTATTTGACCGAAATTTGACTAATTCCCTAATTCCCCAAATTAGGGAAAGGATGAATATCCAGCACGAATATCTTCATGGAAAATCATGGAACTAATAGTTTACCTGATATACTATTTGATGAGATATTTTACAGGTCTCTTTGAGAGTTTAGGGGAGATATCAGAATAAAGACAGAACATAAAGAAGAAGCAATAAATTATTACTTATAAGGAAAAAAAAACCAAGATCCTTTTGAAAGGACTGTATCGGTAATATGTGTTCTAAGTCACTTCAGTCGTGTTGAACTCTTTGCAACTTTATGGACTGTAGGTTCCTCTGTCCACGGGATTCTCCAGGCAAGGTACTGGAGTGGGTGGCCATTCACCCCTCCAGAGGATATCCCCCACCCAGGGATCGAACCCACAACTCTTAGGTCTCCTGCATTGGGAGGTGGGCTCTTTACTGGTAGTGCCACCCGGGAAGCCCATTGGAAATATACTATATTCCATTAAGCATTTTACACACATAATATTTTTACTTCATATTTGAATTATGCATGCCACATGACTTAGTTTGGTTTCTTCAGAAATTCAACTCAAAAATAGTTTCAAGTGTAAGTAGTTTATTTGGAAAGTAAAGGAGACACTGGCATGGGAACAAGGAGGTGAGAGGAAAGAAAAGCTCACAAAACAAGGGAAGCCAAAAAGTAACTGCAAACTGCCTTCTGTATCCCAAAAGGCTTCATATCATCAGTATAACTTTAAAATCAACTGTTTTTACCCAATATTTTATAGATTTCTCCATGTATTCATGTAGGATTCATTTACTTTATCTCCAGTGAGTTACCCCACTATTTACATATACAAATCATAGCTCATTTTTTCCTTTTCTTTTGTTTCTACTTTTTCCCCTCTTACAGTCAATGATGGTGCATTGTACGTGACCTTGTGAACGTCTGTAAAAAGTTGAGCTTTGTTTTTGGCTTTGGTTTTTGTTTTTAGCATAGATATGGGATTACTAGGTGTGACCGTTTATGTTATGAGTCAACTCGCGGAGGCCACAGTACCCAGACACTGGTCAAACATATCTGGATGTTGCTTTGAAGATGTTTTTTAGATGAATTTAACATTTAAATCAGTAAACTTCGAGTAAAGCAGATCACCCTCCGTAATATAGTTGGACCTCATTTAAATAGTTAAAAGCCTTGAGTAAAAGACTGACCTCCCCTGAGGAAGAGGGAATTCTCAGCAGGCTGCCTTCAGGGTTAAGCTGCAACATCACCTCTTCCCAGGTCTCTATCCTGCCGGCCTGTCCCACACATTTTGGACTTGCCAACCTCTATAATCATGATAAAAGGCAATTTCTTAAAATTAAGGAATCTCTCTCCCTCTTTTTATATTTTTAGTGTATGTGAGCTCTAATTGCTCCACATCTTTGCCAGCGATTGGTATTTGTCAGCACTTTTTAATTTTTGTCAATCTAGAAGGTGTGAAAAGATTTCACATTGATTTATGGTTTAAATTATCATTTCCCTGATGACTAATGAGGCTGGTCATATTTGCATATGTTTGTGGGCTATTTGAATCCTCTTTTGTGAAATATCTTTTTTAGTCTTTTTCTCTCATTCTTCTATTTTGTCATATGTATTTTCTTAACAATTTTTATTCATTATATGCTTCAAAATTGAGCTTTTTAAAAATTGCATGGCACATATATTTCCCTATTAACTTTTGGTCTCCTAAAGGGAAATTTTTTTAAGTTTTATGTAGTCCAACTTAGCCTATTGTCCTTTGCCATGATGGTTTTTGTGAATGCTTTAAAAATCCTAACTTATTCTGAGATCATAAAGATATTTTTCTATGTCATGTTCTATAACAGGGGCTGTCTGAAATAGAACTACCATATGGGATACAGGTTATCACACATAGGTACCTGCATTCACATATTCACTGCAGTATTATTCATAAGAGCAAGACTGGAAACAGTGTAAGTGTCCATCAATGGATGAATGGATAAAGATGTGGTATATACACAACAAAATATTATTCAGACCTGGGGAAGAAGGAAATCCTGTAATCTGTGACAACATGGATGAAGCTTGTGGGCATTATGCTAAGTGAAAGAAGTCAGAGAAAGACTGCATGGTGTTACTTAAATGTGGAATCTAGAAAGGCCAGACTCATAAAAACTGAATATGATGATGATTACTGGGGCTGAGGGTGGGGGAAATGGGGAGATGTCAATTGAAGGGCACAAACTCCCAGCTAAGGTGGATAAGTTCTGGGGATCTAATGTACAACATGATGACTGTAATTAGCAATACTGTATTATATTTTTGAAAGTTGCTAAGAGTAAGTCAGATGTTCTCACCACGAAGAAGAAGTGGTAATTATAGGATGTGATGGAAATGTTAGTTAAGGCAATGGTGGTGATTATTATGCAGTGTATTTAAGTGTAATCAAATCAGCACAGTGTATACCTTAAACTTACACAATGTCAATTTTATCTCAATAAAGCTGGGAAAAAATTAAAGGAATTTTCAGCAATGATATAGAAGTTCTTTAGTTGTGTTAACCAATATGGTCACCACTAGACCACATATGGCTATTGAGAACTTAAAATATAGCTGTTGTGACCAAGGAAATACTTTAAAATTTTTAATTTAGTTTAAATTGCTGCATATGGCCAGTGGCTGCTACATTGGATAGAAATTATTCAATTGTGTTCTCAGACTATAATAGGATTAAACTAGAAATCAGTAACAGAATAGTTGGGAAATCCCAAAATATTTCTGAATTAATATACTTTAAATAATCTATGGGTCAAAACAAGTCACTCAGTTGCGTCTGACTCTTTGAGACCCCATGGACTGTAGCAAGACTACTGGAGCGGGTTACCACGCCCTCCTCTGGGGGATCTTCCTGACCCAGGGATCAAAATCACGTCTTTTATGTCTCCTGCACTGACAGGTGGGTTCTTTACCATTAACACCCATTAAAAGGAAGCCCATTCTATAAGTCCAGAATTATGGTATTATCAATTCCTGATATTGTTATAAATAACTGGATAGATAAATAAATGGGAGAAAAGACAAATCTACATGCAGAAGAATTCAAAATAGTTTATGTAGTGATTCTGCCCTCACATTTCAAATCCCTTTTGTTCACAGGTCAACTGTACTTAGCCAGTTCAGTTCTATTCAGTTGCTCAGTCGTATCCAACTTTTTGTGACCCAGTGAACCGCAGCACGCCAGGCCTCCCTATCCATCACTATCTCCCGGAGTTTACTGAAACTCACGTCCATTGAGTCGGTGATGCCATCCAACCATCTCATCCTCTGTCATCCCCTTCTCCTCCTGCCTTCAGTCTTTCCCAGCATCAGTGTCTTTTCAAATGAGTCAACTCTTCACATCAGGTGGCCAAAGGATTGGAGTTTCAGCTTCAACATCAGTCCTTCCAATGAACACCCAGGACTGATCTCCTTTAGGGTGGACTGGTTGGATCTCCTTGCAGTACAAGGGACTCTCAAGAGTCTTCTCCAACACCACAGTTCGAAAGCACCAATTCTTCTGTGCTCAGCTTCCTTTATAGAAGTACTTAGCCAGTACTTCTCAAAATTGTTAAGGCCATCAGAAATGTGAAAAGTCTGAGAAACTATCAGAGCCAAAAAGAGCCTAAGAAGACATGTTCACTACATATAGTGTGGTATCCTGAATGAGATTCTGTAACAGAAAAAGGGCATTAAGTCAAAACACAGGATATCCAATAAAGTATAGACTTTGGTTAATTGTATCAATACCAATTCATTAGTTGTAACAAACGTACAATATTAATGTAAGATATTAACAACAGGGGAAAGCAGGTATGAGGTACATAAGAACTCGCTGTACTATTTTTGAAGTTTTCTGTAAATCTAATGCTATTCTAAAATAAAAAGTTTATTTAAAAACTTAATAGGTATATGTTGAAAATCTCTTCTCAAAAACTGGGTTTTCCTACTCCTCCATTTTGATTGGCAGCCCTAGTTAGAGAAATAAAATATGAAAAATAAGATGTATGATTGAAAAGAAAAAATGTTTCCATACATAGAAAATACAATTCTATAAAATTTTAGAATTATCAGGGTCTTTGAATCTAAATTCATTCTACACAAATCAACTTTATTTTTATAAGCCAGCTACACACAATTCAAGACCTCTTCATATGACTGAAAGATATTAAGACCTACATAAATGATAGATATACCATGTAAATATTTTTGAAGACTCAGTTTTTCAGTTCTCCTCAAATTGATTTAGGGACTCAATATAATTCCATGCAAGTCCCAGCAGGCATGTTTGTGAACAATGAGATGCTGATTCTAAGATGTATATGGAAATGCAAAGGAACAGGAAAGGCTATAACAAAAAACCTGAAAAAGAATTACATAATAACTAAGGCAGGTGAGGGCCCTCCTGGTGGCTCCGCAGTAAAGAACTCACCTGCAGTGCAGGAGACCTGGGTTCGATCCCTAGGTCGGGAAGATCCCCTGGAGAAGGAAACAGCAACCCACTCCAGTATTCTTGCCTGGAGAATTCCATGGACAGAGGAGCCTGGTGGGTCATAGTCCATGGGGTTCCAGAAAAGCTGGACATGATTTAGCAACTAAACAACAGCTAAGGCAAATGATTGGTGTCAGCAGAGACATAGACTAATGGAAGAGATGAGAATGCAGAAACAAACCTAGTCTTATATGACCATTGGAATTAAGACTAAGGCAGCACTGCAGAGGAATGAGAAAGGGATGGTCTTTTCAATAAACAGCCCGGGGTCCATTGGCTATCCACATAGTAAACAAATGCAACCTGGCACCTACTTTCAATATTTCCTTTAGAGTAGGCCAGCTGATTAGTGTAGTTTTTGTTGTTCATTCAGTGATTACTTCCTAAATGGCATTTTCCTATTTTATTCATAAAATTTATAACTATCTGAATTATTTCACTTATTGGCTTTTTAATTATCTGTCTTGTTTCCAGTATTGCATAAAGTCCTTGAGAAAAAGAATCTTCTCTGCTGTGCTGAAACCAGTGTACTTGGAATATCTAGAACATTTCTTGGCACCGTCAGAAGCTTTTTAATAAATAAATGAATTCATAAATCTGCCAGGAAAATTTGGACTGAGAATAGCAGGTAATCCCTTGATCTGGCACTTGAATGTTGAGACAGAGTTTACCTGGGAGAGCCTGCGTGCTAAGTTGCTTGAGTCATGTCTGACTCTTCGCAACCCTATGGACTGTAACTCCTCAGGCTGCTCTGTCTAGGGAGATTCTCCAGGCAAGAATACTGGAGTGGGTTGCCGTGCCCAAGAGGATCTTCCTGACACAGGGATCAAACCCACGTCTCATGTCTCCTGCGTTGGCATGCAGGCTCTTTACCACTAGCGCCACTTGCAGAAGCCTTTGGAAGAGCCTGGGGTGGAGTAAAGGTTAGGAGTATATTCCAGATGGGGAGTATAGTACATATCAAGTGTGAGTAAATGTGAGAGGGTATTACAGGGTGACTTTCTAAAGAGGCCATCCCTCTAGGCAGTAAATGGAAATGTTTGTTTAAAATAGAGTTTTATTTATTCAGTCACAAGACTCAGAACCTCTTTGGAGATGGGCCTAGTGTGTAATCTGTTTTAACAAACCCTGTTCACTTAAGATTGAGAACCACCAGATCCAAGCCATTATCCTTCCTTTAGCTGGGACCACTTCTAATTTTAAATCATTTACATGCACTTTTTTTTTTTTTTAGCACCACAATTCTATTTTTAATGCCAGTGGAAACCTAGGAAGGTGAAAGAAAAAAGAAACTCATAAAAATCTATGGTAATCTGTAGGTATGAAACAATATATTGTACTAAGGCAGTAAGGGAAAATTTCTCTTTCCTCAAGCTGAAGACTACTGAAAGGGCTCTCAGTTGAGTGAACATAAAAGCCGTAAGCCAGCTGGCCATAAAACACCTTTAGAGACATAGCCATGATTTTTCAGTAGCTATTCTATTAAAGATTTTATTCCACCTTGACTTAGAAGTCAATTTTAAACCGTCTCCACTTCTGAAAAACATTTTTCAGTTATTGTCAGAGGCTAGGCTGAGTGGCAGGCTTTAGTTTACTTAAAGAAGCTACCAGAAGATTTCAGCCCCAGGTGTTTCTAAATATTATGGGGGGGGGAGGACAACCCTCCATGTTACAAACACAGCAGGCAAGGTAAGGCCTCCTATCTTTCTTCTTTTAAATGAAAGCCCTCAATACTGTTTTTCAATCAATTCCTAGCATCTAGCTCAGTCTCTACCACGGAAACGCTTAAAATTTAAGACATTCATGGTTTTTTGGGGAGTTAAAATAAGATCGTTTTAGTGGCCATGTGTCTTCTTCCTCAGATTCCCTCCTTCATCAATACAAAAGAGTTTTCAGTCCTTTCTCAAGTTCAGAGTCATCTGTCCACTGGCGATCAATCAAAGGCAAGGATCTCCACGTGCTAACCTCCCTCGGGGCAGAACCAGGGAAGGAGATTGATTCCCACACCCTCGCCTTCCAGGCTGGAGTCCCGCCTGGACCACCGCTTCTGGCCCCTCCGCGCGCTCTGTCTAGGGGCTTTCACCACCTGGCTGGGTGGTCTGACCTTGACCCGCCTCGTCCCCCTCGCCGTCGGCGCTCAGCTACCCTCCGCGGCCACCAGGGGGCGGCCGAGCTCGGCGCCGC
This sequence comes from Cervus elaphus, assembly GCF_910594005.1. Classification (NCBI taxonomy): domain Eukaryota; kingdom Metazoa; phylum Chordata; class Mammalia; order Artiodactyla; family Cervidae; genus Cervus; species Cervus elaphus. The sequence continues at coordinate 30,170,848 of NC_057840.1, forward strand.
CGCGAGAAGGGGACGCCCGGGGAGAGGAAGTGCCGCGAGTTCTGGCCCGGCCCGCGCAGAGCGCAGGCGGCGGCGAGCTGCGGCCTCTCGCCCGGGCCTCCCCCGCCAGGCCAGTCCCCCCCGGCCTTTCCCCGCCCCGCGCGGGCTGCCAGCGGCGGCGGGTTCCGGGTCCTGTGACCCGTCAGGCGGCGCGGCGGGAAGGGCGGCCGGTCTCGGAGAAAAGTTTCGACGGCCGACGGGGCTCTCGGGGCGCCGCGGGGAGGGCGCGGCCGGGCGTGGCCCCCGAGCTCGCCGAGAGCGGCCGGAGGGCGGAGCGGGGTCCGGGGCGCTCATGGCGGGCGGCGGAGCCGGGGACCCGGGCCGGGGGGCGGCCGCCGCCGCGGCGCCGCCGGAGACCAGCGAGCACCTCTTCAAGGTGCTGGTCATCGGCGAACTCGGCGTGGGCAAGACCAGCATCATCAAGCGCTACGTCCACCAGCTCTTCTCCCAGCACTACCGGGCCACCATCGGGGTGGACTTCGCCCTCAAGGTCCTCAACTGGGACAGCAGGACGCTGGTGCGCCTGCAGCTGTGGGACATCGCGGGTAAGCGGGTGGCCGGAGCCGGGGACGTGCGGGGAGCCCGAGGCGGGCGGGCGGCGGCCTCCGGTCAGGGGGCGCCCGCGGGGTTTCCCCGCCGTCGGAAGCCTCGGGGATGCGGCGGGGGGGGCGGGGCGGCAGCCCTCGGCCTCCGTGCTTCTTTCTCCGTCCTCTGCCAGGACTTGCCTGCCCGAGTAAGTTTAAAAGAAAGGGACGAAACCACCTGGAATGATGGAAGGGGATGTTGGACTCCAGGGGGAATCAGCACAGTGGAACAGGCGATGGTAGTCGAAGAATTTAAAAGCAGAACAGGATAAATAAATGCGTAGAGAAACTAACCCTGGTTAGACGCCTCAGCTCGGTGTGTGGAAAGCGCTGGTGTTTTTAAGAGATCGGAGGCCCTCTGCTTTGGAGCTCTCATCTGACCAGAGGTGAGAAAGCCACGGAGGCTTTCCCCGAAGTTTTCATTCTGAATCTTGACGAGGACGAGGGAGGGGAAGGGGCTGGCTCCTCTCATTCGCTTTAACATTTTACAGATAAGAACAGAGGTTCAGAGTGGTTGAACGACTTACCCAAAGTTACAGTCCTAGTTAGGGACACCCCCAAACTAGAAACCAGGGTTTCTTTTCAGAAGGGTTTTCATCTTCATCATCCACCTTGAGTCTGAGACCCTTCCTTGGGACCGAAACCCCATTCTTTGTACGTCGTGCCCGCATTTCTAGGGGAGGCCACCCAGGCAAAGATTGGGGAAAACTTCTCTTGAAACCTTATGCTCCTCTTCCCCGCCCCCCCTCCGTGAACCAACACCTAGCCCCACTCCTGCCTCCCCACACCCAATGTGTAATATTATTTCCCTGGCATTTCCCAATGCTTTCCATTGTCATTTTGGAGCATAGTACCCCTGTGTGAGGAGGGTACAGATTCTCCTTACTCTAATGTATGAAAACTTGAACTCTGGCTGGTATGGTGGGTTGGATGTGTGCATTTAATAAGCCATTAACTTTGGGAAAGTTGAAATATGGAAGAGGTACCAGGAATTACCCTGTTCAGTCATTATGGGTGTTACATTCAGTCTGCCTTCGAGATGGGGGCATGTTCAGGGTCAAAGAGCCCATCCTTCATCCTCCACTTGTATGACTGAAGCCTGTTAAAGGTGTGGTCACCCAACTGGTGAAGAGTCAGGGACCCAGGTCTGTCTGCTGGGTAGTGCTCTTTTCATCAACAGCTTATTACATATGAGATGATATTGAAGAAATATCACATATATACTCATTTATTTAAGACGAGGCTTCTCTACCTCCGATAGGAAAATAAAGTGATGTATGTCATCTCTAAGAAAGGGGGATAGTCAGCCTTTGGGCTCAGCTTGTTTTTTTGTTTTTTTCTTTTTTTTCGGTTACAGAAAACCAAATGTTCGTTTGAAAAGTTTTGAAAAGTCATCTTTTGAAGCCAGAGGCTTCTTTCGAAACACTTCCTGCTTTTTCACAGAGCACTTATGAGTAAGAGTATTGCTCCTTGACAAAGTCGTGGATTCTAAAGGTTGCCTTACCATGTGATAATCATTCTACCGAAATCTTCAGCGTAGCTGTGAATTTCCATGAAGATGATTTTAAATCTCTGCCTAGGAGGATTGTTGAGTTTGCTTTATTCTTCATGTAAAATAGTGTGGTGTTTAGCAATTAAATTGGGATTGGGTCCTTCTGCAGGTAAATAAAATTTTTTTTTATGGCACAGTTGTGTTTTTTTAAGCTTCAAGGAAAAATACTTCTGTTTGGAGACTTGGGAAAGCAGAAGCATGAGTTAGAGTTTTCTTCCCCTTTTTCATCCTGCTTAACCAGACCTGTTTTACCAGGAGGGGAACGTATTCAGTTTCTACCAGACTCTGGTACATATCGGCCTAGGTGGAATTTTCTTGCAGTTTTGCCTAAATGCAAAGCTTGAGCCTTTCCAGGAAGGAAAGCAGACCTTTCAGAATCTCCAAAAGGGATTCCATCCAGCAGGTACACACCAACAATTAACAAGATTAGAGGTAAACTTATGAGATGATTGGAAATTATAAGGTTCATCTTTTAAATAAGGTTTTCAGTATTTAAGGAAACGAAGAGCAAAAAATAATGTGGCTTTAACTTAAGGTTTAGGGAGCTCTATCATTAACTCTATCATTAGCAAACCAAGGTTTGGTTTGAATATTTGAGCTACTAGTGAATCCTGGCTCATACCATTTGAATTAAGTAGTCATGATGTAATGGAGGCAAAGTGAAGGTCACTCCAAATAGTTCCCCATGGCTAAACATATTTGCCTTGTGTAGCAACAAAGTTGATTTGTATTTAATTCTCAAAGGGGGAAGGTATTCCTTGATTGCAAAATAGTAGGTGGAGTTAGCCACTCGACATGACTAACTTAAGGTGTGCTGTTATTACTGGTTAGACTTTTGTTGCTGCTTTAGAAGTGGGAAAGGTGTAAAGAAATTCTGTCAGGTCTCTATACTTGAAAGCTCTGGCAAGCATAACAGGCTGGAATTACCCTAATGTTTTCTGTAAATGTAGCCAAGCAGTTTAAGCTAAACTCTTCAAATTGAGAACCATAGTGACTCATGGATACAGGCCTTATAAATCCTCATTACATCAAATGAATGCAGCTTTAAAGTACAGATGCAATTTAACACAATTTTGTGTTAGGCAGTTCCTTTCTTTTACTTCATATCTGCTTTGAGACTGCTGCTCAACACATTACTGAGATATACTGAAATATTGAAGTCTTTGATAAGATTCTAAAGAGAAAGTTTAATAAATGTATACTAAATTAGGATGCAATATCTGATCTTCCTTTTAACATGTATTATAGATGAATTGAGTATTTGGCTCACTACTTATTATAAGCTTATTAGCAACTGTAGAATTTTCCAAGTAGATTGAATGGTTGGTCTAGGCTAAATCTTTTTTTTTTTTTTTTAAAGCTTGTCCATTTAGATCTAGTATAATTTAGTCTGCATGCATTCATTGCAGTGATTTGCTTTTATAGGGAAGGCAAAATTTTATCTCTACCTTCTTAGAACTTTCAGCTGGTCCTGAGAATTAAGTTAATGTAAGACAGATTAATAGCTGAAATTTATTTGACAGTGAAAGTCACTCAGTCATGTCCGACTCTTTGTGACCCTTTGGGCTATGTAGTCCATGGCATTCTTCAGATGAGAATACTGGAGTGGGTAGCCTATCCCTTCTCCAGCAGATCTTCCCAACCCAGAAATCGAACTGAGGTCTCCTGCATTGCAGGCGAATTCTCTACCAACTGAGCTATCAGGGAAGCTTTATGTAACACAGGAGCCCTCATAAGGAAAGGAAGAACCCCCAAAAGTACAAAAATATAAATGCTTTTATACTAGGTTGAACAAAGGCAGCTATAGAAAAATAACCAAACTCTGTAGGATACTAAAGGAAGATAAGAGCTATTTTAACAAGATCTGCTTCTGCAGAATTCTCTCTGTTTGATCATCTCTGGTGATGAGCACAGTTCCTTCCTTCCTTCCTTATTGGGGAGGACATCTTTCACATGGGAGTTTTATCTCCTGATTTAAGGAAGAAGAAAGGGAGGTTGGAGTACCCATCTTGCCCTTGTTTTTCAAGTGCCCTTAGTTCAAATAATACTTTTGCCATAGTGGCATTAGAATAGGCAGGGAGCCTATTCTACCACTCTTCAGTTTTTAGTATCAAAATTTCTTTATAAAAATCTGAGTAAAAAAAAGAAAAAATCTGAGTATACTCCTTTGGGCCAGAGAACAAATCAGAAACAATGTACTCTGAAATTCACGTAAATATGATTTATCAGAGCATAAAATTCATGCTTGGAAGACCTTATAAGTTATATAAACCATACTTAGATTGACTTTTGAGCCATACTTAGATTCACTTTCGAGTTTTTTGATTCCCATCTGAAAATAAAATGTGGATCTTGTCTTCTTTGTTCTCTCTCGCATATTGCCAATTGCTGTAACTAGTGGTCTCTTCTTGTTTTCTTTGATAATGCTCCAACTCTTCATGAGCAAGAGCCTGGAATATTATCTCATGCTTTCTTGACCTTCAGAGTGAATCAGTCAAGGATTGTTCATGTTCAAATATGAAGAAGCAGTTCTTTGAGGAATTAGTCTCTGTTATATGTAGTCTCTTAGTCCTGCAGTTACTTTCTTAGGGCTTATTGTGGGTCAGTTACTTAATAATTCATTTAAAAGGATTGAAATAAAGTCTTTATTACATCTGACTTGTACAGTCTTGCCATCTTCAGCCTTATTCTGGCTCAGTTTTGTGCTGAATTCCAAGCAAAGCCTACTATCCCATTTTACATCTGCAAATCTTCCTTACTTCATAAGCCCTGACACAACCTTTGGGTTCCCCGGTCTGGACTGCGCTTTCACAAATGCCCAGACAGGAATTTCAACATAACAGCATATTTGTGTAACTGGCATGAAGAAAATTCCCCTGGTAATGTCGTGCCTGTTGCCTTTCCTTCTTTTGAATATGTTACCATTCTTAATTCCAGGTCAGGTAAAAGTTGCTCAGGTTAGTGGTGCAGAGAGCCAAGTTCTGATAAGAAGTACTAAAATTTGACTTGGCTGCTAGCCATTTGCTTAATCAGCCTATTGTTTGAGTAGGATTAAAGGCTTTTAGAGACCCTATGGTGTAAACCCAGGGAGTTGTGGTAAGCTGACCAAGAAAACACAGGTAATCCATGGCACAGGTCTCATGTCTCTAATAGCAGAGTGGATTTTTGGTAATGTAAGAGTGACATAAACTTTTGTCTAAATTTGCAAATGTTCTGGTCAGCTCTGTTTTGGAGCATGTGACTCATATTTCATACCTATTGTAATCATTACCATCTCTTTATGTCATCGGTCCAGAATTTCTAGTTCTTGTACTTAATTATGAAGCATACTACTTCCCAGGCAGACACTTTTTGATCGGCTGCATCTCTCTCTCTCTCTCTCTCTTTTTTTTTTTTTGGTACATTTTGAAAGACTCTCCAAACTGTCGACTTCTCTGAAGTTAATGAAGCTATTTTATTGGTATTTGGTTGTAGAGCACACCCTGGAAAACAAGGTAATAATTACAGCTGTTTGTCTGGACTACTCTGTGATCCTACAGATTAAACCTGTATGCTATGCATTATTCCAGAGGTGCAGTGTTATTTTCAAATATATCTTAGGAATTTCAGCCTTGTGTGTATATATGGTATTCTGACCTTCCAAAATGGCAACCCACTCCACTGTTCTTGCCTGGAGAATCCCATGGACAGAGGAGCCTGGCTGGCTACAGTCCATCAGGTTGCAGAGTCGGGCTTGACTTAGTGATTTAGCAGCAGCAGCAGCTTCCTGACCTTCCAGCTTTCTTAAGCTTTTGATATGTAAATTTCAATGATTCTTCTTCTTTTTTAAAAGATATTTTTATTGTATAGCCGATTAACAATGTTAGGATAGCTTCTTATTCCCTTTTAACATGTACTCAAGGTTTTGTTTTTATTCAAGTGCAATGAGATCATCATTAAAAGAGACAGTTTGTTACTGATAGTTCCCTATAGGAGGGACCAGGTCAAGCCTTGCGGGACCACACAGGGAAGCACCAGGGTCATTTAGGAGGCAGAAGGAGCTGGGAGAAAGCAGAGCAAGGATTACAGCCTTTTTTGTGATTTTTGAAGAAAGACCTCACAGCATAGGCAAGCTGAGCAAGCTTAGGATTGGATAGTTTGAAAGATTTCAGTTTGCCGAGGGCTATAGGGATGATCCCTCACTGTCTCTGACCTAGACTGCAAGAGCCTGACAAAACAAAGCAAGTAGAGGAGAAGGACTCAGGATTGATTGATTTGCATATTGAAGATATGCTCTCAGCAAGTTGTTTGCTGTAATAACTAGATAACCCTGGGCGGCTGGGGGTGGGGTGGGGTGGGATGGGCAGTCCAGCCCCTCCCCTGGTCTACAAGGCCCCAAGATGTCAAAGTATCATAAAATATATTAAAAAAAAAACCAAAACCTGATGAATACATATTTCTAGGCGCTTATTAAAATGGACTAAGAGATGAGAAAAAGTAATCTTCCAAAGAAAAAAACTTTGAAGGCCTTAGATTTGGAGTCCAAGAATAGCATATCCTCAAAATAGTGAGGATTTCACACTTAATCAACACTTAAGTAGTAGAAAGTGGGCTCAGTCAACAAGTTTAAGTTGCACTGTGGCTGTAGAGATCTTCTCTTGGATGGTGAAACAGTGTTGACTTACGTGAGGAGATTTCTGGAGGTGAGATAAATGATCAAGAAAAAGGTGTTTAGAATTTTATTCAATTATATTTTCAAAAAGAGCTTCTGCACTTTTTACAGTCATGGAGGCTAGAAACGTGTGATTTCTTCACTCTTATTTTGAGAGTGACAAACCACATAAAAATAAATAAATAGCGGTGGTTACTTTAAGGCTTTGTGTTGGTCTTTCTGACAGGAGATCTTACATTCTCTTCTTCCTCATTTTTTTCACTCACTTCTATCCAGATATTTTCCTTAAGCATTTTCTGTAGTGATTTTTGATGGCTTTGAAATTAAGCTAAATATATATTGGATTTTTTGGTGTTTTGTGGTTTTTTTGTTGTTTGTTTGTTTTTTAGTGTGACTGTATGGGACCTGCTCTTTCAGACTCATCTGAGGTGCTTAAATGCATCTTCCTTAGCATCAGCTATAAGCAGAACTGGCTTCATCTGTCAAACATCCCCATAAATCATGGTTCAACAAGAGAAAAGTTAGGTCCCTCACCTAATAAGTCCATTGTTGAGCAGTCCATGGCTGGTGAACAGAACCATTCATTCTTCAGGGACCAAAGCTGACATTTCACCACTCAGCTATTCCCTGATTGTATTCTTTGCCTTTCTGGTCTAGTCGGACATCCATGCCTTGTTGCAAGGACAGCTGGGAAATCTAGGGCTTTTTCTGTTTGTTTTCAAACTGGACACACTGCTTCCCCAAATGAAATTCTGTGAAGGGATACTGAAAAGGCAACTAGCAATACTCCATGCTTAACAAGTCAGAGTTCCTAGAGGGAGGGCCTGGAAGTGTGTAATTTACCAGGCACCACGGGTAGTCTTTCCCAGGTGGCGCTAGTGGTAAAGACCCCACCTGCCAGTGCAGGAGACATAAGAGACACGGGTTTGACCCTGGGTCAGGAAGATCCCCTGGAGAAGGGCATGGCCACCCACTCCAGTCTTCTTGCCTGGAGAATCCCATGGACAGAGGAGCCTGGTGGGCCACAGTCCATGGGGTCACAAAGTATCAGATGCGACTGAGCGCACACAGCGTGGGCGATCTGATCCATGCTCAAGCTGAGAACAGTGGTTCTGTCTTGCCCGTGCTGACTGTTGCCAACAGACCCATCCTCTTACTGCACTCCACTGAACAAGTCTGCTGCTCCCCGGCTTCCTTGACACACACCTTTCCTGGCCCCCAAGTTCCTCCTTATCTCTTTTGCTGTCTCAAGAGGTGATGTAAGGACATAAGATAAATTACACGACAGAGATGGGCCATGTCTTGCTCTCATTGAATGCTGTTCTTAGGAAAAAACCAATATCTCAAACTTCCAAAACTATTCCGACTTTGGACACAAACCAAAAAGATACTTTGATTTTATTCCCCTCTTTAAATTGACTAAAGTCAGATGTTCTTTTTACACTCACCACAGCAGATGTAAATAGTTGAATAAAAACAGACCTTACACTGTGACCTAAATACCACAAAAGCTTGCTCGTCTCTAATTAGCAAAAAGAAAAATCAAGTTTCTGAACTGTTGTGTATCTGGGAATAGGTCATTTTGAAGGCTGCTTATTGAGACTGCTGCTGCCATCTCAAAGGGAGTTTGTTTTTCTTTTGTTTAGGTATTTTTTAACTTTTTTTTTTCTGTGTTCAGTTTTGTTACTCTTTTGCTTGACAGACAGGTTTGATCTCAACCTCAAAAGGTGGTGGCATGGACACAAATGGTACTTTGTACATGATTTAAAGAGCAACTTTGCCTCTTCCCCTATAATGCTTTTTATCCAAGTGGAAATATATTTCCAAATATAAGCATAGAATCTCAGAGGTAGGAAGTTTTGGTAAAAAAAAAAAAAACCCTTCATGTAATCACAGTTAACATTTATGAAAAGCTGCTTTCTAGTCACCGTTTCTCAATTTACTTTTTTTTAAATTGAAGAATAATTGCTTTACAGCACCGTGAATTGTGTTTGTTTCTGCCAATAGCAGCATGAATCAGATCAGTCCAGTTCAGTCTCTCAGCCGTGGCCTACTCTTTGCGACCCCATGGACTGCAGCACACCAGATTTCCTGTCCATCACCAACTCCCGAAGCTTGCTCAAACTCGTGCCCATTGAGTTGGTGATGCCATCCAACCATCTCATTCTCTGTCATTCCCTTCTCCTGCCTTCAGTATTTCCCAGAATCAGGGTCTTTTCCAATGAGTCAGTTCTTCCCATCGGGTGGCCAAAGTATTGGAGTTTCAGCTTCAACATCAGTCCTTCCAATGAATACTCAGGGCTGATTTCTTTTAGAATGGACTGGTTGGATCTCCTTGCAGTCCAAGAGACTCCCAAGAGTCTTCTCCAACACCACAGTTCAAAAGCATCAATTCTTTGGTGCTCAGCTTTTTATATAGTCTGACACTCACATCCATCATGACTAGCTTTGTTCATGGTGATGCTTCCTAAGGCCCGTTGACTTCACACTCCAAGATGTCTGGCTCTAGGTGAGTGATCACACCATTATGGTTATCTGGGCTGTTAGGATCTTCTTTTTGTATAATTCTTCTGTGTATTTTTGCCACCTCTTCTTCATATCTGCTTCTGTTAGGTCCATACCATTTCTGTCCTTTATTGTGCTCATCTTTGCTTGAAATGTTCCCTTGGTATCTCTAATTTTCTTGAAGAGATCTCTAGTCTTCCTCATTCTATTGTTTTCCTCTATTTCTTTGCATTGATCACTGAGAAAGGCTTTCTTATCTCTCCTTGCTATTCTTTGGAAGTAATCATAAGGGATTTGATTTAGTTCATACTAAATGGTCTAGTGGTTTTCCCTACTTTCTTCAGTTTAAGTCTGAATTTGGCAATAAGGAGTTCATGATCTGAGCCACAGTCAGCTCCAGGTCTTGTTTTTGCTGACTGTATAGAGCTTCTCCATCTTCGGCTGCAAAGATATAATCAGTCTGATTTCAGTATTGACCATCTGGTGATGTCCATGTGTAGAGTAGTCTCTTGTGTTGTTGGGAAGAGGGTGTTTGCTCTGACCAATGCATTCTCTTGGCAAAACTCTGTAGGCCTTTGCTCTGCTTCAATTTGTACTCCAAGGCTTGCCTGTTACTCCAGGTATCTCTTAACTTCCTACTTTTGCATTCCAGTCCCCTATGATGAAAAAGATGTCTTTTTTTGGTGTTAGTTCTAGAAGATCTTGTAGGTCTTCATAGAACCATTCAACTTCAGCTTATTTGGCATTAGTGGTCAGGGCATAGACTTAGATTATTGTGATATCGAATGGTTTGCCTCGGAAATGAACAGAGATTTTTCTGTTGTTTTTGAGAATGCACCCATGTACTGCATTTCTGACTCTTTTATTGACTCTGAGGTCTACTCCATTTCTTCTAAGGGATTCTTACCCACAGTAGTAGATATAACGGTCATCCGAATTAAATTTGCCCATTCCAGTCCATTTTAGTTCAGTTCAGTTCAGTTGCTCAGTTGTGTCCCACTCTTTGCGACCCCATGAACTGCAGCACGCCAGGCCTCCCTGTCCATTGCCAACTCCCGGAGTTTACCCAAACTCATGTCCATTGAGTTGATGATGCCATCCAACCATCTTATACTCTGTCGTCCCCCTCTCCTCCTGCCCCCAATCCCTCCCAGCATCAGGGTCTTTTCAAATGAGTCAGCTCTTCGCATCGGGTGGCCAAAGTATTGGAGTTTCAGCTTCAGCATCAGTCCTTCCAGTGAACATTCAGGACTGATTTCCTTTAAGATGGACTTGTTGGATCTCCTTGCAGTCCAAGGGACTCTCAAGAGTCTTCTCCAACACCACAGTTCAAAAGCATTAATTCTTTGGTGCTCAGCTTTCTATATAGTCCAACTCTCACATCCATACATGACTACTGGAAAAACCATAGCCTTGACTAGATGGACTTTGTTGACAAAGTAATGTCTCTGCTTTTTAATACGCTGTCTAGGTTGGTCATAACTTTCCTTCCAAGGAGTAAGCATCTTTTAATTTCATGGCTGCAGTCACCATCTGCAGTGATTTTGGAGCCCAAAAAAATAAAGTCAGCCACTGTTTCCACTGTTTCCCCATCTATTTGCCATGAAGTGAAAGGACCAGATGCCATGATCTCAGTTTTCTGATTTTAGTTCACTGATTCCTACAGTGTCGATGTTCAGTCTTACCATCTCCTGTTTGACCACTTGCAATTTACCTTGATTCATGGACCTAACATTCCAGATTCCTGTGCAATATTGTTCTTTACAGCTTCGGACTTTACTTCCATCACCAGTAACATCCACAACTGGGCGTTGTTTTCACTTCGTCTCAGGCCCATCTTTCTTTCTGGAGGTATTTTTCCACTCTTCTCTAGTAGTACATTGAGCACCTACCGACCTGGGGAGTTCAGCTTTCAGGGTCAGGTACAGGTATACACATGTCGCCGCCCTCCTGAATCCCCCTCCCGTCTACCTCCCAACCCCACCCTTCTAGGTTGTCACATAGCACTAGGCTGAGCTCCCTATGTCAGACAGCACATTCCCACTTGCTGTGTGTTTTACATACGTTAACATATATGTTTCTGGGGAAATTACTGTTGAGTAAAGTGAGACTCAGGAAGGTTAAGGGATTTCCCCAAGGCCTATACACCTGTAACTTGCAGTTAGGGCATGAATCCAGATGTTTCTGATCGCAAAGGTTTCATGGTCATGTTATAGTATCTCTCTTTCTGCTTTACACATGATAGAAAAGAAAACCAGATGAATCATTATGTAAAATCACATGAATGACTCCTTTTACCTTCTTCATGGTACAATATTAATAGGAAATTCAGTACATATCAAATCCAGCCTCACATGGTGCTAATTTGATGCATTAGCTTTTAGACTTGTTTTATTTGATTTGTTTTATAGAAAATTATGTAAACCAGTGTGGGGGGAATAGGTTTTTAGTTACATTGTTTTCTTGGTCAATATTATGGTAGTTTTTTAATGTAAGGAAATTTTTTTTTTCTTTTAACAATGCCTATAATTTTAGCATGTTAAATATTTAAGTGTAATTCTGGGGCACATTTATAAGGGCTTTATAAAGTAGTAGTATAAAAAGTCATTAAATATATACCCTAAAAATGACAAAACCTATGTAACTATGAATTGTAGCTTCTTACATATAAAACCTAAGACCTATTATGACATCACCATATTATCTATATCAAGCTATAAAAAATTTTAGTGGCTAGATAAATATCTTTCTAAAACCAGTGACTGGACTTATATTTTGGCTGGATCTTGGTGTATTACCCACCAACCACACAAGCGTGTTAAAAATGCTTCATCTCTGAAATGCATACTGAACTTTAAGGATATGTTTTTAAAGAACTTTATATGCACTCACTAGAAACTACATTTTTGCCCAGTCACCTTAAGCAAGAACATGTAGCTCAATAATTCTTGTTGTTTGTTGTTTAGTTGCCAAGTCATGTCCAACCCTTTTGCAACCCCATGGACTGTAGCCCATGCTCCTCTGTCCATGGGATTTCCCAGGCAAGATACTGAATGCGTTGCCTTTCCATTCTCCAAGCAAGAACACTGGATGGGAGGGATGGATGGATCTTCCCGCCCCAGGTATCTAACCCTATGTTACCTGCATTGGCAGGTGGATTCTTTACCTCTGAGCCACCTGGGAAGCCCAATAATTCTTAATGGGTGGGAAAGGATACGCATTTATACTTGGAAAGCTAAGCACTGATTGTCTTATTGCTCTGATTTATTTTTCATTGTGTGACTTATATTTTGAATTTCAAATAACATTTAGAGATATTTCGATTTTTTGGCAAATGGGCACATGAACATAAAATTTTGAGACAAACATTAAAAAATAGTGATTAAAACCATAGAGAGAGCATCTCTGGCCTGTATTTCTGATAAATGTTCAAAATGCAGTATTTTACTTTCAAATCTGAGAGCAAATATTTCCCTTTAGAAAATCTGCCTACACTAAAAAGAGAGAAGGCAAGCCATTTTGTGGTTTTCTTTTCCTTGATTAGAATACATGTTCTTGGAAATGTATTAAGTTGTCTCAACTCCTTCTCAAAGTCATTAGTGTTGGGTACTCCAGATATTGGGGAAGCATTTTAATCCTTTTGCCAACATGTGTACCTTACAGGTCATCATCCATTAGAATATGTATTACCAAGTTGTGCATCTTTAAATGTCTTTGAGCCTAGATGACTAGTACTATGCTCTTTTTCCCCCTTTCTCATTGCCAAGATATCTAGCTATAATCAGGGTTCCTTCCGCTAGAGAAGGAAGGATAACACATTTTAGGAGCCATTGGAATATTCAGGCAATATGCCCACAGCAATATGGTGGAAAAAGCCTGTCCCTAGTATCAGCCTAGCTAATGAACTCAGCAGTGAGGCATGTCCTTAGCTGCTGTGGTCAGGCACTCAGGGTCACAGAGCAAGCCCGTAACTTTTGTGGCAGCGTTGTGTGTCCTTGGGGAGTGTCTTTCCCAGGCTCATGCTACTTTGGATCTATCTGGAGACACGGGGCCATGGGGAAGAATGTATAGTCCAGAAAATGCTTGGCTACCAGATCAGGCAGCACATTGGATAACACATCAACCTAAGGCACTTGAGTAATGTTGTCTTGCTGAGATTTTATTTTCTCATCTTTAAAATAAGGGAGGATGGATGAGGTAATCTGGAGCGTCATCTTCTAGTTTATAATCTTGTCTGTTAGAGTATCAGAAAAGTGGCCCCTCTCCTTCCTGTAAGAGGAGATTACAGCTCTGGTCTAGGAAGGTGGTGTTTGTTGCTCAGAGTTCTCCCCACCGCATCTGAACTACCGCTACAGACCATGTAAGAGGAAGATCGCCCAGGTTCCGCTGAGTTTCCATATTGCTGTGCACTTTAACTCTACACACACACACACACACACACGTGCGCGCGCGCGAAACAAGGCCCATGCAGCTGTCTTTATATTTAATAACTGCATACTTTCTCCTCTAACTGGTCTGCTTCCATCACAGGACACAATCCAGGAGCATTCATCCTGGCAGAAATGTCCTGCTTTTATTTATGTGCTTGTGGAAAGAAGAGTCCTAGAATAATAAAAATTTCTTAGACTAAACTTAAAATGGTTGATTGGCTGCCCCTCAGAGTACTTTTTTTTTTTTTCTTTTCCAAAATTAAAAAAAAAAAAATGTTAAGATTCCATGGATTCTAGTTTGCGTATGACAGTCTTACCCATGGTTTGATCCTTTAGCCCTTTTCTGAAGCTAGGAAGGGCTGGCTTCTGCAGTGCTGTAAAAGGGGAAGTAGAATGCGTGTTTCTCCTGGTGATGACTCAGTGCTTCTGAGAAACTGCCTCCAGCAGTTAAAGCTTAGCCTTTTAGTCCATGGATGGTGAGCATGGCTCTGCCTAGGCTGGCTGCCCCCAGGGGCATGCAAACTGAAAGTCACAGCATGGAAATAAATAAAGTTTATGAAGATACTATATTTTCATAGTATAAGCATTTGGAAGGCATTTTTTGATAATGTATCTTTCAAAAAGACTAGTAAGATTAGCTTACTTCAGTGAATGACATCCCCTTGTTGAATACCATAATATGCTCTTTGTATCTCTGATTACACCTAACACATCGTGACATCACTTGGTTTCTTTCCTCAGATAGACTGAGATTCTTAGGATCCTAGTCATTGTTTCACCCGTGTCTAGCACAGTGCCTGGTATATAGGAGGAACCTAATACATATTTTCTAGTTGAGATCAAATCTAGCTATAAGAGGTAAAAAGATATTTGGGAGTTGCACCAGTCAAGATAGGCTAGGTTGTGGTGGGGGGCCAGCAGCATTAAAATGAGGAAGATCCCCTGGAGGAGGGCATGGCAACCCACTCCAGTACTCCTGCCTGGAGAATCCTGTGGACAGGGGAGCCTGGCGGGCTACAGTCCATGAGGTCACAAAGAGTCGGACATGACTGAGTGACTGACACATTTCACACTTTCTACATGTCCTTAGTAGGGAGCAGAAGTGGCGGGATGGTGATGAATTTGAGGGTGGTTTTTCATTGGAGCCCTTTGAAGACCCAGGCTAACAGAGGCCCTACCGTCTGATACCGTCACCCCAAAGTAGGGGTAACCTTGCTGCCACCCGACAAGTGATTCTGCTGGGCAGGGACACTTCTGTCCATGTTCCGTGAACACAGCTGGTTTAGTCGGGGCAGGACAGTGTGGTCCTCCCTGTATTCAAAAGTGGAGGAAAATGGATTATTCGTGAACATTAGTTGTGTTTTCCACTGGACTCTTTTGTTTTAGATAGTAATAAGGGAATAGCTAAAATTACCCAAGGAGCAGTCATAACAAAGATACAGGCTGCAATTCTTATTCTTGTAGGAAAGTTTATTTTCCAGCTTAACAACCGAAAGAGCTTAGCAACCCTGTGCATTTAAACCTTTAAAACAACAAAGCTAAATCTAAGTTTCACCTTGTTCGATTTTTGGAGAATAGTTCCATTAATTTTATGTTAAGATTATTATTCTAAATGAACTTTTATCTTTCGTCACTCCGTAGTTCAATGACACGTGTTTTAGAAACTTTTGTTTTTCACTTGTTTTTACCAGTTCAGGAAAATCTCTGAAGCACTTTTGAATTTTTCAAAAAAGAGATTATGAACCCAGTATAGTAGGAAGTATATTTTCCTTATTCTTTTGGAGAATAAGCTACTCCCATAAATGCATGGGCTTGGCCTTTTGTTGGTGGGTCATTTACATTTGACCCCCATTGCTGTCTTCTGGATTTGGTGATTGCAGAATTGTCAGAAAATCATTATAACATTAAAATTATAGCATAGTTTCCTGATACATAGCATAGAATTCTGATATTCTAAAATATCAGAAGTGAGAGCTTGGAGGAACTTTGATGATCTCTAAAGGTCTGTAAAGACAGTTGGCTGATTTAAACAGACAACATTATTTCCTGGGGTAGCTTGACTATCGGGTGCTTGATATTTGATTCTCTAGGATGGTTGTACTTTTCTCAAGTTTATTTTCCTTTGCAAACCATTTTCACCACTTTGAGGTAAAACACTTACCTACCTAATAATTTAAGGCTTTGCCATGTGTGAAAGCGAACGCATTAGTTGCTCAGTCGTGTCTAACTCTTTGCATACCATGGACTGTAGCCTGCCAGGCTCCTCTGTCCATGGGATTCTCCAGGCAAGAATACTGGAGTGGATTGCCAGTTCCTCCTCCAAGAGATCTTCCTGACCTAGGGATCGAACTCGCGTCTTCTGCATTGGCAGGCATATTCCTTACCTCTGATCCACCAGGGAAGCACAGTGATAGTCCTTAGCTAGTATTTATTCAGTGCTCACTTATGGACCTGGCGTTTTACACTCTTTGAACTTGAAGTATAACCTACATACAAAGAAGTTAAGGGTGTACCTTCATGAATTTTATATACTACTCCTAATAAAGGTATAGACTGTCCCTAAACCCTTAGCACAGAAATCATTAAACTATTTTTGTAAAGTTCCTGATTGTAATTATTTTAAGCTTTGTGAGCCATTTACTCTCTATTGCAACAACTCAACTCCACCATTATAGAATGAAATCAGGTATATAATATGTAAATAGATGAGGGTGATATTCCAATAAAACTTTATTTAGCTGAGTTCTGCCAAACTCAGCCCAAAATATACTCCCAGGCAGGCATTTTACATTTAACTTCCCGGTGACCATATACAGTATATACGGTAGGTATTTTTTATAGCTTTATTGTGATATAGTTGACATAGAGTAAACTGTACAATTTTATAAGTTTTACACTTGGGAAATATCACCATAGTCAAGATTGTAAGCATTTTTTATCATTTGAAATGTAATTTATCTAATCCATTCCCCGCCCTTGTCCAACATAATCAACTGATCTGCTTTCTCTTACTGTATTACTATAGTTTCTAATTTTTTGGTATTTGGTGTAAGTAGACTCACAGTATTACCTCCTCCTCCTCTGGCCTGGTTATTTTGACTCAGCATAATTATTTTGAGATTCTTCCATATTGTTACATTAATTCATAATTTGTTCCTTTCCTTTTTATTGTTGAGTTGTGGTCCATTGTATGAACATACCATAATTTATTCATTACTATGTGAATAGACATTTGGGTTGCTTCCAGTTTGGGGCTATTAAAAATGAAGCTCCTCTGGGCAGTCATGAGCATGCCTTTGTATAGATGTGTGCCTTCATTTTGTTAGCAAATACCTAGGAGTAGGATAACTTGGTTGTGTGCTAGATATATGCTTACATTTTTGAGAAAGTATCAAATTGTTTTCCAACATGGTTACACTATTTTTAAGTATTATTCTTACCAGCTATGTATGAGAGCTCCAGTTGCTCCACAACTTCAGCAGCACTTGGTATAGTCAGACTTTTTCATTATAGCCTTTCTTGTGGGTATAAAGGATCAGCTCAATTGTGGTTTAAACCCAATGACTAATAATTTTGAGCATCATTTCTTTTGCTTATTTATCATATAAATTCTTTGGTAAAGTATTTTAATGTTTTGCTTATTCTATCAAATTCTTTTTTGTTCTCTTATTTTGGAGTTCTGAGAATTCTGTATATTCTAAGTATGTTTTTTAAATCAGATATAATATATATGTACTTTTTTTCCTCCCAGTTTGTGCCTTTACTTTTCATTTGCTCAACAGTGTTATTGTTGTTCAGCCTGCTCAGTCCTGACTTACTCTTTGCGACCACGGACTGCAGCACGTCAGGCTTCCTGTCCTTCACCATCTCCCAGAGTTTGCTCAAACTCACGTCCATTGAGTTGGTGATGCCATCCAACCATCTCATCCTCTGTTGCCCTCTTCTCCTACTGGCCTCAATTTTTCCCAGCATCAGGGTCTTTTCCAATGAGTTGGCTTTTCACATCAGGTGGCAAAGTATTAGAGTTTCAGCTTCAGCATCAGTTCTTCTCTTTCTGCCATTAGAGTGGTATCATCTGCGAATCTGAGGTTATTGATATTTCTCCCAGCAATCTTGATTCTAGCTTGTGATTCATCCAGCCCAGCATTTCAGTGAATATTCAGAGTTGATTTCCTTTAGGATTGACGGTTTGATCTCCTTGCAGTCCAAGGGACTCTCAGGTGTCTTCTCTAGTACCACAATTCGAAAGCATCAATTCTTCGACACTCAGCTTTCTTTATGGTCCAAATCTCACATCTGTACATGACGACCAGTAAAACCAACAAAGGTCCATCTAGTCAAAGCTATGGTTTTTCCAGTAGTCATGTACGGATGTGAGAATTGGACTACAAAGAAAGCTGAGCACTGAAGAATTGATGCTTTTGAACTGTAGTATTAGAGAAGACTCGTGCGAGTTGCTTGGATTGCAAGGAGATCCAACCAGTCCATCATAAAGGAAATCAGTCCCGAATATTCACTGAAAGGACTGATGCTGAAGCTGAAACTCCAATACTTTGGCCACCTGATGTGAGGAACTGACTCATTGGAATAGACCCTGATTCTGGGAACGATTCAAGGTAGGAGGAGAAGGGGACACCAGAGGATGAGATGGTTGGATGGCATCACCAACTCAATGGACATGTGTTTTAGTTAGATCTGGGAGTTGGTGATGAAGAGGGAAGCCTGGTGTGCTGTGGTCCATGGTGTGGCAAAGAGTCAGACATGACTGAGCAACTGAACTGAACTGGTAAAACCATAACTTTGACTATATGGACCCTTGTTGGCAAAATTATGTCTCTGCTTTTTAATACACTGTCTAGGTTTGTCATAGATTTCTTCCAAGGAGCAAGTGCCTTTTAATTTCATGGCTGCAGTCACTGTCTGCAGTGATTTTTGGAGCCCAGGAATATAAAGTCTGTCACTATTTCTACTTTTTTCCCCATCTATTTGCCATGAAGTGATGGGACTGAATGCTATGATCTTAATTTTTTGAATATTGAGTTTTAAGCCAGCTTTTTCACTCTCCTCTTTCACTTTCATCAAGAGGCTCTTTAGCCTTCTTCTCTTTCTGCCATTAGAGTGGTATCATCTGCGAATCTGAGGTTATTGATATTTCTCCCAGCAATCTTGATTCTAGCTTGTGATTCATCCAGCCCAGCATTTCACATGATGCACTCTGCATATAAGTTAAATAAGAAGCATAACAGTATACAGCCTTGACATACTCCTTTCCCAATTTGGAACCAGTCCATTGTTCCATGTCCGGTTCTAACTATTGCTTCTTGTCCAGCATACAGGTTTCTCAAGAGGCAGGTAAGGTAGTCTGGTATTCCCATTGCTTTAAGGATTTCCCACAGTTTGTGTGATCCACACAGTTAAAGGCTTTACCATAGTCAATGAAGCAGATGTTTTTCTGTTTGCTTCTTCTATGATACAACTGATATTGGCAATTTGATCTCTGGTTCCTCTGCCTTTTCTAAATCCAATTTGTACACTTAGAATTTCTTGGTTCACATACTGCTGAAGCCCAACTTGAAAGATTTTTAGCATTACCTTGCTAGCATGTGAAATGTGCCCAATTGTGCAATAATTGAAACATTCATTGGCATGGCTTTTCTTTGGAATTGGAATGAAAACTGACCTTTTCCAGTCCTGTGGCCACTGCTGAGTTTTCCAAATTTGCTGACATATTGACTGCAGCAGTTTGATAGCATCATCTCTTAGGATTTGAAATAACTCAGCTGGAATTCCATCGTCTCCACTAGCTTTGGTTGTATTTGGGCTTCCCTGGTGTCTCAGTTGGTAAAGAATCTGCCTGCAATGAAGGAGACCCAGGTTTGATCTCTGGGTCAGGAAGATCCCCGGGAGAAGGGAATGGCCACCCACTCCAGTATTCTTGCCTGGAGAATTCCATGGACAGAGGAGCCTGGCAGGCTACAATCCATGGGATCACAGAGTCAGACAAAACTGAGTGACTAACATTATTCTGTTAGGTCATTGCTGTTTCTGTCCTTTACGTTGCCCATCTTATCTTTACATGAAATGCTTAACAGTGTAATTGGCACCGTTTAGATTTGTCATATATGGTGGTGTTAGAAAGTGCACTCTCTGCTGTGAGAATGTCAGGAAGGATTGAATCCTGGCCCTGGAACTGGAATAGGTATTTTAAGTCACAAGATCCTCCTCAAAAATGCCTTGTCTCATACATTTCTTGTTTTCTTATGGTTTAGCCAGAAATTTTATATGAATACAAACTTGAATGTTCACTAACACAGTTGGTAAAAAGAAATATTTGGAGAGGGAATTTATAGATGATTCTAGAAACAAAAGTCACTAGAGCTCAATAGTTCTTCATAACTTCTGGATTTCTATATACGTTTGTTAGTTTGGCACCTTACCCTCTTCTAAATTAAAGGGGAGCCCAAAGGAATGTTTTCATATAATTATGTAATTATCTTGTTATCTGGACTAAGTTAGCAGTACTAATTTCTCTTATTGCTGTAGTCGTTTAATATAAAATAATTAAAATTGAGAAAAATCAAAATCATTGGTAGTGTGTGCTCTCTGTTTGAAATTAGGTACACTTTAATGCATCTGCGCAGTGTTTACAATATGGTGATACTGACCTTGAATGGCTGGTCTATTCTCTGCCAGCATGCCTTGTGTGATAATTAAATGTATGTTAATGGAAAAGGATACAACATGAACTTTTTATAAATGTCAGCATTGTGAGCAAATAAACTAAATAGTTGGCTAGTCAGATTTACATCACTAATAATATATGAACACGATAATGAGATTTCTCATGTGACTGTTCGTTATAACAAAATTTGGAACTCTGAGCTAGCACAATACAGCTTCAGATAAGCCCCTCTGGGGAGCAGTCATAAACTAAATGAACTCTATTTATCCATTTAAGCTTGACTATTGCATTCTTCTTCAATTATTCCATTAATAATATCTTAAAAATGTATGATGGCATAGAATTTGGAGGGGAAAAATGATTAATTTAGGAGACAGCTTTGCTTTCTTTACTACCAGTAAAATTATATAAAAGCTTGTTTTTCATTGTATGTTTTTTTTTTCTTTTTTTTTTTTAAATATTTATTTATTTATATCACTGCAACCAGTCCTATTCAAGGCAGGCATGACTTGGTAGTTGCCAGTAGCATGTGGGATTTAGTTCCCCAGCCAGGGATTGAACCTGCATAGCCCCCATTGCAAGGCAGGTTCTTAACCGCTGGACCATCAGGGAAGTACCCTCATTGTATGTTTTAATAGGAAAATGTTCCATCATAGCATATGCTTTTATCATTAGACAAAGAGTTCTAAATCTTAGATTTGTAGTTTTTGCAGTCATTTCCCCTTAGCACTGTAGTCAGTAATTTGCCCACTAAAGGTAAGAGCTTTAGAAGTCAGGGCAGCTGCAGGATAGGTCAGAATGACTGGCGTGTTTCCACACACATATGGGAGTCAGGAGATCCAGTCTTAGTCCCATCTTCTTTAATTGGAGCTGTTGGAGTCCTGGCCAAGCAGCCTTTGCATGTTTTTCTATCTGTTAGATGAAGAAAAGAATTCTTCCTAAGTCAATATCAGATAGTAAGTGAATGCTTTGCCAAGACCTATATGGTATGTTTAATGGTAGATTTTTTTCCCAAAAAAGTGTTTAACCTGTTAAGCTGTTTTAAAAGTACAATGATATCCAAAGAGCTCTGTAGTTGATCCTTCTTTTAGCAACACAGTTGTACCACGTTTTACTAAAATAGTGGGTTTGCACATCTACCTTCTTAGAGGAGAGCAGTCTTGGCATTTCGAGTCAAAAGTGAGAAAGTGGCATTTACATATATATATACTATCCTGTGTTAAAAAGATGGCTAGAGAGAGGGGGGAGGGGGGATCGGGATGGGGAATACGTGTAAATCTATTGCTGATTCATGTCAATGTATGACAAAACCCACTGAAAAAAATAAATAAATAAATTTAAAAAAAAAAAAAAAAAGATGGCTAGTGAGAAGTTGCGGTCTAACATCGGGAGCCCAGTCTCTGTGACTTCCTAGAGAAGTGGGATGGGAGAAGGGAGGGGGACTCAAGAGGGAAGGAGTATATGCATGATTACTGATTCACATTGTTGTACTGCAGAAACCAGCACAAAGATGTAGAGTAATTGTCCTCCGTTAAAAAAATTTAAAAAGGAAACGGAAAGTGGGTTTTGCTGGAGATGTGAAAAAAGAGGAGTTAAGAACATGAGCTCCTTTATCTCAGGTCCAGGCCTAATCTTTTTCACTAGCGTTTTACCCACCACACTTATCTTCTTCCTGCAAGTCTCTTTTCTTCTATTCTTGTCTCTTCTCTCCACACCCAACTTTCTTTTTTTTCTTTAGTACTTCTGTTAGACCAAGGCGAGTGAGGGGGACATGATGGGTTCTGTAGCTGTAAGGACTGGCATCTTGATGTTTATGGAGAATGTAGTGTACGTGCACAGAGAACATAAAACTAGGTAACTGTGTCCTGAGAGCAGGTGATCAGCCACTTCTGCCCTATGGGCTGTGGTTGTGTGTGTGTCCTTAATCCCACCCATCTCTGTTCTGGAATGACAGATGTGTTTACAACATTATTCTTAGGGTTAAAAAAGGTTATATATAAATATAGCGTCTGACTGAATTTTAAGTTTTTGATGTCTCACTATATTTATTTCTAGGACAGGAACGTTTTGGCAACATGACTCGAGTATATTACAAAGAAGCTGTCGGTGCCTTCGTTGTCTTTGATATATCGAGAGGTTCCACGTTTGATGCTGTTTTAAAATGGAAAAGTGATCTGGATAGTAAAGTACATCTTCCGAACGGCAGCCCTATTCCTGCTGTCCTTTTAGCTAACAAATGTGACCAGAAACAGGACAGTGGCCAGACTCCTTCCCAGATGGACCAGTTCTGCAAAGACCATGGCTTCACAGGATGGTTTGAAACCTCTGCAAAGGTGAGCTCTGCTATGTGTTTGAACCTGCTCTGTAGTTAACTCGTACATCTCACCTGAAACTGTAAAGGATTTAGATGGATTTACCCGAGTGGTTTTCGGAAGCCTAGTGAAAGATGAAGCATGGATATGTTCCAGCTTATTTCAGTCAGCAGCAGGGATGCTTTCAGAATTGGCTAGTAGGGAGGTGAATAGAAGGGCAGATTTTACATTAAAATAAAAATCAATATTATTTGAGCAAAGAACAAATGACATTTTATGTGAGTTTGAGTCCTTAAACAAAGTACTTTTCATACACCCTGGAGTTTATGGGGTATGAAGTATATTGTCAAGCGCAACTAATTTTGATTTTTACAGAAGACTTAACAAAACGTAGGGACATAGATGTCCTTAGTGAAGATGTAAGTCGTGGGCAGGACAAACAAAGACATTGAAAACGTCAGAGAGAAGATGTATTCAGATGATGATGGAGGAATTTTAGATCAAATGTGTATGAAAAATTTGAGCAAAAGGAAAGCATCAACAATTGTGACATATTTCGTCATGAACAGTAGAGTAAGATGTTGTTCTTTCAACCATGATGGAAAACTGGATAAAATATTTTTTGAAGAAAAATACAGATTGGCTGATGAAAATCTTAATAGTCTAGATATACTGGAAAGCAAAGGTGAAAATCCCAAACACAAAATATTGTGCTGGAGTGTATTTATATGCATTGCAAGTTTCACTTTAGAGGTCCAATAACAATCGGACGTGGAAGGATGATGAAATGTTGGTGAAATTCTGTGATGATGACAAACTCAAAACCAAACTGATTTAATTTTAACACAGTTTTAGCTTTTAGTTTACTTCAGTGAATTTCTTATGTATAGAAAGGATTTAGATGGATTTACCAGAGTGGTTTATATATATATATTTTTTTTTTTTTTCCTCCAAATCACCTATTACCAGGTTACTTTTAGCTTTACTGGAAACCCACCCTAAAAGTGGAAGATTATTTGCTGCCACTGAAGATAAGAATAATGAAAGAAAACCTATGGGAGACTACACAAAATGTGCTCTGAAAATATTGTGATGGAGGGGTCATTGGGAAGGATAGTGTCTGCTAGAGGCAGAAGTGTTTACTTCTAAGATGAAGGCTATTTATTATATAATCTGCTCTATTATAAATTAAAATTTAGTTTCATATTTAAAAAGTAGTGGTGGAACAGATGAAGCCCAGAGGTGTACTGCATAAGCACTCAGCCAAACAGGAAGGAAGAGATTGCAGAAGGGACAGCTTTTCATAGAGGCACTTGTTCTGGGAGCCATGCCCTCTGTCTTCTCTCCGCATCTGTCAAGGGATTTGCTTTACTTCCCAGCTTTGTTGGAAAAAAATTAGTGGTGTGTGTAAATGTTTACTAGAGCAAGAGATTTGACAAGAGAAGATGAATGTATTACAGATAAAAATTCCTCTTCTTTTTTTTTTAAATTAATCATTAAGGTAATAAATCCGAATTTCTCCCCAGTACCTAGATGGAAGATTCATAAACAATGGCATCATGTGACTGTGTAAGTCATCAGCTTCGTTATATGTATAGACAGGGTAGCTTGTAGAGGTAAAAAGGAAAATATTCATATGTTCTGTGCCTTCCTACAAATATATTTCCTAGAGATTTCCTTAGTGATGAGTATTTCAAGAGAAATATAATATAAAATTTTGGTTAAAATTTTTAGTCAAGGCTTAAAGTACTGCCTACATGCCACTAACACCTCTGATTCTGAGCTGGCCAGCAGTTAGCTTCAAACTGATTTCTGCTAGACTTCCAGGGATCTGAATTTCTGATGGGAACACAGCCAAAAGGCAAGTTTAAATTCATGAGCTTCATCTCTTCACCTTTATGGCAAATAATGGATTTCCAATATGAAAATGTGTGACTAATTACACTATAGCATGGGAGTTTCTGTTCTTAATGAGTTACAATTAGATGCAGTCAGAGAATGTTTTAATTATTTGGTATATGGGGATAGTGGGGACCGAGGGACATTAGGGCATTTAAAGATCAATACTTTAATTAAAGTTTATACTTACCTTAGGAGTAGAGGTAAAAAAAAAAAAGCTTGTGTTGGTGCTAGAAAAGATAGCTGAATAAATAGCAGAGGTCTTTACTTCTCAGACAGAGTTTTCACTGAGAAAGTTATAACAAATAAGGGAGAAGCCTAGAATGAACCTTGTGGTTTTGGGTTGGAATTGGAAAGGTCCATATGAACTTAACGTTTTACATATATATACACATAGATATATATAAATCCTGTGTTTATGTGTATATGTGTGTGTGTGTGTATATATACACACATGCACATACATGCACACATATACACATGTATGTATAAACAGATAAACATAGAAGCAGATACCAATGTATGTATTGTTGTTCAGTCACTTAGTCTTGTCTGATTCTTTCAGACCATATAGATACAGCACACCAGGCTTCCCTGTCCTTCACTATCTACTGGAGTTTGCTCAAACTCATGTCCATTGAGTTGATGATGCCATTCAACCATCTCATCCTCTGTCGTCCCCTTCTCTTCTTAGCCTCAGTCTTTCCCAGCATCAGGGTCTTTTCCAATGAGTGGCTCTTCACATCAGGTATTGAAAGTATTGGAGCCTCAGCTTCAGCATCAGTCCTTCCATTGAATATTCAGGGTTGATTTCCTTTAGGATGGACTGGTTGGATCTCCTTGCAGTCCAAGGGACTCTCAAGAGTCTTTTCCAGCACCACAGTTCAGAAACATCACATATTTCCTGGGTGTGTCTGCTGAAGATGTTTAGAAGCCAGAATGACACAGAACTCATGAATTTACAAGTCCTCAGAATCTGGTTTTTAAGTAAAATTATCCAGTAACTAGTGGAACAAGGAAAGTAAAGATGTGCCTGAGGTATTCTGTGGTGCCAGAAGCTAAGGAAACAACACAGTGATGGAAACATGTCAAAAACACACAGGTGCCTGCTTGTAGGAGCTCCAAAATCTAAGACAGTAGCTTGAACAACAAAGGAGATAATTATTGTAATGGACCTAATCCATAGAATAAAGTAATAATCCATGACATGAACAAACAAGTGACTAAATGGGAGAGAAAAGAAAAAACTCTTCCTAACTGTAGAATTCCAAATCATAAATGAAGAAGAAATGATGGAGATAGAAAGTCACCATTAAATGTAACAGTAATACTTGTTCCAGGGAAAAAAATTAACTGATGTCAAAATGAGTAGGGAAAGGTATGGTGAAGAACAGTGTATTTATACAGTTGTACTTACTAAGTGCAAAGTGAAAAATAGTCCCTTTTCAATGGAGAAGCCTGGCAGACATGAACTCAAGCAAGTGTGCCTCCTCAGACGCTGAAAAGAGTACATTGTGCTTAGTCGCTCAGTCGTGTCTGACTCTTTGCAACCCCATGGCTCCTCTGTCCATGGGATTTTCCAGACAAGAATACTGGAGTGGATTGCCATTTCCTCCTCCAGGGAATCTTCCCGGCCCAGGGGTGGAACCTGTGTCTCTTATATTGCCAGGCAGTTTCTTTACCACAGAGCCACATGGGAAGTTCATAAGTATATGTTTACGTATTTTCCACAATAGCTTTAGAAATGTCTAACAGCTCCTCTACCTGTCCTTTGTAAATAAGCACCGTTTTTGCTATGCGCGTTACTTGTTATATGTGCAATGACAGCATATGAATCAGTCACACAAGTATGATGGCTGGTGATTCCTTAGAGCGTCCTTAACATCTCACCCACAACACTGTTTCAGCGCAGTTTATACACATCAACTAAAAGTTGTAATTTGCAGTCAGGGGTGGGGAAGTGATATGCTGCATTTATCATATTTTAATGTGGTTTGAACCCTGTAACATTTTTTTCCACAAGGTATCCCAAATACTGGAAGTAGATGTTCAAGAACAAATTATTGAGTTTTGTTTTGATATCTGTAAAGTGAAAAGTGAAAGTGAAGTGGCTCATGGACTGTAGCCTACCAGGCTTCTCAGTCCATGGGATTTTGCAGGCAAGAGTACCAGAGTGGGTTGCCATTTCCTTCTCCAGGGGATCTTCCCGACCCAGGGATCGAACCTGGGTCTCCTGCATTGCAGGCAGATGCTTTACCCTCTGAGCCACCAGGGAAGCCTTTTTCTATCTGTGCTTTCACTTATGTGGCTGGCAACGTAGAGCAGGATGAAGATTCATCTTCAACCATGGAGACAGTTCACTGAACCTCAGTGCCAAAGTTTAAAACATTAAAAAACAAGAACATCAGAAAGAGGGATCCTTTGTAGGAAGAAGAGGGTTCCCGAGACCTGTTAGGCAATAGTATGGACTCTCAGCAAACAGTTTTAGTATCGGAGCAGGAGATGGAGCTGTCCTTACAGTGCCCTCTCTGACACACTTTCCTAGTTCCTAGCAATACTCTTAATGCTTTCCTGTAAGAATTAATCCTCGTTTCTGCCCTGTAGGATAATGTCAACATCGATGAAGCAGCCCGGTTCCTGGTGGAGAACATTCTTGCCAACCACCAAAGCTTCCCTAACGAAGAAAACGATGGCAGAATTAAACTGGACCAGGAGACTGTGAAAAAAGAGGGCAAGACCCAGTGTTGCTGACTTGGCGTCTGCTTCTGTCCTGCGGGCGCAGCCTGACTGATTGGAAGCAAGGTCCTGAAACTGGATTACAGATGGTGGATGCGCTGCTCTATGAATCTGCCCAGGGCTGCGCCTGAAAATGAATGACGCCACCCCGGGAGCCTGAGACTTTCTGAAACGGAACCTGGCCGAGGAGTCCTGCCAATGGCTCCACCCCTTCACTCTGAGCACTTAGGTTTCTACTGTTGTTGTCATCATATTCAGGATAATGTTTACGTCCTTTTCAACAACTTTTAAAATAACAGTTGCTCAGTATCTGTTAAGACTTACAAGTTGTGGCTTTCAGTGTGAAAGCTGGGTGGCAATAAACTTTCCCTGCAGCCTCACTGTAGCTTCATGAGTCTATATTTTTGTCCCATCCTCATATTTGAGAGAGGCTTTTGGACTCTTAGGGCTTCCCCTGGTGGCTCAGACTGTAAAGAATCTGCCTGTAATGCAGGAGACCCGAGTTCAACCCCTGGGTCAGGCAGATCCCTTGGAGAAAGGAATGGCTACCCACTCCAGTATTCTTGCCTGGAGAATCCCCATGGACAGAGGAGCCTGGTGGGCTACAGTCCATGGGGTCTCAAAGAGTCAGGCATGACTGAGCGACTATCACTTTCACTATCACTTTAGACTCTTAGCCATGGAAAGCTGGAAGTTTCTGTTTAGCAATCTATTTTTCTAGCCAGAACTTTGGTACTTCAAGTAAAATTGTTATCCTGAAAATATAATTTAACTAGCCCTGGCTAGTGTAGCATGTGGTTAATCCCCTTAAATACCTTAAAATCCCCTCCTAAGGACTCAAGAAGCACTCTCGCCACCCTGGCTTTCTGATCTGGTTGCTACCAGTTGGAAACAATATAAATGGACATCTCTCCTCTCTCCTTTGTCAGTTCTCTCCCCTCTTCTTTCTGTGTGTTTGTTGATAACTAAGAACTCAATTGACATTATTGTTGCAGTGCTAACTAGTCCTTTCAAATCTGTAATAATGCTTTAGGAGAGAATTTATTTCTAAGTAAGTGTGTACAATTAAGATTTCTACAGCAGGCATTGTGAAAGAAATTGGGCCACATGTGGTTTTACACAAAGTTTTGAACATTTAAAGTATAGTACATGAAAAAAAAAATAAAAATAAAGTATAGTACATGAGAAACTTAAAAGCAGGGTCACAATATTTGTATTGTCATTTAACCTAATTCAGGAAAAGAATAAATGTTTTGACTGAAACTTTTGTTTTGAATTCATGTAGTTATAGAAAGGTCATTTGGTGTCTACTTTTCTGCCTTAGAAAAGTCTGTGTCTGTTACTTTTGCCTTTATTTTTCTTTTGCCCTTTATTTTTAAGGGAGTTGATATCATGTGAAAGGTTCAACTTATCTCTTTCAAAGGAAATTTAAAGGTTATCTGTGACATCCCAAAACCAGTGCACAATGAGGCCTTGTATATTAAGCTTGAGCTCAAATAGGAAAGATCTACACATTTATTTAGCAGGGGTAAAAAAAACTAGCAAATTGCATTTGCTCTGACAGGTGTATTTTGAGAGTAAGTAGTCATTGTAAAATGACTTGCTTGCTCTTCTGTGTTAAACCTGAGCCTTAGCTAGGAATTACCAGTGGGTTTATATGTTATATATTTAAGTAAATCAAATCCTTAACCTCTTTGGACAAGTATTCTTTACAGAATCAGATTTTCCTTAGGCCAAGGAATAGAAAGCAGACCCTGATTTAAGTAACACTACTTAGTTAATACCACCCTTAAGTCTTCCTTTCTAGGAAACATATGTGTCATACTTTAAATAAATTTTTTCGAGTCTAGGCACAAAGTTCAACTTTTTAAGCTTTCTTAAAGTCCAGAGTCCAATAGTATAAGTGTTATGAAATATTCATGCCAAAACCAAAACATTAGTAATATAAAACTTATTCTAGACAGTCACTGAAGTCTACTTGGAATATTCTTTTTTCATATATTGATTTTTATTTTTTACAGGAAATTCATCATATTTAAATTGATTTAGCAGTAAATTCAAAATCATGAGTATAGCACTTTCTTTGCCCATTTTCACCATACTTATTTTCTTCTCTTAGAATAATTTTAAAGATTCAGTCAGTTCAGTCACTCAGTTGAGTCCGACTCTTTGCGATCCCATGGACTGCAGCATGCCAGGCTTCCCTCTCCATCACCAACTCTCAGAGCTTGCTCAAACTCATGACCATCGAGTTGGTGATGCCATCCAACCATCTCATCCTCTGTTGTCCCCTTCTCCTCCTGCCTTCAATCTTTCCCAGCATTAGGGTCTTTTCAAATGAGTCAGCTCTTCACATCAGGTGGCCAAAGTATTGGAGCTTCAGCTTCAGTATCAGCCAGCCCTTCCAATGAATATTCAGGATTGATTTCCTTTAGGATTGACTGGTTTGATCTCTGATGTCCAAGGAACTCTCAAGTATCTTCTCTAACACCACAGTTCAAAAGCATCAATTCTTTGGCACTCAGCTTTCTTTATGGTCCAACTTTCACATCTGTGCATGACTACTGGAAAAATGGTAACTTTGGCTAGATGGACTTTGTCGGCAAAGTGATGTCTCTGCTTTTGAATATGCTGTCTAGGTTTGTCATAGCAAGTGTCTTAATTTCATGGCTACAGTCACCATCTGCATTGATTTTGGAGCCCAAGAAAATAAAGTCTGTCACTGATTCCATTGTTTCCCTATCTATTTGCCATCAATCTTTTGAAGATTGATAGCACCTTAAAAAAATTGTTTTTCTTCAAACACACAGGGTATGTCAGTGTGAGGTAGTTTTCTATTTATTATTCCATACACTACAGAAGTAAAACTGAGTCATTTTTTTGCTTTACTCCTAAATTCTCAGTTTAATTTGTTTTTGCAACTTATACATAAAACTTGAATTTAGGGTGTCAGGGAAATAAAAGATGTTCTCCACCCTTTCTAGGTTCTTCTGGATGGTCTAAGAATTAACTGACATGAGACATTAATAAGAAAAAATCAAATTCAATTGTATACAAACAGAGCCCCACAGGAAAAGGAAACCCAGGGACTGTTTAGGAAATTGAGGCTTATCTACCATCTGAGAGAAAGAAAACAGGGTGAGGGTTGTGATTTCAAAGGGAAATGCAGTTCACATGGAGGTGGAAAAACAAATGTTTGGTAAACAAGTGTTGCTTTGCCAGCAGAGACAGTGACACATAGAGCACTCTGGTCTCCAGGCCCTGCTGAGGGCCCCCCCACCACACCTGACCCAAGTTCTTTGTAGGTTTCTCTGGTGACTGCTCTTCCTGAATCAGACCTTTTATCTAAATCCTTTTAGGCAGTTAAGGTGGAGGTGAAAAAAAAAAAAAAAGACTTCCTGAGTCTAGGGTTTCTTAAAAATAATCAGCCTGACCTAATCCTCATGTCAAAGACATATTTGGAGGCGGAAAATTTTGTTCCCCTACAAGGGTAAGCTATATAAATGATTAAAAGAAAGAAGAGAATACTTTGAAATTCCTTATTCACTTAATCACTAATTGAAAATGCCTGCGCTCACTTCAGATTTAATTTTCTGAGGATAGCTCTCAGAAATCTGCTTTTTTAAAAAAAAAAAAAAAAAATGGTGATGTTCATTTTGAAAACCCTATCAATTGGGTAGCAATAATTAAAGTGTAATTTAGTTTGAAATCTATGGTTTGACATGAACCATGAACATGCCCAAAATATAGCACTTGCATTTCCATTTATAAATTAGTGTTGCTTGAAAGTCTGAACCCCTTAAACAGAGGACCAGCAGAATAAAGTCGCTTTCATCCACTACAGAAAATGGAGACCTAAAGGTTTTGGAAGGCTGGACTAATCTACAAGTAATGTAGCTATTTGGAAAAAGGAAGTCATATCTCTGTTCCTACCTCTATTACACTGTTCCCTAAAATGATACAATCTGTAAATTAATAACATAAGTGTGAAAACAAGAAATAAAACTACAAAAGCTTTAGCATGTATGAAAAAAAATTGACATTGGGCTAAAGAAAATCCTTAAATCTTCATATTATTTGAGCCAAAGAGGAAAACAGATGTTTTTTGCTACAGTAATATATCTTGGATAGCAAATAATGTAAGTAAAATTATAGCAAATATAGCAAAGAAAATATTTTCAACTTGGACGAGGATTAACAAACTGGATAATAATAACAGTAAAAATTCTAGAAGACAATGAGTAAAAATGAGCAAATAATATAAAACCAGCACTTACAGTGGAGAAGGCAATGGCAACCCACTCCAGTACTCTTGCCTGGAAAATCCCATGGACGGAGGAGCCTGGTAAGCTGCAGTCCATGGGGTCGAGAAAGATGGACTTGACTGAGCGACTTCACTTTCACTTTTCACTTTGATGTATTGGAAAGGGAAATGGCAACCCACTCCAGTGTTCTTGCCTGGAGAATCACAGTCGGACAAGACTGAAGCGACTCAGCAGCAGCACTTACAGAAGAGACAATTCATGTATCAAATCTTAATATCCAGGAAAATTAGCAAAAACTGTATGAGTTTGATTATGTCCCTGATCTGGATGAACATACAGGATATAGATATGCATAATCCACTGTTAACTAGATTTGATAGACACCTCCAAGTTTTTCTTCCTGTTTGCTATTTACTTTAGACTCAATCCCACATCTTGCCTAGAAGTGGAACTGCTATTGTTGGGGAAAGAAAATTAAGAACAAAACCTCGTCCCAACCCAGAAACCCCTCCACAAAGGTAGAACAGAAAGAAAGCAGTTATTATTGAATAAGCATGAAACTAGAACATGCTCATCACAGGCAATATGCTAAGTGACTGTAAAGACAGAAAAGAATTTTACCCTTTCACATAGATAACAGATCCAACTCATTCCATGGTGTTCTCAAAGTATGCAATAATTAGTCCTCAGGCAAGAGGGCTTATCAGCCCCATTGGTCACACATACTGAATCCAGATTTCATTTAATAACTGGGATGACCATTTGCATTAGCTAACAGGGTTTATCCAAAGGAAAAATAAGCTTCCTTTGTCTTTATGGCAGGAAGTAGTTTCACAACTTGGCGTGAGGCTCCCAACAATGTTAGGCTTCTCCGCTTCCAGAGAAACTTGGAGATGGAACCCTATATTCCTTGATGTCATGAGACATGTCAGATGTCAGAGAGATGGCTCCTGGGTCCTTGAGCAAGCTGATGAGAGTCTTATTATCTTTAACAATGATTTACATACATTTCAAAGACACAGAGAAAGAACTTAAGTTTCCAAATGTAAATATTATAAAGAATAAGGGGAAGTAGCAGCAGGGAGAACCCCTTCCTTATTTTTCACAGGGAGAATTAAGCCTTTTACTTCTAATGTGTATTTGGGGTTATTGTCAACTCTGGGTAAACATTTGCTTATATGCACAAAGGAGAATATAGAGGAGCCTGTTCACTGCAGCACTGATTGGTTTCTCGTTCTTTAGTCGCTAAGTAGTGTCTGACTGTTTCTGACCCCATGGACTGTGGCCCGACCAGGCTTCTCTGTCCATGGGATTTCCCAGGCAAGAATACTGGAGTGGATTGTCATTTCCTTCTCCAGGGGATCTTCCCAACCCAGGGATGGAACCTGCATCTCCAGCATTATAGGGGAGTTATTTACCACTGACACACCTGAGAAGCCCAGCATTGACTGTATAAACATGCAAAAAAGAAAAAGTGATCTAAATGCTTATCTATAGGGGAAAAATGATATGGATGACTAAATACCCATACAGGGAGATAACTGTACAGCCGTATAGTAACAAAGTGAAAGTGTTAGTCACTTAATCCTGTCCAATTCTTTGCTACCCCGTGGACTGTAACCTGCCAGGGTTCTGCCCATAGAATTTTCCAGGCAAGAATACTGGAGTGGGTTGCTATTGTCTTCTCCAGGGAATCTTTCCAACACAATGATTGAACCCTGGTCTCCCGCATTGCAGGTAGATTCTTTACAGTAACAATTATATAAAAAGATGTATTAAGAATTTAAAGACTTTGCACAGCTAAATGCCAAATTCCTGATTATAACTGCCTCAGGGAAGGGTTAGAATTGGGGAATTTGATCAAGGCTGACTTGAGCTTTTCAGATAATACTTAACATTTTTATGGTACAGTTCATTTTACATTGGTCAGTATGTTTCCTATGCAACTACTGAAATGAATGGGAATATTTCCATTTAAACCATAATACTTAAAAAAATATACTGCTTTGAATCATCTTTGAAATCTTTACTTCTTACTACATTTAATAACATCCTTTATGATTTGGCTGTTCTTGGATCTTACACATATTAGTTTACTTACTAAAGCAGTTAATTTTCCTAAGATTAATAGCTAGACTTATTCAGCTCAGAGTTTAAAATGTACATCTACATTTGCATGGAGTGAAGTTTTGTTGCTCACTCTAGCCAGTGTCCAAGAATAAACAATTTGTGAAATTTAAAGAACAGCCTTTATCGCAATCATAAGAACCACCCACTTCTTTTCCAAAACAGGATTTTTTTTTGAAATATGAATATAGAAAATCACCAGTCTTTTTATTTCTGATTCTCCAAGTTGTGTATGTGTGGTGGGATGAGGAGGTAGAATGTAGGTGATTTGGTTGGAGTTATATTAGATACTGCTAGAAGTATGTATAGATTAGTATATCAATCTATTGCCTCTGAAAAGTCCCCTGAATACCATCTGGCATTGTCCTGCTAGTTCATCAACATTTCCCAATCAAACCAATTATCTTTCAATCTTCTCACTGCCAAACCTGCTCTAGAGGTTTCGTGTTCATATGTTATAAATTTTATGTTCACTCTAAGTTAACATATAATGCTATCTTTTGGTGGTAGGATTATTTTGCTGATTTTTTGAACTGCACTAAATTTATACCTGCCATTTGCCTCCCTTTAAGAAAACTTTGTTTTTGAGTTCTTAGTATAGCTTTAGTCATGCTGTTAAATTATAATTTGAGAGCCTACAGCACTTTAAAGAAATACAGTAATGGCTTTAAGTGAAACCATAATAACACTGGTTGAAACTGGCTTCAATTTCAATTCAACATACCACTTCACTGTCTGTCTGTGGCTAAAAGATGAAATTCTGAGGCTTTGTTTTATTGATTACAAACTGAAATACTCTCCAATTTTTTTCTCTTATGTAAGGTTAGTACTGTAAAATAGTACAGTATTTTCTAGCCAATGTGATTCAGAATGACTATAATAGCTGGGAGTAGAATCTAATTTTTGTAGCATAACAGGTTTAAAATTACATATATATACTCTAGATATATGTTTTTGTGTTACTAACTGAGCATGTTTCTTTTCAATTCTGTCTAATAAGATGATTAATGATAAATTCATCGCATGTTGCAACTGATGTGTAATATGCATAACCGTTGTCTCTCCACAGAAATTAATTATAAGTAAAATAGGAACTGATGACAGGATGGATGTACAAGCACTCCTCAAATACATGCAAAGCTAAGCATATTATATTCTAAAGTAATGGTCACTGTTGAACAAAAATCCACTTGTATTCAAACATTTAAAGACCCATTTCAGTAGAAGATGAAGATTGACTGGTTAAGTCAGTGTTAAGTATAAAATATTACATTCTTATGTTTTGAAATTATATATTATAATATTTCAATGTTTTCTCACCATACATTTTTGTTTAACTGTAAAGGGAACATGAAATGAATACTTCATTCTGTAGCAGAGTTTTAAGGCATTTCATGACTCAATGAAGGACCGCAAAGAATTTACTTCATGTAAATTTTAAGATAGCTCTAGGATGAACCAAACTAATCTGAATCGGGAGTATATGAAATCGACTCCTGTACCCAGCTCTTTAACTCATTGTTACTTAAGACTACCTTGAACTGTGGGTGCCAGACATAATCCAATGTGATAACTAAGACATTATTCAAATCAACGGTCATGCATGGGCATGTGCTACCATTGGGATGTCAGCATCAGAATCCTTTACTTACGATTCAAAGGAGACAAGTAAAGGTTTTCTGCTCTCCTTTAATTCCTCATGTAATTATTAAATCAACAGGTAAAGAAGGGAAACCGATATTTATTTTCTTCTTAGTGAGTTGGACAAACTTCCAAATGACTACTTCTAGTAGAGATATTTTTGGAACTGCACATTATGAAAGAGTTAGTCTGTCTTTTAACCTTACTAAATGACATATTTGTAAGTACATTTTTGAAGACTTCTTGTTCTTTTCAAACCAGGGTTAATGATGAACTTAAAAGAGAAAATGAAACATGTCTGTCAAATGGAATTACCCATGAACTTCTCCACCCACTCAGCCTGCTTACATTAGAAAGGAAATTTAGCCAAATCCTGCTGGGTCCTTATATAATTTTTCTTTCTTTTCCTAGTTCCCATGTTTTAAATAAAATATCTAGTATGTCATGGCTGGTTAACTCTGTTCTAATATTCATTTTGAAGTCACTTTAAAATGGTGGAGTTCATTATTTCTAAAGCACTATCAGTATATAGGAAATTAATCTTAACTCTGAAAAAGATATCTGAAATAAAAATGAGGTATTGTATGCTGAATTCAAATTACTGTCCTATTTAATAACCATGATTGTTTGCTTCTTAAAAAGCATTTTGATGTACAACAAAATAAGTTGATATCTTTAAGAAAAATTACTTCATTAAGTATGTCACAGCTTTAAAACCAGATCAGAATTTATACAAAGATATCAGGAAAAAAAAGACAGGAGTGGGACCCAAGAGTGAAAATTTACCAAGGAGCATCTATATAACCAACCATACTTCCAAATTTTTTTAAAAAACAAGAGATGAATCAGAATTAGGAACTCAGGGCAGATTGCATCCTGTCACCCATTGAATTCTGTCCCCTACAAGAGATATGTTGAAGTCCTAATCCCCAGCACCCCAGAATATGACCACATTTGGAAACAGGGTGGTTGCAGATATAATTTGTTCAGATGAGGTACTAGCGTGGGATGGGCTCCCAATATAATGTGGCTGGTGTCCTCATAAGAAGACATGTGAAGACATAGGAAGAATGTCATTTGAAGACAGAGGATTGGAGTCCCTTGACATCCACAAGCTAAGGAACACCAGAGACTGCCAGGAAAATCACCAGAAACTAGAATAAGGGAAGGATTCTTCTATAGATTTTGGAGGGAGCATGACACTGCTGGAACTTTCATTCTGGACTTTCAGGCTCCAGAGCAATAGATGATGAATTTTTGTTGTTTAAAGCCACCCAACTCAGTGTACTTTGTTAGAGTAACTCTAGGAAATGAATACACACTCTAATACCAGCTATACTTACTTTATGGGTCAAAGAAGTTACTGAAAGTGGAAAAATCAGAAAAATGAAGGTCAAATTGGAAGCAATACAAAGAACAAAATGATGAAAACTTGGTAAGGAGTATAGAATTCAACAAAGCCAAAAGAAATGGAAATAAAATTGTTTTAAAAGCCAGAGAAAAGGAATGGAAATGGACAATGGCGCTCTAACAATTGGTATGCTCAGAATATGCTACAGTAAAGTGATTCACAGTTTGAAAATAATAAGATGTTAAAGACATGATAAGGCAATGCAAACAAACCAAAAAAAAAAAAAAAAGGCACAAATATCAGTCAAGATGAGTGTTGGGCAAATGCTCCAAATGAGACTTAAGAGAACATTTTATTACAGAGAGGAATCCATAATGGGAATCTAACAATAATAAATATGTTTATCATCAACACTCATAAAACAAATTCTAGGAAGTATTCAGGGGAAAAAATGAAGTACTAGAATTCAGTCAAACTTTCCTCAATCTATTGTGAAGTAATATAAAATAGATTCTCTGCAAACACACATACTTCCCACTCCCACAAAAGGATATATCTTATTTTCCAGTAATCATGGAAAAATCAATCACAAAAATCACTGTACTACCCATAAAGAAACTTCAAATTCTTAAAAAAAGAGTTGACAATATTCATCACAAAGCAATTAGATCAGAAAACAGCAGAAGGCACACAACCCACTAAACAAGCCAGCTAAACAAAAATTAACCCGGACATATATCTCAAACCAAGGAGAAAATCAAACCTATTATTATAGGCTGTCCAGAAAATAACTATGATGAAGACATCATATATAGCCACCACCAAACTTCAGATAACAATTCCAAAATCAAAATGCTTACCTTGTAATGATTAAAGAATAAAAGTGAATGGAATAAACCTTCAATCCAAGAATTTAGAAGAGGAGTCAAGGAAGAAAATAATACTGATAGCAGATGTTTGTTTACTAGAAAACAATTTTTGTAAGAAAAGTTTTTTGAAGGAAGAACATAAAAATATATAAGCCTAAAAATGATGGTATAAAGAAAATAATGGAATTTAAATGAGAAAGTAAAAGATCCCAATTGAAAATTTTGTTCAACCCTATGCAAGTGAATTCAAAGGAAAAAAATTTCTTAAACTTCCTCAAGGAGAAAATTAATCCAATTTTTATATTTGAGAAATAAATGGTCAAAAAAATCTAACTTACCAAGGCAGCCTTCTTTGTAATTACTATCACCAAAAACTGCACCAAGTCTAGAATATATCATGGGGAACTCAATGAAACTTTTAAGGAACTCATCTTTCCAATACCATATAAACTGTTCCAAAGTGTAGAACAAAGAAAACTCTTTATTTTAAAGGAAATTAGCTTTGAAAGCATGAAAAATACCTTGTTGCTGACTAAAGCTGAGCAAGTGATGACACTCACTAGCCAGTTTGTGGATGGTTTCTACCAGACTGTAACTAGAAAAAGACTAGTTACTAGTGATTAAGAAATCTGAGAAGTGCTGCAAGGTAATTTTGGCAATGCAAAGTGGGTCCCTTGGGCCTGAGGAACCCTGACCTCCTGCACGCCCACACTTACCGTAAGATGTCATAATCTGAGGAAATAATGAGCTTTCTAGAAATGGAAGGGGTAAGACAAGGGGCTTCCCCCCGTGGCTCAGTGATTAAAAAAATCTGCCTGCAATGCAGGAGACCCGCGTTCCATGCCTGGGTGAGAAAGCCTCTGGAGGAGGGCATGACAACCCACTCCAGTATTCTTGCCTAGAGCATTCCAAGGACAGAGGAGCCTGGCGGCTACAGTTCATAGGATCGCAAAGAGTCAGACATGATGGAAGCGACTGAGCATGCGCACAAGACAGAGGCGCAAACGGTATGAATTCCAATTCATTCTTACTGGTGTTTTATTTTAATTCCAAGTTTACTATTAAGAATGAAACAACCTACTGTTGTGAGTTGACGATTACATGAATATCAAAACTCTCAACCATCAAGAAATGGTATTTGTTAGAATGAAAGCCCTTTATAATAAAAATGACCAAAACATTTTTTCCAGGATTAAATAATATATATAAATGAAGCTAGCATGATATTTATACTAAACCTGACAAGAGTGCACGAAAGTAGCAAACTAGCTACCAACTTTAAAGTGAGGCAAAACCCTTTATAAATAATTAATAAATGAGACCAACAGTACAATAAAGACCAACATAAGATGCCCAGGATGGGTTTATACAGTTGTTTACTGTTAGAATTATTAGGAAAGCTATTAATGATATTTACTATGAAAAGAGATCAAAATACTATGTTATTTTTCTGTAAATGTTGAAAAAGAATTTATAAGAATTAAGTGTAAATCTTTCATTCAACAAAAAACTCAAATGCAACTTTTAAAAAGTAGTAATAAGTAGATACTTCTTATGGCTTTTTAACTACTGTGCCCTAAAGTTAACAGCTGGGAAAATGTTTACACTGGTGGGATCCAAAATATTAGAGATGCAGATAAAAATTGAGATAATTTTATTATTTTGAAAAATGATATTTTTCCTGAAGTTGATAGATTAAATGTTTGTTAGAGCAAATATCATGCAAGACATGTATGCACTCTCAAGAATATTAGTTTGGTTACTTCTTCAGCAGGTTCCAACTAACTGATTACATTCTCTGCAAGCAAATATTGACTTTCAGAGAAATGTACTTTACTTAATAATTAGGACTTTTTTGGTGGTTCTCATTCAACTTGCCTTGAGAGCATGTTCTAGCTTCTGTCCTATTTAAACATCTCATACCTAGTTACTGTGAAAACACTTTTATACACAAAATATTTATAAATAAATGTCCTTAAAATGTAGAAATAGATTGATGGTTAAGACCATTTCAAAAGACTATATTTACCTAAAAGGTCTGTGTCCTTTTTAAAGTACTGTGTTTATTAAAAAAATGTAATATGAGGCAGCATACTTATTAATGTAATACTTGTAAAATTTAATATGACTGCATAGACTTTTAGAAGCAAAAGGTTAACACTGGTTTGGTAGCCTTTTTTCTGGCCTTGATAACACATGATAACTTTCAGTTCAGTTCATTGCAGTCGCTCAATCGTGTCTGACTCTTTGCGACCCCATGGACTGCAGCACTCCAGGCCTCCCTGTCCATCGCCAACTCCTGGAGTTTACCCAAACTCATGTCCCTCAAGTCGGTGATGCCATTCAACCATCTCATCTTCTTCAATCTTTCCTCCTGCCTTCAATCTTTCCTAGCATCAGGGTCTTTTCAAATGAGCCAGCTCTTCCCATCAGATGGCCAAGGTATTGGAGTTTCAGCTTCAACATCAGTCCTTCCAATGAACACTCAGGACTGATTATCCTTTATGATGTACTGGTTGGATCTCCTTGCAGTCCAAGAGACTCTCAAGAGTCTTCTCCAACACCACAGTTCAAAAGCGTTAATTCTTCAGTTCTCAGCTTTCTTCACAGTCCAACTCTCACATCCATACATGACTACTGGAAAAACTATTGCCTTGACTAGATGGACCTTTGTCAGCAAAGTAATGTCTCTGTTTTTTAATATGCTATCTAGGTTGGTCATAACTTTCCGTCCAAGGAGAAAGCGTCTTTTAATTTCATGGCTGCAGTCACCATCTGCAGTGATTTTGGAGCCAAAATAAATAAATAAAGTCAGCGACTGTTTCCACTCTTTCCCCCTCTATTTGCCATGAAGTTATGGAAGCAGATGCCATGATCTTAGTTTTCTGAATGTTGAGCTTTAAGCCAACTTTTTCATTCTCCTCTTTCACTTTCATCAAGAGGCTTTTTAGTTCTTCACTTTCTGCCATAAGGGTGGTGTCATCTGCATATCTGAGGTTATTGATATTTCTCCTGGCAATCTTGATTCCAGCTTGTGCTTCTTCCAGCCCAGTGTTTCTCATGATGTACTCTGCATATAAGTTAAATAAGCAGGGTGACAATATATAGCCTGGAGGTACTCCTTTTCCTATTTGGAACCAGTCTGTTGTTCCATGTCCAGTTCTGTTACTTCCTGACCTGCATACAGGTTTCTCAAGAGGCAGGTCAGGTGGTCTGGTATTCCCATCTCTTTCAGAATTTTCCACAGTTTATTGTGAGCCACACAGTCAAAGGTTTTGGCATAGTCAATAAAGCAGAAATAAATGTTTTTCTGGAACTCTCTTGCTTTTTCAATGATCCGGTGGATGTTGGCAATTTGACCTCTGGTTCCTCTGCCTTTTCTAAAACCAGTTGGAACATCTGGAAGTTCACGATTCATGT
Organism: Cervus elaphus; assembly: GCF_910594005.1. Classification (NCBI taxonomy): domain Eukaryota; kingdom Metazoa; phylum Chordata; class Mammalia; order Artiodactyla; family Cervidae; genus Cervus; species Cervus elaphus. Next base: position 30,211,911 of record NC_057840.1, read on the forward strand.
ACTGCTGAAGCCTGACTTGGAGAATTTTGAACATTACTTTACCCTTGGTCAAATCCTCCTTGAAACACTAACTCAAGGAACTGGTGAATAGTATGCCTACAGTAGAGCCAAGATAAATCAGACTTTGTTCGAGAACCATGTAGGCGACCAAGCTACTGGGCTTCATTGTCAATATTCTTTATGAAGAGTAACCAATACTGATGAAATAGCCTCACTAAGGTATAGGTTCATGTAACTCCAGAGGGGGTGGCAGGACTAGAATTAAGACACCTAAATTGGAAAGTAAAATTATCTCTATTTGTAGAAAACATGATATTATATATGGAAAACCCTAAAGAATTCACTAAAACACTAGTTATTATTACTTAGCCGCTAAGTCACGTACAACTCTTTGGGACTGTGTGGACTCCCTGGTCCATAGGATTCTCCAGGCAAGAACACTGGAATGGGTTGCCATTTCCTACCCTAGGAGATCTTCCCAACCCAGATTGAACCTGTGTCTCCTGCATTGGTAGGTGGATTCTTTACTGGTGACCTCCCAGGGAAGCCCCGAACACTAGTAGCTTTAGTTTTTCATAAACTAGCTCAGCAAAGTGGCATTAACAAGATCAATTTGCAACATAAAAAAATAGTTATATTTCTGTACAGTAGTGATGAGCAATCTGAAAATGAAATTAACAAAGCAGTTCCATTCACAATACCATTAGAAAGAACAAAATACTTAGGAATAAATTTAACCAAGGAAGTATACAATTGTAAGCTAAAAGCAACAAAACATTATTTTAATAAATGAAAGGTGAAAGTTAGTTGTACAGTCATGTCCAATCTTTGTGATCCCTTGGACTTAGCCTGCCAAGCTCCTCTCTCTTTGGAATTCTCCAGGCAAGAGTACTGGAGTGGGTTGCCATTTCCTTCTCCAGGGGACCTTCTGACCCCAGGATCAAACCCAGATCTCCTGCATTGCAGGCAGATTCTCTACCAACTGAACTACTAGGGAAGACTTTAAATAATAATAATAATAATAAATGAAAGATCTAAATAAATAGAAAGACACCTGTGTTCATGGATTGAAATTTTTAATATTGTTAAAATGACAATAGTCCCCAGGTTAAATGCAATCCCTATGAATTGCCTGATTGCCTTTTTTTTCTGCAGAAAGAGATAAGTTAATCCTAGAAGTCATATGGAAACGCAAGAGACGTCAAATAGCCAAAACAATCTTGAAGGAGAAAAAAGTGGGAGGACTTACACCTTCTGATTTTAAAACTCACTCCATAGCTACAGCAATCAAGACAGGTATAGGTTCAGTACAGAGTCATGGAGTAGCTGCCAGGTCATATAATAAGTTTCTGTACACTAAACACAATAACAGTTTGACAGACATTTTAAAATTGAACTTCCCAATATGAGGTAAATGTTAATTCAAATAAAAACACTAAATCTTTAATTTAGAATTATCATTTATGACTTTGTATATTGAGCTTTCTCATATATGAACATACCTGCTCTGACACTTGAAGTACTCATTTTTGTAAAAAAGAAAAGAACATTATATTTGTGCAGAGCTCAGTATTAAGCTCTAAGTATGACATTAGCTTCTCTCTGTTGCTATGGGCAAGTTACTTGAATGACTTCCACAGATTCTTAAACTGAACAGAAATTGCTTCCCACTCAGTTATAATTTTACCATGCAGAGGCTAGAAATCGGGAATAAATAATGAAAGAGGTCATCCAGGTTCACATTTAATGCTCTGTGTGGGATGTAGCTGGTGGAGAGGGGAAACATAACCTAGTGGTAGAGAGATCTTGCTTTATGATCTGAAAGAAACTCTGGCAGCTCTGACTTTATTTTCATGAAAGTAAATGAGGAAAATAAGGAACAAATGTGGTTGCTAAAGTTGTGCTTTTAAAGTTATACTATACAGAAATAAATAAACAATCTCCAATTTTTTAAAAAAAACATAGAATGTGAACTATAGTTTGATTATGAATGTGGTACTATTTGCCCTGTATTTGTTATATTATTGAGATAAAGATTGAAGAAATGGAAAATGTAAGCATTGTTTTTCCTCAAACTACCTTTTGTGTAATCCATAACTTTATTGAGGGTCTTCCCTGATAGCTCGGACAGTAAACAGCCCGCCTGGAATGCAGGAGACCTGGGTTCCATCCCTGGGTGGGAAAGATCCCCTGCAGATCAGAATGAAAATCCACTCCAGTGTTCTTTCCTGGAGAAGTCCATGGACAGAGAACCCTGGTGGGCTATAGTTAATGCAGTCGCAAAGAGTCGGACACAACTGAGTGGCTAACACTAATAGCTTTATTGACAAGAGATTTCTGGTGGCTCAGACAAGAATCTCCGGGCAATATGGGAGACCCACGTTCTATCCCTGGGTCAGAAAGACCCCCCTGGAGAAGGGAATGGCTACCCACTCCAGCATTCTTGCCTGGAGATTTCTATGAACAGAGGAGCCTGATGGACTACAGTCCATGGGGTCGCAGAGTCAGACATGATTGAGTGACTAACATTTTCCCTTTCTTTTGGTGGATTAAGGATGGCCACGAGTTCTTTATAACTCTTCCTTTAGGAAGTAGATTTTATTTTCTCTCAACCTGAATCTAGTCTTATCCCATGACTGCTTAACTAAGATAGCAGAAGTGACACCATGCCAGTTCTAAGCTTAGCCTTTTTTTTTTTTTTAATTTTGTTTATTTGGCTATGTTGGGTCCTAGCCCCAGCACTGGGAATATGCGTTGCATCACGTGGGATCTTTTGCTGTGGCGCAGGGACACTTTAGTTGTGGCAGGAGGATTCCAGAGAGCCAGAGCTTGAGTAGTTGCCACGGCATGGGCCCAGTTGCTCTGCGCCATGTGGAATCTTAGCTTCCCAAGGAGGGGTGCAATCCAGGTCTCCCACACTGCAAGGCAGACTGCCAGCCACTGGACCACCAGGGAAGTAGGCTTAGCCTTTTAGGGGACTGACAGGCAGCTTTTGCTCTGTTCTCTGGGAACACTCATTCCTATAACTCTGCCTTCTAGAACCTAGCTGCCATCTGTGAGAAGTCCAAGCCACCTAAGGGTCTCTGTGAGGTGCTTCGGTCAATATGCCCAGCTGAGCTTCCAGGCTTCAGCCAACATCAGCTGACAGCCACGTGAGTGAATCATCTTAGATGTTCAAGCCCAATAGAGCCACCCAATAACTGTGGTCCCAACTGTGACAGCTCTGGCCTAGTACCACTCAGGCGATCACAATTAACATGCAGGACTTGAGGGGTAATCAACTGGTTGTTTTAAGCTGTCCCCAGTTTTTCTGCACACCCAGCTTAGATTCCATGGTTTGTCATTCTAGTCACATACACATTAATCCTCTGCCTCTTTTTCCTTGTATGTTTCTCTTGGCACTTCATATACTTGGAATTCCATGGTAATTGTATATTGCTCCATTCACAAAGTCCAAAGTTTTCATGAGTTATTTCTGTATGCCTCTCTTACTCATTTCTTTTTATTCCTGAGTGGTATTACTGAATATTCACATTTTGTTTGTTCTCCTGTTGATGGGCATTTAGGTTATTTCCAACTTGTGCTATTGTGAATAAAGGTGCTATGAATTTTCTTGTACAGATCTTTATGTGACTGTCTTTTCATTTCTCTTAGGTAAATATCTAAGACTGGAATTTCTGGATATTACAGTAGGTGTGTGCTTAACTTTATAAGAAACTGCCAAACAGTTTTTCAGAGTCATTTCCCATCATCAGTGACTAACAGTTGGCGTTGCTTGGCATCCTCTCAAAATTTAATATGTGTACTGGTTAGTTTTTGCTTTATAACAAATTGATACATAACTTGGTGCCAGAAAATAACACCAGTCTGAGCCAATTCACTGGGACTTGAGGGCTGAGGATAGCCTCACTTGTATCTTTGGTGATCACGCCATTGTCAACTGGGATAACAGGCATGACTTGGCCTTGTGTGTTTCAGAGGCTGACCAAGCAAGACTCACCCACATGGCTGGCTGGTTACAAAGTCAGCAAGAAAAAACAAAGTCCATTCCGCTTCCACTTTCTAATCCTCTGCTTGGCTTATGTTTGTTAATGTTCCAATAGCCAAAGAAAATCATGTGGCCAAGAACATATTTAAAAGATGAGGAACTAGGCTCCACCTTTAACAGGAAGAACTGAAAAATCACATTGGAAAGGAGTGTTACTGCAGGAATAGGAAGTGTTTGAAGCCTCGTAGCAATCTACCTTTCAGAAATCTTTGATCACAAATCAAATGAAAAAATAAAATCCTGGTTCCAGAATTCCCTGAAGTTTCATTTCAGTTTTGGCATCCGTCGTAAAGTTTAGGATCTAGTTATCTAAATCAGATCCAAATACAGATGAGGTTATAAGAACTATAGTCATCAAGAATTAGTCAGGAAAACAGATGTAGCATGAGTGTTAGGGGAATAAGGGATTCATTGTAGGAATTAGACCTCACACAAAAGTGAAAGTAGATGGAGTGAATTGGAAGGGTTGTTGGAGATTCATAAAAAGAGTCATTTATGAGTCTTCCCAAAGTTCTGGTGCAAGTAGACAAGTTAGAGTTTTCAGGGAAACCTGAGACACTGAATAGCCGTTGCAGTAGGACCAAGAACAGGAAGTTCTTGGTGAATTCTATGGGAATTTGCTGTCTTTTTGTCACTGACATTTTTGTGAGTCCAGAGTCAAGCATCTGATGGTAAACCTGGGGCTGCTGTTGATCACCTTGGGAGATGAGTTGGCCAACCCTGTGAATGTGATCATGCCATGACTCAGCGACTAGATCTGCACTGGTGTGACACTAAATCAGGCACCAACAAGCTTCTGAGGGTAATGGTTTATTTACATGCTTTAAATTATACACAAGTGTCTCTTTTGGCCAAATCTAAAGCAGAGAAGAAAATGCTGGGAATGATAATCCTAAATTTAATCAGATTGACAGAAAAATCCAGTATACTGCTGTTAGTTTTATTTTTTGATTTCAGGATTATACTAGGTCTGAATTATACATACTCATTATATCTCACTGTGTTTTAATTTATACTACCCTAATGACTACTTGTTGATTATTGATATTCCTTATCTTGTGATTGTCCATGTTTTGTGCTAACTTTTATTAGGTTTGCTATTTTTTTATTATTGAGTTTTAGAAAATCTTTTTATATTCTAAATACAAATCTTTTGTTGTATAAGCATATTGTGATGATTTTATCCCATTGGGGCTTGCCTTCTAATTTTCTTGTAATAACTATTTTTGAACAAAAGTTTTTTAATTTTAATGAAATTCAGTTTATTAAAATTTTTACTATGGTTTGTGATCTCTATGTTTTAAGAAATCATTGAACATTTGAAAGTTGCAAAGATATATGCCAATATTCTTTTAAGGAGATTTAGATTTTTATGTTTAGATCTACAACCCATCTTGAGTTAATTTTTGTATATGGAGTGAGATATTGGTTCAAGTTTCCTTTTTTTTTTTTCACGTAGACAGCCAGTTCTTCTGACACTGTATATTAAAAACCACATATAATCTCTTTGTCCACATTGTTTCATTAACACCTTTAAAATTACTGCATTTTCTTGTGTATGTCACCTATTTTTGACTTCCTATTTTAATTAAACTATTCTATTCCATATCAATAATTATTATAGCTTTATAGCAATTCTTTCAAATTTGTAAAAGTAAATCCTGCTAATTTGTTCTATTTAAATATTTTTAAAAATTATTTCTAGGTCACTGGCATTTCTTTATAAATAGTAGCAGATTGTCAATTTATGCCAAAAATAAACCAAAAAAACCCTGCTTGAGTTTTGGTTGGAAAGCACTGATTCTGTAGAATTTGGGGGAAATTGACATTTTTTTACAATATTAAGTCTTCTAACCTATGAACATGATGTATTTCTTCATTTGTTTAGGTCTTCTTTAATTTTAGCAATAGGATTTTCAGGTAGGAGCCTTGTACAGATTTTGTTAAAATTATTAACCAAGTACTTTTCTTGCAGGCATTGTAACATTGGTTTAACCTCCCATCCCCATGCCAGTCTATAGTCAATAGGACAGCCAAATTATTGTTATTAAAAATAAAATTAGATGTCACTCCTCACATCATAACAAATGGCTGCTTCTATTAAGCTTAATAAACACTAGAGTCATCTTAATAGTCTAAAAGTTCATCTTGTCTCATTTCCTACCGTTATTTCCCTTGTTCCCTCTTTAACAAACACATTGAGCTCCTTGCTCTTTCTCCAAATGCTTTCCTCCGTAGAAGCTTCGTTGCTGTTTCGTCTGCCACATGCAACTGCTTGAGACCTCATGGACCATAGCCCTCTGTGGTTATGGACCAGGCTTCTCTGTCCATGGTATTCTCCAGGCAAGAATACTGGAGGGGGTTGTCATGCCCTCCTCCATCGTCTGCCACAGCCTATTCCAAATATGTTCATGGCTTCTTCCTTCACTGTCTTCAGGCCTTTGCTCAGAGGTCATTGTATTACCTGACTCCTGATCACTTTATATGAAATAAACCTAACTCACCCCCTTACCATCACTCCATCCTGCTTACCTGGGAGACCTAACATTTTCATTTGTCCAAGCTAGATGCCCGAGCTTATGCCTGCTAACTAGATGGCTTCCCTTGTAGTTTTCAATTCCTTTTATTGTAAAAAGTGTCCTAATTTGAATAATACATTATTTATCACCCTGTCCTTACCTAGATTCATTTTTCCTCAGGGTACTTATCAATTATGTGTCATATTGTATATTTACAGGTTTGTTTTCTAGTTTCCCAAAAGGGACTATAAATTCTGTGTGACAGAGTCTTTATTTTTATTGTTGACTGTTTTATCTCCAACACATTGAATATCACCCAACTTAATTTGTCATGTTAAGTAAATAGTTAATAAGTGTACTAGATGAATGAATTTGGGAACTGTTTGAACTTCCGTTTTTTTCTTCTTCCTTTAAAATGAAGTCCTAGATTAAATGAGGTTGTTAAGGCCATTTCAACTCTAAAAGACAATGGTTGCTTGTAAAACCTCATTCGTTTCTGATACAAGTTTCATTTAAGCCAACAGTGCAGAGGGAGAACACTAGAGCAATGATTTTTGTAAGCTAGAATAATCATCTAAAGCCAGAGAAGACATCATTCTGTAGCAGAATTTCATCTAAGCAGCATGGATTTGATTTAAAAATAATTACCTTGGTGACAACTTGCAGGAAGACTCAAACATAAATCCTTGTTAATCATTTTCTGACCTTGTTGAGTTTTTTCATACATTTCTTGTAATATTAAAAAATATTCCTTATGGGATGGGTAAATTATGATAAAGACCCCCCCAGTTTTCTGTCTCTAGCCCAGACTTGTCCCTTGAACCTCTAACTCCTTTATCCAAATGCTTGTGAAATTTCTGCTTGTGTTTCTAATTGGCAGCTCAAACCGAACATGTTCAAACCTGAACTAATTTTCTCCCCAAACTTTCTGCTCTCAAAGTCTTTCTCACTTCAGTGGATGGAAGTTCCATTTTTTCAGTTGCTCAGGCTAAAATCCTCACTGTCATCCTTGATTCTTCCTTTATCTTACACTGGGTATCCAATCTATCGGCAAATCCTTTTAGCTGTTCTTTCAAATGCACCAAGGATCTGACTGGTTCTCACCCCCTACACTTTTGCCCTCGTGTAGCCAGCACTGCATTGGTCTGAATTACTGCAATAATGTTTTAACTAGTTTTCACTGGCTGCTGCCTCACTCATCCCTCAATACACACCCATGTGTATTTTCAATAAAGCACCCTGAAAGATCATTTTAAAACCTAAACGAGATCATGTCACTTCTCTGTCCCAATTCCTCTAATTGCTTCCATCTGACTCAGAATAGATGTCATGTTTCTGAGAGGGGCCAATAGGATCTGCAACTCAGCCAGATCTCTGAGTTCATCTTTTCTGCTTTTCTTCTTGTTCTGTTTGTTCTAGTCACAGTGGCAGAGAACACAACATATACCCTCCTGCCTCAGAAAAATGTTTGCTATTGACTTTGCCTAGAATACACATCCCCTTAGAGGTCTATGTGGCTTGATATCTTACTTTAGGTCTCTCCATAAATGTCATATTATCAGAATGGCCATTCCTGTGCCCTCCATATAATATAGCAACGTCCTCCTTAGTTCCCACATTTCCTGTTTCCTTTAACCTACTTCCTTTTTTCTGCTTAGCAGTTAGACCCACCTGAGATACTGGAACAACATAATATATTCTGTGTATTGTTTTTTGTCTGTCCTCTTCTAGAATGTAAGTTTATAAGGTCTATAAATTTGTTGCAATAAAACTAACTTACTTTAAGTTAGTTATTTTTAAATTGATGTGTGTTTTGAAGCTGTTTAAAAAACTTGTTAATGAATTTGAGGACTACCCTGGAAGTCCAGGGGTTAAGAATCTGTGCTTTGACTGCAGAGGATGTAGGTTCAATCCCTGGTTGGGGAACTAAGATCCCAAATGCCACATGATGGGGTCAAAAAATTGTTTTAAAAATTGTTTATCAAGCTGAGTTCAGTTCAACACTCAGTCATGTCCGACTCTTTGCGACCTCATGGACTGAAGCATGCCAGGCTTCCCTGTCCATTACCAACTCCTGGAGCTTGTTCAAACCCATGTCCACCAAGTCGGTGATACCATCCAATCATCTTATCCTCTCTCTTCCCCTTCTCCTGCTGCCTTCAATCTTTCCCAGCATCAGGGTCTTTTCTAAGGAGTCAGTTCTTCCTATCAGTTGGCCAAAGCATTGGAGTTTCAGCTTCAGCATCAGTCCTTCCAATGAACACCCAGGACTGATCTCCTTTAGGATGGACTGGTTGGATCTTCTTGAAGTCCAAGGGACTCCCAAGAGTCTTCTCTGACACCACAGTTCAAAAGCATCAATTCTTCCACGCTCAGCTTTCTTTATAGTCCAACTCTCACATCCATACATGACCACTGGAAAAACCATAGCCTTGACTAGGCGGACCTTTGTTGGCACAGTAATGTCTGGTTTTTAATATGCTGTTTAGGTTTGTCATAGCTTTTCTTCCAAGGAGCAATCGTTTTAATTTCATGGCTGCAGTCACCATCTGCAGTGAGTTCGGAGCCCAAAAAAGTAAAGTCTGACACTGTTTCCTTTGTTTCCCCATCGATTTTCCATGAAGTGATGTGACTGGATGCCTTGATTTTAGTTTTTTGAATGTTGAGTTTGTGTTTTTTTTTTTTGAATGTTGAGTTTTAAGCCAACTTTTTCATTCTCTTCTTTCACTTTCATTAAAAAGTTCTTTAGTTCTCTTTCTGCCATAAGGGTGGTGTCATCTGCATATTTGAGGTTATTGATATTTCTCCCAGCAATTTTGATTCCAGCTTGTGCTTCATCCAGTCTGGCATTTCACATGATGTACTCTGCATATAAGTTAATTAAGCAGGGTGACAATATACAGCCTTGACGTACTCCTTTCCCAATTTGGAACCAGTCTGTTGTTCCATGTCTAGTTCTAACTGTTGCTTCCTGACCTGCATATAGATGTCTCAGGAGTCAGGTCAGGTGGTCTGGTAGTCCCTTCTCTTTAAGAATTTTCTACAGTTTGTTGTGATCCATACAGTCAAAGGCTTTGGCATAGTCAATGAAACAGAAGTAGATGTTTTTCTGGAATCTTCTTGCTCTTTCTATGATCCAACAGATGTTGGCAATTTGATCTCTGGTTCCTCTGCCTTTTCTAAATCCAGCTTGAACGTGAAGCTGAGAATATACACAAATGCAAATAGTGTAAAATGCCCAATAACATATGCGTCATCCTCCAACTGAGCAACACACACTTGGAGTCTAGAAGGATGGCAAGGTTGGATGTCAATCTTTATTAGTTCTCATGGGAGAGGGAAAGGGTGGCAGAATCAGAGATGTTTTGTTTCTTTCCCATGTTTTTCCAGTGCACTAATCTCTTCTTGCTGCTTTAGTTCTACAAACCATAAAGTGTAGACCTTACACAACCTTCTTGTTGTTCAGCATTCTCCAGGGCCACACCATGTGCAAGACCTTCCCCACCGAAGAGCTCATTAATCCCAGAAGTGCCAGTGTCTATGGTAGGACTACAGAGGATCTGGAATTTCATCTAGTGCAGCCTGACAGTTTTCTACATGAGGAAACTGGAACTCAGGGAAGTGAAATAACTTATCCAAAACTACTCAGACATGGCCCCAGAGTCCAAGTCTCCAGTTTCCCATTCTTATTAATCTGGGGTCCTCTATCCATTGCATTCTCCAGACAAGAATACTGGAGTAGGTTGCCATTTCTTTCTCCAAGGGATCTTGCTGACCCAGGGACTGAAAACACATCTCATATCTCCTGCACTGGCAAGCGAGCTCTTCACCACTAGTGTTACCTGGGAAGCCCCTATTAATCTATACTGTAATGTATTTCATCAGCCTGTTACTCATGTTGATTAAATACAGGAAATTACCTGAAAGTTCAACAATTGAACAATGGTGACACATATTCATATGATACCTTACTACACAGCTTTAAAAATTATCATGTAGAAAGTCATTAAATGACATGGGAAGTATTGGCAGCATAGCTAAGTGGAACAAAACATCAAATAATATAGCCTCAATTATATAAAATAGTTGTGTAAATGACGAGAAGGCTCTACACATCAAAAAAAAAAAATCAGTGGTTACTTTTGGAAGATAGGATTAGAGACTTTTTAAACTTGTTTTTCCACTTTCATAATTCCAAAATAAATGCCTTTAAATAAAAATCCATTTTCAAGTTTTCCCTTGCATCACATATCCAGTGAACTTGAAGGTGTGCATTTTTAAACAATGAAATATATGTCTATGTGTTAACTTTTCTTGTATAAATAGCATGCATAAGATTATGTGATGTATAAATGTATGGGAAATTCAACAAACTTCATAGATGTATAGAATTACTAGCAGTTAAGTCAAAATAGAAAATGATTTCTAACTATCTGAAACAGGTATATAAGGTGAAGGTTTGGGGGGGAGAATAATATAGCTAGTTATAATCAGGAAGCCTTACTTTTTTCTGTTTAATTTTCATGTTTAAAGATTATACTTCCTTATTATGCAAAATTATTTTCTTACCCTCCAAAAAACTTTAAAAATTACTTGAAACCCTTATAAATCATCGTAGCATGAAATTCTGTTAGTCTCTTCTTTGCAACTATAGTTTTTGCCAAGTTATTTTAGAACTTTCATGTAGAAAAATAGTGAATCTTCATGGAATGATTATGCTTATTTTACTTTGTTTTTGTTTCTCGAAGCATATGCATCTCAATCAGTCTTCACAATAACCTCAATCAGTCTTCACAGTTTATAACCATTGCTTAGATGAGTAAAATGACTTCAGAGAGTCTAAATAACTTGCTTAGCATCATACTTCTAGGATGTCATGGAGCTAGGTTGAAATGCAAGTCTACATGTCCATAAACTCACATAATACTGTTTATACAGAATATTATATTTTATTTTTATTAAAGTATAGTTGATTTACAATATTACATTAGTTTCAGATGTACAGCATAGTGATTAACTATCCTTGAAGATTATACTCCATTATAAAGTATTGTAAGATAGTAGCTATAATCCTCTTGCTATACACAATATATACATACAATACAGCCTTGCTGCTTATCTATTTCACACATAGTATTTGTTAATCTCATACCCCTAATTTGTCCCTTCCCCATTCTCTCTTCTCCTTGGTAACAGCAAGCTTGTTTTCTATATCTGTGAGTCTGTTTCTGTTTTGCATATACATTCATTCATACTATTTTTTTAGATTTCACACATCAGTGATATCATGCAGTATTTGTTTCTCTGTCTGACTTATTTTACTTAGTATAAGTGAAATAAAGTCCATCCTCATTACTGCAAATGGCAAGATTTCTTTTTCTCAGGGCCGAGTGATAGTCCTTTGTGTGTATGTATGTGTCTATGTGCTGTGTTGTGTGTATATATATACATGCCACATCTTTTTAATCCAGTCATTAGAATATTTTACTATATGTTATATTTAATATTAATATTAGTAAATATTTATAGCAATATTTATATATGATAATATTTATAGTAAATATTAATATTTACTATATTACTGTGGTGGCATTTCTTCACACAAGTGAGAAAATGGAGATGTTTATCCTACTCTTTCACTCTTAGGCCCCTCAAAGCATCATCTCTCAGTATCCAGAACTTCTTACTGCAGTGTGTCGCCCGGGGCTGCTCCATGATCCAGGTCTCAATTGTCACTCCACCCCTATCACCAGCTACCTGTCCTTTGCCTGAGTCCACGTGGTCTTGACCTCAGCTAGATACGTGTTTCCAGAAGAACTTCCTAAGGACATCCTCTTGGATATCCTCACTCAGGGTTGCCTCCATGCTTGATTCACACCTTTTGTGTAGAATTCATTGCATTGTCTTATAAATATCATTCCAGTTTTTATTCACCCCACAAGATTATTAGTTTTTCAGGGGCAGGAACCAATTTTTCTTCATATATTTAGAAATTTGTTATTGTTATTAAGTCCCTAAGTTGTGTCTGACTCTTTGTGACCCCATGGACCATACCCCACCAGGCTTCTCTACCCATGGGATTTCCCAGGCAAGTATATTGGAGTGGGTTGCCATTACCCAATGCATAAAATGAAATGTCCAGGTAAGCTAAACCTCAAAATAAACACAATTAGTTTCAAGTCATTATTCAAATCATTGTTTCAGAGAATACATTACCAGCACCAAACAAAGTAGAATTCACAATATGATAATAAAAACACAACAAATAAAAAATATATCCCATTAGGAGGAAAAACAAAATTAGGTCAACTGGACTTGTCCTAGATATATATATGACATTCATATGACATAGATGCCAAATTTAATAATAAATTAAATAATAAATTAATAATAAATTAAACAATAACTTAAAACAGTTATTGTAACTATATGTAATAGTTTTAAGATGGCAAAAGCTATCCAGTTTCTTAGTCTTTCTAAGTAGTATTTCCCTGGACCTCCCATAGGCCTGAGACATATCTGTTGGTGCATTCTCTTCCACTATTATCCTCCCCTAGTTAATGCAAGTCGAAGTTGAGCGATTGCATTGCAGTCCCACATAGGAGCTGCCAGTGCTCCAGCCCTCACCAGTGATGGGCTCCACATTACCTGCTGCTCAGCCATGAAGTTCCATTTCAAGATCTTCCTTTGAACAGTGATTTTAATTAACTTTGTTATGGTATCCCTGGGTGTAGTTTTCTCCATGATTTTTTGGTTGGTTTGTTTGTTTGCAGTAGAGTTTATTGAGTTTCTGAGATTTACAGCTTTGACAAAATTTGGAAAAATTCTCATCATTATTTTCCCATCTAATGTTTTCTGGATCTTCTTCTCCCAACCCCCCACCCCTGCCCTCCTTGCTCATTTATTCAGGGACTCGAGTCTCATGTGGGGCTTCACAGGTTGCCCTGGTGGTAAAGAATCTGCCTGCCAATTCAGGATACATAAGAGATGCTGGTTTAACCCCGGGTCAGGAAGATCCCCTGGAGGAGGGCATGCCAACCCACTCCGGATTCGTGCCTGGAGAATCCCATGGACAGAGGAACCTGGAGGGCTAGACCACAGAGTTACAAAGTTGGACATGACTGAAGCAACTTAGCACACACACACATGTGCTAGCTGCATGTGTGTTAGCCTATGATCTATGTTCCACAGATCCCTGAGATTCTATTCTTTTTTTCCCTCTGTTTCATGTTGAACTGTTTCTGTTGCTGTGTCTTCAGATGAACTGATCTGTTCTGCAATCTCTAATCTGCCATTCATCCCAGTCAGTGGATTTTTTTCAACATAGACATCGAATGTGCAGTTTTAGGTGTTCTTAAGAAGAAATTAACATAGTTAATCTTTCTTTAGCTTCTTGAACATGTGGTACACTATGACGACAGCTATTTCAATGTCCTGTCTGCTAATTCTATCATCCATGTTTTATTCTGAGTCATTTTCAATTGGTTGATTTTTTTTTTCTCCTTTTAATGGGACATATTTTCCTGCTTCTTTTTTTATGCTCAGTAAATTTTATTGGATTCCAATCTTTTTGAATTTTACCTGTTGGGTCCTGGTTATTTTTGCACTCCTAAAATAGTCTTAAATTTGTTCAAGGAAGCTGTTAACCTCCTTGGAAATAGTTTGATCATTTCAGATCTTGCTTTTAAGTTTTATTAGGGGGGAACAGCGGGGAGTTTTGTTGAGGGTGAAATTTTCACCACTGTTGAGGGAACAAAACTCCATATTCCACCTCCAGTGAATTCTAAGGTCTTTGCAGTCATGCTGGTGGGAACAGGCCCCATGTGAGCTCAGGCTCCTTCTAAACCTTTCACAGGGTTCTTTGCATGCCTCGGGGCAGTTCCACCTGTGCTCCAGCTGATCAGACCGGCACTCTGACAGACACCGAGGACCCATTCCCAGGCTCTCCTCTCTGCCCTGCTCTCTCCTTGACAGACTCTCATCTAGAAGCTTTAGTCTGCTAGCGCGCCTGGATTCCAGCTCCATCTGCCCAAACCAGGGACACCATCGGGCTCTGCGTGGGCTCCTCACCCTGTGCCAGGCCCTCACAGTGAGCTGAGACAGTTATAAAGCCCGTCTTTTTGTTGTCTGTTTAACTGAAGTATAGTTGATTTACAATATTACATAAATTGTGTTGTTTAGTCGCTAAGTCATGTCTGACTCTTTTGCATCCCCTTAGATTGTAGCCTGCCAGGCTTCTGTCTATGGGATTTCCCGGGCAAGAATCCTAGAGTGGGTTGCTATTTCCTCCTCCAGGGGATGTTCCCAACCCAGGGATCGAACCTGAGTCTCCTGCATTGGCAGGCTGATTCTTTACTGCTGAGCCACCAGAGAAGTCCCATTATATAAATTACAGGTGTACAATATTGTGATTCACAATTTGTCAAGTTTATGCTATGTCTATAGCTATTATAAAATATTGACTATATTTTTCCTGTTGTGTATTATATCCATGTAGCTTACTTTATTCATAGTAGTTTGTACCTCTTAATCGTCTACCTCTATATTGACCTCCCATCCTCTCCCCCTGGTAACCACTAAATTTGTTCTCTATATCTAAATCTGTTTCTTTTTTGTTATATTCACTAGTTTGCTGTATTTTTTTAGATTTCATATATGAGTGATATCATAGAGCATCTGAGTTTTTCTGAATTATTTCATGTAGCATAATACCCTCCAAGTCCATTCATGTTGCTGCAAATGGCACATTTTCATCCCTTTTATGACTGAGCAGTATTCCAGCACGTGTGTGCAGATAGAGAGAGATACATAGATGACAGAAAGATAGATAGATGATAGATAAATATACACACACCACATTTTATCCATTCATCTGTTGATAGAGACTTAGGTCATTTCCATATCTTAGCAATTGTAAATAATACTGCTATTAACATTGGTGTGCATGCAACTCTTTGAATTAGTGGTCTTTTTTTTTTTTTTCAGATATATACCCAGGAGTGAAATTACTGGATCATATGGTAGTTCTATTTTAGTTTTTTGAGAAACCCCCATACTGTTTTCCTTAGCATCTGTTCCAATTTATATTTCCACCACCAGTGCAAGAGGGCTCCCTTTTTTCCAAATCCTTGCCAACATTTGTTATTTCTGTTCTTTTTCATTGAAGCCTTTCTGACAGGTATAAATGATATGGTGGTTTATATTTGGTTTCCCTGAAGAGCAATGCTGAGCACCTTTTCATGTGCCTATTGGCCATCTGCATGTCCTCTTTGGAAAAATGTTTATTCATTTTTAATTTGGTTGTTTGCTTTTTGATATTAAGTTGTATGAGCTGTTTATATATTTTAGATATTCATTCCTTACCAGTCATATCATAAGTATTTTATGCCATTGGGTAGGTTGTTCTTTTCATTTTGTTGATGCTTTCCTTTGCTGTGCAAAAGCTTCTAAGTTTAATTAGGTCCCGTTTGTTTATTTTTGCTTTTATTTCCTTTGTTTTTGAACAAAGATTAAAAAAATTATTGCTATGATTTATGTCAAAGACTGTTCTGCCTATGTTTTCCTCTAGGAATTTTATGGTTTCCAGGCTTATATGTAGGTCTTTATTCCATTTTGAGTTTTTTTTGTATATGTATTAGAGAACATCCTAATTTCATTATTTTAGTTGTAGCTGTCCAGTTGTCCCAGCATCACTTATTAAAGAGACTATCTTTTTCTCCATTGCATATTCTTGCCTCCTTTGTCCATAAAAGCATGGTTTATTTCTGAAAAGCTCACCTTTGTATGTTTTTCATCTCTGGGATCACTGATTCATTGCCCCAAAGTCAATGTCCTCATATATTTTATTCAGTATTGGCTGTTGCCTGTGAGAATGTAAATTCACTCCCTGTTCCTTCATCTTGTTTGGAAGCATAAGGCTTCCCATATCTCATTCTAGAGTCTGCTTCCTACAGTCATATCTGCTACTGACTGTTGTAGGCGAGTTCCCAGGAAACAGACCCACACTCTGAGACTTATGTGCATGATGTTTATTAGTAAGGGTTCTCAGAAGCCTGTCTCAGAGGGTAAGGCAAGAAGAATTGGGCAGCAGAGGTTGAACTGCAATGCTATTGTGAGAGACGTCTCTGCCAATAATGAGGGAGCTCTAAAGAGAAAAAGATCTGTCAGAGTTGTCCCATATATCCCGCTCCTTATACACACCACTGAGATGCAGGATGCTCTCAGGATGCCCTGAGTGAGGAGCTTTCTCTGGTTGGGGAGGAAATGTCTCAGTCCAGTCTGAGAACCACCACCTCCATAGGTGATTGCCGCCTCATATTAATGCAGGTCAGTTTGCATCCTAATGAATTCTTCTTTTTCACAGTCAGAAAAACTGTTGTTTCTTATTTAAACAACTTATTGAAATGAAAATTGTTTTTCAGCTAGTTTCAGGAAAATATCTTTCCTTATTATCCCACTTTTGTTAAGAATCTCTGTTCAGAATTTCCTTTGAAAGACAATCAAAACTATATGTTAAGGTTTGTCCTAAATAATGAGGCTTTCTCTGGAAGGGACAACTGGTTTCATATCTGCCAGTTCCGAGTCCTCCAGAACTAGTGGGCTTTAAAGAAACTGGATGTTAGGGTTCAAAACTGAATCTAAGTTGCAATTTATAGCAATTTTTTCAAGGGCATGTAGTACAGAATGTTCTGTACTTGTTCTGTTTAAAGCAGACAGTGTAACACCCACCTTGAGAGCTTACACAGGTAAAAAGTTTCAGTTAAATAAGATGAAGAAGCTCTAGAAATCTGCTATTCAACATGGGGCCTACAATTGCTGTTTAGTCCCTCAGTCATGTCTCACTCTTTCACAACCCCGTGGACTGTAGCCCACCAGGTTCCTCTGTCCATGGAATTCTCCAGGCAAGAATCCTGGAGTGGGTTGCCATTCCTTCTCCAGGGATCTTCCCGACCCAGGGGTTGAACCCCTGTCTAGTGCATTGTCAGGTGGATTCTTTACCACTAAGCCATTCAGTTCAGTTCAGTCGCTCAGTCGTGTCTAACTCTTTGCGACCCTATGGACTGCAGCACGCCAGGCTTCTCTGTCTATCACCAATTCCCAGAGCTTGCTCAAACTCATGTCCATCAAGTCAGTGATGCCATCCAACCATCTCATCCTCTGTCATCCCCTTCTCCTCCCACCTTCAATCTTTCCCAGCATCAGGATCTTTTCCAATGAGTCAGTTCTTCCCATCAGGTGGCCAAAGGATTGGAGTTTCAGCTTCAGCATCAGTTCTTCCAATGAATATTTAGGACTGATTTCCTTGAAGATTGACTGATCTCCTTGCAGTCCAAGGGACTCTCAAGAGTCTTCTCCAACACCACAGTTCAAAAGCATCAGTTCTTCAGCATTCAGCTTTCTTTATAGTCCAACTTGCACATCCATACATGACTACTGGAAAAATCATAGCTTTGACTAGACGGACCTTTGTTGACAAAATAATGTTTCTGCTTTTGAATATGCTGTCTAGATTGGTCATAGCTTTTCTTCCAAAGAGTAAACGTCTTTTAATTTCATGGCTGCAATCACCATCTGCAGTGATTTTGGAGCCCCCCAAAATAAAGTCTCTCGCTGTTTCCCCATCTATTTGCCATGAAGTCATGGGACTGAATGCCATGATATTAGTTTTTTGAATGTTGAGTTTAAGCCAACTTTTTCACTCTCCTCTTTCCTCAAGAGGCTCTTTAGTTCCTCTTCACTTTCTGCCAAAGGGTGGTGTCATCTGCATATCTGAGGTTATTGATGTTTCTCCTGGTAATCTTGATTCCAGCTTGTGCTTCATCCAGCCTGACATTTCTCATGATGTACTCTGCATATAAGTTAAATAAGCAGGGTGACAGTATACAGCCTTGACATACTCCTTTCCCAATATGGCACCAGTTTGTTGTTCCATATCTGCTTCTAACTGTTGCTTCTTGACCTGCATACAGATTTCTCAGGAGGCAGATAAACTGGTCTAATATTCTCATCTCTTTTAGAATTTTCCACAGTTTGTGGTGATCCACACAAAGGCTTTGGTGTAGTCAATAAAGCAGAAGAAGATGTTTTTCTTGGAGAAGGAAATGGCAACCCACTCCAGTATTCTTGCCTAGAGAATCCCATGGACAGAGAAGCCTGGTGGGCTGCCGTCTATGGGGTTGCACAGAGTCAGACACGACTGAAGGGACAGCAGCAGCAGCAGCAGATGTTTTTCTGGAACTCTCTTGCTTTTTTGATGATCCAACAGATGTTGGCAATTTGATCTCTGGTTCCTCTGCCTTTTCTAAAACCAGCTTGAACATCTGGAAGTTCATAGCTCACATACTGTTGAAGCCTGGCTTGGAGAATTTTGAGCATTACTTTGCTAGCGCGTGAGATGAGTGCAATTGTGCAGTAGTTTGAGCATTCTTTGGCATTGCCTTTCTTTGGGATTGGAATAAAAACGGACCTTTTCCAGTCCTGTGGCAGCTGCTGAGTTTTCCAAATTTGCTGGCATATTGAGTGCAGCACTTTCACAGCATCATCTTTTAGGACTTGAAATAGCTCATCTGGAATTCCATCACCTCCACTAGCTTTGTTTGTAGTGATGCTTCCTAAGGCCCACTTGACTTCACATTCCAGGATGTCTGGCTGTAGGTGAATGATCACACCACCGTGGTTATCTGGGTTGTGAAGATTTTTTTTGTATAGCTCTTCTATGTATTCTTGCCCCCTCTTCTTAATATTTTCTGCTCTTGTTAGGTCCATACCATTTCTATCCTTTATTGAGCCCATCTTTCATGCAAAGATGGGCTCAATAAAGCCTGACATCTCTAATTATCTTGAAGAGATCTCTAGTCTTTCCCATCCTATTGTTTTCCTCTATTTCTTTGCACTGATCACTGAGGAAAGATTTTTTATCTCTCCTTGCTCTTCTTTGGAACTCTGCATTCTAATGGGTATATCTTTTCTTTTCTACTTTGCCTTTAGCTTCTCTTCTTTTCTCAGCTATTTGTAAGGCCTCCTCAGACAATCTTTTTACATTTATTTTTCTTGGAAATGGTCTTGATCACTGCCTCCTGTACAATGTCAGGAACCCAGCAACACTATGTTATGCACCAAAAGAATTATTAGATACATAGATTTTGTATTGCTTGCTTACAACAATAAATGAAATGAAGTGAAATGAAATAAAACAAAAGCGTGCACTCTGAAACCAGACTGTTCACCTTTACATTCCAGCTCCACCCTCTGTGTGCTTTGGACTTGGGGCAAGGTGTTGAGCTTTCTAAAACTTGTGTTCCTTCTCTACAAAATGGGCTGATAGCAACACTTCATAGGGTTGCAACTACTGAGGGAGTCTGAAGCATAATAATGTGGTTATAAAAAGCGTGGATATGGCACCAGCTTGCTTGGGCCTGAATGCTCCCTGATACTTATTAATTTAATTTAACCTCTGCTTGTTTTCTTATTTACAAAAGAGAGGGTGTAATACTAGCACATCCCTAGGGTATTTACAGTAATTAAGTGGGTTTTATTATAGAACTACAGTTTTGTACAGTGCCAAACATATAGTCAGTGCTCAATAAATGTTAAGCTCTGATTATGGAGTGTTGCAGAGGTTTGCAGAGTTTGAAGTGAGTTTGGTTCACCAAATTCTAAGTATGCTTATAGTTTATAAATGAGAAGGGCCAGGGCCTAAGTAATGATAAAACTGAGGTGCAACATGATTGGATTTTTTTTTTAAATAAACAAATAAAGCTCTGTGGAAAATAAAGGAGAAGGATACTGATTTCTAAGGAAAAGAGATTACTGAAGGACACAACGTTGAAAGAGCAGTTAACCTGAGCCCCAAGCAGGACAGGTAGAATGTATGCTTCCTCATTGATTTGGCTAAAGGTGAGCAAGCTGATAACTGACCTAACTGCAAAGCGGTGGCCGACCAGCACCCTCTACGTCACGCCCCGTGGCCGTGGGACCAAGTGGGAAGCTGCCCAGAGCTACAGCTCTAAGAACCAGAAAAGCGGCCACTCTCCCCGCTCAGTTCCTGTCATCTGGGGCTCTCAGTGCCGGGTAGAGAAGTGGTTACTGAAACTCACTTCCCCATGCAGTCCAAAGAGGGACCCCCGCTTGGTCTGTTTCCGCGGGCAAGAGGAAGTGAGTATTTCTAACCACTTCCCTATGGAGCCAGGGTCACTATTGTCTGAAGTTGTAACTCTTTCTCAAAAAGTTAAATACAGACTGAAGAAAGGGTAGCTCTAATGCAATACAAGGCCTGTTTCTTGAAAGTTGTTAAAAAACAGCAGGAGAACTTGGAAAGCCCGAAGCTGAGCTGCAGGGCAGTCTGGATTTGCTGTTTTCGGGAGCCTCTCTGAAAGACCATAGCCTGTTGGTCAGAGGATTCCAGAGGCCAGCGACATGGAGGCAGGCCAGTCCTGCTCTGCCACTGGCCCTGTGTCAGAGGCAAAGTCCCTTTAGTTCTCTGCACTTCATTGTCCTTACCTGTGAAGTAAGGGAAGTGTTACCTGTCATGACTTGAGCGTTGATGATGGTCCAAGCACAACATTTCAGGGAAGTGTCACTCTTTCCTTTTCGCAAATGAAGAAAATGGGATTCAGGGAATTTAAATGACTTATCCAGGGCAAGTCAACTAATAAGAGTCAGTATTTAAATTCAGGTCTGTGTCCACTGTCTATACTCTAAGGTGCTAGCTCCCCTCCCTAAGCCTGGCAAGTCACAGGAACTCAATAAATCACAGGTATTAGTAACATTTCAAAATGACACTGACCATGATTACCATCTGCACATAAGAATATGGGTTTGCAAAAAAAAAAAAAAAGAATATGAGTTTGCAAAAAAGATATATGTAGGACTAATTGTTCTTTTTGCACTGGCACTTACAAACACCATCTTACGATTTATAGAGGAGCATATTTGCCTCTTAAAATCATGACCTGACCAGAGTTTGGCTTCAGAAAAAAAGAGAAATTCCTTTTTCGCATGCTGCGTACATAATATTATAAAAGAGAAAGAATGTTGGACAAAGAATTAAAGCACGACTTTATACTTTAAAAACAGATTTCTATTATCTCATTCCATCCTGATATCAACTCCTTTATTTTTATCCTAATTTAATAGATAGGAAAAGGCTTCCCTGGTGACTCAGATGATAAAGAGTGCCTGAAATGGGGGAGACCCAAGTTTGATCCCTGAGTTGGGAAGATCCCCTGGAGTAGGGAATGGCTACCTACTCCAGTATTCTTGCCTGGAGAATCCCATGGAGAGAGGAGCTTGGCAGACTACAGTCCATGGGGTGGCAAAGAGTCGGACAGGACTGAGTGACTAATCCACACACACACAAAAGATAAGAAAACAGTCTCTGGGTGGAGTAATGATATGTTTGGCTTAAACCAGGGCTCCTCCATTTATTTACTCTTGTTCAAATTCTGCTACCAAGAAGCCAAGCACCTTTTTGCAGGACATTTGCTCTTCTCTTGGTTTGGGGTTTTTCATCTGTAGAACATGTGTGGGCTGCAGATCATCTGATTTCCAACTGAAGGACAGACTCTTCTATAATGGCCTTGGCATCTTGCAGCAATTAACTATGGCTTCGGGGATGGCCCTTGCTCAAGAGGAAATTCGCCCATCCATGGGTTAGTTGCTTAAAACTGTGCTATTTTTACCCAATAGTCTTCGTATATGCTTATGGCTTTGCACAGATGACACTAATCAGATTTAGTATTAAAATACTATTTTCATGAAGCTTAATCCTTTACTTTCATTCAGGAGAGTTCTCTGGAAATCTCAGCCCTGTGATAAATGAGGCAGAGTGCTCAAGATGTCTTCATTCTCTTCACACATACAACTGTTCGTAGGGCATTTCTGCAGTCATAATATTAGCAGAGCTGATAGAAGTCATTTACCTTGCAGATAGAATATAAAGAGGTTGCTGTCTGATTGTCACTTATGTAAACCCCAATAAGACTAACACAGTCTGACAAAGCAAAAGTCACGCTGAATGAAGAAGTCTAGGCATTAATTCCTCAGAGCAGTTGAAAGATTTGCTTTTCAGGAACCTGCTTCTCTCCTGTAGAACTGGGCCAATGAACAGTTCCAACAACAGAGGGAATGTCTTTATTTAAAGGTGGGTAAGATGGCTCATCCCATGGACAAAGGAGCCTGGTAGGCTGCAGTCCATGGGGTTGTGAAGAGTCAGACATGACTGAGCGACTTCACTTTCACTTTTCACTTTTATGCATTGGAGAAGGAAATGGCAACCCACTCCAGTGTTCTTGCCTGGAGAATCCCAGGGATGGGGTCGCACAGAGTTGGACATGACTGAAGTGACTTAGCAGCAGCAGCAGCAAGATGGCTCAGACAGTAAAGAATCCTCCTGCAATGCGGGAGACCTGGGTTCAGTACATGGGTTGGGAAGATCCCCCAAGGAGGGCATGGCAACTCACTCCAGGATTCTTGCCTGGAGAATCCCCATGGACTGAGTAGCCTGGCAGGCTACAGTCCATGGGGTCTCAAAGAGTTGTACATGACTGAGCAACTAAACACACACACACACACAATTATCTCTAGGCTAATGGAAGAGGCTGTCTAATATGAGGGGCTCTAAACCTCAGGCCTGTGGATGGCTAAATCTCTCTAAACTGAGATTATATTAGGCCAGAGTAATATTTGGTTTTATTTTAATGCCCTTAAAAATGTTTCCAGTCTAAGCATTTCTCAGCTTCATTCATTCATGTTATCTGCCTGGTCTTTGAAGACACTTTGAAGCAGAAGCCCCTATTTTCTGTGCTTTCATTGTGTGCTAAGCATTTTAAATACATCTCATTTACCCCATAAGAGACTTGTGTTAGGTATTAGCATCTCGTGTTTACAGGTAAGTAAATCAGTGCCTGAAAATATGGTGGTGGTTTAGTCACTAAGTCGTGTCCAACTCTTGGACTCTTGCAACCCCATTGACTGTAGTCTCCCAGGCTCCTATTTCTATTGGATTCTCTAGGCCAGACTACTGGAGTGGGTTGCCATTTCCTCCTCCAGGGGATCTTCCTGACCCAGGGATCGAACCTAGGTCTCCTGCGTTGCAGGCAGATTCTTTATCAACTGAGCTATGAGGGAAACTCAGGTTAAGTACAAGTAAGTAAACTGGAGGCTTAAACGGAAGAACTTGCCCAAGGCAAGATAACTATAAATATCAACAGGACTGAATGACCACTAAGCCAGAGGATTAATTGGTCTTGGTTTACTTCAGTTTGGGTCTTCTCAAGTAAAGTGTCAAAGGTCACTCCATTCTATGACCTGGATTTATTCTTTCATGTGAACAACCCAGACCCCCAACTTATTTAATCACAGACATCATCATTATCAAACCTTAAGTGACCAAGATCATGATCTTGCCTCCCCTGCAGAGATCCCCCTGAACCCACTGTATTCATTACTGAAACCTTGATTGAGCCATTGACAAATTCACTGTGTCCATAATGTCTCCTTAATTATTAGTAGAGAAACTTGTACAAAGGAGAAAAGACCTGGGGGAAAAAAACTGGTTGGAGTCCTTGGCTAAGAGGAGACTCTGCCTTGGGCCTGCCAGTGTAATAAACTGCACTCCACTATCTGCATTGTCCTTCTGAGTGAGTTTGTTTCCCGGAACATGTGGCTAAAACATTTGGTGCATTGGCCAGGAAACTCACTTTAAGGAGACAAGTCCCATTTGGGACTACTCCGAGTCCTTGCAGCTTGAATCTTCTAGAGGGGAGAAGGCACCTTGCCCTTCTGGAAGGATTCTGCTTCTCAACACCTGGACCTTTCACGTTAGCAGTTAAAATTGCAGGTGTCACTCCCTGGATCCACCACATGAGGGTGAAGACAGCATACTACGCAGACCCAGAAAACGCTGAGTGGGCTGCCAGAGGGACCCCACTGACCCTTGAGAGACTAAGATCATCCATAAGAAGAAGAAGGAAAAGAAGATCCTGGACGAGCCCCTTCAGGATGAAGCCACATAATCAACTGCTGCTGCTTGGCCTCATCAACGTGATTTTGAATTTAACTTCCATTTCAACTCAGGACAATGTTTTCATCTCATGGGCACATCCCTACGTGGACTTCCACAACACCTCCAACTGCTGGGTATATGGGGCTATGCCTGTCTGTGGTGGATGGACTTCCTTGGCGGGTGTCACCGCTCCGCCAAGATTTTAAACCACTCTGCTCTTATCTGAGATGACAAAAACAGACTTCCTTTCTCTTGTCAGTCATAATCTCTCTCTGCTCTCCTGGTGTGAGCCAGACCTACAGTCAATAGACTCGGGTCATGGGGTTACATTTGATGCAAATACTAGTTTCATAGGAGTAACAGAAGCCTATACCTCATATTTAAAGAACAAAAAGGAAAAAGGCTCCCTGACCAGCAAGGGAGGACAGGCCTCTAGGTATGTTAAGTGATTCATCCCCAAGTCTGGGATGAATATTTCTGAAAGACCCCAGAAAAGGGTCAATTAATTACTCTGCTATATGCTGGGAACACAAAGAACAAAGGGTAGGGTTTGGTGACTATCCATTAGACCCAAAAGAACTAAAATATATGGGTACCTATTCCCTGAACAATGTAAATGAACATTCGAGGTCACATACCACCCCAACCAGTCCATCCATTGGCCAGGCTCTGATCGGAAATATAACCCTGGAATCTGCTGGATGGTGCCCAACAGAACCCAGTGGCTTTGTGGGCCTAACCTTTGGCCTTAGTTACCAATTGGCTGGGTAAGCCACTGCACACTGGGATTCGCTTTTGCTCATGGCAGCGTAAAGCCTAACCTACAACAAGGCCCAGTAAATCTACCTTATTTACATGCTAGGTGGACAAGGTCTGCATTTCAATGGTATGAGTATATTGCTGCCTTATTCATACCTTCTATAGGGACAACAGATATTATGATTAAAGTAGAAGCCTTGACTAATTTCACAAAACAGGCCCTCCTAGATAGTGCGAAAACCATCCAAGCCTTAAATGAAGAACAAATCCAAATGAGAGAAGAAGCGGTAATTCAAAATAGAATGCCTTGGGACATGCTCACAGCTGCTCAAGGAGGGACCTGTGCTATAATCAAGGTTGAATGTTGTATATATATTCCTGATTTATCTGGCAATGTATCAGCTGCCTTAGATGACATGAAAACCAGGTAAAAGCAATGTCAAATGAAAACATTCCTTTCTGGACTTCGGTCCTATCTTGGGTGAAGTGTGATTGGCAGAAAACTATATTTACCATTGTTACAGTTGCCTTGATAGTTCTGCTTTGTGGACCCTGCATTTTACAATGTATTATGAACTTTGTAACCCAAAGGTTGGTGTCGTTCTCTCAAATTGGCAGTTGGAGAGCCAGGGTGCAATATATCCCTATGAGTGACGCTCATACTATGAGTTAAGAGCATCAAGTGGGGGGAATGAAGGAGGAAACAGACAGAACAGGCTCCATCCTGAAAGCAGGACTCCATCTTGGGCCAGACTGTGGACTTTGAGCTATATGCCCAGTATCTATGGAAACAACATACCAATGGGAAAACCAGACCCCCCCCCCCCCCATGGAAGAGCCCCAGAGCCCACACTTAGACTCTCCATTGCCTAAAAGAATACCCTAATTATCTGTGTAACCAAATAGAATCATGCATTCTATTATGCTTATTAGGGTGTGACCACAGGCCTATTGATAATTGTCCACTGTTAACCACCTAGGCTTAAGGCATATGAATCACGGGTTAGCTTTGATTGTATCCTTCTTTTCCTTTGTCCAGACTAGTTTCAGAGAATTTGGGGAGGTGGGTTTGAGCACGTATGCTTAGGGTATATAAGGTTTTCACGAAAACTGTTCGGGGTCCTTGGCTAAGAGGAGACTCTACCTTGGGCCCGCCGGTGTACAAACTGCACCGCACTATCTGATTGTCCTTCTGAGTGAGTCTGTTTCCTGGAACGTGGGGTTACAACACTAGTATTGCAAGTCCCCGCTTTCTGAGACTAGATGACCTACGTGATCTAGACTTTGCAAGGGGAAAGCTGAGTTCCAGAGGCAAAAGGAGAAGGAGGTTATGTAAAATTATAGATTTTCTTCTTCAACACTACTAGGGAATTACAAATTAAAAACATGAGATGTCACACCACACCTATTAGGACTCCAGACCTCCAGATGTGGGGCAGTACCAACTGCTGGAGGGTGAGAAATGACAGGAAGCCCCCTCACTGCTGGTGGTGTACATGCACAACCACTTTGTAAGACAGCTGGGCAGTTTTTTCTACAGCTAAACTATGGGATCCAATAATCACGCTCTCGTTATTTAGTCAACTGCTTCAAAAATCTATTTCCAAATTCAAGCAAGGATACAATTATGCACAGCAGCAGTATTCATAGTAGCTGAAAACCTGAGCTAATCAGGATATCCTTCAATAGATGAATATACAAGCAAAGTGGGGTACATCTATGTTAAGGCAAGCAGAATATGCCACTCCAAAATATGACTCTCTGGCATAAAGATTGTTTCAGTCTAATGTTTTTTTTTTAAAAAGGAATCCTGGAAAGCTAAATAGTAACTGTCTTTTTGTGAAGGACATTTACAATAGAGAAATCTCCATATTTAAGGGCTGTCCCTTTTCCCACCAGAAATAAGCAGATGATTAAATCTCAAGTAACTCTTATCAACGGACAAGTCCTGACTTCAATCTGCAAACAACCATACCCTTCTTTACTGTGTTTTGCGTGATAGCCTGCCATAACTGACTTCCCTCTCCCCCCACCCCCAGGTCTTTTGTTTGTGTCTGAAGATGGCATTTAAGGTGATGGCTTTGGACATTTAAGGGAGTGACTCAGTTTCCTTGTTAACTTCCATATATACAGGAGGTATCCATGCTATTAAACTTCTGTTTTTCTCCTGGTTAAAAAAAAAAAGAAAAGACCTGGGGAAGGGATTTGCACAGTGTGTGCTAAGTCGCTTCAGTTGTGTCCCACTCTTGGGCACCCCATGGACTGTAGCCTACTAGGACCCTCTGTCCATGGGATTTCCCAGACAAGAATACTGGAGTGGGTTACTGTTTCCTCCTCCAGGGGATCTTCCCCACCCAGGGATGGAACCCTGGTCTCTTAAGTCTCCTGCATTGGCAGACTGGTTCTTTATCACTAGCGCCACCTGGAAGACTTTTATAGTATATGTCTTCAAATCCAAAAGAGTTGATCTAGGTATATGCTTCCGAAGAGCAAAGCCTGGCAGAGTCAACCTGATAGAAAAACTCCAGTTTATCAGAACCGATTAATCCTATGGTCAAATCCACGCCCGGGCCGGCTTCCTCCGACACCCAACCCCTAGATTTCCACTCCGCTGGGGAGACCTGAGCTCTTAGGCGCTCGCAGTCCCTCTGCAACCTTAGAGCTGCCTTTGCTAGGGCCGCCCCAGCTAAAACCTGACCAGCACCAGCACCGCGGCTGCAGGACGCGCACTGGCCGTCTCCTAGCAACGGCAGACGCGCAGCCAGGGCGGCAGAGGCGGCTCAGAGCTCAGAGCTCAGCTCCTGCCTGGGGCTACCTCTGCCATGACCACCAAACAAGCCAGGAAGAAAGAGGTGCATCGTATCAACTCCGCGCACGGATCGGATAAATCTAAAGAGTAAGGGACGTCTGTCTGCCCATCCCACCGCGGGCTTGATCCTTTGTCCTTTCCCCTTGTCCCGACTCTGACCCTGCTTCCCTATAGCAAACCCTGCCAAGGCAGGGGTTTAGATGGCCTCCCCCAGCTTCTTTACCGTCTGTAAGAGCCCGGACCTGGGAGACTCTTGCCCTCATTCTTCGTCTATGCCTGCCCGGATCCACTTCCTCCCAGCGCCCCTGGTTTCCCTGTTTCAGCTGCTTGGCGGGGTGGTTGCACTTCTGGCTCCAGTCCACCGAACCTCCCACCCTTTCCTGCCGCTCCTCTCCTTCAGGGTCCACCCAGGCACTTGGAAGGGCTGCGGCTTCCTTACCAGAGAGGCGAGGCTCGAGGTTAGGACCACATCTGCATGGGCCCAGGCTAAGCAGACAGAGGGACCTTTCACCTCGCTGGTGAATCCTTAGTTTGTATTTGCCCCATCCAACAGCTGAAGAGCTTTAGTCAGATTCTATCAGACCTGAAATGGTTTTTAAAAGTTAAAACTATATAGATATGTAATTCATGTTACTAACATTTTCTCTGATAAAGTATACAGACTCTAGTTCATGGAATCTAAACGATGCCTCTCTAATCTGGGGTGGTTTTTACTGTGTATATAACCTCCTTATTTTGTTTTTCCTCTGTCTTGTCTCCTCCACCACCACCGTCACGGAATACCTAGCTATTAATAGCATAGGTTTGGGGCTATTATTTGAACTTACAAAATTTATAAGAGAGCACCAGCTGCTAAACCTACTTCAGGGGGATCATTCATGTTTCTTCCACTGTGCCTGTGAGGGGTGGACTGCAGATTATTTTTACTTGAACTCTTAGATGTTGGATGCCTAGTTCTTCATCTCGCAGAGGAATGGCAACCCACTCCAGTATTCTTGCCTGGAGAATCCCATGGACAGAGGAGCCTGGTGGGCTGCTGTCCATGGGGTCACACAGAGTTGGACACGACTGAAGCGACTTAGCTTGCATGCATGCATTGGAGAAGGAAATGGCAGCCCACTCCAGTGTTCTTGCCTGGAGAATCCCTTGGACAGAGGAGCCTGGTGAGCTGCCATCTGTGGGATCGCACAGAGTTGGACACGACTGAAGCGACTTTGCAGCAGCAGCAGTTCTTCATCTCTGTCTTCACCTGAAGAATCCCGTGTTGAACTTCTGTTCACTGATGCCTTCTGTTTAAACTTTTTCTCTCCCTGAACTCCTCTCCTACATTCATTCTCATGTCTGAGATTCTCTGGTTCCTAGTTCTGTTCTCTCTCATAAGCAGGCTTCCAGCTTCCTGGCAAATAATCCATTCATTTTATTAGTAACTTAAATTTCAGTTATTATTTTACATACATAAGTCATTTTTAACAGAATTGCTCTCGTGATACATACCAGTGTAGGACAGTCCTACACTGTTATATAAAGAATCAGGGTCTTTCCCCTTTCCCCCTGTTCATTTCTGACTTTACTTCCCCCTTGTTCACATACTATGCTTTTCACATCCTGGAATACCTACCTTTGCTCTAACTATTTCCTCTGCTAGAAAGACATTTCCATATGGTTTTCTCCATCATGTCTTTTAGATATCTAGCTCAATGCCATTTGTTCATGTTAGCTTCTTTGGCCATCTGGTTTAAGGTTGCAATCCCCACTTTTCTGACAAAACCAAGAACTCCCTACTTTTCCTTTGCACTTTATTTTGTCATTAATTGTTTTTCTCATTAGCATGCTATATATTTTGCTTTAAAATTATGGTTATCCATATGTCATCCTAATAAAAATAGGAGTTCCCTGAAGGCAATAATTTTTATTCTGTTTTGTACATTATTGAATCCTAAGTACCTAGAGTGATGTTTGGGTCATATATAGTAGGCACTCAAAGATATTTATTTAATGAATGAGTGAATGACAGTGATTAAATAAGAAACAATAACAGGATTGCAAAAGAGTTTTTGAATACACCAAAAAAAGAAAGCAAACTTAGTGATGATTATAATTAATGCACATTAAAAGCTCACAGCTCTTAAGGAGCTTTGGTTTTAGACAGTTTATATGCTGAAAGAGATGAGATTGTTAACTCTCATTTAAAAAAAAAAAAAACTGTTCAAACCAGATACCATAAAACACAGTACCTGGCCTGGTTTTGTGGTGATTCTATCACATGATAGAGATAAGATCCCTGCAGATAAGCTGTTAACTCTTTCCTTACTGGGGAATCCCATTTCTTTTTGAGATGATGCTTATTTTTTCCTGAAAATATCTGAATTGAATTACAGCAATAAAAGTACATAAATATATATATATATATATATATATATATATATAGTTATGAAAATAAAAGTAAGGACAAATAGTTATACCATATCTAGGCTTTTCTAGAAACTAGCTATCATGTATTAAACATTAAATCATTAGATTTTGCTATAACATTATATAATAGGATGTGAAAGTGAAGTTGCTCAGTTGTGTCCAACTCTTTGCGACCCCGTGGACTGTAGCCCACCAGGATCCTCCGTCCATGGGATTCTCCAGACAAGAATACTGGATGTGAAGTCCATTGTCAATCACGTTTATCCTCTAAGTTTACTGGAGAACTAATGATAGACATCAGGACAATTCATAGATTTAGGTGTCACCTAGCATGGGCTTTCCTGGTGGCTCCGTTGGTAAAGAATCTGCCTGCAATGCTAGAGACCTGGATTTGATACCTGGGTTGTAAAGATCTCTGGAAGAGGCAACACACTCCAGTATTCTTGCTTGGGGAATCCCCACGGACAGAGGACCCTGGCGGGCTGTAGTCCGTGGGGTCACAAAGAGTCAGACACAACCAAACGACTAAGCACACAGTAGTGTGGAGCCCAGGGATCAAAGTCTAGCAAGGCTCCAATGTAATTGTCATTTGAAATATACTGGTGAGAGTATAAGTTTTTATATGCTATTATTTCACCACACCTTATGGTTATACATCCAATAAATGCAACTAACTCTGACATGGTCCCGAGTACAGAAGTGAGAGATATATTCAGAGCTTTGAAAATGGCAGTCCCATTAAACCTTATCATTCTACAGCTGCCATCTGTAACAAATTTCTTGTATTCTCTAAACTTATGTGTCAAACTGGGGACAGGACCATGTCTGGCTTTTGCCTAGCTGAGTGGCTAGCACGTAATAACCATTTGCCATTTGTTTATTAAATGAGTTCATAGTTTAGTTACCTAGCTTGGTTTCATTCCTTCTAAATTTGATGGAACCCCAATTCTCCCTCCCTTTCTGATCTAGTCCACTGGTTGGCAAAATCTGATCTGGTTGGCAAAATTCAAAAATTGAAATGTTTCAACTGAAAAAGCAGAACACTGTATGTCCAGTTGTCACCAAATTCATAAATAAATATGACTTTGAATCGCCAAGAATAAGTATGCCAGGTAACTAAGCTGTCAGTTTTTACATTAGATTAATTTATTTCTGTTTTATGTATTCCCCATTTCTTTGTATCAGCAAGAATAAAATCTCTGATATAGGGCTCACCTTTGGACCATTTTTTTGACATTGGACATGTCATTTTTCTCTTCCAGTATTCAAGTTTTTCTCCTTTACATGAAGGGTCATCTACTTGAAATTCTCCCATTTCAACATTCCCTGTCTTCCTGCTTTTTTTTTCTTCTCTAACTCCAAACTTCCATGATTCTTTCAGATTTTTAAAAACTCTGTGTGCTTGTGTGATAAGTTACTTCAGTCATATCCAGCTCTTTGAGACTGCATGAACTGTAGCCCACCATGCTCCTCTCTCCATGGGATTTCTCAGACAAGAATACTGGAGTGGTTTCCATGTCTTTCATTATTAGTACCTAATAACAATTTGAAATTACAAACCAACTTAAATTAATCAATTTGAAAACTAGTGATGTGCTAAGTCACTACAGTTGTGTCTGACTCTTTGGGACCCTATGGACAGTAGTCTTCCAGGTTCCTCTGTCCATGGGATTTTACAGCAAAACTACTGGAGTAGGTTGCCATTTCCACCTCCAGGGTATCTTCTTGACCAGGGAATCAAATCAGCATCTTTTATGTATCCTGCATTGGCAGGGGGATTCTTTACTAATAGAACCACCTGGGAAGCTTAGTATGAAAACTAGTATGCCCTGCAAAGTTACTTTCATTGCTTAGATGTCACTGGAAGAATTTGTAGTGACAGAAGCCAAACATTTGATCTTCTTAGAAGTACTGAATATAAGTCTGGGTGTAGATGACAGACAACTGAAAAAAAGAAAAAGCCATGCAATTCAAGTATTAAAAGTTATAAGTGTTAATGCTTACACTTGAAATGCTAATATATTTAGAACTTTAATAAGAAGCTTGCAATAGGGATACAATTTGGTGCCTATACTTCCATAATTTTGTTCCACTTCCACTAGAACACCAAAACGAAGATCAAACAAACAAAACTTGTTGAACTAACAAGAATTATGCAACCTTCCAGATTCTTACAGATGATGAAATATCATTAGACCCCTTTTTTTAAAATGTATTTTATTGTAGGATAGTTGATTTACAATGTTGCATTAATTTTTGCTGTGAAGCAAAGTGATTCAGTTATACATATATATATTATTTTTCATTATGGTTTGTCATAGGGTATTGAATATAGTTAGACTTCTTTTCAAAACAAGGTGAAATATGTTTCAAAAGCTCAAGTTTTTCTATACTTACAGAAGTGTGCATTTAAATTTCATAGAATTCTCAAAAAAAGATCAACATATGTGTTTATACAAAACATTGAAAACAAGACTATTACAAGAGTGGAATTATGGTTAATACCATGAAAGCAACATAAAATAGAAGAATACATATCTTACTGAGGATTAAATTAAATGAATTATTGGTTATACCAAGTCCAAGAAAGAGCTGCTTAAATGAAACCATGCAATAGTGGTTGATAGATAATAGATAACCTATGCCTCTACCACCAGAAGTCAAAAAAGGAAAAAAAAAAAAAAAACGTGTGTGAGAACTAGAGAGAGAGAGAGAGAGAGATGGCTTTTATAGCTCTAGGTCTAGTCCTTACAGCTCCACAGAAAAGGGCAGAGAAGGAAGAGAAGGAGAGAAGAAAACAGCTCAAGATTCACAGTGAGTTTTATGGTTCCCAGGTCACTTCTGAGGACCTCACCAGCTAATGTCTTAAGGACTTGCAATTTAAAAGGTGACCTTTGGTGACAGGGGGCTTCCCTGGTAGCTCAGATGGTAAAAAATCTGCCTGCAATGAGGGGAGACCTGGGTTCGATTCCTGGATTGGGAAGATCCCCTGGAGGAGGACATGACAACTTACTCCAGTATTCTTGCCTGGAGAATCCCCATGGACAAGAGGAGCCTGGCGGGCTGCAATCCATAGTGTTGCAAAGAGTCAGACATGACTGAGCGTCTAAGCACAGCACAGAACTGGTGAGTGAACTTTTAGTTAAAATAGAAATCTGCTGTGGCAGCTTGGCCATAAAACCCTCTGACTCAGAATCAGAGACTCTGAGACCCAGAGAGAAGATGCCCTGTCAATTATCCCAGGGACACAGGGCAACACTCAGTTGGCACAGATTAGGGCACTATATACATATCTGTTGTATATTTTTAAAATATAAGTATCTCAGCTAAAAAGCCCTGCTCAATGAGGATAGGAATACCCCGTTAGTTTTAGTGGGGTCTGCCACTAGTTCTCCCTTTGAAATAATATTAATCTGAGCATTTGTTTAATAATTTGTTGAAATTTGACATGGGTTAACAATCATTTCTGGCAATGAACTTCTTTTTTTTAATCAACCAGTTTTTCAGTTTTTATTTTGTTTAGTTTTAGAGGAGAAATTGTTCCTTCTCGGTTTATACCATTATTAGAGGAGTAGAAGACGTTAGAATAAAAAAGATTTTAAATGTACAAACTCATGGAATTTGTACCTCACGGTTACCTAAAAACAAAGTCAAATTTGTACTTTGAAACTCACAGCACTGTTGCTATTGCTTCTAAATGAGCAAAGTAATGTTACCTCAATCAAAAGTGGTTATTGAAAAATATTTTAGTTGGCTTTACTATTATTTTGACATTTACAGGTAAAAGATTATTGAAATTAAGGAATTAAATAATCTATAAACCATTAATGTGAGATAAAAATGACTATAATATGTATCTAAGACATAAGAAATATAACTTTGGTATAATTTGTGTAATTTCATATAATTTATGTAATATGAAATATTGGATAGAAATAATACTAATATTTCTCTCTTTGACCCTTTGCCAATAAGACATGTATATGTTGTCAGAAGTATTCAACTAGGTGCTTTGAAATGTTATATTTTTTCCTAAGGTAGGTTCAGGCTAGCTAATTCCAGGGTCTAGGGCTATAGCCATGTTGATTTGTATGGTTTAATTAACATATGGTACATATTAAAAGTAAACTTTGTCTAGGAAGTGAATATATATATATATATATATATAATCATACTTTTTTTCTGGTGCCAAATATTTGGACCATAGTCCAAATATTTTGTGATTATTTTTATTTCATCCTTCTGACCTGATAAGTAGCAAAATTACATATTTTGCTTCAGTTAATGTGCCATTTCTGTTCCCATTTCTTTACCACTCAGTCTTAAGTTCAGGAGGAACCTGTGTCTAATTTAGTTATAAATTAATGTAAAAGGCTACTACAGTTCACCGAACCTTGTGGATACACAGGCAAAAGGAGAGGAAGCAGGAAGGATTATGTTCTGTTTTGCCAGCTTTTGCCCCAGGTCTGAGCCAGAAGCACAGTAAGAGTTTAACCAGGTGAGGTCACAGCCGAAGGTGAAGGCTATACTGTACAAAGTGCTCGCAGTTGTAATGAATTATCTATAAATTTGGGACACCGCACATGTTCGCTCCACCCTGGGTAAAAGTCTAGGAGGGGTTTGGGATTGCTCTGCACCACAGACAAGGAATGAGTTCAGGAAGAAAATAGTTGGAGTTGTTTAAAAGGGAAGGGAAAAAATAAGGCTAATTGGAGCCTGTGAGTGTACTAGGCCACGGGTACTATGGACCCGTCATTTCTCTCATGGATTTTGGCTAAAGTCATTAAGGACATTATTTCATGTATTTTCATACCACGTTTTGTCTTTTCTCTTTAAAATATCAGCTTTGCGGCTCAACCGTGTTAGATCCTGGAAAGTGGCAGAAGCTCGGGATCCTGGGGGCCTGTGTACACTGGGATCGAGCAGCAGGAGCAGCCCCCTCCGATTCTTTCTCTCCCTTTGTTTCTCCCCATCTCTCAGGAGGGCTCTCAGGAACACGTGTCCCTCCACCTAAATCTACCCTCTCTTATCCTTTCCCAGAGTTCTCCTTTCTCTCTGATCTGATGTTTTCTTTCTTCCACCCCCCAAATTAAGTCATTCTCCTATGGTCTTATTTTACTCTCTTCTCTTTCATCCCTTTTGATCATCTGAAACAATGATGATTAAAGATGACTGAATTAACGCCTGTGGTTCTTATCATGTAATTGAACTCAAGTTCAAGGGGACAGATCCACTTGGAAGTACTCTCTTACTCCATGTTAAATATGTCCAAGATGGAGGTCATCTTTGTCTCTCCCAAATGTGTAGATTTCCCCTGTTCATTTTAGAGAATCTTATTACCATCTTCTGTGTAACCTTGAATTTCAAGAGCAGTCATCTTTGACCTTCACCCACCTTTGCCCATCATGTGTAGTTGGTTTCCATATTATTTTGATTTTCCCTTTAAATTGTTTCTCTACCTTGGCTCAGCATTCATTCTGTGATGATTTTATTTACATACATCATGAAATAATTGCCACAATAAGTTTAGTGAACATCTGTCATCTCATGTAGATACAACAGTAAAGAATTTTAAAAAAATTTTCTTGTGATAAGAACTCTTAGGATTTATTCTTTTAACAACTTTCATATATATGATGTACAAGAGTATTAAGCATATTTATCATGTTGTACTTTATATCCTTAGTTCTCATTTATGACTGGAAGTTTATAACTTTAGGCTACCTTCATCCAATTCCACCTCCTCACTCCCATTTATGGTAGCTACAAATCTGACCTCTTTTTCTATGAGTTTTGTTTACTTCTTTGATTTTGAAGTATAATTGACTTGCAATACTCCATTAGGTCCTGGTATACAAAGTAGTGATTTGCTGTGTCTATATATTTCAAAATGATCACCATGATAAGTCTAGTTGCTGTCACCATACAAAGATATTATTGTTACATAATTATTGACTCTATTCCTTACACTGTACATTTCTTACCTTTGACTCATGTATTTTGTAATTGAAAGTTTGTACCTCAATCTCCCTCACCTATTTATTTTCATATACACACAAGTACAGGGTATTAAAAAAATAGATAAATGTTGAACTTTTAAAGTTAAATGTCCAATTAAATAATTTTCATCAAACCAAGTGAGTAAAAGTTGACATAACAATCTGGCTTTAACTATTTTTAATTAAACAATTTTTTAGAGGTTCCAATTTATTTCTTCACATATTTAATGTTTCTGAAGAATATGGCTCAGAATGCCCCTAATGCAAATTAAGTCAATTGTGTATTCTATTCATATTCTGATTTCTTCAGGGTATTACCTGATCCTGCTTAATAAGGCATGCTGATTGCACATTGCATAAATAAACTACCTCCCACTATGAATCAAATCATGTCTTTACCTTGAACAGCATGCTCGAAGAAAATAATAGCAAAATTCCACACTCACACATTATTGAACTTTTAACATTCTTACAGTGGAAGTAATCTAAATAAAACATATATAGGAGAATGTATCTGCTTGTATGTAAATAAGATACTGCTTCTTTTCAAACTTTTTTGTCTTAGAAGTCTCTAATGATTTTGTGTCAGCTAAAGTTTTCTTTGGTTTTCAACTCATGCATTAATATGTGTTTCATTATATTAAATAATCTTGTTAAGTGACCTAAGAATTTTTTAATCATTTTGTCATCTTTGCTAGGTAGGTGATTAACAAGTGCTTCTAAGTTTTAAAAAGTTGTTTTATTGACATTTTATTAATAACCAGATTATCAAATATATATTAATGCAAGTATGAACTATTTCTATTACATATAAGGACAGTTTTGACTTTTTCCCCAACTCCAAATTATACAAGGTTTAATTTGCCAGGAACAGTATACACGAAAGACAGAATATGTAGACAAAATATATTTTGTTGCATATGACTTGGCAGTCAAATATATCATAGAATCAAGATTTAATTTAATTATATATTATGACTCTAATAACAGGTAATATTGCTATCACAAAGTGATGTTTGGATTTTTCTGAATTTGCCTTTTAAAATCCCCAGGCTTTTCTTTTTATTTCTGTTTAAAAGACAGGTTTACTGATATAAATTTGACATGCAATAAATTGCATTGTATTTGACATACATATTTAAAGAATGCATTCTGCTAAATGTGGACATACATTCACACATATGAAAGCATCAACACAATCAAGATAATGAACAGATCTATGATTTGAAAAGCTTTCCTTGATCTCTTGGTGATTCCTTCCTTCTGTCCCTCCTTATCTTCAGTTCCAGGCAATCACTGTCCTATTTTCTGTCAATCAGTTTGCATTTTCAGGAGTTTTATATAAATGGAATTATAAAGCTCCTTTTGTGTAGCTTTTGTATGGCTTCTTTCACTCATCATAATTATTCTGATATTCATTCATGTTATTGGCAACAATTAGTGCAGAATTAATATTATTTCTTTCTTAAATATTTCGTAGACTTCTCCAGTGAAGCCATTTGGGTTTGGAGTTTTCTTTTTTTTTTATTTGTGGGAATATGTTTAATGCTAAATTCATTTTGTTAATAAATAAATACAGGGATACTCAACATCTCCAATCCAATCTATCTCCTTTTACAGGGTATTCGTAGTTTGTATTCTTTAAGAAACTGATCCATCTAAGTTTCATCTAAGTTATCAAATATATGGACATAACGTTGTTTGTAATATTTCTTTATTATCTTTTAAATGTCTGTGGGGTTGGTAGTAATGTCCCCCTTTCCATTTCTGATTGGTAGTTTGTATCTTCTCATATTCCTGATCAATCTGACTAGAGTTTAATCAATCAAAGAACTAGCTTTTTGATTTGCTGATTTTTCTTGATCATTTTGTTGTTTTCTGATTCTATTAACCTGCTCTCATTTTTTTTGTTAATTTATCTTAGATTTAACTTGCCTACTTCTTCCCCATTTCTTAAAGTGGAAATAGTACATTGTTCCAAGATTTGACTCTTCTCTAATGTAAATATTTTTTACTATAAATTTCCCCTATTGCTTTAGTGGCATCCTATACATTTTAATGTGTTATATTTTCATTTTTATTCAATCCAGATATTTTATAACTACCTTTTTGATTTCTTCTCTAACACATTGTTTAATCACAAACATTTTATCTACATTCCAAATATCTTCAAAATTTCCAGGTTTTTTGGCTAGAGATTTCTAATGTAATTTCCATTGTCCAGAGAACATACTTTGTATGACTTGAATTCTTTTAAATTTATTGAGACTTGTTTGATGCCTCAGATTATGATCTGATTTGACAAATAATATTTTCTTGAAAAGAATATGTGTCTGTTGTGATGAAGTGTTATATAAATGTCAATTAAGCCAATTTTGATGGATAGTATTCTATATTCTATATCTTCTACAGCCCTACTGATTTTTGATCAGTTTGTTCTATCAGATATTATGAATGATAGTTCTAATTTCCACTATATTTATGAATTTATCTTTTGATTCTTATAGGTCTATCTGATTTTGATTCATATATTAACAAAAGTTTAGGTTTATTACATCATCTCAATGAATTTTCTTTTTCTACCATCATGAAATTAAAATTTTGAATCCTGACAATATTCTCTGTTCTGAAATCTTTTTAAAGCATTTGTTTTTATTAATGTGAACATGTTCTTCCATCCCTTTATTATTTGTTTATACATATACAAAAGTATTTCTTATAGATATAGTAGGATGTTGATTTTTATCTAATCTTATAATCTGTCCCTTTTAATTTTGGTATCTAACTACTTACATTTAATGCAGTTACTAATATTGCTAAGTTGAAATCTGTTATGCCAACTAAAGTGGACATATGCCTCAGGTTTATTACTTAAATTCTACATTTTATTTTTAACTATTAAAGTGAGAAGTTTTAAAGCAGTATTTATAGGGATGCAAAGAAATAGAGGAAAACAATAGAATGGGAAAGACTACATATCTATTCAAGAAAATTAGAGATACCAATGGAATATTTCATGCAAAGATGGGCTCGCTAAAGGACAGAAATGGTATGGACTTAACAGAAGCAGAAGATATTAAGAAGAGGTGGCAAGAATACCCAGAAGAACTGTACAAAAAAGATCTTCACGACCCAGATAATCACGATGTATCATCACTCTCCTAGAGCCAGACATCCTGGAATGTGAAGTCAAGTGGGCCTTAGAAAGCATCACTAGAAACAAAGCTAGTGGAGGTAATGGAATTCCAGTTGAGCTATTTCAAATCCTAAAAGATGATACTGTGAAAGTGCCGTACTCAATATGTCAGCAAATTTGGAAAACTCAGCAATGGCCACAGGACTGGAAAAGGTCTGTTTTCATTCCAATCCCAAAGAAAGGCAATACCAAAGAATGCTCAAATTACTGCACAATTGCACTCATCTCACACACTAGTAAAGTAATGCTCAAAATTCTCCAAGTCAGGCTTCAGCAATACATGAACTGTGAACTTCCAGATGCTCAAGCTGGTTTTAGAAAAGACAGAGGAACCAGAGATCAAATTGCCAACATCCGCTGGATCATGGTAAAAGCAAGAGAGTTCCAGAAAAATATCTATTTCTGCTTTATTGACTATGCCAAAGCCTTTGACTGCATGGATCACAATAAACCGTGGAAAATTCTTCAAGAGATGGAAATACCAGACCACCTGACCTGCCTCTTGAGAAACCTGTATGCAGATCAGGAAGCAACAGTTAGAACTGGACATGGAACAACAGACTGGTTCCAAATAGGAAAAGGAGTACATCAAGGCTGTATATTGTCACCCTGCTTATTTAACTTACATGCAGTGTACATCATGAGAAACGCTGGGCTGGAAGAAGCACAAGCTGGAATCAAGATTGCCGGGAGAAATATCAATAACCTCAGATATGCAGATGACATCACCCTTATGGCAGAAAGTGAAGAAGAACTAAAGAGCCCCTTGATGAAAGTGAAAGAGGAGAGTGAAAAGTTGGCTTAAAGCTCAGCATTCAGAAAACTAAGATCATGGCATCCGGTCCCATCACTTTATGGCAATTAGATGGTGAAACAATGGAAACAATAGCTGACTTTATTTTGGGGGACTCCAAAATCACTGCAGATGGTGATTGCAGCCATGAAATTAAAAGACGCTTACTCCTTGGAAGGAAAGTTATGACCAACCGAGACAGCATATTAAAAAGCAGAGACATTACTTTGCCAACAAAGGTCCATCTAGTCAAGGCTATGGTTTTTCCAGTGGTCATGTATGGATATGAGAGTTGGACTATAAAGAAAGCTGAGCACCGAAGATTTGATGCTTTGGAAATATGGTGTTGGAGAAGACTCTTGAGAGTCTCTTGGACTGCAAGGAGATCCTACCAGTTCATCGTAAAGGAGATCATTCCTGGGTATTCATTGGAAGGACTGATGCTGAAGCTGAAACTCCAATACTTTGGCTACCTGATGTGAAGAGTTGACTCATTGGAAAAGACCCTGATGCTGGGAAAGATTGAGGGCAGGAGGAGAAGGGGACGACAGAGGATGAGATGATTGGATGGCATCACCAACTCAATGGACATGGGTTTGGGAAAACTCCGGGAGTTGGTGATGGACAGGGAGGCCTGGCGTGCTGCGATTCATGGGGTCGCAAAGAGTCGGACATGACTGAGCGACTGAACTGAAATGATAGAGATGTATCCACAAATAATGTATTGTAACTGTGAACAGAATTCTTTACTTTAAAATAAAATTCCAAATTGAGTATACTTGCCAGTGTATATTGCTTCCTAGGGGCACACTGGTGAAGAATCTGCCTGCAAATGCAGGAGACGCAAGAGACATGAGTTCGATCCCTGGGTCAGGAAGATCCCTGGAGGAGGAAATGACACCCCACTCCAGTATTCTTGCTTGGAAAATTCCATGGACAGAGGAGCCTGGTGCACTACAGTCCATTGGGTCACAAAGATATTATATTTTTTAAAATTGGCTTTTGATGTAATGGAGACATCATGATACAGAAGTCTTAATTGAAAGAATGCAACTTCCAGATATTATGAAGATTACCTCAAAAAAAGATATTCATAATTACATTGTGCTCACTTTTGAGTTGTATTGCAACTTCAGTCTTCCTTGAACTTCTTGTCTTTAACAGTGGTCTGTTATGAGTAAATGCTAAATAATATGTCTCTAAAAATAAAGCATTTTCTTGGTATAGTGGCCGAGTCACCAATAACTACAAATAAGGTTCAAGTGCCTCAACAAAATCCTTGATAGAGGCAGCCTGTCTACCTCGTGTTTCTCTCCCACCTGATTTCCCCTTGCCTTGTGCCACATGCTCATTCAGATACTCAAGAGTTCGTAATTCTCTAAACCCACACTGCTATTTCTTACGTCTGTCTTGTATGCTGTTTTCCTTTCACAGTGACGTCCTTTCTCCTTTTTCAATCTGGAAAATTTGTAGTTATCTTTCAAGACAGTTTAGATGCTATTTATTGCAGGAAGTTTCTCCTAATTGCCTCATATGGGGCACAGTACCCCTTCTTTACCACCTGTGAATACTTCCATCTCTGCACATACCACACTATTCTGAAATTTTCTGTTTACCTGCTTGCCTTACAAAATAAACTCAAGAACACAGATATGTATCTACATGTCTGTAACCCCATCATCTAGTGCTTGTTTTACAGCAGGTGTTCAACAAATGTGAGGTAAAAATAAGCGAACTGTAGGTTGAGATTCCTTTCTCATTCTGAAATAGTGTTTTTTTTCTAAAATGTTTTAGTCTCCAGTCATATTTGTTCATATGATCTTAGTTTTCAAAATTCTGTGTTCCCTATTTCCCTTTTGCCCCAAAGCATAGTGAGTTGTTCCCTAATGTCAGATCTACTCCTGTTCTCTTCCTAGTTTGGAAGTTTTATATTTTATTTCTTGAAATATCCCTTGCAATAGGCTGAATGTCTGTGTACCCCAAAATGCATCTGTTGAAACCCTTATCCCATTGTGATGGTGTTTGGAGCTGAGGCTTTGGGAAGTAATAAGGTCATAAGTGTGAAGCCGTCATGCTTGGGATTAGTGCCCTTATAAGAAGAAGCCAGAGAGTTATCTACCTCTTTGCTCCATATGAGGACACAATGAATAGTCAGTCATCTGTAAAACATAAGAAGGCTCTCATCAAAACCTGACCATGCTGGCACCATGATGTCAGACTTCCAGACTCCAGAACTGTGAAAAATATATTTCTATTGTTCATAAACCACTGATTCTATGGTATGATGTTATAGCAGCCCAAATTGACTAAGACATTCCTCAATTTGTTCCCGCCCCCCCCCCCCCCCACACACACACACACTGCATGGCATGTAGGATTTTAATTCCTCTACCAATGGAAGGCAGAGTCCTAACCACTGGACCTCCAGGGAAATTCCAACAATCCTTGTTCTTTTAAAATACACTCATTTTTAAGTATTTTCCTACAAAGTCCACAGTTAGTGTTATTCCTAAAGAAAATTCAAGCACACTGGTGTCTGTCAGAATTCCCTCCCTTTCCCATCTCTTTTATTTTGGATACTTTCAAAAGCATGAAGTCATTATCATCATTATTTGTCTATACGAAATAACTGTTTAGAATTTTACCAAAATGTTACAGTGATTCACTTATTTACCATTGCAAA
This sequence comes from Cervus elaphus, assembly GCF_910594005.1. Lineage (NCBI taxonomy): Eukaryota > Metazoa > Chordata > Mammalia > Artiodactyla > Cervidae > Cervus > Cervus elaphus. The sequence goes on from NC_057840.1 coordinate 30,255,133, forward strand.
CTTGTATTCCACACTTTACTTCTAGATTCATGTCTATTTTCCTAAAGATAAATCCTTCATTACTTTTTTTGGGGGGAGGGGGAGAGAATCTGTTATGGTAAATTCACATATTAAAAATGTTTTTATCTAATTTAAAATAAATGTTTCTATTTCACTTTTGACTAAGAGCTTAATTGGGTCTTAATTCCAAGGTTGACAGTTATGTTACCTCAGCTTAGAAGACATTACTTCACTGCTTTATACCGTCTACTATTTGCTGTCAACTTGATTGTGATTTATTTTTAGGTAACTGCTCAATTGTTCAGATTTTCATTTTCAGCATTGGCCTATAATTTCCAGCTGATAAACCTAGATTACGAATTCCATCTCCTGACCTCTCACTTGTGGTTTGTTATTGGTTGATGTGCTTTTTCCAATCTGAAGACATGTCTTTCTCAATTCTGAGCATTTTTGAGCAGTAATATCATAAAATATTTCTCCTAAACACCCTCCCCTACCCCCCACCCTTTTAACCATTTCATCCTTCTGAGAATGATCTATCTACTTGTCATTTCACATTTTCTCTTTATCTATCTATGCAAGAACTTGATTTTTTTTAATTTTACCTTCTAAATCATTAGTCCTCTTCAGCTTTATTTAGTCTGCTCTTTCAATATCTGAAGTTTTCATTACTAAAACTTTCCAATGTCCATTTTTTATATTGGTCTTATTTTTTGTTTGCTTGTTTAGTATCTTCTTGTTCTCATTGTAAAGCAGAAACATTTCTTCCTTTTTCTCTTTGGTAATCCTAAATATATTCATTTTAAATATCTTTTAAATCTGCTACAGTATTTATCTTTCCTTGAGTGTGATTTCCTGACTGTTCTTTGAGTTTTAAGTTTGCTTCTTTCTTTTTTTGCTTTGTATTGTTCATATTTTGTAGATATTTTAAACTAATCCATGCTATTTTCTGCCATTAGGTTTGGATGGTTTTTAGGATGAGTCTCTTCCCACCATTCTGACATTCCACAGGGATGCTCTAGTGAAAAGGACAGGATAGTTGTTACATTATTAAACTAATTTCCATCAATTGGCAAGTAGCTGCTTTTCTGAACTCCCTGAAGAATATTTCTCTTTTCCGATCAGTGGGAGCATTTTTACAACACCCTTGCTTCCAGTCAAGTCTTACCATGGGGAGACTTTTCTCCCATGAATGAAGTGCTATTCCTGGTACCCCATTCAAAGAGGTAGAGAGCCACTCCATCCCCATTTTTTCCCTGTTGGCCAGCCTATTTCCTTGTGGAATCACAGGAAATTGATGTATTGCCTCTTACACCATAAACTGTAGGGGAGTTATTCCAGACTTAGTTCAAAGCTGGGAGCTCATGAATACCCTAGCCACTTGTGCCTGCATGTTCAGTTGCTCAGTCGTGTCCGATTCTTTGTAAGCTATGAGCTGTCGCCCACCAGGCTCCTCTGTCCATGGCATTCTCCAGGCAAGAATACTGGAGTGGGTTGTCATTTCCTCCTCCAGGGGATCTTCCTGACCCAGAGATTGAACCCATGTCTTCTGCATTGGCAGACATGTTCTTTACCACTGAGCCACCAAGGAAGCCCACTCTAGCCACTTGCTCATTCAAGAAGCCTATTTCTGGTCTCCTGACATTTGCAGTGTGAATTCAGCTTTTTTTCCAAAATAAACTTTTAAGCTTACTCAATTCCAGTTCCCAGTACTTGCTTGTGGATTACACTATTCCAGCCCTCAAACCACCACTAGAAGTTCTTTCTGTAATTAGTCCATTAACTTTTTTAAAAAATTTGAGATATGACTGACATATAATATTATATTAGTTTCAGCTATGAACATCATGGTTTGATATTTGTATACATTGTGAATGATCACCACAATAAGTCTAGTTAACATGTCACAGTACATAGTTGTACATATTTTTCCTTGTGATGTGAATTTTTCAGATCTACTTTGTTAGTAACTTTCAAAGCTACAGCAGTGTATTATTAACTACAGTCACTATGTTAATCATTACATGGTCGTGACATTTACTTTGTCTAGAAAGTTTGCATATTTTGATCATTTACATCCATTTTGCCCGTCCCTCACGCTCTGCCTCTAGCAACCAGCCACTCACATTTTTAATAACTTTCAATCGTGATGAATTCATTTTAGTAATGAAATATACAATTATTTTAACACCTTTGTATGTGTTGCCCACTTTATGTATCATTTTCATGTCAGATGTCTGACTTGGTCCTCTGTTGTAAATTTGCTTCTTTTGTGTTTGCTCTCTTTTCCCCAGGAGAACCTTTACATTTTGTATATCTGCTCTGGAAACCAGTCCCTCACCTGGCTTTCTAGAATTTTCTTCCCTCTAAACATTGGTTTCCTTTGGAATATCATTTGGCATTTGGAATATATACGGGTCCCAAAGAGTTGAACATGACTGAGTGTCTGAGCATATTTTATACTATAAACAATCCTTGTTGACTTTTGCTAATTTATTTTTTAAAACAATAAATTTCCACAGATATGTTTTGTTTATAAATTGGGGGCCTCTCATAAAAGGGTCAGGATGGTTCACTTATCTCAATAGCATATTTAGATTAACTGTGTAGAAGAAAGTGTTTAGTCATATAACTAGAGAAAATACTTACCTTCAAAATCTTTTATACAACTTGTAATTCTAATGAATTAAATCATTTACTAGTACTGGGTATATTGCTATATGAATAGAGTAACTCTGCATATACCCTTGATTTTTTCAGGGGCAGGTCTGATTTCTTTGCACGCTACAATTTTTTAAAAATTTATTTACCAAAAGTACGAGTTCCTAAATCCTCAAAAGTCCTGGGTTACTTTTGTGTTTAAGGATTATCTTATTCTCAGAAATGATGAAATCAGGAATAATGGGCTTTGAATATTTTAAAGGATCCCAACTATGCTGGCACAGTAGGTACATTCTGGCAATGATATTCAAAGGCACATAATGTGCTGAGAGTTTCCAAAGCAACAATTGTACGCAATCATTCGAAGTCTATGGTACATTTGACATTGGGCTGTATTTGACCACTACTTGTATTGTGTGTTTAGCACAATAGGGGAGCTACTGAGCTAGTATAAAATGTCTCTAATGAGATTCTTTCTAAGTGATCTTTAATATAGATGGAAATAAATTTGGCATGTTACAAGGAAAGTAGGCCAATTAGTGATAAGGCTTAACAGCTTAAGGGAAGGAGCTAGTATATATTTACTTACACTTGACAGAATGAAGAGGAAAGCAAAACATCATCTCAAAAGAACCTTTATTTTTTTTAATTAAATCTTCCTTTTACAAAATGAGTTTTTAGGGTTTTTGAACTTCCTAAATGAGGTAATTTTACCACGGTTTTAATGGATAAAAAACTGCTAATTTCTTTTTATCTGTAAAGTTGTATCAACATTGAGTAAAACAGAGGTATAATAATACACTAATTTATACCTTGATTTTTTTAAATTAATATTGTGAAAAATTGCCCCTTTTCCCTGATAACTATCATAGTCATCCTTTTCATATTTTCCTTACATGCTACTTAGAACCACCCCTTTACAACATATGTATTATCAGACTTTCTTTTCCAGCAAGATGGTGGATTCCAATTTGTAAAAATAATAACATCTGGAAACACATACATAAAGAAATAAAAATGTTCAGGATCCAGAAATAAGAAGGGAACTGAAAGTCAGGATGACAGCTGGATTGCCAGGGAAATCTTACCAGTTTATGAAAGTGGAAACTTTTATTTAAAAAGATGTAGGGTAAGATCTTGATCCCCAGAGGAAAGGAAATGCTCTCACCTTAGATAAAGGCATGGCTTTCCAGTTTAATCCTCTGTAAAAAGGTGAATGAGAAAATCCACCCAAGCACAGAGAAACTGATCTAGAGAACTAGTACTGATTACTAACTTTAACATAAAGAATGGGTTCATCTGCATCATCCCAAATTGCAGACGGCGACTGCAGCCGTGACATTAAAAGACGCTTGCTCCTTTGGAGAAAACCTATGACAAAACTAGGTAGTTTATTAAAAAGCAGAGATATCACTTTGCTGACAAAGGTCTGTCTAGTCAAAACTATGGTTTTTCCAGTAGTCATGTACAGATGTGAGAGTTGGACCATAAAGAAGGCTGAATGCCAAGGAATTGATGCTTTCAAATTGCTGTGCTGGGGAAGACTCTTGAGAGTCCCTTGGATTGCAAGGAGATCAAACCAGTTAATCCTAAAGGAAATCAGTCCTGAATACTCATTGGAAGGACTGATGCTGAAGCTAAAGCTCCAATACTCTGGCCACCTTATGTGAAGAGCCGGCTCACTGGAAAAAAACCCTAATGCTGGGAAAGATTGAGGGCAAGATGAGAAGTGGGCAATGGAGTATGAGATGGTTGGATGGCATCATCAACTCAATGGACATGAGGCTGAGAAAACTCCAGGAGACAGGACAGGGAAGCCTGGTGTGCTGCAGTCCATGGGGGTGCAGAGTTGGATATGACTTATCGACTGAACAACAACCACACTTCCTGACTGCTTTTCTCCGTTTTCTGTTTTTTCTTCTTCTCTTTGTACATGGAGTACAAGGGCAGGGATACAGCTGCAGTAATTGATAGAATATTGGTTATCCTAAGGAAATGATAAGGTGTGCAAAGATTTGGTAAAAGGGCAGCCATCACAGTCTTGCTTATAATTGGGAATAATTTAAAAATTAAAAGCCTCAAATTTCCAAATAAAGTTAAATGAAAGACAATGTATCATACAATGGAATATTATGCAATCATTAAATTAGTATTTAGATATGTAAACACTTATTTGCATGGAAACTATCAACAGTATACTGATAAGTGGAAAAAAGCAATCTATAAAAGAGAACATGATGAATAATGTCATTTTTAAAGAAAGATGTATATCCTTGTACATTAATCTGAGGGGATGAATACTTTTTAATGATGTGGTTTCTAGAATGATGTGAGTATGCTTTTCTTATTTATCTGATTTGTGTTTCTAAATTTTCCTTTAAAATGATGACCATAGTGGACTTTTTATGTTGGGAAAAATCCAAATTATAGTTGCACTCTTCTTCAGAAAGCTATTACCATAACTAATGTATTACTATTATACAAGTAAAGGATTTTTTGGGGGTGTGAATTATATATAAAAATTCCCTGATGGCTCAGTCAATAAAGAATCTGCCTGCCAATGCAGGAGACCTGGGTTCAATCCCTGGGTTGGGAAGCTTACCTGGAGAAGGAAATGGCAACCCACTCCAGTATTCTTGCCTGGGAAATCCCATGGACAGAGGAGCCTGGTGGGCTATAGTCCATGGGGTTGCAAGAGTCAGACATGACTTAGCAACTAAACCATCACCATTCCCCTTCATTGTTGTTCCCCTTCTATGTTGATGATGAATGTCCTGCCTCAGAAAGTAAAGACTTGTTGTTCAGTTGCTAAGTTGTATCTGACTCTGCAACCCCATGGACTGCAGCACACCAGGCTCCCCTGTCCTTCTCTGTCTCCTAGAGTTTGCTCAAATTCATGTTCATTGAGTCAGTGATGCTATAGAGGAGCTAATGCTCAAAATTTGCTTACAGAATAATCTCTTTGTGGTATTTCAGTCTTTAAACCCTTAACATGTGGAAGTTGTCTATCTACAGGTATGACTGTATTGAGAAATATGTTTGTTTTGTTTGCCAAGAAGATAATTAAATTTATTTCATGAAATTATCTAGTATTTTAACCTCAGAGATTTGAATCCAAACCACCTCCCCTCTCTGTCCCTAGTCAGTACCCTTTTGGCAGTAATGTACAACCGTCTGAACAAAAGAAGGGGAAATTTCCGATCTGGCCAGAATGGAGCGAAGCTGACATCAATGCCGAGAAGTGGGATGCGGGGAAAGGAGCAAAAGAAAAGGACAAGATGGGGAAGAGCCCTGTACTTGTGAGTAGGCTTGAATGTGGCTGGACTTCAGTTTGGTTTTTGGTTGTAAGTGGAATAGGACTTGGTAACATGTGCACGTGCTCACTCTTCTCCACAACCTCAATTAAAAAGAGAAATCTTGTCTTTGTCCACCTTGACTCCCCTCATCCTACCTTGTCTCTCCAGGTCTTTAGTCCTGAGCTTTGGTGAATTGCATTTAAGGAAATGGGAGAAGAGGAATGACCAAAAATTCATAAGAATGAAAGGGATAGAATAAGCTAGCTAATAGATTTCGAGAGACTTCGGAACCAGGTATTTAGAGATGTTGGTTTAGGAAATGAGAAGCCCCCATGAAATTGTGAGCTGTTATTTAGAGATTATAGGGAAGATAAATTTTTAAGAGATGTTACGAGGTAAGAATTGAATCCCCCTTATATCTGTACCCCAAGATATTCCGGTAAAAATCTCAGTCACTCTTCATTTACCTGTGAATTTTTTAAAATGTGGATCATTTTTAAAGTCTTTACTGATTTTGTTTCAGTATTGATTCTGTTTTATTTTTTGCTTTTTTTGTTTTTTGGCCATGAGATGTGGGATCTTAGCTCCCCAACCAGAGATTGAACCTGTACCCCGTGCATTAGAAGGCAGTGTCTTAACCCCTGACCACCAGTAAAGTTCCTACCTGTGGCTTTTAAACATGGTGTGTCCCTGAGATTGGATCTGAGAATTGGGTTACTACATTTTCCAGTTAAATCGCTTACTTAAAAATATTTATTGCTTGTAGACTTTTGGATAGCAGCCATCCTGACTGGCATGTAATGGTACCTCATTGTGGTTTTGATTTGCATTTCTCTGATAATGAGTGATGTTGAGCATCTTTTCATGTGTTTGTTAGCCATCTGTATGTCTTCTTTGGAGAAATGTCTGTTTAGATCTTTGGCCCATTTTTTGATTGATCAAAACCCACTACAATATTGTAAAGTAATTAGCCTCCAACTAATAAAAATAAATGGGGGAAAAAAAGATCCCATACACTGAAAAAAAAATAAAAGAAAATAAGGTAAAGATATCAAAAAATATATATTTATTTCTAAAATCCTCTTTGTAGAAAGTACTAGTCTGGGTTTCATTTTAAATATGGCCCATTTATTTGAAGCAGTAGTTCATTCAGCAGAAGTACTTTTAGAACACAGTACAATTTTCAAAACACAAAATGGACATAATGGCTAGGTTGAATTCTATTGTCTTTATTTGCAAAGAACTCTCAGAAATGTTACTTATTAGCATTTACATTTTGTTCACAAAGTGCAAAATCACAAACTGCATGATTCATATCAGTAATTTGTTTACACAAAAGGCAGTAAATATAATTAACTTCTGACATTGTTAGTATTTGAACAATTTCAAATAACAATATGTGAGATAATGTATTTTTTGTACCATACCTAAGGTAATTATGAAATGTTTAGATGCAAAGGACTTTTGAACTCTCTGGGTTCAAATGAAAATGGTCATGTTTTACATATTTTAATAGAAATTCAGATCATATAGGGATTGTTTGGGAATTTTCATCAGCAAGATAGATTTTGCAAGTTCTCAGTTGAGCAGCTGAGCACTGGGAAAGATTCAGAGATAAGTCACTCCAAATTATAAAGAAGCAATGGGGAAGAGAAGAACAGAGTACTTGAAACTCTGAAATAGGGAATGAGATACAAAATAATATTTTAAGGACCTTACAATACAAGCATGCTTTTAGCAGATGATTATGAAAAATTCTTGCAGATCTCTAGAAGGTCAGGTGTCAAATTCTGAAAATTTTCAATGTTATTGACAAGGGTAAGTCTATTGGAAGAAAATTTATCAGAAGAAAACCACTGAGACTGAAGTGGTAATAAGTGTGCTGGTCACTTGATGTTCATTTTATTTGGGGGTGACACATAGGACTATTGCTGGATGCTGGATGAAACTGCATGCTTTGGGAAGCACTCCCTTCATACTACTGCTGTGAATAGAGGCTATTCCACTGGAACTTGACATTTCAGAACCTAGCCAGTACCCCATTCTTCCAAACAACTTTCAGAAGGTAGGAAAGCACAGCTCAAATCCTGGTTGTTATGACAATGCAAAGCGGTGCCATCTGAGATGGAACCCTGCTTCCACCCCCAGTTCTGTTCCACAAGCTCAGCATTCACGGCTCAGGGAGCTACGATTTCTCCACTGGAGGGAGTCATTCATGGACACTCCAAGTCTTGTGATTGCATTTTATGATATGGTGGCACATAAATCATTCCAATCCCAAACAAAGGCAATGCCAAAGAAAACTACCGCACAATTGCACTCATCTCACATGCTAGTAAAGTAATGCTCAAAATTCTCCACGCCAGGCTTCAGCAATATGTGAACCGGGAACTTCCAGATGTTCAGGCTGGTTTTAGAAAAGGCAGAGGAACCAGACATCAAATTGCCAACATCTGTTGGATCATTGAAAAACCAAGAGAGCTCCAGAAAAACATCTATTTCAGCTTTATTCACCATGCCAAGCCTTTGACTGTGTGGATCACAGTAAACTGTGGAAAATTCTGAAAGAGATGGGAATACCAGACCACCTGACCTGCCTCTTGAGAAACCTGTATGCAGGTCAGGAAGCAACAGTTAGAACTGGACATGGAACAACAGACAGGTTCCAAATAGGAAAAGGAGTACATCAAGGCTGTATATTGTCACCCTGCTTATTTAACTTACATGCAGAGTTCATCATGAGAAACGCTGGGCTGGAGGAAGCACAAGCTGGAATCAAGATTGCCAGGAGAAATATCAATCACCTCAGATATGCAGATGACACCACCTTTATGGCAGAAAGTGAAGAAGAACTAAAGAGCCTCTTGATGAATGTGAAAGAGGAGAGTGAAAAAGTTGGCTTAAAGCTCAACATTTGGAAAACTAAGATCATGGCATCTGCTTCCATCACTTCATGGCAAATAGATGGGGAAACAGTGGAAACAGTGGCTGATTTTATTTTTGGGGGCTCCAAAATCACTGCAGATGGTGATTGCAGCCATGAAATTAAAAGACACTTATTCCTTGGAAGGAAAGTTATGACCAACCTAGATAGCACATTAAAAAGCAGAGACATTATTTTGCCAACAAAGGTCCATCTAGTCAAGGTTATGGTTTTTCCAGTGGTCATGTATGGATGTGAGAGTTGGACTATAAAGAAAGCTGAGTGCCAAAAAATTGATGCTTTTGAACTGTGGTGTTGGAGAAGACTCTTGAGAGTCCCTTGGACTGCAAGGAGATTCAACCAGTCCATCCTAAAGGAAATCAGTCCTGGGTGTTCATTGGAAGGACTGACGCTGAAGCTGAAACTCCAGTACTTTGGCCACCTGATGTGAAGAGCGGACTCATTTGAAAAGACCCTGATGCTGGGACAGATTGAAGGCAGGAGGAGAAGGGGATGACAGAGGATGAGATGGTTGGATGACATCACTGACTCGATGGACATAAGTTTGGGTAAACTCCGGGAGTTGGTTATGGGCAGGAAGGCCTGGCATGCTGCGGTTCATGGGATTGCAAATAGTCGGACACGACTGAGCGACTGAACTGAACTGAACTGAACTGAGATGACCATTTCCTGTAAGTCCATGGTTAGGTCTCAATTCCTCACCTAAGTGATTAGAAGGAAAGGATATGGTGAGTGAACAAAATGGAGAATTGTATGATAAAGTACAGCAATGTAGATGTAAGAAATATACCTAAAGCAACATGACAAGAAAAGAGTACTGTTAACAATAGGAGAGGCTCAAATTCTGGAGAAAAGGGAATCATAATGAGATGATCCCCACTAATTTCTTCCTCAAAGTCATGTATTAATTCAAGGTATGGAAAGTAGAGACCATGAAGACAGTATTGGCCTGGAGCTTGTGTCAGTTTTTCTGGGTTGAAGTGAAGAAGGATATTGTCTGAAGCTGCCAAAGCAGACCTTGAACCCAGATCCCAGGGGTAACTATGGAGAAGTGATCTGAAAATTTTGCATACAATTTTATCTTGAGACATCTATGTACCTCATAAGCTATGTATGTGAAGCTTTTGCTGCAGAGCAAATGAGTGAAAAAACAGCAGTCTGGAAGCTAAATAACTGAGAAAAAATTTCATAATGATAGCTAGAGATTGGAATTTCGTGTACATCAAGTGAGCTTGATAAACACTCCAGACTTTCCATTAGTGTCCCAACATGACTACAGCATTCCATAGTGAGTAAGGATGAATAAAACTATGCCAGCCCTGCCAAATCTTAAGACCCAGTGTTGACACGGTCAAATTCATCTTGCACTCTGACTGTCAGAAGGGAATAAAATCCTCCTCTTGGGAGGAAGACATCACCATTTAGAACTTGTATATATTTTTATATTCAGTATATAGTGTACACTCAAAATTTCCCAGACAGGTGGAAAAACAGAACCAAGTTTCTAAAAATCAAGAGACTAAAAAGCAAGAGGAAAAAAACAGATAATAGAAACAGATTTAGAAGGAACTCAGAATTTTCAGATAGGGTACTTTAAAATTTCTAAGTTAATAATTTTAGGGGAAAAAAAGCAATGTAAGGGAACCCCAGAAGTCTAGTACTTCTCTTGGAAAAACATCAGTCTATCTTTTAAACTCATTCTTCTATCATTTTGACTAGATGTCGGAGTTGCCTTTGTCTTCATTTTAATTATTCCAGTATGTTAAATGTGACAATAAACCATATGCTTCAGATACACAGAAATGTACTAGGTTTAACTCTCAGACAATGTCCTCAAATATAACCTATTTCTCAAGCCACATGAGTGTTAGGGCAAACATATAATGAAAACCAAAACAGTATTTATTTGATCCGTCCCCATTAACTGAGGGGAAATTTAATCTCTGCCCCCACCACAGATAGATTATATTGCTTTAGCATTTTGTTTGTACTCCTAGAAATTTTCATATCTTTATTTCTCATAAAAGTCTCAATAAATCTATTTCTCATAAAGATCTCCCATAACCCACCACCTCATGAGCCCTGAGAATTTTCACATAGCAGTTACTTGAAATCTCTCTAACTTACCAGAATGCTTGCATTTGGGCACCATTCTTTCTCCAGAATTCACCAATTGATCCATAACTGGGGGTCAAAAACTAATGAATTAATTGCCTTTTTGTGCATTTGTTCCAGAAATATGGAAACTTACATTCACACAACAAACAATAACCTGTACACAATGTTCATTGCAGCTTTATTAGGAACAACCTGAAACTGGAAACAGCTCAGATGTCTTTCAATGGGCAGATGATAAATGAACAAATATCTGTAGCATGAAATATTACTCGGCAATAAACCACCAACTATTAACACATGCAAAAACTTGAACGGATTGAATCTCCAGGGAATTAGGCAGAGAAATAAAATAAATCCGAAGGGTTACGGACTATCTGATTCTATTCATATAACATTACTGAAATAACAAAATTATGAAAGTCAAGACTAAACTAGCAATTGCCAAGTGGTATGGATTAAACATAGACTGGGGAGTTGAAGGGTGCCTGTGGCTATACAAAGGCATAACAAGGCTCCTTGTTCTGATGGAACTGTTCTGTAATCTTGTCTGTGTCAATGTCAATATCCTGATTATGTACTACAGTTTTTTAAGGTGTAGATGGAGAACCAAGGAGCTCTCTGTATCATTATGAATCATGATTACACCAAAATAACAAGTTTAATTTAAATGATTAATAAATCAAAGTCGGGTCAAAGGTACAAATTTTATTTGCACGTAATCCTTTTTCTGATTCTAACCATTGAAAAATAAGTAAATATTTTTTAAATCTTCTTTACTTAGATTGAAAAACAATATTTTCAGTGGAAAATATGGCCTTATTAGCCCATTCAAAATTATCTCCCTACCATAACTAATTCACACTCCAAGGCAGCTCATGCTTGTTCAGACTACTTCCTCTGCAATCAAAATGCTATTTAATAACCAAGGTTTCATTAATTAATTACAGCAATGTTAATTCAATATTCTCTAAGTACTTTATGAACTAGCTCTGAGAACAGTCACACAAATTCCTCTATAAATGCTTCTTTATTGTTCAGGTTCATTTGATATGTTCATTTGATATATTCATTTTTATTGGGATAGAGTTGTTTTTATTTTAATAAAACTATGTAGAGAAAAACTTAACACATTTTTTTATGTAGCATTTTTTTGAAGACCCTGAAGGAAAAATTGAGTTACCATCATCACTGAAAATTTATTCCTGGAAACGCCCACAGGATTTTATAATCAATCGGGTAAGAGATAATTTTACTATTAAACAAAATTTGCATTAGCTATGAGATATAATATCCTAGTTTTGGAAATTTGCATTTTAAAAACAATAAGGGAGTTTTCCTGTGGTATCTAGCAAGAAAAGATAATTACTTTTGGAATTTAAATTAGAAATAAGTATGTATCAATATAGTTTGTACTGGTTTTCAAAAGAATATTGACATTTTGTTAAAGGCCTCAAGTTTCCTTCTTCTCTGCATAATGTCAAATTATAACCTAAAATGTTGCACAAAGTTTTTCCTTAAATCCTGACACACTTTCTCCTCTCTGCTTCTTATTTTATGTAAAGGTCTTTTTAAGTTAGAGTTCATTAGCATTAATTTTCCAGTCCAAGAGAATAGCACTTGGATTTCTCTCTTCCAGGAATTTTTGAAGCATTTTCCAAGAGCCACTTTCATATCTGAACTCCATTTGAATTATACTGATGTGGACATCACCCAAGAAAACTTCATTTTAAATAGTGCTTATATACATTAAAGCTTTAAAACACATTGATCTATCTTCCTAATTAATAGCTATGTTAGTTTGAATATATTTGGTATTTTTAAGGGCTTAATTATCACTAATGTCTTTTTTCCCTTCTTGAATCTCCCCACTTTCATTTAATGCATAGAAAACTAGTAGGCTAAATTAGGTACTTAATACTAGTCAAAAGATTAAAATGGAGCGGATTCTTCTGTGATTATGGAATTCATTGCATCTGTTTCTATGCAAAGTGATTTTATTTCTAAGCGTTTTAGAAGCACTGCTACTAATGAAGAAAATACAATTTATCCATCATATTTTCAATTATTGTTATTAGTTAAGAAAGTCAGAAACACCAAATCTGAAATATTTATTAAAATAAGAAAATAACAAAGTACATCTTTGTCCATCAGAGTACTTTTTCAATGCCTGTCTGTAAAACACTTTAAATAAAATAAATCAAATTTATACAAACCTTATTTTTAAATTAGTTATATTGTTAGGTGACTTTGAAATGAAGAATGCAAATTCTGTGATGTTAATACAATGCACTTAATACATATGTATTATTAATAATACTCAGGCTCTACTTTAAGTACAGAATTTACATTCCAAGCAAATGGAGAATATAAATTCCATGAAGTGAGAGTGTTGTAAGTTTGGATAAGTAGGAAAGTTTTCTACCTTTTTATCTTTTTAGCATACCCTAGGTCTGAGAGAAAAATACTGGTACTGGTACTAAAAATAAATGTATTCTTTGTTGACAATGACACTTCCACCTTATTGAAATACTGTCCTCCATCTCCTTACCTCTCTCCCTTTGCACTGACCCCTTCTCTTGGTCTGTCATGCTAGGAGTGGACCAGAACAACCAGAACTGAAAGTCCAGACAAGGAGTAAAGTTTTAGAATAGTGCTGGCCAAGTTGTATTGGCTGAGTCCACAGTGATAAACACATTTGATTTTGAGACATTAAATATGGACAAGAAAAGGTGAAAGTGTTAGTCACCCAGCTGTGTCCAACCCTTTGGGATCCCATGGACTGTAGCCCATCAGGCTCCTCTGTCCATGGGATTCTCCAGGCAAGAATACTGGAGTGGGGTGCCATTCCCTTCTCCAGGGGATCTTTCTGACCCAGGGATCGAACCTGGGTCTCCTGTGTTGCTGGCAGATTCTTTACCACCTGAGCCAATAAATATGGACATACATAAAGTTTAGACAAAAATATTGTAAAACAATAATGACCTTTCTATATAAAATTTACTGAATATATATTGTTGTTTAGTCACCAAGTCATATCTGATTCTTTGCGTCCTCATGGACTGTAGCCTGCCAGGCTCATCTGTTCATGGGATTTCCCAGGCAAGGACACTGGAGTAGATTGCCATTTCCTGACCCAGGGATCGAACCTATATCTCCTGTGTCTCCTGCATTGGCAGGTAGATTCTTTACTGCTGAGTCGCCAGATAAGCCACTGATAAAATATATATATATACATATATGTATATATATATATGTTCTTGACACCTTATATGTATGTAATTTTATAAATTGTGCTTGTAAGTTATGAACTTAAGAATCAATTCCGGCCTTCAGGGTAGTTGTAGGTAAATTTCTCTCAGACATTTGAAAGCACTTTATTGAGTTTTCAAGGTAATAGTTATACAGATGATTGAGTTTCTATAAAAATCTACTTTGTTAATCAAAGTCATTTTCATGTTAATTTGGTATGTTAAATATATAAAGTTGATATTAATTGTAACTAATTTAAAAAATTTGCTCCATGTCATATTTTTCCCTATTATCTTTTTCCTTTACTGATCTTAATATGTAAAAGCAACTTTAGATCTATACAAATTAAATAATGACCACAAAATTAACTTTAAAAGTTATTACAAGATTTGAAGTCAAACAAGATTTTTAAAAGCTGTCTCAGTTAATATTTTGCATCTAAGATGAAGCAATTTTTCTAGCTACCAGATGTTAAGTAAGCTTCAGGTTTAACTTGAAGGGTTTATTTAAATTTCAAATCAGGTTTTAAACTCTGTGTGTGTGTATGCATGCTAAATTTATCTGCATATGTTACATTTTACAACATTTTATTATGTTAAAATACTGTACTTTATAGGCATTACATTATTAAATTAATGTCACAGCTCTATCAGAGATTATCTTATAGAATAATATGTTTATTTTTTTTATTTCTTCCAATTCCTCTGTGAGAAACGAAATCAAATTTGGCCTGTATGTAGGCCAATTTGTATCAGTAAACTAAATTTCCTTTATTTTTCCCAAGGAGCAACATCTCTCTATATATATTTTTATTTCAGGCTCCAGTGGTTGTGAAAAATGAAATCCTGTTTGACTTGTTTTCAGCCAATGAGCATTTACTCTGCAGTGAGGTAGGTTGGGGAAGTATGAACCAAAAAGCTCCTTGAAGAATGCCTTCTGGACCTGCTTAAACAACTCCCAGGTGGTCAATTTCAGTGCTCTTGCTCACCTTTAAATTTTAGTATAACTGAATATTTCATATCCAGACACTCAAAGAGGAAGAGAAGCTCTTTAATGGAGTTTAGCAAGAGAGTCAGTGGAGGAGATGTTTAGTATCACTGCTTGTGCCATGGACCAGGGTAGTCAGGTTCTTACCATCTGGACATTTCTCTTCTGGATCCATGTACCTAGCAATTAACAAAGTTGTTGCCAGTCTGAGCCTACATCATGCCCAAGAGTAAGGTGTCTGGTAGTGTTTGACTTGCCAATGTGGAGGAATCAGGAGATTCAGCTCAAACGTAATACCTCACCTATACAAGACAGATTTTCAGCACAGCAGTCCTACAGCCTGTGGGAATTCACCTTCTCCCTCTCCACCCTGGGTTCTATCCATCATAAGTAGACCTGTTCCACTTCCCTGAGGTAGTTAGATCAGAAACAGGGATTTTTTTTTTCATTATTTTCTCCAAAGACCCAATCATAGGGGTGTAGTTATTATTGATTCAAATATTTTGTCTTTCTTATCTTTAACATCTTGGCCAATACTAAAATCAAAATATTAATTTTTTCAGTCAGGTTGTACTGAGTAGTATAAAATTATCTCTGAACTGTTTTATATTTTATGAATTCTAAAGACTTTAGCATATTTTCCATGGACGTGTAAAATGTTTTACTTATTTATTTTTATTAAAATGTAGTTGATTTACAATGTTGTCTTAATTTCTGTTGTACACCAAAGTGATTCAATTCTACATGTATACATATATATTATATATGCATCCTTTTGTATATTTTTTCTGTATGGTTTACCACAGGATATTAAATATAGTTCACTGTGCTATACAGTAAGACCTTGTTATTTATCCATTATATACATAATAGTTTGCATCTGCTGATCCCAAACACCCAGTCCCATTTCTCCCCCACCTTCTTTCTTGGCAACCACAAGACTGTCTCTATGTCTATCAGTCTATTTCTGTTTTGTAGATAGGTTCATTTGTGTCATAGTTTGGATTCCACAAAGGAAGTATAAAATAATTCTATAGTAAAATCTCCAGGTACATAGGAGGATATCTGATTTGCCTTTTTCAACTTAACCTACCTTTAAGAAGCTTTCTAGATAACCAAATTAAGAAAAATATAAATCTTATGACTTTAGACTCAAGTATTGAATCTCCTTACAAACCAGGCAGTGAAACATACTCTGAAGTTCAACTCTTCACTGTGCCTTGCTGCCTGGCGAAAACCTTGCAGGTGGGAATTTTACTGGGAGCACTGCTGTATCTGCTGATGAACACATGAATATGGGACTTAGAGTGTATTCAAATGTGTGCCCAGGTTTACTTCTTCCTCAAGTCTCATTGCTTGTCTAATTGATCTTATTGACATAGAAGGATCATTTTCTTCTCAAATTCTCACATTTACAGAATAGCAGCTCAATAAGGTGGCGCTAGTGGTAAAGAACTCGTCTACCAATGCAAGAGACTTAAAAGACTTGGGTTTGATACCTGAGCTGGGAAGATCCCCTGGAGGAGGGCATGACGACCCACTCCAGTATTCTTGCCTGGAGAATCCCATGAACAAAGGAGCCTGGTGAACTGCAGTCCATGGGCTCACAAAGAGTTGGACACTACTGAGTAACTAATGCGTTCGCTTTCACAGCTTAATCTTTTTTTTTTTTTTTTTAATTTTTTTATTAGTTGGAGGCTAATTACTTCACAACATTTCAGTGGGTTTTGTCATACATTGATATGAATCAGCCATAGATTTACACTTATTCCCCATCCCGATCCCCCCTCCCATCTCCCTCTCCACCCGATTCCTCTGGGTCTTCCCAGTGCACCAGGCCGGAGCACTTGTCTCATGCATCCCACCTGGGCTGGTGATCTGTTTCACCATAGATAGTATACATGCTGTTCTTTTGAAACATCCCACCCTCACCTTCTCCCACAGAGTTCAAAAGTCTGTTCTGTATTTCTGTGTCTCTTTTTCTGTTTTGCATATAGGGTTATCGTTACCATCTTTCTAAATTCCATATATATGTGTTAGTATGCTGTAATGTTCTTTATCTTTCTGGCTTACTTCACTCTGTATAAGGGGCTCCAGTTTCATCCATCTCATTAGGACTGGTTCAAATGAATTCTTTTTGACGGCTGAGTAAAATTCCATGGTGTATATGTACCACAGCTTCCTTATCCATTCATCTGCTGATGGGCATCTAGGTTGCTTCCATGTCCTAGCTATTATAAACAGTGCTGCGATGAACATTGGGGTGCATGTGTCTCTTTCAGATCTGGTTTCCTCAGTGTGTATGCCCAGAAGTGGTATTGCTGGGTCATATGGCAGTTCTATTTCCAGTTTTTTAAGGAATCTCCACACTGTTTTCCATAGTGGCTGTACTAGTTTGCATTCCCACCAACAGTGTAAGAGGGTTCCCTTTTCTCCACACCCTCTCCAGCATTTATTGCTTGTAGACTTTTGGATAGCAGCCATCCTGACTGGTGTGTAATGGTACCAACCACAATGAGGTACCATTACACACAGCTTAATCTTTTATAACAATTCCAAAATAAAGCCATCATTGCTCTCAGAAGCATTCAGCCTTCCTTTCTTCTCTCTCCTTTTCTGTCTCACACACACACACATACACACACACGCACACAGCTAAAATGGTGGTCAGTGTCAAATCACCGACTATTTACCTGAAATACAGCTCTTAGCCAAGGGTTTTTAGCTTGTATTATGACTATATTTTCTGAGAACAAAAGCAAGATATATGACCTTATTCTGTAGGTCAGAAATAAAAATGTAGAATATATTACACATAGAATCTAACAGTACTCCTGGAAGTAGATTTTCAACTGCCACCCACTCCCAAAATTACAGTGCCAACAATTGAAAAATAACTAATGAACACTACTGGTTTTTTACCTCTAGCTAATGAGATGGATTATCAGTGAAATCTATGCCGTGTGGAAGATATTCAATGGGAGTGCTTTGACCAATTATTTTAAAGGAACAACAGGGGAACCGCCTCTTCTGGTCTGGAAGCCCTGGGAACACATATACTCTCTATGCAAGGCTGTGAAGGGTCACGTGCCCTTGTTTAATAGCTATGGAAAGTATGTAGTGAAGCTTTACTGGATGGTAAGTTCTTGTACACATGTGTTAACATTTGTGTGTCTTTCATATTGCAATATGTTTCTCTTACCTGCTATTAGAGAAGCTAATAGAAGATGAGACAGTTTATAAAGGCTGTCAACTGTGTGCCTACAAGGGGAAAAGTCCTACATATGTAATTTGAGATTTAAAAGAACACAGTTGCATCCTTTGTGATACCAGTTCCCTGTGCTTTTTATTTTTTAACTGTTTATATATATATTTTTAAATTTTTATTGGAGTATAGTTACTTTACAATGTTGGGTTAGCTTCCACTGTATAGCTAAATGAATCAGCAATACATACACATATATCTCCTTTGTTTCAGATTTCCTTCCCATTTCAGGTCACCACAGAGCACTTAGAATTCCCTGGGCTGTAGAGTACGCTCTCGTTAGTTATCTATTTTACACATAGTACAATAGTGCATATATGCCAGTCCCAATCTCCCAATTCACCCCACCCCACCCCTTCCCCCTTGATATACATATGTTTCTTCTCTATGTCTGTGTCTCTGTTTCCGCTTTGTAAATAAGATCTTCCATACCATTTTTTTTTCAGATTTCACATATATGCATTAATATATGATATTTGTCTTTCTCTTTCTGACTTACTTCCCTCTGTAAAACTAGTGCTGCTGGGACCACAGACGGGCAGTCCTCTGCTGCCTCTGACCTTCCAGGTGGGCGGGCTGGGTAGGCAGGTGGATGCATAGGGCTCTTTCCTCTCTGATGTGGTATCAGGGCCATGGGCAGGAAACAGTGTCTGAGCTAAAATGTAATCCAGTCCTCTCTTCGCTACTACTGAAGGGCCTGATCTTATCCATTTTTTACCCTGAACTTGATATTTGTTTTCATGTTGACAAATCTCACTTTGACACAGGAAATATTTTGCTTTCGCCTGAAACGAAGCAAATGGGATAGTAAGAAGCACAAGTAGAGAATTCGAAACCCCTTAATTAACAAAAAAAAGTAGACTCACACCCCATTGAGCAATGTTAGATTATATTAAATACCTTTGGGTTTATCATGGTGGAATGCTCTTTTCTAAAGGCCCAGAGCTACAGGCAGGCCCAGCTATGGGATTGTAGAGTCTCTTGTTCAAAAGTTATTAGCCATTTCAAGATGATGATATCAACACTTTAAGCAAAGCATGAGGTCCTTCAGAGTGTGGGGTCCCATGTGACTGCACAGGTCACTTATCCATGAAGCTGGGCCTGGTAACAGAGGGAAAGTATTCCTGAACATTTGAGGCAATGAGGAAAGTAAATCATGCTATTGTGTATTTCTAAGAACAAGGCTTTCTCCTTAAGGAGCCGGAGCCATCTATTCTTCCTGGGGTGGGGAAAGCTGAAAGGCCAATGCTTAGGAATCAGTAGGATTATTACAGTAGGAAGGGGCTTCCCAGGTGACTCAGCAGTAAAGAATCTGCCGGCCAGTGCAGGAGATGTGGGTTCCATCCCTGGTTGGGAAGATTCGCTGGAGAAGGAAATGGCAACCCACTCCAGTATTCTTGCCTGAGAAATCCCATGGACAGAGGAGTCTGTGGGGTTGCAAAACAGTCAGACATGACCTAGCAATTGAGCATGCACAGTAGGAAAGTAGAGAAGGGAATCTTAGCCTTTGATATCCAAAATGGATATCAAAATAAATCCCTTTATTCTTCTATGTTGACCAATCAGGAGGCAGATTTGACAGAGCAGACTTCAGAGTATTACTTGTGTACAGAGGAGTGAGAGGGAGGATATGTCATTAAGAATGTGGATACACAGAGGACAGTGTAAGAGTACAGAAAGAAAGTAAATACGGGAAAAGTGAGGAGGTCAGATGCGTGGGTATTTAGCCCCACTTCTGCACATTTGCCCAAACTTGAGTTGGGACGAAGTTCAAAATTATCAAGAATTTCAAAACAGCGTCAGCAGAACACTAAACCAACCCTGTTAGCTTCTCTCTCTCTCTCTGCTCGCTGACATCCTTCTATCTTTTCTAATTTCCTCCTGGATAGGGGTCAATGTTTATTAACACTATATACCATTTTGCAAAGAAAATGTGATTTCTATTTAACTGTACAGATTCCTCAGAAACCTACACCTTCCTGAATTCAGAACTTTTTAAAAATGAATTTAGTCTAGTTTGGAAATGTCAGTCTGGCACAGTCTAACCTGCCTCTTTAGATGGCATAGTTCTTGGGAAAGAGGGCTAGGAATCAGAAAGACAACCCCATGTCCAGTGACTTCCTCTGGTCCCTCTTCAGTTTCACCTGAGGAATGGCGTGTGGGGAATGATGCTAAACTGCTGAGCACTGAGATGTGATTAGCTCCACGTGAATTATGTGGTAGGCCCCTTGCTGGCGCTCATCTCTGAAGGGCATGGTCTTATTTGTGCTCAATGAGATTTGACAGAAAGCTTTTCTCGTCTTCAGTATCTCCAGATCCATTCTTAGGGCCACATGGACCCCTCAGGGTGCCTTGCACACAAAGTCAGAGAGATGATCTCCCTCAAGAGAACAGGCAAGCAATATGTCCTGGAACAAACACAGGGAACGATAAAATGTGGTAATTATGTAAAAGAACTGGACAAGGTCCTGACAAATAGTAGATTCTCAACACTATTAGTTTCCTCCCCTCTTTCCTGTTTTCTTTCTTTGCTCCTCTCTT
Source organism: Cervus elaphus (assembly GCF_910594005.1). Lineage (NCBI taxonomy): Eukaryota > Metazoa > Chordata > Mammalia > Artiodactyla > Cervidae > Cervus > Cervus elaphus. The sequence goes on from NC_057840.1 coordinate 30,276,194, forward strand.
TCCCCACTGCTGCCTCCTATTGTGGAAGCCAAAGGAATGGATCATTCCTCCTGCTAACCCTTGGTAGAGTCAGGGAGAGAAGCCCACGGTCAGCTTCCCAGATGCTGCCCATCTTGAGTTCAGATGCAAAACTAGAGGGGATGTAGTGATCACAGGCACCTCTCCGCCCAATTCTCTCACGATATAACCCTGCTGTGGTTCAATTGCCCAAACTTGCTTAGTTCGTCTGGTATCTCCCTAATGCCTACTTATAAAACAGGTTATTTGAAGTTTTGTTATGGAATTGTATTCTTTTATACACTGTTATTGTTTAGCTGCTGAACTGTCTCCAACTATTTGAAAGCCCATGGATTATAGCCTGCCAGGCTCCTCTGTCCATGGGATTTCCCGGGCAATTTACACCCCAAACTTTACTTTGCCATTTCCTTCTCCAGGGAATCTTCCCAACCCAGGGATTGAACCCATGGTCTCCTATATCTCTTCTGTCCCCTGATTGCAGGCAGATTCTTTACCACTGAGCCACTTGGGAAGGCTTTATACATTGTAGGTAACAATAAATGTGAATATAAAGGAAGCACTTTTTAAATTAGTCTCTTTAGCTATGTGACCTCCACCTGACTGTGATTTGTAATTTTTATGTAGTCAATTATGTCATTATATTTCTTTACAGAGTCTAGGATATTTGTCATTTAAACAAGGTATTACTTCAAGAATACAAAAAATTTTTCCCTTTAGTTTTATTTTAATGTTTAGATCTTTCATTTGTTTTATCTACTGTGAGAAATGAAGAACTGGTTTATTTTTTTTAACTTAAAAACCTCAGCCACATGCCCCAGCATTTTATATCAATGTTTTACCTTTTACCCATTGATTTTAAAAACTGCTTTTATCATACACTAATTTCCAATTTGAAATTGTGTTTGATTTGGGACTCTCTTTTCTTTTTCTGTTTTTCTTGTTCTCTTCCAATACCATATTAATTATAAGGATTTTATAGTTTGCTTTGATTTTGTAGAAAAAAATGCACCTCTTACTCTCATTTCAATGTTTTCTTAGCATTTCTGGGTAAGCATTTCGACTAGTATTTATCTTTGAACACATATTTATAATTGTTTATTCCTTATTCTACATGCAAAAGGGTTAATCCTTAATCCCCATGGTTGTTTTTTGTTTGCTTGTTTTTACAACTTCCCTTCTCTTGAACATTTTATTTTGACTCATCTTTCATTCAGAAGGAATATGCATTCCAAAATTTTATTTACTTAGAATATATATGTGAATTTTGGGCATAACAATATTGAGGTCTGTTGTCCTTTATACATGATTATGTGAATGATCATTTGCTTACATATGGAAAAAGTAGCTGATAACCTGTTTTAGAATATAATAGCCAATGCCTAAGTATCTCCTGTGTTTAACTTCAGGCACTCATTCTGAGCACTCTCCACCCTACCTGAAACCCTGATACTGTCTCTCCTGAATCTGCCTCACTTTTCTCTATAGCGCTGAGTATAAAGTATCCACTTAGTGTGTTCATTAATGCAAGGATACACACACACACATACATATATATGAGTATTAAGCTATTGCTTTCTAGATGCTTTCTTTTCCCAGGGCTTTTGTTCATACATATATTCTTACTTTCACCGTTGGCCCAATCTCCAGTTCTTTTGGTAAAGTAAATACAGAAGCCAAGTTACAATAACCCCTTGCTAGTTCTCTTCTACTTTGATCCATTCTTTAAAATTGGACTGTAGCCCTAGAGGGTATAGAAAAATACTGAGTGATGATAGTGAATAGATAAAAGTGAAAGTGGCTCAGTCGTGTCCTACTCTTTGCAACCCCATGGACTGTAGCCCGCCAGGCTCCTCTGTCTATGGAATTCTCCAGGCAAGAGTACTGGAGTGGGTAGCCATTCCCTTCTCCAGGATCAAACTGCAGGCAGATTCTTAAAAGTCTGAGCCACCAGCGAAGTGGATAGATAGACAGAGGCAGTTTTTAAAGAGACAGAAACAAGAACTTTGCTGTTTGAGAGACCATGTTGATGGAATAGAGATGGCCACCTAGTTTTCTAGCTGTAGATATCTGTTCTCTCTGGACTAAGAGCAAACATTTCAGCCTCTCTCCCCCTAATTCCCAGGTGGTAGGGCTGAGCCAACACCTCTTTCCAGATGAGGTGTAGTACAGAATTAGAGGAAATTATTTCTGAAAAGGTAAAATGGATTGTTATTTTCACTATGAATGTCCTTTTCCGGACATTTCTGGGTTTTTCCTCTTCCAATTCTAATTCAGTATTTATGTGTCTATCCTTCAGTTTTCAGTGCAGATATTTCAGAAACGTGTTCATACATACATTCTCTGTTACCTTCTACTGTTTGATTCAAGATGACGTACTGGAGATGCACCCTCTGCCCTACCTCAGTTTTCCTTCCCCTGTGCAGTCTTGTACACCTAAGGCTGCTCCAAATTGCTTTTTTTCCCCCTTCCATTTATAGACACCTTCTTATTTGTTTCTTACTGGACATTGATTTCTCCTTCTGCCTTTTTACATGCATTCTCCTCCCTGTTTCTTGTTGCCCCTTGAAGCATTTATGTGGCTGAGACGGTAAAGAATCTGCCTGCAATGCAGGAGACTCGAGTTTGATTCCTGGGTTGGGAAGATCCCCTGGAGAAGGGAATGGTAACCCACTCCAGTATTCTTGCCTGGAGAATCCCAAGGACAGAGAAGCCTGGCAGGCTGCAGTCCATGGGGTTGCAAAGTCAGGCACGGCTGAGTGATTAACACTTTCACTTTTAGTCACTTCTTCAAAGTAAACCAACCAAAGAGAACCTTTTGGCATGACACTTAAAGTTCAGGTTTTTATACCAGTGTATTGTTTCTCCCGTAAGAGTATTCCCATTTTTTTCCAGTTTGGTTTCTAAGAGAATAGCCTCAAAGTTCTTTGACATCAACCAGATAAAAATTGGTTAGGTAGCATGAAGAACAGGATCATAAAACAGTTTTCTTTTTTCTTTCACCTGGCAGTGATAACACCGCTACTGAGCTACATGTGGTCTCCTCGGTACTTTCCAATGTCAGCATTCCTTGGGCTCCTTGAAAAAAGCAATTACATTATTGCTCTCCACTTGAAATATGTATTGCTCTTGGCAATCTTTCTCTGAGTGCTTTCATTTAGCTCCGAATAAGCAAGAAAACACACACATTGAAACCAGTGGTTTTCCCCAATCGTCATCTCTCTCTCCATACAAAAGCACACTATTTTTCATTTCTGATTAACTTTTATACTTTTTAAGTGCAATATTATTATAGAATTTGGAGTTTATTCAACTGTGGGTGCAGGACGCACCCACATAAACCCTATCTATTGCGTTTTTCATACCCGAACCCACAGTCTGGGCAGAGTTTGCAGTCAGCATTTGAAACAAAGTCTCTCACACCCAGTGACACTTTTGTTCTTTAAACAGTGTTTTCAAGGCATATGCCATGACAAATTGCTTTCCCACTATTCAATTACTTTTATTTTCAAAATGGAAATTTTTTATTCTCAATTCATCATTATTAATTTTATATATGCTTTTATTAAAATATACTCAGTCATGCCCAATTCTTTGTGACCCCATGGACTGTAGACCACCAGGCTCCTCTGTCCATGGGATTCTCCAGGCAAGAATACCGGAATGGGTTGCCAACCCCTTCTTCAGCGGATCTTCCCAATTCAAGGATCAAACCTGGATTTCCAGCATTGTAGGCAGATTCTTTACCAGTGAGCCACCAGGAAAACCTGTTATTAACTCTATATATGCTTTTATTAAAACACATTCAAACACTATTAAAATGTTTAAATTAGTGAATGAAATGTCCCTATGAGTCTACCTACCTAGACAATTATAGTAAATTATCTCTGTTTATCCTCTTAAACCTTTTCCTTAAAAGTATATATGTAAACACACTACATATAATCTGTACCAACAAGAAGATCATATAGTATTCATCATTCTGTATGTTTTCCCTAACCATGGACATTTTTTATGCTAATATTTTTGTTGATCTACCTTGTACTCCATTGCTTGAATATAACAATAATTACAGTTGACCTTGGAATAACATAGGTTTGAATTGCCCAGGTCCACTTAAAAGTCTACTTTTTAAAAATAAATATAGCCGTATATTTATGATCTGCCCTTGGTAGAATCCTCAGATAAGGAAGGAGGGCCAACTGTAGGACTTGAGTGTGTCCAGATTTTGGTACATGTGACTGATTCTGGAACCAGTTCCCCTACAGATAGCAGGAGACAATTGGATACATATTTTGCTAATTTCATATTGACAGACATTCGGGCTATGACCAGTTTTACCAAAGTGATTCAGTTTTATGGATATATATATATATATATATATATATATATAATTTTCAGACTCTTTTCCATTGTAGGTTATTACAAGAAATCGTATATAGTTCTCTGTGCTGTATAGTAAATCCTTATTTATCTAATTTATATACAGTAGTGTGTTTCTGTTATTCTCATGGTCCTAATTTATCCCTCACCCTCTCTCCCCTTTGGTAACCATAAGTTTTTTGCTTATTCTTCCCCTGTGTCCGTGAGTCTGTTTCTGTTATGTGAGTAAGTTCATTTAGATTGTTTTGTAGATTCCACATATAAGTGATATCATGTAATATTTGTATTTGTCTAACTTACTTCACTTAGTATAATAATCTCTAGGTCCACCTATGTCTGCAAATGGCAGTATTTCATTTTTAATGGTTGAATAATATTCCATTGTATATATGTATACCACATCTTCTTTATCCATTCATGTGTCAGTGGACACTTAGGCTATTTTCACATCTTCTTGGCTATTATAAATACTGCTGCTGTGAACATTGGATTGCATGTGTCTTTTTGAATTATTATCCCTAGTATTTTTGAGGATTTTTTTTGGTAGTGATAGCACTAGGGATTAAAATCTACACACATAGCTTATTACACAGTCCAGTAATACCATTTTACTGCTTAAATTGGGATATAATTTTACCTACTTTTAGACTCCTTTACACCTCTCTATCCATAACATAGTTGTCTTAAATGTTTCCTCTACATATGTTGAGACCCTCATGAAAAACTTTTGCTTTTAAATGTCATATATAATTTTAAAAGCTCAAGGGGAAAAGAATACTCCATAATTTAACCATATGCTTACTCTTTCCTTTACTCTTTCTTCATGCCTAATGTTCCATTTTCTTTTTATTTTTCTTTCTTTCACCTTTGAGGAATTTCCTCTTGCCATTCTTTTTCAACCAGTTGCCTGCTGACAAATTATTCTCTCTTCCCTTTATCTGAAAACATCTTTATTTCACCTTTATTCTTTAAAAATATTTTTGCTCAGTGCAGAATTTGGGGGTGGTAATTGGTTTTCTTTCAGCAGTAAGTGTGCCACTTTCTTCTGGCCTCTGTCATTTCTGGAAAGCAATCTGCTTTGCTCCTGTAGGCAATGTCTTCTCATAGGCTGCTTTCAGGCCTTTGTCTTTGTCTCGAGTTTCTAGAAGTTTGAATTTGAGGTGTATAGATTCCTCAGTGTTGATTTCTTTGACATTATCCTGTTTTGGACATTCTGAGCCCCTTAAATCTATAAGACTATGTTGTGACAAATTTGGGGAGTTTTCAATCTTTCCTCAAACCTATTGCAGCTCCATATTCATATTCTTTGTACCTTTGTGTGTGTGTGTGTGTTGACACCAATAGCATGTTATACATTTTCCATTGTCTCACAAGTCCCTGAAACTCATATTTATTTTTAAATCTGTATTTCCCTTATTGCTCATAATTTCTATTGATTTAACTTGCTATTCACTAATTTCTCTGAAATTTGCTTTCTGCTATTAACGGATTTATTTATTGTTTAATACTAAGTTCAAAATTTCTATTTTGTTCTCTTGTATATTTTCTATCACTTTGCTGAGAGTTTCATTTTTTTCTTTCAAGAGTGTTCATAATTACTTGTTGAAGCATATTTTAACAGCAGATTTATAGTTCAAGCCTAAAAATTCCAGCTTCTCTGTCATTTTGACTTTCTGGTCTGTAGATTGTATTTTCTCACTGAAATTAAGATATTCCTGCGTTTTGGTATGAGGAGACATTTTGGACAGTTTTCCTGGATGCTATTGCTGTTATATCTTAATGACTTTGGTTTCTAATTAAAATTTCCATTTTAGCAGGTAGTCAGCCTGTTTAGATTTGTAATGTACACCCTGGATCACTTTTGTGAGCTTTTTTTTCAGATCTCAGTTTAATTTATAAAACCTGACTCGTGCTGTTTTGTTAACCATCTCAAGTCTCCCTGCTACCACCTAAGGAGGCGAAAGTGTGCTCTACTGCATGGGTAGGATGTGGAAATAAGTTTCTTCCAGGCCAGACATCTTCTGTTTCCTGAAGAAAAGGGAGGAAGGAGGATGGAAGTCAGTTCTTCTAATTGACTCTGCAGGGGAGAGAAACTGCTTTGTTTACTTCAGATCAAGTGTGGAAGTCAGAGCTCTGCCCTGAGTGGGGAGAGCACACCTGTTACTAGAGTAGAAATAAGGGGAAAATAAAAATTATATAAATAGGAGAAAATATAAACATTGGGGGAAATAGTCTCATTTATATAATTATGACCACTCAGAGTTTTTTGGAAATCTCTCATCTCTGATTACACTTTGCTTGATTTTTTTCATAATTGTGATTTGAACTATTATTTATAAAACATATTTTTATTTTCTATTCAGCTTGGTGATAGGAGGAAGAGGGTATAAATATATATATAGCCAATAGTTATCATGACCTGCAATTGAAGTATGGAAAAGATTAAAATTTGAGCATGACTATTCTAAAGTGGACTTCCCTGGTGGCTCAGATGGTAAAGCGTCTGCCTACAATGCAGGAGACCCAGGTTCAACCCCTGGGTCGGGAAGATCTCCTGGAGAAGGAAATGGCTACCCACTCCGATATTCTTGTCTGGAAAATCCCATGGACGGAGAAGCCTGGTAGGCCCCAGTCCATGGGGTCGCAAAGAGTCGGACACGACTGAGTGACTTCAATATATATTCTAAAGTAGCTTCTATTAACCTATGTTTAACTTAACAAAAAAGCATCTTCCTATACAAGGATTCTATAATTAAACATGTTGATGGTCTTTAAAATTATGCAACACTAACAGAGTAAACTCAATAAAAAATGTCCTATATACATCATTTACATGCAATGACAAAAATTCAGTCAGTTCAGTTCAGTTGCTCAGTTGTGTCCGACTCTTTGTAACCCCATGGATTGCAGCATGCCAGGCCTCCCTATCCATCACCAACTCCCAGAGTTTACCCAAATTCATGTCCATTGAGTCGGTGATGCCATCCAACCATCTCATCCTCTGTCATCTCCTTCTCCTCCTGCCTTCAATCTTTCCCAGCATCAGGGTCTTTTCAAATGAGTCAGTTCTTCACATCAGGTGGCCAAAGTATTGGAGTTTCAGCTTCAGCATCAGTCCTCCCAATGAATATTCAGGACTGATTTCCTTTAGGATGGACTGGTTGGGTCTCCTTGCAGTCCAAGGGACTCTCAAGAGTCTTCTCCAACACCACAGTTCAAAACCATCAATTCTTCCGTGCTCAGCTTTCTTTGTAGTCCGACTCTCACATCCATACGTGACTACTGGAAAAATCGTAGCTTTGACTAGACAGACATTTGTTGGTAAAGTAATGTCTCTGCTTTTGAATATGCTGTCTAGGTTGGTCATAACTTTTCTTCCAAGGAGCAAGAGTCTTTTAATTTAATGGCTACAGTAAACATCTGCAGTGATTTTGGAGCGCAAAAAATTTAAGTCTCTCACTGTTTCCACTGTTTCTTTACCCATTTATTTGCCATGAGGTGATGGTACTAAATGCCATGATCTTAGTTTTCTGAGTGTTGAACTTTAAGCCAACTTTTCACTCTCCTCTTTCACTTTCATCAAGAGGCTCTTTAGTTCTTCTTCACTCTCTGCCATAACCGTGGTGTCATCTGCATATCTGAGGTTATTGATATTTCCCGGAAATCTTGATTCCAGCTTGTGCTTCCTACAGCCCAGCGTTTCTCATGATGTACTCTGCATATAAGTTAAATAAGCAGGGTGACAATATACAGCCTTGACATACTCCTTTCCCGATTTGGAACCAGTCTGTTGTTCCATGTCCAGTTCTAACTGTTGCTTCCTGACCTGCATACAGGTTTCTCAGGAGGCAGGTCAGGTGGTCTGGTATTCCCATTGCTTGAAGAATGTTTCAGAGTTTTTTGTGATTCACACAGTCGAAGGTTTGGCATAGTCAATAAAGCAGATATAGATGTTTTTCGGGAACTCTCTTGCTTTGGTGATGAACCGAAGATGTTGGCAATTTGATCTCTGGTTCTTCTGCCTTTTCTAAATCCAGCTTGAACATATGGAAGTTCATGGTTCATGTACTATTGAAGCCTGACTTGGAGAATTTTGAGCATTACTTTCCTAGCGTGTGAGATGAGTGCAATTGTGCGGTAGTTTGAGCATTCTTTGGCATTGCCTTTCTTTGGGACTGGAATGAAAACTGACATTTTCCAGTCCTGTGGCCACTGCTGCGTTTTCCAAATTTGCTGGCATATTGAGTGCAGCAGTTTCACAGCATCATCTTTTAATATTTGAAATAGCTCAACTGGAGTTCCATCACCTCCACTAGCTTTGTTCATAGTTACACTTCCTAAGGCCCACTTGACTCCACACTCCAGGATGTCTGGCTCTAGGTGAATTATCATACCATCGTGATTATCTGGGTCATGAAGATCTTTTTTGTATAGTTCTTCTGTGTATTCTTGCCACCTCTTCTTAATATCTGCTGCTTTTATAGGTCCAAAAATTACCAAATGCAAAAATGTTAGGTCCAAAAATTCCACATGCAAAAATTATTTGTATTTATATATACATAACTTTTCATTTATGTATTCATCCCTTGGACAGCAAGGAGATCAAACCAGTCAGTTTTACTGTGTATTATTTTGAGTTGTTTCACCCAAAGTTAGAAGAGAGAATAGCTAGATACCTGTTCCTTCAAACCTGTCTTGCCCTACTTTATCCACAAGGAAAGAAATAAAAAGTCACATAACCACTAAATAATGTAGTATGAATTCAGTTACAAGTGTCATAAAAAGAAGACATTTTCACCCTACTGTTCCTATCTACCTAGGAAAAGTATACTGTTCGTTGAGGCTTGAATTCAAATGTCAACTTCCTGTGAAGACATCTCCTGAGCAAATTAGTCACATTTTCCTATCTTATTCCAGAACATTTGAAACATATTACATATTACATTTTGTATTATTTCCCTATATGCCCTCCCTCTCTAGACTATAAACAGTTCAGTGGTATAGGCATAAGCCATGTATTATGCAGATCTTTGAGTTCACAAGGCTTGTATCACTGCTGAAAAATGTTTCTTGGGAAAAGGAATGAATTCAAAATAAAATCTCACATGTAAAACCAGTTTAAAGGAGTTTGAGCTCACAATCATTAATTTTATCATTTATCTCAAACTTTTAAGTATGAAGTGATATATATAGGTAAATATATCATGATTTTATTAGATAAAGAATTAACTAACTTTATGTTCAAAATATATCTTTAATTAGGAGTAAGAGTATATGGTAATTGGAAGTATAATCCCACTGAGCCTATGAGGATAAAAAATCATTACTAAAGTTACATTTGGAGAATTTGCATTCTGACTACAAATAGTTATTTAATTGTGCCTAAACTTATCCATGATTGCATGATGTTTTGGTTTTGCTTTTTGAAATAGTTCAATTTACTCCATTATGTAGGATGGGGCATCCAAGAATGTGCTAAAAGACCTCATAAATAATGACACTATAGATATAGATATAGACATGTGTTAATTACAATAAAGAAAATAATAAGCTAAAATTCTCAGAGTAGTATACAATACTAGTAGGTGAGTCATTAGACATAAGATGCTAAAATAAAATAATTATAAAATAAAATTATAAATTTTATAAAATAAAATAAAATTGTAAAAATTATAAATAATAATGTCAGCAGTTTATAAGATTGTGTGTGAAAAAATAATGTAAATCACTGATGGTATATTCCTTTCTTCTCATCTTTAGGGTTGCTGGAGAAAGATAACTATTGATGACTTTCTGCCTTTTGATGAAGTAAATAATCTACTGCTTCCAGCTACAACCTATGAATTTGAACTTTGGCCAATGCTTTTGTGTAAAGCTATCATTAAGCTGGCAAATGTTGAGTAAGTAGAATAAAGAATTATCACCCACTTGTGTAAAAACAAAATGGCAAGCAGCAGCAACAACAACTATGCATCAATATTGCATAGCTTTATTTTTCAAAAAATCATTTTTAAAAAGCATTTTCTCCAAACAGTGTAAACTTTCTAATATAGCAATAAACATTCCAAAGCCACTGGTTTGAAGTGTTATGTTAGCCAGCAATGAGACAAAATTCCCCCAAGAAAAATGCTCAAAACTGATTCTGTATCCAGTGTTTTCTTATGATGAATGGAAAGTCAGTCATGGAAAGTAAAGTTTCAGTTTAATGAGAGAAAGAAGTTATTTTGTAGGGGAAAATACTGGTTCATCTAATTATTGAATATACGTCCTGTTGTTGTTGCTTAGTTGCTAAGTCATGTCCAACTCTTTTGCAACCCCATGGACTGTAGCCTACCAGGCTTCTCTGTCCATGGGAATTTTTCCAGGCAAAAACAGGAGCGGGTTGCCATTTCTTACTCCAGTGTATCCTGGGTCCAGTTAGTTTTAGGCTCTGTGTATGCAGCCATCATTTGCTAATCTTGATAATCTACTCTCTTTTGAAAGATGTCCATGTGTTCCTCATGGTTTAGGTAACACTGGTCCTTTTGTACATTCACATTGAAAACTAGCATGTTTCCTTTAATATTCCTGAGAAATCTGCTTGTGTCTTATATTCCTGCACCAACCTATGCAAGACATGTCTCAGCTTCCTCTTGCAGACTGTGGTCCTTCTATTCTGGTCCTTGTGCCAGTGCTAAGCTGTTTGAGTGGTGTTTGACTCTTTGCAACCCCAGGGACTGTAACCCACCAGGCTCCCCTGTCCATGGAATTTTCCAGGCAAGAATACTGGAGGGGGTTGCCATTTCCTTCTCCAGGGGATCTTCCTGAGGCAGGGATTGAACCCGCATCTCTTATATCTCCAGCATTGGTAGGTGCATTCTTTACCACTAGTGCTTTATTCTGGCCTGAGTGATGCAAGAAAGCTTTGATACCTGAGCTGCCAAGGCAAGGCAACTGTGCGTCTCCAATCCGTGGGAGAGTTCTCACACACAATGCACCAGCTTGAATGTGCTACCCTTCCCCCGCCTGCAGTTTATCGCAGCAGGGCCTTTTCATCAGAACACACCCGCTTGCTCTAACAGGCCACTCCAGCCACTGGCTCAAAGCTCAGCCCCCTCCCCTTCTATTATTATACACAGCTATGTCAGGCAGAAGCCTGGTCTGCTTTTCTGCGGTTTTCTTTTGGCTCAGCTTCCTTTTTCTCTCCCAAAGCCACACAAACAAAAACAGCCCCTCCTACTGCCACCCTCTTCATCTCTCTTTTCTGTTACCAACCCTCAATTTTCTATCTGGGATTTGTGTTACCCAGTTTGCAACCCTTAATTTCAATCATTTTAAAAAGCTCAGCTCAAAGCACTTAGACAGTTGAATACTACTAAGCATTTAAAATGGTAACAACTATGTTTGTTTATCTTTGAAAGGAAATAATGTTCCTAATTCTCAGATCTAACTTGAAGTCCCCAGAAGGAGAGCAACCAGGCCAGTGAAGCAGTAAATGCATGACCCGGATAATTGGAGTGGCATTTTTATCTCTCTTAAAGCTACAGTAGAATTTTAAAGCAACTCGAGAAATGGCATTATGGTTATTTTTGAAAAACAAACAAATCCAACTTGTGAATAAAGGACCAGACTTAATGTAGGATGCTTCTTAGACCTTGAAGTGGAAATCACTACATGGTCCAATTTATATTTGTCCAAAAGTTTTTCTCAGAATTTACAGTAGATAGTGAATTTCTTAATGTGAGTTTTAACTTTCTACACTAAAAATTAATATTTAGTAGTTAGTTAAATATCACTGTGACATGTGCAGAGGAGAAAACATTACTTTTATGAGCTTCACACAGTCACCTCCTAAATATGATTATTCAAAGAGGAGGTTAGACTGTGAATATCTATTCCAGTAGATATTTGTTATCTTGGAGATATGTGGACACATCACAGTTTATAATCTGCAAACAAAAAACCAATATAAATTTCTAAATGATTGAATGTGTGACTAAGATTTCTTTCTGAATTAAAAGACTTGTATTCCAATAATACCATCAGTCACCACCACTGGCATAACATGGAACTGAAGCTCTGATTAGCATTTGTGCGTGTTACTGAAAATAGACTAATCACTTCAGAAAAATATTAAAAGTAAAGGATTAAAATAAGAAGAGTGATATTTAATCAATCACAGTCTCACTGACTTTATGCCATAGTGGCAGATCCACTCTTTTGTACAAGATAGAATGGATGTTCCGGCTTCTCAAAAATTATTTAAGGATTTTATCAAAAATGTCTGATGCCTATCTTGTCCTGCCATGTGTGAGACTGGTTTAATATACAGACTCATAGGAATCTTATGATAATTACTGAAACACCAAAGAGGAAAGACACTGCCCTATTTTTAAAAGAACATGATAATATGTTGAATATACAGAAGAGATTATGTATTATCTATATATATGAAGTGAAGTGAAGTGTAAGTAGCTCAGTTGTGTCCAATTCTATGCAACCGCATGGACTGTAGACTGCCAGGCTCCTCCCGTGGAATTTTCTAGGCCAGAATACTGGAGTGGGTAGCCGTTCCCTACTCCAGGGGGTCTTCCCAACCCAGGCAGTGAACCCAGGCATCAAACCCAGATCTCTTGCATTGCAGGAGGATTCTTTACCAGCTAAGCCACAAGGGAAGCCCAAGAATACTGGAGTGGGTAGCCTATCCCTTCTCTAGGGGATCTTCTTGACCCGGGAATCGAACCAGGGTCTCCTGCATTGTTGGTGGATTCTTTACCAACTGAGCTATCAGGGTAAATGCCTTATCAAAATAAGTCATCTGATTGTTGGAAAAGTATATTCTTATGCCGTCATTTATAACCAGTGGGACCCCTACGTTTATTCTTATCGTGCATGTGTGTGTGTGCTCAGTCGTTCTGACTCTTGGTGACCCCATGGACTGCAGCTCACCAGGCTCCTCTGTCCATGGAATTTTCCAGGCAAGGATACTTAAGTGGGGTGCCATTTCCACTCCAGGGGATCTTGCTGACTCAGGGATTGAACCAAATCTCCTACTTCTCCTGCTTTAGCAGGCAGATTCTTCACCACTAAGCCATCTGGGGAGCCCCATTTATTCTTTTATCACTGCTTGTTAGAGATTCCTGTCTTTTACAGACCTCTCCCTGTTTTCAAATATTATTGACAGTATTTTTGTGTTTTGCTTTTTCAGCATCCATGTGGCAGAGAGGAGAGAACTGGGAGAGTTCACAGTGATTCATGCACTCACGGGCTGGTTACCAGAAGTCATTTCTCTCCAGTATGTTTGACCATTAAATTACTCATATATTTTTCTGTTTCTTCCTCAGTAAAGTTGCTTTAACTAAAATATTCTTAGTCTTAAAGAAAATTTCAAACATTGCCACATTTTACAAAATGTTTGGAAAATAGCATGTTATAGTATTGCATACAATTTATTGAGGATTGCAGGATTAATTCTTTTTACTTATATATCATAAATTTAATCCTTAAATATTTGAATTACAAGTATTAAAACAATGCTAATTATTCACTATGATAAAATATTGACAGGTGACCCCTTTATTCTCATACATTTATTCAGTACAGAAAAATGAAAGCAACTTTTAATTAGCTACCCATACTAGGGAATAAATAACACTAAAATGTCTATTAAACGTTAGGCACTTTAATATATTATTCCGGTTAAAACTCACAGTCCTGAAAAGATGATCTTATTTGATCATCCGTATGACCTTATCAGCTCAGTGTTGTAAATCAGTAGAAATGAGAAAACTGAAGCTCATAGTGGTTAAATTCCCTGAAGCTGTGTACATTGTACCTAGAGGTAAAATTTGAATCTAAATATTTCTGGAGCCAAAGCACATAGTGTTTCTCTCATATGATTCTAGATATATAAAAATTGTTTGCCTATGTATAAAGAGAGAGCATTTAATGCAAAGGATACTTAAAATTTCACAAATATTTTTTTTCATACATAAAGGTTATAGACATATGATTTGAACATATTACCATTGACACTGAAATTAATCAGACTAAGGTGCATAGGTTTTAGAAAAGGCAGAGGAACCAGAGATCAAATTGCCAACATCTGCTGGATCATTGAAAAACCAAGAGAGTTCCAGAAAAACATCTATTTCTGCTTTATTGACTATGCCAAAGCCTTTGACTGTGTGGATCACAATAAACTGTGCAAAATTCTGAAAGAAATGGGAATACCAGAACACCTGACCCACCTCTTGAGAAACCTGTATGCAGGTCAGGAAGCAACAGTTAGAACTGGACATGGAACAACAGACTGGTTCCAAATAGGAAAAGGAGTACGTCAAGGCTATATATTGTCACCCTGCTCATTTAACTTATATGCAGAGTACATCATGAGAAACGCTGGGCTGGAGGAAGCACAAGCTGGAATCAAGATTGCCGGGAGAAATATCAATAACCTCAGATATGCAGATGACACCACGGTTATGGCAGAAAGTGAAGAAGAACTAAAGAGCCTCTTGATGAAAGTGAAAGAGGAGAGTGAAAAAGTTGGCTTAAAGCTCAACATTCAGAAAACTAAGATCATGGCATCTGGTCCCATCACTTCATGGCAAATAGATGGAGAAACAGTGGAGGCAGTGTCAGACTTTATTTTTTGGGCTCCAAAGTCACTGCAGATGGTAATTGCAGCCATGAAATTAAAAGATGCTTACTCCTTGAAAGGAAAGTTATGACCAACCTAGACAGCATATTGAAAAGCAGAGACATTACTTTGCCAACAAAGGTCCATCTAGTCAAGGCTATAGTTTTTCCAGTAATCATGTATGGATGTGAGAGTTGGACTGTGAAGAAAGCTGAGCGCCAAAAAATTGATGCTTTTGAACTGTGGTGTTGGAGAAGACTCTTGAGAGTCCCTTGGACTGCAAAGAGATCCATCCAGTCCATCCTAAAGGAGATCAGTCCTGGGTGTTCATTGGAAGGACTGATGCTGAAGCTGAAACTCCAATACTCTGGCCACCTCATGCGAAGAGTTGACTCATTGGAAAAGATCCTGATGCTGGGAGGGACTGGAGGCAGGAGGAGAAGAGGATGACAGAGAATGAGATGGCTGGATGTCATCACCGACTTGATGGACATGAATTTGAGTAAACTCCGGGAGTTGGTGATGGACAGGGAGGCCTGGAGTGCTGCAATTCATGGGGTCGCAAAGAGTCGGACACAACTGAGCGACTGAACTGAACTGAACTGAAGGTGCATAGAGATAATTATATCAATAGATCTAAACATACTGTCAATCAGAATGCTGATTTTTATAAGATCAAATCCACAGTACAGTTACCAGTTTGGATCATCTCTGATCTCTGATGTTAGAAAGCTAGCATTCTCAGGTCCAGGTTAAAGCAGATTGAAGACAGGTTCTAGTCACTTGGATTCTATCATTTAAAACATCCTTTCAGCAAGATGAGCTAGCCACTGCATAGTTCAAATAAAAATAGTTGTAGGGAAAAATTAGGAGAGTAGACAAACTCCTTGACACCTTTTCCTGGAAGAGAACTGACCTTGCTTTTTTGCCTTCAGAAAGGTCCAGATGGCAGCCTTTTTATATCTTCTCATGGAAAATCATTTTCTGATACCTAAGAGAATATTTATTGGCATAATATGGTCAATGTTAGTAAGGAGAAGTAGAGAGAGGGTGGGATTTATAAACATGGACTTTACTAATTTTTATCTTCAATGTTGATGGAATACTTATAATTTTCCTTTAATTTTTCCTGCAATAAAGATACCAGAGACATTAAAACATCAGACATCTATCAGAGGGTGGTAAAGAAACAGGAGATCACAATAATTTTTGACTAGGAAATTATTAAATTAAAAATTGTCAATAGTCTCTTGCTAGAATCATATAATGAAATTTTGCATGAAAATTGAAAACAATGTTCATATACTTTCATGATTATAAAACCAGTTTAATAATTAAATTAAATTTAAAAATTGTATTTTAGATGCTCAATTTGCATGAATATATGATTGCT
Source organism: Cervus elaphus (assembly GCF_910594005.1). Taxonomy (NCBI): domain Eukaryota; kingdom Metazoa; phylum Chordata; class Mammalia; order Artiodactyla; family Cervidae; genus Cervus; species Cervus elaphus. The sequence continues at coordinate 30,292,606 of NC_057840.1, forward strand.
TATAAAATGTCTATAATAATGATATAAGGGAGGGAAGCTTGAGCTTTGGATTCAGAACTGTATATCTAGATTTACATTTTTATACTTCCTGCTTCAAGCTATGTAAATTTTACAAGTAATATGATTTTGGGGGCCCAGAGTTTCCATATGTAAAATAGTGGTAAAAAATTACCTATTCTATCTGGCTGTTCTGGGGATTGAAAAGGTGAGAGTGTTGGAAAAAGTAGCTGATGTATGGTAGAGAGATAATTAGTGCTAGTTCCTTTCCCCTAATGCATATCACTAGATTATTTAATATTATATAGAAATATGTATGATAGCTAGTAATCAACCTTTGGAAGCAGAGAAAAGTCTAAACAAATAAGTGAGACTGACTCAGATGTTCAAATTTATCATTTTACTTCTAAATATAATCAAAAAGTAAAAGATATGTACTCTCTTTGATTTATGTCAAATGTGTAGGATTTTTTATTATGAATACTCTGCCATAGTGTTCATATAATTTAAAATTGCAATTACACTATAAAATCACGAAGTTAATTCATGTGTATATATGTGTATAATTTTAAATGAAAAGAATGTCATGGAACTGTAATAATGATTGTTAAGAAATGTTTAATTTGAAATCACCGTCTGCCAAGGATGCAGGGAGAGGTTGGGCATGGCTTCCTGGAGAAAGTTCTGATTTGATCAGAGCCTCTACTCTTGGCTGGGTTTGATTTGAGAAGAAGGGAGGGAAAGGGCATGGAAAGCAGGAGAACGGTAAGATCAAAGCCTTTGGTCTGTTCAGAAGTTGGATGGTTCTTTTACTACGAAGGATTCCGTGTGCCACGACAGCCCCTGAGGGACTCCATTGGGCATGGTCATGGTCATGGTTTAACAGAAGTCCAATAGAATCAGACTACTGAAGTTTCAAATTGTGTTCACTGCTGACTTTTTCCATATGAAAATCAGAGTGAAAAGTGTTTTGTGATGTCTTCAACAGACAGCCCTTTCCCTTCCCTCTCGCATAGAAGTACCAAAGGGAGACATTGCTAGATTTGCAATTGTTGACCTTGCCTCATGTTTTCCTACAGTTAGCACTGTCTTATCATTTGATAATAAAAAAACCAAAAATTGTAACTCTCTGTATTATACTAGAAACACAGAGTGGATATTAGAAGTCTGCCAATTTCAAATGAAGAGATGATGTTTTTCTCCACAAATTTGTCTGATCTTGATGTAATTCATTTGAGAATGGAACACTCCACCATCCCACACTTAAGTCTAACTGTTCAAGAAGTTGTATAGTCTCATCCTGTGGGGTCTGAATATTTCTTTTTCACAGTATAACATTTATTACATTGTAGGTGGAAAAAAACACATGGTTTTGGATTCAGAAAGATCTGTTTTAATCCTGGTTTTAGTATTTCCTAGTCTATCATTTCAGAGAAGGCAATGGCACCCCACTCCAGTATTCTTGCCTGGAAAATCCTATGGACGGAGGAGCCTGGTAGGCTGCAGTCCATGGGGTTGGGAAGAGTCGGACACGACTGAGCGACTTCACTTTCACTTTTCACTTTTATGCATTGGAGAAGGAAATGGCAACCCACTCCAGTGTTCTTGCCTGGAGAAGCCCAGGGATGGGGTCGCACAGAGTCGGACATGACTGAAGCGACTTAGCAGCAGCAGCAGTAGCAGTCCACCATTTGTGACTGCATAAAATTTGCAACCTTCTCTTATACCTCAATTATGATTGCACTACTTAGGTTACAGAGCCTTTGGGGGATTAAATGCAAAATACAAAACAAAACAAAAAACCCTACCTGGCCACCCACATCTTCATTCCGCTTCTCAAATGTTCTAAAATCATTATCCCCTAGGGTCTTAACCTGAACTGTTCTTTCTTTATGCCTTAAATGATCTTCCATCAGATATTTACTTGGCTGGATATGTCATAATACTTAGATCTCACCAGGTTTAAATATCAACTCCTCAGAAAAGCCTTTTCAGCCATCTCGGTTTAAATAATTTCTTTCCCAAATGATTCCATAGCCCATTGTTTATTATTTTATTTTCATTATGAAAGTTATCACCGCCTTCCACTGAGAAGTTATCACTGCCTTCCATCTTCCACTGAGATGTATGAGAATAGGAACTCTTTTTTGTCTTTCTCAATGTTGAGACTTCCAGTGCTTAGAAAAAACGAAACAGCATGACCAGTACACGGTATGATCTGCACAAATGTTTGTTGCTAGAATAATTTTAAAAAATACTTTAAAAGGCTAAACCAGAAGTGTGCAAAAGATTCTTTGGTAATCCAGTGCAGGAACATATAGCTTAATTTCCCCAGAAAGTAATGCTTAAACTGATCTCAAAGGATTAGTTGAAACTAGTGAGGCTTATTGGGGCAGGGAAGCCAACTCAGAGAAGAAAGAATAGCATGGAAGGACAAGACAGCATGGTGTACTCCCAGAAAAGCACATGAATCTGCAGGAGTGGATTTTGGCTGCTGGATTCTAGAGGAGAGGTGAGTAGGGGGTGGAGAGGTGTATAGGAGCAAAACAGACGAAGTTAAGAAATTTGCAACAGAATGCCGCTGAGAGCTTTTATACAGGAGGATGATCTCGATCAGGCTTGTGAGTTTGGAGCCTTGCTCAGAGCAGGAGAACAGATATGAGGACTGGAGTAGGGAACCTGGTTTGTGCAGTACTGCAGAAGGGCTTCTATGGAAAAAAAAAAAAAAAAACTGGTAAAAATGGAGAAAGGAGGACTTCCCTGGTGGTCCTGAGGCTAAAACTCCACATTCCCAATGCAGGGGGCCTCATATCAATCCCTGGTCAGGGAACTAGATCCCACCTGCTGCAACTAAGAGTTCATATGCAGGATCAACTGACGATCCCGCATGCCATAACGAAGATGGAAGATTCCAAGTGCTGCAATGAAGACCCGGTGCAGCCAAATAAATAAATGTTTAAAAAAGAAAAGATAAAAGAGAACGTTCAAAAAAAAAAAAAAAAAGAATGTTGAAAGGGTTGTCTACTGCAGTAGGAGGAAGAGGGATCAATGGGATGTATTTTTTATTTGAGGAGAGTTTTGAGGAGAGTTTCAACGTGAGAGACTTTGTCATTCTCACTTTTCTAAGTTGACTGAAAAGTAGAAGATGGTAACAGGATGTTTTTGCTGGTTGATCAATTGATTTGTTTTTGGATAGTTGTCTATTAGATGGTGGTACACATGAGCCTGGTTATCTGAAGAGAGGTTTGAGCTGGAGCTTATGAGTTGAGAGTTACATACACATACAGGTGAACCCAAAATGTGATTGTGCTTATTCACTCAATGAGGAAAGGATATAGGATAGCAAGAGCATACTGAGGAGAACTATGGAGTTCAGTCAGTTCAGTCACTCAGTCATGTCTGACTCTTTGTGACCCCATGGAACTGCAGCATGCCAAGCTTCCCTGTCCATCACCAACTCCCAGAGCTTGCTCAAACTCATGTCCATCGAGTCGGTGATGCCATTCAACTATTTCATCCTCTGTCGTCCCCTTCTTCTCCTGCCTTCTATCTTTCCCAGTATCAGGATCTTTTCTAATGAGTCAGTTCTTCCCATCAAGTGGCCAAAGTATTGGAGTTTCAGCATCAGTCCTTCCAATGAATATTCAGGGTTGTTTTTCTTTAGGATTGATTGGTGTGATCTCCTTGCAATCTTCTCCAACACCACAGTTCAAAAGCATCAATTCTTCAGTGCTCAGCTTTCTTTATGGTTCAACTCTCACATTTATACATGACTACTGGAAAAACCATAGCTTTGACTAGACAGACATTTGTTGACAAAGTAATGTCTCTGCTTTTGAGTATGCTGTCTAGGTTTGTCATAGCTTTTCTTCCAAGGAGCAAGCGTCTGTTAATTTCATGGCTGCAGTCACAGTCTGCAGTGATTTTGGTGCCCAAGAAAAGAAAATCTGTCTCTGCTTTTTAGTATGCTATCTAAGTTTGTCATAGCTTTTTTTTGCAATAAAAGATGCAAAGCTTCTTTTAATTTCATGGCTGCAGTCACCATCTGCAATAATTCTTGCCTGGAGAATCCCCATGGACAGAGGAGTCTGGCGGGCTGCAGTCCATGTGATCAGAGTCGGACACAGCTGAAGCAACTTAGCATGAATGCATACAACATAGTAATTCAATGTTTTTTATATGTTGAGAAATGGTCAGCACAGATCTAGTTAACAGGCATCACCACACATGGTTATAATTTTTTTTTGCCTTGTGGTGAAAACTTTTAAGATCTACTTATACACTACTGTGTTATTAACCACAGTCACCCTGCTGTGCATTACAGTGCTCTGACTCATTTATTGTATAACTGGAAATTCGTAATTTTGGAATACCTTCACTATTTTGCCCAAATCCCACCCTTTGCCTCTGGCAACCGCAAATCTATTCTCTATATCAATGAGTGTGTTTGCTTTCAGATTCCATATATAACTGAACAAATCATACAGTATTTGTCTTTCTTTGATGTATTTCACTTAGTATAATGTCCTTAAGGGGCTTCCTTCATAGTTCAGTCAGTAAAGAATCCATCTGCAATGCAGGAGGCCCAGGTTCTATTCCTGGTTCAGGAAGATCCCCTAGAAAAGGAAATGACAACCCACTCCATTATTCTTGTCTGAGAAATCCCATGGACAGAGGAGCCTGGCCCGCTACAGTTCATGGGGTTGCAAGAGGCAGACACAAATGAGCAACTAAACCACCACTACTAACGTCCTCAAAGTCCATCCACATTGTTTCAAATGGCAAGATTTCTTTCCTTTTTTTATGGCTAAACAATGTTACATTGTGTATATGAATACTACACTTTATTCATTCATCTGTCCATAGACACATACATCTTGGCTATTGTAAGTAACATTGCAGAGAACATGAAATTGTTCTTTTTGACAAACTTCTGTCTTTTTGAGTTAGTGCTTTCATTTCCTACAGACAAATACCCAGAAGTGGAATTGTGGGACTATGTGATAGTTCTATTTTTAATTTTTTGAGGAAATTCCATACTGTTTTACATTCTGGCTGTATCAACTTATGTTCCTACCAACAGTGTACAACGGTTCCTTTTGCTCCATATCCTTGCCAACGCTTGTCATTTCTTGTCTTTTTAATGATAACTAGTATGCATGTGAGGTTGTAACTCATTGTGGGCTTGACTTATATTTTACCTGATGATTAGTGATGTTTAGCACGTTTTGTTGTACCTATTGACCATCGGTTTATCTTCCTTGCAAATATGTCTGTTCAGATCCTCTGCCTATTTATTAACTGGATTATCTTTTTATTGATTAATTCAGATTTTAATTTGAATTAGTTAAAATTAAAACCTGGTCTGTTCGGATTTTCTGTTTTTTTGTATTAGTAAGTGGTATGTTTATAGGAATTTATCCATTTCTTTTAGGTTGTCCAATTTGTTGTGTGTTTGTTTCTCATAGTCTTTTATGGTTCTTTGTATTTTGTGTATTAAGTACAATGTGTCTGTTTCATTTCTGATTTTATTTATTTGTTTTTGTTGGTGAGTCTAGTTAAGGGCTTTTCAGTTTTGTCTGTCCTTTCACAAAACCAGCTCTTAGTTTCTTTGATTTTTCCTATTGTCTTTTTAGTCTCTCAATCATTTGTTTAAACTCTATTTGTTACTTGGGAAGATCCCCTGGAAGAGGGCATGGCAGTCCACTCCAATACTCTTGCCTGGAGAATCCCATGAATAGAGGAGCCTGGTGGGCTACAGTCCATATAGGGTCTCAACCACCACATTTGTTATTACTTTCCTTCTACTATCTTTAAGCTTCATTTGTTCTTCTTTTCTAGTTCTTTAAGGTGTGAAGTTAGGTCGTTTTTTTAAGATCTGATTTCTTAATGTACCTCTTAGAATTACTTTTGTCTTGTTATATTTGATTTGCTGTTGTATCTATTGTATTTTTGTTATGCTGTACTTCCATTTTATTTATCTCAAAGCATTTTGTTGATTTCTTCTTTGGCTCATTGGTTGGTCAGTAGCATGTTGTTTAATCTCCACATAGCTGTGAATTTCCCAGTTTTCTTCTTGTAATTAATTTCTAGTTTCATACTAGAAAAGATGTGCTTGGAAAAGGTAGGTACTATGATTTCAATCTTCTTGAATTCATTAAAATATTTTTTGTGACTTAACATGATATATTCTGGAGAATATTCCATGTGAAAAATGTTTATTCTGTTGGTTTCAGATGGAATGTTCTGTATGTGTCTAAATCCATTTTATTTAATGTGTTTCTCAAGACCAATGAGCTTCCCTGGTAGCTCAGCTGGTAAAGAATCCGCCTGCATGCAGGAGAACCGGTTTGATGCCTGGGTTGGGAAGATCCGCTGGAGAAGGGATAGGCTACCCACTCCAGTATTCTCGCCTGGAGAATTCCATGGACATGGGAGACTGGCAGGCTACAGTCCAAGGGGTTGCAGAGTGAGACACGACTGAGCAACTTTCACAAGATCAATGTTTTTTTTTTATCACTTTTCTGTCTGGAAGATCTATTTATTGAAGAAAGTGGGGTGTTAAAGTCTCCTATTGGGTACTCTTCTATACACTGGCCTTGGGATTGGTGAGTCCATGAAAGCCCTTTAAGAGCTGTTTCAGACAGTAAAGAACCTGCCTGAAATGCAGGAGACCTGGTTTCGATCCCTGAGTTAGGAAGATCCCTTGGAGAAGGGAATGGAAACCCACTCCAGTATTCTTGCCTGGAGAATCCCATGGACAGAGGAGCCTTGCAGACTACAGTTGATGGGGTCACAAAGAGTCAGACATGACTGAGTGACCAAAACTTTCACTTTACTTTCACTTTCTGAGTTTTCTATAACCTTGTGGGCCTCATGGATGCAAACCCTGCTGGCTTTCAAAACTGAGTGTTTGGGGAACTTCTCTCTGATCTGCAGGTCTTAAAAGTTGGAATGCCAGATGATGCAGGGTGCAAACCCTTGCCTCCTCAGGGAAAATCTTCAGAATGTGAGTTCTTTCCAAATCATGGGTCATTGCACTGGCTGGGTTTTATGGCAAGACTGTTTCTCAGCCTCTCCTGTCCATTCTCATTTGCCAGATATGTAGGAATTCCTCAGCTAGTTTTTCCCCCCACCAAGAAAACTGTTCTGTATGTAGCTGTAAATTTGCTGTGTCCCTAGGAAGAAGTGAGTTTAGAATCCTCCTATATCACCATCTTAACGGGAACTCTGTATTTGGTTTCTTTGTGTCAGCAGAGCCCAGCACAGAGTAGGCACTTCAATGCTTGTTGAATGAATGAATACATAATGGTGTTTTTAATTAAAATGTGAAGTAACTATTGATCGGTCTTATGAAATAGCAAGTTCATGTGTTTTCTGTCAGTAATTTCTTGATGTGGAGTAAGAAGTTTAATTTGGAAATTAATTTTGTTTTTCACCTAAGCCCAGGATATACGGACAAAGTTTGGGAGCTCTTGAAAGAAATATTGCCCGAGTTTAAGCTGTCAGATGAGTCCAGCTCTGAAAGCAAAATAACTGACATAGAGGCCAAATTAAAAGAACAAGGAAAAGAAGTGAAGGATGGGAAAGAAGTGAAGGATGGAAAAGAAGTGAAGGATGGGAAAGAAGTGAAAGATGGCAAGGAATTCAAACCTGAAAACTCAATAACGACACTAAAACTGCCTGAGAAAAGTGAAAGGGCTTTAAAGGGTAAGACAATTTATATCACAATGCTATTCAGTATGGACATTGTATATAAATGATTTATAATCATTGCTGGATTTAACGACTATTTATAAGCATTGTCATTTATTAAATGTTGTGAAAACAGTCATTCAAGTTTCTCTATTTCTTGGATATTAGAGCTTGCAGTGGCATTTATGTTAATTATTTCACTATATTTTGCTCTCCTTATAATCAAAGGTAATTATATATTTTAATGATATTAAATTAATATGGTATTAATATAGAAAAAAAGACATTAAGTTTCCAGTTTCCCTTCATTAAACACATCTTTCTTATATGTCATATGTAGAGTGGAATGGGCCAAAATACCAAACCTGAAAAGTGGTCCTATCTCAGAATATGTGAAATGGATGCAGATTAGACTATGATTTGCAGGTTGTTTATTATAAGGTGAAAGTTAAAATCTAGCAGTTATATTTTTCAGGTTATTTTGCAAAGTGTAGAAGTGTGTTTCTTAAGGTGAGAAATATACTTAATAAGTGGTCATTTTTATACTTTCTAAAATATTTCATATACCATGCATATGAACAATAATGCTTGCAAGTAGAGTTGAATATACTAGAAAATGCTAAATTTTTTGTATAGCTGTGATAACATCTATAACAGTCTTTCAGATATTTATGCTTTATAAGATATTGATGTTTTGTTCTTATTTAGATCTTGCACATCAGCATTTCCAATCATATACTGCCCTGAAATAACTACTGTAAATGTCCCTCAAAGATAAGCAAAAAAATTAAGTATGTGTGATTTCTGCCCCATCATGGATCTCTCTTAAAATAATCTAATGTGCTTTAGTTTATAAAAGGAAGCAAAAATGAGAAAATAGCCAGGTTAAATTTGTTTTACCCAGTGTATCCTAAATTAATTTGAACCTGGAATCTCTTTCTCATGTATCACAAATTAACATCTATCTTCCACCTATTTGGGTTTTCCAGGCAGCTCAGTGGTAAAGAATCCACCTGTAATGCAGAGGTTGCAGGTTCGATCCCTGGGTTGGGAAGATCACCTGAAGAAGGAAATGGCAACCCATTCCAGTATTCTTGCCTAGGAAACCCCATTGACAGAGGAGCCTGGCAGGCTACAGTTCATGGGGTTGCAAAGAGTTTGACATAACTTAGTGACTTAACAACAGCAGCATCCATCCATCCAATTAACCATTCATTCAATGTACCTGGGCTTCCCTGGTAGCTCAGTCGGTAAAGGTCTGCCTGCAATGCCGGAGACTTGGGTTCAAACCCTGGGTTGGAAAGATCCCCTGGAGAAGGCAACGGCAACCCACTCCAGTATTGCCTGGAGAATTTCATGGACAGAGGAGCCTGGCGGGCTACAGTCCTTGGAGTCACAAAGATCAATGTACTATTTGCTGAGAATACCCATAAGTGTTCCAGGAATTAGCAGTAACGAGCAAAATCAAATGTGGATCTCACCTCTTAGAGCTTAAGTAACATGAGAAGGACTAACATTAATTTTAAAAATCATAAATACATACTAAGACATGAGTCTTGAAGGGAAATACAGGAAACTATAAGTCGTTCATATGGGAGACCTAGTCTGGGGCACCAGGGAAGAATTCCTTAAGGAATTTTGAGCTGTGTTCACAAAAATTAGAAGGATATCTGGGGGAAGATGACGGACTGTGGAAGGAAAAGAATTCTAGGTAGAAGAGAGAGCATATATAAATATTATGAGGCAGCAGCAGAAATGGCAGTGACTTGGAAGTCCTGGTAGATGTTCTTAGCTGGAAGAGAGGATGTGAGAAATAAAGTGGCTTAAGAAGAACCTGAAGAAGTAGGTAGGAGAGTGATCATGTCAAAACTTCTAGGTCATGCTAAGAAATTTGATCTTTACCAAAGAGCCGTTGACAGCTAATGAAGAGTTTAGAGTTGAATCATGATCTATTTCACATTTTGAAAAGGATATTCTGGTTCTCTGAGAAAAAAATAACTTGGAATGCAGGCGGAGGTGGAAGGTCAGTGGCGTAAGAAGTCACAGAAAAAACAATTTGATGACTGTTGTATCAGTTCATGTTAGAGATGACAGTAGCTTGGAGCAGGTTAATAGGATTGTCATAGTGGAGAAGCAGACACAGTAAATTATTGAGAGATATTTATAAAGTAAAAAATAGCAGGATGTGGCAAAGACAATTTGTAGAATTCTTACTTGCAGAACTGTATAGATGGTAGTATGTTTAAGGCAGCTGGGTAACGCAAAAAAGAGGAATGGCTTTATGAGGAGAGATCACAAAATGATTTAGAACATATTGAGTTTGAGGTGCCTTTAAGAAATCAAGTGTACTTTTCATGTCAGGAGTTCCAGGCTGTTGATATACCCTTGAGGATCATTGACAAATGCATGCTAAATTAAATGATGAATTATATTCCCAATGAGATGTTGTAGAGTGAAAAGATTAGGAACCTTAAGACTAAGCCTGAAAGAAGCTAAATATCTGAGAGCTGGTACAAAATAATGAGCTGGCAAACAAGGTTAAAGAATGACCAGGAAAATAGGAAGATCAGCTGAGCAGGTCACTGTTGAAAAATCAAAGGAAAAGAATGTTTCAAGAATCGGAGAGATTGTATGTTCCAAACAGTGTTGAGAGTTGAAATATGATGGGAATTCAAATTTCTCTGTTAGATTTTATGATACAGAGGTCACTGGGCACTGGTAAATGATGGAAGTGGAAAACACATGGAGAGATTAAGATATAAGTGGGAAGTAAAATAATGTATAAACAAACCTTTTATAAATTTGTCTGTGAAGAATAGGGAGAGTGAAAAATTGGAATCTGTCAAGGAAAACGGGGGATTCATGAAAAATATTTAAACTTTTATCTAACAAAGATGGGTCAAGTATTTTTAAGTGGCAATTTGGAAGAGGTAGTTGAGATGACAGCCATAGCGCAGGTTTCCAGAGAGCAAAAGTGAAGGGATTGGTCCAACCTGGGGAGCAATGTCTCCTCCATCCTAACAGATTGGCACAGAGAATGAGAGAAAGGATAGATGTGGATATCAGTGGGTGAGTGGGTTTGATAGAGAGAAGTTGAGGGTTTCTGAAAAAAGACTTCTATTCTCTCTCTTTATAAGCAGACCATTTATGAGCTGAGAGTGAAGTAGAGGCGGAGATGGAGGTTCTCATGATTATTTAAAATAGGGCAGAAGCTTGCAGAACTAGGGAAAGATTATCTCCAGTAGGATGTAGGACTCAGCTGCTAATTTTACTCAGAGGGGTTGGCCAGATAGGTGAAATGAAGCGAAAGAGGAATAATAAATTTATTTTGTATTGGCAAAAACACATTTTGGTAAACATTTTTGCATACTTTCCAAATTTCTATGTGAAATAGTGTTTTTTTCCTATTCACAGATTTTATTATATATTATTTTAAGTTATGGGTTTTGAATAGGCGTTTAGTGAAAGTATTAGTCTCTCAGTTATCTCTGACTCTTTGCAACCCTGTGGACTGTAGCTCACCAGGCTCCTCTGTCCATGGGATTTTCCCATCAATAATGCTGGAGTGGGTTGCCATTCCCTTCTCCAGGGGATCTTCCTGACTCAGGGATTAAACCCAGGTATCTCGTATTGCAGGCAGATTCTTTACTGTCAGGGCCACCAGAGAAGCCTATTTTAAAAATCATACATGAAGTCATATATTATTACCTGTAACTAGTTTTAAGTCAAAATCACAAAATGAAATTCTGATCATCTATTTTTATACTTGTTTACAAATTAAATATTTCACCCTATACTTATAGTTATCTTTGCCTTTGTATCTGACATAGATGTTAAATCTACTATAAAGCTAAGATCCGAGATAGTTTTATTTTAGAGGCTAAGAAACAGCACACGGTGTTAATGTTATAGTTTTTTTATATATGCAATTTTTTTAAAAAAACAACCTGATCAATACTGATTACAAATTTAGCAAATGATAAAAGAATGAATGGCAGAAATTTGAAATTTCTGTTTTAGAATTGGAAGGGATTTATTAGGGAATTAAAAATCCCAGGGAATTTTTTAAGATGAAGGAAAACATGTTTCACAGAAATGTAAATATGGATGGAAATTCAAGTGGTAGATGGTTCTGGGTACTGGGTTTACTATAAACATCTTGTTGACAATAAGATGTTGGTGTGGATGTTGGTTGGTGGCCAGTCTCCACCAGAAGATATTCTAGAGGCAGAAAGCTGAGTTTCTTGAAATGCAGGCCCCAAATAAAGAAAGTCTAAGAGGGCTCCACATTTAAGACTCAACTTTAAATACATTTTTTCCTGATTTTTTTTCTTTTTAAAATGAGACTAGCCTGGCACCATGATTTTATACAAATAAATTATATTCACCTGGTTATCTACATTTAGCATAAAATTATTTGTAGTCATTAATGCCATGTCTTTCACAATATATGTCGATTTTTAAAGTTTTTGCTTTGTTTTGTTTTGATGTTACTAATTCGCAGTGAGTAGCATTTGAGGAAGTTTGTGGCTTTTTTTTTTTACACTTAAGTAATACTATTGTTTTAGCTTTCTTTTTCAACACTAATTGAATAAGCAATATAGATTGAGATTTTGTAGTTAAAGGATGCATTGTATTTTTTTAACATGTTAGACAAAGCCGATGCAAAAGACCTTGGAAAGAAGAGGAGTAAAGATGGAGAGAAGGAAAGAGAAAGGGAAAAATTCAAATGGTCAATACATGGTTCAAGACCCTCATCAGATGTACAATATTCTCTACAGTCTCTGTCAGATTGTAAGCTCTCAGTCTCCTAGAATAATAATTATTGTACATGTTTCCGAAAATGCTGGAGAACATTGGAGCACAGAAATGTATTTCCTATTCAGATATATCTAAATAAGCTTTTCAGAGTTGCCCATAATTGCTAAGCTCTCAGATGGTTGTGCATAATGAAGCAAGATCCTACACATGAGACAGAAGCCAAGATTATCAAAGTACTTATGGTACAACAGTCACAGAAGTGTTTACATGAATGAAGATATATACTAATATATATTATTATAGTATATATAACATATTTTACATTAGAAAATATATAAGTATATTTACATAAATATTTGATTAGATATTGATATATATTAGTATATGTCCTCCTCTATATAGATTCTCTCTCTATATGTATATATAAAACATTTTAAAAAAAACTTTATAGTCCTAGCATTGAATCATCTATCTCGGTGCTTCCAGAATGTATAATTCTCAGTTCACTCCTCTTTACGTGAAAATATGTCCATTTACTCCCAGTATTCTGCTTTATCATTTTTTTTTCATTTTGTCTTCTTTCTGAATACATTGCTGTGTTGTTTTGTGAGAACAGCTTCATAGCTATGGCTTTGCATTTTTGCAGAAAGATATTTGGTGGTTTGGTAAAGAAAATACAAACACTAATCCTTTTTTTTTGTATTTTTAATTTCCTATTAAACATTTTTTATATTGATACCTTAAGCAATCTTTTTTTTTTTAATTTGTCTTTATTTTTATTGGGCTCTAGGGGATGGGATGGGGAATACCTCTGTAAGTTTTGTCCCACTAGGAAGATGTCCATTCTAACTTTCCTGGGATAGCTTTCGGAGCTTTTTCTTTTTCTTGGAGCCACTGCTCTTGCTGGCAGCAGCCTCTTCAGGTCCACTGCTGAGTGGCTCCTCCTTGGACAACTTCCGTTAAGCAATCTTTTTTGATAGTCGATGACAAAACATCCCCAAATTTACTGATAATTATTTATATTTGTGAGATTGCAAAACCTTTTTTTGAGTTTCTTTGTGAAAATGAAGGTAACAATGCCTTTTTTCCTACCAAACTCATAGTTAAGGTCAACCTCAAGAAACAGAATATAGTTCAAAGTTTGGACTGTGGACTAAAATTGCCTGGGTTCAGATCTCTGCTCCATGAAAAATATGTATTGGAGAAGGAAAAAATTTCCCTCTAGCCTCTCCAGATTCTTCTAGCTGGTCTAAGAATCAAATTGATATGAGGCATATTCACAGAGGAAAAAAATAATAATCATTATGTATTACTATGTATGGGACCTTATAAGAAAAATAAGACCCAAAGACAGGTTAGGTAATTGAGGCTTATCTACCATGTGAGAGAAGGAGAAAGCGGGTAGGGGTTGTGACTTCAAATGGGAGGAAAACAATTCACTGGAGATGGGAAAACAAATGTTTGCAAAACGAATGTTTGCTCTGCCAGGCAGAGGCAGCGGAATACAGAGAGGACTCTGGTCTCCAGGCCACTCTGAGTGCCCCGCAAACATACCTGGCCCACATTTTTATAGCCTCTCTGGTGACAGTGCTCTGCCTGAACCAGGCCTTTTATTTAAATTCTTTTAGACAGTTATGAGGGGTGGTAAAAAGAAAGAATTCCTGGGTTCTCTGTTCTTAAAAAGCATCAGGCTAAAATAATTCTCATGCCAAGGAGATACATTTTGGGGTGACCAATTTTGCTTCCCTACATATACAAAGTTTCTTTTTAAATGTGAAAACGTATTTTTATAAGTTTGGCATATTTCACATCCTAATCCATTCTGGAGTGAGCCAGGGCTCACATCTAATTTACATAATGTGGCTTTAAAGATATTATTCTTTAATAAATATTATCTAGTGCAGTTATATATGACTGCTTGAACTTTAAAGGAATAAAACAAAACTTCAATTAAAAATAAAAACAAAAGGAAAATAAATTCTGTTGTTTTGACCAGAATCTTTAAAGGACAAAAACACCATGAATCAAATGTAGTAATTTCAGGGATATTAGGGAATAAATATTGATTCTCAGAAGCAAATCTACAAGCATTATACATTTCAAACTAAATTACCTTCTTAGTTTCCCTTTCTCATGAGAGGATTAATTTGTGCTTTCTTTCTCCTTGAAATGACATAGAAATTCCCAGACTTCTTTAAATTCAAATTAAAGATTCTATGAAAGTTGAGTTACATAGGCTGATAGCTAGAGTGAGTTTATGTAATAACTTTTTTACATTGAAGTAAAATGATTTCTTAATGAATTATATGGTACTATTATGAAAGTAAAACTAATGAGACATTCTATACAATAGATGTACATTTTTGAGAGTTAACATTTTTTAAATGCATGTAAAGTTGTTTACTTATTTTTCATCAGCAAAGATAAGTTCATTAAGAAATTTGAATGGTCTACCATGACCTGCGAGACCCATTTTGGCTAGAATTTCCATGACACAATATGTGTTTGGATTTACAGGTTCTTCAGCAATACAGTCCCCTCAGATGGTAGTATATGCAACCTTTACACCTCTGTATTTGTTTGAAAAGAAGATATTTTTATTAGAGAAGATGGTAAGCACTCAAGGCCAAGAAACTCGGTATAATTTATGGTGTTTGTGTCTGTCTGTGGTCATTTGTTGTAGTACAGTGTTGTTTTTTTCGTCTCCAAGTCATGTCTGACTCTTTGCGACCCCATGGAATGCAGCAAGCCAGTCCTCCACTATCTCCTAGAGTTTGCTCAATTCATGTCCACTGAGTCTGAGATGCCATCCAGCCATCTCATCCTCTGCTATCCCCTTCTCCTTTTGCCTTCAGTGTTTCCCAGCATCAGGGCCTTTGCAGTGAGTTGGCTTACTATTAAAAAATTGAATGGAAATTTGGTTGAAATGTAAATACACCAATTGTATGATTACTGCATTTACTTGTCTTTTTGATGATTTGACCAAAGAGCGTAAATGTTATCATTTCTTCTTCCTTTTCTTTCCTTCCTCTTGCCTCCACCTTCTCCTTCTCTTTTTTAGATAGGAAACATTCCTTACTGCAAAAGTCTGCAATGTAACAAGGGTAATATTGTCAAGACAATCAGACATAATGTGCTATTATGAATGTAGAGAAAAGTGCAGTTCCTCTGTTTTTAATTAAAAGTTATTCAAGTTTAGCCATGGTTAAATCCAAGTGTGCTTCTCAGCCACCCCCACCCCCCCCAACTTAAGTCTCTTTTTAGGATGGCTGCATCAGCCCTGATTTTATTTTTTCTTAATCTTACTACCTGACATTGGCCATTGCTTAGCTCTTCCAGAGAAATGAAACCCTCTAATACTGTGGACTACAAAAGACCATGAGCCATGCTTTCTGGAGTGTTCCATGGGAAGTACTTAAATATTTTTTAAAATTGAAAAACAAAAAGATAAGATTTACATCTTCATTATACAAAAAAGAATGCACAGAAAAATTCACTTGAAGTTTTGTCTGTCCTACTGAAAAACTGGTAAACAAAAAAATTTTTAATTTAAAAAGCCCTCCAAAAAAGCACATGTTTATTCATTAATTCATCAGATGTTAATTAATTATTCTTTGCTAAACAACTAGCTGGAATCTGAGGAAGACACCATGTTGAGTGTGGTTAATAAGGACTCTCCTCACAAAGTTTAGAGTTGATGAGAAAAGCAAACAAGCAAACAGTAAAAAAGTTAGAATATTGGCATAATAGAAGTTGCTTGGAATATGGTAGTTGTAGTATTTAAATAATTGAATGTGCATTGAATGAGTAAGCAAATGAATGAATTAATGAAGGGGTGAAAAAAATGTATATGGAACACATAGCAGAGACACATCTTTCTGTCTAGTGGGTGACTAGGGAAATCACTGCAGATGGTGACTGCAGCCATGAAATTATAAAATGCTTGCTCCTTGGAAGAAAAGCTATGACAAACCTAGGCAGCACATTAAAGAGCAGAGACATTACTTTGTTGACAACGGTTCATCTAGTCAAAGCTATCATTTTTCCAGTAGTCATGTATGGATGTGAGAGTTGGATCATAAAGAAAGCTGAGCACCAAATAATTGATGCTTTTGAACTGTGGTGTTGGCAAAGACTGCAAGGAGATCAAACCAGTCAGTCCTAAAGGAAATCAGTCCTGAATATTCATTGGAAAGACTGATGATGAAGCTGAAACTCCAATACTTTGGCCACCTGATGTGAAGAACTGATTCATTGGAAAAGACCCTGATGCTGGGAAAGATTGAAGGCGGGAGGAGAAGGGGACAACAGAGAATGAGATGGTTGGATGGCATCACAGACTCTATGGACATGGGTTTGAGCAAGTGCTCGAAGTTGGTGATGGACAGGGAAGCCTGGTGTGCTGCAGTCCATGGGGTCGCAGACTCAGACATGACTGAGCAGCTGAGCTGAACTGAGGGAAGTCTTCCCAAAGGAAAAAAAAGAAAATTGTTTAAGCAGTGGCTTTAAAGTTAGCCTGGAAAGTAGGAAAACGCATATGTGTGAAGCAGAAGGGAGTTTATGTTGGAAAGTTTGGAGGTGAAGGATAACCCACTGGGTTCGAGGGACTACTAGAGTTTGAACAGATTGCAAAAGAAGTTTTAGAGGCAGTGTGAGGTGGGGGAGGGAGCCTGGACATGCAGGGTGTTATAAATCCTCCCTGTGGGGGTTGAAGTGTCTTACAGGGTCCAGTGGTTCAGGAATTGGCCCAGTGTCTGTAATAGTAATGAAATGAGCTTCCAAGCTGTAATGAACTGCCTCCAACATTACAGTCTCCTGCTGATTCTTTTACATTAGCTATTAGGATAAGCAGGGTCTCTTGGTAGAAATTCAAATATAAAGATGATATCATGTTTTGAAGATAAATCTACAGAAGAAAATTTTTTCTAATGGAATTTTATTAAATGGAGTACATAGCAAAAAATTCTTGCCCCAAAGACAACAAGACCAACATGTAAAATAAAATCAACACTTTACCGTTATGTGAGGAACTGGTAAAGAATGCCAGAAAACAAAGCAAAACTTGGAAAGAGACAGTGTCACAAATTACCCTACCTTATCCCCCCATCTCATTACTTCTGGGTCTTCTAAATTTTAGTTTTGTTTATTTATTATTTTTGTTTTATTTAAATGGGTTAACTGGGAGTTCTAAAAAAGCCTCGTCTACCTTCTCAAACCCTTACTTTTAGGATATCTGAGGTGGAATGAGTAAGGGAGTGAAAGAGTGTTATGGGCAAGGAAACTTCTGATTTGTCTTACGTTTGGGCTTCCCTGTGACTCAGTGGTAAAGAATCTGCCTGCCAGTGCAGGAGATGCTGGTTCAATCCCTGGGTCAGGAAGATTCCCCTGGAAAAGGAAATGGCAACCCATTCCAGTACTCTTGCCTGGGAAATCCCATGGACAGAGGAACCTGGCAGGTTACAGTACATGGGGTTGCAAATAGCCAGATACAACTTAGTGATTAAACAACAACAAAAACATGAATTATTCAAAAATATTTCCCGAAGAGGCCTATTAAGTATTTCACTAGAATGTTTCACTATTTTAAATTACTCTCTGTCCCTAATTCTGATATAAGGAAACTTGGGACCCTTGAACACAGTTTTTCAATATCAAACTATGACAATCATTAAGCATTACTTTACCTTATGCAGAAGTATTGTGTAGTATGT
Source organism: Cervus elaphus (assembly GCF_910594005.1). Taxonomy (NCBI): domain Eukaryota; kingdom Metazoa; phylum Chordata; class Mammalia; order Artiodactyla; family Cervidae; genus Cervus; species Cervus elaphus. The sequence goes on from NC_057840.1 coordinate 30,310,770, forward strand.
TGAAAACAAAATGAAGTGTGAGAAACTGGGTTACATACTTTACATCAAGCTAATACTTCTGTGAATTATTTAAATAATACAATAGATGAAAATACCATACATAATTATTTAATACTATATCTTACATTTTCTGAATGCATTGAATAGTTTTGTTTTCTGGTGTTCCACTGTTCAAAAGAGAAAGCAAATGGACTACAATTTTGGTTGCAATTATAAGAAGGAACTGAGATATGTAGAGCAAATGTATGAACTATCCAGAAATTATTCAACTTAGAAATACTACTTAGGGCTTCCCCGGTGGCTCAGTGGGTAAAGAATCTGCCTGCAATTAAGGAGATACAAGAGATGCCAGTTCAATCCCTGGGTCAGGAAGATCCCCTGGAGGGGGAAAATGGTAACCCACTCCAGTATTCTTGCCTGGGAAATTCAACAGACAAAGAAGCCTGGCAGGCTACAGTCCAAAGGGTCGCAAAGAGTTGACCTTGAATTATTAAAGCATAATTTCAGAGGTTTCTGGATTTTTTCAATGAATTGCCAACATATAGATGGGATAAAAGGGGTATGACAATTTTCTCTCCTTAAATTAGTGCTTTTTAAAAAAAATTTAAAACACTGAAGCGACTTTTCTCTTTATTACATATATTTATAATGATTTTAAATGACTCTACTGAACTTAATAATGCATGTTCTAGCTGAGGCAATAATTTCCAATAGGCTAGTAGGTTGAGCTTCTGATCCTAATTCAAATGACTACTTTGTAAATTTTCATTTTCAAACACTGCTATTTGCATAGAAATCAATGATAGAAAATCACTAAGAAGAAAAACAGATATTGGCAAAACTGACTTTAATGTAGTTAATGTTTTATTTTACTTTAAATGTGTCAGCATTTAGACCATGAATATCAGAATTTGACTACAGGGTATGTTACTTTAACCTTCACATATCTTTTGATTTCTTATGGCATCTTTCAGCCATAAGTCAGTAGCTGAATTTCTACAATGACTTGAATTTCTTCCAATGACTTGATTTGGATTTGCCTGGACCATCTGCCCTTCTGTGAATGCCTCCTTTGTCAGGAGTGATCATGGGGATTTTGTGTAGGGAAGCCTGAGGACATAAACTATAGACAAGGCAACTGCTTACCCTCAAGGACCCAACACACTAAGGGCAGTGGGGTTTTTTTGAAAACTATCAAGCAATTGCTGGTGCTTAATTTAACAAAAAAACTGACAAAGACTTTATATGTTAAGTACTTGTATCAAATCTTTAAAGAGTGTTAGTCGCTCAGTTGTGTCCAACTCTTTGTTACCCCATATGGACTGTAGCCCACCAGGCTCCTCTGTCCGTAGAGTTTTCCAGGCAAGAATACTGGAATGGGTAGCCATTTCCTTCTCCAGGGGATCTTCCCACCCCAGGGACTGAACCTGGATCTCCTACATTACAGGCAGATTCTTTACCATCTGAGACTCCAGGGATGCCCAGCAAAAGTAATAGTTAATTAGTTTTGGACCAAAACTGATATTCTGAGACTTCTGCAATGTCATAGAATCTTAAAATCTTAGAACTGAAAACTGACTTCTAGTTCTAGTCCATCATTTTGTAAATAAAGAAAGGAGCCTCAGATACCCTAAAAGATTGGAAGAAATACAGAGAGTAATAGTGTTTACACTATGTGTGTGTGTTAGTAATTTAGTTGTGTCTGACTCTTTGCAACTCCATGGACTGTAGCCCGCCAGGCTCCTCTGTCCATGGGATTCTCCAGGCAAGAATTCTGGAGTGGATTGCCATTTCCTTCTCCAGGGAACCTTCCTGACCCAGGGATCGAAGCTGGATCTCCTGCATTGCAGGCAGATTCTCTACCATCTGAGCTACCGGGGAAGTCCTAGTGCTTACGCTAAAGCATGCAGAAATATTACCACTATACCTCGCTAGAATAGTGGTGATAATATTTCTATAATGATGAAAAGTGTTGTCTTAAATGCATAAAGCAAATACAAGAATCCTTTTAACCCTGCCTTCCACTTTTTAGGCTGATTCTGCTGAGAAGCTTAGAGAATATGGGCTTTCCCATATCTGTAGCCATCCTGTGCTGGTCACAAGAACTAGATCCTGCCCCCTTATAGCACCACCAAAACCACCTCCTGTACCTCCCTGGAAACTCTTTCGTCAAAAAAAAGAAGCTGTTATAACAGATGAAGCTCAAGGTATGGTTCATATTGTCCAAAAATCCAATCAACATTTCTCTCTGTGAAGTTCTAATAGTTCTATTTGTAATGAGAGAGATACATCAAGAAAACAATCCAACCATACACTTAAAACCTTCATCTAATTTTATGTCTGAAAGGATGACTTCTGATTAGTTTGGTGTTCACATCTAACCTGACCAGATAAATAAAGGCTATTCTTTGGGTGATGGCACTATGATTATAACTGTGATGGAAAGTGGTTTGAGCAAATAATTCAGAAAGTTAAATAGCGTATATGTTAACCCACTGGTGTGAATTTCAAACATGGGGATCATTCTGTGGTGCCCAGTAGGACATCATCTTTGAATTGACTGAATTCTATTTGAAACTGCTATAGGAGTAGGACTTCTGCCTGGGCTGGCCCCTGTCAATATTGTCCTGTAGCCAATGAACGGCAGTTATGCTCGGAAATACATAGGTTCACACAGGCTGAGAATATGCTAAGGAGTCTGTTCCCACCTGGTTCTTATTCTTGCCTTTTATTTCTAAATTCCTTATAATCCAAGTCTAATTTTTTATTCCTTTAACCATTTCTCTATGTCTTCATTTACACTCCTTCTGTGAGCACCATGTTTGAATGGAAGAGAGACCAACATGGCGCAAGAAGAAATGAGCAAGACCATAAATGAAAAATCATGAGCAGAGGGGATTAGAAAGCAAAACCTAAAACTTAAAAAGTTACGGCCTAACGGAATAGCTCAGTTTGTTTATGTTGATTCAAAGTAAGCATATGGCCTTTCTGTAGCTAATTTACACTTGCAGCTTTTAGTGAAAGATGATAAAGAATTGGAGTGCTGTGGTTTATATATATGTGTGTGTGTGTATATGTATATATATATATATATTTCCTATTCCAAAAAGCTTAAATTATCTTTTTTGTTATCTCTTTTTGTGTTCATTTCCTTGCTTTCTCATTTTCTTCCTTTTTCTTTTCCAGTATCTCATTATCTTCTAATTGTATTCATCTAGTAACAGGTCATCACATTCTAGAAGTTATTGCAGTAGGCCTGTGCTTGAACGAACAATGAAAACAAAGGCACAGAGAACATACCTCGTGTCAATTTATTAAAGGCATCCCTAAGAAGCATGTAAATAAGCTTTAAGTGGTTGGTCCCGTGAACCATGTCTTATACTCTTAATGATGGTGCTTGCTGTGTTCCTGTTACCAATTCAAGTACTACTGATCCTTCAGTGCATGGGACAAAAGAACTGTATCTCAGCCACAGAATAATACATCAGTCTCAGTGGTACTCAGGATCCTAAAACTACAATAGCCACAGAGATTGGAGTATTTACCTGTTCCTTGCCTCCTACTTCCAACCATAATTCACATGTTTTTAAGATATAAATCACAACTGTTAACCATGTAATTTTCCTCACATTTGCTTTCTGCCTATGTTGATACAACCCATATAGCTGGTGGCAAAAATTTTCTAGCACAACATGTTTTATCCTCGCAAGAAAAGAACAAAAATTAAAGAAATATCTGGCTTAGATGTAAAGGAGAAACGGTCAGCTCATTTTTCTCTTTTTTAAACTCGCCTTGTCTGCCTCTCTCCCACCTGCTTCTATTATTTCAGCTATTTCCTTACATTCCTTGCGTTTCTGCAACATGCTGTTGATGCCACTCCGGTGCCAACTGTTGATTTTGATTCCAGGAACTTTCCAGCTTTCTCCCTCTCTCTTTCCTTCCTGTCCACTTTCGTTTTTCCAAAGATCAGAATTCACATGATGCTTGAGAGAAAAAAATCTTGGTATATTTTAATATAATTGAAAGCTATATTTTAATTAAACACATAGGTTGTTGTGCTCCGTTGTGCCTTACTCTTTGTGACCCCATGGACTGTAGCCCGCCAGGCTCCTCTGTCCACGGGAGTTTCCAGGCAAGAATGCTGGCGTGGGTTGCCAATTCCTCCTCCAGGGGATTTTCTTGACTCAGGGATCCAAACTGTCTGCTGCATCTCCTCCGATGGCAGGTGGATTCTTTACCACCTGGGAAAGAATTCTTTACCACCTGGGAAACCCTAAATGCATAGAGCCACACTTAAAACAGTTCTTCTTTCAGAACATCAGAAATAGATGAAGGAAAGGAAAAATATTAAACATACAGCTATTTTCTGATTTTGATACTGACTATTGTATGACTCCGTGTCTCTGTTGTAAGCTGTGGAAGAAAACCTCAGGCTTGATGGGATTCCAGAACTGAGATCTTCCACTACGAGGCTTACCACATCGCTGTTTTTCCTCTCTCTACTGGGTGTAGTATTTCAAGTGAAAATTAACAGGGAACAGAGAAAGATATCAATTTAGAGATGATCACAGAACAAGCACAGAAAAGTCATATGCACTGTATCATATTCTCATTTCTTGTCATCCTATGGGCATCTTTTCCACTGCTATAGGAGCTTTTGTTAAGATAATCATGCCTAATGTTTAATTCAGTGTTCACCATATTAGTGCATGGGCTGTGTGCCTTAGCTATTGAGAAGTTACTTCTGTGTCACCTTTAGGAATACCCATAACTTCTTTCTTGACCTATTGCTTTCTTTTCTACTTCTGACCTTAACTTGTTACATTTTCTGTTCTTCTACTACTAACTTCATGTATTTAGCCCACTTTTTTTCATGTCTTGAGCAATTGTGTTGTTAGAGGTTAACCAAAAGAAAACGTTTTTTAGTAAAAGACTTCTATAGAAAGTCTTTCGTGTACTTGAAATAGCAGTAAATGCCAAGTACAGTAATAACTCTAGAAGACATGACTGATTTTCTCCCTTGAGATTTCATTGTTTCATGTTGTAAATCTGGAAAGCAACTGAAGGAAGTCTAAAGAAATCTCAAATTGGCAGGATCTATAAAGCTTCTTTAGTACAATACTTTATGTATCACATATATTTCTATTTAAATCTATTGAAATCTGCTGAGTAAATATATAATCTAATCAGTATTGCATTAAATGTTAAATTCTACATATAATCTTGAATATTTCTTTTAACAAGTGTAGAACACTACCTTTCTCTTTTTAGAAATAGTAATAAAGAAGCCTGACCAATTTCTTGAGATTTCAAGTCCATTTTTGAATTACAGAATGACTCCATTTACAATTCCAACAGAAACGTAAGTATTTAATGGTCTTTCCCATGAATACCTCTTGTTAACTGATGAAGTATTCTGTGATTTGTGTAGTTAAAAATGTATGGTTTGGTGGCAAATGTATTAAAGTTTGTATAAACGCAGTGATTATAGGAAAACAAAAATTTAGGTTCTATTTCACAGTAATAAACATTTAAGATAAATTTTGAATTGGTTAAAATAAGGCCTAAGTATGTGAGGCTTTACAGCTTTGGTGTCTGTTTGAGAACAACACAGTATTTTGTTTTACTTTAAACATTAGCATTGGGAAATACTTTTGATTATTACCTGGTAAATTAAACCACAAGATCAAATTGTCAGAAATACCTGGAAGATGAAGTGTGTCACTCTCAGAAGGAAACAAACAAAAAGAGCTAACTAAATATAATAGCAAAGACAATGAAGAAGGGAAAGGAAGAATTCAAATTTACTAATATTTGAATGTGACAATAGGGATAGAAATAAAACCTATGATCCTGGGTCTAATGTTTTTAATGAGTTCATGTTTATGTTCTCAGTCACTCAGTTGTGTCTGACTCTTTGTGAACCTGTGAACTGCAGCCTGCCAGGCTCCTCTGTCCTTGGAATCTTCCAGGCAAGAATACTGGAGCTGGAGCAGGTTGCCATTTCCTACTCCAGAGGCTCTTCTCCACCCAGGGATTGAATCTGCATCGCTTGCATCTTCTGAATTGGCAGGCAGAGTCTTTATCACTAGTGCCACCTGGGAAGTTCATCGTGGTGAAAATGAAGTCTACAGATAGCAGAAATGAAAAGGAGTAGTGGGTGATATGATTTTACCATTAAAAGTGTGGTGATTCGTTATGAAGCAATTGATAACTAACACATGGATACATACATATATCAAGGATTATCAAATTTATTCTTTGTGCAGTTAACTGTACTTCAATAATCCCTCAATAAAGTTGTAAAAAATAAAAATAAATAATATTCAATAGTATGTAAAATGGTTTAAAAAAATGGGGTTCTAGAACCAAGGAAGACAGAATAACTGATATTTAGAATTCAATGAATGTGTTTAATCACAGATTAGGTAAAACAAAGAAAAAGATAAGTTGAAAAATGAAAAACAGGTCAAAAGACAATATCCAGACTGATGTTCAGAGACTAAAACCAAAAAGAAAAAAATGAAGGAAAGTACAGTAAAAGACTTATAAGACAAGTTGATAAAGATCAACATACTTATATATGGGTCCTAGAAGTACAGGATAAAGTTTGGGGAATAATCACGAAATAAAAATATAATGGGAAAATTATCCCGGAAGTTAAAGAAAAATAATCGAGATTCAGGAATTTCTAAGAAAACTCATGTAATGTAAATACAGAGAAAACTGCAGCTGGATATCATAGTAAAACTCAAGACATATAATGTGATAATATATAGATATAAAAGTGAAAGAAATACTGCAACAAAAATCAGCATGGATAAATGTCACATACAAAAATATTAGACCAAAGAAATCTGGTACAAAATGTATATGGTCTTTTTAAAATTATTTTACTAATACAGATATTAAAAAGAAAAACAAAGCAATATATGGTGCTGGAAATCAATAGTCGGGAAGTTACCTGTGGGGAAGAGTGTTGGCTGTGATGGGCAAGGACACCTGGCAGGGTTTCTGGGGCCTGAAAATGTCTCTCGATCTGAATAATGGTGATATGGCCATGTTTACTTGGTAGGTTTTCATCAAGTTTTACATTTATGATGTGTGTACTTTTTCTAATTTTTTAAACCATTAAAATTTTTGAATGGCTTGTATATATATATACAAATGGCTTATATATGTCATGAATACAATTACCACTAGATATGGTTTATTCTTCCCTTGGATATATTAAAATCCATGATAAGAGTATAAACTGATGAATAAAAGCAGTCAGAATTTAGATTAGAAGTCTATTCATTGTATTTTCCTACTTCTAGAGCCTGTTTGCATCATAGCCAGTTAATCTACCATTTCTGGATTCTAGTTAAGTTGAAAATATTAAAAATATTATTGAAATCTTTTACTTTTAAGGCTCCTGCAGTTCTGTGCCATCAGCGATTAAACACTGAAAAGTAAGTGAGGAGGGACTGCTAGGCTGCAAAGTAGACATAGTTAGCCACGTGAAGCTTATAAACAGAAAAATCAATTTGCTGCTACTTTGGTTTGAAAGATTTGTTCTGTTATATTTGCAAATCTAGTTTTCCTCAAACTTTCATTTTAACTTATAAAAAATCTTATAAATAAGTTATTAATTTCTATAAAAGTTTTAAATAAGTTTTAAAAGTTAGCTGAATTTATTTAAACATTTTAAATTGCATTTACAATAGTGGCATATTTTATTTTTCTTTAAGTGCTTTAAAAGCTAAAAAGAATAAATAAACTCTTACCAATTATATGAAAAAGAAGAAAATGTTAGTCACTCAGTCATGTTCCACTCTTTGTGACCCCATGTACTGTAGTCTGCCAGGCCCCTCTGTTCATGGAGTTCTCCATGAAAGAATACTAGAGTGGGTTGCCATTCCCTTTTCCAGGAAATCTTCCTGACCCAGGGATTGACTCCATGTCTCCCTCATTGCAGGCAGATTCCTTACTGTCTGAACCACCAGGGAAATCCCTTACCAATTAAATAAATCATCATTAAAAATACAAATAATCAAAATGACGTTTCTGGGGAACCTTGATTTTTCCTATGCATAAGAATTGATGCTTTTGAACTGTGGTGTTGGAGAAGACCCTTGAGAGTCCCTTGGACTGCAAGGAGATCCAACCAGTCCATCCTAAAGAAGATCAGTCCTGGGTGTTCATTGGAAGGACTGATGTTGAAGCTGAAACTCCAATACTTTAGCCACCTGATGCAAAGAGCTGACTCATTTGAAAAGACCCTGATGCTGGGAAAGATTGAAGGCAGAAGGAGAAGGGGATGACAGAGGATGAGATGGTTGGATGGCATCACCAACTCGATGGACATGAGCTTGGGTAAACTCCAGGAGTTGGTGATGGACAGGGAGGCCTGGCATGCTGCGGCCCATGGGGTCACAAAGAGTCAGACACGGCTGAGCAACTGACCTGAACTATTAGATTTTACAAACCAAAAATTCTCTTATACCTATAACTCTCAGTCATGTCTGACCTTTTGCAATCCCATGGACTGTAGTCCACCAGGCTCCTCTGTCCATGGGATTCTCCAGGCAAGAATACTGGAGTGGGTAGCCATTCCCTTCTCCAGAGGACCTTCCTGACCCAAGGATCGAACCTGAGTCTCCTGCATCGCAGGTGGATTCTTTACTGCTGAACCACCAGGGAAGCCTCCATAACTTCATTACAAACCTAAAATTAAATATAAAACTGTATTTTATGACCTGATTTGTTAGATTATGCAACATCCTACATCTTTTTCATCTCTTGCAAACACAAAATACCACGTAGAGACAGAATTTTCTTAAACATAAAAATAGTAAACCTTGTAATCTTTCTACTTAATTTTATAGTTAGTGTTACCCACTAAGATGATAATTTTATCATTCCAAATAGTTTTTGATTATCTGTTAGCTCATTGAGATTGCATACTACTCAAATATTTTGTGGATTGTATGAACCGGAGTTGCAGACCATCAGGACTAATTTTTTCAGGATTCAAAGTTTCACACACGGACGTCTACAATCTCTATGCTAAGAGGGACCACAAAAGTGTTGGTTTCATAACATGAACTTCCCATGTGACTCCTTTACTTGATTTTCTTATTCCTTCTTTCAGGTTTTTACCTAATTATAGTGGATGAAATTCTGTAACCCAGGTCTAGGTGACTTCAACACGTGTTTGGATTCAGTTAACGTATTCACTCCTTGAACCTGTTTCAGCTTTCCTTGTATATCCATTGTACCTGGCCTAGACAAAAGCAAAAATATGTGTGAATGGCATTTCATCCTCCCTGACTGCTAGTCAGAGTTCTCAGGTCAGCATAAGAGAAAGCTGGTCGGTTGGTCTGTTTTTGATGAGCCCTGGAGTGTGATCGCTACACAACTCCTCTTCCTTGGAACACTGTCGTAGCAGCCTTAGGCCTGGTTTGCCTGTTCCTGGCTCCTGGCCCTGTTTGCAAGAATCAGAGCTTCACAAGTGTTTGTGCTACCCTCTAGTGGCAGTTTCAGGTAAATCTGAGACAAAAAGCTAAAGCTTGAGGTACCGCAAGGTTTACCAAACACCAGCAAGGAAAAATCCAAAAGTAAAGGAAGTTCTATATACATGAAAATTAATTTTACCTTTGAAACAGACATACCTAAAATATTTGTACTGTAACAAATAGATTACTGTTGTTGTCCAGTTGCTAAGTCGTGTCCACCTCTGCAACCTCATGGACTGCAGCACACTGGCCTCCCCGTCCCTCACCATCTCCCAGAGTTGGCCCAAGTTCATGTTCATTGAATCAGTGATGCTCTCATAGTGTACCCATTAACTTCTAGCTTTGGCAGTGTTGATTTGGGGGTCATGTCAGTAATAACCTGAAAGAAAATACTGTGTACTTGGGTAGCTTCTATAAATATCACACACCCATAATTAAATGTTTTACTCCAATTCCTATTTCACTGATACATTGCTCTGATACTTAATTAAATCAATTCCAAATGTAAGATTCCTGTGTGTTCTGCTCATCAACAAAGATGACCACCATAACTTTGAAATAAACCGTGTTCCAGAAAAGTTTTACAGCGTTGCAGTGACTGGCAGAGACTAGTGCTTCAGTAGTATAGAAAGCAATTACATGTTTTTAACACAAAGCAAAAAAAATACTATTGGTTGTGGAAGAAGGAGATTAATAAAATGAATAAAATCAGGACTTTCTATTGTTGACAAAATGTTAATACAAAGATATATTATTCAATTACTGAGAAAAGAAGGAAATCTTGCTATTTGTGACAATATAGATGGATCTTTAGGACATCGTGCAAGTGAAATTAGGCAGACGAGGAAGACAAATACCATATATGTGGTGTATGTGGTGTTAAATGTGGTATCTAAGCAAATAAACAAACTCGTAGATACAGGAGAACAGACTGGTGGCTGCCGGAGGCAGGGGGTCAGGGAGGATGAAATGAGTGAAGGAAATCAAAAGATACAAACTTCCAGTTTTAAAATAAATAAGTCCTGGGAATGCAATGTGTAGCATGGTAACTCTAGTTAATAATGATGGTGCTTTAGTCGCTAAGTCATGTCTGACTCTTGCAACCCCTTGGAGCCTTCCAGGCTCCTCTGTCCATGGGATTTCCCAGGCAAGAATATTGGAGAAGGTTGCCATTTCCTCCTCCAGGGGATCTTCCCAACTTAGGGATTGAACCCATGTCTCCTGCATCGACCCAGTGGACTCTACTGCTGAGTCACCAGGAAGCCATAGTTAATAATGCTGTTATATATTTGAAAATTACTAAGATAATAGGCCTTAAAAGTTCTTATAACAAGGGGAAAAAATTGTAACTACGTGTGGTGATGTACATTTCTTAGAGTTGTGATTATCATTTTGCTATGTATACAAATACTGATTGTTATGTTGTATACTTGAAACTAATAATAATGTTGTATGTCACTTATATCTCAATAAAAACTGCAGTTATTTATTAGTAGCTTTAAACAAGAGATTAAGATTAACAGAAATTGTTCTTTTTTTTTTCATTAGTCATTTTGTACGATCTTTTATTAAGAAAGGGCTGGTTCCAGGATCTGGTTTATCTTCCCTTACTGAAAATGATGAAACTGCAGCCTTTAGCCAGATAGACTTAAACCAACTGGCAAAAAATATGTCTCAGGTAACTATGTTACTCTTATTATTAGCCCAGTTCTTAACTATGAAAGTTTTTTTTCCCCTTAAACTGTGAAATATATTGTACATAAATGGCATTTGAGCACAATAAATAATACTGAAAATAAGCTTCTTATGTACCCATTTCACAGTACCCCACACAGGTACCCCACACAGGTACCCCTCTGCTCCTCCCACAATAATCAGGAAACCACGTGTCCCAGAGGCAGCGCTACAAAATACAAGGGTTTATATTGGGATGTCTGAGCTGGGAAAGGAACCCTTCAAATGGGGTCCCCCCAAATGAACTGAATCTGAGAGAGACATTAACCCTATGTGTTAAAGCCATTGAGATTTCAGGACCGGTTTGTTATCACAGACTAGCTCAGCCTTATATGGTTCATGTTTTTAAACAGCAAAACTGCCTTACCTTTGCCTCTTAAAATAGATACAAATGATAGGGAAAACAGGGCTGTTTTCAGATATTCCCTAGGAATGAAGATTTAGCACAAGTCAGGAATTAATTATTTACCTGTTTCTTCTTCCACCTTCATCGTTACTTCCAGCTGTAATGGAAGAAAGATGATAAGGGATAAAAATATTCGTCCTTTAAAAATATTCTAGTTGGAAGGATTGGGTGTTTTTTCTTATACAACTTTTTGTACAACTAATTGCTTCATTTTTTTTTTTTTTTTTTGCTTGCTTATTTTTCCTATGACACATTAGGGAGCTGTCCCAAATGATTTTTTTTTTTTTTAAAGAAACACCATTAAACAAACACCCTCTGAACACCTTCACCACACGAACACGTGAGATTATTCTATCAATGCCGACAATTTTCCTGGAGACATCATCCCTGGGATCCTTTGCTCTCTCGCTCTTGTTAAACTGGTAGAAACCTGCAACTGTCATCGCGGGACTTTCTCTTCTCTCTCTCCTCTGATGGATTTTCTAATTTTTGGAAACTATGCTGTCCTCCTACTTTATACTCTAATTTCGATGGCACGCATCTTCTAATACTCCCTGAGAAAAGATGCATGGAAAATGAAGATTATGAGAGCAAGAAGGTCTTTGTATATTCTGATGTTAACCCTTTATTATACATATGATTTGCAAATAATTTCTCTCATCCCATAGGCTGCATTTTCACTGTTGATGATCTCTTTTTGAATGACAGAAGATTTTCTCCATAGTCCAATTTCTTTTTACTTTTGTTGTCTGTTTTTGTTGTCAAATCTGAGAAACCAGTGTCAAACCCAAAGTCACGAAGCTCTTCACTTATGTTTTCTTTAAAAGTTTTTTGCAGTTTTAGTCTCTTTGTCTTTTCTAAAATCAACTTTACATTCAAACTTTCTGTTGAATTTATTTCACTTTCCTATTTTTAGATTCTAAGAGCTCTACCTTGTTTCTGATGTATTTTTATAGAAGTTTACCATGTGATAAATGACTATCTTCTTAACTTTCTGATAATACTAACTTTTAAAACGTCTCCCTATATTATTATTTCTGGTTCCTATGAATATCTCTATCCACATCCATTAGTTTCTTTCTTTTATATGGGGCTCTTTCCTCAATTGCCTAGCAGTACTTTGTTATACACATATAAGGAGTTTATGACATTACAGGGCTGCTGATTAGAAGAAGCTTTATGGCATGGATAGAGCTTGTCAGCTGGTAGCTTTAATTTGAGATAATTGGGGATAAATGAGCTTCATTTGGGGGTGGGACTGACTCCAAATATGAGATTCCCGAAGGTTTTCCTCCAGCTCTGTTCAGTTTCTCAGGTTAAGGGTTCTCTAATCTCCCTGCTGGGGTGGAATGTGGTGGTAAGGATTGTCATACTCTTATCCACCAGAGTTATTAAAGCCAAGCAGCAGAGTTCCTGAGAGTCTCAAAGTTCGTCATGTGGATGTTCACTTAATTCCTCTCCCCTCTTTGTAGTAGCCTTTCTTGATTCCCACTCTGTCTGTGAACCCAGATCTGGAGATTTTTCATTTAATTTCTCCACTTGACTCAAGTTCCAGTGTCCTATTTAGGCTGAAGAAGGATAGATGCTAAACCAGGAGGGATTAGGGAGAAGTGGGGATTCATCTGTTCCTTATATAGACATTCAACCCACCCCTGTATTTTCAGCCTGCATCTCCTTTCCTTCTTTTCAGTTCAGTTTAGTCACTCAGTCATGTCCAGCTCTTTGCGACCCCATGGACTGCAGCACTCCAGGCTTCCCTGTCCATCACCAACTCCTGGAGCCCCCTCAAACTCATGTCCGTTGAGTCGGTGATTCCATCCAACCATCTCATCCTCTGTTGTCCCTTTCTCCTCCCACCTTCAATCTTTCCCAGCTTTGGGGTCTTTTTGAATGAGTCAGTTCTTCGTGTCAGGTGGCCAAAGTACTGGAGTATTCTCCTTCTCAGATGCCTGCTAGTTGTTTCTGGGCTTCTAAGGCTTGGATGGGCTTGCTTCTCACTAACACTTCATATTCAATTATCTCTACTCTGTTGTCTTCTCCACCCCACTTTACATCGTCCAAAATATTGTTAACATCACCCATCCCTAGACTGTATAAATTTATACAATTTTATCTTTTAAATTATTTTCATTGTATTCCAGAAATAGCAGAGTACTACATGTGCATTCAATGTATTTTCCCTGTTAAAAGTTTGAGAAATGATTTTTTATAATTTGAAATAATCCTTTCTAGTTTCTGTATGTGTGTTTATTCACTCAGTCATGTCCAACTCTTGCGACCCCATAGACTGTAGCCCACCAGGCTCCTCTGTCCGTGGGATTCTCTAGGCAAGAATACTGGAGCGGGTTGCCATCTGCTTCTCCGGGGGACCTTCCTGACCCAGGAGTCAAGCCCAGATCTCCTGCATTGCAGGCAGATTCTTTAGGGACTGAGCTACAAGAGAAGCCCCACTAGTTTCTGTATACTAACCATTAATCATAACCTCATTTTTGTCAATCTGTATAAATTATCAGTGTATAAATTATAAATTATCAGTGCCTCATACCATCTAACATATCTACTCAGGGATATTATTGCTTTAATTTAAATTTTCTTATAAGATTCAAACACGTAATAAGCTCATATAAGCAGTATTTTAATGTCACAAATGTAAACTCTCAGTCAAATTCACATCTTTTGGATTTTAAGGTTGAAAACAAATTCCATTTTGCTGTATGTTTTATTAAGGATTTAGAGAAATTTCAATTTCTCCAGTGTTTAGAAGACTGTATGAACCTTTTTGAAAACCATGGTGCTTTAGAGAGCAGCCATGTTTTGTTGAATTTATAAATGATTTCTCAGTGTGTTCCTTTCAATTCACAGGGAACTGTTACTTTACAACCTGTACTCGGAAAAGGTAAATCAATAATCTTCTCATGACTTTTTTCTCAGATATCAAAATACAAAGGGCTCTCTGCTTTCTGACAGCTTCTTGCTCTCCCTTCTCCTGTTCTCAGCATCCCACCCCCACCCCAAGGTCCCCTCTGATGTGTAGAGTTTAATCCGCTCCCGGCTAGAAAAATCAGATAATCGCACTTGTTAAATTCAAACTTAAAGTCAAAATGAAAGACAATCTGATTAAAGCCCTGTGAGTCATGCTCATGTGTTTTAATGCATGCACATTAGGATCAAAGCACTAAAACCACTGCAAATTCCTCAGTTCCTAAATAATGGCTTGTGTGTGTAAAAGTGTTAGTTGCTCAGTCGTGTCTGACTGTGACCCCATGGACTTGCAGTTTTTCGGTCCTGCCTGACTCTGTGTGAACCCATGGAGTGTAGCCCACCAGGCTCCTCTGTCCATGGGATTCTCCAGGCAAGATTACTGGAGTGGGTTGCCATTCCCTTCTCCAGGGGATCTCCCTGACCCAGGGAGCGAACTCCCAAGGCTCACATTCCAAACACAGTGTTGTGTGGCTTGTATATATATAACATTGTGGTTCCAGAAAGTATACAGGAAATGTATGGCCTTGATAAACATAATATAAGATTGCAGAATCACTGACTATGGAGATCAATTGTCTTATATAAAGATGTCAGTCACCGTAGATCTTTCAAATTTTTGTTTCTTCTATTGTCTGGGCCATCCCATCTCTTAATGTCCGTTTATAGCAGATTTTACATGCATTGTTCAGTTGTGACCCCATGAACTGTAGCATGAACTTCCCTGTCCTTCATTATTTCCCTGAGTTTGCTCAAACTCATGTCCATTGACTGAATGATGCCACCCAACCATCTCATTCTCTGTTGTCCCCTTCTCCTCTTGACTTCAATCTTTCCCAGCATCAGGGTCTTTTCCAGTGAGTCATCTCTTCACATCAGGTGGCCAACATATTGGAGCTTCAGCTTCAGCATCAGTCCTTCCAGTGAATATTCAGGGTTGATTTCCTTTAGGAGTGACTTGTTTGACCATACATAAAGCATAAAGCAGCTAAATTCGGTTATATATATATATATATATATAACTTTACAATCTGCAGAGAATGTGTACACAGATTTACAAAGGCATTTTCAGATTTTCTGGACACTGCATACAAGATAGGATTAAATTCTCCTGAGCATATGAAAATGGGTTTCTGCATGGACATCTACAAATCCGAGGCCTGAAATTACTATCTCAGGAAATATTTTCTCAAAAACAGACTTCAATATGTGAGCTCCCCTCTACTGTTTTCCATACCTTAATAACTTAGTATTTAACAGCCTAGGTGTGTTTGATACTGTTGTCTCCTGCTCTGCACAGATGAACTAGCAGACTATGGAATCAATGACACAGTCCATCCAGCTGAGGGAATCAGTTTGGAAAAAGATTTGGTCAGCCAGACAACAGCAACACAGGAAAAATCGCAGGAGGAACTTACAACAATAAATAACAGTGTTTCTAAAGAAATATGGTTGGATTTTGAAGACTTCTGTGTATGTTTTCAGTAAGTATAAATTTTATGTGTGTGTAATATAATGGATATATAAGCCTTTGATTTTTAGCTTTCATTTAAAAGAGTTAAGCCAGTGTTAGTCTGGTGTTGATCTAATAGTACACAAAAATATTAGAAGGAAATATGGATGAGTTGATTATCCACATGAAGCTTGGGTAGCCGAACCAGTCTCAGGCCAATTTCAGCCTCTTCTCAAAGACTTATTTTTTGTTTAAGTTTATTCACAGAGACAGATCATTTGTGTCCTTGTCAGGCAACTAATTCAATACAGTTGTTCTTTTTCCCAGCTTTATTTATGCAAAATTGACAGATAAAATGATAAGTAGTTAGTATGCATGGAGGGTGGATGAATTGGGAGATTAAAACTGACATATATACAGTTTCATATGTAAAATAGATGTGGGAATTTGCTATATTGTACAGGGAGCTTAACTGAGTGTTCTGTGATGACCTAGAGGGCTGGCGTGGGAGGGAAGCTCCAGAAGGAGGAGATATATGTACGTATAGGGCTGTTTCACTTCATTGTAATAGCAGAAATTAACACAACTTTGTAAAGCAACTGTACTCAAAAAAAAAAAAAAAAATGTGTACCTGGTGATGAATTAAAATACGTACATATTGTGAAAGATCCCCCCATCCATTTAATTAACATATCTATCACCTCATATGTTTATCTTTTTATTTTGTGTGAGAACATTTAAGTTCTGTTCTTTGAGCACATTTTAATTATACAATGTAGTGTTATCAACAATACTCACCGTGTTTCACATTAGATCTTCAAACCTTATTCATCTTGTAACAGGAAGTTTGTACTCTTTTTACCAATCTCTTCTTATTTTCCCCACCCCCAGCCCTGGCAACCATGTTTTTCCTCTCTGAGTTGTTATTATTTCTTGTAACTTTCATCTATCTTTACCTGTTTTGCCTATGATTATTCATGTCTGAGAAACTTAATATGTAGTACTAGTCTGTTGCATATAATGACAATAACCTGTTATAAATGTTTTTCAGGACTATATATATTTTCCACAAACCAAGTTCATATTGCCTTAACTTTCAAAAATCAGAATTCAAGGTAAATACCTTATAATATCTTCTCTTTTGCTTCTTAAATTTTTGATGGAATCATGCTAGTGAAAAACACTTTCAAATTTATCAAGCATTTCTAAACTTATAATTATATTTTTAAAAATTGTTAGGGTCTTCTACTAATCACCTACCCAGACAATAAGCAAAATTCTGCTACCTGGTATTTCCAAGTGTGATCCATCTGGTTATGTTGCAGAAGTTCAATCCTGAGATGCATTATTTTATAAATTCACATGAAGGAAATTTTGACTTATAAATAAAGGGAGGAAAAGCACAAAAAATTCACTTTGCATGCTTGCATGCTAGGTCGCTTCAGTCATGTCCAACTCTTTGCAACCCTATGGACTGTAGCCCACCAGGCTCCTCTGCCCACGGGATTCTCCAGGCAAGAATACTGGAGTGGATTGCCATGCCCTCCTCCAAGGGATCTTCACAACCCGGGGACCAAACCCACATCTCATATGTCTTCTGCTAATTAATGTTCACTGACTTGCACACAATTTCTAAAACATAAACACATTTTCACTATCATTTTTGCTATATCAGCCCACATTCTTCCTTCTGCTTGAAATTACTTCGAATTAGTCCTTCCCACTGCTTGAGGTTCATTCACCTTCCTCTGACCAATGTCTGCAAGTCCCTCAGAATAGCACGGATGCCGTGAGACCTCCTTTCCTGGCCATAGAGTCTGAGTCAAGTATGCTCTTTCCACGCATTCCGTGTGACTGTCCACACTCAAACCCTTTCCTCCCTCCATCCTGACTGTATGGTCATTCCTCTGTGTTCCTCCACCTACCTATCCACTTCATGTCAGCATGTTAAGGAGGACTCTGTCCTTTTCTTTACTGTTGAGGCCCTGGCATGAAGTAGAAACTTGGTTGAAAAAAATTGTTAAATGAATTAATGAACAAGTCTCACATGGGGTAGAATTTTGGAGAAGATGATGAAATGTATCCTGGGAAATTAAATTACACTGAAACATGCTTGTTGCTTGTATGAAGCCATGCAAGCCCCAGTGATAACTTCACATCTCGCAGAGCTAATGCAGAGTTGGGGGAAGTAAGGAGGCTTGGAGATGACTTCTCCCTTTGCACTTGTACTAGATGAAAATGCAGACAGAGAACACCTTTTTGAGCATCCCTCAAGAGGTGCTTTGTAGCTGGCTGCCTGCTCTGAAAGTACAAATCAGCTCCTTACTAGTGACTGGGGCTGGCAGAATGATTGACCTGGCTCAGAAATCTGTCTACAAAACATACCCAGAGGAATGCTTTGACTTTATGAAGATAAAAAAGCCAACAAAGCAAAAGCAAACAAACAAAACCCAAACTGTTAATTGGGAATGGCAGAACCCAGTGTGTGGTATGACATTTATTTACCATTTATAGTTAATTTAGGAATGTCATCATATTCAAATTACTGGCAACAGTTAAATGATAGTCATTTATAGGTGCTCCCTCTGTTCCCAGCCTTGAACTAGGTTCTTTATTGCATCAACTTTTCAAGGAAAATCAAATGAAAAGACTATTATTATTATCAATTTTCAGATTAGGAAACTGAAGCAGACCAAGTTTGGCTAAAATGCCCAAGGTCACCAAACTAGTAAGTGGCACAAACAACAGGAGAACCAGGTTTGTCCTCAGTGAAGCCTTTCTCACTAGAGCACCTCTGGAGGAAGCAGATCCATGGCTCTGGAGCCAGACTGCCTGGTTTTGAATGCAAATTTCACTTGGGATAGGACTCTTTGCCTCGATTTACTTATTTATATGATGACAGTGAGAGACCTAAATCAGAGTTGAGAAAGGAATGACAGAATTTGTGTAAAACACTTAGAAGAATGCCTAATACTAAGTGAAAAATAAATGCTGGCTGTCATTATTATTACTAAGAGCATTTGGCACATGAGTTTTTGTTTTACATTGCCACCCTAATATATATGTGTGTGTGTGTATTTGGACATTTTTATGAAGTGATAGTAAATACAGAATTTTACTTTCCTTTTAAAGTTTCAGCTTGGCAAAATAAAATGACAGCATCCATTATGAGTACCTTCATCCCCCTGATTTTTTTTTTTTTTTTTAGCATCAATGGTCTGAGAAAAGGATGACTTAGAGGATGTTGTTAGTACCCAAAATTAACGGCCTTTAGTTTGGACGGTCCATGATCTGAGGCTAGGCAGTCCTGATTTAGGGGCTTCCCTGGTGGCGCAAATGGGAAAGAATCTGCCTGCAATGCAGGAGACCCGGGTTCGATACCTGAGTAGGAAAGATCCTCTGTAGAAGGGCATGGTAATCCATCCAGTATTCTTGCCTGGAGAACCCCATACACAGAGGCGCCTGGCGGGCTACAGTCCATGAGGTCGCAAAGAGTCGGACAAGACTGAGCAACTAATACTTTCCCTTTGAGTCCTGATTTTAGTGGCCACAGGCACTGCCTGCGGAACTGGGACACAGAGTCTGAGGCTTGTCCTGTGAACATCCATTAGCTGTCCCCATGGGTGATGTCATGGGGGCTGGCAGGGGGCTTGCAAAGATGTCTCTTGCCTGCACCAGGGCAGATTCCCTGCATGTGGCCTCCAGAGCCACCTCATCTTCAAATTCTCAGACAATTTAAAATGATGGCAAATAGCAAGGTAGAGCCTCCTCCTTGCTCGCACAGGCTACACTGGCAAATCCAGGGTCCTTCAGAGTTTTAGACAGGGAGTATTTGAAACAACTGTTCTATCACCAACATGTTGCAGACAAAAGAAAACAAAAGAAAACTAAAATAGAATGTCAAATGCTAACTACTGGAAAACTTTGAATGACGCAGTCATTTTCAATAGTTACATTGCATCAAACATTTCTAGAAATCTTATTATACTTGATTATTAAGGATTTCTTTTTCACAATATAACTTGGTTTTTTTTTTGCATTTCAACTTATTTAAATATTGTTGTAAAATAATATAGAAAGCCTTTAAAGTATAATGACAGTTAAATTAACACATTTACTGTACATCATCAGTCAAAATTATGTTGAAGCACAGGGAAATTGAAGTGCAGTAATAGCACAATAATTGAAAGACTAACATTGGAGTTAGGTATTAGTAGATAGACAGACTTACTTTTGAATCTCAGCTGTGCTACTTGCAAGCTCTGTGACCTTTGACGAATTACTTACCCTCTCTGTATTTTAGTTTCTTCATCCATGATAGACATTAATAGTACCCACCTAAGATGGATTGAAATTATATTCATGTAATCCTTATGTGCCTGTCCACTAAGAGGTATTCCAATTGCGCTCAGTACTTTCTTGCATGCCCCCAGCAAAAATCCAGTTTTGTTCTGGAGAGGGTAACCTTTCACTTCTCCAGGGGATCTTCCCAACCCAGGGAACAAACCCACGTCTTCCACACTGCAGGCAGATTCTTTACCAGCTGAGCCACAAGGGAAGCCCCCAGTTTGGTTCGTTAGCATGCAATGGGTATAGTTCTGAAGACCTTGTAGAATGAAGGAGTAATAGCAAAAACCACAAAGTAGCATATGGTTAGTCACTCAGTTGTGGGTGACTCTTTGTGACCCCCAAGGACTGTAGCCAGGCTCCTCTATCCATAGGATTCTCCAGGCAAGAATACTGGGGTGGGTTGCCATGCCCTCCTCTAGGGGATCTTCCCAACCATTGGACTGAACCCAGGTCTCCCTCATTGCAGGCAGATTCTTTACCATCTGAGCCAACAGGGAAGCCCAAGTAGACTACCTTAATACATTTCTATTCTCTCCCTGTTTACTTATCAGGGACCTATTTTCTGAGCACTGCTCAGCTGTGGGCTCAATTTCTTCCTCTACTGTCATTTCTGGAACAAGCATACCCCCTTTCTTTACTCACAGAGGAGAACTTTGGCTCTCTCTGATATGGTGGCTGGCCTCAGTCTCTGCAGACACATGGACTGCTGCCCGCATGTACCGGTGTGATTTTCTTCCTTTCATTAAATCTGTAAAGTACTTGTTGTGGGGTCTAGAACACACTAAATGCTCTATGAATGTCAGGTATTATACTTTCATTAGAAGTGGGAAATAGCAGCATTAACAGGCTGACATGAAATGCAACAATTAGTCTATTTCTTGCAGTTTTCAGATGAACGTGTGTCCTATCACCTATTCGTGGACAGTTTAAAGCCCATTGAACTGCTGATCTGCTTTTCTGCATTGGTACGCTGGGGAGAATCTGGAGGTAAGAGGGCTATGAGAAAATTACAGTCTGAAAGCCCATCTCACTTTCCATTCAGGGAAAATGTATGCTACACGTTTTAGACACCAAATGAAGGAACTTATTCCCTCTCCAGACCTCCTAAGATCTTCCTGCTCCTCTGACATCAAGGAGTATGCTCACTCTTGCCACCCATCTCTCTCTTTGTTCTGGTCACATGGTTACCTCTTTAGCACACCTAGTCCCTCTGTTTCTCTTCCCCCCTATACATGTCATCATTGTTGATTCTTTAAAAATCTATTTAAAATCACAAGCTCTTCTTTGATTTGACTCTTCCAAAGGCCTCTATCTCCATCCCCACCCCCCAGACCCCTACTATCATGGCTTTATATAGATTTTATTGTACCAATAACTGTATTATCTCAATCAATTTTAAGCTCTCTGACCTCCACACCTGAAGTTCCAGTTCATTCTAGAATTCCCACCCCTACAATTCTTGGACTTAGTGGGGACCACCATTCATCAACCTTACAACTTTTTCTGTGTCCACCCTCATCAGACCCTTATTTCTCTGTTTCCCAACACAGTTTCCATGCCCATCATTGTATTCATTGACGTTTCTTCACATGTGCCCTCAACGCAAGTGCTTTCTTACCCTCTCGAGTTATGTTTCTGACAAAACCCTAATACTGGTTGAAAATATCCCTGTGCCTGACCTGGGATTGCATCAGAGCAGCTGAGTGTAACTGAAGAAAAAATTCCTACTAGTGAGCCCCATTTTAAATTGAGGACCACGAACCTCAACAAGAACAAACAAATGACCTAAGCACTGTCAACGTTCCCCAAGTTCTTTCATTCTCCCAATTTTCATTCTTATGGATGATTATTGCAAACCTGCAGGTCTCTCTCCATCTTCAAATCTCCAATTCCCACTCTCATCCTTCCTCCTTTTCAGTTGATGACCTTGCTACTGTTTTCACTGAAGAGATAGGAGAGATCAGAAATGACCCACTCATCTCATATTGAACTCTCTCAAGCTCTAGTCACCCTTCCTTCCTATTCTAACAGACAGACTGTTCCTTTTCTTCTCTAAGGCCAATTTCTTGTGAACACATGCCCATATGCACAAAACAGTATTCTTTGATTGACTTGTATTACTAAAGCATTTATATGTAACTTAAATGAACAGCTCTGACCCTGTACAGGTATAAATATTTGCTGCATGCTTAATATTGAATTTCTTGCCTACCTTGATGGCAGAGACTATGGTTTTCCTACCAAGATATGCCCAATGTTTTGAGTGGTATCAGATGTGTAGCAGGTAGGCAATAAATATTTGTTGAATAAACATTCCAGACTTCAGCAGTGTGAGTTTAGTATGTCTACCTAACTAACAGTTCCTAAGCTGTACCACATCCTAGAACATTGAAACTCCAAATACATAGAAGTGTTTTAGATCTTGTGGTGGCCTGTAACATTAGCTTGAGGGTTAGCTGCAAAACAAGGTAAAAAGTACTTTGCCCTCAGCTACCAATGAAGAATAATATTTTCTACCCACTTTCAGATTTTTAAAAAGTTAATTAAAGTTTAATTAGATTGTTTTAATTAATTTACAAAATACAATTGAATTTAAAATGTTACTTTAATTGAAATGAAAGTTTTGTTTATTATCTGTTATTTCTCCACACACTTAAAGCTAAGAATCAAAGGTAAAAAAACTTAGATAAAATGTAGTATATTTTGCCCTTGTTTTAACACTTTCTTAGGAAAATCTCTCATTTTCCCAGATGTAGTAATTTTCCTCCTTTAAAATTGCATCCAGCAGGATATTGTGATTACTGCCCTACATAAGCCAAGCAGTGGTATACTACAGTGAAATATCCCTGGCTGACCTCTTTTTTTCTAACTTTTCCATTCCTGGTTTCTTCAGCTGGGTGAATGACTACGAGGAGAAAAGTAGGAATAGGAATGGAGATCTTGCTTCCTCTCGGGTATTATTTCCCATAACTATTTACCCAGCATAATTTCTAATGTTTTATGAGCATTTTCAGAATATGTCTAATTCTTGGTTGTTGTTAATATTATTATAATATATTATTATTAATGTCATATTGATAAAAAAGCAATACTAGTGATAGCCAACTAGACTCTCACAATTGAATTTATATAAATATATATATATATCTTTTTTTTTTAACTTTTCCTAAAGCTTTAACAAAGAACAGCCCTCCCATAGAGCCTGGACTACTTACAGTTGAGACGGTTTCCTGGAAATCTCTGAGGCCACGCCATCTCGTTGTGACAATTCACACCTATGCTACCAAGGCTACAGTAGTTCGCCTGCCTGTTGGGTATGGAGTGACTTTATTTTTCCCATACTAAGAATTATTTGAAGACTTGTAAACTTTTGACTACTAGATAATGAAACAATATGGAATCTAATATGTAGTTTCCTAAAGTGATTTCACAAAGTATAGGCCTATTATCATGATTCTTGAGAAAAATAATTCTGGAAACAAATAAACTGAAGAAACGCTGTACCTTTTGGAAGATGCATAATTGTCAAAGAATATGAAACTTCTTTAGTAAAGAGTACATTTTAAATGTGTTTAATCCAGTATTTCCTAAAATTAATTTATTAAAATGATCTTTTTGTTTTATTATGCCATAGTTCTTAATAAGGACCATGATTTTATTTAAAAACAATTTTTTTCTGTAAATCTATAGTTTTACCTGTAGTTATTTTTAATTTTACCTGTAGTTTTATTTTAAACTAAGATACAATTGGTTAAACACATCACATTTCCCGTTTTAAAGAAAAGATACATAATTGAAAAGTTTTCATGATTTTTGATAAGTTCAAAATATTACCTCATATTTCAGATAAGATAAATATTTTGCTGAATTTCCCAAGATCAATCATGATAATTCTATGTGATTAATGAAAAGCTATGGCTCTTATTCAAAAAGCAAAATCCAAGCAACAAAATAAAGTGCTAAAATAATCTATGGCAAGCATCCAATATTCTTAGAGGAATAATAAATTTTAGAGATACTGTATTTTTCACATCTCCCCTAAAAACTCTAGTTTGGAAAGATTCTCCCAGAAATCATTTTTCTGTCTGAGTGCTCATTCATCAAGATGACCAAGGATAGGGAACTGATAAAGAATCTGCTTTTATCTGGGCTTCCCTGGTGGCTCAGACACTAAAGAATCAGCCTGCAATGCAGGAGACCTGGGTTCAGTCTCTGGGTCAGGAAGATCCCCTAGAGAAGGGAATGGCAACCCACTCCAGTATTCTTGCCTGGAGAATTCCATGGACAGAGGAACCTGGCGGACTACTCTACAGTCCATGGGGCAGCAAAGAGTAAAATACAACGGAACAGCTAAACACTTTCTCAATTTACTACTTCTATCCACATTTCCCCCCACAGGGACCTAAGCAGCCAACAGGAAGGTTTCAAACATGCTCTCAGTCCCCTCCATGGTGCTACGACCTGGTAGGAGAGACATAGTAACATACATGAAGCTGTGCATTTGTGAGAAAATGACTATGAAATCTACAAAGCACTGGGCCAATGTGAATTATTACTGTTGTGAGGGGAAAATCAGAACCAGTCTTTTGCAATATGTCTGCAGTGCATGGGAGATGTCTCCAATCTGTGCAATTTTGTCATTTAGTGTGACTGCTTTTATTCAACATAATTAGTGAAATATAGATTCCATGCTCTCTGAAGGTTCTTTCAGAGTAAAAATTCATCAGTCATTACCTCATGTGTGTTACAAAATTCAGCCCATACTAACCTTTGACTTCATTTGAGCACAAAGTATCATCAAGAAGCTAACAGAGGCAAGGACTACAACAAAGGAGACCATTGATTTATATATTGTGTTCACTCTCTTTAGGAGACACATGCTGCTCTTCACTGCATACTCCCCCATGGGCCACTCCATACATATCTGCAGCATGGTGACCTTCGTCATTGGGGATGAAGATGTTGTGCTACCCAACTTTGAGCCGGTAAATTGGTTAGCAACTGTGATGTTTGTGTGTGTGCTTTAGTTTCAAAGATCTTGAACTAAATCATATTTCTATTTTTTTATTCAGCTTACTCATTTTTTTACTTTTTAAAACTATTAAGTATATTCTTTAAGAATTCTCAAATACGTGGTAATAAGTAGTCTAAACTCTGTAGGGATACAAATAAAATAATTTTATTTTAAAAATATATTATTTTATTTCATTTTATTTTATTTACTCATCTCTGCTCTGTTGAATTCCCTTACACATCTGTTAACACCTAAGGCAGATCCCATAGTATCAATATTATTGTTCCCTTGAGAAACAGAAAGGATCAGTACAGACTTTTTCAATGCAGATTAAATTTTTAATATTTTATATGCTCCTTTCCCCCTTCTTTGTCCTAAGGAAGGGACTCTGGGATTCAGGGGGAGAGGATCCATGAAAGGGTCAGTCATTTCTTCATTGGCTCTTAACCTCGGTTTTTCTAGCTCCTCAGCTCTGACAGGGTCTGAAAGAAAAGAGAGATAAATAAATCTTCCTTCAGGTCCTGTCTTGGTTTAGATGTCCTCTCAAGGACATCTTTAGACATATGCATATGCATTTTGGGAGACAAGTATTTATAGGGCCTTTCTACTGCATAATTCAGCTTTACCTGCTCCTCCAATCTATCGCCATATATCACAACTTCATATTAGTGAGATGAGATCCACTTAGCCAGTCAGTAAACCTCTTGTCCAGAGTGGTAGTGGATGGGTCAAAACCACCTCCGTGCTCATGTTTTCATGGCCCAGATAGGCTCTAGTCATGCGTCCTTCCCTCTCCAGGCAGCGGTCCTGAAGGATGCCCTTTGGCTGCCTCCTCTCTTTCTGTATCATCTCTCATCAGACCTAACTCCTGCTCAATAGACACAGAAGGAAGATCATCAAGCCCACCTTCTATGTCCCTGAAACCCTTAATTAGATTTACCCTGCTTGCTTTAAATTCTTGATTTTCTCTTCTTTAAAAAAAAATATTTTTACCTGAATAAATCAGTGTCATCTTAAAGAAATCGTACTAAATAAAGCTGCATAAAGTGAAAGTGTTAGTTGCTCAGTC
Organism: Cervus elaphus; assembly: GCF_910594005.1. Classification (NCBI taxonomy): domain Eukaryota; kingdom Metazoa; phylum Chordata; class Mammalia; order Artiodactyla; family Cervidae; genus Cervus; species Cervus elaphus. The sequence goes on from NC_057840.1 coordinate 30,337,275, forward strand.
ATGTCCGATTCTTCAAGATAACTATAAAAGAAAGGCCGCCAACTTAATTGCCACAATTATATGATTTAGATGAATAATAAATGTGCTTAAGTGGTAAAGAATCCTCCTGCCAATGTAAGAGACACAAGAGACGCAGGTTCGATCCCTGAGTTGGGAAGACCCCCTGGAGGAGGAAATGGCACCCCACTCCAGTATTCTTGCCTGGAAAATTCCATGGACAGAGGAGCCCAGTGAGATACAATCCATGGGGCCTCAAAGAGTCAGACCAGACTGAGTGACTGAGCACACATAATGATATTGTAATATTAAAAAAAAAACAAAAACAAAACCCTTCAGGGAACTTGGGGATTTTTAGAGCATGAGCCACCATCTCCTTGTGTGGCCCTGAAATAAACCTTTCTCTGCTTCAAACTCCAAACAAACAAAAAAATTTTTTTTACATAGCATGGCTTATCTAGTTTGTTTCTTTTTTATTTTTTGAATTGAAGCAGAATTGATTTATAGTATCATGTTAGTTTCAGCTGTTCAGCCAAGTGTTTCAGCTATTAATATATATTTTTTCAGATTATATTCCATTATAGATTAATTAGAAGATATTGAATATTGTCCCCTGTGTTATATAGTAGATCTTTGTTTCTTATCTATTTTATATGTAGCAGTGTGTATCCGTTAAACCCATACTCCTAATTTTTCCTTCCCCTACCTGTTTGCCTTTGGTTAGTCATAGTTTGTTTTCTATGTCTATGAGTCTTTCAGTTTTGTAAATAGATCCATTTGTACTTATTTATTTTATTCCTCGTATGATATCACACAGTATTTGTCTTTGTATACTTAATCACTATGATATTCTGTAGGCCCATCCATGTTACTGCAAATGGCAGCTTTTCATTCTTCTTATGTCTGAGTAATATTCCAGTACTGTATCCATGCATCGACTGATGGACATTTAGGCTGCTACTCTAGATAGTGCAATGAACACTGGGGTGCATGTATCGAATTTGAAAGCTTTTGCACAACAAAAGAAACCAACAAAATGAAAAGACAGCCTATGGAATTGAAGATATTTGCAAATGATGTGAATGACAAGGGGTTAATTTCCAAAACATACAAACAGCTCATACAACTCAATGTCAAAAACATCCCAATAAAAAATGGGCAGAAGACCTCAATAGACATTTCTCCAAAGAAGACATTCAGAAGATTAACAGGTATATTAAAAGATGCTCAACACCATTAATTATTAGAGAAATGCAAAGCAAAACCACAATGAGGTATCACCTCACATGGGTCAAAATGGCCATCATCAAAATATCTACAAAAGATAAGTGCTGGAGAGAGTACGGAGAAAAGGAAACCTTCCTACACAGTTGGTTAGAATGTAAATTGATACAGCCACTATATAGAACAGTATGGAGGTTCCACAGTGGTGGTGGTTTAATTGCTAATTCATGTCCAACTCTTGTGACCCCATGGACTGTAGCCCACCAGGCTCCTCTGTCCATGGGATCCTCCAGACAAGACTACTGGAATGGGTTCCCATTTCCTTCTCCAGGGGATCTTCCCAACTCAGGAATTGAACCTGGGTCTCCTGCATTGCAGGAAGATTCTTTACCAATTGAGCAACAAGGGAAGCCCTAAAAAAAAACTAAAAATAGGACTACCATGTGATCCAGCAATCCAGCTCCTGGACATATGTCCTGGGCATATATTAAAAGAGATGTATGCACCCCAATGTTCATAGCAAAACTGTTTACAATAGTCAGGAAATGGAAGCAGTTTGTTTCTTTCTTTAGGTGATTTAATTCCCTAATTGTTTAACTATTTGGGCCTGTGAACTCATGTTTTCCTGGGATTATCAACTCCTCCATCTTATAAAAGTTATTGGGGCTGACTTTTAGGCCCCAATAGCCTTCACTTCTAATCAAGAAGGAAAGGGGGATATAGACTGGTTCAAAAGCAGAGAGGCTCAAGCTTCTCAAAGCCATCCTTGATCACTCCCAATGCTACCACTTAACCAAGTGACTTTTCTGGTCATGGTAAGAAGATATTTCTCCAAAGCTTGAGGGGATTGGGAGAAGGTCAGGGGGAAGTAAATGCATTAATATGGTGAGTCGATTGCCTCTGTTTTCATCAGCGTCTCACTCCATTCTCACGCTATTCCTGCTGGACTAGTCCTTAGAATTTCTACAGGGAACTGTGCAGTGATGGTAGCGCCCCTAAGAAAGGGGCAAAAACAGACTTTACGAAGCTTTCCTCCTGCATGACCTCTTCCTCTTCAGGCTGCCTGTAAGCACCCTCTGCTCCGCAACTTCTCCATCATCTGCAACACCTCAGGGTTTTCTCCATCTTTAAAAATACGTTCCTTCCTGATATCCCTGTCTCCTTCTTGCTTTATTGTTTCTTCAGAGTTTATAGCAGAAGGAAGCCAGAAGCCCAGGCAGGGTTCACCCTCTTGCCTTTTCTTTTTTTATTTTTTTTTTTATTATTATTTTTTTTTTCCAGTGGGTTTTGTCATACACTGATATGAATCAGCCATGGATTTACATGTATTCCCCATCCCGATCCCCCCTCCCACCTCCCTCTCCACCCGATTCCTCTGGGTCTTCCCAGTGCACCAGGCCGGAGCACTTGTCTCATGCATCCCACCTGGGCTGGTGATCTGTTTCACCATAGATAGTATACATGCTGTTCTTTTGAAATATCCCACCCTCACATTCTCCCACAAAGTTCAAAAGTCTGTTCTGTATTTCTGTGTCTCTTTTTCTGTTTTGCATATAGGGTTATCGTTATCACCTTTCTAAATTCCATATATATGTGTTAGTATGCTGTAATGTTCTTTATCTTTCTGGCTTACTTCACTCTGTATAATGGGCTCCAGCTTCATCCATCTCATTAGGACTGGTTCAAATGAATTCTTTTTAATGGCTGAGTAATATTCCATGGTGTATATGTACCACAGCTTCCTTATCCATTCATCTGCTGATGGGCATCTAGGTTGCTTCCATGTCCTGGCTATTATAAACAGTGCTGCGATGAACATTGGGGTGCACGTGTCTCTTTCAGATCTGGTTTCCTCAGTGTGTATGCCCAGAAGTGGGATTGCTGGGTCATATGGCAGTTCTATTTCCAGTTTTTTAAGAAATCTCCACACTGTTTTCCATAGCGGCTGTACTAGTTTGCTCTTTGACAAAGGAGGCAAGGATATACAATGGAAAAAAGACAACCTCTTTAACAAGTGGTGCTGGGAAAACTGGTCAACCACTTGTAAAAGAATGAAACTAGAACACTTTCTAACACCATACACAAAAATAAACTCAAAATGGATTAAAGATCTAAATGTAAGACCAGAAACTATAAAACTCCTAGAGGAGAACATAGGCAAAACACTCTCCGACATAAATCACAGCAAGATCCTCTATGACCCACCTCCCAGAATATTGGAAATAAAAGCAAAACTAAACAAATGGGACCTAATGAAACTTAAAAGCTTTTGCACTACAAAGGAAACTATAAGTAAGGTGAAAAGACAGCCCTCAGATTGGGAGAAAATAATAGCAAATGAAGAAACGGACAAAGGATTAATCTCAAAAATATACAAGCAACTCCTGCAGCTCAATTCCAGAAAAATAAATGACCCAATCAAAAAATGGGCCAAAGAACTAAACAGACATTTCTCCAAAGAAGACATACAGATGGCTAACAAACACATGAAAAGATGCTCAACATCACTCATTATCAGAGAAATGCAAATCTAAACCACAATGAGGTACCATCTCTCGCTGGTCAGAATGGCTGCTATCCAAAAGTCTACAAGCAATAAATGCTGGAGAGGGTGTGGAGAAAAGGGAACCCTCTTACACTGTTGGTGGGAATGCCTTTTCTTTTTTTAAATTGCTCTCTCCCTGAACTCTTCTCTGCCCTGCAGTCATCAAATACCACACAGCTGTCAGACTAATTCCTAGACGTTCTTCAGAACAAAGGTTGGGTATCAATACTGTGGAGAAATTGCCCCTGGCCCCCTGTGGGGTTCGTGTTCTTTCTGTGTGTTCCTACAAGAGCAAGAATCAAGTTCCTTGTTTAACATCTCTCTGACCATGACTCCTGGTGAAATACTTTGATCAAGTAAATCCTCCATAAATAACTGTTGAGTCAGTCCCATAACAGATTTTTAATACAGAAACTAAATCTTTGTAAACCTAATTACACATAAATAAATGAAAATGAGTCTGAGTACTATGCTTGGTCTTCACAGGAGAGCTACCGATTTACAGAGCAGGCTTTAACAATTTTGAAAGCTGTTGGACATGTGATTGCTAATTTCAAAGATAAGGCTAAACTTTCTGCAGCCCTGAAGGATCTACAAACAGCTCACTACCCTATCCCCCTCCAGGATAAAGAACTAACTGCACAGCACTTCAGGGTAAGTATGTTCAGGCTATACAGTTCCTAGAAGAACATGTTCTATTTGTAATAATATATCTCATTTTAGATAAGATCCCCTAAACCAGAGCTGAGAAAATGTTTTGGATGAAGACAATTTGGAAAGTGATGACAGCAAGCAGAAATGAGAGAATAGGAAGAATGAAGTGAGAAAGAAAAGCATATTTGTTAAAGGATGTGATAATGATTGCTGTGGGTTACTGGGGTTCAGTTCTCCAGGGGATCATGGTGAACTGTGGAGGGTATCCCTCAGAAACATCCTACTGAAGGATGAGGTGACTGTACTATTTATCCACCAACTCCTTCCCCACTGATAGGTGGATGCTCTCGAGGTATCAATATTTCCTCACACTGTTGGGGCTAAGGAGCATCCTGGCTTTCAGTTCAGTTCAGTTCAGTTCAGTCACTCAGTCGTGTCCAACTCTTTGCAACCCCATGAACTGCAGCACACCAGGCCTCCCTGTCCATCACCAACTCCTGGAGTTCACCCAAACCCATGACCATCAAGTTGATGATGCCATCCAACCATCTCATCCTCTGTCATCCCCTTCTCCTCCTGCCCTCAATCTTTCCCAGCATCAGGGTCTTTTCAAATGAGTCAACTCTTTGCATGAGGTGGCCAAAGTATTGGAGTTTCAGCTTCAACATCAGTCCTTGCAATGAACACCCAGGACTGATCTCCTTTAGGATGGACTGGTTGGATCTCCTTGGAGTCCAAGGGACTCTCAAGAGTCTTCTCCAACACCACAGTTGAAATGCATCAATTCTTCGGCACTCAGCTTTCTTTATAGTCCAACTCTCACATCCATACATGACTACTGGAAAAACCATAGCCTGAACTAGATGGACCTTTGTTGTCCATCACCAACTCCCGGAGTTTACTCAAACTCATGTCCATTGAGTCAGTGATACCATCCAACCATCTCATTCTCTGTTGTCCCCTTCTCCTCCCACCTTTAATCTTTCCCAGCATCAAGGTCTTTTCCAATGAGTCAACTCTTTGCATGAGGTGGCCAAAGTATTGGAGTTTCAGCTTCAACATCAGTCCTTCCAATGAACACCCAGGACTGATCTCCTTTAGGACAGACTGGTTGGATCTCCTTGCAGTCCACGGGACTCTCAAGAGTCTTCTCCAACACCACAGTTCAAGAGCATCAATTCTTTAGCGTTCAGCTTTCTTTATAGTCCAACTCTCACATCCATACATGACCACTGGAGATACCATAGCTTTGACTAGATGAACCTTTGTTGGCAAAGCAATGTCTCTGCTTTCTAGTATGCTGTCTAGGTTGGTCATAGCATTTCTTCCAAGGAGCCAGCATCTTTTAATTTCATGGCTGCAATCACCATCTGCAGTGATTTTGGAGCCCCCAAAAATAAAGTCTCTCACTGTTTCCACTGTTTCCCCATCTATTTGCCAGGAAGTGATGGGACCAGATGCCATGATCTTAGTTTTCTGAATGTTGAGTTTTAAGCCAACTTCTTCACTCTCTTCTTTCACTTTCATCAAGACACTCTTTAGATCTTCTTCACTTTCTGCCGTAAGGGTGGTGTCATCTGCATATCTGAGGTTATTGATATTTCTCCTGGCAATGTTTGATTCCAGCTTGTGCTTCATCCAGTCCAGCATTTCTCATGAGGTATTCTGCATATAAGTCAAATAATCAGGGTGGCAATATACAGCCTTGACATACTCCTTTCTTGATTTGAAACCAGTCTGTTGTTCCATGTTCAGTTCTAACTGTTGCTTCCTGACCAGCATATAGATTTCTCAGGAGGCAGGTCATGTGGTCTGATATTCCCATCTCTTGAAGAATTTTTCACAGTTTGCTGTGATCCACACATTCAAAGGCTTTAGCATAGTCAATAAAGCAGAAGTAGATGTTTTTCTGGAGTTCTCTTGCTTTTTTGATAATCCAATGGATGTTGGCAATTTGATCTCTGGTTCCTCTGCCCTGTCTAAATCCAACTTGAACATCTGGAAGTTCACAGTTCACATACTGTTGAAGCCTGGCTTGGAGAATTTTGAGCATTATTTTGCTAGCGTGTAAGATGAGTGCAATTGTGTGGTGGTTTGAACATTCTTTGGTATTGCCTTTGTTTGGAATTGGAATGAAAACTGACCTTTACAGTCCTGTGGCCACTGCTGAGTTTTCCAAATTTGCTGGCATATTGAGTGCAGCACTTTCATAGCATCATCTTTTAGGATTTGAAATAGCTCAACCTGAATTCCATCACCTCTACTAGCTCTGTTCATAGTGGTGCTTCCTGATGTCCACTTGACTTCATGTTCCAGGATGTCTGGCTCTAGGTGAGTGATCACACCATTGTGATTATCTGGGTCGTTAAGATGTTTTTTGTATAGTTCTTCTGTGTATTCCTGCTTCTGTTAGGTCCATACCATTTCTGTCCTTTATTGAGTCCATCTTTGCATAAAAAATTCCCTTGGTATCTTAATTTTCTTGAAGAGATCTCTAGTCTTTCCCATTCTATTGTTTTCCTCTATTTCTTTGCATTGATCACTGAGTAAGGCTTTCTTATCTCTCCTTGCTATTCTTTAGAACTCTGCATTCAAATGGGTATATCTTTCCTTTTCTTCTTTCCCTTTCACTTCTCTTGTTTTCATACCTGTTTGTAAGGCCTCCTCAGATCAACCTTTTTGCCTTTTTACATTTCTTTTTCTTGGGGAAATAGTCTTGATCCCTGCCTCCTCTACAGTGTCATGAACCTCTGTCCGCAGTTCTTCAAACACTCTGTCTATCAGATCTAATCCTTTGAGTGTACTTGTCACTTCCACTGTATAGTCATAAAGGATTCCATTTAGGTCAAACCTGAATGGTCTAGTTGTTTTCCCTACTTTCTTCAATTTAAGTATAAATTTGGCAATAAGGAGTTCATGATCTGAGTCACAGTCAGCTCTGGGTCTTGTTTTTGCTGACTATATAAAGCTTCTCCATCTTTGGCTGCAAAGAATATAATCAATCTGATTTCGGTATTTACCATCTGGTGATGTCCATGTGTAGAGTCTTCTCTTGTGTTGTTGGAAGAGGGTGTTTGCTATGACCAGTGCATTCTCTTCATAAAACTCTATTGGTCATTCTGTGCTCCAAGGCTAAATTTGCCCATTACTCCAGTTATTTATTGACTGCCTACTTTTGTCATCCTCCTTTACTGAAAGCCTTAAAGAAGTGATACAAAACAGGGATTGGTACCCCTGTTCGCTATTGACCTTTCAGTTGATTTTTGTTGTGGTCCTGAACTGTCAGTGGAATCATGGCTTGCCCACACCCTCCAAACACCAGTTGTGACAACTAAAAATGGTTTCAGATATTGTCAAATAGCCCCTGGGGAGTCGTGTTGCTAGAGTTAGAAATTAAAACACAGGATACCCAGTTAAAATTTGTTTTATTAAGGACAATTTTTAGAGTGGTTGCAGGTTCATCACAAAATTGGGCAGAAGGTTCATCACAAAATTGGGCATATATCCCTTACCCCCCACACACACCTCCCCCATTACTTACCAGCATCCCCCATGAGATGTACATTTCTTACAACTGATGAGCCCAGTCAAAGTCTGCAGTATACATTAGAATTCACTCTTGGCATACGTTCTGTGGGTTTGGACAACTGTATAAAGACATAGATCTATCACTGTAGTATCATACATAGTAATTTCACTGCCCTAAAAATCCCAAGTGTTCTACCTACTCATCCCTTCCCTCCCCCAAGCCCTGGCACACACTGATCTCTTTATTGTCTCCATAGTTTTGCCTTTTCCAAAATGTCATAATGTAGTCTTTCCAGATTGGCTTCTTTGACTTAGAAATAGGCACTTAAGTTCCCTCCCTGTCTTTTCATGACTTCATAGGTCATTTCTTCTTGTGTGCTAAGTTGCTTCAGTCATGTCCAACTCTGAGACCCTATGGATTGTAGCCCATCAGGCTCCAATGTCCATGGGATTCTCCAGGCAAGAATACTGGAGTGGGTTGCCATTTCCTCCTCCAGGGGATCTTCCCCAACCAGGGACTGAACCCATTTCTCTTATGTCTCCTGCATTGGCAGGAGGGTTCTTTACCACCAGCACCACCTGGGAAGTGCCATTTCTTCTTAGTTCTGAACAATATTCCATTGTCTGGATATAGCACGGTTTATTTATTCACTTACTGAAGAACATCTTTTTTGGTTCCAAGTTTTGGCATTTATGAATGAAACGGCTATAAACAACTGTGTACAAGTTTTTTGGTGGACATACATTTTCAATTCACTTGTGTAAATACAAAGGAGTGTAATTGCTGGATCATATAACAAGAGTATGTTTAGCTTTATAAAAATCATCAGACTCTTCAATAGTGGTTGTACCATTTTTCATTCCCATCAAAATGATTGAGAGTTTCTGATATTCCATATTCTAGTCAGAATTGATGTTGTCAGTGTTCCAGATTTGGACTCTTCTAAAAGCACAGTGGTAAGTCATTTTAATTTGCATATCCCTGATGACGTACAATGTGAAACATCTTTTGATATGCTTATTTGCCATCTGTATATCTATTTTGGTGAGGTGTCTGTTAAAGTCTTTGGCCCATTTTTAATCAGGTTGTTTGTTTTCTTATCATTGAGTTTTAAGTATTCTTTTGAAAATATTTTTTCCCAGTCTATGAAGTCATTAGAGAAGTCAAAGTCTTCTCATCCTCTTGACATTTTCTTTACAGAGAAGAAGTTTTAATTTTAGTGAAGTCCAGCTTATCAATTCTTTCTTTTGTGGGCCATGGCTTTAGTGATGAATACATAAAGGCACTGCCTTACCCAAGGTCATCTAGATATTATCCTATATCATCTTCTATAAATTTTATACTTTTACACTTTGCATTTCAGTCTACTGTTTATTTTGAGTTAGCTTTTGTGAAGGGTGCATGGTCTCTGTCTAGAATCATTTCACTCAGCCAATTTTTAATTTCATATAAGCAAACAGTATGTACAATATATAAAATACAATCATATTAGAAATTATTTATACTAGAAATTTAATTTCCCTGTTATTCCACTTTAACTGAGCATAAGGTGTTGTTGGGGAAAGATAATCAAGAACAATCTTCAAATCAAGAAAAACTCCGCCAAGGCAGAAGAAAAAGAAAATCATTGCATAAACCTTAAACTAGAATGTGATACACATCAAGGGCAATCTGCTAAAGAGATTGCAAAGACCCAAGGAAGTTTCTCTTTTGTGTAGTTCATCAAAGTCCATTACATGCATATTCTCAAGATAAATGATAAATAGTGCTTGAGTAAAAGGATTTGATGGCACCAATTGTTACACACAGTGAATCCTAAATTCACCTGGCATTTGGGGTCACCATGTGCATGAAGGGAAAGGGGTTTTCCTCAAACCAGAAAGACTTTCTAAGAGCTCAGGGAGAGGGAGAGATATAATTGGGTGAAAATCACCACAAACAGTGCCCAGGGGGCCCTACCTCGGGCTTCACTGGTGACTCAGTTGGTGAAGGATCTGCCTCCAATGTGGGAAACTCGGTTCGATCCCTGGGTTGGGACAATCCTCTGGAGAAGAGAACGGCTACCCACTCCAGTATTCCGGCCTGGAGAATTCCATGGACTGTACATCCATGGAGTTGCAAAGAGTCAGACACAACTGAGTGACTTTCACTTCATTTCACTTCAGCCCTACCTCATCCATCAAGTACTTTACTCCCTGTGAACGTGTAAATAGCCACAAGTAAACAAGCAGAAATGTGCCATGGTTGGTTATCATCACCAATGGTGTGATTGGAAATGTGGAATCTGTCCACATTTCAGGATAAAAATCATGAACAAAAGAACTTGAAAGAAGGAATATGTGTTCTGGTTGTGGTCTAGGAACCTTCCATCAGCCCTCTTTGGTAAAATAAAGAATGAATTGGCATCAACACCCTGAATGAGAGTCAGTGCCTTGAGAAAAAATCCAGGGACAAAAGAATGCTCTTTCAGCAATGGTGAATCTTTTGACAACACAAAGGACATAACTGTATAGAAAACATACATGTTAAGTGCTTGCAAAAAGTGATTTGCAAGAGTAGGAGTCTGAGCATGAATACATTCTTGGAATACTTAATCAATTTATATAGTTTATTTTATTTTTTCATATATGTTTAAATGTGATACATGATGAAAAAGTTATGCCTAAATAAATTTAAAAGAGATTTTTCAATAGGAAATAAATACTCACAAGTGATAGAAAGTGATAAAAACCTTGAGTGGCATGTTTTCTTTCTTGAAGCATGTGAATTAATAGTGTATCTTACAATAAATGGCATCTCAGAATAAGAGAAACCTGGTATTTAAGTTGCTTAGGCATAAGAACATTATTTTTTATCTTACACTGTATCTCCTCAATTAATTTAATATTAATTTTGGTTGAATGTATATTATAAACATTGTGTTGATTAAATCTTATTAAGTTAAAATTCATCAGATGTTAAATAAATTTCATCTCTCACCAGAGGAAGGAGTCTTCAAAGAGTCTTCTGTTAGATGGTGTGTATATCTGAGAAATAGAAAGCTTTTTAGAGCCTCTCTGACTAGGTAAGAGTATTTTCTTGATTTAGAAAATATACTAATACATGTTATCTTTGTCAGGTTTTTCATATTTCTTTATGGCGTTTAATGAAAAAAGCTCAAATAACAAAACCTCCACCCAACACCAAATTTGCATTCCGTGCCATGGTTTTGGACTTGGATTTACTCGATTCTTCTTTGGAAGAGGCTTCTTTAGGTACTGATTAATTTTAGGTGTTTCCGTGACCAAGAAACTCCTAGCTTTATATAGGATACATAATTTGAGAAAAATGCACCCCAGATTTTTGTGGTGTAGATAGAATATGTCAGTACTGACAGTTATAGGGTTCAAGCTTTGCCCTGAGAAAGCTCAAAAGTTTCCAAAGATCTGACATGTGTCCCCTGTTCCACATATTTCCAGGGGAGCCCAGAATATCCCAGTTTTATTTGTTCCTGACCTTAAAAAGCAGACAGTCACTAATCTATATAGTACAACTTGAGGAATTCTGGGAAGATATTCTGATCTCAGTAACCCTCATTTCTTCCTTTTCCAATGCTCTATTCCCACGATTTTAACATTTTTTTCAACTTTAGGAGACCCTTCTTGCTATTTTCACAGAGGAATTCAACAGTATTTCACTGAAGTGTCAATATTTAGCATTTCCCTTCTCCAGAATGTTTATATTCTAAAAAGGAACCACCTGCAGAAGGCAATGTTAAATATAAGAACAAATCTATCAGTGTGGCACTTAACCCATCAGATGGCCTTAAAAGTTAAAAGCAGTGAAAACTGAACTAGAGATTAGATTAACTTTTAGTCCAAAGTTTGTTTTTCTCTTTCTAGCGGAATGGGTAGATGTTAAGAACAGTGTGCCAACAAGCGATAAAGAGTATTCTCCAGAGGAAATAGCAGCAGCAATTAAAATTCAAGCCATGTGGAGAGGAACATATGTCAGATTGCTTATGAAAGCAAGAACACCAGGTATATTCTTTCAATCATTTATAAAATGAACTTGCATATATAAGTGAAGTGAAAGTCGTTCAATCATGTCTGACTCTTCCCAACCCCATGGACTGTAGGCTGCCAGGCTCCTCTGTCCATGGAGACCTTAATACTGGAGTGGGTAGTCATTCCCTTCTCCAGGGGATCTTCCCAACCCATGGATTGAACTCAGATCTCCTGCATTGCAGGAGGATTCCTTACCATCTGAGCCACCAGGGAAGCCCCTGCATAAATAAAGATGAATATTTGTTTACATGCTAACAAAAAGTATTTTAGGTTCATTCAACTCTATGGCTCAGCTAATTGTTTTTAATTCTATAAATGTTGAAATTTCTTGAGTTCAGGGTGCAGGTAGGTATGCTCAAGCTCTTGTTTCTGCAGTTCAGTGCAGTGTGGCTTTAGTCTGTGTCTGACAGAGCGAGCACACAGCAAATACTGGCTGAATGAATGATCAGCTGTGTTTTCCCAATCTTTTGTGAGTTCTTTAAAAACAGGAAACTGGCCTTTTCCCCATTCATCCCCAGTGCCTAGCGGAATACATAGCAGTTTCAGCTAAGTCATAGATAATTTTACATTTCTAGGCCATTTTTCAAAGTGAATGCATGAATGAATTAAATGAAGACGTTTCCACGTATGTCCATGGCATCATACACTTAGAAGGCGTAAAATGCATTCAAAGTGTATTATTATATTTATCAAATCAAATATATTTTTGTATATGAAACTATTTTGTGAAAAGATCTGTTTTATCAGTTCAAAATAAAACACTGCAAAGGCAAAAAATTATATTCAATTATTTTCATTCTGCAAATTTTGTTGACATTTTTATGTAAAAAGCCTTGCCTCCCATAGAATTCTTTGAGTATTTTGAAACATTTTGTTATAAAAGTATCTCTGAAATATTTAATAAGAAATATCAAAATGTTCATCAAAGCAGTAAAATCTATAGATCCATAAATATTAAACAAATAAACTGCATTGCATAGTTTTGTGATAGAAAAATATCCCTGTTGTTTGTCCATATTTACTGTAAAAAGTATAATCATATAATAATTTTTTTCTCTTTATAAAGACAAAAATGAGCAGCTTTTTAATAATATTTGTGTTCTCAATCAACATATAATTATTGAATAATTCTTGTGTGTGCAGAACTATTCTATGTTCTGGCCTTACAGAAATTAGTAAAACTTCCAAGGTTTCTGCTCTGGTGAATCTTGTGTATAGTGGTCCCAGGCATGCAATGGAAAGTAAATATATTAAGATAATGATTTCAGATACCAGTAAGTTCTATGAAGAAATTAAGATAATTAGAAAAAAAAACGTCAGTTTCTGACATGTTAAATTTGAGACGCTTATGATGGATTCACATTTTTTTGTCAGATCATCTCCTCTTAAGCCTTTTGTGGATTATGCTTTAGGTTAAGCTTCAGTGAGATCCCATTAGCCACTGTTCTTTAGGAAAAAAATGGATGGATTATAGTTTCTAATACAAGAGTGTTCATAAGGACTTTTTTGCTGTGATAAGTGATCTTTTGTTGTAAACTCTTTGATGAGTATATTCAATTAGATCAAAGAGATTTTATGATTTTTTAACTAGAGATGAAGGGAAACAGCATAAAATGATGATCAGAACTCTCAGCTAGAGGCTCATAGCTTTGTATTTTAAACATGATTTTATTGCTAGTAAAGCTTCTGACTCTGGATATCACCTTACTTGTGAGTTTCAAGTGCTTCACCTGTAAAAGGAGGGCTTAGAACAAGATGATTTTTCAGGCACCTTACAGTTTCTGTATTGTTATTTTTAGATACGAAGGAAAATGCCAGTGTTGCAGATACTCTTCAGAGAGTTTGGGCTGTGTTGGAACAGAATATAGAACAGTATGCAATTTCTCTCTTAAGGTAAAGCAGCATAATGATTTTTTTTTAATTGCAGTATCTTGGTATCCTCCAAGTTACAGTTCAAATGCCACCATATTCGTAGGATTTTTCCCTAATCACTGCAGCTAGAAACATCCCATGGCTTCTGAACTTCCCCACTTAATACGTGTTTGTCTTCACTGCACTTATCTAATATTCTAAGCAGGAAAGCTCTGAGAAGCAAAGCGAAGTTTCTTGAAGTCTTTTGGTGCTCAGGAGACAAAAGTTAAAAGTTTAGGACCTGCTAGGGGAAACTATTTTTGTTTTTGATGTCCAATTGCTAATCTACATCCTACTCTTTGGCAACCCCACGGACTGTAGCACACCAGGCTTCAACAGTGAAAGTCATCACTTGAAATCCCTGGTGAACAGCACTCTAGAAACAGGGACAAGTGAGGTAAAGTGGGCCTTAGGAAAACTGCATTTTAACCACAAATCTTCTTGGAATGAATCTGATGCAAGGAAAGACTGAAGGCAGGAGGAGAAGGGGGAGACAGAGGATAGGATGGTTGGATGGCGTCACTGACTCAACGAACATGAGTTTGAACAAAATCTGGGAGATAGTGAAGGACAGGGAAGGCAGGCACACTGCAGTCCATGGGGTTAAAGAGTCAGACATGATTTAATAACTGAACAGCAACAAATATATAAAAGGAGCAGACCATTTTGATGTAGGAGCTAGCAGACCAAATCTCTAACAGTGACTCTAACGGAAAAGCTCAAGAAAATAAAGAATAAAGAGAAAATAGATTAAAAGTTTAGATTAATAAAGCACAGTTAAACGGAGATGACATAAATACAATTTCTAACAACTGAAATTTAAAATGTTTTAGTTCAACAGCATATCAGGCAGAATAGAGGAAGAGATTAGTGAACTGGGAGACAGGTCAATAGAAAAATAGTGGAAAATAAGGAAAGAACTAAGGAAAATATGGGGCATGCTTAGAAAGTCCAGGATTTATATCATTATAGTACCAGAATATAAAAATATAATAGCTGATAAATTTCTAAAACTGATAAAATATATCAACTTGTATTTTCAAGGGACTCTGCATGCAGAGTCTGTGCAGAAAGGACACAAAGGAAACCATAGCTAGACTCATCATAGTCAAACTGCTAAAAACCAAAGGCCAGAAGAAAAATCTTCAAAGTTACCAGAAAAATAAGACATATTATTTTCAAAGGACAATTAGACTAATAGCTACATGTAGGAGTAAAATCTTAACCTTAGCAAAGCAAAATGCAGAAATTGGGTAAATGGAGGTACAGAGTTCTAAGGTTCTGGCACTACTGCAGAAACGGTAAAGTAATAATCTAGATGAAATGCTAATAAGGCAAGGATGCATAATATATTCTCTAGCAATGTGCTAAATGGATCAACTAGTCAATTTAAGAAACAAGATTAATATTACACATTTTCTAGAGAACAGAAAAGAAGAGGAAACATTTACCAATTCAAAACCTTGATTTTAAAATCTCAGCAAACATAGTAAAAAAAAAAAACTGAAATTGCAAACCAGTCACCCTCTTAAAATTAGATGAAAAAATGTAGCAAATCAAAATTGGAATTCTATAAAAAAAATAATATCTTTTAATTAAGTAGGTTTCCCACTCTGAGACTTGGAAGAGTAGTTTAACATTAGGAAATGCATTAATTCGGCACATTAACAGGGAAAAGGAACAAATCATTTGGTTCTTCAGATAGGTTCAGAAAAAAAAATTGAAAAAAAAAACACAAATTCAAAATTTAAAAATTTTTAGCTAACTAAATTTAGAGAAGATTTTCCTTAATATGTTATAGTACCTAGTATATTTTTTAAATTACTGTAAATATAATTCGTGGTGAAAATTTGAAAGCTTTTCCTTGAGTTGGGGATTGAGACAAAGATGCCTGCCCAAACACTTTTATTCAAGGTAAGCCTGAAATTCTGAAAATGGCAGAAAGGTAATAAAGCAATATAAGTGTCAGCAGAATTTGAAGGGAAGAAATAAAACCACCGTTTACAGGCAATATGGTTCTGTATATAGAAAGTACCAAAAAAATGCCACATGAACCAGAAGATATAACCAACCTGGTCTTTGTTCTTGTAATTATTTTTAAAAGTTTTTTAATACCCTACTTCCCTGATGGCTCAGGGGGTAAAGAATCTGCCTGCGATGCAGGAGACACAGGGGCTGTGGGTTCAATCTCTTGGTCAGGAAGATCCCCTGGAGGAGGGCATGGCAACACACTCCAGTATTCTTGCCTGGAAAACCCCATAGACAGAGGAGCCTGGCAAGCTACCGTTCAAAGGGTGGCAAAGAGTGGACACAAACAAGGACGCAGGTGTGCAAATATAAACCTATCATTTTCCTTCCACTACCAAAGACCAGCAATCAGAAAGAGCAGGTGAATCCTGTCCTCCGTGAGGATCTCTCTGGCTTTGCTTCCCACTGACAGTACAGTCAAGTCATCCACCATCTGGAAGCCGAGCACAATTCTAGCTCTGTCTAGACCTCTACAGAGAACCACTGTCTATGACCATTAGAGCTTCTGTCCCAGCTAATACCCAACATTTTACAAAAGACCTGAGACTCCTAATGCTACTGAGGCTGGTTCTGGTTCCTGGCTGGGTGGGAGCTACAGGACCCAGGATCTCTCTGATCATCTCCATTGTGTTCTGGAATATACCACAGCCTTTCAGCAGGGCAATCATGGAGAAACCTAATTGCACTAGAAATCATGTACAAGGAAAACTCTGGCACTCTCCCCTTGTTCATGGCCTTTGCTTTTAGGGTTTATTTTTAAATCTTTTTTTTTTTTCAAATCAATTCCTCACTGTAAACTACACTCTATTATTTATTCTCTACATCAAATCCCCAGACTTTCAGTGGCTTCTACTCAGTTTTATTGCTAATTTTCCTGCTTCTAATTTTCTCATCCTTATAGCTTAATCTTTGGTGCTGGTTTCCCATCTGTAAATTTCAGTTACTCCCAGAGTCATGAATTAGGTTTTCCTTCAACTAAGAACTTCAGATAACTTTGGGCACCTTCGAGAGACATCATGGTTGACCTGAAAATGGTCACCTCTGCCTTTGAGCCACACACAAAAAGCCTTCATTTGATGAAGTACTCAATCCATCCAACAGTGGACTGTAATATTTTATACTGGTTTTTTTTTTATTCATTTTTTTATAAATAGAATTTGTTTCAAAAATTGCTTTTGCCATTGGTACTTAAATTATTTTTACCTTTCCAGACTTATGTTTAAAAGCAAGTGCAAATCTATGGAATCTTATCCATGCTATCAAGATGAAGAAACTAAGATTGCTTTTGCTGACTATACTGTGACTTACACAGACCAGCCACCAAATACTTGGTTTATAGTTTTCAGGTGAGGCTATCATATATTGGCAAATAATATCACCCCTAAGTGGTATAAAATATTCATATATAGAGAGTTTTATTTGTGATAGTAGTAAAAGTATGAACATTTAACTTGCTTTCAGAACTTAGTTAAAATTCCTTCCATATCTGATGTGAATAAATGAGCTATTATAGAAATTTTATCCATGTTTCATTAAACAAAATATGAAGAATATGAAGTTAACTATTAGATCTTTTGATGAATGTGGCTTCTCCTATGGTTCAGCAGGTAAATAATACACCTGCAATGCAGGAGATACAGGAAATGCAGGTTCAGTACCTGGGCCAGGAAGATCCCCTGGAGGAGGAAATGCAACCCACTCCAGTAGTCTCGCCTGAAAAATCCCGTGAATAGAGGAGCCTGGTGGGCTACAGTCCATGAGGTCTCAAGAGATGGACACGACTGAGCGACTAACCACGCACACATAATATAATAAACTGATATGCTTTTAGTATAGAAATAAATCATTTCATTTCCAAGCAATAGCATGTTAGTCACACATTATTTATAAATAGTATTTCTTAAAAGGTTAGCATTTGCATGAAAACATAATGTATTAATTAGAATTCTAAAGGAAAACAATATGTGTACCTTTAAGTTATTTGCAACTTTAAACTTATTTTTTTATTTCTTGGCTTTAAACCTAATTTCAAGCTTTCTTTATGATTCACGTCAAGGGAAACTTCACTCTTTTGTAATTACAGAGAAACATTTTTGGTTCCTCAAGATATGATTTTGGTTCCCAAAGTATATACTACACTTCCAGTCTGTATGCTCCACATTGTTAACAACGACACAATGGAACAAGTGCCAAAAGTGTTCCAAAAAGTGGTGCCTTATCTTTATACCAAGAATAAGGTAGGTTTAAATTGATTCTCCTCATTTGATAAATAGCAATGAGAAGCCAGCACTCTGAGAGTTTACAGCAAAAGGTAGAACAAATGTGTTTTCAGCCCATAATTAGGCCCTGGTCTTTCTTCAGAGAAGTCTCGTGTATCTAACAGAAATAGATACTTAAAGTGAGTGCCAGAACATTCGCCTTTTAGTCCCCTTCTTATCTTTTCACCAAAGAAAATATGACAAAAGGAAAATGTTAGAAATCCCCATTATTAAAATTATAAAATCAAACAAATCCTTAAAATGAAAATGGAGGTAAAGAGCACATTTAGTCTTATCCCAAACCAAATCATCATTAGGTTGTCTCTGTTTCCCGCAGGTTTTTTTATTTGATTCCTAAATATGTTTGAAGATTGTGTTTATACAGCCACTCACCAGATTTGGTCTAGATTTCCTTTTGAATATAAAAATTTCTTACATTTGTAATTGGAAATCAAAGGTCTCAAAGATCCATAAGAAAAAGATGATTTCATTCAAAGGGATATTCTACTAAGTTCACAGATGTCTTTAAATTCTAGAGATGAGTTCTTTACTTCACCAGATAAGTATACTAATACTGATCATGTTAGTCATTGATACCTACTTTTGGTAGAGATCTTTAGTTGGGTATTTCATTGGAACCACACAAGACTCTGATTCTTATTCACATGTAGCATACTTTGGGTTTGGTTTAGCTTTTGCTTTGTAGCTTCACTGTAAACCTCCCTTCCTTGAGTAAACTTAATATGGGGTTTAGCTTTAAATGATGCCATTGAGTCACTATTCAGGAGAACACTCTATCTCCATTTAAATATTATTTCTAAATTGTAAATTTGGGATTGCAACAAACATAGCCATTCCCTCTCTCAAATATTTCCTATCTTCTACCCTCTCATCTTGTGTTTGTTTTTTAGAACAAAATAGAATGTGGAGGAAAGTATAGAACTGTATGAATAGCAGAATAGCTTCTGTTGTCCTTTTTGTGGTATGGTTTTCCTTTCATCACGACTCTTGGTCTTCAAATGTTTCTCCAGGTTACTAAGCTCTTCTGCAATGTAGTTCCCTTGAACAGAACAGCCTTGAAAAAGACTTCCAACCCACCTGAAGTATAATCATTGCCCCATTGTTTTTAGTCTATGATTGCAATAGCATTTTGGCACTTGCAAAGGCATTTGACACATATGTAGCCTATTTTAGGTCAACTTTTTCTAATGTATATCCATAGAACTAGGGTCTAAGTTTAAAAAAAAATTCTGGTTACACAGTCAATCCTTCAGCATAATTAGACATTTTTTTCATAGTTTTTCAAAGCCCATAAGCTGTGATTTGAAATACTTAATCTGTGTGGTTTCTCAGTACTAGGTACTCTGCTATGTTACACTTTTATTCCAGAGTCTTGAGATCCTTTAAAACTGCCAGGTTCTCTCTTAAAATCCTATCACTAGTTTAGCTTCAGATTATCACTTATCAATATATCTATCCTACCATTTTATAAATCTTTTATTCTCCTTCAAAATTGTTCTCTGAGTCTAGACAAACATGAAATGAGTCATGTAATTTTGTTTGACTTCTTTAATACATTAGTCCCACAAGCTCAAATAATAAAAGCAGTAAAAAAATCTTTGCAGGTAAAAATATTTTAGCATACATGATTTATCTCCCTTTTCTACTTGCCCCAAACATAATATCGAAAGTCTTTATGGGTGTTGCAATTCTGAGCTCATTACAGAGCTCATTGGGATTTTAGTTACTATCCCACGATATTTATTGGAGTGTTATGAATTCATTCTGTCTTGTGTATGTCTAATTTTTGTTTCTGGAAATCTAAACACATCAGCTTCCCTCATAGCTCAGTCGGTAAAGAATCTGCCTGCAGTGCAGGAGACCGGGTTTGATTCCTGTGTCGGGAAGATCCCCTGGAGAAGGAAATGACAACCAACTCCAGTATTCTTGCCTGGAGAATTCCATGGACAGAGGAATCTGGTGCGCTACAGTCCATGGGGTTGCAAAGAGTCAGATACAGCTAAACCACCATAAACACATCAGAGAGTTTTCTCTGCATCAGAGAGCAACTGGAACACAAAGCCTGTATTTTCCTGCCTTGATAGAAATGTCTGGAATTATAAACTCAGAACTGCTTTGAACTTGTGTGTGTTGTTACTTTGCCAGGTTCCTTAATTACTTCTTTTCTCCAATTTAAAGAGCTCATCTCCAGGCTCACAACTGGATTCCATGGAACCAGACCTCTGCTAATTCAATAGCTTTACTTGCCATTTGTCATACCAAGGGAACTATATTTCCATAAACTCTCCTGCTTTTTTCATCTCATATTTAGAAAGGTGATTCTGAAAAGACAAGAAAATCAAGTAGGAAGCTATTGGGCTAATCCAGGAGGCAATGATTAAAAAAAATAATAATAACTTGTCTTAGGTAGCATTAGAAGAATTAGAAGGAAATGTAGTAATCATCTGCCACAGTTAAGCATTTTTTAATGGCTAGGGAAACATACAAACAGAAATATTAGAGTGTTCCACTTTCTCCAAAAACATGTAAGTTAGAAGTTTTTAAGAGGGATTTCAAAACATAATACTAAGTGATTTGTCACTTACCAAGAGATTGGAAGATTTTTATGTATATTAAGATAAAGCATTTTAGTACTGTGAAAACATATACAGGGAGGGGCCTCCCAGGTGGCGCTAATAGTAAAGAACCTGCCTGTGAATGCAGGAGATATAAGAGACATGGGTTCAGTACCTGGGTCAGGAAGATCCCCTGGAGGAGGGTATGGCAATCCAACTCCAGTATTCTTGCCTGGAGAATCCCTTAGAGGACCCTGTCGGGCTACAGTCCATAGGATTGCACAAAGTCGGACACAGCTGAGGTGATTTCAGTTCAGTTTAGTTCAGTCGCTCAGTCGTGTCCAACTCTTTGCGACCCCATGAATCGCAGCACACCAGGCCTCCCTGTCCATCACAAACTCCCGGAGTTTACTCAAACTCATGCCCATAGAGTCGGTGATGACATCCAGCCATCTCATCCTCTGTCATCCCCTTCTCCTCCTGCTCCCAATCCCTCCCAGCATCAGGGTCTTTCCCAATGAGTCAGCTCTTCACATCAGGTGGCCAAAGTATTGGAGTTTCAGCTTCAGCATCAGTCCTTCCAGTGAACACCCAGGACAGATCTCCTTTAGGATGGACTGGTTGGATCTCCTTGCAGTCCAAGGGACTCTCAAGAGTCTTCTCCAACACCACAGTTCAAAAGCATCAATTTTTCAGTGCTCAGCTTTCTTCACAGTCCAACTCTCACATCCATACATGACTACTGGAAAAACCATAGCCTTGACCAGACGGACCTTTGTTGGCAAAGTAATGTCTCTGCTTTTTAATATGCTATCTAGGTTGGTCATAACTTTCCTTCCAAGGAGTAAGCATCTTTTAATTTCATGGCTGCAATCACCATCTACCGTGATTTTGGAGCCCCCAAAAATAAAGTCTGACACTGTTTCCACTGTCTCCCCATCTATTTGCCAGGAAGTGATGGGACCAGATGCCATGATCTTAGTTTTCTGAATGTTGAGCTTTAAGCCAACTTTTTCCCTCTCCTCTTTCACTTTCATCAAGAGGGTTTTTAGTTCATCTTCACTTTCTGCCATAACGGTGATTTAGCACCACCCATATATTGGAAGGCAGCTATGCTCACCACTATACTACCAACTCTAGTGAAACCATACATTGTATCTTTGAAAACTAGTAATAAAATATTACTTACTTCAGTGTAATTCTTCTTTGTTGTAGAAAGGCTATACATTCGTGGCTGAAGCATATACTGGTGACATGTATGTGTCATCCTCACGATGGAAACTGCGCCTCATTGGTTCTTATCATCCACTCCCGTGCCTGTCTCGAGACCCTCCATGTAATACCTTTGCCATAAAGGAAATCAGAGATTATTACATACCCAATGATAAGAAAATTATATTCAGGTATGTAACAGAAAGGAGATGCATTCCTTTAAAATATTAATATCTTGTATTAAATAGTTGACTTTATATTTAAATATTTTATTTAAATATTGATATTATCAAAAATAATAAATTTTTTGGTAAAATCCTAATTTTGAACTTTAATTTTATACTCCTTTGAAAACAGAGAGCAATATGATTGTATAAATGTTATGTAAGATACAGCCTATGTTGCACATGTGGTTTCTTAGTCCTCATCCTATTTTTGTTGTTGTTCTGTCACCCAGTTGTGTCCAACTCTTCATGACCCCATGGACTGCAGCATGCCAGGTTTCCCTGTCCATTACCAACTCCCAGAGCTTGCTCATACTCATGTCCTTTGAGTTTGAGCTCAAGTCCATCACCATCCATGTTGGTGATACCATACAACCATCTCTTCCTCTGTCATCCCCTTCTCCTCCCTGCCTTCAATCTTTCCCAGCATCAGGGTCTTTTCTAATAAGTCAGCTCTTTGCATCAGGTGGCCAAAGTATTGGAGTTTCAGCTTCAGCATCAGTCCTTACAATGAATATTCAGGATTGATTTTCTTTAGGATTAACTTGTTTGATCTCCTTGCAGTCCAAAGGATTGTCAAGAGTCTTCTCCAACACCACATCAAAAGCATCAATTTTTTGATGCTCAGACTTCTTCCTGGTCCAATTTTCACATCCATACATGACTACTGGAAAAACCATAGCTTTGACTATACAGACCTATATGGCAAAGTAATGTCTGTGCTTTTTAATATGCTGTCTAGGTTTGTCATAGCTTTTCTTTCAAGGAGCAAGCATCTTTTAATTTCATGGCTGCAGTAACCATCTGCAGTGATTTTGGAGTCCAAGAAAATAAAGTCTCTCACTGTTTCCATTGTTCCCTATTTATTGCCATGAAGTGATGGGACTGGATACCTGATCTTAGTTTCCTGAATGTTGAGTTTTAAGTCAACTTTTTCACTCTCCTCTTTCACCTTCCTCGAAGGCTCTTTAGTCATCCTATTTGGCTTTCATTAAACATTCTTCATAATACTCTTCCTTCTTTTTACTCTCTCTTTGTTCTGTTCCATCTCTAACACTTCTCTTGTGTTCAGTTCAGTTCAGTTCAGTTGCTCAGTCATGTCCGACTCTTTGCCACCCCATGAACTGCAGCACACCAGGCCTCCCTGTCCATCACCAACTCCCGGAGTCCACCCAAACCCATGTCCATCGAGTCAGTGATGCCATCCAATCACCTCATGCTCTTTCATCCCCTTCTCCTCCTGCCCTCAATCTTTCCCAGCATCAGGGTCTTTTCCAATGAGTCAGCTGTTTGCATCAGGTAGCCAAAGTATTAGAGTTGCAGCTTCAGCGTCAGTCCTTCCAATGAACACCCAGTGCTGATCTCTTTAGGATGGACTGGTTGGATCTCCTTGCAGTCCAAGAGACTCTCAAGAGTCTTCTCCAACACCACAGTTCAAAAGCATCAATTCTTCGGTGCTAGCTTTCTTCATAGCCCAACTCTCGCATCCATACATGACCACTGGAAAAACCATAGCCTTGACTAGACGGACCTTCGTTGGCAAAGTAGTGTCTCTGCTTTTTAATATGCTGTCTAGGTTGGTCATAACTTTCCTTCCAAGGAGCAAGCATCTTTTAATTTCATGGCTGCGATCACCATCTGCAGTGATTTTGGAGCGCCCCCAAAATAAAGTTAGCCACTTATTCCACTGTTTCCCCATCTATTTGCCATGAAGTGATGGGACCGGATGCCATGGTCTTAGTTTTCTGAATGTTGAGCTTTAAGCCAACTTTTTCCCTCTCCTCTTTCACTTTCTCTTGTGTAGATTTCTTCTTATCTGCCAACTCACCCTTCTTTTCATACTTGTCTATGTATTCTCACATCTCCCTGAGAATACATAGATAAGTAGTCCTCACCATGGACTCCATTCTCTCATGTATCAGAGCTTTTGGTTTTAATTCCCACACACCTCTCACCTTTGTGCCCTCCTCTTTTTTTTTTCTTTTAATTTATTTTTATTAGTTGGAGGCTAATTACTTCACAACATTGCAGTGGGTTTTGTCATACATTGACATGAATCAGCCATGGAGTTACATGTATTCCCCATCCCGATCCCCCCTCCCCCCTCCCTCTCCACCCGATTCCTCTGGGTCTTCCCAGTGCACCAGGCCCGAGCACTTGTCTCATGCATCCCACCTAGGCTGGTGATCTGTTTCACCATAGATAATATACATGCTGTTCTTTCGAAACATCCCACCCTCACCTTCTCCCACAGAGTTCAAAAGTCTGTTCTGTACTTCTGTGTCTCTTTTTCTGTTTTGCATATAGGGTTATCATTACCATCTTTCTAAATTCCATATATATGTGTTAGTATGCTGTAATGTTCTTTATCTTTCTGGCTTACTTCACTCTGTATAATGGGCTCCAGTTTCATCCATCTCATTTGAACTGATTCAAATGAATTCCTTTTAACGGCTGAGTAATATTCCTTGGTGTATATGTACCACAGCTTCCTTATCCATTCATCTGCTGATGGGCATCTAGGTTGCTTCCATGTCCTGGCTATAATAAACAGTGCTGCGATGAACATTGGGGTGCACGTGTCTCTTTCAGATCTGGTTTCCAAGTGTGTATGCCCAGCAGTGGGATTGCTGGGTCATATGGCAGTTCTATTTCCAGTATTTTAAGAAATCTCCACACTGTTCTCCATAGCGGCTGTACTAGTTTGCATTCCCACCAACAGTGTAAGAGGGTTCCCTTTTCTCCACACCCTCTCCAGCATTTATTGCTTGTAGACTTTTGGATAGCAGCCATCCTGACTGGCGTGTAATGGTACCTCATTGTGGTTTTGACTTGCATTTCTCTAATAATGAGTGATGTTGAGCATCTTTTCATGTGTTTGTTAGCCATCTGTATGTCTTCTTTGGAGAAATGTCTGTCTAGTTCTTTGGCCCATTTTTTGATTGGGTCATTTATTTTTCTGGAATTGAGCTTCAGGAGTTGCTTGTATATTTTTGAGATTAATCCTTTGTCTGTTTCTTCATTTGCTATTATTTTCTCCCAATCTGAGGGCTGTCTTTTCACCTTGCTTATAGTTTCCTTTGTTGTGCAAAAGCTTTTAAGTTTCATTAGGTCCCATTTGTTTATTTTTGCTTTTATTTCCAATATTCTGGTAGGTGGGTCATAAAGGATCCTGCTGTGATTCATGTCGGAGAGTGTTTTGCCTATGTTCTCCTCTAGGAGTTTTATAGTTTCTGGTCTTACATTTAGATCTTTAATCCATTTTGAGTTTATTTTTGTGTATGGTGTTAGAAAGTGTTCTAGTTTCATTCTTTTACAAGTGGTTGACCAGTTTTCCCAGCACCACTTGTTAAAGAGATTGTCTTTTCTCCATTGTATATCCTTGCCTCCTTTGTCAAAGATAAGGTGTCCATAGGTTCGTGGATTTATCTCTGGGCTTTCTATTCTGTTCCATTGATCTATATTTCCGTCTTTGTGCCAGTACCATACTGTCTTGATGACTGTGGCTTTGTAGTAGAGTCTGAAGTCAGGCAGGTTGATTCCTCCAGTTCCATTCTTCTTTCTCAAGATTGCTTTGGCCTTTTGAGGTTTTTTGTATTTCCATACAAATTGTGAAATTATTTTTTCTAGTTCTGTGAAAAATACCGTTGGTAGATTGATAGAGATTGCATTGAATCTATAGATTGCTTTGGGTAGAATAGCCATTTTGACAATATTGATTCTTCCAGTCCATGAACACGGTATGTTTCTCCATCTGTTTGTGTCCTCTTTGATTTCTTTCATCAATGTTTTATAGTTTTCTATGTATAGGTCTTTTGTTTCTTTAGGTAGATGTACTCCTAAGTATTTTATTCTTTTTGTTGCAATGGTGAATGGTATTGTTTCCTTAATTTCTCTTTCTGTTTTTTCATTGTTAGTATATAGGAATGCAAGGGATTTCTGTGTGTTAATTTTATATCCTTGTGCCCTCCTCTTTATTCTAAGTGTCCTCTGCTACTTCATAGTCTCATTATGTTTTATCTACAGAAACACTGTGTTTCTGGAATATATTTCTCCATTATATTCACTCTTTTTCTTTATATTCTCTATTTCTCTCTCTCTCTTTCTGTATCACCTTATTCATTACATATGTGTTAGTCTCTCAGTTGTGCCCAACTCCATGTGCCTGTCATGGACTCTAGCCCTCCAGACTCCTCTGTCCATGGAATTCTCCAGGCAAGAATACTGGGGTGTGTAGCCATGCCCTTCTACAGGATATATTCCTGACCCAGGGATCAAAGCCGGGTCTCCCACATTGCAGGCAGATTCTTTACCATCTGAGCCTCCAGGGAAGCCCCTATTCATTACATATCCATCCTTTACTACTGGAATAGTTACCTTTCTAACACACATGATTAAATACGTGATTCCCTTTCATTGAAATTTGGGAGATTGAAGCGTCAGCTGAACTGATTCCTGCTGATGGCTGTGAGGGAGAAAATACCCCATGCTTTCTCTGTCTTCTAGAGGTTGTTGATCATTGGCATTCTTTGGCTTGTAGGTTTATAACCCTGGTCTTTGTATTCCTCTTCATGCACCATTCTCCCTGTGTCTCTCTCCAGATTTCTCCTTTTCATAAGGTCCTCATTTTAACTTGATGATTTCTGAAAGATAATATCTCCAAGAATGGGGGCATGATGAGGTGCTAGCGGTTAGGACTCCAGCAGGTTTTTGAGAGGAAACAATTTAACCTATAACAAACAGTGACAGTGAATCTAGAGGGAAAATAAAGGATTTTAAGATATCAAGGAAGTGAAATGGACAATCTTGGCTGATTATGGTTTGACTTGGGAAACTGTTGGAGAGTAAGTGTTGTTTATTTAAATAGAGGTTTCAGGAAGAGGACTCTATTTGCTGGTTGGGCAACAGAAAGACGATTAATTCATTTTTACGTGTTAAACTTGGTAGACCAGTGAAATGTCTGAGGGACATTGCATAGGGATGCTGGACTGGAAACATGGATTTGAAAATGATTATTCTATTTGTGCCTATTGAAGTGACTGGGAAAGTTTGTACAAAAAGAGCCAGATCCTGGGCAGAATATTAAGATTCTCTGATATTTATGAGAATGTCGATGTGAGAGACGTCTAAAAAAATCACCCCTGAAATAGGAGGTACTAAAATTGTTATGCCCCTGGGGAAAGGTTTTTGAAGAAAGAAGAAATGAGGGTTGATTGAACCCTGTCAAATTCCCCTGAGAGGTCAAGGAAGATGCAAACTGAGATTTCACTAGGGTAGTGACAAGCTGCCTGAAACCATGGCAAGAGCAAATTTAGCACCTTGTTGGGGGCAGAGTAGGGTGTTGTGAGTGAGCGGAAGGTGATGAGCTGAGACAATAGAAGTTGACAACTCTCCTTGGACTGTAAGCTGGGGAGTAAAATAGAGCTGAGGCTGAACAGCGGGGTTGAGTGAAGATATTTTTCAGTTTGGTTTTTGTCTTGTTTTGATCTGTTTTTAAACAGGTGAGACCTCCATGGGTACAAAAGCCAAAATCAAGAAGTAGTAAAGTAGGGAAACTTAAGATACAGAAGAGAGAAGATAGAAAAGCAAGTTCATAGAGAAACTGAAAGTTTATAGAATCCTGAGCATTTGCAAGGATTCACCTAAAGTAGGAAAGAACCCCAACAAAAAGACTAGAGATCTTAGACAGCATTAAGGGACAGAGTTAGGAAGGAATTAGAGTGCATATTTTCATTCTTTTTCCGAGAGTTTCCCAACCAGCATGGTTAAAGGGTGAGAGCACATGACAAGTACTACTTTTGATTTCTATTTTTGGGGCTCAAAGAAAACTCTTGACAGTGAAGTTTTGAAAGCTACTGCCAGCCGTGCTGTTTGTTCCACTGGAGAGAAGGGCATGGTGGAAAGGTGCTATGTGGCAGTAGTTTGCAATCTATCAAATTTTATCAGTGAGTGTATATCATATCTAAATAAAATGTTACATATCTCTGCTTGGGATGTGATAGTAATAAACACCTCATATGTAATTTCATTTTACCCGAGCATACTGGGATCTTTTTCCAAAGTCTATAATAGCACTAACATTTCCAGGATTTTAACTGACTGTCTAAAGTAGGTTTACTTGTAGATTATCATATCAGTAAATGATACAATTTCCTCAGTGGTTTGAAGAAAAGACTGTTGATAAAGATGAATGTTTTTCTTTACAGGTATTCGGTTAAAGTTGCATTGCCACATCCTATTACAATACACGTTCGCACATCCAAACCAGATGTATTCATCAAACTACAGATCTTAGAAAATGAAGAAGTTATCGTGAGCTCCACCGGGAAGGGTCAAGCTATCATACCAGCAATTAACTTCTTGGGGAATGAGAAAGACTTGAGCTCCCAGTGTAAGTGTGGCTTTTAAAATTGGTTGTACATAGATTCATAAACAGATATTTATGTAACTGATGGTTAAAATGTTTTAAGATAAAATAACAAGTAAAATCGGTAAAATTTGATACCATAGTATTTTTAGAAAACTATTGCATTTGTGCATGACATTAGTCCCTGAAGATAGATTTGTTATAATTGTACTTTAAAGACTTTATTACTTGAGCCCTCTCAGATTTTCAAATAAGAAATAGATTTTTATTATTTTGAAATAATTTTTAATTAACCAATTTATTTTAATTGGAGGCTAATTACTTTACATTATTGTAGTGGTTTTTGCCAAATATCGACATGAATCAGCCACGGGTGCACATGTGTTCCCCATCCTGAACCCCTCTCCCACCTTCCTCCGCATCCCTTCCCCCAGGGTCATCGCAGTGCACCAGCCCTGAGCACCCTGCTTCATGCATCGAACCTGAACCGGTGATCTGCTTCACATATGATAACATACACATCTCAACGCTACCCTCTCAAATCATCCCACCCTCACCTTTTCCCACAGAGTTCAAAAGACTGTCCTTTACATCTGTGTCTCTTTTTTTACTTTTATTCCAAATTTATTATTTTTAGAAAATATTCTACTTATTAAAATTGATAAAAATGTTGAAATTACTACCTGCAATGTAATAGTCACAAGAGCTTTTAATTAATAAAATTATTTCTGAAATAAGGGATAACAGTGATACTGTAAGATATATTCATTTCTTTTAATAACTTGGTTATGACTATAAAAGTAACACAGGCCCAATGTAGAAAGCTGAAAAATAGAAAATTATAAACAAGGCAGCAAGAAATCCTTTGTAATCATACAACCCAGAAAAAAGAAATACTGTTAGTATATTAGCTTTTACACCTCTACTGTCCATTTTTACATTCTCATTTTAAACAAAAGTAGATTACCAGTTTTGGTAATTAACATTTGTTTTTCTTATTTGTGACATTGGTTGGGGCCTTCAAACCTATGTTAAATAAGAGTGATGATGATATACTTGTTTTTCGTAAATAGGAAGGCTTAGAGCATTTACTATTCAGTATGATGTTTGTTGTTGACTTCTGATAAATACCCTTTATAATATTTAAGAAAGTTTTTCTCTATTGATAGCTAAGGATTTTAATATAAGTTTGGAACTTTATTGATTACTTCTTTGTTTATAAAAAATCATCAAAGTTTATCCCTTTGAGTCTCATAAATTAATTTTTAATTTGGAATACATTCTTGAAATAAAACTTATTTATCCATGATGTTTCAATACATTCCTATGTTTTGAATATACTATTTTATTTGGCTTGTTAGATCATATTTTCCCTTTAACTTTTAACTATTGTAATATTTTTACAATTTCCAAATAACTGTTTTAGCTGGTCTTCTGTTGTTAATATCTACTTAAACTTTTGGAATTAGTGTGATTTATACATTTTCTATGTTGAGCATTGGATAGATGTTTTCACTGTGACCTAATTCAAATCAGTTTTGGTTAGTATTACATTGAGTTTTATAAAGAACACTTATTCTCTATTTTGGAGGTAAATGATTTGATGTCTAAATACATGCGCACCCACACATACATCCTCTCTATGTATATATAATAAAAAGAAAACTTGCTAGTTTCAATATTTAAAATTTCAATTGTCATTTACATTTTATCTTATTGGCTTGTAATTTTTTGAAAAAATATGTTAACATCTATTTTAATTGTGAAATGTGTACAAATTTATATCTAATATTTTCCAGTTTACATATCTATATGTTACATTGTTAGTTGAAAAAAGTTCTATATTTGCTTTATATTTATTGATATGCTGTATTTTAAAAATGAATGTAAAGCAGTATTTTTTCAACTTTAATAGATTGTATGATAGTAATGCTGGTTCTTCATTTGTTATCATTTGCCTGTTCATTTTGGTTCACACATTTAGCTTTTCAACCTTTCTCTTATAAATGGGTATTTTTTTCCACTAAATCTAAGATTCTAATCTCTGAAATGGGGTGATGTAATCCACTTATATTTATTTTGATAAGCTTGCCTTTTCTGATTTCTGCCTTCATGCTTTATTTTAAAATTGATTTTACTGTCTAGCTAATCTTTGCATAACTATGTGGTGGCTGGCATTCTTCCTGATCTCTCATTATTCCCAATAGCGTTTATGCTGATTCTCTCAAGTATATAAGCAAATTACTAAAAAGGATTTACCTGTTACCTATTTTCTAATATTCACACTTTTCTTTTCTTTCTCCTTTTTAAAATAAATGCAACCAAATCAGGACTCTTTTTCTCCTCTCTTATTGACCCTGAAAACTGTTATTACAGTCCAGGGACATTCCTTTCCAATATGAATGAAAATCTGGAGGAGCAGAGAATTGAGAAGACACTACATTGTAATGACACAATTAGGGCACAAATGTCATGCTTTAGACACAGGAAGGTGGGAAATTCCCTATTATATCAGTAATACAATGAGCTTAGTTAAAACAGCAAATTAATTCAGATCATGGATAAGCCCAAATAACAAAATATAATATTTATACATATTTCTCTTCAAGTATGTTAACACCAGTAAGGGTACTATTAGGTTTTGCTAGTCCAAATGCCACTCTTACTCTTGAAGATGACTGTTTTCTTTTCTCTAATCCATGCTGTACAGATTTTTTTTTTTGCTTTACTTCATGCAGGAATACTGTAATTCCAAAACTTTAGCAGGTACTGTAGGCGATTCGCCTATCCTGTTTATAGCCTTACATCTTTTCTTTAAGTAACTAATTGCCCCTAACGTTACTCTCCAAAGTTTTTGATTTATATTCACAGAGGCAAACACTAGCTTAGCGTATCAGTTCAATTCAGTTTAGTCGCTCATTCGTGTCCGACTCTTTGCAACCCATGGACTGCAGCACGCTATGCTTCACTGTCCATCACCAACTCCTGGAGCTTGCTCAAACTCCTCAAATTCAGTCGGTGATGCCATCCAACCATCTCATCCTTTGTCGTCCCCTTCTCCTCCTGCTCATATAGCTTATCATTATTTCCCTTTAAAAGTTAGCAATTTATGGCTGAGTAATATTCAGTTCAGTCCAGTCACTCAGTCATGTCCGACTCTTTGCGACTGAGTAATAGTAAAGTGAAAGTGAAGTTGCTCAGTCGAGTCCGACTCTTTGCAACCCCGTGGACAGTAGCCTACCAGGCTCCTCTGTCCATGGGATTCTCAAGGCAAGAATACTGGAGTGGGTTGCCATTACTCAGCCATAAAAAGGAACGCATTTGAGTCAGTTCTAATGAGGTGGATGAACCTAGAACCTATTATGCCGAGTGAAGTGAATCAGAAAGAGAAAGATAAATACTATATTCTAACACATATATATAGAATCTAGAAAAGTGGTACTGAAGAATTTATTTACAGGGCAACAGTGGAGAAACAGACATGGAGAATAGACTTGTGGACATGGGGAGAGGGGAAGAGAGGGTGAGATGTAGGGAAAGAGTAACATGGAAATTTACATTATCATATGTAAAAATAGCCAATGGGAGTTGGCTGTATGGCTCAGGAAACTCAAACAGGGGCTCTGCCTCAACCTAGAGGGGTGGGGTGGGGAGGGAGATGGAGGGAGTTTCAAAAGGGAGGGGATATAAGTATACCTATGGCCGATTCGTGTTGAGGTTTGACAGAAGACAACAAAATTCTGTAAAGCAATTATCCTTCAAGAAATTAATTAATTTTTTTAAAAAGTTAGCTTTAGCAAGAGAATCACACATAAACATTTGACACAATGGTATTTTTTTTTTTTTTTTACTTCTGGCCAGGAAAGTGACAGCAATGAAGGAGAAAAATAATGAGAACATAATTCAGAAATTGACCCCAAATTAGAGCCATTATCCAAGAATGTTCTTCTTTTACAAAATGCTTCTATTTCATAATTGTATTTCTAAATGAACTTAAATACAATATCTTAAATTTCCCCTGAAACCAAAACATCATTTTCCTTTTGATTGTTTTGAATATATAGATTAATTATACCTTCATGGTATTGAATTTCTATGCAAGTAAAGGCTGTTTATTTCCATCTATTCAGGACTTCTTTATGGTTCACAGAAACAGTTGAAAATTTTCTCCATAGAAGTTGATAGAGTAGCTATCATAGATTAGATATTTTCTTTATTTAGATGTCAGACAGAATCTTATTTTTAAAGAATGCTATTAGTTTATGTTTATGAATCATATAAGCAGATATTGAATTTTTTTCCTTTCTAAAGGTTTTTTAAGGTGCTTCTCTTGGAAACATATCCATTTATGAATTTTTTACTGTGTGTATTTCTGGAAGGCCCTCACCAAAAATACATGCAAAAAATGTGTTTATGTGTGTTATATTTGTAGTGAAATGGGACGTGACAGATTAAGTTATATATTCTGTAAGCAAACACAGAAAAGTAAAGTGTTAAGTCGCTCAGTCATGTCTGACTCTTTGAGACCCCACAGACTATAGCCCGCCAGGGTCCTCTGTCCATGGGATTCTCCAGGCAAGAATACTAGAGTGGGTTGCCATTCCCTTCTCCAGAGAATCTTCCAGACCCGGGATCTTGCATCT
This sequence comes from Cervus elaphus, assembly GCF_910594005.1. Taxonomy (NCBI): domain Eukaryota; kingdom Metazoa; phylum Chordata; class Mammalia; order Artiodactyla; family Cervidae; genus Cervus; species Cervus elaphus. The sequence continues at coordinate 30,370,489 of NC_057840.1, forward strand.
CAGGAAGTTTCTTTACCATCTGAGACACCAGGGAAGCCTGTAAACAAACATTATATGGTACTAAAGAAGGAATAAATTCCATTGCAAAGATATTGAAGGCTTTGAAATGAGCTAGGAACAAAAATATTAAGCCTCTTTAGGTTTTTTGCTATCTCATGGACATTTTAAAAGCATGTCTGTATATTTCATATACTTATTAGGAATAATATTTTACATCAGTATTCATGCTGTAAGGGCACTATAAAATTCATAATTTTCCACAAAATTTTCTTCAGTTCAGTTCAGTTGCTCAGTCATATCCGACTCTTTGCAAACCCATGAACCACAGCACACCAGACCTCCCTGTCCACCACCAATTCTCGGAGTCCACCCAAACCCATGTCCATTGAGTCGGTGATGCCATCCAACCACATCATCCTCTGTCATCCACTTCTCCTCCTGCCTTCAATCTTTCCCAGCATCAGGGTCTTTTCAAATGAGTCAGCTCTTCACATCAGGTGGCCAAAGTATTGGAGTTTCAGCTTTAGCATCAGTCCTTCCAATGAATATTCAGGACTGATTTCCTTTAGGATGGACTGGTTGGATCTCCTTGCAGTCCAAGGGACTCTCAAGAATCTTCTCCAACACCACAGTTCAAAAGCATCAACTCTTCTGTGCTCAGCTTTCTTTATAGTCCAACTCTCACATCCATACATGACTACTGGAAAAAGCATAGCCTTGACTAGACGAACCTTTGTTGACGAAGTAATGTCTCTGCTTTTCAATATGCTGTCTAGGTTGGTCATAACTTTCCTTCAAATCTAAGCAATTGAGGATTTGAGGAAGAAATATGGATGAGTAGTAGTAAAACATTTTATTTCATATAGTTGTATAAGGTTCAAATTTGTTGATGATTTATCATAATTAATGCAACCAGTCTCCTACTGATAGTGATGTTTATCTAATCAATAGTTTATATAAACAGTACTTAATTTTTTAAAGAAATGTGAATAAACATTTTTCTAAACATGTAATATGCATATATTAGATAAATGCTTAGAAGTAGAACTGTTGAGTCACTGGGTACAGACAGTAGTGATTTTGGTATATATTGCCAAATCACCCTCCATTGAGTTTGCATAAATTTATATTCTTTTACCCACTCTCCTGAATGACAGTGTTATCATATTTTTTGGTTTTTCATACTTCTGATTTCAATTTGAATGCTGAAGAAGATTTATTTATATTTTGCTTACCATTATAGCAGTTTAAGCATATTTTTATGTATTTTATATATCACCTTTTAATATTACCTTCTTTGAAAAAAATTTTGAGTGCTTTGCCCATTTTTTATTAAAATCAGTTGTTTTCATCTAATTTATGTGTAGACTATCATATATTAAGAAAAATGTTTTCCTTATTTAATATTTGTCTCAAATATTTTTCATAACAGTGGTTATGAATGATTAAGTACACATTTGAAGAAAGTAATGAAGGAAAGGATAGGGACTTTGTGATTCATTTTTAATTTTTTATTGAAGTATAATCTACATAGAGCAAAAAAATAAATCTAAGTTGATGAGTTTTGATAAGTTTATCTATCAGTGTGACCTACACTCTTAACAAGATATGGAACATTTCTGTTACCTGGAAAAATTCCCTCAGGTTATTTCTATTCAATTTCCCAACACCCAAAGAGGCAAGCACTGTTCACATTCCCGTCACAATAAACTAGTTTTGCATCTTCTAAAACTTCATAAAAAGTAAATACTTAGCACGTTCAGCATGTTTTTAAGATACATCTATGTTGTTGCTACTCCATTCTTTTTTATATTGTTGAGTATTATTCCTTTGTATGGATATACCATATGGTTTATAGCTTTAGATTTTTACTGGAATTTTATTAAACTTGGGGAGCATTGGCATCTTAACAAAATTGAGTTTTCTGGTCTATGAACATATATCTTTATATATATATATATATCGATATATATATAATAAACATATATCTTTAATTTCTCTCACAATGTTTTATACCCTCAATGTATAGATTTTACAACTAGTTTATTAAATTTCTATGTAAGAAATTTATTTTTATGGGAACTCCATCTAGGACTAAGAACTTATGTAAATTATATCATTTGATAGCTGCATTTAATTAACAAATCACATGAGTAATGTTACTCATATGATTTGTCAATTATGAAATAATACAGACATTAAAAATTATAATAACATGCATGTGCATAGTATTAAACACTGAAGTAGTCAGAACATGTGGTATTAGTTTATTGTCATTCAAATGGCACAGAATGAACAAGAATTTGTTGAATTGTACATTCTTGTAAAAATCAGTGGTTAGCAATCAGAAAATGCATTGTTCTATCCAAGTCATATACCATTATAGTGTTTCTTTAAGACCAGGATATTTCCTAGAAGCCAGAGATGTTTTTTATCTCATGAAAACAAAATAAATTGACCTGTCCCTTTGAGTGTGTTTTATAAGGATATAATAAATAACACAGTAATGATTATGTATTCCACATATTTTAACATAATATTTCTCATATTCAGCCAGCAAGCAAATTCTTTCAACTCATACTGCTTTAAAGAAAGAGCAAGATTTATACATCAAGAAAAAATCTGCAGGAGGTCAGAAATCCTATAAAAGGCCTGGAAGTGCAATAGTAGACACTGGTCAGCCTATTATGGATGAAGAAACCAGTTATATACCCACTATGGATGAAAATGCTAGCACACCACAGCAGGTAATTAATATTTAGAAGATTTATTCAACTGTACTACTCCTAAAAGTTTAACATAAACATAACAATTCTTTTCCTAAAATTGAAGAAATAAAGAACAATGTATATAATTTAAGGCAGCAAATGAAAACATGATTTATCCATTGGAGGTCAAGAAAATGAATTAATTAAAAGAAATAAAAACAAAATGTCAAAACCAAGTCCTAATATGACAGATTGGGCTTCTCTGGTGGCTCAGCAGTAAAGAATCCACCTGCCAATGTAGGATACTCAAGTTTGATCCCCAGATCAGGGAGCTCCCCTGGAAAAAGAAATGGCAAGCCTCCAGTATCCTTGCCTGGAGAATTCCATGGACAGAGGAGCCTGGTGGGCTACAGTCCATGGGACATGACTACAGTCGGACATAACTGAGCAACTGAGCATACACAGAATTACATAGAAAAATCAATTAGCAATTAATACTTGAATATTTTAACACATAAATTTCAGAAAAGAGTAAATTAAGTTGAAAAACAAGAGACATTTGATCATTAGGATTTGAAATATTAAGTATAAGCTTAATCTTTTTTTTTGTTTTGTTTGTTTTCATTTATTTTTATTAGTTGGAGGCTAATTACTTTACAATATTGTAGTGGTTTTTGCCATACATTGACATGAATCAGCCATGGATTTACATGTGTTCCCCATCCCGATCCTCCCTCCTGCCTCCCTCCCCACCCCATCCCTCTGGGTCTTCCCAGTGCACCAGCCCTGAGCACTTGTCTCATGCATCCAGCCTTGGCTGGTGATCTGTTTCACCCTTGATAGTGTACTTGTTTCAATGCTGTTCTCTCAGAACATCGCACCCTCGCCTTCTCCCACAGAGTCTAAAAGTCTGTTCTGTATATTTGTGTCTCTTTTTCTGTTTTGCATATAGGGTTATCATTACCATCTTTTAAAATTCCATCTATATGCGTTAGTATACTGTATTGGTCTTTATCTTTCTGGCTTACTTCACTCTGTATAATGGGCTCCAGTTTCATCCATCTCATTAGAACTGATTCAAATGAATTCTTTTTAATGGCTGAGTAATATTCCATAGTGTATATGTACCACAGCTTCTTTATCCATTCGTCTGCTGATGGGCATCTTAGATATCTATATAGAACACTTCACCTCATAAAAAGTAAATATATTTTTTCATAGAACACACAAGAAGCCTCAAAAAAACCCAAACTATATTGTGTAGTTGTTGTCTGAACATAATTTAATAATATAGAAATTAATAATTATCAGCTTAAAATCACATAAATGTGAAAACAGAGTAAATATACTAAATAATTCTTTAGCTTAAAAATCCTTTAAAAAGAAAGTATTAAATACAAAGGGCTCAATAAAAATGAGAACTATAAATCAAAATTTGTAAACCACATCTAGAGTAGCATTCAGTGGAATGTTGAATTTTTAAATTAATTCATCAGAAAATATGAATGATTCAAACAAATGAGCTAAGCTATTGAAACAAAAAAGTTAGAGAATGAGTAAAATAATAACTCAAAAATAAGGAGAAAAAATATTGATAAAATGAGTAAAAATTTAAGAAACAAGGAACAAAATCTACAACAATTAAACTCTAAGCTTTTTAAGATTAATAAAGATGACATGCTTTTTGTAAGACCAATCAATTAAGAAAAAAGAAAGAAAATATAAATGAATCAAATATAGAACAAAAAATAGGATGAAGGTATAAATGCAAACAGGTTTAAATTTTTTTTAAGTATTATATACAACTTTATACTAGCTAGAGCTTCCCACGTGGTGCTAGTGGTAAAGAATCTGTCTGCCAATGCAAGACACAAGAGACAGATTCAGTCCCTGGGTTGGGAAGATCTCCTCTAGGAGGATATGGCAACTGACTCCAGTATTCTTGACTGGAAAATTCCATGGACAGGGGAGCCTGGCAGGCTACAGTCCATGGGGCCACAGAATTGGACACAATTGAGCAACTGATCACACACACACACACTAGCTGATTTAAAACTTAGAAAAATTGTTTTAAATGTAAAATTCCTGGGATAGGAGGAAGAAGAGACTAGCTGCTCCACAAAAAGTAGAAAATATGAAATAATAAGAATAATAAGACAAATGATAATCAAAGTCATACCTTTCCAAAAAGCATAGGCCTAGCGGCTTTACAGGATAGATCTAACAGACTTTTGAGGAGTAAATTATTCTAGAAAATAGAAAAACAGTACAAACCTTCCAGTCTTTTTTAAGAGATTAATGTAATTCAGATTCCAAAACTGAGTAATAAAATTAAAATAAATTTATCTTATAAACATAAATGCAAAAATTATAAATGCTAGAATATATAATAGTACTGGTGGGAATATGAGGATATTATAGACTGTGGTATTACAGAATTTTGGAGACCATCTAACAGTATTTAATTAAATCATTATTGTATGATCCAGAAAAAATGCATTTATTATGTGCCTAAAATAATAAATGATTAAGCATATACTATGTTTATTTTTATTGTTTATACTTAAATATTGTATTTTTCCAGGTATACAAGTATATTATACAGTGTTCGGTGTTATATAACAGTTGGCCTCTCACTGAAAGTCAACAGATGTTTGTTCAAGCACTAAAAGACTTAGAGAAAAATGATAACAAAGGTATGTCACTCCAAATACTATTCCTGCATTTTATATCATCTATACATATTTAGCAGTAAATTTTTCATGTAATTACTAAAACATTATTGCTTAAAATTTATGCTTTAATCCAGTGGCATTTCCTGTTCTATTAACTGATTATGTGTTTCAACATTTTCACTATTTGGTTATGAAAACCAAAAAATATATGATTGTTTAGTTAAGTTTAAATAAATTTTGTCCAGTTAGTAAAAATTACTTGATGATTATCTAACCAAGGTACTCTAAACTTTCCTAATTATAAATTATTTTTGTCCAAGTTATTAAAAATATAACTTTAAAGATATGTTTTTAAAATATTTAAGAGAAAAAGAATCTTCCACTGACAGAGAATTCAGGTTTGTTTTTTCAAAATGTAAACTATTCTCAATATTTCTGAACAGGAAAAAGTAGAATGATGCTTTTGATTCTTAAAAAATCTGAAACAGCCTCTACTGTTAAACATATATTGCATGTGTGCATGCTCATATCCAACTCTTTGCAAGCCTATGGACTGCAGCCTGCCAGGCTCCTCAGTCTATGGAATTTTCCAGGCAAGAATAGTGGGGGTGGGTTGCCATTTCCTATTCCTGGTGACCTTCCCGGTTCAGGGATAGAACATCTTGCATCTTGCATCTCCTGCATTGCAGGCAGATTCTTTACCACTGAGCCACCCTTATCAAGTACAATAATTAAATCTAAAGAAATGAATATTTTCAATGTATATTCTTTTCAAATTTCAAGCAAGATTACCCATCATAAAATTATCCTATGTACATTATTTTAAAAATAAAATTGTACACTACAGAAGAGCATAATACAATACCAAAAGCTGCTCAAGAGTGCAGAGCAACAGAAATTTTCACACACTGATGACGGGAATACAAAATGGTGCAGTCAAGTTGGAAGAGTTTCAATTTCTTACAAAACTAAAAATGCACTTACTACTGTGAAATAAAGTTCACAACTATGGCAAGACTAGCTAAGTTGAAATATTAAAAAAAAATTCTCTGTCCTGTGTCTTCCTGTCTCTCCGCTGCTGTGCCCTATATACCTGCATTATGCATCTACCACCTTCTTCCATCATCAGAAATACCTGCTCCACCATAAAAAGCAGCATTCTGCTGGCATCCACAAGGCAACTCCTAAAAGATGACATTACTTCTTGATGGTGCAAAGGGCTAGGATGATACTTAGATCTGGATTGTGTAAACTGACAATAATATGTCAAGGGAAACTATCAACATAATGAAAAGCAACTTATGGAATGGGAGAAAATATTTGCAAACCAGGTATCTGATGGTTAATAAACATATATATATAAACATAAAACACATACATATAAACATATATATATATAAAGAAATCATTTAACTCAGTATCAAGAAAAGAAACAATGCAATTAAAAAATGGGCAAAGGATCTGAATAACATTTTTCCAAGGAACACATACAGATGGCCAACAGACACATGAAAAGATGGTCAACGTTGCTAATCATTGGGGAAACATGATTCAAAACCACAATGAGATATTTTATTAGAATGGCTATTACCAAAAAGATAAGAGATAGTGGGCATTGGAGAGAATATGGAAAAAGCAGAACCATTATTACACTGTTAATGGAAATGTATATTTGTGCAGCCACTATAGATAGAGGATGAAGATTCCTCAAAAAATTAGAAATAGTACTGTGATGAGATCTAGCAATTTCCACTTCTGGGTATAAGTTCTAAGGAAATGAAATCATTATTGTCAAGAGATATCTGTACCTCCATGGTCATGGCAACATTATTTACAATAGCCAAGACATGCAAACAACCTAATTGCTAATTGATTGATGAATGGGTAAAGACATATACATACATATATATATAGACACATACATATATAATGGAATATTATTCGGCCATGAAAATAAGGAAAACCTGCCTTTTGCAACAAGGTGAATAAAGCTTGAGGATATTATGAAAAGTGGGAAAAAAGTCAGACAGAGCAAGCCAAATGCTATATGAACTCACTTATATGCAGAATCTGAAATAAGATAACTCATAGAAACATTGAACAGATTGGTGGTTGCCAAAGAGGAGGCTGGGGGATATATAAAATAAGTAAATGTGGTCAAAATACACGAACTTCTGGTTATAAGATAAACAACCCCCAGGGATGTAATGTACAGTGTGTATGTTTCTTAAGTTCAAAATCCAGCATAGGTGGATTTTCAGTATCTGAACACAGTAGTATAATTTAAGAACTGGAATAATGTAAAATATATATCTTGGTTATGGTACTAATTAATAGTATGAATTAAGTTTTTTAGAGGAAGTTAACATTAAATGGAGAGATATAGTAGAGTGGCTAAGCTACCATACATTTGAGTAGTGGAAACTGGGTTATTTATCGCCTGTAAAATTAGAATAACTTCTGTGTTATATAGTAACTTGTCTGTTTCAGAGTTGTTATGAAGATCCAAGATAATATGTATAAAGTTCCTAGAACCCAGTGGCACTTCAAAAAATGGTTTTATCATTATTGTGTGTTCCAACTAGAAAATGTCTTTAGGAATAATTACATGTCTTCTTTTTTGACATCACATTTGACAATTTTAAGTGTGAATGATCAGCTGCTAAAATTAAATGACACCTTGTGTCACCTTTGCTTAAAGTAGCAAAAAAATTCAGGATTGAATTGTATTTAAAATGAGCTAGGAAATTTTTTTATTTGAAAAAATATGTTGGACAATCTTTTTGAAAGTTACATAGCTTTTGAATTCAGAATAATCATTCTGTAATTTCTTGCTTATAAATGTGCTTTTTTTGGGTAGCTAATTTGTTTAAATTAAAAAATGCCAATGTGTCCACTTCCATTTGTCAATTATATTTACAACCCATAGCCTACAAACTATAACCTTAAGAGTGAGATACATTTTTGAGTAATTAAGTTATCAATGTCTTGAAATTATTAACTTAGCTTACTTTTCAATTATAAATATATCCAATATAAATTGGTGAAGTGTTTCTTTCATTAATACATTGGTGACACAATTTAAAGTTATATGTAAATTAAATGGAAATGTTGCCCCATTAACTGATTTAAACTCAATATCTAATTTATATGAAAAATAAAATATATTAGTTTAATTTTTTTCAAAGATTTACTTTGTTACAACTCATGATAAAATGTAAGGCCTAAAACTATTATAAAACTTTAAAAAGTTTGGCCTCTGGTTAACATGAAGCAACAGTGCCACCTTTAGTATATTTTAATACTTTACATTTTAGTAAAAATTTCTTACTTTCACTTAAGAAAATAGAAAATATTGAATAGTAGTGGTGAGAGTGGGCACCCTTGTCTTGTTCCTGATTTCAGGGGAAATGCTTTCAATTTTTCACCATTGAGGGTGATGCTTGCTGTGGGTTTGTCATATATAGCTTTTATTATGTTGAGGTATGTTCCTTCTGTGCCTGCTTTCTGGAGAGTTTTTATCATAAATGGATGTTGAATTTTGTCAAAGGCTTTTTCTGCATCTATTGAGATAATCATATAGTTTTTATCTTTCAATTTGTTAATGTGGTGTATTACATTGATTGATTTGTGGATATTAAAGAATCCTTGCATTCCTGGGATAAAGCCCACTTGGTCATGATGTATAATTTTTTTAATATGTTGTTGGATTCTGTTTGCTAGAATTTTGTTAAGGATTTTTGCATCTATGTTCATCAGTGATATTGGCCTGTAGTTTTCTTCTTTTGTGGCATCTTTGTCTGGTTTTGGAATTAGGGTGATGGTGGCCTCATAAATTGAGTTTGGAAGTTTACCTTCTTCTGCAATTTTCTGGAAGAGTTTGAGTAAGATAGGTGTTAGCTCTTCTCTAAATTTTTGGTAGAATTCAGCTGTGAAGCCATCTGGTCCTGGGCTTTTGTTTCCTGGAAGATTTCTGATTACAGTTTCGATTTCCTTGCTTGTGATGGGTCTGTTAAGATCTATTTCTTTCTGGTTCAGTTTTGGAAAGTTATACTTTTCTAAGAATTTGTCCATGTAAGACCAGAAACTATAAAACTCCTAGAGAACATAGGCAAAACACTCTCCGACATAAATCACAGCAGGATCCTCTATGACCCACCTCCCAGAATATTGGAAATAAAAGCAAAAATAAACAAATGGGACCTAATGAAACTTAAAAGCTTTTGTGCAACAAAGGAAACTATAAGCAAGGTGAAAAGACAGCCCTCAGATTGGGAGAAAATAATAGCAAACGAAGCAACAAAGGATTAATCTCAAAAATATACAAGCAACTCCTGAAGCTCAATTCCAGAAAAATAAATGACCCAATCAAAAAATGGGCCAAAGAACTAGACAGACATTTCTCCAAAGAAGACATACAGATGGCTAACAAACACATGAAAAGATGCTCAACATCACTCATTATCAGAGAAATGCAAATCAAAACCACAATGAGGTACCATTACACGCCAGTTAGGATGGCTGCTATCCAAAAGTCTACAAACAATAAATGCTGGAGAGGGTGTGGAGAAAAGGGAACCCTCTTACACTGTTGGTGGGAATGCAAACTAGTACAGCCGCTATGGAGAACAGTGTGGAGATTTCTTAAAATACTGGAAATAGAACTGCCATATGACCCAGCAATCCCACTGCTGGGCATACACACCGAGGAAACCAGATCTGAAAGAGACACGTGCACCCCAATGTTCATCGCAGCACTGTTTATTATAGCCAGGACATGGAAGCAACCTAGATGCCCATCAGCAGATGAATGGATAAGGAAGCTGTGGTACATATACACCATGGAATATTACTCAGCCATTAAAAAGAATTCATTTGAATCAGTTCAAATGAGATGGATGAAACTGGAGCCCATTATACAGAGTGAAGTAAGCCAGAAAGATAAAGAACATTACAGTATACTAATACATATATATGGAATTTAGAAAGATGGTAACGATAACCCTATATGCAAAACAGAAAAAGAGACACAGATGTACAGAACAGACTTTTGGACTCTGTGGGAGAAGGTGAGGGTGGGATGTTTCGAGAGAATAGCATCGAAACATGTATATTATCTATGGTGAAACAGATCACCAGCCCAGGCTGGATGCATGAGACAAGTGCTCGGGCCTGGTGCACTGGGAAGACCCAGATGAATCAGGTGGAGAGGGAGGTGGGAGGGGGGATCAGGATGGGAATACATGTAAATACATGGCTGATTCATATCAATGTATGACAAAAACCACTACAATATTGTGAAGTAATTAGCCTCCAACTAATAAAAATAAATGAAGAATAAAAAAAGAAAATAGAAAATGGAGCAGGTAATATTTGGTGATATTATCTGCCTTTATATGTATAATAAGGTTATTTTAAAGTTATTTTAAGGTCTTTATGTTTGTTGCTGCTGTTTAATCAATAAGTCATGTCCAACTCTTTTCTGACCCCATGGACCATAGTCCATCAGGCTCCTCTGTCCATGGGATTTCCCAGGCAAGTATACTGGAGTGGGTTGACATTTCCTCCTCCAGGGGATCTTCCTGATCCAGGAATCAAACACACATGGCCTGCAGTGGCAGGCAGATTCTTTACCACTGAGTCACCTGGGACACCCTTTGTTTATGTTCCTGACCTACATATTTGAAGTTCTAATCTATTTGCAATAAGCATAAGCTTTATCATTCTCAAAAGTCTTCAAGTCCCAGTGCTAATTTTATTAACAGAAATATAAAATAATTTCCTGAATTTAAATAATTATTATTGTTGCTTTTTCTCACACACAATACATGCATGGTGTATCCAGTTCAAGGTCTTCAAAGAAACCAAAGGTTGTAGATACTATATATGTTTATATATTCGTATATGTATGTAGCACATGCACACACCAATACAATTACAATCACACATGGTAAATATGAACAGGAAAACCTATATGCATGGTGTATTTTCAGTTCAGAGTCTTTGAAGAAACCAAATGTAGATCTATATATATATACATATATATGTATGGTTATGTATGGTGTTTATATTTACCAAGTTTATATTTATATTTACCACTTTGTAATTGTATTGGTGTCTGTGTTACATATATATATATGGTAAATATAAATATAAACACCATACATATATATGAATATATAAATATATATAGTTATGTAATGCTATATATGTTTTATATATATATATATAATGGTAAATTTATATATGTAATATATATATGGTAAATATAAATATAAATAAATAAAATATAAGTAAATATAAAACTTGGTAAATATAAATACCATACATATATATGAATATATAAATATTTATAGTTATGTAATGCTCACGTATGTCAACTTGTGCTTAGTCACTCAGTCGTTTCAGATTTTGTTACCCCATGGACAGTAGCCCACCAGGCTCCTCTGTCCATGGGTGTTCTCCAGACAAGAATACTGGTGTGGGTTGCCATGCCCTCCTCCTTAGAACATGCTAATTTGAGTGGAATCAAATATGCCTAACAGTATGACTCATTAAGAACTATGAGTGGTAGGAAAAGAATGCCTCAGAAATACCTAATGGGGCAGCTTGAGATTCCATTTCATCAGACATTTGTTAACATCTTAAAAACGTAGAGTGTATGATACTGCTGCTGCTAAGTCGCTTCAGTCGTATCCAACTCTGCGATCCCATAGACGGCAGCCCACCAGGCTCCGCCATCCCTGGGATTCTCCAGGCAAGAACACTGGAGTGTCTTGCCATTTCCTGCTCCAATGCATGAAAGTTAAAAGTGAAAGTGAAGTTGCTCAGTCGTGTCCGACTCTTCGCTACCCCGTGGACTGCAGCCTACCAGGCTCCTCCGTCCGTGGGATTTTCTAGGCAAGATTACTGGAGTGGGATGCCATTGCCTTCTCTAGTGTATGATACTATTCATAGGTATAATCTTCTTTCACATGTTCTTTGTTGGTTATTTAAAGTCTATGGGCATGGTGTCAGAGCTTTCAAGATGGCAAGAGTGGTAAAGAACTCTCCTGCCAATAAAAGAGACATAAAAACATGTTATGCAAGAGATGTAACAAAGTTTTGCCAAAAGAACGCTCTGGTCATAGCAAACACCCTCTTCCAACAACACAAAAGAAGACTCTACATATGGACATCACCAGATGGTAAATACCGAAATCAGATTGATTATATTCTTTGCAGCCAAAGATGGAGAAGCTTTATACAGTCAGCAAAAACAAGACCCGGAGCTGACTGTGGCTCAGATCATGAACTCCTTATTGCCAAATTCAGACTGAAATTGAAGAAAGTAGGGAAAACCACTAGACCATTCAGGTTTGACCTAAATGAAATCCTTTACGACTATACAGAGGAAGTGACAAATAGATTCAAAGGATTAGATCTGATAGACAGAGTGTCTGAAGAAGTACGGACAGAGGTTCATGACATTGTAGAGGAGGCATGGATCAAGGCCATTTCCCCAAGAAAAAGAAATGCAAAAAGGCAAAAAGGTTGATCTGAGGAGGCCTTACAAACAGCTATGAAAAGAAGAGAAGTGATAGGGAAAGGAGAAAAGGAAAGATATACCCATCTGAATGCAGAGTTCCAAAGAATAGCAAGGAGAGATAAGTAACACTTAAATCAGTGATCAATGCAAAGAAATGGAAAACAATAGAATGGGAAAGACTAGAGATCTCTTCAAGAAAACTGGAGATACTAAGGGAACATTTCATACAAAGATGGACTCAATAAAGGACAGAAATGGTATGGACCTAACAGAAGCAGAATATTAAGAAGAGATGGCAAGAATACACAGAAGAACTATACAAAAAAGATCTTCATGACCCAGATAACCACAATGCTGTGATTACTCACCTAGAGCCAGACATCCTGGAATGTGAAGTCAAATGAGCTTTAGGAAGCATCACTATGAACAAAGCTATTGGAGGTTATGCAATTCTAGTTGGAATAATCAAATCCTAAAAGATGATGCTGTTAAATTCTGCACTCAATATGCCAGCAAATCTGGAAAACTCAGCAGTGGCCACATGACTGGAAAAGGTTAATTTCATTCCAATCCCAAAGAAAGGTAATGCCAAAGAATGTTCAAACTGCTGCACAATTGCACTCATATCACATGCTAGCAAAGTAATGCTCAAAATTCTCCAAGCCAGGCTTCAACAGTACGTGAACCATGAACTTCCAGATGTTCAAGCTGGATTTGGAAAAGGCAGAGGAACCAGAGATCAAATTGCCAACATTTGCTGGATCATCAAAAAAGCAAGAGAGTTCCAGAAAGACATCTATTTCTGCTTTGTTCACTACGCCAAAGCCTTTGGTTGTGTGGATTACAACAAACTGTGGAAAATTCTTCAAGAGATGGAAATACTAGACCACCTGACCTGCCTCCTGAGAAATTTGTATGCAGATCAGGAAGCAACAGTTAGAACTGGACATGGAACAACAGACTGGTTCCAAATTGGGAAAAGAGTACATCAAGGCTGTATATTGTCACCCTGTTTATTTAACTTATATGCAGTGTACCTCATGAGAAATGCCAGGCTGAATGAGCACAAGCTGGAGTTGGTGATGGACAGGGAGGCCTGGTGTGCTGCAGTCCATGGGTTAGCAAAGAGTCAGACACGACTGAGCGACTGAACTGACTAAGAGACATTGGTTCAATCCCTGTGTCAGGAAGATTCCCTGGAGTAGGAATTGGCTACCCACTCCAGTAATCATGCCCAGAAAATCCCATGGACAGAGTATCAGTGAGTGCTGCAGTCCATGGGGTTGCAAAGAGTCAGACATGGCTGAGAATCAGACACAACTAAAAACCAAAAGTAGGGGGGAGGCCCTAAGATGGCAGAGGAATAGGATGGGGAGACCACTTTCTCCCCAAAAAAATCCATCAAAAGAACACTGAATGCTGAGCAAATTCCACAAAACAACTTCTGGACGCTGGCAGAGGACATCAGACATCCAGAAAGGCAGCCCATTGTCTTCAAAAGAAAGTAGGACAAAATATAAAAGATAAAAAGAGAGACAAAAGAGTTAGGGGTGGAGACCTGTCCTGGGAGGGAGTCTTAAAAGAGAAGTTTCCAAACACAAGGAAACCCTCTCACAGGAGGGTCTGTGGGGAGTTTTGGAATCTCAGAGGGCAACATAACCAGGAGGAAAAATAAATAAATAAATAAAACCCACAGATTACATGCCTTAACAGCAACTTCCAGCAGAGAAGTAGCCCAGACACTCACATCTGCCACCAGCAAGCAGGGGCTGAACAGGGAGGCGCGGGCTGCATTTCTTAGGGTAAGGACCAGGCCTGAATGCCCTGAGGGCAATCTGAGGGAGCTAATGTGAGATAGCAACCCAAACTGTGGGATAGCCAGAGAGAGAGAAAAAAGAGAGAGAGAGAAAACTATCCCATGAAAAGCCCTAACCTAAGGCACTGCTGGCCCACTCACAGAACAAAGGACTGAGCGAATACCAGAGGAGAGCTAGCCAGCTGTGGACCGGCCCATCCCCTGCCAGAGGCAGGGAGGCAGGCAGGCGGCAGCCAGAACTGGAAAAGGGGCAATCTCGGCCTCAGAGACAGCATCCTCTACCAAACTGCGAGCAGGCTCCCAGTCACTAACCAAGACTTCCTGGGATTCTGGACGGATGACATCCTCTGGAGGGTTGCAGCCAGAGATCAGCTCCCCAGAGGAGACACACAGCAGACCTGAGACGGCGCTCCCACTGTGCACCCAGGAAACTGAGTGGCTGAGACAGGGGAGGCGATAAGATGCTCCCCTCAACCTGGGGAGAGTGCACTCGCCAAGCGCCTGGTCGCCTGAGCTGCTCGGACCTGGGAAGGGCACAAAATGCAGGCCCACCTAGTCTGCGCCTTTGTGGAGTACCCGAGAACCTGAGCCTGAGCGGTTTAGACCTGGGAAGTGCACGCAACCCAGGGCCCGCTTTAGACAGTTCCTTGGCAGAGCAACCTGGAGCCTGAGCAGTGGAGACTGGGAAAGCACACACACCATGAGCAGCGGCAAACCCAATGTGGCCGAGATGATGCGAGCACTCCCCACACACGCCAGTGATATTTGTTTGCAGTCTTCCTCCCTCCCCACAGCACGACTGAACTAGTGAGCCTAAATAAATGATCACCTTCACCCCTTTGTGTCATGGCAGAAATTAGACACTGAAGAGACCTACAAACAGAAGCCAAAATAAACAGAGGGAACCGCTTTGGAAGTGACAGGTGCGACAGATTAAAACCCTGTAGTTAGCACTGACTACGTTGGAAGGGGCCTATACATCTTGAGAAGTATAAGCTGGAACAAGGAACTATCTGAAACTGAACTGGCCCCACACTGCCCACAACAGGTTCAGAGAATTCTTAAATATATTTTTACCATTATCATTTTTTAATTAATTTTTTTAACTTTTAAGTCCTCTATTACTCCTTTAATATTCACTTTTATAACCTACTATTACCTTGCAAAAAAAAAAAAGACCCTATTTTTAAGGAAAACTTCATACATATTTTTTATAATTTTTGTGATTTTTTTTTTAATATTGTATTATTGAGAGTCTAACTACTCTAGATTTTAAATCTTTGCTTTTTGGTATTTGTTATCAACTTTGTACCTTTAAGAATCCAATCTTCAGTACCCATTTTTACTTAGGAGTGTGATAACTGGCTTGATTACTCTCTCCCCCTCCCCCTTTTGACTCTCCTTTTTCTCCCCCAGGTCACTTCTATCTCCTCCCCCTGCCCTTCTCTTCTCTACCCAACTCTATGAATCTCCTTGTGTGTTCTGGGATGTGGAGAACACTTAGGGAACTGATTACTGGCTAGATCTGTCTCTCTCCTTTTGATTCCCACTTTTCTCCTCCTGGTCACCTCTATCTCCTTCCTCCCTCTTCTCTTCTCTGTGTAACTCCGTGAACCTCTCTGAGGGATCCAGACTGTGGAGAACACATAGGGAATTGATTACTGGCTAGATTGCTGTCTCCCCTTTTGATTCCCCCTCTTCTCCTCCTGGTCACCTCTATCTGCCTCCTCCCTCTTCTCTTCTCCATGTAACTCTGTGAACCTCTCTTGGTATCCCTCACTGTGGAGAATCTTTTCACCATTAACCTAGATGTTTTATAATTGGATGGAGTAGTCTTGAGGCTATTGTAAGAATAAGACTGAAAACCAGAGGCAGGAGGCTTAAGTCCAAAATCTGAAAACACCAGAGAACTCCTGACTCCAGGGAACATTAATCCATAAGTGCTCATCCAAAAGCCTCCATACCTACACAGAAACCAAGCACCACCCAAGAGCCAACAAGTTCCAGAGCAAGACATACCACACGAATTCTTCAGCAACAGAGAAACATAGCCCTCAGCTTCAATATACAGGCTACCCAAAGTCACACCAAACCTATAGACATCTCAAAACTCACTATTGGACACTTCATTGTACTCCAGAGAGAAGAAATCCAGCTCCACCCACCAGCACACTGATGCAAGCTTTCCCAACCTTGACAAGCCACTCGTCCAACCCCACCCATAGGGAGGAACCGCCACAATAAAGAGGAACTACAAACTGCCAGACTACAGAAAGGCCACCCCAAACATAGCAATCTAAACAAGATGAAAAGGCAGAGAAATACTCAACAGGTAAAGGAACATGATAAATACCCCCCAAACCAAACAAAAGAGGAGGAGCTAGGGAGTCTACCTGAAAAAGAATTCAGAATAATGATAGTAAAAATGATCCAAAATCTTGAAAACAAAATGGAGTTACAGATAAATAGCCTGGAGACAATGATTGAGAAGATGCAAGAAATGTTTAACAAGGACCTAGAAGAAATAAAAGAGTCAATCAATAATGAATAATGCAATAAATGAGACCAGAAACACTCTGGAGGGAATCAACAGTAGAATAACGGAGGCAGAAGATAGGATAAGTGAGGTAGAAGATAGAATGGTAGAAATAAATAAATGAAGCAGAGAGGAAAAAAGAATTAAAAGAAATGAGGACAACCTCAGGGACCTCAAATCATAGGAGTCCCAGAAGAAGAAGACAAAAAGAAAGGACACGAGAAAATACTTGAGGAGATAAGAGGTGAAAACTAAAATGGGGAAGGAAATAGTCACCCAAGTCCAAGAAACCCAGAGAGTCCCAAACAGGATAAACCCAAGGCAAAAGACCCCAAGACACATATTGATCAAATTAACAAAAATCAAACACAAAGAACAATTATTAAAAGCAGCAAGGGAAAAACAACAAATAACACACAAAGGGATTCCTATAAGGATAACAGCTGATCTTTCAATAGAAACTCTTCAGGCCAGAAGGGAACGTCAGGACATGCTTAAAGGGATGAAAGAGAAAAACCTACAACCCAGGTTACTGTATCCAGCAAGGATCTCATTCAAATATGAAGGAGAAATCAAAACTTTACAGACAAGCATAAGCTCAGAGAATTCAGCACCATCAAACCAGTTCTTCAACGAATGCTAAAGGATCTTCTCTAGACAAGAAACACAGAAAAGGTGTATAAACTCGAACCCAAAACAACAAACTAAATGACAACAGGATCATACTTATCAGTAATTATCTTAAATGTAAATGGGTTGAATGCCCCAACCACAAGACAAAGACTGGCTGAATGGGTACAAAAACAAGACCCCTATATATGCTGTCTACAGGAGACCCAACTCAAAACAAAGAAAACATACAGACTGAAAGTGAAGAGCTGGAAAAAGCTATTTCATGCAAATGGAGACCAAAAGAAAGCAGGAGTAGCAATACTCATATCAGATAAAATAGACTTTAAAATAAAGGCTGTGAAAAGAGATAAAGAAGGACACTACATAATGATCAAAGGATCAATCCAAGAAGATATAATAATTATAAATATATATGCACCCAACATAGGAGCACCGCAATATGTAAGGCAAATGCTAGCAAGTATGAAAGGGGAAATTAACAATAACACAATAATAGTGGGAGTCTTTAATACCCCACTAACACCTATGGATAGATCAACTAAACAGAAAACTAACAAGGAAACACAAACTTTAAATGATACAATGGACCAGTTAGACCTGATTGATATTTATAGGACATTTCACCCCAAAATAATGAATTTCACCTTTTTCTCAAGTGCACATGGAACCTTCTCCAGAATAGATCATATCCTGGGCCATAAATCTAGCCTTGATAAATTCAAAAAAATTGAAATCATTCCAAGCATCTTTTCTGACCACAACACAGTAAGATTAGATGTCAATTACAGGAAAAAAAAAACTATTAAAAATTCCGACATATGGAGGCTAAACAACACACTTCTGAATAACCAAAAAATCACAGAAGAAATAAAAAAAAAGAAATCAAAATATGCATAGAAACAAATGAAAATGAAAACACAACAACCCAAAACCTATGGGACACTATAAAATCAGTGCTAAGGGGAAGGTTCATAGCATTACAGGCTTACCTCAAGAAACAAGAAAGAAGTCAAATAAATAATCTAACTCTACACCTAAAGCAACTAGAAAAGGAAGAAATTAAGAACCCCAGGGTTAGTAGAAGAAAAGAAATCTTAAAAATTAGGGCAGAAATAAATGCAAAAGGAACAAAAGAGACCATAGCAAAAATCAACAAAGCTAAAAGCTGGTTCTTTGAGAAGATAAATAAAATTGACAAACCATTAGCCAGACTCATCAAGAAACAAAGGGAGAAGAATCAAAGCAACAAAATTAGAAATGAAAATGGAGAGATCACAGCAAACAACACAGAAATACCAAATATCATAAGAGACTACTATCAGCAACTATATACCAATAAAATGGACAACTAGAAAGAAATGGAAAAATTCTTAGAAAAGTATAACTTTCCAAAGCTGAACCAGGAAGAAATATAAAATCTTAACAGACCCATCACAAGCATGGGAATTGAAGCTATAATCAGAAATCTTCCAGCAAACAAAAGTCCAGGACCAGGCGGCTTCACAGCTGAATTCTACCAAAAATTTAGAGAAGAGCTAACACCTATCCTACTCAAATACTTAGAAAATTGCGGAGAAAGGTAAACTTCCAAACTCATTCTATGAGGCCACCATCACCCTAATACCAAAACCAGATAAAAATGCCACAAAAGAAGAAAACTATAGGCCAATATCACTGATGAACATAGATGCAAAAACCCTTAACAAAATTCTAGCAAACAACATCCAACAACATATTAAAAAGGTCATACATCATGATCAAGTGGGCTTTATCCCAGGGATGCAAGGATTCTTTAATATCCACAAATCAATCAATGTAATACACCACATTAGCAAATTGAAAGATAAAAACTATATGATTATCTCAATAGATGCAGAGAAAGCTTCTGACAAAATTCAACATCCATTTTTGATAAAAGCCCTCCAGAAAGCAGGCACAGAAGGAACATACCTCAACATAATAAAAGCTATATATGACAAACCCACAGCAAATATTATCCTCAATGGTGAAAAATTGAAAGCATTTCCCTTAAAGTAAGGAACAAGACAAGGTTGCCCACTCTCACCACTACTATTCAACATAGTTTTGGAAGTTTTGGCCACAGCAATCAGAGCAGAAAAAGAAATAAAAGGACTCCAGATAGGAAAAGAAGTAAAACTCTCACTGTTTGCAGATGACATGATCCTCTACGTAGAAAACCCTAAAGACTCCACCAGAAAATGACTAAAGCTAATCAATGAATATAGTAAAGTTGTAGGATATAAAATTAACACACAGAAATCCCTTGCATTCCTGTACACTAACAATGAGAAAACAGAAAGAGAAATTAAGGAAACAATTTCATTCACCATTGCAATGAAAAGAATAAAATACCTAAGAATATATCTACCTAAAGAAACGAAAGACCTATATATAGAAAACTATAAAACACTGATGAAAGAAATCAAAGAGGACACAAATAGATGGAGAAATATATCATGTTCATGGATTGGAAGGATCAATATAGTGAAAATGAGTATACTACGCAAAGCAATCTATAGCTTCAATGCAATCCCTATCAAGCTACCAACAGTATTTTTCACGGAACTAGAACAAATAATTTCACAATTTGTATGGAAATACAAAAAACCTCGAAAGGCCAAAGCAATCTTGAGAAAGAAGAATGGAACTGGAGGAATCAACCTGCCTGACTTCAGGCTCCACTACAAAGCCACAGTCATCAAGACAGTATGATACTGGCACAAAGACAGAAATATAGATCAATGGAACAAAATAGAAAGCCCAGAGATAAATCCATGCACCTATGGACACCTTATCTTTGACAAAAGAAGCAAGAATATACAATGGAGAAAAGACAATCTCTTTAACAAGTGGTGCTGGGAAAACTGGTCAACCACTTGTAAAAGAATGAAACTAGAACACTTTCTAACACCATACACAAAAATAAACTCAAAATGGATTAAAGATCTAAATGTAAGACCAGAAACTATAAAACTCCTAGAGGAGAACATAGGCAAACACTCTCTGACATAAATCACAGCAGAATCTTCTATGACCCACCTCCCAGAGAAATGGAAATAAAAGCAAAAATAAGCAAATGGGACCTAATTAAACTTAAAAGCTTTTTCACAGTAAAGGAAACTATAAGCAAGGTAAAAAGACAGCCTTCCAAATGGGAGAAAATAATAGCAAACAAAGCAGCTGACAAAGAATTAATCTCAAAAATATACAAGCAGCTCCCACAGCTCAATTCCAGAAAAATAAATGACCCAATCAAAAATGGGCCAAAGAACTAAACAGACATTTCTCCAAAGAAGACATACAGATGGCTAACAAACACATGAAAAGATGCTCAACATCACTCATTATCAGAGAAATGCAAATCTAAACCACAATGAGGTACCATCTCTCGCTGGTCAGAATGGCTGCTATCCAAAAGTCTACAAACAATAAATGCTGGAGAGGATGTGGAGAAAAGGGAACCCTCTTACACTGTTGGTGGGAATGCAAAGTAATACAGCCACTATGGAGAACAGTGTGGAGATTCCTTTAAAAACTGGAAATAGAACTGCCATATGACCCAGTAATCCCACTTCTGGGCATACACACTGAGGAAACCAGAATTGAGAGAGACACGTGTACCCCAATGTTCATCTCAGCACTGTTTGTAATAGCCGGGACATGGAAGCAACCTACATGTCCATCAGCAGGCGAATGGATAAGAAAGCTGTGGTACATATACACAATGGAATATTACTCAGCCATTAAAAATGATACATTTGAATCAGTTCTAATGAGATGGATGAAACCGGAGCGTATTATACAGAGTGAAGTCAGAAAGAAAAACACCAATACAGTATACTAACGCATATATATGGAATTTAGAAAGATGGTAATGATAACCCTATATGTGAGACAGCAAAAGAGACACAGATGTATAGAACAGTCTTTTGGACTCTGTGGGAGAAGGCGAGGGTGGGATGACTTGAGAGAATAGCATTGAGACATGTATATTATCGAGGGTGAAACAGATCGTCAGCCCAGGTTCAATGCATGAGACGGAGTACTCTGGGCTGGTGCACTGGGATGACCCAGAGGGATGGGATGGGGAGGGAGGTGGGAGGAGGGTTCAGGATGGGGAACACATGTACACCCATGGCTGATTCATGTCAATGTATGGCAAAAACCACTACAATATTGTAATTAGCTTCCAATTAAAATAAATACATTTTTTAAAAAATAAAATAAATAAAAAAGAATAAAAACCAAAGGTACCTTCAGCTTCATTGAACTCTCACATAGTGGTATCCTTCCCCTCAGCCCAGCTCTTTGTAGCATTTGCTTCAATGGAAAGGAAAAGCTGTATACACTGCTTAAAAGTCTTTCTCAAATATGGCTCAGAACTACTTGAGGTAGTTTTAAAACTATATATTCCTGGGTTCCATCTCAGTTAAAAATGCTTGCTTCTTGGAAGAAGAGCTATGACAAACCTAGACAGTGTATTAAAAAGCAGAAACATCACTTTGCTGCCAAAGGTCTATATAGTCGAAACTATGGTTTTTCCAGTAGTCATGTACAGATGTGAGAGTTGGACCATAAAGAAGGCTGAGCACTGAAGAACTGACGCTTTTGAACTGTGGTGTTGAAGAAGACTGAAGATTCTTGAGAGTCCCTTGGACTGCAAGGAGATCAAACCAGGTAATCCTAAAGGAAATCAATCCTGAATATTCATTGGAAGTACTGATGCTGAAGCTGAAGCTCCAATACTTTGGCCACCTGATGCAAAGAACTGGCTCATTGGAAAAGACCCTGATGCTGGGAAAGATGAATGCAGGAGGAGAAGGGGGTGACAGAGGATGAGAAGGTTGGATGGCATGAACAGCTCAATGCATATGTTTGAGAAAACTCCAGGAGACAGTGAAGGAGAGGAAAGCCTAGTGTGCTGTAGTCCAGTGGGGTTGCAAGAGTTGGACACAACTGAGCAAGTGAACACAACAATATTAAACTCTAAGGGGTTTGACTCTCTGAGGTTTGAGCTTCAGGATCTACATTTTTTCAGTCTCTCTGAGTAATTCATACATTCATTACAATTGTGAATTGCTGCTTTATGATAAGCATAGCATTACTGGTAACAGAGTTGTCTGGCAGCACAAGGTAAAAAGAATGACTTCCTCTACTCCAGCTTTTATGAGATCCTGTTATGTAGCACTGGCCAGATAGATCTCTAACATATAGTTAAATCCTGACTTTGCTGCCCTTGAGACCTCTGGGACCTGGATTTTACTGGGGTAAGAAACCAAGGTGGTAGCTCTAGCCAATGAGACTGGTAAAGGCCTAGTTTTCTCATACCTGGGCTACAGATGGAGAGCTGGTACTGCACCATCTGTATGTACCAGAGGCACCATGAGGAGCTCTGCAGGGAAGCAGTGCTGAAATACATGGGCTCCCATTTCTGTGTGAGTAGTGCTTTTTCACCCTCAAAGTTTTTGGCTAACCAAGGGTCTCAAAAAACCAAAGAGAAAATATACCCTTTGCAGTGTCTCTACATTCTCTCCTGGGTTTCTGATAAAAGGTGATTTTACTGTGTGGCTTCCTATAAAAATCTTTGTCTTCCTTTCTTCTTTGTCTCTTGGTTCAGTTGCCATGATTCATCATTTCTCTACCCTTGTGCCTCGCTCTTACTTTCATTTAAGTAACCTTATTTTTTTTCTGTGGTCTTATATTTTCACTTTTCTGCCCACAAGTTAAATCAGTCTGCTTTTTACTTTGCCTACTCATCACATTCAAGAGCTGAGCTGTTTGGAATGGAATCTCACCTACTTCCACAGAGCTTTTTGCTATTTCATGCTCTTATGACAAGGTCTCCAGGCAGCTGTGAGAAAACTGGCCTATGTGAACTCTCCATTCCCTCAGGATTCTGCTCCAGACAAACATCGTGCAGAGATAACTCAGAAGCTTAAAAGAAGAAAAGAAATCCAGGAGAACATCAATGGAAATACCAAAAAAAGGAAGAAAGGATTCAAAAAATTAAATCCTCCATAAAAACAATAAAAAAAAAAAACTAGCAGAGATTATCAGAATCAACTCTTAGAATTCTGGAAATCACCAAAGGCTCTTTTCCAGAAAAAGGACCCTATCTCTTTAAGGACAGGAAGGTTTATAGGGTTTTTACTTGTCCCAGTCCCATCCCATGGTCTCCAGCAAAGCAGTATCTTTGAAATCTAACAGTCTGTGTTCCTGGAACAGGAAAATGGAACTGAATCTCTTTCAAAGCCTCATTTCCAGAAAAACAAAAACTGAAAAAAAAAAAATGTTACCAACAAATCTGCTCTATGAGAAACACTGGAGGAAGGCATTCAGGCTGAAATCAAAGGATACTAGGCAGTAACTCATATCCACATGAAGAAATGAAGTGCACTATAAGGGAAGTTTAAAAGTACTTAGAGATGAATGAAAAACAATTAACAATATAGCAAAACATACCAGATGCCATGAAAGCAGTGCCTGCCTGCGTGCTAAGTCACTTCAGTCATGTCCAACTCTTTATGACCCTGTGGACCATGGCCCAACAGGCTCCTCTGTCCATGGAATTCTCCAGGCAAGAATACTGGAGTGAGTTGTCATGCAGTCTTCCAGAGGATCTTCCCTACCCAGGGATTGAACCCATATCTCTTATGTCTCCCGCATTGGCAGGCGGGTTCTTTACCGCTAGCACCACCTGGGAAGCCCAATGAAAGCAGTATTAAGAGGGAAATTTATAGCTATAAATGCTTGCATTTAAAATGAACAAAGATCTCAAATCAATAACTTAGCTTTCCACTTTAAAAAAAAAAAACAACTAGAAAACTGGAAAAGAAAGAAAAAACTAAACCCAAATAGGCAGTGGGAAGGGATTAATAAATATTAAAACAGAGATAGATCAATTCAACATTGTACTGAAGATATTAGTCAAGGCAATTAGGCAAGAAAAGGACCTAAAAATATCCAGATCAGGAATAAATGAGATAGTAGTGATCATTACATAACTTTATGAATAAACCAAAACTACAGATTTATAATTTCAGTGGGGAGTTTATAGTATGTGAATTATCTCTCAATTGAATAAAAGTGAGTCTCATAGGTCGTTATAAAAATTCTGTTCATTTGCTTACTTGTTTGTTTAAAAAAAGAAAAGAAAAAAAAAAACCCCAAAGGTCTGTACTAACCATTTTTCTTTGACTTCTTCCCTTTTCCTATATGATACGTTATATCATAACTCACCGGTTTCCTTTTTTTCTGCTAGCACATGGAGAGAAACATGAGGAATTAATTACTTTAGGGAGTCCAGATTCCCACACTATTAGTGAGGGACAAAAATCTTCAGGAACTTCTAAAGCAACAAGAAAAGGTAAAGAAAAGTCTTCTGAGAAAGAAAAGACAGCCAAAGAAAAACAAGCACCTCGCTTTGAGCCTCAGGTGGGTGCAAAGCTTTTTCTTATCAGAATCACTTAACAGCTTTAGGCTCATTGGGTCACTGTTTAACCTTATCTTTTAAGGAAAAAAATCAAAAAGTTCCATCTCCTTGTGTCCAGCAATCATCTGGATACTTTAAATACATTCCTTGGACATCTTCTGTAAGCAGTCTTCTTTAGTTTAGTATCAAAAATCATTAATTGAGCTTTTAATAGGTAAGATGTTTGGGGGACTTGGATTTCTAATGTTAATATTATACAACCCTTACCTTCAAAGAACTCACAGTCTCATGGAGGAGACTGAAGGTAAAAAGAGAGCTGTGATGTTACATATGATATGCACAGTGGTAGAAAGGATAGGTACCTCTGCCTAGAGGAATCCTGAACTGAGTCAGTGATCAAAGACATGCTGAGGCAAAATCCAACACAATCTGGTTTTTTAGTCGCTAAGTTATGAGGTAAGAGGCTGGAAAGGTAAGTAAGGGTCAAGTGGAGAGGAGCCTTCAAGCCTGGTTAGAAAGGTGGGACTCTATAAACCAGGGATCTGATTCCAAATTTTTTCGCTGCCAGTTAAGTAATCCCAATGATTAGGGGTAAGGAGGAGTATGTGGGTGGGAAATTTGAGGAGTATGAGTACAATCCTAAAGATACTCAGATTCAAGCTGTTTAAACACTGAACTCAAGGCAAATTATCTGTAAGGACAAAATCTTCCCATCATTGGTGATTGCAGCTTAGGCTATGCAGGGCTGGGAGGTGGGAGGTGGGGCCTTTAAGAAGTGTATTGACATGATGAGATTTACATTTCAGATACTTTGATGACTTTACGGGTATGAAATTAAAGGCAAAAAGACTAGAGATAGGAAGACCATCAGAAGGCCGCACAATAGTCCAAACAAGAGTACAAGCTGTTTCAGATACAGGTCAAAGAAAGGAAGAAGAAGACAAAGAACTAGCTAAGAAACAAACTCAGTATGTAGTTATTAATCCAAAGGGATGACAAACAGCAAGAAGGAACAAAGGGTATCTCCCAGTTTGGTTAACCAAATAGTATATTGGTAGTAAAACAGACACTAAAGAAAAATGAACAGATTCAAAGATGATGACTCCATTTTCCCATACTCCAGTCATAGAAATACCTGTCCACTTGCATTTTCAAGATGTAATTTCTTAGCTCTTGGAGTATGCCTTTGGAAACATTGAAAGGTAAATAACCTTAACTTAACTTCCACTGGCGGCAAGAGGAAACTGAGGGGCTAATAGGGTTCAGGGTGCTGCTCTTCTGTTTGCATTGAAAGCTCAGCTGTTGCAAGCCAGCTCCAGTCCAATGTCAACGCCAGGAAGAGGAGAATTGCCACTGCTACAGAAGCAGTTTCAGCCTGCATCCCATAATGCAAATGGTCTTTTGAAGAAGTAGAGAAGCAAGCAACTGTATTTCTTAGGCCCACCTCAGCATTATTGGAGGATAAGCCACATCAGCCTACAAAGAGGATTTCGTATAAGCAAAATGAAATGTAAACAGACCAAAATGAAGCACATACTTCAAGTAACACTGGTACTCTACAAGCAACCAAGGTTTATATATTAGAATTTTTAAATTTAGCATTTGTGCTCCTAAGGGACTTAGAAAAGTGAGCATTCATATGTCACCCTTGAAGTTTGTTTCAAAGGCTGTTTTGGCAATCAGAGTGAAGTGATTTCATGTTTAGCTCAGTAAGGCAAGTTATCAAATATTAAGAAAAGTATCCTATAGTGGCCAATGAAAACAGGTAAATGTTAAGCAAACTGCCAAATCTCTGAAAAAATAGTGTTGAATCAGCAGAAAAGAGAAGTCAGGGTATAAAGATGAAGAAAGAGTAAACAAAGTCATTTTCATAGCATAAATGGTTTACCCACACAATTTGTAGAGTCATTCTACCTTTTATCAAATCATATTAATTCATACTTGAAAGATGAGGGGGAAAGTCTCAAAAAAAGGAAATAAACATTTCCAAGACAAATTATAAATTGAAAGTAGAAACACTGAAAAGAGAAAATACAATTCTTCAGTTACTGGTGTCCTGACTTGTAAGAAGCTGGACTCAGAATCTTCTTTATATGCTATGGACAAGCTTTTAAGTCCAAGTGGGACACCTGAGCTTCCTCTAGTTTCTATTAATACTAAACAAAGTACTGCAAATTCTCTTACTCATTTCAATGAAGGTGGACGAGCTTTAGTATAGGTAGGTATACTGGTGTACTCGTTACCAAATTAAAGTATGATTCAGTTCCAGGAAGAGGCAGTTAAAAGTAAGCAAGACTAGGAGCAAAGACAAAAATGGAGAGAAGAAAAAACATTTACCTCTTCAACAAGAAAAAACTGCCAGGATAAGTATTGATGACAGAATCTGGGCATTCATTCAAGCATTAAGAACAACTGACCCAAAGCTCTGCATTAATGGATTGAAGAAGTGACTTTCATCTTCAGAAATTTCCTGAGGGAAAAGGAGTGGCTGCCAAGGAAAGAATTATTCCATATTTTTTAGAACTGAGACAAATTAAAGATGGCATTTTTCAGACTGCAGTTAGAAAAATGTTGGCTTTACTTTGGCTACATGAATCCAGTGAAAGGAAGAACTTGCACAATTGATGATGGAGGAATAAGGGATGTGACAACTCTTCAGACATTATGGAAATCAGTGGAACTCACACACAAACCAGTTTATCAGTTCTTTGACTGCATTTGTGGTGGAAGTACAGGCACCATATTAGCTTCATGTTGGAATCGTTTCATATGTCCTTGGGAGAATGTAAGGAACTCTGTCAAAAATGAAGATAAGATGTGTTTTCACAAAATGTCATCATTGGAACTGTCAAAATGAATTGGAGCCCTGCATTTTATGATAGTCAAACTTTGGGAAATATTCTCAAGGATAGAATGGGATACACACTAATGATAGGAATAGCAAGAAATCCCAGAAGTCTTAAGGTAGCTGCAGTAGGTACCATGGTAAACAGAGGGATAATGCCAAAAACAGCTTTTATTACTAGCTCTTAGTAGTCGGAAGGCTGTCAGTATAAGATGTGGTAGGCCACCAGAGCTGCATCTGCTGCTCCAGGCTACTTTGCAATGTGTGCATTTGGAAAATGATCAAGAGGGAAGTTTGCTTCCAACTAAACCTTCAGTATCAGCAATGAATGAGTGTAAATGTCTTTGGTCAGACATCCCATTAGTGTGCCTAGGACATTGAATGTTGGGCACTGGACGTTATGAGAGTGATGTGGGAAACACTGTGACAGACACACGCTTGAAAACCAAGCTGAAGTTACCAACAGCGCTGCAGATGCAGAAAAACCCATGTAATACTCGACCTTCTGTTATTTCCTGTTACCTATTTTAGATTCAATCCCATAATGTGCAGACACTTACCTCTAGATGAAAACTGAAACGAAAACCTGGATAAGATTCAGGTAAAAGGGTTGAAGTCCATAGAAAGAAAATAAGGAAAAAATGGAAAAACTTGCAAAAATATTGTCCAGAAAAGTTATTCAGAAAGCTAATGATTGGATAAAACTAAAAGTGGACATGTGTGAAAGCCTTCTGTTCTTTTCCAAACTGTGAGGAATGCGTGCATATTCTCCAAAATGAAAGTCTGTTCAGAAGATACATTAAGTTTAGTATGGAATTGTGGGATTCAGCATGAGGTAACTTTCAACACCCAAGAGTTCTAGGGAATCCTGAAAAAAATGATGTTTAGACCATCAGGTGAGGCACAAAGGGTATGTTTGCTTTCAGAATTCATATGGGAGTTGGGTTTTATGACAATAATAATGAACTAAGCTTTAGGGATCTTAATATTGTACTAGCTGATTTTAGTAGCTTTTGGAATGATATTGTTTGATTTGTTTGAAAATTTATTAACATATGAACCAGACATCATATACTTTGCATTTTTGCTTTAGTCACCAAAATCATGTTGAATTTATTTGATCACTGGTCTTATTTCATATGAAGAAGCTAATCTCTGCCTAAATTTACATTACTTATGTTCTCACTAGCTGTATTCTACAGTCCAAATGTTGCCTTTTAGTGTAATATCATCTGAAAAAAATGCAGAAAAATGGAACATTCTTTATCAAATTACAATTATGTTTGAAATGTGAAAGAATCAGATGATATTTTCTATTCAAAATGTGTTTCTTGCAACATTATGTGGCTCAAAAATATAGATGAAGGTCCAATCAACCACTTTTTTTGCCTTGAAACTTCAAGATAATGTTTAGTGTTAACTTTTCTAAATGTAACTCCAGTTTATCATTCACTGATATAAAATCAATTATTTAAATTTCCTGAGAAAATAGTCCTGTCATTAACAACTACAATGAAACTATTCCAAGTTAAAGCAAATAAGCTAAATTCAATCCATAAATTCTTACAGACACGTGGCCTTCCCTTAGTTCTTCAAAGTGTTCCCTTCCCTAATCAAAACTTTATCCTGGAGAAGTTTCTTAAAAATTTATTTATCAAGCAGTATGAAAGATGGCAAGAGCTTATGTGCTGTGCTTTAGAAAGAACAAATAAAAGAATTTCCAATTGTGAGATTTAAATTTTCATCAGAGTAGCAAGGGAATATTGTAGAAAGCTAGGAGGTCTTTTTGGTAACATTAAAACCAAACTGCTTATGAAAACTTCATTCAATGTCCTCTCCCCCCCCAATCTCTACTTCCCCATCTGCATTATGTAATATGGATAATTGACATTGTGTCAGTCTTATGGAAAGTGCTAGAAACCACATCAGATTCAAGCTCCTCTGCCTACCAGATTGCTACACATAAGTCTCAGTTTTCTAGACATTTTCAAGTCCTATGACAATCAGCTCCCAGTCTAAGGTGCATGAAAGTGATCCTACAAGACATCAAAATGTTATCTTTCATAACAAATGTATATCAATATATTCAGACTTGGAAATAACTATTTCTGCCCTCATGTAAAGAGATGGTATAAATGAGCCTAAGTGGAATTTAGAATTATTTATAGTTTTTAGTTGAAATTTGCATACAGTGAAATACAGCAATATTAAATATACACTTCAGTGAGATGAATTTTGACAAGTGCACTCATCATGTAACCCATGTCTCTGTCAAGGTTTAGGTTATAGCCCATTTCCCTAAGCTTAGCAATTCCCCTAAACCTCTCCACAGTGGATTCTGTCATCCCCACACCTCTCCCACAAGCAAGTTTTGCCTGTCCTGGAATTTCATACAAATGAATCATACAAGATGTACTATTCTATTATTTCAGTATATTGTCTGTGTGAACTTCAATCACATGATGGTGTACATTAATAGTTTATTACTTTTTGATGTTAAGTAGTAGTCCATGTGAGCTTCCCAGGCGGCTCAGTGGTAAAGAATCTGCCTTCCAAAGCAGGAGAGATAGGTTTGATCCCTGGATTGAGAAGATCCCCTGGAGAAGGAAATAGCAAGCCACTCCAGTATTCTTGCCTGGGAAATCCCATGGACAGAGGAGCCTGATGGGCTTACCGTTCATAGGGCCGCAAAGAGTCTGATACAACTTCCCAACTAAACAACAACAAAGTAATATACTACAGTTTGTTTATCCATTCATCAATTGACAGATGTTTATATCGTTTTCCTTTTTCTGGCTGTTATGAATGAGGCTATAATAAATGTTCTTTTCCAAGTCTTTTTGCAAGCACATGTTTTCATTTCTCTTGGGTAAAATACTTAATAGTGAAATTATGGATCATAAGGTAAAATCTAGACCCTTTTGAAAGGAAGAAAGCATCTGACCCAAACTTTTTCACTGTGCCTTGTCAGATGTACGCTGTCCACCCTCAACAAGAAGACCCAAATAAACCCTACTGGATTCTGAGGCTGGTCACTGAGCACAATGAAGCAGACTTTTTTGAAGTGAAAAAAGATACAGAACGGGCAGATGAAATCCGAGCCATGAAGCAAGCCTGGGAGATGACGGAGCCAGGAAGATCAATCAAGGTTATCTGAGTCTGAGAAATTATCCTTTACCTTTCACTCCTGGGCGTGGTCTGAAGGAAGAGCCATATTGGTGAAACCACATAGTCTACTTTAGGAAATATCTGAAATTTTGTCAGCCATCAACTAACTAAATATTAAAACCACATTTGGACACATTGTGAAATGTTATTAATACTGTCTGGATACCCAGATGACTTGCAAAAGCAAGCACATTATGGTACCACTTATGGCCCAAACCTTAGGTCACCTTGTTCTTTCACATCATCTGGGATTAACACTCTGTGTCCTTAACACTGCCAACTAAAAAAGCATTAAAATGTCTAATACATGCTTTCAAGTACTCTGAACATGCCTTGGATAAAGAGGAAGCATGCACTGCCCTTGTGAAATACACATACTTTATGATTCCTCCTCTCTCTATTTTATATAAGAATCATTGCCATAGTGAAATATTGTTATTACATGTGTTTCATATCCCCAACTCAGGGTAATTGAGACAGATGAAAAAAGTTCAGGAGCAACTGGATCTAAGCTGGCCTACCCAGTGACTAAGTTTTAGGACTGCTTCTTCACTAGTTCTCACAAATCACTGTCAAAATCACGAATGGTTCAGAATTTTTTTCGTTGATGATTGGTAAGAGCTGGCCTGGACCAGACTGCCATATTCATTGACATTTCCCCTTGTCACGAGTACTGTTGAGATGGTGTTTCCTGGACTATGTGTTGATGCTGTCTATCTTTTAGGCTGCCCAGGCTCGTCTCCATTATCTCAGCCAGTTCATTAGGAAAACGCCTGATGCTGAGTGCATGCCTATGTCTGAAAGCCAAATCAAAGCCGGGGAAGAAGGTCAGTGGGCCCTGTCCCGGCTGCCCCAAGCATGGAGCCGTTACCTGCACTTCTTAAGAGCTAGTCAACAAGTCGTGCTTGCCAAAAAGAAAAGATTCAGCATCTATTTCCTTATAGTACTGTAAAGTCATGGACTGTTCAATAAGAAAATAGGTTCTGAAGCATTTTCTTCTTACCAAGCAGATGTTCACTTTGTCCCCAAGTAGATATGATTTTTACCAATTAAGAAAAGATGAAACCAGAAATAAGGGTGCAGTCTAGAAAGTAGCAGTATATGAACTTGAAGGCAGGGATACAACTTTAAATCTGGCACTTTTCTAATCCCAGTAACAATAAATAATAGCAATAAGAATCATAGTAATGAAGTTAACTACTTTTATTGAGTGACTTGCTTGGGTCTGGGACTATGAAATACTAATCAGGTGCTATTGTTTAGTTGCTAAGTCTTGTCCAACTCTTTGTGACCCCATAGACTGTAATCCACCAGGTTCCTCTGACCATAATTTTCTAGGCAAGAACACTGGAATGGGTTGCCATTTCCTTCTCCAGAGAATCTTCCCTACCCAGGGTCAAACATGCATCTCCTGCATTGGCCGACAGATTCTTTACCTCTGTCTCATCTAATACTCACATCATCCCACTGATATATAACATTATTTCCAACTTACCAGGACACAGACCCAGAGTAATTTTCTAAATTCACAAGCTACCAAGAAACAGCCAGCATGCAGATAGTGCTCTTCATCACCCGAGTCTTCCCACAAATACTCATCTGCCTACATCTATCACCACACTGAACTGTCCAGGGAGGCTAAAGACATTCACTTCACAAATTGTGCTTTTCCACTTTCACATCTTCAGGAGTATAACTCAATAATTGTTATAAAAGTAATTTTCCATAACTTTTCATATGAAAAGTGTAAACAATAAATTTCATCCTAATCCTGTTTTTCTGGGGTGGGCACAAAGTTCTTTTGTTTATTACCTGACTTTAACCCATGGCAACTATGAGGTAGACCTTACTATTTATTCCTATTTTATAGCATTAGACAAAAACTCAGAGGGTCATCTTATTCTTCCTACATCATATATCTAAAAATTGACAAAAATTGAAATATTTCTAACTCTTAAAGTACTCGCTCCTATATTAAGTAGAGTCTAATGTAATGGCTTTCTGGGTAGCTCAAACAGTAAAGAATCTTCCTGCAATGCAGGAGACCTGGGTTCAGTTCCTGGGTTGGGAAGATCCCCTGGAGAAGGGAATGGCAACCCACTCCAGTATTCTTGCCTGGAGAATCCCATGGACAGAGGCGCCTGGTGGGCTACAGTCCTTGGGGTCACAGAGTTGGACACAACTAAGTGACTAATACTTTCACTTTCTTTTCAACGTAATGTTAGGAATATAAAGGTGAATAGAATGCAGTCCTTGTTCATTAAGCTCTAGATTTTATTATTAATTTTTTAAATTTTATATTGTTTATGTAAAAGAAAATTTATCGTACTGAGTACTTTTTAAAAATGGCAAAGAAGATTTTATTCAAGACCGTTGTAGGAGAAGAGAGATTGAACTCAATTCTGAACACAACAGAAACAAGTGAAGATTTGTAACAAGCAGGGAACTAATGAAAAAATACTTCTATGAATTTGTTTAGGTATCAAGGGTCAGGGAAGAGAAATTTGATTAAATATCAAGTGAGGAGGATAAGAAGTTTAATTGGATATCAGTGGTGGGAAGATTCTCAATAAACTAGTTTAGCTGGATTCTTTGCTAAAACTGGGATTCACCACCAGTTAAGGACAAAGCTGAGTGGAGAACAGAGCTCAGAGAAGGCTGACCTTATGTAAACTACAGTTAATAAAGACACATATTTTTTTTCATTTATTTTTATTAGTTGGAGGCTAATTACTTTACAATATTGTAGTGGGTTTTGTCATACATTGACATGAATCAACCATGGTTTTACATGTATTCCCCATCCCAATCCCCCCTCCCACCTCCCTCTCTACCCGCTCCCTCTGGGAAAGACACATATTTTAATTGAACAACTTGGTGTATTTTCACATACATGTATACTCAGGAGCCACTGTTCAGATCATGATAAAACATCTCAGTAGTCCTCTTCATTCTCTTTCCTAGAATTTTCCTTCCTCAAAGAAACCATTTGTCTGATCTCGATCACGATGAATTAATTTTTCCCATTCTTGAACTTTACATATTTATGTATTCTATATGTCTTGTTATTTTTGTGTGTGTGACTTCATAGAATGCAAGGTTTTTTTTTTAGTGCTGCATATGTCGTATTTAGTAGTAACATCTTCAAGTGCCATAAGAGAGTCAGATAAAAAGAGTGCCATGAATTTTGATAACAAAGAGTCTATACCCATCAGGGAGCATACTGTGGAAGAAGTGGCAAGTAGGCAAGGGCATGAAGGATCTACCAAAGTCAACAAACAGTGAAAGTGGAGGATCTTCCCCAGCAGGGAAGGAAGAGCGCGATCAGAGCTTACGGAGGGAAAATATCAGTAAGTATTGCCTTTATTGGTAAGATAAATCCATATTTTGAAATAGAGATTCTGGAAAAGATATTATGTTAACATATATGATGGCTAGGGTTGAACACAGAAAAATATGCATATAGGATTCATAAGTCTTCATTTTAATTACTAGAGTGGTGATCTGCTCAAGGACCTGATTAATAAACACTTAAAGATAAAAGTGAAAATTTCTTTCTGTAGTGATAGCATATACAATTGTCACTAAATATAGATTCTTTTTTTTTGTTTTATCTATAGTGTCCTACATCTTTTATAACCAATGTTAAATATTTGTGTTCCTCTATTCTAACACAAAATTTTCCACTATATACATACTATATATTCCATTATATTATATATAGAGAGAGATTGATTGATTGATTATTCAGTTGCTAAGTCATGTTCAACTCTTTACAACCGCATGGAATGCAGCATGCCAGGCTTCCCTGTCCTTCACCATCTCCTGGAGTTTGCTCAAACTCATGTCCATTGAGTCAATGATGCCATCCAACCATTTCATCCTCCGTCACTGCCTGCTCTCCTGCTCTCCTGCCCTCAATCTTGCCCAGCATCAGGGTCTTTTCCAATGAGTCAGTTCTTTGCATCAGGTGGCCAAATGTGTGTGTATGTGTATGTGTGTGTGTGTATACACAACATATTTATCTATTCATCAGCTGATGACACTCAGGTTGCTTCTATATTTTGACTATGGTAAATAGTGCTGCTAAGGAACATGTGCATTTGAGGTGCATGTATCTTTTTTGAAATAGTGTTTCCATTTTCTTCAGCTATATACCCAAGAGTGGAATTCAGATATATACCCTGGAGTAGATCATATGGTAGCTCTATTTTTAGTGTTTTAAAGAGCTTCCAGACTCTTTTCCACAGTGGCTGCACCAATTTACATACTCACCAGCAGTGTACAAGCATTCCCTTTTCTCCACACCCTTGCCAAAAATTGTTTATAGTCTCTTTGACAATAGTCATTCCAAAGGTGTGAAGTGATACCTCATTGTGGTTTTGGCTGGCATTTCTCTGATGATTAGCATGCTGAGCATCTTTTGATGTGCCTATTTGTCATTTGTATGTCTTCTTTGGAAAAAATGTATATTCAGGTCTTCTGTCCATTTTTAATCAGATTGGTTTTTTTGATATTGATTTGTATGAGCTATTTATATATTTTAGATGTTAACTGCTTATGAGGATATAGTTTTGGGTAATAAGGAGGGTTCACAAAACAGAGGACAGGTAAGAATGAGTAGGGATGGCAGATCTAGAGACCAAAGCAGCCTGTCCTCAAGCAAAAAATTCTTCAAAGCACTCTTAAATATGTCTTATCATTTTATATTAAAATCAAATGATAAGGTTATAATAAAATAGAATGTCTTATCATTTTCTTTTAATATAAAATGATAAGTTTAATTATACACCACCAAAAAGAAATTTACTTACCCTCCCACCAAAAAGGGATGCGCTATCGTGTGGTTCTAGGACTTCATATGGCACAGAAACTCTGCTTGTACCCCAGATCCTGCTGCTGTAGCAGCAGCCCTGCTTGAGAACCACAGGTCCAGTTATCCAGCTCTTCTCTGGGACTTTGTGGGTTCCTCCCACCTCTGCTGCTGGTGCATCACAAATTGGCCCTCACTCCTAAAGACGCCTTCCCCATAGGCGATTGTAGACCCTGTGTCAGCCTTACATGCTCTGGGCTTTACATTGGTATGCACATACACACATACATTGGAGAAGGAAATGGCAGCCCACTCCAGCATCCTTGCCTGGAGGATCCCATGGACAGAGGAGCCTGGGGGGCTACAGTCCACAGGCTCGGAAGAGTCAGACATGACTTAGCCACTGAACAGCAACATATGTGTGTGCCATGATGCTTCAGTTGTGTCCAAGTCTTTGCAACCCTGTAGACTGTAGCACGCCAGGCTCCTCTGTCCATGGGATCCTCCAGGCAAGAATACTGGAGTAAGTTGCCATGCCCTACTTGGGGGGATCTTCCCAACTCAGGGATCAAACCCACGTCTCTTGTGTCTTCTGCATTGGCAGGCAGGGTCTTTACCACTAGCACCACCTGGGAATCCCCATATAGCAACATACATATATATGTATGTATATTTATTTACTCATTTGTTTGTGACTCTTCAAATACTACCCTACTCTTGCTACTATCTTCATATATAATAGGTAACTTAGAACAACTTCCTCCATAATGCCAGAGGACATGTAAACAATATCATTATTGATTTCACATCCAAGCATTTTTTTTGCAACACCAAGCCATCATCAAGTTCGAGCTCAGACTTGGCTTTCAACTTCCCTATTATTTCTGGGGGCCTTGGAAAGTGCCTTGGTCTTTATTCCCAAACTTCTCTCCAGGCTTTACAATAAGTGAATGGATCTTCCCTGGTGGCTCAAGATGGTAAAGAATCTGCCTACAATGCAGGAGACCCGGGTTCAATCCCTGGGTCAGGAAGATCTCCTGGAGAAGGAAATGGCAACCCACTCCAGTGTTCTTGCCTGGAAAATCCCATGGATGGAGGAGCCTGGTAGGCTATAGTCCATGGGGTCGCAAAGAGTCGGACACGACTGAGCGACTTCACTCACTCATCCTTCACCCTGCCTTTTAAATGGTTATTTTCTTACTATCCACAATGAAAAGTTTTCTGCTGATTCTGTTGCAAACTGAAACTTTTATAGGATACAATAAAATGATCCAGTGATGAGTAATTGCTATAAAAATATTTCTAAATGTATACTCTCAGGACTCATCTCATAGAGTACCCGTTTGCAGACAGGTCAGCACACACGCACACAAACACACACACACACACACACACACACACACACACACACACACACTGAGCTACACTGT
This sequence comes from Cervus elaphus, assembly GCF_910594005.1. Classification (NCBI taxonomy): domain Eukaryota; kingdom Metazoa; phylum Chordata; class Mammalia; order Artiodactyla; family Cervidae; genus Cervus; species Cervus elaphus. The sequence goes on from NC_057840.1 coordinate 30,408,094, forward strand.
TATGGAAGTCCAAGTCCATACTCTGCTTACCCCTTATTCTGTGCACACATGCTCAGTCGCGTCCAACTCTCTTGTGACCCCATGGACCGTAACCTGCCAGGTTCCTTTGTCCATGGGATTTTCCACCGAAGAATACTGGAGTGGGTTGCCATTTCCTTCTCTGGGGATCTTCCCAATGCAGGGATCAAACCCACATCTCCTACATCTCCTGCACTGTTAGGTGGATTCTTTACCACTGCGCCACCTGGGAAGCCCCTTATTTGGGTACACTTTATTCTGATAGAACAGTTTTACAGATGAACATGAAGATTAACCTTCTCAGCCCCTTTTACACCCTCTCTGTTAAAATAAATATTATTTGGCAGGATGTAAAAGAATACAAACATTAATTAATCAAAAGCATTTTCTTTCCAGTCAGAGTCAGCAGAGTTGGTGTCTCATAGAAACAATTCAAATTTTAATGCCAAAAATAAATGCAACAAAAGTAGATATGTTCCTAAGAAAAACTCTTGAACTTTAGAAATCTAAGATCACAGACCAACCATAATTTAAAAAACAAGTTATTTACCACTGGTTTCTAGAAGAGTCCTATTGTATATAAGATGCCAATATTTTAGGGATATTTTATTTAATGTTATAAAGTGAAAAACATGACTGAATTTCTGTTTTAATGATGGAGCAAAGTTGGAGTTTGTAGTATGGTATTCTTTTTTCTCACTTGTATCCTGCTGATAAAGGCATACTTTTGAAAAATGAAAAACTAATGATACTGTTTTTAATGCTTATAAAATTTTGCATTAGATTATATTTAGGAATGAATAATCCCTTTTAATAAGTTGTTATGAATTAATCACTTTACAATGTTCCTGGAGACTTTTACAACCACATGTGAAAATCAAGATTAAATGGTCAATGGGAGATTGGGATTTTTTCCATGGCACAGTGAAAACTTGACATAGCCCAAAAAACAATGATAAAATGGAAAAAATTGATTAAGAAACATTTCAAAATTCCCAAGGTGTACAACTAATAAAATATTTAATAAAAATAAAAATAAATTAACTTAATTATATGATTTTCCTATCCTGTAAAAATAATCATGAACTTGGTGACTTAAAACAATGCAAACTTTCTGCAGTTCTCAGTTCAGTTCAGTTCAGTTACTCAGTCATGTCCTACTCTTTGCGACCCCATGGACTGCAGCATGCCAGGCCTCCCTGTCCATCACCAACTCTCAGAATCTACCCAAACTCATGTCCATTGAGTCGGTGATGCCATCCAACTGTCTCATCCACTGTCATTCCCTTCTCCTCCTGTCCTCAATCTTTCCCCAAATCAGGGTGTTTTCAAATGAGTCAGCTCTTCGCATCAAGTGGCCAAAGTACTGGAGTTTCAGCCTCAACATCAGTCCTTCCAATCAACACCCAGGACTGATCTCCTTTAGGATGGACTGGTTGGATCTCCTTGCAGTTCAAGGGACTCTCAAGAGTCTTCTCCAACACCACAGTTCAAAAACATCAATTCTTCCCCACTCAGCTTTCTTTATAGTCCAACTCTCACATCCATACATGACCACTGGAAAAACCATAGCCTTGACTACACGGACCTTTGTTGGCAAAGTAACGTCTCTTTAATATGCGGTCTAGATTGGTCATAACTTTCCTTCTAAGGAGTAAGCGTCTTTTAATTTCAAGGCTGCAATCACCATCTGCAGTGATTTTGAAGCCCAGAAAAATAAAGTCAGCCACTGTTTCCCCATCCATTTGCCATGATGTGATGGGACTGGATGCCATGATCTTAGTTTTCTGAATGTTGGGCTTTAAGCCAACTTTTTCACTCTCTTCTTTCACTTTCATCAAGAGGCTCTTTAGTTCTTCACTTTCTCATAAGGGTGGTGTCATCTGCATATCTGAGGTTATTGATATACCTCCCAGCAATCTTGATTCCAGCTTGTGCTTCTTCCAGCCCAGCGTTTCTCATGATGTACTCTGCATATAAGTTAAATAAGTAAGGTGACAATATGCAGCCTTGACGTACTCCTTTTCCTATTTGGAACCAGTCTGTTGTTCCATGTCCTGTTCTAAGTGTTGCTTCCTGACCTGCATACAGGTTTCTCAAGAGGCAGGTCAGGTGGTCTGGTATTTCCATCTCTTGAGGAATTTTCCACAGTTTATTGTGATCCACACAGTCAAAGGCTTTGGCATAGTCAATAAAGAAGAAATAGATGTTTTTCTGGAACTCTCTTGCTTTTTCGATGATCCAGAGGCTGTTGGCAACTTGATCTCTGGTTCCTCTGCCTTTTTTAAATCTAGCTTGAATATCTGGAAGTTCACTGTTCACGTATTGCTGAAGCCTGGCTTGGAGAATTTTGAGCATCACTTGACTTGTGTACGAGATGAGTGCAATTATGCAGTAGTTTGAGCATTCTTTCGCATTTTCTTTCTTTGGGATTGGAATGAAAACTGACATTTTCCAGTCCTGTGGCCACTGCTGAGTTTTCCAAATTTGCTGGCATATTGAGTGCAGCACTTTCACAGCATCATCATTCAGAATTTGAAATAGCTCAACTGGGGTTCCATCACCTCTGCTAGCTTTGTTCATAGTGATGCTTTCTAAGGCCCTCTTGACTTCACATTCCAGGATGTCTGGCTCTAGGTAAGTGATCACACCATTGTGATAACTGGGTCGTGAAGATCTTTTTTGTACAGTTCTTCTGTGTATTCTTACCACTTCTTCATAATATCTTCTGCTTCCGTTAGGTCCATGCCATTGCTATCCTTTATTGAGCCCATCTTTTCTTGAAATGTTCCCTTGGTGTCTCTAATTTTCTTGAAGAGATCTATAGTCTTTCCCATTCTATTGTTTTCCTCTGTTTCTTTGCATTGATCGCTGAGGAAGGCTTTCTTATCTCTCCTTGCTATTCTTTGGAACTCTGCATTCAAATGGGTATGTCTTTCCTTTTCTCTTTCGCTTTTCACTTCTCTTCTTTTCACAGCTATTTGTAAGGCCTCCTCAGACAGTGATTTTGCTCTTTTGCATTTCTTTTTCTTGGGGATGGTCTTGATCCCTGCCTCCTGTACAATGTCATGAACCTCTGTGCATAGTTCATCAGGCACTCTGTCTATCAGATCTAGTCCCTTAAATCTGTTTTTCACTTCCACTGTATAGTCATAAGGGATTTGATTTAGGTCATATCTGAATGGTTTAGTGGTTTTCCCCACTTTCTTCAATTTAATTCTGAATTTTGCAATAAGGAGTTCATGATCTGAGCCACAGTCAGCTCCAAGTCGTGTTTTTGCTGACTGTATAGAGCTTCTCCATCGTTGGCTGCAAGGAATATAATCAATCTGATTTCGGTATTTACCATCTGGTGGTGTCCATGTGTAGAGTCTTCTCTTGTGTTGTTGGAAAGAGGGTGTTTGCTATGACCAGTGCATTCTCTCAGCAAAACTCTAGTGGCCTTTGCCCTGCTTCATTCTGTATGCAAGGCCAAATTTGCCTGTTACTCCCAGTGTTTCTTGACTTCCTATTTTTGCATTCCAGTCCCCTATAATGAAAAGGACATCTTTTTGGGGTGTTAGTTCTAGAAGGTCTTGTAGGTCTTCATAGAACCGTTCAACTTCAGCTTCTTCAGCATTACTGGTAGGGGCATAGACTTGGATTACTGTGATATTGAATGATTTGTTTTGGGAATGAACAGAGATCATTCTGTCATTTTTGAGATTGCATCCAAGGACTACATTTCGGACTCTTTTGTTGACTATGGCTACTCCATTTCTTCTAAGGGATTCCTGCCCACAGTAGTAGATATAATGGTCATCTGAGTTAAATTCACCCATTTTAGTCCATTTTAGTTCTCTGATTCCTAAAATGGTGATGTTCACTCTTGCCATCTCCTATATGACCACTTCCAATTTGCCTTGATTCATGGCCCTTACATTCCACGTTCCTATGCAATATTGCCCTTTATAGCATCAGACTTTACTTCCATCACCAGTCACATCTACAACTGGATGTTGTTTTTGCTTTGGCTCCATCTCCTCATTCTTTCTGGAGTTCTTTCTCTACTGATCTCCAGTAGCATATTGGGCACCTACTGACCAGGGGAATTCATCTTTCAGTGTCCTATCTTTTTGTGTTTTCATTCTGTTCATGGGGTTCTCAAGGCAAGAATACTGAAGTGGTTTGCCATTCCCTTCCCCAGTGGGCCACATTCTGTCAGACCTCTCCATAATGATCCGTCTGTCTTGGGTGCCCTACACGGCATGGCTCATTGTTTCATTGAGTTAGACAAGGCTGTGGTCCATGTGATCAGATTGGTTAGTTTTCTGTGGTTGTGGTTTTCAGTCTGTTGCCCCTGATGGATAAGGATAAGAGGCTTACGGAAGCTTTCTGATGGGGGCCATACTCTAAATCTTTAACCCCATTTTTTGTTGATGGGTGGGGACTCCCCCCTGTTGTTTGACCTGAGACCAAACCATGGTGGAGGTAATGAAGATAATGGCGACCTCCTTCAAAAGGTCTCAGGCACGCACTGCCACACTCAGAGCCCCCAAGCCTGCAGCAGGCTACTGCCAGCCCACGTCTCTGCCAGAGACTCCTGGACACTCACAGGCAAGTCTGGGCCAGTCTCCTGTGGGGTCACTGCTCCTTTCTTCTGGGTCCTGCCTCATGCAGGGTTTTGTTTGTGCCCTCCGACAGTCTGCTTCCCCAGCCCTGTGTAAGTTCTGTAATCAATTCCCACTGGCCTCCAAAATCAAATTCCCTGGGGGTTCTCAGTTCCTTTGCCAGATCCCTAGTTTGAGAAATCTGTTGTGGGCCCTAAAACTTTCTTAACAGTGCAAGAATTTCTCTGATACAATTATTCTGCAGCTTGTGGGTCGTCTGCTCGGTGGCCCTATGGTGGAGTTAATGGCAACCTCCTCCAAGAGGGCTTATGCCACAGGCTGTGTGGCCAGGTAGCTGCACCCAGAGCTCCTGCCCCCTTGGTAGGCCCCTGCTGACCTGCACCGACGCAGGAGACTCACACACAGGTCTGGCTCAGTCTCTGTGGGGTTTCGGGATCCTGGTGAGCAAAGGTTTTGTTTGAACCTTCCCAGTGTCTCTGGTGGGTATGGGGTTTGATTCTAAACATGATTTTGCCCCTCCTACCACCTTGCTGGGGCTTCTCCTTTGCCTTTAGACATGAGGTATCTTTTTTTGGGGGGTGGGAAGGATAGAAGGTTGGGATTCTTTGAGCTAGAAGACTCAATATACTAAGATAGTAATTCTCCCTAAATTGACCCATAAATTCAGTGTAATTTCTTTTTTTGGTGGGAGGGGAGCTATCCTTGCACTTGATCTATCTGCTCAAGCCATACTAAGCACTATGTGGGTGGAATATAAAAATGTTTTAAGACAATAACCAGGAAATGGAAACAACAGAAATGTCCAATGATAGATGAATGAATAAAGATTATGTGGTGTATATATATATATACATATATACACATATATATGATGGAATATTACTCAGCCATAAAAGGAACATAACTGGGTCATTTACAGAGATGTGGATGGACCCAGAGTCTGTCATATAGAGTGAAGTAAGTCAGAAAAACAAATATCATTTGTTAATGCAGATATGTGGAATCTAGAAAAATGGTACAGATGGACCTATTTCCAGAGCAGGAATAAAGATGCAGACATAGAGAATGGCCATGTGGACACAGATGGGTAAGGGGAGGGTGGAATGAATTGGGAGACTAGGATTGACATATATCCATGACCATGTGTAAAACACAGTTAGTGGCAACCTGGTGTATAGCAGAGGGGGCTTAGCTTGGTGCTCTGTGATAATCTAGAGGAGTGGGATGGAGGGTGGGAGGGGGGTACAAGAGGGACAGAATACACACATAAATATTATAAACACACAGCTGATTCACTTTGTTGTATAGCAGAAACTAACACAACATTGTAAATCAATTATTCTCAAAGAAAAACAAAAAAGATACAGTATCTTTTAGTCCAGTAGAGTAACTAATGTATAACAAGTGAACACTGAAAATCAAAGGTAACTGGTTGTTGTTTTTTTTTTACCCCCACAGACTCATATGAACCCACAAGAATAGATTCAAGAAAGAAACTTTAGAGACTAAGATATTAACCATTCAGCCTTTCCAGACCATTTAATCTCTTTTTAAAAAATACTGATGTGTAATTTACATACCTTCAAATTACCAGTTTTGAAAGTATAATTCAATACACTTTAGTAATTTACAGAGTTGTGCCACCAGTACCAAATATAGTTTCAAAACATTCCTTTTTATCCAAATAAATTATTTTGTGCCCTCTTAAAATCACTCTGCATTCCCACCACCAACCTCAGTCTTTTTGTCTATGTAGATTTGCCATTCCTGGATATTTTATGCAAATAGGGATCAAAAATTATGGTTAAATTTCTAAGAATCTGTCAAGTCATAATGTTTTGATTATTGTTAGCTTCGTAATAAATTCTGAAATCATGAAGTTGAAATCCTTTCCTTTTATCTTTATCAAAATTATTTTGGTTATTCTTGGTATTTCCATTTTCATGTAAGTTTTGAGGTCTGCTTGTCAAATTTTGTAAAATATCTACTAAGATTTTGATAGAAATTACACTGAATTTATGGGTCAATTTAGGGAGAAGTGCTCTCAGTATATTGAGACTTATAGCCCAAAGCATTCCCACCCATCCATCCAAAGAAGTGAATCAGTTATATGTTTATAATATTTATGTGTGTATTCTGTCCCTCTTGTACCCCCCTCCCACCCTCCATCCCACCCCTCTAGATTATCACAGAGACCAAGCTAAGCCCCCTCTGCTATACATCAGGTTGCCACTAACTGTGTTTTACACATGGTCATGGATATATGTCAATCCTAGTCTCCCAATTCATTCCACCCTCCCCGTACCCATCTGTGTCCGCATGTCCATTCTCTGTGTCTGCATCTTTATTCCTGCTCTGGAAATAGGTCCATCTGTATCATTTTTCTAGATTCCACGTATCTGCATTAACAAATGATATTTGTTTTTCTCTTTCTGACTTACTTCACTCTATATGACAGACTCTAGGTCCATCCACATCTCTGCAAATGACCCAATTATGTTCCTTTTATGGTTGATTAATATTCCATTGTGTGTATATGTGTGTGTGTATATATATATATATATATATATATATATATATATATACCACATCATCTTTATCCATTCAATTGTCATTGGACATTTCTGTTGTTTCCGTTTCCTGGCTACTGTCTTAAAAAAATTTTTATATTCCACCCCCATAGCGCTTAGTATAGCTTGCACAGATAGCTCAAACTCTTTAAATATTAGATTATTTAACTTGCTTATAATGAAATTTTGTAACACAGTATGACCTTCTTTGGTCTCTGCTTTCATTTAATTAAAATAGAGTGATTTTGTAACTCTTCTATAGAGCATATTCATTTTCTTCTATATTAATTTTGGTATCACCATTTAACTACAAGTATAGTTAACACCAGCTAGAGGATAAGCAATAAAGCACAATTATACTTCAATAAAGTCATTAAATCACATTAAACATGGTAAGCCCAACATATTTCAATTTAAATAAGATATACAATCATTTACTTAGTCATTGTTGATTCCTTCTTGAAAGCCTAGGGCTTTTTTTTTTTTAAATAGGGCCTCGTTCACGATCGCCAACAATTTTGGAAATGTCTCCACAGCTTATTCGAAAGAAATTAGAATGTGTAGACATAAATCAATATATACGGTAAGTTTTAATAAACATGATTAATGTAGACATCTGTGTTCAAAGAATTTTGAACATATTGTCAATAGGCAGTTGCTGAGCAACTGAAAATTTGAAATTAAATGCTTAATATATTTTCAGTGCATTCGAAGTTTTTGAAATATATAGCTTATATGTTAAATTTAGTAAATGTTTTATTAAGTCATTTATAGAAGCACTTAAATACTTTCTGTAAGGACTTAATTTGTAGCCTGGTTAAAGTGAGTTGAGCTATGGAAAAACCCCATCATACCTGCTGCTGTTATTTAATTAGATTGAATTTCCTTAGGAACCAAACAATAGAATTAATAGAGGTAATTGTACAAGCACATCTATAAGTTTTATAAAGCACATTTCTAAACACTTTCAAACCTAGTTTTTTAGATGTACTATTTGAAGAGGTGTTTGTGGAATTGGTGTTTGATTCAAACACCAATTCCACAAACACCTCTTCTAATAGTACATCTAATTTATTTTTCCAAAATGATTTTCTAAAATATTAGTGATTTAGTAAATGGAGCCTAGTCGATGAAAAAATAGTGGTTTATTCTTTCTGTTTTTGATATTTGATTTGATTCAGATCACTACTCTGTTGATAAGATTTTAAATTATTTGAGTGCTGAAGGTCATTCCAGAGTTCTCAAATGACTTATGTTTCTCTTTTGATGTTTTTATATCAAGAAAAACAAATATTGAGCCTCAGCTGCAAACAGATGAGCTAAATCAGCAACAGGCAATGCAAAAGGCAGAGGAGGTCCACCAGTTTCGACAGTATCGGAACAGACTCCTTAGCCTGCGTGATATCGAGCAAGAAGAAAGGTTTAAAATGAAAGATGAATTGCTGGAAATGTATGGAGAAATGCGGGTGAGCGTACAAGGGCATACACTTGGATCACGGTTGACAGATTCTTTTGTAATATTAAAAAGATATCATAGAATCACATTTTAACTAGGTAGAAAGAAGTCTTGAACATCTTTCATTCCCAACTTCTCAGAAAATTGGCAAATTAATTATTCATCTAATTTACTCATTCCCTGAAATCCCTCTTAAATACAGTACTAGAAACTGACCCACAAAATGGGAAGAATGGGAGAGAAAACAACAGCAAAACATCTGTGAATTTGAAAAGTAGCTGGAGGAAGATGGCATTAACAGATTTGAGGCAGCCAAATCCTAAGCCAACAGTGCAAAAACTCTTAAGACTGAACCTAGAGCCTGTCATACATAGAGTGAAGTAAGTCAGAAAGAGAGAAACGAGTTATCATAGAGTAACACATATATATCTGGAAACTAGAAAAATGGTATTGATGAACATATTTGCAGGGAAGGAATGCAGATGCAGATACAGAGAATGGACTTGTGGACACGTTGGGGGAAGGAAAGAGTGGGAGGGATGGAGAAAGTAACGTCAACATATACACACTGCCATGTGTAAAATAGAGAGCTGGTGAGAAGTTGCTGCCTAACAGGGAGCCCAGCCTGGCGGTTTGTGATGACCTAGAGGAGCGGGATGAGGGGAGGGGAGGGAGGCTCAGAAGGGAGGAGGTATATGTGTTATTATGGTTGATTTGTGTTGTAAGGCAGAAACCAACACAACATTATTAAGCGATTTTCTTCCAATTAAAAAATAAATTAAAAGAAAAAACCACCACCACCAACAAAGAAAGAGTCAACCCAATCTGCTGCACAGAATCCCTCAAAAGCTCAGAAATTGGTGGCACCATCAAAGTGAAGGTGAAGAGCAAGGAAGAAAAGAAGCGGTATTATTAGGAAGTTCCCCAAGTACAACTCCGACATTTTGTGGCTAGAGGATGTGTGGGGAGCTAGTCATCTCCTGAGTACAGTTGCTGGGAGAGACACGCTGGGCTGCATATTTTATACAGATTATATCTGAACTCATTTAAAGCAGGTAGTTGCTTGGTCAAAATCCGTCTCTTTCTTTCTTCACCTTTCTCTTTATTTTTCTCCCACTTGTACTTTTATTTACCATTCTGTAAAACCTTATGTACCCTTTGTTATCTCATGTTTTATTCGTTAATAAGCATTTGAGATCATACCCTAACTTTCATCTTCCTTCGGTAATTTCCTACATGACGCTATTGGCATGAGGAAAGGGAGTGTAGTTTTTTTCTGGAACCTTAATAAGTCTCTACCCGTGGATCTAATTTACCTGGGTGCTGTTTTTGTTTTTTGCCGTTGTTTTTGTCGCTTCATTTTGTTTCATTTTGGAATAGGACTCCTTAGACGAGGCCCGGCAGAAGATCTTTAACATCCGGGAAGAATATAGGAACAAATTACTGGAAGCTGAGCGCCTAAAGCTAGAGGCTCAGGCCGCGGAGGAAGCTGCAAGCCGAGTGGAGCCAGAAAAGAAGGTCCCAGCTCCCGACACACACAAAAAAAAGAAAGAGAAGAAAAAGTGACCAGGGCGTGCCCAACACCACCTTTCTTCCGGAGAAGAAAAACCTATTTTTCATTATCTCTAAGTTTGCCTGTTGATAAAAATAAGAGGTCAGGTCAATTGAATAATAGACATTTTCCCACCTTAGAAGTTAGTTTCCATGTTTTGATGTTAACTTTATTGGTTTTTCCCAGAAAGCTATTATTTGAGTTTTAAATTTTCTAATTTCAATAAAAAATAGTCTCAAAATATTTGGAATGTAATAAAGTGTATGTGTCTCACTCTGAATTGCTACATTTTGAGTTAGTACTAGAATAGGCTCTTAATGCCTTTGAAAAATTCAACAGTGAGAAAAATAGCTGTTGTTTTTCTGTAACTTTAAAGACTTTCAAATAGAATTTTTTTTAAAATATGCTTTGAAATCATTGAATAGGATAGAGGTGAAACTATATGAGTCTAGATGCAAGCATGAAAAAGCACACTCAAAAAAGAAAGAAAGAAGAAACTCACCAAACAAATAAAACCTTAAAAGAACTGTTTTAATAAAACTATTTGCTTCAGACTTGTACCTTTTTAAAATTCTTTCAAAGGAGAACGTCAACAAACCTCCTTCATTGGACAAGAACATTTATGGGTTAAGCACATACTCAAAGTTTAAGAGTTTGGACCCTTAACAATGAGTCAGAGGAACCCTAGCATAGAGAATGTGATCACATACATCTATTGTTCTGTGTACCAGCATTGCAGATTTTGTAACACATAACATGTTCTTGTATGCTAGTTTCCAAAAAATAGTGAATGCCTTAACTGAGACACATAGTAGAAACTGACTTTCCCAAATACACATTTCCAATTCATTACTTTCTGTGATAAAAAAAAAAACTCCCACAGTATTTTTGAACCAGTCAAAATTGTTCCACTTCAATGCCTGCCTGCTCAATTGCTCAGTCGTGTCTGATTCTTTGCGATCCCATGGACAATAGTTCGCCCGGTTCCTCTATCCATGGGATTTCCCAGGCAAGAATACTGGAGTCGGTTGCAATTCCTTCTCCAGGGGATCTTCACAACCCAGAGATTGAACCTGGGTCTCCTGTGTTATGGGCAGTTTCAGTTACCTCTGAGCCACCAAGGAAGCCCTTCCACCTCAATAGATGGTTTTATTTTTTTCATTTAAGTATTATTAAAAATGTAATTCTTTATACATATATGTATACAGAATACATATAATTCTGTATACAAGTAATTCTTTATACATATGTATTGTAAATTTACTTAATTAAATATGCAAATACATGCATTTTTCTCTATTACTCTTTGCCTATATTTCCCTTTACAGCCCTATGATCTACCAATCTTCCCTCCCAAATAATCTATGGGAACAATCTGGTGTGGATATTACCATATTTTTGACTCATCTCCTATAATTGTACATCAATATTTTATGTTATATCATGGCTTGTTTTACAAATAGACATTTTATTATACATTAAAAAATCTTGATTTTTCTCACTATATAATTAAAAATCTAGTCAAAAGTAATGTATAATTTTTTAATTGCTGTGCAATATCCCATAGTATGGCCTTCCCTGGTGACTCAGACCATAAAGAATCCACCTGCAATGCAGGAGGCCTGGGTTCGATCCCTGGGTTGGGAAGATCGCTTGGAGGAGGACATGGCAACCCCCTCCAGTATTCTTGCCTGGAAAATCACCACGGACAGAGAAGCCTGGTGGGCTACAGTCTACTGGGTCACAAAGAGTCGGACACGACTGAGTGACTAGGCACAACACAGCACATTCCACAGTATAAATATACCATAATTAAACCAGTTAATTGCTTTGATTTTAGATTTTTGGTATACAAGCTATCTATGGGAAAATGTGTATGTATGTGTATGGATCAGGATATTCAAGTTGCGCTGTACAAATTTTGAACTGTACGGGTCTACTTACACACAAATATCATTTTTTAATTTTGGAAAAATTTATTTTTCCAAATAAATTTGGAAAATTATATTATTTCTAAATATCTTTTAGAAAATAATGTTATTCCAAAAATATCATTTTGGGAAAATTTTGGAGATTTGCAACAGTTTAAAAAGTTCACAGATGAATTGTGTAGCCTAGAAATAAAAAAAAAAAATTAAAAGTCAGATATGTCATGAATGCATAAAATACATGTAGATCCTAGTCTGATTTATCATTTACTACCATGAAAATGTCACAAATCCATTATAAAAAGCCAAAATGTATCAAAGCAAACACAAGAAGGTCATATGTGGTACCATTGGCAATCAAGAGAAATGTAAACAAACATAAAGAGGTAGCATTAAATCATAACTCGGTAAAATTATCTGCAGTATTTACTGTAACAATTTTGAAGCCACTCCAGTATTCTTGCCCAGAGAATCCCATGAATACAGGAGCCTGACAGGCGACAGTCCACAGGGTCACACCAAGTCGGACACGACTGAAACAACTTAACACACACGCAAGTGTTATAAATACCTGCTTAAAATGCCATGCGATGCCAATCATCTCCCTGTGAACAATCACCTCTCCAGTAAAATGCATATGGCAGTAAAGAAAAAGATGATCTCATGTGGTACTCAACTATTTTCCACTGTCTTCAGTGCAATACTGCAAACCTTGAGTAACACCAGGGGACCCATCGGAAGTATCACGGGTGATGCTGAAAGTGTTCCCAAGAAACAGAAAAGTCCTGACATTACAAGAAAAAGTTGAATTGCTTGATAGGTGCTGTAGATTGGGGTCTGCTGCTGCGATTGCCCAGTGTTTCAAGATAAATAAATCTAGCATAAGGACTACAGTGGAAAAAGAAAAGGGAATCATGAGGCCATTACTGGAACTATGCCAGCAGGTGGGAAAACTTTGCACTTTTTGAGAAATACCCTTTTATCTTGTATTGAAAGTGTAGCTTTTCTGTGGGCACAGGATTGCTCTAAGCCATATCTATATACTCTAATATGATTCAAGAAAAAGCAAAATCATTAAGTGACAACTTAAAGCAAAAGGAAGGTGAAGGATCTAAAGCTAGAGAATTTTAATGCCAGCAAAAGATGGTTTGATAATTTTTAGAAAGAGATTTGGCCTAACAAATGTCAAGATAACAGGAGAAGCAGCTTCTGCTGACTGAGGCAACAGACAAGTTCCCAAAAGCCATTAAGAAAATGAGGAGAAAGGGCATCTTTCTGAACAGGAATAATCTTTCTCAAAGGGTGTCCTGCCTGAACAGGTTTTTAATGCAGACAAAAGTGCGTATTCTGGAAAAAAAAAAAAGCCACAAAGGACATTTACTAGTAAGGAAGAGAAGTAAGTGCTAGGCTTTAAAGTAGGAAGGAATAGGCTAACACTATCGTTCTGTGCAAATACAGTCAGGTCTATGATCAGGACAGCCCTTAACAATAAAGCTGCTAACCTCTGAGTCTTGAAGAGAAAAGATCAGAACCAGTTGCCAGTCTTGATTGTACCACAGGAAGGTGTGGACAATGGAACCCCTTTTCTGGATTGGTCAGTCAGGAAGTACCTTGCCAGTTAGTGGCTGAATTTTAAAGTTCTTTTGATATTGGACAATGACCCTGGCCACCCAGAATCCCTTGAGCTCAGCATCAAAGAGGTACAAATGGTCTACTTGCCCCTAGATACAACAGCTCTACTGCGGCCTCTAGATCAGAGGGTCATAACGTAACAAGAAGAGCAGTGCTAACACCATGTTGAAACCCCATCCCTCATTCATGAGCCCTATATATTCTATTACTTTAGCCCTGCATCTCAAACATTAGAGAAATGTTGTGCATGCATGCATGCTAAGTCACTTCAGTCATGCCCAACTCTTTGCAACCCTATGGACTCCTATGAAGCCTACCAGGCTCCTCTGTCCATAGGATCCTCCAGGCAGGAATACTGGAGTGGGTTGCCATATTCCCTCCTCCAGGTAATCTTCCTGAGTCAGGGATCAAACCCAAGTTTCTTATATCTCCTGCATTGGCAGGTGGATTCTTTACCACTAACACCACCTGGGAAACCCCAGAGAAATGTTGCTTGTGCCCAAATAGCTCATTAAATGGGAAGTCCCCATCCCATTGTCCTTGTTAGTTATATGTTGTAGATAAGCTCACTTTTAGCCTAGAAACCTTACAAGTAACTAGAGATAAGAATGGTAAAGTAAAAATAACTGCTAACAACTCATTTTGCAGGAGCCTTGTAATCTAGCCTATATGAGCAAGTGGAACAAAGAAATGTTTATCTTCCCTTGGAGGACAAGTGGCTCCAAAAACCCTGCAATCTGCCTTTACCCTTTAATCTTGAACCCTCCCACTTCCCCTTTTCCCTTAGCATAAAAGAAACCTGAATCTACTCCGAGTTAAGGTGGCTCTTTAAGACATTATTTCGCCAGCCTCTCAGATTGCTGACTTTTCAAATAAAGTCACTATGTCTTGCCCCAGCACCCTGTCTCTCAACTTATTGGCCTATCATGAACTTGGTAACAATAAGGAACTTTAAGATTTATTACGCACAGGACACTAGGGAAAGGATTATTAATGCTATGGAAAAGAATACCAATTAGGAGAACATTATGGAAGTTAGGAAAAATTGCACCATTGAATATGCCATCATTGTTGTAGAGCAAGGCTGTGAAAGCCATCCAAACCCAATGCAACAAATTTCTACTGGAGAAAACTATGTCCAGATCCAGAAGGTGTGCCTGACTCCTCAGGATTTACTATGGAGCCAGTCAAGAAAGTCTTGAAATTGTGGATATGGCAAAAAAAGAAAAGTAGTGGAGTAGAGTTAAGGGTCTCAAGATAAGAATCTTGGAGAAACTCTGAAGCTAATAGACAACACACCAGAGGAATTGAGAGAAGATAACTTTATGGAGATGAGAGCTTCCAAACCTGTGCCAGATGATGAGGAAGAAGACACAGAAGCAGTGCTGGAAAATAGATGGACATTAGACAAGCTGAAATTAAAAGATGCTTGCTCCTTGGAAGAAAAACTATGACTAACCTAGACAGCATATGAAAAAGCAGAGACACTATTTCACCAACAAAGGTCCGTCTAGTCAAAGCTATGGTTTTTCCAGCAGCCATGTATGGATGTGAGAGTTGGACCGTCAAGAAGGCTGAGTGCCAAGGAATTGATGCTTTTGAACTGTGGTGTTGGAGAAGACTCTTGAGAGTCCCTTGGATTGCAAGGAGGTCCAACCAGTCAGTCCTCAAGGAAATCAGTACTGGATATTCATTGGAAGGACTGGTGCTGAAGCTGAAACTCTAATACTTTGGCGACCTAATACAAAGAACTGACTCATTGGGAAAGACCCCGATGCTGGGAAAGATTGAAGGCAGGAGACGAAGGAGATGACAGAGGATGAGATGGTTGGATGGCATCACCGACTTGATGGATATGAGTTGAAGTAAACTCTGGGAGTTGGTGATGGACAGGGAGGCCTGGCATGCTGCAGTCCATGTGGTTGCAAAGTGTCGGACATGACTGAGTGCCTGAACTGAACCGAACTGAGACAGTCTGGTGGAAGGTCTCCAATTATTCAAGATGGCTTCTGACTTATTTTACAACGTGGACCTTTCTATAATATAGCCACTGAAACTAGAGGGAACACTGGAAGAAGGATTGGAACCATAAAGAAGCTTTTAGAGGAATGAAAAAGCAAAAAAGTCAGACAAATTATGATGTATTTCTGTAACGCTACACCAAGTGTGCCTGCCTCCCCTCCTGCTCTTCCTCCTTCTTTTCCACCTCCTCCACCTCTGCCACCTTTGACACAAGAAGACTAATCTTTCCTCTTCCTTCTCCTCAGGCTACTCAGTGTGAAGATGATGAGGATGAAGACCTTTGTGATAATCTACTTCCACTTAATGGGTAGAGATTGGCGCCCCTAACTCCCACATTGTTCAAGGCTCAATTGTAGTAAATTGTCTTCAAGTTAGATGAAATGTACCTGCAAGCATATGTGGTCCTTATAAACCTTATAAATTAAATATATATCTTTAATCATCAATAACTTCTGTCAAATATTTTTTATTGCTGTCATTTGTTTGATTTTTAAATTTTCTTTGCCTTTGTTCTTCATTGTTCTCTACTTTTCTTGATATACTTTTAAAACCTATTACTTTTTGAGCTTTTCTATTTTTTTCTATTTCTGATTTATCCAAAGCTCTGAAACTTAAAAACTTTTTACTATGCAACATTTTTCTTCTGATTAATAAACACTTGTCTGGTATGTTTTTATTTGCTATCTAAACATCATTTGGTTCACTTTCATCTCGTTACCTTTAATAACTTTTATGGCATTAGACAGATTTTACCCACTATTTTAAAAAGATTTGTTTTTTTGAAATGCTAGTAAAAGTTGTCCATGTATGATGAATAGTAAAGAATAACTTACCCAACTTAATGGATGGAGGAAACCCTCCCCTATTGTAATAATCAAATATGGCCTTTCATCCAGCCATATTTCTCTATCTCAAAGAAAATCTTGGTTCATGAAAGTTTTTTGTTTTGGCTTGGTTCGGTTTTTGCCACTACACCTCTGTTGCCTAATTCTCCATAAACCTTAGTTTTCAAGGTAGAATTCTCATGTTTAGATATTTTATTTTGCTGCTATAGTACTCTGGACCCCCCACCATTGTGCATTGTTGATTGCGATGTAAATTGGTACAACCACTGTGGAAAACATTCCGGAGGTTCTGCAAAAAAATTAAAAATTGAACTACCATGGTATCCAATAATCCACCTTTTGGGTATATATCCTCCCAGAAACACACAGATCACAATCTCAGAGATATCAGCATCTCACTTGTTCTTTGAGGTTATTGTTCATAATATCCAAAATAAGGAAACAACCGAAGTGTTCATAAACAGATGGATAGATAAAGGTCAGATAGATAAAAGGACATATGGATAAAGAAAATATATGTAATAGGAATATTTCAGCCATTAAAGAAAAGGAAATTCTACCATTTGGGAAAACATGAACCCAGAGGACATTACACTAATTGAAACAAGCTAGACACAGCAAGACAAATAAATACTGCAAGATCTTACTTACACATGTAATATAAAATGGTCAAACTCATAGAATCAGAAAGAAAAACTGTGGTGACCAGGTGTTGGAAGGTAAAAAAAGGAGGGGGGGGGATGTTGATCAAAAGAATATAAATTTTAATTATAAGATGAATATGTTCTGGGGAATCTAATGTATAGATGGTGACTATAGTTAGTAACATTGGACTGCCTACTTGAACTTTACTAAGAGAATAAATCTTAAGTGTTTTCACCAAACACCAAAAAAGAAGGTAACTGTGTGAGGTGATAGATACATTAATTAACTTGATTGTGGTTATCATTTCATTTCACTATATGTGTACATATACATAATCATCATAAATGAGAGGGAGATAAAATGCACTAATGTGATGTTCTTAAATAATACTCAAACTGTTAGAATACTATTTGAATGAAGACTCCAACAAGTCCACATGGTATATTGTTAACTTTAAATCTTTAAACAAAAAATAAAACAAAGATAATAAGTTATTATTGAAATGAAATAATAAAAATAATTCAATTAATCCAAAAATAGGTTAAGAAAAAGGGAGAATATATCAAAGAAAAACTGGTAAGAATAGAGAATAAATGGCAAGATGGTAGTTTTAACAAAGTATTTTTAATAAATAAAAATAATTACATAGCCCAATCTTTAAAATGCCAAAATATTTTGTAATAAGATATGAATATCAATGCATAAATGCTTGGAGAGACTACACTAGAAATATATGGTACATGGAACACTAGTTACTGATGTTTATATCTATACTTGAAGTCACTGAAAATGTAGCTGTTACAATTGCAGACTGATGTACAGGTGGTTTGTAACTATGACTCAAATATTTGAAATGAGGTTGCCATTAGTGACAGTTTCCTTAACGGTGAACAACCCTTTCCAAAGATAACAATGTTTAGTCTGCCCTCATTGTGTACAATGATTGTATTCATGAAATTCACTAAAGTTCACTGAAGAGTGAACTTTAAACCTGCACAAAATATACTTAGGTTTTTCAAATCTTACTAGGTTAGGTTCTTGGTTTACCAGTTTGCTTTTAGACTACATGAATGTTGGACCATTCAAATCATTTATAGGAGGAAAGGTAATTCTTTGTTCCATGTAACTCTCTAAAAAATTGAAAGATGTCTAACATCCTTGGCTTTCAATCACTAAATAACAGTAGTTTTCTCCTATTATTGGGACAATCTGAAATGCCCTCCACCCTCTCGTATTCCCTAAATATTCTCTAGAGATGGTGTTTTCCACACTGAGATCACCCTCATGTAGAAGAAAAGTGAAGATTGATGGAAAGCTGAAGACAGTAATGTCTGTGGATCATAGTTAACAGATAACTCTCTAAGAATACATGGGCCATTTGCTCAGGCATGTTTGACTCTTTCCCCGTGGACTGTAGCCCGCCAGGCTCTTCTGTCCGTGGAATTCTCCAGGCCAGAGTACTGGAGTGGGCAGCCTTTCCCTTCTCCAGGGGATCTTCCCAACCCAGGGATCGAACCCAGGTCTCCTGTGTCACCTGCATTGCAGGATATTTTACCTGCTGAGCCACTGGGGGCATACAAATATTCTCCAAAGTGTTGATTGAGTTAACCAAGGTAGAGCTATTAATATAAGGCATACCATAGCTCCTACAGTCCCTAGGCTGCTGTCTTTGATAACTTATATGGCTTACCATTTAATTTCTTCCTCCTTAATTTCCTACTATCTACCTCTTTACAACTTATCCATCCCCCACCAAGTACTTCGAGGTCAACATACTCCTCCTTTCTCAGGGTCTCTTGTAAAAGCAGACAAGACAGCTTCCATTTTCCTCTTCAGCAGTCGTAGACCTGCCTCTGAGTCTATGGTTATTACCCCCAAGGTTCAACTCTGAGTCAATGGTTATAATCCCCAGGGTGCAATTCAGGTGATAATGAAACATCATTACAAAAGCAATTTAACTTCTCAGTGCCTCCAACACCTCCACTGAAAAACAGAATTGTGATTTTTCCATTTGCAAAATCAAAGTGTCCACTAAAGTGTTTTTTGAAATGTAACAAAAGATAGCCTTCATTTAAGTGGATCAGAAAATTGCTAACTTCAAAAAACTTTTAACTGGCTTCTAGAAATCAAGTTTCCAAAACAATAAAACATTGATTTCTAGTCTCAAGCTCCCTGTTAATATAAACTATTTGCACATATATGATATATTCTGCATGTGAAATGCTGCATATATTCTGATATGGTAACTGATATTTACCTTGTGTCTTTTCATTCAAAAGAAATCCTTGCATTCACTGACTCTTGAAAAAGGAAAAACAGGGGGAGATGTGGCAGGAAGAGCCAGGCAGTAATGAACTTTACCTCAAAGGAGAAACACTGTGATACTACCCTTAACCCCTAGCTTGGACCATATCCTGGGTGGGATTATTTATACCAGCCTAATGAAAACCTTCAAAGACCTTTACAGAACATTTCTGAAATGAACATTATAAAAGAACTTTATTTCGAAAAGGTCATTATAATATTTTTTGTCTGTGGTGGTTGTGTGGTTTAGTCGCTACATCATGTCTGACTGTTGCTACTCCGTGACCTGTAGCCCACCAGGCTCCTCTGCCCATGGGATTCTCCAGGCAAGAATCCTGGAGTGGGTGGCCATTCCCTTCTCCAGGGGATCTTCCTGACCCAGGGATCAGACCCAGGTCTCCTGCATTACAGGTGAATTCTTTACCGACTGAGCCTCCATTCACTGTATTTTTTGTCTACTCAATTATAAAACAGATTTTATTCATCTTAATTTAGATAAACTAGTTTCTAACCACAGGTGTGTTTTCTTGTAAGAGCTTCATTACATACTGAAGGTTTTGCAAATGCCTGGAACTTAAGGCTAACATCCTTGTTTTTGGTATGAGCACAGATGGCAGCATCACCACATGAATGGTATGATTCGTTTTGAAATGAACCTGTATAATCACTCTACCATATATATATATGGTGTGTCTATATATATAATATACATAGATACATATATTCAACCTGTAATTTTAAACAATTCTAACTTTATTCAAATAAGCTCAACACTTCTAATACACTTTGTAATGGTGTGTCTATATATATAATATACATAGATACATATATTCAACCTGTAATTTTAAACAATTCTAACTTTATTCAAATAAGATCAACACTTCTAATACACTTCGTAAATTATAAAAATTCACTAACCTGTAAATCACCTTCCTATCTGGTATATAATATAATGACCATCTTTATTTTCAATGTTTACCAAACTGTTGATTCAGAATCACCAATTCAGATAGCATATGGTTGTCTCTTCCATTCACTGTAGGTGGTTGATATATTTAGACTGAAACAAAAGAACTCATAAAAAATGATGTTTGCTTTAGTGGAAACTATATCAAAGTCGGGGTATCTTCCAGACACAGGGATTGAACACAAGTATCTCACACTGCTGGCAGATTCTTTTCCGCCTGAGCCACAGGAAAGGGGATCTTCCCAGTCCAGGGATCAAACCCAGTTCTCCCACATTGCAGGTGGATTCTTTACCAACTGAGCCACCAGGGAAGCCCTCAAATTAATATGTTACCTAGTAAAGACTTCCCTGGTGGTCCAGTGGCTAAGATTCTGAACTCCCAGTGCAGGGGGACCGGGTTCCATCCCTGGTCAGGGAACTAGATCCTGGATACTGCTATTAAAGATCCTGCATGCTGTGGCTAAGACCTGCCACAGACAAATAAATAAATATTTATGACCTTCCCTGATAGCTCAGTTGGTAAAGAATCTACCTGCAACACAGGAGACCACAGTTCGATTCCTGGGTCAGGAAGATCCGCTAGAGAAGGGATAGGCTACCCCCTCCAGTATTCTTGGGCTTCCCTTCCGCTCAGCTGGTAAAGAATCCGCCTGCAATATGGGAGACCTAGGTTTGCTCCCTGGGTTCAGAAGATCCCCTGGAGAAGGGAAAGGCTACCTACTCCAGTGTTCTGACCTGGAGAATTCCATGGGCTATACAATCCATGGGGTCACAAAGAGTCCAATAGGACTCAGCAACTTTCACTCACTAAAGACTTATCAGTTAATCTTTAAAAGGTTAACTAATATATACCATGATTGTAGCTCTTGGGTGAAATTGGGCTAAGTTAGTTAACATATTTATACCATTTTATGGATTTGAAAAATATTTTACATGCTGTTTTCACCAAGAAGATTAGCTCAAACTTGTGCAAATGGCCAAAATTATATTAAATACAACTTCATCAAAGACTATTCCATTGATTAATACAAAATCATGATTATATATTTTTCTTTCAAGACCTTTGAAGTTTTCATGTATTTCTCCATGAACTCAGCTAATTTTTAACTCAGTTGCTTCTGAAATAGCATGCGCCCAAAGTCTTCATATTTTTACATTAGGATGTGCGGAAAACAACCTTTGGCAAATAGTGCTTAAGTTTGTATAAGGACCTTCATTTCCATAGCAAATCATTTTAAGTCATCAAATTTTTAAAGTAACACTCTATGAAAATAGTTTTTAGAATAGTCAACTTGAAATCTAAAGACACTTTCCAATTCAGACTTCTTTTTACCTTTCCTTTTCCATTTATCAACACTTTAGTCATCTCTGGTTTCATAAAGGCAAAGAATAAGAAAGTAGAAGAAAACCAAAGAGTTTCATGTGTGGTTTACAGAAATGATTTTAAAATTTCCTGAAGGGAAGTGAAAATTCCTCATGAAAAGCTCATCTATCATCCACGCATTTCAATAACCCTGGCCCTTCAGTACCCTGGATAATTCCAATCTGGCTGATGAGCTTCGTCTCTTCAGCTGTCTCATTACTATTTTACTAGTTTGTCACATTAGAATAATTTATAATGCATTGTGTGAAGACTTTTTCTCTGTTATGTATTGGTTTATAGTCTCCTTGAGTGTCAGGGCCTCATTAAAATTGTCATACCTTATGCATCTTAATTATCCACAGTTTATAGCACAGAACTGCACAGAGTAGGCTCTCAGTAGATTATATTGAATAGATTTGCATTATCTGGGTTATTAAGTTGATGTGAAAATAGGCTTATATAAATGCTTATGATCATTTTTAAAAATGTATTGGCCTTCAAGTGAAAATATTGAAAAATACAATCTACAGAGCTTTAAAAAAAGGATTTACACCACTAAAAGACTGTGATAACACCAGATGGCAGGTTGTCAACAATGGTATTTTGCAACATTCACAGGAGACATGTATCATAGTCTAGTTGAGACAGCTTCATTCTCCAGATAGGATCTTAAATTATATACCATTAAAGCAACCAGAGAGCTCAGATCCATGCAACTGAAATGAGAACATTCCAATCTGATGACAGCGTATACCTTTGGCTAGAAGAGCATCCCTTTATTTGATTTTTGGTCTTTTCCCTCACACAATTTTGTCAGCTAAATAAGATGCACAACTTGAGAGCTGTGAATTAAGTTTTATTTGGGGAAAAATGAGGACTGTAGTCCAGGAGACAGCACCTCAGATAGCTATGAGAGACTGCTCCAAAGAGACAGAGCTCTTGGTTGTGCTAAGTCACTTCAGTCACCTCCAACTCTGTGAGACCCTATGGACTGTAGCCTGCCAGGCTCCTCTGTCCACGCGATTCTCTAGGCAAGAATACTGGTGTGGGTTACCATGTCCCCCTCCAGGGGATCTTCCGACACAGAGATCGAACCCGCATCTCATGTCTCTGCTGTGGCAGGTGGGTTCTTTACCACTAGTGCCGCCTGGCAGAGCTCTTGGCAAGTGCCAATTTGTAGCTGACAACTCCAGTGTACAAGTGTACACAAGTGTGAATCACAGAATAAACCGTGAATGAAAGGGGGAGAATGGGAGACACACCCACCGCTGTATCACAGCAACTCTGAAATTCCTCTGGGTAGACTTGTGAAGCCTCCACCAAACAGTGCAGAAGATCCTTGATCAAGTCTGATTTTGCACTTTAGGAAGACCTATCTGTTCATTTGAGCTCCAAGGTCCCTGAATTTCCTCTTGTCGACTATACTCTGGCTATATCTGAAGTAGCTGTTTGCAAGTATGTCCTTCTCAAAAACTGACCAGTGTTTGTATCCTGGTTCCTCAAAATTCCTATAGATATTTTGTAAGTAGGTATAAGTGAATGAGAATAGAATAATTGTGGCCATAATAAAAATAGAAAAGGCAGTTAAATAAGAGATAGCAATAGTTTCCATTCTTACCTTCCTAGAAGCCTGTGGATACTACAATGTACATTTAATTTCTTGTCCCTGCCTGCCCGAAATCTCCTCATTGGTGTTTGTGCATGTGTGTGTGTGCATGTGTGTGTTAGCATCAATAAAAGAGCTAAAGCTGAGTCATGAGCATCTCGAAGAACTGTCCATTATATTGGTATCTGCCACCTCACTTGGTATCTTTTCTGGTCTGGGTTTTTCTTCAGATCTATGAGCTCTTCAAATATCTCTCCAATGATTTTCTTCTTAAGTTAACCAGAGTTTGTTTCTTTTATACATAACCAAAGGACCATAACTCATACACTTAAAACTCATTTGGGGTTCTACTCTCTGAATTAGTTGGATTCTGAAATTTAGAAGATACAGTTTAGAAGTTTTTAAAAAACAATGACTTACATTCCAGAGTAAGGGTTCTTTAGCCTGGGGGCTTTGGATGGGCTTTAGGTGACTTCTGAGCCTCTTGCAATTATATGAATTTTCCTTAGATGAAATCTACAACTTTCATCAGATTATTAAAGAAGCCTATATCCTGTAAAATTCTAACAATTACTGCTCTAGAAATTTATTTGCAGTTTTCAATTAACATAAGGGATAGTAAAATAATTAAATATTTTCTTTTAGTGCAAATTATTTTTTCTCTAAAGAATGGCTTTATATCTAATCAACTTGGAGACATTCATTTGGAAGCAAAGCTATTCAATATTAGAATGTATCTGCACTATCATGAAAACTTCCTTCTCTGGAGATTCTTAAATATAGTGTAAATTGTTTAGCTTAAATGTATCTTCTTTATAAAGATTTGAGTTGGACATCTTGTGAATTTTTAATCTTTTCCAACCCTAAGTTTTTAAGATCCTGTCTTTCAAAAAAAAAAAATGACACCTAATACAAAATGCTGTATGATGTCAGAGCTGTTATTAAAGAAGGAAGTAAGAGCAAAGAGATTTAACTGGAAGATGTTCAATTAAGAAGTAGCAATGGAGATTCTTCCTGCAGTAGAATTATCACGTGAGAGGGAAAATAACTGGATTGTGTACAGATTCATTGGCAGGAGCTAATATACTCATCCAAATGTTGCACTTGAAAATGTCAACATGGTTTTTTTTTTTGGCAAACAGATCTCTTTATTTTCATAAAAGCATTAATCAGGTTCAAAAACAATGGCAAGAAAAATAAGAGGGTTTCAATTTGAGAGAAAAAGTGCTGATTCAAATATGCAGTTTGGTGGGCTTTGGTGTTATTGCAAATCTGCTGGGATAATTAACTAAAAGGTGTTTCATCTCCAGGCAGCTCTCTGTAGAACTCGGCATCTATCTCAGTGTGCACAGCCATCTTGTTTCACTAGTTAAAGACAGAACACGAAGAAAACTGCATGTGATTTACACTGCCAGGGGAATTTGGAAGATCAGTATACTTATTCAAATTGGAATTTAGCCCAGACTCTATTTTTGTCAAAGGAAAAGGAGAAAAGAATAAAAGTTTGAGTATTTTAATAAAGCACAAGAACATTGGTTGACTGGGGATAGGGCACATGTTTTCCAGACTCTGAAATGTCTATTTAATTTTGCATAAAGCTTCAAGTGTTGCTCTTGACACACCAGTATCTTTTTTTATTTAAATAAGCAGTTGTTTATCTATTTGCTTTTTAAAATATCTATTTGATAGACACTGACTTATCCTTGATCTTCCCCACTAAGCATACCTATAAAATCTGGAAATGATGGCAGAGACAACCAAAGGAGACTTCTGGAGTTCTGTAAGAGAGTGAGCTGGTTTGGGATGCCAGGACTGCAGGAAGAGCACAGAAGCAAGGCCATAGTTCTTCTCCCCACACAACAAAGAAGTTTTCCCTGGTGGCCCAGATGGTAAAGAATCTGCCTGCAATTCAGGAGACCCGGGTTAGATCCCTTGGTCAGGAAGATTTCCTGGAGAAGGGAATGGCAACCCACTCCAATATTCTTGCCTGGAGAATTCCATGAACCAAGGAACCTGGCAGGCTACAGTCCTTGGGGTTGCAAAGCATTGGACGTGACTGAGCAACTAATGCACACACAACAAGGGAAGACCTCCTAGACTCGTTTTCTCATCACCAAAGTAGCAACAGAAGGCAATCAAATAGGTTGACGTTCTCCCAGCTAGAATGGGAATCTTTCTGACAATATCAGGTAAGCTGACATCACAGGCAAGGATGATCAAACGGTAGCCCCACTACAAATAAGCAGCTAGAGAAAGCATTCTGCTTCCTTGCCAGGTCTGCAACTCCCCTTTTTCACCGAGATCCCGAGGCAGGTCAAGTGATCCATCAGGAGAAACCCAGCTACAGCCGGTACCTGGTCAAAGAAGCATCATTGTCCCCAGGGACCAAAGATTCTCTAAGGCACAAGCCCTAGGGTAGCTAAAATAATACTGACAAAGGAGGGATTACTCCACCCAATATTAAGACTAACTATCTACCTATTATAATCAAAACAACATGATATATATAGCATGATAGGCAATAAATCAGTGGAGCCGAATAAGGAATCCAGAAACTAATTTTTGACCAAGATTCAAAACTCTTGCAGTGGAAGGAAGATAGCCTTACAATAAATGTTGCCAGAGCAACCGCATATCCATAGACAAGAAGAAGGAGGACGAAGAGGAGAAAAATGAAAAGAAGAGAAAAAGATAAAAGAATCTCAGCCTAAAACTCTTTCCTCAAACAAAATTTAACTCAAAATGGATCATAGATTTGAATTGGAAGCATAAAACTTTTAGAAAAGCATAACATAAAATCCTTGGAATCTTTGGCAAAGAATTCTTAGATTTGTCATCAAAGTCACAGTCCATTAAAGGGAAAAACTGGTAAATTGGGCCTCATCAAAATTAAAAACTTGCTCTGCAAAGCATCATATGAAGAGAAGAAAAAGTCAAACCACACACTGGGAGAAAATATCTGACAAAGAACTAGTATTTTTATGAATAGCTCTCAAACCTCAGCAGGAATTAGAAATTGGGCAAATTACATGAGACATCACTGAAGAGAAAAAAGAGACACTGAATAAACACAACAAAAATTGTTCAACATCATGAACCATCAGGGAAACACAAAGTAAAGCCACAATAAGATACCACTGTATAGTTTATTAGAATGCTTAAAATTAAAAATATTGACAACACCAAATGCCGGTGAGGATAAGAAAAAACTAGATCACACATATATTTATATGGTAGTAATATAAAATGGTATAGCCACTTTGGCAAACAATGTGGCAGTTTCTCAAAAAAATGAAATCATTCAAACCTCAGCTACAAGGCTGAATGCGAAAGCACCTAGAATAACTCCTAATCTGTAAAGACCTAAAACTAAGGAAAGCCGCAGGGAAGGAAACTTGATGTTGCAAACTGGTGTGCTTCAATTCCCATGCTTATAATCCAGCAGTTGAACTCTTAGGCATTTATCCCAGGAAATGAAAACACGTTTTACCCAAAAACTTTTACATGAGTATTCATAGTAGCTTTATTCACAATAGCCAAAATTTAGAGTCCGTCCAAATGTACTTCAATAGCTAAATTATTAAGCAAATAAATGATGCTAGTCATATACCATGGTTATACAACTCAGCAATTAAAGAAAATGAAAAACACCACACAATGACACAGATAAATTTCTAGGGAATGACAATCAGTGAAAAAAACCAATCCCCCAGTTACATACTATATGATTCCCTTTATATACCTTTGTAGAAATGACAACATTTTAGAAGTGGAGGACAAATTCCTGGTTGCCAGGATTTGGGGAGAGGATCTTGGTTTCATTTGAAAAGGGCTACACTGGGTACTCTTGTTGTGTGGAAAGTGCCCAGCATTTTGGCTATGGTAATGGACACACGTATCTATACAAGTGACAAAATTGCATAAAAATAAATACACATAGAGAAGTGACTACAAGTGAAACTACAGAAATCTGAATAAAATCAGTGAATTGTATTAGGGCACATATCCTAAATGGGCCATTATATTACAGCAGAAGACTATGCCATTGAGAGCTTTGTGTTTGGGCCTTTGTTTAGAGTTGTCCTGACTAGCTCTGATTTTCTTGCTTTATTCCTGTCTGTGAACAGGGTTGACAAGCACCAAGCTGATGCCTGTAGTGTTGGCTGATCTCACAAGCTGTGAGCAGCAAGGATCTCCATACCTATGGTGGTGATGATGATACAAGATGACTATGATAAAGAACCAGCTGAAATGGGGAGATTTTCTTACAGGCTCAAAATAAACCCTAAATGTTGCTTGGATTTTCAACCTACATACCTATGTTCCAAACCCCAAGGATCTGAAATGAATCCTTAGGTATCTGAAATCAGTATATTAATCCTAGCTTGCCAAGAGGAAGTTAAATTGATTCACTAGAGTTCCTTTCCAAGTGACTTTTCCCATCTGTTGTACTTTAATTTGGCTGAAATGTTGTGTGTTAAAGCACCACGTGGCGACGAGTCAATTATGAGATAACTCGATGCCACATTTAAAGATCTACTGAAATGTGAAATGATTCCCAAACCTCAGCTACAAGGCTGAATAATACAGCACCCAGAATAACTCCTAATGTGAGATGACCTAAAACGAAGGGAGGCCAGGGGAAGGAAGTTTGATGTTGCAAACTAATTTGCTTCAATTCCCAACAAAATTAAAGTTCATTATGTAAATTTTCTCATAATGAAGCAGAGGGGGAAAAATTACATCTTTATAAATCTACACTGATTCAATGGCCTTCCCTCAGATTTGTCATAGTCTTCACCTTTCTAGTTTTCAACCTTGCATCCATCCTCCTCCTCACAATTGCTAAGGGACAAGCCATAAAAAAGGCTGAGTGCCGAAGAGTTGATGCTTTTGAACTGTGGTGCTGAAGAAGACTCCTGAGTGCCCCTTGGACAGGAAGGAGATCAAACCAGTCAATCCTAAAGGAAATCAACTCTGAATATTCACTGGAAGGATTGATGCTAAAGCTGAAGCTCCAATACTTTGGCCACCTGATGTGAAGAGCTAACTCAAAGGAAAAGAACCTGATGCTAGAAAAAATTGAAGGCAGGAGGAGAAAGGGACAACAGTGGATAAGATGGTTGGATGGCATCAGCAACTCAATGGACATGAGTTTGAGCAAACTTCAGAAGACAGTGAAGGACAGGGAAGCCTGGCAAGCTGTAGTCCAGGGGACCATGAAGAGTCCATGGGGTCAACTGAGTGACTGAACACCAACACCAAAGCATTTGATTATAATTTAAGGGAAAGGAGGCTTGTTCATGCTTGAATACTTCATACATAGACCACACTCTTCCAAAGAATATTGGTTCTGGGTAGATAGTCTGAGTCTAGGGTTTTGCTTTTCCTTAATCTTCAAAGTTTGTGATCACATTTCTAGGAGCTCCCTAACTTCTCCCAACCCCAATCTTCAGTGTCCCCAAAAGGCAGGTAAGTGGGAACCATGGAGTCAGGGTTTCTACATTAAAGTCTCTTCTCCCCTCAAAAAATGAAAACAAAAAGCAACAAGACAGATGTAAGGACAAAAGAATGATGGCTTATGTGAAAAAATATATATTTCATCTGTTATTTAAAATTACAGTGCTCCAAATGTATAGGAGAAATAGGTAAAGATGATAAACATTTTTGATCATGGTACTCAAAATGAAAAAACCTGCTTTATCTAGGAGTCAAAAACTAGAGAAGCATCTCAATCAGTCAGTAGCAGGAAGGTGGAAATGGAGCCAGTACTAGCCGCAGGAATCAAGAGATGGCACCTATAAACATTTAGATTTATTCAAATTTATGCATTTATTCAAATTATTCAGGAAAGAGCAGTCATATGTAGTATAGGAAAATCTATTCGAAAAGTTCAGTGCACCTTACAGATTTCTTCTAATTTTTACAGAGCTAATACATGCTTATTTTAAAATAAATTTGAATACAGATAATAACAACATATATAAGACCTGCAGTGTGTAGTTTATCTACCGTCTGACAATTAGTCTATTTAATTATAACAACCTCCTTGTGAAGTAGAATAATTAGCATCCTAGATACTGAGTTTTTAAAAAATGTAAGACTAAAGAGGAGATTATATTACCCAAAGTTTTACAGTAAGTTATGGAGCTGGTATGTGATCCTTTGCATTGTCTCAGGATCTTAAAACTAGTAATTAGTAGGCTGTATGAGCCCAGACATAATCGCTATTCATAGTGTCATTCCCAATCATTTTTGCCAAAAAGAGGTAATAACAAAATATTCAGTAATTTGGCTTTTTTTCACTTAGCAATCATAGAAAACTTTGCATATCATTATATATAAGCATCTTTAATGTCCTTAATGTACAATTTTAATGGAACATTTTTGCTACTTACATTTCAGTTTGTTTAGATTTTAATTTGTTTACTATGTTCCTTAATACACAATAATTTCAACATATTTTGTAGTTAAATTTGTCACTTTTTTCCTTATTTGCAGCTGAATTTCCTATCTTGCTTAAATAAGTTTCATCCATCATTAGTTTATTACAAACAGTAGCCAAAATTCTTCTATCATAGTTACAATATGTAATTTATGTTAGATCTATCTAAAAGTTTATTTTATTAAGGTATACGTAGTAGACTTCATTAGTGCCCACCCTTATCTGGTTCTCCTTTCTTGCTCAGGCATCCAGAAGATGATACTTTCCAGCTTTCAGGAGGTGAGGAGTGCTTTATGACGAGTTGTGACAGATGGACGTGAGTCGATATGTCACTTCCGTGCTGGAATAGAAGGCAGGTACTCAATGATTTCACCTCCTTGCTTCCCTGTTGGTAGCAAGTGTAGAAGCCACGTATTGAAATATCAGGGTCAAAAGATCCAAGCAGCTTAGGTCTTTGAGTTGTGTGTAGAGGACAATAGTTTCAGAGACTCATCTGACCTGCAGAGCATTTTGCAGAAGCAACAAATAAACACTTTGTGTTAATCCACTGAGACTTCATGGGTGTTTTACTACTGTTACTAACATAAGCTCAATGTATCATAACTAATAGAATATGATATAATATGACTTCAAAATGAACAGATGATACATAGAATTTTCCTCCAAATAAATAATTAAACCCAAATCAATATATCACAAAAGTAATGTTGAACAAAAGAATGAAGATAGTATAGAATTAATATTAAGTGATTTCATTAACATAAAGTTTGAAAACAAAACAAAAATGTAGTATTAGAATAGTGGTTACCTTTAGGAAGGGGAGTATGTCAGGGGACAAAAGAAGAAATTGTGAGATGATAGTATTAATCTCTTTGGACATAAGTGATGATCACATGAGTACTAGCCTATGTTCAGCATGGTTTTAAAACTGAATTTATATAGTGTCATTATTAAATATTCTACAAAAGGATTTTTTTACTCAGGTGTACACTCTTCATTTGCCAATGCACATAAATTTAGTTAGATTTAAAATTGAAGTGTTAGTTGCTTGATCATTGTACAGCTCTTTGCCACCCCATGGACTGTAGCCCTCCAGGCACCTCTGTCCATGGAATTCCCCAGGCAAGAATACTAGAGTGGGTTGCCATTTCCTCCTCCAGGGGATCTTCCAGATCCAGGGATTGAACACAGGTCTCCTGCACTGCAGGAAGATTCTTTACCATTAAGCCACATTCATTCAAAATTTTGCTTTCCAAAAATTTTAAATATTTTAAGGTATTTTTTTGTTTTTGTTTTTGTTTTTTTTTGCAGATTTAGGTATTACAAACCAAGTAAAATACACTTCCCAGGTTTTTTTCTTCACTATGGTCTTTCATATTATGGGGAAAAAAATGGCTCAACTGTAAGACAAAATTATTCTTTTTCTTAAAAACAGAAGCACAAACACGTTTGTATTTCTCTGTCACTATTGTTCCTGATATAGTCTCAGCCACCTGTATGAATAATCATTTTTTTTTGTTGTTGTTGTTGTCATAAGCTTTATAATCAGCCACATACAGAGGTTCAATGACAAGTTGAACCTTAACAAGAGAGCAGATACCAACAAGAGAACAGATACTTCTTTAGTTGTTTCTACAAAGTGGAACAAAACATTGTTATGTAATTAAATACAGCTTGTGAGATTAAGCTAATTTGAGGTCCACACCCTTTGTTTATTGAGTCATATGTCTCATGGTGCTTTTCAGCCACTGAGTTTTAAGATGTTTTCCATGAACTGAAGCAAAGTTGCCTCAAAAACCATTCCCATGAGAGGCTCATCCAAGCTAAAGCATGTGCTGACTCTAGCCTTCGGTTTGGGAGTTTGTTTTGATTGTTTTTGTTGTTGTTGTTTCAGCTTCCAACTTAAGCCAGGTTCTTAGAAATTTCTCACTCTACACTGATAAATTTTGACACTTCTACTCATCTCTGGAAATACAGTTGGTTCCTGGTAGTTGAAGTGACACTTTGGGATGGCTTGCTTCCAGCTCTTCTTCTTTTTTTTTTTTTTTTTATATAATTTTTTTTTTTAATTTTTTTATTAGTTGGAGGCTAATTACTTCACAACATTTCAGTGGGTTTTGTCATACATTGATATGAATCAGCCATAGATTTACACTTATTCCCCATCCCGATCCCCCCTCCCATCTCCCTCTCCACCCGATTCCTCTGGGTCTTCCCAGTGCACCAGGCCGGAGCACTTGTCTCATGCATCCCACCTGGGCTGGTGATCTGTTTCACCATAGATAGTATACATGCTGTTCTTTTGAAACATCCCACCCTCACCTTCTCCCACAGAGTTCAAAAGTCTGTTCTGTATTTCTGTGTCTCTTTTTCTGTTTTGCATATAGGGTTATCGTTACCATCTTTCTAAATTCCATATATATGTGTTAGTATGCTGTAATGTTCTTTATCTTTCTGGCTTACTTCACTCTTGAATAATCATTTTAATCAAAGGGACTGACTTCCTTTTCTTAAAGAAACTTGGAGGTTTGTGCATGCTCAGTCATGTCTGACTCTTTGCAACCCCGTGGACTGTAGCCCGCCAGGCTTCTCTGTCCATAGGCTTTCCCAGGCAAGAATACTGGAGTGGATGGCCATTTCCTCATCCAGGGGATCTTCCCCACCCAAGGATCGAATCCGCATCTCCTGCATTGGCAGGTGGATCCTTTACCCCTGAGCCACCTGAGAAGGCCAAAGAAACCCAGGGGATATATAAATAAAGGTTATCTGTCACACATCAACATTTTAGCAGACTAACAAAACTCATGAATACATACAGCTCAACTTTTCCTGACAGACTTTAAGTTTTTCTAAACTGGCTGCGTTGTCTGGAATTCTGCTTATTTCTTCTGGGCTGACTTTTTTCTTGTAGTAATAAATACATCCTTTAATCATTGGAGTGAGAGACCACAGTGGCAAATGTTCTTCGTGCATCTATCACCACTGGAAGGGTTTGACTGCAAAGCGAGCTCTAGGGAGACAGTTAAATTCATACAGCATCTTAAAGATCATTGACTTCCAGCTTCCATATTTGCTCATAGGTGGCTTAGCTCAAGTACTGGCTGTGTTCTTCTTCCCCTTCTGCAGCTTGGACAAGTCACAGCGCTTCACAGTGAGCAGACTCATTGTCTCCTTTCATTGGAGGGAGAATACCACCCTAGGTCCCAATTTTACACCCTGACCCTGGCTCTGGTTCATTCCTGTTGTCTATGGGATATATTCAGTTTCCATCACCCTACAGAAGTCAAAATGTCTGTTTCTGTTCCTGCAAGCTGATACATCCACAGTTTTAGCTCTACTTTCTACTGTGTGTTCCTGTTCCTTTTTTTTTTTTCAAAAAGAATTTAAAATTTGAGTGGGCCACATCCTTTTTATTAAAAAAAAAATCTTTATCATTTTCTAATTATTTTTTTTCTGAGGGAATGGTAGGGATGTGTGGGGGTGCGATGGAATTCAGCTTAATGCAGCTAAAAAGTAAATGTTAAATACCATCTTGACTAGAAAATACCCAGAAGCTTATGACTAAGGACTTCCAACTGTGCCAGAAACAAATTCACACTAAGCAAAGAGAGATTTCATTTTGTGAAGCTAAAATTCCCACATCATTCTAGAACCCTAGAGCAGAGTTAGATGGAAACTTGCTTCCTGCCATGTTGTTCTCCCCTTTCAGACTTTTGAAGGGTTTGATTACCTGAGATAAAACAGTTAACAAGGGTAGCTTACTAAAGATTGAGCCTTTTTAATAGACAAAGAACAGCTAGTCAGTATAATGTTCTACAATTAATTTTGCAGGTTATTTGAAAATGCTCATAAATAAGACTTTTCACCCCTCTATATTTTTCATGTAGTTGAAGTTTTAGAGCACAAATAAAAAACAGTCTTTTTTACCCTTCCTGAGTACTAAAATAATTTGGGAAAGAGAATGACAGTTATTAGAGAGAGGACTGAATTGAAAATTATAGATTGATCTATTATCCACAGTCAAGTTATCTAAAATATCTAATCCCCACTGAACTTGAAACCTCAAATCTCAGATACTCCATGCAAAGGCAGAGTATATCCTGATAATTGGCGCACGGGCTGCAGAGACTGTGGGCATCAAGAAGCCCGGACACACACTGACCGTGACGCTCTTATCTCTGATGAGACAACCTAGCCTTGGCTGAGATATCCACTCTCCACGCCTTCTCTAAGACTCACCAATCAGTTCAGTCCATCTCCTCCAAGGGAAGAGAGTATGAGGGCCGGGGGATGGGACAAAGAGAAAAGGGCTGGAAGGAAGAAAATCAAGGTTTCTTCACATGCAGACCCTGAGACAGAATATGAGTACAAATAATTAGTGCTTCCTGGAAAATGACTCAGGAAACACCAGCAGTGGAGTGAGAAAGTGAGACCTAGAAGGGAAGGAAGCCAATGTAGCCCATAAATGGCCTAGTTATTCCTATGGACATGGGGCTCCATCCCGCTGGAGATCCCGAGGTATTAAGTAGAACACGTCTTCAAGTTGTCCCATGTGCTGGGAGAAGCAGCTGAGATGGTTGCACCAACTCTTTCCATCTTTAGAGAAGAGCTACTCCTGGAGGCAACTTGGGTTGCAGGACGCATGTTCCTCGGCTCACTCAGGGGGTCATTGTCAGGAAGGTTAGCCTCTTGCCACATGGACCTCTCCAGAGGGTTGTGTGAACATCCTCACGATATGGAAGCGGGTTTCCCCCAGAGCAAGTGATCCAAGGAGAAGAACAGGGTAAGCAGGAAGCCACAGTGCCTTTTTGTGACCTTATCTTGGAATTCCCATAACATCACTTCTTTATTTTATTTACCAGAAACAAGTCAGTAAGTCCAGCCCGTACCCAGGGGTAAGGGAATTAGGCTCCATTTCTCAAAGGGAGGGGCATAAAAGACTTTATGAGTGGTGCATGCTGAGTTGCTTCAGTCATGTTCTACTCTTTGCAACCCAATAGACCGTAGCCTGCCAGGCTCCTCTGTCTGTGGAACTGTCCAGGCAAGAATACCAGAGTGGGTTTCTGTGCCCTCCTCCAGGGGATCTTTCCAATCCAGGGATCAAACCTATGTCTCATGCAGCTCCTGCGTTGCAGGCAAGTTCTTTACTGCTGAGCCAGTGGGGAAGTCCAAAAGAATTTATAGGTATATTTTAAAACTGCAAGAGGTGACAAGCATCCCTGTGTTCTAAAGGGAGGTGTCGACCTCACTTGCAGCTGTTACAAGAGATTATGATAGAAGTGCCCAGAGAACATATCTGGAGTTGGTTGTTATGTTCCCTGAGTCCTTCCAACATGGGGAAAGGGATGGATGCCCTCATATTTTAAGCCCAAACGAGTGGGATTTTATGGGGACTCTTGGGAGAGTTTGATGAGTACGTCCTGGAACCTAAGGTCTAAATTCTGAGATAAGTTTGAAAAGACTAAAGTCAGAGGTGATGTGATAAGCCTCAGGAGTCGAAGAAGGGGCCAGACCTCACTTCATGCTAGCTCCCCCTCTCTTAAGCAGGGCAAAGTCCTCCTCTCTCATTCCAGGGACGGAGCCGGGAGGCACAGCTGTCTGCTGGATGACAGGCGACAGGCTTTGCCCATTTCTAGGAAGCTCAGGTCAGGGTCTCCAGAGGAAAGACCTCTAATGACCCACAAACAAACATCCCCCAAGAGAGCTTCAAACATATAGTGTTGAACAGAGGTGACAACTGTGCTGGCTTCTAACCCTTCACCCCAGCCTTATTCATCCATCTATTCCCCTGGACCCAATCTCAGTGGACTTTTAAAATATGTTTATTTTATTTTTTAAAACTTTTCATTTCGTATTGGGGTATAGCCAATTAACAATGTTCAACAGGTGAACAGTGAAAGGACTCAGCCATACATATATGTATCCATTCTCCCCTAAACTCAGGGGGCTTGAAATAACAGCAGCTAGCAGGCGAGCAGGCTCCAAGGTTCTCAGCTGTCCCTCCGGCTCTTCCAGGCCTGGCTGAGACCCAAGCTGGGAGAAAGAAGATGCTTTAAATTAAGTGTTCACATTTGCATTATACAGTGGATCACGTCATGATTAGACTGGACAAGGCTCTTGAACGCCAAGCCAGGGAATGTTTGTGAGTGTCCAAGACCTCACCAAAGCCCCCTCCCTCATCCCAGGATGGGAAAATAAACTTTTTCCTTCCACTTTTACCTAAAAGTCTCCACATTTGCCTACCAACTCCATCACATTAAATAAACCAGACGTATTTGGAATTCTCTGGGAGAGAATGGATTCCTCAGAATTATGAAGCAGATCATTCTAAAGTCAGTCCTTTTTTTTTTTTTGCGATTTATTTTTTAAATTTTTTTTTATGCTATTGATTTTTTTTTCATTTATTTTTATTAGTTGGAGGCTAATTACTTTACAATATTGTAGTGGGTTTTGTCATACTAAAGTCAGTCCTAAGACACACTGCTCTGTCCCAACCCTTAAGAGAAACTCTATATTGTTAATTCTATTTTGAATATGAAGAATCTAAAAATGAAAAAAAGAAATAGCCTTGGTTGTTTAGGGAAACTGATCAACTGCCAGTCTGGAGATGTAGTTGCTGAGGGCCACCCTTGTCCTGTCTGAGACCCATTTTCCTTCCTAAGCACCTGGCTGTTCTCTAGTGATGCACCTGCCCCACCCTCCGCTGCCTGAATTTTAACCGATACACAATCCCCCTGAATTTTAATTCTGTCCTTAATTTTTCAGTAAGTTCCCCTATTGCTTGCACTCACTTGAGAAGCCAAGTCCATTCATATTTTCCACATATTTGAGAAATTAGAAACTTTTCAGAACAGGTATGAGAAAGATACTGCTCCTGATCTCAAGAAGGTCACTGTCTAGTTTGGGAGGGAGATTGGACTTGCCTGGATTCTCCAAATGTGTATTCTTGCCACTGCATCTCTTTGATGGGTTTATGTCCTGCTCCCTAAACGCCCCCTTGGTTCTCAACTTGCACCAACCCAAGCACCCCAGGTTCCATGTGCTCTGTGCTCAGCAAGGGCTTCTGCCAGACTGACTCCCTGGAACACAGTCAGCACCACCCTCGTCTTTTTCTAATCAGCTATGAGATTTTAAATTCTTCTCCTCTCTCCCACTCCTTCCTGTCCTGTCATCCTTACCCTCCGAGGAGAAAGGGAGGATTTTACTAGACAAATACAGACAAGATACACTTTCAGGGCTTTCCTCTTCAGTGTTAACCACCAGACCCATCCCCTTAAGCCTGTCTTTGGAGCTTTTTACACCTAGTTTTGGGTCTGCCTTTATTGTTTGATCTACTACCAGTATAATTCACTAACCACAACATTTTAGTATATTTGTCATAAAAGAGTATACACCTGTATTTGCCCTTCTCAGACTTCATCATTCACTCACTCACTCACTGACTCATTCATCAAACATTGCTGAGTTCCCATTTTGTATAATATCATGTCCTACAAGCTGAGAAGATAAAGACTTTGGCAGTGGTTTTAATCCTTAGTGATCCTTGTTGTCATCTGCGAATCTTAAAAAAAAAAAATAATACAGATACTCTGGCTCTACTTCCCAGAGATTCTAATTAAATCATTTCAGGGCATGAGTGTCAGTGATTTTTAAAAACTCCCTGGGTGATTCTAAAGTGCAGTCACGATGGAGAACCATGAGAAGACAGGAGCATAAATTACTTGGACCAAGATTAAACGGCAAGAATTGCCTACAAGATTCAGAGAGTACTCTGGGGGCCCACGTCCTGCTCTGGCACAACCCTGCTGGTCCCACCATCTCTGATCAGCCCAGGCACACTTTAGCCACAGCTCCGGTGAGAGATGTGTCACATCGATCACAAGCTGAGCAAAAGTAAGATGACAGTATCATTAACCTTTTCTCAGCTGAACAATAATGATGCCACCTCCCTCTAGGGAAAGCACACGGGGGTATGGGAAATTGTGAGCTGTTACACTGGGTCAGCGGTAAAGAATCTGCCTGCAATGCAGGAGACTCAGGAGACGTGGGCTGGATCCCTGGGTCAGGAAGATCCCCTGAAAGAAGGAAATGGCAACCCACTCCAGTATTCTTGCCTGGAGAATCCCATGGACAGAGAAGCCTGGAAGGATACAGTCCGTGGGGTTGCAAAGAGTCCAACAGGACTTAGCGACTGGGCAACAACAGCCCGCCCAAGTGAGTGGTTATAAAACTAAAAGAGATGATTAAGAGGCAAGATTGAACGTTTCTGATATTCTTATACCTGGGTGAGGGCAAAAGCTTACAATTCTAGGGAGACTTTTGTGATTGACAGAAGGGACAATTAGTTTGCCCAGATTGGAGTAAGGGTAAAAGAAAGCCGCTTGAGGACGTCCCTGTGGCCTGAGGTTCTTTCTGCTTCTATGATACGATGAGGAGTTAAAGGCAAGAGAAAGTTGCAACTCTGCCCCTTCAGGTTCCCCTGGACACTAAGAAATCCTGCCTGGCCCCTTCCAGGCTCTATCAGAGGAAGGCCCGGCCTCTCCGTCCTCCAGTGTTCCAGCTTAAGGCAAGAGCTGAAGCCACGGGAGGAAACTGCCGAGAATGACCCCTTCCTCCCACGGAAACTGTCTAAGGACTAATGCTCCAGTGGATGCTTCGTGCTGCGGGGTGAAGGTTCATCGCTTCTCTTTGTCCGCAGTCGACGCGCTTCTGGTGGAGCACCGTGAGAAAAGGCGGTCTACTGAAGGTGGGGAAAGCCTGGGGCCAGGGGCTGTCCGCAGGGAGGCCTGGCGTGCTGCAGACCACGGGGTCGCAGAGTCGGACACGACTGAGCGCCTCAACTGAAGAGGGGATGTCAGCGAGAGCGTCATTCTCCTGTGTGTCCAGCAGGGGGCGCCTCCGCCAAGCGCGCGGGCGGGAGACCGCCGCGGGACGGTTATGCAACCGGGAGAGCGCACGCTCCGGCCGGGTGACCGCCGGGCCTGGCGATGCGGACGCGGGTCTGACTCCGGGAGAGAGGCGCATCTGGGGACCCAGCCGCCCTTTTCCCCAGAGGGAAGGACGGGCTCTCGGGACTCATCCTCCTTCCCATGAAACCCTGGAAACGGCTCAGTAGCTCTTCTGGTTGACTTGCTGCTGCGTACAGCTGTCAGCTGCCTGTGAACCGGTGACACGAGCTCAGTGTTCCTGTTTCTTTTCCAAAAAGGGCTGTCCTGAATTTTTGTTTAAAGACCAAATGATAATAGTTACAATAGGACCCTTCCGTGAGCAGCTTCTCTGTGCCCTGATCGCAAGCGAGCGATCTCTGCGGCGATGTTTCTTGCTCAGCGTTTTCTATCCGCTCATCCAGCAGCCGGGGGTCCTCCCAGCGCCTTACTTCAGACTTTGCTGCTGCGTTAAACACAGCTTGATTTTTTTTTTTCTTTTGGTTTGTTTGTTTTCATGTTTTTTATTGCGGTACAAGTCACATAATATAAAACATACTGCTACAGCTTGTTTTTTAATGGGAAGGAGAGAGGAAATCCATCCCTGCTCAAATTTACTGGGCTTATCCGGCAGTTTAGAGAAGGAATAGGAAATTGAATATCGGTTGATTTTCCTCTGAAATCGGTTGCATCTTGTTGCTATTTTACCATTTAAGGTGAACATGCACACAAACACGTGTGTGTGTGTATGCACATGTATTTTGTTTTTAATTTCCCTCAAATGTGTCGATTTTTTTTCATACCGTATTCTACAAAAAGATACCAGTTAAAAGGGAGAGAAAAGGTATTATGTAGTTCTTTCTAGTAGGGAACTAGAGCTGCCTTTTTAATCTCTTTCTTTTCTTAATTATTTCCAAATAGGAAAACTGTGAAATTATTTTTTAAAGAAAAATAAGAAAGAGATCAAAACCAAGCTTACTTCATTGAAAACATCTTAATTGTAGAAAGTTTGGAAAATATATGTCTAGAAATAAAGAGGATAAAATTCACCCATATTCCCTTAACCTAGAGATAAATGCTGTCATTTAATTTAGCATATGAATTAATGGTCTTTCCCCCCCAATGTTGTGTATGCTATTATACAAAGCATTATGATATTATATATATTGGTTAAAAATCTATTATTTTCCTCATTTAATTTGTCATGATCATTTTTAATACCTGCACAGTATTCTTTATTATATATCATATAAATATAGTGTAATATATTCAGTTAATCCCATAGGGGTGGAAATTAAAGATATTTCCATTCTTTACAATGGTACACATCACTGGGATAATAATCTTTATGTACATTTGTATTTCCTTAGAAAAAATCCTAGAAGAGAAATTGAAGATCAGTGGATATTTTAAGACACTCAGTTTGTGTATTTGCAAATGCCCTCCAGAAACATGATGCCAATTTGTACATTCACCAAAAATTATGAGCCAACACAGGTATAGTTCCTTTTCATGCTTTGCGAGTTTTTCAGGTTACTAGTAGTATTTCATTTTTTTTTTTAATTGGCATTCCTCTGCCACTTTCTTTTGAATTTCTCAGATTTCCTTTAAGGACCTTTCCAATAGACTTGGAGTCTGATGGAAGCAACAAAGAAGCTGAAGAATCAAAGAACTCGCAGTGGGAGACTTTGGCGTTTAAGACCCGTGAGACCTGATGACATTGCATAGAAAGATGCTTTGATAGAGACTAAGGATCCTTAGCGGGAAAGATTCACAGCCAGGAGAATTAGAGAGGGACTGTGCCTGGGGATCCAGGTTGGGATAATTCTTAAATTGATTACTCAATTTTAATAACTAAAATCCCACCTTGGTCACCAAGACTAAACACAAGAATTCTGGTAATTTTTGCCTCACAATCAGGCAAGATTGTAGCAGTGGGGAAAATGATGACCTTTGAGAAGTCTTTCTTCACCTCAGGACTCAGATTTTATAACTGGTTTGTACATCCAGGTGTGCACGTGTC
The DNA here is from genome assembly GCF_910594005.1 of Cervus elaphus. Classification (NCBI taxonomy): domain Eukaryota; kingdom Metazoa; phylum Chordata; class Mammalia; order Artiodactyla; family Cervidae; genus Cervus; species Cervus elaphus. The sequence continues at coordinate 30,449,004 of NC_057840.1, forward strand.
ATCTCATGATGAGCATGTGTGTGTAGCTGGGTGTGCAGGTCTTCGCAGATCTCATCTCTCTTTATTTTAACTGATTGTGAAAGAGACAGAAACCCGTGCTAGGAAAGAAAGGAACAATTAGGAAATAGTCCTACTTTGGGAAAGCAAGTTCATTGACTGACCACCAACTTGCAATGAAAAGCGATTTATCCAAAACAGCTTGTCAAATGCCCAGTTGGCCAAATTTGGGAGAATATTTTAAAAGTTTTAGTTTTATCATCAGCTATGTTTTCCTTTGCCCTGTCTCAGAGTTCTCCCCAGGCTGCTTTGTTAGAGAGGCAGGGTCTAGTTCAGAGGCAGGGTCCAGGAGGGGCAGAAGTAGTGGCAGGAACTATACCAAAACTTAAATGAAACCCTCATGAATCAGGAGATCATTCATGAAGTTAATTTTAGTAAATTGGTTTTCAACAAACTGGCCCAGAACCATGCTCTAGCACCTTCTTCTGGAAATGACTGCTTTCCCTTTTCCAGTCCTTTCTCATCCAAAGCTGTACTTCATCTAGACCCTGGGATTGCACCATTCCTGAGTATAATGCCAGCACTCACCACTTGCTGTGGGATTTAAAGATCCACCTGTTAGCTGGCTAAGCATTTATGTGGAATCATAGAGGATCTTTAATAATATTTAATAATACATTCAAAGTCCACAAAATGATGGCGATTTGGAAATAACTTCTCTTACCTATTCCAACCTGCCCTCTAGCTCTATCCACGGTCAAAGGGCCTTAGTGAGCCCCATTTTTTTTTTTTTTTTTTTACGGAGAACATCCCCAATCTTCGCCCTGCATACCCTTTTCCAGAAGCCTTTTATAGCCTTTCAAAAACAAATAAGTAAATAACAATCATGGCTTCCTCTACTTACCTCTGGGTGAGTTACTGGGTATTTAGTCTACTGTTGGAGAGAGGCCTTTGAAAGCTGGGAGACTGGCAAAGAGGGTGGATCCCTTGAAGTGATCTGGTCTGCAGAGCAGAGACAAAGGGATAGGCAGATATTTTGCACTGAGATGAGCTCCCTGCCAGTTTTCTCATGAATTTTCCTAAAAGTACATCTTCTTTTCAGCCTGATTACATTTTTAAAGCTCTCTTCTACCATCATAGCCTTGATAGATGCTAGACTCTAGGGAGGAGGAATAAAGGTGACAGGGATGGTGAGAAGGTTGAAAGAGATAAAAGCTGTCCCCAACACACATTGGGTCACAGCAAATATTGGTTATGTTTCTATTTTTTCAGTGCAACATTATGGTCTGTGTATGGGAAATGTAAAGTTTGTTATAGTTAGGGTTCAGAGGGATAAAAATTATTTTTATATATTTGTATAAAATCTTATGTAATATTTTATAGATTATAAAACTTCAGTACAAAGTGTTATGTGCTAAAGTGTAAGGTGTTAGAATGGTCATAGACTTGACTGGGACTCTAAGGATCTTAGCAGAACATAAGGAGCAAAATTGTGAGTTGAGTGCCAAAATGATTAAGGAAGATGGAAGAGTGAGCTGAAAAACAGTGTCAAGGGTGCAACAGTTATATAGCCTGAAGTGTAAAAGAAGAGATATGATTGAGTAATAAGTGCAAGACATTTTCATCTGTCACACTGGAAATCTAGCAGGTGCCTATTTAAAGTCAACCCTTTAGCATTCTAGAGCTGGAGATGATTTATCTGCAGGTTCAAATCAGATTTGCTCTGGACCAAGCATGAAAATATAGTAAATATGTAGCCTTTCAAAGAATCTTATCACTGTACTTATAGATATAGGCATTGGTAGATATTTGTGAATTGAGGCAGATCATAACATAATAGAGAGTAAACTATTGGCATTCTTTTTTCCTTTTTTGATCCTCATTCTGCCCGACAGAACGACCAATTTCACACTTTACAAAAGGCAGTGTCACCTCTGATCTATGAACCATTTTATTTGAAACACAAGTTACTATGACAATTCTGTCTACTGCTTGGTTGGGAAAAGGCTTTTTCATATCTCACTCACTGCAGAACAATCCAATTTTCTTGTGATATCCACCTGATCTTTATATCTATCTCTTGAAATGTAGAGGCTATGAGAATTAGATCAGAAATAATCCATGTAGAATGGAGCTGAGATTCATGTCACTTAGTTCAGTTCCATTCAGTTCAGTCGCTCAGTCATGTCTGACTATTTGAGACCCCATGGACTGCAGCACGCCAGGCCTCCCTGTCCATCACCAACTCCCAGATAACTCAAACTCACGTCCATCGAGTTGGTGATGCCATCCAACCATCTAATCCTCTGTCATCCCCTTCTCCTCCTGCCTTCAATCTTTCCCAGCATCAGGATCTATTCCACTGCATATCTGCATGTCAGTTCTTTGCATCAGGTGGCCAAAATACTGGAGTTTCAGCTTCAGCATCAGTCCTTCCAATGAGTATTTAGGACTGATTTCCTTTAGGATTGAATGGTTTGATCTCTTTGCAGTCCAAGGGACACTCAAGAGTCTTCTCCAACACCACAGTTCAAAAGCATCCATTCTTTGGTGCTCAGCTTTCTTTATAGTCCAGCTCTCACATCCATACATGACCACTGGAAAACCATAGCCTTGACTAGATGGACCTTTGTTTGCACAGTAATGTCTCTGCTTTTTAATATGCTGTCTAGGTCAGTCATAGCTTTTCTTCCAAGGAGCAAGCATCTTTTAATTTCATGGCTGCAGTCACCACTTGCAGTGATTTTGGAGCCCAAGAAAATGAAGTCTCTCATTGTTTCTGTCGTTTCCCATCTATTTGCCATGAGGTGATGGGACCAGATGCCATGATCTTCGTTTTTTGAATGTTGAGTTTTAAGCCACTTTTTCACTCTCCTCTTTCACTTTCATCAAGAGGCTCTTTAGTTCCTCTTCACTTTCCACCATAAGGGTGGTGTCATCTGCATATCTGAGGTTATTGATATTTCTCCTGGCAATCTTGATTCCAGCTTGTGCTTCACCCAGCCTGGCATTTCGTGTGATGTACTCTGCATATAAGTTAAATAAGCAGACTGACAATATACAGCCTTGACATACTCCTTTCCCAATTTGGAACCAATCTTTTGTTCCATGTCCGGTCCTAACTGTTGCTTCTTGACCTGCATACAGCTTTCTCAGGAGGCAGGTAAGGGGGTCTAGCATTCCCATCTCTTGAAGAATTTTCCACAGTTTGTTGTGATCTGCACAGTCAAAGGCTTTGTCATAATCAATAAAGCAGAAGTGTCACTGAAAACTACAAAAAGAGAAAGAAGCTAATAGCAGTGTTAGGGACAGGAGGGACTCACAGATCTTTGGAAGTCCAGCACTTATTTTTCCCTGAACCATTCACTGCAAGGCTAACTCTGAGCTCCTGAATGGCAGTCACTTTCAGCCTGAGCAGCAGGACTCCTGACCATCTCTGATATAGACCATGTCGTTAGTTTCTCTCTGGAATCACCAAAACAGCTGGATTAGTTATACTGTGTCATTTCAGAACACCCACCTGTTAATTTGTTGACACTAGAAATTCTTTATTATTATTTAAAATTTTATTCAATTTATTTAAACTGAAAAAAAATTTCACCCATTTACCTCACTTATCACCCTCCACTTTTGGCAACCACCAATTAGGGCTTCCCCGGTGGCACTAGTGGTAAAGAACCCGCCTGCCAATTCAGGAGACATAAAAGAAGTGGGTTCGATCCCTGGGTCAGGAAGATCCCCTGGAGGGGGAAATGGCAACCCACTCCAGCATTCTTGCCTGAAGAATCCCCATGGACAGAGGAGGCTGGCGGGCTACAGTCCATGGCATCGCAAAGAGTTGGACGCGACTTCGGCAACTTAGCACACGGCACACAATCTATTCTTTATATCTATGACCTTCTGCTTTTTTTTTTTTTTTTGTCTATTCTTTTAAATTCTACATATAGGAGAGATCATACAGTTGTCTTTGTCTGACATTTCATTTAGCCTAGCGTGCTGCGACTCATGGGGTCGCAGAGTTGGACACAACTGAGCGACTGAACTGAACTGAACTGAATGTAATACACTTTGGATCCATCCATGCAGGCAGATTCCTTACCAGCTGAGCCACAGGTGGGAGAAGTTAATGATTAAGGATGGTATGCTGCCCACAAGCTTATAGACCCCAAACCAGTTGGAACCTGAAGCTGATGATGCTGACTCCTACTTACCTCACCACCAACCCATCAGAAGAATGTTCACAAGCTTTTCATGATTTGAATGATTACTAGAAAACTTCTCACTATCCTTACCAACACAGGAGCCTACTGTGCTCCCCTTTGCCTGGCAGAGCGATAAAGCTGTTCTCTTCTACTTTATCCAAAACTCTGTCTCTGAGATTCAATTTGGCATCAGTGTACAGAGAAGCTGAGGTTTTGTCATCAGCTGCACCAGTATGCCTTCCCACCAACAGAGCACAAAGGTTTCCTCTTCTCTACACCGTCTCCAACACTTGTCATTTCTTGTCTTTTTATAATAGCCATTTTAACAGGTGTGAGATGATATAGTCCATTGAGGTTTTGAGTTGCATTTCTCTGATGATTAGTGATGATAAGCATCATTTTATGTACCCATTGGCCATCTGTATGTCTTCTTTGGAAAAATGTCTATTCAGAACTTCTGCCCATTTTTAAAATCAGATTATATGGGGTTTTTTTGCTATTGAAGTGTGTGAGGTATTTTTAAATATATATATATATTTAGGATATTAGTCCTCATCAGATATATAATATGCAATAATTTCCTCCCATTCATTAGTTGCCTTTTCTATTTGTCAATGATCTCGTTTACTGTGCAGAAGCTCTTTAGTTCAATGTAGTTCCATTAGTTTATTTTTGCTTTTGTTGTTTTTGCTTTTAGTGTCAGATTTGAAAAGTCATCACCAAGACCTGTGTCTAGGAGCCTACCACCTGTTTTATTCTAGGAGTTTTAGGGTTTTGGTCTTATGTTCAAGTCTTTAATCCATTTTGAGTTAATTTTTCTGTATGATATAAAATACTGGTTCAGTTTTATTCTGTTGTAAATGGCTGTCCATTCTTCCCAACATCATTCATTGTAGAGACTGTCATATCCCCTTTGTATATTCTTGACTCCTTTGTTATAAATTAATTGACCATGTATGCATGGATTTATTTCAGGTCTTTATTCTGTTCCACTGATCTATGTGTCTATTTTTATGCCAATACATATTGTTTATAATTACCATAGCTTTGAAATATAATTTGAAATCAAAGAGTGTGATACCTCTAGTTTGTTCATCTTTTTCAAGATTGTCTTAACTATTTGGGGTCTTTTGTGGTTCCATAAAAATTTAATATTGTTTGTTCTAATTCTATGAAAAACACCATTGGAATATTGATAGAAATTGCATTGAATCTGTAGATTAACTTGGCTAAGTGTGGACATCAGGAATACTGCACTGTAATTTTCCCTTTTTTTGTGATATCTTTGTATGGTTGGTATCAGGGTAATGCTGGCTTCTTAAAATGAGTTTGGAAGTGCTTCTTCCTTTTCTATTTCTTGGAAGAGTTTGAAAAGAATTATTACTAATTCTTCTTCAACTGCTTGGCAGAATTCACCAGTGAAGCCATTCATTAATGGACTTTTGTTTGTTGGGAGGCTTTTAATTACTGATTCAATCTGTTTACTAATCATCATTGTGTTTAGATTTTCTATTTCATTATTGTCCAGTCTTGGAAGTTTGTAGTTTTATAGGAAATTTGCCTGACATTTCTTAGAAATTTCCATTTCTTCTAGATTGTATAGTTTTTTGGCACATAATTGTTCATAGCAGTTTCTTGTGATCCTTTATATGTCTATGGCATTAATTGTAATATCTCCTCTTTCATTTCTGATTTATCAGGAATTATTTTTTAAATAAGTATATTTATTCCAGTTAGAAATAAAGCTTAAAAAATGGTTGGGAATGGTGACATGTTGCTTTCAACTCACTTAGCACTCAACGTGAGTAATAGAACTTTGTCTCTGAGCAGATTTCCATGCGGGTAAAACAAGTTATGGGAAAGGAGAGGAGAAGCCATAGGTATCAAACCCACTTGGGCACTCAGCACTTGAACCAGGGCCTTTCTTATCTATGGCCAAACACCTTACACTTTCTAGGAATTAAATATATGTATTAAAACCCAAATGACTAAAACTGAAATTATTCACATTAGTAATTTGAGTCTTTAAGTTTTTGGTCTGTGAAGGACTGCATCAGTCTGTACCTGAAAATCAAGTGTTTCTCTTTCCAATTAGGTACCAGGGCTCCCCACAGCATATGCCAGCCCTCCAGCAAGTTATATATTATGTGTTGAATCAAGAAGGATCATCTCATTATAGAATTATTGCATCACCAAGTAGGAAGGGATTTTCAAATTCATCTAATGTATCCTCCAAGCTGATACAAGAATTCTCTTTATAGCATCCCTAACAGGTGGACATCAAGTCTAAACCTGTATATTGAACCAGACCTGGGCTAGCCAAAACCTGGCGAAATTTTTTCTCTCCATAGCCTCAATTGGAGGAAAATTTTCTGTTATTTTAGAGTCAAAATATACCTTTGTATAACCTTGATTGACTACTTCAATAAGTAATCAATCAGAAAACAGTATGCTGCCTTTGACATCACTGCCCATTGACTGAAAGTCAAACCATAAAATAAAAAGAGCACTAAAATAATTTTCTGGAGCCCCAAATTTTCTCCTTAGCTCTGCTTCAAATCAAATATGTTTTTGCTATTGATTTCTTTTTTTCTTTCCTGGCAAGTTTCTTTTCTTAAAGAGCTGCATCTGTACATTTCAAGAGGAAAAAGTTTTAGCACATTAAAATATTTAAAATTGAGAAATGTAGTTTAACTTTTACTTTTGTGTTATGAAAAATTTCAAACATGTATAAGAGCTGATGTAACAGAACAATGAATGCCTTCATAATTAATACCTAGCTGTAAATACAGCATCCAACTTGTGATCAATCTTATTTCGTCTTTGTCTTCACCCAGTTTCCCTCTTCCCTGGATTTGTTTTGAAGCGAATCACAGACATCACGTAAAACTATCCATAATGAATCACAGTTTCTCTAAAATATAAAGACTGTGACTTTGTAACAAGAAATAATTCCTAAATATCTTAAACTATCCACGCAGTGCTCACATTTCACCAGCCTGTGCATTCTCCCCATCCCCCAATCTCTCTCCCCCCTTTCTTTCTACTTGTTTGAATCAGAAAGCAAATGAGAGCCTATACTTACAATAGGTAAGTCTCTTTTAGTCTACAGATTCCCTTGTCCATCTAATTTTTATTTTTTCCTTACAATTTTATTTCTTAAATTAACTGAAGTATTAGTCCTGCAGTTGTGTCCAACTCTGCAGTCCCATGGACTGTAGCCTGCCAGGCTCCTCTGTCCATGGAATTCTCCAGGCAAGAATACTGGAGTGTGTTGCCATGCATTTCCCCAGAGGACCTTCCTGATCCAGGGATCAAACCCGGGTCTCCTGCATTGCAGGCTGATTCTTTACCATCTGAGCCATCAAATAAATTAGGTAGCATGTAACTGGTGTACAAAGTATAGCTTTGTGACTTTGTGCCCTTATATTTGTTTGGGTTTTTTGTTTGGTTGGCTGGTTGGTTGTTTTTTATTTTCACCAGTGTATCTTGTTAGTAATATAGAAGTGGAGTTTCTGGGTCAAAGGGTATTGTCAAATATTGCAGAATTTCAAAAGAGTGTCCCCATAGATCCTGTACCCACTTTGCCTCTCCACCATTCCTGAAAGGCATTAAACTGGTGATTCTGAGGCTGCTAGAGCTCTAAAATTATAGAATAAATATTTGATGAGGCCTCCCATGTTTTCATGAATCTTCTCCTTTCCAGGCTAGTTCTTGCACATTTGATAAATAGACCTGATATGGCCTTAGCCATTAATAAAATTCTTAAACAGAAGTGCATTAAGACACCTTGACAAGGACCAGGACACTTCCTTCCAGGATGACACTGACTGGGCATCTTGAATTTATCTAAATGGCCTATCATTTAGATATCATTTCTCCACCCTGCTTTTATGAGATTGTATCCAATGCACTAAAATTAAAATTCACTTGTTATCTGTGTCTTGCCCCTGAAAGACAGTGCTATAAGCGAGCTAAGATAGTGGCCTCTATTCTCAGACTCCTTGAGTGTGTATCTTGTCTTCATCAACTGTGTTCCACTGAATCAGTTTTTTAAAGCTCTCTGCCTCTGTTTTATCATTTGCTTTATGGGGTTTTTCAAAGTACCTGTTGTGATGATTATAAAAGATAATATATGTAAGGGATTTAAAACAGCAAGCACTGTCTTCTCAAAATGTTGGCTATTAAGTGAAATCTACTAATCTGATAACAAGGCCAAAAAACTTAAGGTAATTGGACAAGAATTATCATTATTGAATGTGTCAGGAGGGTTTTTCCTGGAATTTACATGTACTTACCTCTAGTCTCTGAAAGCCATTTGTAGTCTCTGGAAATTTTATTAGTTAGGGTCAGCTGTATAAGAGATACTCCAAAATAACATAATTGTAATCAAATAAAAGTGTTTTTTTCCCTCTTGAATAAAAGAAATCCAGAAGTAAACAGAGTTAGTTATGATGGCGCCACAGAGCCATCAAGAATCCAGGTTTCAATTTTTATCCTTCACTATTTTCAGCACATAACTTCCCCCCTTACACTATGTCAAGGTCAAAAATGGCATCATCACAGGATGGCCATAGTTAGAACTGCAAAAAGACCAAAGGACCATTCTCCCCAGCTAAGGGACTTTCCAGGTGATGCAGTGGTACAGAAGCCACCTGCCAATCCTGGAGACTCAAGAGACAAGGGTTTGATCCCTGGGTCAGGAAGATCTCCTGGAATAGGAAATGGCAACCCACTCCAGTATTTCTTGTCTGAAAAATTTCATGGACAGAGGAACCTGGTGGGCTGTAGTCCACGGGGGTCTCAAGATGTTGGATGTGGCTGAGTGACTGAGCACAAACCCCAGCTAAGTGATCTCAGTCAACTCAGAAATCACATGTATACTGGCTCTTATGTTTCACATTAGCACATTAACACTGGCTGTTATAATCCTTTGGCCAGAATATAGTCACATGGCCATAGCCAGCTATAAGACAGGCTAAGACTTGTATGCCCTTTATGGAATGCATTACCCCCGGATGAAATGAGTTCCATTACCAAAAAAGAAAAAGGAGACAAGCTACTGGGGTGGTCAACTAGGTGTCTCTGCCACAATATTTTTGCATCTTTTGACATCTGTCTTATTCTCTGTAGTTCATTATGATTATCTACAGTGATGCTGAGATCATATCAGCATCTTACTATAAGAACCTGGGATAAAATTTCTTCAAAATGCAGAATCAATGAAAGAAATGTATGACCCTAGTATTAGTCCTGAAGTTATGAAGATGAATAAAGCGGGGACACACCTTAGTCTTCTCGGAAAAGAAGACACATCTCCTTATGGGTCTATAAAAATGTGTCTTTGTTATGCCCTGGTCCTTCCTTTTTCTAGTCAAAATCCTAAAGGTAGACAAAGAGCCTTCTCCTGCTGCACTAGTTTCTTAAACAGCCTTGCTATCAAGGTCTTCCAAAATTGCATCATCAGAATGTTTTGAGAATCTCGTTTCTTTTGAAATTGTGTCCATTTTTCTGTGGTAATAATAAAAAAAAAAAAAACCTACCTACTGTATTATTCTCTATGCATGCGTGCACGCTAAGTCACTTCTTCAGTCGTGTCCAACTCTTTCAGACCCTATGGACTATAGCCCATTAGGCTCCTCTGTCCATGGGGTTCTCCAGGCAAGAATACTGGAGTGGGTTGCCATTCCCTCCTCCAGGGGATCTTCCCGATCCAGAGATTAAACCCCTGTCTCTCATGTCCCCTGCACTGGCAGGAGGATTCTTTATCACTATCACCACCTGGGAAACCCTATTATTCTTCAAATTATCTTAGTTTATTTTGAACACTAAGATCAGAGTTACTTTTTTCCACATTCTTCGCCATTTCACTTCATCTTGCATTTCTTCCCAGTTGCTCAACTCACAATGGTAATATTCTTTATCCCTGAAATGTGAGCCTCATGACAAAATCAGTTAAGAACTCACCCCAAAATTTGTATTTATCAGCAGGAATCTCCCGGAATTAAGATAATCAGATTTAAAAATTCAGCCTTGAACATGGTTCTGTTACAGTGTCTACATGCCCAAGTGGGGAAAACCACCACCTTGTACATAAGGCAAAGAAATCAGACCAAGTGATCATTATGCAATAATGTATTAATAATAGATGGCATAATGAACTAAAAATGAGCTTGGCAAAACTCCCAGGTACTTTTCATCAACTAATTTCTACAACCTGCTTTGCCTGCGAAAGGTAGAACGAACATATTCACTTGGGTTTAGAGATACTGGCAGGGATCCAAAGCCTGGAACAGTGACTCTGGCTTTGCTAGACACCTATCTAGACACCCTTGGCTTCTAGAATGTATATGTCTGTGAGAAGGAGCCTGAGGACCTGATTACGCTCCACAGACTGGACCCCTGTGTCCCTGAGCCTCCCAGCAAACATGCACAGGAGCCCCTCCGACAGCGGTCCAAGGTCAGCTCCTGGGAAGAGCAGGTGATTTCCTGGTTTCCATTCAGTTGGTGTGGAGTGAGAACACAGACAAACCGCGTGAGAACTGGTGGTGTATCTCCTAGCTACATTATCCTGTGCTGTCCTGATGTTGACCAGTGAAAAAAGCTGACCATCAGAAGTCCAAGCTTGGCAGGGGCACAGTCAATATGTGAGAGAGAAATCACAGTTACAAGAGGGACACCTGGGACTTGCTCCTCACTCCGCACCCTGCCCTCTGCCACAGAGTGGGGCTTGGCAGCTACTCAAGTTGTACCAGTCAGCAGGGACTCTAAAGAGTTACAGCCCATATGTATGTGTGACCCCATGGACTGTAGCCGCCAGACTTCTCTGTCTATGGAATTTTCCAGGCAAGAATACTGGAGTGGGAAGCCATTTCCTCCCCCAGGGATCTTCTGGACCCATGGATTGAACCCAGGTCTCCTGTTTCAGCAGACACATTATTTACCACTGCACCATCTAGGAATAAAGGACAAAAATGGTATGGACCTAACAGAAGCAGAAGATATTAAGAATCGGTGGTAAGGATACACAGAAGAACTGAACAAAAAAAGATCTTCACAACCCAGATAATCACAATGGTGTGATCACTCACCTAGAGCCAGACATCCTGGAATGTGAAGTCAAGTGGGCCTTAGAAAGCATCACAACGAACAAAGCTAGGGGAGGTGATGGAACTCCAGTTGAGCTACTTCAAATCCCAAAAGATGATGCTGTGAAAGTGCTGCATTCAATATGCCAGCAAATTTGGAAAACGCAGCAGTGGCCACAGGATGGGAAAAGGTCAGTTTTCATTCCAATCCCAAAGAAAGGCTAGGCCAAAGAATGCTTAAACTGCCGCACAATTGCACTCATCTCACATGCTAGCAAAGTAATGCTCAAAATTCTCCAAGCCAGGCTTCAACAGTACATGAACCGTGAACTTCCAGATGTTCAAGCTGGTTTTAGAAAAGGCAGAGGAACCAGAGATCAAATTGCCAACATCTGTTGGATCATCTAAAAAACAAGAGAGTTCCAAAAAAACATCTATTTCTGCTTTATTGACTATGCCAAAGCCTTTGACTGTGTGGGTCACAACAAACTCTGGTAAATTCTTCAAGAGATGGGAATACTAGACCACCTGACTTGCCTCTTGAGAAACCTGTATGCAGGTCAGAAAGTAACAGTTAGAACTGGACATGAAACAACGACTGGTTCCAAATCGGAAAAGGAGTACGTCAAGGCTGTATGTTGTCAGCCTGCTTATTTAACTTATATGCAGAGTACATCATGAGAAATGCTGGGATGGATGAAGCACAAGCTGGAATCAAGATTGCTGGGAGCAATATTAATAACCTCAGATATGCAGATGACACCACCCTTATGGTAGAAAGTGAAGAAGAACTAAAGAGCCTCTTGATGAAAGTGAAAGAAGAGACTGAAAAAGTTGACTTAAAACTCAACATTTAGAAAACTAAGATCATGGCATCTGGTCCTATCACTTCATGGAAAATAGATGGGGAAACAATGGAAACAGTGACAGACTTTATTTTGGGGGGCTCCAAAATCAGCACAGATGGTGACTGCAGCCATGAAATTAAAAGACGCTTACTTCTTGAGAGAAAAGCTATGACCGACCTAGACAGCATATTAAAAAGCAGAGACATTACTTTGTCAACAAAGGCCTGTCTAGTCAAAGCTATGGTTTTCCCAGTAGTCATGTATGGATGTTAGAGTTGGATTATAAAGAAATCCAAGCACCAAAGAATGGATGCTTTTGAACTGTGGTGTTGGAGAAGACTCTTGAGTGTCCCTTGGACTACAAGGAGACCCAACCACTCCATCCTAAAGGAAATCAGTCCTGAATATTCATTGGAAGGACTGATGCTGAAGCTGAAACTCCAATACTTTGGCCACCTGATGCAAAGAACTGACTCATTGGAAAAGATCCTGATGCTGGGAAAGATTGAAGGAGGCAGGAGAAGGGGACGACAGAGGATGAGATGGTTGGATGGCATCACCGACTCAATGAACATGAATTTGAGTAACTCCAGGAATTGGTGATGGACATGGAGGCCTGGCGTGCTGCAGTCCTGTGGTCACAAAGAGTCAGACATGACTGAGTGACTGAACTGAACTGAACTGAACATCTAGGAAGCCCAAAGTGTTATAGCATGTGTCCCTAAATCTTCAGAAAATGAATTTATGTGTTAAACAGAATGACACAGGTCCAGGCATGGAGAGCATAGGAGAGCCATGCATTGAGTATCATGAATATTCTGATCTGGATATTAGAAACATGAAATTGCCTCCAACACCTCCAGAATGAAGGATCATTTTTCTCTGCCTTCCTCCTGAGTTGAGACATCTCATCTCATCTTCTCTAGGCCTTGGACTGTGGCTTGTACCTTTAGCTCCCATGGTTCTCAGACCTTCATACTCAGACCAAATTATACCACTGATGTAAAGCTAGATATCTAGCTTGCAGATGAAAGATCATGAGACTTCTTAACCTCCATAATCATGTGGGCCAATTCCTCATAAGAAAGCAATTAATACATAATAGAGAGACTTAGCCCCCCCTCACTCACTGTCCATATGACCTTGATGATTCACCTGATCTCTCTGAGCCTTAGTTTCCTTACTGATAAAATCAAATTAGATGATCTCAAAGCTTTTCTCACTTTTCAACCCTATGAATTCTGAATTCTCAGGTCCTGGGACTCCCCCAAGTTTTCTAGAGCTACCCCTATAACTCCTTGCAAATAAATATTAGCACATTTATAACCATTAGCGTTTCTACAACTTACATGCAGTTCAAGTAAGCCAAGCATACTGGGCTCACTGCCACTTATTGTAACCTTTACAGTTATCTCTGTGCATAAAGGGTCTGCCTTTCTCTCTAAAATCAACAACATGAGGTGTTTCAGAGCCACAGGGTAACAACTTGTATTTGAGAATGGACATGTATTGGAAGCCAACCAAGCAAGTATGGGATACTAGTTCCAGTTCTGAATTGTCTAAATGCCCTTGACTTCGTTACCTAGGTCTTGTGAGCTTCATTCTTACCACCTGAAAGTGGACAAGGACCTGCATCATAGGATGGCTGTGAAGTGCTGAATCCCGGGAGCTGGCCCAGCAGACCAGACCTACCCTCACTTGATCACCTTCCATTGGGCACCACAGCCAGAAGTTCACCCCAGATCAGAAAACTGCTGTATTCCTGTTAGGGAGAGCTGACATCACTGAAGGATTAGAAACCCTGTTATCCTAGCTTATTTTTGCAGCTTAATCTCTTGCTTACTCTAATACATACTCTCTAGAATCTGAGTTTGATTATATATATATATATACACACACACACACATACACACACACACACACATATATATACACACACACACATATATATACCTGCTAGCCTAGCACACAGTAGAAAATGCAAATTAGCAGTTTTCATTATTAAAGTGATAATGTTTAGCGTTTCCACACCTTTGTTCATGTCATTTCTCCTCCCTAAGTACCTTTTTCTTCAAAGCATAATTATACAGCAAAATCCAAAATTTTTAGTAGGAAAAAAGTGAATGTTCTGAGCTTCTGTGTTTACATAACTCCCACAGGAGTTTCCACACCTACTTTTATTATGATAATTTTTAAATATGACTCTTTTTTTACTATACATATGCTGCTGGAGGTCAATAGACTGTGTGTGATAAGTTTTTTACATACAGTCCCAAAGCCAGCTATCTTACACCACTTTCACATATAGAACTCAATAAATAATACATAATTAATAAAGAATTAGTGAAAACAGACCCATGAGCCCAGAAATCATTTACTGACTCTGTAGCTTGCTTGATTTTGGCTTGCTGTTTAGTTTAGGAAGGGCAGAGAGGGTATTTTCAAACTTGCCTAAGGTGGGAGTTGCCTTGTACCTGATGTCATTAAACCTGAAGCCCCGTCTGTCCCAGAGTCCATTCCATTTCTGAGCTTGTCTGTTGGGCTGAAAGCAGAAGTCTTTATAATAGAACTAGACATTTTAATAGCCCCTGGGGATATAAAAGCACTTCTGGAAGGTTATTTTTTTTTTCTGAATAAAAGTAGTCTGTGCAAAGAACAGCTAGAAAATATGTAGTAATTAGAAAAAACACATATTTTCTCTTCCTCTGAAATCATAATACTGCTGAGTGATATTTATTGGGTTTTTATCATACACTCCATCGTCAGAGGCATTGTCTCATTTAAGCTTCATGATGACAATATTGTAGAAATCATTCTTATTTCCATTTTGCAAATAAGGAACTCATGACAGAGAGATGGCAAATCAGTTACTCAAGGTTACACAACTAGCAATGGGATGAAATAGATAACTTGGTCACGACCAGCGCTTTCTACTCAGATATAAACATTTGAGGAATTTCAAAACAAGATGACTTCTCTATTCTGAGACACTTAACCTTTGGTCTCCAAGGTATCGGAACATGAAAATGGATAGGAGTTTTCGTGGTCACTGGGCAACCCCTGTTTAATTAGCCTTGAACGTAGAGACACCTCTCGCTCTCTTTCTCTGGTTTTCTTTGGGGAAAAAAAAAAACTGAAAATAAACTTGGTCTCCAGTGGTTTTCATCAGTGGTCACTAGAAGGGCTTTCTCAAAGCTCAGGAGAAACAGGTCTCTATAACCTTTGGCTAGGGACTCTTCATGCATGACTCAGGTGTCAGCAGCAATCACTGCCCAAGCACAAGGATGCCTGTTGTCAGGCCACACTGTCTCAGGGTTCTACAGGTACCCCTGGGCTGCCAAATGCTTGAGATAAAGGTCCTTCCTGCCACTTTCCCCATTAAGGTGCCTCTCTGACTTTTGTCAGCAGGGCCACTTTTCCCACCTGATAGGCTTTAGGCACCCCAAAGCCTATTAGTAAAGCCTCTCATCCAACAAAGGAAGTTGAGAGGAAGCAGTGAGTCAAGCCAAGTACAAGTCAAGTGCAAGTCCAAGTCAAGCCAAGTGCAAGTCCAAGTCAAGCCAAGTCAAGTGGGGCTTCGCTAGTAGCTCAGTTGGTAAAGAATCTACCTTCAAAGTAGGAGACCCCAGTATGATTCCTGGGTTGGGAAGATCTGCTAGAGAAGGGATAGGCTACCCACTCCAGTATTCTTGGGCTTACCTGTGGCTCAGCTGGTAAAGAGTCTGCCTGCAATGCAGGAGACCTGGGTTCGATCCCTGGGTTGGGAAGATCCCCTGAAGAAGGGAAAAGCTACCCACTCCAGTATTCTGACCTGGAGAATATATAGTCCATGGGGCCTCAAAGAGTCAGACACAACTGAGCAACTTTCACTTTCACTTTCAGTGAGTCAAGCCAAGTGCCAGAGAAGAGAGGCAGAGAGGACTGAGGTGGGAGAAGGAGCCTGTGGAGTTCAATACTACAGGGAGCAAGCTCCTTCCTCCCTACTGTAGAGCACTTTGTCCTGGATTGGGAAGCTGTTCCCCCTGAAGAAGGGAACAGCTACCCACTCCAGTATCCTGGCCTGGAGAATTCCATGGACTGTATATTCCACGGGGTCACAAAGAGTCGGACACGACTGAGCAACTTTCACGCTAGTCTTCCCTGAACTTCACTGTCTCTCAGAGTTTGCTCAGACTTATGTCCGTTGAGTTGGTGATGTCATGATCTTCAAACCATCACAACATGACAAAATGTTCCCATGTGGTTCCATCACCTAAGCACTGATACTCACCTAATGAGGGGAAAGTTGAATGCACTGTGTCTCTTCTCCAGACAACTCTGCATGAACACTTTTATTACAGCAGATTGGGTTTTTGTTTTTTGGGTTTTTTTACTTTTACCTGCCAGCTCTGTTACTTAGCCATAAGGGATGCAGATTTTTGTGCATTTCATGTATTTGATAGACACTGGCATCACTGGGTATTTTTGTTTGTTTACACCTCTGTCCAGCACTTTTTTTTTTTTGACTCTTATCCCTAGGCAGATATATTTTTCTTCTAATACCACAAGCAAGACACACAATATTGATCTGATTGCAACATAGAGTCCTCCCGAATACTGAGAGCTGATGACCTCATACCGCACCGTACAGTGAAAGTTAGGATAGCCTTAGCAAAAGGAGTCAGTCAAGTGTTTTATAAGAGAGGAAACTATAAAAAGAGTGTTCTTCACATTCTCCTATTGCTATAATCCAGTCAGGTCATATTTTATTGGGGCTCATTACCAAGTTAGAGAGTGATAAGTGTGGAAACCATGGAAACATATTATGGCCAAATTGATGTTGCCTTGAAACCCTAGTGACTTACTCTATGGAACACTACACATTATCCATTAAGGTGCCTCTCTGACTTTTGTCAGCAGGGCCTTTTACAAGCTCATTCTAGGTTCAAGTTTAGCCACAAACTCATGGGGATTGTGGGAGTGCTCTCTGTTGTAAATGCTACAGCAAGTCACTAGGCTAAAGAAAAGACACCACAAATTGCACATTATCCTTCATCAATTTTATTCAATTGAATATCTTGAATTATAAGAAATATTTAGATATTCCTAAATATTTAAGACATTTACAGTGCTCTCTTTCTCTTTCTTTTAAGCCCAGTTAATTGCCTCTACCTTTTCAAGCTTTAAATAAGAATATGTCTTGTCAATGTCATTGTTCCCCTTGAAAATATTAGATTTCAATATTCTAATCTGAAAACAATAAATAAATCCCAGTGGATCATTAAATTTTGTCAGTTCCCCAAACCTATAAACAGATAAAGTCACACTCTACTTCAAAGAGTGCTATCAAAGCAAGTTAGAACAAGGACTGTCCTTTTATATCTGGTCCCAAAGGTTAAATCTTTCTTATCTAATTTATGAAATCAAAATAGAACATTGAATAAACCCTAACTTTCAGGTGGCTTACATATAAATGATAGTTTTAAAATTCCAATTATTTTTGTCAGAATCAATAGTGCAAGATTTCTGCAATGCAAGTGAGTAAGGGTAATGATTTTCAAAAATACATCATCAAATATTTATTGGCTGTGTACACTGTACTTCTTAGTCAGGTGATGCCATCTTGCAGGGGGCTGAATGTTGTCCAGGTTTGCAGGCAATATGTTTAGAGAAGGGGACAGAAATCAGCAGATCTCTGACTTTTCTGGGCACTTGACTCAACAGGTTTTAAACCAGGTACACTCAGTCACTTAGGTACATGGAAACGGCTCTCAAGCTTTATTGAATTGCTGGTTAAGACACAGGAACTAAATTAGGTCTATAATTTCAGATGCCCTTTTTTAATGACTCATTTTTCTGTCAATAAAATTGACAACAGAGACTAGTGCAGTTCCTTTACCCACCTCCGAGTTGCTCTGTGGGGTCATGTGACACAGTCCAGTGTTGCCAGACGTAGGTTGTCAGTCTCTGCTGGTGTTTTCATGGAAATAAGATTAGCGAAATGGAGCCTGCACACGCCCAGGGAGGTTTTCAGCAGACAGGAGGGACGGCATCAATCATTCACCAGAAGGTCTCACATGGGAGGTTTTCATTGATAGTACAGACCTTATTTGTGTATCTAAAAATGCAGTCCATTCCATTCCTAGTAAAAGTCATCTCCTCTAGCAGGGGGCTTCTTTCCTGACCTCAGAACCTCTTAAAAGATTCAAATATCTTATCTCCTTTCCATTCCTGAGACTCAAGAAGAATTTCAAAGATGAAACAGGGGAGTTAGGTTTAACTATGAGTTGAAATCACATAAAGAATTTGCAAAATGTGCTCATTGCAAGAAAAAAACTCTAATGATACTTCATAATCGTCTTCAAAGGAGAAACACGGAAAACCTTCAGTTTTATTCTGACACTTTCCCTCATTGATGCCAATCAAGTCATTTATTGGCTAATATAACCAGATAGATTGTACTCATGAATATTTTGACATTTAAAGACAGATAACAAAGGAACAGATGCATAAGCTTGCCAAAGGATATAGTGATGTGCTAAATAAAAACCACCTTAGTAATAATACACTTCCCACTTTAAGAAGAGAAAATGAAGAGGCTCAGAGAAAACTATGACAGGTGAAGTACAAATGTGACAATTTATATCAGCAAGATATAAATTATGAATACATTTTAAGTGTTAAATTTTTAAAATTTTAATAAATGTATTTAACAATTAAATTAAAATATATATATTAAAAATATTTTTTTTAATGATGAAGCTCTTCAAGAAAAGAAAAATGAAAGAAAAAAAAAGAAAAGTGAAAAACAAAATATGGAGATAACATTTTGCTTGGGTTAAATTCCCAATGATTTTTTAACTTAAATAACTTGTTCCAGTAGTCATGCATGGATGTGAGGTGGACTATAAAGAAAGCGGAGCACCAAAGGATTGATGCTTTTGAACTGTGGTGTTGGAGAAGACTCTTGAGAGTCCCTTGGACTGCATGGAGATCCAACCAGTCAATCCTAAAGGAAATCCGTCCTGAATACTCATTAAAAGGACTGATGCTGAAGCTGAAACTCCAATATTTTGGCCACCTGATACGAAAAACGGACTCATTGGGAAAGATCCTGATGCTGGGAAAGATTGAAGGCAGGAGGAGAAGGGAACGACAGAGGATGAGATGGTTGGATGGCATCACCAACTTGATGGCCATGAGTTTGAGTAAGCTCCAGGAGTTGGTGATGGACAGGGAAGCCTGGTGTGCTGCAGTCCATGGGGTCGCAAAGAGTCAGACACGACTGAGCAACTGAACTGAACATGCTCATGACCAGAGCGTGGGAAAACACAATTCTCACTCTTTGTTGTTATGAATATAAGTTGGTATAAATCCTATAAGGAACAATTTAGCCATATCCATCAAAATTACAGATGCACCCTACCATTTTACACAGAAAGTTTTAATTTTAGGAATGGATTCTTCTAATATACTCCCACTCATGCAAAATGTCTTTGAACAAATATATTAATTAAAGCCTTGCTGGAAATAAAAACAACAAAAATTGGAAGCAACTTAAATGTGCACCGGTAAAGAGTAATTAAATATATATCTTTAACTTATAAATATGCACAATGAAATGTTATATGGCATCCAAGACAAATAAGGCAGATAATTATGTAAAAGTTCATATGGTACAAAAGTAATTACAAAACCAAAATGCAGAATAACATGCAATATATATTTCTATTTGTCCATATATGCTTATCAGTGCATAGATTAATTCTAGAAGTATACATAAGAAGGGAACAAAACTGACTATTGACTGCCTATAGTAATAAAAGTGGGGAAGCTTTTTGTTTATATCATGCGCAAGTGTTACCAAGAAGGGAGATTAAAAAAAGAAAAGGAAAGAAAGAAAGATAGTAAAACAATTCAAGAGAGAAAGAAATAACATAAAAACATTTCTCTGTGTACAATCAATTTAACATGATTTGTAAGGTGATTTCTATGTGAAAAGCAATAGGTCTTTATTGGTAATTGTGCAGCATTGGGCTCAGTCACTAAGTCGCGTCTGACTCTGCGACCCCACAGACTATAGCCCTCCAGGCTCTTCTGTTCATGGAATTTTCCAGGCAAGAATACTGGAGTGGGGGTACCATTTCCTCCTTCTCCGGGGAATCTTCCCGACCCAGGGATCAAACTCATGCCTCTTACGTCCCCTGCAATGGCAGGCAGACTGTTTACCACTTAGGAACCTGGGAAGTTATGGGCAATTATTCTATCCATTTGTATAGGATTTTAGAATTTGAAAGCATTTTTCCAGATTTGGTGCCAAAAGATCTATCCAAAACTTGGACCCATGCTGACTCATTGCCTAACTGCAAGGAAATCATTTTTATATTTTTATATCTAACTCTGAAATGATTGTAAGACTTTTGTCTTCTTTGCAAATCAAGTGTAATGTTAAAAAATAAACCACAAAATTGAATTTTTTTTTTAGCAAACATGCACAATGCTTCTAAAAACTGTTTCTCTAGGATCCTTAAAGAAAGAGTAGGATAATTTCATGTTAATCCTTTAAATTCAAAGAATTATTTTCCTAAACCATTTCTTTGTCTTGTGGGTTTTTTCCCTCTGATTTGCGTTCATATATTTTAGTGACTTCTGTTCACTCTCGAATGTTTGCTGACAGACAGACTTCAAAAACAGCATCATTTAGCTCCTTTCTTCCGTGCAGTGAGTTACTGAACTTTTTAACCATTGCCAGTCTAATCCATGTAACTAGTGTCCCTGCTAGCCCCTCCTCGGGTTTCATGGAGATACTCGTCTTGTAATCTTACCCTATTTTCCTTTCAGATTCCCACCTAGCCAAGTTCTCATTCAGACTGTTAGTTCTGCTAAGGCTGGGAGCTGCTGTCAGCTCTGATTAGATTCAATTCCTTACTACTAGCCTATTGTGGAATGTGCGTCCATAATAAAATTTAGTCTGAAATAAACTGTGTGCTAAAGGTCAAGCTAAGATAGCCTTTGGCTTCCCCATAGATTCTAAATTGATTTTCTAGTTCATGAATCTCCTCTTTTATATTTGGTTGCAAGATAGCATGATCTTAGTGGAAATGAGTCTGATAATCCACCCATCTAGTACCATTGTTTTTGGTGACTTTACTTGGGATAGGCTAGATTCTGGGAGCCTAAAATCCTTGCTGCCTTAAAATTAGGTAGTCAAGGTCATTGTATCTCTTTGTCAGAGCCTCCTCTGATACTTCTTCCCTCCCTTTGGTTAACAGACAGCATTCTACTCTTGGTTTTGTCCTTGACACACTTCTGTAACATTAGTACTTCAGGGGACTGGGGCAGCCCTTCAGGATATTGATTTACAAGAGAAAATTAAGACCCCAATGAGTTCCCAGAGATTTTAGTTGAAGTGACTCTCAATTAACAGACTTTTATTAAATATCTATTATGTAGACTCAAATAGCATATAATGTCATTGGGGAGATGAGTCATTGACTCATGAGTAAGCTATGGAAAGTGGTAAATGATGTGTGCAAAATAAATGGAACATAAATTAAAATATGATAGCAACAATCTCCAGGTGGGATAAGCCTGGAAGACTTCTTGGACAATTTCAATTGAGTTTTCAATGATAGGAAGGATTTAGGCCAGTAAAGTGAAGAGATACTACTGAAAGAGGAAAAGGCATAAACCAACACCAAAGCATAAAGCATAAAATAGGTTTGGGCTGTAGTGAGCGCACACACTGGCTAGAATGGAGGTGTTTGCATATAGAGGTCATAAGGCTTGTCATACCCAGAGACCCCTTCTTTTCTTTTTTTTTTTTTTTGGCCCTGCCACAAGCATGTACGATCTTAGTTCCCCAACCAGGAATTGAACCCATGCCCACTGTAGTGGAAATACAGACTCTTTACCACTAGAAACTGCTCGGGCCATAGCCTTCTGCTCAGGGAAGAAGCCCCAGCACCACCACCACCCTCCCTTTATGTTCTAATTACATGGATGAACAGCCACTGGTAAAGCTGGATTAGGGCTAGTGACTCAAAAACAACCACATCAGTTACCACAGTGGTATCCTGGAATGGTAAAAATGAGAGTTCTGAGTTACTTATACCAGCTGCCTTTGAAATTTGAAGATTGGACATATGATAGCAAGGGAAACAAAGATGATATGACAGAGGATACATTATCTCTACCATACAGGATGATAACCTCTCATCCACTCTTCTATTTTTTTTTTCCAACATTTTAAAATTGAGATATAATTGATGTACACTCTCCTTATATCTTGAGTTTCTCTTTGCAGAAGCAGCCCAGGGTATCCAAATTTGAGGATATCCGTATCCTCTGGAGAGGTTAAGAGTTATTAGGGCAGGGCCCTGGACTTAGGCTTTTATACATGGCCTTGGAATTTGCAGAAAGATCCACAACACCTCAATTCCCCCATTCCCATGACTGGAGAAAATGTGAAAGTGGGCTAGCATGAGGGGAAATGGAGAC
The DNA here is from genome assembly GCF_910594005.1 of Cervus elaphus. Taxonomy (NCBI): domain Eukaryota; kingdom Metazoa; phylum Chordata; class Mammalia; order Artiodactyla; family Cervidae; genus Cervus; species Cervus elaphus. The sequence continues at coordinate 30,471,618 of NC_057840.1, forward strand.
AGAATGGAAGCCTTGCTGTTTTTCAACATATGAAACTTCTTTCCAAGTTTACGAATTGCCAGATTTAATCTGTTTGTAAATAGCATTGCCTGGAGGTGCATATATCTCCATCTTCATTCAGAGAACCCTTAAGAGCCCCCAAGCTGGCACCTGAGAGTTTGGAACTTCCCCATCATTATCTGCATAATCTAGGGCAAGTTGTTTTATTACTCTGTACCTCAATTTTCACATTGAAAAACAATGAGGTGGAGACTTCCCTGGTGGTCCAGTGGTTACCACTTCACCTTCCAAGGCAGAGGGTGTGGGTTCGATCCCTGATCACAGAGCTAAGATCCCACACACCTCACAGCGAAAATATCAAAACATAAAACAGAAGCAATACGTTAACAAATTCAGTGAAGACTTGGAAAATGGTCCATATCAAATGAACTTTAAAAACATAAAAAACAAAGACAATGAGGAGGAGGATAATGATATCTGCCTTATGCATGTGTGCTTGCTCAGTCTCTCCAGTCATGTCCACTTCTTTGTGACCCCATGGACTGCAGTCTAACAGGCTTCTCTGTCCATGGAATTCTCTGGCAAGAATCCTGGGGTGGATTGCCATTGCCTCCTCCAGGGGACCTTTCCAAACCCATGTTGCCTGTGCTGGCAGGCAGATTCTTAACCACAGAGCCCCCTGGGAAGCCCCTAGCCCCCTGTGGCCTTAGTCATTTTCATGATAAACATATAATACGATGGTATGTGGAGAAGGAAATAGCAACCCACTCCAAGATTGTTGCCCGGAGAATCCCACGGACAGAGAAGCCTGGTGGGCTACAGTCCCTGGGATCGTGAAGAGTCAGACATGACTGAACAACTAATACATACACACATGATGGCATGAGGAGTTCTTGGGCGTCCTGATAGCAAAATAAATAGTAAAAAGATAAATTAAAAAACAAGGTTCTAGAGTTTCTTTCTTCCCACAATACTGGGCAGCAGGGAGAGGAAACTGTGGGACCTTGTGAGGAGAATGGGAGCCCCAGACAGGGACACGGTTCCAGATCATCATAGCATCCTCTGCATCTTGTCTGTGTGTGTACACTTATGGTTGTGCCATGCGGCACATGTGAGTTGAGGGAGAACACTGCAGGGCGACTCAATTCTTTCTTTGCAAGGCGAGTATACAAGTCAGCAATAAGGAGATGACATCAATGTTTAAAATCACTTGTTATTTGAAATTCTCTGAAACAAAACAAGAAGAAACAGCAGCAGCAAGACCTCACACATGTGCATCGGCAAGCGGACGATCATTGCCCTGGCACTGACTCTGTCCTGGGAATGGGAGACCACAACAGGATGTCTGGAGCCCTGCAGCTCTGAGATGGAGAGAAGATTTTTTTCACTGTAACTCTGGAGACACAGAGAACTAGAGAACAGGAGCCAGTGATCAGCAGATTTCAGATGATGGCTGGGAGAGACAAGATCTTCCCTGCACCGGATTTTAACGCTAATCTGGTTTCCGGTCTCGTCTAACAACAGGCTTGAGTCTCACTTAGGTCCCTCTTTCTTTGCAGGCCCCCAGGGGAATCTTTTCTGACTTTAGACACCTTATAGTCTGCTTTTGTTCCTATACACCTAAGGTCTAGCAAAAACCTTACTTCTTGAGCAATTTGTGCCAGGTGTATTCTCAAAACATCCACTGTTTTGATCTTAGCATAGCTGATCAAAGCAAGATCTTTATTTCCTTGAACTAGTTCTATTTTAAAAACCTCCTTCCTCTTCTGGTTTCAACTGTCCACAGTACAGTTCAGTTCAGTTGCTCAGTCGTGTCTGACTCTTTTCAACACCATCGACTGTAGCACTTCAGTCCTCCCTGTCCAGCACCAACTCCTGGAGCTTGCTCAAACTCATGTCCATCGAGTCAGTGATGCCATCCAACCATCTCATCCTCTATCATCTCCTTCTCCTCCTGCCTTCAGTATTTCCCAACATCAAGGTCTTTTCCAATGAGTCAGTTCTTCATATCAGGGGGTCAAAGTATTGGAGCTTTGACTTCAGCATCAGTCCTTCCCAGTGAAAATTCCCAATGAATATTTAGGACTGATTTCCTTTAGGATGGACAGGTTAGATCTCCTTGAAGTCCAAGGGAGTCTAAAGGGTCTTCTCCAACACCACAGTCCAAAAGCATCAATCCTTCGGTGCCCTGCTTTCTTTATGGTCCAACTCTCACATCCATACATGATTACTGGAAAAACCATAGCTCTGACTAGATGGACCTTTGTCAGCAAAGCAATGCCGGCAAAACACTTGAAAATGATTTATCTTCCCAAGCATCATTTTATCACAATATTTGCTTTCTTAGAATCCTAGAGTTTTTCTTTATCTGCTTCCTGAATGCCATTAAAATCTAAGACTACAGGCTTCATTGCCTTCCAACTGCTGGGCCTCCCATCCTCTCACATTTTATTCCAACCCTCATTGCCATATTTCTTGCTACTTTACCGTTCTGCTGCCTAGAGTTAGTTTTTCATCCTCCCTTTCATGGAGCAACAGACTGGTTCCAAATCAGAAAAGGAGTATATCATGGCTGTATATTATCATCCTGCTTATTTAACTTATATGCAGAGTACATCATGAGAAACGCTGGGCTGGATGAAGCACAAGCTGGAATCAAGATTTCTGGGAGAAATATCAACCTTAGATATGCAGATGACATCACCCTTATGGCAGAAAGAGAAGAAGAACTAAAGAGCCTCTTGATGAAAGTGAAAGAGGAAAGGGAAAAAGCAGGCTTAAAACTCAACATTCAGAAAACTAAGATGATGGCATCTGGTCCCATCACTTCATGGCAAATAGATGGGGAAACAATGGAAACAGTGACAGACTTTACTTTTTTGAGCTCTAAAATCAGCACAGATGGTGACTGCAGCCATGAAATTAAAATACACTTGCTCCTTGGAAAAAAAGTTATGACCAACCTAGACAGCATATTGAAAAGCAGAGATATCACTTTGTCAACAAAGTCTGTCTAGGTAAAGCTATGGTTTTTCCAGTAGTCATGTATGGATGTGAGAGCTGGACTATAAAGGAAGCTGAGCACTGAAGAATTCATGCTTTTGAACTGTGGTGTTGGAGAAGACTCTTGAGAGTCCCTTGGACTGCAAGGAGATCCAATCAGTCCATCCTAAAGGAAATCAGTCCTGAATATTCATTGGAAGGACTGATGCTGAAGCTGAAACTCCAATACTTTGGACACCTGATGCCAAGAACTGACTCATTGCAGAAGACCCTAATTCTGGGAAAGACTGAAGGCAGGAGAAGAGAGCAACAGAGGATGAGATGGTTGGATGACATCACCAACTCGATGCACATGAGTTTGAGCAAGCTCTGGGAGTTGGTGATGGACATGGAGGCCTGAAGTGCTACAGTCCATGGGGTCACAAAAAGTCAGACATGACTGAGCGACTGAACTGAACTCATTCCTCATCTCTTGACTTGGGGATTAATGGTAGAATTATTTTTTTAAAAGGCGGGGGGGCTCCTCTTACAAAGGTACCAAGAGAAGAAGTAGAATTCAAGAGAATCTTGGCCCAAAGGGTCACATGGACTCCATTTCCTCCCTACACCCATTCCAACTTTAAGGGCATGAAGCTGTCACAGAGAAAGAAAAGCTACCCCAGAACACTACCCACTAGTGAAGCTGGCCAGTAGGTTTGGCAGACATATCTTTCAATGGTATATCATTAACTGTGCACGTAATTCAGGGCCCTGAGGCAACTTCCAGATAAATGTTCATCATTTCCACTGGCATTACCACCTATCAGTAATACTTTGGGGAGAAAAGCTCTAAGAAAAGATAATCTTGGTTTTGCAGTACTGAATCAGCACTCTGAAATAAAATGTTTGGTCTATTTCAGTATTGAGACATGTTTATATTTTTAGTATCTTTTCTTTTTTCTAAACTACTGATTTCTTCCTCTTAATTATGCCAAGTGTTTAACATGCTACACCATGGGACACTTCTTTTAGGGAACAGAACAACCTTGCGGAGCTGCCAATTAGCACCACTCCGGGCATTTGAACAGCACTCTACCTTTTTTGTGCCTTTGCTTTTTCAAAACGCCGCAGCAATGAGGGCTAATCACAATTGGAGGAAAGTGGACACATGTAGTGGAGGGGAAAGGAAAAAAAGGAAAAGGTAATCAATACAAAGCAAGCCCATGCTTGTAGTAGAGGGGAAAGGAAGAAAAAGGAAAAGGTAATCAATACAAAACAAGCACATGCCTGATGTGATGCTAGGTATTTTACTTCAGTTATTTACACAGTTAACATTTTATTTTGAAAATTTTTTGAGAGAACAGTAAAATAAATACATATACTCTTCACTTATGTGCACTGACTGCTACCATTTTGCCCAATTTGCATGCCAAATCTACATAATATGCAATATATATAAATAGAATGATATATATGTATATAGAGATATGTATATATGTATTATTGGCTTCCCTGGCAGCTCAGCTAGTAAAGAATCCACCTGCAATGCAGGAGGCCCTGGTTTGATTCCTGGGTCAGGAAGATCCATGGAGAAGAGATAGGCTACCCACTTCAGTATTCTTTGGCTTTCCTGGTGACTCAGTTGGTAAATGAGGGAAACCTTAGTTGGATCCCTGGGTTGGGAAGATCTCCTGGAGGAGGGCATGGCAACCCACTCCAGTATTCTTGCCTGAAGAATCCCCATGGACAGAGGAGCCTGGCAGGCTGCAGCCCCTGCGGTTGCAAAGAGTTGGACACGACTAAGCCCAGCACAGCATATATGTATTATATGATATATAGAGAGAGGGAGAGAGACTAGTATGTTTATGAGAGAGAGAAACACATGCAAACATACACATATTATCTATGTGCATATATGTTGTTTTTTAGGGGCTTCCCTGGCAGCTCAGATGGTAAAGAATCCACCTGCAATGCAGGAGACCTGGGATCAATCCTGGGTCAGGAAGATGCCCTGGAGAAGGAAATGGCTTCCCGCTCTAGTATTCTTGCCGGGAAAATCCCATGGACAGTGGAGCCTGGCAGGTTACAGTCCATGGGGTCACAGAGTCGGACGCAACTGAGCAACTAACACTATATGTTGTTGTTTAGTCGCTAAGTCATGTCTAACATTTTATGACCCCGTGAACTACAGTCCACCAGGATCCTCTGTCCATGGGATTTCCCAGGCAAGAAAACTAGAGAGGGTTGCCATTTCCTTCTACAGGGGATCTTCTCAACCCAGAGATTGAACCCACATCTCCTGCATTGGCAGGCGGATTCTTTACCACTTAACCACAAAGGAAGCCCATGTGCATATATATATACACACATATGGCAGACATGTGCATAATAGGGTACATTTTAAAGTAAGTTATACATGACACTTTGCTTCTAGTTCAGCATGCATCTCTCAAAATCAAGGGTGTTCTTCCACAAATCTCTGTATCATTATCACTCTCATTGGCCATTTTAAGTTTGATCTCTTGGATACATCTCAATTATAAGATTTTGTGTAGTTTCTCAATTGTGAAGATACATTTTTCCTTACATTCGAACGTAATATGGGGGGTGTGCTACTTTGAGATCCCTTTCTTCAACAATGTTCCATTTAACCATCTTAAGCATCAATTGAAGACACTAAATTATAAAAAATATTATTCCAATTTTACCAATGAAAAAAACAAGCTCTACCCTCTTTATGTTAACTTTAGATTAACTAGCTAATAGTAGTCAGACTTCAAACCTACCCAGGGCCACAGATTCATAGTCAGTTGCCCTCTGGGGTCACGCTGCCTCAAGATGTTGGTAAAATTGGCCCCAATTCCTATACCATAACCCAGAGAAAATACATTGTCTTTTTAAAGATTCCTGTAACTCCTTCTGGGACTCACACTCTCAGGGATACTCCTGGTTCCAGTCTTCTGGCCCAGATGAATCAGTGTTCCTGGGCCACACTAACCCAAAGGCTGAGTCCAGTTTCAATCTCTTTCCTTGATTTCCATACAAAAAAATCTTCTGAATGGGTATCAGACTTTACTGAAGGATTGAAGAGATGTTAAAAGAAAGGAAAAGATTGATTTTGCCTCTCCACCAAAAATCTAGAATCGAATACAATTTCTAGCCTAGAAGTCACGGATGCTTCCACATCCCTAGCCTCACCTACCCCAGCGTCTCTGTATTCATCCTCATGTGAACACAAAGATCAACTTCCTCTCACTTTTATGGAGAACAATTCAGCACTCCCCAAGCCTTACAGTAAACTCTGCTGTTCCTGCTTCCCAATGTTCATTCAGACTCAGACGAAGATTTAAATTACACCTGATCAAAACATGATCACTTTTTTTAGCTTTCAGGTCTTTCTCAGTCGTTCTGAGAGGGACTGGAGGAGACAGGACAAGTGGAAATCTTGTTACATGATATCTTAGGAAAATCAACCAAATAAGGCCTTAAGTTAAAGCCAGCATCTAAGCTTATATGCCTTTGAGTTTTCATGGAGATAAAACATTAATTGGAATTGGCCACCATGAAGAGGTAAGCTGTTGACAGTATCAGTAAAAATGATATAGTGTTGGGTTTCAGACTTACAATAACTGACTCAGGATTGTATATGGAGTTATTCTTTCCCACAGAAGAAAGTGGCTCTTACATGTACGTATAAAAAGAATAAGAGAAAGGGAAACATTTTATAGAGCATATAAAAGGATAAATATAGGTACCTGGGCTCAGAATCAAGCTAAAAGAATTATTTTCTGCCTTTGAAAGAATCAAGGCAGAATCTTGTAAGCAGAGAGAAACACCGAATGTCCCCAAGCCAATATCTCCACCATGTCTTTGTTAACATATGAGAAAAGAAAGACATACAAGATGATAGGCTCCGCAACAGTTGTCTTAATTTTGTAAATATTTTTAGAATGCTTTATGAGATTAGCCATTTTCCAAGCAGATTATTTTGTTCGTTTGTTTATTTCTTTAACCACAAAGAGTAAAATACAGGGAGAAACATCAGAATGTCAGGAAAATTCTATGTCTACTTTAAACTTTGTATACACATCTATGGAGACTTTTGTGGGTATTAAATATTAATGTTTTATTCAAATGATATTGCCAAAATGTTTCCCCAAATAGGAACTGTTCCCAAGAAAACCACCTTTCCCAAAGCAACCAGGTACTCCAGACTTCTCTTATATACTGTCCAACTTTGGGTCATCAGTCGGTGAAGCACTCAGTCCACTTCACATACAACCTTTTTATTGATTTGGACTTGAGAACAGTATGGTAATTTCTGTATTCTCCTTGGGAGTGGAAAAGACTACAAAAGATTCTCCGATAGGCTATTCCATCAGCATGTCACAGGGGAGCAAGCACCACTTGTGGAGAGGGATGAGGTTCCTGGCTCTGACTGGACAGCTCTGAGAGGTACCTCTCTGAGATGCCTTGGCTTTGTTCTCTGCAGCCTGTCCATCTCCCCTCCCTTCCTTGTCCTTATAACTCTACTTTTTCCAACCACTGACTGCTTCCTAGATTTGAAGGAGTCTTTTGCTCTGTGGTTGGGACTGAGCCAGAATTAATAAAAGTTTCACTATCGTTGTGCACTCTGCTCACACCATCTCAGGAGAAATAACTCAGACAAGAACTGTTCTGAAGAGGAAAAGAAGAAAAGCCAAGGAGAATTAAACAAAATGTAAGGCACTCGCCTTTTGACGATCTTCTCTCCTTTGTTAGGTTCAAGACGAACCACTTCCCCCTGCAGTGCCCCTGCTCTCCTAATCATTGTTATAAACTCCTGTGGGCAGATCTGCTTTGCTTTTATCTATGCCTAGCTTCCTGAAACTATGTGGACTCAAAAGAAATGGGAGAAAGAGCATGGTGACAAAGGTCGGGATCATCCAGGGGGATGACTTTGAAATATGGAGGAGAAGAAGATGTAGGAAAGTGTCGGTTGTTCTTCTGAAGAGGAAATTTGGAAAAGGGAGTAAGAACAGGCAAAGCTGGCATAAAGCTGGGGAGATGCTGGTTTGCTGCTGTTAACAAAATTTAAATGGTTCCAGGGAGCCACAGGTAAGCCATTTTTTTTGTTCTTAAGGAAGGGTCTATTTTTCTTTCTAGGAGTAGGAAACAAAACAAATTATAAACATTTTTCAAAAAGCTTCAAAGGACTCCATTAGCCTGATAAAAAGGTCCAACTTCTTTTGTACATTTAATTCTCAAGTTATGATTGCTGTCAAATAATAAATAGTAGTTCACAATTTCTTAATGTTTGGTATGGGATAGGTATTATGTAAGTGCCTTGTATGGATGGCTCCCATTTTATAGATGAGGAAACTAAAATTTAAACAAAACAATTTGCTCAAATTTCCAAATTTGCATAATTAGTAAGTAGTGAAACGGTGTGAACTACCACAACTACTCAAGACCCCTTATTTTGAAGCTGGATTCAGCAGTACAGGAAAACATCAAAAGAAAGATCCAGGACCATGGAGGATCAAGAGTTACACCATCTTAAAATAACCTTTGGCGCTATCAGATCCTCTAAAATCAACTTCTGGTTAATTTCATCAGAACTACTTTTAGGCAAATTGAATAAAAATGTCAAAAAAAAAAAAATCAAGAAAGGGCAGTAGAGTTTTATTGGTCCTAGGAAGCCAGAAAGCTAGCCAGCTGTTCTCCCATAGCTGTGAATGTACTTGACAAAAGAGATTCACATGTGAGGTGGGGGGAACAGAGAGCAGGGGTAGGAAGAAGAGCTAAAGGTTGCTTGCTACTGAGAAAGAAAGCATTGCAGACTTGCCTGGTGGTGAAATTGCTCACTTTGGGGAGGCCCCATTCGAATGAGTCAGAAAGAAAAGAGGATGCTCTAAGGATAGCCAAGCAAAACTGTCTCTGTCTCCCTAGAGGGAAGGTCATGGGGAACCCACAGGTAGCAAAGAGTCTACCATTGTTACTGGAGCATTTAGGTAGAAATGCATATGGGCTCTTGTGTTTCAAATTCTTGCTTCATTTAAGCCTTCTAGGGTAAGTAAACACCAGCACAGCTTTCCAATCAAACTGGCAAACATTCTACCTTTCTGTTTGCTGACAGTCAACAGTTTATCTTCAATATTTCTGCTGGATCAGTGCTGAGAAATGGGACCTTAGAGAATCAAGGTCTTTCACCTTGCATTAATCCCTCTGCCTACTGAATAACAGAAATAACACTGCACTGCTCAGAGTCCTGCTGCAGATAAATTAGCTATTGTCTACAGAGGATAATGAAGATTAAAATGGTGTGTGTACTGTTGTCATGAATAATGAACACATTCACTATACATCGTTATCCCAAACATATGTTTTGAAGCTTATCGACTGCAAAACCCATGACATTTTACAAGATGCTGGTTCAACTTAAAAGAAGGCCCTTTTGAAAAACGATGTACGAGATTCAATAAGATTTTAAAATAATTTTCATATTTCAAAGGATTAACTATTTATTTAGGATCCCTTTTTACATGGTCACTTGTCATCCCTAGGTCATGCTGAGCTTTTCACAAAAGGATTTAAAATAGGGCCAGATTTTTTTTCAGCCTAGACAGTAATGACCCTTTCTTCTTAACTGGTTAAGAAAATTGCAAAGCATATTAAGAAAAAAATAAATAAACCCAGTTTATGAAATTCTACCCACTCTTTGGATCTTCTAAGTCCTCCTGTCACTGCCATTTACCCCATCCACTGGCACAACCTACCTGATGTACTTCTCCCAGCTAAGCCCCACTGTCTGCGTGCCCCTCCATGTAACTGATCAACCCCAATTTAAATGCCTAGAACCATGATCAATCTCAAATTTTTCTTTGTGGCTTATGTGGTCAGTCAGTCATCTATGCTAGTGAATTCTAGAGTAACCCACACCTAAAGAACAGTGTCCCATGCTTACCCGGGGCATCGTTATCGTGTGATTCAAGTGTTAGTCACTCAGTCGTGTCCTACTCTTTGTGACCCCATGGACTATAGCCTGCCAGGCTCCTCTGTCCACAGGATTCTCCAGGCAAGAACACTGGAGTGAGTAGCCATTGTCTTCTCCAGGGTGTCTTCCCAACCCAAGGATAGAACCCAGGTCTTTCTGATTGGAGGCAGATTCCTTACCTTCTAAGCCACCAGGGAAGCCACTGTTTTGTCTCCAAATGTCTGTGTACCTAACAGAGGTTGTTGGCGCTGTAACTGCCTCAGTATCAACTGACTCTGTGGCTGCCTCAGTCCTCGGTCCTCCAGGGCATCCTCGGCTCTCGCCTCCCTTCGGGCTGTTTGCCTCTTTATTTATTGTGCAAACTGTAAATCTGTTGTGGCATGTCCCTTGGCACTTTGACGGGACCAGCTTCTTTACTAGAACAAATTTTAAACGAATCTGCTCTCTGTGGCTGCTGGTTAGGAATTTCATCATTCGGAGAGACAGAGCCACAGAGGAGAGAGAGAAACAGAAGCTCCAGGCACTCATTTTTGAACAAAATCCTAAAATAGGCAAGCTTTCCAAATGTGCATACAATTTTGGTGGCCTCTGCCTGTCTAGCACACAGTGGTGAGTTGTATGTTCTGCTTATCTGTGGTGCTTAGTCATCCTGTTATGTCTGACCCTTTTTGACCCTTGACTGTAGCCTGCCAGGCTCCTCTGTCCATGGGATTTTTCAGCCAAGAATATTGGAGTGGGTTGCCATTTCCTTCTCCAGGGGATATTCCTGACCCAGGGGCTGAACTTGCGTCTCCTGTGTCTCCTGTATTGCAGGCTGATTCTTTACCCTCTGAGCCATCTGGCAAGCCCATCTCTGGTACAGTGAAACATACAAAAACTGCCTCCAGAACTTGCCCCCGCCCTCCAATAATACTGACAGTGCCAACGGAAGGTGGCAGGGTGGGGGTCCTTGTGGAGAAGGAGAGAGAATGTCTGTGGAAGGCAAACAGGAGGATTCGCCCCTTAGACTCTGCTGCTGCTTGTTTACAATTGCAGGGCTGAGTTTGGGGCAACGAAGGTGAATGTAGGGAAAACCAGGTGCCGATTATTTATATGGGATTCGTGGTAAAGCAAAGTAGTCTTCTAAAGAGAATCTTTAGCTAAAAATAATAATTGGGAAGGATATTTCTTCATCCATGGTTTTAAATTGAACTTCTTTAAGCAGAAATGCTTAATTCAAGCTCTATGGAAACCCTAAAAATTCCTGGGGGTATTGTACAATTAGATGCAGAATGACGAGGTATGTATACTGTGTGTGACTACTTCAAGACTAGAACTCTTAACTGTTCTCAGTCTCAAAGAACAGCTCATAATTGCAAAACAATTATAAAATTGAATTAAACACTATAAAGACCCAAAGAGAGAGACATTCTGAACTGCTGTATGGAAATACTGTATCTAGACATTGATTTATAGAGGTATGGTATGTGATGGCCAAAGTAAATGAAAGGTACTATTTACTTATTATTACTACTACTGCTATTTTATATCACCTTTACTTATGCACAGACCCAGTGAAAGTAGAGTGCCTCATGGAGGACAGAGAGAAAGCAATAGGATTAACAGTGCTGTGAGATTCAGGGAGGCATGGAAACCTTCTAAGCCTCTTAGCTCAACTCTAAGGACTTGATCTGACAACATTTCAAGTGAACTTTCAACTATAAACTTCCATAGCAAAGCCTTTTTCCATACTATAATTTAAATGTCTGTTCTCAAATGCACAGTCAATGCAAAACAAAATTTTAAAATAACAAACACACAAGGGAAAATACATAAGCTCTTACATTCTCCTAAAATCTCTCCAAAAATGATCTTCCTTATCAAAAATCACTTTGGAGTATCTAGAGAATTTGGCCCAAAGTGCAGCTTGCTTATGACTTTGTGACAGTCACTGAAAAAAACAAATTATAGTTTGGGGAGCAGCCTAATTTACTGATAGCTAAACACTAGCAGTTGCTCTTAAACTTTAGTCTGAATCAGAATCACCTGAAGGGCTTACTAAAATACAGATTTCCGGGCACTACCCCCAGAATTTCCGGTTCAGCATGTTGGCGTGAACCTTGAGAACTTACATTTGGAGCTGAAGCTCCTAGATGATGCTGAAACTCCTAGATGATGGTGAAGCTCCTGCTCCAGAGACAAGTCTACCCCGTACCTCCTCTAACCTGTACTGCCTCCAAACTGAACCACCTCCAACATGCACCACCTCTACAATAGAAGGTTGTCTGAGCTCAGGAATACCCCCCATTTGACTGTCATAGAGGAAACACATCTGTCTAGGTTTTTTTTTTTTTTTTTTTTCAATCTCTGAGAGCAGCCAGATAATGTTTAGAAACTCATAACTCCCTCATGAAACTTTGCTCCCTACATCCACATATACACTCATTCTTTGGTAAATCGTCAGTTTCACTGACTTATTCTGACCTCTGGGTGGCAGTAGCTCTAATCTCTCAAATTTCCCCAAAGAGAGAAAAAGAGCCATGTGCACATTTGCCCCAAAAAATAGAAAGAAAAGGTTAATACCACTGAGACTTAGGTCATGACCAGGCAATTGGATGTCCTGACTTAGCAGACATGAAAGAGTAGAGTCCATGCCTCCAGGGAATACTGAGAGGGTAGAGAACACATACTTGGTGCCATATACGTGCCACCTACTCATTACAACTCATTTAAAATAAACAGGGACTTCTTTGTTTTCGATTCTGAATCTGTAGGGTCGCAAGAGTCGGACACGACTGAAGTGACTGAGCACTCACGCCGTGTCCTGAACTTGAACTTAATATTTTCTATCAAAGGTGGTGCTGTTTCTGGTGCGGAGCTGGAAGCGCAGCAGATGAGCATGCAGTATGTGCTCATTCACTCAGGCATGTTTGAACCCATACACAGTAGCTTGCAAGGCTCCTTTGTCCACGGGATTTTCCAGGCAAGAATACTGGAGTGGGTTGCCATTTCCTCCTCCAGGGGATCTTCCCAACCCAGGGATCAAATCCACGTCTCCTGTGTCTCCTGCATTGCAGTGGATTCTCTACCCACTGAGCCATGGGGGAAACTCACAGCAGATGAGCACCGGAGGCTAAGACCAGACAGAGCCCAGGTCCTGCTACACTTCTGCTCTGGGACCTTTCTGAGCTCCCATTTCCTGGTGGGTAAAACAGAAACTACTTTAATTGTCATGAGTCTTGGAGGAAAATTTGCACTTTCCTTTCAATTCCCTACAGGTAGATGTGCTTTATCAGCCTGTTTCAAAGGTCTGAGTACACATCAAAATTATTTGGATGACACTAACACATTTGTTAACTTTTAGAGATTGTATAAAGTCCATTCTTTTACACATCTGTAAGTGAAAACTGTGAGGCTGTCACGGCTAACGCCATGGCAGGCAGCCTAGATTAGGAGTAGGCCTGGTTTCCCAGGGTAACATAATAATCAGGCCTCCTAGAGCCAGCCAATCAACATATGCCTAGCCAGAGAAAAGGGAACCTATCAGGGGAAAGCTGAAAGCCCCACGTTGGGCCAACAAAAATTACCTTGCTACTGTGTAACCTATCAGCTTGCGCCAACTACCCACTGTGTAACCAATCCGATTGCGCCAACTACCTGCTGCTTATTTTGACCTAATAAATACCCGAGAGAACTGGGGCTCGTGGCCTTTCGTCCTCACACACCTGGTGAGGGCGGGAGGCCCTGGCTCGAGTCAGTAATAAATTCCCCTATTGCAAGTTGCATTGTTTCGAGGAGTCTTCTTTCCCGACCGGGGACTCGGACTACGGGCAGAACAAAAACCATGATCATTTATATTCTTAGATACAATGCTAAACATCTTATTAAAACACCTACTAAATTTTTATCAATAGTGTCACCAGGGAACTTATTTAAAATGTGGATTCCTGGGTCCCATGCTAGAACTACTGAATCAAAAATGCTGGAGTCCTAGCAATCTGTATTTCAAAAAGCCCACCAAGTAATTCTGATGTTTGCTAACATTTGAGAATCACTGCCGTAGTGAAAGGAAGTATTAAAGGACTTCTCTGGTGGTCCACTGGTTATGAATCAGCCTGCCAATGCAGGAGACATGGTTTCCATCCCTGGTCCAGGAGGACTCCACATGCTATGGGGCAACCAAGGCCATGAGTCACAACTACTGAAGCCCACACATCTAAAGTCCGTGCTCTGCAACAAGAGAAGCCACCACAATATGAAGCCCACACACCTCAACCAAAGAGTAACCCCTGCTCAGTGCAGCTAGAGAAAGGAATGAAGACTCAGTGCGGCCAAAAATTTAAACAAATAATGTATATATTTTTAAAATATTAAACAAGCTGATTGTAATGCAGGGAAGCTTAGCCAAGAGTTCAAATAGCAACCACACAGAGCCGCGTAGCCGCCGTGTGAGTGTGACAAAGCTTGGACATTCCAGAGAGCGACCGGACCCTTCACACTGAAGCGTTAATAGAGGCTTCAAGGGGAAGGTGTAGTAGAGTGAAGACTAACGAATCTTCAAATGCAGAGCAAGGGGGAAGGCAAACCAAGCTACAGGAACAGCCTGAGCAAAGCTCTGGAGGGAGGCAAATGATTAATTCAGAGAACCTCTGGGTGATGAACCAAGGGAGGCAAAAAGTTGCTACTTTATAGAGAATCTGGAACACTGTGCTAGAAACTTACTCCCAAAGCAGTGGGAAACCATGTAGGTTTTTGAGGAGGAAAGTTGCTCAGGCTGACCTGTGTTTCAGAAAAACAGCTCTGGGAGCGAGGTGAGGGATTTGGCCTACAAGAGTTTAGAAGCAGATAATGATGTGTTATATCCCTTCTGCAAGAGCCCCTGAATTCAAATTTAAGATCCCTGATATTGCTTAAAAATCATGGCATCAAAATAAAGACTGTTTTGTTTTAATGAGACAGTCTGCCATCTGATTACATTCTGATACAAATCATGTTTCATAGCTCTAACTCATGTGATTAATTTAATAAATGCTTACTTGAATGCTTTTTCTCTGCTACAAAACAAATGAAATTCAATAGTATGGTATTTCTTTTCCCAAACTTTCTTGTTAAGCAAAAATGTGTCTTACTGTCAGGGATCTTGTGTTAGTGCATTATCTTAACTTCCTCTTTCCTGGGAAGATGACACAGACTTTGGCGTTTATCAGTTCATCGGCATATTTTTCAGTTCCTTCCACCTTTCACGAACTGGGCCCAGTTTAGAACTTCCCTACTGGGTAAACCATACATGCTTCTTAGGAAATTCAGCCCACACATCACTGGCTCTTCAACCATGACCTCATCTCTTCTTTGTTAAAACTGACCTGTTCCAACACCCAAAAGTCATTCTTTAGCTAGGAATTATCTATGGGACCTGGTAGAACCAATCAACTCAGTGGAACTTGATAGATAGGTAGGACTTGGTAGGCATAGGCAGGAAATAAAAGGGTTTGAAACATGCTAGAAATTGCATTTGGGTTTGGTTTTGTTTTTAACCTGACTTCTTGTATATAGCAATGTTCAGTGTCGAGTTACTGATGACCCTGTTTTTAAATAAATGGAGAGAAAATGGGAAATGCAAAAGATCACAAAACAGTAGTTTGCTTAACAAGAAAGCCAAAGTTGTAGTGAGATATAATGGTTAGCACAGGAACAATCATTATCATTTTTGAATTGTTGCAAGCAAATGGAAGTTTGAGAAAAAGTATCAGTCTTGATCACTAAATTAATTAATAATGGAGAAGATCCACATCAACTGTTTTAACTCAGTGATGTATATTCTATTCTAGATATTTAACAAGAGAATGGTGCGTGTTTTGTTCAGGTAATACAAAGGAGAAAGGTTTTAAGTCTCTAGTCAAGGAATTGAAGCAAAGGATTATTCTCAAATAGCAATACATACTAACTTTATGTTTATGTTCCAAATATAGGAAATAAAACATATCAAAGTATACAAAAAGTAGATTTTAGGATTTATTCCAATCTAGCTCTAAAAACAAAACTTTTAAATTGCTTTCAAATTAAAGTTTGCCCTAGAGTCAGCTTACTACAACCAATACTTTGGGTTGTAGTGACAACTACTCCATTTCACACTGAAGGATTCAAAGTAGCAGAAGAGAAGGAAGTAGCTTAAATTCATGTTTATCACGCGAGTGAAATCTCATTTAAGAATTAAAACTGATTCTTGATTTAGAGGGACAGATGGACAGGCAGAACACAGAGGGTTTGAGGACAGTGAAAATATTCTTTATTATATTATAATGAAGGATACAAGTCACTCTACATTAGTCCTAACCCATGGAAGGTACGACACCAATAGTGAACCCCAGGGTAAGCAATGGACTTTGGGTAATGATGTGTCAATGTGGTTTCATCCTTGTTAGAAAATGTACTGTTCTGGTGAATGTTTTGTTGGCAATGGAGGATGCTATGCATGGACATAAGGAGCCTGCCAGGCTATAATCCATGGGGTCGCAAAGAGTCGGACATGACACAGCCACTGAACGACAACAACCACACAGGTTGAGAAGGCTGAAAGCAGAGGGCACTGTGATCAGAGAAGGGTCTTGGTAAGTGTGGGATCCTAAGAATGAGGAGCTGGAGTGGGGAAAATGGAAGGTGATTGGCTCTGAGAAGATCAAAAATTCACGAGACCAGGGGGTTGCATGAGTAATCCTCATGAATGGGAAAAGTAACCCAGGATAGACAACAAGGCTGTAAATCAGGTGCTTCCCAAGAATGAGGAGGAGACCGAGGAATTTAGTAAAGGAGTGAGATAAAGAGGGATGGGGATTTTAGTTGGATGTCCCAAGTCTCCAAAGAGCAAGGCTTTTTAAAGAACAGAGAAGGACTCCTGCCTGAAAGCAGTCTTGAGAATGAGAAGTCCACTACCCAAGTCACAAAATCTGGGGAACTGGGCTCCCTCCACTTGGTGGGGAACAATGTCCTCACGGTCAAGCACTAGCTAAGGAAGGATGTGGGAGGGACGTTCAGTGAAGGAACTCAGGGAAAGGGGAGCTGTGGATACAGCGTGAGAGATGACACAGGAAAAAAGCAGGAGAGGGAGGGCAGAAGAGAAAAGCGAGGTAATAGGAAGAACAGCATGGGACCCTTTGGGGATGAAAAGATGGTGAAGAAGGAATTCATAGGGCCTGGACTCCATCTCAGGCCTGTCCCTGCTGGTCGTGCACGGCCCCCTCTCCAATGGACTCTGAACTCTGTGCTTAGCGCCTGTGGGAATGACAATGGAAGGATAAGACCCCCTCTGGGCAGGGGAATCTTGAAGATCACATCCAGGTTACTCATTGCCTAAGAGAAACAGACACTAATTACCCCTGCCTCCGGACAGTATCTATCACAGTATCTATCGGCATGTAACCACAGGCTTATTAACTGGTTGGAATGTAACCGCGGGCTTATTGATTATTAACTGTTTGAACACAGAACACGTGAGTGATGGGGTTATTGTGATTGTGTTTACCCTTCCTTTGTAAGCCTGAAGGGATTTGGGCTGGTGGGTTTGGACATGTACACATGTGGTATAAAAGATTTTCACAAATGCTGGTCGGGGTCCTTGGCTAAGAGGGGACTCTGCCTTGGGCCCGCCGGTGTAATAAACTGCACTCCACTATCTGCATTGTCCTTCTGAGTGAGTTTGTTTCCCGGAAAGCGTGGCTACAACAATGGGAGAGAGGAAGAGGAGCTTACACTTTGAACAGTCAGCGAAGTAGCAGGGGCAGGAGGCATGTTTTTCCATCTGACCCCCAGCGAGTGGGAGGGAAATATTGTCAAGGAAGGATGGGAAAGCTTCCATGGAAGGAGTCTCAACTACAAAATGGTACTTGCCAAGAACCTTTGTCTGCATCTGAACAACAACAAGGGCATCTGACATCAGCCTCTGTGGAGGTAGAACTCTCCTGCTGCAACTGCTGAGCTTCAGGACCCCCTGAGGGGAATTCAGGGTGGAGAGTGAGGCACTCTGTGCTCCAGGGAAACTGGTGGAACAGGTCTTTAGCTAGATATTTTTAGGAACTGATTTCATGATCTCAAATCCTTGCATCTCTTCATATCTAGAAAAGCACTAAATCCCTTCATGGTGACATCAGCTCCTCGCAGAAAACCTTGAAAAGTAAGAGCCTGATTGCACTGAACTCCCATTTCACCAAAACCTTATATTATTGACCTTCCCTCACTGCCTCTTTGGAGCAGTCTCTCAGAGCCACCTGAGGTTCTGTCTCCTGGGCTGCAGTCCTCATTTTGCCCCAAATAAAACTTGCAGCTCTCATATTGTGCATCTTTTTAGTCGACAGGAAATCAGGACCTGTGTTGATAGAGCTTTCAGGGAATTAGAGAGGTTGGGATAGCTTTGCTTCAAGAGAGAGACATAAAAGGTGGGGTGGGATAGGGTAAGGGAGTCAAAGTGGAGCAAGATACCTTTATTACTGTCTGCCTTTCAATAACCCTGAGCCCAAAGACATGATAACTGAATGCCTCCAAGAAAGAAAGCTTAACCTCCTCTCCATTTCCTCCTGGGTTTCACTCAGCTCAGAACATTTCCTCATATGAGGATGATGAGTCACTTGAGTATAAAACAATATAGATCACAGAGCAGTGATAGCAGTAAAGAGAAAATAGGAATCTCATAATACATCCACAATAGTGTACATGTTTTAAAGTTTAACTTCCAGGGCATCAGTGAATTGAAGGGGAAAATATAGCATGTCATTGTATCTCCCCATAACGCAGCAGAGCATCACCTCTTCATAGGGCCTGCATTCTTTCAGAAAGATAGTGGGTCTCCTCGTCTGTGCTTCTGTTCCTCTCCTTAAAGCAATATCTTCCGAACAGCTGACTTTCTGAGAAGAGATAAGAGGATTTGGGTTTGTCCCAAATGTAGTATGCACAGATCCGGCTCTTATCTGTTCAGATTCCCTGGCCTTCATTAACTATTAAACAGTAACCTTTCCTATTTAACAAGAGACTAATTTTCAAGGCCTGATGAGAGAGATGTGGGGGTCTATCAAGGTCATGTCTTTCACATTTTTGTGTTCTGGACCATACACCCTAAAAGAAGTTCTTTGGGCATTTCTAACCATTCTCATGACTATACCTGCCCTTTTCTTAACCCAGGGCTAGTTAGATGAATTTCACGTCCTCTGTATCTACAGCAACTGTGTTCATAGTGCCCACAAAAATGAGTGGAAACACCTCGTAGCTACTGATACTTCAGTCCTTTGGCCACAGTGGGTGGATAAAGTCCTCCTGGACAACTCTCTCTTTGCCCTGGAGGTGTCTGGGTTTCTGAGCTCCGTATGACTCGGTCCATTTTCTTGGGCACTTCACTTCTTTCTAGTTGTGTGTTTTCCTCTCCTAAGTCTCTGAACCTGTAACATTTACAATTCCTAAGGCAAAATTAGGTGAAATCATCCTGAGAGTGAGATCTTTAGAAAAGCGTCGGTAACGTGTTGTTTTTCTCTCTAATAATCCGGTTATCATTTTAATTTTTTGCAGATTAAATTCTGAGACCCAAGATTGACTTAATAATTTGCTGCCCTCTCAAACTGATGGTTTAAATATATTTGTTCGACACCTGTAGAGAAGTTGCATGTTCTGTAGGGTGGGGGTAAAGAAGGAGGGTGCACCAGCCATGCTGAGCTGTTCTGACTGATTCAGACCTCATCCCCAAAGAACTTAACACTGTTGTACATCTCCTCGCCCTTAACTGACCCACTAACCTCAGAATCAGGTCAGAGATTTTTTTTTTCTTGTAACCTGAGCACAAGTCTTGGAAGTCTTTATTCTCATCCCCAGAGTCTTATCAGAGTACTTCTTGCAACTCTTTTTCCCTAGAGGAATTCTGGTAAACATGACTCCTTCTTATTATATTTCCATTGATGTCTTTGTACCCAGTGACCTTTAGTTCTCTTCATAGATGAATGAGCTGTCTCATCCTTTGACTTAGAAAATAACTAAGATTCCAAAATATACATAAGCGTACAACTCTGATGCTATAGCAGTGATAACACAAGAATACTGTTTGCTATATGTGACAAAGTTATGGTCAAGATTGGAAGCCAAACTAACAGAGACTTCGATAATTTTTTAAAGTTTCTTTTCATTTAACTTTTTAATGATTAATTCCAGTTTTGGAGGAATTCTGAAGATTTGCCAGACAAGTAACTGAGAGAAATGTTCTTGACCAAGGTTATTTAGATTTCAGCAAAACATTGGGCAAAGTTTTTGCTGTACTGTTAGATGAGATGGGTAAGCCTAGGTATAAACAAAAAGAAAAGACATGGGTAATATTTTTTAAAAATTAATTTGGAAAATTTCATGCATATGAAAAAATATAAAACAGCAGAATAAGCCACTATCTACCTGCCTCTTAACTTCAACAATTTTCATCACATGACTAAGTTTTTTTTCATCAGTACCAGAAACTTCCTCACTATCACCAAGATTAAAAAACACCTCAAAAAGCTGAGAAAATATTAACCGACATAAGTCAGACAAAGACAAATATCATAAGATATCACTTATCTGTGGAATCTAAGAAAGTGATATGAATGAACTTATTTACAAAACCAAAACAAGCTCACAGACATAGAAAATAATCTTATGGTTACCAAAGAGGGAGAGAGGGGAAGGATAAATTAGGAATATCAGATTTACAAATACACACTACTATATATAAAACAGATAAACAACAGGGGCCTGCTGAATAGCACAGGGAACTATATTCAATATCATGTAACAACCTAGAATGAGAAAGGTTGTAACTTGGCCAGGCCTCTATCGGTTTCATTTGGTGACAAATTTTAGACTCTTTCAGGTCCTTTATTTCAGTATAAGCTTAATACCAGGCATACTAAACTCTAGATGCTTACTGTTTTCTAACTGATGAACAGATCAACCCAAACTTTGAAAAATGGAGTCAATATTGAGCATGGGAATGAAAATTTTAAATATCTCTAGTAACCGATACTATAGAATTCTGCTACGGTGAGATCAGAATTGCTTTTAACAAGAAAAAAAAAAAATCCTGGAGACATTGCTCGACAACTTGAACTTTCCAGAAGGTTATTGAGGGCAAGAGAAGGGAGGTCATTATTATTTCCAGAGCTTCACACAGAGCTTGGCAGATGTGGTCTTTAAATGCCAGTAGAACTGATACACATAGGGCGGTATGTTGCCTTAGGGGCAGACACTGAGAAGACCCTCTAAAATGCACTGCTGTTTTACTCCCATCCTCTTCAGCTTCGAAACTGTCTGGAAGTGCAAGTTTGGAACTCGTTGGACCTTTTGAATATGATCACAAAACGCAACGATTCTGGAACAGGCACAAAGTGGTCACACAGAAAAGAAGAAAGATGAGCTCCCAATTTGGGATTAATTCCCAGCTCTGCCACTTACAAATTGTGTAACATAGGCCAAATCTCTTAATCTCTCTGCACTTTTTTTAGATGGCCAAAGCTGGATTGTTAAAAGGATTAACTGCCACACGTGCTCAAGCAAAGGTAGCTGTTGTTAGTATCATTTTTCATCTGAAAATTTTGAGAAAGAAAGAAAGATCCTGAGGAAAGCAGGACTCAGGGAGGGGGCAGGAAGGCACATCACCCAGAAGAGGAGGTTAAAGAAGCCCCTTCAGTTTGGTGCTGGGGCCAAAGATAGCCTTTGTGGACATCCTACCCTGAGGCAGCTCACTTTCTGTCCCTTCTGTGTTACCCCATCACTTTCCTGTATGGCCTCGACTCCCCTTCCCTCACTCGCCCTGACCCAAGTGCTTCCCTTCTACATACAAATCACTTGGTACAGCCACGCTTATGGCAGATTCTCCCGTGCTAAAGTTGCACGTGAAAGTGAAGTCACTCAGTCGTGTCCGACTCTTTGCGACCCCATGGACTGTAGCATACCAGGCTCCTCTGGCCACAGGATTTTCCAGGCAAGAGAACTGGAGTGAGTTGCCATTTCCTTTAAATCAGTACTGATTCTTTATATAATGACAGATTCTTCCTATAAGAGATAGAAGTCAATGAGATAAGAGAACCAAAACAAACAAGAAAACCAAAGTCAAAGAAAAAGGCCAAGACAGCACAGGGCATATCTAACATCTGTCACTTTTTAGAACAAAATGTATAAAATGTAATTTCTTGATCTTATTGTGAGTTGACCCCAGATTCTTCAGGACAACTGAATAGTTTTCAAGCAGTCAGTGAATTAACTTCAGAAGCTGTAATTTCTTTTGAAAATAGGGGGAAAAAAAAAAAACTTTAAAGGACAACAAGAAGGGTAAAAAATGTTCCCAGAAGTTTCTATTATTGTTGTTAAATATCGAAATGGAGATCAAAAGTGTTGTCAAATCTTCTCAAAAAGATTTCGGAGAATTGACTCTCACCGGTGATGATTTGGGCTGTAACTGGGTCAGCCAGCAGGCGAGTTCTCAAGTCCCCTTGATGACCAGCCTGGTGACACTCTCAGGGTAGTAAAATCTTAAAGTGTTTTTAAGTAAAATCTTAAAGTGTTTTTAAAATCTCAGGGCAGTAAAATCTTAAAGTGTTTTCTAAAGAGTAATGGGACCCATAATGTGAAAAAATAACCTCATCTGAGTTTGCGTGTCTGCGCTCAGTCTCTCTGCGAGCGTGTGGACCCTAGCCTGCCAAGGTCCTCCGTCCATGGGATTTTCCAGGCAAGAATACTGCAGCAGGTTGCCATTTCTGACTCCAAGAGATCTTCCCCACCCAGGAATCTAACCTGCTTCTCCTGTATTGGCAGGTAGATACTTTACCACGGAGCCACCTAGGAAACCCCATCTGCATTTAAGCAGTTCCAATTTGCATCCTCCCACTCACAGTGGGCAGGCCGATCTGGGGGAGAACAAGAGCAGTGTAATGGGGGCCGTGCATACCCGGCAGCACCAACAGCGGGTGAGCAGTCTACGGCAGCCACTACTTTGCTCCGACTGTTCCAGCCCCGGGCAAAAGAAATCCGTCCTAGGAGCCAGGACAGGCTGCAGGCGGTGCTGGCCGGTGATGCGCTTCCTGTCCCCCATGGCAAATATCTGGTGACTGAGATGTGTGTGGGGCTGTATCTCCTACCCCGAACAGAGCGCAGAGCCCACGTGCTAGTCTGGAGCGTCTTTACTCTGAGCATGCGCTCTTGAGCTGGGTTGTATTTCTTCTATACATTGAACATCAAGCTAAAACCCAAGCTCTGTGATATGGAGGGACAAGGGTCAATTCCTTTAGTCTGGTAGGCACACACTCACTTTAATATCCTCATTCCTTCCGTTCAAATAACTCTACATGAACCCAGGTAGAGGATCACCCGACTGGTAATTAAAGTTACCGATCCATATGCTGTTAGAATATTTGATTTTATTTATAAGGTCTAATTTAAATATGAACATGTGGAATATCAGATGAGGTCACACAGTAATATTCTATTCCTTGGACTTATGACAAGAACATAGTCTGTATGAAAAGCACCAATTGTTTTTTACAAGACAACAACAACAACGTCATAGGTGTTTCTAGGCTCTGGCCCTAACAACATCCTTCCTTTATGATCCTGCCACAGCTCCTACTCCCCAAACTCCAAAACAGACACATTTGATCAGCTACTGGGTTTAGTGGGTAAAAACACATCTAGCCCAGGGCTAAGCTGGGTTCTGACCTAATTCTACCAAGTACCAGCTTGGGCACATTGGGCCGTCTCCTGGTGTGCTGGGTGTTTCACTGTCAGAGGGGATTTCTATCAGGGTTGTAGAGAGGGTATAATGTGGAAAAGAGCCTAACCTAGCTCCTGGTGCTGGGAAACCTATTTCTTGGCCTGCCTCAGGCTCTTGGCTTTTTGCCCCACATTCCTGCAAACCTTGCTCTCTCTTATCCTTCAAGTTTCAACACAAATGTCCTGATCTCAAGAGGCCGACCCTGGCCACCTTAGGTGAAATTGCAACACTCTCCCCCTCAGGGTTTTTGCTCCTCTTCTTTGCTTTATTTTTCTCCTTAGTTCCTATCATCCTCAAACAAACAGAATGTTTCACTTATTTTTTGTCTGTAATCCCAGCTAGAATGCAAGCCCTTTAAGGTAGGGAACTTTGTTAGTTCTTGCCTGGATTGATCTCTTGCATTATCTGTCATGCAGACTACACACACAGCATTTTATAATATTTGTTAATGAGTAAATGAAAGGGTAGATGTTAGCAACTCTTAATATTAGTGCTCTTTTTTCACTCATTGCCATGAGCTCTGACGTGGCTACACTTCTGCATTTCCTATTTGTGTAATAGCTACAAAAACACTTTCTTCTGCTGAGTGATGAGCTCCTATTAGTTAATCATGCTCACATGTTTGACAGAAACCCTGCTTCACCACTGACTCTTACCCTCCCCTGGAATGAAAGCCTTGTCTCTGGTCATGTTTGCACCAGGAAGAAGTCAGTTCACCTTCTTATGCATATCTGGATACTAGTATGAGCAGGCATTTCATGTACGTCTGTATCTCAGGTCACTAGTTACGACTGCTTGTAGTACTATACCTGCAGCTAGGCTACTGTATTGTAATGTCAGTTTATTGAAATTAAAAATATTTGTCTTAGGATAGATCAATTGAGTTTTGCTTGTGAGTAGAGTGTGAATAATGTGATGATTGGGCATCCCTCATAGCTCAGTTGGTAAAGAATCTGCCTGCAATGCAGGAGACCCCAGTTTGATTTCTGGGTCCGGAAGATCTGCTGGAGAAGGGATAGGCTACCCACTCCAATACTCTTGGGCTTCCCTTGTGGCTCAGCTGGTAAAGAATCTGCCGGCAATGCAGGAGACCTGAGTTCGATCCCTGGGTTGGGAAGATCTCCTGGAGAAGCAAAAGGCTACCCACTCCAGTGTTCTGGCCTGGAGAATTCCATGGACTGTATAGTCCATGGGGTCGCAAAGAGTCTGATGTGACTTTCACTTTCACTTTTCACTTTCACATAGCGGAAAAAGTTGGCTGCATCAACATCAACTGGTCACAAGACCATATCATGTATAGAACACTGTGAGTCCTAGAGTTATCATCTTTGCCACTTATTGTCATGACTTTTGAGACTTATACCTGAGCTGGAGTATAAGTTTCTCCTGAGTCATCACAGCACCCATCACCACGAACATGGTTCGTTCCCTAAGGTGTATCCTGGCACATTGCACCGTGACACTCTGTATGTAGCAGACACATTATAATTTGGATGAACAACTTGGAAAGATAGGAAGAAAATATTTACTCCCAGGAATATTGGTTTGGCATTTAAAAAAATGCTTGTTGTAGAGACAATTTGAGAAATGTAGTGGTTGGTATTTCCACGAGATGGCACTCATTGTCTTCCTTACCTTTTACTAAGTTTTTGACATATTCTTAGTTAAAGAATATGAATGAACATATATGCATGTACATATGCACATATATGCATGAATATATGTATATATACGTACATGCAAGTGAATACTCATATATGCATATACATGTATATTTATCTAAGGTTTTATAATTTACCTAGCTCATTCACATCCTTGACTAAAGTTTCAGTTATTGTGGCCCCTTGGGGCCATGGGGATAGGGCACTTGTTGGTAGGTATAGAGAGGGAATCACTGCTTTCATCCTCTTCATTTCCACTCTATACTCTGCTTATGCCAAAGGATGAAAATACAAAGCTGGCTTTGAGCCTAGGAATTTATGAACAGAAGGCAAGGATGAAGCACAAAACCATTTAGACAGAGAATAAACAGGAATGTAATGAGATAAGGTATTTATAGAAAGACTACCATCTAGGTTGTTAGGGGACTGAGCAGGCTTGTAATTTGAAAAGCTGGTAACTTTTTAGAAAAAAACAAAACAAAAAAACACAGAGGTTCACTAACCTTGCTCCCGTTAGCATCTGAGGCCCAAGAGGACTCTCCTTTCCTTTGTTGGTGGGTAATAATGTGAATTAAAAGAAGATCCTTTTCACTTGAATTTCTCCCACTGCCCACTGCAGCCTTGGGCTCCAGTTAGAATGCTCCACCATTGACAGACTTCACTGTGGATTTTGAGGTCAGAGAATCACAATTATGGTCAGCTGGAGAATTAACTAGGACTTTGGATCATTAGGAAATAATTCTGTTTTCATTACATTAGCACTAAGAGGGGGAAAAGATCAGGAATTCGGAATCTATAGAAAAGCATATCAAATCATCTCTGGGGGAAAATACAAGTTTCTCAGCAACCATAACATCAACACACATCAGCAGACTGGAAATTCAACTCACACTGACCTTGTAGGCTCTCAAACCAACTGGCCACTTGGGAGACAGGAATGGGAAAGGTACTTATTAGACAGTCTCATGCCACAGGCCTTAAATAATAGCAGTCAGTCCCTTCCACCTTTTCAGGAGCCTCTCCCTCACTGGAAGGAAGGTCTTTCCTTTCTATTAATATTTACATGCATTAGTTTTCCTCTGTGTAAATCCTAACATCATGGCTTCCATTTGTAAATGTAATTTCAAAATACTTTGATGTCTAAGAATCTTCTTCATGCTTTTCAGTCACAATGGTATGGAGATCAATATGTTCATCCTGCTTTTACAGATAAGAATCCTGAATAGGGGAGGTGACTTGTCTGAGGTCACAAACTAGAGTAGCCCACCAGGCTCCTCTGTCCATGGAACATTCTAGGCAAGAATACTGGAGTGGGTTGCCATTTTCAACTCCGGGGATCTTCCCTACCAGGGATCAAATCCATGTCTCTTGAATCTCCTGCATTGACAAACAGATTCTTTACCACTGCGCTGCCTGGGAAAACCCAATCTAGATAGGATCAAGGCCTAAAATGGAAAGAACTTGATCCCCAGACCCATAGCCTATTCTGCCTTTTGGCTGATTGTGCATAAACCCCAAATTGACATACCATAGGAACTAAAGTATCCATTTTCTTCCCTTGCACATCTAGGAGTAGTGTAATTTAAGTTCTCTGTCCAGTGCATATTTTACATGTGATGTTTTCCACCCTTAAATATTATTTGCTCTAACCTCCTTGAGAATAGAGCCATGACCTCAGAGAGAAGACACAGTATATTAAGTTTCTCCTAGTCCTAAAACTGGATTTTCATTAAGGCCATTGCCTGATTCTTTTTTAGTACTGCCCCAGGCATGCTGAAGAGAGCTTATTTTCATGGTTAGCAAGGGCATCATTCAAAAGACAATCTGAATGTGGTCATTTATGAGGGTTTTATTTTTTTTCTCCAAAGCTACAGTTTGGATAACCTGCAGGGAAATCTTTAAAATACCCTGAAAATAAATGCCATTTCTAATCTGGTGGACACACACATATAGAACAGCAGATAGTTCTGAGTGCATATGCGTGTGTGTATTCGTTTGGAGGAAGAAGCGAAGGGTTCTTTGGGAAATAACTAGCCTGCTGCTGCTGCTGCTAAGTCGCTTCAGTCGTGTCCGACTCTGTGCGACCCCATAGACGGCAGCCCCTGTCCCTGGGATTCTCCAGGCAAGAATACTGGAGTGGGTTGCCATTTCGTTCTCCAATGCATGAAAGTGAAAAGTGAAAGTGAAGTCGCTCAGTTGTGTCTGACTCTTAGCCACCCAATGGACTGCAGCCTACCAGGCTCCTCCGTCCATGGGATTTTCCAGGCAAGAGTACTGGAGTGGGTTGCCATTGTCTTCTCCAATAACTAGCCTAGAAACTCCTATTTCATTAGCCAATGTCAATTATCTGTTTTTCAGCCTTTCTGCACTAGACTTTAATGAGTTGAGGATGTAGACACAAACCAAGATAAAGAATCTGGAAGTCTGAGGTATAAAGACCATTCAGAAAAACCTTTGAATTTGCCTTCTTCAAGTATTTTTGTTCTGAGCCACCCAGAAATGCTTGAGACATGAGAAACCATCAAGACATGCTAACTCAACTTGATCAAGTTTCTTTACACCTGCTATGTGGGCAACTGAAATGTCATCATGCATACGTGCTTGTGTGTGTAGAAATACGAAAGCATCTCTCCCATTCTCATTCCCTGCATGTTTTCTCTATCACATGTATGTTTAAGGGTATTTTTCTATTTGAATTTTTGCTTCTGCTTCTTTTTGAAAAGCCAGTGGAAAAGTGTTTAAAGAGAGCATAATTATATAAAAAAATCAGTTTCACCAAACTGACTTCAGTGTCTGTTGACTGTACTTACATGCATGCGCACACATACAGGAACACAAACACACACACACTTACACACACAAACCTTTTGCATACTCCCTGCAGTAATCTAAATAATTATTAGTCACTTTCTCCTAGGTCCTTTGAAAGAAGCATTCTTAGGCATTAGAATCTCCATCATTCTCCTGCCAAGTTGCAACGAATTCCTCTTCAAAGCTGTGACCCTGTTGATTTTGCTTGCTGCCAAATTTCACAACACGAAGAAAAATAGCTTGATATTAGAGTGATTAAATTTCAGGGAGAGCTGACAGGATGGAGTTCTTCAGAACCTAAACTCTGCCAATTTTGATGTCTCTAATTTATTCCAACAACCGTTTAAGTCTGAATGCCTCCATTTTAATCACATTAACAGTATATTACAAAGAAACTGAACACCCAAAGAACTCCAGTTGCAAAATGAATTTGGCTCTTTCCCCTCCTCTTTATGTTTGTGATGATCAAATAGCTGCTAGCAGGCACCATTTTCTGGAGCCTGTCCTTTGGCAATTTCCCTCTGCCTCTTGCTTCTTTAGCCAGAGGCCTGGACTTGGGTACTTGCCCAGGTATCAGAGGGGAATTAAACACACCTACCCCTCAAGCAATAGCAAAGGTACTGAGCTCATACTGTCCAAGAGCCCACATTTTTCTTGCATTTGGCTGGTGGTACAGAAAATTAGCTGTGTGAATTTCACCAACATCAATATATACCAACCCAGAGCCCAGGTCTGCCAGACATCATGTCTCACTAGGGAGGCAGCACCAATGCCCAAAAGAAACTATGGGTCCCTGGGCCCCTTCCTGGGTCTGACTAGTTGATAATGTATTAGGCTGTCAACAGGGTCAATGCAGAGATTTGTTCACATCATGCCTGAGCCCGTGCCAACTGGCCCATTCTGTTGGTTCTGTACTCGCATTAAGTGGCAGGAAAGCTGAATATTTAATGCAGATAGTTTATTTGAAACCAAGTGCTTCTGTTCTCTAGGGTCTACTTTCTGTCACCAGTCTACATCCTAGAAAACAGAATAAACATTT
This sequence comes from Cervus elaphus, assembly GCF_910594005.1. Classification (NCBI taxonomy): domain Eukaryota; kingdom Metazoa; phylum Chordata; class Mammalia; order Artiodactyla; family Cervidae; genus Cervus; species Cervus elaphus. The sequence goes on from NC_057840.1 coordinate 30,500,831, forward strand.
TTCTGCCCTGCACAAGCCAAGCTACATTCCTATTTCGATTCACAGTAGCCATCAAACTGTGTGTGTGAACAGAGTGAAAATTCAACCACCTCTTCACTGTCTTGGCAATTCTGCCTGGTGTCTTGGGTTTTACTGTTGGCCTGGCTGTGCTAACCTCTCAGATCTGCCCCTCAGTAGGTAATTTTCAGCGAGTTATTTATGTTCTCAGAGATTTTGTTTTCTCAATTATGAAGATGGGAAAAAATAATTGTTCCTACTGCACACAGTGTAGTCATGAGAAAGAAGTGAAATAAAGCACAAAGAGTACTTAGCAGAGACTGGCCTATGGTGAGTGCTTAATGAAGCACTTAATATAGTACGTGCGTAGAGAAGTGCTTAACCAGTGTTACTGCTAATGTGATCTTCATTAATATTATCCACTTGTAAATTGCTTTAATTCAAGATTTATCATGACTTGATAACAACACAGAAAAGGAGATGAGAAAGCTACAAATTACAATAATTCCTACTTAGTATGGACTCTAGAACAGTAATATCCTTGGAAGAGGAGTTGGGGGGATTGTCTTAAAGTTGCCACTGCACACTAAGCCTCCTCGTTTTCCTTAGACTGTGTGATTATTTAAGGTGGCTTGGTGAATACAGGCACTGAAGGAAACTCAAGGATGCCATCTTTTTGTAGCTTCACATTTCCCATCTATTCTCTCCCATGGTTTTCCCACGTCATACTTTCCCTTTCAACGTTATCTCCCAAGGCCAAGAACAAAGATTGTTTTCAAAATAATTTTACAAAGTCCTTGATTTCCACTTGAAATATCTTTGAAAGAAATGCATCATAAAAATAGAATTAAATACCTTGCACAGATTGTTTTCCTCCTCACTGTTAAGCCAAGGAAGCATCTTGTAAAGCTGGGCTCTGTTGATAACCTTGGGAGATTTCACAACACGCTGGTGGAATCCCATATTGAAAGACGAATTGAGTCAAACACAAGGTAATTGCCCTCAATTAGGCACTGAAGGTGATGGGAAAACAAGATTTTTGTTTTCAGAGTTTACCTTTAGTTCAGTCAACAAATATTTTGAAGAATAAACAGGAGAGCTTTGGGATCGTGAAAGGGGAAACGAAACTTAATGGAACTTTTTTGGCACTTATTTCCTTGTCTATTGGTTTAAATAAGAACTAATGAGCTAGAACAGATTTTTTTGTTCCCTAAACAGTTGACCCTTCACATAGAGATTCAGACTTAAAAGGACTGGATAAAACACAAATATTAATACTGCCTCTGAGCCTTCTGAAAGGAAGTTCCTTAGCCAAGGAGAAGAGTATGCTGTTCCAGTTTTCTCATCTTTCTCCTCATGTTTTCAGTTGAGAAAGGAGAGTGGAATTTTTGGACACTTAGGTCCCCTTGAAAGTTGAGTCCACTCTTATCTGTCTGGAGAATGGATGGCACTTCTACACTGGAATTCGGTGGTGTTCAGAGTGGGAAGGCATTGCATATGTGCCCTGTTGCCTTAGGCTGCCCTGAAATTATAATATTGGGTTCCCTTTCTTTTGGAACAAGTGCAGTATATTCCAACTATTCTAGATAGAGGGCTTCCCCCAGGGGGGCTAGTGGTAAAGAAACCACCTGCCAGTGCAGGAGACATGAGAGACTTAACGTTCGATCCCTGGGTTGGGAAGATCCCCTAAAGGCACAAACAACAAGCCACTTCAGTAGTCTTGCCTGGAGAATCCCATGGACAGAGGAGCCTGGCAGGCTTTAGTCCACAGGGTCACAAAGAGTTGGACATGACTGAAGCTACAGCATGCACCTACTAAATATAACCAGTCAATCAAAGAGCACTCAGCCCAATCATTGGGAGCGTTAGCATAAATCTGCATCAGGTTCTGAATCTCATTCAGAGCAATGGAGTATTCCTCTGCTGAAGTTCCCTAGGGAGAATGTTACTTAATGCTCATCTTTCAAATATAGCTAAAACTCAATCACATTTTCATTACAAATGTAGTATGAACTATATATATGAACTAGCTATATGTCTAAGGTCTACGGGGAATGGTCTCGTAAAACGTAACATTTTCTTATGTAAATCAAAACTACAGTGAGGTACCTACCACCTCATACTGGTCAAAATGGCCATCATTTAAAAGTCTACAAATAACAAATGCTGAAGTGGAGAAAAGGGAACCCTCCTAAACTGTTGGTGGGAATGTAGATTGGTGCAGCCACTATGGAAAACAGTATGGAGGTTCCAAAAAATACTAAACAGGAGTTGGATATAATCTAGCAATCCTACTCTTGGGCATAGATCTAGACAAAACTATAATTCAAAAACATACATGCATCCTTAGTTCATAGCAGCACTATTTACAGTGGCCAAGACAAGGAAGTAATGTTAATGTTCATCAATAGATGAATGGATAAAGAAGATGTGATTATTGTTGTTTAGTTGCTAAAGTATGTCCATCTCTTTTACAACCCCATCGACTATAGCCCACCAGGCTCCTCTGTCCATGGGATCATCCAGGCAAGAATACTGGAGTGGGTAGCCAGTCTCTTATTCAGGGGATCTTTCTGACTTATGGATCGAACCTGTGTCTCTTGCATTGGCAAGTGAATTCTTTGTCACTGAGCCACCATGGAAGTATACACACACACACACACACACACACACACACACACACAATGGAATACTACTCAGCCATGAAAAAATGAAATAATGCCATTTGCAGCAATATGGGTGCACCTATAGACTATCATACTAAGTTAGTCAGAAAGAGAAAGACAAATATAGTATAATATCACTTATATGTGGAATCTAAACTATGACACAAATGAACTTATCTATGAAACAGACTCACAGGCACAGAGAATAGACTTGTGGTTGCCAAGAAGAAGGGGTGTGGGAGGGATGAATTGGGCGTTTGGGATTCAGTTCAGTTCAGTTGCTCAGTTGTGTCCAACTCTTGCAACTCCATGGACTGCAGCACGCCAGGTTTCCCCATCCATCACCAACTCCCAGAGCTTGCTCAAACTCACGTCCATCAAGTTGGTGATGCCATTCAACCATCTCATCCTCTGCCATCCCCTTCTCCTCCTGCCTTCAGTCTTTCCCAGCATCAAGGTCATTTTCAGTGAGTCAGTTTTTCGCATCAGGTGGCCAAAGGATTGGAGCTTCAGCTTCAGCATCAGTCCTTCCAATGAATATTCAGGACTGATTTCCTTTAGGACTGACTTGTTTGATGTACTTGCAGTCCAAAGGACTCTAAAGGGTCTTCTCCAGCACCACAGTTCAAGAGCATCCATTCTTTGGTGCTCAGCTTTCTTTTTCTCCAACTCTCACATCCATACATGACTACTGGAAAAACCATAGCTTTGACTAGATGGACCTTTGTTGGCAAGGTAATGTCTCTGCTTTTTAATACACTGTCTAGGTTGGTCATAGCTTTTCTTCCAAGGAGCAAGTGTCTTTGAATTTCATGGCTGCAGTCATCATCTGCAGTGATTTTGGAGCCCCAAAAAGTGAAGTCTCTCACTGTTTCCATTGTTTCCCCATCTATCTGCCATGAAGTGATGGGACTGGATGCCATGATCTTAGTTTTCTGAATGTTGAGCTTTAAGCCAACTTTTTCACACTCCTCTTTCACTTTCATCAAGAGGCTCTTTAGTTCCTCTTCACTTTCTGCCATAAGGGTGGTGTCATCTGCATATCTGAGGTTACTGATATTTCTTCCAGCAATCTTGATTCCTGCTTGCACTTCATCCATCCCAGCATTTCTCATGATGTACTCTGCATATAAGTTAAATAAGCAGGGTGACAATATACAGCCTTGACGTACTCCTTTCCTGATTTGGAACCAGTCTGTTGTTCCATGCCCGGTTTTAGCTGTTGCTTCTTGACCTGCATACAGATTTCTCAGGAGGCAAGTAAGGTGTTCTGTTATACCCATCTCCTGAAGAATTTTCCACAGTCTGTTGTGATCCACACAGTCAGAATCTGTGGCATAGTCAATAAAGCAGGGAGTATTGGGAGTTCGGGATTAGTAGATGCAAATTACTATGTATAGAGTCAATAACAACAAGGTTCACTGTATAGCCCAGGGAACTATATTCAATATCCTGTTATAAACCATACTAGAAAAGAATATGAATAAGAATGTATATATACGTATAAGCTTTAATCACTTTGCTATACAGCAGAAATGAAGGCAACATTGTAAATCAACTCTGCTTTAAAAGTAGTATTTTCTTGGAGGGTCTTAGATCCCTAGGTTCCTTGGAGCGACTGGAAACCTTTCCAACACACAAGGGGAAGATAAAATTTCTTTAATGAATGAGATAAAAGCGCAAGCTGCTTTATCGAATTTGGTATTCTGTGAACTGAATTCATTATTTTTTTTACAATGTTTCTTTTAGGAAGCTGAGGATACTTGGAAAAATACTGTTTCCTGCAGACTAGTCTGTTTAAGCACAGGTAACTTCAGTCTATGCACAAGAGGACATGAGTATTATTAACTGATTACCATTTGATGTTAAGACACATAATTTAGCTCCTTCAGAACAATCTGCAGATTCTTGTTTTATGTCCCTGATATGTTTTAGTGTCTCCTAGTTTATAATCTATTGGAATTTGAATAAAATTTGTATCCTACTGTTGTGTGAAAATTGGATAAATCTTAATTATGTTGAATTGGTTCATGGTGCTTTTGAGGTCTACTACATCCTTCTACTTTTCTGTATATTTATTCTATTAATTTTCGAGAGTTCGATATTGGAACTTCAACTAAAAATCTTGATTTATCTATTTAAAAAATAATTGTAATATATAGTGGAACTATATGTAACTTTGTTCTGTATTTTCCAAGTCTCCTGAAAATTTATCATACTTTCATAATTAAACAAATAAAAAAGAAAGAGAAAAAAATTAAAAAAGAACAATCTGCAAAGAAAATGCAGTAATGCCATTATAAAATGTAAAGAAATGACCTTTCTCACTTACCCTTTATGACACCATTTCTGCCAAGATGGCTCCCTCTTGGGCATTTACACTCTGAATTTTCAGTGTTTACTTCCTTACTAATGTTCTTCTAAATCCAGTCCTCACTATAGATTGTTCCTCTCAATTTTTACTCCCATCCTCTTGGCACCAACTATCGGAGATATCGACTGATCTCTCTTTTTCCTGACATTCTCTCTGACTTACAGAGCCTGCGTCCTTTATGTGCGTTTGGAGCTATCTTTGGAGGCAGACTTGCTAGAACAGGAGGCCTAATGATGAAGTACCTTCCCCATTTACACTTGTGTAGAAGAATACCATCCACTTATAGCAGTGTACTTCTCAAGTAAAGCAAGTTGGACATTTGTTCCTACGTTGGCCTTTGCGTGTGATTTCTCTTTTAACTCTTGATCATTCTGGCAGCAAATGCATTTGCTGTGAAATGCACCATACCCTGTCTACGCACATGATGTCTCCAAGAATGTGGAGAAAATCTCAAAGTCAGTGTTAGAAAAAAATAAGTGTTTTAACCATGGTTAGAAAAATCAAAGACATTTACTTATAGGAAAGTATGTCCAGTTATAATCTTCACAGTATGGATAAGTATTTTAGAAATAAAGCAATGTCTGTCTGTAGGGGGAAGTGAATGCTGAAACTAAATAGTTACAGTGGTCTGAGGAGCAAACAGAAATAAATGTAGAGACTCTTAAGACCTTGGCACAGAGAGTGAAATAATGAGTTGTTTTGACAAGTTCAAAAAATGTTTCTGTCTCTCCTCTTTCCTATGATTTGGCTCCCCCTTTACCTTATATTGATTTGTTCCTCATTTCCCTTGCAACAAAATTTACCTTCTTGTAAACATATCATATGATATTCTTTCCACAAAGACTATTTCTAGAGCCTCTGCCTTCTTCCTAAATGATTTAAAACTTTTTCTTTCCTACCTTTTATTATTCCTCCCTCCACTGAAAAACCAAAAACAAAAATTTGACCAGCACAGAATAATATATTTTCCCAATTACCCAGGGAATGAAGATGAAGATGGGTGTCTAATCCTGTGTAAACAACCACTTCTGCTGTCCATGGTGAATACTCCCAGGGGTCCTTTCAACTTGACATCTTTGTCTCTAAGTCTTCGTCTCCAAGTGTCTCATAACTGGATGGTTCATCACTGCTCTTCCCATATCTCCATGTCGCTATAGGTTGATAGGCTCCTTCCAGCCTCTGAGTCTTCCTACATGTTCACCTACAGCCGAGAGCCAGGGGACATCTAAGGGGAGAAGCTGAATTCAGTCAACAGAATTAGGAGGAATAAGGCCCATATCATTCTTGACACTAAATCACACTTTATTTTTTAACATTTAAATTCTATCCAACTGGGCATTCCATTCCATTTCAAGTGCTAAGCTTTTTCTCGAAGATAAATTCTAGATCACTTTGTCCTCCTTGTTGTCACAAGAGTTAAGTGTTTTTGGTTCTAAAAGGGGCCATTTGAATAAAACATGTGCCTCCTTAGGTAAATTGTATGTCCTCTCTATGGACTGCATTGCAGGCTGCAGTGTCCATCTTCTACTTTTTTATCTCCTCTTGAGGAGTCATATTCCTTTTTTGGAAACCATGATTTTTTTGAGAAATTAGAGCGGATTGAGCTGTTTTCTCCTGGCTATTATCAAGGCTCTAAACTATATTCAATGAGCTATCTTCTGATCTGTGGGTCAACTCTTCATAACTCCTTCAGTTTCATGGTTTTAAAAAATGTTCTGTACTCTAATTCAAATCTTATGTTTTATAAATAAGAAAAACAAGGCCTCTAAATTAGGTTAAGTGACCTACATAAGATTACACAGCCAATTTGTGGAAGATAGTGAACAGTACCCAGATATTTATTATTTTCATTTACCACTCCATAAACAAAATAATTTTCCTATAGTTCCACAGATAGGTATGTGGAGATCATGAACATCCACTGAATATGTTTGAACCCACTTTTGTGTTGGGAAATCTCTCATGTTTGTACAACTATGGCACTTTCATCAGAGGACAGCAGTCCACCAGCATCACGATAAGCTCCTTATCCTCTCGTTAGTAAAGATAGCTGACATTTGCACAGTATTCTACATTCTTCATATAAAGGGCTTTCACACCCATGCTGACATTCTGCCCTTACTCTTACCCTACGAAGTTGATATTATTAATATTTCTGCTCTATAGATAAAGACTCCAAATATTCCCAAGTAGAAACCTACTTATTGCTCAAGTCATTGCTCGAGTCACATAACTTCACATTCAAGTAGTCCTTGCTTTAGCTTAGGATACATTTAGGCCTCCTGCAAAACTGATAGATATGTCCGTACCCTCTTAGCTGGAGTACCCTGAGAGAGGAGTTCTAATGGTTGAGAAACAGTAACAGCACAATCTGACTTCATATTTTTGCCCCACCCAGCAGAACTGGCCAAGCATACATATGTGCTTAGAAGTAAGTTTTGATTAAATGGTGCCATAATTATTGGCCCCCAAGTCTTTACAGTGATGAATCCTACATTGTGGTACTCCAGACTTTAAAGTTTAAATTGGATTTGAGTAAAAGCAGCTACCATTCCTATTAAATTATTTCTGACAAAACATTTTATAAACAAATAAGCATCTAAATAAATATTTGTTTTAACTTCTAGTTTATGAATCAATTAATGCACACAACTCAGCAATTTTTCCCCCTCAAGATGACTTTTATTTATACTTTTACATCTTCAAGAAAGTTTTCAGCTATTTATAACTACATTTTATAAAATTGCTTTGCTGCTAGAGCCAACATAAAAGTGCATGTGATTTATCTTCACAATATTTTCTTTCTTTCTTTATCCATATGAAGTCTGGCTTTTCAACAGAGCTGTTCTATCATGAGAGGATAATCTGATAATTCTATTGAAGTGTACAAAAATATGAATATTTTTTAAAATAAAAAATAAATATATTGAGGGCAGTTTTCAACGTACATTTTGCTAGTGGTGCACATTAATGGTTTGTGCTAATCCTGAGAAGAGACTCATATGTGGTCACCTGACTTGAAAATAAATAAAATCTCTCACTGCTCTAAGGTACCCAATGTAGAAAGAAATTTTATACTCAAAGCATTTGAAAAATCACCAGGATATCATTAATAGAAACACTCTTTGCATAGAGCCATCAAGAAATCCCATCAGCATGGAGTTGTGAGCATTAAAGAATCACCTGGGTGAGGCACAGAAAGATGGAACCCCAAACAGACCAGGGGGAGAAGGATCGCCTGGGCAGAACTGCAAAGAGAGTGGGGTCTGGCCTAAGCGTTGCTCACCCACCCCCCTCCCCTACCATCCCTCCTGTGAGTATTCTGCATCCACATGCTGCCCATGAAAGTCACCTCCTAAACATCATTTCGTTTCTGCTCTAGTCCTCACCTCTCCTTTAGATGCTAGTCCTGGAGGCAACCGCTCTCAACTTCCTGACTCCTTAGAAAGCAGTCTGTGCAATGAAGTTCTCCAAGGGGTTCATGATTGATCATTCGGTCAACTGATCATTTGCCCCTGATCACAGACTCCCCATGAAATGCGATGCTTTGGCCCAAAGCCTTAGCCCAAAGTGCTGGCAAGGGTAGAGAGAGGTTTTGACTGTTAGCCTTGTTAGTTGTGGTAGAGCAAAAAAGCTCTAAAAAATCCAGAGATCTGGATTCAAGACCTGGTTTACCATCAGACAACTTTCCTCATTTTAGATCTAAAAGCCACTTGCCTTGCCGTCATGTTTCCATCTAAGAAATGAAGACTTACAGGTTGTTTTATGAGAGAAAAAAGTAAACTGCATTATTTATATTACTGCCAGCATTACAGGAGTTTAAAATCATGTTTGCATCTAGTGCATTTGTAACACTACTAGTATTGCTTTCACATATTAATAATACCAAATGTACAAGCAAATCAGGATAAATTAATTTTCACCCTTTTTTTCGGTTTCTTTTAAAAGCAAAAGATTCATATATAATGAATACTGTCAAATGTATGTCTTGGTCTTACAGTTGGTTCTTGTTAAAGGACTATGCTTAGTCATTCAGTCATGTCCAACTCTCTGGGACTCCATGGACTGTATTGCCCGGCTCCTCTGTCCGTGGAATTCTGCAGGTAAGAATACTGGAGTGGGTGGCCATTTCCTTCTCCAGGAGATCTTCCCAACCCAGGGATCGAACCTGAGTCTCCTGCATCATAGGTGGATTCTTTATACTGTCTGAGCCACCCAGGACTAGGAAGACGCAGATGCATGGAAATGAGGAGCTTGTGTCCTGCATCTCCCCAGCTCCTTCTGTAGCCAGGGGTGGATGCAGGGCACAGTGGGCTTGGCAGAGCTTGCCAGGCAATGGAGAGTCTACCCGCAAGCTCTGCTGGCTCCCAGGCCTGTTCCTTCCCCAGCTGTGCAGTTCAAAACTGCTGATTCATGCCCCTGCTCCCAGCCTAATGACCATGAACACGCTCTGATTTTTTTTCTTTAGGCACATTTTCTTGGTAACCAGGCGGATGATGTGCTAATGCAAATTGGCAGACTTGAACTGAAAGTACAGAAGCTGGATCTGCCATGTGGAAGAACAAAAGACAAAAGAAACTTCCAGGCTGCCCTTCTGCCTTGGGTTTCCATCTCTGGCACACAATAAGTGCTCAACAGAGACGTGGTATTCAGGGGAGACCTGTGGTAACCGCTAGGATTTTAAAACACGATGAGCCATCACTCTTTTACTTGAAAATAAATTTTCTTTGAGCCCTTTTAGTAACCTTGCTTTCAGAGACTCTCCTGCTAATTTCTCTCTTTGTGTGGAATAGCTCTGGGTCAGCAGCCTCTACTGAATTCAGTGAGGCAGAAAGTCCAAATTTGCCTTTTCTCAAAATCCATCTTGGCCCCAACCTGGCCGCATCTCGCTTCTGAGTCATATAGCAAAGGTTCATTGGAGGTCACCTTAATTCCATGGACTAATTTGGAGCTTTAATGTATGGCTGTTGAAATAATGTTTAATCTCTTCTTGTCAGCTGGCTGGATGATACAATAATATTGTCCTGTGTTGCTGTACAAGTGATTAAAGAACAAGAGCAGAGTGAGGCCTGCTTTTCTACTGCTGCCTCACAGGAAAGCACAGAAGGTATTGCAGAAAGAACGAGCCTTCTGCAACATACAGATATTCCCAGAAAGACAATTCCAAATCCAGCTTATTGCCTGTGTTTTCACTGCATTGCTGAGTGAAATGCCAGGCTGCGGGCTCCTGTTTTATTAAGGTTCTCTTCTAGCTGACTGAGACTCACCTATTTTCTGACCATAGACTTGGAATTTGTTGTAAAGTGAGGGAACTGATGTGAACCAATTGAAATTCTGCAAACAAATTCAGCTCAGATTTGCAGTTGTTGTTTCTATTCTGAAATGAGCTTTTTCTTTATTATCCAGGAACTTGTCAGTTAGGTGGGTTGGGGTGAGTCTATTTTAAGATGTTAAAACTGGTAAATAAATCACCTTGGGTAATTTCATGCTGAAAACGAAACCTCCTGTTGATGAAAAGGAAGATGTTTGGTTTCGATTGGAAAGGTCACGGTCGGTTGCTCTGCTAAGCTGATTTTAAAAGTGATATGGTGATAGGCCCAGGAAAGGGTAGAAAATCCTTACAAAGCAAAATGAAGATGAGGCTTTTTCTAATCACAAGGGAGTAAGATTCAAACCAAAGTCTTAAGAAGGAGATCATCTTAAGATCAGAGAATTAAAGGTTGGCTCTAATGAGTTTGAGTTTTTCTTAACAGGTTATAACTCGTTGTTTCCTTAATCAGTTAGGCACCTAGAACAATCTTGAGATAGTTATTACCACTCTATAATAAAAATACTAGCAATAAAAAGTTTTATTTTTTCCTCTGTCCTGCAGAATGCCAAATCTTAATATCATCCAAATAACTAAATGCCTACTTTACCTTTTGAAGTGATCCACAGCTGATAGTATACCATAAACCTGTATTGTTGATAAGGATGGTTGTCAGATTAGCCCTAGAGATCTCATTGGATGAAGAGCCAGGAGGAAACAGCAACTGCAATCCCTCCAAGTCCCTAAGGTTGTCAATAAGTGGCACCGTGGGCTTTATCTGAAAGCCAATCACCATGAACCTGGAGTGTTCTAAGCACCATCCACAAGGAGTATCCGGAAGATTAAAGGGGAAAATTATATTAAAATTACTATCTCCACTATACAGATGAAAAAAAAAAAAATGAGCACATCAGTAACACCTCCCTATCCTGACAATCAACTGAACTTGAATCCATTTTTTCTATACTTGTGCCTTAAATTGAACATCTATCAGATCATGCCACTTCTTTTGGCCTAGGGAAAAGAAGAAATAGAAAATTGGATAAACAAGCACAAAAGCTGCATTCTGAGGTTAAAGAGAAAACCAAGTTGACACAATAGGAGCAATTTTCCAATGACCTGTTGTTTGAAGATTGAGGAGTAGACATGGGTTCCAAGGAAGCACCAAGAAATGAGTTCCATTTAAAAAGTAATGCTTGACTCAGAGCAAGGATATTGAACAAAATTCTGAAAAGTTGATCCTGACATGTGTTTCTTTCTTCTGGGTTAACAAAGGAATTAAGTTCCTTATTCTTCCCACTAAAGGAAAAGTAAATTCACCTCTTCACAAGTGTGTTCTCATATTCCAAGTGGTTGAACAGCAACAACTGATTAACATGGAAATGGTCAAAACAGCATGTGTTTCATAATTCAAAAACATGACCAAGGGAAGAAAAATGTCTTGGATTGAAATCGTGCTTGTTTTCAGACAGAATATGTGAGAAGAGAAACAATAATAAAGGCAAAGATTAGGAAAATATGGAAAAGACGGCAATAAAAGTGGACAGGGTAGACCTAGCTTTGGCCTGGGCGCATTGACCTCTCTGATTTTGCCCTTGACAATGGCTACCTTGAGACCTTCTGTGCCCTAGTCCAGTGAATTCATTGTTTCCTGGAAGCTCTTGTTACCGTTAGAGTATTGGAGCTGTGGCCTAGCTCCGTTCAGAAATCCCCACTCCATGTCCAGTTTGTAAAATATGTAGAAATATAACAACTGAAACAGCCCACCAGGTAAGTGTTACTAAAATTAACTCTGGAGAACTGACCAAGACGTGAGAAAGAGAAAGTACTTATTTAGCGTTTTACTGAGCAAGTACTGTATGTCAGTTATCATACCAGAAACCTCCAACCTGTTTTCTAATTGAATATTCTCAAGAAGCATGTAGGCTATGGAAATATACTAGAAACTGAGAATCAGGGAGGTTCAGTTACTTCCCCAAGGTTATACAGTTGTAAGTGAAATGACTGGGGTTCATTTCCACATGGGTTTTAATTTCCAACTAATACAGATACAAGTTTATTAGTTGGAAATTGAAATGGACATGAGTTTGAGCAAACTCTGGGAGATAATGAAGGACTAGGAAGCCTGGCATGCTGCAGTCCATGGGGTTGCAAAAAGTCAGAGGAGACTTAGAGACCAAAGAGCAAAGATACAAGTGGAATTTCAGCACATGTAATGCATGTATGCAAATATTTCAAAATGTATGATAATTACTAACATCATTGTTATAAAATTGTAATGGATCATCCCAGGCCAGAACTTAATGCGGCAAAATTTCCCATTGAGGCATCTATCATTTTAAGTACAGTGAGATATTGACAACTAATTCTCAGTGAGAGAAGTTGGGGTGACTCAGGGGTATAGAATCTGCCTGCAATTCTAGAGACATGGGTCCAATTCCTGGGTGGGGAAGATCTCCTGGAGAAGGAAATGACAACCCACTTCAGTATTCCTGCCTGGAAAATCCCATGGTCAGAGGAGCCTGGCAGGCTACAATCCATGGGGTCACAAAAGAGTCAGACACAGGGACTAAAACAACAGCAATACGATGGTAGTTCATTTGTGTCACACACAATTTTACATGTAAACAATATTCTCATAAATATGAATGTTCACATCTCTCATTTGTTTCCCTGACATATTCTGCATGTACATGTATACTAATAGTGCCATTAATGTACTGACTTCAGGTTAGATCAAAAATAGAGAAAATTAGTTGGTAAGAAAATGTCAAAACCCCTAAAAATGGTATAGCAAGTGATTTCAATGGATCTGCCTACTATTATCATCTATTCATTAATTTATTCATCTATTTACTACTGAGTGTCTACAATAAGCCAAGTTGTTGGCTCTTACAGCTAAAGTAGAATTTACCCCTTTGTTGAGATAATTAATAAGGTTATGTTGGAGAAATCTCTTTCATAACAAGGATGCATTAACTGATTCTGAAGATGTTTGAAATTATTAGAGTAATTGTTGGCTCACTCTTGAGTGACTCTGTGCTTATTGGAGATTAAGCATTCATGCTTTTCAGGTGACACTTTCCAGATGTCAGCAATTAGTAATAATTATTAGCAATAATTTAAATCACTATCATTTATCTTGCTATATAGGTTGAAATTTGAATAATATTTGGTTGTTTAAACTCTAATGGAAGCATAATGAAATGGACCCTCTAGACACCACCTACTTAGTGGTGCTACTTGGGGAATTCATAGTAAAACCCATCCATGAGGGAATCGATACCAGTAGCCTGCACTATATACTACCCAGGACCCCAGAAGAATGGGAATACATAAGGGAATGGCAACCTTAAGACCTGCATCCAACTCTCAGTTTGCAAGTTCACTCAGCTCTCTGAATTACAGCTTCTTCACCTGTAATAATAATGACTTTGCTGATATCATTGGGATATTACAAAGATCAAATAATCTAGGGTCAATGAAAATGCTGCAGACACTGTAAAATGATATATTAATATAAAATATTAGTTTTGTGAAAATGCTTCAGGAACAGTAAAATGAAATATTAACATAAAGCATTAACTTTGCAATTAGACCTTAAAATTTTATTTTTCACTTTATAAACATATTTAGGTTTATTTAACATAATCTACTTGCTCATTTTTTTTCTTTTTTTTTCATTTATTTTTATTAGTTGGAGGCTAATTACTTTACAATATTGTAGTGGTTTTTATCATACATTGACATGAATCAGCCATGGATTTACATGTATTCCCCATTTACTTGCTCATTGTAAGCAATCTACAAGATTCAGAGAGGAAGTAATATTATATAAAGGCAAAGATCCAAGACTGGAATTGGTTAAATTTGAATTCCAGTCACAGAATTTATTGGCCAAGAGTCCTTAGCCATGTTACTTCTCTGAACCTGTTACTTCATCCGTAAATCCCACATGACAATACCTACCTATGTCAAAGGATAGTGTGTATGCAAAGCATGAGGTTCAGTCGCTTACTATGTAGATACAATTAATGAGAATTACTACCATCCAGTCTCATCTATGGCAAATAGATGGGGAAACAATGGAAACAGGGACAGACTATTTTCTTGAGCTCCAAAATCACTGCAGATGGAGACTATAGCCATGAAATTAAAAGACGCTTGCTCCTTGGAAGAAAAGTTATGACCAACTTAGACAGCATATTAAAAAGCAAAGACTACTTTGCTGACAAAGACCCGTCTAGTCAAAGCTATGGCTTTTCCAGTAGTCATGTATAGATGTGAGAGTTGGACCTTAAAGAAGGCTGAGGGCTGAAGGCTTGATGTTTTTGAACTGTGGTGTTGGAGAAGACTCTTGAGAGCCCTTGGCCTGCAAGGAGATCCAGTCTATCATAAAGGAAATCAGTCCTGGGTGTTCATTGGAAGGACTGATGTTGAAGCTGAAACTCCAATCCTTTGGCCACCTGATGCAAAGAACTGACCCATTAGAAAAGACCCTGAGGCTGGGGAAGATTGAGGGCAGGAGGAGAAGAGGGCGACAGAGGATGAGATGGTTGGATGGCGTCACCGATTCGATGGACATGAGATTGAGCAAGCTCTTCGAGATGGTGAAGGACAGGGAAGCCTGACATCCTGCAGTCCATGAGGTCGCAAAAAGTCAGACACGACTGAGCAAATAAACAACAAAAACAATTTCTGTTACTACCAAGTTATAATAGTCCTTATTCTTTTCACTAACCATAGTTACGAATGTCCATACGGCTCAAAAATTGTATCATATTCTTCTAGTTTTGCAGTCTGTTTATTTTGCTTTTCTGATCTCCTCCCAAAAGCAGGGAATTTGCCACCACCATAATTGTGATGCAATTGTACTGGGTGGGTGATTAACAGGTGAGTATTACAGGTATTTTTTGTGCTAGAGGCTATGTCCCACAGAGATATCTGAACAGCGAGTCTGGTTTGAAAGGTAAAACAAGGAGAAGGTCATGCATGGTTGGAGACATGTGCTTGTTAAGGTGCCTCTTATCAAGGTTACAGCCTGAGTTTTGTATTTTATATTTTCTTTTTCTTGAAATAAGTGTTTTGAAAAATATTATCCCACCTGGAGGAATCTGGTAATTGGTAAAAGGAAGGCCTGTCTGAGAAACAAAACACTGCTGCAAAGAATCTAATTTAGTATCTTGACTTTTATTCATTTTTAATATAGAATTTCATGGCTCATCAAGGAGTAAGCCAGTCTATCATAAGAAGGTGTCTTTTTGTTCATTTTAGAAATGTTCCTGCTGTTATGTGTGTGTGTGTTTGAAAATTCAATACAATTTACACAGAAGAGGACTGACACTCTGTTCTCTTTCCCCTCCTCTCGTCGAAGTTCATTGTCTTTGCCCTGAAAATCCCTCTCACAGTTTTACCAATTCCTTCCTGCAGCCCACATTGAGTGTCAGAGCTTAGCAACAATCATCATTTCATATTAAATTTATAGCTCAGCTAATATGATGGAATGATCTACATGCCAGAATCTCTTAATTTCTTTTCCTTTCCTTTACACAACTGCAGACGGGAACCAAATGCTCAGTCAAATATCTTTGTTACATAACTGACAGGAGGTGAGTGTTTTCCTGTTTCTCTTTTCTCGCTCACCCTTATTCTCTGTGTCCCTCTCTATTTATAGAACCAGCTTTAATCATAATTTACCAGTGTGCTGAGGGCACATCAGTGATCGTCCAGATGGCTCAAACCCACCCGTGAGAATACATTTCCTTTCACATTTGATCTTAGAATAGCCAATATGTTGCTAGCAAGCACTGACTAAGCAGTTGTTTAGACAGTTGATCTGTCTCTTTGCAGTTCGTTTCCATTCACCTGCTTTATGATCATGAATACTAATATTCCTTGATATTATATGTCCCCTATGAATCTCTGTATTTTCCCCTTTTAGATTTTCCCTTATGCTTAATCTGTGGGTCAATATGAGGGAAGCCTTTAATTATAATATTAAAATACACACACATATATGTGTTATTATTTAAACAAGCTTTTCCTTCCAACATATGTTATAGATTCTGTAATGAAAGTCTTAAACTTAATGTCAAAGAGTGCTGGGTATTTATTCTAGAAGCATTTCTGAGAAAGTGAAAACTATATCTATAAATAAATGAAGAGAAAGATGGGGGAGAGAAAGGTATTCTATTTCACATGTTCTTCCATTTCCTATGAACAAATTCACTGCCAAAGTGTTTAAAATAGTTATATAATACCAATTTGGTTACTGTAACAAAGTACTCATTCTATCAGTGCAGATTCTGCATTACTTTCATTTCAGAATAATGGTAAACAAATGCTCCAGAATGATGCTAAGAACTGTAAATAAGTCAGTGATGGCAAGGTGTTTATTATTAATGGTAATTTGCATATACATAGTAAATATCATATGTATATATTGTAGGGAGCAGTATATGATAAAAGATTCTCATCCTATCACTTTTTCTGATCTAAAACCAATTAAACAAAACAGAATAATATTTTATTATAGGTAAAAATACTCTCTCTAGCTTGTTTGAATTGTCATTTTTTTATTGGGCCATATTGGAACCATGTACATGGAAATACTATGAAAATTCTAACAGAATTTAAGAATGTTATGATATTTATGTTCATATGTAAGGAAATATAAAAGTTTTAGTTTTCAGTGCTACTCTAAGTGTCCATGGTAATTCTGTTCTCTACTATTTACTCACTTATTTTTTCACCTGATGTACCTCCTTTGTCCAGCACTATGAATGTGTTTTCAGGGTGGGAGTAGGTAAAAAGAAAATTAAAGTAATGCTGAGAAAATTTCAAATGAATGGGGAGATAAAGCATTCTGCTTCATATGGTGATTATCTTGGTTCCTTCCACGTAGGAAGAGGGTCAGAGTTGATGTAGATAAAAACAGAATGTAGATGGTTTTCAATGCTATACTCAGGAACTTGGATTTTGCCCATTTTCTATAGGTAAATGGGAAAAGTGATATTTTTTTGAGCAGTTAAGTATCACATGTTATTGAAATTTCCTTACATATTTACAATAACCAGTGTGAAGGGTATCATAAGAGAGTGTGAAACTATAGACAAATACATTAGGAGACCATAAGCATAGTCAAGGTGACAGATGAGAAGGGCCTGAATTAAGACTAGAAAAGTAGGAATTTAAGTAGATACAATTTACAAGACTTAGGAATGATTAAATATCAAAATCAGAAGAAAGATACAAGTCTAGGTTGACTCTTGGCTTTTTGGCTTGAATGGCTTGCTGAACTTCTAAAATCAGGAATGCAGGAGGAAAGGTAGGTTTGTGGAAGACAATGAGGTCAGTTCTGGACATGTGAAGTATATGAAACATGTCTCCGAGGCAGATAGTTGAGACACAAACGTCTTAAGCTCACGAGGGAGAGACCTAAGATGGATAAAAAAAATTTCTTGGGCAGATTTGATAATCATTGGCATAGGTGACTCTTGAAACTCAGAGAGAAATGATCTTGCCCACAGAGGCTCACTGGAGGAAAATCAATGCCCTGGAGAATACAAACACTTAATCCATCATTAGAAGAAGAGAAATTAGGAAAGGAGGAATTTTCAGATAGGACAGAGGACTACCAGGAGAGAGTCATGATTCAGAAGGGAAGGGAAAAAGCAATTTCAAAATTAAATAAGATAAGGACTGAATGATAACATTGTCTTTGCCCATAATTATGTCATTGGTAAACTTTGCCAGAGCTAATTAGTATGGTAGATTGCAGAGGCTATGACCAGTAAAATTTAATATGCACCAATTTTATCAATGGATCAAGTCATCACTTCTAAACATTACACAGAAATAATTTATTCAAAAGAATAGTTCATTTAAAAATGAAAAAGTGGGGGGGAGGAGCCAAGATGGCAGAGGAGTGGGACGGGGAGACCACTTTCTCTCCTACAAATTCATCAAAAGAATAACTGAATGCAGAGCAAACTTCACAAAACAACTTCTGATCGCTAGCTGAGGTCATCAGGCGCCCAGAAAAGCAGACCATTGTCTTCCAAAGGAGGTAGGACAAAATATAAAAGATAAAAAGTGAGACAAAAGAGCTAAGGACGGAGACCCGTCCAGGGAAGGGAGTCTTAGGCGGCCTTGCTTGGGCTAGGGTCCGGGCCTGAGTGCCCTGAGGACAATCGGAGGGAGCTTCTGTGAGGTGCCAACTTGAACTGTGGGAGACCAAAAGAGAGAGAGAAAATTAACCGGCCGGAACACACTGCCGGCCGTTCGCAGAACAAAGGGACGGAGAAAGTCCTGAGAAGAGCTCGCAGGCTGCGGACCGGCCCAGCCCCGCCGGAGCCAGGAGGCAGGGGGGAGGGGAAGGTCGCGGCGAGACACAGGGCGCAGGCACCCGACCGGCGCGGGCGGGGACTGGGGCTGGGGACGCGGAGGGCGGAAGGCGCGCGCGCCCGAGTGGCGCCAGCGGAAACTGAGTCTGGGTCCGCGGAAGGGAGTGGGCGCGCCACACCTGGGGATAGCGCGCCCATCAAGCCCCTCGCTGCCTGGACCGCTCTGACGGGGAAGGCACAGAGAGCAGGCGCAGCTTTTCCTTCCGCGCTTTTGTGTAACACCCGAGGGCTGGAACCTAGCGCAGCGCGGGGCGCGCTCCATATAGAACAGCCGGGAGCCTGAGCAGCGCAGACGGAGAAAGCAGCGTCAGCCCCTCCCGGCAGCGCCAGTCCGCCCCCGCAGGGCCAGCCCCTCCCCGCAGCGCCAGCCCCGCCCCACAGCGCCAGCCCCTCCCCGCAGCGTCAGCCCCTCCCAGCAGCGCAACGGAACTAGCTACCTGAATAAGAGTCCACCTCCGCCGGCCTGTGTCAGGGCGGAAATGAGCCTCTGAAGAGACCGGCAAACAGAAGCCAAATAAACAAAGGGAACCGCTTCAGAAGGGACTGGTGCAACAGATTAAAATCCCTGTAGAAAACACTGACTTCACCGGAAGGGCCCTGTAGATATCGAGAAGTGTAAGCTGGAACGAGGAGCTATCTGAAACTGAGCCGAACCCACACTGACCGCAACAGCTCCAGAGAAATTCCTAGATATATTTTTACTTTTTTTTTTCTAAGTAAGGAAAAAAAAAATTTTTTTTCTTTTTATATTTTTTCTTTTTTATTTTTTCTCTTTTATTTTCCTTTAAAATTCCCTATTACTCCCCCATTACTCCTTAACTTTCATTTTCATAGATTTTTATGATTTTTTTAATTAGGGGGAAAAAAAATTTTTTTTTTCTTTCTTTCTTTTTTTTGTTTTTTTTTTCTTTTTTTTCTTTTTCTTTTTTTTTCTTTTTTCTTCTTTTTTTTTCTTTCCGTTTTCTCTTTTATTTTCTATTTTTCTTTTTCTCTTATTTCTTTTAAAGTCCTCTAGTACTCCTCTACTACTCTTCATTTTCATTTTCACTACACTATAACCTTACAAAAAAAAAAAAAAGAGAAGCCCTATCTTTAAACCGAAGATTATTCTCTCCCAATCTTGACTCTCTGTTTTCTACCTCAGAACACCTCTATTTCCTCCTTTCCCCTTCTCTTCCCAATCCAATTCTGTGAATCCTTGTAGGTGTCTGAGATACGGAGAACACTCTGGGAACAGACAGCTGCGTAGATCTGTCTCTCTCCTCTTCAGTCCCCCTTTTTCTCCTCCTGCTCATCTCTATCTCCCTCCTCCCTTTTCTCCTGTTCATGTAACTCTGCGAACCTCTCTGGGTGTCCTTAACAGGGGAGAATCTTTTCGCCATTAACCTAGAAGTTTTATTATCAGTGCTGTATAGTTGGAGAAGTCCTGAGACTACAGGAAGAATAAAACTGAAATCCAGAGGCAGGAAACTTAAGCCCAAAACCTGAGAACACCAGAAAACTCCTGACTACATGGAACTTTAAGTAATAAGTGACCGTCCAAAAGCCTCCATACCTACACTGAAACCAACCACCACCCAAGAGCCAATAAGTTTTAGAGCAAGACATACCACGCAAATTCTCCAGCAACACAGGAACATAGCCCCGAATGTCAACATACAGGCTGCCCAAGGTCACACCTAACACATAGACCCATCTCAAAACTCATTACTGGGCACTCCATTGCTCTCCAAAGAGAAGAAATCAAGTTCCACGCACCAGTACACTGACGCAAGCTTCCCTAACCGGGAAACCTTGACAAGCCAATCGTCTAACCCCACCCACTGGGTAAATCCTCCACAATAAAAAGGAACCACAGACCTCCAGAATACAGAAAGTCCACTCCAGACACAGCAATCTAAACAAGATGAAAAGGCAAAGAAATACCCAACAGGTAAAGGAACATGAAAAATGCCCACCAAGTCAAACAAAAGAGGAGGAGATAGGGAATCTACCTGAAAAAGAGTTTAGAATAATGATAATAAAAATGATCCAAAATCTTGAAAACAAAATGGAGTTACAGATAAATAGCCTGGAGACAAAGATTGAAAAGATACAAGAATTGTTTAATAAAGACCTAGAAGAAATAAAAAAGAGTCAATTAAAAATGAACAATGCAATGAATGAGATCAAAAACACTTTGGAGGGAACCAAGAGTAGAATAACGGAGGCAGAAGATAGGATAAGTGAGGTAGAAGATAAAATGGTGGAAATAAATGAAGCAGAGAGGAAAAAAGAAAAAAGGATCAAAAGAAATGAGGACAACCTCAGGGACCTCTGGGACAATGTGAAATGCCCCAACATTCGAATCATAGGAGTCCCAGAAGAAGAAGACAAAAAGAAAGGCCATGAGAAAATACTCGAGGAGATAATAGCTGAAAACTTCCCTAAAATGGGGAAGGAAATAGCCACCCAAGTCCAAGAAACCCAGAGAGTCCCAAACAGGATAAACCCAAGGCGAAACACCCCAAGACACATATTAATCAAACTAACAAAGATCAAACACAAAGAACAAATATTAAAAGCAGCAAGGGAAAAACAACAAATAACACACAAAGGGATTCCCATAAGGATAACAGCTGATCTATCAATAGAAACCCTCCAGGCCAGAAGGGAATGGCAGGACGTCCTGAAAGTAATGAAAGAGAATAACCTACAACCTAGATTACTGTATCCAGCAAGGATCTCATTCAGATATGAAGGAGAACTCAAAAGCTTTACAGATAAGCAAAAGCTGAGAGAATTCAGCACCACCAAACCAGCTCTTCAACAAATGCTAAACGATCTTCTCTAGACAGGAAATGCAGAAAGGTTGTATAAACGTGAACCCAAAACAACAAAGTAAATGGCAACAGGACCACACCTATCAATAATTACCTTAAATGTAAATGGGTTGAATGCCCCAACCAAAAGACAAAGATTGGCTGAATGGACACAAAAACAAGACCCCCATATATGCTGTCTACAAGAGACCCACCTCAAAACAAGAGACACATACAGACTAAAAGTGAAGGGCTGGAAAAAAATATTTCATGCAAATGGAGACCAAAAGAAAGCAGGAGTCACAATACTCATATCAGATAAAATAGACTTTCAAATAAAAGCTGTGAAAAGAGACAAAGAAGGACACTACATAATGATCAAAGGATCAATCCAAGAAGAAGATATAACAATTATAAATATATATGCACCCAACATAGGAGCACCGCAATATGTACGGCAAACACTAACGAGTATGAAAGAGGAAATTAATAGTAACACAATAATAGTGGGAGACTTTAATACCCCACTCACAACTATGGATAGATCAACTAAACAGAAAATTAACAAGGAAACACAAACTTTAAATGACACAATGGACCAGCTAGACCTAATTGATATCTATAGGACATTTCACCCCAAAACAATCAACTTCACCTTTTTCTCAAGTGCACACGGAACCTTCTCCAGAATAGATCACATCCTGGGCCATAAATCTAGTCTTGGAAAATTCAAAAAAATTGAAATCATTCCAGTCATCTTTTCTGACCACAGTGCAGTAAGATTAGATCTCAATTACAGGGAAAAAATTGTTAAAAATTCAAACACCTGGAGGCTAAATAACACGCTTCTGAATAACCAACAAATCATAGAAGAAATCAAAAAAGAAATCAAAATATGTATAGAAATGAATGAAAATGAAAACACAAGAACCCAAAACCTATGGGACACTGTAAAAGCAGTGCTAAGGGGAAGGTTCATAGCATTACAGGCTTACATCAAGAAACAAGAAAAAAGCCAAATAAATAACCTAACTCTACACCTAAAGCAATTAGAGAAGGAAGAAATGAAGAACTCCAGGGTTAGCAGAAGGAAAGAAATCTTAAAAATTAAGGCAGAAATAAATGCAAAAGAAACTAAAGAGACCATAGCAAAAATCAACAAAGCTAAAAGCTGGTTTTTTGAAAAAATAAACAAAATTGACAAACCATTAGCAAGACTCATTAAGAAACAAAGAGAGAAGAACCAAATTAACAAAATTAGAAATGAAAATGGAGAGATCACAACAGACAACACTGAAATACAAAGGATCATAAGGGACTACTACCAGCAGCTCTATGCCAATAAAATGGACAACTTGGATGAAATGGACAAATTCTTAGAAAAGTATAACTTTCCAAAACTGAACCAGGAAGAAATAGAAGATCTTAACAGACCCATCACAGGCAAGGAAATCGAAACTGTAATAAAAAATCTTCCAGCAAACAAAAGCCCAGGACCAGATGGCTTCACAGCTGAATTCTACCAAAAATTTAGAGAAGAGCTAACACCTACCTTACTCAAACTCTTCCAGAAAATTGCAGAAGAAGGTAAACTTCCAAACTCATTCTATGAGGCCACCATCACCCTAATTCCAAAATCAGACAAAGATGCCACAAAAAAAGAAAACTACAGGCCAATATCACTGATGAACATAGATGCAAAAATCCTTAACAAAATTCTAGCAAACAGAATCCAACAACATATTAAAAAAATCATACACCACGACCAAGTGGGCTTTATCCCAGGAATGCAAGGATTCTTCAATATCCGCAAATCAATCAATGTAATACACCACATTAGCAAATTGAAAGATAAAAACCATATGATTATCTCAATAGATGCAGAGAAAGCCTTTGACAAAATTCAACACTCATTTATGATTAAAACTCTCCAAAAAGCAGGAATAGAAGGAACATACCTCAACATAATAAAAGCTATATATGACAAACCCACAGTAAGCATCACCCTCAATGGTGAAAAAT
The DNA here is from genome assembly GCF_910594005.1 of Cervus elaphus. Classification (NCBI taxonomy): domain Eukaryota; kingdom Metazoa; phylum Chordata; class Mammalia; order Artiodactyla; family Cervidae; genus Cervus; species Cervus elaphus. Next base: position 30,524,404 of record NC_057840.1, read on the forward strand.
TGAAAGCATTTCCCCTGAAATCAGGAACAAGACAAGGGTGCCCACTCTCACCACTACTGTTCAACATAGTGTTGGAAGTTTTGGCCACAGCAATCAGAGCAGAAAAAGAAGTAAAAGGAATCCAGATAGGAAAAGAAGAAGTGAAACTCTCACTGTTTGCAGATGACATGATCCTCTACATAGAAAACCCTAAAGACTCTACCAGAAAATTACTAGAACTAATCAATGAATATAGTAAAGTTGCAGGATATAAAATTAACACACAGAAATCCCTTGCATTCCTATATACTAACAATGAAAAAACAGAAAGAGAAATTAAGGAAACAATACCATTCACCATTGCAACAAAAAGAATAAAATACTTAGGAGTATATCTACCTAAAGAAACAAAAGACCTATACATAGAAAACTATAAAACACTGATGAAAGAAATCAAAGAGGACACAAACATATGGAGAAACATACCGTGTTCATGGATTGGAAGAATCAATATTGTCAAAATGGCTATTCTACCCAAAGCAATCTATAGATTCAATGCAATCCCTATCAAGCTACCAATGGTATTTTTCACAGAACTAGACCAAAGAATTTCACAATTTGTATGGAAATACAAAAAACCTCGAATAGCCAAAGTAATCTTGAGAAAGAAGAATGGAACTGGAGGAATCAACCTGCCTGACTTCAGACTCTACTACAAAGCCACAGTCATCAAGACAGTGTGGTACTGGCACAAAGACAGAAATATAGACCAATGGAACAGAATAGAAAGCCCAGAGATAAATCCACAAACCTATGGACACCTTATCTTTGACAAAGGAGGCAAGGATATACAATGGAAAAAAGACAACCTCTTTAACAAGTGGTGCTGGGAAAACTGGTCAACCACTTGTAAAAGAATGAAACTAGAACACTTTCTAACACCATACACAAAAATAAACTCAAAATGGATTAAAGATCTAAATGTCAGACCAGAAACTATAAAACTCCTAGAGGAGAACATAGGCAAAACACTCTCCGACATAAATCACAGCAAGATCCTCTATGACCCACCTCCCAGAATATTGGAAATAAAAGCAAAACTAAACAAATGGGATCTAATGAAACTTAAAAGCTTTTGCACTACAAAGGAAACTATAAGTAAGGTGAAAAGACAGCCGTCAGATTGGGAGAAAATAATAGCAAATGAAGAAACAGACAAAGGATTAATCTCAAAAATATACAAGCAACTCCTGCAGCTCAATTCCAGAAAAATAAATGACCCAATCAAAAAATGGGCCAGAGAACTAAACAGACATTTCTCCAAAGAAGACATACAGATGGCTAACAAACACATGAAAAGGTGCTCAACATCACTCATTATTAGAGAAATGCAAATCAAAACCACAATGAGGTACCATTACACACCAGTCAGGATGGCTGCTATCCAAAAGTCTACAAGCAATAAATGCTGGAGAGGGTGTGGAGAAAAGGGAACCCTCTTACACTGTTGATGGGAATGCAAACTAGTACAGCCACTATGGAGAACAGTGTGGAGATTCCTTAAAAAACTGGAAATAGAACTGCCATATGACCCAGCAATACCACTTCTGGGCATACACACTGAGGAAACCAGATCTGAAAGAGACACGTGCACCCCAATGTTCATCGCAGCACTGTTTATAATAGCCAGGACATGGAAGCAACCTAGATGCCCATCAGCAGATGAATGGATAAGGAAGCTGTGGTACATATACACCATGGAATATTACTCAGCCGTCAAAAAGAATTCATTTGAACCAGTCCTAATGAGATGGGTGAAACTGGAGCCCCTTATACAGAGTGAAGTAAGCCAGAAAGATAAAGAACATTACAGCATACTAACACATATATATGGAATTTAGAAAGATGGTAACGATAACCCTATATGCAAAACAGAAAAAGAGACACAGAAATACAGAACAGACTTTTGAACTCTGTGGGAGAAGGTGAGGGTGGGATGTTTCAAAAGAACAGCATGTATACTATCTATGGTGAAACAGATCACCAGCCCAGGTGGGATGCATGAGACAAGTGCTCCGGCCTGGTACACTGGGAAGACCCAGAGGAATCAGGTGGAGAGGGAGGTGGGAGGGGGGATCGGGATGGGGAATAAGTGTAAATCTATGGCTGATTCATATCAATGTATGACAAAACCCACTGAAATGTTGTGAAGTAATTAGCCTCCAACTAATAAAAAAATTAAAAAAAAAAAAAAAGAAAAAGTGTTTGCATATGCAACATTAAAAATTGATTTTGAAATTACATTTTCCAGATGAAAATTCCTTCAAGTTAAAAAAAGTCTGATTAAAATAACTGTATTTTGGGAATATGAACCCCCACATTTGACCACCACACATCAACTGAAGAAGGACCATCTCTCCTTCTGTATACAACTAGAAAGGTAAACAAACACATAAAATAATGTTTTCAGACATTAGACATCAGGCAACATAAGGCAGTCTCTCCAAAGGAGGGACACAAGAAAAATGTAATCCTTGTGATGTGTGGGGAAGAGACTTTGCAAAGGCAATCCAGAGTGCCTGAGAGTTAAACAAATTTAAAGGATTTTAATAGGTAGAGAAAGGGTCACTGTAATTTGGGAGAATGATATAAAGTGATATGAGGCAAGAAAGCATATGTGCAGCAAACAGTACAATATCACTTGGGTTCATTTCACAGACTTTTGGGGCTAGACTTAAAACATGTTGTTGTTGTTTAGTGACTAAGTCATGTCCGACTTCTTGTGACCCCACAGACCCCTACTGCCCATCAGACTCCTGTGTCCATGAGATTTCCCAGGCAAGAATACTGGAGTGGGTTGCCATTTCCTCCTCCAGGGGATCTTCCCAACCCAGGGATCAAAGCCAGTCTTCTGCATTGGCAGGCAGATTCTTTACCACTGTGCTACTTGGGAAGTCTTTAAGAGGCTTAAAACATAGATGATGTCATAACCATGGAGCACCTTCACCTCGAAGTGAGAGAGTTTGGATTTTATTCCATAAGCAGTTGTTACATTAATGAAAGTTTCTGAGCATGAGACTAGCAGAGTCAAAAAAAGATTTTGAAATCTTGATCTCATAAAAGCTATTTGGACTGGAGGGAAGAAAGTTTAGTGACAGAGAAGATAGGAAAACCCTGCAATGGTCTGGTATGGTTCTTTGGGAGTGGAAAGAAAGACACAGTGCCCAGAGGAACCTGAGGTTAGAGTCAAAGGACAACAGCCACAAACCTAATCACATTTTATAAATATTAAGATTAAAAATATATAATCTACTGCAGACTATACTGTCTAAGCTCAGAAAGAACCTGAGCTGGGGTAGAATTTTACTAGTAAATTCTTACCTATATGAGAAGATAAATATTACTTCCATTTATGACATGCAGAGACATTACTGTGCCAACAAAGGTCCATCTGGTCAAGGCTATGGTTTTTCCAGTGGTCATGTATAGATGTGAGAGTTGGACTGTGAAGAAAGCTGAGTGCCGAAAAATTGATGCTTTTGAACTGTGGTGTTGGAGAAGACTCTTGAGAGTCCCTTGGACTGCAAGGAGATCCAACCAGTCCATCCTAAAGGAGATCAGTCCTGGGTGTTCATTGGAAGGACTGATGCTGAAGCTGAAACTCCAGTACTTTAGCTACCTCATGTGAAGAGTTGACTCATTGGAAAAGACCCTGATGCTGGGAGGGATTGGGGGCGGGAGGAGAAGGGGACGACAGAGGATGAGATGGCTGGATGGCATCACCGACTCGATGGGCATGGGTTTGTGTGAACTCCGGGAGTTGGTGATGGACAGGGAGGCCTGGTGTGCTATGATTCATGGGGTCGCAAAGAGTCGGACACGACTGAGTGACTGAACTGAACTGGACTGATTGGTATGAAAAGACCTAAATTTAGTCCCAAATATCTGTGCATAAAAATTATTTTAGGAAAAAGTCAGGAAGCCCTCTCCCACAATTTCTAAACTTGAAATTTTTTGTGTTGTTTTTAGGCACTCGTTCATGTGACCCCATTGACTGTAATCTGCCAGGCTCCTCTGTTCATGGGATTTTCCAGGCAGGAATACTGGAGTGGGTTGCCATTTCCTTCTCCATGGGATCTTCCTGACCCAGGGACTGAACCTGCACCTCCTGCATCGGCAGGCAGATTCTTTACCACTGAGCCACCAGCTAGGTTCAAGTAAATTTATAATGGGAAGCAACTAACATACACACTGCATGTTCACTAAATTTTAATTGATTCTAGGAAGTTAGATGATTCAGACATGATCAGTGCTTATTAAATCAGATATATTTAATGATAGCCATAGTTTTTATTATTTTGCTCTCAACATGAAATTTGACTAATATATTTTTCTCTCCTCAATTAACCAAAGTTCATGTACACATATCTCTGAGGTAGCTTCTAATCCCCTGTGTTTCTCTAGTGAATGTTTTCAAGGGACTAAGGCAGACAAGAATTTGATGTGTTGTGATTTTACAGCAGTAAACAAACCACAGTAAAGAAAGCAGCAATTAACATTGTGAAATTGTTAACACCACAATTGATATAAAAGAATTTTTATGACAACCAGCCTGAAGAAAGACTTTCTATTTCCATGCTAGTCTTCTTTAAACCAACAAACAAAAAAATCAAAACAAACAAAAAATGCTTAATAAAGGACTAGTCAAGACAGGAAGGATTATTCTGAATACTTTCAGAGTTTGTTCATTTGGCTGAACACAGATAATATGCCCTCTTCCACGCATCCATTTGTTCAGCAAGCATATGCAAAGCACTGCTCTCCTGGACATTGTGCAGTGGTTTGAAGTGAATGAGATCCAGAGTCTGCCACAAAGGGAAGAAGAACATGTACTCATATGACTTCAGAAAATACTATAGGCAATACTACAAGCAAAAGATTCCCTTAAAACATCCCCCCATGCTTGCAAACAATGATTTTCAAACATTGTGGAACGGAACGAATCCATAAAATCCTAAAGTTTTTGTTTTACTACTTATATAAAATTTTGTTAATTTTAAATATTTCCCCTGCCTGATGCAAATGTCCTCTCCTTAAGAACTAGTATTGCACAAATCTAGTGAGCATTTACTGTCTGACAGATACAATTGTGGTAAGAGCTGCCCCTTCCTGGATAAAATCAGTCTAATGGTTGGACACCTATTCTCAGGTGGTGCTAGTGGTAAAGAACCTGCCTGCCAATGCAGCAGAGGTAAGAGATGTGGGTTTGATCCCTGGGTTGGGAAGATCCCCTGGAGAAGGAAATGGCAACCCACTCCAGTATTTTGCCTGGGAGATCCCATGGACAGAGGAGACTGGAGGGCCACAGTCCATAGGGTCACGAAGAGTCAGACATGACTGAAGCGACTTATCATGCATGCGTACCTTGTAAACCAAGTGGGGATGGGTGGGCTATGACAGTACCAACTGCTTAGTCTGAGGCGGGAGAGGTAATGGTTAACAGACATAACACACAGGATTGCACTACTGTGAGGCACGCGTGCGTGCATGTTAAGTCACTTCAGTTGTATCTGACTCTTTGCAAGGCTTTGGTCTGTAGCCCATCAGGCTCCTCTGTCTATGGGATTCTCCAGGCAAGAATACTGGGCACATGATCTAACAGAGATGTGTGCATTAGTCAAAGAATATCTGGTTGACTTTACCTGGGTGGTGAGCAAGATCAGAGAAAAGACATGTCTGAGGAGACAGCTCCTAAAAATTGGTTGGTTACCAGGCAGCAAAGGAGTTACAGTAGGTGGTTACTGCAATATGTTGATTTCCAAAGCATTCAGAAGTACATCAAAAGGGTAAAATGCTTGAAGCAATTTAAATAAAGAATTAAATATTTTATTTTACTATTAAAATATTTCAAGCAATTATCCAACTAATTGATCACAGGCTCTTTTCTCCCATGAGTTTGAATTGCTAACAAACCATCCACAATCCACCAAGTATCGTGAGAAATGGGGGAAGAGGGCCTTGCTGCAGGAAGAGTGGGGAGAGTAGCTCCCATTAGGTAGTAGATTTTTTTTTGTTTTTGCTTATATCCTTTCATTGAGCTTTCAAAACAACTCTGGCTGGTGCTTTGCCCATTTTACAGATGAGAAAATAGAGGTCTAAAGAATTGTCACCAGGAAGTATACATCTAAAATCTGAATCCAGACAACTTTGTCTGATTCCAAAGTTCATGCTCTTTTTTACAGGGTATTCTTTGCTTCATTCACCTTGACCTTTTTTCATTCTAACCTCTTCAGTAAATACATATACAAAAGTTCCATCAGGGACCTAAAAGAGCTACCTGCAGCAATACTCAGCAAACCTTTGCTCGAGATTGGCCAGCGGAACCTTTGGGAGAAAAGTCAGTGGATTACCAACTCTCTCTCCCTCCTCCTGCTTTCTCTCAGTCTTGGTAAAATTTGGAGCAAGGTGTTCCTCTTGCTGCTGTGGTCTTCAGCCCCAGAGATCTGATAAGGGTCAGAGGACCAGGGAGGACAGTGGAAAACGAGCTACTAAGAACTAGGCTTTGTGTAAGGTTTTAAGAGAAAGGAGAAAAGATCTTGAGGCTTCTACTTTGCCCAACTTTGCTTCTCTAGGCAGAAGGTAAAGAAGGTTACAAAGCAAAAAGATCTCAAGAAAAGGTCTTGAGGCTTCTACTTTGCCTACTTTGCTTCTCTAGACAGAAGGTAAAGAAGGTTCCAGAGCAAAAGCCCCAGGTAGGAAAAAGTATGAACTTCCTTGTATTAGCACCTAGGCACAACCGGAAGTGGCCGGATAAAGCACAGGACCGGTAGAGCTGAGGGATCCAGGGTGTGCATCGTCAGAGGGAGGGACAGTTGTAGCAGCAGATAACGCGCAGCCAGTCTTCCCAATCAGGGAAATTCATGAGAAGGATGCCCATCCCTAGGTCAAGGGTAGACTGTTTTTATCGCTTCTTATCTGGTCTCTTGGGGGCTTCCCTGGTGGCTCAGGGTGGTAAATAACTCGTCTGCCAATGGAGGGACCATGTCTTCCATCCCTGGGTTGGGAAGATCCCCTGGAGAAGGAAATGGCAACCCCCTCCAGTGGACAGAGGAGCCTGGTGGGCTATGGTCCATGGGGTCGCAAAAAAGTCAAACACGACTGAGCGACTAACAACAACAATTTGAGCTCTTTCTCCAGCGTTCTCTCTCTCTTCTTAACCAGGACCAAGACACTGTTCTGAAACCTTCAACAGCTTCTTTTTGTTTACAGAATGACCCATGCATCCGGCAGGCTTTCTGTATGCTCTATGGGGTGGCACAACTTCTTTCAAACTAGCGCCCTACTCTTGCAACACGTGCTCTCCACCACATTAAATTGGTGTATGTTCCACTTCTAAACATTTTTTGCCCTTTCCCACCTCCATGTTTTCACTCTCTGTATTACCTCTACCCAAACATTTCTCTTTTATTTCCCACTCTCCTGTTCTCTCTGAACCTTATACACAGTATAGAGCACACAGAAGTTGCCCCATGGAAACTGCATGGGGGTTACACATTCATGTCTTATCTCCTTTATATATATTTTGTAAACTCTTGAAGGCCAATAAAATATCCATAAAATCCATTATTCCAAGACATAATTCCTTGTACATAATACATAATAAGTAGTCAATATATAACCCATAAATGAAAATGTTAGAAAGAAATGATGACAACATTAACTAAGCAATTTGAAAGGGTCATTTGCCAGCCTCTAGTCGAGTGGCTTCCAAATCCAGGAAACCAAATTCCAAAGAAATTAATGATCTTAATCTGCATGAGAACTAGTTGAACCACAGTCAGGACTAATAGTAATAGCTAACCTCATTTGATTACCTATCATGTATCTGGCACAGCTATAAGATTTTACTTATTTTGACTCTTTTGACATTTTAACAATAATATGAAGTACTTAAGAGCTCATTTGATAGGCAAATAGAGTCGCACAGAAAGATTGAGTAATACATGCCAAGTCAAATAGCTTTGTAAATAGCAGAATCAAGATTTGTTCAAACTCAGACTGATTCCAGAGTACCCATACTTAACCATGACTCCACTCAATTGAACCTTCTATTAATCCAGTATCCATCCTACTATGCCATTTCATCCCCACTTGTTAGTTCAATAGGGCATAAAGATATTGGCTGACCCACAATCTTTCTGTAAAAGGAAAGGCTTGGAAAGATCACACACATATCTGTATTTACTGGTAGGTATCACCAATAAAGCTAATAAAAAAATGAAGTTAGTTCAAGCTAACAAGTGATGTGATTCCAGCTGAGAAATGAAGTATAGACCCTACTTAACAAATTTAGTCTTTTGGTCTTCCTCACAATAGGTAATAAGCAGATCTGTTCTTTGCTAAGACATGACTTGGATTATTTTATTGTTGTCTACTTTACTTTGGCCACTTGATGCAATGAACTGACTCATTGGAAAAGACCCTGATGCTGGGAAAGACTGAAGGCAGGAGAAGGGGATGACAGAGGATAAGATGGTTGGATGGCATCACCGACTCAATGGACATGAGTTTGAGCAAGCTCTGGGAGTTGGTGATGGACAGGGAAGCCTGGCATGCTACAGTACATGGGATTGCAGAGTCTGACACGACTGAGTGACTGAACTGACTTGAGAGGGAAAACAAATTATACTAATAGTGCTTGTGGAGGTGTTGGGGTTTATGTTTTTTTTGGTCTTGATGGTGGTGGTAACCATATCTTAATTCCAAATTTTTTCTGTGTATGAGTAAGCTTATTTTCTAGAGCTTCAGAAACTAAAGTCTGTCTCAGGGAAGACTGTTTTGAATTGTTTTATGCTTAGTTTTCTCTGCTAATTAAATTCCAGTTTATAATTTATTAGTGTTCCATTTTTGCATTCACTGTATTTCTGTGTGAGCTATTTACAGATTAGAATTTTGAAATTTTCTCAAGGAAATATAAACCTTGCCTTTCTGTTAATTATAAGAGCAACTGTGACCACAAGATAATTCTGGAAAGGCAATTAAGTAGTGCTTCAATTTCCTCCAAAGTTGGACATTTGTAGTTAAAATCGACAAGTCTTGGAGATTATTCTATCCAGACTGCAGCTCATTGGAATCACCCTCTTCACAAGATCTTTTCTGTCAGCCTCTGCTGTCCCAATGTGGCTAAAGAGATTCTCCAAAAATATTAATGCTAACTTGCTCCTGTCCCTCCACTTAGAGCCCTTCTGTGCTCTCATCCACCATCTTTAACATGGCTACCTCTTCACACGTAGACCTTTTTTATCCTCACGCTGCATCTCTCACCACCTCAGGTCAGAGCATTCAACTCACCACCATGCTATAATTTTTTCAAATGAAAGTCTGGAGAACAAAATCTAATGCTTCTTCCTCATGACCATCTCTCAAATATTCAAGTGTAGCTATTGTGTATTACCTAGTTTTCTATTTTCCAGGTTAATTTCTCTGAGTCTGGCCATTCTTCAATAATTATACCCTAATGTGTGCAACTCTTGGTAAAATCCGATAAAACTGAATCCAATATTATAATAAGGTCTATGCTGTTCAGAGAACAGTGAGCTTTTACTTTCCTTGTTCTGGGCACTAAATTTTATTTATGCGAAACAAAATTTCATAAGCCTTTTCATCATTCACATCCACTCAATTTGCCCTGGCCAACTAAAATCTTACATTAATTTGCATTATATTAAAGTTCCCCAAATCTGCACTTTGCACTTATTGTTTTAAACAAAGATATGGTCATTTATATTCATTTTTTTTGTTGCTGCATTGCATCTCATTAATTTTAATTCATTATTTTATGCTACTAAGATGTTCATCTTTTAGAATCTTATGTTTATATCTTTCAAAAGTTGAATAAATTGGCTGTCTGCATCATCATTCAAGTTATGGATAAAGTTCAAAAGCACATATTCAGTTTGAAGGCAGCTGATATATGACCAAAGTCATATTTCATTGTCTCATCATGAAGAATTTTAAAGACTATATTTATAACAAATATACTTTACTCAAGAGTATCAAATCACATGACATATTCTTGGTGAATCCATGTTAGTTCTTTGTGATCCAAAAATATCCTCATAATCCTATTTGAAAGTATATTAAGCATTGAAATCACATATATGACCCCAGCAGCCCTTTTCCCTTTTAGAAAACTTAAAAAAGAAAGAAAGAAAAAAATCTGAGGAATCTCCTCTATTTTCTGTAAGTTTTTGAAGATAATTTATAATGGCTTCACAATCGTATCAGCAACTTCTTCCTTATGAGAAAAATATGCTGTAATCATCTACTCACCTAGATTGTTATTTGATATTTTTCTTAACCACAGTGACTCTGCTCTTCCTAATGTGAAAATTATTCCTCTTAATAGAGAAGATGGAAGTAAAGCAGGAATTAGATTTCTAAAGTCTGAATTGGTCCTAATGTAGTTTTACCCATATTTTCCTAAATCACACTAAATGAAAGCTAAAGAATGCTCAAAATTGTTATTAAAAAAAACAAACATTATTTTTCTAACTCAGTCCCCTCCAGCAGCACTTCAGAAAGCCATACCCTGTCTTCCAGCAGGTCCAAATTTACCCAAACTCATTAAAGAAGGCCCTGGGATGTTTCGAGAGAACAGCATCGAAACATGTATATTATCTATGTTGAAACAGATCACCAGCCCAGATTGGATGCACGAGACAAGTGCTCCGGCCTGGTGCACTGGGAAGACCCAGAGGGATCGGGTGGAGAGGGAGGTGGGAGGGGGGATCGGGATGGGGAATACATGTAACTCCATGGCTGATTCATGTCAATGTATGACAAAACCCACTACAATATTGTAAAGTAATTAGCCTCCAACTAATAAAAATAAATGAAAAAAAAAAAAGAAGGCCCTATGGATTTTCCATGAGCTTCTGAATGTGTGAATGGATGAATTCCTTGATGGTGAGTGGGCAACGGTGATGCTTTCTCAGGGTCATTCCTGCTGCCCTGTCCTTCCTCGGTTGCCCCTGTTATGATGACATAGTCTCTGCATGCCACCCCAAAGCCTTCTGCTGCCCTGCCGCGAGTTCACTGCCCAGGTAACCATGCTTTCTCTGGCTCCTGATCCTGACTGCTCTAATGTCACTTGCTGCTTCCTTGTCTTGTCTCCTTGACACAAAAAAAAGTTACTTTGCTGAAGGGGAGAAATGCCTTTCACCCACAACAAGCTGTGAGCATGCTGTGACTTCCTCCTCTTTCTGAGGTTCTAACACAAATCCCTGTGAGCGAAGGTGACGACAAGCTGAATAACACACACCCAGGCACACTCCCAACTCTCCCTCTGAACTTCTCTGGTGGTGAAGTTGATAAGAATCCTCCTGCTAATGGAGGGGACATGGGTTTGATCCCTGGTCTGGGAAGATTCCACATGCCAGCGAATGATAAAGTCCCTGGATTCAGATACTGAATCCAGACTCTAGAGCCTGTGCTCTATACAGAAGCCACTGCTATGAAAAGACTATGCACTGTAATGAAGAGTAGCCCCCACCTTCTGCAACTAGAGAAAGGCTGCACAACAAGAAAGACCTAGTGCAACCAAAAATTTTAAAAATATAATAAATAAATAAAAACCAAACTGTCTCTCCCATTGGACACAGATTCATTATTTTTCAGCACTTTCCAGGATCTAAATTTTCTACTACATTGGGCCAAGACTAATCCAAGATAATCTCCCTACTTCAAGGTCAGTTGCTCACCAAATTTAGTTCTATCTGCAACTTTAATTCCCCTGCCACATTACTTATGAGGCCACTCCACCTGCCATCCAGTGGGCCATATCCGGCCAGAGGAAACTTGGACATGACCAGGCTCTAAGCTCCATCAACATTCAACTTCAAGGAACATATTTCTGAGTGGTCCTCTCCAGAGCACCCATTATATCTCTAGGAGACCTATTATATTTCTCCTACCTCTTAGAAATAATGACCTTGTAGAACATCTCTCCAATCTCTGACCCTTCCTTGTGATCCTTGTCCATGGCTGGTGAGTTCAGAGTCACAAAATCATTTCTGTAGCATCTTCTTTGTAAAGTCTGCATAAGGAGATCTACTTTAAAACTGGCTTGGTATTTAAATTTTATTTTATTGTCGTATTGGTAGAAATTTTGCTTTTTGTATCCTGTTACATGGTCTCTTCAATAGTTCAATATTATACATGATTCTGCAATGAGTGTTCTTGTACTTATATAATTTCATAAATATTCAAGATGTTAGATAAGTATAACAAGTGGAATTAGTGGCTAAAGAGTCCCCATTTTGACTTTTGATGGATATTGCTAAATTATGTCACTTTCTATTCCTACTTACAGGTATACACTGATTTACAGTCTCAGAAGCAAACAATTAAGGAAGACTTTTTCCACTCTACCACCAACTAGGCATGATGTCTATCATTTGTGCTTTGTCTATTACATTGATGCTAATTTTTTATTGCATTTCTCTTCTTGTGATTAGAAATGGACATGTTATATTTGTGAGCTATTTGCAATCATCGGGGTTTCCTGGTAATTTTAACTGACTTAAGAACCCAAGTAGCATGAAGCCAAGTGTGGGTGTAACTAATATTGAAAACCTTCCCAAGAGAGAGAATCAAGAAAAAACAACGTGAGGCAATGAGACTCAGTAGCCAGAACCATGAAGCCCCAGACTCTGCTGACACTTCCTGATCCTTAGAGATTTCACTCTGACCATTTACAGCTTGAAGAGTGATGATTGTGAAGATCTTCTTATGACTCTAATGCTGTCTCTTCTCTCAGTGGAGGATATAGAAGCAGAGGCTCCATTCAATAAACCTAGAAGTCTCCCTTTGATTGGGGCTGTGTGAAAAAGGAAGAGTGAATATTACATAATCTTGAATTAAGAAGGATTATTCCTAAGAATGATGACCTACAAGCAATCCTTAAAATGTGTCAAAACTCCTAATTACAAGTTCATTGTATTTAAATGTTCAAAATGGATGGGAAAGATACAACCAAACTAATAGTTCAGACTATTTCCAACCTAAAAACATTAAGGAGTCTATAAATATCAAAATAATATTGATGCCTACTTACAAAGCCTTAAATTTTGTGTTCATTCTCAAGTTGGATAAAATGACTATAATACTCTCTGTTATTTCAGATGAACATTGACATTCAGTGCCCTTTACTGTGAGATCTTATACAATTCAAGTTCTATATTGAGCATATAATTTATGTCCAATGACACGCTCTCTTGAACTGCTTAAGGAAAAAGAAAAGACTTCTTCAATTCCTTTCCCGTGAAAAATATAGGGCCAGGAAATGAGAATGCAGACTTCAGGTATTTTGATCTATTTAGAGAATCCTCAGTTCTGAGTAATGCAATAAATACAATTTTGTGACAGTATTTAATGGTGATTAAATGCTGGATCAAGAAATATCACAAGGATAGAATAATTTGCTATGTTTGAATAAAACTTTTGTTTTAAAGGCTCTTCCTCAACCAGCAAAATCATTTTGCTCAGATGATTTTTTCCCACCCTCTTATTGCATTAGCACTGTCTGTCTTCAAAATAGTACAGGTAGTCCTTACTTTGCCCAGTAGTCCAGGGCCATATAAATGAGCATGCAAGTTGAGACTACACAAAGTGATCTTAATCATTAAAAGATAATTTTAAAAAAAGATTTTTAAAAATGCTTGTCAAAACTTTAAAACTCTCTCACCATAGTTCATAAATGTATAGGGAAATATGCATGTGTGCTCAGTTGCTCAGTCACATCTGATTCTTTGCAACCCCATGAACTGTAGCCCACTAGGCTCCTCTATCCATGAGATTCTCCAGGAAAGAATACCTAGAGTGGGTTGACATTTCCTCTTCCAGGGGATCTTCCCAACCCAAGGATTGAACCTGTGTCTCCTGCATTGACAGGCAGATTCTTAATCACTGAGCCACCGGGAAGCCCATAGGGAAAGATGGTGGTGGTGCTTTAATCTAAAAGTCATTTCTAACTCTTGTGACTCCGTGGACTGTAGTCCACCAGGCTCCTCTGTCCACGGGATTCTCCAGGCAAGAATACTGGAGTAGGTTGTCATTTCCTTCTCCAGATCTTCCTGACCCAGGAATCGAACCTGGGTCTCCTGCATTGCAGGCAGGTTCTTTATCGACTGAGCTACAAGGGAAGCCCAAGGGAAAGATAAAAGAAAATAAATATAATATTTATTCAGTACATTGTATTTAAAATATTAGAACTGTTGAGAATTTAAAATTATTTCTTTGGGCTTTTATCAAGAGTAGTTTGAACAGTGTTTGCTTCTCCTTGTCATGAAATAACTTTAGATAAGTTATTATAAAGAGCATTTTCCTGCTTTTGGGAATTGTCTTAGCACTAAGTTTTGATCAGCTTCAAATATTTTAGACTTTGTGATTTCAATATTGCGAAATATCACTGAGAGTTCTTTTTACGTGAGGAGGTCACTCTCTCTAAGATCTTTATCCTTTTTTGTCACAGCTTTATCCTTTTTGTCACACTTTCTTCTTTATGTTGATAAGATCACCTTCACTAAGTTTTCACTCAGTTACTCTTGCATATCTAGTCTCTTCAAGTGGGCCAGTGTCAACATTCCCCACACCCTGCGCTTTCTTCTAGAGCCCCATTTATGCTCATTCAGTATGCTATGACTTGTCTCTTCATTGCATTTTCATATTTCTGCTCATTATCCATTTGTGGAAAATGTCATGTGGGTCTTTCACTGGGAGACAAGGAAGCAGCACAACTGCATGCTTTGCTGAATAATGGACACGCAGTGATCGATCTCTGACAAATTCTGAAAGAAGTACCATGATTGGTTACTCATCGGGATGGGCATCTGTTCAGTGAGTGCGGACTGAAGGGCAAGCAGGAAGTCTGCACTCTGCGCCTGCTCAGCTAACACGCTATAGTAACTGAAATTTGAATCTTGTTGTTGGAGACCTAATGCTAACTAAGCCATGATTATTTGAATCTTGTTGTTGGAGACCGAGTGTTAACTAAGCCATGATAACTGAACTCTGTACACAAGGGAACTGGGAAAAGCAAGGACTGACCTACTATATATAGAAATGTTGTATTTATTTCTTAATTCATAAGGCCTGTCTTTTGGTAGCAATTAAAAAGCTTCTTTTAAAAATATTGCACAACATCCCTTGGAATCTGAAAAGAAATGATACAGATGAACTTACTTAGAAAACAGAAAGAGATTCATAGAGAATGAACTTATGGTTGCTGGGAAATGGGGGTAGGGGCGGAAAGGGATAGTTAGGGAGTTTGGGATGGACATGTACAACTGCTATAATCAAAATGGATAACCTACAAGGAGATGTTATATAGCACAGGGAATTCTGCTCAATGTTATGTGGCAACCTGGCTGGGACATGAGTTTAGGGGAGATGGATACATGTATATATATGGCTGAGTCCCTTCACTATTCACCTGAAACTATCACAACACAGTTAATCGGCTATCCCCCAATACAAAATAAAAAGTTTTTTAAAAGCTCCTTTTTCAAGGTGTAGTTTAAGAAAAGGGGTGAAAAGAAAAGTGGAAAAATACTAGGATGTGACAAGAGGTCAATCCTATATACATTTGTACATTTCACTTTATCAGATGACGTATATAATATTGATTCTGTCAGGCACTTTCCAAAACTTCACAAACATCATTCCTTGTAACCATCTTAACAATAATGAGGACGTTACTATTATTTTCATCATCTTAAAAGTGAGAAAAATAGGAAAAGGAAGATAAGTCACTTGCCTAAGACTACATACTTGTCAATGGCAGAGCAAGATTCAGACCTAAGCAATCTGGCTTTGGAGGCTGTGTGTTCAATCACTGCACAATGCTGTTTCTGCCATTAGCCTGTGTTACTAAGTCTGCAAAGTAACGCATTAACAAGTCATTGCTCTTCCCGGTACAGTTAGGTGTATCTCATTTATTGTAGTTTATGACTATAGATATAAAATTCAGTATACGAAGCTGATATTATTTACAACAGAGATTACTAAAGCTCCACAGACCTTAGGGGAGACATGGTGCTTCTTCTTCTTATTTTAGGGGAGCCATGAGTGCAAAGGGAATGATTTGGAGGAAAGTGAGACATCTCATGCTCAGAATCAACTACATCAGCAGGTCAGAAGGTTGAAGCTCTTATCATGAAGCTCTACATGACGGTAGAAAAAAAAATCACTGGGGATCATGAAATGAATAAATTACTACTCCATTTCTACCCAGATTACAAGGGTCTCCTTAGGGAAATATTTGAGCCAACATTACTGAAATTTAAATGGCACAGATTTTACTTTGCTTTGCAAACAACCATCCACCTTCCCGACTACTAAGCCTGAAAATTATAAAAGTAAATTTTAATGAACCTGAAAAACATTGAAAAGAAAAATAACTCTATTAAGTAAGCACAACTGATACAGCACTGCAAGTTCAAAAACATTATCCCACTTCTCTTGTCAAATCTCTGTTTGGAGAATACTAGTAATCAGATAACTTAATCGGCTTCATTGGAATTGTGGTTAAAGATTAAAATGGCTGTTTATTTTTAAATGGTTTTTGTCTGTGTGTGTGTTTCACGGCCACTTCCTGAATGTCTCCTTGGTGCCTAGCAACTGCCAACCATCCAATTTTCAGTGCTAACTTTTTCTCTCTCTGACAAATAAAAAGAAAAAACCAAAATGTTATGCAGGTTGTTACTAGAAATAACTTTGCTTCATAAAACAATATGAGTGATCTAGAATAAGCCATTCATGAATGTAAGGTCATGGTGAAGAGCACAAGTGGAGGGTCTGTTTCTCAAGGACTTTTTCTTTTCAATTTCCAAGAGCCAGGTCCACTAGTTATAAGAATAATTTTATTATCTATACAAGAGATCCTGGGTTCCTGAGTGAGTTCAGTGAGAAGGAGGAAGAAAGGAGAAATTCAGTACTGAAGAATGAAGTGATTTGGGAATTATCCATTCTTTGGAATCTTCTGTCAGTCTCTTCCTCTTCCTTTGAATAATTAAAAATTATCTGAATCTGAAAATAAGCTTGTATGATTTTAAATAAACAGTTAACACATAAAAAATAATTATATGATATGATAGAGGTGTTTGTTAGCTAACACTACAGGGGTATTCATATTGCAATATATATGGAATCACATTAACACATTGTACATCTTAAACTTACACAACATTATATTTCAAATGTATCTCAATAAAAACTTAAAAAAATTTTTAAATGATTACAAAAATTACTGAGGAAAAAATTGGTAACCTTGTGTGCAGGTGTGGGAGAGCCCAGTAAAAAGCATACAAACTGGAAAGAAGAGACAGGCTTGTGTCCCAGGCAAGGAAGCTAATCAATGAAGACAGCAGTTTCCATTAAGATGAGAAAATCGAGCTATATGATCTCTAAATTCACTTTAGGCTCCAAATTTGAATAATACTACAGAAGCGCTTTCATTATTTCAAGGTCATCCAATAACTGTAAATCCATTAGTTCATGCCACTTCATGCTGAAACACTTCCATTGGTCTTCCATTTCTCTTAGAATAAAGTTCAAATTCTTTACCATGGCCTGAAGCCCTGAGTGATCTGTTTCACCCCATTCATGCCATCATCTGTTCACACACCCAGCTCCGTTACTCAACTTGCTAAGCTTATGTCCATCAAGAAACTTTTGCCCATCACTTTCTTTAAACATTCTATGCTCCGCATTCAGGCTTATCAAGACTGCCACCTTCTTATCCTTCAGACCTAAGACTAAATGTCACCTTCTTTTCATAGAGTCTTTCTTTGTCCAGCTGAGGCTTTCCTTGTCCGGCTGACCTAAGGGAGATTTTCCCCAGTTAATCTTTATCACCTACCCTGTTTTAATTTTTCCTGTAGCACTTTATACAACTTGCAATGATCTTATTCATTCACTTGCTCTTTATCTGCTTTCTTTCATACAAAAGCATAAACTATGGGAGGACATGAATCTTCCCCATCTTATTACCCCATGTATTCTCTGGAACAGTGCCTGGCAGAGAGCAGACACTAAGCAAGTATTTTGAGAATAAATTAATGATCATATATCATTTACTGATGCACTGCCAGTGCCAAAACACAATGCTAAATATACTTTTTTTAAGTGAAAGCATAGAAATTTTTTTTTAATAGAAAAACATACATTCCATAGACTGAACTCAGTCCATCTCAGAAGATAAGGCAGCCCTGGAATGTAGGCGTGGTTAGTTTTTATGAGCTGGGTAATTTCATGGGCTAATAAGTGGGAGGATTATTCCAACTATTTGAGGAAAGGCACAGGTATTTCAAGGAATTGGGCCACTGCCCACTTTTTAACCTTTTATGGTAGGCCTCAGAACTGTTATAGTGCTTGTGGGCACCATTTAGCATATGCTAATATATTACAGTGAGCACATAATAAGGCTCAATATGTTCTTCATGTAAGTGAGTGAACTTGATCACCTTATAAAGGTGTCTGTATGAATTATTTATTATGTGTTCTGTATTTCTTTCCTAGCACTGCTATAACAAACTAACATAAGTGTGGTGGGTTGAAGTACCACAGTTATTATTTTATAGCTCTGAAGGTCAGAAGTCTAACACAAGTCTCATGGGGCTGAATTCAAGGTATTGGCAGGGCTGCATTCATCCTGAGATTCTAGGGAATAATCTATTCTCTTGCTTCTTCCAGCTTCTAGAGGCTGCCTACATTCCTTGGCTCATGGCCCCCTTCCAGCTTCAAAGCCAGCAATGGCCAGTGAGTCTTCATCATGCTAAGTCACTCTGACACTAATTCTCCTGCCTCCCATTATCATTTACCAGGGAACCCTGGGATTCTATTGGGTCTACTTGGATAATTAGTCTTCTAATTATCTAATTATCAGAATAGTCTTCTCATCTAAAAATCCTGAATTTAATCACATTGTCAAAGTCCCTCTGCCGTGTACCATGAAACATTCACAGGTTCTGAGGATTAGGACATGGACATCTTTGAGGGGTCATTCTTCCGCTTGCCACCTTGCCATTTGGTGTGATTCTGTACACAAAATACCCTTGTCTTGGGTACTCCTACAGAAACCTCTTATCTTTCAAACACGTGCTACGTGGTTGCATTCTGGAGAGGAATTCCCCATAAATAATCTTGTCTCTTATTTTCCCACCTCTGTGCTGTGGCCTAAGAATGTGAGTAATACTCACTTCATATAACTTGAGCAAAGGGTTTTGACTGCTACCTCTTGTGCATATAAACAGCCTAAAAATGAGCAGACTTAGCAGACAATGACATCTCTGGGCAGACTAAACATCCATTTCTGTTGCTGGTAGAAGATAATTACGAGAAAAGAAAACACATTCCATTCTCATCACCAAAATTAGAAGGACAGCACCACTGTATATTGTAAGAAGATAGAATTCACTGAGAGTCAAGCAAATTGCATCATTATGAGAAGAAGCCTGGGAGGAGCAGGATGACAGGCTCCAGAACCAGCATCAAGCTAAAGCAATTCTCTTCACTGGCCCAGGGTAAGTCAGCCTGCACAATTAAGCAAACCCAGGGGCCTAACACATTAACTTGCCATCGATATATCCTATCTGCCTTGGCACAAGCTAGTGTTTCTGGCATTATTTATGAAGGCAGTCTTGCTATATGTGCACGGCATGCAGCATTGTTCATAGCAGGCTACTGATTATTGTCAATGAATAATGCCCCAGAAGCTCCTAACCCTTTGTGCTTATGCCTAATAACTAAATCAGCAATAGCTGCTTCTCTGTGCTCTGCTTAAGATGCTAGCACAGCCATAAATAAACTACCAGCGGCAGGATCCATTTGGCGTTAGTGTCTACCACCGCCTAGTTACAAGTTCATATTTTTTCCCTGTTATACTATAAACAGTGGTCACTGCTAAGACTTTTTTTTTTAAGGTGATGAACTCTACCTATGGATATCAGAATTTTCTGAAATCTTATATTGCTTGAATTATCCAAGCCAAAATAATACATCAGGCCTTGTTTGGGAATTTACCCGGAGGGATGGGAGGCCTAACCGCAGCAAACTGGGAATTCCTACAGTCATTCTCTCTGAATTATTAAAAACTGCATGGACATTTATCTTCTAACATTCAGAGGGGGCTTGGACCTTTTTCTCCTGCCAACCAGCACACCTTGTCAGAGAACTTCAGAAGAAGCCCGTGGACCTCAAAATTTGTACTTCATAGCCCAGTTTGATAAAGACTAATATCCCTCAAAGACAAATATCCCTTTCCCTCTTCCTGATGACCACATAGAAACACTACCAAATTAAAAGGAAAACTGGTACTCCTTTGGCTAAAATACCATGAGGGTAATCTCTGTGCCTGATGCCTTGTAAACGTCCCTAATGAATATCATCCAAATTCATGCAAGAAGCAAGCATTCAAAAAGATGTATGCACCTTTTCCATGAGATCCCTAAAGGCACTGCTTGATTTATGACTCATGCTTTATGAAGACAGTGCAAACAGCGGGCCACGGATGTTAAGAGAGGGAAGCAGAGCCGGAGTCCCAGACAGAGCAGTCCTGTTCGTCAACTGCAGTGATGAGGGCTGTCACCACTAAAGGGCCCAGGAGTGCCCCCTCCTTCCCTGGACTTTCTCTGACCTTGTCACCTGATCAGGGTGAGTTAGTTTCCTGAGATGCCAACACAAATGACCACAATCTGGGCGACCTGAAACACCAGACATTTATTTTTCTCATAGTTCCAGAAGCCAGGAGTCCAAAATCAAGGTGTCACAGGGCCATGCTCACTCTGAAATCTCTAGAGGAGACTCCTACGGAGGCAGGAGATAGATGGCTCCAGGCTGAATGGTTTCTCCCCTGTGGCCAGAAACTGCGTAATAGCAAAAACTCCATAAAAGCAGGATGATGGAGGAGGCTGAGCCCTGCACAGATAAGAGATAAAAGACTTCATTTTCCTCATTCTCAAAGTCAGGAGATCTCCCTAACTACACGTATGCAGAAAGACACTTTAGAGGTCAAAAAGAGAGGGGGCGTCATCTCATAGTAAGTGATATGAACTACCCATAAACCTTTTCATTAGAATCCATCTTGGCTAAGAGATGTGCGTGCACACACAGGAGGACTCTGAGATACACCAAATGTGGACTCAGAGTCAGGCAAATCAAAATGATTGGCCAAAGGAGACCTGGAAGAAATGTCCCATTAAAGTCATTCAAAATGCCACAAGGGTGTAACTCAGCAGCTCTCTCTCTCTGAGCCCACACATGTGTCTATCTACACATACTGTACTCTTTTTTTTCCCACCTAATAAACACTTTGTTTCACTACTTTCCATCTTTTGTGGGAATTCTTTTCTGCAAAGCCTAAGAGCCAGGGCCTTTGTCACTGACCATTGGTCTACTACACATGTTGCTTCCCACTCTTTTGAATCTCGGATGCACAGAATTGAACAAACTATGCACCACTGACTCAATGGACATGAGTTTGAGCAAGCTCCAGGAGACGGGGAAGGACAGTGAAGCCTGGCGTGCTGCAGTCCGTGGGGGTAGCAAAGAGTCAGACATGACTGAGCGGCTGAACAACAATGAACATAAAGACCGGTGAAAACAACACTCAAGAATTAGAATTTTTTTAGCTTGCTCTTCGCACATTATCTGTCCTAATTATTTCGAAAACTAATAACTAATAATCTCGAAAACACATTTTTAAAAATTTTAATTGGAGGATAATTGCTTTATAATATTGTGTTGGCTTCTACCGTAGGGACAAATTGAGAAAGTCTAAAACACATATTTAATGGCTGCTTATTATTTCATGTTATACATGCATTGTGATTAATTTAGATCATCCAATCTTATGGACATATAGACAAGGTCCAGTTTTAATAAAATAACAAAGCAATGTATAACTTTATTTATAAATCTTGACTATTTCTGATGTTACATCAAAATACATTTCTTAATCAAAAGACAGAGATGTTTTGAAGTTTTTGATACATAAAACTAAACCTCCAGCTTATAGCAATTTACAATTCCACCATCTGGTTCATTATTCTCTTCAAACACGATTAACTGTGTCAACTTTGACAAACTCAAAAGACAATGTCACAGCATTCCCATTTGCATTTCTTTGATTGCTAGAGATGTTTGAGAGCCTTATCATATATTTATGAATCATTATACTTCTTTTCAAAGAGTCCCTTCAAATTCTTTACCTATATATTTCTATCGGGATATTTATCTTTTCAGTAATTCATTTGTTCATTTAACACATTTCTGTTGCATATCAACCATGTGCCAGACAGTTGGCTGGATTGAGGGAAGAGAATGTTAGGGTCGGAGGCGGGGGGAGATGGTGTGCTGGTTTCTACCTTCATGGAAAATTACATTCATTTTCTCATAAATTTACAAAGTCTCTTTACATATTAAGGCTACTAACACTTTGTCATGTGCCACTAATATTTTTGCTAATGCATCATTTTCACATATGGTAAGTACCATTTTATGGAAGTTTGGGGGAGAGATTATTTGTAACTGGGATCAGGGTGAGGGAGGAGGAAGAAAGGAATTTATTCTTTGAAAGAATGCTCTCATCAAAAATGTCGAGCTATTATTCTTCTCATTCACTGGTGTTTTCACTCTTTTCATGTAATTTTTCCATTTGGTCTTTATTTTGATTTATGATATCAGGTTTAGGAAACTTATTCTTTTCCCAGTCCCTTGTATTAATGATCGGCCATTTTCCCATTGTTTAGAAGCTCATGTTTATCATTTACAATATTTTATTTTATTTTATTTTTTAACAGTAGCAACTCTTTTATTTGGTCCTCATTATACATTTACAATATTTTATAAACATCTGAGTCTGTTTCTAAGTTTTCTGTTCCATTCCATTGTTCTGTTTTTCTTAAACCAATGCCACAGTATGCATTATTCAAGTTTTATAATATGTATAGTACAGGACAGTGCAAATTATAGCATTTTTTTAAAAGTTTCTTGGCTATTTTCACTCTTTTCTTTTTCCTCATCCAGGATAACTTTATTATAAACACCAAAAATACACAAATAAAAACCTCCCATGGAGACTTTGGAATTGTCATAATTTCCCTTTAGACTGTAAACCATATAAAATGCCATTCACTTTCATCCTCAGTTGCTAAGCAATTCTTCCTAATTATCCTTTATTCCACAGTCCCTTAATATACCTGAGGTTATGGCTCCACCTCACAGGATCACACTAAATAGAACTGTCAACTCGGGTCATTTGTTTCAAACTCAGCTTCATAAACCAGGAGAGTTGTAGGAAGAAAGGAAAGTTGCTTAGAAATTAAGAGGGGGAAAAAAAAGACAGCTTCAAAAGCAAATTGTATAAGCAAGGTAAGTTTATAAATCAAGAAAAATAAAAATTCACTTAACCTTTCCTTTGTACTGATTAAAATAGTACACATATTTTGATATATTTTACTGAAAATGCAAAGTATTTTAGATATTTTTTAATTATTAAAAGATTTGCTGGCTAGTCTGGTCCAATATAGCATTGCTCTAGAGAACAGAAGTAAATAGAACTTCCCCAACATTCTTATTTATAATAAACTCTAAAAAATGCACTGGGTTCAGATAACCATCTCCCAAAGCCTTTCACTAAGAACACCTATGCAAGTTTTAATTCTTTCTGAACTTTCTACTTGTCCCACGTTGTTGCTGTCCCCAGCTGTACGATATTTGACATTTGCATGCATACAAGGAAAATGATTGTTTCAATCACTTCCTTATATACATGCTCACAAAAGTACAAAGTATCACAAGCAAATGTATGTTACCATTTCCATGAGTCTTGGGGAAAGAAATTAAACAGTGAACTCACTTAAAATTCCCAGAGAAAGTTCTGGAAAATCAGTGGATAAAAAAAAAAAAAGTCCAACGAAATTTTACTGTTGCTGTGTTCTATTCAAGAACTGGATTGAAGCAAATCAGGTACCTCTTAGATAAAGCATTCAAGCTAATTCCAGTGGAAAATAAAGGCTGCATAAGTCTGCCGTGAGGCAGAGAATAAAGGACCAGCCATGGAAACAGACAAACACTCTCTGAACCCTTCTAAGTGCTGTGTATGTTCTCATACACACTGATCTCAACCTAAACCCCCTGGTTGAGTACTTAGTTTCTCAGCCCCAGCCCCTCTGCCTCTCTGGTGTTTAGCATGAGACTAGGACTTTGAAGGGTGAAGTGCAAGTATTGAAGAACTACCCCCAGCTCCTCTATATTTCCGGGCAGCTCTTACATAGCACCAGGAAGCCTAGTCCCATCTCAGAAAAAATCATAACTAGGGATTCCTCCAAGGGTCTCAGGACTTGAGCATGCCTCTCATGTGTTGTGGAGGGGTCCTTTGCAAACACTGTTGTTGAAAATATCCATGTAAGAACTGAAGTGCTTAATGACCTACAGAATCATAAAGTCCCTGATCAAAAAACCTGCCTCAACCATGTAGGCATCAGACTGAGGTTGTAAATATGCAATGGTCACTAGACCCTTAATTCCAAGTAGCTCCTCTTCAAAATTCTCTTTGCAAAACTTTTGAAATGTCTTATTCTCCCCAATTTCAAGTGACAATCACTCTATAAGTGGCTTTAATTTAATTTATATGTAAATGAAATTATATTTTCATTTTCATTTATGTTTCAATTGAAGCTGGAAAAAGTCACTATGTCAGGCTTATTAAAAGCCAAAAGATTGAGTCTTCTTATGCAGACTAAAGACAGAATTTTAAATTATATTTATACTTTCCAATTTAGTAAGCTGATTATATTAAATTAGACTTGTGACATTTCCTAAAATGTCTAGAGTTTTCTTATTCAGCAAATTTTTCATTCACATTGCTTATTAAGAGCTCATGAACTTATTGTTTCACATTTTCTTTTTTTCTGATTCCACACTGAAATCACAGTCATCACAGATTTTCTTGGAAATTTCAGGAGATATCTGTTCCTTTTAACACTGCCTTGTTAAATACAAACCTTACCTGGACTTCATGGATTCACTTATGTCTTATGGTTGCTTTATTGATATTTCAAGTCATTTTTACAGTTCTTACTTTTCCCTACATCTTTGTCATAGAACATTTTCATTCCCCTGGTGTGATATTCCAATAGAAGTTGACAAAACTTGGAATGACATAAAGACTCCAATGTACAGGGTCATGCAATTACAATTATGTATACTTCTGACCAATTAAATCATAAATGCTCAGGAATACATAATTTATTACCTTTTCATGCACTGAATCAATTCAAAATAGATGCCTTGAGTTCAATGTTATTTATAAGTAGTCTAAGGTTTTAATTTTTTTTAAATAAATAAAAACATACCCAAAAATTCAGGTAGGTCTTATAAACAATAACTAATATTTATACAGCTTTTTTTGATGTACCAAACATTTATATTATCTTAGTCCACTTAATCTTTACAACGACTTGAAGTTAGACATACTTGAAAGTGAAAGTGAACGGCACTCAGTCATGCCTGACTCTTTGCGACCCCATGGACTATATAGTCCATGGAATTCTCCAGGCCAGAATACTGGAGTGGGTAGCCTATCCCTTCTCCAGGGGATCTTCCTGACCCAGGAATCGAACCAGGGTCTCCTGCATAGCAGGCAGATTCTTTACCAGCTGAGCTATCAAGGAAGCAGCCCTCTGTATTTGCAGAACCATTGGAGATGGAGGGCTGACAGTGTTGCTATTTCATATAAGGGATTTGGGTATTTGCCAACTGGGGTATCCACAGAGAGCCTTGGAACTGATCCCCTGCAGATATCAAGAGATAACTGTACTACTATCACAGCTTTCACAGATGATAGAGCTGAGGTACAGGAAGGTTATTGCCCAAAGTCACATAACTCCAGTGGCAGAATCCAGATCCAAATTCACATCACCTGACTCCAAACTCATGTTTTTAACCAAAATGCAAAGTATATTCCCAGGCAGTTTCCATTCAAGTATTACCCAAGAGCCTGACCTTGCTAGACTTCTATTATCAGATGAGCTATGACTAATTCACATAGTTATGCAGTATGGAATTCAGTCTTGCAATAATGTCCGAAGCTCTATCTTGGCCTGAAAGTAATAACTGACATGCAGAAGGTCCTAAGCCACAAAAATTGTAGGGTTTAGTATATAGAAATATAAGAAGCCCAGTTCAGTTTGGTTCAGTCGTTCAGTCGTGCCCAACTCTTTGCGACCCCATGGACTGCAGCACACCAGGCCTCCCTGTCCATCACCAACTCCCTGAGTTTACTCAAACTCATGTCCATTGAGTCGGTGATGCCATCCAACCATGTCATCTTCTGTCATTCCCTCTCCTCTTGCCCTCAATCTTTCCCAGCATCAGGGTCTTTTCAAATGAGTCAGCTCTTCACATCAGGTGGCCAAAGTATTGGAGTTTCAGCTTCAACATCAGTCCTTCCAATGAACATTCAGGACTGATTTCCTTTTGGATGGACTGGTTGGATCTCCTTGCAGTCCAAGGGACTCTCAAGAGTCTTCTCCAACACCACAGTTCAAAAGCATCAATTCTTCAGCACTTGGCTGGAAGAAGCACAAGCTGGAATCAAGATTGCTGGGAGAAATATCATGACCTCAGATATGCAGATGACACCAGCCTTATGGCAGAAAGGGAAGAAGAACTAAAGAGCCTCTTGATGAAAGTGAAAGAGGAAGGTGAAAAAGTTGGCTTAAAGCTCAACATTCAGAAAATGAAGATCATGGCATACAGTCCCATCACTTCATGGCAAATAGATGGGGAAACAGTGGAAACAGTGCCTGACTTTATGTTTTGGGGCTCCAAAATCACTGCAGATGGTAACTGCAGCCATGAAGTTAAAAGATGCTTACTCCTTGGAAGGAAAGTTATGACCAACCTAGATAGCATATTAAAAAGTAAAATGCAAACTAGTACAGCCACTATGGAAAACAGTGTGGACATTTCTTAAAAAACTGGAAATAGAACTCCATATGACCCAGCAATCCCACTTCTGGGCATACACACTGAGGAAACCAGATCTGAAAGAGACACGTGCACCCCAGTGTTCATCGCAGCACTGTTTATAATAGCCAGGACATGGAAGCAACCTAGATGCCCATCAGCAGATGAATGGATAAGGAAGCTGTGGTACATATACACCATGGAATATTACTCAGCTGTTAAAAATAATTCATTTGAATCAGTTCTAATGAGATGGACGAAACTGGAGCCCATTATACAGAGTGAAGTAAGCCAGAAAGATAAAGAACATTACAGCATACTAACACATATATATGGAATTTAGAAAGATGGTAACGATAACCCTATATGCAAAACAGAAAAAGAGACACAGAAATACAGAACAGACTTATGAACTGTGTGGGAGAAGGTGAGGGTGGGATGTTTCGAAAGAACAGCATGTATATTATCTATGGTGAAACAGATCACCAGCCCAGGTGGGATGCATGAGACAAGTGCTTGGGCCTGGTGCACTGGGAAGACCCAGAGGAATCAGGTGGAGAGGGAGGTGGGAGGGGGGATCGGGATGGGGAATACGTGTAACTCTATGGCTGATTCATGTCAATGTATGACAAAACCCACTGCAATGTTGTGAAGTAATTAGCCTCCAACTAATAAAAAAAAATTAAAAAATTAAAAAAAATAAATAAAAAGCAGAAACATTACTTTGTCAACAAAGGTCCATCTAGTCAAGGCTATGGTCTTTCTAGTAGTCATGTATGGATGTGAGAGTTGGACTATAAAGAAAGCTGAGCACCAAAGAATTGATGTTTTTGAACTGTGGTTTTGGAAAAGACTCTTGAGAGTCCCTTGGACTGCAAGGAGATCCAACCAGTCCATCCTAAAGGAGATCAGTCCTGGGTGTTCATTGGAAGGACTGATGTTGAAGCTGAAACTCTAATACTTTGGCCACCTGATGCAAAGAGCTGACTCATTAGTAAAGACTCTGATGCTAGAAAAGATTGAGGGCAGGAGGAGAAGGGGACGACAGAGGATGAGATGGCTGGATGGCATCACCGACTCAATGAACATGAGTTTGAGTAATCTCCGGAAGTTGGTGACGGACAGGGAGGCCTGGTGTGCTGCAGTCCATGGGGTCTAAAAGAGTCAGACACAACTGAGCAACTGAACTGAATAGCTTTCTTTAGAGTCCAACTGTCACATCCATACATGACTCCTGGAAAACCCATAGCCTGGACTAGATGGACCTTTGTCGGCAAAGTAATGTCTCTGCTTTTTAATATGCTGTCTAGGTTGTCCATAACTTTTCTTCCAAGGAGATAGGAAGCCCAAGCAAACCTGATACATAGGCAAACACAGCTTTTTTTTTTAATATACATACGTTCAGACCTCTTATATGGTTATGTCCCTACATCCTCTCTCCTCCCAACCAAACTGCTCCCCTGTGATAGCAACTCCTCAGGCCCAGTGCCTAAGCCATGTGACTGAGTAGTCTGAATTACAAGATAACCCCCATCCAAAGGTTTAATCCATTTCTTTATATTTCAATTGAAACCTAAGTCACAGAAGCTAGGGTATTTGGATGCCAAAGCATGAGCAAAATCTGTCACAAACTCCAAAGCATCATTCTCACTCCCACAATTCTCCTGGTCCCGAATTCTCAGTGTAATAAAAATATTCAAAACTTCATATTAAGAAGAATATCTTTCCCATTCTATTGCATTCTGGGTACTCAGTTTCAATCATAAGACATAAAGAGCTGATGGATATGGTCTTTGAACATCTGAGGACAGAATTTAGTCCTGGAATCTGTGTATCTGATAGCCTTAAAGCCTACACTGAGAATCAGGCCAAAATACAGGATTTCATGTTAAATTAATTACAGGGTGAGCTTCCCATTACTGAGTTCACAGTGGCCTTGAAAAATATTGTCCTTCGGGGTATGCCAAGTCAAAGTCATGCAAAGTGCTATTTAATTGATGCATTGAGCTTAAAAGCAGCCAACTCCATCATATTAACCCTGTGTTGGTCACATCAGCAATTGCTGAATAAATAACTTGTTGGCTGATTGACTGAAGGGATATTGGAAAGGTACTGGGTGATTCTTTCTACTATGTAACAAGATGTCCTTTGCAAAGATGAACTCAGCAGGTCAAGAGAAAGCAATTGGGGGAGCTGCTGAAAATTATTCATAAGAGCCAAAAAGGAAGAGAAACACATTATCTGCATTCTCTGCTGGTTGTATAAGCACTGGAAATGGAGTTGTCACAGCAGTGAGAACAGAGGATGTGGCACAGGATTGAGAGGAGGCTTGGATTTTTGTCCTCTGCCAGTAACCCTGTGGGAGGCCATGGAAAAGTTCATGCAAGTTCTCTTTGAAGGTTCAGTTAAACATTGTCTAAGGTCACTTCTGTTTTTTAACTTTTCTCCTGACTCAGGTTTCTATGCATTTGAGCATCAAGAAATTTTAGCTTCCTGCCTCTTCTCAAGTATTGATTTGTTGTTTTCATTCTTCAACTTCCTAAGTAGATTCCATACTTGAAAAAAATGTCAATTTCTTATGAATATCCCTACTGCTAAGTGAGTTCAGCTAGCTAATCAGTATAGCCCTAGAGGTATGACACAATCAATCCTTCTTATAGCCATTCACTCTTTTAATTCAGTGAATGCTGAAATTATAGTCAGTAAATATTTAATATGTATTAAGGACCAACTACATATCATGCACTGAACCAGGTTGCCATTTCCTTCTCCAGGGGATCTTCCTGACTTAGGATTGAACTTGCATCTCTTGCATCTCCTACATTGGAAGGCAGATTCTTTACCACTGAGCCACCTGGGAAAACTTAATCAGTCAATATTTATTATTTATTAAGAACCAATTACATGTTATGCATTGAACCAGGTGCTGGTGAGAAGATTGCTACTCTCAAAGAGCTTTCAGTCTAGGTGGAGAAATAGCAATGTAGACAAGAATTTCACCAAATTGCAGAACATGCTGTAACTGCAGTGTTTACAAAGAGTCGTGGTAGGCTAGAGGGAAGGTCACCATCTCCTATCTGAATCAATCAGAGAAGTCGTGCGCTGAGCAGAGACTAAGCTGAATCTTGAAAGATGAGGTTGTCAGAAGAGCTAAAAGAAGCATTCCAGGACGAAAACACAAGATTATTTTGCAATAATACACACAACTGATAAAGGCTTGAGGGGAAAGGGAGTTGGGGAGGCAAAAGAGGCCACATCAATAGCTAAAAATCTCAGAGAGGAGAGAAATGAAGAATCAAAGTAGGAAAATCATCAAAACGTATTAAAATAAGTATCTGTGTGGTGGGTTTAATTTTCTTCATCTGTTACTATTTTGGGAACTTCATTTAATACCAGTTAAATTTTGATTCCTTTTATCTAAAGCATATAGAGTTTCCAAGAAAACAACTCTCTGAATATGGTTTTCCACATTTTCCATATTTATGGAGCAATACTTTGGGAAAAACAACAATTCTGATTCAACCCTTTGCCTAAATTCGTAACCTTTCTGAGCTGCAAAAGTACTTAGTAGTTCTTATGTTACTGTACAGTTTTTTTATTGTTAAAAAGTTAGGTACACTTTAAAAGAAAATATCCTATTACAGTAGAAAAATAGAAAATTGCTGATTGGTAACCTTCTTATGAAAATTAAATTGTCCCAATTGGCATAAAATCTCTGGGAATCTATCAGTACCCAAACGTCTAAGCCCTTTATGGGCCTTTGATTTGTTAATGCTATAATTTCTAATTTGTACCCATTTTAAACAGAGTTTTTAAAAAAGATGTAAAAAAATAAAATAAAATAAATATGTGTGTTTGTGGGGCAAAGCTTGAGGGGAGATTAAGAACATGAACCCCTGCCTTATAGAAGGTCTCACTAAACTGCACAGAGAAGGCCACAGTCATCGACAAGTCAGTCTTTAGAGCTGGACATTTGGTTATAGCATCAACCAATGAGTCTGTATTGAGTCTCCCATCTTCCTTAACACTAGGTCTTCACAAAGCTTACTTTCCCATGACCCCCAAACTAAAGCTAGTGAGTTTTACCCCTTCCTTCCCCAGCAGGTACTCTCCATTATGTGACCCCATCAATTACAACTTGTAAGTACATTGTCTATTCACCTGTTTATTTACTTTGGACTTGAAAAAATATGGTTCCTTCCCACTGATTCTATCATTTGAACTTTAGTTTCTGTTCTTGGGTAAAGAATTAATTACTGTGCACTCCAAACCTGGCAGTGCCTAGACCAGTGTTTGGCATATCAAAACCAAAAATCCCTTATTAATATCTTGGAGCAAGAACCATATATTCTCCTTATACTGCACTAACCTTCACAACACTTCATATTCCCAGGTGTTTTGGGGACCCTTCTGGTATAACCTTTGGGACACTTCAGGTCTGACCCTTCAAAAAATAGTGGTGAAATGTGTGATTTCATGTTTGTACTACCTTTTGCATTTTGAAAATCCCTGAAGTTGCCTCTTAAATCCTAATGAAACCTCTTTCCCTCTATGTTAGAATGAGTTAAGGTGCTGGAACAGACACAGATGGGAAAAAACGGTATAATTAGGAATCAGCAGAATGGATGGCTTTCCTATTTGTATTTTATGGTTCCTTTCATTGAGTATATAATGTATGAGCCTTGGTATAATAAGTAATGTGATCATCAATTTTAATTTTGCCAGCCTTTCATTTGACTATTGCTGTCATTCCTCTCCAAATCTTCAAAGAGCACTGCCAAAATAATTATCCCAGGCACCAGATCTTTCTCCTATAATAGTATCACTGAATCTGATCAACCTATTTTCTTTGCAACTTAGAATCATAGGTGAAGAGCTGTTGCACTCACTCTGATAATCATCTTTCTCCAAAAGCACAGATTTTAAAAGTGGTAATTACAAGTTGCATATTCTGTATATAACATTGAATACAATAATTAATAATATGAATAAACAGTCTGTTCCACACTGAAATTGTTCTAGAACTCCTGCCTCTATTCAGTAAAAGCACAGTTTACATCTTAGTTGAAAACATAGGAAAAGAAAGCATTCTCAAACTTGGCCATTTTACCAAAGGATCTCTCTGATGTTTAAATGTTTCACCTTAAAATAACTCTAAATCAAGAGTCCACTGAACACTGAAGAATTGACGCTTTTGAACTGAGGTGTTGGAGAAGACTTGAGAGTCTCTTGGACTGCAAGGAGATCCAGCCAGTCCATCTGAAAGGAAATTAGTCCTGAATATTCATTGGAAGGACTGATGCTGAAGCTGAAACTCCAATACTTTGGCCACCTGATGCAAAGAACTGACTCATTTGAAAAGACCCTAATGCTGGGAAAGATTGAAGGCAGGAGGATGAGGGGATGACAGAGGATTAGATGGTTAGATGGCATCACCGACTCAGTGGACATGAGTTTGAGTAAACTCCAGGAGTTGGTGATGGACAGGGAGGCCTGGCGTGCTGCAGTTCATGGGGTCTCAGAGTTGGGACGACTGAGCAACTGAACTGAACTGAACTGAAGAGTCCGCTTCTTTCCTCTAATGTTGTATATTGCACATTTTTATTGCACACAAACTGAGTTTATGCAGAAATCAGTAGTTAGTGCTGGAATTCATGAATAAATGTTATTGCAGTAAGTTTTTTAGTTCAAGGGAGATGCTTTCAACACAAATTTATACGGCCAGATTTGTTGAGTTACCAACTTCAGTGAATGTTTATAGTCTCAGATTTTACCTGAGATTCCCAAAGTAATAAAAAGGCAAGGCATTTTTTATTAGGCTGGTGGTTATTCCCTTTTCTCTAAAATTTGAAGAAATTAATTTAATATCTGATTATTACTTTCTTACCTGATAGATGTCTTTCCCCTGGATCTTTCCCAGTTATACCAATGAAGTTATAAAGGAAAACTATGCAAACTGTGAGTTCTTGATTTTTTACATAAATTCACAGGGCAATAGACAGAATTTCTATTTTGGCATCCTTGGTGGCCCAAATCCACGTCACTCATCATTTTCAGGTTATTGTTTTCCTCACCTAATCCTACCACGCATATAATTCATAAAGGACCCCACATTGCATATTGCCTCATCTGTGCCTCTGAAATGAATTTATTATCAAATTTATTGCATTTAGTGACAGTACAAAATCCTAATCTAAATTCATAGTTATTGTGAATATTACTGACAACATACACTATACAGTTCAATTCTTTTTAAACACTTTCAGACACATGCACATGTGCATACACCATGAGATTATAAACAGTGGCATTTCGCACGGCAGGCAATTATTTTCTGAATAATCAGTGCCCATTAATATTCTCATAAGTCATTGTGTTTACAAATAAATGCAACAATAAGTTAACAGTATGAGTCCCCAGCTGACATGCAGGGCAGTAAAGAATTCTTATTCACCATTTATCCAATGCCTAGAACAGTGTCTGAATTTTAAAAGTATTTTTTAAATGAAAAAATAAATTCTCTATAAATATTTTATATTTAAATATTTATATTTATCATATAATTATATAAATATAAATATATTTATTATGCATAAATTCTCTTTAAATATTAAGAATTTCGCTTTTGAAATTCTTTTCTAGTAAAGCAATGTATAGGATGGTATGTTTGGCTTAAAAAAAAACAAAGTTTGACACATTCGTTTGACACAGAAACAGTAGCAAGATAGGAAGGATCTAAGGTGAACATTTCCCCTCTATAGGAGAATCTATAATTACCTAAATGTTGAAAAATCACAGTGATTTACATGTGCTGGAAAACCTTACATGCAGTAAGTTGTAGTAACCAAGGAGATCGGAGTGGACTAGCAGACACGAAGGGCAGAGTGAAGGCAGGTGTGTACCCTAAACTGAAACTGTCTTTGGAACATGCGTCTGAGGATGATGCTCTTATATGCTCAGCTCTAAGGACCACAGTTATCTCTTTGCTTGAAGGTATTTGGTCTAACATATCAGTTTGTGGGGGCTTCCCAGATGGTGCTAGTGGTAAAGAATCTGCCTGCAAAGCAGGAGATACAGATTTGATCCTTGGGACAGGAAGATCCCCTGGAGAAGGAAACTCCAACCCACTCCAGTATTCTTGGGTGGGGAATACCACGGACAGAGGAGCCTGGCAGGTTACAGTCTATGGGGACACAAAGAGTCAGACACGACTGAGCACAAACTCGCACACATCAGTTTGTGAAGAAGAGCATGCAGTGTGTCTGGTTCATGGAAAAACACAGTTTTTCACAATTTGTTAACTCTTGGCCAGCTCTGCACTGGATCCACTGTTACGGTAACACTCTCATTTTCTCTCTTAGGCTGAACATGTCTGAGGTCTACAACTTTCCCTTTTGTGTGCGATGAGTATGAAAACAGAATAATGGAAACATGTGACACATTTGTTCTAACAAAGCTTCCTAGCTAAGTAATTCATGACATAAAACAAGGAACTTGATTTTCCTGTTTATTCTGCTCACCCTCAGCCTGGTCTGATTCCAAAAGTCTCAGTGAGGTTGACCCTTGTGGTCCAGGCTAACTCTTTAATCTACAGTCCAGGCCCTTTTCTCAGATCTGCGGCAAGGGTGTCGCTGGGGTTTTTATTGTGCTAAAAAGAAATTCTAGGTGGATAGGGACCACTTTCAGATTTTTTAACTAAACCGGAAGATGTCTGCTTGTGGACTCAAAAAATTATATTTCAGAACTGCTAAAGAATCCCATGACATCTTGGAACGTAAAGATAGGTATATGGGGTGGGGGGAAGAAAGATAATCATAAAAGAGAAAAGTACGGTGGAAAAACAGAAGTCAGAAGTTCACACTTCGGGGTTTTTTCCATCCTTCAGCTGTTTTTACTTGCTAACTCTTCCATCTATTCATGGGTGCTGCGTAGCTCACAGCCAGGGTGATTTACACTATGCTGGTTGCACTGTCAGCTCTGGTTCCACATTTCCCTTCCCAGTACAGCTAGAAAGGTGTCACTGGAAAAACTAAAATACTGCATGTGAAAGTCAAAAAGGAAAGCACTAAGTGGGACATCTAGCCTAGGGGAGGGAAGGCCAAAGAAAAGCCAGGTAATAGTATTCAGACAGGTGCGAGGTGCCTGCAAGTATCTGCTGACCTATGTTTTCAGTAAAGATTGAACTAAACTGAAGCCTGTCGTTTCACCAATTGAAGGAACTTTGGAATTTATCTGGCTCAGCATCCTTACTTTAAAGCCAAGACATTTATGGTAGAGACATAACCCTTAGAGGCTAAAAAGCTGAACTTGACAATCCACATCTATCCCACAAAGGAGATTGATGTACTGAGGGCATGGTCAAACTAACACTTTATAAATCTGTTTTCTATTATGCAGGTGATTTCAGGTGGTACAAAGGCAGACATATATTTTACTAGTTGTGTATTTACCTCTCCCATATATACTTTGAAAAATAGAATCAGCATGGCAATTCAGTAATATATAATTTCCTGTAAGTGAAAATAAACAAATCCCATGATGTGCCACGCTCTCGGAAATGTGGCCTAGAATTTGTCCTTGATCTTCATTGCACCATCCCAGCCACCTCCTTAGAAGTGAAAAGGGCTGGAGTGGAGGAAATAGAGCTTCTTTGAGAAGCCAACAATGGGGAAGATTTTCTTAATATCTGGGGTCTTCATTTTAAGGGAAATTGGGTTACTCACTGAGGTCATAGGAACTCCTCTGAAGGTATCCCAGGAAATGATTAAATCAAGCCTTCCTTGAAACTATGAGACATTTGATGAACTTTGTCACATTTCCATCCATAAGTGTCTGTTATTATTGAGAAAATGTGAAACCCAATAGTACTGCCAAAACAGTAATGCTACATTTAATATCTCACGTGTATCAAAGTGTTAGTCATTCAGGCATGTCCAACTCTTTGCAACCCCACAGACTGTAGCTTACCAGGCTTGGCAGACAAATCAAGTATTAATTAAGCCTCACATTAGATGATCCTAATTTCTCATTACAATTTATTGATTGGGTAGCAGTAAAACAAGAAAAGAATAAACAAACCATGAGAAAAATCTAGGTTTGGGAAAAATATTTTTATCATTATTATTTATATAAACTACACAGACTAACATTCCCCTTAAATCAATACAAGCGTTAAATAACAGTATTTCAACATTGAGCTTCAGCCTGTCTGTAGTTAAAATGAGTGAAGAGGAGAAGCACCAAAGTTAGGTCTTGTTTCTTTTACCAAAGCTAAGCTTGACCTAAATACTCTGTGGCACTTACGAAGACATGGTTCCATACGAAAGTCAGCTCGACTGACTGTTTCCTACCACTGAGCTTGGAAAGGAGTCCAGCAGTAACTGTGGACCACTCTTCTGTGTGTGTGTGTGTCTGTAGCCCAACAGGCTGAGCAGACAAATCAAACCTCACATTAGATAATCCTAATTTCTCATCACAATTTCATCATCTCATCTCATCGCAGTCTCAGACACAACACTAAATTGTGTCTGATTCTTTGCAACCCCATGGATTGTAGCCCACCAGGCTCCTCTGTCCATGGGATTTCCCAAGCAAGAATACTGGAGTGGGTTGCCATCCTCTTCTCCAGGGGATCTTCCTGACCCAGGGATCAAATCCAGGTCTCCTGCATTGCAGGTGGATTCTTTCCTGTATGAGCCGTCACGAAGCAATATGTCTGTATCCCATCCTCCAACGGATCTTCCTCAGTGCAGTGGTGTCAATGTACCTGTGCTTCTTGCCTATGAATTCCACTCAATCACATTAAAAGAATCAATACTATTTGGCTACTGATTTTCATAAATGACTATAGAACTTAGTTTTTCAGACCTGAGAGATTCGTGATGGACTCAGCCTACTCTCAAAAGATGATCAGAATCCATAAGTTCCTGCTTAGTCACTTCTCAAGAACATCAGTTGCCTTCTAAGATTTATTCCAAATCTCCTGGCAGAGGATACACTGCTATGCTTTTTTTAAAAATTAGTTTTAGGCCACTAAATATAATTTATACCCAAGCTCTCAGGCCAATTACTCCTGGAAAAGTTTTCTGTTACCAAGATAATGTGTCAACTGTCTTCTAAGATAACAGTACAATTGACCTGTCAAAATACACCTTGTATTTATAGAAAATATGTTACCTTATTAATGGTTTAAATTTAACTGACTTTCCCACTACTCACTACTCCCTTCTTTATTAATGTGAGACACAGGACAGTTTAGGAGCCTATGAAGTCTGTAAAGGGTTTTATGTCTTTTGAAGAGGTAGCTCAGGGGTTACTTCGAAGATCAAAACTTTCAGTAGAGTTAGCATAATAAATTCTTGGGTATGCAGTGAAAAATTTATAAGTGAAAAAAAAAGATTTGACTTAACCTATAGCCACAAATTATATCTATACATAAATATATATATAAGATACTTATATATATGTTTATTATTAGGCAAAAGTCATCAGTAAAATTCTGTGATCATGCAAATTATAAAGACAAAACCAGAGACATGGTTAAGCACGTACTTTTCTCATTTTCCTTTGTACAATAGTCTCTAATTTGGAACAGTAGTAATAAGTCAGGCTAATCAGTTTTCTTACCAAAATAATAAGCATTGATTGAACTGAAGAATTTTCTATTTATGACTCACTGTGCCTGCTTTTAAGCATTTTGAAAAGCAACATGTTTCTTGCAAAGTCATCATTTGATCCAGATGTTAAACGGATTCTCTAGGTTAGATCATCCAGCCATGTAATTGAAACTTGTTTTACTTTACAATTCAGCTCATCATATTTCTTTTCTACTATCTTTGGTTTCTTTGACTTGATGTCAGTTGACATAATTATGAACATTGCCTTCAATTGCGTATATGAATTTTGTCTGTTGGGATCTCAACTCGACAAATTCTAAATACTGGAAAGTGAAATTGAAGTCGCTCAGTCGTGTCTGACTCTTTGCAACCCCATGGACTGTAGCCTACCAGGCTTCTCCGTCCATGGGATTTTCCAGGCAAGAGTACTGGAGTGGGTTGCCATTCTTTGATCGTATGGCCTCAAACACCTGCTCTGCACTGGGCTTCGATCCCTGGGCTTGGAAGATCCCCTGGAGGAGGACAGGACATGGCAACCCCCTTCAGTATTCTTGCCTGGAGAACCCCTATGGACAGAGGAGACTGACGGGCTACAGTCCTTAGGGTTGCAAAGAGTCGGACACGACTGAGTGACTAAGCACAGCACTGTACTGGTGACTGGCAGACTTCATGTCCACTCCACCCTTTCCCTTGAAACACAGGTCTATATGCAATTGCCCACTTCACATCTCCATCTAGATATACATTAGGCATTACAAACTTAATATGACTAAAACTAATGACTGATCTTCACCGTCCTACCGAATATCTTCTCCCCCTCAGTTCATTGCAACTCCACTCTTCCAAAGTCTTTGCCCCAAATCAGTGGCTTCCTCTTTAAATTCTCTTTCCCTCACGACCCACATTCAAACCATAAGTAAATTCTATTCATTGCTGTTGTCCAGTCACTAAGTCATGTCCAACTCTTTGCAACCTCATGGACTGCAGCACTCCAGGCTTCCCTGTCCTTCACTGTCTCCAGGAGTTTGCTCAAACTCATGTCCATTGAGTCGGTGATGCCTTCCAACCATCTCATCCTCTGTCATCCCCTTATCCTCCTGCCTTCAATCTTTCCCAGCATCAGGATCTTTTCCAGTGAGTCGGCTCTTTGCATCAGGTGGCCAAAGTATTGGAGTTTCAGCTTCAGCATCAGTCCTTCCAATGAATATTCATTCTACCTTCAAAATAGTTTCAGAATCTGGGAACTGTTCACCAAGTATACTGCTGCTGAGCTAGTTCAAGTTTCCATTAGCTCTTGCGTGGATTATTGGGATAGCCTCCTGCATGGTTCTTTCTTTAATCCTTATGTCTTACAGTTTATTCTTACCATACAATAGCCAGATGGATCCTTCTATAAGTTAAGTCATTCTATGCTCTTCTCTGTCTCCAAAGCTGTAATGGTTTTCCATGGCATTCAAAGTAGTGGACAAAAACCCAATACAACCTCCAGGGTTCTACGTGATCTCTCCCCAACCCCTGCCCTCAACCGTTCTGAGCTATGCCCTGCTACTCTCACTCCGGCAGGGATCCAGGTATCTGGGTTGTGAAGAAGGAGAGGATTGAGGAATGAACCATGATCATAGGCAAAGTGTTTAGATTCTATGGAGGGCTTTTTTTCCCCAATGAGTTTTCTGCATGTCTGATTTATGATGACAGGGAGAAGCTTGGTTACAAAGAGAAGCAGCACAACTCCTGGCCATAGCAACTGTGCACTCACTGCCTCCTCCCAGGACGAAGATTGTGTCTCTCATGTTTGGCATTGTGTATACTAATGCAGCACCTAACATATAGCAAGAAACTAAAACAGATGCGACGTACGCTAAATTGCTAGAGAACACACAATTCTTTCAATAATTTTGGCAAATAGCCTTTTGGAAAAAATCATGTCAGTGGTATGCCATACCCAGTATCCATTACTTTCATGCTAGTTAGGGATGGGCTCACCAACACCACAACATCCCTAACACTGTTAGCATGGTAGTTCCTAGGTTCCCTTGTTAATAATCAGGACATTTAATTTAATGCTAAGTTATGTAAGTAGTTGAGAGACCTCATGTCTAAGCTTCGTTTTCAGGATTTCTGAATGAGAAACCGTCCCAACACAGCCCTTATTTGTGAAGAACGTGTTCTCCATGTCTTCGAGTTTTCAAGCAGTTTCTTGGTAAAAGTTTCTAAGCCAGAATATCTGTATATTCTCAGTGAAATTTCCCAGAATTTGTTTCCTGTATGCCACTGACCCCAAAGAGAACTCTTTTTCTACATGCTAAAAAGATAATTTGCATGAAGAGCTGTTCCTTTCATTTATGTGACAAGAAATCATGCAGGCTTACTGACTAGAAACTTCTCCTGAGACATTTCAAACATCAAATTGAGAAACACATTAGGGAGTTTCAGCATGAAATTTCATATCCAATATGACCCAGTATCAAGTCACCTAAGAAATAATAGTAATGAAACAGTGTTTGGAAAGGTGATGCAGCTATGAAATAGCATAAGCATCTATTCTTTTTCAGAATATAAAAATCTCTTTATAAATGTTAACCTTCAATCACGACTGGATGGTAATCAACAGTGCAATATCTGTAATATTTCAGCAGTTACAAAAAGTCCCAGTTTAAGCGTGGCCTGAATGTAAAGATTTTATGATGACATATATTTAGGTCCTACCAACTGAAGGAATGTATGTTTTATATTTCTCATTTTTCACATCACTAATTTATTTTACCCCAGGTGAAATAAAAGAACATCAGAAATCAAAATAACTAATCTTAAATGGTACGGACCTAACAGAAGCAGAAGACATTAAGAAGAGGTGGCAAGAATACACAAAAGAATTGTACAAAAAAGATCTTCATGACCCAGATAATCATGATGGTGTGATCACTCACCTAGAGCCACGCATCCTGGAATGCGAAGTCAAGTGGGCCTTAGGAAGCATCACTACAAACAAAGCTAGTGGAGGTGATGGAATTCCAGTGGAGCTATTTCAATCCTAAAAGATTATGTTGTGAAAGTGCTGCACTCAATATGTCAGCAAATTTGGAAAACTCAGCAGTGGCCACAGGACTGGAAAAGGTCAGTTTTCATTCCAATCCCAAAGAAAGGCAATGCCAAAGAATGCTCAAACTACCGCACAATTGCACTCATCTCACACGCTAGTAAAGTAATGCTCAAAATTCTCCAAGCCAGGTTTCAGCAATACGTGAACCGTGAACTTCCAGAGGTTCAAGCTGGGTTTAGAAAAGGTAGAGTAACCAGAGATCAAATTGCCAACAGCAATCATCGAAAAAGCAAGAGTTCCAGAAAAAACATCTATTTCTGCTTTATTGACTATGCCAAAGACTTTGTGTGGATCACAATAAACTGTGGAAAATTCTGAAAGAGATGGGAACACCAGACCTGACCTGCCTCTTGAGAAACCTGTATGCAGGTCAGGAAGCAACAGTTAGAACTTAGAACAGTTAGGACATGGAACAACAGACTGGTTCCAAATAGGAAAAGGAGTTCGTCAAGGCTGTATATTGTCACCTTG
This sequence comes from Cervus elaphus, assembly GCF_910594005.1. Lineage (NCBI taxonomy): Eukaryota > Metazoa > Chordata > Mammalia > Artiodactyla > Cervidae > Cervus > Cervus elaphus. The sequence continues at coordinate 30,565,600 of NC_057840.1, forward strand.
CTTATTTAACTTATATGCAGAGTACATCACGAGAAACGCTGGGCTGGAGGAAGCACAAACTGGAATCAAACATTGCCAGGAGAAATATCAATAACCTCAGATATGCAGATGACACCAGCCTTATGGCAGAAAGTGAAGAAGAACTAAAGAGCCTCTTGATGAAAGTGAGAGAGAGTGAAAAAGTTGGCTTAAAGCTCAACATTCAGAAAACTAAGATCATGGCATCTGGTCCCATTACTTCATGGCAAATAGATGGGGAAACAGTGGCTGACTTTATGTTTTTGGGTTCCAAAATCACTGCAGATGGTGACTGCACTCATGAAATTAAAAGACGCTTACTCCTTACAAGAAAGTTATGACCAACCCAGACAGCATATTAAAAAGCAGAGACATTACTTTGTCAACAAAGGTCCATCTAGTCAAGGCTATGGTTTTTTCAGTGGTCATGTATGCATGTGAGAGTTGGACTATAAAAAAAGCTGAGCACCGAAGAACTGATGCTTTTGAACTGTGGTATTGGAGAAGACTCTTGAGAGTCCCTTGGACTGCAAGGAGATCCAACCAGTCCATCCTAAAGGGGATCAGTCCTGGGTGTTCATTGGAAGGACTGATGTTGAAGCTGAAACTCCAATACTTTGGCCACCTGGTGTGAAGAGCTGACTTATTTGAAAAGACCCTGATGATGGGAAAGATTGAGGGCAGGAGGAGAAGGGGACCACAGAGGATGAGACGGTTGGATGGCATCACTGACTCAATGGACATGAGTTTGAGTAAGCTCTGGGCATTGGTGATGGACAGGGAGGCCTGGCATGCTGCAGTCCATGGGTTCGCAAAGAGTTGGACATGACTGAGCAACTGAACTGAGCTGAATCTTCAACTTTTCAAAAAGTCCTCAAAGTAGCCAGTTTTTTCATAGTGTTATCTGCAGTATCCGTTGTATGCATTATCCCCTCTATTTCTAATACTTTTCTACCTTGTTAAGAGAATTCCTACTCCTTCTTCAAGGATTCCTTCAGGTGTCAATCCCTGTTCTACCTCCTCTGAGGAACTTCCCACTCACCACTGCAGCCTTCACTAGGGAATCATTTTCACTTTCCCTTCTGGCCTTAACAGTGTTTATCATATTTATTCCATCCAAACTTCCCAGGTGGTGCTGGTGGTAAAAATCCACTTGCCAATGCAGGAGCTGCAAGAGATGTGGGTTTGAAACCTGGATCAGGAAGATCCCCTGGAGAAGGAAATGGCAATCCACTCCAGTATTCTTGCCTGGGAAATCCCACGGACAGAGGGGCCTGGTGGGCTACAGTCCATGGGGTCGCAAAGAGTCAGACATGACTGAGCAGAGAATCTTTCTTACTAGACTGTGATCATCTGGATGCCAGAGACCATTTCTTTTAACCTCCAAATTCTCAGTGCAAAACAGACAAAGCGTTAAACAATGTTTGTCTAACAAGCAAACAAACCTTCCCTTTTATAGAATCTATGCTCTGCAATCTTGAATATGTAGTGACATACCACTGTGATCTGAGCCACAGTCAGAATGGCTCTGCTGATGAGCAAGTCACGCTCACTGTGCATTTTCTGGCATCTGGGCTGATGTTCCTGGCCAGAATTGACTTCATATAGATCGAGGATGGCCTTTATAGGAGAAGCTGCCCTATCAACTTCAGGAGCAAAGAGTATTGATCTTTCTTAAAAGTGGGATCACACTATCTGTTCTCATGTAGATTATTTCTAGCAAAATCCCATCCTCACTGAGACTTGCCGGACAGTGGAGAACAGAAGGGGTCATCAGTAACCATTTCCCACCCATTTCTTTTGTAAGAAAATTACCTTAAACCAATTATCTTTAAATCGCTGCTGACCTCAAACCAAAGCAACAAGGTGACCGAAGCCTTGACCCACCACCATGCTCCCAGCGCACAGAAACTCTAGACTGTGGCTTTACATAAGCATTGACCCCAAAGGCACAAACCAGTAAAAGGATGGCACTGACTTGAAAATCAGAGACAATGAGTTTAACTGGTACAGATACTAATTTCACTACTCTCAAGAACATTATTTCATCTCAACAAGTAAATATGTGCACCAAGATGCTTTCTTGACTTGGTATTCCTGCTCCATCTGAAGCACTTTGCAAAGGCCAGCAAATACTTTGGCCCTGGGAGGGCGCGGTAGTAGTGGCTTTAAAAATCCTAGATCAAGCTGGTGAGGAGGAGACAAAGAGGGTGTCTTTGGGTCAGGCTCCAAAACACAGGTTCATTTTGTTAGTGTGACTGATATGTTGTGATTCTATTAGAAACACTGAGAAGGGGGATACTGGATTTTTCAGGAGTCTTCACATGCTAATAATTGTTCACCACTGACAGTTGAACAATTTAACGCATTGGAAAATAAGTCTGTATTTCAAATCCTCTACGCTGTGGAACTTAGTGTTCCCAGCTTGTTCTATTTTTGCCGTTGGACCATTTCATTTTGGAGACACACTTGGGGAAGATGACAGCATTAATTTAGCTAACAACATTCATTTTGTTTTCATTAGTTGTTTTTGTAGTTTCATATTTTGATGCTGAATCTGATAAATGTATAATACCCAGAGGGTGCCTCTGTTTGTATTAATAAGAGCATCTCATTCACACTTCATCAGTGATAGAACAGCTCAGCTCCACTGTCAAAGGAGCATGAATCAGAAACAGTTCATGAGAGGAGAGATGTTTATCCTGCAGATGGAAACCACAGGGAGGGTGAGGTGAGGTGGGAAGTGCAAGGCACTCTGTAGGGAGAGTAGACATGGGTATTCAAAACAGCTGACGTATGCAAGTCAATGAAACCAGCTAAACCTCAGTCATTTCATCTGCAAAATGGGTATGAGTCAGTTATGCTATAAAAAATCTATGATTCTATAACTATATACTTGCATACATTGAGTTTATAATGGTATAAACACTATTTAATTGAGCAACAACGACCCTTGTGATAACCTAACAGAAAACATTAAAAAGGAGAAATGTATGGTGCAAATAAATTTTCTAAGTCAATAAATTATAATAACCATTTATTGAATGCTTGTGTGACAGACATTATGCTTTTTATTCGTGTTATATTACTTAATCACCAGTATCAGACTGGGTAGCATCACCGACTCAATGGACATGAGTTTGAGCAAATTGTGGGAGATGGTGAAGGACAGGGAAGCCTGGCGTGTTGCAGTCCATGGGGTCTCAAAGAGTCAGACACAACTAAGCAACTAAACAACAACAACAAATCATATGGTTCTATGGGTATTTCAACCTTATTTAAAAAATTCAAAAATCTAGCCTCAAAGGTTTTAGGTAGCATGCCAAGTCATATAGCTAGAACCAAAAGTCGAATCCAGAACTCTGTCTTCCAAGCCCAAGCATTTACCTACATCTCCTCTGAGTTAAATTCCACAGCAGCTACATTTATAAAGTTTCATTTTTCAAGGGTACATTGCAATCACAAATGCCTATCACCATGCCACACAATTGACACACCATTTTGTCATCGAATTGAATGTCCATCATATAATTTGTTCTACTACACTACACAATTGCTAGAACAAGGGGGGAAAAGGTAGCCTTGGAAATAAAGGCTTTGGGAAACATTCTAAGAAAGAAATAATAAGTGCTTGAATTTATTTTATCATTTGTTTATGACTGTTGACTCAAAATGCCTATGTCTGGGAAAGCATGTCTATCCTTCCTTTAATACCCTCAACACACTAGATGAAATCATCTTTACCTGTGTGTTTACCTCACTAGACTTAATATTTCTGAAAATGAGGGCCTAAGACTTATTTATCTTTAAATTCCCAGTAGGTAATCCAAGTTATATATAGAATAAACAATAAACATTGGCTGTATACATAATTTAATGAAAAAGCATTTTCCCCAAACCAATTTATCCTGAAAATTCACCTTGGTATCTCTTCCTTTGTGTGTCTCTCAAAAAACAAACAAAAAAGTAAAAAAAAGAAAATGTTTAATTCCACTTGCATAGAAAAGAGAAAGTAGCTAAGGCAGAAAAGGAAACTGAATATTTAAAATAAGGTTGAGCTTCCATGCAGAGGAAACAGTGCTATCAGCCTGAAAATAAACCTTACTGAAAGTGAGGTAACCTGAAAACTTTTTTTTAATGCATATGTTCCTTATTTGATATAATTTATAGGAAAAATTTTAATAGTGTTTTCTATGAGATGACTTATAATGACTTCGAGTAATTTATCCAACTCTACCAAAAGAAATTTTGAAAAGTAGGCCGCCATTGTTAAGATCCTGATGACTGATGGGAACTGAGCCCATTAGCAGCTGAGTGAGCTTGGCCTGAGAAAATACCAATGAACCCATTAATTCTTAAATTATGGTGTGAAGACTTAAAGGTGTGAAATGAGATCAGAAATAAGAGTTCTGCTGTCATGGTAGGATCCTTATCTTTGATTATCTTGGGGGCAGGTAGGCTGTCTTGCTCTCTTCCCCACTCCCCTTCCTCATCAGTATCCTAGAGTAAATAATATCCCAGTAAAGTAAACATATATGGAAAATAAATCTACAGTTATCCCAGGTTACATTTCTCATATATTTAGAGAGCATGTCGACGTCAGTGGCCATGATTCATAAATAAAATGACCATTGCTCCTTAACCATGCTCTTAAAATTGTGTACAAAAATAGCTACTTTAGTTAAATCCCTGCTGAGACCTTCTGTTGTCTTTGATGATTCAGAAGGACTGTTTGGTGTTTAAAATCTTCAATGCCTTCTTTTCTAGTCTTTTTTTTTTTTTATTATTGTTTTGCATGGGAGAATAGAAAAGTCTAAGTCGTACTGCCAGGGACTCACATTTGCATAATTTCTTTTTTCGATGCAATTTAAAGGTGCCATCTTATGATGAAGAAAAAAAAATGAAATCAGTCTTTGGCACAATGGGAATAATATTGTGTAATCCATAATAATTTTGCATAAAAGTATTTAATTTTAAGTGATTGTGATAACATCAAGTGGTACTATCTTTGTATTTCTCCTGCTTTCATTAAATTGCTCTTTTAGCTGTGTCACTAAACAGACAGAAGTATTGATAGGTATCTGAGCTTGTAAAAAATCAATGAGCAAAACTCATTGTGGTTTTTTCCAGTTTCTCCCTGCCCTAGATCTCTCCTCCCTTTGCTGCCTTTCTCTGTGGCCCAGGAGACAGATCTTTGCCCTTGCATCAGTCAGGCTCCAGTTAGTCCCTAGAGGGGCAGTCAATGGGAAGCACTCCTCATAGCAGATTAAAGGAGGAGAGGGGAGTAAGAAGGTTGGGAAAATGTTTCCCTCTCCCTCTCTGCTCTGAGTGGCACCCCCAGCCCAACAACTACAGCTCCTTCTCATTTATCAAGCTCTCTCTCTGATTCCAGATACATCATTTTCTCCCCATTTTCCTTTAAACCAGGGTGTGGTATCAACTTCCCGCTGTTGCCACTCTCTGTGTCTAATACCCTTCCCCTTTCTACCCAAGTAAGTTACATCCTGCATTAAATTCTCTTTTATTGGAGTTTAATCTGTTTCCAACCAGGTCTTGACTGATCAAATTGTGAACTTGAAAGTAGATCAACTTAAACTTTTCCCATTCCAATCGCTTAACTCTGTTGAAATAGCTATGAAAATAACACCCCTTCTTTTTGTGTAATTGAGGCTGAAGTGAAACAGGTCAACAGTAATGTAGCCAGAAGGGATCCTTAATATTGGTAATCAGGAAGCATACTGATGGTCGTGAATGTTGTACACTGGAGAACTGCATCTCCTTGCTCCCACTTTGGGGTCACCCTTCTTGCTAATCTGAATGGGACATCATCTGCCCTTTTACTGTAGAGAGAACAGAGAAGGAAAGAGCAATACTCAAAGGTTAGAGAGCAGTGCCAGAGAGGTAATACCTTGGAATCTGAGACAAAAACTCAGTAACACTGATCAGGTCTTGATTGAAAATTTTTTACATTTTCATCAGAAATTTTTTGCATTAAATTGTTAAAATACTGCATTTTAAAATTATTCATCTTGGTTACTGAGTTTTTTGGTACCCCCTTGTATTTTATACCCAAAGTGAGTGCCTCATTCACCTCCCCCTAGTCCAAACCTTTTTAGAAATCGCATGAAAATGGAAAGTTGTTGCAAATTGAAGGACAGCCAAGGTTAGACTGTAGTAGTTATTAAAGATGCAAATTTGGAATTCAGACACACGTGAATTTTTCCCCTACCACTTACTAGTTATGACCTTGGACAAATTTCTTAAACTCTCCCAGCCTCAATTTCCTCATTATAAGTTGAAGATAATAATATAGGTCAACAAACCCTAATCTATATTACAACATGTAAGGAGTTCTTAGAACCAAATGATCGTTCATACCTTTGGCACAAACTAATTTGCAGCAAATTCTGACTGAATTGAAGTAAGGCAATTCATAGTCTGTATTTATCCTATACATAAAGCAAATTACCTATGGGGTACTGCCTCAGATCTCACTGGGGGTGATAAAAGCTAATGTTAGACTCACCATTTAGCCTGTCTGAAATCTGAAATTTCTGAATTCAAACACTTAGATGAGGCCAAGTGTTTCGGATAATGACTGTGAACCTGTCATAGCTCTCTGTGAGGATTCAATGAGATGCCACATGAGAGGACATCAGAGTGGACCTCCTGCTGACACGTGCTGGAAAACGAACTTTCCCAGAACCCTGGAAACTCAGAAGCAGAGATTCCATTTTAGGCCCAGACACAGCTTGCTGGCAGATGAGAACTTGCAGACACTGAGTTGGGTTCTAGAGGCAAAAAAGTTATAAAAATCCTTCCAGAAAATGACGTAAACCCTGACTATTAAAGGGCAGTGACATGGCAAGAATGAAGATGTGTCCTCTTTGTGTGGCCAGGGCCCCAGGCAGCTATAGGCTCTTGTTAGATTTTGGGGGGAAGCCAAGGAAGCCATGCTGGCGTATGCTGTGTCTGCTCCTATCCTGGGTGGCTCCCTCCCTTCTGATCAGGTTTGCATCTTTGGCTAATTAAATTAGGGACTTCATCTAACTGCGCAGTACTGCAGTATGTGCCTTGGGAGTGGGTCTCTTCCTATCCATTGTAACCTGGCTGAAGCACTGCAGTGCTCAATAAACATGACTTATTAATGTCATCTTAATCATGATTGTTTCCTAACTGGCAACAGGCATTTTTCAAAATTGAAGCTTTCTTAGAAATCAGTTGATTTACTGTATAATCTTTGAGCAATTGCAGATGCAGAGACTAAAATTTCACTGTAATTATGACTAAAAGCTTGATTGAAGAAAGTGAAAACGTCATCCCAGCCTGGGGAGGGATGGGAACTATATCAGCAGACCATGAATGATGAAGAGACATCTAGACTGGACTATAACAGAGACAATTCCTTTAATGTTAAATGACTAAGGATTTTATCAATTTCCAATAAGAATTAGAAATTAATTTCAAAGCCTGCTGTATATTCTTCAGAATTACTTATTTTTAATTATGCTTAAATTAACTGGTAAGAACAGTATAGAGTTTTTATTTCACAGGATGAGTTTAGTCACTCTCATTTTTTTTTTTTTTTTGCCTATCCATTGTCTTCATAATTTTGATGATTAATCTGATTGAGGGCCCCATCTGCAACTTCAATCAGAATTATAGTGCTCAGAATGGGCAACACAGATTAGAGTGACTCTCAATGGTAGCCTTGTATCAGGCAGGAGAATTACTTGTGAAGATGACTCAATGCATGGATACAAACACCCCCTCAGATTTGCTGCTGATGTTAAGAGGAGTTTGTTTTCTTAACAGAGTCATCTGACAAGATGAACAATGGAGCACATCACTTGACTTACTGTCCCTCAGCTTTATTTATAAAATTAGGAATTTGAACTAAAAGATATTTTCAATTTATTTTCTTTTTGCAGAACTCTTTCCTTGCATTACTTTTAATTGGGAAGCCCAAACATAACATAAAAATAGAGGCTTTCTGTTTGAAGTGGAAGTTGAGGTACAAGTGACCCTTCTTATCCCTAGAGTGTCCGCCTCCTCTTAGTATAAGGTTCCAAAAGGTCTTATGAGAATCAATGGGCTAGATGGTTCCTAAAAAAGAATCCTTTTTGCTCTAGCACTCTCTAAATTCACAAACCTATGAGACTCTAATAGTTACCATTTACTACATGTCTAATGTTTAAGGCCTGTAGTAAGCATTAATACGCAGTATCTTAATTGAGCTTTAGATAGACCTTTTGCAGGGAGAAATATCAATATGGTTGGATGGCGTCACCAACTCAGTGGATATGAATTTAGCAAACTCTGGGAGACCGTGAAGGACAGGGAAGCCTGGCGTGCTGCAATCCATGGAGTAGCAGAGTCGGACACAACTGAGCCACTGAGCAACAAGAAGAAAGACTTTGCAAGGTAAGGATGATTTATCCCCTGAAACAGAGTAAGGAACTGAGGCTGTAGAGTGAAGTCACACAGCCGGCAGGTGCATCTCCAGGATTCAAGCTCCGATCAGCTGGTCCCCAAAGCCCATATGCAAACCAGCATGTCTATCAGGGAATCTGAAAGAGGGAAAACCAGCATGGTGAATAAATCGCTGGAAAGAGTCTGCCTGAAATTCATCTTAAAAGAACCTGGTATTTATCTTTCAATGTGTTAGTATGGTATATCACATTGATTGATTTGCAAATATTGAAGAATCCTTGAATCCCAGTGACAGTTACTCAGTTTCACCAACTTACACCCTACGAATCCAGATAGCAAATGATTAGGACACTGCTTAGGGGCCGTTATCCATCTCCGACCATTTCACTGTGGACCCATTTAGGGGAGCAGATAAGGGCATAATATGGCTGTTCCTGCTGCCACTGGCTAGCAGTCCTCAGGCAAGAAAAAATGGGAAAGTACTGCTACTTTGAACAAAACATTAGACGGTGAGTCTCTTTTACAGAAAGATGGTCCCAACTGGATTTGAAAAGGATGGCCCTTACTTCTATTTTCTCATTGAAATTCTTAACTATTAAGTACCTGCTTTGGTCATGCTTTATGAATATACAAAAATCTGGAAGTCCAAGATGGTAATTTTATTTAGGGTTTCTATCCAAGTAGTACTTGGACAAATGACTTCTATATTAGTTCAGTTTTGTTTGTTTGCTGGTTGATTGTGTTTAATGATTATCTTTAAAGAGCTCTTGGCAGATCTGCCCAGACAATATTTGTAATTTCAAGTGTAAATCCAAACATTAGAGAGATCAGAACATAAATACTAACAATTTTCAAGCAGTGGCCTGAGGTTTTACATAGTTTTATGTAGGTTTTAGAGAAGGGAATGGCAACCCATTCCAGAAGATTTTAGGGCTTCCTGGGAGGCGCTGGCGGTAAAGAACCTGCCTGCCAAGGCAGGAGACATGTGGGTTTGATCCCTGGGTCCAGAAGATCCTCTGTAGGAGGGCATGGCAACCCACTCCAGTATTCTTGCCTGGAGAATCCCCATGGACAGAGGAGCCTGGTGGGCTATACAGTCCATAGGATCTCAAAGAGTCAGACATGACTGAAGCAACTTAGCACACACACATGTAGGTTTAATGTAGTTTATGTAGGTTTTTCATGTAAAGGCCATTTGCTCCTCTCTATAATTCTTTAGGATGGTGGTCCAGACACCGTTATGTCATTCCTCTTCTGTGCAAGGAGAAAGTATATCAAAAGGTTAAGAAACTTGTTCATAATTGTGCAAGTGACAGCATGACTTGAACTCAGGTCTCTGATTTAGAGTCAATATGCTGAGGTTATCTGCAATAATTTGCCCTAGCCATCAGAAAGTCTCCATTTTAGTCACTGTCATTTCTCTGTCATTAGTTCCTAGCTCTAACTAGATAAACACATAGTGGATGCTCTGGAGGTCTGACTGCCCCATTCCTTAAAACTGATCACGTGGCATTTCCAGGTGGCGTCATTAGTGTTGTAAGTTCTAGAAATGCAGCCTATCTTACTCTGGGGCATCCGGCTACAGTTAGAGAACTTCTAGGTCTGGTCTGTTTGACAGTCCACAAGGTGGGCTATGAACACCTGATCCTATTAGGCTCACTGTGTTTTATAGATGTGGGGGAGTGATGGGGGGAGAAAATAAATGAGAAAAAAACCCACAGATTAGGCAGTATATCTTATTTGCAATTTTCTGCTTTCTTTACTCCCAGTTCATCTCTTGTAGCTGAACCAACAATCTATCTCTTTCTAAATGAGGCTATTTAGCCAGCATACCCAGTGATATTTGTGCCTCATATAATAAATCCTCTGTTCAGAATGATCCTAATAATGCAATCTTTTCAACTTCGGGGGAGGAAAATTAGCCTTTTGTTAGAATAGGCATTTCTATAATTCGCTTTCAATCATTTGACTGTCAGTAACCACATATGTGGGCTTCCCTGGTAGCTCAGCTGGTAAAGAATTTGCCTGCAATGCAGGAGACCTCGGTTTGATTCCTGGGCTAGGAAGATCCCTTGGAGGAGAGCATGGCAACCTACTCCAGTATTCTTGCCTGGAGAATCCCCATGGACAGAGGAGCCTGGTGGGCTACAGTCCATGGGGTCACAAAGAGTCAGACATGACTGAGCAACTGAGCACACAGCACTACCATATATGTGCCTGAATCAATTTTGGATCAGACCTTAGGGTGGATCATTGGGAAGGAATATCAGGATGATGAAATAATAGAACAAACATAACCACAGCTCAAATGTATAACACTTTCACCTCTCTCTTCTTAACTTTTCAAACCCAGTTTTTGTCCCTATCAATGAATACCAAAATAGCATTATTAAAAGAGATTATTGACCTCCTAACCATCCAAACAATGGCCCTTCTTCAGTTCTTACTATTTTTGAACTCTGCATAGCATATGACTCTGGTAATCTTCTTAAAAATGGTCTCCTTCTTTGAGTTTGGGAATATAAAGCTATTGCATTTTTTTCATCCTTCTCGAAGTCCTGAGTTTTTTTGTATGTTTTTTCTTCACTTGCTACTAATGTTAATTGTTTTTCCTTTTCTCTCTATTTACCATCTATTTCAGATGTCACATCTAGTTTCTAGCTCAAATATAGTTATATGGAAGGCCTCCAAATAATTATAAATTTCCTAGCCCAAAGAAATAAAACAATCGGAAAAAGATACATAGGCAGTGAGTAATCCACACACTGCTAGTCACTCACTGGAAAGAGAATCTATGTGTTTCCTGGGAAAGGTATAGATTAGACTTAGAATTTATGAACTGTTCAAATTTTTATTCTTTGTTAAAGCTAATAGTGACTCCCTTCTGCTTTTGGAGTTTGGGCAAGTTTCTTAAATCCTCTTTACATAAACTTTGCCTCTTTTTCCTCATTCTGAAAACATAGGGACTTTTATTACCTGGATTTGATATCTACATTAATATTAGAGTTATGGGGTTTTGAATATTGACTCATTTCTTCCATGTCATGCTCCATAGAAGTAGGCCAATGCCCAGACAAGACTTAAGCAAGAAAAACTTACAAAAACTAAATATGAACTCATATGAAAAATGTTAAAATGGAACTGTTTATGGTGTTTTTATGGATATACTTCCCAAACCTTTACTTGAATAAAGATTTTTTAAATATATAAATTGAAACATCCATGGTAATTTTGAGCGAGAGAGTACTGAAAGGAAGATGGGTCCCCCACAACTTTCTAGTTCAACCTCAGTTTCCTTAATTCTGAAACAGAATTATTATAAATGCCTGTTAAGGTTCTCGGGGGTACTAAATGAAATGATGTAAAATGCTTAGAACATTTTAATTCTTATAAACATTAGTTAATCTTATAATAGTGTCTCCATAATAGAAGAGGAGGACCAGGAGACTAAAATAAATCTAAATGATATAAAAGAAATCAGACTGTGATTTAACTGAAATCAGGAAGCCAAGTTCAAAACAGATCAAGATATCCTGTACTGTACTCCTATTCAGTATTGATGACAAGTATAATTACAACTATTGTGTAAGTTTTCTTACTTGTGTAATGGGCTTCCCAGGTGGCGCAGTGGTAAGGAACCCCCCTGCCAATGCAGGAGAAGCAAGAGATGCAGGTCCGAACCCTGAGTCAGGAAGATCCCCTGCAGAAGGAAATAGCAACCCACTCCAGTATTCTTGCCTGGAGAATCCCATGGACAGAGGAGCCTGGTGGGCCACACTCCATGGGGTCACACAGAGTCAGTCATGACTGAGCAGCTGAGCACACATCTGTGTAATAAGGAAACGAGCTAAACAATATGGCAAAATCCAGAATGGTTAAAAGCTCTCATACATGCGACAAGAAAAGTTAAGAATTTAAAGGCTGCCTGGGTGGTTTGTTGCTCTATGCAAGGTTGTCAAATAGGTTTTTGTATACTTGCTTACTTGCACCACTGGATTATTTGATCTTAGCTTTATGGAGTGTGCTATTAGCCTATGAAATATTGAAAAGAATTTAAAGCCTGGATATGAGCACAGGATAGTTATGAGAACCTGACCAGTGAAGCTTATCAGGTTTAGATGCAGGAAGGTAGGGGTCCGGTGCTCTGTATCTGCCATCCGTGGTAGTCGGTGGGTACTCAATTGCATTTGCATAACTGTATGGGTAGGGGTTTTTTTTCCCCCAAGTCTCTCTGAAACAAACCTGAATATAAATGCTTTCTGCCCCCTGAGAGTCTTAGTAGACTCAAATCTTCATGCAGTGAAAAGATGTTTCCCCTGCTTCAGAAATCAATCACTGCAAACAGCAGAGGGAACTTAAACTGCCTCATGTTGGTGTCAAGCTTAAAGAAAAGAAAAATAAAAATGTTGATACCTTGCTCCATGAGGATGAAAAGCAAAATCCTAGCAACTGACCTTTGACTGAGTAGTTATAGGAAAATGCTCTGTTTGCTCCCCTGAGCCAATTGAATCACAATGCTCTTTGTATCCTGGAAAAATATCAACTTCAGCTAGGAAAAAAAGAATAACTGAAGAGAATGTTTGAACAATGAATGGCTTCCTTTTAACCATATCTTTAGCAGGATAAGCCTAAAAGAGTAGGCCATTGACAAAACCCACATAACAGCTAACCTGTATTAGATTATTCCTAGAAGGTCTTGGATACATCTCCTAGAAAATGAACAAAGAAATCATGACACTATTTAATCAGTTTTCAATTATCTAAAAGTTGATAATCCTATTTGTGGATGGTTCCTATCTCTATTCTCCTTCTGCTGTCTCTGGCTGAATGCCTTTTGGCTATTACAGTGTCCATTTGCACTTTCATGTGAGGGGGCAGGGAGAGATGTCAGCAACATATAAACTGAGAGATCTGCTAAATGAGGCTTATGTATTAACTGTAGATCTAAAAATTCCATGCTTTTCCTGAAGTCATATTATGATGTCCTGCCAGCTCAAGGCTTTGTATTACCAGCATTCGATAAGTATTACTATGAAGAAAGTATAGTATAGTGATAGAAAGCCCAAGGCATAGAGTTGGGTTACCTCTGTTCACATCCCATCGCTAAAGTTCAAGTTGAATGACTGACTTGCTAGACCACTTTATGCCTTCATTTCCTTATCTGAAAAATAGCATTGTAATAGATTGTATTGTTCTCAAAGTACCGATTGAAGGGGTAAAGTATGGAAATGAGAATGAGCCAAGGGAGAGAGACTAATTAAATTCTGCCATATTCACAGCTCCCAACCAACAGTAACAAGGGCAGCTATTTATGGTGGAGAAAATATATACACTTTCCCAAACAGAAAGTTCACAGACCATGTGACATTCTTCCCAAGCACCCTTTCATTAATGTGATTAGTTCACCATAAAGAAAGTTTATCAATAATTGTTGTATGCTCCTTGGCAGGAAATAAATAACAAATGGGTCAACAGTGTCTTCAAAGAGGAAATTAAAAAATACTTTGAAATGAATGAAAATGAAAATATAACTTTCCAAAACCTATGGGAAGCAGCAAAAGCAGTTCAAGAGGAAAGCTCACAGCAATATAAGCCTAGCTAATAAAAAAGAAAAAGGTTAACAATCTAATTTTACACCTAAAGAAATAGAAAAAGGACAGGCAAAGCCCAAAGTTAGTAAGTAGAAGGAAGAAAATAATAAGGATCAGAGATGAAATAGAGACCAAAACAATAAAAATGATCAATGGACTTAAGAGCTGGTTCATTGAACAAAGAAAACTAATAAACTTTTAATAACACTCATCAAGAATGTGTTTTGGCCCAAATAAATATAAGCAGAAATGAAAAAGAATTACTGATATAATAGAAATACAAAGAATCATGAGACTACTACTAACGATTATATCAAAATAAATAGGACAACCTAAAAGAAATATATAAATACCTAGAAACTAACAGATCAATTACTAGTAAGGAGATAGAATCAGTAATTAAAAAACTTTCAACAAACAAAAGTCCAGGACTAAATGGCTTTACTGGTGAATTCTACTAAACATTGAAAGAAAAATTAATAACAATCCTTCTTAAACTTTTCAAGATAATAGAAAAGGAAGGAGCACTTCCAAACTCATTTTATGTGATCAGCATTACCCTGGTACTAACCAGTTCAGTTCAGTTCAGTTCAGTCACTCAACTCGTGTCTGACTCTTTGTGATCCCATGAATTGCAGCACACCAGGCCTCCCTGTCCATCACCAACTCCCGGAGTTTACTCAAACTCATGTCCATCAAGTTGGTGATGCCATCCAGCTATCTCATCCTCTGTGGTCCCCGTCTTCTCCTGCCCCCGATCCCTCCCAGCATCACGGTCTTTTCAAATGAGTCAACTCTTCACATGAGGTGGCCACAGTATTGGAGTTTCAGCTTCAGCATCAGTCCTTCCAATGAACACCCAGGACTGATCTCCTTTAGGATGGACTGGTTGGATCTCCTTGCATTCCAACGGACTCTCAAGAGTCTTATCCAACACCACAGTTCAAAACCATCAATTTTTCTGTGCTCAGCTTTCTTCACAGTCCAACTCTCACATCCATACATGACCATTGGAAAAACCATAACCTTGACTAGGCGGACCTTTGTTGACAAAGTAATGTCTCTGCTTTTTAATATGCTATCTAGGTTGGTCATAACTTTCCTTCCAAGGAGTAAGCGTCTTTTAATTTCATGGATGCAATCACCATCTGTAGTGATTTTGGAGCCCCCCAAAAATAAAGTCTGACACTGTTTCCACTGTCTCCCCATCTATTTGCCATGAAGTAATGGGACCAGATGCCATGATCTTAGTTTTCTGAATGTTGAGCTTTAAGCCAACTTTTTTGCTCTCCTTCACTTTCATCAAGAGGATTTTTAGTTCCTCTTCACTTTCTGCCATAAGGGTGGTGTCGTCTACATATCTGAGGTTATTGATATTTCTCCCAGCAATCTTGATTCCAGCTTGTGCTTCTTCCAGCTCAGTGTTTCTCATGATGTACTCTGCATATAAGTTAAATAAGCAGGGTGACAATATACAGCCTTTATGTACTCCTTTTCCTATTTGGAACCAGTCTGTTGTTCCATGTCCAGTTCTATCTGTTGCTTCCTGACCTGCATACAGGTTTCTCAAGAGGCAGGTCAGGTGGTCTGGTCTCTTTCAGAATTTTCCACAGTTTATTGTGATCCACACATATCAAAGGCTTTGACCAAAGACATCACACACACAAAAAAAAATTACAGACCAATATTCCTGATGAAGGAAGAACAAAGGTCCATCTAGTCAGTGCTATGCTTTTTCCAGTAGTCATGTATGGATGTGAGAGTTGAACTACAAAGACGGCTAAGCACTGAAGAATTGATGCTTTTGAACTATGGTGTTGGAGAAGACTCTTGAGAGAGTCCCTTGGACTGCAAGGAGATCCAGCCAGTTCATCCTAAAGGAAATGAGTCCTGAATATTCACTGGAAGAACTGATGCTGAAGCAGAAACTCCAGTACTTTGGCCACCTGATGCAAAGAGCTGACTCATTTAAAAAGACCCTAATGCTGGGAAAGATTGAAGGTGGGAGGAAAAGGGTACGACAGAGGATGAGATAGTTGGATGGCATCACTGACTCAATGGACATGAGTTTGAGTAAACTCCGGGAGTTGGTTATGGACAGGGAGGCCTGGCATGCTGCAGTCCAGGGGATCGCAAAGAGTTGGATATGACTGAGCGACTGAACTTAACAGAACTGAACTGATTCCTGAAGAACATAGATGCAGAATATCCTCAATGAAATATTGGCAAACAGATTCCAACAATACATTAAAAGATTATATACCATAGCCAAGAGAAATTTATTCTGGTGGTACAAGGATGGCTCAATATCCACAAATAAGTCTATATGATACACCATATTAACAAAATGAAGGGTAAAAATTATATGATCATCTCAAAAGATGCAGAAAAAGCACTTGACAAGATTCAATGTCTATTTATGATAAAACCTCTCAACAAATGAGTATAGCTAAGACATACCTCAACATATTAAAAGTCATACAAGACAAGCCCACAGCTAACATCATACTTAAGAATGCAAAGCTAAAAGCTTTTCCTCTAATATCAAGAACAAGACAAGGATGCCCACTTCCACTGTTTTTATTCAACACAGTATTGGGAGTGTTAGAAACACAGGAAACTTGTAAGACAAAGAATTAGTAATCCAAACTGGAAAGGAATTAATAAAACTGTCGGAATACATGATAGAAGAATACATGATAATATGTACGGAAAACTCTAAAGATGCCACCAAAAGACTGTTAGAAGTAATAAATTAATTCAGTAAATTTGCAGGATATAAAATTAATATACAGAAATCATCAAGGAAATGCAAATCAAAACCACAAAGATATCATCTCACACCTCTTAGGGTGGCTACTATCAAAAAGACAAGAAATAGGGAGGTGGGAGGGGGGATCGGGATGGGGAATAAGTGTAAATCTATGGCTGACTCATATCAATGTATGACAAAACCCACTGAAATGTTGTGAAGTAATTAGCCTCCAACTAATAAAAAAATTAAAAAAAAAAAAAAAGACAAGAAATAACAAATGTTGGCAAGTATGTAGAGAAAAATAAACCTTAGTGCACTGTTGGTGGGAATGTAAATTGATACAGCCTCTATAGAATCAGTACTGAGTTTCCTCAAAAAGTTAAAAATAAAATGACTACATGATCCAGTAATTCCACTTTGGGTATTTTTTCAAAGAAGTAAAAACATTAATTCAAAAATAATTATACTGTCCAACATTCATAGCAGCATTATGTAAAAGAGCCAAGATGTGGAAACAACTTAAGCATCCATCAATAGATGAGTGGATAAAGAAAATATGGTGTATTCATACAATGGAATAATACCCATAGAAAAGAATGAAGTCCTGCTGTTTGTGATAACATGGGTGGACATAGACAGGATTATGCTGAGTGAAATAAATCAGACAGAAGGCAAATACTCTATGTGATCACTTATATGTAGAATATGAAACAAAGAAGCAAAAACAGTTAATGAAGAAACATAACAAAACAGAGGTTGCCTGAATAGACCCAGGGAACAACTGGTGGTGTCAGACAGGAAGAGAATGGGGAAGATGGGAGAAATAGATGAGGGGAATTATGGGGTACAAACTTCCACTTACAAAATAAATGTCACAGCATGTAATGTACAGCATAGGAAATACAGCCAATAATATTGCAATAATTTGTATGGCAACAGATGGTAACTTGACCTATTGTGGAGACCATTTTGTAAAGTTTAAATTATCGAATCAATATGTCCTACATCTGAAACTCACATGATATTGTAAATCAATTACATGTCAATTAAAAAGCATGCACAAAGAAAGCAGGAAGAAATTAATAAAAAAATAAACAATAAAATGGTGAATTAAAACCGGAAAAACCATAGATTTAACTAGTAAACAGAAGGATGAAGAGTGTGAGGAGGATAACATTACTTAATCACATCCTGAGATTCTCTTCAAAAATCTCTGAAATATTCTTCCTCCTCAAATCTCCAAGATTTTCCTTTCTCCCATTGATACAAAACATAAAATTTTGCTTAGAAATAATACATGTTCCTAAAATGTATTCTTATTTCTAAAATGGGTAGACTGCTCTTAGAATTCAGCTCAGCCAAATTAATGTCACCAGACTCATACTAGGTAAGAAGGACTGGCATTCAAACAGGAGGTCACTGTTCAGTCTAATAAGGAAGAGAGAGCTATACAGAGAAATGCAGTTTTAGGGTAGTCGGCATTAGATAACAGAGTTAAGGAAACAATAATAATAATTTATTGTTTTCCTATTGCAATTGTATTCCTATTTAGACAATTTACTAAACAAGCTTTAGCCAGGAAAAACAAAAACTGAAGTGACACGATTTGAATTAGAATTGTGTATTAATATTGTAAAACCTATGACAAATCACTCAGTTTTCTTGTGCCTCAGCTCCCTCATCTCAGAAACTAGGAGAATGACTATACTCACAGTACTGAGCTCACAAGGCAAGAGGTTCAATGAGATAATGTTCCTGAAAACCCTTTTAAATGTGCTATGTGCAAAAGTTATTTTCATTAACACCATTAACATCAAAGTGTAAATGATTGTGAATTTCACAAGTATATTTGAAGTTCACACTCCCCTGGCTCTTGAAAACCATCTTTAGTCACCATTTTTTAAGTCAACACTTTCTTAAATGAATAGTGTACAAAGGATCTTGATTCCAAATTTAACAGCTGCAATCCTTCATCGTAAAACCATAGTCATACCTCAAATTAGTCCAGTGTATTGTCCAGAGAGTCAAGTTCTTTGTAACATAAATATTGAGGCTCTTTAGGATATGTTGTGCTTACTCTTTTAGACTCCATTATTTAGACATTCATGTTAATCATGTAATTGTAATGTGATTACATAACAATAGAAGTTCTTCAAACTGACCTCAGGTTAACAGATTCTGTTTATCCACAGATTTCTGCTACAAGAGGAATGCTCATGAATACACCTTTTGAATGCTGACATTCTTTTCGCATATTTGAGTGATATGCTAAGAGTCGATGTCTATTCCCAAACTCTTTAGGTGGGTTTTACTGATAATTATAATTATTGCTATGTACTTAAATTTATTAATATTTGAATAAACTGAAAATGTAAGTGGGAGAAATAGAATTGTTTCCACGAACTTGAGGTTGAATGTCTTAGAAAGATTCAAAAATAGGCAATCAATTTAAAAATTCACTATGAAATGAGTTGTGGACAAGATAATAATATATATAAAGTTAAGAGGGAAGAAGATAATAAATCCTAAAGGATTCTGAGCCAGTATTGTATCAGAAGTATCTCACTTAATCTATTTTCAAGAATATGGAGGACTTCCCTGGTAGTCCAGTGGCTAAGACTCTGCGTTACCAATGAAAGGTGCCCAGGTTCCATCCCTGGTCAGGGAACTAGACCTAACATGCTTTAACTAAGAGTTCTCATGCTGCAACTAAAGATCCTATGTGCCACAACTAAGATCTGGTATAGCCAAATAAATAAATAAATACTTTTGAAAGTTAAAAAATTCTCTAAAAAAGGAATTTGGAAATTTAGGATCATACCTTATGACTAATGCAATAAAGTAAATCAGAACTTTTATCCATGGACATGAATAGAGGAAGAATAGAGTCTAAATGGCCAAAGAATAGGCCTGAGTACTATCTCAAAAATTGTTGAATGAATATACTCTTCATGTCTTAAAATTTAACATTTTTTAATGTATGTAGGGATCGTTTTTATGATTCTGTTTTGACTTTTTTTAAATAAACTGAACAATTATGCAGTATTAAAATAATAGTTTGTAAACTGAAAGTAATTCAAAATGAGAACAAATATAAGAACACATACAATTATTTTAAAATTCCACTAAATAAATAAATATTAATTTATTCCCAATTCAGCCTCAGGTAAAATAATAGACACTTTGGGGAATAGAAACATGAGTAAAGTTAAGTAACCACTTTCAAGGCCCCGAAAACTCACAGACCTCTTACAATATGGGAAAGTTCTCCGATCCCTTTGTACCCACTGTAGAACTGTAAACACAGGCCTTTCCAGCTGGCGCTAGTGGTAAAGAATCTGCCTGCCAGTGCAGGAGACATAAGAGACACAGGTTCAGTCCCTGGGTGGGGAAGGTCCCCCGGAGCGGGGCATGGAAACCCACTTCAGTATTCTTGCCTGGAGATTACCATGGATAGAAGAGCCTGGCGGATTATGGTCCATAGGGTTACAAAGGTTTGGACATGACTGAAGTGAGTTACATGCACTCAGAAGTATAAACAAAGAAGAGAGCATTTTTGTTTACTACTCAGTTCTATAAGGATGAAAGTTGCAACCTGCTGCAGTCCTGACCAGCAGTGAGCTGTGAAAAAAAAAAAAAAAACTGAAGATAACAGGATGAAGCACTCTGTGCTTTGGACCAGCAGCTCCCTTAGATGGATGTTTATCTCAGGAAGGATTTTAATGAACCCTGATTATTGCATCTTCTCCTACACCAAAAAGCTCTAAGATCATTAAATTGAGATATTGCTTCTTGACTAGCAGTGATCTTTTACCAAGATGTACACTTGAGGGCAGGCTTCCCCAGTGGCTCAATGGTAAAGAATCCGCCTGCAATGCAGACTTGCAGGAGATGTGGGTTCGATCCAGTGGTCGGGAAGATCCCCTGGAGCAGGAAGTGGCAACCTACTCCAGTATTCTTACCTGGATAATCCCACAGACAGAGGAGTCTGGGGAGCTACAGTCCATGGAGTCACAAGAATCAGACATGACTGAAGGACTAAACAGCAAATACAAGCACTTGAGGGTGTGCATTTCCTAACCAAAAAATCATGTATTAATTGGCTTCTCTCTCTACTTTTCAGAACAGCTTCCTCAACTAAGTGGCTTCATCTGGGCTTCAGTGAACCTCAGTAAGACCCTGAATAAAATTTAACACACAACTTTCATTTCTCTTCACTTCAAATGGCATCTCGCCACATCTTGCACCCAAAAGCAATGTAAACCCTTCCTCATTCTAGTTCAGAATATACGGCCACTGACTCAGGAAATCTAACACACCATAAATTTAACTCATTACCTATTTTTAAAACTACATTCAGGTAACTTTTGAAAAAGTGAAAAGACAAAAAAAAATGATATAAATTCTTTGTCATTTTCAGCTACTTCCCTAAAACTAGATACATTTGCTATTTATCTTTTTTTTTTTTTTTAACTCATAAGCAATTTGAGTTCACTTTTTGTGAAAGAGTCTTCAGGAAAATACTCTGTCAAGGGCTTTGGGACAATCAAGATAAATGACACTTCTACATTTCACTCATACTAATCACCCTTTTATGAATCCGCCCAAAAGAATGCATTTCTCTGTGCTAGGTGGCTCTGTATACAGTCCTAATGGTGCTATCTTCTGAGTCCTCTCTGCTTCATGCATTATCACTTCATGCTCTATCCTGCTGCTTCCTTTCCACCTGAAATTCTATTCTCAGAACAATTCTGCTTGGGATTTTAGATACTAGAGATTAAAATTTTGAAAGAATGACATAACTGATTTTTCATGCAATCTTCCTCACTGTCATCTTGTAGACATTGATATTTGTCTATTTCTTCACTTAAAACTTAGATCATCTGTATGGATATATATATATATCCTCTCCAGTGAAATTGGCTTCTTCAAAGCCAGTTTTCACAACTATAAGCAGAAGAGTTGGATCACATGTCCGCCAAAGTCCTTTCAAATTCTCTGGCACTATGAGCATATCTTTTATATTTGTTCTCCTTAAAAACATTTTTTTAATTCCTACTGTAAGGTTAGGTATTATTCTTGATGTTGGGGAAACAGCAGTGACTGAGTGTATAACAAGATTCTGGCAGGAAAAGAAAACTTTACCACAGATGATATATATATATATATATATCATGGATTTGGAGGAATTTGAGGTTACCCAAATTCTGTTTGCTGTCAATATTTTCCAAAATCCACACAGATAATATGAAAGAAAGGAAATATTAGAATGAAATAATGGTACGGTAAAACTATCAAAGAATATGTTTTTTTATTGGAATATAATTGCTTTACAATGTTGTGTTAATTTCCGCTGTACAACAACATGAATGAGCCATATGTATACATATGTTCCCTCCTCTTGAGCCTCCCTCCCATCCTCCCCCATCCTCTAAGTCATCAGAGAATAGGTCTTTAAACTTTCTCTAAACTAGGCTGGAATAGAAAGGAATCATAAATAAGATTAAAATTTGATTGTTAACTTGATGTGATTGATGTGGTGGGGAAAATGACAAGGTCGGAGCTGACTTCTGGTTTTTCCACGTTTTTGTATTTGCTAGAACTTCAGATAATGAGGGTTTGTTGTAAAAATATATATGGAAAAAAGAACTAAGGGAATTTTTGCTAACCTAGTAACAGATATGTTCTGCACCTCAAAGGAGAGGAATAGAGTTTGAGAATTAGATGATTTAGGATCCAAAGTCATTTTACCACCAACATTAACTTGTCATTCTTTAGTTAGACAATCTCTTGCCAATATTATGACTCAGCTCCTCTCTCTAGTTCTACTGCTGGGTATCTTTTAGTTTCTGCTTAGTCATGACATCTGCACTCTGAACTTGAATGCATTCACAACCTCTGCACATTCAGTCTCTCTTTCAGTCACTACCATCTCTGTTACCTGACTTTCGGGTCTTTTCCAGCATCAGCTTTCATCACCAATTGGAACACTCTCTTTGTATTTTGCACTCAAATTCTCCAACAGAGAGAATCAGTCATCATTTTGTTTAGGCAGAGTTCTCATGCCAGATTTCTCATGGGCTGCTATCAGCCAATAGATGGATCCATAATACAACAGTCTGTTTTCCAACCCTGACCTAATCCGCTGCTGCTGGTGGTACACAATCATGGGATAACTGCCTATGCTGTGTTATTTATGTCCATCTATCAGTACCTAGAGCTGTGCCGAGAGCCCAGACTTCCTCCTCAGTGAACTTGGCTTCCTCGAGGCCTCATTTCCACATCTATAACAGGAAACATTGGATCATATGTCCTTTAAAGTCCTTTAAAATTCTAAGGTACTATGAGTATATATTTTGTATTTGTGCTCTTTAGAAAAATTTTTTTAGTTACTACTGTGAGATTAGGTATTAGTCTCAATGTTGGGGAAACTGCAGTAACTGAGGCACCAAGTGTAAAACAAGATTCCAGCAGGGAAAAAAAAGAAAAACAACCATATATGAGTGAAAGTGGCTCAATCATATCCAACTCGTTGTGACCCCATGGGCTGTAGCTTGCCAGGCTCCTCAGTCCATGGGATTTTTCAGGCAAGAATACTGGAGTGGATTGCTATTTCCTTCTCCAGGAGACCTTCCCAACCCAGGAATCGAACCCAGGTCTCCTGCCTCATAGGCAGTTTCTTTACTGTCTGAACCATCAGGGAAGCCTACCCTATATGATACCAATTAAACTGTTTTCATGAAAGAGCTGCTGAGATTATGTTAGGAAATGTTTAGGGAATAGATGAGGAAAGTTGAGCAGCAAGTGTGAGAAGCCACTACCACATCTAATGTTGAGTGGGCAAGGGGGACACGACACTAGATCAATGAGACTTTGAAACTTAGAGGAAGAGATGCCTGGAAGAAACAATAGTCACAGGAGATACAGATATTGCCCAAAGATAAGGAAACTGCCAGAAAAAGTTTTTCAATACCTCTCCTCACACTGTAGTTTACCACAGTTTCCCACTCACCGAATACAACTGAAAATATGAGAGAAAACGATTCAAAGTGATATAGTCTTTAGCCTCAGAGAGAACAATGCAGAGCCAAGAAAATGGAAAATGGTTGGGGGAGGGGGAACCAAATGGAAAATAATCGGTGCATGGATCTTACTGTCCAGTGGAGTCAACAGATAACAAAATTAAACTAAAATAAATACAAAAGAAAACAATGAACTAACTTTTAGTTTATTATTCTTTTCCCTTATGGCTTACTAGAAGACACTGAATATAGTTTCCTGTGCTATACAATAGGATCTTTATGTTTATCCATTCTATATGCAATAGTTTGCACTTGCTAACCCCAAAATGCCAATCCAACCCTCCTCCCCACCCTACTTGCAACCACAAGTCTGTTCTCTGTGTCTATGAGTCTGTTTCTGTTTCATAGATAAGTTCATTTGTGTCATATTTTAGATTTCACGAATAAGTGGAATATGGTATCTACTATGGTATTTGTGATACCATATGGTATAGTATCATATGGTATTTGCCAGATATCATATGGCATTTGCCAGATAT
Source organism: Cervus elaphus (assembly GCF_910594005.1). Lineage (NCBI taxonomy): Eukaryota > Metazoa > Chordata > Mammalia > Artiodactyla > Cervidae > Cervus > Cervus elaphus. The sequence goes on from NC_057840.1 coordinate 30,589,958, forward strand.
CATATGGCATTTGCCTTTCTCTTTCTGACTTACTTCATTTAGTGTGATAATCTCAGGTTCATCCATGCAGCTACAAATGACATTATTTCATTTTTTATGACTGAGTAATATTCCATGGTGTGTGTATACACACACACACACACACACACACCATGTCTTCTTTATTCATTCCTCTTCCAATGGATAATTAGGTTGTTTCCATGTCTTGGCTACTGTAAATAGTGCTCTATGAACATAGGGGTGCATGTATCTTTTTGAATTATAGTTTTTTCTGGATATTTGCCCAGGAATAGGATTGCTGGATCCTCCAGAAACTCTACTTTTAGTTTTTTGAGGAACCTCCATAATGTTTTCCATAGTGGCTGCACCAATTTACATTCCTACCAACAGTGTAGGAAGATCCCTTTTCTCCATACCCTCTCCAGTTTAGACACACTCTTATCTTTTAATACCTGTCAGTTCTGCATAGCTTTTGAAATTCATAAAATAGAGATCTTATATTCATTCTTTTCAGTCTTGCTTTTTACACTCAATAATACTTTTTAATATTTACCCATGGCGACACACATTGTTGTAGTTCAACTTCACTGTTAAAAAATGCTTCATTTTATGAATACTGTATAATTTGTTTATCCATTTTCCTAAGGACATTGTGTTATTGCCAATTTGTTGCTATTATGATACTGGTGCAAATATTCATCTATCTCTCTTTTGGATACACAAGCAGGTATTTATTTGTGATATATAATGCATGCAAGAATAAAATTGGTATATTATGTAGACTGTGCATGTTAAACTTCAAAAAATAGTACCAACTTGTTTTTCTTACTGGTTGTATCTGTGTATGCTCTCACCAGCAACATTTAAAAGCTTCCCTTAAAAAAAAAAAAAAAAAAAAAAAGCTTCCCTTGATTCCTGGACTCTCTATCATTAGATGCTATGGATTAAATGTTTGTATCTCTCGCCAAATTTGTATGTTGAAATCCTAGACTCCAAAGGGATGCTTACAAGTAGTCCTGAATTATAACTTGAGATATCACCATGATAAGAAAATAAGATGGACACTTGGCCTGACAGCTACTAAGACTTACTATTAATAGAATATCATTTATAATATAAACTAAATTATATTAACATAAAAATAGAAAAATTGACCAACAGATCAAGATGACTGTGAGATGGACTCACATTTCAGAGTTGATTATGTAATAAAGATGGTGCCACAAGTCAGACTGTTTAGTAAATGATGATAGGAATACTGTTCATTTGGAGAAAAATTCGTACATATCACCTACAAGAATGACGTCTAGATTTATCAAATAAATAAATCAAAATAAATCATAAAGGCAGAAGATAATGTACCCAAGGGTACATTCCCTAGGGTTAGGGAAGAACTTCTTAAACAAAATTCCAAAATCATCGTTAATAGCTTTAATCACATCAAATTAAGAATTTCTGTGAATCAAGCTAACATAAAAGCTGTTGCAGAGAGATGACTTTGGCCATGTCTAAAACACAAGGAAATTATTATCTAGAATATACAAGAAACTCATGAATGAAAAAAGCATAAGAATTTCAAATTTCAAATATGAGTAAAAGATATTTGAGTCAATTCAGAGTCAAAGAAGCCCAAATATATAATCAGTGATGAAAATCATTACCAATCAGAGGAATGCAATTTAAACTAAAAAAAAAAGAGAGAGATATTGCTTTAGATCCATCATATTCTAAAAACAGAGTATTGAGTGAAAAGCCATCATATTCCAAATACAGAGTATTGAGTTTAAAAAAAAAAGAAATCCAATGCTATCTACACAAATCACAACTCATGAAATAATTCATAGCTTACACTAATACTTTAGAAAAGAGGAATATACATCAAATATGCTGTGGGGAGTTAGGAATGAGTTGTGGAGCAGAGGCCTTGCAAAGAGCAATGATTCCAGATGCCCAGAACTGCAGAGGATTGATTACTAAGGAGCCTTCGGCTCATTAAAACAAAGCAAGACCACAACACCCAGATGAAATCCTACTGAGTCATCTTAAATTCCCGATTACATCATAAGAGTCCTACCCACCGGACACCCAGCTCAGGAGCTCACCATCACCTGAGCTCTTCGTTTCCCTGGGAATCTCTTGGTTCCTCACAGTCGTAATCATCCTTCTAGAGGCTGAGAGTAAAATGACTCTATCTAGTTTTACAAATATCTATATTCTTATGGAAATATAGACCAGAATAAACAAGTGACAATTTTTTTTTTAAATAACTGAAATTTTAACCAAAACTTTTTTCTCTCATCGCTCCCCACCCCTTCTCCCCATCCATTCACTCAGTAGAATTCATTGCCTCGGGGAAGGGATCATACAGCAGAGAAGCAGAGAAACTTTTTTGGTGTTAAAAGCATAACTATGAAGTCTATAACTTCTAAGCCATGAAACATTATCTTTGGGAAGCCAGAGAGAGAGCCAGGCCAGCCTGTCCTCAGACTACAAAAAGGTGACCAGGACTGTGGGGATCAAGCAGAGTCACAGCAGAAGCTGAGTTTAGATGACAGTCCGTTCCTGAGCCCTGCGTCCTCTCGAACGGTCTCCCCAGAGGGAACTGGGAATCACAGATCCAACAGAAGCGGGCCCCCAGCCCCAGGGGAGCACCTGGAGCCAGCAAGATCCCTGTGTCCGATCCCTCAGCCTGGCTCCCCAGCGTGGCACCAGAACAGGCCTGAGGCCGCCTCACAGAGCACTTTCCAATCATGCAGCAAGAGCTGTGTGCCGGGGAGCAGAGCCGAGAGGGCTGCTCTGAGGGCCGTTCGGAAGTTCACGGTAGATGCACAGCGGTCCAGAGTCAGGATGGGAATAGGGACCCCTCCTATGAGTCTAGGTGGACGAAGAGGGATTTCAAGGAAAGGCTTCCTCCAGCCTGCCTTAAGTTCTGACCTATCTCTTAGACATCACTCTGCAGAAAGGACAGGGCACTCCAGTAAACCCATGGGCTCTCCATGTGGGACTAGCTCACCCCATAGCAGACATCTGGCAATATCTGGAGATCTGTTTTGTAGTCACAGCTGGTAAGTGCTAACTGGAATCTGATAGGCAGAGGTCAGAGATGCCGCTGAACACTCCACGGTGCAAAGAGCACCCCCCAACAAAGAACCACCCAGCCCCAAACGTCAGCAATATCAAGGATTAGAAACTCTTCTCCAAGCTGAGATTAGACCTTGACCACTTGGCACAAGAAAAGATTTATCATGTACAATATAATTGTTCATTTGTTTTAAATAAAGAAAATTACACCAAGTTCATGGACTAAAATGTGGAACCACATGGTCAGGAATATATCCGTTCTCTCATATAAAATAATCAACAATGATCAGTTTTGCATTTAATGAAATGGTTTTGAGTTGGGAAGAAAGGCTTAAGTAGCTATAAAGCAAGATAAAGCACCTCACTTACAAGGAGGAAAGAGAATTAGAGACATGAAGACAGATGCTAGAAACTTACAACAACATCTGAAGCAAATGAGAGAAGGAGAGTGGGAAAGAGGAAAAATAAGCAGGTAAGTCTTCCACGGAGTAACATTCAGAAGAGAAGGATGATATGGGGACCATGAGCATTTTTCAGAGAGATGAGATGGGTTTTTGTCCAGAATCTACAGTCAAAGTTTACTAAGAAGGTGGCCACAGAACTTCAGGTCAACATCAACATCCCATCAACATCCCAGGAAAATATCAGCAAAGGGAAAAACTGGAAGGGCTTTCCAAAATAGCACAGTGAAAGCAAAAGCCAAAAACAATGAAGAGAAGGGGGAAATGCGAAAAGAGAAGGAGGAAGGAAGAGGAGAGAAGAATTAGGGGAAGGGAGAGAGAGAGAAAGAGAGATCCAGAAACAATTTCAATGAGTAATAAAAGTCAGTCAGTCTGATGTTAATGACATGCCAAAGTGCTCCATTTTTATGCAAAAGCAAATAACTGTGAAGTATCCCCAACATAAACACTGATTAAAAGAGATTAAATGTCTTGGGATGAAATGTCATAATATTACACAGTGTCAGTTTGCGGTGTTCTCAAAATGTTAATGACCTCCAGCTTCAGCAGCTTCCATTACCAGCAATCTCAAGGGACAGCAACCTCAGCTCTGGGGCTCCCAGGAGGAGCTCAGAGCCTCATTCCATCTCCTCGCCATTAATAGATAAAATTTCACCGAAAATGATATGGTGACATTTGGCCATAATTCAGAAGGGACCACATATTTTAAAAAGAATTTTTCTTTTATCAGAAAGTGCTTGAGTTTATCTTACCATTTCAATAATGTTCCAGACCTGATTCAGTCAGTCTTCGGTCCTCTTTGGAATAATAGTTTTCTATTCTCTAACAATGACATTTCCCCAGCAACAGTAGCATCTGCAGAAAATTTAGGAAGTGAGAGTTCATCATTTTACAAACTAATTCTGGAGCAAAAGCGTGGGTCAGGATGAATTTATAACTGTTTCATCAGGACTGATCCCAGAATTCTTCATGAAGTGTTAGTGTACTCTGAGGGGCCACGCCCCCTCATTTACTTTAATAAAAATCATTAGTACTTCCGAGCTCCACGACTATTTTTGCCTCCAAGCCAAATAAAATAGGCTAACACCCTGTGGTCACTTCATAGATTAGTCATTCTCTCCCACCTAATCTACTGACCCAGTTTCTCTCACACAGCCGGTACATGTGCCTTTCCATCCAACTGGCGACACTTTTGAACATAGGAACCTCGATGGGTATGTACGTTGCCCAGTAATATCTATGCCTCTGCAGTACAAAAGTGGGCTTTCCTTGTGGCTCAGGTGATGAAGAATCTGCCTGCAATGCAGGAGACTGGGGTTCGATCTCTGGGTCGGGAAGATTCCCTGGAGAAGGAAATAGCTTCAGACATTTATGGTTGGTGCAATTTTGTCTGCCTTTATTCAACAAACGCTCATTGAGTTTTTAGTAAGCACAAGTTTCTAATCAGTCTTTCCTCTCAGTAAGCTTCTAACATCAGGAGTGGGGTCAGGGGTGAGAGAAAGAACAACACGGTGTGGCAGGACAGATCAATGCCTTTCCTAGGGCCAATCACAGCCCTCAGCGGGCTTCCCTGGTGGCTCAGAGAGTAAAGCATCTGCCTGCAATGCGGGAGGCAAGGGTTCGATCCCTGAGTCAGGAAGATCCCCTGGAGAAGGTAGAGGCAACCCACTCAAGTACTCTTGCCTGGAAAATCCCATGGATGGAGGAGCCTGGTAGGCTACAGTCCATGGGGTTGCAAAGAGTTGGACACGACTGAGTGACTTCATTTTCACAGTCCTCAGTAATTAACATATGATGAGAAGTCTTTTAGCTGGAGACTTCAGGGAAGACCTCAGGGTCAGTGGGTTATATAAAATGAACCTTGTAAACTTTGACAGAATGTTGACTGAGACGCACTGGCTGAAACAATCTATAAGCCCTGTCTGAACAGAGTAGCCTACGGCCATGTGTGACTCTTTAAAGTTAAGTAAACTGAAATAAAGGTCTTTCCTGGTGGCTCAGGTGGTGAAGAATTCACCTGCAATGCAGGAAACCCAGGTTCAATCTCTGGGTCAGGAAGCTACCCTGGAGAAGGGAATGGCTACCCACTCCAGTGTTTTTGCCTGGAAAATTCTATGAATAGAGGAGACTGAAGGGCTAAGTCCATGGGGTTGCAAAGAGTTGGACATGACTGAGCACAGCCACACACACACTGAAATACAATTTAAACTCCAGTCACACTAACTCCACTTCAAGTGCTCACTAGCCACACAAGTGACCAGCGGTGACCATATTGGATACTGGAGAAGAACATTCAGTTCAGTTCAGTTCAGTTCACTTGCTCAGTCATGTCCAACTCCTTATGACCCCATGAACTGCAGCACGCCAGGCCTCCCTGCCTATCACCAACTCCCGGAGTTTACCCAAACTCATGTCCATTGAGTCAGTGATGCCATCTAACCATCTCATCCTCTGTCATCCCCTTCTCCTCCTGCCCTCAACCCTTCCCAACATCAAGGTCTTTTCAAATGAGTCAGCTCTTCCCATCAGCTGGCCAAAATATTGGAGTTTCAGCTTCAGCATCAGTCCTTCCAATGAACACCCAGGATTGATTTCCTTTCCACACTGCAAAAAAATTCATCAGACATCTCTGTTCTAAGTCAAAGAAATGGGATAATAACCCAGAGAGACTACAGGCATTTTACAGATATTTAGAAACTAGCAAACACTCCCCATTGGCTGGCATATAGGGTGAGAATAAAACAGTAATGGTAGATAAAACTGAAAAGAGAAGTTGAAGTCAAGTCCAGTTGAGTCTTGAACACATTCAGGTGGAATCAAGGGTTTGTTCAAGGCAGAGGACTGTGACTCAGAGGACTGATTTTTGGTAATGTGTAGAATGATGACCTGGAGAAAGAACTGGGCAAGGATTCAACCCTGGCTGCACATTAGAATCACCTGAGGGGCTTTTTAAAATCCCAGTGCCCAGGCCATACCCGAGAAGAACTAAATCAGAATCACTGGAGGTGAGACTCAGGCAACAGTAATTTATAAACCTTCCCAGGTGAGTCCAACGTGCCAAGGAACTTAGAGATAGCCAATGTTTTTACATGCCAGCATCCATTCTCTCACTTCTGTCAATAATAACCTCTATCTTTATTATGAACTTCCCCTTATCATTTCTGCTCAATCCTGGTGGAGTTGCCAACTCCTAAGAAGTTGACTTCCTGACCACTAGAAGTGGCCTGGGAACCAAATCTTGACAAATCACTATACCCAGGTAATATTGGTCATGGTGATTGGCCCAGATTTAGACTACGGTCCAAGTCAGGCAAGGAAGAGCCTGATCTGGGATTTTACAGACTGCTGGTTAGAAAGGTTCTCAATTCCATCTAGAAAGTCAGCATACTTGGATGATGCTGGTCTGAACATCTCTGTGAATGTGTTCCCTTCTATGCTCCATCACCACCATTACTCCATTGCAAGGTAGAAAGCCACTCACATAAGGACATCACACAATTCATAGTATAAACACAACTACGAGCTCCCTTTTGAATCTGTTTAAAGGATTGATCAGGATTGGGGATCATGGACAGTTCTTGACCTATTTCCCCCTTGAAAAGCACAACCAATGTCCTACTCAATTACTTTGGCCAGTCATTCCCAGGTATAAATTAATGGGGATTTATTGTATTCTCTGTTGATGATTCGTTACCATAGGCCAGTGAAGCAGAGAAAGTATCAGAGGCAGTGAACATAATTGTTTGGAAATGTGGGTGGGTCTTAGGTCTACTCACAGGAAGGGAAAATAAGGCTTTTGATGAGAAAAGACAGTACCTGGTGGTGTAGGCATTCTTTCCACCCCTGAAATCTTTCCACTGCTGATGTTTCCTGTCATTTTTACCTGAGCATCCAACTTTTACCTTACATCACCTCAGGCATTTTATGTAACTTAATTCAGGCAATTTTCAGATGCCAGTCTCTATAGGATGTGCTCTGTATTTTAAAGGAATTTTACAATATATTTCCATTTATAGCATTTTAAGATGTAGGCTTCTATGACATGTAATAAAGAGAAATCTCTTCCCTAGTGGGAGGTTGTTCAAGATGTCTTTACAAGCCCTCTTCCAGTTCTAATAGTGAATGAACATATTTAGCAGGTGTACATGTTCTGTGAAGGTAAAAAAAAGAAAAGAAAAAGACTGAAAGGTGAGAAATTAAAGGTCCAAAGTAGAGAACTTTGTTCTTCCTAGTGAGAAGATCTTTCCATTCTACGAATTCATTCATTTTTTTTCCATTTATTTTTATTAGTTGGAGGCTAATTACTTTACAATATTGTAGTGGTTTTTGCCAAACATTGACATGAATCAGCCATGGATTTACATGTATTCCCCATCCCAATCCCCCCTCCCACCTCCCTCTCTACCCGATCCCTCTGGGTCTTCCCAGTGCACCAGGCCCAAGCACTTGTCTCATCCATTCTATAAATTAATTCATTTTTTAAAAAATGGATCTGGACTTCCCTAATGGTCCAGTGGTTAAGAATCTGCCTGCCAATGAGGCACACAGGTTTGATTTCTGCTCCAGGAAGATTCCACATACAACAAAGTCCATGTGAAACAACTACTGAGCCCATGATCTAGGGCCTGAGAACCACAACTTCCAAGTCAGTGTGCCGCAACTACTGAAGCCTGCATGGCATGCTCTATAGCCCATGTTCCACAACCAGAAAAACCACCGTAATGAAAAGCCCACACACTGCAACTAGAAAGTAGCCCCCACTCATCACAGCAAGAGAAAGCTGGCACACAGGAACAAAGACCCAGCCAAATATAAATAGATCAATAAATTATTCAGTTTTAAAAAAGGATCTTACCCTATACCTAAGGACTTCAAACCTCCTTTTTAAAGAAAACAGATGTCCAATATGGAAATCATATAGAAGATCCTACAGGGGCTGGGGGAAACAGGGCTCTTTGAGTTTTCTCTTTATAGTCCCTACATAATCCCTGAGATGCCAGTGAGCAAGGCTTGAAAACCACAATACCAAATTATTTCCATCACTGGCTGCTAAGTGTGGCAACCCTGTACAGCATAGCAGCCTTGCCCAAAAGGCCTGAAACAGAAATTAATTTATTAGAATTAGGATGGCTTTGTATCTCCCAGAGTCTTCTATAAAAATGCAAATGTTCCTGGGAAGAGAAACATCTTAAGCAATCATGGAGTATTATTTTATCAATTCAATTTGCAGCTTGGAAACTTAGCTGACAGCAAAGCCCTGTAGGACTGGGCACAGATAAAGGAATTGAAACAGATGTAACCAAGGAAAAATGTCTTTACTTCCTGAAGTAGTACAGGACCCACCTAGCAGGCTATCAACAGGCTTTAAACAAAGAAAATTATAAAATGGTAACATCTGAATATATCTTGAATATCAGATATTCTTGCAAGTCTCAATCTATGTTGTAGCTCATTTTATGTATTTCTTGACTCTTTTATGTAATTAACTCATATCTGTATTCCTTACAAAAACTACATGATGAAAATACAATTTTTATACTCAGTATTACAGGTAAGGAAACTGAGGCACAGAAGAGTTAAGATCATGCACCTGATAAGAGGCAAGATTCAAGCCAAGCCTTTCAAGTCAAGATTCAAATCTGAACAATCTGACTCTAGGGACTGTGATAAACTCACACAATTGTTCATCTTCCAGAGGTGGAAAATTATTTCAATTCACCCTGGCATCTCTAAAGGGTGGCCTTCTAAACTTTAACTCTCTAACCTCTGGGATTCTCTTGAGTTTGGCTGACTATCCCAAAGAAAACAAGAAGGATGAATTTCCAGGAAACTATGTGCTTATTGATATGGGACTTATCTCCTAGTTTTGCATGCAATCTAACCAGTTCAATAAGGATTTCACTCGGTTGAGGCCAGGTGTTTTCAGGTCTTCCATGGACTACAGCAAGAATTGTGCTGCTCAACTCAGGAAAATGAAACATATAGAATTTAACTGAATACCATCTTCTAAATTTGAATTGTGAAAACTGGTGACCCTAGGAGTTTGGCCTTTGCCAATATCATTAAAGCATCGCTGTTTTCCTCTAGGAGTTTTATAGTTTCAAATCCTATGTTCAAGTATTTAAGCCATGTTGAGTTGAATTTTTTTGAGTACTGTAAGGTAAAGGTTCAATGACACTCTTTTGAACATGGCTATTCAGTTTTCCCAGCACTGTATATTAAAGAGAGTACCTTTCCCCCATATTCTTGGCTCCTTTTCTGAAAATTAATTGATCATATATGCATCAGTTTATTTCTTGGCTCTTTATTCTGTCCAATTGATCTATGTACATGTTTTTATGCCAATACCTTACTTTTTTGATTACTATAGCTTTGTGATATAGTTTGGAATCAGGAAATGTGACATCTCCAGCTTTGTTCTTTTTTCTCAAGATTGCATTGGTTATTTGGGATATTTTGTAGTTCCATACACATTTTAGGATTTTTTCCCTAATTCTGTGATAAATGCCATTGGAATTTTGATAGTGATAACATTGAATTTGTAGATCACTTTGGATAGTATGAACATCTTAACAATATTAATTCTTCCAATCCATGAACTTTACTAAAATCATTTATTGGTTTTAAGATTTTTTTGGTAGAGAGAAGACAACATTTTAAATATAATTTCCCCCAACTAATATAGATTCAATCTATATTAGCTGAGCAATCCAATCAAATGCTCATCAGTCATTTTTGGGAACTGATAATCTGATTATAAAACTGATGTAGACTGGACAAAACAATTTGGGAAAAGATAACAAAGTTGAAGGACATCCTCCACTGGTTTCAAGATTTGCTTTACTGCCTTAGCAACCAAAATAGCATGATATGGTGTAAAAATAAACACACAGGTCAATGGAAGCAAATAAAGAATTTAGATACAAACTCACACTTATATGGTCAATTGATTTCAACAATGGCTCCAAGGTAATTCAGTTGGGAAGCAATACGCTTTTCAACAAATGGTACTTGAACCTTTGAATATCAGAGGACAAAATAAATGTGCTCTATTTTTACATCATACCATATATAAAATATAACTAAAAATACATTATAGACTTACAAATTGTGAGGTAACGCTAAAAACTTCTGGGACAAACAGAGAAGAAAATCTTTGTGACCTTGAATAAATCCAAATTTCTTAAATAGGATTTTAAAAAAAAACTCAAAATGATAAATTGAACTTCATTTGCAAAAAATTGCCTTTCAAAGATATTTTTAAGAAAATTAAAACACAATCCACAGTCTAGAATATACGTAAAACATTCCCACAGGCTGTAACCTGCCAGGCTCCTCTGTCCATGAAATTCTCCAGGCAAGAATATTGGAGCAGGTTGCCATTCCCTTCTCCAGGGGATCTTCCAGACCCAGAGATCAAACCTGGGCCTCCTGCATTGCAGGAAGATTCTTTACCATCTGAGCCACCTGGGGAGTGCCCTTATAAAACATAGATCTATTAAAAGACTTGTCTCCATAGTATATAAAAAATTCTTACAACTTAATAAAGAAAACAAAGCTATTTTTTAAATGAATAAAAGATTTGAATAGAGAGCTTAACCAAGATATACTGATGGTAAATAAACACACAAAAAAGATATTCAACATGATTAACCATTAGCAAATGCAAATTAAAACCACTATGAGATACTACACACTCTCCAGAACTGCTAACATAACCAAGTGTTTGAAAGAATGTGAGGCAATTTGAGCCCTCACACATGATACATGGGAACATCCTCTAGAAAACAGTTTGGCCACCTCTTAAATTCTTATGAAGATAAATATACACTACTGTACAACCCAGCAATTTCTTTTTTATATATTTACCCAAAGGAAAGAAAGCATATGTCCACACAAAGATGTATATGCAAATGTTTATAGCAACTTCTCTTATAATAGCTCAAAATGGAAATAATCTAAATGTCTATCAACTGATACAAGGGTAAACAAAATGTGATTTTTCTCCTAAAGTAGAATACCACTCATCAATAAGAAAGGAACAAGATATAGATGCACTCAACAATGTGGATGATTCTCAAAAGTATGACATTAAGAAATACAGAGGTTGTACACTCTATAAATTCATTTTTTAATAGATTCTAGAAAAAGCAAAATTGTAATGATGCTAAGAAAATCAGTGGTTGCCTGGGGCTAGAAGGTTGAGGAAGGGACAGCTTCCTGCAAAAAAAAAACAGCTGGAAATTTTGGTGTGATAGAAATATTCTATATAAATGATGTTGATGGATTGCACAACTGTATAAAACTGTCAAAACTCATCAGATTAGACACAATTGGTAAATTTTATTGTATGCAAGTCAATAAAGCTGACCCCCCTTCAAAAAGAAGTTGACCTCTCTATTAAGGAGTTATACATTTTCCAGAAAAAGAAAGTAAGAAATGGAGAAAAATTAGATGCCCTTAAAGAAAAAAAAGATGCTTTCAAAGATATTTTGTTTTCTATAATAGTGTGTGTATTAGGGTTCCAGAAAAACAGAATGAATAGTGGATATTAAAAAAACTAAGATCATGGCATCTGGCCCCATTACTACATGGTAAATAGAAGGGGAAAAGGTGGAAGTAGTGACAGATTTCCTCTTCTTGAACTCCAAAATCACCATGGAAGGTGACTTCAGCCATGAAATCAGAAGATGATTGTTTCTTGGCAGGAAAGCAATGAAAAACATAGACAGTGTGTTGAAAAGCAGAGACATTGCTCTGCTGACAAAAGTCTGTACAGTCAAGGCTATGGTCTTCCCAGTGGTCACATACCGTTGTGAGAGCTGGACCATAAAGAATGCAGAACGCTAAAGAATTGAAGCCTTCAAACTGTGGTGCTGGAGAAGACTCCTGAAAGTCCCTTGGACAACAAGGAGATCAAACCAGTCAATCTTAAGGGAGATCAACTCTGAATATTCCCTGGAAGGAAAGATGCCGAAGCTGCAGCTCCAGTATTTTGGTCATCTGATACACACAGATGACTCATTGGAGAAGTTCCTGATGCTGGGAAAGATTGAGGGAAGAAGGAGAAGAGGGTGTCAGAGGCTGAGACGGCTGGATGGCATCAACGATGCAATGAACACGAACTTGGGCAAACTCTGGGAGATGGTGAGGGACAGGGAGGCCTGGGGTGCTGCAGTCCATGGGCTTGCAAAGAGTCAGACATGACTGGGTGACCGAACAACAACAACAACATAGAGGAAAAAAAAATAGGAATTGGTTTATGATATTTTGAAGGCTAGCAAGTCCAAAATCTGCAGGGTCGGCCAGCAGCTTGGAACCCACAGAAGAGTAGCAGTTCCAATCTGAAGGGAATCGGCTGGTGGAATTGCCTCTTCTTCTATGAAGTTAGTCTTTTTCCTCTAAAGCATTCAAGTGATTGGAGGAGGCCCACCCTCATTATGAAAGTCCGTATGCTTTACTCCAGCTTCCCAGGCAGTACAGAAGTAAAGAATTTGCCTGCCAATGCAGGAGAAACAAGAGACGTGAGTTCGATCCCTGGGTGGAGAAGAGCCCCTGGAGGAGGGCATGGAAACCCACTCCAGTATTTTTGCCTGGAGAATCCCATAGACAGAGGAGCCTGGCAGGCCACAGAATCACAAAGATACGACTGAAGTGACTTAGCATGCATGCATTATACCAATTATCTCATTTGTTCCTCATTATAAACCAATTAGATAGAAGTTACAACCTCTACCATATATTGAGAAAGAAACTGAAATTTCAGTAAGATAAATTTTTTCAATGAGCTAAATGACTCCTCATTTCCCACTGCTGGCAAAGCCTGACTCTGGAATTCAGGGCAATTATCCTGTCTCCAGCTGCATGCTCCTTTGACCACAGTGCCCTAGAGAAAGACAGCAAGAAGAAGGGATTAAATACATCCTTTGTTCCTTATGAATTTCCCCTGGCATTTATTCAAGCCCAAGACATTTAAGGGTTACATAATTTTTCATGTTCATTTTTAGAGTTAGTAAAATCGATGATATATTTTATAAAGACTTATTTCACTTTTATCCCATGACAAGATGAAGTTAACAAAGCAACAAACCACTGATTAAATAGAGGCAGAAAGAAAATAACATCTGAAGATGAAATTCCTACTTGCTTTCTCTTGCTATTTATTCCAAAACAGTATTATTAAAGGGGTGGGAGAAAGTCATGGACTATAAAAACCTGCTAACAGATGTAGAAAAGGAAATGTAAGAAAAGAAAAAAAGACTGTAAGATGATAAAACATGGGTCATCTAAACTCATTTATTTAATTGGCATTTTCCTCAGCAAAATGCAGAAACAACATATAAATGCATGTTTAATAAATAACATATAAAAAACTTATTCAACAACTCTGTCATTTTTTATATTTTCAATTTAAAGGGACAGAAATTTCTTCCACTTCAGTATAAATGAAAAGCTCATTCACTTCTATGTAATTTTAAATTCATTTTGGAGCTACATACAAAGAGTCGTTTATTGAGCCCTTATGGAGAAAGATGGAAGAAATCCCTTAGGCATTATCTTTGCCCTTCCACTACCTGACCATGGAGAGAGCAAGTTTAGCACCATAGGTAACCAGCTGCAAAAGTAGTATAATATCTACTTCTCAGAAGTGTTAGGGGAAAGATGCATAAATAAGCATCTAAGCAATTGGGCAGCTACATCAAAGCATTACTACCCATTCTCCTGTGCTGTGCCTTCCCAATGCCCCTCAGCAAGGCCTTCTCATGGCACAGCACCATTGCCCTTCATCCCAGGCCAAAATCTAGCCTATTTTCTTTTTTGTCTGCGTAGGAGGTCTTCTCATTCCCACTTCAACTGGGGCTTCCAAGTAAGAGATAAAAGAACGCAGGTGCCTTCTACTCCTTCAACACCATCTATTCAAGGTGAGCGGTATCCAAGAAATCTCAGAAAGCATTAGCACAATGGTTCATATGTAGACAAACTTTCTCTCTCCTGGTGGAATTACACAAGAATCTGTTAAAAAGCATAATATTGACAGCCAACTGGAAATGATCCACGGAGTCAAATATTATCAACAATATCAGTGACAAACTATTGTCTGTTTTAGTGAGTGTTGTTCAAGGCCATGAACACTGTCATTTAATCCTATACCAATTCACCAAGGAAGGTATTTTTAGTACTACTTTACAGATAACAAATGATTTACCATACAATTCAGAGACATCACTCCTGAGCATATATCCAGGAAAGATGAAAAGTCTAATTTGAAAAGATACAAGCAACCCAATGTTCATTGCGGCACCATTTACAATAGCTAAGATATGGAAGAAACCTAAAGGTTCAATGACAGATCAATGGATAACAAAGATGTGGTGCATATACACAATGGAATATTATTCAGCCATAAAAAACAATGTATGCAGACCTAGAGATCATACTAAGTCAGAGAAAGAGAAATATCATATAATATCACTAATATGTGGAATCTAAAAAATAATACAAATAGACCTATTTACAAAGCAGAAGTAGACTCACAGACTTAGAAAACAAATTTGTGCTTACCAAAGGAGAAAGTGGGGGAGGGAGGGATAAATTAGGAATTTGGAATTAACAGATATATCCCAGTGGCTCAGTGGTAAAGAACTCACCTGCAATGCAGGAGACACAGGAGATGTAGGTTCAATCCTTGGTTGGGAAGATCCCCTGGAGGAGGAAATGGCAACCCACTCTAGTATTCTTGCCTGAAAAATCCCATGGACAGAGGAGCCTGGTGGGCTACAGTCTCTGGGATTGCAGAGTCAGACACAACTGGGCAACTGAACAGGAGCACTACTATGTATAATATAAATAAAAACAAGGACCTTCTCTACAGCTATATAGCACAGGAAACTATTTTCAATATCTTGTAATAGCCTATAATGGATGAGAATCTGAAAAAGAATGTATATATGTAATACGAATGTGTATGCATGTGCTCAGTTGCTCTGTCATGTCCAACTCTTTGTGACCCTATGGACTGTAGCCCATCAGGCTCCTCTGTCCAGGGGATTCTCCAGGCAAGAATACTGGAGTGGGTTGCCATTTTCCCCTCCAGGAGATCTTCTGACCCAGGGATCGAACCCACATCTCTTGCGTCTCCTGCATTGGCAGGTGATTCTTTACCCCTGAGCCACCTGGGAAGCTCCCAGTACGTAAATACACATACATATAAAATCTGAATCACTGTGCTATACATCTGAAACTAACACAACGTTGCAAATGAAATATACTTTAGTTAAAAGAGAGAAATTTATTAGAACTTAAAGAAGTTAAACAATTTGATTATAGCTATTAGAGTCAGGATTTGAACCAATGTGAAGGAAGGGGACCCTATACATTCATTCATCCTTTAGGACCTTGCACACAGAATAAAAGGGAGCACAGACTTCTCAAAAATGATAATGGGTACAGGTTGTTCCAAAAGAAGATGTGAGAAGCTATAGCTTCTTCATCCTGACGCCATGAACCCATGCCAAGACACCTAGTGGAAAAGACTGAAGGAAAGACAAAGAGGGTACATGCATTGAGATACAGGGGTACCTATTCTCTCCTGCACTCCAACTCCCAAAACACTCATATCTGACAAACAGCTTTTATTTCCTTCCATACCTTTCCAACTTAATACCATTATTAATCAGCACATCCTCTGTGCAAAGCTTTCTTTTGGAAATTGATGGGAAGTAAGTAGGTGGGTGAGGCAGCAAGGAGAAAACACACTAAGAAGAATAGGTGGTAAGTGGGTGGATGAAGGTCACTGAAGGAAAAAAAGAAACCAGAAATATATTCATCCTCGCTTGGAAAAAATGACTAAGTAAAATAAGTGTGATCATTTGAGGTAGTCAGTCAGTCTGACCTTTATAGAAAGAGCAGGATGGATTCTTCTTTTCCCCCACTCCAAGTCATTTTAAAGCAATCCATAAGGGTTCACTTCCATCAGAAGGCAGTGAGATGCTGTTGCATAGCTGTTATCTACAGAAACAGTTTCAGATGGGTCAGCTCACATTTTCCCACTTTCTTTAAAGCATAGAGGTGATAGACTCCAAAGAAAAAGTAAATGGTTACTCTTGTTTGACTTTTTTTGGATATAGCATAAACAGAGAGGCCAGGTGAAAACACTGTAAGGCAAAATCTGATAGGAACAAAAGAATAACCTGTTTTATCTTTTTTAACCATGTCAACATTTCATTTCCGGATGAACTCCAGAGATAGAGTCCAGAGGTGCCACAGTGGGCAAGATGGGGCAGTAGTCCAAAGTGACTCCTTAGTAGTGACCCAGACTGAGCAAATACCGGCTGGGAAATCTTGTCTCCCAGAATGAAAAGTTTCTTCTGCAGCATAAGAAAAAATGTCCACTTATGAGGGAAATACAGAACAAAATGGAAGCAGGTAATTATTCATCTTAAAAGGTTTTCAAGTCTGATAATAGGATTTGTGATCTTCAGCAGGGTCAAAGGTTTAGGAGATTCCAGCTCATTAATGCAGAACAGTAAGGCTTGCCCTAAACAAACCTGCATTACTTTCCTTGGGCTGCTAAAACAAAGTAACACACAGTGGGTGGCTTAAAACAACAGAAATGTATTGACTCACAGTCTGGAGGCTAGAAGTCTGAACTGAGTTGTCAGCAGGATCTGCTCAGTCTGGAGCCTAAAGGCGAAAATCCTTTTTGGCTTCTTCCAAATTCTGGGAGAAGCCATTAATCTTTAGCATCACTCTCCTATAGTTGCCTCAATCCAGTCTCTACCTCTGTCCTCACATGGTATTCTCCCTGTATGTTTCTGCCATCACTTGGCATTTTTCTCTTTTTATAAAGACAGCAATCATTTCGAATTGGGGCTCACCCTAAGGCCTGGCGGCTGGGGCTTCCCTGGCTGCTCAGATGGTCAAGAGCCTGCCTGCAACATAGGAGACCCAGGTTCAATCCTTGGGTCAGGAAGATCCCCTGGAGAAGGGAATGGCTACTCACTCCAGTATTCTTGCCTGGAGAACTCCATAAAAAAAGAATGAATGCAGCAACATGGACGGACCTAGAGATTATCATACCAAGTCAGTCAGTCAGACAGTATTCTTGCCTGCAGAACTCCATGGACAGATGAGCCTAGCGGGCTACAGTCCATGGGGTTGCAAAGAGTTGGACATGACTGAGAGGCTAACACTAATGACCTCATCTTAACTTGATTACATCTATAAAGAACTTACTTCCAAATTAAGTCACATTCACTGCAGGCTAAGACTTCAACATATTTTAGGGGAGCCTCAGCAGCTCAAGTCCCCCTCTTCATTCATTCAAGAATAAAACATCTGTGGTGTCTGCCGACTCCCAGAGCAGCAGCTCCACATAACAGGATGAAGGTGGGGTGGGAAGTAGGTAGAGGCAGCATTCAGGACAGAAAGGCTGGACAAAATTCCAGTGCGGGCAGTTTGGGGGGGGGGGGGGGGGGGCAAGACTCAGGTGTGTCAGAAGCAGCAGATTGAGACCAAGAAATATTATCAATTTTGGGTAACACTTTGCCAGAGTACAAAAAAGAAAAAGGAACCAGTAGCAGTGTCAGGTTCCCAGAAAGGGCCAGTGAAAGAAGGTCTGTAAATCACAGCACAATGATCACTTTCTCTTATATTCAGTGCCAAAGTACATAGTTTTAAGGAAAGTGTACAACATATTCTATCCAGATTGAAATTCTTCTATTATAATTAAGCTGTGTATATATTCTTATGAAACCTAGTCCACAAATTTTAAATACTGTATTTCAGAATAATTGGGTGAGGAATGATAAATTACCTAAATAAAGCTACTGAACTATTTGAAAATAGATCTTTTTTCCCCAAAATTCATATGTTAATTAAAACTAGCTTAATACATATTGTCTCTTAGAAGAATGACTGGCTCAGTTGGTACAGATACTACATACACATCAAATATATATAGAAATGCTTGGTAAATATCAGTTCAGTTCAGTTCAGTTCAGTCACTCAGTCATGTCCGACTCTTTGTGACCCATGGACCGCAGTACACCAGGCCTCCCTGTCCATCACCAGCTCCCGGAGTTTACGCAAACTCATGTCCATTGAGTCAGTGATGCCATCCAACCATCTCATCCTCTGTCATCTCCTTCACCTTCTGCCTTCAATCTTTCCCAGCATCAGGGTCTTTTCAAATCAGTCAGCTCTTCGCATCAGGTGGCCAAAGTATTGGAGTTTCAGCTTCAACATCAGTCCTTCCAATGAACACTCAGGACTAATCTCCTTTAGGATGGACTGGTTGGATCTCCTTGCAGTCCAAGGGACTCTCAAGAGTCTTCTCCAACACCACAGTTCAAAAGCATCAATTCTTTGGTGCTCAGCTTTCTTTATAGTCCAACTCTCACATCCATACATGACTACTGGAAAAATCATAGCCTTGACTAGACAGACCTTTGTTGGCAAAGTAATGTCTCTACTTTTTAATATGCTGACTAGGCTGGTCATAACTTTCCTTCCAAGGAGTAAGCATCTTTTAATCTCATGGCTAAGTGTCTTTTAATTTCAAGGCTACACTCACCATCTGCAGTGATTTTGGAACCCAAAAAAGATAGTCTCTCACTATTTCCACTGTTTCCCCATTTATTTGCCATGAAGTGATGGGACCAGATGCCATGATCTTAGTTTTCTGAATGTTGAGCTTTAAGTCAACTTTTTCACTCTCCTCTTTCACTTTCATCAAGAGGCTTTTTAGTTCTTTGCTTTCTGCTATAAGGGTGGTGTCATCTGCATATCTGAGGTTATTGATATTTCTCCCGGCAATCTTGATTGCAGCTTGTGCTTCCTCCAGCCCAGCATTTCTCATGATGTACTCTGCATATAAGTTAAGTAAGCAGGGTGACAATATACAGCCTTGACATACTCTTTTTCCTATTTGGAACCAGTCTGTTGTTCCATGTCCAGTTCTAACTGTTGCTTCCTGACCTGCATACAGGTTTCTCAAGAGGCAGGTCAGGTGGTCTGGTATTCTCAACTCTTTCAGAATTTTCCACAGTTTATTGTGATCCACACAGTCAAAGGCTTTGGCACAGCCAATAAAGCAGAAATAGATGTTTTTCTGGAACTCTCTTGCTTTTTCGATGATCCAGCAGATGTTAGCAATTTGATCTCTGGTTCCTCTGCCTTTTCTAAAACCGGCTTGAACATCTGGAAGTTCATGGTTCACGTATTGCTGAAGTATAACATTTGTTAAATATAAAACTAATCTGAAAGGAAATACTAAGTTCATAAATGAGAGAGTAAATATAAGAGTTGACACCTCTGCCACTGGGAGGAAAAGAAACCATTGGATCCCAGTATAGATCTTGACAGCAAAAGGTTAGGTCTTTAATACCTAGTTTCATTCAGGGACATGAGACATGGAAATAAAGCACTTAAATAAAGCCAAGACCCTAATACAGTCATGTTTTCCATGAAAAAGTGTCTAGAGGTAACAAGGAAGCCTATAGTCTGTTCAAAACACTGAATAGGGAAAAGTTAAATTTCCCAAGAGAAATTAAAATTGTGTACATAATTAGGCATGAGACCTAAATGTGCACTACACAATTGGCACAAGACTCTCAAGCTGGGAAATCAATTTTAAAAAGAAAAGCACACAGAAACTAATGTTTGTCACAGTAATAATTGGACGAAAAACAAAAAGATACAAGTAAAATCCAGATCACATGTGACTTTCTCAGATAAATAAGTGTGAGTACGAGGTAACCCTAAGGAATTTTGAACCATTAAAGGAAATGACTCACTATAAGAAAGTCCAAAATAAGTTACATAGCTAGAAAGAAACAAGAATATGAAATAAAGCACTAGGAAAATTAATGACACTATTCTAAAAGCCAGATTAGTAAAATAATCAAATATCTTTCTAGAAATTAAAAAGACACTGTCAATAAAATCTAAAATTCAAGGAATGAGTAAAACAATACATAAACATAGTCAAAAGGAAGACAAATGAATTGGAAAATGGCTTGGAAAAATTTCCCAGAGCCATAAAATAATAGAAAATATGAATACAAAGTTAAAACATAAAGAGAATAAACAGAAAATCTAGCATACTTCCAATAGGAGCTTCAGAAAGATTAAGAGAGAATGGTGGCAACACAGAAATTTAAGGTTAATAGTGGAGAATTTTCCAGAACAGAAAATCAATCCACAATTTAATCAAATAAAGTGAATTCTGTGCAGGAATATAAAAATAAATTTCTACCAAGTCACATCAGGATGAAACTTCAGAATACAATATCAAAGAGAAAAATCTTAAAAGCAACTTGGAGAAACAGAGATTACCTATAAAAGAATAACAATTAAAATGATTGTAGATTCACATCAGCAAAAATAGAGGCCAGAAGACAATGAAAAAAGTCAGTCTATAATTCTATGCAAGCTAAGTAATTATTCAGAAGAAGTTTTCAAACAAAAATAGAGAAGCTAAGCACAAAATAAAACAAAACATGATAAAACATGATAAATGGAAGAGATAAACTCAGAGGGTCAAAATGAATCCAAATCAGTGATTACAAGAAATAGAAAATATTAATCTCAATGCCAGTTACACAAAACATACTTAATACTCAAATATAGAAGAATTATGTTTAATAAACAGGGGAAAAGATAAACCAAGACACTACCAAAGGAATAAAACCTATGGTGGCAACATCAAGCAATAGGATTTTAGGCAAAATTTAGGTTAAAGAAAATCATTAATTTTAATAATACAGGGACAGTTCTCTGTGAAAATGATCCTGATATACCATATAACATCGCTTGTAAATATAGAACAAAATGGACAGAAATTCATAAACAAATATCCCTGATAACAGTGAATAAAATACTCTCAAATACAATTTATTTAAGAATAAAGATTTATAAAAGTGAAACCTAATTAAAGACCAAGTATCTCCACTGTCATCTTAGTTATACTACACATAAGCTTATGAAATCACAGTTTTAAAAACTCTTGCTCTGTCACAGATTATACATTTTTAAATAATGAAGTTTAAGTATACATAGTTAAGCTTCTTATGTCAAACAACTTTTTAAAAAACAATAATCCTTTTTGATATAGTGCTTTTCTGTGTATAAAAAACTTTCACAAGCATTGATGCTCAGAGAAAGTAGGTCACAAACACATAGTATATTAATAACTAAGAATAAGCATAGAGCTCTTAATTGTAAAAATTGGGGTTCTTTACATGTTACCAAACTGCCTCACAAGCATCTTAAAGGATTCATTAGAAAATATAACCACTGATCCATTTATTTCATCCAGAATTTATTGGTGTGTATACTGTCGAAAAAATGCCTATAGTGAATCAGATATACGTAGACCATGCACATTACCTAAACATTGATTTCTAATCTTTGCATTTGTGGGTTTCCTCCATCTTTCTCATTGCTCCATCTTGGTCTCCATTTTGGGCTACTCTCTTCCTGCTCAACTCTTAACTCCTCTCCACTATTTCACTCTGTCCTGTTGCATTCCTGGTCTTCTACATACTCTGATTGAGCCATCTCATTATTACATTTCCCTCAAGTATCAAGCATTGGTTAATCTGATGACTCTCAAACTGGTAACTCCAGTCTAGATCTCCGTTTTGAACCCAGGGACAAATATCCATTTCATATTGGATCAGTTCGGTCCGTCAGTTCAGTCACTCAGTCGTGTCTGACTCTTTGCGACCCCATGAATCGCAGCACGCCAAGCCTCCCTGTCCATCACCAACTCCCGGAGTTTACTCAAACTCATGTCCATCGAGTCGGTGATGCCATCCAGCCACTGCATCCTCTGTCGTCCCCTTCTCCTCCTGCCCTCCAATCCCTCCCAGCATCAGGGTCTTTTCCAATGAGTCAACTCTTCGCATGAGGTGGCCAGAGTATTGGAGTTTCAGCTTCAGCATCAGTCCTTCCAATGAACACCCAGGACTGATCTCCTTTAGGATGGACTGGTTGGACCTCCTTGCACTCCAAGGGACTCTCAAGAGTCTTCTCCAACACCACAGTTCAAAAGCATCAATCCTTTGGTGCTCAGCTTTCTTCACAGTCCAACTCTCACATCCATACATGACCACTGGAAAAACCATAGCCTTGACTAGACGGACCTTTGTTGGCATAGTAATGTCTCTGCTTTTTAATATGCTATCTAGGTTGGTCATAACTTTCCTTATACTCCTACCTATAAAAATTCTAGTTATTCTCTCAACTTACTCATCAGCTGAGGGTTACTAAAGTAGGTTTTGTGTTTCTGTTTCTTGGATCTCTACAAATTAATTCTCATCTCCTATTCCTTCCCCAATATTGCCTTGTCTAAATTTCATCAACACCAGTAAAGGCAGTGACCTTAAAAATGGACTCATCACCATCAGAGCAAAAGGATGAACTTAGCTACCTGTTCACTGGAACATAAAAGTTACTCTTTGGTTGGCCAAAAAGTTCATTCAGGGTTTCCTGTACAACTTATGGAAAAACCCAGATGAACTTTTTGGCCAGACCCAATACACATTAAACTTCCTAGCCTTCCCTCTTGTCCTCTCCCAATTTCCCACTATTACACCCACTGGCTTCCATTCCCTCCTGACTCCTGTTGCAGAAGAGCCTCTTTTGCTTACAGAGACATTCTAGTAAGGCAGATGGGGGTGTCAGCAAGATACTCTTCATAACTTCAAGTCTGCATGCTGAGGATGAAATTGGGAGAAGTGTAATTAATGAGATTAGCCATCTGGACAAGATATGTCCCTCAGTAATGACTGGCTAAAGTGATTCAGGAACATCCAGGCTCAGCAATCTCAGTGTCCTCAGAAAATCATTAGCTTATCTAAGCTTATAGTTAATCAACTGAATCATAAAGACATGAGATTTGGAGACAGACAGATAGTTTAAATTCAAGCTAATCTACTTCTGTAATTTTGTTCAACCTATCTAATTTTTCTATGCCTCAGTTTTCTCATATGTAAAATAAGGTTAGTGGTACTTACTTCACATAATTACAAAGATTAGGTGAGTGAATTTATACCTAACCTGTACACAGAATGTCTGGAGAAGGGAATGGCAATCCACTCCAGTGTTCTTGCCTAGAGAATTCCATGGACAGAGAAACCTGGTGGGCTACAGTCCATGGGGTCGCAAAGAGTCAGACACGACTGAGCGACTAACACACACACACAGAAAGTATCAATTAAGCATTATGGAGGCTAGAATTATAGCTGGAGAAATAGTACTAAATGAGGTAGAAATTCTTTGTCATTGATTGTTTTAATGTGCATATAAGAATTGGCATGAAGCATAAAAAATGATGTCTAAGGGCAGGATGACCTATTTATACTATAAAACTGCCCCCAACATGTGTAGGTCTAAATGAGATAGTTCTCTTTCTCTCCTTTTTTTCCTTTTTAAATTACATACCAATGACTTATTTGTTTTATAAATGGAAGTTCATACCTTTCACCTTCTTAACTCATTTTGCCCACCCTCTATCTCTAGTAACTACGAATCTGTTCTCTGTATCTGTGAGTTTGGTTTTCTTTATTTTTCTTTTATTCCACATATAAGTGAGATCATACAGTGTTTATTTTCCTCTGTCTGACTTATTTCACTTAGCGTAATGCCCTCAATGTCCCCTATATTGTCACAAGTGACAAGAATCCATTCTTTTGTATGGTTGAATAGTATTCCATTGTATAGATATACCACAACTTCTTTATCTGTTCATCCATCAATGGACATTTAGGTTCTTTCCATGAGCCAGTTGTCTTGATATATAGATTCCTACATTCTTCTTTGGGTTACCATAGCTCAGCAACCATGAAAATCATCCAATTAACTCTTTTTATTCTGATTCTGTGATCATCAACCAATGTACTATGTGTAATTTGACTTCTAGGGAACCTTTTTATCTAGAGAAAATATGCTGAATATCCCGCCATCCAGTCCTTGTGACCTGTATACATTCTATTATAAAACACTGGCATTCTGGATTAGGCATCAATTTATTGTGAATTGATTTGGTAGAGTTCATCCTTGAGAGACTGGTTATCTGTGTACAAATTGACACTGTGACATAAGAAATATACACAGGTATCCCTTGGAGATATTGCAGGTTTTGTTCCAGACCACAACAATAAAGTAAGCATCAGAATAAAGCAAGTTACATGAATGTTTTTTGCTTACCTAATGCATAGAAAAGTTATGTCTTTGCACTATCATCTATTAAGTATGCTATAGCACGATGCCTTAAAAACATATGTATACCTTAATTTAAAAATACTTCAGTGCTAGAAATTTAACTATATCTGAGAGCATATAATAATAATGAAAAAGCTTGAAATATTGCAAGAATTACCAAAATGTGACACTGAGAAGTGAACTGAGTAAGTGCTGTTGGAAAAATGGCACTGATATATTTGTTTGATATAGGGTTACCACAAACCTTCAATTTTTTAAAAACACAGTATCTGTGAAGTGTGACAAAGCAAAGTGCCAGAAAACAGGTATTCTTGCATTTGGTCTTTGCCCTCCCCTTTCTGTTTCCTGGCATACAGCTCCAAAACCCCCAGGAATCTCTGAAACGGTGTGTCTTTTTGTATGTTAATGAGATGACTAGTGGCTGGGGGCCCCTGGATAGCTCCTAGAGATGGAGAGATGGTTGCCAGGGAAAGCAACCAAGTGATTAGAAGGTTAAAACTTCCAAGTCCATCTACTGACCCCCTGGGAGAGAGAGAGGCTGGAGACTGAATTCAGTCACCAAGAGCCAATAATTTAATCAAATATGTCTAGGTAATCAAGACTCTGTAAAAATCCTAACTAATGGATTTAGAGAACTTTTCCACTGGTGAACACACAGAGATGCTGGGAGGATGGTGCTCTTAAAGAGGGCATGGAAGATCTGGACCCCTTCCTCGTTCCTTGTCCTATGCATCTCTTAAATGGCAACCCACTCCAGTACTCTTGCCTGGAAAAACTGTTTTCCTGAGTTTTGTGAGTCATTCTAGCAAATTATTGAACCAAGGAAGAGTGTGGGAACCTCCAATATATATCCAGTCATTTAAGAATACAGGTGACAGCCTGGGCTTGCGATTGGCATCTGAAGGGGTTGGGGAGGCAGAGGCAGTCTTGTGGGACTGAGCCCTTAACTTGTGGGATCTGACACTAACTCCAGGTAGAAACGTCAGAATTGAATTGAATTTTAAGTCATCTATGTGGTGTCAGTGATCAGAGTGGGAAAAAATCAACAAAAACAAAACCCTAATACAGACATAAAGTTCTCCCTTTAAATGGATGATAATCTTACCCTAAACTTAACCTTACTGAAACAATACCAAAGTATCTGACCAGTGTCATTCATGCCAAATCCATGTCCTAATCTTTCATGTTCAGTGAAATTCCCCCTAGTCTTGGGATATCAAGCCTCTTTAGTTTCTTCTAAGATTCTCTCTTTTTTTGTGTGAAATTGTTCTTTCTATTTTCTCTATCTTCCCACAAACACATCTAAGTTTCCTCTATTCTAGATATTTTCTCATTTACTAGTTTTTCTTCTCAATGTTTTTCCTTTATATTTTTAATTGCATATCTTCTTTAAGGAGTAATTTAAGTATGGCTGATTAAACATACATCGACACAACATCCTCTCTCCTCAAAATATTTAAAGTTACAGAAATAGTTTTGTTTTGTTTTGTTTTTTCTTTTTTTAAATAAAAGTAGCTACTTGAGCTCCATAGAAAAAAGAGGGACTTGGAAAAGCATAATGGACAAGCCTTCAAGAGACAGACAACCCCAATCTTATACTAGTTGTTCTAGAGAAATAAAAAAAATAATAAAAATCATTTACCTTGTTTTATTAGGCCAACAAGTCCAGATATCAAAACTGTCAGAGTATAAGAAAATAAGCACATTGGCCAATTTTACCTACAAAATATACATTAGTAGCCAAATAAAACATTTGCAGATCAAATCCAATAGGTTATTTGAAAAATGTGCTCACAAACATGTATTTTTTTATCCTTTCTTAGAAAACGAGTGACTAAGAAGTAAGAAAACTCAATCAACAAAATTTACCCTATCAACAGATTAAAGGAGAAAAGTCATTTTACTACCTAAATACATTTTTAAAGCTCACAAGCATGTGGTAAACCTCAATATTTATTTCTGGTTTTTAAAAAACTGTTAAATTATAATTAGAAGAATACTGTCTTAACCTGAGAAAATGTATTTACAAAGATCTTTATAGCAAGCATTATGTTTAAAGATGAAACTTTGAAAACATTCCTTTTAAAGTCAACTATAAAAACAACAAAAACTCTGCATTATCACTTCTGCTATGCAGTATTGTATTGATGTTCAAGTCAACATAATAATATAGCAAAAGAGAAATAAACTAGAAATAATGAAGTAGGAGAAATAAATCCCCCCTTTTTCAGATTGCATGACCACCCACATAGAAAACCTAAGTAGATTAGACGAGATTTATAAAAGTATTCAACAAACTTACCAAATACATAAAAAATATATAAATTCCTTGAACACTGTCAGGGTCATGATCACAAGTGGATGATGTCACTGTGACAGGGAAAAGAGCATCATCAATGGACATCCACTTATCTGCTTCCTGTTTCTTCCATTTGCTGAGACCGATCACCTAGCTCATCTCCCTTCCTCACCTGTGTGACTAAGTAAGCTGGCATCACTTCAGCTCCCTTTGCCAAAAAGCTGGCCTGAGTGTGAAATATCCCCAAATTTGCATTTGTACAGAGACAACAGGAGAGATTATCACTGGCCTTAACTATAAACTGCATATTCCAAATGAGCCTCATCAGAACTCAACACAATAAGCATTGACAGTAACCCAACTAATAAAGGACATCTTGTTTCCCATTTAGTCCTTTGGGAATGTCCAAAATTTAGGCATTCTTTTTTTTGGAGGGGTGGGTGGTGAGGGTGATGTAGAGATTGTCTTCTGTTTGTTTCTGCTTAATTAACATAGTTGTAGAGGATCAAACGATCACCTTGAATGCTTATGCACACTAACTTCCTTTTGTGCATTCTCAAGTTCCAATAATTTTGCTCATGATGTTCATTTCCTCAACTAGGAATGAATTCTCTCTTCCCCAATCAAAAATTTATTCTTCATAAAAATTCTGCTCCAAAGTGTTCTCTATGAAGCTTCCAGACACATCCCAGTTAGCATCATCCTTGTGTTTATACATGTCCATGTTTCTGTCTGTGTCTGTTTATGCATCACTGTGACATCAAGCATTGAATAGGGAAGTACCCTAACAATATCCATGGACCACAGTATTACAAAATTGATCCTAGTGTTGTCTAACAGCATTTTCTCCAATAAACAGAAAAGTTACATATCAGAATTCTCCAAAACTATAGTCACTATCTGTATATGGCTAATAAGCACCTAAAATGTAACTGGTATGACTAAGGAAGTGAGTTTTAAATTTTATTCCAATTTAATAAATTTAAATGTAAACAGTGGAGTTTGAAAAGCTTTCTTGTGATAGAAAATGAAAGTCACATAAACTAATATGACATGCTATTTGACTTAGCTGGCAAATAACTGATTCAGAAAACCAAGATCATGGCATCTGGTCCCATCACTTCATGGGAAATAGATGGGGAGACAGTGGAAACAGTGTCAGACTTTATTTTTGGGGGCTCCAAAATCACTGCAGATGGTGATTGCAGCCATGAAATTAAAAGACGCTTACTCCTTGGAAAGAAAGTTATGACCAACCTAGATAGCATATTAAAAAGCAGAGACATTACTTTTTGCCAACAAAGGTCCGTCTGGTCAAGGCTATGGTTTTTCCAGTGGTCATGTATGCATGTGAGAGTTGGACTGTGAAGAAAGCTGAGCACCGAAAAATTTATGCTTTTGAACTATGGTGTTGGAGAAGACTCTTGAGAGTCCCTTGGAGTGCAAGGAGATCCAACCAGTCCATCCTAAAGGAGATCAGTCCTGGGTGTTCATTGGAAGGACTGATGCTGAAGCTGAAACTCCAATACTCTGGCCACCTCATGCGAAGAGTTGACTCATTGGAAAAGACCCTGATGCTGGGAAAGATTGAGGGCAGGAGGAGAAGGGGACAACAGAGGATGAGATGGTTGGATGGCATCACCCACCTGATGGGCATTAGTTTGAGTAAACTCCGGGAGTTGGTGATGGACAAGGAGGCCTGGCATGCTGCGATTCATGGGGTCACAAAGAGTCGGACACGACTGAGTGACTGAACTGAACTGACTGAACTGAAATTGAATTAATTTCCAACTTCAGTTATCATCTTAGGTGTTTGGTAGCATCTACTTACTGGTCTTTAGATCTACTTGATGGTCTCTAGAAAGACACCATCTTTGGTCTCTGCAGTTGGAGGAGACCTCATTAAGGAAAGAAAACTTAGTGCTGGTTTTAAAGGAATAGTGACCCTTTCACAATGAATGTTAGAAATATTTGAGACATGAGAAATAAGGACCATAGAAGTATGGAAGTGAAATTGTCCCTTACTGAAAAAATTAATTTACTTGAGGACAAATTGTGGAAAGTATAGACTAAGACTTGCACTAAGACTTGTACTTTCTCTTGAAGATTGTATCCCATCTAATCTACTCCTAATATTCTTCTCAAGGATATTGTTCAGTATCTTGTCTCTTTCTCTCCATTATCATCAATTATTTGGTATCTGTTTATTGATGACTTCCCAGTAGATAATGAAGCTATTATTTCTCACATCCAAAAGAGGGGAAAAAGCACTTCCTTTGGGTTCCTTTTCCCCAGCAATGCCCATCTCATCTCACCTCATTTATCTCTTTCATTTCTCAATGATGAAGCATCTGATTGATGTTTCATCAGCTGATGGGCAATATTTGACACAACTGCTTAGAGCAGATATTAGTATCCTTAAGAAAGCCAGGATTCAGGATTCAATAATTCTCAAGGAGACACAATCTACAGGGCTTCTGGGACTCCATCCTATCTAGCTTTTCCTCCTATCTGTCCAGCAGTTCCTTCTCAGTTTCCATTATAAACAGCAGTCAACTCATCCAGAGAGGTCAATAACTTATCATGCATGTGCTAAGTTGCTTCAGCCCTGTCCAACTCTTTGTGACCCTATGGACTGTAGCCACCAGGCTCCTCTGTCCATGGGATTTTCCAGGCAAGAATACTGGAGTGAGTTGCCCTGCTCTCCTCCAGGGAATCTTCCCAACCCAGGGATCAAACCCACATCTCTTATGTCTCTTGATTGGCAGGCAGGTTCTTCACCAGCAGCACCACCTGGAAAGCCCCAATAACTTATCAAAAGGCCATAATTAAAAATTGGCATACCTGGACACCAAACTCCATTCTCTCTTATTTCCAAGCCAGTGCCTATTATAGTAATGTTAAATACTTTTATAGGCTATTGGATAGAGAAGGTCCCAGAAAGACATTTCCCACTTGACTATGCCCTAGAGAAGGGAAAACACAGAGATTAGAGAAAGATTGCTTCTTAGACATAGTTGCCTCATCTAAATCTCATTTGGTGTACTCATGCATTGCATGATATTTCTTAGATCACCAAATTAATAATATTATGTGGTCCATCCTGGGACACAAAAACTTTACAATTATGGTCACTAGCAACTGCTGTAGTCCACAGCTTCAGAAAGAAAGAGCTGAGGAGGGGGTGGATTAATTTAATTCATTTGTTTTTTGTTTAGTCAGTAAGTCGTGTCTGACTCTTTGCAACTCCAGGGACCATAGCCCACCAGATTCCTCTGTCCATAGGATTCCAGGCAAGAATGTCAGAGTAGGTTGTCATTTTCCTTTCTAGGGGATCTTCCTGACCCAGGGATCCAACATGTGTCACCTGCATTGGCAGGAGGATTGTTTACCCCTGAGCCACCTGGGAAGCTCCAATTTAATTCATAAAATTAAATTAATCAAGCAAATGAATACTTGTACTATGGAATCATTATTCTCCTGGTTGGTTCTTCCTGGGCTGAAACAGACTCACAATTACCATATGAATTACCTGCACAAGGATCCAATTCTAATAACTTGTATTTGTGTAGTATTGTTTGCTTTGCAAAATCTTTATATTATCTTACTTAATTAATGTAAGTGGCAGTAGACTAAGTTGATAAGAAATACAATATTTGCAGCTTGTTTGAAAATCACTTAGAAAAATTTTAATTAGTGTACTGTATTGGCCTCACACCTGTGGCCTGCAATCTGCCAAATGATTACCCTCCAGGTGTGAACCAAGGTGTTGATGATTAATCTGTGTGGTCTAAGAATTCCAGAATCCAATGACCTTACAGATGCTTTTCTCCCTGTATGCTGGTGAAAACTTCTAGAATTGAATATAGTGGATGATAAAACAGTGTTTCTTCTATAAAAGTAATGGAACTCTGAAATCTTTCTCTTCTGGTCCAAAGCACACAAATAAACTAGCAGTCTAGGGCATTAGACAAAGTCCATCTGTTTAGTAAGGCATTTGTCCAAAAGGAGACAAAGATTTTATATTCTCTTACATGGATTTTTTTTTAAATTTAAGTATTCCTTCTTAGTAAAGGAAACTGAAATCGAGCCATGATGGCTATACTTGAATGTGCTCAAGAATGATGCCCCTTCAAAGTGTTTTATTTCTAAATGTTTCCATACTCCACCTAACTACCATGTAAACAACTATTTATATTTGTCTCTAGATATTGAAATTAATCTGTTCACATTGCATCTCTCTTCAAGATTTTACAGTGAAGAGAGAAACTTTCTGTTAGATTCTTTTTAATATAATTTTATTTACTTATTTTTGGCTGTGCTGGGTCCGCATTTCTGGTGCACTCTTCTCCAGTTGTGGCAAGCAGGGGCTACTCTTTGTTGCGGTGCTTGGGCTTCTCGTTGCAGTGGCTTCACTTGTTGCGGAGCAGAGGCTCTCGAGCACCCAGCTTCAGTAGTTGCAGCTCCCAAGCTCTGGAGCACAGGCTCAGTAGTTGCGGTGCATGACCTTAGTTGCTCCAGAGCATGTGGGATCTTACCAGATCAGGGATCAAACTCATGTCTCTCAAAGATTCTTTACCACTGAGCCACCAGGGAAGCCCCCTATTAGATCCTCTAGCTCTCTGCTCTTATTTACGTCTTCAGGGAATGCCTCCCCTTCTGCACTGTAAGCTCCAAGAGTGTCAGGGCTGATATGACCCAGGGCTGATATGCAGGGCTTCCCACTGCATATCGGCATCCAGAATGGTATCTTGACAAATAACAGTTTCTTTTCCCACAAGAAGTTTGCTCACTACTCAATAGTAAATGTACAGTTGTCAATCCTGTCAGAAACATTCTAAATGTGTAGATAAATATTCACAAAAATCCCACAACTTAAGACTATTCAGATTTCCAATGTTGTTTTCCTGACTGTATGAAGATGAAGTACCATGCAACATATCACACCACCAAGCATCACTCATGACTTGAGAAAAGTCTGAATGCATAATGTGTCTTGTGATCTAACCATGATGGAAAATGAGGATGGACCGCCCCCCTGCCCCTAACTGAAAAGTAGCACTAACCTACAAAAAATACAGTACTTACCTAGCAGGGTATGGGCAGTATTTTTTTCTGATGTAGAGTTGTGATAAAGTTGAAACAATAATAATATGTCATCACTAGATGCCAACCAAAAATCGGAGGACACAAAAGCTCTAATATATCAACACTGTTAGTGCAACTGAGGCAGATAAACTCTACTTGTACTGAAAGCTCACACCCATCTCCCAACAGGGAAACTGAGTTAATGCAAGAAAGAAGGGCAGTAAAAGGAAAGGAGAAAAAGAGAAAAGGAGGAAGGGAGGGAGAAATAAAGGAAAAGAGGGAGGAAGATAAGAAGGGAAGGGTGCCGCTTAAAACAAATTTACCTTAGATTCTTCTTGCACTAACTGGAACATAACAACTAATGTATTTCACAAAGGAATGCACTTTTTGCCAACACAAATGCTTAGCTGACAATAACATGTTGAATTAGCTTGGACCTATCTTGTAAATGCAGTAAGATTCAGCTATATCCAAAGGGCAAATCTGAGGGATTCTGGAACTGCTGCCCAGCAGTTAATTAGCATGAAAGACTTAAATGGCTCTTGGGAAGGAACCTACCTTCAGGCTAAAGAAGAGCAGCAATTTCCAACACAGCATCTAACTGATATTCAGATATGCCCTCAGCCCTCCAGAGCCCATGAACTTGGCCCAAGTCTATTATAAATTACTGTGACTAAACTAAATTGTCTGTGAGCCATCAGGAATACAAATGGCTCTGACCTGAGACTAGGGGGTACGTACACCAGGTAGAAGTCTCTCCATTTAGTAGGACACGTGGCACAATGTAAGGGCATCAGTGCTTAGCTCTGAAAGATTAGAACAGCTTCGGACTTCCTTATAGCTGCCACTTTGGCATCCACAAAGAAATGCAAGCTATAATCTTGGCAACAGCAAGAGGCACATTTGCAGAAGTTTTCTAGAACCATCTCCACCATCATGGTACCAACACTAGAGCAAGAGACTGCTCTTGAATATTCTGAGACACTCATAGAGGGGAACTGAAATAAAACTCACCCCCCTCTAGTTGGTACCTAGAGGATTCTTTAGAGGGGAATTATAGGTTTCACGATAGTAAGGAGAAATGAGATCAGAGAAACACTAATTCTATAACTGTACATCTCTCAACTCTTAACCAGTGTGATCTGGTGAAAAACAAAATGCATAAAATCTTGAAACAACTAAACAATTTTAAAGCTTCCAAAAGGCCAATGCAAAAATATTCTTATTTCTATGTTAAATGTTTCTGGTTTCTGAGTCAGTGCCAAGAGCAAATCATGCACACATCACATAGAGCTATCAAATGAACCACAAACAACTGCAAACTTGTCAGACAGCAAGTGGTTCAACTATGGACCAGCTTCACACATCACCTCTCCAACATACACAGCAGCTGTACTGCCAAGAGCACGTTCTGAATGAAATCTTAAATATGTGAAAAATAGTACAATTACAACTGGGATCAACTCAATAAGATAACTTGAGTTCCACGGTCTGTCTTCAACATAGTCCAAAACCACTAGTACATTCTTGAAATCATGAATGCCCAAGACTTTCATATAACTTTTTTAGTGAACTTATTATTCCAGATTACAGAAGTCAAGATTAAAATGAGCTCCAGATTATTATATATTTGGTTTACAGAAATAGAGAAGTATCTAGAAAATTCAAGCCTAAATACCTGATAATGGAGTTAAAGAGCTGATATTCCTATATTGGATCTCTAGTTGCTCAAATTTGCTAAGCTTGTGTAGACCATAGACTAGTAACTTCAGAAAAGTTGGAATTCAGATAATCTCAGGCAGACACAGTATGAAAGAAGGCTCCAACAAATGCTTGTAAAAGTCTGTAGTTTGCTTTTTTTTTAACCTTTTCCTATTGACTTCAGTAAGTTAAGTAACATTACCAGAATTGGCTTTAAAATTAGACAGATTTGAGCTTGGTTTCCAGACCTACCAATTACTAACTGTAGCCCTTAGAAAAGTTACCAGCGTCCTTGAGCAAGTTGACTGACAATGTAGTGATGACTACTAATACTCCATAGAGTTTTATAAAGATAAAGGCAATACTCTGTGTATCATATCTAGCATGGTACCTGGTATACAATACACATGTAAATGGTAGACATTACTGTAACTGTGACTGATGCTTTTGTATCCACTACTTTTACTGTCACTATTACTTAATGCCATTATTACTACTAAGAGGGGCTTCTCGGGTGGCTCAGTGGTAAAGAACCCGCCTGTCAATGAAGGAGACATGGTTCAGTCCCTGGGTCAGGAAGATCCCCTGGAGAAGGGAATGGCAACCCACTCCAGTATTCTTGCTGGGAAATCCCATGGACAGAGGAGCCTGGCGGGCTACAGTCCAGGGGTTCGCAAAAGAGTAGGACGGGAATCTGCGACTAAACAACAAAACTACAGGGACCAAGGATGAAAACTGTGGATATGAGAGCAATAAGTAGAGTTCATTTATTTTCAACTATAGAAATCCAAGAATAAAAAAATGAGTATAAAATCCCTGAATATCAAATCATCTCTAATAAATTTTTCTCTATGGTCAGGATAATGGAATTAACATTAGCTTGTTTAACTAAAACACAGAGGGAATCCTCTCTCTTTAGCCATTTTATCCTTTGGAAAGCCTATCCAAAAATACGCTAAGATACAAGAACTACAAAACAGCTTCAAATAGTAATGGGTATCCTTTTAAGATTTTAAATAGCTAGTGATTGCCAATTGGGCTTCCCTTGTAGCTCAGTCGGTAAAGAATCTCCCTGCAGTGCAGGAGACCCAGGTTCGATCCCTGGGTTGGGAAGATCCCCTGGAGAAGGAAATGGCAACCCACTCCACAAAACAAAATAACATGCCAGTGGTAGTTTTCAAAGCATAGAGTATATTTATGAAGTCCACAGGATGTTGTAGATCCTTAGGCTTGTACCAAAGAGACCACCAGTAAGGTAAGGTAAGATGTCTAAAGTCAAAGAACTTATTATTATAGAAAAAGCAAGAGTAAACCATCTGAAACATTTCATCTTCTAAAGGCTGCAGAAAGATGTGATCACTGAAGAGTGAAACAGTCACATAAAACTACATGAAAGTGGTCAGAGATGCTTGAACTGAGCCCTGACGGGTAGCAGAGAGCAAAGGAAAGAGTTTGCAGCAAGAAGTTTATCATAAACCAAGTCATGGAAAAAAGATTGAGCTTTAAATGTTTGCAGGAATAATGGAGGCCACTGGTTTGCAAAGCATTTTGCCAAATAGTGGGACCTAAAACTGTATATAAATCAGCAAGTGGTAACTTGAGAAAATCTGTTTAGGGAAAATGAGTCTACATCAGAATGCCACATGATTTGTGGACGGTGAAGACTGCAGACAGGAAAAATTTGTAGGAGGTTGCAATAATCCACAGTCTGTAAAAATGAGGCAAGAGGGTTTGGGCAGAGTGATTACAGAGGAATAATAGGAAAGAAGCAGTATGAGAAAGAGTCTAAGCGAAGATGGACAGGATGTATTAACTGACTGGATGTGGGGATATGTGTCTACTGGGTTAAAAAAAAATGAGTCCAAGGTTAAGCCTGGATACTTAAAAAAAATAAATAAATAACATGAGATTCAACAGAAATAGAGTCCAGGACTATAGAGACTAGGCCAAGAAGAGGGGAGCCAGGTAAAAATTACACCAGACAGGTTGAGATAAGACTGTGTCAGGGGAAAACATTTAGGGATGGATTTGGGTACTACCAGCCTTGAAGTATGGGGGACCTGTCAGAGCAGAAGACATCCAGAGAGTCTGAGGACAAGAACTTGTTCTTGAAGATGCTCATAACTAGAAGACAATGAATCATAGGAGCCAATGGTGAAGGACTTCCAGAAGGAGAAGTGTCTTTAAGAATTTCCCAGAAATCATCTCTATGAAACAAGCTTTATATGTCTTCTGAATTACATATATGATGGAAACTGCAAGTTTGGATTTAAGCAATATATTTTTATAATGTGTGTGCAGACACAGTGCAGGCAATGGGGAAAGAGAAAGCCAATGAATTGGAAATGAGGGCCTCAGTCTCTGCCTCCTATCCATTCAGAGTCATGGATTCTTGACAAGGACCACCCAGCCTCACCCAGTTCCAGTGAGAATCCAGACCAATGCAGTTAGGATCAGGAAGGCAAGACCCAGAACCAATCTTGCTACAGGGAAGCTGATACCTGGTGTTTTGAAGTTGATACTTAGATGTATCCACACTCAGAACTTTCCCCCATCTCCAAAGTTTATCCTTATTTTATATTAATACTTTGATTATAACCAGAAACTGTTCCGTCTAAAGACAGTGCAGCTTGGATTACTGCTAAATTTCTCTGCATTCAATCTCCCTAGAGAAGAATTATCACCACTAAATTATTGTTGTTCAGTCTTTAAGTCATGTCTGACTCTTTGTGACCCCATGAACTGCAGCATGCCAGGCTTCCCTGTCTTTCACTATCTCCCGGAGTTTGCTCAAACTCATGTCCATTGAGTCAGTGATGCTATCCTACCATCTCATCCTCTGCCACCCCCTTCTTCTCTTGCCCTCAATCTTTCCCACTAAATTAGGCTTTTCCAGATTTCTTAACTTCCCTACATATAGTCACTCAGAGGAATTTTTAATGGATACTATTTTAAGAGGGATTTGAGAGTAGTAAAATTATACTAAAATGTCTCCAATTTCACATATATCTCAAGTAAAATATTCACTAACAATCTCAAAAGAATCTTCATTCTTTCAATGCAAAGGGTAGCCTCAGGTTTAACTTTCTAACTGAAAACTGAGCAAAGTAAAAGGATTCTCCAGCTCCAGGGAGGTCCCAAGACATCAGAGTCAGTGAACTTCCATCAATATAGTTCTAATAGAATTACATCTCTCCTCCAGCAGTGGTTTGTTCTGTTTATCAGGGCTTTCGGTCTTCTGCCCCTGAGTAGCAATTGCTCTTTTTTGGTCCCATGCACTCTTTTTCAAAACTGAAACTGGAAAAGAAATGTGTAAGAAGACATCCAAAATGACAAAAGAAAAAAAAAACTTAAGTAGTTCCAAAACATCAAAAACCAAATAAGAACAATTCTTTGTCTAGATGTAGTTAGGATTTACCCTTGCATTAAGAGTCAAAATATTGCCTCAAGCTGCAAATCAGATTGCAAAATTCAAATTTCATTTACTTAATCAGCAGTTTATACTATTTCAATAGCAATGAGTCTAGTTTCCAACAACCAAGGAAGTAAAATATAAGGGCAATGACTTCGAGTGACAATGTTGTCTACAAATCATTGATATATTCACTAAGTGGGTTTCTTTCTTCTGATTTTTAGACCTAGTCTGAATTCAAAAGAGATTTAGTTCCGGGTCTCTTATATCTGCTATATTGGTCAGCAGGTTCTTTATCACTAGCACTATCTGGGAAGCCCTCACGAAATATTAATGCATAATTAGATATGCAAATATGAATAAGGCTCAATAGCCCTAACCTCCAGGAGTTCTATTAATTATGAAAGTGTTAGTCACTCAGTCGTGTCCAACTCTTTGTGACCCCCATGGACTGTAGCCCATCAGGCTCCTCTGTCCATGGAATTCTCCAGGCAAGAATACTGGAGTGGGTTGCCATTTCTTCTTCCAGGGGATCTTCCCGACCCAGGGATTGAACCGGGATCTCCCACATTGCAGGCAGACTCTTTACCAATTGAGCCACCAGGAAAGCTCAAAGGGAACTATGGCCCATACAGGGACAAATTAATGATGAGGTCAGATCAAAATCTTAACAAATCAGGGATAATGGCTGGGAGGAATTGAAGCAACAGAGAGGAAGGTCGGGGTCAAGAAAGTGAACTTTATCCTGTGTGCTTGGAGGAAGGGGGAGACACTGAACTATTTTAAGCTGGGGCGTGATGGGATCCAATCTGCATTTTAGACAGATCACTATGGTGATGATGGGCTGGAGGCAGGCCATTTGGGAGCAGGGAGAATGAGAGGGGAGAATTGCAGGCACAGCAGTGGCCAAACAAAACGGGGTTGCTGGGAGAGACAGATGAGAAGTATTAATAGAATCTGATTGGATCTGGCTGGAAAGGAGAGAGGAATCCATCTCCTCTGAGAGTTCTTTCACACAGCCAACCGCATTACCGGTCCTGAGGGCCCTGCACTCCAGAGGCGAGCAACTCTCTGCCCAAGGCCCCGCCCCTTCGCCACCTCCTTATTAGGCTGGCCCCTGTATTCTAAGTCCTAATGGCAGCCGGTGTGAGCTAGGATGACCCAGTCTGATCTTCACATCTGCTACAAGTGAATTTACTCTCATTTTTTCTTCACTAACCCTGATGCAATGGAAACAACAAAACTGGGGAAGTTTCATGGTCTTGGGATTTCAATATCGGCTTAGATGATAATGAGATGTGTGTGACCTTGGGCAAATTACTTACCTTCTCTGAATTCATTTTGTTTATAATTCGGGGTTACCTTTGCCGTCTGTCTAGTCAAAGCTATGGTTTTCCCAGTAATAGTCATGTATGGATGGATGGAGAGTTGGACCATAGAGAAAGCTGAGTGCCAAAGAATTGACATTTTTGAACTGTGGTGTTGGAGAAGACTCTTGCAAGTCTCTTATACTGCAAGGAGATCAAACCAGTCAGTCCTCAAGGAAATCAATCAGTCCTGAATATTCATTGGAAGGACTGATGCTGAAAGAGAAGCTCCAATCCTTTGGCCACCTGATGTGAAGAACTGACTCATTTGAAAAAAACCCTGATGCTGGGAAAGATTGAAGGCAGGAGGAGAAGGGGATGACAGAGGATGAGATGGTTGGATGGCATCACTGACTCAATTGACATGAGTTTGAGCAAGCTCCGGGAATTGGTGATGGACAGGGAGGCCTGGTGTGCTGTAGTCCATGGGTTTGCAAAGAGTCAGACTCAGCTGAGCAACTGAACTGACTGAACCTCAGCTATAAATAAAAGCCTTTCTAGACACATCTGTCATTCATCCCAAGTAATTCTGTTCTAGTTTATCCACCAGTTATTAGTACCCAAAGAAAATACTGATTAACTCCCAAAGCAGTTCAGATAGGTTATATACTAAGTGACTTCTTAAAAAAGAAAGTCCCTGAAGCACAAAAGACAGAGAAAAAAACATAGACTTTGAATTAAAACAAAAACATCAAGAAAGCAAAACAATTCAATGGGGTTTGATTGCTTGTTCCGGTTGTGAATTAAATATCTATCTAATATCTTAACTAAAGAAAACAACCCAGTGAGTTTAACTGGCTGGCACTAAATCTAAGGAGAGGAGTGTGCCACTTCTGAACCAGGAAATCCCTGTTCCCTGGTTGCTCAGTTACTTCTAATTCTCACTGGTCATCTCATAAATTCTCTCTCTCTTTTTTTTTTTTAGTGAAGCATGCTGTTCATTTTTCCTTTTTTTTAATCTAGTAGTCTTCTCTTTCTCTGAAAACAGCATCATTCCATTCTTTTACGGACCAGCCTCATCACCCACTCAGACTCTTGTCGAGAGTGGCTATCTTACTCCATAGCCTTGACTCCTTTCTTACAACAATTTGACCATTCTTTGGGTTTCTGACCTAACCTGACCACTGTACTTCTTTAAGACTTTCCCTGTGGAAGTGAAAAATAGAATCCTTTTTTTCCTGAT
The DNA here is from genome assembly GCF_910594005.1 of Cervus elaphus. NCBI lineage: Eukaryota > Metazoa > Chordata > Mammalia > Artiodactyla > Cervidae > Cervus > Cervus elaphus. The sequence goes on from NC_057840.1 coordinate 30,629,778, forward strand.
GTTAAAACTGAAAAGATACAGCCTTCAAGCTGTCAGTGGGAGATGTTCTGCTGAGGGGAAAAAAAAAAGGTGGGGGGGAATGAGAGAAGGAAAGGAAAAGTGTTCAAATGTCAGTCCTTAAGACGCCCCTGGAATTGCTCCCTGCTTTTTCAAAATGTCTTCTTTGAGTCTTAAGCTTGCCAAAACTACTTCAAGTGGGTTTCTATATTTTGCAATCAGAGAGGTCCTGACTGATGTAGTAATTTTCACCACAAGAAGAAATATGGAAAGGAGTGATTTAGATCAGAGATTGAACCTGGGTCTCTGGCATTGCAGGCAGATTCTTTACCATCTGAGCTACCAGGGAAGTCCCATGTCATCATCATCATGACTAGAAAAAATTTAAGTGCTCAATTACAAGTGACATGTTAATGATATCATCTTTAAGTATATTGAACAACTATATATATATATATTTTACATATATATAATTACATACATACATATATATCTGAAGTACAGTACTTGCCGAGCCAAACAAACACAAGAGTCCTTGCAAATAAACAATAAATAAGGCTCTGGTTTAGTTATTACTACTGTCGTCAAAATGCAAAAACTCATTTGCATTAAGTCAATTGCAAGAAGTTTATGAATTTTCTTTTTAGATGCTGTTGATCTTCAGTAAAATATGTAGAAAGAAAAATCCATGTGATGTGTAAAGCTGGGTGCATATGTAGATTATAACCTCACAGGACAACATTAGGGACAATGTGGCAGAGGGCATGTATCTACCCATCAGTGAAGGCCATCTGGACCATGCCAAGGGAATACAATAGAGCTACACTGAAATGACTGGTCTGTCCACCACTCAAATTGATTCTGGGAACAAAAGAAATTAAAATCATTTTCCACCTTCAGGAAAAACTTGGCTCAAACAGCTGGAAAAAAAAAAGATAGGGGAAACCAAAATAACTACAAATCACTTTTCATGAGAGTCACTTGCTAAACTTGAACAGCTGGGCCTTGAAAGGCTTGGGACATATTCAACAAACGAGTGTTAAATTCATTATGTTCTCACTTCTGCTTTGTGGTAAACCAGTTTGACAAAGATCATCTTCACAAATTGATTTATTATCAGATCAAGTATGTAAATTGGGGGAAAATGAGTTCCCAAGAAGATAGGAAAGATAAAAGACAAATTATCTTAAGAAATGTGGAAACACAGATACATGCACAAAGAACTGTAAAGCAAGATTCTTAATCTTTCTGTTCCATAGGGCCCTTTGGCAATTTTGTGAATCCTCTGGGCCCCTTCTCTATCTCAATAAAGAGTAATAACACTTCCCCAATTTAAGTCAAATATTCAGAAACCCTTATTTCCCTTAACCACAAACTCAAAAATAAGCTGTCAACAAATTCTGTTAGCTCTGCCTTTCCCTGTCCTCCAATGCCTTCACCATAGTCAAACCCACCAGATCTACATTACTACAAAGTCCTGCTAACCATTCAGCATCTACCCAATCCCTTCCCCATACTCCAATCTATACATGGCAGAAAAAAAATATAAAAATTCTGATCATGTTAGCTCACTCCTTGCATAAAATACCCCCAATGACTTCACAATTTAATTTGAAAAAAAAATAAAAATACCTTACTATGGTCTATGAGACCCTACATGATCTGAATTGTGAACCAATGATAAGATAGCAATGGCTAATCTTTATTGAGCACCTACACATCTCAGACCCTGGTCAAATTGCTTTTTCATGTCTTGTTTGACATCTTTCAATAATTCCATGAACTGTAAATAATTAGGAACTTGAGATACAGATAGGTAATTTGTGCAAAACCAAATAAATAATATGTGTCAAGTTTTTTATTTAAACCTAAGGCACAAGAGGCTAGGATAAAAAAAAAAAAAAGTCTTGAGTCTGGATTCTTACACACTACACCATTTCACTTCTCACCTCCTTCCATTCCCCTGCCTTTGCTAACATTGTGCGCCAATCCCTCATCTTTCTCTTCTTTGAATATACTGAGCTAGATCCTACACTCAAGGGTTTGCATATGCTAGTTCCCTTCTCTGGAATATTCTTCCTTCAGATCTCCATATGGTTGACTCCTCATTACTCAGGACTCAGCTTATTATAGGCACTGATAGTTGCCTGTCCAAATCTAGCTCCTCTTTTGTCCCTAATTTATTTGTTTTTTCACCTTCTTTGGTCATTCTTAAGAAAAATGACTCAAGCTCCAGGAGTGGAATCTTAATTTAAAAATCTAAGTCTTAGGCTTTAGGCCAGTCATAGGAATTTCATTTCCCATGGAGGTGACACAATTTTGGCCAATAAGATGCAATATGAAGTCTGCTGGGAACAAAGAGTTTCTTGCTGATAAAAAAAAAAAAGAAAACAAGATTTACAGGAAGAAATTGTCCCTTTTCACTACAAGACTTTGCCTAAAAGTGTGAGGATGGAACTCCTAGAAGTGATGTGGCCATCTCGTAAGCAAGGCAGTAGGTAGAGGCCACATGCTGAGACAGGCATATAAGAACTGATGTTCTCTTACACCCACCGCTGCTGCTGCTGCTGCTAAGTCACTTCAGTTGTGTCCGACTCTGTGCGACCCCATAGACGGCAGCCCACCAGGCTCCCCCGTCCCTGGGATTCTCCAGGCAAGAACACTGGAGTGGGTTGCCATTTCCTTCTCCAATGCATGAAAGGAAAACTGAAAGTGAAGTCACTAAGTTGTGTCCAACTCTTAGCGACGCCATGGACTGCAGCCTACCAGGCTCCTCCGTCCATGGGATTTAGCCTCTGATAATTAATCTAAAGCCCTTCTATCTGAAGACATATTTTTTTGTAAGACAACAATTTCTTCTATTGTTTAAACTATTTAGTGTTCAGTTTTTTGTCACTCTCAGCTGAAGGCATTCTGGCTGATCCACAGTTAGCCACCTCTCCAGAGAGACCTTCCTAGACCATCTTACAAAATTATTCTCCTCCAGTCACTATCACATTGCCATGTGTTTTTCTTCATAGTACCTAACATCTGAAATTATCCTGTGTATTTATTTACCATTTGCTTTCTTCTCTGGACTGTACATTCCCCAAGGGGGAAAAAAACTTCCTCCACTCTTGTCCATTGCTAAATCTCTAGTACTTCCTGGTGGTCAGATGGTAAAGAATCCACCTTAATTCGAGAGACCCAGGTTTGATCCCTGGGTCTGGAAGATACCCTAGAGAAGAAAATGGCAACCCACTCCAGTATTCTTGCCTAGATAATCTCATGGACAGAGAGGCCTGGCGGGCTACAGTCGATGGGGATGCAAAGAGTTGGACACAACTAAATGACTAACACTTTCCACACTTTCCAAATCTCTAGCACACAGAATACTGTCTCACTCTTCCTCTTAAAATCTGTGACTTTAGAGAATTTTTTAATATCTCTGTGTCTCAGTTGGAGTATAAAGATCAAATTTTTTTTTTAAAGATCAAATTTATTAATTCATGGCAAGTGCTTTAAAAAGCATTACCACACTGTTAATGCTCAACAGCTTAGTTATTGTTATTGCTATTCTTAGGCACCTAATAGATATCCATTGAATGAATGAGAATATAAAAAACTGAATCTCAAAGAGGTGATGAAATCACCCTCTATATTGGAACATGATAGGAGGACCTGTCTCACTCAAAAGAAACACATTTTTAAGAGAAAAAGAGGAGCAGTGAAAAAAGGTCAAGAACATTAACCTCTGCATAGAAATCTTCATTTCCTGAAGAGAGAACACGGAGTATTAATAACAACAATGGTGGCCATTATGGAGCATTCATCATGGTGCAGGAATTAGACGTGAGCAAGACAGGTGAGGTGCCTGTCTTTAGCCAGTGAACGAGTCTTCAACTATCCATGAATAGCCCACACATTTTATTTGGCTAAAAGCCAACGATACAACAGATGCTCATATATCATTAATGAAATTTAATCTCTAAAGCAACAAGGAAACTATGGAGGAAATGACCCCTTTGACCTACTTCTGAGGACAAGAATAGACTGGTAAAGTCAAAGAAATGTGAATCTTAAAAGAAAGTGACCATGTTATCCTGAATTTTATTTTTTCCAAGGACAGCAAGAATTGTACACTCTATGCGAATGTCTTCAAAATGTTTAGAGAAAAGATATGCATTATTCATGGCATGAGAATCCTAAAGAGATTATGACTCAAAAGTGTTATGATGTTCTCAAAAATGCAATTTTGAGTGCAATTGCAAATGATAAAATAAGGAGAAGAGTAGAAAGATAACTAAAAAAAAATGTAGCTGCAGATATTTTTAAAAGAAAAAAATACAATTGCAAAGTATCCATCTCCATCTTACTCATCATCTTGGTAAATGCAGTGCCAAGAACCTAGCAAAGAGTCAAAAGGTATTATCAAATGAATGAATAAATTAATAAACAAATGAACATGGAATATGAGAGTAGTAGGGCTAGACACACTCATATCAGAAAGATTAAGGTCTCAGATGAGCTGAGATTTGAGAAAAAAAATTAAAATAGCTAAGTGTCTTATGGTTTTATTTGGTGCAAGAGAAGGCCATAAGTTTGAGCTAATGATATAATACTGATACAATATTTTTCAACCTCCGAAACTCAGAAAAAACACTATTAGGAAGAAACTGAAGCCTGGCAAGACTTTCTTGGTCAGCACCTAAATGAAGGCATAGCTTCTGATGATAATGCATTTCAAACGACATTATGAAAATAATTTTCAATTGAAGAGTCTGGGTGTTAAGAAGAGTATTAGAAGATTAGGACTAGATGAAAAAGCCAAAACAGTTAATTCTCAAAATCTGAAATGAGGTGAGCCATGGTTGATTCCTGGTGCATTGTGAGTGACTGGTCAAAAGAGCCAATACACTCATATTTCCTCCTTTGATATCATCATTAACCAGATAGGTCACTACTAATCTGGTAGATCATGTGGGCTTACACAAGAGGCTTTACATCATTCATGTGTAAATGCCTGTGAGACAGTCTGAAATACTAAGATTTGGAAACTAGTTGAACTTGATAAATTAGCCATTGGCTCCATTGATATACCCTTATATCCTCGCAGTAAGGTGACTTCCCTGATCACCTTAGCTAACGACTATAACAGCTTTCCCCCCATGTTAAGTCACTTCAGTTGTGTCTGACTCTTGAGACCCTGTGGACTGTAGCCCACCAGGGTCTTCAGTCCATGGGATTTTCCAGGCAAGAATACTGGAGTGGGTCTCAATACCATTCTCCAAGGGATCTTCCTGACCCATTTCCCCCACCTACATCTATTATTTTCATCTTAGTTTATTTTTCTCTCCCAAACACTCATCACTCTCTAAGGTACTCTATATTATTTATCTCATATATTTTCTATCTTCTCCAAGTAAATGCAAATTCCCCGAGGATAAGCATTTTAACCCATTGTGTTCACTGCTTTATCCTCAATATTGAGTATTATATTCTGAGTACTCAGTGAATATTTTCTTAACTGAATGAATAAATGAATGATCCTTGAAATATTGAGTCATAAGTGTAACAATGAAGAAGGATAGGCCCATTGAATTTTTTTTGGGGGGGGAGTCACTTGTGGAACCTCAAAATATGTTCCACAAAGAACGGAAGAAAAAAAAGAGCATTTTTAGCCTAGGGGAGAGGTGACATGAGGGAGCAGGAAGAGGATGATGTAAGTTGTTTGACATGGTAGAAATCTTCCAACATCTCAGGACTCTATTATGAAAAGGGATTATCCTATTGTTTCTATTTCTAAATGATCAACTGGTATAAATAAATGGACTCTACAGGTAGGTTTCAACTCTATTTTACATAGTCCAGGCTTTCTAGTGATGTCCTAGGTGCCACTGAGGAGGCACATTTCTCCTTCTTGAAGGTTTGAAATGAATGAAAAATCCATGAGGATGATGGTCAGACTAGATAACCTTAATACTGCGCCAGACTATGATACATTTATTCTGTGAATAAAATCATACAGCTTCCTTGTACTGAATGTATCATTTGGACAAATGGGTACAGAGCATATATTTACAAATGAAGCAGAAAAACTAAACTCAATAGCTTGTAAATATGAACCTTAGTAATTTTTCCAGCTTTCTAAGTAGGAAAACTTTTAAGACCAGTTAAGTGCTCCATTATATGAAAAAACATTCCCAATTTCTCGCTCAATTTTTTGATGCTAATCTTCTGTGCCCCTCTTTCCTTTTTTCTCAACACACATACACATGTAAATTGTAATCACTGTAAAGATTACTGACTCATATTTCTATAATTCCCTCAGTTCTTTCCCAGATTTAACTGAAAAACAAAGGCTAAGAGTTGCTGATGGAACATCTCTTCTTGGTATACAAAAAAAAAAAAAATGCAGATTTGAAAAAGAGTAGTATGCTAGTCTGGTGTCAGTCACTCAGTCATGTCCAAATCTTTGCAACTCTATGGACTGTAGTCAGGGGCTTGTATCAATCTAATTTTCTCGATTACAGTTTCATATGTAACACATCACCTATGATCATCTTTTTCCCTTCAGATCTAGGTAAGATTGAACCAATTCCCATTCCACATCCTACTGAAAGTCTAATGTGAGCCTTAAGAAGCAGGTAAGGTGGGGATGTGTGTTTGGGATGAGGAGGGTAGGTTCTTTTGTTGCCACCAAATTCTTACTTCTGCTAGATCATCTCAGCATGTGATCCACTTATAGTCTCCACAAACTGCCAAGTTCTACTCCATATCTACCACATGAATGAATCAGCTCCTTTCCTTTATTTCCACCAGAAAACAAGAAGGCAACAAAGAAACAAAAAGGAATGTTCATACATATATTAATACATTAGTGAAAGTGAAAGTATTAGTCGTTCAGTTCACTCTTTGCCATCCCATGACTGTAGCCCACCAAGCTCCTCTGTCCATGGAATTCTTCTGGCAAGAATACGAGAGTGGGTTGCCATTCCCTTCTTCAGGGGATCTTCCCAAACCAGGGATCAAACCCTGGTCTCCTGCATTGCAGGCAGATTCTTGACGGTCTGAGCCATCAGGGAAGTCAGGTAACATTAATGCTCTACCATATGTAAAAGAGATAGCCAGTGGAAAGCTGCCGTATAACACAGGGAGCTCAACCTGGTGCTCTGTAACAACCTAGTGGGGTGGGATAGGGTCGGGGGTAGAAGGGAGCTTCAGGAGGGAGAGGACTTATGTATACCTGTGGCTGATTCATGTTGTTGTCCAGCAGAAACCAACGCAACACTGTAAAGCAATTATCCCATTAAAAATTTTTAAAAAGGAGTGTTCACATATTCTTTTAGTAAAGCAGACTTCATAGAAGTTTTGGAATGACGGGGAATTTATATTATAAGAAAACACAGATGCACACAACACACATACACACACACCCCTCAAAATGGAATATTAGACATCTTTCTTCAAACGTTCCTTTCCACTAAGTGGGTCCCAGCTTCTAAAAAGTTCTATAGGTCTCCCCTCTTTGTTTTCCTTCACTCAGAAACTCCTTCTTATTTTTAAACAGAGCAGTATGGCAATGTTAACATTTATTAATAATCCAGAAAAAAAAAGTCATCTTTGATATTTCCTTTCCTGTATTCCCTATAACTAAACTGTCCCCAAATCTATTTTTGTTCTTCAGACATCATTCAGAGTGAACTTTTCTTTCCTTCTACCTGTTCTATAGTCCAAATCCACTAATCTATCACACCGTTCTCTGTGTCTCCCTGCAGTGTCAGTCAGTTCAGTCACTCACTCTTTGTCTGACTCTTTGTGACCCCATGGACTGTAGCATGCCAGGCTTCCCTGTCCATCACCAACTCCTGGATCTTGCTTGAACTCATGTCCATTGAGTCAGTGATGCCACCCAACCAACTCATCCTCTGTCATTCCCTTCTCCTGCCTTCAATCTTTCCCAGAATCAGGATCTTTTCCAATGAGTCAGTTCTTTGCATCAGGTGGACAAAGGATTGGAGCTTCAGCTTCAACATCAGTCCTTCCAATGAATATTAGGACTGATTTCCTAATATGACTGGTTTGATCTCCTTGCAGTCCAAGGAACTCTCAAGAGCTTTCTCCAACACCATAGTTCAAAAGCATCAATTCTTCGGCACTCAGCTTTCTTTATGGTCCAACTCTCACATCGATACATGACCACTGGAAAATCCATAGCTTTGACTACTACCTGACCAAACACATGAAGCTATATTTGCTCATACTCCTTACTTAAAAGTTTAAAATGTGCTGGCAATTCTTAACTTTCCACCCAAAGTTTAAGAGGCCTCTTATACTTAGACCAGCTCTGTGTTTTTCCAAGTTAATTTCCTAACACAGGCCTCACAACTCACACAAAGCATCACCACTGCCCATACCGTCTTGCCTTTGTTCTTGATAATTCACATTCTATGGCAGTTCCCTGTATCTCTTTTGTTTATTCAAATCTTACCCCTGTTTGAAGATCCCACTCCCAATTCCATCCCCATCTTACAGATTTCAAACTTAAGCTTCTCCCCCACTTCATCATACAACTGTTCAGACAGTGACACGTGGGTAAGAATACAACTGCTTCAAAGATTTTTATTTGTTTGCTTGTATGTTTGTTTCCTAAACTTGACTTGAACTCATAGGAATAGAGAAGATTCTATTTTATGTGTCATTGTGTCCAATCACAGAGCTAAGGCTAAGTAAGTCTGGATATATAGAAGCTACTTGGGTTTATTGAACCAGATGGCAGCTAAGAACTTAGGCTGGGGATGGCCACCACTTACTCAGTGTGAGATGTCAAGCAACTTTTAAAGTTTCTTCAGGGTTTTGTTTGTAAATGTGAGTAACTGGGTCACCATGAAGATTAAGTGATATGAGACATATAAAGCACTTGAGCATAATGTCTTCGGCATTTTCAGTTCAGTTCAGTCACTCAGTCATGTCCGATTCTTTGGAACCCCATGGATTGCAGCACACCAGGCTTCCCTGTCCATCACCAGCTCTCAGAGCTTGCTAAAATTCATATCCATCAAGTCGGTGATGCCATCCAACCATCTTATCCTCTCTCGTCCCCTTCTCCTCTGGCCGTCAATCCTTCCCAGCATCAGGGTCTTTTCTAATGAGTCAGTTCTTCGCATCAGGTGGCCAGAGTATTAGAGTTTCAGCTTCAGCATCAGTCCTTCCAATGAATATTTGGGACTGCATTTTACATTTGGCATTTTAGCCAGACAATTTTTAATGATCAAGTAAAAACCGCATTTGAGGCAATATACTTTCAACACATCCACTTCACAAATAAGAATATTAAGTTTCAGAGAAATTAATTAAACTGAAAGACTAGATTCTTCTTCTAGGAAAACCAGCTAGTGACTTTCTCAAGGAACTTATTGGCTGGGGGCTGACCAATGACCCAAACTCCTGACTCAAAGCCCATTGCTCTTTTTGCAACTTTCCAATGCCACTAGGATTAATTTGAAAGTTTAGAAACCTTCAGTCGATTTACAAAAGTTTTACATCAGAGGTTGTACTTGGAGTATCATGAAAAACTCTAGAGAATGGCTTTTAAGATGGCTTTAGATCATTTTAAAAACATTTTAAAAATTGATAAAGAATTAAAAGATGTTATCTATATTTTTAAAAAATTAGAGGACACAATTCTTCTCCCTTAGAATAAAACAAAATGGATTTTAATATTTACCCTCTCAATGCTCTTATACCTCCAAAATATCATCATAAGTTTTTAAAAGTATGTGTGTATGTGTGTTCATGCTCTAAAACACCAACAAAAGTGTGTGCACACAATCATAAACCTTTGCTTGTTGAGTGGGGAAGAGAAATCTATATCACCTGTTGACTTGGTTTCTACACTGACATCCTAACTCTTGATAACCCCAGAACTGACAAGGCTCCACAATGAAAACTGGGTAAATTCAGGCAGAATGTCAATTAGAGGAATCCCCTGTAGCTCACCTCTTACACAGAAGGATTTCAGACACAGTGGGTGACTTCAAGAGGCCATCAGGGTGCCATATCTCCTATGGCACAATCTCTAATGGTTACATCCCACCAGGCAGTACACGGTGGGAGTCTGCTGTTTATATCCACCTGTATCATACGTATCATCTTGGGCCAGTCCTCCTTCTCCCCACCTACACCCGTGCCTCCTCATACACACACACACACACACACACACACACATGCACATACTTGGAAACCTCCAGGATATCTGCCTGTAGAAACTGTATAATGGTTGTTAGAGCAGAGTCTCACTGGGAGACGGATTCATTTCTTGGGAATTCTGAAAGATAGAAACAAAACAAAGCCTGCCTCATCTATGCTCAGACCTACAAGGAAATTTTAGAAACTAGCTAGCATTTACCAAATACTTTTCACATTCCATCTATTTTTCCAGGGAATCTAACGTGGACAATATTGTTTACTTCTGTTCTATGAACAATCCTGTGCCGATATGCTGCCATAGGACCCAATAGATGCTCAAAAAATACTTAGCAAATGACTTCTAAATGAACTTGTCCAAGGTCCCACAGTAAGTCAAACTAAGATGACATTGACTCCAAAGAACATATTCCTTAGCTAGTAAACTATACCACCTCACAGTGTGTTCAGTCGCTCAGTTGTGTCCAACTCTTTAAGACCCCATGGACTGTAGCCCACTAGGCTCCTCTGTTCATGGGATTTTCCCAAGCAAGAGTACTGGTTGCCATTTCCTTCTCCAGGGGAGCTTCACAACCCAGGAATTGAATCCATGTCTCCAGCACCTCCTGCATTACAGGTGGATTGTTTACCACTGAGCCACCAGGCAAGTCCCAGAATTGTATGCATAACCCCAACATAGTCAAAGAAAAGAAAACTGTGTTTGTTTGTTTGTTTTTTTCTGGCAGGCTCTACTCATACCACTTCTCACCCCCTGCTCCAACTGAAACTTTAAATGGGAAGGAGAGGCGGGTAGATTGTGACAAAATATTCAGTGTTATTATACATTCAAAATAGATATTAAAAACATATTGATGGAGGAATGATTCATGATTTGGATAACAGTAAGCTAAATATCAAAGCAGCAAAACTGTTTTACCCCAAGCATTCTTTTTAACTTCTACTTTTTTTACATAGCAGACAACAGAATCTACAAAGAAATATTTAAACGCATACAGCAGAGTGTGGAGTTGAAAAGAGATTTTCACAGAGCACTGTGAAAATCTTACAGGCCCCCTCTCTGGAATTTAGGAACTTTGGACAGCTCCAGAACCTGTCCAGGACTCCTGAGCAGTACACATAGCTACTCTAGCGCCCAGACTAGGAAAGCAAGATGAGGTCAAATTCCTCTGGGAACCTTTCAGAATGGCCTCCACTTTGGTAAAAATAGCTGAAGGTCATATATAATAATCTGGCACTACTGTGGAAAGATTGCTTGTGGTCTACTGGTGCGAACCATTGCAGTTTGTTCCATGGATATTAGGCTCCAGATTATTCACCACAAGGTCCCCAAGGCCTTATTTACAGTGGAAACTCAGTAAATCCAACTTCTCTGCATCAATAACACAATACTAATTAGACAAATGCAGACAAGAAATCTGTACTTGCCTAGAAAACTCTGCTTAGTATTGAAGAACACGACGGTCTGAAATTAGGATCTCACTAAAATGTTTCATCAGGCAGACCTAGTTTTGCTATAAATAAGCTACCTCCCACATGTATCTGAAACTTATTTATTCCTCCCCCAAATTGCTGGCTGGCCATAATAGAGTCATCACTGTAACACAGAATGGATCTTGCGCAAAGACTTCCTCCTGAAGCATATTCACCAAATGGTCACAAGATTGTGGAATGTTAGGAGTGACAGACAATCATTCAGTTCAACTCTTTCATTTCAGAAACGAAAAAACTGAAGTCCACAAGTTCAAATAATTTACCAAAAGTCACGCAGGTAAGTGCATCCTGTTTTTCCATCTTGTTTATTCCCTATTTTCACACAACTCCATCTCAGCCTGCCTCCCCTCTCTTCTCTGGCCATGGCCCTTGTTTCACTATAGCCCCAGCGGCAGACCTCAAAGGAGGTGACAAACCCAAGCAACCCTCTTCCTGCAAGCAGATTCTCACCGGAAAACTGGCGCTCGGTGCCTTGGCAGAGAATTGCTAAAAGCAGGAGCAGAGAAATGGCCACCATCTGGACAGTGTGTTGCTTGATGCCAAATGGGCCCCAGCCATGGGGAAGGAGGAGAAAGGAAGGGTGTCACCCGACTGCACACATTTATTTTCATTTCGAGGGGATTTGTTAGTAACCACGCTGCTTGAGAGGAAGCTGTTGTAGGTGGTTCTGATGGCTGACAAATGTGTAGGCAAGGATGAATCAAGGTGAGGGGTAGCCAGGCAGTTTGCAAATGATTTGTGAGCCAGAAATTGTCAGTGGTATCTGATTACCCTGTACAAATGAAAGGACACATTTTTGAAGGGTAAAACAGTATCAGTGCTTTCCCCTCTTATATCCCCCTCTTCCTTTTTAGTAAGCATGAGAATTTCTCTGACAGTACCTAGAAAAAAATCTTTTTTTTTTTTTTAACACGGGCTTCCCTGGTGGCTCTGTGGTAAAGAGCTAACCTGCAATGCAGAAGATGTGGGCTCTTCCTCACTGAGAAGATCCCTTGGAGAAAGAAATGGCAACCCACTCCAGTATTCTTGCCTGCGAAATCCCATGGACAGAGGAGCCTGGTGGGCTACAGTCCATGGGGTCACAAGAGTTGGGCACAACTAAACGACTAAACAACAACAATCCACCAACATTTCTCTCTTCTTCATAAATTTTAATCGTATTAACATTTTCCTATGTTTCAGCTATGTTTCCCACCTGTGAAAACCACCCTGATGTACATAATGGTTTTCAGTGGTCAATTAGCAGCATCAAAGTGGCTGCAGAGGTTTTCCTCTTAGCGATCCTGACTTCCTATGTACATACTGGTTTGGGCAATAGTGTTCAAGTAATGTGGACTTAATTATTATTGCCCATGTTAATTAAGAAGATAGCTTGAGTGAACTACATGACATTGAGGGCATGGGTGTTTTAAAGTGTCTTCCCTGCTTTAAGAATTATATTGAATTTTCAATCATATATCCACAAAACATCATCTCCATTGTTGGGCATTTTAGTTTGCAAAGCACATTCACATACGTGATGCCATTTTAATTTTGACCCCAATTATCTGATGTTGGCAATTATTCCTATTTTATAGAAATACGAAAAAGTTTACCAAATAGAACTCAATGCCTGAGAAGCATTGTGGCATGTGGATCAAGAACACACACTGGAATCACGTGCAAGCAGACTTGGATCTCAAAACCTCTTGTAACCCAGGACAAATGATGACCCAGATGAATGAACATCTCCACATTTCAATGGCAGCAATTTCTGCCTCTAAGACTCACGTGCGTCCAAATAAGGTAATAATAGGAAGATCCTTGGCTTCCCAGGTGGCTCAGTGGTAAAGAATTGGCCTGCCAGTGCAGGAGACAGGGGCTCAGTCCCTGGGTCAGGATGATCCCCTGGAGGAGAAGATGGCAACCCACTCCAGTATTCTTGCCTGGAGAATCCCATGGACAGAGGAGTCTGGAGGGCTACAGTCCATGTGGTCTCAGAGGGTCAGACACGACTTAGTGACTGAGCATGAGCATGAGGAAGATCCTTGATGTGGAGGCACCTGTTTATGCCTTTTCCTTTTTTAAACTAACTTCAGGTCTCATGCTTTTCTATTACAATGTTACCTTCCCTTTCCTCTTTCTTTTTTTTTTTCTGACATCTTTATGATCAGTGAGACACTTTCTGAGATATTTGTATGAGATTATAAGAATAAAACCTTTAACTCTGGAACTCAGCCCTGAGGAATAACAGAGAAAAAAAATATGCTCCAAACTTGAGCTAACCAACCCAATCAACACTATTATTAATGGAACAAAGTTGGAATCAGACATAAATTTTTAGTGTATTAAAGCCTCTATCTCCCAAACTTAATGTGGTCATTTTCCTTTTATTTTTTAAAGGGCTTTTAGTCTATAACCATAAATAACCAGAAGGTAATGTTTCTTTTTTCTGTTTTACAGTGATTTAAATTCATATTTAGTAAAAGTAGGCTACTCATAACCAAAATGCTGAAGTCTAATAAGCTTCTTCTATAATGATTTTTATCTTATTTGTTGCTGCAGTAATATGAAATCTAATGACGAAGCCAAAAAAAAAGGCAACTGCTGCAGCTGATTCATTCAAAGTCTGTTCAAGCTCGAATGAGAGCCTCAAGGCAAAATCCTCAGTACTTGGGAGTATCCTTTTGGTTCATCAGGATTCAACGTCTGTGAATTAAAATCTGATGCCTTTAATAGTTAATTCTCCAGTCAAGGAGAAAGCACTGCATCCTTACTAATAGAAATCCATTTGTTATACTGTGTGTTTCTTTGAATACAACCTAGGGTGGATGACCACACAATTTCATTATTTTTTAGCAGACCATAAGTTCTACTCGCAAACTGCAGGCAGAAGAGATTTCCTCCCCACCAGAAAGGGATGCTGCTGCCACTTATCCTGTTTCCTTCCATGCAGAGAGGGCTACGTTATTGTGACTCTTCTAGGCTCTCTTCTTCCCTTCACTCCTTCTTCCCAAGGAAGTAGGAATAATGCAATGCATTATTCTTAAAGGGAAAATCTGGAAAGTACAGTCCAGGCTTACTCCTCCCATTTTCTCTTCAAGAAATGACTTTTCCAGTAGCCTGTAATCTGGCAACACCTGACACCAGGGACATAGGATGTTGTTTCATAGCTCCAAAAACATGTGATGCATCTAGATAGAATTACCAAAACCTGGCAATTTACCAAGTGATTACAACGTTTTTTTAAATTGGGGTATAAAATTGAGGTTGCTTTACAATGCTGTCATAGTTTCCGCTGTACAATGAAGTGAATCAGTTGTATGTACACATATATCCTCTCCTTTGTGGGGCTCCCTCCCACCCGACCCCCACCTCACCCATCTGGGTCATTACGGAACAAGCTGAACTCACTGTGCCATAGAGCAGGGTCTCACTAGTTGTCTGTCTGACACCCTGGTAGCATATGTATGTCAACCCCAATCTCCCCACTGCCTCCCCAACTGTGTGCTAAGGTTTGCAATGATCTTTATGGCTATAATAGGATTAATATCTACTTTTTTTTTTCTGTGCTTGACTGCTTTTTTTTTCATTTATTTTTATTAGTTGGAGGCTAATTACTTTACAATATTGCAGTGGTTTTTGTCATACATTGACATGAATCAGCCATGGATTTACATGTATTGCCCATCCCGATCCCCCCTCCCACCTCCCTCTCCACCTGATTATCAAGTGTAGTACCTGTTCTTATCAGTTTAATATCTACTTTTGAAGGGATAAAAACACTCAGTATTTAATATATCTTTTTATACATTTACTTAATTGAATAAAGCCTACTACTCCAACTCCAAAATTACAGAAAGGAAACCCTAATTAAACCATTATTAATTTTTAAAGCATATTCACAATCTAACCCAGTTGCTCATATCATCAAATCTAATTATATATATTACAATTTATAGTATGTATATTTTCTATAAATATGTACATTTATATAATATATATTATATAACTAGATTTGACATGATATATACAGAAGTATACATATTCATGAAGAGAAAGAGATGAAAATGTTGTCTATTAAATTTGAATATACATAAATCATGAAGTACGACATTTTATTCTATTCTACCTTCCCAGTTGATGTTTAGTATGGGATGAGAGAATTTAAAAATCAAGTGAAAATTTTGCTTGTTTTTTCTATTTATTTTAAATTTTTATTTATTTTTTAATTAGTAGAAAATTGCTTTACAGTTTTGGGTTGGTTTCTGCCATACAACAACACAAATTAATCATAATATATATATGTGTGTGTGTGTGTGTGTGTGTGTGTGTGTATATCCCTTCCCTCCTCAGCCTCCCTTCCCTCCCCCATCCTACCCCTTTAGGTCATCACAGAGCTCCAGGCCAATAAACACATGAAAAGATGCTCAACATCTCTCATTGTTAGAGAAATGCAAATCAAAAATGCAATGAGGTGTCACCTTACACCAGTCAGAATGGCATCATCAAAAAACCTACAAGCAATGAATGCTGGAGAGGGTGTGAAGAAAAGGGAACCCACCTGCACCGTTAGCAGGAATATAAACTGATATGGCCATTATGGAGAACAGTATGATGAGCTTGGTCTCCTCAGTCATGGCCAATTCTGTGATCCCACGGACTGTAGCCTGCCAGGCTCCTCTGTCCATGGGATACCCCAGGCAAGAATACTGGACCCAGTTGCCATCTCCTCCTCCAGGGGATCTTCCTGACCCAGGGATTGAACCCGTGTCTCCTGTGCCTCCTGCATTGCAGATGGATTCTTTACCCACCAAGCCATGTGGGAATGTAAACTGATCCAGCCATTAGGGAGAACAGTATGGAGATTTCTTTAAAAGATAGGAATAAAACTACCACACAACCCAGAAATCCCACTACTGGGCATATACCCTGAGATATTTTAGAATACAGTAGGATAAACTTCCAAATAAATATTTATAAAACAAAGGAATTGAGCCACTACAGAAACCAATCCATCCTCCATATGCCTAAAAACTCCCCCAAATATCCCAGACACATGGGTATCATGAGGTACATTACTTTAAGCCCAGCAAATTAGGTTATGAAAGAATAAGCCAGAGATGCTCTCGTGTGTTCAGGCACTTGATGTTTTCATTGGTGGCAGGTGGCTCTTCCCCTCCCTGGCCCTGGAATGCCATCCTAAATCCAGGTCGTCTGCAAAACCTCAGGCCACTGGCTCTGTCCAGCCTGCTCTTCTCCAAATCCAGTAAGCTCCCGACTTGTGTACCATGTCCTTCCAGCCTCACTTTCCCTAACCTTCCAGGATCTTTTAGGCCATTGCAACACTTTATTTACCCTTCCTCAGTGTCTCTTCAGAATTCTAATTCAAAGCTCTATTTTTTTTAATTTTTAAATTTTAATATTGGAGTAAAGTGGATTTACAACATTCTAGTAATTTCTGCTGTACAGCACAGTGGATGAACTATAAGCTTTACACATACCCCCTCACTCTTTGTGTCTCTCTTCCATACTCCAGTCCAGTCCTTCTAGGTCATCACAGAGCATCAGGCTGAGCTCCCCGCACTATACAGCAGGTCCCCACTAGTTACCCGTTTTATACACGGTAGTGATAGATGTCAATCTTACTCTCCCAATTCAATGCACCCTCCTCTTCCCCCATCCTGTGTCCACATGTCCATCCTCCATGTCTGTGTCTCTATTTCTACCCCATAAATAAGTTCATCTGTACCATTTTTCTCACTTCTGCATTATGCATTAATACACGATGTTTGTTTTACTCTTTCTGACTTCACTCTGTATGACAGACTCAAGAGGCCCATCCACATCACTACAAATGATCCAATTTTGTTCTTTTATATGACTGAGTAATATTCCATTATATTTTTGTTTTAACAACCTTTCCCCCATTTATGAAAAAAATGTGCAGTTTCATATTAGCCAAAAGGAATGAAACACAATATTTCTCCCATATTTTGGAACTATGTACAGTTACAAGGTACATCATGTTCATAAAGAACACAATAAAGGGTTACATATATCTGAACACATTGCAAAGAAATTGATTAAAGAAAAAGCCATTAATTCAGATCTGATTTTGTCAGAAATTTTGGTGAGTTTATATTCTAAATTTCCCTTTATGCTATTTACATATACTTTATATTGATAAGTTCAATAAGAATATTTACTTCAAAGTCATTGAGGAAAACAGATGCTTTAAGTTTCATGAAGAGACTACAAAGCTCATCTGCTTTTATTTGCTGCATGTTTTAAGTCATTGTGATCCATGTGTTATATAATGCCTTACTACATGGTCATCCTAAATATATTTGTGTGGTTAGATTATATTTTCTATGAATTTTATTTCAGAATAAAAAGGTAGTCATTACAAAATATTTGCTATAAAATGGGGCCAGAGGATTGATCAAGCTGAGGCCCACTTCCCTACAGGGTTACCCCCAAGACCTCCCAGCCTCCTGGCTCAGCCCAGACCTTCTGTTTTCCTTGCTGCCTCTCAGACACGTCATGCTTGTTTACCAAGTGACACTGACACGAGCTAGTCCGTTGCCTGCACCACTTCCCCCAGAGTTATCCATCTGGTTCACCTCCTGCAGCTGGGTCTCTGCACAAAGGTTACTTTATCAGGAAGCTATCAATGATCATGATCATAAAACAGCTCTGTCAACTCACACACACTGACAACCCTCAAACCATATCCCTTTAGTCTACCTGCTATGAACTGAATGTTTGAGTTCCCCCAAATTCATGTGCTGGAGGACTAATCCCCCAGAGAAGCTGTATTTGGAGATGAGGCCTCTAAAGAAGGAAGGATAGTAAAATGAGGTCATAAGTCTGGGGACTTGATAAGACAGGAATAGTGTTCTTATAAGAAGGGACACAAGAGTTCACCCCCGGCTCTGTGCAGTCACAGAGAAAAGGCCATGTAAACACAGCGGGCTGGTGACTGCCTACAAGCCAAAAGAGGAATGAAACCTTCCCTGCTTAGCACTTTGGTCTTGGACTTCTTTGCCTTCAGAACTGTGCAAAATAAATTTCTGTTGTTTAAGCCACCAATCTGTGGCACTGTATTATGACAGCCTGAACAGACAAATATACCATCTTATGAAGGTAAATGAAAGCAATGAAGAAAAAGATGTCTTCAAGTATGCTAATAAAATATATCTTCATTACACTTATCATGACCTGTCTTTGTTTTTCTGCCTTTGGTGCATCTCCTCTCTAGAAAGGAACGACTGGGAGAACAAGGCCGTTGTCTCTTTCCTCACCAAATCGACAATGGCACAGATATTCGTTGGACAAGTGAATGTTAAGTAGTGAATTTTAAAGTAATATTAAATCTATTGTCTATGATTTTATTATCCCTTTCTCTAGTGTGTCTGAAATGGCAAGATCTTTCAAAAACAAAACCCCCAAAAAATGCATTCTGTGTCTTTTCTGGCTTGTAGTAATGAGACATAGCAAAAATATGAAGCCTAGTTCTCTAGTGTCCAAAATAGAACATGCCATCACCTCCTGTGATCTCAAAATGAGGAAGAAACAAGGGGGAAAAGAGCAAAAGAAAAGCATGAACATTTCAGAACCAAACAGGGAAGTCATTCCAATCTAAAAATATGTTGATCATGTATACTATGCTCGATAACATGAGAAAGGAGAAGATAAAAATACACTCCTTCTTGCTATTTTGGAGGGACGAGCAGTTACATTTGCTCTTACAGTTGTCAAATATGTTCTTCTCGTATTATGAGGCTCCATGATGGCCAGCTAGAAACTGTGGGCTGATGGTTCTATTGATAGACCTGAGCCACACACTGCAGTCTGTCATGCTTCACATTTACATCTTAGACTCTAATCTGTTTTTCTTTCCTTCATGAAATCAATTCTGTAGCAATTAAATAACCAGCCTACAAGGCATTTTAATATCCCAAGCCTTTATCTATATATAGCTTGGGAAAGGAAAGGTAATTAGAAGTGACCTAGTCTAGCTGGTGAAAGGAGGCGGGTTAGACAAATCAGTACTTCATCATTACTCTAAGGAGGTATCACTAAATCTGCCTCATTCTTGATTCATTCCTTCTCAGTGACATACTGTTGAGCCTTTTATTTGATCCCTGGAGGACACAGACTCTAAAATGGGTGTCATTATCTGGGATTTTGTTTCATTTTCTGTGAGTTTAAGGCATCGCAGAAATAGACTCTGTTTTTAGCTGTGGGATGATACCGTCACATGCGCACAGCGCTGGATGAAGTAGGCTTTGAAAGATATGAAAAGGCTCAAGGAAATGACTTTCCAAATTCTCATCCATTTGAGTGTTTTGAGCTGAGCCCTGAAGGTTGAGAATTTCTTGTCTAAGTGATTTTTCTAAAATGATAAGAAATTGTCACAAGATCCAGGCAAATTTTATTGGTCTTTCTCTTTGAAAATTTAGTTTACTACTTCATATCCATAAGCTTGCATATATGAGGCAGCTATCAGCTCAGTTCAGTTCAGTAGCTCAGTCGTGTCTGACTCTTTGTGACCCCATGCACTGCAGCACACCAGGCTTCCCTGTCCATCACCAACTCCCAAAGTTTCCTCAAACTCATGTCCATTGAGTCAGTGATGCCATCCAACCAGCTCATCCTCTGTCATCCCCTTCTCCTCCCGCCTTCAATCTCTCCCAGCATCAGGGTCTTTTCCAAGGAGTCAGTTCTTCGCATCAGGTGGACAAAGGATTGGAGCTTCAGCTTCAGCATCAGTCCTTCCAATGAATATTCAGGACTGATTTCCTTTAGGACTGACTGGTTGGATCTCCTTGCAATCCAAGGGACTCTCAAGAGTCTTCTCCAACACCACAGTTCAAAAGCATCAATTCTTCAGTGCTCAGCTTTCATTATGGTCCAACTCTCACATTTGAAAAAACCATAGCTTTGAATAGACAGCTAGGGTCTAAAAAGCATGGAATTTAGCTTCAAAATACTCAAGTCCAATTCCTGTTTTGCCTCTTACCAGCTACTACTAGTCATCAAAATCCCTGAGCCTAGATCTCCTTATTTGTATAATGGTTATTAAAAGACTATTCTTTGACTATAATATGCATATTTTTCCATTTTAGGAACTGAAATTCAGATGCATATTACAATGTATGGCTGCTTTCAATAATCCACATCAGTGTTTTGGACCAATCTACTGCTTAGGGCCACTGTGGACTCCAGAAAGACTAGAGCTGAGCCACTGCTAAGCTGAAGACACGGTCATGATCCTGTCACCACCTCCTCAATGCATCTCCCTGGCTGGATTCACATAGTCCTTTTGTTCCAACCTCTCTCTCTGCTGAACCCAAGTTTGGAAGCCTCTAGACTGAAAACTCAGGGATTTAATGTGGCACAAACATGGCACAGAGCAAGGCAGATGTCCTTGATCTATTCCCTAGTTCTATTACCTGTCTGTTATGATAATGCACCTATTACACACACTTCAAGCCAACAGTCAAAGAGAGTACCTGGTGAACTCATTTGGGGCTAAGGGAAAGACTCAAAGTACATTCACGGTAAGAGCAAAATAAAATTTCTAGGTGATTAGAAAACATTTTGTCACAGTTAAGTAAAAGAATTTTTTGCTTTAATAGTGGTACATATTAACAGAGCTTTTATAATCTATGGTATGTTAGAGTCAATGAAATAGCACCAACAGCAGGGTTAGGTGAGAAAAAGAAGGTGAAGTGCTTTGTAAATGACAGAAGCCAATATAAATGAAAAATATGATAATGACTCTATGTCTTTTAAGCTGAAAGGAATTTGTCAAAGTTCCTACAAAATCACTGGGAAAATCGAAGATGAGGCTCTAGACATTGCCTTCAAGAATTACTCTCAGGATGCCAATGTAATACTGGGCTATCAAGACATTTGCAATCTCTGTGACAGAATGTTGGGACATCAAGAAATCATCTCTGCAAGTGTTAAGTCCCAAAACATTCTATCTTAAGTACAATCTAGAGATTAGGAGACTATTGTTCACTGCAGAGTCAGCCATAAATCAGATAAAAAGATGCCTCATACCACATGACCTGCTTCTTCACAAACACAAAACTAATGACAGGTAATAGAGACCCGTGTTAACACAGTCACAGAAACACCCACTGCTTCTGTGACCATGTTTGACAGCAAGAAATGGGAGAAGCAAGAGAAAGACAACCTCAGATTTACATTTTCCCCTTGTATCTCATGGAGTACATTTAACTAGGGAAACTTAAGTTACACCTAGAACCTTGGCTGCAAGGAAGCTTAAATGGAGTTTTTAGTTTTCCAGCATCTGAACATAAGGAGGCATACGAGGATGGTGGTGGTTCAGTCACTAAGTCGTGTCCAACTCTTGCAACCCAATGAACTGCAGCCGGCCAGACCCCTCTGTCCATGGAAATTTCCAGGCAAGAATACTGGAATGGGTTACCATTTCCTTCTGCAGGGGATCTTTCCGACCCAGGGATCAAACTCAGGTCTGCTGCATTGCAGGAGAATTCTTTACTGACTACGCCACCAGGGAAGCACAGTATATGAGGATGAGGAAAGAATAAATGCACAGGGGCAATTCAGGGGATCTAGGGAATATCAGAAGACCATGTCTTTCTCCCACCCTTAAGATGAGAAGAGCTACCAGTAATAGTATTCTTTAAAATCCATCCCAGAGCTGAGAAAGTAAAAAATCAAAATGACTTAAATTCCAAAAAGTGACAAACCTTTCTCAAGAGAGACCATTGGTTGCTTTCATTCTGGAGGAGGAGGAATTCAATTTAATTCTGTGAAGAGGAGGAATCCACATCGATGGGGCAAGGAGACACCTGCCAAACTCTAACAAACTACAAACAGCCACACACGAACTAACACAATGGACTGGAATCTTAGGAACTCATCACAGGGTCTGAATCTGCACCCACTTGCTAGCACTTTCCCAGGAGCTCCACTGATGCATGGGCTGGCATATCAAAGCCTGGGATGGAAAATGAGAGTTGGAAGAAACTCCTCTAGGGTGCTCCAGTCCTGCCTGCTCCTAGTTCAGCCAGAAAGAAGCCAATCGTGGGCAGCAAGG
Source organism: Cervus elaphus (assembly GCF_910594005.1). Lineage (NCBI taxonomy): Eukaryota > Metazoa > Chordata > Mammalia > Artiodactyla > Cervidae > Cervus > Cervus elaphus. The sequence continues at coordinate 30,652,534 of NC_057840.1, forward strand.
GAGTCAGGAGAACTAAGAGTAATCTCTTCAAGGCACTTCAGATCTCTACCAAGTGCATTCCAGAGGCCCTTCACAGTCTGGGGACAGAGCATCAGAGTGATTTCCAAAGGCACATAAGGCCAGGGCTGGAATGATAGAGCAAAGAGGAGTCCCCACAGAATCACAAGTCCTAAGAGAATACATGGGAAATTCAGAGAAATGCTCAATCTAGAGTTTAAAGTTTATCTGTCTAGGATAGTAAGTACATAAATGAGAGTGATAGGGTGTGTTTTAAAGTTTTTATAAGTAACAGCTGTATACTAGAAAAATTAATTATGACAACCATCAATTGGTAGAGGTCTACATTGGACATGGATTCAGAAAAACATTATTCCTCAATGGATATTTGGTACAAGGGCTTTACAAGAGGCTTTAAATTCACTCTAGAATCAATGGAGAAAAAGAGACTCATACAGTCCAGGAACAACCTACATTCTGAAGGCATTCTGAACACCAAGCTCCACCACCAGCATCCACTCCAGTATCTGAACATGCTCTTTACTCACCAATCATCTATTGAGACCTTACTGGGTATTTTACTGGTAACTCAGCTGGTAAAGAATCCTACTGCAATGCAGGAGAGCCTGGTTTGATCCCTGGGTTGGGAAGGTCCCCTGGAGGGGGACAGGGCAACCCACTCCAGTATTCTTGCCTGTAGAATCCCATGAACAGAGGATCCTGGCGGGCTACAGTCCATGGGGTCGCAAAGAGTCAGACACAACTGAGCAATTAACCTCAGCACAACACTAGGTGCGCAGCAGAATGTGAGACACTTCAGAAACAGCATGCAAAAAGGACAGGATACTTGTTCTGGCTCAGGGAAATTACTTTGCCTCTTAATGTACTATGATTGAGACTTCCACACTCTAGGAAAAAACAATCAAGTGAATAATAATGTATTCACCCAACACTATCTAGCAAAGAGTCTTCAATGATCTTTTCTCAGAGCCAAGAGGAAAATATCTCAACATGGTACATTCTACTGCATGTGTCCTTGGGTGTCTCAAGTGGGTAAAAATAAGCAAGTCATAAGTAATATGTCATGATCATTAGCACCTCTGTCTTTTCAAATACCATTTCAACTACCTTTCTGGGTGAGGGCCCTCCTCTTGCTTCATAGACAACTGCCTTCTCACTGTTACCCTATATGATGGAAAGAGAAAGCTCTGGTCCCTTAATTGACATATAAGGGCACTAATACCATCCTGGGATCACTATGCTTATGAAATCATCTTAACCTAATGGCTTCCGTTGTGGCTCAGCTGGTAGAAGAATTCGCCTGCAATGTGGGAGACCTGGGTTCGATCCCTGGGTTGGGAAGATCCCCTGGAGAAGGGAAAGGCTACCCACTCCAGTATTCTGGCATGGAGAATTTCATGGACTGTATAGACCATGGGGTAGCAGAAAGTCGGAAACAACTGAGCAACTTTCACTTTTCAATGACCTCCCAAAGCCCCCACCTCCAAATAGCATCACCCTGGGGATTAAGGCTTCAACATCTTCATTTGGAGGGATACAGACATTCAGTCCACAGCATATACGAAAGATATTTATTAGTTGTGGGACCAAGGAGTCTAGGAAGCCAAGGAAGCTTGGGAATGTAGTAAGATCATGAACGACACTGTTCACACTCACAGAAAAGTGGTGTGGGAAGATTAAAAGTTCAGCCTTTTAGTTATTGCATTCTTACATAACTTTCATATGTTAATATCTTGAAGACAGTTAGAAATAATATTATGAAATTCAGATGACAGAACTACATCAGAGACAGAGTTTTGAATGACTGAGTTGGCACTGTAAGGGTAGGTAAGATCTTTGTGCTCAAGGTGGGAACCTAAGGAACACTCATGGGGCAAGAGAATTAAGTTGCCATTGAAAAAGACTAAGGAGTGATTGCAATAAGAAATAACCAGAATAAAATGATGTCTCATGATAGACACGAGAAAAAGGTGCAGCAGAATAATCACAACCAATAAAAACTGAGAAGTGCATATTGCATTGGTTACTAGATGGTATCAACAGAATATTGCCACCTGCCTCCCAGAGTCTAGAAAGTAGGGAAGTGCAGAGAGAAAGTAGAGGCTTGTCAGAGAATTATATTATAATCATTAAAAAGGCTGTATATTTAGATGGCTCTGGCTTTGAATCCTGGCTCAGTCCTTTATTTTTGATGTGACTTAATTAATTTTTCTAGATGGCAGTTTCCCATCTGTAAAATGGAAATGATACCAATTATATGTAACTATTATGAAGCATTCATAAAATGATAGTAAGGTGCTTAATAGATAGCAAATATTTAATAATCAATATAAATTACTAGTACTAGTACATCAAACTTGCAGGCTTATAAGACATGATTATAACTACTAATGGGCAAGATCAAGAGAAAAACAATGTTTTCAACTTTGAAAATTAAGCATGTTTATAGACTATCAACTTGATGTTTGTAGAAATAGAGCTTGTAATTGATCAAGTACAGTCCTGGAGGATATAAAAGAACGAAATCAAAAATACAAATGACAAATTAGAGTCGACTTTTAAAGAACTGTCTACAAGTGTGTATGTATGAGAGAGCCATGGTGTGGGAGAAGAATCAAAAAGAGGAAAAAGATAACGGAAGATGAGGGCGTTCCATCCAGTTAGTAAAATTATGGAGAAAGTTGGGTTAACACTTCCCAAGGGACCAATCTATAGGAGGAATGAAAACGTCACTGGAGAACATTATTTTTACCTGACCTTCTCGCAAAAAGAGACTGCAGTATTCTACATGACAAGGAGGCAACTTTGATCGCTCCTTGAGGTGGGGAAAAGTGAGACAGCAAGTTTTCGCAGCTAGCAAGGCTCATGCAGAAGTGCTCACAACAAAAGGTGACTAAACTACTTTCTATAAAGGGGAGTTTCTGATGACATGCAGAGGGGTTGCTCGGCCTAGGGGGGTGTGCAAGGCTGAGGCCATCAGGAATTGCAAGGAATAACAGAGAGGACCTGAGCTCCACATCAGTCCTTCCCTCCTCCTTCACCAGTCTAAACAACACTGGTTTGAAAGCCTCCATGTCATCAGTCTCCATGAGGCACTCACATCTCGGCCTTGGTTAGGAATGGAAATAATCTAGTGAGAATCCGGGTGATGAGGAGGAGGTTAGGGAATTTGAAGAGTGGTGGAAGTGATGATAGAGTCTGTGAGAAATGTGAAACCAACAGGCAGGGAAGATAGAAACTGTGCAAGGGGCTGATAGAATGAGAGAAAAGGGAAAGACCAAGTGACTAGAATTCTCTAGAAGGCCATGTATGTTTCTCTTCCTTTTCTTTAATGTCTCCCATTTTGCCAATTCTTTATGCTGACTTTGAAATTCTGCCCTTCTTCCTTGCCTCTTCCTTCCTATCTTCCCCACTCTGCATCACCTTTAGCCTTTATCTTAGCTCAATATTCCCGAGAGCATTGCTTTGCTAGCTCTGTAGGTAAACGATGGCGTATTTGATCTTATTGGCAGGATGTTACACTTTTCATTATGGTGGGGTGAAAAGGGATGTATATAAGTCCCAATGTCTATGACCAAAAAACGGAGTCCAAGGATTTAGATATGCTTCCCTTTCCACATGTACACAAGTTTTCTCTTCTATTTTGCTCTAGAGAACTACAGTCAGCGCCCTTTGTAAACTTTATCACAGCTCATTCAGTCCATCCAGTACAAAAGAATTCAAGCAGATGGCTTTAAATATGCATATTCAAGCCAGAGTATTAACTTCAAAATAAGACATTTCCTAGGAATAATGACTGTTGTAGTTAATGACCTGTAGTTAATGACCTTGGTCCATCAGCTCCTCCCAGCTGGTTAATACTCCCGAGGAACTGTCCAATGTCTCAGTCATTATTGATTAATTCGTCCATCTTTCCTGGATGTGTCTGTGTTTTGTGACATCACACCTCCAACAGCTGTGTTCAGTTATCCGCTAACCAAATGCTGTGGTCTCATTTCGGCTCCTTCTATACCAGCACTAAGTCATGCTCTAGTTTACTTTCACACAATTTCAGGAACAAATGGAAGGAGAATATAAAATGTGACCTCCAACACAATGCAGACTTTCTTTCTAAGGTAACTATCTGCTAGCTCTGGGATACTAAAGATGTTAATTAATCTCTTTCCTACTTCATCTCCTTATTTCTAAAATGAGGATAATAATAGCAGCTGCTATCATAGGAATCTCTTAAGAATTAAAAGATGAAGCAGAAAAAGCATACAGGACAACGTATGATAAATAGTAGGGCTTCCCTGCTGGCTCAGTGGTAAAGAACCTGCCTGCAATGCAGATGTGGGTTGGATCCTCGGGTCAGGAAGATTCCCCTGAGGAAGGAAATATGGCTTCTATTATAATAATGATACTAAAAATGATAGCATTCCATTTGATTATGACCTTTAAAAACTTCTTTTATGTATTATCCCATGTTGTTATCCAAACCACATGGCATATAAGTAGCTAAGAATATTATTGCCCCACCTAACAGGAAAAGCTAAGAGAAACCAAGTCTTGACTTAGTCTACTCTCAAACTGCAGTACAATGCTCAGTCAGCACTCTCACATGACCTCGTGCCCATTTCACTTCCGCAGAGGTCCACAAGGCACCCAGAGCCACCCAGAAAAGCAGGCCAGCAGAACTCTCTGAACTCCCAGTTCCACCTGCATACTAAAATGCACTGCAAGACCAAAGAAAACAGAGCGAGGATGTACAAAACAACTGCTCTTTTCTCCTTCATCAGAAGCCACCAAATGTGGCCACTGACATTGAGAGATTGACATATACACACAACTATATATAAACTAGAGAGCTAATATGGACTGACCATCCCCGGAGAAGGAAATGACAATCCACTCCAGTATGATTGCCTGGAACATCTCATGGACAGAGGAGCCTGGTGGGCTACAGTCTGTGGGGTTGCAAGGGTCAGACACGACAGTGACAACCACCACCACCACGGAGGCCCTATCATATAGCACAGGGACCTCTACTCAATACTCTGTAATGACCTAGATGGGAAAAGAATCTAAAATAGAATCCAAAGAAGAATCTAAAATAGGGTGTATATATGTATATATATATATATGATTCACTTTGCTATATACCTGAAACTAACCCCACATTGTAAATCAATTATACTTCAATAAAAAGTAACACCATCAACAACAAAAAGATGTGGCTACTGAAAGTGGTGAGTGAAGGGTAAGAGAAATCATGAGGTCAGGTCAGGGTTCTGATGTTTTTTCAGACACCAATGGCTACATGCAGACCAAAGAATTAAAATACCTGGGCCAGGGATTGAGGCTGCAAACCCAGTGGGAAGGCAGCAAGGGACCCAGCTGGCTGGGTGCCTCTGTGCTGGATTAAGGCAGAGCTTCCACCGATGGTTCCCCCAGAGGCAGCCATGGCCCCATGGGGAACGCCGTCTTGGGAGTAACAGTGCCCTTTGAAATTGGAACGCTGTAATCTCTACAGGCCCTCCCCAGGTCCCTCCCCTCTCACTTTCATGTCATCTTACTTCGCCTCTCTAAAATCAGGTAGAAGAAATAACAGCCTAGCAACTGAAAAGTAAGATCAAACATGCCTCATTGAATGTGATCTGTTATATGAAGGATCAGAAGTCAATGGTCTGAGCGTTTCTTTTCTTAATTTTCAAAATCTTATTATACCCTTTAATAGGGTTCTTTTGTACATAAAGATGATTCAGTGCTTTTAAGTACAAGATTCTTGCTGCTTATAAATATTAGCTAGACTCACACAAAGGGAGGAAATTATGAACATGAAAATGTGAAAGTAATAGGCTTCTGATGAGACCATGGAGTTGTACATTTTCTTAGCCCTGGAAACAAAAACATACAGCTCTTTATTATACAATCATAATAAATTCAATCATAATAATTCTCCCTTAGGTTATCATTTTAACATTTTTAAGCCAGTATGTTGAAGGAAAACATGCTATAAAATATTTTTTGTGCCAATAACATAACAGAAAGTAACAGTGCCACACTCACTAAAATGTTTGAATATCACGTTTCATTTAGAATGTCCTCCATATCTAAATATCAGGTAGGGTCACAAAAGAATTACTGAACAACAAAAGCCTTGATTCCCATTTCAATTTCTACATGAAACTCCTGATAACTTGAAAGTTTAATTGAAATAGGAAAATGAGGCTTGGTCCCAGTAATGGCAGGAGAATTGTGCAGCATGACATTTCAAAAAGTGAAAAACATAATTTACTACCATAAATATCTAGAAAATTGGGATCTGTACTAACTTGCTTTAGAAAGAAGGGAAACCTTAGGAAAAATGTGCTGCCATGAAGTTTTCTGTATTGCTCATCAAAGTGATTTCATAGTTAGCCTTGCCGTATGCAACATGCCCTTCCCTGAGAAACACCAGCCCAGGAACCAGCTCACTTCCAATAAAGCTGATGCAGTTGTTGGATGTACAGAGGTGCTCATAAGGATTCCAGAAGCAGTAACACCATTTATGTGGCATGCCGGCAGAAGGGAAACTTTCATTTAGATGCTTAGATCACCTAAGATTTACCAAAAAAGCAATGGTGGCACCAGAAACTGTCAAGATCAAAACAAAGCGATGTGGGATGCATTTCACATCAAGGCATGCCATCACCACACTGCAAGAGGCCCATGAGAACAGACCAGTTATATTTAGGAACATGTGACTTTTCATGATGGGTCAGCCAGGGTCCATCAAACTCAGCCTTTTCCATCAAATCATATGTCAATTGATAATCTATGTGAGAAGACAGCTTGCTTCTCCATCATTAAGAGGAAAAGATTTTGTATTCACTACTCCAACAGTGGCTTTATTCAATTGGCATACGGTTTTTGTTGTTGTTGTTGTTTTTTAATCATAGCATAACCGACTCGGTGGACATGAACTTGAGCAAATGCTGAAAGATAGTGGAAGACAGGGAAGCCTGGTGTGCTGTAGTCCATGGGGTCGCAAATAGTCAGACATGACTTAGCGACTGAAGAACAATGACAAATAACCAGAGTAATGATATGAAAGGAACAAGTGGTCTGGTCCACACAACAGTCATGAAAATAAGCCACAACTGTTCTGGATTTGGACCCTATTCAATTGAGTTGACCATCCTCCTTGGAACACAATACCCACTATCTAGGGCATGAAATTTAGTACCTTTAGCCTGCTTTTCAAAAAAAAAAAAAAATTCATTAAGCTCTCAGTTCCCTAGATAATGTTGTGCATTGTACAGAATTTAGATTCCAGACTTAGATGAGGAAACAGGCATTTCTTCTGGTCGAAGATGAAAGAAGTGCATCCTTCCTCTCTATGCCAATGCAGCACAAATTGAAAAGAGGTCACAAAAGTTGCTTTTCCTGTCCCACATGCAACATTATGAGAAGATGCCGACTTGTGGGCCAACCTTCGTGAACTTAAGTCCTGCTTATTCCTAATTCATGACAGGGAGCCCCTGAAACAAAGAGATGGAAGCCTTCTAAATGGAGACTGTGCCTCGACTGGCAGAAAGCTTGCTGGCAGAGTCAAAGGGCAGATACTGCATCTTCGTCTGCTCTCAAAAGGAGCGACTTATTTATGCGAGACACCGATTAACTCCCTACCCAGCAATGTAAGTGAACCAGAACTGCAAAAATGTATAAAGAGACACATTGTTTGGAGGACATTTGAAGACATTAACCTTTACAAAAAGGAAAAAAAAAGAAAAAAGAAGAAAGAAAGAAAAGATTTCTTCACTGTTAAGGGCCTGGAAAATTGTCACAGAAATTTACCCTTAGCAAATCAGTCACTTTGAAAAGACAGTTCTTTTTCAAATTGGCCTAAATACCACCTTCTCTGGGGCCAATTTATACTTCATCTTTACCGTGACTGAAACCATGACTTTGATGCTGGCTGTGAAAAGTTTGCTTAAAAACTAATGCAGAGGATATGAATGGGCACAACAGTATAGGATTTATACTAAGGTTTAAAGCTTTGACTGGAGAAGGAAATGGCAACTCACTCCAATATTCTCGCCTGGAGAGTTCCATGGACAGAGGAGCCTGGCAGGCTATACAGGCCATTGGGTTGCAAAGAGTCAGACACAACTAAGTGACTATCACTCACTCACACTTAAAGCTTTGAACAAAAACTCTGGTCCCCTGCAGGAAGAGAAAACCCTAATCAGCTAATTATTTGGGGACTCCTTCAAAGTAATAAGAAGAAAGGCCAAAAGGATGGGAAGAAAGGATGGGACAGCCAATCAAAAGAGCAATATCTCCAAATCTAGAAGAAATAAGAACAAAATTTAAAGTAAAGGTAATTTTAATTTAAAAGCTTTCTACCAAAGAATCACATTCAACAGCTGCCCTTATTCATCTTAGTCATCCCCAGACCTTTCTCACTTGAAGCTCCAGGAAGATTTAAGGCTTAGTACCTTAGGGCATCTTAGAGTATATAACGAGAGGATTAATTTTTCTCCAGCATCTGGAACACTAGTCACATACATCCTTGGGAGAACCAAGAAAATGATGATTCAAGTAGTTTTCTGTTTCTGTGATTCCAATGAAGAATTCAACCTAAAAAAATAATTTTCTGTAATAGTGGTCCCCAAACATACAATCCCTCTCCCTCTCTCCACCCCCTGCCCCTGCTTTATTACAATCAACCTAAACCTAAATAAGCTACTCTTTGTGACCCCATGGACTGTAGCCAGCCAGACTCCTCTGTCCATGGGGTTTTTCCAGCAAGAATACTGGAGTGGGTTGCCATTTCCTCCTCCAGAGGATCTTCCTGACCCAGGGACTGAACCCCTGTCTTCTGCATCTCCTGCATTGGCAGGTGGAATCTTTACCACTGAACCACTGGGAAGCCCAAATAAGCCACACATTCTCTCAACCCCATGACTTGGAATCCTTTCTATCCACATCCCTCCCCTCCTTTAAGGTTGCATCTCCTGGAATCTCTCCTGACCTCTCCCAGGCTGTTTTACATGCATTCTTGTACCTCCCCTGGTCTCTCTCCTAATTTCTCATTTTAGCACTCATCATTACGTTGCCATGAACTGTGTACTGTCTGTTTCTCCCCTTCGTTGAGTTCAGGGGAAGAAGCTTAGTTTTGCAATTCTCGATGACTGATTCGTTTCTCAAATAAGAGGTGTTTAAAAGTGACTACTGTTTGATTTTAAACAATTTTATCTATAATACCAGCCTAAAAGCATCTTAATGGAAGAAAAAGCCATAATGTCTTTTGATATTCCAAATATTTAATTATCTTTATAATCTGTCAAAATGTCTGTCAAATTCTATTCCACTCAGAGTCTTCAGGATTCCTTGGAAGAATTTATGGTCTTTTACCTGTACTTGCTAAGTAAATACTGAATAAATGAGTGACTGAACAAATGAATGAATGAATGAAATATATAGGTTATGTGAAAATTAGTATATTGGGTCTTAGGCACTTCAAAACTCTTCAAAAAAAGTAAAGGCGTAAAGTAATTAGCCTCCAACTAATAAAAATAAATGAAAAAAAATAATATCAAAAAAAGTAAAAGAATAAACACATAAAACATCTTTGCTTTCTATTTTTATAGTTTAATTGCTTTGTATTTTGTAACTACAAATTTGTAATTTATAATGATCTATAAACGTTTTTATCTAATAAAATTTTAAGGTTCTTTATATCTTAGACCACATCACAGATTATTGGATATTCCCAGCATTCTAAGCACGATGATCATCACAGAACAAGTGCTTCATAAATTCATTAATAGCAGCATTAAACTGAAATAAATATAAATTCTTCTTTTTATAAATGGTGTATTGAATTGCTTCCCATGTAAAGAGTATCTGCTTCTAATACACTCTCAAATAATACTTATTTTGATCATCTCACAACTCATACCACATCTAGAAATTACAGTAAGTTAATTACAATATGGATATGTCGCCATTCCCGCCCTACTAATAGTTTCATGAGTATTATTTTTCTAGATTCCACGTGTGTGTGCTAGGTTGCTTCCGTTGTGTCCAACTCTGCGATCCCATGGACTGTAGCCCTCCAGGCTTCTCTGTCCATGGGATTCTCCAGGCAGGAACACTGGAGTGGGTTGCCTTGCCCTCCTTCAGGGGATCTTTCCAACCCAGGGATCAAACCCAGGTCTCTAATGTCTCCTGCATTGGTAGGCGGGTTCTATACCACTAGCACCACCTGGGAAGCCCTTAGATCCCATATATGTGCATTAATATACGATATTTGTTTCACTCTTTCTGACTTTCTTAGCTCTATATGACAGACTAGGTTCATCCACCTCACAACAACTGACTTGAAGGAGAGGGGTAGGACAAATTGAGAAAGTAGCATGACCATCTATACACTACTATGTGTAAGATAGATAGCTAGTGGGAAGCTGCTACATAACACAGGGAGCCCAGCCTGCTGCTCTGTGATGACCAAGATGGGTGGAAAGGGATGAGGAGAGGCTTTAGAGGAGGAGGCTTTACACATAAATATAATATGGCTAATTATAATTGGCTAATATGGCTAATTTGCACTGTTACACAGCAGAAACCAACACAACATTGTAAAGCAATTATCTTCCAATTAAAAATTTTTAAAAATAAATGAAGAGCATTTTAAAAATTATGATATGTAATTTTTAAATTATATTTCCAATACATTGTACTTTCTAAAATTCTTCAGTTGCTTTTTTTTAGATAAAGGAGATAGAAGTGACAGATGAAGTAATGAGAAAATAATAAGGAAGACAAGAATGACCTTTAGTGGACAACAGATGTCAGGTTAAGGCACTGTGTCTTAATTTAACAGGAAGTGAGGGAGCTTTTTAAAAAGGCTTTTAAACAAACTTTCGCATAAAATATGTGCTTATATTCAAGAAAGCCAGAAAAGTTCATATGACAACATTTCACCTAAAATCCCTAAGAATACCAGTTGGTTCCACAGAAATCATTGTACAGCATCATTGCTGGGAACAGAGACCTGGAGCCAGAGCATCTGAGTTCAGGACCCAGCAAACCCGCTTACTGGCTGGATAACCATGGGAAGTCACAACCTCCTGGTGCCACTGTAGCTTCCCCATCTCTAAGGTGGAGACAGAAATAAAACCTGCCTCACAGAATTATTGTGACAATCAACTGAGATACTACATGTAAGACACCTACCAGTGACTAGCACGGAATAAATGCATGTATATGTTAGTAATTAATATAATTGTAGGGATGATATCTAAAAACTATTTTGGTATCAAATAGAGGATTAAATTCAGAGGAAATGAAGATTTTTAATGTAGGAGGTTCACTGTTACTTTTCCCCAAATGTTCATTTCTCACTTCCTGTCCCCTAAAGGCTGTCTCTTCTATGCGCCAGGAAAACTTGAGAGGATGAGAAGCGGAATAGAAGGTTTTATCTAATGAAATTCCAATCAAAAAATTATTTACAAGCATTCAGAAAGAGGAAAAAATATGGGAAATCAAAACCAAAACAAAACAAAAAATCAAAATGGAAGAGCTGCCCAAGGGACAGGAAGGTTCCTCATAAAAAGAGAAATCCACCAAAGTCCGTTTTTCTTCCATTGAACCCTCCCCGTGTGCTCTTGGGCCAGCATCCACAAACACAGCTTCCGTCTGGAAGTGTGCACTTCACAACCCAGCGCCAAGACCAGATGGCCCAGCATGGAGACTTCATTCCTGATTGCAAATGATTTCGTAAATCAGAAGAGGAAACCTTCTGAGTGAACGTGATTTCCTAACAGGATTAAGCAAACCCGGGGCTCCGACCCACAAGATAAAAGAAAACCAACTGCCTCGGTGCACCCACTACATGTCTGGTCTTATTCGCAGAATACACCAGAGAAACATCTGAGAAGATAGTTTCAGGTTAAGAAAAAGAATGTAGCCAGGGAATGGAGAGCACATATAGAAATGGTGATGGCATAGCATCTGACTTCACACTGCAAAGCACTGAATGAAGAAATTCTTTCATTAAGAAAATATTTACTGAGGGTTTATCATACAGAACACAGTTTATCTAGGTAGCAAGCAGTAGTAGACAAACACCTCTGCCTTCATGGCACCTACGTTCTAGATAAGAGAAGATACAATCCCATGGCAAATAAGTGAATTATCGTATACCATATCGATGAGGAAAAGTCTGAAGATTAAGGGGAAATGAAAAAATAGTACAGCCACTTTAGAAGACAGTCTGGTGGTTTCTTACAAAATTAAACATACCCTTATCAAACAATTCAGAAGTCATGTTCCTTGATATTTACCCAAAGGAGTTGCAAACCTATAGCCACACAAAACCCAGCACATGGATGTTTATAGAACCTTTATTCATAATTGAAGAAATTTGTAGGCAATCAAGATGTTGTTTAGTAGGCAAATGAATAAATAAACTTTAGTACATCCAAATAATGGAATATTATCCAGCACTAAAAAGAAATAAGCTCTCAAGCCATGAAAAAATAGGGAGGAAACTTAAATGCACATTACTAAGTGAAAGATGATAGTTTGAGAAAGCAACATACTATATGATTCCAACTGCATGACATTCTAGAAAAGGCAAAACTATGGAGACAGTAAAAAATATCAGTGATTTCCAGGGGTTGGAGGGAGAGAAGAAATAAATAGGTGGAGTACAGAGGATTTTTCAGAGTAGTGAAATGCTCTAATGATGGATACATCATACATTTGTCCAAACCCATAGACTGTGCAACACCAACAGTGAGTGTTGTGAAGTCTAGATTTGGGGTGGTTATGATGTGCATGGAGGTTCATCAACTGTAACAAATGTACCAGTCTGGTGGGGAGTGTTGTTAATGGGGGAGGTGAGATATGAGTGAGCTTAGGAGTTTATAGCACATCTCTGTACTTTCCTCTTAATTTTGCTTTGAGCATTAAGTGGCTTTAAAAACTGTCTTTAAAAAAGGTTAAGGGGAGCTGTAAATGTGGCAATCATCAGTGACTCCTCAGTCACCAGTGTACAGAGCCAAAACCACCTGGTAGGTTCATAAAGACACAGCAGAATGAGTGTTCCCATAAGAGGAATGGAGATCAGAAAAGTATGCCTCTCAAAGGTGAGCAGGAAAGTTTTTTTTTTCTGATATAAACAACTTTTAATAAAAATGTACATGTATAAAATTTTAAAAGCATTAAGAATACAGTCAACGAATTGTGGCAAATTTATCACACCCATGTAACCCCGTAGATGTAAAGGATGCTATATATGCCACTGAAGTTCGTTTTTGGGGAGTGAGATATTTATCCCTTCAGTTGCCAAGAGTGTTGGTTCCTCAGAACTCACATCTGAGTGGCTCTTGGCCAAAAATCGCTATCTTTTTTTAGGTTATACAGCCTCTCTCTGGGACAGAACTTATCCAATGACAGGTTGACAAATGAGTACACAGGCCCAATGCTCTTTCCTTGAATAAGACAAATCTCAGAGGTAAAGGTTGAGCAAGAAGTTTTTTAAGGCGAGATCCAGTGTTAGTCATATCAGAGCCAAAGTGGCTTGCCCAGGTACATAGCAGCCTTCAATCCATGTTTACTGGATGATTGGATTTATTAATTTCATAAACCCAATTCAAATCATAAACTTCCTCAGGATCTCCTGGCCCACCAAACACTAAAATTTTTGGAATACAATTTTAATTAACGACAGCGGAGACACCTTTGAGGCATCCCAAATGTGGCTCAGACGGTAAAGAATCTGCCTGCAATGCAGGAGACTTCGGTTCGATCCCTGGGTTGGGAAGATTCCCTGGTGAAGGGCATGGCAACCCACTCCAGTATTCTTGCCTGGAGAATCCCATGGACAGAGGAGCATGGTGGGCTATAGTCTATGGGGTTGCAAAGAGTCAGACACGACTGAGCGACTGAGCATGCACACACAGACATGCACTCTGACATGCATGTTTTATGGATTGTTTTCATTGAACCTCACTAACCAAAATATGTGTTTGATATTACTCTTACACACATTTTACAGATAATATTGAAATAGGACATCGAAGCCGCATCTCCTGCATTGGCAAGTGGATTCTTTACCACTGAGCCACCTGCAAAGCCCAGGACATAATTTAGATGGGTTCAAAACAAATGGAACTGCAATTCCAACCCAGGGAGTCAGGTTCCAGGAATACTACTCAAAGCACAACTTGAAAACAAGCTTAGTCAAGGAAGCATAGGAAACAAGGCATCTGAGGGAGCCTAGTGCAAAAACTTACAGCCCAAGTCAATCAATTAACTCCTCAAAAAGCTCTGCCCCCCAAATCAATGGATTGTGTCAGTAAGTGGAATACAGGTGAGAGTATTAGCAGTAAAATCCTCTGTACATCTTAGACTAAGTGATACTGTGTAGACATTAGAAAGACATTGATTAGCTAAAAAGGCAAATGTCTTAATTGATAAACCTATTAAGAAATACAGAAGTTTTGCAAATAAGATCATCTATACCATTTTTCTAAATTCTACATATGTGTAGTAATATACAATAGCTGTTTTTTTCTTTCTGACTTATTTCCCTCTGTATGACAATCTATTGCTCCATCCATGTCTGTACAAATGACCCAAACTATAAAATGGGTAACTTAGGAGAACCTACTATATAGTACAGGGAACTCTACTCCACTCTCTGTGGTGACTCAAATGGGAAGGAAATCCGAAAAAGAGGGCACATGTATGTATGTATGGCTGATTCACTTTGCTATACAATAGAAAGTAACACAAAAGCATAAAGCAACTAAACTCCAATAAAAATTCATTAAAAAAAAGAAATACTGAACAGGGAACCTTCTTGCTGGTTTTCTTAGTGGCTGAATCAATTCACATTCACACTAACCACGTATGAGAGTTCCCTTTTCTCCAAGTCCTCTCCAGCACTTGTTATTCTTGCTTTTCTGATAACGGCCATTCTAAGGGTCATGAGGTGGTATCTCATTGTGCTTTTGATTTGCATTTCCCTAATAATTATTGAAGGAGTAGGAAATGGCAACCCACGCCAGTATGCTTGCCTGGGAAATCCCATGGACAGAGAAGCCTGGCAGGCTAGAGTCTATGGGGTTGCAAAAGAGACAGACACAACTTAGCAACCAAAAACAACAACAATCAGTGTTGTTGAACATTTTCTCATGTGCCTGTTGGCCACCTGTCTGTCTTCTTTGGAAAAATGTCTATTCTGATCCTCTGCTCATTTTTTAATCAGGTTGTTTGATTTTTTTGTTTGTTTTCAAATTGTATGACTTCTTTAAGGGGAAAGCAGCAGATTCAAAGACATTATTACTTGAGATGCCACTAGCAGACAGGTAAATGCTGGCACAGAAGCCAAGTCAAAGCAGGTCAGGTGCTCAGAAGGGCTGGCCTCGTGCCTCCATTGTTGGAGCCACCAATGTGCCCAGCACACACTTGGTAATGGAACACTGTGGCAGGAACAGCCAGGGATAAATCCAAGAATAAGGAAATAGGGCACATATGCTGCACAGACTGCAGTTGCCCAAAGCTTTTACAGAGAATGCTTGTAAATGGGAACTGAACAAGTGTACTCAGGAAACCAGATCAATGAGAGATAAACTACTGTAAATTCTTTCTGTATTTTGACCAGCTGTGACAGGAGAAACCGGTGTAGGCAATGTTTTCTTAGCAAGAGAAACAGCTTGCCCCAGGGAGATATCTCAGAGAAATGTTCCATTTGAACCAGTATGTTCTGTCCTATTTAAAATATGTTTCCAGCAAGTCCTTAACCTTACATCTCGTGCAAATAATAAAACCCAGGAGAACCTCCTGCTCTCTTCCTCTTTTCAAGCAAAGACCACATGTAACTGCTAAGCCTGTCTCCTTTTAACTGTTAAATAGAATTATGTTTTACTTAATTAATTACTTAGCACTTTATAGCATACGAACCACTTTCACAAATATTAGGATGCTTAATCCTCTAATGCCAGTTGTTTCTAGTTCCACTTTCCAGATTAAAACTAGAGAGGTCCTAATTCATCTACCTTGGGCCAGAACTCAGACCAAAGCTTCATCTTGTGAAAGTGAAAGTCGCTCAGTCATGTCCAACTTTTTCAACCCCATGCACTATTCAGTCCATGAAATTCTCCAGGCCAGAATACTGAAGTTGGTAGCCTTTCCTTTCTCTTGGGGATCTTCCCAACCCAGGGATCAAACCCAGGTCTCCTGCACTGCAGGTGGATTCTTTACCAGCTGAGCCACAAGGGAAGCCCAAAAATACTGGAGTGGGTAGCCTATCTCTTCTCCAGGGGAGCTTCCTGACCCAGGAATTGAACCAGGGTCTCCTGCATTGCAGGTGGCTTCTTTACCAACTGTGCTATCAGGGAAGCCCTCATTTCATCACAGATAACCTTATACCTCTTGGTCGAGTAAAAATTGTCACAGTTTAAAATTTTGAGCCAGTTTTTTTGTCAATAAAGGAAGTCAGCTTATTAAAGAGTTCTCTTCACAGGTTAAACACGGCTGTATAGGAACCTCCGAGAAGCAAAATATGAAGAGAGTAAAGAAAGACTGGAGATAAAACTTGAGAAACATACAAAAACACCGGGGAGAAAAAGAGACAAACTAGAAGCTAAGAAACACAGGAAGAAACCTTCTCAACGTGAAGTTGATTTGGCAGGGGGCCTCTGGCCCTTTCAGATTCAATCTCTTTAACGTCTCTGTATTTTTCCATTTTAGTGCCTGCTTACTACTCAACTATCTGAATCCCTGGTGCTTGATTTTAGTGGTTTACCTAAAACTGGCAATAAAAGGTGTTTATGTGCTATGTCATTGAGAATATAAGGAACAGTCGATTATTAGAATTACTAGAGAAGTGAGTCCTGATTGCTGGAGTAGTAAGGCAAGGAGTCCCTGTAGAGAGTTGCCATTTGCAACCGCCCAGGCCAGTGGAGCACAGTGAGGTGGGAAGAGGGCGGATTACCATGAACCTCTTGAGAAAAATAGCACTTGCTTTGAGTTGTCAGTGAAAAATCAGGAGAGCCATTTTTATCACAGTAAAACAACTCAAAATTGGAATAAATCTGCACAAATTCAAAGTTGCTGCTGCTGCTGCTAAGTCGCTTCAGTCGTGTCCAACTCTGCGAGACCCCACAGACGGTAGCCCACCAGGCTCCCCCATCCCTGGGATTCTCCAGGCAAGAATACTGGAGTGCGTTGCCATTTCCTTCTCCAATGCATGAAAGTGAAAAGTGAAAGTGAAGTCGCTCAGTCATGTCCAACTCCTAGAGACTCCATGGACTGCAGCCTACCAGGCTTCTCCGTCCATGGGATTTTCCAGGCAAGAGTACTGGAGTGGGTTGCCATTGCCTTCTCCAAATTCAAAATTACACCCATGAAATAGAATCAGATCATATTGTACTAACTTTTCCAGAGAGAGCTAACGAATACACAACTGGACATTTATGGCTTCAAATTCCATCAATACTTTGAAAATGTAGCAGAACCTACTGAACCTCAGAAGAACATCTGGGGCAGGGCAGGGACAGGGGCTGCTATGATTAATTTTTAGTAAGAACGTAGAGAATTCTGCCTGAGGTCATGCTGAATGTTAAACAATCAATTCATGCTCACAGAAAAATGTGGCAAAAGTTAACCATGGATAGATGAATTTAGGACTTGTTTTAAGGTTGAATATATGTGTCTCAATATAATCACCAATTAGAGGTTAAATGGTGTTATCAATAAGATTTTAAAATCACAGTGCAACACTTAAGTCAAGAACTGACAAGTCTATCAATTGTTCAAATAATAAAAACCAAATAAGCTATGGCAACAGAAATGAAAAATACAAAAAAAATCATAGTTACTAATAGAAACATCATCATTTTCTTAAAATGCAATTTTCCTAATAATTTTGAAATTTTTTCATCAGAAAATAACTACTACATAAGTGAAGCAGTCAAAACTCCACTTAACCATCTGTAGGCCCAGCTTCTTTATACTTTGCTGGAATCCCACTTATGTTCCCTTCATGACCTCCTGTAACATATCTAATTGTTTGAATTAATTATTTTTTAAAATGATATATATGCCCTGCCTTGATTAGAACACTCTTGGTATCTAAGAGCAGGAGTCATGCTTTCCAAAGGATCTAGTAAAATAATTTATATGTAGCCTTTGTTAGAAAAGTGGGTTGACTAGTAGAGGTCTAATTGCCTTTTTGGTTTGTCTAAACTGTAAGAAAATGAAATTCAGATTATAAAGGAAGCAAAAGCTTTTGGATTTAGGTTAAAACATTCCTAAATCAAGATGATATTTTTTATGCCAAATCTGCATGTCAGAATGGCATTCTGATCTTTTGGAGAAACCAAAGTATGCTATGAGTGCTTTTGCCACTCTTGCTCATTTTTCCTAAAATACAGTAAACTAGTTTTCTAATTTATCATGGTGGTTATTGAGATCAACCTGATTTGTAACAGTTTCAATGCTTCAAGTGTGTTAAGATCACAGTTCATTTTCTCTTTAAGCATTTCTTGAGCCCCTATTCCCGGTATGGAAGGCTTGAGAGAAGAGTTATTATTTGCACAGCAGTTTAGAGTTTGCAAAATCCTTCCCCACACATTTTCCCTTTTGACCTGCAGGGCAACCCTGAAAGGTAGGGCAGGTATTATGGGTGAACTTTTACAGGGAAGGGAAATGAAAAGAGATCCAATCCAACACCACGGAACCTGTAAGCAACAGAATGAGAATTCAAATCCGTCATGGGAATATTTCCCACTTTATCTCTGGACCTTTGATTTTTAAATAAATCCGTAGGATTCCAGGTGACTGATTTCTAAGAAGTCTAGGAATTTAAGGTCTTAGTGTTTTCATATCAAAAATGTTTTGATCTGTTGTTCTACAGCAACGTTATCACTTATTGACGGTTCACTTAGTACATCTCGGGCCTTCCGTGCAGCTGTTTGACAACATTGCTTCATCACTTTCCCTGAGCTGTCAAACATCCTGCAAACCTATCTCTTGCCATAAACATGCATGAATGGTTGACTGGAGTCTGTGTACAAAAGCAGCTGAATAATGAAACATGGCATACACAGAAGGTCAAAGATAACCGAACCAAATTAGACTGCATTGTTTGCAGACTGGTGACTCTGTTAATTTTAGTAATTTTCCAGCATAAATAAAGGTCATGCCAAGCGGGAATCACACTCAGCAATCCAGCTCACTCAACAAACTGGTTTGTTTGTATTCCTCAAAAATGACAGCTCCCATGAACACTGAGTCTATGGTGGAGTCAGCATCCGGAAGAGGGACAAGGAAGAGGGTGACATGATGGAATACGTGAGACTGGAGTGGGTGTTAACTCCCCAATTTCCAGTTTTCTTTTCCTGTCCCAGAACTAAAAGATAATGGTTGTTGGTTCACTCCTGGGAACACAGTATACGCAATTCCTTCCTGGAGTGAGCCTCTCAACAGCCCAAGAAATGCAGAATTCCTTCAGTAGGCTTTGGGTTTCAATTTTTGAGTCCAGCAATAAATTGTGATAGGTTTCAGAACTATTTTTTAATATTATTTGACTTTCATTTAAAATTATATTCATCTGATTTTTCTTGCTAGAGGTTACTTTTCAATGTTAATAATGTCTGCATGTATTTTTTCTGTTTTTTTATCTCCAGTTTTTTTAAATTAAAGTAACAGATGACCTCCACATACATTTTAATTTTAAGGTATGTAGCAAGTATTTGACACTTCTCTGATTCGACCTTACCATCCTCCAAATAGTGCAGTTTGACTGTATCACATATGTAATATTTTCAACAGCATCAAATATATTTTACCTGCCAGGGCTTACAATATCACAATATTCTTTGGTGCTTTTTATCTTTTGACTTATTAATACATTTAGGGTAGGCTTATTTATTGCTGAAGCAGCAAGACAAGTCCTGGCTCCACTGGAAATAAAATTAACATGGCACTTTACTAAGACAATGGAGCCTTCAAATGTCCTGCCATGAAGACAAACACGAGTGCTTAGAGAAAGGGCCAAATTGTATAAAATACCTGTAATACCTGAAAACATGTTAGACTCAAGGAGGACAGGGCTGATACAGTCTGGCTACTCAGGGAGCTGAACACTTTAGCAGATTACTGACCAGAAGAGGAGTTGCCCCATAACCGCACAAGCATAGGCTTGATGGAGTGAAGTCATTAGCAAACTGGGAGGACTGGCTGGACCTGAATGTACTTGGGATCATCCTCCATCTGAACTCGTGTGGTTCCTTACTTTCACCCTCCTACGGCACATTGGCTTTCCACCTTTTATTGGAGTGATTGGTAAACACATTTTGGTCTCCTACTAGATATTAGGAGCATTCACAGCAGGACCATGAGTGACTCAAATCTGTGTCCGCACACCAAACCCAAAGCCTTGCCCAGTGTGTGATCAACAGGCATTTGTTAGCCAACTGATGCCTCATATCCAAGCTTCAAGCCTCATATCCAAGATCCAAGGTCTTGGATTTTCTCTTGCAGGGCCTCTCCTGGCTGCTCACCTCATCCATGGAAAGTGGGAAGAATGAATGTCTCTGGGGTGCTATATCATTTGCAAGAACCCTTATTAATGAAAGATGCACTATCATTACAGGTTTCCCTGGTGGCTAAGTGGTGAAGAATCCGCTTGCCAATGAAGGAGACATGGGTTCAATCCCTGGGTCGGGAAGATCCCCTGGAGAAGGAAATGGCAACCCGCTCCAATATCCTTGCCTGGGAAATTCCATGGACAGAGGATCCTGGTGAGCTATAGGCCATGGTGTTGCAAAGAATCGGACACAACTTATCATCTGAGCATGCACGTATGATCATTAGATAAAGGCAAGTTGTGACTGTGTTCGTCCACTCTCAACTTCTCCTTTCTCTTGTGAAGAGAGAGTGAGGATAAGAAGTTCTCTTCTCCTCAAGATCTGTGTTACCCTGACATCAGGACAGCCAGGAACACTGAGTGAACAAAGGAGGATGTTTATACATTTCCCAGAAGACCTAAATGATTAGCAGACAGTGGCTTAGACAATATTAAGTACAGAGCTCATTTCATTTCTATTATGAATCTACTGAAAATAGAATTTCATATTTTATCCATTCTGTTTCCTCATAATCATAGACACTGAGGGCCAAATTCTGGGCTTTAATGCACACTCACAGTTGCTATTAAATTAATCAGGAGCTGTGTTCATGCATTTGGCAACTGCATTTGCTACCATGGAATATTCTTGACTTAGGGCTACATTTCTACATGTTTTAAGCTTTATTCAAGGAGTATAAATGCTTCTAATACAAAAAAATATATAATGAAAGGGAAACTAAAAACCTAAGCCCATGGTCAAGTATTTTTTAAACAAATTGACAAGTCAGTCACAGACTAAGCTGAATATCCATTTTGTTTTTTATTCTCCTTAGGTCCTGGATAATGTTTCTTATATAATCCTGTTAAGAACACAGGACCTGCTGAGTCTTCTAGAGAAACTCACTCTAGATTAACAAGAGCAAGCACTTCCAGCACACACACATTTGACAGCTATTGCATACCAGCCTTTTCTGAAGACTGGTTCTCTTAGCATCCTTCTCATCAATTTACTCCATGAAACCACTATTTAAAAGTTTATCTTGGTATTTAAGATAAAACCCATTTGCCACCTTCAATCTAGACCAGTTCACAGCCTTTTATGAATCAGAAATATTTGTGAAAATTCAAGAAAACCATGAATCCTCTACCCAGAAAAATTTACATAGACAAAAAACTATTTTCATACTACTTCAGGTTTTTTTTTGGCACTCCCAAAGTTTATCTGTTAATCTTCTTCAGATCCACTGACTCATGGGAATAACTTCTACTCTAGACCAGTATTTTCTAAGGAAATTCAGGAAATAATAGAAAGTCTGTGTCAGGACAATAGTACTTGATTTCTCACTTTTGTCCTCAAGTTCCTCTTCCCCTTCTCCCTTCCTCTTTCCCTCCTAAATAAACATATTTGTCTCAACATTTAAGATTACACCAGTTTCTTTCTAAGTGGTGACTAGCCAAAGAATGAGTCAAATTCTCCAAAAGTAGGTAGGCGTATCTTAGCCTTGATATTCTCTGAAGCATCTCCTACGGAATCTCATCGGGGTGGAGGAAACTCTGTGGGTGGACAACATAGCATGTTTGTGGTATTAGGCTGACAATTGTAAATGACCAGGTAAATACCTCTCAGGGATATCAAAGACCTTAGTTTTCATTGTTGTTGTTTAAAATGCTATTCAACTTTCTTTCTTTAAAAATGCAAAGTGAGTGTTATCCTAGATACAGATTTACCATTTAAAAGTATCACAAGGGCTGTAAGAAAACTCAACTGTTTCCGTCTTGAGACTTTCATAAGACCTCAGACCTTGTCCTCGATACAGAGGTGCTAATTAATACATTGGTAATTTATAGGCTAACATGCAAGCCGAGATTCTATAGATAAGTAGTTTGTATTAGTATTATATTATTAGAATGTAAACTTTGCCCAAGTGGCTCAAATATGAGTGCTCATTACTAAAGTCTTGACTGTGTTGTGTTTCACCTCTATTAAATTTCACATGACATGCAATACTAAGCTTTGAGGTTTATATTAAAAACCTCGACGCTGTTGTTTATGAGGTGCTCTAGAAAATATTCAGCCTTCAATTATATATTCTATTTTCCTTTGTTGTTGCTATTTTTCTTTCTCCTTCCTCATTCCCATTCTTCTTCTGAAAATCCTCTGTTCTTAGAAGATTCTCTCTTTTTTTTTCACATGGTCTTTCTCCAAAGCAACACAAATGATATGGTGACAGGCCAAAATTCACAATAATTACTAAGATTTCTCCCTGACCCCCCAAAAGTTTCTTGAGGCTTCTTCTACCCTTTGAAGAGGCCCTCCTTTCCTAGTCTCTCACAGGGTATCCTTTTGCCACAAAGAAAGGACACAAACAAATACAGAGATTCTAAAATCTACTAATGTTTTATAACCGGTTAGATTCTAGATATGCTTTTAAACAATCCCAATGGAGAGCATAGTCTTGAAAGTCACGTATATACAATTTGAAAGAGACTTTTTTTCCATCCCCCCCGCTTTTTTTTTGGGAGTGAGAAAGGAGCATTTGTTGAAAATCCAGGAACAAAAATCTAAGTCACCAGTGTTAAAGCTATACAATAGAGTTGAAAACAAAACAGGTATATTTAACAGCAATTTCCCCGTCCAAAATAAGATAAAATCAGGAGGACATGGCATAAGGATAGATATGGAGACCAATGGAATATGATGAAGGGTCCAGAAATAAACTCATATATCCATGGCCAATTGATGTTTGACAGGTGTGCCAGTTACATTAGAAAAAAAAAAAAAACCAGTCTCTTCAAGAAATAGTGTAAAAACAACTACATTTTCACTTGTAAAAGAATAAAGCTGGGTCTCGACTTCATACTGTATACAAAAATTAACTCAGTTGGATCAATGATTAAATATAAGAGCTAAAATAATACCAACATAGAAGAAGAAAGCATAAATATAAATCTGATTACCTTAGATTTGGCAAAATATTCTTAGATATGATACCAAAAGCACAAGCAACAATAACAACAAAAATAGATAAACTGAACTTCATGAAAATTAAAAGAACATTTATGTATCAAATGACATTATCAGGAAAGTGAAGAAAACAACCAGCAGAATGAAAGGATATATTTTAAATCACATATCTGATAAAGATTTAATATCCTGAATATATTTTTTAAACTCAACAACAAAAAAAGATAAACAATCCAATTAAAAAGTGGGCAAAAGACTAAAATCAATATTTCTCTGAATAAGATACTTAAGTGGCCAATAAGTACATGAAAGTATATTCAACATCTTTAGATGCTAAGGAAATGAAATCAAAGCTCCAGATACCTCTTTCTATGTACTAAGATGGCTATAATAAAAAAATAAAACGGGAGTTCTCTGGTGGGCTGGTAGTTAGGATTCGGTGCTTTCACTACTGTGGCATGGGTTCAATCCCCAATCTGGGAATTGAGATTCTAGAAGCCATGCAGTATGGCCAAAATATTTTTAAAATTACAAAACAAGTTCCAGTGAGGATGCAGAGATACTGAAACCCTCCATACACTGGGAACGCTCAGTGAAAAGCAGCTTGGTAGTTCTTCAGGAAGCTAAAGGTAGAGTTGTAGTTACCATAAAACCCACCAATTCCAATCACAAGTATATAACCCAAGAATTGAAAATAGAGACTTGAACAGATACTTGTATGCCAAGATTCACTATAGCATTATTCACAATAGCCAAAAGGTGGAAACAATGCAAATGTGCATCAACAGAAGAACAGATAAACAAAATATAGTATATATGGACGAGGGAACTTTAGTCAGGAATAAAAATGGATGAAGTTCTGTTACACACTACAACATGGATGAACTTGAAAGCATTGTGCTTAGTGAAATTAACTAGATACAGAGGGACAAATATTGTTTGATTCCACTGAAATGAAAAATCAAGAATAGTTCACCTGAAATTATAACACTGTTAATCAGCTATACTGCAATATAAAATAAAAAGTTAAAAAAAAAAACATAAAAAATAGGCAAATTCACAGGGACAGAAAGTAGACTGTGGTTTTTAGGAACTGGGGGAAGGGATCCAGAGCTCAACTGGAACTCATTTCCAACTTGACCCTTGACAACTGGGGCTCAAATCTGGGGCCCTGACTCTGCAGAGAGGAAGGCGCTAGGTGAGAGGACCACGAGAAGGATGGGCTACCTTTCTAAAGAGGATGCTGTTCCTCTCTTTTTTCTTCCACTCAGAGAAGCTCTTCCTACTTTCATGTCTGAGCCACCCAGGAAAAACACAGCATCATAGGAAATCCTTCATGAAATAGTACTCCTAGCTGAGGGAGGTAAGAACTTCACTCGATAGGTTTCTCACATGACACTAAAGCTGAGGGCAGAAGATGATTCCACGGCCATGCACTGCCTCATGTATGAGAGGACACATCTGGAGAAACATTCTGCACAGGCACCCTGATGCCATTTTCTCGGGAAAGTAATGACTAGAATAGGTCGAAGGGGAGTGCTCTCTGCAGGGTGAGAAATAATCACCATGGAGTTAAATGTGGAGAAATAAAATTCTGTGAAAATCAAACATTTTCTTCTCAGCATTTTGCTGACTGCCCTGCAACCTCTTATCCACTGAATCTCTTGGGATGTGTTTCCTCAGTGGACAGGTAGACAGAGCTGTGAACATGAGTCAACTGAATTTACAGATTTTGGAACTCTTAGCAAAAAAAAAAAAAAAAAATAGTTTTGAAAGCCAAGGTGTTCTTGATTGCAAGAATCAAGCTTTTATTGTTAAAGAATAAGGTTTTTAAGTGCCAAAAGCTTGGCTTCAAACATAAAGAGCCCCAATACTGAAGACTGAACATAAATAGAGACTGAAAGAACAGTTGCCTCTTCAGTTTTTCCAACTTCCAAGGGACAAGATTTCTGGACTCGTGGAGGAGAATGTTCAGAAATGGGTGTTCATTGCAAGGATTGATACTGAAGCTGAAACTCCAATACTTTGGCCACCTCATGCAAAGAGTTGACTCATTGGAAAAGACCCTGATGCTGGGAGGGATTGGGGGCAAGAGGAGAAGGGGACAACAGAGGATGAGATGGCTGGATGGCATCACCAACTCGATGGGCATGAGTTTGAGTAAACTCTGGGAGTTGGTGATGGACAAGGAGGCCTGGCATGCTGCGATTCATGGGGTTGCAAAGAGTCAGACAGGACTGAGCGACTGAACTGAACTGAACTGAACTCTGGCATGGTCTCTGAGAGAGAGGACCATTCCCTGCAGTCCCCATATAAGAGCTGAGCCTAGGTTGTGGAAATAACAGAAAAACCAGTTAAATATGTTGGTATCCCAGAATAGAGAAGATACATGCCTCCCTTCCCAAGAATGTACTCTAGAGAAGCTTCAGACTTGGTGAAGGACAATGGCACCAGAATAGTCAAATGGCCTCTGCTGACTAAGCCATCTAGACAGATGAACCCACAAGACAAAATCATGGACACCTGGCAAAATCTTGGACACCCACAGTGTTTAAGAGCTTCCCTAGTGGCTCAGATGGTAAAGAATCCACCTGCAATGCAGGAGACTGGATCAGTCCCTGGGTCAGAAAGGTCCCCTGGAGAAGGGAATGGTAACCCACTCCAGTATTCTTTTGGAAGAGCCTGGCGGGCTACAGTCCATGGGGTCACAAAGAGTCAGACACGACTGAGTGACTAACGCTAAAGGCTTAGGAAAGTGGTTCCCAAGACCCCAAGGAGGAAGTAGGTAAGGTTGAGAGTGGGTCTTGCAGTTTGAGAGAGTCAGCTTCAGAGCACTTGGACCTAGAATTCAGTAACTGTGCATAGCATGAAGTGAAAAGAAAGTAAAAGTCTCTCAGTCATGTCCAAATCTTTTCAATCCCATGGACTGTACAGTTCAGGGAATTCTCCAGGCCAGAATACTGGAGTCGGTAGCCTTTCCCTTCTCCAGGGGATCTTCCCAACCCAGGGATTGAACCCAGGTCTCCTGCATTGCAGGTGGATTCTTTACCAGCTGAGCCACAAGGGAAGACCAAGAATACTGGAGTTGGTAGCCTATCCTTTCTCCAGCAGATCTTCCCAACTTAGGAATCTAACCGGGGTTTCCTGCATGCAGGTGGATTCTTTACCACCTGAGCTATCAGGGAAGTCCGTGAATAGCAGTGAATAAATAGCAGGAGTAGATGCCAAAACTCAACAAAGACCATTATGACCTGGCCAAGTAGACAGAGAATGCTCACAGAGTGGATCCCCTCTCTTCTGCAATGCTGTGGTCCTAGCGTAAACCTCCTGGAACTTAAACACAAGCCAATAAAGAAAAGCAAGAAAAACCTTGACTTGATTGAGTATATGATCAGAATAGTCATTATTTGACCAAGTTGTCCAATAGGAACAAATTTCATGTTCTGCTATCTAATGGAATAAGGGAAAAAAAAAACACTCTGATTTTATGGAAAAATTAAGTAACAAATTGGAACTTGAATTTCACAAATCCAAGTTTTTTTCCTGTGAAGTTTCCACCAACAACATGTGATTTCCAGTCCCAATTAAATTTCAGTCCCGAGCTTATTCTCAGATTATTTTGTTCAGCATTTTGTGTATTCCCACACTCGTAATCATACTTGCAGTCTCTTGGTTTACTTCCCCGAATATTCCCCAAAACATAAGCACCATGTGGTGATTTCAGTCATTAAGTTTTATGATACTAAAAGTCAAAGTGTCAGTTGCTCGGTCGTGTCCAACTCTTTGTGACCCCATGGACTGTAGCCCGCCAAATTAAAAGAGTTATCCAATACTTTGCAATCGGGGGTTGGAATTTTCTGAGTAAAGATGCTACAAGATATCTGAACAAATATGCTTTGTGGATAAGCAAAAAAAGAGGGTAGGGAACAGCTGGCCTAGTCCTCCCCAGGCAAGCTGGAGGAGAGGACTAACCATGTTTCTTTTCCTGTTGTTTTTTAAACCTTGCTGTAGTGCTTAGCACAATAAAATTGTACATTATAGATGTGCAATTAATAGCTATCTGTAGAACTGGATTGAAAGAAAATTTAAATAAATTTGTGCAAATATGGCTTGTTTTCACAGTTTCCTGTATTTTGTCATACAGATATAAATTGTACTTGCAGGTAATTTACTTTTCCCAAACTCATCAAATGGGGCTTCCCTAGTGGCTAAGAGGGTAAAGAATCCACCTGCAATGCAGGAGACCAGGCTTCGATCTCTGGGTTGGGAAAGTCCCCTGGAGAAGGGAATGGCAAACCCACTCCAGTATTCTTGCCTGGAGGATTCCATGGACAGAGGAGCTTGGTGGGATACTGTCCATGGGGTCACAAAGAATCAGACACAACTAGGTGACTAACCACACCACAAGCTCATCAGATAAGTAAATGGCCAAGTCCAGAAATGGTGGGGGGGGGGGGGGGGGGGTAAGCTTGAATAAACATGGATCATAACCTCAGTGTTGCAGGGGGCTTTGCTTGACTCCTAATAGTCTATAAATGGCTTCTGTTTTCTAACTGGAGGAATTCCTTGAATTCCTTTTAGTCCTTGATCCTCTCAATTCTTGCTGAGCATCCTGAGATGTTAACCTTCAGGCATGGTTGTTATATGAGGCAAAATGAACACAACCTTCAGAGTCCCAGTATTCAAGGCTTACTTCCCTATAGGATGACCTTCAGAAAGTCCCTCAATCTCTTGAGCTTTGGGGTCATTATTTATAAAACAGAAATAATATTACCACCTCAGGTTGCTGTAGATATCAAACTAGATTAAAAAAATTTAATGCTTAGTGCTTTGTTTCATCTGTAATGTGCACAGGAGGAAAGACATTCAGTAGCTGATAGCTTTTCATGACATTATTACATCAGAATACAATGATCAGGTGCCATTTTTTAATGTCTCAGGGATGAAGGTTTTACTGGTCTTTTCTTGAGTATTTGATGTGAAACAAAGGCAAGTTTTCCTCCATTATATATCTTATTTTATATACATCTACACATATTCTGAGGCTTCCCCAGTGGCTCTGTGGTAAAGAACCTGCCTACCAATACAGGAGATGTGGGTTCGATCCCTGGGTCAGGAAGATCCCCTGGAAAAGGAAATGGCAACCGACTCCAGTATTCTTCCCTGGGAAATCCCATGGACAGAGGAGCCTGGTGGGCTACAGTCCATGGGGTCGTGGAAGAGTCAGTCACGACTAGCGACTGAGCACGCACACATACCATATACTACAGCTAAAAGGGATGTGCTCATATTCCAAATAATTATCTCAGTATCCCCAAAGGTGTTCAGAAATCATTATTCATCATATTGTCATTAAGCAAAGTCATTCAACCGGCACACCTCAGTCTGTCTCTCAGTGCCATGCAAACAGATGGATCCCTGTCCTCCAGGGGCTTCAAACGAAAACTGCCCAACACCAGACTACCACACACAGAAACAGCGGAACAAACCCTGAGTGAAGGAACAAATGTAAAAGCTAAATAAGGAGAAAGCACGTTAGCCACGTGTTAGCAACACTCAGCACAGGGACACGATCTTCTCCACAGGTTACCTTGTAGGAAACAAAACAACTCAACATCCCCTTCGCTGCTCAAGAAAATATACAAGGAACAAAACATGTGTGGTTTGACTCTACTGAACTCCCTTTAATCCTTATATTTCAGCTCTGAATACATCATGGGCATTCAAGAAACACAAAGAAATTTTAAAGAGTTGGGCATATTGCTCTATCACTGATCATTTGGGAATGCGTGTTGGTTTTCATATCTTTTTTTTTTTTCTGGGAAAATGTTGAAAATGATGTAAAGCATTATGCCAATACAAAGCCCTATTATTTTTATTATTTCATGAAATTCAGCAATCTATATGCACATGCCAGGGGCTGAGACTGTTTTTACAATCCAGAAACAGCCATAGATGCTATAACTGCCTGCTTTTTTGCATACATATCTCTCAGGTTGGCCTCATTTCTTAAACATGGCAGTTACCGAATGGCAAAGAATCTGTATAAAAAGTGAAACTTATTCAGTCATCCAGATGTTCTCGTTACATGACACCAAACAATGGAGTGATTGAGTGATTAACTGAACCTCCCCATTGTATTTAAATTTTTGGCATTGTGTATCACTAATTTAAACTTAATCTAACAATTGCAATATCGGCATTCCCATGAATTGTAGC
Organism: Cervus elaphus; assembly: GCF_910594005.1. Lineage (NCBI taxonomy): Eukaryota > Metazoa > Chordata > Mammalia > Artiodactyla > Cervidae > Cervus > Cervus elaphus. The sequence continues at coordinate 30,682,350 of NC_057840.1, forward strand.
TTGTCCATATATACAGAGATAGTAGTATATGTCAGTGTCACCATTTGGTTAGACACTTGTTGAGGGCATAAAGATCATGATCTACTGAAAAGCTGCAGTTTTCTTATTTTCTGAATAAATGGGTATGTCTCTTTTGGTTCATATCTTCACCATTTATCAGGCCATCCAAACAAGAAACATTCACTGTTGCCACCTCTTTTTCCCACACATTCTGTAGTAGTTGTATATTCCATTTTACCATTCTGTACACATTGCCCTATTTTAAGATCTCATGATCTCTATCTTAGACTTTGCTTTGGTTTTGTAGCACTTAAGAGCCTGGACTCTGCCATCAGACCAACGGGTTCCACTACCTGTTTTCTACAGAGCCTGTATAACTCTCTCATCTATAAAATGTGGTTAATAATAGGACCTACCTCTTAGCATTATTTTATGTAGTTAATGTATGTCAAACCCTTAGAATGTACCCAAGAACAAAGCCATTGGACTCTCTTTTGTTGTCATCCTCCTCCCAAATTCAATTATCTTTCCAAAAGAAGTATGATCACACTTCTCAGCTTGGAAAGCTGTGAAGTCTCCTTCTGTCTATAAATAGCACCATTCAAGCCTTTCACCTCATTGCCTGAAGGTAATGGTCCAGCCTTATTCCAACACACTTCCTGTGCTTCGGCCACAGCAGGATTTGTGATACTTTATAAATCCATATATTTCTGGTCTTCTATCTTTACTCGCATTATTTGCTCTGATTAAACTATTCTATCTTATTCTTTACTTAGTTCTAGTCTATGTTCCCTTCAAGACCCAGATCAAATGACAAGTTCTTCATGAAATCTTCCCTGAAACAACCCAAGCAGAAAGAACCATTCCCATGTGACCTCTTCCATGGAATTTTCTTCATCAGTGTAGGACTCAACATATCCTATTATCATTACTTGCTTAAGAAAATATTTTCACCCTTAGGTTTCTGTCCCTTGAAGACAAGGATCATGCCCTAATGGTCTTTATTTCTGGATAGTCTAATCTAGTGCCTGGTAAACTCTAGGTGCAAAATAAGTGAGTAGGCATTTGTTGAGTGAATAATAGTCACTTATCAGAAACTTCACTTTTCTTTTTCACAAGATTCAACCTGAATTCTAATTCCTTCAAAAAATTCCTTCCATCTTTCTCAGCGCAAATGACTTCCCTCACTCTGAACTTCTCTACTGTTTTTTTAATCTGTCATTAATCTGACATGTATAATACATTGCATTGAGACTTCTATTTCTTTTTTAAGTATCTGTAACTCAGATGTCAGCTTGAGCCCCTCTACCCACTAAGATCTATCTAAGTGTGTTTCAAACCCCACCCCTGCCAGTCCTTGACACACCACAAGATTCTGGTGAATTCCTGGGGAGGGAGGTCTCTGGTGTTGACAGTTATCTCTAGCTCTGAACCCTTCCCTGCGTGCACTTAGTTCAGCGAGCAGCTCATCTTCCTCTCCTGAACTTGCTTTCCTATTCTGTCCTTGGTCAATGTGGAAGTTAAAGTCAGCCCATTTCCCTGATGTGATAAAACAAAATCAACCAATGATAAGCAGATAAACCCGAGTCATACAAGATTTCATATAAGTGACAGACTAAACCACAAGTTTCAAATTTATATCACAATTAAAGAAATATCTAGTTGGTGTCTGGCACCATACTCATTCAGAAATGTGTGTGTGTGTGTGTGTGTGTGTACAGTCATTACTGAATCACTGAGGAGATGGAGCAGGGGTCTACATTCCAACAATTTAAAAAAAGGCAACATAATTAATTAAAACCTAGGGAATCACACTGAGGGTTTCCGTGGCCATTTGACTCATGTAGCATCTCAGATTTACTTCACTTCATTGGTTTCTCTCTTTCTCCTTTCACCTACCCACTCTGTCACCTTCAGTTCCTCCCCTATCCATTCTGGAACACCTTCAAGAAATTTTTTTCTGTAATTTTTTTCATTCTGTTAGACAGAACAATTCAATTCCCTTTAGTCCTTACTCTCAAAATCAGCATCAGGCCTATATTTGCATATGCAAATTCAGCGAGATATACCACCAAATAAAATGGTTTCTAATATTAATGGAATTTATTCTCCTTGAAACACTGTTACGTTTTAACCCAAGATTTGTTTTTCCTCTTTATATACATATGTTTTATTCTGCTAATTAGATTTTTAAGTCCCTAAGGACTAAGATAACCTATATGCTTTGATTCCTCAAAATATAGCATCTTCAAAACCATTCCTTCATCCATTCAATAAATATTTATTGGGGAGTTGTTATGTAACAGGTGTTTTAAAATAAACAATCACTGCTCTTACCCTCAAGATGCTCCTAGGAGGTGGTTTACACATAAGAACAAAGGATAACAATGCACTTTGGAAAGTTATACAAGACTAACGTGCAGACTTTATTCTGTGGAACCCCAGAAAGGGACGTCTTCTCATAGTTTCAACCTTGTCTCTGCGCCAGCGTTTCTGAATCCTTTCTAGTCTCCAAATAAGATCAAGAACTCTCCATAGCAGAGATTCTTGCCCTCCATGGGAGCAAATCAGGGAGAATTTCCCTTTCCCCTTAAAAGATGGAGCAGAATAGAAGCAGGGAGGAACATGGCGATTTTCAAAAAGACTTGTAAACATCAGTGATTCTGATAAACCTGCTTGGGGAATGTACCCTTTGAGACTCACTGGTGTAAAACTTTAAAGATACAATTAAATTAGAACTCAATTTTTCAAAAATGCATTAATTCCATAAAATGAGGTACACTGGGCATATTTGTCTAAGTGCAAGCAACTGGTTAATGTATCTGCATAACAATCCCTGTGCCATTTGCTTAACTCACTAGCAGCAAGGCATAAACAACTTGCTGCAGGTCTGTTTGTAATGGCAGTATAATGAGGTCTCCGGGGCCCTGAGCTGAAAATGACTTGAGATTTCTCTTTGAGAATATCCTTTATTGGCTGAGAACTAGGTTTGCTTTATGCCACACTCAGAACGAGAAGTAAGAAAAAAAATCATTTTATAGCTACTTTTTTTCCAAATGGGAGTACAGTCTTAGATATTTTTAGATCATTGTTCTAAATCCCAAATACTGTTTTATTATGTTTCTTTCAAATAGAACTAGGCGTCTGTTGAAAGCTATTTGTTAAATCCTTTCTCAAAAAAAAAAAAAAAACTAGCAATAAGCATATATCCTCCAGAGAACAATTTGCTTTCAGATTGAAATCACCTGATAAAACCATCCAGCTCAAGTGAAGCAGAAGTTTGTTCCCTTTTAGATCATGGAGCTCAATGCAGAGACGAGGGAGGTAATCACAATTCAAATCCAGACCACCTTTTGACCGTTAAAAGAGGAAACAAGATACAAACAGAAAAGAGGAAGAAATTTTTCTCTGAATCTGGTGAATCTTTTGTAACTCAAGGATGCTTATCTGAATGACAACTCAGGCCCTCTGCTTGGGTTTCTAACCAGATACCTATATGTGCTAAAGAAGAACAAGCACCAAGTGAAATTTCTTAGAACATATATTTACTGACAGTTGCTAATTTATGCTTCCCTGGCGGCTCAGACAGTAAAGAATCTGCCTGCAATGCAGGAGACATGAGTTCAATCCCTGCATGAGGAAGATCCCCTGGAGAAGGGAATGGCAACCCACTCCAGTATTCTTGCCTAGAGAATTCCATGGACGGAGGAGCCTGGCAAGCTTGAGTCTATGGGGTCGTAAAGAGTTGGACACAACTGAGCAACTCACACACACACACACACACAATTTATACATAGTCATTATCACATAGCCAAAAGGAATACTCACTTTTTATTACAAATATTAATAATTGTTTTAAAGTATGCAGCCCCTTGGGCTTTATTATACATGAATACTCAAGTGAAGAATCAAAACAATTTTCTGAGCAGCCTAGATCATAAGGGAATTTTATCAGCTATATTCAGCAGAAAAGAGAAGGAAAAAAATGGAGTAAAAATGTTATTTTGCCATTCCTCTGCCTGGAAAGTTCTTCCTCCCATAAATAAGCATGACTTGCTTCCTCAAATCTTTTCTCAAATGTCACCTTCTCAGTGAGGCCTTCCTCCATAAGGGGAACTGTAAACCTCCCCCTACCTCCAGCTCTTTGAGCCTTCCTTGATTTATTTCTCTCCATAACTCTTATGTCTTCTAATAAGCTGTATACACACTCAATCGCTCAGTCGTGTCTGACTTTTTGCAGCCCCATGGACTGTAGCCCCCCAGGCTCCTCTGTCCATGGGATTTCTCAGGCAAGAATATTGGAGTGGGCTGCCATTTCCTCCTCCAGGGAATAGGCTGTGTAATGTACTTATTTATTTTGTTTGTTATCTGTTTCTCTCCAAAAATTGTAAGTTCCAGAAAGGCAGGATTTTCAGTCTCTTCTTTGTTCTGCTCTATCTACAGGTCCCCAGATCACTGGACGTGCTCAAAAAAAGAATAAATAAGCATATGGATCGAATGATGGGTGCCCCTTAATTGATAGAGGTCTGTCACTGTGGGCTCAATTCTATGGGCTTTTTCTGACTCCCTTCTGCAACAAAAGTTTACCCACTCTATGTCTAGTTACCCTTGCCCATTAGTCCCTATGAATTGCCCTATAGAGCACCTACCTTTATACACTACATGATAACATAGTAGATGAAGTTTTCAGAGAAAGTTGGCAGAGTGAAACTATCAGATTCTCTCCCACCACAACTAAGGAACTGTATACACTTTAAGTAAAACAGACATAAAAATAAACCAGTAGCAACCAAACATAAGAAGAGACACAGATTTATCCTTATGTTGTGAAAAAGCTAAGCTGAAAAGGAGAGTGAGAGATTATTCCAGGAACTAGTACTGCTACTAATAGTGAATGAAAAAGAGAGAGAAAGAAAGAAGGTAAAATCGGTAGAATAATATGTACACATATACACACACACATACATGTGTATGTATGTATATAAGTACTCCCAAATCAACTGTACTTCCATTTAAATTTAAAAAATAAAAAGAATAATCCCAACTCTTCTTCTTGTAGAAGGCAACAAGTGTAGAAAGAACGAACAGTTGGGATGGAGGAGGTATTGAAGAAGGTGAAGCTTGTCTTTATGCAAAGATCAGCGTTGAGGATCCCCCCTAAGTCGGGTATCCCCAGGCCTTGGACATGTCATCACAAGGTTTTAGTAAAGTCTAGGCAGGACCCTGAGTCAAACTGGAGTAGCGTGTGCAGAGACCAGATTCATGAAACATAGCTTTCCACAATCCAAACGAGCTGTCCTCCTTCACTCTGTCCCTCCCACAACAGAAAACAGGCACACAATACACTTCACAGGCTCCATGACCCCCTCTAAAACATATGAACGGGTTTCACATATGATGGGAAATAAGCTATCAGAGACGGCTGAAGGTCTTGTAATACCAATGACAGCTAACATTTCTTGTTTACTGTGAGGCAGGCACTAGGCACTGTATATATGTTTATGCATTGAACCCAACAACAGCCCAATAAGATAGCTACTGTTATTGGTACACCATTCATATTTGAAAATTCTGGAGTCAAACATGTCTTGAAATTTGTTTTTTGTTTTGTTTATTTTCCCTTAGATTTTAGAAATGGAATAAAGTATATGTGCCTATAAGATATAAAACTCACAGGTCTCAAAGAAGCACTTTGTATTCAAAATGTAAATATTTTGCAGTGAAATCTACGAATAGTCCCACTAAGTCAGAAAAAAAAATTGTGTAAATAACTCATATCAATTCAAATCAGACCAAGTTTTGCCACTAAAATGAGTTTGTGTCAAACCTACAAAAACATAGGGTTTTCAGAGCATTTTGGATTTTGGATTCACGGGTAATTGTTTAGATGTGATAAAGATATGCTGGCTACATTAAAAGGAAAAAGTCTTCAGCTATTGGACATGTCAAGATAATGTGATGCCTGGGATCTTTTAGAAACCTCCAAGGGATGAGGGTGGGGGACAAGAGTTAATGTGGTTAGGCAAAAAATATAAGCGAAATACTGATATTTGTTGAAGCTGGAGAATGAGTGCATGGGGCTCATTATCACCGCTCCATTTCTATATGTGTTTGAAATTTTTTCAAAATAGTAACTTGTTTAAAAATGATTCCATCTATCTATCTGTCTGTCTATCTATCCTCCATAAGTTCCTGCATTGACTGCTAAGTCACAATGGTGTATTAGGTTTTTAGTGATCAACCTCAACCCAGGGTCAGTATTTTATAACATATGAAAGGTCTGATGATTTTCCTCTGCCCAATGCACAGTTACCCTATAAATGCCCTGTGGGGAATGCTTAGAGGAAGACTTTTACAGTAAACATGAGATTAAACAGTCCAATCAATATCTTAGTAGATTACACATCCATTTCATTGCAATAGCTCTGTGAGCAACTGACCACCACCACAGATCCCAATGTGTCAAAACAGCTGGTCCCTTTGATCCTTCGTGTTGTTACAGAAGCTGTGTGCACTTTGTCTCTCTAAGCACCCCCACCTGTCCTCTGCCTAACCGGGATTTCATTATCCTGGTTAAAACTGGGATCCCAGGTCTTCCCTGGCAGTCCAGAGGTTAAGAATCTGCATGCAATGCAAGGGACTTGAGTTCATCCCTTATCCAGGAAGATCCCACATGCTATGGGGCAGCTAAGGCCGTGTGTCACAACTACTGAGCCCGCACGCTAGAGCTCGGTAATCGCGGCTACTGATGCCCATGTGCCCTAAAGCCCCTGCTCTGCAACAAGAAAAGCCACTGCAAAGAGGAGCCTGGACATCACCGCAAAGGTGGTAGCCCCCACGCGCTGCAGCTAGAGGAACACTGTGCGCAACAGCAAAGACTCAGTACAGCCAAAAAAGAATTAAAAAAAAAAAAGTGGGATCCCAATTCAATGGCGGCACTTCCAACCATCATCTCCAGGTTCTGGAGCGGAGGTCAGCAAACTCTTTCTGTAAAGGGACAAATTGTAAACAATTACAGCGTCGAGAGCCCATCTCTCACGACTGCTCATCTGGTAGCACAGAAGTAACCATAAGCAAATAAGCATGGCTGTGTTTTAATAAAGCTTTATTTATGGACACTGATACTTGAATTTTATGTAATTTTTATGTGACATAAAATATGGTTCTAAACCCTTAGAATTCATTCTCTTATGGACTCCCTAGAGTCTAAGCATGTCTAAAAGAACTGAAAAGCACTTTGATTTATTTACTGTCTCCCCCTGGAAATGAATTTACAGTTGTCCCCTGTGCCGTGATGTGATTTAACTCTACTTATGAGCATAGAAGTCTTGTGGGTGCTAGAAAAACAGGTATTCCCCCCGAAAGGCAACTGCCTCGGGGAGTATCATTGAAAGATCTCAGTGAAAGAGGAGGGTGATCTCCTGAGACAGGGGAGGAGGGACTGTTTGCTGCTGCAGAGGAGGCTAGGTGATTTGGAGATTCCAATCGTGTCTGCACAAATGTCCTTTTCTGAAGTCTCAGAAGATCCTTCCTGCTCAATCAATGCTCTAACCTTAGCACAAGAGACCTTCAAAGGTTGCATACTTAACTAGAGTCGTAATTCTGCAACTGAGCAATTCGATGTTAGGTCTGATCCTTATTCATGTCTGCTCTGCGGCTATAGGCAATTAGGGATTTTCTTAAGGCCTCCACAGGAGCTTTCTGATTCTCTGCTTTTGTCTTGAACTGAAGGTAAAGCAATATATTTGTTGTTACACAAGCTTCCCTGGCACAGACAGAAGCAGGTAACCTTCCCTATAATGTTTGTTATCATCATAACATCAGAGAGTACGACCACCTGATGATCTTCCAAAGCCTCACCCTCACTGGCTCTCCTTTCTACATCACCATGAGAGCAACTGAAGTGATCTTTAATGTCACGGCATGTCACCTATTGCTTGTGTCCTATGTTCCCAGGCATGGAGGTCATCCATGAACCTGCTTGCTATATTAGCAACCCAGTCTGAGAATTCTATCACTAGGGCTATCTCTGGTCCTATAGACCAGTGGTCCCTGACCTTTTTGGCCCCAGAGACTGGTTTTGTGGAAGACATTTTTTCCACAGATTGGAGGTGGGAAATGGTTTGGGGATGATTCAAGCACATTACATTTATTGTGTACTTCATGTCTATTATTATTACATCAGCTCCACCTCAGATCAGCAGGAATTAGACCCTGGAGGTTGGGTGCCACTGCTATAGACTGTATCTTTCAGGATCCTGGCAGGGAACATGGTTCACCCCAGATATTTCAAATGAAGAGACTTGAATAAAGGAACTACTTCGAAAGGTAGTCAGGGTTAAAGGAACAATTTGAAGACAAGTGCAGTGGCATATCTTTAGTGCCTGCTGGACGAGGAAGGAGAGGAGACCGTCTGGTGAGAACTGGAGCTGGAGAGGAGTGGCCACAGACAGGGACTGTCCTCATAAGGAGTGCAGAGGGAGCAAGCAAGAAAAAAAAAAAAAAACCATTTCTCCCACTCCCACTCCCACCTGATTTCCTGCAAGCCTAACTTTCCATTGGCCTAATCCAGCTGGAAGCCAGCCAGCCACGGAGCCCAGATGATGCAGAGAGCAGAGGTCAGCCTCCTGGGGTACCGAAAGAGGCAGAGCAGAGCCTAGAGTAAATCCGGGGCAGGTGCATGGTGGGGCCAACAAATGGAATAAACTGGAAGATAAGGGTCCCCTCTCAGCTTCCCTGGTGGCTCAGATGGTAAAGAATCTGCCTGCAATGCAGGAGACCTGGGTTCGATCCCTGGGTTGGGAAGATCCCCTGGAGAAGGAAATGGCAACCCACTCCAGTATTCTTGCCTGGAGAATCCCATGGACAGAGAAGCCTGGTGGGCTACAGTCCATGGGGTCACAAAGAGTTGGACACAACTGAGTGACTAACACTTTCTTTTAAGGATAAGGAAACGTGAGCACAGTTTCTTGTTCAAGGTCACATGGTGAGTGGCAAAGCTAGAATTCAATCCTAGGAAGACCTTCACACAGAGCTTAAACTCTCAGCAACTGCACTAAACATCCTCAGGCAGACGCTACCAAACACTGAAGCATTTAGGAACGAGAGCTCACCAGCTTCTTGAAAAAAAGTTAGAAAAATGAGATAACAAGAGAATCCACGACAAAAAGATTGGTGATGAGTAACAAATAAATGTATGGGAAATGGTTATGGAGGAAAATGCTATGATATGATCAATTTAACAACAGTAGTACAAAGAAAATGTGGAGTTAGTGGCAAAAGGTTGTTTAAGGACATGAACATTTTCATCTTTTTTTGTGAGCAGTCAACAGTGATAAAGTTGATGTAAGAAATAAAATTTTTCTGTAATTTCTGTACTTTTATTAGTCATATTTTTCCATTTTTTTTTCAAATGCTTATACATCTTATTTTAAAATTTTTGTTTTCCTAATTTGTTCATGGGTTAAAAGAAGATGACTTAAAAAAAAAAAAAAAAAAGAAGATGACTTAATGTTACCATCACTGGGTTTCTGTCCATTTTTGAACATATTTGTCCATTTCTGTCCAAATGTGTTTCTGCTATATTTCCTGATTTTTACGCAAGAGATAGTCTTGATGTCGGAGTAAAGGAAAATTCACAGAAAACATGAGCATTAAGAAAAGTATTCTATCTGCAAAGCTTTCCAGAGGACCAGTTTTCTTAAGTAAAGGATGTAGCCAATATTGAAAGGATTAAATATAAAGTTGTAGTTTACTTATTCATTATTCCCACTGGTGGTAAAAGGCCATTTCCCTCCCATGATTATCCTGTCTGCAAGAACTGCTGCAGATCTTCAGATGTCAGAGATAGCACTGCTCTCTCCTGGAATCAGCAGCTTTTACAGAAAAGGGCTTTGAGGCTTTGTTTCCAGAGGAGGCTGAAGAATTCTTGCTTTGTTTTTTGATTGTGTATGTGTGTGTGTCCTTTATCTCAGAAAGGTTTTTGCCTTGGATGGTGGTATGGAATATACACATCTCACTGTGATGGCCTGGCCCAGCATCAATTCTGGTTCCTGATTTTCATATTTACTGCATAAAGTTTAAAATAGTCACATCCATTTGTGATTTTTACTCTTCATATTATTCTTAAATCACACTTCCTTGTCTCATTTAACACTGCATGGGCTGATGTTAATGTCAAAACTACATCGTTTTTTGCTTATCATTTACCTTCTATTTCCTTGTCTGCCTTTTATATCTTTCAGAATTACTTTTTAAAAAATATATCCTTGGCATTGAGCACTTAGTTTGATTTTACATCCAACCTGAAAACCAATTTATGACCAGTAAGTTTATGTTACTTTTATTATTTACATGTATTTAGGTAATAGATAAATTTAGCCAATCTTTTCATTGTGTTTTTTTTTTCCATTTATTTTTATTAGTTGGAGGCTAATTACTTTACAATATTGTAGTAGTTTTTGCCATACATTGACATGAATCAGCCATGGATTTACATGTGTTGCCCATCCCGATCCCCCCTCCCACCTCCCTCTCCACCTGATTCCTCTGGGTCTTCCCAGTGCACCAGGCCTGAGCACTTGTCTCATGCATCCAACCTGGGCTGGTGATCTGTTTCACTATGTGTTTTCTATTTTCTAATTTCTTTACTCTCTGTGGTTATTCTCTGTGATAGATGTTTAATGGTGAAAAAATAAAAACATTCTCACTAAAATCAGGAGAAAGAGAAGGAGTCCAACACCACCACTTCTATTTAATTTTATGTAACATTATTTCCTGGAAATAACCAGTCAATGTAGTAAAGGAAGAGCAAGAAATAAAAGCTAAATATATGACAGAAGGAGGAAACTTTTTCAATATTTTCACATAGCAATATAATAATTCTGGAAAATCCAAGAGAATCAACTGAAAAAGATTAGCAACAAATAGAGAATTCAATAATGTGCCTAGTTTCAAAATCAATATACAATAGATCTATAGTTTGTATCAAGGCAAAGAAAAAGGGAGAATATATAATAAGAGGAAGGATGATAGTAATAACAGCAACCAAAAGAAGAAAATGTCTAGGAATCAGTTAACAAGAACTATATAAGTCTATATAAGGAAAACAATAAAATGCTACTGAGGAACATAAAAAAAGACTCAAAGTCATCAAAATAAAGCTCTTGTTCTAGTTTGGAAACTGTATTATTATAAAAATATCAATTATCCCCTACACTGATCTAAAAATTCCAAGAAAATTTAAATTCAATTAAACTTTTCTTTGAAGCTTTATAAAATAATATTAAAGTTAAACAGGAAAAATAAGAATTCCAGAAAATTCTTATGAAGAATACAAAGGTAAAACTAGCTCATTAAAACATATTACAGAGCTTTAAAGCTAAAGTAATTGGGTACTGTTTTACCAACAGAGTAATAATACAGAGTTTGGTAAAAGATCTAAGTACAGGTGGGAGTAGTACATTTAAAAGGTTACATTTATAATCAATAAATCATGTTGGTACAATTTGAGAATTTATCATTTGAAAAATAATTAAAAGCTGGACCCCCAACCTTTATGTTCTATTACTTCCAGGTTGTTCAAAACTTTAAAAAATTTAACAGCCAGAAAAAAAATCATAAAATGTAGCTGTGTTTTTCCTACATATATGAAATTTGTATTATAATTTCCTTTCTAATCTTTGGGTAATTTTAAAGTGAATTTTTAAAGTTTCCAGATAAAATTTTAAAGCTATCTTTCCTTAGTTCTAATCTAAGAGATTCTACCCTCTGTGATATCAATTTTTTAAACTTTGTAGAGATTCCTTTACAGAATGTCTTGATTCATGGTCAGTTTTTGTAAATGTTTAATGCACAGTCAATGAAATGACTGTATGTTCTTTAAAATTGAGTATATGAATCAGCCTTGTCAATTGTGTTATACAGATTTTTTAACCCTCATTAATTTTTGGCATGCTTTGTTTCCATCTGAGGAATATATACATAAATAATCCAGCAAAATGTAGATTTGTCAATATCCTCTATTATTAATTTATTTTTCATATGAAATGTTTATAGCAGCTTTATTTATAATAGCCCAAATCTGGAAACAACTCAAATGCTCATCAACAGACAAACAGCTAAATATACTGTGGTATAGCCATCAATGGTACACCAATCAGCAATAAACAATAACTGTTGATATAAAAAAAAATGAATGACTCTCAGAAACATGTTCAGCAAAAAAAGCCATAAGCAAAATAATAAATACAGTATAATTCCACTTATATAAAATTAAAGATTAAGAAAAAAATCTGTGGTGACAGAAATCAAAATAGTTGTTGTCTATAGGAAGCGGAGGGTAGGGACTGACAGGAAGAGGAACTTTGGAACTGGAACACAGGAACTCTGAGGAGTAGTGGACATGTTCTGTATCTTGATTGCCATGTTGATTATGGGAGTCTCTATATTGGTCCAAACTCAATATCTCCTTTTAAATCAATTTGCACTTTGTGTGGCCCGAGGCTCTTATGTTAGATGTATATAGGTTCATTATTCTACCTTCCTTGGCGTAATGTTCATTTGTTAAAAAATCACTTTGAGTCATTCTCTTTAACTTTTCATTGATTTACCTTAAATTCTGTTTTGTCTGGTATTATTGTTATATCAGTTTTCTTTATGTTGGCATTTCATGATATATCTCTTTTTATATAGTTTTGTTTTAGGTATATCTCATAAATAGGGTTTCCCAGGTAGCTCAGTGGCAAAGAATTTACGTGCCAATGCAGGAGACGCAGGTTCAATCCCTGGGTCTGAAGCCCCCCCCCGGAGAAGAAAATGGCCACCCACTCCAGTATCTTTGCCTGGGAAATCCCATGGGCAGAAAAGCCTGGCAGGCCACAGTTTATGGGATCATAAAAGAGTTAGGCATGGCTTAGCAACTAAACAAAAACACAACATCTCATAAATAGCAAATAGTTAACCTTTAAAAAATTCATTCTGGGGAACTGCATTTTAACAGGAGAATATGGTCTATTTGTATGTTTTATAAATACTAATGTATTTGAACTTACATATATCATTTTATTTTGTTTTCTATTTATCATCTTTTTCCTTAACTTTCTCTTCTTTCCTGCCTTCCATTGCATGTGTAATATTTTTATTTCCTCATTTTTCTTCCATTATCATAGAAGCTATGAACCATCTTTATTTTAATTGCTAACCTTTAAGTTTTATCATTCAAAGTTATACATTTTTTAAACAAAATCAACAATTATTTAGTGTTTTCATTCTCCTCCTGACAAATCCTTAGTTATCCAAAGGAAACCAAAGCATTCACCACCATCTTTCTTTAAGGGTTTTAGTTTTATCCATTTAAAAAATACTTATGTTTATATTAAATGTTAAGTCAATGAACATATTTTCATCAGCTGCATGTTCATTGTTTTCTATTGCCCATGCATAACTTCTGGATTGACTTCTATTTAACATACAAAGGGTTTGCTAATTTTTGTTGTCATTGGCAGAATAAACGGTCTTAATCTTTGTATGTCTGAAATATTTGTATCTGCTCTTCCTTCACCCACCAGAGGAGAGAGCCTGGTTGTGTTTCTCCACATTGAATTGAATGCATTTGGCTGCCTATACTCCACAAGAGAGTTAATCCCCACTGGGAACAGGAGACCGGGCTGCTTGTCCTTCCACCCTGCCTGTACTTTATGCTCCATCCAATTCTGCTTGATGGAGATATCCATCTTGTTTATAAATCCAGCTATGTGTCTTTGCTTTCTGCTTTTATGTATTATCTTTCACTGCAGTGCGTTTGGTGGAAAGGGGCTGATGGAAATGGATTCACTCTTTCCCCCATTTTCAAACTCTTGCTTTCCATGAAAAGTTACATATCCTGGAATTTCTGTTTGTTAGATTATAAATTCTGAATAGGATGATAAAAAATTTCTCTTCTGGCATTGACACTGATTTTTTCCCCTAGTAAACTCTCATTATGTTAATAATTAATTAACATGATTATGTTCATTAAGAACCTATTGTGTGTATCAAGCTTGTTATCCCTTTTTATTAAGTCAAGGTTTTTGGACGTTTAGACAGTGAGCTATTAATTCTGACTAGGATTAGAGAAGGTTTTACAGATTAAAGGACATTCGATCTGTGTCCTAGTAGATGAATAGGAGTTTGTCATACTAACAAAGGATGGGAGGTTTAAAACAAAACAGCAGGGGTCAAACTGCCCCACAGGGACAATTTGTCTCGCAAAATGGTTTCAGAACATGAGCCAATATTTTAAAAACAAGAGACTTCAATAAAAACGAGGATTTCCAGCTTCTGATGGGAGAAAAACAAGTAAAAGTTTTGGCAAAACATAAAAGTTTGCTCCCACAGGACTGAAGCTGAGTAGTTCCACAAGTTTTTAACAGAGGTCCCCATCCTCCTCCACCTGCTGCTCTTCTCTTCCTTGTATGACCTGCTTGTGGGTGGCCCCTGCAGAAGTCTTGGCAACTTCAAAGGTACACAATACATTTAGAAAAGGTTTGAAAATAGGAAAGTGATATGATACAATCTTTGTTTTCATGAAGCAACTCTGGAAACGAAAGGCCCTGGGTAGATAGGGAAAAGAGGGGATGATTTCAAAGCAGAGAAAACAATTAGGAGGCTCTTGCCATAACAGTTCAGAAGATGACAAAGTGCAAACCCAATCAGCAACAGCAAGACAGCAGGGGAGGGCACAGACTTGGAGAATTTTTAGAAGTAAAGACTTGGAATTGGGTTGAAGGCCAGTTGTGAGGGAAAATGTGTCAAAGATGATTCAAATGTTTCAAGATTTGGGGACAGTATGTTGCCATCAACTAAGATATGGAACTCAGAAGAAACTGAAAATTTGGGGGAAAAAATAATTGTGGGGCTTTTGGTGACCTCTTTGGATGACAGGCTGGATTTTAGTTATCGTTGTGTCCCCAGCCTCTAACACACCTCCTGAAAGGGATTTAATAAATAAATGTTGAATTGAACTCAATTAAGCTTATAGATTTTTAGTTGTTTGTGGGAAGGTCATCCAGGTGGAAATGTCCAGAAGTCAATTTGTCATTTTAGAGCTGGAGAGAAAGGTTAAAGCTGGAAATAAATTTGAGTGTTGTCAGCATTTTTTAGTTTCCTGACTGATTTCCTTTCATGAGTTGTATTTTATTAAGGCATACTTATTGATAGTATATTTTGAGTAAAAAGGTTATGATTTTATTTACAATTGCCAAATGTGCTTAATACATCACACTAATTGAGGAGATATTGATATTTTCACTTTCTTTTTTGCCTTTAGAAGGTATATATATAAACCATGAGAAAATATTTTTAACCAAAAAGATATTTCTGATAGACTCTAAAACGCCAACAAATCTAACTTCTTATAGAGTCATCAGACAATGTGAAAGGAACTTGAGTGATTTAAGTACAAATAAATCAACTCTAACTTGACTAAAGTTTCAAATAGAAAATAAGTTCAGGAAGAAAAATGATCACTCAAAATGATATAAGCATTCATGGCCAGGTTTTGTTCAGCACCACTACCAACAACAACAAAAAAATGATATAAGCTATATTCTAAAGAAAACATCCATTGTTCATTCAAAGGTGGTGTGTACATAATATGCATCTTTAAAATCAAGCAGTCATTGTTCAAATTGTTGAGTTAGTTTTTAGCTTAGCTTTGCTATATTCACCGAAAAAAGAAATATGTTCTCCACTGTTAATTAAGTATGTCAGGGAACATCCTTTTCTGGGTTTATCCTTCCTTTAGAAAGCATGTAAGTAGGTTTTTTTTTAAAAATGGAAATGGGTACACAGCTTTTTTCACAGTTTCCTGTGGTCTCCATCTTCTTTCACAGTTTCCTGTGGTACCTGGTGATTCAGCACTTAAAAGACTTCAAGGGATCCTGCCCTCATCACTGTACCACGTTCCCTGCCTGGAGACACAACAGAAAGGTGACCACTGCAGAGGAGGTGAGCCCTGCCCAGAGCAGAGCACAGAAACACTTAGGGTGACACAGAAGAGAAGCTGGAATTCAAAAAGGAGTGCTCTATTTCCCATTTTCCCCCCTCCTTTTCTGTTTCATTGACAAAACTAAAGAACACCAAAAAAAAAAAAAAGTGGAATATGATTTCCCCATGCACCTGTCACCCAGCTACAAACCCTTCAACTCGGGATTCTGCTTCTTTCATCTATTCACCATCTGCTTCTTCCCTTCCTCACGACAATGGGAATCTTTCAAGGCAAATATTTGCTATGATGTTATTTCATCCATAAATATTTCAGTACACATCTCAAAGTGATAAGAACTCTTTTTAAAACATAATCAAAATGTCATTATTCTCTTGCCCCAGCCCCGCCAAAGAAAGGAATATTCTCTGATGTCATCACGTATCCAGACTGTTTGCATTTCTCTTACTCTGTGTTTATTTTTACCACTGAGTTGGTTTGGAAATGAATCCAAACAAGATGCACAGTTCTTATATTTGTTTGATAGGTTCTTTATCTCTTTTAATTGATGAGTCCCTCCTCCCTCAATTTTCTACTGGCAATTCATTAGCTAAAGAAACCAGGTAATTTATTCCTAAGATTTGCTGATCGCCTTTATATCACATCATTTGACATGTTCCTATAAATTGTAGGTAGATCTAGAAGCATGATTTAATTCAGTTTCAGATTTTGGGTAGAGTGTTTGTAGGGGTGCATAGTATGGAGATTCTTACTTGGAAAAGATTGGGGTGAATGGGAGGGCTGTTTCTAAACCCACTAGGGAAGTGATAGTGAAGAGTTACAGACAAAAAAGGCAAATGTAAAGAAAATATGGAACTTTAAAACAGCATTATGTGAAACCCTGGTGACCTGGCATTGCCATCAGTCTTCCAGTTTGAAAAAGAGTGTCTTTTTAGTGAGACCAATATGCTCTTGTTATATGTCAACTCTCTCTACAGCTATACTCACCTAATTTTCTAGTCAAGAAAATTATATTCCCTCTCTTAAATCCTTCCTCTTTCATTGCACCACAACTTCTCACTCACTGTCATTACACAAGAACAGTCCTGCTCCTCATTCATTATTCAGAACACCCTAAACAGCTAAACTTTAATGTTGAGTAAATCACTTTAATCAATGAATGATTTCATTTACGAGTTCTAACAGGCAAATAAACCAAAATAACCTTTCCAAAAGTGCTATAAAATATAGGCAAAATGCCATTTAATCTAGAAACTTTTCATGACAACTATAAATTTTCACTGTGATTTTAAATTAATACCTCACTCAATAAATGCAAAATAGTGAATTATCTATATATACATACTTCTTTTTCCTAAAGAGTTTTCAGATTAAGGATTTTCTAAAGTGAATTGTCACCGAAGGTCCCACCGCTAGAATTCTCCCTACATGATATCATATTTGGCTGGACTGAGAGATCAGCTGCATTTTTTAGAAACCCTACTCAACTTGAAATCATAAGACCTAGATTTGAGCCCTGGCTCTGCTACTTCTAAGCTGTGCAAAATTGGACATGCCACTTAAACAGGATTAAATGAGAGAGGAAAGCTATGTAAGGGCAGTGCCTGGTATTCAGTTGGCACTTAACAGGAACAGACATGGCATATCATTAGATCTAAAGCATTTAACAATTAGGAGTGAAGTGTTGAGACATGAAAGAGAACCAGGCTCCAAATCTAATTCTGCCACTCACCAGCTTTGACTGAACCCATCCAGGGGACCCTCTCAGCCTCAGTTTCCTCCTCCTCTAAAGGAGAAACATCAGTTCCCACCCCACAAAGTGAAAGTGAAGTCGCTCAGTCGTGTCCGACTCTTTGCGACCCCATGGACTGTAGCCCCCCAGGCTCCTCCGTCCATGGGATTTTCCAGGCATGAACACTGGAGTGGGTTGCCATTTACTTCTCCAGGGGATCTTCCCGACCCAGGGATTGAACCCCGGTCTCCCACATTATAGGCAGACAGCTTTACCGTCTGAGCTACCAGGGAAGCCTATTCTTACAAACATTAAGAAATATAATCCAAAAAAAAAGAAATATAATCCATAAGCAGAACTTAACACATTGCAGTGCTAACACACTGTGTCTAGCCCATTGTAAGTACTCAATAAGAACTTTTGTTAATAACTAGTTAATGTTTCAGAGAGATGCCTTAGTGATTCTAAGTTTTTGTAGGTTTTAAATACTAGGATACTGAAGTAAAATATTTGAGCTACTTTGTTTTTAATTCAAATTAATTCTAAATTATCACAGGCTAAAATCTGAACTTTAAAAGGGGTATGATATTAGTAAAAATAAAACATAACCAAAAAAGAACATCAAAATATTTTACTACCAGAATGCAATACGTAGAGGATACATCCAACTCATATTCTTTCTCTAACAGTACTAGCAAGATGCGTTTTTACGGGAGGATTATAGGTAAAGGCACATTCTAATACATATTCATTTTACTATTTCTGTGTCACTGGGATACTATTTCCCAAACTGTCTCCTGTTTCTTGGTTTCGATATTCAGCCACAAGAGAGTTAGTCCTTTGACTGAAAAACATATTCCCTAGAAGGAAGACAATGTGCTATCAGAATGAACATCTAAGTGTAAATGAGGTTATCAGAGGCATTCCAAAAAAAAGCATGGATTCATAAATATTAAAAACCATAAAGAGTAACAATCCAAAGGGAAAACAAAGGTAAACAGATGCTATAAAGACAAAGTTCACTTTCTTCCCAGCTAACACTGTCTCCAGCACTGGCAATCCTGGTGGCTCAGCTGGTAAAGAATCCTCCTGCAGTCCAGGAGACCTGGATTCCATCCCAGGGTTGGGAAGATCCCCTGGAGGAGGGCATGGCAACCCACTCCAGTGCTCTTGCCTGGAGAATCCCCACGGACAGAGGCGCCTGGAGGGCTGCAGTCCATGGGGCTGCAAAGAATTGGACACGACTGAGCGACTAAGCACGGGACTGGAAGGGGGGAAACTAGGAACTTTTTCTAGATTAAAAAACTGCTTTTATTTAAAAACAAAATCATATATGTCCTTACATCTGGGTAATTGTGAAAAAAAAATCTGATTAAAAAATTCCAAAGGATTTAGGCTCCTTTTTTTCTTTTACATTCTGTCAATGATCCAGATCCTTGTGATAATTTGCATAAAAGAACATGCTACTTTGACAGAAAACTGTCTTATCAAAGATGCTTTTATAATATCCATTGTGGAGTTATAATTTTACTAAGGATGACCCAATGAAATGGAAAGCTTTTAAAAAGAAATCACCTATTTTTAGTTCTTGCTTACACATAAAATAATGTAAAAATGTGCATGAGACTGGCAGGTCTGTCTTTTGGCAGCCAAAGACACAGTACCAAAAAAGTATAATTATAAAATCACTCAAAAACTATTTTGTCATGTAGTAAGGCAGGTAAATAATGGTTGTTTTAATGTGAGAATTATTTAGTACCCCATTATGCAAATGTAGGCATTTGTTCAAGAGAAGGTTAAGCCTCTGAGAGGTAATGGCTAATATCCCTTGCGAATATTCTTTATTCTCAATAAAGGAAGTATAAGTTCTTTATCTTGAGTACTCTAGAACTATGTACTTCTTTATTGCAAAAGTATTGATAAAATTCAAAAACAAATATGTATTTATTTTTTAATTTCAATATACAGAAGTATAATTAAAATATGAATATATCACATTATCTACTCTCTTTTAATTCTGTCCTTCATATATTCTTTACATCCGTATCTATTTGTGTACATGTTTATGTACAGAGAAACGACACAGAGAGGGAAAAAAAACATTCTTCATACTTTATTGCCCATGTTATCAAATTCTAAGATGGAAATTTTATGACAGCTAAAGATGGATCTTTACAGATGTGGGAGCCTTCTGAACTAGGATATTTTTCACCCTCATCTCACATAGGCTCTAACTGAACCAACTGTCTTATGAAATCTTGAAACTGTTCAAATTGGAATCATGGATATTCATAGCCCTGTGCTGTTCCATTCAACATCTCACAGTTCTAGCTGCTAGAACCAGAAGGGGCAACAATAGGCAAACTTTTAAAGCTTTTGGGGGTTCAGTTTCAATATTTAATTCCTATTTTAGATAAGCTTCCAAAGGTTGCTCACTTTTTAAGAGTCTTCCCACCTAACAAATGGCAGCCCACTCCAGTGTTCTTGCCTGGAGAATCCCATGGACAGAGGAGCCTGGAGGCTACAGTCTATAGGGTCGCAAAGAGTCAGACGACTGAGCAAGTAACACCACATCTAACAAATGGCAATAATCCTGATTTGTATCTCTGTGCGCTAGACTGTAAACTCCTTGAGGAATCTTTCTCTCTCTGGTCTCAATGACTAACGCAGTGCAAAACATATAATATGACCTCAATAATGTTGCCATATAGGGGGTAGTGGTTAACAACACAAACTCTGGAACCAGTCTGTTAGGGTAAGTATTCTGGTTCTCCCACTTATTAGCTGTGTCACATTGAGCAAATTACTCAAACTTTCTGTGCTTCCTAGGTTTACCATGAGGATTTTAAATAAATTATAGGTACATTTCTCAGAATAGTGCCTAACACCTCAGGATGCTCTATGTTTGCTGTTACTATAGTTATGATGATTTTGATAATTATGCTGCCCCCCGCCCCCACACTAACTTTAGAAATACCTCATAGCATCAGAACACGTTCTCTGCCACATCTGGTGTCTACTGATCCTCTAAGAAACTAAGATGGTTGCCCTTTTAAAGTCCTAATAGATTGTGAGGACTAAGCTACCAAGTAGAATACCTTACCTCACTGCAGTTTCTGCCCCACAGAAAAAGAAACTGCCAAATGCCTCTGCTATGGTTTCAATGGGCAAAATCAAGTCTTTTCTTGCTGTTTTGTGAGCAACATCCAAACATGATCAAAACTGTGGCATGTGTGCTTTATTTAAGAAAATAACAACGTTTTCTAAATTACTGGGTAAATTATATTTACTAGTGGCACTAATGGGGTTTTGGTATCAAATTAGAGTATTCAGAAGTAAAGAAGGCACAATAAACCTATTCTCTCTAAAAATCAATAAATAATGCTTTTAATTCGCTTGATGACTGGTTTTGGCAGGAGAATAATTGTGTCATGAAACTGACACTCAAAAAAAAAAAAAAATCATTATGCCAATAAAAGCAAGTAAGAAGAAGCCAACAACTGAGCTGCAGAAAGAAAAAATATGCCAGGAAGTAGTTTCCGCCACAAGATGAGAAGCGCAGCTTCTGCCAATGTCCTCGGCGTGAGCAGGAGCAGTTGTCTTTTGCAAATTGCCCTCATTGCAGCCGAATGATATTATCTCCACCTGTGCAGCAATTCTTTCCGCCAACGGTTTCCAGAAGCAATGTGAAAACTGCATCCACCATCTCCTTAGTAAACAGCGGGAGTGGACGAGGTCACATTTGCATCAAACGGAGTCGGCGCTAGATGCCTTTATCGTGCGGACCGGACCAATGACTCACGTTTGGGTTCTATCTGGCCTCATAGTCATTCTAAAATGCTGAAGGAACAGCAGCTCTCTCCTCTGAAAGGTGTTAATTGTTGCTAATTTCAGTTAACACATTTCAGATAAAGCATCCTTTCCCCCCACCCCCCTTTTTGTTTCCGGGAATCTATAATAAGAGCATCCCAGGTCAGGGGAAGAGTCCCAAGAGGCCCCTGCCAGGGAAGAAAGGAAGGAGGCTGCGCGATCTAGCCAGGGAGCCCTATTCAGACGGCGGGCTTTGATTTCCACACATTTGAGTTATAGGAGAAAATTCACTGCCCCTCCGGGGCCTCAATTTCCTCAGCAAAAGTACAATCTGTCTGGGGGGGTTATCACAATTTAACAAAATATGTAAGCACTTGTGCTTAGGTGCTCAGTCATGTCCAACTCTTCGTGATCCCATGGATTGTAGCCCACCAGGCTCCTCTGTCTGTGGAATTCTCCAGGCAAGAATACTGGAGTGGGTTGCCATGCCCTCCTCCAGGGGATGTTCCCAACCCAGGAATGGAACCTAGGTCTCCTGGATTGCAAGCAGATGCTTAACCGTCTGAGCCACCAGGGAAGCCCATGAATACTGGAATGGGTAGCCTATCCCTTCTCCAGGAGATCTTTTCAACCCAGGAATCCAACCGGGGTCTCCTGCATTGTAGGCGGATTTTTCACCAGTTGAGCTACCAGGGAAACCCTGGTAAGCACTTGGCACACAGTATAAACACAATGAATAATAGATACTATTATCAAAATTATCTGGCAAAATGACTCTTTTTTCCTTGGCCTTCCACATGTAGCAGAGACCTCAGTGTAAAAGGATTGACGTCAAACTGGAGTAGCCCTTGGAAGATGAAATGAAATCATCTGGAGTCTGGAGATGACCCGGACACCGTGACCCTTACGGGAGGTTTGAGACCTGGACAACAGCCGCTTGAATGGGAATGAGATTGTCACATGTGAGGCAGTCACAAGGGCCCAGAAGTCCCTTCTTAGGCTCTCCTGTCTTTATTTTTATTTTTTAAATTTGTACTCTCCTCTCTTCATTACAATATGCTCTCACTTGTATAAACATTGCAAAAGGAAATGATTGCACCAATGCTATGGCTGTGGAGGCTTCCGGAGAGGCTTACAAATAGGCTCTGCTTACTGCAAGCTTCCTGACAGCTCTCTAGCAATCACCATTCTGCTTGCAGTCCTTTTGATGATTCCTTTAAACATACAGAAACTTACAAGCCTGGAGCAAGCATGTGCCTCCAGCATGCGCACCTAAGGCTTATTCACAAACTTGGATGGAAAGAGAAGGGCTTGTTCTCATTTCCTTTCCAGATTGTTATTACAGTAGCTGTGCCCACCCTCTGAGACTGAAGCATCACATTCATCATTCACAAACAGAGAGACAAAGAACTGTTTCACATGCCTCTCAAGTTCAAGAGCTAAAAGAGAAACGAAGGGTATGCAGTTAGAAGCAAAGAACTCTCACTGAAACATGAGTCACTCACAACACACTCTTCCACGAAGAAGCACAACACGGCTCAGTTCTCTGCTCATCCCTTTGCCCCAGGAATACCCAGGAGGACAGAGTTTAGCAGGCCTTGGGCAGAGAAGAAAAGCCAAGAGAGAGAATTGTTTTTCTCTTTTACTTTCTCTCTTGGTTAATCTCCAAGGCAAAGTGAGCTCCCAGTGGCTGACAATGAATAAGGCTGCAGACAGGTTTTATTTCACCTCTTTAAACTAGGTTGAATAAAACTCCTCCCAGAAAACCTCCTCACAATGTATCTACAGCTAAGAGATTGGAAGATCTATCTACATTCACAGTCAAGCAGCTACCAGCCTTTCCCATCCCTCCCCTCTCCTGTTGAATGCCCAGAATATGTGGGAAAGAACAGAGAGATGCCACCATGTTGACTCAAAATTATTTTTTTTTTCAATCAACTGGCTGTAAAAACAATCTCATCAAGAAATATGCACTATATATGTCAATCCCATTCCCCCTTTTCCCCTTGGTGTCCACACATTTGTTCTCTAGGTCTGTGTCTCTATTTCTGCTTTGCAAATAGGTTTATCTGTACTGTTTTTCTAGATTCCATATATATGCATTAATACACAATATTTGTTTTCCTCTTTCTAACTTACTTCACTCGGTTTGACAGTCAGGGAGTTGGTGTTTAATAGGAACAGGGTTTCAATTTAGGAAGGTGAAAAATCCAGGAGCTGGATAATGGTGAGAGTTGTACAACAATGTGAGTGTATTTAGTGCCATTGAACTGTACAGTTAAATATGGTTAAAACAGTATGTCTTAGGTGACTTTTACCACAATAAAAAAACCATTTAAAAAAAGAGGACTATGCACTAAACACATCTATAATGAGCTACATCTCACCGCTTCATTCATGCATTCCCTGACAACACAGATTCTCATCACCAGGAGACACGGTTAGTACCAAACAGTTTAGCACATTGCAGTCTTGGCTCTGTGCTTCAGGGGAGTTGTTGAGAGAATGGGTCTGAGCACATGCAACAAAATGAAAAAGAGGTGAATTGGACTTCACTAAAATTAAAAACATTTGTGCACCAAAGGACATATTCAACACAGTGAAAGGCACCCCTCAGGATGACAGAAAATATTTGCAAACTATATATCTGATAAAGGATTAACATCCAGGATCTATAAAGAATTCCTGCAACTTCATAACAACAAAACAACCTTCTTTAAAAATGGGCAAAAGACTTGAATAGAAATTTCTCCAAAGATTTATGAATGGCCAATAAGCCCATGAAATATCCTCAACGTTACTAATCAGTGAAAGTGAAAGTCACTCAGTCCTGTCCGACTCTTTGCAACCCCATGTACTATATAGTCCATGGAATTCTCCAGGCCAGAATACTGGAGTGGGTAGTCTTTTCCTTTTCCAGGGGATCTTCCCAACCCAGGGATAGAACCCAGGTCTCCCACATTGCAGGCAGATTCTTTACCAGCTGAGCCATTAGAGAATTGCAAATCAAAACCATAATAAGATGCCATAGGATGGCTGTTAGGAAAAAATATTGACAAAAACTTGAATAACCTGGAACCCTGGTGCATTGCTGTCGAAACATAAAATAGCGTATCCACTATGGAAAATAATATGGAAATTTTAAAAATTAAATATAGAATTACAATTCCACTGATATATACCCCCAAAAAATGAAAGCAGTAACTCAAACATATATTTGAACCCTTATGTTCACAGCACCATTACTCACATTAGCCAAGGATCCACCAATGGTTGAATGGATAAGCAAAATGTACTATAAACAATGGGATATTATTCAACCTTAAAAAGGAAGAACGTTGAGACACGTGCTACCACATGAATGAAACCTGAAGATCTTTTGCTAAGTGAAATAATCCAGACACAGAAACATGTTTATGATTTCACTTACATGAGGTGCCTAGAGTGGCCAAACTCAGACAGGAAAAAAGAATAGCGATTATCAGAGTCTGGGAGGAGGGAGGAATGGAGAGCTATGACTTAATGGGTGTGGAGTTTCAGTTTAGAAACATGAAAATGTTTTGTAGACAAATGTTGGTGATGGTTGCATAACAATGTGGACACAATGACATTGAACTGTACATTTTTAAATGGCTAAAATGTGAATTTTGTAAGATGTACATTTTCCAATAAAAATATAAAAATTAAGAAAAGAAAGGGCATAAAGACTGGAATCAAAGTGCCATGACTGATACCCTAGTTACCCTCACACTAGCTGTGGCGCAAACAATTCAGCCTTTCTGTGACTCCCATTTTTCTCATTTGCCAAATGGGATAATCAGAGTGCCTAAGTCATTATGAAGTATCTAAGAGATGATAAAAAAGAAAATTCTGACACATATTGAGTGCATAAAACATGTTAGCTGTTGTAATTATTTCTTTGATATATATGATAAAAACTCTTTGATGCCACGGACAAATATTTCTTCCTTTTCTGCATCCCCCATAAAGCATAGTGTATATACTTCTAAATACTTATTGACTGATGTATACATTTATACACAAAGATGAACCTATTGACTATCAGTGGTTGTTTCTCCAACAGAAAATATAAATTAATATTGATCCATTCAAATTCTTGAATAAGCCTCTTTGAACCAAAGATATTCATTTAGACAGCTGGCTTAAGTGGAGGTATTATCTTGAAAAGGACATAATTCACACAGCTATGTTGCAAGGCCAGGGGAAACATGAGGTCTTCCCCTTGCTGCTATGTTATTCTGAACAACCTATAGAACTAGCCACAGAATACAAAACCACATAATTGGTTGGGACACCATCACTTAAAGAGTCAAAGTAAGTTAAATAGATGGTAACATCCCTGAGCCCCAGAAGCTGATATCTTAAATCTTTCCACATCACTGACAGTGATTTGAGGTATGAAGGACATTCAGACCACTGTTAGTAAACTCTGGCCCAGCTGAGGTTAAAGACCTCTATTACATTTAAAGGCAAGTGTATCTGAGGATAGTATTGGTTTCAAGCTGATAGCAGGTGATAAAGGCATGCATACTAAGTCTCTTCAGTCGTGTCCAGCTCTTTGTGACCCTATGGCCTGCAGCCCACCAGGCTCCTCTGTCCATGGGATTTTCCAAGGAAGACACCGGAGTGGCAAGAATACATGCCCTCCTTTAGAGGATTTCCCGGCCCAGGGATCAAACCTGTGTCTCCTATCTTCTGCATTGGCAGGTGGGTTTTTTACCACTAGTGCCACCTGGGAAACCCAGGAGATACAGGGCATTTGCTAAAATTCTTTCCCTCCTAAAAATGCTATAATAAAATATTAACATCCATTCTCAGAAATAACAGGTGGTTTCTGAAAAGTACAGCATTTTCACAAGCTCTCCCTATGATGGATTTTTCAAAACCTTGGCTGATGCTGGTTTCTAAAGTGATCTTCTATCAGACTGAGAACAAATTCATTTAACGGTTTATTTCTCCAACAGTTTGAGTGACTATTTCCCCTAGATATCTTTTTCAGAGCCCACACCCTAAAGCTTCATAATTCCATTAAATCAGTGCACAGCTGGGCAATTCTTTCCTTGCTCACATTATAGTGATCCCTGGGGAATTTATGTAAATCTATGGAAATTCATTTTCAAGTCTGTACTCTGTAAAGGAGGATGCATCCTCATTAAGTAAACGATTATATCTACAAACAAGCTAAAAGCAACATGCTGGAGAGCTAAATTAAACTTTCCATCAGGAAAACAAAACCACTCTCTTTCACATATAGTCTTTACCTAAATGCCACCAAAATTATATGACGAGACTTTTATGAAGTCCAAATAGATACCAGTGAAAGTGTGGCTCAGCCACTACTGCAGCGCATAGCCTCTTTTCTCATACAACCACTTCATTTCATGCTGTGAGGATGAGTTCAGCCTTAGAATTCATGGGCTCTCAGGAAAGACTTCTCATATAAAAGTAGAAAGAAATGACCTCCCTTAGTCCTTCAAAGGACACCTAAGTCAACTTCAAGAAACACTGATAAAACCAGGTCATCTGAAAATTAAAGGACAGATATTGTAGGCTGGGTTGAGGGCAGAAGGGGACGACAGAGGATGAGATGGTTGGATAGCATCACTAACTTAATGGACACAAGTTTGAGCAAACTCCGGGAGTTAGTGAAGGACAGAGAAGCCTGGTGTTCTGGAGTCCATGGGGTCGCAAACAGTCAGGCACGACCTAGTGACTGAACAACGATTACAGGCTGGAAAGAGGAAAAGTTTTGTTTATAGTTAGACTTCTCAATCCAATCTTTGCTCCTTCATTTATTAGCTGAGTAAATCACCTAGATGCCAGGGTCTCAGTTTCCTCATCTGTACGTTAGGGATAATAATTCTTTACAATGTTATACATTTTTAATGAGGTAAACTATGTAAAGCCCTTCACCCAATACCTAGAACATGACTGGTGCCAAATGCTCTCACCTGGACCAAAAGATGAGATCTGAAAAGATCTAGGCTACAGAAATGAGGAATTCCTCCACTTAAATGTTTTGGGTCCTCAAACATCTATGGTGCCTTCCCATATTAGTAGATCTGCCCACCTCTCCTACTGCTGGGAAAGTAAGGCTGAGGGATCCCTGGGAACATTGACTCAATATGACATATCCCTTTCTTCTTAAGCCATTCCAACATTTACTCCTTTGAGTGTAAACCTTCTCATGTCTCAAAACTCCAGACTCTGCTGTCTCCATCATTGGCTAATTCCTCATGTCCTTAACTAACCATATTCCTCATTGCTTTCTTATAGACCAGCCATCATCTCTTGGCCTCACATGTCTTTGTCTCACCTACTGCTGCAGCAACCAATTCTGCATGAGTGTGGAATGATTTGATCCAGGTAAGACTTGGCAGAACTTATTTTAAGGCCATGTCCTTATGCCTCTCATCAACCCCAGGCTTTCTTGTTGACACTGATGTGTGGATGGTCTTACTTAGTACCCACAAATACAGTCTGGAATTTCAGGGATGTCCCATCCCAGTAGAGCAAAGCTTAAACCAATGGCTGATAAGAAAAATAGATAAATATATCCCCTTTCTCAACTATATGTGGTCCTGAGACGTCCTTTCATAGGACAGTCCAACAGCATGAAGCAGTCTACATTAGTGCTACTAGTTCAGCAACACACCTTCCGATCAGCTTTCCCTCCTTCCCTATGTTGATTCCTTTTCACTCACTCTGGTCTCCCTTCAGAAAAACAGTAGCCTAAATTCTTATATCAGACTCTGCTTTCTGGGGTACTCAAGCTAAACCACTTGCCTGCATCATGGGCCCTTATTAAGGGGACACAACCATGCCTGAACCATGTAACGCTCCCACTTTTCAGGAGAAGACTGAACAGGGGTAAACATCTAACACAAAGGCTGTCAATCCACGCCCTAAGCTAATAAGCAAGGCTCTAGACGTCATATGAAAAGATGAAGTAAACAAATTGAATTCTTCTCTAGGGAAGCTGGTGGCTCAGATGGTAAGGCGTCTGCCTGCAATGCAGGAGACCCGGGTCCGATCCCTGGGTTGGGAAGATCTCCTGGAGAAGGAAATGGCAACCCACTCCAGTATTCTTGCCTGGAAAATCCCATGGACGGAGGAACCTGATAGGCTACAGTCCATGGGGTCACAAAGAGTCGGACACAACTGAGTGACTTCACTTTCACTTTCACTAGGGAACTGGGAGATACAAAATGATAGGTGAAGCTAGTTAGCAGATTGTAAAGAGAGAAGGTACAGAGCAGCCACGAGGGTCTAAGGGCTCCATTTCAGTGGGGAAAGAGGAGGAACTGTATTCATTCATCATTGTAAGCCAGTACCTGGCATAGGGCCTTCCATACATAGGAGTTGAATATATTTTTTTTTGGTAAATGAAAAATGACATTTTTCTCCCACTTTTCTCCTTGAGTTTAACACTCTGCACCCAGTCCTTCCCTGAAGAGACAAGAATCGCCTAGCATTTCCTCAATCCCATCAACACTCCACTACTTTACTTCCATTCCACATAGCAAACAGTAAACCACACCTTAAACCTCACCAGGTCTCTTAACTGCATCCCCTTCAGAAGCCTCCTGAAATGCCTCTCCCTGATTATCACATGTTGTAGTCTCTGTCATCTCACCGGTCCCCTCACTTCTGGGCATGATGAGGAAAACCTCATCAATCCTCCTTCATCACAGTCCTTCTTTGCTTTCCTGGCCTTCCTTACTTCATGCCTCTCCATCCAGTCAGTACCCCTGTGGTTAATTATTATAATAAATACTTCTATTTCTGTGTTTAACTAATCCTTTTATAATACACATACAGGCATAAAAATAACAGTTCCAACATTAACAGACTACACTGTCTGTTTTCCCCTGTTCCTGATATAATAAGCACAACTAGAAAACATCACAGGTAACTTCAGTTACACCTTCCACACAAATGAAATTACAAGTGTTTTCCCTTGTATCCCATGATCGTGTTCATACTACTTCAATAATTTCGCCTTCTGTAGTCCATACCTGGTAAACAACAAGACCTCAAGTCTTTTTCACGATTCTCTATGAGTTCATAAACAGAGAGCTTTTTCATGTTCTTTCCCAATGGACTCACGGATACCCTGAAAATCAGGGGATGTGGCTAGATGCTAGGCATCCATCTAACTCCATCCACTAGCATATCCAAGCCTCGGCTATGACCCAACCAAGACTCCTTGTCAAGTAAGTCAGTGACCTTCCCTACTCACTGTGTTACAAACTTTTCATATGTGTTTAACCTTAAAAATAACTCCATAAGGTTCTCATCACAGTTTCCATATGAGGAAACTAAGGTCCAAAGAAGGTTAAGTAAATTTCCGTAGGTCACACAGTTAATCAGTGGCGGAGTTACTATGAAACCCAAGCTTTCTTATCCCAAAGGATGTTCTTTCAGGACTACTATAATATAAAGATGCTTAGCATTTTTTTTTTTATTCTCAATGGTATCAAAATAATATTAAGCTTTCAGGATTACATCCTTGGATAACCCATAGTATTAGTATTAGTATTACTGGCATGTTGCTTCCTTCTCTCTCCAACTCCTTAAATGCTACCAACATTTATGAAGTCTCTCAGAGAATAGCTTTCCTTTCCAGCTCCTAGTCATTATTTTAATTCAGCCCTTTGCCATCATGTCTGATTAATTGAAAGAAAAGGGCTTCTAATCTGTATTCCCTGATCTCAGTATCTTCCTAACTCAATTCATATTATTCATAATTGCTATCCTTCTTGAACAGTTTCATCATATCATTTTCTCTTCTATGAGAAAAGTTAATAACTTTTCCTTTTTTGATAAATGTAACATTAAGTGACTCCCCTCCTCCATCAATCCATCAATATTAAACTCAGTTTCATCTTTTATGCTCTTTTCACTAGGATTTCACCCTCAAGCCTTATTCTTAAAACACAATTTATGGACTTCCAATTCAAAGAACGCTAGTCTGTCTTATTCGTTCAACAACTCTATATTCCTAAAACTATTGAAATGACCCAAGAAAAAAGTTTTAAGGGTAAAATATGTATCTATGTTAGAAAATATGGAACATTTCCCTTAAAAGTAGAAAAATTTGACAGCTTTTATAAACCACGGTGCATGCCTGATCAGATAAAGGGAAGAAATGACTACAATTCAAATCAGCCAACAAAGGGACTGGAGAAAGTAGTATGTCAAGATAATCTGGTTGATAAGATACTAAAACTAAAATATATCTGGTTATTTGATAAACTACAGCCCCTTATCTGGAAAATATTCTTCTGGACCCACAAGAAAGTAAAGAAAAAACCTCAGGTTTACATTACCAGACAGAGAAAGCACACCATGAGTTGAAGCTGGAGAGGAGTAAGAAAAATTAAAATCTAGAGTTATTATAAAGGAAACCTGATACTGAGATACTAAGCCTGCCTCAGGATTGGGTGAACAGAATCTTAAACTCCAACATTAGAATGAGATCCCTGATGGTGAACAAGATGGACCTAGGTTAGTAGCAACCAGAGAATCCAGGTGTACTAAACTCAGTCTTCTTTTGTGTACGTGCTCAGTCATTAAGTCGTGTCCAACTCTTTGCAACCCTGTGAACTGTAGCTCACCAGGCTCCTCCATCCGTGGGATTTCCCAGGCAAGAATACTGAAGTGGGTTGCCACTTCCTCCTCCACAGAATCTTCCTGACCCAGGGATCAAACCCACGTCTCCTCTGTCTTCTGCATTGGCAGGCGGATTCTTTACCACTGAGCCACTTGGGAAGCCAGTCTTGTCTAGAGGAAAGCATTTCAATTATAACCCCAAGAATTTTCATAGATCATGAAATCATAAGAAAGGAGATAGCCTGCCTCAGGAATGAATCAGCAGAAAAAGAAAAACAACATATTTAATCCCTCATAACTTCAAATTGTAGAATTATCAACTATAAAATATGAAATAATTTCAAAAAAAATATTAAAAGAAAGAGAGAATTGAAAAAAAAAGGAAGCAGCAAAGATGGGATTATTTTCAAAAGATCAAGTAACTTTCAAAAATACAGTTTTTAGAATAAAAACATAATCATTGACATCATAAAGTTCCTCAGTCAGTAAATCAACAGCTTAGATAAAGCTGAAGATAGAATTAGGTAATTAAAAGATTACCCTAAAGGAATTACAAGGAATGAAGCAGACAGAGAAAAGACAATGCAATATATCGGGGGCGGGGGTGGGGGGGGGGGGGGAGGGAGGTAGATAATCAGACTTAAAGAAATGAATGAAAATGTCTCATAAAGTAATAATAGAAAGATTGTAGGAGAGGAAATAGTCAAAGAAATAATGTTTGAGAATTTCCCAGAACTGATAAAAGATTCTGGAGATATATGTGAAAGATATCCATTCCTACACATATTATAGTAAAAGTTCAGAACATCACAGCTTAAGAGATCTAAAAAATTGTAATTTCTTCTGCAAAGAAATGATAATTAGTCTAGAAGCAGACTTTGAATAGCCACAGTGAAAGCCAGTAGCAATAGAATTATTTTCAAGAAGTTATTTCAAGAAAATAACTGTCAACCTATTTTGATTCCATCAAAATTTCTTCAAGATTGAGTGAATTAAATAGTTGATTAAATATATTTCAAGCAGTTTATATGAGCAAAATCTGAGAGGAAAAACAGTGCACTTTCATAAGAAATTTTTAGAAGATATACTGCTGGAAAAAAAAAAAAAATGATCCCAGAAGGAAGACCTAAGAGAGTGAGAAGAAATTGGTAAACATATAGATAACTCTATATAAACTTTGTCTTACAAAATGATAAATAAAATGTCTAAGGAAATTAAATGATAGAACTTAAAGAGTAATAGCAGCGATGTCAGAATAGATGATTAGAAAAATTGGTTCAAAATCCTGGTATTGTTCCGAAAGGGGAGAGTATAAATGGTTAATTAAACTTAGTTATTGTTAAGTTAGTGGACACCCCTTAAAATGTCAAAATTTTAAAATAAGTTCGAATATATCATTTCTAGTCAGTAAAGTGAGAAAATCGAATAATAAAACAAGCAAATTTGAAAGAAAAAGAAAAAAATAGAGGAAGAAAAAGAAATATAGTAGAAATTAAGATTATAGAAATATGTAAATATATGACTAATCACAATATTTATATTATACTCCAAACCTGCCACTTAAAAACAGAATTTTAAGGCCAGATAAACATAATTCTATATCAGACACACCTAAAAATATAAAGAGGAAAGGGTTGAAAGATATGTCCAACAAATAGCTCAAAGAAAGCTGGGAAGAATTATATTAATATAATAATAATAGTCTTTAAGATAAAAAACATAAATTAGGAAGAAAAGTGATACTATCTGGTTTCAAATTATCAGTAAGATTGAGCAACTAGATATGGGGTAATGGCCCTATCTCAAATTACACAAAGCAAAACAGTCAAGAACTCCAGAAAAAAATGACAATCATCATAATAATATAAAAATGAAAATGAAACATATCTTTTTCAATTACTGATAGTTCAAGCAGAAAAAAAGTTTATAAAATATGAATATTTTGGACTACCAATCTTGATTTAATGTTGATAGGTGATAGATTTCTTAGCACACATGATACACTTTTCAAAATTGAATACATTAATCTATAAAGCAAAACTTATCTTACATACATAATACATATCCTTGTGTGAACATACATATGCTTCACATTATACAGAGAGAATTTGGTCTATGTGGTGTATGTTTTTGTGTGCTTATATATGTGTTACAGTCTCTAGCCACAATGAAATTAAATCAGAAATCATATTTAAGGAGATGAGTTTCTAATATCATCTCATGAAAAATGAAATGAAAAATTTCCAACACACACAAGAGCAAATGAAATAACACAGAATGCTCATGTACCATGAATCAAGCTTCAGTGGTTATTCAACTCATAGTCAATCTTTTATCATCTATATATCCACTCCCATCTGAATTTTTCTAAAGCAAATTCATCCATAAATACTTGTAACTCTATAAAGGAAGGACTTTTTTCTTTAACATAACCATAATACCATTATATATTTTTTAAAATACATAAAATTCCTAAAATGTCCAGTGTTCATATTTCCTTATGTTACATTTTTTCTTAGTTTATTCAAATCAGGATCCAAATAAGGATCATACATTGCATTTTATATATATGTTAAGTCTCAAGTAGATACTTATTATTAAGAATCCATATGACTGAAATTCTAAAAACACACTTCCAAATAACTCATAGATCATAAAAGAAATAAAATTGGAACACTGAAAATACTTGTAACTGAACAAAGAGCAAAATGCTAGCATAGTTTTACTTTGATATGCAATGAAAGCAATCATTTGAGGAAAACTTTACACTTTAGTGCTTTTATTAGAAGAATAAATGGTGGAAATTAATTATTTAAATATCCAACTTAAGAATTTCGGTGCGAAGGCAGAATGACAGACTATAAGCAAAGAAAACAGAAAAGAATTTAAAGAAAGAATGGACACTGAAATAGGAAACTAAAATACAACACAAGATCAAGGTGATGGAATAAAGTGAAAGTGAAGTCGCTCAGTCGTGTCTGACTCTTTGCAACCCCATGGACTGTAGCCTACCAGCTCCTCCGTCCATGGAATTTTCCAGGCAAGAGTACTGGAGTGGATTGCCATTTCCTTCTCCAGGGGATCTTCCCAACCTTCCCAGAGATCCCTGCTGCATTGCAGGCAGACGCTTTACCATCTGAGCCACCAGGGAAGCCCTTGATGGAATAAAGATAGCCCCAGTTCTTTGACACTCATCCCATTGATAGGAGAGGTCTATTTCTCTTCCCCTTAAATCTTTGTTCTGCAACTGCTTTGACCAAGAGTAGGGTAGAAGTGATGCTTTGCCAGCTCTAGGTCTAGCCTTCAAGAGAATATGTAATTTCCACTTCCTATAGAACATTCTTAGTGTTCCAAGCTACAGTGTAAGGAGTGCAGATTGGAGAGGCCTTGTGGAGGAGTCCTGTGCTATGTAAATAGAGGGAGAAATCCAACTGAATTCATCCCTCTAGTTTTCCTTGCCGAGGCATCAGGCATGTGAGTGAAGCTATCTTGGACTCTCCAGACCAGACGAAGAGCCAACTGAATACTACCAAGTAAACCCAGTCAGTACCACATGATGCAAGAGAATGAGCCAGGAAGACTCTTCCTGAATCCCTGACCCGCAATAAGTTTCGAAGGTTGTTATATAGCAAAAGACGATGAGAGTAATAAACAAAGTCATAAGTTGGTTCCTTGAAAAGACTAAAAAAATTTGTCTCTAATCTCTAATGATATTTGTCAAAGGGAAAAAAGAATAAAACATTTAAAAAAAAAAAACAAGATACAAAGGGCTTGGTTGCTAACTAGACATATCACGGGGTTCATTTTGCAACATATACAAATATCGAATCATCATGTTGTACACAAGAAACTAATATATCAATTATACCAATTGATAAAAAGACTATATATCAGATTATATTCCAAGGAGGTGACTCTGGATTAAAGCCTTGAGGCAGGATTAAGATAATGTGATATGGTAGAACAAATAGTTGTTTGAGGTTTGGATTCTTCCACTAAATAACTTTGGGAAAGTTATTTAAATCTATTAGACCTCAGTTTGGGCTTCCCTAATAGCTCAGTTGGTAAAGAATCCGCCTGCAGTGCAGGAGACCTGGGTTTGATCTCTGGATTGGGAAGATCCCCTGGAGAAGGGAAAGGCTACCCACTCTAGTATTCTGGCCTGGAGAATTCCATGGACTACAGTCCATGGGGTCACAAAGAGTGGGACATGACTAAGTGACTTTCACTTTCACTTTCAGACCTCAGTTTGGTAAAAACAGACTAAAAAGTTCTTTCCATAATTTTAATTCTTTGACATTGTGATTTTTTCCTAATAAATTTATTCTCTGCTCTTTATAGGGGCTGTACTTAAGAAATGATGAATTTAGAGTAAGGAGTAAGTAAGTTCAGTTCTGGAGGTAACCAATACTACTTGTCCTCTTTGCTTAAACAGGGGAAAAATTTTGGAGACTAACCTGCCTTTTCTTTTTTTTTCTTTTTACAGAATTTCACTATGTCTATGCAAGTTCTTTTTGTGTTAATAAGTCAATAAACATGTTATATTAAATTCACATGAACACACAGAAGTTTATTCCCTAAAATAAAAGAAGTATCACGTTAGCTAGTTTGATAGGCATAGCTTATGAAGAAAGAACTAGTTTTTATCCTTATATATTGTGTACAAACATTGTATACTAAATTCTGGCTTTTTTAAAGATTTTGCAAGACTTTGAGACTGCTACAAATGACTAATGCTACAATATGACATGGAACTCAGGTGCATTTAAGTGCTTAATGAAAATATGGCCACAACTTTTATTATACTTGGCACTTCATTTTCAACATTAACTTAAAAGTTGTGTAAAAAGTGAAGGAAAGTGAAGTTGCTCAGTCATGTCCAACTCTTTGCGACCCCATGAACTATAGCCTACTGGCTCCTCCGTCCATGGAATTTTCCAGGCAAGAGTACTGGAGTGGGTTGCCATTTCCTTCTCCAGGGGATCTTTCTGACCCAGGGATCGAACCCAGGTCTCCCGCATTGCAGGCAGAAGCTTTACCATCTGAGCCACAAGAGAAAATTATTGTTTTTTTTTAACGTGGTTTTTAACAACCAACATAGTTGGTTTTTAACATGGAATTTAGATGATGAAGTTTTATAGCAAGTTAAATTTCTCCTGATATTTTGGAATGATTTTGAAGCATATGGATAGAGGGGGTGGAAAGGGCCTTAGTTCTATCAAAATGTTCTAGCTCATCACCTTAGAGCAAATAAAAAGCTATACCATACTTTCAGCTTAGTTTCTGGCAACAAAGTTTATTAGTTTAAATGCCTTTTCAAATCCCCAACTATTTTTATCTCAATTCTGAAATATAGTGTACAAAAAGGAAAGTTAGACCAGTTGACATAATGAACAGGTTACAGGCTTCAATGAAAACATTAGGCCATTGTAAAAAAAGATATCATTAGGATTTTTTGAAATCTCATTTTAAATCAGCAAAACTATTTCACATATTCAGTTGTTTTCTAATGAGGATAAATATTTGCATGATAAAATTAAGAAACATCTATGATTTAATGTATACAATATAAACATGAGAAACACCATACTCACTAATAGATACAGATTCCTCTTACTCTGAATATAGACTATTTAAAACATCTTTAAATAGATAGCTAAATAATATGATATATTTATATAAGAGTTCTTTACATTCTTATTAAGATTAGGGCATCAATCTTGACCTTTATCCATTACTATTTCAAAAAAGTAAAAAAATCCTAGCTACATGCTTTTTTATTTCAAAGTGTCTTCTTTATCTTTGTGAGCTAGCTAGGTATCAACTACAAGGCATTAATAATTCCTTTCTTGCCAGGTTATTTTTAGACTGCTTTAGCTTTATTAAGATGTCTACCAAATGCTAAAACGTTAAATAATGAGCTTTCTCTTCTATGCCTACCCCATATATAGGACATTTCTTGTTTCAAACCTCAGTGCACACATGTAAACACAATTACTCAAAACAAGGCAACAAGTGAGAAGCAGGATTAAAATAAGAACTCAGACATTCTAACTCACAATCCAGCATTCAACCCCCTAGAACTTGCTGTTTTCCTTTGTCCTCTTTGCTGTAAACCAAGATACTTGTTCTTTAGCAGGGTGTTTCTGCTGCAAATCCAGTTACTACTGCATTATGCAATGAAGTCAGAAGCCTGAGCTTGTGACATCAATGTAGGTTGCTATGGTAACTCTTTCCATAAGTATTACAGGTTCATTGTAGGCTCAAAAAAGAGGACTTCAGCAGAGTAGCAAAATAGCCAGTATTATTCAGCCTAAATTACAATAGTAATTGATGCAAAAAAAATGTCTTACACTAGCTATAGTAAATGCAGGTTTTTATACTTGTTTTATGTCATTATTGAAAGTCATTTTCTAATTTTTTTTAAAGCAATGAAAATTCTTCAAAAGAAATAACATTGCCACTGACCTTCTGATAGAAGAAATCCACATGATCCAGGCAGAAGAGAGTACTACAGGAACATGGCTAATTATTCCATGCATTGTGTCATTCCAGAAGTCAAGTAATGTTATACACTATCTGTTATGAATACACTCATAACTGCATGGTTCCAATCCAGTTTTCTCATTACAGACATTATAAGAAGGTCCCACAGAGCTGTTTGTATGAAAGCAATTTTAGATAAGTTTTCCCAATGAATGTGCCTATTTTTAACCAAACAATAGAAAAAAAATCACCTTTTTATTGCACATGTTCATCCTTATTTCCCCCAGAATATCTTTGCTAACGCCTCAGTTTTAATGGTTAAATCCATCTCCCTGTGTAGGAGACATTGGAAAATATTCTTTCTCCATTACATTCTTTTTACCTGAATTTGAAGCACATGGCTGATGGTTGCAAAGCCAGCACTCCTTTCTTCCATAGCTCCTTTTCTTGATCACCTATCATCATCAACATGAGGATTTTCCTTCAAGTCTGCAATTACGCTCAAGCACAGCAGAGGGGTTGCAACGTGTCAGGCATGAGGTATAAAAAGCATGAGACAGTTCCTTCCATGAAAAGTTCATACTTATAGTAACAGCAACAACTCTAATAATATTTACTGGGTACCTGCCATGTGCCAGACACCGTCCTAAGCACTTTATATCCATCTGCTCATTTAATCTTTACAACAATCAGGAAGAGGAGGAGTTACTACTATCCCCATTTTTACGCATTCGAGAATTGAAGCTCAGGGAAATAATCACCTGCCTGAAGTCACAGACATAGTCAGGGAACAACGCTGGCATTTGAACTTAGATCTGAGTCCAAGTGTTAACGATCTTTTGACAGAAATTAAGGAAATTTCTTGTTACTGTGGTAAAATTAAAAATTGCATCATAATCCTACTGAGAAAGAATTCCTACACATATACTTCACTGAAGAAGAAAGGCAATGATAGTCTTCAGATTGGCTTCATAAATACTTTTGATGACTGACTTTTCTGTTTTTGTAACACTCAGCAGTTCAGAAAGTGTTTGTCTGAAGACATTTTTATTCCCTTAGGTTATAAATGAAAATATCTCTCAAAAAGATTGGTCTATAAGTTTTCTTAGACAGCTGCATTGATATTCTCATATACTCTAAGCTACTGGACTTTTTTCAGCTCAGATAAATATATTAATAATGTGTAGAGTGTGAAGCTGTTTACAAATCATACTAAACATTCACCCATTCAGCACATATTCATTGAACCACTATTATGAGTCAGGCACTGTGCGAAATATTAGATATGAAACTACAACAGAAAAATGAAGTGGTCTGCAAATTAAAGAAGCACATGATATAAAATGAGAGAGTCATTGATCAAAGAACAACATAAGAAATGTAAAATAAGGATTGTGTCCAGACAGTAGAAAATAAGAAAGGCTGAAATAGATAATTTAAGCATTCAACCTTGAGTAGTGTAAAGAGAACAGAGGAAACACAAAGAAGAAGGAAGAAAACTATAAAAAGAAAAAGAGAACCTAGGGAAATGTAATGCAACATATGACAGGAACGTCAAACAGCCAACTTGGTTCTTTGAAAAGATAAATAAAATTGACAAACCTCTGGCAAGGTTGATCAAGAAAAGAGAGGCAAGGCAAAAGTAAACAACATTTGAAATGACAAAGGGAACACAATTAGAGATACAACAGAGATTAAGAAGGAAACAAGATACCATGAACCTTATGTCAATACATTTGCAAGCATAGATAAGGGGGACAAACAAAATGATCAAGAAGAAACTTTAATAGACTGAGAAACACCAAAGAAACTGAATTAGAAATATAAAGACTTTCCAGATCAAAAGCATGGATGGTGTTACAGGTAATGTTATCAAAATTTAAGAATAGATAATTCCAATCTTACAAAGTCTTCTAAATAATTTTTAAAAGAGGGAAGTATTCAAATGAATTATTTTATGAATTTAGTATTAATATAACTTGATTAAACTAAAAAACTCAACAAGAGCAGTATAAGAAAAGAAAAATAAAGAATATCTCCCATGAACATAAATGCAAAAGTTCTAAATAAAGTACAAAATCTAGCAAATGTAATAAAAGCCTATATCCCTCTTCTTCTTCCAAACTCAACCATTAATTGGCCTTTTGGATCTATTATTCTCTACTTCTTATTTTACATTTTAGTAATAATATTGAACTGTGGCATTTCCATGGACATACCTTACATTTCTCACCTCTGGGCCTTTCCTGATAATACTTCTACCTTGACATCCATTTCTCATTTAACTAGATAATTCTTATCTTCCAAAAATCACCTCATCTCTTTCTCCTTCTGGCCTGAACTTTTTCTTATGATTTACTTTTTTTCTGGAAAGAATGTGTCCCTTTCTGCCAGAGGACTGACACCTGATTCCTAAAAGATCATTACATTTTTTTTTTATTATTATTCTGGGATTCTAAGACACATCTAAATACTCAGAATGGATTGTTTACCCATACCACATAGTTAGGTTCACATGAAAACATTCTCAAATACCAAGAAAGTGTTTTATTTTAACAACAATTAATAATTTATCTAATGTCTAACTTTAAGGAGTCTGATGGGAAGCACAGTGGAAGATTCTTACCAAGGTTCTGGAAGAAGACAAAAACATGACGTGAGTCATAGTTGGGCTCTAGATTAATTACCACATTAGCAAGGAATATACAGAACTGAAAAGTTAAACATTTGCTATATTCTTGAGAAAACTGAGAATGTGAATAAAATGTATTAATGTTGAACACTGCAGTTCCCTTTAGGGGAAAAGGCATGAATAAATACGCTCCTCAAAACTTACATTTTCCAGACTGGTGGGGCTTGAGGGATGTTCTGAGCCAGAAGAACAGTCACTCCTATGCGCCCTCAGGGGGAAATGTCTGGCTTTTAGTAGAATTTAACAGAGTCACTGATCCTGTTGCTGGATTTGATACGCTTTCTTTCCTTTCTTCCTCCCTTCCATCTACTGTCCTTCTTTCCTTTTTAATATAAACACATTTTCTATTAAAGTAATGCATGTTTGAAGTTTTAAAGAAGCCCCATTGTTTTATGCACAGAATTACCCAAATGAAGAGCATTTTGAAGCAGGCATCCTGTTTCTTATTTTCTCAAATCTGAGTATGAATTTAGAAGCATAACGTATTGGTTGAGTACATGTTTCAGAGCCAAATAGCCCTTGCCTTCAGTTAACAAGTTTTCTTATTTACTTAGGGACTAGTACTTAGCCGTTCTGTGCTTCCTCATTTGTAATAAAGAATGAAAACTGTTGTCCCTCCATCATGTGGTCTGTGAACCAAAAGAAGATTCTACCTGAAGAGCACATAACATAGGGACAAACACCTGGTGAATACTTAATACATGTAAGCTAATAGTTATGCTTACAAAAAACACCAGTTATATGACAGTCTGGAGAAGTCAAAACTATAGCAATGGTAAAATGGTTAATGGTTTCCAGGCATTTGAGGCAGGGAGAATGTTAGCTGAAGACAAACACATGAAGCACCGTTTTAAGGTGATACACCTATTCTGTATGTTACTATAATGGCAGATATATGATAGTACACATTTGTCAAAATATATCAAACTTTGTAACATAAACAGTGAACCTCACTGTATGCACATTAAAAAAAAACAAACCTGTATCAGATGTCTGAGTATCCCTGGGTGGCATGTAGAAAGTAGGAAGTAAAGAAACACCTGGAGTAACAGGCAAACTTGGCCTTGGAGCAAGAATGAAGCAGGGCAAAGGCTGAGTTCTGCCAAGAGAACACACTGATCATGGCAAACACCCTCTTCCAACAACGCAAGAGAAGACTCTACACATGGACATCACCAGATGGTCAACACCGAAATCAGATTGATTATATTCTTTGCAGCCAAAGATGGAGAAGCTCTATACAGTCAGCAAAAAAGAGACTGGTAGCTGACTGTGGCTCAGATCATGAACTACTTATTGCCAAATTCAGACTGAAATTGAAGAAAGTGGAGAAAACCACTAGACCATTCAGGTATGACCTAGATCAAATCCCTTATGACTATACAGTGGAAGTGAAAAATAGGTTTAAGAGACTAGATCTGATAGACAGAGTGCCTGATGAACTATGGACGCAAGTTTGTAATATTGTATAGGAGACAGGGATCAAGACCATCCCCAAGAAAAAGAAATGCAAAAAAGCAAAATGGCTGTCTGAGGAGGCCTTACAAGTAGCTGTGAAAAGAAGGGAAGTGAAAAGCAAAGGAGAAAGATGGGAAAGATATTCCTATCTGAATGCAGAGTTCCAAAGAATAGCAAGGAGAGATAAGAAAGCCTTCCTCAGCGATCAATGGAAAGAAATAGAGGAAAACAATAGAATGGGAAAGACTAGAGATCTCTTCAAGAAAATTAGAGATAACAAGGGACCATTTCATGCAAAGATGGGCTCATTTCTGTCCTTACTGAAATGGTAGGGACCTAACAGAAGCAGAAGATATTAAGAAGAGGCGTCAAGAATACACAGAAGAACTGTACAGAAAAGATCTTCACAACCCAGATAATCACGATGGTGTGATCACTCACCTAGAGCCAGACATCCTGGAATGCAAAGTCAAGTTGGCCTTAGGAAGCATCACTACAAACAAAGCTAGTGGACATGATGGAATTCCAATTGAGTTATTTCAAATCCTGAAAGATGATGCTGTGAAAGTGCTGCACTCAATATGCCAGCAAATTTGGAAAACTCAGCAGTGCCCACAGGACTGGAAAAGGTCAGTTTTCATTCCAATCCCAAAGAAAGGCAATGCCAAAGAAAGTTCAAACTACCGCACAATTGCACTCATCTCACACACTAGTAAGTAATGCTTAAAATTCTCCAAGCCAGGCTTCAGCAATATGTGAACCATGAACTTCCAGATGTTCAAGCTGGTTTTAGAAAAGTCAGAGGAACCAGAGATCAAATTGCCAACATCCGCTGGATCATCGAAAAAGCAAGAGAGTTCCAGAAAAAACATCTATTTCTGCTTTATTGACTATGCCAAAGCCATTGACTATGTGGGTCACAATAAACTGTGGAAAATTCTGAAAGAGATGGGAATGCCAGACCACCTGACCTGCCTCTTGAGAAACCTATATGCAGGTCAGGAAGCAACAGTTAGAACTGGACATGGAAGAACAGACTGGTTCCAAATAGGAAAAGGAATACCTCAAAGCTGTATATTGTCACCCTGCTTATTTAACTTATATGCAGAGTACATCATGAGAAACACTGGGCTGGAGGAAGTACAAACTGGAATCCAGATTGCCGGGAGAAATATCAATAACCTCAGGTATGCAGATGACACCACCCTTATGGCAGAAAGTGAAGAAGAACTAAAGTGCCTCTTGATGAAAGTGAAAGAGGAGACTGAAAAAGTTAGCTTAAAGCTCAACATTCAGAAAACTAAGATCATGGCATCTGGTCCCATCACTTCATGGCAAATAGATGGGGAAACAGTGGAAACAGTAGCTGACTTTATTTTTGGGGCTCCAAAACCACTGTGGATGGTGATTGCAGACATGAAATTAAAAGATGCTTGCTCCTTGGAAGGAAAGCATGACCAACCTAGACAGCATATTAAAAAGCAGAGACATTACTTTGTCAACAAAGGTCTGTCTAGTCAAGGCTATGGTTTTTCCAGCGCTCATGTATGGATGTGAGAGTTGGACTATAAAGAAAGCTGAGCACCAAAGAATTGATGCTTTTGAACTGTGGTGTTGGAGAAGACTCTTGAGAGTCCCTTGGACTGCAAGGAGATCCAACCAGTCCATTCTAAAGGGGATCAGTCCTGGGTGTTCATTGGAAGGACAGATGCTGAAGCTGAAACTGCAATATTTTGGCCACCTGATGCGAAGAGCTGACTCATTTGAAAAGTCCCTGCTGCTGGGGAAGATTGAGGGCAGGAGGAGAAGGGGATGACAGAGGATGAGATGGTTAGATGGTATCACCGACTCAATGGACATGGGTTTGGGTGGACTCCCGGAGTTGGTGATGGACAGGGAGGCCGGTGGTGTGGTTCACGGGGTCGTAAAGAGTAGGACACAACTGAGCAACTGAACTGAACTGAACTGATGGGTTACTACACACACATATAACTCCTTGCTCAGTCAGTAGAAGTAATGACACCTCAGTAGCAACAAGAACACCTACTACTCAGATCTTGCTTTCTAATACCATTTTCCAACTAAAAATAAAAATAAAAACAGGGCCCCTTGGAGATAGACAGATTCTAGGACTGAGACAAAAAATACACAAGATGATCCTAGAGCATCTTTTAGTACCAGAAAGTAAAAGAAATGCTTTTTAAAGAAATAATGGAACATGCAAAGGGACCAAGCAGAGAACTGAAAAAGTCCCCAGTGGTCAAGCTGGAAATTTTTATCAACAAAATAAGTGGTATTAGCTTATAATCCAAAACAAAAAATAAATCAGTGAGTCCATACAGATATAGATAAATGATTTAAAAATAAATAAGGGAGAACAGACAAATCTCCTAGACAGAAAATTTACAAATAGTTAGTGTCAGTACTTTGTCCTCAAGGTGTGAAGCATAAATTCTCGCACACTGGATGTGAGCTGTTCATAGTGACTTTCTTCGCAAAAGTACAGTATAGAAAAGCAGATAACTTTATAGTAATGTTACAGTAGAGAAACCTGGCAAACACTAACTCACGCAGTTGACCAAGGTAAATGGAGACAATGATAAGTCATGTTGAAGTACGTACCCTCGACATGATGTGATGACAATGCCCCTTTACCTCTGTGGTTTCCTCCATAAAACCCACAACCCCAGTCTAATCATTGAGAAAAAACATCAGACAACTCCCAATGGAGGAACACTGTACAAAATAGTTGAGTCCTCAAAACGCTCAAAGTCACTGAAAACACGGTAAATTTGACAGACAATCACAGCCAAGAGGTGCCTCGGGACTCATGAGGACTAAATACAATGTGGTAACCTGGATGAGATCCCCAAAGAGGAAAAGGACATTAGGTGAAAACTAAGGAAATTAGAATAAATTATAGACTACAGTTAAAATAATA
This sequence comes from Cervus elaphus, assembly GCF_910594005.1. Lineage (NCBI taxonomy): Eukaryota > Metazoa > Chordata > Mammalia > Artiodactyla > Cervidae > Cervus > Cervus elaphus. Next base: position 30,727,090 of record NC_057840.1, read on the forward strand.
CATCAAGACTGATTCAAAAGTGCAACAAATAGCCCGTACAAATATATGATGTTATTAACAAGGAAAAAATGGTATGGGCTATACAGAAACTCTGTACTGTCTTAAACTGTTTTAAAATTTAAAATTTGCTTTTAAGAAGAAAAAACTTAAAGACAGATTATTATATTCAACCTAAAAACAAAAACATTAACCAGCATTACTAAGTATTATTTTTTTAATTTGGTTGACTATTAGTACAAGAAATAACTAGCAATTACAAGGTCTTATGAACTTGAATGTTTTAATCATCACTCCAACTAATCCTGGTCTAATTCTTATACTCAATTCAATTCAGGTTGAATCTCTTCTAAAAATTAGACCTCCCCTTGAAGTTGACCTGTTATATTTAAAACCTTTATCACCCATTTTAATTTGCCAACAAGGAAATCTTACAGATGTCAGTGACTTTTACATTCAATCTGCAGTTCCTAACACTCTAAATACGCCATTACTTAGCACTCCTTGATTTATAGCTCAAAGCACAATTTGCCCTTTATAATCCAGTGAAAAATTATTTAAAAAGTAATAGATCAGTCACAAATTACATTAGCTAACTAGTAACACAAATGCAAACATGGTGATTTTTCCCAATATTAATTAGGTTTCATATCACTTATGTCTCCTGGGTTTAGTTCTTGGCTTCTGAAGTCAGAATTTACATATTCAGCTTTTTCTCAAGTAACTCCTCATCTAACAAACTTCCCCATCCACAATAGACTTTCTGTTGTACTATTTTCCTTTAAAAATGTGGAAGTGCAAAACAATCACTAACAGTTTTCTATATACTCCCAGAAAGTCGTTCGCTCCCTCGCTACTGTTGATAGAAATGTACCTCTCTGAATTGAAGACTTTTGTGAAGCCTGTGCTTTGGGATCTTGAAGGTAACTATGAAGAGAGAGATGAGAAGAAACAGTAGAGACAGAGAACTGAGCTCCCCCACCATACAGTTTTTGAAGGAGCTGTTTGCCTATGTTTATTCATTCCATTTATCTCTCATCTGCACACTCAAGGTTATACCCTATAATCTCCCTATCAGTGTTCTTAGCTCTTGCACCTGTAGAATCTGATAGGAGTATAAGATAAGCATAAGTTAGAACTTTCTGATTCTTCACAAGGTCCTAAAACACCTAGAAACAATGGCCCTTGACTTAGATGAGGCAAGCAGAAATGCAGATTAAAGCAGAGAGACTGAAAATTTTTACCACTTCTCAAGTACCACAAACCATCTTATTTACTCCCCAGTCCAGTGGACCTTCCCCCAACATTACATATCTCCATGAACATACCACACTGAACAAACTTTAATCTACATTTGGAAGATGTGAGCCATTATTCTATTCAGTGCGAGTATCTCCTTTTTGCTTCTTGGTGAAGTATAAAGTCATGCGGTAATTTGGTGATCAGCTCAGTGAGCCTGTTTTGTTCACTGGAAAGAAGAAACTTCCTCTGTTGACTGGTAAAGGGAACCAACCTGGTACCCAGATTGAAACTCTAACTTGAAAATCCCTCCCCACCAAAATTCCAGCCTGCCCAAATTCCTATATGGCTTCTGAGTGAAATGGAAAAAGCAAGTGGAACCAATTTCTATGCTCTATACTTCTTTAATATATTTAGTAATTCACAAATCTTACAAAACCTTATGCAACTGAAAGCTTGGTGTCTATGGTTGTTTGTGTGTCTAAGTGTTGAGTTATGTTGCTTTTTTATGTGCATGAAAGTCAATTACAAAAGAAAGCTAAGCTATCTTGTGATACACAAATTCTTTCAGCCATAGTACTTGTGATAACTGCTACTGCATGTTTTATCAAATGTCATATAAACTTAAAATGAGTTAACACATTTTTAAACTGTAGGGTCTCTTTCAAATTAAATGTACAGACAAGGTTATATATATTGGACATGGTAGATTCCCATGGAACCATGAGACAACATGATACAGAAGACAATATAGCTATTTACACCTTACCTCACCTCCAGTTCTGGGAGCTGGCTTAATTCCATAACCAATCCTGATTGTGTCTGGCCAAAGCGATCTTGTTCTGCTCCACAGAGGCCCTCCCTGGGAATCTGACTTGTCCCTGGTCCTCTTCATTCTATAATGCCGAAAGGAAGCCAGATTACGTTAGAGTCAAACCTCAGAAACATGTCTGCCTTGGGGCGAACCAAGCAATCCATTTAACAACTTAACTTTCCCAACCAGACCAGAGCTAACCTAAAATTAACCCTTCCATAAAAGTGACTCAAATCTGGTGGCCGAATATAGGACTTTTAAAAGACTTGTCTAAGGGAAGGTGTAAGACTGAACTATTCTGGGCACTCACAACCCTTCTTTTCTCTACTAGAGCCCACTTCTGTGGTCATTCTAGATTGGTCTACTGAATGCACAATTCAAAACAGAGGCTCAGAAATGTGTTCATAAAAATGTATTGCAACTTTAGGTCACAATCACACGATTAATTGTTGTATTTTGTTCAGTTCCCAGCCAGAGTAATTTTATTTAGTTCACCAAAGTAGGCCTTTGCAGTTTCAATTGAACTCCTTTTTTTTCATTATTAAATAGAATAGCCAAAAAACTATACGTCTGCTAGTTTTCACCCTACAAATAGATATAGTTTTGGTAAGTGATGCTTTACCCTTTCCCCACCACAGATTCGATTCTTGTACTAACCATTTGGACAGTCCAGGACCTGCAACATTGTCAGTGTCGTTCAGTCTAAACCCTTTAAACTTTAAAAATTATTATTCATCTAACACACTGTTTTTCCTGTCATGCTATTGCTCAGCAAAGTGGTATTAGGAATGAATAAGTGATTATAGAAATGAGCAAGCGTCTCCAAAAAGAGGAAACATAAAAAATAAAGGTGACATTGAGAAGTAGAATCTCATTTTTAAAGCCCAAGCTAAAACAAACTGAAAACGGCTCATCCCACTGTGAAGGGCTACTAAGTCAAACTGGGTTTCTGCTTTTTTATTCAAGATTGTATCATGTGTACTAAATTTATAAGGAAACAGCCTCTGCTTTTATAGAGCTTGAGAGTCTTTGCTTTATCACAGGAAGAAATCTGCAGACTGTCAGTTTCTGAACAGCTGTGGCTTCATTCATTGGCTAGAAGGCAGCATGATGACAATGGACCAGGGCTGTCAGGCTCTGGGAGTAGTAGGAATAAACAACACTTCCTAATATCTAGTCATGAATAAGGTCTTATTTAGTCTTTCCCCAAAAATGACCTCTTGTCGCTTTTCCCATTTATGTCCCACTCCCCTATATAAATCCTAGTTATTGTAACTTTTACTTTTTATAAATATGCTCAGGAGAAGACTTGGTTTTAGAGAATCATTTCCCTACTCATCGGTGTCTTTATAAAATTTTAGACTAGTAGAAATTCAGTAAACTAATAAATGACAGAGTCATGTCTACTACAAAATGACAGAGTCAAATCTCCTGCTCTGTTACTGAACAGAAGCAGGGCATTACCTTGACATTTAGTGACAAAATTTTAGCAAGTGGCAGTTCTTAGCCTCAGAAGAAATATTTTAAGAAGGAGTGAATTTTGAAGGCCTCTCTAAGAAGGAGAAATCTTCCAAACATTATATATATAAATTTTACATGTAGTCTTGAGCTCACAAAAAATTACATAATAGATTTTCTCTTAGTCAACTGTTAAAATATGTTTATTGAGTATCTACTACATGCCAGGAAATTTCTAGGCACTAAGGATGTAGTGGAAACAAGGCAATGTCCCTGTTCTCAACAGCAGCTCTTACATTCAGAAGAAGAAAGATAGAGGATAAACTTGTAAAAACACAAGATTATTGAGGAGATAATAAGTGCTAGGAAGAAAATAAAGAAGTATTAACTGGGGGTGTTGCTTGAGCTAGGTGGTCTGGAAAAAGTCACTTATGAGATGGCATTTGAACTGAGACCTGTTAAAGTCATATACATCTGTGATCATGTCTTTATAAATGTAGTTCTGAAACTGACTTTCCTACAGGGTAAATTTGAAATGGAGTTTTCTGGATATGGGCCTTACATTCATATTTCTATCAAGGCATCATTCTTCTTCTTTTTTTTGTTTTGTCTTTTTCCCTGTTTCCCAATCTAACCTTCCTCTCTTTCTACCTTTATACCTATGGATCATGCTCCTTTTTTTCCCTCTCTCCTCTTCCGCTTTTTCCCTATATCTCCTCTTTTGCCTTCTTCCTACCTCTTCCCATCAAGCTCATTGTGCTCTCTCTGAAAGGTTTTCCTTGCTTCTTAAAAAACGTGTCCATCTGGCCCACTGGGGCCACCTGAATTTCTGTTCTAACATCTTCCTTCTTACTCTACTTACTGTTAAAACAGACACAAGCCAAACTCTTTGTATTTCTTGTGGAATTTAACAAACATGTCTTACAGTGGTTTCTCTAAAGTAGTTATGTCTTTTTTAACTTCTTTTGACTCTTGAGTTCTCCTTCTGTGCCCTCTACTAGGAAAAAAGTAAAATTAGATATGAAGTGTTATCCCAGGTCAACAACATGTAAATATTTGAAATTTTTTGATCATTTTAATTCTCCTGAATACATGTAAATTTCAAAACACAGCGCTATATTTTATATTTGGAGGAAGTATGTGCTCCAGTTTTATGCTTTTAACTGCAATCCCATCGATGTGTTTCAATGATTTTCTCCACAATAAAAGTATGCAATTATCTATACTTATTATAAAAGTCATCTTAACAGAACTTTTATTAAAACTGGGAAGGCTTAATGTATCCATAATAAGACACACTGCAAATATTTATTTTCAGCTACAGCCTCATAAAAAATGTACTTTCTCTTAGAAAGGAACTCTGCATGGAATTGTTTTGTGTTAATTTAACTCTAATAAAATTGAAGTATGTTTTACAAATTAATACATACATTAAAGTAACACATTCTGGTAGGTTATTTCTAATTTTTGTTGTAATTTGTTTGAATGAAACTATAAATTTTAAGCTATCCACAAAGCCAAAAAAAAAAAAAAAGACTTGAATAAGACTAGGTAAAGATAAGACAGCACAAAGACATAATCATTTAAACAATGTTGAATAGGACACACTCTAAAGATAGTTCATCCCCATTACATTCTCATTTCAGAAATATGCTAAACACTGGGGATTCCTTGGTGGTCCAGTGGTTGGGACTCAACTCACTGCCAGGACCCTAGTTCAATCCTTGGTCAGGGAACTAAGATCTTGTAAGCTGTGTGGCAGAGCCAAAAATTTTTTTTAATTAAATTAAAAATATTTTTTTAATGTTAAGGAAATCTGGTAAAAACTGTATGTTTATCTGGTAAAATATCCAGTAATAAGACAAATCCTCGAACTGATGAAACTCGTCCATATTTAGAAGATTCTATTATCGCTGACATTGTTCCCAGGCCAATGCTCACACAGTGACCCATCTTGCTGCCAGCTTTGGCCTGGGGAGGTTATAGTCTGGCCTCACAGCTTAAACAGGAATTTTTTACTCAAATTTACAAAATGGGATTATATTTTTGTCTTCTGCTTTTAAAGAAAGGCAGACCCATCTTCCAGAAAGCAAAATATTCCAAAGAGGAAACTATAGTGTGAGGGCCATAGTGAGACATGAGCACCTTTGGAGCCCAGGGATGAGGCAGAGACGTGGAGCATCTTCTACTCAGGGTTTGCGTCAATCTGCACCGAACATCAATCATCTAGGACAGACTGAAGTGTCAAACAAAAGAGTTTTTCATCATGTTCTCAAGCAAAATACCTATTAAGTCTTTTCCACTTCACTCTTCTGACATAATTGCTCTTTGCTTCCTTTTTCTCAGTTTGAAAATGAGAATAGGATAAATCCCATAGTGTTGTTATGGGGATTGAGTTAGTTAATTCAGTTAAAACACTTAGAATCTTACCTGAAACATATTTATCATTCAATTAATGGTAACTATTATCCTTGCTGCCACTGTTGCTGTTATTGTGGTAGTTAATAGTATGAAATGCAGATATAGTAGTACTTGTGTAGTTGTGGGACTTAAAAGAATTTGTAAATCAGAAATATATATGCAGCCTAGATGCTAGAAACATCCAAGTTTACTGTCTTTTTCTAAGATCCTTGTCAGACATCTTTCATAATTAAACTCATCTTTCTAATTACCTAGAAAGTCTTATAAATCTAACTTTATTTATATTTTAGGAAACTATGCTTGAAAATGTTTTAAGGAATAGAGAAATCAAATTCAAATTTTGCTCCTAGTTTTCAGGGAAACAACCAACATAAGAGACCATTATCATCTGTAGGAGAGTCATTTGGAAACTATGGACTTGATCACATAGAACAGATTAAGGAGGACTTACTTTGCACATTTTGGTAAAGTGTTTGCAAAAATGGCTGAGTTAATATCACTCTCTGTACCATGGAGAGTCCCCTCCTATGATGACTTTGGGTCTGGTTATGAGACCTGCTTTGGCCAACAGAATAACAGCAAATGTGGTACAAGCCACAGAGTGAAAGGTGCTTGTATTAATCAAGGCTCTCAAAGAACTAAAGAGCCTCTTGATGAAAGTGAAAGAAGAGAGTGAAAAAGTTGGCTTAAACTCAACATTCAGAAAACTAAGATCATGGCATCCGGTCCCATCACTTCATGGCAAATAGATGGGGAAACAGTCTAAACAGTGGCTGACTTTATTTTGGGGGCTCCAAAATCACTGCGGATGGTGATTGCAGCCATGAAATTAAAAGACGCTTGCTCCTTGGAAGGAAAGTTATGACCAACCTAGACAGCATATTAAAAAGCAGAGACATTACTTTGTCAACAAAGGTCCATCTAGTCAAGGCTATGGTTTTTCCAGTGGTCATGTATGGATGTGAGAGTTGGACTACAAAGAAAGCTGAGCACTGAAGAATTGATGCTTTTGAACTGTGGTGTTGGAGAAGACTCTTGAGAGTCCCTTGGACTGCAAGGAGATCCAACCAGTCCATCCTAAAGGAGATTGGTCCTGGTGTTCATTGGAGGGACTGATTTTGAAGCTGAAACTGCAATACTTTGGCCACCTGATGCAAAGAGCTGACTCATTTGAAAAGACCCTGATGCTGGGAAAGATTGAGGGCAGGAGGAGAAGGGGATGACAGAGGATGAGATGGTTGGATGGATGGCATCGCCGACATAATGGACATGGGTTTGGGTGGACTCCGGGAGTTGGTGATGGACAGGGAGGCCTGGAGTGCTGTGGTTCATGGGGTCACAAAGAGTCGGACACAAGTGAGTGACTGAACTGAACTGAACTCAAGAAAAAAAAGAATTAACAAACTTTCATTTTATAGACAATATTAATATTATATTATTATACTAAAATACATTATCATATTAAAGCATAATATCCAATAATATATAGGTTTATATAATTCAATAATATATATATATCATTATATATGCCATAATGATAATGTTTATAATATGTGTGTGCTAAGTCGCTTCAGTCATGTCCAGCTCTTTGAAACCCAAAGGACTGTAGCCCGCCAGGCTCCTCTGTCCATGGGAGTCTCAAGAATGCTGGAGTGCATTGCTGTGCCCTCCTCCAGGGGATCTTCCCAATCCAGGGGTGAAACCCATGTGTCTTACGTCTCCTCATTAGCAGGCAGTTCTGTACTGCTAACACCACGTGGGAAGCCCAATGTTTGTAATATATATAATATAGAGCCCAATATTTGTAATATATATAATACAAATATATATTATTTGTATATATAAAATCTATTAGTTCTGTTAATTGGGGGAACCCTAACTAATACAAGAATCTTTCACTCCTCTGACTGCATCACATTTCTCTCACACTCTATCTCTGTACAGATAAATATAGAGAGAGAAGGAAAGAGAGAGAGATTTATTTATTCTAAGGAATTGGCTCATGTGATTATGGAGGCTGAGATATTTCATGATCTGCCACATGAAAACTAAATACCCAGAAGGGCTGGTGGTGCAAGTCCCAGTTTGAGTACAGAAGACTATCCTGACTTGAAACCAGTCAGGCAAAGAGAGCAAATGCGTTCTTATGCTACCTTTTGTTCTAGTCAGGCCTCCAAGGAATTGGATGAGGCCCATCCACACTGGCGAGGGTAATCTTCTTTACTCAGATTAACAATTCAAAGGTCAGTCTCATCTCAAATACCCTCACAGACACACCTACAATAATGTTTAACCAAATATCTGGGCACCCGTGACCCCATTATGTTGACACATAAAGCTAACCATCAGTGTTCATCAGAGAGCTCACCCTCTTTTGCTGCTGGACTCTTTCTCCATCAGGTAAACAAACCCAGGTAAGCCTGCCGGAGGCTGAGGGACCACACGAAGGGACTGCAAGGCTACCTGTCTCAGCTGACATCCCAGGTACATGAATGAGATCCCCCTCAACTAAACCAAAGCAGACTGGCCCGCACAAACATGACAAACAATAATTGCTTGAAATTTAAACTATTAGGTCTTGAGATAGCTTTTTATACAACAAAAGCAAATCAATTTGCTAAGTGGACACAATTTTATTAATAAAAGCTGATGTCACACTTAAAACCAAGGCCATATTTTAATCTATGCTTAATAAATTTCAGTCTAAGAAAATTCTAATCTATACTTACTGCTTGGACACAGAACATTTGAAATATGTAAAGCTACTTCCATTGTTTGTTATTAGCATCAAAAGATTTATACAATTTTTTAAAATAAAAGATTAAAGTTTTAAAAAATCATAGTTGAGTAGACATATAAAATGAATGCCAAGATTAAGTTACAAAAAATGGCAAGAAGCAAGTTAAATTTCATGTGAGTATTAAAAATACTGGAAATACCATTTCAGTTCTAAAATAATGACATAAACATTAACTTTAGGCACATTCAATATCAAATAGTAAAAGATTTTGTCCTATAACTCATATTCTATAAAATTCACTAGAATGTACCATTCAGTGGATTCTAAAATATTAAAGTTGTGCAACCATTGCTACTCCTAAACACCATAATATGTCACCCCAAAGAGAAACCCTGTACCGGTTAGTAGACATTGTCCTCTTCTCCCCGAGTCCCTGGCAACTACTAATCTACTTTCTTTCTCTACAGATTTGCATATTTTGGACATTTTACATAAATGGAATCCTACTATTATGTGGCCTTTTATATCTAGCTTCTTTCACTTAGCCTTGTGTTTAAGTTCATCCATACTGTAGCCTTTATCAGTACTTTATTTCTTTTTATTGCCAAATACTATTCTACTATACGGATATGCCATATTTTGCTTATCCATTCATCAGTTTATGGGCATTAGGTCATTTCCATTTTTTAGTATTATGAATGATATTGCTATAAACATTTGTACACAACTTTTAATATAAATATATATATTGTCAAGTCTCTTGAATATAAACCTAGAGGTGAAAATGCTGGATCATATGTCAACTGTATTTTCAATATATTGAAGAACTTCCAAACTGTTTTCCACAGTGTTTGCACTATTTTTTATTCTGGTCAAGAATGTATGAGGGTTCTTGTGTTTCTTCATCCTTAACATTTGTTATTTTCCTTTCTATATTTTTATTATAACCATCTTAGTTGATGTGAAATTATATCTCATTTTGATTTTGAGTTCCTATCCCCTGATAACTAATGATGTTAAACATCATTTATATGCTAATCTTCCATCTGCATGTCCTCATTAGAGAAATAGCTATTCAAATTATTTGCTCATATTTTAATTAGGATATTTTTGTTTTTATTCTAGAGTTGCAAGAGTTTCTTATATATACTAGATGCAGCATTCTTATCAGATACACAGTGTGTGAATGTTTTATGCCATGTGTGTGTGTGTGTTAGTCAGTCAGTCATGTCCAACTCTTTGTGACCTCACGGACTGTAGCCCACCAGGCTCCTCTGTCCATGGAATTCTCCAGGCAAGAATACTGGAGTGGATTGCCATTCCCTTCTCCAGAGGATCTTCCTAACCCAGGGATCGAACCCTGGTCTCCCGCATTGCAGGCAGATTCTTTACCATCTGAGCAACAGGGACATCCTATGCTTTATTCCATACTATGAATCATTTTTTCATTTTCCTGATTTTTTTGAAGCACAAATATTTTTAATGTTGAGGAATTCCAATCTATTTTTCATGTTGTTCATGCTTTTTGTGTTACATTTTTTAAACTATTGCTTAAACTAAGATCATGAACATTTACTCTGATGTTTTCTTCTAAGAATTCTATTACTTTAGCTCTTAAAGGTTTTATTCATTTTGAGTTAATGTTTGGAGATAGTGTGAAGCACAGTCCAATCTCATTCTTTTGCATGTGAATATGAAGATGTACCAGCTTCATATGTTGAGAACACTATGCTTTCCCTCATTAATTTTCTTGTCAAAAGTCAATTGACCACAGATGTGTGGGTTTACCTCTGGACTCTCAGGTTAAATGCTACATGATCTATGTGTCTATCCTTATGCAAATACCACAACTGTGTTTTTTACTGTAGGATTATAGTAAATTCTGAAATCAGGAAGTGTGAGTCTTCCAACATTGTTTTATTCTTTCAAGATTGTTTGGGCTATTCTAGGTCCTTCACATTCCTATGCAAATTTTAGGATTTGCTTGTGCATTACTGTAGAAAAGGGAGTTTGAATTTAATAGGGATTATGTAGATCACTCTATGGAGAGGGCAACTGGCAACCCACTCCAGGGTTCTTGCCTGGAGAATCCCAGGGGCGGGGGAGCCTGGTGGGCTGCCATCTATGGGGTCACAGAGAGTTGGACACGACTGAAGCGACTTAGCAGCAGCAGCAGCAGCAGATCACTCTAAGGAATACTGCCCGTTTAACAATAGTAAGTCTTCCCAACATGAGCGTGGGATGTCTTTCTATTTATTAGGGCTTCTTTAATTTCTTTCAACAATAATTTGTGGTTTTCAGTGTGTAAGTCCTGCACTTCTTTGACAAATTTATTCATAAGTATTTTATTCTTCCTGATGCAATTGTAAATAGAATAATTTTCTTAATTTCATTTAGTTTTTTTATTGCTAGTGTACAAAAATACAATTAAATTTTGTATATTCATCTTTTATTGTAAGTTTCAACTTCACTAAACTCTTATTTGTTCTAATACTTTGTGTATTTGTGTGTGTGTATGTGTATACTTAGTATTTTATATGATATATATTATCTTATATATTTATGATAATGTCATCTGCAAATGGAGATGACACTTCTTTCTTTCCAATCAGGAGGCTTTTTGTTGTTTTTTCCTGGCTAGCTGCCCAGGTTCATACATCTAGTACAATGTTGGATAGAATGGATAAGAGTAGACATCCTTGTCCTGTTTTTTATCTTTCACCTTAACTATGATACTAGCTGTATCTTTCACTTCTTTCCTTCCAATCAGGAGGCTTTTTGTTTCTGTTGCCTGGCTAGCTGCCCAGGTTCACACATCTAGTACAACGTTGGATAGAATGGATAAGAGTAGACATCCTTGCCCTATTCTTTCTCTTTCCCCTTAACCATGGTACTAGTGGTAGGGTTTTGTAGATGCCCTTAATAAGACTGAGGAAGTTCCCTTCAATTTCTAGTTTGCTGAAAGCTTGACCCTGAAATAGTGTAGGATTTTGTCAAATGTCTGTTTTGTCAGATGTTCGTCTTGAATTTTTATCTACTGTGATGATCATTTTTTTCTTTATTCTCTTAATATGGCATATTACACTGATTTTCATATGCTGAAACAAACTTGCATTCTTGGGATAAATTTCACATGGCCATGGTGTTCACTTTTTATATATTTTGGACTAATTTGTAGGTTTCTGTTGAAGATGATGGTATATTTATTCATAAAGGTCATTGGTCTGTAGCTTGCTTTTCTGTGATATTTTGTCTGGTTTTGGTATCTGTGTAATACTGGTCTCATAGAATGAGCTGGAAAGTATCTCTCTTCTTCTTTTGCTTTTTTTGAGGGGGGATTATGTAAATAATTGGTGTAAGCAATATTTTAGATGTTTGGTAGAATTCACCAGTTTGCTTGATATTACTGAGCTAATTTTGTAAAGGCTCTGTTCTTTGTCATGTATGGCTACTGAAGTCTCTGTTCATTTATTTTAGGAATCAGTTATGATTGAGCAATTTTTTAAATTCCTGGAACCAATAAATCTACTATTCTTTACTGAGGAACTTTGTACACACGTTAAAATAACCTCCAACATTCAGTTTAGAGATGTCTTAGCTTCTACTTCCTGGTTGGCTGCTTCAAGGTCAGCCAGAGGTGAGAGCTTAGGACTTTCTCAGGTTCTTTCTGAGAATGCACACAGCTCTACACAAGTGCATGAACTTTTAGATTCCCAGGAATACATCCAAACTTTCCAAAGCCCCTGTGGACACCTCATTTTCTTTTCAAGCTTTTCTGGTTAATCTGTTGTTTATGTCAACTGTTAACTGTCCCCTCAGGCACTACGGTTTTGAAACATTTGCCTGTAAATATTTTCCATAAATGCCCCTTGAGGAGAGGCTTTTAGCACTGGGCAAGCTTGAGTCAGATCAAATACGAACAAGCTTTTCCAGTCAGAAAACCATTCAACACATCAAATAAGATCAACTCTTTGGAAATGCAGCTTTGAAAGAGCCCCAGCTCTGTCCTGCTTCCTCAACTATCGAGCATGCAAGCTCTTCTTCTTCAAGGCTACTGCTGAGTTGGGGAGTGGGAGGTTAGAGTTGCTATCCTTACCAATATTCGGCAATTTTTCTTGAATAAATGCTTCGTAGCTTGCTACAAGCCTTTGGTTAATTTCCAGAGTTCTTAAAAAAAAAAATTGATTCTATTTCATCAGTCTGTTGTTGTTGCTATTGTTGCATTTATGGAGGAACCAGGGTCTAAACTGTGAAACATGACTGCAGATAGTGACATAGGAATATCTTCTGCAAACATGAAGAACAATTAAATATAAGCTACTTGGGTGACTACTTAAGAAAAATCACTATCCAAGGGCAGCTCCAGGACCTTTAAGAATAAGTCAGAATTTTTAAAATTAGGACAACAAATTATAAGGAGCAGTTAATAAATTCAGAGTAAATTCTACTTGTAGAGTTAACAAGATGAAAATAAAGGCTCTTTATTAGAAACTGCATGCATAAGAACATTAAACTCACATTGTACTTAAACTCTCATCAAGGATGATTGATGATAGAAGAAAAAACCAAGAAGAAACATATTTTGGTGACTGTACTTCTATTTGCTGACACTACAGAAAAACCAAATCTTTACTACACAAAGAATGAGTTCAGAATGGAAAAACACTGAAGCATCTAAATTTGACTGTCTACTGTACTAAGTCAAAAACCAACTCAGAAAATGCTCTACATGAAAACAAAGTTGTTTGCTAATCATCATATTGGCAATTTTGCATTTTATTTCAGCTAGAGGTTTATTTTTAAATTTAATCTCCCCTGATTGAAATGAGGTTTTTTAAAACTCATATATTTCACATTTGTCCTCACAGCAATTGATGAAGTAGATGAGATAAATAGAACTATTCTGGGAGACACAGAATTCTAAATTAAATGATAAAATAGGTCTTAAAATGACACGGACTAAGTGCTCTTTCAGTTGGATCAGTATTTAAGAGGCCACTTTAATTTGATACCTTTGGGGGTACAGACAACAAAGACACTTAGTTAATGACTGTGCATCATTATAGAAGACAATTTAGAAGTGTATACAGAGCTAAATCTTACCTATAAAGTCATCCCAAACACCTAGCTTAACCAAGAGGACTGCAATCATCCTTCAAATTGTATCACTTGGCTTTAAAGAGTGAACGTCCCTCTGAGAGTTTGACTTGTCTCATGAGAGTGGATTAATTTTAATCTCACTTGTCTGACCTCCCATGGCAATTACAGTCACTTCTACAACATGAACAATTTATTGTCCATTATTAATAGTTTTCTGTGTTTCAACATTGTCTTCATATTTAGATAATATGTTCCAGGAGTTCTTACATTTCTATGTCACCTTCTCTTTCCTCCTCTTCTCTCTTCTTTCACTCATGAGGTCTCCTTATTCCATTCCATGCCAGCTCTTTGCTGGGCAAAAAGTGCCTCGATGTTTCTCTCAAATAGAGCAATTCATTCAAACAGTTTTGAAACCCTACAATCTTACCTAATTAACTGAAAGAAACATTTCAGTTTTACAATGTTTCTATCCTGTCTAAATATGATTTTGAGACTGCCTCCTATTTTATTCCTCATTTTCAAAAACTCATTGTCCAGCCGTGTGTCAAGAGAGGGTTGCCTGTTTTACCATCCCCATCCCTCACTGAAATACAGGTTCTATCTCAACTATGCCACTGCAACAATTCACACTTTAAAGACTTCATCTAACGGGAAATTGCTGTAGCACTTGAAACTGACCACACTCGCTTTATTAAACATTTTTTCCCCCCTTTGGCTTCCATGATACTAAATTGTCTTAATTTTTCTCAGCCTCCTCCTCAGACCCACCTCATATGCTCAGTGCTTGTTTTCGTCTCTGATCTCCTAAAGTCTCTTCTGTTTTTATTGTATATACTCTTAATGGGTGATTTCATCTCTCCCTTGGCAAAAATTTCTAGCTTCAAATTCATGATTCCCAAGTAATCTTTAGCCAGGAATTGTCTCTACGGCTTCACATCTCCATAATCAACTGCCTTCCGAATGTCTCCATTTCTATGTTTGATAAGATCCAAAATGTAACCCACTGAAAACTGAACTCACTTTTAGTCCCATCATTTCTACTTCCCCTCTCGCTGTCTGTATCCCAGTGAATGCTGCCACTGGACAGCAAATGTAACTGGATGCCTCCCCGAGTCCATCCTTGCCCTTTCCCTCCTTCTCAATAAAACCACAAGTTTGTTCCAGATTTTCACCCTCCTCCACTAGACCCCTGGGCTCTAGCCCTGGTGTGTCTTGATTGGTTCAAATGACTTCAAATCAATAATGATAGAATTTCCCTCGCCAATAAGTAGGTTTGCGTGAGCATGTGATAAAATTCTGGCCAATGAGACAAGAACTGAAATGCACTGAGTTGTTTCTGGAAAAGGGTTCTCATTTAATACAAGACACAGGAAGAAACTCCCCCCTTGGTTGCGTTTAAACTGTGTTGCCATGGATTGTTACCTGAAACTGTTAGGCATCCTGTGTTCCCAGCCAGAATTTGCCTAAGAATTTGCCTGAGGACAAACACATGATACAACAGAAGACAGAATCAAAAGAATGGCAAAGAAGCAGAACTAGAGTCCCATTCCTCAGACTGCTCTTCTCTCTCTTTTTTTAAACTTTTTCTTTTATATTAGAGTATAGCTGATGGATAATGTTGTGACAGTTTAAGGTACACAGCAAAGTGACTCGGCCATGTACACGTATCCATTCTCCCCCAAACTCTCTTCCCATCCAGGCTGCCACATACCATTAAGGTTGCTTTTCTCTCGAATGGTGATTCAAATCAGTGGTTTTGGTGATTCAAATCAGTGGTTCTCAAACTTAACCTGCAAAAACTTCTGAAATAGATACTGCTCAATTCCAATTCCAGAGATTTTCATTAAGTAGGTATACAAGTGGGACTCAGGAATTCACATCTCTAACATGCTCCCAGCTGATGCTAGTGCTGTTTGTTCAAGAAATGCCCTTTAAGAACCACTGAGTTAAAATCACTGACCCACGTTTCCGACCATATGCAGCCAAACACAGTTTAATGGATAAAGCTATGCACTTCACTGTCAAAATCAGAACCCTGTGTCTCATTCTAAGCTCTCTTTTCTCCACACAAACAATCTATCCCAAAATGTTATTCATTTTACTTTCTAAATATTTCCCATATTTGCAGGCTTCCCACCATGGTGAACATTGTTTTCTAGTTCAAGCCATTATCATCCCTCTTTTGGATTAGGGCAGTACTTCAACTAGCCTCTAGTCCCACCACTCTGTCCCCTTTTACAGTTCACCACCATCAGGGGAAGTTTTCAAAAATGCAAATTTTGTCATGTCTCATTTGCTGAAAGCTTCACAGAGGCTTCCCAGGCCTTCCAGTCCTGGCCCCACATTCCACAGTCTCACTCCTGGTCACTCTGCTTCTTACACTTGCCCACAACAGCTTTCCAGAATGTCTCTAGTTCCACAGAGTCTTGAGTTCACTGTGCTCTTGATTCCTCTGTACCTTTCATAGGCGCTTCTATTCTCCTCCACCCTGGGCCCTTCTCTATTTGCATTGCACTTATTTATTTTGAATTAAAGGTTGTGTTCAGATATGTCTTTCTCAAAAAATTTTCCCATGATCTCCCAAGTGTGGGTCTGAGACACCTCCTGCAAGCTCACACAACACTCTTTGCTTCCCCTCCGACAGCATGTTTTTTTATTGCCTTGTGGTGACCTATCTCATCAGCACATTTTTAGAGATCAGGGACCATGTCTATCTCATCTGCCTCATAATCCCTCACATAATGCTTAGGACCACATTGTCATTATCCTCATTCTCATCTTCTTCATCATCTTCATCATGTCATTTTCCTTCTCCTCATCTGGCAAACAGAAAGTAAGCTAAGGGCCTTACATATTTAATGTTCTACCTGCCATATTTTCCCATAAGGAAAATTAGGTTCAAAGACACAAAGCAATTCACTCCAGGAGGCAGTGAGCAATGAAAAAGCACAATTTGGATCCAAAAGGAATCTAATCCTAGAATTCCCCCTCCATTCCTCCTTCTTCTGGTAACGGTATGACGATGCCTGATTTTCTTCTAGAAAATCACCCCTTCTCCACCTCTTCCCCACCTCCCTTACCAGAGATTTCAATTCTTCTATTGTCAACCATCTCCCCACCCCCAGCAGCATACCCACACCACATGTCCAGTGGCCTGTGAGAAGAGGCTTAATTGCAGTTTGCCAGATGGGTGCAAAACCTGTCACTGGTCCCATTCCCAGTTCACCCAGGTAGCTCTTCACCACTTTCTGGGGAATGACTGGCCAGTGATCCTTTTCACTACACAGGTAAGACTGGGCATATATTGGAGAGAAAGGGCCATCCTTTCAAGTATTTAAGTCGTATGCCCAATCCAAACTCTGAAAACTCTAGGTTCTAAGAGGAAAAATAAGTGTTGACAGACTTTTTAGGCTTAATAAATTAATAATGCTAATGGAAAAACAAAAAAATATTCTGAAATACAAAAATGAAAAATCCAGCTCTTCATAAAGCCCATCTCCAGGCCACTCCTAACAATAGCACACACTTCAGTGGCTAATCTGTCTGGCTCTATGGCTTATGACAAATTCTGTGAACTCTTGAGTGCAAGGACTGTTTTTCATCCCTGGATGCCCATCACTGAGAACAGTTACTGACATAATGGTACTCAAAAAAAAAAAAAAATGAGAAAGCTGTTGTGCATATAATCCAATGTTTTCATCAAAGGTCTCTTCCGTCTCAGCAAGATAGTTTTAAAGAGAAATTTGGTTGCATAATTTTGAACTTGAGTTTTAATCTGTCTGACCAGATGTTAGTGCTAGTATTTCAGAATTGAAATGAAAAGTTAAGTTGTCCTCGATTCTGTCACCTCCAATTCTCTTGAGGCAGAGAGATTTACATAACTGTCACCCTGCCCATAGTCCAGCCAAACTTCATTTTGCTACCACGCGTGGCCCCTCTGACCCTGCAGTAGCCCTCTCTTATGCCTCAATCCACTTTCTTCGCCCTGGGGCAGCCTGCATGCAGCCTCTCATTTTCTGCACAGGCAGGCATCTTGACCCCATTCAACATTCTCTGGTGACAAGGCCACATACGATAGAGCAGCAGGAAGGGCAAGGTGAAGGACAGACCCCAGGGCCGGCCTGCCAACACTCCTGGTTCCTTAGCCAGGCAGCGGCTGCCCCGGAGAAATAGCGCGCAGATGCCTGGCAGCCTACTGGAACAATCTATTCTTGACACTGATGAATTTTTTTCTAGTCAGCACTATAATGAGCAGACTCAGAGCCTCAAAATTAAAGTTCCTGAGAAAAGAATATCCTGAAGATTGTTTGCCCTACATTACTGAAATTCGCCTTAATGGGTAGTGACTCAACCTTCTTTGTTCATTGCAAACGTAAACAGGGCTGATTTTTTAGGGTGTGCCTGGTTAAACATATTGTAGACACCCTCTTTATAAAGACTAACACCTGGTTAGAAGCTGCTGTTTATTTTGTGGAGAGTGTTTAGTTTTCACATAGAATAGCAATTGAGAAAGAGGTAGTTAAATGAGACTGACAGATGCAAGATCATGAGTGTCCTTCTAGAGCCTTCATTTTTACCAAAAAGGACATTAGCAGGACATTTGGCAAAATTTTGAGTGCAGTATGAAGATTAGAGGGAGGTAATGTATCATTGTTAATGTCCTGATTTTGATGGTTGTATTATGGTTATCTTGTGCATCTACCATATGCAAAAAAATGGTGAGGTGCAGAATAAAAAGGACAAAAATTGTCCCAGGTTGCTTACAGCCTAACAGGACAGATATCAGATGCATGTAAGATGACGGAAAATACAAAACACAATTCCACAAGGACCAAATATCACACAAGAACAATGGTTCTTGCTATTTTCTCCACCAATAACATTGATCCTAATACTCCTTCTTCAAACTTTATGGAGGTTGAGACCCAAGTCACTGTGAGCTGGATCCAATTCCACTCCATTCTCCTCCATTAAAGGAGCAGGGGGCTTTCTTGGTGGCTTCACATTATTCTAATACTGGTTTTTAATTTATTCTAATTTAATTTTAAAAGGTAAATGAGGGACTTCTCTGGCGGTCGAGTGGTTAAGACTCTACTGTCCCAATGCAGGGGGTCTGGGTTCAATCCCTTGTCAGGGAACTACATCCCACATACCACAACTAAGAGTTCTCATGCTGCAACTAAAGATTCCACGGGCTGCAACTAAGACCCAGTGCAGCCAAATAAATAAATAAATATTCTTAAATAAAATAAAAGGTAAATGATTCACCGTCTTGAGGACATCATCTCTAACTAATTCATCTCCAAAACAGTTCATTATTATCTCTCAGATTAACGCAAACTAATTTTTTTTTTGAGTATGGCTAATTGTTAAATGTGCTTCTCAGGGGGCTCAGTAGTCAAGAATCCACCTGCCAATGCAGGAGACTCAAGAGGGCTAGGTTCAGTCCCTGAGTTGGGAAGATTCCCTGGAGGCGGAAATGACAACTCATTCCAATATTCTCTCCAGGAAAGTGCTGTGGACAGAGGAGCCTGCCAGGCTGCAGTCCACAGGATAACAAAGAGTTAGACATGATTGAGCACACACACAATTTTTAAATGAGACCACAAGTACAAATCCCACCCTTCCCACTGTCCCCCCACCATTAAGAAGTATTTCCTGCCCACTCTAAGAGCAGCAACCACAAACCTTACCTAGTATAACAATTTGGGAATCTTAACACCTGCCACTTTCTCAATAGCTCTTTGCATATCTACCAATAACACTGTGATAATAGATTCATGGACAACTCAAGTTTACTGCAAAATTGTGGAGTGTGCTAGGTGGTGAGAGGAATACAGTTCCTCAAGATGCTTGTAGTTTAGAATAGGGAGATGATCAACATGACTGAACTCTTTAATACAGACAGACAAAACATGTACAAAGTCCCTTTCTCTCCCTCACACTACAAGATTCGGAATTTTTCATCTCACCTTCTCTCTCCACTGACTTGTAACAGAATGCCACTCTCTCCCAGCAACCCCACTCCACAAACAGGCAAATTTCACTTCCCTTGTTTGGGAAAGTTCATTTTTCAGGGGCCAGGGAGATGTACTTTGTGGAGACAGCAGTTTTCCTTACTTCCCTGAGTGTATTTCCACATGTATAAGTCCAGGACATGCACACCCACCGCCAAGTCTGGAGACAGGATGAAGTGTGATCACGCACATGGACACACCTGCATTAGAAGGATTCCTCCCGGCTCTCTTTGCTTCTCTCAGGATGAATAAGTCTGGGCCTAGGAATGCAGGGGACAAGTAAAAAGAAACTGGTGATGACAAAAACAGACAAAGAAGGGAAGGTTAAAGACTCCTCTCTTCCACCACAGCTTTTTGCGCTCCTAACCCGAGTTCATTTCTTCAACTTCCACTCTTGGAGAATAGATAAGAGCCTCTCGAATGCCTAGTCTTCTGTCCTATGCAACAGAAGTATCAGGCCACCTGCTCAGGTCCTTTTCAGTATCATAGCGCAGGAGAGCAGGCTCACTCAAGTTGATGTTGATCTTCTTCCTGGGGACCTACGGATCTCTGAATTGATATCTTCTCAGAACCCTCCATATTCCTTATCTCAGCACCCTCCAGTGCTGGACCCCAAGCCATGGTCAGGTGCAAGAAGAAAGACTCCTCTGTACTTCCTGTCAAGCCACCTCAAGAGCCTGGAGTCCCCCAGTACATGGCCACCTGCTTGTCCCAGTGCCAACTATAGCTCTGAGCAGGATGGATGGATGGGCTGGATATTGGGACTAGGTGGAAAAAATGATGATACAACTATGTCTCATCTTTCCAAATTCATCTGCAAACTCTCAGTGATTCTCAGTTCTTTTTTTTTTTTTTGATTCTCAGTTCTTGAATCTTCCTTTCTCTTTACCCACTTTCACCACACATGAGAGTTACTTGTATGACTTTCCCAACTGACTGAACTGCCTGAGCGCTTCTCACTCTTCTTACCTCACAAAAGCTAAATGAACCCTCCTTAGAGAAAGGCATAAAAGAAAAGGAGAGAGACACAGAGATGAAACCAGGAAGAAGGTGAAAACTGGGAATATTCACGCAACATCAAATTTTGATTCATCAGAAGTGTACCTCTCCTTCCCCCTTGACTTCTACTAACATCAACCCCAGATCCCCACGTAACCACAGACTAGTTCTCCATTCTGGAGGAATGTCCCACCCCCAGAAGGACAACACCAGGAAATAGTTAATAAACTTCCGAGAAATCATTTTCAATGAATCAGATGGAGAAGGAGTTGATCAAGGACTTACATTTGCCTTCTTCAGAAGTTTCTGGGCATCACCTCAGGCACTCCTGAGAAAAGCCTTTATATAGTTTCTGAGCCAGGGTTTTTCTATGGTCCATTAGAATCTTTCCTCAGCTGTTTTAAACACTTGATTCTGTTATTTTGGGCTATTTTGAGAGACTTAAAGTGTTTGGTTTGTTAAGTTGGGAAAGAAAATCTCACCTACTGTATTTTAGTGGTACATTCCCCACAGCTTATCAGTTATTCCTTTATTTACCTTGCTTTTCTAGGAGAAATGTATAGAATTAAAACAAACTAAAGGACCAGCCTGTATAACTATTTCAGGAACCTCAAATTTAGAGCCAAGGCTCCAATCCTTACTCTATTAATAAACTACTTGCTGTGCAAATTTTGGGAAACAGTGACCTGTCTCTCTCATGAGGTTGTCCTGAGGAGCCTATTAGATGATATGTAAAAGTAGGTTGACAAAATATAATATGTGGTGTAAAAATAAGGTGTCATATTTAAAGAAGTTACTAAAACAAGAAGATAAATGCAAAGCCTATATGAAAAAAAAAAAACACATGAGACTTCTTTTTGCTTAGAATTGCCTATTTTCGCTAAATACTTTAAAAGACTTTTGGAGTAGGGGAGAGTTTCTGAATATTAAGTGCTTCTTTAAGAGATCTAAAGGGCTTCCCTGGGGCTCACACAATAAAGAATCTGCCTGCAATGTGAGAGACCTGGGTTCGATTCCCGGGTTGGTAGGAACCCCTGGAGGAGAGCCTGGCAACCCACCCTGGTATTCTTGCCTGGAGAATCCCCATGCACAGAGGAGCCTGACAGGCTACAATCCATGGGGTTGCAAAGAGTCGGATGTGACTGAGAGCCTAAGCACAGCAAAAAGAGATAAAAGTCCTCTGCTACCGTGTGGCATTTGGATTGCATTTATAAGCAAATTTAACCCAGTAGGTGCTAGACTATGTTCTTTGGTGGTGGTGGTGGTTTAATCACTCAGCTGTGTCCGACACTTTGTGACCCCATAGACTATAGCCCGCCAGGCTCTTCTGTCCATGGGATTTCCTGGCAAGAAGACTGGAGTGGGTTGCCATTTCCTTCTGCAGAGGATCTTCCCAACCCAGAGATAGAACTGGGGTCTCTTGCATTGTAGGCAGATTCTTTAGCGACTCAGCCACCTGGGAAGCCCGTGGTTTTCATTACTTGGCATAAATGTCCAAATCAAAAATTGAAGTGAAACTCTTCTCTCCAGACAATTTGATCAATTATTTCTTAGAACTATTTAGAAGTAAGGTATGACATAACCAAAAGACCAACTGGCTATGACTAACAGACTTACATCCTACATCAATGTAGGAAACATAATTGATTGAATAACTTGGGCTCAGAGTGGATATGAGAAGGTAGACTCTATTCATTTTTTTTCTGTGCACAGAGCTTAGTTCATACCTCAGAATTTCACAGCACTGAAGTCACTCACAAGAGAATAAGATTCTTACTCAAGTGCTTAGGACTTTGTTCCTGCATCACAGCATAACCATGTAAGTCTTACCTCTCATCAATATATCCTTTAATCTCATACAGCAAACCCTTACATTTATTATCAAAAAACCACCATATAACACCCTTTATTCTATGTTGCTATTTTTTAAATGTGATGCTTATATTCTCAGACAGAACTACTTATTTTGTAGCATATTTTTACAAAAGTAAAAAAGATTGAAAACTTTTTTTTGGTCTATATATTGAAGACAAGTTCAATAAGGTAGTATAGAGTGGACGCGTTTTCTAAAAATTTCTTTCATATGTTCTTTGCAGACTGCCCAAGAAAACAGATAAATACTCCACCAAGTCACATCATATTATGAGTAATTTGATCACTGGTAGATTCGTCTAGTCAAGGCTATGGTTTTTCCAGTGGTCATGTATGGATGTGAGAATTGGACTATAAAGAAAGCTGAGTGCAGAAGAATTGATGCTTTTGAACTGTGGTGTTGGAGAAGACTCTTGAGAGTTCCTTGGACTGCAAGGAGATCCAACCAGTCCATTCTAAACATCAGTCCTGGGTGTTCATTGGAAGGACTGATGTTGAAGCTAAAACTCCAATACTTTGGCCACCTGATGCAAAGAGCTGACTCATTGGAAAAGACCCTTGATGCTGGGAAAGATTGAGGGCAGGAGGAGAAGGGGATGACAGAGGATGAGATGGCTGGATGGCATCACCAACTCGATGGACATGGGTTTGGATGGACTCCGGGAGTTGGTGATGGACAGGGAGGCCTGGCGTGCTGCGGTTCATGGGGTCACAAAGAGTCGGACACAGCTGAGTGACTAAACTGAACTGAGCTGGCATGCACAGCAATGAAAATGCAGTTTAAAAAAAATTAAATGCTGAGCTTGTCGCACCCAGTCACCAGGCAAATATTATAAACACAACTACTGTGATTTTTACCATAAGGAGGCTATTTGTCTTATTTATTTCTAGCTTCTAGCACAGAGTCTGATCCTAGTAACCATTCAATAAAATATCTGTTTAACATAGTCTGGTAAAATAGAAATAGCCAGAGAAAATAGCTGGAAATAAAGATTATGGTAAGTTTTCCTCTTTGCTATGCTTTTCCTTCCTTTCTAGAAGCCAAAAGTGAATTCTTTATAGGTAAGTCACACCAGCAACTCCCTTACAGCAAATTTCCAAGTAACTATAAGTGTCTTTAAAAGGATGCATAGAAAAAGTCCCTGTTCACGGTGGTTAGAAAGCATGTTGATAAGACAGACCGCAGCTTCTGAAAAGGATATGAAGTAACCTGAGCCTGCACAATAGTCTCTTACCCCAGACCACTCTATATACAACTGCTTCTTACAACACGGTTTGCAGGAGTCAACAGTCACCAAGGAAGAATAAAGTGAACATGCAACCATTTCTCAAAGCAAGTTATTTTATATTCTGTTAGTGTTTGTATAAGAGACACTTTCTAATTGCTCTCCAACTCTTCAACATAAGCACTGAACAATAAACCCTTGTATTTCATTTTCTAAACAAAACGTAGAGACTAATAATCTATACTGGTTGTGGAACTGATTCGTCCAATGACACTGAAATTCTTTCATTTTCTTCCCATCTCCCTACAAAGTGCTATAACCCAAGAAGCATTTTCAGCTTGAACATCATTATAACTTTAGGGGACATGGTAGATACAAATGACAAATCTGAATTTAAATGATAATATAGACACAAGGTCTGGAAAGCATTGTTTGTCTCTTTTTAATTTGTTTAAGTGGATGTGCTATATGCTGTAAGACCAGGGAGGAAACAAGTTATCATGTTACAGTCAGAAACTGGGCAAGTTAAAAGCTTTTGACCAGACAGGTATGGACCAAAAACATCCAGAGGAAGGCTTTTTTTCCCAAGTTTTGAAAGTACTGGTGCAAGAAGAAAAGAGTACAAGAAACAACTAAACTAGAAAATTCAAAGATGATGGGTATAAGAGACAGTAATACAAAGAGGGTGTGAGAGAGAATAAGAAGATAGAAGAAAATCAGAGAAATATGTTCATTTTAACGTACTTCAAGAGTTTTAAGAATAGATACTTTGACATGGTAATTGTGTTTCTAGGAGTATATAATAAAGGAATACTGCTAACTTTGAATTAATTCATAAGTTACTTTAATAAAAAAAACAGAAAACAATCTTATACAAAGAAAGGAAATATCAAGTCAATTATGAAACACTAACAAGATGGAATATTTAAGATGTTTAATGTCTGCATAGAGTATTTCAATGACCTCAGGAATTATTGTGGCATAACATTAAAAAGAAAGAATAAAATTATAAATAGAATATAATATCAACTTTGATATTAAAATATTTTATTTTTCTCAAAAATAGAACAGAAATAAAGTTTGAAGTAAATAGTTTTAAATAGTGGGAAAAAAAAGAGGTAAATATGTCCATTCCAAAGAGAAATTCCTGGGACCAAAGACAATGGTCCCATCTACTACACGGCCAAACACTTCTTAGCATATCTTCAGATTCCCAGGAGTTGACCTTCTCATGATTCTTTGTCCCCAGCCCCTGCATCTACTCAAACTATTTACCCCATGTCAACTTAATCTGGAGCCCTCAGGATCAAGCATTATCATCAATTTTCATAAAAAATGACACTCACTTTGAATATTTCTGAGTTGAGTAGAAATCTAGTGATGATCTAAACCAACAGGGATGACTGACAGGAGAACAAATGAAGAGATAGAAATCCACTTCACATTATTTCTGCATTTTACTGGCCTCATTCCATCTTATCTGCTCTTTCTTTTCAGGACTTAAACATAAAATCTATTTTCCTGTCTTCCTGTTTGATCTTAGCAATGCCTCTGAAACCTCTGCACCAGCAATAATTAAGCATCTGGATATATATAGATTGAGGGGAGAGTTGTGGAGACTGACTTTCTACCAATAATTGTCAATGTTTTCTTCTACTTAAATTAAAATTTGAATATCATATTTTCATGTCATTGCAAATAACTTCTTAGGGATCTTATGCAGTCAATAAGATCTTATTTTCAAATAACATTTATGAATACAAAATGCTTATGATATGATAAATGAGGCATAAGGATATATATGTGATATGATAATTTATATAAAAGTTAGATACATTTATAGCCTTAAAAAAACAGAAAAATACAATAAAATATGTAAAGTATTTGGACAGTGAAATTGTATGTGATTATTACTTTCCCTTTTAGAGTCTTCAGAAGATATTTTATCATATGAAGAAGAATATTTTTCATATCAGGAAAAAATATAACATATTTAAAGATGACTCAGGGTCATACTCAGTAAAATTGTTTTTATATTAAAGTAATATCTGATTAGTTAGAGTTACAGAAAGCAAGTTTTCCTTTAAATGTGAAATATTAATACATACTTCACTTGTCCTTGAAACTTAAGCCATTTGATTCTTTGAGACGCTACGGATTTGACTTCTCCTTGTGGCTTCCCTGCTGGCTCAGACAGTAATTTGCCTGCAATGCAGGAGCCCTGGGTTTGATCCCTGGGTTGGGAAGATCCCCGGAAGGGAATAGCTACCCACTCCTGTATTCTCAACTGGAAAATCCCAAGGACAGAACAGCCTGGCAAGCCATAGTTTATGGGGTTGCAAAAAGCTGGACACGACTGAGCACCTAACACTTTCCCACTTTGGGGAATTCAATCCTTTCCAGAATTTAAGTGATACACTAACTGAAAAGAAAGGGAAGGAGAAAAAGAAATTGTAAAAATAATATATGAACTAGAGATACAGTTACATATAATTTTTAAAGTATTCCTTTCAATAAAAATTTTCGTTATGAAGGATTTAACCAAGTGTTTTAGTTTGAAGAGTTGGCTATGATCCTCTGAGGTTAAGTGAAATGATGGAATTCTACCTGAGGGCCAACTTTTTAAAAAGTTGCTGATAATGATAATGAGATGAATAAGAAAAGTTCCTGTCCTTAAGCACTTCATGTTCTTTTGGAGACACCCAAGATGCTGGTAGGAAACCAAAGTTTATACAGTTCCTTTTTGCTTTGAGCCTTTAATTATAATAATGCCTACTTTTTACCTCTGAAAAAATATTGTTACTGCTTTGAAGGAACCATACCCAACTTCCTCCTCCTTCCTCCAGAAAAAAAGAATGTAAACTATCTCAATGATTTTTTTCATTCATTACATGTTGAAATGATAACATCTGAAATATAGTAGAATGAATAAAATACATTATTAAAATTAATTTCACCTTCTTAAACTTACTTTAATTAGGCTGGTTAAATTTTAAAAAATTATATATGGCTCACATTATACACTAGTACATGTTCATTGCACTAAATGGACTCAGTTTATTTCTGTGGAGGAAAAAATAGAGAAGACCACTTTTCAAGGCATATTTGTATAAAACATACTTAACACTTATGCTTCAATTTTAGTAGTCAATTAGGAGTGTCAGCCAAAGTGAAGAAGTACACAAGATTTAGCTAAAAAAGAATTGTATATGAGCACTGAGAGTCTTTGTGACTATATTGTGATGACTGTATAACACAGTGGAAACTAGTGGCTCACCTCTTTCATCTTTGGGGGTAGAGTGGAAAAGCTCTTTTCCAACTTGGCAACTTGCAACTTGTTTTATAAGATTGAAAACAAGTACTTTATTTACAAAACTCATCAATAGATGCATTCTCACAGGTTCTATAATTTAGTCTTCTTCAAAGGATTATTAGATACTTTAAGTACAAATTCTACATCCATCTAGATATATCTTTATACCAGAGAAGAGCCTCTTATTATACACCCAATGACCACAAACACTGTAAGAATGAAATTAGCCCTTCTATATTCTCAAGAGTTGAATAAATCAAATTCTCTTCCTATTTGCTGTGAGTTAGTATTTGCAGTTTCTCAGTTAAATGTATGGAGTTCAGTGAAATGTCACTAGAAAGTTTAAGACTCACAATCCATTTTTTAAAAAAGACATTTTTGTTCTTCTCAGTATACTTTCATAGACATCAAGAAGGTATGTTTAGAATTTATAAATAAAAATTCAGAATTGCAACTTCTTAGAATTCCTCACTAGAATACCTAGTTCAAGGCAGAATGACACACACCCATTCTCTTCCCACCTCAGGGTCCCACACACATGCACAGGCTGCTCCTCGCACATACGTGGGCATTTCCACAAACAGCTCCTCCCTCGGCTGCCAACCCTGAGGTCTAGGAATAAACTGCAGAATTCCTCAGTCTCTCAGCAATTTTCTTCAGATTTCCATCACCTGATGTCTTATAACATTACAGGATTTTTTGATGAACATATACCTTCACATCTAATATTTGCTAAACATTGTTTACTAAACATCTTTGGTTTTGTTTTAGCTTCTCAGGTGGTGCCCGTGGTAAAGACTCCGCCTGCCAACGCAGGAGACACAGGAGACACGGGTTCAATCCCTGGGTCGGGAAGATCCCCTGGAGTAGGAAATGGCAACCCACTCCACTGTTGTTGCCTGGAAAATTTCATGGACAGAGGAGCCTGGCAGGCTACCATGCATGGGCTGCAAAGAGTCGGACATGACTGAGCACTCACGCACCGATAGCTTTGGTTATGTAGGATTTTATTTCCTTTCTTTTTATGTAACATAAATAATAACATATGTCGATCTTGAATTTGTTTCGTTGCTCTAGAATAAGTTTTGGAGATCTATCCAACTTTACTGTGATTTTGTCCTAAAAAACCATAGATATTATTGTTTATGTCAGATTGAATGTACAACAGACCATATAAATGGAACTCTGACGCACAATCTGAAGCACCCAGCTCAGGAAACCAACCCCTTAGCTAGAGTAACCAGTCCAGAAAGCCAGCCTGCTATCTGTAAGTCAACCTTGTTTGTTGTTACTTGTTGTTGAGCTGCTAAGTCGTGTCTGACTATTTTGCCATTCCATGGACAGTAACCCATCAGACTCTTCAGTCCATGGGATTTCCCAGGTAAGAATACTGGAGTGGGTAGCCATTCCCTTCTCCAGGGAAGTCAGACTTGTAGGAACCAGCAATCAGCTGACCCAGGGAGTCAAAAAACAATCTCTAAAACAGCCCCAAATGGCAAGAACTTGATTCATAACTGACAGCTTCCCTGTTATCCTGGTTTCCAACTTAGGGCTGACTAGAGGAAGCAAATAGGCACTCTTAAACAATCTGGGTGCTTCCCAGCTACTCTGGGCTTCCCCGGTAGCTCAGAGAGGAAAGAATCTACTGCAATGCAGGGGACCTCAGTTGTATTCCTGGTTCAGCAAGTCTCCCTGGAGAAGGGATAGGCTATCCACTCCAGTATTCTTGGGCCTTACTGGTGGGCTCAGATGGTAAAGAATCTGCCTGCAGTGTGGGAGACCTGGGTTCGGTCCCTGGGTTGGGAAGATCCTCTGGAGGAGGGTATGGCAACCCCGTTTAGTATTCTTGCCTGGAGAATCCGCATGGACAGAGGAGCCTGGTGGGGTACAGTCCATGGGGTTGCAAAGAGTCAGACACGACTGAACGACTAAGCACAGCACAGCCAATGGCATAGGATTCCCCAATCTTCTCAACCCATCTACAGCTTTCCTATACCAACAGTCTTCCATCAGAGCACACCTGAAGTCTTCCCTCTTATTCAGTATAAATCTTTCTGGCTCCTCTGCTTGTCTTTGATTCTCTGCCAAACACAAGTACTGGTAGCCAACTCCTTTGCTATAACAAGCTCTGAATAAATAATCTTTGCTTGTTCTCATTTGGTTAGTCTTTATTCCCACACATAGCAGGCAATGATAGCTTTCATGCTTAATATTATTTATTGTAATGAAGCAGTTGGCAAATTTAACTCTAACACATGTTAGTTAATATTTATTTTTTTTTAATTTACTGAATTAAGTAAAGAATTTAACAAATAATTATTTCATGTTTTACCACTAAAATTTCAGTTGGATTTGTTTCCTTTATAGAGCTAGCTGTGGCTCTAGCAAAAATGGAATTTAGATGGCTTAAGGAAAATATTCACAAGGTTTTATTCATTTCCAGAGTTAGCAATAAAAGCAAACTTCTCAACAGTAATTTACCCAGTGAATGACAGATTCTTTGAGTTCTGCACATACGGATGAGTCATCACCAAAGGATGTATCATATAGTGAAAAACAATGCTTATATCTATAAAGACTTTTTACATAATTTGCTTTAAAAAAGGATGTTAAATCTGAATATATAATTGATTTTGTTATTGCAAAAGCATTTGGTAAATGGAAGAAAACAGTGTGATATTTAGAGTGGTAGAATTCCAACTCATCACAGGTTGAAAATTAAAGTTCCCAGATATCTTCTTATAGTAAGCTGTTTATGAGGTCTGTGACATGAAGCTATTTTAAAATTCAGACCATAAATCAGAAGTAGTCATTTTGAAGACAGAAAAGGAACTGGTAAACTCTAATTCCAGTTTTTCTGTTTTCTGCAGATAGTAGCAAAGCATTTCCAAATTGCAACCATCTATTCTTCTCCCCTTCACTGAGTACACATCTTTCTCCAGTCTCCCAAAACACTCCCAAAGTAATTTCTTCAAACTTTTCCTTCTCCCAGTATCCAGTAATTTCTCAAGGTGAGGATGTGAGATTTTTCCATCAGAATCATCAGAAGGGGCCTGTCAAAATAAAGATTCCTGGGCTCCACCCCAGACCAACCGAATCAGAGTCCGAGGGAGTAGGGGCTGAAAAACGTGCATTTTCACCAGCTCTCCAGGTGCGTTGGGAAGATCCCCTGGAGAACGGATAAGGCTCCCCACTCCAGTATTCTGGCCTGGAGAATTCCGCAGACAGTATAGTCCATGAGGTGACAAAGACTCGGACATGGCTGGGCAACTTGCACGTTCACCAGGTTATCCCACTGCACATCTGGAGTAGGGGTTACTGTTTAAAGCAATGTCTACCTCAGAAGTCTCATCAAATCTCATTAAATATATATTAACATAATATATATAATATACATATGTATATATAAACCTTAGACTCATTTTTGAAATTGTTTGTTTCTCTAACTTCTGATAAGCAATATTTCAGCTAAAGAAAAATGAAACCAAATTTGTCGTATTTTCCACAAAAGAATCTCCTCAGCTTCTTTTTATCAGTCTCCTAGTTACCAACTATTTAAACACTTAAAAATAAGAGTCACCTTAGGACACCCCCGACAGTCCAGTGATTAAGATTCTGTACTTCCAATCCAAGGGGCATGAGTTCAATTCCTGGTTGAGGATCTGAGGTCCCACCTGTCATTCAGTATGGCCCAAAAAGTATTTTAAAAAAAAAATCATCTTTGGCCTTTGTCCTCACACTATAAATCAAATTTGTCACCAATCATGTATCTTCTTCTTTCATTAAACATCTGATTATAGCCAGATTTTATCTTTAAGTCAATTGCTATTACCTGAGCCCCTACTATATGCTAGGAAGTGGTGATATAAAGGATCAGACCTGATCCTTGAGGAGGAAATGGCAACCCACTCCAATATTCTTGGCTAGGAAATCCCATGGACAGAGGAACCTGGTGGGCTACAGTCAACACGACTACATAGAGCTGGACATGACTTAGCAACAAAAACAAAACAAAATAAAACCTGATCCTTGCCTTGATATGCTTACAATTGAACTAGCATGAGAATCCAACAAATAAATAATTCTCTGTGCTGAGTGCGTGTGTGTATGCTAAGTTGGTTCAGTTGTGTCTGACTCTTTGCGACCCCATGGACTGTAGCCTACCGGGCTCCTCTGTCCACAGGACTTTCTAGGCAAGAATACTGGAATGGGTTGCCGTGCCCTCCAGGGGATCTTCCTGACCCAGGGATCGAACCTGCATCTCTTATGTCTCCTGCATTGGTGGATGGGTTCTTTACTGCTAGCTCCACCTGGAAAGCTCCCTATGCTAAGTGCTATGGTGTAAACATGCCAAAACGATCCCTTTGGGGTCTGTGAAAGGTCTAAAAAGGGGGAAACGTTTCTTTTATGAAAGATAAGTAGGCAGAGAGTGAGAAAAGCCCATTCAAGAGAGAAAAACGGGAGCAAGAACACAGTGATATAAAAAAGTGACATAAAAGTTTATACAGAATAGTTCTTTTTTCTAGTACATGCTAGGGAGTGATTGTGGTATAGCCATAAAGGTGAGCCTTGCCCAAGTTATAGTGTCTTATTTGACATGCCCAACAGTTTGGATTTGTTCTGTAGGCATTGAAAGTCACCAGAGAACTCCATTTTCTTTGTAATCAACTTATTATATTTATGAAAAATATATATGTAGGAGTTTAAAAGTCATATATTATCACAAGGCTTAAAATAAAATCAGTATGTTCTCTATTCCATCCCTCTCCATCCGCATGTCCTACCTTTCTTATTTAAAGGTGCTACTCCTAGAATTTGCAACCATATTTCAATGTAAGATGGAGCATTGAAGAAATTTCACTGTGAAATAACAAATATCTGTGAAATTACAAATATCAGTATCACTGAGTCTATTTTTTTCAGCTGATCTCTTCTGCAAGGAGAGGTTTTTCTGGTCGCCTGCCCAAAGGAGGAAGGGGAACCACGCTTGACTGTTAGTTACACAGGCTCTGACTCATTCATCTCATGTTCTACATACTTGACTTTTCTCTGGACAGCAGTTTCTGATGCTTAACATGACCAGAAGACTTCCTTTAATCTTAAGTTATGCCAATTACTTGCTATCAAATAAATTATTACATTAGTTTTAGCTTTATACTTTGAAGATTATAAGTTACCTAAATTATATATAGCAACTGTACCTAGTTTCTATGAGACAGATGAGGAAACTGAATAGAACTGCAGTAAGAGTGCAGATTGGGAAATGCTGAAGTCTTCTAATGCAGATGTCAGTAATCTATGGTCCATAGGCCAAATCTGCTTCAGCACTCACTTTTCTACAGTTCACAAGCTAAGAATGGCTTATATTTTGTAAGTTGTTCAAAAAAATTCAAAGAAAGAAAAAAAAGTGAAGTCGCTCAGTCACATCTGATTCTTTGAGACCCTGTGGACTGTAGCCTACCAGGCTCCTCTGTCCATGGGATTCTCCAGGCAAGAATACTAGAGTAGGCTGCCATTTACTTCTCCAGGAGATCTTCCCCACCCAGGGATCAAACCCAGGTCTCCCACATTGCAAGCAGACACTTCACCCTCTGAGCCATCAGGGAATACTATTTCATGATGCAGAAAAATTATATGAACGTTAGCATTCTTTAACGTAATTTTATCGTTTGCCAAGTTTTATCGAAATATTGCAGTGTTCAATTTTTACATATTATCTGTGGCGCCTGTTATGTTACAACTGTGTATCTGAGTAGTTGTGACAAAAACTGCATGGCTTACAAAGCCTCAGCTATGTCCTACCTGACTCTCTTTACAGAAAAAAATATTTACTGACCCTTTTCCTTGAACAATTAGTTGGAGCAATGTAAAGAGCCTCAGGTATGAGGATTAAGCGCAGGTTATCTGGATAAAGAAAATAGATCAGTAGTAGAGAAACTGGGAGGAAATAAATTAAACTTGTTTTCTGCCTCAAGTTTTTTCTTCAATGATTTCTAGTAGTCATCATTCTTCTGGTTAATGTTAAGTCACAGAGCATTGTTGTTGTTCAGTCGCCCAGTCATGTCCGACTCTTTGTGACCCCATAGACTGCAGCAGGCCAGGCCTCCCTGCCCCTCACCATCTCCTGAAGTTTGCCCAAGTTCATGTCCATTGCATCAGTGATGCCATCCAGTCACATCATCCTCTGATGCCCTTTTCTCCTTCTGCCCTCAATCTTTCCCAGCATCAGGGACTTTTCCAGTAAGTTGGCTGTTCGCATCAGTTGACCAAAACGCTGGAGCTTCAGCTTCAGCATCAGTCCTTCCAATGAGTACTCAGGGTTGATTTCCCTTAGGATTGCCTGGTTTGATCTCCTTAACTATCCAAGGGACTCTCAGGAGTCTTCTCCAGCACCACACAGCATTAACCCTGAGCAAATTTAAATCATTAATATTTCTCCATGGAACTCTCCATTTGAGCTCCCCATATCATTACTGTCTATACTACTTACCAATATATCTTTAATTATCTGCATCAGTTCAGCTCAGTCACTCAGTCATGGCCAACTCTGCGACCCCATAGACTGCAGCATGCCATCCTTCCCTGTCCATCACCAACTCCCAGCACTTGCTCAAACTCATGTCCAAGGGCATCGAGTCAGGGATGCCATCCAACCATCTCATCCTCTGCCATCCCCTTCTCCTCCCGCCGTCTATCTTTCCCAGCATCAGGGTCTTTTCAAATGAGTCAGCTCTTTGCATCAGGTGGCCAAAAGACTGGAGTTTCAGCTCCAGCATCAGTCCTTCAAATGAATATTCAGGGCTGATTTCTTTTAGGATGGACTGGTTGGATCTCCTTGCAGTCCAAGAGACTCAAGAGTCTTCTCCAACACCACGGTTCAAAAGCAATTTTCGGTGCTCAGCTTTCTTTATAGTCCAACTCTCATATCCACACATGACTACTGGAAAAACCACAGCTTTAACTAGATGGACTTTGTTGGCAAAGTAATATCTCTGCTTTTCAATTTGCTGTCTAGGTTGGTCATAACTTTCCTTCCAAGGAGTAAGCGTCTTTTAATTTCATGACTGCAGTCACCATCCGCAGTGATTTTGGAGCCCCCCCAAAAAAAGTCTGTCACTGTTTCCACTGTTTCCCCATCTATTTGCCATGAAGTGATGGGACCAGATGCCATGATCTTAGTTTTCTGAATGCTGAGTTTTATGCCAATTTTTTCACTCTCCTCTTTCACTGTCATCAAGAGGTTCTTTAGCTCTTCTTCGCTTTCTGCCATAAGGGTGACGCCATCTGCATATCTGAGGTTATTGATATTTCTCCCGGCAATCCTGATTCCAGCTTGTGCTTCATCCAGCCCAGCGTTTCCCATGATGTACTCTGCATATAAGTTAAATAAGCAGGGTGACAATATACAGCCTTGACGTATTCCTTTCCCTATTTGGAACCAATCTTGTTCCAGGTCCAGTTCTAACTGTTGCATATTTACATGCAAAGGACCAGTTTTTCGAACTAACTGTAAAGCTTCTGGTGTTTTTTGTTTTTTTTAAGGGAAACTGCTCTACCCTCTTTCATTTTCTTATATTTCTAAGACCTGGAATGAGGTTCTTATTTACCATGCTTATGAATGTTGAAGGTGATAATGATCTCCTGGACGTTACTTGTACTTTTTTCTCATAGGAAAGAAAATAAATCCTACAAAAAATATATTTCCAATTATAAGAATTCCAACAAGACAGACTTTGATGGAGCTGAAACTTTCAGAGGAATAGCACAGTCTGGGAATTTGGAAAGTATCCAATAGAACATGTGTTCTTTGGCTGAAGAGTTGATGAAAAGAGACCTTGAAGCTCTGTCTTGATTTCCTTTCTTTGGGACTCCAGCCGCCCCCTAAGACACACACACACACTCTTCAATCATTCCATCCTACTGTATTCGAAGTCAGAGAGAAAACTTTTTGACAGTGAAATGAAAGTAGAGGAGCTTTAAAATGAGCATGCACTAAGATGTGGAGTGAAAAGAAAACAAAATCCAAAAATACTTCAGGCTTGTGTCTCTGAATTTCACCCAGGATTCTGAGGAAAGAGTGAGCTGCAGTTTTCATTTAATTCAATAAGACACCCATTTGGCAGGGTTAACCTTTTCCCTTTTGTGTCTTCATTGTGACTTAGTTGATACAAATTGCTTTCATTAGGGCATTAACAGGCTTCTGGCTGTAGTCTCAAATGGAACCTGTTGTAGGAGTTCAGTACACAAGTGGTCAGGATGCTGTTAACTGTAGTTTAACATTGGGAAGGAAGAGATGCAGGCTTATAAATGATTGCTGAAAGTGTCTGTCTGAATGGAAATTCTGGAACCTTAAGGGATCAAAACAGAATCATAGGTTACACACCTTTCTAGTCTAAGACAAGATCACTGAAGACCTTCTCAAACTTTCCTCAAAGACATCAGCTATATACTGTATATAGGAAGGCCTGGTATATTTGATGCTAATATATTTCTCTAATGTGACCAAGTAAGAGTAAAGTTGGAAGAAATGGAAACAAAATGTGCTACATGGGCTGAAGGATTTGACAAACGGAACACAACAGAATGCCTAAGGCTCTGAGACAGACTTTAAGGAGTGATAGGCCAGAAAAACAAACTGGCAATTTTTCAGAAATTATAATAAAGATTAAACTCTCATCATCTCTTCCCCCATAATGCCAGCCGACTGACGATGCAGAGATGCCAAACTGCTTTGGAGACAGTTCTCCTAGCTTGACTCACAAACAGAGGATGACATAGATCCAAGATGTTTGGCACTTTGCTACTAATTTTGGAACTCAGATGTAAGGAAATACTTCTTCAGTTGGCTCAGTAATCCCACTCAAAACACAGATTATAACAATGGATACATTGAGCATCCTCCATCTTCATAACAACTGAATATCCCTCATTATTTGAACCATGTCTAGGCTATAAACTACAATAATGAAGCTGAGAACTTGGCATGTGCTAGGCACTTGGTAAATATCTTTCCAACAAATGTATGGATGAACTACTAGCTAAATAACTGGAGGTCTCAGTATATGGCTGCATAAATCCTGTCAGTGCAGATAAAACAAAGCCTAAAAGAGTTATCACAGATAAAGGTAAATATTTTAAAGATGAGGTCCAAGCAGATTTGCTTGTAGTATTCTATATGGGAGAGTTCTCGGTGAACACATTTCTAATTGTGATAAAAATATCAGCAGCACATTAGAGAGAAACATTCATTTATTTCTCATCCAGTAGACTTTACCAAATTAGTGTCTGTTCTAATCATTACTGTTTGATAGATCCTGTGTATTAAAAAAAAATCAATGATTTCTCCTTGGAAAGAAAGGGATTTGGATATTGCTATGGAATCTTTCTTCTCTTCATTTGGGTAACATTTTGATCTTCTTTGGAATAACACACATCAAGCATCAGTTCAGTTCAGTCGCTCAGTCATGTCTGACTCTGAGATCCCATAAACTGTAGCACACCAGGCTTCCCTGTCCATCACCAACTCCAAACATAGCATGGAAATATTTTTCATCATTTTATGGTGTGAATGGTACCTAGAATTTGGAAAATATGCTATTCTACGTGAAAGTTGAGGAACTTGCTTGAAGATACACAGAAGAGTACAGACAGGACAAAATTATGTGTCCCAAGATTTTAATCTGACCCTAAATTCTTTTGCTCAGAATAATGCTCAGCACTAAATCCTTTAATTCTGAGGAATAAATACCCATCTAATCTAAAAGCCACCTTTCTGAAATATCCTTTTATAAGCTTCATTAATTATTTTATTTCCACTCCTGGAAAATAACGCTGTTTCAAGCATGACAAAATCAAATGTATACAGGGGCCAGGCAGGTAAAACACATAAATGAAGTGATGTGACCAGTGGTAAGCGACCCTAAGCCCTGGTTTCTGGGAGATGAAGATGATGAGAACTCTGAGAAGCTGGAGATTCAAACCCAACGTTGAGGATCCAATTTTCTAAGAGAGGGCAGAAATTCAGATTTGTGTACAAGGCTTTTCAGTTTCATTGTGTTTATTTGGGGAACTAATTAAAATGTAAAACACTGTCCAGGCCAAAACCGCAGACCAAACTAAGCATGTCTGTGGGCTGCATCTAGCTAGAGGGACAGCTCACTTCCTTTTTATATTGCCAGATTGAGCTGCTGGGGGTATTTTGCTTTTGGTTTAGATTGGCTTCTAATTTATTGGCAATAAATTAAATTAAGGAAAGCACAGGAATGTATTCAGTAATGCCAACATAGATGGACTTGTACAGTCTCCCAGGATGAATACACAGCAGGAAAACACATTTGAAGTTGAGAGGTAGTGTTGTGTGCTAGTTAAGTAGATTAGCTCTGGATCCAGCTCTCTGGGATCTTTGACTTACCAGCCATGAAACCTTGGGCAAGAGATGTAATTTCTGCATGGCTCAGTTTCTCATCTCTAAGATGGACATAATGACAGTTATCATGACAGTTACATGAATACACACACACAGTACTCAAAATCTAAGTTGCGAGAATGCGTGCTCAGTCACTTCAGTTGTGTCCAATTCTTTGTGACCCTCTGGACTGTAGCCCAGCAGGCTCCTCTGTCCATGGGAATCTCCAGGCAAGAACGCTGGAACGGGTTGCCATGACCTCCTCCAGGGGACCTTCCTACCCAGGGATCTCCTGCATTGGCGGGTGGGTTCTTTACCACCAGCTCCACCTGGAAGCCCAAAATCTAAGTCAGTGCTATCTACTTATTTGCTATTATTTATGAATCACAAATCATAGCACTGTTGAAAAGTAACAAATGTTTACAGGTCTATGTCGCATTAGACAACTGCTTACTCCACAAGTGGCCTCAGGAAAGTTTCTTCCTCAGACAGAACAGGTGTGAGAATCAGGCTGCTTGTGGTAAATTCCCACTATTTTGTCCTTAACACCAGATGCCACCACTTCTTGGAAATGTCATAACTGCATATTTCAATGAGAGGAAGAAAACTTTTGAAACACCAAAAACACTAGCAGTTAATAATGTTATCTTTTCACTTTTCCCTTTTTTTTTTTTTTTGGAGATCACCCATTTTAAAGTCAGAGACATTCTATTCTGTTCCAGAGTTGAAAGGCAGAAAAATCAAAGGACTTTATTTTCCTTTTTCAGGTGATTGAAGCATGAAACTTATGACAGATGCTTGAGTTGGATAGAAGTTACCATGCTAATTCATTCAAGACTGTTTTCACATTCTGAAGGTTTTTGTCTTTTTAAAGTGCACCCCCCTCCCAATTTTTTGGAATGCCTAGAAATAGAGAAAACAGAAGGTCACATGATATCTTATCCATGTTACTGAATCAAGCATATTTTTTTAAATTTCTTTCATTTATTTGGCTGCACCAGGTCTTAGTTGCAGCATGCTGGATCTTCAGTTGCGTATGTGAGCTCTCAGCTGTGGCATGTGGAATCTAGTTTCCTGACCAGGGATTGAACCCCAAGCCTCTGCATTGGGAGCATGGAGTCTCAGCCACTGGACCACCAGGGAAGTCCTAATCATATGTTTTTGAATAGTGAATGATGACACAAAACTCATTTTCTGTGGCACAAGCACATTTGCTCACCAAAGAAATTGAAGGTACACTACCCTTTAAAGATTGCATAACTTTGCTTTTTATTTCCTATATTCCTGCAAAGAAATTAAAATTGCCAGGTCCACCATGTTTTTCATGCTATCAAATTCTTTCTTCCAAAGGCAGGAGAGAGAAGTGTGAACTCTCAGAAACGATGCTGGCCAAATTTATCAAGACTGAGAACATCTATTTCCACTCTGATCTTCTCAAGTGCTGCTAGGCAGTGGCCTGATGCTCATGTGAAACCCAACCCAGGAGCCAAGAAAAGCAGATGTGCTGAAGCACAGAGCCACATTATAAGATGGGAAGGCACATTAGAAATAATAGACTCCACACACCACCTAACCCTGCACTTAACAATGAAGTTCCAATGCCCAAAGAGAGATGCAATTTACAAATGTGCAGCTAGACATCTGGGGGCTGGCAGACAAACCTAATATTGCCAATTGATTAAAATATTTTTTCTATCCTATACTGTGTCTACATGTTTCTAGAAGTGTATTAAAATTAGAGATGTATAATGTATAACAACATTAACTGTTTTTCCTCTCAAAACTATTTGAAAATTATCAGTTTTTCTCAAATATGATGGCTGGATCACCTGTATGCAAATCACCTGATGTCTATAGAAATGCCAGATCCCCCAGCTCACTCCAGATCTACTGGGTGAGGAGGAGATTGGCTACGTGCACTTTCAGTACACAACTCAGGGAACTGTTATAAAAAATAAAGTTTGAGAATCATTGATGTCTGTGATCTGCAATGTACATAATCCAGGTGGGATGGTCAGAATAAGGAAAAACATTCCTACTTAATTTATTCAAAAATTGATACACTTTAAAATCTCAAACTTGAGTGGTTAAACTTATTTAAGGAAGAGCTGTTTTATAAATTCTAAATGTGTTCTCGCCTATGTGTACTTAGTGATTTTTCATAGTCACTTGCTCACCTGGCTTTGAATTCTGGGGAGGGACCCAAAATGAGTCTTCTTACTCAAAAGTCAATGAAAGCAGTTGGCTCATATTAGGTTGCATGCCGGGGTGCTCAGCTGTGTCCAACTCTTTGAGACCCCATGGACTATAGCCAGCCCGGCTCCTCTGTCCATGGGATTTTCCAGGCCAGCATACTGGAGTGGGTTGCCATTTCCTCTTCCAGGGAAATCTTCCTGACTCAGGGATCAAACTCCTGCGGCAGGTTCTTTACTGTTGCGCCATCTGGGAAGCCCTATATTAGGTTAAGGAGTTGTATTTTCCTGCACTTAAAACAGACCTACAGCTCAAATTTAATACTGTTTCTGAAAGTAGAGCGTACATACAGGCCAGGGCATTTCAAACCCAAAGAATGGCATAGGAACTATAATCTAAAGATAATGCTTCTGTAACACACTGCTTTTCTTTGTAAGTAGAAGTGTTAGTTGCTCAGTCGTGTCCAACGCTTTGCAACTCCATAGACTGTAGCCCGCCAGGCTCCTGTGTCCATGGAATTCCCCAGGTGAGAATACTGCAGTGGGTAGCCATTCCCTTCTCCAGGGGATCTTCCCGAACCAGGGATTGAACCTGGGTCTCCTGCATTGCACTCAGATTCTTTACTGAATGAGCCACCAGGAAAGCCCACGTTTCCTTTTAATTCAGTCCTTCATGTAAAAAGAAACACCGTAATTAAAATTGAACATTTACACAGGTTAGAGTTTAAATTGTATATCAAATTTAGAAACATGACAACTTTTAAAACACATTAAACCAGCAAGTGGCATTTCAAATACAGAAGATCCACAGACCAACTTTTAGAATTCGAACTTAAATTTGGCTCTCTTCTTTGTCCCTCAGCCACTATTTCCCATCAATATCATTCAGAAGAGATTTGGCACTCTATGGGTGAATTAGGGTGGGGGGTTTTTTGACATTCTAATTTAAGACCAAAAATAAACAAATTTTGTTTTAATTTAAAACAATAATGACTGGTAAATCCCAAGGATGTACGCTCAGTGTTTCATTATAAAGGAGCTATTTTTCCTTGTTTTCTGAAAATGAATATAATATTACATTGTTTTGCTATTCATATTATGGTAAAATCTCTCTATTTGTTACATTTCCAGGATGCATAGTTCATTTTTATTATTTCCACATTAAACTAGAGCTGTTTTCTTGATGACAGCTATTCCATTTAGACAACTAGATACTCGGCACTCTTATACCCCTGATATTTATATCTTTTAGGAAACAAAGATATTCAAAACAATAGTCAAAACTAATTTAACAACCATCTAGAAAAATGAAGGAAGTGAAAAGTATCTTTCTGAACTACTATCACCAGTCCATTTAAGATGATGAATATCTATAAAGTAGGGTTCATTGTGTGCAATTTTCATCACTTTTTCCATGCATTGCTTTATGTTGTCATATAAAGCTACAGCCATCTGTAATACTGTGACAGTTAGAACCGGACATGGAACAGACTGGTTCCAAATTGGGAAAGGAGTATGTCAAGGCTGTATATTGTCACATTGTTTATTTAACTTCTATGCAGAGTACATCATGCAAAATGCCAGGCTAGAAAACTCACAAGCTGGAATCAAGATTGCCTGGAGAAACATCAAAAACCTCAGATATGCAGATGATACCACTTTAATGGCAGAAACCAAAGAGGAACTAAAGAGCCTCTTGATTGAGGGGTAAAGAGGACAGTGAAAAAGTTGGCTTACAGCTCAACGTTCAAAAAACTAAGGTCATGGCATCCAGTCTCATCACTTCATGGCAAAGAGATAGGGAAAAAGTAGGAACAGTGACAGTTTATTTTCTTGGGCTCCAAAATCACTGCAGATGGTGACTGCAGCCACAAAATTAAAAGGGGATTGCTCCTTGAAAGGAAAGCTGTGGCAAACCTAAATGGTGTATTAAAAAGCAGAGACATCACTTTGCCAACCAAAGGCCATCTAGTCAAAGTTATGGATTTTCTAGTAGTCATGTATGGATGTGAGAGTTGGACCATAAAGAGGGTTGGGTGCCAAAGAATTAATGCCTTCCAATTGTGGTGCTGGAGAAGACTCTTGAAAGTCCCTTGGACAACAAGGAGATAAAGCCAGTCAACCCTAGAGGAAATCAACCCTGACTATTCATTGGAAAGACTGATGCTGAAGCTCCAATACTTTGGCCACCTAATATGAAGAGCTGACTCATTGGAAAAGACCCTGATATACTGGGAAGGACTGAGGGCAAGAGGAGAAGGGGGCGACAAGGATGAGATGGTTGGATGATATTACTGACTCAATGGGCATGAATTTGAGCAAACTCCAGGAGATAGTGAAGGACAGAGAAGCCTGGCAAGCTATTGTCCATGGAGTTGCACAGAGTCAGACGTGACTGAGTGTGCACACATGCATATCTAAAATTTTATTGGGAAATGAGGGGCAGAGGAATTCTATCTGATTGGCTGACATTTAGAAGAATTAAGACCAATAATAAACCAAAATGCAAGGATCCAAACCCTTCCATATCTGAATTGTTACATTAATGCAAAGAGATGACTTGCTGTGAAATTCTACACCTGGGACCACATTTCTGCACCTGGTCAGCCTCACACTTCTAATCAGTAATCTCTCCAAAGTTCATTCCAGATTAGAGATCAAAGCTAACATTTACTTCTACACATACCATTCTGTGGGCCCTTATTTTGTTTCAGGAGTTGTACTAAAGTCTTTACAATCCTATTAGCTTGTTTAATTATAAATCCCATTTTACAGTTGAGAAAACTAAGAGTCTGTGCCCTTAATAACTGTAGCACATAATTGGAAGCATCTATTTTTGTAAATGTTTTATTTTTTATCCATTTATATTTGGTTACAATTCCTTTTCTTTTGCTAAAAATATTACCTAGGTGAATGGACATAAATATATGCTACCATATTGCAGATAAATAATGTGATATATCTCTCTTAGGTTCCAAATGTAAACATCTGTATCTCTCTAGGAATGGAAAGTATGCTTTCTTGTCGTTGTTGTTCAGTTGCTAAATTGAGTCTGACTCTTTGCAACACCATGGACTGCAGCATGCCAGACTTCCCTGTCCTTCACTATCTCCCGGAGTTTGGTCAGACTCATGCCTACTGAGTCAATGATGCCATCCAACCAACTCATCCTCTGTCACCCCCTTCTCCTCCTGCCCTCACCCTTTCCCAGCATCTTTTCTTATGTAAACAACACTAGTGACTAGGAGTGTGATACCTTTGGACTGAGAAAACATTCCAGTCAATCCTAGCGAGTATTCCTCTACTGCAGAACATTAGTAACAGCTTGTTGTCTATAAACCCTTAACGTTCTCCAAGTGGACATTTGATAATTCCAATTCCAAGGTAAGCAGCAAAGAGATTATGATCTTTACTTTAGAGAGGAGATAACTGAAAGGAGGGGCTCTCTAGTCAACTGATTTACTCAAGATTATATAGTTAAATAATGGCAGAGTTTTTTCTAGAACCTTGGCCTTCATGACTCATTCAATGTTTTTCCAGTAGAATGTCCCTCAAATAACATTTAACTCTCTGACTATTCAGCCTTTATAGCTCACAACCTTTAGGGATTTGATAATTTTTCCAGAAATAAACAACTTTATAAAGAAT
This sequence comes from Cervus elaphus, assembly GCF_910594005.1. Classification (NCBI taxonomy): domain Eukaryota; kingdom Metazoa; phylum Chordata; class Mammalia; order Artiodactyla; family Cervidae; genus Cervus; species Cervus elaphus. Next base: position 30,770,531 of record NC_057840.1, read on the forward strand.
ACAAAATTAAGCTGAACAAAAAAAAAGGCATGGCAGTACAAAACAAAGATGTAATAAATTCCAAACCTATCATAAACAGTTATAAAAATATTTTCTGGAATATTGGATTTGAGCTGTCAAAAAATTTATTCTACTCTCTGAAGATGTAGTTTTTTTTTTTTTTGCTTATTAAAATCCTTGTTTTTCTGTGTTCTGTCTGTGGTTTTGTATCTATTTCTTTTTTCCTTTCTAAGGTCCTAAATTTTCATATTTTACAATTCTAGCATTGATATTAACCACCCATAGTTTTGTCTTTTAATCCAAATTCTCAGTAGGTATGACAAATATACTCAGTCCTGTCTTTGGGCATGTTTCAATCAGATAATGATAAATAGGGTTAATATATAAGTAAAAATATATAAATACATACATACATACATATATATATATGTAATATATATTAATATGTTAATATGTATTACATATATATAATATAATATATAATATAATATATAAAATAATATATATATATATATGTAATACCACCGAAGCCCACCAAGTCAGGATAGCGGACGGGCCAGGCAAACATGCAAAACACGTCTACTATATGTTAATAAACGTTTATAGAACATTATCCTTGTTGCTACAATAAAGGAAAACATACAGCATTATGGATGTACATGAAACAACACTTAAACTAGACCAGAAAGCATAACGGAAAGTTCCTAGAGGGGTAATATATGAGCTGAGATTTGAAGGATGAATGGTCAATAAGAGTTCAGAAAAGATAAGGAAATTGTGTGTTTAAAGCAATAGAATCAACACGTACAAAAATAAGATGTATCATAGACTTTGACATCTTAAGGAACTGTAGGTATTGCAATATGAATAAAGCAGAGGGTTGGAAGGGGACAATAACAAGAAATAAATCTGGAGGGTTTAATAGGGACCAGATTAGAGAATATTAGTCAGGCTCATTAAGGGGAGTGATTTTATCCAAGAAGCAGTAATACTCTTTTAAGGGATCCTTTAAGGAATTACAGGATTATTAAAGGAATAATAATCCTTTAAGGAATTTTAAGAAGAGTTATGATATGGAAATGCTAATAATAATGTTAACAATGGCTAACTTTTTTGAGTACTGATATATTTCAGGAACCATGCTAAATGCTTGGGATGTACCATATCAACTAATTATCATAAGAATTCCATAAGGATATTATGAGTATCTGCATTTTTCAGATGAAACCGTTGAGATAGTACTTACTAGCTCAATAAAATCATAGCCTAGAATGAATTTGAGGGGAGCAAGATTAGAGATAGATAAAGAAGGTATAGGGTTGCTGCATGAATCCTAACCTTAGATGACTGGGACTTAATCCAAAGCAACAGAGAAGTTAAGGAGAAGAAGGGCTGGAGGGGAGAGTGATGAGAGTCAGAACCAAGAAGTCATTCAGATTCCATGTGGGCAAAAGGAAAAGAAAGTAGTGGATAAGAACTCCACGCGTAATGGATAAGTCATCTGGGATGGCAATGACGCCAGAAAGAAGCAAATTTGCAAAGAAACACGTTAGGCTTGAGACACCTGTGAGATACTAAGGTAGAAATATCTAGTGAGCACTTGAATACACAAGAAGGGTGCTCAGGAGAGGCACCCAAAAAAAGGTAATTGCTCAAGCAATTGGAAAATATTTCTCACTCACATGAAATTCTAGGACAAGTATTTCGGGCTGGTGGCTGGCTCTTCCTCATGCAGCTATACAGGGGCCCTGGCTGATGGTAGCTGTTCCGTGTTCAACTTGTGGTTTCTCTAGTCACTCTGCTTAGAGAAAATAGTGGAAGTTTGAGGCCAGATATTTCCTCTTAAGCAAGGAAGAAGTTGAATATGTAACTTTTAATCATCTTCCCCAATGCTAGAACCATGACATGCCCATACCTATTGCAATAGGGCTAGGCAATGCAATCTTTAGTTTAGTGGACACAAAGCAGTTAAAATTCTACAATTGTGGAAGAAAGAACAGCTATAGAAGTAGTTGGAGAGTTTAGCACCATGGAAGTGAGTTAGATTACTTAGGAAGAATGTTTACAGTGAGAGGAAAAGAAGGCCAAGAATGGGATGGACAGATTAATAATCCTTTTCAGTCTATTCAAGAGCCATCAGAGAGATTTCCTTGTCTTTTTGTAGATCTTGAGTCACATTTCTTATATCTTGGCCCCCTGCTTTTTGAGCACTTGATTACCTGACTCTTATTTATTTCATAACATAAAATACTATGGCAAGAAATGACCCCATATTCTGTTACAATTTCAGGTTTATCACCCTCACCACCAACAGTATGCTGTAATCTCAACCATCTGCTTTATCTGTGGAGATCAACCAAAGCATATAGAAAGCATATTATAAAACATTTGTATAACAGATAATTTGTAGGACAATTAATATATTACCTACGCCAGGGTTAAAGGGGCGTAAAGGGAATGAATGATGGTCAAATGAAATTTATCTGATGATCAGATGAAATTTCACAGGCAAACATACAACACAGTTTCAAAAAACTAAGTTTATAAGAAAAGAGGTATCAGATCTTGCTTGGCAACAGTTAACATAAAGACCTCAAGCTTTATTTGACTACAAGATCAATATGCAGGAACACTGGGCTACAGACGCTAAAAAAGTAAAGCAATCTTAGGCTTTAGTAGCTGGTTTGGCACACACAACAAAAAATGTTGGTACATAAAACATTTTACACTGCACAACTGGGAGGGCCATGCTAGCAATTACAATGTATATTCACCTTGAATTCCTCCTCTCCCTTCCACTTACATTCAATTAACATCAGTTCAGTTTAGTTCAGTCGCTCAGTCGTGTCTGACTCTTTGTGACCCCATGGACTGCAGCATGCCAGGCTTCCCTGTCCATCACCAACTCCTGGAGCTTACTCAAACTCATGCCCATCGAGTCAGTGATGCCATCCAACCATCTCATCTTCTGTCATCCCCTTCTCCTCCCACCTTCAATCTTTCCCAGCATCAGGGTCAATTAATATCAGGTCCCACCTATTCAACATTTTAAATATTTTTTGACCATTAGGATATTGAATTGGAATTGGCGATAATGAGTCTGAACTCATTTCTATAAATACAGACATGTATACACATAATGCATAGTATATAATTTTACAGGAAGAGGTATAAATAAACAGGCTAGGGCAGGAAAACCATAAAATAAGTCTAGAACTTTTCATTGTACCAGAAAGTACGAAACTATTAAAATAGGGACATGTCAAAAAAGACAGAGGATCCAGCCTAATGAATATTAAAAAGAAGGGATGAAAGTTTGACAAGCATGAAAATACACAGTTTGAGAGTAATTGCCACAAGTTACTTATTAATGACAAAGAGAAAAAAACAGTAACTTTATAGTAAATTAACCTAAAAACACAAATTTATTAAAGTTATCAAGATTAATGTCACTCATAACAAAGGCAAAAATGATATTATGTGCTTCCTGATGTGATACCCTGAGAAAGACACAACATAACTGCTATGCTATTACAATAAAAAATATGAAATCTGAAGCTGATATCAGGAAATATCAAAGAAACCCAAACTTAGAATATTCTGCAAAGTTACTGGCTTTACTTTTTGAAACCATTAAGACTATGGGAATTCCTTGGTGGTCCAGTGGTTAGGACTGGGCGCTTTCACTACCAAGGGTGCAGGATTGAAACTGCAGAGGAGGAACTAAAAGCCTACAAGCCACGTGTGGCCAAAAAAATGAAAAAAAAAAAACAAAACAAAACTCAAAACACATTAAGACCATGAAAGAAAAAGAAAGGTTGAGGAACTGTTTAGGATTAAAGAAAAGGAAAGAAACATGACAATTAATACAACAAGTGATCCTGGATTGTATCCTGGGTGAGAAAAAAAAGCTACATTATTTGAATAAGTTGTGAACTTTGAACAAAAAAGTAAGAATTAGATAGAACATTGGACAAATGTTACATTTCCTGATTCTGATAGAGGTACTTTGGTTATGTAAGAGAAAGTCCTTAGGAAACACATATTAAAGTATTTGTGCATAAAAAGAAGATAGATGAAAAGAACAAAACTGAAGTAAATGTGGCAAAATATTAAGAATTGTTGAATCTGGGTAGAGGATATAATAAGAGTTCTTTGTAATATGCTTTCCAACTTTCAGTGAGTAAGGAACTGTCTCAAAATTAGAAACTAAAAACGTAAACTTCTGAATCTGACCCAAGTTATTAGCAATAGATTGTTTTCTAACTGTGATAAATATTTCCAATGCAATCTAGGAGGGAGATTCCATCTGCTATGTACAAAGAAAAAAAAATGGAAAAGTATATAAAGCCTTTGGTTTACATTAACCCTGTTGTTCAATATGCCTATTAAAACATACCCTGTACCAGGGAAATCATATCATTATCCAGCAATCATCGGAATAGTCAGCTTTCAATAATGGAATTTCAAAAACTAAGAAAAGTATAAAACTAGATGTAAAAGACTGTTTTAGGACTAAGAGATCTCAATGTAAAAATATGCCAAAGGTGTCACATTTGGGCATTTTCACCTTCAGCATGTGTCTGCTAGAAACAACACTGAATGCTCAAAAGAGAATTCTCAACAGAGTGCTTTTCTCTGTTATAATTCAATGTCACTAGTTACTGGATGAATTTTAAAAGATACCACTTACATATTTTAGTATATTTGTATTCCTAACGAGGATGCTATGAATAAAATACTATTATCCCACTTTTACAAATAAAGAAACTTAAGCAAAGAGATGTTGACTAGCTTTCCAAAGTTCACCTGGTCTGCAAGAACTTGACCTGGGACTCAAACACTGTAGCACCACAAAAGATGTTACCATTTCTTCTTTCTCCTCTCTACCTCTACGTAACTGACATAGAAAGACTCCAAAGGGACTTCCTATTGGTCCAGTGGTTAAGACTCCACCTTTGAAAGCAGGAGGAGTGGGTTCCACACCTGGTCAGAGCTCTAAGATCCCACATCCCTCAAGGTACAGCCAAAATTTAAAACCAATATGAATGACTGTCTGTCAAAATATAAATGAGCAAAACTGATGCAAGAAGAGAGAAAATAAAAAATGCCATGAGAGATGAAAAAGATTGTTAAACTTCACCTTTAAGAGAAAAAAAGGCTCTAAAGACACACATGTTCTAAGAGAGATTTTGTTCAGGCATGGTAAGTAGAAGAAAAGCTATATAGAGTCAGCACAGCTATCCTCTCACCCAAGAGTGTCCAAAAACGTTATTCATACTGGCAAAAATACATTCGAAGCAAGCTAAATGTCCAACAATAGAAATTGCTTAAATGAATCACAGTAGTTACAATGAAATATAACATTTTCAGAGAATGCTAATGATCATAAGAAAATGAATGCCATAGAGTGATCATTAAAAAAGAGAAGTATACAGAATTATTTGAATAGTATGATTCACATATACAGACCTAATATTTTGTATATGTGTGTGTGTGTGTGTGTGTGTGTGTGTACACATACATAGGAAAAAGGCTAGAAGGAAATAAATGTTTGTCATGATTATTGCAGGTTTCAGAGGTTTACATTTGTGTAAGAAAGTGTTAGTCGCTCAGTTATGTCTGACTGCAAACCCATGAACTGTGGCCCACCAGGATCCTCTGTCCATGGAATCCTCCAGACAAGAATACTGGAGTGGGTAGCCATTCCCTTCTCCAGGGATCTTCCCAACCTAGGGATTGAACCTGGGTCTCCCCATTGCAGGCAGATTCTTTATCCTCTGAGCCACCAGGGAAACATTTGTATATATTTGTGTACCTTATCATTTTTTCAAAGCTTTCTAATAGTTGTTTCTATTATTTTATAATTTTTAAAAAGCCAATAACCAACACTAAAAATTTTCAATGTAGTTTTTGAGAAGATAAGAAGGACAATCAATAATAGACAAGAAAACCTAAGATTTCTGGGAGACTGAGTCTACGTTCATCAAATAGGCCAGGAAGTGAAACCTAACCAGTTGAGTCCTAACCAATTGTGGGCTCTTTAAAGAAGAGATTTGGTGAGTCACTGACCAAAAGAGAGAGCAAAGAGTATGAGAGAATTTCAGTCTCACAACCACCCTCACGTAGGCTTCCAATGACACTGGTACCATCTTCTAAGTAAGGGATAGCAAAAAAAGTCAAGAAAAGTGTAGTGTATCCACTGTTTATAAAAACATTCAGAGGAAAAAATCAAAACTAATAAGTCTTTGAATTCAGAAATTAAAAAGAAATGAAAATAGAGCCCTGAGGTTATTCTGTACAATACTGTAATGGTGGATACATGGCATTTTGCATTTGCCAAAACCCATAGAATGTACAACATCACAATAACCCTTAATGTAAATTGTGGACTCTGGGGCATAATGATGTGTTAACTTAAGTTTATCAATCATGACAAATGAGTCACTCTAACGTCGATAAGGAAGATGTATGTGTGGAGACAGCATATACGGGAACTCTCTGTATTTTCCACTTAATTTTACTGTGAACCCAAAGCTAGTCTAAGAAATAAAGTTTACTAAGTAAAAAATAAAATTTAAAAAATGGAATTTTCTTATAAAATCCACCTTTCTATGAAACCACTGAAGGAGAATTAATTAGATTGATTTAATTTGAATTGATTTAATCTTGTTGCATTGAATTGAATTTAATTATAATATGTGCCTCTATATTTTATATCTACATTCCTTAGGAAGTAGGAAAATTATTTTTTGGGTGAGTGTGTACATGTGTGCATGTGCAAGTGTGTGGGCTCACATGTGGATACATAAATGATAGAACTAGCTACTAGAGATAACAAAGTTTCAAGGCAAATGTTTGCCCTTTAAGAAGGTGTGGAGTCTAGCAGAGAGGCAGACATGTAGTCAGGGCCACCTCTACTGATAAACATGCTGTGTATTGCATTAACTCCAGGGGCTATCCACAGAGCTGACAGGGAAATGACTATTATAACTTGGAATTGCTTGTTTGTCCCACATAAAGTTACAAAACAAAAAGAAAGATGGGCCATGGGGGCCTCTGTGACTAGGCACCCATTTCTTGGAGGCAGTGGTGGAGGCTTTACAGGCCAAGTGACGTAGGACTTGAGACTAATATGATGAAAGATGGAGGGAACCTTCCAAGCATAAGCCAAAGCAAAATGGGGCAAGAGAATACAGTGTTCCATGTTTCTGGAAAGTAAAATGAAAGATGAGTAGAAACAAGATATATTGGAGAATTAGTAAGGGACAACATGGCGAAGAGTGAAAATTTTACACTGGAGGCAGGGAGTGAAGAGATATGAAGAGCTTTGAATAAGGACATGATAAGATTAGGTTTTTATTTTAGAAAATAATCTTTCCTGGCAAGAAAGGGTTCCATACTAAAAGCAGGAAGCCAGTGAACTCAACACTACAATAAAATAAGGGCAAATAATGAAGATCCAAAGTAGGGTGAGTGGTGTGACAGGGAGGAGAGGAGGAAACAGACAAAGGGCTACTGAGAAGGCAGAATCCTGGGTATCTAACTGAAGGTGGTGGTGAAAGAGAAGATACACTCTCCTGGCCATGTGTCCGGAGAGGACCATAATTCAAAAAGATACCGACACCCCAACATTCACCGAAGCACTATCTACAACAGTCAGGACGTGGAAGCGATCTAAATGTCTGTTAACAGAGGAATGGATAAACAAGGTGTGGTATATGTATGTACAATGGAATATTACTCAGTCATAAAAAGGAACAGAATTGTGCTGTTTGCAGAGATATGGATAGACCTAGAGATCATTATACAGAGTGAAGTAAGTCAGAAAGAGAAAAACAAATTTCATATATTAATGCACATATGTGAAATCTAGAAAATGGTATAGATGGTTTTATTTGAAAAGCAGTAAAGACACAGATGTGGAAAACAGATGCATGGATACCAAGTGGAAGAGGGGAGCGGTGAGATGAACTGGGAGATTGGGATTGACATATATACACTATTACCTATAAAATAGATAACTAACGAGAACCTACTGTATTGCATAGGCAACTCTATACAATGCTCTGCAGTGACCTAAATGGGAAGGAAATTTTAAAAAGAGGGGATATATGTAAACATATCTGATTCACTTTGCTGTACAGTGGAAACTAACTCCACATTGTAAAGAAGCTATTGTTTAGTCTCAAAGTTGTGTCCAACTCTTTTAAGACCCCATGGACTGTAGCCCACCAGGATCCTCTGTCCAGGGGATTCCCCAGACAAGAATACTGGAGTGGGTTGCCATTACCTTCTCCAAGGGATCTTCCCAACCCAGGGATCGAACCGGGGTCTCCCACATTGCAGGCAAATTCTTTACTGCTGAGCCACCAGGCAAGCCCTATAAAGCAACTATACTCCACTAAAAGTTAATTAAAACAATAAATAGCAAAAAAAAAAAAAAAATGAAGACAAACTCTCAAATGACTGCCCTGGCCACCTGGCTTGGTCACTGGATGGGCAATGATAGTCTTTTCTGAGGAGAAGAACATAAGGAAGGAATCATGATCGAGGGAAGAAATGAGAATGTTAATTCTATGACCAACCTTCCAGAGTAATGGAAATAAAAAATAAACAAATGGGACCTAATTAAACTTAAAAGCTTTTGCACAATGAAGGAAACGATAAGCAAGGTGAAAAGACAGCCTCCAGAGTAGGAAAAAATAACAGCAAACACAACAACTGGCAAAGAATTAATCTCAAAAATATACAAGCAGCTCATGCAGCTCAATACCAGAAAAATAAACGACCCAGTCAAAAAATGGGACAAAGAACTAAACAGGCATTTCTCCAAAGAAGACATACAGATGGCTAAGAAACACATGAAAAGATGCTCAACATCACTCATTATCAGAGAAATGCAAATCACAACCTCAGTGAGGTACCATTACACGCCAGTCAGAATGGCTGCTATCAAAAAGTCTATAAACAATAAATGCTGGAGAGGGTGTGGAGAAAAGGGAACCCCCTTACACCGTTGGTGAGAATGCAAACTAGTACAGCTGCTATGGAGAACAGTGTGGAGATTCCTTAAAAAACCGGAAATAGAACTGCCATATGACCCAGCAATCCCACTGCTGGGCATACACACCGAGGAAACCAGAACTGAAAGAGACACTTGTACCCCAATGGTCATCGCAACTGTTTACAATAACTAGAACATAGAAGCAACCTAGATGTCCATTGGCAGACAAATGGATAAGAAAGCGGTGGTACATATACACTATGGAATGTTACTCAGCTAACATAAAGAACACATTTGAATCAGTTCTAATGAGGTGGATGAAACTGGAGCCTGTTATACAGAGTGAAGTAAGTCAGAAAGGAAAACACCAATACAGTATATTAATGCATACATATGGAATTTAGAAAGATGTTAATGATGACCCTATATGCGAGGCAGCAAAAGAGACACAGATATAAAGAACAGACTTTTGGACTCTGTGGGAGAAGGCGAGGGTGGGATGATTTGAGAGAATAACCTTAAAATATGAATAATACCATATGTGAAATAGATGACCAGTCTAAGTTCAATGCATGAAACAGGGCACTCAAAGCCGGTGCACTAGGACAACCCCAAGGGACTGGATGGGGAGGGAGGTGGGAAGGGGTTCAAGATGGGGACACAGGTACACCCATGGCTGATTCATGTCAATGTATGGCAAAAACCACTACAATATTGTAAAGTAATTAGCCTACAATTAAAATAATTAATTAATTTTAAAAAAAGAATGCCTGTGTGGTATCCACATAGAAATGTTCTGCTGACAACTGGGTATTTGGATAATTTCCATTGCGCTGACATGGAAAACCATTGCCTTCAGGACCCTCTCTATTTGCTACGTGGACACACACGAGAGGACCACGCAACGTGCAGAGGGAGGTGGTCCTGTCAGCTCCGAGACGATGTTCACCCCGGGAGCAGGGAAAGACTGATGCTGGCCCTGAACCAAGGTCAACAACTTCCCCTCTTATAAGGCATCCTTCCTCTGCTGCGGGGCTGCTGTTCTGGAGCATGCTGGCAGGATAGAGCACGCGTCACCTCTCAGCTCAGAGGGGTGATTAGCTAGTGTCTTCATTCGTGCAAATGATCCTAATGAAGCTGAGTACACACACAGTGAGATTTTAAAACATCCAATGAAGAAAAACAAATAAACCACTTGTTCATCTATCTTGCTATATGAGCATCAAGACACACATTTATTATCAATAATACTACTGAATGAAGCCCTCTGGTAGGCATTCCATAAAATTATTAAACACTGTCCATCATCCCAGAGATTCCAGAGAACAGCACTTCAAATATAAAAATGGCAAACAGAAACGCAACCCTCAGTTTTTAAAGTTAACCTTAGAGTTAAACATGAACAAATACATAAATGTGTAAGTATGCAGTTTGAAGAATGGGGACCTCGGAGTTGTAGGCAAAATTAAACAGAGAGAAACAGCCACCTCCCTTCCAAACTACTAAGAAAAACTTCAGTAAGGACACAAAACTTTTACGTAGAATGATGAGTTTGGATTTCTGGGACTAGGAGAACTAGCAATATAAAAGAAATCTCCTGGAAGGGTTTATAGGAAGGGGTGGGATAATCTGATAAAAGGAGAATCATGTCAGTTTTCTTGGGGAGAGATAATATGTTGGATTTCAGAGGCAGAGAGTGGGGATCCAAGTTTAAACTTTCAATGGTAAACCATTTTGATTACTGTTACTGACATAATGCCTGCACTTAATAGTATTTGTTAAATTGATCTATATAAGTTATGAGAGTGTATAAAAGTTACCCTATATTGTGGCTTATTTGATAGAAGTAAAATTCAAATTACATCAGTTTTCTTATGCATTTTTTCCCAGGGTTAATTTGAGTGTTGTTACCTCTATTGTTGCAAGTTTCCAGTTTTCAAGTATAATGACAATGTGCTTAAAAGTGCATATTTTAGCAATTAAAAATACACTTCTATTTTAGGTGAGAAAAATAAGCTGACAAGAGGGACTCTTGAACAACAAGGAAATTATTTTCATTCAAATATCCTTAGTAATTAAAAAGTAAAAAGAGACTAAAAGAATTCATAACATGTTCTGTACTATATTTCTGCCACAAAATATTGGTACAATGAGCATTTTTATAACTGCAACCAAAGAACTGTCACCACTGGGAACTACTGGGGTCTTCTCTTGTGTTGTTTGTTATGACCAGTGCATTCTCTTGGCAAAACTTTATTAGCCTTTGCCCTGCTTCATTTTGTACTCCAAGGCCAAATTCACCTGTTACTCTGGATATTTCTTGACTTCCTACTTTTGCATTCCAGTCCCCTATAATGAAAAGGACATTTTTTGGGAGTGTTATTTTTAGAAGGTCTTGTACATCTTCATAGAACGGTTCAACTTCAGCTTCTTCAGCATTACTGGTAGGGGCATAGCCTTGGATGACTGTGATATCGAATGGTTTGCCTTAGAAACGAACAGAGATCATTCTGTCATTTTTGAGATTGCATCCAAGTACTGCATTTTGGACTCCTGTTGACTATGATGGCTACTCCATTTCTTCTAAGGGATTCTTGCCCACAGTAGTGGATACAATGGTCATCTGAGTTAAATTCACCCATTCCAGTCCATTTTAGTTTGCTGATTCCTAAAATGTTGACATTCACTCTTGCCATCTCCTCTTTGACCACTTCCAATTAGCCTTGATTCACATTGCCTGGACCTAACATTCCAGGTTCCTATGCAATATTGCTGTTTACAGCACCGGACTTTGCTTCCACCACCAGTCACATCCACAACTGGGTGTTGTTTTTGCTTTGACTCCGTCTCTTCATTCTTTCTAGAGTTATTTCTCCACTGATCTCCAATAGCATACTGGGCACCTACCGACCTGGGGAGTTCATCTTTCATTGTCCTATCTTTTTGCCTTTTCATACTGTTCATGGGGTTCTCAAACACAAGAATACTGAAGTGGTTTGCCATTCCCTTCTCCGGTGGGCCACATTTAGTCAGAACTTTCCACCATGACCTGTCCGTCTTGGGTGGCTCTACAAGGCATGGCTCACAGTTTCATTGAGTTAGACAAGGCTGTGGTCCGTGTCATCAGATTGGTTAGTTTTCTGTGATTTTTGTGTTCAGTCTGTCTGCCCTCTGATGTTGAAGGATAAGAGGCTTATGGAAGCTTCCTGATGGGAGAGACTGACTGAGGGAGAAACTGGGTCTTGTTCTGATGGGTGGGGCCGTGCTCAGTAAATCTTTAATGCAATTTTCTGTTGAAGGGCGGGGCTGTGTTCCCTCCCTGTTAGTTGACCTGAGGCCAAACCATGGTGGAGGTAATGAAGATAATGGCAGCCTCCTTCAAAAGGTCCCATGCATGCAATGCTACATTCAGTGCCCCCAACCCCGTAGCAGGCCACCGCCAACCCACACTTCAGCCAGAGACTCCTGGACACTCACGGCAAGTCTGGGTCAGTCTCTTGTGGGGCCACTACTCCTTTCTCCTGGATCCTGGGGCACACAGGTTCTGTTTTAGCCCTCCCAGGGTCTGTTTCCCAGTCCTGTATACGTTCTGGCAGAAGTATGGTGGGTTAATGGTGACCTCCTCCAACAAGGGATATGCCATATCCCAGAGCCCCTGCCTATATTCTTTGCAGCCAAAGACAGAGAAGCTCTATACAGTCAGCAAAAACAAGACCAGGAGCTAACTGTGGCTCAGATCATGAACTCCTTATTGCCAAATTCAGACTTAAATTGAAGAAAGTGGGGAAAACCACTAGACCATTCAGGTATGACCTAAATCAAACCCTTTACAAATATACAGTGGAAGTAACAAATAGATTCAAGGGATTAGATCTGATAGAGTGCTTGAAGAACTATGGATGGAGGTTCAAGACACTGTACAGGAGGCAGTGATCAAGACCATCCCCAAGAAAAAGAAATGCAAAAAGGCAAAATTGTTGTCTGAGAAGGCCTGAAAAACAGCTATGAAAAGAAGAGAAGCAAAAGAGAAAGCAAAAAGGCAAAGGAGAAAAGGAAAGATACCCATTTGAATGCAGAGTTCCAAAGAATAGCAAGGAGAGATAAGAAAGCCTTCCTCAGTGATCAATGCAAAGAAATAGAGGAAAACAACAGAATGGGAAAGACTAGAGATCTCTTCAAGAAAATTAGAGATAACAAGGGAAATTTTCATGCCAAGATGGGCACAATAAAGGACAGAAATGGTATGGACATAACAGAAGCAGAAGATATTAAGAAGAGGTGGCAAGAATATATAGAAGAACTATACAAAAAAGATCTTCACAACCCAGATAACCATGATGGTGTGATCACTCACCTAGAGCCACACATCCTGGAATGCAAAGTCAAGTTGGCCTTAGGAAGCATCACTATGAACAAAGCTAGTGGAGGTGATGGAATTCCAGTTGAGCTATTTCAAATTCTAAAAATGATACTGTGAAAGTGCTGCACTCAATATGCCAGCAAATTTGGAAAACTCAGCAGTGGCCCCAAGACTGGAAAAGGTCAGTTTTCATTCCAATCCCAAAGAAAGGCAATGCCAAAGAATTCTCAAACTACTGCACAATTGCACTCATCTCACACACTAGCAAAGTAATGCTCAAAATTCTCCAAGTCAGGCTTCTACAGTACATGAACTGTGAACTTCCAGATGTTCAAGCTGGATTTAGAAAAGCCAGAGGAACCAGAGACTAAATTGCCAACATCCGTTGGATCATTGAAAAAGCAAGAGAGTTCCAGAAAAACATATACTTCTGCTTTATTGACTATGCCAAAGCCTTTGACTGTGTGGATCACAATAAACTGTGGAAAATTCTGAAAGAGATGAGGATACCAGACCACCTTACCTGCCTCCTGAGAAATCTGTATGCAGGTCAAAAAACAACTGTTAGAACTGGACATGGAACAACAACTTTCCAAATAAGGAAAGTAGTACACCAAGGCTGTATTTGTAACCCTGCTTATTTAACTTATATGCAGAGTACATCATGAGAAACACTGAGCTGGAAGAAGCACAAGCTGGAATCAAGATTGCTTGGAGAAATATCAATAACCTCAGATAGGCAGATGACACCACCTTTATGGCAGAAAGCGAAGAGGAACTAAAAAGCCTCCTGATGAAAGTGAAAGAGGAGAGTGAAAAAGTTGGCTTAAAACTCAATATTCAGAAAACTAAGATCATGGTATCTGGTTCCATTACTTCATGGCAAATAGATGGGGAAACAGTGGAAACAGTGGCTGACTTTATTTTTGGGCTCCAAAATCACTGCAGATGGTGACTGCAGCCATGAAATTAAAAGACGCTTGCTCCTTGGAAGAAAAGTTATGACCAACCTAGACAGCATATTAAAGAGCAGAGATATTACTTTGCCAACAAAGGTCCATCTAGTCAAAGCTATGGTTTTGCCAGTAGTCATGTATGGATGTGACAGTTGGACTATAAAGAAAGCTGAGCACTGAAGAATTGGTGCTTTTGAACAATGGTGTCGGAGAAGCCTCTTGAGAGTCCCTTGGACAGCAAGACGATCCAACCAGTCCATCCTAAAAGAAATTAGTCCTGAATATTCATTGGAAGGACTGATGCTGAAGCTGAAATTCCAATCCTTTGGCTACGTCATGCGAAGAACTGACTCATTTGAAAAGATCCTGATACTGGGAAAGATTGAAGGCAGACAGAGAAGAGGATGACAGAGGATGAGATGGTTGGATGGCATCACCGAGTCAAAGAACGTGAGTTTGAGTAGACTCCAGGAGTTGGCAATGGACAGGAAAGCCTGCCGTGCTGCATTCCATGGTGTTGCAAAGAGTCGGACACGACTGAGTCACTGAACTGAACTATCAATGCAGAACAGGTTTTGCAAAGCATAGCTTGTAATCAGAAATTTACCAGGCTAGAATTCTTTTATTCCTTGCAGACGTTAGTGATAATATTTATTTTAAGAAGGACTTAAAAGCGACTTAACTTTGTAAACTTACAAGTCAGAACAACATACGCTTGACCTTTAGAATTGAATACGTTTTTAAATCTTCCTCAATCTGACCTGAGAGGGATTCACTTCTCGTACTATAACCATATGCTAAATAAAAATACTAGCAGTAACAAAATTGTTTTTATTGAGCATGTACTGTGTACAAGGCATTGTTCTAAATGTGTTTCATGGGTGGAGTAATCTAAGCGTCAAAGTCCCAGTGAGGAGGTACCTTACATGATGGTAAAAGTATGGACTATCTAAGGCTTTAGGCCCTGAAACATTTTATAAAGGTTGCTCAGTCGCTCAGTCATGTCCCGCTCTTTTACAACCCCATGGACTGTAGCCCACCAGGTTCCTCTGTCCATGGGATTTCCAGGGCTAGACTACTGAAGTGGGTTGCTATTTCCTTCTCCAGGGGATTTTCCCACCCAGAAATGGAGCCCTAGTCTACACCTCCTGCATTAGCAGGCGAATTCTTTACCACTGGGCCACCTAGGAGGCCCCTTTATAAAGGCTAATTAATATGTTTGAAAGTGAAACTGTTAGTCACTCAGTCTTGTCTGACTCTTTGCCACTGCATGGACTGTAGCCCATCAGGTTCCTCTATCCATGGAATTCTCCAGGCAAGAATACTGGAGTGGGTTGTCATGCCCTCCTTCAGGGGATCTTCCCAACCCAGGGATAGAACCCAGGTCTCCTGCATTGCAGGCTGGTTCTTTACCATTTGAGCTACGTGTTTGGAGTATTAAGTTAAGAAACTCAGAAACATAAGAATGTTTCTGAAGGGATTTCCCTGGTGGCCCAGTGGGCAAAGAATCTGCACTCCCAATGCACGGGGCCTGAGTTCAGTCTCTGTTCAGGAATCTGGATTCCACATGCCACAACTAAAAGATCCCGCATGCTGCAACTAAGACCCAGAGAAGCTAAACACATTAATCAAGGCTTTTAAAAAGAATGTACTACAGGAAAGCCATGGTAATTGTACTTTAAAGATTTTTAATGGAGAGAAGAAAATTTAGCAGATGAAGAATGAAGAAATTTTACAGCTGAGTCAGATTTGACCTTGAAGAAGAATTCACAAGGAAAAGGATATTGAAAGAAATGGGGAAAATCTGGTAAAAGATAGGGACCAATCTTGCAAATAAAGCTGAAGCAACACATGTTCCCCCATAATCCTGGCTTCTCGTTTGTTTCGTTTGGTTTTTTTTTGTCATTCTATAACTTGGGCTAGGCACAGAGTGTGGGTAGAAGAAAGGGTTCTAGACAGAGCATCCAAGAAACTGGGTTTTCATCTTTACTCTGTCATTTATTGACTGTGTGACACTTTACAAGTCACTCTTCTCTGAGCTTTATTTCCTAACTCCTAAATTAGGGGCAATGTTGTGTAGGTATTGTGAATATTAAACAGATAATATGCTTTTAAAAGTGTAAAATGCTATACAAATGAAGGATATTCTTTACATTATTTTCAGGTTCAGTTACTGAACATAATTCTTTCTTTTCTTGATCCTTCTTTTCTTGTTGGCGTAACAAAGTATCTTGGCATCAGCTTAGTATTCCGTTATGCTAAGCTTTTGAAATTCTTAAGTAGAAAGGCAGTTAGATGACAGAACGCAAAAGCATTTCTGAGCTGGAACAGGACTAAATTCCTGAGCCCACACTTCAACAACCCCTTGACTCAGGTCAACAAGTCTCAAGTCAATAGAATTCTTCGGCCAACCCAGTCCATCACCCATCAGGGAATCTATTCTTGGTGGATGGCTCCAGGCAAGGGATAAGCCTGAATTTGGAATCAGACATAATTAAACAATAGGTAGTACAAATGACCAGCTGAACAAGTCTATGTTGTGGTAAGATATAGTTTATTTTCTGATCATAGTATATACCTCTTGGAGCAGTTTAGGTTAATAGAAGCTTACTGTATATACTTTAAAAAGTGAAAAGTGAAAGTTACTCACTCAGTGGTGTCTGACTCTTTGCTATCTCATGAACTGTAGCCTGCCAGGCTTCTCTGGAATTTTCCAGGCAAGAGTACTGGAGTGGGTTGCCAACTCTTCCTCCAGGAGATCTTCCTGACCCAGGGATTGAACCTAGGTCTGCTACATTGCAGGCAGATTCTTTACCGTTTGAGCCACCAGCAAGCTCTAACCCTTTTCCTTACTACCCTGTCCTGATGAACTGAGCTATAACAGTATCCTGAGGTTTGATATAGCACAACAGTGCATAGGGGAAGCAGAGGTAGACAGTCTGCCTCAGAGTTACAGTGGTGATGGCTGGAATCAGTGGGAAAATATCATATGTTGTGCTCAAAGGAGTGCCGTTACCCCAGACTCAGAGGTAATGGCAGAAAACCATGTAATGTGTCCACTGGGGCAGAACAAAAGGCCGAGCCAAGATCTGGAATAAAACAGGACAGAGCAACTGAGTCTGCAAGGTGGGAATCCAGCCTAACAGAATTATGATTTGTTGTGCCGACACGCAGTGTAGCTTTACTGAGAGAAGGTACAGCTAAAGAGTATGGTGGTCCGGTGGCTAAGACTCCAAGCTTCCAATGTAGGAACACTGGTTCAATCCCTGGTTGGGGAACCAAGATCCCACATCCTGCAAAGTATGGTCAAAATAAATAAATAAATAAAATGTTAAAATAATGAAAATAAAAAGTTTTTCAAAAGAAAGCATATAACTAGAGTATAATATATGTGTGCATATTTATTGGTGTTGCTTTCATTTGGTTTTTGGTTTTTTCCTAATGTGTTGAATCAATATCTCCATACATAAAACATTTCAGTAAATAATTAATTATGGATTATTGATAATGCATAAATAACACCAGCATCAGGCACCATCACAGCAACATCACTCAGACCACCAACTGTGATGCTGAACCTTAGGATTGTTACCGTCTTTTGAGTTTTCTAGTTGTTTGGATTGTGAGCAATCAAGAGTCCATGCAACATTTTCCAAATTACTGATTTAGAAAATTCATTAATCACAAAAAGTAAATAAAAAGTCAGTGCTAACAAAGGAAAAAATCACAAAGGCAGAGATAGTAAAATATTAGGAGGAATGGTGTTTATTCCAGTACTTGGGTAGAAAATCAACTAAAAACTTTGACAAGTGAAGTGAAAATCTGAGAAAAAAGATAACTGACTGCTGGAGAATGGTCAATTAAACCTGGGAGGAAAGTCAAAGTCAAGGTGAGTTAACAGAATATTTGCTATGATGCTGGTTAAAACTTTGATTTTGAATCTTAAAGTTTTCACTGATGAGGTATATCCCTAAATTCTAATCAGAAAGGAAGGGTTGAAGAGTTATATATAAGCATGGGGAACCCTACTCCTCCCACACCCTCAGATGGAGTGCAGAATTGGTGAAAGGCACCACACAAATGTAACTATTCAATATCTTTCTGAGTATCTTCTTTGTCCTTTGGCTCTCTTTAAGTTTGATGATCCACAAGTGAAGAACCTGTGCTTCTTGAAATTGAGCAAAACCCTGTGGGGCCCCTCCAAGTTCAAAGGTCCCTCCATGTCCTCCCCCTCTTACATGTAGAAAAGCTGAGGTCTCCCAGGTCTCCTCTGAGTCACCAAAGAGCGAACTCAAGCAGTTAATGATTAGAACAAGAGAGTCACAGAATCCTTCCATGTTTGATGCACATTCTTGAGTTGTTTCACAGATACCATAACTGCCACCAGAAGGAAAGAACTAACTGCATGATGACCAGACTATAGCTATGACATAGCTGCTCCTTCTGAATCTGTGGCTAGCACAATTCCAAGAAATGGCCTTAAGAGAATGGGATTAACAGTAATCTGTATTTTTGCGGGCATCAAAATAACTGTGGCTTGTACTGCCTGTATATGTAAGCAAACACTAAAACTGCCAGCAAAGAAATGCTGCAGACCCCTGTCAGCATCTTCCACTCTAAGAATATGATGTCCTATGTCAGCATGAAGTTATAGAAGATAGACCTTCACCCATAATCCCATACAAATGTAGTCATGTTTGACTCTGGGGATTTGTAAGCAGCTCTTTGCAGAAGGCTGTCTTGTCACATCACTAAAGCTATATTTTAACTAACTTTCATATGAGATGTCCCCATGCTTAACTAACTTCTGGCCCAAGCACACCTTTCAAATATTTTGCACACACAATGCCTCACATAACCTGCTAATTCTTTTCTTAGATCAAAGAGGTAGAAATGAAGAATAAATGCTTAACAGATGACTACAACTTTTCCCCAGCTTCCTCTTAGTAATCTGGAGAGCAGACTCTGGGAACAAGATAGCATCGAAAGAAGGCTCACGAGGAGTCAGCACTTGCATGCAATGGCAGATGGCAGAGAATCTGATGCTCTATTTTAACAATTCACTGAGATTATTTTCCCCTTTTTCCTTTAAAAACTTTCATGGCTGTACAGAATCTTCAGAGTTGGTTCTGGGACACAAGCCTGCCTTCTCCCCAGGTTGCTGACCTCCTGAATAAAGCAAATTTTCCTTTTCCAACCAACACTTGCTTCTCAAGTATTGGCTTTTGAGTGGTGAGCAGCCGAAACTGAGTTCAATAACATTCCGTTCCAGGTGAGGTCCAGAGAAACTACAAGCTTCCCAGAAAAGAAAGCATCCACCCCCATCCAGTTGGTGAAGCCAGGAAAACAAACATATCAGGATGTAGGCATGGGAAGGCTGAGAAAGGTTCCCTGGTTTGAGGCTCACAACTGGACAAAGGATGTCATATTAGATGGGTATAGCATGGGCGTTGCTCCCTAGAAATCTGTTGATACATGGCTACATCTCAGCAGATGCAGGGAGTAGAGTTAGGCTCCTAAGACCATCTCTTTGTCCTTTGAAAGACTGTGATTTATTTCCTGTGTTGAAGACCTGGTGAGTCAAACCAAGGCTGACAAGTCAACATTTCTCTTTCTCCACCAGGGCAGCATCGAGAAAGGGGACAAAAAGCAAACACCTTGGAATGACTGAGTTTACAAACTTATGGTTGAAAAAGCCCTTAGTTTACCTGAGCTCCTGAGACTAATTTTCCACATCAGCTTCAAAAAAATGGTGGGTGAGCTTCAAGTCAGAAAATAATTTTATCATTTGAAGATGAAGAACATTTCACTCTCTCATACACTGTGAACTTTGTGTCTGCTGCTATAATAATCACGTTTCAAAAGATCCTCTTTCACGGATCTCTGTCCCTTTCCCAAATCTGCTCCTGGATAATTATCTGGCTGCCACCAAAGCAACAATCAGAACTGCATGGTGGCCAAGAAAATCTCAGATCCTATGTTTGCTAATTGGACATAACAATTCATGCTCGGGGGCATCAGGCAAAATGAGACTTACTCTGCCAGAATTGTTTCGGCTCCCATTTTTTGGTTAGCATCAATAGCTCATTCCAAGTTTTTTGATCCCTAAAGCTACTTTCTTGGCAAGTAGCACCCAGTTATCTACCCAAGTATAAGAAACACTCATTCTGCTATATCTGGAGAGACCAGAACTTTCTGTGGGAGAAGATGAGGATTTGTAGCTGGGTAGATCTTTGTGCTTCTCTGAAACGTGATCACTTTGGAATTAATAAGACCAAGTATGAGAATTAATTCACCAGGAACTAGAGGTTATAAACAGATGACAATAGTATTCTGGCATATGATCTTTCCTTTTAAATATCCTATAAACATAAATCATAGCTTGTAGATCAAATTACTGAGAAACAAATAGGTCAATGATATAACTTAAGGTTTAATTCATTAAAATTTGAAAACTTTCAGTTCTTCAGTTACAAAACAGAGGTCCAAATAATCAGCTCTGCCTGGTCTCTGTAGTAGATGCTTAGGTTATAAAAGAGTATTGGGGGAAAAAAGAAAATCAGATTGAGTCTTCAAAGGATTCTTGAAGATTTCAATTTTTTCCTCTGTATACAAAATTTGAAGCAGAGAAAGTGACCTAAAGACCTTCAGTCTTGTAGAACTCCAAATAAGTCAAAGTTCTTTGATTTTAAGAATAGTAGATTTTTCCTAAAAGAGATTAGTGTGCAGTATACTGACAAACAAAACTCACATTTCTATTATTTTTTATTTTTTGGTTTTTGTTTGTTAGTATTTACTATCTAATTTGATCTCTATAGTATGTCTCATCTTTTTCCCACTTCACAAAGGGACATTTATAATATGAGGGGTTAAGTGACAAGCTAAAGGGTTATTTGGCTTGTACTAGAAACAAGAAGGAAGTCCTGCCTTCTGGCCCAGAGCCCATTGATTCATTCTGTCTCAGTCAACTGTTGAATGCCCCAGGGACACAGCAGAGATGAAAACAAAGTCCCTTACAAATAAATGCATAGTGTGTAAGGTAATGAGTAGGCTTGACTTTGCCAGGATTACTTTGGCTTCCATTTTTGAGTTAGTCCCACTCCCTCATTCCAAATTCTCCGACCCCTAGAGCTACTTTTCTGGTGAATCCTCCAGAATTCCCAGTTCTCCACGCAGGTATAAGAAACACCCATTCCATAATACCTGGAGAGGCCAAGGCTTTCTGTGGGAGAAAATGATGGTTGGCAGCGGGACAGAGCTTTTTGTTTCTTTCAAACTTGATTATTTTAGAATTAATAAGAGCAAATATTAGAATTCACAATTAATTAGAATTAAATAGAGCAATTAATTAGAATTAATTCCCAAGAAACTAAAAGTCGCTTCCAAAAAGGGAAAAAAATAAGGAGTCTGGAGCAGATATGGGAAGTACCAGTGTGTATGGTTGTGTGTGTGTGTGTGTGTGTGTGTGCGCGTGTGCACACACACGTGTATGCATGCACACAAGCACATGTGTGTTTGGGAGGGAGGGAGGGGTGAAACATGGGAATGGATCACATAAATATCTGAGGAAAGAGAAATATTGGCCAAAGGTCGGCTAAATTCAGCTCACCTGCTCATGTAAATAAAGTTTTATTGGAACACAGCCACACTCATTCGTTCAGTGTCTATGGGTTTCTGCACTATATTGGAAATGTTGAGTCATTGTGACTGAGGCTGTATGTGACCCATAGAACTGAAAACATTTACTCTCTGGCCCATTAAAGAAAACATTTGCTAACTCCTGGTTCAAGCAGAAGGAAAAACAGGCGCAAAGCCCGTAAGGCACAAAGTGTGTTTGTTGGGTTCAAGGATTAGTAAGAAACCAAGTGGGGCGAAGGTGAGTGAACCAGGGAAGCATGAGATGAGATAAGGACAGAGCCAGCTTGGACCCTGCAGGGCCTTTCTGGGCCACTGCATGGAACTCTGACCTTTATTCAGAGTGAGGTGGGAAACTACGGGAGGAGGATGAGTACCCACAGACATACTCCGACTTACATTTTAAATTGATCACTTTTTAAGAATAGATGAAAGGGGGTGAATTTGGTATATACTGAAAAAATCCAGGTGAAAAATTATTCTGGCCTGGACTAAAGCATGAAGTTGGAAATTGTGAGAACTGGTCAAATTCCTAATACATGAATATACTGTCAAGAAAGTTTTGATGGGATTTTTTTTGGTAAACTTGAAACAGAGGTGTGTGGTCTGTATGGGTGTGTGTGGGGGGGTAGGTAGGGAAGCAGATGATCCAAGAAAACTTATGTGGGCCTGTACATCTGGGTGGACAGTCACCCGTTACAAAGAGACAATTATGAGGGATATAAACTGTAGATTGTGGCTGGAAGTGAAGAATTCAGTTTGGACAGTAACATTTTAGATGTCTTTTGAATATTCAAGTAGCAATGTCAAGAGGCATATATGAATCACATCTGGAGTTCAGGAGAAAGGTTTGAAACAGACATACAAATCTGGGAGTTATCAATGTTTAAATAAAGGTGAAGTCACAGGAACAGAATAAGATCACCTAGACAGTACCTACAGACATCCACAGAAATTTATTTGAATAAAATCCTAAAGGATGATGCTGTTAAAGTGCTGCACTCTATGTGGCGGCAAATCTGGAAAATACAGCAATGGCTACAGGATTGGAAAAGGTTAGTTTTCATTCCCATCCCAAAGAAGGCAATGCCAAAGAATGTTCAAACTACTGCACAATTGCACTCATTTCACATGTTAGCAAGGTAATACTAAAAATCCTTCAAGCTAGACTTCAACAGTATATGAAACAAGAACTTCCAGATATATAATTTGGATGTAGAAAAGGCAGAGGAACCAGAGATCAAATTGCCAACATCCACTGGATCATAGAAAAAGCAAGGGAATTCCATAAAAACACCTACCCCTGTTTCATTAACTATGTTAAAGCCTTTAAGTATGTGGATCACAACTGTAGAGATTTCTTAAAGAGATGGGAATACCAGACCACCTTACCTGCCTCCTGAGAAATATGTATGCAGGTCAAGAAGCAATAGTTAGAACTGGACATGAAACAATGGATTGGCTCAAAATTGAGAAAGTACTATGTCAAGGCTATGTATTACCCTGCATATTTAATTTATATGCAGAGTACATCATGCAAAATGCCAGACTGGATGAAGCACAAGCTGGAATCAAGATTGCCTGAAGAAATATCAGTAACCTCAGATATGCAGATGATACCACCCTAATGGCAGAAAGTGAAGAGAAATTAAAGAGCCTCTTGATGAGGGTAAAAGAGAAGAGTAAAAAAAAAAACTAACTTAAAACTCAACATTCAACAAACTAAGATCATGGCATCTGGTCCCATCACTTCATGGCAAAGAGATGGGGAAAAAGTGGAAACAGTGACAGATTTTATTTTCTTGGGCTCCAAAATCACTGTAGACTGTGACTGCAGCCACTTGCTTCTTGGAAGAAGTTATGAAGAACGTAGTGTATTAAGAAGCAGAGACATCAGTTTGCTGACAAAGGTCCACCTAATCAAAGCTATGATTTTTCCAGTAGTCATGTATGGATGTGAGAGTTGGACCATAAAGAAGGCTGAGCACCGAAGAGTCAATGCTTTTGAATTGTGGTGCTAGAGAAGCCTCTTGAGAGTCCCTTGGACAGCAAGGAGATCATACCAGTCAATCCTAAAGGAAATCAGTACTGAATATTCATTGGAAGGACTGATGCTGAAGCTGAAGCTCCAATACTTTGGCCAACTGATGCCAAGAGCTGACTCATTGGAAAAGGCTGATTCTGGGAAAGATTGAGGGCAGGAGGAGAAGGGGGAGACAGAGGATGAGATATTTGGATTATATCACTGACTCAACGGACGTGAGTTTGAGCAAACTCCAGGAGATAGTGAGTGACAGGGAAGCCTGGCATGCTGCAGTCCATGGGGTTGCAAAGAGTCAGACATGATTTAATGACTGAACAACAACAATTTCAACATATGTGACAGGTTTTGAGCTAAGAACTTTGTATATTTTTTCTCTCATCTTACAACCCTCTACTTGGGTTTTCTTTTACATATGAGGAAATGAACACTTAAGTGAGCAGTCTGACATGACCTAGTTAGTGACACAAGCCAGGTATGCCTGTCTCTGTGATAGAGTCCTCTCTGCTCTGCCAGGACATAAGGAACAGGAAGACAAGAGTGAGCATCAGCTCTGCATATCTGAATACTAAAGGAGGCATAGAGTTTCCCAAGTAGGCTACCCAGTAACACAAAATTATCACCAGATGGGCACCTCCGCTCTAAGTTTCAACTGCAGTGAGAGCCTTCTTAAAGGAAACCACTAGGCTGGTGAACCACGATAACGCTATCATGGAACTTCCTTCTCAACTTCCTGAATTTAACAAACTCTCGCATCATGAAGAAGCAGAAAATTTCTCGTTTAAGACAGATTAAGAGGCTGACACTGCAGAGGAATGCATGCATCAATGTCATGCACTGCATCATAGGCAAGCTGTGGGTTACTAAGGTTAGATGTTCTTGCAGAACACTGGACAAATCCCTCATTAAGTCACAGGAAAGAAAGCTCATGACTGAAAACTGAATATGAACCATTTAAAACAGCACAGAGACAGAGGCTATTACTCAACAATAGATCTGACCCATGATGTTACTGAAATCCTTATAGCATCGTTTTAATCCTCACAAAGAAAAAGTTTCTTGGTTGACCGGTAGTCTCAAACTTGATCTTGCTTCCACTGGCCTCACGGAAGTGCAGTCATTCAGCTTAACATGGAGCATCATGCCTCTGTCTTCCTACAGGCCTGGGCTGAAAGTAATCACTTATTTTACCCCTACAGAAATCAAAAGAGGTTCACCTCTCCATTTTGAAGGGTGAACAGGAACTAACCTATGTGTGCAAGGGCTTCCACTTACCCTAGTTAGGAAGCCACACCTTGAGGTTACACCCTCTTTATGGTTATGAGGAAACCAAGGAAGGGATGTTGTGTTTTGGGGCCTGCTGAACAAGATTGTCTTGGCAAAAATATTTAGGTCATGCTGGTCTGGATGAAACCTAGTCAGAGGTTTTGGATGAATAATAGGGAACTGAGTGATTCCAGTGTCTTTCCTCCTCCACCCTTCATGTTTTCCAACCCCAGGTGTTGCTTCCACAGAAACCTATCCTCTGGGACAAGGTACCATAGCGATAAGTGCATACCCAATGGGAGGGCATTATTAGTATGGAGGAGTTTGAAATGATATACAGTAATAATCCTCAGGAGTCAAAATATGCATTTGGCATTGATGTCTGTCATTCCTTTTACGGATTTTGCTTATCACTGAGCTGCCGTCTTATTGAGTGCCATGAGCAAGTCTGTCATGTTCGTATTTCCCATAACGCTCAGCAAAGTACCTGTCACCAACTGGGTACAGAGCAAATCTTTGTGAAATGAACACCAGTCATCACCCTGCTGGCAGATAAACAGAAGCACCAGGATTCAGACTCCTGATCCTGTCTTCTGGAAACCGCACCAGGGCAGCCCTCTTCTGTCTCTCCCTTGCTCTATAGACTTTAGACATTTTCTGTCCTCAACATCATGATTATTATCTCTCTGGATGTATTTATGAGCCAGGAACAAACAGAACTAAACCACTACAGTGTACATAATCATGTTTCTTGTTCCTTCCCTGTGAAAAGTATTCTTTGTGCTTCCAGCCTGTTCACTTTTTTTTTTTTTTTTCCTGATTAACTGAGAGGATTAGGTGAGTGTCAGAGAGAAGGGAGTAGATGCTGCATACAAGAACATGTCTAAGTGGATTGAGGAAGGGGGATTTGGAGACAGTGAGTAAGCTATCGAGCAAAGGCTAGGATTTCTAAGGAGAGAGGGATCTGGGGTATTGGAAAAACTGCCATGAGGTGGGGAAGAGCAGTGGGGCATGTATAAATAGGTGAAGAGAATGTCTTGTGCTGAGTGTTTTACCCTCCATCAAAGTTTGTCTTAAGAAATCATTCAGGAAAGATCAAATTCCAAGGCTTCAAGAGCTAGGGCTATGTAACATTTTGTAACATTTTGGTGTACTGACGTGTTAGTAGGTTATTTAATGGGATTCCCGGGAGGTCATTTGTGTGCATGTTGGCGGTGGGGGGACATAGTTGGAGACAGGGGACAGGTAAGGTAGAGAACAAAGCAGTGGGGTTGGGGGTGGAAAAAAATATTAACTTTAACTGCTTTTCAAAGCTTACTCAGTTTCTATAACATATTAAATGTGATTAATTGCATAAAGTACAAACTTTATGGTTAGCTCTTCAGTCCACAAATCACAATATGAGAAGTTATTTACAATAAGATTTAAATCCTAAAATAAGATACTGTAATTAAAAATTCCAGAAGCATTATTTCTCACCTCAAATATGGCCCCATTGAAGGACTATCATTCCCACTGTAGAAAGATAATTTGAAATATATCAGAATTTATTGAGGACCTGATTGCTCAGTGTCTAATTTTTAAGAATCTGACAGTATTTCTCTCTTATATTTCTGAATGCCTCACATTTTCTGTTTAAGTGCTCACTTGGTTCAATTTGTATTGTTTTGCACTTCCCTTGAACTTTCCCTTGAACTTCAGTTCAGTTCAGTGGCTCAGTTGTGTCCAGCTCTTTGTGACCCCATGAACTGCAGCACACCAGGCTTCCCTGTCCATCATCAACTCTCGGAGCTTGCTCAAACTCATGTCCATTGAGTCAGTGATGCCATCCAACCATCTCATCCTCTGTCTCCTTCTCCTTCTGCCTTCAGTCTTTCCCAGCATCAGGGTCTTTTGCAGTGAGTCAGTTCTTTGCATCAATTAGCCAAAGTATTGGAACTTCAGCTTCAGCATCAGTCCTTTCAATGAATAGTCAGGACAGATTTTCTTTAGGACTGACTGGTTGGATCTCCTTGTGATCCAAGGGACTCTCAAGAGTCTTCTCCAACACCACAGTTCAAAAGCACTACTGTGGGCAAGCCTCCCCTCAAATAAATGGAGTAGCCCACATAGTCAACGGAAGTCTGAAATGCAGTATTTGCATGCAATCTCAAAAACAACAGAATGATCTCTGTTCATTTCCAAGGCAAACCATTCAATATCACAGTAATCCAAGTCTATGCCCCAACCACTAATGCCAAAAAAGTTGAACGGTTCTATGAAGACCTACAAGGCCTTCTAGAACTAAGACCCCCAAAAGATGTCCTTTTCATCACAGGGGACTGGAATGCAAAAGTAGGAAGCCAAGAGACACCTAGAGTAACAGGTAAGTTTGGCCTTGGAGTACAAAATGAAGCAAGGCAAAGGCTAACAGAGTTTTGCCAAGAGAATGCACTGGTCATAGTAAACACCCTCTTCCCAACAACACAAGAGAAGACTCTACACATGGACATCACCAGATGGTCAACACCCAAATCAGATTGATTATATTCTTTGTAGCCGAAGCTGGAGAAGCTCCATACCATCAGCAAAAACAAGACCAGCAGTTGACTGTGGCTCAGATCGTGAACTCTTATTGCAAAATTGAAACTTAAATTGAAGAACATACGGAAAACCACTAGACCATTCAGGTATGACCTAAATCAAATCCTGATTAATTACTGATCAATTTTCTTTCCCTTGAACTTACTGATCTTTGTCTAGGCACTTTTGTATTTAGTTTAATGATAATCTTACAAATAATATTAAATAGTAATAGAGGTAATCCATGGAATAATGAAGGCTCCTTAATATCTGCCTAATCTATTTTTCTAGAAAGGCCAGAGGTTGACAAAGAAGATCACAACATCGTGGATTCTGCTTGTTCCCAGACAAGGCTTGTTTATTTAGCTGATGATATTTGTCCAGTTCACGCAGGTACAAATGGTAACTGGAATTTCTCCAGAAGTCATAAATGTGGAAATTAAATTGCAACACCACTCTTCTAAGTGCTCAGGCTGAAAATGGGGGCATTATCCTTCCCTCTTCTCTTTCTTTGATACCCTCCCTCATTTCTGTCAGCAAATCTTGGCTCTACCATTAACACATAATTCAGAGTCAGACCCTTTCTCACAGTAACCACTACTTTTAACTGTTCCAAGCCACCATTTGCTTGCTGGGCTACTGCAGTAGCCTGTTAACTGTAGGGAGAATTGTGAGTATAAAGTAAAAAGGGCAGTGAAAAATGGCTACAATATCTCTACATTCCTATTTGGGGCAGGTTGTACCTAAATTTCTGACCAGAATATTTGATTGCAAGAACCAGAAACCTATTATAACTCATGAACACAAAGAAAGAAAATATTGCCAGATTTCCCAAGGAATAAGGATTGGGAACTGGAAAGTCAGGAATGGAGACTTTCCACCTCACTAGAGTTACTTCTCTGGTATAGTTTGTGTGTCTGCTCGGTTCTCCTAGGTTCCATAGATGTCTGGGCACTTTCAGCTTTAATCCCAGCTCTACATGACTTCTTAGTTTGAGGCTAATGGACAGAGGAGCCTGGTGGGCTGCCATCTATGCGGTCGCACAGAGTTGGACACGACTGAAGTGACTTAGCAGCAGCATCTTTATGACTCAATTCCAGATTCCCAGAAGAAGGTGATCTCTTGGCTTGGCTTACTTCAGGTGTCTGCCTTTGAACCAATCAGTTTAGACCAAGACACATGGTCATGGGATCAAAACAGAGGTGTCCAGTTCTAGCATTTCAGCAGGGCCTAGGGGACCCATTCAGAAAAGGGGGCATGAACCGGGCAAACTAACTAATTAACATCTCTACTGCAATTTACGGATAATTTAAATTCAATATTCTGTTAAATGGTGTAGTGAATCAATTATTGTCATGCACACATCCTTTGGGACTCAATAAATGAAAATTAAGTCAATACAAATGAATGCTTAGCAGGTGAGGTAGACTTTGTCTACCTTCCAGAAAGCTTTTGCCAGTAACATAATTTCTTTTTAAAATATTTATTTTCAGTTTCTACTTTATTCTTCTCAATCAGCATCCAGCTGCCCCTGTGAGACCAATAACAGAGCCTTTGTTAGCCTGGTAGCCTTTAAACAAGATAATGAAGATGGGCAGATTCAGCAATGTTATGAATTCTTGGTCTTTGACCTTTCATGCCAAATAATTGAATAAGCTGCCTGTCTTCCTATGTATCAATTTTTTTTTTTACCTTTTAATTTCTATTGAATTAACTGAATATTGCTTAGAGCTGTCCTGACTCAGCTAAATGTATTAATAATACAGCTATTTATAATTTGTCAGTGGTATGTAGTATTACATCATCATCTCCTGGTCCATTCTTCAATAAGCAAGTAAGAAAGAATTCCATTTGGGAGAATATCACAGAAAGCCATTGAATTCTCCCAAAGGCAGGAAGCTATTCAATTGTTTGGAATCGATACACTGACTCATTCAAGCAAACAAAACAAGAATAAATAAATAAAATTTTGTTGTGAGATTACTATGGGTAAAACTAACCTATGTGCTAAATTTTTTAACAAATAATATAAATTATTAAATAAATAATTTTTTAGTCATTTTTATTGTAAACTTTAAATTTCTAATTAATTTTAATTTTAAAATAAAATCCTAATTTAAAACCAATTGATTAGTTGAAACTGATAAGAAGTATCATGAGTTTGAGGATCCCTTATTTTATCTTTGCCATCACAAAAGTAGATATTTGGGAGTGTTGTTGCTTTTTACCTAACAGAATTCTAGATATGTCTCTGAAAGAGGAGAAGATGGATTGCAAGTGTACAAAGCTAACCTACAGTAGCAGATATGTCAATATTCATCTTAAATTGTTTAAAGTTTACATGTCCTCTAGGAACCAAAGTTTTGAGAATGTCAGGATGAGTTCATAATCTGATGAGAGGGAATAAGTGTAAAAATCAAAACAAAATTCCAAAAGTCCCCACCCCTTAAATTGGTGGGGTACTGGCCTAAACTGGTGATCTGTTGAAGTCCCTTTCTCCCCAAGGACCCTGATAGTAGTTTTTCCATTTTACTATGTGTACCTAAATTAGTGCAAACTTTACATTTTTCTTCCCCGGTTTATCCTCCAAAACCCAAAGAAGAAGGTAGTATTAATCTCATTTTACACATGAGGAATCTGACCCTTAGGAAAAGTAAGGAATTTGTCCAAGGTTGCCCATATTACCAACGTCTGGATTGAAATCCATGTCTGGCAGACAACCGAGTCTAGGATTTTTCCACTACTCCACAAAGCCTCTCAGCAAGAAATTGTCCCTTCTCCAAAGAGTTTCATAATCCAGTGATGACAAATCATCCAACAGATATATTTTCAAACTAGGTGAAAAGGTGGATCATAAAATTCTGTGGGGAGGTGATCTCTCTGTTTTGCAATTTACTCCTATGGAGATATACCTATTTTTTAAAAGCTCTCCAGGTAATTCTGACCATCTTTCAGCTGGCTTCTAATGCTTTTCTCCCTCCTCTTCACCTAGCCAACTCCTCCTCACCTGGACTCAACTATGATGAGTTCCCCACCTGCAGGTCTTCTCCTGCCTTCTGCTAACCCTCTTCAGTCCCTCTCTTGCATGATTCCCTCAATGAACTCATCACATTTTTTCACAGTTATTTATTTAGTTCAGGTTTGCTCCCATTTCACTGGGGAGCTTGTAGAAAGCTTTGAGTCTCCAGTACCTAGCAAAGTGTTCGACACTCAAAAAATGTGTTTCACAGAACTAAATCAGTAAACAAAAATTTCAGAGCCACTTAGAAATAGCCTGAAAAAATCTTCAAATTTGTTTTTATCGCTGGTTACACCTAGTGAATTAACTAGGTAATTCAATAAATATTCAATAAATGTTAAATTCAATAAATATTAAAACAATTTTTATAGATTTCAAGTGTAAGACATCGTTCTTGGATGCGGAAGTTCCAGAGTACTACATTTCCCGAAATTCCCGAGGCTCACTAGCCACTGGTTTGTTGACTGTTCTTGACAGCCTGTCACATCAACCAATACCCTGACGAGAATTTCCCTGCACCGAGCGGGAGGCGACCAATCACAAGAAAGAGGGCGGGCACTTCTGATGGTTCAGAAAACCCTCCGTAACTCACAAGCGTCAGGGGCTGGCAGTTGCTAGCTTTGGGAAAGTGTGCTTCTTCCCACTCCCACCTCACGAATTAGAATTCGTCTTTATGGTTTCCAAGCTTTTCTTTACGTTTTTCCTAGTTCCCACTCCTCCCTAATCAAGTACCTCTGCTTCCCATCCGCCTTTCCGTGTTAAACTCACTCTCCGGAAAAGATAACCGCAGCGTGAATCTATCTTTTCAAACTTGAGCTAGGCATTTGTCTGTGAGCATCCAAGTGAGATTGTGACAGTGAAGCAATGGAAAGATTCGAGAGAAAACTTCCTTCTTTCCCCTTTTCTCCATGCAAGAGTGAAGAAGCTACTGGAGATTGCTTAGTGGACAACAGCATTACAGGACGGATTGAAGATTCTGAAATGAGTGCCCGCGCTGTTTACTTCTACCCTTGCTCCCGCCCTCATCTCCACCACCTTAGCGTGCGGACTGAATCCAGGGCTGGTGTGTCACTGGTTGGGGCAGACATCCAGCCCTGGAGCCGGTTCCCTTTGGCAGCCTATCCCCTTCTAGCAGCTACCTGCCAGGTCCACGCTTTCATCCTACCAACAGTAAGAGCTTCAGGAAAGAATTCATTTCCCTCCCACTAGGTTCATCTTCTTTCCTAGTACCTTTCTAAGTCTGTTCATATTCTTGCATCAGAAATAACCGTTGTCTAGACGCTCTCTTTCCAAAATCCAAATCCAAATTAGTTCAAAACAAAGACCATCAATAAAGCGGCAACAATCACTTTGCAGCCAGCAGCCGGGAGTGTGTGCCTCGTTAAAGGGTGAGAATATAAACCCTCGCTTTAATGACCGATTTTGAAATAAAGGTTTCCTGCTGCTTCGTAGTCATCAACATTTTTACTACCCCAGCTGCAGGAGAAGCAGCTGCATCCTCTGGCAGGGCGATTGAGATGGGAGAAATTTAGCCACGGTCTGGGATTTTCGCAGAGGATAATTTAAGCCCCAGCTCCACTCCGGCGGCGGAGGGGGTGGGTACGCGCGGTGCGCATGCTCAGCAGCCCGGCTCCGCCGAGGCCCAGCTGCCGCCACCGCCGCGGCCAGCGCTGTAACTGCGGCCGCCGCTGCTGCTCGGAGCGGGCGTTGGTGTCCTGTGCCGAAGCGCCCTGTGAGGCGAGACGGAGCGGCCGGGCGGGACCGCGGGCGGCGGCGACGGCGGTGCCTGAGGAGGGCAGCCGGGGCTCTGAAGGAGCGAGGGCGGGCCGACCCAGCCGCGTTGAAGCGAGGCGGAGAGCGCGGGGACCCACCCCGGGCGCCCTGCGTGCGATGCCCGGCGGGCAGCGGCGCTGAGCGGCAAGGAGGCCGAGCGGCGAGCGCGGACGGAGAGCCGGCGACCCCCGGGAGGAAGAGGAGGAGGCGGATCCGGAGCGGGAGGAAGCGCTGAGGGACTGCGGGGGCCCGGGCGGACGACGAGCGGCGGGGCCGCGGGCCATGGACGCGGCGGCGGCGGCGGCGGGGGCGAGCCGGGGCGGCGGCGCGGCGCAGAGTCAGCCCGCCGCCAGGTGAGGCTGGGCGGCGCGGGCTCGGGGCGCCGCCGCCACTGCTGTGCCGCCGGGCCGCGGAGCGAGGCGGCGGCGGCGGCGGCTGAAGCGGCGGCCTCGGAGCGAGAGGGGTCGCCGGCGGGGCTTCTGGTCGCCGCTGCTCTCTCGTCGTCGCAGCATTTCCTGTTCGGATTATCTCTCGCTACTCCCCAGCTGCCTCCTTCCCCTCACACTCCCACTCGCGCCTGTTCCTCCGCGTCCTCGGTCGAAGCTGCTCTCGGCCCGGGCCGGTTCCCCTCCGCCTGGGGACGCCCCTTACCTCGGCTCCCGGGGTGCGGGGGAGCCCCGCCGCGACCATGAGGAAATTCAACATCAGGAAGGTGCTGGACGGCCTGACCGCCGGCTCGTCCTCGGCCTCGCAGCAGCAGCAGCAGCAGCACCCACCTGGGAACCGGGAGCCCGAGATCCAGGAAACGCTCCAGTCCGAGCACTTTCAGCTCTGCAAGGTGAACGGAGCGCGCAGCCCCGCGAAAATTGGGGTCGTTCTAGGGGCACCTCGGGCTTTGCGCCCGAGTGACAGGGCTAGAACGCCAGTAATACTCAATACCGCGAATCAAGGGCTCGCTCCCCCAGCACACATTTGCTTGGTGGGCTATTTTGGAGATTGACATCATCTTACTCCTCTTTTCGTTGATTTTCACATGCGGCAATCATTTCAGGATTGCTTCCAACATACTGACCTTTAATTCGTATTCTTAATCTTAACGACTTTTATATGCAAGCATTTTGATAGATCTTTCACCGACTTCCAAGTTTCCTTTGGGAAGAGTGTCTAACGAATGTTGTTTATGAAAAAGCTAGACGTGTTCAACTAGATGTTGGCTCATTTTTACCTTAAAATGTGGTAGGAGACCTGTCACATGTGAAATCACAGGGTCTTGCTAGCCTTGTGTTTGGTGAAAAAGTTAGAAGTGGAATTTTTGCCTGTTAATGGTACGGCAATTGCCATAGTGATGTGTAATTCAGAAAGAATGATGCAGCGAATTAATTCACCAGCTGCTCAATGAGAAATACAAACTTGTGTCGGTATTAATACCTGCCTTCTTCATAAATACCAGGCGTTCGTAAGTCAGAGTTTAAGTGTGTATATACTTTTTGCTTCAGTGTTCTAAAAGTAAGGATTTAATACCAAAATGCAAAAATAGATGCTGGATTTATTTTCATTCTGTTATGGTTGCAACATGATGAGATAGATTTTTGCTAATTCCTTTGCTGAATCCTTAATTAATTATGAAGCGTTTCCCTAAACGTACTTGCATTTAGCATAGAAATTAAGGATGAAGTTATCACACTTGAAATAAGCATGAGTTGCAGTTTCGAATGAATATAGAATTTTGACCACTGCCAACTATAATCATTTGTTCTCAGACATAATAGTAAAAAGAATGTTAAATTTTCTTCTAAAGAGTACCACTGTGATGAGAAAGTAGAAATGTAACACTGAGATCGATTTTTTTGTTGTTGTTTCAGTTTTTACTTGCATAAGTTTTTATGTGATGTAGAATTCATAGTTTTCATAGTTTTTTTAAAATAGCAGTGCATTTATGTATGTTTTGTTTCCGTTATAATTGGGTCTTAATTGGTTCTAGGTTCTAATGTCTCTGTTGGCTTTTCTGTTTTAAAACTTTGCTTCCTGCCCTGGCTGCTGTGATGTCACTTGCTCATGCCTAGACTGTTCGCCATGGATTTCCCTATCAACCCTCGGCCCTGGCCTTTGATCCCGTGCAGAAGATCCTGGCAGTGGGAACTCAGACTGGTGCTTTAAGGCTGTATCCTTTCATTTAATTTAATTGAACTTTTCCCCAGTCATTCTCTATTGCTGATTAGTTGCTTTTCCTGTGTAATTCCAAGGAAATGGTATGATGAGGTATTAATGTGAAGTCCTGCGGTCGTGTTTCTCCCGGTGATGATACATACATTCAGGTTGTGTGTTGCCCGTGTTGTTTCTTGACTCTCAATTTATACATAGCTAAAAACATGTATCCACAAAAGAGTTCTAAAGGTTTGCTATAATAATTACTGTCTTTGCGAGAGGTAGAAGTTTCTAAGGGGAAATATATCTGCTTATAGTAGTGATCTGTTGGACAGACTGTTGAGGATGAAGCTTAAAGACAGTTGCACAAGGCACATTTTATTTGCTTTTTAAAAATATTGTACATGGTAGATGTTCCAATTATGACCTATTTATTATTCTATTGAATTAGAGATTGAATTTGTTTCTGACTTGATCATCTAGAAAAATTAGAAAACAAATGTAAATTTTATATAGTTACAAAGTGTTGCTGTTTTCTAGAAGTTTTAGAGCATTTTCTTAGTATACTTCTCTATTTGCATTATACTGTCTTGATATGTTTTCCCATCATGGTCTACATTTGTGATGTATATGTAAATACTGTGAGGTTTACTATACTCTGAAGTATTAGTATAGAGAATATTTTTTCTGGTTATGCATGAACTATAATTTTATCATAGCATATTTTTCCAAATATCTACTCATTCTTCAAGATCATTTTTTCAGTCTGAACAATGGAGAATATTTCACAATTCCTCTCAAACTATTTAAACTTGAAGTAAAATTGTGTTTACTTTTACTGTGGCATTTACCTACATTGCCCTTATTTTTAAACTTAAGCCTGAGATTTTAAAAAGAAAATGCTTTGTTCACCATCAGCAGGGTATCTGCTTCCTATATATTAGTGAAGTAATATGTTGGTGATAAATAGGAAAAAAAAAAAACACCAGATAATAAACAGAGAAGCAAGGAACTGTGCTCTCCACATTTTCAATTTATCTGCCTCCTGAGAAGGGAAGGGGGTGGGAAGCCTGCATTTGATTTAACAAGTATCTTGCATTTCCTTACCTTTCAAAGCCCTCATTTCAAGGTAGGGCTATATATGGTATCAGGATATGCCTCGTTTCCTTTGTGATTGAAGTGCCATGTTCAAAATACTGATAAAAGTTTTCATTGAATTGTGTTACTAAGTAAAGACTCTCATTCATAGTAAATATCAATAGTACACTCATACCTAGTAAAATGGTAATATCTGACCAGGCTAGATCTCAATTTGTGAGTTTCTAAGACAGTATGTCTAAATGGTTCTTGCCCAAATATCTAGTTGATACTGAAATAGTTTTTGCTTCATTCGTAGATATTCCTATATCCAGTGATCAATACCTTTCTAGTCTAGGGTTCCTATTTTAGTCTTGTGAAAATGGGATTTAAATTTGGGCAGTGTGAGTACTAGTTGTTGAGCACAACTCTGGGTAGTGACAAAAGTGGTGTGTGGTTGGATTTATACTTAATTTATACTTAATTTTTTTAAAACCTTTCTTACTATATTTAGAATGAAATTAAGAAAGGAGTTTACCAAATATATTTCTGCTTTCCCTTTTATGAGATTTATGTGAACATTCCAGAGTGATAAATTGGTTTGCCTACCTGTAATACCACCTAGTCGTTCTTCCTGTTAAGTTTAGGTAGAAGATAAGCTCATGAGCTTTATTATGGCTTTGATTTGTAGAAAATGACTAAGATCTTTTTATTCTTATATAATTTCTACCATATGTCGTTTAAAATTTGTTCATTTCTCCATTCTTTGTTCTGAAAGCTGGGCAGCTATAGTTTATTTCCAAGCCCTTTCCTGATTTAATGTGCAGAGTTATTCTAAGTTTGTTCTTTTGCCCTAGCTCTTTTATGTTTTTCACTGTTTTATTCAGTTTCTTTCAGTCCTTGGTAGCCTATAATACATTTGTTCTAAAAGATGTCTTTAGGACAGAAATATACTTGTAAATCAGAGTCTTTTATTTCATTTAACTGTGGAGCAGAGTAGGAGATTTTTAAAAGTGGGATTGGGCTATTAGAATTTGAATTACATATCTAATTTAACTAATAGAATATCTTCCTAAATGTTAAAGGACTATATTAAGTTCTGTTTTGAGATTAGGAAAAAAATAGGGAATTTACATCTGATATCTAATGTCTGTAGATAAGAACTGTGGAAATCTGAATCCTTAAATAGTATCTAACCAATAATGAGGCAAGATAAATTGAATGTATTTGCTGCATTAATGTATAGCAAATGACTGATCTAATTATATAAACATGCTTTTTGTTCAGCCTTCTTGGTTTCTGGAGTGAATATGAAGTTGGAGTGAACTTGCTGGTAGGAAGCAGGAGAGCATAATTTTATATGCCAAGTCATGTACTAGTGATTTAATTCTCTTGCCATATAGAAGTGGATGCAGTTTGATTCTTCCAAGTAATCTAGGCATCAGAACTGTTGGGATAAAATAATCATTTGTCCCCAAATGGAATACGTAAAAGGGAGAAAAATGGTTCTAACTGAAGAATGAAGGCGTTGCTAGGAATGCTGCTCTTATCCTTATCTAGACTCCTGGTTTACTAGTATAATTTTGAATTACATCATAGTTTGTTGTAACCATGGTCTACCCTGATCTTATTTTTAAGGTATTTTTTTCTAAACACAATGAGGTCATTTTACATATGACATTTTCAAGGACTGTGCCCAAAAATGGAATTTCAAATTTATTGAAGTTTTATAAAAATTCATGAGTTTTTTAAGTATCAGAATTATCAAAGAACCTCATTTTTGTCTTCATGACTTGTGGAAAACATGGTCGGCAGTCTTTGCTTTGATAAGATGTAGTCCTGTCTTTCAGTGTAAGGTTATTGAATGCAGAGTTACAAAAGGCTTTCTGTACATTGGAGTTCATTTAATAAGCACTTATTAAGGGTTAACATTTGATTATGAATTGTGCCCTTATCTCTTGTTCATGTCTTGCCACTAAAGAATTATGTGTCCTTGAGTTTGGTTTTTGTTCTTTCTTTTAAAATGAAGATGCTGTATTAAATGGTTTCTTCAAGAAATAACTTTTTGATTCTAAGTAGAACTACACATGGTTGAAATTAGAATTATTTAGGGGTCTACTTCCCAGGTGGAGCTAGTGAAAGAACATCCTTGCCAGTGTAGAAGACATAAGAGATGCAGGTTGTTCCCTGGGTGGGGAATATCCCCTGGAGGAGGACATGACAACCCACTCCAGCATCCTTGCCTGGAGAATCCCATGGACGGAGGAGCCTGGTGGGCTGTGGTCCATAGGTTTGCAAAGACATGACAAGTGTTTTAGCTGCAGCAGCAGCTACTGACATAACACAAAGTGAAACTACAGTTGAATTTATTGCATTTGACATTTCTGCACATCAGTAGATGAGATTCAGAATGGTAGGAAAGAAGAAGTTGGAAAATTATTCTAGGCTAACTGAGGTCAAAAGTAGAGAAAGGAGAGTTATGGTAGTTTGGAGGGATACTAAAGAGACTGGTTGAAATTGTGATCCTAATTGAGTTGGGAGAAATAAGGAACCAGTTGGTGGAAAAACTTGAGTGTCAACCTGAGTTACCTGGGTGTTGTTCAGTAAGGAATCACTGTAACTATGTGAGAGATAGGCTGTCAGGTAGACTTCGACGTTTCGGATGATTAACAGGGCAGTGTGTCATGGATGAAAAGAATAGAACCAAGGCAACCTTAGTATGTAACTATTAATCCATATGGGTAGCAAAGTGGAACCCAAGCAGGGGAAGTAGAATGGGAACTGGGCAAGACTTGACAACTTCTTTGTATCAGATCTTAGAGGGAGTAGCTGCAGATAAAGGTCTCAAATACTGCCCTGAGGCAATTACAAGACAGAAATGGAAAACTTGGTAAAAGAAGGTAGCAGAGTAGTATTGAGTTTGAAGTTATATCATCTTTTAGTTTATTCCTCTTGCCATTTTGAGAAGGTAGCCTAGACCTATTTTAGCTTAAGAAGTTGGTACAGTTTTATATTTGGTTGCCTTTGGGTTGGTCCCCAGTGATTTCTTGGATTTTGTCTTTGAGCCAGGGTTAAATCACTGTGAGCTGTTTGGCTTTGTCCCTTTATTCTCTGTCAGTGTCTCAGTAATGCTAACACTTGGGGCTGGATGATTCTCTGGGTTTGTCCAGCATGTTGTGGTCTGTTTGGTATCCATGGTTCCCACTTACTAAATGCTAGGTTACCTCTGCTGTCCGTGTGGCGACCCAGATGCCCTCACTTCCAGATGCTCCTGGTTGAGAACCACTGCACTCTGTCTTAGGTCTTCCACTAGTTAAGTTGGAGTAACCCTCCTAGCTCATGAAGTGAGAATCAGAATTAAATGCAATAGTGTAAATGTATAGTTTTTAAG
The DNA here is from genome assembly GCF_910594005.1 of Cervus elaphus. Classification (NCBI taxonomy): domain Eukaryota; kingdom Metazoa; phylum Chordata; class Mammalia; order Artiodactyla; family Cervidae; genus Cervus; species Cervus elaphus. The sequence goes on from NC_057840.1 coordinate 30,809,763, forward strand.
AGCATGCCAGGACTGTTTCAGTGATTGTTCAGTATGATATTATTACAAATATGGGTTTTTCCTGTGGTTTTAATTTTCACTTCTTTCATTTATTTCAGCAAATGCTTGCTGAGAGGCAGCTCAGTGCCAGGCACTGTGTAGGAAGGCCTTAATTTCATTTACTTTGATAGCTGACACAGTCTTCGAAGAAAAGATCTTAAAGTACTATTTTTGTCTTTTTTAAAATGGTTGTGTTTCTTTCCACTACAGGTTTGCAAAATTGTTATTTAGGTGTGATAAGATAATATGTGAAGATTTGTTACACACAGTAGTTGATAAATGACTGCTTAATGATTTTGTACTATAAGTTAACATTGCAATGTTTGACTTGCTGCTTATTAATTTTATTTTACAGAACTTAATCACAATGTTGGAAAAATTTGCAAATAGATGTTTGTTCAAAGTAGTTAAAAGTGAAACGGTTTAGCTAGAAACTGTTTTTTAAAAACCACATTTTTATTACTCTTCTTCCCCACCATCCTTTTTGTTCATAGAGGAATTCTAGTCATTTGAAATTCTAGCTGTGGAGGAGAAACAAGGACTTTGAAACACTTTTATTCCTCACCTCTTAACTCATTAAAGAGGACTTTGTATAAAAGGAAGAATGAGTACTGTGTCAGCTGTAGGTTGTGATTCTCAGCATGGATTATGGCAGCAGGAAAAAAAGACACATTGACTTTAGAAACTACCAGAAAAGCTGTCTGCCTGAAAGCAGTTATTTTACAATGAATTTCTTTCTTTTTTTTTTTTTTAACAATGAATTTCTTGTGGAGGGGAAAAAAGTATGATAGAATGTGAATGGAACTGAAAAGGAGTATGTTAGTTACTGGTGAATCAAATTTGTGGTTGGTGAACACTTTTGTCTTTAAGTAAGATAGGTTTGTTTTTTTGTTAGGTATTCTCTTTGTTTTCCATTTGTTTTTTTAGTATAACTTGCTTTTAAAATTATAACCTGACTTTGCCATTCTGGCAAAGAAAGGTAAAGGAATGTTGGAGGAATTACCTTATTAAAAGTTTATGTTCTAGTCTTCAGACTAATTTTGGATAAACCAACTAAAATCTCTAGGCTTTTAGTTTCCTTTTCTGTAAAACTAGAAAATAGGGATCTGTGATTTCTAAGAGTTCTTCCAGCTCTATCATCTTGAATTTCTGCGGAGGATTTGGGAATGCCGTGGACCATATCTGTCTAGAGTATCTTCTGATTGGTTGTTCTGAGTACCTGTTACAGAGGGTGAAGTGTTGGACTCACTTCCATAGTGGGTTCCTTTACTTTTTACCCATTGACTGCATTCATAAATCAGCAGATACAGAGTTGTAATCTTTTGTTTACAAAAGGGAGCAGGGAATAACATGTGAAAAACATTTTTTTGTTGTTGTTGAAACAGCAGCTCACATTGAATAAGATGGTGAATTGTTGCTTTTCCTTGTATAATCAGTAAGTCCTCAATATGACATAGGAAAGTTAGGGAATTTTTAAATATTGTTAACAAAGTTTACTTTCCTTTCTTGAGTGTTGGTGGTCAGGTTGTAAAATTAAAATGAGATTACTTAAAAATAATACTGGGTTCCTAATTGTATGATTTTATTAAATTTTATATAAGAAATTTAATAGAGACTAATTTCATTGACTTGCTAGCATGTAATTTGAATAGCAAATCTGGTAGTTGTGTAGTAATTGGAATAGTAATAGCTAGCAATGTACATGTAAATAAGTGAACTATAGGGGTGATTATACTTAAAAAAAAGATAAGCTTTGGTTGTCTTTCTTTGACTTTAACTTCATGCACTGGAAGTGACACCTTATTTACAAGGCGGAAATTAATAATTAGAGTGTCAGCATTGATTTGTAATGTTTAAATGAGAATATCCTGTCCTGATTTGGTGCATTATCATCATTGGAAGGTATATTCGGTATTTTAAGATTGAAGATTAATGAAATGTCTTTGGTTTGAACTAAACAGATGTCTGTTTAAGGATATAGCAAAATTATACCGAGAAAAGGACCTTTGCCTATATACTATCTTTTAAATTTGGGGCTTCCCTGGTAATTCAGCTGGTAAAGAATCCACCTACAATGCGGGAAGCGCTGGTTCGATTCCTGGGTCAGTAAGGTCCCCTGGAGAAGGGATTGGCTACCCACTCCAGTATTCATGAGCTTCCCTGTGGCTCAGACGGTAAAGAATCTGCCTGCAGTGTGGGAGACCTGGGTTCTACCCCTGGGTTGGGAAGATCTCCTGGAGGAAGATTCTTGGCCTGGAGAATCCCCACGGACAAAGGAGCCTGGTGGGCTATAGTCCATGGGGTGCCAAAGAGAGGGACACGACTGAGCAGCTAAGCATACCTTTAATATTTGAATGCCTTTTGTTAAACATAATATAGTACTATAAAACTTTGGAAGAAGTAGAACAGAGTAACTGACTTGATTTCTATTAAATAAGCAAAGAATTCATAAAACTGTCATCGTCAAAGACTACCAAAAGGTACTTGATATATCTCCCTTGCCTTAGTCACTTGTGGGATAAATCACTCTTAAGAAGAAAATAGTACCTTCAGATTTAAATACTCAGACTTCTTTCTATGAAGATGTTCAGGCTTCTGTATAATGTCTTGTACTTTTAATTTGAACCCATTTCTGATTTTTATTTGTAACATCAAAGAAGAAAGACAAGTTAGTTATCTTTCCATATATCATTATTACAACTTTTAACATTTTTGAAGAATTTAAAGAGTAGTCATCTACTTCTGGATTTGGTGATCCCAGTTGCTTTAATCTCTCTTTTGCATTCATTTTAAAGAAATTTTGAATTCTGTTAATTGCTCCATTCAATGTGTTACTTTTGTTTTTTGGGTTTTTTTTTTTTGGTGAGGGGGAGTGCTTGGGTGGAAGGAGGGTTAGGGGAAAGAATCACTGACACAGTGACTCCTTACTACTAGCGCTCCACAGTTGTCCATGTGTTTAATGATTGCTTTGATCTAGAATCCTTTTTTTTCCTGTTAAAATAATTCTTTAAAGCTGAATGCTTTTTGTTTTTGTGATGTGTTTCTGGTTTTAATTTCATCCCTACTTCCACTCATGTAGCCATCTTTTTCTTAATTCACCATTGAAAATCTAAATTTCTGTATTACTATCCTTTTATATGTAGTATCGTGTAGTCATTAAGTATCTAAAAATAGACCTTTAGGAATTTATTAACTGTCAGAAATGTTATGAGAAGATGCAGTAGACTTCAAAGCAGTGCAGATTAGAATCAACCAGTATCCTCTGCCTTATAAAAAGTTCAGAAATTTGGACAGTGGTCAGTATACAATTATAAAATCAAAACAGGAGGAACATGCAGATTCTTAAATGATTAGCTTAGTATGGTCTCTACTAAAGATCATATAAAAGATGAGTGTATGTGTGCATACAAATGAAATAATGATCTAAATCTTTAATTCAGGAGTCAGCAAATTTTTTTCTGTGAAGTGCTAGGTAGTAAATATTTTGCCTTTATCATCTCTGACCCAGCAATTCAACTCTCCTAGTATAGCACAAAAGCAGCCATAGACAGTATGTGCAGGAAAGAATGTAGATACTTCAGTATATAACTTTCTTTTAAAAATCAGGCAGCGGGCTAGATTCAGCCCGCAAGCTGAAGTTTGCCAATCCTTGCTCTAGTTTATTAGGCTTCGCTGCTTTTAAATTAGGGAGGAATGCTCAGGAAGGAATTATTGGGCTTCCCGGATGGCTCAGACAGTAAAGAATCTGCCTGCGATGCAGGAGATCCAGGTTCAGTCCCTGGGTTGGGAAGATCCCCTGGAGAAGGGAAAAAATCCACTCCAGTTTATTCAGCTTCCTTGCTTTTAAATTATGGAGGAATGTTCAGGAAGGAATGACTACAGAGATTTTTATAGTTTTGTAAATTACACTTGCACACTCAATTTAAATTTAATCTTTTAGTCATAAATAGAAAAATACTGTAAAGAACCAATGATACTTGGTACCATTATATACCAAGTTAATTTATTTTCATAAGTATTTTTTTGACCCTGTGAAAGATGCATTATTTTTCTGGTGAATTATAATTACTATGATAATGAAGATGACTTATCAGGCATCCTTTGGGGACAGTTCAGTCATCAGTTCTATTATTGAAGTATTCAGCTTGTTTGAGACCTTTTTTCTTCCTAATTTTAATTTAAAACATATTGATATTTGTAGTTTTTTCTTAATATTTTCATTAATGTTACATTGAGATAAGTAGAAGCATTTAGATACTTTTAAAAGTAGAAATGAATGTAAACATTTTGTTAAAGTATTGTGATTTCTTAGATGTCTGCAAATTTTGATGAAAAATAAATCATTTTCATTTGTGGAAGAAAACCTGAAAAAATGTACTAACAACAACAAAAACTCAAAGCTCTTAGAAGTAAATTTATGTGCGTGGTTACCTTCTTTAAGAGTCAGATAGGTTGCTCGCCTTTTCTTGGAATGAATATATGTGGTACTTAAATTGAAAAATTAAATTTACTTGGAAAAATTTTTATCGTTGTTCACTGTCTATATAACTTTTCACTAGCAGTAACTACAAACTTTATTCAGTAAATAAAGCTAATTTCTACTTAGTTTCACTTTTCCAACTGATGTTAATCCTTCTAAAGGTTATTATGTAAAGACAAATGAAATGATGACATACTGAACATATGTATTTTTACTGGTGCTAATGATTTAAAAATGAACATTGATCTAGAATAACATTCCCTTAATCTGGGCATGAATACAAAGAAAAAAAATTAGCTAATGCTTTTGACTTTAGTACAGTCTTCATTGGGGAATTAGAGCTTGCTAAGCACATGATACTATTTGCAAAATGGTGTAGACTTAGAAATTATACAGTAGTTATTATTGAATAATGTTTTATTTTTTTAATTGGGGATGTTTTTATAACACATTTTGGTTGTGTTTCCCTTTCAATAAGGACTGTCTAGAACTTTTGAGCTTTTCCTGGTGAGGTTGTCTTTTGAAGAGTGACTAATCCTACCCTTTCTTGAAAGTACATAATCTTTTGTTGTAATCGCAGTACCTCGGCTTTTTCACAGCAGTACTCTGCCAAACGTGACTAAATCTAGTGGCATCAACTATTGCAGTACTCTGTGCCAAATTGCTTTCTTTTTGTGCATGTGTGTGTATAATATGTATATATTGATATATATATATATATTTTGTCTTTTGAAAGGGACAAAAAGTATTGAAGCAGATTTTCCATACTTGCAGTCTTTGTACTATATTTTTCATAATGTGTTTTATTTTTCTTCTAAAATTCACTTGGCCATGCATACTTAAGAACTTAGCCGTTAAGCATCTGAGAATGGATGCTGGGATAAAAGATTGTTACTTGATACATGAAAATATATGTTCCTTCTTGTTTCTTTAACCAAGACCACGATTATTTATGGCTGTATTTCACAGATGACTGAGCAAGTGGTTCATTTGAAAGTATATTTATGTATCAAAAGCCATTCTAAAGAACTGCCTGTGATAGTAAATATAATTCATTTTGACCCCTTTAGAGATAGTCCTAACTCCAAAGCAGTAAATAAGAAGATTGGATAATTTTCAACCACTCTATTCAAAAATAATAAACTCTTTTTCAAAATAATAGTGGACGATGTAGCTCGAGACCTATTTCAACCAGTTAATGCTATAATTGGGGCCTCCCAGGTGGCGCTAGTGGGAAAGAATCCACCTGCCAATGCAAGAGACGTGAGACACAGGTTCAATCCCTGGGCCAGGAAGATCCCCTGAAGTAGGAAATGGAAACCCACTCCAGCATTCTTGCCTGGAAGATTCCACGGTTAGCGGAGCCTGGCGGACTGCAGTCCATGGGGTCACAGTCAGATGTGACTGAGCACAAGCCCCGTGCTGTGATTATACTTCAGTCTCAATGCTGCCGTCCCTGTGTGTGAATGTGCCACTCACAGGAAAAGCAGTCAGATAGCGTTGGACATTTACTGTAAGTTACTAAAAACTGTGTCAAGAAAGTGTTAAATGTTGACCTGTGCATCTTTCATGGTTAATTTTAGCACTTTGTTTTACTGTAGAAATAGTGCACAGTATAGTTTTGCTTAGGTAGCAGACTAGCAGAATGTTAGAATTGTGAATAAGAAGTAAAAATTAGGTCCACCCTTATGAGAGTGTGGCTAGTTTCCCTTCTTAACGTATTAATTTTTTTGGTAGACTGTACTCTTCAGAGCGGTTTTGGCTTCACAGCAAAATTGAACAGACAGTACAGAGATTTCCTATATATCCCTGTTTTCACTTGGCACAGACTTCCCCATTATCAGCATCCCCCCCAGAGCAATACATTTGTTACAGTTGATGAACCTACACTGACGCATCGTCACTCACAGCCCATAGTTATGTAAGGGTTTGTTCTTGGTATTATACACACAGTGGGTTTTGACAACTGGATATTGACACGTATCCACCTTTAGTATCATACAGAATAGGTTCACTGCCCTAAACGTTTTCTGTGCTGTACCTATTCATCTCTCTCCTTCCCCTACCTCTTGGTAACCAGTGATCTTTTTACTCTCTCCATAATTTTGCCTTTTTTTCAAAATGTTACATAGTTGGAGTCATACAGTCAGCAGCCTTTTTAGATCGTCGTTCACTCAGTAATATGCATTTGAGTTTTCCTTATCTGTTAATGGAGAAGGAAATGGCAACCCACTCTAGTGTTCTTGCCTGGAGAATCCCAGGGACGGCAGAGCCTGGTGGGCTGCCGTCTGTGGGGTCACACAGAGTCGGACACGACTGAAGTGACTTAGCAGTAGCAGCAGCAGTATCTCTGAATAGTTGATAACTCATTTCTTTTTTGTGTGAAATAATATTCCATTGGCTGAATGTACTGTGGTTTGTTTATCCATTCACCTACTGAAGGACATCTTTAGTTGCTTCCAAGTTTGGAAAAAGTAACTATACACATCCATGCATGGGTTTATGTGTGGATATAAATTTTCGCCTCCTTTGGGTAAATACCAAGGAATCGGACAACCAGACTGTATGAGTATGTTTAGTTTTGTAAGAAACTGCAGAACTGCCTTCCGCAGCGGCTGTACCATTTTGTGTTCCCACCCAGCAGCGCGCAAGCACTATTTGGCTGCATGTGATCATCATCATTCAGTGTTGTTGGTTCTGAATCTTGGCTCTTCTGATACATTTGTAGTGATATCTCCTTGTTCTAATTTGCATTTCCTCCAATGACCTATGTGGGGCATCTTTTCATATGCTTAAACGCCATCTGTATATCTTCTTTGGTGAAGTGTCTGTTCAGGTCTTTGGCTCGCTTTTAATTGGGTTGTTTGTTTTCTTACTGTCAAGTTTTAGGAGTTCTTTATATATTTTGGGTGATGGTCCTTTATCAGTTGTCTTTTGCAAATCTTTTCTTTAAGTCTGTGTTTGTCTTATTATTCTCTGATACTGTGTTTCACAGAGCAGAAGTTTTAAATTAAGTCTAGTTTATCATTTTTTTTTTCTTTCATGGATGGTGCCTTTGATGTATCTAAAAAGTCATTGCCAGATACAAAGTCATATAGGTTTTTCTCCTATAAGAATTTGATAGTTTGGCATTTTACATTTAGGTCTGCCATCCATTTTGAGTTCGTTTTCATGAAGGATGTAAGGTCTATGTCTAGATTAATTTTGGGTGGTAAGGGGAGGGGAAGAGTTCTGTAGGCCTGTGTATATAGGTTGTAGTCTTTTTGTGAGCTTGTGCTTCGGGACTGTGAACTTCTCAACTGTTCTCAATTCCCTGCTCCTTCCATCTCCGCCAGAGGAGTTAGGGTGGCTGAAGAGGGTTGAAGTTGATTTCCCTTCCTTCAGGCCAGTTAGGCTCTGATAAACCCCCAGCGGTTTAGGCTCTGTTTATTGCTTCTGAGGGTAGACCGTGTTATGAACAGAACACTCCAGTATATTTAAAAATGGTTGCTTTTCCCTTTCCAAGAGGGCATTTTTCTCAGATAGAACATGGTAGAGCTCTTGGAGGTAAAACTCACAGAAGCATGGGAAATCGCCCCTCCCCATGACTGGGTCCACCTGCGGTTTCTCACAAACTTGTCTACGGTAAGCCTCCAGCAGTTCATCATCAGGTGCAGTCTAGGTTTTCGTGCCCCAGCACTCCTTCCTGCAAACACGTCTGCCGGCTGGTTCATTTTGCTTTGTTGTCATTCTCTGTACTGGCCTGTCTCTGCAGTTTTGGGAGCAGTCATTTGCCCTATGAATTCTTTTAAGTCTAAGCAAAGTTGTTGATCTTTAGTTTGTTGAGCTTTTTATTTGTTGTTAGCATGAAATGACAGCTTGCAAGTGTCTTATGTGCTGGACCAGAAATCAAGTCTGTATTAATTTTTATAGGTGAAAAATACATGATCTTTATTTTTAAAAAGATGTTTAAATTGATGTTTGTCAAGTCGATGAAACTATAAAGTTAGGGGTACTGTACTATAAAAGTGAAAATAATTGCTATTTGACAAAAATTGTAGTATTGTAAATACATTCAAAGTTCATTAAATATAAAATGAAATGTTCTTCACTATCTTAAACCTTGGTAAAGACTTAAGTTCTTCTTTTGAGCATATGCCTATCACGTGGATTAGAACTAGTTCAGATGGAGGTAGCAAATTTTTAGAAGTTTTGAAAAGTAAGACCTATGATGAGATTAAGGGGATTCATGATAATTTTTCAGATTTTCTTTCTTCAAATGGACCAATTTAATTTGTTGTTCTTTAATCACTAAGTCGTGTCTCACTCTTTGTGACCCTGTGGACTGCAGCAGGCCAGGCTCCTCTGTCCTCCACCCTTTCCTGGGGTTTGCTCAGATCCTATCTATTGAATTGGTGATGCTAACCATCTCATTCTCTGCCATGCCCTTCTCCTTTTGGCTTAAATGTTTCCCAGCATGAGGGTCTTTTCCAATGAGTCAGCTCTTCGCATCAGATGGCCAGAGTAGTTATTCATTTGTAAATATGCACCTTGTGTGTATGTGTGTGTGTATATCTATATGAATTTCATAGAAGATAATGCTTAATTATGCTTTTGCCACAAGGTTTTCCAGTTTTTCTCAGCCATGGATACACATTGAAATGATTTGTGGAACTGGGGGAAAAAAATGAAATAAAACAATGCCCAAACATGTGCTTAGATTTCCTCTCTAGATAGAAAATTCTGATTCAGTGAGTCTGGCATGGAGTCTGACATTTGTAATTTCTTTTTTGTTTCAGTTGTCCATGGCTGCTTATGATGTAGAGCCAGAATTAAGAAGGACTGGTTAAATGTTTGGTAGACAGGGTAGTAGTATTCTTAGTGAGGCAAATGGTAGATAAGAAACACATTCAATACAGTGTATGTAGAGAGGATGTCATTTTAAAGCCGTCATAGCATCTTGAGATTTGTGGTATAACCGTGAGGACACAAGCTGACACTTTGGTTCTGTCATTGCCGTTGGAAACGGTGCTGTGAAACTGATGTCTGACGTCTTTATGAAGATGAAAAGGGACTGGAATTCTGGGTGTGCCTTACTCATCTTCCTAGCAGTGGATCACTGGACATGAGAAGCAGTAGTTAAAGACCGTGGAGTCTGATGAAGAGGTTGAAAAGCCTAGTCTTAGACTTGCCGGTGATCCTTAAACAGATCAGTGAGGGAGGCAGGGGCGCAGTTCCCAGGTGAGGATGCTGCAGCACACACAGGTTGTCTTAGTTATCACGGCTCAGTTTACATATTTCCCATTTTTTTTCTGGTCATCTGCTACCTTTAGAACTTTCTTTGAGAACAGATTGTATTTATTGTTTGCCCTTTTATTTGTTGCCCCCATTTATTCCTCATAACAGTACAGAATAACAAAGAATTGAAAGCTTTCACGTGCAGCGTGATTTATGTTCACACAGAGTAAATAAATAGTAGGCTAAAGTTCATCCTCTTTTCATTTTCAGAATCCTTTTGTCAATATTCTTTGACCACACTATGGCGGTATTTGGAATTTATCTTTGTTATTGAAAAATAATCACATTACAGTTTAAGACTTAGGCCATTAAAAGTAAAAATCATCCACCGACCTTTTATTCACAGAATAGTATGCTGGTTCAGAGTAGACGCCTTGAAGCCTTACTGGAATACTTAAAGAGGTATGAATTACCCTGTTTGCTGAAAGTCTAAGGATGTACTAAAAGAAGTGGTAACAGAAGTCAGTGGAAATCTTCTGGGATTCTGAAGGATTCAAATGCTACTCCTGGGCTTCGTGTTTTTAACAGCGTCAGGGAAGAACGTTTACTCTTAAAAGTCTTTCTTGGTTTGTTGGCAGAATATCTGCTCAAAGTTACACTCACAGAATGTTACATAATTAAACATGGGATAATTTATTAGTGACTGATTTATGAGTTCATGGAAAAGACGGTTATCCACATCCTTGTTTTAAGCATATGTTTGCAGCATATAAATGTATTTTCAGATACTGCACGGGATATCAAAGTCCTCCAGTTGCTTTCCACTGTATTAATATGCCAGTCTTCTGTTTCTGATTGCAAAATTGAATATGTCCCTTCTGTTGCTGTTGGAACAATACTGATACTTTCTTTGACTTTTTCTTTGTTGACAAGAATTGATGAACAGATTCTCTAAGAAGATAAATAATTTAAAAGATCTTAATAGTTTACTAAGTACAGTATGTAGCACTGATCATTACCACATTCTTCATAAAAGTAGAGGTTGTCAAAGCGTGTGTATAGCACACAGTGGCAATGATGGCAGTAAAGTTTGCTGAGGAATTATTCTTTCAGAAAGTGTAGACTGGCTGAGGTCCCATTGCCTGCTTCTTTTACTGTTTTTTATTCTGTTTTGCTGACAGTACAGTGGAAAAATCCCAGAAGAAAGAAGAAGCAATAAGAGGAGCTATTGCTATGATTGTAATACCGACCTAACAAATGACTGGAAGGTCAAATGAATAGGCTGGAAATACAGATTTCCTGGAATTTTGAGAGCTATAATCGACCCTAAAGACAATCTAGTCTAGTCTCCTGATAGAAATAAGAACTTTGAACGTGTTTCTAGTATCCTATACTTTTGGTTGACTTTCTGAAAAATGAGCTTAATTTTACCTAAGAAGATATGACAGGATGTAAACAGGTTTCTTAGATTTTATAAAGTCATTCATTCATAGATATTTATTAAACACCTGCTGTGTGCCAAACACTACTGCAGGTTCTGGGAGTGCAGAGATAAGATCACCATATTCGTATTACCTGAAACTCTTAAAAGTCTAGGTAGGCTGTAAGGAAGGCTTTCAAGACTTTATTGGTTTTATGGTATTTGCTTGCTACTAAAAGTTACATTTGGTCTGGTTTTATTGTTTCAGACTAGTCTGACTTTCCTGGTCTCAACTGTAAGTGTTTCCTATATATTCTCAGTTTTAAAATGACTTGAAATAAGTCAGGTGATGTTTAGATGTGAAAATTGGTCCTTTCTTTTTGGGAAGTGAGGTTTGATGATGGTGTGTTTGTGTCTGTGTGTCTCTGTATGTCCTGGAGTTATTAATAGACTGCCTAAGTTCAAACCCCAGCTTCCTTACTAACTAGCTATATGGCTTTTGGTAACTTATTTAACCTTGTGTATAAGTTTCCTCATTTGTAAAAATGGTGCTTATAATAGAGGGTACTCTTTGTAAGGTAATACATATATAGTGCTTGACACATTGTTTTCAACAAATGTTAGCTACTGTGATGATAATTATGATGTACTTACCTCTTTACTCCCTCTATTTCCAACCAAATATATATGTCTGTGTGTGTGTGTGTGTGTGTGTGTGTGTGTGTGTGTGTGTATAAAACCGTTTAGGCAACTGAATGAATGCTTATTTTGAATTTAAATTTGGTACGGTAGTATAAAAGATTCTACTAGATCTAGTCATTGTTTCTGCTTATCTGTCCTCTGTTCTTACGTATGTCTTCCTGATTATTCTTCATTAATAGCTAGTTTTATTATATTACTTACTCTTGTAAATATTTCTTCCTCCCCCCCCCCCGCCCAATTGCTTTCTTAGAGGATTCCCTGCAGGACATCTGGTCCTATCTAAAACATTCATAAGATATTTGGTCCATGCCAAAAGCTTCTTGCATTTGGTCCTGTCTAAAATGTCCATGAGCATACTTGATCTATGCAAAATGGTTATGGACAGGACCCAATTTCAGGAACCTTATGGTGTGGACCCAGTGTCTTAATGGTCATTTGAGACAGGACTCAGTGTCTACTCACCTTGAGGGTCATGTCTAAATTCAGAGATCGTGTCTGTATTCAGAGACCCTGCTCCCCATCAGACAGCCTCATCTTCTGCAGTTCCTCTTCAGGAGTCGTGCTGGTTGGTGCTTGTCTGGACAAGAACCACGAGTGCTGCTGTGCAGGAAGTGTCTGGCATATGTCATGGGTCAGGTATACTGTTGGTTTAATCCAGAAACAAAGATGACTGGTAGGATTAGGTAGATATTAAAGCCTTTGATAGGTAAGCTGTAGAAAAATTGAGACTAAAGGTATCTAAGGTAGGAAGATTGCAACATTTTAAAAAGAATACATTGGAGTTCAGAATTAGAAGGTAAGATAAATTGACACAAAGAAATATCAATGTAGCCTTATCTCGGCTGTACTTTCTAGTTGTGTGACTTGAGAGAAGTCATTTTCTCTGTGCTTCAGTTTCCTTATCTATTTGTGTGTGTGCATGCTGTCACTTCCGTTGTGTCTGACTGTGTGAGACCCTATGGACTCTAGCCCACCAGGCTCCTCTGTCCGTGGGATTCTCCAGGCAAGAATACTGGATTAAGTTGCCATGCCTTCCTCCAGGGGATCTTCCAGTCCAGGGATCGAACCCACATCTCATGTCTCTTGCATTGGCAGGTGGGTTCTTGACCACTAGCGTCACCTGGGAAGCCCCCTTATATGTTTATATGAGGGATGTTTTATATTCTTCATGGTTGTGAGGATTGAATGAATTAATATGTATACTAAGTTTAATATAATGCCCAAAGTACAGAAAATGCTGTCTGTTTCCTGTTATTATATGGAAATTAATAGATATTTACATTTTAATCTGTATTCTAGTATATTGTAAGAGACTGGTAACATTCATTGGTGACATAACTTGCCACAGTTACAAACATATTTATGTGGTTCTTCGTTATATTTTTAGCCTACGGTATTTAAAAATGACACTACAGGAATGAAAAATACTAGTGAAAAGATAGTTGTTTCTAAAAGCAGTATTCCAGATGACATGTGTCTACTTCTCGGATTTGTTTACTGACTTGGAAAAAATTGGGTGCTCTATAGATTAACTGCCTTTTCTTTTACTTTAAATGAAAGAAAAAGACTAGGGCCAGAATAAAGTATATTAAATACATGTAGTTTGGTTCTGTACATTGCTGTTTTTAACTTTTTTTTTTCTAGAAGAGATAGCTGTCTTATTTCTTTTAGACCCTAAATCTCTGAGATTTCTGACTGTCAACAGAAAGTAGCTGATTAGATTGATGTGTAATCTAACTCTAAATCTCAGCCTTAGTAAATAGCCTGTATTGAATATCAGGCCATCGAAATACTTGTCTGTTGTATAACTTTATCAGTTGCTATAAACAGCCCACACGTACCATAAGCTCCTTAATGAAATCCGTGACAGCTTCGGTCGTCCCGGGGTAGAATGCTACTGCCAGCACGACAGTGGGGCTGCGGTGATCCAGCTCCAGTTCCTGATAAACGAGGTTAGTGAGCTGCTCTGATCTCTCCTGCTTACCTGTGAAATAGGGCCATACCCCATCTTTCAGAGTTCTTGCATGCAATTACATTTTAATATTTGAGCAACACCAAATTTCTTGTAGGCCAGCGCCAATAGTTATTCATTTTAAGGCATCATCATGGACAGTTACATAAATAATGTAAGATGTTTCTGAAAACAGTGTTGAAAATAGAATGGCATAAGGTAAGATCTTTTTGGTACAATGTGCTGCATTTAAATTTTATTCCACAGATATTGAAAGTTACATAACATATAAAAATCTGCATTAATTTTTTTCAAAGATTGATCTTATTATAAATAACAAAATGTACTTCTTGCCAGTGAGTTGTTTTGAAATACAACCAGGAAACCAAAATCCATTAGACACTGGTTATTGTCCAGAGTTCTTGCTGTATCACTTATTGGGTGAAGTAATTGATGCCTTTCTTTGCAATACAGTGTAAAGTTGGGAGGGAATTAGAGATACATCATTTTATTAGCAGAGTAAACAATGTGTCTGCAGGTTTTAAACAAGTTTGAGCAGCTCTGACATAGATGTTTTCAGATGTAGGGACAAGCAGGAAAAGTTGGTCATAGGAGAAAAGCAGATTATTCCAGAAAAGATTCTGCTATACTTGGATATAGGATAGTTTGTGGGCATTCTTTTTGCCCCTGGATCCTTGGGTTCCATGGAATGAATGTTTAGATGTAAATAAGAGAAAGGAAATACTTTTCTTCATATCAGAGGATTTAAGTGAGGCAGTAGGGGATATACAGAGCTAAAGAGGGTGATATAAAGATTTTAGTAAAACTAAAAAGGGTAATATATTTTAGCAAAACTGTGATCCAAATGATACACAATTGTGTAGGTGTTTCAGGGTCAGAGGGAAAAACTTCAGTATTCAATTCAGTATTCTGTGTAAGATTGAATAATAGGCTTTATAAAATGTTAAGATACACATAAAAAATCACTGTAAAAAGTTGTTGAATCCGTGTGAGTTTTTTTCCTTTTTTAAAAAAAATTATTATGAAATAATTAGAATGGCCACTAGCTTCAAGATAGAGACCCTATGTACCCTCTCCCCTTTCCCCCGTAGTAATGTTTTACGTAACAGTAGTAAAATATTAAGCCAGGAGAATGATATCAATACTATTAGCTAGACTACAAGCCTTATTTCGATTTCACCACCAGTTTCTACACTCTGATTGTGTGTATGTGTGTAGTTTCGAGCAGTTTTATTGCATACGTACATTTTATGAAATGGCCAACAGGAACAAGGTACAGATCAGTACCAGCACATAAAGGAGTGCTCTCAGGCTACCTCTTTATACTCGCAGCCCTTACTGGTCTCAGTCCCTAATACTTGGCAACCGCTAACCTATTCTCCATCTTTATATTTGTGTTAAGATCTTTTTTTTTTTTCCAAGCAATATAAACAACATTGCAAATTGATTAACTATGCACCTAAATTTGTTCTCCCCCGGTAGCTCAGTTGGTAAAGAATCCACCTGCAATGCAGGAGACCCCGGTTCAAGTCCTGAATCAGGCAGATCCCCTGGAGAAGGGACAGGCTACCCACTCCCGTACTCTTGGGCTTCCCCTGTGGCTCAGCTGGTAAAGAATCTGCCTGCAATACGGGAGACCTGGGTTTGATCCCTGGATGAGGAAGATCCCGTGGAGGACGGCATGGCAACCCACTCCAGTATTCTTGGCAGGAAAATTCCCATGGACAGAGGAGCCTGGTGGGCTACAGTCCCTGGGATTGCAGAGAGACACGAGTGAGCAACTAAACACAGCACGCCTAAATTTTGGAAATCTTAACTAGTCGATTAAAAATCTTATACTCTTATTAGTTGATTATAAATCTTAATTGATCTTAAATAGTCATTATTCATAATGCAGGATTGCTTTCTGTAGAATTTATCATAAAGTTCTTTGATATTTTACATGTTTAAATGTTACACTTTAAGTACTTCAAAATGACAGTTTTAAACCATGCCTAGCAAAATATGACTGTTTAAATGGGAATGGCTATGGAAATGTGAAAATTGGGAGTAGCTGTTTATTTTCAGTTTTGGAAAACCATTATGTAGATAAATGAGCCACCATAGGCAGGCAGCTGTATTTTGTCTCTACATCTTCTTTTCTTCCTTGAGATACTAAGATGGGACAAACATCTTGGGAAAGAAGATGGCCTGGTCTGAAACTATGGTGGAAGTAAGAAGGAAGAGTACAAATGTTCAAAACTCTGAATCCTTTGATTTTCTGCTTCAGAGTGATGAAGATGCTTTCTAGTGAAAAGGAGAGTATGTGGACTTTTAAGTAATATTGGGGCAACAGGAGTAGTTACCCAATAGAGTAGCCCTCATCGAATTTCAGAAGTGGAAAGAACTTCGTGAGATCATTGAATGTAAATCGTCTTCAGAGCTATTTTAGTTCTCTTGGATAAATGAGAAACTCTTCCTATTTTAAAAGAGAGATTTTAAGATTTCTCATCGTAACCTGAAGGATTGGAATTGCAAATCTTTTTTGAAATTAAAATAAGTTCTTCATGTTGCATCTATTATCTTATGCTCTGTTAGATGAAGACTATCTTCTTCCTCTTTTGAGGAAAAACATTCATATGTCTTAATAAATCAGTCTTAGTCTATAGATTTTTTAATCCAATTCACACATCAAAATCACTGCTGGCTATTTAAAAAAATAAATCTGCAATGGTTCTTGCTCTAAAAATTCTGATTTGTCAGGTCGGAGGTGAGACTGAGTCCCCTGCATGATTCTCACATGGTGCCAAAGGTTTTCTTTTTCAGACCTGATATTGTTTAATAGTTTTGACTATTTTAACTTTCTAAATTAGTCAGATTCTTCAACCCTTGGACTCTGAAATCATAGAGAGCTGAATGCTATTTTTGTTTTCCACATCATTCTAGTAGAATTATGATATAAGCAGAGTACGTTCATTTGTCTTAAGCCAAATCAAAGTTACTTCATACCATATATTTATCTTTTAGTCAAGGGAGTATGTACGATAAGGACAAAGTAACTTATGGTCTGACTTCTAGTTTTACATAACTAGTTGTTGATAACTATATCCAACTAGATCCTAGTATCAGTTCAGTTCAGTCTCTTAGTCATGTCTGATTCTTTGTGACCCCATGGACTTTAGCACGCCAGGCTTCCTGTCCATCACCAACTTCCAGAATTTGCTCAAACTCATGTCCATCGAGTCAGTGATGCCATCCAACTGTCTCATCCTCTGTCATCCCCTTCTCCTCCTGCCTTCAATCTTTTCCAGCATCAGGGTCTTTTCTAACGAGCCAGCCATTTGCATCAAGTGGCCAAAGTATTGGAGCTTCAACTTCAGCATCAGTCCATCCCAATGAGTATTCAGGATTGATTTCCTTTTGGGTTGACTGGTTTGATCTCCTTGCAGTCCAAGGGACTCTCAAGAGTCTTCTCCAACACCACAGTTCAAAAGCATCAATTCTTTGGTGCTCAGCTTTCTTTATAGTCCAACTCTCACATCCATACATGACTACTGGAAGAACCGTAGCTTTGACTAGATGGACCTTTGTCAATAAAGATCCTAGTATACTTTTAGTTTATAAGATATTAAATTGCACTTTAATTAAATTGCTGAAGTTTAAACATAATTTTTATACATCTGTATACACATAATACACTCTTCTACGTCTGCTGCTTAGAATTTGGGTGAGGCAAATGTTTCTCAGAACTAAAGCTAATATTGGCAAAAAGCTTTGAAATTTGAGAAGGAGATTTTTTGGCAGCTCTTTTAGTAGCATTAATGTTTGTAAATATATTCTACATAAAATATATTACACTTTATTTTTAAGGGAGCTCTTGTGAGTGCCTTGGCTGATGACACCTTACATTTATGGAATTTACGTCAAAAGAGACCTGCCATACTACATTCACTTAAATTTTGCAGGGAAAGGTAAGAATTTCCTCAGTTATTTTATGTATATGCTATTTTATACTTCTTGAAATTTTTTGAATATTATTCTTTAATTTTTTGTGATGGATTTTGTGTACAATCTAAAAAATAATTCAAAAACTTAAGCTGCTATACAGTAAAAAGCAAGTTTCCTTCCTTTTCATACCCATCTTCTACAGAGGTACCCACAGAAATTTCTTTTGTGTCCCTCTAGAACTATATAAATACTTATATAAGCAAAAATCTCTCTATATAACTTTTTTATTTGCATAAAGGTAAGGCATTACATATTCTCTGTGTAACTTGTGTTCATTTAACAAAGGTGATTGATTTTTTTTCATGTTGCTATATTTAAATCTTCTTTAGTCATTCTTAAAACTGCATAATACTTCATTGTATGGAATCGCCATAATTTATTCAGACTGTCTTCATGAATTAGCTGGAAGTTTGATATATCTAAGACTGGGTTTAATATGAATGGACATTTCTATCATTTTCAGTTTGTTGTTAATTATGCTCTGTGATGTTACATATTTCTGTGTCCACTTAGGCAAAGTATATCTGTAATATAAATTTGTAGAAGTGAAATGACTTGGTTATAGAAATCTCACATGACTTGTGAATTTTGTGGGTGATTGAAAGGGCTTTTCACTCCAATTTTGTTAAACATTCTCCCATATTTTTTTAAAGTTCTCTTAAAGCTGCATTTTTGTGCTTAAACTTTGATTCATGTGGAACTTACTTTGGCATGAACTGTGCATAAGGAGTGCAGTCTCCCCTCCCCATTGTTTATGAGGTGTATATTTTGGTGTGTATATGTATATTTGCTATGCTGTGCTTAGTCGCTCAGTTGTGTCAGACTCTTTGTGATCCAGGGACTGTAGCCCACCAGGCTCCTCTGTCCATGGGGATTCTCCAGGCAAGAATACTGGAGTGGGTAAGCCTTTCCCTTCTCCAGGGGACCCTCTCAACCCAGGGATTGAACCCAGGTCTCCCACATTGCAGGAGGATTCTTTACCATCTGAGCCACTAGGGAAGCCCAAGAATACAGGAGTGGGTAGCCTGTCCCTTTTCCAGGGGATCTTCCTGACCCAGGAATTGAACTAGGGTCTCCTGCATTGCAGGTGGACTCTTTACCATTTGAGCTACCAGGGAAGCCCGTATGTGTGTGTGTGTATATATGTGTATGTGTGTATATGTGCATATGTATTAAGGTTAAGAAATCTGAATCGAGCTAGCGTCTGAATGCAGTGGAGTTAGTGTCAGGCCATGTCTGTGAGAAGGTAGGCATTAGACTCCACAATCCATGTCCAAGAATCAGGCCATGCCTCTGCCTTGATAAATATCAATCCATTCAGGTTATATAAACTGATCAGTCTGTTTGTGAATTTGGGCTTCTGCCCACAGTGGCCTTCCAAAGTAGACAAGCTAAAGAGGCTGCTGGGAATATAGCATAGACTTTTCTAGCCAACACCAGAGCATGTCTGCACTGTATGCCAGACCAGAGCTGTCAGGTGGTCAGTAGCATAGTCAGCTACCTGGCTACATCTTGTCTGGGAAGACAAATCCACAAATGGCTTGGAGTCGTGGTTCTACTGCTAGGGCAGGGGCAAACGCGGTAGACGCGTTTATGGAAGGAGGGAGCGATGAGATAAGGGAGAAAGAGCAAGGCAAAAGTCAAGTTCAGTTCTCTCCATCCAATGGGAGTAGAGCCAGCCTGTCAACTTGCTGGGCAGAGTTTCTTAGTCTGTTTGCCAGTGGGATCTCAGAAGAGACTCTCCAACAACCTCAGATGCCATTGGGCTGGTGAAAGTAGTGGTGGGCATCTCAGTACTCATCTTCTTGGTGTCGGTCTCAAAGCACCTACTGGCAATGGCAGTGTAGGTATATCAGAGTTGTTGTCAACCTGGTGCATTTGTACCCTCCAGAGGGCATTTGACACTGTCTGGAGACATTTTTTGTACACCTGAATTGTGTTGGGTGAGCAGCACTACTGTTACTTAGTGGATAAAACCACGGTTACTGTCAAACATATTAAAATGCACAAGACCGTCCCCCACAACAGAGAATTATCTGGTCCAGAACGTCAGTAGTGTCAAAGTTCACAAAAGCCTGCACTCTAGCACATAAAAGTGATATCATTTGATCACTGTGGGGTGCTCTACAGGTTCTGTTAATCCACTACCCACTGAAGGGATTCTTCCAGGATTAGAATTCTAGTAGAAGAATACCTCTGATAGTTCATTTACCAGTGGCATGCCCATATTGCTCGCTGGGACACAGGAATGTGGCAGTATGTCATCCAAGTTCACAAACGTACACTGCAGGTTATCATGGTAATCTTCATGCAGGAAGGATCAGGCCTCAAGGAGTCCCGAAGTGGTCAGAGTCCCGTGATTGTCTGGTATGTAGTAAAGTCTCCTCTGTAGTACTCCTAAGGTTGGTCTCCAAAAAATTCTTTTAAATATGGATAAGGAACCATAAGCTAGTCGATAAGGTCCTATAGGCACATATATTGACAAACGGGTGGCACCTTTGTGTGAAATTTGAAAAAGTAGCCCTTTTTGGTGGTTACAACTTCAGAGTTCACCATTCCTCTCCTTCAGTTCAGTGGCTCAGTTGTGTCCGACCTTTGCGACCCCATGAACCACACTACGCCAGGCCTCCCTGTCCATCGCCAACTCCTGGAGTTTACTCAAACTCATGTCCATCGAGTCGGTGATGCCATCCAGCCATCTCATCCTCTGTCGTCCCCTTCTCCTCCTGCCCTCAGTCTTTTCCAGCATCAGGGTCTTTTCCAATGAGTCAGCTCTTCGCATCAGGTGGCCAAAGTATTGGAGTTTCAGCTTCAAAATCAGTCCTTCCAGTGAACACCCAGGACTGATCTCCTTTAGGATGGACTGGTTGGATCTCCTTGCAGTCCAAGGGACTCTCAAGAGTCTTCTCCAACACCATAGTTCAAAAGCATCAATTCTTCGGTGGGTGCCATTGTGCAGGGTGCAGCCGATACAATTGTATAGTGAAGTGATAATCGCTCAGTCATGTCCAACTCTTTGCGACCCCGTGGACTGTAGCCCACCAGGCTCCTCCGTCTGTGGAATTCTCCAGGCAAGAATACTGGAGTGGGTTGCCATTTCTTTCTCCAGGGAATCTTCCCAACTCAGAGATTGAACCCAGGTCTCCCAAATTGCAGGCAGACTAAAATTTACAAATCAAACCAACTGATGTTCACATTTTCAGTTCTGTAATACACTCTGCCCACCTCACCAGTAGAAACTGGTTGGTTCTGATCAAAGTTCAGCTTCCCCTCAGCCTTTATTGTGCTGTGCTTAGTCACTCAGTCGTGTCTGACTCTGCGACCCCGTGGACGGTAGCCTGCCAGGCTCCTCTGTCTGTGGAATTCTCCAGGCAAGAATACTGGAGTGGGTCACCATGCTCTTCTCCAGGGAATCTTCCTGACCCAGGGCCTTTATTAGGACAACAAAAAGCAAGACACTGTAGCATGGGTAACTTGGTTCTTGAATATTCTCTTTGGATGAAATCCTCTAGGATGGCCACAGGCTTCTATAGCAGCTGTTGTACCTCAGTGCTGAGAAATGGGCCCAAGGCCTCATGGTAGAACTTTGTTGTGTTCTCTTGAGAGTAAGGCTTCCCTGATGGCTCAGAGGTTAAAGTGTTTGCCTCCAATGCGGGAGACCCAGGTTCGATCCCTGGGTTGGAAAGATCTCCTGGAGAAGGAAATGGCAACCCACTCCAATATTCTTGCCTAGAGAATCCCATGGACGGAGGAGCCTGGTGGGCTACAGTCCACCAGGTCGCAAAGAGTCGGACATGACTGAGTGACTTCACTTCTCCTTCTTGAGAGTAAAGTTCAGATTTCCTCAAATGGTAAGAAGGGGCGAGGTGGCATTTGGGAGTCTACTCTTCTGCAGCATCTGGTTCCAGGTGGGGAGGGGAAAGCATACTACTATGCCTACTACAGCTCTTGGAACCTGCCCTTGGTGGTAAGACTTATTCTGCCCCCACCCTGAACTCTGTCATTTACGACTTTTGACTTTTCATCAGTTCAGTTCAGTTCAGTCAGTCATGTCCGACTCTTTGCGACCCCATGAATCGCAGCACGCCATGCCTCCCTGTCTATCACCTGTCAACTCCCGGAGTTTACTCAAACTCATGTCCATCGAGTCGGTGATGCCATCCAGCCATCTCATCCTCTGTCGTCCCCTTCTCCTCCTGCCCTCAGTCTTTTCCAGCATCAGGGCCTTTTCCAATGAGTCAGCTCTTCGCATCAGGTGGCCAAAGTATTGGAGTTTCAGCTTCAAAATCAGTCCTTCCAGTGAACACCCAGGACTGATCTCCTTTAGGATGGACTGGTTGGATCTCCTTGCAGTCCAAGGGACTCTCAAGAGTCTTCTCCAACACCACAGTTCAAAAGCATCAATTCTTCGGCACTCAGCTTTCTTTATAGTCCAGTGCTCACATCCATACATGACCACTGGAAAGACCATAGCCTTGACTAGACGGACCTTTTTTGGCAAAGTAATGTCTCTGCTTTTTAATATGCTATCTAGGTTGGTCATAACTTTCCTCCCGAGGAGTAAGCATCTTTTAATTTCATGGCTGCAGCCACCATCTGCAGTGATTTTGGAGCCCAAAAAATAAAGTCTGACACTGTTTCCCCTGTAATCTCTGCTCTGGTGGAAGCCTTCTGTAGGAGCAGCTGCCCCAGGCAGGAGGAGGGATGGAATCCTATGATTTCCTGCCCATCCTTCCATCTCCCTCATTTGCAGATATTGGTTCTTTTCCTTATATAACTGCTTCATGTTCTGTTTTTATATCCATATCAATCGGGGTAGTCTGGTATTATAAAATACTCTAAAAATCTTAGAGTTAAAGGAACAACAGTTTATTTTTACTTAGGCTATATGTTCTTTGTGGGTTTGCTGGAACACTCTTTATTATCATTATCATTTTTATTCCAGAATCTTGGCTGAGAAACAGCCAGTCTTTACAGCATTACCAGTCAGTGTAGTGAAGGGAAGAAGAATATAGAGAAGCATACTTGGCTCTTAAAACTTCTGCCTGGACGTGATATATATATCTCTTCTATTCTCATTTCTTGGGCCAGAGCAAGGCACATGGCCATCCCTAGTTTTACTCATCTAAACTAGAAGAAGAAGAGCTGGAATATTTATGAATACTTATAACTATCATGCTGCTGATTTTTATTATTGACATTGAAGTACAATAAGCAGTAACCTAGTTAATTTTCCCCTTATTCCACGATGGATTTGGGCTAACTTAATAGTTAAGTTACTCTATTTCATCTTTATGCTATGTATTTTTATTCTGAAACTAGGAAAGGCAGCAAAAGTATGAAAATTTTGTAGATCTGTTTTATTACATTCTGAACAATTGTTAAATGCTTCAAATGTGTTATTGTAATATAGTCTTATTTTAATAAATAATTTAAATTTCTACTAAAATAAGAATATTTCATAGGAATTACAATGGTTTAGTTATAATTTTTCATAATGTGGATTTTTTCTGGTTTTAACTTTTTGAAATTATGCTATAATGTTTGGCCGCTAAGTTGTGTCTGGGTCTTTTGCAACCCCATGGACTGTGCTATAATATACATAACATAAAACTTACTGTCTTAACCATCTTGAGGTGCCCAGTTCACTTGTGTTAAGCAATCACATAATGTGGATATTTTGATAAGATTTCCCTTTTATGATTAAGAAAAAAATGTAGAAATTGAAGTCTCAAATTTTGGTTTAACTTTATGAATTTAGACATTACATCACTGCTTTGTTTGTTGGTTTTGGTAGAAACTTTGAATTTGACAAGTAAAATTCTATCTGACAGTTGCCTTATCAGACTATGTTCAATTTAGCTTCTATTTTTTTTTTCCCTTAAAGTTTAATGGGGAGAAAGTTGTGTGTTTATAATTAACTACAACTATCTGCTAATCTTTTTTCATTACCTTGAACTATGATGACCAGGATTCCTTTTTTAAAAAGTTTTTATTGGAGTGTGATTGATTTGCAGCATTATCTTAGTTTCTGCTGTACAACAGCTTCTCTGTCTACTTACATCCCTCCTTCTAAAACCTCCCTCCCATTTGTCCCCTACCCCATGCCTCTAGGTCATCACAGGGCACCAAGTTGAGTTCCCTGTGCTATAGAGCAGGTTCCCACTGTCTGTTTTACACATGATAGTGTATGTATGAGCGTGACCAATATTCTTAACTACATTACATTTTTTCATAATGGTTTTGAAGTAGCAATATATGAAACATTTCAAGATTAAAGAATAAATTTATAGATCTATGCTTATCGGTTATTCTCTTAGTGAAATTTCAAAGGCTAGAATTTTTCTCCATAAATATATTAGACACCTCAATAGCCAAGTCTTTATATTGAAACTAAAATATTTGTCTTAAAGATACGTTTTCTTTTATCCTAACACTCTGATTTACAGTTTACTCTCTGACTTAAAGCTTTTCCATTTGATGATAGATATATATTTTTAGAGAATAAAATAAGCATGCATTCTAAACTAATAGTTAGGAAAATATAATATTATATGGATTGATAATCCATTAATCAAAATTTCATCTTAGCAGTTATCAGTGGAGCATCAGTGACCAAAGTCCTCTAAAGAAAAGAAAAAAGTAGCCAATAATAAAGTAACCCATTCAGATACCAACGTAGCAGTAGAGAGAGTCGATGCCTGTAATACTTTAGGAGCTGACTGCTGCCATAGCGTCGGATTTTCTTAGTAGCATCAATAAAATAATGTAGTGACAACAACTTGTCTCATTATATTCTTATTATAGTATTACCTAAATACTGTTCTTGCATATTTACGAGGCTTAAACTTTGCTTAGTTTGCACGAGAACAAGGCATAGCTATAAAAGAAAATTTGGCTGGATATCAGCCCTCAAAGTCTCTGGTAGAAGTCTTGCAAATACTTTAAATTAATTCCTTGCACATATTTAATGAGAAAAATATCATAATATCGGAACTGATTCTATACCTGGAATTACAGTTTTTGTGGTAATTGCAAAATATCAGCAAAACATTTTCCTTTGAAAACAGCTTAATGAAAAGTATACATGCATTAGATTTGAGAGCAATTTCGTGAGAGGAAATTCAGAACTAGAACAAAGGAATGGAATGAAAGCCAGATCTGTTAGGAAGGCAGGCAGAGAGACCTACCACTCTGGACCTAATTCTAGTCCACAGAGAGAATTGCTTGCTCATATGGAAATGATGAGTCACCTTGGGAATTCTCAGTGTAGAGAACCACACACTGAGACAAAATTTAAAAAGGAAACAGACATTCTCAGTGTTCAGAGAAAAAAACAGTTGTGGACTGCTGACCTTGAGACTGTAAAAGTCAGGAAGTGTTGGATAACTTCCTAGAGTAAATTTATAACTAAGGAATTCTGACAAAGAAATTGAGTCAGCCAAAGAGACTGATCTACTTGCACCAGGGGTTTATAATGTACTCAGGTGACATGGTAAAGAATCCACTTGCCAATGCAGGAGACACAAGAGACTCAGGTTCAATCCTTGGGTCAGGAAGATTCCCTGGAGAAGGAAATAGCAACCCTCTCTAGTATTCTTGCCTGGGAAATGCCATGGACAGAGATGCCTGGCGGGCTGCAGTCCATAGGGTTGCAAAAAAGTCAGACACGACTGAGCATGCTTGCACGCAGTTGCAAAAAAGATATAGAAGGAGAGGATCCCTGTAACAAATTCCTAAAAATGTAGAAATCACTTTGGAATCAAGCAGTAGGTAGAGGTTGGAAGTATTTGGGGAAACATGATAGAAAAGCCTAAACTGCTTTGACCGGCTGTTTGTAGGACTCTGGACTCAGAGACTGCTGCCAGAGAGAGCTCAGAAGGAAGAGAGGAACATGATTTCAGAAACTGAAGGAAGAAGTTCCTTGTTATATAGCAGCAGAAAGCTTAACAGAAGTATCTCTTTGTACAATGTTTAAATATTAACTTGTATATTTAGCTGAAGAGATTTCCAAGGAAAGGCTTAGAAGTGTGATCTGACTTTTTCTTGCTGCTTTATAGTAAAATGCAAGAGGAAAGGAATAAATTGAGAGAAAGAATTTTTAAATGAACTAGGACTTGATTTGAGAAATTCTTAACCCTGATCTATTTGGCACAAGACTGCTTCTGAAAGTGTGGCATAGGGAAAAACCTGAGGATGCGGCTGAACAACTTTCCACTAACAATCTTCTGTAGAACAAAAGGTCACAGTATTTAATTACATAAAGAGCTCTTTTAAGAGATTGAAAGTATGCCTTAATAGACCTTCTCAACCAATCTAGACAGCCTGTAGGAAGTTTGAGTATCATTCTTGGGCCCTCTCAGCAGGAGCCTAGATAGAGAAGGTATTGCCTCCAGAAGATTTGTGGTTATGACTTTTTCTAATGCAGAAAACCCAGTGAAAGGTATTCAAGTCCACAACTTTCTTGAGAAAATTGTATAAAAGAAATATTGCCAGCTTGGACCTAAAGAAAGTACAGAATGAAAGGAGGCTACAGCAAAAGTACTTGGCTGTAAACAAGTGCTACCTTTCATGAGAAAGGATGATTATGAGGGCAGAACTGGGGTACATGGAGGCTTATTCCCAGGCCTTGAAGCCTAAGAAAAATCCAACATTTGGCCAGTTGGACTTCAGAAAGGTTATGGACTCATTTTCACCTTCCCCTTCCCCCCATTTTGCACAGGAATTCCTACAATTGTTATGCTATGCCTGTTAAACCATGAATGCTTGAGGTGTTGGGGGCAGATAGAAACAGGGGAATCTCTTTTCTCTTGAAGGCATGACCTTCCATACAGTTACTGTGTGGGAGATAGGTTCCAACAGGGAGAATCTTCAAATGAAAAAAAACAGGAGTGTTTGCTCCAGGCTAACTTGATATAATCTTTATTCCTCCCACTAATCCAAAACTTGCTAGGTTGTTTGATTATCTTTCAAATGCTATTTGGTCCATAGGTCCATAGCAAAGATTTTACATTTTTTTTCTTTTTTTGTAAAAAGAGTGAAATGGGATATTTCTTTTTCCTAAACCAGCATGCGTGGGAGTTTAAGCACACTTCAATCTGTAATAATCTGGCAGTGATTTTCAAGATGAAGATGGTTTTATTTTTCATTTTTCTGCCTTATTGTATTTAAGGACAGTGTTCAATGATATTGGTGACAGCAGGTGGCTTTTTCTTGTTAATAATTATAATAGTACTGCTTCTAGAGTTTTATTGTTAGCATAAGGGAGGATGTTGATTTAAGATAAGAGTTTTTCCCCTTAAGAATTGTTAAGTTAAAGAATCCACCTGCATTGCAGGAGACATGGGTTTAGTCCATGAGTCGGGAAGATCCTCTGGAGAAGGGAATGGCAACCCACTCCAGTATTCTTGCCTGGAAAATCCCTTGGACAGAGGAGCCTGGTGGGCTACAGTCCATGGGATCCCAAAGTTTTGGATACGACTGAGCAACTAACACTTTTATGGAAGTTGCATTTTAATTTAATACCTTTATAACATTTTTATATGACTGTGACTTTTCACCTTCTCCCTGTGGATTTAATCTGTGACATTAATAGATTTCCTAACACTAAGTTTTGGAGTTTTTTGGTGGAGAAGACAGGAGAAAACAGAACAATGGGAAGAGAAGTAGTGATCCAGAGGCATAAGTGAAAAAAATTTTGTGGAGTTAAAATATCTGTGTCAGGAGTTAGTCCGTTCAGCCTAACTAGTAGAATTAGAAATACCTTAATGAGCTGTGTTGTAACACTGTCAGCTCAGAATGAACTCAAAAAATTTAATGCTTATCTGACACTAAGCCCGTACCAGTCTCAATCTTTAAGACTGTTGGAAAGCTGTGAAGTTAAATGTGTCTTAAATGTGTAAGAGTTACTGCTAAAATAGAAAATATATAGTATTAAAACCATTAGAGAAGGAAATGAAGAAAATAAATAGGGGTCAGGAAAAGAGATAAAATGTTTAGGAAAAAAGATGTTTAAGAAAAAAAATTGGTTCAACTAAATCAGTAATCAGAATCATTTAGTATTCAACTAAGTCAACTACTGAAATTTGGGGGTTTTGAGACTGGATTTAAAAACAGCAAAATATAGCCGTTAAACTGTTTATAAAAGATAAACCTAAAACATAATTACACAAAATTTGAAAGTAAATGGAAGGAAAAAGGGAAAAAAAGCACAGATCATGCAACAAAGGTTACAATGTTTATAGAAATACCACTAGCAAAAATAAAAACTTTATTCCAGGAATAAAAGAAAAGTTTTAACAAATGGAAAGCTTCACACTAAGGAATACTCAAGTTTTAAAATGCCACTCATCTCCATGTCTATAAATTCAGTACTGTTTGAATCAGAATTTTAGCAGTGTTGCTCATTGGACTTAGGGTGATCTGCAGTACATTTGGAAAAAAGAAAGTCTCAGAGCAACCAAGACAGTTTTGAAAAAGAAATAATGAGATAATGGGATTTATTTATTAAATATCAAAAATCATAAAAGTAAAGATTACAATGGTTCAGTAATTACAAGGGGAAGACAGATGAATCAAAACACAGTAAATGGACTCCAGAAATTTGTATGTGAAGAGAAAGAAAGATACACACATGCTTAATATATGACAAAGGTGTCATTGCAAAAAAAAAAAGGGTGCTGCAGTAAGCAAAAGATGCTGTGATGGCTTTTATCTAAATGGGGAAAAGTGGTCCCTACTTCATGACTAAAATAAATTGCATGCCAGTTAAAAACCTAAATGCAAAATGAACAAAGAAAATGTAAAACGTGAAAGAGAATGACAGGAAATATCTGTAAGACCTGAGCAAGGTGTCCTTAAATAGCATAAATAAAAAACACAAGCTAAAAATGAAAGGATTAAAAGTTCTGTACAACACACTTACCATAAAGTTAAAAGTCAAACCTCATTCACCAGGTACTGATGGATAAGAACGGGAAATTCAGAACAATTTGTACAGTACTCTTTTTTAAAACAATGACTCCCTCCCCACTCCAAATTCATGTTGTCTTGTGTGTATTTTATGAACATAGAGCAAAAATATGGAACAATATGCTGTTCCAGGCTATTACTATGACTTACGGAGAGAGTACATTTTAGAGAAGATGAACATAATAAAAAACTATTAAATGATTTGAGATAAATACATAAATGTACAAATAGAGTAGTATTTATGCACATGTGTATGCAGATATATATATTTATATAATATTTATGCACTTTTGTGTGTGTGTGTGTATATATATAGAGAAAGAAACTTCTTCAGTAATCAAGCCATAGACTGGAAGATATTTAGAGTATGCCCTTTACTGTTTAAGTAATCTAATATTGAAATGGAAAAGTATAGTTAACAGTTGCACATGAGTTGTTCATTCATTAAGTTGTGTCCAACTTTTTGCTACCCCAAGGGCTACAGCATGCCATGCTTTCCTGTCCTTCACTATCTCCCAGAGTTTCCTAAAAGTCTTGTCCATTGAGTTGGTGATGCCGTCCAACCATCTCATCCTCTGTCACCTCCTTCTCCTCCTGCCCTCAATCTTTCCCAGCATCAGGGTCTTCTCCAATGAGCCGGTTCTTCTCATGAGTACCAGATAGCTTTTGTTTATCATACTGTTTGTTATATAATAATACTTTGACACCTTCATTCCTAAAGGTGAGTAATACTATTAAAAACAGAACTATAAGAAACCCAGAAACCCTCCATACAACAAGGAACAGTTTTTTTCAGATGTTGTTTGTTATTTCTGTAGTTGACATATACTGTTTTCTATTTGATAGTCACTGTTTTACTTACTGATGCTCAGTTTTTTGACATCCATTGATGATGTTAAGATCTCATTTCACAGGAAGGGTTATTAATAGCATGATTTATTTGGACATATTTCCAAGTTCTTAAATGTTTTGTAAAAATTGAGATGTAATTGATAAAGAATATAGTAAATCAATACAAATGTAAAGTGACCTTCAAAGATCTCTGAGGCTTATTTTTCAAAACTTTTATTACATTTTACTTCTGTGTTACAGATATGATGAAGATTTTTTTTTAAAGTAGCTGTGACAGTTTATCAGAAAAGATATGTGGGACTACAAATAGAAAAGAAGTCCTTTGGACAGAGTTATAAATTGCTTTCAGCTGACTCTGCTGTTTTGAGAATATTTGAGCATTTCCATGTTCATTAATGCAAACTTAAATTTTCATCTAATAACAGGACAGTATAAGGGACAATTGATTTAAGAGAAATCAAATAACATTTGCTTTTTTATTTTCTTTTGCATCAATTCACTTGGTAAACAATGGTTAAGATTCTGACTCATGCAAATACTATAATAAATTCTGGAGAGACATGGAAGTTATAATTGTCTAAGGGAGATGGAATACCTAATTACAATGCAGTGGAAAATGTGATATAAATGTAGTGAAATTTTCTTATGAAATTATAAAGATTAAAATTAACCAGAAAAGGGGTGTATCATCATGTTTGGGGAATTTTAGATAAAGCATTACAAAGGAGCCCATATGAACAGATTTGTAGGGTTATTAGGAATTTTCTACAATGACAGAGGGGAAAGGCAATTTCCATTATGTTCAGATGTTCTGATTTATAAAGCAATTTCACATGTTTCAGGAACTATATCTTGTTAGACATTGTTAGGTGTATAGTCCATAGAGGATAATTTTGGGAAGATGAACAGTCTACTTCCTGAAAAGCCGTGTATGCAATTATAAGAAAGTTATTTTCAACCTTTTTCCAACTTTTAAATCATTAAATGAATAATGTTGTCTGAACAAGATATGTTATTAAGTAGGTATCTTTTAGTCACTTTATACTATCGTATAGATAAGTAGCTGATTAGGTACATCTCTTTGCTGTATTAGCCAGGGTTCAGCATAGGAACAGAAAGCACTGTAGATATTTTCAGCATAAAGGAATTTAAGGATATAACTGTTCATAATATGTTTGAAAGTGTGCTGACACTGTTAAGTTTTAGAACTTACTATTACTGCCGTACAGCTGCCTCTTGCCATGTAAATCTCAGGTATGTTGTTTATGTCCTGGTTTCTTGGCCATGGGGCATATGGGCTCTTTGCTCCCCGATCAGGGATCGAACCTGCACCCTCCGCGTTGGAAGGCAAAGTGTCAACCACTGGACCAGCAGGGAAGTCCCCTGGTCTCCGCCACTCTTAACCCTCTTAGTGCCTCTTAGACCTCAGGTTTCCGTGAACATTCTTGTCAGCAGAAACAGCAGCAGAAAAGTGGTCTTCGCCTCACTTCTACCCACAAATCTTAAGCACATT
This sequence comes from Cervus elaphus, assembly GCF_910594005.1. Classification (NCBI taxonomy): domain Eukaryota; kingdom Metazoa; phylum Chordata; class Mammalia; order Artiodactyla; family Cervidae; genus Cervus; species Cervus elaphus. Next base: position 30,840,916 of record NC_057840.1, read on the forward strand.
CAGTTAATAGAAACATAATATCATCTAGAAATTCCAGCTGTAGGACAGTCTGGCAAATATAAGTTTTAGCTTTCTAGCATTTCGAAGACAAGAAGGCCTATAGGAGGATATGAAGAGGATGCTGAGTAGCAGTTGACCAAATCCAGACTATAACCTCCTTTCTCGGACATTTATACCACAAAGTGTCAGTAAATATTGCCTAAGAAGCGTCATGGTAGGAGATAGGAAGCCATTAGAGTCTTTCAAGCAAGATAATGGTGTCTGTGACCTCTCTTCGCTTTGAAAAGATAACTCTTGGGGCAGCTTGGAATTGATTTAACAGTCAGTGGTAATGGTTTAAATTAGGCCCAGGCCACAAGGCTAGAGAAAGAGTAAGTCAAGAATATCTGATTGTTTTGTTAACTAACTTAATAAATTCTCACAACTTTTTATAGTTCATTTGTCCATTTAATGAATATTTGCTGAGTATTAGGTACATGACAGTGTAATATTTGCAAAGACTGTAAAAGTGATGACATATTTCTTGTCATGTTGGGCTGATGGAATGGTGGTCTAAGCATGTAGAGGAGCTTATTGGCTCATATTTCTTTCTATGGATTAAATTGTAAAGTTCTAATTATCTGTGTATTATGCCCTTCTTTATGGGTGGTTAATTTCAATATAGGAGGCTGTGTGTGTTCTCCTGTTAAAGAAAACTGGTAATAGTAAATCTTCCTTACAGTGCTTATTGACTACATAGTATTTGACAGATTGCTGCTAAGAATAGTGAATAGAATATTTGTATCACTCCCTAACAGTTAACATATTGCACATTTTTGTAAAGTTCTTCAAGCAAATATAAAAATTGTTGTGTTCCCAGTAATGCTTTGTGTACATTAAATACATTTATGTGTAAGTTCAGTATAGGGAGTTAGAATACAGCTCCATTTAGTGACACACTGCAGGAATTCAACTTTATTATCTGTGTATTTCTAATGTATTAGTTTCATTCACACTTTTTATTTTTTTGGCTCAACTTGTTCGTTTTAAAGTTTCTTTTCAGCCTCAAGTTAATATGCCATTCTTATATAACCTTATTAGTGTTTACTGAGTTTTAATGTTTTCCATGTAGTCTCAACTATATGTATTATTATAAATTGTTTTTGGTATAACCTTTTCCCTTAATAATGTCAGCACATAAACCTAACTTGGTCTCCTGGTATTAGTAAGAATTGAAGTCACTGTCATTTATTACAATCTTTATCACCTGAAAATAAAAAACCTTCATGATAAAAGTACATGAAAAGCAATAGTTATGAATTTGATTTTAATCACAGGTAATGTTTTAGCTTCATGATAAATACACTTACATTCGTAAAAAGTTTTCCTGAGGCCTTTTTAACATAACTGTAGAGCTTTAAGAATTGGTTTGCCCATGTTTTATGACTTCATTTTCAACTAAAAATTTTAGTTGAATAGATTATATTATGTAATAGACCAATTATCTATTCCTGTGTATCAAAACATCCCCAAATTTAAGAGCCTAAAATAATGCTCATTTTGTTTGCGTACCATTCTCTGCATCAGCCACTTGTGTTGGTCTTAGCAGGAGTCGTTTTCTCCTGCAGTCGATGTACCACACTCATGTGGTTGCTCTACTGACGTGGGTGACCTAGGCTTGCCTTATTCACATGTCTGATGGTTGATGCTTGCTATGGACTGGGCCATTGTCTCCAAAAGGTTCTTCTGGATTTAATCACATGGCATCTGGGTTCCAAAAGTGTAAGGAAGAGGGAAGCCCTAATGTGCAAGTGCTTTTCCATCTCCGCTTGTGGCACAACAGCTAATGTTCCATTGCGCACTGCAAGTCACATTACCAATCCTAGCGTTAGTGTTGGGGAGACTATGCAAGAGCGCGAATGGTGGGTGGAGATGAGATCTTCTGGAGCTATCTCTGTCGTATTTTCCATATGTGATATTTGGTTCATTGTTGAAACCTTATTTCCAGCATTTTTCACATCTTTGATCTGAACTCTTTTGAAATGATTGTTCAGTCCCCTTTGTTTCATGACTACTTCTACTGAAAAAAATTAGATTTCCATCATGGATTGCTTTCTTCAGTCCAGTCACTCAGTCGTGTCCAACTCTTTGCAACTCCATGGACTGCACCACGCCACGCTTCCCTATCCATCACCAACTCCTGGCAGTTGCTCAAACTCATGTCCATCGAATCGGTGATGCCATCCAGTCATCTCATCCTCTGTCATCCACTTCTCCTCCCCCTTCAATCTTTCCCAGCATCAAGGTCTTTTCCAGTGAGTCATTTCTTCACTTCAGGTGGCCAAAGTATTGGAGCTTCAGCATCAGTCCTTCCAGTGAATATTCAGGACTGATTTCCTTTAGAATGGATTCCTTTTGGATCTCCTTGCAGTCCACAGGACTCTCAAGAGTCTTCTCCAACACCACAGTTCAAAAGCATCAATTTTTTAGCACTCAACTTTCTTCATGGTCCAGTGCTCACATCCATACATGACTACTGGAAAAACCATAGCTTTGACTAGATGGACCTTTGTTGGCAAAGTAATGTCTCTGCTTTTTAATATACTCTATCTAGGTTAGTCATAGCTTTCCTTCCAAGGAGTGAGCGTCTTTTAATTTCATGACTGCAGTCAACCATGTGCAGTGATTTTGGAGCCCAAGAAAATAAAGTCTGTCACTGTTTCCACTGTTTCCCCATCTATTATTTCCCATGAAGTGATGGGACCAGATGCCATGATCTTAGTTTTCTGAATGTTGAGCTTTAAGCCAACTTTTTCACTCTCCTTTCACTTTCATCAAGAGGCTGTTTAGTTCCTCTTCTCTTTCTGCCATAAGGGTGGTGTCGTCTGCATATCTGAGGTTATTGATATTTCTCCTGGCAATCTTGATTCCAGTTTGTGCTTCATCCAGCCCAGCATTTTGCATGATGTACTCAGCATATTATATAAGCAGGGTGACAACAAACAGTGTTGATGTACTCCTTTTCCTGTTTGGAACCAGTCTGTTGTTCCATGTCCAGTTCTAACTGTTGCTTCTTGACCTGCATACAGATTTCTAGGAGGCAGGTAAGGTGGTCTGGTATTCCCATCTCTTAAAGAATTTTCCAGTTTGTTGTGACCTACACAGTCAAAGGCTTTGGCGTAATCAATAAAGCAGTAGCAGATGTTTTTCTGAAATTTCCTTGCTTTTTCGATGATCCAGTGGGTGTTGGCAGTTTGATCTCTTGTTCCCCTGCCTTTTCTAAATCCAGCTTGAACATCTGGAAATTCATGTTGAAGCCTGGCTTGGAGAATTTTGAGGTTTACTTTGCTAGTGTGCGAGATGAGTATAATTGTGCAGTAGTTAGCATTCTTTGGCATTGCCTTTCTTTGGGATTGGAATGAAAACTGACCTTTTTCATTGCTTTCTTAGATTCATTAAATAACAAAAATCTCTCTCTAAATGTACATATCAGACAAGTACATAATATGTGTGTATAGTTTTCAGTATGCCAGTACATGTTATTCTTAAGTAACCAATTAATATAATTTTTCACCAATTTAATTATTTGGAAAAAAGCTTCCTTAGCTATATATCTTAATTTCCAGCAGAGAAGACTAAGATTCTTACTTTGTAACAAGGAAATAAGGTCATGTTTGTATAACAAATTTAAAGGACACTAGCCCCAAGCCAGGCTTCAGCAATATGTGAACTGTTAACTTCAAGATGTTCAAGCTGGTTTTAGAAAAGGCAGAGGAACCAGAGATCAAATTGCCAACATCTGCTGGATCGTTGAAAAAACAAGAGAGTTACAGAAGAACATCTATTTCTGTTATGTTGACTATGCCAAAGCATTTGATTGTGTGAATCACAATAAACTATGGAAAATTCTGAAAGAGATGGGAATACCAGACCACCTGACCTGCCTCTTGAGAAACCTGTATGCAGGTCAGGAAGCAACAGTTAGAACTGGACATGGAACAACAGACTGGTTCCAAATAGGAAAAGGAGTATGTTAAGGCTGTATATTGTCACCCTGCATATTTAACTTATATGCAGAGTACATCATGAGAAACGCTGGGCTGGAAGAAGCACAAGCTGGAATCAAGATTGCTGGGAGAAATATCAATAACCTCAGATATGCAGATGATACCACTCTTATGGCAGAAAGTGAAGAGGAACTAAAAAGCCTCTTGATGATAGTGAAAGAAGAGTGAAAAAGTTGGCTTAAAACTCAACATTCATATAACTAAGATCATGGCACCTGGTCCCATCACTTCACGGCAAATAGATGGGGAAACAGTGTCAGACTTTATTTTGGGGGGCTCCAAAATCACTGCAGATGGTGGCTGCAGCTATGAAATTAAAAGACGTTTGCTCCTTGGAAGGAAAGTTATGACCAACCTAGACAGCATATTAAAAAGCAGAGACATTACTTTGCCAACAAAGGTCCGTCTAGTCAAATCTATGGTTTTTCCAGTAGTCATGTGTGGATGTGAGAGTTGGACCATAGAGAAAGTTGAGCGCTGAAGAATTGATGCTTTTGAACTGTGGTGTTGGAGAAGACTCTTGAGAGTCCCTTGGACTGCAAGGAGGTCCAACCAGTCCATCCTAAAGGAGATCAGTCCTGGGTGTTCATTGGAAGGACTGATGCTGAAGCTGAAACTCCAATACTTTGGCCACCTCATGCGAAGAGCTGACTCATTGGAAAAGGCCCTGATGCTGGGAGGGATTGAGGGCAGGAGGAGAAGGGGACGACAGAGGATGAGATGGCTGGATGGCATCACCGACTCGATAGACATGAGTTTGAGTAAACTCCGGGAGTTGGTGATGGACAGGGAGGCCTGGCGTGCTGCGATTCATGGGGTTGCAAGGAGTTGGACACGACTGAGCGACTGAAGTGAACTGAACTGAGCTCATTATAGTAAGTCAAGTCTAGTTTGTGTTAACCACAAACTTCATATTTTGGTAACCTACTGATTAAATTGCCCCAAACTTTAGAATCTTGCATTTCTTCGTAAAGCATGTTGATAGACTTGCTTCATTTTAGTAGTGCATTTCAGGGAACCTTAATTTCTTTTGGCCTTTCCCTAAAGCACTGGCGTGGTATTGTTTTGTTTGATTGCAACATGGAATTTTATTTTTCTCATTATATTCCTAATCCAACATGTTTGTGAAAATTTGCTAGTTAAGACATTATCAAGTTAATTGTGATTTAAAAAAATTTGACTTTCCCCCTTCTCAATTGACTTAAATAATCATGGTAGTTTTGGAACAGAGTAAGTTTTAAATTTGGTGGGGCATTGTACAAATATATATACCCTTATGGTTCATATTGTTTTTAAGTATACAAGACTCATTCCAGGGATAATATTAAAGTCTTTGTGCCAGATCAGTAAGTAAACATTTTAAGTTCTTTCATAAAATGTTAAGCATTAAGTAGGATAAAGATTAAAAAATAAAGATGCTTAAAATTTCCCAGCAATGTAAGTTGGTTTTATAGTTGACTGGAGGAAAAAAAAACCTTACTATGGTAACTAATATTGAAAAAGTGAGTCTAGGGAAAAACTCTAGATTTTTTTCTGAACAGTAAAGAATTTGTTCTGACTTCATTTCTTTAAATATTTGAGAAACACCTGTAGTATGGTGTTGCTGTGGTAGGAACAGAAAACATTGTATCATATATCCAAAATCTCTACTCTTAAGGAGATAAGTTTAAACTTTGTAAACATATTACTTAAATGATGTTGTTAGTATTAAAATCAAAGGTGGATCATGTAATTGTATTAAGCCAGTAACTACTCCTTTTTTGAAGAGTAATGGAAAATGGCAAAAAAGTACAGATCAGGAAGTTGGATATTTCTGTTTTTGTTTTTTTTTTTTTAAGTCCAACTTATGATTTTGGCTTATTTATTTTGAAATTATTTTTGAATTTTCAGAATGTTTCGGCTGTACTCATGTTTCACTTTAGGGCACATTTCACATGAGATAGTTTATGATATTAAATGCATTGTTCATTTTGTACATGGCATGCTATTCGTGTGATTTATTTTCTTCATGTTGTTAAAATTTGCCTATACCTTCTAATTAGTAGAGTAGCATTTAGTTTTTCATAATAATTAGCTAACATTTATTGAGCACTTACGTATGTCAAGGCCCCATTTTAAGCATCTCCTGTGCTTTGTCTATTTGATCCTCGGTCACTGAGGCTCTGCTGCTTAGAAACTGAAGCTCTGAGAGATTGAATGGGTTCCTGAAGGTCATGCTAGTGAGTATTGGAGCTGGAAGTTAAATCAAGGCAGTTTAACTCCAGAGCTTGTTGCCTAAGTAGTAGAGTGACAATCTTGTTTTCATAATTCCTAAAACCACACAGCTCTGAAAAAAATTTTTATAAAGCTTGATTTAGGTATAATGGACATATAGTAAACTGCACACATTTAAAGTGTTCAGTTTGATAAGTTTTGACACATATGTGCACCCATGAAACTGTCACCATAATCAAGATAATGAACCTGCCCATCATCTCAGAATGTTGCCTGTGGTAATCCCTCCCATCTTCTGTTGCTGGTCCCTACCCCACAATTCCAGGCAAGCTCTGACTTGTTTTCTGTTACAGTAGATTAGTTTGCATTTTTCTATTGCATATACATTGTATGCAGAACCATGTAATATATCCTTTTTGTCTGGTTTTCCCTCATCTTCAGTACTTTGAGATTAATTGGTATTGTTGCATATATGGTTTATTTTTATTTACTACTGAATAATATTCTAAGTACATAACACATAAAATACTATTCTAAGTATATAAGTTTGTTCATTTACCTGTTGAAGGACCTTTGGTTTATTTCCACTTTAGGGCTCTTGCAAAGTCACTCTGAAAGTTTGTGTACAGGTCTTGTGTAGACCTGTACATACGCTTTCTTTCTTCTGATTTAAATACCTAGGAATGGCAAGGGCAGTTCATATGGTGGGTGTACATTTAGCTTTTTAAGAAACCACCCGTGATTATAGGTAATAACACTGTGTTATATATTTGAACTTTTTGGAGAGAGTAGGTACTAAACGTCCGCATCACAGAAAAAAATTTTTTACTATACCTGTACCTATGGATGATAACTAGATTTATTGTGGTAATCATTGCATAATATATACATATGTTGAAGTGTTATGTTGTACACCCAAAACTACTTTTATATGATGATTATGTCTCAAGTAAACGCAATTGCCAGAAATTATTCCTCAAAAATAATCAGTGCGTTCACCAAATGTTAGCGCATAAAGAAGCTGCCTGCCAGAGCAGGATATGTAAGAGACATGGGTTCAATCCCTCGGTCAGGAAGATCCCCTGGAGAAGGGCATGGCAACCCCACTCCAGTGTTCTTTCCCGGAGAATCCCATGAACAGAGAAGCCTGGCAGACTACAGTCTATAGGGTCGCAAAGAGTCAGACACGACTAAATGACTTAGCACCCACACACTACCATACTCAGGAATATACTCTAGAGAAGGAAATGGCAACCCACTCCAGTATTCTTGCCTGGGAAGTCCCTTGGACAGAGGAGCCTAGTGGGCTATACCCTATGGGGTCACAAAGAGTTGGACACGACTGAGCAACTAACACACCACCATACTAGGTAATACACAAAATACTCATTATGTACCTTTCTAAAATGTGGAAAATTCTGAACCCTATGTAGTCCTAAGTTTTTGTAAAAGTACTGTGGACTTACTGCCTTGTGGAGTAAGGTGTATCTGCTTAGTTGCTCAGTCATGTCCGACTCTTGGAAACACCATGGACTGGAATCCACCAGGGTCCTCTGTTCATGGGATTCTCCAGGCAAGAATACTGGAGTGGGTTGCTATACCCTCCTCCAGGGGACCTCTCCAACCCAGGGATCAAACCCGGGTCTCCAACATTGCAGGCAGATTCTTTACTATCTGAGCCACCAGGGAAGCCCAAAAAGTAATAAGATGCTGTGTTTTTTTGATTCAGTAGTCGTTTCTTTGCTTTGTTCAATTAACACATAAATCCTTTGGAAAGATGACATGCTGTCATATAAAACACTTAACAAAAAATATAGATGATGAACCTTAAGTAATTATCTGTTAACCTTTGGGAAATAGTGAGACCATGAGTTGCATGTATTTGAAGTGTTTTCATCTTGAAATTTCTGTGTGATGAAATTATGTTAATAGGAATAACATATGTTTGGTATGTTATATCTTGTCTAATGCTTAGTGTCAGTTAAAGAGTTCAGCAGTGATTATCTTCATTGTATACTATTTGAAGGGCTATTCCATTAAAATCTTAAATAGTATATTTTGAGAGAAAACACATTGTCTGAAAAAAATGAGTTTATACGGTTTCATAACATACTATGTTTTTACTAAAAATAAGTTCTACAAAAAGGACAAGGTAGGTTCCATTCTTTACCTTGTAATCAATTGAGCTTATATAGAAAATGTTTGAAATTGTTTGAATGATTATAAACTTTAATTCATGCCTATAAATTTTTATAATGTGTCAACGAAGATCTCTTACATCATCGGAAAGAGATCGTTTGAACATATTCCAATGTCATTATTTAAGCCTGAGTACAGAGGATCTTTGCCCTCCAGAGGCTTACAAGTCAGTGAGAAAGGTAGACTTTTATAAGGCAAGCCAGATAGAGATACAGAAGTATTGGGATATCGATTTGAATGAAGATGGTATTTTAACTGGATCTTGAGCAGAAGAAAATTGTGAGCAGGAGGAGCATTTTGCATGAAAGGAATAGTCAGCACAGGTTTTGAGATGGATTCGTGTGTTTAATAACTTCTGAGGAATATGATAGTGCCCAGAAGTGATGAGTGTTAGACTCAGTTTGTGGCTTCACAGATTCAGTTTGTGATGTGCCTGAAGTAACACAGTGGATTTGAAATAGCCAGATATGAAACACACACTAATGTCAAAACTCATCTTTTCTCTGTTATGCTATTTATTTTTGTAATGACTTATATTTGACATTAACATAGAATTAGTATAATTGAATATTAACTGCAGTGAGGTAAATATGATGGTTGTATCTTTTTTGTTTCCTAAATTGTATATATGAGTATTACTTCTCTGACACAGTTAATAAAATTTACCAGGTATTTTTCTCATTTCCTTTGGATATATTTTGTTTTGCAGGGTTACATTTTGCCATCTGCCTTTCCAGAGTAAGTGGCTCTATGTGGGCACTGAACGAGGTAACATACATATTGTCAACGTGGAGTCCTTCACACTCTCAGGCTACGTCATTATGTGGAATAAAGCCATTGAATTGTGAGTTTGAGCAAATATTGCATATCTGTTTCTACTCCGTAGGCCTCAGTTCAGCTGCATTCTTACCTGTATGACTTCTTTTTCTCTGAGTAAATATTAATGGAACTTTTTTTTTTCAAGCATAATGCAACTTTTCTTATTTTTGATATGAACTGTAGAATTGAATGACATACCCCAATTGGAGGCTAGAATTGAGTAAAATAAAAATAGCAATCATTTACTGAAATGTTTTCAACCCTTGTAGATATATCCTGATTTTACAGTCATTATTTCTGTTGTAATGAATGTGTAGTTGTATGCAATTTTTGGTTGAGAAAAAAAAATCTTAACTTTTTTTCTTTCAGGTCATCTAAATCTCACCCAGGGCCTGTTGTCCATATAAGTGATAATCCAATGGATGAAGGAAAGGTAGATTGTTTCAAATAAATATATTTATTATTTAAATGCATGAATTCCAGTATTTTTTAAGTATTCAAACTATTCTGGAATCACAGTTACTCTGCAAATTTGAGATTGCTAACAAAGGTTGTATATCATATAAACAATTGCTTTTTTATAGATTATAAGGAACAAGTGAAAGAATTAAAATCACTTACATTTTAAAGAAGAAAACCCTAAAACAAGTAAAATTTAATAAATACAATTAAAGCTTATTAACTTGTTTTTTGCTTATTTGTAATAATTCCCCTGATTCTCTGATAATCCGGAGAAAACCTATTTTCTTCTGATTTTGAATTCTTTTTTATACTTTGTAGTTATACAATTTTTATAATACTTACTACATAACACCTCTCTCTCCTAAATTTTTCTTCATAAAAATCTCAGGTTAATCAGTTCACTTCACTCACTCAGTCATGTCCAACTCTTTGCAACCCCATGGACTGCAGCACGCCAGGCTTACCTGTCCATCACCAACTCTTGGCGCTTGCTCAAGCTCATGTCCATTGAGTCAGTGATGCCATCCAACCATCTCATCCTCTGTCGTCCCCTTCTCCTGCCTCCAATCTTTCCCAGCATCAGAGTCTTTTCCAATGAGTCAGTTCTTTGCATCAGATGGCCAAAGTATTGGAGTTTCAGCTTCAACATCAGTCCTTCCAATGAATATTCAGGACTGATCTCCTTTCGGATGGACTGGTTGGATCTCCTTGCAGTCCAAGGGATTCTCAAGAGTCTTCTCCAACATCACAATTCAAAAGCATCAATTCTTCAGCACTCAACTTTCTCTGTGGTCCAACTCTCACATCCACACATGACTACTGGAAAAACCATAGCTTTGACTAGACGGACCTTTGTTGGCAAAGTACTGTCTCTGCTTTTTTATATGCTGTCTAGGTTTGTCATAGCTTTTCTTCCAAGGAGTGAGTGTCTTTTAATTTCATGGCTGTAGTCACTATCTGCAGTGATTTTGAAGCCCCCCAAAATAAAGTCTCTCACTGTTTTCCCCATCTATTTGCCGTGAAGTGATGGGACCAGGTGCCATGATCTGAGTTTTTTGAATGTTGAGTTTTAAGCCAACTTTTTCACTCTCCTCTTTTCACTTTCATCAAGAGGCTCTTGAGTTCCTCTTCCTTTCTACCATAAAGGTGGTGTCATCTGCATATCTGAGGTTATTGATATTTCTCCCAGTAATCTTGATTCCAGCTTGTGCTTCATCCAGCCAGGCATTTTGCATGATATACTCTGCATATAAGTTAAATAAGCAGGGTGACAGTATACAACGTTGACATACTCCTTTCCTGATTTGGAACCAGTCTGTTGTTCCCTGTCCAGTTCTAACTGTTGCTTTTTGACCTGCATACGCATTTCTCAGGAGGCAGGTAAGGTGGTCTGCTATTTTCCTTAAGAATTTTCTACAGTTTGTTGTGGTCCACGCAGTCAAAGACTTTGGTGTTTTTATTTTATTAACCAAAGTTAATATTAACCAAAGGCTCATGTTAATAGGTATTTTTGAAAATAATATTTTTTTATACTCGAAACCAGTTCCATGCAGTCATTACCTAGCTGTTGTTAATTTAGGTTAATACCCTGAAAAGCAATACAATTTAGTTTAGGTTCTTTAATACACTAAAAAAAGAAACAGTAAAATTTTCATTTCCATGAATCTCTGTTTCGTAATTTAAACCAGTCTCAGTTCTATTTAATTATGTTTTTTCTACTTATAAAGTTTCATTATAATTAGTTTGCATAAGTACCAGGAAGTTAATCACTACCAGAAATCAGTGAAATGAAACTTCTGAATTTTGTGAAGCAGTTTACTCAGGTTTTTCCTTTCCTTAATTACTGGGAGTGGTGATGTCTCTATGTTGTTTTAACACCGTTCTCTTATTTGACACTGGGAAAACAAAAGGATGGCTGTACATACTGTTTGGAGCTGACTTAATCATGCCATTGTATGTTTTGAAAGAGACTTTCCATGAAGCAAGTTACAGTAACCTGAATCTTCACTTATTTATTTTTGGTATAAGATAATTGTCTGAAAGCCAGCCTTAGGTAGGGGACCTGGTAGAAGAGTTGGAAACTTGCGTTTCTTTTACACTGACTCAGTCACTGAATCATTTCAGTCCTTCCACTGCAGTGTCTCTTTGCTATTCAGTCTCCTTCCCACCACTGCAGTTCAAGGCATTCCTACCCAATCTTGAGTCATCTCCGGGTCAGTCTTCCTGGAGTGCCATTTTAATCTTGTTCTCCTATCCCAAAGCTTTCAGTCGTTCTATATTGTCAAACAAACAAAGCAGTGTTTCTGTAAAACATAACCCTGGGTTTCATTATCTTTGGGAACAACCTTACCTGAACACTGTGCTGAAGCCAATAGTTACTGTTGCCCACATGTGAGCTGGTCTTTACTATCTCCATGACTTCTTTATGGAAGACCTTTTGTTCAGAATTCCTTCTCACTGTTCTTTCTCTGCTAAATTCCTACTCACATCTTGAGGCTCAGATTAAAGTAACGTATCTTTCATGATAACCTTTCTTGATAATCCTGACATAAAATTCTTTCTGTCACTTCTAAATTTATTAGCACCTAAGTTGTGCAAGTTGGACAGTATTTACCGCATATTGCCTTGAATTAGAAATGTGTTATCTCAACTCCCCTGAGCTTGAAGGACTCCTTGAGCACAAAGATAGTATTTATGCAAGTTTATATTTCCTATAGCACTCAACATACAATAAAATAATAACTGTTCAATATGTTTGTGCTAAGTCACTTCAGTCATATGTGGCTCTTTACGACTCTTTGGACTGTAACCCGCCAGGCTCCTCTGTCCATGGGATTCTCCAGGCAAGAAATCTGGAATGGGTTGCCATTTCCTTCTTTGGGGCATCTTCTCAACCCAGGGATCGGACCCACGTCTCTTACGTCTCTTGGATTCACAGGTGGTTCTTTACCACTAGCACTGCCTGGGAATCCTGGTTCAGTATGTACTTAATTGAAAAAATTTATGTCATCCTCGTTTTTTGAAATGTGGCGTTATATTGTCCTCCTTAGTTCCCAGAATTAATCTCTTTCAAACATTTTTAAGTATTAGGGTGCTAGAACAGATGATATTATCTAACTTTTGGTTTCTAATAGAAAAATTTCCTTCACGCTACTGATTCCTATTTCTAAAGATCTCTTTGACATTGTGTCACTGAAAAAAGAGGTAAGGTGATAGGACGTGTTCTTCCAAAGCTAACCTTATGGCAGATGATGCTGCCACATTAAGCACAGGCCCTGGCCAAAGAAAGTTAAGTGTTCATGTCAAATTCCTTACTTAACAATAACAGTAATAACTACCATTTATTACCCCTACGTGGTCGGGCCCTGCTTTCCACTTTATGTGCACTATTTTTATTTGATCCTCCCAACAAATCTTAAGTGAGCTGTTTTCCCTGTTTTATAGATAATCAGGGAGAGACTTGATCCAGTTACGTATTCTAGAAGTACAAGGCTAGATATTGGTGGAGCTGGGATTTTGAATAGTGATTTCTCTGATTCCAACCTCAGAGTACTCTCTCTCCATTATGCTACATTTCTTTTGTAAGATTTAGATCACGTATTAATGTGAAGAGCTTGTATCAGCATACCTGATGAATGCTTTTTATGAGAAAAATTCAAAGAAAATTCATCAACAGTACTGTTAAAAAATTAACATTTCTATGAGTTATAGATTCTAGTGGGAATAATCTTTGAATTTTCTGTTCATAAGTACCACATCCTTTAGTTCTTCTATTTTTTACTGTTTAGGAGATTACAGGGGTTAAAGTCTAACTTGTTGGCACAGATTTCTGATATTTGTAGGAAGGTAGAGCTGGCTGGAGGGGTTAAAGTTTACTATAATCCTCTTACGTTGTTAACGTCTGGATGGGTAACATATTTAAGTTGAATAATTACTGTTGGTAGATCTGGGCCTAGAATGTAAGTTACCTGTGTCCTGAAAAATCCAGTATTGTTTTACACTATACATAAAATTCACACTATACATTGATTCTTAACTGTTATCTTTTTCCATCTCTTTCCTTATTCCTGAAGTTCCTCTCTTATGTCCCCCATCAGAAAATGCCATACACATGTCCAGGATGCTTAGAAGGACTAAAAAGGGTAAAGGAAACAAATACCAGTTTTTTCCCAGAAGGAGTATGTATTACAGATGGTCAAGGAAAGGAGAGTTTATGTTAGGAAAATTAGCTATACTTCCTCCCAAGATGTAAATCTGTTTTGTTAGTTTCTGACTTGGTCTTCTGAGTGCCCCTTATATACTGAAATACACTAAGTTACTATTTAGTGAAAATTACTGGGCCTGCCTCCAAATTCGTTCATATCTCCAGATTATGTGAATGATTATTGGCTAGTTGCTGATTATTCATGTACTTATTAAACAAATATTTATTGAACATCTACTGTGTGTTAGAGAGTATATTAGATACTAGAGATGTCTGTAGAGACTAGAGATGAAAATGCATGTATTAATATAGGAGAAGGAGCATCTTTGTCCAGAGGAACTGGGTAGGCTTACCCAAGGAAGCAACACCAAAAGTGGATAAAAAGGGAGGAGGTTACAAGCAGACAAAACACTAAGATTTATAAAATGCAAGTGTAGACAGTAGGCAGTTTGTGAGGCAAGAACATGGATTTCATTTTGGAACTTAATTTATTCACAAAAAATGGATTAAATACCTATGTCATATCAGACGGTCTGTCTTATGTTAGAAGTATAGTAGTAAACAAGATAAAACCAATTCTTGTTAAATAAACCAATGTTATAGTCTGCAAGAGAATTCAGATAAAGAAAAGGACATTATTAAATTGTAGAGTGACCTTTCAGGCTAAAAAATGTACAAGTTGCTGTTGGAGCAAATAAGAAGGGCGCTGACTTACATTTGGTAGGTCAAGGAAGGCTTCCAGGAGGAAGTGATAGCTAAAATGACCTGAAGGATTAGTAGGATTAGTCAGGCAAAAAGGATGACTTCAGATGAAGTGGTCCAGTTAGGATGCCAGCATGTGCAGAGGCTGTGTGTAAAGGTAAGAGACAGCATGTAGAGGTAAGAGAGCATGACCTGAAAGATACACTGGAATGCATTGGGTGATAGGAATGTGGAACAGCATGAAGCTGAGGGGTTAAGCAGAGGTCAGACCATGATATATCTTGTAGGTCAGATTGTAAACTTTGGACTTGATCCTAAAAATAAGCATAAGGCATTAAAAAGTTTTAAATAAAAGCATACATTACATGATCAGACTTGTATTTTAGAACTATCACTCTAGCTACGATATGGAATGAAGTAAATAAGGAACAAGACTAGCAAGTCAGAGAGACCAGAAGCGAGAAAAGAGATCTTTGTGTATTGAACCAGGAGAGATGTATTGGAAGTGGAAAAAAATAAATTGTATGAGTGTAATTTTTAAATTACTTGATGATTTTACCTGGTGGGAGAGACACTAGGATTGAGGTTGATGCCAAAGTTTTTACTTGAGCCTCTTAAAAAATATTTTTAAAAATACTGAGAAAGCCTCTGTAACAGGAAATAGAAGAAAAAGACAGTAGGGAAGAAAGTAATGAATTCACTTATGGATATATTTGCTTTGAGGTTCTTGTGGAATAAATATGTGAACATGTGACCATTGGAATTATAAGTCTGAATCTCACAAGAGAGGTCTAGGCTAGATATAATTTGGAACTAATCAGTAGATGAATAAATGATACTGCCTGATAGTGTGTTAAATTAGAGAAGTTTGTAAACTTTAAAGCACATGTAAATTTTCATTTTTATTAGTACATTAATGAATGGAAATGTGCACTCTGGACTTCAAAATGGTACTGTTTTCATTTTCAGTAGTCAATTGTATGATGTATGTTGAAGTCAAAGGCATATAAATATGCAATGCAGTATTTGCATATGTCATCCATGTAATTAGCGATTAGCAATGCAGATGTTTAATGATGCTATAATTTTGTACCCAAAGCGTATGAATAATGATAGTTATCTTTATTGTCAGCAAGTAAATGTTTCATATGATTAATGTCAATCCTAGGTAATGTAGCATTTTCTTTTATTACAGCTTTTGATTGGCTTTGAATCTGGAACAGTAGTGTTATGGGACCTCAAGTCAAAGAAAGCCGACTATAGATACACCTACGATGAGGTAATAACATTATTTTTGTCATTTCTCCAGTTCAGAATGGCTTCTCTAAGACTTCTTTAATTAATGACTTTAGGCAATCTTTGTAGTTACTGTAACACACAAATTTTTGCACATGTATCATATAATATATTCACATAGCTCAAAAGATACAAAAATGATCTTTCCGGCTCCTGTCATTTGGCCATCCAATTCCCTTACCTCATCCCAATGTTAGTTTCTCACGTATTCTTCCAGAGGTATTTTCTGCATTTACAAACAAATTAACAAATGTGTGCTAGCTTTTTATTTTATACAAATGATAGTGTACTGGAAATATTTATAGCTTTCTTGCTTTAGATCCAAATAAAGATTGTGATTAATAAAAAAAAGATTTTTATTGCCTTCAGATTTCCTATAAGTTGGATGGTTTACTGAGATGACCAAATTTAGGTTCATTTTTTGGTTTTGTTTTTAGCAGGACTACTTCTTAGATGATGCTGATGCTCTTCTCCCAGATTGAACATTAGTGTCTGTGATATTAGCAATCAGTTATGTTCAAGGCCTAAATCCATTACCACGTAGTTTTTGCACAGTAGAGAAGTTCTAATTTTATAATTCCTTCTCTATCGAATATCTGGGATACTTATGTAAAGAGAAGCTTCTCACCTGCTCTTTTGATTATGTAGTTGTACAATTTGGATAGGAAAGGCAGGATAAATGCTTATTTCTTCTTATTTCAGTAAAAGGGGCTGTTCTGTAGTAATCTTAATGATAAGCATTTTGATCTTGTTTCCCATTTCACTGTGTACTAAAAGATTTAAACATTATTTCATATGCTTCAGTACACTAAAGTTATTAGCCTTATTGATTTTCAAATTGTCCCATCTTTCATCAGTGAATCTCTTCCATTTGTTTCCTAAGTCCTTTGATAATAGTCTTAGCTAGCTTCCTTGCCATCTGTTATAATAAAGCATACCTATTAAACTTGAATATTTCTGTCCCAAATTTAGAGTATCTTTTTCCTTGAAACTGGGTTCTTTCGGTGAGAAATGGTGTCTGGTGACCATAATTTGGGTACCAGGAGTGTTCACAATTTTTAATTCGGAGAATAGATCTAGGAAATGTGTAAGTGTTTTTTTTGGTTTATTTTTAAGAAATGTCATGTGTTCATATTGATGATTTCAGTTAGTCAAACAGATTACATTGAGTAACTATAGCAAAACTAGGAATACTTTGTAAATGTCTGCATATTATCTTTATAAGCTTGACCGAAAGAGAATTTTGTTTGTTTCCATAACTGTATACTTTTTTTTTTTTTAAAGCCTTTTGGTTAGTAAATACTCTGTCATTTACCAGTCAAGATCTTAAAATTATTTTAAGAGAGTATTTTTAATAAAGAGTTCTTGTCATTTCTCTGGAAGCTTTGGCCTGTAGAACTGTTTCTTGTGTCAAAATGAAAGCATATTTTAAGGATATTTGACTTTTTTTATTTTGCTTTTGTAATTTAAATAGTTTTCTTGGCTTTAGCCACTATTGAATCACAGGGAATTTACCCTCTTAGTTTAAACAAACACACTGGGAAAATATATGTAAGAACAGTTTATAGAAATTAACAGTATAGAACAGGGATTCCTTAGGGGGAAAAGGTGAGCCTTTCAATTGCATTAGCTTATGGTCTGGAGAGATTTTCCAGGTCTCATTCCATGAAGGGAGGTGGGCAAGGGGGAACCTACATTAAACCCAGCAGTCTCCCTGAATTGAGGAAACAGAATTGGGAAATGAGGAAAGATATCCATAACTGATAAGACAAGGTAGCAGAATATAGGGACCTGCCTTGTGAGAGAGTTTTAAAAATCCACAAGGAGCCCTTTACCTTAGTCTTAAGTTGAACTGAATAATGATTAGCACATGAGTGTGAGGTTTAGAATAGATCCATTGGAAAGGAGTAGGTAAAACAATTCTCATAGCACACACAGGACTAAGAATAGGTCACATTCCCAACAGAACAGAGAATGCTTGTAATGGACAGGGCATCACGAAGCATACTCAAAAAGGTATTGGCCTTGTCGTAGGGACAGACTAGCCCTGCATTAAAGACTGGCTTAGCTAGCCTAACAGAGCTTAAGCAAGTCTTAAAAAGTCCAGGCTGTTTCCAAGTAATATTTTTAACTACATACCAGAAGAAAAAGTGAAAAGTATTTAAAAGAGTATAATTGGGCTTCCCTCGTGGCTCAGTGGTAAAGAATCTGCCTGCCAATGCAGGAGACATGGGTTTGGTCCCTGATCTGGGAAGATTCACACGTGAGTGAAGCAATTAAGCCCTTGCCCCACAACTTACTGAGCTTGTGCTCCAGAGCCTGGGAGCTGCAAATGCTGAAACCTGCACACCCTAGGATCTCATGCTCTGCAACAAGAGAAGCCACTGCAGTGAGAAGGCGGCGCACCGCAACCAGAGAAAAGCCTGCACCGCAGCAGAGACCAGCACAGCCAAAAACAGAGAGTTTCTTTAAAGCTAATGTCCTGACTTATCAGACTGTTCTCCTAGAGACATTTGATAAAAAATAAGAGTATAATTAATATATACCTACATATCTGCCATTCTGGTATTCTTCATTCCTTTGAGTAGAGCCACATTTCCATCTCATATCATTTACCTTCTGCATGAAGGACTTCTTGTAACATGTCTTATAGTGAAAATCTGCAAATGATGTCTTCTTTGAGTCCTTTATGTGTGTAAATGTGTTTATTTTACCTCTGTTTTTGAGAAGATATCTTTGATGGATATAATCCTGGGTTGACGGTTTTTTCTCTCAGAACTGTAAAGGTATTATTCAACTGCATTCTTGCATTGTTTCTAAGGAGCTATCTGCTGTCATCTTAATCTCTGCTTTTCTCCGTTTAACCTGATCCCCTCCCTGTCCCCACCATCTGGTTGCTTTTAAGAATCTCTTATCATTAAAGTTCCAGTTTTAAGCAATTGAAATATGATGTACGTTTATGTAGTTTTCTTCAAGTTTCTTCTGCATTGAGTTCATTGAATTTCTAAGATATCTATGTATTCTAGAAGTTTATAGAGTTGAAAGTTTTCATCAGATTTGGGAGACTTTGGGTCATTATTTCTTCCAATATATTTTCCGTCCATAGGCTCCCTCCTGAGACTCCTATGACACACATATTAGTCTTCTTGAAGTTGTACCACAGTTCTCTGATGTTCTGCTTATTCTTTGCCCATCTTCCACATTGAGTAGTTTCTGCTGCTGTGTGTCTTCAAGTTAATCACGCTTTCTGAAATTCTGCTGTATCAAATCTGTTGGCAAACTCATCCAGAGACAATTTTTCATCTTAGACATTTTTCATCTCTAGAAATTCCACTTGTGTTTTTGAAGGCTTGTATGTCTTTCCTCAACATTTTCGTGTTTTCACTTACCTTTTAGAGCATGTGGAGTCTGTTTAAAATATTTGTTTTAATATCCTTGTCTGCTAATTCTCTCATAGGTATCATTTCTGAGTCTGTTTCTATTGACTACATTTTATTCTCACTTTGCATCGTATTTCCTGGTTTCTTTGCATGCCTTATAGATTTTTGTCACCTGTCTTGAAGTTCAATATGAGGTATTTTCAGTCAGTCTTAATTCTAAATCTGCATTCTTGTCTCCTAGAATTTTAGTTAATTTATAAAATTTGTTCTGAACAGTCAATGGAACTAGTTTTTCCAGTAGGCTATTGATTTTATAATTACTTGGTAATTTATGTTTAGTTATTGTTTATTCTAAGAAACTACAAGAATGCATTCTGTTTTCTTGAACTTGTCAATAATACATAATCACTATTATATTTTTATCATGCTCCCTTAAGGAGTAAATAAAATTTTGAAAGTTAAAAGAGTGTTAGAACCAAATTAAATCTCATTTTTTTGGCAGGACAATTAAGTTATGGGAATTTAATGTTAACATATGGACTTCAGCTTGGGAAATAAGAAAAAAGTTAATATGAAAAATTAATTCCAGTTCCAATTATGAACAACTTGGTGTTTAAATAAGTTTTTGTTTTTAAAGGTGGAATTCTTTACCCCTCTTCTGTAGGCTATCCACTCCGTTGCATGGCATCATGAAGGAAAACAGTTTATTTGCAGTCATTCAGATGGCACCTTGACTATATGGAATGTGAGATCCCCTGCAAAGCCTGTGCAGACCATAACTCCACATGGTAAGAATGGATCCCTTTTAAACACTACCTAAATTGTGATGGACAGAAAACTGTTTTGAGTTAGCGTTTGGGTTTGTTTGTTTTTGATGACAAGGATGAGTTCTATTTTGAATTTAAAATTTTAATTTAATTTAAAATTTCTATATTTACACATATAGAAATAATTTGTAGCAACTGGGTGAATGAAATCTTGAATAACTATATTTGCAGTTGAGATTGTAAATTTGAGCTTTCAGAAAATGAAAGTTACAAAATCTTCTGAGTAATTTTTCTCCAATAGTCCAGAAAGTTGATAATTTTGTAAGTGAGGTAAGACTTATTTTGAACTTTTGTCATCTTAATATTATCAACTGCAGATTGCTAATCTGTATATAATATGTATTGAACACTTGGCACCCTACAGAAGGTAATTTTATACCTTAAAGTATTGTCTTCAGAATCCCCCAAATGACCCCAAGTTTGATTCACTGGGAATACTCATAGGACTCAGCAAAAGGATGCAAAGTGAACTCAGCAGAGGGAAAGGCACAAGGGATGGAGTCTAGAGGAAGCCAGGCTCAAGCTTCCAGCAGTCTTCTTCCAGTGGAGCCACACAGGAGATGCTTGATTCCTCTTGCAAGGAGTTATTACCACATGTATGAAATGTCCTCTACTAGGACAGCTCACCTGAACCCGGATGTCCAGGGTTCGCATTGATGTCAATCTATACGCACCCTCTGCTTCAGTTAGCATGTACCAAAATTTCAGACGCTCAGAAGGAAAACAGAGATTGGTCGTAAACCGTATTGTTTGTACAAGTAGTACAGACACCGTGTGCCACCCTTTTCAGTCTGGGAGTGGTGGGCACTGTCCTGAAAGTCAGGTTACCAGTTGTTAACCAGGAGAGCTAATCCTGCAAGCTGCCATTTCTGGGGATAGTGATCTCAAGCTGATGTGTTAACTCTTGGTCTACAAGTAATGTATATAAAATCTCCATGAAAGTTTTATTAGAGTGGCTTCCCTGGTGGATCAGATGGTAAAGAATCTGCCCTGCAATGTGGGAGACCCGTGTTTGATTGATCCCTGGGTCTGGAAGATCCCCTGGAGAAGGGAATGGATACTCCAGTATTCTTGCCTGGAGAATCCCATGGACCGAGGAGCCTGGCGGAAGACAGTTCATGGAGTTGCAGAGTGGGATACAACTGAGTAACTAACAGTTTCACTTTTTATGAATAGTTTATGAAGGACTTTGAATTCTGGATGAGGCCTGGAAATTTGCATTCCTTTATTAATCTGCCTTCTCACGATTCTACGCTAAGAAATGCTTAACCAGCAAATTTAGGGAAATGAAAGGAACTGTTGGTTGCATTAGTAGCATACAGAAAGAGTATTTTTATAGTTATTGTCAGTGTTTCATTGTTCACTTTAAAATACGACTGCCCGTATTCTTTAAAAATTGGCACATTCTGAATTATTTCAATGTAAAAAGTAAACAGATTAAAAACATACTTTATGTAGCAGTATGAGTTTTTAGACTTGCTTGTTTTGTGGTAAAAATAACAATTCTTTTAGCCACATATTGTAATATATTTTACCACTGTGTTTTGGTCACAGTCAGAGACTCTGCTGGAAATGTACTTATTTTATTTTATTTTATTTTTTATTTTTTCATTTATTTTTATTAGTTGGAGGCTAATTACTTTACAATATTGTAGTGGTTTTTGCCATACATTGACATGAATCAGCCATGGATTTTCATGTGTTCCCCATCCCAATCCCCCCTCCCACCTCCCTCCCCATCCCATCCCTCTGGGTCTTCCCAGTGGAAATGCACTTATTTTAAATTTGCTACAGTTCTGTTTACGTGTACCTCCAGGAGATAGCCCTTTTCATAATAGGTTCCAGTTTTCCCTGATACGTTTTTGTTCTTCCTTCTGTTAGTGCCTAAGTCCCTGATCTTTGTGGTATTCCTGAGTATTTCATACATTTTAGACTCTCCTATCCCCACTGGAATCTAGGAATTCAGAAAACCAAAGAAGTTGATGATTAGTTTAGAAACCTTTAATTTCAAATCCAGAAAGAAGTATAAATAATATTGAAGATAGTAGAAATATGTATATTGGTTTTAAAGTTTTATCTAAATTTTCATCTTTTTTTGTAAGTATAATTCAAAGAGGTTTTTTTAACCACCTGAGAGTAAGTTGTCAGCATATTGCTCAATCACCCCGAAATAGTTCAGTATTAGTATCTTACAGAGACATTCTCCTATATCACCAAGTTTTGCCTTTTGTCAAAAGGGTCTATATGCAGATTAGATTTAGCTATCATGTTTCCTCAGTCTCTTTCAAACTAGAACTCTTCTTGAGCCTTTCCTTGACTTTCCTAACTGATAAATTTTGTATGTTGCAGGTCAGTTATTTTATAGAATGTGCTTCCATTTGGTTTTGTCTGATGTTTTTTGCATGATTAGATTCATGTTGCGCATTTTCAGCCGGACCATCTCAAAAGGATTGCTGAGTCCTTTTAACATTCTTAAGTGGAGCTTGTGTTTGATTTGTCATGGTGGTGTCTCATACCCTGATTCCTTGATTAAGCTTCTGTCTACTAGGTCTTTCCATTATAGCATTATTTTTTCCTTTTTGAAGTTAATAATATTTTTGATTTGTTATCTGTAATCAACAAGTATTTTGATTTGAAGGAAATAGTTGAGACTTTATAAACATACTGTTCCTCATCAAAATTTCTACCCCCTGGTTCTAGCATCTGTTGATGTTTCTTGGATGGATTACTTATTACTGTAATGGTTGCCAAGTGGTGATTTTCCTATTTTAATCTTGATTCTCTTTTAATACTAAAAATGTAAATTCTTGAGAGCAGGCTTTTAGTAGTAGCATAATTAGATTTCTGCAGAGTTTGTAGTATCTTAGTAAAAAAGGCAACCATACACATATATGTGGTATGTAGTTTTTAGTATACTAAATATCTACTCTGATGGATTAAAATTTAGGGATTTTTTTCATTACTATCCATATTGTGGGCTCTTGCTCTTCCTTTCCTACAGGTTATGGTAAATCATGGGGTTTTTTCATATCTAAACCCATGTAATGTAATAATTAAGTATCCTATTCTTAAAAACATTTATAAGCACTACCTTGGTAATTGATTGGAACTGATTGTACTTTTATTCATTCAACAAATATTGGTTCTACCATGAGATAAGTACCATTCTATACCTTGGATCAAGTAAGCAAAATTTAAGTAAATGTACTTGAAAATTATGACATGCTATATACATATGTGATTATAACAAATGTAAATTTGGATATCTCATTTACTTGGTAGGATAGCACAAAAGATACTTAGATAAGTTTTCCCCAAAATATATTTTATAATACTGTTTCCTATGTTAATGAGTTATTTGGTGAAAAAGCATGTTATGATCAAAGAAGTTCTAGAAATGCTGAAATAAAGTTAAACGTTTTCTTCCTTGAAAGACGTCTTAGATTTCAACGTACACTATGAATTTCTAAGAGGGAAAATATGTATAAGCATACATATGTATATACAATTGACTCTTGGAAAGAGCAGAAAGTCAGGGGCAGTCATTGCTGCATAATAGATAATCTACACATAACATCAAGTCAGCCCCCAGTATCTGTGGATACAAATCTGTGGATTCAACCAACCACACACAGACTGTGTAGTCATCTAGTATTTACTACTGAAAAAATTTTGCCCTTAAAGTGAACCCACGCAGCTCAAACTCCTGTTGTTCAAGGGTCAACTGTATATTAATTATTTGTGTCAGTTTATATATTTTATGTGGCTTTTCCTAAATTTACTTGACTCTAGCATCTTTTATTCACAGAACATCTTACAGTACTCTAGTGTTCTTCAAAATAGCACTTTGAGAAATGATGGCCTGGTGCTTGAACTATAATTGAATTATAGGTTCAATATTCAGTTTACTCTCAAATGGAATCATTCATTGCCAAAGTTGTTAGATAGTGGATTCTTATTCTGAGGGTCGTGACAGTTATCTAGACAATGATGATAAAATGGCCAGGAAAGGAGAATAATTTGAATTCACTTAAGACAATTTTCTGATATAATGTTGGATAATTTTATGTGTATCAAGATGGTTGACAGTTGTATTTTTTCAGAAAGTTTCTATTTGGGTGTCTGAAATTAATCAACCAGTGCTTTTTTTACTAAAACAAAAAATGATACTTCCCTTTAATCTAGTTTTTATGATTATCAAAGAACACTTTCCCAGTAATCAGAAATCTGGAATGTAATTCTAGCTTTGCTGTTTGTGAAATACTTTGTAGAAATAATTACTGTTTTCTGGGACTTAGTTTCATCATATGTAAAATGGAAGGATTGAATGGGTGATTTTTATGGTATAAGTTTTTTGATTATGTGGAAATCAATGAACCAGGATTAGAGAACTTTTATTAAGGGTTGCTAAAGGGAAAAATAAATTCATACTTCATGTAAATAAAAGTCAATTTATAATATTCTAAGGATGTGACATATTAAAAATTATATTAATCTACTTTTAAGATTTACTTGAAGCCTAGAACACTCAATGAATCATTAATCCATACTGCAATTCCTTAATGTATTAATAGTTCATTACAAAAGTTTTTTCCCCAGTTTTTATATTTGAAAGAACTTGCCAGACTCCACAGAGTATACTCAAAGAAGGCTTTTGTTTAAAGGCAAAGGATACTGTGCAGCAAGAGAAAAAGAATGTGTGTGGCATTCTAAGAGATATCCCGTGTGAGTCTCCCACCCTGCTCACAAGGACTGTGCTCCAGCCCCCAAACTCTGGCTTCTGAAGAACTCCACAAGAAACTCTCAGAGTGATCCTTTAAATGAACAAGCCAGTATTGCCGGTTAGGCCAGTTGCCAGCCGTCCAAAACTGCTACACCAAGAGTCACCAAGGGGAGTTTGGAGAGTTTTGGATCTTGAAGAAACACATCATAAATCCCACTGCTCTTGGTCATGATCCAAAAACCACGTATCCCGCTGGTCATCCGTCCAGCTATAAATCAGCTCTCTCCACACTCATCAAGGAAAGAACACCTTCCCCATTTCAGACTAATGTTATTAACAATGTGATTCTCCAGTTTGAATCATCTTATTTTCTAGAGCATCATTGTTCAGTAGAAATATGAGATCTGCATGTGTAATCTTAAATTTACTAGTGACCATACTAATAACAGTAAAGAAGTAAAATTAATTTTAGTAACATATTATTTACCCCAAATATGCAAAATATCACTACTTCAGCGTGTACTCAGCATACAGAATTGAAGTATTTTGCATTCTTCCTTTGTACTCTTTGAAACCCAGTGTGTGCTACAGCACACCTTAACGTGGAGCAGCTACATTTCAAGGGGTGAGTAGCCGCGTGTGAGCGGGGCCGGCTCTCATACCACGGAGCCCACTCTTGAGTGAGCCCATAGCTGCTGCGCAGCAACAAATGTGTTCTACATTCTAAGTGGCATTCTCCTTCCCTAATTAGAAACTAGGGAAGCACTTGTTTTTTTGACAGCGATCCTCATTTATTTGTTAATGCATCTCATTCATCCGTTCATTCATTCAATAGACATTTATTGAGCCCCTCCTCAGTACCGGAGATTAAATACTAGAAATATATTGCTCTTGGAGAACTCATAGTCCAGTGAGTGAAAATGATATATAAACTAAAATACATACAATGAGTGCTGATAAAGGCCTGCATAGTATGATGTAGAAACAGAAGTAATGAGTATGTTTTAGGTGAAGGCTATAGGAAGATTTCACAAATTCAGGCTGGATGAACTTGGTCTTAAAAGGATCAGTGGGGAGTTATAAGGGCAGAACAAGGTTATTTTAGTCAGAAGGTACAAAGACATAATCAAAAGCAAGGTATTTTTGGAAAACCGCTAGTTTAATATGACCAGTATTTAAAATTCCTTTGAGTGAATTAGCCAGAAACTAATAACTGCATACAGAGGCAAAAATATGCATTATAGTATGCTAAAGAGTTTGGACTTCATGAAGGGAGACCTAGGAAATGATTTCACAGTGAGAAACATAAAATTTATATTTGGAAATACCACTTTGATGGTAGTACATCAGATGAGCCAGGAGTAGAAAAGAGAAGCCAATTAGGGTGCTGATGGCAACAATAAATAAGGACGACCTCAAATATGACTATAAATGGAAAAAAGTGGATATAAAGGAATAAAATTCCGGAGTTAGAATCAACAGGACTTTGATTGTGTCTGAGTAGTTTTGGGGATGTGAGAAATAGGGCTTAGTAAGAGACATGAAGAAATCGCATGTTACATGGAGATTGTATGATTTATTAAGTCAAGTTTTATATTTAACCAGATCTTTTCAGTGATTTATCAAAGTAGTTCACAGGTAGTTGAAAGAGTAAGTACAAGTTTTTCTCCTGAGGTGACTCAGTAGTTAAGAAGTCAGATGACAGTTAGTGGTGAAATCCAGTGATCCTCTAAATGTCCTTTAGTTATACGAGCTTTGTAAAATCTTAGCTAGTGCCTTATTACTTGATTTGACTTAGAAAATGGTTAGTCTAGGCTTATCAGTTCAGTTGCTCAGTCGTGTCCAACTCTTTGTGATCCCATGGACTGCAGCATGCCAGCCTTTCCTGTCCATCACCAACTCCTGGAGCTTGCTCAAACTCATGTCCATCAAGTGGGTGATGCTATCCAACCATCTCATCCTCTGTCGTCCCTTCTCCTCCTGCCTTCAATCTTTCCCAGCATCAGGATTATAGATGAATAATCTAGAACATGAGCAATAATCAGTGACATAATTTTAAAAACCTGAGTTAAAAAAAAAGATCAGAGTATGCAAATCAAAAGGACTCACTAATTTCCAAGCGAGACTAATGAAGGAAGATCACTATAAAAACTGCAGCATTTTTTCTTTACAAAGATAATGAAACTACTCTTAACATCCATGCAGGTGGTGACAGAAAGTATTTAAAGAATTAAAAATCAGGCGGCTTTACATTTTATTGTAAGTAGAAATATTGGACACAATAAAGCAATAACAAAAGACTATTGAGCAAGACAAAAGTTAAGAATTTTGTACCTGGCTAGGTTTTATGCAAGATATATAAGCTCAAACTTAATGAAGTCTCACTAAATATTCCACCCAACGCCTGCCCTTTTTTCAGGATTGTTCCAGCCAGTGAAAGATTGCTGGTGAATATTGAAGTAGATTAAATTGAGTGATATCTGAATAACTTTTGCTTCATAAAATAAAATGCATGCAAGGTAATTTTTTTAAATAAATGTAAAAATTTTACTTCTAATCTCAAATTATATCAGTCTGCCACTCCTACTAGAACTTTGGGTGGTAGAGGAAGGCTGAAGGTCTGATGGTGGTCTTCTTCAGAACAGACTTTTAAATTCCTCACTGAAAGGCCATATATCTCTGAACAGATTGAAATAGAGGTTGGAATTCTCAGTTTGTTCCTTGTACAGCACAAGGGACTAGTTTTCAGATTTAAGACTCCTTTTTCCCACACCTTTTTTATTTCCTCATTCTCTCTCCCACCTCAAAAATCCAGTCTTCTCCCCTGGCAGTCCTTTCCAGCTTCTTGATCTGATGTCCTCTGCGTAACTCTCTCACTAGTCACTTGGTTCTAATAAATTAGGATGCAAGAGGCTCAAGGTTCCATTGCAACATTATTTTCTGCATAAAGAGGGGAAGAGATGTTTCCCTAGGATCTTAAGGCAGGAGTAGTATATTCTCTAAGACCAGTTGACCAGTGTGTATTTATGAAAACTTAACGTAATAAAGGTGAATTTCACATTAGTGGAGAAAGCTCCAGTGGTTCAGTGAGAATGCTGGCATTTTTTGTTGTTTAGTTGCTAAGTTGTGCCTGACTCTTTTGTGATCCCCATGGACTGTAGCCCGCCAGGTTTCTCTGTCCATGCCATTTTCCAGGTAAGAATGCTGGAGTGGGTTGGGATGCTTCCATCTTCCCGACCCAGGGATTGAACCCACGTCTCCTGCATTGCAGATGGTTTCTTTACCACTGAGCCACCTGGGACACCAGTGCTGGCAGACACATAACGATATCACAGCTCATCACGTTATACACTTCAAATACTTGGTCTTTATTGTCTGGCAGTTGCAGGTCAATAGAACTACACAAATAGTGCTGAAACTATTAGAGAAAAAAATCTTTCCTTTACCAAAGTATACTTCAGAAAATTAATGTAATAAATGAAACTATAAAGCACTTATAAGAAAATGCTTCCCAGAGTTGTAATGGTATTTGTGTGGGAAGAACTTCCTAACCGTGAGACCACAGAAGTAGTGACCAAAAAATGATAGTTTTTTATACACATAAACATACATACATATATCATTGTAGATAAACAGGATCATATAATACCAGCCTCTTCTCCATAAACCTTCCTCTACATTAGTAGCCCCTTCCCCTTTCCTGCCTCACCAGATAAGCTATGTCAAAAATCTTGCAGATGTTCTTCCAAAATACATATATTTCTAAAATCATACATATTTATAGGCACATACAAGAGCATATGAGATTTTTTGGTCATTGTTTTACATAAAAATAGAATTACATTATTCTTTCTTGCATCTTGCTTTTCTTAATCCTCTGTACTTGAGGAAAATCCCTCCTTTCATCTGGCATAGCTCTCAATTCCTTTATTTTAATGCTTGTGTATCAACCAGTTGTTTGTCTCACAGTTCTTCATAATTTATTCAGCCATGCCTAAATGATGGATCACTACAAATTATGCTGTAGTGATGAATATGAAACTTTGAAGCTGTATTTTCAATTTCTGATCACTACAAATTATGCTGCCTTTACCTTTCTTGTACATATTCAATAGGAATTGATCGTTTTATTCCTATGGAATAAATGCTTAAGATTAGAATTGCTGCTCCTCAAAATGGACTAGTTTTATATATTTCTGTTTTTCATAAATGCTCTCAGCCTGCTTTTCAAAAAAACTGTACCCTTTGCATTTTTACCAGCCATTTTATCTCTGTTCCATTGTTCTTGCCCGCAGTGGTATTATAGCTTATTTTACTTTCTGCAGTGGTAGTACAGTTCACTTTACTTTTCTTACTTTTTTTTTTTTTTTAACTTTGAGTTTGCTCAAAGTTAACTCAGGATCTCAGAGTTGGCCAGAGATGAATGACAGGGGCCTTTTCCTTTCCCAGGTCTTTCCTGGGCCTGCACACTGCCTTAAGTACAGCCTGGAATGTGTCTAGTTCTTAAGGATTTTTTTTTTTAAATTCCTGCCCAGCCTCTTATTTGCCTCAACTAAAACCACAGCCTTAGGCAGGTACCTACCATATTGCCAGCATATTACTGTTGTTTCTGTGATGCCTGGAGGTGGGGCTTTCGGTCTCCCTGAGCTGATGTCTGTTGTGTCAAATGAAATTGCCGCAACATCTTGGGATTAGAGTTTTTCAGGAAGCTGCAACTGGGGATAATATACTGATTGGGCTCTAGGGAAACTGGTTTTAATGGAACTGCAAATAAACTTCAGTCCTATCTCTTGGCTGATGCTCTGGCCTTTTTATGGCACCATGCCGTGAAGCTGAGGAGCATAGGGGATGGAAATAGCCCTTCATCAAAACATCCCGGGCCCGCCCCCCACCCCGGGTCTTAACAAGGTTCGGTCACTTCCATTGAGTAGACAGTGGTGTGCTCATTTTGTGGCTTCAGTTCTGAAGTGATTACCCTTAGTTATTTTGCTAGTATTTCAATTTTACTAAGTGAGTGGGTTCACAGAGGTCTCACTTGGTCACTCCAGAAGTCATCTCCTTTTCAGTTTCTTTAGCAGTTCATAGGCATTGAGTCCGTTGTGTGAACTTTAAGGTCATTTTGTCAAAATTCAAGTACAGCTGTTATATTCTAATTCCATTAAATATATAACTTAGTTTTGGAAGAAGTGCCATTTTAGGATTTTAAGTTTTCTTAAATGGCAGCGTGATTAGGACTGATAGACTCGATTATTTAAATGTACACTTCTATGCAATTGTTTTTAAATGTCTTAGACTTCACAAGTGACACTAGGAAAAGTGGTTGCAACATATGGACACAGTGTTAATGAACTTTGAATGTTAAATTTATTTTTAAATATAAAGAAGATAAAGTATAACCATGGGTAAAAGGTATAAGCTATTTTTAAAGAAGAAATACAGATGACTAGAAAGCCAAAGAATTTTCACAGAGATTAAACAATACACAGAAACAATCAGAAACAAATAATAATCAGAAAAAAACAATCAGAAAAAAATAATAGCATTGTTCAGGAAAGGTGGGACAAAGTACTCACACACTTTCTTCATCCTTTCTGGAATACAGTTCTATCTAAATATCTCTTTTCTTGGAATTAATCCTAAAGAAAAATCATTTTATTCACTTATTAAATTGTTATTGAGTGTCCCGTCTGTGCCAAACAATGTCACCATGGATACATAAACAAAAAACACATACACACTTAAAAATCTTTGCTTTCATGGAGTTTACATGCTTGTTGGTGAGGCAAACAGCAAACAAAAGAAAATTAAAAATACATTAGAATGAGCTAGTTCCTGGGAGGAAAAAGCTGGGAAAGAGGATAAGAAGTGTTGGGTTAGCAGTGTGTGTTTGGGACCTTCACTAATAACATAATGGTGACACTGTTTAAGAAACAGGAATTAGTATATCTTATTTTCTTTTAACTTTTTCTGAATTGTTAATACAGTGAACATGTAAAACTTGATAATAGAAATCAACCTTTTTAAAAATAATCAAAATTCTTTAACAGTATGAGTTTGACACATTTTACAGAGATTGGTTTACTTCAGCAGTCTTTTGGACATTACAATGGATGGATTTTACTTTAAGAGAGTAAATATAATTGACTTTATTAACAGAGGGATTAATTTTGCAGCCTGTCACTTTGGGTGAAAATATGATTTAGACTTATTTTCCTCAAATAAGCTATATTAAAACTTGAATTCATTTAGAAAATTGAAATCCTGTTTTCCGTATCTCTAAAACATTGCAAATACTGAATTTCTCTTACTAGAATTTTATCACAAATGTTGTTGACAAGTTATTCATTGTATTTACTTTTTAGCACTGGATTTCAGACACTAAACTGATCATTTAAAATATCTTATTTTGTATTAAATACTTCTTTCAAAATCACTTTAAAATATTTCATGGTGGATTTCATTATATTTCATTTTATAAACTATCAATGTATAAGAATTTAGAGTAACTTAGAATTTTAGAATTTAATGCAGGAAACTATATTTTAGGAAAACAGTTAAAGGATGGGAAGAAGCCAGAACCGTGCAAACCTATCCTCAAGGTGGAATTCAAAACGACTAGATCTGGGTAAGATTTTATTTCATTGACAATATTCATTGTATACAATTACTGAAATAGCACTGAAGACTGTCATACTTTTAAAAGCCTGCTTTAGAATGGTCCAATGAGTTTTTAAATTTTATTCTTGCTTTATTTAACAAAATAACTAAAAGGGATAATTTCAGGATAAAATATTTCGTGTGTTCTCTGTCTTTAGTAGTTTTACAATGTATCTTGGAAAGCTTGAATTACTTTTCTTGTCAAACTTCATATATTCTGTTAGTCTTCAATAACAGTGTTTATTCACTAGTGAAAATTGTGGAATAAGCAATGAAAAAAAAAACTTAAAATTTAGCCTGTTAATACAATATGTGTTAATTATGTAAGTTATATGTATTCACAAATTAAATCTTATTTTAAGAATATTTGACAATTTCAATAATAAGTACAGCTTAATATTAAAGGAAGAGTGTCAGTTGTATTTGAATAGATAAATTGACACTGTAACTCAGGGATAAGATTTGTATGGTTTTTACAATTTACATATCTTACACATAGTTTTTGTATATCTGTGTGTGTGCATCTCAGTCGTATCTGACTCTTTGTGACCCCAGAGACTGTAGCCCTACAGACTCCTCTGTCCATGGAATTTTCCAGGATACTGGAGTGGGTTGCCAGGGGATCCTCCTCCAGGGGATCTTCCCAACTCAGGGATCAAACCTGCCAAATGTTATATTTTAAAATATAATAATGAAAACAAATAAGCATTTCTTTAAAGATTCTAACCTCTAAAGGAGACCCTTTATGTTCAAGTTTTCTAGGAAAAGTGTATGGTTTTATAAATTACTAGAACTGTGTAAGAATTTAGGTAGTGTATATCGTGCAGTGGTTCTCAAACTGTGACCCCCTGGAGCAACAGAGGGCAGCAGTCTTGGATGCTAAGTCGCTTCAGTCGTGTCCGACTCTATGTGAACCAATAGATGGCAGCCCACCAGGTTCCCCTGTCCCTGGGCTTCTCCAGGCAAGAACACTGGAGTGGGTTGCCATTTCCTTCTCCAGTGCATGAAAGTGAAAAGTGAAAGTGAAGTTGCTCAGTCGTGTCTGACTCTTTGCAACCCCTTGGACAGCAGCCTACCAGGCTCTTCCGTCCATGGGATTTTACAGGCAAGAGTACTGGAGTGGGTTGCCATTGCCTTCTCCAGTCTTGGATGAGAACTCATTAGAAATGTACATTCTCAGAATTCACCCCAGATCTCTGAATCACAAAGTCTGTGTTGTGTGGGTGGAGCCCCGCAGGTGGTGTGGGTGGAGCCCGGCAGTTGTTGGGGGTGGAACCCGGCAGTTGGTTCTCACTGGATCGGCAGAATGCACACTTAAATTTAAAACCACTGGGACATTTTTTTCATATGCCAGTTTAGAACCACTGGTTATTATAACTGGCTGGCTTTTCTTTTTAATCTGTTCTTTTCTCAGTCTAATTCGAGTTGACCTTTCTTCTCGAGAGTTCAGTTCAGTCACTCAGTCGTGTCTGACTGTTGGCGACCCCATGGACTGCAGCACGTGAGGCTTCCCTGTCCATCACCAACTCCCGGAGTTTACTCAAACTCATATCCGTCAAGTGGTTCATGCCATCCAACCATCTCATCCTCTGTCGTCCCCTTCTCCTCCCGCCTTCAATCTTTCCCAGGATCAAGGACTTTTCAGATGAGTCAGTTCTTCACATCAGGTGGCCAAAGTATTGGAATTTCGGCTTCAACATCAGTCCTTCAAATGAATATTCAGGATTGATTTCCTTTAGGATGGACTGGTTTGATCTCCTTACAGTCCAAGGGACTCTCAAGAGTCTTCTCCAACACCACAGTTCAAAAGCATCAATTCTTTAGCACTCAGCTTTCTTTATAGTCCAACTCTCACATCCATACATGACTACCGGAAAAACCATAGCTTTGACTAGAGGGACCTTTGTCAACAAAATGTCTCTGCTTTTTCATATGCTGTCTAGGTTGGTCATAACTTTGCTTCCGAGGAGTAAGCGTCTTTTAATTTCATGGCTGCAGTCACCATCTGCGGTGACTTTGGAGCCCAAAAAAGTAAAGTCTGTCACTGTTTGCATTGTTTCCCCATCTATTTGCCATGAAGTGATGGGACTGGTTGCCATGATCTTAGTTTTCTGAACGTTGAGTTTTAAGCCAGCTTTTTCACTCTCCTCTTTCACTTTCATCAAGAGGCTCTTTAGTTCTTCACTTTCTGCCATAAGGGTGGTGTCATCTACATATCTAAGGTTATTGATATTTCTCCCGGCAGTCTTGATTCCAGCTTGTGCTTCATGCACCCTGGCATTTCTCATGATGTACTCTGCATATAAGTTAAATAAGCAGGGTGACAATATACAGCCTTGAGGTACTCCTTTTCCTATTTGGAACAAGTTTGTTCTTCCATATCTGGTTCTAACTGGCTTCTTGACCTGCATACAAATTTCTAGGAGGCAGGTCAGGTGGTCTGGTATTCCCATCTCTTGAAGAATGTCCCACAGTTTGTTGTGATCCACATAGTCAAAGGCTTTGGTGTAGTCAATAAAGCAGATGTAGATGTTTTTCTGAAACTCTCTTGCTTTTTCGATGGATGATCCAACAGATGTTGGCAATTTGATCTCTGGTTACTCTGCCTTTTCTAAATCCAGCCTGAAAATCTGGAAGTTCATGGTTCACGTACTGTAGAAGCCTGGCTTAGAAAATTTTGTGCGTTACTTTGCTAGTGTGTGAGATGAGTGCAATTGTGTGGTAGTTTGAGCATTCTTTGACATTGCCTTTCTTTGGGATTGGAATGAAAACTGACCTTTTCCAGTTCTGTGGCCACTGCTGATTTTCCAAATTTGCTGGCATATTGAGTACAGCACTTTCACAGCATCATCTTTTAGAATTTGAAATAGCTCAACTGGAATTCCATCACCTCCACTAGCTTCGTTCATAATGATGCTTCCTCAGGCCCACTTGACTTCACATTCCAGGATGTCTGGCTCTAGGTGAGTGATCACACCATCGTGCTTATCCCAGTCATGAAGGTCTTTTTTGTATAGTTCTGCTGTGTATTCTTGCCACCTCTTCTTAATATCTTCTTCATTTATTTATTTATTTTTGTATTAGTTGGAGGCTAATTACCTCACAACATTTCAGTGGGTTTTGTCATACATTGATATGAATCAGCCATAGAGTTACACGTATTCCCCATCCCGATCCCCCCTCCCAATATCTTCTTTTATTAGGTCCATACCACCTTCATTGTGCCCATCTTTGCATGAAATGTTCCTTTGGTATCTCTGATTTTCTTGACGAGATCTCTAGTCTTTCCCATTCAATTGTTTTCCTCTCTTTCTTTGCATTTTCTCAGAGTAGAATGAAGAATCTTAAGATTGCTGTTATTTCTCTTTAATCCTCTTCAGCCTTCCTCTGGGACCCAGAAGACGTACTGTGCTCAGACAAAAGGTTGAGTGACCTCCAAGAGGAATAGCGTCTGTTTAATTGACTCTGGCATCCCTCACTGTGTGACCTTTGGCACTGAGTTCTTTGACTTCTTTGTGCTGGTTTCCATTTAGGACATAGATGTGATAATAGGTCAAAAGTTTGTTGTAATGAATTGAGTGAGATTATCATGTATTCAAAACATTTCACACAGTGCCTGGTACATCATAAACTTGCAATAAGGGGTTGCCCTTATTTTTCTGGGAAACCTCCTACCACCAGTTGCCTTATTTTTTTTTTGCTGCATTTGTCTTGTAGCAAAAGTACGTGAATAGACAACAAGACAGCAATGGAGGGTGGGTGGGGAACCAGAAAAAAAAAAAACCCCTGTCCTTGTAACACAACATAAAATGAATTGTCTAAACATTTAAACTAACAGTGCTGCTTGTCCTCTGAATTATCTAATCATGTTAACAGCTGTGGTTTGGCAACAGAGGCAGACATCCTGGGAAGATTTTTCCCTTTGTGTGTTCTACCTGTTCCCACGTTCATTCCTGTATATTGGGAGTATTTATAAGTTCCTGATTTCTTCAGGATGACAGAGATAATTCTCCTTTCATAGGATCAGAAACAGAAGGCAGTCTGACCCTTTTATATGCATTCACGGTGGTGGTTTAGTCGCTAAGTCGTGACTAACTCTTTGCAACCCCATGGACTTTAGCCTCCTCTGTTCATGGGATTTCCCAGGCAAGAATACTGGAGTGGTTGCCATTTCCTTCTCCAAGGAATATTCCCAACCCAGGGATCAAGCTCAGGTCTCATGCATTACAGGTACTACCAGTATGCATTTGTAGGTGCGGTTAATACAAGATAAATCAATAGGGTAGCCATCTGGTAACAGCTCTCTCCAGCTTTCCAGTGTCTTTTTCCACCTGGGATAAAATTTTCAATAAATTAAATGAGCTCTTTCCTTGACTCCCTGACTCGTTCCCCAGAATTCCAGTATGTACCCCACGCTGAGAACTGCTGCACCGAGAGAAGGCTCACCTCCTTTAAGCAAGCTGGGCAGCGCTCAGCCTTTCCTGTTCCTGGCAAGTGTCTTGGGCAGGTGCCCACAGAATATGTTCTATCAGTTTATGTTGGCCAATCACCAGATTTTGTTAGAGGGCTGTCCTCCCCTGCTCAGGATCTTCCATGTCGTCTTCTCTTTACCTGGAAATAATTCGAGGCTGAAAGATTCCCTCACATCCTCTGTAACTCCGCATGCTTGTCACTTCTTTTCAGGCTGTCTTGGCCATGCGGACTGGATCACGTCCGCTAGTAATTACTCTAAAGCGTGCTGTATTTTTTCCTTTCTAAAACTGATATCTGTCATTAGTGATGAAATTATTTACTTAACGCATGCCTTTCCCGTTAAATATTCCACTTGATGAACGCACAGGACATAGCTGTCTCACTTTTAATTGTCCAGGCACAGCACTATTGAACATAAGGCAGAAGATAGACAGGTGTATAGAAAAGTGCAGCCATGAAGGGTTAGCTGTTATCAATGATAAGTGCTAGCTGTTACTTTTAAAGGTAAACTCTGACAGAAAAATGAGTCAAGATGTTGTGTGCCTTTTATTTTTCTAGTAAAGCATATATTACTCCAGGAGCGACAAGATTTTTCCCTTACATAGAGAACAGTGACAATTTAATTAATGTAACATTTTAATAGCACTTTTATTAAAGACATGCAGCTGTTGTTTACATGTGCTGTGCTTAGTCACTCAGTCGTATCCAACTCTCTGTGACCCCGTGGACTGTAGCTTTCCAGGCTCCTCTGTCCATGGGAATTCTCCAGCAGGAATACTGGAGTGAGTCGCCATGCCCCCCTCCAAGGGACCTTCCCAACCCAGGGATCAAACCTAGGTCTCCCACATTGAGATGGATTCTCTACTGTCTGAACCACTGCCCTCTACCAGTTCTTAATAAAATTTCAGAAATTAAATGGTAAGTCAATTCTGTTGAAGTTATTTCTTTGAAAATCTAATGTGACTCAGGTGTGAAGTCGTGCAGCCAGTGGTGCTTGACCGGTGAGTGTGAGTGAGCAAGCTCTTGAGCCAGACCTCCTGGGTCCAAGTCCGGCCTCAGCTCGCCACTGGTGTGCAGTCATCAGCTAGGCTTCCTGTGCTTGTTCTTTCTCTGTAAGATGGGAGTAATGGTAGTATGTATGTCAGAATTGTTGTGAAGATTAGAGACTTCCCCGGCAGCAGAGTGGTTCGTACTTTGCCTTCCAAAGCAAGGCATGTGGATTCAACCCCTGGTCAAGGAGCTGAGGTCCCACATGCCTTATGGCCAAAAAAGCAAAACATAAAACAGAAGCAATATTGTGACAAATGAATAAATAGTTTAAAAATAATTAAATTTTTAAAAATTTTATGAAGACTAAACAACATATATAAAGCACCATTCATAGTACCACCAGGTTGCAGGGAAGCTTCTCTTGTTAGGGAACCTAAAAGTGAATATTACCACAGTCAAATATGGCAGTTACATTTGGAGAAGCATATCTAAGAGGTTAATTTAATCCCTTTTGTCATAACACATGCTATGACCAGCCTTTTGTGCACAGGGCCAGAGAGTAAATACTTCAGACTTTACAGATTGTTTGGGTCTCTTGCAGTTACTCAGTTCTGCCACCGTAGTCCCAAAGCAGCTGTGGACAACTCATAAATGAATGAATGAAGAAGTGTTACAATAAAACTTTACAGACTTGAAAATTTGAATTTCACATAATTTTCACAAAAATTCATTATTTTGTGTGATTTTTTTTTCAACTTTTTAAAAGCATAAAAACCATTCTTAGTTTGCAGGCCATACAAAAACAGACAGTGGGTCATGGTTTGATGACCCTTGATAAGCACACATCCACACACATGATATATTTATTAACCTTTAAGAAAAAGTTGTTGGGATTTTGTGTTTGATTATTCCCTTACTCTTTCCCTCACTCCCATTCCTGGTGCAAGAACGTGTTTTCAAGTAGTTTTGTAGATATGGTGATTTAATTTACTGAGTGGGCTAAAAGCTGTAGGTAGATTACCTAAATAATATAAAATACCAGATTATAATAAAAACTCAGGATACGCTGGTGATATTCTGGTTCTAAAAATATCTAAAAATCTATTTTGGTAACTCCCACAAACTTGATACCACAGAGTCCCACTGCTAACAAGGCTGTGTTTCTGATAAGAGAATCCTAACTCTGTGAAGTCCCAAAACAAACTCCTTGTGCATGAAATAATTTCTCCAGAACACGGGCTCACTTTTTATGATTTTTAATCCTTCCAAACTTTTTTTTTTCTTGCTGGAAATTGATTTTATTATTAATAAGTCACATGATACAAAAAGATAAGGATATTCAAGTGGAACTTAGTAAAAGGGCAGGCAGAAAAAGTTAAGGCACAGTGGAGGCATAGAAAACTGGAAAAAGAGGCTGCAGAATCAAAACAAGTAATTTGTGTACACACACATACACCCCCCACACCCCTCAAGCCCACAGCCCATCAGATAAGAATTCACCTGGCATTAAAACAGTGAGTGGGGCCAGATCACCTGAGGGCTGAGGCCAGTGAGGACTCCAGGAGAGATTAGCTTGTTCTTAAATAACTACATCTGTTAACACTCACACTGGGCTTACTATGTGTGTGCTGCCCAACACTGTTCTGAGTGCTTTACACATATGTATTTAATCTCAGCAACTACCCTGTGAGGCAGATATTATCTTACAGATGAGGAAACTGAAGCAGAGAGGTTGAGTAACTCACCCAAAATCATAGCTGAAAGAACCCAGAATTAAGTCTGTACTCTTAACTGTACTCTACTGCTGCCTACTCTGTTTGCATTAATGGCCAACCCCCACAATCATACTTTACAGATAGGTTGAACATTGAGAACAATGTTTTGGGATCCGGGTATGGTAATAGTCTTTCAGTTCAGTTCAGTCACTCAGTCATGTCCAACTCTTTGCGACCCCATGAACCGCAGCACGCCAGGCCTCCCTGTCCATCACCAACTCCCGGAGTTCACCCAAACCCATGTCCATTGAGTCAGTGATGCCATCCAACCACCTCATTCTCTGTCGTCCCCTTCTCCTCCTGCCCTCAATCTTTCCCAGCATCATGGTCTTCTCAAACAAGTCAACTCTTCGCATCAGGTGGCCAAAGTATTGGAGTTTCAGCTTCAACATCAGTCCTTCCAATGAACACCCAGGACTCATCTCCTTTAGGATGGACTGGTTGGATCTCCTTGCAGTCCAAGGGATTCTCAAGAGTCTTCTCCAACACCACAGTTCAAAAGCATCAGTTCTTCGGTGCTTAGTTTTCTTTATATTCCAGCTCTCACATCCGTACTTGACCACTGGAAAAACCATAGCCTTGACTTGACAGGCCTATGTTGACAAAGTAATGTCTCTGCTTTTTAATATGCTGTCTAGGTTGGTCATAACTTTCCTTCCAAGGAGTAAGCATCTTTTAATTTCATGACTGAAATAACCATCTGCAGTGCTTTGGGAGCCCAGAAAAATAAAGTCAGCCACTGTTTCCACTGTTTCCCCATCTATTTGCCATGAAGTGATGGGACCAGGTGCCATGATCTTCATTTTTTGAATGTTGAGTTTCAAGCCAGCTTTTTCACTATCCTCTTTAACCTTCATCAAGAGGCCCTTTAGTTCCTCTTCACTTTCAGCTCTCAAGGTGGTATCATCTGCATATGTGACGTTATTGATATTTCTCCTGGCACTCTTGATTCCAGCTTGTGCTTCATCCAACCTGGCATTTCTCATCATGTACTCTGCGTATAAGTTAAATAAGCAAGATGGCAATATACACCTTTGATGTACTCCTTTCCCGATTTGAAACCAGTTCATTGTTCCATGTCCGGTTCTAACTGTTTCTCCTTGACCTGCATACAGGTTTCTCAGGAAGCAGGTAAGGTGGTCTGGTATTCCCATCTCTCGAAGAATTTTCCACAGTTTGTTGTGATCCACACAGTCAAAGGCTTTAGTGAAGTCAATGAAGCAGAAGTCTTAACAATTCTTACATGCTTACTTGAGATAAAAATAGCATCTTAGATCTTACTGTTCTCAATACCCTTACTTAGCTGGCTTGGCTTTCAAGCACCACAAGGAAAAAATTAGTAGATATAGTGAACATTTGTTGCTTGCTTACTATGTGTCAGATATTCTCCTGTGCAATTTGAATGTATTATCTTTCATAATTCTCCTAGCAGCACTATGACTTGAGTACTTTTATTGTCTCCATTTAGGATTATAGATAATTAGCCGTGGAAAGCTTAACTAGCTTGACCCATGAAGTAATAGAGCCGATTTTGAGCCCAGATTGACCCCAGAGCTGGAGGTCTTAATCAGTATACTGGACATGCTCACAGATAGCCTGGGTTAGGATTGGATTATACTAATCCCTCATAAGTCACTCAGTTCACCAAGAACTGCATTCTTCTTTATATTTGCTAGCTTATCAGATTGACTTTTTAAATATATTATTAAATCGTACTTGGTACATAATCAAGTGTACTTGATTATGTGAGCTGAGGAATCTGTCTGTGCCTCTTAGCCTGGATGACTTAATGCAAGTAACCCTAGCTACTCATGACCAGAGAGCTTTGTAGGTTGCTTCCAGGCTGCAGATTTAATTCTAGCCTGATGATGCCCACTTGGTTTTTATGGTATCCATGCATGGTCATAGCACTTGGTCATATACCCATGTTGTGGAAAAATCCACAAGCAGATTTATATTTAATTGTACCTAATGGGAAAAGACCTTTCTGAATCCACGGACTCTTAAAATTTCAAATGTCTCATCAGATAACCTTCCCTATTTACTTGTTACTTTTACAAGTAAAGTTTCAATCAATTCAGCAAGTTTCAATCTCAAATTGGCTGATTCTCATTTTATCACTGTCTTCAGAGACATTCTTATGACCCACTGCAGATTTATCTATATTATTTTCATTCTTTCAAAAGTAAAACATCCTCTCCTAATCTTACTCTTTAAACCTCATACCTAACAGTATACGTTATTATTCACTTTCTTGATTATAACATAAAACACTGAGACTACTGGATTGATAGCTGTTTCTTCTAACATCAGAAAACTTCATTTAGTAGCTGTATAAGTATATGCTCAAGATTGGGTTTTGTCCATGTCATCTATCAATTTAAAGTACTAAGATTTTTCTATTTTTAAGCATTTTTATTAACATTTAATTTATTACAGCTAAATTAAAATTATATCCATATTTAATTAAGTCTACTGATATCCAAATCCATTTTTCTGTCATTAGCAAATTTTACATGTTAACTGTTTTGGAAAGCAGATGTGTTATGAAGCCTTAGAAGTGTATTTAACCAGTGGCAGTTGCTAAAATGGAGGTGACGTTGCTTCAGTATAAAACAGCAGCATATACCGGATGGTTCTCTGACAGCTCAGAACCCTGTAGCACCAGCGCTCCCAGCACTAGTGTTTTACCTTGAAAGATGCTAAAATTAAATAGAAAAGAAGACTAGCAGACTCCAAACAGGGCGAATGGAAATTTAAGATAATCATAATCTTGAAGTGTTTCTAGGAAAGAGTAAGCAAGCATTGTTTACTTCTGTAGAAAGATAACAGAAGAAAAGTTAGGAGATATATATTGTATGAAAGATTAACTTGTAAAAAGGCGCTTGAGTAGTATTTCAAACATAAACCAGAATGTGGGGATGTTAAAGAAAAAGATATGAATGGATTCATAATGGAAAACCCTCATGTAGAACATGTATTTAGTGAATTCACCAGTAGATATAAGTAGCAATTATGTGTCATCAAGAAGAGTAAGGTGCAGATTCTTTTTTTTTATTTGAGAGTAGAAAGCAGTATTTATTTATTTTGGCCATCGTGCATAACATGTGGGATATTAGTTCCCCAACCAGTGATCAAACCCTTGCTGCCTGCATCAGGAGCGAGGAGTCTTAACCACTGGTCCACCATGGAAATCCCAAGATGCAGATTTTTATTTTCACTTTAAATTAGAGAAGACCTCCATATGACTAATGGCAGAAAAGTAAGGGTCTTTGGAATAGGAGACACTGAAAATGAAATACGTTTAGAAGAAAGTTTTAGAGTGGATTTCTCATAATGATTCCAAAGTACAGATGGAGAAGATAACCTTCTTTCTTAAATTTTGAAAGCATTTTTATATGATTATGTGATCTATTCTTTTAGAAAAAGTTTTTAATATGGCGTCGGACATGACTTAGCAACTAAACAACAAACAAAACCAAAAATCTTAGAATTATATAGATCTTAGATCCTGAAATGGAATACTGGAGTAGGTGAAGCAGATGATAAGAATAAACAGTGTGGCAGAGGGGAGTGCACAGGTTTGGAGAATGGAATGAAACTAGGGAAACTAAAGGATGGAGAAGAAGAATTCTTAGCCCCTGCTACAGTGACTTCCACACACAAAGCACTCAGTAAACTGATAGTTGAATGAATGAAGCATAATAATATCATGACTTAATTTGCTTTTTCTTGAGTGATCTAAAAAGCAGAAAAATTTTCAGCATAAGCTACATTTTAGCAGTACTTTAGTGCAAAGAATAATAATGGATATGGAGATGACATTAAAAATTGGCAAGCTGTTCAGATATTTCACAGGAAAAATGCACTTTTAAAAAGTTTAATTAGTCACGAAAACTTAGTTTCATTTTAACCACTGTTATTATCTTATTCTCTGAACTGTTTTTGGAAGTATCTAGATGATTTTTTTTTTTAATTTTTGACATTAAATAAAATCCTAACAAGAGAAACAGGACCTGTAATTCCACTATTCTGAAACAATTTTTTTCATGGGTTCATTTTCCCTAAGTCTTTTTTCAAATGCATATCCATTTTCACTTAACTTTATTCTTTGAGGATATTCAGTTTGGTAGTCTTTTGTCCTCTTACTCTATCTAAAATATCCTAGTTTTATCAATTTTTAAAATTGGTTTCAAAGGCTGTATGGTTTACTCAGACATGCCTACCTTTTTTCAAACATTTAGTTTTTCACATTATAGATAATCAAGTTATGATATTACTAATATAGTAGTGAACATATTCTCTCGTGATACTATAGAGAATTCAGCAGAAGATTTTTGCTATTATACTGTTTCTTTACAGTAAATTTCCAGTGGTAAAATTTTGAAGATAAAATCTTT
This sequence comes from Cervus elaphus, assembly GCF_910594005.1. Taxonomy (NCBI): domain Eukaryota; kingdom Metazoa; phylum Chordata; class Mammalia; order Artiodactyla; family Cervidae; genus Cervus; species Cervus elaphus. The sequence continues at coordinate 30,884,083 of NC_057840.1, forward strand.
CTAGGAACCTTGACAAATAGACACATTTCTTTTTGAAATTACACTTTAAAGAAGTATAAAATATAATTTCATAGTCTTATCAATGCAGTATGACTTTGTTTTTAATTAATTTACTACCTTAAAATCAGCATTTATGCTTTAGAATTTTCTTAAAAATTCTCTAACCATAATGTGAACTCCTAAATGAATGCTGTTAATGGAAAGGCAGCATGCTGTCATAATTGGGGGTTGAAGTTAAATTTATTTCTATCTGCAGGCAAAGCAGCAATGATTCATAGGAACTTTCCAATTTAATTTTTTGTGTTTGTCCAGCTAAGCTTTTATGTTTTCACAGGGACCAGAAATTATTCATAAACTTGTCTATAGTTTTGAATATGTATTATATATTAAAATACACAGTTTTATTTCAAACCTAATCATTTTCAAAATTGTTGCTTTTTTGTTATGGCTGTTAAGACATTGCCTTCTTATACTGCCTCTAGTTGATTTTTTCTACTTTGCCTACTACTGAAGTTCATTCTGAGCTCTCCTACAGTTTCTTTTAGGGCCATGCTCCCTTTTCCTGTAAGTTGGTTCTCTGTGCATAGTCACTCAGTCGTGTCCAACTCTTTGCGATCCCATGGACTGTAGCCTGCCAGGCTCCTCTGTCCATGGGGATTCTCCAGATAAGAATTCTGGAGTGAGTTGCCAATTCCTTCTTTAGGGGATCTTCCCAACCCAGGGATCAAATCCAGATCTCCCACATTGCAAGCGGATTCTTTACCTTCTGAGTCACTAGGGAAGCCAAGAAAAAAAAAAATTGGTTCTCTAGTGCATTCTTAAAGCCTTATGTATTATTGAAGCTAATCTAAGGGTATATTTCCCATCTTTACTCATCCTAATCTACAATTTTTCCTGTCCCTAAAATGACCTCACTGTGATCTGTACATAGACTCAGTGTCTTAGTTGATGTTTCATTGGTTGTTGTTTTTGTTCAGTTGCTAAGTCGTGTCCAACTCTTTGTGACCCCATGGACTGCAGCAGCATGCCAAGCTTCCCTGTCCTTCACTGTCTTCCTGAGTTGGCTCAGATTCATGTCCACTGAGTCGATGATGCTATCTAACCATCTCATCCTCTGCTGTCCTCTTTTCTTTTTGCCTTCAATCTTTCCCAGCATGAGGGTCTTTTCAAATGAGTTGACTCTACGCATCAGGTGGCCAAAATATTGGGCTTTCAGCTTCAGCATGAGTCCTTCCAATGAGTATTCAGGACTGATTTCCTTTAGGATGGACTGGTTTGATCTCCTTGCAGTCTAAGGGACTCTCAAGTCTTCTCTAGCACCACAATTCAGAAGCATCAATTATTCAACACTCAGCTTTTTTCACGGTCCAGCTCTCACATCCATACATGACTACTGGACCTTTGACTATATGGACCTCTGTCAGCAAAGTCATGTCTCTGCTTTTTAATACACTATCTAGGTTTGTCATAGCTTTTCTTCCGAGGAGCAAGTGTCTTTTAATTTCATGGCTGCAGTCACCTTCCACAGTGATTTTGGAGCCCACTACTTGCATGTTTATAATATATATTGATATTAGCTTACATAATTTAGGTTGTATTTTCCTAGAAGACAACAATAAAATCCATGTAAGACTATTTGCAGTAAATGACTTTTAAATGTTGTTTTATAAATAAGCTTTGAAATTATACTTGTGACACTGTGAACCTCATATATGATTCATTTCATCATAATTTAATTCCATGTGGCAAAGACTGCATTAAAAAGTTTAGATTTCTTTTTGGGAAAAAAAGAAGAAAGTCTAATTGTTAAATAGTTGAATTTTTCTGTATATATTGATACTAGAGAAAACCAGAGTATTACACTGATATGAATTACTGTTATGTCCTTATAAATCTTATGTAGCCTAATGAATCTGTATATAAAAACTGTAAAATCCCACAGCACAAGTTTTGTGGAATTTGTATGGTTAGGATAGGTCTACTAAACTCTGTATCTTTATCTCATTGATTTACCATATGATGCTTACTGTTTTGGCTTTCTGTTTAACTTCACACTACAACTGATGCTCTGTCCTGAAAAGCACAGGTGGAGAAAAGTTATGTTGCCATTGCAGGGCAACTTCATCATACTAGCTTTTATTATCATTATCAGCCTTTATGGGCTACTAGAGAGTTACTGTAATTCTTCTGAAGTTTTTATGGTTCATGAAATTTTCAGTTCATAGTAGCACTTAAGGAAGTTTTTGCCTCCAAGGTGGGAATGGTGTTCTGAGATCCTATTTCCCTTTCATAATTAAGCAAGGACTTTAGAATTCATGGATTTTTCTGCCTTTATCTTTAAATTTGTGATTTGTGGGCAATTATTTAAATGAGAATTTCAGATATTAGAGGACCAATGCTAAATAACTCTTAAAAAGTCTTAAATGATTAAGGAAGACTTTAAAATTTGACTAGTATAAACAGAAGACATTTTCCTGGGTTAGGTGGATCCCCTGGAGGAGGGCATGGCAACCCACTCCAGTATTCTTGCCAGGAAAATCCCCATGGACAGAGGGGCCTGGCAGGCTACAGTCTATGGGGTCACAGAGAGTCTGACATGACTGAGTGACTAAGTACAGACGTCATAGGACTTTGATAAATATCACTAATCTAATGGTCAAAAGAAGATAATTTACAGAAGAATGCCACTTTATTTCTTTGTATTGTACTAATAGAATCCGCTAATAAACCCAAGTCCACAAATAATACCTTTTTAAATTATAATAACATTTATATAATTATATAATCTCTTAATAATTATTATAACCCATTAACTGTTACCACCTTTATTAAAATGAAAACCTGTCATTGCGTATTTTCTTTTGTGTGGGCTTAATTTTTAGGTGTATACTAGCTATCCACAAGCTAATCTCAGAATCCTTTACACTTTTAATTATGAAGAACCAAAAAGAACTTTTATTTTTGTGGGTTTTTATCTTTTGATATTTACCATATTAGAAATAAAGTTTAGAATTTTAAAAATGTGTATTAATATATTTTAAAATAACTTTAACATTCTAAAAAAATTAGGGGAATTGTTTTATTTTGGAAATCTCTTTAACGTCTAAAATAATAAACTACAGCTCTTATACTATTCCTTGGAAGGAAAGCTATGACAAACCTAGACAGCAGATTAAAAAGAAGAGACATAATTTTGCTGACAAAGGTTGTTATAGTCAAAGCTGTGGTGTTTCCAGTAGTCATGTACGGATGTGAGAGTTGGACCATAAAGGCTGAGCACTGAAGAATTGATGCTTTTGAACTGTGATGCTGGGGAAGGCTCTTGAGAGTCCCTTGGACAGCAGGGAAATCAAACCAGTCAATCCTAAAGGAAATCAACCCTGAATATTCATTGGAAGGACTGATGCTAAAGCTGAAGCTCTAATACATTGGCCATCTGATGCGAAGAGTCAGCTTATTGGAAAAGACCCTGATGCTGGCAAAGATTGAAGGCAGGAGGAGAAGGGGGAGACAGAGGATGAGATGGTTGGATGGCATCACCAGCTGAATGGACATGAGTTTGAGCAGATTCCAGGAGATGGTGAGGAGCAAGGAAGACTGGCATGCTGCAGTCCATGGTGTCTCGAAGAGTCGGACACGACTTAGTGACTGAATGACAACAAGTTTCATACTACTACTCAGATCTGCTCCCATTTTCTCAGAACAGTGTTGGACATTTCTTTCCATGGTGCTAATAGAACCCCTTTTAATAAACTAAAGCCCTAGGGTCAAGATGTAAAATTTAAAAGTAGTCATTTTACTACTTCATCAAGGACACTTTAAAGTGAGAAAAAAAAGAATCCTCCTTGACATGTGGTGGTAAAGACTATAACTAGTAGATTTTGGTGCCACTGTTTTGATTGATGCCTATTCAGTTCAGTCTGAGGTGCAGGAGTTTTATTCAATTACTGTTACTTTTGTGCCATCATATATCAACATAGTAAAAAAGGCAAGTGATGTCTTAATATCACAATGAAAATAGTTTTACCCTTAGTGATTTTTTGGAAAGAGTCTTGGGAACCCCTAGCAGTCACGGACCATAGTAAGAATCACTGTTGCATGTCACATAGGCATTTAGAGGACTTATCCAAAAGGAAATATTTTGAGATACCATATTTTTATTACCTTGAAGGATGTGTATTAAATCCAATTGCTCTTAACAATTTAACATAAGAAAAATTGTAATAAAATATTTGACATAAAATTAAAATCCTGTATTTTATGCAAATACTGTAGTATAACAGACCCACTCTACCAAAACTGTATTATCATTGTTAAATTAGTCATGAAATGAACAGAAACTTGTTTAAATGTTATCTTTTTTTATTTTTATTTTAGTTTACCTTATTTTTACTCCAAACTCATAACTTTATCTGTATTAGCAAAAGATTCTTAGGGTTAGTCACTAGTGAAACACTGTCTGGAAGTGACTCCCTTGGCCCCAAAGGGTCCTCTTAAAATTGGCCGATGTACAAATATGAACCGGAAATATAATTGAACATCATCTTCATCATACTAGCAAATTATCTCATTATCATAGTGATTTATTCTTATGGTATCCAGGTATTTCTCTGTTCACTCAAATAATACCTTGATGAAAACTTCTTATAACTAAGCAGTAGTTCTCTTTTTATCAAAGAGTTGTTCTTGTAATCAGCCTCTCCATCCAGGCCCAGCTAAAGAGTTCTGTGGTTTCTGATTGAAGTCTGCAGAGTGTAAGGGGTGTGGGGTCTTATAGTGAGATCCTTAATGGCACTAAGTCAGTAAGTGCCAGTCATTAGGAGGCTCAGCTTTCTGTGCTCCGCTATTCAAAGCGTAATGTATGAATGAGTCCACTCTGCTAACTGATCTGACACAAAATAAGTACAGAAATCAAGAGTAGAGTGTAGAAACTTCAATCTCATTTGACATTGCCACATCTACACACACTTTAGTTGTTGTTTTTCCTTACAAAAAGCATAGATTTCCAGTGAATTTAAAAATTTTTAAATAGTTCTTGACCACAGATAGTTTGAGCAACATTGTTTGAGACTGTAACACTATATGGTTAGAAATTCATCTCCCAATGTTTTCTTCTTTTATTTTTATTTTGTATTTTTTTTTTGCCCATGCCAGCCACATACCGGAGTCTTAGTTCCCCAACCAGGGATCAAACCCACATCTTCTTCACTGGAAGCCCCTGGACTGCCAAGGAAGTCCCATTTCCCTGTATTTTCAATTTTATTTTCTTTTTTGCTTCCTGGCCCTTGCATTAAACGTTCACATTTTTGAAACCTTTGTTTTTGCTTATTCCATTTTGATTTCTTGGCTCAAAAACTCTCTGGAAGGAATTCACTTGTTCCGAGTGCTTCACAATTTGTGTTCTACTCTAACCATGTGTGCAGGTGAGTCTAATTTGACACCAAATAAGAGGTCATCATTGCACAAATTTCTCTTAGACTATTCAAATTAGATAATGCAAATTTACATCTGAAAGGTGAACTAAGAATCTGAGAAATATGATATAGCCATAGTGAAGTTGCTCAGTCGTGTCCAACTCTCTGCTTCCCCGTGAATTGTAGCCCACCAGGCTCCTCTGTCCATGGGATTCTCCAGGCAAGAATACTGGAGTGGGTTGCCGTTTCCTTCTCCAGGGGATCTTCCCACCCCAGGGATCAAACCCAGGTCTTCCGCATTGCAGGCAGACACCTTAACCTCTGAGCCACCAGGGAAGCCCCATATGATATAGGGTCTTATAAAAATTAATAATTATTTATTAATTCAGTCAGTAATAAGTGTGTGTTTGGACTTCGTGTTAAGCTCTGAGAGTAGAATGGTAAGGATAAGGTATTTGTTACCTGGTAGCTTTCAAGAGCTAAGGTACAATTCTGCTCACCACATGTAAAGTATTATACCACTCCAGTATTCTTGCCTGCAACATCCCATGGACTGAGGATCCTGGCGGGCGCATGGGGTCACAAAGATCAGACACGACTGAGCAACCCGAGTACAACACAGCACACAGCTCTGAAATAGAATGGGGTATCTTCATTTGGAAAAACTTGTGGAATTTGATAAGATTAGTAGTATAAATCAATGGCATATGAGATTACGTATTTAGAACTTAAATTCCAATCTTAAAAATATTTAGGAGTAGTGAATAATATAGGTAAGAGTACTAATTATGCAAAAGAGTATCAATAGCACAGCAGTTGTATTTCAAGCTTCTTTAGATAGTGCTTCTCAATGTTGTTGTTGTTTAGTTGCTAAATTGTGTCTGACTCTTTAAGACCTCATGGACTGTAGCCCACCGGGCTCCTCTGTCCATGGAATTTCCCAGGCAAGATTACCGGAGTAGGTTGCCATTTCCTTCTCCAATCTGACTGAGATGCGGGGCTTCTCCTACAGGAGTCAGTTAAGTCTAGTACCAGTGACCAGCTGAGCAGTAGGTTTAGTGATGTTTACAATGTATGTGACAAAAACATTTGGGGATACCTTGCCTAGGGCCTATGAGTACAGGGGTTAAATACCATTCTGTGTCCTGAAGGAGCTCACAGTATAAATGGAAAGTAGATAATGAAAATTCGGTGTGGAAATGCTGAGAAGAGGTATGTGGAAAAAAAAAAAAAAGAAGAGGTATGTGGAGGGTGCTTAGGAACACAGGAAGGGCATCCAACTCAGGAAGGATGGGTCAGGAAAAATATGGATTGGACTGAGTTTTAAAGGAGAAATGGATGTTCAGTTCAGTTCAGTCGCTCAGTCGTGTCCGACTCTTTGTGACCCCATGGACCACAGCACGCCAGGCCTCCCTGTCTATCACCAACTCCCGGAGTTTACTCAAACTCATGTCCATCGAGTCGGTGATGCCATCCAGGCATCTCATCCTCTGTCATCCCCTTCTCCTCCTGCCTTCAATCTTTCCCAGCATCAGGGTCTTTTCCAATGAGTCAACTCTTCACATGAGGTGGCCAAAGTATTGGAGTTTCAACTTCAGCATCAGTCCTTCCAATGGACACCCAGGACTGATCTCCCTCAGGATGAACTGGTTGGATCTCCTTGCAGTCCAAGGGACTCTCAAGAGTCTTCACCAGCACCACAGTTCAAAAGCATCAATTTTTCGGCACTCAGCTTTCTTTACCGTCCAACATGGTCATCCATACATGACCACTGAGAAAACCATAGCCTTGACTAGATGGACCTTTGTTGGCAAAGTGATGTCTCTGCTTTTTAATATGCTCTCTAGGTTGGTCATAACTTTGCTTCCAAGGAGTAAGCGTCTTTTAATTTCATGGCTGCAGTCACCATCTGCAGTGATTTTGGAGCCCAAAAAAATAAAGTCTGACACTGTTTCCACTGTTTCTCCATCTATTTGCCATGAAGTGATCAGACCAGTTGCCATGATCTTAGTTTTCTGAATGTTGAGCTTTAAGCCAAGTTTTTCACTCTCCTCTTTCACTTTCAAGAGGCTTTTTAGTTCCTCTTTACTTTCTGCCACAAGGGTGGTATCATCTGCATATCTGAGGTTATTGATATTTCTCCCAGCAATCTTGATTCCAGCTTGTGCTTCTTCCAGCCCAGCGTTTCTCATGCATATAAGTTAAATATGCATATAAGTTAATGCATATAAGTCACTCTGCATATAAGTTAAATATGCAGGGTGACAATATACAGCCTTGACGTACTCCTTTTCCTATTTGGAACCAGTCTGTTGTTCCATGTCCAGTTCTAACTATTGCTTCCTGACCTGCATATAGGTTTCTCAAGAGGCAGGTCAGGTATTCCCACCTCTTTCAGATATTAGCCCAACACAAAATGAGGGGCAAGTATAGCTCAGGCAATGAACAACCAAACACTATTGTAAGAATATAAGTTGGAGGTTACTAGGGCCAGAACTCATGTTGACTAAGAAGATGACATAGAATATGGTCAGGTTCTTGAGTTCATTATGGTGTAAACAGGATGTGTTTGCAAGATTTGGGGTCGTGTCATCTGCCATGTATTGCTTTACTCAGTGTGTGGCAGCCACGGTGGCCTTTTAGTCCCTCAGGCGGCCCAGGCTCACTCTGGACTTGAGGTCTTTGTGGTGGTTATTCGTGCAGTCTAAGCTGTATATCCGTCTCTTCCAACCCCGAGATCTTCGATCGGCTGGCTCCTCTTCATTCTGATTCCAGTTCACCTGTGGTTACTTTAGGGGCCTTTGCTGACTGCTCTATTTTACAGTAGCCCCTCTAGGCCCCCCTCACATTCAGCACTCCACCCTGATTTATTGTCTTCATGCTTGTAACAGTGTGTTAACGGTCCAGAACAAGCATGAACCACCATTTTATTCTCAGGAGTACAGGTGAATGGGCAGTATTATGGGACTGAGTTGAGCGAATTGGTTATACAGATGACTTCTTGAGTAGAAAAAATGAAGAATGCTTAACCTGGAAACACAACTTCAGCCAAATCTATTGTCAAGGCCAGCCTCGGGAGCTTGATCAGAGTCAGGAAGCGTGTAATTTTCTGAAGTGTCTAGCCTCTTAAAAATAACAGTCAAAATTGCAAAAAGTTCAAACTAATACCTTCCTAACCTAGATGCCTTCAAAGGACAGGCTCTTGAATAAAACTTATATTACTTCCAGACCTTATTATAACATCAAAAAGCATAATTTATTTAAAAAAAGGTTATCCACATCCACAATTCACATGTTATCTAGAAGTAATTTAGATTCCTAGAACTTTGAATATAATTCCAAATGTCAACAAAACTTTTGAATTTTTATAGTTTTACATGTCAAATGTTAAAATATTTAACTCAGTTTTATCATTGTATTTAAGACTGGTTTCCTCTGGTAAAATATTTATTTCCTTAATGTTTATGCCTCAAGATTTGGGACATTAAGTTTGTAAGTCAGGTGATTCCTGCCTGGCAAACAGTTGTGATTTTTTAAAAACATTCCATAAGATAAGAAAAAATATGCATACACATGCATTTATTGCTGAATTATGGAAACTTTTATTATTATGAAAAAGAATATTACCTTGATACTCCTTTCAAGCTATTTCTTATTCATGTATTTTTACCCATAATTTTTTGTTGTTGTTCTTTCTCCTAAATTTACAAAAGAAGTATAGGCATTTACAAGGCCACTGAGCAAACACGTAGTTGCGTTTTGAGGACAAACTTAACAAAATGCCATGATGTTATTTAAACCATATTAAGACTTTGTCTAATAAACTGATTGCCTACCTGTCAATACCTACTTGGTATCTCCATGGGAATTTTATTCTGTAATGGACCTTAGCATCTTCCTATTCATAGTTCTTGTATTAATAATGCAAGTTTTATGTATATAAAAATGAACTTGTCAGACTTTTTTTGAAATATTACATATTAAATACCTGGCCCATGCCTCTCATTCTATAAAAGTATATGTTGTTAGACTCTTCACCCTTTTTAGTATTTTACATTCAGTTGTATGTTGTATGTCAGAATACAGAAGAGTTATATTGTTTATTCACTGTATGTAATGAAAAGTAGAAGAAAATTAAATATACTTTCCTGACTACAGTCAATAATCACAGTAAGTCAAGAATTGAGAACAGTGAAAGTATGGGTATAGGTCTGTTACTCGAAACAGTTTAGTGCTGAAAAATCTAAATGTTAGTAAGCTAGACAATGGTTAACATAACAAACATTTTTGTTAATGTACTTATTTACCAGCAACACACTGTTTTGCATATAGCAGTGAACAAAACAGATAAATACCCTTCCCCTCATGGAGGTCATGTTTTCATGAGGAAAACAATAAGCAAAGTAATTAGTTCAGTGAATGATGATTTGAAGATAATAATAATAGGTAATTCTTTACACCAGGCACTGAACCCAGTGCTTTGCGTATATTAATTAATTCAGTAATTGTCTGAGGATAAATACACTTGCTCCTTTGAAGAAAAGCTGTGACCAACATAGACAGCATATTAAAAAGCAGAGACATTACTTTGCCAACAAAGGTCCATCTAGTCAATGCTGTGGTTTTTCCAGTAGTCATATATGGGTGTGAGAGTTGGACCATAAAGAAAGCTGAGCGCCAAAGAATTGATGCTTTTGAACTGTGGTGCTGAAGACGACTTTTGAGAGTCCTTGGACTGCAAGGAGATCCAACCAGTCCATCCTAAAGGAAATCAGTCCTGAATACTCATTGGAAGGACTGATGCTGAAGCTCCAATACTTTGGCCACTTGATGCAAAGAACTGACTCATTGGAAAAGACCCTGATGCTAGGAAAGATTAAAGGCAGGCAGAGAAGGGGATGACAGAGGATGAGATGGTTGGATGGCATCACCAACTCGATGGATATGAATTTGAGCAAGCTTTGGCAGTTGGTGCTGGACAAGGAGACCTGGCGTGCTACAGTCCATGGGATCGCAAAGAGTCGGACACAGAGTGACTGAACTGCAATACTTACCACTCTGGCTCCATGTTATTTAGACGCAAAAACTTGGCAAGGAGAGATTAAGCACCTTATGCAAGGTCTTGGGGAAAGTAGAGCCAGAGCTGAGATTTAAATAGAGGCAGTGTAGTTCCAGAACTAGCTATGTTTAACGTTACATATTATCACATACTACTTGTACTAGGTGTGAGAGGAGGGGGATAGAGACACCTAGAGGAAACACTATGAAACTACCTCAAAACTCATTCATCTGTGTGATGCACCATGAACAACTCCCCACCAACAAATGGGATGATACATGTGACAGATCAAGAGCTGGTTTCTTTAGAATGCAAAAAACTCTTAGAAAACAGTTAGAAAAGATACTAATCCAATAAAACATGGATGAAAAGCATGTGCAAGGAAGTCAAGAAATACACATAGATCAAAGCATATGAAAAGATATTTAGATACTTTTCTTTTTTCATATTTAAATATGTAGCTTTTAAAAGTAAATCATTACATTTACTAATGACTAATAAGGAGACAAAGTTATAGGACTCAATAGAAGTGTCAAAAGGGCAGTTGATAGATGTGCATGGGAGTTGTAGTTCTGAGGATACCAACCAAGCTTCCAGGAGAGAATTAAGCATTACAGAAAATGATTTGAGTGACCATTTTTTCAGTTTTCTCAGGGGTGATTTGTGGCTAGTACATGCTTGATGCATCTTTGAGAAGTTAATTCATTGCATATAATGGGTGCTTTAGGGTATTCACATTCTCTCTTAGAATTTTCTGTTGAGAAGGTCTGGTTATTAGGATTGAAAATAATGGCAGTACATTTAAGAGATTTAACAGGAGAAACCCAGGGAGAACTTTTTGAAAATTGTATAAAGAGGATAAAGGAAAAAAAATATAGGGACCAAAAGGAGATATGAGAATAGAATGTGGTCAGTGTTCATACACACTGTAGGTTAATTTTTAAGAATTCACCTGGGTTTTACCTATTGCAATTTAAAAATCTACATGTGAGTAATCAATTAAATGGTGCCTAAAAAATGTTAAAATTTAAGATTTTATTATTTCACTAAAAAAGAATTTATGATACAGCAAGAAGATAGATTCCAGTATGCTGTTTATAATCCTAACTGTGTATTTTATTTCCAGGGAACCTTTTATTATTTTATCAGGAGGCTTGTCATATGACACTGTAGGAAGAAGACCTTGCTTAACAGTAATGCATGGGAAAAGTACTGCAGTGCTAGAAATGGACTACTCAATTGTTGACTTTCTGACGCTGTGTGAAACGCCGTACCCAAATGGTAAGTGTTGTATCTTTAAAATTCATTCTCTATAGATATCTATTATTTAGAGCAAGACCTCCTTGTTTTCCGAGTACTTCATTTATCCCATTGTGCTGATTCTTCTGGGGAAGGAACGCTGCCTTCATAACTTTATAAATTTTATTTGAGAAATTTTGTTTAATAAACTGTGTCTGTTTCATCCTACATTTTGGTAGCAAGTGCCTCTGAAGGGTAGACAAAACTGTCCACATTAAGAACAACTTAAAAATCCTCTAAAAATCTAGTGTGTCAGTTACAGTTTTCCAGAATAACAGAACCAATAGGAGATTTTAGAAGGTGAATGAGAGCAGAAGCATGAATTTATTTTAAAGGAATTGTGAAAATGTACTGCCGATTTGAAACTTCAGGAAAGAGTTTGATTTGCAGTCTTGAATCAGAATTTTTAAGGCAGGAAACTCGGGAAGATTTCTGAGTTGCCATCTTGAGGCAAATTGCTTTTTTCAGAACACCTCTTGTCTTTGTTCTTCAGGCCTTCAACTGATTGAATGAGACCCACCCAAATTATCTACAATTTTCTACTTTACTCAGAGTCTACTAACTTAAATGTTAATCACATCTTAAAAATGCCTTCACAGCAACATCTGCACTGGTGTTTGACCAAACAAATGGGCACCATAGCAGACACAAGCTAACACATGAAATTAATCGTTATCATTGACATGTTATTATTTCAGGGGAAATTTAGCTTTTATTTACAGCTAATTGAGATATAAATATATAATGCATTTTATAGTTGATATGCACATAGAAAATACCCAAGAAAGAGTTATAATATTATAGTGGTAATCTAGTGGATTTCTATGAGATCCAGTAATGAGAGCTGTTCTTAAGGGTATTCAGATTTAAATTTGAGATATGTTATTCATGTACTGTCTTGGACTTTGCAATACCGTGGAAGGTACTGAACTTGTCTAACTCATCTTTACAAAACAAATAATTATTTATGGTGTATTATATAGATTTATCTCATTTAAAACATACTGCCCTTACATTATATGAAGTACAATATCAGAATGTTAAATATTTGAATGGAACAAAATAAAAACCACGGCAACATGTTTTGTTATCTAGTTTGCAGTCCTCTTGCATATTTGTAACTATTGTTCATGCCTTGTTTTCCTGTTCCAGATTTTCAAGAACCATATGCTGTGGTTGTTCTGCTAGAAAAGGATTTAGTACTAATAGACCTTGCACAAAATGGGTAAGAAATAAAATTTGGTTAACAGTTACTTTAGTATGTGGTGAAGAAAGAGTCTCTTTAGGATTGACTGTTTCATTTCTTTGAAAATGCTACATTTATATTCATAACCTGGACTCCCTTTTAGAACTACAGATACACATTTCTCATTACCTGCCAAATTTCTCCATTATGGTACTCATATAGAAATCCAAGTTTATATCAAAATTGTTGAATTTCTGAAATTTTTTATGATTCAACCTAATACTTGAATACCTTGAAAGTGAAAATGAAAGTCACTCAGTCGTGTCCAACTCTTTGTGACCCCATGGACTTGGACTATATGGTCCATGGAATTCTCCAGGCCAGAATACTGGGGAGTGGGTAGCCTAACCCTTCTCCAGGGGATCTTCCCAACCCAGGGGTCGAACCCAGGGTGGATTCTTTACCAGCTGAACCACAAGGGGAAGCCCAAGAATACTGGAATGGGTAGCCTATCCCTGTTCCCCAGTTCGATTCCTGGGTTTGGAAGATCCACTGGAGAAAGGAATAGGCTACCCACTCCAGTATTCTTGGGTTTCGCCTGTGGCTTAGCTGGTAAAGAATCCCCCCCAGGTTCAGTCCCTGGGTTGGGACTATCCCCTGGAGAAGGGAAAGTCTACCCACTCCAGTATTCTGGCCTAGAGAATTCCATAGACTGTAAAGTCCATGGGGTCGCAAAGAATCAGACATACATGACTGAGCAACCTTCAACTTCACTTCACTTCACCAATCTTGTTACTCTTTTCTTTAAATCCCTTTGGATCTCTGTTGGTTTTTTATGTAAAAACAGTTTCTCAGCCTGCTACTCTACATAGAAGGGATTCAGCGTACCTTTCCAACCTGGTACCTGTTCTCCAGGAAAACTGAACAGTGTCAAACAAGCATCACACGTCCATGTCTTTTCTTACCTAGCTCCCAGCAGCTGAAACATTCCACGTGTGTCACTGCCATCAAAAATCCACGTAACTTTCAAAGGCAGCCTTCTTTTCCTCTTCAAGCTTTTCCTATTCTCTCGTAACCAGATGTATCATAGCTGACCTGTAAATTCTCACCATAGCTCCTGTGCAACTTTTAGTGGTATTTCCAACATTCTGCTTGTTCTAGATTAGATGATAGCATGTTTACTTATAAATTTCTTGAATGGAAGGACATTGTATTACATTAGTTGTATTTCCTGAGAGATAATCATTAAATATGGTTTTAATGAGTTTACCCATTCAGTATTTCTGGATTGGGGGCACTTTTGCCCCTCAAGAGACGTTTGACAGTGTCTGTGTAGACATCTGAGGTTGAGGGGAGGGGTGCTGCTAAACATCCTCAGTGCACAGGGCCGCCCCGGTGATACTGTCTGACCCACAATAGGAGTGGTGCTGAGATAGGAAAACCCTAAAGTCTAAGTGAATGGTATTACTTACCTTACTTTACGGCATTCCAAAATTCACATCAACTTAGTGCGTGCTAACTGCAATAATGATTTTTTTTTCTTCCTGAAAATAACAAGACCATGTCAAACAAAGGAATTTAAAAACATTTACTCTCAGTGATAGCCCTAGAATAGCCTATTATTAAATAAGTTTAAATATGTTTTTCATTGTTTCATTAATCATAGGTAATCATTCATTAACAAATGTTTTTTCTTTTCCTCTTGTTAAAGATACCCTATATTTGAAAATCCCTACCCTTTGAGTATACATGAATCCCCTGTTACATGTTGTGAATATTTTGCTGATTGTCCCGTGGACCTTATTCCTGCACTTTATTCTGTTGGAGCTAGACAGAAACGTCAAGGCTACAGCAAAAAGGTATTGAACATGAATTTTACTCTTTACTTCACATTTCAGTATTTTATACTTCTCACCTTAACGTGGTTGATAGTGATACCTTTTCTAGAGAAATTAAAAATCCTTTCTGGAAATGAAATATGTTATTTACTATTGTCATAAATATTTTGTGAAGATACATGCTATGCTTGGAAATTGCTTTACACAATAATCTTTTCTTACAGGAATGGCCCATTAATGGAGGTAATTGGGGCTTGGGTGCTCAAAGCTACTCAGAAATAATTATTACAGGGTAAGTAAAAGTCTGTTTTCTCCTTAAAAAAAATATTAATAACTAAATATGATTAGGACTACATGAATATTAATTAGTTAAGCAGGTAGTACTTTTCTTTATACAGTAACATCATAAGTAATAAGTTATTTTATAGAACCTATGAATTTATCCTAAATTTTACCTTTTTCCTCATTTTGGTAACTATGTTTAAGTAACAATATATCTAACTTCAAAGAAAAAATTAGTGTAAATTTTTTTCTTCAACACATTCTTAATTCATTTGCTTTTCACAGGCATGCTGATGGGTCGATTAAGTTCTGGGATGCTTCTGCGAGTAAGTATTCTGAATATTATTTGTTACATGCTATGCAATTATTGCTTTTATGTAATCTGTTTTGTAATAATTGCATAGCTAACATTTAATTTGAAATTTAGAGGCTGTAAAGTTAATGCTTGATTTATCAAGTATTTGAGTAGAATTTATAATAGATGAAGATATTTGAAGGATGTTAATTCGTAAATCAAGAATAATTCTCAGCAGAAATACTCAAATCCTTTTTTCAGTATTTTTTCAAACCTTCTCTTCCTAACTCAGAGATAAGAGAAGAGAGAATATGTTTCAAATCAACATAAATCTGTTGAATAATTTTAGTGTCTGATTCTAAACTTATATCATGAAAGTTTATGCTCTCTATGTGAATTATATACAGTGGTTACATTAGCAAAAAGGAAAGAATGCTTTGAATGAGTAGTGTACAAACACTACTAATTACGAAATTAGAATCCAGTTAACTCAGGGTATATTATGCTTCATCATGAAGGAGTGTGTTAGATAATAGTGGTACCTTTCTGAGAGAAAATAATTCTGTAAAGCAAAATATGTGCTTTATTATTTTTATTTATGCTTTTATCTTTTTTTTTTATTATATATTTATTTTTTTTTGTCATACATTGATATGAATCAGCCATAGATTTACACGTATTCCCCATCCCGATCCCCCCTCCCACCTCCCTCTAATCTTTTTACTCATTTTTTTGATAATCTAAATTCATCATGATGGTGATTTTTTTTTAAATGAATACAATGAGTGTACCTTCTTTGGTCGATGAAGTGCAGTGAATACATTATGTAAAAGAATAAGAAATACAGACATAGGAATAAAAATACGATTCAAGAAACAGGCTGTTTTTCTGATGTGATATATCCCCTTTTATTCTTTTTGTACTAAGATATTTTATCCTTTTTTTTTTTTTTAGTAACTCTACAAGTATTATATAAACTAAAGACATCTAAAGTATTTGAGAAGTCAAGAAATAAAGATGAGAAGCCAAACACAGACATTGTAGATGAAGATCCATATGCCATTCAGATCATCTCCTGGTGTCCCGAAAGTAGAATGCTGTGCATAGCTGGAGTTTCAGCTCATGTCATTATTTATAGATTCAGCAAACAGGAAGTGATTACAGAAGTCATTCCGGTAGTTGTCTCTGAATTATTTTCAATGTCAAATGTCTGACATTTACAAGTTTTCAAATCACTTAGGAGACTGTCGTACTCATTTTTAAAACACCTCAGTATTTACATTGAATTTACCTTTTGTGAAGAAAAGGCATATTTTTATGTATATCTTTTTACTGAACATTTATTTAAATCTTTAAATGCATTCTGTTTCATTTAAGGAAAGGATATAAGTATGAGCCTAATCTAATTTAGCATTAACAGGAGTGCCATAAACCCTAAAATCAAAATGTGTATGTGTGAATGTACTTGCACACAAACACACAATCATTTTTAAAAAGCTGAGTCAGAAACATTTTTTTCTTTGTGAAATCTTTATCTTTAGTAAGCTCACTAAATTTTTCCTTTAAAAATGTTCTTTCCACTTTAGTGTACATGTGTGTATGTATAAACTAACAAAATGAACAGTAATTGTTAGGAGAGGGTCAACTGTCTTATTTTACAACAGATGCTTGAAGTTCGGTTGTTGTATGAGATAAGTGATGTGGAAACCCCGGAGGGTGAACAGGCTCCACCTTTGCCAACACCGGTTGGGAGTGCCAATCCACAGCCCATCCCCCCTCAGTCTCATCCTTCTACCAGTAGCAGTTCATCTGATGGGCTTCGGGACAATGTCCCTTGTTTAAAGTAAGTTAAAGAAAAATACAGATGGTTTGGAACTTACCTCTTAATTTAGATAAATTATAAGCATTAGTAAAGTTAAGTAATGTTTTCCCATGATAGAGTAAAATGACATAACTACTTCTCTTTCTGCATTTCACTGTGGTTAATCCAACTCATTTTTTTTGTGGCACCAAGAGGAATATGATTGCATTCCATGATTTTATCCTTAAAGTAATATGATTTGATCTCTAAACCTACTGGTAGAGCAGCATGGATCTTTCCTCTGTATCTAGCTCATTCTTCTCAATCCATCATCATGTTTTAGTCTGGGTTTATATGTGGATCAAATGTACACGTAGACTGCTTTCTGGCGTTCTGAAAATTCTGTTTTTTCAGCCTTTAGAGATACAGTTGTTCGGTAATCATTTTTTTTCTTTTTCTGAATCTTCTTTAATATCACAACATTGTTATGTAAATGCCTTTATTGTAGAAATCCAGATTTAATGCGTTTTGCTTTTCTATAGGAGTAAATTGGACAAAATTTATTTTTACTTTTATATTATTGAGTGGTTAAAAGTTTTAAAGCATCAGTTCAGTTCAGTCACTTAGTCGTGTCCAACTCTTTGCGACCGCATGGACTGCAGCACACCAGGCTTTACTGTCCATCACCAACTCCTGGAGCTTACTCAAAGTCATGTTCATTGAGTTGGTGATGCCATCAACCATCTCATCCTCTGTCATCCCCTTCTCCTCCTGCCCTCAATCTTTCCCAGCATCAGGGTCTTTTCAAATGAATAAGCTCTTCGCATGAGGTGGCCAAAGTATTGGAGTTTCAGCTTCAACATCAGTCCTTCCAATGAACACCCAGGACTGATCTCCTTTAGGATGGACTGGTTGGATCTCCTTGCAGTCCAAGGGGCTCTCAAGAGTCTTCTCCAAAACCACAGTTCAAAAGCATCAATTCTTCGGTGCTCAGCTTTCTTTATAGTCCAACTCTCACATCCATACATGACCACTGGAAAAACCATAGCCTTGACTAGACGGACCTCTGTTGGCAAAGTAATGTCTCTGCTTTTTAATATGCTGTCTAGGTTGGTCACTTTTAAAGCATATGAGCCTTAAAAATGGCATAGAAAGAAAACAAAGAGTTAAAATCACTGAATGATTTCATGAAGACTATGATTTAAAGTATTATATTTACAAAGAAGTCAATTAGGGTGTAAAGAGAAGACAATTAAGGTCGTGACTAAAAGTGGTTGTGGAAAATGTCGGAGATTCAATACAAAAGTTGGGGGCAAAAGGCAGACTGTAGTAGATTCAAGATAGGGTAGTCAGAAAGACAGTTTGCATTTGTTAAAAGAACCAGTCTTTATACTGTTTTGACTTTAGGTCTACTAGAACCATTACCGAATAGTTCAATAGTTGCTGAGGAGATTGTCTGCGTCATCAAAAATGCATTCAACCAGAGATAAAGCAGATTTTTTTATATTACAATCACTCATGATATAGAGCTATAGAAAAGTACAGCTTTTTAAATCTTCTTTATGTGCTTACGTAAATTTGAGATTGTGTTCTATGCCAGTGGTTCTCAAACAGGGGTGGTTTTGCTCCTCAGAATGCTTGGCAATGTCTGGAAACAATATTTGTCACAACAGGAAGGAGTGCTACTGGCATCTACTGTGAAAAGTGAAAGTCGCTCAGTCATGTCCGACTCTTTGCAACGCCGTGGCCCGTACACTCCATGGAATTCTCCAGGCCAGAATACTGGAGTGGGTGGCCTTTCCCTTCTCCAGGGGATCTTCCCAACCCAAGAATCGTACCAGGGTCTCCTGCACTGCAGGCGGATTCTTGACCCGCTGAGCTACCAGGGAAGCCCGGGCATAGAGCCCAGGGTTGATGCCCGACATCCCGCCGTGCACAGGACAGCGCCGCACAGCGGGGTTAGCCAGCGCAGGGCGTCAGTGGTGCCGAGGGTGGAGGCTGGTCGGGCCTTGGAGTGTATGCGTGGAGGCGAAGCGGCTACTTTCTTAGAGAGGTCTGAGGTTTCTTCCCTCTTCCGCTCCCCCCTCCCCCCACTCTCTCCCCTCCTCCCTACCCCCTCCCCTTTCCTTTCTATCCCATGTGTATATATACACACATACTTCCTTTCTGCCACAGTCTGGCATATGTTTAGATAGAATGAGACTTGGAAATAAAAGAATTCTACATCTTTCCCTTTTGTTACTTACTCTGTAGTACTTTAAACTTAAATTTGTAAAATTTACATTAATGTCACTTCTGATTTTCATGTATATTTCTCCTGTTTTTTGTTTAATTTTTATAAGCATATAAAGTAGTTTGAGGTTTGATTTGGTAACAAGTTTGAGATTTTTGTCTAAAATCCACATATTCACTAGTGACTTTTAAATCACAGGCAATTTGAATTATATATATATTTATATATTTTTTTTACCATTTTAATAGTTTTCAGGTAAATGCAGTTATTGTTAACTTCACATCGTTTTAGTCCACAATCTCAAAAACCAATTTTAAAAGTCAGAGATATGTGAAAATAACTAATACTTAGATTTTGTTTGTTTTTTGTACAAATTATTTTTGTACTTCATTCAGTTGTGGTTTTTTTTCCCATTGAAGTATAGTTGATTTACAATGTTATATTTCTGCTGTACAGCAAAATGATTCAGTTATACCTATATATATGTTCTTTTTTAAATATTCTTTTCCAGTGTTCTTCATCATAGGATGTTGAACACCGTTCCCTGTGCTGTACATTAGGCCCTTGTTTTTCATTCATTCTGTGTGTAATAGCTTACATCCGCGAACCCCAGCCTCCCCTCCATCCCTCCCTGCACGTAACTGTCTTTTGAAGAAACTTTTTAAAAGTAGCTGTTTGATTTTGTTTTTAAGTATTTTCATTGTGCTTTTTGCAGGGTATTAGTCAAATCAGACAAATCGTTTTGAAACTGCCAGGCCTCCAAACATTATTTTTAAATTTAAAATACGTTTGTACAAATTATGGAGCTTTTCATAAAAATAAGTTCTACCCTTTGTCTTTAAAAAGGAAACAAGTTAATATATTAAAAACATTAAAATGATAACTTGCATATAACCATTATACACGTTAAACATAATGCCCACCCAGCCCTCATTTTGTATGTTTAAAATCTAACATATGTCATCATTTCTTGATTCGATTTCTAATTTTTTACCAGTTGAGGCTTTTTCAGCATGTTTGACTGTTTAAAGTTATTTTTACCTGAGAATGTTTTTGTTTCTTCATACTAAGTAAAATAAAAATTCTATGACTTCTGTGTGTCTTCATCACTTACATCTAAAATGTGCCCATATATGGCTATCTGAAATTATCCCTGAATGCCTGTTCCTGCTCTTGAAAATCTTAGTGTGAGTATATAAGTGTGAAAGTCACTCATTCGTGTCCAACTCCTTGCAACCCCATGGACTGTGTAGTTCATGAATATCTCCAGGTCAGAATTCTGGAGTGGGTAGCCGTTCCCTCATCCAGGGTATCTTCCCAACCCAGGGATCGAACCAAAGTCTCCAGCACTGCAGTCAGATTTTTTACCAACTGAACCAGGAGGGCGGCCCTGAGAATCTGAGGTGCACATAAGTATGCCAGAGGGAGAGTGGACACTTCGTTGAAGCTTACTTGACTCACACAGGGAGAAAACAGCACACTCGGACTCTGCAGGCTGTGCTTGTGTCGACAGAGGCTGTCTCTGGTGGAGGTGAAATGCTACTCAGTCTTTATTTTTGTCTTTTGAGGTGGATGGCTGTGGCTGATCAGTGGGTGTTTCCCAGAGGAAAATTAGAACTTCTGCTTCAGCCAGTGTGTAGTTCCGAGTGTATTAACTTGCAGACTTTGCACAGGCAGTTGTGACTGCAACTCAGCTCATTTTAAGAGTACCCTGGGTGATTCACATTTACTCCAAAACTCAGACAGCATCATGACCCTTTGCTTACCTGGACTGAGTCTAGCAAATATGACAGCAAAAGGTCTGGTGTTGTGGTGTTCTTCATGGAAGTACCAACTGAAAGATCCAAAGGGTTCTCTGAGTTTAGTGTCAGGAGGTTAAACATGGAATAGACTTCCGGCTGTCCTTCTTTATACATTTAGTCCAAGGCAGAAGCCTCAAGAATCATTAGCATAACCAGGCTTTGTGTATGTTTTACAAGAACAATTACTGGAGAGTCTGTGCAATCAAAAATGTCCCCACCTTGAAGTAAAAGTAGATTTTTTTAATAGTAAAAGTAGTCACACAAATAGCTCATATTTTATAAAAATTTTATCTTCCAAATTCACTTGAAGTTTACAAGTAATAAAGGTATTAGCTTAGTAACTTTATTCCTTAGAAAGTCTCACATTTATAAACAAACCCCTCCTTTGCTCCCTCTAACATGCTTATAACAAGTTGAACCAATGTAAGTTTTGTGTGAACTCACTCAACATAAGTGAGTATAACTGTTTGCTGAATAGTTCACTTGAAGACCCCTACCATCCCCTCAAAGTTAACCACGTCTTCTTCTGAGACTGGCTCTTCAGCCTGACATCTTTTTTCTTTTTCAAAACTTAGAATCACTGTCTTCTTTTTCTCCCCTCCTCCGCCTCTAATCAGCCTGCAGCTCGTTCATTCATTCCGTAAATATTGAGTACTTCATCTGCTGGAGTATTAAAAGTAACGGTAAGGTATCTACCTTAATGGAGTTTATGAACCTTTTTGAGACTTAGTTCATGCGTTTCAAATCTGTCTTATTATTTTGCATCACACGAATCACAGGAAGTTCCTCATGAGTCTTCTTATTCTACTTCATCTTGTGAAATTCTACAGTTAATCTTCCCAGAATATTTCTCCTAAACCTTCACTGGCTTTTAATTCTTTAATAATGAAAATGTATGCCTTTTGCATAATTTGGCCGTTGAAAAACTTCTCTCAGAGGTACTCACAGTATCTTTATACTGTGATTAAGTAGTAATATTCCCACTTTCAAACAGGAAGACATTAAGTGGCAGAACCAAGACTCACACTCTAGCACTTCAGAGCCCTGAGTTCTTTCTACCAACATCAGACCTTTGCAGCCAGACCTCACAAACCCTCCAAAGTCTGGCCCTGGCCTATCTCGCTATAGTGACTTTTTTTTTTTTAATTCTTACTATTACTACACATACCTTCTACTGTGACCAAACATACACACTTGTTAATCTTTGTGGCTTTCCTACTTCTTTATCTTGTTAGCATATTTTTTTGCAAAAGCAATTTTTTGACACTATCGAGCAGTTTTTGGGGGAATAGCCTATGCTATCAAGGGGCTTCCCTGATAGCTCAGTTGGTAGAGAATCCTCCTGCAATGCAGGAGACTCCAGTTCGATTCCTGGGTCAGGAACATCGATGGAGAAGGGAAAGGCTACACACTGCAGTATTTTTGGATTTCCCTGTGGCTCAGCTGGTAAAGAATCTGCCTGCAATGTGGGAGACCTGGGTTCAATCCCTGGGTTGGGAGGATCTCCTTGAGAAGGGAAAGGCTACCCACTCCAGTATTCTAGTCTGGAGAATTCCATGGACTATAGTCCATGGGGTCACAAAGAGTCGGAGATGACTGAGCGACTTTCACTTCCCTTCACTTCTATGCTATCAAAAATACTACCAACTCAAAGTCAAAGTAGATTTTTTTAGTAGTAAAAGTGGTTATGCAAACAAAAATAAATTGCCCACATTTTTTATACATTTTCCTTAATTCCTTATGTTTTAGGCCAGTTTTCATCTACTTATACTCTACCTTTTTCAAGTTTTAAGTCTACTCTTCTATCTTGGGTTTTTTCTGTAACTTGATTCTTTTTCCTCTTAGACCTAGAGTGCAGCTTCTCTTTGTTCTTCTCTCCATCCTTCCCTGGTCTTCTTTCATTCCTCTCTACCTACTCCCTCCTTCTCCCCTTTCACTTCTCCCCTCCCTCCCCAATTTATATGTAGAACTTATCTATGATTTGTTGCTTATCTATGTGTTTCATCTCCAACTGGATTAAATGATTCTAGAGGACAGGATTCTGATTTTTGCATTTTTATATCATATACTTTCATATATAAAGTTATTTTGTATAGTTATTGATGGATGACTTTATAATTACATAGGCTAATAAGATAATTGAAGATGTGTTAAAAGGCAACATATTTTCCTTTCTTACAGAGTTAAAAGTTCTCCACTTAAACAGTCTCCAGGTTATCAGACAGAATTAGTTATACAGTTGGTGTGGGTGGGTGGAGAACCACCACAACAAATAACCAGTCTGGCAGTTAATTCTTCCTATGGATTGTAAGTATAATTTATGTATTTCTGTGTCTCTTCATAGTGTTCCATCCATGCATTTTTATATTTTTAAAAAAAGAATGGGTGATCCTTATTATATCACTTAAAATGTTGTATAAGCTTCAGTGTCAGATCAAATTCAGTGTTTATTTGGAACATAATTCTGTTCTGAATAATTTACTCTGGATGTGCTTGTTACTACTTCCTTATCTAAAATTAAATATCTCATGGATCAATGAATCTCTCCTCACCTTGATATACTCTGAGAAATAATTTCCTTGTTAATATTTGGTATAATAAAAGTCTAACATCAACCCAGAAGACTATGTTCTAAATTGATTCTGTAAATGTTGAACCATAGCTGCATAATTTATTCTTTCTCCTTCCATAGTTAACTTGTAAAAACTGTAAAGACATAGTCATAGCTTAGTAAAGTATTCATCTTTACTTCAGGTGTGTTTTTATTTATCAGTTCATGCCTTCAAGTGTATGGTGTTCATAGTACATACTATTTATTATAATAGGATAGAATCATAAAGTATTTACTTTTGTTTTAAAAATCAACACTGTCTGGCTTCCTGGTGGCTGAGTGGTCAAGAATCCACCTACCAGTGTAGGAGACACAGTTTCAGTCCCTAGTCTGGGAAGATCCCACGTCCCGCCTGCAGAGTAACTTGTGCCCGCACACCACATCTACTGAGCCTGTGCTCTAGAACCCAGGAGCCTCAGCCACTGAGCCACGGACCTCAGCCACCGAAGCCTGCATGCGCGAGAGCCTGTGCTCTGCAACAAGACAGGCCATTGCAGTGAGAAGCCACGCAGTGTAACTAGACAGTAACCCCCACTCACCTCAACTAGATAAAAGCCCACGCAGCAACAAAGACCCAGTGCAACCACAAGTCAATCAATAAATAAAATTATTTTTTAAAAAAATCAGCATTGTGATAAAAGAGAAACCGCATGCCAACTGTTTGGTCCAGAGCTGTTTGTCTTGTGTAGGTCGAGTCTCCTTCCTTGCTTCTAGCCCTAAGGACTCATTCCTCTTCCTTCTTCCTTCCAATAGCTACTACCACCTACACTATCTCTTGCGTTTGTGCACGTAGATAAGACTGGCCACAGCCTGAAATAGTCTTCTCTAATGTCTTTTATTTGCTGTCCCACAGTGTGGAAGTACAGATGTTCCTTTTTTTTTTTTCTTTAGTATTTTGCTGCTCACAGCCATAACAGAAACAAACTGGAAATAAGAAGCAATAGAATGTTTCAAAGGAAGTTGCAAATCAGTTGCTCACAGTCCTGATTGGGTTCACAACTATACTTTGTTTAGGCTTTTTCATGTATTTTTAAAATTTGAACTAATTGCTGAGACTTTTTAATGTGAAAATCTGTATTTAGAGCTTTAATTGAAAAGTTCGATTATCTAGCCCGCGTCTCCATTCCTGGTCGGCCGTAGTCAGCAGGAGCGGAGGTGAAGCTTCCCCTGTTTAGATGAGTTGTTCACTCTTCAGGTCACCACAGTCCTTAGTCGGCGTGTTTTACTTACCTATATAGCCCCTCTGTGTATGTTAGTTTTCAACGCCTGGCTTACGGGATCTTAAATGAATAAAGTTCCTTCATTCATAGTTGCTTTTATTCATTGTTCTTCATGATTGAGAAAGTATTTGGAATACTCCAAAGGGAAGCCTCCGAGATCTATGCTTTCTATGTTTTACCCTTGACTTTACCAAAAGTAACCCTATAGGGTAACCAAAAGTTACCCTATAACTTTTCCAAATATATAATGCCCTATTCCCCAGTAGAAATGAATGTCTTCCCCAAGGGGTTCAAAATAGTCAAAAAAAATAGATGTCACATTGCTTAGCATGGGGATTTATATCTTTAGTTAAATTTCAACTCCTACATCAAATTTTTTATGTTGATTTGTATACGTTGATACGGAAGATCTGCACAGCTCCATCAGAAGGCATATGTAACCTGTATTTGCATGTCTGTAATAGTGTTTTGTTTCAAAAGGAATTTTCTTAAAGATCCATCGTGCTTTTTTAGCCCTGTAGACTACTTTTTCTTCGGACTATTTAATTGTACTAAAATGTTTGTTCTTTTCCTATTCATAGGGTAGTTTTTGGCAATTGTAATGGTATTGCGATGGTTGACTACCTCCAGAAAGCAGTACTCCTCAACCTGGGCACTATTGAATTGTATGGCTCCAATGATCCTTATCGGCGAGAACCCCGATCTCCCCGTAAATCTCGACAACCTTCAGGAGGTAAAAAGAAAGAAATCCTGAGCTTTAGGATTTCCATAAATGCCAACTTACTTCTGTGAATATAAGTACTTCCGTTAGGTAAATAGCTTATCTGATTGTATCTGTTTGTATAAACTGTCAAAAAAATAGTAAAAGGTATCAACCTCCTTTTTTGTTTTGTACTGTTATTAGTTTATGCATTTGTTTTTAATATTCTAGGATTTTATTTAACATTGGGAAGGAACCACAGTTTCAGACTTCTTTAGCTAAATTACTATGACAGGGAAATTTATCTCATTACAGAACAAAAGTTAATTTCATAGTTCTGTCCCTTTTACTGTTTAATAGTGTGAGACCAGCAGTTTATTGTTTTGAGTATCAAAGGAATAATTTCCCACATGAAAACAAAATGTATATGCAAAAGTGAGTTTGAACTCTGTGAGATACAGCATTCTCAGACAGCTTGGATTCAGTGCAAGCCCAGATCCATTAAAAATTCTCTCTATAGCATTCTTTTGTGTTTGCTAGGTAATTAATCTTATTTTAAATGTTTCAATACTAATGCCTCATGGAACACATATATAGTTAGCTGTTTATACCAGTATTCCTCACCTCTTTTTTTTTTCCAAACCTCATGACACACACACAGAAAATGACATTGGATCTCTGGCATGTAGACATATGTTAATGGGGCCTCTAGTGGTGGTAACTGGTCTCTGGGCTCCAGACTCCCCAGGACCTTCCCAGGGGCACCGGAAATTCAAGAAACTCAATCTGTGGCAGATGTAACCTAACCTGTTTGCAGAATGCCACTGGGAGCCCTGTTCTACATCTCCTAACTCAATCTCTCTGAATTAAAATTCTTTCTGATAGTCATTTCTCAGTTGCTTTCAGGACATTTTTTGCTGATACTAAATAATTCTCATAATTCATGACAGAAGAAAAGAAAAAGATGATGGGATATAGACCTTACTGTCACTTTGGCAATAGTTGAATATTTTTTTCTATTTTTGTCTGTGTGATCATTTTGTCATGTGTTATCTTCAGCAGAAGTTGTTGTCCCAACCATACCATTCTAGTATCTTTGTCTCCTTTTTTTTCTTTTGCTTTTCGTTGCTTCACTGAGGCATGCTGATTGTGACTTCTTGCATGTGCGGCGTTTCTAGCTTATATTCTGAATCTGTGAAAAAACTCCGTTCTTCTTTTTTAAGTAAGTTATTCATTCCACGTCAGTAAAGTCATGACAGTGTATTTTGTCTGTAAAACTATTTTTTTCTCATTTATTTTTAAAAGAGCCTATTAAAGCATCTATATCTAAAATAACATACTCATTACTTAAATTCATCTCATAATATGCATATGAAAACAGCTACTGAAATATTTGTGTTCCGATCCAGTTTCTTTATTAAGCAAATAAATTAATATATAGTGTCAGAAAGTTAAACATTGTCTTGATAGAGAAGGAGCAGTAAAAGTTTTATTACTCACGAAATTAATTTCTTTTCTTGTTAGTACCTCAGTATAACTTACATAAAATTACTAGAAATTAAATGCCTAAATTCATCCAAGGTTAGACACCAATTCTGCCATGTGATTTTAATTTTTTTATTGCATTCCATTGCATCCTATTTTATTCTTTAATAAGCATTATTGTATTATTCATATTATTATTTGCTTCAGTTTATGTTGAAGAGTTACACATTTAGGTACAGGAGAACTACTTAAATTTTTATCACTTTAAGATGTTATTGTTGTTATGCTCACTTGAACAATATTAAGGAGAAAGATAAATATTAAGAGAAAATTATTTTAAAACATACTTTAACATTTTAAGAATATTTGTGTCTTGTTTCTAAAATATTTCTATTTTAAATAAAACTAAATATAGAATAATTGGTACTAAAATTCTTTGCATTGATGCAAAAAAGATTTTTTGCTGAAGTGTATATTTTAGCATATATTCTTGAAGTGAAGCCCAAATACCATGAAATTGTTCTTCTGGCTTTCATAATAGATCAGTATGAATGGAGAAACTTTTTTTTGCTACTACTTGGTGCTAATAGGTTTTCATAAAGAATATGATGGCACTCATGAAATTATTTTATGAGATAAAACATTGTCGTTTAAGTATTTTTTAGCTGTGTTAAAATACAGTTGAACTATTGACTAAAATATCTACAGTATTTTCATAATAAAAATTATGAAATTCTCACAGGGTACAAGTAGTGAAGTATTTCAACTAAATGTATGTATCTGCTAATTATCGTGATTCTGCTGGGTTGTTGACCAGAAAATTCAATTGGGTTTTTCTATACCATCTTACCAGGTAGTGCAGTGGTAAAGAATCCGCCTGCCAATGCAAGAGGCAGAAAAGACGTGGGTTCCATTCCTGGGTCGGGAAGATCCCTTGGAGTAGGAAATGGCAACCTACTCCAGTATCTTTGCCTGGAAAATTCCATGGACAGAGAAGCCTGGCGGGGTACAGTCCATTCATGTCTCAAAGAGTCAGACACCCACACACACACACATACCATCTTATGGAAGAGCCCAAACAAACTTCAGCCAGCACAGTATTAAAACAGACCAAATTCTCTACCCTCATGAAGCTTACATTATACCGGAAAAGACAGAGTTTGAAAAGATAAGTAGTATATAGTAAGTTACATAGTAGTGCCAAAGGAAAAAATAATTAAATGAGGGGGATTTGAAATAGTGACAAGGGTGTTACATTTTAAATAGAGCATCTTGAGCAAAGATTTAAGGGAGACAGCTGTTCTCCATGAGGATGTCTGTAGAGAGAACATTTCAGGTAGATAGTAGCAAGTCTAGTGGCTCAGAAGCAGTGTAACTGGTGAGTTCAAGGTTACAGTGAAGGGTCAGTGTGGCTGAAGCAGAGAGAGTCAGGGAGACGGTGAAGTAGGTAGGAGAGGAAATAAAGTCAGAGAGGTAATGGGATACCCATAGTCACATAATAAATACCACAGTCATGTACCATAGGATCATATGCATCAACCAGTCTTCTTGGACTTTACTTTAGCTTTTACCCTGAGTCAGATGGAAAGCGTGGAAGGCATTTTTAGCTTATTCCAGAATTTAATAACTAAATTATTCCTATCACACTTGAATTTAGCTTCCTAAATGATTCCTCCTAGGCTATTTTAAGAATGAAAATTAGCAACTCTTACTACATTCTTTTGGGCTCCAAAATCACTGCAGATGGTGATTGCAGCCATGAAATTAAAAGATGCTTACTCCTTGGGAGGAAAGTTATGACCAACCTAGATAGCATATTAAAAAGCAGAGACATTACTTTGCCAAAAAAGGTCCGTCTAGTCAAGGCTATGGTCTTTGCAGTGGTCACGTATGGATGTAAGAGTTGGACTATAAAGAAAGCTGAGCACCGAAGAATTGATGCTTTTGAACTGTGGTGTTGGAGAAGACTCTTGAGAGTCCCTTGGACTGCAAGGAGATCCAACCAGTCCATCCTGAAGGAGATCAGTCCTGGGTGTTCATTGGAAGGACTGATGCTGAAGCTGAAATGCCAATACTTTGGCCACCTCATGCGAAGAGTTGACTCATTGGAAAAGACCCTGATGCTGGGAGGGATTGTGGGCAGGAGGAGAAGGGGACGACAGAGGATGAGATGGCTGGATGGCATCACTGACTCGATGGACATGAGTTTGAGTAAACTCCGGGAGTTGGTGATGGACAGGGAGGCCTGGCATGCTGCGATTCATGGGGTCGCAAATAGTCGGACACGACTGAGTGACTGAACTGAACTGAACTGAACTACATTTTTATAGAGTTTAGTTGCCCTTCAGTCGCTAAGTTGTGCCAACTCTTAGTGACCCCATGGACTGTAGCACACGAGTCTCTTCTGTGCTCCACTGTCTCCCAGAGTTTTCTCAAACAGTTGACAAAATACCAAATTATTTTTATTCAGTACCAGGCTCATCGTAATACTGGAATATATTACCACTATTTATTTACTTAGTTGAGGAATATGAGATCGCGTGGCATTTGTCTTTCTTTGCCTGACTTGCTTTACTTAGCATAATATCCTCAAGGTCCATCCACATTGTCACAAATGGCAAAATTTTATTCATTTTTATGGCTGAATAATATTCCATTGTATATTTATAACTCTTTTTCGTCTGTGCATCCACCAATGGACACTTGAATTGTTTCCATATAGCTCTACTGTTTAAAGACCTGCTATCTTAAGGTTTTATCAAGAAAAGATTTGTTTATATATATAGGTATTATGTCAGAGATTAATACGTGCATACCTATAATTAACCTATCACTGTAGAACTCTAAAGACTAGTTTTGGTTTTTTTCTAGAATCATTAGTTTGATGAAAGTTAAAAAGAAAAAACAACTGTCATTCAAAAGCTTCCTATTCAATGAAGACCGTAACACACAATTCAAAATAGAAGACACTCCTCATAAACCCAATTCAGTACTCGTGTGTGCCAAGTTGCTTCAGTCATGTCTGATTCTTTGTGACCCCATGGACTGTAGCCCACCAGGCTCCTCTGTCTGTGGAATTCTGCAGGCAAGAGTACTGGAGTGGGTTGCCATGCCCTCCTCCAGGGGATCTTCCGAGCTAGGGATCGAACCTGTGTCCCTTACGTCTCCTGCATTGTCAGGTGGGTTCCTTACCACTAGCACCACCTGGGAAGCCCAATTGAGTACTCAGCATTCTCTACATGTTACTGTAAGAGGTCTCTTAGGGACTGTGAAGATTGTGACGTTATGTCTTTTACCAGAGGAATAGAAAGGCAGATACTGGTCATAACGTGCACATATGTTGATTTCATACCTGATAACATCTGAGGCCTAGGCATGCAGCTTTTGTCCATTGTCCAGCTATCCCAAGCTCCCTGGCCACAAAGTCCTAGTTGGCATCTTCCAATAGAAGGCTGTTTCATCTACATTGGAAATCTGTTGGCTGGTCTAGTCACCTTCATTAATTATCTCACTAGACTTCCTGGATAACTTGCTGCCTCACTTTGTACTTCTGTGTTGTGGAGATGGCTTCTGTTCTTAATCCTTATGAACCAGCCTCTTCCAGCTTCAGCGTTTATTGCTGCTTCCATACCTCTCTTGGTCTTCATAGAATTGAAGAGAGTTAGGGCCTTTCTCTGGATCGGGTTTTGGGTTAAAGGGATCCTGTGACTGATGGGATCGTCTATCCAGACCACTGAAGCTTTCTGCCTGTCAAAGAGTAAGGCCATTTCACTTGATCATTCATGTGTTCATTGGAGTAGCACTTTGAACTTCCTTCAAGAACTTTTCCTTTGCTGTCACAACTTGGATAACTGTTTGGCTTAAGAGGCCTAGATTTCTAGCCTTTCTGAGTTTTTGACATGCCTTCCTTGCCAAGCTTAATTATTTCTGGTTTTGGATTTAAAGAGAACAGAGAGTGGCTGACTGACTCACCCTTTCACCTGAACCCCTACAGGCCATTGTAGGGTTATTAACTGATGTACTTTCAATATTGTGTCTCAGGGAATAGGGAAGCCTGAACAGAGAGAGAGAAAGATGGGAAGGGCAGGTCAATGGGGCAGGCAGAACACAGATGTTTCTTAGCTAAGATTGCTATCTTATGTGAGTGTGGTATGTGGTGCCCCAAAACAATTAAAAATAGTAACATTAAAGATCATGATCACAGATCACCATAGAAAATGTAATATTTCAAATTTTTTTGTTATTATTATGAGAATTAACCAAGATACGACATAGAAACATGAAGTGACAAATACTGTTGAAAAAAAATGGTGTCTGTAGGCCATCTCCATGCAGGGTGCCCACAACCTCCAATTTGTTTTTCAGAAAAAGCCATTTCAGCAAAATGCAATAAAACAAGGTATGATTGTATTTTAAATGTTGCAAATTTGGTGGTACAAAATATTTTCTTAATTATTTTCAGTAATATTTAAGGGAGTATATTTGAAATATACCTAGCAGAAACAACTTTGAGATATGAGTTGAAAGTCCCTATGATGTAAAAAAAAATTACCAAATTTATTACCAAGTATTTGTTCTCCCTCAAGAGAAATCTAATAAGCAGTATAACAAATGCCCTCACATTGCTGACTTTGGACAAAATCCTGTTATGTCTAATGTCCTTGAACAACAGCAGATTGAAAATTGTTACTCATTTTAACTGATGACTGCTGTGTTAGTTTTAATATCAGGATGCTCCTATATTCCTATCTCAAAGCTACTGAGCATGATATCAATGCCAGCATAGTCTGATAACCTGCTGAGTTTTTAAAAATGGACTGTCATTAAATATGTAACGTAAAAAGGAGGTACAACTGCACTTACATAAACTTGTGGTATGACTTGGTCTGCGTTTTGTTTTTCAGCAGGTCTGTGCGATATTAGTGAAGGGGCAGTAGTCCCAGAAGATCGCTGCAAATCTCCAACTTCCGGTAATTTCCTCTTTATTTTATTAATTGTTGTAGTGCTACAAAAAATACAATGTGCCAGATTTTTATAGATGAGCATTTAAAATACACCTACATGGAGCTTTTATGTTACCTATTTATTCTTAAAATTGTAACTATATTCTTTGCATTCTAATTAAGTTATAAGAAACACATTAGGTAAAAATCTACAGGTATTACCTGTTGAGAGTAATGCAGGTGTTTACTTAGCTTTCTAATATTTACACTTTTGCGGGGGGAATAGATCTTATTTCTTACCATTGGATCAGAAGTTTAGTTATCTACAGTCTTGTCTTTGCTCTTGGTAGTCCTGGAGTCAGCTGGTAAAATAGTGCTCTAATCCTTGAATAATGTCTGTTTAAATGTTATGAGAGATTTTTAACATCTATTGTCTAATGGTGACTGTGGACAGTTAGAATAATTGTAGACTAGTTATATTTGGTTTTGATTTTATCAAAGTAATATATAATTTTATAGCTATATTAGAGCATTTGTTCTTTGTTATCCAAATATTGGTCTTAGGTAACCTATGTATATGTTACTATTTCAGAGGAACATTACTTTTAATTCTCCTTAATTAAAATTAAGAGGATCCTGAATTTATTGGGTTTTTTTTTTTAGTGGATTGAAAATTTGCTAAAATTTAATAAGTTTAACTTCATATTTTAACAGACGTGTTTGAAGGCTGGGAATTTTCATCAGCTTTCTCCTGGAAAGACTGTTCTTAGCTTAAAGTAACACTGTTCATAGACAGATTTTGATTTTCCATAGGTAGTTCTACTATATCGTAAATAATTAAAGAATAGGAAAAACTGAAGTGCATTTTACTTCCTCATATTTCATTTGACCATTTTATTAGTTATAGGACCGTGAAAGCTTTTGTGAGGTTTTCTTTTTAAAATTGCATTTTCCTGATATTGCTCAAGCTAATCATTTCTTCTCAAAATATATACACCTTCTGGTTTTCTTATTATTTAAGTTTCGTATTTAAGTTCAGTCATTACACTAATGAAACACATGGAACTATAATATATATACTATCATATATTATAAGATTAAGGCTAAACATTGGTAGCATAACACTGAACAAATAATGTGGAGCAGTATTACTTCCCGTCTCACAGGACAAAAGCTATTTCTGATATAATTTTGAATTATAATATCTCTTAATTATTGCTGTTCTTCCTCCAACTATATACAGTACTATTCTGATCTTCTCACCTTACCTCAAGGCCATGTGAATGTAGTTATCAGTGTGTTAAGTCTATAAACCAAACTGGATAACATGGACATGTGATATATTGTCTTTTAATGTATTAAATGACCATCAGATGTGTTTTAACAAGATTCAGTCAAAGTACATTAATACTCCTTTTAATCCTAAGGCATACTTTCAGTAGGTATGTATAAATAACAATTTGAAATAACCCAGCAAGAGGTAATTGTAGATAAATATGTAAATATACTTAAATGTAAGTAGATAAATATAAAAAGTGCATAGTGGCAAAAAACTCCACATTCTCTCTTTTGTACCAGAGCAACTCAAACATCATTGAGCATTTTCAAATATACTGTGCTTTTTGGTTCACATGAAAAGACTCTATAGTTGTAACAGGCAGAATTTTATGACACCAGGCATTTTTCAGGTGTTTGAAATGCAAAGTAAAAATTGTGACCTCAGAAATTATTGATAAACCACAGATTCTTATCTTTAGACAAAAACTCTTATTTAGTTTAGCCTTTGATTGTGCTCTGGAAGTTTGAAGAGTTTTTGAAAAGTCATATCCATTCATGCATACCAGGAAAGACCGCTGTTAGAAAAGCAAACCAAACTGTTCCTGCTAAGTCGCTTCAGTCGTGTCCGACTCTGTGCGACCCCATTGACGGCAGCCCACCAGGCTCCCCCATCCCTGGGCTTCTCCAGGCAAGAATACAGGAGTGGGTTGCCATTTCCTTCTCCAATGCATGCAAGTGAAAAATGAAAGTTAAGTCGCTCAGTCGTGTCCGACTCTTAGCAACCCCATGGACTGCAGCCTACCAGGCTCCTCCTTCCATGGGATTTTCCAGGCAAGAGTACGGGAGTGGGGTGCCATTGCCTTCTCCGAAACCCAAACTAGTAGGCAATAATTGTACCTAAAACATGTTTTATATACCAGGAGCTAAATGTTAGTCATGCATGAATATTAAGAACTATCATAGAAATCAGAATAAACCTCTGGATATAGTTACTAGAAAACAATGTTTGTATTTATGAGAGAAGACGAAATGCATAAAAAGTGAGTTGGAAGTTCAGCTGAATCACAAATACTAAGAAGAGTACCTCTATTATAGAAAATGAAAGGTAGTCAAGTGCCCTTTATCACAACTAATGTGTTCATTTGAAATAATACATATAAGTAAGGAGAAAATTTTTGAAAAGTTTAAATCCCATAACCAAAATTTGTAATCTGAACAGTTTAGCCAACTAATATCATCTCTATTCAAAAACATCCTGAGAAAATCCAAATTACGAGTATAGTTTTCCCTTTCTGTTTATTTTTAAATAAAGCAACAATACCTCTGAAATAGAAAATTCTTGCCATCCTGAATTAACATAGAAAATTATTTCTGCCATCTCTGTTTGATCTTTATTTCAGAGAACTCAGATTGCTTCACTGAGCACTTCAGTAATGTTGGGATATTTTTAGTATTGTATGTGTCTGTATGTATCTATGTATATGTATATATACATTTCAAATTGAAGAAAACACAGGGCCACATATTATGACATGGTGACCTCAGGAGTTTCCATGTACCTTAGAGAAAAAAAAATTTAAAGCTATATGTATTTTCTGTGTTTGTTTAATCATAGTAATTTGTAAAATATATTCAAGTAGGAAATGCTAAAAACATTTTTGGAACTTTTTCATAAGCTATCATGGAAGTTATGACAACTAGTAGTAGGCATTTTCAGTTAGCGGGAAAAAGATCTGCTTCTTTTACTTACGTTTATGGCTTATGTTGCCTATTTTTCTGTTGGAGTTACTGAACATTTTTATACTTTTATATTCATGTTAGGATATGCTGTCTTGCTATTACTATGATATAAAATATATCGAATAAAATAAGTATTAATTTTTGCATGTTCATGTGATTATATAGTGTCAGAGATGAATAGTATTTTAAATTATATATAATATCTTCTCATAGCCATTATCCTCTTTAAATCTGAATTATATTTATATGAGAAAGGAGGGCACTTATTTGTATTCTCATTGTTTCCTGTGTGATATTTTTTGATATAGACTTTATGAGGATCTATAAATGCTATTTAGCAGCAATAAGGTAGTTTTAGAAGAGTAATTTTTATGAGACTATTTTAGAAGTAATTGGCTCCTGCCCCAATGTTGACAGGTTTTACTTGTTCTGAGAAGAGACGTCAAGGATATTTTCCACCTGGCCAAAGAAAGAAAGTATGATTTTGTGGGGAAAGGTCAAATTTCGACCTTATTTATTAAGGTTCAGTACTTTCATTGGGATAAAAAAGAAATCAGCACAGAAGAACCGCTGTATTTACTTCGTTATATTCTAGACATTCACTTCTAGCAAGAAAGCTTCATTCGTTCAGCAGATGTTTATTTAGAGATTCCTACAGGCAGAGCACTCTGCTGAGTCCTAAAGGGATGGAAAGATCAATCAGATGGGGTCCCAGCTTCTCACTTCAGCTCAGTGAGAAAGGCCAAATGTGTGTAAACTCAAAATATAAGCTGTTAAGTGATTAACATGATAAGAAAAGTAGCAGGTAAACTTTTACAGGAATTGTGAGGAAGGGAAGTGATTTATAAGCTGGAGAGATTTTGAAAATTTTAATGGCTATCATTTGAAATGTCTTTTAAAGAATAGATAGTTTGACTCTCATAGTCAACTAGAATACTGCTTAGAATTTCCTTTATAAAAAAAGACTTGTGTTAGAAGTTAAAGAAATACAATGAAAATTTAGAAACATCTTTTTAAGAAAAAAAGACAAATCTCAATTATAAAAATATTAGATAAGCTTATGGAAAGTCACAGTCGAAATAAAATATTTCATGCCTCATTAAATTTAAGTGAATATTTGAACATACCTAAAATTATAAGTAATACCCTCTGTATTTTTAAAGACCTGTATGGTAATAGTACAGTTTATATAAAATTTTAAAGTTCGTATCTAGAAAGCTAACTCTAAAATTAACCTTACCAGGATAGTATTTGTACAGGATTCTGTGTGCCACTCAGTCAGTTCAGTCGCTCAGTCGTGTCTGACTCTTTGTGACCCCATGAATCGCAGCACGCCAGGCCTCCCTGTCCATCACCAACTCCCAGAGCTTACTCAAACTCGTGTCCATTGAGTCGCTGATACCATCCAGCCATCTCATCCTCTGTCGTCCCCTTCTCCTCCTGCCCACAATCCCTCCCAGCATCAGGGTCTTTTCCAAGGAGTCAGCTCTTCGCATGAGGTGGCCAAAGTATTGGCATTTCAGCTTCAGCATCAGTCCTTCCAATGAACACCCAGGACTGATTTCCTTTAGGATGGACTGGTTAGATCTCCTTGCAGTCCAGGGACTCTCAAGAGTCTTCTCCAACACCACAGTTCAAAAGCATCCACTAGATAAACCTTATTCAGTTAACTAATATCAAGAATTTTTACATTTTATTTCACAAACAGTTCCTTATATTTTCTTTATCTATTCTCTAACTTACAATATATACGAAGATTTTGCCAAATACTTGTATCTTATGGAAAAATTATTATAGGTTAGAGTTAATATATATACTAGAGGTTAGTCTACCATGAAAAATAATGTATTACTGATTGCTATTGCTACTGTAATATTACATGAATTTTTATTAAGTATATACACAGTATTTTCTTGTGTCCAGTAGTGTGGGCACTTATCCTCGGTGTTACCAGATTACTTTGTTTGTACTTTTTCCTGTGACAACTCAGTGTTTGTGACTGACTGTATGCCTGTTCCTTCCATTGTCTTCATTTGTGTAGGTTCTTCATCACCCCACAATTCAGATGATGAACAAAAAATGAATAATTTTATAGAAAAGGGTATAGTATCTTTAAAGTATTTTCTTTTAATTACATTTAATTCATTTAGTTTACTTTGAATAGATTTTGACATTTTTATATCAAAATATTATTTTCAGTGAAGATCAAAAGCAGAAAGTTTTCCAAGATGGTAGCCAGTGATATAGGTAGGAAATAGACATTTCTATTTTGTTTCTAATCCTTGCTATATGCAATGCTAACTCAGCATCAGAAAATTATCTAATGCGTTGCACTTTGTATATATTAATTTGTTATTCCTGTGCTAAATGATGATCTCTTGGGCTGTGTTTCTTCCAAACTCATTGGGACAGTAATTATAAAAAATCAGTTAAATTGGGGTTGCAGTTCTTCCTCTGACTTAACCGTGTGAACTATTCTATTAATTTTTATTTTTGCTTATTTTAAAATAAAGCAGGGTTCAATTTGTGACACAAGTAGTACAATTTTTTACTCCAAGGTTATGAATTTTTTTTTTGTATTTGTATTTTTTCCTGCCTTTACTCTCTCCTCCTCACATTATTAAGACTCCAGATTTCAAGGAAATGGTTCTTTGAAAGATTGACATTTAGGCTATAATCTCTACTACCCTTGAGTTAAATAGGAATTTTCTAGGACTCTTACCCCCCAAGTAAAAATGAGTGGTACTTTGAAATTAATTACTCAGTCCAAGATTTTCAAAGTTTCAAGTTGGGGGATAAAATACATAGTTAAATTCAGGGATATAATCCAAATAGGATTTTTTAGTCATAAAAATTTGAATTTTGTCTGAAGATTTTTAAAAGACAGAGAAACACCATTTTACTAAAAGAGAATACATTTAATCTTTGGTTTAAGTCCAAAATTTTTATTATTAATATTTATTTCCCCCCAAACTCCCTCCATATATTCATTGAATTGTATTAAATTAGATGAATTTCTAGGTAGCTGGAATAGATTTACTTTTTTTCAACTCAAAGTTTTATATGTAGTAAAATTAAATTTCAAAAACTCTTAGAAATAGCACCATATTGTCTGTATGTTGTAAATTGAACCCTGTTTAGTCATATTAACATTGGCTGACTTTTAGCACCTGTGGTCATTTTTTGAATAAGGCGATTTATTCTTGGGCAAAGGGCACTTCATTTATGGAGAATTAATTGCTCACTTCTTTGTATTTGTGGTACCTTAGTGAATCATCGGGTAATATTTCAATCACTTTCATTAGCTACGAGCACTGTTGCATAATTCTTTTTCAACCAATTTCCTTTTTAGTATATACTATCTTAATAGTACTTTAGAGGTTCTTTTACTTTCATATAATTTGAAAAATTTGAAGGGACTTTGTATGTACAATTTATCAAAGAACTTGCAAGGTTTAATTACTTAAGAATTTTGCCTTATGTGAAAGTTACTTTGTAATAATTAAAATTTTTGAATAATTTATCTGTTTGATTTTTGATCCTGGGATTATGTTACTTTATTAAATGTATTGACTCAATTTTCATTTTTTTTCTGTGTAATGAATATATAACATGGAATATCTATCTGAGTATGATTATTTGAAAGACTTCAATTAATTTCTTAGAATTGAGAATATTATTGGAAGGATAGTTCTTTGGCAGCATAAAAAAAAAAAGCAAGAATGTTATCAACAAGGTTTTTGTCATGCCAGCTTCTATATTTTTGGGGAGACATGTTAACTTTCTTCAACTTTTCAAACTTATGTTAGTTACACAGTTATACATAATTATTTTTCACTTCCAGAAACCACAGTTGCAGCTGTGGTTTATATATGTCTATATTTGTTTTCAGTTGGATTCTTTCAGTATTTTCTATTGACGTATAATTGACTTAAACTATCAGATTAGTTTCAGATATACAATGTTGAATACAAGATTTCAACATTTTAATCATTACCCACCATACAGAGTTATTACAGTATTTGTGAGTATGTTCCCTGTGCTATACATTACATCCCTGTGACTTACTTTGTAACTTATATTTTTATATTTCCAACATATATCCCAAGTGATACAGAAGAAAAAACGTACTTCTCCATTTCTTCTTCATTTTCTTATTCAATCCACTCAGTAACCTCTTAGCTACTTACGGTTATTTCCCTGGTTTACATATGACAGCGCTGTCAGAGAGTGTACAGAGTATCTCTTGGCTACACAGCTGGCACATGTCAGAGCCACAGTGGACACTGAGGTTGTCCAGCTCCACTGTTCGTCCTCTTCAACACTGTGCTGTGTTACCTCTTAAGGAAATTTACTGAAGCCTGTGAGGATTCAAAGACAAATCTGTCATATGACTTATAACTAGACCATCTGGTTATGACCCTGTTTTATCTACATGGTAACCCGGAAAAGTAAAAAGATGGCTCATAATCAGACTCTGTCTAAGCTCTAGCTCCTGGGTGCCATCATGGTACCCATCACCCAACTGAAATATACAGTGCCTGGAAGTCCACCTTTCTCAAAGAGCAGACTCGAGTGAAAGTAACAGGCGTCAACAGTCGAGTTCCCTGACCTGTCTGTCTGAGGCCTGGCTTCATTGTTTCCTAACTGACAGTTA
Organism: Cervus elaphus; assembly: GCF_910594005.1. Classification (NCBI taxonomy): domain Eukaryota; kingdom Metazoa; phylum Chordata; class Mammalia; order Artiodactyla; family Cervidae; genus Cervus; species Cervus elaphus. The sequence goes on from NC_057840.1 coordinate 30,923,926, forward strand.
ACTCAGGTTAATGACACTGACAGTGAGGTCTTTGTTCATGCATAAGAATAACAGCCTGAAAAGACATAACTGTAGTCTTGTGAATTAACAGTAAAAATATAGCACAGTGTGCTGTATAATGCAGCTGTAGCATCCCTATGCATATATTGTTTTGCCTGTTATGATTAATTTTTGTTACTAAAAATCTTAATGGCCAGTATTTTAAAAATCAATAACTTTCCCATAGTTAGCAATTTCTGTAAATCATTTTGAAAATAAGATTGGTTAGCAATTTTTTATTCAGTATTTACATTTTATAAAATTTCAGAAATATATAAAGCTTTTTGTTATTCCAAGCTTATATAAAAATAGTCCTAAAATATGTATCTTTGTTAAAGTATTAAACAAATTTTTCATGATATACTTGTGAATAAAATATGGTCCAGATGTTAGCATTCTTTGGTAGATTTTGATTAAACTTCTCTAAAGATTATTCTATCTCATTATGAGTACTTTATTCAGAAAGTAGATACCTAGCTCTATTCTGTAGTCTCTTATCCTGCCCATGTCCCATTTTGTTACTAATATCCATATAAAAGGAATGAAAGTGTGAGGAGGAAGTACTATTGGAGATTAAAGAATAAAGAGTCAGGAAATAAGGTCACTTAATTAGTGCTGTGCCAAAACAAGCAGAAGTAATAGCTCTATGTAATGAGCACCTCTAAGTTCTACATATTACACTAGGCGTTTGTCATATGGTATCTGTTAATATAAGAAAGATAATACCTGCAGGGCCCTTTTTAATTTCTCAAATTTCTGAATTAGCTGTTACTTTGGGAATGATTGGTTTTCTTGCTTAGCAAAAACTGAAGTAAGTTTTGAAGTCAGTTTAAATGAAAATAATGTCCAGGTGCTGTTTTCATGAGTTCTCCTATACACGTGTACATGCTCAGTTGCTCGGTCATGTCACTCCCTGCGGCCCCATGGACTGTTGCCCACGAGGCTCCTCCTCTATGCATGGGATTCTCCAGGCAAGAACACTGGAGTGGGTGGCCATTTCCACCTCCAGGGGATCTTCCCAACCCTGGACCAAACCCACGTCTCTTGCGTCTCCTGCACTGGCAGATGGGTTCTTTACCACTCTGCCCCCACATGTGTCCCAGTTACTCCTTTTTTATATTTAAGTGTTCTAACAGACTTAAATCTGTTCTGAATCATATTTTAAATCGCTGACTCATTAAATCCTACATTTTAAAGCAATTCAGCCCTTTTATTTTTCAAGAAAAGAATTTGAGCCTCAAAGAAGTCAAATGCCTATCCAAAGTAATATCACATGGTAATGACTTAGTCAAGGTCAGAATCCCAGTTTCTTGATCCTGTACTACAGCATGTCTCTGCTTTCATAATGTGTGGCCTCTTCTTGTGCTCTCTTCCCAATTTCATTTATGTTTACAATTTGAAAAACAAGTTCTCAGAGGTTTGTTTGGAATTTTCTGTATGAATTTGAAAAGATATGTATGAAATTAAGTAGAATTTTTTTTGTTTTTTGTTTACAATTTTAAGATTTTTTTATTTTGTTCTAAGTAGAATTTTAAGTTTTAAAATTATTCTAATTTATTATAAAACAAATTAGTACTGATATTTCTAGTTTATATCCCCCAATATTCATCCCAAAATGTGGTTGCTACATCTGTAGAAGTTCATCTTTATATTTAATCCTCAATATGGCCATTGAAAGAACAGAAGCTTGTCTTGAAAGAGAAGATGAGTCAAGTATTCATTAAAACCCCTTTTACAGGTAACTTTAATATTTTTACTTTGAAAAAAAGATTATTATGTAATATTAATACTTACCCTTACTTGGTCAAGAACTAAATTTCACAGACAGGTACTTTAAAACCATTGTATAAGTCAGAGTTCCTCTAAATGAATTTCTTTTTCTTTTTCAGGATGACTATAAAGTCTGAGGACTTTGGCATATCATGTGTTCAAACTCTAATTCTGTTTCTGACTGTATTTTCTGTCAAATTTCATAATAAAATCTGCTCAGCAAAGTCTGCTTTATATACCAGTACTTACTGTATATGTGTGTATAGAATCATCTTTTTCTTAAATTCAAAGCCTATACAGTGATCTTTCTAGAAATAACTTGCTGTTTGCTTCCTAATATAAAGAAAATTAGTCCAAATTAAAGTTACATTACTGAAATATTTTTTGTCAACAGTTGTTTGACCAGAACTATTAATATTAATGTGGCGATCTATTTTATGTCATTACTTACTGTATTTATTTGGTAGAGTTGCCATAGGAAAATACCGCAAACTGAGTGGCTTAAACAATAGAAATTTACTTTCTCTAGAATGGTTCTGGAGGCTAGAATTCCAAGATCAAGGCAGTGACAGGTTTCTGTGTGTGTGTGTTTCTGTTTTCTCCTCTGAGGCCTCTGTCCTTGACTTGCAGTTATCTGCCTTCTTGCTGTGTTTTCACATAGTCTGTCTTCTAGGCGCATGAACCCCTGGTGTGTCTGTGTGTCCAGATTTCTTCTTATACGTGCCTATCAGATTGGATTGGTGTACCTACTTAGTGGCCTCATTTCAACTTAATCACCTCTTTAAAGGTCCTGCCTCCACATAGGTCACATTCTGAAGCCCTAAGTGATGCTTAAGGCTTCAGCATACCAGTTTCGGGGAACAGTTCAGCCCGTGGCACTTAACTATGTTAAGTTTGTTTAATGCCTTCTCTAGGAAATGCTATGAGATGTCTTTAATTATGATGCTATCCTGGATGTTATATTTTATGAATTTGTGAAAAGTACATAGAGATGGGGAAAGTATTGAAGACAAAACCTCTAGGAGTTCAAGAATTAAGAGAGCTTGTAATAATAGCCAGGTCTTTACCAGGCAGGTATTAGTATCTCTTTAAAATTTCTCCTTCATTTTAGGTAATCGATAAGTGTCTTGTATTTCCAAAAGTTGTCTTTTTGATTAACAAGCTTATATTTAATTTGTCCTCTTTTTCTCTTTATCTGATTTCACTTGTGAAGAAATTCAGCTTCTTTCTAAAAATTCCAATGACAGCTTTTGTTTATATTTTCATTCATTGTCATGTTTATTGAACATGCACACTAAAAGCTAGACACATATACATGGATGCAGTATTTTTCAAAATAGATTGCTCCCAAATTAGCAGTTTATATTCTAGCATGGGAGGTAGAAATGGATATTATTAGTTCTAATAGCTATTAAAATAATGTGTGATAGGAGAGTTTCTATTTCTTGGTCCCATTTTCCCCTGGGATCACTTGCTCTATCCTACAAGCTGATTTTTAGTCTTTTTTTTTTTTTTTAAGTTCTGATTGCTCTTATTTAATATGCATACATTTTAAACATTATCCTTGAAAAGAGCTGCATTGGATCTCTGCCGGTGAGAAAAGTGATCTTGCCACTTTATTCTAACTATTGAACCTTTCTCGATAATAAAGATCCATTTGCTTTTTTGGCATCTTCTTCATAGTGTCATTAGAAGAAGTCATTTTACCTTGTATTGTGGGTATGTTGTTTAATATAAAAGTCACATTCTAAAAAGCAGAAGTTATAGTTCTGTTTTCCTTTAAGAAATTGTCCTTAGAAAAATAAAATGTGAAACACAGTGGGTAGAGGAGCTAAAGGAAAATTACAAAGCATCTGTTTAAATTCAGAGAAGCAGTAAGAATCTCTGTAACAGAGAAACTTTTCTTCGTAAAGAACTAAAAAGCATCAACCATGACAGAGCTGTCATCTCTAATATAATGGTCCAGCCAATCCCCTTGCCTCAAGATTTGCTTTTCTTCAACATCACGCATCTTTCATTGGTATTGAAACCACTATTGCAGACATGATTATTGTGATCAAGTATAACTTCATTATTCTTTCCAAGCAAATGCAGCTCTTTACTGCTTAATTCAGCCAGCCAGCTTGATATTCTCATTCAGATTTATAAAAAGAGAGAGCAGAGATGGGTTAGCAGCCTGCTGAGATATATCTCTGACTGCAGTTTTCTCCAAATTGAATAAACTTCTTTACTGCCATTCCATTGTTTCTACTGTGGACAAAGGCATAGAAAATGAGAGCTATTTTATAGCTTCTAGTGACAAAGCATTTCAAAACAAGAAAGGTACTGGGTTTCAGGGGCAAGAGTTGAAGAATACACAAATGAAGAAGAGAAAAACAGACAATTTGCCTTCCAGGAACTCATTCAGATGATATGTTTTCAGTTTGAAGACCTCATTGGAAGCTGGATAACTTCAAAGCATGGACAGAAGTTTCTTTTCCAGGGTGATAAAATCAACTGACTAGATAACTGTGTTGGCAAGTGCTTCTGAGACTCCTGAAAAGTAAAAATATGATCTCCAGGAAGTGCTGGATAAAGTCTGCAGCTGCTTGCTCATAAATTTACAAACAGGATACAGTTTGTAAGCAGGAGGATTAACTATAGGTTCTCCAGAGATGGATCCCCCTCTTGTGGACCGCCACCATGGAGGCTGGCTAAACAGACCTGAGAACAAAGATATTCCTCAGAAATAGTTACCAAAACTGAAAGATAGAAACGTTTGGCCTAAATTTAGGTTTGGAACCTAGTGTCTCACAGAAAACAATAGTAAAACTAGTAAAAATTCATGCGGCTCTGATTTCCAGTCATTGAGCAATCCAGGACTGTCATCCTCAAGAGAAGAAAGGACATGAGGTGAGCCACACGATTGCCCCAGCTCTCTCTGACGGGAGAGTACTTTCCTGTTGCCCTGCAGAGTGATTCGAACCCAACTGGAATTGTAGCCTCAGTAGGCTAAGGAGGAAGAAATGGAAGTTCTGGGCTGCTAAAGTGACTTGAACTTGTGAGGGTGGACACCGGAGAGAAAGGAACTGCTCCAAGGGGCATTCCTAGAAGTCTTGTGTGTAGGTTCAGTGTAGGTCCTTGCCTTCGGCCTGGGCCGCATGTGAGCTGGTCGAGACTCCACCAGCAGGCCTCAGGCCCCTGCTGTGAGGCTGAGAGCTGCCCGCTGACACGAGAAGTCATGTGGTGCTAGGAATAGATGTAGTGAAACCTTGCTGATCACCTCAGTCATTCTGTTGAAATCCCAGAAAGGCCACTTATTAAGAGTAAGGATCACTTCTTAGCATGAAAGCCGTACCCTAAAACAAAGTTCTAACTGATATAGACCCACCCTAATAAAGAATAAAACCAAGAGTGATCAGAAGGATCCACCAGGAATTTAACTGCATGACAGACTAAAACTCAACACCTGTTAAGGTTGATGGTATAATCCATACTCAACTTCAACATATTGTCCACTATTCAGTCAAAGCTTATGTCCGATGGGGAATAAGTGTAAATCTATGGCTGATTCATATCAATGTATGACAAAACCCACTGAAATGTTGTGAAGTAATTAGCCTCCAACTAATAAAAAAATTAAAAAAAAAAAAAAAAGGTCCTGGGCATGTGAAATAAAGATTCAAAATCACAAGAAGTATTGGGTTGGCCAAAAAGTTCAGGTTTTCTGTAGGTGCTTATGAGAAAACCCGAACTAATTTTTTGTCCAACTCAATATGACACATAATCAAGAATTTTAAAAATAATTCAATAGAAACAGACCACAAGCTGGCCTATATGTTGAAATTAGCAACCAAGAGTTTTAAAACAGCTGCTGTAATATGTGCAAGTACTAAAGTGGGAAAGTGGTCATAGTGAACAAGATGGAGAATATCAGCAGATAAAATTAAAACTTTAAAGTTGAAATACTACTATGGAAAAATTCAGTATCTGAAATGACGTGATCAGTTCATCAGCTGAGTTTAGATGGAGACTACAAAAGAAAGGGCTAGGAGCCTGAAGACATGAATGCAAATTATACAGGAAATGCTGAGGAATTAAATCTTTTCCCTCCAGCACTTCCCCTCTCCCCTTCCTCATAAATATATCTTACAGATTACTCAGATTGTTTCTCTTTCTACAGTTAGATATATATTGAATTTACTTTTTGAAATGAACTTAAAAAAGGTTGAGCTTATAGTTGTACATGCCATTCTATATTTATGTCCTAAAAATTGTTTTCCATTTTGTTTTTTGAGTTAATTAGGGTAGAATTGAAATTTAATTACTGTAGAATTAAAGAAATATTGGGCTGTTTACAAGTATATTAATGGCTCATATGTATAACATTTTACAGCTTATGAAAACTATTTCACTTGTTTAGTATTAATAGTAACTAATGTTTATCAGCTCTACACTGTGTCAGATATTGCGCTTAAAGTTTTGCTTATGTCTTCTTATATAATCTTCAAAACTATACAGTTGGCATTATTATCCATCTCTGTTTTCCAGGTGAAATTTGAGGTTTATAGAGGCAAAGTGGTTGGCATAAGGTCACATACCTAGTAGTTCATTGAATTAGATACACGGTACTATCTGGTCTGATTCCAAATCCAGTCCTAACCACCATACTTGACATTTCATGTTTTACAAACAAGATTTTGAAGCTTATTCAAGAATTGTTTGCTGTGGACTTACTGTATCTACATATGGGTTTCATGAATTAGTCTTGTTTCCTATCTTGAAGTTACTTGTAGTCTAGGGACCTTAATGCTCCACAGACCAGCATCTCCTGGGAGCCTGTTAGAAGTACAAGAATCTGATTTAACAAGATCCCCAGATGATAGATATGCACATTCAACATTCAATATTTATAAGCACTGGTCCTAAAGATATAGAATAACTTAATCATATCAGAGTAGTCAAGTCTAGAGGGGCATACACATCTGATTGTAAAAGGGTATCTTTAGACTATACCAGGCTAGTTTTTCTCCTTCAGTTATTATGTAGATATTATTTATCAGTCTGTGTACATTGTACCTATGATTTGTAATAAAAACTTCTAACTTCTTTCAAAAGTTAAATGTTGCATTTTAGAAAATGTTTTGAGTTGGGTAGACTTCAGTTCAGTGGCTCATTCATGTCCGACTCTTTGCAGCCCCATGGACTGCAGCACGCCAGGCCTCCCTGTCCATCACCAACTCCCAGAGTTTACTCAAACTCATGTCCATTGAGTCAGTGATGCCATCCAGCCATCTCATCCTCTATTGTCCCCTTCTCCTCCTGCCATCAATCTTTCCCAGCATCAGGGTCTTTTCCAATGAGTCAATTCTTTGCATCAGGTGGCCAAAGTATTGGAGTTTCAATTTCAGCATCAGTCCTTCCAATGAATATTCAGGGCTGATCCCCTTTAGGATGGACTGGTTGGATCTCCTTGCAGTCCAAGGGACTCTCAAGAGTCTTCTCCAACTCCCCAGTTCAAAAGCATCAATTCTTCGGCTCTCAGCTTTATAGTCCAACTCTCACATCCATACATGACTACTGGAAAAACCATTGCTTTGACAAGGTGGACCTTTGTTGGCAAAGTAATGTCTCTGCTTTTTAATATGCTGTCTAGGTTGGTCATAACTTTTCTTCCAAGGAGCAAGCATCTTTTAATTTCATGGCTGCAGTCACCATCTGCAGTGATTTTGGAGCCCAAAAAAATAAAGTCTGACACTGTTTCCACTGTTTCCCCATATATATGCCATTCAGTGATGGGACCAGATGCCATTTATATGAGATCAGCCATGATAGATTTCATTTGGCTATTTCAGTTTTCTGTTACTTTTTATGCTTTAACTGAGATTAAGTCTGTCAAAATGGGATAAGACTGATTCGTATATTTGACGCTTTGTTGTTTTTTGAAAGGATGCTAATTAGATTAATGAATCTTAGAAATAAAAACCTGATTTCCCCCATCCCTTCCCACTTTGCCTAATGCCGCTTCCCTAACAATGAATTTGTCATTTTTTTAGATGTGGAAGTTATGTGCTATGACTGGATTTCTCTTTGTTTACATGGCGCCCTTATGGACTAGCAGGGTCTGTTCTTTAAATATCTCCTAACCATCCAAAATTTAACCCCATATACACATTCATGTATTAACACGCAAATGTGTATTCAAAATTTCACTTAGAAAGCACTGTTCTGTTACGCATGCACTGCCACTAACAATGGATGTAGTAAAACACCTAACTTTAAAGCACTTCATAGATTTAGGCAATAACTGAGGATGGAAAGTGAATTCCAGTAAGATTTTTACATAGACTTTTTAAATATTCTAATCTCAAATAGAAATATCTGTAGTTTACATTTTTGTAAATACTCTAGACTGAGCATGGCTTTGATTTTTTTTGTTTTTGTTTTTTACTAAAATGTAAATAGAGATGTTAACATATATGAAGAAATGGATGAGCCAGATACTTTGTGATGTAATCAAAGACTTCAGTTTGATGTAGGTTTGTCCTATATTCAAGATACTAACTTTAAAAAGAATGAGCCCAATAGCTGTGAAGATGAGGAGATGGAAAGATTGTATTATATCACATATCCAGACTAAGTCTTATGCCTCTTGTTGTCCTTATCTGCAACATCTTCTTTCTGAGAAATGACTGCTTCTCTTAAAAAAGCCTAACCCTTTCCTATGAGCCTAAGAAATAATTAACAGAATTTAAAAGGCTTCCTTGAAGTGAGAGCTTCAAGCACTCAAAGATATTATATCAAGTAAGTACAAACTTTTTAAAAAGCTGAAAATAAGATTTACTTTCCACCCATAACATTATTAATTATATTTTAATTATCTTAGTCTCTAGATTTAGTAATAAAAACATTCACTCCTATCTTGAAGATCAATTGATAGAAATAAGAATGAATCAGATATTCTTCAGAACTTTAAAAGTGCATTTTATTTTTCAGCAAAAATGTCAAGGAAGTTAAGCTTGCCTACTGACCTAAAGCCTGACTTAGGTAAGTAAAATAAATGAAAATATGCAGTAGTTAAAATCTCTTTAATGGGAAGACAAAAAAGTCAGGAAATTTAAAATGACCATAGAATAGATTTTCACTGAAAATTAAGTTTAAAATGACTGTTTAAGGAATAATAGCCTTTTGGATGTCATCTGTATATTATAAAATAATTATAAATGTAAGCAAACCAAAATAATATGTTTACTCAATCCTCTCATAAAGTATCCTTTAGATACTTTAAACAAAATTCAGTGTAAGATTAAAATTTATGTGATTTTTAGATTAATTTCTATTAGCTATCTGAAAACTTATCTTGAGCACTATGATTTATTAACTTATTTTTATGAGAGTAATATTTTCAAAATATATGACTGGTTTTCTGTATTACAGTGAATCTCATGTCAAGAATCAATATTACTTTTTGATGATAAGTTGGGAAATATTTGTTTCTCTGTAGTACTTTATATACAACCTATCCATTAGGAAAGCAGAGTGAATATATCTCGCATATTCCTTTTGTTTTATATCCAGCTCCAAAACAGCTTCCTGATATTCCAGAATAATATTCCAAAATAGGGAAAAATGATGTTTCAATAAAGATTTAAAGATTTCACATAGTACATATAAAGCAGATATCTTTTAGAAATTTCTATTGCTTTTATTTGAATAACTGCATATGGATGGTTTCACCCATGTTGTCTTAGAAACTAGATTTGCTCCTTTGTATTTGCTCACCCACCTCATCTTCTCACTTTTAATTCTCTAGATTCCTTGACTATGTTTTTATGTATAATAGAGACTTAGATATTGGTCCATTTCACCTTACTGATTTTAGCATTTCCAAACCATGGTCTTATCTCAGTAGTGATAGAAAATGTGTTACTATGAGTAGGCATAATATCATCCACTGTCATCAGGAAGAGTTTCCATTCCTGAACATAGGAAAGACAGTCCGGTAGGGCCCTGTAGTAACACTGGTGTTAAGGGACCCAGAGAAAGTTCTAGAATGCAGGATAACGTGTTTTGAGAAGAGGGTAGTTCCCTTCGCTATAAAAATGAAATATGCAATTTGAACACAAGTGTATCTGAAGCTAACCTTATTCATTTTTCCTCCCAACAAGAGTATCCAGAGTTTTCTTCAGACTCTTAGAGTCCCAGAATTTCAGTAACACTAAATACTATTAGTTTAATTTTTGTGACACTATGATTTTGTGTCATTTAGTATCTACAAATCTGAGAAAACACATGTAGGAGTACTTTTTTAAAATCAGTAAAATATGATATCAATTTAATTTTAAAAGAATATTCACACTTAGGTACTATTTAAGTATTTTAATCAAAGTGTGTGCTGGGAGAAGGCGAGGGTGGGATGTTCAGAGAGAATAGCATTGAAATAAGTATACTATCAAGGGTGAAACAGACCACCAGCCCAGGTTGGATGCATGAGACAAGTGGTCAGGGCTGGTGCACTGGGAAGACCCAGAAGGATGGGATGGAGAGGGAGGCAGGAGGGGGGATCGGGATGGGGAACACATGTAAATCCATGGCTGATTCATGTCAATGTATGACAAAAACCACTACAATATTGTAAAGTAATTAACCTCCAACTAATATATATTAATACATATATTATGTGTATATATAATAAAAGTAAATGGAAAAAAAAAAAAAACAACAAAGCCATACTGTACAGCACAAGGAAATATAGTCATTATTTTGTAATAACTTTAAAGAGAGTATATCCATAAAACATTGAAACACTGTATTGTGTACTTGAAACTAATATAATACTATAAATTAGCTGTACTTCAATAAAAAAAAAAACTCAGAAGAAAAAAGACAAAGTGTGTGCTCCGTACTTTTATAGATTATCTTTCTTTATTCAGCTTATCTTTTACTGTGTGCCCATGTATTTCAATGCCCTAAGCTAATTGCTACTTAATTTAATACATGCATTGAAACAATACCTATATTGCCTAAATAATTTCCCTTTAAGGTCATCATGCTACTGAACTATTTTTTGGTAGAGATTCTTAACTGGTAATTATTTTACACTGGCCAGAGGCTTCCCTTGTGGCTCAGCTGGTAAAGAATCCGCTCGCAATGCGGGAAACCTGGGTTCGATCTCTTAATTGGGTAGGTCCCCTGGAGAAGGGAACGGCTACGCACTCCAGTGTTCTGGCCTAGAGAATTCCATGGACTATAGTCCATGGGGTCGCAAAGAGTCTGATGACTGAGCGACTTTCACTTTCAGAGAGTCACTGGGGGAAAACAACTATTATCAGTAGGCTCAAACTGCCAAATGTTGCCGTGTAGTGGTAGTAACAATTCATGAACTGCTAAGATTCTAACTTGTTTTCAAACAGTTCCAGACACGTAAAATTAGCAACTTAGTTTTGTAAGTTCAAAGTTGCTTCTGATTCAGTTCATTTTCCCATATTGATCTAGCTATAGGAGTTTCTTTGATAACCTAATTTTTATAGAGAAGTCATATAATAAAAATGCAGTTGTAGTTTATAAACTTTATATCGTTAGTCTATTAAATTAAAATGTTTTGTTGGCCTGTGAATTAACATTTGAATTAAGATTGTTGTGAATCACCTATTGTAATTTTAATAGATAACAGTAAAAGCTTTTATGCAGCTTAATTTTTATTGAAATTCACAATATCAGATTTTCTTATATATTTTTAATAGAATATGTATATTCTTATATATTTTCTTATATCACTGATTTACATTTACACTTATATCACTAAGTCCCAACTGATAATATAGGTCAGTATGTGTGTTCACCTTGTATGTGTCTGTCTTATTAAAATATTTTTATCAAAAGAAAATTTTAAATTTCTGTTATTTTATTGTAATAACTGTGGAAATCTGAAGAGTTAAGATTGGCATCACTGCCATGTTACACTTATCCAATAATGAGCTGTCATTTGTTTTATTTATATTAACTAGTTCTTTTCTCCTGTGTCATAATCGGTAACAGGAAGCACAATCCCAGGCAAAAGAAGAGCGTTTTTAGAAACTATAGTTGGAAATAATCCATGTTGCTGTCATAACTAGTGGCTTTATTATTTTCTAGGCTAACTATAATTGAAATTATGTTGTATATAATTATTTGGGGGGAGAATTTTTTTAACTTATGAATCCAAATTTAACCATAAGAACCTTTTGTGGAGGTGTAAGTAGGATTCAGTAATACCTTTTTTAATTCAATGAAATACAGTTTAGAAAACGTGAACGTGTTTTTCATTTTTCACAGTATTATGAAGTCATTTCCTTCACAATAGCATTGAAAACATACAAGTTGAGGAATGACTTATTAGATGTGAAGAGTAGAAGCTACTGGAAAGTTTACTATATCCCAGTAGTGTAGCAGAAACGCGTTGCTCTAGATACTTGGAACTCTAGGTCTGTCTTCAGCAAGTATCAATTGACTACTCTCATATGCAAGGCACTATGCTAAATTCTGCAGGGAGTCAAATGCCCTTGTTCTCAAGAAATTTTCAGTCACATTAGAACAAGGCCCAAGACATGTCAGAAATAAGTACAGAACAAATGTGCTATTAGTGCCATGGGGGAGATAAAAAGCTATCAAGATTCAAAAGAGAAAAACTATAGATGGTTTTAGGAATCAGGATAAACTTCATGAGGATGACAGTACCTGAGATGGAGAATAAAGACCATCTAGGTGGGTAGCAATAGGAAAGAAAAAGCATAGGCAAGTACCAAGTATGTTTGGAGAACACTGAACGGCTTGGTTTATTTCCCACAGTGAACTGAAGCAGGGCAGCACTGGCAGAAGGGGCCAGGATGGTAGGCTGAAGATGTTTTGTGGAGAATTTTATAAACCTGAGTAAGACTATAAAAGGAACCATTGTTGATTTTTAAGGTAGAGGTGATAGAATTAAAAGTGTACTTTGTAAAATTTGAGTTGTGATAGAACAATGACAGAGTGAAGGTGGGGAGGTCTCTTGGGAATTGTAGATAAAGGGTGATAAAGGCCTGGTCATGGGACTTGATTGGTACTGGAAAGAAGAAGATGGAAATATTAGAATAATGTAGGACTTGTCATCCCATCAGAGATATAAAGTGAAAGGGAAGAACCAAAAATGCAACTCATGTCAAATGTTGTTCCCGAGGAGAATGGGGTTGCTGTCAATATAAGTAGTACTATTAGAAGAATTTAGAGACTTGGGGAAATGGTGTGTTTTGATTTTGCCTAGTGAGCCATAACAGGAAAAAATTTCATGGAGCATTTGGAAATGCATTCCAAAAGGAAAGGGGGCCAGAGCTTGAAACAAACTTAAGGTTGGTCACAGAGAGGAAGGTAACTGTAGACAAGAGAGGGCTTATTAGTAGAATTTATAAGTATCCCTGAATATACCTGGGGTCGAGTTAAGAATGAGCCAGGTGCTGGTTGTCCAGGTTAATGGAAAATGCCTTAGTTGAATGTTGATTCCAGTTAAAATAGCATTTAAGAAAAATAAAAGCTAAATGTTCATGGATGAAGGCTTTCATATGGACAGATTTGAAGAAAAAAAGTCCATCATACAATAAATTTGAAGGTAGAATCAGAGTACTTATAAATGCATTTTTTTAAATGTAGAAAATTGAAAATACCAACTTTGCTAGTACTGCCTAATCGTGAACTATATTATACCAAAGGAAGAGGCAGCACATGAGAAAAGATGGTGGTGGTGGTTTAGTCGCTACGTCATATCCAGTTCTGCGACTCCATGGACTGTAGCCTACCAGTCTCCTCTGTCCACGGGATTCTCCAGGCAAGAATCCTGGAGTGGGCTGCCATTTCCTTCTCCATGAGAAAAGGTAGTAATGACTACAGTTGGAAAAGCAGCCAAGATACCAGCAGAGAGCTACACCAAAACTGCAGAGGTCATGCATCGGAAAACCCCTTGGCTGCCCCGAGCCCAGTTCTCACAAGTGTGGATTTTTCCCTTTGTGTTTTATGTATGAGCAATGGGCAAAATTGTTAGCATAAAAGTAAATTGTTTTTCTTTTCAATTAAAATGAAATATGCTGTAGATTTTTCTCTTTTTGCAGATTAATTATTTGACAAAATTTATAACAAACTAAATGGGCTTCCCTGGTGGTTCAGACAGTAAAGAATCCACATGCAATGCGGGAGACTTGGGTTCAATCCCTGGGTTGGAAAGATCCCCCGGAGAAGGGAGTGGCAACCCACTCCAGTATTCTGACCCGGAGAATTCCATGTACCATATGGTCCATGGGGTCGCAGAGTTGGACATGACTGAGCGACTTTCACTCACTTATACCAAACTAAAAACATGATTATTTTATAACCTGAGTAATCTCACAGCATTTAAAATCATTTCAGACATAAAAGATAATTCCTTCAGCCGATCACGGAGCTCAAGTGTAACCAGCATTGATAAAGAATCCCGGGAAGCAATCTCTGCTCTTCATTTCTGTGAGACTTTTACTCGAAAGACAGATTCAGCCCCTTCCCCGTGTCTGTGGGTCGGCACCACGCTGGGAACAGTGCTGGTCATCGCACTGAACCTTCCCCCAGGAGGAGAGCAAAGGCTTCTTCAGCCAGTGATTGTGTCTCCAAGCGGTATGTATGCGCTGCTGCTGGACTGCCCTTGAAAGTTCGCTTTACTATAGTTTAATAGAAGCCTTTGCTTTTCATGTTTGAATCAGTCTAAGAATTCTGAATGGAGATAGTTACAGTCTTTTGCTTTTAATTGAAGGAATACATGGATTAAGAGACCAGAATATCATTTACTTATACAGCCAATCAAGTTTTGCATTTTTTTAAATGTTAGGATCATGTCTAAAATGATTACTACATAAGAAAATGAAAACAAAATACTGTTGTTCTGTCGCATTCTAGGATACCTTGAAATAGTATGTTCTGTAAGCAGAAGGATGGTACATATTTAGTTTTAGGGAAAAAACAGAAAAGTTTTTTAATACACTTAGCTACTTTTAATCTCTAAGTGTGAAGTCTTAAGATTGTCTTTCTTCTTTGAAGAATTAGAAAAGGTAATTTAACAAAAAATTTTAAGAAGAAAAGATTTATACTGTTCCTATATTAAAAATGAGGGGAAAAAAGAAAGCATGATTTTGCTCTCTAGTATATTCCTTGTTTATATATTATACATATAAATTTTCTAGTAGCCATATTAAAATGGCAAAACAAACAAGTGAAATTAATTTTAGTATAACCAATTTCATTTAGCCCAGTCTATGCAAAATGCTAAATCATTTTAGCATGTAATCAGTATTTTTATATTATTGAGTTATTTCCTATATTTCACTCTTACAGCATGCCACAGTGTGGACGAGCCACAGTTCACATGGCTAGGCGCTGGGCTGCGATATTGGACCTTGCAGCCCTAGATGCCATCTACTTACATTCAACAGTAGTACACTTGCCAGGTGTGAATATGAGACCTAGCTCTAGACATCCCAGCATTTATCAGTTTGGTAACACTTATTGAGATCTTTTTCCAGATTCAGATATCAAGCTTGAGGTTTGAATGCTGTCAGCGAGCCAGTGTACAGTTTTGGTTCAGTATATATTCTACATATTTTTGAGCGTCTAGTATGTGTCAGAGTTGGAATAAACGTATTTACTGTCTGGAGTAAAATGCTTTTTATTTACTGAAATTGCAATTGTAGGTACGATATTGAGGTTAAAGGGGGCGATCCTGAGAATGGCCTTCCTGGACTCTACAGGCTGCCTAGTGCCACCTGCCCATGAACCCTGGAAGGAACACAATGTCCCTGAAGAAAAGGATGAGAAAGAGAAAGTGAAGAAAAGAAGACCTGTCTCTGTATCTCCCTCCTCTTCTCAGGAAATCAGTGAAAACCAGTATGCAGTGATATGTTCTGAAAAGCAAGCAAAAGTGATCTCATTGCCAACCCAGAACTGTGCTTACAAGCAGAACATCACAGAGACCTCATTTGTGCTTCGTGGAGACATTGTATCGTTAAGCAACAGCATCTGCCTTGCCTGCTTCTGTGCCAATGGACACATTATGACTTTTAGGTAAGAGACACATTATGACTTTTAGGTAAGAGGTTTTTTGTTTGTTTTTTAAACACAAACACAGCATTTTCTCCCCTCAGAACATAATATTGCAGAATTGTATTCAGTTTGGAAGAAGTGCTTTTAATTTGCTTACAGTCATATACACTGAGAATTTATTTTCATTCAGTTACTAGTGAACACGTACATGAGGAAAAGAAATCAGTTTTATCTCCCACTCAGGTACACTAAATCATGAGGTTTAGAAGGTCCCTGCCATTTTTACTTCCTGTAGTATTTGTTCAAAACTAAAGCCTACCTGTCTGTTAACAAGTTTTTCATTGTATTCTCAAGTTTGCCGAGTTTAAGGCCTCTACTGGATGTGTATTACTTGCCTCTTACCAACATGCGGATAGCCAGAACGTTCTGCTTCACCAACAACGGACAAGCCTTGTATCTTGTCTCACCTACAGAAATCCAGAGACTCACTTACAGTCAAGAAACCTGTGAGAATCTTCAGGTACATAACAAAACTATCACTATCATTTCTTCAGAGGTAAAATATTTTCTAAGGTCCCTTATATTATCCATCCCTTCTACTCCATGAGAAAATTCAAAGCTTTTCTTGAGAACTTGAGAGCATATGCTTTGATATTGGTAATAAAGTATCTTCATCAGATTCCTATTATAAGAGGGACTCCATCTCATCATTCCATATTTTTTCTCGCCAGTGATGTCAAAGAAATACAAAATACTACATCTGTTTTATACCACTCTCCACACAGAATAAATATTTATTATATAGAAACAAAAGAAAAAATCCTTTTTAAAGACATATGTTGATGTGAAAATAATTATATCTATTTTAGGACAAATTGTTGTCATTCCTTCTCATATGCTCTATTCAAAGGATATATACACATTATCAGGAGAAATAAGATTTGATAATTTTCCTCTAAATATTTTTGTTGATCTATTTGTGAGAGATTACACAATCTTTATAAAACTGTATCTTTTAAAAGTATTGAGTGCTTTATGTGCTTGTATATTTGTTGGAAATGATCAGTTTAGCTTGAACTTTTTAAATAAAAGTGCTCTTTAAATATTAGAGCTAAAATATTCATTGATATTTAGAGAAACCATTACCTAAGGGAACTTTATTGTGGAAGTTTTTAGTTAGTTAGCCATATTTTGCTGGTTTATAAACTTTAATTTGTGACTTATTTTTAGAATATGAGCTTTGGAGTCAAGAAGAATGAATTTAAGTCCTAGCTTTGCTAGTTACACAGTTATGTGACCTGAGACAAGTTAGTATGTCTGAACTTCATTATATTTAAAATGAGGATAAAAATACCTAATGTCATAGGATCTGTTGTGGATTAAAGGAGACAGTACACATAAAGTTCTTACCAGCACAGTGCTCAGCAGAAAGTATGTGCACTCACATGTTAGTGGTAGTATTTCAGTAAGCTAGACTATACTAGAAGCATACTCCTGATATTATAAACCCTGAGAGTGAAACAAAATTCTAGTTATAACTGTACTACAATTAGAACTGTATTCTGGTAGCTCAGCTGATAAAGAATCCACCTGCAATGCAGGAGACCCCAGTTTGATTTCTGGATCAGAGAGAGCCCCTGGAGAAGGAACAGGCTGTCTACTCCAGTATTCTTGGGCTTCCCTGGTGGCTCAGGAATCCACCTGCAATGCAGGAGACCTGGGTTCAATCCCTGGGTTGGGAAGATCCCCTGGAGGAGGGCATGGCAACCCACTCCAGTATTCTTGGCTGGTGAACCCTCAGGGACAGAGGACCCTGGTGGGCTCCAGTCCATGGAGTTGCAAAGAGTCGGACACAACTGAGTGACTAAGCATATGTACCTAAAAGTTAAGTAGGAACATAGAAGATATAAAGACCAAAATTGAACTTGTAGAGATGAAAATGTATAGTGTTAGAGATGAAAAATATACTGGATGGAATTAACAACAGATTAGACATTAGAGAAAAAAAGATTAAGTAACTTGAAAGCATAGCAATAGAGAAAAACAATTGAGTGTTTATACTTGGAAAATTTATAGCACTAAAACATCTGTATTTGAAAAGACATGACATGTATGCTCTGTCATGTCCGATTTTGCGAAAAGAAGTTCTCATCAAATCAGTGACTTCAGCTTCCACCTTAAGAAACTGAAAAAGAAGAGCAAGTTAAACCCAAAGTAAACAGAAGAAAGAAAATAGTAAATATCCAAATGTAAATCAGTGAGATAGAAAACGTCAGTGAAGTAAAAAACTTGATCTCTGAAACCAATAAAATTGATCTCAAGCCAGACTGATTGTGAAGAGAGAAGTTAGAAATTTACCAGTATCAAGAGTGAGAGAAGTGACTTCTGTAGATTCCACAAATGCTAATTAAAATGGATAATAAGGAAATACTATGAACAGCTGTAGGCCAGTAAATTGAAAAACTTAGGAAATGGGCAAATGTCATGTGAGACATGTATTACCAAAGTTCAGTCAAGAAAAATATAGATAACCCAGAGAATACTATAGGAAAATTGAAGTTAGAAACCTTGGACAAAGAAAATTGAGGCCTCGGTGGCTTCTTTTGTGAATTCTATCAACATTTCAGGAAGAAATGGTACCAGTTCTATATAAAACTCTTTCAAAAATTAAAGAGGGGAAATGCTTCCCATCTTGTTAATGGTATGTTCATAGAACATGTTACCAAAACCAATGATTTTAAAATAAAATTACATATAGATCAATATTCTTTACAAATATACATGTTAAAATTCTAAGCAAAATTTTAGCAAATTGAACCTAACAGTATATCAGATGGATAATTCTGGTCATGATAATTCATAATAACCAAATAGGATTTATCCCAGGAATGTAGAGTTGACTTCACATTTATAAATCAATCTATGGAATTCACATTAGTAAATTTAAAAAACAAGAAGCAGTTGACAAAATTCAGCATCCATTCCTGACTAAAAAAAGTCACACAAGGTATAAATGGGAACTTAAAAGGCATCTAGGAAAATCTACACCTGATGTAATACTTAGTGTTGAGATAGTGCCGTGAATATTGGTGTTTTCATTTTCTTCAGCTATATACCCAGGAGTGGAATTGCTGGATCATAAGGTGGTTCTAGGTTTTTGGAGAACAGTTTTCCATAGCGCCTGCACCAGTTCACGTTCCCACCAGCTGTGTACTAAACTCCCACCAGCAGTTTCCTTCCCTCCACATCCTTCCCAGCATCTGTTATTTGTGGACTTTTTGATGATAGCCATTCTTAAAGTAGCCAAGATATGGAAGAACATAAGTGTCCCATCAGCAGATGAATGAATAAAGAAAATGTGATAGATAAATAGATATACACACACATATACATACATATGATGGAATGCTATTTATCCAAAGTAAGAATTAAATTTTGCCAGTTACCTATATAGACATGGAAGGTATTACGCTTAGTGAAATAAGTCAGAGAAAGGCATACAGTGTATTATCACTTATATGTGGAATCTAAAAAATAAACAAATATATATAGTAAAACAGAAACAGACTCAGAGGTATAGAAAACAAACTAGGGATTACCAGTAGGCAGAGGGAAGGAAAGAAGAGCAATATAGGGGTGAGAGATTACAGCTATGTATGAAATAAATAAGCTATAAGGATGTATTGTACAGCATGGGGATTATAGTCAATATTTTATAATAATTTTATTTTTTTAACTTTTATTTATTTATATAAAATAAAATTTATTTATAACTAAGACCTGCTCCAGGTCTTAGTTCTATCTTCGTTGTAGTATGCAGGATCGATCCTTTAACTGCAGCATGTGGGATCTAGTTCTGTGACCGGGAATTAAACCCGGGCCCCCTACATTTGGGAGTACAGTCTCAGCCACTGGACCACCAGGAAAGGCCCAATTTTATAATAACTTTAAATGGAGTATGATCTATACAAATATTGAATCATTATGTTGTACATCTGAAGGTAATAAAATAAGTCAACTAATAAAATATTACAGTTCAGTTTAAGAAAAAAGTGATAAAGCGTATGCATTGACTCATTCATGAAATTAGTTTTCTATATTTTATCACTTATTTATTAACACAAATGACAAATGAGATACAGTTGTCTAACATCAGACAAGTATATTTGCTTCTGTACCTTCGTATTTTAGAGTAGTTTAAAAGTTCCAGACATTGTTTCAGATGTATTACTATTACTAGATGTAGAGAAATATCACAGATAATACAAATCTATTTAGATTTTACCAAAGTTTATTAGTCATTAAAGTTAATTGTTCTAAAGAGTATGTTTATCATAATTAAAATTTTTAGTTAAATACAAATGAAAAGTATTTAAGATACTATTCAATGGTATGGAAATACATACTTTTTGTAACATCAGTATTCCTCTCCAAATCCTAATACTAACAGACTGTGCAGACTCTTTAAGAAATGCCTCATTTTAAACTTCCTTTAAAGATTTATGTTCACAGTGTTAATCTAAAGATAAATGACTTCATATTTTCTAATTTGTTTCATCTCCATGTGAAAGGAGATTTTTCTATTTAATGTAGACATCACTCAGTTTCTAATGTTGGCATTTTGTGTTATCTTTAACTCATTAAAGATAATCTTCCTTATCTTTAACCCTGGTAACATTCCTGAGAGGTAAGTATTAATGTTCGTTCTTTATAAAGTTAAGGAAACCAGTTCTCTGAGAGACTGATTTGCCTAAGATCCCTCTGCATGTAAAAGGCAGAGGTGAGAATCAAACCCAGGTCCATGTGGTTCCAATTTATACTCATCCCAGTACACTATAGTGACTCTTAATTTACAACTATAATCTCTGCATTTTAAATATCCTACTTTATACTTATAAAATTACATGATCATTAAACACTAATTAAGAAGAGTAAACCACAATTCTGAAGTGAGGTAAATTTGAAAGAGCATATTTTTATGCTGTGACTCTATATATGTCTATATATGTCTTACTATTGACTTAGCATAAAAGACACTCAAATGGTAGCTGTTTGCAGTTTGTTGTATCAACTTAATAAATGCAGTTTAAATTACAATCTTCAGAATATTGTATAAAAAAGATTGGAAATATGTCTAAAATCACCTCTGTTATACAGGCAAATGTAAATTTGAATTAAATAATAGGTATTACTATATTCTGTGGTGGATTTTAACAGGTTTGATTTATTGACTTTAGGGAGTTTTTCATTCTAGTTTTACTCCACTTTATAGAAATCCAGAGGAAAGAAAATTTAAATGTAAAGCCTTCAATCCACTTCAGCCTTATAAATGAAACTCTGTGTTGTATACCATTAACATTATCTCCTTTCATTCATAATCTGGTTGGGGAGACAACATTAATATGGTTATATCTGGGAATTCCCTGGTGGTCAGTGGTTAAGACTCCATGCTCTCCCTGCTGAGGGCCTGGCCTCAATCTCTGGTCAAGGAATTAAGATCCCACAAAACAAAAGGTGCAACCAAAAAATGAAAAAAAGAAATATGGATATATCTAAAAGTAAAATCTTGGGACATCCTTTATTAACTTGCTTAGCCCAGCTCTAAGAAAGAAACTCTATAAAATACATATTTTTAGCTCCAACTGTAATGTAATATCAGACAGAACTACCTGGAACCAATTGTGTACTTGTCATTTCTATCACAGCTACTTCTCTTTACGGGGCAGAAATGCAATCCCAAGCCTCACTATACTTTTATTTTGCTTGTAAAGGTTCCCAGAGTTGCCTTGTAAATAATATTACTACCATCCTTCTTTTATAGAAACTTCTCTTCTCTCTTTATGTCTCATCTACAAAGTGAGTAAAATGTCAGCAGTTTTTCTTGTCTGCTGACTTACCTTTACCGTTTCTGTACTCTGAAGAATATTGACAAAAATTTCAGGAAAATATGACAGTTTAGAAAGAAGCCTTTCCATCTCTCAGGCAGATTTCTGGAATTCTAGGTGTATGTTGGCATAATTCTGTTCCCAGCATATGTTTATGAAAAAAGATGTGTGTCTTTGTAAACTACTAATTTTCTGACTCAGCTATCATTACACTAGACTTTTCAATTTGCTAATATATTTTCTTCTTTCTAATGTAAGAAGACCTAGTTATTAATACAGTTACCAATTTTTGATAATACGAGTTATAGTTATATGAACACTTTATCATAAAGATTGCACTCTCCTCACAGTTTAAGCTTAAATCATCTTTGCTTAAAATGTGAAGAAAGTAATCTAGCCAAAGTGGCAAACAAGTTACTCTTAATCAAGTTAGTCTTAATAACTTATTGTTTGACCAAATCAGACTGTTCTAGATCTGATCATTTGAAATGTGCTCATTAATTGTGAACCTCAACAGCTAATGTTATAAGTTTTAGTTAAAGAGTTTACAGTGCTAGTTTTGTGGTTATAGTTTAGTGTCCCTGAAACTTTAACAATTACAATTTGTTTTGATTTTAAAGGAAATGTTGGGTGAACTCTTCACTCCTGTAGAAACACCTGAAGCACCAAACAGGGGATTCTTTAAAGGCTTGTTTGGAGGTGGTGCACAATCTCTTGATAGAGAAGAACTGTGTAAGTTGATTTATTTAATTTGGATAATATATCTATAAAACAAACATTCAAGCCATGTAAATTTTTCTTATGTGTATAAATTTATGTTCACCTTTTTCCTCTCTGTCACGACAATTGATGGATCCATCTTTTAGCAAAATGCATAAAATTGTTTTCTGTCATATTCTAACTCAAATCAGGGGAATATTTTACTCAGCAAATCAAAATCAGCATGGCTTCAGGCTAAAAAGGAATAAGCTTTAAGTGAGTAATTTGAAAATATTTTCTAGCTTTCGTTAAATATGATTTTTATTATTATTTTAATTCTGTAATGGACTTTAGTTGATAACATTAACTTCGAAAAAGTTTTTATGTTAACATTTATTTTATCTTACAAAACCTCCAGAGCTACTCTCATTGCACTTAGAAGATTATTTAAAATGTAACGTCTAGTTCATGTACTATCTTCCATAGAATTGGCACAAGTTGGAAATTGGTCCTTGAATGAACTAGTAAATCAATGCATGTTTCACCTTTCTTTCAAATAGGAGCTATTAGCTATTCTTGAATTATTATTTTCTTTTATTCTTTGTTTTTTACTAGAATATACTAGAATTCTCCTTTTCTGTTCAGTTTACTAGAAAAACTGTAAGATTAAATATTAGCAAATAAGAGTGTAGTACAGTTTCATTTTAAAAATTTATCCTAATGATTGGTCAGTCATCTTGGTAATGAGGATTGGTCAGTTTTAATTCATTTAAAAAATGAAGACTGTTCTTCAGGTCATGCTGCTAAGTCGCTTCGGTCGTGTCCGACTCTCTGCGACCCCATAGACGGCAGCCCACCAAGCTCCCCATCCCTGGGGTTCTCAAGGCAAGAACACTGGAGTGGGTTGCCATTTCCTTCTGCAATGCATGAAAGTGAGAAGTGAAAGTGAAGTCGCTCAGTCATGTCCAACTCTTAGCAAGCCCATGGACTGCAGCCCACCAGGCTCCTCTGTCCATGGGATTTTCCAGGCAAGAGTACTGGAGTGGGGTGCCATTGCCTTCTCTGTCTTCAAGTCATGGGGGACTGATAATTTAGAATAACATTCTTACCAAGATTAATTGATAAAGCTGTACAAAATTCAATTTTTATAAACATCAATGAGCTAATGATATAATGAAGACAATATACATGGGGAAAGGTGGTAAGCATTGCAACCTGAGGCCACTTTTGCCCTGGAGTACTTTGCTAATCTAAAGCAACAAGCTGAAATTCTGAACTGTGTTAGGACCAGCGAGATAGGCTTCCAGAATTCGCTCAGGTGGCAACCCTGATAAATAACGCGTCCTCTTTGAAAGGACCCCAACCAAGGGCCATAGCTTAAGAGTAAAACTGATGTGAGCATATACACAAATGAACATTTAATGAAGCCCTTATCAACTCGCTGCCCCAAACTTTGTAGTATATTCTAAATTTTATTTGGGAATTCAAAGGTCTCACCTCTTCTGTTTACCACTGTACTAGAGTCTTTAAACCAGGGCAGTTAGGCAAAAAGAGAAGATAGTTGGCATGCAGTTGGAATGGAAGGAATGAAACTGTCTCTCTTTGCAGATGACAGCCCTGCCTATAGAAAATCTTAAGGAAACCACACACATACACCGTGGTTCTAACTACTGGTGGTTAGGACTCAGCTCTTTCACTGCCATGGCCCTGGGCGCTCAATCCCTGGTTGGGGAACCAAGATCTTGCAAGCTGCACTGTGTGGCCAAAATAAATTTTTAATTAGAAAATTAAACACATTCTAGGCAATAAACAAGTTCAGCAAGATTTTAGGATACAAGGTCCATATAAAGAATCAATTGCATTTCTATACACTAGCAATGGACAAACCAAAAATTAAATTAAGAAAGGAGTTTCATTTATCAAAAAGATGAAATACTAGAACATACACTAAAAAATATGCTAAAAAATTCAAACATTGTTTAAAGAAATTAAGAAATAAATGGATTAATATCTACATTCATGGATTGGAAAATTTAATATTGCTGAGATGGCACTACTCCCCATGTTGATCTATATGTTCAACACAATCCCTGTCAAAAGTCCAAGCCGGTTTTTTGAAGAAAGAAATAAGCAGTTTCTGAGATTCATATGGAAATGAAAAGGATTCAAAATAGCCACACAAACACACACACACAAAAATTTTTTGTAAAGAAAAAAGATCCAAGTCACATTTTGATTTCCAATGTTGTTACAAATCAGGAATCAATCAAGATAGTGTGGTACAGGCATTAGGATGGATACATAGACCAATGGACAAGAATTGAGAGCCCAGAAATAAGCCCATACATGTGTGGTCAATTGATTTTCTACATGGATGCCAAGAAACTTCAATGGTGAAAGAGTGGTCTTTTAACAAATGGTGTTGGGACAGTGGATATCCACATGCAAGAGACTCCGACTCACACCATACACAAAAATTAATAACTCAAAATGGATCAAAGACCTCAATGTAAGAGCTAAAACTATAAAACTCTTAGAAGAAAACCTAAGTATAAATCTTTGAGACCTTAAATTACACAGTGGTTTCTCAGATATAACACCTAAATCAAAACCAACCAAAGAAAACAATAAATTATGTTCCAAAATTAAAAGTCAGAAAACATAATGATATCTATTGAGTCTAATAGCCAGAGTGTTAAAAAAAAAAATTCTTAAAATTTCTTTATTCTTCAGTTCAGTTCAGTTCATTCGCTCAGTCATGTCCGGCTCTTGCGACCCCATGAATCGCAGCATGCCAGTCCTCCCTGTCCACCACCAACTCCTGGAGTTTACTCAAACTCATGTCCATCAAGTCGGTGATGACATCCGGCCATCTCTTCCTCTGTCGTCCCCTTTTCCTCCTGCCCCCAATCCCTACCAGCATCAGGGTCTTTTCCAATGAGTCAACTCTTCACATGAGGTGGCCAAAGTACTGGAGTTTCAGCTTCAGCATCAGTCCTTCCAATGAACACCCAGGACTGATCTCCTTTAGGATGGACTGGTTGGATCTCCTTGCAGTCCAAGGGACTCTCAAGAGTCTTCTCCAACACCACAGTTCAAAAGCATCAATTTTTCAGCGCTCAGCTTTCTTCTCAGTCCATCTCTCACATCCATACATAACCACTGGAAAAACCATAGCCTTGACTAGATGGACCTTTGTTGGCAAAGTAATGTCTCTGCTTTTTAATATGCTGTCTAGGTTGGTCATTACTTTCCTTCCTATTCAACAATAAAAAGCGAAATAGTCCAATTTTAAATGGGCAAAGGATTTGAATAGACTTTTCTCCAAAGAAAACATACAAATGGCCAATAAACGCATGCAAAGATGCTCAATATCATTTGTCATTAGAGAAATGCAAATCAAAACCACAATGAAATACCACTTCACATTTACTAGGATGGTTGTATTCAAAAAGATGATCTTCTCAAGAATATGGAGAAATTGGAACCCTTACAAGTTGCTGGTGGAAATATAAAATAGTGTAACCTCTTTGGAAAACTATAGCAGTTTCTCAAAAAGTTAAACATGAAGTTACGTGACCCAACAATTCCATTACTAAGTGTACACCCAAGAGAATTGAAAACGTGTGTTCACACAAAAACTTGTACAAATGTTCATAGCAGCATTAGTCATAACAGCCAAAAAGTGGCGACAACTCAAATGTCCATTAACTGATGAATAGATAAACAAAATGTCACATATCCATATCCATACAATAGACTAGTACTCAGTTATTAAGAAGGATGAAGTACTGCCACATGCTACCATATGATTGAATCTTGACATTAAGTGAAAGAAGGCAGACACAAAGGCCACACAGTGTGTGAATCATTTGTATGAAATGTTCAGAATAGGAAAATTTGTGGAGACAGAGGAGATTATCGATTGCCAAGGACTGAGACGAGAGGGAAATGGAAAGTGACTGCTAATAATCATGCAGGTGTTTGGGTGTTTTGTTTTTGAGTAATGAAAATGCTTGAGAATTAGTAGTTGTACAGCCTTCTGAATAAACTTCAAGTTACTGAATTGTTTAGGAGCAAATGTTATGGTATGAATTACATTTCTAAAGAAGGAAATGTGTGCTGAAGTATGAGGGAATCTGAAATCAGTTTTCAACAGAATTTTGAAGACTTGCAGTCATGAGGCTGTTAGGTCATGAGGGTCTAGGTTGCAAAGGGAAAGAAAGCAATAAATTCCTGAGATCTGTTGAAGACAAATGTGATCTATTTGGTAAGCAACAAGATAAATGGATAGAAAGAAAGGAATGTGGTTATGTACAACTTTTGGAGACTGAAAAGAAATACTGAATAAATTCTACATTTTTCTTCTAAGCCTAAGGATAGTATTTTAAGTGTGAGGAAAGTACAGAGTGAATAAAACAAATACGTAAATTTAAATCTGTGTCTTTGAATTTAAATATCTTTAATTTATCTTTAATTTTTGGACACTTAAGAGTGATTTTTTTTTTACTGTTACTAAAGTGGTATCAGTATACCAATCATCCATTACAACAAATAATTGTCACTTTTTTTGCTCAAGTTCTACTATATGAACTGGAATGAAATATTTATTAGTGTATGTTGTATTTCTATATACTTGAAAAGTATCTAAAAGTTAATTGTTAAAACAAGCATGATAAAATACATAATAAATTACAAAGTAAAATATAAAAATACTTCAATTATATTGTCAGTCCAGTGTGTTTTAATGCTATCAGGAGATAGAATTTTATCTTAATTAAAGTTTTCATTTTCTGGGTTACTCTTCCATGTATCAAATCATTCAGTTGGAGAATCGTCCTCAGGAAAGGCTTCAAGGAGCCTTGCTCAGCACATCCCTGGCCCTGGGGGCATTGAAGGCGTGAAAGGAGCCGCATCTGGAGTTGTTGGGGAGCTCGCCCGAGCCAGGCTGGCACTCGACGAGAGAGGGCAGAAACTCAGCGACCTGGAGGAAAGGACTGCAGCGATGTTATCCAGTGCAGATTCGTTCTCTAAACATGCTCACGAGGTATGTCTGTCAGACAGATGCCTAAGCCAAAAAGGCTAGACACAGCAAATATGAAAATTGTGTTTTTATATCTGTTTTATTTTGACACATAGATTTTCTTCTCATATCCTCAGTATGGTTGCAAATTCCTAAATTTTGCCACTAGAGGGAATCATTACAAGACTCTCAGTAGCCTTTGGTCTCTTAACTGAAGATTATGAATTTTGAAGGAACCTGCTCCCCCTTCAGGCTTGTGTTAGACAAAACCAGTGGCTTTGCAGTAGTTAGGGAATACAATAAAAACAAAGCTAATTTTCCTAAATTCCTCAGATTCTACTGCTAACTTCTCCTAGAAAAGAAAATAATTTGTCTCTTGATTCTTTAGGTAGATTTAATCCAGTGAAGCGATACTAAATGTGTCTGTAGACCAATTCACGCAGAGGAGTAATGTGCATTTTTGCAGTGAATTCATCTTGATAAACGAGGAAGCTGTGGTGGAGGTTAGAATCAGAGACTGTGAATTAAGGGAGCCCTCATTGGCCCTCTTACAAATACTCTTTGTTAGCCAGAATAACACCCTTGAAAAACTGAATTTTTTTTTTTTTAACCAAATTTAAAGTCTGTTAGGTGGAATGGAGTACATGTTTCTCATTTTGACAGGTCTGCCACTCCCTGATACTTTATACTGGGCTACTTCTCACATTTAGTTCCTAGCCTAGCCTTCAAAGACGTTCTGCTTTTATTACCTGAAGACACCATATTAAAGTTGTTTTTACATTTGAGTACCCAGTCTGTCAGTAATAGCTCTTCTTTAAACTTTAGGTCAAAAGCCATCTCTTCCTTGCTCAATAATGTTGACAGCTAGCATGTATGAAAGAGGTAACTTGGCCTAAGAGAGATTTTTCCAGGTTTTCAAAGAGATTTATGAGTCCTTGTATGAGACCCACACACCTCAGATAAAGGCTAGTGCCGTCACATCTAAGTCAAGACTTATGTTCACATAACTCTAAACCTGACTGTGATTTCTAAGGCATGTAACATTTCAGTCAGCCTCAGAATGTATCTACGGTCTAAATATTTAGCCAAGAGCTCAATCCCTAGCTGTTAGCTTTTCCCTTCTACCAAATGTTCCTCAGCCATATTTGAGAGTATAAAGAAGACAGTACGTTGAGTTGGTTAAATCATGGGTTTTGGATTAGACTACATGGGTTCAAATCCCAGTTTCACCACTGTGTTATCTTGGCTAACCTCTTTAAGCCTTAGTTTCTTCATTTGTAAAACAGGGAGACTAACAATGCCCAGCACATAGAGTTGTTGTGAGGATCAAGTGAATCCATGCAGGGAAAGTGTGTTATACAAGTGCATGCCTCAGAGTCAGCTACTCCGCAAACTGTAGATGGCAGCAGTACTAATTTCAGCCTTTCCTTCTCCAGGTTCTTTAAGTGTTCTTTTTAATTCAGTTAAGAGAACTGAAAGTTACTTATTTTTTAAGTTATTAGCTTATGTCACCAAAGAATGCGCTGAGCTAAAATTTACTCATATCACGTCTTTTAAGAAATGTGAGGACCTGCTATGCTCGTCTTCATATAGTCTTTTTTTCCTTGAAACAGAACAGTTCTTATTTCTTGCGTTCAGTATGAATACTGAATATTAAAAACTGGAGAATGCTTCAGAATAATTTAATGTTTCAGAAAACTACAGAAACCAGTTTATAAATGTTATTCTGGCATTTTTAAAGCATGTTTTTTTCTTGTTTTCTCCCCTTTAGATGATGTTGAAATACAAAGATAAGAAGTGGTACCAGTTCTGATAACCAGAAACCCAGCTAAAGTTCAACGTCAGCCAGAAGGAAAAAGAATTTTCCTTTTTTATGTTATTGATTTCACTTTAGGAAAGTTAACAAGAAGGGATGTTTGTCACTGGATACTGCTCTTTCCTAGCACAATCACGCCCTGTCTTACCTCAGTCGTGTGGCTTTAACTGAGGCGTGCTCACACACACTCAACGAGGAGTAGATGGTGCGGGCCAGTCATGAGCTGACAGCTTGGGAATTAGGATGGTGGTCACACGTTACAAATGAAGAAACAGAGGGATTTGAGGAGACGTGGCAGGGACTATTCCTGGATCATTCCTGTATTAAACTTTCACATGCCAACAGATCCCGTGCTGTCCTATTTGCCATCAGTGTTTGACCTCTTGGAGGGAGAGGCAGTAAGTCAGAAGTCTCGAAGCTGAAACAGTTATGTTTGTGTCATCGACTGAAGTATAAACTGCTGTCTTGGCCTTTCCCTCCCTTCAACTGACTGGTCACCAGTATCATTAGTGAAGAAAAAAAACAAAAAACAAACTGTTTGTTATCTTTAGACAGATAAGCTGAATGGTGGGCTTTAAATAATAAAAACATACACATAGTTGACTTGTGTATGGGCTACTCTTGGATTCTTGTTATTGTATACCTGTGTTTAGTCCATATTTTGTCAAAAGCAAAACAAGGCGATACATCACTTTTCATTGAAAAGAAAAGTGTAGAGCATGACTGAACTGCTCATCATTCTGGGAGTTTCCATGTAGTGACTGTGCGGTGTGGAAAGTGAGAAAAACCTCCATTGTGCTGAGGAGAATACTTCAGTGTCTCTTGTCATTGTGCTCATTAATTCAGCTAAAGGTGGATTTGACCAAAATACTTACCGGTTAAATTTGTGGAGATGTTGAAATCAGCTAAGTTTTTAATTTTGCTTGAATTTTTATAAAATGTTTAACCCAATGTACCTTTGCATTGTTTGATTAAAACTGCTTTAAAAAATGTTTCATTATTTCAGTAAAATGTTCAGCTCCCTTTAAAAAAAAAAAAACAACACCCTTTATTTGCTAACAGTTCCAGTACACTCAGGTGATGAGGCAATTAACTCTTAGTGCACATGCCGTCGCATGGAAAAACTCAAAAGCATCCATTCTCAATAATTATCTAAGAGTCTAGTCTGACCTACAAAGTATTTTCTGTAGAAATATACTATAAATCTGTACGTGTCCTTTCAAGGTTTTGAAAAACCGAAAAGGAAAATACATGCATTTTGGTAATTAAATTGTTTCTGTATTGGAGCATAAAGCAAATGAGACCATCAGTGGACAGTAAATGACTGGTACTAAAACTGCACACACAGTCAGAAAAGAGATAATGGGATGGACCTGGAAGTAGGTAAGCTCATTCTGCAGGCTCATCTGAGATTATTACCGATCGTTCTGAAAGCGACAAAGGATGAATAATCTAGAAGCATTATACTTAATGAAATTTAAAATATTTTCTTCTACAAAAGAAATAGTTTAAAACCATTTTCTTTTGTCATCAAGAGATAATCAGAGCACAAATTGATAGCAAACATGATGGTTGTTTTTCTATTCCATACAATCTAAAGGTATATATAGAACACCTTAATTTCACAAGTCTGTCTTGCGTTTTTCCTCTTTACTCTTTTCATTGATAAAGCTCTTATGTTTACATTTTATGACGTGCACTACGGGATATGAAAGTTTACATTAAAATTTACTTTGTCATTAGGGAGGGATTGAATATATGTGATAGAGATGATTGATCAAGCCAAAAGAAATATTTTTAAAATACAGTCATTTTCAAAAGTTTTTGAATTTGTAGGAAGACCTATGAGTAACATTTCTGTTTAGTTAATGCCAGCTTTATGATGAACATGTAGCAGTTTACAAATTGCTTAATTTGTATCATATATAATCTAATAAACCCATTGTTCCATGATATGTCACAGGAAGTTTTCAAAGGCCATTTTTTAAAGGTGCAGTTTCGTGTCATCAGTAAAATCAGTAGTTAATGGATTTGAAGTTGAGAAGCACTAAGTAAAGTGATATACATGAATGGTTGGTTCCCCATTCATGTGTAAGGGCACATTAGCTCCAATTATTTGATTTGCTATGTTGTTTTGTGTTAATTGTATATCAACTTAATTTTTATATCAACTGTCATTTTTCCTGTTGTATATAAAATGAATCAATCTTGTAATTATTTTCAAATAGAGAAGTAGATACATTTACCTGAGGTGGATTTTATAAGAAAACCTTGAATCAATGTTTCGAGTTATTTTATTTCATTTTTAAATTAACCTACAAATTATGCACAGCAAACTAGAAACTCACGTAGGATTAGAAAGCTTGAAGTATTTTTGAAAATAGGAAATAAGCTTCTCAGAGTTATACTTGATTCAGTCTGTAGATAAGAGACAGTCTGCAGTAATAACTAACCCAGGGAATTTATTGTAATTTGAGAGGTAACATCTCTATTTTTTTTTCTAACACAAAAAGTTATAGTCACCAGCAAGCCAAGATTTCAGGAAAACAAACCAAAAAAAGTCAAAATAGAAAATATTAGAAAAATGAAAGATTTTTGTGTGCTTCCTCCATATCCTCAAACATTATTTTTTGTTGCATTTGTCCTTGACTCTAAAATCATTGAAGAATTCATTGATTAGCAGTCTGTCAGTAGGAGGTGGTTTCCCTATATGTACCACATAATCTGGTTCATTTCACTTTTCAAACCAAAATCCATATGTATTTGCTTTAGAAGTTTATTTGAAACTTTCTGATAACTTCTGTATATTACTTCATTTGAAGTTTTGCATCATCTTAATTCCCTTGGTTTGCATTTCAATTGTACTGTTTCCAAAAATGGTTATAGATATAACTGAGCTATTGCTAACTTCTTAATTTGATTTTTTTATGGATGTGAAAAAATGCTGCTAATTGTCTGTTATTATGTGTAGTATATGACAATTTAAGTACAGAACTTTAAAGAAAGATATATCTCTTTTCCTTAGAACTTTTTAATTGTAGGTTTCTCTGAAGTTATTTTGTGTAGATATGTGTTTTAAACAAGTCTGAAAGTGTTACATAGTTTTTGATTACAGGAGTGATGGGAAAACAACTGAGGAAAGGAAAATACGTGAAAGACACCATGGACTTCAAAGTTTTACCCTGAGTTCTATATTCCATATATGTTTTGCTTAAGGCATTTTCTCATGTGACATTAGAAAAGCTATATCCAAAGGTAAATTTTGTGTGGCAAAGATTTATTTTACATTTTAACTTTTGGGATTTTGTTTGTTTTTGCAAAATAAAGAGCACTGAACTTTAAACTTGAATTTTTTCTGCACTTTTTTAGGTAAAGAAGACTTTTTATTGTCATTGAATTCACATTTCTCCATTCAAATCAAGTGATACATATGTATAAAACATACCAAAATCATGAATATGCTGCTAGTTTAAACAATTAAACTGATCATAGTTTTAAAACCTTCAATAGGGTTTTATATAGTTTTCAAGGATAAAAAATAGTGAAATCATTTGCTGTTTGTTTCAGTGTTCTAGGTCTTAAATTATTGCAACACTTTCAGATTTGTTTTAAGATCATACAGTAACATGTTATATTTATACATACTGCTAGAGAATATACTTTTAGTTTTAAAATGGAATTTTTATAAATGTATTCTTTAATTTTAAAAATGGTGAACTTGTTAAGTTTAAGTCGAAGTACTTAAAAAGTATGTATATTATCCATACAAAAATTTATGTTTTACGCTTATAATAAGAAATACTGGTATCTCATATCGAGATACAATTAATTTTAAAGAATCATACATCATTCAAAAGTCTTCACACATGACAGGAAAGATACCATTCCTCTGGTTAAAAGAAACCCTCTATTGAACATTTTCAAATATTAATTTTATTTTGGGGAAAATGCCCACAACAATAATTACAAGGTCTTTCTCAATACCTGCAGCTTGCTGTTGGATGCCTACCTTAACTATTGTTTTAAAATATATATATATATTTAAAATAGTTTTCCAGATATTTTCTTCTACCTTTTTTAAAAATAAATTTCCAAAAATGAAAACAGAGTTTATGTATTTTTGTCAATGAAGGTTTTTATTTTGTAGTTTATAGAATTTGTTCCTTATCAGTTTGATACTTGATCAATACTCCTAGACTTTTTAATCTGTATTTACTTTGAAAAAGAGCATTTCTCTATCTTAAGTGTTCCCTTTTTGTTCTTTTCCCTTTCAGGGTGTTTGCCTTCTTGAATTGAAATTTATGCCCATAAATTTTTTTTTTTTCATTTGAAATGAATGTGAAGATACTGTTTACAGTTTTTGTTAATTATACTTTTCATCACTCTGATCAATTTCTTGTAAAGTGCTATGGGGATTTTTTTTCCTGTGAATATTAATGATCTTAGTATACCACAGAAGTTTTAAAGGTTCTGTGGACAGAAAAGAGTGGTAACAATAACAAAGGGAATACTTTTGCTTACCTTTCTCAGCTGAATTAAATGGTTTTAATAACTTCCCAGTTATCAAGGTTATAACGTTGCTTTCTTCAGTTCCTAATAACAGTCTTAAACTATTAGACACAGCTCATTTACAGATGGAGTAGAGTGGTCCAGGACTATGTGTAATTGCTCTTTTTATTGCACTCTTTACATCAGAAAAATCATGAATGTCAGTTTTGCCAGTATTTCACAATGAGGCTTATAGGTTAAATTAAAATTTTATAGTGTATGAGATGTAAATAAATCAGTATTAATTTATTGTAGGTTGTTTGGCTCAGGCATTTAAAATGGATACAGGCTAATGACAATGGAATCCTATTTATTTGGGAGTTTTAGGTTTTTTTAATACACAATGTGTTTTGTGTTGTTTAAATTTTGCTTCCACTGAAGACAATGTAAGGAATTGGAAACAGATTCAACATACCAATAGAGAGTAAGTAATGCAAAGAGGGTAAATCATGTTTTAAATTTTTAATTTTTTTTTTTTTTTTTGTAAATAAATGGTACTGTGATCCTTAGGCGTGACCTCTGCTTAACGTGATAGAACTGGAAAAACATCTTGCTTTCTAGTTATACTATTGGTTCATTGTGAATGCAACACCAAAAACAATGTTAAAAAGAGCAAGATTAAGTTTTTCTAACACTGTCCACTTCAGGGGCAAGCATGCTTGGTACAGAGCTCGGGCTTGTGTCCACCTTGAGCTGTACATGCAGACAGTTTTCAGTTAATGCACTTTTTTTTTTTTTTAAATCTTGCTCAGTCCAGTAACTATCTCAAAGGTGACTGCTGGAATATGCATTTTCAATATGATTAAAAAAACCCATCTCTGTGTACTGTTTCATTTAAAAAAAAAAAGAAGCACTATTGCAAACACGGAAAAATGTGTTAAACTTTGTAGTTATTTTGCATTCCTGTACTTTACAAACTGTCATCACAGCAAAAGGTTTAAAATTAGGTAATGAAATATTTTTGTAAATAAATACCGTTAAGCTGGTATTTTAAAAAATGTATTATAAATTAATGTTTCTGGAAAATGTTCATATATATGTATATGAATGTCTCTTTATGCTGAAGGGCTCTGATTGGGCAAAATAAAATAATCTCTCTGAAAACTAAATAAGCCCTTTTTTTCTGAAAAATTTGTTTTAATTTTTTTCCTCTAAATTGTGGAATTAATCCAGTAGTTTAACCTCAGCAAATAATGAAGTAGATTTCTACATCTGCAAAGGAAAAGTCAAGTTAATCAGATAATTCAAGTTAAACAAGCAATACTTAACTATCTGAACTGTTTGGTGAAAGTTACCTGCCCTTTTGTTGGGTGGGAAGTACAGTTAAGGGCGAGGGTCCTGACATTAGGTGCGAGCTGCAGATGAAAGCATCTTGACCTTGAGCATGTAGGACAATCCTCAGCATGTTGTCAAAATGCAGATTTGGGTTCCAAGTTTCTAAGGTGGGGTGTGACTTTGCATCTCCAATAGGCTCCCAAGTAATAACAGATGCTGTGGGCCTGTGGAACACACAAAGTAGCGAGACTATAGATAGTTTCCGTAAATGGCATTTTGCTAGTTAATATTGTCAGTATCAGTGTCCCACCTACTGGTACCAAAAATGAACATCCCATTAATGAATATAGAACATGGGCTCACAGAGGACTGACCATTCTTATCATTGTTTCCACTGCATTTTCAGAATAAAGATTTCTTATTAAATTGAAGGTTTATTTGATTTTGAAATCTGTATCATCTTATTGCCCACATGGTGGCAGTCATGTCTCACCTTATTATCTCAGCCTTTAGGAAGCGTTTTCAGTATGGTGTAGCAACAGAAAGGTGCAGACTTTGCAAAGGTTAATTTTTTACGATTGATACTTTTCATCCAGAAAATTATTAGATACGGAACAGACAAAATATCTAAGTTATTTGTTATAAAGTGACGTAGATCATTTGGTAGTGATCCTCTACGTTATCAAAAGAAATAGTATTTTTTCCAGAAAATATAGGTGTAAAGTGATAGAATTTTAAAAAGTAAAGAGACTGTCTTCATGTCTCTGTTCATGGCTTTTTAAAGAACTTTAGGGTGTGTCCTTGCTTAAATGGTACAGTGCTTTGCACTGTTTTAGATAGAAATATTCTTGTCATTGTCAGTCTTCATAGGCCTATTTAAGACGATTCTGATTTTCTTCCATTATTTTAAAAGACAATGTGACTGCTTGTGTAATAATACTTTTAGTTTTTGTACAAATGTTATCCTTTAAAGAAGAAAAAATCTCTCAAAGTCGTCATACTTTTTCAAATTTTAATTAACATCGATACAGTATATATTCACTCAAAATTTACAAAAATATTCTGACCTTTAATTTTGGTCATGCTATCTCATTGTATACTGTTTTAAAAACGAAACCTCATAGTTTTTTATCACTGTTAAAAACAACATAAAAGGAAGCTCCACAATTAATAAAAGCATTTTCAGAGAATATAGACTATGTCGTTACAGTATAGAAGTCTGAGAGCTTCATTTCAACGTCAAACTCAAGTATTTAACTTGTCTGTTGCATATTTGTCATCCATGGAAGACCAAGTACAGCTCTCAACAGGTATCCTGAGGGACAGTCAACCAGCAGTGTTACTGTCCCACGGTGAGTGTGAGCGTGCGCATGTGTGTGTGTGTGTGTCTGCTCCCAAAGAGAAGACCTTTGTGCATCTCCCTGGTTGAATTTATCTCTGCGTATCTGTCTCCCCCTTCCTTCCTCTCTCCCTTTTTCTCTATTTCTCTTCCCTCTCTCTCTCTCTCCAGTGCCTCTCACCCCAAATCTCTTTACTGTTTATTAATGTTTATTTTAACCAAGCACATTTCTTTGCCATTTTGGGTCCAAAATACTGTTGCATTGGCCAAAAATTCCATAAGATAGTATGGAAAAACCCAAAGGAAATTTTTGGCCAATGCAATATAAGTCCTTATATTTCTCAAGGTCCCCCACACTCAATATTGGGTGAATTTGTAAATAATTTTCATAAGCAATAATGCCATCCTTACTCCTTATTGTTATCTCCAGACATGCAAAATCTCAACAGATAAAGTAAAAACAGTTTGGCACACAGAAGGCCTGTGTGGAGGCAGAAGTTTTTAAAGCATAAGCACTGGAGAGGTGCGCGGTGACAGAATGCAGCAAGGTGACAGAATGCACCGAGCTGACAGCCCTCAGGTCCAGCCCCGCCCTCTTCGCTAGAATGATTAACCAAGAAAGCGTTGGCATTGCATAGGCGTAAAAGCCAGAAGACTGCATTTAGAAAAGGTAGTAACCTCTGTGTTCCTTTAACAATAATGTGACTGCAGGTACCATTAGTCCAAGCAGCTGTGCCCAAACTTGAGCATCAGTGTCTCCTGGAAACCTTGATAAAACACAGACTGCTGGGCTGCATCCCCAGAATTTCTTGTTCATTAAATCTGGAGTAATAAGAATTTCTATTTTCAACAAGTTCCCAGGTGATACTGCTGACTCACTCACCACACTTTGAGACGCCTAATCCAGAGCATGCTCTAGAACCAGTTTACCACTGACATCACAGATACTTTGGATGTTTCATTTACTATACTCTATAATTAAATTCATAGAGAATTGTTATCACTAAGTTGTGTCTGAATCTATGACCCCATGGACTGCAGCACGCCAGGCCTCCCTGTCCCTCACTACCTCCTGGAGCTTGCCCAAGTTCATGTCCACTGAGTCAGTGATGCCATTCAACCAAGTTCATGTCCACTGAGTCAGTGATGCCATTCAACCATCTCATCCTCTGTCACCCTTTTCTCTTTCTGCTCTCAATCTTTATTAGCATCAGAGTCTTTCCCAATAAGTCGACTGTAGATGATATACTTGCCTATATACGTAAATTTTTAAAATTGACATAATACAACATTGTAAATCGACTGTACTCCAATAAATTTTTTTAATTGATAAAATAGCCTAATACACTACAGAGGTATGAAATGAATGTGATTTATAATTTAAAAGTTGTCTTTCAATATATAAATCTTCAGGTTATACACTACCAGAACAACCACAACAAAAGGCCCCACAAATTTCCCAAACACTCCCAACAGGGTAGTCCCTCTTCTTCTACCTAGCGCTCACT
Organism: Cervus elaphus; assembly: GCF_910594005.1. Taxonomy (NCBI): domain Eukaryota; kingdom Metazoa; phylum Chordata; class Mammalia; order Artiodactyla; family Cervidae; genus Cervus; species Cervus elaphus. Next base: position 30,961,877 of record NC_057840.1, read on the forward strand.
CCCACACTCGACCACGAGAACCACTGGCCCAGAGAATAAGACCAGTAGTAGGACCCATTCTGAGGGGCTGTCAAAAATGTGTTCATAAATGGCTCTGCCATGGTGTATATAAGAAAGCATAGAGAAGAAGTCCAGGCTATTTCAATGCTAGTTTAGATTTTAGTGTATTTGCATTAATTTCTCTTATAAGTTCACTTCCTCTTTTACATTTAATCCATCCTTTTGAACTAGTCAGAGTTGGTAAGCAAGCCAGGTAAATTTGTGGCTGAAGCTCACAAATCTTAATACCTGATATGGTTCTCTGAACAAAAACTCTCCTTGGTAAGATGAGCAGTGAATCCATTTATAAGGTTCTATTATATAACTTTTCTAATGGTTAGTGGAGTGAGAATCTGTCGAGTCCGACTCTTTGAGACCCCATGGACTGTAGCCCACCAGGCTCCTCTGTCCATGGAGTTCCCCAGGCAAGAATACTGGAGTGAGTAGCTGTTCTCTTTTCCAGGGGATCTTCCCAACCCAGGGGTCAAACCCAAGCCTCCTGCATCACAGGAGGATTCTTTACCATCTGAGCCACCAGGGAAGCCCAAGAATACTGGAGTGGGTAGCCTATCCCTTCTCCAGGGGATCTTCCCAACCCAAGAATTGAACTGGGGTCTCTTGCATTGCATGTGGATTTCTACCACGGATGCCCTCCTAATGGTTAGCCTACTGCAAAATTTTATTCCTCCTGATTAATCATGAAAACTCAAGGAGTGGTTATTGGTTAAATATTAGCCAAGTGGATTTACCTTGTATTTCATGCCAAGTTGATTAAAAATGGGCCTTATATATAGCTCCTTTCAGTGTGGATTGACCTGAGTATGAAAGCCAGTCTTCTATTCCTAAGTTTAGCACTATGTCAGTGACCTTTCCAAGTCACTCGACCTCCATTTGCCTGTTTCCTTATGTGTAAAACTAGGATGCAAACACTAGCCTTACCTACCTCACAGAGTACTTGTAGAAATATAATGAAATAATCTCTGAAAATGGTTAGAAAACAAAATTACCACACAAACACAAGGCTTTATGACCTTAAAAATATTAGTCCCTTAGAAGATCTGTGAATCAGAAATATATGTGAATAAGACAGAGCAAGTAGCAGAACTGGTACCACGATCAGCAAACAGGTAATATTAAAACTGCTACAATCAGGATGAAATCAATGTGATACGTTGTCTTTAATACAGTACCTAATGGAGAATCAGTGAATTTAATCATGTTTGAATTTAATAAGTCCCTTTAATTCAACCGAATTTCATGTTTGCAGTGTGAGACTCCAGAAAGCCAAACCAGGATGCATTTATGGCCAACTATCATCAAGATGTAGGATCAGATTAAAATTAAGATGTTGTTGCCTTTAAAAATAAAACAGCCAGTATCCCAGTGCCTGGCACTTTTTGTAATAAATACAAATTTTTTTTTTTTTTTTTTTAATAAATACAAATTTATAAACATCATATTTTTCTCCCCCACATAGAGAATAAATACTTTGGAGGGTTTAGTCATAGCAGATTTAACATATATTTTCACAGAGCATTTATAAAATATCACTATAAATAAAAATAAAAATTGTCTGAACTTAGGATGTTGCTTTCCTGTCCCTTTATTGTGCAGATTACCTTTCAAAGTCTTTGTTTCCATGTAGCAGGTAAAAGAGAGACTGGATCAGGTCAAGGTCCAAGTCCTTTTTTGCTGTTTACCAACAACATGAACTTACGTTACTTAACCTTTTTTAAACACTTTCCTCAGATATTAAATAGGAATGAAAGCAGCACCAATTTGTGATTGTTTTAGTGACTTCATGTGATAATGTGTAAGGTAACAGCAGAGAAACTTAGCTGTCGATGTACCCTCTGTAGCTGTAGAGATAGCGTACAGATAAGCATGGGCCCTGAAGAAGGCTGTTTTAAATCCCTTCTGCATGATATGCATGGCTTTTAGCAAGTTATGAAACTTATCCATGCCTCAGTTTCCTTGTCTGCATGATGGTAGTGATTACTAATACAAGTGCTCAGGACAGTATCCGATGCACATAGAATTGCATTAAACTAAGTGCCACTGAAAATTAGACACCAGTATTTGTACCACTAACAACAATGCTAATAATCACATTTGCATAACCTATTCCTGATTTCCAAGATGTGAGCTATGTGAAAAAGGATCTAAGAATTGATGAAATATGGTAATAAGCTTTCAAAAGTTTACCATTTTTCAGAGAACTAGGAAATGAGACTCCCTCCGCTTATACATAATTCTAGATGATCACCTAGGGGTGCAGGAAGAACTAAAAATTTCTTTCTTCAGTGTGTTCCTCCGCATAGATCTTATTCACATGAACCTACTGAAGCAAGAACTCCCATGGCTTTGTCTCAGGCGAGGTGGTGTTCCAGAAAGCACAACATGACAGATAAAAAATAATTTTAGAAGAATCCAACACTTAATTCAACTTTCTCAGAAGATGCTAAGAGGAACCCAACTCATAACACCAAAACTCTTCTCAAAGCCTTTTGCCTTTTGAATTTTTCATCGCTGCTTGCTCTCCGAAGACTTTCAGATGCTAAAAGCTTCTTATGTTTCCTCCCTCTCTCCCCTTAGATGCTAGCTCCCAGACATGCCTGAAGAAGAATGATCTAAGCTCACCTCTCTCCTCCTGAGCCTCAGGTAAGATGCTGTCCTGTATCACTCTGGTTTCTGGACCCTCGGGGGGAGCTCTCCCAGTCTCTCTGCCTGGGGGTGCCATCCCAGAATCTCAGCTGTCAGGCCTGCATTCCTCTGAATTCCAAAGGGAAGTGGGGCCTCACTTCTCATTCCTCTTAGACCCTCAAACTTTTCAGCCAGTTCCATCTTTCCTCTGTCCTCCTTGGAGCTAATCCCTGAAGGGTGTCAGGCTCAGAGCCCTGCCTTCTCTCCCCATCCCAGCCTCTAAGATTCTCGTCTAATCTGGACAGACAGGAGAAAATCATAGCCTGCTTCCTGCTTGAGCCAGGACCTCAGTTATTGACACTGAAATCCAAGTAACTATTTACTCAAATCCCCTCCCCCTGCTTTTGTTGCTTAAAAGCTGTTGTCTATACCATGAGCTCCAAAATTCCAGTTTGACATTCAAAATATTGGCTTTCTTTTAATTCAACAAATATTTCTTGGACACCAGGATGTGTTGGATTCTGTTCTACATATTAGATATGGAGAAGTGAACAAGATAGAACCCTTCCCTGGAGTTACATCCGGAGACACTGCCATTAATCTTTCTATTTCTTCAGTAATAACAGTAACTTGAGGACAAAGATGGTAGCATGCCTTTGCCACCTGAGTGGAAACAGGAATTTTGTATGTGGGGTGAGGGAATGCATCGTTTAAAACATCGCCACACTATCGCACCAGAAATACTTACTAAGCACCTATTCTTCTCCCTACCTCAACATCTAACGTCATCAGGGCTTCCTTTTTAACCTCACAAACGATTTCCAAATTGATGCTCTTTCTTTCCTGCTCAATGATTGCCTCTACTTCAGCATCTTACTGGTTCTATTCCTAACTACTCTTCCTTTTTCAACCTCCTCTTTCTCTGGTATATTCTATCCCAGCTCCAGTAAAGCTGTTTTCTTTTTCAATTTCTCAGACTCCTCTGGTGACCGACCATGAAGTTCAAAGTTTTCATTGTCAGCATGGCTCCTTAGCCTTCTATGTTCCATGATTCTGGTACCACATGCCATTCCAAACACATTTCCTGCCATTTCCTCCTGCCCTAACCACCCATGCAGTTAATTTTCCATGCTCTTGTTCATGCTTGGAATACCCTTCATTTCTTTCTTATCTCGGAAAAATCCCACTAATCCTTTATGGCTAAACCACAATGTCATTTTCCACTGGAAACTTTCCATGTCCAGGAAAGATGGATTGCTCTCTTCTCTCTGCTACAATAACCATTCCTCATACTACCAGTTGAGTTCTTATCACAATGTGGTCCAGCTATTTGTCCATGCATCCATCACCTGTCTAGATTATGGGATCCTTGAGAAAAGACCATTTTATCCATTTTTGTAACTCCTCTGATATCTGGCATAATATCTGTCAAGTACGAGGTGCTAATTAATATTTGTTGCTAAACTCCAAAACTCAAGAGCTTTATCACATACAACATATTTACACATATGCATAAGCTTTCAGAGATACCCACATGAACAAATATTTTTATATATTTTGTATTTCATCTAATTTTTAATATCTCTTATTTCTGTTGTGAATGCTCAGAAGCAGCTATTTCTGTGGAAATTTCTCATTAAATATAAAATATGAAATTATCCTTTATTTTAAATGGACTAATATTCCATTCGAAGGCTTTTATAGTTCTGACATTTCTGAAAACTTGACTGGTTCCTGAAAGCTTATTATTAATTCCATAACACTTTATATTCTGTACTATGCATTATATTTAGTACTCTGTTTAATTTAAATAAGATTGCCTACATGGTCAATAAGTCACAAGTGAAATGTAAAAGTTAGCAGCAGGAATCTAGCAGTCCCAAATCAAGTGATATGATGGTCTGAATTAAGTAATCAGATTCTTAAGTCTATTTCATGATCACTATGTAACTATTCAGAGAAGAACAATTAAATTTAGCTTTTTAGCTGAGAAACTAGAATGCTGTAATAACCAGATTATTCTAGTCTTATTTCTCTTCTTTTTTTTTTTTTTCATTAGTCTGTGAAATAGTTTCACATGGAAAGACTTGAGATCCTCATTTGAAAGTTCTAGTCTAAAGAAAGGTAAAGACTACAGTGGAGTAAATTAATAAGAAGTGGCTTCACATGCTGGGTTAAAAACCTGATTTATCCCCCCATCACCGCGTTTCCTCTCCGATAACTGTAGGTTTGTTCTCAATGTCTGTTTCTGAACAGTCATTTTCTGAAATGTGGAAATTCAAGCAAGTGTGGGCTTTGGATATCATTGGAAGAATGATAAGAACTTGTGAACAGCCTGAGGAGAGGACAACTGTGGCCAATGAAACAAAATGGTGTGTAAAAACACTAACAGAAAGGAGGCCCAGAGGCAAGAAATGGACCCTTGTGGTTAAAGCAGAAGGTTTCCATGAGGGTTGTGGAATGTGGACCATGAGAGGCAGCCAGTGGCCCGGAGTCATTGCATTGGTGAAGAGGTCAGGGCATTTGTATGACAACATCCTCAACTCTCTTCTTCCTGCCCATGACTGTCCTGCTTCTCTTCCCATTATTTCATTGCCTGGAATCTCTTTTCTCTTACCATTTCAAGTAGTCTGAATTGAATTTGGGTCTTACTCCCCATTTAGCCATATTTTTCCTATTTGAAGACTCATAGACTGAGCAACTTTCAAAGACAACTGAGTGACTTTCAAAGACCCATAGAAAATTCAGTCTAGTATCTGAAGGTGTATGAAGGAAGAGTGTTAGTCGCTCAGTTGTGTCTGACGCTTTGTGACCCCATGGACTGTAGCCCGCCGAGTTCCTCTGTCCCTGAAGTTCTCCAGGCAAGAATACTGGAGTGGGTAGCCATTCCCTTCTCCAGTGGACTTCCTGACCCAGGGACTGAACTTGTGTCTCCTGCATCACAGGCAGATTCTTTACCATCTGAGCCACCAGGGAATATTATGCTACATAAATGTGAAGATAAAGAAAATGTCTACTTTATTGTAAAATATACACAACACAGTGCATTTCCAAGAGAGCTGACTTGAAACTAAGTCCTCACACTGAATATTTCATATATATTGTGCAGCTTACATTGATTAAAGTATGTATTTACTTACTTATTCATTCAACAAACACTTGAGCATATAATATGTACCAAGCAATACATTTAACCATCCACCTAAGAAGATGGTTAATTAGACAGAGCTTCTGATCTCAGAGACTTGGAGGCAGCCACTAAAATGCTCCAGCAAACATCAAGAAACCTCTTTTAAGAGAGTTCTTTTTTTTCAATAGCAAAAAAAAATTAAGATATAAAAACCAAAAACTGACAAAGGATGAAAAGATATAATAGAAAAGTCATGGAACAGAATTGTAAGGCAAAGGTAAAAATCAGGGAAGCTGAACACAGGTCAAGAGAAATAATCCAATGCGAACAACAGAGAGAAACATGATTGTAAAAAAGGATCAGAGCCTTGGTGATATCAGAAGGATATCAAAACAAGTCTTAGATGTGGACTTCTCTGGCAGTCCAGTGGTTAAGACTCTTCACTTCCAATGCAGGGAGTACAAGTTCGATCCCTGGTCAGGGAACTAAAATCTAACATGCTACTAGGCCAAAAGAAACAAATCACCACTGCTAACAGCAATAACAACCAAAGATAGGTCTTAGATCTGAATAAGGAGAGTCACAGAATTGTGGTCACAATGGATCTTTTCCTCTCCAGGTGTAGCCCTGAGGTGGAGGTTCCTGAATGTTCTTCGGGCCTGGAAGAAGGTCAGACTTTGAATTGGAAGTTTCATCAGCTTTCCCACCCCCACCCTTGCCTTCTCCACTTTGCGCACATTTCTCTTCTTCCACTGAAATCTGACCTCATTTGCTTCCTGTTACCCACCTGCCCTAGAATCTCATAATCAAATGTTTGGCACAACATTTGCACTTCATGTTAATGGTATCCCTGCGTGCCTGCTAAGTCACTTCAGTTGTATCTGACTCTTCTGTGACGCTATGGACCATAGCCTGCCAGACTCCTCTATCCATGGGATTCTCCAGGCCAGAATACTGGAATGGGTTGCCATGCCCTCCTCCAAGGGATCTTCCCGACCAAGGAATCAAACCTAAGTCTCATGTCTCCTGCACTGGCAGGCAGGTCTTTACCACTAGCGCCACCAGGGAAGCCTGAAGTTATCCCTAAAGAGGTGCAAAAGTCCTGAATTTTTTCCACGAAGTCTGAAACCCAGAATGGAGCTGGGCGTATCCTGGCAGCCTCCCACTGTGCAGGAGGTGGGTTAGTGATCTTTCCTCTGAAGTCCTTTTATGAAATGCATGTGATTCCACCACACATCTTCCCAGCAAGAATGCCCACTGGATATCCCCATGGAGACCCCTGGGTTTCTCCAGGGACTGAAGCCAGCTCCCTTGGTAGGTCACATCCCTAGTTCCAGAAGTTCTTCCCCAATAGCTGACGGTAAACTGTCTTCTCTCCCTGTGGCTCCTGTGTGGTGCATCTCTGGGGTGCATGCATGTGGCAAGCTTTGTAGGTTTGCTCCACTTCAGGCTTTACAATGGCCAGATGGAGCAAAGCCCCCAAGAGGTTTGAACTCACTTGTGATCTCCCAGACTATGACAGCAACAGCCGAAACATCTAACCATCTTGTAGAGACTAGGAACAATCCAGAGCCATGGTGATCAGGGTTTATCTATCATTTTTAAAATATAAACTAGAAATTATGCTCTGATCCTAATCCTAAAGGAAATCGACACTGAACATTTATTGGAAGGACTGATGCTGAAGCTGAAGCTCCAATACTTTGGACCAACCTGATGTGAAGAGCTGACATACTAGAAAAGACCCTGATGATGGGAAAGATTGAGGGCAAGAGGAGGAGAGGGTGGCAGAGGATGAGATGGTTGGATGGCATCACAGACTCAATGGACATGAATTTGAGCAAACTCTGGGAGATAGGAGAGGGGAGAGGAGCCTGGCGTGCTGTAATCCATGGGGTCACAAAGAGTCAGACACAACTTAGCGACTGAACAACAACAATCTTAAACTTAGATTGGGCTTCCCAGATGGCACTTAGTGGTAAAGAACCTGCCTGCCAACAGAGCAGACACAGCACACATGGGTTCAACCCCTGGGTTGGGAAGATCCCCTGGAGGAGGAAATGGCAACCCACTCCAGTATTCTTGCCTGGAGAATTCCATGGACAGAGGAGCCTGGAGGGCTACGGTCCATAGGGTGGCAAAGAGTTGGACACGACCGAAGAGACTCAGCATGCACATGATACTCATATCAGTTACTAACACATTTACTTAGGCTTAGACAACACCATTCAAAGCATTCAAATCATTAAAGCAATTGCACAGGAAGCCACCTGAAGCCGCCCTGCCTTTCTCACTAACACATCCGGGAATTTGGCTCTCGGCCTCCCTCCTAGTCCTCCCCCGACCTTGCAGGGGTTAGTCTGACTTTGAACTCAAGACGGTATCCTCCCCTTCTCGCCTCCCTTACTCCAGCCTTAATATCTTGTATGGGCCCTCCTTTATTGCACGTTCCCAAATGAACTGCCACGGTGTGAAATATATGTGGACATTTAGCTTCCTCTGCACAATTACCTCTTCAGTGCCTCTTCCTTCATGCTTTCCTGGCCTATTACTCACCCTCCTACCTCTGTGCTGCCAGCTGCCCTCTACTTTCCCCCCTTTCAGGTCATTTCAGAACATTCCAACCGCTTTTTCTTGTAAGTCATTCCTTCCGTACAAGCTGTTTTTTATTTCTTTCGTGTTTTTGCAAATGACTCTTTAGACTTCCACATTCAGAACAGAGAGGAAAAGCCAACTCACCTTCATAATGTGCCAGGTGCTTCCCAATGTCCTCGGGTAATGCTCTCAACTCTTTCACAAGAGAGAAATGATTGAAGGCATGAGGAGGCCTGAGGCCCAAGGAAGGAGCCGTAATTGCCCTAGGTTGTACGGCTGGTAAGGGACAGAACTTAGATTTAAACGTAGAATCTGTATGATTCCAAAACTCTGGTGGTCTTTTCATCCTACAGCACTGCCTCAGTGACATTTTTTTTTTTTTTTAGTATTATCACATGTGAATTTTTAAAATTTTATTTTTTTATTATTGGCTCTATGTGGGATCTTTGTTGGGGCTCAGGCTTAGTTATCCCGAGCATGTGGGATCCCCGACCAGGATCAAACCCACATCCCCTGCATGTGGGTAAGGCAGATTCTTAACCACTGGGCCACCAGGGAAATCCCAACACAATTGAATTTTAAGTAAAAGTTCCAAAGATACATTCAAATTCTATCAATAGCCCTCTGACAGACTCTGTATGGTACTATTTCACACTACACGTAGGTGATCCCTTAGCAAACAATCTCTTAGAATCAGGAATTCTGGAAATGGGAAGGACCTAAGAAAGGACTCTTTATATTTGAGGTGCCCAGAAACACATGCAAATTTATTATACAGTAAAAGACACTGTAAAACAAAGTCAAATCTAAAATTTAAAAAAAAAATAGAGAAAAGAATTTGCAACATATATGACAAGATAAAGTGACATTTCCAATGTACAAGAAGCTCCTATTAAGAAAATAATAACCCCAAACAAAAAAATAAATGAATAGGCTTTTCACAGAACAGTTAATTCAAATGGCCAATAACCATATAAGCTGATGTTCATCTTCATCTATACTTGTGAAAATACAAAAGAAATGATGAACAACCAGTTATCTGTCAAATTGACACAGCTTTTAAAGAACAAGATCCAGGCTGGGAAAGACTTAGGAACAAGGACTCTGTTCACTTGGGTTTCCCTGAAGGCTCAGCTGGTAAAGAATCTGCCTGCAGTGCAGGAGACCCCGGTTCAATTCCTGGGCTGGGAAGATCCGCTGGAGAAGGGATAGGCTACCCAGTCCGGTATTCTTGAGCTTACCTTGAGGCTCAGCTGGTAAACAATCCGCCTGCAATGCAGGAGACCTGAGTTCAATCCTAGGTTGGGAAGATTCCCTGGAGAAGGGAAAGGCTACCCAATCCAGTATTCTGGCCTGGAGAATTCCATGGACTGTAGAGTCCATGGGGTCACAAAGAGTCAGACACAACTGAGCGACTTTCACTCTGTTCACTGGCTATGAGGCTTGTAGCTGATCTGTTTCTTCTCTGCTTGAATCTGGGCTGGCCTTCAGTGAGTTGCTTGACAAATAGAATACAGAAGAAGTGACTGAAAGAACTTGCAAACGATAGGTTGTAAAAAGACCTGCAGCTCTCGTCTGAGCCCTGAGACTGCCATATTGGCAACACCTCTATTTTGGAGATGACATTTTGGAGAAGAGGCTCTGAGAATACGTGGAGTGGGAGATGTCTGGCCAGCTCCCAACTGTGCATCCCCAGCTATGCAACTCATCCCAGCTCTGGGTCCAAACACATGAGGAGCAAAAAGTAAATCATGCCCCCTAAATGCCACTCAAATTGCAGGTTCATAAAGAGGGTAATCCATTGGTGGTGTTGTTAGCCATTAAGGTTTGAAGTGGTTTGTAATAAACAATGGACAACCAGAACAGGAATGAACTGCTACTACCATTCAGGAAAGTAACCTGGTAATACAACTAAAATAAAAATATAATTCCCTTCAAACCAGAAATATCACTCCTTGGAATCTATCCCAGGAAACCAAAGCACCAGTACATAGAATATATGAATAATAATGTTTATTGCAGCATTTTTGTTGCAAAATTAAAAACAAACAAAAACTAGTGAAAAAAATGAAGGCCCATTGCTAGTGGAATAGTGACTATACTATAATACATGCTTAAAAGGGATTAGAGTTTTATGACTTTTCTTAGAGGGATTTCCACAAATTAAAAGAGAAAGAAAAATGCAGAAAAATAGGTAAAACATGATCAGATTTTTTTGTAACACAAAGAGTGAGGGGAAAGGTTCCCATATATATATGTATATGTATATCCATACCATATTTCATTAAATCTAAAATTGCAAGACATATAGCAATTTCAGCAATGTTAAAATTCGAAAAAGATAAAAGGTGCATCTCAGATCTGATGTGATACAGTGTGTGTGTGTGAGAGTGTGTGTGTGTGTGTGTGTGTGTGTGTATATGCACACACATGTTACACAGACTGAATAAAAGTGGAAAGAGACAGGACAGTTTGTGAACACAGCCTGGAGGCCTGTGTTTGGGGTAAAGAGAAAAGGAGTAGGGTGACAAACAGGAAAGAAAGGCTTGATTAAAAAAAAAGAAAATATTCCATTTATAAAAAAAATATGTGTGTTTACAAAGAAACTAAACTAAAAAAAATGATTTATGTCTAAGATTAACTTGTGGGGATGCCCATGAAAAATGTCAGATTCAAAAAAGCAAATTATAGAGTGATAAACATAATATCTTTATATTTTGGCAAAAACAAAACACTTACATATGATCATATCTTTGTGAACATTGTGGATACTCCAGTTTGGGCATGATTATTCTTTACATTGTTTCACTGTGACAAGCATTATCATTTTATGATTTTAAAAATAAAATAAGGACTTCCCTTGTTGTCCAGTGGTTAAGAACCCGCCTTCCAATGCAGGGGACGTGTGGGTTCAATCCCTCGTCAGGAAACTAAGATCCCACATGCCGTGGGGACTGTGGGCCACAACTACTGAGCCTGCAAGGAAAGACCCCGCATGCTTCAACTAAGACCCAGTGCAGCCAAATAAATAAATATAAGCAAATAAACATTTCTTAAAAAACTAAATAAAATTAAAATGGATAAAAACTGATGGGGCAAAAATGACAAGTTACTCTAAAACTAAAATAAATGTAATATTTTTATTTATGTTCCAAGCGTCCTTTTCAAAACTACCGTTATTATTTCTGGTCCATAATGCTAATTCCCCAGTGACTGATTACAAAATTTAGCCAAGCAGTCCATGAGATTTGTGTATCTTAGTTTATTGTCACCATTCCTGTCACTATGATCACTTGGTTCAAATATTTTTTAAAACTACCATTAATCATTCAAAAATCAAAGGTTTTATTCACATTCTAGCACTGAAAAAAATTAATGTCCTATTACAGTTAAGAAGAGATAAAGTAGAACTAAAGCAGTCCCCAAGCACACCTTAATTTGGGTGGGTTTTTTTCCCCACCCCTTGGAGGTAACTAAAAGACCACCAGAACCAGCATCAAGAGAACCCCATCACACAAGTGGTGTGATTTCTAGCTCTGCGTACCCATAGGGTATCATTTCTCTCTCTGAGACTCAGTTTTCTCATTTATAAAAGAAGGGTGAAAATCCTCAGGGAGTGTTAGGAAACCTAAATGAGAGGATGTGGTTGAAAAAATCTAAATTATGACTGCCATGTAAGAATACTTGCTACATTCCAAGTGTCGTAATAAAGATGTAATGGGAAGAAAAAAGGAGTGAGGATCAGAAACCAAAGGTTTTTTACCTTCATCACTGTAGCTGAGTGCTCATGGCCATTCCAGATCATCACTCATGGCCTTAATTTTTTCAGCTGTCCAATAAGCGGATGACAAGGTCTAATGACCTTTTCCAGTGCTTTATTTCTAACATTTAAAGGAAAAAAAAAAAAACCTCAATAGTTAATATTAGAAAACTTTATAAATTTATTAATTTGTATTTCTTTTGGGGAAGAGAAGAATTCTTAAATTCTTTATTCAGCCCCCTAAAGCTAAATGGGTTTACCTGGTGGCTCAGATGGTAAAGAATCTCCTGCAATGTGGGAGACCTGGGTTTGATCCCCAGGCTGGGAAGATCCCCTGAAGTAGGGAATGGCTACCCACTCCAATATTCTTGCCTGGAGAATTCAATGGACAGAGGAGCCTGGTGGGCTATAGTCCATGTATGGAAAAGAGTCAGACATGACTGAGAGATTAACACTTTCCCTAAAGCTAAATATTATCTTAACTGAATGTACTTCAGGTATATTTAGGCATCAAAATCATTTCTGTAGTACTCAATGATAATGAAAAGGATTTCACAAGATCCAGATAACAAATGAAGACAAATGTTTCTATAATCCTCTTTCCATAAAAGTACACAATCTTCATTTATCTTCAGGGATGACATCTGTTCCTTTAAAAATATTTCCTTTATTAGATGCGCTTTAGTGTCTGACTGTGCCTCTTCACGACTCTTACATCTATTATAGACTGTCCAGCCCTCAAATCTCTCAACTGAGACTCAGATCTGCTGACTCCCTGCATTCTTCCAGCTGATTGATGGACTTCTTTCTAATGGAGCTGCCGAAAGAGCAAAATGCACAAATTGTGCTTTGCCCCTATTATGACTCTGGTGCAATAGAATTCTTGTCAACTACCGTATTTTACTTCTGCCTCTGTCACTGAAATGCGTGATTTATTTTATAATTAATAGTGTTTCTAAATGAATATAAATAAAGTATAACTGATTTAAGCTAATTTTTGAGTCTTTTTGTCTCATGTTTAACTCATTCAACATCTCTCTTGCCACAGTTTTCAAGATAGCATTCATCTGCCAAAAATAGCCTGTGTCTCAGACTAGATACCTCATCTGTGATGGTTAATTTGCTATGTCAACTTGATTGGGCCAAAAGGTGCCCAGGTATTTGATCAAACAAGCTGAGTGTATCAGTGAGGAGGTTTCTACTTGAGATTAATATTTGTATTGGCAGACTAAATGAAGTGGCTTTCTTTTTTAAATTTTGAAAGTCACTCAGTCGTGTCTGACCCTTTGTGACCCCATGAACTATACAGTCCATGGAATTCTCCAGGCCAGAATACTGGAGTGGGTAGCCATTCCCTTCTTCAGAGGATCTTCCCAACCCAGGGATGGAACCCAGGTGTCCCACATGGCAGGCAGATTCTTTACCAGCTGAGCCACAAGGGAAGCCCCATGCCTGCCCCTGAGCGGGTGGGACCTTCCAATCCACAGATCCCAGAAAAAAAACAAGCTGGGTAAGAGGGAATTTCAGAGCCTGATAGTCAAAACCAGCGTGTTGGAAGCTGAGGCTGAATACAGCTTAATCTCACACCGGTACTGAAACCACATATTTAATACTGAAGAGTATTTTTTAAGCAAAGAAAAATTCCTTGAAGTCAAGTATTATTCCTCATAGCGCACACCTTTTGCTACTTTGGTTTGGCCCACAATGCCTAAAGCAGTGTTAATACAGTGGTCTCCTAACACATCCCTAATCTACCCCCCCAGCAACCTCCCCAGCACCTTTCCTGACTGCCTCCCCACCCCCACCCCCGAACCCCACCCCCACCCCACCCCCACGTTGCACTTTGCCACTCTTTCCCCTCTTCCAAGACCAGCTGCGATGCTTTTGCTTTATGAACTCGTCTTCTCCGCCCACCCACCCACGGAAAATTCTCCCGGCTTGTTGGTGGTAAGTTTTTCTATCTTTGCATCAGGAATTGCCAGAGGGGAGTTTAGGGGCCGCTTCTGTCACCTGGAGCCGATCCATTCCGACCTCCCGTCCCCATGGCGACCACTCAAAGCGCTCCTGCCAGGAGCAAGCCGGCCGAGCCTGCGCAGGGGCCGCTCTGTCCCTCCCGAGGCGCCCGGAGACTGCTCCTACTGGTCCCGGGCTGCGGGGGTATTCCTTCCCAGCCCCACTCCCACCTCCGCTGTCAGCTCACCCCGTCCCCCACCCCGTCCCCCACCCCGTCCCCCACCCTGCGATGGCCAGCAGCTAGGAGCCTCTCCTCTCTCACTCCACCACTGCCTTCTCTGGGGCTCCCCTTGACACGTTGTGTCCAATTCCCTTCTTCATGTCTTTACCACCCCATGAACTGTAGCCCACCAGGCCCCCGTGTTCATGGGATTTTTATTTTGTAGTTAAAAGAAATGACTTCCCTGGTGGCTCAGACAAAATCTTCCTGCAATGCCGGAGACCCAGGTTCGATCCCTGGGTAGGAAAGATCCTCTGGGGAAAGGGATCCTGGCAATCCACTCCAGTATTGCCTGGAAAATCCTAAGGACATAGGAGCCTATCTGGCTACAGTCATGGGGTCACAAAGAATGAGACACAACTGAACGACTAACACACACAGACAAACACACACGCACACAAATTTAAAATAGTTTTGTGTTAATGTTATCAACACAATTCAATCCAGGTTCTGTGTGTGTATACATGCAGCACACACATAGACAGAAATGTATACAGTATACCCAGTAGCCAAGAGATTAGTGTGTTTATTATTCGTATTAACAGTAGACAGAATGTGGTCATTCTTTTTTTCAAGTTGAATTGGATTTGCTTAACATCCGAACTTCCTTCCCTTACATCATCTTTCTTAAAAAAAAAAAATTATTTGTCTACACTGGGTTTCAGTTGGAGCATTCAGGATCTTCGGTCTTCACTGGGGGCATGTGGGGTCTTTAGCCGAGTGCAAACTCAGTTGTGGCATATGGGATCCAGTTCCCTGACCAGGGATCCAACCGGAGCCCCTTGTATGGAGAGTGCTGAGTCTCAGACACTGGACAGCCAGGGAAGCCCTTGCATCCTCCTTCTGGACACAACTATTACCATTTTGTTCCTGGACTAGTCGTATCCAGTCATTAGACTTAAGTTGTGTCTTTTTCAGTTTTCTTTCCTGCTTTATTATCAAGCTTTGGAGTCTTTTCAGATTTTAGATCTCTCTTTGCTTTGTAATCATTTCCAACTCAGCTTCACTATTTGCAAAATAACTGAAAACCTAAAAAGACTTCTGTGTTCAGGACTCTAAACTTGTTCCCTAAAACTTACCAAAGAAGACTTAGACGCATCCAGGAAGTTATTTATTTTTCTTTACCCTCATTCCACTTGACTGTGTCAAAGATGGAATGAAGAATGACAGCAGATCTACTCATAAAACGAGCCGAAAATTCAGAGACTGTGAATTCTGGCTCTGGCTTTGACGTTCACATATTTATAACCCCAGGAAAGTTATTTAAGCTTTTTCTCTGGTGTGTGACACATTTGTCAAATCATATAGGATTTATGATAAATGTCATGTGTGATATATGATAGATACTGAAAACTAAGCCTGGGCTTATCTGTTGAGCAGGATAGAGCAATTAGCAAATTCATTTATTACAACAGTAGTTTTCAAATCCCAAAGAGGAACAGAATCATCTTTTTGACCTTTAAAAAATTCAGGTAGTTATGGTTCATCCCAAACTGGCTGTAGTTGTTGTTTTTTTGTTTTTGTTTTTTAAAGATTTGTTTTATTTTACTTTCTGGCTGTAGCGGGTCTTCTTTGCTGCCTGTGTGCTCTCTCTAATTGCAGTGAGCCGGCTACTCTTCCTCCAGGAGCACAGGTTCTAGGTGCGTGGGCTTTGGTAATTATGCCTCATGAGCTCTAGAGGATGGGCTCAGCAGCTGTGGTGCATGGGCTTACTTGCTCCACGGCATGTGTTATTTTCCCGGGCCAGAGATCGAACCAGCATCCCCTGCGTTGCAAGGCAGATTCCTAACCACTGGGCAACAAGAGAAGCCCCACATTTGTTTTTAAGGAGGTCTGCTCACGTAGAGGTAGGTGGGAAGAGCCCTAGAGTTGTAGGACAGGCTTGAGAACTGTTCCTGCAGTGGATACTTATCATCCATCTTTCAGAGAAATTAGTTCAAACTTTTATCATCCTGCCTAATTTATCAGTAACTAATGAAAGATGACCATGTTTGAATAATTGCAGACATACCAAATTTGGAACCCATGCTGTTCACAGCAAGCCCTAGGCTGTCAGTTTGCTCATGTGCGCTTTCCTGGAACCAGACAGAGAGATTTTTACTTACACTAATTAATGATTAGTATTTATTTAAAGTAAAACGGTAAGTAAGTGGTAGTAGGAGAACAGGGCTTCCCTGGTGGCTCAGCAGTAAAGAATTTGCCTGCAGTGCAGGAGATGCGGAGGATGTGGGTTCGATCCCTGGGTCAGGAAGATCCCCTGGAGGATGGCATGGCAACCCACTCCAGTATTCTTGCTGGGAAAATCTCACAGAGGAGCCTGGCAGGCTACAGTCCACAGGGTCACAAAAAGTCGGACTCAGCTGAAGCGACTAAGCATGCAGGAAAACAGGGTTGATGCTTTTCATCGTATAAGTTTCTGTTGCATATTTCAAAATCTCAAAAAAAAGTTGAATGAAGTGAAATTCAGGCAAATTATTACATTGCCTAAAGGAATCTTTAAAGAAGAATCTCAGATATGAAAGTGTGCCTTTGGGCATTAGGACATAAAAATGCTATTCACCAATCAACCATTTCTTAAATAACTTTGTGCCAGGAAAAAATAAAAATAAAAAAGATCACCCCGCCCCCACAAAGCAAAAATTTTCCTGCAAAAGATGAGTTCTTAAATTTTTTTCACCAGAAAATATCCCCCCGCCATCCTGCTTCTTTGTATATTTTTTTCCCTGCCATTTTCAAAATAGTAATGAGTTAGTGGCTTAAAGGGCACCAGGATTTTAATCTCTTCTGATACAACAGAATCATGGATTGTAGACCATATTTATGATAGGCAAGATTAGCTGAGTCAAATCTCTCAGGCTCTCTAATCCCCCGTCCCAAATCAAGGGTTTATCTTGCAGCAACTGTGCACCTCTAATAACTCTGTCTGTTAAAACTGGGACCTCAATCCATCTCTTGACTTATGGACATAACCGTTTCTTACGGTCGCAGAAATCTTAATGCAGTTTTTCTTTGGGCTCTGTTTTACAGGTTACTTCCTAAACATCCCTAGAAATCACCCCTTCAATCTGAATTGCCTTCATGGGCCTTGAGGGTAAGAGGAATTGATGCAAGTATTCTGACTCACGCTGCTTATTTCCTGAGTAATAACGTCCTTTGTTTCTGACCCAGTCGTCCTGTGTCTTCTCTCAGCAATGGAACCATGATTCGTTAGCTGGCAAGTAGTAAAATCTCAGAACGTTCATAGATCTTGACATCTGTCAAAATGAAAATAATACAATGAATAATGAAAACTGGAGTGGTGGGGGGAGAGAGGTCAATGGAAGTATAAATGTCAATCTCATTTTTTTGGTAGAGTAACAATAAATGCTATCTAAAATTGAAATATGTAGTTTAGAAAGGGAATAACTGTATTTGAGTGATTTTCATTATCTTATTTCTTATCTTTTTAAAAAGGAACATTTCTTCTTTTTTTTTTTTTTACTGTTAAGCATTTTCCTTTCAGTTTTGGTGAGATATAATTGACATACAGGACTGTATAAATTTAAGGTATACAGCATAATGACTTGACTCACCTTCATCATGATTATCACAGTAAGTTTAGTGAACATTCATCTTTTCAAAATTAAAGACATAAAAAAAAAATTTTCCTTGTGATCAGAACTCCTAGGATTGATGTTCTTAAAAACTCTCATATACAGCAAACAACAATGTTAATTATAGTTATCATGTTATACATTACATTCTTAGTACTCATCTGTCTTATAATTGGAGTTTGTATTTATTGACCCCCTTCATCCAGTTCCCTCTACCCTCATCCCCCGCCCCTTCTAGCAACCACAAATCGGTTTTCTTTTTCTGTGATTTTGCTTGTTTTTTAAGTATAATTGACCCATAACACTATGGTAATTCCTGTTGCACAACATAGTGATTGGATATTTCTATACATTTCAAAATGATCACCACGATAAGCCCATATCATTCCCCTACTGATAAGTCTTAGGGAAAAAGCAAATCAAAGTTAACTGTGAAGGGGAGACCACCTGCTGAGTCCGGGAAATTTTTTTTTTTCTTTTTGAGAGACTGATCCCCAAGACTTGTCTTTCAAACCATGCAGTTCATGATGATAATATACAAACCTGGTTCTGTAGACAGAGTTGCGGAGCCAGGACCCCACTGTGGTGATGTTTTTTACTGGCCTCTGAGAAGATGTAAGCTTCTGACGAGAGATTTTCCTGATGTCGAAGGCCCTGGGAATCATGAGAAGACCATTAGTGCTCAGAAAACATTTGTCCCATCCACCCGTGGATTCTGTGGACCTGGAGAAAGCCAGTTGTACTGCGAGAAATCTGCACGCACACCTCCCCCTTTCAACAAATGACTTGTATATTCCTCCCTGGTGCTGGTCCATTTCCACATTCACAGCTGGACTCATGTCATAAGACATCTGAGGCAATAGCCTCCAAAATGGGGCATCTATTCCTTGGGAAATGTATATGACATAACAAGGAGGAGCAAGAAGAAAATATTAGATAGGTTGTTTGTATTTGCTGTTAAGGTTTCCATTTTTGTGATATTTATAATGTAAAAATCAAAATATACTTTCACATAGTACTGGGTGCTCCAAAGCTCTTTATTAATGAGGATGAATAGGGACTTCTCTGGTGTTCCAGTGGTTAAGAATCCACCATCCAATGCAGGGGACATGGGTTCAATCCCTAGTCAGGGAATGAAGATCCCACATGCTGCAAGACAACTAAGCCCGGGCACCGCAACAGCTGAGACCACGTGCCCTGGAGCATAAAAGCCACAATTAGAGAGAAGCCCATGTGCCGCGATGAGGGTCCTGCGTGCCACAGCTAAGACCCGATGAAGCCAATAAATAAGGAGGGTGATAATGATAGAGCTATAGACGCCAAAGACATTGAAATAAGATGCATTTGCTGTTTCAAAAACCTGGCCACATTCCACTCAATTACACCTTTGGACTTCTCAGCTTTGGGGGCTCCTGGGCTTTCTGTGCCCTCTACACAAGCCCCTAACCCCCACCCCCACCCCCAAAACACACACACTGAGATGCATCCGGTCCAGAGTAGATGAGGCCCAAGGATGAGAATCCACCCTAAAGCATTGACACAGCCTCACAGTTTCAGGATCATTAAGAAATCATTAGCAGGGGAAGGATTGCTGGTTTAAATTAGAATGACACTGATAGACTTATAATTAGTAGAAACAAAAATTGTTAATTAAAATTACATCTTATTTCCCCCAGGCATGATCTCTATTTGCCACTTGGTTGAATAAAAATAAAGTCTTTTGATACAATTTGTCAACCCAAAAGAAACATTGGGAAAGGAGAAAAACATTTTAAAAGTTTCACTTTTTAAGGATGACAAACTACCTCCCTCAGAGCTCATGTTTAAATTAGACTGTGTCTTGATAAAAAATTTAAAAAAATTAACTTTTTTGTTGTATATTGTTATGGGCTGAATTTTGTCCACTCAAAATCCACGTGTTGAAGTCTTCAATATAAGGACTCAGAATATGACTGTTCATGGTGATGGGTCTTTAAAGAGGTAATTGAGGTTAAACACTGTCACTGGAGTGGATCCTAATTAAGTTTGACTGGTGTCCTAACAAGACGAGGAGACTAGAGTGTAGATCAGCGCAGAAAGAAAACCATGGGAAATACAGAAGATGACCATCTGCTAATGTTTACAAGCCAGTTAAAGATCCTTCCTTGTTGACCCTCAGAGGAAACTAACCCTGCTGACATCGTGGTCTCAAACTTCGAGCCTCCAGAAACGCAGGAAAATAAATTTCTGTTGTTTAAGCCGCTTAGTCAATTTAGGAACACCCAGTACATTTTAGGGACACTAATTTCACCTCTTACTGAATTAACTTTCAAAAGTATCAGAATTCAATAGTCCATAGATTAATCCTGCCTGTAAAAATTTCCTCTCTACTATCAGTAATTAGCATATGACTTAGCCTATTGAATGTGTTAATAAATATGGAACAGCATGTTATTTGCTGAAAATTTTTATGCATCAAATTATCATCTGTGGTTCCAAGAGTGTACATCTTATCATAAATGTCATCTTCCTTTTCAAAATGATTCAGAACAATCTCTTTTTGCTACAGTTGAAAAACGTTCAAATATGAAAGGAAAATGCGCACTACAAATGGTGTATACTCCAAAGTTATGTGTTCTTTGACAGATTTGAATGCTTTCACATATCCATTCAGGACTTGAGATGTAAATTCACTGACAAAATGAATTTCATTTTCCCATGACTCTAAATATAACTTTTGAAATACAAAGTTATTAATTGTCCTCCACTATCTCTTGCAATTATAGAAGTTTTCCACAAGTAGGTATAGATCAAAATGAATTGTTGCTGATGTCCACCATGAATACTCTGAAGATGGTATCTTTATTTATTTGTATTTGGCTGCCCAGGATCTTCTTTGCTGCACACGGACTCTCTAGTTGCAGCAAGCGGAGGCTACCCTCGAGTTGCAGTGGGTAGGCTTCTCATTGCGGCAGCTTGTCTTACGGAAGGACACAGGCTCTAGAGTGTATGGGCTTCAGTAATTGTGGCACATGGGCTCAGGAGTTGTGGTTCCTGGGCTCTGGAGCACAGGCTTAATACTTGTGGCGGACAGGCTTAGCTGCTCTGCTTTGGTGGGTGGATTCCCTACCGCTGAGCCACCACGGAATCCCCTCAGATGGTAAGCCTATAAGAGGGAAACACTTAATACATGAGTTATAACCACAATAGTTGTCTGCTGGGCAGACAACTGTTATGGGCTACATGCTGATGGCTGGGCTACATAGATGTTTCATTGTGACTCACGCTGTCACAGCCAAGAGAAAAACCAGCACAAGAGCACTTGTTTATAGACCTCAGGAATGCCAATCCCTTTGTGCATAAGTCATATTCTAAAACAAATGATTCAACTCTCTGCTGTTTTTAAATCTTCATGAATGCTCAACACTCCTCCCAGGCAATATCCCACTGCATCTTGTATCTGCTGCTGCTTCTGCTGAGTTGCTTCAGTTGTGTCTGACTCTGTGCGACCCTCTGGACTGCAGTCCTCCAGGCTCATCCATCTGTTGCATTCTCTAGGCAAGAACACAGGAGTGGGTTACCATGCCCTTCTCCAGGGGATCTTCCCGACCCAGGGATCAAACCCAGGTCTCCTGCAATGCAGGCAGATTCTTTACCACTGAGCCACGCAGGAAGCCCACATCTCATATATTCTTGTTTCTAAACTCACAAGCATTGGGTTTAGATACAGGTGATTCATTAACATAATTTTATATTCTGTAGATACTTAGTCAAACATTTGTTAACATTTATTAATTTAATTCTGCAGTATTCCTTCAAGATATGAAATCTCTCTTTTTTAAAATCACAAGTATTTCATGGTACCATGAAAAGGTCATAGGCTCCAGCATCGTGTTTATGGTGTCCAGTGGATTAAAGAGTCCTGCCATGTTATAGGACCTTGCAGACCAATGGTTTACTACCGTAACTGACTAGTTGGCTGTGTCTTATAGACTAATTCTTAAATTTTCAGTTTCAGAAATGGCTTGGTCAGTTCACCTAAAAGCAACTGGATAAATAGTACTGACAAGCAGTGGAGTGGTAAACCAGAAACATGATAGGATAATTTATGAAAAACACAATAATTCATAATGTTCACATTATCAATATGGCATATAATTATCTCTGGAGGGAAAATGACTTAAGTAAATTAAGCTTGGAAGTCAGATTATGAGTCATTCCTATACATCTAAGACTGAAGCAGATCTGTCTCTTTGGTTACCTCTTTTTACTAAGGAGTATGGATACTTATCAACATTTCACTTGGTTATTCTGGTTTGAATAATGAACGTATGGCTAATTGTGTACAAACCTAACAAACCCTTCCAAAGTGGCTGCAAAATTTTGCATTTCTCTCAGCAGTGTATGACAATTCCAGTTATTCCAAATCCTTGTCAACCAACCCTTGGTATTGTCAGTTTTGTTTTTTTTTAATTGTAGCCATTCTAATAGGTATATGATGGAATCTCATTTTTATTTTAATTTGCATGTCCTTAATCACTAGTGAGATTGAATATATTTTCATACTTATTTGCTGTTTTCATCTCTTTTATGGTCAAGTCAAATATTTTGCTCACATTTGCCCAGTATTTTGTTGTGGTCAACAAGCAGATTCTGTATAAGTTTTGCTAGATCTATCCCTAAATTTTTCCGTTTTTGTTTTTGGAGCTATTGTAAATGGTATTGTAAAAAAAAGTTTTCATACATTTCTACTATATAGGAAGATAATTCAGTTGTATATGTTGACCTGGTATCTTATACTATGACTTCTCATATGATTATTAGAGTATTTTTGTTTATTCCTTGAGATTTTTATTGTAGATAATCATACCATCTGCAAATAGGGCAGTTTTATTTCTTACTTTTCAATTGGTATGCTACCTTCCTATCTATCATCTATCTATCCATCCATATAAAATCTGTCTTGTCTTGTTGTACTACCTAAGATGTACTATGGGCAATAGTAATGGTAAGAGTGGACACCCTTGCCTTGTTCTTCATCATTTTATTTTTTCAGTTTCAGAATTTCAGCTTGGTTCATCTTTATATTTTCAATTTCTTTGCTGAGGCTATTTTTCCTTTAGTTTCTAGAATGTTCACGATTTCTGGCTGGAATATTTGTATAGCTACTGCTTTCAAGTCTGCCTCAGATCCTTCCAATATCTGTGTCATATCAGCATTGGCATCTGTTGATTGTCCTTCCCTGTGAAAACTGTTCTGATTCTTCATCATCCCCCAAAGAAATCCCGTACCCATTAGCAGTTATTTCCCATTTCCTCTGTTTTCAGGCCTGGTCCTAGGCAATCTACTTTCGACTTCTGTAAATTTTCCTATTATGAATATTTTATATTCATTCAATCAAGATAAATTTTATATTCATTCATTTATATTATATAATTTATAATATATAATATATATTATATTCATTTATAAATTTTATATTCATTCAATTTATAATCATTCAATATAGTCTTTTGTTATTGGCCTCTTTCATCATCATTATAGTATTTTTAAGAGTCATCCATGTTGTAGCGTGTATCAGCACATCATTCTTTTACTACTGAGTAATTGGAAGGACTGATGTTGAAGCTGAAACTCCAATACTTTGGCCACCTGATGCAAAGGGCTGACTCATCTGAAAAGATCCTGATGCTGGGAAAGATTGAGGGCAGGAGGAGAAGGGGACGACAGAGAATGAGATGATTGGATGGCATCACCGACTCAATGGACATCAGTTTGGGTAAACTCCAGGAGTTGGTGATGGACAGGGAGGCATGGTGTGCTGCGGTTCATGGGGTTGCAAAGAGTCAGACATGACTGAGTGACTGAACTGAATTTTCCATTATATGGATAGAAGCTATTTTATGCATTCATCACTTGATGGAAATTTAGGTTGCTTCTCGTTATTCATTATTACAAATAATGCTGCTATGAATACTGTATAATTGTTCATGATGTAAACATATGTTTAAATTTATCTTGGGTAGATACTTAAGAGTGGAACTGTTGGATCATATGGTAAATCTATGTTAATATTTTGAGAAACTCCCAAAATCATTTCCAAAGTAAGTCATTATTTTACAATTTCATTAGCATTGTGTAAGTGTTCCAAATTCTGCACATCCTCACGGTCATTTTAGATATAAAGTCATATATCGTTGTTGCTTTAACGCTCATTCCCCTGATGGCCAGTGGTTTTTTTTGCTGAGGACTGAGGAAATGTCTGTTCAAATCTTTTGCCCATTGTCACTTGTCTTTTTATTATTATGAGTGTTCTTTATATATGCTGAATACAAATCCTTTATCAGATGAATGATCAGGAAAATTTTTTCTCAATTTATAGGTTGTATTTCATTTTTGTAATGTCCTTTGAAACATAAAAGTTATAATTTTGATGAACTTATCTATCTTTTTCTTCAGTTCCTTGTACTTTTATTGTCATATCTATGTTTCATTCTAAGACTTTAAAGTTTTACCTCTTATATGGAGGTCTCTGAACCATTCTGAGTTAATTTTTGTAAATGGCAGAAAGTAGGAGTCCAGTTTTATTCATTTGCATTGTATATCCAGTTGTTGCACCCCTATTTGTTGAAAAGACTATTTTTATCTTGTTGATTGGACTCGGATCCTTGCCAAAGAGCAGTTGACTGTAAATATGAAGATTTATCTGTGTACTTTTGATTCTATTCCACTGATCTGTTCTACCCTCTGCATCTACCCTTATGCTGGCTCCGCCCTGTCTCATTACTGTAACTTTGTAAAAAGTTCTGAAATAAGTAAATAAGAGTTCTCCAGTGTTGTTCTTTTTCAGTACTTTTTTTGCCTATTTCTATTTCATGTACCTTGACATCTAAATTTTAGGATCATCTTCTTAATTTCTTCTGAAAAAGCCAACCATACTCTGGGTTGCATAAAATCTGAGGATCCATTTGAGAAATATTGCCATCTCAACAATATTAATTCTTCTGAACCAAGAACTTGGGACATCTTTCCACTTCTTTAGGTCTTCTTTAATTTCTTTAAGCAATGTTTTATAATTTTCAGAGTATAAGTTCTATGCTTCTTTCATGAAATTTATTCCTAAGGATTTTGTATGCAATTGTAAATGGTACTTTTCTTCTTGCTTTCATTTTGCATGGTTCCACTGAGTTTTAACTTCAACATTGTATTTTTAATTCCTGAAAGTCCCTTTTGTATCTTTTTTCATAGTGACCTAATAATTCAAGCTTCAACATATATTCTTTTAACATAAAAGGGTGCTCAGATTTGGTATTTCAATATATAAAATCTCTGCAAGTATATTTTGCTCACCTGTTCTCATCTATGTCTCTCTTGTAGAGATTTCTTTCCTCCTTTGTTTTTCCCCTTTAATTTCAGGAATGATGTAAGATATACCTTGAAAGTGTTCAGAGATCCTTTGGAATTGCTTCTGCCAGATCTTTGGGGACACCAACAACCCTTGATCACTTGGAATTAACTTTACCACCCGGAAAGTATGCATTTCTGTACCAAACCTACCTGAATGTTAGGAATCTTCTAGGGAAACCTGTGTTTCCTCTGACACTCAGAGCCAAATTTGAGATGTTTGCCAATGCTCTCCCTTCACATGGTGATAGTTCTCTAGCTTACCTTATTACTGAGGTTATCATCCTTTGTAAGTTGTATTTTTATGTGCGGGATCAACTATACAAACCTCTACTCTGCTCAAAGTGCCAGGTTTTGTATGTGGCTCTTTTTTTTTAAGGCCTCATACATTATTTACTTTTCAAATCTTTATTTATTTATTTGACTGTGCCACATCTTAGTTCTGGCATGGGGTACTGTTAGTTGCAGCATGTGAAATCAACTGGATCTCTAGTTGACCATGATCTAATCCAGACTCCTGCATTGGGATCGTGGAGTCTTAGTCACTGGACAACCAGAGAAGTCCTTGTATGGGGTTCTTTAAATCCCAAATTCTTGTCCCCCAGAGATTGTCAAATACCATGGACAAACACCTGATTCCAGCACTTACATGCCACTCCAAATTCACACTTTATTATCATTTTTGCTCTTATTATTATTTGCTCTTTTCTATCAGATCAACCATGCATTATAAAATACTTAAAATTATAGAGCAATTTTCCTTTCCTCTGAACATTTAGTCTGCAATATTAACTGCAGTGCATTTTAATTTATGTCTTTTTAATTTAACTCCAGCGAAGGTGGTGAACTTGATTCTGGTTCTAGAAACATGACCTTTGGTTAGTCTTTCTTTCTCTCTGTGTCTTAGCAACTCCATCTATGAAAAATGAAGAGTTTGGGCTAAATTATCCATATGGACCCTTTCAGCTGTAAATGTTCATGACTTGCAGATGCAATAATTCTTAATTTTGCAGAGACTTCATTAGTTATTAATCATGTAGTGGGAGGTTTTTTTACATTGCAGGGATAAGATTGTTTTACCCAAAACTATAGTTTTTCTCTGACCTGAGCGGCTTATTCACTTTCTCTCCTACAATGGGAGTTCTTGTATTGGGGCCTGTACACCTGATTGATGACTATTATAATTCCACTTTAAAATATTAGAAGAGTAAAACAAAATACACCAAATTAAAAAATTGGTTTTTCCCTTCACTTCGATTTTAATAGTACCCAGAAGAGGTAAAATAGCAATGACATATCCTTGAAAGCAAGATGTTCCGTAATTACTATTAATGACTTTAAAATTTTATTTTATTTTGGCAGCATCAAGTGATCTGTGGGATCCTGGTTCCCTGACCAGGGATCAAACCCAGACCCCTGGCAGTGAGAGCATGGAGTCCTAACCACTGGACAACCAGGGAATTCTTCCAAAATTTTTTGAGATATGACTTGGCTTTCTTTAGAAGAGTTATTGGTTATAGAAATTCTCCTAAAATTTCAGATAGCATTCAGAGATAACTATATATTTAGCCAATTCAACACTTTCAAAGCCGTTCAAAAAACAAGCCATAAATCAGCAGCAGGAATTGAAAAGGAAAAATCCTCTTGGAACAAACGCTATTTACTACCAAGAACCCATGAATGATAGAGAACAATATAAACCGAAAGGGTGTTTTCCTTCTGTCATTTGAAGTTGCAGGAGCAAGTCTGTATCCTTGAAGAAATGAAATGCACTGAGACAGCACGAAATACATTATTCAGTTGCTTGCTACATAATGTGATTTAAATTGTTTTTCCTTCCATTATCCTCGGCTCGTGGGCACTTAAGTTGAGGCAGATTTATGAGCAGTTCATAATTAACAAGTGTTCCTCTCCAACAAAGATAGTAGCCTAATTTGGGGGGGAGATGGGGTCTTTCTCTCTGTCCCCACTGAACTTCTCGATCAGCGTGTTTGCTTCCCTCCAGTCTATGACTCCATTAACTTCAAAAGCAAATTAGAATCTAGTCTTTTTAACCATAGTTACTCCATTCAAATCAAAAGATACTTAATTAGTTTGCTTCTAGGATATATTAGTGTAATAACAGCATCTAGTATAAATTTTATAACAGGACAGTCTAAGACAAAGTGGGTTCAGAAAAGATTTCAAACCTGAATTATGACCAATACCTGAAGGACAGCCTGGACAAAGTCTGATTCTAGCCTACATTTTTAAGACTATCACCCGTTTATAAACCCTTAAAAGACCCATTTGGCCATGTTTGGTGGGTAAGTCCTGTGACACAAGTTAAAATTGGAAAGTTGTCTTCTCCAAGATGGTTTTGGCAAAGTCTATTTTCAACAAATATGAGGAGCTCCAGAAGGAAGTGATTTATCTAGTTTTCTCCCGCTGCCTCCCATTTGCCCACGCCTGGTACTCCAGGCCCCGAGGACCCCTTGTTGTGCTGGCAGAACGGCGTGTGGATGAGAGGAAGGAGGCTTCTGACTGTCGTGATGTTGCTGTTCTCTCCGTCTATACCTCGTGATCACCTGGGAGGAAGTCCCTGGGCATTTCTTAAATTCCATCTTGCTTTGCTTTAGAAAGTGTGATATACATCCTGCTGTGTGTTTCACAGGATGGTTTAGTGACACAGAAGCCAAGAAAAGAAGTATTTCCAGAGACGGGAGTGGGTAACTGCATTGAATACTGCTGAGAGAACAGAGAAGAACTCTTTAAATTTGACAGCGTGGGGGGAGTCGTGGGTGATCTTTGAAGAGAGTGATCTTGAAGAGGGGAAAGACATTTGACTGGGAGGAGCTAAGGAGAAACAAGAGGTAAAGATAACTCTGGTACTTCTTCTATAAGGAATAATAGGAACTAGGGATGTACCTCGAGAGGATCATGGGAGTCAAGGAAGTGCTCCTAAAAAGGAAAATATCAGAGAAGTTTCTGTGCAGAGGAAAACTATCCAGTGGATATCAATAATGCATTTCTTCTTCTAGGAACTTACAAATATAATCAGAAATGTGAACAAAGAGAAATGTACAAAAATGTTCATTTTATGTCCATTTAAATTAGTGAAAAAAATGTATAAAAGTGGAAAAGAAATGTACCAAAATGCCAATAGCGGTTATCCTTGGTTGATGGAATTATGAATAAGTAGTGATAAGAGTAAGAAATAAGAAATACTATTTTCTTCTTCATTGTCTATTTTCTAAATTTTCGATGTGAATATATATTTCTCTTAAAATAAGTGTGAGAAAAACATTTTCTTTTTAAATATGTGAATGTGTCAAATCCCCGTTAAATATGTTTAGATATTATTCCTCATGATAACATCTCCTAACACAGTCTGATTAAGGAGAAGGAAATTCTTATTTGTAGAGAAAGCCAGAAAAGACATATGTCTGTAAGAATTTCAAATTTTTTTATACTCTTTACATTTTAAGATGAGAATATTTATTTCCAAACCTAGCCTATAACTTTAAAGATGGAAAAATAAAATTGCAGATAATATTTATTTTTACAAAAAGAGAGCTGCTTATTTTCTACTCGACCTGCAAGCATTTCATATGAATACGCAATTCAACCAAATGGATTTAGGTGCATTTACAAAAATTGAATTAGGTGTATAAATTATGATCAAATAAAATGCCTCATGGTAAGTTAAGTGTGTAAACCAAAGGTTTAAGAAACGCTTCTGTTAATATCTTAAGTATAATAATTCTACCATGTACAGGTTGTCCAGTTTAAAACTCATAATTAGAATCTAGTGAAGCAGATGACAAAACAGATGCCTAGAATGCAAATGTGTAATTTATCCTTGTATATGATTAATTTATGATCCGCTCTGCTTTGAAAATTTTGAAATAAGCCCATATATATTTCAAAAACTCATTTTTATGAAAAGTAGTTTGTTTCACAGACAACACAATTTTATATTTAATTTAATTTTCATTATTATCTTCTGGAACAACTGTTTTTTCCCTGAAATATTAAAGAAGAAAAATGTTTTATTAGTATGCAATTTACAACAGCAGGATCTGCTACTTTATTTTTTATGACATTTATTTTCTTGTATTCTTAAAAATTCACAAGACAGTAAATTCCTTTGTGAACTATTTTTCCCATCTTCAAAGCACTGGTTTTATTTTTGAAATTCTGGTTATGTCCAAATTTATAACATGTGTCCATTATTTTTATGAGCATCAATTTCAAGTATCATAGCTAAAAATCAAGCAAATATCTTTACAAAGAAAAGTCTGAAACATTTCACAAGAAATACACAATAGACTGTGACCTTATTAAGACTGCTTGACTACCAACCACACAGAAGTTCTTGTTAAACTTTAAGCTCTTTCTTATACCTTTAATAATAATCACAATAATTTTTTGAGTGTCAGGAGGTACACTGTGGCTCCATAGAAATGCTGTCGGCACCTGGAGAGGCCATTTATCTCCACTCTTACTACCCTTCTTTCTTTCTGTGAAGTCTCTAATTTTACTTTATTTTGACATCTCTTCTGATTTTGACACTGACTGCTTCTCAATCTCTTTCTTCAATTATGGAAGACCTACTCTTGGCAAGGTTTTTTTGTCACTGCTTTTGCATAGCTGCCTTTGGAAAGGTTTTAAAAATCAGATTATTTCAGGTGCTTTGATAATTGTTGATCAAGGATCAACAAGGATATGTTAATGTAATGCAAAGAAAAGAACATACAATTTGGAGCTGTGAGACCTGGGGTTGATAATCCTTTGTCTGACACTTAATAGTTATGTGACCATAAATGACCGAGAGCCTTTCTGAGCCCTGGTTTCCACATCTTAAAGCGATAAAAATACTTATATCAAGGCTTATAGTGAATGAGGTACACAAAAGATAAAGTTCTCAAAAGTGCTTTGTACAGTGAAATACTAACGCTATTGTTATTTTAAAACTGTAATGGTTCTGACTTTGTCTTCCTTTACTCCTAGTTGTCTCTGAGGCTTTCCACATCTATAATTGAATCTGCTATTTTCTCTTTGTTAAAATTAAAGTTTATGCTAAAACCTAAATGCAACCATGCTCTGGAGCCCACAAATTAGCACATTATTCTTTCCCAGTTTATCTATAGGACACACGCATGGTTCTAGGCAGAGGAGCGTGCAATGCGGCACGCTTAACTTTAAACAATGAAAGGACAGAGATAAATTAGAAAAGTGCTAGGAAGAGCTAGTAAGAATAAGACCAATTTTCGTTTTATTTCAAAGTTCTTTGAGACTGCTCTAATCATTCTGCTACAAATCTGTAAACACAATAGACAATCAATGTTTCAAAATAAAATCATCTGAAGGAATGGGCCAAGAGGGCCAGATAACTTAGAGGGCTTTAAAAATCCTAATAACTAAGTGTCTTTGAATTCTGCAAATGGTTTCCAAATAATAGGAATCATGTATATATACATTAATACAGTAACATACATTATTCCAATTATGCATATAATGAAAGTATTCTCTTTACCAAGAAATTACAGAAATTATGCACACTCTTTAATGCAAGCTTGCTAGGTCTGGAAGTGCTGTGTGGATTTTTCCACCATATAGATCCTTACTGATCTTTTAAAGAACTGCTCATCATTTCTGCATTCATTCCAAAAATAGTCATTAAACACCTATCGTATATTAGGAAATAAGTATAAACAGTTTACAAAACAGCCACTATCCTGGCCCCAATCTCTGTTCTGATTGAATCTCATTAAATATTGTGTTAGATGATAATAAGTTCCGGGGAGAAAAATAAAATCAGGAGAGTGAACTGTGCAGTAGTGGGGGAGAATTTTTGCTTATTTACTTGCTTGTTTGTTTGGCCCTTTAATTAGGGTGGCCAGAAAAAGCCCATTTGAATAAAGATGAAGGAAGAAGTGAGGGAGCAGGCCTGGCAGGTCAGGTGGGGAAGCTTCGGACATAGGCAGCAGCCAGGGTTAAGGTTCCAAGGGTCAGCGTGTGCGTCTGGCATACTTGACCATCAGCAAGGAGACGACTGTCCTGGAGTGGAGTAAGGAGGGGGGACGGTTGCTGGGGCTGTTGATGTATTCTGTAGGGCTTTACAGAACGTCGTGAAACCACTGGTTTCTCTTCTGAGAGAAAAGATGGGCAAACCTGGAGGGCACCAAACAGACGCCTGACTAAATCTGAACTGGATTGCTCTGGATGCTGTGTGTGAATACACGGGATGGGGGGCAAGGGCAGGAGCCAGGAGATGGGGTTAGGATGCTGCTGTGAGAGGTGATGGAAAGCCTGAACTAGGCTCGTGATGCTAAGATGACCTGCAAATGTCATTGCAATCATCCAAAATGGTGGCCAGAGAAGACAGGAGATAATTCAATTTAGAAACACCTGTATTTGTAAGGGCTTTCCTGGTGGCTCAGATGATAAAGCATCTGCCTGCCATGCGGGAGACTCGGGTTCGATCCCTGGGTCGGGAAGATCCCCTGGAGAAGGAAATGGCAACCCACTCCAGTACTCTTGCCTGGAAAATCCCATGGATGGAGGAGCCTGATAGGCTACAGTCCATGGGGTCACAAAGAGTTGGACACGACTGAGCTGCCACCCTGGGGGTATTTGTAAGACAGGAAGAAGGGAGAAAACCAGAGAGGCTCAGAGTTCCCAGAGTCCAGGTCCCTGCTAGACCCTCCACCTAAATTCTGGTTCAGATGTCAAGACTGATAATGCCACGCACACCCTGAGAGGTTGTGAAAAAGTTAATTGCTTAAATAACTGAGGTCTCTGGGCAGGGGGGATTAGAGCGGGGGGGATTAGAGGCGGGGGATTAGAGGGGAGGGGATTGGAGGGGAGGCTCCTCTCACAGGTCGAAATGGCTTGAGAGCGGAAGGAAAGGAAACTAACTCAGAGTTTTTATTGTGGTTGAGGTTTGGGACCATGGTGAGAATTCTAGTGGGTTTGCAGAGGTTTGTGTGGTTTGAATTTCCCATTGGATCCACTTGCTCTTTCTTATCAACTTGCCAGTTTGTGACAGGCCAGAGAGAGAAAGGTAAGGATTAAAAGCTGTGGGCAGTCAAACATCAAAATTGGAGTCTGGCTCTTTATTATAATCCCTAACCTGGTTTTAAAGGAGTCAGGTCCTTTAAAGGTCCTTCTCCTCCAGAAGAAAGTAATGCCAGAGATAATATACATATTAGAAAAGGATATTTAGTGACTCATTCACTATTTCTTGTTTGTGCTTGTAAATATATTGTAATTGCAAAAATAAAAAAATACAGAAAAGCATAAAACAGAAATTAAAATTCCCTCATAATCTCAACATCCTAAAATAATCACAGTGACCCTTTTTGTGTATTGCCTTCCTGAATAGTTTGATTATCAGAAAAATAAATTTAAAAAATAATAAAGTGAATTTTTTTCTGGTGTACATTTCTTTACATTGACCCCTTTCCTCAATGAAGTCTTTATATTAACTGCTGTTCTCAAACCTTTTTTTTATAGAGAAGTTAATGCTACTTATTCAATTTTGCTTACTGTTTCTAGTGATGCTTTTCAGCCTATTCTCTTGTTTTTTTAAACATGGCAGAACTGAACCTACTGTATTTTTTTAAAGTTGGCAAACCTATGTTTCTTTGTCAGAGAAGTGTTATTTTTACCAGATGTATTTTTATTTTGCTGTCAAGAATCCACTGGAATTCGAACTTGACCTTTACTATTCAATGCCTCTTGGAAAGCTAAGAATCACCACAGGGCCACATGGTTCTACACTGCTCCACAAAAAATACATTGTATATTTGAAAATCCACAGTCTCTTACCACTTTTATCTTTCAGGTGCTTAAAGAACTTGTCAGATTCAAAGGCAGAACCACGAACTTTTATGTTTAAAAGATTTCATGGAAGTTTGGCCTTGGTGCTTCTGAAGTCAGCTAGAACGGGCACTGTAACGCCCACTACTCTCGTCTTTTCATATTCCTTACTGCTGTTCCTCAGAGTACTTTTCATTGCCACAGCCCAGGGACAAATAGGAAAAAGAATTGTGTGTCATGTATTGCTTGTCATCTTCTTTTTTTTTGGTTTGTTTGCTGTGTTCCATTTAGTGAATATCAGCCTACATAGTCAGTTCCATGATAAAGTGAGTGGAGTTGGCTCTGTCATAAGGCGAAGGTGGTCACGGCCTTGGGCTTTGCAAAGAAAACCCTCAAACGTGCGAAGACCTTCAAAGATTTTTGTTCTCAGGGACTTCCCTGGTGGTCCAGTGTGAAGACTGCACCTTTCAATGCAGAGGTTATGGGTTCAATCCCTGGTTAGGGAGTTAAGATTCCACATGCCTTGAAGCCAGAAAACCAAAATGTAAAACAAACAAGATTGTAACAAATTCAACTAAGACTTTCAAAATGGTCTACATCAAAGACATTTTAAAAGAGAAAAAAAAGGACCTTGGTTCTCAAGGTGATCCCAGCAAACCCCTCTGCGTGCATGCCCCGTCACTTCAGTCATGTCTGACTCTTTGCAACCCCATGGACAATAGCCCACCAGGCTGCTCTGTTCATGGAATTTTCCGGACGAGTGGAGTGGGTTGCCGTGCCCTCCTCCAGGAGATCTTTCTGACCCAGGGATTGAATCCATGTGTCCTGCATTGCAGACAGATTCTTTACCGCTGAGCCACCGGGAAAGCCCCAGGAAATCACCTTATGGCTTTTCAAAAGAAGGTTGATCTTGGATCATCGAGATATGTGAATGGGTTTCCACTTCACTTACATCAGCGGACATTTGTATAAAGGATACAATACAAGTATATGTAGATGACGAATTTTTTCAGGGGGAAATGCATTTTGGGCTCTTTGTGGAATGATCGAGAAGAGTGTTTTCTGATACTTTTGCAGAACACAAAGCCTAGAACATTTACTGTTGGCCCTTTACAGGAAAGCAGATCCCTGCCCTGGTCATCCATATTCACACAGAGAGGACTGTTTATGTCAAAGTTTGTTAAAAATTGGTAGTTAATTTGGCATTATAACTACATACATTAATTATAAAAAATAAATTATTGTAAGGTACTGATTATATTTATTGCAAAAATGTCTAGAAATACGGAATATCATTCTCGAGCAAGACATTGGAATCACAGAGTTAAAAAAAAAGCAAGTGACTTTGGAAGAAAGCATGTGGTCTTTTGTTTAACTTATTCTTTGTCATTGTTTTTGTTCAGTTGCTCAGTCATGTCTGACTCTTTGCGACCCCATGGACTACAACATGCCAGGCTTCCCTGTCCTTCACCATCTCCTGTAGTTTGCTCAAACTCATGTCCATTGAGTCAGTGATGCCATCCAACCATCTCATCCTCTGTTGCCCCCTTCACCTCCTGCCTTGAGTCTTTCCCAGCATCACAGTCTTTAACTCATCACATCAGGTGGATAAAGTATTGGAGCTTCAAGGCCTCACTATTTCCTGTACTTGAAATACATTGTGACAAATACCAGCACAAGACCTACTTTAACTTTACGAACAGTATTAAGTGAGCTTAGCTTGGTGTGATATATACAAAGCTATAAAAATCTAATTGTTCTCTCAAGAAGTTAATATTAACATTATTATTAATAATCGTGCTAAGCAGGGGCTGCTGGATCTGAGAATTCATCTTTCACTGGTGTCTTTAAAGCCCATTCATTTGTACTGATATTAAGAAGCAGAAGACATTTTTTTCTTATGTACAAAGAATATTTTGAATTTCCTCTTGTCTTAACTTGATGTATGACACATGAAAAACCTATATGAAAGGGAAATTCAGATTGGGATTTTATTACAGAAAAATGGAATTTTACAAAAAGAAGTTATGTTAAAATATTTTACTTATAGATTACTCTGTACTGTGTGAGACATTTAAAAAAAACTATTAGGTGATTTCTGTGATGTATAATATCACATATTTGTGCTCGGTTGCTCCGTCACATCCAATTATTTGCAAGCCCATGGACTGTAGCCAACCAGACTCTTCTACCCATGGAATTTTCTAGGCAAGAATACTGGAGTGGGTTGCCATTTCCTACTCCAGGGTATCTTGCCGGCCCGGGGATCAAACTTGCCTCTTTTGCGTCTCCTGCACTGGCAGGTGGAAACTTTACCACTAGTGCCACCTTGGAAGCCCACAGCGTTCCCATAAAAGTGTAGGAGCTATGTGTATCTTAAAGAAAGGCACGACCTTGTATCTTTCTACTACACACTAACATCTGTGACATTTATTTCAAATAATTCTGCCCTTACCCAGAAATTCCGTAAGGAATTAGAAAATACACAGACATAAGTTCTTGTTATATTGCATATTTATCATTTTATTCATATTTATTGGGCGTCCCAGGTAGCTGAAAGTGTAAAGAATCTGTGATGCTGGAGACCTGGGTTTGATCCCTGGGTTAGGAAGATCCCCTGGAGAAGGGCATGGCAACCCACTCCAGTATTCTTGCCTGGAGAATCCCATGGACAGAGAAACCTGGCGGGCTCCATTCCATCAGGTTGCAAAGAGTTGGACACGACTGAGCAATTTTCACTTCACTTCACTGCATATTTATCATTCAGTATTTGCTTCATAGAATTTCTATTTTAGTGGACACCCTAAGTTTTTTGTCAAGAAACTTTTAAACACTTTTTCCCATTAATCTTATAAAATTGCTTGGAGAACATAGTTTTTCTAAAGATCTTCTTTTTAGATGTCTTTAGGAAAAGTCTACCTTATAGCTTTTATATTTTATAAATCTTTCACAATATAAATTATTCCCACCTTCCTTTTACCTTTGGCAGCACAATATTTCAGAATTTTCTGGAAAGAAAAAGCTTAAGTCATTTCCCATCATTTCTAGGTATAGGATTAAATTAATCTAACAAAATTTAGAGAAGAAACTCTTCCTTTCATGGAGCTTTTGTGTTCTTTTATTTCCTTTGTACCTGAAATTTATGTGCTCTTGGGGATTTGTAAATCATTTTTGCCATCTACACCACTGATCTCAGACCCTGGAAAAACATTTTTGAGTCTTGATTTCCTTTCCTGCAGCATTTTCAGGATGACAGATTATACTAAGATTATTTTGATTAGAATGTAAATTGGATTATCTGGAATTCTATCAAGTATAGTCATTATCTCCTCTTCTCTCTAGTATCAAGATTAGTACAGTAATGATATACTGATTAGGACTGTACTATACTCATATACTGATATACTGTAATGAGTAACTGATGCTCCTATTTATTACCCCAACATACCACACTGTCCTCTGAATCAAGAAGGTTGCCAGTATGGTTTCAGTAGGTATTTTATTTATACTAATCCTTTAAATGTGTATAATGTTATTTAACAAAGTTCTGTTAGCCAGATTATTCAATTAACTAGATCAGTTCTTTCTTTGCTTTCTGTTGGATAACAGAAAGACTGTCAAATTTTAAGTTTGTTGGATTATTCCACTTTTTCATTTCTTATATGTAAATCCTCTCTTGCATCTTATTCTTTTTTTTTCTAAGTCAAGGTGTATTTAAAGTGAATTTTCCGGCAGCTCTGCACTTGCACCGGAGCGGCTCAATGCCACTGAAGAATAACATACAATGCTGCCAACCGGTCTCATTCAGTTTATGGCCACGAGCTGCAAATATGACCTGGGGATTCCTGGCATGCCTGCTATATTTCTCCAGTCAGTTCACTCTCCCACTCTCTAGGATGACTGCTCCTACACCATCTCCTATCTCCCTTGCCGCTTTCTTCTTTCTCATCAGATGACTTTGCCTTTGGTCATCAATCAGAACAGAACTTCCAATCCTCCCAGCCCCACATCTACTCAGCTACGTGTGTCTGTCCCCACAGACTTGTTTTCTCATCTGTTGAAAATGAAATGCACCAGCTGGGCTCCTACCCGAGGCCAGAGCACCCACGCCTGCTTTGGATTCCACTTACATCCCCTAGCTCTGCTCCTGCATCACCCTTCCCCCTCCAGCTTCCTGAATCCTTCCCTTTGGCAGCCCACATGCAGAAATTTCTTGCTACTAAAAAAGACCCTTCCATACTGCATAACATTCTCTAGCCCCCACCCATTTTTCTGTTCCTTATTGTTCAGTCCAGTCCAGTTCAGTTCAGTTCAGTGGCTCAGTTGTGTCCGACTCTTTGCAACCCCATGAATCGCAGCACTCCAGGCCTCCCTGTCCATCACCAACTCCCAGAGTTTACTCAAACTCATGTCCATCGAGTCGGTGATGCCATCCAGCCATCTCATCCTCTGTCGTCCCCATTGCCTCCTGCCCCCAATCCCTCCCAGCATCAGGATCTTTTCAAATGAGTCAGTTCTTTGCATCAGGTGGCCAAAGTATTGGAGCTTCAACTTCAGCATCAGTCCCTCCAATGAACACCTGGGACTGATCTCCTCTAGGATGGGCTAGTTGGATCTCCTTGCAGTCCACGGGACTCTCAAGAGTCTTCTCCAACACCATAGTTCAAAAGCATCAGTTTTTCGGTGATCAGCTTTCTTCACTGTCCAACTGTCATATCCATACATGACCACTGGAAAAACCATAGCCTTGTCTAGATGGACCTTTGTTGGCAAAGTAATATCTCTGCTTTTTAATATGCTATCTAGGTTGGTCATAACTTTCCTTCCAAGGAGTAAGCATCTTTTAATTTCATGGCTGCAATCACCATCTGCAGTGATTTTGGAGCCCCCCAAAATAAAGTCTGACACTGTTTCCACTGTTTCCCCATCTATTTCCCATGAAATGATGGGACCGGATGCCATGATCTTAGTTTTCTGAATGTTGAGCTTTAAGCCAACTTTTTCACTCTCCTCTTTCACTTCACCTGACATGCCTCTTGAGAAATCTATATGCAGGTCAGGAAGCAACAGTTAGAACTGGACATGGAACAACAGACTGGTTCCAAATAGGAAAAGGAGTATGTCAAGGCTGTATATTGTCACCTTGCTTATTTAACTTATATGCAGAGTACATCATGAGAAATGCTGGTCTGGAAGAAGCACAAGCTGGAATCAAGATTGCCGGGAGAAATATCAATAACCTCAGATATGCAGATGACACCACCCTTATGGCAGAAAGTGAAAGGAACTAAAAAAGCCCTTATGGTTACACCCCTATATTGTCACAGCCACTTGCTCCCCTCTGTGTCTCTTGAGCCCACCCCCATGGATAGATTGCTGTGGGCAAGGCCAGAAACTAGCCTTCCTGTTGCCAATCCAGGTAAGTTTCCGTCCTTACACCTCTGGATCCCTTGGCAGCGATGGATGCAGTTGCTCATCTTGAAATGGCTTTATTCACAGGTCCCACGCTGAGCTCACCGGCTGATCCTTCTCTCCTGTGGCTCCTCGGAGTCCCTCCCAGAGTCTCCATGTTGAGGTACTCTAAATGTTCATTGCTTGCCTTCTTTAATCTAGTCTCACTTTATCCAATGCTTTTATGTACCAACTACATGCTGAAATGGCCAAGGTGGCTCAGTGGTAAAGAATCTGCCTGCAAGGCAGGAGACTTGGGTTTGATCCCTGGGTTGGGAAGACCCCATGGAAGAGGGCATGGAAGCCCACTTCAGAATTCTTGCCTAGAAAATCCCATGGAGAGAGGAGCCTGGTGGGTTATAGTCCATGGGTTCACAAAGAATTGGACACAACTGAGCAACTAAACAACACCACAACAACGATATTTCTACCTCCTATTCTCCCCTGGCTGCAGGCACCCCTTGAATAACTCCACTTAGATGACTGTCAGGCACCTGAAACTTGGTATGTCAGAATGAGGACTCTTGCTTCTTCTCTCTCCCTACTCCCAAACTCACTCCTGTCTCTCCATTTTAGAAGATGGCAACTGGTCTCTCACTTGCTCATGTCAAATATTTAGGAGTCCACAGCCCACATTGAGCAAGCATTACTACTACAGGCAGTCTTTGGAGATATTGCAGGTTCAATTCCAGCCCACTGTAATACAGTGGACATCACAATAAAGCAAGTCATAAGAATTTTTTTGTTTCCCAGTGCATATAAAAGTTATCTTTACTCTATATTGAAGTCTATTAAGTGTGTGATGGCATTGTGTCTTTAAAAACAATGTACATACCTTAATTAAAAGATAATGCTGTTGGGGGCAAAAATGATACTGATAGAATTGTGCAACTCAGGGTTACTACAAACCTCCAATGTATGAAAAATGCAGTATCTTTAAAGCCTAATAAAGTGAAGCACAATAAAATGAGGTATGTCTGTGTCATAAATTCTGAACATTTCTCACCCCAGATTTGCCTCTGTAGGGACCAAGTCAAAGGCCTACTGAACAAGGCTTCTGCCCTTGATCCCTCTGGTCTCTATTCCATGAAGTAGATAGAATAGTCCTGTTAAATTATGAATCAGCTCAAGTTCTCCTGGCCCAGAACCCTTCAGTGACTTTTCATCATATTTGTGTGGTGTGTGTTAAATCGCTTCAGTTGTGTCCGACTCTTTGAGACCCTATGAACTGTAGCCCGCCAGTCTCCTCCATCCATGGGATTATGCGGGCAAGAATACTGGAGTGGGTTGCTATGCCTTCCTCCAAGGGATCTTCCCGATCCAGGAATCGAACCCATATCCCTTATGTCTCCTGAACTGGCAGAAGGGTTCTTTACCACTATCGCCACCCGGTTTAAAACAGGGCCAAATACCCCTTACAGCAATTTGGTCCTGCCTCGTCCCTCTGATTCCTCTTGCTTCCACGCTCCTGTGTGTTTACTTTCCCCCGACAGTTCATAAACCTTCTCGTTTCTCCCAAGATGCACCACGTTTGATCCTGCCTCAGTACCTTTCCATCTGGTGTACTGGCTACCCAGAACACTCCTTCCTCCAGGTATTTCATGACATGTTCTCTTCCCTTTATTTTTCTCTATATTTTATCTTCACTTGAAATGATATAGTGTTTTATTCGAAACTTTCAAGGGCAGAAAGTTTGTCCCTCTTTAGGCACTGCTGTATCTCCACATTTACGAGAGTGTGAGAAACACGATAGGCACTCAGTGAACATTAAATGATAAAAAGGAATCAATGAAATAAGGTATTTAAAGTTTTTTTAGTTTTAGTTCCACCTACTTGTGTACTGGACATTGATCATACTCTTTGAAATGGAGCTTTTGTCACAGGCGTAGTTCTAGCTGTCTGCAACTCTGACCTTTGCATAATCTTTCTGATCTCTGTCAATGTCAATGTCACCTCTTGAGAGTGGCGTGCATGCCCCGTTGGTTCAGTTGTGTCTGACTCTTTGTGACCCCGTGGACTGTAGCCCGCCAGGCTGCTCTGTCCATGGTTTTCCCAAGCAAGAATACTGGAGTTGGTTGCCATTTCCTTCTTGGGGATCTTCCCAAGCCAGGGATTGAACCTGTGTTTCTTGCATTGGAGATGGATTCTTTATCACTGAGGCACCAGGGGAAGCCCCCTTGAGAGTGGTAAGGATTGTAATTAAACAGACCACCTTGTGTTCATCTAAGAGTTTCAAGTCACCCACGGAATAATGTGGTATTTTCGTTGCCTGTATATTTGTTTACCTTTTATTATGAAAATCGGAAAATGTAAAATCATAAAGAAAATAATATACTGAACCCAATTTAATATCACCCAGCTTCAACAATTAATTCATGGTTAAGCTTGTTTCATGTATTGGGTTTTTCAAAAAGTTTGTTTGGGTTTGCTAGCCAGAACTTTTTGGCCAACTCGGTATCTCAACTTCTCACCTCTCCAGGTTAACTTTGAAACAAATCTAGGCATTATCTCATTTCACCTGCAAAATTTGCATCTCTATTGAGTGGCTACATTAAAAAAAAACCAAAAACACACACTTAACCGTAATACTGGTTTCACACCTTAAAATGATCAGTTTCTTAATATCAATAACTATTTAGTCAATATTCACATTTTTCTCATTTTCTTATAAAAATACTTAACAACGTTTGTTTGAATCAGGTTCCAGAAAAAGTGTATTTCTTAATTGTTTGATCTGCCTTTTGTTCCTCGTCAAAGTCCCTGTCTCCTAATTCCCCTCCCCACCCACTCTCTATTTTGCCACTTTTGTGGAAGAAGAAAGGTGTTTTTCCTCATGCAGTCTCCTTTCATTCTGGATTTTGCTGATTGTACCTTCCACATGTTTATTATCACACTCTTGTAAGTGTGGAGAGATAGTGTTTCCTATAAATTGCTAATTATTTGTAGAGCTTTGATCAGAATCAAGTTTAACATAACTTTTAGCAAAACTTCTTCATAGGTAGTGTCGACTTCCAGTTGGAAGTAATAGTAATATCTGGATGTCTCTCTTTTAGTGATGCTGTCAGCCGTTGACATACTACTTAGATTAGCAGCTATCGAACTTTTTGCCTTATGAGTACATTATAGTCTTAAAAATTATTGAGGATCCTGCAGAGCTTTTGCTTTTGAGGATTTTATCTACTGGTATTTACTATTTTAGAAAGTAAAACAGAGAAAACGTTAAAATATTTCTTTGTTTGGGAATTAACTGGCAGTCCAATGGTTAGAACTCCACGTTCTCTCAGCCAAGCGCCCTGGTTTGATCCCTGGTCAGGGAACTAAAATCCCACAAACTTAAAATAGTTGTTTGTTTAAAATAACAATAATCAAACATTATATGTTAACATAAATAGCTTTTATGTGGAAAACTCTATTTTCCAAAATAAAAAATTAGTTAAGAAGAGCACTGTTTAACATATTTATTAATCTCTTTTATTAATCTCTTAAGCCAGACTGCTGGCTTCTTCCTTTTGCTTCTATATTCAATCTGTTGCAATACGTTGCTTTACTTGAAGTACATTAAAAAAAAGAAATCCATCTTCACAAAGAGGTGTTGTTAGAAGTGGAAGGATTATTTTAACACCCTTTTCAGATAATTGTAGATACTCTTCTTGGTACTGTATGAAACCTTGATGAAAACCTTTAGTTTTCTAAAGGTTAGTTGCAATGTGAGATCTAAAACCACATCAATGAACTTTTCCTATTCAGTTACAGATAGGTTTATCTTCCTCTTTTAGTGGATCTCTCAGCAGGCACGATTTTGTGACAATATTTGGAAAATACACTGATATAGGTAGAACTTCTAAATGTGGATGTATTTATTTATTCAATATCAAAGAATCACGTTGATTAATAACCACTGACTATTTTTTTTAAATCTGTGTTTAGAAGCTTTCAAGCTCATGGTGACAAACTAAGGTTTCCATAGGGGGCCCAATTAAATGCAGGTTTCCTTTAAGTTAAAGGTTCAAGAGTGTTCAAGAATTTTAGAGTGTATATCCCAACAGCAAACTTAAACCAAGTAAGAAGAAAGAGG
This sequence comes from Cervus elaphus, assembly GCF_910594005.1. Lineage (NCBI taxonomy): Eukaryota > Metazoa > Chordata > Mammalia > Artiodactyla > Cervidae > Cervus > Cervus elaphus. The sequence continues at coordinate 31,004,585 of NC_057840.1, forward strand.
TGAAAACAAATATATAAAATTAGTCTGTCTCAAAAAAGAACATCTACAACCTCTCAGTCAATAGGGAGCCAAATAGACCTTAGGAAGTAGCCTCACCAAATCATTTGTCCTAAGATCGGATTGGAAATCAACTGCTAGATGGGAACAACTAGTATTTGTTCAGTTTTTGACACCTGTTCATAAACTGAGTGATTTCACGGTTGTGATTAGGTAAATAACTTGCACTTGTCTGAGCTAGCTTTCATCAATATCATTTCACTTGTATTGAGATTATTTTGATTATATCAGTATAACCTAATTTTCAGGTGGTAAGTTAAATTTGCTGATTTAAATGAGAAAAAAAAAAAGCTACTCCTAAGAGCTGTCTATCATTTAACAAAATAGCTTCACCTATCATCTTTACCTTAGGAAATACCGAACTAATTCTTTCCTCCACTTCCTGAGAGCATTTGAAAATATAGAAATTGGGGGGCTTACCAGAGTGGTAAAGAATTAACCTGCAGTGCAGAAGAACTGAGTTGGATCCTTGGGTCAGGAAGATCCCCTGGAGGAGAGCATGACAATCCACTCCAGTATTCTTGCCTGGAGAATCCCATGGACAGAGGAGCCTGGTAGGCTACAGTCCATGGGGTCACAGAGAGTCAGACACGACTGAGCAGCTGAACATCAGGAGAGCGGACCAGAGATAAGAGCATAAGATTGTTTAAAAAAGGGTCTCATTTTATTTTCTATTGCTGTTAATCTCTTGCTTGGCTCTTTCTGTCAGTGATCTCCAGGTCTCTGACTTTTTGAACATTTTTTTTTTTTACCCTTTGTTCCTTTCTTAAAGAAAGAAAGGTCTGTTATAATAGTAATGAATTATCTAATGGAATCCTGCTGCTGCTCCCTACTGCTCCATGTCTCTCCTCCTTTCATATACGTGTTGTCACACACAAGTATAATGTATACAGCTCAGACATATTAACAGACGTCCCCGCCCACCCTGCCCCCAATTAAGTTGCCAACCCAATGCCTGACTCCCAGCCACTGGAGAACAGATTGCCTGTTACATCACTCAAGTCCATTATTCTTTTTTCTCCTTATGGCATATGCTCCTCCTAGATACTTTTCAGCTCGTAGTTTAAACAGAGGCAAGACATATTCTGCATTTTAAGATTAATATTATATATCCTTGACTTTTACAAGCCTAGACACCCTGGGGACTGACATTTAATAGATGTTAATGGAATTTAATTTTTACACACCCTATGTGTGAACATTTATCTTCAAAAAAAAAATGGTGTGAAACTTCATGAAACCTTATGTGGCACCAAGAAAGTTTCAAAACAAATTATTTTTCATTCTATATCCTTAAATCAAGTTATAGAGTCTGAGCAAAGTAGAAAAGCTGTCTTCTGAGATTTAGAATTTAAAACTTGAATATAATTATCATTAATTTATTACACTGAGTATCAACAGGCATTTTGCCAGTTATTACCATTACAAAACAGTTCAAAAGAATGCCTAAAAAGAAACTTCTAGAAACTTTGTCTAAGATAGGTTAAAAAAGAAAACCTATTTTATCATTGATTTTCATCAGGCGAGGGGTCCTCTCTCTGAAAAAAAATCTGGCCCCAAACATTAACTAATAATCAGTACCATAAATGTTTTGGACATTTTTTAAAAAAGAAAGAAATTCTAATAAAGCAATACCACTTGAGAATACTTGTAAAATTATAGGTACTTGACAATGTGTGTTGAGTAAATTAATTTGGTGTTCTAAGGCTGTGCCTAGAAGCATAATAGCCACTTGTATTTTTTAAAGTACATTTTTGTCTGGATGTAGAATAGTTTAATTACAAATTTTGGCTAATGTAATGATTCATGGAATTTGAATAATTAATTAAAGATAGAAGAAAATATCACTGTTATAATCTTAATTCATGAACCCACATACAAAAAAAAAAAAAAAAAAAAAAACTATGGGTTTATTCTCTACATATTTAGAATGCTGAAATCTCTCCAGTTCCAATTAATGAAAAATAACTCTTCTCTTTTTGCTTCAGTGCCTGGCACTGAAGTGCCTACTTAATAAACATTTGATGAGTAAATGAATGATTTTGACAGTAGCCAGGCGCTTACAGCAAAAATGAGGTAATGCAGCGCATTGTGAAGAACTCGTGAGGAAACAGATCTGGATTCCTGTCCCAGATCTGTCACCAACCAGCAGTGTGACCTTAGGTAAGTGACTTGACTTTCAGAGCCTCAACTTCCTTCGTGTAAACATGGATGCTTGAGATGACCTTGAAAGGCCTTCTAGCTCCAAAATACTACAGTTCTAAATCTTTAAAATTGCCTGTTTTACTTTGAATTTTAGCCTTGTGTCTCTCCCTCCCGTTAAACCTACAAAACTTTTGTATTTGAGATTACACGTAGTTGCCTCTGGAACTAAATCTATTTAGAGAGGTTCAATATGCTAAGGCAAGCAGAAGAAAGAGCCTTGAGGGCTCACACATAAAAGGCTTGAGCAAGTGCAAGAAAGGAGAGAGGTTAGTAGAAGTATCTGGAAAGTGTTTCTGTTGTTCAGACTAGTGAAGACTCCACATAGCAGGCTTTCTCTAGAGGTAACAGTAAGTTTTATTTATGACTGATTAGCAAGTGATTAATTTAGAAAAGGCTTCCCTTCCAAAGAGAGTACCAGGATGCTTTATTTTCTAATTGGATACTGACTTGCACATAAATAAAGGGAGAATCACTGCCGCTGGCTGGGGAGACACTTTGACATGGCAGGTTTGTTCTTGTCTCTGCCCTGATTTACTGTATGACCTTGGGCAAGTCATTTATCTTTCCCCAAACCAGTTTCCCTAATTATAAAATGGAAATAAAAACACTTGCTGCCCGTCACTAAGGATTAATGAGCAAGGTGAACATCTCTCAGCTCACAGAGGGGAAAAGGCTGTAGATAAGCAAGCAAAGAACCCCTTGGTAACACTGTTGGATTTTTCATAAGACTGGGGAAAGGGAAAAAAAAATCACAGCAGTACCACCTGGACCTTTCACTTTCCCACTCTAAAAACAAAAGGCATTCCCCTCTTACAACCAGTCAGATGTTTTCTGCATGTTCTCCAGAAGCTTCGTGGCTGAACACAAGCACTGAATCAATGCCTCTGAGTTCTAACCCTCGCTCTCCTGTGAACAGTGGTGACATCTTGGGTGGGAGGAACGGGGATTCGTTTAGGTGGCTTCCTTTCTTCTGTAGGATCTTGTTGTTTAGTCACTAAGTCGTGTCTTGCTCTTTTGTGACCCCAGTGTACCAGGGCCCACTAGGCTCTTCTGTCCATGGGATTTCTCCAGCAAGAATACAGGAGCGGGCTGCCATTTACTTCTCCAGAGGCTCTTCCCATCTCAGGGATCGGACCGCTGTCTCCTGGAAGATTCTTTACCACCAGAGGAGCCCCATCCTGTATAATAATATGATACTTACCATATATACAGAGAAATGTGTAGGTTCCTGGCATATAGGAAGTTTCAAATAAATATCTGTTATAACTTCTTTTCTCAGCAGCATTCTTCAAAGTGCTGGAATATTTGCCTCCTACAAGTCAAAGGTCCTTATGAAACAGTGTCTGGGTACAAGGGTGAATCTGATGCAAAAAATAAATATTAGTATTTTAAAGGGGGGCCAGGAACTAGTATAAAACCTTGAAGCTACTTCTTTCGCTGAAATAAATCAAGTTTGGGGCCACTTGAACGCCTTAAAATTCAGCCACGCGATCGCTAGGGGGCACTGTGAGTCCGCCTCGGCGCGAGAGAGGCGGCGAGCCGCCATGGGCGGAAAGGGGCTTAGTGCTTCCAGCGCCGAAGCGCGCAAAAGACGAGCATCCTAACAGAGCCGAAGACTCCAGCTCGAGCTCCGGAAGGGGTGACCCAGAGTGGATGGAGAAGGGCTGCTTGCAGCCCCACGGCTCTCCGCGCTCGATTTCCCACCTCCCACGAGGTTCCTTCCAGGCAGATCCTTCTGGCAACTGTTCTTAATATGCTATTCCCGAGGCTTGGGAACCCGGGTCATCCTCTTTCCTTCGCCCCCAACTATAGGGAATATTTTGGGTGTAATTAGGTGCGTTAGTTTCCCGCCTTAAAGGGCAAAAGCTATTTGATTCTTTAAGGGGTCTATATCCCCAAAGGGGTTAAGCTCTTCTGATTTATGTAAAGCGGACCCTCTCCCCGCCCTAAAGACCAAATGTGCAGGTCTGGAAACGTCACTGAAATCGTCGTGGTCCACCCCCAGGGTCGGGGCTTGTGGCTGGCACGCCCCCATGGAGACTCCTGGAGAAAAGTCCAGTTCAGGTCCTGAAATGGCTCAGGTGCGAAGCTGAATCGCCCATCCCCGAAAAGAGAGGAGACAGTGACCCTGCCCACCGAGTACCTAGACCCAAATTTCCCGAGCCCAAGAGGTCAAGACACTCAAGAAAACTCGGGCGAGGTACTAGGGCTGTTCAACCTGCTCCTCGGGTTAGGCCTGTTCAGGTATTGATCACGAAAGAGACAACTCGGTAGATTTCGTTCTTCCCAAGAGAGAAAGTGTGGCGGGCGGAGGTCCGCGCGTCTCCTCTAACGCGAGCTGGGTGGTGGTGTATCGATGTCCATGCGATCCCGGGGCGGGAGGCGTGCGCTCTGCTCCCCAGGCTCCAGGACTGAACACATCGAAGTGTCGTCCTTGGAGGTCAGAGCCACTCGGGGAGGCCGGGCAGGATGCTGGGTGGTGGCGGTGGGATCAGAAGGAAAGCGTAGTGGACACGAGGGTGAGAGGACCCGGTGAGGGACCGCAAGGCATGCGCCAGCCGAGGGAAAGCACAACCCAACCCAAACTTTCGCGGACCCCGGGGTCTAGGAAGCGCGAGCCAGGCAGAAGCACCAGCCTCTTCCGCCGCCCGGCGCGAGGAGGGGCCGAGCGCAGCGCCGGCTGGAAACGGGCGGTCCCCGCGTCGCGCCCACCCGCCGAGCCAAAGCGCCGCTGCTCCTGGCGCTGAGCGGCGGTCCACCTGAGAAGCCGGACCGCCGGGCTCCGGCCTGCGCGCGGGCTCGGACGAAAGGGGGAATCCAACACGGATCGGGAAACGAGAGGGGAAACTTGACCTCACAGCCTCGCCCTTGGGCGGCCCGCGAGCGCGCAGGCTGGAGTCAGAGAGGCTCGGGAAGAAGTGAGCGCAGAGATTTCCACGGGCTAGAGAAAACGGATTAAAAAGACACGTAAAAAGCCACCCAAGGCGGCCGCTGGAGCCCGGCAGTTTGGAAGCCCACCCCTTTTCCCGCTAGGAGGACAACCGTGACTCGCACTCGCGGAGACCAGGCGCTCCTGGGCGGCCGCGCGTCTGCGCGGAGGAGGTTCCTCTCCAACGCGGGGCGCGCATTCAGACGCCCACGGCGGCGGCCAGGGATTGAGATGCGGGGCACAGCCGGGGGACCGTCCCGGCTGAGGAAGGGCCGGGGCGGAGTCGGGCACCGCTGACCTCGCGCGGGTCCGAGGGGTGTGCCCGGGCCCCGCCCGCCTCCGCCCCCTCGCGCGCCCGCCGTGCGCCCCTCCCCGCGGCGGCGGCGGCGGCGAATCCAGGGGCTGCGTGGAGCGGCTCGCCCAGCCGCCAGTGCCTGCAAGCTCTGGGTTGCTTGGGGAATTCACTTTGCTGCTTTGCCGCTACTCCCTTCTCAGGCTTCTGATGGCTTTCTGTCCCCCGCCCTGTCCTTCTCTTTAAAAGGAAAACTTTACCGAGATTTCTTTTTCCCATTTGGAGGAAGAGGATTAAAAGTTCTCAGAACTGGTGCCGCTCGGGCGCGGGGACGCTGTTTGCCGGCGGGGTTCCGGTGCCACCATGTGCACCAACATAGTTTACGAGTGGCTGAAAGCGCTGCAGCTCCCGCAGTACGCCGAGTCCTTCGTGGATAACGGCTACGATGACCTGGAGGTGTGCAAGCAGATCGGGGACCCGGACCTGGACGCCATCGGGGTGCTGGCGCCCGCGCACCGTCGCCGCATCCTGGAGGCCGTGCGCCGGCTGCGCGAGCAGGACGCCGCCGCCGCCGGCCTCTATTTCACGCTGGAGCCGCAGCCGCCGCCCGCGCCACCCGGGCCGTCCCCGCTCGCCATCCCCACCCGCCGCCGGGGGGAGTCTTGCGGCGGCCCGAGCCAGGGCCCCCGCGGGGACCCCCGCGGCCAGACGACCGCCCCTCGCGGCAGGGAGCTGGTGAGCTACCCGAAACTGAAGCTGAAGATCATGATCCGGGATAAGCTCGTCCGCGACGGTATTCACTTGAGCAAGCCCCCGTACTCCCGCAAGGTAAGGAGCCGCCGCCCGGACGGCGCGGGGCGCGGGGCGCGGGGCGGGAGGGACCCGCCGGAGGGACCCGCCCAGCCGCTCGGCTCCGGCTTGGGGCAGCCCATTCCGGGAGACGACGCGAGACGAGGATGCTTCGGGTGTTTGGGATCCTTTTCTGTGCTCTTTCTGTCTTCGCTCTTTTATTCCCTCCTTCCTGGTGTTAAGACAGGACCTCTCACCCAGGTGTTAATAATTCTCCGCTAGGACCAAGTCCCCCGCGTAGTCTCGGTCAGCAACTGGACGCTCGGTGCTCCCCCGTGGGGGCCCCGGGCAGTTCTTAATAGCCTCGGTGTAGTTTTGGGTCTAGGGGTACCAGAAGAATGGTTACACCCCACGTGGTTCTCGACCTTTCTTTTTTCTCGTTTTTCTCCTTGCCTTTTCGAGAAGCTGCCAAGGGAAACTGGCCAACTCTTTTCATCAAAGAGTAAGAATTGATGCCCTGTTGCTCTCGATTCCATTCAGTCGAATCCCAGCACTGCTGCACATTTGGAACGTGAATGGCTGACCTGAACAGTGAAGGGGGAAAGTTAACAGAAAGCCAAGTCGGTCCACTTGGGATAAGTTCCTTCAACTTAGGCAGAGGGAGGTAGTGGGTGCCCAGGACGTTGGAGGTCCTGGGACCACTGAAGGCGCGCTGCTCCGTTCTGTGCTGGGTCACGACCAGTTTGGTTGATTATTAATTCAGATGAGATGAAGCAGGTGCAACGGACTTCTCAGTGGATTCCAATGTGGGAAAGGAGGGCACAACCCAAGGAAGTGAGATTTTCCGTCACCAGTGAGGAATTCCCTGGGGAAGGAGCCTGGAAAGAAGCAGGGAAGTTGTGGCAGCCGCTGTGTGAGGAAGGCTGAACTGTGGCTTTGGGCGTTTAATGATTCACCGCAGAAAGTCTCGCAGAAAGAGCTCGGCCTCCAGCTGAGACTGTTCAGTTTAGGCTTCTGCAGCCTTCCAGGTAGAGGGGTCCTGACTTGAAAGGAGGAAGTAGACAGGACAGGGAATCCTCAAGCCTGCTCGGGGTTACTGCAGGAAAAGGAGCGCCTCAGCGGGAAAGTCAGGACAGAGAGAAGCCCGGGGGAAATGATGGAGGGGCTGCTGCTGCTGGCGAGGAGTGAACACCGCGTGCGAACAGGGCCAGGCGGATAATCCACACGTTGCGTGCTTGTTTGGGGCGCGTGCATTGCTTTATCGTCTGAAGACCATAATGTCTGCATTCAGGGAAGTTTCAAAGAAAACTCTGTAAAAAGTAGACAACAGTATGTAGGGTAGAGGGGAATAGAAGGTTTAATATTATCCATATGTTGTCTTGTTAGGCAGTTCAGATAATCTGATTAAGAGTACACTTGTTTTATAAGAAGTATGTAAAGAGGGTAAAGAGGGCAAGTCTGGAGGACAGGTTGCCTCCAGTTAAACATGTATTCCAGTTACCCACTCTGTGTTTCTGATGTGTGCCCCAAAGAGTACAATGAAGAGGAGGATGCAGTTTTCTCAGGCATATAGAGTTAGAGATCCACACTGTGTATACATAGTGACTTTGACTGTCCGTGTGTTATAAACACTCATTCTTGGAGACAGAGGGTCAGAGGAGTTCAGGCCGCTTGGACTTCTGTGATAACAGCCCAGGAAGTGAGCCCAGCTTGGGCTGAGAGAGTGTGAGCCCCTGGGCGCATGGTGAGAGCGCAGGGCAGGTCCTGGCCGGACAGGGATGCCAAGAACAGGTTCATGTCCATCGGTCTTGCCTATGCTTCGGGAGAGCTGGGTGCTAGGCTGGGAGGACAGGGGAGACGCTGGGCTGCAGGCGAGGTTGATGTGCAGGAAGTAGCACATTTTGATTCTGATGCTGAAAAAGACAGACTATCAAACTTAGAAGCTAAAAAGAATCAGTGGAGGAGGATTCTAAGGGCATGAGTGTCCTGGCATCGGCTTTGGTCTGTGCATTCCTGCCTAAATCAGTGTATGATACGGTAATACATTTGAGTAAGAGCAATTTATTGAAGAAAATTTCAGCTTACATTGTAGTACAATTTGCTTTCCATGTAAATAATAATTTTGGTCAACTTATATATAAACCCAATAACAATAATGTTTGATAATAAAAATGTACCCTCTTTCACTTTCTATGCATATGTAATTCTCTTTCTCAAATTGAAGAATAAAATGGGGCCAGAATGTTTTTGTACCTCCTCCACTGATGCTCCCAACTGGGGACCAGAAAATTGTGGCTGACAAATTTAATTCTAAAAAAATTCTATTAACTTTATATATTTTTTACAAGAAAAACATACACTAAATTATAAATAATTATACTTAGAAAGCAAAATATACTTAGTATAGTCCAAACTGAGCATGCACGTGTATAGTGCCAGATTATGTTGGTCATTCTGAATTTGTTGCTTATGTGTCCATTATCTCTTTCAGTTTTGGATTTTAGTTTATTTAAGATGTTTTCAGATGCAGCTTGTTTCTTTGCAGGTTTAGGACTCCTTTTTAAAATGTGATCCAATTTTTAATTTCTTCAGATTCCTTGGCTCTGTCATAATCAGAAAATATAATATTTATTATGTGCATTTGGAATTCTGCTTATTAGAGAGGCCTCACCTGTCCTTTATAGTCTCTGCATGGCTGATCCTTGTAATTTTTTTGTACTGTGGTGAGATTATTAGATGGTTTGAAAGCAGATTTTACCAAGGGTGATCAAGGCAGGAAGAGTGAGCCCTTACAGAAGGAAGTAAGTTGCAGAATTTCCCCAAGAATTACTTGAAAGGACTGTATAGGATTGTGGTATTTGCCTCAACAACAGTTAATGTTACCAGGAACTCTGCGACACTGTTGTGTTCATTACATCTTAGCAACAGTTGTCAATTTCCTTTTTTAGGTCAGTTAAAATGTAAGAAAAGTAAGTTTCTCTTTGTTTTGCAAAGGCAGTCTAGCTTTGGAAAACCAGGAACTTGGAAAGAGCGCTGCTTAAAATCTAAAACCATTGAAGGACTCCCTCCTTTGCCCTGTCCTTAGCTTCTCTGACTGTGGTGATTTTCTACCTTCATGAAATGAGGACATATTTTCACAAAGTAAGGATTAAGTAAAGCTTTGTGTAAGAATGAAAGGAAGTGAAGTTGCTCAGTCATGTCCAACTCTTTGCGACCGCATGGACTGTAGCCCGCCAGGCTCCTCTGTCCATGGGATTTTCCAGGCAAGAATACTGGGGTGGGTTGCCATTTCCTTTTTCAGGGAATCTTCCCAACCCAGGGATCAAACCCAGGTCTCCCTCATTGCGGGCAGACGCTTTACCATCTGAGCCACCAGGGAAGCCCTTTCTCATTACTTTACCAAGCTTCTCTCTGCGGAGGCTCTGCCAGGCTCCAGGTTACTGAGATAGGCAGAATGCACCAGCCCTGCCCTCAAGGAACTTGGGATCTGGTGGGGAAGACAGAATCGAATGAACAACGATGATAAGGTGTGCTGACTGCTTTCATGGGAGGCACATGAGCCACGGCCAGGTGCTTCCAATCTGGTCTGTGGGGAGGCGGGACCATGACAGGCTTTCTAGAACTGGTCTTTAGTCTGAGAACTGAAGGATGCAGGGGCTAGCCTGAAGGAGAGGAGGGACCTAAAGGGAACAAGTGTTCTAGGCAGAGAGAATGGTGTGCGCAAGGGCCAGAAAGCGAGGGGATGGCACCATCCAGCAGGGCAGAGGGGATGTAGAGGGATTCAGTCTGGCTGGAGCCCAGAGTGCTTGGAGGAAGTGGCAGGAGGTGGAGACAGGCGGGGCTGGTCCTGAATGGACTTGGACCATATCTCAAGAGGGGAGCTATTGATGGATCCTGACCAGAGATGGACCAAAGGATTAGGATGAGGTTACAGTGTCAGGAGACACGTGCTACAGCCTGGACTGCTTGGCGACAGCAGGAAGCACCGTGGAGGTAAGTGAGACGTAGAGTTGCCAGGATTGGATGGCCGTTTGAATGTCAAGGGTGAGAGGGGAGGGAGGTTGAGATGACAGGTAGAGTTCCAGTCTAGGGTTGCGATACCCTCTCCTGAGTAGGGAACCCAGAAGAAAAGCAAGTTTGGAAACAAAGATGTTGCCTTTGGGTTTAAACACACTGAGTGTCCAATGCCGGAGGCATATTTGTACATATTTATCTAGTTAACAGTTAGAAATATGGCTATGGAGCAGAGAAAAGATGCTGGGGCAAAAGATACAGATTTGGGAGTTGTGCCTGTGTTGAAACCACAAGTATGAGTGAGCTGTAGAGGGGGAAGAGAGAAGGGACCCGGACAGAACCCCGGGGAACACCAGGATTTGAGAGATGGGCAGAGGACAAAGAACCTTGGAGGGAGGTGAAAGGGTGAGTCATCAGAAGCAGTGATGCTTCAGGGAGGAGGGACTGGTCAGGAGGTCAGAGTGGGATCAAGCAGGATAAGAACTAAATGTATCCGTGGGAAGTAGCAGCCATACCAGCAGGGACCTCTGAAATAGCAGGTTAAAGTGATGGACCAATGAGAGGATGTAAAAGTGGGAGCACAAACAACTTTTTCTTTTTAAAGACTTAATTTTTTTAAAGAGCAGTTTGTTTTTTTTTTTAAGTTTTTAAAATAAGATTCTTGTATGTGGGCCGTTTTTAAAGTCTTTATTGAACTGGTTGCAATATTGACTCTGTTTTATGTTTTGGTTTTTCTGGCCATGAGGCATGTGGAATCTTAGCTCCCTGATCAGGGAGCAAACTCATATGCTCTGAATTAGAAGGTGAGGTCTTAACCACTGGACCATCCTGGAAGTCTCTAGAAGAGCAGTTTTAAGTTCACAGCAAAACTGAGAGAATGGTACAGAGATTTCCTATATACCCCTGCCCCTACACAAGCATGGTTGCCTCTCTTATCCGCATCCCCCACCAGAAGTGGTACATTTATTAGGATTGATAAACTGACATCAGTACCTTGTAATCATCCAAAGTTCAGATTTTACATTAGGGGTCACTGTTGATGGTGTGCATTCTGTGGCTTTGGACGAATGTATACTGAATGACATACAGCCATCATTATGGTATCAAGCAGAGTATATTCACTGCCCTAAAAATCCTTTGTGTTCTGCCTATTCATCCCTCTCTTTCCCAACCCCTGGGGACAAATGATTTTTTTTTTGCCATCTCCATAGTTTTGCCTTTTCCAGAACATCACATAGTTAAGAGTTCTGTAGCCATTTCAGATTGGTTTCTTTCACTTATTAGCGATAGGCATTTATGATTCCTCTGGGTCTTTTCATGGCTTGATAGCTCATTTCTTTTTAGTGCTGAGTCATATTCCATTGTCTGGATGTACTGCAGACAACTTTTTAACGAAGTCAGACTGAGGAGATAGAACTGAAGCTACATCTGGAGGAAGAAGGGGGAATTTGGGTCAAGCGAGGAGTTTTGTGGATTTGTATTTTTTTCAAGAATTAGAGAAGCTATAGCATGTGTTAAATGTTGGTGGGAGAACATCGGGGAGAGGGAGCCTGTGATGGAATGGGAGAAGGGAGATGACCCAAGAGATCAAGGAAGTGGAGGGAATTGTGTCCAGAGAACTGGGAGGAAAGGGGGAGGAGATAATTTCTCCATGACAGAGGGGTGGTTGAGGAGACTGGGAACTTTGTTGCAGTGACATTGAAGTGTCTTCCTTTCTCTCTCTGCCCACATGATGCCAGTGGGGGAGATGGAGAGAGTACAGATTTTTGGCAAACATAGATAAACATTAGGTATTTTGAATCTGGTGTTTAGGCTGTTGCTTCTGCTTAGTCACTTCAGTTGTGTTCGACTCTTCGTGACCCCGTGGACTACAGCCTGCCAGGCTCTTCTGAAAACGGGAGTGAGTTTCCATGCCCTCCTCCAGGGGATCTTCCCGACCCAGGGATCGAACCTGGGTCTCCTGCATTGCAGGCAGATTCTTTACTACTGAGGCACAAGGGAAGCACCTTTGCCTGAATAGAAATATTATAGAACAATGCTAAAAGGATTTATATAAGTAAACATGAATAGAAACCACACTCACTATTCATATATTTGTGCTGCAGGTTGCAGGTTATAGGCTATGTATGATGTTGTGTTGTGTAAGTTTATGCTTGTGCATGGGGGTTATGGTGGATGTGGGTGGTTCAGTTCAGTTCAGTTGCTCAGTCGTGTCTGATTTTTTGTGACCCCATGGACTGCAGCACGCCACGCTTCCCTGTCCATCAACAATTCCTGGAGCTTGCTCAAACTCATGTCCATCCAGTCAGTGATGCCATCCAACCATCTCATTGTCCCTTTCTCCTCCTGCCATCAATCTATCCCAGCATCAGGGTCTTTTCCAATGAGTTAGTTCTTTGTATCAGGTGGCCAAATTATTGGCGTTTTAGTTTCAGCATCAGTCCTTCCAATGAATATTCAGAACTGATTTCCTTTAGGATTGACTGGTTGGATCTCCTTGCAGTCTAAGGAACTCTCAAGAGTCTTCACCACCACCACAGTTCAAAAGCATCAGTTCTTCAGTGCTCAGCTTTCTTTATGGTCCAACTCTCACTTCCATCCATGACTACTCGAAAAACCATAGCTTTGACTAGATGGACTTTTGCCGGCAAAGTAATGTTTCTCCTTTTTAATATGCTGTCTAGGTTGGTTATAGCTTTTCTTCCAGGGAGCAAGTGTCTTTTAATTTCATGGCTTCAGTCACCATCTGCAGTGATTTTGCAGCCCAAGAAAATAAAGTCTGTCAATGTTTCCATCGTCCCCGCATCTACTTGCCATGAAATGTGGATGGTGGGGGACTGTGAAAGTATCTTGTTTTCTAGCAGACTTGGGAAAGCGGAAGGGGAGCTCTAGGGTAGATCATGGATGGAGCAGGTATATGGATTTCACTGGAAAATACTTCCTTGCCACAAGCTACCAACTAGAACTGTTTGAGTTAGTATAACCTTACCTAATAATACTATAGGAATGTTAAACTTCATTCACGCCTCAGACTTTCATGGTAATAGGGCTATTCACAGGTGTCTGGAAGAGATGGCTTGGGATGGAGCTGTTTGGAGAGACAGGGAGCATGAGGGCTTCTGTGTCTGGCACCAGGGTAAAGGATATAGAAGAAATATTTAGAAAGAGAGAGGTTGGCACAGATAGGCCTGTATCCTTTGGAGTTGTGCCTTGGGTCCTGGCAGAAGCTGAAATGACAATAAATATCCCTTCTCCCAAGAATTTCTGCCTTTATGAAGTTCCTTTGGACAGACTGGAGGTTGGCAAATTTCAGTTTTTTCTAATCAAATCAATATCATCAGTATCCTCAATCTGGGCAAGAGAAGATCCTTCTAGGTTTTTTTGTTTGTTTGTTTTTATTCCCTGAGAAGAATACTGTGGATAAAAGAGAGAGAAAGGAGACAGGAGCTTGTGTGCTGATGGGGTTGTCCATTTCATCATGCTCCTCATAGTTTAATTTCTATGGGTTTTCAGCATCCATGGACCTTCGGCCATCCATCCATCCATGCATCCGTCAATCCATCCATCCTACTTGATGAACGTTAATCAAATGCCATGTGCCAAGACCTTGGCTTTACAGCAGAGAGCTAGGCAGACATCCTCCTGCTTCCTCTTTAATGGACCTTGATGTGGAGCATCCACCCGACATGGAATGGATGCACCATGTAAAAGCTGAATATTACTTCCAAAAGTTAGCGAGAATTGGAGAATTTTATGCTTGTGTTTATTTCAGATGTTGTGTTTCTTCATTAAGTAGTATCAAAGAAGAACGAGGACTTAAAGTGCTATTCTGGCAGGTCATTTGTAAAGAAGATATTGGCAGCAGGGCCAGGATCAGGGTAAGGCAGGTAGGGTGCCAAGGTGCAAAATTGGAGAAAGGGATCACCCTCAGGGTTGCGCCAGTCTGGGCAGTCTGCCATTAACAAAATCAATCCCTTACCAGGAAATACTGGATATTCATGGGCATTGCAGGGAGCCTTCAGGTCAAACACTGGGCAGTCACCTACCCTTTGGATACTCAGCCTGCCCTCAACAGCAGGGCGCTGAGAGCCTAGTTAGAGAACCGAGCTCCCAAACTAAGAGGACATGGTTTCTATGGTGATGGCAGCCCATGGAGGTCACCTAGGTGAGAGAGGCTGTGGGTGCCTGTTACTCCTCTGTTGACATGATGGTCCAGTGGTTAAGAGCACAGGCTCAGAACCAGACTACAGAGTTCACATCCCAGCTCTGCCCCATGCAAGGTCATCTTTGGCTCCTCTCTCTGCTGTGTGCCTAGTCACCCAGTCTTGTCTGATTCTTGGTGACCACATGGACTGACCTGCCAGGCTCCTCTGTCCATGGGATTCTCCAGGCAAGAATACTGGAGTGGGATTCTGTGCTCTCCTCTGGGGGATCTTCCCAGTGCAGGAATCCAACCTGAGTCTCTTGCGTCTCCTGCATTAGCAGGTAGGTTCTTTCTGAGCCACCAGGGAAGCTCAAGAATACTGGAGTGGGTAGCCTATCCCTTCTCCAGGGGATCTTCCTGACCTAGGAATTGAACCAGTGTCTCCTGCATTGCAGGAGGATTCTTTAGCAGCTGAACTAACTGGGAAGCCCCTCTCTAAAAAGTAGTAATAGTGGTGACTCTTAAGGTGATTGGTCCTTGTACAGGTGGTACTAGTGGCAAAGAATCTGCCTGTCAATGCAGGAAATTTAAGACATGTGGAGTCAAACCCTGGGTCAGGAAGATCCACTTGGAGGAGGAAATGGCAACCCACTCCAGTATTCTTGCTTGGGATAATCGCATGGACAGAGGAGCTTGGTGGGCTGTAGTCCTTAAAGTGATTAGATGAGCTGATACCCTTGAACTCATTAGAACAAAATTTCTATCCGTTTCTTAGGACTGTGATCATAAACTCCCACAAACTGGATGTGTGAAACAGTAGGAATTTATTCTCTGCCAGTTCTGGAGGCTAGATGTTCAAAACTAAGGTTCAGTAGAGTCTTGTTCGAAGATCCTAAAGGTCTGCACTGATTTACCTACAGGTTTCCCCAAAGCACCTCCAAACAGCGCATCTCTCCCTGCCAGTGAGAAGACAGGCACTGCTGGAGCACGTGCCCAGATGCCTAAGCTGTCTGCATGGCAGCCTGGACCTGGTGCCCACCTCCCCTTGCCCTGAAAGTGCAAGTGTCTGTCGCTAAGTTGTGTTTGACTCTTTACGACCTCGTGGACTGTAGCCCACCAGGCTCCCCTGTCCATGGAATTTCCCACCAAGAATACTGGAGTGGATAGCCATTCCCTTCTCCAGGGGATCTTCCCAATCAAGGATCGAACCCGAGTCTTCTGCATTGCCGGCAGATTCTTTACCGTTTGAGCTCCCAGGGAATCCCTTGGTCTGGGCCCCACTCAAAACTAGCAGATTTGGGGGGTCTTTTGGTAAAAGGGCTGGAGCAACACATCCAGAAGGGGCATAGGTTTTCCCCAGAATCCAAAGGGGCACTGTGCCCCTTCTTTGATTGTCAGAGCAGCCAGATGCAACAGCTCATCCTTACTTTAGATAGGATGTCTCAGAATAACCCACACCACTGGACCCCTGAGAGTTGCACTGAGATAGAAAGCCCCTGGATTTTTGTTGGATTTCCCACTTTCTGACATGCAGAAGTCTTATAGTACATCTAGAGTAGTTGCCACATCTAGCCCACTAGGTTCAAGCAGCGTGATGTCATGAGTATAGTGGACCAGTGTGTTATTTTTTGGAAAGGAAAGGCATTTGGAAGAACGTTGCCCATGGTGAGGGCAGGTACATCCAGGACCATGATAGTTACCACTTTTCAAGGTCGTAGTCTGTGTAGAGCTAGAAACAGCATTGAATCCTTGGCTTGTAACTAAGGCTTATTACTGCTACTGCCAGCACATGAACTAAAGGTTTATAACAGTTATTTTCTCAGGTTTATGAAAAATGTTATTTCAGAGCAAACTGCTGCTTTGGGCTTGAGGAGGTCTGGGTGAAGTAGGAAGAGAATCCTTGTTTTCCATCAATATGAAAAGTATTAAGGACAAGGAATTGTGGATCATGCCAAAAGGCATTAAGTATACAATCTGTCTTACATAGAGACTAAGTGATATCTAATAGTTTAAACAGATTTCATTACCGCTTCTAATTGAAATAAATGGTCTGATGAGCTCTTAAAACCTTCCTATTATGTTTCCATAAAGTTATAAATACTAACAAAATAAGATCTACCACATTTGGAACATGCTCAAAAGACAAGGAAAACAATTCGTGTGTATTCTTTACCAAAATCCTAATGAACAGATATTCCGATTTTAAGGTATTTTTCCTAGAGCATAACTTTATAACGAGACTAAAGATGAACCTGTTGATTGGACACCTGTATTTTTTCAGCATTCTACCTCTATTTGACAAGATTATTTTAAGCAAAAGTCAGAGAATAATACACAGTATTTATTTTCTTGATTTTTTTTTCGTTTTAAAGAGTTAACAAAATAAGGAATGCATTTCAGTTTTCAAGAATTCAAATGTAGTAAAACCATTCCATCTATGAAATAGAATTTGCACTTAACCAATTTAACATACTACCCCCTTGTAGTCTGTACCAGTTTGTACTGTTTCCCTGTTTTGACTTTTCAACACAAGTGAAAACTCTTTAAGTGGTCACGTGAGAATAATAGAATTGAACTAATTCAAGTCTTGTTTGTTTCTGAACAAATCATGGTGCTATCATTGTTTACTTTCAGTTTTTTGTTTGACTTATTCATGTAGTATCATGGGAGAGACATGACCACTTTTACCAACTTATTTTAGAAAAGGACTCTTACAACCAAGTTTGTGGGTTGGTACCAGTCATATAACCAGGAGTTCTCTGAATTAACTCCCATGTGGAACACAATGCTTATAAAACGACAGGCAATAAAAGATGCTAGTTTGAAGGGAACGTAATACCATTATCACTTGACAATAACTGTGACAGCTAGAAGTTAGGCCAGCAAAAGATTTTTTCAGGGAGAAATGTTGTATCACTGACATTGTTTAGAGTTTCTATAGGGCATGCTCATAATTCAGAGTTTCATTTTCTTTTAAGGGCCTTTCTTTGCCTGCCCCTCTCTCTGCCCTGTCCTTGGAAGACATAAAGAAATATGATCTTTTCAGTTTAAGAAAAGTTATTTATTTTGTTAAATGGTGGCAGTATATATCTCAAAAGACTGTAGTGTGAATTACATGGGATAATATTTATAAGGTTACTTTGTAAATTCTAAAAGAACTATACAGATTTAAAGTGTTCTTATGATAGTGCATAAATCATTATGTTTCTAATACAATTTTTAAAACATTTCTGATTGAAAAGTGAATACACTGAATTGAGAAAATTTGGAGAACACTGAAACAGATTGAGAAGAAATTTAAAATGGTCTGTACAGTTTCTAACCCTCATAGTGTATTTCTTTAAAAATCATCCTTGAATTAGAATTTCTGTCTTGTACACATGCACAAATCTGGTATTGGATAAGAATAAGGGTAAGGCTATTCTTGTGTTAGCAGATATCATTTGAAAAATGATTTTAATACTAAGACATATTCTATCTTAGTTTAACACCATAATTAATTCAGTCATTTTCTTATTGGGTTGAAGCCTTACCCATGTTATTATTGATTATTTTAATTTCTTTGTAATTTGAAAATGTCATGTTTGAGAAGTAGTATTTCATCATTCTTTGAGTGATATTTCTTAGATTACCAATCAACATAGTTTTGTATTTGTGGCTTTTATATTTATAATTATGTACTGCTTTTTAATGGTGTTTGCCTCTTTTTTTTTTGTTGGTTAAACCATTTCCAGTTGCTTTGCAAGAATTCTTTCTATATTAAGGAAAATAATCATTGTTGCATAAAGGTTGCAGAGGTTTTTCAGAGTGTTGGTTTAGCTTAGAATTTTATGATTTATTTTTGGATGTCCAAAATTTTTAAACTCTTATGTATTCTACCTTATCAATAATTTTAGTTGTTTCTTTCAGACTGAAGGAATATAGGGGATACAGATTTAGAATTGAACTTAAAGTCTTTTTTTTTTTTTTACCATTTACTTGGACAAATTATTTAATCTTTCTAAAAGTGAGTTGTTCCATCTTAAAATGGGTAAACTATCACCCACTTCTTAAAGAGTGTTGAATACAGAGACAATATATGAGAAACGCCTCAGAGAGTAACTGACGGATAGTAATTCCTCAAAACATCTGGCTAATGTTTGTGGTATAATACAAAACCGTATGATTATGAGGTTATTCTTAATATGAAGACTTATCTTAAATTATTAGTTTATGTCCTTGTGATTCTGTTGAGGCTAGTTGTTCTTTTCATAATTTCAAAGAGTTTTTAAAATATCTATAACATGTATACTTTATTTGTCTGGTATAACAGTTGAAAATATTTTGCCCAATTTACCATTTGCTTTTTATGTTTTCCTCTTTTTATGAATGAAGAAATATAATCAATCTCTATTTTCATGATTACTTTTATCCTTATAATATTTTATGATAATATCCTTATAGTATTTGTAATTAGTTTATCCTTAAATTCCTTCTCTGTTAAAAATCAGTTAATATTTACCTATATCTCCAATCAATTTTTTTGGTTTCAGGTTTACATCAAACTCTCTAATTCATCTGAAATTTATTTAGGGATATGATATAAGATAAAATTCTAATGTTTTATGTAATCTGATATAGACAAAATTTTATCACCTACTTCACAGGAATTATAGCTTTTATTCGTCTGTTCTGGTCTTATTGCATTGGCTAGAGTTTATATGGCAATGCTAAATAATAATGCTAAGTAGGTGTTTTTGTCTTATTCCAAATTTTAATGGACAGACATGCTGCAAGGATTTTGTTAGTATTCTGCCCTTGGCTCTCAGCTTAAGATATCCTTTGTGATGTTGAAGAGCATTTTGGTTTTAGTAATTTTGTAGGCATTTTTTATTAGGAATGGACATTTGATTCTAGCAAATGTCTTTTTTTGCAACTTAAAAATGGTTGAGTCTTTTTCTTCTTGGGCCTAACGCTGTGATGCATTTCCTGACATGAAACCATCCTTAAGTGATGTCTTTAGAAGCAACCTGTGTGAGAGGAGGAATTTTGTGATCTCACGCCCGGATTATTGTCACAGTCTTTTATGCTACGTCTCTTTCCTTTCACGGTGATGTTTGACGTTTACCTTCAGTGTGGTAACCACTGCGACAGTTGTTGTCATGATATTATTACAGCTGACTTCTGCAGGAGCTTTTGGAAGTTGTCGTTTCTGTGTAGACAGGCAGGAGAGACAGTGACCGCAGTGAGCTGGGGCCAGCGCCACACTCTTCCTACTCAAAAGGCAATTGACACGGAGTTGTGAGTAATGATTTAGTTTTCTGGTTTGTGGAGACATTTTTGTCTTTGAACCAGAGGGCAGAGACTCTGAGGGGGGTGAGGAGTTAACTTGAATCTTTATTGATTTTACTGTTTTCACAGCCAACATGGGCTCCCCACCCCCCCACCGCCCCGCACCATGTGCAGTTCAGGAAATTGCTCCCAGATTCTAGAATTATATTCTTCTCCTCCATCCTCCCACTCTTCCACTTCCCCCACATACCTTGTACTCCCTGATCAATTAGTCTTCGCCCTTCCTGCTCCCACCCCACCCCACACCTTTTAATGGAAAATACAGATGGGGCTGCTTGCCAGATGCCATGTTAAATAGAAAACCCTTATAAAAGAAATTGAAGTGGCATTCATTTTAATTTGAATGTTTGGCTTTGCATAGAAACAACAGTCCACTTGTAATAAAGATGAAGTGGGAGAACTCTGTAAGAAATATTATTGGAGCAAATCCTTGATTGACAATTAAACAGTTGTTGAAAGGTCAAATAGAATGACTTATTTTAAAAGGCCATTGAAGCAAATATTAAAGATGAGATACAGGAATGGTATGTTTCTAGATGAAACAGCTACCTCAGTTGCTGCATTCAGCTTAGTTTGTAGAAATGGATGCACCCAATGCTTCCCAAGCTGGCCATCAATCATGCAGTAAAGATATAGGCACTTTAAAGTAGCCGTGTGTCAACGCAGAATGAAACACTGCTGGATTAGGACGCTCTCCTTGGGAAACTCTTGATTGACAAAAGTAGTACTGCTTTAAGTATTGGCCATATTTTCATGGCCAGAAAGTAATAAAGTGGTAGATGGTCTTTATGAAGGGGAAATATTTTACATTAAAAAAGTTGAGTAATTTGTGTGTGTGTGTGTGTGTTCAGCCAGTCAGTTGAATCTGACTCTTTGCAACCCTATGGACTGTAGCCCACCAGGCTTCACTGTCCTTGTGATTTCCCAGGCAAGAGTACGGGAGTGGGTTGCCATGCCCTCCTCCAGGGAATCTGCCCAGCCCAGGGATCGAACCTGTGTCTCCTGTGTCTCCTGCATTGGCAGATGGATTCTTTACAGCTGAGCCACCTGGGAAGCCCCTGAGTAATTCTTAGGACTTGCTAACTACAGGATCCAGTTAAGATGAAAAGTGGCTCTACTTAAATGTGAAAGAAAAAAAAAAAGATAATTCGATGAGTTTTAATTGCATCCAAAGTCAGTGCTCTAGTCACCGTCATTTGTAAAGCATCTAAAGAAAAGATGGGATTAGTTCCTGTCTGGGGTCCCACACACCCTCTGTATCTCCGGCTTGCTTAGGCTTGCGCAGTAGAAGGATAATTCAGGATGTGCATATTGCATCCATTATAGATTAGAGTGGAGCCAGAGGGTATGCAAAGTAATTCATTCTTTTGAGACCTACTTCATTACAGAGAGGTGGTGGAGAGTTGGGAGTTAGGTTGGTGACATTAACTTTGGGTTTTATTGCCATGTCATTTTAAATAAAAGTTTTTACTGCCACTTCTTGTCAGAGCAGTTTGGGCCATGTGTTTATCTCTGTTAATATGGCTCCTTATATTGATACACTCACCTTGAAAATAGTGGTGAATTGAATCTTCTAATCGTGTATTAAAGCATTGTGCAGTGACACGCTTGACCTGCTGAGTCATATTAGTCCTACTCCCTGACAGGAAGCAGGATCTTCTTTATCACCCCCAAGATTGCTGTTTTGGGATGCACATGCTGAATTATGTTACAAGTGATTTGTAGGAAAAGTAGGAGAGGTGTTCTTTTGAAGGCAGGCAAACTGAAAAAGCAAGAGCTTCCTAGAGCATCGAGCTCACCCTGTAATATGACCACTTTCATTGTGCTTGGATTCACTCATTGTGAAATTTAGACGTATTCTTGACTCAAGGGCTTTCCAGGTGGCTCAAGTGTAAAAAATCCACCTTCCAAGGCAGAGGACATAGGCAAGGGAGTTGGGTTTGATCCCTGGGTTGGGAAGATCCTCTGGAGGAGGAAATTGCAACCCACTCCAATATTCTTGCCTGGAAAATCCCATGGACAGAGAAGCCTGCAGGCTACAGTCCATAGGGTTGCAAAAAGGAGTTGGATATGACTAGCCACTGAACACATATACATTCATGATTTGACCTTATATGAATTAATTATGGATATGTCTGATTTTCCTCTTCATATCAGGAGGGGACTTCTTCACTAAACTACCTCCTTCATGCAGGATAATAATCGTGATAACAGTCTATATTATTTAAGAGTGCTTTATCACAGTCTTTCACTTTGTCCTCATCACAGGTCTCTGTGAGTGACGATGTTATTTGTGCTATCCCTGTTTTATAGGTGAGGAAGATGAGGACTAGTTGTGGGGTAGGGAGTGGATATGTCCTAGAGATTTTCACTTTATTTTAAAAGTTTAATAGCTTGCTAATTAGTGTAAATTCCACAGGCTCATGATAGAATGAATCCATATTTTATGCTTGATAAGACAAAGAGAATGCCTTCATTCCTTCAACATGCATTACAGATACTGATTGGCAAAAGGAGACTGGAAAGAGAGTCATATAGAAATTAAATCACATCAGTTTGGTGACAAAAGTCCCTGTTAATCTTGAGTGTTAATCTTCATCAGTGTTAATCCACTGATGAAGCAATCAGTCATCATTAACTGTGTATGTTACTGTCGAACTTACTCTGCACAGCAAATACTAGTTCTTTTTGGTTCTGATTTTCAAGAGTTTTTACTGTATTTTTAATAATATTTTTTTTTTTTTTGGCTGTGCCAGATCTTAGTTGCTGCATGCAGCTGAGCTCTTTAATCTTGGTTGTGGCACATGGGATCTTTAGCTGTGGCATGTGGGATTTAGTTCCCTAATCAGGGATCAAACCTGGGTCCCCTGCATTGGGAGCACAGAGTCTCAGCCAGGGGAGTCCCAGTTTTTACTGTATTACCGTCTTTGCTATATACATAACTTGTGATTTTATTTTATTTTAAATTTTATTTATGTTTGGCTGTGCTGGGTCTTTGTTGCTTCTCGAACTTTCCCTAGTTGTGGTGAGCGGGGCTACTCTTCTTTGTGGTGCTGGGCTTCTCCTTGCGGTGGCTTCTGTTGTTGTGGGACTTCCCAGGTGGCGTAGAGGTAAAGAATCCGCCTGCCAATGCTGGAGATGCAAGAGACTTGGGTTCAGTCCCCGGGTTGGGAAGATGCTCTGGAGGAGGAAATAGCAACCTGCTCCAGTATTCTTGCCTGGATAATGCCATAGACAGAGGAACCTGTCCTTAGGGTCGCAAAGAGTTGGACACGACTCAGCATGCTCCCCCTCTTATTGTGGAGGCTGTGGGGCATGTGACTCTGTAGTTTCGGTCCAACAGACTTAAGTTGCTCGTGGTGTGTGGCATCTTCTCTGATCAGGGACCCAACCCATGTCTCCCATGTTGGCAGGCAGATTCTTTAACCACTGAGCCACCAGGGAAGCCCAATTTTAGTTTAAGATAACTTCTTAAGATCCAGGGCTTTTCTTCCTTTAGAAAAAGTGTAGAATAGTATGGGAAGCAGACGTTTAATCAAGTGATTGTTTTCTTTCTCGGAATATTTCTTCTGAGTCGCTTTGTAGCCTCCAGCACAGGTTTTGAACATCTGTAGTGGCATTTTTGGTGTTTGAGATGGGGTTCTGAAACAATTGGAAGTCATTTTAGTAAACAAGTTAGTGTGTGCTCAGTCACACCGTCGTGTCAGACTCTTTGCAACCCCAAACCAGTCTCCTCTGTCTATGGAATTTTCCAGGCAAGAACACTGGAGTAGGTTGCCATTTAGTTAGTGGGTAGTCCTATTTTAGTTCCAAATCCCAAACAATCAAATAAAAACAAACAAACAAAAAATGTGGCTGTAACAAGACAAAACTGATTTTCTTAGAAATGGACATTCTAGGGAGAAATGATTTATTAATATTTTGATCATGTACATAGCACTACTGTTGTAATAAGCATTGTCTCCCACCAAGTTACTTTTTAAAAGATTTTTATTTTTAAATTAAAAAAATTTAATTTATTGGAGTATGTTTGACTTACAATGTGTTAGTTTCAGAAGTACAGCAGTGATTGTTATACATACACATATATTCATTTTTTTTAGATTCTTTTCTCATATAGTTATCACACAGTGCTGAGTAGAGTTCCCCGTGCAGTGGGCCCTTGTTGGTTATCTATCTTCTGTAGAGCAGTTGGTGTGTGTTCTTCCCAAGCTCCTGATTTATTCTTCCTGCTATCCTGCTGTGTGTCACTTTTGGTAACTTTGTGCTCAGTCGGGTCTGGCTCTTTGTGATCCCGTGGACTGTAACCCACCAGGTTTCTCTGTCCATGGGATTCTCCAGGCAAGAACACTGGAGTGGTTGCCATTTCCTCCTCCAAGGGATCTTCCCAACCCATCGATGGAAGCCATGTCTCCTGTATTGCAGGAGGATTCTTTTACCATCTGAGCCACCAGGGAAGCCCATATGTTTGTTTTTGATATCTGTGAGTCTGTTTCTGTTTTGTAAGTAATTTTATTTGTGTCATTTAAAAACAGATTCCACGTATCAGTGATATCATACAGTATTTGTCTTTCTCTGACTTACTCCGTTTAATATGATAATCTCTAGGTTGCTGAAGTGATAATCTCATCCTTGTTGCTGCAAATGGCATTGTTTCATTCTTCTTTATGGCTGAGTAATATTCCATTGTCTGTGTATGTGTGTGTGTGTGTGTACAACATCTTTATCCATTCTTTTGTCAATGGACATTGATATTGCTTCCATGTCTTCGTTATTATAAATAGCCCCAAAGGATATGTGCACACCAGTATTCACTGCAGCACTGTTTACAAAAATTACTTTCAAGGATACTTTTTTTCAGTCGCACCTGTCTTGATTTGTTTGTTGAAAAAATATATTTATTCATTCATAATAAGTACCCCGTTTGCTTAGGTTCATCTATTTTAATGGTCTTATTTTGCAGTAAAATTAAGGATATTTAAAATTGAGTAGCAGTTACAAACTTGGGGAAATAAACTATCTTGTTCTGAAGAACTAGTTGACATATTGTTGAGTTCCAGTAAAGCTCAGCCCACATTACATCTGTGAACACTATGTGTGTCTTAATTGGAATATGCCTAGGAAACCTTCAGATCATTTCAGTCTGAAAAAAAGACTCACATACTGAATATGAGGCTTAATTTTGTTGGGAAGAAGGAAAGTTTCAAAACAATGAGAAAGCCTTTGGTTATACTCTCATGTCCTATAGGATCAATAACTTGATAAATAATATTAAGCTCTATAGTTCTACTTTCATTTAAGGTATAGAAAGCCACAAGAAGACACTGCTCCCACTTTAACCATGAGAAAAAGATGCATAATGTACAATATGATGCCTATTGTTTGTCCCATCAGAGATCTGAGTTCTAAAGGCAGCCAGGTGATCTAAATTCCAAGGAGAGAAGACACACATCATGGTCAGTTCACTTCATTTCAGTCGCTCAGTCGTGTCCAACTCTTTGCGACCCCATGGACTGCCCATCACCAACTCCAGGAGTTTACTCAAACTCATGTCCATGGAGTTAGTGATGCCATCCAACCATCTCATCTTCTGTTGTCCCCTTCTCCTCCTGCCCTCAATCTTTCCCAGCATCAGGATCTTTTCCTATGAGTCAGTTCTTCGCATCAGGTGGCCAAAGTATTGGAGTTTCAGCTTTAGCATCAGTCTTTCCAATGAATATTCAGGACTGATTTCCTTTAGGATGGACTGGTTGGATCTCCTTGCAGTCCAAGAGACTCTCAAGAGTCTTCTCCAACACCACAGTTCAAAAGCATCAATTCTTCAGTGCTCAGCTTTCTTTATAGCCCAACTCTCACATCCATACATGACTACTGGAAAAGTTATAGCTTTGACTAGACAGACCTTTGTTGGCAAAGTAATGTCTTTGCGTTTACCAGCCGTCAAGGCTGATGTTAAGACAACGAGCAAAATTTTTTGAAAATTTTAAAAAGCTAGTATGGACTAGCACAACAATTTTAAATGGTCACAAACACAAATACACCCCAGACACAAAGAGGGTCTGTATATGCTTGCCACTCTTTTCCATAGGCCTTCACTCAATACTCATGAGAAAGATTAGGAGTGGGGCAGAAAACCAGAGAGAGCCTGTCAGTGATGCAGGCATGCAGGTGATGGGAGACAGGCACAAAATCCAGCAGTGTCCCAGAACTTTTATCATAGGATACAAAAGGTGTCACAGGCAGGGGATGGGCAAGAAAGCTGCCCAAACACTTGGATCCAGGTTCTTTTTGACAGATTAGTTGGATAGGTATAGAAAATATACTGTCCCAGCCCTGCACTGATGCTGGATAAAGCCCATCTGTACCAAGGGAGGTACAATATTGAAGGCAGGAGGAGAAGGGGACAACAGAGGATGAGATGGTTGAATGGCATCACTGACTCAAAGGACATGAGTTTGAGCAAACTCTGAGAGACAGTGAAGGACAGCGAAGCCTGGTGTGCTGCAATCCGCGGGGTTGCAGAGTTGGACACAACTGAGCAACTGAACAACAACCAAGGGAGGGGTGGGAAATCCATTTATGCCCAGGATCTGAACTCATACTAACCAGGGGTCTGCCATAGCTGGGGAGGAGCAGGCATGGACCCGCGATCCTCCAGCGATGCAAGGTAGAGACTGGCTGTCATTTATGGGTAGAGAAGGAAGGGATGCTGAGAAAGCCTCACCTCTGAAGCTTAGGTGAACAAGGTCTGTCAAAGACATGTGCAACAGGAGAGTAAAGAAAATTCCTTTTGACCCCACCATGTATTGGTGCGGACCGGAACACTAGGAAAAACACCTCTGTTACTCCAGATCTCTCACTAAACATAAGGTAGCTGAAATCTCCTGCTAGAGGAATTCATAGTTCTTGCCGTACCTTGTTACTATAGCAACAACAAAACACACACATCCATTTCAGTACTCAGATTAACACAGCCACTCACAATAATAGCCTGATAACAGAAGAGATGTGCCCCTCCCAGAAGTAAATTCATTTACCTTGGTCTCAGCTGCTCTTTTACATATAGTGTTTTGCATTTAATCAAAACTCATAGATATGCAAAAGGAGTGGAAAAGTAAATTGACTTAGCAGAGAAAAAGCAGTCAATAGAACCAGACCTAGGAATGACCAGGATGCTGTAACTATCAGATTGAAAGTTAAAAAATGGCTATTATAAAAAAAATACCATAGGGGAAAAGGGGTATGGGATTATATGGGAACTCTTTATACTACCTTCTTGATTTTTCTATAAATCTGAAACTTTTCTAAAATAAACTTTATTAAAAATTATTTTGTTAAAGAATGTATTCAAAATATATTAAGGAAATAAAAGTTTAAGCCAGAGACTGAGAGAAAGAATTTGCAAAGTACTTGTAGGATTAAAGGACTGATGCTGAAGCTGAAGCTCCAATACTTTAGCCACCTGATGCGAAGAACTGACTCATTGGAAAAGACCCTGATGCTGGGAAAGATTGAGGGCAGGAGGAGAACGGGATGACAGAGGATGAGATGGTTGGATGGTTGGATGGCATCACCAACTAGATGGAAATGAGTTTGAGCAAGCCCTGGGGGTTGGTGATGGACAGGGAGGCCTGGCGTGCTACAGACCATGGGCTTGCAGAGAGTTGGGCACAACTGAGCGACTGAACTGATGAACTGACTAACTAGAATACAGAAAGAACTCTAACAATTCACCAATAAAGAGAAAATCATTTCACAGGAAAAGAGACAAACATTTTGACCTTCACTAAAGATTTATGGACTGCAGTTATGCACATGAAAAGATGCTCAACATCATTAGTCACTAGAGAAATGCAGATTAAAACCACTGTGAGATACTGTTAGAATGGCTAAAATGAAAAAGCCTGTCAAAACCAAGCGCTGTTAAGAATATAAAGCAAGTAGAATGCACATTTCTGATAAGAATGCAGAATGGTCCAACCTCTTTGGAAAACAGTTTGGCAGATTCTTATGAAGGTACTATGAGTAGCTTACCACACAACCAAGCAGCCTCATTCATAGCTGTACCCAAGAGACGTTAAACGTATGTCCATACAAAAACTTGTACATGGATATATATATAGAAGCTTTACTGAAAATAGTCCCAAACTGGAAACAGCCCGAATCTTCATCTGCTTGTGAGTGTATAAACAGATTGTTATATATCCATACTGTGAGATACTACCAAACAAGAAAAAGGGACAAATAATTGACCCCTGGCAATAACCTCGGAAGCCTTATGCAAGATGAAGGGAGCCAGATTCAGAAGACTACATAGTGTATACTTCCATTTGTATGATATTCTAGAAAAGACAAAAGTATAGTGACAGAAAAAAAGATCAGTGATTGCCATGGGCTGGGATGGAGGGATGGGAATGACTGCCAGAGGGCACGTGGAAAATTGTTGAGATGATGAAAATGCTATATATTTTATTGTGGTTGTGGTTTTATGACTGTATATGTCTGTCAAAACTCATTGAGCCAAATAGATTAAAAGGATACACTATTGTATGCAAATTATATTTAACAGACCCCAAATGCTAGTATACTCTAGAAGGACATATAGTAAGGTCTTAGAAAAAATTTAAAATATAATTTTAAGATTATGTGATACTTTCTGTCTACAATAATGCTGTGCTATGTGAGGAGGGT
The DNA here is from genome assembly GCF_910594005.1 of Cervus elaphus. Classification (NCBI taxonomy): domain Eukaryota; kingdom Metazoa; phylum Chordata; class Mammalia; order Artiodactyla; family Cervidae; genus Cervus; species Cervus elaphus. Next base: position 31,033,037 of record NC_057840.1, read on the forward strand.
TGGATAAGTTACTGCTCTTCTTGGGGCCTTATTTTCCTTATCTGTAAAATGGGATAGCAATCCTTGATATCTTATATGAATTTTTTGTGAGCATTTAAATAATAGACATAAAGGACTTAGGAAAATTACCAGAACACAGTAAGGACTCAAATAATGTTATCTCTGTGTTGCTTTAGCAATTGAATGTAATAGGGGAAGGAAGACTTAGATATCCATGTGTTCTTGATGATCTGAAGTAAGGATCTAGATAAATATTACTATTGCTCACTGAAAAACTGCAACCTAAAAGTTGAGGATTATGTTTTATTTAGCGGACTTACTGGATATAGCCTCTCAGATAACTTGGAGAGGAGGTAAGGGATGTAAGGTTCCAAACAGGTAAGGGAGGAGCCAGGGTATATAGGAGATTTTGCCAAAAAAAAAATCAAACACACACCCAAAAAAGAATCCAGGTAGTCGAAATATCAAAAGATTACTGCTAATTAAAGAAAAAACAGATGTCTCAAGTTAATGAGCTTAGCACTTTTCTCTGTATGGGAAGATGCAAGAGTCTGAGCTTATTCAAATTACTCCTTTGATATGCACTTTAACTATCTAAGGATTTCCCTGGTGGCTCAGATGGTAAAGCGGCTGCCTGCAATGTGGGAGACCCAGGTTTGATCCCTGGGTCGGGGAGATCCTCTGGAGAAGGAAATGGCAACCCACTCCAGTACTCTTGCCTGGAAAATCCCATGGACGGAGGAGCATGGTAGATCCGTGGGGTTACAAAGAGTCGAACATGACTGAGCATCTTCCCTTCACTTAACTATCTAGGGCCAGTCTCCTGTTTTTCCCCAACCTGTGTTCCCCTTAGGTACCCCATCAAGGGTGGCTGAAGTCGTTGATGGCTTGATGCTGTAACACCCTTTGTTTACTGAAAGGCAGGTGCCATTCTTTGTCGATGCTGTTTTACTATGAAATTGATGTTGCTGTGCTGTTGCATAAACTCATTTCTGCATTCATTTGACATTTTTTGACTGGGCATTCTCTCTCTGTTAGACTTTGTTTGTTAGGTGGTGGAATTATCTTGAAGAATAAGACTCAGTCTGTGCGCTCAAGAACTTATTATGAGAACAGACCACTCAATAGGGAATTACAATGCTCTGACTCTGATAAGTACTGTGAGTAGGCGTGGGAGCCTGCTCTGAGAGTCAGTGGAGTGGGTATCTGATCTGGAAAGCAGGAAGATCTTCTGGAGGAGGTGATGATGTGGCTGACCCCTGATGCAAGCTGGTCATTAGCTGGCCTGTTTGGGAGTGGAAATACATTTTTAAAAGTCCATGGAACACCATTACAGAGAGCCTAGAACCTTAAAAAACAGAACTCTGTATAAATAGTATTCAATCTTTAAGTAAAATCAGTTGATATCCAGAGTGTACATAGCTAGAGCTTTCAAAGGATCTGATTCAAACCTTTTCCCATTTGTGACTTGGCATCATTGTTAGTCATAATGGAAAGGTCAGACTTAAACCACAGCCCTCAAAGTCCTAAAGAGAGCAGTTAAGATTGTAAAGTTGAGGTGTGAACCATGGTGGTTGGATCTTGTGTGGGCAAAATCAGCTGAAACCTGCGTCACAGAGTCTCGTGAAGGGAGAAACACCTGTCAACCTGTGTTAGAGAAGTGCTGGTTATTGTCAGTGTCCCTGAGTGTGCTTGACAAATTCTGCCGCTTTTGAAGGATCAGTCTGTTGATATGCTTACCTACAGGTAGAAAAGCACAACTGAGGCAGCCAGTAGGCCATCTGGAAAGCTAGTGGTTTATGATACTCATTTCAGTTCGGTCGCTCAGCCATGTCTGACTTTGCGACCTCATGGACTGTAGCCCGCCAGGTTCCTCTGTCCATGGGATTATATAGGCAAGAATACTAGAGTGCGTTGACATTTCCTCTTCCTGGGGCTTATTTAGTGTAGTATGCAGCTTAGGGCTGGTCTGGGTTTTTGAGGTACTTTGCTTTAGTGCTAAGGAGAGTAGAATTTATTCCATTGCGTGGAACCTGTCGGATATGTTTGACCAGGACAGTTACCTAAACCTATTTATTTTACAAAGCTTCTTCATGCTTTCATCATTCTTTGTTTTTTCCCTGTTATCTCCTCAGGAATTCTGATTCTCTTTATCCACAAGCACCAGTTTATTGGGTTCCACCCTACCCTCCAACTTTGGGGCTTTGTTTTAAAAAACTATCTCCTACATTTCTCTAATGGTAATCAACTACTTTTCCTTTTTTGTTGGTCAAAAGCATATAATTAAGGCTATTCCCGCAAGGGCTGAACATGGATTTAATTGCTAAACTGTATTAGTTGACTGGGACTGCTATAACAAAATACCACAGAGTGGGTGATTTAAACAGCAGAAATTTATTTTCTCACGGTTCTGGAGGCTGGAAGTCCAAGGTCAAGGTGCAGGCAGGGTTGATTCCATTTTGAGGACTCTTCTTGGCTTGCAGAGGGCCATCTTCTCACTGGGTCTCCTCTCTGTGTGTTGTCTGTGTCCTGATCTTCTGATCGCCTCTTATAAGGGCACCGGTCCTATTGGATGAGAGCCCACTCATATGACTTTATTATCCTGTAATTCCCTCTTAAAGGCCCTGTCTTCAATACAGTCATATTCTGGAATCCTGGGACTTAGGACTTCAGCATGTGAATTGTGGGCAGGACACAATTCAACCCATAACACTGACGTAAGGGGGTTGCATCCATATTCCACCACCTGACAGGCAGTCATGCTGTTGGGGTTTAAGTCAATCTGGTCACATGTTGGGATCTAAGCTTGACTGTAAGGCTGAAAGTGGCTAGTTGCTCAGAAGCTGATGGAACGAGGTGGTTGCTTAGTGAAGGTGATCCATTCTGAAGAGCTCAGTCTCTCCCAAATCCAGAAGCACTCCTTATTACAATAGTTTTAAGTAAGTCTGGAAAGGAAGAAGGTAAGTCCATAGCATAATTGTATGATATTTACTAGAGAACAACCAGCTAAGCAAGCGCTCAACAGTATATATAGTTGATGAGATCCCAGGCTCTCAAGTCAGATGCCCTGGGCTCCATCATTTTTGATCTGTATGACCTCCAGCAGATGGCTTAATCTTCCTCTGCCACTCTTTCCTTATGTATAAATAAAAGATAATGTTCCCTACCTTATAGGATTGTTCTGAAGATTAAAGGAGAAAATGTATACCAAGTGTTTATCACAGTGCTTGGTGTACATAGTAAGCACTCAGAAAGTTAACTATTATGTGTTCAGTGTTTAGCTGCTGTTAGAGATGAAGATGGTGAATCTTTTCACAGGCATCTTAACAGTAGAACTATTAGCAAAATATTTGTCTTTCCAGCCATATTTGTATAAATAGAATAAACCGTTTTTCTTATATATTTTAAAAATATTGTAAATATGGTTCTGGTAACCTTATCAAATAATGTGTACTTTTTATTCTTGTGTACACCGTAATATTTTAGAAAAATAATTCTCCTTGGCCTCAATTCAGCAATTTGAGAAATATCAACTTAGATGTAACTTCAGTTTCAGTTCAGTCGCTCAGTCGCGTCCGACTCTTTGCAACTCCATGGACCGCAGTACGCCAGGCCTCCCTGTCCATCATCAACTCCCAGAGCTTACTCAAACTCATGTGCATCGAGTCGGTGATGCCATCCAGCCATCTCATCCTCTGTCGTCCCCTTCTCCTCCTGCCTTCAATCTTTCCCAGCATCAGTGTCTTTTCCAATGAGTCAGTTCTTCGAATCAGGTGGCTATAGTATTGGAGTTTCAGCTTCAGCAGCAGTCCTTCCAATGAATATTCAGGACTTATTTCCTTTAAAATTGACTTAGGTAGATTTATCTTCTAGAATTGAACATTTGATTCTGTTAACAGTATACATTTAATTGTCTTACTTATGTGGTGTAGATGCAAATAAGTTATTTCTTTGTGTTGTTAAGATACCCAGAACAATTGGACACCATTACCATTTCATTACAGATAATGTTATAGGAAGGTTTGCATAAAGAAAGGATGGCATTCGCAGAAAATGATGAATAAACTTACTGGTAATGATTTTCTTGAACCTTTTGTACTTTCTGCCTACTTCTTCCCACTTAAAGCAAAGCAATTTATTATTAATGCTTTTCATACCACTTTGCTAGTCCTATACTCATTTTAGCATATTTTGAAATATACAATAAAAATGAGTTGGGCACTTATAAATACTTTGTAATATATGGCTATTTTTCTTTTTTTTACAAAGGGATTGAACTTCATTTTGGCTGCCAGCGCTTCAGCGATGGCCACAGGCGGGAAGAGCTATATGACTATTTTGAATAGTATCATAAAATAATTCTTTCAGAGGTTGCCCAGTTTATACAATGCGAATGGTAACTGAGATACTTATGATTTGTATTGCGTGTTTAAAAGAATAAAGTTAGCAGAAAAAGTTTGTCAGCTTTAGAAACAGATTGAAAGGACATTTAAAAATATCATAAATAGTTGGGACTCTTCAGCATCTTTTTTCCCCCCTTAAGATAGATTAGTCTTTACCACATAGGGAAAAGGTATTTTTCTAATATTTATAGTCTCCTTTAAAAAATCCTACAAACAGAGCTATCCAGCAAACATATTAAGAGGTTCTGTCACAGGAAAGGAAATATTTGTTGTTTGTGATTGGGATTTCTCTTTAGCAATAATTACCATAAGGACAAATATCATATGACACTGCTTATATGTGGAATCTAAAAAAATGGTACAAATGAGCTTATTTACAACATAGAAATAGAGTTATAGGTGTAGAACACAATCTAATAGCTACTGGGGGAAAGAGGTTAGGAATAGCTTGGGGTTGACCTATACACACTGTTACATACGAAATAGATAACTAATAAGGACCTACTGTGTAGCACAGAGAAGTCTACTCAGTATTCTGTAATGACCTATATAGGAAAAGAATCTAAAAAAGAGTGGATATATGTATAACTGATTCACCTTGGTGTACCGCAGAAACCAACACAACATTGAAAATCAACTATGTGCTGTGTGTGTGCCTAGCTGTGTCCGGCTCTTTGTGACCTCATGAACTGTAGCCCACCAGGCTCTTCTGTCCATGGGATTTTTCAGGCAAGAATACTGGAGTGGGTTTCCATTTCCTTCTCTGGGGCATCTTCCCTACCCAGGGATCGAACCTATGTCTCCTGCTTTGCCAGGCAGATTCTTTACCTGCAGAGCCATCCCATAAAAATGAAAAAAAAAAAAAAATTAACCTTTTAAACTATAAGTAGAGGTGACTAGGAAAGGAATCAGGTTAATATTAGAGTAGGAATGTTTTTTTAGCGATAATTACTTACCACAGTCTTGCACACGTGTGTCACATACACACATGCACATTTTTCTTGTTGGCATTTACCTTGGAGCAGGGCCGGTGGGCGGTGTGCAGGAGGCAGGTGCAGAGAGCTTTTTATAAGTGATAGGGCATGTCAGTTCTCATTTCCTTTCTGCAGAGAAGTGCAAAGTGAAACAGCCCACGGTACCCTCTGGGGCCTGCCCACTCCTTCCTTTTGCTGGCATCCTAGAGACGTGCCATCCAGCCCCCACCCCTGCCTTCTCAACCACAGCTAGCTGGTAGTTTTTGTTTTTTAAATCTTTGTGGTGACTATTGAGGGTTATGAAATTAATTAATTAGGCAGAAAAAAATGAGAAGCAGACCTTACAAAGGCTTTGCTGTAAATGCTAAGGATCACCATCTAAAAGGCAGAAATCAGGGGTGCGGAGTGGCTTGGGGTGGAGTTGAGGAATTGCCGAGATGCATGGCCAGGCTGTGCTTCCTAAACACTGGGAGAAAAGTCTGGTTCTGAGCTCTGGGCATTTTGCATAATCAGCCTTCTTTGCAATTTCTGCCATTTGACGTCTTAATCTGTTATTCTAAGAACTACCAAATCACATTACACAGATCCAAGTTAATCCAAGTTAACCTCTGAACTTGACCTACTTTCATTTAGAATTAGCCTTATTTAAAATTGTAAACTACTGTCTTGACTGTGGCACATGAAACAGTGTTCTGTTTATGAAACATGCCTTTTTTCCCCCACTGTAGATCCCTTCTGGCTTGAGAAGTCTCTAACAAAACCAGAATATACATTTCAATTATCCCAGGGCACTTGAACTTTCAAGGATTTAAAAATAATATATATTTTTTTCTTTTCCATTTTGGAGACCAAAGAGATTCTTCAGGATTTAAAATGCTCAATTAATTTTTGTTCTAATGTTTCTGAAAAAAATTTAAACTTGTTTTTGTGAATGAAGTCCAGTCCACATATGAAATCTACACTCAAGTCACAATAGTTATGATTATGTAAATTTTAGAAGTGAATTTGGCACAACACTTAAAATATTCTGCCTGAAATTGCAGTACTTAATTGTAATCTTAGATGACAGGATAATTGCTGTTTTAAGTCTTTTCAGTCTATAAGATGTGAAGGCAGGCCCCTTGTCTCATTTACTTCTTCAACCCCAAGGCAGGACACCCATGCCTGCTGCCAGGCAGGCACCCACTCAATGGAATGTGCGCTAAGAGGACCCTTGCCTGCATTTTCAACTTGCTCATTAATTTCAAGGAAGGAGCAAGCAACATTCAGGTCAGAACTATGCTCATTATTATTATGGGTTGGATTCCAACACAAGCGTTCAGCCCAAAGCAACAAAAGCATACTGTGAGAATCACTTGGGTATTATGGAATTTACCATAAGGGGTGTAAGTGTTAGTCGCTTAGTCGTGCCCGACTCTTTGCGACCCCATGGACTGCAGCCCACCAAGCTCCTGTGTCCGTGAGATTTTCCAGGCAAGGATACTGGATATCTTTTTGTAATTGAAATCTTTTTGTAAGTGATGTGCTATGTATCATTTATATCAGTAACATGTGTAATATGTTTATGAATGTATCCTTGTGCATTCATTTTCCCCTCTGTGAAAGTGAAAGTTCAAGTCGCTCAGTCGTGTCCGACTGTTTGCGACCCCGTGGACTTTGCAGCCCATGGAATTCTTCCGTCCAGAATATTGGAGTAGGTAGCCATTTGCTTCTCCAGGGGATCTTCCCAACTGAGAGACCGAACCGGGGTCTCCTGCATTGCAGGCGGATTCTTTGCCAGCTGAGCTACCACAGAAGCCCTTCCAGCTGGTCGTGGTAATTCAGCAGCACCGCGCCCTGCTGGGTCACGGTCGCGCCCCAGGCCCGGGCCGATCCAACCGCGGCTGGCACCTCCTGCTGGTGCCTGCGCCCTGCCTTCGTTTGTCCTGCCTGCTGGGGAGCCAGTTATTAAATATTAACTGTGCTCCACTGAGGAGGCCTTCTTGTGCGAGTGACTTGTAGGATTTTAAGTAGTCAAAGTTAACTTAAGTTCTTCTGAGCTGAGATTTGACACCGGCCACGCAGCCTGGCCCCAGGAATGGTCAGACCTTGGGCAGGGGAGGAGTCTGGCAGCGTTGCCAGAGGTGCGGTGGGCAAGCTCAGAGCTCAGACTCCAGCTGCGGGCCCAGGCCCACCCGTCTATGGAACCCAGGGATGGAGCCAGGTCTTTTGGAGATGAAGGTTTATCAAATTGAGCGGGCCACTTTTAAGGAACAAAATACACAATTAGGTCAAAGGCCTGGGAAGGCTTTTGTGTATATGTGTTAGTCACTCAGTCATGTCCAACTCTTTGCAACCTAATGGGCGATAGCCTGCCAGGCTCCTCTGTCCCTGAGGCTTTCCAGTCAGGAACGCAGGAGTGGGTTCCCATTTCCTTCTCCAGGGGATCTTCCTGATCCAGGGATCGAACCCAGGTCTCCTGCATTGGGGGCAGGTTCTTTACTATCTGAGCCACCAGTGAAGCCTTTATGGCAGAGCTGACTTTGATCAAGTAAGGGAGCATTTTAGGGATCAGGCAAAGCTTTCAGGGACAATAGGATTGCAAGACATGATACACAGGAAGCTTAGTGGTGGCAAAAGACAGTGAGAGACCTGCTGGGAAAGGGTGAGGATTCTATATTAGAGGATCAGGATAAATCAGTAGGGTGTGTGCATGGTATGTGTGTTTGTGCATGTATGTGTGGAGAGAAAGAGAAGGAGGGAGCGACAGTCTGATTTATTTTAAGGCATTGGCCCAGACAGTTGTGGGGGCTGGCGTGTCTAAACCTGTGGGCCAGGCTGGAGACCCAGGAAAGAGCTGATGTTGTGGTCTCGAGTCCAAAGTCGGTCCGAAGACAGAATTTCTTCATTCTTGGGAGACTTCCGGTTTTTCGCTTAAGGCTTTGAACTAACTGGATGAGACCTACCCATGTTGTTCAGGCAAAACTGCTTTAGTCTGTTGTAGGTTGATTTAAATGTTAACCACATTAAAAAAAAAAATCTTCACGGCAATGTCCAGACTGTCTTGAGGCACCGTAGCCAAGCCACATTGATACAGAAAATGAACCATCACAAATCCCAGTGTGAACTCCCCACCTGGACACAATAAAGGGTGGGAGGCGGGCAGGTCACCTCCTGCCACAGTGTGACGGCCTGCCGTACGTAGCATGCAGCAGAAGGACACAGGAGGATTTGGGGGGTTTGATCCCTGCTTTGCCATTGGCTGCTTTAGTTTGGGGTCCTGAGTGAGGTGAGCCCTTTAGCTTTTTCAGCCTGAGTTTCCTTCCATATAAAATGAGAGTGTTTGTAGAGACATGCCATGTCAGGAGTGAAAGGGCTGGTGTTTTCAGTTTTTCTGTAGTACCTTTTATGAAGCAAAAATCTCATAAGGAATTCCCAAGCAGAGTTGCCAGGAGCTTGTCTGAAAGAACAGTTAGGGCAAGGAGTAAGAGTCAGATAACAAACACACAGCAGGTTGGGTAACTCATTGGTTTGAGAATCACTGGTTCGTGTCATTCTAACCCTATTTCCCATCCTGGCTTTGACAAAATCAAGATTTGAAGTCACATTTCTCCTGGCTGCAGAATTGGCTAGAAAATTCTCTGTTGAAAGTTGTGTCTTTTGCCCTGGCTTGCATTGATTTGCTTAAACACAAACGTACATTTTGACATCTAGAAACATTTTATTTAAAATGATTTTTAAATGAGAATTTCCTCTGCTCATTCCTTTGGAGAAAGTTCTAGTGAGAGCAAATCAGAAATTTAGAAAAAAAAAATGTATTGGTGTATAGTGGATTTAACATGTTGTGTTAGTTTCTCCTGTCCAGTAAAGTGAATTGAATTAATTATACATCTGCATATAATCACTCTTTATTATTTTCCTGTATAGGTCGTTACTGGATAGCAAAGTCAAAATTATAGAACTTACTTGAACTTACATAAAAGTGAAAAAATTTTAATTAAAAAAAAATTACTATCAGAGTCTTTGCTTTGCCATATCTGTAAGTTTGATTTGCTTGGAGCCAAACTGGAGATTATGACAACATTTAGGTCTAAATAACTTGAGGAAGAACTTCTAAACCTAAAATTATGGAACTCTTGAGTATTGGGAATTATGGACAGTTTTTAAAAATACTTCAGCATGAAGGCATGGTTTCTGTTGATGAACTTACAGTTGATAAGAAAAGAGAAATTTGTGAAATATTAAATACATAAGTTAAGTGATAGCTTAAGGCAGCAAAGATGGGGAAAGCAGGGGGCTGCTAGTTGAACTGAGTTTAGAATAAGGAGAATGAATCCTTCAGGGTGGGGTGATCTGGGAATTTCTAACATAAAGGATGGAATTTGAGTCAGGTTTAGATTTGAATTGAGAGGAGGAATGGAGGCTTTCCAGGAAAACATGAAATATAAGCAAACATGTATAAGCAGTGGGAAAGGAATGTTCAAGGGAGAGCAAAATCTTTTTTTTTTAAAAGTATTTTCAAAAATAAGATACTCAAAGGAGATTAAGGCCCTTCAGATGCCAGTGCATTGTGATTGGAAAATTATAATGCATGCAATTTATAAAAGGGCTCCCTATGGTGGCACAACCTCATTAAAAGAAAATTGTTAGTTTTGCAGGGCTGTAACCTCTATTGTGGACATTAGGCAAATTAGTAGGAGTTAGTATATAGGAAATTTAATTTTAATAGGATGGTTACACTGCATGCTCAACCCTATGATGTAAATAGTAAATACTGTAGCTACACAGATATGTGCATTCATGTGAATGCCAGTATTTATGAAATATATTTAACAGGTAGTTATTATATTATTAGCATTAAACTTACACATAAATCTATGTTCATAATATCACCATCCCTTCCAGTGGCTGGGTGGCCCATCCCGTGTTTGTTCATTGCTCATATGTGCACAGACAAGAATGTTGTCATTGTAAACTTTTTGTAAATGGAGTGACATCCTTTGGTCATTTTTAGTAAGGAGATTGATGCTGCTGTTTTGGGGACTGTTGCAGTCCCCATCACATCCGATTAGTGAGGGTGGCTCTGGCAGTGATTTGTTGTTCAGTCGCTAAGCCCTGTCTGACTCTTGGCAACCCCATGGACTGCAGCATGCCAGACTCCCCTGTCTTCCGCTATCTCCTGGAGTCTGCTCAAATTCATGTCCAGAGTCAGCGATGCTCTCTAACCATCTTATCCTCTGCTGCCCCCTTCTCCTCTTGCCCTCAATCTTTCCTAGCATCAGGGTCTTTTCCAGTGAGTCTGCTCCTCGCATCAGGTGGCCAAAGTATTGGAGTTTCAGCTTCAGCAACAGACCTTTCAATGAATATTCAGGGTTGATTTCCTTTAGAATTGACTGGTTTGATCTCCTTGCTGTCTGTCTAAGGGATTCTCGGGAGCCTCCAACACCACAATTCGAAAGCATCAGTTCTTTGACTCTCAGCCTTCTTTATTGTCCAACTCTCACATCCGTACATGACTACTGGAAAAGCCATAGCTTTGACTATACGGACCTTTGTCATCAAAGTTGTGTCTCTGCTTTTTAATATGCTGTCTAGGTTTGCTGTAGCTTTTCTTACAAGGAGCAAGCGTCTTTTAATTTCGTGGTTGCAGTCATCATCCACAGTGATTTTGGAGCCCAAGAAAAGAGTATCTGTCACTGCTTCCACTTTTTCCTCTTCTATTTGCCGTGAAGTGATGGGGTGCCATGATCTTAGTTTTTTTATGTGGTTTGGGGAAGGATACACTGTTTAATATCCTTTTGTGGATGGTATATTCCATTTGATTTTTCTGTTCTATTTTTCTTTTTTCATATTATGGTTTTCCTTAGAAATGTAAAATCCTGAGTGATTAAGAAACCGTCCACATAGTTTTGCTCCAAAATTGACTTCCCCTAATTTGGCAGTGTAAAATGCTCTTACTTATTGCTTGAGACAAAGCGAATGCTTTCAAAGTTAATTCTGAATAGCTGAAATTCTTTGGCAACAAAATAATTCTGAATACTAGCAGCAAATTTATGGATTTCAATTAGAGTTTGTAGGGTATCATAATTCCAGTTTTATATTCCATGCAGTTCAGTGTTTTGGATTTTTAATGGGGCCAGTGCAGTAATAATAAAAGTGATTCAAAATGCGCCCAGTAATTACAGAGATTTGCTGTTGCCTTTGCATTAAAAATGATGATGATTTACACTCAGTGAAATTGTGGTCTATGGCTCTATTTAGGATATTCTTGCTATTAAGCTGCTTATTAGTTATGGTCAGTGATTTAAAGCTTAGGAGCTGTATTAGAGGGCTGCAAAATTATTTATTCTTTAATAGATAATAGTAAATTTGAAAGAGACATTAGGTTAATTATAATCTTATACATTAAAGAATATATATTAGCCCTTTGTCTTTTCTTAGGCCTTTTGAAGTTCAAGTAAATGGCAGATGGGTGGTTAGGTTAGAAATCCTGGTGTATTCACTTCTGTCTCCTGGTTTACAAATGGTTAAATACCTTTTCTGAATGTTCAGGGAAATAATTTGACTTCTCATTGTGAGTCCTTCTCCCTGCTAAACAATTGGTAGTTTTTACTTTCAACTTGTCCTTGTTCCAGGTTGACATTGCTTAAATTAGGCTGAGAAGATCATGGGGTTAGGCCCATTTTCTGATGTGGGGGTCAGTGGGGGCAGAGATGTGGTCAAGGCCAATACACTTTTAAAACTGCCACTGCAGGAAGGGGTTTGTCATTTTTCCTACTGTTGATAATTACATGTAAGTGTATAAATTTGCATGTGTATATGTGCTCCTCATTGTAGCTTTATGTAAGACAGAAATTATCCAGTGTAAATATCAGATGTGTCAGAATGTGAGTTTCTCATAACAGTAATTAAATTTGATATTCAAGTTCCTGTGTTAATGTCCTCGTGTAATGCTTAGATGTTGCACTAAATCAAGAAAAAGTCTAAGATAAAGAGATTCTGTCCAGACTTGTTAAATTAAATCAAATGAGCAAATACACATGTATTATTTAGGATAAATTAATATTATTAAGCTGTGCCATAGTAAGAAAATTCCCCCCACTCAATTTAAAAAACTTAACAGATACTTATGTATGGTCCCAAGAAAGTCTAGTATATGTTGGTGGAGGCTCTCTTCCACACAGTGACTCAGAGATCCAGACTCCATCTATCTAGTGGCCTGTCATCTCAGCACAAGGCCTCTTCAGGGACAAGAGAGCCTGAGATTGGATCTTGCTGTTTTTAAAGAGTGTGACCTGGAGATGACTTCTGTTATTTCTACTTAAATCCTGTTTGCCAGAACTCCATCATATACCTAACATATTGGTAGGGGAGCCTGAAACAGTAGTCTTCCTTTGTGCCAAGGAAAAGGAAGGGGCATCAGGGGAACACACAGTGTTTCTTCTGCCACAGTATGCAAATGCTTCTGAACTCTGCATATAATCATGTGAATTTATCATTGGAAAAATGCCAGAAAGGCATGACATCATTTAAGCAATTTTATCATCCCCCCATCCCCCTACTCCCTGTGCTAAGAACTGATAAGAAAATCAGCTGATTGTACCTAGTTTCCTGTCACTTACATGGCATATTTTAGTTTTTCCTGGCTTTTCTCTTTCCTTCCTTTAGAGAAGTTGGTGGCCCAGCACAACTCTGACCCTGCACTTGGGCAAGGTAAATCATACCGTGTGTTTGCCATGAATCTGTCCCACATTGGCTCTCACTTTTTCATCACTGACCCTCCTCCCCCTTTGTTCCCAGAAAATTCCCCTCCCTTTATTAGAATTAATGATGCACATTCTGAAGGTGGGAAGGAGTCATTATTTAGCAGTTTAAGGTAAGGAGCAACAGTTGTGCTTTGCTGGAGCAGCCGTGAAGAGATATCTCACATCCAAGGTAAGAGAAACCCAAGTAAGACGGTAGAAGCTGAGAGAGGGCATCAGAGGGCAGACAGACTGAAACCACAATCACAGAAAACTCGCCAATCTGATCACAGGACCACAGCCTTGTCTAACTCAGTGAAACTAAGCCATGCCGTGTGGGGCCATCCAAGATGGTCGGGTCACGGTGGAGAGGTCTGACAGAATGTGGTCCACTGGAGAAGGGAATGGCAAACCACTTCAGTATTCTTGCCTTGAGAACCCCATGAACAGTATGAAAAGGCAAAATAATAGGATACTGAAAGAGGAACTCCCCAGGTTGGTAGGTGCCCAATGGCTCATTTGAAAAGACCCTGATGCTGGGAAAGATTGAGGGCAGGAGGAGAAGGGGACAACAGAGGATGAGATGGTTGGATGGCATCACCAACTCAATGGACATGAGTTTGGGTAAACTCCAGGAGTTGGTGATGGACAGGGAGGCCTGGAATGCTGCGGTTCATGAGGTCTCAAAGAGTCAGACATGACTGAGCAACTGAACGGAATTGAACGATATAACACTAGGTTGATAAATCTGGTTACATGTTGTATTAGTTTTCTCTTGTTGCATGACAAGTTTCCACCAACTTAATGGCTAAAAATAACCCTCATTGATTATCTCACAGTTCTGTGGGTCCACACTCTGGGCAAGTTGGCTGGATTCTCTGCTCAGGGTCTTAGAAGGCCAAAGCCAAGGTATCAGTCAACTTGGGCTCTTATCTGGAGGATTTGGGGGAGAATCTGCTCCTAAGATTGTAAGTTGTTGGGAGAATCCAATTTGTTCAGCTGTAGATTCGAGGTTCCCACATTTTTTTGCTGGCTGTTAGTGGTGGGCAACCAGGGGCTGACTGTATTCCTTCTCATGTAAGCCCTTCCATCTTCAAACTGGAAGTGGTGAGCCAAGTCCTTCTCCTGCTCCCAGTTTCTCTTTCTGTCTTCTAGCCAGAGGAACACTGTGTTTTAAAATGACTAGAATTAGATTAAGCCAACCCGAAGAATCTGCGTTTTGTCATATGGTGTAATTTAATCATGGGAGTGACATCATGAACTCATGGGTGTCAGCCTTACTCAAAGGGCAGGGAATTTGGACAAAGGCGAGAGACAGTGACGGCGTTCTTAGAATTCTGTCTCCCTTAGGTGTTTCTGCCCAGGATAGGTTTTTGTTGTCCAGAAACCTGTCCCCCCTGCCCCCCGCAAACAGAGCTTTGAAAGGGAAGAAATCTTTCTACAACAGGAATTAAATGCAGCTAGGGGAAGAGGAGGAAACTGAGGTTGGTGAGATGGGAGGATGAATTTTCTTGCAAAGTATTCATGACGTATACAAAATACTTAAAAAGCAACTTAATTTGGATAATGGGGATATAAAATAGCTTATTTTTTAAAATTAAGACTATAATCATAAAAATGCATTTAATAAATAAAGCAAGGAGAAAATATAATACTGGGCAATTAAAAGAGAAATTTAGTGGAGAATGGGAAGTGGGGGGAGAGCACAGAGAATGAAACATTCAGAGCTCTTATTAGAGTAACTATAGCCCTTAAAGGAAAATGTTGCTGTTTCTAACAGCCAGGTTGCACTTTACATAATAGTGTCATAATTTTCTTACGTGTTGCCTGTTCAGAGAGATCACCACTTACGGGTTGGCATCCCACCTCTCCCCTTCAAACCGCTAGTACTGTCTTTAAAGACCTGCCCTAATTTGAGGTTATCTTGGTTATTTGCACATCTCATTGTTTATTCTGTGCATCCCTTCCCCCTCCCCAAAGTGTACACCCCATGAAGGGAGGGACTTTGCTGCCTTGCTCTTCTAGGCATTGAGCCCAGTACCTAGAACTGTGCTGTGTGAAGGATGAGCACTCAGTAAATGCAGAGGGAATGAATAAAAACGCCTGGAATGGTCTACTAGCCTTTCATCATTGGCCCCTGAGGCAGATCAAATTAAGTAAAGGCTTGGAGGTCACAGTCTCCTCTCCCAAATAGGGACTCCCTGTATTTCAGTGAGGCTCTGCTAACCTCTTCGCTCTTCCCTCTTGGTTGTTTCATCTAACAGAATTCTGATGGTACTTAAGTTTGTATTAATACAAAGACCTCCATGTTGCTGGTCAGCAGGCTGGTAAATCAAATGTTCTAACTGTAACATGCTTACTTGCAGTGGTATTTATTAATAAATTAAATTGAATTTTGTCTTGTCAGGGAATGCTTGCCTCGCTATTTAAATTGTTTCATTGTTTCATTAAGTTGTTAAATTAAAAAAAAGAGATTTCTGTAAAGTGTATATGCTCTTCAGGTAACTTGGGTATAAAATGATGATGGATGTTTCCTATCACCTTTGCCCTGGAATGGGAATACAGAGAATTGAAGCCTCGGCTCAGGTCTGTCATTATTGTCCTTAGAAGTCAACGTTATTTGTGATTTCTGAGAATCATTTCAACATCCATAAGATGAAGAAATTCACAACATAGGACATGTGATGGTTTCTTATCCTTCCCCATCCCTTGTGCTTTTTTTTCCTCATTGGAAAAAGATTTATTATCTTTGATTGAGACTTAATATTCCTAAATATTGATTGCCATGTGCTCAGAGAAGAGATGGTGCCATGAAAGAATTTTCGCTTTAATTCCTTAAAGTGAATTGCTCCTTGCACCCTTGGCTTTTCTCCTGTGAAAATGAAAGTACAGAGTAATAGACTCAGTCACCTTCCTACGTTATACCCCTCTCTGCCAAAGGATTATACATTCCAGCCCTTTGAACTAAGTTTAGGCAGATGGCATGTTTTAGTCAATGAAAGGTGAGTAGAAGTGATATGGACCTCTTCCAGGCAGAAGCTTTATAAAGAGTTCACAAATTGTTCACAATTTTAATTTTCTCAGAGTTCACAAATTTAATATTTTCCCTCAAGCCACAATGATTGGCTATGTTTTTGATGGAGACTGATTTGTCAGCTTTGGTCCTAGAATGAGGAAAATGTCCCAGAATCATAGCATACCCACCTGGGAATTGCATCATGAGTAAAAAGAAACCTTTGTAGTTGTAATTCAGGAAATCATGGGGTCATTTGTTACTGCAGCATAAGTGGCCCATCCTGACTTATATGCATGCCTGATGCTTGTATGTATCAGTTCAAATCATCTTGGCCTTATTTCTTATTCCACCCACTGCTGAGTGAACAGTTCTGCACAAGCTTCAACAGGTAGCTCAGAGGTGTAGCCTGATGGCTCATTGGCTCAAGCCTGTGCTTTTTGTTTTATAGCCAGGAGCTCCTTTGACTTTGTCACTAACTCCTATGAGAGCTGACTGGGCACTCAACATGTATAAGCACGAAGTGCAGAAAAATGACCACCCACGAAGCAAACCTTGACAAGTGGGTAATAGAAGATGAGGGCTAAATGTTTCTTCTTTCTTCTCTCGCATGCATGGCTCTGAAATGCATTTCCCGAGGTTCCTCTGACCATCTTACAGAATTGAACAGCAGATCAGAGTGGCCAGTTGCATCCTTGTGTTTATTTCACTCTCCCTGGCCACTGTTTCTGCTCTCTGGGAATACTTTCTCAAATAAATGACCTGTACCTAAAGCTTTTGTCTCAGTCTCTGTTTGGTGGAGGAACCAGTCAGACCTTTTTTTAATTGAATCAATTAGAACATTATCCACCACCAGAGTGAGTTCTTTAAGTAATTCAGTGGTGTAAATGTTAACTTGACACTGTAAAGAATTATACTACATTTATAGAAGCCTGTCAAGCATAAGCACTTTGTTACTCAGCCTGGAAGTTATTGTTAGATTTGCTGATTCCAAAATACGACTTTCCCCTCCACGTCACAGAGATTAATTTCCTGTCCTTAGTTCTCGGTCCATTCTGATGCTGTAACACAGACTTTATTTGGGAGGAATCATGTATTTTTGAGGTTCAGTGATTTATTGACTAGCATACTGTTGGGGTTCCCTGGTGGCTCAGAGGTAAAAGAATCTGCCTGCAATGCAGGAGACCCAAGTCCTGTCACTGGGATGGGAAGATCCCCTGGAGGAGGGCATGGCTACCCACTCTAGTATTCTTGCCTGGAAAATCCCATGGACAGAGGAGGCTGGCGGGCTACAGCCCACGGGGTCGCAAAGAGTCAGACACGACTGAGTGACTAACACTACACTACTGCTACTAGGCGAATGTTTATTTGTTTAAGTTTTATTTATTCATTTTAAAAGCCAATTAGATCTTCACATTTCCTCAGTTGAATTTTGCTTTATAACAGGTGTCATAGAGTTCCTTGCATGAACAATAGGATGGATTGAATAAAGTAGGCAGCTGTTGTTTCAATGTTAATGCAGAATTGTGGTTTTGGTGAAACTGTTGTTCTTTGGGCGCTCCCAGTGGCCAGCTCACTGACAAGAGACAGGTGGAATGTGTGTCTGCATCATGGGAAATACTGCCTTGTTTAGGAACTGAATTGGCCAAGTTCCCATAGCATCTTGGCTCTGTTTCCCCTTCACCTCCTTGTCAGTCTATTCTCTAGAAGTCTTAAAATCACAGCATGATAAGACCAGAGGGCATCTGAAAATCATCTCATCAAACTCGGTGTTCCATAGATCAGAGGACAAGCCCGTAAAGGTTAAGGGAAATGACCCACTTTGGCGGTGGAAGCGAGAGAAATGGAGGGGTTGCCATTTTGGTTGTTAAGAAGCTACTATTCTTTTCTGACATAATTAAATTCTTGATTGTGATGCTCTTAAATGAACCATGAAATTCTAAGCGCTTCCGATGCAAGTGTGATTTTTAACTAAGGCTTTTTTTCCCCCCAATCTGAATGTTAAGGTGGCAGATGCATAACTAATCTTAGTTGAATCTATATTAAGAAATCAGCAAGGTGTCTTTATTTAACTTGCATCATCTGTGAATATAATGTAGTGTCAAATAGCATGATTTTGCACATGATATCCTAAAATAAAAACAACTCTGCCTTCAAAGTGATGGCAGAATGCAGTTATGTGAGAGGTGATTTTACATTAGGTCCCAAAGGAAATGAGAAACACTGAAGAAAATAACTGAAGAACTGGTTCCTAAATGTGATTTCAGCAGATGTTTATACATATTTTAAATACAGTTTTATCTGAGGGACAGAAAGTCAGCTCTTGGGATTGTGTTCCATGTCATACAAGGGAAACTCCTATCAACAATAGGGGGTTTCTGAAATCTCTTGTTATCCTAGTTTTGAATTATCTGAAAGATGTCCAGTCCATTGAACCTCTCTGTTTTTGCTTGGGGATGTTTCCATGGATCTGTATTAGTTCCAGGAAATTTCGGTCCTCCCTATTATCTCTGGAACCAGACATGATTCTTGCAGAAACTACATGGGATTATCTGTTTCTCTGTTTTTTAACATCTTTGTTACAGTGGGTCAGATTCCTAAGAGAGTAAACAATGAAAAATTGTCAGGCTCAACTGTGGAAGATTGTGTGAAGATGAAAGCAAACTATTCTGATTTAAGTCCTAAAAAATGTTGGCCTTTAGCTTATTGAAATACTGCTGTATTCAGATGTACTGAAATACTTCTTGACTGGCATACTCACCCATGCATGACTGGAGTGACCACATAGTATTAAAGAAGTAGCGATTTTGGCATTTGACGTTCACTTGGTTAATCTTTTATTTTAATGTATTTGAATTTCTTCAAGAACATGATCTTAGTTTCTGATGATTCCCTTTCCTCTGTGAGAGCATCTTCTAACATGAGAAGCCCAGACTCTTGAGGAATTAATCCAAGGGTCTTGGAACCTACTTGGGTACCAACTACTCTCAGTGGATTTGTGCATAAATACTATGTTTCATATAAATTTATTTGAGGGAGTTCTTCAATTCTTGGTCACTCTTTTATACAACAGTGTACATTTTATTTTATTTTTCTTTATTTTTTGGCTGCATCATGCAGCTTGTGGGATCTTAGTTTCCTGACCAGGGATTGAACCCACATTCTCAGCAGCTGAAGCTCAGAGTCCTAACCTTTGAACCACCAGGGAATTCCTTCTTGGTCACTTTTAAAGCAACAATTTTTCTCAAAGAGTGGGAGGAAAGTAAGAAGAATATAATATGAAGTTACTCTCTTTTGTGAGTGTGTAGTGGGGGTGGGGGGTGCATACACACATGCCCTGTGGCAGAAGTGGGGGGTCTTACGTTTTAAAACAATTAAAAAGAGGTCTTTATGCTTGAACAAGCTGAGAACGACTGCTATGGGAGTTATGTTCTATAGGGCATGCTTCACAAAGCTAAATGAAATTTTTAAAAGTTAATGGCTAGACAGTGCTTAAAGCATACACATTATTCATGATTTATTCTAATAACATTTGTGGATGACTAACTTAATAATGCTGCCGCACATCCATTATGTTTTTGTTCTGAAGATGTGTCTAAGTATCTATGCCTCCTTAGGGGTGGGTTTATATCACTCCATGATTGAATGAAGAAATAGAATTCCATGCCTGTTATGGGGCATGTGTTAGAAAAAACATTCAGACACTTATATGGGCTTACACTGTGCCAGATACTGTTCTAAACCGTCTTGCAAATATTTTCTCATTTAATTCTTACAATAACTCTCTGAAATGTAGGTAGCACTGTGGTTCCCATTTCAGATAGGAAAGAAGCACAGAGCACCTACATGTCCATGGCCACCTGTCCAGGAAGTGGTCAGCCTGGAGTTTCCTTCCAGAGTGAGCACGGATCTCTAACCCTGCACTGCTTCCCCCAGAATTTCACTTCTGTCTGGCAGGAAGGGATGTGATAACTGGCAAGGAAAGCCTGGAGGATAGGCTGGTTTGGTTTGAAGAAGTAGACCCATGCTTCCTCCATTCTTCCCCTGGAGGATAGGCTGTTTTGGTTTGAAGAAGTAGACCCATGCTTCCTCCATTCTTCCCCACCCTCCCCGCCTCAACATCTCTCACACACACACACACACACACACACAGACAGGCACCCTGGACTTCCTCTGGACACATGGCATTAGGCTACCTTGAACTGTAACTGTTTGAAGCCCTCTGGTTCGTGTTTTGCACCCAAACCTTCTCAGAGTATCACTTCATAACAGCAAGTGTGTGTGTGCAAAAGACCTTCAGTGTGTGATGGAACTCAGTCCTATGTACATGTTTTTGCTGCTTCAGGTAACCCATTTATATTTCCTCAGTGTCCATTTGGATAAGGCCAACATTAGGAGGATTATTCAGAAGACTTCATAAGTACTGTTTTGTTTTTTTAAAAACAGTTAGCTGATGGTTCTTAAGACCCAGAATGAGGGCATCAGAGCTTGTGGCTTTCTTGAGGCATTTGAAAGTGTCCCTCTTTCCCCTGCCAAAACCAGAGAAGAGGTGGAGTGATGGAAAATAGCAGAGAGCCCCTGAGTAGTGCTTCACTCTGGCTGCCACTAAACATGCAAATGTGCTTTCCAAGGAATTGCTAAAGAGGATTATGACAGTTGTCTTGCTTCCCTGCCCATTCCAATTTGGCAGGTAAGGTTAAAGCCCAGTAGAGGCCACGCTTCAGTGTTCGGGGAGCTGGGACTGGAGGCCAAGAGACAAAGGGTTATTTTTGATCAGAATTGCCTAAGTCACTTCAAAAGCTCTTGCTTTTGTAAAGGCTGGCAAGCATAGTCCCTTTGAGAAGTGTTTCCCCCTGCTCTGCCCTTCCCCCCAAGCCAGCCTAGCTATCTTTGCAAACCCTCTCCCCAGAGGAAGAAAGTCAACTCACCTTCAAGGCAGAAGGACTATATACAGACTTCCTAGTTTCATGAGGTTGAGGTGGGTAGGGAGCCAGGAAGGTAAATGCAGAGTGATTGTAAGGAAGGAGTTATCATTGCAAAGGGCAGAATTATATTCTGGTCTGAGATCCACTGGTGATTTGTGTGTGTGTGTGTGTGTGTGGCCTGTACCTTGACTCTGGTGTCTAGAAGTGGTTTAGGCTCTGGTTCTCAATGTGTGGTCCATAGATTCCCTGGGGGGGGGGTCCCCAGGACTCAGTAGTTTGCAAGGTAATAATTATTTCATAACTATACTCTTTGACATTATTTGCCTTTTCACCTTGTGGACCTTTGCATTAGTAGCACAAAAGCCACTAGGTATAAAAATGCTATCACATTAGTGCCAATCAAGGCAGTGACTCTAAACTGCGTTAGTGCTTATGGCATTCTTGTACACATGCCAAAGGAAAAAATGGCTGTTTTCCTTAAAATGTCCTTGATGAAGCAGTAGAAATTAGTAAGCTTGTTAAATCTTAACTTTTGAGTACATGTTTTTTAAAAAAATTTTGTGTGACAAGATGATAACCACTCACAAAGATTTCTGTTGCAAATGGAAGTGAACATGAACCTTGTCTCTTACCAACTCCTTCTAAGTTACTAGCGCAACTAGCTGCTTTAGTCATGGAATATCACTTTCACTTAGAAGAATACTGCAGAACAAACTGTAGTTACCTGTTTGATATTTGGCAGCTAAATTTCTTGAAAGTGAATAAAGTGAACCTTTCCCTGGTGGCTCAGATAGCAAAGAGTCTGCCTGCAATGTGGGAGACCCAGGTTTGATTCCTGGGTTAGGAAGATCCCCTGGAGAAGGAAATGGCAACCCACTCCAGTATTCTTGCCTGGAAAGTCCCGGAGCTTGGTGAACTACAGTCCATGGGGTCACAAAGGATCATACACTACTGAGCGACTAGTAATATTTCAAGAAAAACAATGGACAATATTTGTTAATGATAAAATTTGAATATTTAAGTAAAACTTACATCAAAAACTTGTGTATGCCACAGTAAAACTGACAGTTTCCCAAGACTTGAAGTCTTTTTTGATGAGGTGGTGGTATAGTAGTGTATGTTTCTTTTTTGACATTGAATGATGATTAAGTGTTAACATTTAGAAGATTTGCATAACTCAGGAACCCAGTACTTTCCAAATGATTAATGCATGATATTACCAAGTCACATATGAGAAAGGATCTGTTAATAGTAGAAGACAGACAGATTTTCATGTCGTTAATGGAGCACAAAAAGTTTATTAATATGGTTTCAGATTTCACATTGTAACTGACTTAAGAAGCTATATGTTGTCAATTTTGGCATGGTATCAAAAGAATGTCTATGATTGTCTACCTAAAAAAGCTATTAAAATATTTTCCTCTTTCTAATGACAGATTTTCTTCATATATTTCAACTAAAACAACATATTATCACAGTTCAAGTGTGGAAGATGTAAGTACTCGGTAGCCTATTAAACTAGCCATTAAAGAGATATGCAAAAATGCAGAACAATGCCATGTTTATTATTAATTTTGGGGTAAATATATTTATATTTCATAAAAATGTTATTTATGTTAACATGATGAATGTACTATTTTAATTTTTAAATGAATTAAATATTTTAAATATTTCTCATTTGCAGTTTCAAGTATGGTGAATATCAAGTTATTTTATTTATATATGTGTTACAATTCATGAACAAAAGCTCTTTGAAATCCTCAGTGATTTTTAAAACTACAAATTGTTCCTGGAACCAGATGTTTGAGAACTGCTAATATAGAAATTGCCATGTTGACTAACTCGAGGTTTCTGAACTATTAAAGGAGTCAAAAAAGTTCTCCAGTTTGGGAGTAGTAACTCTTTCATTACATATCTTTAAGCATACAATGGAAATTATTTACATATTTTCCTCTGTGAAGTGAAAACCTCTTAGAGCTCAAATATGCTTACATTGCATGTTAAACTCTCATTCTTCAATTCTTCAATAACTGATAGCAGAATAGAAAAATACTGGCATTTACATTCATTTTTAACTTACTGGAAATAAAAATGTCCACGTATGTAGTATGTGATTTGTAGAGAAATACTTACAAGTAGTTACTGAAACCTTTTTTCTTATCTTATAATTTAAAGCAAATCATAAATATTCAAGTATATAAACTAGTGGACATCAAGCAAAATAAAAACATTCACCCCAACTGCTAACTATTTTATATTTTTGATCTTATAGGAAATAGTTAAATCTCAGTCTGTATCTTTTTTTTTTTTTTAGTCTGCATCTTAATATACATGGAGGCCATGCAGAAACATAGTATTTAGTTTTTAATGTATTTTTTATAAATCACATTTTTCCTACATAATTAAATAGTTGGCATCATTTATTTAATAGGATGAAGTTAATTTTCTTATATATTATGAATGACATTAAATATAATATCTAAGTAAGTATTATGCACATTTCTTACCCTGAATAAAAATGAAATACTTTTTGCTTAAAATCACATTTGCATGTACTGCTGAAAATGAAGTGATTAAAAATACTCCTAAGCTCATTTGAGAAATTATATATTTCTATGAAAGGGTTCCGTATTAGTTTCTGAGGGCTGTACCACAAACTGAGTTGCTTAAAGCAGCACACATTTACTCTCTAGCAGTTGGGAGTCCAGAAGTATGAAAACACAGTTTTGGTGAGGCCATGCTCCCTTCCAAAGCCTTGAAGGGAGAGTTCTTCCTTGCTTCTCTCCCAGGGTCAGGTGGCTCCTAGCATTACTGGGCTTGTATTAACAGCTGCATCACTGCATTCCGGGTGTCTGTCTTCATGTGGCTTTCTTCTCTGTGTGTGTCTCCTCTCCTCTTGAAAGGACACCTGTGATGGCATCTACAGAGCTTACATCATCTGCAAAGGCTTGTGTTTCCAAGTTCAGATTCTGAGATTTCAGGTGGCTTGAGTTTGGGGGGATGATATTCAATTACTGTACATTCCTGATCAAAAATGGTGGGGGGGAATTCCCCTGGTGGCCCAGTAGTTAAGATTCCTTACTTCAAAAAAAAAAAAAAAGATTCCTTACTTCCATTGCAGGGAGCATGGGTTCAATCCCTGATTGGGTGAGTCCTGCATGCTGTGAAACCAAAATAAATAAGTAAATAAATAAATAGAATAAAACAAAAATGATGGGGAGTGCAGACATACTTTTACAAGGGTGGGCTTCACCGTTGGATAGAACTGCTCTGCCACTAATTAGCTCTTTGACACTCTCAGGGTATCTGCACTTGAAAGCCTCAGATTCTTTGTAAAACTGATTCCAGGACAGCCATCATGTGGGCTTATGGTAAGAAGTAAAGGAGATTATGTTTAAATATACTGTGTCCTCAGCACAGAGCCTGGCACAGAAGAAGTTTATTCAGTTACTATTAGTAGTTGTTGACTGTTGCTGAGGTAGACTGGTTATAATCATAGTATGTACTACAAATGTAAAGAACTAAAGAAACTAAAGAGCGTCTTGATGAAGATGAAAGAGGAGAGTGAAAAAGCTGGCTTAAAACTCAACATTTAAAAAACCAAGGTCAAGGCATCCGGTCCCATCACCTCATGGCAATTAGATGGGGAAAAAATAGAAATAGTGACAGATTTTATTTTCCTGGGCTCCAAAATCACTGTGGATGGAGACTGCAGCCACAATATTAAAAGGCGATTGCTCCTTGTAAGGACAAACCTAGACAGGGTATTAAAAAGCAGAGACATCTCTTTGCCAACAAAGCTATGGTTTTTCCAGTAGTCATGTATGGATGTGAGAGTTGGACTATAAAGAAAGCTGAGCACCGAAGAATTGATGCTTTTGAACTGTGGTGTTAGAGAAGGCTCTTGAGAGTCCCTTGGACTGCAGGGAGATCCAACCAGTCCATCCTAAAGGAAATCAGTCCTGAATATTCATCGGGAGGACTGATGCTGAGGCTGAAACTCCAATACTTTGGCCACCTGATGAGAAGAACTGACTCATTGGAAAAGACCCTGATGCTGGGAAAGATTGAGGGCAGGAGGAGAAGGGGATGACAGAGGATGAGATGGTTGGATGGCATCACCAACTCGATGGACATGAGAACCCAGGTCTCCTGCATCTCCTGCATTGCAGGTGCATTTTTACCACTGAGCCACCTGGGAAGCCCTAGTATTCAGCGTACTGTAGCATGTATCATTGTTTCTATTCTGGACTTCTGTTGAGGGTTTCTAGGCCTGTATCTTGATCACTATTTTGGGTAGCATTTGGAGACTTTGAAGCATAGTACAGAAAAACTCTAAATGCCCTTTCACTGTAATTCCATGCCAGTCCTGCCCAGCCCAGCCGAATCTGTCCTCTTGGAACTGTCAAACTGATTTCATGTCACAATTCTCTTGGTGACTGTTTCAGACCACCCCCCGCCCCATGCCACCTTTGGGTGCCTTAAAACTCTATCCTTGCCCCCACTTCCCCTTCTGCAGATGGCCTTGGCTATGTCATTACCTAGAACGTCGAGTCTGTTGCACAAGATCTCCCTCCCTTGCCTCTCCTTCATCTCAAAGTGTGTTGGCATCTTTGCCCATCTGTTCTTTGTTCCCTCTGTTTCTAGTGAAGAATTACCCTCTCCCCTCTAAGACTAATCCGTCCTCTGGGTATCTACTCTTGGCTCTAGTCATAATTATGGCCCATAATTATCCCTTTGTTTTCTTGCATTTGGTCTCTCTCCATGGAACCCTTCCACTCCTTCTGTAAATGTGCCCAGATCCTTCCTTGTTCTTAAAAGCACTGTCCCCTCCAGCTACTATTTCGCCTCCTTAACTGTGCTATTATATTTCTTGAAAGTGTGGTGACTTAGCCCCAGCTTCATGTTGTGACCAGCTGTTAATTATTATAAAATTTCTGAAAGAACAATTCAGAATCCCTAACAGTTCAACTCCTGATAATTTCTTCCTGGTAGAGATAAGACAGGACCAACTCTGGGCAGTGAGGGAGGTCCTGGGCCTCCTGTCTCCTTGAGTTTTCTGCAGCTTGCAGACCACAGCCCTGTGGGCTGCTCTCCAGGTGGGGGAATTTTAGCATATTTTGGAATATGCAATATATACAACAAAGTGCTTTTAAGAAATCTGGAATTTACATAGCTATTCAGTTGGAAAAATTATAAAGCCAGTTAATGCCTGGAGGAGAGAGTAAACAAAGACGCTTTTGTCTTTTAACCTCTGAGTTTTTTCCTGAGAGTTTGCTGAATAAGAAGCGATAGGAAAATTTCCATCCTCTCCAGTATACTTTCCATTTGCTGAAAAGCTGCAAATTTAATCCTGAGTGAAGCCTAGAACTCTTGTGAATCCAGAGAAGGTGGTGAGTAGCAGTGCAGTTTGTTATAACCTATTTAGTTTTGTCCAGGAACTAGCTAGTAAATCAGTGCTTAGCAAGGACACACCGTACATGAAGACAGGATAGCTGTAAAGAACGGTTTATAATGCATTTGGGTATTTGTGTTTACAGTCAAAAAAAGAAAGTATACATAGATCATTCTGGAGAGGGCAGACGTTTTTCTAGTCTATAGAATCCCTAAGACACCTACCCTGTGAAACTCCTGTAGCAGGAAAAAGGACATCCATGCCAGCTCATTGTGTAACATGACATTGTGTCTGTCCTCCAGATTCAGGGAGGCAGTCTCAACCTTCCCAGCAGCTCAGAGGCGCCTCTCAGAGGCCTTTGGAGGAACTGAAAGGTGACCATGAAGATACCGATGGGATTAGTGAACATATTGATTTTTTTTTTTTTCTCTGCCATGTAGGCAAAGGTACCTATACTCCTATCTGACTCATTAGACTGAAATTTCTTGATAGCAACTTAGTTTACTGAGAAATTGGATGTAAAAATTATACTGTGGACAGTTGAATCAGCCAGCAGTAGTGGTATGTGACGTGCTCTATAATATTCCCAGGGTGGATATTGCTGTTGTTGTTCAGAGGCCAAGTCCAGTCCGACTCTTTGCGACCCCATGTTCTGCAGCAAGGCAGGCTTCCTTGTCCCTCACCATCTCCCAGAGTTTGCCCAAGTTCATGTCCATTGAATCAGTGATGCCATCCAACCATCTCATCCTCTGTTGCCCTCTTTTCGTCTACCTTCAGTCTTTCCCTGATTCAGGGTCTTTTCCAGTGGGTCAGCTCTTTGCATCAGGTGGCCGAGGATTGGAGCTTCAGCTTCAACATCAATCCTTCCAATGAATATTCAGGGTTGATTTCCTGGAGGATTGACTGGTTTGATCTCTTGCTGGACAAGTGACTCTCAAGAGTCTTCTCCAGCAGCACAGTTCAAAAACATCAATTTTTTGGCACTCTGCCTTCTTTATGGTCCAGCTCTCACATCCATACATGACTACTGGAAAGACCATAGCCTTGACTATATGAACTTTTGTCTGCAAAGTGATGTCTGCTTTTTAATACACTCTCTAGATTTGTCATAGCTCTCCATCCTAGAAGCAGTCATCATCTAATTTCACGGCTGCAGTGGATATAAAGAAGTATAAAATGTCGTTATGCCTTTGGAGAAATTTGAAGCTAAAATGAGGCTGTATTTATACACACCTGCCACCCCCCCAGTCTGTTAGAATATTACCAATCTTCCTTGGATCCATAATGATAGGTAGTGTGACATGGCTAAATGTTGAGAAAGTCATGTGGTAAAAAAAATCTTGTATATCATCAGATTAGTGCATGTGTGCCATCCAGGCAAAACTTGTACCGTTATTTTTTATTAATTTTTTCCTAAGAGACAGTTGACCACCCCCAATTGTAAGGATATTGCATGGACTATTATTGTACAGTCACCAGTTTGTTTGTTTTTTTTTAATCTCAGCCACCAAATGTGGAGAATTTATTGGTTCTACATCTGCAGTGGGGCTACATCCTTTTAAATAATATCACAATAGCAAAATAAATTCTAAATGGCTTAGCCTGCATCTGACACTGATTGCCTTTTAATTAGGGGGAAATTAGAAGCTAAAAAGAGTAACAGACCTGAAGTCAGTTAAAAATCAGAATAATCAGCTAAGAAAAAAAACACACATTATCTCATAAGACTTAATATTTAGCCACAGGATAATAGTTTTTTTATTCTTTAAAGAACTTTTTCTGTGCCTCTGTCCACCCCCTTCGTTTCTGCAATTGGAACTCTAACAGATTAGAATTGCCAGATAGGTGGGAAATGAAAGACTTCCTCTCGTCTTCTCTCACCCTCCTTAATAGCCTAGAACAAATAAAACTGAGAAAGCCGCAATTCAGCTCAGGAATTAGGTTTGTATGGCCCTGAGGTAAGAACTCTGAGTGTCTCAAAGCAGGTCGGGGAAGAATTAGGCCAGCTAGGGTTATAAACGTTTTAGTAATATCTCCTCAGAAATAGATAATAATTTGGCACATTACAGACTGCTGGCATTCAATTTTTGTAAACTCTGTCTGTAAAAACAGTAAAGCTTCAAGAGCATTAGTAGAACCAAAAATATAATTTACCATTTATTGGTCCTGTGATCTCCCTTGATAGCTCAGTTGGTAAAGAATCCGCCTGCAATGCAGGAGACAAGGTTCAATCCCTGTGTTGGGAAGATCCCCCTGGAGAAGGGAAAGGCTACCCACTCCAGTATTCTGGCCTGGAGAATTCCATGGACTGTATAGTCCATGGGGTTGCAAAGAGTTGGACATGACTGAGCTACTTTCACTCACTCATTTATTGGTCCAGAGATGGATTTTTGTGAGTTTTGAGAAAGGACCAGATTTGAGGCAGTTTCTTTCATTATTTTTTTTAAGTCAACCTAGCTGTATATCCAAAGAAGGCTGTAAGTGCTTATAAGGTGTGTGTATGTGTGTGTTCTCAGTCATGTATGACTCTTCGTGACCCCATGGGCTATAACCTGGCAGGCTCCTCTGTCCATGGGATTTCCCAGGCAAGAATATTAGAGAGGGTTGCCATTTCCCCATCCAGGGAATCTTGCTGACCCAGGGGCTGAACATGTGTCTCTTGTGTCTCCTGCATTGGCGTCACCTGGAAAGCCCAAACGTATATAAAACAGACTGTTATTTTCCTTGGAGGAATCAAGAAAGGGCTTCTTTTTTTCTCTCTGTAGGAATATGCTGGATAACTTAGGGGGAAAATGAAATGGAAAAATATGAGCTGGACTGGCATCGCCTGTTTGCCCATAAGACGTCTTTTTAGCGGTTATCTCCTTAATGCTGATCAGAGTTGTAAACATCTGTTCATTTCTCTTCTGCTTGAAGAGTAGGATCTATAAGGAGCAGGATCTAGGATGTCACAGTGCATGCCAGGTGTCAGAGCTCCAAGGAGCCTTCCTAGCAGGGAAATTACTAATGTTTCCTCTGATCATGAAGCAACATGTGCTCCGCTAATTACTGTTCTCTGAGACCGCTCTCACATCTTGAAACTCTCCATGACCCAACTGCGGAAATCCTGTTTGTCTGCCTCCCACCCTTTCCCCCAAAGAATGAAAACTAGCAAATGGCAAGGCTGGGCTTGTTTAATCAAATGCAGTTTGTTTTTGCTGAACCTAAGACACAAGAGGTTTCAGTTGGGGCTGTTAGCTTGATGCTAGATTTGTGAATGACTTTGTGGTCCACATCTTTAGCTGAGTTTAATGTGGAGGGTGCTTACTTTTACTAGATGATAGCCTGTCCAAGGCATTTTCTTTATGTCCATAGGTTCCTGGAAGACAATGATCTTTAACACAATGACCTTTCATGATTGGCAGGGGTATCTTGCTGACCTCAGGCAGAGCTGTATCAGGCGCGGTGCGACATCTGAGAATCTTTTGTTTTATTAAGAGTCTCCTCAAGATGGTATCTCCTTCCTTGGTGACTCTGTCAAAATTCAGCTGTAGTCTTCCTGAGGTCTTTTGTTGTTCAGTTGTTCAGTCGCTCAGTCGTGTCCAACTCTTTGCGGCCCCATGGACTGCAGCACACCAGGCTTACCTGTCCATCACCAACTCCCAGAGCTTGCTCAAACTCATGTCCTTCAAATTGGTGATGCCATCCAACTATCTCATCCTCTGTCATCCCCTTCTCCTCCTGCCTTCAATCTTTCCCAGCATCAGGGTCTTTTCTAATGAGTTGGCTCTTGGTTGCCCTAATGCTGTAACCAGAGGCTCTTTCTGGTTTTTCAGCTAGAAATAGCAAGTTATCTCACACTCTAAAGCAAATACATTTTTGTTGCAGCACTTTTTCATTTATTCATTTATTAGAGCATTTAAATTGAAACAGTTTTGCCTTCATGTTAAGCTAAACTTAGCCTCACTCCTCCCCTCAAAAAACAAAAAACAAAAAACTTAGCTTGTCAAGTTAGATCGAACATTGCTTTTACATAGTTTATAATAGGAGCTTGATTTTCATAGAAGAATTGATTACCTTGGATATGGGTTTATCTGAGTGACTATTTGAATATATTAGAGAGTAGTAAGATATTATTACTTGGTATTACAGGGATGAAAAGATCTGAAAACAGCCTGATTCTCTGGGGAAAGAAACTTTCTGAGCATGGCTAGTAATACTTTCTATCCATTTAGATGCAATTGTTGGATGATTTTACCCAAAGTAATTAATAGTGACATATTAGTTAACATATTGCTATCAGCAGGTGGCTATTTGAGCAGGGGTGAACATGGCATGTGCTAAAACAAATTAATGTACCCTAGAGAAATGTGCAGAATCATTTTTTAAAGTCTTTCAATAATGCCTGCAGTACAATTTTTTTGCAAGAGATAAAACTTGGGGTAACACTGGAGAGTGGTAGACTAGAAAAAAAAAAATGAAAGAGAGCAAAAGTGATTCAACCTTTTCCAAAAGTTTTTTTAGTTAAACAACAATAAAAACAAACACACCAAAAAAACAAGTAAATGGTTGAATCCAAGCAGCACAGTCTGCCAGTCATATCAAAAATCATGGGAGAGACCGAGGCATCCTCATTCTTCCTTTGCACTCTTTTTTTCCCTCTCCTTTGTCCTTTCTGATCTGTCAAGGGACTCTTGGTCCAGGGCATAACAGTGACAGATGGGCAGGAAACTGTAATCTGTTGCTGCTTTTCATTTGTGGAGGAATCATAGTGACCATGAAGGGGTTAAAACTGTCAACACCAATCAGAACTTGGAGATAATTAGTGTAATATCAATCCCGGAACACTGGTGCAGATGACCACACAATAGCAGATGAATTCTGCTAGGTTATTGCTTTGTAAGAAATCCTTATTCATCTCTGTCCAGCTTATGCACAAATATGCTTTTAAATGCCTGTGTCAAAAAGTTACTGTTTGTGCACACAAATGATTATGATTAAAGATGATTGTGAATCTTTTATTTGGGAAGGTGCATTTTGAATTATCATTTACACAGACAAGCTGGGTAGATACATACCTCCCGAGCATGAGCTAGGTAGCGTTTGAAATATTTTGCAGTAAGTTGACTGATATTCTATGACTAAGGCTGCCAAAGTGTAGAATTGAGTGATGTGATTTGGGAAGGGAAACTATTACAAGATGTATTAAAAAAAATTTTTTTTTTTACTTTCCTATTCTCATAAGAAACATTAAAGGAAAGAGGAGTAAACCTTTTTAAAAAAACAAATATAGGCTTGAGAAGAATAAAATACATTTTCTTCTTATTAGCTTCAAAGAGAAAATTGATTGATAAACAACAGAGTCTTAAAGTTAGTTTTCAAAAGTCCATATGGTAACCAGAAAGGGACAAGTATGACTTAAAAAATGGAGCAGAAATCCATGATGGACTAGGGGAAGAATGGGTAAAGGAGAACTTAAATAACCCCGATATGTTCAAATCCACAGGTCCCAATGGCTGGCATCCTAGAGTTCTTAATGAATTGGCCGAAGTCATCACAGAACCGCTAGATATCATTTTTGAAAACTCGTGGAGGACTGATAAGGTGCCTGAAGACTGGAAAAGGGCATATTTAGAAACTTCTTTCAAAAAGGGAAATGGATGATGACCCTGGAAATACTCATCAGCCTAACTTTTTGCTTGGAAAAATTCTGGAATTATCAACTTAGTACACTGGGTAACACATTCATAATAGCTAGATAAAAGGGCAGTGAAATATCACACATAAAGAAGTACCGAATTCATTTTTTTTAACAAACATACCATTGTTAGAAATAGTCTTCTGCGTGTTTGGGGGCTCTGCCCTCCATACTATAAATTCTTGATGAAAACAAATGAGACTGGCTAAAGCTTTTGGTTAATTTAATTTTAAGTGTGTAATACAAGAGAAAAAAGTTTCTGGCAATAGCTAGACATTACATCATTTCTAAAGTAGCCTTTAACTTGAGAATAGTCATTTTAATTTTGTATTTAAACATTTTTTTTTCCACTTCATATAAGATTGTGTTTTCATAGGTTGAGATATTTTATGTAATTCTATATAGAATAGTTTGGTGAAGGAACTCTTAAGTGCTGTTTATATAGGTATTTTATAGGTATTTCACATATAGGTACAATGATAACGGTGACAAATTTATGTTCCTTACAAGATACACTTGTAAGGACAGAAAAGCAAATGAAGAAACTTTTTTCTAACTTCTGTTTTTAAATTTCATCTGACTGAACTTGAGTGTTGGGACTTGTAAGAGAGTCTTACTCTGACATACGTTGAGCAAGGGCCAGCTGTGTGGCTTGACGGCTGGTTTTCCTCAGCCCTGGCCGCTGCTATGGCCCAGATCG
This sequence comes from Cervus elaphus, assembly GCF_910594005.1. Taxonomy (NCBI): domain Eukaryota; kingdom Metazoa; phylum Chordata; class Mammalia; order Artiodactyla; family Cervidae; genus Cervus; species Cervus elaphus. The sequence continues at coordinate 31,065,845 of NC_057840.1, forward strand.
CCTCCCCAGATTCTGATTTCAGGCCTTTGGCGGGGGGTGAGCAGTGGGAGTGGATATTAAGAGCCGTTTATAACCAGAGCCTAGAAGGAGAGTAGGAGGTGAGAGGAGGAAATGAAGATGAATCTTGAATTTTTTCTGCTTCCTGATGTTCTTGCCTTTGAATGTTGGCCGTTTTCTTTTCTGCTTAGAAAAGGCAACCATGTTGAGAAGACCAAAAACTTAGTTGAAAGGAGACCATCAAAAAGATCTAGAAACATAGCCAGCCCCACGGTCAAACAACTTCTGAGAGCAGCTAGGCAGTACTGTATTCCAAAGTCTTCTCTGCACTGCTTAGATGTACATAAGAGATAAAAGTTTACATCACACAATACTCAAGAGTAGGAAACTCTCAGAAAAAAAAGAAATTTACCTTCATTTTTTCCTGGTGCATACGGGAATTGGGTAGGCAGTTAAGGTCTCCAAGGGCCATTTTAATCACTTAAAAAATATCAGGTGTTCATAGTTTAGCCACTTCTAAAGATTAATTTAGACTGGGTAAAGTCAGTCTCATTCTTAAGTACAAATGCAAGGAAATTAAGCTCTGAAAGTATGTATACATTGTCTTTTAAACAACATGCTGTAGCTTGCAGCTCTGTAAGAGTTATATTGCAATCAACCTTTCATCATTTTTTTTTAGTGAACTAGAGTCTTTAAAATTTTCAAACTAGGTTTTTTTTTTTTTTTTCATGGAGTGGGGATCTCTATAGATTATAGATATGATTTATTGTGATAATAAATGGCTTCCTGTTCTAGACCTCATTTCCAGGTGCAGCATCTGTGGCAGATTTATTTCACAGATGTACATTTTCATGCATTTGTTGAATTGTTGCTGGAGAGGACCTGATTTCTGAAAAATCTATTATTTTCACCCTGGGCATTATGATGCAATCTACAGGAACTAGAAAATTCTTCAGTCATTTCAAGTTTGATTTTCTATTTGTATAATGTGTAACTTCAGTTATTTTGCCAAGTTTAAATCTTCTCTTTGGGTTTGCTCTGGAAATTTGAAAATGATAATCCTCTACCTACATTGCCAGGAGGAATATCAACAACCTCAGGTATGTAGATGATACCACTCTGGCAAAATGGCAGAGTGTGAAGAGGAACTAAAGAGACTCTTGATGAGGGTGAAAGAGGAGAGTGAAAAAGCTGGCTTGAAACTCAGCATTCAAAAAACAAAGATCATGGCAATCCAATCCCATAACTTTATGGCAAATAGATGGGGAAACGATAGAAACAATGACAGACTATTTTCTTGGGCTCCAAAATGACTGCAGATGGTGACTGCAGCCATGAAATTAAAAAATGCTTGCTCCTTGGAAGAGAAGCTATGGCAAACCTAGACAGCCTATTAAAAAGCAGAGGCGTCACTTTACGGACAAAGGTCCATATTGTCAAAGCTATGGTTTTTTTCCAGTAGTCATGTATGGATGTGAGAGTTGGACCATAAAGATGACTGAGTGGGCTAAGAATTGATGCTTTTGAACTGTGGTGCTGGAAAAGACTCTTGAGAGTCCCTTGGACTGTAAGGAAATCAAACCAGTCAATCCTAAAGGAAATCAGTCCTGAATATTCATTGGAAGGACTGATGCTGAAGCTGAAGCTCCAGTACTTTGGCCAGCTGTGTGAGGAGCTGACTCATTGAAAAAGACCCTACTCATAGGAAAAGATCCTGATGCTGGGAAAGACTGAAGGCAAAAGGAGAAGGGGGCAGCAGAGAGTAAGATGGCTGGATAGCATTACCCACTCAATAGACGTGAATTTGAGCAAACTTGGGGAGAATGGAGGACAGAGGAGCTGTGACGTTCTGCAGTCCACGAAGTGGCACGTGACTTAGCAACTGAACAACAACAGCAATCTAAATTAAAAGGCACAATCTAGAACAGTGAAATAGCCTATGGATTTTAAAGATTTCTTACCTGAAAGTAGAGGAAGAAAGCTTTAAAATAAGCAGGAAAGTATTGAAGGAAGCCGATTAATTCCTTTGCACTAAATGAAGATGAGTTAAGAGTTAGACTACAGATATGAGAAAGGAAGTAATCTTACCATGAATTGTATCTGTAGAATAATGCTTAAGAAGAATAATTTTTGACCGTGTTTTTTCCTTTTATCTAATATTCATGGTATCCTTAATTTTTTAAAGGGAAGGAAATAATGGAGGCATAAATAAATATATTATCAAAACTAGAGGATTATCTTGATTTGTATTTCCTAGACCATTGAGAGAGGTTAATTACAGACTTCATAATATTGAGGAATTGGGAGGATTATAGCAAAATTTTCTTCATTTGATCTAAAATTTTTGAGGTGAAGATCTTACTCCCATATTCTTGGCAGAGTGAAAGCATAATTTTAAGAGTTCTTTCCTCACAAAGGAATTTAAATCAATTTAGAATAGCTATTACTCAGGCATTTTTTCAGTCTAGAGAAATTTATAGCATCTTGATGTTGTGAAATTAATAACAGAAACAATAAGCATTGAGTTTTCATTTTGGAGTTCCTCAGATCCGAATTCAAATTCTAGAATCATGTGGATAGCTTTTTCCTGTGATGATTCTATTAGAAAAATAAGCTAACTATTATATATAAAAATAGATAACTAATAAGGACCTACTTACTATATAGCACAGGGAACTCTAGTGAATACTCTGTAATGACCTATATGGGAGAAGAATCTAGAAAAAAGACTGGATATATGTATTTGTATAACTGATTCACTGTACTCTATGCATGAAGCTGACTAAACATTGTAAATCAATGATACTTCAATAAAAATTGTAAAAAAAAGAAGACAAACTGAGATGGTAGCATGGGAAATGATCTTGAACAGTCAAATACTTTTATCCTTGTCCATAAAATGGGAAGAATAAATACCCTTCCTTAGTTCTTAAGAGGCTTAAGCGTTCTGCAGCATTCACCCACGCAGTTCATGGTCTTAGACACATAGGAGGTGCACAGTGCCTCACTCTCTTGACTTCTTTTTTCCCTCTTATATAAAAGAGATTACCTTAAAACTAAGTAGACCACTCAGACTTATGTTGACTTGTCCTTGTGGCTCTCTTAAACCCACTGAATAAGGCCCTTTGCTTTCTTTTGTGGGTGTGTGTATGTGCACTTAGTCGCTCGGTCCTGTCTGACTCTTTGCAACCCCATGGACAGGAGCCCACCAGGCTCCTCGGTCCATGGGATTTCCCTGCCAAGAATACTAGAGTGGGTTGCCATTTCTTTCTCCAGGTGATCTTCCCCACCCAGGGATTTAACCCACATCTCTTGCATCTCTTGCATTGCAGGCAGATTTTTTACCACTATGGCACCTGGGAAACCCTTGCTTTCTTTTAGGAAGGATAAAACAGGGTTTCAGTGCCTGCTCATAGTAGGGTTGAATAAGTGTTTATTGATAGAATGAAAAGACTGTGATTTTTAAAAACAATGAACCAATGACTAAGGTCAGCATTTTTAAAGTCTGGGGAAATAGTCACTTATAAAGGAACTCTTTAATTTACCTCTTTTTAAAACAGCTCTAGATTTATAAATTTGCTCTGCAAATTAGTGAGGACAAACGTGCATTTTCCTCTCATTTTGTGACTGTGATTTACAAATTAGGAGTGCACATGGGCATTCCCCCATAGCCTTTTCTGAGATAAATCCAGCCAAGACACAAAGCAGATGATGGCGGATCGGCAAACTCTTTTCTAGATGAAGAGAAACCAGATGTGCTATGCCTGGGATGCACCTGCCAGCAAACAGATTAGCCTGTCTGGTTTGTTGTCAGTGAAGAGTCTGGGTGTTGTAAAAAGGTCTTTCCATAAGCATTGAGCAGTAACAAAAAAGAAGGAAAATTTAGTTCTTGGACAAAACGATTAATATTTACATGCAATATTTAATTATGTGTTAAAATATCGTGTTCAGACAGACAGAGGGTTTCTGAATTTCAAAATAAAGAAGAAGATTATATCCAGAGACATATGCAAGATATAAGCAAGAGCTTCACCTTAAATGGCCAGACCTCCGTTCAGACCAAGGATGGAGTAATAGGGAATTCTTAGAAGAGATCAGCTGACAACTTGTGCTTAGAAGAAAGCCATCATAGATCATAGATGCTGTATTAAATTAAACAAAATAAGTTGTGCAGAGCAAAGTGAATCAGCTAGGCTTTCTCTTTTAGATTTCCTAATTTTATTCTTATTAATAGTCCAAGTGGTAATCAATGAAGCATTCCTATATCAGATGTTTTACACGATCAGATTCTTTGATTCGAAAATCCTCTTCAGCTTTCTGTTATTAATCTCTTAAGGAGATAAAATATAATCGTTTTCTATTTCATGATCACTATTTTAGATATTTCCATAAAAGGAAAAAAAAAGAACAGTAGTTCAGGAAAATGGACAACCTTACTTTTTTTAACTGATCAAAATAGAGATTTTCTTTTAAATTGTTTAAATTCCTAGAAATTTAAATTTTATTTTTTATTGTTATTTTTTAAAGATAATGTTTAGAGGAAAATTGGAGGTTAAAGACTACTTCAAAGATCTTGGTGGGTTTTTTTTTTTTTTCTTTCTAACAGTTTGGCCAGAATTTCTTCCACTAGAACAAAAGGAAAGAAGTTGGCTATTTAATGTTGATGAGAAGTACCTTTTATAGATATATTCTGTACCATGCCCTTTGTCAGATGAATTTTCCTTTGTTATTCCAAAAATTGAGATGCTGTATTGAGTATCTTTAGGGCAAAGTGGGATATTGATTAAGACAAATGTTAGAAATTCTGTTGTTCATTGATGTTGTTGCTCAGCTTGATAAGCTGGACAGTATTCTTGGATACCCTGTGGGTTATGAAAACATTGTTCTTTGAAAAGTTTTGATCATATAAAACTGTGCATGGGCCTGAAAAGCACCTTGTGTCCGTCTAGGTAGTAGAGCAGAGATGCACTCTAAATGGAAGTTGCCCTGTGGTTTTGTGTGTGCAATTGCCGTTGACACCTTTTTCCTTTCAGTTAGCGTTTAAAAAGGGACTGTGTGAGGAAGCTGAATTGGAACCATGTTATGAACCCTGGAATGTATGCTGGTGCAGCTCTGTGATCTGCAAACATATGTCCTCTGTTCAATAAATGTTACAGCTTTCACTGCGATTCCCGCCTTGGCTCTTGTGTGATCATTTACATTTCAATGAATGGGACCTAGTATGTGCGTTATTTAAATGGATGATATATAAATGTTTACGATACTGGAGCATTATGGTTAGCATGGGAAATCAGAGTGCTAACACAGAAGAAAGGAGAAAGCCTGGCTCCCCACACTGCATGCAAAATTCAAATAAATCCTTAATGATCTTTGCTTGGATGCTTTTGTGTGATGGTTATGTATATGTGTGTTGTGGCTTCTCCCTTCTCTCCCCACCTCTCTTCTGATTAAAAAAGTACTTTTGAGGGTGATAAATAGCATGCAATTCTGTGCCAGTTATTGCGGCCCCCCAGAGTGGGAGGGAGAGTGCTGGGATAAATTAGGGGGTCAGTGGGGTCATTTGTAGAGTTTCTCCCACAGATCCTGCTGTGGCTCCCAGAGTCCCTGAAACTCCATCACCCACAGGTTGATGTGATTCAACTATAAATAAGCGGCATCTCGGGGGTCATGAGACCTAAACATTTAAATTCCAGCCTTACCACTTTCTGCCTTCAGGACCTTTGAACAAATGGAATGATTACTGTAAACGCTTAGCGCACTAATTAGCACATGATAAGCAGCCCCCACCATTAATTCAAAGAAGTTTTGAAATAGTGTTTTGGGTTCTGTGTATATGTGGTATCATGTGGTATGTTTTGATGATAATGAATAGCTGTTTTTATTCACACTGAATACAAGATGAGAGGAAAGTAAATTTAAAACAAGGAAGATGTGGAATAAATATTAGGAAGAAATATGCAGATTTTGGATTTTTAGAAATGAAAAAGGACCTAAGGAAGACCTAAATAGATTCAGAAATTGTGTAGTTAAGACACACTGGAGCCTGGAGTGTGTGACAAGCCCACCATGATACTGCGCTGGCGATAGACAGTTGAGATTTTCCCAGATCCTCTAATCCTGGCTTTTTGTCTGATGTCAGGTCCTAGAAAGATACCTAAAGGGATCTGTGGTATCTTAAAAAAAAGACCCATCTTTGTAGACTGGCCTTAATTTCAACTTAGTTTCAAAGATTTTCAAGACATGCTTTTGTTCATAAACTAAAGCTCCAACCACCCCCTGGGTTCTGCGGGGGCCAGCAAAACCTAATCTTTCAGCTCTAAAATTTCATGCTTCAAATCTTCCTTGATCTGTTGAGCATTATTTAGAAAAGTCAATAATGTTGGTGAGCAGCTGTAAAATGTATCTTTTAAAAAAACGTTACCCGTATGAGCATGCAGTAGTGATCCCAAGTAAGGATTTAATAGAAAATAAGATGGTTTATGTTATTAGTAAAATCACTTCACCTAATGCAGCCTTTAAAGTCTGTCAACTGAATCTGGAAAATGAATACCTTTTAGTTTCATTGCAGGTCATATGCTGCCCCATTGAGGATTTCCTAATTTAAAAGAGGAATCTTGAACAGTTTTAGTGAAAAGCTTCCTCCCCTCCCTCCCTGACCCTAGAGTTACTCCAAGGACAGAGTGCCTTCATATAATTATGGACACTTTTTTGGCCCACTTTCTCCACTTTATTACATCCATGTACCATTAACAGGATATCTGTGGAATCTCATCTGTCTCTTGGTTGAGTAATGAACACCAATCATGGATTGTATATAATCAGTGTGCATTCTTGTACATCCGCCGAGCTCTATCAATTCAACTTCAACTTCATTTTGGAAATTAATCAATCTACATACTAGCGTTTGCAAAAATAGCCATTTTGAGCGAAGAATATACATTTAATCTTTTTTTTTCTAAATCCTGACCTGTAAATCGGAAGCCCTGATTGCAATCTAGTCTTGATTTTTCTGGTGAGTAGCTGTCTAACCACTTCCTTTCACCCCTTTGCTGTTCTCAGGTCTGTAAATATGTCCACTGGACAGCGTTACCTAAACATACCCTGTGAAAGGTCTGGGAAACAGATGGTATCTGTGGATAACATCATGTCCTTTAGAAGAAAGTCACTGGGCGACGTGGTCTGTTTTTTTACTGTGACCTTCCCAAGGCTGTGAGCACTTCTGGTTCACCCCCACTAGAGTTGTTCCCTGCTCATGACTGATCCTTATGTAGTTCTGGTGCATTTCTAGTACGTCGTAGGGGTTCAGTAATATTGTTGAATGAATGAAGAGCCAAGTGAACTTGCTCACATCTAAGGAGACTGAACTCAAGTTGTGTCAGTTGGTTCTACCAGGGCATTTCTGGTCTCAGGGAACTTGCAGGGACTTGATGGCCTTTGTGTTCGAAGGAGAACATGCCTTTCAACTGGGGCTTCCCTAGTAGCGCAGATTGTAACGATTCTGCCTGCAGTGCAGGAGACCCAGGTTCAGTCCCTGAGTCAGAAAAATCCCCTGGAGAAGGAAATGGCTATGCACTCTAGCATTCTTGCCTGGAGAATCCCATGGGCAGAGGAGTCTGGAGAGCTATAGTCCATGGGGTCACAAAGAGTCCGACATGACTGAGAAGTTGCAAACATACGTGCCTTTCACTCCAGGACCCAAGAAACCAAATTTCTCTTTATCAGAAGTTCACCTTGAGGTGGGGGTTTATTGTTATTCAAGTCCTCTGAGTTTCCTATTTCCTTTTGTATAAAATTATAAATGCAAATATTTTATAAAATAAAAATTTACATGCTCATTTAAGTTTTCTTCTGCGGAAATATATCAACTATTATAATTTGTGAAGGCATCTGAAAGTACCAAATTGCCACACTATTGGAATTATGATTTTCCTTTGGTTATATTTTCCTAACGTGGATTGTGAGAAGGATATCACCTATTCCTGCAATTAAAGTTAATAAAATATAAATCTATTCTTGCAATTAAAGTTAATCAAACTCTGATGAATGTACTTATCACATGAATGCTAGTGTATGCTGTGTTACTAGAGAAGATGCAAAGATACTTTGATACCTGTCTTACACAAACAGTGGGGCTTCCCAGGTGGCACAGTGGTTAAGAACCTGCCTGGCAGTGCAGGAGATGCAAGAGGCACAGGTTCCATCCCTGGGTTGAGACGATCCCCTGGCAGAGGAAATGGAGTGAGTAATATGCACTCCAGTATTCTTGCCTGAAAAATTCCATGGACCCAGGAGCCCAGCGGGCTATGGTCCATGGGGCCGCAGAGAGTCAGGCATGACTGAGCACCTTAACCTTTATTTACGTTTTATGGGGTTAAATTATTATGAGACCAAACATGTGCTCAGTCATTCAGTCGTGTCTGACTCTTGCGACCCCATAGACTGTAGCCTGCCAGGCTCCTCTATTATAAGGGCCTTATATTAAGAAGCAGGAGAGGGCAGATGGATGAGAGAAAGTTTATCTTAAAAGATGGCATGCTAGAGGGGTCAGGAGACAAGGGGAAGAAGGGGTGAAATATACTGCAGGTCTGCGGTGCTGTAGGGGGTAAGGCCGCTAGTAAGTGCCACTAAGGGAGAAGAAATGTTCAACTAGTACACCATACAGCTTTTCCATTAAGATTTTTCTTTTTAGCTTATCAGCAGAGCCATCTTAGACTTCTTTATACACAGATATTTATGATTTATCACTCAGACACACACTGTAAAAACTGTAAAAATAGCAAAGGAAACATGAGGTCATCCTGCAGCGTTTTTCTAGGCAGACTCTTCTGAGTCACTTTTGGACTCAGGTCTGTCTTCACAGTGTCCTGGTCGGCAGGAGGATGGCTGACGGAGCCTGTCTGAGGGCCTCTGTCATCTCTGGATTTCATCCAAGCCCTTCTATTAATATGAGTTTAGATGCTGGTACTATCTTGATCTTACTTGTCTGCAGAAGGTTTCCAGACAGTGTCTCATTCTTTCTTCAAATGGTGATTAAATGGTTTGTTAGCCGAAATGTAGGCTAGAGTCTCTGCAGTTGTCCTACCAGGAATGGCATCCACGTTGGCATATGCACACCTCATAGCATAGTTGAGTCATTAGCCCTGTGTCATCAGCTGTAGCTTCCCTTCCACTCTTCTCTGTCCTGATGTCATTGAAATGGGGCAAAGTGTGCTTTCAAATCCACAAAATACACTTGCCTGTAAAATTATGAGGAAAATTAGTACCACCCATCTCATTTTACTTTCTGTTCCTCTATATATTATATATTAGTAAGTTTTGATAATTATATATTAGTAATTTTGCCTGTAACTACCTTAGACTCCATAAGAATTTCTTTTGACTTTTTTTGTAGCTGAGTCTGTGTTAATATTACTCTGTGGTCTTCTGATCTGATTTACCCTACAGTCATGGCATACGTGAGCTTCCCTGTGGGCTCAGGTGGTAAGGAATCTGCCTGTAATGCAGGAGACACACCCAGGTTTGATCCCTGGGTTTGGAAGATAACCTGGAGAAGAGAATGGCTACCCATTCCAGTATTCTTGCCTGGAGAACCCCATGGACAGAGAAGCTTGGTGGGCTACAGTCCTTAGGATTGCAAAGAGTCAGATAGGACTGAGCAACTAACACACACATACATACATACACAATACATACTGGTAAATTTGGTTTACTGTATTCTGTATTTCATGGGGATCTCTGGTTCATGGAGAGTCTTTAAATGATTTAAATATTATATTTTATAAAATTTAGCACCTTCTGCTATGGAATGATAATTTTTCATTTGAGTCCTTTAATAGTGTATGAAAGTCGTTCAGTCGTGTCCAACTCTTTGCAACCATATGGACCATACAGTCCATGGAATTCTCCAGGCCAGAATACTGGAATGGGTAGCCTTTCCCTTCTCCAGGGGATCTTCCCAACCCAGGGATCGAACCGAGGTCTCCCTCATTCTTTACCAGGCGGATTCTTTACCAGCTGAGCCACCAGGAAGCCCAAGAATACTAGTGGGTAGTCTATCCCTTCTCCAGGGGATTGTCCCGACCCAGGAATCGAACCAGGGTCTCCTGCATTGCAGGTGGATTCTTTACCTACTGAGCTATCAGGGGAGCCCGAGTCCTTTAGTGATGATGCCCTATTATAGAGTTAACCATCATAGCACCAGTGTCCCCACCCACTGCTGAAAGCAGGAGTTTGTTCTCACTAATGCCTCAGGCAAGAAATAGTCTATATTGTAATTAGAATTCCAAGTGGCAGCTCATAATTTACTATTTGACCTTTAAATATTAGGGCCCTGTTAAAATATTTGAAGTTTCTAAATGTCCTCAGGAGCTATTAGGCTTCCATTCCTTATGCTCAGAGTATGTGTGGCGTAGCAGAAAGAGGGTGGGGCGTTGGGAGAAAGGAACCCCAGCTCCCTACGGAGTGGCCTTGGTGAAAAGTAGCCAGTGCTTTCACTGGTCAGAGCAGGGTATACAAATTCCATTTAATTCTTATAATAGCCCAATAAAGTATTGCTGTTGCTGCTCCATTTTACAAGTCAGGAAACTAAGACACAGAGACTTGTTAAGTATCTTAGGAAATTCATTTCACCTCTTTCATTTTAGGTGTCCTTAAACTTATAAAAGGTATGCTTGTGAATACTAGCCATATCCTGAAAACACACTGCATATATCAGGTACTTGAAATGGAAACTAATTTTATTACACTGGTTTTTAATTACTTTTTCCTCCTCCAAGTGTGTCCCCTAAGGTATAATAATTTGCCATTTGAAATCACTTTATACATTCTGAGAAGAAAATAAACATTTTGGAATTTTTGACCCTCCCCCAAATCATTTTCTCTTACACATATTGATTCTTTTTGTTTTGTCTTAATTAATTGATGACCTTTTTTAACCTTTTTTTATATTGGAGTATAATTGATTAACATTGTGTTAGTTTTAAGTGTATAGCAGAGTTATTCAGTTTTACATAAACATGTATATATTCTTTTTTCAAACTCTCTTTGCATTTAGGTTTTTCATAATATTTGGCAGAGTTCCCTGTGCTGTATAGTAGGCCCTTGTTGGTTATACATTTTCAGTATAGCAGTGTGTACGTGTCAAATTTTTTTTTTACTTATATAACCCAGTGGGCAACTTTGTACCAAGATCCAAGCATTTCCAAGTGTCTGTGAATATTCTCCATGATGCCTGAACTGAAGGAATTTAGTGACCAAATATTTTTTAATTGGGCCTTTGGGGAGAAAATGTAGTATCTTCTGTACTTTGAATGAACCAATGATCATCCAGTTAGACATATAACAAACTATAACTTCCAATAGTTCTCATCTTGATAAAATCCCAATATTAGCATTAGAAATATTATTTTTAGAAAATTACTTTATTGCCCCCCCATGAAATACAAAGCAGGGTAATATTTATGTACATGTTAAGACAAGGGAGTTCATTGAAGAGTTTCATAGATGTAATTGATTAAGGCATAGTTTTAGGAAACATTACACTTATTGCCTCAAATTTTCAAGCTTGTCTTCTTTCCTTTCTTTTTCTCTCGTTCCTTCTTGTTAGGGCTTCCCTTATAGCTCAGTTGGTAAAGAATCTGCCTACAATGCAGGAGACCTTTGTACATGTTAAGACAAAGGAGTTCAGTTAAGAGTTTGATAGGTGTAATTGACTAAGGCATAGTTTTAGGAAACATTGTACTCATTGCCTCAAATTTTTGAGCCTGTCTTCTTTCCTTCTTTCTTTTTCTCTCTTTCCTTCTTGTAACTGACAACAAAATGAATCAAATATATCTCTTTTAGCCCACAAGTCCTATTCATCTGCTTTTATTTTTCTATGCTTTAATCTCCCTCCAAATACATTCAGAGAATAAGTAAATATGTTTTCTGAAAATCTTGGCACATTTCCTAGATTTTAGAGGTGTGAGGAAAGGGTTGGCAAAGAAGTGACTTTTGAATGAAAAAGTAAATCTCTACTTAGATTTAAAATCTCCAGACATCATTGATATAAACCAAAATAGTGTTTGTAGTATGGAAAACAGCCAGTTTATGTGATTTTGAGAAATGAGTTTTTTAAAAAGCATGTAGCAACTAAATCTATATATAAATCTAGTGTTTAGTGTTTTTAAAACACAAACCATAGTATAAATCTCAACCAATAATTGAAAAGAATAAACTGATGAAGGCTGTATTCTAACATAGAGTATACTATTTAAAAAGTCCAATCTATCAAAATAATAGGTCTGTTAAGTGCAATAATAGGAATAAGGCAAGGCCTCTGACTGTATCATTCAATGGGGAGAAGTTGGAACACATGTACAGAAACTGCTTCACAGAGTTACATACAGCTGACAGAATAAGGACAAGAAAGTGCTGTGAAGTAAGCTTACTGCCATCAGAAGTTTATTGCCCTTCTGCTTTATAAGTTTTTTGAGTCTTGCCTTTAGACTTTTTTTTTACTCTAAGTAATAGTTGCTTAAGGTTTAGTCATTTTGATACTCTACTGCTTAGCTGTGGTGTTAGTAGAATGTTTGGAGTCTGTGTGCCTGCTAAATCGCTTCAGTTGTTTTCAGCTCTTTGCATCCCTGTGGACTGTAGCCCACAAGGCTCCTCTATCCATGGAATTCTCCAGGCAGGAATACTGGAGTGGATTGCCACGCCCTCCTCCAGAGGATCTTCGTGACCTAGGGATTGAACTCTCATCTCTTATGCCTCCTGCATTGGCAGGTGGGTTCTTCACCTCTAGCGCCACCTGGGAAGCCCCACGTTTGGGGTCTACTTATGTATAAATTCACCTTGCTTCATAAATAGTAAATAATATTAACCAAATAAAATGCTAGCCCATTTTCATTCCCACCTCCCAGAAGAAGAGTGACTTCCAGTTAGGAGAGTAACTTGTACTACCCATTGTACCTCTTGGCTCACCTTGGGGATCCCAACGGAGCTTCATGCTCCGTTGAAATTATTGAAAAATTGCATGAGTATAAATATGTCGTCACAATAAAGGGTGAGTTTATTTTTTGCATGATTCAAAAATGATTCTAAGGCATTATCTAGTTATAGAAAAAAATTAAGCATAATTTTCCCCTTGGTGGTAAACTTGGTTACAATAGACATAGAGCATGATAAATATTAATAGGTTATAATCCACATCTGGTAGTTAAAAATGCTTTCAAACATTTTGGAATTAACATCCACAGGAAAAACATACAGCAGAGGTTGAGAGGTGTCTGTGGGTAACAATCATTCATATTTTATAGAGTCATGTATTCAAAGTGAAAAAATTAAGCTGATCCACACTTATTACAGATCATAAAAGACAGTGCAAAGAAAACACAAAAGTCAGTGGAAAGAAAAGAGGTACATGTGGATTTGACTTCCTTTCTGCTACCTAAATCCACGTGGCCTTGGGTGAGTTACCTCACCTATGTCAGGATTATGTGCACTGTTTGTATAGTTCTATGCATATAGTAAGTGCCCAATAAATGTTAGCAGTTGCCGTCAGAATTCATTTTCACATTCGACAACTATGCTGTTAAGATTGTGTGATGAACCAAGGCCCAGTTCCTAAATGATGCTGTTTGAGGAGAGTTTATTGATTAGTATTCCTGCAGGTACCACAGTGGGCTCTGAAGGGACCACAGGAGAAGTGAACGAAGTGTTTACCTTATACAGGAAGGAGGTGCGTGTACAGAGGGTTCACACTCCATCCAAACAAAATGGCACTGGTGGTTATGCAGTCGCTCAGTCACATCCGACTCTGAGACCCCATGGACTTCAGCACACCAGGCTTCCCTGTCCTTCACTATCTCCCGGAGTTTCCTCAAACTCATGTCCATTGAGTCGATGATGCCATCCAACCATCTCACCCTCTGTTGTCCCCTTCTCTGCCTGCCCTCAATCTTTCCCAGCATCAGGGTCTTTTTCAATGAGTCAGCTCTTCACATCAGGTGGCCAAAGTATTGGAGCTTCAGCTTCAGCATCAGTCCTTCCAATGAATATTCAGGACTGATTTCCTTTAGGATTGACGGGCTTGATTTCCTTGCTGTGCCAAGTAAATTCCTGTTGCATGATGTGTATGATTTAGATGAACAGTCTTAAAAGCTGGGTAGGATTTTGATTTTGGGGAGGGTGAAAGAGGAGTGAGGGGGGACGGATCCCCCAGTAGGGGAGCTGCTTGAGCAGAGGCCTAAAGGGATGAAAGTGTGTGGTGTCTGTGGAAGAAAGGATGTTGGCCAGTGGCTCCGGAACTTAGGCACATAGGACGAATAGGTGAATAAAGGGAAGATATGTCTGTTGGCTTGGAAAGTGGTCTCTGATTTCCTAAATATTATTAATATACTGAGAGGACCTACTTTATTTTGTAGGCTGGATATTTTCAAGCTTTTGTTTCTCAAGGTGTATGGCTGTCGGCATTCACCAGCCCGATGTATTTTCATGTGACAAATGTGTATTGATTCCTTACTCATGCCAGGCACTCTTCTAAGTGCTAGGGAAAACGAGACATAATCCTGCCATCATGGAGAGTGATTTTCTAAAGAAATATAGGTGTGGGTCATTTAGTGCTGTATTAGAATGCAAATCCATGATAATCTGGTTATGATAGGAAGAGCCTAGTGCATAAAATCACCAATTATGCACAAACTGCCGCTTTAAATATTCTTGTCAGCAGATTACTGGGACACTGAAAATCCGCACCAGCTCTTCCGAGTGTCTGGCTCCCAGCACTGACAACTGCTGCTCAGGTCTTTGAGGAGGGAAGTGATGTCATCTGAGAAGAAACCAGAGGATGCTAATATTAAGGCTAAGTCTTGATTTCCCTGGTGGTCCAGGGGTTAAGCCTCTGCGCTTCCACTGCAGGGCGCACAGATTTGATTCCTGGTCCAGGAACTAAGATCTTGCATGCTGTGCTGTGCAGACAAGAAAAAGAAAAAAATGCTAGTCTTCCTGTGAGCACCATTATTCTGAGAATTCATGACAGCCTTTCCCTGGTTCTCCCCTGAGACTTCCTCCTTCTTATTTGGTCTTCACCACCTTTATACCATAAAGGCCAAAGGCGTGGCTCTTGTCAGTGCCAGTCTACCACTGGCCTTTTCCCCTCATTCAATCTTAGCTCCTTCTGCTTTATTTCCCATTCTCATTTCTTTAATTGTATTTGTCTGGGCCAGTCCTGGCAGGTAGCACTCTGTGCAATGATGGGAATGTTTTATTCTGTCCCGTTCAATACAGTAGCCACTAGCCTTACGTGACTGCTGAGTGTTTGGAGTATGGCTCATGCTGCTGAGGATGCAACATTTTAAAATTTAATTTTTTAAATAATTAACTGACATTTAAATAGTGTTAGGTGGCTAGCAGTAACATGTTAGACAGTATAGAAGTAAATGTTCATAAAAACTATCCAAGTCCATATTCTGTTTGGTTGACGATCATATTTCTGGCAAATTCTTACATTCGATTTTTCTAGTTTTCACGTGCCTGGAATTCCTTTTTTGCAGCCAATCTATGATTTTTTTTTTATGAAAATTCTCCCCTAGATCTAGCAGCAGGAAAGTGACATTACCTCTTGCTGTTTGTCTACACATGGCCTTCCAGCCACAGCAGTAGGCAGGAAAAAGATGCCAAGTTGGGGGTATAGCTTTGTTGTGGCTTTTTATTTTAATCTACCTCTTGCCAGTCTCTCACCAAGGACAAGAAGAGTATTTTTTTCTTCCTCTCTTTTTAAACAGGCTTCCTCAAGGTAAAAGTTGCAAGAGAGAAGAGATAGTACTGTTGAGACAAAAAGGTACTCTGAAAAGTGATATGATTCCCCTTTACTGGCTCCTGGTAGTTGGGGGATGGAAGGTGAAGGAGAGGGAGGGCTCATATATGACCTGACAGGTATCTCCATGAATGATGTCATTCATTCCTGAAGGATGCACAAGATAAGGAGTCTGTTAGCAGGGCCAGGGATGTGTTGAGCTCCATTGTGGATGCATTGAGTTTGAGATCTTTGGGGTGGGATGTGCAGTTGGATGGAGGATGTATGTCTGCACCTCTGGAGAGTGATCTGTGCTAGAGATAAACGTCTGGGGGTCATTGGCATATGCTAATTAAAACCACAGGAAAGATGGGGTGGCCCTGGCACAGTGTGGAAAGTGAGAGAAAGAAAGGACAAGAGACAGCACACCGCCCCAGCATCAGTGTTCACATGACCCCATGACGCGTAGGAGCTTTGACCAAGGTAGGAGGAAACAGCCAAGAGAAGATGGTCACCAAAGACAGAAAGAGAGACAACTCCAAGAAAAAGAACATTTGACAATGTTGTGTGCTGTGAAAGGTCTAGGTAAGGAAGGACTGAAAAGTTGCCATTAGATGAAGTCCCATGACATGGAAGGTAGAGACTCCAATGAAAAAAGGGTGCCGTGGCTCTGACAGATGGGTGGAAGGGGAGAAAACGAGGACTGCAGGAGGGGTCTAAGCGGACCCCTTAGAGGGGTCTAAGCGTGGCTGTGAAGGGGAGGGGGCTGGAATGGCTGGAGCTGGGGGGAGGGGAGGGGGCTGGAGAGGTGTTTGGATTTGGTTTTGTTTAGTTCTGCAGGTAGGTTAGCGTTGGTTGAGGGGTCTGTAGAGAGGGGTTAAAGCTGAGATATGGGAAGGGAGTGAGCAGATCATCCAGAGAGGGGCTCCTAAGAAGGTTGCAGGAACAGGTAGAGGGGGGACAGCAACCTTAAAAAAGAGGGGTGTCTTTCAGTCTAAGACAGAAAGGACCAGTGTGGTAAGTTAATAGGCTCAGTAGATGGTGAGAAAATCCTGTCTGAGTGCTGGGTTTGCCAAAGCTAGTTTTGTCTAAGCTTCTCTGTATCCCTAAAGTGACCTTTATGTTTCAGCTAATAAAAATAGAAAAATGTTCATAAAAAGAGCCCCCATCGGAATAAGCTGTGCTCCCAAAGTTGGTCTAGGGCTTTAAGAAAGAGCTGGGCCTGCTGTCCTCTGCAGGACTTCTTGGCCCAGGCCGTATGGAGGCTCTAAAATCAAGGGGAGCTCTAGGTATCCCCCTTGAGTATGTTAAAAGCAGAAAATGAACACAGTAATTGTTTTGGCTTTTTCTCTCTGTACTTTGTATTACAAATTGTGTGGTTTTAATTTTAAAAACTCTATGAAAACACATCCCTGAGTTTCTAAGGTACCATACCATAGTATGCATGTGTGCTCACTCATGCCCGACTTTTTGTGACCCTGTGGACTATATCCCGCCAGGCTCCTTTCTCCATGGAACTTTTCAGGCAAGAATGCTGGAGTGGGTTGCCATTTCCTCCTCCAGGGGATCTTCCCCACTCAGGGGTCAAACCCACATCTCCTGCATCTCCTGGATTTTCAGGTGGATTCTTTACCACTGAGTCACCGGGGAAACCCCAGTTTGAGTTTCTAAGGTGCAGAGCCCCAAAAGCTGTGAGCAAGACTTTGGATCGTACCAGCACTGCGTCCAGAGGCCCGGTGTTAGCCGCACCTGCCTGTGTGAGATGGGGTTCCATGGTGCCTGCCGGCCTGCATGCTGTGATGCACAGCTGAAACCTTCATTGTTTTCACAGGTGCTAGAAAACACAGTTGCTTTAGGCGGGTGGGGTGGGTTGGGGTCTGTGTGGCATCAGCTTCTGGGAAAATCTTGTTACATGAAATGAAAATCTGACTAAACATTAGAATACTTAATGATTTCTTAAAATAACATACCCCTTTCATTACATAAAAACAGGATGTATAAAATCCATATCCAGTTTTAAGCATAAACATTTCATTATGTGAATATTTCTCCAATATGAAACAGAGCAGCTGTTTCTCCAGATGCCAGATCAGCGCTCTGGAGGGAATAGTTGCTCAATCCAATACCACAGTGAGCTGGATATTGAAAGAAATGCTACAAGATGTATCTGGTCTAATCAGTAAGCCTCAGTGAACCAAAATATAAACACACAGCACGGAATTAATGCAAGAATTTGGATTACATTCTAAACAAAGGGAATGTAATCGCTATGCTTTTGAGCTTATCACGTTCTAATTTTTATTATTTAAAACCTATTAAGGATCCATCGCAAGAAACCCTCTTTGTTTTTCCTACAATCAGTTGTCATTGTGGCAACCAATTGTTTTGAGAGAGAAAGTACAACATTATTATTTATGAGAAAGAGCTGACACATACAATCCATATATTTAGCTGACTCTAGTATGCCTGGGCCAGCATATTAAATCATATGCATAACTACTTGAAAGATAGATCCAGAAGGTTACAGGTAATTTTTATGCAGGAACCATCAGCCCTATACTGAAATGAAAAACTGCTCATAAAGTAGTCCATAACCTCTTGCCATTCTGCTTGAAGAGTGGTAAAATGAAGAGCAAGGGAAATTTATGGAAGGATTCCATTGCTCTGGAATGAGTTACCTGATAATTACGTGGAATTAAAAAAAGTCTGCAAAAATTGGCAATTTACCTGGAAGAAACTTATTAGAAAAAAAACTAGTTCATTTTTTTTTTTTTTTTTTTTGCAAATAAAGCTACGTCTCTGGAATATTATTCTAAGATGTATATACATAAAATGTTCGGTTATATTACCAAGTTTAAAATACTTTAACCTACTTCAAAGCATGTAGGAGTTCAGTAAAAATTTATACAGCCTATCCATGTAGGCAAAATACTAGGCAGTATGTAACAATTTTTATCTTTGATTGGTTGGATTTATAGGCATTGTTATGATTTTTCCTTTATTAATGAATATTAGCTCTGAGCATGTACTGCTTCCATGATTACTAAAAGCCCATCAAAAACGAACAAACCAACCCGTTTCACACATTTTTATGGACAGTTCATGGAGACCATTCAGATGCTCTTGACTAAGGACTTTCTTTTGTTTCTCAAAGAACTGTCATTTGTCTTTTCATTATATTGTATTTATAAAGGAATTCTTTAATCTCTATAGTGTGATCCACTGCTTCTTTAACTCTTTGCCACTCATATTCCTTATCCTACAATACCAGAGACCCAGCGCTGGTTCTGGGCAGGGCTTACTTAGCCTGAAGCTACCCAGAGCCTACGCCTTCCACTTGCTTTTCTAGCCCAACCAGCATTGCTTTGTCCTCACAGCTGCTGCTCTGGCCAATTCCTGGCCCACACCCCTCTCCTTATTACTGGATAATGAAGCCCAGCGACCATGCCAGGCAGCGTGGGAACATGGCTTTGGGTGACAGTTGTTTCCCTGATTCTACACAGTGTCTTACCACTGATGAATTATTATATACATTCCAATTATATACTTATTTTGTTATGTAACATACCTTCTTAGAATAAGTAAGTGAGGACACATACTTATCGTTAAAGGGTTTCAAGCCACTAATTAGATTAGCTCTGTGAGCGCCTGGCAGAATGTAACTTGTGTGTTATCTTTGGCAAATGTGCTATCAACTATAAAACCCTTAATAGGAAATGTGACAGAAAGGAAGAAAAGAGCATGAGAGAAAATCGTTGAGTTTTCAAAAGTAGCTTGCTGGTAGAAATAGCTACAACAAACAGATGGTTCTTACTGTTACCAAGGATGTCTAAATGTATAGCTATGTTAACCATATTTCGGGGGGAGGTTCTAATAATTGCACCCATCCACATTGACTCCTGGTGGCTCAGATGGTAAAGAATCTGCCTGCAGTGCAGGAGACCCAGGTTCAATCCCTGGGTCAGGAAGATCTCCTGGGGAAGGGAATGGCTACCCACTCCAGTATTGTTGCCTGGAGAAACCCATGGACAGAGGAGCCTGAAGGACTGTAGTCCATGGGGTCTCAAGGAGTCAGATATGACCGAGCAACTCACATTACCAACACACTGACTCTGTAAGTTTCATTCCCAATCACCAATGCCCCAGCCCTTGAATGAGCGTCTCTTATTTATAGGAGGTGTATATGGTGCAGACAAAAGGTTGAGAACCACTGATAGTGATACAAGAATCTGGAGAATGTCGTGGCAACTAGATGAGGATCTATTAATGGAGAGGGATGGAGATCAGTGGTTCCCTGGTGGCTCAGATGGTAAAGAATACGCCTGCAATGTGGGAGACACGGGTTGGATCCCTGGGTTGGGAAAATCCCCTGGAAGAGAGCATGGCAAGCCACTCTAGTATTCTTTCCTGGAGAATCCCCATGGACAGAGGAGCCTGGCAGGCTAAAGTCCATGGGGTTGAAAAGAGTCGGACACGACTGAGCGACTAGGCACGGGAGGCCTGAGGCGGGTTTGTAAACAGTGATAGTTTCAATGAAAAGCTACAGAGATAACTCTAAATGCTGCTATAAGTATTATCAGAGGGAAGGGATGAGGCTGGATGGTGTGTTAGCATGAACCCTTTCCCCAGTGATTGTTAAGTCAGAAAACATGCCCGCAAAGTCAATAATTAATCTCACCAAAGAGAGTGAGATGTTGCTCTTAAGAGCAGTGATGGGCTGACTCCTGCCTCTTATGAACTTTATGTAATGGGCAAGAACTGTTAATGAGAAGGCAGCAAAGTGCTTCTGTTAGTAGGTGCATTAAGTCTTCAGGTCACCAGGAATTCACTTAATGAATTAGTACTCTAGCATAAGAAATTACTCCTTCATAGCTTGAAAAAGTGTTCCAATGGAGTAGCAATTTACTTCCTTCATTTCAGGAGGAACAAGCCCTATATACAATATGAAGAACCTGCCATTTTTTGGTGTCATTTCAAGGATTCTTATTTTTGGTCTTAAATTATGGATTTGTAAAGAACTTTGATTTTCTTAAGTCCTAATACCATCTCAGTTTGAGAGAGGAAATATAAACATATATTCACACCATGAATGCAGAAAACAGCTAGTGAAAAGTGAAAGTTACGTGTTAAGAAAATCAAAGTTCTGTTTGTGGTAAGGACCACAAAAAGATAAGAGTTGTAGTTTAAGTGAAATTTTCTTGGTGCCTCATTTCTGAACAATATGGTCATGACAAAATGAAATGGGTCAGATCAGAGAATGGGGTGGGAAGTGAATATTAGCTTGGAGCTGAGGTAGCAGTCATCCTTAAGGATGGCCATCACAGGGCGTCATGATTAATTAAGGAATCTGCCAGTCATATGGGCCTGTATCATGGCTTCAAAAGGGCAGAATGCCTAGATATTTACACAGGGATCATACATTCATATTCAGAGTGTTGTCACTGCTTCTCTTGGCAGCCTGGGACTTGTTGGCAAAATGTCTTCAATTATGGGCAAGCTGCCTAGTTTCATATCATCACAAACCAATTTGTTAGGATGTGTGTATTTGGAAAGCTTTGGAAACAGAAGTATTTGACTTATTTTTTAAAGGGTGGGGAAAAATCCTTGTGTATATATATTCGAAAACACCCAATCTTCTGAAATTTCACTCATATAAATATTTAATAAAAATGCTTCTGCCTTCCACAAGGGAAACAAACTAAAGAAGGGATATCTGTATTAATGTTGATGTTAATAGCTCTTTGGGTGTTTACAGAGAGATTCTGAGTAGAGAGTCTAGAATATTTCTGCCTGAATATCCCCCCACATTTAAACTAATCAATAATACCATGGTCTTTCTCTAAATAAGTCCACACTGCCTAGATTTTTCTTTTAATCATTTCCTCCATACTCTGTGAAAGTAACAAGTGTTAACGTATTAGCCATTATAATTCATATTGCAATAATATAAAGATGTAACTGATATAAAGATAAATATAAAGACACAGAAGGGAAAAGGGCCTATGACAGCAAAAATAAAATAAAGGCCAATTAATAAAATAAAATTCAAAATGAAAAAAAATTAGCATTCTTCCTTTTTTTTTTTTTGCTCCTCGCCTACCTTTCTCTAATAGGCTGAGAGAAAAAAAATTATGGGAAATAATAAACAATTATTAGCACATAAATGATGTATTCTGCTGCTCCTCGTCTATGGTTTTATATGTTATTTTAAGCTTTGAAGAAAATAGCTGTTTTCCTGCAACGTTGATTGCAACGTGAATGCCAATAAAACGAATGTTATTTTCCTGTTAGATTTAGTTAGGGAGTTTTACTGTCTTTCTTTATGTGTGCACTTGTTTAATTCTTGTCTTCTCTGCTAGATTGTAAGCTTTGAGAGATAAGGCCTGTAACTTTTTCACCATTCTATTCCCATCACCTGCAACAGCTATGTTGTTATCGTTCAGTCTCAAAGTCATGTCCAACTCTTTGTGACCCCACGGACTGGGGCACGCCAGGTCTCCCTGTCCCTCACTGTCTCCCGAAGTTTGCTCAGGTTCATGTGCATTGAGTTGGTGGTGCCATCCAACCATCTCATCCTCTGCCACCCTCTTTTCCTTTTGCCTCCAATCTTTCCTGGCATCGGGGTCCTTTCTGATGAGTCAGCTCTTCTCATCAGGTGGCTAAAGTACTGGAGATTTAGCCTCAGCATCATTCCTTCAACAACTATAATTCTTGCTAAAGATATTTTTTTAATGGCTCTTGAAGACATGCTGTTCTGTAAAAGTATCATCAAGTATAATAAATCTAAAATCTTGTAAAATAAATGAATATAGATGGTTAAGAGATATTCTGCACTCATGTCATAGTGAATTTACTAATACACCAGCAGGGATGCACCTGTAGGCCCCGGAATTGACTGCGTGATTACTTTTCCTATTGCAGCTTTTTCCAGGCTCGGTGGGACTTCTCTGCTTCTGTGTTTTCCCTTGCACTGTCTAACATGCTTTGCCCTTCCCAGCCTGCCAGAGCAGTGACTTACTTTGTTGTGTAGTCTCCCAGAACTTAGCTCCTCTCCTCTGTTCCATTTCTGAGTTTATAATAGCAAATAAAGTTGGACTGTGAGGACTCATTTCCCTGAAAGATAGTCTACAACCTGGAAACTTTCCATGTTTGAAGCTTTGCATTTCTCAAAATGAATGAAGATCTGTTTCCACTTTTAAAATTCTATTGATTTCTTACAATGGTAGATACTTGCTGCTATAGGATTTTCAAAATGGAATCCAAGAAATTAAGGTGAAACAAGCAATAAAGTGAGTCAATAGGAAGACAAGAAGCAAAGACCAGGGTAAAGTTGCTTTCTGTTTATCTCATTTATTCTTGAGAATAATTTTTATGCTAATTAACAAGTCTTCCTAGGAGTCTGAAACATCTAATTTGTTTTCAAGTATTTTAGGCAAATAATATGATATGAATGATATTACCTGGTTTCAGACAGTTATTTCAGTTCCCTGAATAAAATTCATTTTCTTACTCTGATATTTTGAAATACATTTTAGAGGACTACTAAAAAAAATTCATCTGTTTGTCAATATGATTTATACTTTTGTTGCTCATAAAGATCACCTAACCTAGAGAAAGTGGTATGTAGGTTATTTTTCCCATGCATCTTTTTACTCACTTTAACTAATAAGGTGAATCATAGAAATAAGGATATGATTGTATCAAAGTTCTTTTGGGTGATCACACCTCTTGGTTTTTGCCTGTTGTCTAGGTATTATTATTAATAGCGCCCATTTCACTTTCAGAAGTTTGGACAGTAACTTATGTGGTTAGTCAGTCTGTAAGACCTTTTAGAACAACTTCTTCATATTGTAAACATTTCCCTCTTTTCTCAAACTCTGCTTCTCAAACATCAAGCTTTTCTTCCTCATATATGCTACAGAGACAAATCTACTGTGGCCATCATACCATGAGGACATAAAGGATTGGGAGCTGGAGACAGATGACCTAGTTTGAGAGGCCATTCGCAGGGTATGTGACTGTGGGCCAGCCAGCCAGCCTGCCAAGCCCCACACTCATTTGCACATGGGGTTACAGCAGCATTTCATGGAGAGGTAGTCACAGGCCTTGACTCTGGTGCCCAACTGCCTGAGTGCTCTGCCATAACATAAGACTACGAGAGCCTTAAATAAGACGATGTATTTACAGGCTCTTAAAATAGAACCTGGCTCGTGGAAAAGTAAAAGTGTTAATTGCTCAGTCGTGTCCGACTCCTTGCGACTCCATGAAATGTAGCCTGTGAGGCTCTTCTGTCCATGGAATTCTCCAGGCAAGAATACTGAAATAGGTTGCCATTTCTTTCTCCAGGGGCTCTTCCCAACCCAGGGATCAAACCCGGGTCTCCTACATTGCAGGCGGTGTCTTAACTGCCTGAGCCACCAGTACTAGGTAATTGATAGTAACTGTTTATAGTGTTCTGAGAGAATTAAATATGATATAAATGCAAGTGCCTAACACATAATCCGGAGAAGGCAATGGCACCCCACTCCAGTACTCTTGCCTGGAAAATCCCATGGACGGAGGAGCCTGGTAGGCTGCAGTCCATGGGATCTGGAAGAGTCGGACACGACTGAGCGACTTCACTTTCACTTTTCACTTTGATGCATTGGAGAAGGAAATGGCAACCCACTCCAGTGTTCTTGCCTGGAGAATCCCAGGGACAGGGGAGCCTGGTGGGCTGCCGTCTATGGGGTCGCACAGAGTCAGACACGACTGAAGCAACTTAGCAGCGGCAGCAGCAGCCACACATAGTCAGCAGTCAGTAGATGAGATCTAGTGGTATTACTGGACACTAACCTGATGTGTCTCTGGTTTTTCTCCCTCCCTAATCCCATCAAAAAAACATTCATCATAGATATTCTAAATATGTACATTCATGTGTGTGTGTGTATGGGCCCAGAATAGGAGCTCTGAGCAGATATTGCTCTATATTCCCAAATAGATGGTTCAGTGCTGCCAACTACAGTTAAAAAATCTAGCAAAATGCCAACACATTTTGAATAAGATGCAAATATGAAATTCACGTGCTCTTAGAGGGTGTATAAAGGCCTTGCTAAATTAGAAATGCAGAGAAGGGAGGGTTTATTGGTCCTGTTTATTTGAAGTCAGAGCCAGAATTGTGATGGTTTAATGCTCCCAAATATTTCTTTGGGTTTTTCCAGGAGAGAAAGATTGTATTTATCTCTTAAATGGCCCATAGCTATTTCCACATAGGAACCGGGAGAAATTATTTTTCTTTAGCATTCTTCAGAGAAGGTAAAACTCCCGTGGAATACAAGTTCCTTCAGTGAATGAAGAATTTTGTATCCCTCACGTGCCTGGCATCGGTCCTGTACATATCAGAAACTAGTGAGCATTTGCTGAAGGCAAGGGGATCACACCCCACATGAGGCGGGCAGCCACTGCTTGATTTCATGGTCTTTTTTTTTTTCTTCCCACTTCCTGTTCACCAGGAACAAACTTAAGTAGTTAGAAGTTGGCTTGACCTCACTGAGTGACATTTGAATGCAAAGTTTTGAACTTTTCTTTGTGATCAGCTTATGATGATTTTTCAAAAAAAATTATGAAGTCCTGTCCTGGGATATTGCAGAGGTAATTAAGGCTGTTTAGAGGGAAGAGGGCTTCCCAGGTGGCTCAGGGGTAATGATCTGCGTGCCAATGCAGGAGATGTGGGTTTGATCCCTGGAAAAGGAGATGGCAGCCTACTCCAGTATTCTTGCCTGGGAAATCCCATGGACAGAGGAACCTGCTGGGCTAGATGAGGTCACAAAAGAGTCAGACACAACTTAGTGATTAAACATAACAACAACAGAGGGAAGAGAAATTGTGGTGAAGGGGAGTGACTTCACTAGGTCACATCAGAAGTTTGTGGCCAGAAAAAAAAAAAAGAGAAATTTGTGGCCAGGGCTGAATTCTGCACCCATGTATTTGCCCACTCATTCATTCTTTCATTCATTTTCTTAAATATTGAGAGCCTCCTCTGTCACCTTGGAAAATATATGAATTTATAATGGCAAACAAAATAGACTTGGTTCCCTGTCCTAACAGAGCTTACCCTCTAGGGGAGAGACAGACAATGTACTGATATGAATAAATATTCAAATAAATATATGATCAGTGTACCTAAACCAAAGGACAGGAGATTAGGAAGAGGGTTAGGTGACCTACTTTAGACCGAGGAAACAAGAAAGGCCTTCTGTACAAAATGCTGCCAATTTAATAGACCTGTTATTAGTACTCAGAATGATTGGTCAATACTTCTGGAGGATTCCTTATAGTTAATGTGTTTGGAATTGTAGCTAACGCCCAAGCTTTGTATAGTGGCGTTGGGTACCAGGCGCTTGCAGTTGGCTGGTGGTGCTGCTGCTGTCGCATCAGTCGTGTCCGACTCTGTGCGACCCCATAGACGGCAGCCCACCAGGCTCCTCTGTCCCTGGGATGCTCCAGACAAGAATACTGGAGGGGGTTGCCATTTCCTTCTGCAATGCATGCATGCATGCATGCTAAGTCACTTCAGTCATGTCTGACTCTGTGCGACCCCATAGACAGCAGCCCACCAGGCTCCTCTGTCCCTGGGATTCTCCAGGCAAGAATACTGTAGTGGGTTGCCATTTCCTTCTCCGCCGTTGGCTGAATGCAGTACTTTTCAGGCTGTCTGTATCTGAAAGGTTGTCCCAGATATTGGCATGACTTGAGCATGAACTTCAGAAGGATTAAAACTGCAAAATCATTCACTGACATCAGACTCCATTGTTCTCGCTTCTCCCAGATCATCTCTTGTAGTTACTTTCCGCCTCTATGTCCTGAGGCTTAGCAAACACATTCACTGTAGGAGGTCGACTTAGTCTTTCTGCAAACTCATTCCTGTGAAGGTAAAATACAAAGCACCAGAAGCCAAAGAGAAAAGTACAACCATGAGTGCTTCCATTTCACAGCCTTAATTAGTCCATTTGGTATTATCTGAGCACTTTGATCTTCTTTGAGCCTCTCCCTTGTTCTTCTTTCTCTCATTTCTTTGCTTGTTAAGACTTGATCAGAGGTTAGGTAAGAGCAGAAAGAGGAGAATGCAATAGTCTCTTTTCCTTTTTATTAACATCTCTTGTAAAAGGTTTTGGTGGCAGGGAAGATTGAAGGTAAAATGAGATTATAATGAAGTTTACAGATAATGCCATTGACTTTAATTATACCAAGTTCTGAGCAGCAGAGGTAATTGAAACTGAGTGGATTTTTACAAGTTTTCATCTAATCCATTATGTGACAAAGGTGGGTATTGGTAAATAGCTGTTTCCACTTTAAGGTATATAATTAGAGGGATTTCATAGAGTTATTATGATGGCTGATTCTTTTCAGTAGTGAAAGGAGAAACATACTAGGCAGGAATATGTAGCACGCAGGTGGGGGTTCAGAGCTCATCCACACTTGAGACATATTACTGGAAAGGAAACTCTGAACAGTCTTTACTAACAGCTGGTTAGTAAAGCTGGTTAATCAGAAATTGTCACCAACTTGCATGTCTGTGAATTCTGGCCATTAGAGGAAAATTGAGGTTCAACCTGATTGGTCCTTGGGTAATTCAAGAGCTTGAAGCATCTTCAAAGACTTACAGAAGAACTGAAGTAACTTCGATGTCATTTTAAAATATGCGTGTAATATGTGTGTATGTTTTCCTCTGGAGAAGGAAATGACAACCCACCCCACACCAGTATTCTTGCCAGGAGAATTCCATGAACAGAGGAGCCTGGTGGGCTACAGTCCATGGGGTCACAAAGACTCAGACACAACTGAGGGAGTAACACTTTCACACTTTCCTTAGACGTTGACGTGTGTACCTTAAAACGTGACAGTTCTGTTACCAGAATATTTACTCAGTTGAACGTCCCTCCTCCTGACCCAAGTGGAGGACAGAATGTAGCTTCTCTAAAGCTACAGAAGAAGACCTTGGTAAAGCTATTAATTTAATTTTGTATGGTAAAAAATTTTCATCAACTGCCTTAGAACTTCCTCAACATGTTAACACCACCGCATAGCATGTCACCCTGAAAACTGATCCTGCTCGGAGACCCACTGCACCTTGAGCAGCCCCCTCAAAACTCCCTATTATGTGTGGAATGCTTATACCGACTGAAATCTTTTTTTTTTTCCCCATACTGAAAGACAATAAGTATTATTGTTTTAACATGGTGCAAAAAGCTTTACACACAATCAATAACTTAATGCTCACATCAGCCTTCTGAGATCGAGGCTATTATTTTTCCCAATTAGTATTGTAGCTTAGGATAACTTTCCTAGGAGTTAGTCAGTGGAGTTCAGATTCTAACTTAGGTCTCTAGTGCAGCCCTTATGCCTTGTTTTTTGTCCTCCCTGGTCTTGAAGGTGTTCTGGGCTATGTGCCCCCGACTTCCCACCTCATCTCACAGTGATTGCAATACTGATTTTTAAAAAAAAAAAATTTATTGCCATATTGATTTACAGTGTTGCGTTAATTTTCAGTTCAGTTCAGTCTCTTAGTCCTGTCCATCTCTTTGCCACCCCATGGACTGAAGCACGGCAGGCTTCCCTGTCCATCACCAAATGCCAGAGCCTGCTCAAACTCGTGTCCATCAAGTTGGTAATGCCATCCAAACGTCTCATCCTCTGTCTTCTCCTTCTCCTCCTACCTTCAATCTTTCCCAGCATCAGGGTCTTTTCAAATGAGTCAGTTCTTCGCATCAGGTGGCTGAAGTGTTGGAGTTTCAGCTTCAGCATTAGTCTTTCCAGTGAATACTCAAGACTGATTTCCTTTAGGATGGACAGGTTGCATCTCCTTGCAGTCCAAGGGACTCTCAAGCGTCTTCTCCAACACCACAGTTTAAAAGCATCAATTCTTCAGCACTCAGCTTTCTTTATAGTCCAACTCTCACATCCATACATGACTACTGGTAAAACCATAGCTTTGACTAGATGGACCTTTGTTGGCAAAGTAATGTCTGTGCTTTTTAGTATGCTGTCTAGGTTGACCATAGCTTTTCTTCCAAGGAGCAAGTGTCTGTTAATTTAATGGCCGCGGTCATCATCTGCAGTGATTTGGAGCCCCAGAAAATAAAGTCTGTCACTGTTTCCATTGTTTCTCCATCTGTATTGCCACTAAGTGATGGGACTGGATGCCATGATCTTAGTTTTCTGAATGTTGAGCCTTAAGCCAGCTTTTGCACTCTCTTCTTTCACTTTCATCAAGAGGCTCTTTAGTTCTTCTCTTTCTGCCATAAGGGTGGTGTCATCTGATATTTATCCTGGCAATCTTGATTCCTGCTTGTGCTTCGCCCACCCCAGCATCTCACATGATGTACTCTGCATATAAGTTAAATAAGCAGGGTGATAATATACAGCCTTGACGTACTCCTTTCCCAGTTTGAAAACAGTCTGTTGTTCCATGTCCAGTTCTAACTGTTGCTTCTTGACCTGCATACAGATTTCTCAGGAGGCAGGAAAGGTGGTCTGGTATCCCCATCTCTTGAAGAATTTTCCATAGTTTGTTGTGATCCACACAGTCAAAGGCTTTGGCATAGTCAATAAAGCAGAAGTAGATGTTTTTCTGGGACTCTCTTGCTTTTTCGATGACCCCGCGGATGTTGGCAATTTGATCTCTGGTTCCTCTGCCTTTTCTAAATCCAGCTTGAACAACTGGAAGTTCTCGGTTCATGTATTGCTGAAGCCTGGCTTGGAGAACTTTGAGCATTACTTTGCTAACGTATGAGACGAGCGCAATTGTGTGGTAGTTTGAGCATTCTTTGGCATTGCCTTTCTTTGGGATTGGAATGAAAACTGACCTTTTCCAGTCCTGTGGCCACTGCTGAGGTTTCCACATTTGCTGGCATATTGAGGGCAGCACTTTCACAGCATCATCTTTTAGGATTTGAAATAGCTCAACTGGAATTCCATCACCTCCACCAGCTTTGTTCATAGTGATGCTTCCTAAGGCCCGCTTGACTTCGAATTCCAGGATGTCTGGCTCTAGGTAAGGGATCACCTAGATGGATCGCAGGGAACCACACTCAGTATCTTGTAATAATGTATAATGTAAAAGAATCTCAGAAAGAATATATGTATGTGTGTACTTCCCCGTGTTGTACAGTGGGTCCTTGTTGGTTATCTACTTTATATAATTATATATTTTAATCCCAAACTCCTGTGTAATTAATCCCTCTCCCTTCTTTTCCGTTTGGTAGCCATAAGTTTATTTTCTCCGTGTGTGAATCTATTTGTGTTTTGAATAAGTTTATTTGTATCCTTTTCTTAGATTTCACATGGAAGTGATATTACAGGACATTTTACTTTGTCTGGCTTACTTCACTTAGTGTGATAATCTCTAGGTCCACCCTTGTTGCTGAAAATGGCATTATTTCATTCTTTTTTTATGGCTGAGTAATATTCCATTGTATGTATATACTAATCTTTATTCATTCATCTATTGATGGACATTTAGGTTGCTTCCATGTCTTGGCTATTGTAAATAGCCAATGAGTATTCGGATGCATGTATCTTTTCAAGTTATATGTGTTTCTCTTGATGTATGCCCAGGAGTGGGATCAGTGGATCATATGGTAACTCTATTTTTGTTTTTTTGAGAAATCTCCATACTCTTCTCCATAGTGGCTGCACCAGTTTACATTCCCACCAGCAGTGTAAGAAGGAACCTTTTTCTCCACACCCTTTTCAACATTTATCTAAATTTTAATTTGTAGGCATTTCATCCATACCCTTCATGCCTCTGAATTCTTATCTGGAAACTAATGACAACAGGAGTCCTTTATACAACTCGGTATTATTATTTTATCTTTATGACACAGATGAATGTGATATAGACTTATGCAGTATAGATTTTGCTGGCTTGAGTATCTAAGGAAAATATATTTGGAATACATCCTGTTTACATGATGTGTTTAGCTGGAACCCCTGCTGTGTTTGCCAGGTTCCCAGTTAGGTAAGGTACTTAAGGCCATGTAAAAGTAACTAAAATTTATCTAGAAAACCACATTCTTTTAGTATTTCTTTTATCTTCATTAATGTTTTCTTCTTTGCCAGGATATGTACTTGTCTTTTTTTTCTCTGTAGGTTTTTTTTTTTTAATGCATCCTCTACTTTTGTCTACATGATATAGATGGACTTACTGGTCCATGACTGTCTTTATCTCAGCCCAGTCATTACCATAAACTTTCTTATACAGTATTCTCAAGTTGTGAAACTTAATATGATTTGCAAAAATTGATTATATTTCTGACTGCCTGTTTATTAAATTACTGGTGTGTAATTGTGGCCATAATTGGTACTTTGGCAAAATTTTTGATTCTGTGCATGTGTACTTGAAAATTGGAGACTAATGTCTATTCTCTAAACACACATTTTCCAGCGAATTGAAATTATCTTTTGCTCTAAGAATGTCACTTGAAAAAAATTCTATTTGAATAATGAGTTATCAAATGCTCAAGTGTTTCTCTGTCCCCAGTTATTAGTAAGCTGCTATCCCAAACCATTTTTCCTCCTAACTTGACAAACATGCCCATTTATTAATATTTGCACATGCCTGCTTTATCTGTTAGATAGGTGATATGGAATAAGATTCTATTTCTGTTTCATCTTGAAAAATGTCATATGGACCAATCATACTAGCTCGTGGCAATCTTTCTTTAAATTTATTCAGAGCCTTCTTTCTAGGAAATGGCATGCTTTATTTTGGTGTCCTGTGCTTCAAGTTTCAAATAAACACCATCTGAGGACTTCCCCTTCATGCCATAAAGACTTGTGGGGTTATGATGGTGGAGGTGAAGAGGGAAGAGTGTTGACCCAGCTGAAAGATCACCTTGATGGCACTGAGCATCCTGGCATGCTATTGTCCAGTTCGCCAGTAAGTGCTTGAGAAGGATATTTATCGTACAGATGGGGCTTTAGACAACTATAAGGTTGTCTCAACTGTAAGGTTGTTGATTTTTAGGATTAATTAGGAGGGTTATTAATCCAAACAATTAAATTCTCTCCTAAGAGTACAGCTGTCTGATTAATTAATCTATTAATTAATCAGTGGCTTCTCCAGATGTCTGTTGAGATACTGTCCCCTGTGCACTGCTGGGATGTGTGTTCAGACCATGAATTAATCCCTTTCCCTTACTCAACTTTATGGTAAAAGGAGACTATTTATAACAGAGCTTGTTGTGGGTTTGCTGTGAGCAAAAATCTATTTGTAATTATTTCAGGATATCCTTCTCACTCTCATATGTGACATACTTTGGTGTCATGAATTGATAACATTTGATAAAATCTTAATAGCTTTTCAGATGTATTTCCCCTCACCTTACAGGAAAGTGTACTTATAAAATTAAACATTCCTGCTGAAAAGAGAAGAGTCATCACATTCTAAAACATGATTTATTTATTTCAATAAAGCAAGAAAATTATACCGATATTTCTAGTCATATAAATTTCATGACTTCTGGGAGAGCTACTGTTTTCCAAGGTAAAACTTTTCGTGGCAAATTGTGTTTTCCTGAGTCTTGACTCCAAACCCATGACCAACTCCAGGTTCCCAGAATAACCTTTCTGGGACAATACCTGGGAATCCCCAGAGAGTCACTGTCTAGTTGGTAAAGGACTGACTTCCTCCTCTGGGCGTGGCTGAATTACTGTGGCCTCTCTTCACTTGCTACTGCTATGTAGGGCCACCTCGCTCCCTTGCAGGACGCCCATCACCTCAGCTCTGCTTGGCTGGCCCTGCTGCGTAGCTGTCTCCTTCCTGGAGTTATATTACTTTGGCTGGATGATACCAGTCTGTCTAGCGCAGCCTTCCCAACCCACTGATGAAATGGGAGTCCATGAGGTGAGAAAGCTGAGTATTCTTTTTAAAAATGGGAAAGAATGATTCTCCCCTCTTTTTGTGGGCAAGTATAAAATAGCAAAAAATAACATGAGACTTAGAACCAGAAAGACTTGGATTTGGGCATTCATCCATCTATTGTCTTGTTGTTGTTCAGTCACTAAGTCGTGTCCGACTCTTTGTGACCCCATGGACTGCAGCACGCCAGGCTTTCCTGTCCTTCATTAGCCCCTGGAATTTGCTCAAACTCATATCCATTGAGTCGGTGATGCCATCCAACCATCTCATCCTCTGTCCCCCCTTCTCCTCCTGCCTTCACTGCTTCCCAGCATCAGGGTCTTTTCCAATAATGAGTCAGCTCTTTACATCAGGTGGCCAGAGCATTAGAGCTTCAGCTTCAACATCAATCCTTCCAATGAATACCCACTGTCTACATACATTAAACAGGGGGTAGTGATGATGATGGTGACTCTTCTAGGGTAGCTTTGAGCTATTGAAAGATTGAATGTAATCCAGGTTCCTCTTTGGAAATTCAGCTGTTGGTCTCCCTAGCAGAGTTAAGAACGTTCTGTAAATCAAACATGTGCATTCATTGATTCATTCTTCAGTAAGTACTTAGTATGCATCCATTGTGTCCAACACTGTGTTGAAGATGTCTTGAAGATGTGCCCCAGGTGCATAAGGGTGTGGAAGAGGACCAGAGGGAAGAATATGCCATGGGAAGTAGTTGAGGTTGTGGACCTATTTGAACTCACCAGCAGGAATGTATGGAAATTAAAAAAAAAAAAAAGACTGTTGATGGACCTTTGGGGAACAGAGAGATTTACAAGGAGAGCAGAAGAAGGGTTGGTAATGAAAACTGAGGAGGTGTGATCAGTGGGGTGGGAGAAGAGCCAGGAAGGGGAATGAAAGCCACAGCGGGTGGTGTCACAGAAGACAGGGAAAGAGTTCCAAGGAGCCAGTGGGCAGTGGAACACATTTTGAATTCTGAGTGTCTTTTGGATTAGGCAAGACCAAGATGTTGGTGGCCTTGATGGAGTCATGGCAATGGATGCCAAACTGTCATAGTTTTGGAGGTGGATAGGAAGATGGAAATATAAATTTCTTGAAAGAAGCATGGCTTTGTAGGAAAGAAGGCAGCAAAAGAGGCAAGAAGAGTTAAGACAGGTTTGTTTTTTCAGATGAAGGAGACTGAGCATGTTGTGATATGTTCCAGACAGTTTTGCTTGCCAAAAAAGTGTAAAATTTGCAATGAACTAAGGTTTCTATAATTATGAAAATGGAAATTAATCTGTCACCTCCATTTTAATGATTGAAGTAAGATATAAATTCTAACCTAACACAGTTATTGTATTTGTCAGAGTTGGAGGGGAAATGCATTTACTTTAAATTTTTTATTCAGTTTTTCCAGATTAAACCTGATATTTTGACTCGTGAAATACTTTGGGGGAAAAAGACCCAATCTAAACAGTTTTCCATGAACATCTCTGACGCCTCAGCATTCAGCTCAGATGTTTCCTTCCTGAGTTGGAATTAGAAGCAGTGAGAACCAGACCCCTTGTCAGGCCGTATTTCAGTCAGTTCCTTGTCATAGGAGATTTGTGGAAAAGAGAACATCTTTGCCTGACTGCTTGGTTAAACTAAAGATCCCGCTCTATCAAACTGATCCTGGGCCCTTTCTTTCAGTCATTACATAGGGTTTTATTGGATGAGCCTGACCTGTGTGGTCAGGTCACCCTGAGCCCAACAAAAAAGCCCAGGTCAGTTTAGCCTGACCTGTGAGCAACAGCTGCTAAACTCAGACTTTTGTTGGGCTCAGGGTTCTCCCCATTTTTTCCCCTTCTTGTCTTCCCCTGGATTGTTATTTTTAGGAGGGAGTATCACACTATTAACAGAGAGAGGAAGGAAAGTGACAAGGAGATAGGGACTCTCTTTGCAGTGTGGTCATTCTCTGGGTCCTTGAGAAGCTCCTTTAGGGCAAGAGACCGTAGGGGAAGGACCCCTCTTAGATGTTCTGTGTAGCAGGGGATGGTAATGATTCTTGCAGTGGTTCTCCCTGGTCCTGCCTCTTCTGGCTAACTGCTTTCACTCCAACTCTGCTTCAGGGAATTCACAGAGGAGTCAATGTATTCCCGCAAAGGAACTAACCAAGTGTCTCAGTTTGAGATGCCAAACTTTTCTTTTTTCTTTATTCCTTCCCTGTTTTCCTTCCTTTTTTGCTTCCTTCCCTCCTCCTTCCCTTCTTTGCTTCCTTCCTTCTTGGATTCAGATACATTCTTTATCCCTTGATAGGTAAAAGAGGTCAGTAAATAGGACTGAGAAATGACTAGCTTCCCCATCTTTTCCCTTTTGGGGAGTCTCATTTGCATTTCTTCCTCCTCACTTCTCCTCCCAACCCCCAACCCCAGTCTAGCTCAGAGTGCTCCCTGGTTATCTTTCTTTCTCTTTAATTTCAAAATTAGATGAATAAACACATCTATTCTTGGAGTACATTCCTTTCCCTCACTTTCCCTCTCCTCATTTAGAATCCTATGTTTTGACATAATTTATCATGGGTTGTCACCCTTGATGATTAAAAAAGGCACTAATGAGATGAAGCTTGTCAAGACTTGATCACAGGGTCTCTATGTTCTGTCTGATGGTAATAGGACACCTTCAGGAGACTTGAAGAAAGTGGGAAGTGTGAGAACAAATTATGGATTCTTGTGGATGAGGGCAGAGGTGAGGCGAGGAGATGCCAAATCAGAATTCCTTAAGGAAATCAAACAGCTCGAGAGCAGTTCTCTTCCTGATTGTGTGTCTAGTTCATCAAGCAATGGGGATGACTGCTAAAACTTAGACCAACCTAACCACATGAACAGACTCTTCAAAAATAGGTGTAGATTTTTCTTGCAGTGTTTAGGACTGGACTGTGATGATGTAACATACATAATGTGAAAGACTAGCAGATTGATTCATTGTCCATAGATTTCATGTGGAACTCACAAGCTGACTCTGAAACAGACCACACGGAGTTTATGTGCTTCTCCACTGGGACTTTTTGTATGAGGTCTATCTCTTCCTCTGAATCAGTGCAGCATAACAGGCAAGTTGGCAGTGGGTCATTAGGAAACGAGTATACAAAAATAAGCAAATCATGAAATCCATCAGGTTTCTGCCACAAAAATTTATAGATTGTAAATTAATAATATTGTATACACACCGAACACCACCAATTATATCTTTTCTCCTGATCTGCATGCAACTATTTCATTCAGATGTTTAGATAATCAGATTACTTTTATATCCAGAACAACTTCTCTAATTCATGTAAGAGTTTATTTTAGTTCAAGACTTGTGTTTAACTATAACTTGTGATTTATTATTTTTTTAAAAATGCCACTGTATGTGTGTCTGCTTAATATTGTTTTAGAGACTTGAAACTTCAGTACATCTTGAGGACACATTCTTCACAAACCTTCACAGAATGAACACATATCCACATTGTGTGAACATATAATGTACCTTAGATTACAATCCTAAATCCTAGTCATGTCAGAAAACTTAAGACATGAAATAAAAAAAAAAACAGTTCAGTTAAGGCATTATTTTTGTCTTATATTCCTGTCATTTTCATCTCATATGGTACAAAAAGATTAATCATGGTATGTTGGCTGACCTATAGAACTGATAGAGCTAACCACATTCACTGTGAATGTGATTATGCATTTCAGAATTTTCATGAAGAAGCAGCTGCCAGAAGGAATGTGTGCTGGGGAGTGTTCATATTTTATGAAAACTATCTTGGTCCATTGCCTCCTTCCCTTGAATTAGCACTCAATTATCCTTAAGGAAGGGGCTGGAGGCTCGGCAGAGCTGGAAAGATAACCCCCAATCTCGTTAGCACAGCAGCAGCTGCCTGAGTTTGCTCACACCAAATTGCAGCAACTTGTTTCGTTTCATTTGTGGTGTCTTAGTTTGTAAAAGAAACAAATGTATTTTATACTTTTGAAATGTCTTAGCACAGATTGAGGGCTCTGTAACAGCCTGAAAATTGGTAAAATCTCTCACTTATGAAACATCTTTCATTCCCCTTTGAGGTTGAACAGGCTGAAAACCGCACGTTCGTTTTTTCTTTTTTTTGGCAGTGAAAGTTCATCATTTTCAACATAACATTTTGAATTCAGAACAGAACTTCTGGATTAAAAAGAATGGTGGGGCTGAATCAGTGTCATAAATTCTGCAGTTTTTTTCTTTGCTAAACTAGTCTCTTTTAAAAATTACATATGGGGGTAGTATATTAGATCGTATTTCAGAATGTGCCTTTACTCTGTTTGAAGGGATCATTGTGGAAACATAGTCACAAAAGTTTCTCACCCCAGTAGTGTAAGTATAGAACCAGAATAAGGAAAATTGTTAGGTAATTAAAAATAGCATAGGAAAATACTGGGTCAAGAATACTGAAGCAAAAGGTTATAGGATGGGAAGATGGGGACCCTGAAAGCACACAGGTCACTAGAACTCGTGTCAAAACAGCTACGTTATTTGAAGTTGATGGATGTAATGGGAATACATTGTCTATGTATGAAGCAGATTAACATGCTGTAATTTTAAAGTCACGTAAAGGTAAAGATAACATTGAAAAGACAAGGCTTTAAGTTCAAGATTCACATTCTTTTAAAAAGAAACTGATCTTATGTTTCTTCCTAAGGTATTGCATCAAGTATGTTAACTGAAGTTATTTCTAGGTGATTACAGCAGAAATTAAATTGAGTCCTAGGGAGGAAAAGATCCCGTTATTAATAAAACAGAGTCTGTTGTCAGCATAATTTTAGACCAACTGATATAATATTACCCAGGCAAGGGTGATGTTTTTAGTGCTTTATGCAATAATTTTGTGTATGGAGGTCTTTGTAAATGTTAATGTGGGTTTATATTGACAAAAGGAGAGATACTGTTTATTGGATTTCTAGTTGAAGGCACTCCTTACTTTCAAGCTACAGGAATGAAAGTCAAGATCTCAGAGCTGTATTTGCACTCCT
Organism: Cervus elaphus; assembly: GCF_910594005.1. Lineage (NCBI taxonomy): Eukaryota > Metazoa > Chordata > Mammalia > Artiodactyla > Cervidae > Cervus > Cervus elaphus. The sequence goes on from NC_057840.1 coordinate 31,103,520, forward strand.
CTACTCCTTGCATCATTATTTATAATAGCCAGGATGTGGAAGCAACTTAAATGTCCATTGACAGTTGAATGGATAAACAAAAATAAGGTGTATATTTGCAACAGAATATCATTCAACCTTAAGGAAGAAGGACTCCCTATAAAATGTGACGACTTAGATGAACTAGGAGGATATGAAGCTAAATGAGATAAGCCAGTCACAGAGAGACAAACACTGCATGATTTCACTTACAGGAAGTATCTACAACAGTCTAACTTATAGAAGCAGTGAGTAGAATGGTGTTCTGGGGCTGGTGTTGTTCAGTCACTAAGTTGTGCCTGACTCTGTGACCCCACAGACTGCAGCACGCCAGGCTTCCCTGTCCTTCACCATCTCCTGGAGTTTGCCCAAACTCATGTCCATTGAGTCTGTGATGCTGACTCTGGAGTTGGAGGGAGGGGGAAATGGCAGTTGCTGATCAAGGGATAAAAAGTTTAAGTTATGCAAGATGCACAAATTCTAGAGATCACTGTACATCTTTGTAACTAGAGTTAATACTGCATTGTGCTCTTAAAAGAATTGTTGAAAGGGTGGGTCTCATGTTAAATATTCTGACTCCAAAGAAAAAGTTTAGAGAGTCAATATTTCAGATTTGCTCCAGTTAGAAACTGACAATAATAAGTAGATTGAGTTTGGGGAGTGATGGGCACTTGGTATCCCCTTTCAGAACCCCAGGACCTGTGTCTTCATTGCTGTCTGCTCTTTAGCTTTTTCAGTGTCCATTGAGGGCAGATGACTTGCTATGTTACAGAGCTAGTTCTCTATGGAGTCAGGTCTGGAATAGTGGTCTCCCAATTTCCTGACCAATAGCTTTCCATTAAGTTGTTACACAAAGATTTCAGGTACATTAACATTTTAGGATATCTGTGAATGGAGCAAAGTTATTTGATACAAAAAAAAAAAAAAACAAAAAAAAACTACCTTTTCTGGGAGATAGAGGTTTTTTAGATTTTTCCATATTTATGCAATAATTGAAAACTGGGCATGTCAGACTTAGTTCCTGTGTGCTACTAACTTTCATTGGAAATATCCTCTAGGAATTTTTCTAAAAGAAATTTTGTGTTAGTTTATGAGGCCGTGTGTGTGGTTTTAGGCCTTAATTTTCCACAGAGGCTAGATTAAAAATACACAATTTTAAATTTAATATTTTTTTAAATTTAGGATATAGACTTAATATTAGTAGAAAGCAATGTTTCACTTCTAACATGCAGACCAACAGCTGGAGAATTTTAGATTTAATGAAACCATCAAAAGTGAGCTATGACAAGATTGTGGAAAAAAATCTCATTTTTAATAAATTTATTTATTTTAAATTTAAGGATAGTTACAATATTGTGTTGGTTTCTGCCATAGGTCAACATGGATCAGTCATAGGTAAAAATCTCATTTTTATTACTACTCTTAATTTTTCCTACTCTAAAGACCTGGCAGTTCTTGATGAATATGGTTTGAAAAGACAGCACAAGTGTTCTGCAGTTGGTATGAGATTGTGAGGAAATTATACCCTTTTCCCTCCGACCAGGTAGATCTGAGCCAGGAGATAGATTCCCTGTCAGATTAAGTACTATGTAATTACAAAGTCATTTTCAAGGTAGGGGGGTGGGGGCAGTTGTCAGGTTTGGGGAGTTTTGAAACACATAAGCATGTGCCGGTAGTGTTAGATGGGAATTCAGTTTCAATTCTAGTTTTTGAGGAGGGAACTAGCATTGGCTTATCTTTCCTTCAAGTACCATGAATCCTTTGCTCAGCTTGGTGGGAAGAATTCTTTTGATCCTCTGATACATTGACTTAATGAAGCTTCAACATCATGGAATTTGTGAACCAAGGCTGGCAAATTTACCAAATGAATTCATGTCGAGTGTAATTGCCTTACCGACAGCTTCCCAAGTACGTCTTCTAAAACACCTTCTTTCCACACATGCTGTTGTTAGGGAAATGCTAGGCTGTGCCTCATTGGATAACTGGGAGTGTAGAGAGTAAGATAATTTAATAAAAAAATGGAGAACAAAATTTTTACTGTAAGAACTTCTGAAGCCCTTGTGGTGGACAATCAGAGCCTTGACCACTAAAATATGGTCTGGTTGCGTTTTTGCATCCAAGGTTTCTCTGACACTATCTGTGTGTCCCTTTCAGTGTCAGGTCAATGTTGTGCTCATGTTTCTGTTTTTAATTTTTAATTTTATAAAATGTGTTGGTAGGAATGGATGGTGAAGAATTGAGTAATCTCTGTGGCTTTAGTCTTATTCTGGAAACCAAAGAATTATGTTGGATATTTGAAATAAATTTAAATACTTTTCAAGTTTTTAAAAACAAAATAACCTACGAAAAATGTGAAGGATAGAAGGGATGTTTCTAAAAAATGTTAACACATTAAAAAATCTATTGAAATTCCATAAAAAGCAATCATTTACTTCTTTATGTTTTCTTCAACAGAATTTACACTAATTAGATCACAACATTTTGCAAGTTTACCATGCAGTAATTCAAGATGGAGTGATGAGCTGAACCAAAAAGATAAACAAATTAACTGTTAGGACTGAAAGATAAATTAACCATAAAGATTCTATCTGGTTCTGGGCAATATACTTTAACAAGGAGAAAAATTCCTCTTTGAAGCAGAAAAGCCAGAATGGTAAAGGGAAAAGAGCTATTTCCCATGAAGGATGTTTGAGGCACAAGACTGTTTACCATAGACAAGATTCTCGTTGGAGTAGAAATGTGTTGCCATGTAGTACGTACACAGCAAATATTTGTTGAGTGCATGAGTACCTATCTTCATAATGCTTGGGGATTGTCATGTGAAAGGAACTAGATAGGTTTGTCCCATAGATAGAGTTAGGATCCAGTCTACTCAATAAAAGGGAGAACTTCCAACTGTATGAAGAGGGACCAGCATCCTTTGGGTGAGTTTGCTGAGTAGTACAGACTGCCTGGCCCTTTGCTGTGGTTGCCATGGAGAGGATTCAAGAAGTGCACGGAAGATGGGGTCCGGGGAGTTTGCTGGCTTTTTCTTTTTCCTTTTGATTCTGACATGCTGTAAAGTGATCTTCTGTGTTTGTTTGTTTTTCTTGGATTCCTACCCAGTTTCCTCATTCTGTTTTGGCAAATGTTGAGGTTTTATAATACCAGTGCCTTTGGATTTATTGAAACAGAAAAAAACAGAATGAAAAAGCCATGCATGAGATGAGGCAGGCCTGGGTGGCCCTCACTGGCTCCTCTCTCCAGCAGTCCCCAGTATTTTGGGCCCCAGTATCTGGTTTTGTAAAAGACAGTTTTTCCATGGGCTAGGGTTAGGGGTGGTGCGGTACAGTGGGGGATGGTTTCGGAATGATTCAAGCATGTTACATTTATTGTGCACTTTATTTCTATTATTTCTCCATCAGCTCCATCTCAGATCATCAGGCAGTAGATCCTGGAGGTTGGGGACCCCTGTCCTATACGTTGTATGTGTGGCAAGAGGAGCTGATGTTTCCACTCCATTTTAGTGTTTAGAATTGTTTTTATAAACTCTGGTGGAGTTTAAAATTCCAATTACATTTTAAAAGCTGCTTACTTTCCTGTATTAGGTAGGTAAGAACCACTTTGAAAAGTCGTTAATTTTAAATCCCCTGATACGGGTTTGACTGTGTCTCCCTTGAAATTCATTTGATGAAATCTTAACTCCTAATACCTCTAAATGTGATCTTCCTTGAGATACGGTCTTTATAGAGGTAATCAAGTTAAAATGAGCTCATTAGATCCAAATACAACAGTGCATGCTCAGTGTCTGACTCCTTGCGACCCCTTGGACTGTAGCCTGCTAGACTCCTCTGTCCATAGGATTCCCCAGGCGAGAGTACTGGAGTGGGTTGCCATTTCCTCTTCCAGGGGATCTCCCCGACCCAGGGATCAAACCCAGGTCTCTTGCAGCTCCTGCAGTAGCAGGATCTCATTAGGGTGGGCGCTGATCCGAAACGACTGGGGTCCTTATGAAAAGAAAAATCCGGATACAGACACACATACAGTGAGGACACCAGATGAATGTGGGGACGGACGTCTACAAGCCAAGGAGAAAAGGCTGGAATGGGTCCTTTCCTCACTGGCCACAGAAGGAGCCAATCCTGTGCACACCTTGGTCTTGGACTTCTAGCCTCCAGAATCATCAGACACTAAATCTCTGTTGTTTAAGCCATTGAGTTTGTGCTTCTTGGTTAGCTACTTGTGATAGCAAAGTAGTGTACTCCCTAAAAGACAGTACTATACATCTCTACCGGGTCCCCAACAGGGGAACATATTTGGTGGATAAGAGAAAACAGTTGCTTCATATGAAATATTTATTTTCCTCACATACACCTGGCTTTAATTTTTCTCACAGTCCCGTTTATGTTAACACAAGTCATTGCGACTTTTGTCGCTTTCATTAAACAGTTGGGAAAAGAGCTACCAGCAAAGCGTGAAGATCCCACATTATACTCTGTGCTGTGTTCTGTAAACTAGGCACATAATTTTCGCACTTATGAGATACTTTCCATGCCGCGCACACACCTCTTGTCACACATCTGACACTGTCCGTGCTCAGGTTTCCATTTACATTTATATGTGAACAGTTATTTGGGCCGGCTGATAAACACACAGTGGAGGGAAGGAAGTAATTTACCTGAAGCATTTAGTCCTTTGCAACTTTTATTATTCCTGGCTGATCCGCCCCACCGGAGTAAAAGCAGGAGAAAAATGTCCCTTTTCAGCAGAGACTTTATTCAGGACATGGCTGGGTCACGTGCAGTGACTGCACTCCCGGGAGCGGTTGTCAAGCCGGGCGATGTTGTGTGTAAGCAGTGCCCGGGGGATGTGATTCTCCAGCAGTCTCTCCCCCCGCCACCATCTGTTGTGCAATGTATCTCCCACAAAATCGTATTCAAGCATGGAACTGAAATTTGTCTTATTACCAGTATTTTACTATGAGTGAGACACTTGCTGGACATGTCAAAGTCACAGCAGACGATCTTTGAAATTCAGATCACCTACTAGTCCTTTAAATCAGACCTTCTCACACTGTCCTGGAGCCCCAGTCTTATGATATGGCGGCTGAACCAGTCATTTGGGGGAGTGTCTGACCTTCATTTTCCTCGTTGCCACTAAAGGTTTGATCAGGATTTGGGGTTGGGCCCAGGGGCATGGCCTGGGATTGGGTGTTCGTTCTACTGAGGGGAGATGAGGAAGAAAGAACCAGTGGGGTCCGTAAAAGTCAGAGGTCTTCATAGGAAATTAGGCCTGGCTCTGGACTGACCAGATACTATCAGATGGAAAGTGCAAGTGAGGAAGGTGAGAGAAGAGACCGAGGATTGATTAAAGTCGAAGCTGGTCAGAGGTACCCAGGCAGCGTTGCTAAGTTGCAGTTGCTAAGTTGTGTCCGACTCTTTGTGACCCCACAGACTGTAGCCCACCATGCTCCTCTGTCCATGGGATTTCCCAGGCAAGAATACAGGAGTGGGTTGCCATTTCCACCTCCAAGGATCTTCCCAACCCAGGAATTAAACCTGCGCCTCCTGCTTGGCAGGGGAATTCTTTACCACTGAGCCACCAGGGAAATCCACCCAGAGAAAGTGAGGGGCAATCACCCTGACCTCAGTGAGGTTTTCCACGATGAGAATGGACTCCTCTGAAGACTAGAATTGGGCCAGACAGTTCTCAGCTTTTCTGCTGCTTAAATTATTTATTTAGGAGGAACAGAGACTCCCTGAAGTTGCTTGGAGTAGTGCAGTCTCATTATAAGGCTCTGGGACAGGAATCTCACTTCAGTTGCCTAAACCTCTGGGGACAGTCATACAAATATCATTTGGGAAAAGGATGGTTATCATCAGGGCTCTAAGACAGCTGGGATTTCTGATTCTCTTCCTGCCTCCCCAGCTCACCAGACTTTAAATAAATGTCTATTTTCCTTCCTGTTCAAGTTCTTATTGAATAAGTAAGCTTTCTTATTTAATAAATCCTGGAATGCGAAGTCAAGTGAGCCTTAGGAAGCATCACTATGAACAGAGTTAGTGGAGGTGATGGAATTCCAGTTGAGCTATTTCAAATCCTAAAAGATGATGCTGTGAAAGTGCTGCCCTCAATATGCCAGCAAATGTGGAAACCTCAGTAGTGGCCACAGGATTGGAAAAGATCAGTTTTCATTCTAATCCCAAAGAAAGACAATGTCAAAGAATGTTCAAACTACCACACAATTGCATTCATCTCACACACTAGCAAAGTAATGTTCAAAATTCTCCAAGCCAGGCTTCAACAGTATGTGAACTGTGAACTTCCAGATGTTCAAGCTGGATTCAGAAAAGGCAGAGGAACCAGAGATCAAATTGCCAACATCCATGGGGTCATCGAAAAAGCAAGAGAGTTCTAGAAAAAATCCAGTTCTGCTTTATTGACTATGCCAAAGCCTTTGATTGTGTGGGTCACAACAAACTGTGGAAAATTCTTCGAGAGATGGGAATACCAGACCACCTGACCTGCATCCTGAGAAATCTGTATGCAGGTCAGGAAGCAACAGTTAGAACTGGACATGGAACAACAGACTGATCCCAAATTGGGAAAGGAGTATGTCAAGGCTGTATATTGTCACCCAGCTTATTTAACTTATATGCAGAGTACATCATGTGAGATGCCAGTCTGGATGAAGCACAAGCAGGAATCAAGATTGCCGGGAGAAATATCAATAACCTTAGATATGTAGATGACACCACCCTTATGGCAGAAAGCAAAGAACTAAAGAGCCTCTTGATGAAAGTGAAAGAAGAGAGTGCAAAAGCTGGCTTAAAGGTCAACATTCAGAAAACTAAGATCATGACATCCATTCCCATCACTTCATGGCAAATAGATGGGAAAACAATGGAAGCAGTGAGAGACTTTATTTCTTTGGGCTTCAAAATCACTGCAGATGGTGACTTCAGCCATGAAATTAAAAGACACTCGCTCCTTGGAAGAAAAGCTATGACCAACCTAGACAGCATATTAAAAAGCACAGACATTACTTTGCCAACAAAGGTCCATCTAGTCAAAGCTATGGTTTTACCAGTGGTCATGTATGGATGTGAGAGTTGGACTATAAAAGTTGAGTGCGGAAGAATTGATGCTTTTGAACTGTGGTGTTGGAGAAGACTCTTGAGAGTCCCTTGGACTGCAAGGAGATCCAACCAGTCCTCCTAACGGAAATCAGTCCTGAATATTCATTGGAAGGACTGATGCTGAAGCTGAAACTCCAATACTTTGGCCACCTGATGCGAAGAACTGACTCACTGGCAAAGACTCTGATGCTGGGAAAGATTGAGGGCAGGAGGAGAAGGGGACAACAGAGGATCAGATGATAGGATGGCATCACCAAGTCAATGGACATGAGTTTGAGCAGGCTCGGGGAATTGGTGATGGACAGGGAGGCCTGCCATGCTGCAGTCCGTGGGGTCACAAAGAGTTGGACACGACTGAGTGACTGAACTGAACTGAAAAAAAAAAATGCGTGGGGCCATTGATGCAGATCACGTCTATCTGATTCTATTTTCCCTTATCTGTGTTGGCTTCAATTGCCCCCACCAATTGCTGATCTATCATCGTAGGTCTCAAGTTCACACTCCCACAAAGCAAGGTGGTGTTTGTTTAGTTGGCTGGACTATCATCTAGTTGCTGTCCAGCACGCAGGCGGGCTGATCTTGGGTCAAGGACCCAGCTCTGGCTGTTTTGGGGTGGTCACCTGGTATCTGTGTGGTGCTTGTGACAGGGATGTAGGTTGCACCATCCTGACCTGGCCACCCAAACAGAAGCAGCACCATCAGTCCTGGTGTGCATCAGTGCCAGACTAACGCAATTCCCCAAGCAGTATTTTTACTTGAATCTCCTCTGGTTAGAAAATCCTTGTTTTCATTACTGCTTCCCAAGGATCAAGTTTACACTTTCTCACTTGGAGTGAAAACTCTTACTAATCTGACCTCAGACTACTTTCCTAACCTCCCCTTCCATAACTATTCTATTCTGACCTTCCCTGCTATCTTGAACTGCTCTCCGAATTTATTTCCCTAATAATTCTACTCTTGAGCCTCTTTTTTTTTTGAGAAACATGGTAGGCACAATGCTAGAGATTGGCCTCAGAAAAACTCTGGAGTACAGAGAAACCGCTGTGTGATATTGGATAAGTCACTGGTTGTCTCTGGGCCATTGTCTCATTTACAAAATATACTAAGTTACATCTTGTCATCTAAGTTTCTTTCCTCCTCTTATATCCCCTGGAGAGCTGAGCCAGTGCCTGGACTCAATCTTATCTCTCTTTTTCTTTTCTGAAGTCACTGCATTTGAAATCTCAGCTTTTCTTTGAAAATTCATTATGATGATATTTTATAGAGTCACTTGCTCGATTACCTGCCCCCTTGCCCCTGCACCCCCTGTAGTGGCTGTGCAGTGCAGGGGAGCCCTGTGAACCTGTAGCTTTGCTTCCCTGGAGAGCGCCCTGAGCTTCTTATTAAACGCCTTCTTTGAGCCCCATGCGCTGGGAGACCAGTCTAACCCACAGTCACGGCCTAACACCTTCCTGGCCAGTTAGATATTTGGGCGCTGGCCTGGTCACACATGCAGGGATTATTCTGTACTCCTAACAGCTCTTCTCTTCCACGGGCATACTTGAGTCCCTCATTTTCTCCTCCTGATACCCTGTTCAGTGACCACTGGTCATGTCACCTGTTGTCTGGGCTCAGTGGCCTGATATTCCATTAAACGTTTTTCAAGTGAATTAACTAACACAAGAAAAGGAAAAAATGAATGCAAAGAAAGTAAAGAAAATAAACTTAAGAGACACAGGGGGAGATGGAAGGGGTAAGGAAGAAGAGGAGGGAAAAAGTAGAGAAGAGGGAGAGGTGGAGAGGCCAGAGGAAAAATAAGGTGGCAGAAGAGGCAGGAGAGAAGGAAAATTGTGAGACTAGATCTTTGCCTAAATTACACACTTTTCTCACCCAGCGCTCCACAGCTGCAGAGCCTGTTCATATTTATCCACTGAGTGACTATCCATCTGGTCTCCTCTCCTTTACTTCTCCTGGCGATTGCTCTACAGGATGGGGGCATCAGACCACAAGAAGCAGATTAAAATATGTTTCAAAGAAAAAGACATGATCAGAAAAGGAGCTGCTAATATCTGCAGAGATGAAGAAGTGCTTGATGAAGGAGATGGCATTGGGTGAGCCCAGCGAGATCAGCAGGCTGTGTTAGGCAAAAAAGGAGGCATCTAGATTGAGAGCAGCCTACAAAAAGGTGTGTGTGTGTGCGTGTGTGTGTGTGTGTGTGTGTGTGCACGCGCATGCTCAGTCATGTCCAACTCTTTGTGACCTCGTGGACTGTATCCCGCCAGGCTCCTCTGTCCATGGAATGTTCCAGGAAAGAACTACTGGAGTAGGTTGCCATTAACGACTCCAGGGAATCTCCCTGACTCAGGGATCAAACCCACGTCTCTTGCATCTCCTGCATCGGCAGGTAAATTCTTTACTACTGGGCAAATAGGTGAGCTGATGTGAATGAAGGACGGTCTCAGAATCTCAGAAACACTATTTGAGTCAAAGCCAGACACAAAAGAGCCGTTCTTATGACCCCATTTTGTAAGGATGCATGCCTGCTCAGTCGCTTCAGCTGTGTCTGACTCTTTGCGACCGTATGGACTGTAGCCTGCCAGACTCCTCTGTCCACGGGATTCTCCAGGCAAGAATACTGGAGTGGATTGCCATGCCCTCCTCCAGGGAATCTTCACGACCGAGGTGTCTTCTGTGTCTCACGCATTGAAGGTGGATTCTTTACCTCCTGGGCCACCTGGAAAGCCCTTTATAAAGGTGAAGAACAGGCAAAACTAATGTATGATCTTAGAAGCTGTAAAGTGATTACCTGGAATTGAGGGTAATATTCCATGGGACAAGGAGTACTAAAAAACTTGCCGTGATGTTGTAAATTTGCTACGTGTTGATTTTGAATAGTGAGGAAATGGGAACATACATATGTAAAAATTCATCATTCTGCACACTTAAGGTTTTTGCATTTCACTATATCTGAAATATATGAAATTAAAAAATACTAAGTAGAAGAAAGTTTACACATACAATTGTACATTTAAAATACCAACAGAAAGTCTATTAGATAACTAGCCCTGATTTTAAAATCTATATTTCTGGTTTTTTGAAGCTTGTTGAAATTTAAAATTAGACTGCATTAGTGCCATGCAAATACATTATAGTTCTGATTTGAAGGTTAGATTTAATAAATGAGTACCTTTAAATATTTATCAACTTAAAAATAGATCACTGGTAATGTTTGTCTCATGCCTTTTGGGCACCTGTTTTCTGTGACTTGGGGAAAAGTGCTCATTTTTATTTATACCAACAACTAGTAAATTTGAAAAAAATTGTTATTTTTATTTATTTGAGGAGCAAAGTATCCATTATTTCATTCATGACTGTGAACTTGTTTTTATAAACACCCTGCAGAAATAGTTGAGGAATTTGCTGTGCATGCTCTACTAGCAAAATCCAAATATTAATAAATGTTTAGTTCTTTGAAATATGCCTGGGGTGTGTGTCAGTGTAAACATACTTTACTTAACAGAGTGATGTGAAAATATTGGCTGGAAAGATTCATTGTTTTAGTGAGCTGAAAGTGTATGTGCAAGTATTTTTTTAATAAATAAATTATATTAGGCACAGTTTGAAATATACCAAAGACATAAACAGTTTCTTCACTGGAACTCTGCAGCTCTAGACCAAGGTCATGACTTTAATCTTGGCTTTTCGGTTGGTAAGAGAAAATGCTGCAGACGTCCCAGGGGACTAAATAACCCAATGCATTTCCCCTTTTCCCTTGGCTATTAGGAAGTTCAGATATAAATGCATGTTCACTTAAGTATGTAATTCAAGTATATGGTGAGTTTCTTTTTTTTTTTTTTTCATTTTAGATTCCCAATTTTGTATATTTCTTTTAAATAAGGATGGGGGAAGGAGTTACTTACGAATAATTTGAAAGCACATCTCCCATTTAACTGTGTTTTTACAAAGAGTTTCAATGTCCCTGTGTGCTCATTGCTTCATGCTTGTCCGACTCTTTGCGACCCTTATAGACTGTAGCCCACCACACTCCTCTGTCCATGAGATTTTCCCAGCAAGAATCCTGGAGTGGGTTGCCATGCCCTCCTCCAGGGGATCTTCCCAATCCAGGGATCGAACCTGCATCTCTTTACATCTCCTGCATTGGTGAGCCATCAGGGAAGCCCCAATGTCCCTGGAGGATGAAGTAATTTAAAAAACATTGGTGAGGGATTTCCCTACTGTACAGTGGTTAAGACTCTGCTTCCAGTGCAGGGGGCCTGGGTTCACTCCTTGGATGGAGGAACTAAGATCTCACATGCCTTGTGACCAAAAAAATTTAAAAAAAAAAAAAAGAAAACCTCATTGTTGAGCCATGGAAATGTACCATGGGAAAACAAGGATTCATATTCAAAGAGATGAATCCCTTGGTAGACACGTGTTGCTTAAATGACTTACTGAAAAATGGGATCCCACCTCCTAGTACCTGCCTCCATGTGTAGCCTCGTGAGATGTGAATGCATGACAAGCTAAAAACACAGGGTCTGGCACATGCTAGGTGCTCAATAAATGCTTCTCTGCACCCCTGCTTTCCCGCTTTTCCAAGGGTTCCATGGCCACTGTGATCCCTCTATTAGCTATACACAGTTTAGCTATGTATACATACATACATACGTAGTAGCTTTGGGGGCTTCCCTGTAGCTCAGATGGTAAAGAATCTGCCTGCAATCTCGGAGACCTGGGTTCCATCCCCAGGCCAGGAAGATCCCCTGGAGAAGGGAAACAACTACCGGCTACCCACTCCAGTATTCTTGCCCGGAGAATCCCATGGACAGAGAAGCCTGGCAGACTACAGTCCATAGGGTGGCAAAGAGCTGGACACGAATGAGTGACCAACACCACTCTACTACCGTAGCTTTTAGCTTTAATAGTTCTATTCAGTTACCACATGGTAATTTCAGAATATATATTAGTAAGAAGAGAGTGAGTGATCTTTGGTTCAGATAGTTTTTCTCCCTTGTTTGCAGTGTTAATAAATACATTCAAGTCGGACGTAGCAAGTTGAAGCTATGGGATTCAAGTTTCTCATCTGTGAATTTGAATAATTGGGGTCATGTGGCTTTCTCTCTTCATCATCTGAGCGATATTGTGGACAGTCTTTCTCTGAGTGAATCTTACCTGGTGTAAAGATGCTGTTCCCTGAAGAGGAGATTTGCATAGGCTCTGGTAACCCAGAAACACATTAAGAAGAATTAATAGTATGTCTTGAAAAGCACGTGAGAAACCCAGGAACCTCAGCTGAAGCAGCATCTCCTGTGTAGGCTGTGTGCCCAGCACAGGCTGCCACGCCACGAGGCCCCAGAGGACTGAAAAAGATCCCCGGGAAAAGCAACTTTTCAGATTCATTGGCCTTTGGAATTGGTTTGTGACTTATAAACTCAACTTAGAACATAATTATGTCATTTCCATCTTCGCAAATGCGGCATGCTCTCAAATCTAAGCTGCGGGGACTGCTTTATGAAATGAAATTGCTCCATAGTGCTTTCAATGGAAATTGCTGCATCAGCTACACGGTAGTGTCTGTTCTGGAAGCTAATTGAAATTGCTCTGGCAGATGCTGGAAACAAATGCTGGGTTACATTAGCTTATGGGGGTCACTTTCTCCACTGTCACATGTAAAACTTGTCAAACTGGCCTGGATTCTAGGAAAGCGCACAGGCCTCGGAGAAAGGGAATTTGGCTGCTGCCTTCCATACAATGCATACTTCTGGGGGCATTCCAACCCTGTGCCTCATACAATAATAATACCTGCTTCTCATCATGGGGCTTCCCTGATGGCTCAGACAATAAAGAATGTGCCTACAATGCAGGAGACCTAGGTTCGATTCCTAGGTTGGGAAGATCCCTTGGAGAAGGGAATAGCTCCCCACTCCAGTATTCTTGCCTGGAGAATTCCATGAACAGAGGAACCTGGCAGGTTATAGTCCAAGGGATTGCAAAGAGTCAGACATGGCTGAAGCGACTTAACATGCATGCATGCACTTCCCATGATTACCACACAGATTTGTTAACATGGATTGTTTAAAAGGTAAAGCCTACTGGGCATGTGTGTCATGCACTTTTTAATACTGATTTTGTCATTATAAAGTGAAAGTGAAAGTCACTCAGTCGTGTCTGACTCTTTGAGACCCCATGGACTATACAGTTAATGGAATTCTCCAGGCGAGAATACTGGAATGGGTAGCCTTTCCCTTCTCCAAACCCAGGGAAGATAATGACATTATATTCATTTTATTCCTATATATTCATTATATATATATTCCTATATATTCATTATATTCACAGTCATTTATTCAATAAACATTTATCAAATGCCTAGTAATTTGGTTATTTATTGAGCGCTTAATAAAAATGGTTAACTTTTATTGAATGCATAGAATATGATAGAACACTCTATTTTTTATGTTTTAGCTCACTTAATCCTCACAATAACCCTATAATTTCTGTTTCATAAATGAGAAAACTGATATAGCTAAGGCATAGAGGTGAAATGATTTGATCAACATTTGTTGAGTGCTTTAAATTTAAAGCACTTTAAAAAGTGCTTTAAATATAAATAAAAGCAGCATTTCTTGAGTGCTTGCACTGTGCTGGGTGGTTGGAACACACAAGTCAATAAGATACAGCTTGAAGTATGAGAACATTAAAGCCTAGTTGTGGGGAAAACAAGAATAGGAAAACTGATGGGCCTGAAGATGGAGAACTGCCTTGGTCCTCGAGGAGCTCCACAGAGGGACAGCTGGAAGCATTTTGGACCAAATGATGGGGAAGGGGGGTTCCAAAGGCTTGGGAGAAAGCTTGGATTAAAGGGAGCCAGGAGCATACACTAGGCAGCTGGACTTTGAAGCTAGTGGTTAAACTATCAGAAGTCAAAGTGAAGTGAGTTATCAGGAAATGAACAGACAGATCAAGGTGAGGTCAGAAACTGGGGGCGGGGGGGATGTCCACCCCCAAAGCCATATGTGAGGAGACAGAGAGGACCCTCTAATACCTAGACCTTAATGGGGAACCCATTTTCTAGCGAGCCTGGAGAGCTTTGGTTTCTGAGGACGCTTAGAACCAATGACTCACTTGGCCAATGTGGGACGTGTCCCTCAAGATACCTGGCCATCCAGGCTTCTTGTTCTGAGCATCTCATTTTTCAGTTTAAGCCATCTGAGCAACATAAGTCTGCTTATGGGATTCATCTCTTTCAAGTGTTGTATTCCTTTGGTACGATCCCCTGGCTCGACAATGTTTCTTAAGTTACTTCATCTTTTAGGGAGATTGTGTCTCTAACTACAAAGCTGGAATTCTTTGCAAAAACATAGTTAAATGGGAGCTATGCTTTTAAACCATTCAAAAATTACATCTTCCCCATTCTTACTTCAGAGAAATATATGAGATTGGAAAATTAAAATAAAAAATAATAGAAAGTCACCATGTACTTGAAATGAATTAAATACTTAAGTGAACATTGCATTTATAGCTGAACTTTCCAGTGAAAGCAAAGTCTCTCAGTCATGTCTGACTCTTTGTGACCCCGTGGACTATAGCCCACCAGTAGCTCCTCAATCCATGGAATTTTCCAGGCAAGAATATTGGAGTGGGTTGCCATTTCCTTTTCCAGCTTTCCAGTAGTCAAAGTATAAAGAAAAATGCTCTGGCTCCTTTAGTTTCTATAACCTGACAAAAAAGAAGCATAACCTCTGATCTGGAGAGAAACTTTCCTGAGTTCTGTGTAAGCATTTTCTCTACAAGAATGGCAGGGAGGCTACTCTTGAGGATACTTTCAGGAAAAGATACTCCTTGTTACTCCTAAAGTCACAAATTAATACAAGAAAAGATGCCTGGTTTTTGTCTCTAAATAAATGAATTGGAGGGGAAATAGGACCAGTTGTCCTTCATTGTTTTTTCTAAGAATGAGGGAGCATAGTCTCCTTCAGAAATTTTTGAGGAACAGAGTAGACAGGAAACTGTTCTCAGTATCAGTGGCGGCTGCTGCTGCTGCTGCTAAGTCACTTCAGTCGTGTCCGACTGTGTGCGACCCCATAGACGGCAGCCCACCAGGCTCCCCCGTCCCTGGATTCTCCAGGCAAGAACACTGGAGTGGGTGCCATTTCCTTCTCCAATGCAGTAAAGTGAAAAGTGAAAGTGAAGTGGCTCAGTCATGCCTGACTCGTAGCAACCCCATGGACTGCAGCCTACCAGGCTCCTCCGCCCATGGGATTTTCCAGGCTAGAGATATCTATTGTGCAGCCGGCTGCAGGCGTGTTTGGACCATAGTCACTCCTATTCTCAGTCTAGAGAGGCCACGCGCGTCTCCGCTAAGCTGCCTAGCAAAGCAGGGCGCCCTCTAGTGGTGATTACCCAAAAGACTGACACCCCGGCTTTAGGGTTCCAGGAGCCCCTGCAGGCTTATGCCCCCTGGAGAAGGTCTGGTGGGGTCCTAGTAGACTAGGGAAGCTTCCGCCGCAGTTCTTTTCTGGTTAATGGACTGGTGATACGTGATCACCGTTTCAGTTGTTATGGATTCTGTAGGAAGTATAAAATGTTATTTCATCAAATCAATTGAGTGTTGGTGTTTCCTCCTTTAAGCCACGTTAACCCTTGCAGGAAAGAGCCGAGGCGCCGCTCTCTTCCTTGGTCCTGGGCCACCCTGTGGGTCTCATCCCTTCCTTTTCGCTAGCTGCCCTAACTCCATCCGGCCCGCTCTCGGCTCCCCTTCAACTTGGAGCTCAGCCTGCGTGTAAATCGCATGTCCCAAGTGCATGTACATTACAGAAGGCGAAAACACTTCCAGAAAGACCCGGAGAAACTTCCTGAAGGAGACCGTGTTCCTAAAGCAGAGAGCACTTCTTCCCCTGGTTGCTGGAAATAGGATACAGGTGAGCACATCTCTTGCGCTCAGCCCACTGGAGTATCTGGAGGCAGTCAGACCAGTTTTCCTCCGTGGACTGTACAGAGTTATATTTTCCTGCGTGTATCCTGATGGGAAAACAGTAGGAAGTTTTTATTTTTATTTTTTTAGAGGGGTTAGATTTGGACGTCGGGATTCTGGGTCTGAGGGGGAGTTCCAAGGGAGGCAAGGGTAGAGGGAGGCAGTAGAGACTCTTCTGTGTTTTTACGTTTGTGGATATGGCTGGGTTTTTGTGTGCGTAGCAATAGCCAATGAAGCTAAAAAGATGCATCAGCAAGCCATCATGCAGGGCCTTCTTACACCCCAGGGTCCTGAGCTTGACTTTTACTTTGAAGTCCAGGTTATCATTGAAGTTTATGCCTGTGGAGGGTGATAATCAGAGCAAAGCTTCTTAGGTACTTATGTATTTCTTGGGGTAGAAAGGAAGATGGGCTGGAAAAGCCGCTGGGGAGAGGTTTTGAAGTTTTATATGTAAAGAATAAGGTAGGGTTGAATTGCCAACCTCCGTTGGATCACCAAAAAAGAATGAGAGTTCCAGAAAAACATCTACTTCTGCTTTATTGACTACGCCAAAGCCTTGACTGTGCGGATCACAACAAACTATGGAAAATTCTTGGAGATGGGAATACCAGACCACCTGACCTGCCTCCTGAGAAATCTGTATGCAGGTCAAGAAGCAACAGTTAAAAATGGACATGGAACAATAGACTGGTTCCAAATCGGGAAAGGAGGACAACAAAACTGTCTGCTGTCACCCTGCTTATTTAACTTATATGCAGGGTACATCATGTGAGATGCCTGGCTAGATGAAGCACAAGCAGGAATTAAGATTGCCGGGAGAAATATCAATAACCTCAGATACACAGATGACACCACCCTTATGGCAGAAAGTGGAAGAACTAAAGAGCCTCTTGATGAAAGTGAAAGAGGAGAGTGAAAAAGCTGGCTTAAAGCTCAACATTCAGAAAACTAAGATCATGGCATCTGGTCCCATCATTTCATGGCAAATAGATGGGGAAATAATAGAAACAGTGACAGACTTTATTTTGGGGGGCTCCAAAGTCACTGTAGATGGGGACTGCAGCCATGAAATTAAAAGATGCTTGCTCCTTGGAAGAAAAGCTATGACCAACCTAAACAACATATTAAAAAGCAGAGACATTACTTTGCTGACAAAGGTCCATCTAGTTAAAGCTATGGTTTTTCCAGTGGTCGTATATGGGTGTGAGAGTTGGACTATAAAGAAGGCTGAGTGCTGAAGAATTGATTCTTTTGAACTGTGGTGTTGGAGAAGACTCTTGAGAGTCCTTTGGACTGCAAGGAGATCCAACCAGTCCATCCTAAATGAGATCAGTCCTGGGTGTTCATTGGAGGGGCTGATGCTGAAGCTGAAACTCCAATACTCTAGCCACATGATGCGAAGACTGACTCCTTTGAAAAGACCTTGATGCTGGGAAAGATTGAGGGTGGGAAGAAAAGGGGACGACAGAGGATGAGATGGTTGGATGGCATCACTGACTCAATGGACATGAGTTTGAGCAAGCTCCAGGAGTTGGTGATGGACAGGGAGGCCTGGCATGCTGCAGTCCATGGGGTCGCAAAGAGTAGGATGCGACTGAGCAACTGAACTGAGCTGGAATCCATTGTCAAAGGCATCGGGAACCTTTCCCTGTCTCTCTTCTCCAGAGACCAACTCAAAGGAATATATTTATTGGCTGCAATCTCGAGTTCTTGGGCAGATGGTCTGGCTTGGTGTAATTCACTACCCAGGACGGTAATACTACAGTTTACAAGGAGGGCAGCTGTGTGTTTATGGATGTGGGGGAGGAGGGGCAGGGGGCAAGCAAGAGGGGTCCTTGTGAGCTGCCCATACTCCCAGAATAGGTGGACTCTTCTTATATGCCCACTGCTTACTTGGTTATTATTTTTCAATAACCCCTCACACACAATAGGATTCTTAATGGCGAGGCTTTGCCGCCTATGGCAAACCATTTTAATGTTAAAATTGTTGTTCTAATTCCGGAGGACTTGAACATAAAAATGGTATGCCCATATTTTAGGATATATGCTATGCTTTTGAACTGTAGGAATACTACATTAGCATTATAAACGGTGACTGGCTCCTTCCCCACCGAAGATAATACAGGAAGGGATAGGGTAGATGGAGTAATGTGATATTATCTTTGCTGTTTCCATGATTTGTTTTCCTGTGAGAACATTTTCATCGAAAAAAAAACAATATAACTCAGCAGATCCTTGTAACAGTTCTTCCTAAAAACAGTGTACGTTGTGGAAAAATAAGCATTTGCTCGTCATAACTCTGACCGCATTATGCCAAGTGTATCTGAAGACTTATGATCTCAAAGGGCCATTAAACTTAAGTAAGATTGCGCACATTAGAGAAATGAAGGATCGGTAAATGGTAGCTGCCAATTTCAATTAGACTGAAATTTAACAGAGGGCATATACATTTGTTTTTTATTGTGTTTATTTCCTGGCTAAATTTATTTTCCGAATTTTTGTAGTACTGAAATCAAAGGAGAGGGAAGAATGTAAAAACCCCCAATTAGGCTTACAAGGAACCTGAAAGTGGATCCTAGCTTGGTGCATGAATACCTCCGCCTCCTCCTTGAGGATCCAGAGATGCTAGTAACAGGGGCCTCTGGTGGGGCCTTGGGAACCAGGGCTTATCTGCCTGGGGTGTTGGTTTTACTTAATATGAAGTCATGAAAAAGATTATTATTATGTTAAAGAGATACATTATGTGTAAAATAGATAGCCAATGGGAATTTGTTGTATGATCAGGGAACTCAAACAGGGGCTCTGTAACAACCTAGAGGGATGGAATGGGGAGGGCGGTTCACGAGAGGGGACATATGTGTACCTATGGCTGATTCATGTTGATGTTGGGCAGAAACCAATGAAATTCTGTAAAGCAATTGTTCTTCAATTAAAAGAATAAATAAAATTTTAAAAGGGGGTACATTATAGACAGAATACAAGAAGCACTCAATTTTTTTTTTTTTAATTAAACTTTTTAAAAATTAAAAGCTGTCTGTTTAGGGCAGTCCTCCCTTGGTTGGACATTGTGGTGCTGGGAGTTGTAGGGAAGTGGGGAGTTGAAATGAGACTCAAGTAAGGAGACTGAGAGAAATGGGTAAATTATTTCAGACCAAGTATTCCATTGGTCTGGATTTTATGGGGGAGGGGGCATATGTGGAGAGTCTGTGTGAATGTCAGGGAATATCTATATAAATATTCCATGTCTGTGAAGGGCTCCGGGTCTTCCCAGGATTGTAGAATCACTCTGATGATATTTTCTGGTTAATATGGGTGGGTGGTCCCACCGTTTGGGCTTTTAGTCATCATGATAAATGCTGCTGTTTCATCTTTAGTACTTTCTTAGGGTTAGAATCACTCAGTATTGGAGCTGGGGGTGGGGGGTACTTTTGGCTTTTTTGGCCTCTTGCTCTACAGAATATGGTCTGGTTGAAAGAGTTAAAGTTATTAGGTGAGTTACTGAAATAATTTAGCTATTAAGTCACTCTGTTATTTATTAATTTATTAATAAATTTATTAGACTAGGAATTTGGTTTTCCTAACTTACAGTCTTATTCCTTTTGAGAAAATAAAAGTTTAGATATAGGGATATGTTAATGCTTCTAACCAGTCTTAATTTAATTGAATTTCTTCAATGCTGTATTTTATATGTGGATCCTCATCCGAAACCTCAGGCAAACTACAGTCCCACTCATAGCCGATTTTTAGATAACTCAGAAACTAAGAATTTTTTGTTTGCTGTTGTTTAGTTGCTAAGTTGTATAGGGATTGTGAAAACAAAAACAAAACAAAGAGGAATATATATGTCAATCAAAAACAAAGAGGAATATATGGCAAAGATCATATATGGCCCTCAAAGTCTAAAATATTTACTCTCAGTTTCTTTATATGAATAAAGATCCTGAAGCAGATGTCCAACTGTGTAACTCCAGATCCAGTCTCAGCCTTGCTAACAAAACCCCACTTTAATTCCAGGCAGTGGGGTGTTCAGCTCCAGACAATTTGTCACAAATCATCCAGTCAGTCATGATAATTCTGTTCATATTTCTCAGCCTGTTTTGTTGTTGAAAGTAGACATGTAATTTAGTTCTGTCTTTTGAGCTCTAAGTGGAAATCTTTGGATTGGGGGACTGGGAGTCATTTGGGGAAGGCTTTTGCTTTTCTGGTGTATTCATTTGACAACACCCGGTTTACGTCTTTCAGTGTGATATGATGGCTGGTATTGCAGCAGCTCTCTTGTTACAATGAGGAAATGGCCACAAGGTTTGCAGGGTCATTGGCCTTAACATTATAAAACTAAGAGCAGCAACCACCTATCTCAAGATATCTTGCTATGTGTAAGGAAATTAAATCTATGTTTATTTAAGGTACTCAAATTGTTTTATCTGTTATCAAATATCTTTCTACTTATAGGGGCACTATCCAGACTGAAAAATTTCAATTGTTTCCAGTTTTTTTTTTCCCATAGGAAATGGTTTCTGATCAATCAAGAGTTATTGGACTTTTCTTAGCCTCTGTTTTCATCCATGATTGCCTGACTTCCTTATTACTTAACGCTGATACAGGTTTGAAGTTGAAGTGAAAGTCACTCAGTTATGTCCAACTTTTTGTGACCCCATGGATGATAAGGTCCATGGAATTCTTCAGGCCAGTATACTGGAGTGGGTATCCTTTCCCTTCTCCAGGAGATCTTCCCAACCCAGGGATCGATCAGGTGTCTCTTGCATTGCAGGCAGATGCTTTAACAACTGTGTTATGGGGGAAGCCCAAAAGTAGTTGCCTTTGCTGAGGGAAATTAATTCTCTAGGCAAGAATACTAGAGTAGGTTGCCATGCCCTCCTTCAGGGGATCTTCCTGATGGAACCCGTGTCTCCTGCATTGGCAGAAGAAGGTTTTTTTTCCTTTTTCTTTTTTCTTAAAAACCACCAGCACCACTTGGGAAGCCTGAGCTGAAGACAGGAAGTAGAAGCTGCAAGTCGACGAGGATGGGATACAAACCCACACATGCAGAGCACAGTGGATTAGCAGCAGTCCATTGCCTTAACCACTCGGCCACCTCGTCCTGGCAAAACTGAAGTGAAAGTTGCTCAGTCGTGTCCGACTCTTAGCAACCCCATGGACTGTACAGTCCATGTAACTCTAGGCCAGGATACTGGAGTGGGTAGCCTTTCCCTTCTCCAGGGGATCTTCCAAACTCAGGGATCGAACCCAGGTCTCCCGCGTTGCAGACAGATTCTATACCTGCTGAGCCGCAAGGGAAGCCCAAGATACAGGTTTAGCCTTTGTGATTTGTGTTAACTTATGGGTTTTAAATAAACTCCACGACCTTGGAAAATTACTTATCCTTTCAGTTTCCAGGTTTCTAAAACGGGAAAAATAATAGTACCTACAATATAAGGTCCTTTGGAGGCTTAAAAAATTAATGCATATAAAACATTTAGCAAAGTGTCTGGCACATAATTACTGCTCACATATGTGTGTGTTGTTGTTGTTGTTTTATTGTTGTAATTCTTCTTTCTCTTCCTCCTTCTCTTTCTTTCTCTAGGTCTTCCACAAAAGATAAACATTGTAAGTTAAATATAGAACTGCACCACTTTACTAATAGTACAAATGGCTTTAGAACTACTCAGGCAATACTTACATAAGGAGCAGAAACTTGAACCTTTAAATTCAGTGTTGGAAATAGCCTGATGGTTTCTCATTCCTGATTTAATTTTAATTTGGGTTTTTGATACTGGACAGATCTGGAGTACAATGACAGCAACAGAAGCATTTCTTTCAGGTTTTGAAAGTTACCTGGGTAAACTGGAAAAAAATATTTACAAAAGCACCTTATTGCTAACTGAAAGCCCCTGCTTATGTTTAACACAGTTTGATTTTTTTTTAAAGGATCCATGTGGTGTGTCACCTGAGTGATATACATTTTGTATAGAATTTTTTTTTATCATACCAATTTATATTTCTCATAAAGTACCCTTGGGGTTTTGACAGGGAAGAGAATCTATTTAGTAAAATTAGGTACAGGGGGTAAAAAAAGTGCCTCTTTTTAAAATGATGCTTCAAAGGGAGGAATATTTCTCTTGCAATAAATTATTTTTTGATTGCCTCTATACCTCTTCCTGCTCATATCCCCATTCTGAATGGCATCATTAAACAGTGCCCGATGTGAATATTAATGTGAGTCAGGAGAAGTCTGCCAGCCACACACAATGCATTCAAATGTTGGCTTTACATAATTATCCTTCCTTTTTCCTGTGTTCTTTATGATGCCCAGTCTAGATTTTGCAGTGCTATCTAGTAAATCTGCAGTGAACATTTCTTTGTATTTGGATGACAGCCTAAAGTATTGCCAGTCTTATACCTACATGAAATTTGACTCGAAACCAAGCTATTTCTTGTAGGCTATTTTGCCATTTTCATTGGCAAAAATATTTAATTTTACCAGAGTTTTAAAGACACTGTTTACATTTCACTAATGTTTTATTTTCTTTTTTTTGTACAGATATTCCCTGCCACTCTTATTGCTGTACATTTTTGATATGTGCAGAAAGGTTGATAATGTCAGCCTCCATAGCCCAGTGCCTGGGATTTGTTCAGAACAGTTATTGAATATTGAAGGAAAGCCTAGTAAATATTTTTAGTCTATGAAGATGTATAATTCCTCATGAATGAAATTATTATTATTGTAGGCCATTTGATAATGCTCATAGATGTGCTTGTTGTTTGATTCCTGAATGTTGATGAAGTTTCTTTAATCTCATTACAAGTCTTAGATAGAGGAGTGAGGCTCCAAATACAAGGAGATTATACTAGAGCTCCTGACTCCTTTAAATGACTTTCACCCTTTGGTAGGAATGATTTGAAATCTAACATACTGAAATAACTTGAAAATTGCATTTTTACACCATTACTGACCATTTTTAAGAATTTGTGGGGAAGAAAAAAAAATAAAAAAAAATTTGTGGGGAAAATAGTATTAATAATTTCTAAAATTCTATGGTTTGGCAAGTGTGGTCCTAAATTTTAAAAATAATAAACTTAATGCTCGTTCCAATAAGAGGGTTCTTTAAACAAACATATTTGGGGAATTAAAAAGAGAAAAAGAAGCCGATCACCAGGAACCAACTGAACTTGGGAAGATGATTTGCTTTGATGGTAGGATTAGGGGAGTGCTGGTGAGGAGGGGTCAGGACAGTCTATCTGAATTTCAAAAGATATTTGTCAAAAGGATCTCATAATGCACTCATAGAAAATGGAGAAATTTTGTCTAAATCAGTGGTTTTCAAAGATTTGTTTGAACACAAACGATTTTTTTTTTTCAAACAAAGCATCATGAGGAAATACAATATGTAAAAAAAAAAAGAAAGAAAGAAAATAAATGAAAAAGAGTTGGCTTAGGGAGATGAGAGAGTTCCTACCCTTTACTCCATTCTCTCCTGCAGCCCCTGGAACTCCTAATACTCTACAGAGGATAGAGGAAAACCTCTGGCCTACAGAATAACATCGTTGGTTGGGTTCTAATTGGTTGAATGACCATACCCAAGCAGTGCCCATTGCTATCTTGAGTACATTCTGGAATACGTCCTATAGTGGAACATCATGGAGATTCATCGTCTGTTTCTCATGCTCCCCATTTTCTAATTTTCTTGGGTGGATAAAGGTATTTGTGATGATCAAATCCCTGAATATGATGCTAGGGAAAATATTAATATATTGGATAGCAAAATCAGAGTCTAAACAGCTCTCAAGGTGTAGATCGACAGGCAGTCCAACAGGATGAAATTCAATGGAAGAGACGAAAAGCCCCGCATTTAGGTTATTAACACCAGTCACATGCTTACAAGACACAGGATGTAATTTAGCAGTAAGTGTGAAGAGGTTTGGGGGTTTCAGTCCATTTTAAAATGACTAACCAGTCAAAAGTAGTAAAAGAATAATGTCTGAAAATGGACAGCACAGTGCTCTGATACTGATTGTCAGAACTGAATTGTGGGGTTCAGTGTGGTCATGATGATTGTTAAGTGTTTGTTCTGTGTCAGACTTACTTTTACTTTGCATGGACTGTTATCCCTGGATTTCTGACCACATGGATTCTTCTTGTGCGGGTGCATCGGGAATCTCCCGTTTAGGTCACCTCTTCTCACAGCCCAGAGGGGGTATGGAGGGGGTATCCTGGGTGCCATCCTAGTCACCAGCAGTGGTTGCCCTGAAAGATCCAAGACCTACTCACTGTCCACTGAAGAGTTTTCACTGAGTCCTGATCCTTTGATTTTCTTAAGACAAAATTGACCTAGTTTTCCCCTGTTCTAAAGAAGAAGAAATCAAAGGATCAGGGATGATTCAGACTATAGGCTTGATATGTGTCCTGTGACAACAGACTGCTCTTGACTGCTCACTTCTAATCCAGTCCTGAGTCATAAAATTTGAAAGCATGTGTCAATGGCTAATGCTCATTTAAACATAATAAGCCTTAAAACTTATACTCTTTCTAAGTTCATGCTATGGAGGACATTAGATCAGTTCCACTATTTACAGCTCGTAACTTAAATTTTTAACAGGTTGTTCTAATTAAAATCTTATAATTTATATAAATTCTTCCTTTCTCTTTTTTACATTCTTTCCTTCCCACTGTCTTAACCTCTTTCCTTCCTTCAACACATATTAAGCGTTTCTATGCCACAGGTTCTAGAGAACAAAAAGAACAAAATGTGGTCAGTGAGTCAGTAGCGTCCAGGTGTAACCCATCAACTCAGCAGACAGTTGAGTGAAATGACAGACAGAAGGCTGTTTTAGTTTTTGGTTACTTTCTTAAAAGAGACCATCTTACTCAGTGCCTAAGGCTCAATGAAGTTTCTTCCAAAATGCACCAAATACAGCATTTGGGGGGCAAAGTGCCTAGTTCTTTATTTTGAAACTGTAGTAATTATTGCAGATAAACTCTCATCAGGGTTATGCTCTTCTTCCTTTGAGAATATGAAAATTTCCAGCTGGCACCTCCTGCTCTGACTTCTCTTTATGAGGTTTCCTGACCCTCAGGCCGCAATTTCTTATTCCTTCTGTGGCCGGGGGGAAATGGCCAATGACAGCATTAGCTTTGCTGGTTGCTGGGTGGGTTAGGAGTGACGGGGGACATCATCTGCTTTCACTAGTCTAACCTTTTTGTGGAGACCCCCGTGAGCTGACAACTGCTGCTTTTCCAACTGAAGTTCTGATACCGGTATGGAAATAGTTTTCTCTAGAGGCCAATGCATAACAGCTTTTATGCAAAGCATTTAGCTTGATCTGGTAATTTGCATATAATTTGAACATTCCAGATAATTTTTTGACAGCATTCCAAAAAGTTATGGTACTGCTGCTTCTCCTTCTTCCTATTCCTCTTTTTACTTACCTTTGCTTCATTTTGAGAATTTTAAAATTATTGGTGCAAACTGTATTTTTCCCCCTTTATTTAAAAATAGTATCATTGAGATGTCATCCACATATACAATCCACATACCATTTACTCATTTAAAGTATACAATCCAAAAAAAAAATAAAGTATACAATCCAATGATTTTTAGTATATTCACAGAATTTTGTAACCACTACCTCAGCCAATTTTAGAATATTTTTATCATCTCAAAAATTAATCCTGTATGTGTTGGTAGTCACGCCTCATTTATCCTCAGCTCCCATCTACCACCAACCCTCAGCAGCTGCTAATCTGCTTTTTCTCTCTAGAGATTTTTCTGTTCTAGAAATTTAATATAAATGCAGTCATTTATCTGGTCTTTTAGATGGTCTTTTATAATGGGCGTCTTTATTCAACAGAATGTCTACAAGGCCCATCCACACTGAAGCGTAAGTCAATACTTCATTCCTTTTTAATGGCTGACTGATATTCCACTGCATAGAGATTACCCCTTTCCCATTCTCTCATCTTCTTGAGACATCGAAGATTTGGCTCGTTTATTAGATTACAAGTATTTTCAGAGGACGGATTCTTCTCCTATGAGCCTTATGTGTTCTCCAGCATACAATACAGCACCTGTAACACAGTGCAAATTCAGTAGTGTTGAATTGATGCTCTGGAAGTAGATGTGGAAGAAATGAGTTTGTTCTTTTAGCTTTTACAAAGTGAAGATTATGAAGGAAAGATATAAAAGGGACAATGAGAGAAATGATTTGACATAGTAGATTGAATGAGTAAGAAATTTTAAAAAAAGAAGAATATAAAGAAGAGGGGCAAAACTCCTTAGATGGTCACAGAGGGTTTGGAAAGAGGACTCAAAGAGTGGGAGTCGCCAACTGGAGACACATGTAGACACATAGGCGCAGTTTGAGTTGAGCCAACATTTTAGAATGTTCCTCACAGCTCACGGGCAGAGATGACTGCCAAAATTTTGCTTCGCTTTGTTTGTTTAGTTTTGTAGATATCATGAAGTTGTTGAAATTAGAATTAGCTCATTCATGAATAATTGAAATTTTTGTGACTTGTCACTGTCGTCGCCGCTGCCATCATTGACATCGGCCTCATGTCACCCCTGTTCCCCCCACCACCAGCTGCAGTATCATGTTTATTGAATGCGTATTTAAATGTACTGAAAATGACCATTGCTTGGTGTTTAGGATGCTAGGCTAAAATAGTTCACATGGATAATTTTATTAGTCTTCCTAACAGTTCTGTGAGGTAGGGCCTATTAATATCCTCAGTTTTATTAATACATGTGAGAAAGGTGAGGTTGGATTTTGAACTAGATTTGGGGGACTCTGATATCCATGCCTATTTTAAAGTAATTTCTAGTTGTAGCTCCTAACCTTTTAGTCTAATTTCTGCTTCGGTCCCTTTTTGACTTGGTGATGATTTCATAGTTATGGTACAATAACTAATAATTTCATAGTTATGGGTACTTGTCAGTAAATGTTCACATCCCTCCTACTCTCCCTGCGGATGGCATGTGCTTCTCATTCCATTGATTTGGGCTCATGTGACTGGCTTCAGCCGATGGAACATTAAGGGACATGACCTACGCAGAGGCGTTAAATGTGCTTGCACTCTTTGAACTTTCATGCACCATGCATCCACCACAAAAAAAAAAAGAATGCCCAAATAGCCTCTGCCCCTTCAGGACTAGGGCCTAAAATGAATATGTATGGAGCAGACCTGAGCCCATCTGTCTGGCATCACCCCCAGCTAACCCTCAACCTGAAACCCACCCGGATCAGCTTAACTATGCAAATCTAAGAGCATGAGTCTAAATGCTTGATGTTGCAAGCAACCAGGGTGAGACGGTTAGTTACCCTGACTTATTGTGGCCGTATTGAGTATTGTAATAGTATTTATTTGTTTCTTTCAGTTAGTAATTGATTTAACCAAGGCTGATTTGTTTGTCTACCTTATGTCAGTCACTGTAGCAGGTGTTGGGCTTATAAAGATGCATCCAGTGAAGTCTTTATTGTCTTGTCTTTGGAAAGTCAGGAAAGATGATGTGTCCATAACATTATTAGAAGACAGGATAAAGTGCCTGTCAGTGCCCTAGCAAGTGGCTAAGTTTGTGCTCTGGGAGTTCCAAGGAGGGGATATTATGGTTGATTGGAAGAATCCAGAAAGGCTGGGGGACTATGAGAATGCAAGGTAATGTATGTAATAAATAAGAGAACTAAACTCTGCTGAACACCAAGAAAAGTACACATTTGTGAGGTTGACTATCATGTTTTTAGTAAACAGAGATGACACCCTCACCAAAAATTTAGAAATTAGAAAGCCATCAGTAAAAATTGAGAAATTGAAATATCTCCCAAGTATTCATTCGTATCAGCATGTGATCAAGGTACTTGCATAAAACCATAGGGATGAAATATGAAATCTCATTCTGTTCTTTTTTTGTCACTTGGCCTGGATCGTAAAAAGAAGATACCTGTCATTGGATTCCTATATCTATCACTTCTTACCAATATTTTTTCCTGTGGCCAGTGCCTGGCATGATGTTGCCCAGTGGTTAAGCATTTAGACTCTGGGGTCAGATAAACCTGTGTGAAGGTCCAGCCTTTCTGCACCAAATAATCTTCATAAAGGGTCAGTCATGTGGCAGACCGTGATCAGATGTTAAATACTATTATTCACAGTATTATCTAAACCCTTGATGAACAGCTCCCGAGACACATGAGTCCCCTGCTGCTGCCTAATGTTCTGACATGCTCAACAGACAAATTTTAAATCTACCTTTAATTCAGATTAAAAAAAAAAAAGATTTAGGGAATTTTTTTTTAGAAAAGACGTTGAGTTGGGTGAATAGAAGAATATGTGTGAGAATCACTCGTCCCAGGAAGTGATCCACCAGCCACGTGAGGACAGCAAAGAGACAGAGGTGGCAGCAGCCAGGAGTAGGCTGAAATCTGGGTGTTGGAAAACCCAGAGAGGACTGCTCACCTTGCACAGAGCCATCCAGACACTGGCCAGCCTCCATTCTCTGGGACCTGCTGAGACACTCCAGGCAGCACGA
Organism: Cervus elaphus; assembly: GCF_910594005.1. Taxonomy (NCBI): domain Eukaryota; kingdom Metazoa; phylum Chordata; class Mammalia; order Artiodactyla; family Cervidae; genus Cervus; species Cervus elaphus. Next base: position 31,132,130 of record NC_057840.1, read on the forward strand.
CATCTTCTGCTAAGTCCTCCTTGTATTAAGAGAGGGGACATCCCACCACAACAGGGGCAGTCTAGGTTGGATGCAGAATGCCTCCCATATTCAGCTCAGCACCTAAGGGTCTCCATCAACCTTGCATTGAAGGGGGAAACTCATTTCAGCTCCAGATCCCTGGTGAACATGTGTCTTCATGGGCAAGTATGAACCACAGCTCTTCCTCTCTGAAACATGGAGAAAATATTACCTACCTATTGTCCTTTGGGTTATTTCAAGGTTGGAATGAAATGCTGCATTTAGATGGCCTTAAACCCTCATGTGCCTGTTGAATATAAAGGATGGACTTGAAAGCTATTTTGCCATTTTTGATACCTCCCCAGATATGTCCAGGTATGAACATCTCAGCAAAGCTGGCTTTTTTTTTTTTTTTTTAATCAGCAGTCTTTTCTTGAAAATGTGCAGTTTAACTGACAAGTCTTAGCTGACTCTTGTATGGCTTTTCATTGTAGAAAAAGAAAAAGGAACCCTCCATCTCATCAACAGTTTTAGCTTCTCTAAGCACCCCACTGTGGGATCCAAGGCTGTTCACCATGACGGGGGCGTGAGGACTTATGTGTTCATTCTTACTCTTTGGCACAGCAGCTGTTTCAGGAAAATGGATAGGGGGCTGTCATCTGAGTGCATTCCTGTGTGTGATTTAACCATCTTCCTTTACATGGGCAATTTCTGCTTTTTTTTTTTATTCATTTAAACCGGTTTCATACTTTTGTTCAGTACCAGCCATTATTAATTTCTATCATGTACATATTTTAAATTCCTCACCTGACAGTTTTGAGAAACTAATGAAAATTAGAGTGTGTTAGCATATCACATCCCTACAGAGACCTGCTAATACATTCAATTACATTTAGTAATGGTAGTGGGACTACAGAGAAAAGCATTACCATTTATACCTGCTTGCTCCTGTGCTGTCTCTCAATCTTTCTCTCTCTCTCTGTCTTTCCACCAAATATTTGGAAAAAATATAGCACTAAGCAAAGGAAAAGCCAATTTGGATGCTATTTTAAAATACAGTTATTTCTGAAAATGCTTTGCTCTTGATAAGAAACAGGATGGTTATAGCACATATAACCTACTTGTTATTTGTCAGTTAGGGGTATTAGTCCATTTATCTGCATGACCGAAACATTTTCTTTTGCTCACCAAAGGCTTCAAAGGAATTACATAAAGATATTTTTTTCTGCCAAGATATATACTTTGGCATTTTGATTTTGTTTTAAAGTAGCATAATTACATTTTCTCTGTCCATTCTGTGAATCACAGCCACCTTGGGAATTCCTTTGAAAAGCCTGATTAGGAATGTAAGATGAGACTGACTGGAATGTATTGACGTTCATCAGTCTCCTGAGCCGAGTTTGAAATTCAGCTCTGTCCACAGGGCCTGCCCTGAGGTGGACGACATTATTTTGAGAACTGTGGCCTGAGTAACCTTGCTTGTGCCCTGGCCAACAGATTGGCCAAGTCATCTGCGGGTAAATAGTGTGGGGCCCCTCAAACCTCGATGCCAGCACTTTCATGGCTTAATTTGGAATAAATTAAATACAGAATTTATTCTTCATGAGTCTGTCAACTTAAACATTTTCTATTTTAGATGGTAACCTTCTCTAATTCAGGGACAATGCTGTTAAGTTTATTTTGTGTTACCGGTATATGTATTTTAATTCAAATTTAACAACTTATTCATTTACTAGCTAATGACTTGGTAGACTCGTGTTTTCATATATGTTGATTAATTTGTTTCAGACCAAATACTGGCTGATTTTCCCCAGTAAGAAAGAATAGTTAGGGCACAGAGCTAGACATCCTTTGACCTGGGTATGTTGTGCACAGGCATTGTGCTGTGTATTCTGGTTCTAAAAATAGACAGGATAAAGTCAGTTATTTAAGCTGTAAATTTCAAAAAATTGGCAAGTGAAAGTTATTCAGTATCTAACCTTTTGTGAAATTTTTAGTCTTGGCATCCATGCTAGGATGCCAGAGTTTCTAACTTTGATGTGGTTTCAGTTCTGATCTAAGTATAATACTCTAGTTGTATGAATTAGTAGCAAAATACAAAAGCACAATTAATGAGATTTGTACCGTTAAAAATGCTGAACATTATCCAGTATTTGATCTGTGAAAATGTACATATATTCAATGTATATTCAAGGCAAGGATATTCAGGTTTTATTCGGTGTAGCCAACGTATATATTTAGGAGTGTGAACGATATTTTCGATATGAGATGTTGCTAAGCTTCATGCATAGCTCAAACCTCTGCTCTGCCTGCTCAGGAAGGATGGAGCTGCTGTTCTGGGGTCCCCCTGAGGAGTGATGGCTCATCATCTCAGTGGGCTCCATTACCAAAGTGTGGGTGCTACATCCTCCTGCCAACAGAGTTGTCTTTTGTTAGCAAGAAGGCCTGGAGGAACAGAGAGAAGAGAGTAGGTTTCCATTCCCTCATAGCTGCTGCCTTTCTAACTAAGAAGGATTGAAAACTATGCTTATACATGTTTCCTTTGCTTCTTTTTTGGAAGGATTTTCATATGTTCACTCTTAGAAAATCAGGACATAATAGTTATTCAGATTCATCAATGTGAACATCTGCTCTATTTTAATTGGCTGCCCATTCCCTAAAAACTTCAGCATACGTAATTTCTGATAACCGTGTAGAAACAAGGACAGCTTCCAATCGAGGCAGTTATTGATGGATTGATTTTTACTAGGAAAGGCTGCTGCTGCCAATTGTAAAGGGCAAGGATATTGCAGGTTTTTTTGTGAGGGTAAAGATGGGGGAGAAGAATAAATTACTATTTAAGGCTGAGACTGTACACATTGCAGTTAAAAGGATTAGAGGTAAGAGAGGATAAATGTAAAATTCAGCAGAGCTCTGCAAAATCTAGCCAAGTTCCAAGGAGGAATCCTAAAAAATGGTTAAAATGCTAAAACATTCTCACAACTTGAAGAAAGGTACATTTTCAAACTTCATAGTTCGCCAGTTAACCAGGATTGCTTTTTCACCCCATTTAAAACAGGTTCCATGTGAAGTTTCCTTATTAAAAGAAGTAAGATGTTATGATGCCTTTTCCTTAATGGCAAAATGGAAAAGCATCTGGAAAAGTTGCCAAGTCAAATGGTCACTGGCTTTGTCAGATTTTTGCTTCAAAGCCATGACCTCCAAAGTTAGTTAGACCTGAGGACTTTCTTCAAGAAGATCACTCAGATGCTTATCTCGTTGCTAAGCAGTTAAGCATTTTTTAATTTAATGTTAGCTTCCCTTGTTCTGCCTCCTCAACTCAAATATCCCTTTGAAGATTCATTGAACTCTTGTAGAAACTTTAAAATTGCATAATAGTAACTTTAGGCTCCTTAATCCTCTGTAAACCTGCTTTAACATCCAAGAGACATTAATAATAGTTGGACAATGATAGATGGGAATTGCTTTGTAGACTGGGGCGGGATACAGGATCTGAGAAATCCAGATTTTTAACCTGATTCCTGAATTCTTCTACCTCTTCAGCACTCAGCTCTTGCAGCTGAAATATTTGTTGTTGTTGTTTTAAAACTTTTAACTTTATATTGAAGTATAGCTGATTAAGAATGTTGGGATAGTTTCAGGTGGGCAGCAGAGGGACTCAACTATACATATACGTGTATCCATTCTCCCCCCAAACTCCCCTCCCATCCAGGCTGCCACATAACATTGAGCAGAGTTCCCTGTGCTATACAGTAGTTCCTTGTTGAAAGTGAAAGTGTTAGTCACTTAGTCGTGTCTGACTCTTTGCTACCCCACGGACTGTAGCCCGCCAAGCTTCTCTGTCCATGGAATTCACCAGGCAAGAATACCAGAGTGGGTTGCCATTCCTTTCTCCAGGTGATCTTCCTGACTCAGGGATGAAACTCAGGTCTCCGGCATTGCAGGCAGATTCTTGTTGGTTATCTACTTTAAATCTAGCGATGTGTACCTGTCAGCCCCAAACTCCCTAACTATCCCTTCCCCTAACATTCCCCCTGGCAACCATAAGTTCTTTCTTTAAGTCTGTTTCTGTTTTGTAAATACGTTCATTTGTCTCATTTCTTTTTAGATTCCGCACATAAGGGATGTCATATGATGTTTCTCCTTCTCTGTCTCCCTTACTTCAATTAGCATCACAATCTTTAGGCCCATCCACATTGCAACGGAGATATTTGATTCAAAGTTGGAGATCCAAGATTGGAAGATTTCCTCCAACAATTTCTTTTCCCACGACCTTCCGTTAAAACAGGCATCAGCAGCACGTGATGCAGTCAGTCCTCTGCCCGTTTGCTGGGGGAGGCTCTACTTAGATGCGAGCTGATTCGTTGCCTACAGTGAAGTCAAAGAGCTCTCTTCACAGTGGGTTTGATGGAGCAAATCAACCCCATTGGGAAGGTGGACCTTTTAAAAAAATGGTAAAGGGCAAAATTGGCAACCCACTCCAGTACTTTTGCCTGGAGAATCCCATGGACAGAGGAGCCTGGCGAGCTACAGTCCATAGGGCCGCAAAGAGTTAGACATGACTGAAGTGACTGAGCAACAAGGGGCAGTGATCAGAAAAGAGGCACAAGGAAGGCTGCCTTTCAGAGCTTCTGCAGGTCGGGCTGGTCTCTCCAGCTTGGTTATCACCTTGTGCTACTCTGACTCTCTTCCTCTCTCTGTCTTTTTGAAATTTTTGGCTCAAAAATTTAATGACTGGATGACGAGACTCTCATCATAAAATTTCAAAATGTCTATAAAGAATGTGTGTTTTTAAATGATCCAGATCCTAAATTTTTAAGAGCTTTGTACGTGATTAACATTCAGCTGCCTCAAACTCCGCTGTGAGCTTTCTTTGGTATTCTGCCCTACATGCCACTCTGCAAGACTTGTGTGGTTACATTTATAGTGTTTGATGAGAGGCAAGCAGTATAGAATCTATTCATTTTACCTATAAACGTGAGATAATTTAGCTTTTAGAGTTTTGCAGTAAAATTCTTGCTTGTTTCACTGGAGTTTGGATTCATGATGTATTTACTAAAGTAAATTCCTCTTAATTCAGTTATAAGATGCTTAGAAGAAAAATCATATTCTTGGAATACTTCTTTTTTTGTTATAGCAATGACAGTAGAACATAAAGATGTTTGATTTGTTGTCCTGTTTTATTGTTCTATTTTAATTCCTAGAGTCTGGAAATAATGAATTACACCTTTTGTTAAAACTATCTCTTTTGTTTCCTGTAAAGTGAAGAACGAGGTTATTATACACACATCACACAATGTGTTTTCTTTTTCTTTGTAGGAAAATAATGAGCTAGATTGTAGCTTACTGCAAAAATGTGTGTGCCACTTGTAATTATTTCTTAAAGAGTCCATTTTCTCTTAAACTTTCTTGCTTTAAAGATTTGATAAAAGTTTTCAGCTTCCAGCTTTTCTCATTTTTATTCATTGTTGTTGTTGGTGTATTTAATTTCATGTATCACAGGCTATGAAAAAAGCCCTAAATAATATCCTTGTTGGCAGAAATGTCAGCTCTCTGGACCTCAGCTTCCTTATCTATAAAATGGGAGGTGTACCCTCAGTTCAGTTCAGTCGCTCAGTCGTGTCCAACTCTTTGTGACCCCATGACCCGTCGCACGCCAGGCCTCCCTGTCCATCACTGACTACCGGAGTTTACCCAAACTCACGTCCATTGAGTCGGTGATGCCATCCAACCATCTCATCCTCTGTCCTCCCCTTCTCTTCTTGCCCTCAATCTTTCCCAGTATCAGGGTCTTTTCCAATGAGTCAGTTCTTCACATCAGGTGGCCAAAGTATTGGAGTTTCAGCTTCAACATCAGTCCTTCCAATGAACACCCAGGACTCATCTCCTTTAGGATGGACTGGTTGGATCTCCTTGCAGTCCAAGGGAGTCTCAAGATATACCTTAGATGATCCCAGAAATCTTCTGAAGCTCCAGTTTATTTATTATTTTTAAATTGAAAGATAATTAATGTGCAGTATTATGTTAGTTTCAAATGTGCTATGAAATAAGTTGACATTTGCATATGTTAGGAAATGATCACCATGATAAGTCTAATACCTGTATTACCCCTTAGAAAGTTATTATAATATTATTGACCATATTACTTATGCTATATAGTACATCCCCACATTTTATCTATTGTATAACTGAAGCTTATACAATAGATCAGCCAGCTTGAAAAAGCCGATTTAAAACTCAGCATCCAAAAAACTAAGATCATGGCATCTGGTCCCATCACTTCATGGCAAATAGATGGGGAAACAATGGAAACAGTGACAGACTTTATTTTCTTGGGCTCCAAAATCACTGCAGATGGTGACTGTAGCCATGAAATTAAAAGACACTTACTTCTTGGAAGAAAAGCTATGACCAACCTAGATAGCATATTAAAAAGCAGAGACATTACTTTGCCAACACAGGTGCATCTAGTCAAAGCTATGGTTTTACCAGTAGTCATATATGGATGTGAGAGTTGGACTATAAAGAAAGCTGAGCACCGAAGAATTGATGCTTTTGAACTGTGGTGTTGGAGAAGACTCTTGAGAGTCCCTTGGACTGCAAGGAGATCCAACCAGTCAAACCTAAAGGAAATCAGTCCTTGAATATTCATTGGAAGGACTGATGCTGAAGCTGAAACTCCAATACTTTGGCCACCTGATGTGAAATGTTGACTCCTTGTAAAAGACCCTGATGCTGGGAAAGATTGAAGGCAGGAGGAGAAAGGGATGACAGAGGATGAGATGTTTGGATGGCATCACCGGCTCGATGGACATGGGTTTGAGCGAGCTCCAGGAGTTGGTGAAGGACAGGGAAGCCTGGCATGCTGCAGTCCATGGGGTTGCAAAGAGTCAGACAACTGAGCTACTGAATTCTACTGACTGAGGCTTTTATCTGTTAATCCGTTTATCTATTTTACCTACTTCCTTACTCACCTCCCTTCTGGCAGCCATCCCTTTATTCTCTGTATCTGAATCTGTTTCCAGTTTGTGTTGCTTGAATGTTTTGTCATTTAGATTCCCCATCGAAGTGAGATATTGTGGTATTCTTCTTTCTCGGCTATGTAGTACTGTAGTGTAATAGGTTTATAATACTTTTCACACAAATAGTACATAAAAAGTGACTTGTGTGAAAAGTATTATAAACCTATTGCACTATAGTCATAATACATAGCACAAATAATACATAAAAAACAAACACAAAAAATAAGCACTTTTAATCTTACCATACAGTACCTTGGATAAAGTACAGTTGTAGAGTACAACAACTGGCATAAAGGGGCTGGGATCAAGTGAGCAGGCAAGAAGAGTTACTGCCTGGGGGAGGGATAGGAGGTGGGAGATGGTAGAACTAAGGGTCCTCTGCAGTAGGAGATGGAGGGCAAGTTGTCATTTCACTCGTGCCTGACATTGATGGCACAGGTTCTGATTCCTTGCTGGATTCAATTCTGTCTCCCCTTTTGCTTCTGGACATCCTGAGCTTGAAGTAAAGATACTATCCTGTACTGTATGCAGCACCGTACAGTGAAGTACAAAGTGAAGATCAAAATCACAGCCACTTGTGACCATGTATGCCACACATGACGTAACTCACATGACTGGACATACAAACACATGTTTGCAATCTTTGAAAGTTCACAACTAGAAGGTTCACAGCTAGGGGACGTACTGTGTTATGTTGAAGTATAGGGCCTCTATACCCACTTTGTTGATTTTTTTTTTTAATCATAAATGAATGTTGAATTTTGTCAAAAGCTTTTTATGCATTCAACAAGATAACTATATGGTTTTTATTCTTTAGTTTGTTAATGTGGTGTATCACATTGATTGACTTGTGGATGTTGAACCATCTTGTATTCCTGGAATGAAGTCCACTTGATCTTGGTGAATGATTATTTTACTGTTGATTTTTCTTTTCTAATATGTTGTTGAGGAGATTTTCTTCTATGTTCTCCAGGGATATTGGCCTGTAATTTTCTTTTCTTTTCTTTTTTTTTTTTTTTTTTTGTGGTCTCTGTTGGTTTTGTATCGTGATGATGATATGTGGAATGAGTTTAGAAACATTCCTTTCTCTTTGGAATAGTTTGAGTAGCATAGGTGTTAACTTTTCTTTAAATGTTTGGTAGACTTTACCTATGAAGCTATATGGTCCTAGACTTTTTGTTGAGAGTTTTGTTTATTACTGATTCAGTTTCATTATTGGTTGTTGGTCTGTTCATGTTTTACATTCCTGTGGCAGTCTTGAAAGATTGTATATTTCTAGGAAATTTATCATTTCTTTTAGGGTGTCCATTTTATTGGCATATAATTATTTGCAGTAATCTCTTATGATCTTTTGTATTTTAGAAGCTGTAACTTCTTTTTTCTGATTTTATTGATTTGAGCCCTCCCACTCTTTTTTTTCCTGATGAGTTTGACTAAAAGTTTATTAACGTTGTTTATCTTTTCGATGAACCAGCTCTTAGTTTTATTGATTTTTCTGCTGTTATTTTAAGTCTCTATTTCATTTATTTCTGCTCTGATCTTTATGATTTCTTTCCTCCTACTAACTTTAGGTTTTGTTTGTTCTTCCTTCTTTAGTAGATGTAAGTATAAGGTGAGGTTGGTTATTTGAGATTTTTTTCTTGTGGTAGGCTTGTATCACTATAGACTCTCATCTTCGAACTGTTTTTACTGGATCCCATAATTTTTTAACCCTTATGTTTCCATTTTCATTAGTCTCCAGGTATTTTTTAATTTCCTTTTTGATTGCTTCATTGACCCACTGGTTGTATAGTAGCATACTGTTTAACCTCCATGTGTTATGTTTTTTATAGTTTTTTTCTTGTACTTGACTTCTAGTCTCATGCTATTGTTTCTGGAAAAGACTCTTGACATAGTTTCAGCCTTCTTAAATTTATTGAGACTTGTTATGTTTCCTAGCATGCACTCTATCCTGGAGAATGTTCCATGTGCACTTGAAAAGAGTGTGTATTCTGAAGTTGATGCCCCAGTTCAGATGACACTGTAATCATGGCAGCCATCAAGGTTAATAAGTCATTACGGTGACTGAATTACTCTGCTCATGGACTGCATTTTTGAAATGTGACCTTTACATTCTAGCTGCAAGGTCCTCTTTTGCATGTTCCCCAAAAGACTTTATTCTTAGAGACATCTACCAGCATTTAGTGCTAGCAGTCATGTAGTCCAACCTTTTCATTTTACAGATAAGGAAATCAAAACAGTGTTTTATTAAAACATCAGTGTGATAGCAAATAAACTGACTTTTAATAACTTTCTAATAGCTATGGGACCCCAGTCTTACTATAAATAATCCCAAACCAAGGTTGCAAAACCTCAAGCCAGTTCTGTAGCATATTCCTACAGTCTAAGTCTTGCCACTGTCCTGGGGCTGCCCTCTTGCCTATCTGGATGTGGGGCTCAGGGTGAGTGTGAATGGGGTTGGCCTCACTGGTTAGTTGGTTGTTATCCATTATATTATCACACCAGAATAAAGCCACTGAAAAAAACAGAAAACACAAACTACTTAGGGTTTTCTCACTCTGTGGAGATAATTATTACTTCCCCACATATAAGAAATTTAGTCAGTAAACTTATGATATAGTAATTTTATTCATTGTTTTAGTGAGGAACACTTAGCTTTTTCATATCTATTTCATGCTCTCTGTTTTGATACTTTTTTGATACTGCAGATCCTCACATATATGGGCATGTGAATAGTTACTTCTTACCTTTCATCTTAAAAGATTGAGATGTTTAGTGCTTAAGTTTTTTACATGCCAGAGATGTATATTTTAAATTTAATGCTCTATGCTTAGCCCTATAATAAACAAGAAAATATTAGAAGAATAGAATTACTTGGCCTACAGAAATGAAGATATGGTGGGAGAAGTTTTGTCAGGAGATGGGAATGGAGTTCTGGGATCAGATTTTTGTTATTCATTTTCTTTTAAGACCTTCAAATTACACAATGAGTGTGACTCTGCCAGTCCATAAAACTGTTTGTGGAAACAGTTTTGCATCTTTAGCAATTTTTGCCTGTGAATCTGACTTTCCTATTAGGACATAGATCATTAGGTAGGACCTTGAGTTGGGTTGGGCAATAAAGGATGACCTTTCCTTCTGTATCTGCAACTCCTTCCTACTAGAAATTTTGATTGGATTCTAAAGATATCCCCAGTCTGATTGATCTTTCCAGCTGGGATGAAAAAAAATCATGAAATCTTCCCATCTTCATAATGTTCTATTTTCCTAGTGTCAAATATATCACTGCACTTTATTTGGTGAGGTTTACCCAGTGCCTTTCCAGCTGAAGCCCAGCATCTCTCTCTGCCAAAGAGTCAGTGACATAAAATTGCTTACATAGTCATTTGTAATGGGAGTTGTATGAGATTTCAGGATGCCATCAAATGATACAGCATCAATTATAACATGGCTCTCCCTAAATCGAAAGCCAAATTTTGTTATGCATGCTGGGGGAAAGGTCTGCCTGGGCTCATAGCTTTGAGAAAAGTGTCCATAGTTTTCTTAGATTCTCAAATAGCTGTTACTGTTTTTTAAATGCCTTTAAAGGAAAAATATGTAGCTAAACTAAAGAGAAGACCTCAGGTTTTCATGAAAGGGCAAATAAAATTATATTGTTGCCTCTGTACCAGATATGTGGTAAACTGAGACGTAGTCTGATGGCTGTTGGACCAACTAGGCCACAACCAGTCACAACCAATCTGTGAGTTTTGTTATATGGAAGCAGGAGAAATGGAAATTTCTGCCCATTGACCAAACTATAAGAATGGGGAAAGAGAAGAAGGTAATGACTTGTGCAGTGTTCATGGGTGAGCCCTTGTATTCAGTAAAAATATCCATATGATAGTTTTTTGTTGGGTAGTCATCAACACAAAACCCAGGTGTGCTGACGGTTAAGAACCCGCCTCCCAATGCGGAAGATGTAAAAGATGCAGGTTCGATCCCTGGGTTGGGAAGATCCCCAGGAGGAGAGCGTGGCAACCCACTCTTGTATTCTTGCCTGAAGAATCCCATGGACAGAGGAGCCTGGCAGGCTACAGTCCAAAGGGTCTCAAAGAGTCAGACGTGACTGAAGCAACTTAGCACGCATGCACACAGCACCTAAAAAGGTAAACCTCAGTGATTTCAATCAGAGCAGCGATGACTGGACGGAGGATTCATAATCAAGTGACCATAAAACTCCTATAATAAAAAGTATGAAATAGAGGCATTTTAAATGAAAGGTGCTCACTGAAAACTATGCAGTAGAATGACTGAATAGGTGACATAATTATACTTGAGAAGTATCTGCAATGAGGCTGGAATAATAGCTTAATATTGTAATACATTGAGAGGTCTCAAAAATTATTGGTAAGTTGAAAAGACCATATTTCATTCCATTTGTTAATACTTCTTTTAAAAACTAAGAATTTACTTTTATTTATAGCAAATACAGTACACATATTTGATTTTTTTTTCCATTTATTTTTATTAGTTGGAGGCTAATTTCTTTACAATATTGTAGTGGGTTTTGTCATACATTGACATGAATCAGCCATGGATTTACATGTATTCCCCATCCCGATCCTCCCTCCCACCTCCCTCTCTACCCAATCCCTCTGGGTCTTCCCAATGCACCAGGCCCAAGCACTTGTCTCATGCATCCAACATATTTGATTTTTATATGTTCTATATTCTTTATATTTTTCTCTATACTTGGCATATTTTTCTGAATGTATTTTTCTATGGGATTTAACATCCCATTAAATTTTTACAAGGAATTAAATATTTGCTTAGCAATTAGATGTCCTGTTTACAGTCCTTTAAGTCTTGTGGGTGGATTTTTTTCTTAATTATCTATGCAGTGGGGATAAGATCAACTAACACACAGTAAGGAAGCTAATTTTATTCCACTGGGTCATATTAATAGTACCTCTTTTCCTTCATTTGACTTGGATATAGTTTAAAGAAAAAAAGTGGACTACTGGTTTGATTTGAATTTTATTTCTTTTACCTTGAGGTAACAATTAGAGAGAAAAAATAAAATCTCCAACTGGAAAATCATCCTAAATTCATTAGACTTGTCACTTATTTGCCAGTAAGAAGCAATTGTTACATTGTGCTTTTCTGCCAAGGTAAAGTGTATAGTCTGAAGCATTTTGTTACACAGAATTTGGTATATGTTTATGGAAGACTTTACTAAACAGAAAGGAAGAAAGAAATTATGAGTTTCTGACACATTAGCAAGGGTTTGTTTGGAATCTTAGCTTGCCTGGGGTTAACTAGTGTTGTAGGTCCAAAGTAACTGAGTTTAAATGTCACATATAATGACAAGTAGGAAAATTGGGAAGCTATTTGCATGCGGATGGGGATAAAGGTGACTGGTCGTTGATTCATTGCGTGATGAATGTTTGCCCTTGGTGAAATGTTTTACCTTCCGTGAAATTATAAACAGTATTTCTTGCTGACTGTAAAATGTAGACACCAAGCCTGGAAGTGTTTGCTTCTGAAATGCTGCTCCAATTAGAAAACTGTTTTTTTAAACCCAATCAGAAGAGGCAAAGAGACTTGGGATTTTTCACTTTTGAGGTCTAGACTTTTCTTAATGTCTGTCTTTCTGCTTAGGAGAAGCGAGAGAGGAACTGGACCACATACACCAGGAAGCATTAGAGGTTAGAAGACCAAGATGTTTTGCATACGTTCCTTAGGAATGTTTTTGAAGTCTCTAGAAGAAATTAGATTTATTCTTATATTGCTTTGTTTTATTAAAATTCCTCTCTATTAATCTATGTGCTTTTTTATTTATACAGTTAGTATCTTTTTGGAAATAAACACAATTCTTAACTGTGTAGGAACAAATTTTCCCCAACCATGTGTTAATATCTCTTTAGGACTTTGATAATTAGAGTCTCAAAACTTGGTCAAAAAAATAGATGTTTTTTTTTTTTTGTAGAAACATTATCAAGTACTTTCATTGATTGAAAAGATTGATTTCTTCAAGACCACTTTGCTTCATACTGCTTTCATCTCATTATGTTAAAGTTAGAACTTGATTTTCTAGGGTATACATTTGGAAATTGTTTTATGTGCCTTTGCATGTATGTGTGTGTGTATCATATGTTTTATAACCCCCGAATTCTTTAAGGCATCAAAAGAGAAATAAAATTCATAGAAGCCCCTTGATAAACCTCTTGGTCAAATAGTAAATTAGGATCAGGGTTAGAACTGGAGTTCACCAACAGCACTGAATTTTAAGCCTGTGATTGAAACATGCTGGTTGTAGTTTGATCTGCATAGAATTGTAGGTCAAGATGTTCACAGACGGATTTCTGTGTTCGGTGAAAAGACATAACAAAACCGAACATCAGAGACCGCCCGGGAAGCCCCCTTCATGTGATGTGAAACACCAGCATCCCGGGGCTTGAGGAAGATGCCGCAGCCAGAGGCTCCATGGGGCTGCCCGCCTGGGGCGCCCCCTCCCCCTCCCCCGCACAACAGGACACCTCGCTGATTTGAAGAAATGCCACCAACAGCTGATGGCAAGTGTAAAGAGGGAAGACAATCCCCACTTGGGGGTCACTGAGCCTGACATCTCTCTTTCAAGAAATTGAGCAAAGGCCAGCTCCCCTGGGCTGTGTGAGGTCAACATGCCAGACAGCACCACCTGTGGAAGCGGGCTTGGAAATTGTCTCTAAAAAAAGCACTCTCCAAGTTCATTTCTCTAAGCTCATGCAATCTGTTTCTAAAACAAAAGAAACATTGTCCCTTCCTCTGCTTGAGGTGATAAAGCTGACCTGTAGGTTAGAATCATAGACTTTTTCTATAGCTGAATATATTTATAAATTTACTTCAGCTTAAACATGCAGGCCATCTGGAGAAAGGGAAAGAGCCAGTTATATTGAATTCCTTTGTACTAGGTATAATCTTGCACCACGTATGCTAACACTTTTCATCTCAAAGGATTTTCCATAATTTCGTGCAGTGAGGGTCTTAAGCACAGATGGTTTTAAGCTGAGAAGCTGGTCAAGGATAAGGATTAGTGAGGTCTGTGGCAAACTAATGCCTGTGTCTCATCCAAGAAGAGTTGGTGTTACTTGGCTCCAGCTGATTGTTGCATAAAAAGTACCGATCCAGGGCTGTTAGATCTTAAGACTTGTTTTCATAATAAAATAAAACCTTGAGTTTTTATTTGAGAATTTTCAATCTTAACATTTTAAAATTGAGGTATAGGTGCTTGATGGGCTTCCCAGGTGGTGCTAGTGGTAAAGAACCAGCCTGCCAATGAAGAAGACAGAAGAGATGTAGGCTTGATTCCTGGGTCGGGAAGATCCCTGGAGGAGGGCATGGCAACCCACTCCAGTATTCTTGCCTGGAGGATCCCATGGACAGAGGAGCCTGGAGGACTACAGTTCATAGGGTTGCAAAGAGTCAGACACGACTGAATGACTAAGCACAAAGGTGCTTTATAATACTGTGTGTTAGTTTCTGCTGTAAAACAAAGTGAATCAGCTATATGTATACATATATCCCCTCCCTCTTGACCTCCTTCCCAACCCTACCCGCGTCCCATCCATCCAGGTCACCACAGGGCACCGGCGGAGCTGCCTGTACTAATAGGAGGTTATCACTAGCTATCTATTTCACACGTGGTAGTGCATATGTCAGCCCCAATCTCCCCACCTCCCTCCCCCCATGTCCGCATGTCTGTTCTCTTCATCTCTTTTCCTGCCCTGAAAATAAGTTCATCTGTACCATTTTTCTGTATTCCACATACGTGTGTTAATATATGATACTGTGTTTATAATTTACTTCACTCTGTATGACAGACTGTAGGTCCATCCACATCTCTACAAGTGACCCAACTTCATTCCTTTTTATGGCTGAGTAATATTCCAGTGTGTATATGTACCACATCGTACATATATACCTTCTTTATCCATTCATCTTTCCATGTCCTGGCTATTGTAAATAATGCTGCAATGAACAATGGGGTGCATGTGTCTTTTTGAATTATGATTGCCCGACAACATACAGATATATGCCAGGAATGGCCCTTGGCTCATCAGTACACTGGGATCGTTATCAGTGGCTCACTAAACGTCAAGCCCTGTGGCAAATGTTTTATATATGTGAGATCCTTTATCTTCAATACAATTTTGTGAAACAGGTATTATTATTCTGTTTTCCTGATAAGGATGCTGTAGTTCTGTGTAGTTAGGTAACTTGCATAGGATTTAGCAACTAGTATATAACTTCCTGGGCTTCCCTGATGGCTCAGAGGATAAAGCATCTACCTGCAATGTGGGAGACCTGGGTTCAAGCTTCCCAGGTGGCTCAGATGGTAAAGTGTCTGCCTGCAATGCGGGAGACCTGGATTCTGTCCCTGCGCCGGGAAGATCCCCTGGAGAAGGAAATGGCAACCCACTCTAGTACTCTTGCCTGGAAAATTCCATGGACAGGGGAGCCTGGTAGGCTACAGTCCATGGGGTCGCAAAGAGTCAGACACGACTGAGTGACTTCACTTTCACTTTTTCATATAGGAAGAAAAGGAGATCAACCTCATGTGCAAAATTTGAGTTAGCAAATATTTATTGATATATAATAATCTTTCAGAGATGTGCTAGGCTCTAGGGATCCAATAAGAAATGAAATACATATAGGAGGCTTATAGTTTATTTAAATTAAAATACAGCAGATGAGTGCAAGGATAAGATACCTGAGTATGTGAGAGTAGAAGGATTCCAGGGGGTGATGTTCTTCTGGCACTTGAGAGATGAGTAGGATTTGACTAGCAGAAGTACATAGCAATGGGATTTATGGTGTTCTGGGCATAAGTAGAAAGGATTCTTAGAGGTGAAAGTGGACAGGGGACCTTCTATGAAGTGATAGCTGTTTGGTGTAACTGAAGATAGAGTTCAAGATTGGGGTGGAAAATGGCAAGGAAAGATAAAACTGTTGAGATGAAGCAGAAGGGGCAAAATAAAGACTCTTATATTTTCTAGCTTTATTAAGGTATGATTGACAAATAAAGGTTTTATACATTTAGATTCTACAGTGTGATTTTTTTTGCAGGTGTACAACATGGTGATTGAATATACATATACATTGTGAAATGATTACCACAGTCTAGTTAGTTAATTAACTAACTAGTTAACTAACACAATCTGTGTGTGGTGAGAACACTTAAGATCTACTTTTAGAAAACCTTAAGTATAGGATCTAGTATTATTGACTTTAATTACCATGCTGTACATTAGATCCCTGGAACATATTCATTTTATAATTGAAAGTTTGTACCCTTTGACCAGTATCTCCCCATTCCTTCCACACATTCTCCACCCCTGGCAACCATTGTTCTACTCTCTGGTCCTCTGAGTTTGATTTTTTTAGATTTTACATATAAGTGAAATCAAACAATGTTTGTATTTTTGTGTCTGACATTTCATTTAGCCTCATGTTTTCACGTTGCTAATAACAAGATTTCCCTTTTTAATGGAATAATGTTCCATTGTGTGTATGTATGGTGTGTGTACACCATATTTTCTTTATTCAGCCATCCGTTGACCAACATTTAGGTTCTTTCCATATCTTGGCTATTGTGAAGAATACTTCAGTGAACATAGGAGTGTAGATACCTCTTCAAGATACTAATTCATTTCCTCTGGATATATGTTCAGAAATGAGATTGCTGAATCTTACACTAGTTCTATTTTTCATTTTTTGAGGAACCTCCACACTCTTTTCCATAATGACTACACCAGTTTGCATTCCCACCAGCAGATCAGAGCTATTCCTTTTCTCCTTGCCAGTGTTTTTTAGCTCTTATCTTGTTGGTAATAGTCAATCTAATAGTTGTGAGGTGATATCTGATGTGGTTTTGATTTGCATTTCCTTGATGATAAGTGATTTCAACTTTTCACATATTTGTTGACCATTTGCATGTCCTCTTTGGAAGAATGTATATTCAGGTCCTTTGCCCATTTTAAAAATCAGCTATTTGTTTCTTTTTGCTTTTGAGTTGTATGAGTTCCTTGTATATTTTGAATATTAACCTTATCAGGTGTATGGTTTGCAAATATTTTCTCCCACTGCATAGGCTGCCTTTCTGTTTTGTTGATGGTTTCCTTTGCTGGGCAGAGGCTCTTTAGTTTAATGTAGTCCCAATTGTTTATGTTTGCTTTTATTGAAGGTACTTTTGAGATAGTATGCAAAAAAAAAAAAAAACCAAAACATTGCCAAGACCAAAGCTAAGGAGCTTTTCCTCCATGTTTTGTTTTTTTTTTTTTTTCCCTAAGAGTTTTATAGTTTAGGTCTTACATTTAAGTCTTTAATCCATTTCATGTTGATTTTATACAAAGAGTTTTGAAGTAGGGGATGACTTGATAATTTGAATTTTAGGATGATTACTCTGGCCACAATATGGAGAGAATGCATTGAGGAGGTCAGTGAATATGAGGTTAATAATAGAGGTGGGGAGATCTTTAGGAAGGTAATTGGAATAATCCAAGAACAGGGTAGTGATGTAAAAATGCCATTAAAGTTCGAAAGAACCATTTAAGAGGTAGAGTAAGTCAGAGTCAGAACTGGGACTGAGTGGATGCAGCGAGTGAGAGAGGAGATATTCATCAAAGATTAATCTGATTAAGATTTCTGGTTTTGTGAATTGCGCAGATGGTGATGCCATTCACAAAGATTCAGAGTTTGAAAGAACTGGCTTTGCGGGGATGGCAGATAAAGCAATCAGATTTGGATGAGTGTGAAGTGCCAATGGGACCCTCAAGTGGAAATTTCTAGAAGTCAGTGATATTGATCTCATACTCTGGGGAGCAATGATGGTTAGACAGATAGATTATAAGTGTGTAGATGGTGATGGAAAGTACGGAAGAGGATGAGTTGGCTGATGTCAGAAGTGGCATAATTGCTCTCAGAGTCTTGGTTCCAGACACTGAGTTGCTGAAAGTACCCTTACTGGGCTTCTAGATGAAGACGGCCAACAGGATGCCACTCTGAGCAGGGGCACCTTCCCTGCCATCATGCCACACTCATCTCCCAACGGTAAATTTAGGTGACTTGACAGACTTTATTTTCTTGGGCTCCAAAATCACTGCTGATGGTGACTGCAGCCATGAAATTCAAAGACGCTTGCTCCTTGGAAGAAAAGCTATGACAAACCTAGACAGTGTATTAAAAAGCAGAGTCATCACTTTGCTGACAAAGTTCTGTATAGTGCAAGCTATGGTTTTTCCAAGCAGTCATGTATGGATGTGAGAGTTGGACTGTAAAGAAGACTGAGTGCTGAAGAGTTGATGCTTTTGAACTATGGTGTTGGAGAAGACTCTTCAGGGTCCCTTGGGCTGTAAAGGAGATCCAACCAGTCAATCCTAAAGGAAATCATTCCTGAATATTCATTGGAAGGACTGATGCTGAAGCTCCAATACTTTGGCCTCTTGATTCGAAGAGCTGACTCATTGGAAAAGACGCTGGTGCTGGGAAAGATTGAGGGCAGAAGGAGAGGGGGGACGAGAGAGGATGGGATGGTTGGATGATATCACTGACTCAATGGACATGGGTTTGAGTGAACTCTGGGATATAGTGAAGGGGAGGGAAGCCTGGCGTGCTACAGTCCGTGGGGTTGCAAAGAGTCCATGACTTAGCAACTGAACAGCAACGACAACAAGGGGATCATTGCTCCCCACATCCTCTTCTGAAAATGTATCCTTTGAGCTTATCTCAGACATAATGCCTCTACAGTTTAGGTGACAGTGTTCATGCTCACTCACACCCCATGTTTTGGAGGGACTCTCTTTTAAGAGATCAGGTCAATTGATCAAGGTTATGTGACAGAATTTGAACTTGGGTCTCTGGGACTTGATGCCGCCAAGTCATCAGCTGGTTAGCTGAATCCTGGCTGGTGGGGAACTTCCCTCTCTGAGGCTGCCCATCAGTCTTAGAGAAGCAGATTGTGGATGCGTCAGTGCACTCTCTAGCCACTTCCAGAAAAGGAAGTTGAAGGCTCTGGCTGGCCAAGATGCACCCCCTCACCACTGTCCTCCTTTCAGTTGATGTCCAAGATCTCCTAGCCATTCCTTTGCCAGAAATAGTCAGCTCTGGAAGAGATGCAAGCAGTCATCTCAACTTTGACTCCACAAAGTTGGAGATGGTTTGTCTTAAATATCCCTGTCCAGGTGGAACAAATGTGCTTTGTACTGTCTTCTTTTAGATGCATCTGCAAGTCAGTGAGAAAATAGAGAAAGTAACTAAAAGTAATTGGCTTGCAACTTTATATGGAATTGTAACTTGATCAAAAGTTGGCTATTAGTTTATATATTTAAGTACTGGTTAAAAGTTTCTGACCAGAGATGCTTCGCTATATATGTTTAATCACGATAAAAACCTGAGAGGAAACATAACGACTTACTCTTCTTCTACACTAAGATTCCGTAAGTTTTTGAACTGATAAAAGTCATTGCTCTGTGAAGTAGAATTGATTGTGGAAGCACTTTCACACGAGGATGTTTTTTAGATTACCTCTGTTGGGTTCTGATTAGCAATGTTTATGTCCCATTTAATGTTTTCCATATGCAGTTACTATTTGAAAGTTTGGTCTGTGAATTTATTCACATTACCAGCTGTGGAAGTCTAGACCCTATGCAGCAGCTTCAAACCAAATGTCTGGATATTCTGGCATCCTGACTGTCAGAACTGTTTATTTTAGTTGAGTTTAGTTTCATTTTTCATGCAATGTGGGGTTGGATGACATTTGTGAATATAATCACAAGCTTTTGATGTCCTTTATCTTTATGCTGGGGCCATTCTGTCATATGCTTAGTTGACCTACAATATGAAAAATCTTGGCATTTTCCATAGCCCTAAAGATAAAGCTGAATATTCTAGAAAATTCACTTGAGATGAATTATGCTGTGACTTTTTCAAAGTCATTTGGCTAGTTTTATAGAAATGATCTGTGCTGAATGGATGAAAGCAATTTCAGTGAATGAAAGTATGACCAGGAGAGAAAAGTCACCTGAAATGTTACCACCCAGGCTAGAACATCTTGCCCAGTGATTATCTTTCCCAGATCTTTCTCTGTGAATGTACTGCCATGTCTTTTAAATGATATTATTAATAAGACTACAGGTGCATCTGGTATGTTGACTCATAGACAATGATCATATGATTTATTGTCCACATCTGGACAATTGGGAATGAAAGGGAGATCTATTCTTAATCAGGCTGGATCTGGGTGGACCTGGTTTGTCCCAGGCACCTTGGACTAGGATTACTCTCCTCATAGATCCTCTACTATATGCATAGTTGTTATTTTATTGCACATTTATTACATGCCAGTCATCAACCGGTAAAATAAATAAAATGCAGACTCTGCCTTTATGGACTTGCCATACAGTAGTGGTTAAAATGCCACACGGGGGGGATTGTAGTAGAAGTATGCCTGTCACGTTATGAGAACACACATGGACAGTCAGTGAAGGCTGAGGCCGAGCCGTAGAAGGGCTGAGGTGAGTTTCAAAGGATTAGTGATGTCAGGCTGACACAGAAGGGAATAGGAACAGTCCCACTAAGAAACAATGATGTACACAAAGACTAGAGGAAAAAATTATGTGGGAAATTGGGAATATGTTAAAGGCTTAGGATATTGACAACTTTTAGTGGAAAGAAGGAAGTGACCTAAGATGTGACTGGTTAAGAAGGCAGAGACCTGATTATGAAGCATCTTGTATTGATATGTCCTGCTAGAAAGATTGGGTTTCACATTAAGGACACTGGCATATTTTTAAGCAGGAAAGTCATCAGATTTGCATTTCAGAATGCAGGATTAAGGTTCTATTCATAGGAAAGATTGGAGCCTATCTGATGAAATTAAAGAGAGTTGAATCAACAGTATTTGGGGCAAAGGAAAGGAGAGTGTCATGGAGCCAAACTCAGATACCGGACGGTGATGAAAACAGTCATAGAAACACGGAACACTGAAGGAGGAGCTGGCACAGGGAAAGGGAGGAGGATGATGAATGTGTTCAGTCGAGGCTCCAATAGGACATCTGTCAGTGTGGTTTTGTCTGGTGATGTCCGTCAGTGTGATTTTGGCTGGAACTCAATAGAGAGTTCTAGGCTGGAGAGAGAGATTGAGGAATTGATAGCTTATAGGCTGTATGAAGCCACGGGAATTTGAGACCAGTTTGATTTTTATTACTTATCATGAATTTCTATTAACTCTGGTTCAAGGTTATTGAATTTGTAATAGAGTAGAATAAATGGTAGCTAAAATGATGACATTTTGAAATTCATTCATCCCCACCCATTTTCATGAAAGAAACGTTTGTCTGGGAGATATAAAATACCACTATTCAGAATTTATTGTCCATAGGAATTGGCAAAGAGATTTTTAGTCAAAAAATCAAGTTTAGAAAAGTCACTCTTCTTTCCGTTTCATAACAAGGAGAGGTAATTAAAACTGTCCAATTTAAAATAGCAAAGGATTGTGTTCCAGACTGCATCCTGGGGAGAGGGAGACTTTGGGTCATAGAAATTTACAAACAACCCTGACACACTATAGCCACTCCAGCTTTCTCCATTGCTAATCTTTAACATATGGCTTCTCCTCTGAGAGGTGCTTTTCTTGTAGGCATTCAACTTTTACATAAAGAATAAAGTCAAACAAGGGGGAGAATGATCAGAGAATAAGGGAGTTATGAGTGATATTGTAACCGAAAGCTGGAGTCCGGCTGCTAATGGCTCAAAAGCCAGTATAGAGGCAAGGGTAGTGTAAAGGAAAGTTTGCTTTATTCTGGATGCTGGCAACCCACAGGGAGGGCGGACTCCTGTCCAAAGTCTGACTCTCCACCCTGACAACCAGTGGGAAAGAGCTTTTATAGACAGAGGAAGGAAGCGACATTCAGAAACAGCACAGTCAGCTCTGACAGTCATCTTGAAATTGGTCATGGGTGGTCTGACCAGCATCATCTTGATTGTTTTAAGTACAGTTAATGTTTTGTCCCAGGGTCGGTTTGTTCTCATTTCCTTGAGGACAATTCTTGGAATTGTGGCAGCTTATGTCATGCTATAGTCTGGTCATCATGTAGTTAAACTTCTTCCACTTTGTAGGGGTTTCAGTATCTGTAAGACAGCTCACAGGATGTGGCTCGGAATATTATCTATAGTCCTTGAGAAGGAACTAAAGGTCCTTGGCTATCCCTAATGATGATTATTATTTAGTTTTGTAAGACTATTTTCTCTGGTTTCTGCATATTCTCACTTCTGTGATTAAACTTATTCTTTGGCTGAAGTTTTTCCGCAGACAAAAAGCAGACAGAGCACATGGTGGGCAAGGACCATAAAGTCCTGCTCTGTTTCAACATTAGAGATTCTTTATTCAGCTGCATCATATTTTAGAAGAGGAAACAGGAGACCAGAGAGTTTCAATGCCTTCTCCCAAGGTCACACATGTACCCATGGCCAGAGTGCTACATACAGCTCACCCACTCCCTTCCAGCACCCTCCCAGTCAAAGAGTCTGCTGAAATGAATGATTTATTCATTTATTATTCAAGAAGATCAATTTTTCTTTCTTTCTTTCTTTTTTTTTTTGCCATTTCAAAGCCATTGCTGTCTCAAAATACTGATAAATAAAAGCAGATAGTAACTACATCTAAATTGGCCAAAGTGTGGGAACAGAAAATGAAAGGAGACAAAGGAGCATTTCTTAGGCAGTTGCTTTGCATTTTTCTCCTTGTGTTGTCTCTGTGGTTACGTGTCCTTTATTTAACCGCACTAAGAGCCATTTGGTTTCATTATAAGGTCCAAATATTGCCTTCAGTTTAATAAGTAAGATTTTTTTTTGTCAAGTGGTTTTAACCATATTAAAGATGTTTTATAATTGCCATTCTCCTTTCAACCTGGGAAAAACATATACCTATAAAAGGGAAATAACTTAGTGATTATGTTACTCTCCATTATTTTCTCCCATTAATTTTCTGCAGCGCTATTGAACAAAAGCTCGGAATGAGAGGAGTGTAGACGGTGGAGATACCATGGTCTAGTAGAGATAGTGGGGAAGGCAAGACTGTTCAGCGCCATGGCCTTCTGTGGCCACTCATCTCTGCGACCCTGATTCTGTCCCTTCTGTCCATGTGTGTCCTTCTGGCTCCTTGCAATTCTAACAATCTTTTATCCTGCAGTCAAGACATACATTTTCATTTCCCTACAATTTTTGACTCCTCACACTTTTTCTTCTCGTATCTAATGTGTCGCTGGAAAATGTCACTTTTTTCTGGTCAACATGAATTTGCTATTTATTATTTATTTTCTTGGTGCCAGCCACTGTCTTAGATGCCTTTTGTGTCTGTCATCTCTTACATTCGTTAGACCTGCCTTCCCTGAGAACTGAGAATATCCAGTGTCGGTGACTCTGCTTGCCTTTCTCCCAGACATGAAGCATTGCCTTCCTAGTTCACAAATGAAATGCCTGTGCTTGAAGTATATACATACCTTCTGAGTAGTCCAAGATGTTAATGTTTTATTATCTTGATTTAGTGTTAGAAAATGAGAAACAAGTTGAATGAATTAGGACACATTTAAAATCCACATATTTCCTAAAATGTGTCAGATTTTGATATAAATAAGAAGTAAAAAGTGAAACAGTGTTGCAAATAAATATTCTCAGATGCAGTTAATTAGACTTCCCCTAGACTGAAAAGTTTCAGTAAGAAAATTATCTAAACCTTGGTGGCAATCTTCCTGTTTTTTTATTCCATTTTCATTTTGATTGTTGCATTTACAAAATGGCAGCCAAAGGCATTTAGGGCAGTGAAAGTGTGTGTCTTCACTACACACATCACGAATATCAAGTGTGTACATGTGAAGACTTCATACATCCATATGCATGTTATCTATTGCTCCATCGAGCAGTCCTCTTAATTATGCTTTATATATGCTTTGTGCAGCCAGGCATTGATCTTTCAAGTACCGTTGTCTGGTTCAAAGACTTGTAATTAGGCAGAAAGATCTGGTAAAACGAAGTCTATGGAATTATTCAAATGCCCTGTGTGTATGAAATTGTTCATCTAGAATTATTTATCTGGAAAAAGGCACTTTGAAAGATGCACTGAGCCTATTTTGAAATTTCTGTTCCTCTCCATTATTTACTGATGTTTCATGCATTTTTTTGGACATTTGCAAATTGCTGGGCTTCTTTTCTGTTTTGATATGAAACTGCTTTGTGCTTTCCTGTGGGCCTGTTAATTGGTGAGCTCTTTATCCAGGAGATCAAGAATCAGGGGCTTCTTTATTAACCCATTGTGAGCTCTGAGATATTCCCAGGAGTGTACAAAAGAGGAGTTGCCTTTGAGACTTCATGCTCTTCCTATTCTGTTACAGCACCAGTCACAGCCTGGATGATGCAATCAAGAAAGACAAGAAGAATTTAATAAATAGTTTAGAATAGCATCCCCTGATACTGAGGATTCTATAATGAGCCTTTTTGTCCTTTTCTCCCCTCTTTTGGTTAGCATTTGCAGTTCCTTTTACTTCTGGGACTTTTCTCCTACAGGATGAAACAATCCTGTTAGGGATTTTAAAATAAATAATTGAATTTCACATTGCAGTTTTGGAAACCCTGAAAGGAACGATGTTTATTTTTCCAGGAAGGCATTGTCCTGGTCTGTAGGTGGTGGTGTGAAATGTCTTTGAATTTTCTCCCTTGAAAATGGAGAGACCAGTAGATCCCTTGTTTCGCTTTCACACATAAATACACCACCGTCACATGCCTTTCTATAGATGTATGACTTTACCTTCTAAGCAGTCTGAGAAATTATCTCTGCACAAAGAATTCCCTGGGGGATTTGCAAGGTTTATAACTGGAGGAGGAGGAGAGTAGCCAGCCCTGTGCAGTTTCTACCACTCATAGGGATTTAAATGCTCCATTGCTACATGGCTTATTTTTTTTACCCAAACACATGACACCCCTTCCTAGGGCCTTGCTATTGCTCCATTTTAGCATTTGCAGAGTATGTTTTTTTCTTCCTTCTGATTAGCCTCTTCTTCCTTCCCCTGCTGCTGCGGTTCTGATACAAGTGCCTGTGAGTAAGCAGTTAGCTCCAGCATGCAGGCAGAGGGTTTTTCCCCCTCCGTGATTCTTAACAGTTTTTACATCAGAATGATTTTCTGCCTGGTTGGTTTGACTTTTTTTTTTCTTTAAGAAATTATATATGTATAAACAAAATCCTAAAGCAGACAGAAAATCTAAAATGCCTTCCCAACACTGGAAATCCCCTTATTGTCAGTTTGCCATCCAGTCTCCTCCTCTTTTTTTTTTTTTTTTTAAGATGATGCCATCAACAACTTTTATTATTTGTTATTGCTGTTCAGTCACTCAGTTGTGTCTGACTCTTTGCAACCCCGCGAACTGCAGCATGCCAGGCTTCCCTGTCTTTCAGTATCTCCCAGAGTTTGTTCAGACTCATGTCCATTGAGTTGGCGAAGACATCCAACCAACTCATCCTCTGTTGCCCCCTTCTCCTGCCCTCAATCTTTCCCAGCATCATGGTCTTTTCCAACGAGTCATCACTTCGCATCAGGTGGCCAAAGGATTGGAGCTTCAGCTTTAGCATCAGTCCTTCCAATGAATATTCAGGGTTGATTTCCTTTAGGATGGACTGGTTGGATCTCCTTACAGTCCAGGGGACTCTGACGAGTCTTCTCCAGCACCACAGATTGAAAGCATCAAAATTCTTCACCACTCAACCTTCTTTACAGTCCAACTCTCACATCCGTACATGACCACTGGAAAAACCAGAGCTTGGACTATACAGATCTTATTTAATTTTATTTATTTATTTATTTTTGGCTGCATAGTTTCTTGGCTGCCACCAGGCTCTTCTCTAGTCGTGGTGGTGGTGGGGGTCCGGGGGACTCTCTAGTTGTGCTGGGCAGGCTTTTCATTGTTGGAGAGCCCAGGTTCTAGGCTCATGGGCTTCGCTAGCTGTGACTCATGGACTTTAGAGCTCTGACTCAATAGCTGTGGCACCTGGTCTTAATTGCTCCGCGGCATGTGAGATCTTCTCAGACTAGGGATAGAATCCATGTCCCCTGCGTTGGCAGAATGATTCTTATTCACTGTACCCCCAGGGAAGTCCACGTTGGAATCCTTTTAACTAGAATGACAAGCCCAAGTGCTCAGGACTACGAGTGACACTTTCACATCCCTGTTTAGTCATCCTTATAATGGACACCAGGCAGTTCTACTCTCAGACCCCGGAATTCATTTCACTCATTTCCTTTGTCTTCTCCTTGTCCTCCCCGCATTTTTTCCTAAAGAGGAGATTGGAGCACTTTAAGGTTTCATTTCTCATGTAAATGGCCTGTGGAAACAGGATAAACATAACACAGTGTGTGTGTCACGTAGGCTTGTTTGGGGCACACAGAATTTTTCTGTTTGCCAACATGTTTACAAAGAGAAAGCATTCTGGTGTGTGCAGAAATAGACTTCATATGTAAGTGTGAAAAGCACACTTGACTAGCCATTAAGCAACCTGTGTGATAGCGATGATTTGTACTAACTGGCTGTGTAACTAGGCAGGTCATGTCACTGGACCTCATTTTTGTCATATGTATGAAAATCTTGGTTATATTCACTTATTTATGTTTCTTTTCTGAAACAATATATGTCCACTGTGTCCTCTGATGAGCCCTTTAAACCCCCTCAAAACTTGAATGTTGCTGAATGAACAGAAAAACAAATCTCTACCCAAAGATATTTAGAGTGATTGTATTAATCAGAATTTGTGTTACAAAATCAACTCTTGCTGTACACAATTATATCCACCACAGTAAATGCAAAAGAGCATTTATGTAATTTAGTAATTGCAATATCTACTTGATCCTCTAGAGTTGCCATGTCACATAAGCAGAAGAGGTTGAGAACTCTCTACATCACACATCCAATTAATTACTTTTCATTGTATTTTTCCAGTACAGAGCAGTGCTAGTGACCAAAAAATGTGTTAATCAAGGAGTACAATGGATGTGACATTTGAAATCATGTAAATGCAAACTCTTACAGGCTTTTAGAAAAAAGTAGACTTCAAACCCCCCAAAACGTTAAATAAGACAAAAATGTAACATTAGAAGCCATTACTACTATGAAATTGTAACAATTATGAATATTTATGTACCAAATAACACAGCATTCACTTCCATAAAAGCGAAACCAATGGAATAAAATACAAACTCCAGAGTAATCCAATTACACATAGAAATTTAGTATAAAATAAAAGTAGTATTTCAAACATGGGGATAAATATGGTCTTTTATAATAAATGGTGTTGGGAAAATCGAATAGCCATTTTGAAAAAAGTAAAATTAGATCCATTTCTCATACCATGCACAATAGTGAACTCCAAATGCATCAGATATTTTAAAATGAAAAGAGTATACACATACCAGAAGAAAATATCACTAAATCCCTCTAAAACCTGGGTGTAGGGAAAGACTTTTGAGTGATTGTTAAAAATTCTAATACGGTGAAACAAAAGGTAGATTTGGCTACATGAAATGTAAAAGCTTTTGCATGTTCAAAAGCAAACAAATGACACATTCAAAAGAAGAAAACACCATAAGCAAAGAAGTTCAAAGACGAGTGACTATTGGGAGACAATATTTTCAGAATCCATCACTGATAAAGGGCTCAGATAAAGGGCTATTACCTTGAATTTGTAGTCATCTTTTAAAAATTAATGGGAAATGAGCAACAATCCTATAGAAAAATGGGCAAATTACATGGATAATTCACAAAAGGAGAACATATGAAAAAATGTTCAAATTTGCTCACAATGGGAGAAATGCAGATTGAAACAACAGTAATCTATTCCTCATTCGCCAAATTGGCAAACTCAGAAGCTTGATGAGACATTCTTTTGGCAAGGCTATACAGAAACAGGCAGTCATACATTGCTGATGGGAATAGAAAATGGTACAGTTTCTACAGAGGAGGATTTGGCAGTATCTACCAAAACTATATGTGCATTTGCTTTTTGACTCAGAAATCCTATTTTTAGGAATTTACCCTGAAGATAAACCTACAGTGTAAAAATATATATGCTCAAGGTTGTTCACTGAAGCATTTGTTGTTATTGCAAAATATTGGAAGCTACTTAAGTGTTCAAGTGTAGAGACGGGTTGCCTAAACTATAGAATAAACACACTCTTTAGTATTGTGCAACTATAAAAAAATTATAAGGAGAATCTCTATAATAGAGTGATAAATGCCATTTATATGAAAAAACTATATGCCAAAGGGTATATTCCTTTTATATGTCAAAGAAGGAAAAATTAGAAGAAAAATTAGAAAGTTGGAAAGCATACATATGTGCTTGCACATGTGCTAAGTCACTTAGTCGTGTCCAACTCTTTGCGACTCTATGAACCATAGCCCTCCAGGCTCCTCTATCCATGGGATTCTCCAGGCAAGAATACTGGAGTGGGTTGCCTGGAGTCCTCCTCCAGAGATCAAACCAGCGTCTTTTATGTTTCCTGCGTTGGCAGGTGGCTTCTTTACCGCTGGCATTACCTGGGAAGCCCACATATGTGCTTATCCTTACTAAAAGTTATATAGGAAGAAGAAAGCAGAAAACAATGAAGATGCTTACCTATCAGGGGTGAGTATAGAATAGGATGATAGCGCTATGGAAGGAATGACACTTCTCTGAGTCTCTCTTTTTTATGTATTTTTAACTTTTGAAAGCATGTTAATGCATACAAATTCTATGTCCATGGGGTCCAAAGAGTCAGACACAACTGAGTGACTGAACTGAACTGAACTGAAAGAAAATAAATAAATATGTTGATATTGGGATCTCACTATGGAATATCGGGTAGGAGAAGACAAGAAAGAGCCCCTTTGGGGATACATGAGAAGTGAAGATCCTGGGTAAACAACACATGGTTTTAAAAGATATATGCATTTTGTGGATATGCATGTATATGTGTAATTGCATTAATGTATATGGAACATTGTATGTGAATGTTTGCATCTGCATGTATTTCTGAGCTCTGTTTGTTGAATGTGTGAAGGAAAAAAACCCCAATGGCAATGAGTCTACTTAGCTCCATATCTTGGTCTCTAAATACCATTCCTCCCTAAACTGAATCAGAGGCACATGAGAAAATGACTGATTGAAGGACAGGGGTAAGACAGGTGAAAGGACTTGATCTTCTTACCACAAAGGAAGAGGGTCCTGGGCACAGAAAAGATGGGAAAGGACACAGAAACCAGCATGAAGAGACTTCTCCTGGCCAAACCTCAGACAGTTTGAACACAAAAATGGTTAAGTGCAATAATGAATTATAAATCATTAAAAATAATAGGAATTCATGAATCTGTGCCAGTAAGCAAAAGGTAAAAATGATAATAAAAGGGGCAGGAAGGCAGGCTGTACTTTCAGTAGAATCCTGAGGGTTGACTGGTAAATGGGGAGGGCTGGAGATTGTGCAGGAGCCAGAAAAGTCATGATAAGGAATGGATCAGGCAAAATCATCACCGGATGCTAAAGGTAGGGAGACATTTTGATGAGAAGGAGGTGGATATATGGATGGTCTTAGTGTTTCCCAGTGTACTGCTTATTACTAGTGATAGAGAATATCTATGGTAACTTTACAGTCCAGGAATTGGGCAACACCTTGACTGACAAGTGATCAAAATTAACATCACCAGTGAGACATTGTGTATCATCAGCTGTGATACCGAGGACACATCACCTGTGCAACATTCTGGCCTAGGTTTATACCTGAACACAGTCACGAGGAAAATGAGACAAAATAGAAATGAGGAATGTCCTGTTAAAATAAAGAATACATGAGAGTATGGAACTACATTCTTCAAAAATGTCAATTCCATAAAAGTCACTGAAAGTTATTTTACAATAACTATGTCAGTGCCCCAGACTAAAGGCTGTAGAGACAAGATAAGCAAAGAAAACACTTGACTCTAGACCAGGTCCTCTGCTGGAGGGTAGAAAAACAGGAGAAAAGATATATTTGAGTGAAGCAATTAGCCTCCAACTAATAAAAAAATTAAAAAAAAAAAAAAAAAACTTCAAGTATTAACTGTAGACTAGAGAAAAATATTTATGTAAAATTTATTCAAATTCATAACTATATTGTGGCCATGTAAGAGCATATCCTTATTTTTCAGTGATAAAAGGCTTGATGTACATTATTTTTTTGTAGATAAAGGGGAACGTAACCTACCTTCAAATGATTCAGAAAAAAAGTGAGAAAGAGGAAGAGTGAATGATAAAGTAAATAGTGTAAAATGTTCAATGTAGGTGAATCTAGTCAAAGGGTAGATGACATTCTTTTTAATACATTTTTGCATTTTGTAAAGCTTGCAAATGTTTCCAAATTAAAGGTCTTTAAAGACAGGAAAAAATAAATTTCTCACATAAACCCAATGGGGACTCCTCCAACTATTAAGAGATGGCCCTTGCTCACTCTGTTCAAGGGCATCAGATAAACTTTTAAGATCAGATCTGTGGTCTTTGGGATAAGTTCAGAGCTGTCTCCAGAAACTGTTCCAGAGACCCACCTGCTCAGAAACCCAGGGATCCTCCTACGCAGCACCCCAGTGATGCTGGGCATGTTTAATTTGTTCCACTGTGATTGTCTTCCAGAGGATGTTAATAAGATAGTTTGAAGATCGGTATTATTTCCTAGCTCTTTCTATGAACTGCAGAGAATGTGGACTCTACTTAAAGCCATCAAAACTAGTAGTGCCCAAGATGAAAGGCCACAGTTAAATGTAGAATTGTCTCTCCTGAATCTTTCCAGCAAAACCATAGCTGATTTAGCAACTGGGACTCCTCTCAAAATATAGAAAGCCTTAGTGAGAAAGTGAAAACTGTGGCTATTAAAGAGCTTAGCATGGTTTTCTACCCATCTGTGCATTTCAAATTATTTACTCATTGAGATGGTATGAGAGATATTAAAGAAATTAAAGGGCCAGCTTTTCATTCTCCTATTGGGATAACGTGGGTTTTGTCTCCTTTCAAGGCAGAATGTGAGTAGAACAGAGCATATATTGAGCATATGGAATGAAGGTAAAAATGTGCCTTGTTAATAGATTAATAGGTATCCTTTGGGGAGATAAGTTTCCTAATCAAATAAGATTGGGAAATAGAGCATGTTCTCAGAACATTTAAAGAGATGACTTCCACATTATTGGTCCTGGGAACATGTTTGAGAAATCATGGGTTTTTTTTTTTTTTTTTAATCTCCCTGGTTCTGTGAATTTCTTTTTTTTTATAGATTGTGTTGTTAGCAAAGCATATCAAGTAAATACCTTAATATTAGATATTTACTTACCTATAATATTCTCCCCAAAGGTCATATAATCAGAAGAAGAGAACAAATACAAAAGGATTTGTATTTTTGCACACTAGCTCAGCTTCCTCCTGATCAGATAGGGTAGTTTGAAAGGAGAGAGGTGGTTCCTTAGAAAGAAAAAATTCTTAGAGGTGATCAAGAAAAGAAGCAAGCCCAATTTTCCCTGTGGTTCTCCCAAAGTGTAATAGAATGAGTGTATTCCATTTTTGCTTTTGTTAAACAAATATAAGAGAAGTGCCATCTAGAGCATAAGTAATAGGCTATAGCAAATAGTTCTTTGGAAATATCTAGCAGTAGGGTACGTATTTATAGCATTAGGGCATATTTCCCATTCCTCCCCCCCAGAGTTAGATTTCATAACTTGTAGTGGCTGAAAATAGGACTACGAAAAGCTACAGTAAATCTCCTGTAGGTCACCGCCCTGTTGTGCTTGGAGGAAGAATCAGCTCTGTAGGGAGGGGGCAGAGATGGCCACGAAGTCCTAATAGACCATTTCTGTCTTCTCCCTATGATTGTCCTCAATCACTTGGCAATCACGATGCTATTAGGAGCACCCTGACCGAAAACACTCACACGCTTAGATTTGCCATTAACAACATTGACAGGAAGCTTTGAGGTTGCTGCAGACCTGATGGGTCTTGAGAGCCTTGAATTAGAAGTCTGCCTGTCCTTATGACATGCTAAAACGGCCCAGCTCCTTCTGCAGAAGGATGCTCAGGCAAGAATTGGAACTGTACACATTCAAATGTCTCAATTATTTCCTCTATATCTCTTTTCATATTCTGCAGTTTGTTACATGAAATACAGTAGGTTCCGGCTGATTGTGGTGGCGGTTTGTACTAAAACTGACGTTCTGAGCACACTCTGGAAACAGGATTTTTAGAGTGATTTTCAAAATTCCTCCCTTCCTCAGATCTTTGTCTTCTAGCCACCCTGCATTCCCACTACGCTGAGCCAACGTTGGGTGAGGCGGCGATTTCCAAGGTTTAATACTGCAGCTGCGCCCTTTAGATTTCATGATCTGCTAGGCATTGGGAAATCAGGCTAAGGTTTCTCTGAGAGAGGGTTTTACGATTGATCTTCCAGGTTTCATTAGATCACCTCTCTTCTCTGCTAGTCTACTTGATGAGGTCAAGCACAGACTTGTCCCTAATATATAGCACCGGGAGGATATAAATCTCCAAATTGGCCAGGGCTAAAGTTCTGGATGGCAATTTGGCAGTTATACATGTGTGTGTATATATATATATTCCCTTTATGAGCAAAATTGCTAATCTTTCCCCCTTGCCCTCAGCTGGGAAAAGAACAACCATAAAAAAAAAGCAGAATCTTAAGATTCCAGATAAGTAATATCCTTAAAATTGGGCTTCACAAGTGGTGCAGAGGTAAAGAATCTTCCTACCAATGCAGGAAACGCAAGAGACACGGGTTTGATCCTTGGATCAGGAAGATCCCTTGGAGTCGGAAATGGCAACCCACTCCAGTATTCTTGCCTGGAAAACTCCATGGACAGAGGAACCTGGTGGGCTACAGTCCATGGGGGTCCCAAAGATCTGGACGTAACTGAGCACACAGCACATACATTACCTTGAAAGGTAATTTCATTTGAGACGTCACCTTCAAACTTTTTACAGGATAATGTGCATTAAAAATATAAAACCAAAGATGAAAATGTTGTATTTTTACTTATAAGAAGGAAGTACATAAAGTATTTGGGAAAGCACACTTGGTATCATAGCAGATTAAAATGAGACATCATACTGTAATGGAAAAGTATCTTTTAAAATGTTTAAATCAAGGATTTCTGTAAATGTTCTCATACACATCTGAGAAGTGTGGGAGGACTGTATGATCTTGGAAGACATTGTTAGTCATCAAATTATTAATCACTCTTAAAGTTCGTTATGTAGGAAATGGACTTGCTGGAAGGAACAGAGCAAAGATTAGCAAGGAAATCCTCATTCATTAGAAGGACCTTGTTCTGTTGTTTTTTTTTTAAAGATAGCTTGTCAACAGTTTAAGTTCATGGTTTCCCCATTTCCCCCCATTTTTTGTGGATTATCTTCTTTTATTCCTTTCCTTTCCTTCTTTATGTCTCACATCCTCTCAAGAATAAGAAGACATTGCAACAAAGGACAGATGAGGCATATAATACTCTGAAAAGGAGAACAGGCCTAAGGGGACTAGTCAGGCTTCTTGGCTACACACTTACTGAGCAGTATTTCTGTGATGTAATGACCTGACTTAACTGAAAGATGAAAGAAGTACAGTATTTTATGGACTCATTCACCTTTCTCAATTAAACAGCTCAAGTTCATCTCATTTGTAATGTATCAAACTGTGGACACAGAAAACAAATGAGATTATAACTACCTCCTTTCAGAGATGGATGCTCCAGGCAAGCCTTTGGGACACTGCAGTCCACTTGGCAATTAAGGGCCTCATTCTAAACTAGTAGTAAACTTGCTCTCTGGCTTCTTTTGAAAATGGAAATGAATGAGGATGCAGAATCTTAGACACTGAGAGGCATGACCAATTTCCATTTTGATGTGTAAGAACATTATTTAAATTAGCTACGGACTTAAAGATTAAAATACGAAACGAAGGAACCTGATCACTGAATTGTGCAATAAATTGTGTAACAGATGAGTCTTCCCCAAAGTTTTGGCCCCCGTCATCCACCTTGTTGATGGATGTGCATTAGTGAGTCAGGACCCTTGGCTCCAGGCTCCCCACTGTGGGTGAGAATATTTCCAGGGTGCAGAGGCTTGGGTTAAATATCACTAATGGAATATTTTCAGCTTGGGAATCATTCTATTGTTTTTGATTGTTCTAGAACAACAATTGCAGAGAATTCTACCCTTACACTACATCACTGTTTTGCATGCATTTTAATCATCTCAATGTGCCAGGTCTTTCCTAAACTGGGTGCTTAATTGGATACATGTACTACAACAGAAGATCCACGTTGACACCTGCCATTTCAGAAAACAAGCACGAGTAAGGAAACAAGGATATTATAATAGATGTATTTATTTTGACAAGTGTGATTTGTTTTTAATTATTAATATTTCACAGTATACCAGTAACTGTCTTGTAAGATATTTTGTAAAAGCAACATCTGATAATGTGTCATTACCACATTAGCATTCCTCTGTGCAATTAAGGATCTAGTCAGAATAGGGGTTGACTTTCATTTTTAGTGAGAATTACCATGAAGCTAGAGAAAAATATGAATATGAGAATTCATCATAATATTGCATTTATGTTAAGCTTTTCATCAGCAATTTGAAAGCTTCTCATTGTTTCTATCACAGTGAAATCCTGAAGCCTTAATACAAAAATCTCCAATGATAAAAAATTCTGTACTTTTTTCAATCATATATTTATCTAAGTTTATAACATGGAATTCTCTTTTTTTTTTTAAAAAAAGAACTTTGTACACTTTGTCTTTTGGGAGTTTGTAACAGAACATATTTTAGCTGTAACAGATTGAGCTGTGAGATCAAAGCTGAGGACCAGAATTCGTCTTTTTGTTTGGGTAATGGTTAGGGAAATCTGAGGAAACATGGGTGATTTCTCAGCAGTGGTTGTCTCTCTTTACTTCACACAACAATTAAAACTTTCTCAGTGAGTGTGCATCGTTTCTGATTAAATGTTCTGGTGCTGAGTTTCCTTGACAAAATAGAAAAGAGATATGGAAGGAAAGATTCTGCCCCTCCCCCATCCCCACCACTCTTTCAGAGACTAAGAAATCTGATTTTCCTTTAATTTGTACTCAGCAGTGTCAGCTCTGTCATAGGAAAGGGCATCCCCGCTGACAGTAATCATTATAGCTCCAGGAGACCAGCAGAGATAAATATACTATAAACCATCTTCTGAGTGGGTCATACTTGTCCTGATACTTTTGAGGTCCAGGTACTTTGCAGAAAGATTTCTTCCATCAGATGAGTTTCTCACTCATGCCCAAAGATGTGCTTGTTTTTGATCTTTTCATAGAAAAATATTAATATATTATACCTAAAAATATGCCAATTGTGTTTATTGAAAGACACTTTTTTTAAGTGAAAAATAGATGCCAGTATTCAACAAATAGGATCTCCATAAATTAAAAATAAACAAAAACAAAATCTAGAAACATTTCACACCAGATGTAAATTTAAATGGCATTTTGTTCTAATCTCTCATGACAGAACCTGATATTTGCAGAATTAATTGAAAATTGAATATATATTGTGCA
Organism: Cervus elaphus; assembly: GCF_910594005.1. Classification (NCBI taxonomy): domain Eukaryota; kingdom Metazoa; phylum Chordata; class Mammalia; order Artiodactyla; family Cervidae; genus Cervus; species Cervus elaphus. Next base: position 31,167,802 of record NC_057840.1, read on the forward strand.
TCAAATTCAGAAGCATGCAGCATCTAGGTTTTGGGTTTTTTTTTTAATTTTTATTTTTTTTGCAATCAGAATGTAGTTCCTAAATCCTACAGAAGGGAAAACAAATAGCACCAAGCAAGCATCTGCTGGTGGAATTAAATGTTGGTTTTCATCACTGCTTTTTATAATTTTTTTTTTTTCTCTTTGTACTCTGAGTTTGGTCTACTATTAACCTTTATAAAATTTACTTAGGTAGCAATTCTTTATCGTGTCCCAAGATTGTATAGAAGCAAGTGGGAATCACTCAACCTTGTTTAACTAGAATGGGCATTTGCACTGTTACTGGGGAACATGGTTCTGGTAATGAATATCTTCCCCTAAAAGAATGTTTTTATTGTATTTTTGACTGTATTGCTTTTATTGCATTTGGAGATAAAATTTAAGCAACTGAATCTACAAACAGAGTTTAATGTAGTTTCTATGATTCTGCCAGGATATTTTCTTTTTCATTTTGCAAGGCTAGGTCTCTTTCTATTTTTATATCCATCAGTCAGATAAACCTATGATGTATCATATAAATTAATGTTTTAAAAGTTTTGAAATAACATAGGGAAAAAAAGGAGAGAAACATCAAAAGTTTTTACACTGGCAAGGTATGATGATGGTAAACTTCACTTCCTTTTTTGAATTTTGGGGTACCTTATAAAAATTTACCATTGACAAGGAAGTGTTTTCATAATCAAAAGGCAGGAAAAAAGCACCGTGTTTTAGAAAGAATGGATGTCAGATCAGTGATGATCAGGCTGCCAACAAGCACTTGCAGAATTCCTACTGTGTACCTTTCACCAATCAACCCCGTGGTCAGGATTCAAGCCTGATATAATTAGAGGGTGACTTCCCACTGCTTTTGGAGTCTGCCCTTTCAACCAGCCATAAAAACCATTTCCACAGCTGGTGTCCCTGAAATGTCAACTGACATAATTTTTGCCATAAGATAATCCTTGATGTGATGCCATCTTTCAATGAAGATGTCTCTGGTGTGAATGTCTTCTTTCCAGAATCTAGTGAGATAGTTGTTACATCTCTTTTTCTTTTTTCTCCTGTGGCAGTATTAGTGTTTTTAACCTTCTCTGTTGTTTTTGTCCTCAGGCTGCTGATGTAAGCAAAGAAAGATGGTCATTTTTCCCCATTTAAGAAATATCTTACTGCTCTCTCTATGAATATGCTTTTTTATTTTTTGCTTTCAGTACAAAATAACTCAGTAAATTTGCCTTACTCTGACTTAAAACAAAAGAGTTGCATAGGGTGTGCTTGTACCAACTCATTGGGATGCGTATGTGTATTTTGAGAAAAAGGCTTTTAAAAAATGTTTTCTAGTGAGGCTCCTCAAGACTTCGTCTGTACTCTGTCCCTGAGAACAGGGTGCATTCCCAGTTCTGCATCCTGTTGGCTCTCACAAACTCTGGGCCCTTCTTCCTCATCTCTGTATCAGGGAGCTGGCTCCCCCTCCTCTTGGGTACCAGGCTGCTTTGCAAAGCAGAGGGGGGCTGAAATGAAGTCTCTCATGGTGGCCCCCAAAACTCACACTCTCCGTCTGTGTCTTCAATTGTAATAACCTTTCTTTTTGGGATCAGATTACAAATGAAGTGATTTAGGAATAGCAAGTCTCCTTTATTTGACTTGGAATGCCCAATTTATTAAATATTGGTAAATGTAGTAAATATAGTGAAATGTGGGGAAGTCCTCATTACAAATCCCAAGCCTGACAAATCCTCATAAAATCCTCAAATAAGCATAGAGATATTTACTAGAATGCTGCTGAGAATGTATGCCCAATTTTTTTTTTCCAGATTGATTCCCATTTATATCTATCTCCCGCTTCCTTTGCCTTTCCCCAGTCCATCAAGCTTCACCACCAAATTAAGGGCAATTCCCACCCTTAGTCTCTCAGTCATGTCTGACTCTTTGCAACTCCATGGACTGTAGCCCACCAGGCTCCTCTGTACATGAGATTCTCCAAGCAAGAAAACTGGAGTGGGTCACCATTCCCTTCTCCAGGGGATCTGGGAGAGATGTGACCAGGGGGTGACAAAGAGTCAGACATGACTGAGTGACTGATGCTTTCACTTTCCCACCCTTAAGGCTTTGGTCATATGGATCTTTCCTGGAATATCCTTCTCTCCCATTTTTTTCTGGGTTCAGATAACATGTTATTTCCCACATGAAGCCTTCTAGAGCTAATCTGGTTGGCTGTCACCCTCTTCATTGTGAGCCATATGGATATTATAGCCTTTTTTAAAAATCTTCAAATAAATGCTAGAGAGGATGTGGAGGAAAGGGAACCTTCTTACACTGTTTGTGGGAATGAAAATTGGTGTAGACACTACAGAGAATAGGATGGAAGTTCCTTAAAAAACTAAAATTAGAGTTACCAAATGATCCAACAGCCCTACTCCTGTGCATATATCTGCAAAAGATGAAAACTCTTATTCTAGAAGATACATGTGCCTTAGTGTTCATAGCATCACTGCTCACAGTAGCCAAGACATGGAAGCAACCCAGCATCCATCAGCAGATAAATGGATAAAGAAGATGTAGTGTGTATATATATATTCTTTATATATATATATGTGTGTGTGTGTAGATGTTTATATATATATATATATGTATACACACACACACACACAGTGGAATAGTGCTCATCCATAAAAAAAGAAGTAATGCCATTCGCAGCAACATGCATGGACCTAGAGATTATGATACTAAATGTAGAAAGTCAGGGAAAGACAAATATCACATGATATCACTTATATGTGGAATTTAAAAAAATGATACAAATGAACTTATTTACCAAACAGAAATAGACTCACAGACATAGAAAACAAATTTATGGTTATTAAAAGGGAAGGCGCAGGGGAGGGATAAATTAGGAGTTTGGGATTAATAGGCACACACTACTAAAATAGATAAATAACAAGGACTTACTGCACAGGACAGAGAATTATATTCATCTTATAATAACCCATAATGAAAAGAATCTGAAAAAAAATTATACATATATATATGCATGTAATTGTTGTTCAGTCACTAAGTCGTGTCCGACTCTGTGACTCCATGGACTGCAGCACGCCAGGCGTCTCTATCCTCCGCTGTCTTCCTGAGTTTGCTCAAGTCCATGTCCATTGAGTTGGTGACGCTATCTAACCATGTCATCCTCTGCCTCCCTCTTCTCCTTTTGCCTTCAATCTTTCCCAGCCTTCAACAATGCCTTCAACATTTCCCAGGGGAATGTATGTGTGTTTGTGTGTGTGTATACGTATATCTTTGTTGTTGTTAGTTGCTCGATCATGTCTGACTCTTTTGCGACTGATGGACTGTATCCCGCCAGGCTCCTCTGTCCATGGGATTTCCCAGGCAAGGATACTGGAGTGGGTTGCTTTTCCTTCTCCAGGGGATCTTCCTGACCCAGGGACCGAACCCAAGTCTCCTTCACTTCAAGCAGATTCTTTACCATTGAGCCACTGGGGAAGCCCTATGTATACATACATATATACACACACATGTATATTTATGTATAGGTATGTATATAAATATATATGTATGAATAAATGAGTCACTTTGCTATGCACCTGAAACTATCACAACACTGTAAATCAACTGTACTTCGGTTTTTTTTAAAGCCTTTATTGAGGTGCTGTGGACATACTTGTCCTCTTTGTTACCTTATGGAGTAAGGCCCGTGTCTAACTCATCATTTGTTTTCTCACACTTTATTGTTCAGAGTTCTGCATGTATTGGGCACCAAGGAAGGGGTTATTGTCATTGTTTAATTTGAATTCCCAACATTTATTTATTTTTATGGTGAGGTGTTGATTAGAGAAAGGAAGAGAGGCATTAAAAAGTAATTTGCAGGAATTGATAATAATCACATCTAACAATTTGCATGGCGATTTGCAGTTTTACAAAAAGGCGTTGGCACATAATAATAAGGAAGACGTAGTGGCAAAACCTGGTCTGGAACATCTTTATGATAACGTCCAAAGAGGCTAAGAAAAAGCTGATAGTAGGCAGTTTGGTCTTATCTACATCTTGTGTGCAAGTGCTCACAATGAAGTCTGTAGGTACTTGCTGTCTGCTTTTGTTATGATAATCCAAGGGCTACTTTCAAAGCTGTTTTCTACCAGTCTGTTTTGGAGACAGGTGACAAACAACCAGATCAGTAGCTCACAGTTGAGTTTTTCCCACCTCTTCTGGAATTACTCAAGTTCTTATTTCCCTCTATTTTCCCTCTTCCCCTTCTTCTTTTCCACAAAAAGACTTTAAATATCATAGTAAAAAGAGGTAATGATAAAACTGAAAATGAAACATTTAATTTTGGACTTTGTACGTCTCACAATTTTTCTTTCTTACACAAAACCTGAGTGGTAAAATTAAAATTTCAACTTAAACGCAAGATGATAAAAATATACTTGCCATAAGCTTTTCATTTTTGGTAGACTGGTTTATAAAATGTTTTAAATGGTATATTATGAAAAAAATGTTTAGTTTCAAACAGAGGCAAAAATTTCTACCCTAAGCAAAAATATCAAATTTATATGAGAATGTATGAAGTATAATGTGAATATCTGCCTCTATCCTACCCCTGTCTCACGCTTGTTTTCAGAAGAAACTTCTGTTAAATGTTTGCTGTACATTCTTGGAAACTTTTTCCTGTGTACATATGTACGTATGGACTATAAAGACCTTGGACGTCCATGGTGGCGCAGTGGATAAGAATCTGCCTGCCAGTGTAGGGGACCTGGGTTCGATCCCTGGTCCAGGAAGATTCCACATGTCACGGAACAACTTAGCCTGTGTCTCACAACTACTAAAGCCCGAGCGTCCAGAGACTGTGCTTTGCAACAAGAGACGCCACCCAGTGAGAAACCCATGCACCGGAACAAGGAGTAGCCCCCAGTTGCTGCAACTAGAGAAAGCCCCGGCAAAGCAAAGATCCAGTGTAGCCAAAAATTAATACATAAATTCATAAATAAAATACGTTTTTTAAAAGTTTAAGATTATAAAAGCCTTATATTATACTCTATATTATGTCCAGCAGTTTTTTCCCTTTCAGTATAAGGTATGCATTGGGAGATCCGTCCCTGTCAATACATAAGGCTTATACCATACATTTTTGTTATTTTTGTTTTTTCTGGCCACACCTTGAGACATGCAGGATCTTAGATCCCTGACTAGGGATCGTGCCTGTGCCCCTTGCTGCGGAAGCTGGGTGTCTCACCCACTGGATCACCAGGGAAGTTCCTCGATCATATATTTTTATGACTATGTAGTTTATAATCTTTTCCATAATTTACTGTCACTTCGGTAATTTCCAGGATATTTTGTCAGTAAGTATTAGTGTACTTGTGTCTGTTTTGCACATGGGTGAATATATTTCTAGGACAGAGTTTTAGAATTAGAATTTCTGGGTCAAAATTAAAACACATTAACATATAGATTTTCTGGCAAATTGTCCCCAGAATGGGTAAAACAAGTTGCTGACACAAATAGCAAATGAGAACACATTTTCTTCATGTATCTTCTTCTAAAATTGGGTATTATTAATTTTTTTCTTAATATTTTCAAGAAATTGGGCAGCAAGTAGCTCATCACTTAATTGTCATTTCTCTTATTATCAGAGAAATTTAGCATCTTTTCATGTGTCCATCAAGTTATTTGTGAATTGTTTATCTTCTGCTTCCATTTATCTTCTTGTTTATTCCAGTTCTAATACCACATTTTTTAAAGTACTAGAAGTTTATAATATATTTTATAATCTAGTAGATCAAATCCCTTTTCATTTCCTTTTTCAGAATTTTTTTAGCTACTTTTGCACATTTACTTTTCCAGATAAATTTGAGAGTCAACTGGACAAGTTCCATAAAAAATTCAGTTGGGGATTTTGTTGCCATCTGCACTGCATCTTTAAATTAATTTTAGGAGAGTTTATGGGTTTACAGTATTGAGTTTTCCAACCAGGAACATGGTTAACCTCTGTCCTTACATTTTTTTCATTTGTAGCTTCCTATAAAATGTGTGGGTGCAGCTCATGTGTATTTGCTGTTTGTCTTATTGCTAGTATTTTATACTTTTTGTCACCATTGTGAATAGGCTCTTTCACATAATATAGTCTAATGATTATTAAACATAAATAAGAAAGTTGGTTTTTGTTCATCTTATTGTAAACACTTTCATTAGTTTTGGCAGGTGTTTAGTGGATTTTTTTAGATTAAGAAATTATTATTTTTTAATTACAAAATAATACCTCTTATAGTAAAATATGCTGTTTAAATCCAAAACATAAAAAGGAGAAAATGCTTTTCCATCAAATCAGTAGCCAATAACATTTTAAAAAGCTTGTAATGAAAAAAATCAATGTCCTAATCACAACCCTTTGCACCCTCATCTGACCTCCCCAGAAGCTACTACTTAAGTAGTCAAGCAATTTTTGATGGTATTTTTTCTGGCACCTTCTTGATGTATCAACTTCTATAGATTTTTCTAGGTGAAAGATTCACTTTCTTTTAACTTGTCTCCTTTGCTCCTTCATTTCCTTTCAAATAATATATATCACAAGTCACTCCAGTATTCTTGCCTGGGGAATCCCCATGGACAGAGGAGCCTGGCGGGTTGTAGTCCATGGGGTCACAAAGAGTCGGACACAAGTGAGTGAATACGCACAGCACAGCACAATATATATATCACATTAAAAAAAAAAAAGGACTAGTAGCCACTATTTACATTATTAAAACTATTTACCATCTTTATTGCTGGGCCAAACATCATGCCATGTTTGATTTTTGTTTTGGATTTTTTAAAGATAATAGACTTTCTTCTTCTCTTCCCATAATTATGTCACTACATTAGTGTGTGTGTCTCTCTCTTTTTTTTTTTTTTTGGTATTATCTTATTGGCTAAAACTCTTCGTGTAATGTTAAATAGTAACCATAATATTGGTTATTCGTATCTTGTCCCTAACTCTTATGGAACCACTTTGAATGTTAACTAATGATTTCAAAGCCTACACGAAAAACAGAATAAAAGAAAAAAAAATAGAAAATTTAACCCCATTTAACCCCATTTAACTCACCCAGATCTAGGAGCAGCAACATAAATGAAAGATGGGAAGTGAGGGGGGAATTTAATCTCTACAGGAACAAAATTTTAAAAGAAAGTGGAAGTCCGTTTGCTAGAAATAAAAAGCATAATGGGGTCTTCAAGTGTCTGAACAATGAAAAAAACAATTATAGTGTACAAGGCCATTTTAAGTTCTGTAATTATTAGGAAAGGCTAGCAGCAAGTTGAAATTTGCCTTTAATCACATTTGTTCAACTCGTGCGTTAGTGACGGTGATGTGCTGTAAATATAAACCGCGAGGTACTGTTTTATGTCATTTTTGGGTAGCAGAGAAAAAGGGGGCTGTGGCTGTGATAAGTGGTCGTTTTCTAAGAGCTCCACGTCCCCAGATCTCCCTGGACAGACTTTGGTAGGAAATGCAAGGCTGGGGAGGCTTTTCTTAGGTATTGGAGACGGAGCCGATGGAGGGTGTGGGATGGCTGCTGGTACCCCGCTGCCTGTCGCAGCAGCACGTGCCTCTGGGAAGCTCTCATGCCGAGTCAGTGTGGACTTGGGGCTCAGCAGTTCACTCTCAGGCTGAAAAATTCATCTGCTCCCACCCTCCCTTTCACATTCCCCAACACGGACCTGAAAGCTGAGATTAGGAGCACGAACACTGGACACCTAGCACTCACCAACAGCAGGTTTTCCTCATGAAAGATCTGATGACTAATTTCTAAATCTGAATCCTCACCTGTTTCTAATGGGTCTTGGGGTGATGCCACGGGGCTCTGCACCCTGTATGCGAGACTCCCTTCAATTATTGACTTCTGCTGCTGAGCTCTGGATAAAATCCCTTCCTGTTCAAAGTTACCTGCAGTGGATCCTGCTTTCCTGACCAAACTCCAGTAGGTACCGTGACATTCTCTCATGTTTTAATGTCCCAGGGGATAGCTAGTTTGTGCTCTGCAAAGAAGTTACCTGCCTTAATAAAACTAACATGAAAATAAACCCAAGGTTTTAGCAAAAGAATGGGAATCTACAAGTGAGTGGGGACAGCTGGACAAAACAATTGCCTCCTCCCTTCTTACTGTTTCATCTTTCTTTTCAGGTCTCGAGTTACAGCTTCTCCTCCATCACCGTGCCTGCTTCATGCAATAATGTATTATCATCCTTTGAAGCCAAGAATAGCATATGTGACAATATTAACCCTTGCCCAAGGCAGACATTAATAATTGATCACAGCAGTCTTACCTGCTGATAGATTTGGTCTACATTCTTCTCAGCATTGTGGTCTGGCCAGCCACTAAGAACCAACTAAAATTGACACGTAAAAATAACTTATGTATTGGCTACAACTTTGACAAAAATCCCTCAACGCCATAAAAATCATAATGTTTATATAAAACAATTACAGGAAGAGAGTAAAGGAGGATCATACATCAAGCATTCTTTTTTTTTCTTAGGTTTTGTGGATAATTTATCATTCTAACAAGGAGACTAAATGCTTATTTATGTATGACAAAAGCGTGATTCCAGCTTATGTTCATGGGCTTCCTTTAAAATGATAACTACACGATCTGAAACATGAGACACTCAACCTAAAGGCGTTCCCTCTGCTTAACTAGTGAGGTCATCTTGCCAAGTGGGTACCTAATACACACCCACACTATACAACATGACTGCTTCCCTGACATTTTTTTTTTTTAAGTTGGAGCATAATTGCTTTACAGTGTTGTGTTAGTTTTGGCTGTACAACAATGCGAATCAGATATATATATATATATATTTATTTATACATATGCACATCGTCTCCCTCTCACCCTGCGCCATCCCGCCCCTCTAGACATCACAGCGCACCTAGCTGAGCTCCCTGGGCTATGCAGCATCTTTCCGCTAGCTGTCTAGTTCACACATTAGGTAGTGTATTTATGTCAGGGCTGCTCTCTCAGTCCGTCCCACCCTCTCCTCCCCCTCTGTCCACAAGTCTGATCTCTACATTCTGCAAATATAGGATTCCATATATATGCATTTGGATATATAGGATATTTGTTTTTCTCTGAGTTACTTCACTCTGTATGACAGACTCTAGGTTGATCCACATCACTACAGATGACCCAATTTCATTCTTTTTTATGTCTGAGTAATATTTCATTGTGTGTGTGTGCGCACACCACATCTACCACATCTCTTCTATCCATTCATCTGTCGATGGCCATTTAGGTTGACTCCACGTCCTGGCTATTGTAAATAATGCTGCAGTAAACACTGGGGTACACCCCAACTCTACTGACGCAGATATGCTAGAGATAGTTTTACTGTTCATTCAGGTCATCTCAGTAGGTAGCAATCCTTCTTTGTTCCTTTTTATGAGTCACTTTAACTTGAAAGTATTAGTCACTCAGTCGTGTCCAACTCTTTGCGACCCCATTGGCTGTAGCCTGCCAGGCTCCGCTGTCCATGGGATTTTCCAGGCAAGAATACTGGAGTGGGTTGCCAGTTCCCTCTCCAGAGGATCTTCCTGACTCAAGGATCTTCCACACCCAGCGACTGAACCCGGGTCTCTCACATTGCAGGCAGACGCTTTACCATCTCAGCTACCAAGGAAGGGCTGAGACTTAACATATGTTATATATCATTAAAGTCACCCATTTAAATTTGCTGCCTTTGAAACAGTACTGTAGCCATTTATTGGTTCAATAATATCATTTAAATATAGATTTTAGGATATTTTTATACAAGGGGAAAACTAATACCCTCCCAGAATCCATTTAAAATTCACTGAGAGTGATTTTCCATTAATGCAGTGAATCACTATAGTTCAAGGATAATGCTTTGCATGAAACTTTTGGTCGTTTACATTAATAAAATGCCATGCAAAAGAAATAAACTTACTTTGCATTTTATTAGACACTTGTAAATATGTTGGAGAAGGCCAAGAATATAACTTTTAGGTTCAGTGTATCAACGCCAAGAACAGTTATCTTTAGCTCTTTATTTTATAAGGAGTGCTGAAAGCATGCAGTGGTTGCTTTTATGGTAATTGAAGTTTGTCACTGTGCACTCAGTTGCCTGTTTGCAGTGTTATCTCTGAGAAAAGTCACCTGGAAATGTGAAATTTACCCAGACAGAGATAAGCAGAGCATGCCATGGGTATTAACTCAAATATCATTTTTTGAACCCCTACAAGTTAACCAGGAATATTCTGGAAGCTGGAGGCCCAAATACCCATACAAAACAGTCTCTGCCTTCACAGAATTCACAGTCCAACTTTGGATGCAAAGATATTAGCAATGAACACTGATCCTGTCATTCTTCAACTGCAGGCTCACTTCCTCATTTCCTGCATTGCTTGCTCAATGCAGTGCAGGCTCCTTGGATCACTTTGTATTAATACGGCAAGTCCCTTACACACGAACCTTCAAGTTGCGGACTTTCAAAGATGTGCATGCATGTTTGCACATCCAATCGCATAAGTTAGTTCACGTGTCTGGCGTACATTGTCACATGTGTGCGTCCTCTACAAGTGATTGTGATTTCATGTAGTTTGCAATACTGTATAGAGTACAGTGACATAGTGTCTTTGTTTCAAGCCCAGGATATCCAGAAACAAGCGTAAACGCAGTGGTGATGCCGCTACAGTGAAGCTGATTTTGATAGTCGGGTACCTAGGCTAACTTTTTTGGACTCATGAACAAATTGGACTTACGAATGTGCTCCTGAAATGGAATTTGTTTGTATGTAGGGGACTTATCTGTATTGCAGTTTCCCTCACGAGTCTCAGCATCCCTTAGTCTTCCATCCTGGCTTGTAGCATGCTTTAACAAAGTATGTTATTAGTAAATAATATACTGTGTTTTTTAAATCTACCCCCCTTGTTTAGTATCAGTTCCATCTCACTAAAAAGTGGGTTCTAAGAAGGCAGATATTTTAGTTTCTTCACTTTATTGATGAACTCCTAGATCCTATGAAGTGTTTGACACATCAAAGGCATAGGGATGAACAATCTTAAAAGAGTTGAGAAAGGGATTTAAAGAGAAAGTAACATTTAAACTCGACCAAAGAAGAGATAGAAATTTCCAGGAGGAATATAGTCTTCCAGTAGAGGGATGGCCATGTGGAAAGGGACAGCGTGTCTAGGGAGCTAAGAGTGACTGCAGGTGGCTAGGGAGCTGGGATGGAGAGGGTAGAAAAGGATGCAGGATTGAGGAAGATGGCAGGGAAGCAGGAAATGAAAGAAGATGGGGCTAGAATGTGATTGCGAAGGGCCTGATAAAAATTAAAATCAGTGTATAGATGGGCTTGCTTTGCTAAGTCAAGAGGATTTTCTTTTTCTTAAAGAGAGTGGCTCTTTTCCTGAGTATTCTGACTTTAGCTTATAAAGCAAATCTTCAAAGCTACTAACGATGCCACCCTTTCAGTTCGGAAAGCTAGCTATCCTGGTTTTTCTGATGGAGATCCTATTATCAACATTGAATCTGTGCCGAGGTTTAGCATCAGAGGGTGATGACAAAAAAGCGGTGTGACAGTGGACAGTCAACTGTGATTAGCCAAGGGTATTTCAGAGGCTGTGAGCAGGGCAGTGTCAAAGTGTGTGTGACCAGCGTGAGATGAACCTGACCTTCCCTGTATTAGACCTGAAGTTGGTGAATAAGGCAGAGGAAGGGGAGAGAGGGGTGCCATAGACGACATGAACTTCCATGAACCGCCGCTGTGGTGAAATAGGAAAGTGGTGATTGGAAGCAGAGATGAGGAGCAAGAGAGTGAGCAGGAGAAACAGGACTGTCCTGAGGCTGGAGAAAAAGCGGCTGCCCTGGGAAGATTTTGAGGATATGTTCTGAGCTGGAGGAAAACTAAGTTACATTTAACATGAGAAAACAAAAGAGAAATCTGATCGATGCTACAGTCAATGTGTCACACAGAGAATGAGAACAGAACTGTGGACACAGTGGGGAAAGGAGACCGTGGGACGATTTGACAGAGTAGCCTGGAAACATACACGTTAACGTTTGTGAAATAGATAGCCGGTGAGAATGTGCGGTGTGACTCGGGAAGCTCAACCTGGCGCTCTGTGACAACTAAAGGGGTGGGATGGGCTGAGAGGTGGGAGGGAGGCTCAAGAGGGAAGGGACATGTGCATAGTACATGTGGCTGATTCATGTTGATGTATAGCAGAAACCAACACAATATTATAAAGCAATTATCTTCCAATTAAAAAAAAAAAAGAAAAATCCAGAGAGGATGATGTGCTTGGAGTTGCAGAGGTGGGGTGGGGACCAGAAGACTTCTGAGTCAGGATGACTTCATGAAGGAGGCAGGGAGGATGCCCAGTCATGGTCAATGGTCCAAGGAGAAGCTGGGGGCTGGGAGTCAGACCACAGGGATGTCAGCATTCATGGGCACTTGGAGGGCAGAGGAACTGCAGGTGGGTGAAAGTGAAAGTGTTAATCGCTCAGCGATGTCCAGCTCTTTGCAACCCCATGGACTGCAGCCCGCCGGACTCCTCTGTCCATGGTCATAGCTAATAGCATGCCAAGTCACTTCAGTTGTGTCCGGCTCTTTGTGGCCCCATGGACTGCAGCCCTCCAGACTCCTCTGTCCATGGGATTCTCCAGACAAGTAATGCTGGAGTGGGTTGCCATGCCCTCCTCCAGGGGATCTTTCCTATCCAGGGATCAAACCCTCACTCTCCTAGGTCTCCTGCATTGGGAGGCGAGTTCTTTACCACTAATGCCACCTGGGAAGCCCCATAGCTAATAGTGAAAGTGAAAGTCGCTCAGTCATGTCTGACTCTTTGCAACCCCCTGGACTTGAGAATACTGAAGTGGGTAGCCTTTCCCTTCTCCAGGGGATCTTCCCAACCCAGGGATTGAACCCAGGTCTCCTGCATTGCAGGCAGATTCTTAACCAGTTGAGCCACAAGAGAAGCCCAAGAATACTGGAGTGGGTAGCCTATTCCATCTCCAGCGGATCTTCCCGACCCAGGAATTGAACCGGGGTCACCTGCATTACAGGCAGATTCTTTACCAGCTGAGCTATGAGGAAAGCCCGAGGGAGTCTTCTAAATGGTCACCTTATGTGCTGTGCTGTGCTTAGTCACTCAGTTGTGTCCAACTCCTTGCGATCCCCATGTGCTGTAGCCCGCCAGGCTCCTCTGTCCATGGGATTCTTCAGGCAAGAATACTGGAGTGGGTCACCATGCCCGCCTTGGTCACCTTATAGGCCCAACCAAAAAATGAACAAGTGAGCCAGTTCCAGGCAAGGCAGCTTCCAGTAGTTGAAACACTTGTGGTGCCTCCCAGGTGTCATCTTATATTACCCTGAAAATAGCTGCTGCATTTAGGGTTGCCATTAACAGAGTTTATGCAGAAAAGATAAAGAATGGGGCAAGCTGTTCTCATCCTGTATCTTCAGTTAAGGGCATTTACTGCCTTGAAGGGTGGGGGCGGGGGCAGGATAATGGGTAATTTATAGTAAATGATCCTAGATATTTATAGATACATTTTACCTATCAGATTGTCTTCATGTTACTTTATATGCCTGACTTACAATTCTGAAAGAAGGCAAGGCAATTCTTATCTTTCCACATGCACATTAAAGCACACGTATACATTTATATTAGAATAACATTAATGGCATTTGGTATCTTATTACTATTAAAAATAAAACAGTGGAATTTACAGAGAGTAACAAAATTTGTGCTTGCAAAGTACCACAGTCCCTCATTGTTAACGCCCTTAGAGCATCTTCATATTTTAAGGAATTTGCAATCATGTAAAATGTATTGAATTTGATAGACTCCCACCATAAAACAGCCGACTGCTTCATAACAACCAACAAAGGGATTGCATTTTTTCTGCCTGGCAGATTAACTGCTGGTTTTGTTTCCTGCCAGATCGCTCGCTGTAACATGAGTAATAAATCAGCATGATTTTCTTCCTTTTTAAGGTTTTTATTTTTGTTTTTGTTTTTTTTAAAAAGCACAGCAAAACTCTCTTTTCTAGTGGACAGAGAGCTTCAGGACCTAATCTGTATGTGTTCCTCGCCCCCATCAACAATTTTATTCAAATTTAGACACTTAAAAATAGGAGTGAGAGGATGCCCTGATTTCGGGAAAGAAGCATAAAAGGGCAGTTTGAGAAATGGGAGTTTGTGGGGAAGGCGGATTGTTCACATGGGTGTCTGAGCCATTTTTTTTTAAGACCTTCAATCAAGTAGACTTGACATACAATAAACTGCATATATTTAGAGCATGCAATTGTATAAGTTTTGACCTAAGTATAACACTTACAAATGTCACCATTAAGACAATGGACATAAACATCATCCCCAAAATTTGTTGTTGCATGTATCAATAGTTCATTACTTTTTACCAGTGAATATTATTTAGTAATACTGCTGTATACTATTGTATGGCTATATACACCACAATTATATGGGTATATAAATGCCAAAATTTGCTTACCCTTGCATTTGTATTGTTTGGCTATTACAAATAAAGCTGCTGTGTACATTTATGTACACGTTTTACATACATCAGTTCTAAGACCTGATGCTTTCCTTTCTCTAGGAGTGGAATGGCTGGATCAAATAGTAGGGGTACATATAGCTTTTTAAGAAACTGCTAGGCTGTTTTCCAAAATAATTGTGTTATTTTACACTCTCGCTGGTGGTGGTCTAGTTGCTTCACATCCTAACCAACACTTGATATTGTCAGGCTTTCTAGTTTTAGAGATTCAAAAAGGTTTGTAGTGAAATCTCATTAGAGTTTTTATTTGTATTTCTCTAATGGTTAGTGATATTGAGTATCTCTTTATATGTATATTTGCATATATTCTTTGATGAAATGTTTGTTCAAATATCTTGACCATTTTTAACTTTGGTTATTTGTTTTCATGCCGTTGAATTTTGAGAGTTCTTTAAGTATATCTCCTACTAACTTTTAAGTCATATAAGCACAGGGACTTTGTTTTGTTCAGATCTATATTTCCAGCTTTTGAAACAAATTAGGCACTTAATATATCTTTTCTAAGTAAATGAATTAACTTTCTGATGAAACATTTTATTTTACAAATGAGGTAATAGTTTATCCGGGGTACTCGAGGAATCTGGATTCTTGGTTCCTTGATCGGTTGGCTAAAATGAAGATATCAACTAATATTTAATTTTTTTCAGAAAGGTTTGAGTCAAATTTCTTGCCTTAGTAAGGACTGTGCATCAAGCAGTATTTATTCTTTGAGGATCATGTTTTTTTCCCTATGTATCTAAAGGTGATTTAGAACCAAAAATGTCAGGGATTCACTTATCTGGAAAGTCAGTGATACCCCTGTTCTCCATTTGTGGATAGTGTTCAGTCGTGTCCGACTCTGTGTGACCCCATGGATCTGCCAGGCTCCTCTGTCCATGGAATTCTCCAGGCAAGAATACTGGAGTGGGTTGCCGTTTCCTACTCCAGGAGATCTTCCTGACCCAGGGGTCAAACCTGCATCTCCATACCCCAACGCCAAGTCCCCCATACCAGTGAGACAGAGGCTCAAGAAGAAGAGTCAATTGTGTAAAATTAACACTTTTACACTTCCCTTTAACAACTGACTAGAAATCTGTTTATTGATATACATTTGTTTCTGTTTATGTCAATATATATCCTTGATTCATTTTTCTTTTAGATTTTTTTATTCATTTGAATTTTTGTATATTTGAGATACCAATCCTTTATTTGCTTTATATCTTATGAGTATTTTCTTTCAGAGAGTCCCTTTCGTTTTTAACTTAACTGTGTAGACCTTTATAATTCTTATATGGTGAAACATCACAGTCTTGTATAGTTTGTACTTTTTGTGCCAGTTTAAGAAATCTTTCCCAAGAAACAGGTATTTTTTACACTCTTCTGATAGTTTTACAGATTTGTTCTTAATCCGGTATATATATTTAATCTCTTGGAAGTTTATTGTTTTGATTTAAAACTTTTTAATAATATATTTTATTTAAAAATGAGAGTCAGCAGGAAAGAGGAACAAGACAGAATCTCCGAGTCAATAAAGCCTCCCTTGAAGGCCATGCATGAGAGAGGGCAAGTGCTCGCTTCGGCAGCACATATACTAAAATTGGAACGATACAGAGAAGATTAGCATGGCCCCTGCGCAAGGATGACACGCAAATTCGTGAAGCGTTCCATATTTAAAAAAAAAAAAAGAGAGAGAGAGGGCAAGCCTAGCTAGCCCCAGAGTCTCAAAGGCAAGGTGTTTGGCCTGGAGAGTGCTGAAAAGCTAAAGACAAGCTCTCTTTACCACACTGTGATTCTAAATTAGTTTGATACTGAAATGCAGCCAGCCCAGAATGGGCTTCAGACATAGCTCCAAAACATATAGGCTACTCACTTTGGAAAAAAATCTAATTAAGCTTCTGAGTGTATGTGTAAAATGGTGACAGTTTCCAACTCTGCTAGTGGGAGGATTAAATGGCGCAAGGTATATAAAGCACAGGTACTTATATATGGTAACTCTTTTTCCTTCCCCAGTTATTGAATGAAATCAAAAAGGAAGCAATCAAGGGGGTGTTTTTCTCTAGATAGTCAGATGTCTTTGCAAGTGTATCCATATAGTAACACATTTAACATGGCAGTGATGCAATTTTGAAAAGAGAGAAACTATTTTGGTGTTTTAGGAGATCAATCATTTATTGTAAAAAAAAAAGTTGTTTCTTCATGCTGCGGGGCTTTCTAGGAAATAGAATGATAGTGAATGATTTAATTCTCTGCTGAAATATAGCTGTCTCTGGGATGGGATGGTTATGAGATTAAATCCAAGATCTTTACACTTCTTTCATCTCTTAAAATGTTACTGTTTATTAATATGAAGAAGAGCACTATCTTGGGAGAGCTATGCCCAGTGAGTGAAGAACCAGAGCAAAAAGTAATAGGCTCTAGAAGCTAGATGTCCAGAATCTCCTCTAGAAAACCCCTGTCAGTGGGCTAACATCATTATGTCATTAGTTTTTTTATATTAAAGATTAAGTGCTATAAGATTTCTGTGTATGTTCATGTGTGTGTGTGTGTGTCTGTGTACATGAGCATGCCTGGTTATGTCTTTCTGCTACCTTATGGACTATAGCCCACCAGGCTCCTCTATCCTTGGAATTTTCCAGGCAAGAATACTGGAGTGGGTTGCCATTTCCTCCTTCAGGGGATCTTCCTGACTCAGGGGTCAAACCCATGTCTCCCGCATTGGCAGGTGGATTCTTTACCACTGAGCCAAGTGGGAAACCCATAACATTTCTAAATATATTTAAAGTGATATTTATTTTGTAGGTATGTAATAAAAAGTTTTCTTAAAAATATGACTTCTTTAAAATACTGTTTCTAGAACAACAAAGTATAGTGGAAACTTGGAATAAGACTTTCATCTATTTTTTTCATTCTAGCTCTTTTAATATATGTGGTTGGATAAAGCAGTCAACTTCTCTGAACTTTATGTTTCCTCTCTGAAAATGAGAGGATTGGCCTAGAACTCCAGATGGTATCCAAGATCCCTTCCAGCTCTCAGGTTTCTATAATTCAAGATATATTCCTAAGTCTTACCTAGCAGAACTCTACCACTCTTTTTCTAATTATTTCTTAATTTTATGTGCATGTGTGCATGCTATGTTGTATCAGTTGTGTCCAACTCTATGCAGTCACTAACTAGTAGAGTCTGTCTTTGTCTCCAGCCTATAAACATACATGCTAAACATCTACTGATTTTTTTTTTCAGCTCTTCAGATTTACTGAGAGAGTCTAGATTTGTTCCTTATATGATGAGGCTTGTACGACACAGGGATCTCTACTCAGTACTCTGTAATGACCTATAAGGGAAAAGAATCTAAAAAAGAGTAGATATATGTAGATCTGATTTACTTTTCTATACACCAGAAAACTAACACAACATCTTGAATCAACTATACTCCAATAAAAAATTTAAAAATTAAAAAATAAAATGGCCATGAACCTTGCATTCTTCTGGAGTGTGGTTTCAAAAACAAAAGAAAAAGAAAAAAGTGAGGTTTGGTTATAAAATAATGAAAAAGTGTATTTCACAATCCCAGTGTCTACATGGCAAAATATCTGTTGGGATTTGAATGTAGTCACTCAGGAAGGTACATGCTTACTTTGCCAAACCTGCCATTACTCAAAACAGTCTTGCAAGTCCTCTTTTGGAGTTGCCTTTAGTCCTAAGTCACCCGACCAACTTCCCCCTTGTTTTGATAGCGTATGTTTCAATTTTGACCCCAAATGATATATTTTAGTTTGTTTGAGACTCTTTTATTACTCTCACTTCTGAATGATAGCACTGCCCAGAAATCAAGGCCACTATCACAGGAAGGTTTTCCAATCTAAGATTGGCCGTTGCAGATACTAAACATTAATAAATCTTGCTAAAGAGAAGGTGCTGAAGGCTCTGAAAATAATTCAGAGGAAATTCAAAACCATTGCATTTTGATCAATTACAACCTCATTGGAATAAATACATTGTCTTCAAATACAAATAGGATATAGGCTTTATATGTGTGTGTGTGTGTGTGTGTGTGTGTGTGTGTGTGTGTGTATTTCTCCAGTGGCTCCGTGGTAAAGAATCTGCCAGCAGTGCAGTAGACTCAGGAGACGAGGGTTTGATCCCTGGGTTGGGAAGATGCCCTGGTGGAGGGAATGGCAACCCACACCAGTATTCTTGCTTGGAGAATCCCATGGACAGAGGAGCCTGGTCAGCTACAGTCTGTGGGGTTGTAGAGTCAGACACGACTGGAGTGACCTAACATGCATGCACGTAAGTATGTGTGTGTATGTATATATATTTCACACACATGTGTGCATACACCTGTGCACCCCTTCTGCTGCATACCAATTACTAAAACTGTGATTTACCCTCCTAATGTCACTTGAATCTTGCAATAACTATTTGAGTGATTATTTGAAAGTGATGATAACTTATGAAATATGGAAATTTTAGGGCCCTGTATAAAAAGGTACTTTCCATCCTTTAGAACCCCATCTCATATGTTTGTCCATTCATTGTTCATAAACTTCTCTAGATGAGAATAGCTATGACTTTCTTTAGTACACTGTATTTCAACCCTACCTAGCCTTTATAATAAGAAACTAATTGTATTTTATATCTTAAATTCATTATGATACTCTTAAAGAGAAACTGTCCTCTTACTCTGGTTTCAGTGTGAGGAACTATCATAAAATTCTGTATAGTGTGAGTTTTCTCTTGTCTCAGGGCCTTCCTCTGTCTGTTATGGGAGTAACCATTTATTTAGCAGTGTTTTAAAATTGAGAGGAGTCTGTCATGTGTGGAGTCTTAAGACTAGGCTCTTTAAACACCAAGAAGGTTTTACATTTGTATGACTGTGGTATGTTCCTAGTCATTAAGTGACATCATTGTTATGACACAAGTGACTTTTATACTCATTCGAATAAGTGTGAGCATGAGACCATCCTCTGGAAACCGTAACCACATGTCCCAAACCCTTTTAGGATGTAATCAGCCAGGGACACAGGTGCTGAGCCTGTGGTCCCCAAGTGGAATCACTGCGTTTTTAAGAGAGGCTGCTGTCAGAATTCATGGGGCCTTGCGTGTGTCTGACCTGCCAATAATTGTTTGCTGCAGACAAATAATTGGAGTGACAGGTTAGGTTCCCAAAAGTACAGCTCAAATAATAATTATTTTAAAACCATATGTATATATATGGAGATTGGCCCAGAATAGCTGCTCTTTTCTTTAGCACAGAATCTCCAAAAGTTCAGAGTCTCATCGGATTTGGATAGAGACTAGGTGGGGAAGATCAGAGAAAAACCTGTCCCCACTTACAAAAGCTTCATTTGGCTTTCAATCAGTTGAAGGACTGTGCCGAAGACGGTACTTGTGAAATTGATCTCAATTAAAATCAGCCTGAGTGCCGCGCTCTCCCACAATAGCTCGGCGGGCCCAGGGAGAGCGCAGCACCTGTCTGGACTCTCCTGGCACTTTTCCTGTTTTTAATTTTCACCTCAGCCTTTTCCTCTAAGCAGTCTTTGACCTCCGGGGCATTCCTAACGAACTCCTTTCAAGGCGCTCGCCTCTCCGGTCCTTGTTGTAATAGAAACGCGGGGAGGAAGAGGGTGCGGCAGTCTTTCACCTCTGACAGAAGGGCCGGCACGTGGCCCATAGCTGTCAGGACAGTGACACGCCACTGCCGCAGGATAATTGGGTCCTTGAGGAAGATTCATAAGGCAGTATTCTGCCCCCGGGCCAGCAAGGAGCAGCCAGAGGAGTAGAGAAAGAGAACTGACTCCAACCCGGGACTGAAATCTGGTCGTGATAAATAATCTATTTATAACAGGACAGGATGACGACTTTTGTTCCCAAGAACATGGCCATGATCCATGCAACTCAGGGGATGATTTTGAAAGATTTCAAGATCGAACTTTATGTAATGTGAAATCAAAGCTAGGTTACTGTGAGATCAGATGTGTAATGTGAAATCAAAGCCAGGGTGAGAAAGATGCGGAACATCTCATCCAAGAGGAAGCAGTAAGCTGCACATGGGCCAGGTCTTTTCATGCTGGAAAGTTTGTTGTTTTAATCAAAGCAAGCTATCTGACGGCTCATTATTAAGAGACAACGAGAAGTGACTTTATTAATGTAGCATCGGGTTGGTTCCTCTGCAAATTAAAGTTCTTTGTTCAGTTGTGATAGTTTGCAGAGGAGGCATCTGTTAAGGAGGACCAAGTGGAATAACGTTTTAAAAGTGTCATGTGATAACAATTAACCTGTAATTCCTCTTTCTTATATTCTCCCCTTTCAATTTTATTGGATAAACTTATCGTGAAAGGCGATGAAGACAAAATCTTTCATGTGATTTCCTTGTGAAGTAGCCCCTTGTGATTGGCATCATCATCTGTCGCAAAACTTACTGGTGTTTATTTCCCCCAATATTTATGATTGTGCTTCCAAGATGTGGCAGGCTGGTGGTTACTCTGCCTGCCTTGGTTGTGAAAGGCCAGGAGTCTTCGTTAAACATAATATTTTAGTGGGGAAAATAATAATGCAGTTGATGTATTCAGTCAGCGTGTGTTATTACCAAATAGGAGACAGAAATTTAGGTAATAATATGTACTGTTGGAGCTGTGAAAAAAAAGATTTTTCCTTCTGTAGTGATAACCAGAGCATTCTGAAATCTTGAATCAATAAGTAGTCAATAAAAAACATTTTAATTATAAGCGATTTATGTGTGGTAATCTGGGAAATGGTTTGGAAAGGCAGAAGTGAGCAGCTGTAAATAACAGCCCATAACAGCAAAGTCTCACATCGTCTTCAAAGTTCTGTCACTGGCCGTCTGGAACTTGAAGGCTCCACAACGTCTTGCTGTTTTCCATCCTCGATGTTTTCCCTCTTAACATTTTTATTGCAGTGGAAATCACAGCAAATTTGACCCATGAAAGAAATATGACATGACTTTTAGCAAACTCCAGGAGATAGTGAAGGACGGGGAGCCTGGCGTGCTGCAGTCCATGGAGTTGCAGAGTCCTAAACAACTTAGCGACTGGTCAGCAACAAGGCATTAAGTAAGGAATGATGTTGCATTTGTCTTCCTTGGACAGTGAACATAAACTTCTATGACTTTTTGAATTGACATTTTCAGTTTGGTTAGTTAAATATTGTCAGAGATACATTTCTTCTTGTGAATTTTCTTAGAGATCAGCTTTGTTTCTAGAATTTTTTTTTTAATGCATATATATGGAATTTATTTATTTATTTTTTCCATTTATTTTTATTAGTTGGAGGCTAATTACTTTACAATATTGTAGTGGGTTTTGCCATACATTGACATGAATCAGCCATGGATAGGATTTTGTTTTTTACCATAAAATTTCTAGAAATCAAAATGCTACAGTTATTCTTAGGCCAATAATACAGATATGTTCAAATGGTTCCTTATCTTGGGTGATAGTGTAGATGTTGTCTTAGTTTTGCTTCTTGATAACTAGAGAATACAGGGCAAGTGTGGTCAGTGGATCAGGACATTAAATAAGGAAATGATAATATATTGACATGTAAAGTTCCTGCCAACAGAAACAAAGACTATAACTTGTTTCTTTCAACTTGCATTATGTCTTTTTTGGAGAAAGCTCTAGATTTTCTTTACTTTACTTACTGAGTATTTACTCAGAATCTCCTGTGTGCCAAGTATTGTACTAGCTACTAGCCTACAAAGATGAAAAAGACAGGGTCATTGTCCCAGACGATTTAAGGCCAATAAGTACCCCAAACTGTAACAAGAGCCAGGCGAGAAGTTTATAGAGGGCATACCAGGTACATTAAGAGTGTTACTATACAAATACACACACACACACACACACACACACACATATATACTCAGACCTGCAAGTAAGCCAAAAGTGTTTAGAAGACTAAAGAAAATTTCTTCTCTTCTTTAATTAAAATCATTGTCCTTTACCAGATCTTCTGAGAATTATCAAATTAACACCTCCCAGTTGAGAGAAATTAGGTAAATTTTCTTCATAACATGCCCACACATGACTCTGATTTTGGATAAAGATGACTAGCTGGTGGGCTTGTGGAGAGGGGGCAGGCTCTTTCTGGGGTTCACCGAGGGCCCTGCTCTTTTTGAGCTTGTGGAGAGGGGGCAGGCTCTTTCTGGGGTTCACCGAGGGCCCTGCTCTTTCTGAGCTCTCTAGCCTCCGCTCTCCCCCACCCCGTGCTCCCAAGTTCCTCACGTGCACGTCTGCCCCGTCCACCCTCGTCTTGTCGGCTCCTCCTTCACACCCCGCTGTGGGCTTGTGTTCCATTCTCTTCTGTGCTGTGCTGGGTACGTACCCAATTCAGCAAGTCAGCTTGCACTAAACTTTGAATGTGGCGTGATGGCTCAGCCATTCTGTCTCAACCTTATTCGCAAGATCACAGATGCAGGAAATGACAGCTTTTGTCAGGCATCTTGGGGTGAACACACAGGGGTTTAGGGCCTGAGACTGTCCCCTGGACGCCAGCCACCCTGGTCCCACTGGCCACCAGGAATGTGCGAGGATGATGCGTCAGGTACATGAGTTACCATTTACACCACGTCTGAGTCCAGGATATAGACGGGACTTCTGGTTTTCATCCCTTCCTATAACATTCTGTCATTTCATTAGGAACCTCCGATGCACAAATATAAAAGGAGTGGTGTTCGGCTTGGTAGTTCTGAGCTCTGCAGTTTGACCAGCCAATGCTGAAAATCTGGCTTTGTTCTTTGAGCAGAGTGACTTTGGGCTGTTTCACTTTTTTTGTATCTCTGAGCCCTCCTCGTGGGGTTGTAAGGTGGATTGGATTCTGTGAGTTAAGGTACATAAAATGGTGTGGAATTTCCAGGCAGTGTGTGTTCCCCTTTAAGCAGTCCTGCCATTGTTGGGGGCTATTTTAGGCAGTAACAAGGCTTCTGGAGCAGAGATTGAATGAGAGAACTATTTTACATCTTTTAACTCAAAGCAAATAACCTATGTGCTTTCATACATGTATGCATCAATGAATGCACACACACACACACACACACACACACACACACACACACACACAGTTGTCCCTCGGCATCCACAGGGGTTTGTTTCCAGGACTCCCCAAATCTCCAGATGCTCAAGTCGTATATGAAATTATGTAGTATTTGCATACAACCTACACACATCCTCCTGTATACTTTAAATCATCTCTAGATTACTCGTTCAGCTGTGTCCAATTCTTTGCGCCCATGGACTGTAGCCTGTCAGGCTCCTCTGTACATGGGATTCTCCAGGCAAGAACACTGGAAAGGGTTGCCATGTCCTCCTCCAGGGGATCTCTCCTACCCAGAGATTCTACATACATCTCCTGCATTGGCAGGCAGATTCTTTACCATCTGAGCCACTAGGGAAGCCCCTAGATTACTTAGAATACCTAATTCAATGTAAATGCTATGTAAATAGTTGTAAATACAATGTAAATACTATGGGAATAGTTGCCAGAGTGTGGCAAATTGAAGTTTTGCTTTTGGAATTTTCTGGGATTTTTTTTTTCTCCCTGAATATTCAGTTCACAGTTGGTTGAAACCCTGGATGCAGGGCCCATGGATCCTGAGGGCCAGCTGTATATAGTGTTTTCTGTACTTGGAAACCACTGTTCTACTTTCTCCTTTGTTCCCCAGTTAACTCTTCTTTGTGTTTTCGACTTAGATCAGATGTGATGTCCTCTCAAGAAGGTCCCTGCCCTTACTCCGTTTGCTTTTTAGTGGAGACAGGCAGGCAGTAAACAGGTAAACAAATAAACCAGATTATTGAGAATCGTGATGGTGATTATGAAGAATGCTGTGTGGGATTCCTAGGAGGTAACTCACTGGGGGAGAACTTAAGGAGGGGGAGGCGCCCACGGACAGGGTCTTCAGCAGAGGGACTCTCATGTTCGGGGCAGAGGGAGAACTCGGTTGAGCATATATTGGGCACAGAAAAGAGGCTATTGCTGCTGGAACTGGAGAACAGGGAAGGTGATATTAAAGGCTGGAGACTTGGCCCGAGCCTTGTCAAAGATTACCTGGTCCTCCCTGGCCTCTAAATGTTGGAGAGCACAAGCCTTGGAAACTGACTACTGCAACCCTCCTGGTAGAATCTCAGAATCTCAGAACCTAAAGTCAGAAGTAAACTATTTTCCCACCCCGTCCTTCAGCCACAGCTTCCTGTTGTTTGTGACTTTGCATCCTTCATCATCTAGTGCAATTCCTGGCACAAAGTAATGGCTTGATATATATCACCAAAATATTCACATGAATGAGTTGAATCCAGGATACACATGGGAAAATGAACTGTTGGTTTAAGAGCAGACTACACTTCATGCAGAAAGATTACTTCCTCTCTAAAAAGAGCCCTGTAGCTCCTTCGCCCCACCTACTCATTCTGTGTTTCTTTTGAAAATTCTTGAATGCCATTTAGCATTGTATAAAATGTCTTCCCCCCTCCTCTCTTGCTAATTATAATCAAACAAGCAGTGAACTAAACAGTTGGGGGTGAAAGAAATTCTGATGATGTTAAAAATGCAAATAGTTTTCACACCAGATTAATTCGTTTAACTAAGAGTCCTGATCTTTAAACATTAAATGTTATAGTGTGAAACGTTTTATTCACCGGGGAGACACTACGCAGTGAAGCTGGTCTGAAGCTCATTTCTCTGTTAGGAACGATGTTAAGATAAACAGGATGCATATTGTTAGCTGGTTATTAACTAGCAAGTTGTGAGTTCTTTAAAACATTTCAGGATGTGATTTACATGATTCAAGACTAGCAGGTCTGGGGAACTCTGGGGCTGTTTGAGGTTAGCAGAAGCCAAATCATACACGAGTCTGAACGGATGTTTGTGTTACCTGTGTGTTTGACTAATATTTGAATTAAATGTTTTATATTTAATCAAAGCAAGATTGAAATTCATTATTACTGCTGATATGCAGCACTAATTACAGGAAAGAACCAGCCCTTCCATGTTCAGTGCCAAATGCTGATGGTGGAAGGGGAAATCATAGGTTTTAGATCTGGAAGAGAATTTAGTTCACTGTGCTTCAGCTGTTTTCAACTTAGATTCCCTTTTTAAAAAAATCCGTTGCTTTTATTTTCTTCAACCTTCATTTTCTTTAGTTTATATTATTAAATCAGAAATTTTCCAAAGATGACATTATATTATAATGATAAATATAATTTTTCAAACTACACATATTGCCATATCCAATATGGCAATATCCAGGATTGTCATGTCCAATCCTGCCTTAACCTGGTTGAGAACCACTGTGTTCTTTAGAGAGAAGAGAACTGAGGCTTTGGGTAATTAGGTCTTGAGATGAAGCTTGATTAAGGACCTTTTTAAGGTAAAACAGATGTCAGGTTGGGATTCCTTCCTCATGTGTCTTATATGAATGCTCGAGGAGGCTAGACATTCAAATTCAGGTTTTTCAGATATTCAGGCGTCCTTGTGCAGTGTGGATGTGTGTTCAGTTGTGTCTGACTGTGACCCTGTGGACTGTATCCCGCCAGGCCCCTCTGTCCATGGAATTTTCCAGGCAAGAGTTCTGGAGTGGCTTGCCATTTCCTACTCCAGGGGATCTTCCTGACCCAGGTCTCCTGAGTCTCCTGCATTGGCAGGTGGATTCTTTACCACTGGTGTCACCTGGGAAGCCCTCCTCTCGTCCTTGTCCTGGGATGTTCTAAAACCACCATGTTGGGTACGTCTCCTCATATGAGCTGGTATCACAGGTTTGCATTTCCCTCTGTGTCTCAGGCCCTGTGCACATATGTTTTACTTGTATAGCAGCAAACATCTGGATCACTTTGTTACCCTGGGATGGTCTCTGGAAGTAACAGTATACGTTAGAAGCACGTATCAAATTCTTTTAGAAAAAGGACTTTGTTTTAACTTTATGATCTCACAAAGAGAACAGTTGGCATATTTTTACAACATTATTAGGAAGGATAATGGCAAGTGTGATATGCTTGTGGAAAATTGAAATCACAGATTAAATTACATTTCTTTCTAATAAATTCACTAGGAGACTAGACCAAAGCAAATGCCAGCAGAACCCAGCCCGAAGACATTAAATAAAGATTATTTGATTGAAAAGGAAGATAAATCAGGGTGGGAGCAAGAGTCTTGTGAATGTGCCTGGTTCTAATTGTTTCTAGCTGGTGGAAAAAGGATTCCTGAATCTTACGTGTTCAGTTAAACAAAATGAGCTGGTTCCTTCTAGTAAACTTGACTGAAATTTGTTTCCGGGGCCCCTGCATGGGAAGGTAGAAATGGGATAATAATAGCATTTAGTGCTATCATAAACATTAAACCATTATTCAAGGAGTCTTGAACATTGATCTCTACTACAGAGTAAGATACCTCACTACAGAGTAAGATAAAAGTTGTGCACGCATGCTAAGTCACATCTGAGTCTTTGCTATCCGTGGACTGTGACCTGTCTGGCTCCTCTGCCCACGGGATTCTCCAGGCAAGCATACTGGAGTGGGTTACCATTTCCTCCTCCAGGGGATTGTCCTGACCCAGGGATTTAACCTGTGTCTCCTGCATTGGAAGGCAGATTCTTTATCATTGCGTCACCTGGAAAGCCCAAGATAAGAGTAATTATACACTAATAAGTGCTGTACACATTTGTTAGTGCTGCTAAACCATAATATATAATAGTTTCCAAATTTATGTGAGCATGTATAAGGCATCAGATAAAACGCATAATTATATGGAAGGTATAAAATAGCCTAAAATTGAAATATATGCATTAAAATAGAAGGATTCATTTTATTTTGGTTTTGATCCCACGTTTCTATCCTATATTTTTAGATAATAAAAATCAAGGTGTCATTGGGAATGCTGATCTAAAGCCAGTTGATCTCAACTGCATGCTGACTTTGAATAAAACAGAGCTTGAGAGGTCAAGAATAGGAAATGATATACAGGATGAATAGGGAGAAAGTATATATAGGATTAAAAGGGAGAAATCTATAGAGAAGTTTATTTTTCCGTTTGCTTCTAAATTATGACTGACTTGAGGAATCTGTCTAAAGAATGGGACGGGGAAGGAACCCCCAGGTAAGATTGGGTTTTGTGAAATTTTGAAACTGTAGATGAGAAGCTATGGAGCATTTGGGGAGATTGGTGAGTATATGAGCATGATCGGAATACTAGATAAGAAGTGACATATGTTTGAGCTGATTTATAGAGGAGAGGCAATAGAGGTGTTTGGCGATAAAAGATTTTCTACAGAGTGAGGGATGAAGCATGCTAATGAAAATTATGGTGTGTGAAGGTTATTGCTG
Source organism: Cervus elaphus (assembly GCF_910594005.1). Taxonomy (NCBI): domain Eukaryota; kingdom Metazoa; phylum Chordata; class Mammalia; order Artiodactyla; family Cervidae; genus Cervus; species Cervus elaphus. The sequence continues at coordinate 31,195,715 of NC_057840.1, forward strand.
AGAGATGGGTTTAAAAAACAATGAATTGGGGAGCTGGAGAATTTAGGAGTTTATGGACAGATGACAGAGGAAAATCCATCACTTTGTGGCCAGATGTTTAGTATTCAACTTCACAGATTCCGTTGGATGCAAGCTCTCTTGCTGTTGATATGGTAAGTGCTCTTAATTTCATTTGGCCTCATTAATGATGGATCATTGGAGCTTCTGACCTCCGATATTTTAAGGGTTAGAAGTCTATTTTATAGTCTATTTGTGTGTGTTATGTGTGTTTCATAAAATCTACGTCTACATACAGACCTCTGTCTTTCCCATCTTGAATTCTAGCAAGCCTGTTTCCATGGCCAAGTAACCAGAAATTAATTATAAGGAACTCAGAAAGGATCTTAAGGAAACTCTGGTCCTTTGAGTTTTGTGTTTCTACCCATAGGGTGTTACAGTGGCTTGTCTGTTGGTTCATACTTTGAATATTTAATCTTAGATTTGGCTTTAAAAGACCGCATTTCGGCCGGTTAATTTTCTCTCTCTCACACTCATTTATGATTAAAACTCTCCAAAAAGCAGGAATAGAAGGAACATACCTCAACATAATAAAAGCTATATACGACAAACCCACAGCAAGCATCACCCTCAATGGTGAAAAATTGAAAGCATTTCCCCTGAAATCAGGAACAAGACAAGGGTGCCCACTCTCACCACTACTGTTCAACATAGTGTTGGAAGTTTTGGCCACAGCAATCAGAGCAGAAAAAGAAGTAAAAGGAATCCAGATAGGAAAAGAAGAAGTGAAACTCTCACTGTTTGCAGATGACATGATCCTCTACATAGAAAACCCTAAAGACTCTACCAGAAAATTACTAGAACTAATCAATGAATATAGTAAAGTTGCAGGATATAAAATTAACACACAGAAATCCCTTGCATTCCTATATACTAACAATGAAAAAACAGAAAGAGAAATTAAGGAAACAATACCATTCACCATTGCAACAAAAAGAATAAAATACTTAGGAGTATATCTACCTAAAGAAACAAAAGACCTATACATAGAAAACTATAAAACACTGATGAAAGAAATCAAAGAGGACACAAACAGATGGAGAAACATACCGTGTTCATGGATTGGAAGAATCAATATTGTCAAAATGGCTATTCTACCCAAAGCAATCTATAGATTCAGTGCAATCCCTATCAAGCTACCAACGGTATTTTTCACAGAACTAGACCAAAGAATTTCACAATTTGTATGGAAATACAAAAAACCTCGAATAGCCAAAGTAATCTTGAGAAAGAAGAATGGAACTGGAGGAATCAACCTGCCTGACTTCAGACTCTACTACAAAGCCACAGTCATCAAGACAGTGTGGTACTGGCACAAAGACAGAAATATAGACCAATGGAACAGAATAGAAAGCCCAGAGATAAATCCACGAACCTATGGACACCTTATCTTTGACAAAGGAGGCAAGGATATACAATGGAAAAAAGACAACCTCTTTAACAAGTGGTGCTGGGAAAACTGGTCAACCACTTGCAAAAGAATGAAACTAGAACACTTTCTAACACCATACACAAAAATAAACTCAAAATGGATTAAAGATCTAAATGTAAGACCAGAAACTATAAAACTCCTAGAGGAGAACATAGGCAAAACACTCTCCGACATAAATCACAGCAAGATCCTCTATGACCCACCTCCCAGAATATTGGAAATAAAAGCAAAACTAAACAAATGGGATCTAATGAAACTTAAAAGCTTTTGCACTACAAAGGAAACTATAAGTAAGGTGAAAAGACAGCCATCAGATTGGGAGAAAATAATAGCAAATGAAGAAACAGACAAAGGATTAATCTCAAAAATATACAAGCAACTCCTGAAGCTCAATTCCAGAAAAATAAATGACCCAATCAAAAAATGGGCCAGAGAACTAAACAGACATTTCTCCAAAGAAGACATACAGATGGCTAACAAACACATGAAAAGGTGCTCAACATCACTCATTATTAGAGAAATGCAAATCAAAACCACAATGAGGTACCATTACACACCAGTCAGGATGGCTGCTATCCAAAAGTCTACAAGCAATAAATGCTGGAGAGGGTGTGGAGAAAAGGGAACCCTCTTACACTGTTGGTGGGAATGCAAACTAGTACAGCCACTATGGAAAACAGTGTGGAGATTCCTTAAAAAACTGGAAATAGAACTGCCATATGACCCAGCAATACCACTTCTGGGCATACACACTGAGGAAACCAGATCTGAAAGAGACACGTGCACCCCAATGTTCATCGCAGCACTGTTTATAATAGCCAGGACATGGAAGCAACCTAGATGCCCATCAGCAGATGAATGGATAAGGAAGCTGTGGTACATATACACCATGGAATATTACTCAGCCGTCAAAAAGAATTCATTTGAACCAGTCCTAATGAGATGGATGAAACTGGAGCCCCTTATACAGAGTGAAGTAAGCCAGAAAGATAAAGAACATTACAGCATACTAACACATATATATGGAATTTAGAAAGATGGTAACGATAACCCTATATGCAAAACAGAAAAAGAGACACAGAAATACAGAACAGACTTTTGAACTCTGTGGGAGAAGGTGAGGGTGGGATGCTTCAAAAGAACAGCATGTATACTATCTATGGTGAAACAGATCACCAGCCCAGGTGGGATGCATGAGACAAGTGCTCGGGCCTGGTACACTGGGAAGACCCAGAGGAATCGGGTGGAGAGGGAGGTGGGAGGGGGGATCGGGATGGGGAATAAGTGTAAATCTATGGCTGATTCATATCAATGTATGACAAAACCCACTGAAATGTGAAGTAATTAGCCTCCAACTAAAAAAAAAAAAAAAAAAAAGACCGCATTTCAATTCTTTGAATTGTCTGCCTAGCTAAAACAGTACCCTACTGTTAAAGATGTTAGTTAAAGATGGAGCACATTTCCACACACAAACACACTTTAGTCAAGCAGAACCTCAGAGCCCGGGAGACCTTGGTTTACATATTGCCTGCTTATTCTGACCTCCTTCTATTTGTTTTATTTGAGAGATGTGATAGGCAAGAGATGTGAGCCACAAAATCCGAGTCAGAATCTCCTTTTCTCAGCTGCAGACCACACAGCATCACCAAGGAAATGCCTTAAGCAGTACAGTCTAGTGATACTGCGGAAGGATAAAGGATGGTGCTTCCTTCTGTAAGACAGTGGTCAACAGGAAGGCCTAGGAGCATCACGCTCCTGAGTGACAGGCCATCTTCAATGCAGCCTTTCTGTGCCCATTCTTCAGTCAACTGTGATTCCTTACTATGGCTAATTCTAGATGCCCTTTAATATTGTGAACAAATAGCCTGTCTGGTTTATGAAGCCCATATGTGTAGGAGCCTGCCCTTCTGAGATAAGTGGTGTTAGGTGGCTGCATTTATAGCTCTTCCTCCAACCCTTGTGTTCTCTGACCCATTTCTGTGTGCAAACCCCGCCCCCCTTTATTTCCAAGTGACATTTTTAGTCTTTCAAAATCACTTAAAGAAAAAAAAGTGGTGCTTTTACAGTAGCTCAGAGGAGTTGAAAACTTTCACACGCAGAGACCAGGATGGTAAACACATTCCAAGGGAACATTCCTGCCTTCATTATGATGAGGCTGAGATAGAAATCATCACGTGGGCAGTGCTGGTGTAAGAAGATGTAAATCCTCTCTGAAATTTTAATACATGCAAACATACATATGTGTTTATGGCTTTTCTACCTTTTATTCAACTCTTGAGGAAGAGCTCAGTTTTAATATTTTACCAGAGGGATCACCAGATAGCAGAGGCTCTTGCTTACAAAAGGAAGCACACAGAAACTCTGCACATCTAATTTTCTAGGGAAAAAATTTCTACTACTAATCATTGTCCAAACCCTTCTCATTTTATTAGGCATGACTTCATTAATTTATATTCTTCACTCATCATCTCTTTAATGAAAAAAATTACATTGAAATACTCATGTCAAGTAGAAACTGAAGCAAAATAGATTGGATTACTCTAGTAATCCCAGAAGAGAAATTTAAATTCTATAGTTAATTTGTAGGCAATTACAAATTATATTTCCAATGCAAATCAGAACAATGGGCTGTGACAAGTTAAGGGGATGTAGGGTGGGGAAGGTTGGAAAATACATTGTTTTCCTGTGTGATGATGGCCTTGGAAAAAGATAACCAGATCCCTTCAAGTTTGACAATAATAAGAATTAAAAGACATGAGACCCACGAGGAAGCAAATGGAGAGGGAAGAAAGCTTTGTGTTATGGGAAATAGATGACCAGTCCAAGTTTGATGCATGAAACGGGCCACTCAAAGCCAGTGCACATGGGACAACCCAGAGGGGTGGGATGGGGAGGGAGGAGGGAGGGGTTTGGATGGGGGGACACATGTACACCCGTGGCTGATTCGTGTCAATATATGGCAAAACCCACCACAGTATTGTAAAGTAATTAGCCTGAAATTAAAGTAAATAAACTAATTTTTTTTAAAAAAAGAGACAGGATGAAATAATAAAATCCAGTGGTCAGTAGTGCCTCAGGAGTATGGTCATTCACTTTATCATAGGACTGAAAATCAGTGCAAATGTTCATGGACATGAAGCCAAAAGTACTTGGTTGATTATGTCCTGTTCTTCTTTGGGGACATGCTGGTAGAGCTTAGATCACCTCCCTGAATCACATTACCAGTCTTGTTGAGATAGCACATCAGTTAAATGAAATTTTCATCCCCACAGGGCACCCAGCACAAGACACCACATTTTGTCACCAGTAAGTATGGCTATCGGCACTGAGAGAATAAGATGGGGATTGTGAGCAGTGATTTAGGAGAGGGAGATTGGAACACTTGTATATAAAAAATGTTAGGATTCTCCCCACTAGACTAGTAAGGTTGAGGCAAACCTTGTAAGACAGAGTAAGGAAACTCGAGTAGAAACTAGATTCCACTACTACCCAATGAAGTATGTTTTAATGTTCTGAATGTCCTCATTTTTCTTCTTCTGTATAAAATGCATTCCCTTTGAAGGTGAACAAACATTTTATGTACTCTCCCCATTGAGGACAAATAAATATCCATTGTGAATGCATATAGAACTAGTAGAGAAATCTCTAAAATGAACTGTATATGTTATAGTGTCAGATTTTTACCTCTCCAAGAATTATTATCAAATTCTTTCTTTGATATTATAAAAAAGAATACTTTGCTAGAACTCTCTTGATGCATCTTTCCATTTCCATTGTCATCCTACTTTAGGCCAGCATATTATTTTTAGATTTTTGAGGTGAAGAATTTTTAAATGCACAAAACCTAATATTTTGCTGTGTTTCTGAAAGATTAAAGAAAAGTTTCATTAAGAAATAGTAAGAGAATTCAACTATGTCTTCTCATGTGTTACCAGCATTTTGCATGCCAAATAGAAAATATGCCAAGCTGCATTGTGTATTAATCAATCAAAATGCAAAAGTAACAGCACAATTCACCATAACAACCAAGAATATTCCTCAGGGGAGCTTTCATTGCATTGCCTGGGTTTTGACATAGAGTAACCCAGCTGTCCAGCTATTGATTTGAGCATAATTATCTGCTGCTTAGTAATTATTTACATATGCATTGGAATTGTGTCACTGTGCTTTTCGGTGGGATTAGAAGAAATAGTGACAGTCTATTACTGTTTGAGGGCATCACTATAGCTTCCAAAGATCAGAATCCATTGTTAGGCTTTTCAGTGGGGCTGAATTTTTCACTGGACATAGTCCCACCCAAGGAAACCAGGCTTCTGGACATGTGTTTCTAGATTTTTTTTTTTTTCAGTCCTTAGTTGTGTATCATATTCCTTTACACATCTGAGCTTGAAGCCATTTCTTAAGCTTAAATGCGTTGAAATGTGTGTGTGTAGCCACACTCTCTTGACAAATTTTTCATTATAAGAAATTTTACTGTTTGGTGACGATTGTTGCTTGGACCTAAGATGTTTACTTTTTGACAAAGTTTTATGAAAGAAAGGGGAAGAAACAGTATTCCAGTTGATTTTTCCTTAACCTACAGGCTAACATCAGAGTATCCAATGTAAGTAACTCATGGGGACGATGCTAAAAAGATGCTTTTTTCTGCTTCTTCATACTCCTGTGGGCAACTCCATGGGGTGAGACTGCTCTTTAGCAGTCAACACTATTTAGCCTTGATGTTAAGATGTGTGATCAAGCGGGGTTTTGTTTTTTTTTTAATTTTGTCCGAGTTAATTTCCCACACAAAATGGACTAACATTTCACTGTTCATAAATTTCATTTAAAGCCTATTTCAGCCAGAAACTTGTGATCAAGTTTGTATCACCTGATTTTAACTGAAGTTTACTCATTCGAGAGGTGTTTCCACATATGTATGGTGCTCAGAATGATTATTTTCTATTGTTTATATAATAGTAAAGATATTGCAGATTTTTTTCTAACTTACTTTTTAAAAAATACTTGTTTATTTATTTTTGACTGGGCTGGATCTTCATCACTGTGCCGGCTTTGGTCTAGTTGCGGCGAGGCAAGGGGGCATTACTTTTCCTTGTAGAACACGAGCTTTAGGGTGGTTGGGTTCAGTGGTTATGGCTCCCAAGCTGGAAATCACAGGTTCAATAGCTGTGGGGCATGGGCTTAGTTGCTCTGCAGCATGTGGGATATTCTCAGGTCAGGGATCGAACCTGCGTCCCCTGCCTTGGCAGACGGATTCTTTACCACTGAACCACCAGGGAAGCCCCTCTGACATGCTTTTAAGTGACAGAAAAACTTAGCAAGATGTCTCTTCAGCTAATTTTGATGTTTTACTATACAATCAAACTTTTGGCTTGATTCGGTGTTAGATTTCATATTTGTGACTTAAATAATTAAAATTTTTTGTGAATGTCATTTTTTTGGAACCGTGTTTATAAAATCTGTAATGGTAACACATTGCTGAGGCGCTGAGCAAAATATGTAAAATGTAGCATCCTTCACAAAATAAATTGAGGAAACACTGAACTGTTTTCTTCGGAGGCTTCTAAAACCCTCCCTCATTTGTGCTCAAATAACAGGAAGAGAGATGCAGATTTCCTTCAGACCAGCCTAATCTAAATATGAAACACCCTTCACTTCCTTTTGGCTCCACTTTATCTCTTTGCTCTTGTTTAGTGGAAATCCTTTCATTATCTAGTTAATAATAGACATTTATTCAGCTTTTACCATTTATCTTTTGAACTTGTTTGCACTGGTGGTGTCCATCATTAGTTGAAAGATCCGAGATTGCAGGGTCAAGTTCTCTTTCATTCCATTTCTAAGATGCTTATTACCAGCCCATGCTAAGTAGATAATAAATGGAAGCTTTCAAAGTGCCTTTGTTTACTCTACCCATTACCCCTGTCAGAAAAATATTTTCCCCTATTGCTCATCAGCTGAGACTCTTTCATACCCATGGTAAGACTAGGATAAGATATGGTGTAGGGTCTGAGTTGAGGAGAGTTTGGAAGTGTTAGTCTCTCAGTCATGCCCGACTCTTTTGTGACCCCATGGACTGTAGCCTGCCAGGCTCCTCTGTCCATGGAATTCTCTAGCCAAGAATACAGGAGTGGGTTTCCATTTCTTTCTCCAGGGGATCCTCCCGACCCAGTGATCGAACCTGGATCTCCTGCATTGCAGGCAGATTCTTTACTATTTGAGCCACTAGGGAAACCCCACAGGATATCAAATAAGAGCCTGCTTCTGGAATCAGATAGATCCAGGGGAACAGTCACTTCACATCTTACTCTCTTTCTGGCCTTGGAACTTCCAAGGTCAAATTCTTCATCTGTAAAATGGGAATATAGTACTGATGTTCTGGACTGATTTGTGTCCCCCACAAAATTCTTATGTAGAAGTCCTAACCCTAGTACCTCTGGATGTGACTGTATTTGGGACAGGCTGTTTACAGAGGTACTTAAGTTAAATCTAGGCACAAGAAAAAAGAGAAGAGGGAATTAAAAAACAATTTTTTTTTTAATGTGGACCATTTTTGAAGTCTTTATTGAATTTGTTACAAGACTGCTTCTATTTTATACTTCTTTTTTTTGGCCATGAAGGATGTAGGTTCTTAGCTCCCAAACCAGGGATCAAACCCACACACTCTGCATTGGAAGGTGAAGTCTTAACCACAGGGCTGCCAGGAAGAGGAAATTTGGACACAGACATGGACAAAGAAGACATAAGGAGAAGATGCCCATCGACAAGAAGAGAAGTCTGGAACAGATAGATCCTTCTCTCACAGCCTGCAGAAAGAACCAACCCTTGATGCCAGATGTCTGGCCTCCACAACTGCAAGGCAGCTAATGCTGTACACCCTCAGTGTAAACAGGTTGAAAGATAAATGATAAGACAGTATCTGTTTTTCAAGCCATCCAGTCTGTACTGCTTTGTTATTGCAGCCCTAGCAAGCTAATACAGCATCCTTCATGATATTGTTGTAATTAGGTAAGATCCCATTTATAAAGTGCTTCCCATAGTGAATGTTGTATAGTAGACACTCAACAATAGTAGTTTCAGGAAATGATCAGAGATGAGAAAAGAGAACAAAAGTGGAAACATTTTTAGAAATGCATTTGTATCCTCAAGGCCTTTGTGGGCACAGAGGTAGATTTGGAAGAAAATACAGAGGAGTTTCTTTCTGTTTAAATTAGGTCACATGCAAACATATGAGGTTTTATGGATCGACAGTATTCAATTGTGTTTTCCTTTGCAGTTGTCCCTTTGGGATGATAAATGAGCCCAAATACTAACAAACGAGCCTCACAGGAGGATTTATGATCTTGAACTATAGGCTTCAGATGGTGTCTGCATGTTGAATGCTTGGTAAAAATATGGAGGTAGTGGTGTCCCAATCTATCTGGTTTCATTGGATTGGTTTCACACTTCATTGCTTTCTGGCAAAGAAATATTGTGAACCCAACTAATTTAAAAAATGGCCAGTGTTAAAATGATGCTTCCTGATATTCATTCATGCTCCTCTCTGAAGAACCAGCAGTTACTGTATTTATGTGGATCTACAGAACATTTTTAAGCATCCGTTAAACATTTTAAATATCCATTCTACATGCCAAACATCACTTCTGCAAGCCTTTCCCTTGCTAACTTTTTTAAAAGTTCTTTTATTTACAAGTTCTCCTTCAAGATGAATAAGTATGATTCTTTTTTTCTTATTTTGTGCTTCCAAAGTGTATTTCCTTCTAATTTGAAGTTTAGTAAAATTGTAAGTTAGAGTAATTGCTTCTAAAATGCCTTAGTTTCTCATAAGACTGTCAGAGTTGGCACATTTCTTAAGATATTAGAATTCTTCAACTACTTTGCCCTTCAGCTGCATTCATGTGTCATGTTTTATTAAACACTAATGGGTCTTCCCAAGTTATAGCAGCAGTAGTTAGGGAAGGTCATTTCAGTGGCGAGATTATATTTCATGAAACAGTCTTCCCCTCTATATATACATGTACAAACTTCAGTTCAGTTCATAGTCAAATAGATTCTCTAGAAGGCTAGTCAGGTTTTTTGTTTTGTCCTGTTTGGTTTGAAGTTAATTTTGTCAAGAAGGTACTGGCACGGAAAGAAGACACTAGTCACCAGTGAGGAAGGGGACGAAACCCACAGCAATCATCAAATCAAGCTGGACTCCAGCTCTAGCTTGAGCTAGAGCCTCACAGAGGACATATGTAAGTGAGAATAGCAAATACTTGTGCCTATAGTTAATACCCAGATAGGTGGGAAAAGTGGTAAAACTATTTGATCAAGTAGAAACTTCACAGAAGTTCCCAGGTTAATCCCAGTTTCAAAAGGGATAATTAAAAATCCTTCCTACTCTGATTCTGCCTGTCAATCCCTTTCTGTGGAGAACGTCAAAGACTTTGTATCTGGCCTCACTATCTTGACTAATTCCTACGTCACCTCCTCTGTCTTTCTAAAACACAAATTGTATCCTGCCTCTTCTCCCCTTAAGCCCTGCAGTCTCCCCTAATTGCCCTCTAGATAAAGTTTAAATTTCTCAACAAGGTCTATAAAGTACTTCAAAATCTGGCTTCTGCCTAATTCCAAGTTCATGTCCCACAATTACTTTGTTGTGCCCTGCCTCCTGCCAGAGAGAACTACCTACAGGCCCCGGCTTTCTCTTGCCTCTGGATTTTGCATGTAATGTTCCTGCTGTGCATCGGCCCTCTATCGTTCATACCCTACTGCTCGCCATAAACACAACCAGTCGATCCTAAAGGAAATCAACCCCTAACATTTATGGAAAGTATTGATGCTGAAGCTCCAATACTTTGCCCACCTGATGTGAAGAACCAATTCATTGGGAAAAGATCCTGATGCTGGGAAAGATGGAAGGCATGAGGAGAAGGGGGAGAGAGAGGGTGAGATGATAGGATGGCATCACCAACTCAATGGACATGAGTTTGAGCAAACTGTGGGAGATAGTGAAGGACGGGGAAGCCTGGCATGCTGCAGTCCGTGGGGTCTCAAAGAGTCAGACACAATGGAGTGAGTGAACAACAGCAAAGCTTTGTTGCTCTGGAACTGGATTACACGTTCCTTTCATGTGCATGACCCACACACCAGCCATGTACTTATCCTTGTATTAATATTAAAAGTACTTATTATTGGGACTTCCCTGATAGTCCAGACGTTAAGACTCTATGCTTCCAGTGCAGAGGGTGAGGGTTCCATCTGCGGTTGTGGAACTCAGATCCAACATGCTGTGAGGCACAGCTAGTAAATAAAAAAAAACAAAGGTCCACAGAAAAGGCATCATTGATCCTAGATGACATTTAAGATAAAGTAACTGTACTCATTACTTGGTCTACCCTACTAGAGACTATTTGAGGGCAGAAACAGTGTCTTGTGCCTGTTATATATATGGTGTTCAGCTAGTCTCTAAAATGCATAAGAACAAGTGTGAAAAGAAATAACTGTAGAAGGAAGAGAGGCAGGGAGGCTGACAGTGGTGGAAAGTACTAGAAGTGGGAATGGATCATGGGGAGAAAGGGGCTGGCATTAACAGCGAGCTTACTATTTATTGTACCAGTTTCTCTCATTAAATCTTCCTGACAGCGTTTTTGAAGTGGGAATTGTTATCTGTCATTTCAGATGACGAAGGTGGGCCTCATAGGGTCCAGCTCACTGTCAGAGGTCTCGAAGCTCGTGAGTTGTGGGCTGGGGATTTGAACGCGCCTCTGCTTGATCCCCACACCTGGGCTTCTCCTCTGACCCTATGCTGCCTTTGCATTTCCCAGAAGGAGCAAACAGAGGCGTTGTCACATGATCATCATGCGTCTTCACCCCAGTCTTGATCAACTCGGGCAGGTCTTATTCTCAGCTGCTGCTCATTACCCAAGACTTCCTGTGTTTTAGGCTGAAATAGAAATAAGCTCAACACAAACTCACTGGCCTATTTTTGTTCATCAGCCTAAACTAGTGGTTGTAGCAGAGCTGATTCATTTAATTGAGGGTGCAGGAAATATTGCAAAAAGTTAAAAAAAAAAAAAAAAGGTTAGGAATGCTGAATTGAATTTCTTTGGAAACAAGCAGTTTGGGTTCTTTGAAGGGGTCATGGCCAAATTCATAATCAGATTGTGGTGAATTCCATTCCAATGATTAAGTCCGTGGAATCCAAAATGAGGAAATATGTTTGTGCTCTGAGTCTCTTGCATCATGGAATGTCATGTGCATATGTACACTTAATTAGCTGCTCTGATGACATCAGTTACAGTGTCATGTGTCATGAATGGCTAATTGCTTGTGAATCAAAAGCCCCATTTAAACAAACACCAGAGGTGCTCACTCTGAGTTCTGTACCAACTGTAGTTTAAGCTGACATGACATATCTCTGGTACGTGGCAGAAAAGAAATAGGCATTTTCATACAGAAATGCAAGAGACATCAGTGGAGCAATGAGGACATTTTTTAGAAAAGTTCTCTTATCTAATCAGAAAGTGCAAATTGTAAGAATTTTTGAATACTGGTTATTAAAGTGCACAATCACATTTCATAGCCATTTTATCGAACAAAAGCACAATGCTATCTTCTACATCTTGTGTCTTCTAAGTGTACCTTGATTATGAATGGAAGATTTCCACCAAACAGCTTAATTATATTTTGAAAACACTTCGGGGGTTTTAAATTTTGCAGAGTCAACCACCCACTTCTGGTCTAATACCCAAATAGACTAGCATCAAGGAAATGAAGGAAAATGACTGATCAGTTTTATCTGGGCATATTACTTGTGTCTTAGACTGTTTTTTTTTTAAAGCATACAACCAGAGAGACTTTTATTAACTATTCTTTGCTAGATTAAAAAAAAAATCAGAATAGTTTTGTCTTTCAGAATATCACATGATAGTAATCGTTAACTTAACAGTTCCTTTTATTACCTTTTTGCCTTTATCATCTAGTCATTAAGTCCAGTTGTCATTCAGGTAGTCAGATTCTTTCTGCTTACATATATTGTTGGTACACTTAAAGTCTGTCCCGCTGTTTTGTGGCAGAGACCAACAACTAACTACTAAAAGCTTTTCTCTTCCTACTATACACATCCCAGCTTTCCAATGAAGAGTTGATGCCTTCAAACTATGGTGCTGGAGAAGACTCTTGAGGGTCCCTTGGGCAGCAAGGAGATCAAACCAGTCAATCCTAAAGGACACCAACCCTGAATATTTACTGGAAGGACTGATGCTAAAGTTTAAGCTTCGATCCTTTGGCCACCTGATATGAAAAGCTGACTCATTGGAAAAGACACTGATGCTGGGAAAGATTGAGGGCAAGAGGAGAAGGGGGTGACAGAGGATGAGATGGCTGGATGGCATCACCGACTCAATGGACATGAGTTTGAGCAAACTCCGGGAGATAGTGAAGGACAGGGAGGGCTGGCGCGCTGCAGTCCCTTGTATCACAAAGAGTTGGACATGACTTAGTGACTGAACAACAGCAACATCAAAGCCTCCCTTCCATTTACAGAAACAACATTCTCACCAATGGAACATAAGCAGAAGTGACCTGTGCCACTCCAAATCTATCATTCACAGAATGACCACGAGCGGTCCTCTCTGTCTTTCTCCCAGTGCCTGGGCAACATTGGAGTCTATGTGTGGAAGATTTCAAAACTACTGTCACTATGGATCCAAAGGAGAGAAAATATGTTATGCTCATTTAATAACCCAGTGTCCTAGGCTTTTAAACACAGGGCATGAATGGGACTCACATCCAACTTTCCTCATTCTACATGAGAAACTAAGCCCAGAGGCTAAAAGTGATTCACCTGAGATCTCCCAGCTCACTGGTATTTCTACTCCATCCTTCCCAGAAGGATAGGGTTGGAACACTTTGTTGGTCCTTATAGCTAATCATAACTCATTTTTATAAACTGTTTTTCAGACCATCAGGAATACTAAGCACCTTTCTCAAAAATCATAAATTGGTAACAGAAATGAAACCAGTGTTCAGACCTTCTAAATCACAATCCAGAGCTTATAACACCCAGGATGTTGCCTTTAAGACAGAAATCTGTTCATGAACAAAGAGCCAAACATCAGTTTTCCTGTGGGGGAACATTCTCATGGACACTCTGTAAGGCCAAGTTGGTCCACTTCATTTCTTGTCCTTTAACAAATTCTGTGGTGCCACTGTTCTCCTGTTCAGGTTCAGGAAGCTCATTCAGTGGTATTGCACATTCTCACAAGGCAGCTTGTCTTCTCACCAAGCATCGTCAGTCAAATCCAGGATCCTTCCATCTCTCTGTACCTCAGTGTCCTTCCTCCTGTAGTTCCAATCTTGCCAAATCAGTTCTTGTTCCAGTGTGGTGCCCACCTCCTCCAGGATGTTGCATTTTTATGGGTAACATATTTGTGTTCGACAATCTTTTACTTTTTTTTTTTACAACATCTGTTCATTGACTGTATTTTTCAGACGCTGCGTTTGCTGTCCTTGATCTTTTGGAGAAGTTGCAAGCTTTCTTGATATGATAAAGCTTTAGTGTTTAAAATTTTTTTCTTATGTGTTCAAAGAAAAATAATCAGTGAAAATTCATGCACAAGCCAACAGAAACAGGAAGAAGTTAACCAGTGGAAGAGATCACAGATTGTCTGTGATCCAAGGGTGGTTGGGTGTTAGGTGACTTGCTCAAGGTTCCATTGAGTGTTGGGTACTGACTGAACAGAGTTGCCCCCAAAATTCAGGGCTAATTCTGTATCCTTCCTAGCTGAAGAAATAATTTTGACAAAGGAATGAACCATAGGGTAAGCTAGGTAATAAAGGAGTCCATCTCTTTCTCTTTCTTCCTCTCCTTTCCTCTCTTCTTCACTCCTTCCCTCTTCTGAATTATTTTTTTTAATGTCTGTTTACTTATTTGGCTGTGCAGATCTTTGATCTGTAGTTGTGACATGTGACATCTTTAGGTTCAGCATGTGGGATCTGGTTCCCTGGGCAGGGATCAAACTTAGGGCACTGAGTCAGGAGTGTGGAGTCTTAGCCACTGGAGTGATTTCCACTACTCTTCATGATTTCATTTACACTTAGACTAAAATCCAAATTTCTCATTTCAACCTGTAAGGTCCTTTTATTACACACCCCTGGAAATGTCTTTATCTCACTCATGTCTGTAGTCTTATGGCCTAGTACAGTATCTATCACAAAATAAATGCTTGACAAATATTGGTGAATTATAGAATGAATGAATGAGGAATGATATTCCTCTTCCAGAGAACCTGAAGTGTACCCTTGATTGAATTTCCTTCCAAAAGCTACATCTGGTCTTTCCCATTGGTGCTGATGACACCCCAGGGAGCATATTCATTTCCCAGGTTTTGTGCCTTCCTAGTTGGACAGTTACAATCTCTTATGGGTCCCTGAAGTCCAGCCAAGTTCTCCTCTGACACTGAGGTCAAGTGGCTGCACTTGTATGAGGTGGAGCAGTGATGAATGGATTCTGGCCAGGACTCAGATGATCTGCCTTTCTGTTAGAACTGGCTCAATGGTTTCCCAGTGTTTGTTTGCTCAAGAATCACTGACAGAATGTCCATTCTCCTTCACCTCCAGGCCATCCTGGTTTATACCTCAATAAACTCATTTTTCTCACAATGAATAGTAACCAGCAAAAGCCTTTTGATAGGCCACCAAGATATCAGCATCATTTCCTTTTCATTAACTACTTGATAATAGGAAATCATAGCTGTCATCTTCTAAACAATATCTGGAATGAAAAAAAAAAAAAGGTCCCAGCTTTAAGATTCCATTTGTAGTGTGGTCCATGAGACAAAGCCCCACCTTTTGAAAAGTATCAGCTTTAATCATGTAACAGAATTACTCTCAAAAAGTAGATTACTTACTGTATGAGGTAAATTCATTTTTACAGTGATGGAAGTCAACACGTACCACCAGGGTATCATTTAGTATGTTGGAAGAAGTAATTTTTTCTGGAAAGTGGTTTATTTATTGTCTACTTAGCTGAACATTGAAAGGAAGACACCAATGATGGGTGCACACCTCCTTCTCCCCCACATGCTGTGCGTGTTCAGTCACTTGAGTTGTGTCCGACTCTGTGACCCCATGGACCATGGCCCGCCAGGCTCCTCTGTCCATGGGATTCTCCAGGCAAGAATACCGGAGTGGGTTGCCATTTCCTTCTCCAGTGATAAAGTATGAAGTGAGAGCATGAAAGTGAAAGTGTTAGCTGCTCATTCGTACCTGGCTTTCTGTGACCCCATGGACTGTAACCCTCCAGGCTCCTCTGTCCATGGGATTGTCCGGGTAAGAATACTGGAGTGGGTAGCCATTCTCTTCTCCAGGGGATCTCGCCAAACCAGGGATTGAACCCAGGTTGCCTGAGGGTGCGTGAAAGTGAAAGTCTCTCAGTCGTGTCCTACTCTTTCTGACCCCATGGACTCTACAGTCTATGGAATTCTCCAGGCCAGATTGCTGGAGTGAGTAAGCCATTCCCTTCTTCAGGGGATCTTCCCAACCCGGGGATTGAACCCAGGTCTCCCATATTGCAGGCAGATTCTTTACCAGCTGAGCCACCAGGGAAGCCCAAGTATCTGTGGGGAAACCCTCAATCAAGCGTTGCATGTGAAGTCTGCGGATGTCTCTGAAGGCTGCCTTACAGTAAAAGCAATTCTTCCCATGGTTTTCTAGCCTGCTCAACTCAGTGCAAGAAGGGTACAGAAAGAAATAGAAAGGCTGCTAATACGTGTCCTTTGGAGATACTTCTGAATGGTTGTCTTTGGCACCGTATGAATTTTTGTTTCAAGGGCAAGGCCTTCCCACACATACAGATATTAGAGCTCTGTTAGACTGAACGAAGGCAGAGTGGCCTAGTGATGTGGAGAGACTTCAAAGGCTCAGTGGTTGAACCAGGTTTAGAAGCAGCATTGTTGCTAGACGGTGTGTCGTTTTTTTAAGACGTGGACTATTTTTATAATCTTTATGAAATTTGTTGGGGCTTCCCCGGTGGCTCAGTGGTAAAGAATCCATCTGCTAATGCAGGAGATGTGGCTTTGATCCCTGGGTCAGGAAGATCCCCTGGAGGAGGGCATGGCAACCCACTCCAGGATTCTTGCTTGGAGAATCCCATGGACTGAGGAGGCTGGCAGGCTCTAGTCCATAGGGTTGCAAAGAGTTACACATGACTGAAGCGACGGAACACTCAGGCATGTTGAATTTGTCATAGTATTGCTTCTGTTGTTTATGTTTTGGGTTTTTGGCCACGAGGAATCTTAGCTGCCAACCAGGGATTGAACCGACCCCGCCCTGCATTGGTGGAGTCTTAACCGCTGGACCAGCCGAGAAGTCCCAAAAGGTGTGGCTTTGATGCAGAGTTCATAGAAGTGGCCCTTTCTCTTGCTTTAATTACAAGGAGGACAGATCGTTCGCTTACCTGAATCGCAGAGAACTCGTCTGAGGTCTGTATCATCTAGAGAGGAATCTGGTGGTGAGTGTGGCCCCGTTGCTTCTCACCTCTGTGTCTGCCTTTGTCTTTGGCACTCAGAGGGCAAGTAGCTGTTACAAAGCAGCGCAGCTTCCATAAGAAGAGCAGAAATGATCGCTGAAAAAGGGAGAGAGAGGCAGTTTACAGAGCCAGCCGTTGTTCCTCACACTGTAAATTCTCTTGTGGAAACTGCGAGCTGAAGTCCGGTGAACTGTGTCTGGTCAGCAGATGTTCAGATGGCACGTGTGCTGGGGAGAGCCAGCACCATGTACTCGTTGTAGGGAGGGGCCGGTGCTGTCGAGGGGATGCTCTCAAAGCTATTCCAGAGAGTCGGAAAGCAGATTTCCCATGGAAAATCTGTGTCACGGCCCAGAGTGGGAAGAACAGGGATCCGAATATCTGAGCACCAGGGCCACTCAAAACAAATCTCAAGAATACATTTTTCTTGCTGCTGGGGCTGTTTTTGTTGAGCTGTGACTTTTTCCCTGGAGCGTCCATCTTATAGGTGGTGATGCTGAGCCTGGAACACTGAGAAAATGAGAGTTGGATTCACTCTGTTGAAGACCTGTGGCTCTTGGACTCAGGAGATACCATAGGCTCAGCAGAAATTCTAACCTCATGAACGCTTTTTTCGGACAGTTCATGGTAGCTGTGTATTTGTTCCATGCATTTTTTAACACTTGGGACCTCTTGAAGAGTTACATCGTCAACTATCATTGAGCTGCCTCCTATTAGCTACTATGACCCCCTAGATTCCTATACTTCACATATTATTAATAATTCACCATAGCAAATATCACTGTAGCAAATGCCAGTTTCTTTTTCTTTTTTTGGCTGCACAGCACAGCTTGTGGGGTGTTAGTTCCCCATGCAGGGATCAGACCTATGCCCCTTGGTGTAGAAGCACAGTGGAGTCCTAACTATTGGACCACCATGGAATTCCCCACAGTTTCTTGTAATATCCGCTGTGGCACCTCTCGTAGGAGAAGAGTATGAACAGGAGAGCCTGGTGGATCTGGGGAAGTATCTTGGGGCAAGAGTGAAAACAATTTTTAAATTTGTTAGTTTTAGCTTAAGTGTATTCTAATTCTACTGTGCATTCCAATTCATGACATAGTGGAATTTATTTATGAAAAAAGTAAGGTTTTATACAAAAATATTTGAGGGAAATGAATGTTCCAGAAAGATGTTCCACACCTGTCCTACTGTCTGAACTCTCAGCGCATTTTGCACACCCTCTGGGAATACACCCGCCTGTCTGAGAAGGAAGGGTATGTAGATAGTCCTTGTGGCCCTCAGTTGCAATTCCATCTTGTCCTGCCCAGATTTAGATAAAGAAGTACAGGATTGCAATGTATGTTTAAATAAATGAGTGATAAGTAGTCAATACAGAATCTGGAGTGCCTAGTCCCTCCCCATCTAGATGAAAGAGAAGGAGAAAAAGATCAGTGTTTCCAATGGAGATTTAAATGTTTCATCGCGCCCTGACCCATGGAGCCCACACAGTCTATCCATATCTGTGTAGAGGCTACACCAAGATTGAGAGAATCAATTTCTGCACAGAGAAGATGAGGAAGGAAGTGAAGATTAATGACAAAGCATTTGTGCTGCTTCCCAAACTACTCAGAGGCAGCCTATAAATAAACTGTGCTAACTATATATGAGAGTTTAAATTTCATAATGAAATCAATTTAAACCAATTGTATTGAAAGTTCCGTGTAATTGCACCATTTCCTCGGTATACTTCATATTCAAAAGCTCTCATGGTTTATCTTTGTTTGGGTGATTTTCAAAAGGTTATAATTTTTATATCTCACTAAGACACACATTTGAGTGTCTATGATGTTGTTCAAATGCAGAAACTAATTACCATTAATGAGAAATGTTACAAGTTATACATTTCTCTTAATTCAGCTTTTCAATAAGAAAGCGGAAAGATGTTTAGTATTATTTCCTGTGACTAGAGAAATGCAGGAAATTTATTCAAATTTATGGCAATATGCCTTTTTTAAAAAAACTGTTCTTTGTGATGCTCAATAGGCACAATGATTATATATGTTTTTATTTTCGTTTGAGTATTTTTAAAATTAAATATCAGCTAGCACCAGTTGCAAGAAAGCCTAACCTTGTCAATAGCAGTTCAAGGTATTTAAGAATCTTTCTTCCAGAAGCCATGCTGTTAAGGGGTCACTTCACACCACCCCCCCCCCCACCCCGCATATAGTCAATTTCTTTTTCTATTTCCAGAGAACAATTAGCACTGTATACTCATTCACATTCACAGACACCATGAAAAAAGCACCAAACAATGAGAGAACTATTTTCCCCCAAGGCTCTATTGGCCTAACTGTGAACTTGCCAATATTTCTGTCCTCTTCATCCATCCATGCCTTTGCACAGCAGTTTCCTCTGCTGAAATGCTTTGTTCTATTTCTCCTCATGGCGAACTCTCACTTAATGTCTCTTATTTGATTTCCCTGGCACCTCCCCTAGTCAGAAATAATTACTCATTTCCCTATATATGTAATACTACTAATATACTTTGAAATATTTCTGATATAGTTTTATGTTATGATCCATTTTAGGTATTGGCTAATAGACCTCTCCCTCAAGTGGGAACTAAATAAAGACAAAGACTTGTTTAGTCATCTCTTCTCTTGCTTTTTTATGTGCCTTGTTATTTTTGATTGAATGTCAGACATTGTGAGTTGGAGAACTGAAGTGCTTGGTCACTCAGTCGTGTCTGACTCTCTGCAACCCCATGGACTGTAGCTGACCACTCTCCTCTGTCCAAGGGGATTCTCCAGGCAAGAGTACTGGAGTGGGTTGCCATGCCCTTTTCCAGAGGATCTTCCCAACCCAGGGATCGATCTGAGGTCTCTCGCATTGCAGGCAGATTCTTTACCATCTGGGCCACCAGGGAAGCCCAAAGAGCAAAAGAGGCTGAAGTAAATAGTGTTAAGATCCAGAAATGAACACACTTCTTGTTTCCTTCAGTCATTATTTTGACTGGTTGCGGGCCAGCCTAGTCTGAGGTTGGGTTGAGTTTGGGCTTTGCGGTTGCTACAGTTATCCTTGAGTGCACCATGGACTTCAAATTCCTCCAATGATGGGCTACTCTGATCTTGTGCTTAGGTTAGATCTTGTGGTGCTGAAGGATTTTTCTTAATGTCCCTGCTCCATCCTCAGATTGCGAAACCCATGCTCATCTAGGCCATTCTTATCCTTCCCCCAGCAATAGACTGTGATTGAGTGAAGTAGCTCAGTCGTATGTGACTCTTTGAGACCCCATGGACTGTAACCTACCAGGCTCCTCTGTCCATAGGATTTTTCAGGCAAGACTACTGGAGTGGGTTGCCATTTGATTGCTTGTTACTATCTGTTAGGCTTGTGGTGAGGCCAGTAGCGTTGGCAGTGGGGGATGAGAGTTGGATGCATAGTGGGAGGATTCCTCAGTTCTCATGATTCAGCCCTGATTTTAGGGAGGTCTGGTGAGCCTGAACCTTGGGTATAGAACTTTCTCAGCATTACTGTCTCTCCATCCCCTCCCTTCATCACATCAGCCAGACTTTGAGTAGGAGAGCTTTCTGCCCCATTTCTAAACAGTTACAGTTGTCTGCTTGGTATCAGTAGAGGATTTGAGGCCCAAGTAAGTTCCTTATCTCTCCTCCCCTGGAAGCACTGAGACTTTTGTTTTCATCTGTCCCATAACGCATTGGATCTTTGATTCAACCATGGGACAAGAGGAGTTCCTGCTCCCGTCCCCCACAGCTTCACAGAAGAGATGGTCTCTGGGGAAGTGGATGGACATTTGTGTTGTCCTGAGTGGCAGCCATTCACCCTGACCCTCGTACCACTGCATTCATTCTTCCCTGCCCTGGGTCTTGTTCACGAGCACACTACTGTGACTCATGAGATGGTATGGATCCTTCTCATATCTTGGGTCTCCAGTTATTCTAAACCATCATGTTAACACACACACTATCTTTAAAAATTTGCAGAATTAAAGCTTTCTCTTCTTACCAGGTTTTCCCATACCTTGGGGCTGAACAGTTTGTATGTCCCATCTTTCCTTGGAGGAATTTGTCATTCTTTGCCTTGTGACTTCATCTCTCTGATGGGCTTCAGAAAAGTTACGATTTTGTAGATTTTCTACCTTTTTTTCATTGTTAAGGTAAGAGTAATTTTTATGGCTTTCTATATCCCAAATGGAAATGGATCTTCCCTGGTGTAATCACATAAGTGCCCCAAGAGCCAGCAAACCATTGTGACAGAGGAAACACTCCTCAAACTGTATGGAAATTTTTTTTCTCATTCAAAAAATCCACATATCATATTGTGGTAGATAGCTCAACATTTCTCCTTAACATTTTTCCTCAATTCTGCTGATAAAAGTGAGATAGTATAGGAAAATGGTTTTTATTCTTTTAGGTTTGACTTTTTTGGGAAAGCTCATAAATTCAATAGCAACAGATTTCAAGCTTTACCCAATATCTGTTAATCCTTCAGTCCTCATAGAGAGATGCACTTCTCACGAATAAACACATTGGGTTATTTTTAAGTCCAATCTGAGCCAATCCTTTTCGCTTGCTGCCTGAAATAAAAATTCAGGTGAAATAACTTTGACAGCTTGTAACAAAAGTGCTCTTTGACTATCTTTTTTGTCAGTAATAAAAAAAAGAAGTTCTTTTAAAATGTGCCATGTTGGAAAAGTCACCTTATCCTGGTCCTCTTTATAGATCATGCTGAAAATGGCAAGCCACGAGGCTGCCCAAGACCAGGCATCGGGGCTTTTCCTGAGCTTCTGGCACCTTGCAGTGATGGAGGAGGGGAGCAGCCTATTTGCAGTGTTGAGAAAAATCAATTTTCATCTTCAAAAGATAAAACTACCAAGCAAGATATTGACTTAGAAATAAAGTGTTTCTTAAAGACTTCCCATATCCTATAAATGTCAGACCCAAACCTAAGAGTTTGGTGATTTAAAGTTTATTGCTAATTTCAGACAAACATGCATATAGCTTTGCCTCAAGAAAAGAACTAGTTACAGCTAATTTTCTGGCAGAACATTTTGCTACATGCATACAACTAATGTCAGAACTCTCAAAATCAATCACCTTTTTTATTCAAAGGTATCCCTGGATCCCAGGTCTTTTTCCATTTATTTTCCATTCTAAGGTTTTATTCTTCTTTGTCCTATAAATTATTTCGACACACTTATGATGAATTATATATAACTTGGTTGGACAGGCCTTTAAAGGCAGCTTCTACAGTGTATAATATCCATAGTTGTTTTCTAAAATTTAATAAAGTGAAGTAAAAGTCGTTTAGTTGTGTCCTACTCTTTGCGACCTACTCATGCAACATGGACTATACAGTCCATGGAATTCTCCAGGCCAGAATACTGGAGTGGGTAGCCGTTCCCTTCTCCAGGGGATTGTCCCAATCCAGGGATCGAACCCAGGTATCCCGCATTGCAGGCTGATTCTTTATCAGCTGAGGCACAAGGGAAGCCCAACTTTAATAAGGAACATGTTTAACCAGTTGGGGAGATCTTTAGTTCTTTTCTGACTTGAAGGCTAACCAATGTGATGGCTGACAAGCCAACATACAAAGTAGACACGGATGAAGCAGATAGGGAAGAAAGAACAGCAGCTGCACAGGACCTGAGCAGACCTACTTTAGAAGGAGTCCTTGGGAAAATCTGAAGAGTCTGTTGCCTCATCACCTGCTTCCTGATAGCTTTTGTTGAGTGGGTTTATCCTGATTTGAAGCATACACCTGGATGCCATTTTAGGGAGAGGAAGAAGAGAGGCAGGAAGAAAAAGGAAACCATGTGAAAGGCTGAGATTATTTTTTTAAAAAGAGACTCACCTGAAAGGATTAATTAAACTACTGGATCCAACTAAGCTCTACATTGAATAAGAATGTGCTTTCTACTCTTCACCTGTGGAGGGGATGCTTGTAAAGAAAACAGATCAGCTATAGATAAAATAAAGGAATTACTTCATTTCCCCTACACATTAGTATTGTATTATGAATTAAATTTATAATCCCACTACACATTCTTGAGAAACTACTATTTGCTAGAAACTGCCAGAAATAGAAGAAGTAAAATCTGGTTCCTACCTTGAAAATGCTTTTCCCAAATGAAAAGTATCCTGAAATTATCAACTTCTGTCTCCTAAATATGGTCCACTCCCATTTCTCCCACCTGTCCACACATTTATTTTCTACCTTGGTGAATATCACCTCCGTGGAGAATATAGAGAATATTATTGAATATTCACATAATAACAAACACAGTTTTACATGTGTGCTTTTTTTATGCTAGATGTTGTGCATCCAGTTGACATACTGTTATTTGTGTTAATCTGCAAAAATCCAATTTTAAGATTTTTTGAGACTTTATAGTTTAAACCGAGACTCAGTAAGATTAAATAACACTCTATTTTGGATGGGGGTTCAGAGCAAGCCTTCATATGAGACCTATCTGCCTTCCAGGTCCAGACCTCTGAATCTTTTTTTTTTAATTACTTATTTTTGACTGCATGGGGTCTTAGCTGTGGCACAGAAACTTCTCTCTAGTTGTGGCACATGGGCTTAGTTGCCCCACAGCATGTGGGATCTTAGTTCCCCAACCAGGGATTAAACCAGTGTCCCCTGCATTGGAAGACAGTTTCTTAACCACAGGACCACCGGGAAAGTCCTATAGAGCTTCTCTTGACTCCATCCATTCAGAACAAGTTAGTCACTCAGTAAGTTATTAGTACATGAATGTGGAAAGTAGATCTGATTTGCCAGTACATATTTATAATCTTACTTGGGAACACGTTCCTCCCAGGATAATTTTTCAACAGTAGGATAACAGACACATTAGCACCTGGACCTTTTTTTTTAATATCTGTCTACTGAAGAGTCATCAGAGCTTGTGTGAAATAAACAACATCCTGCATTTGCTACCTCAACTAATAAAGGCAGTGCTTTGTATTTGCACCCCAAAGCATCAGACAAAAACAAAGAACTGGAAAAGATACCACCTTTTCATCCCAGCGTAATTAAGAAGGATATTTTTTCAAACATTAAATGATCACATTAAAAATATGATAGGGAACCATCTCATTGTTCTGAAAACTGGTAGAGGGAGAGAATCTAAGCAATTTACCTGCCTTTTCTCTGTGAACTGTACAAGTGGGTAATCAACCAATAAAGGAGGGGGATTGCCTTTTTAGAAAAGTATTCCCATCAGCAAAGGAACATTAAATTATAGAGTTAGGGTATCACCATTCTGCATCCCTAATGAGTTAATAGATCTGGGTGTTGAGTATCAAGAGTGCTAATGTCACTAAAAGAGAAACAAGCTGTTGTCATGTGCCTCCCAATGGAAAATAAATAATAAATGAGACACAACCTGTGTTCTACCTGAAGGGATTAAACCTGATTCTGATCAAGCCTTGGGATCACACTTCACCTTTGCAGCAAATTCAGAGGCACCTTGACTTGCACCACCCGTGTGCAAGCTGTGGCAAACCTACAGGACCAATGACCGATTTCTTCTTCAGTAGAAATTGTAATGAAAAGAAGGATAAGGTGGATGGAGTGGGGCAGTGAGGTGAGGGGATGTGGATTAAAGGAGACATGAACACATGAGATTTTTAAAATAGGCACGTCTCAACCAAAGTGTCTGGGAATTCTATTGCTTTGGTGATGAAAATGTAAAGAAACACAAGGAAGTGGTTTCTGTGAAAGTCAAGATTGTGGTGGTTTTTGTCGGGGAGGGGATTGAGATATGGACAAGATTGGGAAGGCTTTTGGAGTAGCTGACAGAGTTCCATTTCTTTCACTGGGTGGTGGTTGTAGGATATTTGCCTCATAATAAATTTATTAAGTGGTATATTTATTTTAGGAAGTTTTCTGTATCTGTTTTATTTTATAATAAATATGAAAAAAGTTCTTAAAAATGATTTTGCAAGGCCTATTTTTCCCTTAACTGTTTTTAATACTATCTACTGCTTCCCTTATAGTTCAGTTGGGAAAGAATCTGCCTGCAATGCAGGAGACCCGGGTTCGATTCCTGGGTCGGGAAGATTCCCTGGAGAAGGAAATGGAAACCACTCCAGTATTCTTGTCTGGAGAATCTCATGGACAGAGAGCCTGGCAGGCTAAAGTCCATGGGATCGCAAGAGTCAGACAGGACTTAGCGACTAAACCACCACCACAACATGTCTGACCTTGCACAATATTAAAAAGTGCCTCAGTGAAAGAATTCATTCATCTCACACACTTATTTATTGATGCTCATTATGTGCCAGGAACTGTTCTAGGTATTGGAGAGTCAATGTTGAACAAAACAGACAAAATTTCTCTCTGTATAGATCTTGAAGTCTAGTTAGGAAACGAGGAAAAAACATCGGCATACATCAGAGATACTAGAGATTCATTTCCAGACCATTGCAATAAAGTGAGGCACAGGAATTTTCTGATTTTCCAGTATATATAAAAGTTAACATTATGGCCTGGATGCATCACTCAGTCATGTCTGACTCTTTGTGACTCACCATGGACTGTAGCCCACCAAGCTTCTCTGTTCATGGAATTCTCCAGGCAAGAATACTGGAGTGGGTTTCTTCTCCAGGGGATCTTCCTGATCTGGGGATTGAACCTGAGTCTCCTGCATTGCAGGCAGACTCTTTACTGACTGAGCCGCCAAGCTACTACATAATAGCATCATGTCTAAAAAAAAAAAGAAAAAGCAATGTACATGCCATCATTAAAAAAAATACTTTATTTCTAGAATATGTTAACCATCATCTGACAATACAGTTGCCACAAACCTTCAATTTGTAAAAAAAATGCAATATCTGTAAATGATAGTTAGGCAAAGTGCCATAAAATGAGGAAGGCCTGTATGATAAACTATATTGTCTTTTGGGTAGTGATAAGTACCAAGAAATAAAAAATAGGGGGGAAAAACACTATCAGGAAGTAATAAAACACAATATTAGACAGAAGGGCCAGGGGAGAACTTACAGAGGTGAGCTGGAGTCAAGATCTAAAGGGAGTGAAATTGTGAACCAAGTGGACAGCGGGGCAACAGCAGGGACAGAATTTCTGAGAGCCCCTTTGTCTGGTATTCCTCGCCAGGAATAGGGAGGAAGCTGGTGTGGCTGGATCCAGTGAGTGAGAGGGAGAGACATATATATATAGGAAGTCAGCAGGGAGTCTTGTAGGAGATAGAAAGGACTGGGCTTTCACTTTACATGAAATAGTGAGATATTGGAGGAGTTTAAACAGAGGCAGGAAATTATCAGACTGATATTTTTAAAGGATCTCTCTGGTTGAGGTGTGAAGAATAGACTAAAATGGGGCAAGAATGGAAGTAGGAAGAACAGTACAGGGATTCTTGCAAAAACCTGAGCAAGAAATAGAGGAGCTGTGGTCCAGTGAATGGGGCAGGGGGCAGTTAGTCAGTGCTTGCATTCCGACTGTAGAGTCAAATAAAAATAAAGGAAACCCCAAGGTGAGGGGCCTGAACAAGTGCAAGGGGAGAGTTGCCATTTCCTGAGGAGCAGTTTGGGGAGGAGTATCAAGAGTTCAGTTTGGGACATACTGCATTCGGGATGTCCAGCTCATGGTTCAGGGGTGTGACTTGGGAGACATCAGCATATAAAGAATTTAAAGGCAGGAAGGAGATGGAACAGATGATCTAGGCTGAGTATGTATAGAAAGGAGACAAGGTCTGAGAATGAAGCCCTAAGACACTCCACTGTTAGACGGAACACAGCCCCGAAAAGGAGGTGGAGAAAGGAAAGAGCAGAGAAAACCAGGAGTGTGGTGCCCTCAAAGCAAGCAGTGGAAGTGAGTTTTAAGGAGAGTGGTGATCATGGTGTTAGGTACATTGGTATGTAAATAAGATGAGCTCTCTGAATTGTCCATTGACACCAACACTGCAGACCGTGGTGACTCTGATAAGAGGGATGGGATGGGGAGGGAGGTGGGAGGGGGGTTCAGGATGGGGAACACATGTAAATCCATGGCTGATTCATGTCAATGTATGGCAAAAACCACTACAATATTGTAAAGTAATTAGCCTCCAACTAATAAAAATAAATGAAAAAAAAAAAAAGCAGTTTATGTGGAGATAGTCAGGGAAGCCTGGGCAGAATAGGTTTGAGAGAATGTGCAAAGAGCAAAACTGAAGACGATGGAAACACACATTTTCAAGGAATTTCACTGCAAAGGGAAAAGAGAAAAATTGGGAGGTCTGCTGTTTATGTAAAGCTGTTTGGGTATCCGTAGGGTTTGGTTCCAGGACCCGCCAAATCATGGTTGCTTTCTATAAAATGGCAGAGTACAGTCAGTTCAGTTCAGTTCGGTTGCTCAGTCGTGTCTGACTCTTTGCGACCCCATGGACTGCAGCTCACCAGGCTTCTCTGTCCGACGTCAACTCTTGGAGTTTACTCAAGCTCATGTCCATTGAGTCGGTGATGCCATCCAACCATCTCATCCTCTCTCGTCCCCCTCTCCTCCTGCCTTCAATCTTTCCCAGCATCAGGGTCTTTTCCAATGAGTCAGTTCTTCGCATCAGGTGGCCAAAGTATTGGAGCTTCACCTTCAGCATCAGTCCTTCTAATGAATATTCAGTACAGTCAGTCCTTCTGTAATCTTGGATGTAGAACCTACACATATGGAGGGTCAATGCTCTGCTGTCTTATGATTTCAGATTTTTTTTTTTAATTAAGTGTGTGCTGTCTTTCTAGAGTTATAGTAAGAGTGAAAATACTAGGTAAATGTTGAGCCTCAACCACGTGGCAGGTGTGGCTCTTCTAAACACTTAGGTAATTCTATCCTCATAACCACCTGTCTGAGGGCCAGGCTACTATGTTCCCATGTTATAGATGACAAATTGAAGCACAGAAAGAAGTAGCTTGCCTGATACCACACAGCGCTGGCAAGCGGAGAAACCAGTTTGGAGCTCAGACATTTCAGTCCAGCACTCAAACTCTATTCAGCTCCCCATTTTAAGTCTTTTCTTAAACTAATGTTTTCACGAGGTCAGTGTTACTGGACAGTATACTATATCTAGAGCTACCACTGTCAGTCCGGAGAACATAGAACATAGAAGTTCTCAGTAAGGTAACTGTAAAAATATCACTGTGCTCATTATAAACTATTAATCCAGTGCGGTATGTTCATGTGCAGCTGTGATGGGAAAAAAGGACTTCACTTTATTTTTAGTGGTTCTAGGTTCTTCTCTCCTTCTCTCTTTACTTTGCCATAGATGACTTTGCCACAAACATTTTTGCCACCTAACTAATTGACCATAAGGCAGTTTTGCTGTAAAAGATAAAATGATTAAAAAAAGAGGGACATTAAAGAGGGGATGATGAGACGTAAGAAATGTATGACACAATTAAAAAGGCTTTAATGCAAAATACAAAATATTTGAATACATTTAAGATGTGTGTAGATTCATGACAATACTGTGCAAATAATTGATTTTATTTTATGGCTTGTACATAAGTATTTGTCTTCCAAGTCTTTCATTCAGTATTATACTCTATCCATCTATTTATTTATTTATATATATTTTTGCCATCTATTTATTTTTGTTTGTTGATTCATCTCCTCATTCTGCACTGCACTTTTTTTCTTCTTTCTTAAAAAATTTATTTTTATTGAAGTATAGTTGATTTATAACGTTGTATTAATTTCTGCTGTATAGCAAAGTGATTCAGTTATGCATTGTTTTCCATAATGGTTTGTCCCAGGACATTGAATATCATTCCCTGTGCTATACAGTAGGTCACTGTTTATTATTCTTTGTATAATAGTTTGCATCTGCTAATCCCAAGCTCTCCCTCTATCCCTCCTCCACTTTGCTTCTTCTTCAGCAACCACAAATCTTTTCTCTATGTCTATGAATCTGTTTCTGTTCTGTAGATAAGTTCATTTATGTCATATTTCAGATTCCAAATACAAGTGTTACCATCTGGTATTTTTCTTTCTGAGTTATTTCACTCAGTATGCTAATCGCTAGGTCCATCTATGTTGCTGCAAATGACATTATTTACTTCTTTTTTATGGCTAACTAATATTCCACTGTACCTATACATCATATCTTCTTTATCCATTCATCTTTTGATGGAAATGTATCTTGTTTCCATGTCTTGGCTACTGTGTATACAGCACTGCACATTTTCTGTTTGTTAAGTTTTTCTTTCATTTAAGAGGGGTGTCAGTTTCTAAACACCGGGATCCGTATTTGTAATTGATCTTTCTACTGCATTATGAAAGCTTCTTCACTGTTGTTTGTGTTCTTGACATATTGTCACACATCCTTTGATAGATGTTTCAAAGTCCTGTGGGAAATGTGGGTTCAACACTGTCCCTTCCAAGCCCTCAACCTCTTTCTCCTCCAATGTAGTGTGCTTCCAAATAAGAGATCAAAATTTGGGACAAATTATCATCTGTCAACTCAATGAAGCCATCAGTAAGTTCTCTAACTAGAATAGAATAGTTGAAACCAAACTGTTAACCTCCCCCCACCCCCCAAAAAATTCCTTACAGCCAATTAGTTATGCAGGGAAAACATTTTTGGCAATGATGTTTATGGCAAATAAGCTTAGGGCAAAAATATCAGACACGATTTTCAGTGACTTAGCAAAACATTGAAACATTGGCAGTCAAACTTTGAAAATCTGTTTCTTTTATTCTCTATTTTGTACTCTCTCTGCCTCCCTAACCTCTCTCTCCATTGGTTAGTTGCCCAGTGAATAATCCATGTTTAGAATTACATTTTAGCACTCAACTCTCCCTTTTGCTCTCCATTCACTACAGAAAAGTGTCCTGAATGCACTGCTTTTCCATGAATCATTCATTCTTTCATTTTTTTTTTTTCTTGGCTACAATAGCAAAGCAACCCATGGAATTTGGAGTGACTAGTTATTATTCATTTCACTTTCTGTATTTGTGGAGCAAGGGGCTGTCAAAGATAAAGAATTATATCAGTAGCATATTAAGAAGCAGGACCTACATGTCTTTACACTTGTTAAGTAAACAAGTGACAGCAAGGGAAACAGACTGATCACAGTTTTTCTGAAATTTAGAAATTCTGAGGTTTGAAACTGGAAAACAAGACATTTGATGATATGACAACTTACCCAAGCCCAATGCTTTGTGAACTTAATGAGATTTTTTCAATGAAAATGCAAAATCATAAAATGTTACTATTAAATGAAGAACTGATGAGAAGCAATTATTGGAAGCCAGTGTACTTTAAAAGTGGATTGGATTTCAGAAATAGGACCATCAGCCAACATCCCTCATCTTGCTTTGTAATTGCAATTCACAGGCCATCTGAACAATTGTGTGACCCTTGAGAAAAGAATTAGTGATTGCAATCACAGCCTTCTAATCAGGAGTCTTAAAAGGAGCATTACTTGACAATCTTCCTCATACACAGGGTATGCCAACTGATTCTGCAGTTTCTTTCACATATTGTTGTGTTTTAAGTTTGCTAATAATTGTCTAATCTAATTAAATCAAATACAGAGCTTGAAATAGGGGAGCTCAGTAACATCATCTATAGAAAAATGGAACTGAAGGCCTAATTGCCATCACTTTATGAAGCCTGAATTCTTGCAGAAAGTCTATAGTAAACACAAAAATTGTGTCAAGGTAAGAGCTTCATCTCCTGAAACAGTTGAAAATGATGGGGCAGGAATGTTGCATGTAACGCACTATGAAAAATGAATATATTACTTGACTGAGCTTCAGATTTACTTTTGGTGGAATGGGTCTTGTTTTCCCCAGTGTAATAATATTTTTTGCCAGGGTATTTGTTTTTGCAATCTTGTTAGAGGGTATCTGGCTCTGACGCCCAATCTTTCCCTTCTCCTCTGCTCTAATCAGTTGTTCTCCAGTAGAATCCAGAGAGTCATTTATATGGATAAGCACCTGTTGTGAGAAGCAGTTTTACATCAGATATAGAGAAAGAATTTAAGGGACAAATGAATTATTCACTCTAAAGGAAACATAGAGCTGGTTGTAATTTGTAATTTAGCAGGGTATTTTTCTTAAAACCTGCTAGGGATATGAACTCCTTCATTTAAGAAAGGCCTTAAGCATTTCTGGAAGCTTCTGTGTATTTCTTTAGTTGTCAGCTGATTCCATCTCAGTCATAGTTAGGTATATCATGCTGCCTACATTTTGATGTTTCAAGTTTTCATGGAAGCGAGTTCCATGGAAACTGCAAATATTTTTCACTCAAATAGTTGAGTGGATTTACCATTTTCCTGCATTAACATTTAGCAGCTCATATCAAAAGGACTAATGACACAATATAGAATTTGAAAGGATGTCAGTGATTAAATAGCCAAAGGCTTTTTTTAAACGTATGTTTTATAACAAGATTTTGCTTGGGTTGTATATTTGTGTGAATCATAGTTCATTAAAATTGGTTTGTGTCTTATACCCTTTTCTCTTTTCCTAGAAGCGTTGACTTTTGTGTATATCTTTGCAGAGAATGCTCGTTTGCTCTGGTTTTGTGATTTGGAAATACAGCCCTGAAACAACTGGGCTGAGACCACAATTCTCATTTCACTTTGGGCCTTTCTCACATCAGTGGGCAAAATGATTTTTTAGTCACTCCAGTCGACTTGAATCCCAACTACAGTCTCAGGGGTGAAAAGTCAAAGGGTTATCCATTTAGCCATTGAATTCTCCAGGTAGACCTTTGATAACCATTACAATTATTTTATTCTCTCCTCCCTTCTCCAAGCGCTGCTATAGTTAATGTTATGTCAGAATTTCCATTATGATTCATGTTTTTCTGGGATTTAAAATGGAAATTCTTCAGGCAGAAAATGGGCACATATGGTTATTGCAGAAAAGCTGTTGTAAAGCCAATTTGAAGGTGAGCTGCTGAGATTTCATGGAGTTAAAAACACTTGGCCTGTCCCCACAGCTGGAAAAGGGCCATTCCTTTCCTTGGACAGTTTTAATTATCAGCTGCTTGAGTTAATTTCTAGTTCCTTGAAATTTGAATTTATCCTTGTTCTCCTTCTTCCTTCCAAAATGGACAGGACCAAGAATTAGGTATTAATAAAAATAGGCATTTCCATCTTAACTCATGTTTACAACCAAAATTTTGTTTTTTCCCTATGATATAAATATCTCCTCTGACATAAAAGTATTTGTGTTGGAGAAACTGAGCAATTTTGATAAGCATGGTTATAGCTTATTTGTGTCAGAGAGAGTTTGACTGTATATCCGTGCTTTAAGTGGTTTTAGTCTTTCCATGTTGCATTTCCTTGCAAAATTATTAGTTTTAGAAGAAAAGATGACTGGAGAAGGGGTAATAAGTAAAGGAGTATGTTTCAAGACAGTGTTCCTGTGGAATCTGTTTTTTTCCTTTAGATTGATAACTAACCTTTCATTGACTAAAGACTCTGAAGACAAAGCCAACAGTGGGTTTTGCATCTTTTTGTGCGGCTGACGGCTTTCTGTGTCTTTATGTTAAATGTTAAGACTTAGAACATGAAAGTATATACCTGAATAATTAAATCCACATCTAGAGACCACATGGTTGGCACTCAGTAAATGTTTTTTAAATGGATGAAAAACAAACTTAACTAGCAGTCTTTTGAGGTAGAAGCACCTAGGAACACCGACTGTATGACTTCTGCCCCGTATTGACTCCCTTATTTCCATCATGACTTGATATTGGCTGCCAACATGATATATGTGCCTAATATGTTCTCACTAAATCACATAATTTTTGTTTTAAAAAACCAGCACCATTGAGAGAGAGACAATTATATGAAAAGCACTTATTGATGAAGAGGATAACATACAATAGAAGAGCTGGCTAAGCATTTCTGTGATGAAAGCCTATTGTTTACTGAAAGATTCTACTCTTCTTTTACTGGTTTCAATTATTTCCAAGTTGACAAATTGTGATCAATACTCTGTTATTGGTCTGATAATTAACAGATGATGGCCTGTCTCTATGAATAGTAAATGCTGGGTACTAATTAACATTTGTTTTGATTGCTTGGTATTTAGTTGTCAAAGGCAGCTACTATAATGGCACAGAATGTTAGGAGAGGGTTTTTTTTTTGTAGCTTTTGATTGTTATCAGAAATAACTATTTTGTTTATGTGTGTGAAGGGATGGCTGATCTCTATTACTGCTCACTTTAATGTAACTAATCTAAGAACTCGTCTAAAAGCCAAAGTATTTCTAATTAATTTTATCTCTGCCCTCTCAGTTTCAAGGGAGAAAGGATCTGTAATCAAAGTGGAGACAGTGAGATTTCTGAACAAGAACTAAAAGAGCTAAATATGATTGGTAGGAATATCACTGATTTAATTAAAAATTAAGATAATATGGACTCTTAAAAGTTTGAGGGGTTATATGATCTATTTTATAATTAAAAAATAAGTCTTCATATTCTTTTCCATTTAAGGGGGAGTTCACTGCAGTTTCAAGGTATGAAGTTATCTATGGAGATGTCTAATGGGTCACTATTGTAAAATAGAATTGGAGAATTTCCTAGAAAAACCAAGGAGTTGATATTTTCTCTTGCCTGAAAACTTCTCATCAGTATTCTGATGTTCAGAGAGGTACCCCAATTATGAGAAAAGTGTATGGAGTCTGGGTTTAGACTTGGATTCAAACCCTGGCTGTGAAAACTGTTCCCTAGCAATATAACTTTGGACATCGTTTTGGAATACCTATAAAAATGTGACTAACCTATAAAAATGTGACTAATATTTCTCTAGTTGGGTAGATGTAAGGATTTCCTATAAAAATGTGACTTACCTGTAAAAATATGACTAATACTGAGTCAGTGATACCTTCCAACCATCTCATCCTCTATCGCCCTCTTCTCCACCTGCCCTCAATCGTTCCCAGCATCAAGGTCTTTTCCAATGAGTCAGCTCTTCACATTAGGTGGCCAAAGTATTAGAGCTTCAACTTCGGCCTCAGTCCTTCCAATAAATATTCAGGGTTGATTTTCTTTCAGATTGACTGGTTTGATCTCCTTGCAGTCCAAGGGACTCTCAAGAGTCTTCTCCAACACCCCAGTTGGAAGGCATCAATTCTTCAGTGCTCAGCCTTCTTTATGGTCCAACTCTTACATCCATACATGACTACTGGAAACACCACAGCTTTAACTAAACTGACTTTCGTCGGCAAAGTAATGTCTCTGCTTTTTAATGCGCTGTATAGGTTTGTCCTAGCTTTTCTTCCAAGGAGGAAGCATCTTTTAATTTCATAGCTGCAGTCACCATCTGCAGTGATATTGGAGCCCAAGAAAATAAAATCTGCCACTGTTTCCACTTTTTCCCCATCTATTTGCCATGAAGTGGTGGGACTGGATGCCATGATCTTAGTTTTTTGAATGCTGAGTTTCAAGCCAGCTTTTTCACCCTCATCATGAGGCTCTTTAGTTCCTCTTTGCTTTCTGCCATTAGAGTAGTATCATCTGCATATCTGAGGTTGTTGATATTTCTCCTGGCAATCTTGATTCCAGCTTGTGATTCTTCCAGCCCAGCATCTCACATGTTTGTTGCATAGACGTTGAATAAACAGGGTGACAATATACAGCCTTGAAGTACTCTTTGCAAAAAAAAAAAAAAAAGAATTCAGTTTTAATCAGTGTGGGGTTCTCTTCAGAGCTTCAGCAGGTTTGATGAGGTCCCCCCATGTTGGGGAAATCAATCCGCTTTACCATTACCAATTCAAATGTTAATCTCATCCAGAAAAACCCTCCCAAACTTGCCCAGAATGATGTTTAACCAAATATCTGGGTATCGTGTGATCCAGTCAAGTTGAGACATGAAATTAACCATCACAAGGTTTTATTAGAACACCTGGCACATAATTAAGAGAAGAGGCTCTGGGGGCACACTGTGCCCCTTCAAATCCTGATTCTGCCACCGTTTAGCAGGGTGACACCAGGCAAGTTATGTCACCTCGGAGGTCTCAGTTTCCTCATCGGTAAAATGAGGATGGTATTATTACCAGCCTCATTCAGGGTTGTTGTACAGACCAAAGTTGATACATGTTAGGTATGTAGAACAATATCTTCCCTTAGTGGTATGTAAGGTTTCCTGTGACTAGTATCATAAGTATAATAAGTACTGAATAAACCAGTCATTTTATATACTTTAATTTACTCATTCAAGATACTGACTGAAATTTTACCACAAAATTATCTTCTTGATCTGAAATGTTGAAAATGTCATAAATGAGAAAGTCTTATTTTCTAGAATAACAGATAATTTATACAGTTTATATTCATTGAACAGCAATTATGCCCTGTGTAACTCAGGAGGGTTAACACACAGATGTACATAATCACAGGAATGCAAAGGTTGTATTGATTGTTGGCAGATCTTTTTTTGAAAGTACGTTTTGATGGGTTTGAGCATTGAGGATAACTCACAAGGCCGTTTCAGACAAAGACTACATTTTTCACATATCAACTAAGAGAAACTTAAAAATAATATATTTAAGAACTAATCTTTAAGCATGTGTCTTAGTATTTAGTCCAAAAATTGGGTTTCTCTTTTGTGTCTCATTTTTCTTTCCTAACACATCATGTCCTGATGTGTTACAAATTTTAGTCTGTTGGTTGTTCTCAAACTCATTGATTTTTTAAATATCTCAAGACATTTATTTATTCATATTAACTAAAAAAGACACACCACTCTGTGAAATAGTAGTATTATGAAAACTAAACAGTGAGTCAATATTTTAGTAAATATTAAAAAAAAGAGAAGGTTGATCTCTGGTTAGACTAATTTTAAAATACATATGTATTTTATATAACATATAAGGCAATATTATTTATTATATATGTGTTATAGCATATATTATGTGTAGTAAATACTGACACTTTTTTTTTCGGTCAGGGTTTTTCATATTTGACAGCTTGTCCTTTACATCCTTAGGCAGGCTGGGCTTTCTGTTTTCCATCTTCATTTTGCTTTTCCGGTAGGATTTTACTGGCCAACACTTAATTAAAGCTCATTTCCTCTTTTTACGCTCCAGGTATTATTCTGCCACTCCCTTCAAGAACTAATTTGCACGCTGTTTATTTGAGCTGTGAATTTAATCATCTCGAGCCTACACTATTGCAGGATGACTGTAATCAGATGTATTGACTTTTCTTTGGAGCATATTTTTGCCTCCATTGTGTGTTGTTTTGCTAGAATGCTAAAGGCGGTGTTTGTCTGATGGCACATCTTAGTAAAAGCAGTCCCTCCTTTTAAGATAGTGATGAATTTACATTACTTGTTTCAGTAAATGTCTGAAGTTTTAAAATAAAAGCAGTCCTGGAAAGGAGGCTTAAAATATACATGATATATAGGTTTGGAAAAGAAAAAGAGTTGAGCTGGTGCTAGAGTTGGGCTTTTCTGCCCCTCAGTTGAAATAGAATGGGAGAGACTTCCCTGGTGGTCCAGTGGTTAGCGAGTTCAATCCCTGATAGGGAACTCAGATCCCACATGCTAAATGGCACACTCAAAATAAACAGGTAAATACAAATTTTAAAATTTTAGAAAAGAAATAGAGTGGGGTGAATAAACAACCAGCATTCCCCCAACCAACATTTCCGCATTATGTGTACACACATACATATCTGAAATTTCACCTGTATTATGTGAGTGCATGTGAACATAGGTGTTAACATTTATGCAAAAGTCGGGACACTGGCTATTTTGTAGTCTCATCTCCAGAAGAGATTTTAAAAAAATATTGAAAGTAGTGATATAAGCTGAGGAGGATGGAGAAAGAGAGAATATGGTATATGATAATGATGTCAGCTGACACCTTTTGAGAGTTTGTTATGTGCTTATTATTCTCAAATGTTTTACATATATTAAGAGGGATATATTAAGAATTATGAACATTTCCATAGCAGAGGGTGGGATAATGTCCATAATGGCCTGAAAAATGCATCTAAACATTCATCTGCAGCTTTTACAAAGTCAACATCCACAAAGATTAAACAAGGTTCTGCGGATGAGTGAAACAATCCTGAGATTAAAAAAACCCAAATTGAGCACAAGGGTCTGTCTGGCCACCCCTAACTGCAGCTTTGCCCAGAGGTGGTACAACCTTCAATTAACTTTTTTTAATTAAAAAAAAGTTAATTGAAGTATAGTTGATAAGGAGTCATATAATTCATATGATTCCATGTAGTGGAGGACAGAAGAGCTTGGCGTGCTTCAGTGCATGGGGTCGCAAAGAGTCGGACACAACTTAGCGACTCGGCGACAACAACATGGAATATTAGTTTCAAGAGTACAGCACAGTGATTTGATATTTTTATGGGTTATACTCCTTAGAAAGTTATTATAAAATATTGACTACATTTCCTGTGCTGTATGTTTTATCTTATTTTTTTATACCTCGCAGTTTGTACCTCTTAATCCCCCTCACCCCCTTCCTCCTCCCTCCAGCCCTCTCCCCACTGGTGGTGATCACTAGTTTGTTCTCCGTATCTGTGAGTCTTATTTCTGTTTTGTTATATTTTTAAAGAGAAGCCATTAATTAGAATATGTGTACATGAAATCTTGTGATTTGAAATTTCTGGAGATAATTTTTTATAAAAGTCCTTGGTTTCACATCCTGTGAAGGGTGGACCGCATCCACGCAGCCTCCTGTGGTCAGGACTCGGCCTGTGGGTCATCTGCTGCTTGAGCCTCCAGAGAGTTCCCAGTGCAGCATCAGGCTTATGAGAAAATGCTGCATGGCAATCTAAGATCTCCGGTGATTTCTTTGGCTGCTCATTTGACTGTTTTAAAGATCTGCCTGTCCACGATAAGCTGGGGAAAAAGCATCATGGAAATTATGCTTTATACCCAGCAACGCAGTTTCTCCTTTCCTTATGCCTACTCAAACATGTGTAAATCCAAACCCTCAATGATGCTGCTCTGCTCAAACCTTAGGTCCTACTTCTAAGGTGTGGCCAAAATATATTCAAACAACTGACTTAAAATATTATAAATAGTATATCAGTTCTTTAGGTCAATGGGCAGCAACTTTTAGAACTGTCATCCTCTTTCCTTGAAGTAGGAAGAAACAGGTGATTTACTAAGCAAATAGATGAGTCATTTTGAATCAACAGTTATTTATACTAGTTTGTTATTTACATTTTTTAGGTCCATTATTTTGAGTTATTTACATTATTTTGAATGACTTGTATTATTCATCACTTTTATTAGGTAAAATTATTTGCATTTGTTACATTATTATTTGCTTTATTTTATGTTATCTATTCCTTTGTCATTTGCCTTGTTACCTCTTTAAAACAAGTAGGTTCCAGATCAGAGAGTTCTATCTAAGATGTACATCAAAAAAAAACCTGGGTGATTTCCTTCCCCCCTGTAAATATCTAGAGGTGAGACCTCCACATGGGTATTTTGGGAAAAGATCTCAATTTGATATTAAAGTGTTTTTCTGAAACTAACACTAGACCAAATGAGATTTAGATTGTATTTGATTGATTTCCCACTACATTTCATTATTTTTCTTGGATCTGAATTCCGCTAGAACTTACCAACCCATGGGATTCAAATGTAAGGAGATATTTCAATTCAAGTAAAGGAGATAATCTCCTTTTAATTAAAGTATACGCCTCCACTGCCCAGTTGTGGACGAATCAGCTTACATTTTGGATTCCAGCATTTCAGATTCACACAAGCCTAACCTTGACATACTGCAGCTTTCCCCTTCTGAAATTTAGACTTTTTTCTGAATGCTTTATGAGATGTACTGATGGAAGCAGGAAGAACTAGGTGATTTTTAATATGCTCATTTCTTCCTAAGCACTTAGTTGATCTTTTTAACAAAAGAAGCAGAAATTTACACATAAGTAAATAAGATCAAATGAATTGCCTAATGTGGCTGTGACCTGTCTTCTCATAGGAATTTTAGCCTTGATGGCTTTGTTTTTTAAAAAACACATTCAAGGCTTTCTCAACATGAGGCTAACCTTCTGTCTTAATGTTTCTCAATTACCTGTCAGAGCAGTTGGGATCACTCTGAGAAGCCTGCCATTACCTGAGATAAGGGCATGACCTGGGCTTTAAAATTGACTGTGTTAAGTGTGTTGTTTGGTTTGAAAAATAGGAGATTTGTTTTTTCAAGAAACTTTCAAGCATTCACCCTAAAGTGACAGCTCTGGTATTCTTTCTTGGCTTCTTCTTGAAGAAAGCAAGATAATCTTGATTTGGGTCCAAGTCCTGGTTTTACAGTAAGACAAATGGATGTTAAGCCTCTGTTAGTCCAAGAGGCTTCCCTGGTCGCTCAGTCAGTAAAGAATCTTCCTATAATGCAGAAGACCTGGGTTCAATCCCTGGATTGGGAAGACCCCCTGGAGAAGGAAATGGCAACCCACTCCAATATTCTTGGCTGAAAAATCCCATGGACAGAGGAGCCTGGTGGGCTACAGTCCATGGGGTCACAAGAGTTGGGGATGACTTAGTGACTGACCTACCACCATGAGGCAAAGAGAGGGAACCCTACTTTTTGAACCAGAGTTTTGAGAAACCTAAGCACAGACACCTAGGGGAGACATACTCCAGTGCTTGGGGGCTGCATGATGCTCAGACCCCCTGGGTTGGCATGCCTACCTCCTTCCTGAAGCCAGCTCCTTTGGACCAGCCCCCTCCTCCCATGAAGTGTGTATCTCTGGTGTGCTTCTTTTTTTGTGTGTTCATGAAAGTTCCCTGATTTTACTTGCAAAATTATTGAGTGCTGTTATTTTAGATCATGATGCATTTCAAAATACTGTCTCCATCAGTCCTACATCACTTAATATTATTTCTATAATCACTTTGTGTCACCCTGACCTGGAGTACCAATATAGAGAAAGAAAGACACTGATTTGGATCACAGAGTCGTGCCAGGATTTGTTGATTCCATGATGGCTGCAATCAACATTGACATAAAATGCTACAGATAAATCCAGCCAAGTTCAAATGATATATCTCTGACCAAAATTTATTTTAGCTAAATACACACATTTCAACTTTTTTAAATTAAAATATTTCACATGCTTGTAAAAGAATCTTTATACCTTACTATTAGTTTTTAATAAACAAAGGACTATATTAAATTCTTACATTTTTCCATATATCATCTGTATTAAATTATTTCACACTTGAAAATATGGATATTAAATGTTCGCTTTAGCATATTGTTGTATCAGAAAATCTTCGATCAGGTTTAATAGAAGTAAATATGTTCCTAGAAAATTTATTATAGATTCTTTCAAAATGAGTACTGCTTCAAAAAGACTTAAAGTTAGCCTGATACATATATAGTAATCTTTCCTGATAACTGCTAATGTAAGAATAAGACTATAAATAAGTTCAGCTCAGTTCAAAGAAATTTATAATGTAGCTCCCAAGAGTTCTTTCTTTACATCATTGAAGATTTTAGAGCAATAATTTTATACAATAGCAAGAACTTGAATAGCTCTATAGAAATATAATATTTAGGCTAATAAGATATACAAGCATAAATAAACATAACAAATAAGACACATTATTCAATGTAAGGTTATGTTTAGTCTCCAGATTAATCTGTTGTCACAAACAGCAGGATTCCT
This sequence comes from Cervus elaphus, assembly GCF_910594005.1. Taxonomy (NCBI): domain Eukaryota; kingdom Metazoa; phylum Chordata; class Mammalia; order Artiodactyla; family Cervidae; genus Cervus; species Cervus elaphus. The sequence continues at coordinate 31,236,320 of NC_057840.1, forward strand.
TTTTTAAGGCTGAATACTATTCCATTGCATGTGTATACCACATTTTCTTTATCCATTCGTTAGTCAGTGGACATTTAGTTTGTTTCCAGATCTTCACTAGTGTGAATACTCTTCAAGATTCTGACATCAATTATTTTGGATAAATACCCCAAAGTGGGATTGCTGAATCATATGGTAATTCTATTGTTTTTAATTTTTGAGGCAATTCCATACTGTTTTCCATAGTGGTTGCATCAATTTACGTACATACACTCTTACAAACAATTGTTGTGCTTCTTTGATAAAGAAGCTTCAAAAGCCTTTGACTAGATAATTGTTCAGCATTTTCTTGAGTTTCACATTCGTTTGTAGCGGTCTAATAGTTTGACTGAATCCAACAATGACTTCAATATGTAGCATACTGATTTTATTAGGACTAGCATATTCTGAATTGTTGAAATATTTCTGTCTTCAAGAAATATTAACTCAGAAAGTGTTAACCCAGAAAGGCAAACAGAAATGGGTGGTTTGGAGGGTGGTTTTAAATGACTTGTGTTTTTGCTCTTAGTGATAAAGCTTACATGTGTTCTTGGCATGTTGCCGTCCCAGGGGTCTGAGCAGCACACAGTGTTGGATTATAACTGCACAGAAGGGGAAATGGTTGAGTAAGAACCTTGAATATGTGCAGAAACACATATTTTGTATGTTCCTAACCTGAGGGCAGTCAGTGCTTTACCGTAAAACACAACTTTTCCGTGTGTGGACATGTGTGTGTCTTTGCTTCCTTCTTTCTTTTTCTTTGACATGTTCAAAGCTTCTCGTGTTGGCCTTTCTTTGAAAAGGTCTAAAAGATTTTGTATTAGGTTCCTCAAAACTAGATCCTACACACATCTATTTCTAGTGTGTGTATGTGTATTTGTTTATAGAAAAAACAAACAAAGGACTTCCCAGTCCTGGTTTACAAATGTCAATTCTGACAACATCGTTTGAAATACGTAAAATTTGAGTCTGGTTGGAGTGAGTGAGTGAAAGTGAGTGCAAGTTGCTCAGTCGTGTCCAATTCTTTTTGACCCCATGGACTGTACAGTCCATGGAATTCTCCAGGCCAGAATACTGGAGTGGGTAGCCTTTTCCTTCTCCAGGGGATCTTCCCAACCCAGGGATCGAACCCAAGTCTCCTGCATTGCAGGCAGATTCTTTACCAACTGAGCTGCGAGGGAAGCCCTGAGTCTGTTTGGACTCTTTGTCTAATAGATGTCTTTTAAAAAAAGAAAGGTGATTTTTATCTAAGCAAAAAACACAAGAACAACAAAACTATAGTAGTGTTCTGAAACAGCTGCAAGTTTGGTTTCTTGTGGTCCGAGTTGACTTCTTCCTTATTCACACCTGAGCATATTCGTTCTTGTGTGTGTGTGTTTTCTTTCATCTAAGTGCAGTAGTCTGCTATAGGGCCCTAAGCCTAAGGTATTTATTTGTAATTGTTTAGTTGAAATGGTTCATAGTCACAACAAGCCAACAGTAATTTTCACATGACCTGCATGTGTTAAGGAAACTGTCTTGGGGGTTTTGCTGTGTGCTATACAAACCTCGTAATTTCTAAGATATAGAAACTTATTATCTGATGAAAACAAACAAACACAAATCATACTAGGAAAACATTTCAATCCTGATGTTAGAGCTGGAATGGGCTTTGACTTTTCTCCATACTAATTTATCTGAGAAAGCATTTAGACTGACTTTAAGAAAAGCTTTTGGCCTCTCCTGTTTAAGTCGGGGGAAGGAAGAATGCTCTTTCCAGTGGGAGTTAATGAAGTTGGACATTTGGTCATTGGAATGTAACAAAGGCTTCCGAAAGATCAAGATAATGAGGTTTCTTTTTGAAGGCCTTTGCAGGTTTATTTTTAAAGGACAGATAAACAACTAAAAACTATTTTGCCTCTTCAATAAAAGAGTTAAGTTCTTGTTTATCATTTTCCTTTAAAAAAGTAAAAACACCCAAAAACCAAAAAACCAACACTGAGCTTGACTAATTTGACTTGTTGTGGGTAGAGGATATCACTTGTGCTCTATCTGTGAAAGTGCATTTGAAATAAATTTTTAAAATGTGGAGAGACAAGAAAACCATTACTCTAAATTGCTGTATTACTGTAAAAGTAAATTTAAAGGGAATTTTGAACAGCATCAGATACCCCATTATTTTGACAGTCCATCAATTTATGAAAGTAATCTGAGCACACACTTCAGTTTATTAACGATAATTGTTCTGGGGATGCTAACACCCAAGCTTGATAAGATCAATAATAAGTTTATACTTGAATTTGGGCTTACGGTTTAAGTTTAATACAGGCTATTTAACTTACTCCTCAGTTATTCACATGGTACTGTTGTTTAGTTGCTAAGTCACGTCCGACATTTTTGCGACCCCATGGACTGTAAGCCCCCAGGCTCTTCTGTCCATGGGATTTTCCAGGCAAGAATACTGGAGTGGGTTGCCATTTCCTTCTCCAGGTGATCTTCCCGACCCAAGGACTGAATCCACATCTCCTTCATTGCAGGCAGATTCTTCCCTGCTGAGCCAGCAGGGAGGCCCATTCACATCCTCTAAATTGTTCTTACTAGATATGTAAAACATAGCATTTCATCTTTTAAAGTTCAATTTTATTTGAAGCAAATTCATATAGTTATAAGTGATGTTGACTGCTTTTTCATCTTTTGACTACTTAAACATGATATTTTATGTATTTTCATCAGATGACAACTACAGTCTCTTTAATTAATTCGTCCTGCAATTAGTTCATACTGGGCATTTTAGTTGTGACTCAGAGCCCCAGCATGGTAAATATTTGTTGATTCATAAGTGATATGGAGGATGCCTAATTACTGGAGAAAAACTGCCCAAAGATTTGGGAATTTAAAGAGACTATGTACTGCATTTCTCATGGGTGTGGTTTATCATAAGGTGAAATTTTATAAAAGAGATGTTACAGTTAACTTTTGAAATGGATGTCTGGATAGGATTCATGTTTGTTGTTTATTAAATGCTCTTTGTATACAAGACATCACAGATGGGGCTTCCTTGGTGGCTCAGTGGTAAAGAATCTGCCTGCCCATGCAGGAGACACAGGTTTGATCTCTGATCTAGGAAGACCCCACATGCTGTGGAGCAACTAAGCCTGTGAACCACAACCATGGAGCCTGGCCTCTAGAGGCCACGAGCCACAGCTACTGAAGCCCACGTGCCCTAGAGCCTCGCTCCGCAACAAGGGAAGCCTGCGCACCACAACTAGATCGCGGCCCCCACTCGGCACGATGGAGAAAGCCCATGCCCAGCAACAGACCCAGTGCAGCCTGAAATGAACAAATAATTTTTAAAAAATTCACAGAGGGCAAGGACCTTGCCCAGAGGCACATAACTAATATGTAGAATAGAGTCAAAATCCAGATCTAACACCTTTTCAGCTGTGTAACACTGATGATGAAAAATGGCTAGATTACTGGAGCATTTACTATTCTCCCAAACTTAGTTTCTAAATAGAGTTGTGTACCTCTTTATTAGCCGTGTGACTTTAGCCAAGTTCCTCAGCCTCTCTGAGCCTTGGGCATCACATCTGTAAAAGGGGGATAAACATTATTATGATGATTAAGTAAACTTAACATTTGTGAATAATTAGAACGGTTACTGACATACAGGAAGTGCTAAATAAGTGTTTAAGTGAAATCCCCATAAATATTTCTCAGGTAAAATTTTTGTACAACTGACAAAAATGATTGTTTTAAATTATAATGAGTAGAAGATGATCCTTGAGATGAAAAGAAGAAAGTAGGATTCCTTATACTGAGAGAGAAGTGATATTTTTATAGCTCACAGGTTTCTGTGGAAAAGAGTATCAGCTGAAATAAGTGACCCAATTTCTTCCACAACAGCAACAAAAATTATAAAGGAAAAAAGATAGGAGAGAGGAAAGCTAGATTAAAAGAGTCAAAGAGACAGAACAATCACAATGTATGGACTTTATTTGAATCCTCATCTAACTAAACTGCAACAAAAAGTTGTGAGAGCTCAGAAATATAAACATCAGTTGTCTGTTTGATAATGTTTAAGAACTGTTATTAAAATTTAAAGTGTGATAGTTGTGTTTTTTTCAAGAGTTCCTAACTTTTAGAGATACACACACAAATATTTACAGATGAAATTTACAGAGAATTTTATTAGAAATAACTGTTCATGCCTCTGTGTGTGTGTGTGTGTGTGTGTGTGTGTGTGTGTAGAAATAGAGATGAAATAAGGCTGTTCAAGAGTTAAGTAGTTGAAACTGGCAGGTAGGTAAGATACATGAAAGTTCATTATACTATCTTCTCTAATTTTGTACATGTTTGAAATTTATAGTAAAAAATATCTTAAAACAGAAAAAAGAAAGGAAAAAGTCTTTACTGGAAAAACTATTCTCAAGAGTTGTTGCAGTGAATAATATTAATAGTATCTGACACCCGCAGAGTGCTATAGATGAATTATCTCATTTAATCTTTAAGACAGCTCTGTAAGGTAAGTCTGATTTTTATAATCATTTAGAAGATAATAACGTGGACTCAGTCTTAACTTCCTGAGGAGACTGATGTCTAAGTGAAGCAGAACCCTTCCAAGAATTGTTGTCCAGACTGGCCTCATCAATGGTATTTTAACACAGTGCTCGCTGTCTAGCGGGACTTCATGTTAATCATGTCCACTTTGAGTGTTCCTAGTGCCTTAGAAGACTAGGTCAGGTTAATGGGAATATAGACTGCTGTAGCCGCTATGGAGAACAGTATGCAGGTTCCTCAAGAAATTAAAAATAGAACTGCCATGTTGTTGTTTAGTTGCCAAGTTGTGTCAGACTCTTTAGGGACCCCATGGACTGTGGCCTACCAGGCTCTTCTGTTTATGGGATTTCCCAGACAAGAAGACTGGAGTGAGTTGTCATTTCCTTTTCCAGGGGATCTTCCCAACCCAGGGATTGAACCAATATCTCCTGCACTGGCAGGCATATTCTTTACCACTGAGCCATCTAGGAAGACCCAGAACTACCATATGATCCAGCAGTTTCATTTCTGGGTATTTATCTGAAGAAAACAAAAACACTAAATCAAAAAGATACATGCGCCCCTGTAAATTACAGCTTTTTATATGATATATATGAAAACAACTAAAGTGTCCACTGATGGATGAATGGATAAAGAAATTTTGGTATGTATATGATGGAATACTGGTAAGCCATAAAAAAAGAAATTCTGCCACTCGTGGCACTGTGGGTGAACCTTGAAGGAATTATGCTAAGTGAAATAAGTCAGATGTAGAAAGACAAATACAGTTAGGATAAATTCTTAAAATACCCATCTTTCTCACTTCTGCTTCCCTCCCTCTGTTTTCAAACTTGGTTAAAAATTAGAAGTGGTCTCCTGGGCCATCTGGACTCTCTCAGATCTCAGCTTTCTCAATTTAATGGATGGCTATGATGGAGTTAAGGAAATGGCAACCCACTCCAGTATTCTTGCCTGGAAAATCCCATGGATGGAGGAGCCTGGGAGGCTGCAGTCCATGGGGTCGCAAAGAGTTGGACACGACTGAGCAACTTCGCTTTCACTTATGATGGAGTTAAAACAGTGGAGGTAAAGTCACCTGGCTCTGTTGTGTGCTGATTCCACACACACATGCTAGATTATTTCTAAGGCCTGCAGTGGTTCAAGTGATGGGGTTTTGTGTTCACTTTCCATTTTGCTTTAGTGCATTTTGCCAAGTAGAGTAATCTGTAGTCTGCAAATACAGAAATGATCATGGTTGAAAGGGAAATCTCAGATGAGAATGCAGTAAGAGAGAAGGCACAAACTTAGCTGAGTGAGGTAGAAAGATGCAGAAGGAGCCAGTCAGATGTCTTTAAGAATGAATGATGGAAGACCTCAGAAGGTTTGTAATGAGCCAAAGGTGGGAAAAGGTGGATTTTAGAAATGAGGGATAGATACTTGATATTCACTGTGGTAACTGGGAATCAAGGTCTAGTACATTTTACCAAACATCTGGAACACAAAGCAGAAATCACTGGAAGCTGGCATGAACTCACCAAGAAAAAGGCATCCAAAATAAAGCAAATTTCCTTTATATTGGGATTACAAGACTAGGTCCTGGGGCTGCAACAACCCTGCACTGAAATGAGAATTTCAGTGTTCATGTAACATACTGTCTCAATTGATCCACTAGGGCAACATTTAATATATGTCCACAGCTTCTTGAAGGAAATGGCAACCCACTCCAGTACTCTTGCCTGGAAAATCCCATGGGAGGAGCCTGGTAGGCTACAGTCCATGGGGTCGCAAAGAGTTGGACACGACTGAGCAACTTCACTTCACAGCCTCTTAAGCACCATAATAAAAGAAAGATCTGCTCTGCTCTGGGTACCAATGTTTTAGAGAGATGCTGACCATGAAGATGACATAAAATCTGGAAATCTTAATTCATGAAGTAGTTGAATGGGTCTGAGATGTTTAGCTTGAAGAAACAGTTCCTGGTAGGATACATGAACACTATCCTACAATGTTTGGACATGGGGAGAAGGAGAAGAGAAGGTTTGGGAGAAATGCTACCACAGGGATTCAAGAGAACAGTGAAGGGTAGGGCAGGGAGTTCTGTTTCACTGTGGTCCAGGTCAGAAATGGCAAAGGCCTACCATCAGAGGCTGACTCTGCACGTGGTGTGGAGGATGTTGTATAGGGGATAAAGGCAGTGGGCTTGCTGACCAACAATCAGGAAAGCTAGGGTTGAGGGGACATTCTTTTGGACTTTACCCAATAGGATATGACCTTTCCTTCTAAATCTTGATTTATGGCACTCAAGGAGTAATTTTGGCTTGTATTTTGATGCTTTTTTAACCCATCTTACCATCTCTATTTATAAGCCATAGATAGGAGCTCTGCTTTATTCATCTTGTATTCCTAAGCTACTGGGTTGATTGTCAGCATCGATTTAGTTGAATCATTTGTAAAACAGCACTAGTATAGGTTAATGCATTACATAAAAATGTTAAGTCTGATCATAGGTTGTTTACCTTGTTTTTGTGTTAGACATTGTTACCCTCTTATATTTTCCTTGTAAGACCATTTTCAGATAGCCATTGAATTTTTAAAAGTATGTTTGGTTTGTGTTTTCATTTTTCTTCTGAAAAGACAAAGATCAAGGGGGGAATGCTTGGACTTTAAAAAAATATGTCTCTGCTTGGGCACAATTCTGGCCTCTTTTGACTTAATTACAGCAGACAAGTTGCTCTTCATAACTAGAGGACAAAAATTCTTTATCCTTTTAATGCCCCAATTGTCATGTTGAAGTTTCTCCCCAACTCAGTTAGGAGTGATATGTTCTCGTTTTCCTGTTGACTCAGACAGTAAAGAATCCCCCTGCAATGTAGGAGACCAGAGTTCAATCCCTGAATCAGGAAGATCCTCTGGAGAAGGGAATGACTCAGTTCAGTTCAGTCACTCAGTCATGTCTGACTCTCTGGGACCCCATGGCTTGCAGCATGCCAGACTTCCCTGTCCATCACCAACTCCTGGAACGTACTCAAACTCATGTCCATGAAGTCGGTGATGCCATCCAACCATCTCATCCTCTGTTATCCCCTTCTCCTCCCGCCTTCAATCTTTTCCAGGCTCAGGGTCTTTTCCAATGAGTCAGTTCTTTGCATCAGGTGGCCAAAGTATTGGCGTTTCACCTTCAGCATCAGTCCTTCCAATGAATATTCAGGACTGATTTCCTTTAGGCTTGACTGATTGGGTCTCCTTGCAGTCCAAGGGATTCTCAAGAGTCTTCTCCAACACCACAATTCAAAAGCATCAATTCTTTGGTGCTCAACTTTCTTTATAGTCCAACTCTCACATCCATACATGACTACTGGAAAAACCATATTTTGACTAGATGGACCTTTGTTGGCAAAGTAATGTCTCTGTTTTTTAATATGCTATCTAGTTTGGTCATAACTTTTCTTCCAAAGTGCAAGCGTCTTTTAATTTCATGGCTGCAGTCACCATCTGCAGTGATTTTGGAGCCCCCCAAAATAAAGTCTGTCTCTGTTTCCACTGTTTCCCTATCTATTTGCCGTGAAGTGATGGGACCCGATGCCATGATCTTAGTTTTCTGAATGTTGAGTTTTAAGTCAACTTTTTCACTCTTCTCTTTCACTTTCATCAAGAGGCGCTTTGGTTCTTCTTCGCTTTCTTCCATAACAGTGGTGTCATCTGGATATATGAGGTTATTGATATTTCTCCTGGCAATCTTGATTCCAGCTTGTGCTTTATCCAGACTGGCATTTCACATGATGTACTGTGCATATAAGTTAAATAAGCAGGGTGATAATATACAGCCTTGACGTACACCTTTTCCTATTTGGAACCAGTCTGTTGTTCCATGTCCAGTTCTAACTGTTGACCTGCATACAGATTTCTCAAGAGGCAGGTCAGGTGGTCTGGTATTCCCATCTCTTGAAGAATTTTCCACAGTTTGTTGTGATCCACACAGTCAAAGGCTTTGGTGTAGTCTATAAAGCAGAAGTAGATGTTTTTCTGGAACTCTCTTGGTTTTTTGATGTTCTAACGGATGTTGACAATTTGATCTCTGGTTCTTCTGCCTTTTCTAAATCTAGTTTGAACATCTGGAAGTTCACAGTTCATGTACTGCTGAAGCTTGGCTTGGAGAATTTTGAGCATTACTTTACTAGTGTGTGAGATGAGTGCAATTGTGTGGTAGTTTGAACGTTCTTTGGCATTGCCTTTCTTTGGGATTGGAATGAAAACTGACCTTTTCCAGTCCTATGGCCACTGCTGAGTTTTCCAAATTTGCTGGCATAAATTGAGGGAATGACTACTCCACTCCAGTATTCTTACCTGGAGAATTCCATGGAAAGAGGTGCCCGGTGGGCTGCAGTCCACTGGAGTCACAAAGAGCTGTACATGACTGTCACTTCACCTTCAATGTATTCTCACCACAGTAGGTTTTCAGAAAAATGCAGATTTATCCCAATCATCAAATCTGATTAAGAGGAGCCTTTGAGCTAGAGTCTATAACGTGATGGGGAGAAATGTGTTCATGGCTCAAGATCAGTCTCCTTATGCATGTGTAGTTGTAGAGGTGGGATTATTCAAGAATACAGTTTGGATTACAATCAGATTCTACCACCCACCAGCTTGTGACCTTGGGCAACTTACTTAAACTCTTGGAATCTCAGTTTCCTCATGTGTACAAGAGAAATAGTACCTACCCCATATGGTTGTGATGATGTTTGAATGACTTATATATGAAATACAGCAGCGCCTGGGTAGTAGGTGCTACATTAAGTGTTTATTTTATAATTATTATTCTCAAAACTAGTGAAAGGACAGATGAAAAAGGGAAAGAAGCAATGAAAGAAAGGAGGGGAAATAGATGACTGACAATATTATCCAACTTTTCATCTCTACCAGGAGATGAAGTCCAAGGAGCATTGACAGATGATAATTCCCTGGAAAAATAAATTCCAGCATTTGTACAAACAGCCATTGATTCATTATTCGGCCAGGGATCGAACCAACTGGATGGCCCAGACAATCAGTGGTTTGCCCTGGCAGTACAGTTAAGTCAATGGATGGCTACTAAGCTACTCTTCATCTATTGATTGTTGTTTATTTAAAGTCTGAGGCCCTTCTGTCTCCACTGCATTTTAGTTAATGGCACTTAATAATATCTTTATGCTAATAACCTCAACTTGCTGACATTTTGAGATATATCTCTTTGGCTTCTATATTATAATTTTCTTTGATAACCAAGTTTTGAATAACACATTGTGTGTGCTACTGAATAATTGGTATTAATAGAAGCAAAACTATAACTGTGCAAAGGAATCTTGTTAGGGGTAAAAAAACCTATATTGCATCTTATAAGTTTGATAGAGATTGAATGAATATGAGTTTATTTTAGGCAGTTTATACCAAAGTGCCTAATTTAATAAGACAGATAAGTGGTGTATGATAGCCATGAATGACAAAGAAGCCAGAGGCACCTTGAATTATATTCAAAGGAATATACTGACTGAAAATAAAAGGAAAAGATACTCAGATGACACCACCCTTATGGCAGAAAGTGAAGAGGAACTAAAGAGCCTCTTGATGAAAGTGAAAGAGGTGACTGAAAAAGCTGGCTTAAAACTCAACATTTGAAAAACTAAGATGATGGCATCCGGTCCCATCACTTCATGGCAAATAGATGGGGAAACAATGGAAACAGTGAGAGACTTTATTTTCTTGGGCTCCAAAATCACTACAGTTTGTTAGTGCAGCCATAAAATTAAAAGACGCTTGCTCCTTGGAAGAAAAGCTACCACCAACCTAGACAGCATATTAATAAGCAGAGACATTACTGACAAAGGTCCGTCTAGTCAAAGCTATGGTTTTCCTATAGTCATTTATGGATATGAGAGTTGGACTATAAAGAAAGCTGATTGCTTAAGAATTGATGCTTTTGAACTGTGGTGCTGGAGAAGACTCTTGAGAGTCCCTTGGACTGCAAGGAGATCCAACCAGTCAATCCTAAAGGAAATCAGTCCTGAATATTCATTGGAAGGACTGATGCTGAAGCTGAAACTCCAATACTTTGGCCACCTAATGCAAAGAACTGATGCATTGGAAAAGACCCTGATGCTGCGAAAGATTGAAGACGGGAAGAGAAGGGGATGACAGGATGAGATGATTGGATGGCATCACCGACTTGATGGACATGAGTTTGAGCAAGCTCCGGAAGTTGGTGATGGACAGGGAAGCCTGGAGTGCTGTAGTCCATGGGGTCACCAAGAGTCAGACGTGACTGAGTGACTGAACTGGAAAGGAAAAGTTACAAGAGCATCTTGGCGTGATGCTTATAACCATTTGCTATGATTAATGCAAGGAATGTTGTAATCCCCAAAATAGAAAAGTGATTTTTCTTTCCTGTTCCTAAACATAAGTGAATGTTTCTGTGCATTTATGTGTTTCTTGGTATATATTTACAAAAAGCAATTACATCCAAATTTTCTCACATAAACCTCCTAATTGTCTCATTGTACTAATTGTTGTCATTCAGGCTCTTGATAAATTTATTCTTTTCTTTCCTCTTCTTATGCCTGATCTGCTGCTTGTGTTTCATGTTTCTCACTAGACAGGAACTGTTTTGTTATGGTATAAAATAAAATACATCAAGGTGTTTGGCAGATATGGGTGCTTTCCTGTTGGAGGAGGAGACATAGAATTTTGTATTTGTCTTATTCATTTGAGCTGCTATAACAAAATATTATAGACTAGCTGGTTTATAAATAACAGACATTTATTTCTCAGAGTTCTGGAGGCTAGGAATTCCACGATCAATACACGAGCAGATTCGGTGTCTGGTGAGGACCCACTTCTTAGTTCATAGATGGCATCTTTTCTCACCAGTGGTTAGGGACAAGGGATCTTTTTGGAGTCTCATTCATGTGGGCCTTACCCTCATGACTTGATCACCTCCCAAAGATCCTACCTCCTAATACCTTTTAGGGGTTAGGATTTCAAGATATGAGTTTGGGGCTGGGAGCACAAACATTCAGTCCATAGCAGTATTCAACAGAATTAACAGAAAACAATCTCTACCTGCTTAGAGACAGAGACCCATTGACTGTGTTGAGGAGTGGGGTTTTTTCTTAAGCAAAATAATTGCTTGTTAGGACTCAAAATATAAATATGAGGTTATGGTAGATCTTCCATGCATAAGCATAGATTGCATATATTCTTCTTTAAATAACATAGCAATGCAGAATGAGCTTTTTTGTTAAATAAATGCACATAAAAGACTACATTTCTTAAGAACAATATATATCATTTATTGGCTCCATATTCTCAGTGTGAGTTATTATATTATTAATTTATCTTACCCACTTCTTTTCTTTCCCCCTCTTCTCCTCTTCCCTTTTCTCCCTCCACCTCTCTCCCTCCCCACTTCTCTTCCAGTGATCTGTCTCCTGGCTTCCTTTCTCCCTCAAGAGTAGAATTGCAATGATCCATAACTTCTCTGACTGCATCTGCTATTACCTTTCCTCTGCTCACTTTGCTTCAGACTGTGTTCTTACATTTTGGTGTAATCACAGTAAGTGCGAAGGGGAGGGAGTTGTCAATACACAGATGACCATTTTACCCCAGCCTCAGTTTATGACCAAAAAGGTCTGAGAAATTGCATTTCTGTTGAAGTTTCCTGCCTTGCTGCTGTTGGGCAGGGAGAGATATATCTCTGCGCCAACTCACCGACCTCGTTTCTCTCCCTGGAACACAGCAGGATAGTCCCCACCTTAGGGCTTTTGCACTTTTGAATCCCTCTGCTTGGCAGGGCTTCCCTGGTGGCTCAGAGGGTCAAGAATCTGCAGGCAATGCGGGAGACCTGGGTTTGATTTCTGGATTGGGAAGATCCCTTGGAGGAGGGCATGGCAACCCATTCCAGTACGCTTGCCTGGAGTATCCCCAGGGACAGAGAGTCTGACAGGCTACAGTCCTTGGGGTCACAAAGAGTCATATACAAGTGAGCGACTAAGCACACTGCTTGGAAAGCTCTTTCTCTGATATCCTTCAGGTGTGTTCTAGAATGTTCTTTTCTCATGAGGGTTTTTTAGGCCACTGGGCTTTAAGTTGCAACTCCCTCTCCCTACAATACTCCCTGTCTTCCAGTTATTCTTCACCCATTTAGCATGCTATATACTTTATAGTGTTTTTTCCTCCATCATCTACCTTACTAGAACATAAGCATCCAAAATGTAGGGATTGTTTATATTCGGTTGGTATGTTTCCTGTTGTATCCTTGGCACCAGGAATAGTTCCAGGTACTCATAACCTCAACAAATACTTGCTGAAGAAACGAATGATCAAGATTAAGATTCTGTAACAGGGTTCCAAGAGAATTGTTGAAACCTCAAAAAATGGCACAGTCAGTGATGGCTCTAATTAATGCATGCTGAAGGCTCAGTCCTCTAAGAGTTTAGAGAAAATCTTTTGATTTTCGGGAGCATATATCCTGAGAGAGGTGAGATTATTAAGCCCTGTAAAGAAATTGATCAAACCAGATGACTGAAGCCCAGCCCTATGATGGATGCAAAAGAATTAAGGTTTCTGCTAGACAAGAGAAGCTCACTCTCCCTTTGCCAAGAACTTTCTTTTTTCTTTGTCCTTGGATTCGTGGGCAATATTTTTATTACTGTTCATTTTTCCCATAAAATATCTGAGGTGATTTACAATAAATAATTTATAAATGCATATAATAAATAAAAGAGGGTGCATGAATAATTTTACAAAGTCTGGAAATATAATACAGAGATGATTATAAATGTCAATAGAAACTATCATTATATATTAGATATCAATTGATTAGATTTTATTGTAGTCCTGTGTCATAACTTTGAAACAAGCTACATCCATGGCTCTCTTCTTTAAATTTTTGATATAATAGAAATAATAGTGTAAGAACTTACTTTTGTATCATTCCTTATGTTTCTGTGGGAAAACTGAGGGTAAAAGCACCTGGTTCTTAAATCTAGATTTTAAATCTTCTCTGTAATGCCTTTCTAATAAGTGCAAAATTCAACTCATATACCTTTGATTTAAAAATAAACTGGTGCCTTAATAAAAAACACAAGGAAGACTGAGATACTAAGTCTCAACTAGTGCAATCATGTTTCCTTTTGATATCAGTTCTCAGTCTTTTTTAGTTACTTTTTTAACTCCTGAAATGTAATGCTAGTAATATGATGTTTTTTTTGTCTGTGATTTATATACTTATGAAAATTTCAATATATTGCTGTGATGGCAATTTTTGGAAAGCCAAAAGAAATATTCATTATTCCATCATCATTTGCAGTAATCTCTCTCAAATCCTTTTCTGGAATTGATAAAGATATTTTTCAAGGCTTGCAAGTAATAATTATAGTATTGAAAAAAAATGACAGCTTGTATGTGGTAACTGTGAGCTGTGTACTTTTATTGGAAACATGCAAATCAGGACTCAGAGAGGACTGCATAATAATAGCCTTTAATTATGTCCTATTTCCCTGAAATTGATTTGTGTTTACATATACTCACACTGAGGATGACACTATAGAGGGTCCTCTGGTGACTCACTGGTTGGATCTGACCTTCTGACAGGCTCAGTTAACATGGGAATGGATAGAGGCAGCTATGCTACTGGAAGAGACCTCAACACTTAGGCATTTCTCCAAAGAAATATGTTAAGAGGCAATTTGAAGCATGTTGGAATTTGTTTGGAATCCAGATTCTGCTTTTAGAGCTACTTACTATGTACTTAAGGAGTTTCTCAGACAATTGGAAGCAATTTGTGGGTTACTGCATTTATTTTTGCCTTTCTGCCCTATAGCAGTAAACTGTCAGAATATAACAGGATTAGAATGTGATGCTTGTTTCATTTGATTTTACAGAGAATATGACCAATTTAACTTTGAAAAAGAAACATAACAGTCATCGCATTTGCTTCAGCGTTAACCCTGTTATCAGTGTTGGTTCTGACATTCAGAAAGTCAGGGCTTCTTTCCTTTACTGCATACCTCTTAAAGATGCAAACATACATTCACAGGGAAATGCAGTGTGCACGGGAGGCAGGTCCTGGGAGGTCGGAGAGGAATTATTCTGGACCTAGTTCAGTCCATGGGGTCACAACGAGTCAGACATGACTGAGCAACTTTCACACTCACAGTGCTTACCAGGCCATATGCATACTGTGAACAAGTTATCAACACACACACACTCCTTTCTATAGTTACAGCTGCTTTGCTCTCGTTAGTACAATAGAGTCATCACTCAGCATGCAGGAGAAATTGGTTCCAGTACCCCCACCCCCACCCTTGGCCCATGCTACAAAATGTAGCAAATGTACAAAATGTAGCAAAATGTACAAAATGAGTGCTCAGCCAGTCCTACTCTTTGTGACTCCCTGGAATAGAGCCCTCCTCTGTCCGTGGAATTTTCCAGGCGAAAATACTGGAGTGGGTTGCCATTCCCTTCTCCAGGGGATCTTCCCAACCCAGGTATTAAACCCGAGTCTCCTACATTGGCAGGCAGATTCTTTACCACTGAGCCACCTGGGAAGCCCCTTAAATCACCTCTAGGTAAAATATACCGAATACAATGTAAATGCCATGTAAACAATTTTCTGCAAGAAGCAAGTTTTGCTTTTTGGCACTTCAGGGAATATTTTTTTGGAATATTTTTAATCTGCTTTTGGTTGAATCCATGGGTGTGGAACTTGCTGATATGCATGGTGAACTGTACTCTCAGTTTTCAAGAGTGTGGTTGAGGAGTGCGAAAGTAATCTTAAGCATAAAATATAATATATGGTAACTACAGTCACTGGTACTCTAACTTTTGATGTCTTTTTTTTTTTTTTCCTAGAAAGTGGGAAAATGCAGAAAATTGCTCTCCAGGATGGAATGAGTTTTATGTTAAAGATATGAAAGGCAAACTCTATCTTCTAACTGCAATTCTGTACCATCACCTCCTGTATCATGCCGGAGGCCTGCCTGAGTCAGTGGTGTTTAAGCGTATGCTTTCCCACTCCTCATATCAATCACATGAAATCCCAGACTTTGGGCGTAGAACTTAACCTGGAGGAGTTAAAGATCATTGTGTCAGTAATTCTTCCTGAAAGCAGTCTGTGCATAGAACATTTCATTCTTACGGGGACCATCGGGAACGCTAAAAGGAAACCCAGTGTTTCAGAGTTCATAATTAAACTGTAGAAATGGGGCTAATGTAAACAAAGATATTTAACCATAAAATATAAATGCTGTTACTGACTTAGTTCTAAAACCATCATTCTTTTTCTTCTCTATTGAATGCTTCCCATGTGAAACTAGTCTGCTTGAGCGAATAATAGAAATTTGTCTAACAATGGGACTATTTCTCAAAACAGTTTTGGAACCTATATCACATTTTTGAGCATTTGGTTAGACTGAAAACCATGTTTTTTGTTTTTTTTTTTTGTCTTTCTCTGTCTGATTTATTTCACTTAGTATAAATACCCTCAAGGTCCTTCCATGTTGTTGCAACTGGTAGGATTTCCTTAGTTTTTTTTTTTTTTTTAGTTGGAGGCTAATTACTTCACAACATTTCAGTGGGTTTTGTCATACATTGACATGAATCAGCCATGGAGTTACACGTATTCCCCATCCCGATCCCCCCTCCCACCTCCCTCTCCACCCGATTCCTCTGGGTCTTCCCAGTGCACCAGGCCCGAGCACTTGTCTCATGCATCCCACCTGGGCTGGTGATCTGTTTCACCATAGATAATATACATGCTGTTCTTTCGAAACATCCCACCCTCACCTTCTCCCACAGAGTTCAAAAGTCTGTTCTGTACTTCTGTGTCTCTTTTTCTGTTTTGCATATAGGGTTATCATTACAATCTTTCTAAATTCCATATATATGTGTTAGTATGCTGTAATGTTCTTTATCTGAAAACCATGTTTTGAGCCAAAGAACTATTATAATAAGATAATCTCTGGTCTTAACCAATGTGCTTGTGTCATATAGAATTCCTTAAGGGTTGAGATAGCTTTTAACATTTTGACATCTTAACACTGATTTGGGTTGTGTGGTACTGCATGTAGCATGTGCAGAAGGTGGGATTTTCTCCTTCAACAAAACCAGATATCAAGAAACAAAACTTGCTCTTCAGTTTTTTTTTTTTTTAATTGGAAGTTGTTTTTGTTTTATTTACTTATTTTTGGGGGGGTATAGTTACCTTACAGTGTTTTGTTAATTTCTGATGTACAATGAAATGAGTCAGCTGTATGTTACACATAAATCCCCCTCCCTCTTGGAGTTCCTTCCCACCCACCCCACCTTAGTGTTCAATTATATTAATAATTTTGATACATGTGTTTTGGATCCTGAGGATGTAGGAGTTTTCCAGTAAAGGCTTTGAATATTTTATATCTAGGTATACTTTTTAAATTTTTAAAATTTTAAAAAGTGGATTTTAACCTACTTCTTTTTGAAAATGAAAGAAAATGATCTATTGTAATTTTTTTTTTTGTTATTCAAAATACCCAGCATAATGTTTTCCAAAGTTTTTCTCATAACATAGTTCCTTTCAAAACAAGTGAAATTAGTTTTAACTCTACCATGTAGGAGTCATTTGATTTTGATCTTAGTTTTCTCATGTGTAAAAAGAGGAGGCTGGACTGAATGAACATGAATATCCTAATATTTATCATTTTCAACCCTAATATTTATCATTATTTCTTCTTTGCTTAAATTTAGGCCCTTAGCCACCATTTATGTCTTAATTAAATTAATGGGATCTTCAACATTTTTCACATTTTTCTGAATGAATCTCAAAGACTGACCAGATTATCATTTTGTGTAGCAACATAAACAGGTTCCATAACTTAAAAAAAAAAATTTCTTAGCACCAAAATTGTGACTCTCAACCCTCTTTCATTCCTAGAAGCTAATTTTATCATGTCAAGGGGATATACTGAAGATTTATTGCACAGAACTCAACATTAATTTTTCCCTTTTAGTGATCGCCCGTTTTTGTTCTGACATGAAGCACTATTCACCGCAGCTGTTAGCGTATGACAGTTGACTGGCTGAACTTGGAAATACTACTTGCTGCTTGTTGAAACATGTTGCCATATATTCTTGCTGCAATGTGATTGCTCTTCTGCTTTCACAAGCTATTCAGGAAGAAAATTAGTCTCATTTCTTTATAGAGACACTTTGCATAAACATTCAGTCATCATTTATCTACAAATCATATAAAGTTAAATGTAATCAATTACAGTTGTATGGCAGTATTCAGGGTGCTGCTATAGAGGTGTCCTTGCTGCCAATGGCTGAGATTTGATAGCATCGTATCAGGGACCCTCATTCATTTGCAGCTGGGATTCCTTGATATGAGAATGTAGTGACATGTTTTTATGGGTATAAATACTCACAGATGTCCCCATTCTCTCTGAGTGGTTTGGATGCCATTTTGAGACTAGTTAGAACCACCCCCCCGCCCTCCCCCCACACACACACTATTTGGTGTATGGACAGAATTATGTTACATATTAGCCAACACCAGTGTAATCCAAAATTCATTTATACATTTGGCATCAATTCTGGTTGTTCAGTTTTCTACTGTTGTTTGTATCACAGCAAGAGATTCTATTTAAGAGTCACTGATGTTTGTAGATGTATCATTCAAGGAAGTGGTGTGTGAATGGGTTGATAAGAATTGCTTCCACTTATAAGAAATTAGTGACCAGGGCTGGACATTTTTTAGCCCTCAGAAATCTTGAGAAATTGTATTTCCTTATTTATTGATAAGGAAATTTGGGAAACTTTTTTTTTTTTTTGGTAAAATAAAGTAGAAAATAGTCTCTCCCTTTCCATCCCCAATATTTTTTCTATCTAGAGTGACTTCTTGGTAAATACTAACCTTAAAAAAAAATTACCAAAGCAAGCCGTACTGTCAGTAAGACCAGTGACTTTTTCATTTGATTGAATGAAATCTTAACAAAATTATTGGTTTAGACAGTGTTTGGCTCTATGATTTGTTGTTTAGTTGAGGAGAAATTGTATGCACCACTGCATAGCGACAGTCTGGATATACACACTTTCAGAAGCTTTGCTCAGTGACAGAATGGGGTAACATAGTCATAATTTATAGTCACTAATATGAAGATGTTATATCAATTACCTAAGAAAAATACCCTACTGGATTTATATCCTTTAGTTATTAAAAAGTGGCAGCTATCTTAAATTAGTTATAGAAAATAAAGAATTTAGCAACAGAAATTAATCACTGTCATGATCCGTACACAGACTCTGAGTTACAGCGCTCTGCAAAACATTTGTTTGGAAAAAGGAAAATTGCTATTATGGTCACCTTAATAGAAACAGACAATCAAACAAATCTTAATTTAAAAAATTTCATGCAGTCATAAATCATAATGGCATTGAGATTTAAGGCTGAAAAACCAACTTCATAAAGAAATGAGGCATGCCAAGGAGAACCAGTTACCCAGACTGGTGTATTCCTGTCCCCCCATCCTATTAGTTATGTTGCAAATGTTATGACACGTTAGCCCCAAGCAAAACTGTTCATTTTGTGGTAAAATGCAACCATCTCCTTAATGTATTTTCCTACTGTTGGCTTCCCCAGTCTCCTCCCATCCATTCTCCATCCAGCCAATAGAAGGAAAGCTTTAAAATGTAAGTAGAGTCATGATATCCCCCCATTCAAAACGCAGTAGTGCCTTCCAGTTGCAGTTAGGATTCTGTCCAACCCATCAAATAACCTGATCTCACCTTCTGCAACCTTCCTCCTATGTGCTGGCTGCCTTTCACTTCCTTGAATATTCCTTACCTCCTCCTGGGGTACTCAGAGAGAGAAGCCAGAGTGATATCTGATCTGTTGGTCAGTCTCTAAGTTGTGTCCCAATCTTTGCAACCCCACGAACCGCAGCACTCCAGGCTTCCCTGTCCTTCACTATCTCCTGGAGCTTGCTGAAACTCATGTCCATTGAGCAGGTGATGCCATCTAACTATCTCAGTCTCTGTCACCCGCTTCTCCTCCTGCCCTCAATCTTTCCCAGCATCAGGGTCTTTTACAAGGAGTCAACATTTCACATCAGGTGGCCAAAGTATTGGAGTTTCAGCTTCAGCATCAGTCCTTCCAATGAATATTCAGAGTTGATTTCCTTTAGGATTGACTGATTTGATCTCATCGCTATCCAAGGGACTCTCAAGAGTCTTCTCCAGCACCACAATTCAAAACCATCAATTCTTCAATGCTCAGCTTTTTAGTCCAACTGTCACATCCGTACATGACTACTGGAAAAACCATAGTTTGACCATACCGACCTTTGTCCTCAAAGTGATGTCTCTGCTTTTTAATACGCTGTCTAGGTTTGTCAGGGCTTCCCTTGTGGCTCAGCTGGTAAAGAATTTGCCTGCAATGCGGGAGACTTAGGTTCGAATCCTGGGTTGGGAAGATCCCCTGGAGAAGGGAAAGGCTACCCACTGCAGTATTCTGACCATGGAATTGCAAAGAGTCAGACACGACTGAGCGACTTTCACTCACTCACTCAGGTTTGTCATAGCTTTCCTTCCAAGCAGCAAGTCTTTTAATTTCCTGGCTGCAGTCACTGTCTACAGTGATTTTGGAGCCCAAGAAAATAAATTCTGTCACTGTTTCCACTTTTTTCCTATCTATTTACCATGAAGTGATAGAACTAGATGCCATGATCTTTATTTTTGAGTGTTTGATCTGCATTTGGCTTAATCCATTACTTCTGTCAATAGTCTGTTTAGGTCCACTGAAGCTAGGACACATAGCAAAAATAAAACAAAAGAAACAGCAAGGACAAAAACCTCTTCATGAGAAAAAAGAGGTAGGGCCTAAAGCAATGAAATTGTGATCAGTTACTGAATAACTGCTGTATGCAATTTGTATTCTAATTGTCATAGTAGCTGAATGTTGTATTCTTTTTACGTTTGATGAGATTTATGACCAGCTTAACTGATATTTTGTGCTTGAGCACAAATGTTTGCATGCTTGTGAGTGATAGATGTCCCATTATGGAGTGTTGTTTGGGACTTACAGCATCCTCTTGGAAAGCAAAATAGGCATCAACATAAGCTAGGTTTTCTTCATTGTTGTATTGCTTCACCATCTGTCTGCCTAGCCTTCTCAGGCTTCTTTAAATAGGCTTCAGACTGGCCAGGGTCACTGGGCATCCAATTCTTACAGATGGGGCCTAGCATGGCCAACTGAATTGCAGCTGTGTCTCAGTGCAGGCCAGGACATATTCTTTTTGGAAACTAACTCTTGTTTGTTTTTGACAGTGGTCTGATAGCATTAATATATCAAAAGAAGAAACTGTTGTCTTTGTTGGCAAGGGGGTATGTGTGTGTGTATTTGGTTTTTAATTTTTTTTAACCCAAGTTGCAAGTGCCAGCTTTCAGAATAAATAGTTCTTTCTCAAAATCTAGGTTTCTAAGGTAGGAATAATGGGAAAATTGTCTAAGGCAAGTCAGCATTTGGCAGTATATTTTGAAAATGGAATAATCAGTGTATTCTATGTGGTTTGTTCCCAAGACCTCAGTATGATCTTTCTTTAGGATCAAAGCACAAATGGAGTTTGCCAAAAACCCTCAAATGCAATTTTTTTTCCCAATACCATATTGAATATGTGGATTCTCAAGGCATCATTCTTTGTGAATGGAGTACAACTGCATGGAAAAATTCTATTTCTGTTCTTTCCCTATGAATGCATTAGGTGAAATATAGCTCAAAATTAGAGAAAAATAAACAGGATTACACATAATCTTTCTAAACGGCTCAACTGCAAATGACAGTTCAGTTTTTCAGGTAAACATACAGCATTAGGAAAAGGAACTAGATGTGTAGCTCCATAGATTAATGGATCATTTTTCACATCTGAGGCCAGAAAGTAATGACTCAGATGTAGCTTAGCTTTGCTTGGTAACCAATGAGCATATTGATTAAAATGGTGACTCATTTAAGTGACAGGTCTCCTTTCCACAGCCATCTGTCTAGTAGCAGTAGACAGTTAAGGTGTAAATTTGGATGTCTCTTAATAATAGCTTTATATGAAAGCACACCATAGCTAAAACTGCCACAATAATTCAAAAGCTCATGGGGTTTATTTGCTGTTTACTGTCTTTGATAAAGACATCATATTTGGTAATGTAATAACTTTTAAAAAGCTTGAAAGGAATTAACAAGTTCAGTAACTCTACATGAGGTAGAGACACTGCTTTTGGCTCTGTCGAGCATGAAACTAACTAGTTACCATTTGCCATTTCAGGAGTTTGCAAGTTACTTAATACCGCTTCTGGCTTTTAAGGGCTTTGTACTGCACTGTATAATAGAAAGGAACACACACAAAAATGGGGATTTCTTTTTTACAGTATTGGAAACATTGATGTTGAATTTTAGTAATTATTTCTCACTATTTACAAAGTCATGTGAACGTAGATAAATGGAACAGTGTGAGTGTGACACTATCTAGAAGGATTTGAGAATGTTTGGCCGTAGCTAAACTGTATTTGTTTTGCCTAAATTTCGTCATTGATCTATATCCTTCCCAATTTCTAGAGCCTTCTGTTGGCCCCTATTTAATCAGAATTAGTGGGAAAATTTTAATAAGCAGATACATTTATGTTTCTGTGTGGGGAAGGAAAGGAGATGATTTGATAAGTTATTTTGAATTGAAATAAATTACAAAAAATAATTATTGTACCTACAGAAAAAATGTGAACTACATTGCAAATCCCTTTAGCAGTTTACATTAAACAATTCTAATTACAGGTAAGTTCTTAACAATTCTTTAAATAAAATCCTTTAGAACTTTTATACTTTTGTGGGGAAGTTCATTTATTTAAAACATAATCTTTCACTCCAACTATTTACTAATTTCAACCTTAGTATCTCCTATTTCCACAAATTACTCAAGTCATAATATATACGCAAGGGTTTAAGGCATACTATTGTATATAATGTTATGTTAATTACTGTATTTTACTAATTTCTTTAAATATAACAACTTGCTTTTTAGAAATGAATGATAAGAGATAGATTATCGTTCATTTTGTGACATTGTGAAATCCAGAAATGATTTTATGACTCAAATATGACATTATTAGAAAAAATTAAGCGACAGATCTGGGTATCTAAAACAAGATATGATTATGATTTTTGGACAGATAAAAAAGCACAATTATTGTAACATTTTATAATGCAATATAAAATTATCTTTCTAGTATATAACAGTACATAGAATCCTTTACATATTATAGAAATTCAGTATTGAATATAGACGATCACTTATATTTAACTATAATTATTATGGAATGATGATTATGTTATAAAACTTATATGGTAGCTTTAGAATTTTAAATACTGTTTTCTAGAAAATAATTTTTACAAATATATTAGATTCTATAAGACTCTATCATGTCAATCCCAGGTTTAAAAGTAGACTTTTGTGGAATACTTAGTAATAAAATAAGTAATTTTTTACATTTTTTAATAGGAAATCCCATTTACAGTATATATTTAGGATGCCAGGGGTGTATCTGTTAATTTTAACTGTTAGAATTGGTATTCTGATCTCCCAAGATGTCCAGTTTGTAGCCACAATACCACGTTCAGCTTTTTGTCCACTAAGAACTCATGGATTCTGTGATAATCTACACCCTTTAATTCTATTTTTGATGATATCAAATGATTAACAAGTGAGAAAGTCAATGCTTTTGTGTTGTAATATTTTGTTTAACATGACTTTCTTAATTAATTGTTCATAAGTGAAAAAAAAACATAAAAATAACAAATCTATAAACTTTTAGAGTCGTGGCTCTTCAGAAATAATCCAACTCAATCAGTTGAATAGACCAGATCCTTGAGTCCCAATGAGATAAAGTGCTTTGCCGTGAACAGTGGCAGAACCAAACTAGAACTCAGGACTCTTTACTTCTGGTTTATCCCCCACCCTCTCCAGTTCCATATCAGCCCAAATATTCATTTAGTAGTTCAAGTAAAATATTGAAGTTTTAGGTAATAATGATGGGTGCTGCTGCTAAGTCGCTTCAGTCATGTCCGACTCTGTGAGACCCCATAGACGGCAGTCCAGCAGGCTCCCCCGTCCCTGGGATTCTCCAGGCAAGATCACTGGAGTGGGTTGCCATTTCCTTCTCCAATGCATGAAAGTGAAAAGTGAAAGTGAAGTCGCTCAGTCGTGTCTGACTCTTAGTGACCCCATGGACTGCAGCCTACCAGGCTCCTCCGCCCATGGGATTTTCCAGGCAAGAGTATTGGAGTGGGGTGCCATTTGCCTTCTCCAAATATGATAGGTAGAATTAAATATATTTCCTTTGTTCAGGGAGTTTGGCCTGTACCTAAGGAGTTTACAGATTATTTAGATGAATGATAGTATTCATTGGTACAATTTAGTAACTTTTATATTGTGCAGATATTAATCATCTATCTTTTTTCATTTTTGAACACACAACAAAACAAAAAAGCAATGATAAATATACAAGTACACACCTATACCATACTGAGTTTGATACAAAAATGAAAATCAGTGATAGAGTTGTCTTTATTTAAAATTTTGACACTTCATTCACTGCATATTTTTTTATTAACCAAAGTCTATACATTATTCACACTTATTTAATTTTTACCTAATGTCCTTCCAGGAGCCCATCTGGAACTCATTACATTTAGTTGTACCATGTAGATATTTCTGCCTTAATATGATTTTTTAAATGTTATATAATAAGATTATTAGAATTACTGAGATTTGGGGGCATCTGTTTAGATTTTTACCTGTAATGAGTATTTTACTTGCCCTACCCTGGTCCTTGGTACATATACAACTTGGATACACATATTGACACAAATGTACACTTAACACATTTTGTTTTTGAGAAATGTTTATTTGACCATCTTTAAGCTTCCCTGAGTTTGAGTAAACTCCAGGAGTTGGTGATGGACAGGGAGGCCTGGCGTGCTGCGATTCATGGGGTCGCACAGAGTCGGACATGACTGAGCGACTGAACTGAACTGAACTGAACTGAACTGAACTGAACTGAAGCTTCCCGTGTGGCTCAGATGGTAAAGAATCTGCCTGTAATATCGGAGACCTGGGTTCGATCTTTGGTTTGGGGAGATCCTCTGGAGGAGGGCATGGCAACCCACTCGTGTTCTTACCTGGAAAATCCCGTGGACAGCGGAGCCTGGTGGGCTGCACTCCATGAGGTCACAAAGCGTCAGACACGACTGAGCGGCCAAGTCTAGCACAGCACATCCAAAAGAAGACCCTGAGTGGACAGATAGTTTCAACGTGAGAAAACGTGTTATTGTGTACAGTGCAAACTAGGAGCATATGTCAGAAACAACTCAGGTGTGTTAGCTGGTATTTATGGCTGAAGCTGCAAATTTCTGACTGTAAATATCCCAAGTGCCATAGTATACAGATTATCTGAGCTCTCAGATCAGGCTTCATAGCAGTGTAATAACATGAAGACATAAACCTGACAAGTCAGAAGCCAGCGATGGGTCTGTCCTTAATCATATCACATGGATTAGCATTCCACTTTCACTTTTAAGATTATTCTTGAATTCCTATAATAAACAAATATGAAGTTTGTACTTAATCTTCTTCAAAATATCTCATCATTTTGCAACTTAAATGCAGGGTAATTATTTCACCAGATGTTATTTACTGAAATAATTTCTGGACCAGACGATAACATTTAACATTCAGTGTAATGTTTGGATGTTCTCTCATGCCCCAATGCATTTGGACTTATTACCAAATCATTACTACAAGACTGGAAGTTTCAATAATTTATAGAAGTCATTACGCCTGGCAGAGCAGTAACTCTACCAGAAATGACTAAAATGTCCCTCATATATCCCATATTCTTTAGTCCCTTCATCTGAATTTCTCTCTCACTCATTTTTCTCATCTACAAAATCACAGAAAAACTATTTTGAGCAGAATTTTAAAAGAAAGGCTACTTTATCACATGGCCTAATTTCTTCTTTTCTGTTTATACATCCTGTACATGATACAATTTAATCATGTAACCATGTCCATTCAGTTATTTGCTGATTACCTTTGATGTTGAGGTTGGATTTTTGCCTTCTCTTTGGATATGTAATGGTTTGATATCATCACTCTGATTGCTGCCACTGTCTGCACAGAATGATATCATTCCTGGTTTAGAATCTCTGTCTCTGGAGAGGTTTGCATGATGGAAACAGTATATGTCAAGATTCCTTGTATAAGCTTGACTGCTCTGTGCAGAATGAACAATGTGTATTTTTGCCTGCATATTCCACTATACATATGGCTTTGTAAAAAAAGGTCTTTAGAAATACTTTTTAAAGGAAAATTGTATTGAGCTTTATAGTGTAGCTATCACTCTTCCTTTGAACACTTGGATTTTTTCCCCCCTTTTTTGTTGCTAAAGAGAAAACTCTCTAATGTTGGCTTTGCACCTTGAGGGAACTCTTTTCTCAAAGTTTAAGAAAGAAGACTCTCATCAAGAGGATAAATTCTTGTCTTAAAAACGACTCTTCATAAAATTAAAAAAAAACTACTCTTCATCATAAGACATGTGAAATCATAAATGTGTATTTGGAAATAAAACATAGGACTTCTACTTAAAAATGACAGCATGCCCACACATGCATTTTCTCCTCCCCAAACTAGCTAAAATGCACAAAGAGAATGGAAAAAAGTGTTAATTTACAAGGGCAAAGAGAACCAGAGAGAAAGCAATGGTGGAAAAATATTTTAATAATCATTACTGAAGCAAGAAGGCAGACAGTAATTGGCTTATCAGAGCAGAGGAAATTCCCACCTAACCTTAAGAGGACAATATCACCAAGAAATTAATCACTGTGCTCTTTGGAAACCCATGTAGCAATTCCAGGCACTACCAAAGGCTGAGGTGAGGTGTGGGGCTGAAAGAGCAGTCCTGGAGGAAAGGCTGTCATACATCAGGTATACATCAGCTCCTCTCCCCCGTTCATCCTCCTTGTAGGACCCCAGTTGAAGGCTCAAGGGAGGCCCATGAACAAATAATGATAGGTTTCAATTGTAAACATTTAAAAAGTCAAGAATCACCCCCAAATTATAGGGAAACCTCAAATGAGAGAAAGTAGAACCCTGGAGGAAACAGAATTTTGTAAGAAGTGAAAGAAGACTTAAGAACTTCCACCAATATTTGAGGACTGTGCCCATAAAATAAGAACAGAAAGCTCTCAGAAAGAAATAGAGATCAAGAAGGTGAAAACTAAAAATACTATAGCCAAAAGAAAATCTATCATAAAAGTGTGGGGACATAATGTAATGAATGAACTCTTCCAGAAAGTGGTAAAAAAGAGAAGTGAGAACTAGGAAATAAAATTATAAGATTGACCTAAGAAGTCCATTAGTCCCCATTGAAAGGAATTCCTGAGACTTGGGAGGAAACAATAAGGAGAAAATTATCAAAGAAATAATAAAGGATTTTCTAGAACAACGGAACAGAACAACCCAGGTTAAACAAGTGCGCAAAGCACCCAGCCCAGTGAAATCAAGAAGGCTAACCCAAAACACATCATCACAACATTTCAGAACACTGGGGAGAAAAAATATTTTCTTTAGCTTTGAGAGAAAATTATTCACACCCAATGGAGAGAGCATTGGAATGGCTTTTGATTTTTCAGTGTTAACCAAAATAGGGGAAAACTTGGAAATTCAAAGAAAAGGTGGTTTTCAACCAAGAATTGTATGCCCAGCCAAACTATCAATCACATGTGAGTGAAGAATAACAGACATGTGCACGCATGCTAAGTTGCTTCAGTCATGTCCAATTCTGTGCAGCCCCATGGACAGTAGGCTCCTCTGTTTATGAAATATTCCACGAAAGAATACTGGAGTGGGTTACCATGCTCTTCTCCAGGGGATCTTCGCAATCCAGGGATCTGATCCATGTCTCTTATGTCTCTTGCATGGGCAGGCCGGTTCTTTACCATGATTGCTACCTGGGAAGCCCCAATGGATGTGTATGTATTTCCACAATACTGGAGAATAGACTCCGGCAAAACAAAAGAATAAATCAAGGCAGATAAATATGTGGATTTGTGAAATAGAAGGTCAGGCACAGAAAAATGTGAAAAGGAATTTTAAGGATGACATCTATACCAGGAAATAAATACAAATTGGAGTATAAAGGTACAGGGCTCCAGGAGAGAAGTATTTGAGAACCAAATAAAGCTGCTAGAGTATTGAATATGTATGAGATTTGTGAAATGCCAGGCTGGATGAAGCACTCGCTGGAAGCAAGTTTGCCAGGAGAATATCAATACCTCAGGTAGGCAGATGACGCCACCCTTATGGAAGAAAATGAAGAGGAACTAAAGAGCCTCTTTTTTTTTTTTTCCATTTATTTTTATTAGTTGGAGGCTAATTACTTTACAATATTGTTGTGGTTTTTGCCATACATTGACATGAATCAGCCATGGATTTACATGTGTTCCCCATCCCGATCCCCCCTCCCACCTCCCTCCCCATCCCATCCCTCTGGGTCTTCCCAGTGCACCAGCCCTGAGCACTGGTCTCATGCATCCAACCTGGGCTGGTGATCTGTTTCACCTTTGATAGTATACTTGTTTCAATGCTGTTCTCTCAGAACATCCCACCTCGCCTTCTCCCACAGAGTCCAAAAGTCTGTTCTGTACATCTGTGTCTCTTTTGCTGTTTTGCTAAAGAGCCTCTTGATGAAAGTGAAAGAGGTGAGTGAAAAAGCTGGCTTAAAACTCAACATTCAGAAAACTAAGATGATGGCATCTGGTCCCATCACTTCATGGCAAATAGATAGGGAAACAACGGAAACAGTGAGAGACTATTTTCTTGGGCTCCAAAATCAGTGCAGATTGTCACTGTAGACATGAAATTAAAAGACGCTTGCTCCTTGGAAGAAAAACTATGACCAACCTAGACAGCATATGAAAAAGCAGAGACATTACTTTACTGGCAAAGGTCCGTCTAGTCAAGGCTATGGTTTTTCCAGTAGTCGTGTATGGATGTGAGAGTTGGAATATAAAGAAAGCTGAGCACTGAAGAATTGATGCTTTTGAACTGTAGTGTTGAAGACTCTTGAGAGTCCCTTGAACTGCAAGGAGATCCAACCAGTCCATCCTAAAGGAGATCAGTCCTGAGTGTTCACTGGAGGGACTGATGCTGAAGCTGAAACTCCAATACTTTGGCCACCTCATGCGAAGAACTGACTTATTGGAAAAGACCCTGATGCTGGGAAAGATTGAGGGCAGGAGGAGAAGGGGATGATGGAGGATGAGCTGGTTGGATGGCATCACTGACTCGATGGACATGGGGTTGAGCAAGCTTCAGGAGTTGGTGATGGACAGGGAAGCCTGGCATACTGCAGTCCATGGGGTTGCAAAGAGTTGGACATGACTGAGCAGCTGAATTGAACTGAACTGAACTGATGATTTATTTGCAAAATGTATGGAGAAGCATTTGACAGATCCATTGACACACTGGGAGAAAGTAAGTTCATAGAATTTCAGCAGATGCACAAGCAAAAGCTTTGCCAATTCCAAGACAAAGGGCATGTGAGAAAGGAATGGTAATCATGGGGTTCTGTCTGGCTCAGCAGTGAAGAGTGTTTCATTGTCCCCATGATATGATATGAACAGTGGCTGTTGATTTAACCAAAAGTCATGATATAACTGGGCTTCCCTGGTGGCTCAGTGGTAAAGAACCCATCTGCCAGTGTAGATGACAGTTGGATCCCTGAGTTGGGAATATATACCCTGAAGAAGCAAACAGCAACCCGCTCCAGTATTCTTGTCTGGAGAATGCTATGGACAGAGGAACCTGGTGCAGTGTCCATAGCATCAGTCACAAAGAGTCAGACATGACTTAACAACTAAACAAAAATGTGATTTAACTATATTGAGAGGATAGAGGAAAGGAAGTGTGTGCGTGTGTTAGATTCACTATTATGACAGAATCTACAGTGTTTTAGTCAGGGTTCCCTGGGAAGTGCATCCTGTGCTGGAAATTTACTGAGGCATATCCTTGGGATCAACTCTTGAGGAAAATGGGGGAAATAGGATTGGCCAGTGGGAGGAGTTGAGAAACTATAAACTCCCCCCCGCCATTTTCCTCCATAGTACTCTGCTCATGTGTTAGAGATTAACAGCAGTAAAAAATAATAATAATAATAATAATTCCTGGGTTATGCATTTACAGAAATACCCCATTTTGAACCAAATGTATCAGCTGAGAAATGAGCATCACTGGAAGTGAATGAGACACTTTGGAGCCAGACTGACTTCTAATCCTGGTTTCATAATTCCATAGCCAGGTCATTTGGGACAAGTCGTTTAAATGGGCTGTGCTTCTGAGTTCACCTTTGTGAATGTGGTTCAATAATACTAGCTGCTCACTGAATCCTTGGGAAAATGACATGCATTCAGACCCATTATGCACAGAGACTGTGTTTGGCTCAGGAAGCGTTAGCCATTATGTATATTATATATATTAGCCTGAAAAAAATTAGAGTCTCAATGGATCAAGTGCTCTCAGGCCACCTCTAGAGTGAAACACCATCATTTTATTTAAATAGCATTAGTTTCCTACATTTCAATTCCTCCTCATCATCTTATTTTTATCTTCCTATTCCTTCTTCAGTATAGACATAGTATATAAAACTGAAATTTTTATAAAACATTTCATTCTTTTTGTTTGTTTGTTTTCCGTGTGTTTGGTTTCTCCCACTCTTCTTTCCCAAATACAGATGAGAGCACTTTATTATTCAATGATGGTAGAATCAGGAATAATTTCACTGTGCTCTGCTGTCTTGGGATTCCCAGGTAGTGCAGTGGTAAAGAATCCGCCTCACGTTGCAAGAGATGCAGGAGATGCAGGTTTGATACATGGGTTAAGATCCCCAGGAGGAGGGAATGGCAACCCACTCCAGTGTTCTTGCCTGAAGAATCCCATGGACAGAGGAGCCTGGTGGGCTATAGTCCATGAGGTCGCAGAGTTGGACATTATTGAGTGACTGAGCGTGCTCACTGCTGCCTTACTTTCAAAAGGGAAAACAGGTTTAATACATTATAATAATTTGTACATGTTTATTTTCCATTGGTGGAAGAAAGCCTCATCGTAACATTTTAAGGTTTATGCAGGTAACAAGTTCCCAAGGTCTAAAGGATAATATTTACACCGTTGGGTATATCGATAGGTTTTCACTTCCATTGCAGAATTTCTGTTTGCCCATGCATAGGACACTATGGAGTTAGAATGGATTGGTCATGTTTGGCCAGAAATTAGGCTGCAGCTCTGCCATTAGCCAATAATGTGTCTGTTTTCTTGGTCTGTCTCACTATTTGGAAATGGAAATTGTACTTTCTTTGCCTTTAGTCTGCTTAAATGTCACAGAAGAGTAAATTGTACTGAGAGTTTGAAACGGCATAGTGTGATGAATCTCATGGCACCCAATGCTCAGAAATCCTTACAGTAACTAACACCTGGTGTCATTGATCAGCGTCCTTCATTTCAGCTGTAGAATGATACGCTCCCTGGGAATAGGCTGAATGCTGACTGGCTTTACGTTAGTTTCTTAGTTGGAACCAAGGGATGATTTTAAGATTAAAAAAGAAATGCTGGGGTATGTAGCTGGGGATTATGATCAGATCAGCTCCCAGTTTATCCATTTAAAATCTCCGTTTAGTCAGAGCTTTTAAACACATTTTTGGATTAACTGCCTTTAGAGGTTATCTTGGTCCCTGCTGCCTTCCATTAATATTGACTGTACTTTAATTTTTTTTTTTTTTATAAGATCTAGTCTCGGTGTAGATTGAGCTCTGTGCAGTAACGGAGGATCATCTTTCTCACATAGGGAAAGAGATTAAGGATCTGAGTCATAGAGCTACTCAAAGGGACAATTTCTACTCTACGTCCACGTGAATTTATGAATATCAGCGTGCTTCAAGTGATGAGAGTGCTGACTCAGGAAACCGGAGTCTTTTCCCACGAACTGACTAATTGGGTTAACCACAAAACTGAGATGATTTTATGCACCGTTCTTTGGGCAATGTTAATCTTCAATCTGATGTGAAATGGGGCTGCCATGAAGATTTTTTAAAATTCAATTTATTAAGTACTTTGAGGGTTTTTGTTCATTGTTTTTACTAATGAAGTAGATTCAAATGGACTAGATTGTAAGAGAAGTTGAGACTCAATGTCGATTCTAAGATGATTTGCTTTTAAAAAAATAATTATTGTATTCCTTTGGATATTTGTTTTGCAGTTCATCTTAAGAAATAAGCATCTTTTAAAACATAAGTTTCAGACCTCAGACAACTGAGTGGGCTGGGAGGAGGTGTTCAAGGTTTAGGAGCTGAGAGGGCTTCCAGGTGGTGAAATGGTAAAGAATCTGCCTGCAAGGCAGGAGATGCAGGAGATGCACGTTGACCCCTGGCTCGGGAATATCCCCTGGAGGAGAAATTCACTACTACATTACTGTAGCAACCCACTGCAGTATTGTTGCCTGGAAAATTCCATGAACAACAGGCCATGGGGTCGCAAAGAGTCAGCACGCACGCTTGCAAACACAGCCTCTAAAAGGAAACAATGGAGACAATCATTAGTGACTGCCTCTGAAGTCGTTTGTCCCACAGAGATTATGCAAATATCAGTTATAAATTCTCTAGCATCCAAGGGTCATCATAGACTTGTAGAATGGGGAGAATGGCCTTTCTAAAATTGCAAAATTATTTAAAAGTGACAGCTTTTTTCTTGGGCAGAAATGTTACTAACCCTTTGTTTCCTTGACATTTTATCAGGTCAATGGCTTGAGGACAAATCAAGCTTCTGAATGGTGCTTATGGATCCTAAAAGGGGTGAAAAATGGTCAGTTGAGGCTGAAAGGCTGCTGTTTATGGCAACTCGGTGAAAAAGTTTTCCCTAAATGGTCATTGTTGACTCTCAAGGATGCTCCTGATGGTCCAGATGCTCTCTTTGCAATTTTCTGCCTTCAGGATAAGCGGTGGTATGCCCAGGGGGACCCAGAATACTACCTGATAAAGCCCTGTGATGTGTCTGTGGTTGTTCTCTGTCCTTTCCCTCACAAACTTCCCTTTCCCCAGAGCGGCTGTACTCCTACCTGCCTGTAAAAAGTGATAAAGGTTCTGGTAATCATCGCTTGCAAAGTACCTTACTGTCTTCCTCTGCCTCTTCCCTTTTCCTATTCTAATTTGAATGGATTTTGTCCCTATTAAATGAGTGGATTCATGTAGAGACAGAATTGTCCATATTCTAAGAATACATATATGTATATATATATAAAACTCATCAGTGTTACTCATCACTGCATCTCCAGAGTAACATGAAGCCAGGCCTCAGTGGAGCATTCTGATTTGGTTTGTTTTGGCAGGGTTGAGTCAAAATGGAAAGTTATTCATCGCCAGACACTAAGTGGAAAATTGAGTCTGACATGAACCCTGTTTTGCCCCACTTGGCAAACATTGGTCCCAAAGACAACGGCACCCCATCTTTGTTACTGGTATCCTCCTCCTCATCCTTATATTCATCAGCAAAGAAAGGTAGAGATGGAGTTTTTACTGCAAATGTTGCTTGATATTTAAAAGAAAAAATGAAGTATTTTATTTCTAATTAAAACATCTCCAGTGCAAACTTGCCTGATCCAAATGCCTCCAATATCACAGCATCTACATTAAATTATCATATATTTGCTCCCAGCACAGATTGCATACTTGATAAATGTTTTGGAAAGGAACTAAATTTTATTTACATGCTTCAAAGTTTTTTTCTGAAAAGGTGAATCTACATACGCTGTTCTCATATGTAGAACAGCAACCCCATGGACAGCAGCCCACCAGGCTCCTCCGTCCACAGGACTCTCCAGGCAAGAACACTGGAGTGGGTTGCCATTTCCTGCTCCGATATATATATATATATATATATATATATATATATATGGAGAGGGTTAATTCCAGTCTTATTTCATAATGAATCTCAGACACCATTGGTTTCCTTCTCTTCTCCTTCTCAACAGTAATTGAGTTCCAGGATATGAGATCTGCTACTAAATATTCACTTGCAATTTGCATTGAAATATCAAATACATTATTTGGGAATACTCTGGATAACTTAGAAAGGTATTTAATTTAAAAATCTTCCTGAGGGGAAAAGTGAGTCTATATTAAATGAAACAGGAGGCACCCCTAGCAGTTTTAGAAGTCAGGTGGACAAATGGGATGTTCAGAATTTCATGAAAGGATGGGAAAGAATCTTCATCCTGGATAGTGACATATCACTTTAAGCTCTGGTCTGGAGATATCTGGGAGTTTTCAAACCCTGAAGATGCTTCAATTAAAATGTTCACTTAAAAACTAGGACTATCATAACATTTGAAGTACATTTTAACTCACCCTCTTTAAAAAAAAAATCTGTAGTTTGCTGTGTACAGTAAGATAAGCTCAGAAGGTTTTCAGGAGGTGGTCTTTGTAGTCCCTTCCCCTACTGTTATCTTAAAGACACTATTGCTTTCAAAAGTATAGAACTGTTAGTATAGTTCAATAACCTTACACTAAGGGAATATTTAAAATATTGCTTTCAAATGTGGTGACAAAGAATGGAGAACAAATGATTCTTCAGAGGGATTTTCCTGGAAAAAAACAAACTGACTGAGGTTAATGTCCAGAGGTAATGGACTCTCCCAGTGGGTCATTAATTCCCGGGAATTGGCCTGTGCTTCAATTGCTATTGCTTAAGTAAACAATAAATAACATCACACAGATATGTAATGAACTATAAAACGACCACTTCTCTACCTGCATTGTAGATACGCCTGCAGCATATACCAGACCGCTTTCTATTAATCACCTCCCAACTTGATTGATTAGTTTCAATCAGCACCCTGTCCCCTATTTTCTTTTAAAGTAGATTAATTTCATACTTTGGAGGTCAGGGAATAAAAGCATTAAAATTAGACCCGGTAGAAATGGGGCTGTGCTGGAATATTTTTGACTGCTTTTTCCTCCTTTTATTTCTCTCTTGAACTTTCTGTTGCTCTGTGGCAGTTGGTTATAACTTTTACCATGCTTCAATAATGCCAAGATTTGTGCTAACACTGGCTAGTGGAAATTGAATGAAACTTCCAAGGACAAGGACTTTTTTAATTAGTTTAATAAGCTTTCATGAGCTGTCCACCCACTTCTACCATAGTTCCTCAGTCATTCTGCTTAGCTCCCCAGTAGCCTGTTAACCCTTAGGATTATTTCCTTCTTTAAGCACTTTCTCTGCTTCTCTACTTTCTCTTCTCTTCCTACCTCAATAGCTATTCCTTCCCAGTCTCTTCTGTTGGCTATATCTTTCTTTTTGGTTTTTCTATTGTGGTAAAATATGTATAACATGGAGTTTACCATGTTAGCAGTGTTTACGTGTACATTTCAGTGGTATTAAGTACATCCGCGATGTTGTGTAACCATCACCACTATTGACTGCCATACTTTTTCATAACCCAAAATAGAAACTCTGTAACCATTATAATCCTCCATGCATCCTCCTCCGGCCCCTGGTAAACTCTTTCTGTTTTCCATCTCTATAAATTTGCTTATCCTAGATACTTCATATAAGAGTAATAATACAATATTTGTCCTTCTAATTGTGGGTTATTCACTTAGCATAATGTTTTCAAGGTTCATCCATGTGGTATCATTTTTCGGGATTTAATTCCTCTTTATACCTGAGTAATATTTGTCTGTATGTATATAGCACATTTTGTTTATTTAATAGTGCTGCTATAAACATGACTGTAGAAATATCTGTTTGATTCGCTGTTATCAAATCTTATTTTGGTTACATACACCAAAGTTGAGTTGATGGATCATATAGAGTCTGGGGGAGACGGGAGGCACCTCCCGACTCCCCGCGGGCCCGACCGCCCCGACCCCAAGGCGGACGGGTGACCCCCGCTCCCCAGGGGTCTTTAAATCTCCGTCAACTTTTTGAGGAAACACCAAACTGTTTTCCACAGCATCTGCTGTACCGTTTTTACATTCCTATCAGCACAAGGGTTCCAATTTATTCATATTCTAAGTAACACGTGTTATTTTACTTAAAAAAAAAAAAATAACCAACCTAATGAGTGTGAAGTGGTATCTTGTTGCTGGTTCTAGAGTCTTCTAAGCTTGCCATCATTGGAGCACTTGAGGACTTGATCTCTGTGTCTCTTCTCTTCCCACTTATTTCCACTCTTTTGGTGGACTCTCCTAAGTATCATGGACATGCTGATGTATATTGCTAGCCCCAGCCTCTAGGCTTAAGGAAACCATTGCATAGTGGGTATTTTTACTTGGATGTTCAACAGGCATCTCACAATAAAATGTCCAAAATGGAACTCATGTCCCAAGCTCCCCATCCCTTACTGTGAACCTACTCTTCCCACAAACTCCTGGAATCTGTTAACGGCATCTCCATTCTACCAGTTTCTCAGGCTCCAAACTTTGGATTCGTCCTCACTTTTCTCTTCCTTGCCCCATATATCCACCAGCACATTTTGTTGGCTCTGCTTTCAAAATACACCCAGAACTTTGATCTGGTCTCTGTTCAAATACTATCTGCACACGGAGGACTTCATATAAAAGAGCCCCTGTCCTAACATTTACAGTCCCCTTCTCCTGCTCTGTTCTTTGTAGCAGCTGATATCACATATATTTGTGTCCCCTGAACCCTGGTGTGAGTGCCGTAATTTGTCTGCTTGGTTTACTACTGATCCTACAGTGCCTGGAATAGTACTCATTCAATAAATACTTGTTGAATGGATGGTTAGAGAATAAGTGGAAAACAGTGTATCTGCTCCTGGGGAAACAACAAAATCAAGATTCTAAGTATCAAACAACTAAAAACAATAAGCCTCCCTGGATTTTTTTTTTTCAGTAAAAAAGAATTTTTCAGACAAATCCTACCCTATTCTGTGACCAGAATATGTCTTGGTGAGCTAAAGTATCTTTATCATGTTAGACATTTTCCTTATAAAAGTTGTTGTTTAGCCATGTCTTACTCTTTGCAACCCTATGAACTGCAGCATGCTAGGCTTCCCTATCCTTCACCATCTCCCAGAGCTTGCTCAAACTCATATCCATTGAGTCGGTGATGCCATCCAACCGTCTCATCCTCTGTCACTCCCCTTCTACTTCTGCCTCAATGTTTCCCAGCATTAGGGTCTTTTCCAATGAGTTGGCTCTTCGCATCGGGTGGCCACAGTATTGGAGCTTCAGCTTTAGGATTGACTAGTTTGATCTCCTTGCTGTCTGAGGGACTCTCAAGAGTCTTCTCCAGCACCACAGTTTGAAAGCACCCATTCTTCGGGGATCAGCCTTCTTTATGGTCCAACTCTCACATCTGTACATGACTAGTGGGAAAACCATAGCTTTGACTATATGGACCTTTGTCAGCAAAGTGATGTCTCTGCTTTTTTTTTTTTTTTAATGTCTCTGCTTTTTAATACAGTGTCTAGGTTTGTCATAGCTTTTCTTCTAAGGAGCAAGTGTCTTTTAATTTCCTGGCTGCAGTGATTTTGGAGCCCAAGAAAATAAAATCTGCCACTGTTTCCAGTTTTCCCTATCCATTTGCCATGAAGTGATGGGATTGGACACAATGATTTTAGTTTTTTGATCATTCTCTGTCTTTTCTAAAAGAGAGGATACTGAATAACTTGATCAGTTATGTTGCTATAACAAACAGGCATTGTTTGACTGTAGCTGCTTTTAGTTTTATAAAATCCTGCTTTGTTGAAGTTTTCATAGTCACTCATTTTTCTTTCACATCTGTTAACTTGTTAAGAATTTTGTTTTAAGCCAGAGAGAAAATGTTGCAATTATAATTAAAATGCACTAGACAATTTAGAAAACATTGATGGAATATGAATAATAAACTAATTATTATTATAACTTGGGTTATAGATTCTATTAGATTTCAAGCTCCTTGAAGGCAGAACAATGTCTTGGGCTCTGCATTCTTTTTAAGGCCTGAAGTCACTTTTTTACTTAAATAGATGTCTACTAAATAATTGTTGTATGACGGTACTATTTTCTGCAAAGGAGAATTGTACTTTTTCTTGGTTCCTTGTGGAAGAAAAGCATGAGATAGTAGAAGGGATACTTGTAGGCCCAGGTTCTGATGTTTTCCTGCTCTGTGACTTTGGGAAAATCATTTTGAGACACTAAATGGTACCTTCCTGTTAGTAACAAAAGGAATGTGAGAACCTCAAGTCTTCCTGTCTTCATGGAGGATTCTTATAGCCATATGTGAGTAATGTGTACATTGTAATATGGACATTGGTTGGGATACTTATGACTTTTTATTCCTACCATGTTTCTTGTCATAGGATAAAAGAGTTAAAGAAAAGATAAAAACATACTTTAAGCCTTATTCAGGTCAAATGAACTAAGCTTTGGAGCCCTGCTGTTCCAGGCACAGGGCTGGATATCCGGTCAGGCATTTTTGCAGGTTTTGTCTCATTCAGTTTTATTTTTGTTGGATCACTCATATCCTCCTGTATAGATTATCTCAGAATTCCCATTAACTTATAACTTAATTCTTGAATTATTTTTAAAGTTTAAACCCCCTTAAAGAAATATCATGAGTCAAACACTGATTAGTTTTCAAAAACAAAGTATTTTGAATTAGTAAGTTTTGAAGGCTTATTGATTCTGTAAATTTTTTAAAATGGAAAATCTCATGATATTGTAAATCAGTTATACTTCAATAACATTTTTAATAGAATTTTTAATTAAAAAATTAAAAAATGAGTCAATCAAAAATGGACAAAATTTTATACAGGTAAATTTTATTTTTTAATTACATATTTTCTATTAAAATTTTAAAATTATTGCCTTCATATAATAATAAGCTCCTTTAAAGGAGTAGAAAGTTATTCAAGGAAAAATATAACAATTTGTTTTTGAAAGTTTAAAAGCTTATCGACCTATTTTAATGAGACTCGAGACCTTGCAGAGCCTGAGATGCTAATTCTTCATATGATATTTTTAGATTTTATTAAATGTAACAAAATAATTTAGCAATCATTCAAATTCAGTGAAATGAAAAAAATACAATTGAAGTGTTTCTGGGCAGGCAAAAGAAAAGAGACACTCAATATAGAGACTCAATGTGTTCACTGTTTTCTGATTTTGTAATTGTCTTAATTTTAGACAATGAAAAGTAATTTTGTCATGTGCCTTAAATTTGATGTGGCCTCTGAGACTGTAAAAGCAAGCCTCCTTGTTTTATTTAAATTGTGCATATCATGACAATTTGAATCCATCTGAATGCTTCTGGTGATGTATTTAGATTAATGTGAATAGCCTTAAGTAAATGGAATTAGTAATAGAAGCCCTGTCACAGAATTGTTGTTAGGACTTATATGTGTATATAATATTAATTAACATATCTATATATTATTATAATTTGTATATTATATATATGATTGTATATATACATATATATGCACAAATTATATTTATCACCTACCATCCAGTTAGGGTTAGAGTTACATTTATAAAACTTTGATGTGTGTGTTAGTCACTCAGTCCTGTCTGACACTGTGACCCCATGGACTGTAGCCTGCCAGGCTCCTCTGTCTGTGGAATTCTCCAGGCAAGAATACTGGATTGGGTTGCCATTCCCTTCTCCAGGGGATCTTCCCAACCCAGGGATCAAACACAGGTCTCCCACATTGCAGGCAGATTCTTCACCATCTGAGCCACCAGGGAATGTGTATGTGTGTATGTGTGTGTGTGTACATATACCCACATATGGCTTGGAACCAGTGCCTGCCAATTAATATGTAAACTATAAAGATGAGCTGTGACATTGATGGTGGTGATAATGATGATTGTGATGATGTTCAGTTTCCCAGGATATCAAAAAGGAATAAAAAAGATTGTTTTGTCATTGTTTTTATCTTACATGATGGGTAAAGGGACAGTATGAAATGGACGACAATAATGACATACAAGTGGGTTTTAATTTTATTGCTAAAGCATCTGTATATCTTTTTTAAAAAATGACTCTAAGAGCCGTTGATGTGATGCATTCAAGTTTAATAATTCTGTTTTCTAAAATCCCACACAGCTCTTTGAGATAAGAAAAAATATCAACTAAAAGGAATAAATGGCCAGAAGTCACACACTGGGGGAGGTCAAAGAAAATAAATATGTTCAGCACTAGGCCTAAAGGTTGAAAGAGATTAATTTAAATGGCTCCACTTAGAGAATGTGACAAAGTTCCAACACTTTATGGCAGACACAGTATTTCATGCTTAAGAGTTGTGTCCAGCTACATTCTCTCTTCCCTCTCCTATAAATGGATGCCAGCTAGCTGCACACAGCTACAGCTTGAGAGAAGAATATGAATACATGAACATGCCATCCAAGTTCATGATGCCATGGATTATAATGCAATAAAGTAATAATCCATTTCTGCTCCTAGCACAGCACTTTTTAATTCAGCCATGACATCCTATATGGAGATGTTTATCCTGCACTTCTCCCTGGCCTTGGAAATGATTCTCCTGCAACCAGCAGGGGACTATCTGATGTTTTACCACTAGGGTATATCAGCCCTGGTGATTAAAAGGATTACTTATTTGCTTACTCAGAAAGGATTAATGGCAGAGAGCAAAGGCTTTGTTTAAAAATCATGTGCCACAACTTCCTGGAGCTTAGGAAAGAGACCAAAAGGCATTTGACCATTTTATGAAGAAGCATTTTATTCAAAAATTAAAATCTTGATCCAGCAAATGGTCTCTTGCTGATGAATTGTGAACTAACATCAAATAAATAATCATTTTCTGGTAATAGGCTGCCATTGTGCTCTCTGGTATTGCTTTAACCCAGTGTGCGCTAGGACTGTTTTACTCTAGCTCATTATTTGGGCAGAAGGCTTTTGGATATGTAATTGAAGTCTAAAATATGGAGTCCTTTATACTCAATTGTTTACTAAAGCAACATGATTAAAGAGGATTTATTTAATAGTTCTTGCAATATTGGGGACTTTCCTTTTTACAGTGTATCTATGATATTCCAGTTTATGTATAATACAAATCTTCATACTATTTTTTATTTTCTTTTTGTGGTCAATAAAGGTAATAGTAATTATAATGTTTTCTTTGACCCAAACATTGCTTGATAACAGTTATTAAGTTTTATATCTAGATGTGTCATTCCGAAAGTAGAAAATTTTTAGGATACGCCTGTGATATCTACTGTCATTATTAAAAATATCAACTTTTTAATATGCTAGAACATTAACAGAAAAATAGCTGCATTGAACATTGAAATATACTAAACATTATGTAATCTATTTCTTTCTGAAATTTCAATTTTGAAAATAATTATAATTTTCCATTATTTCACTTTCTGGTTAGTTTATAGTGAGATTTAGTTATGGTGAATTGTCTTTTTAATAAGATAGATTTTTACCAAGACTTTTCTGAGAAAAAGTTAGAAATTAAGAGTTGCCAAATTTCTTGTTGTTTTTGTTCGGTCGCCAAGTCATGTCTGACCTTTTGCGACCCCATGGACTGCAGCAAGCCTGGCTTCCTGTCCCTCACCACCTCTTGGAGTTTGCCCAGGTTCGTGGCCATTCAGTCAGTGATGCCATCCAACTGTCTCATCCTCAGTTCAGTTCAGTCCCTCAGTCTTGTCCAACTCTTTGCAACCTCATGGACTGCAGCATGCCAGGCTTCCCTGTCCATCACCAACTCCCGGAGCTTGCTCAAACAAATGTTCATCGAGTCAGTGATGCCATCCAACCATCTCATTCTCTGTCGTCCCCTTCTCCTCCTGCCTTCAATCTTTCCCAGCATCAGGGTCTTTTCCAAGGAGTCAGTTCTTCCCATTAGGTAGCCAAAGTATTGGAGTTTCAGCTTCAACATCAGTCCTTCCGATGAATATTCAAGAACTGATCTCCTTTAGGATGGACTGGTTGGATCTCCTTGCAGCCCAAGGGACTATCAAGAGTCTTCTCCGAACACCACAGTTCAAAAGCATCAATTCTTCGGCACTCAACTTTCTTTAGAGTCCAACTCTCACATCTATACATGACTACTGGAAAAACCATAGCTTTGACTAGGCGGACATTTGTCAGTAATGTCTCTGCTTTTTAATATGCTGTCTAGGTTGGTCATAGCTTTTCTTCCAAGGAGCAAGCATCTTTTAATTTCATGGCTGCAGTCACAATCTGCAGTGATTTTGGAGCCCCCCAAAATAAAGTCTCTCACTGTTTCCATTGTTTCCCCAGCTATTCGCCATGAAGTGATGGGACTGGATTCCATGATCTTAGCTTTCTGAATGTTGAGCCTTAAACCTACTTTTTCACTCTCCTTTCACTTTCATCAAGAGCCTCTTTAGTTCTTCTTCACTTTTTGCCATAGGGGTGGTGTCGTCTGCATGTCTGAGGTTACCGATGTTTCTCCCGGCAACCTTGATTCCAGCTTCTGCTTCATCCAGCCTGGAATTTCTCATGATGTACTCTGCATATAAGTTAAGTAAGCACTGTGACAATATACAGCCTTGATGTACTCCTTTCCTGATTTGGAATCAGTCTGTTGTTCCGTGTCCAGTTCTAACTGATGCTTCTTGACCTGAGTACAGATTTCTGAGGAGGTAGGTAAGGTGGTCCGGTATTCCCATCTCTTGAAGAATGTTGCACAGTTTGTTGTGATCCACACAGTCAAAGGCTTTGGTATAGTCAATAAAGCAGAAGTAGATGTTTTTCTGGAACTCTCTTCCTTTTTCGATGATCCAATGGATGTTGGCAATTTGATCTCTGGTTCCTGTACCTTTTCTAAAACCAGCTTGAACATCTGGAAGTTCAGTTTGTGTTCAGTTCAAGCCTAGCTTGGAGAATTTTGAGCATTACCTTGCTAGCAGGTGAGATGAGTGCAATTGTGTGGTAGTTTGAGCATTCTTTGGCATTGCCTTTCTTTGGGATTGGAAAGAAGACTGACCTTTTTCAGTCCTGTGGCTACCTACACCTGAGTTTTCCAAGTTTGCTGGCATATTGAGTGCAGCACTTGCACAGCGTCATCTTTCAGGATTTGAAATAGCTCAACTGGAATTCCATCACCTCCACTTCCTTTGTTCGTAGTGATGCTTCCTAAGGCCTACTTGACTTCGCATTCCAGGATGTCTGGCTTTAGCTGAGTGATCACACCATTGTGGTTATCTGGGTCATGAAGATCTTTTTTGTATAGTTCTTCTGTATATTTTTCTCACCTCTTCTTTATATCTTCTGCTTCTGTTAGGTCCATGCCATTTCTGTCCTCGATTGAGCCCATTTTTGCATGAAATATTTCCTTGGTATCTCTAATATTTTTGAAGAGATGTCTAATCTTTCCCATTCTATTGTTTTCCTCTCTTTCCTCTCTATTGTTTCCTCTCTTGCATAAGAAAGGAAGACTTTCTTATCTCTCCTTGCTATTCTTTGCATTCAAATGGATGTATCTTTCCTTTTCTCCTTTGCCTTTTGCTTGTTTTCTTTTCACAGCTATTTGTAAGGCCTCCTCAGACAACCATTTGCCTTTTTGCATTTTGTTTTCTTGGGGATGGTCTTGATCACTGCCTCCTGTACAATGTCACAAACCTCCATCCATAGTTCTTCAGGCACTCTGTCTATCAGGTCTAATCCCTTGAATCTATTTGTCACTTCCGCTGTATAATTGTAAGGGTTTTGATTTAGGTCATACCTGAATGGTCTAGTCGTTTTCCCTATTTTTTCTCCAATTTAAGTCTGAATTTAACAATAAGGAGTTCATGATTTGATCTATAGTCAGCTCCCGATTTTTTTTTTTTTTTTTTTGCTGACTCTGTAGAGCTTCTGCATCTTTGGCTGCAAAGAATGTAATCAGTCTGATTTTGGTATTGGCCATCTGGTGATGTCCATGTGTAGAGTCTTCTCTTGTGTTGTTGGAAGAGGGTGTTTTCTATGACCAGTGTGTTCTCTTGGCAAAACTATCTTAGCCTTTGCC
This sequence comes from Cervus elaphus, assembly GCF_910594005.1. NCBI lineage: Eukaryota > Metazoa > Chordata > Mammalia > Artiodactyla > Cervidae > Cervus > Cervus elaphus. The sequence continues at coordinate 31,279,958 of NC_057840.1, forward strand.
CTGCTTCATTTTGTACTCCAAGGCCAAATTTGCCTGTTACTCCAGGTGTCTCCTGACTTTGCTACTTTTGCATTCCAGTCCTCTATAATGAAAAGGACATCTTTTTTGGTTGTTGGTTCTAGAAGGTCTTATACGTCTTCAGAGAACCATTCAACTTCATCTTCTTCAGCATTACTGGTTGGGGCATAGACTTGGATTACTGTGATATTGAATGGTTTGCCTTGGAAACGAACAGAGATCATTCTGTCGTTTTTGAGATTGCATCCAAGTACTGCATTTCGGACTCTCTTGTTGACTATGCGGGCTACTCCATTTCTTCTAAGGGATTCTTGCCCAGTGTAGTAGATATAATGGTCATCTGAGTTAAATTCGCCCATTCCAGTCCATTTAGCTCACTGATTCCTAAAATGTCGACGTTCACTCTTGCCATCTCTTGTTTGACCACTTCCAATTTACGTTGGTTTGTGGACCTAAAACATTTCAGGTTCCTATGCAATATTGTTCTTGCAGCATCAGACTTTACTTCCATCATCAGTCACATCCTCAACTGGGCATTGTTTTTGCTTGGGTTCAGTGTCTTCATTCTTTCTGGAGTTATTTCTCCACTCTTCTCCAGTAGCATATTGGGCACCTACCGACCTGGGGAGTTCATCTTTCAGTGTCATATCTTTTTGCCTTTCCTTACTGTTCATACTTTTCATACTGTTCTCATCCTCGGTGAGCCACAAATAAATGCTACTGACAGCATGTTAATAGATTAAGAGATAGAATCTGAAATAAAATTCTGATTTGTACCTGCCTTGCCCGGGCCTAACTGGAGTGAACAGAGCAAAGAAGTTGGCTCATGGAGGTCCACAGATCTCAGATAAAAAATGGCATGGGCCCAGTGGCATAGATGTGAACAGCATTCATTTCTATTCTGCTTCCATTTTTCTCACATTGATCTCTGAATACTGTCAGAGCCATTACCCACCCTTGCAACAGTGATAGTAGAAAATTTATTTTAAAGGGTATTAACATCTTAGGTAGAATTATCTTCCTTACTGTGTAGGGAGATTTTGTTTTGAAACTAAAGATGTTTAATCTTTTATTATTATTATTATTGCCCATAGAAGGCACAGATGGCTAGTATCTTCTTATATAATAATTAACTGTTACTAGCAAAATGATATGAGGACAGTTTAACATTTCTATAAATATTCTCTCTCTTTTCACAATCATTTTATACAATACATATGAAAAGTTGTTCTGACCCACTTGTAGCTTTGCTTAGGTTGTCTGCCCAAACAGCACAATCCTGTCATTTGTTTTGTGTCCCATATTAACTGAAAATTTTCTTATTAACCCTAGTGACATCTAAATATATGTTTGTTTACTGCCAGACTGTACTAACTTTATTGATATATTTTGCATTAAGCTGCCTGGCAAATTTGCAAATGCAGCAATTATTGCAGTGAATTGAATTCCAGAGGTAGTGCTCTGGATTTTTCCTTCAAGACAATACAAATGATGCTGTCTAATGCCAGTGATAACTAGCCACAAGCCAAGTTCTTTCCAATAAATACAAAGTTTATAATGAGAAGGCAGCTTTCCTTTTATAGAGCAAAGGAAATTGGTAATGAAAATCAAGACCTGCCCCCCTCCAGCCCTGAATTTTATTAAATCAAACAAATGACAGTTTGATGTTTAAAGTCAATAGCTCTAGCTAAAACAAACTATGTTGTATGTGATTATATACCTCTTCTAAAATTAAGATAATAAAGATAGTGAAAGTTTCCTTTTTAACTAGTTCTTTGCTGTTGTGTAATTGCTAAGTCATGTCCAACTCTTTTGCAACTGCATGGACTATAGCCCACCAGGCTCCTCTGTCCATGGGATTTTCCAGGCAAAAATACTGGAGTGGGTTGCCGTTTCCTTCTCCAGGGGATCTTCCCAACCCAGGGATCAAACCTGCGTCTCCTGCATTGGTGAGTGGGTTCTTTACCACTGAGTCACCAAGGAAGCCCCTTTGAACTAGTTAAGTTCATTCAAACAACTCAAAGTTTTAAGTAAGTTTTAAGTCAGTTTTATGCTCTTTGCTACTTTCAGGGAATTGCTAAAGTGATTACAGTTGTTGCCCCAATTCTTTGCAGATTAAGGATTTCTTGTTGCATCCACATGTTCTGGTTATTTCTGCCTGATTTTAAGAAGAAGCTTGAACTTGTTGACTGTGATTCTCCCCACTAAGACATCTGAACATATTAACGCTCCCACCATGCTTGCTATTCTTCAGTTCTGGAATCATGCTGGCTTCCAGTTAGAGAATTGGAACTACCTGTTGAGCTACCCTGTGCCAAAGCACCTGCCTTCTTTACCTGCTTCGCTTCCTCCCGGAACTGGAATCCTGTCCTAAACCTTCTAACTGTCACAGGCTCCATGTCCCAGCTCTTGGGTGTCTCAGACACGGCGATTTACCCACCTCTGTGACTTCTGTTGCCCTCCAGCAGACCGCCTGGCATAGATCACTTTTGGTTGGGCCCACCTCTCCTAGGTTATTCACAGGAACCTAATTTCCATCCTAGACCTTTACAAGTCTATCTAATCTTTCCTAGGTCCTGGCCATCCTACATTGGTTTTGACATTCCTCAGGCATGAACCTCTTGGTCAACACCCTATACTAGACTTCTTCTGATACTGAGCATTTAATTTAGAAGTGTACACATATGTCTTATATCAATATACATTAGAAGTGTACACATATGTCTTATATCAATATACATACTCTTAGGTAAAATTGAATATATAAATAATGTGGTGACATCTGCTGCTGCTGTTTAGTCACTAGATCGTGTCTGACTCTCTTGTAACCCCAAGGACTGTAGCCCACCAGGCTCCTCTGTCCATTGCATTTCCCAGAATATGGGAAGAATATTGGAGTGGGTTGCCATTTCCTTCTCCGGGGGATCTTCCTGACCCAGGGATCAAACCCACGTCTCCCACCTGGCAGGCAGATTCTTTACCACTGAGCCACCGGGGAAGCCCCGTGACATCTGAGGGAATGCTTAATGAGTACACTGAATAAAAGGTATAAATGCTAGTGTTTAAAACACTTCTTAGGATATTAAAGCAAAATGATGAGGGGGAAAAGGCACTGGTTGTTAACAGTGTTATTGCAGGATGGTCTCGAGAGATTGTTATTGTTAGTCCTGTCAGATAATGACTTTTGATAAATTCCTAGTTTTTAAGTTGAGAATTTAAATGTAAAAATTGCTTCTTGAATTAGCCACATAATTGTTGTCTACACTACACAGACTTCTCCTGGGGTTTCTTGCAGTGTTGGTGATGTGAACATGTGTTTTCTGGCTGATTTTCAACTCTGGTTTGTCCCTCTCAAGCTGACTAAATTGGCTGTGTAATTTCAGCAGGAAAGCATGCTCACTTTTTCACACTTTCTGTTTACTTTGGAGCTTCAGCTTTAGGCATCTATGATATTTGGGTTCTGCAAAATGTCTCCGAAACCAATTGGTCTCTAACTCCCGTTTTTTTAACACTTTCTCCAAGTGTCTGCCTATTGTTTTAGCAGATTTCGGTAGCCTTACAACATTTGTATCAGCTAAAGTTTTAAATACCTGGTTTTCATTTACTATTATTGTCTGTGCCTTTGTTTATTTAATTGTAAACATGCCATCATAGTCTATCATCCTTGAAAAACACTAAACACTTTTTAAAATTGGAAGCCTGTATTATAGTTATTTCCATATGGATGAATATTGTGATCTGCTGTCTAATTTATTCATCTGGAAAGTCAAAACTTCATTTTGCGAGGTGAGTATAAGCTCATGGACTCCCCTGTGATAAATCTAGATGAATATTCTCATTGCTTCAGAATATATCATGCATTCCTAGTTAAGAGACCTTGCAGCTAAATTGTCATTTCTGAATTTCATCAGGCAAAGTGTATGGATTTGCCTTGGCTTTAAACTTGCTGAAGGAGAGAAGCTGAGGTGGAAAATTTTCTCAGGTGCAGACTAGCAGACTATTAACATATGGATGACATGGTTTCATTTGCTTGTCCTAAATTACATGAATTGGATTCATTTGGATGCTACCCATTTTGCTGCCAATGTTTTTCTAATTTATTTTGAAGTCATTCAGTCTTTCTCAAGCTTTTTTCAAGCAGGATTTGAGGGTGAAGGAATCTTGCCTTTAACATCACATAGGCTGAAATATTTCACTGTGTTTGACTTGATAGTTTAAATACAACAAAAGGCAAACTACGCTCTGTAGTCATATTGGTTTCTTAAACTTTTAAGTTTCCAACATGTAAAATATTTGCAAGTATTTTTGCCTTTAGTCTTGGTCAAATACCTTGCATATAGAATTAAGTGATTTCATTAAAGCGCATTGGAGGAGAAACATAGTATATGACAGGAAGTCTGCAAGTATAAGGAATTCAGCCAGACATTGTGATGTCATGTTAAGCAAATAACCTTCAAAAATTATCCTGATAAATTTATTTATACACCCATAGCAATACCTAAAATTTGTGATGAGGGCCCCAATCATAAAGATTTTTGTTACAGGAAAGCCTCAATGAAGTGGCTAATTTATTCTTGCCAGTTGCCCATGGAAATAGAATTAAGCCTCGTTAACTTGAAATGGAATAGATGTCCTCCATGATGGAGGAGGACAGTGCCTCTGAAATAGGCAGATGCAGTCCTCCAAGAATATTTCCCTCACCTGGTGTAGTCAAAAGGATTTCTAAAAATTACTTTGAATATCTAACTTTTTGATGATTTCTGAAATTGAATTCAGTTGAGCTGAAGCCTTTATTGCACTAAATTTTCATACAAGTCAAGGACCACTGGACATGAATAAGAATTAAAGAGACCCACAAATATAGCCCTAAAAAAAATCCACTTACACTACATCTGGATACTACCACTGGACTGAGTCCTGAATTGTCATTGACGGGTTTCTTAGTCTTGTCAGTAATGATGGCATCCCAGGGTGCCAGCAAACAGAGAGCAATTTTCTGCAGGAGCTGTTGTGACCTGTTTGCGTTAAGATGAAATATTGTCATGAGATAAATACATGAAAGCCTTGTATTTGTTGCTATTCAATGCAAGACTTTTTTTTTCTCTCGGCTTGGTCAAACACAGAGTGTCCTCTCCAAAAAAAGAGATTTGGAAAGAATACATTGGCATTTTGATTGCACAATATTCACTGTGTCCTTTACTGAACACAACCTTTTTATTGTAAAGGCGGAGTGAGTGAAGTGTGTGTACTATCACTTGTTACATAGTGTTAAGACTCATTTGACCATTTACAGGTTATCTGTTGTGCTTCTTTATCAGCTACCAAAGAGCAAATTTGGTTTATATTGAGGGTTACAAAAGGACTGGATGAATAGCTAATAAGGGTTTTCTTGTGATTTGGGACCATAATTTGAAAAAAGTCTGCTTGGATGTCAACCCAAACAGCTGAGCTTGCTATTTGATTAAGGAATCTGAGTTGCATGGGTGGGTTTATTGGAAATGGCAGACATTGCACTGACAGATGTCCGCCCTGAAGGTCTACAATTCTTAATCTTTTGTTTCCAAAATGTTTAGGGTGAAATGTGTACATTGAAACAGAACCCTGTGGATCTTTAAGTCTTTTGTGCTTATAGTTAAGGCTACCTAAAGGATTTTGAAAGCTGGGACAACTGCAGATAGCTTAGAGCACCAATAAAATGTAAACAGAAATGCTATAAGAGGGTGTTACTGAAGGCTTGGCATATTACTTTTGCAAATGAAACATCATATACATGCAGCTCAAATAGTAGGTTGAGAGACAAATGAAAGTTGGCTATACAATTAATCATGAAGTGTTTGGAACTTTTTTCCCTTGAGGACTGTAGCTTTTTTTAAAATGCGACTACAACACAAAGACTATTTAAAAAAATATAGAAACGTGGGGAAAAAAGAAAAGAAACAAAAATACCAGTGCTTATACATTCAGGAGTCTAGCCTTGGTGGGATGATCGATGGGGTAAACAGTTGTGTAGGTACTTTCACAGTAATATTTTCCTGTTCAGTGAAGTCACTTTCAGGAGATGATGTAGCGTCGTTAAAAATGTGTATGAAGTTTTTAGGACGGCTGTAGCAGCTATTAAGTACTACGTAAATATTAGTCCTTGACTAATGGAGGTGTGATAATGCTGCCATTGAATTGCAAGAGTAATTTCTTTGATAAATTTGAATTCAGGACCAATTGAAAAACACAGCCGTAGACACAGAGGAGAGATGTACCTTTATACTCATTCTTCCTATTCCTGCTTTCCTTTCAGATATTGTGTTTTTTTATTTTTGAGAGTCAATTTTTAGGACGATGATTTTTCAAATAAACTGTTATTTTAGAATATTTTAGAATTGTTCCAGATTTACTCAAGAGAGCACCATTCCATAAGTCCTATACCCAGCTTTCCCTATTATTAACATCTTACATGTTTTGGAACAGTTATTATAATTAATGAATACATACTAATACTTATTATTAATGTTAAAGTCTGTACTTGATTTGCATTTCCTGGATTTTGACCTGGTGTCCTATTTCTATTTCAGGATTCCATTCCAGATACCACATTACATTTAGTCATCATGTCTCCTTAAGCTCCTCTGGGCTATGATGGTTCTCAGACTTGCCGTGTTTTTTTTTTTTTCCTCTTTCTTCTGCCATTTTTATTGAAGTATTGTGATTTATGATATTATATTTGTTTCAGGTGTACAACATAGTATTCACTATTTTTATATATTATACTCCCTTTAAAGTTATTACAAAATAATGGTTATATTTCCTCATCCTAGACATTTCCTTGTTGCTCATTTACTTTATATATAGTATTAATAGTTCGTATCTCTAATCCTGTACTGCTAGCTTATGCCTCTCCTCTCTTCTCTCCCCACTGGTAAGCACTAATTTGTTCTCTATATCTGTGAGTCTGGTTCTGTTTTGTTATTTGCATTTATTTATTTTGTTGTTTAGGCTCCACATGTAAGCAATGACAGAGTTTTTGTCTTTGACTTATTTCACTAAGCATAATACTTTCTAGGCCCATCCATGTAGTTGCAGAGGGCAGAGTTTCATTCTTTTTTATGGTTGAGTAGTATTCCATTGCACAAATATGTGTGTGTGTATGTGTATAAACAGTGGGATGCGGACTTGCCTTGTTTGTGATGACCTTAGCAGTTTTGAGGCACACAGGCCAGGAATTTCATAAAATGTCTTTCATTTGGGATTTGTCTTGTGTCTTTCTCCTGAGTCAAAGGGTTATGGGTTTTCAGGAATAAGACCACAGACTTGAGAGTTCATTTTCACCAAATTCTGTCAAAAACGCATGCTATCAACATGATTTACATTGTTGATGTTGACCTTAATCGCCTGGCTGAGCTAGTGTTCATCAGATTTCTCCATTGTCAAGTTACTCTTTTCCCCCTTCTCATCTTGCACTCTTTGAATGGAGTGCATAGCCCACAATTAAGGAGTGGGGAGCTGTGTTTCATTTCTTTGTGGATACATTATCTATATAAGTTATTGGAAACTTTTGGCATGGGATATCTGGCCATTCTTCCCCCACTTATTTATTTATTCAATCATTTATTTTTTATCAGTATGAGTTCATAGATATTATTTTGAACTTTGAGTTATAATTCAATATTCCTTCATTCTTTTGTATTGTTTTTTTCTTTTTTTTTTAAAAAAAGATGAAGTATAGCTGGTTCACAGTGTTGTGTTAGTTTCAGGTGTATAGCAAAGGGATTCATATATATTGTTTAGTTGCTAAGTCATGTCTGACTCTTTTGCAACTCCATGGACTATAGCCTGCCAGGCTCCTCTGTCCATAGGATTTCCCAGGCAAGAATTCTGAAATGGATTGCCATTTCCTTCTCCATGGGATTCTCCCAACTTAGGGATTGAACCCACATCTCCTGCATTGGCAGGCAAGTTCTTTACCACTGAGCCACCAGAGAAGCCCAACATATATATATACAATTTGTACACTTATGAGTATATATACGTATGAGTGTATATATATGAATATATATAGATACTTACACATTCTTTCCCTTATAGATTATTATAAGATATTGAGTATTGTTCCCTGTGCAATATACATTAGGTCCCTTTTGCTTATATATTTAATATATAGTAATGTGTATCTATTAATCCCAAACTCCTAATTTATCCCTCCCCCACCCCCTCCCCCCTTTGGTAACCATAATTTCTTCTTTTATGTCTGTGGGTCTGTATCTGTTTTATAAATAAGTTCATTTGTATCATTTTTTAGATCCACACATAAGCTATATCATATGATAGATATTTGTCTTTATCTGGCTTGCTATTTTCTTCTCTCACTCAAATTATTTCAGCTTTGGCCATAGGGAATGCTTTTAGTTGGTTTCTGTGTCCCTTTGATGTGACCCCATGGTTGTCCTTGTTTTTCAGCACTTCCTTACTTCCTGGTATAAGATGCTCTAGGCTCATCTTGTATATTTCCTATCCCAGGCCTAGAATCTTCCATCTCTCCAAGGAACTCTGGTTCCTGGTTCCAGAGACCTGGGCCAAGGTACACTTGTTGCTATTGGGGTGTTGTTATTTCTAGGCTCTTTCAGTTACATAGGAATCCATATATATATATATATATATATATATATATATATACACACACACACATAGATATGTATGGGACCTATAAATATAATCTGTATCATTTCTACATATAAACATATGTATCACTATTTCTGTGTGTATTCATGTGTATCTATATGAGGCTAAGCATGGGTTCATAAGAGATGTCTGCAACTCTAACCTGTTACCATATATGTAGATCATTCTGCCTTTTCTCCTTCCTTCTGATCCATTGCATTTACACTGGGATCCTGGAACAGAAGGACGTTAGATCAAAAACAAGGAAATACAAATAAAATATGGACTTTAGTTAATTAAAATAAGTATACATACCCAATGATGTATATACACATAAGACAATGTCCATATCAGTATTCATAGAGCTCTTTTTTTTTTGGTAGCTGATTATTTTTACATTTTGTAGATGAAAAATAGTAGAAAATATGAGGCTACACATATTTAGGGGTGACTGAATTGTTTCCATTTTAATTTTTACTCTTTTTAATGGTTTTTCAATACTTACATTTTATAACAAAAAATCCCACCGAGAACATTGAATATATTTCTTGTGGTCTATTTCTGGATGCTCCATTCTGTTGCATTATCTATTATTTCACCAATATTATACATTCTTGGTTACTGTACCTTTATGGTAAATCTTGAAATTGAATACTGTGACTCCTCCAACTTTGTTCTTCTTCTTTAGTGTTGTATTGGTTGTTCTAGCTTCTTTTTCCTCCCATGTAAATTTTAGAGTCTGTCCATATCTACAATATAGGCTACTGGTCATGATCCCCATGGGCTTCCCCAGTGGCTCAGCAGTAAAGAATCCGCCTGCAATGCAGGAGACGCAGGAGATGCGAGTTTGATCCCTGGATTGGGAAGATCCCTGGAGAAGGGCATGGCAACCCACTCCAGTATTCAGTCAGACACGACTGAGCGACTAACACATACATATGGTATTGGAGTAGGAAATGGCAGCCCACTTCAGTGTTCTTGTCTGGAGAATCCCATGGACAGAGGAGCCTGGCGGGCTGCAGTCCATAGGATCACAAAGAGTTGGATACGACTGAGCAAGATGATCCCTTTCCTTAATTATTCTTGGCCGTCAGTAATTTTCTACCATTTCATGAATTCAAATCTATTCTTAAAAATTTGCCTGTACTGTGAAATACTGACCCTCAAAATATTTTAACAGTTGCATCACCTTTGGAAAAAACTGTATTTGTCCTCCCCAGGTATTTTATTTAATGGATAACACTTAATAGAATGCATAAATTTGAATATTTAAATATTTTAATCCTCTTATTTTGCTTTGATAAACCTCTCACTAGACAGTGATTATAATCTACCACCAGGATTGTTTGGAGAGTTAAATTAGAGGACTAGCAAGCATTAAATATGCTTAGAGATTTAAAAGTATTCAATAAATGTTACTTATTCTTGTACTAAACCCATTTTCTCATTTAAGGAAAATTCTATGCAAAGTTTAACCTCACTTAATAGTCTGGTACAAGATTTATCATTTCTTTAAGTATTGTTTAACATCATATACTTTTAAAGTACAATACTGCATTATACAAAAAGCCCTGCTGCCGTATAAATGCATTTAACTTTACTCAAGGATGCATTAAACATTTGTAATGTTAAAGTTAATGGTTTTTGAGAAAGTATCAAATTTTTATTAAAAGCACAACTTTGCAACTATATAAATGCATAGTTTTAAATATGGTAAATTTATGAAATGAATATTGAGAATTTTTATAGACTTCTCCGATTGAATGTTTGACAGTTTGAGTTTGTGTGGTATGTTCATGCAGGGTAAAGTATAAGAAACATAAAAATTGAATGTCCATGAGCTACAGAATAACCTGTAAAGAACAGGTTTGTAAAATTTCTTTCAGTGTCCTTGGGAGTTAGAGTCTGCAAAGAAACATCCTTTCAACAGATCATTCTTCAGCTCACTTGGCATTTGAATTTTTTTTTTTTTTTTGTAATTGACTAGAGTCACAATGTTGTGTTAGTTTCAGATGTTCAACAAAGTGATTCAGTTACATATATAATATATAAATTCAGTTATATATATATATATGTACACATTATGTATGTTGTGTATTCAGTTATATGTGTTTTCTTTCCCATTAGAGGTTATTTTAAGATATTGGATATAATTCCTGTGCTGTACAGTAGGTCCTTATTGTTTATCTATTTTATCTAACTTAGTATTTGGCTTTAATGCTGATGCTAACACCAAGAGCAGCCAGATGTGTGAAGTTGGAAAGATGAACTGTTGAATTCTGTTCTGAAAAGTTAAGACCCTACTCAGGGCAGTAGCCCTGGGTAGTTGATATAGTCTATGTAATATGTATATACATATATGCCAGAAACCTGTTGTAACATGACTCATTATAAAGTGAATCAATACATATCACATTCTTTCAGTTTTAAAAAACCTAAAGTTGTTTATATTTGAGTAATTATTTGAAATAATATTATTAATAGTTTAATGTTCAGCTTTAAAAGCCTAATGAGCCATTATCACATTAATAATAGCATTAATAATGACAGTCCTGGAGAAGGAAATGGCAACCCACTCCAGTATTCTTGCCTGGAGTCTTGACCTGGTGTGGTCAGTGCCGGGCATTCCATGTGAAGCAACTGTTTTCAGACGTTGGACAACAGGGTAGCACAGGGCTGTAATCCTTGAGGAAAGGGACACTCCACATTCACCCTCACTTTCTACCTGAATTTTCCAAACTGCATCACAGGGAGACGGGGCCAGAGAGAAGAACCCACGGCAATGACTTTAGAATAGATCTGAGGGTTGATAGAATAGACTAGAGAAACCAGAATTAGCGCTGTATACATGTGGTCCATTAATTTCCAGAAAGGTAACAAGTAAATTCAGTGAAGAAAGGAAAGTCTTCCTATTTTTATTTATTTAATTTATTAACTTTTGAGGGGTTGTGCTGGGTCTTAGTTGCTGGGCATGGACTTTCTGTAGTTGCAGAGAGTGGGGACCACTCTGTAGTTGTGGTGCGTGAGCTGCTCTTTGTCCTGGCTTCTCTTATTACAGAGTGCAGACTCTAGGCACAAGGGCTTCAGTAGTTCCAGCTCTCAGCCTCTAGAGTTCAGACTCAGTAGTTGTGGCATACGGGTTTAGTTGCTCCAAGGCATGTGGAATCTTCCAGACCAGGAATCTAATCTGGGTTGCCTGCATCAGCAAGCAAATTCCTATCCATTGTACCACCAGGGAAGTCTGAATCAGTGGTGCTGGCATAACTAGATATCCATATGGAAAAAATAAACCTTGACCCTTGCCTCATATTATACACAAAAATTGCTTTGAGATGAATCAAAAGCCTAAACATAATATCTTTAATTATAAAGCTTCTAGAAGAAAACAAAGGAGGATACATTCATGACCTGAGGAAATGTAGATTTCCTAGGACATAGAATTATTAATCATCACAGAAAAAAATTAAGCTGGATTTTATCAAAATCAAATACTTCTGTTCGTTAGGAGACACAACTAAGAAATGAACAGGCAAGCTACACAGAGAAAATGTTTCCAGTGCATATAATTGCTGAAGACTTGTACCTATAATATTAAAATAATTTATATAATCTAATTGCAAAAAGGCAAAATATATGATTTTTTACTTAAAAATTTAAAAGATAAAATGGGCAAAATACTTGAATGGAAACTTAAAAGGAAAATAGACAAATGGCCTGTAATCACACAGAAAAGTACTCAACATAATCATCAAAGAAATGTGAACAAATCGAAAAGGAATATCATTGTTAAATACCAGAATGGCTAAAAATCTAAAAGACTAATAGCACCAAATGTTGGCAAGCATGTAGAGCAACTGAAACTTATAAATTACTCATGGAGTGTAAAATGCTACAGCCAATTTGGAAAACACTTTGGCAGTTTCCTGTAAAATTAAACATGTGTTTATCTATCCTATGACTCACCAATTCAACCAAGAAGAAAAGAAAAAAAGAACATTTGCCTACAAAAGATTTGTACGAATGACAAGACCCACTGAAATGTTGTGAAGTAATTAGCCTCCAACTAATAAAAAAATTAAAAGAAAAAAAAAAAAAAGATTTGTACGAGTCTTCATGGCAACATCATTCAGTTGTCTAAAACTTGAAATAATTCAGATGTCCAGCAAATAGAGAGTGGATAAACAAATTGTGATATGTTCATACAGTGAAATACTTTTAACCAGTATTTCCTTTAACTGTTTATTCTTTTAACTAACAAAGAATTCAGTATTAACTCACAAAACACAGACAAAGAATCTAAGAAACCTGCTAAGCGCAAGAAACCAGACACAAAAATGTACAGGCTGTAGAATACCATTTAAAAAATTTCTAAAACAGGCAAAAGACTCAATTTTTATAGATACCACAGCAATGATTGCCCTTTTGCTCAGAGGCATCATTCAACTAGGGAAAGACCTGGAGGAGTTTATATCTTGACTGATGTCAACGTTTGATAAAACTCATCAAACTATACAAAATACAATATTTGTGCATGCACTGTACATCAGTTACGTTTCAGTAGATACATTAGTAAATATTGACAAATGAACATACTCTGAATACTTCTTTTCCTGTATACAATCTAAGACTCTTTATCCTCCTTTCTTCATGCATGTGCTCGTATCTCATGTATATGAGTTAGCTACTGTATAAATTGTGTAGGTTGTAGGTATTTCTTAATGGATGCTTCTACCTATCTTTGACTTTTTTCTATGAAAAAATTATCATTTAGAAGGTGGTCATCATTCCACTTGCAGAACATATCTCCAGTTCACTCCTTCACATCTGTACTTAACTGTGTACTGCCGTCATCATTTTTTAACCTGGATTTAACATTAGTCTCCTACCCAGTATCCCTATCTCTGGTCAGCTGTTTCATCTATCTTCCTTCATACTAAAACCATATCTTTCTAGTGTTCCAATTTAGTTATATGGCTTACTTGGTACAAGTCAAGTATAGTCATGTAAATATGACTATATTTATATAGGTTCATCAGCTATACTGGCCACATGCCCATGCCTCAAGGCATAACACTTAAAACAAGCTAACCTTTAAATGTGCTAGACTGAATATTTTATGTTTATAATCCCTTGTAGTTGTCACAACCCCAAGAAGTTATACTCACCCTCACTACGTGGATGAAGCAGTTAGCAGATGTTTTTAGCAGCTTGCCCAAAAACACATCCATCACCAGCAAGTAATGAAGTCAAGACTTGAACCTATGCTTTCTGACTCCAGAGTTCGAATGCATGTCCACTATACACACTTCGTCTCTTTATAGTCTGCTTCTAGACTTTGTTGCCCAAACTCGTCTTCTACTTCAGCCCTGGGCTCCCAACTTCCATTCACACCCAGCTTCCTTGTGTCCTTTTGCACATAGATCCTTTTGTTCCCATGTCTTCTTCTCAAGGTCAAATTCCTTCTGACTTAAAGGCTGTTCAGTGAAGTTTCCACCCAAGAGTCACTCCCGTAGTAAAGCTTTTCCTAAGGTTCTCCAGGTGGAGCCTTACCCTGTTCTGTCACAGACATGATGGTCATGGGACCTTTGTCATAGCCATCATTGTTTATTTTGAGGACATGTTCATGTATCTGTGTCTCCTCATTGGAGCTCCTCTGGAACAGAGTGCCCTCCTCATCATTTTCTCATTCCTTAGTATACAGAGAAGCAGGTCCATAATAATTATTTGTTGAATAAACAGACCTTTTGCTGCCAGACAACTTAGCAGCACAGTTGCATTTGCCTAATTTTGATCTCTCACTGTAAATTATTTGTTAGTAATAAAATGGTTTAAAGCTCATCTGAAAGATATAAAATCAAAAAGGAGAGAAAAAATGGAGATGAGGTGTCCTGTGCCTGGGCTGAGCAGCATTATGAGGTTATTTTTTAAGAGCACAGTAGAGTGTGGGATTTTTTAGAGCTTAAAACGATTGGCTGAGATATTAAGCTGCTTTGCCAGCTGTTCAAAAATGGATTGCTCCCAGCATATAAATAACTACTGTTATGTCTCTATAAAATTCTAGACCTTGAATGGCATATTTGATTAGAGTGAAATGAAAAAGAAAGAGTTGTTATAAATAAGAAGCTGAGATTAAAAGGATGTGTTCAGTAACTGCCTGTAGTGAGTTTCAAATAGCCTTTCCGAGTATAGACATAGACAATTAAATAAAATACTTGCAATCTTAAAGAAACTAAAACATAGACCTTACTGGAGTTTATTCATCCCCTTAACAGTCTCTTCCTTTTGTTCCTTTGGTGGGGTTTATTGCAAAGGAGAGTCAGTAGTATGTCATTTTAGCAATTTCTACCCCAGTTATATCAGTGTAATATATTTAATATCTATTTGTGTGATATTAATTAAGAGGGATTTTCTTTTACACGTGTGCTTCTGGTAATATGAGTTACTGGTTCAATGTATTAAATATGAATGGTGGTGGTGGTTGGTTATTCGCTAAGTTGTGTCCGACTCTTTTGTGACCCTATGGATGGTAGCCTGCCAGGCTCCTCTGTCCATCAGATTTTTCATGCAAGGATACTGGAGTGGGTTGCCATTTCCTTTTCCAGGGGATCTTCCCAACCCAGGGATCCAACCTGCGTCTCCTGCATTGCAGGCAGATTCTTTACCACTGATAAAAAGGTAGCAGCTTGTGAATATCCAGGTGCAGGCATGGGAGTGTGAGTATTTCCAGTATGAGTATTTCAGTGTCACTCATTGCCCTACTTGATTTTAGCTATGTTTACATACAACTGATGTTACTAAGCTCCATTCATTATATGTTACAGGACGGGAACTACAACTGTCTTTATGGAGATGCTGACAATTAACTGATTTGAATAGTCCTAGTATAGGGAAAACTGGCTGATAAAAATGCGAATGACAGGAGAAAAGTTTGAAATCAAACTATTTTTTCAGGCCAACAAGTGTTTATTAAGCCCTGAATCTGTATGCCCAGCTTTGTATTGGATCCTGAGAACACATGCGGATACATAGCTGGAAATGCAAGAGCCTCCTTTCAGTCCCTTAGCAAGACAGAGTAAAAGATACAATGCAACAGAAACTTGAGTGTTGCCTGAACTCTATAAACTTCTAGCAATTTCTTACCAGGTGAGTCTTCCCAGGTGGTGCTAGTGGTAAAGAATCCTCCTGCCAATGCAGGTGAGACGTAAAAGGCACATGTTTCATCCCTGGGTTGGGAAGATCCCCTGGAGTAGGAAATGACACCCCACTCCAGCATTCTTGCCTGGGAAACATCATGGACAGAGGAGCCGCAAAGAGTCAGACAGTCTATGGAGCCACAAAGAATCAGACACAACTGAGCAACTGAGCCCATACACATACATAGTGCAAATAGATCAAAATAGAGAGAAATGCTGAAGGAGTACTCACCATCTGCTGACCTCAGATGGAAGAGCATGATCACTGGAAGGAGGAAGGTGATTTAGGGTAACAGATCCATCTGAAGTTCTGGAATTTGTGAGAATAAGAATAGGCTTGCTATAGTATTGGTGGCATACCACTTAGCCCGTGGACTGTAGCCCACCAGACTCTTCTGTCCATGGACGTCTCCAGGCAAGAATACTGGAGCAGGTTGCCATTTCCTTCTCCAGGGGATCTTCCCGACCCAGGGATCAAACTCGGGTCTCCTGCATTGCAGGTGGATTCTTTGCTGTCTGAGGGAAGCTCCGCCACTTAGCCTCAGATGCATCCTTATGATCGGCTGCCTTGGAGTTCATGTGGGGACCACAGCAAACAGAGAGCCATCTTTGGTAGGGGTGTGATAGAAGCCAAGGAATGGAACTAGGGAAGCCGTAAGTAGTGCCTGGTATGCACAAGGAAGACAGTTGCATGAATGCCACCAACACCGCGGTCCTTTGCCTTAGTCTTCTGGTGGATGAATCATGGGGTATGTTTATGCCAAGAAGACATCCTTGGGCAAGATTATAAATGCAGTTAGACTGTAGATTAAGGACACCAAGAGAAAGCCATTCTAATGTGGGGCAGACAGCAGAGATGGGTAGACTTCTTATTCGTGAATGTGAAAACACTAAGAATGAGCCCTCTACACATAGACATTCATGGTGATTCATTTGTTACCACTTACAGTTCACCTCCGTCTACCCCCACCATTGGTACCTCTCAGAATACAAACACATAGAGATACGAGTTGCCCAATTGCAGCCTCTTAACTGGTGGTGCTGTGTGTCTGTGTGACTTGTTGCCCTGACTTTGGGAATCCTCTTGCTGGGTTCAGCCACTGCACTATGCTCTGACTTCTAGCACATGCATGTTTCATCATTTCTAAATGTTTGCCTGACTTACATCTCTTAATTAGACCCTTCTAGTTGATGGCTGGCTTCTCACCCAGATTTGCTTTTCGCCATTTCTTTGCTTTCAGTATTCTTTGTGCTGCTGACCTGGCCCACTTTTTGAGATCGCTTCATGCCAAGCACTGTGCATTCCACTCGGCAACTTTCATTGTGTCCCCTCCTCCAAACTCCTGTGTTGAAGCCCTGACCCCTCATTTGATGGTGTTTTGTTTTCGATGAGGTCATAAGGGTGGAGTTCTCTGCCTCAGAGAAGACACAGAAGGTAGCCTTCTGCAATCCAGGAAGAGCATGTTCACCAAGAATGTCACCAGCTGACATCTTGACCTAGGGCTTTCCAGCCCCTGGGACTGTGAGAAACAAATTTCCATTGTTTAAGCCACTCAGTCCACAGTAATTTTTCAGAGCAACCCAAGCTGACTAATATAGACAGGGATATGATGGGGAAAAGACTCAGAGAGCAAAGCAATTTGTTTCAAAACTTAGCTAATTAATACTATCGGAGTAAAAAAAAAATTGTTTTTTTAGCACACTGTACTGCATTAAAAATTGGATAATTCATCCCACCCCCATAGTAAACGCGCTGTTACTGAAAGGGAGATAAGGTTTAAGTTATTCCATCTTGCTTATGGGCAAGAGGTTGAGGACGACAGCCTTAGATTTCCTTTAGATGCCGTTTTTGTATTTTACTTGCATCTCTATCTAGGACTTATCTTTCCTTTCCATTGTAGATGTATTTACATAAAAGGACTTGTATCCATGGAAAAGGAAATGGAAACCCACTCCAGTGTTCTTGCCTGGAAAATTCCATGGACAGAGGAACCTGGTGGGCTACAGTCCATGGGGTCACAGAGAGTCAGACACAACTGAAGCGACTAAGCATGCATGCACGTGTGTCCAAGTGACTTCTAAATTATTAGGCTGTAGTACTTAGTCTGTTGGCTTTCCACAACATAGCACTTAGCTGAACACCAGGTGGCTTCTTTTAGATAACTCTTCATTGTGAGAATGTTTGGTCACATTTTGGTGAAATGGGAATATGGATCAGGAAAATAGAAATAAAAATTTGAGTCTGTTTTCCCTCAGCCTCTTTGAGTGTTTTTTGAAGTAAGAGGTATTTCTCTTAAGAGGCCAGGATGAGAGGCCAGCCAAGAGGTTAGTGTCATCCTTTAGAGAACCATGGGGGAGACTGGGTGGAGACCTCCCATCCCGTGAAAGCCGAAAGATCTCCATGTATTGGAGGCCAGCCATGCAGCAACTGTGGATATGAGTATGGTCCTGTATTTTCTATGCCCTCTTGGTGAGTGCATCTTGGCTTGTCCTGTCACTAAAAGTAGAAGGGTAAAAATAATTCCAAGGCATTATCAGAATTAATTTTACAACTCTAAGGTTAGGACCCTTGGGGAAATGACTTGTTTAAAATTTAGTCTTAAGCAAAACTATTTTATTTTCCCAGTTCAAAAAGAAAATGAAGTGAATGGAAAATAGATTGAATCCTAGTAGTTCTTTAATGTTATTGCATCATCTGTATATAAAATCCAATTCATCTCTTGGTTTGGAGCAGCTCTGCTTAGGTCAGCAGTTTGAAGTCAGAGCCATGGATTTATAAGTGATGGTGACAAAATGATCGGGTTCCTATGTATGTGGCTTAAACCAAACCCCCATTGACTCATATTAAGCAAGACTTTTGAAATAAGATGAGAATTCCATCCAATAATTTTTAATATATTTATAAATGACAGAAGCAAAGTTTATGATGTTAGGATTTAATTTAATGGATCTTGGGTTGTGCGTATAGTGAGTTATGGCAAAAAAATTTAGAATTTAACGTTTTGTAGTAAAACAGGCATTTATTACCAGAATCACTGATCTGTCCTGGAGACTTGTGCTTACCTTTTTTTTTTTTTTTTTTTTTTGCCATTTGTCAAAATGGATTTCTCTTTTTATTTCTTCTATTTATGTTATTTTCTTGTTTTTTTAATTTCTCTATACTAGATGGTGTGTGCAGAATCTAAAACTCTCAATGCTTTCTCTCACATGGGAATTTAGATCTCATCCAGAAAGTCCAGTCTGGGACAGATTACAGACATTCAGCTGCTGTAGCCTGGGCGTGCTGACCCATCCCCTGTCCAGCTGACATGAGGAGACTTCATCAGAGGAGCCACTTTGTGGAGAGCATGTCATACGGGTCTGCCCTTGAGTCACGGGAATCAGGAAACAGGGTTTCTGAAGCTGATGTTTCTTGGGGCAGGGTCTTAGGGAAAACAAAGTTTCTGGTCATCTTCTTTTTAAAGAACAAGTGCAATTAATAAAGTATGAAGGCAATAGAGAATTCATCAACTGGGAGAAATAACAGAAAATTCAATGTGAAACAGTATCCTTCATTTCTATTGCATATGGCTGTGTAGAGGTTAATTTCACTTCCAGTCTCAGATTCAGGTTATCAGGAATAAAGTTTTAGCACTCTGAGTTTGGCTTAGGATTTCTTAACCTTGACACCATTGACTTTTGGAGCCAGGTCGTTCTTTGCCATGGAATTGTATAGTGTTGAGCAGCAGGTCCGTGGGTGTGTGCGTGCTAAGTTGCTTCAGTCGTATCTGACTCTTTGTGGCCCTGTGGACTGTAGCTGCCAATCTCCACTGTCCATGGGGTTTTCCAGGCAAGCATATTGGAGCGGGTTGCCATTTCCTTCTCCAGGGGATCTTCCTGACCCAGGGATCGAACCCGGGTCTCTTACGTCTCCTGTGTTGGCAGGTGGGTTCTTTACCACTAGCACCATATGGTGGAGAAGGCAATGGCAACCCACTCTAGTACCCTTGCCTGGAAAATCCCATGGACGGAGGAGCCTGGTAGGCTGCAGTCCATGGGGTCGCTACGAGTCAGACATGATTGAATGACTTCACTTTCACTTTCCTGCATTGGAGAAGGAAGTGGCAACCGACTCCAGTATTCTTGCCTGGAGAATCCCATGGATGGGGGAGCCTGGTGGGCTGCAGTCCATGGGGTCACACAGAGTCGGACACGACTGAAGTGACTTAGCAGCAGCAGCAGCACCACCACCACCATATGGGAAGCTTCTAGCAGCATCTCTGGCCTTTACTAAATAGATTCCAGTAGCACTGACCACCCCACCCCATCAGTGTAGGACAGCTACAAATATCTCCGGACACTGTTAAATGTCCCCTGGAGGCATCTTTCCCCATTGAGAACCACAGCATATATTTCTTGAGCACAAGAACTTAATTATTCGTCTTTGCATCCCTGGTCCCTAGCAATGTCTAGCTCTAGCATTTACTCAGCAAATGTCAATTGAACGACTAAATGGAAAGTTGAAATTAGTGTCTTTATGTATGTAACCATTTTTTGTGTGTGCCTAGATAAATTAATATATATAAGTTTTCTTAAGAGAGGGATTCTGATATATTTTTAAGAAAGCTTTTATTATTACTAGGATAACAGTTTTCATGTAATTATTCATTCCTGTTCCTTCACTAGTTATAATTACATCATGAATTTGTATTATATTGATATAGTCCTATGAATCTCATAGACATTAATGTCAATATATTTATCATTCCTTCTGAAGTTTGGTCTTATTGAAGGGATATCTTCCAGAAAGGCTGCTGAAAAGTTAACTGGCCCTTTTGATCCTACCTGGCCCTCAGAAGTCAATGACCCAGGAGTACCTGGCAAGTGGTGCTGACTTAGTCCAGCAGGACTAAGTCATGCCACTGGGCAGCATGACAGAGTGATGGTTCTGAGTACTTCCTGGAAAATGTGATGATTCTGAGTTACCTGCCAAAGAAACTGAGGCAATAAATAAAGAAGGGAGAGAAGCTGAACAAGTGCAGCATAATGCTGAAGTCTTTCTCCTCTTAGGATTAGCGCTTTCATCTTGGTCGTTTACAAGGCACATGTTGGCAACGATCAGCATGGCGGCTCCTAGTATATCTAGCATTCAGGTGGCCTATGCTCTGTGCCTTGCAGTGTTCTAAGAACTCTACTCGATTTGCTCGTTTAATCCTAACAGCAAGGGCACAAGGAAGGAACTTTTATTATCTCCATTTCATAGGAAAGAAAGCTGTGTCACAGAGATGTTAACATAACCTGTCAGTTCAATACCTATCATTGAAGTGCATCCCATGTGCTAAGTGCGGTGGATATGGTACAGTGTATACATATATGCCATTCTCCTTTACCCCAAGAAGCTTATACCTATCTGGTGGAGGTGATAATTCAAATATACAAAGTCCCAAGTCAAACATGTTAAATACCGTAAAAGAGGATATAATCACGTGCTCTGTTGCTTGCCGTGCAACCCTGGGCAAGTTGTGTAACTTCTCCAAACCTGTTTTCTCATCTTTAAAACTGGTTCAATAACAGTACCTTATGAGGTTGTTGTAAGTGCAATGTCTTTACTTTTATAAATTACTTAATAAATGTTATTTAGTAGAAGAGTAACAATAGAATGATGTTTCTACTTGGCGTATCAGAGGTTTCACGGATGGACTGTAGCCTGTCAGGCTTCTCTGTCCATGGATTCTCCAGGCAAGAATACTGGAGTGGGTTACCATGCCCTCCTCCAGGGAATCTTCCCAACCCAGGAATTGAACCCACGTCTCTTATGTCTCCTGCATTGACAGGTGGATTCTTTACCACTAGTGCTACCTGGGAAGCCCAATGGTCTGATAACAGAGGGGAAAAAATCTGTTCTTAATAGAGAAAATAATACAAATAGAAGTATGGTGAAGGAAAGCGCAGAACATAGGGACAGCCTAGAGTTTAGTTTCTTGATGGCATGAAAGAATATAGGGAAGAAAAAGGTAAAAGAGTAGGTTGAGGTCATATCATTATGTTAGCCTGAGGTTAAGGAATTCGGAACTTTTCGTCAGGCAATGTGTAAACATGGATAGCTTTTGAAGAGATGAGTAACAGTGCTTTACGGAGATTTGTCTGTTGTTGACATGCAGAATGGATTTGAGTGGAGGAAGTAGCATCCAGGGGCGTAATCAGAAGCCCATTGCACTGAGGACCATGGAAGGGGCTGGTGTTGCCTCATCTCTGCTTGTGGCTTTAGGAGTGGCTGCAGAAGGAGACAGAAGGGTCCTTCGGATGACAGATCTGACTGGGTCTGGCAGAGCTGAAGGAGGGAATTGTCACAAGTTTGAAAGATCAAAGAGAGATAGACACTAGGAACAAGTAACTGGAAGGACTGTGCAATGATCGTGAAGATCCAACATATGCTGCAGGGGTTGCTCACAAGCCTACTGTCTGACATCTTGAGTTCGAGATGCCATCTGTTTGGGGATGTACGGGAAATACATCTCCTTTCCAGGACTGAACCCTGAGCTGGAGATGGAAATGCAGACGTTGTCTAGGCTGCTGTCTTCATAAGAACTGGCAAAAGGATGAAAGCTATTGTTTTCACAGAGAGGGTGGTGCAGAGCACTTCCTCAGTGACGGTGCCTGAGGAAAAGGAGGAGGTCGTGGGGAGATAGGCTGAGGACCAAAGGAGAGACCCCAAGAAGTCCAGATGGAGGGAAATCCAGAAAGCGGGGTTGGTTAATGGATTCAGATATTTCAGAGAGTCTGAGGAGGAAGAAGAAAGAAAGACCAAAGGGGCTGTTGATGGGATTTGATAATTAGGACTAAATTTACTTTGAGATCAGGCTTCCCTGTTGGCTCAGACAGTAAAGAATTTCCTTGCAACGCAGGAGACCCGAGTTTGATCCCTGGATTGGGGAGATCCCCTGGCAAAGGGGATGGCTACCCACTCCAGTATTCTTGCCTAGAGAATCCCACGGACAGAGGAGCCTACTGGGTTACAGTTCATGGGGTCACAGAGAGTCTGACATGACTGAATGACTTCACTTTACTTTGAGATCAAATTCTCCTTTCTGTGATGGAGGAAGAAATGCTGTGGCAAGGAAGGAAGGAGTGTCTGGCGGGAAGGCCGAGCTGGCTATATGGAACAGGGTGGAATTCACACACCCACCTTGGAACCTTCCAGTGTCAGGGGGTCGGTCAGTCTTTGAAAAGAGTATGTGCACGCGGGTGTGTATGTGAGTGTAGGGGTTGGATTAGGGAAGCAAATGGGGAGTGGAAGCGCCCATGCCCCACTTCAGCCCCAGTCAATTATCTCCACATGGCTGTGTGAGCCCTGTGTTGCCAGTGGTTTTGATTTTTCAAAAGACGCAGACAGTCTAGGGGTGTTTTGATGTAAATTTGCACATTTTCAAATGTTGGCTCGAAGTTTTAAAAACTCTGTCCAAACTAAACAGGGCGAACCTGTCCCTGGCACATCGCCCTTGAGGCTGCAGTTTGCTGCTCTGGTACAGACCATGGCTGCCTGATGGTTCTTCCCGGAGAGGAAAAGCCAGAGAGCCTGGCTTATCACAAGCACTGGACAAATATTTGTTGAATGAGAAACAAGGTGTAGGAAGATTATTTTTAGATAGGAGGAAATGGAGGGCTCTGATTTAATGTAGCTGTGACGGAGCGGCTGTCATGGACATGTATGGCAGCTTAGAGAATGTTGGCAAATTAAACAGTGAGACATCTCTATTCAAAAAATGTTTTATTCCCCTGTCAATATTGGCCTCTCGGTACCTATTAATATGATTGTCTTCACACCAGTGGTAATTGACAGTGGCAGTAGAACAAAGATAAATTGGCAATATTATTATCGCTATATTAGCACCATTGATGATTAGTAATTATTAGCACAAGAGTAACACCACTAAATTATTGGGTGAGCATGCCTTATCCATCCTTCGTCATATATGTAAAAGTAGGCAAATTTTTCTGCTGGAGTTAAACTCAGAGCATGGACTTTTCGTGAGAAACAGATATTCAGGGAGGGAAAGATGCGTCAGAGCAGATACATAGAAAGTGTTCCCATTCAGGGTCCTGTTTTAAACCTTCTGCAAGCTGTTCGCTTATCAGCCTCAGTATTCCCCGAAGTACATTTTTCCTGCTCCCAGCTCAAACTGAACTGAAATCACAAATAGTGTGCAATGCAGACATACAGACTGGTCAATTACTACAAGTACTTGGTGACTGTCAATTTGAGAAATTGTAGAAATGCCTATTTATGGACTCACTTGTGGGTGTTTCCCCCTTAAGATGCAAGAACTCTATCAGGATATCTCACTTCAAGATAAGTATTGTCCCCCTTTGACAGGTGAGAAAACCAAGTCTCAGAAAGGACAGGTAACCTGCTTAAGGTCACACACTAAGTTATATAGCTGGGATTGAATACAGGCTGACTTCAGTGCCTGTGTCTTGCAGGCAGCTTTAGCCAAATTAAGTTCTGAGTGACTTGTTCCATTGAGTGTCATGAATAGAACTCACATTTCTGTTTTTCTAAAAACAATAGTCCTTCTTTACTCTGGTCTTTGGGGACAGTGACATTTTTCCATTTTTCTAGAAGAAATTGCAGAAGTAACACTCGGAACTCAAGACCAGTAATTTCCAAGGGGAAGCGTATGGTTGCAGAACCCTGCCTACATTTTAGTTGTGAAGGCTATGAGATTTTTCATTTCTTACCTCTCTTTCATTCTGAAAGCATTTCTACCATTTCCTTGTTGGGCCTGGCAATGTGTGATGTCCTCAAAGGAGAAGTCAAGCGTCTTTGCCCCATTCTTTTTTCCTTTATAGTCAAAGTTCTTACCCAGGTCATATTTTTCAGGATATATGCAACTAGGGAGGGGATTTTTAAGACTATAAATAATTAACCTCTCCTTTTATGAAGGCTTCAAAAAGATGACTATGGTTGTGACAGGCAAGAGGCCCAATGGAAAGCATTAGTATGCTTGACTCTCTTCTCCAAGCGATCAAATGTGTCTCTGCTCTTTCTCATACTTGAAAAGAAGCATCTAGGGTTTTATCTTTTAACTAAATATATGCGTGTATTTGAATGCAAAGATATAAATATTTAAATGTATAATCTATAAGGATATCCACATATATTCAAATGTAAACCTGTGTACGTAACTTCAGACAGATGTTAATGAGCTAATAAATATTAATACACTTTACAGGTATACAACTTTGTATGACTCTAGTTTTTGAGGCAAAAATATGCTCCTCTGTATCCGCACCACACAGACTAAACATCTGTTTTAAAGTGTGTTAAAATCCAGCAACTCAATGTCAACTGGATCTGGCTTTACGTTATTGCTTGCTTGATTATGGCTCTCACTGGGGGAGGAGAGCTTTCTGATATCCTCGAAACCTCCAGAGTACCATTCAAAGCAGCTGGTATTCTATATATTACATAATTATGAAGCACACAGTGTAGTTTAGAATACTTAAGAGGCACTAGGGGCCCACTTCTCAAAATATTTACAGCCTTTTATTCTTCTAAAAACAATAATTTGCATGCCTAAAATGATATGTGTACCTTTGCCATGCAAATTTCCTTTGGCTTCTTCTTTCCTGGTGAAACTTGCTCTGAAAATATCAATGTTTATTAGTGAAAAGACTGAAGGGCGGTGTAGTTGGCAGGAAACGGGGTCTTCAACTTTCTTTTTCCAAATTTTGAATGTTCAGGGGGAAGTGGAGAAGGTCTGAGCGAAGGATCTCCTGCTGAGGGTCAGGCTGAGCATCTGAGGAGAGGCTGGAAGAATGCTGTCTGCCTTTGCATTGAAAGAGATGATCAGGGCCAAGTGCCTCCCCAATAGGCCAGCTCTGGAGACTCTAACTTAGAAGAACATTGAGAAAATGGTTTCTTTTGTACAGATCCCAAAGTCAGGTATTAAGGCAAGGCTTCATGCCAAGGATTGGTGAAGTGCCCCTTGTCAGAGCTCAGTGATTCTGATCATGTAGCAGTCTCTACATGATCTGTAGAGTCTGTCCGCTTTTGTCTTTCCAACTGTCCTCCACCCTAGAACCTCAGACAGTCAGCCATTCACTCAGCAAACATGAGCTGCACCTCTGCGTGACCAGAGCTCTTTGGGCAATGGGAATATAAAAGTGAATGTGGTGATACTGTCCCTCTGCAACTCAAGTGTTGAAGAGTGGGAGAAAGACATCAAATCAAATCTGTGTGTCCAGGCGTCGTGGCATGGTGGTAAAAGCAAGGATGGGAAGAGTGACAGTGCCTGAGAGAGTGGGTTCAACTCTAACTTACGTGACTGTGTGCATGTGTGCACAGTCATGTCTGACTCTTTGCAACCCTATGGGATGTAGCTCTCCAGGCTTCTCTGGGATTTTCAGGCTTCCGTGGGATTTTCTCTGGGATTTTCACGCTTTCATGGGATTTTCATGGGATTTCCATAGGATTTTCATGGGATTTCCATGGGATTTTCCAGACAAGAATACTAGAGTGGGTTGTCATTTCCTCCTCCAGGGGATCTTCCCAAAGCGGGGACTGAACCT
Organism: Cervus elaphus; assembly: GCF_910594005.1. NCBI lineage: Eukaryota > Metazoa > Chordata > Mammalia > Artiodactyla > Cervidae > Cervus > Cervus elaphus. Next base: position 31,306,369 of record NC_057840.1, read on the forward strand.
TGTGTCTCCTGAGTTGCAGGCAGATTCTTTATCACTGAGCCATTGAGAAAGCCCTAGGTGGCAAAAGCCATCAGGAAGGGCTTTGCAGTGGAGATGATGCTTCAGGCAGACAGTGCGGGGAAGCAATTCTTTAAAGAGGCTAGAAGCAGGGAAGGCATGGGAGGGTTTTGAGAGGTGGAGGGGCAAGGTTGGGCTTTAACATCTTGTTTGTTTAATAACTCTTTTTAACAAAGCACTTTGGAGCATTCCTAAGCAACCGTTTTTTTGTTTGTTTGTTTTTCTGAGTGGTCTATGTCTATAAGGAACCCAGGGCTTGATCTTTGCTGTTTACTGAAAATGTTCTAGATGGTGATCTTGCCATCTTGGTTGAAGATAACTCCTCACAGGGGTTAAGTGGAGCCTTGAATATCTTGGGTGAGTGTCATATGATTTATACCCAAAATAGAACTGATAGCAGAGTATTTAATCTGGCTTCAATTTTTTTCTGAAAGAGATGACAAAAAAAATTAAATATACTTTGATAGCAGATTAAGAGTGAGCAAACTTCTTTTAGAGCTCAAGCTTAGTATGTCCCTTTTGTTTGTGGGAGTGTACTAATAAAAATATATTAGAAAGATGAATAAATCAACCAGATCAAAGCATTCATTAATTATACATATATATTGAAATGGTACTAAAACATTAAGTGTGTTAGGACATATATTGAATATATAATATTAAATATATGCAGAGTACTTATGTAATATTACTACATAAAAGAGACAAGAAAATGGGACATAATCTGAGTGAACAGAGTAAGACAATTTTTAATGTTTTTTTGTGTGTATGCAAAACTATATATGATGAAGCTACATTTATTTTACAAACAGAAAAAAATATCTTTTCCCTATTAGGAGTACACTGTGGAAGTAACAAATTAAACAAAGTTCTCCCTCAGAAAAGGACAGTAGGGACACTTCTAAACCATTCCTAGAAATTTGCTACTGTCTGGCTAGCCTGAAAGTCATGTACTAAAGATGATGTTGTTTCTAATGCATTCTGTTCATTCAGCAACACAAGAGCACTTACTATATGCTATACAAAGCTACAAAAGATTATTTGTTCATGGCCTCACATAGACTCTAGTCTAGTTCAGGAAAGCAACATGTAGACAACAAAAGCAAAGACATAATGAAAGTCTGATCAAGTTATAAAATGATTAATTAAATGGAAATCTTGCCTCAATCATCCTTAACTTCCTTAGATCTGAAAGCCTTTATTTACTTCAGACGTCCTGCCAGATTTCTCCTCTTCCGTCACCCCCATAGTTAAATGTTCTCTTGAGTGCCATGTGCATTTCCATGATGTAAACTCCCTGAGAGCCATATTATGTCATATTCATATTTATATGCCCTGTAATGCCTCCAACATAGTAGAAATTCAATACATATTTATGCAACCAGTGAATGGTCCAATATTGTGTGAGGCTACACACACAGTAGTAATAGAAAGTATTTCATTTTAGGCTCAAGCAAACTGTTTATTTCATAAATCTGACAATGGCTGTAGTGAAGCAAAGTGGCTCCATCTGATCTCAGCAAATATTAATTGATGGATGGATGCTACTTCCAGTGGCCATGTGGCAAGGGAAGAGGTTTCTTCATAAAGCGAGTGGCCTTTGACATGCACTACAGTGTCTTTTTTCTTAATAAATAGTCTTCTCTATCAGCCAAGGTCTTGCTCCCTGGTAAGTAGGAAAAAAAAATCTCTTATAAACATGAAAAGACAGAAACTTCTCTTTACTAAACCATAGTTTTGTGGAAAGATGCGACCCAGAAAACAATTATTTGTGAAGGGATTGGTTGAATCATTTCAACCTCTGTGTTGTTGTTGTTCAGTTGCTAAGTTGTGTCCCCCTTTTTTGTGACCCCCCACGTACTGCAGCACACCAGGCCTCCCTGCCCTTCACTATCTCCCTGATTTGCTCAAACTCATGTCCATTGAGTTGGTGATGCCATCCGACTATCTCATCCTCTGTCATCCCCTTCTCTTCTTGCCCTCAATCTTTCCCAGCATTAGGGTTTTTCCGAAGAGTTGGCTCTTCGCGTCAGGTGGCCAAAGGATTGGCGCTTCAGCTTCAGTATGAGTCCTTCCAATGAATATTCAGAGTCGATGTCTTTTAGAATTGACTGGCTTGCTCTCCTTCTATGGGAGCCTGGTTTTTGTGTGGTGTCCAGGAACTGCTGGGTAGCAGCACCCACACTGCCAGTTCACAGAGCCCGACACCCCTGTCATGGGTCATCATTCAGTTTTCACACAGCAAGAGTGACAAGAGCTCATTGTTTGGCCCCTGTTGGTGTCCTTCCAGGTCCATGAAGCTGACTGGTTTGCATAATAATCTGAATGACTAATTGAAGCTCAAATAATTGTGTTTCTAAATCTGTAACTAGGATGTGCCAGAAAGGTTGGTCCCATATGGTGAAAAGAAACAGTTCAGTGACAAAAAATCTTTCCAAAAATTTTCCTTTAGTTAAAAAAAGGTAGCTTAACAGACATTTCTCCAAAGAAGACATGCAGATGGCTAACAAACACATGAAAAGATGCTCAACATCACTCGTTATCAGAGAAATGCAAATCAAAACCACAATGAGGTACCATCTCATGCTGGTCAGAATGACTGCTATCAAAAAGTCTACAAGCAATAAATGCTGGAGAGGGTGTGGAGAAAAGGGAGCCCTCTTACACTGTTGGTGGGAATGCAAACTAGTACAGCCGCTATGGAGAACAGTGTGGAGATTCCTTAAAAAACTGGAAATAGAACTGCCATATGACCCAGCAATCCCACTCCTGGGCATACACACTGAGGAAACCAGAATTGAAAGAGACACATGCACCCCAATGTTCATCGCAGCACTGTTTATAATTGCCAGGACATGGAAGCAACCTAGATGCCCATCAGCAGATGAATGGATAAGAAAGCTGTGGTACATATACACAATGGAATATTACTCAGCTATTAAAAAGAATGCATTTGAATCAGTTCTAATGAAGTGGATGAAACTGGAGCCTAATATACAGAGTGAAGTAAGCCAGAAAGAAAAACACCAATACAGTATATTAATGCATGTATATGAAATTTAGAAAGATGGTAATGATGACCCTATTTCCGAGCCAGCAAAAGAGACACAGATGTAAAGAACAGACTTTTGGACTCTGTGGGAGTGTGGGATGATTTGAGAGAATAGCACTGAAACATGTATATTACCATATATGAAATAGATCGCCAGTCTAGGTTCGATGGATGAGACAGGGCACTCAGGGCTGGTGTACTGGGATGACCCTGAGGGATGGGATGGGGAGGGAGGTGGGAGGGGTTCAAGATGGGGAATACATGTACACCCATGGCTGATTCATGTATGGCAAAAACCACCCACAATATTGTAAAGTAATTAGCCTCCAATTAAAATAAATAAATTATTTTTTTTTAAAGGTAACTTATTTTTTTGGGAGAACCACTACTTCTAATTCAAAATTACATTAAAATATATTGTAAGGGTGTATGCATAGCTATGTGAACACCCACACACATGCACATGCCCGAACACACATCTCTTTAACGGAATAAGCCAAGCCATTTTGAACCTTGGCCAGTCAGAAACATGAATTCTAGATACTTCAGTGGACGATAATGTCCTATGAAATTAAACTGATGCTGTGGTCCATTTTGGAGAATAAAGCTGATGGCTTCTTCCATGGAAATAATGCTCAAAATTTTAGTGTGCTGGGCAGAGGGATGTGAAGAAATGTTAATGGTTGATGCATATGCTCATTATCTTGAATGGGGTGATGGTTTCATGGGTGCACACATGTGTCAAAACTTGGCAAATTGTGTACTTTAAATAGGTGCAGTTGTTGAATGTCAATTATACTTCTATAATTAAAAGTCAGTTCCAGTGTCCGAGATTGGAAAGCCCCCATTGAACATCTCATGAAGAGTCATGTAAGACAACTAAGAAAAATGCCAGTAAGCTTCATCTGGCAAATGCTTGCATGTATTATTCCTCCAACCATCCATCACCCCTTCTAGGATCTAGGAAAATAAACAATAGTGAGTGAGTTTTGTGATAAACATGTGTATACCCCATCATCACCCAGGACCAATCTCTACTTGCCTGGACCTGTCTCTGGCCTGGAGAGAGGAAGCAGGATGTCCAATCACTGATGGGCTTGGTTCTAAACTTGGTTAAAATCCAGAATCTAGATTTAGGACAGTGGCACCATCAAGTTACAATTACCCCTTGTGACCCTTCCATCCTAAGTGGTCAATTTGATGTCTTAACACACTGACGCGTCAGATTCACCTCATTTTTTCCCTGACTCCTCCATACATTCTTTCCTTCCTATTCATTGTAAGCAATGCAGACAAAACTGTAGGAATAGGGCAAAAAAGAAAGAGCTTACACATTCCAAGTGACTTTTATAAAAGGGCGACCACCTTTGTGTGAAGGAGCTTCTAACGGTAAAAGACAACCTTATGTTTATGAACCTCAGCCCCACTCTTCCCGCACAAGAAGCTGAATACATGTCCAACTTCTGTCTGGAGCTTGGAGGGAGAGGGGCTTCCCAGGTCCATGCCTGTGGGACCCAAGAGCTAAGGCTGGGATTAGAGTTTAAGAAGACTGGAATATAAGTCGCCAGAAAGATCCTGAGAAAGAGGCAGCTAAGACGAGGTAGGATGTCAACTGGTGTGTCCTCCCCGCTAATCCTGAGAGTGAAGGGGGAGACTTACTACCACGGATCCAGAGGCAGGCATCCTGTCATACCTGGGTAAAGAGACAGAGGGGAACCAGGAAAGTTGAGACCAGTAGCATGGGGCATGCATGGGAGAACAAAGGGGATGTGGAAGCAGTAGCATACACAGATCCTCATGAGGTGGGGTGTAGGGATGAGGGAGACCTCTGGACCCCCTGAGAGAGGGTGAGAATTTCAGTGCTTTCAGGTGAGAGCACCTGAAAAGTCCACGTTGCTTGTCAGGTGGCGCTAGTGGTAAGGAACCCGCCTCCCAGTGCAGGAGATGCAAGAGATACCAGTTCAATCCCCGAGTCAGAAAGATCCCCTGGAAGAGGGCATGGCAACCCACTTCACTATTCTTACCTGGAAAATTCCATGGACAGAGGAGCCTGGCAGGCTATGGTCCTTAGTGTTGCAAGGAATCGGACATGACTAAAGCAACTTATCACAGCACATGGTTTTTCTATATTTCTTTCTTTCTTTCCCTCCATTGTTTTTTATTCTCTTTCCTGAAAACTATTTGGTTCATTTAAAATTAGAATCAACGTTTCAAGTTTAGACTTCTTTTTCAGAAATAAATGTTTGACGAACTAGTATCCCAATGTCCAGATATTAAAATGAACTTTTAAATTAAACCAGGATCCCATCTACACTTCTGAACATCTGAAAACAAAGCACAATTGTTCTTGATAGGTTGGACTATCCTGTTATAATTAACGTTAATCCATACTAATGGGCTTTAAGAAAACAGGCTTTCCTTTCCTCGGTTCAATTTCATTTCTCGGCGTTAATGATTTGCAGTAGCTCCTGCTCATTTTTGTTAGCCATGCACGAATGTAAATGGTAATGAGGCTTTTGTGTATGTGTGTGAAATTCAAAATCCATCCCTAGTCTATTAACTCTGTAAAGAAAGTTACACCGTAGGAGGCTGTAGTCGTCTGAACAAAAAGGCTTCTATTGTACAAAACCAATTTCCATGTAATCAGGTTGGGCGATAGTGTTTTCCCTTGAATGATATTTGTGCAGCGGTAGAGGTGTCTGACCTACCCACTGGACAGAGGAGTTCTATCACTTAGCCGGTGTAAAGGTCAAAGGAAAGAAATGTGTCCTGAATGACTTGGCTGAAATGACGGTGCTTTGAAATAGCGTTGTTTTCCTAGCCTCCTTGATTACTACTTTTGTCAGAGTAAAACCTGGTAAAGTTTGTGCATGGTTTAGTTTATTTAGGAAACAGTGAGTGATTTCTGTAAATAAAAAGTACCTCATTTTGGTTTTAGTATTTTCCTTTTTTTAAAAAAAATGTACTAATAATATTGATCAGCTAATACCATGTCATGTGGTGAACTACAGTGCCTGACACATAGTGGGAACTCAGGGAATAGAATGAATGAACCAAATTTCTTTTAAGCAACAGATGCCAAAGAGTAAGACTTAATCATAACATCCTACTCTGGAAAGCTTTTTTCCTTTTAGTCTAAAATGTTTATTTCTTGCTGATAATGCAAACATTAATGCATGACCTTGTAGAATTATCTTTCATTTCAGTAGATGCCTTTGTAAGATTAGGAATAAAATTTTATAACATAGGCAGTTGTTCAGGGTTTTTTATATTCCTGACAGCATTTTAGCTCAGGATCCCACAAGTACCCTCTCTTCACCACCACTCCTGAAATAGTTCTGTAGAAACCTCTGAAGGGTCCAAACAGCAACCTGATTGTATAAAAGTGATGCTCAAAAGCTTGCATAGGATTGTCCCAGGACCCAGTACAAGAACCTGAGTGCTGCATTTATGAGCTGCACCACAATGATACGCTGCAGGGCCTTGCCTTATAAATCAATGCTGATACAATTCGACAAGTCTGTAATCAGTTTGAGATCATGCTCCAGTATGTTCTACAGCAGACAGATTGCAATTTTCACTTTAGTTTTCTAGTAAAACAGACGATGATTGGGCAAGTTACCCTGCAATATTCTTGTTAATAGCTTGGGGGGTGGTGGGGAGGTAATATATTTTGTTCACTTAGTTGCTTCAAAATAGAAAACAGTAGATTTTTAGTCTCTCCCTTTTCTAGATTCCCACTTTTTTTTCTGCACCACATCATATTTTATATGGATATGTTTATATGTGTTTTCCCCTCCAATCGTAGATGACGCATGCTTCCAGAGAAGGGTCTCTCCAGATGTTTGACATCTTTGTATCCCCGGAGCCTGATGCAGCATCTAGTATTACTTCAGAATAAAGTAATAGAAGTATGCTTTTTAAATTTTTCTTAAAAAATGAATCTCCTATGTTGATTCAAAATTGCATGTTCTAATATCATCTTTTGGTGTGCAGATCTACATCTGCAAATTTGAAATGACCTTGAAATCCCTTATAGAACGCTCTTGTACAGAAGAGCAAGTGAAATGGTGTGTGTGTGTATATGTGTGTATGCTCAGTTATGTCCAACTCTTTGTGAACCCTTGGACTATAGGCTGCCAGGCTCCTCTGTCCATGATATTTTCCAGGCAAGAATACTGGAGTGGATTGCTATTTCCTTCTTCAGGGGAATCTTCCCCACCCAGGGATTGAACCTGTGTCTCTTGCATCTCCTGCATTGGCAGGCAGATTCTTTTACTGCTTCACCACCTATATATGGTAAATGCTATCAGTTTATGTAATCAATCCAACTGGTCGTAACAACTTTAACATGACAGGTGATGTTGTTTTTCTAAAACGGGTTTCATGCTTCAGCATTTTTTTAAAAAACCCTGTTTGAGCTTTTTCTTTTTTAGTTGCCAATTTGAGTCTTATGTTTCAAGTATGATGGACCATTGTGTGAATTGTTGTTATTGTCTTGGTTCTTTTTCCTTTTAATGGGGAACATGAATTTAAATCACCATTTGTTTTGAAAAGTTGATTAATGCAATAGAAAACCTTAGAGTTCAACATTCATTTTTTTCTAAGTACTGTATGTGGAAATTCTTCAGTGCATGTTTACTTCCATACCTACTGTGGATGTCATGTTTGAAGTCGGTGTATCCCATCACTATGAACACGGTTCTTATCGGAACAGTCAGGTTTCTACATTCTTCCTGGTTATACCCATTTTGTGAGGTTTAATTCTCCCACTAGTTTTCTCTGGGAAAAACTTTGAATAATTTTTTTATGTGTTGATTCCTGTTTATAAGGAGTCATCCAGATGAATCAGAGTTTTAAAATTTTCACAGGACTTGCAAAACCAGAAATCTTACTCTCCATCCTCCCTGTGCCAAGATTTAAGAAGCATTGCAATAAGTGTACTTTTTGTGGGTGAATGAATGAAAAAACCATCAGTGTGGCCTAATTTAGAAGATTCCTTAAATAATTGTTTACATACTTCCTTATATGTTTGATTTGCCTATGTTTTTGCTATTTTGCCTCTAATGTGGTAAAACTAACAAAGTTACTGGATTTAAAACAAACAAACAAAAAAGCTCATGTTTCTTTGTCAAATTTCTGAAAAATAGTAAAATATTCACCTGTATTAAACTTTGGGAGACTTTTAAGCCTCCATTTTCTCCAAGAGTATCATGCTGTCCCCAACCCAAACTTTCCGAGGCATCAGGTATTACTGGAGCTTAACTCCATGACTTTAAAAAAACAAAACAAAACTTCTTAAAATAAAATCCTAACTCTTTAGGGTTTAAGTTCCTGTGATAGAACAGACAGTCTCATTCCGTTATACCAACCTATTAGAAGATAATTAAGCACTAGCAGAATTGAGCTTGATGCTATAGAGAAATGCACTTATGCTATTAAATGCTATTTTTTTTTTAAATAAAAGCATGCACTCTGCAATTATTCCTTCAGTTCAGTTCCGTTCAGTCACTCAGTCGTGTCCGACTCTTTGCAACCCCATGGACTGCAGCACTCCAGGTTTCCTTGTCCATCACCAACCCCCAGAGCTTACTCAAACTCATGTCCATTGCGTCGGAGATGCCATCCAGCCATCTCATCCTCTGTCGTCCCCTTCTCCTCCTGCCTTCAATCTTTCCCAGCATCAGGGTCTTTTCCAATGGGTCTTCGCATCAGGTGGCCAAAGTATTGGAGTTTCAGCTTCAGCATCAGTCCTTCCAATGAATATTTAGGACCGATTTCCTTTAGGATGGACTGGTTGGATCTCCTTGCTGTTTATTCCTTCGTTTATTCAATATTTAGGGACTCTGAATAAAATCATAATAATGGCAACAAAGCTTACATTTATATACGTCGAGGTAAGAAATAGATCTTCATGGTGTGCTTTAACACACATCATCTCATTCAGTGCTCACAAAACCCTCTGCATTCAGTTACTTCCGCTTTAAATTATAAGGGAGTTGAGGCTGAGGACTGTGACTCCACGAGGGCCGTCAGCCGAGCAGGGGCACTTGACTGGAGCTGCAGCTCATCCTCAGAGACAGAGGGGTCCCAGAGGGCTCAGAGGGGTCCCAGAGGGCTCAGAGGGGTCCCAGAGGGCTCAGAGGGGTCCCAGAGAGCCAGAGGGGTCCCAGAGGGCTCAGAGGGGTCCCAGAGAGCTCAGAGGGGTCCCAGAGGGCTCAGAGGGGTCCCAGAGGGCTCAGAGGGGTCCCAGAGGGCCAGAGGGGTCCCAGAGGGCTCAGAGGGGTCCCAGAGGGCCAGAGGGGCCCCAGAGGGCTCAGAGGGGTCCCAGAGGGCCAGAGGGGTCCCAGAGGGCTCAGAGGGGTCCCAGAGGGCCAGAGGGGTCCCAGAGGGCTCAGAGGGGTCCCAGAGGGCTCAGAGGGGTCCCAGAGGGCCAGAGGGGTCCCAGAGGGCTCAGAGGGGTCCCAGAGGGCCAGAGGGGTCCCAGAGGGCTCAGAGGGGTCCCAGAGGGCTCAGAGGGGTCCCAGAGGGCCAGAGGGGTCCCAGAGGGCTCAGAGGGGTCCCAGAGGGCCAGAGGGGTCCCAGAGGGCTCAGAGGGGTCCCAGAGGGCCAGAGGGGTCCCAGAGGGCTCAGAGGGGTCCCAGAGGGCTCAGAGGGGTCCCAGAGGGCCAGAGGGGTCCCAGAGGGCTCAGAGGGGTCCCAGAGGGCCAGAGGGGTCCCAGAGGGCTCAGAGGGGTCCCAGAGGGCCAGAGGGGTCCCAGAGGGCCAGAGGGGTCCCAGAGGGCTCAGAGGGGTCCCAGAGGGCCAGAGGGGTCCCAGAGGGCTCAGAGGGGTCCCAGAGGGCTCAGAGCCTGCTGGCCTTTCACACTCTGCCACCCTGAGGTCCTTGGCACTTCGGAGCTATCTCCTAGCTTTTAGATTATCTTCAAACTGTTGCTGACATATTGCTTTGAAAAACTATATACACTCATCTCCTTTAAGAATATAACTCTAACACATGAAATTTTGGAAGTAAATTTGATAACTGTGGTCATATTCTAAGAATGAATTTTTAGCATTTTTGCACAACTATGAGAATTCTGTGAAATGTGGTTTAAAATTTTTTAAAAAGATCAGAGTTCACTATACGTGTTAACAGATGTGCCACACTAAAAAAAAAATCTAATATAGAAAAAAAAAAATCACTCCCAGAACAGATAAGCCAAAAATTGGATAATTGCATTTAAAAAAAAAATGAATTCTTTATAAAAAGGTCCCTAGGGTTCCTTTCTGTGCTCACCTTTCCTGGTGCATTTATATGTTTGATTATAGATCATTGGCCACATGATGAAATGGCTGGGGAAAAAGAGAAGGAAACATTGCTAAAGGTTTGGGAGATAATGCTAATTACAAAGCAATTTAGAAATAACAATGCATTTCTAAATTTAAAATGTGAACTAATGGGGATCTTTTACTTAAATCACCCAGATTTTATTTGTATAATTTTGTGAAAGACACCATTATAACCTGAAATTCTTTGTTACCCACGCTGATAGAGTGTTTTATTTATCCATGCAATACATATTTATTGAGTGTTTAATGTGTTCCAGGCACTGTGTGGATCAATGATGAGCAATACCAAATACAGTTTCTAACATCATAGAGTATTCACTGTCATGCCCACCAATTTTATTTTGAAGTTTTATGGGGCTAGAAGATGTGAAATATGATGAAGGATAAGTTCTCCTTTTAAAGCCATATTCCAGCATCTCCTTGTGATAACTTCTTTTTTTTTTTTTTCATTTATTTTTATTAGTTGGAGGCTAATTATTTTACAATATTGTAGTGGGTTTTGTCATACATTGACATGAATCAGCCATGGATTTACATGTATTCCCCATCCCGATCCCCCCTCCCACCTCCCTCTCTACCCGATCCCTCTGGGTCTTCCCAGTGCACCAGGCCCGAGCACTTGTGATCTTGTGATAACTTCTTATACCTTCTTTGCCTTCTGTAGTGTTATCTTTTTATACATTTTCTGAAATATATTGCTATAATAAATGATTATTACTTTCAGGGTTATTTGTAAAAGATAAAGGAAAAAATCTTTCTTAATTTGGTTCTTGGCATATTTATATGGATGTTTTGAGGCTCTAGAAATGGCAATTATCATAAATATCCCAACTGGCACATTTTGTTAGCTTGAGTTCACATAACATAGAGGAATCAACCTGACTGTTTTTTCCCCTTAGCTGTTTGCTTACCATAGTAATTGGTTCTGTTACAGGTGGGTAGTGTGATCTTGGGCTTCCCAGGTGGCGCAGTGGTAAAGAATCCATCTGTGAGTACAGGAGACTCAAGGGACATGGCTTCAGTCCCTGGGAAGATCCCCTGGAGAAGGAAATGGCAACCTACTCCAGTATTCCTGCCTGGGGAATTCCATGGACAGAGAAGCCTGGTGAGCTACAGTCCATGGGGTCACAAAGAGTCGGACACAGCTGCAGGACTGAGCACACAGTGTGATCTTAATTTCCTTTGGTAAATTTGAGTGATTTAATCTCATGTGTGACTGATGAGTTGAAGATATATTCCAAATTTTAAAATCCCATCATTATTGTTAACGTTTCTCTGCCTGATGGAATAAATGCAAGAAAGTCATCTGTTAATACATGTACTCACTTATTCATAAGGAAGTAGTGTAACAACCCTGATGTCTGTTTATATAAATGATCCATAGGAACTGGTTCTAATTCATTTATTTTTACCATGATTACAACTTTTAGTTGAGCAAATATTGAACTTTATTAATCCCACCTATGTATCCTGCTGGGTAATAATATGTATTGGCACATGTATTTAAGATTCTTCAGGCTTTGAACAAAAATGTTGCCATGGGAACTTGATTTCATAGCCCACAGTCCTTTGCGGAACTACACCTGCCTTATGGTGGAGGTTTCCATGGCAACAGTTTTGTTCAGGGAACATAGAACTTGAACAGAATATGCCACGAGTCTCTTTTAAATGTGTACATTGATAGTCGTTATATTACTATAGTTAATGGGTGTATTAGAAATACTGGTGGCCCCTTGGTGGGCCGCAATGTTGTTCTTGCTTGCAGTGAATAGATTCCTATTGAGTTTAGTAGTCACAAGGCATGGGATTGGAAATTAAAGCCATTTCTAGTCTCTTTTCACCATCTCTCTCCACCCTCCACTCATTTGACCCTCCTGCTAGAATGTGGTGAAGTAATCCTCCATGGCTGGCATGACCAGAATGATCATTTGTGATAATGCAGAGCTGTAAGGAAAAGATGTGTAACTCACGTCTGGCCAAGCTCAGCAGCCTCTATTTTAAAGGGCAGCATCCATCTTGGGAGCACTAATGCTCCAGAATATTCCACTAATGGTTCTTCACATACACTTTTCTCCCAAGAAGGTCATAGGCTCTAATAATAAAGCATCATGAGGATGGGATAAGAATTAGTATTTGTATTTCTGATTCACTGTCTGGTCTCTTTATTTCTTATATTCACTCGTGACATTAAAAATGTTGACAACTCCTGAATTAAAGTAGCCCGAGTTCATTCTTTGCCCGTCATTCATTTGTGTCGTATTACATTTATAACTGAGGCCACGTGGGAAGAGCATGCTAGGGTCCTGCATCAGATAATCCAGGGTTATCACTGTTGTGTTGTTATGGTTCTCTCAGCTGTTAGATGCGTCCTCATCCTTCAGGACCATGCTCCTATTGCTGCTATGTATGCTGGCGTGTTGCTAGTTCTTGGCAGGTCTCAAAACATGCCGCAGAGAATTTTACTGCAGCCTCAGCTGCTGCTCACAGTCTACAAAAGAACTGGCTGAGGGCTATTATTAGTGCCAATCATCCGCCACCCACAAGGGTACCAAAGGGACTTTAAGAGACCACGGGGCTGCTTTCAGCAGAAACCCTAATCAGATCATCTTCCATGATCAGGGAAAGGAATGTAGGGAAATGAGGTGGGTTAAAGGAATTAGAACAAGTCAATGCATTCTGAATGCATTCAGGACAAATTAGCTTGGAGTGCAAACAGAGATTGATTTGTCTGATTGAGTGGAAGCATAACTTAAGAAGCCTGAGGTCAGGCTTCTGCCAATTTAAGGCCTTGGAAAGTTAAACAATTACAAGGGAGTATGAGAAACACATTTATAAAGAAGGAAGGGAGGGAAGAAGGGATGTTAAAGGGAGGAAGAGAAAGGAGGGAAAGAGAGAGGAAAAATCAGACTTAGCAAATGGTAAACTTAGGAAGTCCATCTAGAGGAATGTCATTACAAAAATTGTAGGTGAGTTTTTGGTTTGGTTTTGTTTCTGGCTGGTGGGATCTTAGTTCCCCAACTAGGGATTGAACCCTGGCCCTCAGCAGTGAAAGCATGGAGTCCTCACCTCTGGACTGCCAGGGAATTCCCTAGGTGAGTTTCAGTAAAAGGAAAATACAAGGAAGAAAATACAACGTAGGAGAGTATGTACTAGATCAGGAATCAGATAATCTCGGTCCTCTAACTCACCTGTAACCTTGGATTCATCATCTTAGTCTCCTTTCTGTAAATTAAATGATGAGACCAGAACCAACTCTGTATTCCATGGAGTGAATGAGTGAAAGTTGCTCAGTTGTGTCCAGCTCTTTGCAACACCATGGACTAAACAGTCCATGAAATTCTCTAGACCAGAATACTGGAGTGGGTATCCTTTCCCTTCTCCAGGGGGATCTTCCCAACCCAGGGGTTGAACCCGGGTCTCCCACATTGCAGGCGCATTCTTTACTAGCTGAGCCATAAGGAAAGCCCGTATTCCATGGATGTGTCTGCAAATATGATGGAAAAAGGCTCATGGGAAGCACTTTTGTCTCCTGAACATCTCCTTGAAGTAGACTATCTCAGCTTTTATTTGCTAATGTCTATAATGAGCTTTCCTTTGAAGAATTTCCCTCCTGGATTACACAAAGTTGTAAAACTATTGGAATGTCTCATTTCCTAAATTCTGTCCAGCACCAGTACTACATTATGACCTCAATCTCTTCCAAGCTTCTAAAATGATGGCTTTTAGCTGTTGTTTAAAATAGCTATGAGAGTGTTGAGTTCACAGACATCACTCGGTCAGTATTTCTTGAGTTGAACAGAATTGAATTTCATCAGTCCTGAAAATGGACTGTACAGATTCTTTTTGTAAAATGCCAGAGAGATGATTTAAGTCAATGAGAAGGCTGGTAACCCAAAACAAATCATAGTACTGCCCTTGCAAAAATGAAAACAAAGTTTGGCCACTTTGGGGAGATTTTGTGTGATTTGGGTCACTGGATCTTAAATTCAAAGGAAGTTGAAGACCGTAAACTCTGGGGAAGCTGAATAAAGAAGGATATCATAACCACAGCAAGAACAGACAAAGGAAGAGTGGCCTGACAGGTATTCCAGAGGAGAACAGATTAAAACACCAAATCTTTAGCCCTTTAAACATGAAGGTGGAGGGGCTATAATCAGTCTAAAACCTCTAAGGAATATGAATGTGATGAACACAGATTTGGTCATCCACTTTTGGGAGATTACTACAAGGGAATCAACTCTTCTTGCAACTTTAGAGAGATGTTTGTTGTTGTTTAGTGGCCAAGTCATGTCTGACTCTTGCAACCCCATGGACTATAGCCCGCCAGGGTCTTCTGTTCATGGGATTTGGAGAGATGAGTTTAGGTCAAAAGGAACCTCTGCTTCACATGTAAAGTCATTCACTAGTGGGATTTATTGCTCTCAAAGTTTGAATAAACTGGACATATAAAACTTGGATCCAGTGGGGGTGCATGCAGTAGGTTTGATTATTTAAGCCCCTGCCACTACAGCAGTTTTCTATGTGTGACCTGGCTCCTGTGCCAGAGGTGGGAGGAGAAACATGTGACTCTAGACTTTGCCCTCCAGATGGGATGTGGAAGTCTACTAAGACATGCGATCTTCTCTTAATTCACAAGGAGTGACTTAATGTGAAACGCAGTCTTAGCTTCTATGCCTGATCTCACAATTGTATCTGAGAGAGGCAAGTTCTCCCATCCTTTTTCTCCTGAAATTTTTGTTTACTTTTGCTAAAATCTAGCAGGTGATGATTTTCCTCCAAAGTATATGGATGTACACATACACACATATAGACATATACACATATACATTCCAGCAGAACTATTCGAATCCCTACAGGATGATGCTGTCAGGATTTTGTATTCATTATGTCAGCGAATCTGGAAGACCCAGAAGTGGCTGCAGAGCTGGAAAAGGTCAGTCCTTATCCCAGCTCCCAAGAAGGGTAGCACCAAAAAGAATGTGCTAACCATCAGACAATTGCACTCATCTCCCTTGCTAGTAAAGTCATGCTTAAAATCTTGCATGCTAGGCTTATGTGAACCTAGAACTTCCAGGTGTCCAAGCAGGATTTAGAAAAGGAAGAAGAACTAGAGATCAAATTGCCAACATTTGCTGGATTATAGAGAAAACAACATTTGCTGGATTATAGAGAAAGCTTCCCTGCTAGCTCAGTTGGTAAAGAATCCGCCTGCAATGCAGGAGACCCCAGTTCAATTCCTGGGTCGGGAAGATCTGCTGGAGAAGGGATAGGCTACCCACTCCAGTATTCTTGGGCTTCCCTTGTGGCTCAGCTGGTACAAAATCTGCCTGCAATACAGGAGACCCGGGTTCAATCCCTGGGTTGGGAAGATCCCCTGGAGAAGGGAAAGACTACCCACTCTAGTATTCTGGTCTGAAGAATTCCATGGACTGTATAGTCCATGGGGTCACAAAGAGTCAGACACAACTGAGCAACTTTCACTTTCAGAGAAAGAAAGGGAATTTCAGAAAAAAACATCTATCTCTGTTTCATTGACTATGCTAAAGCTTTTGACTGTGGATCATGACAGACTGTGAGAGCTCTTAGGGAGATGAGAATACCAGACCATCTTAGCTATCTCCTGAGAAACCTGTATGCGGGTCAATTAGCAACAGTTAGAACCCTGTATGGAACAACTGATTGGTTCAAGATCGAGAAAGATGTACAGCGGGGCTGTCTGCTGTCACCCTGTTTGTTAACCCATACGCTGAACACATCATGAGAAATGCTGGGCTGGATGAGTTATAAGCTGGAATCAAGATAAGCGGGAGCAACCTCAGGTATGCGGATAATACCACTCTAATGGCAGAAAGCAAAGAGGAACTAAAGAGCATCTTGATGAGGGTGAAGGAGGGGAGTGAAAGAACCAACTTATGTCTAAATATTAAGAAAACTAAGATCATGGCATCCATGCCCATTACTTCATGGCAGATAGAACAGGAAAAGGTGAAAATAATGACAGCTTTCCTCTTCTTGGGCTCCAGAATCACTGCAGACAGTGACTGCAGCCATGAAATCAGAAGACAGTTGCGTCTTGGCAAGAAAATGATGACAAACCTAGACAGTGTATTAAAAAGCAGAGACATTACTTTGCTGACAAAGGTCTGTATAGTCAAGTCTATGGTCTTACCAGTGGTCACATACGGTTGTGACAGCTGGACTGTAAAGAAGGCAGAATGCCAAAGAATTGATACCTTCGAACTGTGATGCTGGAGAAGACTCCTGAAAGTCCCTTGGACAGCAGGAGATCAAACCAGTCAATCTTAAGGGAGATCAACCCTGAATATTCACTGGAAGGACTGATGCTGAAGCTGAAGCTCCAGTATTTTGGTCATCTGATGTGAACAGACACCTCATTGGCAAAGTCCCTGATGCTGGGAAAGATTGAGGGCAGAAGGAGAAGAGGGCATCAGAGGATGAGATGGCTGGGTGGCCTCAGTGATGCAATGAACATGAACTTGGGCAACTCCAGGAGATGGTGAGGGGCAGAGAGGCCTGGAATGCTGCAGTTCATGGGGTCACAGAGTTGGACACGACTGGGTGACTCAACAAGAGCATGTGTTTATATAATCTTTGTGTGTATATATAGGTCACTAGTATAACTTTTCCCAGTGGTGCACCAAGAGCCCCATGACTTCTGAATGTTTCCCAGGTGGATTAAGATGGAGTGAGAACACTTCAGGTAAAAGCAGCCGTATGTGGGAAGCCCAGATGTATAAGACTTGCCTTAGAGGTTCTCATTCTAAGGAGTTGCAGATGGTTCTTCCTGGGCAGCCAGAACTTTGGGTATGGTGAGCTGTGCCAGAAAGGAATGATGAAACATAATAAGGTTAGCAATCTCTATAGATGCCAAGTTGTGGGGGGCTTTGGTTGCTCTGTTATAAATGAATTTATTATTTCATAAGTAGTAGGACTCCAATTAAGCATGATTTGAACAAAATGAAATTTGCGGTTGAGGAGGCTCATTCTGAAAGTGGATGAAGAGTGGATTGCTTGCAACCGTGAAGACAGAGAGATCTGGGTTTAGAGGTGATGTGTTAATATAGGAGAGAGTAAAAGGGCTTGGATCTTCAACAGTCACAATGGGCTTGGAGAGGAAGAATGGAAAGAAGTTTGTCTCTTTCTCCCTCCCGATAAGCTCTTTCCATTTACACTTCTGTCTCATTAGGTGGAGGATGATGTCATGGAAGAGGGCAGCTTGGTGACCTTTGTGGATTTGTTCCCCACGACACACCCTGTGCTTTCATTTCCTTCTCCTTTTTTTACTACTTGTTAAATTTCATTCAGGTCTTCTGGATAAGAGAAAAGGGGAAAAAAAAAAAAAGGAGGGGGGATCATTCTAGTTCCTTAATAGCAAAATAGCTAATAGGTTATGAATGAGCTGAGTTTATTATTTTTTCACTAAGCCAGGATTTTCTGTAATGAATTTTGTCATGGAGATCTAATTAAGCCCTAATAGCAGTTGCTGAGAATAGTAACAGGAACCATGTTCAGTAGGTTCTTGGTAGGTGGTTTTTTTTTTTTTTTTTTTTCCCTCCTATTGTTACCTCTTCTAACCTTTACAATGCACTTTTCTGGAAGAAATCTATAGTCTCCCTACCAGGGAATTATTTAGGTACAAAGTTACATACATCTTCCAAACACAAAAGCTTTATCCTCTGGCAAAAGGTAGAGGTTCCTGAAGAAATGTAGAAAACTTCCTTTTTTGTTTTCATGTGAGGATGAAGTTAAAATATCCAGATCTGACTAAATTACCTCATCTTTAAGTAACAACCATAAGTCACAAAAGAGGTTGAATATAAGCTCATTCATCTCAAAAATAGAATAAGTATCAAATATGGAATAAATATATCAAAGGCTCTAAATTCTGTGAAAAAGCAATCAAACAGCCAAACTCTGACTTCTCTCCCTATTTGAACAACTATCACACTTATTTTTATTTTATTTTTTTCTTTTCCATTATGATTTATTACAGGTTATTGAATATAGTTTCCTGTGATATACACTCAAACCTTGTTGTTTATCCACTCCATATGTAGTATGCTAATTGCAAACTCTCAACCTGTCCCTCCCCTGCCCCGATCAAACTTAATAATTCTGAATTTTTTAATAGTAAATTCAAGCATATGTCAATGGTCTGGAGGAAAACAACAAAAAAAGAGACTTTTCACCCCAAATCTGCTCAAGCTATTAGCATTCCCTTTGCTCTTGCTCTGTTTCTTTTCCTCCCAACATAACATCTCGAGGCCGAAGATGAAAAGACTTATTGGATTCTCTGTTGTCAATTGGACAAGCCCTCTCTGGGGTCCTTTCTGTCAAGATCCTCAGATTCCAGTTGAATTTAAAACAGATCTGGAGGCTTAGGGAATGTGGCAGCCGTGTGTTCAGGGAAACAGAGAGAGTTATTTTTAAAATATCTTACAAGATCTTCATTCCCAAGACTGTTTGAGGGAAACTTGGCGGATGGTTCAGTGTTTGTAAGCAGTGAAGTACATGGGAGTGATCTGGAAAGAATGGTGGTCACTTACGACAGCCATTAATGAATGCACACACTGAAATTTTCCAGCCAGAATTTTTTAACTTATTAGACGAAGACATGTAAGGGATCTGTAACGTTTTCACTGTTTGAGCAAGACCCTGTTCCTTTGGTAGAACCTCAGGCTGCTTTTTCCTTTATTTCAGAGAACCATGATTTTAATCTCTTATTAAAATCTAGAAGAATGACCTTACACTGCATTTTCCAAAAAGTTGTATTCTATTTCTCTCTTATTTTAGTAGAATCTCAACTGTCTAATCAGTGTTCTAATACTAGAATATTTTCAGTTGAATTGTGTGATATGGTAGAAAAAACAAGGGTAACAAAAAATAACATAGTCATGTCAAGAAGAGCAGGGAAAGGTAATGTGTAGAATAAGAGATATTATTGCTGATGAATGTCTATATGACTTATAAAAATAGTTTAAATATAAAAATAAGTTTGAGTTTGCTGTAACATTTTTCTCTCTTTCTTAAGAGTGTTATATTTTTTAAAGCACACTGCTTACCAAATTCTCTTTAAAAATATTAGGGACAGGAATGAGTGCTCATACTTAATTTCTCTTGTATTATTATCCACACTGATATTTGTCTCCGTTGCTCAAGCCATAAAAAAAAATGTGAATTTCCCTGTCTTTTTATATGTACTTAATTCTGATTGATTTTACTGACAAGGATGCATTTATGAGAATTCTTCCAATATTCCACAATGTAAAATTGTCCCTGTAATCTGTCTAGTCTCCTGATCACCAACCTCACTTATTTTTATTCTTTCTGTCCTGCCATGCAAATTTCCATTTTGCTTAAATGTCCCCGCCCCTCCTCCTTTTGAGCTAAATCACCACCCATCCCAGACCAAAATCACTCAGCCCTCTGGTGACCCTAATTATTAATCCTTTGGTATCTAGTCTGTGTCACAATGAGTACTTTTCACTACCTAATTGCTTTATCACATCAGTATATGTGGCTTTTTTCTCTAGACTATAATCTCTTGTGCCCAGGATACTGTCCTCTATCACTTCTGTATTAAAGTATACATTTCAGTTCAGTTCAGTCGCTCAGTTGTGTCCGACTCTTCGCGACCCCATGAATCGCAGCACGCCAGGCCTCCCTGTCCGTCACCAACTCCCGGAGTCTACCCAAACCCATGTTCATCGAGTTGGTGATGCCATCCAGCCATCTCATCCTCTGTCGTCCCCTTCTCCTCCTGCCCCCAATCCCCCCCAGCATCAGGGTCTTTTCCAGTGAGTCAGCTCTCCACATGAGGTGGCCAAAGGATTGGAGTTTCAGCTTCAGCATCAGTCCTTCCAATGAACACCCAGGACTGATCTCCTTCAGGATGGACTTGTTGGATCTTCTTGCAGTCCACGGGACTCTCGAGAGTCTTCTCCAACACCACAGTTCAAAAGCATCAATTTTTCAGCTCTCAGCTTTCTTCACTGTTCAAATCTCACACCCATACATGACCACTGGAAAAACCATAGCCTTGACTAGACAGACTTTTGTTGACAAAGTAATGTCTCTGCTTTTAAATATGCTATCTAGGTTGGTCATAACTCTCCTTCCAAGGAGTAAGCGTCTTTTAATTTCATGGCTGCAATCACCATCTGCCGTAGCCCTTAGAATTAACCAGAGACTCTCAAATCCTAGTCTGTAAAAAAATTCCCCAAAATGAAAGAAAAAATGATAGTAATGTAGTGCTGCTGCTAAGTCGCTTCAGTCGTGTCCGACTCTGCGCGAACCCATAGCCAGCAGCCCACCAGGCTCCACCGTCCCTGGGATTCTCCAGGTAAGAACACTGGAGTGGGCTGCCATTTCCTTCTCCACTGCATGAAAGTGAAAAGTGAAAGTGAAGTCTGACTCTTAGCGACCCCATGGACTGCAGCTTACCAGGCTCCTCTGTCCATGGGATTTTCCAGGCAAGAGGACTAGAGCAGGGTGCCATTGCCTTCTCCAGTAATGTAGTGAGTTAGTCAGTAAACTCAAGTTATTTGACAGTTTTTAACCTCAAATAATGTTCTCTTGGAAGTTTAATAATAAAGGTCCTTTTTAGAAGTATAGTACTAGTAATTTTAAATAGCAGACTTGTTATTTTTATTTTTTATTTTTAGGATAGAAATTTAATGCCAGTCCCTCAGATCCTTTGGAACTGAAATCCTAACGTTGGAGAACCACAGGTTGATGGTCTAGTCCCATCAAGCCTTGGCAATTGTTTTTTCCTGGGAGCTCCTATTACTTTAATTGCATGACTCATTGGTCACTCAGCCTAGGCTCTGTGGCTCTTCATCTTTTTACACATATTCCTGTATCTGCAGCTGATTTAAAGAAAAGCCTCACTTAGTACTTTTCATTTTCTTGACACCTATTAAGACTACTGACAGCAAATCTTAAAAATATACTTGTTGAATAATTGAGTACTCAGAATTAGTCAAAATTTGGAGACCTAAAAGAAGCCATGGATTTTGGTAGATTAATTTTTATTAAGTGAATTAAGCTTACATATTTCATAAACTAAAATAGCAAAAACTATGATATATCAACCAATGTATTCTCTAGATGCCATTATTTGAAAGATATTGAAAACTACATTGATTTTACAAGTCCTATATAAAATTCTACTAAATGCTTAAGGAAAGAAAGAAGAGTGATTTAACAAGACTGCATTGTTTTGCTAGTCAGTTCAGTGACTATAAACTTTATTGTGGTTCCAATGGAGAGTTATTTCTTCTGCATTTAGGCATATAAAATAAAATCTATTTTTCTGTGTAGGTATGGATAGTTTTAACTTAGTTTTTTTCTTTTTGAATCAAGAAATACTTTTCTAAGTTGTGTCTAGCTCTCAGTTCCATTCTTACCAAGACTCTTAGTCTGTGGAACACATTTTCTGCTGAACACTGTGAAATTTAATTCAGAAGTAGTGCTTTATTGATGCTTCGTTTTTGTGACCTTTCCAGTCCTGTGTTGGTGACATATTGGTCCTCTGTCTCCAGTGCTTTGAGAATCTAATAGATAGGATGGAATGGGTCAGATAATGAAAGTCCCTGGTACATTAACTTTCAATTTCATGAATGTCTGAATATTGCAGAGAAGATGAATAGCAGGACTTTCTTTGCTTTTACATTTTAACATTTATAAGCTAGTTAAATTCCCCTTGTATTATCAGCAGCAGAGTCCAAGTCTACAATATTAACACATACATTTATATTTCGGAACAGCAGTGTAAGAGTTTAAAATAATTTATAAACCACAGCGCAGGCAACTTACAAATGCTTGCTACTAAAAGAGGTGAATAAATAGGAGTTTGATTTCTTGAGTTATGGCATATGAAGTACACATTGAGAAGGCTCCTTCTTTATTTCTCTTCCTGTTACTGACGTGAGAAGAGAGTAGGAATGTGTCGTAAGTCATATGACTGATCTATTATCAGGTAGTTACAATTCTCCCCCAAAGGAGTGTTATTGTTTTGAAGCAGCATTCATTCCAGAAGATGTTATAGCAGATATAGTTGTTTGAAAGAATCTTTTGAAATAGACTAATTTTGGAGATGAGACTCAAAATCACCAGCCTGATAAGAAATAAAGAAGGGGCCTGAGTGATTAGGTGAAGACAAGGATGAGAAGGCACACAGCTGGGTGTTGGGGTTTGGACACTGATATGTGAACTTATCTGTATTCCCTTGGGTAATTTTATAGACACTGTAGCATCTGCCGTTGCCCTGTTTCATTCTCACCACTATATTGATGGTATCCATTGTTATGAAATATGGCTAGAATTGCAAATGCAATTTGGTGTTTTGGATTATGCTTGGTCATCTGGCTATACTTAAAAACTTGTGATGGGTGCTACAGTGCCATTTAGCTTATCATTGCAATTTTTATTGTATTTACCCTTCTCTGTAAAAGTTCTAGATTTCTAAATTGGGATGCACTGTGCAAAATAGTGAAAGAAACATGATAAAATGATGAAATTAACATCATCAGACTTTTTCTTATATAGAGAAATATGTGTATACTGACATTTGTTATGAAACAAACTAGGATCCTAAGTTTTCAGAAATACACTCATTACTGTCTTTGATCATAACCATGAATGGACATGGAATATCAATTAATACAGCAGTTTTAGAAACATCAAAAAACAACAGCAAAAACCTTGTGCTGATTTGCTGTGCTAGAAAAACTGTTTGGGGGATCTGAGATCCTGCTCTGAGAAATGTCATCATTGGTTTGATCCAATGGGACACTCTGATGTGGAAACTTCAGCTAACCTGTCTCTTTAAATACATAATTAAATGTATGTAGTATATGCTTTTATATCTTGACAAAGAAATGAAAAGTCAGTCTATATTAAGGTAGGGTGTATATGGCAGTGTGTAATGATTGTGGTGTTTGGACCACTGTTTTATTATCTGATTTCCTTGAGAAGACAGCAGGCTTCTGGCTCTGGTTCCATGCTCTCCCATGGTGCCATTGTTCTCTCAGAAAAGTCATCTGTTTTCCCAGTTGCTATTTCATTTAAATAACTACTGAGGAACATTTTTCTTCAGCTCATCTTAACTTCAGCCCAGTTCACACATGCAGTGTCCACACATGATGAACCACCTCTGCCTTCATTTCAGCCTGTTTAGATCCACCGGGTGGCCTCACCTGTTAGACAGGACATCATTGGCAGAGAGTTAGTAGCAATCCTTGCATTTTCTAACTGTGACACTCCTCGGCCTGTTTACTCTGACTTCCATTCCTCTACTTTATTCTGATCTGCTACATATCACAAGTGGCTGATCCCTGCATCACCTGTATTTGCTGGATTCTGACAAGGTTGGTTCAGGGGGGAAATGGGCACTCACATGAGATTGGGAGGGCAAGGAAGAGGCTGAGATATTCCTCCCCTTTCCACTGCCTCAGGTTGGATCTCCAGAAGAAGCTGCATCTTCTGCTTGGTTCCAGTTCCTTCTGAACAGGTCCTCTAAGAATATAGATTTTGCTGAGTAACGCAGGCCTCTGGTCATGGTTACTTCACATCCTCCTTCTGCCTCTCTCTGCTAAGTAGCAGTGGCTTCCTGCTATGTTTATCTGCAGGCTGCCCATGTAATGGGCAAACATTAGTAATTAGTAATTAGTAATGCCCAAAACATTACTACCCATGTTTGGCTTCTCAACTCTTTCATTACCTGTAAAATAAACAAGACTGCAACAAATATGCTCTTTATAGATGCAAAGATTTGTTTCTGTTTTCCTAGTTGGACCCTAATATACACTGTAACTATTTCATATACATTCTCCTCTATAGGCTGTTCTCAAAGAAGGGTAAATTCAAAATTTCTCATCCAGCTCATTTCTTCAACCATAACAGACTCATTTCCTGATGAGTGTTTTAATTGGTTAGTGTGCAGGTTCAAAAAGATTATCATTTCTAGGAAGTTTGGGATCAAATTGTACACACTGTTATATTTGAAATTGATAACCAGTAAGGACCTACTATAAAGTACAGAGAACTGCTCAATGCTATGTGGCAGCATAGGAGAGGAGAGGAGAGGAGAGGAGATTGAGGGGAGAATGGATACAAGTATATGTTTGGCTGAGACCCTTTGCTGCCCACCTGAATTTATCACAACATTGTTAATCAGCTATACTCTATTGTAAAATTAAAATGTTAGAATGTTAAAAAATTAAAATGTTAAAAAAAAATTACCATCCCAAATTCTTCTTGCCTAGTGTACACAATTAGAAATCATCTGTCTACGTCTGGATGTTTTGGGTTCTTTGTACTTATTAAGTATGCACCAATCCTGCCTTCAATCCATTATTTAAAACCATAAATTGTGAGTCCTTTAAACTCAGTCTCTGTATCTTTTCTATGTATCCCTCATGGACCTGGAGCAATACCGTGTACTTAGTAGGTGCTCAAAAATATTTTTCAAATGAGTTAATGACATTTGCTTTTAAACAAAAAATGAAGTTTATATTAAAATACTCCTTTGAAAATAATGAGGTCAGTTGTCAATTGGTAAAAAGAACGCAAAAGAAAAACAGAGAATGTGTTCTTCTGAAACACCTGAGACAATTGGACTACATATATGAAAAGGATGTGCTCTTCTATACTGATAGACAGGCTGCGAGTGTTAATATTCTCTTTCTAGAGAGAGACTCACCCTTCAACTTTGCCAAGAACAATTAGTCCAGTAAGTATAGTCTTACATTCTGGTGGTTACATTATTTTCTTTTATGTAAGTGGAGACTGTTGGTTGTTGTTGGTCCACACAGTGTTCACTCCCTTCTTACTGCTTTCTGTGTATTTCCACCTCAAAGCTCATGGCTTCTGGGGAAAATGGCACTTTCCTCAGCTAAGTAGTGGAAGGTATTTGTCTAAAGCAGTCAGGACAGTCTGACTGTCCTCTCTATCATGATTGGTTCAGATAGCCTAGACTTAAGCCAGTCAGATCATGGGACTCCTTTGGCCCATCTGGACAGAGATTGGTTTAAGAAAGGATTTAAGACCCAATTTAAGTCAGTGAGACATAGAAGAGAAATATAGAAACTGCTGAGGAAGTTTCTAGAAGAAATGTTATGCCCCATTCTGGACTATGAAGTACATAGATATGATATTTAGAGTTGCAACAACCATCTTTGCTTTCATGATGGAAACAGGCATTAGGATGAAACTGACCCTATAGGAAACAGAGTGGAGAGATATAAATAAACTGAGTCCTTGGTATAATAACATCACTGATTAATTGACTCAGAATTACTCCTATGTCTGTACTCTTCTGTTTGACTAACCCTTTGAGTAGAGTTTGCTTTTGAATGCAGTGGAAAATATCTCAAGCGGTAGACCATGCTGCAAACTAAAATATTTGACTCAAATACTGAGTCAATGAAGTCTCTGAACACAGAGGGAAACTAGACTATCAGAAGAGGAACCAAAGGGGAAGAACTCCTGTGCCTCTTCCTTCCTTCTTTCTTGCTTTCTTTTCTTGTAGTCATTGCCTTCCAGATGCTCATGGTATGGTGATTCACTGTCAATAAGGGATATTTAATTATCAAAATGTGTGTCATGTTAAGGGAACATGTATAGGCAGTGCTTGTTTCACTCAACAGAGTCAAAAGAAATTTAGGATTCACAAGTGCTGAGGACCTTGAAAGAGAGATTTGCCTGACTAGAGGCCTTCCACCAATAAATGTTGACAAGTGCGGAAAAATAAAGCTTCAAAACTACAGAACTGTTGAGAAAAACATATGAATTGGTCATTGAAATGTTATGACAAATACTAGCAAATAAAAATGCAAAATGAAGAATTGGAGGTTGAGTAAGAACCTCGAGTCAAAACATAACATGATTTAGATCTAAGCACAGGGATCTGGGAATAATCACAGAGACTTCTGTGTTCAGTACTTGGCCCTGTCTTTGGACCAAGCTTTCTTATCTGTAAAATGGGAGTTATAATCCCTGTTTCATGGTGTTGCAAAAATTTAAACAGTAGTGTGTATTTACGTGCCCATAGAATATTACCTAAGACATAGTAGGCGTAAGAATCGTCTCCTCCTCCTCTTATTATTGTTTCTAGTATCATCATTAAGCAACAGCTGTCACCTCCCAACTTCCTGTCCCTTGATTCTATTTTCCTGACTTAGTTCCGTCAACCTGACTCTGGAGGAGTGAGACTTCCCCAGCCCTGAATTTGTGCTAATATTTCTGAGTTGGCATATCTCAGGAATAGATGACAGGTAGATGAGATTTATCTAGGCTCAGGGTTGAAGAGTAAAGTTTATTAAACCAGGACTTACTTGTAAGCGATATTCACTTGATGTGAGTAAGGAAAATGAGCAGTAGTTCTTTTTCAAGGTCAAAGGCAAAGACATCCTGGGGTCTAGAAAAAAATCACACTGATATTCATCTCCCACATTTTTATGCAACTATAAAAAAGTCTAAATGAATTTTTGGAGTAGCTTCAATGTTATAACCTCTGAGATAGCATCTATAGTTATTCCAAGCTCAGTGGCTTCTTTCTACCTATGAACTCTGCCACTGTGCCCACACTTCTATATGACCACCTGTCTATTCAGTTGTATCTCAGTGCTCATATATGTGTCCCTCACCCCTCCAAACTGAATTCCTGATAAAAAGGACCACTGCATACTCTTTTGTTCATTGTCTCAAGAACCTCACTTAGGATCTTGATGAAGGAACATACGTCACAAGATTCCAGTTGGGCAGAATCCTGTTTCTGCCTGGATCTGAGCTTGAGGCATCTGCGTCTCCCTCAAAGTCTTTAAAATAACACTTTTCAGAGTCTCTATATTTATAATATGCTTATAAGGAATTTGATATCTGGATCAATCCAGTAGCTTTTCAGTTCTTGAAAAGTCACGTTTGAATGTGACGCTCATGACTTAGGATAAAAATGACAGAAGTGACATTTCTAAGGTGACTGTTATGTGTCAAAAGGCACTATTCAAACATTATCCCATCTGACCCTGATGATAATCATGTGAGGGAGTTGTTATTAAGACTGTCTTAAAATGAAGAAACTGGAACTCAGGAGTAGTCAGTAATTTGTCTAAGGGAAGTGGCCGAGCTTAGAATAGGAGTCAAGTATTTGATTCAAAACCCATGTTTTTTCACTGTATATTTAATTTTTCTAAATAGATGTTCCTTTTCATTATGAGGTGTAGCATTCATCAAAGGAAATGTCTGTATATGTAAATTCCCTGTACTGATAAACTAAGTGATTATTTATAGCCTTTTGACATTTGCTGAGTTTTCCGCTCACATTTACATTAGCCTAACACCCCCAGAGAAGGCTTGGGAATGTTTTGATGGCATGTCAGAGAGTTCTAATGTATACTCACAGATTCATTCTAAAAACCTTTATTGAATGTTTTCTATGTTCAAGGCGCAGTGCTCAGGTAAAATATATAAAATCTTCAAGGTGTGGTTACATAGAACATCCATGACAATCGTTCTTCAAAACTTATTCTGGGCAGGGGTTCAAAAATGCATGTATGGGGATTTTATCTGTGAGAAGCAGGTATATTCCTGGCAAACCAAACATAGATGTTTAAACTTGGGAAGAAAAGCAGAGGATATAGACAGAAGAAGAAGAGAAACTCAATGGGAAAGAGCAAGAGTTGAAACTTGGAAAACGTTTATAATCAATGAAACTTGACTTGTAATAGTGGAAGAATGAAGGATATGATATAGAAAACAAAAATCCAAGTACTATCTCTTCTGTTTAGGAAATACGTCATCTTGGACACATAACTCAATTACTTGAAGCTCAGTTTTCTAACTGGTAAAATACAGCTGATACCTCTCTCAAATGAACTAATGACAGTTTAGTAAAATATAGAGTAGAATACAAATGCCCACATAGTATCATTGTCAGTATTTATTATAAATTTTCTTTGATGCTCTGAAAATCTTGGAGATGAGCAGAAGCAAATGCAAGGTGAAGTGAAGAGAGTGCATGGTTGATGACTGACCTGGGGTTGGGGCATAGAGCTATGAAGAGGGGGAACTCATTTATACATATGTGTAAACATATGAGTTTCCCTTGTAGTTAAATTGGTAAAGAATCCGCCTACAATGCAGGAGACCCAGGTTCGATTCCTGGGTTGGGAAGATCCCCTGGAGAAGGAAATGGCAACCCACTCCAGTATTCTTGCCTGGAGAATCCCATGGACTGTAGCCTGCCAGGCTCCTCTGTCCATGGGGTCACAAAAGTTGGACACGACTTAGTGACTAAACCAGCACCACCATAAACATGTGATTCAAAAGAAGCCAAATAATAGATGGAAAAAATGGAAATGGAGCCTGGATTTTGAACTATAAAAGTCAAAAATGTTTATTCGAAATATATAGCACAATTAAAGAGGAATGGTAAGAGTTCTTTTTCTAGGATCTACATACAGCTCATGCTCTTCAAAATTTAAGAGACAACTAAAAGAGATAGAGATTTGTGATTTTGCAGATAGAGAAGCTTCAGTTCATGTGCTTTGTTTCTATATCTGCTTTCTGTATCATCCAAAGGAGCGTTTCTTGGTATGAAACAAAAACTATTTAATCTGAGTTTATTTAAGGTCAGATTATCCTGATTCAGTGCCCCGCTATTCAGAGTTACCTGACTCACCTTTAATAAACTTGAAACATCAAAGATTTTCTATCTGAGCCAGTCAGAGAAAAATACAAATAAAGCCTTGGAAGTTGTTTTATTTTGGTTTAAAGATCAAGTTCAAAGTGGTCTTCCACAATATTAAATCAGACTAGATTTCCAGTTTGTATTTAATAGAAGGAGAACTCAGGTCTCTCTTCTCCTACTCACATTAGTTTGGGCTCAGAGGATATTTATTAAACAAAGGACAGCAGAACAAACTAATGTTAGGGGAGGAAATTGGTTTTCCTGCCGTCCAACCTGTTTTTAAATTAGCAGAAGCAAGTGCTAATATAAAACCCTGTGACCAGTAATCACATTTTCCTTTCGCTTTGTTGGAAAATCACAGCCATCCGTATTAGCATTTCACACTAGTTAAGGCAGTGCAGTAAAGTGGTCCAAGGAGACTGTTCAGGGTGAGAACTGGAGAGAGAAAGGTGATTTGGGCAGTGAGATTTCCTGGGAAAAGCAGCTCAGTAGGCAGTTTCTTGCAGAGGCTAAAGCCATTTTTTTGGACAGCAATTCAAAAAAAAAAAAAAAAAAGCTCAAAAGACAATGCACATTGCTCCAGACCCAGACGGGGTTATAGTTTACCCAGGTGCTGACACAAAATCAATATTGCCACCACCTATTGATGATTTATTTCAGTAATTACTCTTGAACCCATAACTAAAATGCTGTCAAGATAGAACAACCATGTCCTACTAAATGCTTGTGCTTTCTCCTTTCAGTAAATTAATTTACATGTAATAATCAAAAAGGCACAGTGCCCTGATTGTGGCCAGTCAGCAATCTATTGAACGCTTTAGAAAACAGGGAGGGAAAATTAACAACCACTTTCAAACACCTTTGGCTGGGTGACTCAGGATTAGACCCCTCAGCAGTTATTTTCCCATTGATCTGGCTGTGGTTGCAAGTCTCCAGAATTCAATCCGTAAGTAGGAGGCACTGACAACCTTTCTCATCTGTCTCGTGGGAGGATCTTAGCCAGGGTCCATAACAACCCTCCCGTTGAGTTCCTAGTGAGTACTCTCCCAAGCTGTTGGGAAATTTTCCAGAAAGGAAATATATGTCTTTACTGGACAGTGGAGGAGCATTTATAAACAAATAATTGTTCTAATGCTCCTTTATGATTTCAGCTGAAAGATATCTTTGTCATGACTACCAATTGACCCTGGCTTTACAATCTCTAAGTCAATTTCTTCTCCTAAGTCAGGAGTTCTTAATCTGGGATTCCTAAAGGTAGATGGGGGGAATGGGTCTTTATACTCAGTAACATTAGACAGAAACTTAGAATTTATTTTGATTATAATGTCGGCAATTAAGCATGGTAGTTCTAGCAGTATCTATGGCTTTGAAACCAGTAGAACTCACACATTTTCTCAGAACTCTGAATCCTATGATAATTCAGAGCCCCACATCCTTCATCCTTTCATCTCGGCTCTCCCAAAGCTTTGCGTTGAGAAGACAGTGTTAGCTACTGTTCACTGTGCATTTGTCCCATGCCAGACACTGTTTTAAGCATTTCACACACTTAAATCTATTTAATCCTTGAAGCAACCCAGTGAGGTAAGTCCTATTGTTTTTAATGTCCTCATTTTAGACATGGAGAAACTAAGGTTCAGAAGGTCAACTTACCTAATGGATGATTAGTGGTGGAGGTGGGACTTGATCCATCTAGCTCTTGAGCCTAAATTCTTAATCACTCAGCCCTATTTCCCTATCAGGATACACAGGCTTTGCTAGGTGGTGTCATGATAAAGCACCCACTGTCCACAGAAGCTGCTGAAGGTTCAGTGTTCCAAACAGAAGCTCCTACATGTTTTGATGACGTGGTGCAGACCTCAACCGAACAATCTGTTCCCCTGTTAGATTAGCTATAGCACTCGAATATGGCAGCACCACATTTTCTGTTTTTCAGTCATTACATTTCTGTATTAAACGGACAAATCCCCTTGGGTATCAGGTTTGAATCATTTTCTCAAACAAAGGTCAGATATCTTGCCTAGTTCTGAATCCTTTAGGTTAGGGGTTGGCAAACGTTTCCTGCAAAGGGCCTGACAGTGAATATTTAGGCTTTGCAAGTCATAGAATCTCTGTCACAGCCACAACTCTACTGTTATAGCTCAAAAAGTGGCCATAATTTGCTTACTTTAGATAACTTGGAATTCTCTGTGATGGTTACTTTGATAATTAAAGGTATAGTTGTTGAAGATAAATTTCTTGTTCTATTTGGTGTATACTTTTTTTCATTAATTCTAGGTTTTAGTGATCTACCCAAGCAGGTGACTCCTTGATTTAGAAAACAAAACAAAATTTTGCATTTATATCAAAAGATAGTTTCTAAGTTATGAGAAAAAAAAATCCACAGTGACAGCTTATGTGTCAGAGTCAGAAAGAGCAAACTGTGTTATCTTATTTCCAGAGCATTGTCTTTAAAATGATGTCTTTTATTAACTTGGGATATTTCAAAATATTCATAAATATTCCAGATTTATCAAGGAGGCTCATTTTGTTCACTGATCATGCAATGTTTTTGTTTCTTCTGCTTCTAAAAGAAATATATATATATTTTTTTCTCCTAAGGATGGCTCATATCCAAGGGTTTTGATTTACTTAGAAGTAGTGCTCAAGGCCATATTTTAGTACTATTAGGATTGTGTTATATTGGTGCTAAACCACTTAATGGACATTCAGTGTTAAGTTTTGTGTCCTCATTTAGCACTAATGTTGGATATTTGCTGAGCTAAGCAGCTTGGCCCCAATTATTTCAAGACCAGCCTCAGTGTGTGAAAGATTCAAAACTCTTTATGTTACCACAATATGGAAATCATGTGCCCCCTCACAGCTTCCAGGGTTCTAGAAAAGGATACTGCTTGTCCCCTAAGGCATTTGTTCAGGCTGGGGCAGGACTTGGACTGATGGTGGGAGGTGAACCTAGACAAAGAGTTAAACGCTTGCTTTATGCTGCATACATAGCGTTTGAGGACAATGTTTACATGCAGCTGTATTCAATTTTTAGTTGGTTTCTGCCATTCAGTGACAAAGGCATTTGTTTCAAGATAAGAGTGACATACTGTGGGAAATGAAGATGTGTTTTGACAAAAATGAGGGAAAACAAATAGTGTGACTTAAAAGCAGTCCAATATATTTGGGGTTTGACTGTGTATTCTTTAATGTGTAATGTGTACCCCGTCACTCAGTCTGTCCGACTGTGTGACCCTATGGACTATTCCCTGCCAGGCTCCTCTGTCCATGGGAGTTTCCAGGCAAGAGTACTGGAGTCAGATCTTCCCAACCCAGGGATAGAAGCTGTATCTCCTGTGTCTCTTGCACTGGCAGGCGGATTCTTCACCACTTTGAGCTACCGGTAGTGTTTATTTAAACTTGACTTTGCATTCCTTTATTTTTTTATAAAAGCTCACAATAGCTAAAGGGGTCATGAATGCTGTTTAAATGATTCTAGAGTCTTCAGAAAGCATAGGTGTACAAATCCAGCAAGCTTTACGGTTTTCTGGCCTTTAAAGGACAGTGTGATACAGAGTATACTTATGAGTTAATTAAATGATAACATACCAAGGCAATTTAATATGGACATCAAATAAAGCCTAGTTAAAAAAAATTGTATGATAAATTTAGAAAATCTAGGACTTTCTTGAGATGAAAATTGACTGGTTTTTAAATTAACCTGGGGAGGACTATATCTAAAATTAAATTTCTATTATTTTTAGTAGAGGAAATAAAGTGCTCTGTGAGAGCTTTTTTTAAAGGACTCTTTAAGTATAGGAGGTTAGTATTTCAATAATGGCATCAGAAACGTGGAAGTATTATATTCTCAGCAAGTAGGTACTTTCTTCCCTAAGAAAAATGAAAATAGCTTGTCAGTTATGTAGTCCTGAGTTGTGTGCTATATTGGTTTTAATTATTATATGACTGTGCCCTACTCTGAATCTTAAACTCTGTCACTGAATCATCTCTAAGAAGTAAGTATTATTTAGACAGTAAAACTTCAAGATGAAGTCTTTTAAATGGAATCATGAAGTAAAACCTCAGAGAATTATAAAGTATAATGTTCTGTGTCCCTAGGTCAACTCTTTGTCACCTCTTAATTTTTTCAGGATGAAGCTCCAGGTAATTATTTGCCACCTGCTCTTGGTTCAACACTGCTGGATATTGTTCCAGATATTTCCAGCCACAATCAAGGAATTTACATAAAGAGAGAATTTCTGAAATTTTGAGAAAAAGTATTCACAGGTGCAGTTTACATGTCAGATATAATCAGAAAGAGACAAAGTGATACCTAATTGTGAGGGCGTTGTTTTTGAAATGATTTCTTTGATTTCCTCAGGCTATTTCAGAATATTAAGGAATATTCTGAATTTATCCAGGAGGCTCATTTCATTCACATAGACTGTGCTATGACTTTTCTCCTGCTTCTAAACGAAATACATACATTTTCCTCCTGAGGATGGCTCATATGTACGAGTTTAGACTGGCTTAGAAGAAACACTCTAGGCCATATTTTGGTACCATTAGGATTGTGTTATGTTGGCACTAAAGTGCTTAATCGATATGTTCATACACATATTTTTAAAATTTTGAGAATATACTCACCATCGAGAGGATATGGATAGAAAATTAAATAAAATCAACTCTCTCTTCCAGCCTGCCCCAAATCTGTGAGCAGATTGCCTTTCAGTAGACCACATTGGTTTAGATATCCCAATAATATAGTGAAAGAAAATCCTCATTTTTATATCACCCAAATTTCACTTAAATTGTATTAGAAAAGAGAATGTTGCATGTCGATTTTTAGGTGTTTTTCTGATGAGGTATAGTGATATTTACATAGTTACCATATGTATATGATCTATGGGTTTCCCTGGTGGCTCAGATGGTAAAGAATGTGCCTGTGATATGGGAGACCCAGTTTCAATCCCTGGGTTGGTAAGAGCCCATGGAGAAGGGAATGGCAACCTACTGCAGTATTCTTGCCTGGAGAATTCCATGGACAGAGAAGCCTGGTTGGCTACAGTCCATGGGGCTGCAAAGAGTTGGGCACAACTGAGTGACTAACACTTTCACTTTCTCATATGATCTATATATCATATCCATATATACACTATATGTTGCAGTTGAGGTTTAATGGATATGGAGCTTTATATTTAAAGTCAGTACAATAAATAATAGTATCAATAAATATTAATAATCTTTTAAAGTGTGGTCAAATAATAGTATTGGTATTTTTCTATTTAGGCAGATCAAAAGTATTTGAAGGCCTGAGAATAATTATGTTATATTTCTTAAGGATCTACATATTGTAATATCGTGCTGTGTGTTCTGTGCTTAGTCGCTCAGTCGTGTCCGACTCTCTGCTACTAACATATGTTTAATTTCTTCATAAATTCTTGCTAGCCATAGTTCCAATGATATGATTTCCTATCTAAAGATTGAAGCTGGGATTGTTACCATTAAGATTGAATTGGTTATATGCAAAGTGATGCATAATGCAAGTAGCACTTTTAAAAAATAACAGCTTAGCCCTGCATTTTAATTCATACTCTGTGTTAATTCTCCCAGTGATTTTTCTTAGCTTGACACATAACAGAAGAGCAATACTCTCCATGGGCAATGAAGACCTCTAATTTCTTAAATTAAAAGTACTAATAAGGAGACAAAGAACTACCCTTCCCCCCTTGAACCAGTACACTGCTCTTTTCTGTTGCCCATCCCACTGACCTGCCATCCATTCATTTGCGTTAAATTACAGCCAAACCCTTAAGTAATTTGTTAGAAACATTTAAAAACAAAAGAGTCATATGCAACATTCACATCTATTTCTCACAGGCCCTCCATCTCTCCATCTTTCTCGTCTCATCTACATTAAAAGAAGTAACTCGCTTCTGGTTCACTGGTCTAGCGTCAGTAACAAGGGAAACGGGACCTATATCCTAAACTTTAATTCAAAATTTGTTAGAGTACACAGATTCTGATGTCTCCTTCAGTTTCAATCTACAGAATGGACAAATTTGAAGCAATACTCTCTGACAGGTCATCTCTGTTCAAACCAGCCAGGTATACTGATGCCCTGGTTGCAGCAAATTCCTCTCCTGGCCTTTTTCATCTAAGCCTTGGTAATATGCCAAGTCGGGAAGATGCCCCTGGGGAAGAGAACAGTAACCCACTCCAGTATTCTTACCTGGAGAATCCCATGGACAGACCATGGGGTCGCAAAGAGTCAGACACTACTGAGCGACTAACACTTTCACTTTCCGTCATATGACTGCCACTTGGGTCCCTGCCGCGGGAACTCTAAGGAAAAACCGCTTCTCAAGGAAGAGAAGGGAAAGCTCTGTGAAGCTGTAGGGTGATATCATATCCCTTGTCAGCACTTCTGGCTCCTTTGAAATCCCAGTATATGAACCGTGAGCCACACGAAAGTCTAAGTAAACATCAAACTGGAGGCACTTCTGGGACAATTCTTACACATCACCAGATCAGTAAACCTGTCAACGTATATCCCTGATCTGATCAGGCATAAAAGAGTAATTAATTTTCAGAGGATTATTAAAGTAATAGAGATAGCAAAGATCTAAAATATATGCATTTGGGGGGCTTCCCTGATAGTTCAGTTGTTAAGATTAGCACTTCCAGTGCATAGGACACAGGTTTGATCCCTGGTCAGGGAACTAAGATCCCACATGTTGCATGATATAGCCAGAAATTTTAAAAACATTTCTCTAATGTATCAATTTTATCCAAGTAATACTTTTTTCCTGTTTAGGTAAATTACTTCTTGGAGAGCATGAGGAAAAGATTTTTTTTTACTTAGCAATTAACATCTCCATCCAAAATCTTCATTTATTCATTTCCTCCAAATGAAAACATTGCTTTCTAAGATATCTATCCCAATGACTCTGATCTTTTAGTTAACACAGCCTGTGAATGAAATGCTTTATCATGATTAATCAATCTCTCCATGTAGTAATACCTTTCAGTTGAATAAATAATATTATCTTACTACCAGTAACAGCCCTTACAGTCAGAAATGAACAGTACAGTACGTATTAAAACTATTTTCAATGTTCTGAAAATGCATTTTATTGTTGCCTTTTCTTATCTATTCTCATTTTGTTGAATAGGTTAGTTGCTTTAAAATATTCATTAAGTAGCTATGAGGTAGCAGACAGTACTCTGACTTAACTAGTCTGGACACTGGTATTTTTAAAAACCTCTCCAAGTGATTCTAATATGTGGATCCAGTTGAAAATCACTTTTCAGGAGGCCTGAGACAGGAGAAAGGCTAGGAGGTTTTCAGAAGATAGGTGACATCTGAGAGAGATGTGAAGAGAGAATAGGAGTTTACCAGGGGTGGAGAAATGGTGAGAAATATATGAAAATGAACAAGGAGAACTGTTACCAGGCAAGCAGCCTTGATAGGAATAGATTGTCTGCTCTAAGGAGGTGGGAAAGGAAGTGACCAGAGAAGGTAAGATGGTATAGTCAGGATCACATAGAGAAGAGCCTTCAAATGCCTTATTGAGGATTTTGCTCAACTCAAAACTGGATTTTGCTCAACTGAAACCACTGTATCTTAACATAAATGAGCCAGTACCTATTGGTATTTTAAAGTAGTAAATATAATACAACCTAATCTGTGTTTAATAATGGAGAAGTCCTCAGAATGTGAGAACTTTGAAATTGGCAGAGGTTTACATTATTTACATGAGAGATCATGGGAGACTATGATTGCTCC
Organism: Cervus elaphus; assembly: GCF_910594005.1. Taxonomy (NCBI): domain Eukaryota; kingdom Metazoa; phylum Chordata; class Mammalia; order Artiodactyla; family Cervidae; genus Cervus; species Cervus elaphus. The sequence goes on from NC_057840.1 coordinate 31,343,290, forward strand.
AAATTGACTTTAATTTAACTTGAATAATCATAGGTGCTTTCACACATTTTTAAATGTTATCAACAATGACAGCAAACATCATGTTAATACTATGCTCAGAATATAAAAATAATACCCATAATTCGCAAGAACGATAACAACTCATTTCTTGGACTTAAGCAGAGAAGAATTAAAACACAAGACAGTATTTAGTATTGAGTGTCCTTTTAAAAAAAATCAATGTTTATTCAATAGCTCTGAGTCAATAACTAATCAATAAATGTACTTGCTGTCATAAACTGAACCATTGAAGTGGTTTACTTAGAGAAGACAAGATTTAGGGCAAGAACATGTCTTCAGATATCTTCAAGGGGTTTTCATCAGAAAATCTATGGCTTCCCAGAAGGTAGAATTAGGCCCAATGAGCACATGCCAGAAAGATACATTCTTTCTGAGAATAAACTGAAATCCATATAAACTGAAATAATAACCATTTCCAGTAAATTTTTCATCACTTTTGATTTTTATTCAGAGGATAAACTTGGTGCAAATGTTATGGTGGAAATTTGAGCATCAAATTGATAAACTTCTATCGCAATAGATCAGAGGGAAAAAGAGAAGGCAAACTTACCAGTATCAGGAGTTAGAGAATAGAATCACAGACCCTAAAGATATTTTTAAAAAATAGTGAAGAAGTATTATTAACAATTTTATGCCAATAAATTCAGTAATGTAGATCAAGTTTACTCAGCCTCAAAAAAAAGTGACATTTTGGACCAGATAATTCTTTATAGAGAAGGCTGTTCTGTAGGTCAGAGAATATATAGCAGCCTCCCTAGCCTCTCCCTACTAGATGTTATTAATAGTACCATGTCCCGCCTCCCAATTGTAACAACCAAAAAAATGTATCTAGATATTGCCAAATGCCCCACAGGTGAAGAGGGGGTAATACTGCCCCATGGATAATACTTCCCATGTTCTAAGTCATGGGAACCTCTGACTTAGATGAATGGACAAAATTCTTGAAAGGCACAAACTAACAAAGTTCACCCAAAAAGAAATAAGTTGCTTGAATAGCTCTATATCTAACAAAGAAATTAGTTTGTGATTAAAAACATTGCCACAGAGAAAAGTCTGGTCCCCATTGGCTTCACCAGTAAATTCTATCAAACATTTAAGGAAGAAATAATAATGATTTTATATAAACCCTTCCAGAAAATGGATACTGGGGATTTCTTCCCTGAGAGGACAGAATGACCCTGATTCCAACCAAAGATAGTACAAGAAAACTATAGACCAATATTTTTCATGAACATAGATTCAAAAATCCTAAACAAAGGTTTGGAAATGGATTCCAATGATGTGAAGTGATAATACATTGTGATCAAGTAGTGTTTATCTCTGGAGTGCAAAGTTGATTTCAGTTCAGTTCAGCTCACTTCAGTCTCTCAGTTGTGTCCGACTCTTTGTGACCTCACGGAGTGCAGTACGCCAGGCCTCCCTGTCCATCACCAACTCCCAGAGTTTACTCAAACTCATGTCCATTGAGTCGGTGATGCTAGCCAACCATCTCATCCTCTGCCGTCCCCTTCTCCTCCTGCCTTATATCTTTCCCAGCATCAGAGTCTTTTCCAATGAGTCAGTTTTTTTGCATCAGGTGGCCAAAGTATTGGGGTTTCAGCTTCAGCATCAGTCCTTCTACTGAATACTCAAAACTGATTTCCTTTAGAATGGACTGGTTGGATCTCCTTGCAGTCCAAGGGACTCTCACAAGTCTTCTCCAACACCACAGTTCAAAAGCATCAGTTCTTTGGTGCTCAGTTTCTTTATAGTCGAACTATCACATCCATACACGACTGCTGGGAAAACCATAGCTTTGGCTAGACAGATCTTTGTTGGTAAAGTAATGTCCCTGCTCTTTAATAAGGTGTCTAGGTTGGTCATAACTTTTTTTCCAAGGAGCAAGTGTCTTTTAATTTCATGGCTCCAGTGACCATCTGCAGTGATTTTGGAGCCCCCAAAAATAAAGTCTGTCACTGTTTCCATTATTTCCCTGACTATTTGCCATGAAGTGATGGGACTGGATGCCATGATCCTAGTTTTCTGAATGTTGAGCTTTAAGCCAACTTTTTCACTCTCCTCTTTCACTTTCATCCAGAGGCTCTTTAGTTCTTCGCTTTCTGCCATAAGGGTGGTGTCATCTGCATATCTGAGGTTATTGATATTTCTGCTGACAATCTTGGTTCCAGCTTGTGCTTCATCCAGTCCAGCATTACTCATGATGTACTCTGCATATAAGTTAAACAAGCAGGGTGACAATATACGGTCTTGACGTACTCCTTTCCTGATTAGGAGCCAGTCTGTTGTTCCATGTCCAGTTCTAACTGTTGCTTCCTTACCTGCATTCTGATTTCTCAGGAGGCAGGTCAGGTGATCTGGTATTCCCGTCTCTTTCAGAATTTTCTACAGTTTGTTGTAATCCACACAGTCAAAGGCTTTGGTGTAGTAGAAATAGATGTTTTTCTGGAACTCTCTTGCTTTTTCGATGATCTAACAAATGTTGGCAATTTGATCTCTGATTCCTCAGGCAAATTTGGCTTTAGAGTACAGAATGAAGTAGGGCAAAGGCTACCAGAATTTTGCCAAGAGAACACACTGGTAATAGCAAACACCCTCTTCCAACAACACAAGTGAAGACTCTACACATGGACATCACCAGATGGTCAGTAACAAAATCAGATTGATTGTATTCTTTGCAGTCAAAGATGGAGAAGCTCTATACAGACAGCAAAAACAAGACCAGGAGCTGACTGTGGCTCAGATCATGAACTCCTTATTGCCAAATTCAGACTTATTGAAGAAAGTGGGGAAAACCACTAGACCATTCAGGTATGACCTAAGTCAAATCCCTTATACTATACAGTGGAAGTGACAAATAGATTCAAGGGATTAGATCTGATAGAGTGCCTGAAGAACTATGGGTGGAGGTTCGTGATATTGTACAGGAGGCAGGGATCAAGACCATCCCCAAGAAAAAGAAATGCAAAAGGCCAAATGGTTGTCTGAGGAGGCCTTACAAATAGCTGAGAAAAGAAGAGAGTGAAAGGCAAAGGAGAAAAGGAAAGATATAACCATTTGAATGCAAAGTTCCAAAGAAAATCTTCCCTGGTGGCTCAGATGGCAAAAGCATCTGCCTACAATGCGGGAGACCCGGGTTTGATCCCTGGGTTGGGAAGATCCCCTGGGGAAGGAAATGGCAACCCACTCCAGTACACTTGTCTGAAAAATCCCGTAGACGAAGAAGCCTGGTAGGCTACAATCCATGGGGTCACAAAGAGTTGGACACGACTGAGCAACTTCACTTTTTCCAAAGAATAGCAAGGAGAGATAAGAAAGCCTTCCTCGGTGATCAATGCAAAGACATAGAGGAAAATAATAGAATGGAGAAGACTAGAGATCTCTTCAAGAAAATTAGAGATACCAAGGGAACATTTCATGCAAAGATGGGCACAATAAAGGGCAGAAATTGTATGGATCTAACAGAAGCAGAAGATATTAAGAAGAGGTGGCAAGAATACACAGAAGAACTGTACAAAAAAGATCTTCATGACCCAGATAATCAGGGTTGTATGATCACTCAACCTAGAGCCAGACATCCTGGAATGTGAAATCAGGTGGGCCCTAGGAAGCATCACTACAAACAAAGCTAGTGGAGGTGATGGAATTCCAGTTGAGCTATTTCAAATCCTAAAAGATGATGCTGTGAAAGTGCTGCACTCAATATGCCAGCAAATTTGGAAAACTCAGCAGTGGCCACAGGACTGGAAAAGGTCAGTTTTCATTCCAATCCCAAAGAAAGGCAATGCCAAAGAATGCTCAAACTACTGCACAATTGCACTGATCTCACACGCGAGTAAAGTAATGCCCAAAATTCTCCAAGCCAGGCTTCAACAGTACATGAACCCTGAACTTGCAGATGTTCAAGCTGAATTTAGAAAAGGTTGGTTTAACAGTTAACAATTAATCAATGTAATTCACCATATTGTTAATAGCAAGGTAAAGCAGAAAAACCACATGGTCACTCAAAGAGATGCAGAAAAAGCATTTGATGAAATATAACATCAATTCCTGATTTTTAAAACTGTGGGAAATCTTGAAATAAAAGAAGGCATCTTCAACTTGAAAAAAACTACATAAAAATGCCTATAACTAATAGTATACTTAATAGTAAAAAACTAACTGTTTTCCCCCTAAGATCAATAACAAGACAAGGATATCTGCTTTTACTACTTCTAGCCAGTGCAATAAAACCAGCAATCCAGCATTCAAACATAATAGTATTCAGATTGGAAAGGAAGAAAAAAAGAAACTGTCTTTTTTTCACAAACAGTATAATCATCTGTATAGAAAATTTGATGAAATATACAAAATAGCTACTAGAAATATTAAATGAAGTTAGTAACATTGCAGGATTCAAGACCAGTCCACCGTGTATGTCGTATACTAGCAGTGATAATTGAAAGTTGAAATTACAAAACACCATGTAAAATTACATAGAACTATGAAATACTTAGTGATAAATCTAAAAAAATTGCGCAAAATTTGCATTCTAAAAACTACACAACATTATTGAGATAAATTAAAGGCCAAAAACAAATGAAGAAATATATGGATGTGTTAGAACTTTCAGTATTGTTAAAATATCATTTCTCCCTCACATTTATCTACAGATTAAATGCAATGTGAAGTTGCTCAGTCATGTTTGACTCTTTGCGACCCTGTGGACTGTAGCCTACCAGGCTCCTCTGTCCATGGGATTTTCAGTCACCTTTGAAAATAGTCTAGCAATTTCTTTAAAAAGTTAGAAATACACTCATCATGTGCTTCAGCCATTCTACTGAGAGGTATTTACCCAAGAGAAATTGAAAACATATGTTCTTGCAAGACTTGTATATACGTGTTCAGGGAAATTGTATTTGTAATAAACAAAACCTGGAAACAACCCAAATATCCATCAATGCATAAATGGATAAGCAAATTGCTAATATAGTTATAAAACAGAATACTACTCAGTAATAAAAAGAATAAACTATTGTCTACAATAATATAGATGAATGTCAAAGTAATTATAGTGTTTGCAAGAAGCCTATGAGACAAAAACAACAATGACACTTCACAGTTTCATTTATATAAAATGAATTCCACCTATAATAGCACCAGTTTCATTTATATAAAATTCTATAAAATGCAAATGTAGCTTTAGTGAAAGTATTCAAATCAGTAGTTCCTTGGGGGTGGGTTTTGGCAGTGGAGGCCAATGGGGAGGGGCAGATGGAAGAGATTACAAAGAGACATGGTGGAAACTTTGGGTAATGAGTATGTTTATTATTTTGATTGTGCTGATACTTCCATGGATATATATGTATAGCACATATATGCTTTAAATATGTGCAGTTGAATGTATCTTTATGGGGGGAAAATATCCAAAATTACAACATAGTTAAGTAGAATATACTTTCAGAATTTAATTAATTTTTTCTTTCATGAGATATAAGATATTTAGAGTAGAAGAGTAACTTACCCCTAATAGTAGACTCTCAAAAATTATTCTTGAAATAGGCTAAGAGAAATACCAGAAATCATCTGTATGATGGTCAGGTCTTATGCCATGTATTAAACCACACAATTTCATAACATTCACCTAAACTTTCCAAAGTCTAACGTTTAAAGTCTTTTAATGACGAGATAGACCAAGCATCTGGATGTGATGCTTTTCGTTAACATTTCCAAAACCCATGCATCGTATTGATCAATAAATTAGTTTAAAAAAAAAGTACTCTGTGTCTGCAAGTTGTTGAGTTTTAAGCTTTCTGGAATTATGTATTTTTCAGTAGCAAAAATTCTACAAAAATGCGTTCTGTGATCATGTGAATGAATAGTTGATGATTAGCTACTCTTTCCCACTCAGGCTTGTTCTTGAGCTTCTGCAGGACAGTGAGAGGTGACGCGAAAGGAGCTAAACAAATAAATGCCATCTAATCAGCAGATTCTTGCCCTGGAAGATGATCGTACCCAGGATCATCCCCACTGATATTTAAGGCGGAGTAGAAAACTACTGCCAGATACTACTAACCTCTCTGGAAAAACAAAGCAGAGTTGGACCATGCTAGCTAGACCCCAGAATTTCTAGCCAGCAGCCCCTCAGGGTCATCTCACAACTTTGTTTTCCAAATAATAATGCCAACGTGCACTTTATGCGTTAAATTTCTTTGGGCCTATTTCTGCCATTATAGGTGGAATTGTATCAGCTATGTATGCATATACATAACCTTAAAACCTCATTTTAAATTATTTGAACATTTGAAAAAATTTTGTCGTTTGGAATATGCTTATTATGAATCAACACTATGGGGGGACTCCTCATACCTTGCTTATATTTTAATAGCTATCAAAATAGGTACAATGGGCTAATAATTAGCATTAAGAAAGATTTTTCATTGGTGGTTCATGACAAAGTTTACATTACAGGTTTGGGGCTCACCTCGCATGGAAGGACAGCTTGCCTATGCCAGGTGAACCCCAAACCTGTAATGTAACCTTTGTAGTCTAGAAATCTCTTGAAATCTTATCAGGATGCCTTCTTTAGGTTCTGTCCCTTAACTGGTTAGGAGTGGACACATCCCTGTCACCATCATCTCTTATGCCTCAAAGTGAACCCTCCACGAAGAGTGCTCTCAGAGGGCTTTATGTGCCTGCAGGCTAATACAAAAACGGTACTTTTGGCAGAATTTGGAGGTAGGCTTGCCATGGTTATATCAGATCAGGGTGATCCCCTGGAGAAGAGAATGGTAACCCACTCCAGTATTCTTGCTTAGAGAATTCCATGGACAGAGAAGCCTGGCAGGCTACAGTTCATGGAATCACAGAGTCAGAGACAACTGAGCAACTCTGTGGTGGAGGACGTGTGTAGCCCTCCACCTCCCTTTGATCATGGTAGTTTACATTAACAGTGTTTCTTAAATGGACCTGATCAATGTTGCCTGGCTAAATAGCCATTGAACAGTTAGCAAAACTCAATTAATACACCAGATTAGAATTTGCAACTCAATCCCTTAGGTGCCAGTATAGCTCTGGAGTCTTCTTCTAACATTTCTTTCTGCTGCTAAGTATCTTCTTAGGTTACTGTATTTGAAGCTTATAGTGAGAATTATTTAATTTGAGCTTTGTTATTCTATCCTCTTTGAGCAATTTATTGTGTTTAGAGGTGCTGGAGGCACCTAATCCACCTCTGGTTGACCTATGAAGCCCTTAGATATTGTACACTGGTAAATGCTTCCAAAGTAATTAAGCATGCTGGCTTTGGCAGTAGGAGATAATCAGTTCTCAAAAGTGATACAATGCTTATCGTATGCTAGATGCTTGAGTGGGTAGTCTAGAGAAGCAATCCCTCATCAGTAGAGGTCTACTCAGGAAACTTCCCAGTCAGGCCTTGGAAATATATAAGCATAAGCTAGAGCACTCCTCATTCAGTCTTGTACATTGGACAAAACCTGTGGTTAGTTATCTGCTTCCCTAGTAGCTCAGATGGTAAAGTATCCACTTGCAATGCAGGAGATTGGAGTTCCAACCCTGGGTTTGGGAAGATCGCCTGGAGGAAGAAGTGGCAACCTACTCCAATATTCCTGCCTGGAGAATTCCATGGACAGAGAAGCCTTGTGGGCTACAGTCCATGGGGTCACAAAGACTCAGACACAACTAAGTACTAACATACACATCCCTTGTTGTGGTTAGTTAAATCCACTAAAAGCTTCTCACACTTAGCAATAAAGCTAGTACAGGCCTTTCTGTCTGTAGTTCATTTATTCTAGAAGTATTTATTGAGTGCCAGCCACTGCTTTTTGAGAAGAAAGCCAAGATCCAAGGGGTAAAAGGCCCTCTTGGAATTCACATTCTGGTGGGGAAAAGACAGTAAACGACATAGGTAAGTAAAATCATAGTACATAGATTTATGTTAAAAAGAATTTAAATAAATAGATATTAAAGAGGGAATTCCCTGGAGGTTCAGTGGTTAAGACTGCCCTTCCAATGCAGATGGCACAGGTTCCATCTCTTGTCAGGAAACTAAGATCCTTTTTGCCATGTGACCAAAAGATTAAAAAAAAAATTTTTTTTTTTTTAAGATATGTGTAAAGAAGGAGAAAAAAAGGCAGAGAAAGGGGGTTGGAACCTTGAGCAGGCCTCACTGTGAAGGTGACTTGTGAGGAATTAACTTGTGTGTTTGTGGAAGCTACCCAGTATAGGAGATTCTTAGGAACTGTAGAGATGGGCCTTCCACCATGACGCCGAGTCTCCACGTGGAACTTCCCTGTGCTCTAATCTGCTGCTCAAGCTGAAGGCATAGGTGGGGGTCAGGGATGGAAGGATCCTATCACACGTGGTGCTCCTTCAGCCCACCACACCGTCCAGTTGAAAAGGAGAACTAGCTACCCTTTGCTATTTCTCCAGGTGACTATTTCTACTAGCTCTTTAAATAATAATTCATACATGAACATGATTTATCACATATCGAGGTGACTCTTGTCATGGTAAAGGCTGAATTTTCCAGCTTGCTTGCTTTCCACATTCATTTGAAGCATTTGGCCAAGTCAACAATGAGAAAACAACCTAAAGAAGAGAGATCAAAAAAAAATTTTTTTATAAGAAAAACATCAAGTTCCTTAAGGAGAGATGATGGGTAAAAATCTCTCTTGCATATTGTTGATGTCATTCAGTTGCTAAGTTGGGTCCGACTCTTTGCAGCATCTTGGACTGCAGCATGCCAGTCCTCCATTCTCTGACATGGAGGAGAGTAACTGAACTGAGCAAATTCATATCCATTGAATTGGTGATGCTATCTAACCATCTCATCCTCTGCCACCCTCTTCTCCTTCTGCCCTCAATCTTTCCCAACATGAGGGTCTTTTCCAATGAGTCGGCTCTTCGCATCAGGTGGCCAAAGCATGGAGCTTCAGTTTTAGTGTCAGTCCTTCCAATGAATACTCAGGGTTAAAGGTGATGAAACTTTTTTGACTTTCCTTCATACATTGACACAGGTTTAGGGAATGTGGCCAAAAGATTAACCAGCTATCCAATTTTGAGATAAATTTTATAAATATTCATTTACTTTTCAGTTCAGTTCAGTCCCTCAGTCGTGTCCAACTCTTTGCGACTCCATGAGCCACAGCATGCCAGGCCTCCCTGTCTATCACCAACTCCCGGAGTCCACCCAAACCCATGTCCATCGAGTTGGTGATGCCATACAACCATCTCATCTTCTGTCATCCCCTTCTCCTCCTGCCCTCAATCTTTCCCAGCATCAGGGTCTTTTCCAATAAGTTGGCTCTTTGCATCACGTGGCCAAAGGATTGGAGTTTCAGCTTCAACATCAGTCCTTCCAACGAAGGACTGATCTCCTTTATTATGGACTGGTTGGATCTCCTTGCAGTCCAAGGGACTCTCAAGAGTCTTCTCCAACACCACAGTTCAAAAGCATCAATTCTTCGGCACTCAGCTTTCCTTATAGTCCAACTCTCACATCCATACATGACCACTGGAAAAACCATAGCCTTGGCTAGACGGACCTTTGTTGACAAAGTAATGTCTCTGCTTTTTCATATGCTGTCTAGGTTGCTCATAGCTTTCCTTCCAAGGAGTAAGCATCTTTTAATTTCATGGCTGCAATCACCATCTTCAGTGACTTTGAAGCCCAGAAAAATAAAGTCTGACACTGTTTCCACTGTTTCCCCATCTATCTGCCATGAAGTGAGGGGACCGGATGCCATGACCTTAGTTTTCTGAATGTTGAGCTTTAAGCCAACTTTTTCACTCTCCTCTTTCACTTTCATCAAGAGACTCTTTAGTTCTTCTTCACTTTCTGCATAAGGGTGGTGGTCATCTGCATATCTGAGGTTATTGATATTTCTGGTTTCATTAATAGCTGTCCAATGAGGGAACGAATGTTGATAATTAATCATGCAACATAAAAGCATGCTGTCTTAACATGCAGTCTTCATTAGGACTGCATCTAAATCATGTAAGTGTGTATTCTCAAGGTTTATTAGTCTTGTTTGTTTTAGTCCCTTCATCACAATTCTGAAACTTTGTCACTTTTTGAAGTTTAAGATAGTTACATAAGCATAGGTCAGAAAATACTTGTGTTTTTCCATATTTAATCCTGTGGATATTATTTATCAGTCACCATATCAGAAAGTTAGTTTCCCGTAATTAATATCACATTAAAAAAAAAAAAAACTTTTGTTTTAGTTTCATGGGTCTGCTCTAATAAGCATCACAAACTGGGTGCCTTAAAGCAGTAGAAAATATATTGGTCACAGTTCTAGAGAATAGAAGTTTGAAATCAAGTTGTCAGCAGGGCCACATTCTTTCTGAAGGTTTTAAGGGAGGACGTTTCCTTGTGTTCTCTTAGTTTCTGGTGGTGACCAGAACTCCTTGGCTTGTAGATTCATCACGAGTGTAAATTTTGCCTCTGCTGTCACATGGCCTTCCCACTGTGTGTTCTGTTTTTCTTCTCCTCTTTTTATGAGGGTATCAGTGATATCAGATTGGAGCTTCCCTGGTGGCTCAGATGGTGAAGAATCTCATCGTAATTTGATTACATCTGCAAAGACCCTGTTTCACCCTGGGCTGTGGTGCAGCCATGTACACATGTTGGGCGTGTGTGACTTTTTCCCACCCCATGGACTGCAGCCCAACATCCTCTATCCATGGAATTTTCTAGGCGGGAATACTGGAGTGGGTTGCCATTTCCTACTCCTGGGGATCTTTCCAACCTAAGGATTGAACCCATGCCTCTTGCATCTCCTGCTTTGCAAGCAGATTCTTTACCACTAGGGGCTTCCCAGGTGGTAAAGAGTTTCACTCTAGGTCACATTTATAGGTAGAGGGAATAGGGCTTCATCATATCTTTGGGAAACACAGTTCAACCCATAACAATCAGTATCTTAAGGACCTACTTAATACAAGACTATTGCAAGTCTTTAAAAAAGTCAAATATGTTAAGACACTCTCATTCATACATATTTATAAAGATAATTTTTTACTTCACAATCCCTGGAATATGAATGAAGCCCATGCGTCTTTGAGTAGTGAAGGTTTTCTAACTTCCAGCAATATATTTAGGATCCATAATTCCTCCATAGCCCTGCAGGCACTGGGGGCCAACTAGGAAAGAAGTTGGCTGTTTAGTTACTAGAAGATGAGAATACTATCTGTTTCTAGTAGTAACACAAAAAATAAGAGGACTGAAAATTTGCTTTCTTCAACAAAACATACCCTGTGTCTTATTGGTTTGTTTTGTCAAAACCTTTTTTAGTTTGTTTTGTCAAAACCTTAAGTATATTCTTTTTGATATGAACAACTTCCATGTGTAATTTCAAAATAGAAAATAAGTTATTGGAATGAATGGATTCATATTTTTCCTTCTCAACACACAATAAAAATTAAGAGATAGCAGTAGTGTATGGATGACAATTGAACTGTTGAAAACATCTGTAAGATGATCTGAAAATTTTCTTTTTCCACCATGGGGTCAGCAGTTACAAAAGTAAAGCAGACATTGGGTCACTGGTGTTAAAATTTCCAGTATTAATCATGTCTCTAGTCCTTCTGTCATTTTGGCTCCAGTGGTGGGTAGTAGGCGATAAACATAGAAGGCTCCTTCTCCATTTATGCTGACTTGTTTATTTCCAAAGGATGCCTGGCTAGCCAGACCCTCAACTTTCCCAGAAATCACAGTCTGGGGCAGCTGTCCACACTCACAGTCTAGGTTTCTGTCCAGAAAAGGCAAATTCATTTGGATCAAGCTCTCATTTTGAACTCGATGCTCAGGGCTTGTGCATACTTTTTATACTACTGGACTTCTTAAAATCGATCACTAGGAAATGTGGATTTTTTGCAGGGCCAGGAAGAATTTCTGCACAAGTGATCAGAGTTTGCATTTCCAGCCTCCCTTCTTCAGCCTCATTTCCATACCCTTGAAGCCCAAGGGGAAATGTGCCAAAATAAATCCCAGAAAGTGTAGTCTCCGAAGGGCTGCCCCTTGTGTGACTTTGGGGCAGATATTCCTCCTTTCTCTGTGATAGCAGCTGTTATTCAGTGACACTGAGCTGAGAGCAGCCCAACTGAGCATATAGTGTTGCACAGAAATGGTTACATTCCCATGCTTTGTGATGGAGATGACAGCTCAGAAACGGAAAGGTCCAGCTTTGGGCCAGAAAACATCCTTGCTAAGAATTCTCTGAGGGTATCCTTCTCCCTACTGAGTTTTTGCCTTCCTTTTTACAAAAAATGTGTGGAAAAGTCCATTCGATGCTATCATACGTGACTGACAAATCAGATCAGACATGGAATTTCTTGTTTGTTGTTTTGTTTAGCTTTAAAAAAAACACAAACAATTATTATTTTTTACCTGTCCCAATACTCTGGAGAATCAGGTTGACTCTAAAAAGTCTTTTGTTTCCCTTGGTCCCTTGAAAACATGTTTCTAAGACCTTGACAGATATGTGGTGAAAACTGAACTCATCAGGTTTCTATACTTTTGAGTCTTTAGACCTCCCTATTGCCTGGGATGGAGAAGGACATGGTAACCCACTCCAGTACTCTTGCCTGAGAATGCCATGGATGGAGGAACCTGGTAGGCTACAGTCCACGGGGTCGCAAAGAGTCGGACATGACTGAAGAGACTTCGCTTTCACTTTATTGCCTGGGAATCCTATTCTGTGACAACCTTTCAGTTCGGTTCAGTTCAGTCGCTCAGTCGTGTCCGACTCTTTGCGACTCCATGAACCACAGCATGCCAGGCCTCTCTGTCCATCACCAACTCCTGGAGTCCACCCAAACCCATGTCCATCGAGTCAATGATGCCATCCAACCATCTCATCCTCTGTCATCCCCTTCTCCTCCTGCCCTCAATCTTCTCCAGCATCAGGGTCTTTTCCAATGAGTCAGCTCTTCGCATGAGGTGGCCAAAGGATTGGAGTTTCAGCTTCAGCATCAGTCCTTCCAATGAACACCCAGGACTGATCTCCTTTAGGATGGACTGGTTGGATCTCCTTGCAGTCCAAGGGACTCTCAGGAGTCTTCTCCAACACCACAGTTCAAAAGCATCAATTCTTTGGCTCTCAGCTTTCTTTATAGTCCAACTCTCACATCCATACATGACCACTGGAAAATCCATAGCTTTTACTAGACGAACCTTTGTTGGCAAAGTAATGTCTCTGCTTTTTCATATGCTGTCTAGTTTGGTCATAGCTTTCCTTCCAAGGAGTAAGCGTCTTTTAATTTCATGGCTGCAGTCACCATCTGCAGTGATTTTGGAGCCCAGAAAAATAAAGTCAGCCACTATTTCCACTGTTTCACCTTCTATCTGCCATGAAGTGATGGGACCGGATGCCATGATCTTAGTTTTCTGAATGTTGAGTTTTAAGCCAACTTTTTCACTCTCCTCTTTCACTTTCATCAATAGGCTCTTTAGTTCTTCTTCACTTTCTGCCATAAGGGTGGTGTCATCTGCATATCTGAGGTTAGTGATATTTCTCCCGGCAATCTTGATTGCAGCTTGTGCTTCTTCCAACCCAGCGTTTCTCATGATGTACTCTGCATATAAGTTAAATAAGCAGGGTGACAATATACAGCCTTGACATACTCCTTTTCCTATTTGGAACCAGTCTGTTGTTCCATGTCCAGTTCTAACTGTTGCTTCCTGACCTGCATACAGGTTTCTCAAGAGGCAGATCAGGTGGTCTGGTATGCCCAACTCTTTCAGAATTTTCCACAGTTTATTGTGATCCACACAGTCAAAGGCTTTGGCATAGTCCATAAAGCAGAAATAGATGTTTTTCTGGAACTCTCTTGTTTTTGATGATCCATTGGGTATTGGAAATTTGATCTCTGGTTCCTCTGCCTTTTCTAAAACCAGCAATTATCAGTCCTCTTGAGTGACAAGACTTCTCTTTCTTACATCTTATTTCTTCAGATTTCAAGAATGATGTGCATTCTACCAAGCTGAAAGAAGCCATTATGGTGTGTGGGGCTCCACCTGCCCCTCTCTCAGCCCTGGGATGAGTTCTAGCATCCTCCAGAAGTTTTACTAGTATCCTGGGACCTGGGATGGATTTTGAAAAGCTAGGTTTGAGGGAACAGCATTTGCTCCTTATTCAGAATTTATTTCCCGGTATAAAAAAATGTAAAAAGATTGCCCTAAAATAAATGCATTTTTATGTTACCAAATAGAGCTCACATATGAAAGTATATTAATATTAAACAGGATTTTATGGTAACCAAAATTCATAACTCTTCTTTATTGGCACTTCTAGAAATAACCTCTTTGGGATCTCAAATGTGAGATTACATTGGTGAAATTGTCCGATTTTGTATTTTTACCTAAAGATGGTGTATATTCCTCTCAACTGAAGCTTTTGGGAAAGGGGGGTAGTTTCCAGTCTGATTTAAAGTTAAACTACTGATGAAAAGTTGTTCGTTGCACTGGGTGTTTTGACTATTCGTCTTAGCTTAAAAGGTTGTATCTGAAAGCACAGTAAATATAGGCTTAAGGATACCAACAGAGGTATGGATGAGGGAAGAAGTTACTGCAAGTTCCAACATATTTTGAAGTGATTTCCGTTTACAAATTGATCTTATTTACAGGGACTTGGAAGAAGAAATCATCTACTTAGTAGGATCAGTGTCATAGGTCATAATTTTAGAAGTAACATCAATATTTCTTGAAATATGGGGCAATAAATTCAGGGACAGAGTGTCTTCCACAGTTTATTCCATTCTTTAAGCTTAGGTTGGGATTTGAAGGCCTGAGTTTACCTGGGTGCTCAGGAATATCATTTCAGATGGATTCATGTAGGTGAAGAAGAACTGGTGGGTGTGGGGCTATCCCAAATGAAAACCCTTCTTTGGTGTTTTATAACTATTCTTTGAGTTGTAAGACATTAATAACTCTTTATCAAGTAAAACTCTTGACAGAACTTGCAGAATACCTGAATATTCATTTTAAAAGCCCATTATACAGTCTGGAGTTATGATGTGAAGCTAAAAGATTTTGTTACCTACCATAGAAGCCACTGAAGTGAAAACTTAAGTAGAAGGTTGTTTATTGGGCACTTGTAAAATGAATTTAAAGATTAAGCTGAGCAATATCTTTTCCTCCTCCTTTTCCTCCTTTTGTCTCCTTTTAATTGCATTTTTCACTCAACATTTATTGGTAGCGTATAAGTGATCGTTCCAAAGAAGACCCAAGGTCTTGCCTTTCCCTACTGACCTGTCACTGGTACTTCTGAGCTGCCGACCACACTTGCCTTCCCTGCCCCGCCTCCCACCCCAGCTATTCGGTTGTATCTGTTGCTGAAGTTATCTGTGTTTGCAATGTGACAAAGGAGCTGCTCCTTGTTTTTTTTCAGTGTTCCACTTTGATTTCTTCCCCCCTTAAAGGTGATTACACAGAAACCTGCTACTCAAGAGCATAAATATCACCTTCCTCTACACGAGTCTTGAGTCTTGAGTCACTGGAATTCTACAGCCCAGGGGAATGTCCCACTTGCCTTTCATGCACAAGGACTTGGTTAAAAATGTCAATTTCACTGTTTGAGAATTCTTAAGAGAAAACCTCGTTCTTAAGTGTACTTGAAGTGGATATAATTAGCTTTAACAACCTTTTCGTATTTTCCTTTAAGAGGATTCTAAAAATCAAAATTCACTTGGTGAACCTATGATCTCTGAATGAGGCTCCATACAGAACATGCCAGAAGGATGTCAAAAATGAGATGTCTGTTTCAGGCAGTGGTTTTGGAATATCCCAGAATGCTATAACCTTCATAGACCCCAAGAATGTAAAGAACAATACCATTTATGTTCAAAGAAGTGTGAAGGAATCCTGTGACAGTGGAAGAAAGCCTAAAGTCCATTTTTACTTTATTAAATTACTTTATTTTGATGTGTAAATACAAGTTTTTATAATTTTTATAAAGTGAGAGCAAAGTGTCCTGGAAAGAAAGATGGATATCTTATGAACTGTACTGCATCCCACATGTGTTCAGTCATAATATTTGAAAGGTCTCAATCATAGGATATTGAGTGTTCTTGTGTCATTGCCCATTCCCCGTGGTTGATAATATATAGTAAACAAAATAAGCAGGTATTTCCAGATAAAAGCATCCTGAGGCAGATGACTTTAAAATAGGTTTCTTTATTGCAGGAATTCTTTCAGAGTCTTTACTATGCTAATATGTGTTATAAATCTCCGCTATGGGAATAAAATATATTGCTTTCTAAACTTATTTCACCAGGGAACTGTTTTCTGCTGGGCATCTTTCAGTGTTCCATATATCATACGTTCTTCTTATTTTAGAAGGAACTGAAGGTGAGACTCCATGGTAAGTGTGTGGAGCCTTCTTTACATAGACTATTCAGTGTCACTTTATGTTACTGACACAGACCCTGATTTGTGTGTCTGTTTACATATGTGTGTATATATATGTTGTGGGGGGATGGGCGGGAAAGACAAAGACAGAGAAAAGGAGAGATAGAGCTGAGAGAAAAAAGAAAGATTGTCCGAGAAGAGGTCACCGGATGTTTTGAAACTAGGATTTACTTAACATTTCTGCTGCATGGATGTAATATATGTGTGCATTTTGCCTCTCTGTTGCAACATTAAGTTTAGCTATTTCACAATTCTACAACCTGACATTTAATCATGGTTTGGTGAATTAGTAAGCATATACATGAATGCCTCAAAGATTCCCTTTTTGTGTATATGTTTTCCTGATAGTTTTTGAAATGCCTTTGAATGAGGGTTTGTCTTGGGGACTTCTGGATGTCACTTGAGGACAACTGTTGTGGATATTTAAAGACTGAGTCTTCAGTGTCTATCTTAGGCGGTATTCTAAGGCAGAAGAACAAGGAGACTCTCTTTCATTGTGTTTTGCCAAAACCTACTTATTGTGAGTGCAAAACCAATTCTAAATGGATAGGTGATATCTGATTGTCCATTCTGAACACTGTCGTTCAGCCCCTCAGTCGTGTCCAACTATCTGTGACCCCATGGACTGCAGCACGCCAGGCCTCCCTGTCCTTCACTATCTCCCAGAGCTTGCTCAAACTCATGTACATTGAATCATTGATGCCATCCAACCATCTCATCCTCTATCGTCCCCTTCTCCTCCTGCCTTCAATCTTTCTGAGCCCTACGTAACCTATTGTTCTAATAAAAAACATTTCCCACAGCATATTTGAATTGTAGGTATAATATGATAATACATTTAAAAAGTCTTTATTCAGTTGAGTTCTACTAATTTTTTATTAAAATATTTAATAAAACATTTATGCCTTTTGTTGTTGGTGGTTAGTCACTAAGTCATGTTCGACTCTTTGAGACCCCATGAACTGCAGCACCCCAGGCCTCCCTGTCCATCACCAACTCCTGGAGCCTGCTCAAACTCATGTCCCTTTAGTCAGTGATGCCATCCAACCATCTCACCCTCTGTCATCCCCTTCTCCTCCTGCCTTCAATCTTTCCCAGCATCAGGGTCTTTTCCAATAAGTTGGCTCTTCACATCAGATATTGGCCAAAGTATTGGAGCTTCAGCTTCAGCATCAGTCCTTACAATGAATATTCAGGGTTGATTTCCTTTAGGTTTATGCCTCTACTAGCTATTAAATTAGAAGAGTCAGGTTTTTACTTATACAATTATATGATTTTTAACATTTTTTAATACTCTTCATGTGTATTAGTAAGCTGCAATTTTTTTCTGATAGACTACTTCTGAGAATGCAGGAGTACAAGTGTGTATATACCTGCAACCAGACATACATTTGTTCTCTGTTAATTAATTTACAACTTGTCCACTACTCAGTGGAAATCAGTAGATTAGAACTAGTTTTCTTAAATTGCATTTCTGAGGAGCCTGAAACTTAATTTCACAGGAAGGACACATTTCCTCTGCTGTACACGAATACCACTTCTAGTTATGATGAAAACAATCGTTCTCTAGACAGCTAGAAAGTGAAGACCACTGGAAAGTGTGTACAATGTAATGAAAAGTAAAACAGCAAGATGCAAAACTTCATGAGGAAAGACTTCATTCTATAATGGGTGCCTAGAAAAAAAAGAAAGTATGCTGGAATGCTAATGAGATTATCATTGGTGATGGGTCTGTGAACAATTTTTATGATTATTTTTCTTTGCACTTTTCCCTGTACCCCAAATTTCTGCAACAAGTTGTAGTTACTCAGAAAACAAATGTTATGAAAAGAAATACTCAACTGTCTCTTTTCCCTACTCAGCTTCACTTCTCTTCCTCCCATCTGGCAAAAATGTCAGTAAGCCCATTACATGTAATTAGAGATACTTTTGCACGTCTACATGAGGTAGACTTTAGCTAAAAGCACTTTAAAAGAGCACCAAATATTCTGTAGATTTTAAAAGGGAGTGGATGTTAAGTAGCATTCCATCAATTTGACCCTATTGAGCTTATTTCCTATAAAAACTTATGGCTCCATTTTTGTTAAAATATATGGTTCAGTGGAGTGGGTAGTCATTCCCTTCTTCATGGGATCTTCCCAACCCAGGGATCAAACCCAGGTCTCCCATATTGGATGCAGACTCTTTACCATCTGAGCCACCAGAAAAGCCCTGATATTTCACACAGGGATGTAAAGAAGAAATTGAATTGTTTTTCAGTGTGAGAAAGTCTAATTGGAAAAGAGTTATATGGAAGGAATGCTAAAGGACAATGATTTTATAAATGCAAAGATTCAAGCTAGGATAAGAAAAAATTTCTGAATATTTGTCTTGATAAGGGTGAATTATAGTTTATAAGCAAACTGTTAGGCTTTATGACAGTAAAAGAGTTTGCCAAATATTCCTAAAATATATATGTCTCACAGTTTTAGCCAATTAACCATACTTTAACACATTCAGTTTAAAAAAATTTTACTTTGCTCTGATGATATTTTTGTATTTTGTATTCTCAGGTAGAGCAGTCTATGAGTATACGTATATAGAGAGAGACATCTTCAGACTTATGGAAAAATCTCCCATGCAACCTAGGTATGGAGATTTTTTTTAAGCTTTAGAAATAATATGTAAACTGCTATTTAAAGAAGTTCATGATAAGGTCAGTGAATTTTTGATGGGAGGGAATGATTTCCCTTAAAAAAATAAAGAATATTAATTTTTCCCCTAGCTGACCTGTTCTCTTCCCTCTCCCAACCACTTGCTATCAGGAGACGCAATCAGCAGAGGCCCTCTTTTCATTACCCATCAGGTACGTGTGTGCCATAGATTTTTTAAATAATAGTGTCATGGAGATTACAGCTGCAAGGCACATTAGATCCCTAATGTCAAAGCAGGGTTGGTTCATATAGTTTGTTTCTAAGTTTAGGCTTAAACGACCTTAGTGTTGAACTTTCATTGGGCCCTCTGACATCTAGCCTTGGTAGGGCATTCCCCCATCATTCAGCTGAAGATACTGTTCACTGAATATTTGGTGTTCCTCGTATTGCTGAAGAATAAACAGGACAATCTCATCCTAAAAACTCAAGCTTAGAATAAGAATGTAAAAATATTCTTCATTATTGCCAGTGCCTTCATTATTACGGATTTACATATCATTGTCTTTAGCGCAAATTCTTTAAGTTAGGTGTAGCAAGAAGGTTGGAGGAAATGTGAATCACATATCTTTTACAAGATGTTGACTAAAGCTAGAAATGACTAGGAAATTTATTTTGGAACAGATTGATTTTTATTTACAGTTGCGAGCTTGTGTGCTAAGTTGCTTTAGTCATCTCTCTGACTCTTTCCGACCCTATGGACTGTAGGCCGCTAGGCTTCTCTGACCATGGGATTCTCCAGTCAAGAATGCTGGAGTCAGTTGCCATGCCCTCCTCCTGGGGATCTTCTAACCCAGGGATCCACCTGCCTCTTACATGTCTCCTACTTTGGCAGGTGGGTTCTTTACCACTAGCTCCACCTGGGAAGCTTGCATTTTTACAATTATTAGAAGCTAAAAGACTATTGGGAAGATGAATGTAAATATGCAGAGAAAATTCCTTCTACTGAAGCATGCTTGTGAGTTCTTTCACATGGCTTCTTGGGTTATATAAATTTAGTTTGAGGTCATTATATGGATAATTTGTTACTAAGTAAAGTAGTTTGTCAGGTTACGAGACATTAATCTTCCAATAGGTCTTTAATTAGGACAGATGCACTAAATAATTCATAGCAAGACTTGGCCTGGAAACATTTATAATACTCAATTATACCATTTTACAGGCAATGGCAAATTGTTTTTGTGTAGTCTGGAAATTGTGGGACTTAATTAATTACCTTCAATGTTTTAGACATCTGCTCTGCCCTCTTTAAATGCATTAAATTGGCAACTCATGAAATGGCTAAAAATAGAGTTCAAATTCCCAGATGGTAAAGGGTGAAGATCAACTGTGATGGGAAAAAAAAAAACACTCTGTCATTCAGAGGAAATATGAAACCAAATTACATATCCAGCAACATTCTACTTAAAAGACTCTCAAGTATGTGACAGTTATTTTTAAAAGAATGAGAAATTTACATGATATTTAAAAACATTTAACTTGCTGCTAAATACACTTCTTCCTGGTTTCCTAAGATAGGCTTCTGTAAACAAACTGGGAAGCCAAGCAGAGTCCTGATAGAAAACACCTATCAGTCTCTGTCATGTAAACACCTCTGAGTGAAATTTATTTCTGCACAAACAAATAACTTTGGCCCTATAAGTTGTATCAAAGACATGACAAAAAATAAGCACTCTGGAAGTATTCGCAGAGGCATTTTCATGCCATAGATCTTAAAATGATGGAAAGGGGAATTAAGAGCTTATTCCATTTGTAATTAGATCACAGAAAACAGATGGTGATTGCTTTGGACTGAGTGGGAGGATGTGACCATTTAAGTAAACAAAGGAAAAAGGAATGTTCACTTCATTTTTCATCCTAGAAATTTCTGCAAGGGAAATGTGCATGATCCTCTGCTTAAGGATAATATGTGAGTGAGTTGTAAAGGAAAAAAAAACACATTCTAAAAGCTGTAAATTGGGGACAAATTTGCAGACAAAGGAGTCCACTCTTAGGGTGATAGACGCTGCACAGAGCAGCCTCTGAGCCTTGGAGCCCAGATTCCTGCAGCTTTCTAGTAAGGCATTTCTCCAAGGCTGTGTAGTTTCAGCAGGGTTGTTGGGAGATGTTGTGTTCTGATGAATACAGACCCAAGTCCTGCCCCCAGAAGCAGCCATACTGGGTCAACACGTAGGATTGGGTTGGAGGCAGAAGCATATCCCATCCCAGTAGGTCCTGAATAGATGGGTGTAGTGGAGATGACTACCTACATATTCAGTGGGAGGACACAGCTTCGTTCCCAAATCACTGAGAGAGAATCTAGATGAATTTTCTGTCCAGAAGAAACACAGTACAGGCCACTTACTGTGATTTAACGTCTTCTAGAAGCCACATTTGTAAAAGTAAAAAGATAGATATAGTTAACTTCACTAGTGTATATGTGCTACTTTCCTGGAGGTTCAGTGGTCAAGAATCTGCCTGCCAATGCAGGAGAAGTGGGTTCAGTCCCTGGGTCAGGAAGATCCCCTGGAGAAAGCAATGGCAACCCACTCCAGGCACCAGAGGAGCCTGGCAGGCTACAGTCCACGGGGTCATAAAAGAGTCGGAAATGACTTAGCAACTAAACAGCAACAATGTATTAAAATATTTAATTCGATATAGCCAAATTATTATCCTTTCTGCTTGTAATCAGCATAAGCATCATGAATGTTATATTTTGCATCCTTTTTAAAAAATACATTAAGCCTTACAATCCAGTGTACATTTTACACTTAAATCATATCTCAACTGGGACAAACCACCTTTCAGGTGCTCAGTGGCTCATTTGACTAGTGGCTCCCATGTTGGACAGCATAGACCTGCATATTGAGCAAGGATAATGAACTATATCCCAGGTGTGATGGGGGTAGCAAGACAACACCTACAAAAACCCCAGGGTATGTGGCACTCGTGGTGCCTGGAAGAAACAAACTAGGTATTCATTGTAAATGCCACTCCTTCTCCAGGGGATCTTCCTGACCCAGAGATGGAACCTGAGCCTCTTGTGTCTCCTGCATTGGCAAGCGGATTCTTTTATGGCTGAGCCACCAGGGTCCCACTTACCTGGCTAACACCAACTCTGTATTCTGGAGGGACCTACCTTTATTTTCATCCATGCCCAAGACTGTGTTACAGAAGCACTTTATTTTCCCTTTTCATATTTTTGATGCTGTTGCTTTATCCTTGGTGTGTATATATATATACACACATATATATGTATGTATGTATGTATATTGACATGGTGCTAGGATTTTTAAAATAATATTCCCTATAGTAAAGTTCTTGAGGATAGAGTCAGTGCCTTATTCATGACACTTCCTGACACAAGAGGGATGGTCCATAAATATTTGTTAGCTTGAATGAATGAAAGAATGCAATCTGCAATTCAGATGAGATAAAAAGACCAAAGTGCACATAATCAAAACAGAACAGAAGTTAGAAGTGAAGGCGAGCAAGAGAAACTGGGGAAATGGAGAGCAGGGAGAAGAGACAGAGGTGACAGAGAGAAGGGGAGACCAACAAGGACTTAGGGGTGGAGGGAGCAGGGGAGGAGAAATAAAGGCCACTCTGAAGGAAGAAGGTCGTCTAGACTTACCAGCCAGTCTTTCCCATCATTTCTCCACTGGGTCATTCTGCTTTCAAGGTCAAACAATCCTTAAAAAGCAAGGATGGTATCGTTTGGGAGTGGGGGGCGGTCGTGGAAATAGCTGCCAGCCACTGTGATGTTTATAAAGGTAATGTGCGACTGTTGTGCTCATATAATTTTTCTTTGTTAGAAAAAGAAGAAAAAGATGAGACACTTTTGCATCCTCTGCCGTGTTTCTCCTAGACCAAGTTACCATTAATATGAACCCAATCTAAGCATTTTTGACATGTTATTGTTCAGTCGCTAAGTTGTGTCCGACTTCTTGCCATCGCATGGACTGCAGCACACCAGGGTTCCCTGTCCTTCACTGTCTCCCTGGGTTTGCTCAAGCTCCTGTCCATTGAGTTGACGATGTCATCCAACCATCTCATCTTCTGTTGTCCCCTTCTCTTCCTTCCCTCAATCTTTCCCTGCATCAGGGTCTTTTCCAATGAGTCCTCTTCCAGTCAGGTGGCCAAAGTATTGGAGCTTCAGTTTCAACATCAGTCCTTCCAATGAATATTCAGGATTGATTTCCTTTAGGATTGACTGATTTGATCTGCTTGCAGTCTAAGGGGCCCTCAAGAGTCTTCTCCAGCATTGCAATTCAAAAGCATCAATTCTTCAGTGTTCAGCCTTCTTTATGTTCCAATTCTCATATCCATCCATACATGGCTACTGGAAAAACCATAGCTTTGACTTGTTAAATTCTGATCATTTAATTAGAATTCCATTTCTTAACCAAATCTCTGGCAGGTGTGGGAGAACATGTAAAAAATAAACTAGTATGTTGGAGTTATGTGCAATGTTAAAAGTAGTAAATTTTGTAGAATTAATTATATCAAAAGGAATATGTTTCAGCTCAAAAGTACAACTATAAAAATGATACAAATCCACCACTGCACTTTTCTAGTCTTAACATTATTAGATTGCTGTTTGAGGCTAATTTTCCCACTGAATTTAAAAAAAAAAAAAAAGCAGGACAAGATAAATCTGTTTATCTTAATAAATGCAACTTTGTTTTAAAAATTAGTCAGCTGAACCTCAAAATAAAAGAAATGGAGGTGTTACTGCAAGGTATGCGTCGGGGGGTCTGGCTCAAAAAACCAATAAACAGGCCAGGTTGGTGGAAAGGAAAGTTTGCTTTTTTTCAGATGCCAGCACCTGGGGTGGGGGAGGGTGGTGGACATTTGTGCAAAGGCTGACTCCCCCGCATGACAAGCAGGGGGTGAGAGCTTTTATAGACAGAGTGGCGGGGGCAGAGAGGGGGATTACATGCAGAAACAGCACAGTCATCTCTAACAGTCATCTTCAACTGGTCATCAGTGGTCTGACTAGCATCATCTCGGTTGCTTTAGGTACAGTTAATCTTCAATTCTGGGGTGCACTTGTTCCCATTTCTTTGCAGTCAGTTCTCAGAATTGTGGCAGCTCAAACCCTGGGCACAGTCTGGTCATCAATGTAGTTAACTTCTCTACCTGGTGTTTTGGAATCTACAAGACAGCTCACAGGATATGGCTCAGAATGTTATCTGTAGCCCTTGAGAAAGAACTAAAGGTCCTTGACTATGCTTAATGACTACATTATTATGATTTAGTCTCCTTAGACGGTTTTCCTTTGTTTCAGCATTTCCCACTTCTCTGATTAAACTTATTTTTGGACTAAAGTTTTCCACAGACAAAAGGCAGGCAGAAGATATGGAGGAAGGGATGGATGACAAGGACCATGTGGTCCTGCTCTGTCTCAGAGGAAAAAGAGATCCCAAGGTGAGAACAGTTACGAATTTTGTTTCTCCTTCCCATTCAGTTTATTGGACAAGCACAATTAATGGTATGATGGCACTTTGTCCCTCGGGTACCAAGACAAGCTTGTGGCTTATCTGCTGGCACCCTGAGCAGATCACCTTCCCTGGAGAGACAGTGGACACTTGTTTTCATAAATTAATTTACTCTAAAGGAAACTGTCTACCTTTTCTATCCTCTTGGCTTTTCTGTAGGATGACTTTTGCTGAATTGTGTCATCCCATCTTTGTCCTACTAGAGGTATCCAATGAGGCAGCAACATTAAGGAAAGGACATACATGATCACATCATTCAAAAACTGTCCGTTTGTTCCAGTTTCCTCTTAGACTGTTTTTTTCCATTGTAATTCCTCTTGAGCGCCAAATCCTCTTTTCATGATGCCAACTAGTTGTTTCTAATACAGTAAATTAAGTCTGTAATGGTTTTTCTACAAAGTAATTAGAGAAAAAGAAATTGAGCCCTCAGAAAAATAAAATTATATATATATATATAAAGTTATTTTAACTAACAGAGATCTAATTAAGGAAAGAAATGAAGGGAAAAAAAGTCTTCCCTACTGAGAAAAATCATGAGCTGTTTTCCACTATGTACAACTTCATTTCTGAATAACAGTAATAGTCTGTGCTTACTGGGAACACCCTGTATACCAGACACTGATGTAAGTGCTTTATCTGAATTAACTAATTTGATCCTCAGAGGATCCCAATAGGGGAGGGTGATTATTCTCATGACATACATGAGGAAGCACATCAGAGGGCTGGGTTACTTGCCCAAGGTCACAATGCTGGGAGGAGGCAGAAGTTTGTACCGTGTGGTACCTCTCCTGTACACTAAGTCAGGGATGAAGATTTTCAGAGACTGACATGGTTCTCATGGACTTGCTTACTTCGTGGTCCCTGATGGACTAGAAATGAAGGAAATCCCTTTCTCTGGTGTCCTTGCAACCTGGTGGAACTGTGTTCAGGCCATAGTTGTGAGGGCTACAATGAACACAAATGGACAGGTCAATACAACCTGATGCCATACCGAAAAAACCAGCTCAACAAGATGGAAATTATGTTCCCTCAACAAGTTCCATGGCTCCTTGAACACAGGTATGTAAGTGTTAGTCACTTCAATCCTGTCCAATTCTTTGCAACCCCATGGACTGTAGCCCACCAGGCTCCACTGTCCATGGGATTTCCCAGGCAGGAGTACTTGAGTGGGCTGCCATTTCCTCCTACAGGGGTTCTTCCCAACCCAGGGATCAAACTCGGCTCTCCTGTATTTCAAGCAGATTCTTTACCATCTGAGTCACCAGGGAAGCCTTTTTTTCTTTTTTTTTTTTTAAATCAATCTGAGGGCCAGATGTAGTGTCTAGCACAAGTGAGTAATCAACAAGTGTTCGGCAAACTGAACTGATCTATGGCTTAGTAGCATCATCTGTAATAATTGTACCTTTAAATATTATTAAAACTATTATTGAAAGCATAATGAAAGAATAAATATGTATGTGATATCTACTTTCATTTACTACATTATTAGTTGACTTTTCAATAGTCTAGGGTTTTTTTAATGTTGTTATTAATGATAAGTTTCATACAAAGAGGATAAACAACAGTTTATGGCATACAAATAAAATTCTTTTAAAATATCTATATGAACTAAAAAGGTTTTGTGTTTAGATATGATAGTGATACTAATAGTTCAGTTCAGTTCAGTCACTCAGTCATGTCTGACTCTTTGTGACCCCATAGACTGCAGCACACCAGATCTCCCTGTCCATCACCAACTCCCGGAGCTTGCTCAAACTCATGTCCATCCAGTCAGGGATGCCATCCAACCATCTCATCCTCTGTCATCCCCTTCTCCTCCTGCCTTCAATCTTTCCCAGCATCAGGGTCTTTTCCAATGAGTCAGTTCTTTGCATTAGGTGGCCAAAGTATTGGAGTTTCAGCTTCAGCATCAGTCCTTCCAGTGAATATTCAGGACTCATTTACTTTACGTTTGACTGATTTGATCTCCTTGCAGTCCAAGGGACTCTCAAGAGTCTTCTCCAACACCACAGTTCAAAAGCATCAATCTTCGGTGCTCAGCTTTCTTTACAGTCCAACTCTCACATCCATACATGACCACTGGAATAAACATAGCTTTGACTAGACAGACCTTTGTTGGCAAAGTATTGTCTCTGCTTTTTAACATGCTGTCTAGCTTGGTCATAGCTTTTCTTCCAAGGAGCAAGCATCTTTTAATTTCATGGCTGCAGTCACCATCTGCAGTGATTTTGGAGCCCAAAAAATAGTCTCTCACTGTTTCAACTGTTTCCCCATCTATTTGCCATGAAATGATGAGACTGGATGCCATGATCCTAGTTTTCTGAATGTTGAGTTTTAAGCCTACTTTTTCACTCTCCTCTTTCACTTTTATCAAGAGGCTCTTTAGTTCTTTGCTTTCTGCCATAAGGGTGGTGTCATCTACATATATGAGGTTATTGACATTTCTCCCAGCAGTCTTGATTCCAGCTTGTGCTTCATCCAGTCCAGCATTTCGCATGATGCAATCAGTATATAAGTTAAATAAGCAGGGTTCAATATACAGCCTTGATGTACTCTTTTCCTGATTTGGAACCAGTCTGTTGTTCTGTGTCCAGTTCTACCTGATGCTTCTTGACCTGCAAACAGATTTCTCAGGAGGCAGGTCAGGTTGTCTGGTATTCCCATCTCTTGAAGAATGTTCCACAGTTTGTTGTGATCTACACGTTAAAGGCTTTGGCGTAGTCAATAAAGCAGAAGTAGATATTTTTTCTGGAACTCTCTTGCTTTTTCTATGATTCAACGAGTACTGGCAATTTGATCTCTGGTTCCTCTGCCTTTTCTAAATCCAACTTCAACAACTGGAATTTCATGGTTCATGTACTGTTGAAGCCTGGCTTGGAGAATTTGGGGCATTACTTTGCTAGCGTGTGAGATGAGTGCAGTTGTGCGGTAGTTTGAACATTCTTTGGCAGTGCCTTTTTTTGGGATTGGAATGAAAACTGACTTTTTCCAGTCCTGTGGCCACTGCTGAGTTTTCCATATTTGCTGGCATATTGAGTACAACACTTTCACAGCATCATCTTTTAGGATTTGAAATAACTCAACTGGAATTCCATAACCTCTACTAGCTTTATTCATAGCGATGCTTGCTAAGGCCCACATGACTTCACATTCCAGGGTGTCTGACTCTAGGTGGGTGATCATACCATCATGATTATCTCGGTCGTGAAGATCCTTTTTGTATAGTTCTTCTGTGTATTCTTGCCACCTCTTCTTAATATCTTCTGCTTCTGTTAGGTCCATACCATTTCTGTCCTTTATTGCGCCCATCTTTGCATGAAATCTTCCCTTAGTATCTCTGATTTTCTTGAAGAGATCTCTAGTCTTTCCCATCTGTTGTTTTCCTCTATTTCTTTGCATTGCTCACTGAGGAAGGCTTTCTTATCTCTTCTTGCTATTCTTTGGAACTCTGCATTCTGATGGGTACAATTTTACTTTTCTCTTTTGCCTTTAGCTTCTCTTCTTTTCTCAGCTATTTATAAGGCCTCTTCAGACAACCATTTTGCCTTTTTGCATTTCTTTTTCTCGGGGATGTTTTTGATCACTGCCTCCTGTACAATGTCACGAGCCTCTGTCCATAGTTCTTCAGGCACTCTGTCTATCAGATCTAATCCCTTGAATCTATTTGTCATTCCCACTGTATAATCGTAAAGGATTTGATTTAGGTCATTACTGAATGGTCTAGTGGTTATCCCTACTTTTTTCAACTTAAGTCTGAATTTGGCAATAAGGAGTTTATGATCTGAGCCACAGTCAGCTCCTGGTTTTGTTTTGCTGCCTGTATGGAGCTTCTCCATCTTTGGCTGCAAAAAATGTAATCAGTCTGATTTCAGTATTGACCATCTGGTGATGTCCATGTGTAGAGTCTTCTCTTGTGTCGGAAGAGGGTGTTTGCTGTGACCAGTGCGTTCTGGCAAAACTCTGTTAACCTTTGACCTGCTTTGTTTTGTACTCTGAGGCCAAATTTGCATGTTACTCCAGGTATCTCTTGATTTCCTACTTTTGCATTCCAGTCCCCTATAATGAAAAGGACATCTTTTTTGGGTGTTAGTTCTAGAAGGTCTTGTACCTCTTCATAGACCCGTTCAGCTTCAGCTTCTTCAGCATTACTGGTTTGGGCATAGACTTGGATTACTGTGATATTGAATGGTTTGCCTTGGAAACAAGCAGAGATCATTCTGTGCTTTTTGAGATTGCATCCAATATATACATGACTACTGGAAAAATCATCACTTCGAGTAGATGAGTACTTATTTTTTTATTATAATTAGGATTACTCATTAAGAGTATATTTTTTTCCTTTTAAATGGTCCTAATTTTATAACTAGAGAAATTTTAAAGTATTTGAGTTTAAATATTGACTAGCTACTTTTTTTGCGTTACTTTTCTTGTAATTAAAAGTCTATACTTTCTTTCATCAAATTTGTCTTTACTTCTTCATTAAGTAGCTGGGACAGTTCCCACACAAATTCTTTTAATGTCTTATACATCTTTATATCTGACTTTTTGTGACCCCATTGACTGTAGCTCTCCAGGCTCCTCTGTCCATGGAATTTTCCAATCAAGAATACTGGAGTGGGTTGCCATTTCCTATTCCATTTGAAAAGTTGGGATGTATTTTTTGGTGCATCACCATTGTTATTTCAAAAACCCCCAATTAGTGGTAGGTTTATATAGAAGAAAGACGGAATTAAGTTCACTGAGTTGTTGGCTCAGCGTTAAAGAATCTGCTTGCAATGCAGGAGGTGCAGAAGACTCAGGTTTGATTTCTGGGTTGGGAAAATCCCCTGGAGGAGTAAGTGGCAACCCAATCCATTATTCTTGTCTGGAAATTTCCATGGATAGAGGAGCCTGGTGGGCTGAAGTCCATGGGGTCACAAAGAGTCTGGACATGATTGATCTCATGTAAATTGTTTCATGATATTACATGCCTCTGGGAAACATGTCATCAAAGATTACTAAATCTTTTAAAACTGTACCTCATATATAATCGAAATATATCTCAGTTCCTGTCTGCTCTTAGTGAGTATGATGTGATATTTGTTAAACTGCTCAGAAAACTTTGGATAATGCTAAACATAAGTAGAAACTTTCAAGGGTGAGAAAAATGGCTTTCTGATTTGCCTTCCTTACCCTAATCATGGCTTCAGATTTTAGTCATTGCCCAAATATTACACACCTCACTCTGAAGGTCTTTACCCACATCATATTAGATCTTAGATTTCTTCATCCCATTATTGATCTAAAATGCCTCCAACTCTCGTGGGTAAGGGAAGAACATGCCCATGTGTTGCATCAGATAATTCCTATTATTGAAAACCTGTGTTCAATCTAAAATGACCTTTTCTTATATTTATTGTCAGGCTGGCTTTACAGCCCACATTAAATTGAAGCCTTTGTGCTAGGACTGAAAAGCATGTTGTTGTGTGGGAAATGGTGCTCTGTGTGTTTGCTCAGGATTGCTCTCTATCCAGACAGCTGGCGGCATGATCTGGGGTTTGGCTGGGTGTTCATTGTGAAGTCAGCAGTGGAGGAAAGCCATTATATCTTCATTTGGATCATTACGGAAGATGCACGAGTGATTACTGAAAGAAAGTTCATCTGTAAAGAGGTGCTCTGTGCTCTCAGCATCAGAACTCACAGCATTATTAGTCCTTTTGAAGATGGCGAACAAGAGTGTTTCAGGGGTGGGAGAGGCTAGCATGAGCATTTGGACTTTTCCCCAAAATAAATTTTGTAATATCAACATTTGGTTTTACTTTAATTTTAGTGATCCTTTGTGATTGTACGTGTTTATAATGACAGATTCATACAGTCTGTGGGATTTGGGCAAGACTTTGAAGAAGAACTGAAGATTATGTTAAGCTGTATTTAGAGTTTTCTGGGAAGCCTGTGTCACATCACTCTGAGAAAAGGCCCAAATAGTAACAGATGAACTTCCTTAATTGTGTCCTATTTTTTCCATGTTGCTCTTTTTTAACCATCTATTAGTCATTCACTTACCTTTTCAAATTTGCATTTGCGTTTAGAAGTTGAATTTTCAAACCTCTTTATTTAAGATAATAATAAATTATAATTTGAGAATTCCCCAAAGGAATCTCTCAAATCTTACCAGTAATTTTATGCTTGTCAGATTTATTCTGATTTAAGTTACATGCACTATTTCTTTCCAAAACCAAATGACACATTTTAAAAGTATGAATTATGTGATGAGAATGGCAGGGAGTCCTAAGTCACCAGAAATAGTACAGTGACCCACACTATCAGAGAAGTGGCCTAGTAGTGGCCTCACTTAAGTCTCTTACTGTCTGTACGTGAAGACCTTCTTCATATCTCCAAACATCTGTTGTATACATCCAAGTTCAGCCTGCCCAGAAGTGTCAACAGCTACACTGAAATTTTTCCTTCCAATGTTCTCATCCTTCTCCTCTTGCATTCTCTTGTCATCTGAGTCTCATAAACCCCAGAACACTCCAGGGGAGGTGAGGCCACCATCATGGGCATTCACCTTGTACAGTTGCACATGACTCCACACTCAGAAGAGCCCCGTGGTCCATTGAATACAAGAAGTTCTCTACATACAAATGAGTTCTGTTCTGAGAGTGTGTTTGTAAATCCAAGTTGTTCATAAGTCCAACAGAGTTAGCCCAGGTACTCAACTAACACAATTGGCTATATACAGCTGTCTTTACACTTGCTTCCAGACATCCTGGGCTTGAAATAAAGATTCCTTACTACTGTAGTCTATACAGTACTGTAAAGTATGCAAAAGCACAACTGCTTATAGGGGATGCATTCTTGTGACAATATACACCAAACACATGAACTAACTTACACAATTGGACATGTGAATACATGTTCACATCTTTGAAAGTTTGCAACTTGAAGGTTCCTATGTAGGGGACTTATGATACTTTACTGTCGCCATCTTGAAATTCTTGGTAACTTTTGAACAAGGGGGTCTTGCGTTTTCATTTTGCGCTGAGCCCTGCAAATTATGCTGCCTGTCCTGGGAGGGAAGATATGAGGAACCAAGAGGGCCCTGAATCCTTAAAGTTTCTCACTCCTTGGTAAGTTTCATTTTGGAGTAGCCAGTCACTAAAACTCGATATTCAAAATATTCAGATCATGCCATCCGGTCCCATCACTTCATGGCAAATAGATGGAGAAACAATCAAACAGTGACAGACTTTATTTTCTTGGGCTCCAGAATCACTGCAGATGGTGACTGCAGCCATGAAATTAAAGGATGATTGCTCCTTGGAAGAAAATCTATGGCAAACCTAGACCACGTATTAAAAAGCAGAGACATACTTTGCTGACAAAGGTGTGTATAGTCAAAGTTATGTTGTTTTCCAGTAGTCTGGTATGGATATGAGAGCAGGATAATAAAAAAGGCTGAGTGCCAAAGAATTGATGCCTTTGAACTGTGGTACTGGAGAAGACTCTTGGGAGTCCCTTGGACAGCAAGGAGATCAAACCAGTCAAACTTAAAGGAAATGAGCCCTGAATATTCACTGGAAGGACTGATGCTGAAGCTCCAATACTTTGGCCACCTAACCTGAAGAGGACTCACTGGAAAAGACCCTGATGCTGGGAAAGATTGAAGACAGGAGAAGAAAGTGGTGACAGAGGATGAGATGGTTGAATGATATCATTGATTCAAAGGACTTGAGTTTGTGCAAACTCCAGGAGATAGTGAAGGCCAGGGAAGCCTGGTGTACTACAGTTTATGGGGTCACAAAGAGTTGGACACGAATGAGCAACTCAACAATAGCAACAAAAGCTTCTAGTGAACAGTTTCCAGAAACATGCCAGTGAATATGTGAGAAGCACTCCCTGAAAATATCAGGTTCCTCCGCCTAGACAAATGATCAGACTCGGGGGACAAAGCCCAGGAATCTGTATTTTCATAGACTTTCTCTGATTCTTGGTTCACTAAGGGCTGACAGTCTCTGGTGAATCACACCTCTGATTCAACATACATCTTTCTGTTACTCCATATTGACTAATTCAAGATTCAAGAGAAAACAAAAGAAAATAAATCTATTACCTTCAGTATGCTTCATGTTGCATTGTCAGAGCACAAAAATACTGGTTTGTTCTAAAGGGAAAAAAATCTTTAATTTGGTGGAGGAGAGTGATGTCTTCATTTGGAGCTGCTGCTGCTGCTGCTAAGTCGCTTCAGTCGTGGCCGACTCTGTGCGACCGCAAAGATGGCAGCCCACCAGGCTCCCCCGTCCCTGGGATTCTCCAGACAAGAACACTGGAGTGGGTTGCCCTGTCCTTCTCCGAAGCATGAAAGTGAAAAGTGAAAGTGAAGTCGCTCATTTTGGGGGCCAGTTTTTATTTTATTTCTACTACCACTGTTAGAAAATAGAATGTTTGGAGTAAGCAATCAAGGGTGATCAAGCAGCTGTTTCAGCCAAACATTGTCCCTGTCAGTGACTTTGCAAAGATCAATCACAGTGATAAGATCATTGTATTAAAGTTAGCTGACCTAGCCATCAGTCATTGTTTGGAAAAAAACTTTGGCAGACGCTTGAGTTTAGTGGTTAAGAGTCTGCAGTTTGGAGACAGACAGGCTCCATTTGAATACAGACCCATCACTTAATAGTGAGATGTTGGGCAATTCTTGAATTCTACCTGCCCCTACACGCACACATACACATACACACACACACACACATACACGCACACACACACACACACACACACACACGCGCACACACACACAAGAGTGTTTAGTTCTCAGGCAGTCAGGCATCTCTGACTCTTTGCAACTCCATCGACTGTAAACTGCCAGCTCCTCTGTCCATGGACTTTTTCAGACAAAAATACTGGAGTGGGTTGCCATTTCCTACCCCCAGGGATCTTCCAGACCCAGGGATTGAGTCTTAGTTATTTTTTTAATCCATTAGCAAGGATATTAATAGACTCTATTTTATAGAGTTATCATGAGGATTGACTTTCCTGGTGGTTCAGACGGTAAAGCATCTGCCTACAATGTGGGAGACCCGGGTTGAATCCCTGGGTTGGGAAGATCCTCTGGAGAAGGAAATGGCAAGCCACTCCAGTACCCATGGATGGAGGAGCGTGGTAGGCTACAGTCCATGGGGTTGCAAAGAGTCGGACATGATTGAGCGACTTCATTTTCTTTCTTTCTTTCTTTCTTTCATGAGGATTAAAGAAGATATTACAAGTAAAATCCTAGTACACCATGCCTAGAACACTGGGCATATTCGTTTCAACAAGTGTAGTGATTAATTGGATGTGCCAACTTGGCTTGGCTATGGTACCTAGTTGTTTGGTTAAATAACTGTCTAGATGTTGCTATGAAGGTATTCTTTAGATAGTATGAGTTTAATAATATTACGTATGTGTTAGTCACTCAGTCATATCCGACTCTTTGTGACCTCATGGACTGGGGCCCGCCAGACTCCTTTGACCATGGGATTCTCTAAGCAAGAATACTGGAGTGGGTTGCCATTTCCTTCTCCAGGGGATCTTCCTGACCCGGGTTCTATCTGGGTCTCCTGCATTGCAGGCAGATTCTTTACTGTCTGAGCCAGCAACAGGGAGGCCTAATAATATTACAGTTTATCCTTAAATGACATGAGTTTGAACTGTGCGGATCCACTTGAACATGGATTTTTTTCAATAAAAACATGCTCTACAGTACTATACAGTCCATAGTTGGCTGAATCTGGGCATGAGGAATCATATATATTGAGGATATGACTGCAAGAGAGTTGGTGCCCCAACCCCATATTGTTCAAGGTTCAATTGTATTATATTTTACACTATCAAGCAAAACTTGAAACTTAAGATCCATAAACACTTAGGCACTGCAGCCAAATTGAAATCCTATAATCAAGTACAGTTCAGATATAATAGATGATTCTTGTATATTTTGCCATAATTATGTGTAATACCTGATAAACTCATTAATTCAACTACAACAGAGATATCAGCTTCAAATTAGCAGGCTTGCACACAAGCACAAAGGCACAGGTGACTCTATATAGGAAAGACAGAAATATAGTGTCAAAATGGATTGGACACATTTGTTTTAACAAGTGTGACGAATAATTTGATGTGCCAACTTGGTTTGGCTTTGGTGTTTCTTTAAATAACTATCTAGATGTTGCTATGAAGATATTCTTTAGATAGAATTAGCATTTAAATCAATAGATTTTAAGTAAAGCAGGTTACTTTCCATAATATGATTGGGCCCCATGCAGTCAGCAATCAGTTGAAGGCTTTAAGAGAAAAGACTAAAATCCCCTGGGAAAGAATTCTCCCCACAAACTGTATATGTGTGTGTGTGTGTGTGTGTGTACATATACACACATTTACTTGGCTGCATCAGGTCCTAACTATGGAATACAAGATCTTCTTTGGATCATACAAGATCTCTCATTTTGGTGCACGTATGCCTACTTGTATCACTCAGACTTCTTGCCCTTCGGTGTGTGAAATCTTAGTTCCCAGACCAGGATCAAACCCAAGTCCCCTGCATTGCAAGGTGTATCCTTAACCACCGGGCCACCAGGGAAGTCCCCAAAGACTGCTTTTGGACTCAAGATTGCCACATTAACTTTTCTCTCATCTCCTGCCTGACAGTCTGTCCTACAGATTCCAGAGTTGCCAGCCTTTAAAATAACATAAGCTTATTGCTTAATATAAGTTTCAAAATCTCAATTTCTGTCACTGTCTGCCTGTCTCTCTTTCTTGTTGTTGTTGTGGTACAGTCACTCGGTTGTGTCCAACTCTTTGTGACCTCATAGACTGCAGCAGACCAGGCTTCCCTGTCCTTCAC
This sequence comes from Cervus elaphus, assembly GCF_910594005.1. Classification (NCBI taxonomy): domain Eukaryota; kingdom Metazoa; phylum Chordata; class Mammalia; order Artiodactyla; family Cervidae; genus Cervus; species Cervus elaphus. The sequence goes on from NC_057840.1 coordinate 31,378,786, forward strand.
CATCTCCCAGAGTTTGCTCAAACTCATGTCCATCGAATCGGTGATGCTAATCAACCATCTCATCCTCTGTCATCCCCTTCTCCTCCCGCCTTCAATCTTTCCCAGCATCAGGGTCTTTACTAATGAGTCAGCTCTCCGCATCAGGTGGCCAAAGTATTGGAGTTTCAGCTTCAGCATCAGTCCTTCCAATGAATATTCAGGATTGATTTCCTTTAGGATGGACTGGTTTGATCTCCTTGCAGTCTAAGGGACTCTCAAGAGTCTTCTCTAACACCCCAGTTGGAAAGCATCAATTCCTTCAGTGCTCAGCCTTCTTTATGGTCCAACTCTCACATACATACATGACTACTGGAAAGACCACAGCTTTGACTAAACTGACCTTTGTCGGAAAAGTAATATCTCTGCTTTTTAATGCGCTGTCTAGGTTTGTCCTAGCTTTTCTTCCAAGGAGGAAGCATCTTTTAATTTCACAGCTGCAGTCACCATCTACAGTGATTTTGGAGCCCAAGAAAATGAAGTCTGTCACTGTTTGCATTGTTTCCCCATCTATTTGCCATGAAGTGATGGGACTGGATGCCATGATCTTAGTTTTTGAATGTTGAATGTTAAGCCAACTTTTTCACTATCCTCTTTCACCTTTATAAAGAGTCTCTTTAGTTCCTCTTCACTTTCTGCCTTATGGATGATGTCAACTGCATATCTGAGGTTATTGATATTTCTCCCGGCAATCTTGATTTCAGCTTGTGCTCTATCCAGCCTGGCATTTCACACGATGTACTCTGCATAATTTAAATAAGCAAGGTGACAGTATACAGTCTGTCTCGCTACATATATTAAAACAGTTGGTTCTATTTGATATATCTCTGGAGAACCCTAATAAGAGTGTGATTAATTTTTACATTTTTATTATATACAGTAAAAGTGAGACCCAACTATCCAACTTAGGATTTGGCTCACAAAAACCAATATTTTGGAAGGGAATTATTTTAAGGAAGGGCTCGGGTACTGAATCTTTGCTGTGACATCCACCGCAAAGAGAAAGTCACTTTCCTGTGCCCGAAATGAAAGGAATTGCAGATCAGCAAAGAGTATGTCCAACCATTACCTGTGTGTGAAAGTGGGACTCTTAGCACTGTTCAGTACTTCCCCCCATGCACTGCTCTGGTCTCCATGCTGTGCTGAAAAACCTGTGAATTTCACCAGCGCTCCTGGGCAAGCAATATGGATACAGAATTTTGCTTTTCCATGAAATGTCTCAGCTAGAGTAATTATTTATCTGAACAGGATGATGCTTCGAGCTTAGTGCCTTTGGAGTTCTGTGAGGCCAGACATGGGCATGATTGACAGATAGCTGAAACTCTGTCACCTGGGTAAAACCCTGCTGGTAATGAAGCATTCATACTCAGACCTCACCTTTCTGGACCTGCCAGGCTGCATTTGCTGGCAGCAACTCTAAAAGCTTTCCATGGGAAAATGATGTTTCAAAGGTGCCAATTATAGCACATATGTATTTCACCTTGAGAATTTCAATTGGCAAAGATAATATCATGGGTTGCCCTTAGAGTTTTGATGGGAGGTTCATTTGTACTAAGAGATCTGATCAAAATGAGGTTCTTAACAGAGGCTTTGGAAAACAGTGCACAAAAAGCAATAGGGGATTGTTTTTGAAAGCATGTCCTAAAGGACCATTTACCATCGAGCTCTCAGTTAATGTTTAAAGAATAATGGTGTGCAGATAAGCTTGTTCTCCTAGAAACCAAATGGATTGTGACTCCCCGATGGAACATTGTATGTAAATATAAATTAGCTCGTTCTAACCCATGGTGCTGGACATCTAGAGGTCGTTACTTTCCTTGTGCACATACAGGAATTGATGGGAAGGAGCACAGAGATTCCTCTCATGTTAGGTTTGTCTGGCTACTCCTTACTGCCTTTCTCCTCCTGCTTCTTCCTAGGGCAACTCTTAGGCAAAATGATAAAGTAGGAAACTAACATGAGTAGTAAAATAAATGCTTATACAATGTCTCAGTTCAGTTCAGTCATTCAGTCGTGTCTGACTCTTTGCGACCCCATGGACTGCAGCACACCAGGCCTCCCTGTCCATCACCAACTTCCGGAGTTGACTCAAACTCATGTCCATTGAGTCGGTGATGCCATCCAACCATCTCATGTCTACTATGGACCAAGTGCTTTACATGTGTTATTTTCTTTAGTCTTGACAAAAATCCTGTACGGTGTAGATTGACGAGGAAGCGTTTTTATTTCTGCCTTTTCTGGAGGGAACTGAGATTCTAAGATGTCAGGTAACCAGTCCAAGTTTGTCTAGATAGGTAAGGTCCCAATGTCTGTCTCTTTACATTTATTCCCCACATGTTTTCTCCTGCAGGTACAAGTAAGTCTCTGTCTCTCCCTCTGTTTCTGTTTCTCTGTGTCTCCCTGTCTCTGTCTATGCTCGTCTCTGCATGTCTCTCCCTGTCTCTCTCTCTCTGTCTCTCCCTCCCTCCCCGCCCCTCATGCACACACGCATACACACACACATGCACAAGCATGCTCTGCTCTCTTCTATTCTTCCAGACTTCTGTTGTATTGGGTGAAAGCTTCTGACAAACTCATTCACACTGAGATGGTGGAGACTTAATATACTGTGCCTTCCCTAAGCATTTTAATATAATAGGTCAGAAAGAGGATGAAACTTCCCAGAAAGAATTGCTTTGTAAACGGATTTTCAAAATCTGTAGAGAATGTGGCTTTGGGCTGGAGGTTTTCTTTGAACGCCTCAGATAATCCCACTTAGGAAGCCTGCTCCCTCAGGCCGGGCTCTTCTGTGGTTTACCTGCAGTTCCTCCCCCACATGCCACCTGCTTTCTCCTTAGCATCTCTTTCCTGCCACTCAGACTTAACATCTTACATCCTTACCACCAGTTAAACTGGTACCTTTTTGAAGGAAGTTCTTGTAGAGGAATCAAAAGGTTGGTTCAGTTCTTGGTGTAATTATTCTCGATTTCTGAAGAAATCTTTCTGATTTTAAAATAACTCTTAACTTCACATCCTTCTCATTGTCAAAGGTCTCTTCCTTCAGCAAGGGTCTTTATTTGCAGCCCTGAATACATTGGACACTGAGCTGGATTTAAGCTCCTTTTTTAAAACATTTCCTTAAGCAGTTTGACACAGGTTTTAGGTGAACCAAGTCAGATATCCACCTGCTCTAGCAAATAGGATAATAAACACCTTCTTCCATTTGGATCACCCCATCGTACCATCACAGCCCAGGACAGGCTGTAACACACAACAGAACACATTGCTTAGTTCTTTTTAGAAATGACAGCTCAGTGGCAATTACGGGGAAACCAAGATCTTTGTTTTTGGCAGGAGCTCTTAGCATTCAGAGGGAGAGTGATAAGCAGCCCAGCAGGGCAAGGCATTTTGTCATCAGGGGTGGGGGTGGGGATAACGTACTAAGTCACTCCGGGTTCATTTAGATGCTCTCCTGGTCAAAATTAAGCTTTCTACAAGGCCCACGTCAAGGGTTCCTGGGGCAGAAATAGGTAAATGGTACATCAAATCCTCATGCTCTTCAGTGGCCTTGTCCCATCTTTCTGGGGGACACAGTACAGCATCCCAGAGTGTTAGAAGCCCAAAGCTGCTGCCTTGCCTGTCATCTGCCCACGCGCCTCCACGCAGGGGAGGTGACCCTTCAGCAACTGATACTCGGAGCAGAGCATCAGCCTTGACTCCCGCTTGTCAGAGACCTAAACCACCTGAGCGCCTTCCCCACTGCAACACACAATAGCTGCTGGCGGTGCTCTGCATCTCAATTCAGAAATGCCTGCTCCCATCAAATCCTAGCAGAGAGCAGCAGCCCCAGGGACCTGCCAAACATCTGCTCCTTGGAAATTTGTCGGTTTCATTGAGTCTGGCTGCTGGGAAGTTACATACTTGGAATGTGTACCTCCAGCTTCCCACAGCCAGGTCTTCACAGAGCTTCAGATATAACATGATGCCCTTGGCTTTGGTCTGGGGTTGGTCTGAGAAAAGAACACACGAAGAATTCCTCTGCATTTCACGGAGCTGGTCTGGAGGGTTCCATAACCAGCACTAATGCTGGTCACTGCCCCATAGAAATCAGGAGAAAATCCTGGGAAGAGCTGGGTCATCAATGCAGATTTCTTCTGATGAAAGGGACAATGCTTCTGTTAATAAAATAATGAGAGCTCTTTAATGCATCCTATTTCCCTTTTTACTTCAGCTGCCAAAAGCCCCAGGGCTAAATTTCTGTCTCAGTTGCAGTGGGTTTCTTCACTCAAGCTTAGGGTAAACTGTCCCACTCTCTATCCCCTTTTATTACTCAGCATTTTCCTCAGCCCCGAGCTAGAGGTTATCATGTTTCTTCTTATCATCCCACCCCCAAATAGCTATTTATTACCCTTATTTTAGAAATTAGGAAAATAAGGAAGTGGGAGATGAAGTGACTTGCCCCAGCCAAAAAAAAGTCCCTTTGGGAACTGTGTTGGTTATAAGCAGTAAGAAAGGGAGGGGAAAAACAGCAGTGAGCAGCCCAGTACATGCTCTGATTCCAGGTAACCATCTCCTGGACAACCTGTGGCGGTGGTCATCGTTGAGTGACCCTGGGCAGAGCCACTCATTCTGTTAATACAACACTTATTCAGCAAACCAGAGCATTTAATGTCAGGGAAGCCGTTCTTGTGGACCTGCCAGGCTGAGGGTTAAGAAAAATGTTGACAATAAAAACTTTCTGTAGAATTCAAACATCCACATTTAAAGATAGAGCGTTGACATATATACACTACCAAGTCTAAAACAGATAGCTAGTGGGAAGCTACTATAGAGCACGGGCAGTTCAGCTCGGCGCTCTGCGGTGACCTAGCAGGGTGGGATGGGAAGGCGAGAGGGAGATTCAAGAGGGTAGGGATCTATGTATACATATGGCTGATTCCTGTTGTATAGCAGAAACTAACACAATATTATAAAGCAATTATACTCCAATTTAAAAAAAAAAGCTAGAAGAAAACCAAAGATCGAGATCTTGTATATACATTTTGCCCTCTTATTAGAAAACAAAATTTAGCAGAAAACTAATTATCAATGAAGTAATTTGTTTAATACAGTACCTAAAATTACTGTCAGATAAACATTTCCAGAGAAGATCAAAATATATGGTTATTTTACATTTTCCCATTTGGATCTCTTTCATTTTCTGCAGTTTATTAGCTTGGTTCAGTGTCTTTGAGCATTAGTCAACATTTAAAATGTAGGTTTTTATGATGCTGGGGGAAGCAATTGCTTCCAAGGGAGAAAGCATTCTGTAAATTACATGTAAATGTTTTTACTTGGATGAGTTCTTTTGCATCTGTGCAGAGGATCATTTTAATTTACACAAGAATGAAGGTTTTCCGTGATTGAATGTAGTCTGCAGGCTTGTGTATCTAATTTCCACTTCATTTATACGGGAGTCTAGCAGACACAAGGGGCATTTTGTTATAATGTAAGTGCTACTTAAAAATAAAATAAAATTATAATAAAAAGCCAAGGATTAGTGTGCCATTTCTAATTTTATTTCAAAGTTGTCCCTCAGAGTGGGTTGGAGCAGATATGAGTCATGTATTTGGCATCATGATGCTTTAAAGATACAGGCCATAAAGACTTCATCCCAGGAACAAAACAGATGAGAAGCTCAGAAATGTGATTGACAAAAAGCATCAAACCATCTCTCCTTTCCTCCCAGCTGTACATTTCAGGGTATAGTAGATTCTTCCTGTGTAGAAACTTGTTACATAAATCATTTCCTTTGCTTTTTTTCTCAGTCTTTAATATTATATAACCTTCTTTAAAAAAACTGAACCCTTGAAAATCTGACTGATTATGAAGGTATCAATTAATTCAGTTTCTTCTATGCCATTAGAGCCCTTCAGAGAATTAACAGCTGCTAGTCTCTGTTTATTGACAGTGAAAAGGATGTGACATTTTGACATTAATCAGTTTCTAGTGTGAAGACAAAGGTTCAGGTTTTGATGTCCTAATTTTATTGCTGCATCACTGCAAATGTAATAATAGAGCCCGCTGAAATGTGGGAATAGGTGTGAATATTTGCCTTTTCCCATTTCAGAGCCGTAAGCCTTTGTTTATCTTATTAAATCTGCACTATTAAATGCCCTAAACTAATGAAAGGTTATTACTTAAGAGTGTAAATGCACGCACACCAGCCAGTTCTAAGTTTTTAGTCTCCAAGCTGCTCCTTTTCCTTTGTGTCTCCTTTGTTAGATACACTTAAAATTTTTAGCATTTTTTTCCCTACAGTCATTTTTTCCCCCAGATTTCTTCCCATTGACCATCTTGGGAAACCAAGTGGTAGAGGTTCCTGTGACTTACAGTGGAGAGAAACAAAGGTTCTGGAGGCGTATGGGCACCTTGCCCAAGACTAGTGTTGTCAGAGAGAGCTGGTAGCTTACCATGACCAGGGACCTCCGGGACATTTAAGCAGGTGCGGTCCCAAGCAGAGGAGAGACTAGTGACCATATGACATGCTTCCTTTACATCCGTCAAGATGCCTCCTTCCAACTTGCCTGGCTGTGGAGCCCATAGAAAGCAAAGGCAAGCCTCAGGTGAGTTTCCTAGCACACCTGCAGCTGTGTCTTTGGAAAGGACTTGTGATTGAAAGGTTTGAAATCCAGGTGCCCCAATCTCTGACATTCCAGTTAGTTACTTGCCTGTCATGATACCTTCCATAATTAAAAAGTCCATTCATCACAAACAGTTTTAAATTAGTTTCAAATTCCCTGAAACTCAGATAATTAATTGAATGTGCATACGAGCTGTTGCTATAAAGTCATTCACTTTGAAATAAAAGGAAAGTGTATCAGATAAATGAAAAAAACTTACAACTTCATGTTTATTTTCCTCATAGTTGGCTTTTGTTGGCCCATCTCATCTCAATTTAGTTGTTTTATATTAGTTGTGCTGATTAGATAAACACTAATGATCTAATTCCATTTAATTCTGTAATAGTATTATCTGGCAACTGTTACACTGAACAACACCTAAATATGACTGTGTGATTTAAATGTCACAATATTTGCACCACTGGGGAGCTGTCATCTTGGGAAGAAATAGAAACCTTAAACAATTTATTCACCATAGCTTTATTTAATAATAGGATAGAAACTACTTCTGTCTTGGTGCTGCGACTAATTTTGCTTTCAAACCAGGATCCAATCCTTTAAACTTAGAAAACCTTGAACAACCTTTTCAAAAAAGCTTTAAAAATCCTATATTGTACCAGTTAATTCTATAAGTCTAATTATTAATATTTACTGCTGTTTGGTAGCTAAGTCATGTCTGACTCTTTGAGACCCCATGGACTACAGCACAACAGGCTCCTCTGTCCTTCACGATCTCCTGGAGTTTGTTTAAATTAATGTCCCTAGAGTTGATGATGGTATCTAACCATATCATCCTCTGCTGCCTGCTTCTTTTGCCTTCAGTGTTTCCCAGCATTAGGGTCTTTTCCAATAAGTCAGCTCTTGGTATCAAGTGACCAAAGTATCGTAGCTTCAGTTTCAATCTCAGTCCTTCTAATGAGTATTCAGAGTCGATTCCCTTTAGGATTGACTGGTTTGATCTCCTTGCAGTCCAGGGGACTTTCAAGAGTCTTCTTTAGCACCCCAATTTGAAAGCATCAATTTTTCAGTGCTCAGTTATCTTTATGGTCCAACTTTCACATTTGTACATGACTTTCAAAGGATATTTTCACCAAAGAAATAATTCTAGGTCGATGGTATTATTCTTTCAATACTTTCTAAGTTATTGCTGCTTTGTCTTTTAGCTTGCTTTGTTTCTTCTTAGAAATGTGCTGTCATGTCATTCTTTCCGTTATTCCTCAGCACATAATATATTTTTTTCTCTGCTTTTAAGATTCTCTTCTTACCACTGCTTTTAAGAAATTTGATAATGGTGGCCTTACTGTAATTTTCTTCATATTTCTTATGCATCTGACTTCTTTTTTGGATCTTTGGTCTCTACAGCTGTAAAGGTTTTCATCAAATTTGCAAAGATCTTGGCCATTTTCTTTCAAATATTTTTCTGTTGTTGTTTCCCTCACCCTCTCCTCTTTTTTGTGTAAGCCAGTTGCATGTCTGTTTGATCACTTGAAGTTGTCTTCAGTTCACTGATGTCATATTCCTTTTTTACCACCAGTCATTATCACAATCTACAGTTTCTGTTGCTATGTTTTCATGTTCACTGTTTTTTGTTGTTGTTGGCAATATCTAATCTGCCATTAATCTCATCCACTGTATTTTTACTTCACACTTAATTTTTAGAAGTTTTATTTAGGTCTTAAATATCTTTCATGACTCTACTTAACATGTTCAGACTTAACATATTCAGTTGTTAGCTTCTCAAACATATGGAACACAGTTGTAATAACTGCTTCAATGTCTTGTTCTACCAATCTTAAAATCTGTGTTGTTTTCTGGGTCAGTTTTGATTGATTGATTTCCTCCTCATTAAGCATTCTACTTCTTTGAATGCTGTGTAATTTATTGTTAAATGCCAGGCAATTCACATTTTACCTTATTCAGTGCTAGACTTTTGTATTCCTAGAAGTCTTTTTGAGCTTTGTTCTGCAACATAGCTAAGTTACTTGGAAACACTTCAATTCCTCTGGATCATTACTGAGGTAAGCTCCTTCTTAGTGTCCTAATCAATGCTCCTGAACTATGAGGATTTCTAATCTCGCTGTCTGCCCTGTGTGGGCTCTGGGCACTGTCCACTGTGATCTTTTAGGTGGGTTCTTTTCTCAGCCTCAGATGATTTCCTCCCACACCTGCTTTGATCAGTACTCAGCTGAATTCTCCCAGAGCACAGGCTGCACATCTCTGGAGGCTTCTCTCTGTGCCGTTCTTCTCTGTCTGATACCCTGCGTTCCCTGGACTCTCAGCTCTGCCATCTCAACTCAGGAGGACTGCCAGCTTCTGCCTGGGTTTCCCTTCTGTGCACCATGCCTAGAAACTCTCTCGAGGGACTCAGCTGGGACATTCAGAGTATGTTTACTTTTGGTAACATAATTAAACATTTTTTTTTTCTGAACCAGGAAAAAAACACCATAGGCAAATACAAAGGGCAAATGTAAGTTTGAAGAAAAATACCTATTACATATGTAGCAGATAAAAGATTGATATTAAAAATATACCAAAAATGAATCCATAAGAAAAAACAATAACTCAAGAGAATAATGGTCACATTTATAGGAGTGGAGCCAAATATATATTAATGGTCTACTTTAAAGGAGATGGAGCCAAATATATATGACTATATTTATGATTGAAATACATATAAACTTGTACTTGGTCTACTTAATTACCAAGGCAATGTAAATGATGTATAATTTTTAAAATTATCTGATAGTAAATAATAAAAGATTAATAACTTCTGGTGTTGGCACTGATGCATGGAAATAGAGACTCATAGAGACAGTGGAGAGCAGTGTATATTTGAACATTCTTTTTGGACAGAAGTTAAACAATTTTTTATTAAAGGATTAGGTGCATATGTTCTTTGACTCAACAATTCCAACTCTAGCAGTCTGTTCTGTATTTATACCTATTTGCCTATGTGCATACAAATTTTCAAAGAAGGATTCACTAAAAATAAAAGTTGGAAACAGCTTAAATGACCATCCATTGAGAATGGTACAATACAGTATGGTATATCCATACTGTAGAAAACTATAGAGCTACTAGAAAGAATGAGGTAGCCCTATATGCTTCGACACATGATTATTTCTAAAGGTATTCAGAAAACTAAGATCATGGCATCCAGTCCCATCACTTCATGGCAGATAGATGGGGAAACAGTGGAAACAGTGGCTGACTTTATTTTTCTGGGCTCCAAAATCACTGCAGATGGTGCTTGCAGCCAGGAAATTAAAAGACACTCCTTGGAAGGAAAGTTATGACCAACCTAGACAGCATATTAAAAAGCAGAGACATTACTTTGTCAACAAAGGTCCGTCCAGTCAAGGCTATGGTTTTTCCAGTGGTCATGTATGGATGTGAGAGTTGGACTATAAAGAAAGCTGAGCGTCGAAGAATTGATGCTTTTGAACTGTGGTGTTGGAGAAGACTCTTGAGAGTCCCTTGGGCTGCAAGGAGATCCAACCAGTCCATCCTAAAGGAGATCAGTCCTGGGTGTTCATTGGAAGGACTGATGTTGAAGCTGAAGCTCCAATACTTTGGCCACCTCATGCGAAGAGCTTATTCATTTGAAAAGATCCTGATGCTAGGAAAGATTGAGGGCAGGAGGAGAAGGGGATGACAGAAGATGAGATGGTTGTATGGCATCATCAACTCGATGGACATGGGTTTGGGTGGACTCTGCGAGTTGGTGATGGACAGGGAGGCCTGGCGTGCTGCGGTTCATGGGGTCGCAAGGAGTCGGACACGACTGAGCGACTGAATTGAACTGATTCTTAAGTGAATAAAGTACAGAGTAAAACATACAGTAAGATTCCATTTACTTTTAAAAACACAACCTTATGTAAATAATCCTATGTCCTCTTAGATAAGAATATATCCTTATGAAAATATTAAAGCATTAAAAAGGATTGGAAGGCTATGAATTTAATGGTCAACCATGATCACGTTGGAAAGGGAAGAGCTGGTTAAAGGTGGATATTCATACTGTATATAACTTCCATATCACTTGAATTCTTACAACATATAGTCTTTGTATTATTTGTATAATTATAAAATTAAAACATAAGAAAAACAGAATGCCAAAATAAAGGCCAGAAAAAGAATGTAAAAAGGAATGAAAAGAAGGGAAATGCAGTTTTGATATTTGTAACTGACTAGTAGAGGTCATGTGAAATATTTCAAGTTAGTTTATACATTTGTGGTCTGTTTGGGGGGCACCATAATATATAGAGTGATGTAATGGAATTTTAAAGGTGTTGTAAGTAGTAGGCTACTTCCCTGGTGGCTCAGACCGTAAAGCGTCTGCCTACTGTGTGGGCAACCCGGGTTCAATCCCTGGGTTGGGAAGATCCCCTGGAGAAGGAAATGGCAACCCACCCCAGTATTCTTGCCTGGAAAATCCCATGGACTGAGGAGCCTGGTAGGCCACAGTCCATGGGGTCTCAAAGAGTCGGACACGAATGAGTGACTTCACTTCGCTTCAAGTAGTCATTGTTCCTTGGTGGACTGTGGATTTGGTACTAAATGATGAGATTAAATGTGTAAGAGAAGCCATACCATTGGAGAACCAGAAGCTTTTAACCCTTCAGCTGATTGTTAAGGACAGACAGGTATTATTGTAAAATCTAATGTAAGAAAGTTTAGTTTAAAAAATCAGAAATCCAGTTCTGAACTCATTTAAGCATTCTCCCCTAGTCTAAGATTTAAGATGAAAGCTTATCAATTGTAAATACTTGGCATTTTCTACAGTGATGTGAGTTTAAATTAAAACAACAGCAACAAAAATACGGAGTTGAATAGGAAAGCAGAGTCCTCTGTGTAAGTGAACTTTGTAGACAGAGCTGCTTGGGGCAGGAAGGACTGAGGCTAAGTTCCTCTAATGTCCCATTTCTCCAGGCTCTAGACCTCTTTCAGATTCTGAGTGTCTATGGAATGTTTGTTGAAACAAGAATTTATCCCTGGGCAACAACCCTGTCCAGGGATCAAGAGACTGAGCATCTGACAGCAAGACTGATCATGTTGTATGGCTAGCCTTGGGTGACAGCGACAGAGGAGTCAGGCTTCCTTTGGCTGATGACACTAGCCCCTGACACCACCCTCCCTCCCTCATTTCCACCTCCTCTCCCCTTCCGGAGCTATCTCCTCCTTCCTTCCTTTGTTCTTTCATTCTTTTATTCAACTCAATTTATTGGGCATTACTGTGTCTGGCATTGTTCTAGGGAAAATGCTGGAAAGAGAAAATGCTGGAAAGAAAGTAGTGAACACAACAGAGGAAAAGCTTTATTAAAGCAACGACTTCTTCATTCTTAGTCTATTTTCAGAAATTGCATTTTTCACTATAAAAATTGGTTTTCCCATCAGGGAGAGTAACTCCTGAGTGACTGTGAATTTCTAGCTGTGTTTTCTAGCCGTACCTGTGTTATACATTGCAAATGCATATGAATTAGCATTTCAGTTTATAAACCAAACGGCTCAGTGGTAAAGAATCCGCCTGCCAATGCAGGGGACAAGGGTTTGTTCCCTGCACTGGGAAGAGCACCTGGAGAAGGAAATGGCAACCCACTCCACTATGGTTGCCTGGGGAATCCCATGGACAGAGGAGCCTGGCCAGCTAGAATCCGTGGGTTTTCAAAAGTATTGGACAAGACTTAGTGACTAGAGCAGCAACAACATCATTTTAACTTAGTATGAGTGAATTCTTAGAGTAGAATTCTGTTTGGAAAAAAAAAATTCAGATTTATGAACCTGTAAATCTAAGTTTACCTCTGATGCTCTGTGTCCTAAAGGTCCTGTCTTGGTTCCTTCTTTGAATGAAATCTTTTTCCCATCTCTCAAATGCCTCAGTAATACTCCATCCTTAGTGAGTGGCTCCGGTAGGTAGTTAATTGAAAAGATGAGAGAATTTGGAATAAGAGACAGGGCGAGAGAGATGGCACCCAACGCGTAGAGGCAGACTGGGGTGGTGGCCCTTAGAGGCATACACCATCTGCTCATACATTTTAAAATTCCTTCAGATCGCAGTCAGGTCCTTTCCAGAATTTCCTTTATTCTATGTCCATGACTGTAATACTCCTCTCTGAGCTTCCAAAAAATACTCTAGGTCACTTCAACCCCTAGCACTGTTTGATAATAATGTTGTTGTTGTTGCTTAGTTGCTCAGTCATGTCTGACTCCTTTTTGCAACCCCATTGACTGTAGCCCACCAGGCTCCTCTGTCCATGGAATTTTCCAGGCAAGAATATTGGAGTGAGTTGCCATTTTTGACCCTAGGGGATCTTCCCAATCCAAGGGTTGAACCTGTGTCTCTTGCATTGGCAGATGGATCTTTACCATTGTGCCACCTGAGAATCCCCCAGGGGAGGGATAGAGTTTCAGTATCTGAATCTGAAGGCAGGACACAAATATTCAGTCTACAACAATTGCTTTCGAGTCTTTTCTCTAGATATACATTTACAAGTACACATTTATATAAAAATGCATGTATGCATTTTTGGGTAACAACCTCATTTTTCTTAGTGCATATATCATGAATACTTCTCCATGTCATGAAATAGTCTTCTGAAACATCATCTCAAAGTCTTCGTAATATTCCATTACATGGTTGTTCTTTATTTACTCCATCATTCTTTGGTGACTTCTAACCCCTTTCTCAGGTTTCTAATACTCTCTCTCTAGTATTGATTCCTTGAGTCACCCAGATAATATTGGCCAAAAGCTTCCTTCAGGGTTTAAGTAATCTTTTGGCCAACCCAATAGCTTCAAAATCTGTCCAGTTCCTGAATAAGGCAATCTCGTCCTAGAGTTATTGTTCAAAGATGCTGGCAGTACATCTGCAAGATCTATTAGGGGAGATTCTTGGTAAGCAGTATTTATGCTTCCTCTAATGCAGTTCTTTAGGAAATTTTATATTAAACACTACAGAAGCAGACCCCACTTAACTCTGAGGACTTTGACATGCATATGAGTTTTTGTGGATAGTTGCATATTTAAATATAATTAACATCTGTAGTGTGTTTCCCCATATACCAGCTACATACTTGATATCATTGTCATGAGAAGCCCATTTCAGCAGTGCAGTCACTGAGGATCCTCGCGCAGAAGTGGCAGAGAATAGACTCCCATCTGAGTCTCGTGATTCCAAACTCTCTGCTGGCTTCTATCTCAATGAAGATTAGGTTTTGATTCATTAGCGTTTCAGTGATAGGAGGATTTCGCATATTTGCAGGCTGCCTCAGGCGCAGAGGAGCTTTCTCATCTCACCTCTCATTAATAAAAATTATTTTGCAGGGAAGGGATTGCTGCAGAACTTGATTAGTTAGAAAACCAATAGCCTAACTCCAGCATCATGATACCTGGTAATTGATTTCCTTTGGTGAGGAGTGTAGCTGCTGGGTGGAGCTGGGGCCAGCCCTCAGCACCGGCCCCACCTTCCCTGGCAGATGTTGAAATGTTCTCCTTAATGTATTGTCATTAGAGGTGACAAAGTCTTTAACAGCTGTGAACATTACCGGTGCAACAATAAAACATGATTTTTCTCCCCTGCAAAACGCCCTTGTTACAGTGCTCAAAAATGAGTTAGAGATGATTTCTTTGTTGCCCCCCTGGACCTTTAACTGGAATGTATTCAAGGTTTTCTGGAGCTTGCTTCCTTATAAATTTATTCTTGTCAGATCCAGCTACATATTGGGCTCCTGGAGTGAAATATGAGAAGGAAAATGGAAGCAGAGTCAGGTGCTGATACATTTGCTGGAGGAGTTCAGACGGAGGAAGATGTTCCAAAGTAAAGCATTGCGTCTGAGATAGAAGATTGCAGGGGGCGGCCTGTGCTCCCTTGCTGCTCCAGCCATGATTCAGAGACTGCAAAGCTGAGCAAATGAGAGCAATGAAAGATTTGATTCCCATACCCTGCCTTGGCTTTGCTGCCAATCATACACCCCCCAAATCCTAATAAAAGCACATGGCGCCTCAAGATAGGAGATGAAAGATCGGAGACAGATGCCGACAGATCCGTGACCTTGGGCACGCTAGGAAGTCAGGTTGTCTGTATGGGCTCCACAGCGGTCGGAATTCAGCGTGTATACAGCTTTCCCAGTAGGCAGAGACACCATTCCAAATCAGCCAAGCTAGTCCCAGGAAACCTGACCTGGAAATATTGTCTTCAAAAGGGCATTTTGGAAAACACCGGATTCCCAAGATAGGGGAGTTTACGAAGACAGCTGATGTTACCCCCTAATATTTGATCAGTGAAGCCAAGAGGGAGTGTGTTGCACGTGGTAGAGTTTTAGCAAACCTGTTTTATCTAAAGATGTTTTGTTCACCTTTTATGAATCGTCTCTGCAATTGAAGTGCTCCCAGACTGGAGAATTTCGTTATTTTCCTATTACTTTATGAAATCTCCAAATGGTAACATCAGTGTCTTTGTCCTTGGATTCAATTCGATCTATAGCAATTTTATTTGGGGTAGTGTGTGGCCTTTGGAGACTGAGGTGGATAAGATGACTGAGGTCTGGTCCCTGCCTGCGCTCACTTAGAGTCATGACTGACTGAGCTGAGCCGAGTCTGGAGGGAGCTCAGAGACAGGACAACTCATTTTACTGGTGACTTAAAGGAAGATGATGACAGTGGGGGCTGATTTCAGAGCAACACCTCCCACCCCACCCAGAAAAGCAGGAGGTTAGCAGAAACAGAGGTTAATCCTCTGCAAAACAGCCCATGACTGCTTCGGCTGCCGGTGAGGAAGAGGGGTGAGTGTAGGGAAGGGCAAGGATGTGCAAAAATGAACCTAATAACAGAAAGAGGGACAGTTTGCATTTTTAAAAAGAAACCGTGTTATTTAAATTAAATGGAGCATTTTAAATCAACTATGTGCTGTGGTAAGTCACTTCAGTCGTGTCCGACTCTTTGCTATCCTATGGACTGTAGCCTGCCAGGCTCCTCTGTCCATGGGGTTTCCCAGGCAAGAATACTGAAGTGGATTTGTCATTTCCTCTTCCAGGGGATCTTCCTGACCCAGGGATCAAACCTACGTCTCCTGCACCGGCAGGCAGGTTCTTTACCACTAGCACCACCTCGGAAGTCCCCAGAGCACACTTTAAAATAATAAAAAACTTAATGATCACACTACCTCACAAAGAAAACTCCGTTGCACCAGGGAAATCAATAATAACGAAGTTCTCCAGTATGGGAACACTTGACTAAATATTACATTGGAAGTTTCTTTTTTAAAAAAAACCTCTGGAGTAAAAGAAATGAATATCAACAACAACAGAAAAACTACATCACCAGCAGAGTTTCAAGTTTTGGGTTTTGGCCACAACAATCATACTCTAAGTCTTCATAGCAGCAGTATTGAAGTACAGATACACACACACAGACACGCCTCGGAAACATGGTATCAGAGACAGAGGCCATCCACAAAGGACTTCATATTGTATGATTCCATTTATATGAATTATCCAGAGTCGGCAAATGCCTAGAACTGGGTCGGGTGGGGAATGACTGCTAATAGGCTTGTTTTCAGGCTTCCCTGGTAGCTCAGGTGCTAAAGAATCCACCTGCAGTTCAGGAGACCCGGGTTCGATTCCTGGGTCGGGGAAATCCCCTGGAGAAGGGATAGGCTACCATTCCAGTATTTTCGGGCTTTCCTGGTGGCTCAGATGGTAAAGAATCTGCTTGCAATGTGGGAGACCTGGGCTCAATCCCTGGGTTGGGAACATCCCCTGGAGGAGGGCATAGCAACCCTCTCCAGTATTCTTGCCTTGAGAATTCCCATGGACAGAGGAGCCTGGTGGGCTACAGTCCATGGGGTCGCAAAGAGCTGGACATAGTTAAGCACAGCACAGACTTGTTTTCTTTATAAGGTGGGAAAAAAAGTTCTATAATGAGATTTGATTAGATTGTACTCTGTAAATACACTAAAAATGGCTTAGTTGTACATTTTCAATGGATGAATTTTATGCTACATGATTTATATCTCAATAAAGGTGATTATAAAGAAATGATGTGATGGGGAGAAGGGGCTGAGGATGGGAGAGGTTGGTGAGGGAGTCAGCAGGACAGCAGCCATCTGGCGGCCAGGCGCCTTCAGTAGATAACATTGACTTTGCCGAATCTATCACAACTGAGGGTCTGGTCCTTGGCTTTCCAGGCCCTGAGTCTTTCTTTTGGCCAGCACTCTGTGAGCTGATCCTTTCTTGGAGGTCAACTCTTAGCATGCTCTCGGGACTTTGACTTGTATACCTGATTGCCAATTTATAAATTTACAGCAAGAAATATGACTGCCAAGTGAGATAAATAACCATTTCTTTTAGCCAATGCATCCACTCTTAAAAAAAAAACAAACAAAAAACTAAATAAATGCTGAATTATGATCAAGCGATTATTTGTAAGCACTGAATCATGATAAAAGATTCTAGGCTCTGGTAAACCAGCAGGTTAATTTTATGATAATAATTTGTTTATCTCCCTCTGGGACAGACCATACTGGGTTATTTGGTTGAGTCAGAATATCCTCTCCCTCGAGAGAATGGACGTTTTCTCTCTGGCATCAGAATCAGAATTATCAGAATTATTTTGGCACTACCAAAAGATCAATATATTCTCATATTAAGTTCTTCAAACTGCCTATTAGATTATAACCAAATTCTTGCCCTTTTAATTTCTGACCTAGGAAATATTTAATCTCCCGACTCCCTTTCTGCATAGTTCAGTTCAGTCGCTCAGTGGTATCCGACTCCGCGACCCCATGGACTGCAGCATGCCAGCTTCCCTGTCCATCACCAACTCCTGGAGCTTGCTCATGCTCATGTCCATCGAGTTGGTGATGCTATCCAGGCATTTCATCTTCTGTTGTTCATCCTTTCTGTATAACCTAGTCTTACTCACTGTGTGCAAATTATGTAGTTTTCCTTTACGAACTTGGGGAGAGCTTTGCTGTCAGCATATCAGTTTATAGCAGATTACATTACATCATATATAATATAGATGTGTGTATGTATGTACTTATATACATATGTGTATATATGAATGTAAGCGCTCAGTCATGTTCAACTCCTTGCGACCCCATGGACTGGAGCCTGCTAGGCTCTTCCGTCCGTGGGATTTCCCAGGCAAGAATACTGGAGTGGGTTGCCATTTCCTTCTCCAGGGATCTTCCCGACCCAGCGACTGAACCCACATCACTTGTGTGTCTGCATTTGCAGGTGGATTCTTTCCTACTGCCCCATGTGTTTAATCATAGCCAAGCAGATAGTAACAGATCACCATATAGTCAAGAAGAGTATTCTGACCGATGACTGTAAAGATTAAATAAGGTTGTGTGTTAATGGTGCATTGAAAACCACAAAGCATTCTCCTTGTGAAAAATATTGATGACCAGCTCTAGAGCCAGATCAGCTTCCAGACCATCACCATACACAACTTAAATACGCAGGAGCTGTGGGGCTCGGGGTTAAGGACCAGACAGAGAGGACATCACTGTCCAAGGCAGATGTCTCAAACTGCATGTCCCTGGGATAGCTCAGATCCACAGTGTCTTCATAAGGCCTGATTTAAAATGATTAATTATTTAAATCTTTGATTGATTGCCAACATTTAAAAAGTAGAAGAAATCACATAACAGGGCATATTTTCCAATTCCATTAAAAAAGAAAAAGTGGAATAACTGGTAAGACTAGGGTTATAGTCTTACATGACAATAGTAGCAACAGCTGTAGAGAAAGTGTGAGGTCTCCAGAGTGCCCCAGGTCTCACTCCTCCCTTTTGTCTGACTCTTGCCTGTTTAATCATTTACATCACCAGAGTGGTATTTGTAGGTAGAATTGTGACCCCTGTATGTGGAATAATTTCAGGGGTTCTGGGAACATTGCCTTTTTCAAAATTGAATCTGTTTTCTACAATGAGATGAAGGAGCTCATACCACGGGTAGCAGTAATTTATTCACACCAAGTTATAAACCTGTTAATCGGAGCCCCTTCCTAGATAGACTTTTTGTTCAGTTGGGAGAGTGACTGTTGTGCCAAAGTCCTGGAAGGCAGGCAGATGAAGAAATCCCAGAAACAGAAGAAATGCAGGAAGCAAGAAGGTAGACAGATGATGCTTAAAGTAAAACTGCATCTATTTGATAATCTTGTTCATTGCTTTTAGGACAGATGGTGGTTCAGATGGTAAAAAAATCTGCCTGCAATGCAGGAGACCCAGGTTCAAACCCTGGGTCAGGAAGACCCCCTAAAGAAGGAAACAGCAACCCACTCCAGTATTCTTGCCTAGAGAATCCCATGGACAGAGGAGCCTGGCAGGCTACAGTCCACGGGGTCACAAAGATTCAAGACATGACTGAGCAACTAACACTTTGACTAGTCCCCATGAAGTCTTGGAGACTGAGTCCTAATGCACAGTCCCCAGGAGCTCGACCAACAAAATGTGTTGTTGGTTTTGAGCAAGCACTAGGGAACCATGAAAGCAGCCGTAGAGGGAGTCCAGAGTGAGGGTGTACCCCACTGGTCAAGCTCCGTACAGGGTGGGTCAAAGGAAAAAGAAGACATGTGATGCATTGCTTATACACCAAAATGGCTCCCATGAAACTGTGACTATGTTTATTTTTGTGATGCTGAGTTGATTAAATTTATCAGCCATGATACATTCTGTGAAACAGGCAAGGAATTTTGAAGAGTTCATTGGAAAATGAGCGGCTTTTCTTTTGTCTTTTGTTCTTTTGCTGGAGATGCAGGAGTGTACACACAGGTCATTCATAATGAGCGGTGCGGTGATAGTAAAACCAGCATTGTAATGAATAGCATTGCCCTGGATCGTGAAGTTGAAGCAGGTAAGATATGAGGAAGGAGGCCAATGGGTATTTGGCTGGCGGGTCATCTGCCAAAGGGAAAAGAATTGTAGTAGTTCCCTCGATAATTCTGGAAAAACAGAAACGCTCTCAATTTTCTCTCTAATTGTGTCAGTTATCTATGTTATTTTGAATGTAGGAAACTTGCCTACTCAGACACTGTGCGCCAACCTTTTGCTGGCAGATCTGAGGAAGGAAGGCCAGGTGACTGCCCAGATTAAATATAAATGACACGTCATGTTTTTATTGTTATTTTCAAAAGGAAAAATTACTAGTCTGACCCTCTAGAAGTGATTAGCAATGTTTTCCCTAATCTAGCTTATTGTAAAAGAGAAAGCTAAAGATTTTCTTCAACAACATAGCTAAATTTGTTTTAATACCTGAGCACGGTCTAAATGTTCAGAATCAAGTTTTTCTGAAGGAATCATATTGATATACAAGTAGAAGGAATAGCATTAATAGTTTAAGAGTGCTGGATGTGGAGGCAGATGGTTGGGGTTCCAATCATAGCTTCACCAACTACTAGCCACATTGAGTAAGTCACTTAACATCTCTGTGCCTCAATATCTTTATCTGTAAAATGGAATAGTACCACCAGCATTATAGGGGCATTTATATACATAAAGAACTTAGAATAGTGCCTGGCTCATAGTATGTACTTAGTAAATATCAGCTAATTTGTGGTCTATACATCTATATACACCTGTGTGTTTGCACAGAAGTAGGATACTTAATTGAAACACTGAGTTCCTCAAAGCACATTTGAATAAGTGAGAAGAAATTTTTGTACCAGTAAGAGAGTTAAACAGGCATCATTTTGGGAAATGGCTATTTGATATGGTTAGATAAGACCTTTTGTTGTCTTCTCCTTTGCTTAAGTTCCTCTGCTTTCATTCGTTGTGATCTGTTAAGAGACTGGATTCACTTTCTAAAGTAGTTTTTCCTGTGTTGGATAAATAAATTGTTTGCAAATCATTTTTACATTCTACTGTGACAGTTTCTGTTACACTCAGGGTAGAGAGAAATCTACCAAGTTTCTGGGACTTAAAGTATGAGGGTTGGCATCTACATCAAAATGGGAAAGAGTCAGAAACTTGACCAATGAGGGAAGCTTTGCTATGTTTACTCTTTTTTTTTTTTTTTTAGAGACAATGTGTATTTTTCCTCATAAGTTTATTTGTTTTTTAATTTTAATTGAAGGATAATTGCTTTACAATATTCTGTTGGTTTCTGCCATATGTCATGAATCAACCATAGATATACATATGTCCCCTCCATCTTGAGCCTCCCATTGTTCGTTTATTTATCATTTATTCTATAGGCTGCACTAGGAGGCTTTGCTGAGACTCCATGCTGTGCCTGTGTGTAGTATATTAATAACCAACCCTTTATATTCACTTATTCATTTTGATTTCCTTAGTCTTCATTAGGGATCCTCTACCAATATTCCTGACCCATTTGCTCAGTCCCCATCAGGCAGACGTGAGTAAGTCTCACAGCCTTGTGTGTGACGGTATTTTTATATCCAAACTGGCCGTGTCTCCTCTTTCTTGATGGGTGCAGATATTGTTTCTAGTTCAAAAATCGATAGTCTGCTCTTGTGGCAAAAGGCCTGATATTTTTCTGGATTTACCCTGCTTCATAACAATGCCTTTCCAATTTAAGCCTTGGATACTGTAGCAATCAAAAGAAAAATCCATTGTTCTCAGTCCAAATAGCCTCCAGCATCTCAGAGATGGCCTTAAACATTTGCTAGAACTAACTATGCTCATGTGACATTTGTCATATTTGATGCATTTAAAAATACTTAAAGTACTTCTCTGGTGGTCCAGTGGTTAATGTCATGGTCCGGGCGTGGGCTGGAAAAGAATTTCCAGACATGAGACAGAGTGAGAGGGAAATACCGTTTATTAGAGTGGGAGATGCTGTTAGAACAGCGGGCCAGCTCAAGGGAGAACCCACGTTGGACAGGGGTCTTCAGTCCACTTTTATACCCAGCATACAAGGAATGGGATAGGGGTCTTGCAGGCCATTTGCTGATTGGATGAGGCATGTATACTGGGTGGGGGGAAAGAGTAAGGCAAATACCTTCTCCCTGTGGGGTAGGAGGGGAGACAGGTTATACTGCTCAGGAGGACCTGAAATCCATTAATAGTTACAACATGGGGGAGGGAAGGATGGTAAGGGTCTGTTTTTTCTGTTTCTGCTCTCCAAGACCCTCCTTGGTTTTATCTACTTTTTCATCCTTGGATCACCAAAGACTTCACCTTCTAATGCAGAGGGTACAGGTTTCATCCCTGGTTGGGGAGTTAAGATCTCACATACCTTGAGGCCAAAAACCCAAAACATAAAATAGAAGCAATATTGTAAACAAATTCAATAAAGAGTTTTAAAATACTCCACATTTAAAAGTATTAAAAAAGACAAAATAAAATAGAAATAAAAATACTTAAATATCAAAGCAACATTTTGAAATTGAGCAAAGGTAAACTATTCTTAAGGTATAAAGTGAGTGAATGAACACGAGGAAGTTTGGGCCTTTATTTACATTTGAAAAACTCTTTATTCACATTTGAAAAATTCTTTATTCTATACCCTTGCCTTAGAGTCAGGAAGCTTATTTGCATATCCTTGTGGGCTGAAGAGCACTCAGTAATGAAATGGATTTAACCTTACTTATCCTAATATTTCTCTAACTTATAGAAACCTTGTTTGTCTCAAAACCCACATTAACCTGCCTCCAAACAAATGATCTCAAAAAAATTTGGGAAAATAGAACTAAAGAGTTGGCTGTTTCCTTGCAGCTACCACCTATAATTAGTGCTAATGAAGATTTAAGTCTTCTGTGCATTATAGGAGACCCAGATTCAATCCCTGGGTCAGGAAGAGCCCCTGGAGAAGGGAATGGCTACCCACTCCAGTATTCTGGCCTGGAGAATTCCATGGACAGAGGAGCATGATGGGCTACAGTCCACGGGGTTGCGAAGAGCCAGACAACTGAGCAGCTAACTTTTCGCTTTCACTTTAATATGGTTCTACTTGTGGGAAACAGTCTGTGATCTTGCATTTCTCACCCACCATCCCTATCTCAGCCACTGAATTTCTGACCATTTTTCAAAGGGCAGCTTAAGTATTATTTTTTTCTTGAAACTTTTCCAGATCCTTTCTATGTATACTATATAAAAATTTTCTGCATCCCTCTTCTCATGTCCTTATTTTCATCATTATTATTTGTAAACCTGTATCTTATTGGAAGTCAAAAACATGCAAAAATTATTTTAGATTCCCCATAAAACTACCTTAAGGTCGGGACTTAATAAATATTTTTGGCTAGATTGAAGGCATCCAGTTTTTATAATCCTTCCAAAGATTCATTTGTGAGAAATGATTTTTTTATAGCCAGACCTTATTTGCCATCCATAATATCCAAAGATAAAGAGTGATGTTAATTATTTCTTCCATAAGGTCAAACCTTCAAAAGGGGTGGCAAATCCTTGGCCATACAATTATAGTGGAGTCACTCTTCCATGGCTAATTACTTATTAGCCATTTCATTGCTAATTTGATTAATAACATTAATATAAACCTTTATGTTGATTTTGTAAAATGCATTACAAGGTAGGTCAGTATCTTGGCCCTCATTATCTGGATGGGGGAAGAAAACTTAGAAAGTTGATCTGATTGATTACCTCAAGGTTATTCTTTATGGTTATGATAAAACAAAATAATAACTCATCCTAGTCTAATTCTAACACATTAAACAGATCTTCTGGCTCTAATAGAGGACAAAGAAAATGCATGTGTTTGCTAAAAATACCTTATTTAGTATAGATTCAGAAAGTATGTACAACCAACAGCATTTTTTAGTGACATTTCAAGATGGTGGACTGACCCACAAATGGAATTTGATTTGCTGTCACATAAGTGTGGGGAATGCTGGAGAGCTTAAGCAAATATTTCTATAAATGTTGCATTTTTTAAAATATAGAAGTTCTAAGATGGGTTAATGTATTGTGACTTTTCAAGATTACTCTGTAGTGTGGAGTTTTTCTGAATTTCTGAGTCTGTGAAGCACACAGCATGAAATACTGCTATACATTCTCCACACTGCATGTTATCACTGTGCTCCCAGGAGAAGCCTCTTAACCAACTTCTACTAGCTGTCTCATTCCTGTGGTTCACCCTTGCTGTGGCAATAATTGCCATGTATTCACCAACCTTGGTTCTTGCCTTCTTCAGTAGTAGCTGGTTTATATGGCTGTTGTGGTCAACAGCACTAGTTTCCCTCACTGGAATTGTGTATGACCGTGATGTGCAAAACTTATAAGCCTGGCCCATAAAACATCCTTGAGGCTGCCCTCCGTGACCCTCCCACTTCCTGTGGCTGGAGAGCAGCAACCGGAGACATGAGAGAGGCAGGATATTAAAGATGGCGGAGCTGACGCGCAGCCTGGGTCTCAGAAAAACTGACGGGAACAGAGTCCATGGAGCACTCTCATTGGATTGTTAGGTGAGAAAGAAAAATATTCTATTGTGTTTGAGCCACTGCAACTTGGATCTGTTTGTGATAACAGTTTATCCACACTGACCAATACGTTTATGCTCCTGATCTATCTTCCCTAAGTTGGACTCTTGTGACAAAACTCGGTGACTTACCTCACACCCGCTTGCCTGTTCTGCTCTTCCTTTCCTATCATCACAAGCTAAGCTAAGGACCTCAGGATCCTCAGTGGCTTTTCCTGCTTCTGGTCGCCATCTCTTTCTCCCATCAGATACTCTGTTTAGAAGAGATTCTTCCATTTTGACCAGTCTTTTATATCAACCTATATGGATGCGAGGGCTTCCCTGGTGGCTCAGTGGTAAAGATGCTTGCTCCTTGGAAGAAAAGCTATGACCAACCTAGACAGCATATTAAAAAGCAGAGACATTACTTTGCCAACAAAGGTCCATTTAATCAAAGCTATGGTTTTTCCAATAGTCATGTATGGATGTGAGAGTTGGACTATAAAGAAAGCTGAGCACAGAAGAATTGATGCTTTTGAACTGTGGTGTTGGAGAAGACTCTTGAGAGTCCCTTGGACTGCAAGGAGATCCAACCAGTCCATCCTGAAGGAGATTAGTCCTGGGTGTTCATTGGAAGGACTGATATTGAAGCTGAAACTCCAATACTTTGGCCACCTGATGGGAAGAACTGACTCCTTGGAAAAGACCTTGGTGCTGGGAAAGATTGAAGGTGGGAGGAGAAGGGGACAACAGAGGATGAGATGGTTGGTTGTCATCACCAACTTGATGGACAAGAGTTTGAACAAGCTCCAGGAGTTGGTGATGGACAGGGAAGCCTGGTGTGCTGCAGTCTATGGGGTCACAAAGAGTCAGACGTGACTAAGCGACTGAACTGAACTGAAATATCAACTTTTAGTTGAGTTTCAAAAATCTATGATAATAATTTTCTTTAAGTGTTCACTAGGCCTGACCACACACTGTGGTTTCCGTCCTCTGAGGCTTGTCTGAATCAGACCAAAGGATACAGAGTTACTTTGATTTCTGCTGTGATGTCCCATTCTCTTAAACTCACTAAAAAGTTCAGTGACTTGAGAACAGTGCATACATTTTCTCATTTTACAGTCTGATGCCAGACACACAGTGTGATCTTAGAAAATACTCTTTGTGTAAAAATAAATTTAAATTAATTTGGTGGTGGACAGCGTGTAAATCCCATCTTCAAGAGTTTCTTGTGGAAATACAAATATGTCATCCTATACGAGATTGCCTGAAATTTCAGATTGCTTTAGTGAAGAAGAAAGGAAAAATAATTTCTGGAAAATTACCACCATGATTATAATTGCCTTAACGAGGATGCTCTTTTCTCTCTTTTGATTGTCTTTAACTTCTTTTCTAACCATGGGCACCATGGGCAGAGCCTGGAGTTCATCCACAGACAGAAAGTTAGATTTAAAATGGATTTTCACTTGATCTTGTGACAATACACCTATTTTCTTATCCACCTCTGTGCCTTACGTTCTTCACTGGTGAAATAAGAGGCTTCAATTCCATGGCCTCTGATGTGCCTTCCTTCCTTCCTTCTGACTTTTACACTCCAGCATCCTACAGATTCTCTCTCTGGCCAACAGAACATCCCTTAAAGGTGCTTAGGAATGAAGAGGGCCAGACTGAAAAACAAACTCATTTGGTGACTGCCAGTGACGGGTCCCTGGAGCATTGACTCGTTCTTGAAGAACATCTTTCCCTGTGGATGCTTATTCAGTAGGGACTGTTGCTGAAAGAGGTGTGCATTGAATAATCTGTAAGTAATTTTTGACTTACAGGAATCAGGAATCAGTGCTCTCAGTTGGGTGGAAGATGATGTCATATACTTATATAAAATCTTTAAGCTATCTTAAAAATAGATCAAACAAACATGCAAAGCAAATGTCCACAAAAATCATGGTAACTCTTTGAGTCTTTCCCCTAACATCACTCAAAAACATAGTTCTTTTGATTTTCCCTAGGAAAACAGCCTTAGCTTCAGCTAAAATATTGTAAAATGCTTATACTTGGGGCTCTCAGAAATCTCAGGATTCGGGTGGCTGTGTCCTAACCCTAACTCAGTATTTTTCAAAGTTACCTGCTTGTAATAGCCAGCCCAGGAGGGAGTTCTCTCTGCCTTGACAGAACATTTTGATACTTGAGGTTTGCCTGTGTCTGATTATCTTCCTTTTACCTCCAAACTGGGCACTGACTTCACAGAAATGCAGACGATAAATGAATGGAGCCTCTCCCTCTGCCCACCTCCAGATTCTTGTTCAGATCCTGCTGCAGATTCAACACAGGCCTGATGTTTCAGGTGTCCTGAAATCACTTTCAATTTGTCTGGGTCAGTCTCCCATCTTGCAGTTGGGCCAGTTTCCCATTTAAGGTGCTGGGTCCAACTAATGTCTGAGTCTACTTTTGTGCAATTGAAATTCAAGAACATCTTGAAATCAATCTGCTTAACACTCCTGGGCCTGGGGCTAATTCTCTGGCTGGACCTCTTTTTAATTTTCCATTGAAAAATATCTTTAAAGCTTGCTAGAATTTGTAGGAAGTAGATAGAAAATGGAAGAGGATGCTTTATGACGAAGAGAGGTTTGAAAAATTCGGCTTGGATCTTTCCAAGGGTTTTTTCATCTTCAGAGTGATCCAGTCCTTTTCTTAGGGGTTGAAGACTTGTGTAAGTCTGCTGAGGCTATGGGGCTACTGGGCTGTGAAAGCACGTTTGCATCCCTGCATGGTATGGCCAGGTAGAAAACCAAACAAGTGAAAAAAAGAGGATCCAAATTAAGAGAACTGGCTGGAAATGAGACTCAGAATCTGGGGACTGCCCACCACAGCATGCACCGTCCATCCTTGACTCATTCTGCACCTGGTCCTTTGCACATACTGTGTCAGGGAGGTGGGTGAGCATACCTCCAGCATCCCTCTGGTCCCCTACCCACCGACCCACCCCTACCCAGCTCTTCATTGATCTGTTTTCTTTTTTTTTTTTCCCTTTGTCTTTGCCCTACTTCTCTGTTCATTATTCTCCAATCTGGATGCTATCATCCCTTTCTTGCATCTTTGCAACAAAAGGGAAAACATTCCCTGGTGGTTCAGATGGTAAGAATCTGCTTGTAATGCAGGAGACCCGGGTTCAATCCCTGGGTCGGGAAGATCCCGTGGCAGTCCACTCCAGTATTCTTGCCTGGAGAGTTCCATGGACAGAGGAGCCTGGCAGGCTACATACAGTTCACGGGGTCACAAAGAGTCAGACACAACTGAGCAACCAGCACTTTTACTTTTCTCTTATGGTTTATCTGTTCAGCCAATTGTTCAGTCAGTTCAAACCTACTGCACATGTTGAATTGTGCATTAAAATACCAACTATTAGAGTGGTGACTGACAGAGTCCTGAAAGAGAAAGTTAGAGAACTATATGGAATCTGATATAAACGGCCATGAAGAGTAGAATGCTTATGTTATAAGACAGTCTTTTTTAATTTTGTAATCACAGTTGTTTATCTTCCTATAGATCTTCACTTTATACTATCATGTAGAGAGATAATATATGTCAAACACTGGTAGCTAGCAAATAGATCTGCAGTCCAATTGGATGGTAACCTATACACTGCAAACACAGGCCTGGGCTGCAGAGAGTTGAAGTGAAGTATCCTGATAGAGCAAAACATATAACATCGAGAATGAATCCTAGCCATTATTTACCAGAGTCACCACACACCCACTGCGGTTTCATAGGAGAGTTTCTTAACTCCCTAAGCTCTTTTTAGTAAAATGAAGCTAATACGGTCTACTTTATAGTGCTAATGTGAGAAATAAAGTCACATAGTAAGAGCTCAGTAAATATTATCTCCTCCTGCCTTTGCCTTATCCATGCTGGGCAGTGGCTCTCTACATAAAGGGTGCCCTATACATAGGTTACAGGGTATGAAAGAAAATTGCTCCTCCTCTTATCTACACTGAGATTCTCTCTGTTCATAGGGGCACTGTGCTTGATAGGTGATTTGGAAGTTTAAATCATTTGTGTTTCTTGTTCAGTTGCTAAGTCATGTCCGACTCTTTGTGACCCCATGGACTGCAGCATGCCAGGCTTCCCCATCCTCTGCTATCTCCTGGAGTTTGTTCAAGTTCATGTCCACTGAGTTGACGATAATATCCAATCATCTCATTCTCCGCCTGAAAAAAGATTCATTTTTAAGGGGTAGAAAATATGGGCAGAATAGACCCTAGGAGTGGTAAATGGCCACTGACTAATCTGAGGCAGAATGAAGACACTAGCCGGGACTCAGAAGAGATGGGATACAGTGGGAAGGCATCTTTGCCTGCAATACCTTGGGCTGTACTATCAGAGAGTTATTCCTTTGACTGAAGGCCTTTGTTGGTATAAAAATGCAGGTATTCCCAAGAGAGCAGCGCATGAAGCCTTATCATTCATTTGCACAGTTCATTTTTCATTTGTGCTGTTATTCTCTGTAATGGTATTTTTTACCTGTATAAAATGTCACATGCTCAGATGCATTCATTTTATAGAGCTTTAAAGCTGATAACCTGAACCAAAATGCACATTTTTGGTGTTTTCTTTTTCTTTTTTTTGCAGTAATTTTCGTGTAACTGAGCTTAGCTGTAAATTACTGGTTTTAGCTCTTCATGGCAGGCAGCATTTGATCATTGACAACTCTGTTTTCTTCATTGTTCCCTGACTAAAATCTCCACAGCCTCTATAAATATGTAAATTACCAAAATCACTAGTTTTCTATTATTTCTGCCCCTAAGCTGCTTAAAATGTTTCTATATTCTTATATTTGCAGTGCAAAACGGAACAGCAGGTGACAGCTTATTACCGAACCTCTATTTAGCAGTTCCTTGTCTCAAAGTTTCTATGATAAATTTCTCCTCCAATGGCTACATGTCCCGGGCAGATGCTGGTAGAGGCCAGGCTCCAGCAGTTTCTGAAACAGGAATGCAAGCATGGGCGTGTGTGTGTGCAGGGACTAGGGTCATCTCATGCCACACGCGTTGGTAGGTGTGAGCTGTGATTTTTATGACAGTGAAGCAAATGGGATTCTTTTGATTGCCTTTCCTTCGATTGGCAGGACTCGAGTAATGAAGCTGACATGGTGTCCATGTATGGTAGTGTTATCCTCTCCTGATTCATTGCCTGTTCAGTTAATCTGTCATGAACTGGATCACTGGTTCTCTGTATGGGCTTTCACCACTTTGTAAGAAGGAAGGAGAAAATCTGTATATAGGCTTGTATAAGTACACAAGCATGCATGCATCTTGAGAGAACTGCAGAGAGACAGATTGTGAAAAATGGGGGGAAATTGTAGGATGTGAGTCATTGACAGGAAAGCCTATATAGAAGTGATCCTGGGATCTGTTTATCTAATTCAAACCCTAGTGCTGAGCATGAGAAATATATTTCTGTTACGGCTGCATAACGTTGCTGAAGCAGCCCCAAGAGTGAAAGTGTATGATTTCAACACAAAATGCAGGCCAGGCTTGCAGTCGTCATCCATCTGCAACAGGCCTTGATGCTCCACCAGAAATTCAGAGGCCTCACGTGGGACGGGACGCCCGTGAGCCACGTTCATCACCCTGATCTTTCTGTCACAGTGAGATCCACTTTTCTTTTAGAGTGTGAGTTATAATCTTGGAGCCATGATGTTACTTGAAATTGAAGTGAGTAACCAGGCACGGGCAGTTAAATTCCCCCTGGCCTGGCAGAAACAAACACGAGAACATGGTAGGTATCCACGTGTTCCACTGATTTATGGTGAAGAAGGAGGGTGAGATTTATGATCGGGCACACAGCAAATATTCATTGGCATTAACATTCAGAATATTCCTGTGTGACTGTTCTTTCTTGTTGAGTATCTTCTTCTGGCTTTCTTTGAGGGGAGGGCAGAGGTGGACAACAACTTCTCCCTTTGGAAAGACCAGGCCATATCGACGGACTGTCTGAATGCATGTGGACAGTTCTTGTGAAGTTGAGTTTTATGTCTAGACTTTTAAAACAGAACTGATTCATATGCTCTGTTGTCCCCTCTTTCTCATCTCCTTGAGTACCATCTAAGAAATATACAAGCATAAAAACTTACAGTTAAAGGAAATTTAGGGGAATATTTAGGGGAATTATTTCATTAGGTCTCCTTTAAGGCCTGAAGATGCCCGCGTGACCTTCCTCAGAAACATTCGTGGTTAGTGAATGTCAAAAAAACACCCACAACCAGATACCTGCCTCTTGTCCAGTGTTTTTTTTTTAAATTCATTTTATTGAAATACAGTTCATTTACAATGTTGTGTTAGTTTCTGCTCTATAGCAAAGTGATTCAATTATACATATGTGCATTCTTTTTTATATTTGTTTCCATTATGGTTTATTACAGGATATTGAATATAGCCTGTGCTATATAGTAAGACCTTTATCAATTCTGTACATAAGAATTTGTATCTGTTAATCCCAAACTCCCAATCCATCCCTCCTCCAATCTCTTCCCCCTTGGCATCCACAGGTTGGCCAGTGCTTTCTTTAATATTACACTTGATTATTATTAAATTCCTTTTACATCAACTGTTTACTGGCATGCTTCAGAGATGCTCTGCATTCGATCCCAGACCACTGCAATAAGGCAATTATCGCAGTAAGTCACATACATATTTTGGTTTCCCAGCACATATAAAGCTTATGTTTACACTGTGTTGGGTCTATTAAGTGTGCATACATGTAAAAAAAACAGTGTGCATGCGTGCGTGCCTGCTAAGTTGCTTCCATCGTGTCTGACTCTTTGCGACGCCATGGACTGTAGCCCACCAGGCTCCTCTGTGTCGATGGGATTCTCTAGGCAAGAATACTAGAGTGGCTTGCCGTTTCCTCCTCCAAGGGATCTTCGCAACCCAGGGAGTGAATCCCCGTCTCCTACTTGTCCTGCATTGGTAGGCGGATTCTTTGTCTCTAGCACCATGTGCATAATGTGTAGGAAAAAACAATGCACACACCTTAATTTTAAAATACTTTACTGCTAAAAATTGCTAACCATCACCCGAGCCTTCAAGGAGTCGTAATCATTTGCTAGTGAACAGTCTGAAATATTTCATGAATTACCAAAATGTGACACAAAGACAGGAAGTGAGCAAATGCTGTTGGCAAAATGGTGCCAGTAGACTTGCTGGCCCCAGGATTGCCGTGGATCTTCAATTTATTAGAAAAACTCAATATCTGTGAAGCACGGTAGAATGAGGTATGCCCGTAGTTGCTTGTAATTCGATTTAATTTTCAGTACCTATTTGACTGAACTTAGAGATCATTTTAGACAAATTACTTAATACCATATAATTGAAAAGACTGTCAATCTCCACTTTCTCCATCAAATTCCCATTATAATGATCTGGAGTCAACAGTCCAAATGATAAGGAAGATAAGCAAAGAGTACTTTAATCAAAGGACTTCCCCAGTGGCTCAGCAGTAGAGAATCTGCCTTTAATGCTGGAGACGTAGGAGATGTGGATTCCATCCCTGGGTTGGGAAGATCCCCTGCAGGAAGAAATGACAACCCACTCTAGTATTCTTGCCTGGAGGATCCCAAGAGTCCCTGGGGTTGCAAAGAGTCAGACACAACTGAAGTGACTGAATACACATGCACCTGAATCAGAGGTGTATTTAATTTCACAATATCCAGAAGGAGAGCATGACTCTGTGGAGTAGTATTCAGTTCAAGCCCCTGGATAGAATTTTTTCTCAGGAACAATACAAAAACACCACAGGTGGTCAGTAACATGTTAGATAATGCCCTGAGAGAACAAAACTATTTAGAACTAAAATACATCTTAGATTTCCCCAAACTGTAATCTCCACTGTGTTATTATCTCTGTTACAATTTTTTTTTTTACAATTACAGGGAAAAACAAAGCATTCTTAAAAGTCTTTGCCCTGAGTTGTCTTATTTGCGGCCTTTCGACGTTTCCATATTTCTGTAATTTGTTAACCACATGTCAATTAAACAGCTATTCCCAACCAGACAGAGGTTTAAAGTAAGATGTTGTTGAACAGCCAATGCCCTCATAGAACTTAGAGAAGCAAAACAGATGAGCAAGACATTGTGGTCAAGTGGTAAAGTTACACTTGTGGCTGTTAACAAATCTGGTTCTGTCAGGATCAGAGAATACTTCTTTACTGTAAGAGAGAGAGTGATAAAACACAACACCACCCCGCCCCCAACACACACACATACAAGCAAACAGAATCAAAACCAGAGCAACAAGAAGTAGGTCTTGCTAAAGGAGAACCAAGAAAATGTGTCAACTTTGGAACACAGCCACTTGGTAAGAATTTGTGACCACTTGATGTCACCACAGCAGCCCTCACTGTTAGTTCAGTTGTTTTTACTTCTTAAAAGAGCTAAATATTCCCAAACTTAAACTCGTGTCAAAGTCATGGAGGTCAGGTTTAAAATTGGGAGATAATGTAAAGAACTTGTCCAGCTTATTTTCCACTGAGTGGACTCAGGGCAGTAATGTGATTTTTCTAAGACTAAACAATTGTGTTCAAGCTACAGATCTAAGTTCCACTCTATCCCAAACCTCAGTGCTTTGGGAGATGGTGGTGTTGGACACAGGTGATTCTGTGTCAAAAGACAACCTCGGACAGACATTTCTCAAGCCAGAGGTCAGTGTCCCCTAGGCCATTTACCCACGGTTTTCTCACCTTTTGACCCAAAGTAAACAGAGACCTCAGATTTATTCCTTTGTAAACACATAATAATACTTTTTAATGGTTAAAAAGGAAAAATCATCTTGAAAAATATTTCATTGCAGG
The DNA here is from genome assembly GCF_910594005.1 of Cervus elaphus. Lineage (NCBI taxonomy): Eukaryota > Metazoa > Chordata > Mammalia > Artiodactyla > Cervidae > Cervus > Cervus elaphus. Next base: position 31,411,687 of record NC_057840.1, read on the forward strand.
AAAAACAATACCAAGTGAAATAACCCTAACATAGTACTGAAATCTTTCATATGGTGGTCAAAAATTATCTTAAGTGACAAGACATTTTTTCATAATGAAAAATACATTTAAAGACTCACTTGCATTTAATCTTACAACAATCATAACAACTCGAGTCTTCTTTTATTTAAATATAGAATCACCTCCTTCCACATCACTTCTGACTGTACCCATTCTCCTGACTAGATAAGATTCCTCTTCCTGAGTTTTAGGTACCTTGTGCATCTCTCTGTCCTCAGGACCCTGCATCAACACTGTCCCTTCATCTCACCAGACCTGAACCTTCTCCAAGCCCAGGCTGCAGTTTCCACTTTGTATGAGCAGAGCTAACAATGCCTGGCAAAACCTAGCACCCAATAGAACTTTCAAGAGAACTGAAATAATTTAAAGGAGTTACAAGCATTTGCATGTTTTTTAGCTAATTATCATTAAATCTTATAGTGTGGAAAAAAATACAGCTTAGGGTATATGTGGGTTGTTAAGGAAAATTTCTCCTGTGGTTTTAAGGATGAAGATGAACCTGCCTATCTTTTCTGAAAAATATTCTTACCTGTATCTCCCGATTAGAATTCATATTAAAATATGAATGTGAGTGGGCATAGAACGAATAAGGAGGTTTTTTGGATAGTCAGATGGCATTCCCCCTTCAGTTCTGCTGTAATTAATATAGAATATAAAACTCAAAATCCAGACGTTCAGTGATGTGTCGGATAATTCGTGCTGGGATCTATTTTTTCAGTAATGCTTATCTTTCCAAGGGGCACAATTAATTTCTTCAGTAGTCTGTAAATTATTACAGAAATTACAAATCTACTAGAAAATCAATACAACTAATTGTAAATTAATAGATTTCTAAGTGTGAAGGAGCGTGTGATAATGTGGATGAGTTCTTTAAAGAACATGCCAGTTCCAGAGTCAAGGACTCAGGGCTCCAGCTGTTTCATGTGACATTGTCAAGTGTAAACACATTTCTTTCTTTTCCCCAACTCTCCCCCTCCACCCCCTTATTTCCCACTGATTTAGTCTGCCACTGCAGCAAATAACATTTCCATTAACCACCTACTGTTAAATCGCAGAGTAACTATGATAAAAAGAAATTCTAACATGCAAACAAACCAATAGAGTAGCAACTGGGGTTACCGTCTGTATCCAGCATTTTTTATGAGGCCTACTAGTGGTTCAGTGGAAGGAGACCAACACGCAAAGTTAAATAAATTGAGTCTAATAGCGAGGTCCAGAATGTGCATTTCTAACAAGTGCAAATCTGAATAGAGTAAATTTATAATTCTATACTTGACATGTTGAACAATTATATCTGTTGACTTTTATAACAGATTATAACTATTATAACAGATTATAACTATTATAACATGTTGACTATTATATCTGTGCATCCATGAGTTTTAGCATAAGATGCATTATTTTCATGTAAATATCACATCATTGCTAATCAATTTTAGGCAATGATGGACTTGTCAATAAAAAAAGGTCTCTAATTATCGTAATTATATTGACATAATCAGTGAGGATGTATCACCTTCTTGTTCTGCCCTATGCATTTGAATGAATAAAAAAATAATAATAATGTAATTTGATATTTAGTTCTTTAAAATCTATAAAGTGCTTTTGGTTTAGTTTTGGTTTTATAGCCATGAATTAGGGCAGATATAAATATCACTCTACCAGCTCAAGGAAGTTAAGAAACCTACTCAGGATCTACAGCTAACTAGCAGTTAGTATGTTTTCACAGAACTAACAGTCTCATGCCTAGGGATAGGTACATAAGTAGTATTATATTTCAGTATGTAATGTGGTTCTGGAATTGTATGTAGAGTTCAGAGAGCTCAAAGTTTAAGCTCTAGGCTTGCATAATATTGTAAGTAGCACCTGAACCACTGGTGGTTGGGACTGGAGAACTTACAGGAACACTCATCTCAGGCGGAAACAGCAAACAGCAGCATAGGGGCCCACCACACTCGTCCAGGCCTAAATGGGAAGGAAGTCCAAAAGGGAGCGGATGTATGTAAATGTACGGCTGATTGATTTTGCTGTACATTCTATCCATACTATGCAGTAGAAACTTAACACAACATTGGAAGCAACTGTATTCCAATAAAAGTCAATTAAAAATAATAAATACTCATTATGGGACTTCCCAGGTGGTGCTAGTGGTAAAGAACCTGCCTGCCAATGTGGGAGACATAAGAGACATGGGTTTGATCCCTCAAGCAGAAAGATATCCTGCAGTAGGTAATGGCAACCCACTCCAGTATTCTTGCCTGGAAAATCCCATGGACAGAGGAGCCTGGTGGGCTGCAGTCCATAGAGTCAGAAAGAGTCAGACACAACTGAAGTGACTTCGAATGCATACTTGTTATAGAAACTATGTAAAATTAAGAAAATCATACTTTTTAAAAAAAAAGAATTAGAAGTTCTAGCATCCAAAGATAGTGCCTTCTATGTTCCTGTAGGCATAGTTTTTTTCTATCAAATTCAGAATTTTGATTCCTAATTTTTATTTAACATATTAGGATTTCCCATGTTTTCAAAATTCTCTTTTAAGATTTAAGTGACTGCATAATTTTAACAGATACACAAAGAATGTACATGCTCAACTATTCCTTCTTAGAATCCTGCATAAGTGTTCCAGAATTTTCCAGTTAACCATAGTTGTTCTATCTAGAGCAGTCAGTTACATTCAACACTTTGCACCAGTTCCAAAATATTTACTTTGTCCAGTGTCCTAAGCTTTTTCATTTTTTTCAAAGTGTTTTTAACAGAAACTAATGTCTGAGTCAGGGAGTGGAGATTTAAAATTGAAAGTGATCTAGTGCAGCCCACCATTTTCTGTTCTGTGGACACGGGATAACATGGCTTCTCCAAACTCACACATGGTTGACCAAGATTGCCGGAGATCAAGTCTCCTAATGCACCATGTCATTTATGCCAATGAGTCTCAACTCTGTTACACCCAATGGTCCTTTTTAACGTAAATATTTTCTACTTTTCTCTTTCCTATCCTGAAATAAAATTCATGAATGGTATAACTTACTCACATATGTATTTTTAGAACCGACCTAAAAAAATTTAATGTAATGGGAAATAAAAGAAATTATAATAAATGCTATAGCTTTAATGGAAGACCTCATGATGTCAGATGCTCACACCTGTGTGAGCATCCTTCGATCAGCATAAATGTGACACCTACAAACATGGAGACTCACCATAGATGTAACAGCTACAAATGCAGACTAAGACGCTTGTGTTATATTGCAGTTTGTATACAGCCAGTGACATTACACTCATTGATGTGATTTTCTGAACTGGTGAACAAATTTTGGTAAGATTTTACCAAAAAAAAGGTGTAATCATCCTTTGTTATATACAGTACTTGAATTTCTAAAAGAAATCGGTGTTGTTTAAAAGCATTCTAAAGAGAATTTACTTTTGCGTTTGAAACAGTTAGATTCAGGGCTCTGGTAATTATCAGCTGGTTTTCACCTACATAAATGTCCTACAACGCTCGAAATCCCTGTGAGAAACAACTCCTTATTGTGTGGAACTCTCCTGCATGCTGTCAATGATACAGCATCCTTGGCATCTGCCCACTGAATGTCTTAAACTGCCTATCATTTTGACAAGCAAAAATAGTGCCCCCACAAATTTCTAAAAATGCCCTTAGTGGGTGGCGTCAGCTCTCTTTAAGAATTTCTTGTTTAAGGGTATGTTGCCTTCCATTGCTACAAGAAGAACAGAAGAACATTCCAAACAGAGAAATTGGGAGAAAAGTTTTGATCTTCCTGGTGCAGTGGAGTTTTCTTTGTGGTGGTAGTGGTTTAGTCTCTAAGTCGTGTCCGACTCTTGTGACCACATGGACTGCAGCCTGCCAGGCTTCTCTGTCCATGGGATTCTCCAGGCAAGAATACTGGAGTGGGTTGCCATTTCCTTCTGCAGGGGATATTCCCGACCCAGCAATCAAACCCCAATCTCCCACATTGCAGGCAGATTCTTTATGAGGTTGTGTGATCGTTAAGTTTTCTGTTATTTTAAAGCGTGCTCTGGGGATTTTCCAGATGGTGCTACTGGTAAAAAACCCACCTGATAATGCAGGAGACATAAGAGACTCGAGTTTGATCCCTGGGTTGGGAAGATCCCCTGGAGGAGGAAATGGCAACTCACTCCAGTATTCTTGCCTCGAGAATCCCATGGACAGAGGAGCCTGGTGGGCTACAGTCCATCGGGTCACAGAGTCGGACATGACTGAAACAAATTAATAGGCACACACTGGGCACTTTCCTAGTGGTCTAGTTGTTAAAACTCAGCTTCCACTACAAGGGGTGTGGTTTGGATCCTGGTCAGAGAACTAAGACCCCACATGCTGCATGGTGTGGCCAAAAAATAAAATAATTTTTTTCATTTATTTTTATTAGTTGGAGGCTAATTACTTTACAACATTGTAGTGGTTTTTGCCATACATTGACATGAATCAGCCATGGATTTACATGTGTTCCCCATCCTGATCCCCCCTCCCACCTCCCTCCCCATCCCATCCCTCTGGGTCTTCCCAGTGCACCAGCCCTGAGCACTTGTCTTATGCATCCAACCTGGGCTGGCGATCTATTTCACCCTTGATAATATACATGTTTCAATGCTATTCTCTCAAATCATCCCACCCTCGCCTTCTCCCACAGAGTCCAAAAGTCTGTTCTATACACCTGTGTCTCTTTTTCTGTCCTGCATATAGGGTTATCGTTACCATCTTTTTAAATTCCATATATATGCGTTAGTATACTGTATTGGTGTTTATCTTTCTGGCTTACTTCACTCTGTAATTTTTTTAATTAAAAAAAATTAACTGTGCTCTGTGGTGGTGAATATGGACACTGGATTGGGGTTGTGAAAAGATGGTCTGATACTCTCATTTCTCCCCTAAAATAATATCTCTCCTCACTCAGCCCCCCTTCCACACACACCTCACACATAACTTTTAACATGTTTACTTCATGTTTATACTCATGTTGTCTTCATTTTTCAAAATTATTCACTAGATCTTTGCCCTATCTTTGCATAAACCTCAGTCCAGTAGTGTACAGATCCAAATTCAGGTTTTGCCTGATAATCTTGACCCTAAGAATAATTCTCTAGCTACATTCCAAACCAGAGAGTTGGGTTTCAAAAGGAACATTCTAGAAATGAACATTTGGGCTGTTTGAATCTTACTGACAAATGCATTTCTTTCTTTGATGCCATGCGTTTTGGAATAAGAAATGACAAAAATCACTAATTCATATTTAATTTGCAGAATGTCTTAAAAATATTTGTTGTGCTGCAGAGCAAGGAAACATGCTGCTTGTCTGTTCTTTCTGATAAGAACATTCTTCTTTGAATTGCAATTTTACTATGTATTTATCCTTATTATTCAAGAGCCTGTGGCAATCAGTGAGAAGAATGTCTGCATCTCTGGTTTTATAGAAATTTGTGTATCAAAAATCTGCCATAATGTAGTGCTATATCAAATAGGAATATACAGTTCAGAAGGCATTGTATATTCTTAGCATTTTCGAGTGGAAAGAAACCAAAGCACTGTTTTGTTCTGGGTTCTCAATGTTTTCCAAAGAAATCTTCCATATCTCTCTTTCATTTCTACTTGACATAAAGAAAGATAGAGATGTTATGGTGTAATACTTTCTTGTATAATAGTGTTGGATTAGCCTCTTCTGTAGTGCTTAAAGCACTTTTCTGCTTCCTCATTTTATCATATTCAGCAAATTTGTGGAGCAGGACAAGACAAGCATTATTCCTATATTACAAGTAAGCACACTTAAATTTAAAAGACAAGAAGAAATTGGAAATATTAATAAGTGTGTGCATGCATGCTAAGTCGCTTCAGTTGTATCCAACTCTTTTTGACCCTCTGGACTGTAGCTTGCCAGGCTCCTCTGTCCATGGGATTCACCAGGCAAGAATACTGGAATGGGTTGCCATACCCCGCTCTGGGGGATCTTTCTGACCTAGAGATGGAAGCCATGTCTCTTACGTCTCCTGCATTGGCAGGCGGGCTCTTTACCACTAGCACCATCAAAAATATAAACGAGGGCCTGCACCCAACTACTTCACAGAAGAGGGAGCTTAGTAGGGAGCTGGGTCCTAGAGTAGCTGACTAGGGACAGCCAGGATGTCCCTGCTGCCACCTGACTCACATACAAGGAAGTCAAGCCGTGGCTTGCAGGACCCTGGGATCTCAACTTGACTCAAAGGTACTCGTGTACCTCACAGCATGGCATGCAGGCATGCCATTAAAAATCGCTTAGGGAAACTTTACTTCTTCCTCAGCAAACAGTTTCAAGGATAATGTTCTTTTAGTTTGTGTGTGCTCAGTTGTGTCCAACTCTTTGTGACACTATGAACTGTAACCCTCCAGGCTCCTCTGTCCATGGGATTTTTCAGGCAAGAATACTGGAGTGGGCTGCCATTCCCTTCTCCAAGGGATATTCCCCACCTACGGATCAAACCTATGTCTCTTGTGTCTCCTGCACTACAGGCGAATTCTTGACCTCTGAGGCATCAGGGAAGCCCAATGTATTTTAACTCAGGCAAATGTTAAAATTTCTGTCTCTCCCCCTACTCCCCCCCTTTTTTTTCTTTCTTCCTGTGCATATATACCTGTGTGTGGGGTCAGGAAATGAAATTATAGTGTTGCTAAATGTTAAGAAACATACTAGCTACAGCTAACTTGTGACTGAGTGTTTCCCCTTCCCTCCATGTTTACTGCACATACCCAGATAGTTGCTGGTGGGAGGAAAGAGTGGTTTGCCCACTGAATATTATCTGAGTAACTATTCAGTGGCTGATGCACTTTTTAAAAACTGTGATGAGTTGATTTCTGTATCAAAATCATTGTGATTATGCAAAATTACCATCTTAAATAACACATTAAAGAGAAATGAAATCCATCACTTTTTTTTTTTTTTTTTTTTACATTTCCAATGAGGAAAAAGGCAAGCAAAATAGCAACCAGCTTGGTGTTATTGAGCTTTTTCAGTTTAACTTTGACTTTTCAGTTTATCTTTGACCAAACGCAGAGCCGCTCGATATTTTACACATTTGCTTCAGACAACTTCCTCCCTCCCAACAGTGTGGATAAAACCCCATCACAGGATAGGAGATTGAGAAGCCTCAGTGATCACCAGAGACAAGAGATTTGACAAGCTATAGTCATGGTCTAACTCACCAGAACAATGAGTAGGACTGTGAACATCAAGTCATGCAATTGGATTAGGAAAGAAAAGTGATGGCCGACCAGACATAGCAAGCACATGGTGTCTGCCAGATGAGAAGAGAATAAAGCAAGGGTCTTGGGGACCTGCTGGGAAAATAGGAAAAAGATATGAGATAATTGGATTATAGAAGAGAGATACCAGTTAAGGAACTTTCAATGCCCTGTGGGAATTTAAACACAGGGCATTGCTAATCCACTGTACTAAATATTGGCTGATTTACCTACCAGTGTTGTATTTAGGATGGAAACTGGCAGGCCAGAGAGTAGGGAGCGGGGGTCCACCCTTCCTTGCTGTGTAACCCTGGGCTAGTGCCTTTGTTCCTCCCTGCGTCCGTGTTCTCTTTTGCAAAAAATAGACTGGAATGTTTCAGAAGCCCCTTTTAATTCTAAACATTCAAAAATTCTGTGATATCTCAAAATAACCTAGAGTAATGCAAATGTCACTTTTTGGTAGCCAGCATTCAAAACAACCAAAATAGCAAAGACTGCCTACAAGCGCCAGCCAGTGTTACCGTGAGCCCAATCAGACACATTTATCACTAAGCAAAGAAAAATGCATCTGATCTATTGTGCAGAAATCAGACCATCCCAAGGAAGAAAAATGTGTCAAAAGGTACTGGCTTATGTGCTGAAATAGGAAATATTGTTCTAGTTTCAGGTGACCTTTCATAGCAGGATCATTCACTTGCTGGTTACTCTGTCAAGTAACTTACTACTGCCCTTTAAAGGTCATTGCCATGGGTGTGCCCCTGGGCACTTCCTAATATATGTCTCTGATTTACTTCTTCCTCCTGAAATACACCCAATAATAAAGCATGCCCCCCTCAACACTCTGAGTTGGTGGGAAACATATTTCCCCATTGTAAACATTATTGCTTTTAAACATATTGGTGGAGGTGGGGGAGGGAAGGAAGGACACTTCATTCAAAACCTTTGTAATCTATACTGATTAGGGAAGTCAAAAGCAGCCCCCACTGGTACGGCAGGGGAACTCTTTTCTTGTCTGCTATAAAAGCACATGTAGGATTTGCTTGCCAGACACTCTGTGTGTGTGTGTGTTTGTGCGCTAGTCTCTCAGTTGTGTCCAACATTCTGTGACCCCGTGGACTGGAACCTGCCAGGCTTCTCTGTCCATGGGATTTTTCAGGCAAGAGTACTGGAATGGGTTGCCATTTCCTACTTCAGGGGTTCTTCCGGACCCAGGGATCAAACCCAGGTCTCTTGCATCTCCTGCATTGGCAAACAGATTCTTTTACCGCTGTGCCACCTGGGAAGCCCTCGTGTGTATATAAACTCAGCTCCTGGTAAGCCTCGTCTTCAATCTTTTCTGGTTCAAGGTGCTAGTCCTAGAGAGGCCAAGTCATACTGAGTTCTGATTTCTTAATAAAAAGGCTAGGACTCCATGACTGGAAACACTCATTACGGGGAGGGGTACCTGGGGCAGGCCCAATGGCAGGTGGGGAAAATAAGACGGACAGGACAGGATGCCCAGTAGACCTGCCTAAAGCCAAGCTACTCGACTGAAGCTTCTTAAGAGCCCACAGGAGTAGTCCTATGACCATAGGTAGGTTTGCTCCCAGTTAGGGAGCTAGGGGGACTGGAGCAGTTAGCTCATTAGGAAGACATATAAAATATTTGGCAAATTACCCCTTTAGTAAATGTGGTACTACCTGGTTTCCCAAGTTACAAGTCAGCCCTCATGGATTATTTCAAAAGTGACTAACAGGCAACTTTACCTTTGACCTATGGCTACAGCTAGTAATATGAAGCAGTAGAGAAGGAAAAATTAAACCAACATGTTTCATAGTTAAGGTTGTATCTTATGAAATATAATTCATACCTATTATCACCTGAATTAGTCTCTTGGTACCATGTCTCTTGAAGCAGAATTTTTAAATATTTTCATTTTCATGAATAAGTTTCTGTTGTTTTTTTTTAAGAAAGTTTTTTTTTTCTTCATGTAAAGCCATTCTCTTTTCATGAAATTTTGTTTTAAAGGGGAAGGGATATTGAATTTCAAACCACAAGAGAAGGTTCTAGAATGGCCTGCACTGCCACCTAGGTGACTTTGGCAAACAATTCCTGGGTCTTATGTGATTGTCCTTTGTAAACCAGGGGGAAGCAAGTCACTCAGATGCTTACCTAATTTTACGAGACAGTCATAGCCTAGAAAACTGTATCCCAGAATGAGACCACATTGACAATCCCAGGGCCAAACTCAGGTCTTCCCACAGAGTTGAGGAATTTATTAATAGAAGGTGTGGGGAACCAATAAAAAGTCTATAAAATTAAAAATCTGAAAAGTCTGTGAGGATTTTCCCCAGCTTTCTTTCCCTACACCACTGCAGACACTTGCTGCAGACACAGTTACTAGTGTTATATTGGCTTGGCCAACCGATAGTCCTACTCAAATCGGGAGCTGGGAAAGTCAGTTCCACCAATGCTGAGAGAAAGAGTATAGGCAGATTAAAGTCATAGTTACTAGTAGTTCCTCTGTGCAGTAGAAGAGAAATCTTTCCTGCAGATATTTGGGGCAGAGTTTGAAAGGCCCTTGTGTCATCATCTTACCCAGCTTATTCTCCCTTAGTCTGACCATGTCCATCACAGCAAAAGTTAAATCAGGGAAATGAGATAACTTTTTAGCAGAATCATCATACGCAAAGACAGGAAAGTGCCAGCCTGCCTAGGGGGAAAGCAACGCGTTGCCCTCCGATTTACTGCTCCGTCTTTCATTCAGCACAATCAGCTTTCATGCCCAAATAATTTTGGAAAAATTTTTGTTTTGCCTTGTTTCTGTCTGTTTTTTGGCCTCACTGCATGGCATGTGGGATCTTAATTTCCCACCAGGGGCGAAACCTGCACCCCCTGCAATGTAACCACTGGACCACCAGGGAAGTCCCTGGAAGGAATTTATTCATTTAGGCTAATATATTCCTGGGTCTTTGGAAAAGTACTTTACCTTTGAGTCTTCAGAGCAGATGGCATGGGTGTTGACAGAAACTGTGTAGGTTTGTATGTATGTGATGCTGGGTTGAGGGGAGAAAAAGAGACAGATATGGAGTTAACAAAAATTAAATCCTACTTGCCAGGGACATGAACACAGGCCGGAGGATAGAATTAGTAGTCATGATCCTGGGAACTCAACAGCTGACCCTCAACAACCGGCAGGTTAATATTACCAACCCACCTGTGTCTCTGCCATTTACCCTTATCAGACAAAGAAACAATATTTAAGAGTTATTGCAGGTAATAATATTTAAAGCCTTCAACTAACCCCCCAGGTGTCTTTTATTTTGAAATTCAGTCAGCTACATTCCAGGAGAAGAATCTTAGTGATTGAGAGGTGTTGTTAAAATGGGACTGTCTGTAGGTTTCCTGGTCCAAGTCACTGAAATAAGCAGACCAGCTGAGGATGTTCTAAAAGTCCACACAGCTGGGGGAGGGAGAGGGTGGGATGAATGAAGAGAGCAGCATGGAAACATATACATTACCATATGTTAAATCGCTAGCTAGTGGGAATTTGTTGTATGACTCAGGGAACTCAAACCGGGCCTCTGTGATAACCTAGAGGGGTGGGATGGGATGAGAGGTGGGAGCGAGATTCGAGAGGGAGGGGACATGTGTATGCTTATGGCTGATGCGTGTTGATGTATGGCAGAAACCAACACAATATTGTAAAGCAATTATCTTTCGATTAAAAATATTTTTTAAAAAAGAAAAGGTTTAGGGAGATGCTATTTCCTTAGAGTTGGAAGCAGGAAGAGTTGATCATTATTTAGCAATAAAGAGGCAGGACTCAATAGAAGAAAAATATTGCACCCCAGTCAACTTTGGTTCAGACCAAAGTCTGCAGGGGCCTTAGGAAGTTCCTTCAGACAAGCATCATGTGATATTATTAATAACCAGAGAGCTAATCTATCCTGATTGCAGGATTAAGTGGGTCAAATGTCTATAGAAGAATATGAAATCACATCATAGATTTAGGAAGGTTTTATATTGTTGTGTCTTTATTTTTAGGTTGGATATTGCCTAGGACTTCTCTCAGGTACTTAAATAGACCTTGATTTTTAAACCAAGATTTAGAATGTGTATATGCATGCACACACATACACAGCCCTCCTAGGGACTAAGACTTTACATTCCCTAAGACACTTTAACAGATGGGAATTTTTCAGTGGGAAAATTCATGGCTGGTTAATTTGAGTCATTTATGAATAATAGTAGAGCTTCAAGCGAAGTAAAAATTCTTTGTAATTCAAGAGGTGATTGAGTCTTCAATGAGCCTATGCCTTGTGTTCAACTTCTAGGAAATACTGGCTTAAAGAAGATGAGTCTATTTTAGGAAGTGTGTGAGGAGGAGTGAATCCGTTATATCCATCACTAATCTGTGCTAAGCAAAGCTACAGTCCCTCAGTTTTTCTCTCTAGTTGTTTTGAAGACTATGGGAAAGAAACATTTTTTAGTCAATACTTTTATGACTAAATTAAATAATTTTTGTTTTTACTGACAGCACGATTAATCAAAGGGAAAGCAGACAATGCTTTTCACTTATTCAATTGCTGTTTATTGAGCACTTCCTTGGTACTGGCTACTGTATCAGATAGTAGGCACTCAATGGAAATTTAGATACAAACTCTGCCCTCATAGAGTTTATAGAGTAGTAGAAGAGACTGACTAGTAACCAGACAATTGCATGCAGTGTGATAATCGATAACCTGACTCCCGTTGTCTGAGAACAGCTCCCCTAAGCACAGGAGTGGACCTCAACAGCTCTGTGTTCTTTACCCATCATGATCATCCCAAGGAGGGATGTTCAGTTTTAGCTGGCAAGGTAGAATCTCTTTCTTGTCTTTCAGAATTGTGGTTGAGAAATGCTAGTGTATCAGGGTGGATTGCTTGAACTGGATAAATAAAATCTAGGGCCATAAGGATCTTCCCTGGTGGCTCAGTGGTAAAGAATCCACCGGCAATGCAGGAGCCACAGAAGACTCAGGTTCAATCCCTGGGTCAGGAAGATCCCCTGGAGGAGGACATAGCAACCCACTCCAGTATTCTTGCCTGGAGAAATCCCATGGACAGAGGAGCCTGGTGGGCTACAGTCTATAGGGTTGCAAAGAGTCGGACACGACTGAAGTGACTGAGCATGCATGCATGCAGGGCCACGAGAGAAGAGGTGTTTTATCTGGCATGGAGCTGCCTAACAGAAAAAGAGTGGCAGGAGATTGCCACACTCTGAAAAGAGGAAAAGAGGGAGACGGAGCCATCAGTAGCCCCGTTTTCTGATGGCTTCCCCGTCATTGAATTGGCTCTCACCTTTCTTGAAGCCTAAGTTTTTCAAATATGCTTTTGGGTTTCATGAGATACCCCAGCACATTTTTCCAATAATTTTTAGCTTGCTTTATTTAAAATGGGACTCCATTGATTATTACCAAAAGTGTCTGGACTAAGACATGTTCATAAAGCAATTAGAATATGATGTGATGGGATCACCTAGGAAAGAACTAACTCAGTTTTATGGGAATCTGGAAGGGTTCCCAAGAGAAGTGATATCTGAGTGGAGTTCTAAAGAAAGAGTAAAAATTAGCCAGGCAGAGAGCAGGTGGGAACAGGCAGAGCGAGTAGCTTGTGCAGAACCCAGAGGTTGGGTAACTTGGCACAGTTTAGGAGCTACAGAGGTTCTCTGTGGGGGAAGCACTGGCAGGGTGCTGTGTAGCTTTGTGGGAGGCAAGGATCAGTGTCAAGAGATGAGGCTGGAGAAGTCAACAGGCCCCATCCACACTCAGTAAAAGGCCCTTACACAAGGGCGTGGACTCCAGGAGTGGAAGCCACCTTAAGGTCTGCTCACCACAGACACCCTGGACCGTATTCAGTCTGGTTGCAAAAGAAAAGTTGGCCACAGAGCATCTTCTCTGGCTCAAGCCACTGTTCTATAATGAAGGGACTTTGATCTTGGTAAAATTCTAGAAACTGAAGTCTACCGGGAAATATTTATGCAATATCAACCAATATCGTCTATTCTGCTTTTCCATAGATGTCGTATTTGCTGTGTCTTGTGATCAAAGGTGACATTATGATTAGAAAGTGTACAATTAATTAAATTATGCCAGAACATGTTCAGAGGACTTCTGAAAACAAATGTTCAAAGTTGGCAGTGTCTCTCCTGAATGCTTAGTAACTGAGACATCTTAAAGTCTTGTTTCTCCAACTCACTGTGCTGTGTGTTATTTTTCTCTTCGTTAGGTTTATCTGTAGAGTTTATACAGATACAAATAGAGACGGTCCCCACCTGTGTTTAGTGTGGTTTATGTGATGTGTAACACACCATCAGGGAGTTTAGGTCTCTATTACATGCCATCTGGTGATTCAGTGATATGTATGTGAATAAACAGTGACTCTGCTGTTTAACTACTTAGTATGTGCATTTAATTAAGTGCACAAATTCCTACAGGCATGTGGTTAAAGGAGCTTTGGCAGATTTCCCCTCCAGAGGGCTTGGCACTATGTAGCTGAAACTCTCACTGGCATTGGAATTCCAAACATGCCTGCATTTGCAACAATAAGTAGTGCTTTAATATCATCCAGGCCTTTATCATCTCACATTTCAGTTTATAGCCCAAGCAGTTTAATAACTCACACTGAAACAGAGTCTGGTTATTTTAGATGTGCTGTGTCTGTCTGCTTCATACAAAATTATCAGTTATGAACCCCCAAAAAGGGGTGACAAAGGCAACCTAATGACATGGTATTTAAAAATAAAAACCTACCAAAATAAAATGTCTTTTTCTAAAATGTGTTGACCGAAACAGGGTACTTTGGAATTGCAAGTGTTTCAGACTAAAATTGATTGTGTGTGTGTGTGTGTGTGTGTGCGCGCGCATTTTTTAAATGGGCACTTTTACCAGTAGATAGTATTGAATCCCATTTGAAGTGGTACAGGGGGACGGGAAGAAGGACCAGGAAGAAGCTGGACCACCTCCAGCTCTCACATCTTCTCTGATTTGGGAAGAACAGATATTTCCTAGACCTCAGTTTAGCTCTGACAATCATATTCCCCGAAAAAATGCAAAGTAAAAGCAAATATAAACAAGCTGTGATAGAATGTCCCATTTGACTTGATCTTTAGACATCAAGACATCTGGTGACTAAATGCTTTGCTTAACTTCTCAGTAACTTGTCTGTGATTAACAAAGGGCGTGGGGGGCAGATTGGAGTGCAAGAAAGCCCCTCCGGGTATGAGCATCTGAGGAGGTCCGTGTGGAAGCGGCAGGAACACCATGTCTTCCAAACGGGCAGGTATTGATCTGTCTGTTGTTGGCTAAGAGCTCCCTGTGGGAAGGCTGCAGCAGCAGCTGTGGGCGTGTAACCATGGCGTGTTAAGGGGCTTGCTGAACAACTCCCCAATTAAGCCAGAGAAGGAAGAGACGGTGGATTTATCTTTCTCTCTGGCAGAGGACGATGGGTTGGAGATAAAAAAACTTCTTGTCTAGGGAAAGAGAGAGACATTGTCATGTAAACTACATCACTTAAAAATATATATATGATGCTTATTGTATTCCCAGTGCTTCTTTTCTATTGTATCTTCTTTCTGGAGACCATGAATCCCAGAACACATACCTAAGGGCTTTATAGACAGTTCAGGAGTTGAGAAACACTGTATCTTTTAAAGTAGCAGTCTCCAATCTTTTTGGCACCAAAAACTGATTTCCTGGAAGACGGTTTTTCCACAGATGGGGGATGGGAGTGATTCACACACATTACACTTATTGTGCACTTTATTTCTATTATTATTACATCAGATCATCAGGTATTAGATGCCAGAGGTGAGGTTGGGGACCCCTGTGTTAGCACATCATTGTATCTGATAGGAAGTGTTCAGATAATACTCAAATACCAAATTTTGTCCCTTAGAATATCAGCTGTTTTTTCCCCCTTAACTCGTGTCCTTTTTCTGCTTACTACCAGGAAAGTAGTAAATATAATGTCTGTATTTGCTGGTCCATGACCTAACCTCACACAGCTCAGACTTTCACCTCCATCACCTTCTTGGAAGTTCCCTTAATCGTGGAAACCCACTTCTTCCCTCTCTAGTCATTCTTGGTCACTCTGCATATTGGACTCCACAACTGCTCCTCCTCCTGAAAAACCTTTCCCCTGGGCTCCAAGGACAAGGCAGGCCTCATGCATCTCTTGTGCATGTACATGTGTACATGTGTGCTCAGTCTTGTCCAATTCTTTGCGAACCAATGGACTTCAGCCCACAAAGCTCCTCAGTCCATGAGATTCTCCAGGCAAGAGTACTGGAGTGGGTTGCCATGCCCTCCTCCAGGGGATCTTCCCAACCCAACTATCAAACCCACGTCTCTTATGTCTCCTGCATTAGCAGGCGGGTTCTTTACCACTAGTGCCACACGGGAAGCTCCATACATCTCTTGCTGCTGCTGCTGCTGCTGCTAAGTCACTTCAGTTGTGTCAGATTCTGTGTGACCCCATAGACGGCAGCCCACCCGGCAGCCCACCAGGCACCCCCGTCCCTGGGATTCTCCAGGTAAGAACGCTGGAGTGGGCTGCCATTTCCTTCTCCAATGCATGGAAAGTGAAAAGTAGAAGTGAAGTCGCTCAGTCGTGTCCGACTCTTTGCGACCCCATGGACTGCAGCCTACCAGGCTCCTCCGTCCATGGGATTTTCCAGGCAAGAGCATACATCTCTTACTCACCTCAAAACCTGGTTAATTTGGATGCCTTTCTCCTATTGGTTAAGTTTATGGCTTTCCCTGGGGTCTCTTCTTTTCCCTGGACCTTCATCATCTCATCTGCTCTCCTGAAACTATAGCCATGTTTTCAGAAATTCAATCTCATCCTCTCACTTGCTCCCCTGAGCCCCCTTTCTATCCCCTGAGCATACAGTTGGTGCCTAATACTCTGCATATGTAGAAACTGAACTCATCTCGATGCAGGTCTCCCTTCTCATCACACTGGCTCAAACCCTAGTTGTTTGTCTCTTTTCCCTGACTTTCTGATTGCCCAGAGGCCATGAGGACTCCTGATTGACAGAAGGCGTGAGGCCAGACCTCACGCTCCTTTCCAGTGACCTGGTGCAGAACATGGGGATGCCAAGGATCACTCCCTTCCTGGGAGAGGCTAAAGGAGCCTCAGTGACTTTGCCAGATCTTTCTGAGGCTGCAGTCTAAGCACCTCCCACCCAACCGCCCCTCCCTTGCTCCTCCCCTTGGGGTCAGACAGTGGTCATGATCTCCCAGCCTCCCTAGACTTTCTCCCCAGACCCTTCCTCCCAGGCGTTTCCTCTCACAAATCCTTGCATGTTTAGTCCTGTCTTGGCATTTGATTCTCAGAGGATCCAAACTCATACACATTCCTATCCAGATGGACTACAGAGTATCTTCGTAATGATTCTTACAGATATTTTTTCCTTTCTATTCCACAAATCTATATGAATTTCTTAGGACTGCTAGCACAAACTGTGCCTTGAACAATGGAAATTTATTGTCTCACAGTTCTGGAGGCTGGAAATCTGAAATCAAAGTGTCAGTAGGTTTGGGTGTTTGGTGGGGGAGGAACCCTGAGGAAGCATCTGCTCCAGGTTTCTTCTTGGTTCTAGTGACAGCCAGCAATTCCTGGCATCTCTTAGGCTTGTCAATATTTTCTCACTTGATAACCAATTAGCACTGAAATTAGAAAGTTCATATAAATTGTAAATGTTCTGCACTTTGAATAACTTGACAATAAAGATGTTTTGAATCAGAGTTAACCTAAAATCATAAAAACCTATGCTGCATGATCACTGAGCTTTGGGATCCAATAAGCTATCATTATCGCTTCTTCCTAGAAAACTTTGAACATACTCTCAAACCACTGGTTCAATCTAGGTATGCAGGCTGGGGATGGTCCAGGTCTGGTTAAGGGCATAACTCTTGGTGGCTCAGACAGTGAAGAGTCCACCTGCAATGCAGGAGACCTGGGTTCGATCCCTGGGTCAGGAAGATCCCCTGGAGGAGGGCATGGTAACCCACTCCAGTATTCTTGCCTGGAGAATCCCCGTGGACAGAGGAGCCCGGGGGGGCTACAGTCATGGGGTCACAGAGGCAGACACGACTGAGCGACTAAGCACAGCATGGCCCTCCCTTCCATAGCCTGTTACGGGTTCACGGCAAAGCACTCTTGATGCCCAGTTCCCTGACAATCCTTTGCTCTTCGTGGACGCAACTGAAGACTGTGTTTTCACTCCTTTCAGATTCTTGTTACCATCTTCCGCTTTGTGCTTGCCTGTGGGTATATGTCAGTGACTTGGGGCAAAATGAGCTCACAGGAGATTTTACAACATGGTAGTGTCTTGTTGAAGTCACTTCTCATCCAATTCCCTTTATGTCATAAATAAATTAAAACTTGGCTTGAAAAGCCTAATAATGTTCACTGAGAAAATCCAGGCAGTAAAGAGGATGGGACAATCTAAGAACTGCTATAATTATCTTTAGGTGATAACATCTTAATCTCTACTCCTTTCTTCTTTCCTAGGTAAGTGATGTTTTCTCTTCGTTGCTTCAGGGAGTGGTGATTTGTCTGGTAAGTGTTTATTTTATTGTGCCGCATGCTGTTGCTTCAAAGCTGCATGTGAATTGCCTGAGAGAACCAAATAGCAAACCTGAACACGTGCGGGGGCTTTGGACATGCTTTACATTGAATGTGCTGGTATGTGTTCAATCTTTTTTAGATTAAAGTTTTACCCTGAGATCTTACTTTGGAGTTCTGTCATAGCATACATTGTTTTCCAGTCTGGAGAAGGGCCCAAGAGTTGACTGAGTGTGGGTGAAAACTTGGCTTTTACAAATTATTTTTGTGTGATTTTCTTTTCTTTTTTTTTTTTATTTGTTTTTACTTCTTTCTGCCTTTATTGAATATTTTTTGACTGCCTTCCATTCAGATTTTGATAAAATATAAAACTCCACATAGAGGCATTTTGTTTAAGTTTTTGCTTGTGTTGTCTCATGTTATTATAGTCTTTCAGTTTAATTGTTGCTAAGAACCTCCTTAATCTGGCATCTTCCAGTAAAACAGTTCTTTCCTCTGTAGTGTATTGAATGGTCCACGGGTACTCTGCACAATGTGGTGATTAAATCCTACTTTTCGAAAGCACTTTTATTAAGTTACTGGAATTGATATGTCCCTACCTTTTCTCGTGATTCTGACACAGACACGTTATTTTACAGATGTCCTTCCATAAGCTAGTTACGGAGAGTGTTGTTTTTCTAGGTATGTTGTTAATGCCAAGATTTTGCCTTTAAAAGAATGGCTGAGGAAGAATCCAGAAGGGAAATGAGTAACGGGAGAAAGAACAAGCATCCTTTGATTTGTAAATCAGATATCATAGTAGAATATACACAACATCTGATGGTTTTATTTTAGTTTTATGATAGTTGACTTCCACTCTGAGATAGCAAGGAAAACGCTGGACTGCATCGTCTGTTGCATTTAATTTGGGAAATTAGGGCTTTCTGTGTCTAACATGTACTTGATTTTCTTATTAGCTATTGGTTCAGGTTATTGGTTTTGTTAGAAGTTGTTGTTGCTGTTGTCTAGTTGTCGTGTTTGACTCTTTGTGACCCTATTGTTAGAAGCAGTTGTGCCTTGAAGACAGTCGATTTGGTTCCACTATATTCTGTTATCTACTCCTTCACATTGTTTATTTAAAATGTCTTGCTTTTATATTAATTAATGAACTGAGATATGTATGTTGCTTAAACAGCATTTTATTTAAGCATTTAGGTTTATCTGATTTTTGGCTTTTGATAATCTCATCTTAAATATGTTTGACTTGTGTTTATGTGTGTTTAATAGAACGTGTTTGAAGAAGGGTACCCAGAGGTGAACTAAATTGCTCTTGAAACATTTAAAAGACTGTAGATGTTGCTTTAAATAACCTGTATGGGATGTTGACCCCATGCTGTTTTCAGTCTGGCAACAGAATTTTTCTATTAAAGGTTCTGGATTAAAAAGATCAGAAAACAGGAGACAGAAAGATGGAAGGGTGAGGAAGGTTAGATTTCAAACTTGCATAGGCCATTCCCCAGACTTTGAAGCGTCGCAGAGACCCACAGACATGTGAACCAAGACATTATTTGAACAGCTTGCTTAACAACGGGCTGAATGGTGAACCACATTTTAAATTGACAAAGTTAGCCCATGCTGGGAGTTTTTATTCTTTGCCTTTTGACCTTATTGGATGCCATAAATGAAATATGGTGGTATAGGTTTGAAAAGGCCTGAGCTTCTTATTTACACACTCCTGTGCTGGGGGGAAAAAATACAAGAGTGAACAAATACATTATATTTAACTCTACCCCTTAACTCAGGCAACAGTAATATAAAGACACTTTGTTTCCAGTGTATAACCCCATTTTGGAATGAGAGCTTCTTTTGTTATTTTTAAATTCTTCTCATTTTATTCAGGTAAGCCACCCAGAAAGGTCAAATCTGGAGAAGTCGCTGAGTTTTCTTTTCACTATAAAGAGAACCTGCAAATATCTTGCTTGAGACAAAGTCTATTTTAACTTGGCTTCATGATTTATATTATATGTCTTTTATGAACATTTTCCACTTTGAAATAAGAGGTACTAGAGTTTCTGTCAATGAATATGTCCAAGATGTCATTATTTTTCTTATTGAAAAATGCCAGCTATCTGTAACATATTATGACCATAATGAATTTCCACTGTTGGGTAAAAGTAACTATGATTATGTGAGTGATAATTGCGCAACACTCATTTCTATGTTGATTGAAAATTCTCTTCTGGCACTATAAGCTAAGAGATACTATACCTCTTCAACATGGAATGCTTAATTATGCTAGGTACATTCTGTAATAGAAAATTTATTGTATAATCCAAATATGATCAATATGTATAGAATTGGGCAGAATTATGAAAAAGCATAATAATTAATATCGTTGCTGTATGTGTAAGTACTATGCTTATAATATATAGTAAACTATAGAAATATAATGTGTCCTTGTCCTCATGAAGCTATATTTTCAAAAGCAGACACAAGACATTACTAGCTTTAAAAAAGATAGACAACAATACAAAATAGAATATGAAACATGGTATAGAAAACAAGTGTCTTAGGACAATGAAAGGTGCTGAAAATTTGCACATAGTTAGCTATGCCAAGAAAACCCTAGTTTATTTTTCTAAGACTAGTCTGATCATTTTGAACTCTTACCATACCAGGTAGAGGGCATTTCAGACTCGCCAGTTAACATGTCTCAACCTCTTCTCATTTGAGCAGTCTTAGATAAGTAGGTGAAATTCAACGTCCTATAGGTTCTGGCCCAGGTAATACCTGCTGTTTCTACCCCAACCATCACCCTTAGCATGGTTGGGTGTGTAGGGGGCTTGAGGCATTGTCTCTTGGTATCTTGCTGGCTCACAGGTGGCACTGGCTGGGTCCCACTGAATTGTGTCTCGGTGTGTGTGTGGCAGACAGGCTGCTGCTGTGAACTGTGGTTTTTGCCTTTGGGGGCTTGGCATATCCTCCTGAGGTCTAGCTGACTCACGGTTGACCCCTAACTGGTCTGATCACTCAGTAGCCAGAGTGCAGGGATGGTTTGAGCTGGAGATGTCTCAGTCAGCGCCATCAGCTGCCTTCGCCACTTTTCTGATGGAGCACAGTGGAACTTTGGAATATCTTCCCAAAGGTACCCAGGTTACTTGGATTCCCTCATTGTATCCAACCATTTGGACCTCCCAGGTTGTTCCAGGCACCCTGAGAAATTGTCTGTCCCCCAAAACCCATATAGGAAGCAAGATTAAAGCCTCTGTACCCTCAGCACACTCTCATCCAATCTAACACATTTTATGTGCTGGGATTTTGAAATAAAGAAAGAAAATCAAGACATCTTTCTCTGCTTCCCTTACCTCCACAACTTTCTCTTCCACAGACCTGCAGTGGTGTTCTACCTTCTTACCATTACACTGAGTTCTCTCTACCTCTGGTATATAATAAATTCTTAGATCTAGTAGCCAGGCTTGGCTCTCAACATGCCAAGTGAGAGTGAATGGGACTGTAAACAACTCTTCCCTTTATCATTTCTGACCTTCATGACTGTTGACTCAAGACTTGATTTTGGTCATCAGAAGCTGAGTGTTATTCTTTCTTTTCTTCCTCTTCCCCGTCCTTGCTTTTTTCCTTTCATTCCTACTAAAGCAGCTCTAATGACTTCCATACGTTACACAGGTTATTGCTTCAGGCTCACTAGTGAGCAAATTATATATATAGAAATGCAAATAAGGAAAGCATGTTAAATGTGTCTACCATAAAGAAAAAACAAACAACAGTGAAATAAGAGGGAGAGGTGAAAAAAAATGCATCTTCCATATTGTGTCCCCTGCAAGGAGATTGGTACAGGTTCAGCAAGATTATATGTTTGATAAACAAAGGAAATATTAGACATCATTTATTATTGGACACTTTGTGTTAGGAGCATCTAGAGGGAGTGAGCCTAGAATGAAGGGGAATTTGATTGGTTGGCCAAGGGTGTCAACCATACACAACCACATTTTCAAGGTGATTTTAGCAAAACAGTAGTCCAGTGAGATGTTTCAAGAGATACAGAACCAATCTATCTTAGGTGGCTACATACCATGTATCCCCCTTGGAGACTTGTAATATATGTCAGCATGTTAATATTTCAGATAATTCCTGCCGTGTAAGGGACGCATGTCACATCATTTAACCCCTGTTGCACATATTTACATAATAATAGCAACCCAGAAAACGCTCTTTGACAACCACTGCTCAGGTACAATGATGAAGCTGGGAATAGTTTTTGGTGGGAACTAATGTAAGGAGAAGAGGGCTTTAGCAACTTCATTCCATTTTTATTGAGGACTTACTGTGTCCAAGGCATCCTGAAGTTAATCAGCCCAAAAAGTGTCAAATTGATTCTTGGGGATTTAGAATTTCTCAAAATTGCCACCTTTCTATAGAAGAAGTATGAAATATTAACAGTTTGCTTTATAGTGCAAATAAAACAGTCTGCTTTTATTTGAAATCTCAGGATAATCACAGAATCCCTCAAAGTAATTGCTTATGGTAAATGGCTACTATATTTCCTTGGCTGGGTAGAACTGATATATTAACAGTGATAGCTATCAATTTTATTCAACATTTTAAACAGATCATTAAGATATTCCAAAATAGTCTTTCATGGTAATATTGTTTAAGCCTTTTTGGTGATCTCTGAAAGGACTTATATGAAATAATACTTGGAGAGGCCTACATTTCATCGTATAATGAATTATCTCCCTTTTTAATTGAAAATGTTACAACTCTTTATGTTAATCGTGATAGAATGCCTCAGAGGACTTTTTTAATTATATTTTTATGACTTGACCAATTTTATGTTTTAATTTTTAATTTCTTTCTCCTTTCTTCATATAGTGTTCTTCTTTTTATGGGCTTTTATCTTCACTGAGTAACCTGGCATATTCAAAGCATCCTACAGTCAATGTCAATGGCCCTAAGGGGTCAAGAGCTCCAAATTTATTCAAGGGCACTTTATTTGTCAATAATCACTTTGTCTTCATTTTTTAAATGTGGTACATTAAAAAAATAATTACATATTTAAAAATCTTTGTACAACTTGGGAGTTCACTGTAAATTCTTGCTTTATCAAAGGTGTTTATTTGCTATAACTTCTCTAGTTTTGGGGAGTCCCTGATAGGCTCAGTTGGTAAAGAATCCACCTGCAATGCAGGAGACCCCGGTTTGATTCCTGGGTTGGGAAGATGCCCTGGAGAAGGGATAGGCTATCCACTCTAGTATTCTTGGGCTTCCCTTGTGGCCCAGCTGGGAAAGAATCCACCTGCAATGCGGGAGACCTGGATTCAATCCCTGGGTTGGGAAGATCCCCTGGAGAAGGGAAAGACTACCCACTCCAGTATTCTGGCCTGGAGAATTCCATGGACAGTCCATGGGGTCACAAAAAGTCGGACTCAATTGAGCGACTTTCACTTTCACATTCTCTAGTTTTTAAACTTTTTTCTTTTTCTCTTATTTTGGCCATGTCAGACATATGGGGCCATTTGGCTATCAGAAGTCCAGTCAGGAAAAATAAATGGAAATGAAATACGAAGGTAAGCCTCACAGGGACAGACTGAAAGGATCATGCAGTAGTGGGGCTGAAAAGGACCTTAAAGCATCCAATAGAGTTAGAGAAATTTAGTCCATGTTTTATTTACAGTATAATGAGAATGAAACATTAGGGAGGTGAAATGTCTTGTCCAAGTTCAGCCCTATCTATTGGCTCCCAGTTCAGTTCTCTTCCTGTTGCATCAAGCAGAGTTTTAAAGAAATTTGAAATTATGCATTTTAATGGGATTTGGGTATGACCTATAGTACTTTCCAATTCTGCTTATTTTTGTTTGTTAAAACCAGCTAAAATATATAACATAAATATAGTTCTATTCAGCATCATAATCTTCCTTCATTAAGCTAACACAATATATGTTTATAGGTAAAAACTCTCATTATTTGAATTAAATAATTCCATGGATAATATCTTAATTCCCCAAAGTGGGTCATAACATACCCCATGGTTTATTTGTCCATCTACACATGTGTTTTTGAGCACTCAATTTTAAGTACAATACATTTTGGTCATTTATGTGCCAAGGAATGACCTATAATCATGATGAAAATTGGGCTTTACATTGCAGTGAATGATCTGCATTTGCTAGAAAAAATTAAAACTTGAACCCATTTTTATCATAGAACAACTTGAAAGAAAACGTGATTATATTTTTCTTGGTAAAACTTTTGGAAGCTTCACGGATAAAGCAGCTTAACACCAGTTTGTGACAGTGTTAAGCTGCCAGAGAGACATCTCAGAATGGGTCGTAACATACCTTTACACCAATGTAAGTTACACTGTACTTTGAAGGAGTGGATGTGGTCTATGTTTTATTCTTTATATTTTCACTGAATTATTTTTATTCAATACAGAAAGTCATGGTTTTATCACCTTACTGTTTTCCATTTCAATTGTATTGAATTCCATTTAATGAGTGAAATGGCCTGTATTTCTGCATTTAAATTTAGAAAGGTCTTTCTGAATGTGATCAAGTTCATGTTAGCAAAATATCAGATTGAAAACAGCAACCTAATCATGAGATATTTGATACCACCTTCATTTCAGGAATGTTCACATTTTGAGGGGTTAGCTAGGAGTTTTCCCAGACATGGAGACAATTTTATGAAATCCTAGAATTATTTAATAGAAGGCTTACAGGTAAATTTTATAACTTTAAATAACAGTAAACTGGTAGGGATTGACAAACATTGCACATGGAAGGTTTTAACTCCATAAAGCCTAATTTTAATAATTATATTTAATTCTACTTGTTTGAAATTAACAAAGAGTAAGTTAGAGGTGACTTTTGTTAAATTATAGATCTTAATTTTGATTGCAATTCACCCAAGAGCACTTAGCACAAGTATTTACCTGAGGTAATTTACACCATTCACACCTCGACTATAATGGATTAAAAATCTACATTTTTATATAAAAACAGTTAAATCATGTATAAATATTTTATTACTTGTAGATAATATTTCAAGGCAATTGTGTATTTCATTTTTTTGCCCCAATAAACTCCAAAACCTAATGCTTTTGTTTAATATAAAAATTAAGGTTTCAGAATCACCATAGTGATTGTATCCTATGGAAGAATGTATTACTTCATAGATTTTAAATTGCTCAAGGGTACAAAGAAATATTAAAAAGTAATTTCATAGATCATAACAAAGCCAATATTTTATATTGTTTTTCACAAAATTTAAAATTAATTTGAACAGCTAAGTCTATTAACATCAAAGAGTAAATCTATTTCAGTGAAAAATTATTTTCATATGTAAGCTTTTTTATGAAACAATTTTATGAAGAATATTAATGAAAAATTTTTCTTACATATTGAATCATTTACTTATTTGATATGTTTTCTTGGAAAGCAAATACATTTTCCTGATTATGTCCCTCTGAGGAGATATTAAAAAGTCATGTATAATATTTTTGTTTTACAACCAGTGATACAGCATTTGTACAGTTATCTCTGAGAATTTCCTTCTGGGTGCCTCTGCACTAATGAGATGCTTCTAGGTATAGATAGTCTCCACTACATGGATATGGATAGCCCAAGTGACAAAACACCTTTGCACGTCTACAGTTGAACTTATTTAATTTTGCAGCCAAATGCACCACCCTCCAGTTCCCATAATCCAATTTTTGTCCCTACTCAACTGCATTGTTGATGGATAGGGAATTTGTCTTTACCTATTCTTGAGACTCCTTCTCTACCTTAACCCATCTTATAACCAGATTTGACTGCATTTGAGGTTCAAAGTGCAGAAAACTTTCATTACCAAGTTAAAGATATAATTGTTATCAGTCATTTAATCAATTATCAAGTGCCACCACCAAGCAGACCACAGATAGTATTGTCCAGATATGCACATCTTAATCAAAAAGGAAAATGTGTACTTTTCTCCAACATAAAGAGAGAAGGAAATTTTCAAAAGAAAATCCATGTAGACATTTTATCTAAAACTGAAAGAACCACAAGTTTTTGGTTTTGGTATTTGAGATTTTTCTAGTGCTTTTAGTTAAGTCTTATCTTTTTTTCACAACGTAAAATTCATAAGTAGTTTTCTTTCTGTTAAGAATTCTAGTGAAAAGTTGAAACTCACCTGAATGCCAGGATGAGATCTGCAGCTCAAAGTCATCTCCTCCTTTCTCCTCCCATCTGCTCCTCAGTAGATCAGAAACACAGTTTGGCAATTCTTGACATGAGAAACTCTCCAGTTCCTTTCCATAAACTCTCCAGCCCAGTTGTTTTTTTTCTTCTCTGACCCATGCGTGATTAGGGAAGTCTGGGACCCTTCGCATATTCCTGGTTGAAGGAAAATTTGACAGTCCTTAAATTCCACACTAGTGTCTTTGTGAGTTTCCAAGGAATACAAAGCAGACCTTTCCCTGGAGCTTAGCTTGGAGAGGTTTCTCCTGTCCGCATCCTTCAATGCACAATTTATGTCTTTGTGGAAGTGCTGAGGGAAGAAGGCCAAGTTTTTCTTTGCTTCTTTCTGCCACAGTGCACACTCATTCACAAAGCGTGCCCTACTCTTAGTTTCCAAGGGCAGAGCCTGGTGGCCTTGTTCCAAGTCAGGGGCTACATGACTGTGCTTTCAGGCATTGCTGCTTCTCTGCTTCTGTACCAAAGAACAGCAGATTTAATCTAATTGAATTCCACTGCAGTGATTTATTTATGTTTTGCTCAAGGAGTATTCCCATTACTTAAGTCTGGCATTTGAAGTGAACTATGAATAGTGTTATATATATAAAATGAAGACTGTTACGGATACAAGTTCTCACAATGCGTAACCAGTGAATGTTCATTCCTTGTTTCGTAGATTTAAATATATTAAATATCAAGAGCTGTAGGTATTACAGTATGTTTTGATGACTTTCGTTGATCCAACAATAAAAGTGACTCTGTTGTTGGGCTTTACCCTGATAGTGACTGTCTTAGCATTGATAGAAATCTTGGAAACAACCCAGGTAATATCAAAATTGGCAAGTTTTGCTCTACCCTCGAGACACAAACCAAACATAATTACTAATGTATATGCAGGTAAAAACTATTTGCATCCACATTAACTTAATTATTGAAAAGTTTGGTGCTAAACCATATCCTCCAGGGGAAAGTCTATAATGTACTAGATAAAATAACCATTTAATTAGAAATTAAATGAATGCTGCAGTTATATAAAGTTGTAAAATCTATATGAAATGTAAAAAAGTTTACCTAAATCTAACTAGTAGATTGAATCATGCAAAAATGCCAGTATACAACTGTGTTTGATCTGAAAGATGGAAATATCATGCCTTCAACCTAACAAGCAGGAGTTACACTGTCTAGTAGAATTTTAACTTACTGTGGTAACTACTGTTTAAATTTTAAAGGGTAATGACTGTCACATTATGATTTCACTAATGGAGACTTAGCATATCCTTTATAATTTTCTCTTGGGGGAAAAAGAAGGCATTGGATCACTGTTGTCAATGCCGGGCTTTCTTCTAATTATGTCTCAGTCCCAAATCCCCAAATCTAAAGTGCTAGTCTAGCATTTTGGAATAATTTAAGAGAAAACCAAAGGCCTTCTGAATGTTACATATTTTACAGCTATCTCTCTGAATCAACTGTAACATAAAAATGTGACCCCGATATTTAAAACTGAAATAATTGCCTTTGTTGAAGGATCAGAATGAAGTGTCCCTAATTATTAACTCATCGAATTCCTCCTCAATGCCTTAGGCAGAAGCAGCTCTGGTTTTTGAACAGGTAGAACTCTGTTTTTCTGTCAGAAGAACTGTAGCACTGTAACAAAGCATTTTTAGCCTGTAAATCTGTAATGTGAGCTACAGGATTTAAAAAGCAAAAACAGTTTTGAAATATACAGAGTAGCTTACATTCTGTGTCTAGGATGAAGTACATATGACAAAA
The DNA here is from genome assembly GCF_910594005.1 of Cervus elaphus. Classification (NCBI taxonomy): domain Eukaryota; kingdom Metazoa; phylum Chordata; class Mammalia; order Artiodactyla; family Cervidae; genus Cervus; species Cervus elaphus. The sequence continues at coordinate 31,439,575 of NC_057840.1, forward strand.
TAATATCAAGGTCATACTATGAATATTTGGAATATAGAAATATGTTCATAGAAAGACACTATGGGTATTGTTTCTTAAATAATATCAGAAATTGTCATTTTCTGGAAATAGTAGATATGTATACAAATCTAATCACCTGACCCATCTCATTTTTGCATTATGACTCTAGCTGAATTTTTTGATAGAACTATACATATATTACCACCAGCTGCCTCTTCTTAGTCTTAAGTATAATTCCATTTAGGGACTCTGTTATTGTATCAAAACAGAATAGAAATCCAGTTACGTAGTTCAAGAGTCTTCACAACTGGTACTCTTTGATTGGGCATTGTGTGAACCACTCCTCTGATGAAATCCTTGATTCACCATTATGTCCTGGTCTTATTTTAGCATCCTTGAACAGCACCTGCCTGAAAGTGACTGCGATAGTTCCAGTTTTATGAGCACTGTGTTACTAGGGCGTAAGTAGAGAATTTTATAACTGGAAAGAGCCTCTTACAGTGAGAACAACTGCAGCTCAGAAGGTAACACCCAGTCACACAACCACTTCCTGGCATGATGAGAGTTCTTTCTGTTCAACCTTAATTCCTTGCCTCACATGTGTGCAGGTTTATTTATTTATATTTTTTGGATGTGCTGCATCTTCAGTGTGGCACGAGCTCAGTAGTTGTGGCATGGGACTGATTGCCCCATGGCAAGTGGGATCTTAGTTCCCCCACCAAGGATCAAACCCATGTCCCCTGCATTGGAAGGCAGATTCTTACCCACTGGACTGCCAGGGAAGTCTGTGCATGTAGACTTAGGTGCATTCACCAAGTATGAACCCAATAGGGATACCTATACCAACTGGGCTAGCCTAGTGATTCAGACGATAAAGAATCCGCCTGCAGTGTGGGAGACTTGGGTTCAATCCCTGGGTTGGGAAGATCCCTTGGAGGAGGACATGGCAACCTAGTCCAGTATTCTTGCCTGGAGAATCCCCATGGACAGAGGACCCTGGCGAGCTACAGTCCATGGGGTTGCAGAGTGGGTCACGACTGAGCGACTAAACACAACACATACCAACTCTATTCCCATTCTTATGCCAACATGATAAGAATTCATTAGAAAAGAATAAATGAAGCAAATGAATCAAAAGAATGAATGTGTTCTGACTCCCTAATAGATAGGTTTCCTAAGAAAAGGCAATGTATATTGTAAGTTTCTTTACATTTTTAGAGTGAAAATATAAAGGAAGTAGAGTATATTCCCTGAATTTATGCCTTCAAAATATCTTAATTGTTTTACTTTTTCAAAAAAAGTCTTGCCAGTGGATTTTTCTGCCTTTCACTCTGCTTAGTTAGAACATCCGGAAATTACAAACTTGGTTGTAGTTCCTCAAAGGAGTTAATAATTCTACTCTAAAGAAACAACATCAAAACAGGTTCAGGATGATTAAAGTGCTTTAAATCCTCTTGGGGGCTATTCACTTATAATTTGTTATTTCTTGGGCTGTCAAAGGCAGCTTTTGTGAATGGGAAATAATTGTTATTTACAGTCTTGTTTGCCTTTGATAGAGGCTTATGCTGCTGCCAAGGTTACTCAGGGTTTGAAAGGGAAGAAGATTCACTTTCCCTTTTTTCTCCATCAGTGGTTTGTTAAATCTGAAATAAAGCAGAGAAAATTCTTTTTATTCTATTAATAAAAAGAGAAGAATGGAAGACAGACTCAGTTGGACTGGATTCATGTCTAGTGGAATGAAATACTAGTTATGCCATCAAGTTAATTTGTATAAATGGGCTGCCGATGTGAAAAACTTCATGCTAGAACTTTTAGCCTGAAGTTATTTGATATTTCTGTTGACAGTCTTTGTCCTGAATTAAATCTCAGATTCAAAAAAAGAAAGGAAAAAAAAAAAAAACCCAAGAAAAAAAGTAGGTATTCAGCAAAGATTTTGAACAGAACTGAGAAAAACATTTCCATTGTGATGGGTAGGGATACTGTGTGTAATTCACAAATATGACCTATTTCTTAATTCTGCAGAGCTCCAGAGCTCCTCTTGCCATTGAACTTGGCTTCTTTCTCATATAATTTGAAGATATCATATACATTCAAAGGTAGCTTTGTTGGCACATGCAGGTCCCCATGCTTCTACTGCACAGCAGTGAAGCCGTTAACACACAAGAAGTTGCCTCTCTGCCATATAAAAATTCAATTCAAAGCTCCAGATACAACCTTAATTAAAAGTTCATGGAAACAAATGCTTGTCTATTGGGCCTTACAACTTGCCAAACTCTGGCTCTGCTGAACCATCAGAGGGAGCAGATTCTGCAGGCAATGAGCTTCCAGGAAAAATACCTGGCTGCCAGCAACACACATTCTGGGCCATCACGAAAAACCTGGGAGGAGCCATGTGTTTTCTATAAATTAATTGCTGAAAAGTGCCTCATGTATCAAGACCCCCTTCTGGAATTTCACCTGGAATATGCTCCCACTGCCATGTCTAAAAGATATTCAGATTTCTGATCTTCTTTTTATTCCTCTTAGTAATGCATGTATGTGCTCAGTTGCTCAGTCATGTCTATCTCTTTGTGACCCCATGGACCGTAGCCTGCCAGGCTTTTCTGTCCATAGGATTCTCCAGGCAAGAATACTGGAATGGGTTGCCATCTCCTCTTCCAGGGGATCTTTCTGACCCAGGGACTGAACCTGCATTTCTTGCCTCTCCTGCATTGGCAGATGGATTCTTTACCACTTCGCTACCTTGGAAGCCCAGTAATGCACGAATCTAACCAACTAACATACAGATTCTGCAATTCACACTGTCATCTGCAAATCTGAATAAATGAACACTCTATAACCACTGTTTTCTCCTGCTACTATGGAGATGTCCCTTGTTGATTCACTCCCCAGGGCCTGGCCCCTAGTTTGTGTTCAGTAAATAAAGCTGAATGAAGAACATACTCTCATGAATTGAGTGGTGCTCTTCTTATAACTGAGGAAACAATGGCTTGAGCTGGTTAAGTAACAGACCCAAGGTCATGTGTCTGTTAAGTGGCATAGATCTGATGTTTAACCTAGGCAAAGCAATTCCACACCCCATCTTCTTAAGCAGTGCAGGCTTTACTCCTTACAAAAGACTTTGATTTTCTCAGAATCAAACCAATTGAGTTCCTTTTATTCAGAGGTGAACCTAGATTTCATAGGGCTTGAAGCTTATACAACTTGGGAGATCCTTTTTGAGAAAATATGTATGAAATTCAGAGTACAAGGTTATCAGTAGGACCTTGAAAGAGGTCTGTGCAAGTGATGGACCCAAAGCTTATACTGGATTGGTTTCATGTAAATCCACCTCTGCTCCTTTCACTCGGCCTTTTGGTCCCTAGCCTCAAAGCAGCATTTGCTTAGAAAAAGCCATTCTGAGCCAGTGAGATAACCTGGTGGTCCATTTAAACACTCATTTTGACTTGAGTTTTGTTGCATCTTCTTGCAGCAATTTACCCCTAATTTCTGTGTGGTAGGAATGATTGCAAGATAGATTTTACTCCAAGAACTCAGAAAAATTCCTACTGTGAGGCATTTGGGATACAAGGATATGGTTATTAACCTCAAGCGTCATGTAGTCTGAAAGGGCAGAGAGACATGTCAACAGTCTTAATGCAGTATGATAAAAGCTCTATGCTGTGTACTTAGTCACTCAGTCATGTCCGACTCTGCCACTCCATGGTCTGTAGCCCATCGGGCTCCTCTGTCCATGGGGATTCTCCAAGCAAGAATACTGAAGTGGGTTGCCATGCCCTCCTTCAGAGGATCTTCCCAACCCAGGGATCGAACCTATCTCCTACAATGCAGGTGAATTCTTTACCATCTGAGCCACCAGGGAAGCCCTAAAAGTATATAAAATGTTAAAGAAGTCCCACCTGTCTTTAGAGATTGGACTGTTTTTCTGCCACCTCCTTGGAGCCTTCTCATGCGTCTCCATCCCTCACTGGTCTCTGAAGAGATGAGACACTTTAGATCTCTAGTTAAATATCACATAGAGTTGTATGGCTGCGCCTGGTCTTCCCCACTAGACTGTAAGCTCCTTGAAGGCAAGGGGTTTTTGACAGCCTTTTGCCACAGGCTGTCAGGGGTGAGTGCTGAATAACTGTGACTGAGTGATGGGTGGATAGATATGAATGGACCATAGCCATCTTTCTGGACAATATAATCGAAAAACCAGGCAACAGAAGCTGTCACTGAGCATGAAAGATGATGTCAACTTTTTGTTTGTTTATTGTGTTCTTGAGAATTAAGGACATTTGTGTTTTATCCCAAAAGGAATTCATAAAATTAATTTGATCTATACGTTTTTCCCTAGTAGCTCAGCTGGTTAAGAATCCGCCTGCAATGCAGGAGACCTGGGTTCCATCCCTGGGTTGCGAAGATCCCCTGAAGGAGGAAAAGGCTACCCACTCCAGTATTCTGGCCTGGAGAATTCCATGCACTATACAGTCCAGGGAGTCGCAAAGAGTCGGACACAACTGAGCAACTTTCACTTTCATATGTTTTTTAATTAAGGTACAATTCACATAATATAAAACCAACCACTTTGAAGTGAACAATTTTGAAATTCAGTGCCACCTTTATCTTGTTCCAAAACATTTTCATCACCCCAAAAGGAAACCTACCCCCATTAAGCAGTTACTGCCTTCTTCCCTACCCCCACCTTCCAGGCCCTGGTAAGCACTATTCTGCTTCTGTTTCTCTGAGTTTATCTGTTCTGGATATTTCATGTAAATGGAATCAAAGAACATGTGGCATTTTGTGTCTGGTTTCTTTTACTTAGCATAGTATTTTCAAGGTTCATTCATGTTATAGCATATATCACCACCTCATTCCTTCTGTGGCTGAATAACATTCTATTGTAGGCATAAACCATAATTTATTTATCTATTCATCCATTGTTGGACATTTATGTTGCTTATAACCTTTAGTTATTGTGAATAATGCTGCTATGGACATGCATGTCCATGTATTTATTTGAGTCCCTGTTTTTGATTCTTTTGTGTATGTATATCTGTGCTTAGTCCATCAGTCCTGTCCGACTCTTTGCGACCCTTTGGACTGTAGCCAGCCAGGTTCCTCTGTCCATGGGATTTTTCAGGCAAGAATACTGGAATGGGTTGCTATTTTCTTCAGGAAATCTTCCCCACCCAGGGATCAAACCAATGTCTCCTGTGTTTCCTGCATTGCAGGTGGATTTTTTTATCTGCTGAGCCACTGGGGAGCCCATATATATACTAAGAGTAATGAGTCTATGTTTAAGTTTTTTGAGGAAATACCAAATTGTTCTCCATAGTAGGTATACCATTTTACAATCCCACTAGAGTGTTTTAATTTCTCCACCACTTATTTTAGTTTTATTTTTTAAAATTATAATCATCCTAGGGCAACTGGGATAGATGTTTATATCCAAATAATTCTTCCTATTATTTTAAAGGTATTCAATAGTCCTGACTGTTAATTCACATTCACTTCCAATTTTCAGTTTGAGTCTCAGAAATGAATTCTTTGGTATTTTAAAACACTTGCTAAGAATCAGTTAAATCACAACAGTTATCATATGAGGGTGAGATGTCAGGAGATAAAGAAGGGTGTTTAACCAGTCAAGTTTTTTGAAAACATTTAATGAAATTTTAAAACGTTATGCAAGAAAAATGAAGCCTTATAGCCAAATTTCATCTTAGTTGTTTAATTTAGTCTTTATTTTTAGACTTATCTGAGATGTGGGTTTCTGGAGATGAGTTAAAAAATAAATGCAACCACATGTTGGTTGGACTTCCCAGATGGCGCTAGTGGTAAAGAGTCCACCTGCCAACACAGGAGACGCAGAGGACGTGGGTTCAAACCCTGGGTCGGGAAGATCCTCTGGAGGAGGACATTGCAACCCTCTCCAGTATTCTTGCCTGGAGAATCCCATGGACAGAGGAGCCTGGGGGCTGCAGTCCATGGGGTCACAAGAGTCGGACACAACTGAGCGTCTGAGCACCACCACCACATCTTGCTTATCTAAATTGTATATTTTTTTAAATTTTAAATTTGTTTATTTTTTAATTGAAGGATAATAGCTTTACGGAATTGTGTTGGTTTCTGCCAGACATCAACATGAATCAGCCATAGGTATACATATGTCCCCTCCCTCTTGAATCTCCCTCCCTTCTCCCTCCCATCCCACCCTTCTAGGCTGTCACAGAGCCCAGGTTTGAGTTCCCTTAGTTATACTGCAAATTCCCATTGGCTATCTGTTTTACACATGCCACTCTCTCCATACGTAAGTTGTATTTTATCATCAGCAAATACTGCTTCAAAGTTACTGACTAAAGTTCTTAGTCAAATGCTTGGGTGTCTTACACCCTTTGCCTTACTCCTCTTTTTATGCATAGAACATAACATTTGAAGACCAAACATCTCTAGTTGCATCCTTTTGTCCAGTCTGTCTTTGAGAAGTTAGAAACTAAGAGTTAGTCTGAGAACTGGACTACCTGAAAATCTGAATGATGATGAGGGTGTTCACAGTGGACAGCTGTCTTGAATTTAAAAATCATAGATTCTTACAGCCTTACAGTTGTAAGGAAGCCTTGGAGTCAATGGTTTAAAACAGATACATTACTAGAACCTTTTCCCACATCTTTTCATCCAAAGGAAATACTAAGCAGAGCCCTTACATTAAACAAACAAAACAAAAGAAGACCAGAAACCAAAACAATTCAACAACAAACAGAAGCAGTGTTGCTGTGGTTAGTCACGGCTGGAGGCTGGCACTCTGATGCTGCTGAATGGACCGACCATCCTAATTCTGTCCTCCCCACCCCTGCATGTCTGTGGACCCTCCCCAGATGCTGCAGAACACGATCTGGAAACACCTCACTCCTCCATGGAAGAATTCAGCTGCTGTTTGAACAGTTTAAGTGACCAGGAGCTCTCTCCCTCAGAGGAGGCATCTATTCTGTTTGTGAACATGTTAGAATATAAGAGGGCTTCCCAGGTGGCACTAGTGGTAATGAACCCTCCTGCCAATGCAGGAGACACAGGAGACTCAGGTTCAATCCCTGAGTTGGGAATTTATGCTGAATTTATGGGAATTTATGCTGAATCCCCTGGAGGAGGAAATGGCAACCCACTTCAGTATTCTTGCCTGGGAAATCCCATGGACAGTAGACTATGAGAAAGGAATTGGATACAGACTTTGTCTCTAAACTTTAGTCTATTGGCTATGGTCTTAGTCTTTGCAACTCAAAAGTCTCTTTTACAGATCACAGCACTCTAGATTTGTAAAGTTAGGTGTAATGTCTTCTTTTTCTAGCCTAAGTATCCCATTTATTCCCACTTCTCTAGAAATAAGGTCGTTTCCAGGCCAGCTGCCCTCAACATTTGTGCCTGGAATTGTGCCAGCTCACCCTGGATATACTATTCCAGGTATAGACTGGCCAGTAATAGATACATTGGTGAATACGTCTTTCCCCAATGCTCCCAAGGCTGGACTTTTACTACTGAAACCTAAGACAGTACATTTTTGGCAGTGCAATTTCACTATTGGCACGAAGTAAGCTTGTAGTCAATAGAAAACAGATCTTCTCCATAAGAACTGATGATTTTCCAGTTCCCTTAAACCCCTAACAGGTTATGTGTTGTAGTGAATTTATAGACTATTTGGAGAATAGTTACTTAAACATGGCATAATATTTTAGGGCTGGGACTTCCCTGGTGGCTAAGTTGATAAAGAATCTACCTGCAATGCAAGAGATCGGGTTTGATCCCTGGATCAAGAAGACTCCCTGGAGAAGGAAATGGCAACCCACTCTATTATTCTTGCCTGGGGAATCCCATCAACAGAGGAGCCTGACCAGCTACAGACCATGGGGTTGTAAGAGTAAGACATGACTTAGCAACTGAACCACTACCACCAATGTTTTAGGATATAAATATTTTTCTCGTTCTCAACTATTGAGGGTTATTAATTTGGCCATCCTGTAGGATTAAAAGAAATTGAGGTATAGCATATTTTTCAATACAATAAATATAAGAAAGCTGAGGGCCAAAGACCCAGAATGATGAGCAAATATTTGTCCAGCCAATAATGACAGTGTGATCATAAGCCACAATTTGCCTGAAACAGTTGCAATTTATGCAGGCTGTCTAGCTACATAGTCAGTGAACTTTTTTCCCAGAAATAAGTCAATGTCTAGGTTTGGACAACAATTTCAATGATCACATTAAGTAAGGGCTCTTTATGCTGAATTACATTGGCTCCTCCTTTCACTAACTCTGGTCCCCTTTGCATCTACATGGGATAGTGATGAAGAGCAGTCAGAGAACTGAGATTATGTTTTCTTCATAGATTCTAGCATCAGAAAACCATCCCAATCCACAGCAATTTGTCTTGAATGACATCCACTGCTGACATGTCTAACTTAGATGTCTTTCCATACAGGGCTCTCAATAGAATATTTCTAACCAGATTATGGGAGGATTTCTAACAATACATTTTTGGCCCTAGAAGATGTTTGGAGTCAAAGTAAAGTCAAGCCTAAGTCAAGGTTTAAGAAGCCAGACTTTGATAACTCTAGTCCTCCCCTTCTTTGAAAATGTAAAAGTTGAATGCTCTGTAAAGAATGAGAATTTAGTTTAAAAGTAGGAAAGTAGAATTCTGCCATGTCTTTCCACTCACTCCTATAAGCCAAAAATATTTAGGGTATTTCACGAGGTGTTTTGAAGTATATTTTTAGGATTCATAAAAGATTACCATGTGTATGTATGGCAAATGAGATATAATTGTATTCTTGGTTATTCATAAGTGCTTGCAGTATTTAGGGTCACTGCTAATAACAGTAAAATGGTATAAAAATAACAGTATTTGTTAACTGCTAGAACCTAGGTACCAGATCCTTTAAAAAACATTTTAGTACATAATATACAACAGTGATCTAGTCAAGTAGCTTGAAAAGATAGTGACAATAATAAATGTAAACTATTAATATTATTGTTTGGGGCATCTGTTAAGTTGTATTAGGCCTGAGTTCTTTCATGAGAATGTGTGAGCTCTCATCAATCACCCATCATTCCCAAAGGCAACAGATCATAATGGCTATTTCTCCTTTAGGACAATGCCAGGCTTAACGAATTTAAGTCCCGCTAGTGGCAGTAAAGCTAAGTACTCTCAGGGGAAAAATAGAGCGGTTCTTTTTTCTTTTCTGTAGCAACATTAAAAATAGTCACCAAACAATTGACTTTGATGTGTCAGCTTCCAAAGCATCATTAAAAAGATTTCCTATAATCACTTTTTAAAATTCCTCATGAGAAGCTTACTTATGATTTAAGTCTGTGTTTTTTACGGACTTCTCTCTGAAGACTTCCTATGGGTCATTTTATGTAGGTGTGTATGAGTACATGTGTGAACATGTGTGTCTGTGTGTCTCTTTTGTCCCTCGTGATAAAATTACAGATTTTCCCCAAAAACTAGGAGGAATTTTATCAAGGTAATGGAACTAATTATTTGATCCCATGTAGATATTTTCAAGACATTTGAGACTTATATCTTGTTTATATGTCTCAAAGCCTAAGTGTTATAGACATACATTGGCTCATATCTTCTAGACACAGAGTTTTGCATGTTATATACATATAGAGGCCTATATAGGGCTTCCCAGATGGCACTAGTGGTTAAAAACCCACCTGCCAATGCAGGAGAAATAAGAGATGAGGGTTCCATCCCTGGGTCAGGAAGATCCCCTGGAGGAGGGCATGGCAACTCACTCCAGTGTCTTTGCCTGGAGAATCCCGCGGACAGAGGAGCCTGTCAGACAACAGTCCACTGAGTCTCAAAGAGTTGGATATGTCTAAAGCAACTTAGCATACATGCATGCAAAGGCCTGTATCTTATAAACGCAGAGCTTTATACCTTATAGACGCATGGGCCTACGCTTTGTGGACATATACTGGCTATAACTTTTAAACTCTTAGGAATCTATACTGTATAGAGACATACAGGCCTAAAAGCATATGGACTTATAGAGACTTCCCTGGTGGTCCAGTGGTTAAGGCTCCATACTTACAATGCAAGGACTGTGGGTTCAAATCCTGATCAGGAACTAAGATCCCACATGCCATGCAGTACAGTCAAAGGGGAAAAAAAAAAAAGCATATGGACTTATATAGAGGCCTATTACATATAGGCCTATATAACTATAGACCCATATAAGCCTAGTGTAGAAACACAGAGGCCTATACTTAGTTGCAAGTGACTAAAAATTCCTTAATATGTATTTTAAAGGCCTAAGCACACACAGTTAAAATGTCCTAATAATCACAGAATCTTCAAACTTCAAGATTTATTTATTACTAACCCTAACCCTAACCCTAATTTTGGGCTCTCCTGTACAAACATTTGATGGACAAGGAAACTGAGAATCCAGGTAATTTATACTAGACTCACAGATCTCATCCTCAGGGATGAGACACGAAGTATTCTGATTTAAGGACATTGTAGATGCTCTTTGTGTATAATCATAATGATATATATTAAGAGAGCTTTTCAACCAGAAATCCTCTTCAGATATACATTCTGTGTTGAAAGAACCTTGATTCATGTTAACTGATCATGTTTACTTCACCAAATCAGGCTCCAAATTTAGCACATCATTTTTATGCAATGTTTTTTTGTTTTTCTAAACCTCCATCACGCTATGTTCCTTTTATATGCATATATTGACAAATCTACGACAGTATCAAAATGGGGTCTCTGAGATATTCTAAAGCATCCTGATATTTTTACAGTTAATATGTTTCACTTAAAACATCACCAAAGCAGGTTGTTACCAGCTTGTAATTTACTTAAATTGCTATTGACTTTATTTCCATTTTTGTAGTCTGTTGCTTAGCATTTCAGAGACAGAAAAAAATGAATTCAGAACATGCAATATACTTTTTTTCAAAATATGTGTTCAATCTTGTTAGGCCTGTAAATAACAACTAGTTTCAAAAATTAAAAATAGCTAAAGATACTTAATGTTAAGCTGGATACCTTCTTTTCAAAATGAGATGAACATTTTCAGAAAGGTTGTCATGGATACTGGAAGCTGCCAAGTAAGCGGGTATAGGCTGGGTCTTGTATGGAGTATTGATTCAGATGTCATAATTAAATGACTCTGAGACTGAGCTCAGATAGAAACTGTTTGGAAAGATAGATAAAGAGTCAGGAAGAGAGATGAGTTAGAGTCTCTTTCTCTAATAGTACTTGTCAGAATTTCAAGGGTGAGAGATTCTATCAATTGGAACGAGAACGGTGTGGGTGTGATGGGCTTTGGCACCTTATCAATTCTCTCCCTTCTAAGAGAGCATGTGTGTGACATCTGTGATTTATTTCCGATCTACCAGTCTGGTGAGCATGAGTCTTGAGTTTGCTGCCAAATTACTGTACTTGTCTCCATGCTAAAAGGCTGCTGTCACGTTTAAGACTGTCAGAAATTCAGATCCTTCCCACGGGTAATCCCAGAGAACACATAGAATAGGGACTTTTTCGCGTATGAAGAAATGTGTGGAAGTTATGCTGTTGCAAACCAATTAATATTATACCAAATTAGCCCTCCCAATTTCTGCATATATGGCTTAAACAATATTATAGCTGTATCAATGGAAATATAAAATGTAAAGACAAATTGTCTTATAACCTCAACACCCTAAAAAAAGTAAATGCTACTTCCCCAGTCTCTGTCCATAGGCACCATATAATATTAACTTTTACATTTAGAAAAATTTTCTGATTATCAGCAATTCATTCCCATAAGCGGATTTCCCCCCAAAGTGGAGAGGAGGGCTTATTCTTGGTTGACTGAAAAAGGAGGTGCTCTAGCATGCATGACAATAGCGGGATGGACATGAATTTGATTGCAATAGCCCCCAAAGAGACCCACATCTTCCCTATTTCTGGTGCAGCCCTTGGAAGGTCTTCTTATTCACCAGTCAACTTTGTACAGATTAGATTGTCTCATCTTCACATCCTTACTGTCAAATAGAGAGAAGCGGGTGACATAAGCACAGAGGGCATTAGTGATAGTTGATATTTTTCTTTAAAGGCCGCCTCCTCTTGGCCCTGTAGCAGGGAGAGGTATCATTTAAAGTTGACACAGCAGTTCCTCTGGCCATCTGAATCGTGACCTTCCAACCTGGGAGCTGGCCTGATCTATAGGATTTATCGAAAGGACCTTAATATTGCACAGTGGCAGTGCTCACCGATCGTTTGTTCACCGTCTCCCTCTTTCTGCTTTATCCTCATTATTAGAAGAGTCGTTCTTTCAAGCCATCTAGTCGCCTCGGGAACTGTGTGATCCTAATGATAATTCTTTTTGCCACACACACACACATAATCTTTCTCTGATCATTTGGTCTAACCTGACCCCCAAAAATGAAATTTACGAGTATCTTTCATTCTTAAGGCCTCTGCAATTCGTTTTCTTCCTTAAGAGGTGTAAACACACTGAAACACCATCAGGATGTATTTTATATACTGAGAAGATAACTTCCTGCCCACTTATAACATGGAGGGTAGAGGATGTATATGTTTGCAAATTATCAGAAATATGGTAGAAATTGTTTTCTAGATACTGGGAAGTGCTAACAATTTTTAGAAATCTATAACTGAAAGACCCTTAGTTGTTCTGCTGCCTAGCTCCTTAATCTCACAAATAAGGACGAGGAGATTCAGAAAACTTAAGTTTATCACCTCAGAACCTGAAATACCTGTTAGTCTAGCATAGACATTGGAGTCAAAAGGCCTGGTGTGAATCACTGATTTGCCTCGTACCTAATCCCTGGGAATCCATGGGCAGTTTACTCAGCGCCTGTCTGTACCTTGGTTTTCTCAACCATACCACGGAGAGAAGATGCCTGTGTCTAAGATTATTGTGAGGATTAAATGAGATCGTGTGGCCAAAATGCTTAGCATCTTTCCTGGCACAGTGTAGCTAATGGGAGCTACTGTTTAGCTAATGGAAATAGTGGTCCAGGTTGGATTTGGAGGTGGTAACAGTAACAGAATTTTTGTTCTTAAGCCACATAGAGAGCTTGGACCTCTAAGACTCCCTCCCTTTTCTTGCCACACACACCTATATCTGAGGGAAAAGGGGGTCTGATTTTAAGAAACATTATCTTGAAGAAATACTTTTTCCTCCAGCCCTTGGACTTTCGTTCTCATGTCTAGATAGAAGGAAAGTGTGTTGTGCATTTAGACAATCCCTGCTGGAAAGTGTTGCCAGAAATAAACAAGCTGTCAGGAGCAAGTGATTCATTTCTCATCTACACAGATGACATCTGGTTTAAGTGTGATGAATACATGCTTGTTTAAATCGTATGGTGACGGTGATGCTATCTGACAGAAATGTTTGCAAATATTTTGGGAATCCCCTAAGTGCTTGCTACCAAAAGAGTGAGCTTATTTAAAAAAAGAAAAAGGCAGAAACTTCAGTCTATCATATCAATGCTTGTCTCAGTCTCCTAAGGCTATGAGATTTTCAGCTACACCTGCTACACTGTTTGAAGATTAAGAAGCGGCTATTTTGACATTAAATGTGGATGCCCTTAGCGATGTGCTGGTGTGTAACAAATGCTCAGTGGTCATTAGGACATTAGGAAACAGCCTTTGAATAAAAGAAATGTCAAGCGCACCTACGTGTTTGAATGGACTTCAGGAATTTAATGGTTTGGTTATTGTTTTCATTACCTTTACAGCTATTCATTTAATAGTGTTTAGTGGGTTGTATTATGCCAAACACAGAAGAGTCTGAAAGGAAATGAAGACATGTGCCTGCCAGGGGACCTCACATGGCTACTAAGGAAATAATCAGTGTTAACATAATGCTTGATTATTTAGATTCATAACGGAAAGAGGTGACACGTCCTGCAAAGTGTTTGTGTCCAGAGAATTATTAGTCATTCTGGGTTGTTCTTGCCAAGTCGATTCCTTGCCATCCTGAATAACCTGAGAATTAGCGGTATTTAACTGAAATATATTGACAGTCATTTATATGCAGGGAATTTAAATTATATATAGAAATTCTGCATTATCTGAATATTGAAAGTTAAAGGCTTATGCTTAATGCATAACAATTGCTCAGTGAGTTAGGAATAAACATTTACATGGAGTAAAATCATATGAAGCATGTGTCAAAGCATAAAGAATGCAGGTTTGATATATAGCCCATTTAATAATAAATTTATGCAAAGAAGAACGAATTTCTCTTCTTATGCATGACATCAATAGGTACTGTTTGTATAACACATTACAGTTTTTAAAGTACTTTCCACGAATTATATCATATGACATAATATCCTACTTTAATTCAGGTAATTAATTATATTTTCAACAGTATAATCGGCATTTCAAATATATAGTTGTTTTCCTGAAACATCAATAAACAAAATTAATTTTATGTGCTATTTATATAAAATAGGCCCCACGTATTTCAAAATAATTGATTTTTACATATGAAGTCTATCATCTTGATCACTGTATTTTCTTCAAGTTATTGTTTCTAGTTTACATTTAGAAAGATGAGGAAGTTTATCAGTGACATTGTAGTATTTTATGGTGCAACCTAAAATATGCCAATTTGTATTTAACATAAATTATAAATTTCTCAGGTACGTCCTGAAGCATTAATGGTAGTAGGGTAAATGTGAGGGGAAATCATCTCTTCTCTGATGAGAATGAGCTTCAGTTAATGGTAAGAAGTCTAGTGATCTAGAATTGAACAGGATCTTTGAGTATCTTAACCAGACTAGATTTTATAAAAATATAAAATGCAGAAGAGTGCATATGAACACATACGTGTGTGAAAATATACATTTATATTCATATATGTACGTCTGTGCATAGAAAGAAGAGTGAAAGTGCCCATAAAACGGATGAGTTAAGAGAAAGTTAAAGAGAAAATGGGTAAATAAAAGGGATTTTTTTTTCAGTCTATATATTATTATTTTGGTATAATAATGTGGTTATTTTTAACCATAATAATAATGGCTAAAATTATTTCATTTGTTTGCAATGAGAATATATGAGAATATATTCATTTGTAACTTATGTAAAAATAAATAAAGAAGCCTAAAATGTTTGATGATACTGGAGTGGGTAGCCATTCCCTTCTCCAGGGGATCTTCCCAACCCAGGGTTTGAACCCAGGTCTCCTGCATTGCAGGTGGATTCTTTACCAGCTGAGCCACCAGGGAAGCCCTTGAAAATATGTATTTGTATTCATTATACGTGTGTCTATGCATAGAAAGAAGGGTGAAAATGCCCATAAAACTGATGAGTTAAGAGAAAGTTAAAGAGAAAATAGGTCAATAAAAGGGATCATTTTTTTTAGTCTATATATTATTATTTTGGTATAATAATGCACTATTATTTCATTTATTTGCAATTAGAATATATTCATTTGTAACTCATGTAAAAATAAATAAGCCTAAAATGTACAAGGATATCAAGAGTAAAAAGTGGACCAACCTGGTCAGATCTTTGTTTGTTGTGTTTCAGAGGAACTTTCTGATTTTTCAAGCAGGGTGAACCTCCCTCTTTGGTCTTTCATCTCTCACTTGATACATTCCTGGCCAGTGGCTCACTGTTGAATAATGGGCTTTGGGGGTAGGAGAGGGGCTCTAATTTGTTGTACTTGTTGATCTTCATGATGTACATAAACTCTCCTGGTGGCCAGTTTTTAGCTACCAATCTGATGTTAAATGGCTCAAAAAAAAAAAAATGTCTCTGGAAATTATTGATCGACTTTTATCCCAGTGACTTAAATTGTGGCATCTACAGCTTTGATTCTCTGCCATAGGAATGTTTCTTTGGATTGGATATCCAATTTCCCTGAAATCCTGTGCTAAGCGTAGGGGGAGGCTAATGATGAGAGGGAGAGGGAGACTCAGTTTAAAATTCTCTAGCCAACCCAAGAGTGAAACTGAAGCCCCAGGGCTGAGTCATGCCGAGCCTGCAGCCCGATCCAAGTGGCAGTTACCACCCTTCCCACAATGGCAATAGGCATGTTCCCAGCCCAGCACTGCCAGCATGGAGCAGATTTACTTGGCCTCTTCAAGCTCTTCATTATAAAATGGAAATCATCATTCACAGAATGCCTGAGAATGACAAATCACTTCGAAATGAGAAATGCTCTTTAAGTATTTGCACCTAATTTGTTTTCTTCGACACATTTAAAGGCTGTCCAAGTTTCTCCAACTGTTTACATGATTCCTACAGATTTGCACTCTCCTTCTGCTCTGCATCAAAACAACAGGTCAGTTCTAGAGACAGAGAAGGCAGTTCTCTGTGCCTCTAGGAGGCATCCCTTTTAAGACACAGTTTGCTGTAAAGATGTAAATATGCCTCCGAGGTTGCTCAGATGGTAAAGAATCTGCTTGCAATGAGGGAGACCCGGGTTCGATCCTTGGGTCAGGAAGATCCCCTGGAGGAGGAAATGGCAACCCACTCCAGTGTTCTTGCCTGGAGAATCCCATGGACAGAGGAGCCTGGTGGGCTATAGTCCATGGGGTTGCAAAGAATCGGATACGACTGAGTGACTTTCACTTTCACTTACTGTAAAGGGCTAGTTAGCCGAATCATGTGCTTTGGGCTGGCCCCGTCAAGGACACCTACACGGAGGAAGGGGTTTTGACTTAATTAAGATGAGGCCTCTTTCATGTGACTGCCTGGAAATCAACAGAGAGGAGCCCGGGGGGTAATGCTAGCCTGCCTGCTCAAAGAGCAGAAGCTGCGAAGAAAGAACAGTGTCCGAGGCTGTAGGCAAAAATGGATCCAAATGATGAGAACAATATGCCCTGTCCCCAACCTAAGAATAGCTTCAGCCACAGATGAGAAGAAGATGCTCACTCCTTTGTGAGGCAAGCCCATCACAAATGGGAGTTGCAGGTACCAGTTTTGTCCACAATCAAGGAAGCAGCAGACTGATTTTACAAATTAGACATCTTGATATCAGCGGGGGTGTTTAGGTGATGCGGACCGGGGAAGGTTCATTAACGCAGCCAGCTCACGAAGCCTGCGATTCTCCAGGAGAGCAGCTTTGCTCAGTGTCCCACAGTGACCTTGGAAGGAGGCCTGGGGCCCGTTCGCAGTCTTTATGGCTATCTAGGGAAGCACACATAAGAAAGAAGTGTTTGATTTGGAGATTATAGACCTAAGAGAGGTAGCCTGAAGAATGTCTTCATCTCGGCTTGCTTTTGTTGCTTGCTGAGCATGCTGGCTCCACGGGAAGATTAGACCATTCTTGTTTGTTTGGACTAAGCATTCAGAAAACCCAAGATCCTGGGCCTCCTGCAGCCACCAGGCCGGCTGGGGGATGCCTGGTGCTCTGCCCTGAACTAAAGGTCTTAGTTAAGAGTTCTTTTTTTCTCCCCTTCTAATCTACCCTGAACCAAGCTTATGGTTGGTTTATTATGTAGTTGTATTTATTTTATTCTTTAGTCTGTGATTTTTTTTTTCTTTTGATCTGTGATCTCTGTTTTTTTAAGCAGTAATTTGTGGAAAGCATGCTGGCCGGTCCGAATACCACCCCAGGTACTGCTCAGAAGGGCTCACCGAACTTCAGCGGCTGTTAGATCAAAGCATAAACCAAAAACAGAAAGACTGTCTGGTGGTGAAACACTGGCCTTTCTGTGTGCTGGTTCCAATCTCACACGGATTGTCCTTCCTGCCTGGGAGAATCATTTCCAAAGCCTTTCACTAAAGAAATGTCAGCATTAGGATCAAAAGCTCCCGGCACCTGCCTGAGAGTCCAAGTGTAAGGGCTGGGAGGGCTTCTCCCTGGGTGTTGTCGGAATAAGGCAAATAGCAGGTTGGTTGGAGTGAACTTTGCTGGTGTTTGTTTTTATGATGTTTAAACTTTGAAGATGCCTGTGGTTTTCCAATTCTATGAACTCTTCTGCTGAGTAAAGGTCTGTGTGAACCTGAAGTCTCATTTCTATTCTACATCATACCCTATAGTATTCAAGTGGTACAAGTGAGGTTGCTATTGTTTGTCCTACCTATGTGATGCTCTGGGAAGGAATCTTTCTGATTTCTTGTTTGGTGTATAATTAGGAATTCCAGGGAACCAAGGTTGTTGGATGGGCACCTTGTGAACTGCATTAGCAGTAAATTCCCTGGTGACTCAAACGGTAAAGAATCTGCCTGCAATGCAGGAGACCTGGGTTCGATTCCTGGGTCGGGAAGATCCCCTGGAGAAGGGAATAGCTATCCACTCCAGTATTCTTGCCTGGAAAATGCCATGGTCAGAGGAACCTGGCCGGCTACAGTCCATGGTGTCGCAAGAGTCAGATACGACTGAGCAACTAATACTAACTTAACTAACAAAAGAATTGTTCACAAACTGCGTATGATTATAGATACAATCTATAAGCTATATGAACTTCTGAATAGGCAGTCTTTCTACCATGTGAATTATTGACATGGATGAGGGTTAGTAATGGCCACGATTACAGAGCCTCTGATATACCAGGTAAGGTGATAGGTGTTTTATATATTCATTTTTAACCCCCTAAAGTAGCTTAAAAGCTAAGTAATAATTTTGCATCTTACAATGTGAATAAAATCGTCTCTCCAGGATCACCACCTACTAAGTAGCAAAGCTGCAGTCTGAACTTGGGTCCCCCTGACCCCAGAGGTCCCTCTGTCTCCATGATTCAATGCAGCTTTAGCAGAAAATGAGCAAGCGGCAAAAAAGTGGCCTACCATAAACAGGCAGAAGCACCACTTTGGAGAGGGGATTTCAAATAGCACACTCAATCTACCTATATAACTGCTGGCTTATTTAGAGTTAAATAAATCCTTTTAAAGGAATAAGATGCTCAAGGGAGATAGGATTAACATACAAGATGCTTATCATGCATTCCCTACATTTTAAGCAGAAGTAAGAGATGTTTTGATATATGAATTGAACAGTGTAGGAATTTCACTATTGCTTCCAGAAATATGTTTCAGAAAATAGTGAGAAAAAATTTAGTGTTATCACAGAATTTTCCCATCAAGGATTGAAAGTCATTTTTCTTTCTTAGGACCCTTTGACTGTTAATATCTTTTTCTTTGTGGGTGGTTGATTGAAATTACTTCCCTTAAATATACCATGTATTTATGGCTATACCAGTTGTTTTTTTTTAATGATAGTAAGAATGTACATTCAAGTTCAGCAATCAGGACTACTAAAACAGAAGGATGTAATTTAAAGACCAAATTATTCTTCACTGCCATTGTTGGCATTATTGTTCAGTTGCTAAGTCGTGTCCAACTTTGCAACCCTATGGACTGTAGCCCGCGAGGCTCCTCTGTCCATGGGATTTTCCGGACAAGAATACTGGAATGGGTTGTCATTTCCTTCTTTGGAGGATCTTTCCAACCCAGGGATCGAACCCGTGTCTCCTGCATTAGCGGGTAGATTCTTTACCACTGAGCCACCAAGGAAGCCCCTTCAGTGCCATTAGAATATAGTATGTTTCTCTTTCGGGGTTGTTCTTTCTTTCTTTATTTGGTGGTGCCATACTGCATGTGGGATCCTAGTTCTCTAACCAGGAATCAAACCTGGCCTCTGCAATGAAAGCACAGAGTCTTAACCACTGGACTGCTGGGGTAGTCCTTACTTTATTTTTTAAATTTGCTCCTTTCAGTTAAAAAAAAAATGGTCTTGCAGTACATAAAGATTTCATGCTTCAAATGGTTGGCTCTCTGAAATAGTCTAATAAGACAACTTCTAGAGAATTTTTAAAAATAACTTGGTGGCATTAAGAAAGGGACATTCAAATGCCAGACATTCATATACACACTTACACACACCACAGTACTCACACCCAGCTCACAAATGCAGATACACAGGAACATAGGCAAACCCCTCTCCCATACACACACACACACACACACACACACACACACACTTATACCAAGCTAGTTATGTACACACACACAAGCTAATTAAAGTAAACGTGCAGATAACATAATCTGAGCTGACATTTATTGAGTGACTAAGGTGTGCCTTCCACTGTGCTAAACACTTCAGCCCCTGAAGTCATTATCCTGTTTCTTTCTCATGAGGGAGGTACTGTGATGCCCACCATTTTGCAGATGAGGAATTGAGTTCAGAGAAATATAGTACAAAGGAAAGAAGAAATGCATACTTCTCTGAACTGCACTAAAACTATGCATATAATCTAAAAACTTACAAGCATTTCTGCTTAAATCTCTTGCTGTGGCAATTTTTTCTTCTACTGTACAGCCTTGCAAAACTCTGCTCAGCAAATTGTGATGCAAATCCGTGTGCTGAGAGTAAGCTTTCAGGACCGGTTGCATGCATGCCACGCTGCTTCAGTGGTGTCCGACTCTTTGTGACCCCATGGACTGTAGCTCTCCAGGCTCCTCTGTCCATGGGGATTCCCCAAGCAGGAATACTGGAGTGAGTTGCCATTTCCTCATCCAGGGGATTTTCCTGACCGAGGACTAGAACCCGTGTCCCTTACTTCTCCTGCATTGACAGGTAGGTTCTTTACCACCAGCACCTCAAATCTTGACCTTGAAGTTAAAGGCCTTTTACACACATACAGCATCCCAACTCTGGACCTTTTCTATCTCCATTCCCATTCCTTATCAATATTTAGAAAATTCCTCTTTTATTCAAGATCTGGTTCTCAGGTCATCATCTTTGCAGTGCCCTACCCAGCTCTCTGCCAATGTGATATTTCAGCGTTTCATGTCATGTGATAACTGTTTATACATCCAGGCTCGTTAGACTTTCAGCTACTTAAGGGCAAGGACTGCAATTTACTCACTGTTGTTTCCCAAGCAATTAGCACAGAGACTGGTGTGGATTAAACCCTCAAAGAACATTTTATTTTTTAAAAAGAATTGAGTGAATGGATGGATGTTTTCGCCCTGTTGTGGCCTCATTTCTCTCCAGCACTTTTCTTGCAGCTGTGTGTCATATTTAGCAAGAGGTGCATTTTAATTCAAAGTCCTTTCCAGGGTTTGTGCATTCAACCAGATAGTTCTTTTTAAAAATCTTGTGTTTGTTCTTGCTGTTTCCCCTCTCAAAATGTTCTTTATTTGCTCATCTTTTAGTCAAGCTATTTACAAGGCAGTCTTGCTGGCAGTTTAACACATTGGCCTGGTGTCAAGGGCAAGATCTGGGCCCACCACTCATGGCCCACCATGCTACAGGCAAGTGGCGGTGACAGCTTCTCCAGCTGCCAAGGTGATTCAGAATCTTACCCACGTCCTGGGAATGAAGAGGCTTCATTTGCCTTATTCATCTAGGTTATTAAGGGAGATCTCAGAGAGCTCAATGCCAGACCCTTCTGTGTCCTCCTTGTTTGCTATTGAAATATTAATCATATTCTTGAATAATGTTTCTTCCATGAACTATGTCACTCTTAGCTGTGAGTGTGTCCAGGTGACTTTTAACTATGAGAAAGTAGCATCATGAGTATATCATGAAAAGGAAAAATATGCCTTCTTCAAAGCTTTTGTCCTAAATCATAAAGAAATTCTTGAGAAAGAATGAAAATTCCTGCTAATGTTATAAAGTATATCTTATCTCCCCTCTCATAAGTCTCAATTATAAAAAATATTTTAAGTGGTTTGTTTACAAAGGCAGAAATGAAAAGTAGGACCAGTGATTGGTAAGCATTCAGTTGATTTGACCCATTTTTCACACATATGATTAGAAAACTGCTTAGGATGTGATTTAAACAAAATCCACACCTAACATTTAGAGATGTTCAAATATTGATTCTCCTTCTTCCACACTTCATTTACAAAGTTAACTAGAAACTCTGAGAGTTTGGAGGACTCAAAATTTACATTCCTGAATAGCTGGTTATCCAGCAAACTCTCCAGAGACCCCACCTGGCCAAGAGGCTGAGCTGTGTCCTAGGACCCACACTGCTCTTGCAGAACAGAAATTCACATTTACACTGTGGTTTGCCAGTCCCTTGCATCAACTTGACATTTCTCTCTCTATATATATAAAGAGAGAGATGAACAGAGAGAGAGTGAGATGGCCGGAGTTGGAGGGAGTGGGGGAGTGGAGGAGAGACAGAGAAAGAGAATCAGCTCATTATTAGGTTTGTCCCTTTTAATTCTGTGCTGGAAGATTACTTTCAATTGATTCACCAGAATTGAAAATGAACCTCCTTACCTAAAGGTAATCATTATTATTTTGCCGCCAAATAGGTCACATTTTTTTGGTAATGCCATAAGGAGCAAATGTCTTGACTACATTCTGCCACAAAGCATAGCTTCTCACCGTGTTTGTGACGATGGGTCATGGAATTACCCGGGTGATCAGGAGAAAAATAGCACATCCGAAAAGGACCAGAATGCTGGCTCCAGCATGTGTCCCATTGTCTCATTGGCATTCAAATGATATTTTGGCCATTTTCAATGCTTTCAGCATGTAAACGTCTAGCCACTTATCTTAATATTTAAGGAATAGAGGCTAATGATTAATGATTCGTAGTTCACTCAAGGCTCTTTGTCCTAAGACCTATGGACAAGAAGAGAGAACCATGTCCAGAGAGCCAGCACTGGCTAATGGCCACTACTTATCTTGCTGAAAGATGGAGGCGGTGAAGGGAGTTGTAGTTTCAAGAATTGTTTTTCACCTCTTATTTCTTAGCCTCCAGAGTTCTATGATTTTTAAACATATGATCAAGCTGTGAAAACTGTTTCGTACTTTTTGTGTGTATGTGTGCTCAGTCATGTTCAACTTTTTGGGAACCCATGGATTGTAACCCATCAGGCTCCTCTACTCATGGAATTTTCCAGGCAAGAATACTGAAGCGGGTTGCCACTTCCTTCTCCAGGGGATATTTCTGACCCAGGGGTCAAACCTGCCTCTTTTGTGTCTCCTGCATTGGCAGGTGGGTTCTTTATCAGCTAAGCCACAGGGGAAGCCCTGTAGTTTACCTTCCCTAAAAGGAAAGATGTAGCTGTTGACCGGAAAGCATTTATTTCACCCCAAGTATTTGAACCATTTTTCAATTCAACTCTAATTCTGCTATTGCCCTCCAAAAGCAGGGGCATCTGTTTTAGGTCCTTCTTGGTGTCTGTTGTCAGTGGGAGGCGGGAGTGGAAGGGTACGAGAAGTGGATGGAATCGGAATTGGCCTATTGTCGGATGTACAATACTCTTTTGTGTTTCTCTGAAAATTGTGTGTTTCTACCTTTGCCAAATCTACTTGCTGTTCCGTTAAAGTCATTAAGAAATGCATGTTGTTGTGCTGCATGAGGTGTATCATGAATTTTGAGGCTGACAGATCCCCAAGTGCTGCAGAGATCCAGGTCTTGCTGGTAGCATTTGGACAGAAGACTGAAAAACAGAATGGCTTGATGGGTGTGGTTCTCTGTCAGGCGCAGGAAAAACCCTGGTGTTACCTTTAGGGGAGAGAACAGCACACGATCTGAGTCTGAAACGTGATTTATGCCAGGGAGATCACAAACTGTGCATGGGGTGTAACCCTCCAGACAAGAGAGAAACGCAAGGCTTTGGTCCTCAGCAAGGTTTCTAAAAAAGGAAAGAGTAAAATCTATTCCTGCACTTGCAGCTGCAGTTCCAAGTGAACTGATTGAAAATCTCAACAAAACCAATGTGAAATTCATCGGGAAGCCAAGGCTTTCTATCACCATGTCTGGTTCAAAAGTGAGTTGTTATAGCAACAGGAGAAAAGTAAATGAGCATTGCACGATATAAAATTACGCCTGCCTCTGCTCTAAACAGCGCCCGTCCACGCAATCAAATGAGCCCAAGACATTTAAAGGAGAAGAATTCCATTTTAATTGTTAAGGCTGGCACCAAACCCACCTTTAAAACACAAAGTTCATTTCAATTAACCTTATTCCCCCAATCGATATAATAAATTCTCTGGCAGGATGAGACCGAGCAACGTCCTATCTGATGAAGATGACCTCGGGAAAATATGGTGCCATAGATTTCTGCACTGAGGAATAGCCAGTGTGCTGAGTGGCCCTGGGCTCATGGCAGGGTCCACAGAGCCTTTCACCTCTGAATCATTGTTTTTAATCCAGTATAGATTGAAAGCAGGCTAGAGACCTTGCTTTTTAACACTTGTTCGCTGACCTGTATTAAATTGGATGTTGATCTGAGTCCAACTTCAAATAGATATCTATACAGTGAACATTTTCTGAGCCCTGCTGACTTCCAAGAAACTAGGCAGATGGAGATGGGAAAGGCTTTTTGTTTTGGGTTTTGTTTTTCCCACTCATGTGGTTAGTCCCCTCCACAACTGCAATGGAGTGTATTGTAGGGAGATTTCTTGGATCAGTGGTCCTGTCTTAGTCATCTTATAAGGAGCCTGTCTCAAGGCTAACGCATTTCTATTTAGTTAAGCATTTATGAGTATCAGTGTTGCAGATTATCACATTTAAATTAATTTGTAAATATGTAAAACAACGAGGGAGGGAGAACCAACTCTTAGTCCCTGAGAGCGACCTTCCCACAAAGCCTAAGGCAAATTTTAATTATTAGCTATAACTGATGTGTATAATTAGCCTGGGCTAATATTCCCTAATGCCTTTCTATTTAAAGGCACAGACACACTATTACCATACCCAGACAAGTTGGCGGTTCTGAGAAATTACCACCATTTTAGGATGAGAAGCACTAGACGAATCAACAGACTGGCAATTTGAGACTGTAAGGGGAATCCAGCCTCATAAAGCTCTCACCAGAGAGGTCCTGCTATATAAACAACAGGAGAGACTTTAGCTCCTCCTGACACCCCCGAACCCCATTTGTGGAAGTCAGAGATACTGTGCCCTCCCAATTTCCTAGGTCTCGCTGGTATTGGTAGAATCTACCTGCTGCATTGCCCTCTGCCTGGAGTCCCAGCGTGGCCAATGGTCTGACTCATCCCAGGGGATTTAACAGAAAGAGAGGTGCTCTGGCCCCTGCTGTATGATTTTGATTAAACTAGCCTGGGAGAAGGGCCAGAAACCTGAATTTTTAACAGGTTCCACCGGCTATCTGCGGTTACTGATATTTCTCCCGGCAATCTTGATACCAGCTTGAGCTTCATCCAGCCTGGCATTTCACGTGATGTATTCTGCATATGAGTTAAATAAGCAGGGTGACAATATACAGCCTTGACGTACTCCTTCCCCAATTTTGAACCAGTCCGTCGTTCCATGTCCGTTCTAACTGTTGCTTCTTGACCTGAATGTAGGTTTCTCAAGAGGCAGGTAAGGTGGTCTGGTAGTCCCATCTCTTTAAGAATTTTCCACAGAGTATTAAAAAGCAGAGACATTGCTTTGCTGACAAACGTCCGTCTAGTCAAAGCTATGGTTTTTCCAGTAGTTATGAATGGATGTGAGAGTTGGACCATAAAGAAAGCTGAGCGCTGAAGAATTGATGCTTTCAAACTATGGTGCTGGATAAGACTCTTGAGAGTCCCTTGGACTGCAAGGAGATCAAACCAGTCAATCCTAAAGGAAATTAACCCTAGAATATTCATTGGAAGGACTGATGCTGAAGCTTAAGCTCCAATACTTTGGCCACCTGATGTGAAGAACCTGATGCTAGAAGAGATTGAGGACAAGAAGAGAAGGGGGTGACAGAGAATGACATGGCTGGATGGCATCATCAACTCAGTGGCCATGAGTCTGAGCAGACTCCAGGAGATGGTGAAGCGCAGGGAAGCCTGGCGTGCTGCAGTCCAGGGGTCATAAAGAGTCGGACGTAACTGAGCGATTGAACAACAACAGCAAGCACCAGTTTTTCTGATGAGCGTCAAGGCTTGGGTACCATTTCCAAATCACTTAATCTTGGGGGATGCAAGGGGCCGATAAGAGGGACATGCATGCCTTCAACAATGCAGTCAGCTCCCAACACTGGCTGGGACTTCCGCAAAACATCCCGAAAGCACTTCATCCAACCCCACATGTTCCTTTTCACAGGCAATTCTCCCCAGATATCTAACACTTACATTTTCATAAATTCTGGAGCAATGTTACAGAATTCTGTCATGTCTATAAAGGAAATGGACTAAAACCAAGCCCATATCCCAAGTCACCAGACCCTTCATGATCTTCCAGTCAGAAACTTCTTCTACCGTCTTCTGCTCCTCATGCTGCTTTAGCCAAACTCTTGACTGCTCAGTCTTTCTGTTGTTTTGCTCTGATCTTTCCCCAGACCTTTGCTTGGCTGCCTGTGTCTCATCCCTCACATCCCCCAGCTCATATGTCACCTCTTTGAGTGGTCTTCTCAGGACACTCAATCTGGACATACCACCCATGTCCCTCCTCTTCCAGGATGGACTTTGCATTACAAAACCACAGTTGCCCTATTTCCCAGTCCTCACTATACTCTGCAAATACCTTGTGTATCATTTGTGTGTTGTTTGTTCCTCTTCCTCCACTAGAGTAAATGAGTCCATAAGGCCAGGAGTTTATGGTTGCTATGGTGGCTAATGAATTGCGGTCACTGCTGATATCTTTACAGCCAGTTAGGCCTCTGGACCCAGGCTCACCTACTCTGAGACTCTGTCACACCACAGCAGACAAAGATGTGGTACGATCTTTCAATTTCACTTTCATGCTGGCAGAACAGATGTCATTGTTATGAGTGTGTATGCTCTGAATGATAAATGAAAATAACTGTAAATTGAGAATTCCAAGTTTCATTTGCATTCACAGGGTATTTAGTCTTTTTGTTTTTCTTTTTGTTACAGGAAGAAATTCATTTCAGATCATTTCCCATCTTAGAGTCCTGTGTCTTCAGCCCAGGGAAATTCTTATTCTACATTATAGTTTTCATATTGACCCAGCAGATGGATATTAACAAAAATAACCCTAGACACACATACAGTTAAGATGTGGGAGGAATGAAACAGATTGGTCACTCGCTACTGGAATGTTTTTTTAGACTGTAGGTGCCTCTAATGTCCCAACTCCAAGGTGCCCTTATTACACAATTTGGCATTAATATTCAAGTTATTTTAAATTCAGGTTTTCTTTAAACATTTCTAGTAATCTCCTCCCCCCCTCCTTTTTTTAAATTCTTCCAAAGCGTTGTTCCTCTTTCCAACCCTCTGATCCAGATACATTTTTTTCCTTAAATGTTTTTTGCAAGAGAACTGCAAAAGAGTTGACACTTGGCATGTGGTGATTCAAAAAATACACTGTCCCTTCTCACCACCCCTGATGTCTTTATCTGACAAAATCCATATGCTGTGTGATCACCATGGCAACTAAGTAGGATTGTAATTGCAACCCTGGAAAGCTAATTTTTTCACTCAAATTGTGGCACACGTTTAACCTGTCTGAAGTTTCAACAAATCATCATTTAATGACAAGTGTTTTGAAAGGTCTAATTTAGTGTGTTTGTTTGAAGGCACATTTCTTCCTTTTTTTAACTTAATAAACCAGCTCTAAAAAGAGGAGCGGGAGAGGCTACGATATTTTCTGACCTTACCTTACAAAATTATACCTAATCATTTTATAGCAGTACATTCTAACTGTGGGACTCCCTCCGAAGGGTACACAGACATCAACGTCCTCAGATCTTGCAGTGAGAATCAAATAAGACTCTAAGGAGATACAGCCATGGAGACAAAGGGTACTTAAGGTCCAAGTTCCAAACTCTTCCTTTCCACTTGTCACTGAGGAAATGCTGCCTCCTCTGTGACCAGTGATGTGAACATTCGGATTTAGTAGCTGTTAAATTGAGGTTTCTCATCTAACGAACTTTGGCTTAGGTTACATTTTCCTTCTGTGCTTCTGGTTCCCAATCATTTCTATGGTGTCAACTTAATTTTTCTAGATAGACGAAGTATTACTTTTGGAAAATCATATGGGTTCAGTCATCAGGTTCCCCTGGGATGTGTGAGGCATGAACTGACCAGTGAGGAACCTAGTTCTGGACCCACCAAGAATTACAGGCATTGCTCCGGAGGAGGCTAGGCTCTGGCCACCAGGAACTTCGTGATGTTGAATTAAAAAAAAAAAAAAAAAACAGGAATGGAATTTAAAAGACTCAGACTCTAATTCTGGCTCAGACAATTAGTTTCCAGTTGTGTAATCATAACTCAGTAGCTTAAAGTTGACAACTTCACAGCATGAGCCGTGTGTAGCTTTGAGTCCAGGCCTGAAGGATGTCAGCCTGAAGGATTGCAGGGGTACTCTGATACGAGCCGACCTGCCCAAGGGGCAGAAACCTTCCAGGGGTGACCTCAGCCCACAAGAAAGGAAAATGAGGCAGCCCAGCAGAATCCAAAGAGCAAAAGGTCAGTCAGGCAGGGAAGGGAAGTCTTGAACCCAGAACAGTATTAGACCGCATACATACATACAAATCCTCCCATACATACAAATCCCTGCAATGCACCCTAGGACCGGGTCACAGCCCCCCAGAGAGCAAAAGACCAAAGAAAGCAAAACAAACAAAAGAGCCTTCTTGCGAGGGTGACTGCACCCCGCCCCCCTCCCCCCCATTCGGCTAGGATCTCCTGGGTTTATGTGGCTAAAGTCCTGGCCGTATTTTCCATCACTTCTCCTTCACTGTCAAGTGTCCTGGTTCTGATCGTGAGGTATGTGGTCACCTACTTTGTGGTGATGTTTCTGTAGGTGGAAGACAGCCAGGAGCTGGTGCCGTTTGGTACAATGTGCAACCGTATAGCTCCTGGGGGTGAACTGGGGACTCCTCTCCCCTCTGCACGCACCCCCACCTTGGTGGCAGGTGATCCCTGAAACAGTGAGCTGAGTAACACGGATAACCCGGAACAAGGCTGGGAGGGATGGGGCCATGAGCATTACCACCCTCAGCAGAATGGGAGCCGAGGAGAAGGGCCGTGGCGGGGGGAGGGTGGAGACTGAGAGGCCAGCGGGTGGGAGAACACGGACTGTGCAGCCTGCAAACCCCGAGATGTGGTGGGGCCCTCGGTGGAGAAAGGATGGTGCTGTACGTAGTACCGCTGTAGTGAGCTGGTGGGATTGTGGGCCACAGATGTCCTAGCTCTGGGGCCCTCACACTTCTTCCGTCAGGCTCCCCAGGATGACTGAAGAAGCACATACAATTAGAAGGAGTGTAGGCTCGATGGTGGGGCTTCCTAGGTCGCGCAGTGGTAAAGAACCCACCTGCCAATGCAGGAGATGCAAGAGATGCGGGTTTGATCCCTGGGTCGGGAAGAACCCCTGGAGAAGGGAATAGCTGCCCACTCCAGTACCCAGTAGCTTCCCTCGTGGCTCAGAGGGTAAAGCGGCTGCCTGCAACGCAGGAGACCTGGGTTTGATCGCTAGGTTGGGAAGATCCTCTGGAGAAGGAAATGGCAACCCACTCCAGTACTCTTGCATGGAAAATTCTTTGGATGGAGGAGCCTGGTAGGCTACAGTCCATGAGGTCACAGAGAGTTGGACACAACTGACCATGACTTCACATTCCTTTCCTTTCCTTTCCTTTCTAGTATCTTTGCCTGGGAAACTCCCATGGACACAAGAGTCTGGTGGGCTATAGTCCATGGGGTTGCAAAGAGTCGGACACAAGTGAGCATGCAGGCAGTGCAACCCGCTCAATGGTGCAGGCTTCATATCATTCTTGGGCTTTCAGACAGCACTCCCAGTGATGGTCGTTCACCTGGTCCAGCCACCATGCTCATTCCAGGCAGGGATCCTTCCTTGGGTACCAATTCCTGAGGACCCTTCTAGTGATTCCTCTTCTTTCCTCCCAATCTCCTGCCCACAAACCCAGGGATCATTCAGGTCTGGCCGAAACTATCCCCTTCCTGCTTCTGGTTCCTTCTCATCTAGACATTCTACCTAACCTCAGGAATCCTTTTTCCTCCAGCCTTAGATTTCATTAAACAAAGGTTCCCAAAAAAATGTGCAGACTAATTCTGGACACTCTCCCTACCTCGTGGCTCCCCATCCCTAGAACACAGAGTCAATTTCCTGTTTAAAAGAAGAAAAGAGTTGGAAAATTATAAAAGAAAATATGATAACTCACATTGGATTTCTATTGCTGCTGTAACCAGTTACTATCAACTAAATGGCTTAAAACAATACAACATTATCTCACAGATCTGTAGGCAAGAATCCTAGTGGATTCAGTTGGTTCCTCTGCTCAAAGTCTCATAAAAATCAAATCAAGGTATTGTGGGCTCCTATCTGGAGGCCCTGGGGTCCGATGAGGGGGAAGTCAACGTTTAGATTCATTCACGTTCTTGGTACAAATCAGTTCCATGTGGGAACCCTTTCCTTCTGGCTGTCAGCCCTACATTCTGCTTAGCTTCTAGAGTCACTCTCTCAGCTCCTGCCCCCCTTAATCTTCAAAGACAGTAATAATAGATCAAATCCTGCACATATTTTGACTATCTTTCACTTCCTCTTCTGATGCATCCTTCTTTGCTTGCCAAAAGAGAAAGTTATCTGCTTTTAAGGGCTCAATGGATTAGATTAGGTTCATCCAATTATCTACAATAATCTCCCCGTTTTAAAACTCTTAACCTTAATTATACATGCACAATCTGTTTTGTCATGTAACATAACATGGTATATCACCAGATGATTGAGGTCCTGGCATCTGGAATTCTGACTATCCTCAATTTCAACATCTGAAACAGTGACCAGTCACACTACTATTATTGTAACACCTTTTCAACCTCAGTTAAAGGGAAAATCCTGAAGAAATGAGCAAGGATATGCAAAATGAAAACGTCCACACACTAGAGTGGGATCAAATGACATTTCAACAGAGAGACTGCTGTAACTTTGCAGGCAGAACTATTGGCATAGATCCATTTCCCTAAAGCCCTTGTCCAAAACTTGCATAATCTCTGCAGGAGAGGCCAGAGTGGGCCCCGGACAGTCCCAGGGCTTTTAAGAGCGGTGTGAGTCCTGCATAGGGCACCTTAGAAATCAGACCAACCAAGCTCACCAAACTCCATCCTCATTCCTGAAGTCCCAGCCCAGGAAGAGAATGGAAGAACAGAGCAGCAGGAATCAGAAGTCCATAGAACACCCAAGGGAAGGGGATCTAGAATGAGAATGAATTTTTATCAAAGTCTTTGTCATAATTTTTTTAGCATCGTATGATGCATGGCCAGGATTAGAGTGAATCTAAGGAGCTATGATGTTCTAATTAACCTTACTGACTTTCTAGTGGCTGAGACTGGAAGCTCAGAAGGTAAAGAATCTGCCTGCAATGCAAAAGACCTGCGTTAGATCCCTGAGTAGGGAAGATCCCCTGGAGAAGGAAATGGCACCGCTCCAGTATTCCTGCCTGGAAAATGCCATGGACAGAGGAGTCTGGTGGTCTACAGTCCATATAGGGTCTACTTTCTAGTTTGGGCTCAGTGGTAAAGAATTTGTCTGCCAATGCAGAAGACGAGAGTTCGATCCCTGAGTTGGGCAGATGCCCTGGAGAAGGAACTGGCAACCCACTCCAATATTCTTGCCTGGGAAATCCCATGGACAGAGGAGCAGGATGGGCTACAGTCCATGGGGTCGCAAAAGAGTCAGACACGATTTATCGACAAAACAACCACAACAAAAGGCCGCTTTAACCTTGACCTGTGTCTTCAGAAATCATTAACTGAGAGGATAGGGTGCACTCAGTTGCCGTGATGGCGCCGAACCAACTGAGTTTGAGACTTGGGTAGCTGGGAAACAGTGCGATATCCGCATTCTTTCACTTGAATTGAGTACATAAATTAGAAACTTGAAGGTGGAGGCCAGTGTGTTCTCAGGACAGTTATTAGAATTGCTTTTTCAGTGCTCTCCTCTCCAGCATCACCAAGTTGTTTTTGTTGGAAAGAAAGTAATTCATGTTTCAAATCTGCTGTCATTATAAAAGGAGTCACAGCTACAAGTCTAGACATTTATGATTATTTCACAAGGACTCATCCTTATGAAATAATCATTGTTTTATGCCAGCTGTAGTTTATTGATCTGATATGTGCCTGAAATTATTTAGAATAGGGGAAACAGGGCTTTCTTCTCTTTCCAGCCTATAGAGGAAAAATTGTCCTAGACTCCTGAAAATATAATAAGCCTCTGAAATTGGAAACACATTAGGGTTATATTTTTCATTTATTACAATCAGTTTAAAATATGTTCCAAATTCAAAGTTTATACTCCTTTCCCTCTTATTTATAAAGGAAAGAATTCTTCTACAGTTGTCTCCCGTTGTTAGTATTTTTTGTTTCTGCAAAATAAGAAGGAAGAAGCAGACAGAGGAGGTAAAGCAGGAAGAGGAGGGGGAGGGGAGAAAAGATGGAAAAGGGAAGGGAGAAGAGGGGAGCAGGAGGGAAGCAAAAGGATTCTTTTTTGTTTGTTTGTTTTCATATTGTAATACTTTTACTGGTTGAGATGTACAAAAGACCTTTTCCCTAAACCATTTTATGATTAAGTTGCCAGTAAAGGTGGCCATCACCCCCAATATTTTAATATATATTTGCTACAAACATTGGAAGGACTGATGCTGAAGCTGAAACTCCAATACTTCGGCCACCTGATGTGAACAGCCGACTCGTTGGAAAAGACCCTGCTGCTGGGAAAGATTGAAGGTGGGAGGAGAAGGGGGCGCCAGAGGATGAGATGGTTGGATGGCATCACCGACTTGATGGACATGAGCTTGAGCAAGCTCCAGGAGTTGGTGATGGACAGGGAAGCCTGGTGTGCTGCAGTCCATGATGTCTCAAAGAGTTGGACACGACTCAGCGACTGAACTGACTGACTGACAAACAAGGGGATTCTAAGAGAAAAAAAAAAAATCAGAAAATTAATGTTTTTACATTACATCATTCTAATCCTCAAACCCCATTCAAGTTTGCCCATGGTTCCAATAATATTCTTTATAACTGGATTTTATCTATCTCCCATGAGCAGGTAGCTCATAGGTAGGAATACAGGAGTTAAAATATTTATGATAGTGACTGTAGCGGTCACCAGCTAGTGAGGATGGGTCTAGAGGAAAAATTCTGATGTCCTCTAGCCTCAGCTTTTAATGGTGCTTCCATGATTCATTGTCTTATAACCAAATAATTTTGGGGATAGTTCATGGCAGATGTCTTTGGCTATATATCATTTTTATATGCTCTAGAAATTACTTTTTTTTAATCTGTTTTACAGATGAAAATGTTAAGTGTAGCTTTCAGGTGCTAATGCACTACATCTGTTAATATTGATAGGAAGGTATGTCCTCTGTGACTCAACAGTAACCTTTAATATTTATTTTATTGCTTATGCAAGATAATTCAGTGTTCTTCATTTTCTGTTGATGTATGTTGATGGTATTTTTCATTGCTTTGCCTTCCTAAAACTGTCTGTTGAAGGACATGATGATCAGCTCTACTGGGATGTGAATATAAGAAGGAATCTTGTATGAGAAGCTGGTTTATCTCTGATACTCTCCCCAAACTCTATAATTTGCCAAAATTAGATTCAGGGCATCCTTTTCGACCTCTGTGGGGTCTCTTCTTTTTAGTTAATTGCAGGAACAGAACCCTAAAATGTTAACCTTTGAATGATTCCCTGTGTGTCTCCAGAGATTTCCTATGCCTTGAAGAAAAAGTTCTACCCCAATCCAGGTTGTCAAGATAATTCCAAGATAGTCTACTTTTAAAAGTTCTATCATTCTGCATTCCACTTAAAGTATGTAGTCCAGCTAAAATTGATTTGTGTTTATGGTGTGAGTAAGGATCGAATTCCATTTTTAAATTCTTATTTTTTTCAATTGAAAAATCTGTCTCTGCCCACTGATCAGCAACACCAGCTCTGAAGTCAGTGAGATCTTACAGATGTGTGCTCCCAGGCTACCTAATCTTAATGTATTTAGTAATGATCTCTGAGTTCACATGAACTGAATTTCCCACTCTTTATTTTCTCATTTTGGGCCTCCCTGATGTCTCAGATGGTAAAGAATCCACCTGCAATGCGGGAGACTTGGGTTCAATATCTGAGGGAAGATACTCTGGAGGAGGGCATGGCAACCCACTCCAGTATTCTTGCCTGGAGAATCCCCATGGACAGAGGAGTCTGGTGGGCTACAGTCCATGGGGTTGCAGAGTCAGACACAACTGAGTGACTAAGCATACACACACACACACACATTTTCTCTTTTAAGAACAATACTGACTATTCTTGACCCTTTATTCCTCCACATACATTTTAGAATCAGTTTAATTTATTACACAAAATCCTATAAAAATAAGATCCTTGTTAGGGATTGGATTAAAATTTTGATTGCAATGGAATTGATGGATCAGTTTGTTAAGAATTTACCTCATACTGATTTTGACTCATTCTATCTCTGAACAAGATATATCTTTTAGTAGCGGGATGCAGGAATGTCTTTAAATTTTTTTCAGTAAAATTTTAACATCTTCTACATAAAGTGACTGTGAAGAAAGCTGAGTGCCGAAAAATTGATGCTTTTGAACTGTGGTGTTGGAGAAGACTCTTGAGAGTCCCTTGGACTTCAAGGAGATCCAACCAGTCCATCCTAAAGGAGATCAGTCCTGGGTGTTCATTGGAAGGACTGAAGCTGAAGCTGAAACTCCAATCCTTTGGCCACCTGATGTGAAGAGCTGACTCACTGAAAAAGACCCTGATGCTGGGAGGGATTGGGGGCAGGAGGAAAAGGGGACGACTGAGGATGAGATGGCTGGATGGCATCACCGACTTCATGGACATGAGTTTGAGTAAACTCCGGGAGTTTGTGATGGACAGGGAGGCCTGGTGTGCTGCGATTCACGGGGTCGCAAAGAGTCGGACACGCTTGAGCGACTGAACTGACGGACTGACTGACATAAAGTAGAAAAGCAGCTGGATGTATTTTGGGGAAATATATACTTTTGATACTGTTATAAATAGTATCTTTTAAAATTCAATTCCCTGATGTATAGAAAAAATTGCATTTGGTGTTTGCATCTAGACAATTCTAAGGAACACAAAATATTCAGGAAATTCACTAAGCTTTCTTAGTAGCTGTAATACTTGATCTCAAATTCTTTGCTATTTTTCTGTACAGTCTTATTGTCAACTAATAATGATAATTTTATTCCTTCTTTTCTATTTTATTTCTTTTCTTTTCTTACTGTGCTGCTTCTACTTCTAGTACCACCCTTAATAGAAGTTAACACGGAGGATTTGTGATGTTCTTAACTTAAAAGGAATATGTTGATGTATCCCATTGAGTGTGTGCTTCGTCGCTCATTCATGTCTGACTCTTTGCGACCCTATGTATGCTTTTTTTCTCTATCCTTATTTTGTCAAGCACTTGAATGTTACCCAGTTATTTTAACAAAATTACTGAGACTAGTATGTTAGTTTCTTCATTGAGCTGCTAAAGCAATAAAATATATTAATAGATTGTTTTATGCTAAACCACCCTTGCATTCCTGAGATAAACAAAACTTGGCCACCTTTTATATTCTTTGCTAGATTCAGTTTGCTAATGTATTTAAGATTTTTTCCATCTATTTTGTATTAACTAGGCTAGAAACTAAGCTGCTATAACAAATACACCTAAAATAGAGCAACGTGCATAAGATAGACATTTACTTTTCTCACCTAGTAATAGTCTGGAGTAGGTAAGTGGTTCATAGCTGGAGGGGCAGCTTCGTGGACTTTGTACTTGGCTTCCAAATCCTACCACCTCTCAGTCACTTAAAAGAGGGACAGAGTCCTGAACAGGGCTCCTTCTTTTTGTCTTTTTTTTTTTAAAAAAACATTTATTATTTTTTGATTGAGGTGTGGTTGATTTATAAAGTCATGTTAGTTTCAAGTATACTGCAAAGTGGTTCAGTTATACATACATATATAATGTATGCTTTTCAGATTCTTTTCACTTATAGATTATTACAAGATATTGAATATAAGTCCCCGTGCTACAGTAGGTCCTTGTTATTTATTTTATGTATAGCAATGTGTGTATGTTAATCCCAAACTCCCAATTTATTACTCCCCCTGCCTTTGGTAACTGTAAGTTTTTTTTCTGTGAGTCTGTTGCTGCTGAACAGAATTCTCAAAAATATGGCCAGAAAAATTGCCCTCCTTATCTCATTCAACCAAAGTTAATTCTATGACTACATATAGATGCAAGGGAAGCAGAAAAATATTTTCTCAGGCTGGGTAGTCATGAGCCCAGGTTACATGCAGTTCCATATGAGTTTCCATTACTAAAAGAAACAAAAGTAGGTAGATAGTTAACATTTTCTAATACATACCATTATGAGAAAGAATTAATTATAATTTTCTTTTTTGTGCAGTCCTTGTCTCAGGTATTGACATCAAGATCACGTTAGTTCCCCAAGAAAGTGAGTTTGGCAAATGTTCTGGTTTTCTGCTCTTTGGTATAATTTGGGTATAATTTTGACCCCTTCTTCTGGGTCAAGAAGACCCCTTGGAGAAGGATATGGCATCCCACTCCAGTATTCTTGCCTGGAAAATTCCATGGACAGAGGAGCCTGGCAGGCTACAGTCCATGGGGTCACAAAGAGTTGGACACGACTGAGCAGGCACACACAAGTGCTCACCACATGCATACATGTGGATGATGCATATAACACATATGTGTGCACATAGGTATATGTTTGCCTGGGTGTGTTTATATATGAAGGTTTTTTTAGCTCTAGTCACTGAGAAGATACAAAGAGACTCCAATATTGTGATCACCCCTGGCACCCTGGTCTTAGATATAATTCCATGCCTTACTAAAAGAAACGATGGCCCTGCTGAGAA
Organism: Cervus elaphus; assembly: GCF_910594005.1. Classification (NCBI taxonomy): domain Eukaryota; kingdom Metazoa; phylum Chordata; class Mammalia; order Artiodactyla; family Cervidae; genus Cervus; species Cervus elaphus. Next base: position 31,476,325 of record NC_057840.1, read on the forward strand.
GAGGCTGAGTCCAGGTTTTATCTGAAAATATTTTTACTTTGTTTTTGAAAGATATTGTCGCTCAGTTCAGCTCAGTCACTCAGTCGTGTCCCATACTTTGCGATCCCATGGACTGCAGCACCCCAGGCATCCATGTCCATCACCAACTCCTGGAGCCTACTCAAACTCACGTCCACTGAGTCAGTGATGTCAAACAACCATCTCATCCTCTGCCGCCCCCTTCTCCTCCCGCCTTCAATCTTTCCCAGCATCAGGGTCTTTTCAAATGAGTCAGCTTTTTGCATCAGGTGGCCAAAGGATTGGAATTTCAGCTTCGGCATCAGTCCTTCCAATGAATATTCAGAACTGATTTCCTTTAGGATTGACTGGTTTGATCTCCTTGCAGTCCAAGGGACTCTCAAGAGTCTTCTCCAACACCACAGTTCAAAAGCATCAATTCTTTGGCACTCAGCTTTCTTAGTAGCCCAACTTTCACATCCATACATGACTCCTGGAAAAACCATAGCTTTGACTAGACGGACCTTTGTTGGCAAAGTAATGTCTCTGCTTTTTACTATGCTGTCTAGGTTGGTCATAGCTTTTCTAATTTCATAGCTTTTTAATTTCATGGCTGCAGTCACCATCTGCAGTAAGTTTGGAGCCCAAGAAAATAAAGTCTCTCACTGTTTCCATTGTTTCCCCATCTATTTGCCATGAAGTGATGGGACCAGATGCCATGATCTTAGTTTTCTGAATGTTGAGTTTTAAGCCAACTTTTTCTCTCTTCTCTTTCACTTTCATCAAGAGGCTCTTTAGTTCTTCACTTTCTGCCATAAGGGTGATGTCATCTGCACATCTGAGGTTATTGACATTTCTCCTGGCAATCTTGATTCCAGCTTGTGCTTCATCCAGCCCAGCGTTTCGCATGATGTACTCTGCATATAAGTTAAATAGGCAGGGTGACAATATACAGCCTTGATATACTCTTTTCCAGATTTGGAACCAGTCTATTGTTCCATGTCCAGTTCTAACTGTTGCTTCTTGAGCTGCATACGGATTTCTGAGGAGGCAGGTGAGGTGGTCTGGTATTCCCATCTCTTTAAGAATTTTCCACAGTTTTTTGTGATCCACACAGTCAAAGGCTTTGGCATAGTCAATAAAGCAGAAGTAGATGTTTTTCTGGAACTCTCTTGCTTTCTTGATGATCCAACGGATGTTGGCAATTTGATCTCTGGTTCCTCTGCCTTGTCTAAATCCAGCTTAAGCATCTGGAAATTCATGGTTCACATACCATGAACATGAAATTCATGTTCACATACCACATAGCCATGTTGAAGCCTGGCTTGGAGAATTTTGAGCATTACTTTGTTAGCATCATTTGAAGAATTAATGGCTAAGAGTTGTCTCAGTTTTATGCTATTTACAGTATAACTACTGCTTTATACTATTTATATTGAACAGAACAGACAAACACAACTCATGGTAGCAAACTGTACAATACCAAAGACAAAAATAAAAGTAGCACTTAATAAAAATAAATTAATATTTAATAAAAATAAAACATCAAAGTAACAATGGAACGTAGAAAGATACATGTCAACCTAGGTTGACTTTTACGCTGTTAATTTTGAGAAGCTCAATCAAATTGTTAATTTTACTAGGTCATTTGCTCCACCTCTTTTGCTTTTAAGATGTTATTTTTGTCTTTGATGTACAGTTTGTTACCATGAGTTGTAGCAAGATATTATTTTGAACTTCTAAGATATTATTTTGAACTTCTCACTGTTATTTTATACTACTTGATTTGTCTTTCATACTTGCCATCTCTTTGTCTCTCTGTGTTTTATTCTGTATAATTTTTTAGATCTAGTTTCAAATTAGTAATTCTCTCTCAGCTATAAACAAAAACTTTTAACAATCGAGTTTTTAATTTCAAAAGCACTGCATATATTTTCTGGAAGTTCTGTTTTCATTATTTTTCAAATGTTCAGTGTTTTTTTGTTTCATTCTCATTTTATTCATGTTTTCAAACCTGCTGGCTTTTAGCTCCTCTGTCCATGGAATTCTCCAGGCAAGAATACTGGAGTGGGTAGTCATTCCCTTCTCTGGGGACTCTTCCCAATGCAGAGATTGAACCTGGATCTCCTGCATTGCAGGAAGATTCTTCACTCTCAGAGCTATCAGGGAAGTCCTTTGTATACATACTAAACATAAGCATTTTATATTCTATACTTGACAGTTATGACACCTAAAAACTTTGAAGGTCTAATATGACTGTCCTTTCTGAGCTCTATGCTCTTGATGCTCTCCATTTTGTGGTTTTATTTTCTTTCAGTCTCATGAGCGGAAGGTCATTTCTGGTTCTTCCATACGCTGAGCATAAAGGCCATTCAAGTGCCTCCTCATGCGAGATGTCATATTAGAGACTTTAGGTGGATTCTGGCTTTCTTTGTCTCCTGCCCTGTATATTTCATAAGACCATGAGCTGATGTTCAAGTTCATTTTGCTGGTAAATGCCCTCAAAGACTCTCTTGTCTTCAGTGTATGACATACCTGTTTAGGTTCCTAGTTTCACCAAGTTTTGGCCTTTCAGTCATTAACAACTTTTAGTATATTATTTAGAAAATTTTAGTTGTTTTCAGCAAAAGGATCAGTGAAGATATTTGGTCCACTATACTGCTCAAGACTTCTAGAAGTCCCCTGAAATATTTTAAATAGCTTGATAAACTTCATATATTATTGCATTTAAAAATATTTAAAATGGAAAACTAGAAAATCACTGATTTAATCTAATATGCCCCTTGTCACCAAGGAAAAAATAATAGTAGCAATAGCAGAGCCATGTCTCACTTCTGACCCAGCTCTAGTGTTTTCTGTAACGGGGGTGCTTGCAGAGGAAAAAGGGGTGGGATTTAATGCCCCTGCATAGTAGAGTGTGTGGGACTTCCCAGGTGGCTCAGTGGTAAAAAGTCCACGTATGATGCAGGAGACTCCGGAGATGCTGTGATCCCTGGGTCGGAAAAATCCCCTGGAGGAGGAAATGGCAATGCACTCCGGTATTCTTGCCTGGAAAATCCCATAGGCAGAGGAACCTGGTGGGCTACTGTCCATAGGGTCACCAAGAGTCAGACACGACTGAGCACAAATACAAGCATAGTAGCGTTTGTGCGTAATTCTTTGGGGACACGCAGAGACACTTTCTGTCCATGTACAACCTTTGCTCCCTGAAACACTCAGACCCAGCATTCATTACGGGTGGATTCTTAAGACAAATCCTGAGGCTGAGAAATTCAACAAAAGTTAGTGACACACAGACACTTGAATTCTACCAACTATAATATTTAGTTAGACTCCTCTTTTGTTAAATAATATCTCCAGAGCATTAAGTGATATAAATGATAATTAAATAATATGTCATAAAAGTTTCCATGTGATATTGTCTTTAAAAATGTGCATTACCCAGTAAATGGTTATACCATAGTTTGACCAGTGTTTCATTTCTGGCACACTCATGTTGCTTCTAACCCTTGACTCTTACAAGCCACCATGAATATTAAGTAAAGAACTAAATATCTTTAATCATTTGCATAGAATAAATTCCCAGAAGTTAAGTTGTGAGGTCAGAGGGCATGCATATTTATAAGGCTTGATATATCCCGCCCCACTGTCTTCCTGAGGGCTTGTGCCAATTTACCTTCCACCAGTGCCCCAAGGAAGTGCAGTGATGGAGGTTGGCTTTTCAAAGTGACATATTCAGAGATCTTCCTCTGATTACTTTCTAATAAAAATTATTGCACCAGACTTTGTCTCTGGCTCCTTCTCTAGTCTAAATTTATAACAGGTATATTACAGTACTCTCAGCATTATGCCTGCTTAAAGATCTTACACAATATAGGCTTCCCTCCCCTTTCACTTATTTGCAAAAATTGAATAGTGTAGTGTTAATGCACTTTCCTAAGTTATTGACATATTTTTGCTTTGATGAAACCCCAACCATTACCTGGTGACTAGTAGCCTGTGGCATTTTTCTAATTAATTAAAACTGCATAGTATTACTGCAACAAATGAACAAATGATTTTCCTATTGCTATCTCCTTGAGTTATTCTGCTTTTTCACAGACCCACTGGTGGTGACTCATCTCGAGTCCCCTGTAACTAACATGAATTAGTAAGGGATATGGCTCTTTTGACACTAATTCTACTTGGCTTTGATCGCATGGGAATCCAATGATACGATTTCTAGCAGATAACATTGAAAGACTGATCTTATAAACAGGCGACTGGCTTCCCAGCATGGTTTTAAATTTGTTTTCACTTAATAGGACATAGGATATTTGTGCACTGGATCGCTCACAGTCCCTGGTTAAATCCTCCTGCCTTATTGTGCCTGCTTTTGACACTATTCTCTGCAAAATGGCATTTCTATATAAAGAGCTTTTGGCCAGAGGGCAGCATACCAGCTAGTACATATTTGAAATGGCTATTTCTTTCTCACCATGAATGAAACGGTATTTTAAGCACACGTAACTCCTTCACAAGCTAACATCTGTCAATTGCACGTGTAGCTTCATCAGCTAGGAATTGAAGCCTATTCATAACACTTCTGTTTGCAAACTTCTGTCATCAAGGCTGTTCAGGTTGTAAGTTCTATTGCAAAGAGAAGCAAAGGTTTGAATGCTAAAGAGGATCTGATTTAAGTTAACATTTAGAAATTACAAGGGAGTGACAGTTGCTAGAAAGCCCCCTTTCTGAGTGAAATTTGGGGAATTTGGACATGGGGTTGGGTTTGAATTATTGCTGACCTTATGAAAGCTTTCCCTGATAGTTCAGTTGATAAAGAATCCGCCTGCAGTGCAGGGGACCCCGGTTCGAGTCCTGAGTAGCTTGGGCTTCCCTTGTGGCTCAGCTGGTAAAGAATCCGCCTGCAATGCAGGAAACCTGGGTTCGATCCCTGAGTTGGAAGATCCCCTGGAGAAGGGAAAGGTTACCCACTCCAGTATTATGGCCTAGAGAATTCAATGGACTGTATAGTCCATGGGGTCACAAAGAGTCAGACACGACTGAGCGACTTTCACTTTCATTTATCAAAGCTTTACTTTTCTCAGACACTGGATTTTTTTTTTCTGGTTGTTCATGTTGCTCATTTGGTTACAAAGAAGGTCTTACTTTTATGTTGACTTTCCTTGTGGATTTGAGCTTGAGAGTATGAAGAATACTGAATCTATACAAAGTCAGTCCCATAAGAACTGAGTCAGAGAAAGGAGGCAGATAATTACTCTTAATTTGGTGTGAAATTGCACACAGAATCATAAATATAAATGTGACCTGTGAAAATGAAGCATAAAGAGAATTTATACACTGGGAATGGGAATTTAGACAAAATGCTTCTACATATTTTTAAGGTCCTCTTACTGTGTCATTTGTATAATGATATGTTTTTATTGTAGAATTACAGCCTATACATTTTTTGCTGTTCTTCTCCTTTGGAAGCAATTAAGTAGTTATTTTCAGGCCAAGGTTACAGAATTTATTTAAGTAATACTTAAGAGCAGTGCATAAGAATTACTTGCAGGATTTGTTTAAAATGCAGATTAAGGGGTGGTATCCCCCATGATTCTAATCCTTACACTTTGAGTGGAGCCTAGGAATCTACCTTTTAAGAAGCATCCCAAGCAATTCTGATTTTGGTGATCCCTAGTAACAAAACATTATTAAAAGTACAATATTTTTAAAAAGATAAAACTTAAGGAATAAAATTCAGTTTTATAGAGTATGTAAATGGGACTCTTGTTTTCCTGCATAATTTATTTTTGTAATAAAGGAGTGTGATTTCAGTCCTTATATCTTAAGAAGAAAGGCAGATGCACTACGTATGTTGTTGGGGGACCAGGGCTCCTTGAAGGCCACCCCATCTGGGATTTAGAGGTGACCTTACTAAGTAAGGGCTTCCCGGGTGGCGCAGTGGGAAAGAATCCAAATGCAAATGCAGGAGATGCAAGAGATAAAAATGTAGGAAATGTTCAATCCCTGTGTCAGGAAGATCCTGTGGAGTAGGAAATGGCAACCTACTCCAGTATTCTTGCCTGGAATATTCCATGGACAGAGGAGCCTGGTGGGTTACAGTCCATGGGGCCGCAAAGAGTAGGACATGACTGAGCACACACCTTTACCTTTTTTTTTTTTATTTTACTATGTAAACATCCTGCTTCTCTCTTTCTTTCCTCCTCTCCAAATGGGAAAAGCAAGCAGAAACTTTCTTCCACCTGGAGACACTGAATGTAAAGAAAAACAATCTTGAGACTGGTTTATCAATTCAAACTGGTGTCGTTGATTCCAATACTAGGATAATGCTTAATTCTTTCCAAATTACTGGAATTTAATAGACCATCATCCTAAGTGTACAAGCTTTAATGTCAGACCCTAAACTCTATCATTGTTATCTCTCAGAAGCTTTGAAAGGTAACGCAAGGTCACAGTCACATTATATGTAAACCAACCCTGAAAGATATCACCTTAAAGGTTGCAAGAAAAAGAAATTTCACAGCTTCCCTTGGCAGTTCTGTGTTCCAGGGTTTGCAGTCTTTCAGCAGAATCTTTCTGAGTTCTTAATCCAAGTTGTGTGTGCTGCACTGGCCTGTTCTTGAGAGAAAGGGAAAAATTACTCACCACAGCTCACACTCCTTTCAACACACTGAGAAGTATTAAGCTTTCTTTTGTTCTTATTGGTGTTTTAATGCAAAATATGAAGGCAATTCCTTTGGCCTTTTCACATGAAGCCACAGGAAACACTCCATCTACATTTTGTTCCGGTTCCTTTTCATTCCAGACACTTAAGTGTAACTTGATGATGACGATGACTATTGCAACTATTGCACGTGGAATCTTTCCTGAAACTTTCTATCTGTAGTTGAGTAAATGTTCTTGCAGACCTTTAAAGAACTCTACTAAGTTGATCAGGAAGTTGTCTTCATTAGTCTAGTAGTGTGACCTCAGCAAGCCAGTTTGGTCTCCCTGGTTCTCAATTTTCTCCATTTGAGGGGTTTGACCTAGCTTCTTGTGACTGTTTCTTTACAAACTCTTCAAGTTCTTTATTGTAGAAAAAGGATGGTTTTGTCCCCAGAGTCGTTTTGTGACCATAAAGGACTCCTTTTTTGGTAAAGTGCATTGTTAGTTCCTTGCCCTTTTTCTTTTTTCTAATGTAATATCTTTTCTGGTGATGAGGATTTTCTCTTGTGAAAGAAAGGAAAGAAGGAGGGGAGGGAGAGAAGAGGGGAGGGAAGGAAGGGGAGTAGAAGAGGAAGGGTAGAAAAAGAAACAAGGGAGGAGTGGAAAGAAGGAAAGACAAGAGTAGTCAGCAATACCTAGTGGCCATAGATATCGCAGATACACAGGTGAAATTTCTACCTGTTCAGTGCTTGAACATATTCTGTACCTGAGGGCAGATTGATGTCCTAGGATCATTTCCTAGAATATATACATGTGTGTGTGTGTGTGTGTGTGTGTATTCACTCCAATTTTGTATGTATGTATGTGTATATATATATATATATACATATATATATACATATATATATACATATATATGTATATATATATATTTTTTTTGGCCAGAAGGCATGTGGAATCTTAGTTCCCCAATCAGGGATTGAACCACACCCTGTGCATTGGAAGGCAAAGTCTTAACCACTGGATCAACAGGGAAGTCCCATATATTATATATATGTATAATTGAGTCTCAATAAAACAAAAGGCCTTGTTTGCCAGATTCTTCATGGTTTGTAGGACTTTACTCTCTGTCCCAGGTCCTGGTGAGATATTTGATGGATCTATGCTATTTCTTTTGATGCTCCTTTATTCAGCATCTGTTTTTATTCACAGATTTAAATTTCACAAATGGCATGAATAGCCTGCTAGGATTTTCCTTCATACCTGTTTGTCTTTTTCAAATGGAGAAACCCAGAGGTTTTCCCGAAGGCAGTACCACAGGACCGCCCTGTGTGAGGAGATCTCAGTGTGGGCCTTGAAGAACGCTTTGGCCTAAACATTTTCAGTGTTCCTGTGACTTAAAAACATACTGAGGTTATACCATTCCGAGTCACAGAATAGGCATATAGATTAGAAGCTACTTCTCAGACGGTAAAGAATCCAGCTGCAATGTGGGAGACCTGGGTTTGATCTCTGGGCTGGGAAGATCCCCTGGAGGAGGGCATGGCAACCCACTCCAGTATTCTTGCCTCGAGAATCCCATGGACAGAGGAGCCTGGTGGGCTACAGTCCATGGGGTCGCAAAGAGTTGGACTCGACTGAGCGGCTAAGCATAGCACATGTGGTCATCATGGCCCAGTAGACACTGTTTCTCCAGAAATGGTAGGAGACCAAAAGATTGCATGCATGGGAATGTCTACAGATCTGAATAGATAAACTATTTTCTACCGGACTGTAGAAGGTTACTCTGGACTTTGCCTTCTGACTCCAGATTACTGAAAACTGATTCTGAAGGAAAGTTTACTCTGGTATTAAATCGACTGAAACTGATTCCTCGAATGATCTGACAATTCATATCCTTTGCCATCAGACGATCTTGATTACTGAGAATTCTTGACAGTGTGTCTCTAGAAACAGTACATGAATTAAAGTGCTAATGGACCAGCACTGGAGTCCCTGCTTCTCGGCAGGGAAGATGCTCCTCTGCATTTGCCTGACCCATTGCTGACCCTTCTGAATGTTCTCTCCAAGACACTTAAACATTGATTAGTTGACCTAATTCCCTGAGGACTCATCTGAGTCATAAGGTGGAGAAAAATAAATTAGGCATCATATAGACTCAGGTAGCTTCAGGTGATCTTTCTATAGCCAACGTTAGAAGCCAGAAAGAGCCTCCAAGAAATGTATGCCTTGATGGGTTAACAAGTGTTTCTTTTCTCTTCTAACTAGCTTTTCCTCCTTTGGTTCCTGAAACCCAGTGACACTGTGATTTGCCACAAAGGTTGTATTTGTGCCCACAAGGTCAATGTTTGAAAGTCTGATTGCCTGTTGTACTGCAACCTGACAAAATTAGTAAGATCTCAAAAGCTGGTTATTGTAAAGTTTCTTGTTTCAGCAAGAAGTACGCAGTAAGAATTTTAGGCCTGGGGTTGTACCCAGCCCCTTAATTGACTATTATTATTATTTAGCCCAGATTTTTTCCCCTGGTAACCTGTATCCTTGAATAGTCTCTGGGACATTGCAGTAAAGAAACACTAGCAGTGTTGTTGGAACTTTATGAAACCAGGAGCTTTAAATCACCTGTATAGCCAGCTTCCAGGATATCACTGCAAGACAATATGTCTAAAATTTCATTGTTGTTTACGGATTTAGCCAGACAACTTTTATTCTGCTTTAATTAATGTAACTACCTACTCACCACTGTGGAAAATTCAGAGTTGGACAGTGCTGCGGTGATTGTGCAGAACCTCAGTCGAGACTTGCCTTTTTTCCTACATACTTTATGACACTGTTTTGTCTAGACGTCTGTGTCCTCGTTGCCCTCAGTTATAGCATTTATTGCCAAATCACTTTAACGACTTATCTCCTTCATTCAAGACTCTTGTCCAAAAGAGTTTGAAAGGGAGCAGACTGTCTATCTTTCCTCTTTCAGAATGTTGAATACACTGGCATGGTATGAATAAAGTAAACAGTGTTTCTTAAATTGCATGTCATGTGTCTTGATTAAAATACATATGGGGATCCCTGTAACCGCTCCAACCTTCACTTCAGAGCCCCATCATAAAATTTTAGCCAACTACATTTCACAGGACATATCTACTGAGTCCCAAATATTATAGAGGTAAACTTAGGCTCCCTAAAACTCTACATCATATCATCTGGTCTGACCCAGGCAATCTTGTGGAGTCTAATGATTCCAATAAAATGATGCCATAAAATATTGAAGGAGTCTGATTTTTTAAAACACTTTTCCTGGTATGAATACTGTACTGGCTCATTCATTTGGCCATTCTAAGAGATACCATCAGCATCTATAAATTGATTAAATCATATTATTATAATAAGAATAGCTAATCTAAGAATGGGCTTCCCAAGTGGCACTAGGGGTAAAGAACACACCTGCCAATGCAGGAGACATAAGAGAAGAGATGGAGGTTTGATCCCTGGGTTGAGAAGATTCCTTGAAGTGGGAAGTGGCAACCCACTCCAGTATTCTTTCCTGGAGAATCCCATGGACAGAGGAGCCTGGTGGGTTACACTCCATAGGATCGCAGAGGCAGACACAACTGAAGTGACTTAGCACACACACACACACACACACACACACATCTAAGAATATGCCAGGCACTATTCTGAAATTCTGACAATGGTTCTAAACTGGGTACTGCTACCCTTCCCATGAAAATGAAGGGAACAAGCAGAAAAGTATGTGTAACGAAAGAAAAGCAGCTATGCCCTCCACCATTATCATAGGAAGGTCTTTATTTATTTTTTAATTGCGGTATAGTTGATTTACAATATTATATTAATTTCAGATGTGCAACACAGTGATTCAATATTTTTATAGATTATACTCCATTTAAGGTTATTATAGGGAGTGCTTTGGTGGTTCAGTGGTCAAGATTCAGGTCTCTCAATTCAGCCTCTTGTCAGGAAATTGAGATCCCACAAGCTGCATTGTGAAGCCAAAAAATAAATAAACAAATAAATAATAAAATAGAAAGTAATGGCTTTATTTCCCTTTCCTTTATAACATACCCTTTTTGCTTATTTATTTTATACGTAACAGCTTGTACCTCTTAATCCCATATCCCTAACATGCGTCACCCCCTTCCCTCTCCCCAGTGGTAGCTACTAGCTTGCTCTCTATTTTTGTGAGTCTATTTCTGTTGTGTTATATACATTTGTTTTGTTTTCTTTTTTAGATTTTACATATAAGTTATAATATAGAGTTTTTGCTTGCTTTCTCTGTCTGACTTACTTCACTAAGTATAATACTTTCTAGATCCACCCACGTTGTTAGAAATAGCAGAATTTCATTCTTTGTATAGCTGAGTAATATTCCATTATATATATATATATATATATATATATTACATCTTCTTTATAATATATATACAACATCTATACTTATGTATATTTGTTTTGTTTTCTTTTTTAGATTTTACATATAAGTTATAATATAGAATGTTTGCTTTCTCTATCTGACTTACTTCACTAAGTATAATACTTTCTAGATCCATCCACGTTGTTAGAAATAGCAGAATTTCATTCTTTATATAGCTGAGTAATATTCCATTATATATATATTAAATTTTCTTTATTATATATATATACATCTATATTTATGTATATATATACACAAAATTCATTCCAATCCCAAAGAAAGGCAATCAAAGAATGTTCAAACTAATGCACAGTTGCACTCATCTCAATTCAGTTTAGTTCAGTCGCTCAGTTGTGTCTGATTCTTTGCGACTGCATGGACTACAGCAGACCAGGCCTCCCTGTCCATCACCAACTCTTGGAGTTTACCCAAACTCATGTCCATCGAGTCAGTGATGCCATCCAACCACATCATCCTCTGTCATCCCCTTCTCCTCCTGCCTTCAATCTTTCCCAGAATCAGGGTCTTTTCAAATGAGTCAGCTCTTCACATCAGGCGGCCAAAGGATTGGAGTTTCAGCCTCAACATCAGTTCTTCCAATGAACACCCAGGACTGATCTCCTTTAGGATGGACTGGTTGGATCTCCTTGCAGTCCAAGGGACTCTCAAGAGTCTTCTCCAACACCACAGTTCAAAAGCATCAATTCTTCTTGGCTCAGCTTTCTTTACAGTCCAACTCTTACATCCACACATGACCACTGGAAAAACCATAGCCTTGACTAGACGGACGTTTGTTGGCAAAGTAATGTCTCTGCTTTTTAATATGCTGTCTAGGTTGGTCATAACTTTTCTTCCAAGGAGTAAGCGTCTTTTAATTTAATGGCTGCAGTCACCATCTGCAGAGATTTTGGAGCCCAGAAAAATAAAGTCAGCCACTGTTTCCACTGTTTCCCCATCTATTTGCCATGAAATGATGAGACCGGATGCCATGATCTTAGTTTTCAGAATGTTGGGCTTTAAGCCAACTTTTTCACTCTCCTCTTTCACTTTCATCAAGAGCCTCTTTAGTTCTTCTTCACTTTCTGCCATAAGGGTGGCATCATCTGCATATCTGAGGTATTGATATTTCTCCCGGCAATCTTGATTCCAGCTTGTGCTTCATCCAGCCCAGTGCTTCTCATGATGTATTCTGCATATGAGTTAAATAAGCAGGGTGACAATATACAGCCTTGACATACTCCTTTTCCTATTTGGAACCAGTCTGTTGTTCCATGTCCAGTTCTAACTGCTGCTTCCTGACCTGCATACAGATTTCTGGAAGTTAACGGTTCATGTATTGCTGAAGCCTGACTTGGAGAATTTTGAGCATTACTTTACTAGCATGTGAGATGAGTGCAATTGTGTGGTAGTTTGAGCATTCTTTGGCATTGCCTTTCTTTGGGATTGGAATGAAAACTGACCTTTTCCAGTCCTGTGGCCACTGCTGAGTTTTCCAAATTTGCTGGCAGCACTCACCTTGTAGTCCCTTGGATTACAAGGAAATCAAACAGGTCAATTGTAAAGGAAATCAGTCCTGAATATTCATTGGAAGGACTGATGCTGAAGCTGAAGCTCCAGTACTTTGACCACCTGATGTGAAGAACTGACTCATTTGAAAAGACCCTGATGCTGGGAAAGATTGAAGGCGGGAAAAGAAGGGGGCAGCAGAGGATGAGATGATTGGATGGCATCACTGACTCGATGGACATGAGTTTGAGTAAGCTCTGGGATTTGGTGATGGACAGGGAAGCCTGGCATGCTACAGTCCATGGGGTCTCAAAGTGTTGGACACCACTGAGTGACTGAACTGAATGGAACCAGCATTACATTAGCATTTATCTTCAACTTGTTTCCATTACAAATGTAAACATTGGAGCCACAGTGGAGAATTCCTAGATTTATTCATTCTTCTGTTGTTGATACTTGGGTTGCTTCCATATTTTGGCTATTTTAAATAATGGGAAGAATATTGGGGTGCCGTACCTTTTCAAATTCATGTTTTCATTTTCTTTGAATATATCCCCAGGAGTGGCATTGCTGGATCATGTTGTATTTCTGTTTTTAGTTTTTTGAGGACCCTCCATACAGTTGTCCATAGTGACTGCACCAGTTTACAATCTTAACAGCATACTAGAGTTTCCTTTGGTCCACATCCTCGTCAACATTTGTTGTTTGTACACTTTTTGATGTTAGCCAATTTAATGGGAGTGAGATGATATCTCACTGTGGTTTTGATCTGCATTTCTCTGTTGGTTAGTGCTGTTGAGCATTTTTCATGTGCCTGTTGGTCATCTGCACATCTTCTTATGGGAAAGTCTTTTTTAGATTCAAATGTTTCCTTAGTTCATTTATTCATTCTTTTTTTTTTTTTTTCTTTTTAGCACTGGTAAAGCTATCCTCTAATTTCTTATTGGTTACTTCCTAGAAACACTCCTCATTTCAGTACCTGATCCTCTCAGGAAAGCTAAGTTGGTCCAACACAAAGCCTGGGGTTATTGCCACCAGTTAGCTTTCTCTCGGTGCAGCCTGTCTAGGACATCCTCAGGTGCGTTTTACAGAATTCCCCTTTGCAGTTTCCTCGTCGAAGATCCCATATGAAGTAAAAGAAGAAACTAATTTCCTCCTCAGATTTCTGTGCTCCTGGGAAACTTTCTCTTGAACCATTTTTTAATTAGACAGCCCTAAGCTAGGAATTTCTGAAATTCTGCTTCTTGCTGTAGTTGACTTTGTTCAGGGCACGCAGGGATGGTCACAGAGTGTAACATGCAGATGTCTGCAAAGATCACTGCTGGTTCTGTTGACCTGTTTAAGCTCTGGCAATTTCCTTGCCACTAGGTCCTTGCTAAGTGGGCAGCAGTCCTACTAAAGGGGAGTTTGGTGTGGAGGCAAGTGTCCATGATCATCCAGTCCAAGGTTATCAAATTACTAATTTTTCTGCTGCCTAAGGTGAACCAAAGGACCAAAAGAAAAGCCTAGAGGGAGAGGATATATGAAGCCAGGTCTCACCTAAGGTGAACCAAAGGATCAAAAGAAAAGCCTAGAGGGAGGGGATGTATGAACCTGGGTCTCCCACATTACAGGCAGATTCTTTACCATCTGAGCCATCAGGGAAACCCCGCAAGGTGAACCAAAAGACTGAAAGAAAAGCCTAGAGGGAGGGGATATACGTCTATGTATAGCTGACTCACTTCTTTGTATAGAAGAAATTAACACCACATTGTAAAGCAATTCAACTTCAATTTAAAAAAAGAGAAAAGCCTATTTTTTTAGTCTTTACATTATTTATAACATCCTTCTTCTTCATTCCTCCCCCCCTCAACTTGTTATCCTTTATTTCTGGAACGGAATTAAATAATGGATTCTCTATCATAGGCATAACCTATTTCCATAAGGTTGAAGTAACCTCTTTAACAAATATTTCATTAGGGAGAATAAAAAAAGGTAGACTCAGAAATTTCAGTAAAAGTTTGTTATATAACTTTAAATGCTTTAGAATAACGTCACAATATCCTGCTTAAAATAAGATCGGTCCTTTGTGAAAGATGTTATTAGTGAAATCCTTGAAGCAAGTGGTGGAAAATGGCTTTTTCATTACTTCAAAGGCAATATTAAAGGACCATGAAATTCAAAGCTCCTGGTTTTATCACAGACATTTTTATGTCAGGATTTAAACATTTTCCCACTCAACATTCTTCTAACAGCTATAGTTTTACAGGAAAGAATTGTTATAATTGGCTTGGATCATATTATGATTATTAAATGATAGACATCAATTAAACTGATATTTAAATTGAAGATATTCATATCAGATAAGAGGAAAGTATGATTATAATTAAAAACGTAAAACGTGTAATCTGCTTTGGGAGTACACTTGAAACCATGTGATTATTTGTTGGAAAAAAAACTGTCACAAAAATTCTTCTGCCTATTTCCACCTTGCTCACTATCACTAAGCATGAATAAAATGTTTCATACATATTTTCCTTAATCTTAATATGATTATGGGGGTGCTTTATGTAGAAGATCATGTTGAGGCTGTATCACTGAGGAATAAAAAGAAGTTGGAAATGATAACCCAGGATCACTCTTGTGAATGCAGAGTTGTCAGTGCACTTGAATTCCCCAGAGTTAGCCTTTTGGTTCCTGGGATTTTGACATGTGTTATTATTGTAGCATTAGCAGTAATATAACAATACAATTATCATGTGCTTGCTAAGGATTTAGGGACTTAGCAGTTGTGCATATAAATTGCTTTTATGGATATTAAAAAGTCTAAAACCTGTTAAATAGCAACATTTATAAGTTTAAAGTATTATCTTCTTTCTTACTGGGGATCAGAGAAGCTCAAAGAAATCAGATTCAACAGATGTCAATATTAATACTTTGTTAAACAAAAATACTAAGACCAAAATGGGATTATTTCATCATGTTCATACATCTTTTCACTTGGAAATTCTTGAATATAGGAGAGTTCTTTATTTGCATGTGTCTGTGTGTCTATTCATCCATATCTAAAATATGAGCAGATGCCATTTGTTCTTGTTTTTTCTATTTCTGTAAGGTAGTGCTTACTGGCTGCCTCTCCAGGTATTGACACAGCCAAGCCCTGTCCCTGAGGGCTGACCCTCCTCTAACTCTACCTGGTGAGAAGCCAGTGGCTTCTTCCCATCCTTCATACCATGGTTGCTGCCCAGAGGTGATTTTGTGATCTAACTTTATCCAGTTAGAGTGAAACTTTGGATTTTAATAATAAAGAAAGTAATTTACCCAATTCACCCAATCTCATTGCACATGATCTGGAGAGAAAAGTATATATGCTGAATTCTAGCTGCAGTCACCCTATTGAGGGAACCTGACCTGAGGATGAAGCTAGTCCCTAAACGATGGAAGACCAGGAAGAACCTGTGGAAAATGGAACTGAACCTCTAACTGATCTGCACCCAAAAGCCCACCTCTTCAGTTACATGAGCCAATTAATTCCCCAAATAAATTCCCTTCATGGTTTAAGCCAGATTGTAATGATGCTTTGTTATTTATTCATAACCAAAAGCATCCTACCAGATACTGGATTTGGTGCTAAAGGTAGTGTTTTGCTCATCACAGATCTCAAGATATCTGCATCTAGGTAAGCAGAACAATGGGTGGAAGTTGACACATCTTATTGTGTAGTCACAAAATAACTTATTAAATAATTGCCTACTGTACCTTACCATAGATTTCAAGTGCTATCCAAGATTCACTAAAGTCCTTCAAAAGAGAGACAGATTGACCTGAAACAAACTAATCTGAAAGAAAAAAAGAAAGGTAATATGACTTTTCTAAGAGAAGCCCTCTCTGCAAGCGACTTTCCTTCCTAAATCAGATTGATAAATGTGACCAACTGGTGTTAACAGCCAGTCACCTTCTCTCTTGTTTTACCTGTCAAATGAAATACCTAAACATGTTTAGCAATAAGACATGTGACAGAATCAAATTTTAGAGTGAAGTCCAGAGAGGTGATCTAGCAAACCTGTCATGTTAAACCTAAAGAATCTGAAGTCTAGTGAGGTCATGCAATTTATTCCAAGCCTCTTGACTACTTAGTGGCAAGGCCAGTGCTTGAAGTCAGGGCTTTTTTGGTGCCATAGGCAACTTGTCTGTTACTGCACCTAACTGTGGGTTTCAAGCATCTTATTCAAATTGAGTTTTCTCTATTTAAAAACAAATTCTTTATTCTTCTTGTAAGCAGAAGGGTGTCCCAATAGCTGAATTGTTAAAACTGAATACTGTCTATATGAATATGGGAAATGTGAATTAAATGACTCTTAGACATATGAATCATAGAGTTAGTTAATTCCTGAGCCACGGAAAAAACTAGAACAGGAAGAAATGTGACTCAAGAAGATAAAGGTCATAGACTGTGTTGTTAATTTATTCTGAAAACATTGTAGATTCTCAATAAATATTTGTTTAATAAAGTAAGGTTTACAAAAGCAAAGGGAAGGCTGGTTCTAGTTCAGTGGTGGAGAAGAGATAAGCCCACCTGAATTAAATTGAAACGGAGAAAATGGAGCGTATGTAGAAGAAGGGATTTGTTATCCTCTCACCCTTCTTGGATCTAGAACTCAGAAAGCCGAACAAACTTAAGTTTGTCCCTAAGTGGTACATCTGGCATAAGGAGGTTGATATTTCAGATATTTACTGTGTTTGTGTATGTGTGTGTTTGTGTGTAGTCTGTAGCTTTTCGTTATTCTACAATTCTCATGAGCTCTGGATAAATGTCTGAGTTGAGCCACAAGGCGTTAAGGAAGGTACGACAGTACTACTGGCCTCTCCTGCCAGTTTCAGATGAAATGCAGTTTCACACCCTGAAACTCAGTAGGAAGATGGTGGGAGTAATGAAGGAGAGCAGGGCACTGGTAAATTTTGGAACTGACAGTTGGGACCATGGTCTCCTCTGCGCTTGGTCTTCCCCACATAGAGAGTATCTCTCTACTGTCATCTTAGAGGCCTTGGATTGTGTTCTGTTAATAAATTTACTGATTTTCCTTACATAAACCCAGATAGATTTTTCTTTAAAATAAATGAGATAATGCTTAATTTTTTTTCCCAATTATTTTTATTAGTTGGAGGCTGATTACTTTACAATATTGTAGTGGTTTTTGCCATACATTGATATGAATCAGCCATGGATTTATATGTGTTCCCCATCCTGAACCCGAGATAATGCTTTAGACACTCCAGGAGTTTAGTACAGATATTTAGATAGTACTTTACAGTAATCTCAAAGACTTCGCCAATCAAATTTGTGTAGGCTTAGATATGGTTTCTATCCTGTCTCAAGAAAAGATAATCCAAAGCATGTCTTTTCATGGAGGATAATCTGAGTAAACCTCTGATGTAAAAAGAAAGAGAGAGAGAAATATTTATACATGTATATGGATTATTAAAGGTTAAATAGATAGGAGTTTTAAATGAAATTCCAGAAATGTCAGCATCTTTTTTTTTTTTTTTGCATTTAATGTGCTAAAGCTCAAAAACCAAGAAGATAAAATTGCATTGTTGATAGCATTCTAAAATTCTCTCTATAGTGCTGCCCAAATACTAAAAGGAAAAAAAAGAAGGTCAAGAGGAATTGAGGAAGACTGTCATGAAATTAAGCTTTGTTAAATCACCAGTTATATTCTAGGTACCTTCTTCAATTCAGTTCAGTTCAGTCGCTCAGTTGTGTCCGACTCTTTGAGACCCCATGAACAGCAGCACACCAGGCCTCCCTGTCCATCATCAACTCCCAGAGTTTACTCAAACTCATGTCCATTGAGTCGGTGATGCCATCCAGCCATCTCATCCTCTGTCATCCCCTTCTCCTCCTGCCCTCAATCCCTCCTAGCATCAGGGTCTTTTCCAAAGGTACCTTCTTACATGATTTCAATCTTCTCTCACTGTAATCTTCAGAACTACTTCCTAAGTAGTGTCTTATATATGAAAAAGAAAGCCATCCTAAAGTAAAATAGCTTCCTCAAGGTAGTAAAAATGGATTAAAAACTTTGTTGTGATTGGTTGCTCAGTTGTGTCCACTCTTTGCCACCCCATGAACTATAGCCCACCAGGCTTCTCTGTCCATGAGGATTCTCCAGGCAAGAATACTGGAGAGGGTTGCCACATCCTCCTCTAGGGGATCTTCCCAACCCAGGTATCGAACCCAGGTCTCCCACATTGTAGGCAGATTCTTTACCATCTGATCTACCAGGGAAGACCATAAGCCATGTTGGTCAAGTCCAAGTTAAAGGAAAAATGAATAAGCAGTGTTAACAAATTAGAAAATTCAACGAATAATGAAATATCATTAAAATAAACATTTTATAAAGGTGATTGTTATTTAGAGGAAAGTAAAATCTAACTTTTGCATTGTGTAACATACTTAGAGGTGAAGATGATGCCTTGAAAGTAAAGTACCAGATATATGATCATTCAAGCCAAAAGGGATGATGGTTTGCTATAGGATTAACCAGCAAGTGTTGTTGTTTTGTTTTTCATTTTTGCCTTTGCTGCAGGATTTTAGTTCCCTGACCAAAAATCCTAACCCACAACCTCAGTAGTGAAAGCTCAGAGTCCTAACCACTGGACCACCAGGGAACTCCCAACCACCAAGTGTTGTTAGCGAAATGGATGTGCCTAAAGATGTAAGATATTTGGGAGCTGGGGCCAAGATCTGGTATTCATGGAGTAGGCTCTTTAAATTGACAAAATGTGCTCTTGAAAGTTGATTAAAGGTGAAATTCTCTTTATCAATTCCATTTTTCTAGTGACTCTTATTTGAAATATATTCAGTTAATCAACAAATATTTGTTGAGTGTTCATTCAAGACAAAATTTTCATTAGGTTTTACAAAATGAAGATAGACAAGAACGACAACAATCAGATTAACAACATGAAGAGAAGAGACCTGGCTTTATCTGGTGTCAGAGAATCATTTTAACCTTTCACAGCCATTTCTATTTCTTCTTTCTAAACTACACAGATTCAGTCCTTAGCTCATCATCTCTCTTCCTGTTCCCCATCTCAGGTCACTTAGATTTAACACCAAGCAGAGCCTGTTCACTGCCAGAGCTAAAGTAGGAGAAAGTCAAGATGCTAAGACTATTTGTTAACTTACTATGTATCAGGAAATGACCTAAGGTTTTAAGATGTATTAACTGGCTAAATCCTAATAAACAGAGCCATGGGTGGGTATTTTCATTATTCCTCATCTATCTATGAAGAAACTAAGACAGTACAATATTATTAGGAAAGAACAGAGATATTCTGAATGATATGAGAGTTAATGAAGACAAGTGGGGTAAAGATAGAGGTAAATTTTTAGATAGAAAGGAGAAATTGAAAGGACACTCATCTTCTCCATGAAATAGGTGAAGGTGATAAAAAGAAACTAAAAACAATGTTACTAGAGCTTGGCACTTAGATATTAGACAGTTTATGTAAAACTTTTACTTACTGCTTACTGTAGCCCTTCCAGGAAGGTAACATTACTCCCATTAAAAAAAAAAAAACAAACAAACCTGGGGATTGGAGAAGTTGAGTTGCTTGCCAAAGGCCACAGAGTCTAGGAACTCAGCACTGCCGCCAAAGCTTGGTTCTTTCCCCTTTGCCCTGTTAACCTCTCAGTTCTCAAGGTGGTGGGAATGAACTTGGGAAAATAAGAAGAATATCACAAGATTGGAATGGTCACTGAGGATTATAGCCAGACAGAAGTAAACAAAGAATTGCCCAGCCAGTCCGAGGGTTTGGCCCTGCAAGGTGTGATATTAAAATGGAGTCAATGTGGGTGATTAATTGACTCCGGATAGGAAGGCATTGTGCACAGCATGAAGCTTGGAGCTTCTAGCGACGTAGAGGTAAGTAGACTGGTCCCACAAATGCTTATGACACTGGTGTGCACAAACACCTAGAATACAAGGCAAAAAATCATATATGATACAGGCCATGAGAGAGAGCTAGAGAATGCCATATTTCGTTTAATTCAAAAATTTCACACTGTAACACTTCAAAATTGAGATGTATCTTAAAATGGATGGTATCTTTCTTTGCCCATGACTAAGTATTAATAGCTACCGAGACTTGGTTATGATTGTCTGCACATTCTTCAACTTAGTCACGGGTGTTCATGTTGCCTTCACTTCAGTTATGTCGTGTTCATTGTGGATGCTACAGGTATTTGTTTGCATATGCCACTTAAAGTGTCTTCTTAGAAAACACTCTATGATTTTAGTTGAAAAATTGTCATACACACAGAGGTGTGGGCATACTGAGTATTGATTTGCATATGCCGTTTAAAAGTGTCCTCTTAGAAAATACTCTATGATTTTGAATTGAAAAATTATCATACATGTAAAAGTGTGGAAATAGTACAGGGATATATGATATATTAATGAAGAACTGTCGTGTTGGAGAAGACTCTTGAGAGGCCCTTGGATAGCAAAGAGATCAAGCTAGTCAATCCTAATGGAAATCAACCCTGAATAGTCATTGAAAGGACTGATGCTGAAGCTGAAGCTCCAATACTTTGGCCACCTGATGCAAAGAGCCAACTCACTGGAAAAGACCCTGAGCTGGAAAAGATTAAGGGCAAGAGGAGACGGGGGTGACAGGATAAGAGGATTGGATGGCATCATTGACTCAATGGACATGAGTTTGAGTAAACTCTGGGAGATAGTGAAGGACGGGAAGCCTGGCATGCTGCGGTTCATGGGGTCTCAGAATTGGACATGGTTTAGTGACTGAACAACAACAGTGAAGAAAATATTTATATTAATGAAGTAAATCTGAACACAAGTTCGTATTTTTCTGAAGCAGCAAGGCACGTGCTATACAGGACCTATGCTCACAAGCAGATGCCGCTAGTAGTGTTTTGTTACTGAGAGATCTGAAAAAGGATTGCCTAGCACAAATCGAGCAACTCAGGTAAAGGTATGAGAAATTGCCAAATGCCTAGGGTTAGATATATTTCAGCTATCTCTCACTAGTAACAAATCACTCCCCAAACTACATGGCTTAGAACAATACTGATCATCTTCTTATCTGCTGCAGTCTCTGTGGGATAGGAATTCAGGCAGGCTTGCCTGGGTAGTTCTGGTTCAAGGTCTCTCACGCATTCAGAAGAAGACTAGAGCTGTGATAGCAGAAAGCTGAAGCGTGTGGAGGATGGTTGGACGTCTTTCTCCCTTGTGTGGTCTCAGAGCCTCTCCCTGTGGTCTTTCTGCATGGGCTCCTTTGGGCTTTGAAGTGTCTTGGCAGCTCCAGGGCAACTGGACTGTTTCTTGGCAGCTGAAGACTTCAGGTGTGAGTGGCCCAATGGACAAGGTGGAAGCTGAATCCATCGCCTTTCACAACCCAGATTCTGAAACATCACTTCTGCTACATCCTGTTGGTGACAAGTGACTGCGGAGCCTGCCCAGACTCAAGGGGCAAAGAATTAACTTTCCGTCTTGGTTGGGAAGCAGCAAGTTCCTACAAGAGCATATGGGCTGAGAGATATTGTTGCAGCCGTATTTGGAAAATACAGTCTGTCACAAGATGAAAGTAATGTCAACGCAACAAGAGGCTGGCGTTAACCGATTCATTCATTGTGCAGGACTTAGCATTAAAGCACTGAACTTTCACTGAACTTCCTGCTGACTTTGAGCAGAATTTGTCTAACTTCCAGCAACATGTGATTCAATCAGGGGGGAAAATGAAACTACAAGGTTATGCTAATGAAACCCTGGTATTCCTGAAATAAGTTGTCAGAGCTAAAGGTGTTAAAGAGGTCAAGATCCTATCTCCAGTTACATGTCTCCCATGTCTAAATGATCTTGAAAAAGCTCATTAGATAAGTTAAAATAAGACTTCTGAGCAATAAGAGAGCCCTATGCCTACACTCTAACTGGCAACATTTTTTTTTTAAGTGGTGCATGAAATAATGGTACGTCTTACAATCCATGACATCTTTTGCTTTGGTGAAGGACAGTAATGCCTTGAAAGCATAAAATTGGCAGAAACTTCCTACTCTTGGCATAGTTGGAAGTTCTGGAGAGGTGGTTCTGGGAATTTTTAGACTTCAGGAGGTAGAAAAGAGATTTAAAGATGAAGCAGGAAGTGAAGGAGTATATTTGAAAAACACTTTCTAATCAAACCTCATCCCATCTACCCAGACTTCACACCATCACTCTGTGTGCAGTTCCTAGACT
Organism: Cervus elaphus; assembly: GCF_910594005.1. Lineage (NCBI taxonomy): Eukaryota > Metazoa > Chordata > Mammalia > Artiodactyla > Cervidae > Cervus > Cervus elaphus. The sequence goes on from NC_057840.1 coordinate 31,499,140, forward strand.
AGTCAGTCTTTCCACTTGCTCTTGTGAGAATCTTGCCAGTCCTTGATGAGTCCTTGCAGGTCCTGCCAAGTCCATGTTGAGAAGTTTTTTCACTGGTTGCCACTGCAGACAGTTGGGGTGGACTGGCAAGGCATAACTTGGTTTATCTGTTTTATGTGTTGGAATTTCTTATAAGATTACTATGGATGAATGGGTTTACAGCTTAAAAATAAAAACAAAATGTAAGTCATTATAATATATTATGCATCTGTATGCTCAATCTTAGAGCATCCCATTAATTAGCTATCATCCATTCATTCAGTTACTGAGCTCCAGTGACTCAGTGGTAAAGAATCTCCCTGCAATGCAGGAGACATGGAAGACATGGTTTCTATCCCTGGGTTGGGAAGATCCTCTGGAGGAAGAAATGGCAACCCAGTCCAGTATTCTTGCCTGCAAAATCCCATGGACAGAGGAACCTGGTGGGTTACAATCCATGGGGTCACAAATCCAATGGGCAGAGGAACCTGGTGGGTTACAATCCATGGGGTCACAAAGAGTCGGACACGACTGAGCAACTGAACACACACACATTCATTCAGTTAACAGCGACCTATGAGCATCTTCTAGGAGTTAGGTGATGTGCAAAGCATTGGCTATTCATGATAACACCTTGCTTCATGGAACTTCTAATTGAGTTGGATTGGACTTATGTTCATTCCTTTTGGACAAGTATCTAGGAGTGGAATTGCTGTATTGTCTGGTAATTGCATGTTCACCTTTTGTGAATGTAGGTGTAACATTTTACATTCTCACTGGCACTGATGGATGAGACTGTCAGTTGCTCTGCATCCTCACCAGAACTTGGTATTCTTAGTCTTTTTTAAAAGTCTAGCTATTTGAAGGATGTACATTAATATATCATGGCAGGTTTCATTTGTACTCCCTTGATAGCTAATGATATTGAGCATCTTCTTCATGTGCATTTGGCCTGTTCCTATATCTTCTATTATGAAATGTCTTTTCAAATCTTGTGTCATTTAGTTGGAGTTTTTGTCTTCTTATTGAGCTGTAAACTTTTTAAATAACTTCCCTTTACGAGTACTTTGTCCAATATATGTATTGTGAATATTTTCCCCATTCTGTGCTTTGCATTTTTAATTTTCTTGACAGTACCTTTCAAAAAGCAAGCTTTTAAATTTTGATTAAGTCCAACTTATCAAAGTTTTCTTTAATGGCTCATGCTTTTTGTGTCACATGTAAGAAATACTTGCTTATCCCAAGGTTGCAAAGATTTATCTTATGTTTTCTTCTAGAGCTTTGATAATTTTAGCTTTCAGATATAATGATCTTTCATATTTTATACATATATATATGATTTACTTCTTCATTTATTTTAATATGGTGTGTGATGACAGTTGGGATTATTTTTAAAATTTTCTCATTTACTTTCCAGCTGTCACTGTGAAAGTCACTCAGTCATGTCCAACTCTTTGCAACTCCATGGACTCTATACAGTCCATGGAATTCTCCAGGCCGGAATACTGGAGTGGGTAAGCCTTTCCCTTCTCCAGGGGATCTTCCCAACCCAGAGATTGAACCCAGGTCTCCCACATTTCAGGCGGATTCTTTACAAGCTGAGCCGTAAGGGAAGCCCAAGAATACTGGAGTGGGTAGCCTATCCCTTCTCAAGGGGATCTTCCCAACCCAGGAATTGAACTGGGATCTCCTGCATTGCAGGCGGATTCTTTTAACAACTGAGATATCAGGAAAGCCCATCAGCTGTTATTACTTCCTCCTATTACTGTTCTCCTACTTTTTTATACCCTCTACCCTTTCTGATTTGTTGTTTTTACTGTTTTATAAAAGCTCGACCGTCAAACTCACTGGAAGATGAACCAAAATCTACTAAAACTGTAATAGCTGAGAAACAACTATTTTAAAGTGCATGGGGATTTCTGGCATCTATTTTGGCAACACAGAAGCCTGATTTTGCTGGCTTTAAGAGTCTCATGTATTTCTGGTGGTTGTATAATAGGACCTCTGGAGAAGTGACATGTTAGTTCCTCTATTATTTTATTTGAGTTCATTTTATGGTGTACAGTTTGTTAAACCCTAGACCGTTTATTGAACTATTTGTAATTATACTTGCTGTGCCTAACATAATGCCAGTCACTTAAAAGTACTTGGTAAATTAAATATGTTCTGGTGATTGACAGTAAATAGAAATGACAGTTTCAGACTTATTTTCTAGAGCAGTGGACTTTTTTTTGGCATTTATTGTACATTTGGCATTTATTGTACATTTTAGATTATGCACTCTTTCCAATGTACCATATATTTGGTCATTTACATATTATATGCATATCAGTACCAAGTTTTTTATTTATAACATTAAAAAATAGAAATTTTTAAAATGAAATAAATCTAAATAAAACTTATATTTTCATCTTATACTCAAGCCATATTATGATTTTGTTCTTGGAAACATAATATAGGGTTTCTTATTTTCAAATTGGATTCTGAAATTAAGTTCTAGTATGTGAATATTATAATAATGAACACACTGGGTTAATCAATAGAGAGAACATGTTTAGTAATAATTAGATTATTATATTTAAAACCCATATGAGTTAATAAAATTTCATATCAATTAATAATTTTTTGTAAAGATACAATGAATTGTTGACAGTAAAACTGTTCTTTAAAACTGTAATACCATAATCAGTTTTGAGCAACCTTCATTTGTTGGTTAAAAAATAGGCATTTCTGAATTGCTTTACTCAAAAATATCACAGAGCTATGAAGAGGCTTTCTGTGCATCTCTATGAAAACATTTGGATACCCCCCATACATCTGTATAATTATCATATTTATGATCATTCATATTCAGAATGCACCCTCTAAATAAACCAGTGAAAATAAAATGATTACTTTTCCTCAAATGTTCAGCAGGCACTCTAAATTAGCCAGCTGGTCTCTTGTCATGGCTGAAAATGTGTAGAGTCTTTTTGTAAAAAGTGACAATAAATACATCTATGGCACCAGTCACTTTATATGCAAGTGGAAGTTCTATTGGTGCAATGACTTACGATTGGAGAAGAGCAAAAAGTGTGTGAAGAAAAAGAATCAATGAGAATAGTGCTTCACATGCCTTGTGGTGGCTCACAGAGAATAATTCATTTTAAGGAAGTGAAATCACCTTATTTTATGGCAAAGCACTAATCTCAAGGTCCATGTGTTAAGTTTTTTATTATTATTGAAGGTTCAGAAGTCATTTAAAAACATGACCTGTTAGAACAATTCAATGCACCAAGTCTATTTGCAAAAATCATGTTGTAAATCACGATTCATTATGTAATTGTGATCAGCATACAGTGTTAGAAATTCATTTCTCCTGGTGATATAGACCTTTCTGTGAGGTTCCTTTTATGCAATGGAATAGTCCCCACACCCATTTTATTTATTCTTTTTTTCCCGTTACTCTGTTTTGTTCTTTGCTGTATTTTAAACTACATTATCCCTTTTTTGGCCTCTATTGTAATATAGCTTGTGTCACCAGTACTGTAAGATATATGAGAGGTACAAAATTCCATAATAAATAAAACCATTTTTATTTTCACTGAGACTGTGGACTTAGAGTCTCTCACAGATCATGAAATAGTAAGCAAATGAATGCTTAGATGATGGAGCTATGGGAAGTGGGGGGTCACTGTAGTGATTTTCTTCCCTAGTCCCCTTGTTTAAGGGGCTTCCCTGGCAGCTCAGTGGTTAAGAACCCGCCTGCCAATGCTGGAGACGTGGGTTCAGTCGCTGGATTGGGAAGATCCCCTGGAGAAGGAAATGGCAACCCACTCCAGTATTCTTGCCTGGGAAATTCCATGGACAGAGGAACCTGGCAAGATATAGTTCATGATGTCCCAAAAGAGTCAGACATGATTTAGTGATTAAACAGTAGCCCTTTGTTTAAAAATGAGCAACTGAAACTCAGAGAGACCAAGAGACCTGGTCTGATAGCAGAGAGGGACCATGCAGATTCGTTTTATTCCCATATTACGGCTTCCCACCTCTGTCTCCCTTGTCATGAAAACCAACTGAATTGTACAATTAGCAGTCATCATCTTGATGGTTAAACTCTTTGTGACAATTGTCTTTTTCAGTGAGGATTCATTCCATTATTCTGTGATATTCATTGAGCACCTACCACACACCAGGATTCTCAAGGATACAGCAGTAAACATAGAAAAGAGTCCTGCCTTCATTGAGAGAGAGTTCTAGTGGAGTGAGACAGATGATAAACAGCATAAATATGCAGAATATGTAGAATGCAAGATGATACTAAGTGTTTTGAAGTCGAACAAGGCAAGGAAAGGAAATTGAGGATAAGTTTTTATTTTTGTGTCAAGGGGGACAGGATGGTAAAATCTTGAGCAGTGCAGCCAGAAAAGATATCACAGAAAAGGTGACATTTGAGTAAAGACCTTAGACAGTAGAGAGCTATGCAATCCATTTCCTTCATGACTGTGGAAGAAAGCCAAGATTTTCCATACATCTCTCCTTCATCTTTCTCAAGGACAGCCATACCCAATATCTGGGGATTATCAGGAGCCCTGCAAATACCCAAATCTGCTGATGCTCAAGTATACTGTAGAGAATGGCGTAATACAGCTGACCTCCGTGTCCATGGAGGCAGAACTCGTGAATACGGAGGACCAACTGTAGTCAACCAGTTGAACATCTTGACATCAGAATTCTTTCTTTTACCCAAAGAATTTGCAGCAATCAGAAGCATTTCCTTTATGTTGTACATCTAAATGTGAATATAGCACTGTAACTCTGCCCATGAAAAAGGTAAATAGATTTAGCCAGCATTTGGGAGCTGGGCAGGGAAAACTGGATTTGTGTCAGCAGAGCCAGAGCCTGCTTTTCTATTTATTCTCTGCCCATCAATTAGGCTTAAGTCTACAGGGCTCAGATGAATCACAGCATGAGAGATCTCTACCACTTGGCAACATTTTATCCTGAGACCTGGAAAGCAGAGAACAGGAGAAAAGTCATTTGTTTACTTGAAAAAGAAGCAATTTTCTGATAAATGACCATACCCTTGAACATCTTTTGAAAGAAAAGAATTCTCAATAAGCTCAGGAGGTTTAACCATTAACTAACTTTTATTGTAGGTAGAAGAGAGCTAGCTTTGTGATTGCTGATTTTCCTATGTTTTGCATGATGTCAAAAGAAGAAAAGATTTTTTGATTTAAAAAATTTTAAGAATCTCCATGTTATCTACCATACACAAGCATAAACATGAGACATAGTGTCAAAAATGCTTTATGTATAAATGCGTAAACTACACATCGGCATCTAACTACAGATTTCCATTAGAGGCAATCAGATTTCATTTATGCATCTTAGTTACAAAAATTCTATGTCAGAGGAAAAATATCAGCATCAAATACTCAATGCCATCTTCATTTATTCATTCAGTCATTTGCAAATACTTATTCAATGTATTTTGCAAGCCAGGCACTATACTGGACACAGTCTATGCAGTAAGTTTTAGAACTACCTTTCCTATAGTTTGCATACTTCCTTATGCTCAAAATCAGATGCTCATTGGACAATGCCTTTCCAAATCTTCTTGTATTAGTGCATTATAAAATATAATGATATATGAACTGTCTGTATTACCATCAATTTTTGGAGGGTGGAGGGATTGGTCAGTTTGAATTAATGCAAATGTTAATTTAAAGGGTAGAGAACTACTATACAATGTATTTATACATTATAATTATTCATTATACATTACAATGTAAGTGTAGTTCATTTTAGGAGAATAGGCTATCTAAATAAACAAGTCAGTTAGGAGGGCAGTGATATTATTAAGTAACAAAATGTTTCACATTTTAAATTTCTGATAGACTCTTCATAATAGTATTATAGTGCCAAAAGAGATATCAAATACGTTTTCAACCAGAGCATGGATGTTTAGGATTTGTTTAAAGAACATCAATAACAGGAGGCCTTCACTGGCCTCCTGAAAGATGGGGTGGACATCCAATTTAGCAGACTTTGCATATTCCTGCTAAATCTACTAAAAACTCTAGACATTATACACAAGACAAACATAAGAAGACTCTGAAAGGTGATAAGAAGAAGACAGACCAGACAGGAATCTGGGGACCCAAGAAACAACACAGCAGTGAGTTTGCTGAAATTTCTTTTTCCTTTTTATACCCTAGACTTATTGTTCAATAAGGCGGCAATATAAAAATGCCACGGGTGTGGGTAAAAACAGTCTCAACAAAATGCTGAAAGATCGAGAAAGGGAAAAGAGCCTTTTAGACGATTGTTGTTAGTAAATAATAACAAAATAATGGTTTTATTCTACTTTGGGATCCAAGAGAGAATGCCAGCCACTACTCCTACTTGTCTTTTCTGAGACTAGGGAAGATGGGAACTGAGAACACAAGCCCATTGAAAGACCAAAACTTAATCATAAAATTATAGAAGACTTCTCCTCCCTCATCTTAGCATCACACTAACAGGGCTCCAGTATAACAGTGGTCTCCAGCTGAACAATCTGCAAGATGCAAAATATGAGAAGCTAAAACTGATAGAACTGAAAGGAGAAATAGACAACTCTACAGTTATAGATAGAGACTTTAACATCATTCTCTCAATGACTGCAAAAAAACTAGAAAGAAAATTAGTGTAAAATTAAGAGTATGAAAGAGCTCAACACTGCCATCAACCAAAAGAATCTAGTTGATATCTACAGGGCATTCTACTCAACAATAGCAGAATACTCATTCTTTTCAAGTATATACAGAAACTATACCAAGATACCATATCATGGCCATTAAACAAACCTCAGCCAGCTTAAAAGAACTAAAATTATAGAGAATGTTTTCTCTGACCAAAGTGGAATAAAACTAGAAGACGATAGCATAAAGAAAGCAGGAAATCTTTCTCTTTCTGGCTTACTTCACTCTGTATAATGGGCTCCAGTTTCATCCATCTCATTAGAACTAATTCAAATGAATTCTTTTTAATGGCTGAGTAATATTCCATGGTGTATATGTACCACAGCTTCCTTATCCATCTTTAAACACTTGGAAACTAAACAGTACACGTCTAGATAATCTATAGGTCAAAGGAAAAACCCGAAGGGAAATCCAAAAAAATCATTGAACTGAATGAAAATGAAATTAAAATATATCAAAATTTGTGGAAAGCAGCTAAAACAGTACTAAGAGTCAAACTTTTAGCACTAAATGCACATATTACAAAGGAGGAAAAATGTCAAATTTATGTTCTAAGCACCCGCCTCAAGAATGTAGGGGGAAAAAGAGCAAAATAAACTCGAAGCAAGCAGAAGATAGGAAGTAAAAACCTGTTTTTGAAGTCCAGAAAACAGTGAAATTGAAAGCAGAGTATGAGAAGAGAAAATCAACCAATAGTTCTTTGAAAAGATAAAATTGACAAAGACTGATAAAAAAAGAGAGAGAAGGCACAAATGATTAATGTCAGGAATAAAAATGTAGATATCACCACAGATTCTCTTTTATAAAAGTTTGCTGGGGTTATTGTAATAATGTACCACAGACTGAGTGAAACCTTGATCAACTGTTTTACAGTGCTGGAGACAAAGAAGCCCAAAATCAAGGGTTTTGGCAGTGTTGGTTCCTTCCAAGGGATTTGAGGAAAGCATCTGTTTCAGGTCTCTCTCAGTGGCTTGTAGATGGCTGTCTTCTTATTTTCCTTCTGTGTTCACCTCTGTGTCCAAATTTTCCCTTTTCATAAAGACTCCAGTCCTATTGTTTTAGGGTCTACCTACTGACTTCACCTTAACTTGATTATCTGTATAAAGACCATATCCAAATAAGGTCATATGTTAAGGTACTGAGGTTTAGAAAAACATACAAATTATCTTGGACAGTTCAACCTTTAACACTGCAAACGACAAACTAATAACAAGAAAATGTTCCAGAGAACTCTATACACATAAAATTGACAATTTAGGTAAAATAGGCCAGCTCTCTGAAAAACACCATCTACCACAATTTACCCAATGTAAAAAAAAAAACCAAAAAAACAATTATTCGAATGCCCCACAACTATTTAGAAAATTGAATTTTTTAAAAGCCCAATTCTGCAGTCCAGGCCCAGGTGTTTTAATAGGTAATTGCACCAAGCATCAATTCTATAAATCTCTTCCAGAAAATATAAGAGAAAAGACCACTTCCACAATCATTTTATGAACCTAGTAAAATCTTGATACCAAGTAATAGAAACAGAAAACTACAGACCAGTATTTCTCGTGAATGTAGATGTAAAAATTCCTAACAAAGAAGAACTCAGCAATATAAAAATCATTGTACTCCATGAGCAGTTAGGGCTTAATCCAGAGATATAAGACCACTTTAATATAATCCACCATATTAGCAGGCCGAAGAAGAAAACTTGCACAAGAAGAACTGACACCAAAAAAAAAAAAAAAAAGCATTTGACAAAATTCAACACACCCGTTATTTATTAGGAAAAAACCTCAGAAAAACCTGTACTAGAAGGGAATTTCCTCAATTTCTTCAACTGAAAAATAGTATCTATAAAAAACTTAACAATAAAATTTCATTTAAGGGTGAAAAACAGAATATTTTTCTCCTAACATCAGGAATAAGGCAAGAATATCTATTCATAGACACAGAGATCAATGGATGAGAATCAAAAATCCAGAAACAGGACTCACAAATTTGCCTAGCATATTTTGACAAAGATTCAAAAGCAATTCAATGCAGGAAGGATAGCTTTTACGACAAGTGGTGCTGGGTATATGGGCATCCATAGGAAACAAAAGAGAACCTAGATTCTAAGACTGTTTGTTGGTGCTATTGTTTGGTTTTGTTCAGTCGGTGAGTTGTGTCCAACTCTTTGAGACCCCATGAACCACAGCACGCCAGGCTTCCCTGTCCTAACACTAGCTCCAGGAGTTTGCTCAAACTCATGTCCATTGAGTTGGTGATACCATCCAACCATCTCATCCTCTGTTGCCCGCCTCTCCTCCTGCCCTTAGTCTTCCCCAGCATCAGGATTTTCCCCAATGAGTCATACCTTATAATACATTGACTCAGAAATGGATTAGAAACAAATGTAAAACTCTAAAATTTTAAGAAAAAATGGCAGAAAGTATCTTTGACATCTAGGACTAGGCAAAGAATTCTTACATTTGACTTTAAAAGTACAGTCTACAAAATGGAAAATTGGGGAGACTGATGTCAGCAAAATGATGATAAAGGAATTTCTAGCACTTTTTTCTTCTCAGAACCATCAATATTAACAACTGTCCATGCCTGAAAATACCTTCATAAAAACTAAAGATTCTATTAATAGCTGAGATTACAACATAGGGGCATAGCACAGAAATAAGAAAAGACATGGAGAAGGTAACAATTGCATGTTGCCCTGTTACCCCTCATTGGGGAAATGCAAACGAAAACAATATTAAGATATCAGTACACATCTATGAGAATGGCTAACATCCAAAATAGTGAAAACATCAAATACTGGCAAGAATGCAAAGAAATTACATCACTCATAGACTGCTGGACTGAATGTGTAGTATGCTATGCTTAGTCGCTCAGTAGTGTCTGTCTCTTTGCGACCCCATGGACTATAGTCCTCCTCCAGAATCCATGGGACTCTCCAGGCAAGAATACTGGAGTGGGTTGCCATGCCTTCCTCCAGGGAATCTTCCCAACCCAAGGATCGATCCCAGGTCTCCCACATTGGAGGAGGATTCTTTACCGTCTGAGCCATCAGTGAAGTCCAACATGTACAGCCACTATGAAAAATGGTTCAATGGTGTCTTCAAAGTCTAAACGTTAAGTTATGTTCTATCCAGTAATTCCCCTCCTGGGCATTTATTCCAGAGAAATGAAAACTTATGTTCATACAAAAACGTGTAGATGAATGATTTTAACAACTTTATTTACAATAACAAAAAACTGAAAGTAGACAAATGTCCATCAAGAGGTGAATGGTTAAACTGCAGTACATTCATACCATGAAACACTTCTTAAAAACAAAAAGCAATAAACTATTGATATAAATGATAGCATGGGTGAATCACCAGAGAACTAGGCTGAATGAAAAAACGCAATCCTAAAGATTATATACTAAATACTCTGTTTCCATGTGTGTGCGTGCTAAGTCACTTCAGTTGTGTCGACTCTTTACGACCATGTGAATCATAGCCCGCTAGGCTCCTCCGTCCATGGGATTCTCCAGTCAAAAATACTGGAGTGGGTTGCCATGCCTTCCTCCAGGGGATCTTCCTGACTCAGGGATTGACCCCACCTTTCTTATGTCTCTTGCCTTGACAGGGGAGTTCTTTACCACTAGCACCACCTGGGAAACCCAAAGTGAAGGTGTTAGTCGCTCAGTTGTATCTGACTCTGCTAATTCCAGGCAAGAATACTGTTTATATAACATTAGTGAAATAGCAAAATGATAGAAATGGAGAAACATAGTAGTATATTCGAGGAGTGACGGTGGGGTGAAGGTGAGAGGGAAGGTATTTCATGGCTGTGAAATACCATGAGGGATCCTAATGGTGAGAGAAATGTTCTGTGTCTTGTCTGCATCAATCAATATCCAGATTGTGATATTATACTATCTGTGGTTTTACAAGATGTTTCCACTGGGGAAACCTGGGTGAAGGATACGCAGGATTTCTCTGTATTATTTCTCAGAAATGCATGTAAGCTGCAATTATCTGCAAATTAAATTTTAATTTAAGAAACTCCACTGACTCCACCCAAAATACAGTTGCTTGTACTTGCATTTACCATTTAGATTTCAATACAGTAAAGGAGAATTCAGTGGGAGACTGAATGGATTTTAAATTCTGTAATTGCCTTCCTTAGAAAGAAATTGGTGAATTCACCAAAGAGACTTGCTAATGACTGCAGAGATTTATTCATATTATTGATTGGCTTATTAGTAAGCCACAGAAATAGCAGAAAATCAAAATAAACAGGTTCCAGTTTGGGTTTTTTATTCCACAGTTGTAGTTTTCCTTAAATAAAAAATTAAAAGTTATCCCATGGTTCTTGCTGTTACACAGAATGATCTATTTCTCCATATGAGAATTGCCCAGTTGAAATGTGCGTGTCTTTTATAAAACTCAGTTTGAAGGTCCTCAACTCAGCAAACATTTAATGAATTCCTGCTATCTGCCGGGCACTGCTATAGATGCTGGATTTCAGGAAGGGAACCAAACCAAGCCTATGTCCATTAATAAGGACTGCAAAATAAGTCTCTGCTTGGGTACAGCCCAAGAAAAAAATTCTTTCTGAATTATGTTGAATGGTTTGTTTCTTTTTATTTTCTTAGTAGAAATAAGGAATATGCCACTTTGTGAGGATGACCTAGCAGTGAGAGCTCTTTGGGAATCTTCTCAGTGCAAGTGTCTGGAAGCATCTTCTGTTATCTTCCAGTGGATTCACTGTGTTTCAATATATAAACTGCTTCCCGTTCACCTGGAAGGAGGGAGAGTGAGGTGTTCCTTTTCCTAGCCTTTATCTGTTGACAGTATGCCTCCTTAGTTATTCCAGAAAGTCCTGTGTTTGCATCACCCTGGGAGGGGAAGCAAAGCAGTGATGAATTCTATAGAAACAGAAGGAAAAGCTTATTACTCTACACTGTCTCCTGCTTTCTTTAGAAAACAACTTACTGCTATGTCCTCTTCCTTTCTGCATGTATATATTGAGTTCCATATATCAAGCTTCACCGATTCGTTGAACATGAACTTGGGCAAACTCCAGGAGATGGAGAAGGACAGGAAAGCCTGGCATGCTGCACTGCATGCAGTACATGGGGATGCAAAGAGTCAGACATGATTTAGGGACTGAACAACAACACATATCAAGCTTCCTTATGATCTTGCTTTACCTTTACCATGCATCCTTTTTTAGATTCTAAATCTAAACTAGATTTACTTTTTAAAGGCCATTTCATGGGCATGTAAAATCTCAGAAAAACATTATTTATTTTTTTGGCCGCATTGGGTCTTCCTTGCAGTGGGTGGGCTTCGTTGCCCTGCAGCCACGTGGGGTCTTAGTTCCCCAGACCAGGGATTGAACCCATGTTCCTTGAATTGGAAGGCAGATTCTTAGCTACTGGACCACCTGGGAAGCCCCTAAACTAGATTTAGATTTTAGATTCACTTGTGTTCTGCTGGTAACTATGATAGAAGATTGCTCAGCATACTTCAGACTTCGTTTCTACTTATGACATACGGAGGAGAGAATCCGATTTCTCTAGGACCGTCCTGGTAACCTAAAGGAAACACAAAAGTGGGGGGGGAGGAAATAAGTGCGACCCGATCGTCTCAGCTCAGATTTTATAGGCTTGCATTTTGGATGAGAATGTTAGGTTAGCCGCCTCTCTTTGGGAATATTTTACTTTGGATTTTTACTAAATGTGAATGCAAAGGATGCTGTATTCATTAAGACTGCTTAAGTGATTTCTGCGACCTGGAATTGGATGAGATGTCTGATTATGAATAAGAATTCACTGCGGAGTGTTGTACAAAGGGTAATGAGGTGCAGGTGGGTCACTGAAATCCACTGACGGGGCTGAGGAAAGAGCGGTTGACAGACGCATCTGTGTGGGGCGCAGAATTTAAGTTTTTCCCTAGATCCGTGATACAGTTTTCACAGAAGGTTTTTCTTCATCTGTAATGAAAGTATGTTGATCATCCAAGGCTGCCAATACCTGCCTGACCACAGACAACGGAAAGCAGAGGGCATCCCTGGCTGTCCACGTGTACTTGTGAGGTCTACCTATGATCCTTCTGAGAGTAACTCGCGTGTACTCATCCTTCAAGCAGGACCCCCTGTGACTGCATGGAGGCACTAGACGAAACTCTCTCCTAGTGGGAGGCAGAGGGGGCCGGGGGAGGCAACCCCTCCTCCCTGTAATTTTCCCCTCCAGCCAGGCATCCCTCTGTAGGTTCCATCCTTAACCTCAGTACTAATTCTCTAGGTCTTTATCTGAACTACTTTTAAATTTAATTTAAGCAACTATTTGCTCCACTAATCCATGCAGCCCGTTAGCACACGGTATGCCTTTACTGTACAATATTTCAAATGGAGTGAAACTTCAAAGCCGCTTGATAGGTATGGGAAAAGCGGGGCCTGATATAGCCAGAAGGAAGTAATAATCTCCCAAGGATCTCAGCAGGAGAGCTAAACTTAGCGGCAGCCTCCACTTTCCACTTAACTTTAAATGTATCGCTACTAGGAGCAACTTGGGACCCTCCTTGTGTTGCAGATAAAGCCTGAGGAATGAGGAGGAGAATGGATAGGTACTTGGTCAGAATGAATATTTCTCATCATCCCCAATTCTCTTTCCCTGCCCTGGTTACCAAGGAAATGGAATTCCTGATGTTTTGCTTACAAATGTATATTCCTTACCTTGAAGCAGGAGTTCTTCGCGCCAGGAGGAAAGAGGTGGGTGGGAGGTCAAAAGCAGCTATACCTGGAGTTGATGGAGGATCTTGAAGCTGGCTTCAGGGTATCATCAAGGGTCAGAGGGAACAAGATCATGTTGCTCCCTTGCCTTGTTGGAACTAGGAAGCACAAAAGATGGATACATTTCTCTACTTGGACTTTCGCTCCCAATTACAAAGTGGGCTGGACAGAAGCGGGTGTTTCCAGGCAAGTTGGAAGTAGATGAGGGTGGGTCAGGCTTCTGTAGCCTACCTTCTGTTCTCATACAAAGCCCTCACAATCACTGCCTTTAATTGCAAGGTCCACTTTTCTCTATTTACATTTCGTATTATCTGACAGCAAGGGTCTTTCTAAAATGTGAACACAGCCCTTACAATGTAGTATAGAGGGTACAGAGTTAAAACATCCAAGTCTATATAAAAGGGGGAAAAGGTTTGTTCCAAAACCTCCATCTGCGATTAAATCATCACTTGTCTAGAAATTAATGTCTTTTGACCCAAGTCATGAACTTATTTTACTTCCCATTTTTGGTAACATATTAATTCAGCAAGAATTTATCATACCAGGGCCTCCCTGGAAAGAAATTATAGTACTTTGGGGGAAAAGACATCAAAGCTTCGCAGAAACAAACTTGAAAATACAGAAAACAATACTAAATAATGAATAGTGAAATGCAGAAAAGGAGTACACTCAGGTGCAAAAAAAAAAAAAAAAAAAAATGGGTTGACGTATTGTGTCCTGGGGTCTGGAATTCTGGAGTGCATAATTAAGAAGAGAAATCAGAGTGAACCATAAGTCTCTCCTGTGAATGCTAAAAAGACAAAAAGAAAACTTGCATCTCTCTTAGAGACCTAACTCAGGGTCACTTTAGGTGCGGCCTCATTTTCCCCTGAGTGAGTCACCTGGTGGTTTCTTGAGCTTTTCAATCTGAAAGCTATATTTCTTTTCCATCATAGTTGTGCAGATGATGACAATCACAATTAGAATGCTTAAGTGAGAAGCAAGGGCTCCTGCCAGTGAACTTCTGTCAATATGCTGAGTTAGGGGCTGCTCTTGGTTACCGGTTCACTTGACCATACTTTTGGCGCGGCTGTGTACTGTGTTATAATTGCCTGTACAAGTCGCCTTTGTCCTTCCAGATTTTGTGTAGCCTGATATTGCCGATGTTGTAATGGCTCAGTTTTTCTTTTCATATAAAAAGTGAGTTAGGAGCAGATATAAAGAGAAGCATTTGATTGCCCTCAGTCAGACTCTGGCTTTCACTTGTCATTAAATCAGAGGCTTATTTGAAATCTGTTATTGACAGTAACCCATTCCTAACCTGCTTATGTGATTCTCGAGTTCGCATGTAATTTCATGTTTTATTTGTTCTTCATGCACTGCTTCCGAGATGTGCTCATTGTTATGCACCATTTCTGGGGAGTCTCACCTTGGAGTGTGCTTAGGAAGCTGGCAGAAAACAGAATTCAGTCTGTAGGTTAGCCATGTGGAAATGACAGTGTAAAGATCAAATTGAATTTATAAGCCTGGTTCTTCATTCGTTGCTTAAGATGGTAACTGCAATTTGAAATGGTATCATTTTAGCATCTTTTAGTTTCTTTACTATATATATGGGAAGTATATATCGCTCAGAGTCAGCTAAATTATTAAAGCTTTTTTAATTCCCATCAAAATTCTCTTTGGACTGAAAAAATGTGACAACCTCAGGCTGAAAGTGAACTGAAATCTACATGTAAAACTAGGTGGAATGTATGAGTGTTCCACTTCTCTGTCAGTGATTAATGATTCTATACGAGTGTATTTTATATATGCATATATGTGTGTTCATGTGTATGTATATATGTATTATATATGTGTGATATGTATTTTATGTGTATATATGCATATATATACGTATGTATTTGTGCCTATGAATATATACATATGTATTTTCACATTGATCTGCTCTACACCTTGTCCCCCATGCCAATTAAATTTCTCTTAAAGAGTGATAGTCATGTCATACATTATTGTAAGTAAACAAATGTGTATGTTAAGATCATTTCTTACCCACATGTCACCTCTAACCTTTGTGTAAAATGTCTTTTGCATTAGCATAAATATTAAGAAGATGCCATTTCTGCTATATATAGGGCTGCTTTCAGCTAATCAGTTTTTCATGCATTTAAATAGGAATATTAGAATGATGGTAATTACTTTAGTTTTCCATGAATGATCCATCAAGACATTGCCTTTCACTGTATGGTATTGCTCAGGCTAAGTAGGACAGAGTTAAATTGTTAGCTGGTTTGGAATAGCTTCAGTGTTTTGCTGGTGACTTTTAAACAAAATTCAGTTTTAAGCCTATTATCTTTTCTAAGAGTAAATGTACAAGCTGCTTTAGAAAGACTAGAGTAATCTGAGGCACATGCAGACTAAGTGAAATTTTAATGAATTATAAAATAAGAACTGTTTATTAAGTGCATGAGAGACAAAAGACATTCAGACAGATGATAAAACCTTAAATACACACACACACACACTCTGGCTGAATGTGGAAAATTTCATACATACTTTTTGAAAAAGTGCCTTTTATCAAAATGAGACTTTTCCTCCTTTGCACAAACATACTTCTATGGTTTCACAAATCATTTTCACATGTAAACTCAAAGTTTAGAAGGTTGAATTTCAAACAACTTGCTTTTTTAGGCATTATACACTTATATCATTAAACTGCGTTTACTCTCCTGGAATTAGATGTCATTAATGAACAAATATTTTAAATTGCCTGGAAGCTGGTGATTTCTGTTTTCAGCCGTGTTTCCTGCTTTGTCTGCACAGCAGTGTTTGTTTGCACCAAGATATCAAAATAATTGCATGTTTTGCTTCATTGTTTTCTAAAAATTAGTAGGAAATTGGAGAAAATGATTGGTTTGATACTGCAAAAAAGCATAGTCATTTAAACCTGCAACCCAGATAAGGACAGCAATCTCAACACATGCTGAAAGCAGCTAGTCTTTAGCTCCACGAGATAATTGTTGAACTTAAGCCAGACAAATATACTTTCAAAGAGAAAGAACAGAAAAAAGATTGAAGCATTGTATTTTCATCTTTAAAAACCTTCCCAAAAATGGTGTGTTTATACATGTTTACATATACATGTAGAGAAATATACATGCATTCCTATAAATGCATAGAATGGTACATAGCAAATAGACAGCAGTAGTTACCTGGGGGTGGGATTTATGAAAAAAAGAGAAAGACGTTTACTTTTTATTTTAGCATCATCTTTATTTTTTCAATATATTTGTTTGTTACTTAGATAATCTTAAAAACAGTTAACACGTAAATGACCAAAAGAACATGTATAAAAAGTTTGAAATACCTAGAGGGGTGGGATGGAGTAAGAGGTGGGAGAGAGCTTCAAGAGGGAGGGAACTTATGTATTTATACCCATGGCTGATTCATGCTGATGTATGGCAGAAACCAACACAATATTGTAAAGCACATATCCTTCAATGAAAAATAAACAAATTAAAATAAATAAAGCTCAAAACATATTGACAACATTTCCATCTAAAAGGTGATGTTTAATTCGAGATTTTAGAATACTTTTCAAAGCTCAGAAAATAGGAGCTTCTTCAAACCCTGCTGTCCGTCTTTGGGACAGTAGTCCCTCTTACAGTTCCCACCAGGGTATTAGTCTGCTCAGTGGCCATTACAACAATATTATATTCTGAATGGCTTAAACAATGGGAAATTTTTATTCAAGTTCTGGAGGCTGAGAAGTTCAAGATCAACTGATTCAGTTTCCTTGCTTGTGGATGTCTACTGTGTCCTTACATGGCAGAGAGACAGAGATAGACAGATCTGGTTTCTCTTCCTTTTTATGTAAGGAAACTAGGTCTATGGGTTGAGTGTCAGGAAAGCTTTATGCACCAAAACCCAGGGCTACCTACACACCGTGAAATTTCATCTTCCTCATAACCCAGTGGTGTTCACTGCGCAAGCCTAATGATGTCCATGTTATCAGTCAGGTGACTGAGGTTCAAGAAGGCTTATTGGAAATCTGCCCAAGTTCATATGGTCACAGATGATAGAACTGAACATGAATAAGAGCAGATCTTTGGGTACAGGTCCCAAGTGCTACACTGGCTGCTGTGAACTGAGTGTGTCTCCCTAAAATTCATTCATATGTTTAAGTCCCAACCCCCGGTGGGACTGCATAGAGAGGAGCCCTTTAAGAAGTGATTAAAGTTAAATGGGGCTTCCTTCATAGCTCAGTTGTTAAAGCATCTGCCTGCAATGCAGGAGACCTGGGTTCAGTTCCTGGGTCGGGAAGTTCCCCTGGAGAAGGAAATGGCAACCCACTCCAGTATTCTTGCCTGGAGAATCCCATAGACGGAGGAGCCTGGCAGGCTACATTCCATGAGATTGCAACAGTTGGACACGACTTAGCGCTATCTTTCTTTCTTTAAAGTTAAATGGGACCATAAAGGTAGTGCCCTGAACATAGACCTAGTTTCCTTACATAAAAAGGAAGAGAAACCAGATCTATCTATCTCTGTCTGTCTGTCTCTCTGCCATCTAAGGACACAGTAGACATCCACAAGCCAGGAAAGCGTTCTCATCAGGAACTGAATCAGTTGATCTTGAACTTCTCAGCCTCCAGGACTGTGAATTAAAAATTCCTGTTTAAGCCACTCAGAATATATTGTTGCAATGGCAGCTGAGCAGACTAACACCCTGGTGGGAAGGCAATTGTCTTCCCCAAAGTCA
Source organism: Cervus elaphus (assembly GCF_910594005.1). Taxonomy (NCBI): domain Eukaryota; kingdom Metazoa; phylum Chordata; class Mammalia; order Artiodactyla; family Cervidae; genus Cervus; species Cervus elaphus. Next base: position 31,517,391 of record NC_057840.1, read on the forward strand.
AAGACATTCCAGAATATTTGTGTCCCACAGAATCTTTTTCAGCCTCCCAAGGAAAAAACTACATTATCTGCCTTTTCCGGATTATCAGCCACCAATATTTACAATCATGGCATAGATTGGTCTGAGGCCTGTTAGCATTGCACAGAAAATAATGCTGGGGTAAAGCACAGACCTCTTACCAATCTAAAAAAGTACTTTGTCACACTATTTTTTTTAATGATAGTTCTTTTTTTAATTTAGAGGAACATTGCTTTCCAATGTTGTGTTGGTTCCTGCCGTACAACAATGTGAATCAATCATAATCATATATATATATATATATTCCCTCTGTCTTAAACCTCCCTCATCCCACCCCTCTGGGTTGTCACGGAGTACCAGGCTAGGCTCCCTGTGTTATGTAGCAACTTCCCATCAGCTATCTATTTTGCGATGGTAGTGTATATATGTCAATGCCACTTTCTCCATTTGTCCCACCCTTTCCTTCCCTCACTGTGTCCAGAAGTCTGTTCTCTACATCTGCATCTCCATTCCTTCCCTGCAAATAGATTCGTCAGTATCATCTTTCTAGCTTCCATATATATGCATTCATATTAGCAGTTTCCAAATGACTCCTGAAAGGTAACCATTGAGCTTTAGTCCAGTAGTAATCTAGAAAGAACAGGACCTTTGGATTCAGGCAGACGTGGATTCAAATTCCAGCTCTGATACTGAAAACTGTAGAACCAGTTCTTTAGCCTAAACCTCAGTTCTGCAGGAATCAGAGCTGTGCTTGAGGTTTGACTTGTACCTAATAGAACTGCAAGATTTAAATGTAATGATACACATCAAATAACTTACCGAGATTCTGGCACGTGAGGGTAACCAATAAAACGTTCTTGTTGTGCCTGCCCTTGCTTGCTTCCTTCGTATACTTTTGCCTCATTTCTTCTCATGCCTTGTTTCCATTTCTGCTCTTTTACAAAAAGTTGTTTTTCTTTTGCCAGCCTGTTGTGCAGGTCTTAAAATACGGAAGAACCCCGTTATACTTTACATTTCCATAACAGTTTGGATTTTAACAAAATGGTTCCACATTGTTATTGTTCAGTCACTAAGTTGTGTGCAACTCTTTGCAATCCCATGGACTGCAGCACACCAGGCTTCTCTGTCCTTCACTACCTGGATTTTGCTCAAACTCATGTCCGTTGAGTTGGTGATGCCATCCAACCATCTCATCCTCTCCTCTTCTCCTGCCCACAATCTTTCCAAGGATCAGGGTCTTTTCCAATGAGTCAGCTCTTTGCATCAGGTGGCCAAAGTATTGGAGTTTCAGCCTCAGCATCAGTCCTTCCAAGGAATATTCAGGGTTAATTTCCTTTAAGATTGACTGGTTTGATCTCCTCCTCACAGTCCAAGGGACTCTCAAGGGACTTCTCTAGCACCACAGTTTGAAAGCATCAATTCTTTGGCTCTCAGCCTTCTTTATGGTCCAACTCTCACATCCACACATGACTACTGGAAAAACTGTAGCTTTGGCTAGACAGACCTTTGTCAGCAAAGGGATGTCTCTGCTTATTAATATGCTGTCCAGGTTTGTCATAGCTTTTCTTCCAAGGAGCAAGCATCTTCTAACTTCATGCCTGCAGTCAGCATCTGCCGTGACTTTGGAGCCCAAGAAAATAAAACCTTATTTGCTCCTCTAAAAAAAATGTGTTATTAAGCATGAACTGGAGCTTCCCTGATAGCTCAATTGGTAAGGAATCCACCTGCAAAGCAGGAGACCCCGGTTTGATTCCTGGGTTGGGAAGATCCACCAGGGAAGGGATAGGCTACCCACTCCAGTATTCTTGGGCTTCCCTTATTGGCTCAGCTTATAAAGAATCTGCCTGCAGTGCGGGAGTCCTGGGTTCGATCCCTGGGTTGGGAACATCCCCTGGAGAAGGGAAAGGCTACCAACTAGATGGACATGAATTTGAGCAAGCTCCAGGAACTGGTGATGGATAGGGAGGCCTGGAGTACTGCAGTCCATGAGGTCGCAAAAGAGTCAGACAGGACTGAGCAAATGAATTGTAAGTATGAACTATGCCACTTTGTGTTAAACTTGACATCGCTCCTGTTCCCGTTTGTTTTGGAGTGAATGTGGATGTTCACCTAAAGTATACATGTTGAAGCCCTCATCCCCAATGTGGTAGTGTTTAGAGATGGGGCTTTTGGGAAATGATTAAGATTAGATTAAGACATGGAAGGGGGGCCCTCATGAAGGGACTAAAGCCCTTATAGAAAGAGTAAGAAACATGAGATCGTCTTGTTCCTATGTGAGGATAGAGTGTCCTCACATCGCCATCTCTAAAGCAGGAAGAGCCACTCACACCAGACATGCAAGCACCTTAATCTTGGACTTTCCAGCCTCCAAAATTGTAAGAAACAAATATTTGCTGTTTCAGTCAAAAAACATATATTATTAACCATCAGTCCTCACTAAACAACTTTCCCCTTGATCAAACAGTTGCTCCAGTGTTACTGTAATCTTGAATACTAACTCTCGGAGAAAACAAATTTAATGTCAACCTGAAGCTCAAGTTTGTGTTTTATGGGGCCCCATGTTTCATGCTATCAGCATATTATAACACTTTGAAAAAAGTTTAAGTAGATATTGGCTTGTGTTGCCGATATCAAGATTTATTGGTTCAAGAGTTATTGATCATGGGCAAATCTTGGCCATTATTATGCCTCGAGGACAAATAAATCTTTATCAGCTGAACATGAATCAATATAATTATGCTTCACTTATGCACATCTTTTTCCTAACCATACTGGGTTTTCAACCAAATCATGAAATATGAGAGAAACTACTTAGGGAGGCAGTTGTGAGGAATTATGCCAAGAACATTCATGTTTTGCAACAGTGCCAATACTAGCTAAAGCCAACCAGCTCTTGCTGACAGAATTGAGGTTATTTCAGCAAAAGGTAGAAGTTAATTTTTGAAGAAACTGACTCAGATATACAAATTATCAGAAGATAGAATGAAAGACTTTAGAAATGTAAAGAAATTGTAATAATCGTATCCTATACTAGAACAGATAGCTTCAATAGTTCTAGAAAAGAAAGGGAAAAAAAAAAGTTGCAAAAAGCCCAGGAAATCTGAATTTATTTTAAATCTTTTTCAGTAATTCTAATGTGCAGTCTTCAGGGAATGATTGACTCCTCTGTTAGATGCAAAAAATATCTTTCACTATTTCCTTCTATTAGCACAGACTAATTTTATGGAGAATTTTTGTTGTTCTTAAACACAGGCATCTCACCTTTGGTGAAAATGAAGCCTTTGGCTCTTGATTAGATGACCTCTGATTCTTGCTTATGATCTATTGTAAATCCTACTCTAAATCCCAGATGTTTTTCCTGTTACAATTCAGCTTGTTTTTGTCTGGTGTTTAAGCCTCCAAATCCTTTTGTGTTTTGATTCTGTCATGTTTGTTCATTATCCTGTTCATCTTTGTTTCATGTGTACATTTTATCAGCATCCTTCTCTAGCTCCATCCCAGGTACTGATGAAAAGTTGGGCTCCGGAGACTCTCCAGAGAGAGTCCTATTGTATCTCCCAAATCTACACCATTTTACATAGTTGTTAATACCCAATGTGGCTTCTTTCCAGACTGTCTCTACCTCTTATACACATGCTCTTATGTTAGGCTTTATAAAATGCAAGGCTGAATTTTTTTTTAAAGATCTTGAATAGGATTTAAGGTGATTTCTAGTTAGCACCAAACTGCCTGTCAAAACACAAGCACAATATTAATTATGTGGGAGTGTGATTAATATCAAGCATACAACTCTGAACTCTTAGATACAGGAAATCTTTCTTCTATTTTCTTTTGTACTGACCCCACAGTAAAATGCAAACTAACTCTGTTTTTAATGCCTTTTGATTTCCGGTTGACCCCACAGATAATCTGAAAACTCAACTAGGGTTGCTGTGACAGTATTACTGATGGACACTGGAAAGCTGCATGCTGTAGAAGTCCATCCTTTATATGTGTGTGTGTGTTTGCCCATAATCTAGGTGGACATAGCTAAGCAAATTGAAGCTGATCATGGATAATTTCATAGGATGTAATATCCAGTTCTAAGAATTCATAAAAGAAAACAAAGAGCCTGGAGAGGAAAAGAAATAGTGATATGCTGTCATAATTTTACAACAAAATATGCTTTCTGTGATGTTCAGAAATCAAAGGATTGCGCCTCAAATGTGGGTGGTCAGGAACGCAGCTCTTTAGAAGTGGGCTTCTGCTGGGCCATCAGCATGATCAGACTAACGTTCCTGAAGTGCACGCTATAGTGCTGTGAAGGGACACAAACATACCTCACCCTTTGCCAAGTGCCACATCTGGGGTTTGCCACGTGGCTTCATGAACTGGTGTACCAAGTCAGAGAGCAGCTGGGGGTGGGAGACGTCCGTAAAGCACCCACTGCAGTTTGCGGGCATGCCTGTACTGCAAGTGATTGGCATCATCATGACAAAATCGCAGCCAACTGTTACAGCCGCGGGTGACAATCTGTCCTTCACACTCTCTTCCTTTCTGCATTGCTTTATGATGTGCAAAGCACTTTCCCACTTAACTCCTCTAAACTACTTTGTTATATGAGCCCTCTTCCCGTGACATCATTGACTCAAAGGACGTGAGTTTGAGCAAACTCTGAGAGATGGTAAAGGACAGGGAAGCCTGGTGTGCTGCAGTCCATGGGGCCACAAAGAGTCAGACAGGACTGAGCCACTGAACAACAAGCCACCTCCACGGAAAACCCTGAGGCTGAGAGACGCCTGGGGATCTACCGCAGGACTCTAGCTGCTCATGGCAGCCCAGGCACTGCCTGGAGCTACTCACTTCAGTCTCCAGCTCTCTCTTGCCTAAAACAAGCTCCCTACTTCTATCCCTAAGGTTTTTCCCTACTTATTCTCCCGATATTTCCAAATATATCAAAAGCCATGAAGATGCTCTGCACCTTCTTTACGATGCTGGTGGCTGGAACTGGATATTTTCTTAGACTCATATCCTGTCTTTCCACCTAACTCCTGGCCCTTCTGGGAAAGCACTTTTATCAGAACATCCTATACACAGTGTTCACTGGATACGTGCTTCTTCAGGATGTCAATATGAAACCCTTGCAGAAGCTGTTATTTACAGATCTATTTCTAAACTCTCTCTTTAGACATTTAGCGATGTGTTGGTCTACTTGCCCATTTTAATGAACCCATAATAGGCCAGTAGTCATATGTAGATGTGAGAGTTGGACTATAAAGAATGCTGAGCGCCGAAGAATTGATTCTTTTGAACTGTGGTGTTGGAGAAGACTCTTGAGAGTCCCTTGGACTGCAAGGAGATCCAACCAGTCCATCCTAAAGGAGATCAGTCCTGAATATTCACTGGAAGGACTGATGCTGAAGCTGAAGCTCCAATACTTTGGCCACCTGATGCAAAGAGCTGACTCATTTGAAAAGACCCTGATGCTGGCAAAGATTGAAGGCGAGAAGAGAAGGGGATGACAGAAGATGAGATGGTTGGATGACGTCACCGACTCAATGAACATGAGTTTGAGTAAACTCCGGGAGTTAGTGCTGGACAGGGAGGCCTGGCGTGCTGCAGTCCGTGGGGTCACAAAGAGTCGGATCCAACTGAGTGACTGAACTGAACTGAACTGAATAGGCCATTGCTGTGCTTGGAAATGGATATTTATCCTGTGGTAAAGCAGTGATTAGACCTAAAGTTTAGGCCTAGATTTACTGTCAAATTTGAAGGACACCTCTGAGTGTCCTTCCAAGTGTGACAGAGAGAGGGAAACCAGAGGGACATCTGGGAACACTGAGACTCCAAAGGGCATGACTAGGTAATAGGGGAGACACTGTCTCATGAGTTGGCAGGCCTGGGTTCTGAAAGTGGCTTTGCTGATACTGTATTATAGGACTTTGGTTGAGACCATTCATTTAGTCTCTAAGTTTCCATTCTTTCATCTGAAAAACAAAGGTTGCTGTTACTATGTGAAAGCAGCCCGTGAAGTCCTATAGAAATTTAAGATAAAATTTCCATAGTATACACATTTTATGAAAACCATAATAATGTATTTCATTTGAAAATGCTGAGTCAGTCTCTTAAAATATACCCCATGAAAGCATTTTTTTTTTTTTTTTCATGCAAACCCTTATCATCCTCTTTGGTCACTATTATAAATCTCAAACAGCAAAAATGGAGAGACATGGCACCTTCGTAACAGTCTTAGATCTTACGGAGACAGAATGCTAAAGGCTGGATCATCTTTGACTCTACATGACTCTTTTTCTCACTCACTCGATCATAATTCTGCATTTCATAGGTGATCGCAACTCACAGAAGAACTTACCTTCCGTGTAAAGTCATTAAGTATGCGCTGCGCATCTGCTGGAAGTTTCACAGGGCTCTCCTCACCATTGTTCATGTTCAAGCAGTTGAATTTATCTTTCCTCCTTAGCATTCAGAGATGGTTGAAAAGGTGAACACTTGAACAAATGCTTGAGGCAGAAAGTTGAGACATGTCTCCACTTCAGCCTAGGACAGGAGTCACTGCTATGAGAAAACTGCACACATCACAGGAAGGCATTATTTGGATGGGGAAGAGAAGCAAAACCAATAATGATGGCCCAAGATAAGATCATGTCACCACTGCTTTATAAACAAAAGCTCTTCCACAAAACCAGTGTCAGCAAAAGGTTCACTTATTCTTGCTTTACTGAGCATGAAATGGGATTGAAAGATGGTATTAAATGGATTATTAAACTGAAGAAATGATGTCTTGTGATCTTTCACACTAAAGCCCCCACTTGAGACAGGCATTGTCTCAGTAAAAAAAAAAACTCTCCAAAGGCTCAAGTCCTTTATATGGAACCCAAGTCTCTTAAATGTTAGACTGGAAGTTTTATTTCCCATTTTCATGCTGAACTGTGATTCCTTGGGAGATTACTGTTGCTCTTCATTTATTTTATTCTTATGTCAACATGTAGAGAAGGAATGTTTATGAGAACTTCTAAATTTCACACAGAGAAAACTCTTTCATGTACCAAGAAAGAAAACAATAATTCATCTTTAAGGATATAAAGCCTTTTTTATTTCTAGCATTTTCTCCCCTATTTTTTAAACTTCTGTATGACTCAGTAAACATTAGCAATGTGTTTAAAACCTTGCTTGGTTTAGGCTTTTGAAAACAAATTATACAATGAGGCCTCACTTATTAAAAGCCTAAAGAACTAGCAGGATCAAATAATCATTATTTCCTATCCTTATGCAAATGAAAATTGACAGTCTCATGTAATTAAGACCCAAGCCACAGAATGACATTAGCAGCCAATATATACTTTACAATTTTAGAAAGTTGTAATTATTTTAATAAACTAAATAATGTTAAATCTACATATGGTTCCCCAGCCTTCAAAAGAACTCCAAGGTTTAGACAATATCATCGATGATCACAGATGACACACTCTGAATAGAGCCTTCCTTTGAGAAGAACTTAAAATCACGGACTTTTTAAAAAGCTTTGAAGGCTTACATGAGATAGTACGAATGTTAAAAATTCACAGATACCGAAAACGACTTGAAGAAGAAAACAAAGATGTGAGCTGATGATGGAAGCCAGCATATACACTGAGGATGTTTGCTTAAGTTGATCTTGGAGTTTATGATCTCAAGGTGAATGAGAGTTATAGACTAAGGGGGTCTCTCCCAGGATGGTGAATCTAATAGTGATATTTCCAACATAAAGTATAAAGGCAAACAGAAATAATGTAGCCCTTCAACATTTATCCTTAGCCAAGGAAAATTACCTGTCTGCATAAAACAGGAAAATTCATACCTAAAGGAAAATGTTTCCCCCTGAATCTCTGTAATAACACCAGACATCAAATGAGATCACAACCTAGATTCCCACTCTACAATCATTTATAAACTTCAAGTTGGAAATGTACTTTACAGGAGTATTGAATTTGAAGATTTCCTCAGTAACTTTGCACAGACAAATGCAAATCCTCTGTGGAAACTCACCTGCCATCTAAGGTTGGGAAATGTCATGGAGAGTATAAAGAAATAATGACCTTATAGTGGAGAACCTAAACATATAAACAAACAAGGCTTCATAAAGACTTCAGATACCACCATTATCAGAAATATAAAAATGTGTATGTTTAGTATGTTTTAAAACTATGTTTTAAATATGTTTTATTTACTATTTACTACATATTTACTATTTACTACATTTACATTTATTTACTATTTACTACATATTTACTAAAACTATGTTTTAGTATGTTTAGTATGTTTAAATGGACTTTGAAATGTATCCCAGAAGCAAGAAACTATTTTTTAAATGACCATAGATATTTGAAAAAGAATTAAATAGAACTTATGAAAATTAAAAAAAGAAAATGTTGAATGAAACTGAAATCAACAGAGAATTAGACACAGCTGAAGAGGGGACTAGAAAACTGAGAAATAGATTAAAAGAAAAATATCAGATTACAGCACAGAGAAGCAAGAGGGTGGAAAATATAAAGCAAAAGTTGAAAAACAGGATCAAATAAGAACTAACAGCATAATCGGAGCCCAAAGAGGGAAGAATGTAAAAAGTGGATAAAATACTAATGCTCAGTGTCAGGAAGCCCTGGAAATCTAAAACAATAAATACAAAGAAATTCATTCTTTGAAGGGTCATCGTGAAGCTATAAAACACCAAAGCCAAAAAGATTACAGACAAAGAGAAAAAGGTCAATTACAACAAGGGAATGACAGTTATACTGATATCTCTTGAGTAGAAACAAAGGAACCCAGAAACAATGCAACAGTATCTTAAAAGTATTAAAAGAGAATTAGCCAACCAACAGTTGTACACTCCATGAAAACGCTTTTAAGAAAGAAGTCAAAGATATTGTTAAACAAACAAAAGTAGAGAGAAATCTCTGTCTATGTATCTTCATTAAAGAAATTCAAAAGGATGCACTTCAAGGTCCCCTGAAGGAGGAAATGGCAACCTACTGCAGTGTTCTTGCCTAGAAAAGTCCACCGACAGATGAGTCTGATGGCCTATAGTCCATGGGATCACAAAGAGTTGGACAAGACTGAGTGTAACCATACACACATCTTAGACTTCCCTTTGTTTATAGAAGGGAGTAAGAATTTAAGGAAACAGAAAGATGCTTTTCCAGTATTAAAACTATTATCTTCCCCCATATTTAGATTGAAAATAATTATAAACTTTTATTTAAAAGTCAGTTTGTTTAATGTCAGCAAATTATGTCAAATTATGAATTTCTTGTACCCTTTTCCAATTAAATTCTAGAGGATCACACATTTCATCAACAATGTCTTTTTCACAGTCATTTTTGTTGTTGTTCAGTTGCCAAGTGAGTCCAACTCTTTCCAACCCCATGGACTGCAGCACACCATGCCTCCCTGTCCCTCTCCATCTCCCAGAGTTTGCCCAAGTTCATGTCCATTGAATCGGTGATTTCATCCAACCATCTATCTCATCCTTTGTCGCCCTCTTCTCCTTCTACCTTCAGTCTTTCCCCGCATCAGGATCTTTTCCAATGAGGCGGCTGTTCATATCAGGTGGTCTCAGTATTGGAGTTTCAGCTTCAGCACCCGTCCTTCCAATTTCACAGTAATGGACTTATACAAAAAAAGCAGTTTGCAGCGCCATTCAAAAAAAAAAAAAAGGATTTGATTTAAATAGATAATGTTCTTATGCTGGGGAATCTATGAAGTAGACCAACAGCTGGGGGTGGAGAAGACTGATAAGTAAGCAGTTAGTTGTTTCAAGATTAAGGAAAGTGGCCACAGTTTTATCTCAATCCTTTTTTGTATACAAATGATGCCTAAAATGAAGCCAAATATTAAGTTTTCCAAGAGAAAGCAAGTACTGCAGGTCAAACTAAAACGAAATTCTCAAAAAGCAAACAAAAATTAAAAAATCCAAAAGAATACATGTATATATATATTTTTGTTTTGTTTTGTTTTTGTTTTTAACAAGTCTCAAATTCAAACACAGTGCAGTGCTTAAGAGCAGAGAAGATACTGCTAAGTGGAAGACATTATCATCAGCTCATTTTGCATTTGTACATTTTGGGTAGCTATGACTGGCCCATTAAGTATCCCCAAAGTAGGATAGCAATTTGCCTGAGAAAAGATGGGAAATGGTAAATGGTGACCTTCTCTTTTAAAAAGAGATTGATGAACCACATTTTGGGGAGGAAAAAACAAAACACCAGTTTTTCCTTTAATTTGTGATGAATCCTGTCCTAGATGTCCAATTAGAGTACCAACTACAGAATCTTTCAGATTCATCAACTGGAGTGAAATCTGGGTTGCCTGAAGTTTCTGAATTTTGATGAACTGTTTAAGAACAAGAACAAGAGTACTTCTTGAACTACAATAGCAGAATTACCTAATAAAAGACTTCTTGGGGAGAATTAATCTTTAAAGAGAGAATATCTTTCTCCCCATAAAAGAAATTTTACCCTTCATAATGCAAAATGAATTTTATATCATTAGAAAAGGGAATTATGTACCAATGGATAAGGGGGTTCTGGCTAAATCAACCTAGCAGGATTCTTGTTGAAGACAGTCCAGAGTGATCATAAATCACCTGGGTGATAGAGGGTGGGGGGCCTGATCACATATCAGGGGTCGGGGATTCTGGTTAAACTGACTTGGTGGAGTCCTTGCTAGAACTGGATTTTACAAGGAGTGTGGAGAGGGAGAAGGTTTAGGAGCCTGACTAAGGTTTGATCAAGCAACAAAATTTTTTTGCACCTTGATCTCAGACTTCTAGGCTCCATAGCTGTGAGACAATAAATTTCTGTTTTTAAGCCCCCCAGTCTGCGGTACTTTGTTACAGCTGCCCTGGCACATTAATCGAATACATCTAGATGGTGAACTTCTTCAGAGCAGAAACTGAATGTCATGTTTAACTCTAAGGCTCAGCAGTCCATGTTCTCATATCTAACTGCCATTTAGATCTTCTTTTATTGCTGTTTAGTCGCTAAGTCATGTCCAACACTTCGTGACTCCATGGACTATAGCCGGCCAGGCTCATGTGGGTATACTTTATCTGAGTGTTATTTTTTAACTTTTTGCTTTTTCATACTAAAAGCTATGACATACCTAGAAAGCATATTAACCCTGCAAAGAGTTGGACATGACTTAGCAACTGAACAACGGCATTTTTTCACTATGGAGCAACTAGACAAGGAGCCAGTGAAATGTCTGAGGACTTAATTTGCAGGGTTAAATTATCATTAGAAATTCTTTCTAGGAGTCAGATAATGGCTGTGCTATGTCATAACCAATCTGGACCCAGCATCATAAACTGAAGTTCATTTTGCTGGCTTGAGCTTTATACCAACATGAAAATGTCCTTAATGCTATTTCTCTTTCACTTGCTCTACCATTTAGGTGATTGAGCCCAATTTACAGGGAGGGAAATCTTTTCTCTGAATCCAATTCATGTGACCCCAATGAATTGCATTGAGCCCATATATGACTTTGTCTATGTCTTTATGTTATATGTTAGAGGTGTTTTTAATCTGCTTTGTTGAAGGAGGTGGGTACCTGGGTCAAGTACCTCTTTGATATATTACTAATTATATTCTGATAATTTATTGAAAGGAGGGAGAATAATGTGGGGAGCTTTGGCAACCTGCATGAATAGAATTGATGATAGAGGACAAACCATGTTATGAATAGCCTTGGAAGTGGAATATATTTGAATGGGATTAAAGATATTTATCAGCAGTAAGGGTGACAGTTCACAGTGTGATTTGCTTGGGTGTTCAGCTACCTGAATATGATGAGATCCATCTAATGCCACTTCCACTGCTAATCTCAGAACTCAGAGTGTAATTGCCCAGAAGCAGTAAGATTATCATTAAAAACCAACTTCAGCAAAAAGAAAGAAAGATACAAGAATGTCAGCAGAAATGCAAAGTTTGAAAATAAATCTGAGAAATTAGAATGCAGGATTTGGAACTGCCTAAAGTGTACTTTCAGATGCTATCGCTCTAATCCTATCTATATATAGAGAGATAGATTGGCAACTTTTTAAAGCTTTTATACATCACTGCCCTCTTCTATGTAATGTATTTATATTATATATATATCAATATAAAACTTTAAACAATAAGGTTTTAAACCTATTAAAGTGAACATAGTGTAGGAAGTAAGTGAACTAGTTGTTCCAATTATTTGTTGCTGTATAAAACATCATCCCATAAACTAAGTGGCAAAAACAATACTATCTCTTATGGTCTTGGGTTTGAAGGGGTTCAGCCAGGGTTTCGCACTTGGGGTCTATCATGTGGTTGTGACCAGACAGTGGCTAAAAACTGGAGTCACCTCACAGGACTTCTCGCTCAAGTATCTGGCAGTTGACTTTGGCTGTCCACTGATTTCTTAGCTGGGACTCTCAGCTGGAACACCTATAGGTGATCTCTACTTCCTCCTTGTGGCTCAGCTGGTAAAGAATCCGCCTGCAATGTGGGAGACCTGGGTTTGATCCCTGGGTTGGGAAGATCCCCTGGAGAAGGGAAAGGCTACCCACTCCAGTATTCTGGAGTGGAGAATTCTATGGACTATAGTCCATGGGGTTGCAAAGAGGCAGACACGACTGAGCGACTTTGACTTCACTTCCCTTCCTCATTGTGTCGCAGGGGTCCTAAGAGCCCAAATGCCAGGTGAGACGGTAGAAGCTGCATCACTTTTACAGCCTACTCTCCGAAGTTGTATAGTATCTCTTCCTTTGTAGTCACAAGCCCATCTGTGTTCACCGGGTGGAAACAGGCCCCACTTCTCAGTGAGAAGAGAAACATCACTTTGTAAGTACTTTGAGAGCACTCCCTTGAAAGTGAAAGTGTGGAAGTGTTACATGCTCAGTCCTGTCCAACTCTTTGTGACCCTATGGACAGTAGCCCACCAGGCTCCTCTATCCATGGAATTCTCCAGGCAAGAATACTGGTATGGGTAGCCATTCCCCTCCCCAGGGGATCTTTCCTCTCCCTTGAAATAAACTATCTTCATTAAATTCCACCAACATTTCTTAAATCTTAATTCTGTCCTACACACTTAAATCTCTACCCCTACCTCCCACTGCAACCCAAGTTTTAGAGGATACAAATACCAATAGTCCTGACCCTCAGAGAATTTATAATCTAGAAAAGTACAAAAGTACAAGGAGGAAAGGGAGAGATATAAGACAGGTACATAACTATTAATTAAGAGAGCACTGGAAGCATAGTGTCAGAATATCCCAGTTTAGCCAAAGCTTTCCATTAACTGGTGCGTAATTTCTGCAAGTCACTAAATCTCTTTACACTAGTTGCTTCATAATAAATACTAATTTCCTTCCTTGCAATTTAAGGATCTTCTTCATGGAGCTTTTTCTTAAAAACACATGATATGGTTCATGTAAACTGCTTAACATGGCTCCTGGTACACCACAAGCACTCAATAAATGTTCACTGCATTGTGATAGAGTGGGTCCTGGTACACCACAAGCACTCAATAAATGTTCATTGCATTGTGATAGAGTGGGTCCTGGTACACCACAAGCACTCAATAAATGTTCATTGCATTGTGATAGAGTGGGTCCTGGTACACCACAAGCACTCAATAAATGTTCACTGCATTGTGATAGAGGAGCAGTGACGGTAGGGGAGGTGGGGATGCTTTGTAAAGTGTGAAGTCTTAGATCAACATAAGGTATTTCCATTCATAACAGACAGAATATAGAACATCCTATTGAAACCTGTAATCCTCTGCTCAGCTACAAGCTCCCCAAACACTCCCTTTTTACTGTTTCCAGAGACTCAGGGCTTCCTTGCTCCATTCCCACCCCCTTTCCTGACCATTCAGAGCCCAGTTCAAAGACCATCTCAGCTCTAAATTAGCCTAGGCCAAATAGGTAACCCCAAACCATATTCCCTTCACACTTCTACACGATGACACTAGGAATCCTGTTGTCTTACCCTGTTTGCACCCTCCAATGTACCTGCTCATGCTGCATGTAGATGTGCTTCACTGTTAATGCAGATGGTGGTGTTAATGAGAATCCAAGGAAGGAGATGTGGGGCACATCTACATTACGGGTGGAGCCCTGACCTTGGACCAGATTTCAGTTGTATCTCTGACTTTTCCGAACTCGCTGTTTGACTGGGCACTTGACCTTTAACCTACCCTGCTGAACTATTGTTTTCTCATCTGGAAAACGGTAATTGACAGACAAAAATAATTGTGGTGTGCTACAAAGTCTTCACAGCTCTGTCAGGAAGATATCATTAACAGATGAGGAAATCCACATTCACAGAGCTTCAGCATTACACGGCTTATATGTGCTATAGCCAGGTTTATCCACCTGAAGGGCCCAAGTTCATGGCCACTTTACCACATGGTGGCTTATTGGAACAGATACGATCCTGTTTCTCTGACTCTGAATTCCATAATGTCATGACACAGTTCCTCTTCTTTCCCTCTTATTCTCTGCTTGTCACATGAAAGACATTCTAAATTTACCCTGTTCTATTATTTACTGTTATTCAAGCCTGGACTATCAACCCAGTGGAAGCCAAGGCTATTACTCTACCTCTTAATTTTCTCCCCAAAATACAGCTGCCAGACCCAACAGGAGCGCTCAGCGGTGATTTACTGCAGTTTAAGCAGGTTTCAAGTAGCTAAGAGTAAGGCCATAGGAGCTGGATAAGGCCTAGGCAAAAAGTACATCACAAAATGCTTTTCAGTTTTATTTTTCTGTTGGACTTTTGTCCCAAGGCAAACTATTAGGCATTTGAGGAGCTTTTTGGTAAATATTTTTTAAATTCTAGATAATCCTATTGTGAAATAAACTAGACCAAGGTTTCTCAGCCTTGGCACCCTTGCCACTTTGGGCTGGATAATTCTTTGTTGTGGCAGGCTGTCCTGGGTATCATAGCATATTTGACACCATCCCTGGTTTTTAGCATAGCAGGGGCAGAGTAGGATGACACTCTATACCAGGAGTACCATCACTCAGTCTTGACAATTCGAAATGCCTGCAGACACTGCCAAATGTGCCCTGGGCACATACCCAAGCCCCATCCTACCTTTGAACTAGACTGAATGGAGTAGGTGGGCTAAATCTCATTCCTTACATTACAGAGTCCAGTTTTGTATCAAAGACATTTTTACCCAATGAAGTTAGAAAGTATGATGTCAACTGAGGAAGATTTCTTCTCGCTGGGCCCCTCAGGCTCACCCCTCCCTGGTAAGCCACCATCCAGGGCTTCGTCAGGACGGCGATACACAGTCCTTAAAACGCCGAAGCTGCAAAAGCAGTGTTATGGTTTTGTTCCACCAAAGTGTCCCTGAAATTCAAACCTACATGTTTATCAAGATGTATTCCCCTGTCACTGTGATTACCTGCATCGCCTTGAACTGCAAAGAAAAGACAAGGAGTGATTGAGTGGGGTTTTTTTTCTCTTCGTGTATTGTACCTGAGTTCTGTCTTCGTCTGCTTCCTAAATAGAATAATCAATGCCATTATCTCTTCCTCCCTCATCTAAATCACATCAGGACTGTACAGTAGATCGATAGTTACAACAAAGAAGGCCGAAGCTCTCATTCCAGGGGGACTCATTACTCTGCAGCCCAGGACCTGGGTATGGATCCCAGTAAGGTTATCTACTCTAACGTAGGAGTTAACAACAGCTGTCGGTTATTAATACCGCACCACGACCCCGCCGTAACTGGCTGCCTGTGTGCGCAGAGCACGTCCGAAAACAAACCAGCCAGCTTCCTTCTTTCCCATCTTCCTCTGGTTTCCACTTTCTCTTTGTATTATTTTAAATGGTCTTCTCTAGCCATGTAAAATGTTTGGGACTTCATTGAGATTCTTAATCAGCACAGGTAGCCTATAACCATTCTCAAGTCCGCTGCAGTATTACAAAGACTAATTAAAATAAATTCAGGTCTTAAATTAGCCCTTTCGGTAACATTTAGTGCTTAAGTCACTGGGCAATAAAATATATAATTTGGTTAAGCTGGAGAGAACAGTATTTTTAGAATTGTATTTCCTGAGCAGCCATTAAAAGGAGAGTAAAATAAAACAATGATTATGCACCCACATCAATTTTTCCAATAGCAGTTGTGTTTTCTGTGGTTCTTCCTCACTTTGGGGCCATCCTGTCTGATTGTCTTTAGAGACTAGCCTGTCTGCAGTGTGAGATAAAGCAGTGTCAATGACAAATCACATAACAAACTTTTTAGTGGAAAGTACTGATGCTGAAGCTGAAACTCCAACACTTTCGCCACCTGATGTGAAGAAATGACTCATTTGAAAAGACCCCGATGCTGGGAAAGATTGAAGGCGGGAGGAGAAGCGGGTGACAAAGGGTGAGATGGTCGGATGGCATCACTGACTCGATGGACATGAGTTTGAGTAAGCTCCTGGAGTTGGTGATGGACAGGGAAGCCTGGCTTGCTGCAGTCCATGGGGCAGCAAAGAATCGGACACCACTGAACAACTGAACTGAACTGACTGGTCATTACCATTTCCAAGTTCTCCAAGATTCTTCAGCTTCCAGTGTTCAGCAGACAGATCTTTGTTATGTAAGCTCTGTAACTCAGGGAACACCAAAATTATGCTTTCCTGCCTCCTATTCTTCAGATCCCTTATATGGATTGTTTTTTCTGTATGCCAGTGCGATATTTTAGCATTTTCACACTATAGCTGGAATTCAATAAAGTTTCACCTACTTCTGTGTATCCCTTTGTGTTAGAGTTTCCCATAGACTTACTTCAAAGACCTAAACTTTGTTTTTTCAAAGAAGAGATTCATTTTTTTAATTAAAAAAATCTTTATTGAACATCTGCTGTATGCATAGAGCTCAAATTCTGACCTAAGGATGTTTAGTGTTCTTCTGGGCTTATTTTAAAGAAAAATAGAGCAAAGAACAGAAGCACCATGATATTTTTATACCTGTATGCAATTCTCCAGGTAAAAAAGTTAAAAAAAGGTGCAAGTCACTCAGTGGTGTCCGAATCTTTGTGATTCCATGGACAGGGGCCTGCCAGGCTCCTCTGCCCATGGAATTCTCCAGGCAAGAATACTGGAATGGGTTGCTATTTCCTTCTCCAGGGGATCTTCCCAACCCAGAGACGAACCCAGGTCTCCCACATTGCAGGCAGACTCTTTACCCTCTGAGCCAGCAGGGAAGCCCAAGAATACTGGAGTGGGTAATCTATCCCTTCTCCAGGGGATCTTCCCAACCCAGGAATCGAACCAGGGTCTCCTGGACTGCAGGTGGATAGTTCCTTTTTAATATTGACCAGCCAAGTTTTGGGTTTATTTGTTATTTTCTGGGTTTTTTTGGACATGCTTTGTCACCCTGGTCACTGCCACCAGTGAGCAGATTCATTCAATCTATTGGAAGTTACGCTGTTTCGTTTGTTGTCCTTGGAGCACTGGACCTCTCGGGACCTCTCCTTTTCTGTCACCTTGGTGAAAAATGATATGAGAACACAGAGGCTTAATCCAGGTGCAGCTTCCAAACCCACAAAAGTCATAGCAGTTTGTATATCCACCACCACCAAAATGCTTCGGACACAGGACTGGAAAGCTCTAGATCTCTGAAACTTTAGATCATTTCAGACCCTTGAAGAGACAACTCTATTTCCAGGCCATCTTGTTGATGACTGGGCTGTTGGTAAACTTTGTTAACTGGAATTCAGGCCATTAAGAAAAACATTTTAAGTTGTGGAATGTTAAAACATTGCCTCTTACAAACTGTATTTAAAAGAAAGACACCTTCCTTCTTACAGTATTGAGTTCATTTGTATTTGACTTTATATGTGATATTACTTTTATGGAAAATAACTGGCATTGTATTTATGTATTCTGTTTACTGTTTGACCTTAATTAACAGCAATTTTTCTTATATGTTTTTCCTATGTTTTTATTCCCTGTTCCATTGCTGTTTATACTATACCTCTTTAAAGTTCAAAGACACTGCTTTGTGCTACAGTGTTTTCCTTTGTGATTCAGCCCCAGCCTCCTGCCCATTCTCTTAGATATAAACGAAGTAGCAGTAATAAAGTTCCCCTGTGCCTTCTTAACTGTTTCCTGGGATGCCTGATGCTGGGTAACCTCTGCGGTTTCTCTCCACCAGCTGCCCAGCTCTGGTGTTGAAAGCATGAGCCACTATCACTTTAATTTCTTTGCAGATGAAAAGTATTTTTATTATTAGACACTATTCTGCAATTTCTCCAAGGCCTTTTCTAATTAATCATCTGGTACCTGTCCTGATGTTAAAAGATACTCCCAGCCTTCCTGTGGTGAGAAAGTAGATTAATGGAGAAAAGCTTGTTTTTTGGGGTATTTGTTTAATTCCTGTGTGAACATTTTGATTCAAGAATAATTTATATCCCTTTCCAATTTCTACTGTAGTTTTCTACTGGGGACCTATTCTTCTTAAGTTGCAATTAGAGGAAATTGTGTGTGTTTATATATAAATATCATGAATACATACATGTTAAACAGACTACATTTAGGAGTACTTGGAGCAAGAATATGTTCTATTCCCTGTTGTTCAGCTCTCTCTTGCTTCAGAATAACAATCAGTAGGGGAATGCTGGGGAACCCCCATAGTCATTTTAATTCTTCCGGTTAATTTTTTAAAATTAAAAGCTGTCAGCATTATTTACATAGGGAATGTCCAAGGAGATGGAAGACTGAAAAAAATTGTGATTTCATAAGAACAGCTTAATTCAACTGGCTGAAACAATATGCCCTTCTACCATGGTTTTTAGGTTCGCTTTTTGTTTCTATAAAATTTTTCCAGACATTTGAAGGTTTCTAGGATGTAACATTTGTCTTTCTTTCTTTTTATTATTATAATTTTACGTTTTCTTTAAGCAGAATTCCAGTGTGAGCTATTGACAGAGCTATGCCTCTGTTCACTTGCCCCAGACTAATCCTAATTAGAGGCTGTTTAATAAATTGGGAATGTGTTACCTGCAGCTTTTTGACCTTTGTTTCCCGATTGTCTCCCATTAATCCCCTTGCCCTCTGGTGCTCCCTCTAAACTTTGGGAATTCACTGATTCTGGTTCATTTTGTGAACCTTCTGAGCCTGTTCGAGCCCTTTAGGAGGTTTCCTTGTGCTAATAACCATCTGTCACTGCCCATGTTTTACGGCTGCAGCTCATGCTGCTGGAGACCAAGGCAGGGCCCTAAGCATACTGCTTGTATCTTTAAATCAAAGTATGATCGTTAAGTAACATACCCCCAACATCTTTGTCGTATAAAACTGCAAAGTTACATTAGGTATAGCACTTTAACCTTTGCCGTATTGAAGAGGTAATGATATCAGAGTTTGGCTTCCATCCCCCAAGGACCCATAAATATGCTGTGTGGATGCCAGGTTATAGATCATGCACGGGCTTACTGTATGTACTCCAGCTTTCTTGCCTCTGTTCCTTTAAAAACAAGGCAACTGGTAAATCATGCTCATCATGGATAACCCTACACCTCACCTCTTCAGGTTCCTCTAACCATGTTGGCATTCAAAGGAAGGATGACTGGCTGCCCACTCCTTCAGTCAGTTCAGTTCAGTCGCTCAAGTCATGTCCGACTCTTTGCGACCCCATGAATCGCAGCACGCCAGGCCTCCCTGTCCATCACAAGCTCCCAGAGTTTACTCAAACTCATGTCCATTGAGTCAGTGATATCATCCAACCATCTCATCCTCTGTCGTCCCCTTCTCCTCCTGCCCTCAATCTTTCCCAGCATCAGGGTCTTTTCAAATGAGTCAGTTCTTCGCATCAGCTGGCCAAAGTATTGGAGTTTCAGCTTCAGTATCAGTCCTTCCAATGAATATTCAGGACTGATCTCCTTTAGGATGGACTCGTTGGATCTCTTTGCAGTTCAAGGGACTCTCAAGAGTCTTCTCCAACACCACAGCTCAAAAGCATCAATTCTTCGGCACTCAGCTTTCTTTATAGTCCAACTCTCACGTCCATACATGACTACCGGAAAAACCATAGCTTTGACGAGACAGACCTTTGTTAGCAAACTAATGTCTCTGCTTTTTAATATGTTGTCTAGGTTGGTCATAACTTTCCTTCCCAGGAGCAAGTGTCTTTTAATTTCATGGCTGCAATCACCATCTGCAGTGATTTTGGAGCCCAGAAAATAAAATGTGTCACTGTTTCCCCTGTTTCCCCATCTATTTGCCATGAAGTAATGGGACCAGATGCCATGATCTTAGTTTTCTGAATGTTGAGCTTTAAGCCAGCTTTTTCATTCTCCTCTTTCACTTTCATCAAGAGGCTCTTTAGTTCTTCTTCACTTTCTGCCATAAGGGTGGTGTCATCTGCATATCTGAGGTTATTGATATTTCTCCCGGCAATCTTGATTCCAGCTTGTGCTTCTTCCAGCCCAGCGTTTCTCATGATGTACTCTGCATATAAGTTAAATAAGCAGGGTGACAATATACAGCCTTGACCTACTCCTTTTCCTATTTGGAACCAGTCTGTTGTTCCATGCCCAGTTCTCACTGTTGCTTCCTGACCTGCATACAGGTTTCTCAAGAGGCAGATCAAGTGGTCTGGTATTCCTATCTCTTGAAGAATTTTCCATAGTTTGTTGTGATCCACACAGCCAAAGGCTTTGGTGGAGTCAATAAAGCAGAAGTAGATGTTTTTCTGGAACTCTCTTGCTTTTTTGACAGTCCAATGGATGTTGGCAATTTGATCTCTGGTTCCTCTGCCTTTTCTCAAACCAGCTTGAATATCTGGAAGTTCATCGTTCATGTACTGCTGAAGCCTGGCTTGGAGAATTTTGAGCATTATTTTGCTAGCATGTGAGATGACTGCAATTGTGCAGTAATTTGAGCATTCTTTAGCATTGCCTTTCTTTGGCATTGGAATGAAAACTGACTTTTTCCAGTCCTGGGGCCACTGCTGAGTTTTCCAAATTTGCTGGCATATTGAGTGCAGCACTTTCACAGCATCATCTTTTAGGACTTGCAATAGCTTAACTGGAATTCCATCACCTCCACTAGCTTTTTTCATAGTGATGCTTCCTAAGGCCCACTTGACTTTGCATTCCAGGATATCTGGCTCTAGGTGAGTGATCACACCATCGTGGTTATCTGGGTCATGAAAATCTTTTTGTATATTTCTTCTGTGTATTGTTGCCACCTCTTCTTAATATCTTCTGCTTCTGCTAGGTCCATACCATTTCTGACCTTTATTGATCCCGTCTGCATGAAATGTTCCCTTGGTATCTCTAGTTTTCTTGAAGAGATCTCTAGTCTTTCCCATTCTATTGATTTCCTCTACTTCTTTGCATTGATCACTGGGGGTGGCTTTATTATCTCTCCTTGCTATTCTTTGGAACTCTGTATTCAAATGGGTATATCTTTGCCCCCTCCTTGGCACTACTCACAATAGTCCAAGATATTGAACTTGCTCTCCGTGATGGCTCCTAAACTTGATTTTGTGATGGTGACCTTATTCTTGAGTCCTCAGGAAACAGTGGATACCAAAGTCAGCTGCGTTACCATATATAAATTCTCCTTTTCCACGTTTATGAAAGGCAAAAGCAAAAAGCTGAACATACAAAAGAAAATCCTATTATATACAGTGTTTTTCAAAAAATTTAAATAATTCAAGTCTTTTTAATTGGAGAGTTTGGGCAAAGGGATTTGGGAGCACATTAACTAATGAAAGGTCACATGTTCAGTATACTCTAAATCATAATAGCCTCAAGGCAAACATCTCATGGAATTCTAGAAACATAAGCAAAAAATCCTATTATCATAATTATTACTGCAGGCTATTCATCTCCCTCCCTTCCTTCCTTATTTCCTTCCTTCTTTACATCTTAACTTCCTTCCTTCCTTCTTCCCCTCCCTTTCCTCTCTCCTCTTATGTCCCCTGTCCTTAAATATTTCTCCCTTCAGATGCTATACAATTTCTCTCCACTTCTCAAAAATAAATACTCTGGAAAGAGTATTCTATTCTTGCCATTTCCATTTCCTCACATATTATTCACTCTTGAATTCACAGGAATCTGGTTTCTATCTCCAGTAGCCCACTAAAGTCTCTTTCACTAAAAGTTTAAATGATATTACTCCAAATCAGGAAATCCAGTCTGATTCTTATCTTTTTTTCTTATCTGCCTTGTTTGAACTTAGGGATCATTTCCTCCAGTGTAGCCTCTCTATTTTTTTTTCAGAGTTCAGTGCTTCAAGTTCCCCTTTCAGCTCGATAATGACTCCTCCTTCATGGGCTCTGGGCATCCTACCAGTGTTAAAGAGGAACACTGGGCTAGTTCCAGGGAAACAGGAAGCATCAGAGTCATGAGCTCTGCAAGTGCACATACAAAGTTAAACAACAATGAGAGAGACAAGCCCAAGACAATACAGATCTCCCTCAATTTATGAGGACTACATTGAATACACCCAAACTATTAAGCATCATAGTGTAGCTGAACCTACCTTAAATGTGCTTAGAACACCTACATTAGCTTACAGTTCAGCAAAATCATCCAATACAAAGCCTCTTTTATAATGAAGTGCTGAGGATCTCATGCAATGTATTGAACACTGTACCAAAAGTGAAAAACAGAGTGGTTGTCTGGGTACAGAATGGTTGTAAGTGCATCAGTTGTTTACACTCATGATGGCTTGGCTGGCTGGGAACATGGCTCAATGCCTGGGAAAAGATCAAAATTCCAAATTTGAGGTATCATTTTTACAGAATGCATATCGCCTTCACATCATTATAAAGTCAGAAAGTCATAAACTGAACCACTGTGACGTCGAGGTGTGGGATTTGAAATATGGTTCAGAGAAATCATTGAAGAGTAGGGGTCGAAAGTTTCATGGCCACACAGAATATGTGTGGTACTTAGGGTTTTCAGACTGCATTTGGATCCCAGCCCTGATAGTCATAGAACCCTCCTTGGGCAAGTTACTTGAGTGCAGTGAGCACTTAATGAAATAGTAATACTTACATGACAGGAGTGTTGAGAGAATTAAACAAAACAATGTGTCATTATTTTTGTTGGTATATAGTATGTGCTTCATGAATATTTGTTCACTTTCCTGTTTCATAGAGAAGAGGAACCTTGGGAAGTCCTTAAAAAAATTTAGTATTTGGATAAGCAGAGAGAAAGTGGAAAAATATTTTAGGAGAGGAAAAAAGCAGTGTGAGAAAAAGACTAGAAAAGAAGGTTACTAATAATGTGCTTGAGTCAGTGTGTGGCTCTGGAGGGGAGAATGTGTGTAGTAAGTTGAGAGGAAAGAGGTATAAACAGGTGGATCGTGGCCATAAAAGTGTTTTAGAGCAAAGAAAGGTGATCGGGCTTATTTATGCCTTATTTATTAATATAAATGGACCAACTTTGCTTTGTTGTTGTTTAGTCGCTAAGTTGTGTCCAACTCTTGGCAACCCCATGGACTGACTGTAGCCCGCCAGGCTCCTCTGTCCCTAGGGTTTCCCAGGCAAACATACTGGATTGGGTTGCCATTTCCTTCTCTAGGCGATCTTCCAGAGGGATGGAACCTGTGTCTCCTTCATCGCAGGCATGTTCTTTACCACTGAGCCACCAAGAAGTCCTCCAACTTTGCATAGTTCATCGCACATTTTGTTTAAATGTATTATCTTAGTTCACTTCCAGTCAGTAAGATGTTAGAATTTATGTACTGAATCGCACTGTCCTCTTCAATACATAAGAATGAAAGATAAGCAAAGTTAATGTTGATGGTATGGTGCGTCAGAAAGTGAAAAGGGCCATGGAGAAACACAGAAAGTTCTGGGTTGAGAATCACATAAGGGTGCAATTTTAAATAAAGTATTCAGCAATATGGGGCTTAAGCTGGGGACGGAGTGAGTCGTGTGGGTGTCTATGAGAAGGGTAGTCCAGGCAGAGGGACTAGACATGCAGAGGTCCCAAAGCGGAACGCTTCCTGGCATATTTCAGCAACAGCTCATCAACCTGCGTGGCTGGATCAGAGTGAGCTGGGGCAGGAGGGTGTTGAAGATGAGGTCAACGGTGAGTGGGACCAGATCTCAGAGGGCCTGGTGGGCCACCATGAAAGATGGTGCTGTTTCCCTTGAGTGTCATGGGAAGGCCCTGAGGACCTCGGAGAGCTTGATGTGATCAAAGTTAACCTTCCCTGGGGTCACCCTGCTGCTGGACCAAGGAGGAACGTCTTGGAGCCCTTTCCCTCCTCTCTTCCATCCAAGCCTGAAGAGGTAGGGGGAGCTCTCAGAGGGGAGCAGAAGAGCACGGGGAGAAACAATAAGCACCCCCTCCTCCCCCATCCAACCGTGGTCTGCTCAGTCTGAGCTGGGAGGGAGCTTATGTGGCTGGATGGCTCGACAAAGCTTTTGATTAATGCTGGAAAGATGCCCAGGAAAGGTGAGGGACCTGGTGTGTCAGTCAGGGTTCTCCAGAGAAATGGAACCAATAGGACAGATAGGGTTATGGATATAGAGATAGAGATGTAGATGTATAGGAAAAGATTTACTACAGGGATTGACTCACATGGTGATGGAGGCTGAGAAGTCCCATCTCTGCCATCTGCAAGCTGGAGACCCAGGAAAGCTGATGGCATAATTCAGTCCAAGTCTGAAGGCTTGAGAGCCAGATGGGGGAACAGCCGGTGTAACACCCAGTTCAGTTCAGTTCAGTCACTCAGTCATGTCCAACTCTTTGTGACCGCATGGACCACAGCACGCCAGGCTCCCCTGTCCTCCACTATCTCCCAGAGCTTGCTCACATTCGTGTCCACTGAGTCAGTGGTGCTATCTAACCATCTCATCCTCTGCTGCCCCCTTCTCCTCCTACCTTCAACCTTCCCCAGCATCAGGGTCTTTTCCAATGAGTCAGCTCTTCACATCAGGTGGCCAAAATATTGGAGCTTCAGCTATAGCATAGGTCCTTCCAATGAATATTCAGGGTTGGTTTCCTTTAGGTCTGACTTGTTTGATCTCCTTGTAGTCTAAGGGACTCTCAAGAGTCTTCTTGACAGTTCTTGCTTAGTTTCATCTGTATCAAGACCACCTTATTTGAGATGAGTTTTATGTACTTGTAGTCCACTATAGACGTGTAGAACTGTCAAGTCATATATAATAAGTGTTAAATTCATTCCTGTTCTAGATAAAGAAATATCAATATAGGCATCCCAGAGAATGGTACTGTGCTTCTCCAATTTGGAGAAAACTGCAAAGGCAGGACCCTCAAGCTGAGGGTGGGCAGTGATCTAGAAGCAGTGAAGATAGAGAGATAGGAGATGACAAATGAAGGTTATGGCTGTGGTGCTTGACGTTTCTATGGTAGAAAAATGGGAGGGAGATGCAGTGGGACAAGAATTGAGGCTCTTGAGGTTCATCCCATGTCGGGGGAGGGAGGTAAAGAGCATTCTGAGAACCATCAGAAAAGAAAGAGCAGGAAAGAGAATGGCAGTGATGCCCAAAGGGAGAAGAGGCAGGTTATTTGTGTTACAGAGCAAAGAGGAGTGGTCAGGCATGACGGGGATGGAATGTTTGAGTTTCCCAGGAGGCTTATGAGAAGAGAATTTTACTAAGATATCAGACAGTGGTGTTGTGAAGTTGAAAAGAACAAAAGGTAAAGAAACGAAGACAATCGACAGACTGTGGAGCAGGTGGAGGAGTCCCCGGGATAGTCAAACATTCTAAAAAGAACTGCTAAAAAAAACAGTCATCTCAGTAAGGCAAGACTGGGTGAGAATGTAAGGATATTCTCGTCCTGGATTGGCAGGTGATGGGCAGAATGGTCATGCAGACCGTCTTCTGCTCAGTTCCTGGGATGTAGAGATGGTGAGCAGGAACGCTTTGAAACCCAGCAAGGTGATAGATGGAAGGCACTTGGCTTTCTGAAAAGTATCTCTTCATAGCAATGTTCTATTTCAGAAAATTTAAATTGAAAACCTCACTGCTCTCATCATGTCTGAACACACACTGAGCACAGTAAAAAGCACCCTCCATAGGAATTTCTGATCTCCCACTTTCTTTGCTGTCATTCAAGTCTCCCCACTTGGCTTTTATGTTTGAGAGTCCTTCTAACTTGAGGGGGAGAGGCCACCTGCTGGAGAGGTGGCAGAGTCTCTGGAGAGTGGTAGCCATCAATGAGGTAGAAAGAGAGGCTAGACATTTGAATCCTTTCCCTTCGTGACAAAGACTGACTATTCACTGACCCCATTTTCACTTCCTGCTGGGCACGGAGACTGCAATCCGTGTGCCTGAGATCTGCCCCAAGAAGGGTGGGCAGAAGGGATATGCGTGCATGCTCACAGTTGTGCCAGTTCTTTGCAACCCCATGGACTATAGCCTGCACGGCTCCTCTGTCCATTGGACTCTCCCGGCAAGAATACTGGAGTGGGTTGTCATTTCCCCCTTCGGGGTTTCTTCCCAATCCAGGGATCGAACTTGCGTCTCCTGCATCTCCTGCCTTGGCAGGCAGATTCTTTACCACCGAACCACCTGAGAAGCCCTCTCTTAAAACCTCCCTCACTACCCTTCATCTTTTCCTAGCTGTAATTAGGAGTGATGCCTGCCACAATGTTATCGATCACTCATGAATTCATTTCTTTCATTCATTCCCTGAGACAGGATTTGGGGGTACATCCTCTCAAGAAGTTTGCTCAAATGCCCTTGTATTAATCTGATTGTGACTGGGGACGAGGTAGACCACTGCAACACCGTGAAGAAGCCACAGAATCAGACAGTCTTCCTCTGGTACTTCTGTAGTACCTCCTGGAATGGCTGCTCAAGAAGCACTGTGCATTAGGCCCATTTTCTATCCTTTTCCTTTCAAAAATGATAATCATTTTAATTGAGTGCCCACCCGGCACCAGGTGTTTCTGAGACCTTCTGCTGTGATAAGTACAGAAATATAGGCTTATCACTAAGTGGAGGCTGTAATGAATTTAAGCCTCATTCAGCATTTAGGCAGCCTGGATCTTCTTATTAATATACAAGGAGTGGTTGATGATAATAGACACATTATGAAGCCCAAAGGCATCTTGGCAGCACATGCCAGGAAATGATGGAAATACGAGAAACTTCCGAGGAATTCTTCTGATATTTTTGCATCCATATGCATGTATGTTTTCCCAGTGTTTTATCCTAAGAGGATCCTTAAAAGCAGACACAGGCATGCCCTGAGTATGTACATCCAAGAGATACTTCTCAGATCTGTCCCTCTGCCATTCTTCTTTTATACTTTATCAATCGGTTGCCCAACAACTCCTGTGATTCTCTGCAAGTCTCATTAAATACATGATTTGATGCTTCCAAATAAATTATAAAAAAGAAAAAAGATTATGCTTCATGATTATCAGTTCTCATAGATACTAATTGCAACATATAATTATTTCTTTTTAAATTTTTTGGTGACGCCCTGCAGCATTTGGAATCTTAGTTCCCCTGGCAGGAATTGAACCCATACCACTCCCAGCATTGGAAGGCAGAGTCTTATCCACTGGACCGCCCTGCTGGGGTATGAGTATGCTCAGTCACTCAGTCATGTCTGACTCTTTTGTGACCCCATGGACTGTAGCCTGCCAGACTCCTCTGTCCATAGGATTTCCCAGACAAGAATACTGGAGCAGGTAGCCATTCCCTTCTCCAGGAGATCTTCTCAGCCCAGGGATCGAACCCACATCTGTTGAGTCTCCTGCATTGGCAGGCAGATTCTTTACCACTGTGTCACCTGGGAAGCCCACTGTGGAAGGCTCTACATAATGTAATTTTTTTTTTAATTCAGTGTTTTCTTTGATTAGATTTGCACAGAAAAAAACATTTTGTTGGTAGCCTTCTTGAGATTCTAAGAGGGTTTAAACTCTTGCTCCCAGAGGAGGAAACCGCGGCTGCTGTTGGAATCCTGATCTTGGTGAACACTGTACAGTCCTGCTTTCCAGAGAGAGCTGACTCCCACCCACACCCTTTCCTGAGGGAGGTGGGCAGAGGTGGGGTGGTAAGAGTAGGGACAGGCAGAGGCGAAAGCTGCAGTGTCCTGATCCCCTTGGACTAGAAATTTTATTACAGATACTTCTGCCCATCACATGCATTGCTGGATCAAAGTGTCACATGTTCCTTCACAGATGTTATTTCAGATTAAGCCACAGGCAGCAGGGAGTGGACGTGGCACGCATTTTCCTCTTCATTTGGTAGCATCCCGTCTCGCAGCAGTCATTTGCAAAGCAACATTACTTGCATAACAATTGAGCTGATCTGATATTTTAGGTTATGATGTCAAGATATATTTTACTGCAGCCTACTGACTTAAAAAACAGCCAAAGAAAGAGAATGACTTGGGCCAAGTTGGGACTGAAAAGGACCTAAGGGAATGTCATCTGTTCTGAGAATCTTAAAAGCTTCTAATGACCTGTTATTCCCAAGAGGCTCTTGCTACTGTGACTATTGAATTTATTTTTGCTAAACAAGCTTTGCATTTAATGATAGCTTTCTTTCTGGTCTGAAACACACAAGAATTTATTTTGCCTTTTTCTGAATGAAATACTTGGTCAACAATTCATCATGCAGACACCGTTTATGCTTCCATCACTCTGGTTAGTATTATATATTAAATGTATTTATGAGTTCTTCTGTTAAGATTCTTATCTGTTTTATATTTGATGGGCTATAGCATTGAGACCAAGTGTCATCTTTGCTCTTCTAAATATATTTTAAATTCTTAAACTGAAGATGTTGTTCTGAGCATTTTCCTGCATAGAATGCACTAAGAAAAGCAGAGAATTAAGGTAAAGCTTTTAAAAATAACAACCATGATTGTATCACAGTGTTTCAAGGGTAACATCCTATGAACAGCTATACCTTCCTTCTATGCTATGACAGAAGAAGTCTTGTCTGTTTATCGATGGCTATATTTTCAGTATAATACTTAATGAGTAAATACATAATGAGTATTTAATGGAGAAGGGCAGAGTAACCCACTCCAGTTTTCTTGTCTGAGAAATCCCATGGATAGAGGAGCCTGGTGGGCTTCAGTCCGTGGGGGTTGCAAGAGCTGGACATGACTTAGTGACTAAACCACCACCACCAATGGGTACTTAATAAATATCTGTTGGATAAATAGATGGAAGGATGGATGGATGTAAGTGGTTTGGTATTGAGGGCGGTGTTTCTCTGTGAGGCTAGGCTTAAATCAGGGTATTTGGAATTACTGAGCTTGACATACATTTACTGGGAGTCAGTGTCCTGCTGTCCATGGGAAGCATGAAAGCTCAGAGGGCTAATGAACTCTTAGGAGAATGACACCACTTTCCATCAAGTGAAGCCACTTTATTTTTGGCTTAGAAAATCAAGTTAAAATTTGAAATTGCTTTCCCTCAAATAGTGGCAGTCCTTCAAACTGAAGGGCCATCCTGGAAATTGGAGAATAAATAAAAATGTAGAAACATCCCTGAATCCGATTCATGGAGTGAAAGAGTCTTTCCTTTGGCAGGTATGCACTTAAGGATGGACATGGACACAAAGGCAAAAGTGGCAGCCACTACGGACATTTTTCTGAAATGTCTTTGGGTGTGAGTTTCTGAGGAGACAAATCACTTGTGCGGGGCCTTGAAAAGAACTTGGTTAGCTCAACCCCAAGGAAGGCTAAGAGTGGAGCTGGGAAGCAGAAATAATGTATTATTCTGCTGAGCATATTAATAATTGGGCAGAAAAGAGTAGCTTCTTTTTTAGTTAGGCATCCTTTTAACATGCACACTGTAGGTGGTGGCCTTTTTTTTTTTAACAGAAATAAATGTAGCTGTCCCCTAACGGGAGCAATTTCCCTTCATATTTCTTGCAGCTCTTGTCCCATGAGGCGACAGATGAGTATGTGATAGCAATACTGATTTCAGTGCGTAGATGCTGTCTGATCCACCGGGAGAGCTGGTGGATTCAAATCAATGTCAGCGCATGCCTTCTGGCCAGCAGTCTTTCAGTGCAGGATTTGCTCTGTGGATCAGAAAAACAGCTGGCGACTTGCAATATGTTATACAAAAGACCTTTTAAATGTTTTGTTGTTTCCAGCTATGATGTAGTGTGTGACTTCATTTTTTTTTTTTTTAATCTGTGGACCTGCTTGATGGAGCAAAATCCTGTTAAGCAACCGGTAAAATCACAGTACCAATGTAAACTGGTGTCTGCAGAATTCTGAGGCTCAAAGGAGCTAGAAATAAGCCTCTGCCTTACTGTACATTTTTTTTTAATATAAAAGTTTTATCCAAGGAAAGTATTTCTTGGAAATTTGGTCCTGAAATTGCCTGTAAAACATAAGCAAGTGCAGTATATATATATATATATATGTATATATATATATATATATATATATATATAAACCCTATGGGTTATTCAGGATTCTAAGAAACCAAGAACTTTCACCCAGTTAATTTTGTTGAGTTGCAAGATGGAGTTATTTATTTCTAGTGTATGTTGTTTGCATATGACAGCATTTTGGAGTCTCTTCTCTGTTTTTAGTTTTTTCCTCCATAAAATATGTATAATAATTCTTCTGAATGTTCAAAACACATTTCCATGTTTTCTACTCAATGCTTTCAACCCCAGAAACTAAACTGCTTTCCCTTCACTCAGGGTTTTTTTTTTTTCAGTTTTTATCTTTTTTTAATATTTTTGTTGGCTTTTCCCCTAAGGTTTCTTTCTCACTTTTTTGTCAGTATTTCATTTCCTGCCTCTGTAATCCAAGTTTCTGGTAACAGTTAAGATCACTAGTGCAGAAATACCATATATGTCTAGATAAAGTGACAAAGAAGGTAACGAGATATTTGGAAGATCCTGGTTGACTAAAAGAGAAGGAATTGAAGTTTTCTGTGTTAGATTTTAGTCTAGTTAGACAGAGTTGGTTAGTATCAAATCAGTATCCCAAATCTGATGTGATAACCCAGATTTCCATATCAAACATTCAGGGTGACCAATGCCAGCATGATGATCTAACACATATCAACTCAGTGGCTATTTATAGCTTCCAAATTGTTTTCCATAGCTCTCAATTGAATACTTTGATGAAATAACTAAATGGATGTTAGCCATGTGTCTCTATGGATGAAGAACTATGTTAAATACTATCATACTCGATATTTGTAAGGGGCAAGTGTTGTGACTATAGTTTTAACAAGGGGTATCTTGCTGCATTTGACCACAAGCATAATTAGCTGTTAGTATTCAGTGTACAAAAAAATTTGATTGATTGGTCTTGTGGACATGCACAAAATATATCACTGACTTCACCCATCTTTGCACAGCTTTTTTATATGTACTTAATATTCCAACAATTCTAATGTCCACTGTACGTGCTATGCTGTGCTGCGCGTAGTTGCTTGGTCATGTTGAGTCTTTGCAAGCCCTTGGACTTGTAGCCTGCCAGGCTCCTCTGTCCATAGGGATTCTCCAGGCAGGAACACTGGAGTAGGTTGCCATGCCCTTCTCCAAGGGATCTTCCCAACCCAGGGATCAAACCTAGGTCTCCCACATTGAGGTGTTCTGAGCCACCAGGGAAGCCCAAGAATACTGGGGTGATTAGCCTATCCCCTCTCCAGCGATTCTTCCCAACCCAGAATCGAACTGGGGTCTTCTGCATTGCAAGTGATTCTTTACCAGCTGAGCTACCAGGAAATCCCCCACTGTACGTAATGCCCCCTGAAGTCACTAGTGGTTAAGAACCCAGCTGATAATGCAGGAGACATGAGAGACGTGAGTTCGATCCCTGAGTCAGGAAGATCCCCTGGAGGAGGGCATGGCAATCCACTATAGTATTCTTGCCTGGAGAATCCTATGGACAGAGGAGGCTGGCGGGCTGTAGTCCAAAGGGTCGGACACGAATGAAGTGACTTAGGATGCATGCAACTGAGAAAGCAATTCCTTGATGAAGATGAGATTTAAAGGAGCACAAAGAATACCAGACCAGAAAAGTATTTCCTGAAGTGTGTTTAGGAACATTAATTCTTGGAAAAATTAGTAGGATTTGGGGCAAAAAGTGAGCAAACCCAGTGAAATGAGTTTAAGAATCACAGAGACAACCCCTGAAGAGACAGTCTTTATTTTGGGACTCATCAGAACTTTTAATATGATATGAGCATTGTAAATCTTGAAGAAAAACTAGAATACAGTGCATCCTCAACTTGTAAGATGAAACACTTCCCCGTCATCCAGCCCTCTAACTTATCCCGAAAGAATATTTTGAAAAGCAACTCTCTGATGCTTGCTTGGTAAATGTAGACTTAAGTACTATGCTGTAGAAATCAGTAAATATGATTTCTTTATAAATAAAATTAAACACCAGCTGGAACAACTGAACACCCACATGCAAAAAAATTTACTCTAGATGCAGGTTGCTCTTCACAAAAATGAACTCAAAATGGATGAAAAACATCAATGTAAACTGCAAAATGATAAAACTCCTAGGAAGTAGCATAGGAGAAAATCTAGATGATCTTGGATTTGGCAATGACTTTTGAGGTACCATACCAAAGACATAGTCCATGAAAGAAGTGACAGGCTGGACTTCACTAAAATATAATTCTTCTGCTCTGTGAAAGATGATGTTGAGTGAATGACAAGACGAGACACAGACTAGGAAAAATATTTGCAAAAGACGTATCTGATATGTTTGGTGGTTTCTTACAAAAGTAAACGTACTCTTACTGTACAGTCCAGTAATTGCCCTCCTTGATGTTTACCCAAAAGGAGTTGAAAACATACCCACGCCAAAACCCAACACATGGATATTTATAGCAACTTTATTCATAACTGCCAAAACTTAGAAGCAACTGAATGTCCTTTAGTAGGTGAATAGATAAACCGTGCTACATTCGTACAATGCAATTTATCCAGCTTTAAAAAGAAATGAGCTATCAAGCCATGTCGAGGTATGGTGAGAAGATACCTGTTACTAAATGGAAGAAGCCATTCTGAAAAGACTATACACTATACGATTTCAACTGTATGATACTCTGGAAAAGGAAAACTAGGAAGATGGTAAAAAGGCAATGGTTACCAGGAGCTGGAGGGAGGAAATGATGAATAGGCAGAGCACAGAGGATTTTTAAGGCAGGGAGACTACTACTCTGTATGATATATATAATATATAACAGGATGCATGTCGTTAAGCATTTGTTCAAATTCATGGAATGTACAACACCAAGAGTGAACTCTAATGTAAACTATGAACTTTTAATAACAGTGACCTATCAATGTATGTTGACTGATTGTAACAAATGCACTACTATCGTGGGGGTGGGAGTGTTGGAGGAATCTAGGCAAGTGTGGGGGTGGGGGGTATGGGAAATCTCTATGCCTTCTCTCAGTTTTGCTGTGGACCTAAAAATGCTCTTAAAAAAAATTAAATTATTTTCAAAAAATGCGTAGAACAGAACTTTAGAAATAATCTAATCCAGTGAATTGTTTGGTTTAGATTTTTTTTTAGTGTCTTCAGTTTACGTTAACCTGTCATTTATTGAGGGCCTTCTGCTATAGGCCAAACACTTGAGTTCAGTACTTTTACAAATATTTAAATTGACAATAACCCTATGGAGTAGGTGTTATTTTCCCCATTTAATAAGTAAGGAACTGAAGTTTAGAGAGATTTAATGATGTTTCCAAGGTGCAGAACTAGTAGTGGTGAAAGTGGAATTCAAACTTGGGCCAGAACTGGCTCTGTTAAACATGGTATTATAACAAATAGAATACTAACATATGCCCCCAAAATGCATGTATCTGGATGTGTGATAGAGAGTTGGATGAGTTTTCATCTTATTCGCAAAGGATCTGCAATCTAAACAATTTCAAGAGTCACTGAATCCAGTTTCAACATGCAGAGATCCAGAGCAATAATGTCATTTTTGCAACAATGTCATTTTACCACTAATTGGTGGAAAAAAAAAAAAAAAGAAATGGGAACCATGTTCTCTTGACTTCCGTTTGATGGTAAGAGAGTACAGGATGTCCATCACTGATGGCTTTTAAATTAGCTGATTTTAGAAAATAAAGGAAGACAATACTGCTGTTAGAAGTCTAGAGCCATTTTATTAGTAGCTTATGGGAATTTGCTATTAAGCTCGTGGCTTCATGATGGAGCACTGCGAATGTTTCATATCCAAAAACCAGACTGTTAATATGAAGGGCAATTTAAAATATTTAAAATTATCTGAGTGTCAGAAAATATAATATCCAGGAAAAAAAAGAATGTCAGTCTGTGACATTTGAGTAATAAATGATTCAACTCAAGTAGAAGTTGGATTTTTACTTTTGAAGATCAAAGCATAAGCCCAGTTTTATACAGAGGGGTGGGCTTCCCTGGTGGTTCAGCAGTGAAGAATCCACCTGCCAATGCAGGAGACTCAGGTTCAATATCTGGGTCAGGAAGATGCCTTGGAGAAGGAAGTGGCAACCCACTCCAGTATTCTTGCCTGGGAAATCCCATAAACAGAGGAGACTGCCGGGCTATAGTCCATGGGGTCGCAGAGAGTTGGACATGACTGAATGCCTGAACACACATATAGAGGGATAATAGCCACCCCTGTAGTGTAATTTGAGATGAAACAGTACGTTCTTGCTTTACTGTCCAAATTTCTTTTTCTAGCTATATTAAATTAGATTAAGGCAATAGGTTTCAATAGCCATTTCTTTATTTTTCTTACTATTTATTTATTTGACTGCACCAGGTCTTAGTTGCCATGTGGGATCTTTAGTTGGGGTATGTGGGATCTAGTTCCCTGACCAGGGCTGAAACCCGGGCGCCCTTCATTGGGAGCATGGGGTCTTAGCCACTGGACCACCAGGGAAGTCCTAGTAGCCATTTGTTTAAATGAAAGTAACTAGAATAGAAATGCATAGAGTATACTCTCAAATATTAAACCCATTGAGCCTGGACTTGCTCTGTCTCTTTTTATTGGTATCAGAAAATTAAAAAGATAGATTTTGATGGGAGGAGACTCGTGGTTATGGTCAGAAAAATGAAAAAAAAAAAAAAAGGTTAAGGCAGTCTGCATAAAGGCAGCAGTAATGAACAACAGTGTGTAGGGTACATAAAAAGTGAGATTACTCAGGGGAAAATGACCCTAAAAGGAGATGTTGGACAATGCTAAGACAGTCGATGTTTTTACCTTTCAACATATACTCCTATATTAGGTATTATCTCTTTACCATAGAGCAACATAAATTTGTAAGCTTTTCAGCTTTTATAAATTGTTCCACACCACCCCACCCCACCCCACCCCAGAAAAAGGTTGAGAAAAGGAAAATCTGGAGAAATATATCTCTGGCACTGTCCTTGAAGATGTCATCAGGTATAACAGCTGCTGTGTATGTAGGAGAAATGGGGGAGGACTGGGAAAGAAAATAAGCTGTTCCAGTGTGATCTCCTGAAATAGATAGAAGACTTGCAATTTCACACTAAGATCCACAGCCTGGCCTTGTTTTCTGGTTGCAAATCTGAAATAGCAGTAATCCATCTGTCAGCTTGACATCTTTTTATGCTCCCTTTCAATCACTCCCAGAAAAAAGTTTTTTTTCTTTAGACTGATTCTGATTTGGCAGTTTTCTTATTGCCTATCACTTTATAGACATTAAAAATAGCAGTAAATTTTATTTCTCTGATCCTTTGGGTTTTTAAAGTTGGAATTTTACCCATTCTATTTGAATCCCAAGAAGAGTAATATAACTCACAGATAACTGACTCATAAATGAACTGTAGAACAACTATCCTGTTTGCCTTTACATCAGTTCTAAAAGATGGTAGGATAGGTTTATTCATTCATTAAACAAACATGAACCGAGCACATAATAGAAAATTGAAAAGAGATTTCTACAAAAGAAATGTCATTCTGGGTTGAACAAGGCTGTGCAAGAAGCAGCAAGACCATAAAGATGATGATAGCATCTTATATGGTGCAATGGCCAATGGAAGAAGCTACTAGTGGGAAATGGGAAATTTAGGAAAATTAGCTAACTGTAAAGGCCAGGAGATTAATTGATATCATGGCATGTGGGGTCCAAAGACTGAGAGATGTGTCCTCAGGAAACATATGAAGAAGCAGGATTCATGGCCTCATCCCCTACAGAAAAACTTCTTTGCTTTCCATTTTATTTTGCATGTTGGGTTAGGATGACCTTGAGTGGTATCTCATACATCAAAAAACTCCATAATTGATTCAGGAGTCTATGTGTTGGGAGAGATTAATTTATATGATGCCAATGTATAAATCAAAATGTTCAGTAGCAAGTAGGCAGTGACACCACGGACTGGCCGATTCGTCAGAGTTCCTCTGTGTCTGATACCAGAGAGCTGAGCTTGCCTCATGGTTCTCAGGGTCTTAGAGGGTAACTCCCTTAGAAAGAACGTGAACTGTTGTAGACAAGTGAGAGGATCAAACCTTTACTGAATTTCTTTACTTGGAAGTAGGACATGTTTTGTTTTGGTTTGGAGTTTTTGTTGTTGTTTGTTTGTTGTGTTCTGTGAAAGAGTTTCATGTTAGGATTCAGAAGCGATCACTCTTTTAAAATGTAATTTCATTTGCTTAGTGTCCTCACATTCTTTTGTTTCCTTGTATTAGAATTTCAGCTTACGATCTAATTCTCTTAATATCCATAGATTCCACATGAGTATAAAATTAGCTGGTAGGCTTCTTTATGGAAAGGGACCAACTCTAAAGTCATACTTTACCATTTTACTTTGGAATTTGATTCATAATACTGTGAAGAATTTTGAAGTCAACTGACAGTTTGGCAAATTTATAAAGATCTGTTTGATTTTGGAGACCTTCCCGTCTCTTCTGATTAAAACTAATTATACTCCCACACTGCATCTGTTGCATTGTTTTATGTTGTCATATAGTCACTTGTACATATGTACACATATTATTCATTTCCTTTATTGAAACTTCTTTAAGACAGAAATTGAGTCATTCATTTTTGGATCCTCAGTGGTAATCACAGAGCCAGCATATAAGAAATGTTCTGTGTTTCTGAATCAAAGAGAGCTGAGAAAACATCATAATAGCAAGGAAGAGTAACTTTTTGTAAAGACAAAATTGTTAAGCTTGGGAAATGGATGTTACTTTACAAGGTTGGAGAAAGAGAAGAGAGAAGAAGGAGGAGGAGAAGGAAAGAGAGAGGAGGGAGAGAAGTTATGAGTGCCTAGAAATTGTTTGGCTGGAAAGCAACAGATGATCTACCATAGAACATTAAGATAATATAGAGGAAGAGCACTTGAATTTTTTGAGTAGAATAGGTAAGGGATCTGAAAAAATGTATAGTTCCCATCCTTAGTCATGCCTTCCTCACAATTATAGGCCTTTAAGTATGGGGCTTCCCTGATAGCTCAGTTGGTGAAAAAAATCTGCCTGCAGTGGAGAAGACCCCAGTTTGATTCCTGGATCAGGACAACCTACTGGAGAAGGGACAGGCTACCCACTCCAGTATTCTTGAGCTTCTCTTGTGGCTCAGCTGGTAAAGAATCTGCTTGCAATGCAGAAGACCTGGGTGCAATCCCTGGTTTGGGAAGATGCCCTGGAGAAGGGAAAGGCTACCCACTCCAGTATTCTGGCCTGGAGAATTCCATGGGACTGTATAGTCCATGGGGTCGCAAAGAATCAGGCATGACTGAGCAACTTGAAGAAGAAGCAGAAGAAGAAAGTATGAACAAGGGAAAATTAAACATCTGATTTTCCATGTTTAACCTGAAATGGTACTGAAGTAACTGTGTGTACTTAGGAGATTGGGGCACATGGATAATAAGGAATGTTTATTTATCATTTATCTTTGTTGAGATAAAATTTGCATACAATGAAGTTCACCTATTTAAAGTATACAATTCAATGGTTTTTCTTTTATTTGCTGAGCTGTGTAACCGTCACTATAATTTTAGAACAATTGCATCACCTCCAAAATAAATCACTTTCTATCCCTCTGCTCACTCACTTCCAAACCTTAAGTAGCCACAAATCTACTTTTCTGTATATATTTGCCTATTCTGGACATGTCATATAAACAAGATCATACAATATGTGAGATTATACATTTGTGAAATTAACAATTTGTGAGTGACTTCTTTCTTTTAGTATAATATGTTTGAGGTTCATCTCTATTGTATATAAAATAGTGAATGTGAAAGTGTTAGTTGCTCAGCCACGTCCAACTTTTTGTGACCCCATGGACTGTAGCCCACCAGGTTCCTCAGTCCGTGAGGATTCTCCAGGTAAGAATACTGGAGTGGGATGCCACGCCCTCCTCCAGGGGGTCTTCCTAACCCAGGGATCAAACCCAGGTCTCCCACATTGCAGGTGGTTCCTTAATGTCTGAGCTACCAGGGAAGCCCAAGAAGACTGGAGTGGGTAGCCTATCCCTTCTGCAGGAGATCTTCCTGACCCAGGAATCAAACTGGGGTCTCCTGCATTGCAGGCAGATTCTTTACCAGCTGAGCTGCCAAGGAATATATCAGTACTTAATTCCTTTTTATTGCTGAGTAGTATAGATATATCATATTTCTATCCATTCATCAGTTGATAAACAGTTGGACTGTTTCCACTTTTGGTTATTATGGGCTCTTTGTTGAATGTGTGGGTTTATTTCTGGATTCTCAACTGTATTCAATTGATCTATATATCTATATTTATGCCAGTATCACACAGTGTCTTATTATAGCTATGTAATAAGTTCTAAAATTGGGGAATGTGAATATTCCAACTTTGTCCTTGTTTTTCAAGATTCGCTGTTTGAGTCCCTTGAATTTTCATGAAATTTTAGGGTTGGCTTATACTTTCATGCAAAAAGAGAGGCAGTTGATTGATATTTTTAAAAGATTGCATTGAATCTGCAGTGGAATTTGGAGATTAATGCCATTTTCATAATATTGAATCTTCCATTCCATGAACATGGGATGTCTTCCCATTTATTTAGATCTCTTTTATTTCTTTTCAAAAATGTTTTGTTTTCATTATATAAGTCTTACACTTCTTTTGTAAAGAGTGTTTAGTATTTTACTCTTTTTGATGATATTGCAGATTAGTTTCTCAATTTTATTTCCTGATTGTTTATTGCTAGTGTATAGAAATACAATTGGTTTTGAACATCAGTCTTGTGTCCTGCGATCTTGCTGAACTCATTCATTAGCTCTAACAGTTTTCTAGTGGATTCTTTGGGAATTTTTTAATATATACAAGATGAT
This sequence comes from Cervus elaphus, assembly GCF_910594005.1. Taxonomy (NCBI): domain Eukaryota; kingdom Metazoa; phylum Chordata; class Mammalia; order Artiodactyla; family Cervidae; genus Cervus; species Cervus elaphus. Next base: position 31,556,634 of record NC_057840.1, read on the forward strand.
GTCACCTGAAATTAGAGAATGTTTTAAAATCCACAAAAAGGAGAAACATTAAACAGTAGAAGTACTTAATACAAGAGTAAGTTAGATCTTTGGACCAGTGTGAAAAATAAAAGCCAGGATATTCTCCTTAGAAACAGTGGAAAATCCACAGTGGAAATCAGTAGGGAATTCCAGTGAAAAGCTTATTATGGAGATAAACGTAGGAAAAAACTTGACAGTCAAAATAGTGTGGTGCTTAATGAAGACGAGATGTTTGGGCTTGTATAGCTGCAGCAACAAATATTTGTTGGGGACTCTGCCAATCAGTGTGAGGCCCTGGAAACATGAAGATGATGAAAAAACTGGTTTTTGCTCTCTAACTGCTCACAGTCAGTTGGGGGGAGGCACATGGATCAAAATAGAAACCACAAAATGAGAGAGATACGATCAGCAGTGTGACAACATATAGTGAAATTTCTGGTAAGAGAGTGAGTGGTTCTACCTCAATGATTACAGGACATAATGTTTTCATTGGATCTTAGAAATTTAGTTCAGTTTCTGATACGATGAGAAAAGGGCATAAGCATGAATATTCTAGAGAATAGTGAAGATCTGAGAAACGTGAACACAGTATAACACAATTGGGACCAGTCTGTGGCTACAACATAGGAGGAGTGAATGTGGGGAAGAGAGAGGGTAGAGAAAGAGTGACAAGAAATGTGCGTGTGTGCTCAGTCGTGTCCAACTCTTGGCACCACATGGACTGCAGCCCACCAGGCTCCTTTGTCCATGGAATTTCCAGACAAGAATACTGGAGTGGGTTGCCATTTCCTGACCTCCAGGGGATCTTCCTAACCCAGGCATCGAACCCAAGTCTCCTGAGTATCCTGCATTGGCAGGTGGAATCTTTACTCCTGAGCCACTTGGGAAGCCTAAGGTAAAAAGTCTGCCTGCTAATGCAGGAGACTCAAGAGACTTGGATTCAATGCCCTGATCAGGAAGATCCCCTGGAGGAGGACGTGGCAACTCACTCCAGTATTCTTGCCCAGAAAATTCCATGGACAGAGGGGCCTGATGGGCTACAGTCAATAGGGTCACAAAACTTGAGGCTAGAATGCCATCTGAGGAATCTGGAATTAGTCCCTGGAGGCAATGAAGACCATTATAGGTCTATAAACAGAGCCTAGTTCCTCTTTGGTTTTTGTGCACTGACCCTGGCAGCCTTGTGAGGAACAGATTGGAGGAAAGGAATGGGGACAGGAGCTGGTGAGGGCCTCGGCTAAGGCAAAGGCAGCTGGGCTCGAGAAGGAGGGATGAAGACTATTTGTTGATGTGGCAGGCATGAAAGCAAGTGTGTGAATGATGGAGTCAGAAATCAACACAACATGGTGGGATGGAAAGAATATTACATGAAACCTGCAAGCTCTCTGTTTTGTAAGTTCATTTGTATCATTTCTTTTAAGATTCCTCATATAAGTGATATCATACGATATTACTCTTTGTCTTACTTCACTCAGTGTGACAGTAAAGAAGGAAATGGTAACTAAATAAACTGACAGATATGTTAGTTAGCCTTAGATTTTGGTGATTATTTAATAATGTGTACATATATCAAAATATCAAGTAGCTACACATGGCATTAATTCATTCTTTTTAAGGGCTGAATAGTCAGTCCAGGTAGTTTGTATATTTCTAGGAACTTTTCCAGTTCTTTTAGGTTATCCAATTTGTTGCTATATGCGTGTATGCATCCTCTGTTGCTTCAGTCATGTCTAGCTCTTTGGGGCTCTGTGCACCACAGCCCGACATACTCCTCTGTCCATGGGATTCTCCAGGCAAGAATACTGGAGTGGGTTGCCATAGCCTTCTCCAGAGGATCTTCCCAACCCAGGGATCCAACTCACGTCTATGTCTCCTGCATTGGCAGGAAGGATCTTTTACAACTAGGGCCACCTGGGAAGCTATATAATTGTTCATCATAGTCTCCTAGGGTCCTTTTTCCCTGAGGTGTTGGTTGTCATATCTCCTTTCCATTTCTGATTTTATTTATTTGAATCTTCTTTTTCCTTCCTTAGTACCTGTTCAGTTCATCACTCAACTGTGTCCGACTCTTTGCAACCCCATTGACTGCAGCATGCCAGGCTTCCCTGTCCATCACCAATTCCTGGAACTTGCTCAAACTCATGTCCATCGAGTTGGTGATGTCATCCAACCATCTCATCCTCTGTCGTCCCCTTCTCCTCCTACCTTCAGTCTTTCCCAGCATCGGGGTCTTTTCCAATGAGTCAGTTCTTCACATCAGGTGGCCAAAGTATTGAAGTTTCAGCTTCAACATCAATCCTTCCAACGAATATTCAGGACTGATTTCCTTGCGGATTGACTGGTTTGATCTCCTTGTAGTCCAAGGGACTCTCAAGAGTCTTCTCCACACCATAGTTTAAAAGCATCAATTCTTTCAGTGCTTAGCTTTCTTTATAGTCCAACTCTCACATCCATACAAGACTACCGGAAAAACCATAGCTTTGACTAGACAGACCTTTGTTGGTGAAGTTATGTCTATATGCTGTCTAGGTTTGTCATAGCTTTTCTTCCAAGGAGCAAGAGTCTTAATTTCATGTCTGCAGTTACCATCTGCAGTGATTTTGGAGCCCAAGAAAAAAAGAAGGCCGGTCACTGTTTCCATTATTTCCCCATCTATTTGCCATGAAGTGATGGGACCGGATGCCATGATCTTAGTTAGCTAATGGTTTATCAACTTTTAGTTGTGCTTTGTTTTTTTCTGTTTCCTATTCTCCATTTTATTCATTTCTACTGTGATATTTATTCTTTCATTCTGCTAACTTTGGCCTACTTTGTTTTTCTTTTCTAGTTCCTGGAGGTGTTCCTTTTTTAATGTGTGCGTCTATTGTTATAATCTTGTCTCTTAAATGCACAGCATGACATGTGCTTCTTTCTTTTTCTCTCTCTCTCATATAAGCACAGGCCACTAGCCTTTCCTTATTTACTTATGAAAACTGGTAGTCTAATAAAAAAATTTTTAATTAAATCAATATGCTTATTTTTTAAAGACAGAATGCTTAATTACAGTTCTACATTTTCATACTTCTAAGTTCATATAAATAAAGTAGGTCCTCAATAAGTATTTGCTAAATGCTTTTACTTTTTACTAAATTAGTATTTGCTAAATTAGTATATTAGTTCTGCCACTGCTATTTAGAGGAAAAGTAATATGATAGCCTATATTTTTCAAATCAGATGATTATAGTTAGAAATAATCTTTCCATGTTTAGAGAGAAAAGCAATGTGTAGTGGAGGATACACTCTTAAAGGCTCTAAGTTTCAGTGTAATTTATCAACTTTGTGAACAAACTTTTATTTAGTTCTCTCTGTATAGAAAGAGGTAGCTAGTGCTAAGATTATAAGTCAGTTTTTAAAATAGCTAGAGCCTTTAAAGGCTTATAGTATAGTCCAGAAAGAAGGCATGAATAAAACTGAATTATTTAGCGCAGCATTTAAAGCTTATTCTCACGTTACTCTCATCTTCCATTCCTCCTTCCATTTAGCGCACAGGACCAAGTTGTCACGGGATACACTCACACTCGCCTACTGCCTGTCTCCCTTTTGCTGGTTTGGGCCACCTGGCCAACGATGGTGCCATTCAGGGCAGTAGGAAGCTGAGGAGGAGGTTTTGAAAAGAACCTGATGACTAGAGTGATGGACATGTTGAGTTTCAGTTGCTGATGGAAAATGCACTCAAAGGCATTGAGTGACAGTTGGAAAATGATGTGTAACAATTTGCTAATCACATATGGACTAAAGGAGAGGAAAAGGTTTAAGCCTAGATTTTTGGAAGAAAGATGACAGAAAGTAGGAATTCAGGGAGAGAGCTGATTTTGAGAAAAAGATGAGATCGGTTTTAGATTTGTTGCATTTCAGATAATGATGGGACGTTAAAATTGATGGTGTTTATGTGATCTTCAGAATGAAGGTTAAAGAGCTACTCCAGATTGAAGGAGATTAGAGCGACATGACAGCCGGGTGCAACAGGGATGCTGGAATGATGTTTTTGCTACAAAGGCCGTGATTGGGACAATTGGTAAAATTTGACTGGGGTCTTTGGACAAAAGGTATAAAAGAATTCTTCAGACTCTTCTTTTAATTTTCTGTAAATTCAAAATTGTTTTAAAATTAAAAGTAGGAATTTCCCCGGTGGTCCCAGTGGCTAAGACTCTGTGCTTCCAATGAAGGAGACCCAGGTTTGATCCCTGCTCAGGGAACTTGATTCCACAGGCCATAATTAAAGATCCCACTTGCCAAAACAAAGATTGAAGATCTTGCCTGCGCACAACTAAGACCCGCACAGTGGAAGAAGGGAGGAGGGAAGGGGAGGAGGGAGGGAGAGAGGAAAAGAAAGAAAGAAAAGGTCCAGAAGTAGTTAAAAGCGCACAAACTCAGGACTGATGATTTGCATTAAGGATTATTTGCCACAGAGTTTTAAGCCAAAGTCTTTGAGAAAGAAAGTATAGAGAAGGGAGATCAGAGTGGGCCAAGAGGGAGCCATAGAGTGTTCCTGCATTTGGAGGAGAGGGAAATGGTGTATGAGTTCATGGAGGATTGACCAGAGAGGAAAACACTGAAAAGCGTGTGTCTGCTGCTGCGGCTGAGAAACGTTGGAGCTTTGCAGTATCACCCCCTTGAAAGAGGTCAGGGAAAAAAGAGGCTGAGTGAGGACTTGGCTCTGGTCACTGACCATTTCCCACCATGCAGCCTTCAGTAAAGACAAACACGTGTGATTTTTTAAAGTTAATTCTTACGGTTCACATTGTGTTTTAACATGGGAAATGGAGTTTAAAAACTGCAGCAAGGGGGATTTGAGCCATGATTGTATGTTTGTAAGCCTCTCCCGATGACCTTGGAGGAGACGCTGCTCTCCTCTGTCAGAGAAGGTTCTGGACCGCCCTTGAAGCAGCATTTTATCATCAGAAAACGGTTCACTTCATAAGGTTTATAACCTTCCATAAAACTGCAGAACATTTTATTCTTTTTTCATTAAGCCACCTTTGGAATCATTTTGGTCCCTTTATAGTCTCTTATTTAATCTGTTTTTTCATAGACTAAAAGGAGAAAAAATTCTATCAGTGGTCAAAATAGTAATTAGATAGTGTAAGTCACAGCCTAATGGTTTGAAGGCACATGTACTTACTGGTTATCTCCTCCATCTGCCTTCATCAGTGAATTCCTTTAACCCCCAAACACATCTTTACCTCCTTCTTAAACAATGGAAAAGAAGAAATGATGAAAATGTACATTTTCCCAATTACAAGGGTTCCTAATATTTGTACTTTTTGTCTCTTAGAGCAGAATTCTCATGTTGTGAAAGCTCTTTAACCAGACTCTAAGGAGAGCATGAATTAATAAAACATCAAGAGATTTTAGTTCCTATATTGAAAAATCTTACATTTGCATAAAATCAACAACTGAATCTTTCAGAAATAAATTTAATCATAAGGAAAGGAGACCATAAAAACACTACAAAATAAATCTGAAAACCACATTCGGGTTTAAAAAGAGGAAAATATCAGTTCTACTTATTCCTGAAGGATTAAAAAAAAAAGCTTTTAATTAATGACAGCCCTCAAGGCACTGAGCAATTGTTAATTAAAACAAGGAGGAAAGGGAGAGGAAGCAGGCAAGAATGCTGAGATGAACACATTTCCTTTTCTCTGCAGGGGAATAACATTACTAAGGCGACATTAATAAATATGAATATTTTTGAGAGAAAGTATATAAAAATGTAAAAAAAAATCTTAACTCAACTTGGCACACAGTAGCAGGTGCATAAATTAATTGGGGCTCCTCAAGAATTATCAACCCCGGGGCGTCACCTTTTGTATAACTGAGTGATGGTAGTGATCTCCCACCCAGGACAGGATGGAGTGCTGTCTTTTCTGTACAAGCTGACTCCTGTCAGGGGATGGTGCCTGATCAAAGGTCTTCTAAGAGATTTCATTCACTTTCATTCTAGCCATGGGCAGGCAAGCACGTGGGCAACCACCATCATTATGAAACATTTCTTAAATGCTTCGAGTTAGGAACCAGACCTACAGCCCATTCAATTCATTGCCCTTTCCCTTTCCAACCATTAAATTTTTACTTAGAAAAAAATAATTATCAGATCTTTTGGTTCACCCCCTGTGCTTGCCTAATTTGGCAGGTTATTAGTGATAGCATTTCTCAGGCCTTCCCTACCACTTCCCCTGCACCCCACATGAAAAAGACTTTTTATCTTTCTCCTGCGCTCAGAAATCTACTTAACAAGCTGTGCTTTAGAAGCCAAGAACAAAAAAAAAAGTAAGGAAATCTGTTTCTTACTTTATTTGGAAGGTGAAAGAAGACAGAACCCATAGGCTATATGTTTAGCATGAATAAAGTCATTCTTTGAAATTAGGAAACTCTGGGATCATTTCCTCCCATTTTTTCTATGGCCCTAGTTTTATATAATCTTATAGGTTTTTTAATCGAAGTGGTTTTTTCAAAAACAGAACTCACCACCTTAGGATTTGGTGGGGATTTTTTGGGGAGTGGGGGAATGGAGGTTGTTTTTTAGATTTTTTCCCCGTGGTCTGCGTGCATGCACTCATTTGATGTTCTGCAAGCTAGGATACCAGGGTAGGTTCATGGGGGTCAGTGTTGTTTACAAAATTTCTCAGATGCCAGCTATCATCGGTAGCTAGGAGACAACTTTGAATTTCATTTTGCTGTTTGTAGTCAAAATACATTCCTCACCACAGATAAGACCTTACCTCCCTGGTGCTCTATCTCTAAGAGAACAAATTCTAGGTAATCAGAAGACTATATTTCGTACAAAATTCCAAATCCCTGATTATTTATCAATACCCAGCAAGTCACAGGTGCCAGAGCAAAAAAATAAAATAAAATAAAATTGTTTTCTCTTTCATTGAGTGAATAATTTCCATTGGAAATCTCCTGATTTTTCTCAGATGCCCTAAAAAGCTTTGCCCGTTGCTTGCAGTAATGTAGTAGGTAAAGGAGCCCATTTACAGAGGTACAAAGGAAAAATATCCACAACCATCTATACTGTGTCATTTTTTGTTATTCTCTTCACCTAGTCAATGTATCTAATTTTCACTGGGGGCAGTAATTTTCTTTTCAAAAGGAAAAAAGTCTTAACTGTATTTTTCAAAGTGGACCTAAATAAGAAATGACCTGGAGTAAATCTTTTCTGTTTCCCTCCCCAATCTCACAAATTTGAGGGTGGGACCCAGGAATCTGTATTTCTAAGATGTGATGGTCATGCACATTCAAATGTAAGAGCCACTGCCGCCAAACCTTTTAATACAGTAATTTGATTTTTAATCATATATATGTAATATATATAATAGGTTTTGTTGATGTTTTATTTACATATACAACAGGTATATTTTTAAATATATGTAGTTATCATATGTGATTGCAAATATATATATGAAACTCGATTCAAACTCCTATCTGTCAGTAGTAGCAGATACTTTAGACTCAGAAATATAACTCAGAGCTAAGGTCCTGGAGTTTAGGCCCTGGCTGGAGGGCAGAGGGCAAGGCTGGAATACAATGCCAAGATGGGAATGTGGAAGAGGAAGAAGAAAAGGGGGTGGAGAAAGAGAAGGAAAGAGGATAAAAAATCCACGATACCAGGTCTGAGAAAAGACTGCAGGCACCTCAAAGTCGGACCTCCTAGCCAGGCCCAAACATCACTAACTACGTGCCAGTTTCCAAACTTTGACTTACCTTCCCCTAATGGGATTTTTAGAGCAGAGACTGGTATTAGAGATGATTTATTAGAGGACATTTATATTTAGTCTCAAACCTACTCTCCAACCTGTGTGTGTGTTAGTCACTCAGTAGTGTCTGACCCTTTGTAACCCCTCGACTGTGTAGCCTATCATGTCCTCTGTCCTTGGGATTTCCTAGGCAAAAATACTGGAGTGGGTAGCCAGTCCCTTCTCCAGGGAATCTTCCTGACCCAGGGATCGAACCCTGGTCTCCTGCATTGCAGGCAGATTCTTCACCATCTGAATCACTAGGGGAGTGCATAGAGAGAGTGAAACCAGCATCCCTAGGAAGCAAGGACCTTGAATCGTTCTAACTTAGACACTTCCTAAAGTTCGAAAGACACTTCCTAAAGCTCTGAAGCTCAGGAGTTGTTTTTCGCCTTTTTGTGACCCACAAAGAGATGTGACTCTGAATCCACCCACGTTTGTTTGAGCACTCACTGAATAGAACTTTGAAATAAATTTTAATGGGTATCCAATAGGGATTAGGGGTGGAATGAGGGATGGAATTATTTTTAACTCTAGTTTTGTTTCACATAAAGATAGATGGCACCTAAATTTTCCAGAAAACTTAAAAGAAGCTTTGATCTCTCAAAGGTTTTCTCAGCTCACTTCAATCTCATTGGTTTTTCTCATGAGGTTGCCTCTGGGATAATGCATTTGATATCAGTGAGTCGGAACACACACACTTCTAGATGCTTTTGTGGGCTGATACACAAGCTCTCTTTAGACTTTTGCTAATGAGAACTTGCTCAATAAGGAATTTGTGAGCTCTCTCCAAATTGCTTACCTCTTAAGATTTTTGGAACCATGAGGGATTTATTGATACTGCTTGGAAAAATGTTTTAATCTTTTTTTTAATGTTCATTTATAAATATAGGAGCCTGCACTTTTCATGAGGGGCTTCCCTAGTGGCTCAGTGGTAAAAGAATCCACCTGCCGATGTAGGCAATGAAGGTTTGATCCCTAGGCTGAGAAGATCCTCTGGAGGAGGAAATGACAACCCACTCCAGTCAGTATTCTGACCTGAGAAATCCCATGGACAGTGGATCCTGTTGGACTGCAGCCCATGAGGTCACAAAAGAGTCGGACACGACTGAGCAACTAAACAGCAGCAACTTTTCATAAAAGTATATCCAGAAACCTTTACAATATATTGATGGTTTAAACCAACAATACTAATAATGTTTAAGTACACTTACCAGTAGCAGGCCCACACGTCACACCTTTATATAAATTAAATTTAATTGTTCCAGTCAGGATGGCTGCTATCCAAAAGTCTACAAGCAATAAATGCTGGAGAGGGTGTGGAGAAGAGGGAACCCTCTTCCACTGTTGGTGGGAATGCAAACTAGTACAACCACTATGGAGAACAGTGTGGAGATTCCTTAAAAAGCTGGAAATAGAACTGCCATATGACCCAGCAATCCCACTTCTGGGCATACACACTGAGGAAACCAGATCTGAAAGAGACACGTGCACCCCAATGTTCATCGCAGCACTGTTTATAATAGCCAGGACATGGAAGCAACCTAGATGCCCATCAGGAGATGAATGGATAAGGAAGCTGTGGTACATATACACCATGGAATATTACTCAGCCATTAAAAAGAATTCATTTGAATCAGTTCTAATGAGATAGATGAAACTGGAGCCCATTATACAGAGTGAAGTAAGCCAGAAAGATAAACATCAATACAGTATACTAATGTATATATATGGAATTTAGAAAGATGGTAATGATAACCCTATATGCAAAACAGAAAAAGAGACACAGAAGTACAGAACAGACTTTTGGACTTTGTGGGAGAAGGAGAGGGTGGGGTGTTTTGAGAGAACAGCATAGAAACATGTATATTATCAAGGGTGAAACAGATCACCAGCCCAGGTTGGGTGCATGAGACAAGTACCCAGGGCTGGTGCACTGGGAAGACCCAGACGGATGGGGTGGGGAGGGAAGGGTAGGGGGGATCAGGATGGGGAACACATGTAAATCCATGGTTGATTCATGTCAATGTATGGCAAAATCCACTACAATATTGTAAAGTAATTAGCCTCCAACTAATAAAAATAAATGGAAAAAAATTTAATTGTTAAACCTCTGAAGATGTCACGATATTGGGGAATTTGGATTTGTTTCTTTGTATCATTTAGAAATTGTGTACTTTAAAGTTTTAAATAGATTAATACATAAAGAGACTGTTACACTCTAAATTGCAGCCCCTTATTAGTTATCAGTCTTGCTATTATAGCTCTCTCATGCCCTTCCTAGTGTTTCAGGAGAATGGGGCATGAGAGGATGGTCATGTCCTAGGTCTTGGGAGAATCCCTTGGCTGCCAAGTGAGGGTCCTTGGCTTAGCAAAGGAAAGAATTTAAGAGTAAACCATAGTAAGTGTAAGTAGGATTACTTAGAAAGACACACATTATGTAGGCAGAAAGTAAACCATAGTAAGTGTAAGTAGGATTACTTAGAAAGACACACATTATGTAGGCAGAATGGGGTTGTCTCAGAAGGCAGAGTGTCCTGGTTTGTGGAGGTGGTTAGTTTTTATGTCCTGGATAATTTCATACACTAACAAATGGGAGGAATATTCTAACTATATTGAAGATGGGGTGGAGATTTCCAGGAATTGGGCCACTGCCCACTTTGGGGCCTTTTATGGTCAGCCTTGGAACTGTCCTGGCACCCGTGTATGTGTCATTTAGCATATGCTAATGTATTATGATGAGTGTATTAGGAGGCTCAAGGTCTAGGGAAGTCGAATCTTCCACAATCTTGGGCCCCAGCTTGGTTCTAACCAGTATTTGTCATTCTTTCAATGGCTGTGCCCTGCCCCCTTCCCTCCTGTTTCACTCCTGAGTTACTTCCTACAGTTAGTCTCTGTTTCCTCAACTTTCCTTCCCTCCACAGTTCGCTTCTGTTCTTCTAGTTCTCAGCTTGTCAGAAACCTCCTAATGAAGAAATCCAGGGGCGCATGTCTCTGCTTTTCTCACTTGACTTCAACTGCTTCATTTGCACCTCTGGACCACTCTTCTTCAGATGCACTCATCTGGCCACCATTGTCATCAGCTGTGGTCACTCCTTTCCATCTTTACTAACTTCTCTTCCCATGTTGACTTGTCTAGGGAATATTCACTGTTCTTTCTTTTGTTCTCACACTCACAGGAGTTCCCAGATGTGTGGGTATTTCCCCACATTAGTCAATTCTGTGACCCCAACCAGGTGACTTAAAATTCAACTCAATTCTGACACTAATCAGAGTTAGCACAGACCTCACTGGTTAAAGGCTCTATCCTTCGAGATTGCTCCCACTTCAGATACCAGTCTCAAGTAGTGTGTCTGAAGATTACCCACAACTTTGATATGACTTGACTGCACATGGGAAGTTCCTGTGACACCCCTCCTCAGGTTTAATAATTGCAAGGTCAATTCACAGAACTCAGGAAAACAGTTTACTTACCACTGCCGATTCAATACAAAGGATATTTTAAAGGATTGAAATGAACAAGCTCAGGAACCTCTGTCCTGGGAGAGTTGGGTTGCATCACCCTCCTGGTATCTGGATGTGTTCACCAACCAGGAAGCTCTCCAAACTTTTCGTTCAGGGATTTTTAGGGAAGCTTCATTGTGTAGGCACAATTATTCATTAACTCAATCTCCAGCCTCTCTCCCCTCTCCAAGCATGGAGCTGGGGCTGAAAGTTCCAAGCTTCTAATCATGGTGACCAGCCCTAAGACAGGAGTCTGCCAAAAGTCACCTCTAAGAACTGAAGACGTAGTCTTTTCCCATCACTTAGGAAATTCCAAAGAATTTCGGAGCTATGTCTCTCAACTGGGGTCAAAGACCAGTATGTATACATATTTCTTACTATTTAACAACCCTTTACATGCTATTATTCTTTCATAAGCATCAGCCTGTCTTCTTCCTGCCTCAATCTCCCATATTGCATATTTGCAGGTAGATAGTATTAAAATCCTAAAAGATGATGCTATTAAAGTGCTGTACTCAATATATCCCAGAAAAACTTCTGCTTTATTGACTATGCTAAAGCCTTTGACTGGGTGGATCACAACAAACTGGAAAATTCTTTAAGAGATGGGAGTACCAAACCACTTTACCTGTCTCCTGAGAAACCTGCAGGTAAAGAAGCCACAGTTAGAACTGGACATGGAAAAATGGACTGGTTCAAACTGGGAAAAATGTGCGTCAAAGCTGTATATTGTCACCCTGCTTATTAACTTCTGTGCAGAGTATGTCATGCATGCCAGGCTGGATGAATCCCAAGCTGGAATCAAGACTGCTGGGAGAAATATCAACAGCCTCAGCTATGCAAATGATACCACTCTAATGGCAGAAAGCAAAGAGGAACTAAAGAGCTTCTTGATGAAGGTGAAAGAGGAGAGTGAAAAAGCTGGCTTAAAACTCAGCATTCAAAACAACTAAGACCATGGCATCCCGTCTTCACTTCACGACATATCAGTCAGTCAGTGAGTTCAGTCGTTCAGTCGTGTCCGACTCTTTGCGACCCCACGAATCGCAGCACGCCAAGCCTTCCTATCCATCACCAACTCCCGGAGTTTACTCAAACTCATGTCCATCAAGTCAGTGATGCCATCCGGCCATCTCATCCTCTGTTGTCCCCTTCTCCTCCTGCCCCCAATCCCTCCAAGCATCAGGGTCTTTTCCAATAAGTCAACACTTCGCATGAGGTGGACAAAGGATTGGAGTTTCAGCTTCAGCATCAGTCCTTCCAACGAACACCCAGGACTGATCTCCTTTAGGATGGACTGGTTGGATCTCCTTGCAGTTCAAGGGACTCTCAAGAGTCTTCTCCAACACCACAGTTCAAAAGCATCAATTTTTCGGAGCTCAGCTTTCTTCACAGTCCAACTATCACATCCATACATGACCACAGGAAAAACCATAGCCTTGACTAGACAGACCTTTGTTGGCAAAGTAATGTCTCTACTTTTTAATATGCTATCTAGGTTGGTCATAACTTTCCTTCCAAGGAGTAAGCGTCTTTTAATTTCATGGCTGCAATCACCATCTGCAGTGATTTTGGAGCCCCCCAAAATAAAGTCTGACACTGTTTCCACTGTTTCCCCTTCTATTTCCCATGAAGTCATGGGACCAGATGCCATGATCTTAGTTTTCTGAATGTTGAGCTTTAAGCCAACTTTTTCACTCCTCTTTCACTTTCATCAAGAGACTTTTTAGTTCCTCTTCACTTTCTGCCATAAGGGTGGTGTCATCTGCATATCTGAGATTATTTATATTTCTCCTGGCAATCTTGATTCCAGCTTGTGCTTCCTCCAGCCCAGCGTTTCTCATGAGGTACTCTGCATGTAAGTTAAAATAAGCAGGGTGACAATATACAGCCTTAACATACTCCTTTTCCTATTTGGAACCAGTCTGCTGTTCCATGTCCAGTTCTAACTGTTGCTTCCTGACCTGCATATAGGTTTCTCAAGAGGCAGGTCAGGTGGTCTGGTATTCCCATCTCTTGAAGAATTTTCCACAGTTTATTGTGATCCACACAGTCAACGGCTTTGGTATAGTCAATAAAGCAGAAGTAGATGTTTTTCTGGAACTCTCTTGCTTTTTCAATGATCCAGCGGGTGTTGGCAATTTGATCTCTGGTTCCTCTTCCTTTTCTAAAACCAGCTTGAACATCTGGAAGTTCATGGTTCACGTATTGCTGAAGCCTGGCTTGGAGAATTTTGAGCATTACTTTACTAGCCTGTGAGATGAGTGCAATTGTGTGATAGTTTGAGCATTCTTTGGGATTGCCTTTCTTTGGGATTGGAATGAATGGCATATAGATGGGGGCGGGGGGAATGGAAACAGTGACAGACTTTATTTTCGTGGGCTCCAAAATCACTGCAGACGGTGACTGTAGCCATGAATTAAAAGACTCTTGTACATTCAAGTATGAGAACTCTTCATAGGTGAATTTTTTTATAAGGTAACATTTTTAGGGAACCAGAAACTGAGGAGATATCTTCTCATTTTCCCTCACCCTGTACCACAACCAACAGGTTCCTAAGCTGTACTGATTCTATATGTTCTCTCCTTGTACTCTTCCCTTCAATTCTATCCCCTCTTTGCTCTTTGGGGTCCAAATTCATTATATGTGGTACTTGTGCCTCCAACCTACCACCCACAGTGTCTGTGTGTCCTTGGTTAACACTACAATCTGATTATGTTTCACCTACTTAAATTATTCATTGACTCCATAATGTTTATAGATTGAAATTCAAAGTCTTTAACACAGTTTACGAGGCAAGTCCCCAAACTCTTATTCATTCTCATGCTCCACCCATAACCATACAGGATAGCCTTCAGTCTTTAAAGACGTACGCTCTCTCAGTGTACCTTTGGCCATGTTGCCACACTCCCCAAACCCCACCCACCTCACCACTGTCTTTGTCCACGTGGGGAATCCTGTTCAGCTCAAGGTATCCACGTTTCCTTCTCTTTGCTATGTGACTCACCAGGCTGACCTGGATTTCTCTACATACCCATGCGCCCTGCACAGTCATCAATTCGAGCTTTTTTCACACTACAATGCAGTACTGTGTCTGGCTCTCTACGCAGCCATTTCTCATCCAGGCATTTAGGGAGCAAAGAGACCTCAATGATCTTGGCCAGGTGGGTGCCAAGGACCAGAAGCAAGTCAGAAGCCCCCAGAAGTGAGTTATTTGTTGAAAGAAAGAAGAAAAATTTGAGCCAAGAAAGGATTTTTTTTTGTAATTTAATGAATTTAAACTTTTAAGTTTAATCCCACGGAGAACCTCCTCCTGCCTACATGAGATCAAACATAGGTTTAGAGCAAAGCAGAGTGTGTTTCAGTTGCACATGAGGAAGGATGGCTTTATTGCAAAGTGGTTGAGAGACTAAAATAGAATAGTAAGAAAAGTTATGGAGCTGGAGTCTCCCTTAGGCTGTCTTTAAAATGAGAATCAGTGCAAGTTTATCTGTCTGGGAGCCATGAGCCTGGGAAATATTTTGCTTGCATTCTTTCCATACATTTTGAACTGTGCTGAATTTCATTGTTAAACGTGTGCACACTTCCAGTTATTTCTCTAGGATAATTTTCTAGAAGTGGAATTAATAGATCAAAAGATATAAGCATTTTGAATGTCCTTGATGTAAATTGCTAAATTGATTCTTAGAAAATGTGTATCAGTGTTTTCTCTTCTGATAAGTAAAAATAGTACAAATGTTACTTTGTTTTTTTATCTCTTAATTAGCTTGTCAAGTATGTAACATTTATTAGCTATTTGTGTTTCCTGGTTTATAAATCGACTGGTTATTTGGGGATGTTTTTGGTCATGGTTTTTGCCCATGCCTCTCCTGAGATCTTAGCATCTTTCTTATTTATTCAAAACAGTTCTGTGTCAGTAAAAGATATTAACCCTTTGTTCATCTCTTTTTTCTCTTCTTCATCTCTTTTCCCCCTTATTTGATGTATATATGCTAAGTCACTTTAGTCGTGTCCCACTCCTTGCAGCCCCATAGACTGTAGCCCACCAGGCTCCTCTGTCCATGGGATTCTTCAGGCAAGAATACTGCAGTGGGTTGCCATCCTCTCCTCCAGGGGATCTTCCAGACCTAGGGATCAAACCCATGTCTCTTTGCTGCACTGGCAGGTGGGTTCTTTACCACTTATCAAGCCCTTCCCTTATTTGGTATTTGACATTTAATTTTATTAATGTTATTTTTGACATATGAGAATGTGTCCAAATCATAAATGTACTCAATACAGTGCTTCAATGTGCAGCAGATGATACACGTACTTTATTTGTAACTTTTCTGGTCTTGCCTACAAACTCTCACCCATTGGATAGGTAGGTAGAAATTAACTTCTAGGGCTTCACTAAGCGTTTGAATTGTGTCTGAACTGATTGTTTCAATAGCCCCTTTAAGCAGTTTTTGGTTTGTTGACATAATTGCGTTGGCTCTCTTATCCCCTACCCCAGCTCTTATCTAGAATGGAATTGAGTGTACTGGTCACCTCCTTGTGGTACTGGAGAACAATTTGGATCCACATGTACCACCTACTCTCCGGCTTTATCCTCAGCACAGCCCAGTGGGGCTGCCGGGCTGGCTGGGTCCCTTAGGCTGGTTGCCATAGTGCCCTCTGCCTGCCACGTTCTTCTGGGCACAGGGGCTTCACCCCAGCCTCTGCTGGGAGGTCTCCCACCCTCAGCCCCGTGCCAGGCTTGCAGGCTCCCAATTCAGGGCTAACACCTTCTAGGAGCAGGTCCCAGACACACCACATGGGGCCTAAGAAGTACCCAGAAAATCTCCACCTCCAGGCCTCCCTGGGCCTAACCAAATGCACCCGCAGTTACCCCTGATGTGGCTGCACCCGGGTTGGTAAAAGGCAGCCAGAGAGGCCATCTGTTGCTAAAAGACTAAACGGTACTCTTTGGACCTGGAAGGATGGGATGGGAGTGGGGAGTGGTGGTGGGAGGGAGAGAGGTCCAAGAGGGAGGATATACATGTATATATCTGATTCACTTTCAGCAGAATAACACAGTACCGTAAAGCAACTGTCCATTCACACGTGCATATATAACACTAAAAGACTGAATGGAAATGGAGAGAGACCGTTTCTGCCTCTGAGTCCCTCAGATCACGGGACTTCATCCAGGCCACACATTTGGGACCAATTCTTGTCTTCCACCTTCTCACTTCCCTCTTCCTTGCATGATCCCTCTGACTTTTTATTTCTGACTTCCCTTTTGCCAAATATTTTTCCAGCACAGAGCAGCAAGCCTCCAAGACCCAACCTCAGGGGGCAGAAGGAGTGTCTTTTCCATACTCTGGAAGAACTGTAGGGTCTGATCAGCTTTGCCCACCCTTTGGTATGCAAAATGATGGCCTATGCAGATGGAGGCATTAGCAGTCCTCAGGGGCCTGACTTCCCAGCCTGGCTCCTTAGAGAACACAGTCTCTTCCTCCCCTACTCTGGGCCAGTCAGCCTGTTGGCTCCACCCCTGGAAGGACCAGGCTACAGACAGGACATGAATAAGAGGGAAATTGAGATGCAACTGTTTGATCTTGGCAAAATTTTGTCCTGGTTACATAAATTTTCAATTTTTGAGGCTGTTGTTGTGTTTCATCTTTTACTCTTGGAAAGTTCTTTTTCATTCAAATACCAGGGAAATAAATATTCATCTGTAGATTCTTTTAGTTTTTAAAGATTCTTCTCCTTTTTTAAAAAAGTGTTAGTCCATATAAGATGTATCTGAGTAAATACTGTGGATTTTTAAAGCTCCAGGTAGTTTTATTTTTCAACAAATAGTCAGTGTTCTCACAACCCTTAAATACATTCTGTTCCTGATTTCACATGCTGCAGTTTTCTAGTATGTCAATTGCTCTTCGTCCTCTCTGCTCTAAAATGTGGACATTTGATAAGTCTTTATCCTTTTTCCTTTTCTTCTCAACTCTCATTCCTGCAGTATCACACATATATTTTCAATATCAGCTATGTCCAGTATATAGGCACTAAAAAATGTTCAAAAGCCTGGAAGCTGTTTTTCAATCGCTGTGATCTTGCCCCAGCCCTCTAACTTACTACATCCTAGCCTTATGCTCCCAAACCCCAACCTGCCCTGCCTTCACCCACCTACTTTCTTTTTGTCTGTAAGTGGGTCACCAGCCCCTCCCTTCTCAGACTCCAGACCTCCCACTCACACCAACACTTCCCAGCCATCCCAGACCCCTCCCTGCCACCTTCCAGCCAGTTTTTAAGCACTCAGATCCTTCTTATGTGGTATTTGAACTCAGATTCTTTTGTCCCTTGAAATCTTGCATGCTCTTCGGAGCTTGTTAGAAAGATAACCCCTTTCTAGAACCTTTATCCTGCTTCCAAGTCAAAGCAACCTCTGATTTATCGAAATTCTCCCAGTAGTTAGTACTTTCCTGATAGCGTTTATCTCACTTGACTTGTATTATAGATATTTACATAGGTCAGTTTCTCCTTCTATATTTTAGGTATTTATTATGTATGATTTCTATGCTACCAAATAATGTTATACAAAAAGGAGTGATACTTTCTGTTTATTTATTTATGGCTGTGCTGGGTCTTCATGGCCACTCTCTCGTTGCGGTGGGTGGGCTTCTCTTTGTGGTGGCTTCTTGTGTGTGGCTTCTCATACTTCTGTAGTTGTGGTACACAGACAGGCTCAGCAGTTGCAGTTCCTGGGCTCTAGAGCACATGCATAATGATGCACATGACCTTAGTTATTCCACGGCATGTGGGATCTTCCCAGATCAGGGACCAAACCTGTGTCTCCTGCATTGGCAGGCAGATTCTTTACCACTGAGCCACCTGGGAAACACAAGGAGTGATGCTTTTAAAATAAATTATATATTTAAGATTAGGAAACCTGCATAATGAGGGTTGGATTAATTCATCTTATAGAATTTATAAAACTGGAAATAACTTAGGTAAAGTTTATGATCGACCTTTCCACCATGACATGCTCTCTCTCCATCACGCCCTCTTCTGGCCCTCTCCCCTTTCCATTCACAAACTGAAGGCTGGAAACCACAACATATGTTTTTTTATCATACTCTGCACTGCCAGGAGAGAACCTTAACTATTACAGATCCTGAACTCAAATTTGTTAAGAGAATTAATGATTGAATGGACAGATGGAAGGATGAGAGCAATGGTGCTCTAAATCCGATATGAAATGTATTGATACAAGACCATGAAATACCCATTTGTATATACTCTCCTCTCACAGAAGATGCCACTCAACTGATGCCACTCTTCTTCCCAAGTTCAGCTCCTTGCATGTAACCAATTTTTTTTTTTTGCATGTAACCAAATTTATGATGTACCTCATGCTGCTTATGCTAGGTTCCAAAATATTACTTGTAAGAAATGACTAGAGCCATAAAATAACTGGGAGTAGGAGAGCTCACTGGAGGTGTGGATAGCAAAACATAAAACAGCTTTCATCTCTATATAACCAAAATTATGTGAACATGTGTGTCAGAACACCAGTGAGCCAGCCTGTGCTTCATTTTGACCACTATGAATGTGTAAATTTCCAGCCAACCTCGGTATAATTCTGTGTCACCCAGCTAAGCAGAAATTTAGTTTAAGGAATGGCAATGTACATACAGATACCCCCTCTTTAGTTAAGGGAACCAGCCCTCCACAATCAACTATAGCTGTTGCTATTCTGAAAGGCCTGAGGACAAAGGTAAGTGGGATAAATTCCTATTTACTGAATTAATATTACTGGTTCCCTGGGTGCCGTTCTTCTCCTCAGAAGCACTTCTGGCAGTCTGACGTGGGATTTTTATCTGGCACTGTTCTGAGACTGGGGTTTGAGGGCCTATATTAATTTTAGATCCTAGTCTGTGGAGATTAGTCAATTCTATGAACTCTAATGTACTGGTGAGATAGTTTTCCAGAGCAAAAGTGCTTGCTTATCTGATCCACCCTCAACGGTATGAATTCCACCTTAACATTACATGTTAAGGACGAGTATGATTAATTCATTACCCAAGATTACAGCAGTATGCTAAAAGCTACCTGCAGGCATTTCTTTTGGTGTGAAATATTAAAGATTCAACATTTATATCAGTGCACCTAATTCATATTCCTGAGCCTGTGGGCTGAGAAAGAAACTTGGAAATATTCAGTCATTTTCTACATTAGTTTGTTAAAATGTTTCAGAGGATTACTGCTTTAACTCTCACTTTGATAAGAACAAGAACTCTATTCAGGAAAGCTAAAATACTAAAACAAAAAGTCACACTGTCACTTACCTCTAAAAAGCGTTATATCAGGTTTTGACAGTAGTAGACTGTGGAGTACCTGAACAATACTACCAATAAAAACTTTCCTGGCCAACAGTAAGACTGATATCATGTGGTCAATAATAATAGGGGCTAAAATATAGAATCCCATAAGGAGTAAATACGAGAATAAACTATATTGTCAGCCATTTCGGAGTAGGAAACAGAAGGTTGGTTAGTACAACTGAATTTCCAAATTTCTCTGACGTGGCTTAGAAATATATTTTAATGCTTACATTTAGGTCAAACTGTGACTGATACTCACTACCACTTCAGATAAAATAACAATATGAAGTAATGATGTCGTACTATGAAGAATTAACCTAAAGAAATGTCTATCTAGGTCTTCTGACCATTTTTTGGTTGGGTGGTTTGTTTTTTTGGTACTGAGTTGTATGAGTTGTGTGTGTATTTTGGAAATGAAGCCCTTGTTGGTTGCATCATTTGCAGATGTTTTCTCAGACATACATATGGCCAAAAGGCACATAAAAAGATGCTCAAAAATCACAAATTCACTAATTATTAGATAAATGCAAGTCAAGACTACAATGAAGTATCACCTCACATCAATCAGAATTGCAATCATTCAAAAGACTATAAATAATAAATATAGAAGAGTGTGTGGAGGAAAGGGAGCCCTTCTACCTGCTGGTGGGAATGTAAATTGGTATAGCCACGATGGAAACAGTATGAGTTCAGTTCAGTTCAGTCACTCAATAGTGTCTGACTCTTTGCGATCTCATGGACTGCAGCACGCCAGGCCTCCCTGTCCATCACCAACTCCCAGAGCTTGCTCAAACTCACGTCTATCGTGTTGGCGTTGCCATCCAACCATCTCATCCTCTGTCGTCCCCTTCTCCTCCTGCCTTCAGTCTTTCCCAACAACAGGGTCTTTTCCAGTGAATCAGTTCTTTACACCAGGTGGCCAAAGCATCGGAACTTCAGCTTTAGTCCTTGCAATGAATATTCAGGACTGATTTCCTTTAGGATTGACTGGTTTGATCTCCTTGCAGTCCAAGGGACTCTCAAGAGTCTTCTCCAACAACACAGTTCAAAAGCATCAATTCTTTGGCGCTCAGCTTTCTTTATAGTCCAACTCTCACATCCATACATGACGACTGGAAAAACCAGAGCTTTGACCAGATGGACCTTTGTCTGCAAAGTCATGTCTCTGCTTTTTAAGATGCTATCTAGGTTGGTCATAGCTTTTCTTCCAAGGAGCAAATGTCTTTAAATTTCATGGCTGCAGTCACCATCTGCAGAGATTTTGGAGCCCAAGAAAAGAAAGTCTCACTGTTTCCTCTTTTCCCCCATCTATTTGCCATGAAGTGATGGGACCAGATGCCATAATCTTTGTTTACTGAATGTTGAGTCTTAAGCCAATTTTTTCACTCTTCTCTTTGACTTTCATCAAGAGGCTCTTAGTTCTTCTTCACTTTCTGCCATAAGGGTGGTGGTTATCTGCATATCCAAGGTTATTAATATTTCTCCCGGCAATCTTGATTCCAGCTTGTGCTTCATCCAGCCCGCCTTTTCCCATGATGTACTCTGCATATAAGTTAAATAATCAGGGTGACAATATACAGCCTTGACATACTCCTCTTCTGATTTGGAACCAGTCTGCTCTTCCATGTCCAGTTCTAACTGTTGCTTCTTGACCTGCATACAGATTTCTCAGGACGCAGCTCAGGTGTTCTAATATTCCCATCTCTTGAAGAATTTTCCACAGTTTGTTGTGATCCACACAGTCAAAGGTTTGGCATAGTCAATAAAGCAGAAGTAGATATTTTTCTGGAACTGTCTTGCTTTTTCAATGATCTAACAGATGTTGGCAATTTGATCTTTGGGTCCTCTGCATTTTCTAAGTCCAGCTTGAACATCTGGAAGTTCACAGTTCATGTATTGTTGAAGCCTGGCTTGGAGAATTTTGAGCATTACTTTGTTGGCATGTGAGATGAGTGCAATTGTGCAATAGTTTGAACATACTTTGGCATTGTCCTTCTTTGGGATTGGAATGAAAACTGACCTTTTCCAGTCCTGTAGCCACTGCTGAGTCTTCCAAACTTGCTGACATATCGAATGCAACATTTTGACAGCATCATCTTTCAGGATTTGAAATAGCTCAACTGGAATTCCATCACATCCACTAGCTTTGTTCATAGTGATGCTTTCTAAGGCCCACTTGACTTCACATTCCAGGATGTCTGGCTCTAGGTGAGTGAACACACCATTGTGATTATCTGGGTCATGAAGATTTTTTTGTATAGTTCTTCTGTGTATTGTTGCCACCTCTTCTTAATATCTTTTGCTTCTGTTAGGTCCATACCATTTCTTTCCTTTATTGTGCCCATCTTTGCATGAACAGATCTCTAGTCTTTCCCATTCTATTGTTTTCCTATTTCTTTGCACTGATCGCTGAGGAAGGCTTTCTTATCTCTCCTTGCTATGCTTTGGAGCTCTGCATTCAAATGGGAATATCTTTCTTTTTCTCCCTTGCTTTTCACTTCTCTTCTTTTCTCAGCTATTTGTAAGGCCTCTTCAGACAACCCTTTTACCTCCTTCCATTTCTTTTTCTTGGGGATGGTCTTGATCACTGCCTTCTGTACAGTGTTACAACGTCCGTCCATAGTTCTTCAGGTACTCTGTCTCTCAGGTCTAATCCCTTGAATCTATTTGTTATTTCCACTGTATAATCATAAGGGATTTGATATAGGTCATACATGAATGGTCTAGTGATTTTCCCTACTTTCTTCAATTTAAGTCTGAATTTGGCAATAAGGAGTTCATGATCTGAGCCACAGTCAGCTCCCAGTCTTGTTTTTGCTGACTGGATAGAGCTTCTCCATGTTTGACTGCAAAGAATATAATCAATCTGATATCAGTATTAATCATCTGATAATGTCCATGTGTTGAGTCTTCTCTTGTGTTGTTGGAAGAGGGTGTTTGCTATGACCAGTGTGTTCTCTTGGCAAAACTCTGTTAGCCTTTGCCCTGCTTCATTCTGTACTCCAAGGCCAAATTTGCCTGTTACTCAAGGTACCTCTTGACTTCCTACTTTTGCATTCCAGTCCCCTATAATGAAAAGGACATCTTGTTTGGGTTTTAGTTCTAGAAGGTCTTGTAGGTCTTCATATAACCATTCAGGTTCAGCTTCTTGAGCATTACTGGTTGGGGCATAGACTTGGATTACTGTGACATCAAATGGTTTGCCTTGGAAATGAACAGAGATCATTCTGTCATTTTTGAGATTGCATCTAAGTAGTGCATGTTGGACTCTTCTGTTGACTATGAGTGAAACTCCATTTCGTCTAAGGAATGCTTGCCCACAGTAGTAGATATAATGGTCATCTGAGTTAAATTCACCCATTCCAGTCCATATTAGTTCTCTGATTCCTAAAATGTCAATGTTCAGTCTTGCCATCTCCTGTTTGACCACTTCCAATTTGCCTTGATTCATGGGCCTAACATTTCAGGTTCCTATGCAATATTGCTCTTTACAGCATCAGACTTTACTTCCATCACCAGTCGCATCCACAACTGGGCATTGCTTTTTCTTTGACTCCATCTCTTCATTCTTTCTGGAGTTATTTCTCCACTCTTGTCCAGTAGCATATTGGGCACCTACCAACCTGAGGAGTTCATCTTTCAATGTCCTATCTTTTTGCCGTTTCATACTGTTTATGGAAGATTCCTTGAAAAACTAAAAATTGTGTTACCATATGATCCAGTAATGCCACTCCTGGGAATATACCCAGAATAGATGAATACTCAAATTCAAAAAAGTATGTGTACCGCAATGTTCATGGCAGCACTGTTTGCAATAACCAGGACATGGAGGCAACCTAAGTGTCTGTCGACAGATGAATGGATAAAGAAAATGTGGTGTGTGTGTGTGTGTGTGATATATTGCTCAACCATCAAAAATAATGCACTAATGCTATTTGCAGCAACATGGATGGACCTAGAGATGATCATACTTACTTCACTGAAGTAAGTCAAAGACAAAGATTAGATGATATCACTTACACATGCTCAGTCACTCAGTTGTGTTCAACTCTGTGAGACCCTATGGACTGTAGCTCGCCAGGCTCCTCTGTCCACGGGGTTTTCCAGGCAAGAGTACTGGAGTGGGTTGCCATTTCCTCCTCCTGGGGATCTTCCCAACCCAGGGATTGAACCCTCTTCTCCTGTGTGTTCTGCATTGCAGGCAGATTCTTTACCACTGAGCCATCAGGGAAGCCCGATATCATTTATATGTGGAATCTAAAAAATAGTACAAATGAAATCATTTACAAAACAGAAATGAACTCACAAACATAGAAAACAAATGACAATAACCAAAGGGGAAGGAGTGGAGGATAAACTGGGAGTATGGGATTAAAGGATGCACACTACCATATTTAAAATAGACAAGCAACAAATATTTACTGTATAGCATAGGGAACTATAGGGAACTATAGTCAATGTCTTGTAGTAAACTATAATAAAAATGAATCTTAAAAAACATATAGATATGTACATATGTATGTACAACTGAATCATTTTGCTCTACACCTGAAACTAACACAGTAATCTAAATCAACTATCAGTTCAGTTCAGTTCAGTCGCTCAGTCGTGTCTGACCCTTTGTGACCCCATGAATCGCAGCACGCCAGGCCTCCCTGTCCATCACCAACTCCCGGAATTTACTCAAACTCATGCCCATCGAGGCGGTGATGCCATCCAGCCATCTCATCCTCTGTCGTCCCCTTCTCCTCCTGCCCCCAACCCCTCCAAGCATCAGGGTCTTTTCCAATGAGTTAACTCTTCGCATGATGTGGCAAAAGTATTGAAGTTTCAGCTTCAGCATCAGTCCTTCCAACGAACACCCAGGACTGATCTCCTTTAGGATGGACTGGTTGGATCTCCTTGCAGTTCAAGGGACTCTCAAGAGTCTTCTCCAACACCACAGTTCAAAAGCATCAATTTTTCAGAGCTCAGCTTTCTTCACAGTCCAACTCTCACATCCATACGTGACCACTGGAAAAACCATAGCTTTGACCAGATGGACCTTTGTTGGCAAAGTAATGTCTCTACTTTTTAATATGCTATCTAGGTTGGTCATAACTTTCCTTCCAAGGAGTAAGCGTCTTTTAATTTCATGGCTGCAGTCACCATCTGCAGTGATTTTGGAGCCCAAAAAATGAAGTCTGACACTGTTCCCACTGACTCCCCATCTATTTCCCATGAGGTGATGGGACCAGATGCCATGATCTTAGTTTTTTGAATGTTGAGCTTTAAGCCAACTTTTTCACTCTCCTCTTTCACTTTCATCCAGAGGCTTTTCAGTTCCTCTTCAGTCTCTGCCATAAGAGTGGTGTTATCTGCGTATCTGAGGTTATTGATATTTCTCCCAGCAATATTGATTCCAGCTTGTGCTTCTTCCAGCCCAGTGTTTCTCATGATGTACTCTGCATATAAGTTAAATAAACAGGGTGACAATATACAGCCTTGACGTACTCCTTTCCCTAATTGGAACCAGTCTGTTGTTCCATGTCCAGTTCTAACTGTTGCTTCCTGACCTGCATACAGGTTTCTCAAGAGGCAGGTCAGGTGGTCTGGTATTCCCATCTCTTGAAGAATTTTCCACAGTTTATTGTGATCCACAGAGTCGAAGGCTTTGGCATAGTCAAGAAAGCAGAAATAGATGTTTTTCTGGAACTCTCTTGCTTTTTCAATGATCCAGCGGATATTGGCAATTTGATCTCTGGTTCCTCTGCCTTTTCTAAAACCAGCTTGAACATCTGGAAGTTCTCGGTTCATGTACTGCTGAAGCCTGGCTTGGAGAATTTTGAGCATTACTTTACTAGCCTGTGAGATGAGTGCAATTGTGCAGTAGCTTGAGCATTCTTTGGGATTTCCTTTCTTAGGGATTAGAACAAAAACTGACCTTTTCCAGTCCTGTGGCCACTGCTGAGTTTTCCAAATTTACTGGCATATTGAGTGCAGCACTTTCACAGCATCATCATTCAGGATTTGAAATAGCTCAACTGGAATTCCATCACATCCACTAGCTTTGTTCATAGTGATGCTTTCTAAGGCCCACTTGACTTCACATTCCAGGATGTCTGGCTCTAGGTGAGTGATCACACCATTGTGATTATCTGGGTGGTGAAGATCTTTTTTGTACAGTTCTTCTGTGTATTCTTGCCACATCTTCTTAATATCTTCTGCTTTTGTTAGGTCCATACCATTTCTGTCCTTTATCGAACCCATCTTTGCCTGAAATGTTCCCTTGATATCTCTAATTTTCTTGAAGAGATCTCTAGTCTTTCGCATTCTGTTGTTTTCCTGGACTGGAATGCAAAAGTAGGAAGTCAAGAAACACCTGAAGTAACAGGCAAATTTGGCCTTGGAGTACGGAATGAAGCAGGGCAAAGGCTAATAGAGTTTTGCCAAGAGAACGCACTGATCATAGCAAACATCCTCTTCCAACAACACAAGAGAAGACTCTACACATGGACATCACCAGATGGCCAACACTGAAGTCAGATTGATTATATATATTCTTTGCAGCCAAAGATGGAGAAGCTCCATACAGTCAGTAAAGACAAGACTGGGAGCTGACTGTGGCTCAGATCATGAACTCCTTATTGCCAAATTCAGACTTAAACTGAAGAAAGTAGGGAAAACCACTAGACCATTCAGGTATGACCTAAATAAAATCCCTTATGACTATACAGTGGAAGTGAGAAATAGATTTAAGGGACTAGATCTGATAGACAGAGAGCCTGATGAACTATGGATGGAGGTTCGTGACATTGTACAGGAGACAGGGATCAAGACCATCCCCATGGAAAAGAAATGCAAAAAGGCAAAATGGTTGTCTGAGGAGGCCTTACAAATAGCTGTGAAAAGAAGAGAAGTGAAAAGCAAAGGAGAAAAGGAAAGATATTCCCATTTGAATGCAGAGTTCCAAAGAATAGCCAGGAGAGATAAGAAAGCATTCCTCAGCAAATCAATGCAAAGAAAATCAACTATACTTCAGTTTAAAAAAGCAGAGTTAACTTAGAAGTTGGAAATAGTCTTTGGGAGAAAATCCTTGTGAGACCATAGAGATATCTATGTATGATACACATATAAGGAGTATGTTAGAGGAATTCAGATAGAGCTAATGTTTACCAATTCAAATTCCCAAGCAATTTATTGACCACCAAATGAATGCAAGACAGCATGCTAGGTGCTCTAGAACATATGAGTAGTGACTATTAATATAACCTCTGTGCATGCATGCTAAGTTGCTCCACTCATGTCTGACTCTTTGCGACCCCACGGAATGTAGCCCACCAGGTTCCCCTGTCCATGGGATTCTCCAGTCAAGAATACTGGAGTGGGTTGCCATGCCCTCCTCCAGGGAAAATAACCACCTCATGCAAATAAAAGTTTATGTGGACAAGTACATTAAAAAGTCTTTTTCTCAAAGAGAAATTTTCATTTCTAAAACAGGTGTGCTGCATAGAATAATTCCCCAAGTTTTTTTGACTGAAAATAGCTTTTTTTGGAGCAGGAATAAAACACACATGTTTTATAGACACACTTAGAGAAATTCTGTCCAAGTATATCAATATAGACTATTGATCAAGTGTTTGTAGAGCCTCGAGGAGGCTAGGGCATTAGAAATCAGAAAAAGATTTTTCTGAAATTTGAAGATTATTCGAGTCAAGAGCAATCTGCAATATAGATGGGTCATTCTTGCCCCGTTTAACTGGTGGTCTCTTCCATAATTCAATGTCATTGTTAGCATACTTGGGTAGAAAGAGTCCTAGCCTGCTAATCTGACATTCAGGTGACCTTGCATAAGATAATCAAACTTTAGGTTACCAGTTTTCTCATTGGTAAAGGGTTCAGATGGTAAAGGGTTAAAGTTTATTCTAAATTACCTAAGTCATTGTACTGATCTTTTTAAAAAATGTCTTGATCTCTTTTTAAAAGTTGAAATATATCAGACAAACTAGGCTTTATCTCACAGTAAATGATCTAAAGTCAAAGAAATCATGCAACAGACCTGTCACATTTTACTGTTGTATCTTTTTTTTTCTTTGGTCCTACTTTTAATTAAATGGTAGCACCTTCTCCTAACCTCAGAGAATTCAGAACCTGGTGAAATTTTTTGTAAGCCACTGTGTAGTTTTGCTGGCCATTCCTGAAAGATGTGAGATGAATTGGAACCAAAGTTGAGCACGGTTTAGCAAAACTGAATGTACTTGTTTACCAGATTGCTCTTCACTGCACATAAATAATTAGTTAAGCCTTATCAGACCCTGAGGGTAATTCGTCAAAATAATGTGTGTTTTTCTATTTCAGTGTTAACTCCCATTACATATTATTAATAGATTATTAACTTAGTATAAATAGCTTAGGGAAAACCATTCAGTTAGATTTGTTTGTTTTCTAACATTTTAATGGGGCAGGAGAAAGTGATCTTAAGCTACTGAGCGATTATACACAGTACACAAACTTTAAAGTGTAAAAAAATCTAGCTCATCTCATAAGCTGACCAAAAAGTGCATTATTAATCAATTACAAATTATGAACTCCATGAAAAATATTCTAAATATAAGACAGTAGTAGTATCCCACGGTGAGTATGTTTGGAAAATATGAAAATGGAAACAGAGAACATGAATTTGACAGCATCATTTAGTTAGAACAAAGGAATAAAAGCACCATGTTTTCCCTGCTCTAAGTTCTTAAAAGATCTCTAGATATTCTAGCTTTTCAGAAGTCTTAGACCTACCTTAGCTGGAAGTGTAATTTTGCATTTAACCGAAATATTCAATTACTGTGTTTTCTTTCTTGAGAACTGTGGTCTGAGCATCATGTGCTTTGGGGACAAGAAAATACCAGGGCAATTAGTAATAAAAGTCTGCTTTTATGCTAGACTCATGACTTTGGGGAATAAGAAGGAGATCAAGATGCATTTTCACAGTTGAGCACAGGCAAGCAAGACAGATTGCTCTGGGATGGTTGATGGCTCTGCAAACATGGATGTTTAAAAAAAAAAAAAAAAAAATGAATGAGCAGTGATATTCCAGGAGTGGATATTTACAAATGTAAATGCATGCTGCTTTGCTTGTGAGCACAGAGAACCTGGCACTAATACTGTTTGCCTCTTTGGATAAAGATCACTAGAGTATATTATTGCGAGGAAAATATCAGAGAAGCTACCTGAATTAGTGATTTGAAATTAAAAAATGTGTTTACAGAGCTTTCAGCAAGAAATATTTCAAAACTTCAGCAAAAGATTGTCCAGTGGCTGTGAAAAAAGAAATGGACCTTGTATTAGTCAATTCTTCAGAGACATAGACCCAATAGGATATATATGAAACTTTATTATGAGAAATTGGCTCATGTGATTATGGAAGCCAAGAAGTCCCACAATCTGCTATCTGCAAACTGGAGACCAGTGGTGTTATCCTGTCCCAGTCTGAAGGGGAGCCAAAGGTGTCAATACCAATCCAAGAGCAGGAGGAGAGGAAATGAGATGTCCCACCTCAAGTAATAGTGAGGCAGGAAAAATTTTTAAAAATGCAAATTCCTCTTTCCTCTGCCTTTTGTTCTGCTCAGGCCTTCAACATGTTGGATGCTGTTTACTCACATTGGGGAGGGCAACATACTTAATAGAATCCACTGCTTCAGATGCTCATTTTTATCCGGGGACACCCTCCCAGACATATCAGAAATAATGTGCAATCGGGACATCTTGTGAGCATTCAGTCTAGAAATTTCCTGGAAGTTTGAATATAATTTTTAAAAAGTATATACACCAATCTCTATTTTTTTTCTATTTATCTTCATGATAAAACTTGAAATGAAAAATTGCCCCTAGCTCTCGGCTTTAGCACCATCTTCTGAGAAGCCTCCATGCCTAGAGTCAAATAGAGGGAGAAGCAAATGCATGGGCTGAAGTGCCAAAAAAAAATATGAGGCCAAGGTCCCGGGAAGCTGCCAGTCTGTGCACGCTTGGAAGCCACAGGAGCAGAACAAAGAAAGCCAGAGGCTAGGAATGCTGGTACCAATTGTTGGACTGCATGCCTACTGTCTAGGACTTGTCTCAGTGGATCTAGGCTATCCATCGCCTCCACCACCTTGGAGAGACCCACCCTGTTCATATCAAAATGGTCCCTTTCCGGGCTGGTGTCTCAGTGGTAAAAGAATCAGCCAGTGCAGGAGACGCAGGTTCAATCCCTAGTCCGGGAAGATCCGCCATGCTGCAGAGCAGCTACGCCCATGCACCACAACTACTGAGCCTGTGCTCTGGAGCCTGGGAACCACAACTACCGAGCCACGTGTCCTAGAGCCCATGCTCCCTAGCGACCGAGTTCTGCAGCAAAAGAGGCCGCCCCAATGGGAAGCCTGTACACTGCAACTAGAGAGTAGCCAGCGCAGCAACAAAGACCCAGCGCAACCAAAAATAAAAATAAATAAATAACTAAAATTACTTTGGAAAGAACAAAGGCCCCATTTGGTTCTTTGCCTTGGACCTGTGACGTTCTGGACCAGTTCTGTTCTCAGTCCTGGCTGAATCTAACACGTGTACAATAAATCACCTCTTCTGTCTTAGTTGAAGCAAAACAATGACCTCTAAATAACAAAACCACACATAAGAATGAAGCTGTGTCATTAAAAACATACACATTGTAAACAATGTAAGCTGTGGAGCCACAGTCAAATTTTTTGAAAGGAGAGAAAAAAAGAATTATCTCTCTCAAATAATCTCTACTCACATCTGCTCTTATTTTTATAATTTTCGACAGATGTAATCAAAGTATGGAGCTTCCCCAGTGGCTGAGTAATGCCTTTGGTGGCTCAGATGGTAGAGAATCTGCCTGAAATGCCGGACACCTGAGTTCAGTCCCTGGGTCAGGAAGATCCCATGGAGAAGGGAATGGCAACCCACTCCAGTATTCTTGCCCAAAGAATCCATGGACAGAGGAGGTTGAAAACCTGCAGTCCATGGGGCTACCAAGAGTTGGACACAACTGGCAACTAACACTTTCACTTTTCAATGGCTCAGTGGGTAAAGAATCTGCCTGCAATGCAGGAGACATAGGAGATATGGTTTGTATCCCTAGGTCGAGAAAAGCCCCTGGAGGAGGAAAATTGCAACTCACTCCAGTATTCTTGCTTGGGAAATGCCATGGACAGAGGAGCCTGGCAGGCTACAATCCAAAGAGTGGGACATGACTGAGCGACTAAGCATGCATGCAAAGTATATTTGCTTGTCTCCATATTTTCTACTAAAACTGTAACAAGTTTTTCTGGATTGCAGCTCACATTCATAACCACTTGTTGAGTGGCTACCTTGAATGGATTAATGCACTAATAATTTCTTTGTTGTTCAATGTATAGGTAGACATGACCAAACCTCCTGAGTATTTAAACAAGAATTAGTCATCACTGGAATGTACTATATTTACTAAATAAAAGAATGAATATCCTGCAGCCTCGATACCACTAGATATGCTCTCTGTCAGGTAGTTGAGCACAAGCAAGCATCTTGCTTCGCATTCCCACAGCACCCATTACTCTTGCTGTGTTGATTTGAATTGCATTTTCTGCTGTCAGGCTGTGTTATCAGCTGAGGAGTAAAGAAGGAGACTTTTTTTGTCTCATGTTTTATTTTTGTTTCTCCTCCCTTTTCTGCAGCTTCACTAAAGGGCACTAAGTCCTTAGCCTTTCTCTTCCAGAACCTTTCTCCACTATGACACTGACACAGCATATTAAAAACTTATGGTCCAGAAAATATATATTTTTAATGTGGGAAAAAGTGGAAGTAAACTTGACATTGATTTCTCTGCCCTACCTACACGCATTGCTCTTGTGGAAAGTTCAAAGTGGAGTCTATGCCAGCAAGATGGCTGGGTGCTCTTTCCTGGAGTCCTGGTCCCACCAACATAGGTGAGAGGTTCTAAAATTCTGTGCCAGTCAGTTTAAGGCAACAGACAGTTCATCCCTCCTGTGAGTTAAAAGCTTTTTCATGCAACCTTTTCCAAATATCCTACAGAAGAAACAGACCTTGCCGACAACAAGTTTGGGAATCACTGAATACTATGGTCATCTCGCAGAGATTCGAGTTGTGAGGGGTCCTACTGTGGGGGGGAAAAAAAAAAAGCCCTCCTCTTTTAGCCCAGCATTTACCAGAATTATTTCACTCCAGAATTCTGTTTCCTTGTTAAAACCTATTATTTCACTAATTGTAGAACTAGTGTACCTCAAACTTACAACAGAGAACATGAATATAGTGTTATGCCATATTTTGAGTTGATTTTTTTAAAGAACATCTTTAGCCTCATTGCTTCCTCTATATTCCACAGTATTTAAGCACCTACTGTTTACAAAGTCTAGGGTTTCACTTGACCTTCCTCTACAACCTCATTCTTGATGTATTCTCCAATAAGAAAAATGTTGTAACAAACAGTAAGAAAAATGTTGTAACAACCCTCCAGGCACCTTTGACCATGTGATTTATCATTGGAGAGACGAGAGAACTGTTTATCAGTAACGCCTCCCTGTTGGTGGTACCCTAGGGAAGGAGGCTGTAAACAGAGTCCTCCCCACTCACCTTCAGGGACCCTTGTCTGGCAACGTCCTGAATTCACCTCTCTTTGGGAGAGCTTTAGATTATCAATCATGAAGAGAAGGACTTTCCTTTCCTCTCATCCATCCCCAAGGGGAGCACCAGCTGCTAGGTATCAGACCTAGCATTGCTTTCAACACAGGGGATTAAGGGGCGAGAGGATCTATTTCAAAGGGCTGGTAGAAGATGATCAATGATCTAGGAAATCAGAGTTGAAGAAAGGACATCAGTGCCTTGAAATGTTCCCCAGAGCTCTGACCCCATGAGGGTTTTAACTAAATGGCTACTTAGTTTATTGGATTTACCCACAGCACATACTGAAATGGAATGGATGGAAGAAAGATCCTCTAAGCTACATGACAGAAAAATGACGAAAAGCTTTTGAAGGTCAGGGAACATAGCACAATCACTTTAGACGAGTGGGAAAATGAAATTCTTCTTGAGACCTTGTAGACCTGATGGTGCTATCAATTTTAAAATGGATATAGTGCTTAAGAAGGCGTATGTTTCATACTAAGTGACTATGTACTGAATTATAATAGCTTTGGGTCTCCACTTGAGAACTTAATGAATGAGTTACATGAAATGTTAATATCATTAATAGCAGAGGAATTATTTATTTATTACTGTCAGCACATAATACAAAGCAGAGCTTCCGAAATCCTTGGCAAGAAAAAAGAGAGATCTTAGTCATGTTTCAGTGATTCTGTTGATCATAAGACAATCTAGCAACCCTGATCTGAAAGGAAAAGGTATCTAATCATAGAATTAAACTTACAGCCAATCTCATCATCTCTGTACAGTCCTACATAGCAGGAAATAGTATCTGAATTTTCTTAGCAAACTGGATAGACAAGAAGGGGCTTGTATCTCATGATGTGATTTAAAAAACAAGTGGGATGTTTTCCTGATTCAACTAAGAGATGAAAACATTCATTTATACATCATCATGTGATAAATTCCTAAATAATTTGATGAGGTGGCATTCTCAGTGTTTGTGAATGGTATGTTAAGAAGCTTTAAATTGAAAAAGGTAATAATCTCTGAGGGGTGTGCTGTGTGCATATTTGTGTGTGTGTGTGTGTGAATGGATAGCTAGATATGTCCTTTTCTATAGTGCATATATGTGTGTATATATACATGTAAACATGTAATGCATTAGTCTGGTAGGGCTGTATTAACAAAATACCACAGACTGGGTGGCTTAAATAACAGAAACTTATTTTCTCAGAGTCCTGGAGGCTGGAAGTTTAAGATCAAGGAGTCAGCCAGTTTGGTTTCTTCTGAGGCCTCTCCTCTTGGCTAGCAGATGACCACCTTCTCACCATGACCTCTCCGTGTCCTCAAATCCCTGGTGTCTCTCATTGTGTCCAAGTTTTCTTAAAAGGACACCTGTCAGACTGGATTAGGGCCCGCCCTACTCATCTCAATTTAACTTAATCACATCTTACAGGTCATACCACCAAATAGTAGCACATTCTGAGGGACCAGGGCTGAGGGCTGCAACATAAAATCTGGGGGGACTTAATTCAGCGCATAACACAGCATATGTTGAGAAATGCAGAGTTGGGGGGAACCTCTATTTCTATCACCAGTCTTGGGATTTTTCCTGAACTCTGCCTCTGTGGGTGCCATCATTCATGCTGCTCAAGGGAGATGTCAGTGGAAGAAAGAGTAAATGCATTTTCTTTCTAAAATTAAATGGCTACCACCAGTGCACAAGAAAACCTGTGTGATCAGCAGTAGAGGAAAGCTGTGATTTCAAAGAACGTTGGAATTCTTTCCAATTAAAAAGTTGTGGGCACTCTGGGGAGGGGGTGGGGGGTCTCAGAGACCTCAGGTGGGAGGTGGGAGCCCACAGACATCATGGACTAATCAATGGAAAGAGTGCTGCATTGGGGCCAAAGACTACAGTTCCACTTGGTGATGGTTGGGGACGTGTGTCCGTGACTCAGCAGTTTCTCGGAATCTGTAATCTGCAGTGGCCAGGCTCAGTGGGTTTTCTGTCCTTCAAATCTCCACCCCAGCGCGTTCCTTCACAAGCACAAAAGCTTGTCATCAGCCAGAAACCGGAAGAGAAACTGAAGCAGGCAACCAGTGACCCGCCCTTCTCCTTCCCCTCCTCCTTTTCCTCCCACCGCCCAACCCCTCTCCCCGTCTCCGCTTCCCCTCCCCCCACTCCTTCCCCCCTCGCCCCTCCCCCTCTTTCCACAGCCCCTCCCCCCTCCCTCCTAGCCCTCCTCCTCAAACCTGGTCAGTCCTGTCTCCAAATCTCTACGTAAATACCCACACACATTCAAAAAAAGTAGTTGTGAACTAATTGACCAACTAAACATGGCTAATTAGTAAATGGAGATTAAGAACACAGATATAATCTCAAAAGAAATGTTACCTTGAGATGGGGCAGAAATTCTAATAAGCATATGGATTTAGCTTTCAAACAAGCATTGTAACATTTCCTTTTCTGGTGGCTCCTTGTTAAGAAACTAAAGTATCACATAGAAATATTAATCTTCCATCCACCCGAAAAAATCACATTTACATTTCTTAATGATTCTAAAAAAGGTTTATTTAGCTGTGATAGATTTATTTAGCTGTCATACAGTCATGGGGTTCTAGAGTTGACAGATCCTGAGTAGTTCTAGACCTGGGTGTGGGATGGATGAGGAACAGGTGGAGCTCTGAGTTGCCTCCTGCCTTTGTTTTCAGCGGAACAGTTCCACTCCTACCTATGTGCTTTGGAACACTAAAGAAAACCTCTGACTGGGTAGTCAGTTCTGATTTGTGCAGTCAGGAAACCGAGGCCCAGACAGGTTAAGTGATCTGCCCAAGGTCACACAGTTAGGTTTTCTGATTACCAGATCAGTCTTCCTCTAACCATGCCAATTACTCAAATACTATTTGACAAACCGTTGTGCCATCCATACAAATAGGATTTCACTTGGTTTTGCTTGGCAGATAAAAGTGAAGGTTGAAATTATGGCCATTTGGGATATTGACAGAAAGCCAGGATAGGATTAGGTTTCCTGATCTGTCATCCCTGTTGCTTGATTTTTCAATGAATATTATCTTATGTGCTTGTCTTAGTTCTATATTATCCACAAATAAAATGTGTCTTCTTCATTGGAGATTTTTTAAAGTATGTTTAGACTGAGCTCAGATTCAGGGGACTGATCAGATAGCAGTGATTTCTGTACTTCACCACAGCACATCTGTTTAGTTTGACATTTTTTGAGACTTGTATTTCTTTATTCTCTAGGTCTAGAACGGGTAGCTTTGACACTGCACACAAGTGAGGTACAATGACACGTATATAATAAATCAAGTATGCCTGAGCAAATGTATTTCTGGAAAAATAGCACCACTTATGACCCTAGGAAGTAGCTACATATTTTATAGTGTTTGTTTTAATTAAATGTTTCAAGAGAGATGAACTTTACCTTTAGTTCTGTTATCCTGCCATGCTGCCCCCACCTCCTTTCCTGTTTGAATGCTTCCTTTTATTGGGTTGTGAGTGGAAAACGGGGCTTCCCTGAAGGCTTGTTGATTCAAAGAATCTGCCTGCAGTGCAGGAGTTGCAGGTTCGAGCTCTGGGAAGAGAAGATCCCCTGGAGGAGGGCATGGCAACTCACTTCCGTATTCTTGCCTGGAAATCCCATGAACAGAGGGGCCTGAAAAGCTATAGTCCGTAGGGTCGCACAGAGTCCGACACGACGGAAGCGACGGAGCATACACACATGTGCGTAGGAACCAGGACAGGGAAACCTGGACAAGATTCACGTGTCCTAAAGAGGAAGTCTCCTAAGCCTCACCTTCTATTAATAACACTGAACTCAGAACGTCTACCTTAGGCAACTTGAAAACCCCTCCCACTATAATAGTGAAGAAAGCTTTATTGAAAGCAGTCATTCATTTAGCAAATATTTGTGAGACCTACTTTTTGCTAGGCATTAAGTCCCATGACTGGAAATCCTGTTTGATTTATCAGTAACCATCCAAAATTAAAATATCTCAAGCAATGAAAATAAAATTGACATTGTAAAAAGGGAGTAGGAACAGACGCAAGAAGGTTGGCAAACCAATGATCATGGTAGAAGATCAGTGATGAGTTCATGGAGCCTCATTGTATAATGAAAATGAATCATTCATTCACTCATGATGCATCCAACATTTCGCCTGTTTGGAAACTTCCTAAACAAAAAAAATTAGACACATATTTAGTTGGTGAAGTCGGGGTGGGTCCGAGACCAGAAGACAATACCAGCAACGAAATTTGAAAGAGTCAGATCAGAATAATTTTAAAAAGAGGTAAAAGGCAAACACAAATTAGAGCCCAAACAGACACCGAAGGACCTTTGCTAGGGTTTTCCAGCTCCCATGGTGAGACAAAGCTAGAGCGTTGAGGCAGAACCGGGCTAAAGTTGTGACTTTCTGTCATTTCTAGTGCTCAGTGCATATTTATGAGTAAGATAACTGCTCCATAGTTTATACTCCATTCTCTTCAAAGTTTTTTTTTTGTTTGTTTTTTAATGTTATTTATCTATTTTTGGCTGCACTGGGTCTTCATCGCTATGCAGACTTTCACTAGTTGTGTCAAGGAGGGGCTACTCTTTATTGCAGTGCATGGGCTTCTCGTTGCACTGTCTTCTCTGGCTGTGGAGCGTGGGTTCTAGGTGAGCAGGCTCAGTAGCTCTGGCACATGGGCTTAGTTGCCCCATGACATGTGGGATCTTCCTGGACCAGGGATCAAACCCATGTCACCTGCATTGGCAGGCAGATTCTTAACCACTGGACCACCAGGGCAGTTCCTCTTCAAAGCATTTGATACTTCTTTTCTTCCCAGGATTTTTATTTTTATCTCCTAAAAATCAGAGGATCAATTTTGCTCACCATTTGAACCCAACTAATTAGATCAATGTGACACGTACTAGATACTTAAAAATGATTGGTGAGCAAATATTTTCAGCGACACTATTTAGAGATTCTTGTTCTCATTTTTTCTGGAAAGCAGCCCGAATGACGACCCCATTATCTTCTGTATGTGTGATTCTAGAAACGGGTTTGCAGGGACTCATAGATCATATGCCATGGTAACTATTAGACTAGAGCATTCTTTACATCTAACCTCCAAACTAATTTTTTTTCTTATCATGTCTTTTTCCTTTCTGGTTCCTGGACTGATGATATGACACTGCTGAATCACAGTGTCCACATGTTTGATTTTTGACAGCAAGCCAGAGGTTTCCTCTGTGCAAATTTAGCAACACAAATCCCTTTACACTAGGTTTGTGAGCATGTCCAATTGCTGACATCATTATGTGATGAGTTTATGATTACTGAGCAGAGAGGCTCATAGGATGTTCTAACCCGGAGCTTGAAGTAAATGACATTTTTATTTATTTATTTATTTTAGGAGACTCTTACCGGTCAGTCTGTAAGATTTATGCATTACTGACAATGCAGAGCCCTATTCAATGCTCTGAGTGCATACAGAGAATTAAGAGAAACAGGCCTTGCCTCCGTAGCACATGGTTTGCAATTTTAAGCCTGTCTAGTGTGAGTCAAAATTATGCCCTCTGCTTGCTGCTGTTTTCTTCTGTTAATTCAAACTGTGATTAAAATAGGTTGATAACTGGTTTATAGCCTCCTTTATAGAATTTTCATTGTAGCTCAAGGGCTAGAAATAGCAATTTAATTAGAGACTTACAGTCAAGCATTTCATAGTGATAAATGTCTTGTGAATATTTAGACTATTAGTGAAGGTGAAATATTTTTGGCTTTCCTTTAACTTATTTAATATTCTCCTTTTCTGGAATCTATTTCCCAAGCAGATGTCACACTCCTATTCCAGATGAAAATAGCATGCATGATGCCTTATTTTAAGTCTAGTTCTAACAACCCTCCCCGCACCTTGCCCCAGTCCTAGTAGGTCATAAAAGTTCACTGCTACATTTCTTCCCTAGAAATCATTAACAATAGAAAACTTAAAAGACAAACATTCTCTTTGCTCCTTACTTAAGGGTTTCCTTGATAAATTACTATTATATTTACATATACATACACACATATGTATGGCTTCCCTGGTAGCTCAGCTGGTGAAGGATCCGTCTGCAATGCAGGAGACCCGGGTTCGATTCTTGGGTCAGGAAGATCCCTTGCAAAAGGGATAGGCTACCCACTCCAGTATTCTTGGGCTTCCCTGATGGCTCAGCTGGTAAAGAATCTGCCTGCAATGTGGGAGACCTGGGTTCGATCCCTGGGTTGGGAAGATCCCCTGAGGAGGGCATGGCAACCCACTCCCGTATACTTGCCTGGGAATCGTCCATGGACAGAGGAGCCTAGCGGGCAACAGTCCATGGGGTCACAAAGGGTCAGACATGACAGCGACCAAGCACAGCACCGCACACACTTACGTATGCGTGTATGTGTGTATACATACATCTGGTGTGAATTTTTCTTGAGAAAAACATATTAAAAAATTCACCCATTATGCAATTATTTGGTTTTAATGTATTTTTTTACATAAATTTATATTGTTCTATGGAGTAGTTTTAGCATATTATTCCAGCTGTTTAAAAGAATTTGTGACCAGGGGGTAACATTTCAGTGAGAACTGGTACCACAGCCACTCTCTGAGTAGGCCTTCCAGCAGGGGAGTAGACAATGGCAGACAAATTTAGTACCTAGGGCTGGGCCTGTGGCTTTGGCTCCACCAGAAACTGCAGCAACCCCGGGTCTTCTGAATTTACCTACCCACCCCCCACACACACACATATGCAGTGCCCAGAGTCCCCACATGATGCCCACATGTGCTTCTACATAGCATGCGTGTTAAGTCACTTCAGTTGTATCCGACTCTTTGCAGCCCTATGGGCTGTAGCCCACCAGGCCCCTCTGTCCACGGGATTCTCCAGGCAAGAATACTGGAGGGGGTTGCCATGCCCTCCTCCAGGGGATCTTCCTGACCCAGGGATCAAACCCACATCTCTTATATCTCCTGAATTGATAAGCAGGTTCTTTCACTAGCGCCACCTGGGAAGCCCTATACATAGGCTTCCCTGCAACTAATTAGTCCTCTCTGCTGTCTTCCTGGCTGTCTGCTGCTGGGCCCCTAATGCCCTGAAGGAGTGTCTGAGCTGTTCCCAGGCCCAGCCTGGGCTGAGGCCACGGGTGCTGCCTGCTGGGCTGTCTCTGCTCTGTCCTTCCAGCAGCAGAAGGGCCTGTCAGCTCCTTGGTCCAGATGCAAGCCTGTCCTACCCTTTCAACTACATGCTGTGCAAACCAAGTTCAGCCATCATCCTAAAACACTCTTCATCTCCCACCCCCTTCCTCATACAAAAAAAAAGCAAAAACAAAAAACAGGACTACATTCCATAATGGAGAGGCTTCAAAACTCGCATTATCTACCAAGTTTTTGTAAAACAAATATTTAGGGGGTGGGAGGGAGGCTCTAGAGGGATGGGATACGGGTCTACATGTGGCTCATTCATACTGTTGTACAGCAGAATCTAACAGAACGTTATAAAGCATTTATGTTGTTGTTTAGGCGCTAAATCATATCCAACTCTTTTGCCACTCCAGTGACTCTAGCCTGCTGGGCTCCTGTGTCCATGGGATGTCCCAGGCAAGAATACTGGGGTGGGTTCCATTTCCTTCTCCAGGGAATCTTCCTGACCTAGGAATTAAACCCAAGTCTCCTGCGTTGAAAGGCAGATTCTTTACCACCAAGCCACCAGGGCAGCCCAAAGCAATTATACTCCAGTTTTAAAAACTTAAAATAAAAAAAAAATCCATTTACTTTTTACCTGTTTTATTGTATTTTAGCTCCATCACCTCGAGGTTGATGCATGAGTCCTAGGGGCACTAAACCTACAGATTTTGGTATCAAATTTTAACTAGACAGGCCACTGTTTTCCTTTATTTGAAATTTAAATTGAGAACATGGTCTTGGAAAGGCATCCTTTACTTTCATTGCCGTATGTTCACCTGAGTCTGTGTGCTGTGCTTGAGAGTTCTTATTTACCCTCTGGGTCCTTCTTGGGTGACTGACTCAAACATAAGAGCGTGGGCCTTGCTGGCATGCCACAGAGGATATGGTTCTGCCCAGCCCACCATTGGCCTACAGACAAGCCCTTCAGCTCAGCCCCGAATCCACACTAACCAGCCAGTCTGCAACTATGAGGAATGGGAAATATTTTATTGCAGACTTGGACAATTCAAATGGGGTTGACCCTAAAGGAGATCAACCCTGAATATTCATTGGAAGGACTGATGCTGAAGCTGTAGCTCCAGTACTCTGGCCACCTGATGCAAAGAGCCGACTCGCTGGAAAAGACCCTGATGCTGGGAAAGATTGAAGATAGTAGGATGCGATGGTTGGGTAGCGTCACTGACTCAACGGACATGAGTTGGAACAAATTCAAGGAGATAGTCAAGGACAGGGAAGCCTGGTGTGCTGCAGTCCATGGGGTCGCAAGAGTTGGACATGAATGCATCAACAAATCTCTCTGTTTCCACCTTTCCCAAATATCCTGACAAGTTTTCAAGGACTACTTGGCAACTTAATCAAAAAACTGACTGCCCTAAATATTTTTTTTAATTCCAAATTTCCTTGAGGAAAACTCTGTCATTAAGTTTTTCAGAATAAAAATTACATTTACTTTAGAAAAGAAATATTTACCCAATCATGTGAATGATGTATTCGCCCTTGAAACACTGGATATAAACATTTCAGAAATTTAATATGTTGTTTCCTTAAAGGTTGAGCTGAGCCAGTCATGAGAAATTTTCTTCTTTTGATGAACCTGGATGTTTTTCCACCGTGGAAAACCCAGCTCCCTCCAGATCCTGTTTATGAGAAAGTCGCTGGCCTGGACATGTTCAGGTCCCTTGAGACAACATTTCACAGAAGTGAAAAGACTTTTCCAAGGAAAAAAAAAAATCTGTGTGTCTAGATGTGTTACATTTGTTTTCATATTGTTTCAACTTCAGTGTGAAATGCCTGGGTAGAAATTTTTGTTTCATGGG
Source organism: Cervus elaphus (assembly GCF_910594005.1). Classification (NCBI taxonomy): domain Eukaryota; kingdom Metazoa; phylum Chordata; class Mammalia; order Artiodactyla; family Cervidae; genus Cervus; species Cervus elaphus. The sequence goes on from NC_057840.1 coordinate 31,597,924, forward strand.
TAATTTCTGGATTTATGGCTAAAATGATTCTCTAAGAAATAAATTTCACAGACTTTTAAATGTATCTTTCACTAGTTTTAAAGAAAAGATCTTTTGGAGATATTTTAGTAAAGCCCTGCAATCTCATGGGAAAGAGACAATGTTGTGTAAATTGCCATTGATAAATTCACTATAAAATATGTAAGTGCAAAATAAATGGAAAAAAATATGTAAGTGCTATGGAAATAGTTACAGTTATTGACAAATCTTATGAGGTGTGATTTGTAATTTTGTTAAGTCCAAATGATAGGCAGCTTGCCACACACAGAAGCAGTGTCCCTTGCCAAGACTCTGCCCTTATATATCTTCTTCTTCCCTCAGTATTAATTCTTTCCCAGGGGCTTCTTAGTGTCCCACAAAAATGAACCTTTGTCAGGCTGTCAGGCATACCTGAATCCTCATCTGAATACAACTCTTGTTCAAATAGAGACCCTATGCCATATATTTTTGCCTTTTCATGCTGTTCATGCAAAGATGGGCACAATATAGAACAGAAATGGTTTGGACCTAACAGAAGCAGAAGATATTAAGGAGAGGTGGCAAGAATACACAGAAGAACTGTACAGAAAAGATCTTCATGACCCAGATAATCATGATGGTGTGATCACTCACCTAGAGCCAGATATACTGGAATGCGAAGTCAGGTGGGCCTTAGGAAGCAGCACTACAAACAAAGCTAGTGGAGGTGATGGAATACCAATTGAGCTGTTTCAAACCCTAATAGATGATGTTGTGAAAGTGCTGCACTCAATAGGCCAGCAAATTTGGAAAACGCAGCAGTGGCCACAGGACTGGAAAAGGTTAGTTTTCATTCTAGTCCCAAAGAAGGGCAATGCCAAAGAATGTTCAAACTAACTCACAATTGCACTCATCTCACACTCTAGCAAGGTAGTACTCAAAATTCTCTACCAGGCTTCAACAGTACATGAACCATAAACTTCAAGATGTTCAAGCTGGATTTAGAAAAGGCAGAGGAACCAGAAATCAAATTGCCAGCATCTGTTGGATCTTCAAAAAAAAGCAAGAGAGTTCCAGAAAAACATCTAGTTCTGCTTTATTGACTATGCCAAAGACTTTGTGCAGATCACAACAAACTCTGGAAAATTCTGAAAGAGATGGGAATACCAGACCACCTGACCTGCCTCCTGAGAAATCTGTATGCAGCTCAAGAAGCAACAGTTGGAACTGAACATGAAACAACAGACTGGTTCCAAATCGGGAAAGGAGTACGTCAAGGCTTTATATTGTCAATCTGCTTATTTAACTTATATGCAGAGTACATCATGTGAAATGCCTGGCTGGATGAAGCAAAAGCTGAAATCAAGATTGCCGGGAGAAATATCAATAACCTCAGATATGCAGATGACCACAACCCTTATGGCAGACAGTGAAGAACTAAAGAGCCTCTTGATGAAAGTGAAAGAGGAGAGTGAAAAAGTTGGCTTAAGACTCAACATTCAGAAAACAAAGATCATAGCATCTGGTCCCATCACTTCATGGCAAATAGATGGGGAAACAATGGAAACAGTGAGAGACTTTATTTTCTTGGGCTCCAAAATCTCTGCAGATGGTGACTGCAGCCATGAAATTAAAAGATGCTTGCTCTTTGGAAGAAAGCTATGATCAACCTAGAGAGTATATTAAAAAGCAGAGACAAGACTTTGCCAACAAAAGTCCATTTAGTCAAAGCTGTGGTTTTTCCAGTAGTCATGTATGGATGTGAGAGTTGGGCCACATCCAACTGAGCACCAAAGAACTGATACTTTTGAACTGTGGTGTTGGAGAAGACTCTTGAGAGTCCCTTGGACAGCAAGGAGGTCCAACCAGTCAATCCTAAAAGAAATCAGTCCTGAGTATTCATTGGAAGGACTGAGGTTGAAGCTGAAGCTCCAATACTTTGGCCACCTGATGCAAAGAACTGGCTCATTGGAAAAGGGCCTGATGCTGGGAAAGATTGAAGGCGGGAGGAGAATGGGACGACAGAGGATGAGATGGTTGGATGGCATCACCAGCTCAGTGGGCATGAGTTTGAGTAAGCTCCAGAAGCTGGTGATGGACAGGGAGGCCTGGCTTGCTGAAGTCCATGGGGTTGCAAAGAGTCAGACACGACTGAGCGACTGAACTGAACTGCATACCATATATTATACAGAGCATATGTCACCCTAAGCAGTTGAGATATTCACCAGGTGATTGTATGGAAGATCTAAGCTATTAAAGAGCATCAGTAATAATATATTGCTGGCTTTACCATTTCCCTGTAAACAATGAACTGTATAGCCTTCTTCTTGGTTGTCTGTGTCCAGAGAGGTAGAAAGTGGTCTTGACCCTCTTTGGAAGAACGTTTGTGGCATCAGCCATTTATGATCATAAGGAAGCATTTTGTATCCCCCTCATCTTAAATACCATTTCTCAGGTGGCTCAATGGTAAAGAATCCACCTGCTAAGGCAGGAGACTTGAGTTCCATCCCTGGGTCAGGAAGCTTCCCTGGAGGAGGAAATGGAAACTCACTCCAGTATTCTTGCCTGGGAAATCCCATGGACAGAGGAGCCTGGCAAGATAGAGTCCATAGGGTCACAAAAATGTTGGTCACATCTTAGAAACTGAGCATGCATGCATGCATCTTAAATACCAAGGTTTTGAACTTCTTCCTAGGCAAATGTGATTTGTTATTTACTTTGTGTGACTAAAATAGCTCTAATTCATTTCCTGTTGTGTTAAACATATGTGTTATCTCTTAATAATTACATTCAAATCCTCTTTGGAAGATTATCTGTTCTCTTTTGAAGATGTGCATTGAGTTTTTGCCATTTAACAAATGACCTGTCCCAGTGGACAGTGTCCTTGTCTTAGAATGCTTGCTTTGGTCATCCATTTCAGTAGCCTTGTCTCCAGATCCCACCACTCAACGTGGCTATTGCGCCTTTAGTTATTTTTAAGCAGAGCTTAAATAGGAGCCTTATGTTCTGAGGACTTTGTTTCTTATTCCCATGATGGTTCATAATCCTTCAAGAGAGCGACACAGAAGGTTTGTCCTTCAGCTTCAATGTGAAGGGCTTTGAGTTTCTACTCATCTCCCACATGCTTTATTTGTGTGGGGGCCAGAGAGTAGGGGGTAAGTTTTTAAAATTTTGTTTCTAGCAGTAAGAAAACATTTTAATAACACTGTTTAGTTTTTTAGGGCTGTTGTTATGCATACCACAAACTGGGGAGCTTGTAATGACCAAAATGTATTCTCTCACAGTTCTGGAGGTTAGAAATGCAGAATGGAAGTGTTGACAGGGCCACATCTGCTCTGAAACTGCAAGGGGAAGATCTCGTCCTGCCTCTCCAAGCTTTGATTTCTATCCTACATGCTTCAGACAAGTCTCACTCACACTGCTCTTCTTCCCATCCATACAAAGGTACAGGAAGAGTGGATTCTGTCGATGAGTTGGAATTCCTACAGAGAGATGTGCCATCTAGATTTAAAACAGAACTTCTATTTTCCTAATAGCTGTAATAACAAAATAATGGTGAAATGGCTTGTGTGAGCTCTTTCCCAGCATATTATCACCAACCCTGGAAGGCAAAATGCCTCCTTTCCAGGCGGTTCCGCAGACTGCTCCTGGAAGCAGTTGAGACCCATGAAGAGGTGAATCACCCCCTTTCCTCCAGCCGTTTGTATCACCTGCTGCCTTAGTCCATTACTTTGCTGAGAAGGCTTCTAAGAGTTCCTTTTCTGCTTACAAAAGGAATAGGATAGCTACGTAAGAACGATTTCTTTCCTAGCCTCAAATTTTAGTGTTAGCCACTAGATTAAATGCTGCTTTTCAGACGATGCACCACTTATTTATTATTTACATGCAAAAAAAAAAATTAAATTTGGTTGACCTTCAGGATCAGAAAGACATAGGGGAGCGGTGCAGAGTTTAATGTTCTGTAACAAACAAGGGAAAAAGATATAGAGATACCGATTTTGAGGGAAATGTTAATTATCTAAAGCTTAATTACAGATAACATCATGAGGAGAATACATAAAAGGCTTGAAATGCAGCCAAGGCATTTCCCTAAGAACATTAAAAAATGATTGTTGTTTACAATTCACAAATCGCACAGACATAAAGCTGAGATGGGAAAAAGAGAGTCGGGCTTGAAGTAAGAAGCCAACCTGCTCTTTTAAAACCGGTTCAGAGAAGTAGTGATAGTATTGCAGTTAGCTCATGTCTCCAAAGCAAATGAGATTCTGTCCATGTTTCCCCTTTAAAATAAAAATTAGCAGATCAGTGGCAAACACATTGAAGTAAAATCCTAGGAGACAACACAGCCCAAATAAAAATAAATAATTTATGAGGTCTCAAAATGGGAATTACAAATAAAATAGAATCACAGACATTTATCTCCATGTAAGTACAATAGAAATAAAGCAAGTGAGATTTTTTACGTTCCTGTCACTTCATTACTGAATCCAATGATATGAAAATCTACCTTTTCACTCATATGTAATTTTCATTCAATGCAGCAAAGAATGACTTACATTTATCGAGTATCCTCTTTAGAGATGCTTGTTTGTCTTTTTTGTACAATTGGTATCTATTAATATCCAGTTACCTCTAAAGGTATGTTTCAGGATAATGGAATGTGGCATTTTGGAAGAAGTTTGCATTTAAGGAGGTTATATGAAGTGAGTACCTGGCAGTCCCCATTTGCCTAAAGCCAATGAGACCCGATGCTCTTGAAAAGGGTGTAGTCTGGGGTTCTAAGACCTTGGGTTGGCAGCCAGAGCTCCTGGTTCTGGCCGGCTGAGTCTTGATGGTATTGTGTTACCAGTTAGGGGAGAGGTATTGGGGGTGCTTCCAGGTAGAGCAGAATTGCAGCTAGAGGTCTCAACACTTGGTACCTTTTTCAGAGCAATGGGAATGTAGTGAATTTTTGTATGTCTGTTGTTAAGTCGCTAGGTGACCGACACTTTGCGACCCCATAGACTGCAGCTCACCAGGCTTCCCTGTCCTTCCCTATCTCCTGGAGTTTGCTCAAACTCATGTCCATTGAGTTGGTGATGCCATCCAACCATCTCATCCTCTGTAGCCCCCTTCTCCTCCTGCCCTCAATCTTTCCCAGCATCAGGGTCTTTTCCAATGAGTTGGCTCTTTGGAGGGATTTGTATATAAACATTTGGGAAACAGAAAATGATGGGTAAGTTAAGTCATATGTTTGCTGAGAAGAATTAGAGATGCAATGGTGGTATCTTGCTGAGTGTGGACAAAATTTGTAAAAAAATGTATTAACTTGATCAACACTTATTGAAGGAATGAATGACTAAAGAGATTGGAAGTCTCTATTTGCTGACAGCTACTACATAGAAGTTGCTTTGCCCTGCTTCTTCCTGGAGTTTTTCTTTTTTTTTTTTCAGCTTCATTCTCCTTTTTATGTTTTAGTTGAGGAGAAATTCCCTGAAGATAAAGTTAACTGTTTTAAAATGAGTGGTTCGGTGGCATTTAGTACATTCACAGTGGTGAATGCAACCAGCAGCCAGCACTTCTGCTTAGTTCCAAAAAAGTTTTCTTCATCTCAGGGTTTTTCATTCAGAATTATTTCAGCCAATTTTTCTAAACAGGATTTTAGAATTCTGTGTATGTGCTATATATGCTCAGACGTTCAATTGCGTCGACTCTTTGCCCACTAGGCTGTATGTGGCCCATCAGGTTGTATGTGGTCCCCCAGGCTCCTCTGTTCGTGGGATTTCCCAGGCAAGAATACTAGAGTGGGTTGCCATTTCCTCCTCCAAGGGATCTTCCCCACCCAGGGATTGAACCCCAGTCTCTTGAGTCTCCTGCATTGGGAGGTGGATTCTTTACTACTGAAGCCCAGAATTCCATACATCATTTGACAACTGAAAGTAGCCCTGCTTGTCTTGGCAGAATATCAATCTGGTTTCAGGCACTAACACAGGAGCCTTCTAACTGAGCTCCACTAAGTTAAAATCGTGGGCCCCACTCTCCAGTTGGGGGTCCCGGTCACCCAGTACACCCCTTCCACAGCCTCCATTTCCTAAGTGGGTGCACTATTCATCCTTGTCTTTATAGCCCCATCTCTTGAGGAACTAAGGAGTCCCTAAAGCAGAATCATCAGAACCTCCCTGATCCTACTCCCCCCGCCATCCCCCACCCTCTAGCCAGTAACCAGTCAGGGCTGCTGGGGGATCCCAGGTAAGTCTCCTTGAGGAAACTTCCCTTTGTATCCTGGGCTTTCTCCACAATGTCTGGGGCAGTCTTTGCCTTTGCTTATTGAAAAAAAATTTTTTTATTTAGATATAATTGACATAACATTATATTAGTTTCACATATGCTGTTTCCATTTATTTTTAAAAGAGACTTAATCCACGTTTTTTTCCAAAGCTGTCACGCAGACCCCACCTGGTCATGCAGTAAGGATCCTGGGCAGCCTTAGGGGGTCGGGGGGATTGTGGGACAGGATGTCAGCCACTTCCTAGTTAAAACAAGATTACGCTTCATTGTCTTTTTTTATAAAAATTTAAATCATATGGCATGCAGAATCTTAGTTTCCTGACCAGGGATCAAAGCAGTGCCCCCTGCATTAGGAGCATGGAATCTCAAACACTGGACCACCAGTTTCAATAATAGTTTTTATGTCAGTGTTATCATGATAACAATCATGTAGGTAGTATTCACAGTTGAGCCTTGTAGATTACTATAATATTATTACCTGTCTCATTCAAGGTTTTATTTTCTCTGGAGTTAATAACTGTCTTGGTCTCTTGACTTAGTTTCTTTATTTCCTTTTTCTTATAGTCATCACTAACTCAACACTGACTTTTCCAAAAGAACTATAAAAATTCTTCCTAACATTGTCAAATAATAAAATTACTTCTACTTTTTTTTTTTCTTTTGAAGCATTCCTCCTGGACCTCTTGCTCTTCTGTTCTAACCTCCATGTTTGCTCTAGAAGTTACCATCACTATTATTCTGGGAACTCCCTTCATTTATCTCCTATGTCGGATAGCCTATCTCCTGGCTCCCGTATCTTTCTCTTACTTGATTTACTCTCTTATTTGGTTGGAGCACATTATTCAGTGGCTTCCTGAGAATGGTTACAATGGGGTAAACTTTTTGTGCATTTTATTGTCTAAATAAGACTTTTGTTTTTAAAGTAGCACTCTTGATAGTTTGGATAAGCATTGTATTCTAGATGGCAAATGATTTTCTTGAAGAATTATTGGAGTATTTGCTCCATTGTTTTACATTTTCTAGTGATACTCTTCTTCAAGGCCATTCTGATTTCCAGTTCCTTATATATGATACAATCCTCCCGCCAAAAGAAAAAACAGTTTTAAGTAGTTCTCTATAACCCTAAAATTGTACAATGCTGTGCCTTGGTGTAAATAATTTTTACTTATTGTATTTGACACATTGTGGGCCTTTTTAGTCCATAAATTGCTGTTATTAATAAATTCTTGGAATTTGTTGTATATTATTTATTGGATTAATTTCTTCTTTCTCCTTTATCTGCCTTTGAAACCCTTGATTAGATATATGATCATATTTGATGTACAATATTCTAGGTTTTTAAAAATCTCTCCCCTATTTTCTGTTTGGGATTTTTGTTTCTTTTACTATCTAGAAAATATATTTTATATTCCAAATTATCTATTGAAATTTTTTTTAAATTATTAATACTGCTTTCATTTCTTTCTAAATTTCTAAAAGCTCTCTTAGTCTCTAATACCCCTTTTTCTTTCTGTCTCATCCCTTTTTTTTCAAAAGATCCTTCTCAATTTTAAAAGATATTGTGCTATGCTTAGTCGCTCAGTCATATCTGACTCTTTGCAACCCCATGTACTGTAACCTGCTACGCTCCTCTGTCCATGGGAAGTCTCTTGACAAGAATATTGGAGTAGGTTGCCATGCCCTCCTCCAGGGGATCTTCCTGACCCAGGAATTGAACTGGGGTCTCCTGCATTGCAGATTCTTTACCAGCTGAGCTACCAGGGAAGCCCTTAAAAGATGTTAATGATAGTCTTTTAGAAGTATGTTCCTGCTCCCTGAATTAGTCTGTTTCCTTGCAGCTTCATCCTCCTTGTTTTGGGGGTTTTCTCACAGTCCCATGATGCTTGATGGCCATTCATATCTACGAGTGACATGCTACAATTCTGATCAGAAGCTTTTTGTATACAAATGAAGTCAGGGGACCTCAACATTGCTTTGGCAGACCCCACATATTAATCCAATGCCCCCCCTTTTGTTGATCAGTTTCTCCAGAGAAGAATCACCTAATCAGTCCTGCCTGAAGGTGATAAACATGGATAGCAATGTTCTGGGGAGTGAAGGGGGCACAGAGAGGAAGGGCTGGTAGGGTGACCTCTTTCCTCTGACTCCCATGTTTTCACCATCCTGTCTCCTGGCCGTCTTCAGCCAGAGCCTCTGTGATTCATCCTCTCTGGAGAGTAAGCTGGTGCCTGCTGGGAGGTGAGGGGAGGGTGCCTGGCTTCATAGGCTGAGGGCAGGGACCCAGGGGCCCAACTGCACCTTATATAACTAGTTCTTCAGTTTCAGCTCCAGGGGCCTCCAGCAGGTACTTGTTGCCTGCAGGTCTTAAAGAGCTTTCTGGGGCTCTGTGGTCAGCACCCTGCTGGCAGCCTTGACTTTGGGTCTCTTCTCTCTGCTAGGGCTGTTACTGCTTGTCGTCAGCTGTCTACCAGCTCAGGGTCTCTTGCCTGCTGTCTCATTCCGTCTTAGCCCTCATGTGTTTACAGCACTTTTGTGATTACCTTTATAGAGATGGTTGGATGGAGAGAGAGATAAGTACATGTGCTAACCTAACACGACTTTACCAAAATTTCTCCTTCCTTGAATTTATACACTTATTGTCCATACCAGAACGTCCTTGAATTTTGTTCTATGTCACAGTTGTGTTCTGAAAGATGTGAGGGCCTTTTCCATGGGGGAGAAAAGGGTCTCCATGGTTAAGGAATGCTATATAATACACTATACAGTGTGTGTGTGTGTGTGTATATATATATATATATATATATATATACACACTATACAGTATATATGGGCTTCCCTGGTGGCTCAGATGGCAAAGAATCTGCCTGCAATGTGGGAAACCTGGGTTCAATCCCTGGGTCAGGAAGATCCCCTGCAGAAGGAAATGATAACCCACTCCGATATTCTTCTTTGGGAAATCCCATGGACAGAGGAGCCTGGCAGGCTACTGTCCATGCGGTTGCAAAGAGTCAGATACGACTGAGTGACTAAAACACACACACACACACTGAATATTTGTATATATACATATAATGTATATAGTGTAGTATCATTAATGATGTAGTATGTAGAATAATATAGTAGTTAGTCTAGTATACACTGTAAACCATTTATTTGGCTCTTGCTTCTAGTTCCCTTTGTGACCTTTGTGAATATTATGCTCTTGATTCTGATTTAATTTCTATGTTATATTTATAACACATGCCCAGCGATACTCTAGGACCCCTTGAAGTTCTATACTGTGCTTCCTTGCATAGTACATTAAGATCACTGTGGTATATAATACCTATTGCTCCTGATTAGAATGTAAGCTGTTTGGGTAAGGAGGGTGGCTTACTCATCTCTGTATCCCAGCACCTGGCAGAGTCATTGGAACGTCACAGGGATCGATGCCTGCTGATGAGGAAGGGACATGCTTTCAAATACATCCATAATCCTTTTTCCACTGCATACCTACGAAGAGTTCCTGAAAGCACAATAGATGCATTAATATTTTTCAGCTGAAGTATTTATGTGCTCCTAAATGAAAAATCAGATAATACTCAAAGTTATTTATATAGAATAGGACAGGGACGGGGTAGGGATTTGGGGAAAGGACTTATGTCGCTCTCTTTTTCCCTCCCCTCACCATCCACATGCCTGCCCCCAAGGAGTACCTGCCCAGTCATCTGTGCAAACCCTTTGCAGCACCTAGTCAGAATCTGGGTGGGTCTCCTGCTGTGAAGGAGACGAGGTGGATTTCTGACAGCTCTGCGGCAGACCACAGAATTCATTTTCCCAGAGAAATAGTTTCATGAATAGTGTTATAAAATATTCCCAACTCAATATGAGTTAAACTGGTTTTAGAGATTGTTATTGTTGTTCAGTCACTCAGTCGTATCTGACTCTTTGAAACCCCATGGACTGCAGCACGCCAGGCTTCCCTGTCCTTCACTATCTCCTGGAGTTTGCTCAGACTCATGACCATTGAGTCGATGATGCCATCCAACCATCTCATCCTCTCCCGCCCCCTTCTCCTGCCTTCAATCTTTCCAATGAGTTGGCTTTTCGCATGAGGTGGCTGAAATATTGGAGCTTCAGCTTCAGCATCAGTCCTTCCAATGAGTATTCAGGGTTGATTTCCTTTAGAACTGACATTTTTTATCTCCTTGCTGTCCCAAGGACTCTCAAGAGTCTTCTCCAGCACCACAGTTCAAGAGCATCAATTCTTTGGCGCTAAGCCTTTTTTAGGGTCCCACTCTCACATCCGTACATGACTACTAGAAAAACCATAGCTTTGACTAGGTGAACCTTGGTTGGCAAAGTGATGTCTCTGGTTTTTAATACTCTGTCTAGGTTTGTCATAGCTTTACCTTGAAAAATTAATTATCACCAGGGACTCCCCTAGTGGTCCAGTGGGTAAACCATGTGCTTCCAATACATGGGCACAGGTTCAATCCTTGGTTGGAGAACTAAGATTCCACATGCTGCCCAGTACAGTCAATTTCAAAAAGATAAATTAAAATTTAAAAATAAATAAACAGTGATTCTGTGGGAAAATGCATCTTGAGTTTCAAATGCATATATAAACTTTTGGAACACTGCTCACTTAGATGATTATATGTGTTTGCAGTCCATTAGGGACTGTAGAACAAAAGGAAAATCAAATCAACAACTGGATAATGCCACTACTGGGAACAACAAATCTAAAGTTACAAAACATGCTATAATATGGAATATCACATCAGAATAAAAATGAACATTTTATACAGTTTGTGATGTTTGTGGGCTGACTTGGTGTCTGCAAGAAGAAATATCTTATAAAATTGTGCTGCATAGGTCTTATGAAGTTATGTTTGATCCTGTCTTGGCCCTGAGATAATATAACTTAATTCTGAGTTCGGAAAAATGATGAATGGGCCCCATGGAATATACCACATTTGAAAGTGAAAGTGAAAGTTGCTCAGTCATGTCCAACTCTTTGCAACCCCATGGACTGTAGTCCATGGAATTCTCCAGGCCAGAATACTGGAGTGAGTAGCCTTTTCCTTCTTCAGTGGATCTTCCCGACCCAGGAATCAAACCAGGGTCTCCTTCATTGCAGGTGGATTCTTTACCAATTGAGCTATCAGGGAAGCCTGATAAATTAAATACCACCTTTGCAGTGGCCCAAATAATTACTTAATACATTTTTTGAAAATTTTGGAGCCTTATGAATGGACTGGGATTGGCTTGGTAGTTTGGGAGAAGAAATCTCAGAGGTTAAGGTACTCTCTGAATTTGGTACTGTTGTTATTATATTTATATCATAATAAAATGGCTATATTAATAGCGCAGTGTTTCAAACAAAATATAGAATTCCGAATGTTCAGAATTTTGTGATGAAACAAACCCAACACCAAGGGGCTCAATGGAGCCTTTGCTTTTTACACCAAGATTACTAGTTTCCTAAAAGAACATTCTATTGCAAAAGTAGTGAGTGGCCGTAACAGAAGAAAAATGAAGTGAGGGAATATTTCATAAGAATAAAATCTGAACAGAAACTAACTTCTAAAATTAAAATTATACTGCCAAAGACTGTATGTCTAATTATTTATCATCAGAGTAGCCTGAATCCTTTCCACTTTAGGGTCCGTCAGTCCAAATATATATACTAAATGTACATTATAAGTTTTGTGAAAGCTTTTAAAAATCCATTTAAAGTTATTGTAAAATTATCGATGAAGATAAGTGAGTTCTATAAAAAAACAACACATTCAGCTATCATTTAGGAACAGATATTGACTGAGTGCTTTATTTGGGCCAGATCCTGGACTAGGTGCAAACTTTAGATTAAATATTGGGCTTTTGGGTTCAATAACACTATTTCATAATCTGATACTATTGGACTACAAAATATTGAGTGACTCTTCTTGAATTAAGTATTTCTATAATTATTTACCTCTGAGCCACAAGGCTTCTCACTTAGCCACTGAGCATGCATGCATGCATAATCATTAGTATCAAATATATTGTTTTCTAAATAGGACTAATATATGAGTTTTTAACATTTTATATTGCCTCTGTATTTTTAATTGAAGGAAATTCTTTGGCCTTTTACTTTTAAAACTAAATAAAGCTAAAGTACAAATACACTCAGCAGTTTACTGCTGTCAAATTTTTCAAGTCAGGTAACTTTGATTCATTTTCTTTAATAAATGAGGACGAAAGGCTAAAAGACTGCTAAGTGTGTGGGTGTTAGTCGCTCAGTCATGTTCAATTCTTTGAGACTGTGAACTGTAGCCCACCAGGCTCCTCTGTCCATGGGATTCTCCAGGTAAGAATACTGGAGTGGGAAGCCATTTCCTTCTCCAGAGGATCTTCCCAACCCAGGGATCGAACCCAAGTCTCCTGTACTCCAGGCAGATTCTTTACCATCTGAGCCACCTGGGAAGCCCAAAAGACTAAATTACTAACTAAACATGTCCTAAAAAAGAAAATGATAAATTTGAGAATATAAAATATCCTTGACTCTGAGTACCCCATGGAAGCTGAAAAACTCACAGTGGTTTGTAGATGGTGATAATCACCATAATGGGATTTTTCTTGGCAGCTCTAAGAATGTATTATTGACCATGGTAGCTATATACTGTTAATAAAGGGGAAAATTGAAAGAATACCCCCACAAAAAGCCAATCTCATCAAGAGATAACATTTTCAAGTATTAAGTACAAAAATTTGAGCTGGAAATGTCCCCATTTTCCAAGAGGACACTTGAGCTGAGCCAGCACCTAGCACTGACCTTCACGTGACCCTGTGCATGACCTTAAGGCCTCCAGATCTGTTTCTTCATTCTTAAAATGAGGACAGTGATCTTCTCTGCCCCAGACACAAGGGTCAGTTAGAAGGTAAGATTATCTGTATGCAAGCATTTTATAGAGCGAAGGACATTTTTTCCCTTTCTCATCATTATGATTCCCCTGACTCATTTCCCATTATGCCTCTGAAGGTGGATGGCACCTCAGGAAGCCTGACATTCCAGGGGAGTTGTCACTGGCTTGGTTTCTGCTGGTGCTTGGATAACCTTGCTGACTCCTGTGTGGAAGGACAGACGTGGGTCAGACAGGCTCTGGGCTGCTTTTTCTGGTCCCCTCACTGGTCCTGCCTTGTTCTTAGAACTGAGTAACCTCTGAGCATTCGTACAAGTGCAGGAAGATACAGGTACCTCACTGTGTCCACCGTCACACACGGACACGTTCCGACTCTCACACTTCATTCATAGTTTAGAGTGTTGCCTTGAATTAAGGCAGAGCGAAGCAAGAGGAATAGGTCATGGTCTGTACATAGAGGCTCCGATAACAGCGTGTTCTCATCAAGGCTGCCCAGCTCTGCTGTGCTGCGCCGTTTGCACCGATGAGCTCAGAAGAAGGTTTTTGCTCTGAAGTATGTCCGTTAAACATAGTAATTATTTCTCTTGGAAGGGAGAAAGGCAGTGAGTAAGGAGCACATGCTCACTCACCAACATTACAGTCTGTGCTCCTTGATCACAACAATAGATGTGGGCTGATTTCCTATTCTCAGGCAATCAGGGGCAGGGGGAGAGAGAGCCATTAGTGGGCTGCCCTCCCTGGCCTTCAGCTAAATTTATTGGTCCTTTCCCCCTCCTGCCTTTCTTTCAGTATAAGAGAGAAGGGAATAGAGTAGCTCTCCATTAAAAATAATAGTAACAGAAGAAGAAGAGAAGGAAAGAAAACAGGTGCATGGTCAGAGCTGTCTAACAAAGGGCTTTAATTGATGGTGACAACAGCTTTCTTAGCCTGGCAGATCTTTGGCTTGTCCCACCCATTGGCGTCAGCAAATGGGAATATAACTTACTAAAGGTATTCATGTCAGAAATATTGTCCCACCCCTGGGTGTCAACAAATGGGAAAATAACTTATTAAAGGTATTCATATCCGAAATAGAGTCAATAAATGTTTGTCAAGCTATTAGTACTGAATATTGCTTAAAATCATTTTTATTCTCTTAATATTTTTCAAAATTCCAAAATAATAAAGGCACAGATGCAATCTAATCCATTTTGGCAGTAGCTTTCCTCTGTGCAGATAAAGCATCACCACCAAATGACAATCAGCAGATTTCAAATACATAGTTTTGCTATGTCAAAAGATGTCCTACCGAAAGAAAAGATGTAAATCAGAAATATGGAAAGCTCAATTCAATGTCATCCCACATAAATGTCTCTCAGGCTGTGCAAATGAGTACCAGTAAGTACAGTTTGAGGAAACTTGGATAAAAGAACATTACTTCTCAACAATTGGTATTGAAAATAAAGCTACTGACAACTAGAGTCATTTGGGGAGATTGGATGTTCTCTTGTTATAAGTTTTGGAGTGTTTTCTATCACTTGGGGAAACCTTAGAGGTGTTTTTCAACAGTGCTGTGTAAGATGAATTCCTCCTAACAGTCTATCTTATTGTTATTACAGACGAGTTCAGCTTGAGTAGTCAAGGAGGGAATATAACTGCTAATGGTACTTGGTGCTAATGGGTAGTCGAGCAGCTTAGGTGACCATAAAAAGTTAGGAAAGGTGTGGGACTGGCCACAGTTAATCTCAAGTAGAACCCAAATAAAGACAAACATCATAAGCGTAAATCATGGCATCCTCTAGGTGATTCAAAGAGAGACAAGTTGAGAATTATTTTTGTTGAATTCTTTTAACCAGAAGATGGAAATTTCCCATATAATCAAGTTCTTAATGTAGTTGATTGATAATAGATCTATGTCATGACACTGTCCACATCTAATGGTCAACTCTGTGAACTTTCTAAATTTACTACTAAAGGCTGACATCAAGCTATAGATAAAAAGGAAATCAATATTCTGTAAGTTTTTATGAATGCATTATGCAAAGGCAGCATCTTTTCTTTTTCCGTGAAATTTGATGCATATAAATTAGTCTATTTTTAATTTATTTATACTCAAATGAACCTATTATTCAACTTAAGAAATAGAAGTTTACTAATAATGTTGAGTTTGTCTGAAAGTTCCTCCCCTCATCCTTTCCCTCCACTCCAGCTCATTGCTATACTGAGGTTTTAATTTAAAAACAAACAAACAAACAAAAAATAAATAAATAAAAATAAACGAACAAACTGTATTTAACCTGTCACTCATTTCATTTTTTTTAATGATTTTCCACATATGAATGCATTCCTAAATGCTATATTGTTTGGTTCTGTCTTTATAAAATATGTTATACTCTATGTATTATTTTGTTACTTATTTTTAAAATTCAGTTGTTTTAT
This sequence comes from Cervus elaphus, assembly GCF_910594005.1. Lineage (NCBI taxonomy): Eukaryota > Metazoa > Chordata > Mammalia > Artiodactyla > Cervidae > Cervus > Cervus elaphus. The sequence continues at coordinate 31,613,493 of NC_057840.1, forward strand.
CTGCATTGCACAAACACATAGGAGGCAAATAGTACCACAAGTGTTGATATATAAAAAAGTCAGTTCCGATCCAAAATCTACTTCTGATTTTAGCCTTTTTAATGGATTTTTAAAATATGTACATATATATCCTTAAAGAAAATGTTTATATTGTTTCTAATAGGTGTTTCAGTTTTAGAAAAATACCTCTTTTCTTCCCACTTTGAAATATCAGAATCTAGTTCTTTCTTAGACATCCCTTCTCCCCACACACATACTCACACTTCTCATTTTCTCCATCTTCCCAATAATCACACACCATATTTTGGTTATATCATTAGTCACAGTTTACATAACTGTGACTATGTGAACAGTATTCACAGCCTGGACATATGATACCTATGATTACTTTTTGTTTCCTGTGAAATGTTGGGTTTTCCTTTGGGTTAATAATTAGCTTATTTTTTTATTCATTTAGTTTTTGATGGGCCCCTCATGAATTCAACTTCCAAATTTTCCCCAGTTGTATTAATCTCCTTTCAAAGTGTTCAGATATATTAGTCTATTCTTTTTACCTTCTTTAAGAAACTTTCTGACCTGTTCTAATCTGGGTTGTCAGCGCTGTCATTAGAGAATTCATTCTAGGGGTTGACTGCCTTTGCTTCTCTGTTGCAGCCGATCTCCTGTTTCCTGGGCTCCAGGGTTTCCTTTCTCTGGGTTTAAACCCTTGTTTTGGTGGAGCACAGTAGCTTTGTGAGAGTTCTAGCAGCCAAAGTGCCAGCAGCTTTGTGAGAAAGGATGCATGAATGATACATTTCTGATACATGAACATCCAAAAGTATCTTTATTGACTCCTGTAGGTGTAGATCGGAAATTACCTTCCTTTAGAATTTTGAAAACATCAACTTCCAGTCTTGCTATTGAAAAGTCTAAAGCCTTTCTGTGTCTTGATCCATTATATGAAAGCTCTATTTTTCTTTCTGCACGATTGTAAAATCTACTTCTTGTTGCAAATGATCTGAAATTTCATGACAATGTGCCATTCCAAGATAGGGGCTGTTTTCATCCATTCTGCTGGGTACTTATTGAATCTTTCAATTTGGAAAATCATGTTCAGTTCTGAAGAATTCCCCTTCAACTATTCATTAATAGCTTTCCTCTGTTTAATTTCTCTGTTCTCTTCTTATGGGATGGTTGGCCTTCAAATGTTGGATCTCCTGGTATAATCCTTGTGTTTTCTCATTTGTTCCTCCTATGTCCATCACTTTGTCATAGTCTCTGTTTTCTGGGAGTTTTATTCAACTTTATCTTCTTATCCTTCTATTTAGTTTTTCATTTCTGCCATCAAGCTTTTACTTTTTCCAAGAAATCATTTTTTCTTAGAGTTTTTCTTTTGTATAACATCCTGTTATTTAATAGATACAGTTCTTTGTAAACTCGAATATTTCAAAGTTTTCTTTTTCTAACATATTCTTTACATGCTCCAAGTTGTTTTGCTTTTCTTTTTGTCACAATGATCTTTGTTTTTCACATTTAATGCTTTCCTCAAAGCCTGGAGAGTCTTTTCTGCCTGTTTATGTTTGAGAGTGGTGTGCTAAATACCATACTGGAATACCAGTTTTATATGTTAGAAAAATATTTTCCCAAGTTCATGATTTGTCTTTTCATCTTCTTTATGCTCTAATTCCATGAACAGACTTTCTTAATTTTAATATAGTACATTTCAGTGTTTTTCCTTTGGGTTTTTTGCCTTTTCATTTCATGTTTAATAAATCCCTCTTGATCATAAAGATATTTTCCTCTAATTTCTTTTAAAAATCTCATACTAATAGTTGTCCTTTTCACTTTTAAAATCTGTAATTCACCTGAACTTAGTAGTGAAAGATAGACATACAATTGCATTTTTTTCCCATGGATAAACAACTGCACCAGCACCATTTTTTGAAAAGTCTATTCTTTCCTCCCTGATAACAGGCAAAAATGTCACAAGTCAAGTTTGTGGTTGTATCCGTTTGGGGGCTACCTATTCTCTTTCATTGTTCTAATTGCCAATTTCTTTGTCAAAACTATATTGTTCAATAACAAGACTTGATAGGATAGGCTTTCCTATCTTATTACTTATCTAGAATAGAATTATTAAAATAAAAGGGGATAAGCCACTCCTAATGTTAAGGAAATGATTAATTTGACTTCCATCCTCATTCATTGATTCATCAAAAAGGTATTAAACTATGTTTTAGACAAGCTCTGGAAATTGAAACATAAATGAGACACAATTCCTGCCCTAAAGGAATGAGTAACCTAGGAAGGAAGACTGATAAAGAATTACACTTCAATTCTGTTATAAGTAAGAAAAAAGTATGCATAAGATACTGCATGCACAAAGGAGAAGAAAGTAATTATGCTCAGAAATAGTGAAGAAGGTCTTGACAGGTTTAACCAGTAAAAGGTTGAATCACCTTGGTCTTAAAAGACAAGTTGACATTCAATAGGAGAGGGGAGAAGGAATTACGGGCAGAGGCAACTCCACAGAGACGTGAAAGTACATGATATGTTTCAAAATAAAGGGTCAGGGAAAGGAGGAGATCAGTTTAGAAAGGAGGTTAAGGCCAAATGGAGAAAGACCTTGTCTGCCTCACTGAGACGCTTTAACTTTACCTTATAGAAGAGGTAGACTCAGAGGATTTGAAGTAGGAAGGTAATATCACTTTTACTGTGCATTCGGCAGCATAAAAACCAGAGCTTAGTGGAGGGTTGGGCAGGTTCTATATATGGAAAGTCCAGTTCAGTTGCCTTGTCCATGGGAGAGATGCTGACGTCTGAACTCAGGCAGGAGAGAAGGAAATGGATATCAGATAAGGACCAGTCAGGAGACATCCAAAGGAGAAATAACAGGACGTAGTGAAAGTGGTTGTGGATGGAAGGGGAAGGGTGACGTAGATGATGGCAACGTTTTGAACTTGGAGAACTAAGTGGAGAGGGACATCACGTGCTCACCTTTGGAAACAGAAGTTGCTATGCTGGAGGAATGTGGCAGGAGGAGAGGGATAATCCATGACTTTAAATTTGATCATGTCAAGTTTAAGGGCCTGCAGGACATCTCAGTGGAAAGATAGGGAGGCAGTTGGAGCTTGAGAGTTATCCCCCATCAAAACTCTAAACATGCTTGGTGTTTTTCTCCTTTCCGAGATAATCTGGATCCTCAAATATACTAAAACTTTTTCCATACCCCACAGTTGTTAAATACAGATTTTCCAAATGCATATAGAGGTTCAGAGTAGTCATCCTCTATGCATTTTCAGCCTTAAGACATAGATAGGACAATAACTTACTCCACTTTTCACGGGGAGAATGGTTGCTCAATGACTCCCTGGGGACTTAGTAATAATGAATTTGAAGATGTCATGCCATGGGAAAGCATCTCCCTGATGGGTACATCCAATTGCTCAACTCTTACCAAATCTCTGCCACCATGCCAGGAAAAGAGGAGTCACTTAATCCTTCACCTTGCACCTTACCTGCTGCAAAGGTTCTACCAGCATCCTTTAGAGAAGACGTCACCAACTCCAAGACCATGGACCTGGTATACCAGTCCATGGTCTGTTAGGAGCCAGGCAGCACAGCAGGACATGAGCGGTGGGCAAGTGAAGCCTCATCTGTATTTATAACTGCTCCCCATCACTCGCATTGCTGCCTGAGCTCAACCGCCTATCAGATCAGCAGTGGCATTAGATTATCATAGAACACAACACACTTCAGGTGTTCACTGTCTCCCACCACTTCCCAGATAGGACAGTCTAATTGCAGAAAAACAAGCTCAAAGCCCTCACTGATTCTGCATTATGGTGAGTTGTAAAATTATTTCATTATATATCACAACAAAATATTAATATAAATAAAGTGCACAATAAATTTAATGTGCTTGAATCATCCTGAAACCATCCCCCAAAAAACCTGGTCCCTCGTGCCAAAAAAGGTTGGGGATCAACCCACAGTATTTTAGGAGCCCAGAATTAATCATGGAGAGAATGATATTGCCATAACAAAGAGCACTTGGGGTGCAGTAAGTGGAAAGCTTTTGTGTATTTAAATCATAGGCTATTGATAAGCATGTCTATCTGTCTATCTTGTGATTAGAGTGTGAAAATTATATTTCCAGAGTAAAGTAGAATAATTAAAAGTAAAAGAGGCTGATTTCTAGCTACTTATAAATGCTTAAATATATAATGTTTCCTTCATTTCATGAAATACCAATGGTACTTTTTTAATGATTGCCATTAATATTACATTTTTAAAGTGCACTGACATCCTACAGAAATTAATTAGACAGTCGTTGCCCTTGCCTTAGACACAGACTTCAGATGTGATGTGTGAATTTACCATTCACCACCTCAGACGTGAAACTGATCAATGCTGTGCCACACATACAACAAATTTTAAGTTATAATGTGTGGGGTGGTTACTACAAATTTAGGTCAAATCTCCCTGCGGCAAACACTGAGGGTGTGTCTGTCATCTTAGGGTGTGAGAGTTTAAAATATCCATGTTGTTTGACATAAGCGACCCATCGCTGAATATTATAAATCCTTTTCCTATGCCATTATTTACACTGGGATATATTGGTTCATATGTAATTTGACTTACAACTCCAAGAGAGACAAAACCAGAAAACACAAAGATGTAACTGTAGGCTGAACACATTTCTATCCATCACACTCTATTTTAGGCTTATTCCTAATCAAATCACCAAAAGGACAAAATGTTATGCAAAGAGATCAGGACACCTACTCTTTAAAAATGTTGATTGATGCTTCCCCCTAAAACAAGCCTTTTTCTCCAAGTTTGACTGCTAAGAAGTACACGAGTGCTCTGAGATTAGACAACAGTGAGTCATATTGAAACTTTGCCCTTGTTTTTTGAGTTTGATGAGCAGTTGATCAGGAGCAGTGGGCGTTTTAAGAAATTCTTCCCAAGCAATTCCCAGCAAATTTAGTGCTGGGCTCTGCCCTCTTGCAGCAGCTTCGCTCACGTCTCCAAAATAGTGCCTCCGACCTAGCATTGTGATGGATATGTTAATGCACATATGTGGGTGTGTTAATGTCCATCCTCCAGCTCCTGCATCAGTGCTTCCTCAGCGTCAGGGTAGCACCCCGCTCCCCAGTGAACATCCCAGAGGTGCTCAATGCTGGTCCACCCACACTGACTCACCTGCTATTCAACCAGACTGTTACAGGTTGAATTGTGGCCCTTCAAAATGCTTGTTGAAGTCCTAACCTCCAGGACATTAGAATGTGACCCTACTTGGAAATAAGGTTATTGCTAATGCAGTTAGTAGGTAGGACGAAGTCATGCTGGAGTAGCAGGATGGGGCCCTAATCCAAAGTGACTGGTGTTCTTATAAAAAGGAGAAATTTGGACACAGGTACACTGGCAGGGAGAATACCACGGGAACACAAAGGCAGAGATCAGTGATGTCCCAAAAAGTCAAGAATCCCAAAGGTGGCCAGCCAAACACCAGAAAGCTAGGAGACAGGCGTGGAACTTACTCTCCCTATGTCCTCATAAGAAATTACCCCTGCTGACCTTGATCTCAGACTTCTCTCCTCCAGAACTGAGACAATGAATTTCTGTTATTTAAGCTAACCAGTTTGTGGTTCTTTGTCATGGCGACCCTCACAAATTAACACATACCCTATATCACAGAAAAGAAATAGGAGAATGACAAGGTTATTATTATCAGTTCATAAGAACAGAAATGACAGCTTTCTAACAGAGAAAAATTAATCATTTTTAGATTATTCACTTTATAGCCTTCTGATTTTTAAACTTGTAATTGCCATATGTGGTAATAGAAAGTGGAGTGAGAAAAGGTCTGATGGAAATGTGGTCTAAAATGAGTGATGTGTATTACACTGATGGATGGTTGATGGATATATTTGAGAGAATGAGGCCCTGTTATAGTAAAACAGGCTCAGAGCTATACATAATCTAAACATATTGGTACCAAGGGCCCAATACATAAAGCTTCTGCTTTGGTATTAAACTGATGCATGTGTAATAAAGATACTAAAGACAAATGTGCACAAATAATCATAGCCCAGTTTTCTATTAATAAAGAGAAGATGCATGGCCTTGCATATTTTGCTCCCACATAACTACGATCACAATTGAATATGAAATATCAAGACTACCAGAAGGTGAAATTGAAAATAGAATACTCTCTACTCTGGAGGCTCAGGAGAGAAGGATGGAAAGAGTACACGTTTTAGAGTCAGATAGATTTGGGTTATCACCCTAGTTCTGTTCCCTCCTAGTTCCATGACCCTAAGCAAGATATTTAACCCTCTAGGATTCTGTTTCATAACCTGGAGAATGGGGGTAATATCAGCTTCCCAGAGAACTGACCTGAGGATCAGGTGAGATTATATCCAGCACAGTGCCTGGTAATATGCTCAGTGATAGTGTTCAATGAATAGTAGCTGTAAATTTCCTATCTGTCCTTGCTATTGCTGGATGTGACAACTCTGCAGTCTGACACAAATCATTTTGGCAATCCCGGACCAGGAGGTCCATTTATTGGAGGGTAAATGGTAATGACCATGGTGAGGTCTGGCAGAATCACTGAAGTTGCTACTAACCTTTCGCATTTTTTGTCCTTCTTTTCTTTTCTCTTTTATATTTATTTATTTGTTTTGCTGCATGGGTCTTCATTGTGGCACACAGGATTCTTGATCTTTGTTGAGGCATGTGGGATCTAGCTCCCTGACCAGGGACCAAACCCAGGCCCCCTGCATTGGAAGCATGGGGTCTAGCCACTGGACCACCAGGGAAGTCCCATCCTCCTTCTTTTCTTAACCACAAAGAGTACCCGAATTGGGATCTGAAGCCCTGGAGAATATTGGCATAGTGTGTGTGCACTTGGATTGGAATGATCTCTATCTAAAGATAATCCAGGTGAATCCCCAGCCACCCAAAATATCTTCTTCTAAAGGACAAATTAAAAATAAAATAGTCTCTGTATTAAAGAAAAGGTGATTAGGAGATAACGGTAAAGAAAATTGAGACTGCACAGCAGGCTCTCCTTAACTTCAAGGCACTCTTTCTTTATCTCACTGGAATATAAGTGATGCTTTCAAGTTGATTCCAATCAGTGTAGCTTTTGTGTACAGCCTCTGAAGGAGGTGGGCAGAGAGACCGTGAAATAAGAAGCAGGGAAAAGGCCTCTGGGAGCAAAGTGTATTTTCTGACCATTTCCAGTGCATCCCTGGGCAGCCTTTTTCTGCAGGGGAAATCATTCTGCTCCACTTTGATTTCCCATCAGCAGGCTGGAAATTATCCCAGGTAGTTTGGGGTTTAAAATAACAATTTTATGGAGAAGGAACCAGCCAACCAACTCATGTGATGTCAAAGCACTGCTTACCGATGGGCTGTGTAGTGAAGCTTCTGTCACAAGTCCTCACCAGCCCTAGAGGTTTAGCCACCTTGGTATTTGAACTCTGTAAGTTCAGCATTGCCATGTGTTTTCCTGAAAAGAGGTTAACATTTTCTGATTTGAATTTAGTGAATTACTCCAGGTAATATTCATCTGCCCCTTTCTGCTGACCCTCTCTACCTCCATGTTCCCTGTTGTAGTTGCCCATTAATCAGCCTTGAGTTTGCCAATAGGAAAAGCCATCCACAGGGCTATGAATTTGAGGGGATTAGGACAAATTAGCCTGGTGACATGCAGTGACAGGCTCAGGTTATGTGGCAAGCCTGGAATGCACAATATGGTGGGTGGACAGACATCCTTTAGCAAAGGGCTACAGCAAAACTGTTGATGCGTGATGTCCATTTGTCTTGAACAGAGAGCTACAAAATGAAATCTGAGCAGCTTCTTCCCTAATAGATAAAACATATTCATGATTTTGATAGCGTCTACATTTCACAAAAAACAATTAGACAGTTTAAAAGCTAGATGGGACCTTAAGCTTATATAACTTTTTGCTGTTGCTATTCAGTCGCTCACTTGTGTCTGACTCTTTGTGACAACATGGACACACCAGGCTTCCCTGTCCTTCGCTATCTCACGGAGTTTGCTCAAACTCATGTCCATTAAGTCGATGATGCCATCCAACCATCTCATCCTCTCTCATCCCCTTCTCCTACTGCCCTCCATGTTTCCCAGCATCAGGGTCTTTTCCAATGAGTCAGCTCTTCACATTAGGTGGCCGAAGGATTGGAGCTTCAGCATCAGTTCTTCCAGTGAATATTCAGAGTTGATTTCCCTTAGGATTGACTGGTTTGATCTCCTTGCAGTCCAAGGGACTCTCAAGAATCTTCTCCAGCACCACAGTTCAAAAGCATCAATTCTTTGGCACTCAGCCTTCTTTATGGTCCCGCTTTCACATCTATACATGACTATTGGAAAAACCATAGCTTTGACTATATCTAACCTAAGTCCCTCATTTTACAGATGTATAAACTGAAATACACACTGGGAAAGTTACCATGTGTGATGTCACACAGAACTAAAACCCAGTTCTCTTTCCTAACTTAGGAAATTGATCCAGGTTATCCATGCAGGGCATGGATAATTTGAAGCATGCCTAGATTCTAACTTTGCTTGCAAATAATTTCCATCCAGTTGCCCAGGGAGAGAGAAGGTCCAGACTTAATGGAGCAGCTCAGGGCTCTGCCTCAGCCTCTTTCTTACTTTGCCTGGAACAGGGCACTTGCTCGGTACCAAAGAGCTTCAGAGTTCTTGCCTCCCCTAAACAGGGACTTCGGGTTCAGGCTCTGTCTTCACCTGCTGGAACCTGAGCTGCCCGTCATCCCCAGCACCTAGCACACCTTGGAGGGGGAATTCTTGATTCCTAGAAAACTGGCTCGTGGTTGTTTCTCTAGCTGAATAGCAAGTGGTAATCTAAATGGGCAAAGAGAAAAGAGATTGAAATGACAGAGGTCCAGCTGCGGAAAAGGAAGTGCCCTTCTGGCAAGCAGCTGTCTTAGTTCATTCAGGCTGCTATAGAGAGCACCGGTGTCTGGGGCCTTCAACAACAGACATTGATGTCTTACATTTGTGCAGCCTGGAAGTTTAAGATCAGAGTGTCAGCCTGGTTGCTTTCTGAGTGAGGGCCCTCCTGGTTCACAGATGACCATCTTCTCCTTGTATCCTCACGTGGTGGAGAGAACGGAAGCTCTGGTGTCCTCCTCTTCTTATAAGGATGCTAATCCCATCGTGGGAATTCCGCCCTCATGACCTCATCTAAGCCTGCTCTGCTGTGCTATTTCACTTTGGTTGTGTCCAACTCTTTGCAACCCTATGAACTGTAGCTCTTCTGCCCAAGGGATTCTCCAGCAAGAATACTGGAATGGGTTGCTGTGCTCTCTTCCAGGGGATTTTCCTGACCCTGGAATCAAACCTGCATCTCTTTATGTCTCCTGAATTGGCAAGTGGGTTGTTTTTTGTTTGTTTTTTTTTTTTACCACTTGTAAAGCCCTTCATCTAAACTAATCACCTCCAAAAACCCCCCACCTCCAAACATCCTCCCACTGGGGATTATGGTTTCACCACACGAAATTTGGGGGGACACAAACAGGCATAGCAACAATTTACAGGCAGCATTGTGAAACTTTCTTCCCTGAAGACTTTGAAAAGGAGTTTATTGCTAGCATTTATTTGTCTTGATTTTGAAAGTAAAATTCTACCTGAAGTTGGAGGATGGAAGAGATGACACCCTTGGGGACTTCCTTGGGGGTCCAGTGGTTGAGAATCCACCTTCCAATGCAGGGGCTGCTGCTGCAGGGGACGTGGGTTCGAGCCCTGGTCAGGGAACTAAAATCCCACATGCCCAGGGACAACTAGACCCCAGCAAGCCGCAACTGCTGAGCCCGCCTGTCGCAACCAAGATCTCATGTACTGCAACTGAGACCCAGGGCAGCCAAAAGTAAATAAATATTTAAAAGATGGGCTTCCCTGGTGGTCCAGTGGTTAAGAATCCAGCTTACAATGCAGGGGACACCAGTTTGATCCCTGGTCCAGGGAGATTCCACATGCCGAGGGGCAGTTAAACCCATGGGCCACAACTACTGAAGCCCTTGCTCTAGAGGCCATGCTCTGCAAAAAGAGAAGCCACTGCAATGAGAAGCCTGTGCACCACAACTAGAGAAAGTCCACGCTCAGTAACAAAGACTCAGTACAGCCAAAAATAAATAGATTAATTAATTTATAAATATATATAAGCATATATTTATATATTAATATTTATATAAATTATATTTATTAAATATACAATTATATATAAAATATAGTATATAATTATATATATATAACAAAACAGATAACACCCTTAAGTTCTTGCCAAACTTGAGATTGAATTTCTCTCATGTTAAAGAGTAAGATGGCTGTGGGGGACGGGGGGCAGTGTCCCCTTGGGACCACCACCAGCTGTGGAGGAAGGCCCCAGTTTAGGACATCGGGACTGGTGGAGAATGTCGCCAGCTCTTCCTGTCCTCTCTCCCTATCTGGAAATTCTGGCTGCCGATTTCAGGTTTCTCCGAGGTGGGGGCCACTGTTTTTCACTAAGCTGACTTGGGGCACATGATCAATCAATCACATGCACGGACATCCTTAGCGCCCCTCCATCCTCTCTAGTCTCATGGCAGTCCGTGTTACTGGACCTCTGCTCATTTCACTCTGCAATGTAGAATCACTTATTTACATGTCTGTCTCCTAGGAGACAGGAAAGCCTTTGAGGATAGAAATGATACGATAATAGTTCGTGGATCGCAACCTTTGCTTACTACCTGCCGTCCTTTGTGTGATTTCACTTCTGGAGAAAGAAATTCAATTCAAATATTTTCAGGATATGAATGGAATTTTTTATTATACTCTTATACCGTTTGACTTTAAATATTTCTTAGAATGCCATGCTGCAATCCATGGGGTCACAAAGAGTCTGACTGAACAAGAGAACACAACTCTCCTATCCCCCTGCCCAAAATTTCATGAAATTTTTTGCATGGGTGGGGGGAGGGTGAATTGTGACATTTATTGCTGGAAGAAGTAGTCACCAGGATGTTGGGAAACTAGGAACTTTCTTATATGTCTATTCTATGCTCACATCTTTGCGAGCCAACATGCTACTTCCCATGGAGGCCACGTTGCAGCATGAAAACCATTCCAGCCGCAACTTGCTTGGAGCTGGCTCATTTGCAGCTCTCTGTCTCCCTGTGTGTGGCCTTGGACTTGTGTAACCCTGACAGTGACCGCTTTTCTTACATTTTACACCCAGGGCAGGTACCTCACCTGCCCACCCTAGTCTCAGACCTGACCTGTGTTCATTTACAGTTCATATGAAGCCATCTATCCTTTTCTCATACTGCCTCTCAGCATCATCCCATCGTCTGCAGCACTGGTGCTCCAAGTGTGGTCCCAGACCTGCAGAGCCAGCATCACCTGGGAATTGTTGGAAATTCAGTTTCTCACAGCTCAGCTCAGACCTGCTAGAAACTCTGGGGGTGGAGACCAGCCATCTGTGTTCCCCTCCCGGAGATTCTGATGCAAGCTGAACTTTGAGAAGGGGAGAGGTGGGTGTTGATTGTTTGAACAGTTAGTCCAGTTTCTGTAAATGAATCTCCTGCAGTTCCTGCCTCCCACTGCCTCAAGCCTCCCACAGACTGTGGTCTGCAAACAGCTGGAAGCAGGGCCTCCCTGCCCGGGCCTGGTTCAGGTTCCTGGAATATGATGGCACCACCATCAGTACCAGAGCCCCAAGCTTCCACATATCTGGGAGGGAGGTCCAGATATATAAAGAATAATGAGGAGAAAAAAACACAACACACACACACACAAAGAAGTTTAGCCTTAAAAGGAGACTGGAGATGGACATGATGATTTCGGATATCTTAAGGACCATGATGTAGAAGACTTAACAATTATTTTTTATTTATACGTTAGGAGCAGGAACAATAAGTAGAAGTTACAGGGACCAGTTTGTGCTGAGTAATAAAGAAGAGCTTCCTGATACATAATCACAGGTTTACACACAGAATGGGCTGCCTGTAGCCATAATAGTTCACCATCGTTGCTTGTGTTTGGGCAGAGGCCACAGGACTCTTACCAAAGCTAGAATAGAGCTGCTTCATGATAAGGCAAGGGTTGCCCTGGGTCACCTTCAGGTTTCTCCTGACATTCTGTAACCTTAGTGCCTTATAGATAATAGGCACGAAGGAAAGAAGGAAAGGGAGAGGGAAGAAAGGAATAACCCCCCCAAATTGTTTATGATTATTGTATTTGTTTATAATTTGATGTTATTTTTGATGTTACAAGTATAACATCAAGTTCACCTTCCTGTTACGTATTGTGTTGATATGGTGTCACTTTTTATAGTTACTAGGCATCTGTGAGCCAACGTAGAATAAGACTGAGAGAAGCAAAGAGGTGATCCATTGATTTCTGCAGCATGTGTGATGTGCCCTTGCGCCAGGCGCCGGCAAAATAGGTGGTGAGGAGGCAGGAAAGACTTAATATGTGGTTTCTGCACTGAGATTTTCAGGTTGTTTTGAGACACAACCCAGTAGATGGATCCCTCCCCCAAAAAAGAGGCCCCAAATGGATGAGAACTTAGGGGAGTTCTGGGTTCAGAAAGGTTTGATGGTTAACCTCAAGTGTGTGTGCGTGCTAAGTCGCTTCAGTCATGTCCGATTCTTTGTGACCCTGTGACTGTAACCGAGCAGGCTCCACTGTCCATGGGATTCTCCAGGCAAGAATTCTAGAGTGGGTTGCTGTGCCCTGCTCCAGGGGATCTTCCCAACCCAGGGATCAAATCCACAACTCTTAAGTTTCCTGCATTAGCAGTGTGGTTTTTTACCACTAGCGCCACCTGGAAAATCAAGGCAGAATATTAAATTCACTAACTAAACTAAATTGCTAATTCCTATCACACTGCAGAAAGCATTGCTTTTAAACATTCATGTTTTAAAAAAACAAAGAAGGAAAAGTAGGTTTAAAAAGAAGGGGAAAGAGGAAGTTGTCCAGTACTTTTAAAAATTCGTTGTTATTAAAGGAATAGTCAATATTTTTATCATTACAAGTTGAGGAAGTTAACTAGTGGTCTCCAAAAGCTGTAATTTGTCCTCAAGTTTCCTCCCCAGTTCCTGATGTTTGGGCCACTCCAGACTCTCAGGGAAAAGCACTTTAGGTGTTTAGAAAGTTTGGAAATCAAATGCCAATTCGTCCACAGTGCCAAACACAAACTGTGTTTAAGGATGGTCAAGGTGCCGGTAATAATTGTGTGTGTGTGTTTTAATCTAGCTGGTTAGGAATCTTTTAGCTTCATTTTTAAAAAGCATAAATTCCTGTCTTAAAAGTTGCTTATATGTATATATATGCATACATATATATATTTCATGATGTAGCAATGTCTATTTGTGGAGAGAAGTCAAGGTGATGTGCTGATGAAGCTAATAAACTGGAAATGAATTTTCAGCACCCTACATGAAAATGTCCATTTCACATTCCGCTCACAGCACTGGGTGCTGTGATGCGCTTAGTCCCTCAGTTGTCTCTGACTCTTGCGAGCCCATGGACTGTAGCCCGCCAGATCCCTCTGTCCATGGGGATTCTCCAGACATGAATACTGGAATGGGTTGCCATGCCCTTCTCCAGGGGATCTTCCCAACCTAGGGATCAAACCCAGGTCTCCTGCATTACAGGCAAATTCTTTACCAGCTGAGCTACCAGGGAAGCCCAATTTTTGCGACACCCATGGACTATACAGTCCTTGGGATTCTCCAGCCAATTCTACTGGAGTGGGTAGCCTATCCTTTCTCCAGCGGATCTTCCCGACCCAGGAATCAAACCGGGGTCTCCTGCATTGCATGTGGATTCTTTACCAGCTGGGCTATCAGGGAAGCCCACTCAGAGGACTGAGTGGCATCAAAAAGACTTTAATCTCTGCTGATTCGGAAGCACATCCCAGTCCTTCCCTCCCACCAATCCACCCTTCCGGGCATCAGTCCTCATTGTAGTGTTGTGGTCCAGGAGATTAGCCTGCAACTGTCTGATGTCACCCTGTGACTGCCCTGAAATTGCACTTTTTGAATCACTCCCTGATAACTGTTGGTTGACTTCACATTTGCCCTTTTCCCACCAACGTCCGGTCAGAATCGGGTGGAGAGTAGCCGCCACATAGGGTTGTTCCGGTTGTTGAGATAACATCAGACTGTCTGAGGATAGTCCTTCTGTGATGACTCAGCCAGTGCTCCCTCCACCCTCCCCTGTATGTGCTTGTCATGCCCTGAGCGCTCATGGGAGGCTTGGACCCCAGGCTGCATCACCCAGTCCAGTTCCCGTGAGGCAGGTCCATGACACCATCTTTGTATTCAAAGAACTGCCTCTTTTGCGTGCTTCAACGTTACCTTTAAAAGTCTTTCTTCTCTAACCATGCTATATGTTCTGAGTTTATTAAGAGGGAAAGAATCTAAACATATATGGTAGCCATTCTATCTCTGTTCAGATAATTTACCCAAATAGATTAATTTAAGCAATCCCCTTGTCCACGATTTCCACACGACAAATCATGCTGGGGTAACGGTACATTCAAAGCCAAAAGTGTATTTTTCACAAAGCTGGTGTGAGTCTTCACTTACACCCCCACTGTCTTTCTAGGCGACCAGCTGCGTGAACTGTGCTTCTCCGTCTCTCTCTGCTCCCCTCCTGCCAACATCCCATCCCCGCATCCCTCCATTCTCTTTCCACTCAGAGGCCAGGTGCTTTTTGCCTGCCTTGCTAATCTCGCCTGTATTTATTCCCCTGTCCCTACACCCCTGCTATTATCCCAGCCAGGCCTGTGGTTTTTGGAGCTGAAAAGAACCACCTGGCCCAACCATTTGCTTTTTATAGAAGGAAAATGACCTAAAGAAATGAAGTTAATGATCCAGGCTTTCCGATGAAGGCTTGGCCAGGACCACCCAACTGCCTCTCTCCAGAATGACACGCCACCGAACAGCCAGTTTCTCTCCATTTTCATCCATCCTGCACAGATTCCAGGTGGTTCTTTCTGAAGCATGTTGCTAGACCCCTCCTCAGCTCACCAACCTTCAGTGCCTCCAAAAGACAGGCTAAACTTCAGAACCTAGTGTTCAACATCTGACTTTATTCCCCATCCTCCCTTTTATGTACATTTTGCAACCAAGTCAACTGGGTGTTGGTCCCCAGACACTCCTCACCTGTCCGACATGTGCTCTTAATTCCATACCTGTCAGCATGAAAGAAAGTGAAAATATTAGTTGCTTAGTCGTGTCCGACTCTTTGCAACTGCATGGACTGCAGCCAGAAAGGCTCCTCTGTCCGTGGAATTCTCTAGGCAAGAATACTGGAGTGGATTGCCATTTCTTCTCCAGGGGATCTTTCCAACCCGGGGATCGAACCCAGGTCTCCTTTGTTGCAGGCAGATTCTTTACTGTCTGAGCCACAAGGGAAGCCAAAATCTGGATGCCACCCATTCTTCAGGGCAGATGTTGAGTGTCGTGCTTTCCAAAAGGCCTTCCCTCTTTCCTTCCAGTTGACAGCAATCTCTCCACTACTGTAGTGACCCAGCTTTTCATCCATAACTCCTTCTGTCATTAGCTTGTATAATAATTAGGTGAATACATGCTGATAGTTTCTGTTGGTCTCAAGCTTCCTGAGGACAAGACCCTCGCGTACTGGACTTTTGTATTACCCAAAACTCTGGCACAGAGCATTCCTTCACCTTCAGAAATAAACCAATGTGTTCATATCGTTTCAAGTTATTAACCAGTATAGGTAGAAGGCTATGATTCCTCCAAGCCAAATGTTAATTTTTTATTCATTTTTTTTGTTACATATAGTTGAGGTAAATACCAGTTATTTATTGTTCTGGTACACAGCTTAGCTGTTATGATAAAGGATGTCACCTACTTGAAAGCATTTTAAATTAATTATATTCTTCTGGATTTACTTGACACAAAAATGTAAAACAGCAAATAAATAAAAATTTTCTTCTAGACCAAGTTTCACTCTCCTTTTGACAGCCGCCCCCACCCAGCACCCGCACCCCATGAACACACAAAAGACCACAGTTCTAGAAACTCATCAAACATTTACTGCCATCTTGTGGACGGAGACACCCCTAAAGGAAATGGTCATTCGCTTTCCCAAGCAGCCTCTGCTTCAGTGTTGCATGATTAAACCAAAGGAATTAGCCTCTTCGTTAATTAAAACATTTGCCCAGACAGTGGTTAGTCAAAGCCAGAGAAGCCTTCATTAATTGTTCTTTATCATTACAGAACCCTAAAATGATTGTCAGAAATGTGCATACAAATGATCTTAATTTTTTCATTCCAAATACCCAGGAAGAAGGAGGTGGGGGCTGGGGAGAAGTCAGGAAAAGGTGATTGGGTGAGTCATCTAGGTTTTGCTTCTTGAAGCAAAAAAACTGTAAGGTTGTGTTAATTAATGCAAGAGCATTAGCAATTTGCACCCCAAAGCACACAATTCACTACTGATGACTCCGTAGTCTCCTTACCACATTGCTCCCAAACAAGTTGATATTGAAGCTGAACAAATGCATTTCTCTCCACATGACTATAAAATCAGTATCTCATAGAAGGGGCAACCAGTGGCCCATGTTATGGCCACTCTTGTACTGAAATTCAAATTCGTTCTTAAGAAATGAGCATGAAATAGGGAGAAGGAAATAAAACATTAAACAAGAGTCATTTCAGTTTCAGTGAAAGGAAGGGACCCCATCACTACAAGCCTTTCATTCCTTTGATTTTTACTGGTAAATCAATGATCTCCTATTTCAAATGGCATAGGTGCTCAGAATGTTTTCCTTTTATATTGAATCTAGTCCTTATTCAGCTACTGAGCCAGGCCATATCTGCAATAGGTTCATGCTGTTATTATGTTTCCAGGGTGCTTTATTGCCTTCTGTTTGGTCTGTAATGAAACCCGCATGTGGCATTGAACTCGTCTTAAAGAAATGATTTCTTGTATACACAAAAGTAGACCTGAAGGAGAACCAGGACACTTCAGGCAAAGCTGATTCATTGTGCCACAGCTCTCTGTTGCCGTCGCTGCTCAGGCTGTCTGGGATCAGAATCACTCATGTTTGGTACTTCTTTCTCTCCTTCTTGTCTACCTTTGTTAATCACTCCATAAAAGCTGTCAGATATTAGCTGTCAGACAAGGCCATGCTAGTAAACTGTTACAAAACCACCTGAGAAGTGAGATGCCAGGGCTATAAAGATGATCAGGTGATCAGGAGTTTGCAGTTGCCAGGTGTAAGGCTCATCAGGAGGAAGTAAGTGGTGATGGTCCTGGTAAGGGAGGGGAAAACCACATGCTAGAGGAACTTTGGGCAAGACTAATTGTGAAAGCCTTCTATTAATCTTAACTACTGCGGGCTTCCCAGGGGGCGCTAGTGGTAAAGAACCCACCTGCCAATGCAGGCACTGTAAGAGACGCGGGTTCGATCCTTGGGTCAGGAAGATCCTCTGGAGATGGGCATGGCGACCCACTCCAGCATTCTTGCCTGGAGAATCCCTTGGACAGAGGAGCCTGACAGGCTATGGTCCATAGGGTCACAAAGAGTCGGACACAACTGAAGTGACTTAACATGCACAGTGATCACACCCTGGGCTAAGCAGTGAGAATGGACAAGAGGGGACAGATCCTCAGCTCCTAAAGAGGTAGAAATAACAGCAGTTGGTGACAGAGTCTAGAATCCGAAGGCGCAGTGTTGACAACGATTCCCTGATTTCCAGCTTGGGTGACTATGTAAAGGCCTGGTGCCATTTGAATGAGTAAGGAAATAAAACTTTTGAGAAACAGATGTGAAGGTTGGGGTGATGGGAATCAAGGGTCCAGAAGCCAGAGAAGGAAAGTTTCAAGAAGGTTACCAAAGAGGAGACCTGAAAATATTCCTGGAATTTTGTCATTAGACTATAAACCAGAAGTGGAAAGGGTTTGAGGTTTGAGGAATGAATAGAAACACAGATAAGTAGTTCTGTACATTGGCTGCATGTTACGGTCACCGTAGGATCTATCTGAGCACTGCCAGTGGCCAGGTTGCGTCCCAGTCCAATCAAAGCTCCCCAGGTGACTACAGTGTACAGCTAAAGAGATCCCAACAGTATAGACTCTTCTATGTAGAGGCTATCATAGAAAAGAAACCTGAGAAAAATTAGAGAGTACCATGGGAGGTTGTTTCTAAGATGAGAGAGAAACTAATCTGAGAATAACCTATTTTATTTGAGAATAAACTCATGGGGCAGGGACTTTGCAGGTGGTCCAGTGGTTAAAGAATCTGCCTGCTGATACAGGGGACTTGAATTCAATCCCTGGTCCGGAGGGATCCCACAAGCCTCGGAGCAACTAAGCCTGTTCTCCGTAACCACTGAGCCCATGTTCTAGAACTCGGGAGCCGCAACTGCTGAGACCTCACGCTGTAACTACTGAAGCCCGTGTGCCTAGACCTGTGCTCCACAACAAGAGAAGCCACTGCAATAAGCCTGAGCACAGCATGGAAGAGTAGCCCCCGCTCACCGCAACTAGAGAAGCCCGAGTGAAGCATCCAAGCCCCAGTGCAGTCAAAAAAATAAATAAAATTTTAAAAGAAACCTAATGGACCAAATCCTTGTTGAAATGGAGAAAAAGAAACAGGAAAGGGGATTTCCCTCATAGTCCAGTGGCTAAGACTCTGTGTACCTTGTGCAGGGGGCTCTGGGTTCCATCCCTGGTCCGGGGACTAGGTCCCACATGCCACAACAAAAGATCCTGAGTGCTTCAACTGGGGCACAGCACAGCCAAATAAATAAATAAATTTAAGTAAATCTTTAAAAGGAATTGAGAACAACAAGATTAGCTCTGAACAGAGGAAACATATCTGAAAGTGAAGTTAGCAAGAAAAGATGGGTGTACATACAATTAAGGGGTTTCCAAGGTGGCACTAGTAGTAAAGAGCCCACCTCTCAATGCAGGAGACATAACATACGTGAGTTCGATCCCTGGGTCGGGATGATCCCCTGGAGAAGGGCATGGCAGCCCATGCCAGTATTCTTGCCTGGAGGATCGCAATGGACAGTGGAGCCTGGCTGGCTACAGTCCATAGGGTCGCACATAATTGGACATGACTGAAGTGACTTAGCACATACAATTAAGTTTGTAGATAGAAGGGTGAGAATAATCTTCATTATCAACATGACAGTAATTAAATGCATCCTCAAACAGATCAGTATGAAACGTCTCCCGCTGTGAATAAACAAACTTGTTAAGAAAATATTTCAGGAGACTCTGCAGGAAGGCGAGAATGGGGGTGGTGCAAGATGTGTGGAATCCTGGGTTTTGCTTGTCTGTATTTTCCAAACTCTCTCCCTGCCTCCAGTGTTAAGCTCTTCTTGACGCAGTTCAGACTTTGCAGAGGTAGGTAGAGTTCCCTTTCTATATCCATTACCATTTTGTCTCCTTCAGCACCTTCATTAACAGAGATTGTCCTGATCATGTGACCCTATTAGGTGTCAGGAGAACACATTTGGGCCGTTTTTTGCCCCTTGTACCTTTGTGATCAGACAGAGAACAATGGAATAGATGGAGGAGCTAAACATCCAATGTGTGATGATGTTGGGAGGCAGTGAGCTCATTCAATTTATTCTGTCTTTATTCTGTGTGTGTGCATGTGTGTGTGTGTGTGTGCACACGCACACAGTATTTGCAGAGCCCAGAAGTGTATTTGTCTCTATGTTTTGTCCCCGAACAGTTTTGCCAACCAGGCCACTTGTAGTTCCTTTTAAGGCATTACATTCTGACATGTTGGCTGGTAATATTGCCTAAAAATGTGTCTTCCTTCCAGCTGCCTCCACACTGTTCTCATAGCATCCTCCGTTGTGAAGGATAGGATGCTGTCTTCTGTCCCTTTCCCTTTTCTAACCAGTCAAGCTGCTATGCAACTCACCACATGCAATGTCAGCCCAACAGGCATGACAGGTCTAGGACTATGGACGAAAGGCCAATCTGGCTCCTTCATAAACCGTCTGATTCGCCCGACTTTCACACTCAGAATCATCCCTTGATTGTTTCAGTTCTGTTGAACCTGAACTTGAGAAGTTCAGATCAGAGCAAAGTGGAGCCTCTAGCATTTGAACGTGTTGAAACTGCAGACTCTCACAGTCTACTTTAGGCTTTCATTTCATGAAAAAAACAAAAATATCATACACAATAAACTTTTATGATCCCATTCATGATCTATTAACAAATTATTGCCTCATTTTCCTGATGGAATCATCAGAAATGACCTGGGCCTTTAGGGAAATGCTTTAAGGAACTATGCCCCTAGTAGAAACTACCTAGAGATATTTTCTTAGTAATCTTTCAGCCCCTTCTTTGAAAGTTGTGTCTTGTAGCAGAAATGGACAGGAACTTCAGAGTCCTGCAGATCCTCTAAACCACTGACTCTGTCACCCTGCTCCAAACCAGGGTTTCATTTGTTTCTCTCTTTGTTTGTGTTTTCTATATAAAAACTGACTCTTTTGACTGATCATGTTTTCTTCTTCACATTTTATGCTAGAAAATATCTAGGACTATGTGCATGTGTGTGCTCAGTCACTAAGTCATGGACATGGTTTTTTAATACTAATCTCACACCTGGCACCCTCTGATTTTCATGTTGTTTATTTTTCTCTTTACCTTATTTTTTGTTTGTTTCAATTTTATGATTATGTGCAACTAGGTCACTGCTTTAAGTCATTTTTTGTTAAAAGATATCCTTGATCAAAAATAAATAACATAACCATATATATATTTCCCCCTTTGAGTTCTGGCTTTGAAGAATCTGTTATCTATCCCAGAAATCAGCAACTCAGACTCTTGCACCAAGCCAGCCAAGTCATCCAGGAGTGTGTTCCAGAATTATTGCAAAGGTCACCTTTAGGCGTGAATGGACAATGCATTTAAAATGGCCCATTCATTCTGCCCCTGGCACAGATGCTGTGGTGGGTAATTATTTTGATGCTAATATATGTGCATATCTTTTCTAATGTGGATACCAGACTGAAAGCTTGGACTGAAACCAGTAAGCAACAGATGGCAATCACTCAGGGTCATGACTGTCCTGGGCCTGGTTTTCACCAGTGGCTCTCAGAATAAGCCCCAACCTGGCCAAGTGGTAACTCCCTCCATGTCTGTCTCCCCACCCAGAACTGTCCCACTGGGCAAGTTTATGACTGTCCTCCTTAAAGGAGGGGGAAAAAATTCCTGTATGCCGCTGCTCAAGGGTCCCAAAGTGGAGATTAGAGAAATATTTTCACCATCAGTGAACTTGAAATGTCCCATATTTTTATTTCTTAGTGTTAAGTGAAGTTTCTAAAGCTATCCTTTCTTTTTTCAGTTTATTTTTAATTGGAGGATAATTGCTTTACAATTTTGTATTGGTTTTTGCTGCACGATGTGAATCAGCCATAGGTATACATATGTCCCCTCCCTCTTGGACGTCCCTTCCACCTCCCTCATCCCACCCCTCTAGGTCATCACAGGGCACCAGACTGAGCTCTCTGTGTTATATAGCAAATTCCCACTAGCTGTCTATTTTGTATATGGTCATCTGCATGTTTCAATGCTACTTTCTCAATTCATCGCACCCGCTTCTTCTCCCACCGTGTCCACAAGTTCGTTCTTACATCTTCATCTTTATTCCTGCCTGGCGAATAGGTTCATTAGTACCATTTTTCTAGATTCCATATATATGTAAAGCTATCCTTTCTTAAAATAGCTGTCTCATAGTATCATTTGGGAATGGCATGAAGAACAGTTGATAACCGCAAAAACAGATTTGACCTGTGACAGTAATATTTAAATGACTCAATTTATTTCACACTTTGCTGTTGAACACATATTCTTTTCGAATCTGTGTGCCCCAGGATGACAGCTCTGAAAGAGTCCACAATCCATGTAATCATGCTATATTGTAGAACATAGTGATGAGGATTTTTTCGTGTATTTCCCTTTACTGTTTTGAGCCAGTTCAGTTCAGTTCAGTCACTCAGCTGTGTCTGACTCTTTGCGATCCCATGGACCGCAGCACACCAGGCCTCCCTGTCCATCACCAACTCCCGGAGTTTACTCAAACTCATATCCATTGAGTCGCGGATACCATCCAACCATCTCATCCTCTCTCATCCCCTTCTCCTCTCACCTTCAATCCCACCAGTATCAGGGTCTTTTCCAATGAATTTTGAGCCATATCCATGCAATAATAGGAACAAGCTGACTGCAGTTCAGTCATACCCAAAATTTCAGATGCCAAGTAACTTGGTTGGGCCCATATGAGTGAGAGTAAGAATAATTGGGCTTCCCTGGCGGCTCAGTGGCAAGGAATCCACCTGCCAGTGCAGAAGATAGGGGTTCAATCCGAGTCAGGAAGACCCCTGACGAAGGGAATGGCAACCCACTCCAGTATTCTTGCCTGGGAAACCCCATGGTCGGAGGAGTGTGGTGGGCTACAGTCCGTGGGGTCCCAGAGTCAGACATGACTTAGCGACTAAACAACAAAGTACATATTTGTAAGTCTAAAGTCTTTGTTAACCATACTGTGCTTTGAAAATAAAAAAGGGCAGGGGGCACTTATTGGCCCCTGTAACTGAAAGCTCAAGATCTGATCTGGAAGCTGTTTCAGAACATTTTAGTCCTATAGTTCAAACAATGTCATCAGAATCTCCTTCCTCACTCAGGATTTCCAGCTCTGCCCACAAGAGCTGGCTTCAGACACAGACAGAATCCGTCCACTTAGCATGCCCAGAAGCTCTGGTCTTATTTGCTCACAATTGTAAAAGAAAAGAGATCTTCTCTTTCCCAGCTGCTTCCATAAAAATCCTGAGGTTCATTCTGATTGGCTTGACTTGAGTCACACGCCTATATGTTCATTTGCCAAGGCTGCCCTGTAACAAAGTATCACAGACTGCAGGGTTTACTGGATAGAAATGTATCCTCTCACAGTTCTGGAGGCCAGAAGTCCAAGATCCAGGTATCCTAGCTCCTTCGGAGAACGGTGAACAAAAATCTGCTCCACCCTCTCTCCCAACTCCCAGGATAGCCTTGGCTTGTCAACGGTGTTCTCCCTGTGTCTGCTCACTGTCTTCCGTCTGTTGGTGCCTCAGTGTCTGTGCACACTCAGTCGTGTCTGACTTTGCAACCCTTCGACTGTAGCCCACCAGGCTCCTCTGTCCATGGAATTCTCCAGACAAGAATACTGGAGTGGGTTGCTTTTTCCTACTCCAGGGGATCGTCCCGACCCAGGATTGAACCCACATCTCCTGTGTCTCCTGCATTTGGCAGGCAGATTCTTTACCACTGAGCCACCTGGGAAGCCTGTCTGTGTCCACATTTCCCCCTTTTAGCACTCTAGTCACATTGGCGAAGGGCTTCCCCTAACAACCACATTTCAACCTGATTGCCTCTCTCTTGATAAGGTCACATTCTCAGGTACTGGAGGTTAGGACTTCAGCCTCTCTTCTTAGGGGAAATGGGTTAACTCACAAGAGTCCTTAAATCAAACACAATGATACGACAAAAACGATTGATTGTCCAGTTCTGGGTCACTTGAGCACCCTGGATCTGTTAGCGGCATTGCCTCCATAAACGTAAGTGGCAAGAGAAAGGGCTGATTCTACAGGGAGGATGGATGGTGGGCAGGTGAAAATAATAGTCATGACACTCAGTATCATTAAATAAAAAAAAAGGGCCCAAATCTTATGCATGCGCCTACATATGAACAGCTAAATATATTACCAAATAAGTATATATACAATGATATAATTCAAATGGAATCATAGCATTCAAATTTCTCTCCAGTATCCCATGGGTTATGAAAAATATTCATTTTAGCTTCATTCTAATAAAGTGAAATCGCATTTGGCTGTTTAGATGCCTTATGGGGGAGAGTAAATCTAACTACAAGAAGATAATATTGATGCCGCGGTCACATCCATTTCCAAAGGACAAAGATTCTACAGTTGGAGCCTAAGCAGGGACTCAGTGTCATCTTGGTTGGTGTCTGGCCACAGATGAAAGCAGGAAGGACTCGCCGTAGGATGAAGATGTGGAATATATAACAGGTGTCTTCCCCCTTCCTCCTCTCATGTCGTAGCAAACATTATGGATCAATCAAAACAGTTGTTCCCATGGAGCTTGGGAGGGCTCAAAATCAAGGTTGCATAGAGGGGGAGTGTGTATGTGACTGACACATTCAGGAGTTGTGCTCTGTCCCCACACCTGGTAGCCTTGTACAGAACCTCCTCAGGTCAGGCTCCGAACAGCCTACACCACAATCGGAATTGGCTTGAGAAATTTGAGCCACTTGCCCTCCTGGCCTTAAAGCCTCCACGGGGTTTCTGAGATGCCTGTGCCTGCATGCGCGCTAAGTTGCTTTAATCATAGCCCGCCAGGCTCCTCTGTCCATGGGATTCTCCAGGCAAGAGTACTGGAGTCGGTTGCCATTCCCTTCTCCAGGGCATCTTCCCGACCCAGGGATCGAACCCGAGCCTCTTATGTCTCCATCTCCTCCCCTGGCAAGCAGGTTCTTTAGCACTGGTGCCAGCTGGGAAGCCCAGACAGTTTCCTGACTTGATCTGCCCTCTCTGATCTGCCATCTTTGTTCTGGGTGCTTGTTCCTAAGCGTACAAATATGCATGCGCTCCAAATTCACTATTAAATACTAATGATTTAATACATAGTAAGTTCTTGGCTCAGTGCAACTCTTGTATAAATTAGAAACAGTCTTCTTTATGTTAGGCAATACTGTCACATACTCCTTGTTTCTGGAGGCTCAAGAATGCATTTTCTTTTCTGACAGTGCTTCAAGATACAGGCTGGACTTTTGCCCGCTTTCTTGCTATTAGTTCATTTCTTTAATAGCATCGTGGAGAGAGTCTTTTCAGAATCCAGGGACTCCAGTCTCAACCCCTTCTGTTAACCAAAACCCCTGAATAGCCCTCCATACGTTGCTGCCATGATGTTTGATAAATACCTTGCTGATTATTTATACCGTTTTGTCTTTATTTTGACAAGTGGATCACATTAGTCTGTCTTGCAACCAAACTTTCCTCATAAGCATCTTCTCATACCTCTCTAGCCCTGCGTCAAGTGGTCTTGTGAATTTCTGCCACAGCAAACTTGGGGGAAACGAGACAAAGGAAAGTGCAGTCTAAAACAAAAGCAGACAAAAGCGATTCTGAAGAGCAAGACAAGGGACAGAACTCTATTAGAGGTCCTAGTGAATAGATTTGTACCTTCTATCAGCACAGCTCTTGACTGTAAACTGCCTTCACTACCAGGATCAATAAAGGGCAAGACCTGAAGATGGCAATTATGCTAATTGGGAGTGACTAGAAAACAGGCAGGTGGAAAGATAAACAGCATCTCAGGAGAAACAGACATGTTTGTTAAAGAGGGCAAGATGTGACACCCTTGCTGAGGTTTTTCCTATAATCCGTTTTCTAAGAAATGCCAAATGCATTGGTCCACCTCATTTGAGTTCTTACCTTGGTAGAATGTTACAGCAGGGGCTTCTGAACAATATCAAAGGAATAAAAGACTTAGCACCTGCCTTCAAGAAGCATACAGCTTATTAGTTCCGTCTGCCACAGCACACAAGCACATGTGTGCACATACACATGCACACACGCACACACACAGAAAGTCATTTTCACTGTAAAAGCATGTCAAGAACTGAGACCATAAATACCAAAGTGCTATCAAGAGGGAGCCTCCCCAGCAGCTCAGCAGTAAAGAATCCACCTGCAATGCAGGAGATGTGGGTTTGATCCCTGGGTCGGGAAGATCCCCTGGAGGAAAAAATGGCAACCCACTCCAGTATTCTTGCCTGGAAAATCCCATGGACAGAGGAGCCTGGTGGGCTACAGTCCATGGGGTTGCAAAGAGTCGGACACGACTTAACGGCTAAATAAAAACAACTACTATCAAGAGGAGAGGGAACAAAGTTAGATGGATGAGTCATGGAAAGTCTCTTGTAGGTACCATATTTGGGATGAGGCTTTGGCCAGAGAGGATGAAGGCATCTCAAGATCCTATACTTTGTTTTTGGAAACGGAAGTTAAGAATCTCTGGCAAACGAAGCTGCCCAGTTTTCATTACATTACAGTTGTGAAAAATGTCTTACTGAAAATGTATAAGCGCCTCATGTATGTGTAATATCTCCATCAATGTAACATGGACACCATCTTGGAACTAGTAGCCAAACCAGGTAACCCAAGTGCGTGTGGGTACCAGTAGACTAACCAGTTGAGATTTTTGGTTAATTACCCCACCGGGCTACTGTGAGATTCTGAAATTTCTAATAAACTTTGACCAGTAAAATTTTACATGCAATTTTTTTTATTATCTGAATTATATTTAAGGCTCAAATATTCTTAAAGTCTAAATAAAACTTAGCCAAATGCATGAATATTTAGAAAGACAGTTGGAACCTCCTGGTTCTGTAAATATCAAATTTATTTCTTTTAATTCCATCCTAAATCACTAGCTCTAGTTATGAAAAAATCCTTTCCCCGGAAACTAGACAACAGAAGAGTAACTAAATTTTGTGTTATTTTTATTTCATGAAAGAGATGTAAGGAATCATAAATATCACATTCATCCCCCAAATCTTATTTCAGTGTTTAAGCAGAAGTCTGACAGTTCTAGTTAAATGGGTCAGATCTGAAGAATAAGATTCACCATAGACCACCAGACTGTTTTAAAAAGAATGTAGAAACAGCACATTTTGGAACTGTTTTGGAACTGTGAATTCTGGGGGTTGGGTGTTCAGGCAGTGTAGAAAGAGACCTGAACTAAAGCTGTAATAATGAAGAAGTCACTTCGCCTCCAAACGCCAGCTGAGCTTCCATGGTGCACAGGGGGTGGCGTGGGCAAGGGTAGGGTGACCTGGATGGTCTCCGAGAGCTTCAGAGCTCTGACCATTTCCTAGCAGATGCTATTGATAGAAACTAGGACAGAGGAAACTGCAGTTTGCAGGGTTGCATAACTGCTACCAGCAGGGGGCAGCACTGCTCAGATAATCACTATTTTTGCCCTTCGTCATTTAGCAGAACGTGTGGGGAAAAGGGGTTTTATCCCTCAGCTCTTAGGAGCTCAGTAATATGGAAGTGGGCCAAAGCCAAGGAATACCCTTGCCCGGAAAGATTACATGTTCCAGGCACCAAGATCTATCCAGCAGGTGTGCTGACAACCCATAGTTCTCATGGACATTTTCACTGATGGTATTGCTCAGAGCTGACTTGCCTTTTTCCTTTGTCTTCTCTTTATTTCCTACTTGTTTCTTGATGGGGAGTACTCATTTTATAAGGAATTTTAAAATTTAAGGAACATTGGGATCTTTTACCAGTCTTTCTCATCCCCAAGTAAAATCCCCCATTTGAAGTGGAGTTTGAGATACGGCCTCTTCAAGAAGGGCCACCTCATGCCATGAAGAGCAGAGATGAAAACGTTTTGGGGAAAGAAATGACTCCCTTTTCTTGAGAAAGAATGCACATGTGTGTGCACGCACATGCACACACACACACACCATTAACACACACGCACACACACACACACACCATTAACTGACCAATGCTGCCCTCTGCAGCTAACAGGAAATGAGCCTGAAACAAGTGAATGTCTTGTTCTCTGAGTCATGTTTTATTTTAATGACGTAAATGTTTATTTAAAAATTCAACTTGCTTATGGCATAATACTAAATCACATCTTTTAATTAATTTTTAAAGCTCCTATTTGATAGTAAGACTAATGTTACCCTGATTTTCAAGATAATTTAAAAATTAGTAGGCAACATTTGCCCAATTTAATAAGAATGTGTTACTCTACCGTAAATTTTAATTCTAATTATACAGTCAGCTTTCATTTTACTGAAGTATGTACCCTTGAAATGCTTCATTTAAAATTAGAGACCGTTTTCCATAAGGCAAGAATGTTTGGGGGCTTGAACATGTAAATCTGCTACCTAAAGAATAACAGAGGGGACTTATCCAGTGGTCCAGAGGTTAAGACTTTGCCTTCCAGTGAAGGGGGTGTGAGTTCAATCCCTGGTCGGGGAGGTAAGGTACCACATGCCTCGCAGCCAAAAAACTGAAACATAAAACAGAAACAATACTGTAACAAATTCAATAAAGGCATCAAAAAATCCTTAAAAAAAAAAAAAAAAGAGGCTGCGGTCCATAGCTTGCTGTCATCAGAGAACTACCATCACTTATATGAAAGCACTTTTATCCACTTCTTTCTCTTTTCTTTGTCTTTCCTTACCTTGGGCATTTTTCATATGCAGCACTCATTTTAAGCAGGCTTGCATAATGTGAAAAATCTGTGCTTTGAGCTCAGACATACCAGTATTTAAAACCCAACTCTGCCACTTATAATCTATTTGACCTTGAACAAGTCGTATAACCATTTTGAGCCTATTTTGTCTTCTCTGATACAGGGAAACGAAGACTATCTTATCAGATTGTTGTGAGAATTAATTGAGAAAACATGCAAAGCTGTGAAAGGCATGGAGTAATCACTCAATAATGGTAGCTGGGGGACCTTGCTCCCAGAAGCCTGGGGCAGGTCTCCACGATGTCTGCCATCCACGCCTTCCCTCCTTGTAGTTCACATGTGCTCTTTCCATGGGGAGGCAGTCTGATTTTCCTTCTCTGAATCTCGGCTGGAACCCAGGTCTCCTGCATTGCAGGCAGATTCTTGACCATCTGAGCCACCAGTGAAGGCCCCCTCTGTGACCAGTTTGGCCATAGAGTACAGTGGCCGTGACAGTCTGGGTCTCCCAAGGCTAGGTCTTAAGAAGTCTTGACGCTTCCAAGGCTACAAGTCTCTTGTCTGCCTGACCCTGTCCTGTTTCCCCTCAGTACCCAATCCATGGGCTGTGAGAAGCCCAAGCCACATGGAGAGGCCATATGGAGTCATTCTAGTTGACAACACAGCTGGGCTCCCGGTCAGCAGCCAACATCAACTGCGAGCTTCACAAGTTGGACGCCTTAGTCCACATGGGCCATTAGCCCCTTCCAGCACCTGTCCCCATCTGACTGCAGTCATGTGACAGATCCTGGATGAGATCTACCCAGCTGAACCTAGCAAATCCACTGGACTATGAAGGATAATCATAAATTGTTATTTCAAGCCACTAAATTTTGGGCTGGTTTGTTATGCATGCAATGATAGGTAACTGGAACAAAGCTGCAGCGTAAATGTCTGTTTTAAAGAGCTACTAGTCAAAGCCCAGAGAAACAGCTGGGAGGGAGTGGCTCACACTATAAACATTTAGCTGTAATTCATAATTTTGTTTCTCAAGTTATTGTTTCAAAACTTCCAGAAATATTCAATTAGATTTTGAAGGGATATATAGGAGCTGAAGAAATGTTGGTTGGACAAAAAAAGGAATGAATGGATGAATGAGTATTTCCTTTTATGTAAGTCCCCTGGTAGAAAGCATCTAACGACCAGCAATCAATCTGGAAGCTTCATCAAGAATCTATTACTTCTAGCTCCATTTGCAGCAACATGTTTGGACCTAGAGGTTATCATCCTACGTGAAGGAAGGCAAAGTCAAATATCATATGATATCACTTATATATTGAATCTGAAAAAAAAAATGATACAGTGAATTTATTTACTAAACAGAAGTAGACTCAGACATAGAAAGTAAACTTATGGTTAACAAAGGGGAACAGAGTTGGGGGAGAAATTTGGAATTTAGGAATAGCAGATACACACACTACTATGTAGAAAATAGACAAATTACAAGGTCCTACTGAATAGCACAGGGAGCTATATTCAATGTCTTGTAATTAACTATACTGGAAAAGAATCTAAAAAGGAACATATATGTGTGTGTGTATATATACACTTGATGGTGGTGGTTTTGTCGCTCAGTCCTGTCCGACTCTTTGCGACTTTGTGGACTGTGTCCTGCCAGGCTCCTCTGTCTCTGAGATTGCCCAGGCAAGAATACTGGAGTGGGTTGCCACTTCCTTCTCCAGGGGAAGTTTCCCCACCCAGGGATCAAACCCACATCTCTTGCATTGTTAGGCTGATTCTTTACCGCTGCGCCACCAGGGAAGCCCAAGAGGTTAAGTGGAGGATGGGAAGGGCATTCTGAGTGTGAAGTTGTTTGGAAGCCAAGATGGGGCGAGGTGGAAATAAGTACAGTGGGTAAGGATGAAAGACTTTGTGGTGGCGATTAACATCTTGAACATGGCGAGTTCATACCCAATGCACAGAATGAAAAGTCCTGCAAGATCAAAGCCATATCAAGACCCTAAGAGACCATGAGATTCCCTCGCTGGAAGCTCAGTGTTGCCTGGAAAGAGGGAAAGGGTCAGGGAATGAGCAGGGATGTTGTCTAGAAGCCTCAACCTCTTAGGCTTGAAAGTGTGTGGGGTGACCTAAGGACTACACATGGGGGCACTTTTTCATGCTAAGGGGGAAATATGGTACCGTGAGGGAGCACCACTGTCTGTATACGTTGCCATGGGCATTTTCAGAGCATCTACCTGGAGAAGGAAATGGCAACCCACTCCAATATTTTTGCCTAAATAATCCCATGGACAGAGGAGCCTGGTGGGCTACAGTCCATGGGGTCTCTTAAGAGTCGTAGGCGACTTGAGCAACTGAGCAGATTTTCACTGTAAGCTCATTTAACCCCTTGAGGCAGATGGAATAGAAAACTGGGGTGTGGGTGTGGCCTTCCAAGCTCACCCGACCAGCTGGTGGACCACCCCAGACCCGGGTCTTCCACCTTGCTGTCAGGCTCACACCAAACCACTCTGCCGTCTCTAGATTTTATCCTGTCCAGGACCCACCAATGTCTTCAGATGACCTTGTTTACCAATAATAATAATGCCATAAGGCTGCTTCTTAAAGATATTTTGAGAAATAATGTCAGGAATAAGAATACTGATGCTATACTAACACATATATATGGAATTTAGAAAGATGGTAACGATAACCCTATATGCAAAACAGAGAAAGAGACACAGAAATACAGAACAGACTTTTGAACTCTGTGGGAGAAGGTGAGGGTGGGATGTTTCAAAAGAACAGCATGTATACTATCTATGGTGAAACAGATCACCAGCCCAGGTGGGATGCATGAGACAAGTGCTCGGGCCTGGTACACTGGGAAGACCCAGAGGAATCGGGTGGAGAGGGAGGTGGGAGCGGGGATCGGGATGGGGAATAAGTGTAAATGTATGGCTGATTCATATCAATGTATGACAAAACCCACTGAAATGTTGTGAAGTAATTAGCCTCCAACTAATAAAAAAAAAAAAAGAATACTGATGCTAGACCAAAGCAGAGTGTGCCTATTCCTGAAATAATTCAAAAAGTTATTTTTGTGGCTCTCATTCTATGTGATAAAGACTGTCATCTTAGCTGCTTTTAAAGGACCCCTCCCTCCGTAAATCCTTACAGCGTGCTGTATTCTCAGTTGAATGGGACTCCTCCACAAAGAGTATATAAATGACTCTGATTCAGAACGGAGGTAGAACAGATAAATAAAGTTGACAGTTCACAGAAGAGGTCTTCATTACTAAATTATTTGGGGAGGTTCTGTAAGTCAGGAAAACCAATCTGCTATGAATGCCCCTTCGGTGCCACTTATCCTGTATTCATCTCCTCGCACCGACCATGAAGAATGGGAACACAGACTTTCCCCCCCCCACCATCAATTACGAATATGTCCTTTTTTTCTCCTCTGTGTGGAATTGCATTTCTATATAAATTGCCCTGTGCTGATGCCTCGTGAAGTAAACGTCCAAATGCCTGAGGCATCTTTCTGCCTTAGACAATGAAGGGCATGTGTCCTATCGGTGCTGGTAGAGTCAGGCTAGCTCCAATGTGGTCTCCTATGAGGGGGAGGCCAGGGGAGGCTGGGAGGCCACGTGCCTGATTAGGAAGCTGCTTGTCCACATTCCACGTTACTGATCTAGAAAGGCTGCTTGGTTTGCAAGAAGTTGGTGGCCATGGGCACAACTCAAACTGGTCTCCCTTCTGTCCAAACCCTAGAGAAACATCTGGATGAGTCTGCATGGTGGGAAGGATCAGGGCCCTGCTGTAACATCGATGGTAGGAGAGCTGGCTGATGTGCCCACCCAGAAAAGGCAGGAACTGTTTGTGCATGTCCATTGGGAACCAGTTCCCTGCTAGAAAACCTTTATGCTTGGCTCTGTTGGCTGGAAACTATGCATTGTACATGATTTAAAGAACTGAAAGCATTAACCAAGTGTTTCACTGTCAGTATCTTCCGGATGACAAAGAATTGACATTGATAGGAGAAATCTTTACTTTGAAATCCAAAGAACTACCTGAGCAGGTCCACAGTGATGCTTATAAAAAAGAAAAATTGAGTTACACGTAATCACTTAAACTAATTTTAAACATCTGTAGCTACATAGTTAGATGGTCCAGAAGAAAAATATAGCCTATGAATATCATCTATATTTTCTCTTTTTATTCTTAGGCATGACTGTATAGGTACTCCTGTAAGGGAACCCTATTCAGTTTCCCTTCATAAATATTGTGTGCGTGGTAGAAATGGCTTGGCTGCTACACATCAGATTGTTTCTGTCCTATATAACTAATTCAGTTTGGCTTCCTTGTGTTTTAACAATTTCAGAAAGTAAGGGCGGAACCAACATTTTAATGTAACACTTGTGTTTTTCAATCAAAATGAGTCCTTAAACCTTAGAACTTTATCACTCTGCTCAGATTGTGCTTAAAAGAACAGAAACTCTTCAACATTCAGATTACTCAAAACCCTAGTTTTCTAGGATAACAATATAGAGGTATCTTAGGCTCAGTGGATAGAAATGGCTTACCTTTTACATTTTTTTCTAGTGTTGGAGAAAAGATGTAATTGAATTTTTTGGTGTCCTCTACATTGGGGGGATCACTGTTGAGGAAACATAGGATAAGCTTGGTAGACGTTGGTCACTGAGTTTGAAAGAAGATGGTGATGTTGCCTCAAGAAAGAATAAATTATTAAGGGTCAGAACTGGTAGTATGCTGCTGACAAGCAGGCTGAGGAATTCCTGTCAGGTCGCTGCAGCAGCTCAGATAATTTCAAACAGCCCCCAGCCTTCCGCTGGAGGCAGAGGGAGCAACTGAAAATAGCATTTGCTCCATAATCACGGGGCTCCAGTCTGGTCTTAGATGGTCTTACAAAGGCATTACGGGCCCAGTCTCCATAAGCCATTCCCTTCCTTCTCTTGGCTCCAGAGAGAACTGGACTTAGCACGTCCTTTTAAATCGCCCCTTTCATCTCAGAGGGGAAAGAGATGTGGATCACATTTAACACCCACAAACTAATGCTTCCACCAACAATGGCTGAGTTTACTAAACTGTGCTCACCAAAGTTGGAGATTGCACATCATCTAACTGGCTTGCTTGACTTTATATATTTTTTTAATATTTATTTTCGTTTACTATTTATTTGTTTATTTGGCTGTTTTGAGCCTTCTTTGCGTCATGCAGGATCTTTTGTTGCAGTTCATGGGCTCTCTAGTTATAGCATGAGCTTCAGTAGTTGCAGCATGGCTTCATAGTTGCTCCTTCGCATGTCGGGTCTTAGTTCCCCAACCAGGGATCGAACCCACATCCCCTGTATTTCAAGGCAGATTCTTAACCACTGGACCACCAGGGAAGTCTCTTTAAAAAAATTTTTTTTTAATTTAGCTTGACTTTTAACTACCAAAAAACAATCATGTCTTCTCTTGAATATTTCCAGGTGTTGGTTTTAAATCAACATATTTAAGAAAT
This sequence comes from Cervus elaphus, assembly GCF_910594005.1. Taxonomy (NCBI): domain Eukaryota; kingdom Metazoa; phylum Chordata; class Mammalia; order Artiodactyla; family Cervidae; genus Cervus; species Cervus elaphus. The sequence continues at coordinate 31,647,298 of NC_057840.1, forward strand.
ATGTACTATTAACTAGAACTTTCCAATAATGAACACTAACATCTGATAAAAGCAGGATATTCCCCCTAGAAAAGGACCTTTGGCAGTGACAAGTTGATCAATTTTAAAGATTCTGTTTTTTATGGTTTAACTCCACACTCCATCTTAATTTTCTTTGCAATATGTACTTCATACATATGTGTGGTACTTTAGCACAAATTAAATAGTGAAGGGCCAAACAAGAATCAGTGGAGCTCAGAGGAAAGAAAGTATATGTCAGAATTCCTTTGGCACATATTAAAGTCTGAGTTTGGTGTAAACTTAGCCAGGTGGTAAACGATGTCATTGTGGTTCCAATATGTTGACACTTGAAGTGATGGCCTAGGAAAATACACTGGGTACTGGGATGAAACCAAGGGACTATTCTTTTGCTTTAAATTTGCTATGAGAGCATGCATGCTCAGTTGTGTCCGACTCTCAGTGACCCTACGGACTGTAGCCCATCAGGCTCCTCTGTCCATGGAATTTCCCAGGCAAGAATACTAGAGTGTGTTACCATTTCTTGTTTCAGGGGATCCTTCCAATCCAAGGATCGAGCCCATATATCCTCCGTCTCCTGCCTTAGCAGGCGGATTCTCTACCAATGAGCCACGTGGGAAGCCCGTGCTATGAGAAGTTTCTATGAAACACAGGGTATCTATATTGTCAAGCATTAGGAGGGAATTGGAGATTAAAAGTTCTATTTTTGCCCATCAGAAAGAGGGTTAATGCAAAACGTGAAAGCAAGAGGATTGTGGCAACATAAGATGAGACCCAGTTGTACTCTACAATTTTATATAATTGCTAAGAATGGGTCCTAAATTTGATGTTAATCATCTAAGCAACTATTGCCAAGAAATGTAGATCCTGTCAGAACATGCAAAATATTGCATTTTGCTTGACATTTCATATGGGGAGATATGATTCCAGAAAATTATTTTGAGATCATCAGGAACAAAAAAAAAATTGTTTCTAAACAGAAGGTGACTTACTTTATGATTACTTTCCCTTTTTTTTTCTTCCAAGGGAGGGAATGAGAGGAGAGAACAGGATAGCAAACGGATATACCCAAAGACTGTGACCAGGGATGGGCCCTGGCATGTATGCCCCTGGCAGGAGTGGCCCAGGACGTGAGCTCAGGGCTGCTATGTCTGTCAGAAGCCACCATCCGCCCACGTGTAGATCTGGCTTGTAGAGTTTGAGAGACGTATTCTGGTTTACCATCTAAGGTAGACTGCCTTAGATGGGTGGTGGTACCCAGGACCTCATGTCCTGATACTCACATTGTCTAGGCATGACTTACTGAGAGCGATACCTTTTCCAATTTTTTAAATGAACCTATCACTAACTTTTATATTTTAAACAATGAAATGTAGTTGAGAACAAGCTACAAAAAAATTTGAATTAATAAGCAAAGAAACATCAGGCAGATGGTATTAATTATCTGTTCTTTTCTAGCTTTCAGCTATAGCCAATCACTGTTTAACCAGAGCACAGTTTTCATGTTTATATAAAATAATTGACTTTCTAACATAGAGGTAGGCCTTTTCTGTATCTCTGTGGCTCTAATACACAGCAACTTTTACCGACTTTTTATCCAAGGCCCTCTTAAGTGTTCTCTGTTTAAAATTTTTTTTAACATTCTCTTTATGAAAACTAAATGGTTATTTACAACTTTAAGAGGAAAAAGTGACATGATACAACGAACTTTGAAGTAAATCAGCCTGGGTTTAAATCCTAACCCCACATCTGAATGACCAAGGTCATGGTATTAAAACATTCTGAGAGGAAATTCCCTGGCAGTCCGATGGTTAGGATTCTGCATTCTCACTGCTGAGGGCACAGGTTCAATCCCTGGTAGGGAACTAAATTTTCACAAGGATAACTTTATTGCTTTGCTAGACAAAGGGGGCCACAGCAGGCTAATGCTCTCAAAACTGTGCCCCCCAAACATCCTGAGACTCTTCATTTGCAAAATTGGAGTGAGACCTTGCTTGTTTTTTGGACAATTAAAGTGAAATAGATATGTGAAACTCCTCGCACATATTGAGGTTGCAGTCTTTATTACTGCCACTTCAAACATTTCCACTAATTTCACTATTACAACAACTGCCAACTGCTGAGTGAATGGGGAATCCCATAAGGAATCCAGGCAAATCTCTGAACCTCAGTTTCCTCTTCAGCAAAGCACAGATATTAATAATAATGTCTACCTCCCAGGGTTCTAAAGGTAATGAAATGCAAACATCTATGAAATTCTAGGCACATGGCGTGCACGTGCAGAAAATGTAGTTCAACATCTTTCTGTCTTTTCCCTTCTTCTTAGCCATAGCAAGGAATTCTTCAAGCCCTTGCTATTCCCAGGCTGGTAGTTCACTCTGATCCTAAGATTAGATTAGAGCCTGCAGGATTGCCTTAAATGCACTCGAAATTGGACCTGATGTCTGGATTTGTGTCCAGACAAGATTCACACACTCCTGCCAGGCTTGCTAGGTCTAAATCAATCTTTAGACCGTAGAGGAAGCAAGAAATGTGCATGGCACATAAGCATTCCTCTCCTTTCTCCCTTCCCTTCAGAGACCCTTCATGGCAAGTGCCCACACAAGGCTGTAAACACCCCACACTCTTCCTTCCAGCCTCTGTCTTTGCTTTCCCTCTGTTTGCTCATGGGAAAAGAGTCTCACCTCCTACTGCTCTCCATTTCCTGGCCTCTCTCACCACCTCCTAATGACAGACACAAGAAAATGAACCAGCTTTCCATGCCTAGGGGACCCTGTAGCGCCCCCGGGGGCAGCTTGATGCAGGACAAGATGCACCTAACCACAGCGACGGGACAATTGCCATGTCCTTACACTGTTTGCAGAAACAGCCAATTAAAGTGAAGACATGGTCTCACCACACAGTTTATTACCCAGCCCAACCTAGGCCATTCATGACCCCGCCTCTCCCGTCCTTGTGCCCTGCACACCTTCCTTCTGAGGACACAGAAGGCACCCCCTAGTGTGTGTGTGTGCGTCCTAGACTGGGGGTCAATCTTCTACCAGCTTTTGGTGTTCCCTTAAAGATTTGGCATGTTTATTCTATTCACACTTTGAGGGTTGGACTATAGAGAAGGCTGAGCACCAAAGAATTGATGCTTTCAAACTGTGGTGCTGGAGAAGACTCTAGAGTCCCTTGGACTGCAAGGAGATCAAACCAGTCAACCCTAAAGGAAATCAACCCTGAATATTCATTGGAAGGCCTGATACTGAAACTGAAGTTTCAATACTTTGGCCACAAGATGCGAAGAGCCAATTCATCGGAAAAGACCTTGATTCTGGGAAAGACTGAGGGCAAGAGGAGAGGGGGGTGGCTTATGATGAGGCGGTTGGATGGAATCATCGACTCAACAGACATGAGTCTGAGCAAACTCTGGGAGATGGTGAAGGACAGGGAAGCCTGGAGTGCTGCGGTTCATGGGGTCACAAAGAGTCAGACACAACTTAGCGACTGAACAACAACAAATGGGTCATTCAGGAAAGACTGAGGAATGTCTTGTTTTATGCTGTCAGATAGGTTCCAACCCATGTGGCAGAGATTTTTTTTTTTTAATTTTTATTTTTTAATTGCCATCTGTCAATGGTCCCAAATACTATTTGGTAACAGACATAGGCAGTATGTACAATAAATTTCAGGAACTGCCGTACTTAACGTTGGAAGAGAAAGACCAGATCGAATTAGGGAGTGAGTGTGCCAGGCTCAGTATAGCCTAGGGGGCCTTGGATAGCTGATCCTAAATGGATCTTTTGCTCTGTCATAGAATTTTGTTTGGTCAAGGTGTGCTTTCTGTCTTCCATGGTCCAGAAGCTCAAATCACAGTGAACACAAGAACCACTTCTAATTGAGAAATTTCCCCATCTGTTGTTTCAACCTGTGTCTCTTACCTCTGCAGAGCCAGGAAACAACAGCAAGAAACTTTCCACCCTAGAGGCCAAGGGTGAGGGTCAAGGTGATTCCCAAGGAGCATAGGCTTGCACGTGACCTTGAATCCAAGAGTAACATTGCACACAGGTTTATCTAGTTCTCTAGTTGTAACACTAGAGATTTGACTCCATCTGCCTACAGAGAAAAAATGGCAGACTTTCCAAGGTCTCACCACAGTGCTTGGCATCAGAATGAGTAGTTGATACAAATCCTTATCATCAAACTCAAGTGAGGATGAAGTGTAACTTGTATTAGGCTGGCCAAAAAGTTCAGATTTTTTTCCCTAAGAGCATGTGGAAAAACCCAAACCACGTTTTTGGCCAACCTGATATTTCCTTTAAAGCAACTTTGAGCCCCCAGAGGCATCTCATTTTGCCTTTGTTGGGCTTTCCTCTCCTTCCTAGGACTTCACCAGATTTGCAAAGGAGTCCACGATGCCCAGAATGGCAAGGGGCCTTCGTGGTGGGGTCTGTCATGGTCTCACTGACACCCCACCACCCAGGCCCCCAGCACTCCCTAGACTTCCAGTAGTCCTCTGCTGCTCCCACGCCCTCCTGAGTCATGAGAATCTTTGTAGCAGCTGTGAGTCCCAGTCCTATAGTTTCTCCTCCATGAAAGTGTTCATTGCTCAGTCATGTCAGACTCTTTGCAATCCATGGACTGTGGTCCACCAAGCTCCTCTGTCCATGGGGTTTTCCAGGCAAGGCTACTGGAGTGGGTAGCCATTTCCTTCTCCAGGGGATCCCACTGAACCAGGGATCAAACCCAAGTCTCTGGCATTGGCAGGTGGATTGTTTACCGTCTGAGCCACCAGGGAAGCCCTCCTCCATAGACACACCCAACTCTTTCTCCCTGGAGCACTCTGCTTCCCCAGGGCAAGGCCAGGGACTCACCCTTCCCTGGGACCTTGGAACCTGTCTCTATTCCCAGACTTGTTTCTCCAAGACGTTCTGCTCCTTCCTTCAGATGCAATCTTCCCTTTGGGAGTCAGACTCTTCAAAAACAAAAGCCAGGAAATCCTGCTGCTGGGTCTGGCTTCTACCACGGTAAGGAGACGAGGCCCAGAGACAGAGGTGAAAAGGAAGGATACAGTGAGTGAGAGAGAGAAATAATCCTAAATTCAAACCTCCAAACTTGGTTAGGAGTGTGTGTGGTAGCACTAAGGGACTAACAATTGTTCAAGACAAAGTGGGGTGAACCTTTCACAAGAGAAGGAGACTTTGGTCCTCCACTCACTGTATTTGTGAAACAGAGTGGAAGGATTGAAAGCACATTTTCAAGGTACCTGGGTTCATCCTTTACAGACTGCCCTTTATGTCAGTTTAATTTGTTGGACAATGTAAACCAACTTTGCATCCTCTTTCTCTTATGAATTGTTTGGAGATGAGTCAAACTCACTAATACTCAAGAAAGCTCTCAACCACTCTCTGTGAAAAAGATGACCGAAACATGCCTGTAGAATCAGTTTTGTGTTCCAGTGACATTAGTTGAGCCGTTCACAGGCCAAGAAGGCTGAATTCGTGCCGCTCCATTTAAGACAATGCCGTATATAAAACCCCACACTTGTAAAACATTCATGTGGCAGATGGTTTCAAAGCAAAAGTTGTTTTCCCTCTTATAGGGGGATGTGCCTTGGATACCTTTACATATCAAGATGCCCTTGACTTTTTTTAAAAATATGACTTAATTGAGAATCATGGGTTTGTGTATAGCTTTTCACAAGCGTATCTATTTTACAAAAGTACATATACCCATGCTCGGTGAAATGAGCATCAGATTTCACCAGCTGCAAAGAAACCTCTCTGCCAGAGTTGCTTCACATGTTTGGAAAAGTTGCTCAGTGTTCAGATGACTCACCCTGGCCACAAACACCAGCAGTTAAGAGAAGGACTGCGTTGTGAGGCAGGACCCGCAGAACAAGTCCATGGAATAGTCACCCTAAGTGTAGCCCTCCTCAGGGCTTCCAGGGAGAGAAAAATACACAAGTAGTTTTAGATATTTCTCCAACAAAATCATCTTTCTTCTCTTGCAAAGTAGCTCTCCTTTGACCAACTTTCCATCTCCCCAGGTCCCTTGATTTGTCAATTTTTTTAAAAAAATATTTAAGCAGTTAATCTGACAAAGTTGAAACTAATTTGGGGCACACAAGAAATGGAGAAAATGTACCAGAGATAAATAACTGCTTGCCAGGGTAAAACTCTATAAAAACGAAGCGTTTTAGAAAGCCCTACCCATATTAAAATGAGGAGGGGGAAGTCTTCCTGCAAGAGAATAACTGTCAAAGTAGTTCGTTTCATGTCAGAACAGCAGGATGTTGGCTTCTGATTTCCCACCCCAGGCTTTGGAAGTAAAGCTCAGCGGTTGACCACAGTCAGGTTTTACTGTAAAGGGCCACTGCTCATTAAGTCCTGTGTAATTAGAAACTGCAGAGGAAGGATGTGTTGTTAGAACACTCAAGGGAAGATTTATCAAAAGGCATGCAGTTTGTGCACTTTCGTCTTGCTTTTCATCAGAAGCTTTGACAACTTCATTAGATCTAAATATCCAGAAAATGTTTGTTGAACATGTAAAGGTCAAACGACCCCAGAAAGAAAGAACTTCAGTTCTTCCAGGTCTCTGCCATCAAGCTTTATCTAGGCTTTTCTTTTCCTTCTTTTTTCAGCTAGCATAAATGATGGGTAAGAGGTGTTAAACCTCTCTCTTTACATGTTGCTTCTTTTGAATGACCACTGGAATAGTCAGAACTGATGAAAACGGGAGTGTCTCATGTCTGAGTTACACCTATGATGACAACCACTGGTCCAAGTCTCTGGGACATTTTAAGGAAGTTATTTCTTCTCCAATCTCTCCTAAGAAAAAAGTGTGAAACTACTATATGCACTTACATCTTTACGTGGTTGTTTAAAAATCATACTTTACCTGTTCTAACAGAGCACACACAGAGTGAATCATGTAGTAGTCGACTTTGGTTAATTTCACCCATAAGATTGTCAAAGTTTTCTCTCTGACCTTATAACCTTATACTTGCATTCCAGATGTCTATTCTTGTGTCACTGTGCACACCTTCAAGTGAGCTGAAAGGTTTATAGTTACTAGAGTCTGCCTTAAAAAAAATGCAAGAAGAAGCTGACACCACCCACTCTAGGTTGTTCTTGGCACAAAGACTGGGGTGTGGTACATTGGCACAAGGCAATAGGAGTTGTCCTGTCTTAAGTGGCAGTAATGCTAGGGGATACTTTTCTTCTTTGAGTTATGTTATTATCTCCCTGAATGCAACATAACTCGATTTTGAATCATAATTATAAGAAATGTCCGCACCCATCTCATCCCAACGTATGTAAATTCCATTTCTCTCAAGACTCCCAGCGAGCGGAGAAGGCAAACCGTCAATATTATGAAGGCAGCTCAGCTGAAATGTTTGTTTCCCTGTGCTCAGTCACCGGAGCAGTCCAAGTGACACGTTTGACAAGGCAGAACACGAAATTTATCCCTTCAATATGGAGCATTTTGCAAGGGAGGCTGAGTTTTGGAGCAGACTAATGGTAAGTGGAACGAAGTATTTAAATATCAAGGGCATCACGCTGGGCATTTTCCTTGTGGCTTTTCATAAAATTAAGATGAAAGGGGAATTTATAATCAAAGGACTGGAGCCTTGCTCATTATTTTAAAGTGAAACATGCCTTCTACATACCAAATGGTATTAGTGATAAATGACTTTGGATGAACTGTTTGGGTGTAAATGTTTCTAATTTTATTGATGAACCATACTGAAGAGCTTGTGGGCATGCAAGACATGACCTTATTGAAGCAACACGACTCGCTGACAGAAAGGAATTGTAACATCAAACTAGGCTTTTAACACAGATGAACTGTTTCTTGGAACTCTGAGTTGGATGATTTCTTTTGATTTTCTTTAAATATACCTCATTTAGGATTATATAAATACATGTGTATGTGTGTGTATATATAATGATCATAGTATATGCTATAATCAGAAGAGCATGGTAAAGAAGCATACTAATGTCTAAAGCTAATTTTTATAATTTCTGAACTGGGCATATTTAGACCTTCTATTGCATTTTATGTCACTGAGAACTACTGAGTTGACTTCAAATGAATTGGTCAAGTTCTGAAAGCCCGCAGAATGACACAGGTTCCCAGGCCTTGGGGACCTTGGCTGACCATCTTATTTTATAGTTGAGTAAAGTGAAGTTCCCCTACTTGGAGAACCTAGAGTCGGGCTACAAGATCCTAGACCTTAACTCCCAGCACTGTGATTTCTCAGTTAGTATATCTCACTGCTCCATAGTATAACATTTTATTGGGTTTTATCTTTTCTAATGGGATCTTCCCTGGTGGCTCTGACGGTAAAGTGTCTGTTTATAATGCGGGTAGACCCGGGTTCAATCTCTGGATTGGGAAGATCCCCTGGAGAAGGAAATGGCAACCCACTCCAGTACTCTTGCCTGGAAAATCCCATGGATGGAGGAGCTTGGCAGGCTACAGTTATGGGGTCGCAGAGTCGGAGACGACTGAGCAACTTCACTTTCTTGCACTTTTCTTTTCTATGTGAATTTGAACTTCATTGGAAATAGAAGATTCTGTTGCAAAAATGGGGATTTTTTAAAACTTTTAATTTTATATTGGAGTATAGCCGATTAACAATGTGGTGATGGACAGCAGATGGACAGTGAAGGGACTCAGTAATATATAAATATGTATGTATTCTCCCCCAAACTCCCCTCCCATCCAGGCTGCCACATAACATTGAGGCAGACTTCCTTGCGCTATCCAGTAGGACCTTGTTGGTTATCCATTTTAAATATCGTAGTGTATACATGTAAATCCCAAACTCCTTTAGGGAGTTTTCCCCATCTTCCCTTTTCCCCATCTGCCCCCCTGGCAACCATAAATTCATTCTCTAAGTCTGTGAGTCTGTTTTTGAAAAATAGGCAATTTTTAAGATTGGAATAACAAATTCTCTTCTGTAGCAACGTGACCCACCTGTCCTTTTCCTGTCAGCATGACCTGTCTTACCTTCTTTTATGACATAAAGTTGATTCCAAGAACAAATTAAAACATTGCTTTTTCAATAACACTTCTGTCTGTTAAAGAATGCTCATTGTGCCTGGTGTCTTAGGTTTTCATGCTGTATCTCAGCTGGCAAGCCATGTTGTATGTTTTTGGAGAAAGGAAGGTAAAAATTACTATACTGTTCCCAGACATAGCTAAAAAGGCACAATTTTCAGATCAATAGTCAAGCTTTTGAGACATCCACCTTTGTTTATCCAAGTCATTCACTTAGCAAAGCATATCAATCAGTTGTATTCTGGAGACTGAACTATTTCTATGCTCTTGTAATATTTTGATTGTTTAAATGCCTTAGTTTTTATTAGGAGCTCATTTTGACAAGCTAAAAGACATTTTTAAAAAGGCTTTTTCCTGCATGCTCTCAGGGCAGGAGGAGATATCTCCCCTCCAAGGGGCTGGGAGCTGAGGGAACAGCAGGCTCTGATGGGCTCCAGGGTCCTGGGACAGCCCGATGGGCCCAGACAAAGGCTGCATCTCAGGAAATACACAAAGGGGCGAGATGCGGGTATTGGTCCTCCACACTCAGACACCCCAGTCCCTTACCCGAGGAGGTTCCCAGAAAAGATACAGTCAGTCACGTGAGAGAACTTTAGAATTGTACAGAAAACACCTATCATGCAAATAAAAGCTCACCTATTGTTCTGTTCAACCTTGATCACTCAAACTCCCATTTTGAAAATTCTCTCCTCTTTTGGAAGTTCTTCAGCCCCTTGCTCCATCTTGGCCACTGCATGTTGTCACCAGTTCCCTTGGCAAGTGGGTGGCCACTTACCACCAGGCCAGCAGCCCCCGAGACTGCCGTAGGTTGCTGGCAGCCGCTCACCGGTCTCTCCTTCCTTCCAGGCTGTGCCATAGTTGGAATACCTGCCAACCCAGACAGCCTTAACCTGAGTTATCACTCAGTAAGGCTGAGTGATCCAGTGGCTGCTCGGAGGCCTGTGTGCATCAACAGAAATGGAGTTTGGAGAGTTTGGTGCATTTTCAGTGTCCTTCTATCATAATTAATGTGCCCAACCTCTCTGTGGTCAGCAGGGTGTTATCTTAACTGCATTGATGATGAGAGGTAATGATGGGACGAAGAGACATAATGATGGCTTGGCACTCTCTGAGTGTTGAGCAGTGTGAGAGTGAGCAATAGAAGCCTCTGCCATCAGAAGCTGATGATTTCATCCATGATGTTGGACATTGGCTCCCAACCTTCTCAGCCTGGAGGGCCAGAACTGTTCCTCCATGGATAATTCCCTAGTTGTTCTTTGTTCTTGGTATGTTTGAGTTTTTTTCATGAGTTTTTTCTTGCAGACTGCCTTTGTCACTTAGAAATTCTCTACCGTGCTGGATATAAACAGAAAATGCTTCTCTCAAGGAGGGTAATAGCAGTCCCTGCAAGTTCAGATTTAGGAGCTTGTCTGTGCAGCTTCAAGTCCCCAAGGCTGTGTGCTGTTCAGGGACAGCTGGTAGACCAGGTCCCTGCCCTGAGTACAACTTAGCGCAGTGGTTCTACAGGCCAACTTCAGGAATGATGGATTAAATATGTGGATGCAGTTAGCAGTGGGTGCTATGTACACACACACAGACACGCATATTTGGGGGAAGTCAACAGTAGTAACTGGCTCCGGAGTCCTGTGTGATCATTTCCACCACAAACCCCAAATTGTTTTTCTTTTTTCAAACCTGAAGTCCTCATTTATCCCCATCTCCATATGAGCTCAACTGAACAAAGCATCGGTCAAGTGCTCACTGAGTCTGACTTCTGTGCTTACTCTGCTGTTTCTGCGGAAAACCCAGAGGAAGAAGACACGCTCTCAACTCATGAAGGTCAAAATATAATTGAGAGACAAGCTATATGTACACGAAACAATTACAGAGTGAAATGATGTATAAATGAGTTTCAGAGTGCATGGTTCACACAGTAAAAGGAACAGTGATTCTGAAGGCAGGGGAGTTGGAGAAGGTACATGAAGGAAATAGATGGATGGACAGGATTTTGAAAGGAGAGGGACAGGCATCCAGGTGAAGGGTGTGGTGTTGGGTAAACGCTGGGATGTGGGAACACCCCGGTGTTGAGGCCGTACTGAATAACCAAGCAGGAAATGCACGTGAGGGATGCGGAGAGATCAAATTGAGTGGATGCTAGGGAGCCTTGACGGCCAAGCAGAGAAGTTAAGGCTTGGGAACCTTGGAAAGTATGGTAACAGTAGAATGGTATGATAAAAGCAGTGTTTAAGGAAAATAAGTCCATCCAGGTAGAGTGGATTCTGAAGTTTCTGGAGCCTCCTAGCTAGAAAGATGTTGTTCCCTGGTGGCCCAGATGGTAAAGAATCCACCTGCAGTGCGGGAGACCTGGGTTCGATCCCTGGGTTGGGAAGATCCTCTGGAGGAGGGTATGGCAACCCACTCCAGCATTCTTGCATGGAGAATTCCATGGACAGAGGAGCCTGGCGGGCTACAGTCCATGGGGTTGCCAAGAGTTGGACACGACTGAGCAACTAAGCAGAGACTAAACGTGAGAGGACAGTGGTCCCAGACCGGAGATGTGCCAGTTGAACAGGGAGAAAGAAGCATATTTCTGAGGGAAAATATGACGAAGGGATGGTTGATGAAGGTTGATGGTTGATGAAGGGATCCTGTACGGTATAAACTATATCGTTAGAAATTATGGCTATTTTATGTAGATAACCGTCTATCTTTACTTAGGATAAAGGTAAAAGTCTAATTCTTCTTAGATCTACTTCTAAGGCCCGCAGACCTTTCTGATACTTTCTTCCCTGTTCCTTGAGTTAGCCAAATCTTTTCTAGAAAAGTCTCCAGGCCCCAGTGCCCATCTTAGGAGCTCAGAACAAACTTTCTCCACTAGGCAACACTCCTGGCACCTGGAACATTTTGCCCCCTCATAGCTCCTGCTTTTCATGACATTGTGCATAAATTTTCCCATTTCTCCTTCTTAGCTACTGGTTGCTAGACAGGAAACATGTTTACTCCTTCACACTCACTGTCTTAGTTTTTTTCTGGTTAGTTTGCCCCTCACACCTCTCCCGACCCCTTGGCTTTATTCATATCAGTTTGCCTGCTGAAATCTGATTACCTGGCAGCCTCCTTTGCCTTAGATGGTCAACTTTGCCATGCATATGCACAGTTGTATTTGACTCAAATTCTTTTCTACCTCTGAGAAAAAGAAGTATATAGTTCAGCTGAGAATTTGAAAAGGGAGGCAAGTTATTACAAGTACATGAATGATGACAATCAAGAGATTGCATATGTCAACCGGCAAGTTGTATTAATAGGTTTTAAAGGTAATTTTGAATCAAAGGAGGTGGAGAACTTTAAGAGACCACATAAGTGTTCTATTTTTACCTGCAGATTATATTTAATGTTTTTTTTCTTTTAATCTTTAAGCCAACATTTAAAATTCAGAAGACTTGATGTAACAATCCAGAAACATATTTCCTTGAAAAAGAATCAAAAGATGTGGCAATAATCAGCTGGACTGAGCACTCTTGTCCCCTGTGGATGGGATGGGTACCCATCTTCCCCCTTCCCTGTATTTTTGAGTGCTTACCAGACCCACTGGACATGATACATTTATTTCTAACTAGCAACAACTCCCATCTAACCAGTCTCTCATTTTACAGAAAGAGAAACTGAGGCACCATGGAAAGGTTAAATAACTCTTCCAATATTATCACAGAGATGGGTAGGGATGAGATATGGGGAGGAGAATTGACCTTTGCTATGACTCCTGGACCTGCTTTATCTCCCTGTCTGGACAGTAGTCTTGTTTTCTGAACACAGGTTGGCAAGCTGGAGGCAAGCAACGCCCTGCATGTGGGAATATGCTCATCAGTCAAAAAAAGGCTATTATTGAACAGGTGTTTCTGAGGCAGGAACCTGGAGGAATTCAGAATAATAGTATTTGTCAACTGGGTCCTTTGATGTAATTTTATTTTACTTTATTGTAAATGCTTACTACTTAGAATTCCAGGAAGGAATATAATTAACTTTTCCCCTTTATTACAATTTCTTAACTTTCAAAAAAAAAGTATACCCCAAAATATAGCAGCTGCGATATAACATTGTAAGCCGGTGTATTGAAGAGATCCCAAATTTTAAAATGAAACTACTGATAAAAAATATATATATTTGGTGTTTGTTTTATCTCAGCCAGTCTCCTCTCCTAAGCTCTTTTCATTCCCTTAGACCTCTGGCCTGCACTGTCAGAGTCTCCGTCTCAAGTAGGCAAAATGACTTTGGCACTTGGCTAGAAGCCCCCGCAGACGCTGCGTCCCGCGGACTCAGCGGCGCTGTGATCTCCGCGGGCGCGCAGGACGGGCGGGAGGGGCCGCGATCAGCCTGCTTATCATTATTGATGTGGCTTCGGCGACCTCTGCTGCGTCTCTGTCCAGTGTGATTCTGGATGCAGTTCAGAAAACACCTGCTGAAATGCTTGCGAGAAATCCGTGTGCGTGCCAAGGCCGGGTGATTGGTGTCGCTCTTGAACAACGTGAAGGTCAAGCTTTTGGCCCTCGTTTAGCTGTTATTTTAATGAAAGTCAGCTTTCTGTATTGAGTGAATTTTAATACAGACCCAGCATGGGCCGGCATTTCTACTTTTTTACATAGTTACATCCAAAATGGTCTTTTAACTAAAATGGAAGAAGGGTGGAGACACTGATGGGCCTTTAAAATTGGAGGATAGTTAGCAAGGAGAGTCTCTGTGTTCTTTCAAATATCAGAAAGTTTAAGGTTTCTGTTTGATCTCTCCTTTCACCACTTCACCTTCCTCATCCTCAAAGGAATCATACCTCTGTGATTGCTTCCTTCCTTTCCTGGGGGGGGCTGTATCTTACTCCTCCCCAAACCTGCGGAGCATTTAGTTGATGTAACAAGATCACTTCTTACACCAATGAGGGTGTTTCAGCCACCATTTATACTACTCTTTTCAGTACAGGTTTTACAATTCCATTCACTGTGTAAATATGTGAGTTGTAAACGAGAGACAAAAACTCTAGAGCGATTTGACACATCAGAGTTCATCTGGGGGCTTCCCTGGTGATCCAGTGTTTAAGACTTTGCCTTCCAGTGCAGAGGTGGAGGTTCAATCATCAGGGAACTAAGATTTCCTATCCGGCCAAAAAAAAAAACCAGAAAACAGAAGCAACAGTGTAACAAATTCAATAAAGACTTTAGAAAATGGTCCACATCAAAAAAGAAAAAAAGTTTTTTTAGAAAAAGTTCATTTGGTCTCAGACCACCTTGAAAAAATGTAGTGTAATTAATATGACAAATTGATTAATGATGACAGGAATAACTAACATGCTCTACATATTTAGTAAGTGCTAGGAACTGTGCTAGGTACTTCATGGGTGTTATCTAATTTAATCTTCGTAATGCCCCTTTATTCCCCTAAAATGAATGAGACAATAGTCTGTGTGGGTCCAGGTTTAGTTTGAGGCAGGCAGTTTCAGAAGGATGCAGACAACTGAAGCACATTGCAAGTGAGAATGGGGACAGCCAGAGGGAGCAGAGGTTCTCAAACTTGAGCCTGCAGCAGAACCTCCCAGAAGGCTGGTGTAAACAGATTGCCAGTCTACCACTGTGCACCTCCCCTAAAGTTCTGATTTCATGAGGTCTAGGATAGGGCCCCCAAATTTGTGTTTATAACTAGTTGCTGGGAGATGCAAATGCTACTGGTCCAGAGAGACCTACAGCATCAGCATCACCCAGCAACTTTGAGAGCTACTGGAAAGTGAAAAAGTCAGAATATTAGTCAATGAGTCCAACTCTTGTGACCCCATGGACTATAGCCCTCCAGGCTCCTCTGCCCATGGAATTCACCAGGCGAAGATACTGGAGTGGGTAGGCCTGCCTTTCTCCAGAGGATCTTCCTGACCCAGGGATTAAACCCAGGTCTCCTGCATTGCAGGCAGATTCTTTATCGTCTGAGCCACCAGGGAAGTGAGAGCTACTGGCCTGGAGTTCAAAACCATCCATGTCACACGCAGGACAGGTGGTGTAAACCCCGGATGCTTATCCCAGAGAGGAGACTGCTGTGGGTGCACCGACACCTCCTGCGGCCTATTCAAGGGCTGGACTGTGTCAGGGATACACTTGGGACAGTGGATGTGGCATTGGTCAAAAGGTGTGGGTTGAGACCAGCACAGCTGAGAGTGGGGGAGAACAGATGGAGTGAGCTGCCTATGCAGGCAGCAAAGGCAGGAACCTGGGAGGTGCCCAGGGGAGAAGGGTGATGGGTTTCTGAGCGAGGCTTCCAGCCTGCTGGCCCTGAAGCTGAAGGCAGCTGCAGACGGGTCTGCTGAGTGTTTTTCGTCTGAATGCATACATCCTTCAGGTCCCTGCAGCCCTACCCTCTCTTAGCCTTGACGACTTTTCATTTATGCTCACCGACCTGGCCACAGTGAAGGCCCTTAAGGTACAGGGTGAGCAAGCATCAGGGAGATGCTGGATTCGATTATTTTATTTGATTTCATTTCCTTTCATATTGAAGTATAGTTGATGTACATTGCTTTGTTAGTTTCAGGTGGAGAGCAGAGTGATTCAGTTGTACATATATGTGTGTGTGTGCTCAGCCGTGTCTGACTCTGGGCTGTCGCCCACCAGGTTCCTCTGTCCATGGGATTTCCCAGGCAAGAATACTGGAATGGATTACAATTTCCTCCTCCAGGGGATCTTCCTGACCTAGGGATCAAACCCGCGTCTCCTGCATTGGTAGATGGGTTCTTTACCACTGAGCCACCTGGGAAGCTGGGAAGCCACATGTACATATATCTATTCTTTTATCTGTTCTTTTTCAGATTCTTTTCCTATATAGGTTATTACAGAATACTGAGTGGTTTCCTGTGCTGTACAGTGGGTCCTTGTTGATTATCTATTTTTATATACAGTTGTCTGTGTGTGTTTACATATATATATAGTTTTGTGTGTATATATAAATATTTATAGATATTTATATAATATATTATAAATTATAAATACATTATATAAAATTATATATTATAAATATATTATAAATTATATTATAAATATGTATACATATTTATATGATATGTGTAAATATGTATATATGTATATATATATATATATATATAAATCCCAAACTCCTAGGGATTTAATTTTTCTTAAATATCTGTCACCCAGACTCTAATGATTGAGAGGAGTCACTAGGTAAACTGATCCCAGTTTGTTCACTTGGAGGAATTGAATGGGACAAATGACCTGCTGAAAACTCTGGAAGTGATTCTAGCATCGCCCACCATTGTGGTATTTCCTAGGATGGCTCTCTTCATTGGGCACAGCTCCCTCGGTCACCCCATTCTCCCTCCAGGTCTTCTGCCTCCAGTGGCTTCTCTTGGTTCCATGTTATTAGAGATGACTTCCCTGGTGGCTCAGACCGTAAAGAATCTGCCTGCAAATGCAGGAGACTCGGGTTCGATCCCTGGATCTGGAGGATCCCCTGGAGAAGGGAATGGCCACCCACCTCAGTATTCCTGGCTGGAGAATTCCATGGACAGAGGAGCCTGGTGGACTAAAAGCCATAGGGTCGCAAAGAGTCAGACAAGACTGAGCGACTACACTTTCTTTCACAGTGACCACAGGACCTGCATGACAAAGTCACACCCTTTCTGTCCCTCCCTGCAAAGCTCGCCCCAGGGCTGCCCTCTCTGAGTCCGGTGGGCTTGTCCACCCTGCTGGGACACATCTTTAGCCTGAAAAACCAGACACTGAAAAGCCTTGGAAGACAATGCCAAGCCTTGGCAGGAAACAAGAGAAAAGAGAAAAGTTTGGGGTTGATTACAGAACAGCTTGCACCAAAAGTGGTAGATTCTCAGGGGAAAGTCTTTATCTGGAAAGATCCGGGACAAAGAAGAGTAAAGAAAAATGAAATGACAGAGAGAAGTAACAAGCCCGAATTAAGAAATGGAAGATCTAGATATATTGTTGGAAGAAATATATGGTCCATGATGGATGCTTTGTCCTTGAGACATTTAAAATAAAATCAGGACAGGCCTTCACTGACCGGTCTAAGTAACCTGATTTGGTCTTTTCCATCTTTGCCTCCTGGGTCTGGTTGCTAGGGAATTGGCGTTGCAATCCCCAGGCAAGCACACTGCTGTCTCAGTTCTGAGCTTCTGGGGTCGGGCTGCCTTCCAGATGGAGAGCTAGGAACAGTGTGCCCCTATTGCTTGAACAGTCTTCCCCTTCTCTCTGTTTTCTTTCTCTTTCTTCTGATTTTCTTTCATTCCTTCCTTTCTTTCCCTCCCTCTCTTCCTTCCTGTCTTCCTATAAATAAGAAAAAAAAAAACTTGGGGAGACTCTGTTGCAGGTGCAGGCTCCAGTAATAACCATGGCAGGTAATGTTTGCACATCCAGAGTAAGTCATTTTCTTATAACAGCGATCAGGGGCTGTATTGCTCCCAGGAGAAAAAACACTTATATTGACGTGTTTATGTATTGGAATGATAATATTTGTCCATGTGAAAATATGTGTGATTCCTTTCTGCCACGCCATATGGCTTATTACTATTCATAATCCAAACAGTAGCAGCTGCTGTAGAACGCGAAAATGAGTTTTCTTGAAGGAAAAATGGGCTAACTCTTGGATGCCACATGTACTTTCCGCAGAATCACCAGTGATTCACCAGAAACCTGCATATGGGTCCCTTCCATGAATCCATTCCTTTCTTTGTTAATATCTCAGAAGTTCATTGTTCCATCCATTTTCATGCTGTCCCTCTCCCCCAACCCACCCCCACTCAGCCTGGGCCCCCAAGGGACCATTCTGTCTCGGGAACATAGACTCATTATTTAGAACTGTTGGCAACTGAAGTTTTCACTTTGGGTCTTGATCGCTAACTGCCAGAGAAAATGGCAGTGAATTTTCGCCTTGCTTCCCCGTGTGGCTTCCTGCCCTGCTAAACCGCATTATATATTAGTGGTCAATCAGACACATGGAGGCACTAACGTGGCTAATGACTCCCCCTCAGGCCAACTTGACCCAGCTCTGAGGTAGTGGAAAATGGAAGGCAGCACTTTCTACAGACCAGTAGAATGTGGTTGGCAGAAACCCTTGAGGTTTAAGAAGGAAGCGATTTGAGAACTAGGTTCTTGATGCCGCTAGAGAAACCCACACAGTCGACAGCAGAAAATAACCCAGTTTCATAGAGGAGAAGTATCTGCGGGACTTTTTGTATCACAACATGGTCATTGTGAGTCCCCCCAAACCTGGAGGTTTTAGAAAATCAAAACACTCTTGATGTTGAGTCTACACACCACAATGGTAAATATCTAGACCATTTAACCAAAACAGAAGTCCTGATCAAATATCCCCAAACTTGAGCCTAAAATGAAAGTATACAGATAATTGTTTCAATTTTCCACTTCAGTTGTTTGCCATGATAATACCTTGCATTTGCATGCCATATTGTTTTCAGGGTGTTATCATGTGTGTTCATAGTAATTGAGACTTTTTTCCGAGAAGGCTGTCAGGTGACTCAAATCAATGGACATTCGTGAGGCTGGAATATTATCTCTGTCCACTACACTTTGTCCTGTTCACTCCACAGCTGGTATCACTAATTTCCAACATGTATCAGCCGTCTGCCTGAAGCCATTTGTCTTTTTCATGTGTCTGTTGGTCAGCTCTCTAAGTACCCGCTACTTTTATCACAAGTTATAATAGGGTGATTTATCAATGTCACTCTTCTCACTTGGCAAGGAGAGAGAAACTACAAGATATTATAGGATCGGTCTGCATACCTGGCCTTTAACCACAGTCCTCCAACTTGAAATGGCATTTATACCCCTGTCATCCCAGACCTTGTCAAGAGGTCCTGGAGTCAGCCTTCACTTTGCCAGTCTTTGCCTTCAGGGTGCATTAGGTAATTGTTTCATAAACTTCTCTTTTCCAAAAAGAATATCTGACAACGTTACCAAGTCACATTTTGTGCCTAGGAACCGCTACCTGTGTGTGCATGTTTATATCTGCTTCTCATTTCTGTGTTTCTTGTAATCATAAACGGCTTGACTCATGTGATTACCCCTAAACACCATGATGTGGTTTCAGGGCTAAACAGTCTGAACAGGTCTTCCTAATGGATGATGCCTGAGGTCCCATGATTTGACCATCCTCACCTTCCCTCCATCCCCAGAGAAACTTCACCCTGAAGGCTCAGCTCTGCCCACTCCAGAAGCCTTCCTGACCTTCAGGTAGTGATCACTTGACAGGCATCAACCCTACTACACCTGATGCCTAGTGGGCCTGGGCTGAATCCCGGGCACCCTGTCTGCTGACTTCCACCTTAGCTCACACCATGTTTAGCAGGTGGGCATACATGGGATGCTGCCGTTGCTTTCTGATTTATATTTAATGTTTTCTGTTGAAATGCAACTCCCCCACCCCTGCCCACTGTTCATACTGCTGAGCAAATGTGACCCTTCTGGGTCCCACTGCCTTGGGGTACCTCCCACATGTACCTTGAAACAGGGCAGTGTTACTATTTTCATGGGCTCCGGGCACTTCTGGCTTTGTGGGCCACTGGAAACGGCAGCACACTCCAGTATTCTTGCCTGGAGAATTCCATGGACGGAAGAGCCTTGTACAGTCTGGTGTCGCGAAGAGTCGGATGCAACTGAGTGACTTCATTTCCTCCATTTAAGAAACACTGAAAGTTATGTTTTACAACTGTGTTAGTGTAAAGACAAATGTATTCATATTATATATTAAAATATGTCTTTGACTAGAAAGTGTATTTTTTTTTTCGGACTTTAATTTCTCTAAAAGACACGAATGTGTTGACAGGGATCTCTAAACGTAATGTGGTGCCTCTGATGGATAGAGTACCCCTACTTCCCTAGTGACTCAGACGGTAAAGTGTCTGCCTACAATGTGGGAGACCCAGGTTCGATCCCTGGATTGGAAAGATCTCCTGGAGAAGGAAATGGCAACCCACTCCAGTATTCTTGCCTGGAAAATCCCATGGACGGAGGAGCCTGGTAGGCTACAGTCCATGGGGTTGCAAAGAGTCGGACACAACTGAACGACTTCACTTTCTTTCTTTTCTTGCACTTTCACCAAGAAACAGACCAGACCCTTTACCTTAGATCAGTGTTTCAAAGGTCTGTCCTTTGCAAAACACCTTGGGGAATTTTACCATACTGCTCTTCCCCAGTACCAGTTTTCATCTAATGTTTTTCTTTAAACTTACCACCTTAGACTAACAGTATTGAATGAGATTCAGGACAAAACCTCCCTCTCCTTCATGTGCATCAGTGAACCCCCAGGTACCCAAGATGTAAGTAGACCTTTGAGGGTCCCACAAGGGACCCTTGTGTCGCGCGCGCACACACACACACACACACACACACACATCCATTTTCGCCCCCCACCTTCTTGCTTCCTCACCCTCTGAGCCTCCATTCTGTATGGTGCCCAGCCTACTCTGGGAGACCGTGAGCTCAGAGATGGTGACCCTCTCTGGAACTTGTGAATTGGGGTTGTAAAATTGATTATCTAAGTCAACCATTATGTTCCACTTCTCTCACCATTTGTTGATGTTGGAAGAGGAACGTGATTTAATGCTGGCCACTGAAGGACTTCTGGAAAAACTTTCCTGCCGACAGCCTTCGCATTGTGCAAGAGAGACACAAGGAAGGTGATCTGTCTTCCTTCCTTCCTTCACTGGCATTGTTAGGTCTACAACTAAGGCCAGAGGCTGGCATCCAGTTTTCACCCATGAACTACAAAGATGACCTGCAGGATGGTGGGGTGGATAGGGCCCTTGATAAGACTAGAACAAGCAAATTAACCTAGAAACAATTTAGACGTCCTCATTGTGAAATAACAAACCTCCTTGTAGATTGAGACATTTTGAATTGGGTCTTTTTTTTATTAGCAGTTGAAATCACTGTTACTGGTATAATGATAATATATTGTGGAATTCTCACTGCTTTTAATTTGACTTAAAACTTCTTCTCACCAGAAAATGAGTGGGTGTTAGCCTTAGTTTTTTCCTGCTTTGTGGATTAGAAAAATTGTCTTTTCTGACACTTTATTATTTCACTTCTGCGATGTCTATCTTTATAAATCAGTGCCATAGTTTGTCTGTTTCTTCATCTTTGACACAGGAATAAAGGACTGGACAACTGCTCTCTTCCACTATAATTGATGACTGAGTACCAGTGATAAATTAAATCCTAAATTATAAATAATAAATAATAGTAATAAGACAGGGCCATTTATTTTAATGCTTTTAATTATAAATATAAAATGTGGCTTCACTCGTGTCTTTAAGAATGAGCCTTTTTCAGCTGAGCATGGAATATTGAACACTTATTTAGTGGGTATAGTTCCATTTCCATTGTGGAGAAGGTGCAAATAATAGCAGCTTTTGCCCCAAAGCAAAAACCCTTTGGGAAGTCTGCCTGCACTAATGTGTATATCGACATACATGCATATTTCCCATTAATACTAATAGAGCCTAATGTGGCTGTATAAATCACCTGAATTCTGATGCAGTGTGAATCTGATGTTGGATGATTTGAGATGAACTCGCAAACTCCATTTGTCTGGGAGCTATTTCTTAATATGCCTTGATCTTGGAGCCGAATTCCTGTCCTGTGACTGAAATATTAATCAAAGGCTGTTTCTGCTTCTCCCA
Organism: Cervus elaphus; assembly: GCF_910594005.1. Taxonomy (NCBI): domain Eukaryota; kingdom Metazoa; phylum Chordata; class Mammalia; order Artiodactyla; family Cervidae; genus Cervus; species Cervus elaphus. Next base: position 31,669,040 of record NC_057840.1, read on the forward strand.
TCGTGTACCCCTGCCTGTCATCACCAGAAGACATGAAGTAGATTCGTCTATGTGACAGTGTCCCTCTATCTAGGTGTAGTTTAAGGTTCTATTGAAATTTTAAAAAAAGGGAATGGACGAAAAAGAGGGATTAAGAGAGATTTTCCTTTGCGTGGGGAGCAGTGTGCGGGGTCAGGCTCAATTATGTGCACATGTGTTCTGGAATCCTGGAAGGAGCACAGATCACATAAGCTGTGTGTGAGGAATTTGCACATCTTTATTCCCCACACTGTCCTCGCGCGTTGCCAGCTATATCGAGCATCTTACCTCCAGGCTTCCAGAATGACATTTTTTTACCCGCATTGTCAGTGTCCTCTGGGGAAGAAATGCCTTGTTTCACGTGTCAGAGTGGCGGAAGTGCTGTCCAACCGAAGTGCCTCCCCTCGCTCATCCAAAGTGAGCCCTTCCAGTCTCATCTAATTTCAGCTCCCTTTTCCTCTCTGATCTTCCTCCTCTCTTACCTGGATTACAGTCACAGTACTTGCTCAAGGAGACTGACTTGGTTTTACTCTCCTATAGGCATAAAAGAAGAAGTGTACAGTATTCATGAGAAATGCATTGCAAGACCCCTAGTGGATGCCTGAAATCACAGATGGTACCAAATCCTGTGCATTTTACTCTCGGTAGCATCACATTCCACACCCACGAATTTCAGCAATCTCAGGTGTAAGATATTTGAAAAAAATATTCCAGGATGTTTCAAAAGGCACAACTTGAATTTGCATCCTACTGAAAGCTCTTTTCAAAGTACTTGTTGTTGTTCAGTCACTCAGTCATGTCCGACTCTTTGCGACCCCATGGACTGCAGCATGCCAGGCTTCCCTGTCCTTCACCATCTCCCGGAGTCTACTCAATCTCATGTCCATCGAGTCAGTGATGCCATCCAACCATGTCATCCTCTGTCATCCCCTTCCTCTCCCGCCTTCAATCTTTCCCAGCATCAGGGTCTTTTCCGGTGAGTCAGCTCTTCGCATCAGGTGGCGAAAGGATTGGAGTTTCAGCTTCAGCATCAGTCCTTCCAATGAATATCTAGGGTTAATTTCCTTTAGGATGGACCGGTTGGATCTTCTTGCTGTTCAAGGGACAAGAGTCTTCTCCAGCACCCCAGTTCAAAGGCACCAATTCTTCGGTGCTCATCCTTTTCTATTGTCCAGCTCTCACATACATACATGACCACTGGAGAAACCATAGCTTTGACTAGACGGACCTTTGTAGGCAAAGTAATGTCTCTGCTTTTTAATATCCTGTCTAGGTTTGTCATTGCTTTTTCTTCCAAAATATTTGCATTGTGCTAACAGCTATTTATATAGTATTTACATTCTGTTAGGTATTGTAAGTAATCTAGAGATGATTTAAAGTATAGAGAGAAAGTGACTAGGTTATATGCAGATGCTATAGTGTTTTGCATAAGAGATGAACATCCATGGATTTTGGTATCCACCGGGATCCTGGAACCAGTACCTCACAGATATCAAGGGACAACATTATATACATGTTTTCCCTACATATTCATATCTATGATGAAGTTTAATTTATCAGTCACAGTAAGAGATTAACAATAACCAAAAATAGAACAATTATAACAACATATTATAATAAAAGTTACATGCATGTGTTTTCTCTCTCTCTCTCAAATTATCTTATTATACAGATTTAATAGCCTGGAAAAGGAAATGGCAACCCACTCCAGTGTTCTTACCTGGAGAATCACATGGACAGAGGAGCCTGGCCGATCACAGTCCGTGGGGTCACAAAGAGTCAGGCACAACTGTGCAACTAACTTTCATTTTCACAGATATAATGCCTTTTTCATCTTAACTGAGCACTTACCATACACTGTGGCTGTAACTTTGGCAACAGTAAAACTAACACATATTTCCTTTTTCTTCTTCACAATTTCACAAATAGGTGATGCATTCTTACTATTGATCTTAGCATTATCTTATGATACCCTTCCTTTTTTTTATTAAGTCAAGAACTTTCACCCTTTCACTTAAAAGAAGCATTTTATGGCTACTCTATGGCATGTCCAAATCGCCAACATCACTATTGAATTTTGGGGCCATTGAGTAAAATAAGTGTTACTTGGACGCAAGCACCACAGTACCACAACTGTTGATTTGATAACCCAGTTGGCTGTTGCTGCTATTGTTGTTTAGTTGCTTAAGTAGTGTCCAGCTCCTTTGTGACCCCATGGGCTGTAGGGTGCCAGGTTCCTCTGTCCATGGGATTTCCTAGGCAAGAATACTGGGTGGGTCCATTTCCTTCTCTGGGGGATCTTCTTGACCCAGAAATTGAACCTGCATCTCCTGCATTGGCAGACAGAATCTTTACCCCTGAGCCGCCCGGGAAGCCCAGCCTGGTTGGCTACTAAGTGACTAATGGGGGTAAGATATGCCAGACAGAGAGATGCTTCCCATCCAGGGCAGAACAGAGCTGGAAGCCTCAAGATATCATCACTTTATTCTCAACAGCACACAATTTAAAATTTATGAATTGTTTATTTCTGGAATTGTCCATTTCCTAGTTTCAGACCGCAGTTGACCACAGGTAACTGAAACCTCAGAAAACCTAACCTCAGGTAAGAGGATGACCACTGTACTCTAAGAAAAAAGACACACATATACACACACACATTGCATTTTTTCCCCCAAAGTCCCTTGCAGACATGGTAACAGTAAGAATCAGTTAGAAAAATGTAGATTGTAAGTAAAAGACTTGTTTACTGCTAGAGTACATAATCTTGGAATTACAGGAAATTAGCGCTGGAAGGGACCTTTGCAGTCTGTCCCAGTAAGGTTGCATCTAGCAGCTGCCGCTTTCACAGCTGGTAAAGCCCTGGTGTTCCCATGGGTGTCTCACATCAGCATGGCGAATACTGTTAGTGCCCCTTTTCAGATAAGGAACTGAGGCTAATCTAAAATGCTGCAAAAACAGCAGCACTGATCTCTATTTTGATAAATTAAAATCATTTTCTTTCTTCTCTATTCCAAGAGAATAGGGGAATAATTAAATGCACAGCTGTTTGAATAGACTTTTAAATCCATGGTGTCTTAATTCCCCAAACCAGTGTAAAGCCCTCAGTGAATCTTGGGGTCTACAGAATATTTTAGAATTAGGGTGTTCGTTATACTCTGCTTGAACCCAAGGGAATGCTAAGATTAAATTCAGTTCAGTTCAGTCACTCAGTCGTGTCCGACTCTTTGTGACCCCATGGGCTGCAGCACACCAGGCTTCCCTGTCCTTCACCAATGGACAGGGAATCTATCCTGTCTATCCTGTCACATTAACATTGAATTAATTTATAATTAATTGATTATTAATAGTAGAGGATTCAATAATAGTTTAATTAATTAATAATAGTTGAGGATTCATGACAAGGGTATTGAGTTGTACTAGATCTTCAGGTCTTATTCTAAATTGAAAGGCAACATTTTGGAGGGAGGGGAAATGGATGAAGGCAGTCAAAGGTACAAACTTCCAATTATAAGATAAGTTAAGTACTAGGAATATAATGTAATGTACAGCATAATAAATTTCTTGAACACCAATGTGTGTGTTATATTTGAAAGTTGTTGAGGGTAAATTGTAAGAGTTCTCATCACAAGGAAAAAATATTTTTTCTTTAATTATATATCTATATGAAATGATACTCACTAAACATTGTGGTAATCATTTCATGATATGTAAATCAAATCACTGTGTTATACACCTTGAACTTACACAGCATGATATGTCAATTATACCCAGCTCAATAAACCTAGAAGAAAAAGGGATCTATGGGTTAGGATTATATTAATATGAATGATAAATATCACTTATGAACTCCAATCTCTGCTTCTATAGCTCTAAGATAGAAACAATGATGTTACCTACCAAAGAAGTTACAATAAGAATTAAATGAGACAATTGACTAGAAGAAAGACTTCTCATACTTAGTTGCTAGGATGTAATACTCTGTCTATAAAATGAAAAGTTCGATTTTAAAAAGAAAACATTATTATTGAGCAGGAAAGCTTGTGCAGTCTACTCTGTTATCCATGTTGGAGGTTATGGTTATTTGGACCCGGAAGCTCTGGCTCAGGCATGCTCACTTCAGTTTTCTCTTCTCAAACTGTGGGTATCTGACTTAGCAGGAACTAAAGGTGTGCTGTTGTTGTTTTAGTCATAAGTCGTGTCCAACTTTTTGTGACCCTTGGACTGTAGCCCACCAGGTTCCTCTGTCCATGGGGTTTCCCAGGCAAGAATAGTGGAGTGGGTTGCAATTTTCTTCTCCAGGTGATCTTCCCAGACCAGGGATTGAGCCTGCGTCTCCTGCATTGGCAGGCACGTTCTTTACCACTGAGCCACCTGGGAAGCCCAGAGGTATACTACCAACTGCAAAAACAATCGCATTCGCTCATTCACTGATTTATTACAAGCCTGCTATGGGCCATACCCTACACTAGGAGTAAATACAAGAAGAAGACCTGTTACTGCCTTTCAGGGCTCTCCCGAACTAGTGAGGGAAAGTCCAGGGAAGGGCACTGAAGGAAGGGACTGGATTGAGGCCTTATTGTAGGTTATCTGATGCTTGGTCACTTTAGTCGTGTCTGATTCTTAGTGACACTATGGACTGTAACCTGCCAGGCTCCTCTGTCCATGGGATTCTCCAGGCAAGAATACTGGAGTGGGTTGCCATGCCCTCCTCCAGGGGATCTTCCTGACCCGGGGATCAAACCACATCACCTGTGTCTCCTATATTGGCAGGCAGGTTCTTAACCACTAGAGCCACCACACACTCCTAATTATAGCCCTAGTCAAGCAGGTCATGTTTCCCCATTTTAGAGCTGAGGTCCAGAGGATTTAGAGTAACTTATGCAAGGTCACCCAGCAGGTGAACAAAGGAGAGGTGAAACCCTTTGATCATGCCGTTTGCCCTCCACTAGTGCTAAACTGCGTGATCCCATGGCCATGTCTTATCACGGCGGTGGCCTTAGGCAGCTGCTACCTGCCGCTGACTGCCAGCCAGCCATTGGCTGTGTCTCCCTGCTCTTCTGCTGATGCCGGAACCCATGGTCCTGGGACTCTCTGGAACCGGGAAGAGAGGCTCGGCACGCTGTCCTGGAGGATGTGCTGCGTCATTCATCCTCGAGCAGCTCTCAGGCACGCCCGGCTGAAACCGGGGAATGCGTCCTCCAGCTCCAGGAGAAGAGTGTTCTCCTCATCAGAGTACCTACCTACGTCACTGCGAGTGAGTCTGATAGTTTCCGAGAACATATTAAACGGGAGGCAGGCAGCCCTTGGAATAAGGGAGCTGGGACAAGAGAGGTTGCCTGGGGAGCTGGGAGAGGTTGCCTTAGGAGGAGAGGGGAGCCTCGAGGTCGAGCAGAACACGGTTCAAATGAGCATCAAGGTAAGAGAAATACCCTGGGTACCAGGTTCAGCAAGGGTCCGGCGCCAATGCCCAGAGATTATAAGGTTGGTGACTCAAGAGTGACAGGAATGAAGCCCATAGCACCTGAACCAAGTGGGATTCTTCAAGACAGGCCTGCAACGGCTTGTTCTCAACTCCCAAATCCAAAATGCTCTGAAAACTGACATTTTGGGGTGACAAAACCTGACCTGATTTGACAGAAGGCTGTTTGTAATCTTGGTTCATCCCTCTTAATGTGAATATTCATAGTTTTGCTATAGAAATAGCTATTAATCTTATCAGGGGTCATGATAGTGGTATTAAATAATGTAGAGAAATGTATTACATTTCTTAAAAACCTGAATTCCAAAGCCTGAATTCTGAAACACACCTGTTCCCACAGGTTTCCCACTGGTGACTGTGTGTTATGCACTTCCATGTTATGTTTAATCTTCACATAAGTCTTGAGTGGAAAGTATTATTTTCCCATTTTATAGATGAAAATAAATAGGATAGGGAAGCATTTATTTGACAAAGTTTGTGCAACCAGTAGAAAGAAACAGATTGAGGACTGAAGCCCACACATGGAAGCCCAGTTCTATGCACATGCCTGTCCCATGGACTGTGCTGAAGGGGGCGGTAGGGTGCCCGGCAGTGGCTCCTGGGAAAGGGACTCAGAGGCACTGTCAGCTTCTCCGGCTGAAACCTGTCTCTGACTCTGACACCTCCCACAATTGTTTTGGTTTTTATAAAGAAGCAACTGCTGGCCTGGAGCCTCCTGTCCGGGTGAACTTCCAGAAAGCACTGCGTGAGAGGGAAATAGGGTCTTTTTAACTCGTGTCCTTCAGCTGCCCTAGAGGATCTCTATCCAGGAGAGTAGTTTTGAACCTTTAAGGACTCTCAGGTTCCTTTGAGAAAGTGATGAAAGCTATGGACTTTCTACATGGGATGTTGCGTATATTCCAGTGTAAATTCTTCATCCTATTTTGGGAGAACCAAAATAGGGAGAACCTATCCATGAACTCCAGATTAAGAATCTCTGTTCCCAGTTTTTAGAGGATTTTAGTAAATTTTCCTTGAAAAAAGTCATAGCAAAGTTCAACTTTGAAGAGTGTTAAAATCACTTGAATTAATATAATTCAATGAATTCCGTTACAGTGTAGAATTCCCTACAGCCTAGAATTCCCTGGCCAAAGTGTGTGTGTGTGTGTGTGCACGCGCCTGTGTATTAGGGTGTTGGGAGGAAAGACTGGTCAGGGAAGTCCTCTGACTTCTCAAGTAAATTACCCATAAACGTATTGTTAATCCCTTACAGTTCTGTTGCCTTCTCTGCTCTTACAAGCAACCAAATCTCTCCTGAAAGCAGAGATTTCAATAGAGGTGACTTTCAGTTCCAGGATCTTGTCATTATCTTCAGTCTGCATGAGCCTGGAGACTGGTTCTCCTGGGCAGATTGCTTTCCACCATCTGCAGTACTGAAACTTGCAAACTAATGTCAAGGCCCAACTATAAAGGATCTCCAGCTGGCATCGTAACCGTATAGTTTATTTTCCCTTCTGCTCTTTTGATTTACTAGGATTCTGAGCCATTATTTTCTAAAACTAAATGTTTCCTACTCTTTTATGTCTCTGGTTTTATAGTGATGATAGCCTTGTCCCAAGAGTATAAAACTGCGAATGATGGAGAGAAGGGTGTTTATCATTAGCTGGTACAGAAAACAACTCCTTCTTGGAAATCCAGAAACCAGATAATGGCAGATTTCGTTTTTTACATGATTACCTTTATGACAGTCCTGTCACTCCATGCCGAGTGCGGTATATTCGGGCTGGTTTTTCTTTAACGAGAGTGTCCAAGGCTCATGACACTGGGCTGAGCTGTTTCTGATTTGTGCAATTGGTAATTGATAAAACTGACGGTGCATGCATTATGATGTGAAGTTAAAAAATAGGCATGTTCAAATGAGTGTAATGCTTGTATGCTCCTCATTTCCCACATGCTAATAAATAAGTTTAATGGTAAATGCAGATTAGCAAAAATGGCTACGTTCTTAGACTCTGGAGTTAATCCAGCTAGGGTTTGAGTTTTGAATCCATTATTTATCAGGTAAATGACTGACAAATTACTTCATCTCTCAATGCCTCATTCTCAGTAAAATGGGATTTTAAATGGTTTAAATCCATGGGCCTTTCTTGGTAGTCCAGTGGCTAAGATTCTGCTTTCCCAGTGCAAAGGGCCCAAGTTCAATTCACGGTCAGAGAACTAGATCCCACATGCCACACCTGAGTCCTTGTTCAGTCGCTCAGTCACGTCCAACTCTTTGTGACCCCATGGACTGCAGCATGCCAGGCTTCCCAGTCCTTCACCATCTCCTGGAGTTTGTTCACACTCATGTCCATTGAGTCAGTGATACCATCCAACCATCTCGTCCTCTGTCACCCCCTTCTTCTATTGCCTTCAATCTTTCCCAGCATCAGGGTCTTTTCTAATGAGTCAACTCTTCGCATCAGGTGGGCAAAGTATTGGAGCTTCAGCTTCAGCATCAGTCCTTCCAATGTATATTCAGGACTGATATCCTTTAGGATTGACTGGTTGGATCTCCTTGCAGTCCAAGGGACTCTCAAGAGTCTTCTCCAACACCACAGTTCAAAAGCAACCGTTCTTTGGCGCTTAGCCTTTTATCATAGTCCAACTCTCACATCAGTACATGACTGCTGGAAAAACCACGGCTTTGACTATACAGACCTTTGTCGGCAAATTGATGCCTCTGCTTTTTAAAACACTGCATATTGAAAGCTTTTCTTTCAAGAAGCTAGCGTCTTTCAATTTCACGGCTGCAGATGTTTTAGGGATTGACTGAGGTGGTGTGTGTAAAGAACTTAGCACAGTGTCTTGTTCTGCACGTTAGCTAATGTTATCTCACAGGATGATAATCATTTTCCAACTCTGTTCTCCTGCAAGGGCCCTTTCTCTTCATTGTTTGGACTTAAATACAACTGGGTCCCCAGATGTGCCAAGATGTGCATTTATTTGGTATTTCTCCCAGCTCTGAATTATCAGGGTGAGTTATGGTCCCTGGATGAAGAGAGGGAGGTGAATTTCGTATCACCAGAGTGCTTTGCATGAGATGACAGTTCAGTAGGGCTTCCCTCATAGCTTAGTTGTTAAAGAATCCACCTGCAATGCAGAAGACCCCAGTTCGATTCCTGGGTTAGGAAGATCCCCTGGAGAAGGGACAGGCTACCTACTCCAGTATTCTTGGGCTTCCCATGTGGCTCAACTGGGAAAGAATCTGCCTGCAATGCAGGAGACCTGGGTTCCATCCCTGTGTTGGGAAAATCCCCTGGAGAAGGGAAAGGCTACCCACTCCAGTATTCTGGCCTGAAGAATTCCATTGACTGTATAGTCCATGGGGTCGCAAAGAGTTGGACACGACTGAGCGACTTTCACTTTCACTTGCACGAGAGGGAGATTGCCAGCCTCCATGACAAACAGCTTTTTATTGTGCTGTGTGGCAGCCTGGAGGGACGCCACATGCTTCTGCTGAACTGAGCTGAATGGATGAGACAGGGAGAATGCCTGGACTCACCCCACCTGCCTCCACCCTGACACCTTGTCCACTGCAGCAGTGGCCCCGTCGTCAGCCCAGGTGGATGGACTCAGATCTGCTCCAAACCAAAGCATTCTAGGGAGGAAGGTGGGCCTGTCTCAGTCACCTGGGTCCCCAGGAGCCCAGAGATGCCAGGTTCATCTGAAGTCAGTGTGGGGATCACCCATTACCTGTCTTTACAGTGGTGGAGAGCAGACACTAGGGTTCTGCTAGCACTGGGATGGGGTATCTGTGAGAAAGGCTACTGGCCTCGCTTTATTTTTCTGTCATCCTTGAAGAGCCTTGAGCCTAAAACCACCTGTCTTGTTCCAATGGAAATCCAACAAATATTTGGGAGAAAATAATCCCATTTGGAAATCGGCGGGAAACTCAGTCAATACATTTTCTAGTTCTGCTTAAGTATGCAGAACTTAGTTTCTTGGGAAATCAATAAAATTTTCATATGTGTATCACACAAAAGTAGAGGTTCTACAAGAGGAAAAGTTTGTAAAACTATATTAAAATAATGGAAAATAGGTCCTCCATCACATACTTGGCAAAAACTAGTGCTGTGTGTTTCTTTTGATTTGGAAGTGCACCTTGGAGACGAGAGAGGCTGTCTTTAGGACAAACAGAGACTTTGCTGGGCTGCTTTTCTTCGTGGCTGGTAACAAGGAAACTTGTAATAGGTTGTGCACGTGTGTTCAGTCGTTTCCAACTCTTTACGACCCCATGGATTGTAACCTGCCAGGTTACTCTGTCCATGGGGCTTTCCCAGGCAAGAATATTGGAGTAGGTTGCTGTTTCCTACTCCAGGGGATCTTCTTGACCCAAGAATCGAACCCATGTCTCCTGCCTCTCTCTCCTGCCCTGCAAGCAGATTTTTTTACCCACTGAGCGATCTGGGAAGGCAAAATGAGATCAACAGCCATGTATGGGGTATCATAGAAAAATGACATTTTAATGACTAGTTTGTTGCTGGTGATAAATTATGGCATAAATTATGGCATAGTTTTATTGTATCCCCAGATGTAAGGTTCAAATGTAAAATCAGAATCAGCTTACGGAGCATACCGGTACTTTTCCATGGCACTAAAATGTAGTTATGATATGAAACTACAGAACTAATGAAAAAATACCTAATTCAGGGGGAAAAAAACACCTTTTTCCTGATAGAACTATAACCAGCAATACCTTCTACTATGTAGCTGTGGACAGTAATTTTGCAGAATATGGATAACACGAAGGAATTTTGCAGAATCCCTTTCCCACTTCTACTTTTATCACTTTTAGTTAGTTTGTTTTTTTTTCCAGTTCCTTTATTTTCTAAAGGAAAGTGCCCAGATTTCTTGTTTACTTGGCCTTTTTAACATCCTCATGCTTGTGCAAATTTGGTTTTTAATATTTATTCATTTTAGAAACTTTTTATTATTAGAAGACTTGTGGCCAAAGGAAAAGAAAACATGAATTATATTGAATTACTTACAGTGGCAATTGACATTGTTATTATAATACCATGAACAAAAACATAAACAACGGGCTTGAGTCAGGGCACATGGGCTCCAACTCATGAGTCCCCAGGAAGCCCATCGGCATCCTGGGGCCATTGATGTGAGACGACCACTCAGGTTCATGCCGCTCGGAAGGATCCATGCCGGCACCATGCAGAGAAGGAGGCTGGGGGCCAGCCCTGGAGCCAGGCCTGGAGGGCAGCCTTCCTTAGCAGCCTAAGTCCTCCTTGACCTCATTTGACCCTCTGATTTCCCTCATCTCTATCATGAAACTAGTAGCATCCCCCAGAAGAGAGCAAGGGAGTGAGGTTAGAAAGTTAAATGAAATCTTGTGCTGTGAAGCGCTTCCCCCTGATGTCTGAGTGTGCACAGAGTGTGCACAGAGTGTGCACAGCTGGTTGTGTCCCACTCAGTCCCTCACATGCTCGTACTCAGCTGCTCAGTCATGTCCGACTCTTTGTGACCCTACGGACTGCAGTCCGCCAGGCTCCTCTGTCCATGGGATTCTCCAGGCAAGAATACTGGAGTGGGTTGCCATGCCCTCCTCCAGGGGATCTTTCTGACCCAGGGATCAAACTCGCATCTCCTGTGGCTCCTGCATTGGCAGGCGGGCTTCTTTACCCCTGAGCCTCCTGGGAAGCCTGCCACTCAGCCCCACTGAGCACCAAACGGTGACCCAGAGAGACCCTGAAGCCAGGCTGCTCGGCCACTTACAGGCTGTGCCACTTTGGGCAAGCTACTTAACCACTCTGTGCCTCAGCTTTTTTATCAACAACACAGTGATCATCGTATTAGTAGCAACCTACCCCGTAGGACTGTTGTAAGGATTTTAAAAATCTAGATAAAAATAATACCTCTCTTTCAGGATGTACTGAATGCTTATTACATGTCAGTCATTGAACCAACATGATTTACACATCTTATCGCTTATCACTATGAGATGCTGTTCCATTCTTACCCCCATTCTATGGACAAGTAAACTACAAGCGTTGTCTGTGGTCACACAGTCAGCAGTTGGTGGTGGCAGGGTTCAAATGCAGGCCACCCTAATCTAAACCGTGTGCTTCCCAGCCCTACAGTCTGCACTGGGCCTGTGTCTCCTTGGAAAACAGCATGGGCACGTTCAAAATGCTGACAGGCTTCCAGGGTAGGTCCAAGCAATAACAACCTGAGAAAATCAGTCCAAGTTCAGGCCAACCAGCACCCTCATTTGCAAACCAGATTCAGGACTGAGTGTGGCGGCCTCGGCACCATCAAGAGAGCACCGTATATCTGCTTAAAAGTCAAGCACTTTTGAAAACATCTGCTTGAAATTGTGTGCCACTGATTGAAACCAAAAACAAACTCAGCTGCCAAGCAACGGTGGGAAGGGGACAGGGAGTAAAGAGCTAGTGACAAACAGCTAGTTAGCACATCACCACACATGGCCACAATAAGAGCCCGCATGAAGAAAGTAACCTCACGGGTAAAATTACAGCGGTCTTGGCCAAAAGTTCTTTTCTGTTCCAATATGCAAAATATAAAACTGGTATTTTTCCACCAAGTGGCACAAATTTCTTTAGGGGGAAAGTCCTTGAAATGGTTGGTTCTGTCACAAAACTGCAGCCCTGGTGCATCTGACTTTTGTAGTCAAAGCTCCCTGGCCTTTGTCCCCGCCTCTTTGGGGTAGCAGAAGTAGGGCTGGGACTGGGACTGGCACCCTGGAAGGACAGCTTCCTCTGTGCTCCCAGCACCCATGTCAGGACAGAAGACACTCAATGGGAAGAAGTTCTGAGCCAGACTTTCTGGGTCATGTGGCTGGTAAGAGGCAGGGTCAAACCCAGGTACTTCGGAATCCACATGCTCAGTCACTCAGCCATGTCCTGCTCTTTGTGACCCCCTGGACTGTAGCCTGCCAGACTCCTCTGTCCATGGGATTCTCCAGGCAAAAATGCTGGAGTGTGTGGCCATTTCCTCCTCCAGGGGGTTTTCCTTACCCAGGGATCGAACCCAGGGGATCTCCTGTGGCTCCTGCATTATCAGGCGAGTTCTTTACCACTGCGCCATTCAAGTCCACACCTCTCTGTCATCTCTTCTGCTTTCCTGTGACATTTAACCTTATCTGATCATGACCTGGGTGCCTGCCTCGGGACTTCTTGTCCTTTCCTAAGAATCCTACGTTTTTATTATCTCTATAACATTCCCCTACCACCTAAAATAAACATCACTTACAACTCATAGCTAAAATTACATTTCTGTGCTCACCCTAACAGTGGATAGAGGAAATGAGGTGGGGAGGGGGCTAGCTCAAGAAGACTGTGAAAGAGAACCAAGGTTCCTAGGGTCTTGAGAAGCCAGGCAAGGCATCGGTTCCAGAAACAGTGCTCCAAGCACACCAACACTCGGACCTGACTTCTCAGGAGGAGAAGAGCGTTACATAAGGTGTCAACCAACTCAGGCTGCTCTAAAACACCATAGAATGGGTGGCTTAAACAACAGGTCACAGTTCTGGAGGCTGGGGAATCAAGATCAAGGTGCTTGAAAATAGCTGTCTTTTTGTTGCATCCTTACATGACAAAGAGAGAGGGCTCGTTCTCTTCCTTTTCTTATAAGGACATTAATCCCATCTTAGGGGCTCTGACCTCATGACTTAATTATTTTCCCCAAGGCCTCACCTCCAAATTCCATCCCATTAGGACTCCAAATTATTAATTTGGAGGGGGCACAAACATGCAGTCTACAACACTAGGAGTAACACAGCCAGCCACATTTCTTTCTGCAAAATCATCTTTGGCCCAATTTCTCCATCTCCCTCATCCTCTGCTTCTAATTGGTTGTCCCTTCTTCTTAGATGTTACATGAACTCCTTTCTCTCTGCTTTCAGTTCTCATTACTTCATACCCTAAACTTTGCAGTAAAATCACTGTGCTCATCTCTCTCTCCCATTTCCTCATCCACCCTCACCCTGCACACAAATGTCTGTTTCTTCCTCTACTTAAGAGTTCAGAACCCTCCATTGCCCAGGGGATCAAAGTTCTTTACCACAAATTCTTATCCCTCAAGGACCTGATCTCTGCTGTATGAATTATCTACTCCAAACAAACGAATCTTTCCCTCTCCCCTAAGTATGCCTCATGAGTGGTTCTCCCTGTTTATCCACTCAACCAGCCCCACCCCCCAGATCCAGGTAAGAAGGGACTTTAGCTTCACACTCTAGGGGACCTTGTTCTGGCCTTACCTCTCCTCGTGGGGTGAAACTCGGGCAGGGTCTAGAGAATGTGTTTACGCTGAGCTCAAGTCCTGCCCCTAATCCTTGCTCTGACCACCTGAGACCCAGGATTCCTGTTCCGGTAACCCAAGGGCTGCGTTCATGACCTGCTCAGAGTTGGGGGTGGGGGAATAAGTGGGCTGAACTTTGACTTGCAGTCTGAGGTGTTATATGTGTGCATTGAAGGATGGGCAGGGGGCAGGGGATGGGCTGGCTCTCCCATTCCACTGCCAAGTTCCAGAACCTAGTGATTATAAAGTATATTTGTCAAGGTAAAAGGATAGAGCATATTTTATTTAACAGACTGTTAGCTTGATTTATAATTTTAAAATAGGTAAGGCACATTTTATTTAACAGTCTGTTGGTTTGACTTAAGACTTAAAATATTAAGACAGGAGGAATGTGGGTTCCATTTGTATTCTTGTCCCAGGATCTAGGTTAGGAGCTTACCTTCCCTCTATTTCCATTTCTACCAGTCAAAATTTTACCCATCTTTTAAGTCACAGGTCACTTCTCACCTTTCCCGTAAAGCCTGTACTGATCACCCCAGCTGCAGCGTAATTTCCTCTTAGCTTGCTTCATTCATAAACCAGTTTTAGTGGCATTCTAGGTGCCAGGCACCATGATGGGAATTAAAAATACAGATATGAAGGAAAAGGCCTTTGCCCTCAAGGAGCTCATAAGCCAGAAAAAGAGTCACAGAAATAGCCACCCACAATCCATCAGCTCCTTCTGCTGGTTTTACATCCAAATTATATTTCAAGTATGACGCATCCTACAATCTCCCCTGCCAGAATCCAGTTTAAGGCGTCATGACTTTGAATCCAGACCATGACTCTGCTCTTGGCCTGCTTATGGTCTGTTCCCCACCAGCTGCCATAAGATTTTTCTTCCCTGCTTAAAACCTTCCAGTGGCTTCCATTGCAATTAAACTAAATTCCAAACCCCTAACCTGGCCTCCGTGGCGTCTCCAGCCCATCTCCTGGATCTCTCCCTCTCATCTTCTACCTCAGTGACTTCTGAAGCCTGCCCTGGCTTCTTTCCATCTCTCAAACACCTTGTTCCAATCTCAAGGACATTTGAACTTGCTGTTTTCTCTACCAGGAACTGTCTTCTCCTAGATCTTCACACAGCATCTTTTTCCTTGCTGTTTATTTCTCAGTTCATTTGTTAAACCTTCCTGGAGAGATATACACCAATTTCCTTAAGAAAAGAACCTCCAAGTCCTTTATTATCCAATTATTCTATTTTATTAATTTTTCACGTGTGTTCTGGCTGTTTCTCCATGTAGCATTGGATTCCATATGAAGGTTGACTTATTTTGCTCGTAACTGCCTCCCTGGTGCATATAGTTGGCATTCTGTAAATTTTTGTTAAACGAATGAATGACTGCAATAGAGTATGATCTTTGCGGGGCCCTGTAGAAGCCATCAGTTCGTTTCAGTTCAGTAGCTCACATATCTCCGACTCTTTGCGACCCCATGGAGTGCAGCAATCCAGGCTTTGCTGTCCATCACCAACTCCTGGAGCTTGATCAAACTCATGTCCATCAAGTCAGCGATGCCATCCAACTATCTCATCCTCTATCATCCCCTTCTCCTCCAGCCTTCAATCTTTCCCAGCATCAGGGTCTTTTCAAATGAGTCAGTTCTTCACATCAGGTGGCCAAAATATTGAAGCTTCAGCTTCAGCATCAGTCCTTTCAGTGAATATTTAGGACTGATTTCTTTAGGATTGACTGCTTTGATCTCCTTGCAGTCCAAGGGAATCTCAAGAGTCTTCTCCAATACCACAGTTCAAAAGCATCAATTCTTCTGCACTCAACTATCTTTATAGTTCAACTCTCACATCCATACATGACTACTGGAAAAGCCACAGCTTTGACTATATGGACCTTTGCTGGCAAAGTAATGTCTCTGCTTTTTAATATGCTGTCTAGGTTTGTCAGCTTTTCTTCCAAGGAGCAAGCAACTTTTAATTTCATGGCTGTAGTCACCATCTGCTGTGATTTTGAAGCCCAAGAAAATAAAGTCTGTCACTGTTTCCATTGTTTCTCCATCTGTTTGCCATGAAGTGATGGGACTGGATGCCATGATGTTCATTTTTTGAATGTTGAACTTTAGACCAGCTTTTTCACTCTCCTCTTTCACTTTCATTAAGGAGCTCTTTGGTTCCTCTTCACTTTCTGCCATAAGGGTGGTATCATCTGCATGTCTGAGGTTATTGATATTTCTCCTGGCAATCTTGATTCCGGCTTGTGCTTCATCCAGCCCAGCATTTCTCATGATGTACTCTGCATATAAGTTAAATAAGCAGGGTGACAATATACAGCCTTGACGTACTCCTTTTCCCATTTGGAACCAGTCTGTTGTTCCATGTCCAGTTCTAACTGTTGCTTCCTGACCTGCATACAGGTTTCTCAAGAGGTGGGTCAGGTGGTCTGGTATTCCCATCTCCTTCAGGATTTTCCACAGTTTATTGTGATCCACACAGTCGAAGGCTTTGGCATAGTCAATAAAGCAGAAATAGATGTTTTTCTGGAACTCTCTTGCTTTTTCAATGATCCAGCAGATATCGGCAATTTGATCTCTGGTTCCTCTGCCTTTTCTAAAACCAGCTTGAACATCTGGAAGTTCCCGGTTCACATATTGCTGAAGCCTGGCTTGGAGAATTTTGAGCATTACTTTACTAGCGTGTGAGATGAGTGCAATTGTGCAGTAGTTTGAGCATTCTTTGGGGTTGCCTTTCTTAGGGATTGGAATGAAAACGGACCTTTTCCAGTCCTGTGGCCACTGCTGAGTTTTCCAAATTTGCTGGCATATTGAGTGCAGCACTTTCACAGCATCATCTTTCAGGATTTGAAATAGCTCAACTGGAATTCCATCACATCCACTAGCTTTGTTCGTAGTGGTGCTTTCTAAGGCCCACTTGACTTGACTTCACATTCCGGGATGTCTGGCTCTAGGTGAGTGATCACACCATTGTGATTACCTGGGTCATGAAGAATCTTTTTTGTACAGTTCTTCTGTGCATGCCTAGAACTTACTAAATATGAGAAGGGAGGAAATTCCTACAAGGAAAATAAGAAGTAGAAAAAAGATGAAAATTGGGTAAAGATTCAACCTTTCTCAGCCTGAATTCCTGGAGAGAATGAAGCTCTAATGTCTAAAGGCACCTACTATGTGTGGTGAATTAACTTCCCTTCTAAGCATCTAGAATGGTTCAGATATGTGCGGTTGTTGGAAGAATTGAAGAAACAGTTCCTCTGTTGTGTAGGTATAGCAAGGAGTCCCTCCCCACCTTTTATTTTTTATTTTTGGCCTCACTGCGCTTAGTTCCCTGACCAGGGATGGAACCCATGCCTCCTGCAGCAGAAGCACAGAGTCCTAATCACTGGACCACCAGGGAATTCCCAGGAGTCCCATTGAGAGTTGTGTGGAACATGGGCAAATTTCTACATGGGTAGAAAATTATTTAGAGGAAAACTACTGAGTTCAGTTTGAATCATATTGAGTTTGAGGTGAGGAGCAAGGAGCAAGTAGTGAGTTATGAAAAAGAAACAGAGAGAGATCAACATAAAAGAGTTAGCTGATACCAAAAGTATAAAGGAGTTTGCTTAGAAAAAGAATTGATAGAAGAAGCATCCAGGGCAAACCCCTGGGAAGCCTCATTACTTAAGTCTTGCCTAAACGTTTCAGGTTAAAGTTGGCTGAGTCAAGAGATCCCAAAAGGAAGACCTAGAAGAAGACAGAAGTTTGCAAAGAAATAGTCCAGAATGGGTGAGGTATTCGGAAAGCCAAAGTAGTTTCAAGAAGAAAGAGATGGTTGATACCGGCAACCACAGCAAAGGTGAAATAGGAAATGTACTGAAACATAACAAGTGGATTTGGAAATATGGTGGTCACTTCATCTCATTCTGGAAAAGCACCCCATAATTCTCATGTTGATGTTGCATTATCATCACCATCACTACTACTACTGCTAATATGGTGGTCAGCAGTTTTAGTGGTTGGGTGTGAATATGGGAGTGAATTACCCTAATGATGTTAGAAGTAATTTCTCAGGGTCTCAGAAGGTATGGCTACAGGACAGATTAGGATGGACCTTCCCTTGTTGCTCAGATGGTAAAGCCTCCACCTGTGATGCGGGAGCCTCGGGTTAGATCCCTGGGTCAGGAAGATCCCCTGGAGAAGGAAATGGCAACCCACTCCAGTACTCTTGCCTAGAAAATTCCACTGATGGAGGAGCCTGGTGGGCTACAGTCCATGGGGTCGCAAAAAGCGGGACACGATGGAGTGACTTCACTTTCACTTTTCACTTTCACTTAGGATGGACCTTTCACTCCTCAGAGCTTCAGCAATCCATTCTCTGAGCTGGCTTCTAAAAAATGCCCAGTAGGTCCTACATCCAATAGTGTTTCTGTGTTGTTCACCATTAAAACAAAATCCATCTTTTTTTCTCCAGTGATGTGAATTTAATTTATTTTCATTTATTAAAGCTACTTTCTGGGACTTGAAAATGCTTTTAAATGTTCATTCCATTTTTGCATTCACAATCCATTTCATTCAACATGCCTTACTGCAGATTGAATTGCTTACTAAATTTGAAAGAGATCAATAAATAGCAGCAAAACTCCAGGAGGTCATTTAATTTTTTTTTTTTTTATTAACAGACCCAATAAATCTGGAGCCTATTTTCTTCAAATAAATCAGCTGGAAATAAAAAATTGCTTTGGGGCAATTTATGAGGTTAAATCTAAAAATAAAATTTTACTTTCATTTGTGGCTGGTATTAACATGACAGAGCTTCAACAGAGCTTGCTTAGTACTGAATTTATGTCCTCTATTTGCACAAATATCTTTTTCATAGCTGTATGCCAGTAGGTGAATAGATTTGAAATGGAACAGAGTGAAACTGAAAATGCAGTCTGTAGAGAGAAATCCCCTGTACTTAAAACTTTAGGACACATATTAAAACTCTAATTTTTAGATAATTTTTTTTTTCCTGAAAATGACCTGAGTCCCTCTAGAATTTCCTGACTCCTTAAGTCAGGAACAGGGAAAATTTACCCTCCAAGACTGGTTTTATTTGAGTTCATCTAGACGTGGGGTGATATTGCTTTGGCTACCACCAGGAGCATAATTTCCCCTTTGGTGAGCTGCGGGGGTTGAGAACAGTGATTAATTAGCTAATTAGAATTTCAAAGGGCAGTGATAACAGTGCTGAACAGAAGGAAGTGACAGAAGTTCAAGTCCATTAAAACACTTTGCAATGACTGAGCCTTTCCCTACATTTCTCCCTGCTCTGCCCTCTTTTCTGCTCACTGCTCTCTAAGCCTAGCCCATACTTGCCCTGGCCACTACCCTTCCTTATTTTTTCTTTATCCCATTTCCCCAACCTCTCTTTTTATATCTCCCTCACACCTGAAAACTTAAAACTGAAAAATATGAATCCTTTCCTCTTTCTTTCCTTTTATTTTCCCTCTTCTTAAATTCAAATGAGTTGAACTCGTTGCTTTTTCTTTCCCTTCCCAACCTGTGATTATTCTTATTTGTGTCAGGCACCTAGATTTTGTTTGCCTCCTCTGCCTCAGTGACCCACAATATCAAATGGATTCTCAGGCTAAAGAGACACTTAAATAGCTTAGGAATACTGAATTTGTGCAGATAAATCAATGATTCAGTTTTCCACAATCCACCCCCCAATCAATATCACTGTCTTTAATAGCCTAGCAACGTGAAGCTATTCCATGAATTTTCATCCTCGCCTACATTAAAACCTGAGAATCGGGCAAGTGAATCAAGTGATTTTCTAGGTAGGGCGCGTGCCCACACAAAGTGGGTGTGATGACTTGTTTCAAGTCAGCCTCCTCAGCTGGAAAGGGAAAACGGGGCCACGCCTTGGGAAGAGACAGCCACCCTCTTCTTGGGAAGAGGGCCCTCAACCTTGCTCAGCCGGCAGTGCTGCGAAGATCTTGAACCAAGTGTAGCTTCATCAGCCTCTGACTTCTTAAAAGATTTGCAACTGGTTTATCGAGCTAACACCCACAGCATTAGGATTATGGCTATGTACATAATAATACATTGTCAACCCCACATAGGAATTTGAATGAATGTATGAAATCGTTTGTGCCTCCATGACCTTGTAAATTTGATCATTGCAAGCACAGAGATTTCCATTTCAGGTTTCTCATCCCTATAGTCCCATCAACGACATTCATTCTCTCTCTCTCTCATCAAATCTGTTTACTGCACAACTCTTGGAATGGAAACTTTTCTTATGATTAGATCACAGGGCTGGGAACTTCTATTTTCAACTTGGTCTCATTTACACTTAACTGATCCTTTGTTCCTTCTTTCCTTATCTTTATAATGAGGATAATAATACTTTGCATGAAAACTGATTCACAGATGAAAGGTAACTGACTGTTATTAAGTGTTTTCACCATCATCATCTTCAAATGGTGGAAGCATTCTGGGCATGGCCAAGGCAAGAAGGGGATGATCCTGAGAACTCCCTAAGACTCAAGAATTGAAGATATTTCAGGAGAGGCAGCTGTAGTGTAGTGATTGAAAGTACAGGCTGAGAGAACCGAGTGGGCTGAATTCAATGCTGGTTTTACTGCTGACCAGCTGTCTCAGCTTCCCCAAATGGGAAAGGAGGGCATAATAATGACTCCTCTAGGACTGTGTGTGTGCATGTGTGGTCAGTCATGTCCAATCTGCGACCCCATGGACTATAGTCCACCAGGCTCCTCTGTTCATAACCTTTTCCAGGTAAGAATATTGTTATAAAAGTGATTATGGATAAAGTTCTTGAAAGAGTGCTTTTGATCTCAAAATGCTGTGTAAACAAAAATTTAGCACTTCCGATTATGCTGGGAATAAAAAGGCCCTCTTTGTCTGGAAACATGCAGTTCTGGTCCTCGTCACTCATGAGCAAGAGGTGAGTTCAGACAGAGGGGTTTCTGCTCATGGGAGGCAAAAGTGACCATATGATGGAGACCGTATGAATCTACCAACTACTGGTCTTTAAACCATTTTACTTCTCTACCTCCAGAAAAAAAAAAAGTTCATGTAACTCACACAGTTTAAATTTGATATCTGAAAGTGTATTATAACTTTAAGTAAGTCTATTTTTGTTATTTGTTGCTATGGTTTAGTCACTATGTCATGTCCAACTCTTTGCAATCCCATGGACTGTAGCCTGCCAGGCTCCTCTGTCCATGGGATTTCTCAGGCAAGAATACTGGAGTGGTTTGGTAGTCATTTACTTATCCAGGGGACCTTCCCAACCCAGAGATGGAATGATTGAACCCACTTCTTCTGTATTTCAGGCAGATTATTTACCACCGAGCTACTGGGGAAGCCCCATTTTTGCTATTAGGAGATAGAAAATATGAAATGAGATAACATGAGGATTGACTGTAATTGCAAAAAATATCTCATGATTTGACTTTTTTTTAAAAAAATAGGTTTTATCTGCCTTTTTGAATAAAGCCTGCCAATTCTAAAAGAAATTACATAAAATGTTGATGTGTAGATTTATATCACCAAAATTTTTGGTAGACACACACAAAAAAACACCTAGTTTGATTAAAAATGATCCACTTCAGGGAATTCCCTGGCAGTCCAATGATTAAAACTCCAACCTTTCATTTCAGAGGACACGGGTTCAATTCCTGGTCAGGAAATTAAAGTCCTGCATGCTGCATGGTGTGGCCAAATAAATAAATAAACCAACTTCAATAACCTATCTTGCTTTGGCTGTTTGGAATTGAGATCATCCTTTCCCACATGATCTAAAATGTCACTTTAACAACACGTAGGTTTTACAGAATTGTGTGTTTAAGTTGCCTTGATAAATCAGCAAAAGAGGCTTCCTCAAACCATTATTTCTATTCATACTTTTGTTCAGTTGTCTAAAAATGTTTGCATCCCTGGATAGTGCTCTATAGTAGGACTTGGGACAGGTGATGGGTATGGCTTTCTAAACTGATAAAGATTGTATTAAAATCTTTTCCAAACAATAATGAACGAAGCTCTCTCTCAAGTAAATAATCTTGGGGAAAAAATATATATGGAGGTTGAGGATAATGAAACTGATTCCTTTTAAAAAGCTGGACATGTGTTGATGACCCATAGTTTATCCACAGACTTCTTCTTTCTGCCAGACAAATGAAAGGAAAGGGAATGCATTTTATCTTCCCAAGAGAAGCTGACTGGTGATTAAGAGGATCAAGCAAGAAAAAGTACATATTATGGTTGCTTGTTGCAAGTTAGTAAGATAGAAAGAACAAACTGGAAGATGATCTCAGTAAGAGGGATCAGTAGTTATGGGTGAAAAGAAGACTTGTGATTGTTGTAAACATGAGATGTGACTGCAGCCATGAAATTAAAAGACGCTTGCTCCCTGGAAGAAAAGTTATGACCAATCTAGACAGCATATTAAAAAGCAGAGACATTACTTTGCCAACAAAGGTCTGTCTAGTCAAAGCTACTGGTTTTTCCAGTAGTCATGTGTGGATGTGAGAGCTGGACTATAAAGCTGAGCACTGAAGAATTGATGTTTTTGAACTGTGGTGTTGGAGAAGACTCTTGAGAGTCCCTTGGACTGCAAGGAGATCCAACCAACCCATCCTAAAGGAAATCAGTCCTGAATATTCATTGGAAGGACTGATGGTGAAGCTGAAGCTCCAATACTTTGGCCACCTGTTCATGGGAAAAGATCCTGATGCTGGGAAAGATTGAAGGCAGGAGGAGAAGGGGACGACAGAGGATGAGACGGTTGGATGGCATCACCGACTCAATGGACATGAGTTTGAGTAAACTCCAGGAGTTGGCAATGGACAGGGAGTCCTGGCATGCTGCAGTCCATGGGGTCACAAAGAGTTGGACATGACTGAGTGACTGAACTGACTGACTGACTAACTGATCTACTCTCTCCATCTGCTTGCCAGGCCTCAAAGGCTAGTTATAACTATGTCCCCAATGCTGCAATATACCAAAGGTTATAGCTAGAGTTACACTTAGAAAAGTAACTTTACAAAGACTATCTATTGAGGTTTTATATAAATATAATTGCTTACCATCTGTCCTTTAAAATAAAGGTTGAATTGCTAAATAACTACTCAATAAGGTTGTTCCTGTCTTTCTTGTCTTTCTCCCAAAAAATAACAGATCTTTATAAATATTCAGAAGCTTTGACTACATCAAAGTGACCAATAGAACACTGTAAATGAGCAACAGAAAATATTTGCAAGACAATTGGCATTTCATTTTTAGAGAGATCTGTTTTCTGACAGCAGTAGTTTAGCATTTTTTTCTTTCATTTTATTTAAAAGGAGACCCAATGGAGAAACTGTAGTTTAGAAGAAAAGACAGTATGAAAAGGAACCCATTTTCCCCTCTCATCTCCATACATAATATATGCTTGTGGGAGAGCTCTCTGGGGGAACAAACAGGCAATTGATTGTAGCAACTATTCTCTATTTATCCCAGTGATAAAATGAAAGGCTGGACTCAACATCTGATTTTTTTTTTTATTAAGGAACTTAAAGAAAAACTGGTTTATTTGATGTCTTATTATATCCTCAGCAGTTAACAAATTTGTAAGCATCTATTTCCTTTTACCCTAATACCACTACATGTTAAATTGATTTTTCAAATTATTTTAACAGTAAATTCAGATGTTTATTTTCAACCCTGAAATTTTCTAATTCTACCATTGCTTTTGCCTGATGTAAAAATAAATGCAACAAACATAAATGGAGACGGGAGATAACTTATGCCTACACATACATTTAATCAGACTTTCCTGGTGGCTCAAACGGTAAAGAATCTGCCTGCAATGCAGGAGACCTGGGTTTGATCCCTGGGTCTGGAAGATCCCCAGAGAAGGGAATGGCTACCCACTCCAGGATTCTTGCCTGAGGAGTCCCATGGACAGAGGAGCCTGGCAGACTACAGTCCTTGAGGCCTGAAGAGTTTGCCATACTGAGAGACTAACACACACAGGCATCCGTTTTCTCAGTCAGCCAGCCTGCTTGTGTGCATCTATATCTACTTTTATCTGTTAAAATGCTTTAGACTCTGGGTCATAGAAACTGCATTATCTCACATACAATAGGACTCAACCTGGTGTGCCTCAGGGGTTGGACAGTTCCACGGTTCAACTTTTTTGTCATCAAGAAGGTCATTTCCTTGAACCTATTTGCAGGGCATGAATTGAGACACAGATGTAGAGAACAGACATGTGGACACAAGCAGGGAAAAGGGGAGGGTGGGATGAATTAGGAGAGTAGGATTGACATACATACACTGCTGCTGCTGCTGCCAAGTCCCTTCAGCCGTGTCCGACTCTGTGCGACCCCGTAGACGGCAGCCCACCGGGCTCCCCCGTCCCTGGGATTCTCCCGGCAAGAACGCTGGAGTGGGTTGCCATTTCCTTCTCCAATGCATGAAAGTGAAAAGTGAAGGTGAAGTTGCTCAGTCGTGTCTGACTCTTAGTGACCCCATGGACTGCAGCCTACCAGGCTCCCCCGTCCATGGGATTTTCCAGGCAAGAGGACTACCATGTGTCAAATAGATAGCTAATGGTAAGCTGCTGCCTAGCACAGGGAGCTTAGCTCAGTGCACTGTGATGACCTAAGTGGGTGTGATAGAGTGGGGAGATGGGAAGGAGGCTCAGAAGGGAGGGGATATATGTATGTGCATAGCTGATTCACTTTGTTTTTCAGTAGTAACTCACACAATATTTGTCCTCCAATAAAAAAAAAAAGAAGAAAAAAAAAAAAAAGAAGAAGATCATTTCTTTCCTGCTTTCTTCTGTGCTTTCTTAGGCTTGTAGGCTTTGTATGCCAAGCTGGCTTCTCTGGAGTTGCAAGATGATTATCACTGATACAGGAGGCTCATCCAGAGCATCACCAGATTTCCAGAGATAGAGAAGACTGTCTCTTCTTTCTGTGTCTTCCTTTCTCTGACAAGCCAGGAGTCTTTCTCAGAAGCTTCACATTAGACCTCAGGTGTGATTAGCAAAGACTGAGTCATTCGCTTCTGCCTAAAACAATCACCATCAGGGAGAATAGGATTATGCTGATTGGTATAAAGGACTCAGATTAGCTTCTAAATTCCATGGGAACAGTGGAAGCTCTTCGAGTTTGGGATTACTGAGAAGTCAAGTTTCCTGTGGGTGTTGATCTGAGGTGACCGCTGTTGAGAAATAGCAATACTGAATGTATATTGGTAAAAGTCTAGATCTGTGAAGACTGAATTGTTAATTCAGAAATATTCATTGTGGACCTAGGGACTCCAGCCTTTAGAAATGAACAACCTAGAATTCAGGCATCCTGTGGTTTTATTTTCTTAAAGCTGTCGGGAAAGATTTTATGTACAAAGATCTTTTGGGTCTGTCTCCTGCGTTGGAAGGTAACTTCCTTGAGAGTGCAGACTGTGTGTGTCTTGCTCACAGCTGTGTCTTCAGCATCTGGGATGGTGTAACCAGCACGTGGTAGACACTCAGGAAGTACTTGTAGAGTAAATGTGAAGATTGCAAGGAGGAGATTGTAAACCCTCTCCAGCCACAGTATGGAAGTTGTGATTTAGAAATTACCCATTTTTAGACTGCAAACCAAGTATGAAAAGCCTCCTATCTCTTTATACACATGTTCAGTGTGTTCATCCCCTGAAATGGGAGGATACTACGGTAGTAATTGTACGTTTCATTAAGATGAATCTGTGACATGATACAGAGAGCAGAGGTTTAATTGGGCTACACTCCAGTAGGATGGAAGAACACAGCTATAGAAATATACCTGTAAGCACCACAGCAACATAAGAAGGCAGAACAGTTATCCAAACATTGGACCAAGACTTGACAGAAACAAAACAAGGAAAAGGCAAGGGCAAGAAACACTGAATTTCAAGCTAGTATGGAGCAGTTTGGAAACTGTAAGATGATTCATTCTTTAAACATACAATGTGTGATGCTTTTGCAAATCATGTCATGAATAACTGAAGAAGACTAGGGGGAGATATCTACTCTAGCAGGGTTTTGATATGGATTATTTGAATTTATTTTGAATTTCAAATTATTTCAAATTATTATTTGAATATATTTGACATAATTTTTCAGCCATTTACCCCCTGAAGGTGTTGACATTTAATGGTAGTTTTAATAGCAGCGAATATTTCATTTATCTATGTTATTTATAAAACTTACTAATCACACAAATTCTAAGAGGCAAAAGTTTGAAAGAAATCACCATTCCTCTTTTTAAGTTTCTTATGGTCTAGAACAGATACTAAGACACCTACATGAACAAATATAATTCAAAGTTGTATCAGATCAATGTCTCAAAAGTAGTACAAACTAAATATTGTAATAAATTAAACAGAAGGAGAGAGAGATTCTGGCTGTGATGATTAGAGAATGGTCCATGAAAGACAAGGTAATGCATCTGAATTTACCAGATGGATCTGGGGAGGTGGGCAGAAAGGTGCTCCTAGGGAAGTTTCAGCTGCTGGACTAGATCGTAGTACAGTTAGCTTGAGCCTTTTACTAAGTCTGTCTTCGGATAGTTTTGGATGTTCCACCAGTCTTTGACCTCAGCTCTGTGCTCTTCAATGATTTTATCAACATTTTGGAGAAAGTCTTATGAGTCTTTATTAATAAACTTATAAATAATAATAAGTGTGCTTATTCAGGTTTATTAGTAATACAGAGCAGTTAGAAATAGAGACTGTACTAAAAACAGAGAAATGATCCAAGAAAAACTTAATTGGCTAGAATGAATGATGTTATCTGAGAAGAGAAAATTTACCAAATAAATGTAAAGCTCTTCATTTTCATTTAAAAAAGAAATATATTGCCCAAGCATAAGACGGAATTGCCCTGGCTTAACAACAATTCACATAAAAAGAAGTTGAGCAGGATTAATTGATTACCTGTAAAATATTTACCCTAAAGCAAATGCACACTGCATTCATTTAGCCTAAAATTTATTCATTTGATAAACATGTTTTAATTAAATATTCTGCACAAAATATTATACAAGGATATGGAACAGTAGCAATTAATAAATTATTCCTGTCCTCAGGCATATATATCTTACGATAGAGACAAACAAATACCATTAAACTGTAGTGCTGTAAATGTATAAATAAAGTATGAGCCTCAAAAATAATAAGGAATCCCAGTGAACAAATATTGATCAGATCACAGCAGAGTATTATGCTAAATTTGTACTAATTTTTTTTAAGCAGCTTTATAATTCACTCATTTAACACATTGACCAGAGAATTTTTGCAGAAACTAACACCTGTGGTATTAGTGCATTTCCGGTCAATAATGTGTTAAAGTATAAATTCAATGGTTATACATATATTTTTCACAAAGCTGTGCAGAACATCACCACAATCTATTTTAGAGCATTTTAATCACCCCTAAAAGAGACCCTGTAACCGTTGGCAGTCATTCTGTATTCCCCACCATCATCACCACTATCCCCACAGCCCTCAACAAATGCTAATCTACTTTTTCCATCTTTATAGATTTGCTTATTCTGGACATTTTATAAAAATAGCATTATATAATATGTGGCCTTCTGTGATTAGATTCTTTCATTTAGAACAATGTTTGGAAGTTTCATGCTTCCATTCATGCTTAATTTATCTATTCATCAGTTGATGGACTTTTGGGTTCTTTTCAGCTTTTGGTTATTCTGAGTAATGATCCATGTTCAAATTTTTGTGCCAACATATGTTTCATTTCTCTTGGGTATATACCTAGAAAGTGGAATTACTAGACCATGTGGTAACTCTGCGTTCAACATTTCAAGGAACTGTCAAACAGTTTTTTAAATTGCTGCACCATTTTACATTCTCATCAGCAGTGTATGAGGCTTTTAGTTTTTCCACATCTTGTTATTGCTGTTGTTCGATTATAGCAATCCTAATGAGTATGAAGTGGTGTATTTTGTAGTCTTTATTGGCATTTCTCTAATGACAAATGTTTTGCAGCTTATCATGTGCTCATTGTCCACTTGTATGTCTTCTTTAGAAACATGTCTGCCTGCTGTTCCCTCTGATCTGCCAGGAGCTTTCAGGAGCCCCCACCCACCCCACTCCCACCTCTGATCCTTTTCATTCTTTCCTTTGATTCTTCCATCTATCCAAACATCCACCTGTGTGTGCTAAATCACTTCAGTCATATCCGACTCTTTGCAACCCTATGGACTGTAGCCTTGGGGTACAGCCAGGATGCTCTGTCCCTGGATTCTCCAGGCAAGAATACTGGAGTGGGTAACCCTTCCCTTCTCCAGGGGATCTTCCTGACCCACGGATGGAATCTGCATTGTAGACAGATTCTTTACCATCTGAACCACCAAGGAACACAACTTACACCTTTAAAAATATGTATTATGTGTGTAGACTATATATCAGCCATTGATCATACAAGGAGGAACAGGAAGAATCACTTCTTACCCTCATGGTGCTTACAGACAAGAGAGAAAGACATTAAGCAACTAATTACACATTGATTGAAATTATCTAAATTTCCCTTCATTTATCAGCATCACACAAAAAGAGAAAAGAGTTGTTTAGTCATGTTTGCTGGAAAATGAGAACCACTGAAGGTAATGAAAAGATCCTAAATTTAGTTTTAAAGCAAAACCAGATTCAATAAGAATTACTTATTTCTACTGAAACATATATTCTGCATTGTAGTCCCTCTGAAACATCTTTACCAAAAAACTAGCAAACTTAGCAGAAATTTTAGTTGACTCAAATGGTTTGTAAGTTTGAATTTAGTTGTGTGTCCATGTGCATATTGGTATTGAATATCCGTATTTGATTTCTGCCAGTGAAGTTTCTGCAAAGCATCAAGTGTCTGTCATGACCCTTGACCTCTCCCTGGGAATGTTTGTGCTTGGCTGAGCTGACTTGGGACAGGCAGGTGAGGACAAGAAGAAACTGGAGATGGAGCCAGAGCCAAAGCTAAGTTAAAAAACCTTGTGTGTATATGTATGCTCAGTAGTGTCCGACTCTATGGCCCCATGGACTTTAGCCCGCCAGGCTCCTCTGCCAATGGAATTTTCCAACAAGAATACTGGAGTGGGTTGCCATTTCCTACTCCAGGGGATCTTTCCAACCCAGGGTCAAACACATGTCTCTTGTGTCTCCTGCATTGGCAGGCAGATTCTTTACCTCTAAAGAAGCACCTCCCACCAAAAAAACAAAAAACTTACAAAGCCTGAAAATCCTGATTCTCAGCTATTTAAAAAATATTTGAACTATACTCAGTCTTGATGGGTCCATGGATTATATTTTTGCCCAAGATATAGTATAAAAGCATATATTTAAAAGCAAAGACATTACTTTGCCCAGAAAGTTCTGTCTAGTCAAAGCTATGGTTTTTCCTGTAGTCGTGTATGGATGTGAGGGTTAGGCCATAAAGAAGGCTGAGCCCTGAAGAACTGGTGTTTTTGAACTGTACTGGAGAAGACTCTTGAGAGTCCCTTGGACTTCAAGGAGATCAAACCAGTCAATCCTGAAGGAAACTAATCCTGAATACTCATTGGAAGGACTGATGCTGAAGCTGAAGCGCCAATCCTTTGACCACCTGATGCAAAGAGCCAACTCATTAGAAAAGACCCTGGTGCTGGTCAAGATTGAGGGCAGGAGGAGACGGAGATAACAAAGGACCAGATGGTTGGATGGCATTACCAACACAATGGACGTGAGTTTGAGCAAGCTCTGCAAAATGGTGATGGACAGGGAAGCCTGGCATGCTGCAGTCCATGGGGTCGCTGAGTCGGACACAACTGAGCGACTGAACAACAACAATAGTAGAAAAGAATTCGTTTTGGAGAATCCTGTAACCATCTCCTGGCAATGCATGGACTCTTTGTCTCCTTCAAACCACACCTCTACTGTAAAATTTAAACTCAGATTTTTAATGAAAACAATGGTCCATACCTCGGGGTCACTTGTGTCATAACGATGTGTCAATTTTAATCACATAACTTAAACTCAGCTCTGCACAGAGCAAAAATTCTACAGGCAACTGGTAGGTGGTAAGGGGAAAGGGGAGGGGTTGTAAGGAAATGAACAGACCCTGATTGCTGACCTTATATAATCATATGCTTAATCTGGTCAGATGCAATCAAGTCATTGAAAGAAAAGACAAAATCAGAAAAATAAAATCTCTCTAATTAAAAAGACATTTTTTGTTACTATAACCCCTTTTGTCCTTTCTGACCTACTCAATTACAGAGAGATAACTAATACTATTATTTCCTTGGAATGATTATTTGCCACAGAACATGTTAAACTGATTAGAAGCTGTATAATTTTTAAAAGAGGTATTTGTGCTTGGTTTTAGATGTCTAAGTTGTACACTAATTCAGCAGTTTCTAGGCTGTAATAACATGTCCAGAGGCCTTAGGGTTGACTCTTATGTATTATGATGAGTCAAACCCACAACTCCTACTTTTGACCCACTTTGTTAAAGGGACCGGTATAAACATGTTTCTAGCAATTACAGTCAGTAAATAATAGTAGATGGAAATAGTAGGAGAAATCTTATGAGTCAAGGCCTTCACTCTCAGAAGAGCTCTTTCTCGTTCCAAAATGACCTTGAATTTTCCCCCTTGGCTAGTTACATGGTATTTCCAGACCCTTCAACCTTATGGGTGGAGAAAGTTAGTTAAGCTTTGAAAGGTCTTTACAACTAATGAAAACATAAATGAAACTTGCAGAAGCACAGTAGGCTTATTTTTTGCTCCTTATATTTTAAAATTACTTCCTTCTGTACAAAAGTTCTGAAAGACCTTGTTCACTCATTATGAATGTCAGGACTCAGAAAGTAATAAGCTAATACAGGGACTGTTAAGAATTTCATAGCAGCTTGGCCTTCACACTTCCATAGTAAGAGTGTGGGAAGAACACAGTGGGGTGGGGTGTGGGAAATTATCTCAGTCTATTTCAAAGGTCACAAAACAGGAAGGTACAAGACTGAATTAAGATGCTGGAATCACATAGTTTATGCAATTGATTGAAGACTTCCCTGGTGGCTCAGATGGTAAAGAATCTGCTTGCAATGCAGGAGACCTGGGTTCAATCCCTGGGTCGGGAAGATCCCCTGGAGAAGGGCATGGCAACCCACTCCAATATTCTTGCTTGGAGAATTCCGTGGACAGAGGAGCCTGGCTGGTCATAGTCCATGAAGTCGTGAAGAGTCAGACCTGACTGAGCGACTTTCACTTCACTTCACAGAGAGGAAAGCAAGGGGAAAGAGAAAACAGGGTGAGTTCATGAGGAGGAGGTGCAAGCAAGCGGAAGCACCCCTACCTGAGTCCCAGAATATGAAGATCCGTGTGTCCTGTCTCTTTCTCCACACTGATGAGGTGGTTATGGCATCAGAGTCCACATTTGAGCAAGGGAGCCCGTAGAGGGAAGGCCCTCTGGACCAATGACATACAACTGGAGAGACCCAGGGACAAGGACCCCTGACCACACTCTGTAGCTTACCAGTTATCATGTTGAACAGCCATAGATGTTATCTGCATCTTTTGAGCACAGATCCTGTGGGGCCAGAATAGGACTATATTGAGGGTTGCTGATGAGTGGGTAATAATACAGGGGTGATGTAGCTAGCTGTCAGCCCCAAAATAGTATGATCAAGACTTATGACTTGATATTCCCATCCCTTTCTATCTATAGGTGACCTTCTTTGTTGTATCACATAATCCTTTATTCTGTTTCTCTTCGGTATATCTTAGCTTATTCTAAATTCCCTTCTATGGTATACATAATACATGCTATGACTTTTGCCTCTACAGCATGAGGAACTACCTTACTTAGTATCTTTGCCTAAGGTTTCTTGTGGATTTCAT
This sequence comes from Cervus elaphus, assembly GCF_910594005.1. Lineage (NCBI taxonomy): Eukaryota > Metazoa > Chordata > Mammalia > Artiodactyla > Cervidae > Cervus > Cervus elaphus. The sequence continues at coordinate 31,700,714 of NC_057840.1, forward strand.
CCTTTCATTTGTTTTTCTGTCCTCAAGAGCAGAATTGAATAGTCCAAATAACAAAGCAAACACATTATACCTGGTGTCCATGCTGATGGCAACTTTTATTCCCAGGTTCAGCAGGAGGCAGAGAATTGAAAAGCCACCATCCAAAGATATACCACTTTTATAGCTGGGACTTCCCAGGTGGTGCTAGTGGTAAAGAACCTGCCTGCCAGTGCAAAAGGGGTAAGAGACTTGGGTTCAATTCCTGGGTTGGGAAGATCCCCTGGAGGAGGGCCTAGCAACCCACTCCAGTATTCTTGCCTGGAGAATCCCATGGAAGAGGAGCCTGGAGAGGCTACAGTCAATGAGGTTGCAAAGAGCCGGACACAACTGAAGCAACTTAGCAGGCACACACGCACACTTATCACCACTGTGTACATTTCTCTCTTACTGACTCAACTTCCACATCAGGTTAGTTGGGAAAAAATCAGTGTGGATCAGCTCAAATATAACTCCAAAAAATTACTGCAGGAATTGTCGTTCACTAACCAAATCAGCAGGCAGACTATAGGAAGCTGGGCAGGGTCAAGGCCAGGTGGAAGCAGAGACACAAACCGTGGCTTTACAAAATACCAAGCAATTTACTGGCTTGTGAGTTTGTCGAGCCAGATGGTTGGCTCAACCAGGAATGTTAGAATGATTTAACTTCCGTCACTGCATCCTACTTTGAGGGACTTCACAATTTATGTACTCTTTTGCTCACTGAGTCCAAGCATATTTGTTTGACTGAGAGAGACGTTTCCTTGGTCTAAGGTGAAGATTGTTCTTCTGTAGGCACTCATGATGGCTAAATAATTTGGGGGTGTTGGCATTTCCTAAAGGAAATGATAATATAACATCATGTGGTCCTTCTGACCCATTCTCACCATGATCTGACCTTGGGATGTTCCCTCGAGGGAGTGCCTGTTTAGCACTGAGCCGCTCACATGGTCTCCCATGACCCAGGGCGTGGATCTGAAAGAAGTCTGACCAGCTGGACCACTGTGGAAATGAAGGTGGCTGAGCCTCTTCTTCCGTTCCAAATTCTGAACTTCCTTTCATTGTCAGAGCTCAGGGGCGGGTATCAGACAACTTGAATGTTTCTCCAAGTCCTGCTCTGACTTGCTAATCCATCTCACGCAAGTCCTTCTGCCACCATCTTCTGTCCTCCATGTTACTTCTTTTGTCTGTAGAAGGGGGACCTTGCTAACCAATCTCAGCAATAAGGTAGAGATCAGCTCAAAAATGGTTAATAAAATCAATTTTAGGAAATACTGTCATTCTATAATAGTGCTTTTCTATTTTTTTTTCCTCCTTTATTCTTTCTCCTGCCTACCTCCTAGATGGGGATGCCTAGACATCCAGCAGACCTCACATGACCTCTCGGGCACAACCCACGTGAGAGGCGACGGATGTCAGGGCATAACCAGCCCTCAGGCTGGCTCAGCGTAACCTGTGTCAGTTCAGCCTCCTAGGATGTTGACATGTGACTATGAGAGTAGGCTTATCCCATGGGTCATTCTTTCCCATAGTAAAAAAAATACAGAGTTAAATCAGAGAAGTATCATCCGAAGATTCTAAACTAAATAATTCCTGCTTCTGAGATGAGGTGCATTTTGGTGACTTGCTTTCTTTTTCTCGCCTGCACCAACATCTCACTGAGAGAAGCATACGTTTTTGCTCATAACCTGGATGAACAGTCTTCTAGCACAGCATCAATTACCGGGCCCAAGATCTACACAGCAGTGTTAGTTGTGTGGGTTAAGTGGAGGGTAAATTCAAATCCTCACTGTTTTCATGGAATAATCACTAATGAATATAATCATGTTCCAACATAATTTGCTTCATTTGCAAGTTGGCAGGAACAAAAAAAAAAAAAGACAGCTTTCTTTAGAAATGATTAGACCATGGTTATTAGGGTGAGGTCATTGTTTTACAATTAAGTCATTTTTTTTCCCTTACAGTTATAATAATAGTGATGGATCCCAGAATCTTGTAGCTGGCTCTTTGGCAAAAGGAGGAGATCAGATTTTCGGAGTGTGGGCTGCCTTCCCTGAGTTGAAGGAATAGTTTCCCACACTCGAGGTTGCTGGTGGGTAATGGCCCCTTCATACCACAGGCATTACTCTCTGTATCAGGCCTGTGCTGCCAAGCCAGCTCGCAGGGCTCTCCAGCTTGCAGCTGAAGCCTTTACAACGCGACCAAGAGAAAGATTTTTTTAATTTAAGCCCCAGATTGGATTTACTGTCACCTGATCTGTCCTACACTAGCAGGGGGGAGAGATAGGTTTCAAAGGAAGAGAAGACAGCATGGCCAACGATTTTGTGCTCCCCATGAAAGAAAAATATCTTCCCCCTTGGGGTCAGGAAAAGTTATCAGCTTCAGACCTCTAGGCATGGGATTTAAAATCCCATAGCATTATTTTTGCCTGCATAGTCATCTTTTTTTTTTTTAAAGTTATGTTTTTATCTCTTTTCCTCTCTCATAAACAAAACATTGCATGATCTTCACAGACCTATTTTTGGCAAACTCTAAAAAATCTGTAAAATATTTAAAGTCATCATAGGGAAAAAACAAAAATTATCTGCTAGAACTAAAACCATCAGATTCTGGATAATCACTGAGTTCTGTTGCTCCATTAAAGATTGTTTTTCTCTGTTCTTGGGCTTAAGATGAAGAAACAGTTGGAAGAGTCTTGAAGCAGGAGATGAGACTTGTGTTCTCTCAACGCTTTTTCTGTGCATAATTTTTCTTCCATAGTGGTAGTCATGCAATAGTATACCCTGCTTTTTTTTCATTAACATTTTTTGTTTTAACATGAAGACTGGTCGTTGGCCTGATTTTAAGGGACCATTTTCCTTTGGTAATTAACAAGCTAAAATAAAGTCGTTGTGATTCAGAGAGACCAGCAAGGATGGGAAAATATGTGAATGACTTCTCCATTCCAGTGGGAACCTGGATGAAAACCCTCCTTTTGGAAGCCAAGAAGGCAAAGTTCCATTTTTTCTTGGCAAGACACTTTATGAGATTCTGAGTGTCTTTGGACCCTTCATTTTGGTAGCTTGGACTGAGCCTGAGAACACTTTCATGCCCCAGTGATTTCAGAATCTCTCCCCTAACAACAAAGACTCCAATTCCTAGCATTTGATCTAATTTCTCAAGGCCAGGGAGAGTGCGTGTTTTCATCCATCCCAAGTCCTCTTTCACTTGCCCCTCACACACCAATGTTTATTGTAAGTTTCACAGAAAGAGGGTTTATCACTCACGAGGCAATTTATAGGTTCAGGAATGACCTCGATATCCAGTTATTATTTCTCTGAAAAAGGGCAGCTGCCACTACAAAAAAAAAAATGCATGTTATATTTTATTCCAGTCTCTTTTCTCTAGTGGAATATACTGTGGGTGCTTTAGGAACACATATGCTATTGGCTCATCTACAGCTAGACACAACTTTTTAAAGATATATATGTGTATTTTCTGTATAAACTAGTCTAACCCCAGAGAGAGAAATAGTTTCTTCCTTGGGGACCATGAGTGGTGACTATATGCTGCCTAAAGCTGTGTTCTCTCTCCTTTTGGCACTGAATATGTGCTGTTTTTACCCCTATTGATGGTATAAATCCCAGGTGTTGAATACCTATGAAAACAGGGCGTTTCAGTTGGCACCTCAGATGGGAGAGTTGGATGGGGTCAGGAAACTTGAAATCCTGCTTTAAAGCAGTCAGGAGAGCCATTGTTGAAATTATCAATGTGCTGGCTCCTGGGAAGGCTGTGGAAGTGGATGAGAAGTGACCTAAGGAAGCCCAGTCTTCAGTCGAGTGGGAGGCCAGGGGCCTAACTTGGTGGAGATTTGGGGTCCCTTCTATGACCACCCCCCGAGTCCAGCCTCAGGGACATGTCCTCTCTGTAACTACTCTCATCTGCTGGCCCAAGACCATTCTTTGAATTTTCCAAAACACTCTGAGAGAGACTGGGCTGGAGCATTTAAAGAGGGTCCTCCTGCAAAAGAAATAAAATAATACACAGCTGTATAAAATGCCCTGAGTTTGGAGCTTGCTCTTGGGCCTCCCTCGCCAGCTCTAGGCTTGCATACATGTGGCAAGATCACTGACCCCTCGTACCCTGCAGGGAAGTGTGCTCAGACTCCTGGGAGCCCAGACCTAATCCCCTATGAAGTTCCAGGTTCCTGTCCTTGAGCCCATGTTTTCCCTGCACATCTGACACTAGAAAATGTCTCCCTTCCTTAAAGGAGAGCCCAGCTCCATTCACAGGGCAGGGCCTTCCCACAGCCTCAACAAGACCACCATGTCAGAATCCCACAGCCCAATATCGCGGAAGGAACACCCTCAGTGGCAGGAAGTGATAACACACTCCAGGAGAGGGCCAATCAACCCTGAATATTCATCAGAAGGACTGATCCTGAAACTGAAGCTCCAATACTTTGGCCACCTGATGCGAAGAGCTGACTCATTGGAAAAGACCCTGATGCTGGGAAAGATTGAAGACGGGAGGAGAAGGGGATGACAGAGGATGAGATGGCTGGATGGCATCACCGACTCAACGGACGTGAGTTTGAGCAGGCTCCGGGAGATAGTGAAGGTCAGGGAAGCCTAGCATGCTGCAGTCCCTGGGGTCACGGGGTCGGACAATACTGAGCGACTGAACTGGACTGAATTGAGAGGGGGCCAGTGCTCCTGGTGCTAAGGAGCTCATGGCAGCTCGGCCCGGAGGAGGCAGGCTGTGGTAGGGAACAAGGAGGACAAGGACAGGCCTCCAGTTTCTGTAACAAGGAGGACTCCCGCTGCGTTCAGACAGCCATTTGGAGAAGAAGCCGCTGCTGTTCTGTGGCCGTCGCATCTCCTGGGGTTGTGTTCCTGGCGGCTGCTGTCTCCGAGGCAGCCATCACAGCTGTGTGTCTGCAGGGCTCCTCGGAGCACAGGCTCTGCAGGAGGTCTGAAGCAGGTCACCCCGCTTGACACAGGAGAGGATGAATTCTTGCTTTGCCTGGCTGTAAGGAAGAAAGAATTTCAGTTGAGCTGCTCACAGGTTCTGAGGACTCTGTATGTGTGTGTGTGTGTGTGTGTGTGATTATAAGCTGAATCTCAGCATTCCTTCTTCAAGCCCACATTCCATTACCCAGTGTTCAACTCAGTTGGCTTCCAGGAGCCCTCCCAAGAGAAACAGCTGCTTGATGCCTTAAAGAGGAAATGTGAAAAGCACTTGAGGGCTAGAACTTTAGAATCCACGGGGTTGATCACTTCCTCTCGGCTTATGAAAACAAACACCATTAACTCCTCTCTTTCGCAACACAAACACAATTCCCAAATGGTTGCTTTTCTCCCAGACTGAGCTCTTATAAAGCTAAGGTGATACCAGTTTGCCTGTGAGTTGTGCATGCTGCTAATAAAATCAGTTCTTGATATTATAGCATGGGTACCATTGATCATCATGCCACAACTGAAAAATGATGCAGAGCTGAAGACCAGATGACACCTGCTTGAGACTAGGAAGTTTCCTGTCTCCCCTCTGAGAGGCACGAAGTGTCAGTCTAACAAGCAACTACTGACTTGGAAATACTAATTGTTCACTTTGGGTAGTTAATTGCCCCCTAGTACTAATAAATGCATTGTAGTTTGTCTCCATTTGGGGTTCTTTAATAAGGCAAGTTATAGAGCCAGCAATAGAGTTCATAATACCTGATGAATTTTTTTCTCAGAAGATGTGTTAGTGATAGAGGGATAGAGTGTTTGATTTGGTTTTCAAGTTTGAGAAAATACAATAATTAATTAGATGTGAAGCATCTTCTTGTCCCTAATACACACACACACATGCACGCACACACTCATACTTTATTGTGGCTTTTTTCTCCCCTTTTTCCTCCCTCTCTCCTTTCTTTCTTAGATTACTAATATCCTTAAGGGTTGAGAAGACAGTAGACTCAGAAACAAAATCTCAGAGGAGTATGTAGATATGGATTAGAAGTCTTTTCATTCTGATTTCTCTCATCATCATTCAGTTCATTCATTTGCCTCTGAATGTTCTTTTGTAAAAGGCGATTTTCATTAGAATTGTTTTCTTTCCCTGAATTTCTGCCTCAACATTTTCATGTAGTGGATAATGTGTATCTGTGTGCATCAGTGCTTTAAAACCAAGAGTAAATTTTTCTGAATGATGGAAATTATGTGTAATGACATCAATACCATTCAGTTGGGTTATTTTGCACATTCTTCAGCAAAGGAATTCATCCCAGGACTGGTTTATTCTTACTATAACTAGCTTCTCATCGCTAGCTTTAAATGCCAAATAGAAAATGATTTTCAATTCCCCTAAATATTTGCAGATCTAGTAGACATAAAATAATAAAGGGACTATACTGTAGTGAAAAAAAATTTTAAGGAGAGATGACTATATATCAACCATGGTTAGCTTTGTAGCACATTTCATGTGACTTATCAACAAACAGGTAAAAGATCCTTAACCCACAGAGCATTACGAATACTTTTCTAATGAAAAAATAAATTGGTTAAAAGCAAAGTGATTTTGTAAATTTAACTAAAAGTTTCTGTTGCTACTAGTTTACTAACATCCCAAGATTATCACATACTTTTTCTTACACCATTCACTCATTCACCAAATATTTATTGAGCCCTTACTCTCTGTTATGTATTTATACTATTTGAAATACAGATGGCCCCTGTTCTTGAGGAGTTTACAGTCTAGTGGGGGGGAAAAATAAACAGTTCTGCTGAAATAAAAGTACTGCTGAGCCTAAGGAAGAAGGCCAAGGGCAATGCAGTGGAGAATTCTCTCCCTGGAGACAGGATGTTGATTTTAGCCAATTTGTCATGGTCCAAAGTCCAGCTTCATGGGCTCAGAAACCTTAGCATAGATTGTCTCTCACAAGAGGACTCACTTTGACCAGGTAATTAGAGTAATGGCTACTAAAATAGAATATCAATTTATTAATTTTTTTTCTGAGAAATAGAGCTGCCTGAGGGACTACACCCTTAAATCCGATGGCCAGCCTATCAAAGACATCCACAGCAGGAGCTAAGATATAATAACAAGGTTTCTCGGTAAGCAGGAAATTGAAGAAATTTGTGTCTGATGAAAAATTATAAGATATTATAATGACAGCAGGCTATAATTATAATGATAGCCCAGTGAATTCACTTCCTAAAGTGGATCGACCCTCTGTGAGGACCAGTCAGAACTTTGGACCCACTTTGTCCACTGCAGTGGACAGTGGGCACCCACATAGGCATGGCTGGAGCTAGCCCCTTCTAGACCCCAACCCTAGTTGCCATCCAGTTGTTGACTGGGCTGGGAATCATCTGGTGTGCACAGTTACAGCCAACCTGGGGGTCTAAAACCTGATTTTGGGGTGCCTAAAGCTTATAAAGTTTGTGGGACCTCTTAAAGAAACAGTATCCCTTTGCAATTAAAAATTAAGTAAGAATATGAAGGGTTATTTGGAAGATTCCCATGCAAGATTCTCATTTACTTAGAAAATCCACCTCTACAAACCAGTTGTTAAATTATGGAAATGCTTCTATACTAGTTGCTAAAAGGATGCTGTCCCAACTCCTGTCGCACTGGTCATCCTGGCCCCTCTCTCCCCAGGAAAACCCAGACCTTGCCACATTTCAGCAATGAAAGTATGAAAGCTGAGACTGTAACATCTGTTCTGATCATTGTGGTGGTTTGTTGGTCAGTCATATCCAACGACTGAGACCCCGCAAACTGTAGCCCACCAGACTCCTCTGTCCATGGAGTTTTCCAGGCAAGAATACTAGAGTAGGTTGCCATATCCTTCTCCAGTGGATCTTCCTGACCCAGGGATTGAACTTGGGTCTCCTGCATTGCAGACGGTCTGCTGCATTGCAGAAGAATCATAGTGGTTGGCAAATATTTTTAACAAGTCTCTGTCTTTAAGGCACTTTGTATATATTTCTTACATGTCGTATATTAATTTGCCATTTGGCTGTCAGTGTTAGCCCCTTACTTGAAATTCTTGACAGAAACCTCAAGGTAACCTCTAAATATTGACAATTAACATAAGTCAGAAATAATTAAAATTCCTTTTACAATGCTCTCTCTCTGTTTTTCCTAATAGAGCAGAGTGGAAGCTTTTATTGCCTAAGAAATACTAGGTTCTATCTAGGGCATTTCCAAAAAGAAACCCTAAGAAAAAAGCCCAGTGAGGGAAATAGTGAGCAATGGTCACAGCACACGTTCCCAAAAGATTGGGGAAGAAGGCAATAAGTAATTTTCTTGTTTGTTTTTTGTCTTATTTTGGTTTATTTTTTAATCAAGAGCCAGTACAAACCTTTCCCCAGGGGAGAATTGAATTATTATTAAGAGAAGAAAGAATAAATATTCAGAGAACAACACACAGCAAATGCATTCTCAAAACTTGTAGCTCTTTTGGGGTATAACATTGAGAATTCAAAATCTACTTCCTCCTCATTCAGGCCCTTTGTGTGTGGGGGTGGGGAGAATGTGCCTATATTTTTTTAATAAAAGAAACAATTGCTATCTTGACTTTGTAACTTGGTTTTCCACAAATCCATCACCAACTTGGTGTAATGTACTCCTTAGAACACTTGCAACATTTTCAACTGCATCAAGTTAAAAAGAATAGTTTATTAAAGCAGTCACATTCCCCCACAATTCTCAGAGGGAGATTCATTTGTCTCTAAAGCACCTCCATATAATTTGTAGCTGTGTGTTTCCCAAGGGGAAGATATACAAAGGACACGGTGAGAAAATACGCTTCTTATTTAAGCTGTGAAGTGTTGATAGAACTACCATCTGCTGACAGTCAGTGGCAACCACTGGCCACGTGAAAAACAAACAAACATTGCCTTTTCCTACCTTCTGTCCTTTTAAACAAATCTGTACAAAGTCCACAATTAGGATCCAATATTTTCCATACTGAGAAAGCATAGTATGTGGTTAATAAATTAAGAATTTACCTAGCACACAGCTTGGCTCACAGTGAATGTTTGATGAATGACGGAATGAATGAATGAGCAAGCCAGGAAGACAGCTTTGAGAAAGCTCACAGACTGGAAAACTAAATTTGCATTCTGGTTCTAGAGCAAAGGATGGGCAGTTTTGCTGAATGCATATCTGGTGGCATCATTTCTATGAGGAGAGGAGCCACTGCTCATAATGAATGCTAAGGCAAAGACTATGGATGTGAGCACGTGTGTGTGTGTGTGTGTGTGTGTGTGTGTGTGTGCATGTGCATGTATATGGCCGTGGGCGCACTCACAGGAGAGACTGAAAGGAACCGGCAGTAGCATTTCGGAGCTACTGTGCAAACAGTTCATGTGCAAACAGTCTACGCAATCACAAGCAAGGAGTTCAATGCTTCCTGGAGGCACCAAGGTTCCATGGGAAAAGCATGGACCGGGTTTGGAACCAGGTAGACAAGACCACCAATCTGTGACTTACCAGTCATTTGACCATGACCTCCCTAACCCTCAGTTAAACTCATCCTTCGAGAATGAGAATAACACTTATCTCTCCAGGGTGTTACTTAGAAACTGCGGTGGTGACAGCAAACATTTGCATGGCATTAATTATGTGCCAGGCACTGTTCAAACTATTTAATGTAGTCTCCTCATTTAAACCTTACAAAAGCCATATGAGGCCAAAATCTCCCTTCACAAAGGAGGAAAACTGAGGCAGAAAGAGGTTAAGTAATTGCCTGAAGTGTACGGCATAGGGTACACTGCACACAGTAGGTTCTCAAAGGATTATAATTGATGTTATTTATTTTCACAGTTCTAAGTGCTTCACATTCATTCTCTCAGTTGGGCCTAAGAACAATGCCTGGCATATAGCAGGCATTTGATAAATATTTGTTAAATGTATGAGTGAATCTTCACAGTATAGAAGAATTCACTGAGGCTTAGATAAGAAAGTCATTTGCCCAAAATTACACGCCAGAATATGCCACCAGGTTGATGTTTTTAAACTGTGGGTAGAAAAGACTCTTGAGAGTCACTTGGACAGCAAGGAGGTCAAACCAGTCAATCCTAAAGGAAATCAGTCCTGAATATTCTTTGGAAGGACTGATGCTGAAACTGAAACTTCAATACTTTGGCCTCATGATGCGAAGAGCCAACTCATTGGAAAAGACCCTGATGCTGGGAAAGACTAAAGGCAAAAGGAGAAGCAGGAGGCAAAGGATGAGATGGTTAGATAGCAACACCAATTCAATGGACATAAATCTGAGCAAACTCTGGGAGATAGTGAAAGACAGGGAAGCCTGGTGACCTGCAGTTTAAAGAGTCAGACACGGCTTAGCAAGTGAATAACAACTACAACAAACCTACAGACCTCCAACAACAAACCTACAACAGACCTCCCGGGTCACTGAGAGGAAAGGCCCAGGGAGTGGAAAGGACACCACACCTGGACGCCTCAGGGCCATCAGAACTGTAGCTTGGACAGATCACCTTTGTATTTGTTCAGAGAACGTGGAATCCACAGTCTTTTCTTTCTCTGGCTCTGTCTTTTTTATTCCACCCATGATATCTGCCTCAGCCCCTAAAAATCTTTTCTCTGTGATCCCCAGTTTCTCATTCTGGCTAGCAGAGGGGAAAATATTAAAAATCATACTCCGGACTGTCCATCATTTAGCTAAGACTTCTTGAGGGTTCTTAAGTAATCAGCCATTTGAGGCTTAGGATTGTATTTGAGGGGAAGAGGGCTGTAATGAGCTGGGTGAATAAGTATGTGATCCATTTTAATACAGTTCTCACAGGCTGCAAATAACAAGGTCCAAAAAATCTAAGTCTTAAAAGAAAACCAGTTTGAAAAAGGAATGATTTTTTTCTCAGAGTATTATACATTGGTTGACCTGTAATTGAACATTAATTGTGAATTAATTAACTTTACATGCATCATTTCTATAGTATTGATAAGGGGACTGAGCTTTCAGAAACTATTTCTTTGATTTAGAATGAAAGAATAGTGGGTCTTAGCTTCCAGATTGGTGAACTAATTATTGAATGCTGTCATTCTCAGTATTTCAATACCTTGAGGTGATTAAGCATGGATCAAAGCTAAAATTAAAAAGAAAAGCCCATTACCAAATACTAAACAGCTCCAGTAACTTCATGTCAGTCTCTGAAGGACATTCGTGTCTTGTTATGACAAGGAATTATTCATAATGTGTGCCTAGCATACAGATGACATCCTTTATTTGAAACAATAAAAGAGTCATCCTTACTAGCTGATGGAAATAAATAGGCAAAATTTAAAGGGAAGGAGGGGAAAAAATGACCAACCAGTAGGCTTCTGTAATAATTGCTTGTCACCGTAACATCAACTAGTTCATCCTTTTAGGAACTGTTATGTGGCTAAGCCATTATGTTCTCTGGATGAAAAAAATGCAGTAATTCATAGAAAAGCAATGACAGGATTCTGCTGTCTACCTAATAGTATTGACTAGATAGGAGAATTATGGCTTGTAAGCAAAGAGTGGTTCTATATTTGGAATTGTTTTGTTGTCTTTTTACCCAATCAGAATTTTTCTCATTTAAAAATTATCAATACCCTTAAAAAAATATCAAAGAGACTGCCACCAGTGTTTTGATCTGACTACAAAAGTGCACAGCTTCCAGATTCATTCCCAATTACTTTCTTACTGAATCCTCTGATGTTGTGGGAAGGGAACAGGGAAGAGATGCTAGGCTTTAGTGCCCCTTGCTGGTCACCCTGAAGAAAATCTGAGCACCGGGATTGCCAGAGCCCGGGTTTTAATAAATGGTGTGGCATGTTTTATTCAATGACTCGGAAGCCACATCGATTGAACCTGAACATTTGTAGCCAGCCTTAGCAAGTGTTCTAAGGATGAAATGATGCATTTGGAAATACACATATGCTTTTAGAGAGGAAAGAGTTCAATACAAAGACAAACCACATGTTAAATCTTAGCCTAACCTCAAAATAAATCTAGGTAAATATTCCTGTGAAAGCACACTTAAGACTCTTCCTAACCCCAAAGTATGATTTTTGCTTGATTACACCTGCAAGGGGGCTTCCCTGGTGATTCAGATGGTTAGAAACCCACTTGCAAGGTGGGAGACGTGGGTTCAATCCCTGGGTTGGGAAGATCCCCCGGAGGAGGGCATGGCAACCCACTCCAGTATTCTTTCCTGGAGAATCCCCATGGACAGAAGAGCCTGGCAGGCTATGGTCCATGGGGTCACAAAGAGTCAGACACAACTGAACGACTAAGAACACAAATGTCTACAAAAATGTGAATGGTGTGACTTTTCTGGCAGTCCAGTGGTTAAAATTTCACACTTCCAACACAGGGGGCCACAGGTTTGAACCCTGATGGGAGAACTAAGATCCCACATGCTGCACAGTATGGCCTAATAAAAAACAGAAAATGTGAATGACCTTTCAAACCATAAGGGAAAGAATAGATACCCCCAAAAATTCCTAGTGGAATTCTCAACTCAAGTTAATTTCCAAAAATCATACAAAAACTTCTATCTACAGAGGAATTGTTGTTTAGACACTAAGCTGTGTCCAGCTGTTTTGTGGCCCCATGGTCTGTAGCCTGTCAGGCTCCTCTGTCCATGGGATTTTTCAGGCAAGAATACTGGAGTTGGTTGCCATTTCCTTCCCCAGAGGATCTTCCTGACCTAGGAATCAAACCCACGTCTCCTGCATTGACAGGAGGGTTCTTTACTGCTGAGCCACCAGGGAAGCCAATGTATTACTATCTACAGTAATACATTAGATCATTGATACTATAATTTTACTTTCAGTTCAGTTCAGTCACTCAGTTGTATCCGACTCTTTGCGACCCCATGGACTGCAGCACGCCAGGCCTCCCTGTCCATTGCCAACTCCCGGAGTTTACACAAACTCATGTCCATTGAGTCGGTGATGCCATCCAACCGTCTCATCCTCTGTCATCCCCTTCTCCTCCTGCCTTCAATCTTTCCCAACTTCAGGGTCTTTTCCAATGAGTCAGTTCTTTGCATCAGGTGGCCAAAGTATTGAAGCTTCAGCTTCAGCATCAGTCCTTCCAATGAATATTCAGGATTGATTTCCTTTTGGATGGACTGGTTGGATCTCCTTGCAGTCCAAGGGACTCTCAATAATCTTCTCCAACACCACAGTTCAAAAGCATCGATTCTTCAGCACTCAGCTTTCTTGATAGTCCAACTCTCACATCCATACATGATCACTGGAAAAACCATAGCCTTGACTAGACGGACCTTTGTTGGCAAAGTAATGTATCTGCTTTTTAATATGCTGTCTAGGTTGGTCATAACTTTTACTTTATGTCTAGGTTATCATAATTTTACTTTAATTATACTATAATTTTAACAAAAGGATTATGGCTTTTGAACTGTTTATCTTTTTTAGGGTATGACAACATCACTTTTATAATTTTGGGGGGTAGCACCATGTAGCTTGTGGGACCCAACCTGCTTCCTCCTTAGCACAGAGTTCTAACCAGTGGACGGCCAGAGAATTCCCTATTTTCATAATTTAAAAACAACAGTCATAACATGACTATACTTAACAAGCTGTCCATCATACCTAATTAATTCTTAGGATTCTATAGTGACCCATCAGACCAAATCTATCAATCTTGTTTGAAACCAGAATTCAGCTTGGAATTAGATCTCCTCCCTGGCAAGGTACCCATCAAGAACTTGGATTAAATTCTTTCAGCCATCTTGGACCTTGTAGAGGTCTGCTGGGAACAGGACTTCTAAAACGACAAATATGTCTGGAAGGTTGTGGTCCAAGGCCATTTTTGCTGGCTATAAATGGGGTCTAGGGAACCAGAGGGAACACACTGCTCTCCTGAAAATTGAAGGTGTATTTGCTCAAGATAAAATTGAATTCTCTCTAGGCAAGAGATGTGCTCATGTGTACAAAGCAAAAAACAACACAGTAACTCCTGGCGGAAAACCTAACAAAAATAATCTGGGGAAAGATAACTAGAGCTCATGGAAATAGTGGCTTGGTTCGTGCCAAATTCCAAAGTAACCTGCCCGCTAAGGCCATTGGACACAAAATCTGTGTGATGCTGTACATTTCGAGGATTTAAACTTATTGAAAATAAATAAAAGTGTGGATTTGTCCTATTAAAAAAAAAGAAGAAGAAGAAGAACTTGGATTAACAAGATCCAGCTCTTGGGGCTGGAAAAAGTCTATTCAGGCAGAGTAATGCTGAGGCATATAGGTACCAGCATCTGGCAGATTTGCAGGTCAACCCCAGATGCCTCAGTGAGCAGATAAATCCTGGTGAGGCACCAGAGAGAGATGACCCTTCAAAAGCATAGAGAACTTCAAGGGACCCACAGTATCCAAAACAATCCTGAGAAATTAGAACAAAGTTGGAGTACTCACACTTCTCAATTTCAAAACTTAACTACAAAGCTACAATTATCAGTGAGAGTTGGACCATAAACAAAGCTGAGCGCCAAAGAACTGATGCTTTTGAACTGTGGTGTTGGAGAAGACTCTTGAGAGTCCCTTGGACAGCAAGATCAAACCAGTCAGTCGTAAATGAAATAATTCCTGAATATTCATTGGAAGGACTGATGCTAAAGCTGAAGCTCCAATACTTTGGCCACCTGATATGAATAACTGATTCATTGGAAAAGACCCTGATGCTGGGAAAAATTGAAGGCAGGAGAAGAAGGGGATGACAGAGTATGAGATGGTTGGATGGCATCAGTGACTTGAGGGACACGAGATTAAGCAAGCTTTGGGAGTTGGTGATGGACAGGGAAGCCTGGCGTACTGCAGTCCACGGGGTCCAAAGAGTCAGACACAGCTTAGAGACCGAACAACAACAACAACAATAGCAATGGTACCGGCATAAAAACAGACATATAGATCAATGGAATACAATTGATAGTCCAGAAATAAATGTTTAATTTATGATTGATTTTTAATAAAATTCCTAAGAAAATTCAATGGAGAAATGAATAGTCTTTCCACAAATAATGCTGAGATAACTGGGTATCCACATGCATAAAAATGAACTGGAACCCTTACCTCACCCCATATACAAAATTAAATCAACTGTGATCAAAGACCTAAATGGTAAAAGGTCTGAAATGGTATAACTGTTAGAAGAACACATATGAGTAAATCTTCATGTCCTTAGATTTGGCAGTGGTTTCTTAAATAAGACACCAAAAGCATAAACAACAAAAGAAAAATTAGATAAACTGGACATGCATCAGAATGAAAACTTTTGTGCTTCCAAGGACACCATCAAGAAACTGAAGAGATAACATACAGAAGGAACAAAATTTTGCAAATCTTATGTCTGATAAGGAACTTGTATCCAGAACATATAAAGAATCATTGCAACTCAACAATAAAAAGTCAAATTAAAAATTAATGGCTAAAAAACATAATTGCTGATTAAAAGTAGGCAAAAGAGCTGAATAAACATTTCTCCAAAAAAGGTACACAAACGGCAATAAACGCCTGAAAAGACTCTTAGCATTATCCATTATTAAGGAAGTGCAAACCAAAACCACAGTGAACTACAACTTTATACCCACTGTTGTTGTTGTTTAGTCACTAAGCTGTGTCCGGCTCCTTGCAACCCCTTCTCCTCCTGCCCTCAGTCTCTCCCAGCATCAGGGTCTTTTCCAATGAGTTGGCTCTTCACATCAGGTGGCCAAAGTATTGGAGCTTCAGCTTCAGCATCAGTCCTTCCAATGAATACTCAGAGCTGATTATAGCCACTAGGATGGCTATAATAAAAAAAGACAGACAATTACAAATGGTGACAAGGATATGAAGAATTGGGAACCCTCATTCCTTGCTAGTGAGAAGGTGAAATGTGTAGACTTTTCAGAAAAGAGTTTGATAGTTCCTAAAATGTTATGCATAGAGTTCCCATATGACCCGTAAATTTTACTCCAAGATATATATGCCCAAGACAAATGAACACATGTTCACACAAAAATTTATACATGAATGTCCATAGCAGCATTACCCGTTAACAATCAAAGGGTTGAAATAACCCTAATTTCCATCAAAATGGGTAAACAAAATGTAGTTTAGTCACACAATTGAGTATTATTTTTTCATCAAAAAAGGAATGAGGTACTGATATATCTTAACACATGGATTAAACCTTGAAAACCTTATGCTAAGTGAAGGAAGTCAGACACAAAAGGTCACATGTTGTATGAATCTACTACATTAATCTACTAGGGCTGCTGTCATAAAACGCCACAGACTGGGTGGCTTAAACAGAAGTTTATTTTCTCATGGTTCTGGAGATTAGAAGTCCAAGATCAAGATCTTGCCAAGTTGGTTTTTCCTGAGGCTTCTCTGCATGGCCAGCAGACTACTGTCCTCTCGCTGTGCCCTTACATGGCCTTTCCTCTGTACACACGCAGCCCTGGTGTCCCTTCCTCTTCTTATGAGGACACCAGTCCTGTTGGATCAGGTCCCCACCATTAAGTTTCTATTTAATTTTAATTACCTGATGACTCAGACGATAAAGGATCTGCCTACAATGCAGGAGACCTGGGTTCAATCCCTGGGTTGGGAAGATCCTCTGGAGGAAGGCATGGCAACACACTCCAGTGTTCTTGCTGGGAGAATCCCATGGACAGAGGAGCCTGGCGGGCTACAGTCCCACAGGGGTTGCAGAGAACTGGATACAACTAAGCAGCTAACACACACACACAATTACCCCTTTCAAGGCCCTGTCTCCAAACACATAGTCACATTGAGGGGTTAGAACTTCACCATATGAATTTAGAGGGTTATAATTCAGGCCATAACGTGCATTTATGTGAGATGTCCAGAACAGGCAAATCTATAATGACTGAAAGGTTAGTGGTTGCCAGAGGTTGGAGGGATACGAGGATTGGGGTGACAGCTAGGGGGTGCAAGTGTTTCTTTTTCAGGTGATGAAATTTACTGAAGGTGATTGTGGTGATGGTGAAGCTATGAACATGCTAAAAGTCAATGAATTGTACATTTTAAGAGAGTGAATTGTATATATATGAATTATATCTCAATAAAGCTATTATCAAAAGCAAACAAACCAACACCCACCCAGAGCAGAAAACGTCATTGATAGAATCTTTAAGAAGTAGCAGGATCCCATCCATAAGCATGGAGATCAGAGCCAAGATTAGAGTTTTAAAAGATGTACAAGGAAGAAAGAGCCTAGCTCTGATGCTAAACATTCAGGGCAGAAGATCAGGTGAGTATGGTCAAGGCTGCCCTGGCTGCAAACTTGGTTTAAACCTGAGTTACAGAGGATGGGCCCCCTTAAGCTTCTGTCCAAGGCCAGCATTTATCTTAAAGGCCAAAAAATGACCTCCCAGCCCAGGGAGAAAAGAGTTTCTAAGGCGGGGAACTTGGTAGGGTGTGAGGCAGGGCCTGCAGTGATCTCTCCTGTGTTTCTGACTTCCCTCTTCCATTCCTTTAGAATGAGCATGTTAGACAGTAATCACCATGTAATCCTTCTGGTATGATGTGCTCTTCTCTCGTGAGCTCTGCATTTTCAAAGCATAGGCCTGCCAAGCTGCCTTAATTAAGCACACTTGCCACATGGTCATTGTTGGTTTGTTTATTGACCTGCTCTACTAGCGTTAAGGTCCTAGAAAATGGGAACTGTTACTTTTATTCCGGCACCCTCAGTGGCTTACCCATGGCTGAGCACATAGAAAATGCTCCATAGATGCTTGTTAACTGAATTAATAAATGAATCTTTGGTTTTCTTGTGTTGAATTTGTTAGAATGCACGTAACTTTCTGCTTAGACTAGGCAATTTGGGAAATTAACAAACTAAAGAATCCTAATTAAAGCATTGATTTTATTTCCATAGAGTTGACATAATTATGGATAGTCATAGTTTAATATGTATTAAAGTTTTCTAGACTGGGCCCTATGCTAAGTGACTTATATATTAGTTATCTCATTTAATCCTCACAATAAACCCCTGAGTCGATATTATTACCCCCATTTAACAGATATGGACACTGAAGCTCACAGAGGTCAACTTGCCCAAAGTCGTGGAGTTGATCACAATGGAGCCTTGGTTTAAACCTCAGAACTCCAAAGCCTATTCATTTATCCTCTATACAATTATGACTTCTCGATTTTTTTTTTTTTTTTGGCTGTGTTATGCAGCATCCAGGATCTCAGTTCCCCAAACAGGGATCAAATCTCTGCCTCCTGCAGTGAAAGTGTGGAGTCCTAACCACTGGAAAGCCAGGGAATTCCCATGATTTCTCAATATTTTATTTTGTCAACGTACCCACATCAAATGTAAATGGAAAAAGAAGCAAGAGGTGAGGCCTGAGATTGTTGACCTGCCTTTCTTCTAAGCCCTGTCTGAAGGCTTCCTGGCCTTAAAGTTCAGCAGGTCCCTGCTTTGGTCCAAGATGGCACACAGCTTCATCACAGATTCAGGCTGCCATTTATGAGATTACCCTCACTCAGGAGGCAAAAATTTCTCCCCTTGCATTGAGAAGGGGATTATGAAAGTAACACACGCATGGAAAGTATGGGTGGTCTTCTCCCCTTTGTTCATGAATTCAGTCTGAAATCAAGCAAAAACAGAAAGCCTTTTCAGATTTTTTTCACTGTCTACTGACTCACAGCTTCCAGTTTTCATTGTATCCTCTTTCATTCCCCTTATACATCTCAGCCACACTTCACGGCATTCTGCACAAAGGGAAAACTCAATACAAGTTGACTGCTTACCAGAATGGAACATTCTGACATTTTAGAACAACAAGCTCAGCTTGAGGTGTTTCAAAAAGGCATGCATCAAATGTCACAAAGTTGTTATAAGAGATTCAACAGCTTTCACGTTGACCTCAATAAACAAAATTAAATGTTTGCTCATTTCATGGTAACCATGTCCCAGTGCAAACAGCTTGGTATTTTTTTCTATTTCTATTTGCCACTGTTACCTTGGCTGTCTGCGTGTTGTAACTAGACAGCACTCAAAGATTGTTGTCTGCAAGGATGGGGGGTGATGTTTATACTCAAAGTGGGACAACTCGAGTTCTGAGGGAGCTGAAATCATTCAAGACCAATGGGTATGATTAGGAAAATTAAACACAACCAAAGTTAATCCACCACACTCAGGGTGTTCCTTGCATCTAGGGTTAAGCCAGAATTCTAGGAATGGATGGGGTTGCCAATGCCAATTGTGTAACCTGTCCTCAAATTTCAAATGAACTGCTTGAGCAGAGAGAAAATTCAGATCTCTCCTGGATTCTTCTTTCAGAGTAAGGGCCAGTGTCCCCATTCGCCTACCGTTCTCACCAACACCCAGGGGTGGCTGAGCTGCTCCTGTTGAAGGCCCCGTGAATAACACTCCTCCTCCCATTCTGACCCTGGTTCCATTGCTGTTGATTATCTGACTGCCTGTCACTCTTCACTCCATAAGACGGGATAAAACTATTCTTACCCATCATTGTACATCCAGAACACACCTGACTTAAAGCATTTTTATTAACTGCATTAATGAATCATAAGGTTGATGGAGAAAAAAAAAAAAAGGCTGGCAAAAATATGACTGAGAACTGACTCCCTGTCATGGAGCAGACTTTGCATCTTACTGATGGTGTCTCTTACACCAAGAGTGAGCCAAACCTTTTTATTTTTTAATTTTTTGGCCATACCATGCCACATGCAGGATCTTAGTTCCTAAATCAGGGATTGGACTCGTGCCCCCTGCATTGGAAGCTCAGAGTCTTAACCACTGGACTGCCAAGAAAGACTCCTAGTGACCCAAACCTTATCAGCAGGGCGAAGACTTCAGTTGAAATGATAATATCTTTTAAAGACTAAGACACTTCATCATTCTAATACCCTTTCAATGTCCTGTAGAGCTTGGTTTTTAAATTTTTATTTCCCTTGTTTTTAATTTCTGAACAAAATAGAATACTTAGGAACTGACTTTTTAAGTCCAAAATTAAATACAATATGTGCATCTATTTGAAATATATGTCTTTTGAAAATATTTAAAGACTAGAGATCAGAGGATACCACTTTCATAATGTTCTTTTCAATTTTCATGAAATTTGAAGAGCTTTAACTTTTCAATTATGAAATATTATTTAGAAAAGAGTTCTATTTTGAATCTAAATTATTTTTAAATGTCCGCTACTTTACATTAGGGCTTCCCAGGTGGCGCTAGTGGTAAAGAATCTGCCTGCCAATGCAGGAGACATAAGAGACATGAGATCAATCCTAGATCAGGAAGATCCCCTGGAAGTGGGCACGGCAACCCACTCCAGTATTCTTGCCTGGAAAATCCTATGGACAGAGGAGCCTGGCAGGCTACAGTCCATAGGGTTGCAAAGAGTCAGACATGACTGAAGCGCCTTAGCACACACATAACTTACATGAATTATCTTATAATTGCCTGCTTCCCCCTCCCAAAAAAAAATCTTAGGATACAGCTTACACATTGTATATATATATATATATATATATATAAAATAACATTATTCAGCTTCTTATGTACCTTGTTTTTGAATTTGCCTAGTAGTTAGTTAGTTCAGTTCAGTTCAGTTCAGTCGCTCAGTGGTGTCCAACTCTTTGCGACCCCATGAATTGCAGCACGCCAGGCCTCCCTTTCCATCACCAAGTCCCAGAGTTTACTCAAACTTATGTCCATTGAGTCAGTGATGCCAGCCAGCCATCTCATCCTCTGCTGTCCCCTCCTTCTCCTGCCCCCAGTCCCTCCCAGCATCAGGGTCTTTTCCAATGAGTCAACTCTTCGAATGAGGTGGCCAAAGTACTGGAGTTTCAGCTTCAGCATCAGTCCTTCCAATGAACACCCAGGACTGATCTGCTTTAGGATGGACTGGTTGGATCTCCTTGAGAGTCCAAGGGACTCTCAAGAGTCTTCTCCAACACCACAGTTCAAAAGCATCAGTTTTTCGGTGCTTAGCTTTCTTCACAGTCCAACTCTCACATCCATACATGACCACTGGAAAAACCATAGCCTTGACCAAACGGACCTTTGTTGGCAAAGTAATGTCTCTGCTTTTTAATATGCTATCTAGGTTGGTCATAAGTTTCCTTCCAATGAGTAAGCATCTTTTAATTTCATGGCTGCAGTCACCATCTGCAGTGATTTTGGAGCCGAAAAACATAAAGTCTGACACTGTTTCCACTGTCTCCTCATCTACTTCCCATGAGGTGATGGGACCAGATGCCATGATCTTAGTTTTCTGAATGTTAAGCTTTAAGCCAACTTTTTCACTCTCTTTCACCTTCATTAACAGGCTTTTTAGTTCCTCTTCACTCTCTGCCATAAGGGTGGTGTCATCTGCATATCTGAGGTTATTGCTATTTCTCCCAGCAATCTTGATTCCAGCTTGTGCTTCTTCCAGCCCAGCGTTTCTCATGATGTACTCTGCATATAAGTTAAATAAGCAAGGTGACAATATGCAGCCTTGAAGTACTCCTTGTCCTATTTGGAACCAGTCTGTTGTTCCATGTCCAGTAGTTGGTAGAGGTCCTAAAAAGTGCTTTGTAAATATTAATGTGTTATCCAAATTTTCTACCATTGAGGTAATCATCAGGAAGACTTCCACCTGACCTTTGAGAAGAACATTGACGATAAATCCCTATAAAGACAGTCAGCCCTTCCACCTGTGTATTTCATCCAGATTCAGATTCTCTTGGAGGAACTTGCAGGACCACCCAAGTCTTCCTGCGTCAGAAGTGTGTCCGTTTGCCATTACTTTGCTCTGTCATCTGTTGGGTCCCTTATGTCCTTGCCTTCCTCCCATATCTAAAACATGTGCCTAATCTGCCTAGGAGAAAGCAGAGGCGATCAGAATATTTCAAATGCCAAATGGAAATGCCAATAGGCCAGTGCACATTAAGTAGAGGCAGAACATGTCGTGAAAACGAAGCCTGGGAGAAGAGAGGGGGTTGCCTGCATTTCACAGGCTTAGCACAAGATTTCTAGATACAGGTGGCGGCGGCAAATTGCCTGTCAAGAGATTCACTTCCTAACGAGGCCAGCCATGTAGAACAGCCACTGCACCACCAGGGCACCGCAGCTGGCCCGGATCTTTGGAGCTCGGAGCCGGACGGCAGGAATGACAGTCCTCCACTCCGCAGCAGCAGCCACATCCCTGGGGATGAGAGGCCAGGAGGCACCAGGCATCCCGTCATGCTTCCACTGCCATTTGGCATCAGTCAGGTGAGAACTGGGCCTAAGTGGAGGTGGCGGGGCGTGGAGATCTGAAGTGAGACAGGGGGTGGGGTGGAAAGGAAACGGGGAAGAAGAGCGCCCATTTATCTCCAGGAGCCTCTGTCATCTTTGGTTATCAGTCAAGAGGAATGCAACAAGCTGAAGGATAGAGGATTGGATAATGCGAGGTCCTGACCATGCTCATCTCGGTTTTCCTCAACTGAGTGCTCTCAGATGCCCAGGAAAAAAAAAACACTGCTTGCTTTTCCAAACTCTTGCTTTCTTTCTCAGACACACACACACACACACACACACACACACACACACTTCCCAGTGTTCTTCCTTGTATCCATCTCTATGCTTAAAAAACTGAAATGACAGCAAGGAGACTGTATGGTGGCCAGTGTACTGATCTCCTTTCTCACCATTCAGCTTCTGTGTAAGAGAACAATTTTTCTGGACAGCAAGGAAGGCAATGTCACTTTCAAGGTCAGGATTGATCCCAAACCACTCCTTCCTGTGTGGAGAAGAAACCTTTTTTCTCCCTGAGAGGGTGACAGGTGACTACACATTGAGAACATAGGCAGGTGTGATGCTCCGTCGGCGGTGGCCCCTGGGTACCTTTCAAAGCCAGTTCTCAGCACCCAGGCATCCACACTGTTTTTGGCAGAGCCAGGATAGGATGCTAGGCTAACTGCAGGAGCTGCCAGCTTTAAGAAAAATCTGGCTTCAAGTCAGCTAGATCCCAGGGACCTAGTTGAATAACAAAAAGCTCAGTGAATGGAGGTTTCAAGCTTAGGATAAAGGAGACGCCACTGGGGATGTGCAATTAAGTTAAACCTTCAACTCTGTAGAAAAACACCGTAATGCTAGGACTGGAGCCTCAGGGAGCAGCAGCGGAGACCACAATTCTGAAGAAGTTGGAAGGAAAAAAATCAGCAATGGCAGAAATATTTGCAGTATATTGTGGTTCAGATGGTAAAGAATCTACCTGCAGTGTGGGAGTTCCAGGTTCGATCCCTGGGTCGGGAAGATCCCCTGGAGAAGGAAATGGCTACCCACTCCAGTATTCTTGCCTGGAGAATTCCATGGGCAGAGGAACCTGGCAGGCTACAGTCCCTGGGGTTGCAAAGAGTTGGACAGAGCTGAGCAACTAACACTTTCACTAATACTGGGGGCAGAAGTCCTTGGCAGAATCATCTCTGACTTCTTCTGGATACCTGCACACGGTGGGAGCCCGAGAATCTCCTGAGTCAGTGAGTGAACGTGAAGTGGCTGAAGCTCTCACTGAAAAAGCAGAAGGTGTCAGGCTGAGTTTCGTGTTCTTAAGAAATCCTGTACCTGCCGTTTGAGAACCCAGCCTTCTTGCATTCTTAAGTGTGTTTTCTAAACTCCTGTCCTAGAGAAGCAGAAGGCGCTTCTCAGGTTCACTGAGCTAGAACGGCATTTTGATACAAACAGACCCCAGCCCACTGAAAGAGTTATGCATTTGGCAGGAACACCACCTTGAGTTCAGACAGAAACACATCTGTGCCTCATTGATAATGTAATAACATACATTACAGTTTTGGCCAAGAGCACCTGTGCACAGCCCAGAAAGTCAGCCCAGGGCAACCATTCTGATGGAGGTGATATTAACAGCTCTCATTAAAACTGATGACTATGGCAGTGCCCAGGAGCGCGGCTGCAGTGAGGCGTCTGTCTACATTTCCATGACAAGCCTCTATTTTTTGAGTTCATAACTCATCCATAGAAATATGTTCTGCATTGAACTGAAACCTGAAAAGAGAGTTTAGGGTAAAGAGAGTTTGACTTTTATTGTTTTCCTGCTCCTGTCTGGACAATGGAAAGAGAAGGGAACATGATGATGGAAGATGTATTTTTGAGTTGGCCCTGGTAGAGTTTGAGTGGCTTAACTTTTATATTTATCAGGAATGCTAAGAGTTCTTTTATGATGGAAGTGATCCTAGGTAGGCACCTGTTCGTTTTGTTTACTGTTACCTGTCCAAAATGAGGAAGCACAGGATTCCTCGTCCTCCAGCTGGGACTTAATGGGGTCCCATATGGCTCTTAAAGAACCTCTTGATGAAAGTGAAAGAGGAGAGTGAAAAAGCTGGCTTAAAACTCAACATTCAAAAAGCCAAAATCATGGTATCTAGTCCCATTACTTCATGGTAAATAGATGGGGAAACAATGGAAACAGTGACAGACTTGGGCTGCAAACAGTGACATGCTTGGGCTCCAAAATCACTGCAGATGGTGACTGTAGCCATGAAATTAAAAGACACTTGCTCCTTGAAAGAAAAGCTATGACCAATCTAGACAGCATATTAAAAAGCAGAGACATTACTTTGCCAACAAAGGTCCGTCTAGTCAAAGCTATGGCTTTTCCAGTAGTCATGTATGGATGTGAGAGTTGGACTTTAAAGAAAGCTGAGCACAAAAGAATTGATGCTTTTGAACTGTGGTGTTGGAGAAGACTCTTGAGAATCCCTTGGACTGCAAGGAGATCAAACCAGTCAATCCTAAATCAGTCCTGGGTGTTCATTGGAAGGACTGATGCTGAAGCTGAAGCTCCAATACTTTGGCCACCTGATGCGAAGAGTTGACTCATTGGAAAAGACCCTGATGCTGGGAAAGGTTGAAGGCGGGAGGAGAAGGGGATGACAGAGGATGAGATGGTTGGATGGCATCAGCGACTCAATGGACATGAGTTTGAACAAGCTCTGGGAGTTGGTGATGGACAGGGAAGCCTGGCTTGCTGCAATCCATGGGGTCAAAAAGAGTCAGACACAACTGAGCGACTGAACTGACTGAATATGGCTAGATCTTGCTCACTTTCAACTCAGTGCTTCTCTCTGATGAAGAAGAGACCTACTGACATGCACATCACTGACTGCAACTTGAAAGATAACTCTATTATCTTTAATTTTGACCAAGAGTTGCAAAATGCATTCCTGTCCCCAGCTAGGCAGGTTGGAGCTTGCTGTTTCTATTAGTATCCTGTTTAGAATGTAGATGAACTACTGTTCCTCCAGAAACGTGAAGGAAGATTGCTTTAAAATTAGGGGGAGATTACTTGATAATTTCTGCTTTTTTAACAAGTATTGGCTGGGAAGATAAAGGTCATCATTGTCTTCAGTGTCTTTTCTCCACACATGATAAGAATTACATGGAGACATGAATCAGGTCATGTTGCTTCTCTGCTTAAAATTCTTCCGTGGTTTCCTCTGGACTTAAATCCATACTCCTTACCATGGTCCAGAGGGCAGTGTGGTCCAGCCCCTGATCACCTGATGACCTCGTGTCACACCCCCTCTCCCTTGCTCTCCCCACTCCAATTATACTTGACTTTTTCCAATTTCTCAACTGCACTAAGCATTTTTCCCCATCTCAGAGACTTCTCATTCACAAACTTCTTTGCCTGCAATGTTTTTCTTCCCACACATAATGGCTGACTTCATATTCTTCCAGTGTGAATGTCTTCTCTTCCTGACTGCTCGACCTGAAGCAGGTAGCTCTCGCTATAGTCTCCATCTCAACCCAAAGATGGTTTCTTTTTAGAAATTTAGCAGTTATTGTTTTGCTAGTCTGTTTGTGTATTTGTCCTCTGTCTGTGTGCCACCTAAAAAGGACGCATGGTGAGAGTTGGGACTTTGGTCATCATTGTATTCCCAGTGTGCCACACACAGTAACTGCTCGGTTAATATTTGTTGAATAAATTGAGATTTACATATTAGATGATGTTCAGTTGCTAAGTAGCATATGCTTCTTTGCGACCACATAGATTGCAGCATGCCAGGCTTCCTTGTTCTTCACTAACTCTAGGAGCTTGCTCAAACTCATGTCCATCGAGTCAGTGATGCCATCCAACCATCTCTCCTCTGTCACCCTCTTCTCCTCCTGCCTTCAGTCTTTCCCAGCATCTGGATCTTTGCCAATGAGTCAGCTGTTTGCATCAGGTGGCCAAAGTATTGAAGCTTCATCTTCAACATCAGTCCTTCCAATGTATATTCAGTGTTGATTTCCTTTAGGATTGACTGATCTCCTTGCAGTCCATGGGAAACTCAAGAGTCTTCTCCAGCACCACAATGTGAAAGCATCAATTCTTTGGCACTCAGCCTTCTCTATGGTCCATCTCTCACATGCATACATGACTACTGGAAAAACCATAGCTTTGACTAGATGGACCTTTATTGGCAAAGTAATGTCTCTGCTTTGTAATACACTGTTTAGGTTTATCATAGCTTTCCTTCCAAGGAGCAAGCATCTTTTAATTTCATGGCTTCAGTCACCATCCGCAGTGATTTTGGATAAGCTTCTGAAAATTGAGCTAGTAGCCTTATTCTCTTTATAGTATACTTAAAAGAACAATTTCTCCTCAATCTTTATGTAACTATAACTTTGCAGGAAGTTAGCTAGGATCCCCACACTAGATGACAATCTTCAGAATTAGAGGGATAAAGAGTTTCTGTTATTTTACAGCTCTTTCTATAGCATCAGGAAATAGTACCTAATTTCTGTAAAGAGTTTTTGTAGCTAAACAGAAGGTGCTTGCCACTTGAACTTTTAGGCAACCTGATTCTTGACTTGGTTTACTTTGGGTTCTGGGCACTTAAATAAGAAAAATATGTTCTGTACATAAAAAGGAATAAATATACAGCCATTGCCACCTATTAATATTTCTATAAGTTTTTCTGTACTATTAGTGATTAACTATAATGGAGAGGTAATAAATTTAATGATGATGACAACAGTGATGATGTCTAGGATATTTGCTTTCTCTACCAAGCACCGTACAAAGCACTTTATTTCTAAGTATAATATATATTTCATTTTATTGTATAGCATCTAGTATCATATATTTTATTTATATAGTAACAATAATAATAGTTTACATGAGCAACAGTGACAATAGCAGACATATCCAGGGCAAGAAAATAAGTTCAGTACTTTGGAAACCTTAGAAAAAGAAAGATGAGAGTATTGATTCATTTTCCAACTGGCTCTGGTTCTCTCAGAGCATTAAGCCACATCCTGGATGTGACTGTCTCAAGACCCCACAGCTAATAAAAAGTACTTGGGACTCAGACTCAAGCCTTCAGATGCTGTCAGTGTATTATGGACTGTCTCTGGGAAGGCAGTGTTAACCCAAGCAGCAGACAAAGCAGGTAATTTAGGAGTCTGTAACCCATGATTCTTCTATTAAACTGAATACTCATGTTTTTGAATGGTGGCCTCTAGAAGTTTCTGAAAAAATCTGATCTCCACATTAGAAGTGGGAACATGATTCAGGAAATCTGTAATTGTCCATAATGGCTTTCTCTGAATTACTTTATCAGATTCTTTTCCTCTCTGCCATTTGCCAAAATCTGGTGGGCTGCAAGCAAAATAGGAAGAGCTTTAGATGAAATAAGAAGGCTGCTACATAGGAACGTGACCTTTGGCAAGTCACTTAGTCTCTAAGCCTCAGTTTCCTCATCTGTAAAATGGGAATAATAACCCACCTTATGGAGTCTTTGAGACAGTTAGAAAATGTAGGCAGAGCACTTAACAATGTGTAGAAAGGACCCAATGTTAGCTGCTGATGTGGCTGTTATTCGTAGTCTTATTAATAATAATTTTGATGTAAGGGAAGCTCTAGGCAACCAAAAGTCTGGTTTTGTTTTAATTTTAAAGGGAGTCTAGGACAGCTGGTGAGCTATTAAGAAGCAAAGAAGCATAGGCAAGTAGTAGAATAGGTAAGGCAGATCTCAGCAATTCCACAATTTTGCTTCTAGTCATACCTCGATCAAGCCTCTTCACCTCTCTAAGTTTCAGTTTGCTTGTCTATAAAAGAAAGAGGTCTACTCTTCCCATCTCAGCAGATTGTCAAGGATTCAAATGACACACATGTATATAAAAGCACATTGAGGGTTTTAAGAATCTGCCTTCCAATGCAGGGGACGCAAGTTCGACACCTGGTCAGGGAAGTAAGATCCCACATGCCGCAAGGCAACCTGGCTTGCATGACACAAAGAGAGAAGGCCGCATGCCACAACAGAGACCCAGTGCAGCCAAAATAAAATAAAGAAGTAAAAGCACGTTGAATTTCTTAATGGGAATGGTATACGTTGCTTTCACACCTGTTTCACTTAACTGAGTTGTTTCTTCAAAGTCAGTGATTCTCAACCCTGTCTGCACAATTAGAAGCAACCAGAAGCTTCTAAAAATCCAGATACTCAGGCAACAACCCAGACCAATAAAATCAGAATCTCTAAGAGTGGACCCAGACTGAGTACTATTTTTTTTCTCCCCAAGTGATTCCACAGTCCACCTATGTCAGGGAATAAAATATTTCTCATGCTTGCCTGGTGATCAGGAGCCCCAGAGACCCACCATAACTACAGAATCAACCCTGCAATGAAGACACTGGGAGCCTGCATTTTCAATAAGCACCTCCAGCTGCCTTTTCTCAACAGACAATTAGGAGAAATACTGTGTTGAATCATAGTCTGAGAGTTAGAAGGGATATCATCTAAAATCTTCACACTTGGTTCATCTCTAAACCATGGGAAACGTTACGAATTTTATGAACAGAAGACTAAATGTTTGAATAGTGTGGAATAAAATAATAAACTCAAGTTGTGGTGTGCACAATGGGAATGGAATAACTAAAATTTTCCCCTACAAAAGATATATATTGTACAGCTCTATAAAACCTAAGTTATTACTTTTAGCTCTCATGGGAAAATGAGGCAGATCAGCTTTAATGTAAATAACATGGAGGCAAGTTACTATGGCAAACCTGAAGGGGAAAAAAAATCAACAGCTGATATCCAAGTTGCAAAACACAACTCAATTCTAATTGTGCATTGCAATAGATAATTCCACTCCTCCTCACTGGTTGAAAGCATCAGACTCTGCCAGAACCACTGATCTGTCTGTTCCCACTGAGCATTAGGCCATTGCCTTTGAAAACTTAAATCTTAGAGAATCTCATTTCCTCTGGGGCCACATCCACTTGCCTGACTAAGGTAGTTAGCTCTAAAAGCTTTCCTTCTTCCTGTTTCCTGCACTGTTTGAGTCCTGCCTTTGTCTCAGCTTTGTTTGAGCCATAAATGCTATCACTTTTTAGAGACTATGTTTAATTCTGAGCTTGTTAAGACAAAAAATAATGGAAATTGACTTTAATTAACATATACGTTCAGAATATTTGCATTTCCTTCATAATAGTTTTATAAAACTTACTTCCAAACTTCACCAGATGAGGCATTTGAAAATAATGGTGCACAATCTGGCCTGAATCTAATCTTTGGAAACTATATCAACTTGTTCTATATAATAATCCTTGTTTTAATGTGCATTCACTATGCTCGTTTCTTCGCATTTGCATTTATTTTTGATAAAGTGCCTTAATAGAATCAAAGTAGCCTAACTTTTTGTGATATGAAACAATGACACAGTACTGCTTCATTTTTTCTGATTTGGTGGAAAGTTCTTAGGATTAATAAGAGGATGTGTTGTAAATACTTGGATTGGCATGCCCTATAAAAGAGCTGGTAGGGTTATACAGAGGTGACCCCCAACTCTTTAGCTGAGTCAGCATGTGGTACCTTGAATGAGAACGGAGTCGTGGGTATCCTCCCCCATCACTGGACTTCTCTAGGGTTTTATTTTTTGTATTTTGTGTGCTTTGTTGAATTAGTTGTGTTATGTCCTGTGTTGGAATGGAGAGGGCATTTTTAAAACTATTTTAATAATAATAATTAAATTATTATTTTATTTTAATAATAAAATAATAATTTTAATTTTCAAAACTATTGCTGCTGTTGGCCTTTCTCCACTGTCAACCCAGTCTCAGCGCACAGTCATGGATCACAGCCTAGTTGTGGTGAAGGGGCTTGCATAACTCAATGAAGCTGTGAGTCATGCCATGCAGGGCCACCCAAGATTATGGTCATAGTGAAGAGTTCTGACAAAACGTGGTCCACTGGAGGAGGAAATAGTGACCCATTCCAGTATTGCTGCCTGGAGAACCCCATGGACAGCACCTGAATATTCATTGGAAGGACTAATACTGAACACTTTGACTACCTGATGCAAAGAAAAGCCCCTGATGCTGGGGAAGATTGTAGGCAAAAGGAGAAGGATGGACAGAGGATGAGATGGCTAGATAACATCACCGAATCAATGGACCTGAATGTGAGCAATCTCCGGGAGATGGTGGAGAACAGAGGAACCCGGCACGCTGCAGTCCATGGGGTCTCAAAGAGACATGACTGGAAAACAACAACAAGCACACGAGATAACGCACAGTCATTGTTCAGAGGACGCCAGTTCTTAATCTGCTTAATCTGCTGTAACAAAGTAGTTCCACAGATTGAGTGGCTTAAACAACAGGAATGTGTTGTCTCATCGTTTTCAAGACTGTAAGTCCAAAATCTAGATTTTGGCAGGGCTGGTCCCTTCTGAGGACTGGGAAGGAAGGATCTGTCCCAGGCCTCTCTCCTTGCTCTTCAGATGGCTGTCTTCCTGTTCACATGGCTTTCTGCCTATAAGTGTGTTTCTGTGTCCAAATTCCCCTCATTTTATAAGGACACCAATCACATTGAATTCATGCCCACTCCTAGGTGGCACTAGTGGTAAAGAACCTGCCTGGCAATGCAGGAGAAGTAAGAGACATGTGTTCGATCCCTGGTTTAGGACAATCCCCTGGAGGAGGGAATGGTAACCCATTTCAGTATTCTTGCCTGGGAATCCGGGGGCCAGAGAAGCCTAGCGGCTACAGTCCATAGGGTTGCAAAGAGTCAGACACAACTGCAACAGCTTAGTAGCACTGGTGATGTTATTTTGATTAAATCACCCTATCTCCAAATAAGGTCATCCACTAAGGTATGGGGTTAGGCCTCACCTTATGAATTTGGAGGGTGGCGGACACAGTTCAACCCTCAACATCAATATTATACATGATTTTTTAAATGTTTGTGTATTATCAAATTATAACTGAGAAATGTAAATAAGTATTGAAAGGAAATCTTAATTATTATGATGCTATGTAACAGGACTTTGGACTTCCCTAGCTCAGTAGTTAAGAAGCCGCCTGCCACTGCAGGAGACTCAGATTCTATCCCTGGGTCAGGAAGATCCCTTGGAGAAGGAAATGACAACCCACTCCAGTATTCTTGCCTGGAAAATCCCATGGCAGGCTACAGTCCATGGGGTTGCAAGGAGTCAGACAGACTTAGTGACTAATCAATAGCAACAAAAATAAGACTTTACCAGTATATCTGAGCTCTTTTCTGCAGGTAAGTGGGGATGTCCCACAGTTGGGGAAAAGATTGTATCACAGATTAACTGTGGATCTCTGCCTGATCTATAGTTGTTTTCAGGTGTACACTGAACTGAATTTATAGTCTTGATTTCAGTGCTTCTGAGAGTCAAACTCTAAAATAAAAGCTATATCCTACTGAGTAAAATTTCTCTTTTGATTATTGGGCAGCTAAGAGGGTGGAAAGACCAATGCCCTCCTTGTATAGATGAGGAGATGGACACCTCTAAGGGAGCAGTAAGGCTAAGCAGTAGCAGCCCTAGAACTAGACTCATAATTCCTGCTTTTTTTTCTTACCACTTCACACTTTCCATCTTCCACACCAGATGTTCCCCATCTTATCCCCATCTTTCAAAACGACTCACTGTTTACTAACAGTGACTTTCTAACAGTTACTAACAGTGACTAATCTGACTTTTCCTTATTTCATTCAATTAAAAACAATCAATGAATCCCAATAAATTTGCTAGGTAAGTACATTATTAATGCCCACGAGCAGGATAAGAATTCTGAGGAATGCCTTAGGTTACCATTTTCCCATACCCATCAAGCCAATATGTGTGTTTGTGTGTGTGTGTGTGTCTGATTTGGATAAGCTGTATTAATAGTTTTCTTTACTCTTCAGAGCCAGCTTTTCAGCTGAAACTTCCCTTATGACCATACTTATATGTTTCAGGGTGGAAAAAATTTTGTCTGAGATGTCCAGCTTGTGGCCATTAATTATTACTCTTAAAAACAAAAGAAGGAAGTGGCCTTTACCTTCTCTTTTCTACCAAGGCTTGATTAATGCATCATTAATGCATTAACCTTATAACTGACATGTAAAGTTTGGATTCTAGAAGCCGCCTGCCTAATTCGGCTGATGGAACTGTGGCCTGGGCAGTGGCTTGCCCAAAGCCACTCTAGTTAAAGAGATCTGGGGATAGGTCTCTTTATGTTCCATCCAGAATTCTTAACGCCCCCGTATAATGCTGCTTAATGGTTATTTAGCACATGTGTAAGCTAGTGGAAAATTTAATCTGTCTTTCCCTATGAAGATAAGAGAAACAGCAGTCCTTAGTGTTCATTGGTAGGTGACTTTTTGTTATGCCACACTCATTAATGTTAAAGAATAGACTGTGTTTTCTAAATATGTTATTTACTGTGACTATTTCCTAACTCTTCACTAATGTTTCTGTCTGTTTGTCTGTCTACTCTGTTGTGTTTGACTTTCTATGACCCCATGGACTGTAGCCCGCCAAGCTCCTCTGTCCCTGGGATTCTCCAAGCAAGAATACTGGAGAGGGTTGCCATCTTCTACTCGAGGGAAATCTTCCCGATCCAGGGATCAAATTTTTACCTAAACTTATTTGTGTCTGCTTCTATGGGGAAACACACACTGACTTTTAATATTTTAAAGTTGTATGTAAAACATTGAAAATTTTCATTTAATAGTCTTAAAATTTTGCCCTCAGTTGTTTTGTAAGTTAGTAGTTTCTTTTAACCTCTTTTCAGGGTTATTAACTTGGGTTAAACTATATTAAGCAACAGCTATCTTTTTTGTGTGTGAGTCTAAAATCCTGGTGGATGAGCCAACCCTACAGAGTGTCTCAGAACCAAGCGTGCTTTGAGTTGTAGGCAGTTCGTGCTGTGGGAATGCTAATTGTAGAACATTAAACTTATCGTGTTAAATTGATTTCTGGATGTTTCTCTGTGGAAGTCTTGAAATAGTCCTCCCCTTCCTTTCCTTGAGCCAAGAAAACTCTGAACCAGAACAATTCAATTTCAATTTGTGGAAAAACTCTAATCCATGAAACAAACACAGTGCTAAGATAGATGGGGGGAGGAGGGCAGCAAGGGGCGGGGGGAGGGGGAGACAGGGACATTTTGATCACTTTTGCATGTTACTAAAATATCTGAATTTCTGTTTCATTGCTCTGAGATGTATTTACAAGCTTTGTTTCTGAGGAGTATTTGCAAGCTTCATTTTAAAGCCTGGGAACCTCAGGAGCAAAACCTTCTTTTGAGCCATAGTTCTTGTGTTATATGTTAAGCATTTGGAAGGAACCCCAAGGAGGCCTCAGGAAGCAGTTACTGCCTCTTGACTTATCATCCTGAAGGCGATTTGTTTTAAAGTTGATAATCCCTAGAGCTACAAGAGTGTCCCACATCTGCCCCGAATTGAAAACAGATTCCTATTAAGAGCCTTACATCAGCGCTGCGAATTCATTCGATCTGAGTCAGAAAGGAAGTTGGAGAACATTCGAACGTATGGCCTGATAGCAACTCGGCAGCTCCGTTCATGGAGGATCAAGATGGCAGGGTATGTAGGCTGTCTGTTTTTGAAATTTAAGACTGTTTTTCTGTAAGGAAGTATCCTTCTGACCTTTGGGCAGGAATACTCGGGAGGGGACCGTGGTAGCCAACAGGTATGAAATAACTTGGTGGTGGGATTTCCAATGCCTTTGATGAATTGATCAGAATTATGAGGGACTGGGAAGCCTCTGGAAGCAGAAATTCCTCTGCTAGGTTTTGTGTTTTTGTGACTTATCATTTACATAAAATACATTCAAAAATTATGTAGATATTTACATAAAATTCTGCCCCCAAGACTCTAAAACGATTCTGTAAGCCAAGAAAAGTTTTTACTGTTTAAGAGCCAGAGCTTTTCCACCCTCGGCTTATCTATGAAATTATCTGAAAATATTTCCTCACATGCCAGGAATGAAGGATAGAACTCTGAACTTCATATTCCAAGCCTCAGGGGACTGGGACCGTCTGATTAACTTTTTAGCATTTAATATCCTACTGAAGTCTTCTTCTCAGCTGGCTGAACAGCTTTTTCCCTTCTTTTTCTGTGGAAACAGCCTATTATAGAATGTGTGGTTCTTTTTCTTCTAAATTAAAAAGGAGATCAGATTTGCTCATTAAAACTGATTAAAGGAAAAAGAAGGGTACAGGGGTTGTGAACAAGGGTCTGAGGGCCCCATGGCTTGAGGCATGGATTCTGAGCTACGCTCTGCTCCCCTCACCAAGCCCTCCCCACCCCCTGCCTGGCTCCCGAGTTCCTTCTGGCCCCTTTTCCAGGTCTGGACTGGGCTTTGGGGAGTGGAGGAGGTCTCTCGGGTTATTTCCAGAGGACTATTCCACTCAGTATTTTCTCCGAGAAGCTGAGGACAGCACCTAGTCCAGGTGCTATCCAGTCGATACTTGTTGAATGAAAATAGAATTGTGGAAGGGAATCCTGGAAGAAGCATCAGTTTGAACATATGGAGCCCGTGAACCTCTGTTTAGGTTAATTTCCACTCCCCTCCTTGAGAAGATTGACACCAGAACTAAAGCCTAAAAGGTGATGAGTAATTGAGAGAAAAGTGCTAGAATGTCAGTCAGGGCAACTGTGTATAAAATGCGTGATTCCATGGTTATGGTATTAATAAAGTAAAGAAATGAAATATGAGTCTTGAGAGGTAACAATTGCCCTCCGAGAGGGTTCAGGAGTCCAAGGAAACTGGTGCATGAGAAAGTGAACAAACACAGCTGGTCGGCTTCCTCTTCAACTCAGTACAGATGTGCTCATCAAAAATGTTCTGACAGCACAAAGCCTGTTCCTGTTACATGTTCTTCCCCCAGTTTCAGAAACAATGTATTAAGAGCAGCCCAGTTGGCAGGTAAGATATTCAGTCCAAATGCCAAAATACTGTCCCCTCTTGACTGGCTGCCCACAGTTCTTGAAAGAGGGAAGGTATTTTGGATGCCAAAAATTGAGTGCAAACTGTGTCATGGGACTCTGCCCTCTTAATCCCAGCAAGACAGAGGCTCCCTTTTAGAAAAGGAAGCACATTTGGGTTTTTGTGCTAGAGGATGCAAAAAGATGTATTGATCAACTCAGACAGAAAGAGGAATTCTCAGGCTTAGAAACATCGCTCTGTCCCAGCTAAGGAGACTGGCAAATGAGCCTTGAAATCTATAGAAGCAGTTCCAGTTCAGATCAGCCTCCTCTTTGGCAGATGATGCTAGATATAGAGATATTTATATAGAGATAGATTTATATATCTTAATTTAACTAACCCATTTAACTTCAATCCCAGAGGGTTGGGAAGAAAATAAAAAGTAGGGTTGCAGAGACATCCAGGTTAAAACCTATATCAAAAATGTAATTACCATTACCTCAAGTAAAATTCACTTCGAGAAGTCTCTCTTGCCACATTTTGAGTAACAGAATAAGCAGGTCTTCATTTGGGGCCACATCTTCTTTCCTTGCCCCATATTTGAACATCAGGCAGGTCTCTAAGGCTGTTCCACCATGCCAAGTCACAAAGAGTTTTGTAAACTGTTGTTTAGAATTCAGAGCGCATTATTCCCCAGAAACAAGGTTAGGATCCCAGCTCAACTTTTGAATGCAAATTTACCCCCAAATATAGAGAATCTGTTACAAGGTTCTGGAAATGGACAGAAAGAACATCTATTATTTATTTTAAGGGTGTTGAAGAATAAATTTTACAGTGAACTGTAATTTTTAATGATATAATTTTACAATGGACTGTAATAATGCTTTTGAGAGCATTTTTAATATCCTTGAAAATTAAATTCTTGGCCTTGCACACCAGTCCTTTCTTTATCTAAACCCTAACCACCTATCCTTGGTGCTTTGTCTCCTCTTTTGAATGATACTCTAAGTCGGAATACTAGCAAACAATTTTCATGTACTTTTCCACCAACAAGGTTTTTTTGGGGGGGATCTGGAATATCTTCCTCCATGTTTGGTTTCTGGCAAACTCTTGATCAACTCAAACATTAACGGAGTTTAAACTCCTCTATATTGCCTCAGACTCCTATTTCTTTCCTCCTTAGGCACAAACCCTCCTGAGAAAACTTTGCCCAATTTCAAATGGTTCCTTCTCTGACCTCCTAAAATATTAGAGATCATAGTTTTAAAAGTTCCCCTAGGAAGAGTTAGAAACACTCCTCCCCACCTTTCCTGCATTTTTCTAACACTTTGTAAGAACCACTATGTATTAATGTTCACCACATTATATTGCAAATTTTATTTATATATTGTTCCTTTCCCTAGATTGAGAATTCCTTAAAGATAGGGACTCCTTTAGGACTTATTACAACCCTGGAATATATTAAATAGTTATTAAAAGGATAGATGGATGAATGAATGGATATGTGATTGGATGGATAGAGAATAGAGAGATGATTAGAAAGATAGGTGGATGAAAGGATGGATGGAAGAGTGAGTCTGTATAAATGGTTGGTTTATTTAGAGAGCAATGAAGAGCTATATGGAAACTTCTATGTTTTGAACTGGATTTTTTGTTTCAAGGGCATGAGATTAATGAAATTTGACCATTATTATTTTATTTCTTTGGTTATGTAAAGAAGGGATTATAAATAGTGGGAGGAGAATGGAGTTTGGAATAAGAATGCATGGGTTCT
Source organism: Cervus elaphus (assembly GCF_910594005.1). Classification (NCBI taxonomy): domain Eukaryota; kingdom Metazoa; phylum Chordata; class Mammalia; order Artiodactyla; family Cervidae; genus Cervus; species Cervus elaphus. Next base: position 31,737,673 of record NC_057840.1, read on the forward strand.
AACTCTAGCACTCTACTTCCCAGTTATGTGGTCTTGGTATATTATTTACCTCTCTATTTTTGTTTTTCTTCATCTGTAAGATGGGAGATAATACGTACCTTCAAGGAGTTGCTGTGAGCATTAAATAATAATCTAAAAGCTCTAGTCTAGTGTTTAACCCATATAAGGTAGAAGATAAAATGGTAGTAAAATATGGATCTGAATCTGAAATGGCAGACATAGAACTTTGAATGCAGAAGGAATCTAGGCCCCTCCTATCAAGTCTTGGACTCTCTCATTTTGCAATTCCCCCCTTCATTTTGATGTAGCTTGTCAACAACATGATTCAACCTTTTATCCACCACTTCCCTTGTCACTTGGGTAATTAAAAATAAGATAAAGTAAATTTGAAAATGTGAGAGAAGAGAAGAGGGCTCACGGGGGTTGTGAGTATCACAAAAACATTTTCCAAAGCAGAGTTAAGTAATCTCTGATGGAGGAAGAGGGTGTACTGTACATGCAAAATTAAAAAAAGAGGGGATGAGGAGAAAGCTGTTTAATGGAGCTGGCTGCAAAGTGAAAGGATGAGAACTTGCATTGTTGGGAAATTGCATTTCCAGGGTTATAAAAGGAGCAACTGCTGGTTGAACATACCTACAAATGCACTCCTATGTATCTGGAACCAAAAAGCACCTTGTGTAATTTCAAACACGTCACATAAATAATAATGATAGTAATACATTCTTAACTTACACTTAATATACCACTTACCAGGTGCTAGACACTATTCTTTACTCTTGAGACATATTAGCTCATTTCATCCTCACAAAAACCCAATGAGGTAGATACATAAAATCCTTGTTTTACTGATAAGGAAAGTCAATACACAGCTAGTCACATAAATGGCATGCATGCGAGCCAGTGGGAGAACCTAGGCAGTCTGGTCCCCGAGTCTACACAATTCACACATGAATGTACCTGCAGCTGACGTGGCTCCCAACACAAGCAGATGGCCAGTTCAGCCACCATGGTCAACAACACTGTTAAAAGCCACTTTGGTCACCATCCCTATGGATAGACTTTTCAAAATATAATTCTAATGCCTGAAGAGTTCGAATGATAGAATTTTATAACATGGAGGAACATTTAGTTCATTTTGCCCCGACTAGCCAGCTGTTTAGGCTGAGAATTTCCAGTAAGTCAGCTTCAGGGACACTGATCAGAACCTCTGGGACCAACAAACGATGACCTTAGCTACCCTCATAGCAATGCCGTCTCAGAAGGACATCATCTTTGTTCCAGATAATATCCAAGGAATTTGAAAGAAATTTTTCTTAAGTTAGGTTGACACCCCAATAGCTTTCTAAATATGAAAATAGATACAGATATGCTGTCTTTTTTTTTAAGAATCATCATTTTCTAAGATATTTGTATATTTATTTGACTGCACCAGGTCTTAGTTGAGGCATGCGGGATCTTTGATCTTCATTGCAGCATATTGGGTCTTTTAGCTGCTACACGTAGGGTCTTTAGTTGTAGCATGTAAACTCTTGGTTGCAGCATGTGGGATCTAGTTCCTTGACCAGGGGTTGAACACAGGACTGGCTGCATTGGGAACATGGAGTCTTAGCCACTGGACCACCAGGGAAGTCCCAAGAATCATCTATTTTTTGACCTTTAAAAAAAAGTAATAAAATATACAGTTTGTGAGCATTCCTAGGTTGAGTCTGACGGGTCCACATTCTAAAATAATTCCGTTACTCAAATTGCTCTGAGCAATTTGATTCCATTTTCTCCTATCAAAGATAGGGACATAGTCAACTAATTAACACTTTTAGCAAATTTCACAAATTCTGATCCAAGGATGTGTTAGGCAAGCAGAAAGGATGTAATTCTCCCTTTTGCTACCTGTTTGAATTATTATAAGCATTTCTACAATTAATAAAGTAACTATGCATGTGCTGTAAAGTTATCTATTTCTCTGGCTGGTTTAGTCATTTCTATTTTAAGCCATTCACATGCCCCACTGATGTTTTAGGGAATAGTTTTTGAATGAATAGGTAGGTCAGCTTATTGGAGAAGTTGCCAGAAGTTTTGCCTGCCCCAAATACATCCACTTAATTACCCACCTGCGTTCTTTCCTTTGACTCAAGAGAACAAGAGAAAATAGCATTTGATACCTAGAATCACAAAAATAGGGAGCCAGGAGGAACTTTGTCTCTTCCTTGAATGGTAGTCGGGGGAGAGGAAGGAGGAAAAGAGGGAGGGGGTAGTAAGTGAGTTGCTTTGGCTTTTGTCTTCATTTTTTCCTCATCACAGTCTGGTTGGAGAATATCTTATGTAACATCAGTCCCCTTTGGAGCATTTCTACATCCGTTCAGGTGTCCTGGAAGTAAACATTAAATTAAATTAAAACTTAATTTAATTTAAACTCTGAATAAAAGGCTTTACATAAACTGACTAAAAAGAGCTTAACTATTCAAAACTAGGTCAGATAGAAAAAGGCACTTTCAAGTGCCCAAAACAATCCCATCATTTTTTAAAAATCCTGCAAGCTCAAGCAATACATAATATAAATGCAAAATTAAGTTAGATGTGCCCTTCAAGGAACTAATTTTTTTTTTTTTTTTGATCATCAAACAGCTCCAAAATGCCAAGAAAATACAGGACACTAAAATGAAGTCCAGATTTTCAAACAGGGGTTGAATTTTATGCAAATTCTTCAGTGAGCAAGCAGATATTTCAGAAACTGGTTTTAGACCAATCAACTACCTGGCAGGATTTTTGTGAAACTAGGATGAAATTTAATGAATTTCAGTCTCCAAGTCCAATAGCACACAATGAACAGTTGATAGTATTTTGCTAAATGAATGCTGAAGAATTATTTTTTTTAATTTCTTTTATTTAAGCATAGTTGATTTATGCTATTATTTATTTCTTAATTTATGCTGTACAGCAAAGTGATTCAGTTATGCATATGTATATATATTCATTTTCATAGTCTTTTCCATCATGTTTTATCAGAGGATACTGAATATAGTTCCCTGTGCTATTCAGTAGGACTTTGTTGCTTATCCATTAAATATATATTAGCATCTGCTACACCAAAGTTCTCGATTCCTCACTCCCCAACTCCCCCACCTTTTATTACCTCAATGAAGAACTACATCAAAAGAGTGTAGGAAAAGGACCTCTTGGGATAAGAAAATATGAAGAGCAGTTGTTTCCCTCCCCTTGGCAACAAGTCTGCTCTCTATGTCTGTGAGTCTGTTTCTTCCATAGATAAAATTTGTGCATGCCTGATAAGTTGCTTCAGTCATGTTCAACTCTGTGCAGCCCCACGGATCGTAGCCCGTGGCTTCTCTGTCCAGGAGAGTCTTCAGGAAAGGATACTGGAGTAGGCTGCCATGCCCTCCTCCAGGGAATCTTCCTGACCCATGAAACTGAACCTGCATCTCTTAAGTCTCTTGCCTTGGCAGGCGAGTTCCTCACTAGTGCCACCTCAGAAGCCCAGATAAAGTTCATTATGTCCTATTTCAGATTCCATGTGTAAGTGACATGTGTTATTTGTCTTTGTTTTTCTGACTTTTTTCACTTAATATGATAATCTCTAGGTCCATCAGGTTGCTGCCAATGGCATTGTTTCATTCTTTTTTATGGCTGAGTAGTATTCCATTGTATACATGTATCACACCTTCTTTACATTCATCTGTTGATGGACATTTAGCTTATTTTCATGTCTCGGCTATTGTGAATAGTGCTGCTATGAACATAAGGGTGCATGTGTCTTTTTTGAATTATAGTTTTGGTCTCAGATATATGCCTAGGAGTGGAATTGCTGGATCATATGACAACTCTATTTTCAGTTTTTTGAGGAACCCTCCATTCTATTTGCCATAGTGGCTGCACCAACTTACATTCCCACCGACAGTTTAGGAAGGTTCACTTTTGTTTGCACCCTCTCCAATGCTGAATAATTCTGAACTCAATAATTCTGAGTAGTCAAGCCAACTCAACTATCCTGTTCGGTCTTAGCTGACACCTTAACACAGGTTTTTCCTCAGATTACATAAAAACACTACTTCCTAGAAAGAGCAGATCCCCAAAAAAGAGAAGTCCCAAATTTCTGAAACTTGTTTTTTAACCTTTTACAGAAGGGTAATGTAAGAGACATGACTGGGTTGCTCTGAGAATTAAAGAATACCGCATTTATCCATCCATTCATTCATTCATTTGCTCTTTTAAAGATTATTTTTCTTGTGTTTTCAGTGCATCAAGTACTGTTCTTGTGCTTGGGAAATAGAGGTCAGCAAGGCAGATGAGGGCTCTGTCTGCATGAAAATTACATTCTCCCATAGAGCTTGTGGCGTGTAAGTTCCATGTCACCGCTGTAACCTAGCACTCAACACCCCCTGGGGTGGGCAGCAGGCTGCCCTGGAAAGAGCAGTCAGCTTGGAAGGCAGATCAGCACCCAGTTGAATCCATGTTCCACGTCTTGTCAGCTGAGTTTCCTGGAGAAACTTTCTGAGCCACGGTCCTTGTCTGTAAAGTGGGTATAATAATGCCTACCTTGCAGTGATCCTGTGAAGATGAAATGAGAAATACCGAGGTCCTCAGTAAATGGTAACCTTTCGTTACTTTAATGAAGAGCTAGATGAAAAGAGTGTCAAAGAAGAAGGACATCTTAGTATATGAAAAGCTGAGAATCAGTTGTTTCCTCTGAACACATCCTACAAAAGATATACCTTTTCAACCATCTTTTAAATGAAAGGTTGGCATGGAGCATGTTAAGTATAATAATAAGACATAGAAGAAGCTTGATGTCTTGTTATACATAGTACATTGCATTGGACATATGCTGTTTGTCCCTCCTCCATCCACAACCCCAGTAAAATGAAAATAAGGGGGAAAATAAAAGCACAAGAGCAGCAATGATGGGGAAGGTGGATTACAGAAATGAGAAATGTCAAGAAAAGTTGAGAGATTGAACACAGATTGAGGGAAACAGTAGCAACTCTTGTAGAATACAACAGCAGAAACTGAAAATAAATTACGTGGGGGGTGGGGTCTGGAGAACACCCGCAGGAACCAGCGTATTGGAATCTAAGAAGGTTCTGGGAATGGAGGCCCCCAAAGCTGGGCTTCCAATTTGAGTTTCGGTGACTCAGTCTTAGGTATAAACAAAGAATCATCAGATAACAGGAGAGAGCTGTAGACAATGAAACAGGTGGGGGAAAGGAGCTCAGAGGTAGCAGAGAGTGTGAGGGACAGAATTGCATCCAAAGCACACACTGAGGCTCCTTCTGCCATCTTGAAGCCTGCAGAAGCCTGCTGGGAACAGGGCTTCTAAAACAACAGGATGTCTGGAAGGCTGTGGTCCAAGGCCATTTTTGCTAGCTATCAGTGGAGTCTCTGGAGCCAGAGGGAGCACACAGCTCTTCTGAAAATTAAAGGTGTATATTCTCGAGATGAAATTGAATTCTATGTAGGTGAGAGAAGTGCTTATGTATACAAAGCAAAGAACATACTAACTCCTGGTCAGAGAACCTAACAAAATCAGAGTTCTCTACTTCAATTTTTTAAAATAAATTGCATAATTAAAAAAAAAAAGCAGAGTAGTCTGGGAAAAGATAGCTCATGTTCATGGAAATAGTGGCATGGTTCATGCCAAATTTCAAACCTTCCAGCTAAGGCCACTGGACACAGAATCTGTTGCCATGGGAACCTGGCAGACTACAGTCCATGGGGTCTCAGAGTCGGACCTGACTGAGTGATTGAGTGACTGAGCAAACACACCCTTCAAAGATTTAAGCTTACTAAAGAGTAAATAAATAAAAGCATGAATTTGTTCTCTTGTGTGATGTTTATATATATATAAACACACACACTAGAACCCAAGTGGTTCTAGTGGTAAAGAACCCACCTGCCAATGCAGGAGACATAAGAGATGCAGGTTTGATCCCTGGGTTGGGAAGATCCCCTGGAGGAGGGCATGGCAACCCACTCCAGTATTCTTGCCTGGAGAATCCCATGGACAGAGGAGCCTTGTAGGCTAGAGTCCATAGGGTGGCAAAGAATTGGACATGACTGAAGCGACTTAACACACACATATACACGTACACACACTGAGGATGCTCAGTGAGGCAAGAGAAAGAAAAACACATACAGTAAAAAAAATAAATAACTTTCTGAAAACAAAAACAACTTATAAGAGGCTTAGAAGATAAAGTTTAGGAAATCTGCCAGAACTAGATAGAAAAATAGGACAGAGTCTCAGGAAATTAGATGATCAGTCCAGTAGATCAAATATCCAAATAATAAGTTCTAGAAAGAGAGAGCTGACAAAACAAAATGGAAGAAATCAGTGAAATAATAAACAAAAATTTCCTGAAAGAGAAAGACAGGAGTTTCCTGATTAGAGAGACCCACCCAGTACCCCACATAGAGAATAAAGCACATCATTGTGACATTTCAAAACACTAGGGGTAAATAAAAGACCCTAAAGGCTGCCAGAAAGAAAAATTAAGGTCAAATAAGTCATCAGGAATCTGACTGGCATTGACTGCTCAACAGTAACCCAAGAAACCAAGAACAGTAATTTCCAGATTCTGAGGTGCAATGATTGCTGACTTAGAAATGATCAATTATGGGGTGGACTGAGCACATATAAGGGGTCAGATGTTGACATCACTTTCAGCCCTTTCAACAAGCTCCTGGAAGACTTGCTCCACCAACTGAGAGAATAAGCAAAGCGTGATCAACCCAGAATAGGACTCCAGATGGAACAGATAAACAAACAGAGAAACAGAACTGACGGATATACCAGTGGGTTCTGTCGCAATGCAGGGTGTTTATACTCAGAATATTTGGAGCAGAATAATGGGCAAATACATAGAAAAGTAAGTAAAGAAAAAAACTCCAAGAGAGGAAAAATAAAAAAGAAAATACAAGTATAGTACACAATATGACACAGCTATGAACAATATTCATTCAGTCATGACAATGGAAGCACTGAACATTAATAAAATCATAAATTAGAATGCAAATGTGGTGGCCATGGGGGTGGACCACTCAGACTTCCCTTCGAAGGACAGCTTGCTTTGGGGAATGTATCCCCCCTTGGGGACACACCATTGTCTTCAGGAAAGGCTTGATCTCCTGGGTTCCCAGCCAGCGACTGAGCACAGCAGGGGGACCAGAGCTGGCCATGGCTGCACAGGGCAAGACTTCTGCACTGAGCAAGCTTTATCCTGGGTCTCAGCATCAGCTGGCCTTGAATTTCTTAGAACGACCCTGCAGTCTAAGGCTCTTCCTACCCAATCTTCCTTCCTTGCCCCTCTCCTTCATGGTGTCAGATTGGCCTGGAACCACCTCCTTTATCTTGTTCATTTCATTTTTTTTTAATTTAACTTTGTTTATTTATTCATTTGTTTATTTTTTGGCCGTGCTGAGTCTTGATTGCCGTGAGCAGGCTTTCTCTAGTTGCGGTGAGTGGGGACCACTCTCTAATTGCAGAGCCCAGGCGTCTCACTGCAGTGGCTTCTCTTCCTGTGATGCATGGGCTTAGTTGCCCTGTGGCATGTGGAATCTTTCTGGACTAGGGGTTGAACCCATGTCCCTTGCACTGGCAGGCAAGTTCTTAACCACTGGACCACCACGGAAGTCCTGTCTTGTTCATTTTTAGTGCTTCCTTGTTTTCTGCTTCTCAGAGAACCCGAGCTAACACATCATTACACTGGGAGGGTTTTAAAAAAGGGAAAATGAGGCGGGTAAGGGAAGGAGGCAGATTGGAATGTTAAATCATCATCCTTCATATTAAGAAATCAATAGATAATATCTCTATGCCTGTAGTGGGGGAAAAACCTAAGAAATAGCAGGATAAGCACATAACTTAGGAACAACTACAACGATGCCAGAAACAAATAAATAAAATAACTAAAAGAGCTAACAGTGGTTGTGTTAGGGAAGGAAGGGTGAAGAACGGAACTGTATGGTTGGGGGGGAAGAGGAGTAAGGCCTTGACTTGATAAGTTTTGCTTATTAATCTCTGCCTAATATTATGAAATTAAAAATCACGTACCTATATACATATACATGTATATCACACACGTAAAGTGAAGTGAAGTGGCTCAGTCATGTCCGATTCTTTGCAACCCCATGGACTGTAGCCTACCAGGCTCCTCTGTCCATGGGATTTTCCAGGCATGAATATTGGAGTGGGTTGCCATTTCCTTCTCCAATTTCCTTCATAGATGCATACATATATCAAATATCTTTAAATATATTTTAAAATATGTAAATATATATCAAACTGTATATAGTTTAAATATATGTAAATATGTATTTAAAGTATACAAATACACTTTGAGTTGGCCAAAAAGTTCGTTCAGGTTCTTTTGCAACATGATATGCAAAAACCCGAATGAACCTTTTGGCCCATCAGCGTACGTATTTTAATATTTGATCAAGGTTGTGGTGAGGAGACGTGGGGCCTTTTGTTTGTTTGCCCTCTCCTGAATCTATGGCAAGCCTAGACCTCCCCTCAGCTGCAGCCTCTGCTTCTAAGCGTAGCTCATTTCTCGGAGTACACACCTAGAGGTATATCCAGCGTTAGGTAGTTAGAATAGGAAAAAGGCCATCGCCATTCTGGACTCCTTTTTCCTACTCTAACTACCTACCATCCAGGAAGCAAGGAAAGACACTCACGGATCCCAAGAAGGAAACCTGAAGTGATCCAAACCAACTGCTCCCCAGCTCCCTCTGGGGACCCCACTCCTCAAGGCTTATCATGTGCTTGCAGCTCAGCCCAGGTTGACTTCTTCCTTACTCTGAGCTGTCAGCAGCTGGTTAAACTCGCCAAACCCTTTCCTCCCCGGGTGACTGATGGGACTGAAGAAGGAGGAGGGGGCATGAAGAAGAAAGAGGAGGGCAGAGCACCCCCACCACCAGCCTCCCCGACAACACACACAGCTGCGACTCCTGCCTTGCGGCCACCTGGGCCCTGGGACAGCTGCCCCAGAGGCCCCTGGACTGCTGCCACATACCTTCCTCCCATGGCGCTCGGGCCGGGTGGAATGTGGGCAGGGACACTGTGGGGAGGCACGTGTGTGAGTGTGTGTGTGTGTGAGTGTGTGTGTGTGTATACACCAGAGAAACCTCACACCATCACCTCATGTGACCACAGTTCTTCTCTACATTGGTGTGTATCTACCTGGATCTCCTACTGGGCTTTCCTCATCTCCATCTAGTCTTGGAGTAGGAGACACAAAACAGGAGACCCCGAATTGTTTGGGGACCAGGAGCTCCAGAATGCCCTCCCATAACCCCGTGAGTTGCCTTAGCAGCAGCAGCACATTATTTAGGCCAAGAGACAGAAGTCATCCCAATTGCCAATATAGGAACTTACCAGAAGACTTTTCTTAAAGCATTTTATTCTGTACTGGGTATAGCTGATTAACTGGAGAAGGAAACGGCAACCCACTCCAATATTCTCGCCTGGGAAATCCCATGAACAGAGGAGCCTGGCGGGCTACAGGCCACGGGATCGCAAAGAGTCGGACACAACTGAGGCGACCAAGCATAGCTGCTTAACAATGTTGTGATAATTGCAGGTGACTCACAAGGGAACTCAGCCGTACACATGCATGCAGAAGATTTTTGATGTCAAGAACCTAAAAAAACAGTGAAAGTGTTAGTCACTCAGTTGTGTCCGACTCTTTGAAACCCCACAGACTATAGCCCGCCAGGCTCCTCTGTCCATAGAATTCTCCAGGCCAGAATACTGGAGTGGATAGCCATTCCCTTCTTCAGAGGATCTTCTGAACCCAGGGATCGAACCTACAGGAAGACAACTTTTTCTCCATTTTATAAAAGTAATACCTATTGGGAGTTCCTTCATGGCCTAGTGGTTGGGATTCCGGCCTTTCACTTCTGTTGCCTGGATTCAGTCCCTGTCAGGGAACTGAGATCCCAAAAGATCCACAGTGTACCCCCCACCCAAAAGTAATACATACTCAGCTGTATAAAATTAGAACTTAGAACAAGTCCACAGGGCCACAGTTGCACAACCCAAAGGTGCCCACTATTTGTCCTGTTCTTTCAGTTGTTTGTTTTTCAGCCTCTTCCAGAACATTGAAATATTATTTCACGCATAATTTCATTTTCTGTTTTTCCACTTAAAAGTTCATCAAATGCATTTCCTTATACCCTTAAAAACACTTTGTAAGCATTTTTTTAGAACTATTTTAATATCCCAGCTCACAGATGCAGCATAATTTGCCCAATCATTCTTCTTTGTTAGACTTCTTAAATTATTTCAAGATTTTTAAATTAGAAATAATGTTGTGATGAACCTTTGGCATATAAATCTTTGTCCTCATTTCAGATTATTTCCTCAGAATAGATTCCCAGAAATGGAGCTGCTCAGTCAAGTGGTATGCACATTTTTAAGGCCAAGTAAATCTTTTTTTAGGCAGACTGTGAAAAAGTTTGTTTAATATTTAATAATATTCATATTTTTCAGCTGGAAATGTATAAGCCATTAAGTGCATGCCAATGGTCTGGCTTAACAAGGCATTTTATTTATATGTCTAAAGCCACTCTGTACCTCTCACCTACCACATCCCTTCTCTTACCTCCAAAGATAGCTGTTATTCTGAATGTGTGTTCTCACAGATTTTTTTTATATTTATTTTTATTTAGTTAGTTATTTGACTGCACCAGATCTTAGTTGTGACTTGTGGGACCTTTGGTTGCATATATGGCATATGGGATCTAGTTCCCTGCCCAGCGATCAAACTTGGGGTCCCTTGAGTTGGGAACTTGGAGTCATTGCCACTGGACCACCAGGGAAGTCTTTCTCAGATTTTTTAAGAATCAGAACTTCAATAATGTAGGATGTTGGACTTCCCTGGTGGCACAGTGGGTAGGAGTCCACCTGTCAATGCAAGGGACACAGTTTCGATCCCCGTTCCAGGAAGGTTCCCCATTCCACAGAGCAGCTAAGCCCGAGTACCACAATGGCTGAGCCTGTGCCCTAGAGCCCAGGAGCTGCAACTACTGCGTCCACATGCCACAACCACCGAAGTCCAAGCGCCTAGAGCCCATGCTTCACAACAAGAGAAGCCATCGCAATGAGAAGCCTGTGCACCACAGCGAAGAGTGGCCCCCACTCACCGCAACTAGAGGAAGCTCGCACACAGCGTAAAATAAATAACAGATAATTTTTTAAAAAAGAATAAGGTACATTGGTTAAAGAATAAAAGAGGACAAGAGAGAGGGGTAAGGACAAGGAGAAAGAGGGAGCAGGAGATTGAGAGACGGAACTGAAGAGAGAGACGGATTTGTTTGGCCTCGACCCGTATTATGCTGGAGTATTATAAATTCAAGCGGCTTTGTACCCAATCCCCGTTGTAGTTATGGAATGCCCATGGAGGAAGACATACACACACACTGAACGTATGTGGTACCACCTCCTTCTCTCCCGATCCAGCCCTTCTCACCTCTCCCCCAGCGCCGTCATCGGACCCAGACACACTTGTTAAACCAGTAGGTAAGGTCTAAAGTGGGGCCGCCTGCACTTGAATCCAACCTCCAACAGTTGCCAATCTGTAGCCTTAGAAAAGTTGCCCCATATTTCCAGAAACCCCTCTTTTTTTACCTGGAAATGAGGATGAAGCTAATATACTATCCGCTTGCCACAGCTGTGACATGGGTTCAACAGGATAAGTGCCTCGTATCCTACTGTGTATGTGTGACTTTACATTGTGGCCTCTGGGTGTTGGGGGACCTAAGAAAAGCCATTTCCCAGGATGGTAGTCAGAGGACCCTTTACTGAGGTTTAGCTGAGTAGATGGTATTGACATGATCCTTGTTTTTCAGAAAGCCATGAGAGGCAACACACTTCTCTCTTTTCCAATATTTTCCTTGAATCCCAAGATGTTTGAGTACCATTTCATAAGGTAATTCTGGTTGAAGGTTTTCCCTCTTTCTTTACTTTTCAAACAAAGGAATGGTCTAAGCATCAGTCCACACCTACAACCCTGAACTTATCCTTTGTTTTCACCAATTAGGCCAAAAGACTCCAGTGGTTTTCAGTCCATATACACCTAATCAAGGTGGTCGGATGTCTGGATTATAGGTTTGAGGACCTATGATAATCAGGTGCCTCAGATTCTTCATCACCTGAAAGTCTGGTTGTTTATATGGATCAGAGATGGAAGAGACTCTGGGATAAGGATTGATGTTTAGTTCTAGCTAAATTTAACAATGATCTAGTGACAGTCAATGGTTGCTAACTTTCTTACATCAGGAGCATCTTTAAAAATATGATTATTTTGTTGTTGCACTGCGTGGCTTGTGGGATCTTAGTTCCCCAACCAGGGATTGAACCCACATCCTTCCTTGACAATAAAATCATTACATCTTAAGCACTGGACCTCTGGGAAATTCCCTAAAATGTGATGCTTTCCTAAAGAGTATGTTCTTTCTCTAAAAAAGAATGCACATTCACATTAAAGGTTTACAAACAAGAAGGGAGTTGAGATCTCCCTGAAGCCAATTCACAGATTTGCCAGTAAGAAATTCTGATCTTGTTATAAAACTGAGACCCAGAGAGAGAGGTCTGAGGACTTGCCCCCAATCACACAAACATATCTCAGCAGAGGCAGCAGGGCTTCCCAGGGGGTGTGATGCCCCAGGAGCCAGCAGGGGATGGCCCACAAGGTCAGATTTCAGGGGTGGGACAGGAGTGGAGGTGCTGCTTTGCTCTGAGTTTCTGATGCTGTCCAGGTGGGGCTGAAGACCCAGAATGCACTGTTTTTCCCCAAAATGCCTGTGCAACTCCCAAAACAATACTGTAAGAAGTCTGTTCCTAAGGGCTTCTTAAGCCTCCCTGGGGTGATGAGAGGGAGGGCAGCTAGTGTGATCCAATGTGGTCCTTCCTCTGCCCCCAAGACCCAACAGTGTGGTCTGGGTCAGTGACTCCTGAAGCCCTAGAAAATTAGAGACTTTAGGAAAAAATATTTGGAATCTGGTGGCCTATTGTCATCTAGCATCCTGCCCTGCCTCTGTTGGTGTCCAGTGGCCCCTGCTTTCCTTCTGGATGTGTTTCAGATCTTTTCCAGGATTATTTCCTGATAGCCATGCCCCCTGCCCTCTATCCCCTACAGTGGCCCAATACCCTTCACTGGAGACAGCAGCTTACCATTTGTGAGCTCTCCCCTTAATTCTGTATGAAATCTATGCTAATGTTTTCTTTGAAGGTCTGTGTTTAAAACTATTTTATCTGGGATTGATTTTCTAAGCATTTCCTGCTTTGTATGCATGTATGCATGTAATTAGGGAGTGAGGGTGTGTATGTGTGTTTATTCCTCTGTTGTTTGCAACACCTCCCAGTTGGGGATCATTTGTAAATTCAGTTAATGAGCATTTAACACATTCCCTTTGATGAAGCTGTTAAATCTGGGCTCCACACTGGCCTCCCACCAGACACCGCCCCCCTCCCAAGCCATTTGTGTTTACCTATTCTCAACTAGTTAGTTATGGTTTCTTGTTTGTTGGCACAATGTCAAACTCACCTTTTGTCCTGTCAGGAACCCAGAGAGCTTCATTTTTGTGAGAAAATGCTTACATCTGTATTCAAAGCAAGTTTACTCTACGAGTGGGCTTTTATTTTCACCAAGCAAAGCAGACTGTAGACAGAACAAACATTCCATGGTCACCCATGTCAGGCATGTGGCAGCAAGACATCAGCGATAGCTATGGGCTTTTGCAAGTGCAAATACCAAGCTCGTAACCTGCGGGCTCCAGCTGTCAGAGAGTTTTCCTGGATTTAATTATAACTTGATCTCTGAAGAGGGCGTGTGTGTCAAGTGTGCTTTTCAATCACTTAAGAGAAAGCGGAGTCAGTGGCGGGGCTGCCCTGGGATGTGCCCGTGAGATGAGCCTCCTTGCAGCAGAGGATCGTGGGAGTCACACGCAAGCCTGTGCCAGTCCCAGAAACACAGCTGGTCTCCTAGGCTAGAGACGTAAAAGGAAACAGCACGCAGGTGTATTTAAATTCAAAACTCAATATAATTAAAAGTACAAAAACCGAGGGGAGGGATTGAACTGCATGTTCATGTCTACATGAAACGGGAATAACCTCTCAGAAAAATCCTTCCATGGCTTCGTTTCTCACCCACCATGGATGTGTGTGCCTCATGCACGTTTCCCTGACCTCAAGAATGATAGCTTGGTTCTATTATGCCCTTGTTGTTATTGTTGTTTACTCACTCAGTCATGTCCTCTTTTGCGACCCCATGGGCTCTAGCCTGCCAGGCTCCCCTGTCCATTGGATTTCCCAGGCAAGAATACTGGAGTGGGTTGCCATTTCCTTCTCCAGGGGATCTTCCCCACCCAGGGATCAAACCCGTGTCTCCTGCATTGGCCAGTGGGTTCTTTACCACTGCGCCACCTGGGAAGCCCTTTAATTTCCTACCTCTCAGCAAATTCAGCCTCTCGGCAAATTGCACACCAACCCTACAGCCGACACAGACCTACACAGACCTACACACACACACACACACACACACACACACACACACACACCAGTTTGAACCATCAGCAAAAATGTCCTGGTAGCAATCAAATTATGATTTCTCACCTGGTTCTCAGCAGCTGGCCCCAGCATCTGTGTTTCTAAATGCAAACATTCAGGTTGCCCAAGTCATTTACATCAAAGCCTGGCTCCCTAACAATGACCAGAGAGATTTCTCAGAGATTTCATCCTCCAGCCTTTAGTGTGGCAGAGACAGTTGACCGGAGACAGCCAAATCTCTCATGGTGTGCAATCTTTCCATTTTTCTATTTTACTGTGCAAAACAAACAGATACAAAGCTAGCTAGGTTCAATGGATTATTTGGATTAATTCTCACCAGAGATCACCTGACATAGTCCACAATTTGAGAAGTATTTTATACTTTGAGTTAATAGCAGGCAAGGAAGGAGGAGGGAGGCTACCACTTGTTGACCCTGGGAGAGGGAATAGTGACTAATCTTGTGCAAACCCAGCCATCCATCCATCCATGTGTAAAGGTGTGATCCTACTCAATCCTACCTGATTTCAAATGCCTCACAGTCTCAAACGTAGAGCCCTTAACTTCACTTTTGTTGCTGTTTTCCTTTCCTGTTGACTTGAGGGTAAAAGGTAGTGAAGTGGTTAGAGGGAGGCCTCCCCCCAGGAGTCTCCAGGCCTGTCTGGTGCATTTGTCTGGGTAAGGGTGTCATGGAGGTCTTCAGAGCAGCCCGTGGTAGCCTTTGCCACTGTCCAGAATAAACTTAAACAGAAGGCTTTCAGGCAAAGATTTTTTTTTTGTAGGAGATTAGCCTCAGAGACATAGATAATTGTGACTGATAGGCTATCGGATTCAAAGACCATCTGAACATAGGAACACAGAAACAAGCATAATGAGTATTATACATTGGGAAATAGGGTTGGAGATGCTACTTCCTTTAATGTATACCCAGAGGGTGATTTGATTTCTATCCTGCCTGTGTATACTTGTTATATAGCGACTTTGAGTATAAATGAGAGTCATGAATTCTATGAGGAAAGTCTAAGTTTCAATGCAATGTTCAGTTTTATCTGTGGTTGCAACCAACATCCTTAGCTTTTCATGTTGGGGTTTTTTTTTTTTTTCATGTCTTTTTTACATTCACAGTTATAATTTATGGTAGCAAAAGTATATAGAATAAAATTAGCGAAGGAAAAAGGCTTACAGGGAGGATGGAGTCCAGAAGAAACCAGGTACTAACATCCAGTATTCCTCTCTCAAGTGGAGTTGAGACAGTGCATATAATTCTTTTGGCAATAACGTGTGACAACCTATATGAAATATTGCCAATAAGGGAAGCTCACCCAAGTCTTGGTGCATCTTTAGTTTTCATCTTTGATGCTCAGATATATGGTAAGAATTTCCCTTCTCTCTCCCAGTTGAGAACTGGGAATTAAACTTAAAATTATGACTATAGATTTCAGTGTGTTTTACCAAAGAGATGAAAAGGCATCTTGTCTTCCAGACTCTTTTTCTTTACATTATTCTACCCCTACCATATCTGACATCTTCCTATCATTCTTCTTGACCAAATATTACTGTTTTTGATAAATGCCCAGGATAATTAGGACAGCTTTTTTGTAGTGTTGATTCTCTTTATTGGTGTTTTTAGAATATTGTTTGGCCCATGCAAGTTCTTTGAAATGTTTCTCATGTGGAAGAATGAATATCATAAAAAACACTTGGACTGTGATGTCACATTTTTGGTCCTCACATTACTAACCTCCACTGGGACATCTTCAGAATGTCTGACCCACGTGGTTAGGTCTGAAAGCCAAGTTACTGGGAGGATCAGC
This sequence comes from Cervus elaphus, assembly GCF_910594005.1. Taxonomy (NCBI): domain Eukaryota; kingdom Metazoa; phylum Chordata; class Mammalia; order Artiodactyla; family Cervidae; genus Cervus; species Cervus elaphus. Next base: position 31,754,042 of record NC_057840.1, read on the forward strand.
CTCCTAAACACTCTTTCATTCACTGAAAGTCCAATTAGATGGTGTCACATTGAGGGGAACATAATGTGTTATTTTTTTAAAAATTATTTCACTTTCTATTTAAAATTTTAATTGGATCTTTTAAATTTTTTTAGACTGCTGTTGTTTGTTTTTTGGCCACAGCTTTTGGAATCTTAGTTCCTGGACCAGGGATTGAACCCAGGCCCCAGGAGTGAAAGCCTGAGATTCTAACCACTGGACCACCAGGAAATTCCTTTCATGTCTTTTAAATATTGAATAAACCTGAATTTCTGAAATTTAAGGGCCTTTAAGGGATTCCAAAGCTTAAACTATTCTCTCTACCTTTCTGGAATTAAGTTCAAGTTTGTTTAAGTCTTGTTTAGCAAAATTCAGATTATATCAGAGAAGCGATGGGGGGAAGTTTAACTTTATTAAGACTTGCCAAGACTATGGGTATGGCTGAGAGCCAACGCATTTCTCCTGTGGCATGTTTTATCTTGCATTCTTCTCACTAGTTTAAATTATGACCTAACTGGGCCAAGATTGTCCAGGCTACAGAGACTTCTCAACTAAGAGAAAATGCTAAGTTTGGAAAGTTTCGTTCTCATTCAATAAAGTAAGAAGCTTTAAAAACAAAGTGATCAGCAGTTAAAACATAGTATTACTGAGTTTCCAATAAGATCAATCTTGTGGCCGCTATTTGTGTTCAATCAACAGAGCTGACATTGACAGATGTGAGAAGTGAGTTTTGACTGTCCTCTGTCTTTTTTTTGTTTGTTTTAATTGGAGTATAATTGCTTTACAATGTTGTGTTAGTTCCTTCTGTACAACAAAGTGAATTAGCCACATGCATACACATATCCCCTCTTCCTTGGATTTTCTTTCTATTTAGGCCACCACAGAGTGTCCTCTGTCTTTGATCAGCTATATTTATTCTTTCTTTCCTCTTTTTTTAAATACATGTATTTTATTAGGCCTATTTTTTTGGGGGGGACGGTGCCTTGCAGCATGCGGGATCTTAGTTCCCCAACCAGGGACTGAACCCATGCCCCCTGCATAAGAAGCATGGAGTCTTAACCTCTGGATCACCAGGAAAATCTTCCTTCCTGTTTTAATGGCATTTCTTTCCCTGTTCTTTATGATGTGATATTTTCATTTCTACTTTGACTGCAACTCGTTCATCTCTCTACGTTGCCTTCCCCAGTGCGTTTTCACTTAAATCTATTTTTTCTGTTTGTAGAATAAAGGATTGTCTGTGATTAAAGAAACTGCAGATATCAGCATGCAGTAGAGGGAGATCCTTTAAAGGACAGAAAAGTAAAACTTTTGCTCAGTTTAAAGTCTTGAAAGACCCACTTAATAGGTGCAATAGGTCGCAGAGATTATATCTACTCCCATTTCTTATATTTACCTTAATCCTAATACTTCCTCTTCTCTGAGACAACTCTCTGAGATGTGGGGGCTCAAAGGCCATTGCACTTGTGCTCTCTCTGCCCTCTGTTTCACCAGCTAGAGCAGACATCTGTCATTTCTATAATCTGCCCACTTCCATAATCCCTTTTCTGATAACAGTATCCAATTTTCCTTTGCAGCCTACTATTGCCCACTATCTGCCTACCTGGTCTAATGGGACTGAATCCACCTCTGGCTCTAAAGGTTGTCCTGTGATGGAGCCCTAGCCATTCACATGCCCTTGGCCTCTCTGCTTGGAAGAGAGAGGCAAAGGGCATTTGCCTGGAAAATTCTTACCTGGAAAATTCCATGGACAGAGGAGCCTGGTGGGCTACAGCCCATGGGGTCACAAAGAGTCAGACTTGACTGAGCAACTAAACAATAACAACAAAACATTGTTTCCTTTGGAATCCTAACTCTCTAATTACAGTCACTAAAATCCCCCTGCAATGCAGGAGAAGCAAGTTCAATCCCTGGTTAAAGAAGATGAACAAGGAAATGGCAACCCACTCTGGCATTCTTGCCTGGAAAATTTCATGGACATTGGGGTCTGGAGGGCTACAGTCCGTGGGGTCATGAAGAATATGACATGACTTAGCAAGTAAACAAGGGCCATGGAAATTGTAGTTGAACTCAGGAGTTTTGTTGGAACTACTGAAAAAGAGGTTTGTTTTTTTTTTTTTTTAAAAAAAGAGGTGTTTTATCCTGCAGTTTCTGAGATGGTTGATTTAAGCCTGGAGCTGCTGGTGGCTGTCTTCATACCGTGCAGATATGGCTGCCTGGGATTAAAACAGCACAGAGAAAAGCAATGTTTAGGGAAAGAGAAACACAGATCCCCAAAAATATTCCTGAGTACTAGAATTCAGCCCTGATATTTCAGTTATGGGATCCAATGAATCCCTCCTTGGTTTCAACTGATATGAATAGGGTCGCTTGCAACACTGAACCCCCACACTTGGTCAGCAACCCAGGTTTAAGCCCTTCCTTCCCCTTCCTGCATCTGCCTCATCCTGTTTCACATTAACTCCAGCATCACTCTCACCCACAACACTGGAGCTCAGAGAGTAGTCACGTCAAGCCGTCAGCATCCAGGACATCCAGGGAGACAGAAGAGTACAGCTCTAGCAGCTGCCAAAGGAACCCTTCAGGGTGTGCGTCTAGGAGAAGCACGGCAGGAGGGGAGGCGTTCGGGGCATTCCTGCAACCCAGGAAGCAATGATCCTGGGCTGAGGTTTGGGGAAGAGGGGAGAAGGAAATTCTGACTGTTCAAGGAAAGGGTGCAAGACCCGCACCTGTGCTGGTCAGTGTATGTATGATGACGGTGACAGAGGTGATGACACATGGAATCTGGGTACACAGTTCCACACGGATACCCTTTATAGACCTTACAAAACTGAATGTGATCAGAAAAAACAAACCCTAAAAATCTATGTACAGTCAAACCAATTACAGTTATTTACGTGGAATACATCCCATTTGTGCCTAATCACCATGAGACATCATAATGATTATGTACTTCATTAAGTATGTGTCACATTAATTTAATTTCTTACATTTTATTTGATGACATCTATAAACGTGATACTTTCGTGTTCTGGGTTCCCAGCTTGTTTGTTAACATGTACAAATCGGTCATCTGCCAACAACTTTAAAACAAAATATAATGCAAAAACATTTCTACTTGAGGAAATGAGGGACCCCAGACTGGGAAATAAATGGTACTGTTCCTAGTTCCCCTATCACTGGGGAGGCATCACCATCGTATCTTGGGTGATTACGGCCCAGTGAAGATCAGGTGGTAGATAACTTGTCCACATTTGATTTAGGCAAAATCACTTGAAAGGGAATATTAGGAAGACCTTTTTAAAACATGAGAATTGGAGAATTCCCTGGCAATCCAGTGTTTAGGACTCAGATACTTTCACTGCAGTGGCCAGGATTCAGTCTCTGGTCAGGGAACTAAGATCCCACAAGTCACGAGGCTCAGCCAAAAAAAAAAAAAAAGAGTGAGAGGTTAATGCAAAAATGAAACTGTGTGGTAGGAGGAAAGTGCAAAGCAGGAGCCTCAGTGTTCAGATCTGTAAAGTGAGAGTCATAAAGTCCTACCTCATGGAACTGATGCAAGGATTACATGAGAAGATGCAGGACTGTCCAGCAAATGCGAGCTATTATCATCTTTAGAAAAATGTGGAATTCAGCACGAACGTAGCCTTCAGTGAGGAGGACAATCTTATTCTCTGCCTAGTAGATTTTATAGGAAAGTTGTGATTCACTGTGTAAATATGAGCCCAAAACTCCTGTATTAGTTTAAACCACATGAAGTTATTTTTATAGGCCAAAAAATGGTCTGGCATTGGCAAATTCATGTGATCCAATCTAATATGAATAATGAAGGTTACGTCCTCTCATCTGTCCATCCTCAGTCAGTCTGTTCAGTCACTCAGTCATGTCCAACTCTTTGCGACCCGGTGGACTGCAGCACGCCAGGCTTCCCTGTCCATCACCAACTCCCAGAGTTTACTCAAACTCATATCTATCAAGTCGGTGATGCCATCCAACCATCTCATCCTCTGTCATCCCCTTCTCCTCCCACCTTCAATCTTTTCCAGCATCACAGTCTTTTCAAATGAGTCAGTTCTTCACATCAGGTGGCCAAAATATTGGAGTTTCAGCTTCAGCATCAGTCCTTCCAATGAATATTCAGGACTGATTTCCTTTAGGATGGACTGGTTGGATCTCCTTGCAGTCCAAGGAACTCTCAAGAGTCTTCTCCAACACCACAGTTCAAAATCATCAATTCTTTGGCACTCAACTTTCTTTATAGTCCAACTCTCACATCCATACATGACCACTAGAAAAACCATAGCTTTGACTAGATGGACCTTTGTCAGCAAAGTAATGTCTCTGCTTTTTACTATGCTGTCTAGGTTGGTCATAGTTTTTCTTTTAAGGAGCAAGTGTCTTTTAATTTCATGGCCGCAGTCACCATCCACAGTGATTTTTGAGTCCAAAAAATAATGTCTCTGACTGTTTTCATTGTTTCCCCATTTATTTGCCATGCAGTGATGGGACCAGATGCCATGATCTTAGTTTTCTGAATGTTGAGTTTTAAGCCAACTTTTTCACTCTCCTCTTTCACTTTCATCAAGAGGCTCTTTAGTTCTTCTTTGTCCATCCTCAGTGCCTCCAAATTATGAGAACCACACACTCATCTGATGAGGTTGACTGAGCTTTCTCCACGAAATCTAAGCAAAGCTAAGAGAAAACTGAGAGAGATGGGGGGGTGGGGGGAGGCAGAGAGGCAAGATGTGAGGCAAGATGTGATTGACCTATTAAGTACTGAAATGCTCTTTGAAATCAAATGAAAGCCAAAAATAAGGGCTAAGATTAAGAAAGCCACAGCTTGGGGCATATGATACTTATTGTGATTGTTATCCTTGTTGTTGCTGGTCTCCTGGAAACATTTGAAGACTCAGTATAAGGAAAAGGACTGAAAAATCCAGACGTGGCCAAAGGAGAGAAGTTTAGAACCAAGAAAAATAGATACTAAGATTTAAAAGAATTTAGTTAAATTCTTCCTGAAAAAGAGCTCCTAGTATCTTTAACACTGCTAACAAGATCAGGCAAAAAGAAGAAAAACACTGAATAGGGAACAGGAAGTATCTTTGTAAAGTGTACTTAATGAAGTGTCTTTAAGTATTACTTGAGATTAAAAGGTAGACAGAACTGTCTTCAGTGATGATCTTTTCATAGAATACAGCTGGAAGAGAGAGTCTTATTTCCTGCCCCTGGGAGCTATATAACTAAGCCATCCAATTTGAATGGTTGTCCAATTCATTTTTTGAGAGGTTTTAAACCGCTCTTTTCTGAGTCCTGAGCTTGCCTTTCACCCACCGTGGGCAGAAGGTGCAATCTATCTTCCCCAGATCCCAACCCTGCATCATGCTGGGATGTGGACTAATAGAGCCTTCCACAGAAACCGGATTTTCTTTGGTGTATGGATATCATTACAGATATTAGCAGCACTCAGCCTTCCATCACATCTGAGTACACTGGCCTGTGGGCTGCATGACTCAAGCATAGCTTGTGGAAGTCTCCACACCTGGAAGAGAGCTGTGAAGGACATTCTGCTCAAACGTTGAGTCTCACGGGAGCTCAGTCACTGAGGATGTGACTCTCAAGCCCAGAACTGAGTTTGGGCAGCTCGCTTCTCTCTCCTGAAAGTTAGCATCAGGGCACAGCAACAAAGGCAAATGATAAGTGAATTTCATCAATCGTAGGCTCTATGCCAGGCTGTAAACAGTCCACTGATGTGGTTCCTGATTGGGGGATCACATCTACCACAATCTATAACATTCTGGAAGGGCTTCTGAACCTGGATGTAGGTCCACGCAGAGTGGCCACAGAGCATCTCGCAAACATGAGATGATTCAAACCCTATAGGTGGTCAGTAGTGCTGGCAATGACCCTTCAGATGTGCTCAGAACCTGATTGCTCCTGGAGTAGCGGGAAACAGAGAAATCACTTTGTCTCCTCAGGCGTGCTTCCTTGCCCACAGCAAGGAATCAGCAGCCCAAGAAACATCCCCAATGGGGTTTTCAATTCTCTTCAGACAAATGCCATGTTGGAGGACGTGTCCTTGAACTGTTTGCTTCTTTTCCTTTCGGAACGGAAGTGTAGGGATTGTCTTGCAAAGGCTTCAGGGAAGTCTTGGTCTTCCACTTGCTCGGTCTGGACCCTGGGTAGCGCTGTGAGGGGGCCCTTTCTCCCTGCCTGGCACCCCTGCCCTTCTGCTCAGCTGCTCCCTCCCAGGTGGTGATGCTGGAGCCCCCAAGCCACTAAGTCCTGGAGGGGGAGAGGAGTTTGAGAAACCTCATTTATGCCACTGATGGTGGTGTTTGTTATTTATTCACTAAGTCATGACCAACTCTTTCTGACCCCATGGATCCTCTCTCCCTGGGATTTCCCAGACAAGAATACTGGACTGAGTTGCCATTTCCTTCGCCAGGGGATCTTCCCAAACAGGGATCAAACCCATGTCTCCTGCATCACCAGGCAGATTCTTTACCACTGAGCACCAGGGAAGGCCAATGCCACTGGTGCTAGTCTCCAAATTTTCTTTTTTTTTTAATTAATTAATTTACTTATTTGGTGCCCTGGGTCTTGGTCGCAGCACACAGAATCTTTTATCTTAGTTGCAACATGTGGGATCTAGTTCTCTGACCTGACATTGAACCCAGGCTCCCTGCATTGGGAGCTCAGAGTCAGCCACTGGACCACCAGGGAAGTCCCAGGCTCCAAATTTTCTACAATCTGCATGCACCCTGAGCTTGCCCAAGAGGCAAAGTGAATTAGAATCTTGTGGGAGACATGATCTAGAGAAGTCCCATGGGTCAGAAAACACTATGCTTTATAACTGGGCTTTCAGATGGCCCTTACCCTTGACTCAACCACACCAGTTTTCCTGGGAAGAAGAAAAGGAAAAGTCCTATTCCTTTGTCAGAACTTAGGAAGTATTTGCTCTTCTCATACATGCAAAGAGTATTAAGATTCATCAGCAGGAAAGAAAAACCTGAGGAATCATTGGCCTAGTTTGGGGCCGAATGTTTCTCAGGAAATCTTGAGAATGGCACTTGGGTCCTTGTCACGGCTCTCAGAAGACCAAGGGGACTCTCTGGACAGCATGATGTGTGTATGTCTGCCACAACTGGCTGGCACCATCAAACAGGGCACTGGGTACTCCCATGTTCCTGGAGAGGCCCGCTTAGATTTTGCAGAGAGAAATCCAGTTCCATGGCCATGAATTCCTTTGCAGATGTGTTGCTGCCATGTGAGAAGGCAGACAAAAATGCAAACGAGGCTACACAGCCAGGAAACAGTTAGGGCTGGCAACCAAATGGAGACCAAAGGCAGAAGCCAGGAATGGTTGAGACATGGACTGCAGGGTCAGAATTGTACAAATCTTGGGTCCTTCTGTTATTAGATAAGACCTTGGACAAATTACCCAACTCCACCTGATGTGAAGAACTGACTTATTTGAAAAGACCCTGATGCTGGGAAAGATTGAAGGCGAGAGGAGAAGGGGATGACAGAGGATGAGATGGTTGGCTGGCATCACCAACTCAATGGACATGAGTCTGAGTAAACTCTGGGAGTAGGTGATGGACAGGGAGGCCTAGTGTGCTGCAGTCCATGGGGTTGCAAAGAGTCAGACATGACTGAGCCACTGAACTGATGTTTGCCTACAACCCAGTCTAGAACATAACTAAGTACTTGATATGTGGTGGCTGCTATTACAATTATTGTTATTGTTTCACAGAAAGGTCTGCACGCAGCATGAAACTGCTAATGTCCCACGTTTTAAATAATACTTCATAAATAGCAGTGCAGAGCTGTGAACCTCAGCTTGTCTGATCAAATCCCAAGCCTTCATTCATCACGGAGAAAGCGCAGAGAAAAAAAATGGCTTGAAAATTTCCACTGCCCTACTATCTTATAGGGTGGAAAAGAAGCTGGAAAAGCACCAAATTTCTTTCTAAAGTGGTTCAACACCAAAAAATAAATAAATAAATAAGTTCAACACCACAATAGGTTTTCTAGCCTCAGCTCTCTGTGCTGCATATTGACATTTACCTTTTCTAATGAATGAGAGTTAAAACCCACTACCACAGCTACTTTACTAAAATGCATAGAATCTGGTCTCTCTTTTGAAATAGACAAAGGAAAATGTCACGAATGCCTAGTAAGTCCTTCGGGTTAAGAGGACATTTACATACTCAGAGTGTTGAGTATTCTCTGTGCTGTGCTAAGTCGGTTCCATTGTGTCAACTCTTTGCAACCCTGTGGACTGTAGCCTGCCAGGCTCCTGTGTCCATGGGATTCTCCAAGCTAGGATACTGGAGTGGATTGCCACGTCCTCCTCCAGGCGATCTTCCTGACCCAGGGGACTGAACCCGCGTATCTTATGTCTCCCTCATTGTCAGGCAGTTTCTTTACCACTAGCCTGGGACTCTGCTTTGTTTGTGGGTAAGTCCAGATATACTGTCGCTGTTTCAGCAACACAGGAGAACATTTTGGATCTGGAAGGGTCTGAGGTTGTGTCTAATCCAACGTCTTCACTTTATAGATAAGCAAACAAAGGTTCAGGATACAAACTAAATGAGTCTTGGGGGTCCCACTTTAAAGGTGGCTTAAAGGTAGCTTTGGGGAAAATAATGAGTTTTGATGCCTTAGTGGGGTGGGCAGGCTCATTACAGGGGGCTATCTTGAACCCTTAGAGAAAGGGGCTCTTTGCACACGCGCATGCACACACACACACACACACAATCTCTCCTTGCTCCCAATTTTGCTTTGTCCCCAAATTTCAGAGAAGGAGCTGAAGTAAACACATCAACAATCAAGGCATTTTTTGAGCAGAATAGATCCATTATTCTTTGCATGAGCAGGATCCAGATTCTCATTTCTCTTCTTAACTCAGCTTCTTCTCCCTTGAGGAGAGAGAGAGAAATGGAGAAAAACTGCAAGAGCCAGTATTCCAAAAAAGAATGTTTTACCTTTTTGAGGACTGATGTACAGGGCAGCCACCCCACAAGACAGAGAGACATTTCCTCGGCGGCCTGTGGTTCACTCAGATTAAGCAGATGGTTAGCACCGTGGTGGAGGAGGGCGGAAGGGCACTCTCCCCTCGTCTGAAGAAGTGCAGGTGCCCGAGGGAGGCTGTGGAGTTGTCCCCAGCATGCCTTTCTTCCTGGGACCCCGCCCAGGTGAGCGCTGCGTGATGACAGGGCTGCTTCACCTGCCGGTCGGGGCCAACCACTGTACTGCCCCTCCCGGCCCCTCGGTGAGATTGCCTCTGTCTGACCTTCAGAAGGCTGTGTTCCATCCTCCACACGAGTGTGATGGGGAGAAGAACGGGGTACAGTACGTGGTCATCTCCCTATAAATGTCGGGAAGCCAAATGCTTAGCGTTCTTCCAAACAATGAAATTGAAATATCTGTGTTATTCTCATGGGCTTCCCAGGTGGTACAGTGGTAAAGAATCCGCCTGCCAATGCAGAGGGCATGGGAGACTCGATTCAATGATCCCTGGGTCAGAAAGATCCCCTGTAGTTGGAAATGGCAACCCACTCCAGTATTCTTGCCTGGAGAATCCCATGGACAGAGGAGCCTGGGCCGGGGTGGCGGGGGGGGCTACACTCCATGGGGTCACAGAGTCAGACGTGACTGAGCATCGCACGTTATTCTCTACCACTTACATGCATAGACTTCATTAAGCCACTTCTAGTTGCCATTAAAACCTATTGAAAATTTTTGTTGCACTAGAGAGTACTGCTTGTTAAAAAGCAAATTTCTATGGATATTTGCATAGTCTTAATTTTTTTTTTAATTTTCTAGGCATGCCATGTAGCATATGGGGTCTTAGTTCCCTGATTACAAATGGAACCCATACCCCTGCAGTGGAAGCACGCCATCCTAACCACTGGACCATCAGGGACAACCCTATTTGCATATTCTTAAATACATTTTATATGAATAATAGTGACATTTGCTTAGCATTTACTATGCTCTTTGGCCCAATATTTCGTGTAACCCTAGGGTCTATCTGGTATTCATATCCCCATTTCATAGATGAGAAGACTGAACCTCAGGAAACTTGAATTGCAGATTCAAGGACGATTAGCTTAGATTGCTGCCTGTCAGGAATTCCCTGGCAATCCAGAGGTCTTGGCTCCACACTCACTGCTGAGGGCCTGGGTTCAGTCCCTGGTCAAGGAGCTAAGATCCCACAAGCTGCACAGCACGCCAAAACCAGAGAAGGACACTGCTCTGTCGAGCTCCAAATGTAGCACTTGAGGAACTTATCATCCCCCAGAGCCCTAGTACCCAGAATTCTGCATACTCAGCGTGCAGTGCTTATTTGGTGGCCATTTGTAGGAAGGTGGCAGTTTGTAGGAAGGAGGGAAGGGCAAGAGAAAGACATGTGCTGAGAAGAGGAGGCACTACGTGGTGGCTCTGACTTTGCCTCTTGTTTAGAGGATTTGGAGATTTTCACAAAACTTTGAAGGCACACATTTTTATACTTGTGAAGTCAAAGGTCAAGAGTCAAAGGTGTGCAGTTGTGGAGGGTTAACCTCTGTGTGAGGTCAACCTCAGGGAAGAAAGGTCTTAGGGAAGAGAATTTCTTTGTTGCTGAAATCTACCATTTCCTTGTGGCCAGGGCTGCTCTTCCAGAAGAGGGAAGAAACTTCTGGAAAAGAATACTGATAAGAGCCTGTAATGTGAAATAGGATTCATTCATTCACAGAGGGTAGGACTCTGGGCCCGGGTGCAACACTGCCCCAGGAGCCACTGCTGACTTTGGGGAACTACAAAGGAGACAACCCGTGGAGAATCACACTACTGCGTCACTAGGAAAGCCATCTTCTTTCTGAGTTTGTTTGTTTTCCTGAGGAGAGATGACGATAAGAGAGCTTAGATTAAACACCCCGTGTTTGAAGACAGTCAGTTAAGGGTTTATTTATTAAACAAGTTTTATTTGATTGTGACAACACTTTAAGATGAGAGCAATATTTACTTTGAAGCTAGGGTTGTCGAATTTAGGAGGAAAAAAAACAGGATATCCAGTTAAATTTGAACTACAGATACACAGATTTCACATATATGTACACTCTGCAATATGTGGTATTTTTGTACCAATTATTATGCAGTTCTTCGTGTTTTATCTGGTAACCCTATTGAAACATCAATGTAATAACATCAGCCCTACCTTCAGTAAAAATTAGTGTGTGCCTATAACGTAAGCAAATTTTGAGGGAAATGCCTGCGTGCTCAGTTTCTAAGTGATGCCGGACTCTTTACGACCCCATGGATTGCATCCTGCCAGGTTCCTCTGTCCATGCAATTTCCCAAGCAAGAATATTGCAGTCGGTTGCCATTTTGTTCTGCAGATCTTCCCAACCCAGGGATCAAACCTGCGTCTCCTGTACTGGCAGGCAGATTCTTTACCGCTGAGCCATCTGGGAAGACTTTAAGGGAAATAGCACTCATAAAAAGAAAATACACTGAATTGTTGACTTGAAAAACATTTTACCATAACTCCTTATTTGGCAATTTCCCACTTTCAATAGGGGGCTTCCCTGGTGGCTCTGCAGTAAAGAATTTGCCTGCAATGCAGGAGACCAGAGTTTGATCCCTGGATGGGGAAGATCCCCTGGAGTAGGAAATGGCAACCTACTCCAGTATTCTTGCCTGGAAAATCCCATGGACAGAGGAGCCTGGCAGGCTACAGTCCATGGGGTTGCAAGAGTCAGACATGACTTAGCGACTAAACAGCAACAACACTTTCAATAAGTCTATAAATTTCCTATCAGAGAGCCAACAGATAATCATAGTTTCTCTTGAGTTGAAATATTGTTAAGTAGCTCATAAATAAAGCATGCAGGGCATTCTGCAAGCATTTAAAATATTTTGCAACTATAGATAATAGTTTATGTGTTAAAGGAGAGAATTCATTCAAAGAATACAACAAATAACCATTATACACTCCCTCTATCCTAGGCAATGAAACTTCACTTGCTAGCCCGCTGCTCACCTTCTGCTGTGTGGTCATGTTCCAGTCCATGGCCCCAGGGTTGGGGACCCTTGTTTTAGAAAATGGTTTTATGAGACGATGTGACTTTTAAACTATAACCAATCCCAGGAAACTTAATAATATTTTATGGGGCAATATGACATTGTAAAGATTTCTTTTTCGTAATTTAGACTTTAGATACTTACTTTTCAGCATTTATTAGTGCTATAAGATTTATGCATCCTGATATCATTTGAGTCCTTTAAGAAGTTCTCAGGGTTTTTTTCCTGAGAAGTATGTACATTTAAGAAACCTTTGGAGTGAAAGGTCAAACTAAATTGGAGCGGGCACAAGAAGCAAAACATTACTTCAGGATGTTATCTTTGGTTACAAATTCTCAACTCTTAAATCTGAGTAAATTTACAGGGTGCCTATCCAGTCCTTCCTCACATTTGAATGAGGGTTTCTAGAATCAGGGAATGTAGTCAAGATGCTGAGAAGGAAATGAAACTTTTAAGTTCCTAGGGCTTGTTTCCACTGATGCATGGATATAGGTTAAGCAACACATTGTAATTCTTATTCTACACTTGAGAGGTAGTAAATTGCTTTGGGGTAGAAATGAGTTAACTCTTTCCTATGACCACATTACCATAGCATACTGTCAGAAATGATTTAGTAAACTGAATATGGAAGACTAAAAACCTTAATATAGTTCCAAGAAATAAACTGACTAATGTGTCCTTTTCATTAGTATGATCAGAGTCACAAGATGATTTCATAACCTCTATTGTCTAGCTCAGCAGACTCAAGGTTGGAAGGATGTAAGAGATTATCTAGTCTGACCTTCCTGTGTCCATCAGATGCTTATTTCCTTTATAATAACCTCACCAACTGGTCTAACATTTTTAGGTAACTAGAATACATTTCAGGGATCTGGTTTAAAATAAAACCTCTTTGCCCCTGCCAGAAGTAAAATATTCTGTTCTCTTCATTTAGAGCAAGGAAACAAGATCAGGCCAGAGTTTCAAAAACTTTAAAGCACTGCCAAAGAGTCCCTGTATCTTCTACTTGAGGGAAGAAAAATTAATGATAAATCCTTTTTTATTGGTGGTAATATCAATTCTACATCTAAAATCTAACATTCTGTATCTAAATAACCTCCATATCTAAAAACCAACTAATATGTTTATTGTGTACCAAACACTGTGGTAAGTCATTTGATGTTCTTTCTCATTTTAAAATGTCATCATTTAATTTTCACAAGCACCTTCAGATAGTTTCTTATGTTCTTGGTTAATAATGATGATCAGAGTCAGAGTTAGAGAAGTTATGTATCAGTAATTTACCTACCATTTTAACACTAGAAGGGACCTCTGGAATCATAGAATCCAGTCTTCTAATTTTCTAAGATTTTCCTTGAAATACGTGAGCGGTGCTAGTGGTGAAGAACTTGCCGGAGTTGAAGATGAAGTAGGAGATGAAGAGATGTGGGTTAGATCCCTGGGTCAGGAAGGTCCCCTGGAGGAGGACATAGCAACCCACGCCAGTGTTCTTGCCTGGAGAATCACTCTTGCCATGGACAGAGGAGCCTGGTTGGCTATAGTTCATAGGGTTGCAAAGAGTCACATATGACTGAAGCCACTTATCACCCATGCACACATGCACACAGGTGTCATAAAGTCAGAGTGGGGAATCTTAGATCCATTGTATTATTACTTCATACAGCCTTATTCTCAAAGTTGTATGATATGTCCCCATGCTACAAAAATAGTCTATACCTATGTATTCTATATATCTATACTTATCTATGTATCTAACAACATGATTAAAATTATTCTTCTTCTCCCAATTTGACCATGGTCCATGGACAGAGGAGAATGGCAGACTACAGTCCCTGGGGTCACAAAGAGTCAGACATGACTGACTAAGCACCCAAGGTAAAGATGTGTTTGATTCCAGGCAACTCTGTACTTTAAACCTGATTAAAAAATGAAAACATGATATCCAACAGCCACATTTATCTCAGCACAAGTGAAACATTCTCTACAATGGGCCATATGCTAATCCATAAAGTAAGACTCAATATAAAAGGATTGAAATCATACAAAATATGTTTTCTGGCCATGATGGGAATAAATTAGTGAAGACAATTTAGTAAATTCATAAATATAGGAAAATTAAATAATGCACCAAATAATGTTCCAAATGTCAATGCATCAAAGAAGAAATTGTAAGGAATATTAAAAAATGTTTTGAGATGAAATAAAAGAATACAGTGTACCAAAACTTTTGGGATGCAGCTAAAGCAGTGCTTAGAGGGCAATGTATAACTGTAAAATGCCTATGTTAAAAAAAGAACTAAAGTTCTCTAGTCTCAGACCTGGTTTGCAACAACATGTCTCAATGCACCAAGAAGGATAAAATTCTCAGTAAATACAGGATCCATCATGGTTTCCTCCCTCAGGAAATTGGAGAAAAACATTGAAATCAGCGTGCATTCTGAGATAATGTTGCTGTTGGATGTCATGTTTTTATTTTCTCACTTCTGTGACAAACCCAAGATAAAAAGATGAGCTGTGAGGATTTGGCATTTTAATTTCTACATGAAAACAGTAGGTGATCGTGCCTGGACCTACACACCACTTCTTCCATCACTGTAAAATTCATCATCAGAAGACTGCAGACATTTAAAAACCAGTAGAAGCTCTACCATTTGAAACATTGCTAACCGTAATAAATGGATTAATTTATGTAACGAAAAGAAGGAGTAAGAAGAAGAGGATGAAGGCAAAGAAGGTGAAGAAGAAGGGAGAGGAAGTAGGAGAAGGGGTGAGGGGGAGAAGAAGAAGAAAAAGAGGAATCAGGGGGATGAAATTTAAAGACTAGAGCAGAAATCAATGAAATAGACTTTGAAAAATGCTATAGAAAATCCATGAAACTAAAAGTTGGTTCTTTGATAAAATCAACAGAACCGATAAACTTTTAGCTAGCCTATTCACAGAGAAAAGACTCAAATAATTAAAATTAGAAATGAGAGAAGAGATATCACCACTGACATAGGTAGTGGAAATAAATAGGATTAAAAGAGAATACTGTGAACAACTGTGCATCAAACAATCAGATAATTTAAATGGAACACAGATTCCTAGGAATATACAAGTTACCAAAACTGACTCAAGAATAAATAGAAAGTCTGAATAGGCTTATAACTGGTAAAGATATTAAAAGAGTAATATTAAAACTTCAAGCAAAGAAACCCAAACCCAGATGGCTTCACCAGTGAATTCTACAAATCATCCAAAAGTAATTAACATGAATCCTTCACAGACTTTTTTTTCAAAAAATAGAAGAACACTTTCAAATTCAATCTAAATTCATTCAATAAGGCGAGTATTACCCTGATAGAAAAACCAGGAAAGACATTGCAAGAAAAGAAACCTACAGACCAATATCCCTTATATTAACTTCTTACATGAACATAGACACAAAAATCCTGAGCAAAATACTAGCAAACTGAACTGGGCAATGTATTAGAAAGTTTCTATACCATGATCAAATGGGATTTATCTCAGGAATGCAGGATTGGCTTATGATCCAAACTCAATTAATATAATGTATCACATTAATAGAATTGTGTTCCTTAGGAACAAAATAAGGATGTCCACCCACTCCAGTACTCTTTCCTGGAGAATCCCAGGGATGGAGGAGCCTGGTGGGCTGCCATCTGTGGGGTCGCACAGAGTCGGACACGACTGAAGTGCCTTAGTAGCAGCAGCAGCATCCACTTATATTTAACATTTTACTGAAGGTTCCATTCAGGGTAATTATGCAAGAAAATGAAATAAAAGCTTTCCACATCATAAAGAAAAAAGTAAAACTACCTCTATTTGCAGATCACATGATTTTGTACATAGAAAATCCTATGAAATCTACAAAAAAACTATTAAATAATAAATGAGTTTAGCAAGATTGCAGAATATAAGATCAATATAATTCTGTACAATAAGTTTTTGAAAATGAAATTAAGAAAATGTCATTAATATCATAGCATCAAATAGACTAAAATACTTAGGTATCAGGCTTCCCAGGTGGCTCAGTGATAAAGAATTTACCTGCCAATGCCCAAGATGCAGGGAATGCAAGTTCGATCCCTGGGTCAGGAAGATCCCATGGAGGAGGAAAATGGCAACCAGCTCCAGTATTCTTGCTTGGGAAATCCCATGGACAGAGGAACCTGGTGGGCTAGAGTCCATGGGATCCTAAAGAATCAGACATGAGAGTGACTCAGCATGCGTGTATGTACTTAGGTATAAATTTAACAATAAGAGTGAAAGATTTATACACTAAACACCACAAAACATTGTTGAAAGAAATTCAAGATATAATTAAATGGAAAAACACCCCCTGTTCATTGATCAGAAAGCTTAATATTTATAAGATGGCTGCTGCTGCTGCTGCTAAATCGCTTCAGTCATGTCTGACTCTGTGCGACCCCATAGACGGCAGCCCACCAGGCTCCCCCGTCCCTGGGATTCTCCAGGCAAGAACACTGGAGTGGGTTGCCATTTCCTTCTCCAATGCGTGAAAGTGAAAAGTGAAAGTGAAGTCGCTCAGTTATAAGATGGCAGCACTCCCCAAATTGATCTACATTTTCAACTCAGCTCCAGGCAAGAACACTGGAGTGGGTTGCCATTTCCTTCTCCAATGCGTGAAAGTGAAAAGTGAAAGTGAAGTCGCTCAGTTATAAGATGGCAGCACTCCCCAAATTGATCTACATTTTCAACTCAGCCCCTACAAGGGGACCCAGAGTAGCCCAAACATTCTGAAAAGAAAAAGAAGAACAAATTTGAAAGACTCAAAATGCGTAATCTCAAAGCTTACTTCAAAGCCATACTAATCAAGACAGTGGTGCTGGTATAAATAAAGGCATATAGATCAATGAAATAGAATTGAAAGTCCAGAAATAAGCCCTAACATACATGGCAAGTTGATTTTTTAAATGAAGATATCAAGACAATTCAATGGGATAAAGAATAGTAATTTCAATATATGGCATTGAAATAACTGAATATCCATATGTAAAATAATAGAGTTGGACTCCTTCCTCACACCCTGCACAAAAATTAACTCAAACAGTTCATAATTCTAAATATAAGAGCTAACTATAAAACTCTTAGGAGAAAACATAGATATAAGTCTTTTTGACCTTAGATAAAGCAATAGTTTCTTAGATATTGAATATGATGCCAAAGTGACAAAAGAAAGTACAAATTGGACTATATCAAAAATAAAAGATTTATATGTACACCAACACTGATTCATGTTGATGTTTGACAGAAAACAACAAAATTCTATAAAGCAATTATCCTTCAATTAAAAAATAAATAAATTTTAAAAATAAAAACTTTTGTGGTCCAAGAAATAACATCAGGGAAGTGAAGAGACAACCCCAGAATAAGAGAAACTATTTGCAAACTATATATCTGATAAGGGACTTGTAACCAGAATATGAACTAGTGCAATTTAGTAATAAAAAGAAAGCTTGGTTTTTAAATGGCAAAGAATTTGAATGAATCATTCTCCAAAGAAGATATCTAAATGACCAATAAGCACACAAATAGATGCTCAACAGCATTTGTCATTAAGGAAATAGAAATCAAAACCACTTTGAGATACTACGCCACACTCACTAGAATGGTTATAAACAAAAAGAGACATTATACCAAGAGTTGATGCAGATGTAGAAAAGGTGGAACCCTTGTTCCTTACTAGTAAGAGTTTAAGATGGCACAGCTGCTTTAGAAAAACAGTTTGGCGGTTCCTCAAGGATAAACAGAATTGCCATATCACTCAGCAATATCACTCTTCGGGATATACCCAGGAGAAATGAAAACACGTGTACACACAAAAACTTGTACATGAATGTCCAGAGCAGCATTATTTTTTTTTTAAAAATGGAAACAACACAAATGTACATTCACTGATGACTGAATACATAATATGTATCTATCCATACAATGAAATATTATTTAGAAATAAGAATTAAAGTACTGATATACACTCTGACATGTATCAAGGGATGATTCTTGAAAACATTTTGCTAAGTGAAAGAAGTCAGTCACAAAACACCATGTATTGCATGATTCCATTTATAGAAAATATTCTCAATTTGCATATTGATAGAGACATAAAGTGGATTAGTGGTGCTTAGGGCTTGAGGTAAGGCAGTGGGTGGGGGTGAATGAGAATTGCCTACTAATGTGTACAAAGTTCCTTTTCAAGGGCATGAAAATGTTCTAAAATTAAGCTGTAGTTATTGTAGGTATTTAGTTATTGTAGTTATTTACAACCCTGGAAATGTGCTCAAATGCAATGAATTATACACTTTAAATGGGTGAAATGTATCTCAAAAAAACTGTTTTAAAAAATAGAACATAGCATCCCAATTTATTCCTTCCTAAATCCACCAGTATTCACATGCATGTGTGCTCTGTAGCTAAATCGCATCTGACTCTTTGTGACACCATGGACTATAGCCCACCAAGCTCCTCTGTCCAAGGGATTTTCCAGGCAAGAATAGTGGAGCAGGTTGCCATTTCCTCCTCTGGGGATCTTCCCGACCTAGAGATCGAACCCGCATCTCCTGCGTTGGCAGATGGATTCTTTACCACTGAGCCACCTGGGAAGCCTGCCAGTACTCATATTGTCTTTCAAGTCTTTTCAATAATTTTATTATTGGGAATTCTCTGATGGTCCAGGGGTTAGAACTCCATGTTTTCACTGCTGTGGGTCAAGTTTGATCCCTGGTCAGGGAATTAAAATCCCAGAAGCTACACAGTGTGGCCAATAAATAAATGATTGTTCTTTCAAGACACAGTTTTAAAATTCACAACTGCTAGAAAACTTTCTTAAAATAACTCCTATGGTCTATACTAGTCAGTTATTCAGAATGTATTCAACCATTTAACCCGTGCTTATATGATTTTGGCAATTGTTTTAGAGTCATTTTCCCACTGACAGTCCTGAGCTGAGGCTAATTTCCTTAAGTCCTTTTACCTTCATTACCTTCTACTGCAGGATTCCCTGCAGGAAAGCTGATGATTCCATTTGTTCTTGAGTTTACAGTCAGGAGCTCACCAAAGCTCACACTCAACCTGGGGAAGTTTTACCTTCATCTCGATCTCAGGGGGTCCAGGCAGTAAACAGCAGGCTGACGCAAAAGATTTGGCAAGAGTTGAAGGAAGTGCTGTTTCACAGAGGTGTGGGTAAGATGAAAGAGCAAGGGATGTGAAAGCACCAGATGCTAGCCTGTGCCACCTGGAACACTGAAGGGAAAGTAGTTGTTAAATCAAGAACCCTAGCAGTGGAAATGGGCCCACTTCTGCTGAGTCCCGGGCTTAGAGGAAGGTAGCAACTGCTGAAACCTCGGCAGGAGTCAGCCACTAGTGGACACTGATAGGCATCCCCTCCCCTCCTTGTCTCTCCTTTTGCTGTCCTATCCGCTACCATAGACTCAAAGCAGCCTGCGTGTCATTTGGGGGACTCTGAAGAGCTCTGATACCATAGTCCTTTAGGTCCCAGTGCAGACAAGAATTCAGCGAAAGGCAAAATGATACATAAGATGATTTGTTAGAATAGGACTCTTGTGAGGTTTACAGGTGGGCAAGTGAGAACTTACTGGGCTATATAGTTTTATAATCAGAAGAAAAGTGGGCAGAAGGAAAACTTTGTCTTTCTTGAGTAGACATCATGTTTCCATCATCCACTCCTCCTCCAGGTTGAGCAGGGGAGTTTTCTTGTCCCTGCGTGGTCAGGGTAGGTCTATAAATTGTTGTTTTTATATGTGCAGGGATCATGTCCTAGGGATCATTAACTTAGTGAGCTCACGGCAGGAGGTGCAACTCATACCACCATTCTTTTATTATTTGGGGGCCTCTCTTGTGCTTCTGCTGCATGGTTTTGTTGCTAAATGAATCTGCTTAGTTTTGTGGTTAAGCAAACCTGCTTTCTTGACTAATCATTAACTTACAGCGTCTCCAATATTTTTTCTACTTATAATCCCCTAATGGTGTTAACTCTTTAATCACCTGCTTTGCCCCTTTACTCCATACCTATCAGACTCAAACTGTGTTTCCCTGGTGGCTCAGATGGTAAAGATTCTGCCCGCAGTGTGGGGGACCTGGGTTTGATCCCCGGGTTGGGAAGATCTGTTGGAGAAGGGAAAGACTACCCACTCTAGTATTCTTGCCTGGAGAATTCCATGGATAGAGGCGCCTGGTGAGTTGCAGTCCATGAGGTCACAAAGAGTCGGACATGACTGAGCAACTAAGACTTTCACTTTTCACTATCAGACTCAACCCAAAGGAAGCCAGAGAACCAGGACTCAAGCGGTGGTTGATAGAGGTCAACCCTGCAGGGGAAAAATGACAAGGAAGGCAGAGATGGGTCTAGAGGAGACCAACCAGGATCACTGGCCTCTAAGTGCCAAGGTTGCAGCCTCTAGTTGGGTTCTAGGAAGTCACTCCTTGATGGTCAAGGAACATCACTGCTGCCACTTCACTGTTGCTCATGTTGTGCTCTGCTTCATGCTTTGCAGCCCTTTCAAAAGCAGCTGTTAGTCCAGCCCTGATAGGTCTCTCCATGGGGTCTTTGATCTTGTTGACAAGGGAGGGCTGTCCCTCTACACTAGCGTTTACAACCCTTCTTTGGGTTTACAGAGTAACAGACCTTCGGTTTTCACAGCCTCCTTTCTGTACCTGGGAACACAGGCAGGTGCCCTCAGGGCTGAACCAGGGGCAGGTTTTTCTTCTCCATCCCTCCGTTCCCCCTGAGGGTGAGGCCGTGGACCTTATCACCCAGCAGCCCCATCAGAACCACTTCCAGTTGACAATCATTGATCATCCTGTATCCCAAGCTGAGCTATAAGTCTTTCTGCACTCTCATGTCTAGGGGGAATCCTTATTGGCCATTTTATATTTTCTTTTACTTTTTTTTAAATTTATTTTTATCAGAGTGTAGTTGCTTTCTAGGTCATGTTGTGTTTTCTTTGCTTGATGCTGAGGCAGCAGTGGGAGGGAGTTGCTGTAAGAAGAGCATTAATATTTTAGGAAAATTAATTAATATTTTGCTTGTAATATAGGGGTGACCACAGGGGCTAAGTGAAAGTGAAAGTGTTAGTCCCTCAGTCGTGTCCGACTCTTTGCGACCCTGTGGACTGTAGCCCACCAGCCTCCTCTGTCCTTGAATTCTCCAGGCAGGAGTCCTGGTGGTGTGGTTTAGTCGCTAAGTCCTGCCCGACTCTTGTGACCCCTTGGACTGTAGCCTGCCAGACTCCTCTGTCCAGGGGATTCTCGAGGCAAGAATACTGGAGTGGGTAGCCATTCCCTTGTGTTTTGCTTGTAATACAGTGGTGACCACAGGGGCTAATACCAAGTCAAATAGGACATTTTGCCCTGGCAAATAATATAGCCTGATGCTTGTGTCTTCCTATTCTTTTGTCATCATCTTGAAACATGTATTAAGCTTATTTTGCACTCAGACCTAAAAGGTTCTCTACACTGCCCACCTCTGCAGAGTACCGTAACTTTCTCACAGACCTATTTTAACAGTTTAAAGACCTGTTTACCTTGCTACTGAGTTTGCAGCTATGTTCCAAACCCTTGAGGTTACTGAAAGCCTGACCTCTATAAAAGTGAAACATGACTGACTTCACTGTTACTTTTTCTTTTACTATGTAATGATTCAGTAGTTACTGAATTCTGAAGGTTCCAACATGTGTCAAGTTGAAAACAAGTAGGAAATGTTATCCAAGCAAATGTAGATGCAGTGGCTCTCAGATGGTAGTTTCTGAACCTGCAACATCAGGGCCACCTGGGAACTTGTCAGAAATGCAGGTTCTCAGGCCCAGCCCAGACCTACTGAATCTGACACTCTGGGAATCCTCCAGAAGCTGCTAATGCCGGTTAAAGTTTAAGAACCACTGGTCAAATGTACCAAGGGAGGACAAGGAATATGCTTTAGGCTGGGTTCTCTTCAGTGCCTAAATAATGGACATCACCATTGAAAGCAGCCTTTGAATGAGCATTACGTATCCCTGCCTTGTTACTTTTGTTTCACTGCCCTAAAAGGAAGGCCATGTCTGGTCTGGTCTGAGTTTGTTCGGAGGCATCACAAGCAGTTAGCCCACTGAGTTGCAGAAACCAGCTGTGTCCAAGGATTGGAAAAACTTCATCGAGGCCACAGGACTTGGTCAGCACCTCTGTGAATCACTTTGTGCAATGTGCTCAGTAGATATGGGTGAGATGACCTGACCTTGTTGCTTTTAAGCATATGCGGTGACAGTGCCTCTTAGTCATCCTTGGGTGCCCTGGCCAACTGGCCACTTGCCACATTCTCAGCACAGCCCTCAAAGGCAGCTAGAGAGGAAGCTGGGAGCCCTGTCCTAAAAGATCTTACAGTATACCAAGCTGTCAAATCCACTACAAAATGATGCCCTCCTGGAAGAGATATTTATGAACCAGCTTCCATGGCCTCATATTTTCTTGCATCCTATTGTACTTACTCTCTTCCACCCCCTGCTGCTTATTCTCAGGCTTCAGAAGAGGGTGTATGATTTGTCCTAAGAATCCAGCTCTACCAGAATGTCCTGTCGTCTCCCTCTTGTTAATGGGCAGCTGCTTTTTTAATTAGATTATTAAAATTTTTGCTCAGCCTCTGAGTCAACTCAACTTGACTTTATTTTGTTTTGATGGAAAGCAAATCACTTGGCTGATAGAATTTGGTTTAATTGGTCACTTGGCTCAGGGTTTGATGACTTTTCCGTTAATGTTTATTCAACAAATATATTTTATTTAATTTTCCCTGAAATAACCCAGCTGACTCTGAATGTTCAAATGTGCAGAGTCCTGAAGAGGAGCTGTGATCCCAGAATCTCTGTGATAATATGAAGGTAGAAAGCATGGCAGAAAATTCCTGAGGGCTTGGAAATTCAACGTGGGCTAACAAGTCGTGCAACAGTCAACCACAGTGTTTTATCTTTTCCTCTCATTTCCTAATCTCCAAATCTCTCTCTATTTCTCTCTCTGTCTCCAGTGTCTCATCTGTGTGTGTATGTGTGCACATATGCACGTATGCATGTGTGTGTGTATACGTGCATTACACCTTATACAAAATATAGTAATGGCATTTTACACAGTTTCTAAAATTAGTAAGAAAGCAAAATTGCATGATAATGACTAACAATATGGCATGTCTGAGAACTTACTCTGTAATGGGCCCTAGGCAAAAAGCACTTATGTTATATAAGTGTTTTCCAAAAGCTTGAGAGATTTTAAAGATAGTTTCTGCTTTCTTGCTCCCTAGTTTCTCATATCTAGAAAATGGGACTTCCCTGATAGTCCAGTGGTGAAGATTCTGTGCTTCCACTGCAGGGAGCATGGGTTCCACCCCTTGGTTATAGACCTAAGATCCTACATGCTGTAAGATGCAGCTAAAAAAAAATTTCTTAAATAAATAGAAAATTCAGTTGTTCCTTTTCAGCCTGTGAGAGTCTCTTCCTCTGTGTGGTTCCATAAGACATGATTTGGTGTTTGGCGTTATGCTGTATGTGGAAAGAGAGAAGTGGAATATTGAATAAGAATTGTACAGGAAAATGGCGTAAAAATGCACAATCTTAGGTGGACCGTGCAAGACTCTCTTGCCTCGTGAGTGGCAAAGACCAGGCAATGGTTTAC
The DNA here is from genome assembly GCF_910594005.1 of Cervus elaphus. Taxonomy (NCBI): domain Eukaryota; kingdom Metazoa; phylum Chordata; class Mammalia; order Artiodactyla; family Cervidae; genus Cervus; species Cervus elaphus. The sequence goes on from NC_057840.1 coordinate 31,777,796, forward strand.
TGGCTTTGCCCTCTGTGAGTTACAGAAAGGCCTTTGCTTATAAATCCATGGAGCTGAAGGTCATGCAGAGGGCCTGCCCACACTAGCTTATTTACTCTAGGATCCGACGCCAGACCTCAGTTAATCTCAGTTCTACTGGTGTTGCACATTTCCCACCTCCACCCACATCCGCCCACTAGTTCTGGCCCCAAATTGCTCCTGATCTTGCCCTGCCTGTTGGCCAGAACAGACTGGCAAAGGATCATTCCTCAGGACAGCCAGAGCTTGTATATCAGGCTGGAATGATGTCAGAAGAAATGCAATTATCTGCACATCATTGGTAGACTGGAATCCATGTTAGCAGGAAGAAAAGGCTAGTCCCTCCATCCTTGTATTAAAAGGCTTAGGGTATGGAGGTCAACACACCTGCTGGGTGGGTCAGAGCTCTGAACACATAAGCATCATGTATGAGGATGCTGTTTCTTCCTTGGGCAAAGGAGAACAAGGACTGGACAGTTTTGAATGACTGTCAGTCCACCCTCCATTTAAAGAGTCAGTCCAGGACTTCCCTGACAGTCTAGTGGTTAACACTCTGTATTTCCAATGCAGAAATTGGGTTCAACGCCTGGTGGGGGAACTAAGATCGTACATGCCTTGGGGCATGGCCAAAAAAATTTATAATAATAATAATTAATAAATAAAGAATCAGTCCAGGGGTAATTAGTGAGAACATGCTGTGTTCAAGGAGTGCCTCTGTGGTGGCTCAGTGGTAGGGAATCCACCTGCAATGCAGGAAGCTTGGGTTCAATCCCTGGATCAGGAAGATCCCCTGGAGAAGGAATTGCAGCCCACTCCGGGATTCTTGTCTGGGAAATCCCATGGAGAGAGGAGCCTGGCAGGTCACAAAGAGTCCGACATGACTGAGCAACTGAACATGTAAGCACCCTATGTTCAAAGCCTTCTGCTATGGGGAAGGGGGGATGTAGACAATTCTGTCAAAGAGTGTATGATCCAGCAGAAGATTAAAAATATACATAAAGAGAAAATGTCCTGGTTGTCCAGTGAAGCGCTAGGACTCTGTACTTTCACTGCCAAGGTCAGTTTGATCCTTAATCAGGGAACTAAGATCCTACAATCTACCCCCAACAAAGGGAAAAAGTGTTTGTGTGTGTGTGTGTGTGTGTGTGTACAGACACACACACATAAACATAGAACAAGAATTTACGTGGTAAAAGCTTGACCTCTGGAATCAGAGAAACTAGAACTCAGATTTCTGCTCTTTCTAATAAGTGGTACTGTACCACTTGGAAATCTATAAATGACAAAAACATAAAAACAAAAAACCCACAGACATATATCATATATTATGTAAAGTTTAACTTAAAATAGATCATAGATCAAAATGTAAAAATCTAAGCCTAGAAAATTTTCTGGATGAAAACATTAGAGAAATATTTTGTGACTTTTCTTAGAACAACAAAGTAAGACTCATAAAAGAAAAAATGAATAAGTTGGAATTAATCAAACGTAAAAATTCTTTTTGAAAAACATCACATAAAAAAGCAACCACAGACTGAAATATTTGCAAAGCACATTTTGGATAAAGGACTTTTATCTGATGCTGAAGCTCCAATACTTTGGCCAGCTGATGCAAAAAGCCGACTCACTGGTAAAGACCCTGATGCAGGGAAAGACTGAAAGCAGAAGAACAGGGTGACAGAGGATGAGATGGTTGGATGGCATCACCAATTCAATGGACATAAACTTGAGCAAACTCTGGGAGATGGTGAGGGACAGGGAGGCCTGGAATGCTGCAGTCCATGGGGTCGAGAAGAGCTGGACATGACTTGGCAACTAAACAACAACAACATCCAGAATATATATTCAGATGTCTTAAAATTCAGTAATAGGATGACAGCTCAATGTTTTAAATGAGCAAGATATTGAACAGAGCACATGAAAAGATATTCAATATAACTAGTCATTAGAGAATTGCAAATGAAAACCACAATGAGATACCTCTAGACACCTAGCAGAATGACTTTGAAAAATAAACCAAGAAAAAATAATTAGCAATACTAGTGCTGGCAAGTCTGTGGAGCAAAGAAAACTCTCACACATTACTTATCAGATTGCAAGATGATACAGCCACTACTGAAAATCATTTTGGTAATTTCTTATACAATTAAAAACACACTTACCCCTATGGCACAGCAAGCCCACCCCTGGGTATTCACCTAAGTGAAATGAAAATTTATATTCACACAACCCCTGTCCATGAATGTGTAAGTGGTTTTGTTCATAATCAACAGAAACTGGGAAATAACTGAGCATGCTTCAACTGGTTAACGAGTAAACTGTGGTATATCCATACAATAGAACACCACTTGGCAATAAAAAGGAAAAACCTGCTGATAATAACCACAGTAACATGATGAATCACAAATGCTTTACAAAATTCAAATGCTAAATGAAAGAAGCTAGCCTCAACAGGCTACAGGCTATATGATTCCACTTACGTGACAATCTGAAAAAGGCCAAACTGTAAAGGACAAAGATTAGATCAGTGTTTCCCAGACCCTGGGAGTATGGGAAGGGGCTGATGACTGCAGGGCATGGAGGAATTCTTTGGGAGTGATGTGTCCTGCCTGACTCTTAGCAACCCCATGGACTGTAGTCTGCTAGATCCCACTGTCCATGGGATTCTCCAGGCAAGAACACTAGGACAGTTTGCCGTGTCCTCCTCCAGGGGATCTTCCAACCCAGGGATCGAACCATGTCTCTTGCATCTCCTGCATTGTCAGAGGGATTCTGTTACCGCTGCGCCATATGGGAAGCCTCTTGGGGGTGATGTGACTGTTCCCTATTTTGATTGTGATGGTGGTTACAGGACTGTAACACAGCACTGTGCAGAAAAGTGAAAGGTACGAAATTTACCATATACAAATTATACCTCCCTAAGCCTGACTTGGAAGAAAAAGAAGTAATATTAAAGGCAGTACTCACTTGTCAAAAACTATAAAGGTGATACTAAAATAAAATAGAAGTCCACTGTGGCACTTAAGCTGAGTAAGTGATTTGGGGCAAGTTTCTTATATACCCTTATAAATATCTATTTCTTCATCTTTAAAATGAGAAGAAATAGTAGTAGCACTACATAGAAAATATATTCTAAGAATTAACTGACTCATGAGATAAAATTTTCTAGTTTATTCACCATTTATTCTGTACCAGGCTTTGGATGTGGATTATCTAAGTCAATTCTGAAAACCTCCGGAGATTAAGGGTTTCTCTGGTAGCTCAGCTGGTGAAGAATTGGCCTACAACACAGGAGACGCTGATTGGATCCCTGGGTCAGGAAATTCCCCTGGAGAAGGGATGGGCTACCCAGTCCAGTGTTCTTGGGTTTCCCTGGTGGCTCAGGCAGTAAAGAATCCACACTTTCAGGAGATAAATTGTATTATTAGCACGCTGAGAACAGTGTCTGTCATATAGGGAGTGTTCCATAGGGTTAATTCTGTTTTATTTTGTTTTACTTTGCATGGAGAAGGTTTTCTTTTCAGGCACTGTGCTAAGCACTAAGAATAACAAATGAAAAAATAATGGAGCCCCTGCCCTCAGGGAGCTCACAGTGAAGAGACAATGAAGCAAATTAATAACTAAAATGCTGGGTGGTGTTTCCTAAAATTGCTGTGCTGATCATTTCATAATGTATTTTTAAGATCTCTGTGTTGTACACCTGAAACTAACATAATATTATATACATCAACTGTACTTCAATCTTTTAAAAAAGACAGTCTTTAAAAAGTAGTAAAGTAAAATGAAATGCAGTGTGTTAGGTGCTGTGAGAGAGGGATTTGCAGGGTATTTCTCTGGAATCATGGAGGAGAGGAAGGAGGCTCTTGCTGGGGAAATGGTAGTCCTGCCAAAAAAAAAAAAAAAATCTTCCTGAAGGAGGTTGAATTTGATGATGTCCTGAAGGACAGCTTAAGTGTCAGTAGAGAGAGATCCAGTGAGGTGCAGAGTGGCTGAGGAGTGACACGCTTTATATTTTGTTGTTGTTGTTGTTTTGTTTTGTTTTCTGCTTTTTGGCTCTACTGCAGCATGCTGGATCTTAGTTCCCCCATCAGGGATCAAACTCACACCTCCTGCAGAGGAAGCATGATATCTTAGACACCAAACCACCAAGGAAGTCCCAAGAGACACGCTTTAAATGATAACCAGAACTCCTCCTCCCCACTCCCCACCAAAAAAAAAAAAAAACAAGGTCATGGGAATTAGTGGCAAATAAAGGAGACACCATTTTAGCCAAACCCCAAATCTGGACTTAGATATTACAGGGAAATTCCATGAGCAGAAGCTGGATAGAAGCTCATGTAAGCTGACATGACCCTGTGATTCTAATATACCCTTCTACTGTCCAGATCTTTGGGAAAGAGCTTCAGTCACCTCTATCCTCATCCTAGTGTCTTAGATTCCCTCTGACAGAGAAAATCCATCTTTAACTCCCAATTTAAAACCCCTTGGCTGCAACTTATCTTCATGCTTGTTTGTGAAGGCATGTGGAGGATGGTTCAAGAATAACTTAGCCTGTTCATTTTTTCCCTCCTATTTGAGGTATGGTACGTGTTTCCCAATGTCCTGTGATTCTCCAGGCTTGGTATTTAAATACAACTAACACTCTTCTGGGTGTAAAATTCCACTGCGAAACTATTCAAAAGATTTCTGGCAAAGAAGAGGAGTAGAGGGTGGAAGTCAAGGGAGAACACTGAATGAAGTGGCTCTTTGTGTATATAAATATACAAACCTGTGTCGAGACTGTTTATACTTCTACTATCCCCACAGCCACTCAACAGGTGGCACCAGCTCAGCGACATTTGTGGAGCAGATGGGATATCATTTTAATGTTGCTTTTAATTGACAAGGGCCTCGGTGACTGTGTGCGTGCGGCTACATGCCCGGCGTAGGGTGGGCAGTGGAATTAGAAATTGCTACCTGCTCCTTCTGGCCAAGAACCTGGAGCTGTAATTGTGTCAACTGGCTAGAACACATTGTGTTAACTCGTCATCAAAGGTCTTATTTTGCTGATTTTATTTCCCTTAACTTGCCAGTCCTTCCCTCCCCCTTGCATAGTTCTGAATTTTGGGCAACTTGAACAAGGAAAGCTTGTTCGTCTGAAAATTACCTTTAGCACGAGCTCTGTTTTCCTGTCCAACTTTTCCTAAGCAATTCAGGTTGCATTAAATTTATACCAGAAATGAGCTGGTGCTTCTCAGAAGTGGTCCAAAGAGGAAGCAAATAGGGCTGGGAAGTTGCTCAAGCGGTCCTCAGCGCTTACAAGGTATTCTAATCAGAAGGATAAATAACACGGATTTGGAAATCCTGTCCCCGAGCAGCCATAATTTTTACAATTCTCACTTCCTAAGCCATATGGTGAGTGGAGGCAGCCCCACTGCCTGTAGTGAACCCATATGATGTTAGGACTACGGCCACATGTACTTCATTCGGCATCCATGAGGACCTCGCCCACTCATTAGAATACTTTTGTTTATACAAAATAAAGCAGAAAGCACTTACTGGATCAGTTTAGGAACGGTCTTTTAAATTGTATGGGTTCCCTTCAATCATTCATTCTTCTTAGAAGAAAACAAATTCCAATTATTAATCATATCCTATTAGATCAGCCTGGAAAACAATTTATATGGTAATGAGGAATTTACAGAGCTGGCTGAGTGTATTATTTTGTGCCCGAATCTAGGGGTTATTTCTCAGACATTTGTGGTCATTTCCCTCTAATCAGTGGCATACGTTTTCCTTTTAGACCCTTGAACCACTTTTGGAAATCGAGGCCATCTATTTTCCTTCTCTCTTCTCCACCCAACATCATTACTTGTTTTCTTTGTTTAGTCGCTAAATCATGTCTGACTCTTTTGTGACCCCCATGGTCTGTAGCCTGCCAGCCTCCTATGTCAATAGGATTTCCGTGGCAAGAATACTGAAGTGGGTTCAGTTCAGTTCAGTTGCTCAGTCGTGTCTGACTCTGCAACCCCATGAACCGCAGCATGCCAGGCCTCCCTGTCCATCACCAACTCCCAGAGTCTACCCAAACCCATGTCCATCGAGTCAGTGATGCCATCTAACCATCTCATCCTCTGTCGTCCCCTTCTCCTCCTGCCACCAACCCCTCCCAGCATCAGGGTCTTTTCCAAAGAGTCAACTCTTCGCATGAGGTTTCAAAAGTATTGGAGTTTCAGCTTCAATATCAGTCCTTCCAATGAACACCCAGGACTGATCTCCTTTAGGATGGACTGGTTGGATCTCCTTGCAGTCCAAGGGACTCGCAAGAGTCTTCTCCAACACCACAGTTCAAAAGCATCAATTTTTCGGCGCTCAGCTTTCTTCACAGTCCAACTCTCACCTCCATACATGAGTACTGGAAAAACCATAGCCTCGACTAGACGGACCTTTGTTGGCAAAGTAATGTCTCTGCTTTTTAATATGGTCATAGCTTTCCTTCCAAGGAGTAAGTGTCTTTTAATTTCATGGCTGAAATCACCATCTGCAGTGATTTTGGAGCCCAAAAAAATAAAGTCTGACACTGTTTCCACTGTTTCCCCATCTATTTCCCATGAAGTGATGGGACCAGATGCCATGATCTTCATTTTCTGAATGTTGAGCTTTTTTTTTTTTTTTTTTTGACTGTTGAGCTTTTAGCCATCTTTTTCACTCCCCTCCTTCACTTTCATCAAGAGGTTTTTTAGTTCTTCTTTGCTTTCTGCCATAAGGGTGGTGTTGTCTGCATATCTGAGGTTATTGATATTTCTCCCGGCAATCTTGATTCCAGCTTGTACTTCTTCCAGCCCAGCATTTTTCATTATGTATTCCGCATAAAAAGTTAAATAAGCAGGGTGACAATATACAGCCTTGACGTACTCCTTTCCTATTTGGAACCAGTCTGTTGTTCCATGTCCAGTTCTAACTGTTGCTTCCTGACCTGCATACAGGTTTCTCAAGAGGCAGGTCAGGTGGCCTGGTATTCCCATCTCTTTCAGAATTTTCCAGTTTATTGTGATCCACACAGTCAAAGGCTTTGGCATAGTCAATAAAGCAGAAGTAGATGTTTTTTCTGAAACTCTCTTGCTTTTTCGATGATCCAGTGGATGTTGGCAATTTGATCTCTGGTTCCTCTGCCTTTTCTAAAACTAGCTTGAACATCTGGAAGTTCACAGTTCACGTATTGCTGAAGCCTGGCTTGGAGAATTTTGAGCATTACATTACTAGCGTCTGAGATGAGTACAATTGTGCGGTAGTTTGATCATTCTTTGGCATTGCCTTTCTTTGGGATTGGAACGAAAATTGACCTTTTCCAGTCCTGTGGCCACTGCTGAGTTTTCCAAATTAGCTTGCATATTGAGTGCAGCACTTTCACAGCATCATCTTTCAGGATGTGAAATAGCTCAACTGTAATTCTATCACCTCCACTAGCTTTGTTCATGGTGATGCTTTCTAAGGCCCACTTGACTTCACATTCCAGGATGTCTGGCTCTGGGTGACTGATCACACCATCGTGATTATCTGGGTCATGAAGATCTTTTTTGTACAGTTCTTCTGTGTATTCTTGCCACCTCTTCTTAATATCTTCTGCTTCTGTTAGGTCCATACCATTTTTGTCCTTTATCAAGCCCATCTTTGCATGAAATGTTCTCTTAGTATCTCTAATTTTCTTGAAGAGATCTCTAGTCTTTCCCATTCTATTGTTTTCCTCTGTTTCTTTGCATTGATCGCTGAGGAAGGCTTTTTTATCTCTTCTTGCTATTCTTTGGAACTCTGCATTCAGATGGGAATATCTTTCCTTTTCTCCTTTGCTTTTTGCTTCTCTTCTTTTCACAGCTATTTGTAAGGCCTCCTCAGACAGCCATTTTGCATTTTGGCATTTCTTTTCCATGGGGATGGTCTTGATCCCTGTCTCCTGTACAATGTCACGAACCTCCATCCATAGTTCATTAGGCACTCTGTCCATCAGATCTAGCCCCTTAAATCTATTTCTCACTTCCACTGTATAGTCATAAGGGATTTGATTTAGGTCATATCTGAATGGTCTAGTGGTTTTCCCTACTTTCTTCAATTTAAGTCTGAATTTGGCAATAGGGAATTCATGATCTGAGCCACAGTCAGCTCCCAGTCTTGTTTTTGCTGACTGTATAGAGCTTCTCCATCTTTGGCAGCAAAGAATATAATCAATCTGATTTTGGTGTTGACCAACTGGTGATGTCCATGTGTAGAGTCTTCTCTTGTGTTGTTGGAAGAGGATGTTTGCTATGACTAGTGCGTTCTCTTGGCAAAACTCTATTAGCTTTTGCCCTGCTTCATTTTGTACTCCAAGGCCAGATTTGCCTGTTACTCCAGGTGTTTCTTGACTTCCTACTTTTGCATTCCAGTCCTCTATAATGAAAAGGACATCTTTTTTGGGTGTTAGTTCTAGAAGGTCTTGTAGGTCTTCATAGAACCATTCAACTTCAGCTTCTTCAGTGTTACCGATTGGGGCATAGGCTTGGATTACCGTGATATTGAATGGTTTACCTTGGAAATGAACAGAGATCATTCTGTCATTTTTGAGATTGCATCCAAGTACTACATTAGATGGTCATGGTGGAGTCATGGTGGAGAGGTCTGACAGAATGTGGTCCACTGGAGAAGGGAATGGCAAACCACTTCAGTATTCTTGCCTTGAGAACCCCATGAACAGTATGAAAAGGCAGAAAGATAGGACACTGAAAGATGAACTCCCCCAGGTCGGTAGGTGCCCAATATGCTACTGGAGATCAGTGGAGAAATAACTCCAGAAAGAATGAAGGGATGGAGCCAAAGCAAAAACAATACCCAGTTGTGGATGTGACTGGTGATAGAAGCAAGGTCCAATGCTGTAAAGAGCAATATTGCATAAGAACCTGGGATGTTAGGTCCATGAATCAAGGCAAATTGGAAGTGGTCAAACAGGAGATGGCAAGAGTGAACATCAACATTCTAGGAATCAGCGAACTAAAATGGACTGGAATGGATGAATTTAACTCAGATGACCATTATGTCTACTATTGTGGGAAGGAATCCCTTAGAAGAAATGGAGTAGCCATCATAGTCAACCAAAGAGTCCAAAATGCAGTACTTGGGCTGGAGTGGGTAGCCATTTCCTTTTCCAGGGGATCTTCCTGACTCAGGAATCAAACCCACGTCTCCTGCACTGGCAGGCATATTTTTTACCACTGAGCCACCAGGGAAGCCTATTGTGTCCTTAGCTCAAGAGGAGGGAAGTGAAGATAGAATAACTTAATCTCTCCTGAGCCCCAAGTCTACTAATGGAAAAGCATATAGGTGGTTTTCTAAAAGCAGCTAATGATCTGCAAATATTCAAGGGATTCTGTGGGCTACTATTTATCATTAGTATTGAACAGAGTTGAAATACAGTTTTAATGACCACTATTCTCATTTATTCAGTGCTTCCTTTAAGCCAAGCAGATATTGTATTGACTGCTTTTCCACATAATAATAATAAAAGTAGCTAATATATTTTATTGGTCATTTACTATGTGCCACCCATAGCATCACATTCTTTGCAATGTATCTCATTTGTTCTTCTCATCAACACTATATCACAGACTCTTTCATTAACTTGATTTTATAATTGAAGAAGGTGAGGCTTAGAGAATACTTCTTTCTTTCTTTCTTTTTTTTTTTTCAAAGAATACTTCTTAAAGGTTGAGCTTGAGTAGTCAAAGTCTTTGTGCTCAGCCACCATCTTAGATCCTTTGATGAATCCTTAAATGGACAGATTTGGTTGATTTGTTTCTGATGCAAGTTACCCCAGTGATTAATCAGTGTTATATAAATTCAAAATATTTTAAGTTTGAAAGATTTTCTTACCTTGGTTGTAGGAGCTTTCTTAGCCTCTCAAAAATCTCAGAATAAGAATAGCCGGCCACACCCCTAAACATCTCTGCCTCGAGAATCCTTGTTCTGTGGTCCCACAGACTCTTCCCCACTCATAGCTCGGAAAATAGTCATCCTTCTGTTCCCTGACTTCCCGGCATATCAATGTTTTCAAACTAGAGTCAAAACAGAGTCTGAACATTACTGCTGCCTAGCTTGACTTAAAACTTTCATTATTTTTCCAAGGGATTTACTTAAAATACACTACTACTAGAGTCAGATCCCTGTGTTTACTATTTAATGTCAAGTTTTCCTCTTATTTTACATTTTACCAGTTGGAAACAGCTTCTACGGTCTTCCCTCTGTTTCTCCCCTTTTTGATGAGAGAGACTGACTGGAAAGCAACCAGCATCCCCAGCAGAGGTGATGGGAGGGGGCAGGCTGGTCTCTTTATTTTTAATTCAGTGACTCTGAAGGGAGCCGCTCTGTAGCTGTTTTCAGTCTAGACAGGATATGATGATAATAGCACAAATAAAAGTCCATGTATTCCAGCCAGGGACAAATTAAGTGGGTGCAGGGCATAGATATGTCATGCAGTTAGTGACACGGAACAGCACACAACCCACTTCGGGGCATGGTGCCCAGATTAATTGGCTTGCCCAGGATGCATCTATGATGAGAAGAAAGCTCTCAGAAAATGCTGGACCGTGTGTATCTGAACTCTCCGTTTTTCTCCTCATAGGCCCTGAAAGTTAGACATTTTATTTTATAGACCAGGAAAGTGAGCGGCATTTAACACCATGGTTTTATGAAATGTTTTGCTGGTTTTCCCTCATGAGTCACAGGTATTTCCAGGAGAAACCAGCCACTATATGTTGAGATGATGCAAGGAATATTTATTATTGCTTTACTGAGATGGCCAAGCTCTGGCACAGTCAGGGTTTCTAGAATGATGGGAAGAGGGGTGTATCCTGAGACTATGTATGTGTGAATGATCAAAATGAGGCTTTTTATGTCACATGAGCTACTGAAGTAGAACCCCTGAGATTGCTATGCTTAAAAATACTGTCATCTGTGCCTTGAGGAGTGTAACGGTGATCAGACATGGCACCTGGCTGCCTGTGCCTCACTCTGAATCAGCTGGAAGGGAAGGAATCAGGAGAAATAGCAAGGGCACAGAGCAACTTCAAAAACAGTGTTTCTCTGTGGAAAAACTCAAGATGAATAGTAAAGAAGGTAGACTCTGTATCCAAGAAAAATCAAGGGTGAAATTGCTTGTGTTGCTGACCAAAGGTTAAATATGTCTTTTGGAATCAGATGAACCATTCCAGTGGGTTCCATGGAACCTGGGCACGCACGAGCCAGTGATAAAATTCAGCCCAATAAAGAGCTCTTGTTAATCTGCGACACCATGTTTACAATCAAACCTGCAAAACCAGGAAAGTTAAACACTATGGATGGATCAAAAGAGATGGTTCCTGAATATTTGTTATTATTAAGGAGATTTAAGGAAATATCAAGAAAACCTTTTAAAATTTGACTCCCAGCAGCTCCTGTTTGCTTTTTTTTTTTTTTTTTTTGTGGATGCTGGGTCACTTCAGGTTCCATTCCTTAAAAATTTGCCATAGTGCACTCCTGTTGCTCTTTGGAAAAGCTACAACATGTAAAGTTTTTGCAGCATGTTCCACTGTCCAACAGTGAGGCATTCAAGAATGATCAGAAGTAATTGAAGGAGACGAGGTTTTTGAAAAGAACTCTTTGTCTCTCAGCTTCAGGAACTCAATCTTTCCAGTTCTTGCAGTTATTTACATGGAGAATCTCGAAGTCTAGGATTTTTGAGAGAGTGTTGAGAATTCCTAACCAAACAGCACACCAGAGACTGTGTGGTTTAAAGCACCAGTATCTGGTGCTTCAATGTCTTCACTCATTCACTGAGATATGCATTCATTCATCACTGAGGTATGCATTCATTCATTCAAGTCTGTCTGGCATTGAACTTGGTTCCATGAAGGCTTGAATCTGGAAGTGAAAATGTAGCAGGCATATCCTGGAAGGTGATGAAGAGATAGCATTACACAATGTGTTATCTATAGGACTGAATCTATACACAATAAACACTTAATAAATGATTAACCTCCATTAACTTTAACTGTGATCATCATTAAAAAACAATGACAAACATAGAAAAATTGTCAGTGATAATTTAATTCAATATCCTGACATCCTAATACATTGACAGCTTTCATTTCACTTGGTTTATTTATTTGCTCAAAAGATATTTACTGAGCTTCTACTAGAATGCAAACACTGACATATTGGTAGAGTCTCATCTCATGTTTGTACATCTGCACTCTTTATTTCCCAGAGTTAAATTTTTCATACGGAGGGTATTTTTTCATGCTGTTACATGTTCTTTATACTGACATTTTTTTAATGCTGATATTTTAATCAGCAAATATTACTCCTTCAACATCATTATTTATATGACCATTTTTCTCTTGTGAAATGTGAAGCTTCTTTCTAAATTTTAACTGTTATTTAAAAAATGCAATAATTAGCTGAGCACAGAGCTTCTCATTCCTTTCTGACAATTTTCCAGGATAAATTCCCAGGAATCTAAATACTGGATCAGAAGATTGAATGTTTTTTTGGATTTTGATGCATCCTGCCAAATTTCTGAATCTTGTAGCCATTTACATTTATAATTTTGTTTATATCAATCACATTCCATTGCCACCTTCATGAAGATACTGCTTGATTTCTAGATGCAGAATTGAGGCACACTCTGCTCTCATCAAGATTGCATGCATCAACCATTTCTTATAAGGGGTGTCTTCCAGACAGCTTGACCCACCTATTATATAAATTCCTTCCACTAAGCAGGAAAGCCATTTTCCTCCTCCCCAGACTTCTAGCCTCTCTTTACTTCCTTATTCCCTAAGACAATCCCTATATCAAACCATTCACTCATAGTCATATGGAATGTTAGAAATGGAAAGACCTCAAGTATCTTTTTTTATCCCCTTCATTTTAGAGTTAAGGACTCTAGAACTAGGGAGATGGTGAATTACTTCAGATTGCAGAGTTGGTGGGGAGGTTTAGGACGCGACCCTCTGTGTGAAGCTGTTTGGTACTGCTGCTAGGAAATGTAAGGGGGTGGCCCATATAATAATACTGGAAAGAAAAAGAAAGGATCATTATGGACTTTGGGCATGTACAACCTGCACATGAGTGAAGTGTTCCAAATTTTACTCGCTCCCTGACATGCCCATGGCTCTTCATATATGTACTCTGTTACTGCAGGCAGTGGCATTGCCAATTAAGCCCTGAGACCCTCAGTGGTACATGGTGCACTTGGCAAGTAAAATGAAGCTTGTTGCTGTTGTTATTTCATCGTTAAGTTTTGTGTGACTCTTGCCACCCCATGGACTGTAGTCTGCCAGGCTCCTCTGTCCATGGAATTTTCCAGGAAAGCATATTAGAGTAGGTTGCCTCCTCCAAGGGATCTTCCCAACCCAGGGATGGAACCTGCATCTCTTGCATTGGCAGGCGGATTCTTTACACTGAGCCACCAGAGAAGCCCAAAGTGAAGATTACCATCCCCTAAAGGAAATCAGGAAGCATTAAAATACAAAGGATGCCCTCTCCCAGAGCCTTAAGACTAACCTTAGTTGACAGCAGACAAGGCGCACTGTGACTGACCACCTTGTTCTCTGAGCTTTGGATCTAGTCGTTCCGTCATTAGCACTTTTTAAAACAGCTAGCTTCAAGTTTCTCTGACACATAATGTTATTGTATGCCTTTGTGCTTTTTGTTCCTGTTGTTCTCTGAAACCAGCTTAGCCTCCATCTGACTGGTTAAGTCCAACCTTTCCTTCAAGACTATTTTAACTCAGATGAAACCGCTTATAGGAAGGTTCCCATGATGCCTCTAGGCTGCCATGTCCCTCCACTGTCTCAGATCATAAATGACCTGTGGATTCTTTTGTCTGACTGCGTTGAGAATATTTATGTGTCTGTTTCCTTCAGTAGACTAAGTTCATCAAGATCTGAATCTGTGACTTTTCATACTTCCCAACCCTTAGTACTGAATCTGTTATTTAGTCACTGTCATGTTTGACTCTTTCTGACCCCTTGGACTGTAGCCTGCCAGACTCCTCTGTCCAGGGGATTTTCCAGGCAAGAATACTGGAGTGGGTTGCCATTTCCTTCTCCAGGGGATCTTCCTGACCTCAAGATCTAACCTGCATCTCTTGCATGGCAGGCAGATTCTTTACCACTGAGCCACTTGCGAAGCCCTTAGTACAGGATAGACACTCAGTAAACACTTATTGAACTGAAATATCTGAAATGTATGAATGAGGATTTGTGAAAATCCTAAAATTCATTGAAGATAATCTGGGTCTGGCATTGGTAAAATGTGACTGGAATGCGATCCTTTCTTAGAATGCTTACATCTGATCAACTATATTGTATTACTGAGTAGGAAACATGTGTTAACAGGAAAGGGGTAGTCTGTTCAGCGCTGTATGAGAGAAACCTGCCAACAATAATTTCTCAAAAAGGTAAATTATTATTATCATCACCATCATCTCCTCTGAGATCTTATTCTAGTACTATCTTCTCTTAAGGGCTTCCCTTGTGGCTCAGCTGGTAAAGAATCTGCCTGCAATGTGGGAGACCTAGGTTCGATCCCTGGGTTGGGAAGATCCCCTGGAAAAGGGAAAGGCTACCCACTCCAGTATTCTGGCCTGGAGAATTCCACGGACTGTACAGTCTATTGGGTTGAAAAGAGTCAGACAAGACTGAGCGACTTTCACTTCACTTCACTTCACCTTCTCTTAAATTTCCAATCTCTTCTCCTTTACTATTCCTTTTCTGCTGGCTTTAAAAATTGGCTCAAATCTTTCACATGCTTAAAAACATTTCTTCAAACCTTGTGATCCCTTCTATCATCTTTCTTCACCCATTTTTCTCCCATCATTTCCTCACTCCTCTGCAATCTTGTTTTTGCTCCTTCCACTAGGATGAAATTGCACTGGCAAGTAGAGTTACCAGTGACCCCCAGAATGAGTGCTCAGTTGATATGCTTCCTGTTGACTTTTCCATAATGTTAGACATTGCTAATGTTAGACACTGATCCTACCCTCCTTCCTATAATCCTCAGCTCCCTTGACATCATGCCATCATGATTCTCTACCCCTGGGACTGCTCTCACTCAGACATTATGTCATGACCCCATCTTGTTCTCTCTCTCTTTTTAAAAATTTTATTAATTTACTTATTTGGCTGCACCAGCTCTTAGTTGCGGCACATGGGATCTAGTTCCCTGACCAGAGACTGAGCCTGGGTCCCCTGCATTGGGAGCATCCAGTCTTAGTCACTGACTACCAGGGAGGTCCCCATGTTGCTCTCTTGAATGCTGGTGTTCCCCAAGTTCTGTCTTTCTCGGTTTTACAATCTCGTTTACACCAATGGATTTCATTCTTTGCTACTCATCAAAACAACCTATACCCTTTCAGAAAATAAGGACACCTGAGAAAAAGGAACATTTGTGAACTGTAGATGAGAATATAAATCATGCACTCACTATGGAAAACAGTATGAAGTTTCCTCAAAAAGTTAAACATAGGACTACCATATGATCCAGCAATTCTGCTTCTGGGTATATATTCAAAGGGAATGAAAAAGAATCTCAAAGAAATAGCTGCACTCCTGTGTTCCTTGAAGTATTATTCACAATAAGCAAGATATGGAAACAACCAAATCATCAGTAGATGAATGGATAAAGATGTGTTTTATATATATATGTATATCCAATATTATTCAGCCATGGGAAGGAAGGAAATCCTACCATTTGTGACAATATGGATGAACTTTGAGAGCCTTATACTAATTGAAAGAAGTCAGACAGAGAAAAATGAATACCGTATGATACCACTTATGTGCATGTTTGTGCTAAGTCGCTTCTGTCATATCCGACTCTTTGTGACTCCATGGACTGTAACTCACCAGTCTCCTCTATCCATGGGATTCTCCAGGCAAGAATACTGTAGTGGCTTACCATGCCCTCCCTCCAGGGGATCTTTCCCACCCAGGGATCAAACCTGTGTCTCCTGTGACTACTGCATTGCAGGTGATTCTTTACCACTGAGCCACCAGGGAAGCCATGATACCACTTACATGTGAAATCAAAAAGAGGAGAACTCATAGAAGCAGAGAGTAGAATGGTGGTTCCCAGGGGCTAGGAGTGGAAGAACTGGGAAGATATTGACCATTGGGTACAAACTTCCAGTTATTAAGTTCTGGGAATCCAATACCCAGCATGGTGATTAATGTTTTATAGTACTGTATTACATACACCAGAGAAACCTGGAATATACTACTGTATACTTGAAAGTTACTAAGAGAGTAGATCTTATAGTTCTCACCACAAAAAAGATGGTAATTATCTGATATGACTGGTCATAAAGGTGTTAGCTGACAGCATGGTGGTAACCATTTTGCAATATATGAGTGTAACAAATGAACACGTTGTGCACCTTAAACTTACACAATAAGTCAATTATATCTCAACAAAGCTGGAGGGAGAAAGCAGGAGTATTTCAGGAAAAATGAACAGACTGAACCAAACCTAGAAACATAAAATAGGAAATTCAGAATATGGGACAAAGTAGATAAGAGCCTTCCAGAATAACTCTATGTTGGATCACAACAGAAAATCAAGCTGGAAAGCCGTGTGGGATCAGGCAGGAACATGAGTTAAGTGTCCCCATTGTTAATCCTGTTAGCCTCTTGCTTAAAGTAGTAGTATGACTTGAAAAGTTGTGTTTTCTCAATTTGCACCCTCTTCTAGACTCGATATTGCCATTAATTATAAATTAAATGGGACAATTTAACAAATTAATTTCAACAAAATAAGGATTTTACACTCCTGATTAGATGCTCCTGAGAATCAGGGTTATCTTTTTGCAATATCTAATATGATGTCATATGTAACCAGAACTCAATCAATATTTATTGCCTGATGAATAAATGAATGAAGGACCAAAATCACTCTAATTTGAACACATAGAAAAGATTAGTCGAAATTGTGGAATATTATCAAAGAATACCAAAAGTATCATACATCTGGGTGACTTATTTAGAAGAATTACACATGAAATGTACTATGGCACTTCTGAGTGCCAGCATGTTCAGTCACTTCAGTCTTGTCTGACTCTTTGCGACCCCATAGACTGTAGCCCGCCAGGCTTCTCAGTCCATGGGATTCTCCAGGAAAGAATACTGGAGTAGGTTGCATGCCCTCCTCCAGGGGATCTTCCCAACCCAGGGACTGAACCCATGTCTCCTGCATTGCAGGTGGATTCTTTATCACTGAGCCACCAGGGAAGCCCTTATGGTACTTTGAATCAGCTTTAAAAGACTGGTTTTTATATGTTGATTAAGCATTCTTTGTTTCTCTCCTTTTTTAATACTGATTTTTGTTTTTTTGGTTCGGCCAAGCAGCATGTGAGATCATAGTTCCCCCACCAAGGATTGAACCCATGCCTCCTGCATTGAAAGCATAGTCCTAACCACTGGGCCACCAGGAAAGTCCCACTTTCTCTTTTTAACTTTTTATTCTGTTAATTTAGTTAGTAAACTTTCCCCCTACTTCCACTCCTCATAGTACAAAAGCAAATCTGGGCCAGCTGGGGATGAGCCATCATGAATTGTAATTAGTCTTTTTAAAGTAGATTTATTTATGAAAGTAGGATTGAATGACTGATTAGTCCCTTTGCAATCACAAATCCCTAGCCTCTTAATTTTACCTTTCAGTAGCTATTACAGAAAGAAATAAAATTTTCAGACAGGTATTTTACTGTTTTAATTTTTTTGTCTTAATCACTAAAGAGTAACTTTTTGGGGGAAAAATTTTGGGAAGTCCCTGGTAGTCCACTGGTTAGGACTTGGCACTTTAACTGCCATGGCCCTGGGTTCAGTCCTTGGTCAGGGAACTAAGATCCTGCAAGCCTCACAGCATGGCTTAGGGAAAAAAAAAGAAAAGAAAAAAAATTGTATTTTTCATCTCTTTTCCTTTCATGTGTGTTCCATTTAGACCAGGAAATTGACATTTCAGCCCAGAAGACTTAGGCCAGATGTTAGTTCACTGGCTGAAAGATGGATTTCCTGCCCCAATAGGTGACCTCTGAAAGCAAAATAGGCTTTTTCTTAATGGATAGACTGTCCAAATGACCTCATTTCTAGAACAAGGGGCCTTTGTTGTGTCTCTTTGCAATTGGAATCAACATCATCTGATTTTTGAGAGCATTCATTAGATAAAGAGAAGCTAGAACCTAGTTGTTTCATTCGTAAGGCATAGGAAAAATTTATGCCTAGGCAATCCATTTATGTGTTCCTTTAAAAATATTTGTGTTCCTTGAGAGGGAAATGGTGCTAAAATCTAGTGCCTGCTTACCCATATTAATATTTCTCTTAGATTTCAAGCCTCATTCCAGCCAGCCCTCACCCACAGGAACAGAGCATGTAACGTGCTTCCCAAGACAGGGAATCGTTTCACTAAACTTGACCAAAGCACTATTTAAAGAAGTAGCCGTGACACCACTGTCCTGTCACTCAACCTTCTATCTCTGTATGTGAGAAGCTCATTGAGACATTCTCATGGCGCCACCTCTTTTGATGACTTCTTCACCAAGTTCATTTATTTTTATCTTCAATTGTATAAGGCAGCTCAGGAAAAAAAAAAACTGAGATAACTGGGCCTTTGTGTATGCGTGTGCACGCATGCGCATGTGCCTCTGTGTGTCACAGGAAATGCAGTTTGAAAGAAAGTACCCAGAAGAGGAAAATGGCTCTGAATGACTGAGGGGAGACTGAAAAACTCGCTATACATGGAAAGGAAAGGAGTTAGACTGTGTGAGAAGGAAGCTATGCTTCTGAGATTCTAAAATGATAGAATTTTACAGCTAAAGGGAAAGTTAAGACATTTTTTTCTCCTTCTCTTTGTCCCTTCCTTCTTTCCTTTCTTTATTTCTTTAGAAACCAGAATACAAGTTTCCCTTTAAAACAGCCAACATATAACATTTTACAAGTGTAAAAACCTTGCTCCTTGTAATCCAAAATGCTGGCTCCTCCATGAAAGACATAGAACAGAAGAAAGCGAATCTGTATACGGTTACCATCAGGCTGGACAATGCATCTAAGACTCATGCTTCTTCCTCAAGTAATTTATATAGTAAATATGTGACTCTTTTAAAAAAAGGAGTAGTGAAAAAGGATAATCACACTTTCCTTTGTTTTAATGAGTCAGCGCATACTTTTTCCAGAATGCTGTACTCGGCTCAACACCCCCTCCTCCTTTGTTAATAGTCATATGCAAATATCATTAATTATAAATTAATATTTATTGTTGTTCAACCAGAGTATTCTGGATAATGCTTCAATTCTGGATAAGATTTATAATAGTTTTCTGTGGTTTCTGGGATTGATTTTGTGAGTGAGAATCTTTTGTTCTATGTATATAACATTGCACTTCAAAGAAGCAGGGCCATAGTCTTAATTGGAGCCTTTGAAAGTAACAGGGAATAAAAAAATATTTTTCATGACCACGTTTAAGCAATAGAGACAGCCAAGTAGGCATTCTCATTGGGTAAAGTTTATAAAATACACAAGACTGATGAAGCAATTTGTTTGGTGGATGATACTTCCCAGCTGTGCTTTTTAAGACTTTCCTTGCATAATTTGGAAATATTTAACATAGTCTCTGGTCCCTTATTAACACATTCCTTTCTTTTTTTTTTTCTTACACTCTCCTAAGTTAAAAGATAAATAGCAGGGAGTATGATTCTGCAGACCATTTGCTCTCCATGCATCCTTTTTTTCTGCTTTTCAGTGTCAGGTAGCTCTCGAGAATCTCACAGCTCTCTACAGGATGTACTGCTCCCGTGTTAATTCAGAAGTTGTTTCATGGTGAGTTGAAGTCTTTGGATTCTTTGCCTTAAACATTGTGAATTCAGTGTTGGCAGGGCTTCCCTGGTAGCTCAGATGGTAAAGAATCTGCCTGCAATGGAGGAGACCTAGGTTTGATCCCTGGGTCAGGAAGATCCCCTTGAGAAGGGAATGGCTACCCATTCCAGTATTCTTTCCTGGAGAACCCCAAGGACAGAGGAGCCTGGCGGGCGACAGTCTGTGGGATCACAGTCAGATACAACTGGGCCACTAACACACACCCCAGAACCAGCCCACTCAGAGTCTTTTGCTTCTTGTCTATAATATGATTACTGAATAGTTCAGAATCCTCATGTTTTAGAATTACAAATGGGTTTACAAATCATCTTGTCTGATCCAACTATGCAAAATGAAATATCGGTCACATTATCTGTCTGGAGGAATAATTCCCAGGCAAAACCTTGGTGTTTACAGAGCATCAACCCAGAGGAAAACCTAGCTGGCTAAGCTGGTAACCTTGCTTATCAGAGTGGGAGAAGAGATTTCAGAGAAAAGTATTTATAGCTCTGAATCATCATTTTGTTTATTTACCTTCTCTCCACAGCCTGTTTGGGCTGTCTTCACTTGGTTTTAATTTTTCTTTTTAGTTTGCTCTTAGTTCTTTTCTCCATCTCTCTTATCAAACACTCCAAGATGAAGACTTTTAAACAGGTAATGCTTTAGCAGGGATTTGGCTCACTTTTAAGGTAGTTGTGGAAAAAATGTGTTTGTGATTGTCAAGCAGAAAAATGTTTTGGCATTTCAGTCTTTCCCTGAAGTTAGTCCCCCTGAGGCATTGTGGAATGCCTAGCATTGGAGGGCCAGAGAGCGTTGCTGACTGTAGGCAAATGGTAAATGAGCTTATCTATTTTCATAGATCAATTTCAGAAGGCAGTATGGTGGTAAAAAAAAAAAAAAAATTAGACTATTTATAATCTTTTGGATTTAACATCTGCTTAATTTCACCTTTTTTTTTTTCCCTGTAGAAAATGTGTTACGTTTAAAAAGTAACAAGTATTTGGGGACTTCCCTGGCAGTCCGGTGGTTAAGACTCCATGCTTTCATTGCAGAAGCCATGGGTTCAATCCACAGTCAGGGAACTAAGATCCTGCATGCCTTACAGCACGGCTGAAAAATTTTAAAAAATAAAAAAATTTAATAATAATAAAATAAAAAATAACAAGGTTAGAATGAAGCTGTGTTCCTAAAACATGTGCTATTCTTATGGCTAATACAGTTTATTCCAATAAATACATTTAACATTTTATTGTCTGTCCTTAAAAATCAAATGCCTCTGAGTATCTGATTTGGGGAACTCCATTCACATATCTCATGATGGTTTCTTTTACCAACTAATTTTAAAAGCCATCCACTGGTTTAGTTTTTCAATAGATTATATTTTAAAACTTTACCTCTCCTTGGCATTCCCTTGGCAATGTGTTCCTTTCCTTATTCTGATAGCCCCATAGTTCCTAGCAGCTCTCAAATTTGCACGGATATCACAGTCACCTGGGGGGCTTGTTAAACTACTGATCACTGTGTCTGACTCTGTAGACTTGGGGGCCGGGGCCTGGAAATTTGCATTTCCAACAAATTCCAACAAATTAGGTTATGCTAATGCTTTTCTTCTTGAGTCCACACTTTGAGAAGCACTGATCCAAATAAAGTGTTCTAAAAGATGGAGCTAGTATGAACTAAGTTGGTAGTGGAGACAGAGAGATTGGATGAACTTGGCATATATTTAGGAAGTAGGGTCCACAGGGCTTGTTCATGGTTAGATGGGTGTGATGGTGAGGTGGGAAGGAATCAGGCATGTCTCTGAGGTTGGTAGCTTGAACCAGTGGATGGCTGTAACAGGACTGCAATGGGATGTGAGCAGGGTGGGATGGACAGATTGTAGTGAGAAGTCATAAATTCTATCTAAAATTTAAATAAACTATTTTTAAAATGTTAATCGCAATGCTTGACATAAAGTTGATTTTCAATAAATAACATTGGTATTGCTGTTATGACTACTTTTACTTTCAAAATTGAATAGTCCTTATCACTCCACTCTGCCAGAGGTAACCTCCCAGACCTTTTACTCGGCAGCCACACTCCAGGACTAGGAATTCTTTTTGCATGTACTAGAAAACTTAGCATTTTTATAATGTGATCCAACAGACAGGTATGGACAAGGACATTTTATAGATATAAATCTCATGGTATGAGTGGGTAGGGGGAGGGGCAAAAGGAGGGAAAAGGGAGAAAAAGTTCTAATTCATAGAGTGACTACCTGCACTTTCACACACAGCTTCATAGCTACCGTATTAAATAGCTGGATTCTCCCACTAAATGAGATAAATAACTTGCCCAATATCTTATAGAAACCTGAGTGAAATTCAAACTCAGCTCTGTCCTGAATCCATTATATTTCTGCTGCTGCCAAACTCTACCCTCACTGCCAGGCATCATGCCCTAGGGCTTCCCTGGTGGTCCAGTGGTTAAGAATCTGCCTGTCATTGCAGGGAACAAGGGTTTGATCTCTGGTCTGCAAAGATCCCACACTCTGCGGGGCAGCTAAGGCCATATGTCGAAACTATTGAAGCCGATGTACCTAGAGCCGGTGCTCTGCAACAAGAGAAGCCACTGCAATGAGAAGCCCAAGGACAGCATCAAGAGAGTAGCCCCCACTTGCCGCAAGTAGAGAAAGCCTGGGTGCAGCAGTGGAGACCCAGCGCAGCCAAAAAATAAAAATGAATACATTTTTAAAAAGTTGCTAGTTGAGGATCCAAATCAAAATCATGAAAAAAAAAAAAAGGATGTCCTAAATAGGCTGCAGGCAACACCTTTTAACTTCTAGACTACTGGCTTTTAAATTTATAATCCTGCCACATAGTCAGAACCACTTTTTCACAAAGCAATCCAGTATGTGCATTTATATGCATATGTGTGTATGTATGGACTTCTGTGTTCCATGTATTGTGCAGCTCTATGACTAAGATTTGGGCTTCCCATGTGGCTCAGTGATAAAGAATCCCCCTGACAATGCAGGAGACTCGGATTTGATCCCTGGGTTGGGAAGTTCGCCTGGAGAAGGAAATGGCAATGTTCTTGCCTGGAAAATCCCATGGACAGAGATACCTGGTGAGCTGCAGTCCATAGGGTTGCAAAAGAGTCACACATGACTTAGCGGCTAAACAACGACTAATTTTCCAAGAAATAACACTTATTGAGATAGGTGTATTTCCAGTATTTACTTTCACCGAATGCATTCTAATAGTTCATTGCAATAAATGAACTATTATCAGAACCCAGAGAACTGATTTCAGTCAACTTTTGGGTCTCTACTAGATGTCTAAAAAATCCTCTTCTAGGTCCCTTTCTGTCCTTGGAATTCACTTACCAATGTCGTGACGATTCCACTGAGTTGGATGAGGGAGAGCCTTGATGGAAAGACAAAAGGATTCCTATGTGTTCAGTTCAGTCACTCAGTTGTGTCCAACTCTTTGCGATCCCATGGACTGCAGCACATCAGGCTTCCCTGTGCCCCAGCAACTCCCGGAGCCTGCTCAAACTCATGTCCATTGAGTCGGTGGATACTTTTCATATCACATCTTTAATGGTGAATCTACACTTGGCCACCTTACAGAGCTTTGTGGGAATCAAATACATTACAGTGTAAGTGAAAGAATTTTTTAAAGTACTGAAGTCATCTGACTTTGAGTCTGCTCCATGTCCCTTTGTTCACTTGGAGTGATCATTCAAGTTCTCCAGAGCCCATTTCTTCATCTTCAATATGAGGGATTTGATCCAGATCATCTTAAAGGCCCTTTTCTACCCTTATAGGGATATAATTCTATTATAAAAAGCTCTTTGCGAATGGTACCCTAGGGGACTCTGAAATAGTATGATCATGATCATGATGTTGCTGACTATTCTTTATATTTTGTTAAGAAAACCCTTGAAGGAATTTCTTTTGGAAGAATTGACTGTGGAGAAAAGGCTCAATTTGGGAGAAGTAATCAGAATCATTTTGAGTAGAAGCTTCATAAAGTTGATCTGTGAAAAGGTTCGGCTTCATTTTTCGAATGTCAAAAAAACTGTGTTCTATAAGAAGAAAAATGACTGCTCAGAATTTCTTATTTATGTACAGAGAGCAAAATTACAGGTACCAACATTTCCTCCTCAAATGTATTATTTATTTCCTTATCCATTTATTAGGCAGCACCAGGAAAAGGACCTCAAATATCTAGGGTAGCTTGATTCTCTGATTGCCAAAATGATGGCTAAGATTTAATTATATTGAGATGTGTTTGTGTTGTTGCTAAATAGTACCTGTCTTTAGATGACCCTGAAATGTAATATCACCTCTGAGGAGGTAGGTGGCAATTAGTGTGGCCTTGCTTCATCTAGGATGGGGAGACAGAAATGCAGAAAAGTTCATTGCTTTGCCCTCAGGTCCTCTGATGAGTCAGGAAGAAAGACTCATGCCTGGCACTGGAGGCTCATGCTCCCACCATCCTTCTTGTTTGGCTTCATGCTCAGTCCCTTGCCATAATGTGTTTATGCAGCCCCACTAGAAGCAGCACTGTCCTTTGTATTTTCTTGGATTGAGCAAGATGTTGTTGTTGTTTAGTTGCTAAGTCATGTCTGACTCTTTGCGACCACATGGAGGACCAGGCTCCTTCGTTTATGGAATTTCCCAGGCAAGAATACTGGAGTGGGTAGCTATTTCCTACTCCAGGGGATCTTCCTGACCTAGGGATCGAACCCCAGTCTCCTGCATTGGCAGATGGATTCTTTACCAGGAAGCCACTAGGGAATTCCATTAAGTAAGGTACCACATGGCTAATACACTGAAATTCTTAAATATATGTAAGATCAACTCAGTGGTTATTTTACCTTTTTTCATCATTTACTTATTTTCATGTCTTTATAGAAGTGATAATGATGATGATGATAATTTTAAAAAGCCCAGCACTACTTTAATGAATTTATTTGGATTCCCAGAATTTTAGAACACGCATCTGGCACCAGCATCAGCCCAGGAAAGCACTAGGCCTGGTCATACTGACTCTTCGCCCAGCATTCCACTTCAGCACAATGCCTTCTGACTATCAAGGGAGAGCTTTCTCATTCCTTTTCTTTCCTTTCAAAAATATTGTCATCAGGGATTATGCTTATAAATTTAATTACCTTTGGAAAAGTATTTTTTTCCCTTCCAATTTTGAACTTTCCTCTAAGGGCTCTTCATTTATTGGATTTTGGTTTAGGGAACAGATGCTTTAGGGAAGGGATTTCACGGACTTGCTCTTTTGCTTCTCCTTTTATGTGGAACCAGAAGGAAAACAAAAACAAAAATACCAGGGAGGTGCCCCAGGGAGCACTCTCTCCGTGGGGCATCTCACTTGGGTTTTTGAAGCACTCAGCCCTTTAACAGAGAGGCGGTTCCTCCTGGTTGCTGAACTGCTTCACAAAGTAATCAATCACCCGATCCAGTGTGGATCCTCCTGTCCCAGGGAAAGTTGAGTGGTTTTTAAAGAAACAATCACAAAAGGAGAAACACCTCTATCGGGCTATTTCCCTCATAAAATAAATCCGTCATGGATTTTGCCCTTAGAAAAACACACACGGGGCCCCAAGTGTGCTGGCTTACTGGTTACAACCATAGCGCTTCCTTTTGAAAATCCGCCTCCCCCCGCTCGCCCACCCCACGCCGGTCCTTACATTAAAGAAGCCATTAAAACCCAAGGAGCATTTCCCCTAAATTGCTGACACCCCTAGCAATGCAGGGCATTGCCGGCACCCGGGCACCAAAATGTCCCCACTGGTAATAAACATAATAAACACGAGTCAAACAATGGCTCGTACCCAAGCTTTCACACTTGTTTTTCCAAGTCTCGGCTGCCAGAGGCAGAGGGTTGTAATTCTTGAGGTCGCTGGACTTCGGGAGGGGTGAGGTGTGCGCTGTGACACTCACTGCTTGGGAACTCTTTGGGGTAGGACTCGCTTAAAGATTAACTTTCTCGAGTTTCTGGGACCAAGACTGCAGCGGTGACTGGCGTGATTGGAAACTTGTGCAGGCGGGAGGCTGCAGGCGGTCGCTCTTTCAACAGGCGATTTGTTCTCCTGTCTGTGGCTCGTTTCCATGCAAAGAGCCTGACATCAGAGCACCTTTTGTTGCTAAACGCTTTCTTTAGAGTCGAGGGGAGAGAGTCATGTGGAGCTGGAAGAGCTCATTTTGAAGAGAGGGGGCCGGGGAGTTCCCTCCAAGTTCCCGAGTCAGCTCGGTCACCCGGCGGGGCCCTGCCCAGACGTGCTGGAAGCACTGAGTCGCGTGCCCAGTTAGCCGGTCCCGGCCGCAGGAGGAGACGCCTTTGCAGCGCCGTGCATCGCTGCTGGGGCCGCCAGAGTTCCCCGCCGTGAAACTCAGTGGTGCGAACTTTGCCTCCTGCTGCCCCGCCGCCGAGCAGAGCCCGAGCTGGGAAAGTTTCCGGACTTGTCAGTCGCGCGGCCCGCCGCCACCTAGAGCCGAGGAGCGGGCGCCTGCCCCGGGGGGCCCCGCCGGGTCGGAGGCCGGGGCCGCGGGGGATGCGGCGCGGGGGCGCGGCTCGGTGGTGACGCGGCGGGCGGGGACCGGCTCCCGGGGCCGGGCGCGCGCGGCTGCGGGGCCAGGGCGCCCCGGGGACCCGGCCATGGAGGAGGACGCGGGAGCCGCCGGCGCGGCGCTGGAGCCGGAGCCCGAGCCCGCGTCGGAGCCCGAGGTGGGCGCCGGCATGTCCGAGGCGTTCTCCCGGCTCTGGACCGACGTGATGGGCATTCTGGTGAGTTACCTGGAGTAGCGAGGAGGGCGGGTCGTGGGTCCCCCCGAGCAGGGCCGCCTCTGGGGGACCTCGCGTTCCTGCGCGCTCGCCGACTCGGCCAGCCCACCCCTTGGGGGTCGTCCTTCTCCGGCTCTAGTTCTTAAGGGGTTAAATCCACACGGTTTAGGATTTCAAAAACCTAATTAAAAAGTAACCAGCCACAGATCGCATCAAAGATAGATGTTTTAAACAATCGGGTGTGGTGTTGCACTGTGTAATCTGGGACACCTGCTGAGAAGTTGGTGTGGAAAAAGACGGAGGAAGAGTCTTTCAAAGACTGGATGTAAATAAACCGTGTTTGGCTGCTGTGGATTTGGGAAGAGGCTGATTCTACTGATGTTTATCTCTGCACCATTTGTTGTCTGAGCAGGAGAGGAAAACAATTACCTCCTTGCTCGGAACCACAAGAAGTTTACATACTCTGCAGTTTTCAATTTGTAGAATTACAGGATATTTGTTATGTGTTTGGGGCTAAAAACAATAGGGCTTATTTTACTAAATCTGTATTGTCATGTATTTTGAAATGTCCAGTAACTAAACCCGCCCCTGGATTTGGCATAATTTCTGAAAAATAGTTTTTAGGCATCATGGAAGATGAAGCTTTAACTTGTTCAGGGTTCAGTGCCTTGAGGAATTAGATTTATTTTGATGGAGCTGTAGAGAGGCAGGTAGACTGGAATCAGATGGGTAGTAAGTCAGGCACCTTACTCCACATATAAAAAGTCAACTTCAATGTAAAAATTTGGATTTGGCTGTTGTGGAAGCCAGTTGGAAGAGGCTCTGTATTTACTTGGAGATTTTTTTTTTTTTTTTTTTTTAATAGAAGGAGGTGTAGTTTGTAGAAAGAAGCTCTTCTTTGGGAATGATGAAACCACTTTTACCACAGTAATTCAGCTCTTGGGCTTTGGAGTGAGTGAGCCTGGATTCAGATCCCAGTCCTCCCCTTGACTGACTGCATGATCTTGGCCAAGGTACCCAGCTGAAGTGGTATTCTATTTCTCACCTGAAAAGTGAAGCAAAAAAGATCTGCTTCTTGGATTTTCTGAGATTTCGCTAAATTGATCTATAGCTAGTGCTCAGCATACTAGTGTTAATAAAAGGGGGTGGCAGAGGATGAGATGGTTAGACGGAATCAGGAACTCAATGGACGTGAGTGAGCAAACTCAGGGAAATAGTGAAGGACATGGAAGCCTGGCATGCTGCAGTCCATGGGGTCGCAAAGAGTTGGATACGACTGAACAACTGATCAACAACAAGTAATAGCTGTCTATTTGTTTTTTTCTTGCAAATAATCTTGTGGCTCATCTTTCCAGAGATCCTAAAGTCCCAGTTATTCCATCTTCAGGTGTCCTTTGGTATTAATGATTATTCCTATGCAGAGAGCCAGGGAAGGTTGGTCAAAGATTTCTACCTGCTCCTCTCACTCTCTGATATTTTATTTTACTTATTTTTTGAAAGCAGATTTGTTCAGGGAAATACACACTCCATAGAGTGTGGGCCATCTCACAAGGGCGCTCCAATATTTTTAAAATATATATTGAAAAGCACTTCAAGTTATGCTGTTTGCATTTTCTGAACATTACTGATGAATACGGGGCTTTAGTGAAATTCCAGAAAACTCAATGGACATATATAAAAGTTGTGGTGCTAGACCGTTTTTTAAGTTCATCCAGCAGAAGCTTATCTTGTTATTTCTTGCTTAGGTCTCACTCTAAATGTTCAGTCACTGAGAAAATTGGTTTGCATCTCTTTGGTAGGGTGTAGGCTGGGGAGGGAAGGGTCGGAGGGGTTCACTTATATTGAAGTGTGGGCTCAGGGTCGTTTAGGGGTGGGGTTGGCATGGAGCACTTTCTGAAGAGTGGCTCTGCCTTCCTGGCAGATTCCAGCACTGTTGGGTCGGTCGTAGCAGAGTGTTCTTTGGCTGAGTTAGAAGATGGGGTGGGGCTCCAAAAGCCCAAACCTGTTATTCAAAAGGCTGATGCATGAGAAAAGAAAATATGTGCTTCTTACAGAGCTAATATTTAGTTCGGTGTGAGGCTGAAAGATGGTAACGATTGTCCTCAGCAGGTAGTGTTCACTCCTGCTTTCCCATCTTTTATAAGATCTTCTTTTCCTTGAAATCTTGGGCATCAAGATTTTTCCTTAGGGAAAAGGCAGACACAGAGGACATAGCTTACCTCTCCTCTGTATGGACCTGTGAGCGGTCACTAGGGGAAAAGGATCTTTATTCTGTGTTGAGGATGCTGTCATCCAAGTATTTATAAGAAACTATCTTTGGGAAAATATATCATGATACAAAACTGACATTGGACTTTGTTCTTACAGAGATAAAAGACACTATTTTCTTCATTTTGTATTAAAACATGGGATTTTACAATCATTTCTCAGCCTAGACGGGTGAAGTGACTTGGGCACTGAATACTTTGCTAGAGGCAATGGCAGACTGCACCCCAGGTTTCTGACCTCCACCAGTCGGGAGCATGTTGCCATGATGCTCCATAGTTAACTGTCCCAGATCAACTTAGTAGAAATGTGATTACAGCTGGTACTGTAGGCAAAGGCAATTTGGAAGTTTGTGGACCTGTGGTAAAGAATCTGCCTGCCAATGCGGGAGACACAGGAGACTTAAGTTCTTTCCCTGGGTCCAGAAGATCCCCTGGAGAAGGAAATGGAAACCCACTCGAATATTGTTGCCTGGGAAATACCATGGACAGAGGGGCCTGGAAGGCTACAGTCCTTGGGGTCGCTACAGAGTTGGACATGACTTAGCGACTAAACAACAACAACAACAAATTTGGAAGATTCTTTTACCTGATAGCTCAATTGGTGAAGAATCCGCCTGCGATGCCGGAGACTCCTGCATCTCTGTCTTTGATTCCTGGGTTGAGAAGATCCCCTGGAGAAAGGAAAGGCTACCCACTGGAGTATTCTGGCCTGGAGAATCTCAAACAGTCAGACAGGACTGAGCGACTTTCACTTTTTTATTATAGAACTTCAGAGGGGAGTTGAGGTAGAAGGGGAATTATACATCCAAACATCATACTTAGCAGGCTTCAGGCACAGTTGCTACTTTTATTTTTTAGATTCTTCTTAGTGTAAAAATGTGAACTTCAAAGCCTATTAGGGTTTTTAATTGAATGAGCACAGCTCCTCTTTCCCGAAGGGGCAGTGAGTGAGGAGCACTCACCATCTGTCTCCCGTTCCCCTCCCCCCGACCCCCCAAACCGGACCCCCAGCCCCGAACCCTGACCCCTGGTAGATTATGTTGGTTCTGACCCAGGGGAGGGTGTTACCCCAGAGGCATTGATCTCAGTAAATACAGGGTGGCTGTTTGAGTTCATTAGGGCCCATTTTACATTCAAATTAATTCAGTCTTGCACAGTTCGGCACCAACTAGTTGCTTTTAGATAGTTGTTAACAAAACGCTTATTTAGAGAAGTTACAGCATAATTTATGGCATGAAAATGAGTGTACTGGCAGGAATAAAATGCTAACAAGTGAATATATAAATAGAGAACCCCTAGTTACTATGGATTGTGAAGACCTAGAGGGCAATGGTCCGTATTTTACTCAATTTTCTACCTCCGGGGTTTGGGACTTACTGACTGGGTGCTGAGAACATGATTTTGTTGAGTGAAAAAGGAAAAAAAAACATGTACTCTTAAATGCAGGAGCCACTTCAAAATACAGTTCTGTACACTCATGCCCTGGCTTATAATGGGGTGCCTTAATGAAGAATAAATTCTCTTTATGCTGAAGCTACCACTTGGACAATTCCGCCATGCAAACTCAAATCCTGGCACTTCCACTGAAAGCGTATTGGCAAAATGGGAAATGTTTGTAAACCCTGAGCAATTAAACCATGGTCTTCTAGTGAAATACTCTATTCTGTTCTCTAACTCGGCAACATATGGTCTGCTTGGGTTTTCAAAACCTGACACCTTTCAGGATGACATTCTTAGACTTCTGTTGAGATGTACAGAACAAGTTAGACTCCTCTGGGAGTTTTACTTTTATTTTTACTCCCTTGTTATTCAGTTGCTCAGTAATGTCCGACTCTTTGAGACCCCATGGACTGCAGCACACCAGGTTTCCCTGTCTATTACTACCTCCCGGAGTTTGCTCAGACTCAAGAGTTGACAGATGATGCCATCTAACCATCTCATCCTCTGTTGCCCTGGTTACAGACAAAACATTCCATTTTCTATTTTGGGGTGGGGGAGCCTAGTTTTTTTTTTTTGTTTTTTTTTTTAAGAGTAGGAATTGTTGAGGTTATTAGTAGAGGTGAATCATATTTTCAGCCCCAAGTATGCACTTGGTAAATTGTGATGGTTCGTAGTTTCCCTCCAAAGTTGGAAGAAGCAGGCATTTAAAACTTCTCTTTCGATGGAAAGGGAGAGGAAGGGAGTTAGTAAGTGACTATTGTTTGAGATCTGCAAGATGCACCTCCCCCAAACCTTACACTTCCCTGCAGTGTTCCTACAGTTTACACCCATTTCCTAGCAATGCTTAGAAAATATCCATTGTGTAGACAAACTACACAGATGACCTTCCCCTCTTCTAGTTCCTGTGTAGGCTACAGAAAAGTGTAGTAGGTTTATTTAAGTTAATAAACATAATAAATAAACTCTTTAGGTTATCTGCTAGGTTTATTGTATCTTGCTGTTTACTAAAGTCCTCTTCCTTTAAAAGACTCTCCTTCACTCTGTATTTAAGTGTGGAGGGGGGAAGAGGCCTGTGAGATCCCCAGGGGCCTTTTAAAATGCAAACTCCTTGGTACCAACCAGCGTGTAATTTACATATTGTTGGGTGGCGTCTTACGGTAAGCCCTTTAGCTAATGACTTAATTTTAGGTCTTGGAATCTGAGCGTCAGCCCTCGTGTCAAGTATTCTGACTTCGTCTTGATTTTATATTCCTGTTAGGCAGCGGAAAGCCTATGGCTTTTACATAAGTAGAGAAATTGCAGGGTGATGTATCAGGAGGCACTGACTAAAGAGACCCTGGACGTGAGCCCTCCGTTCCTTCATTTAGATAGGAATGGGAGGGCTTGGGGCCGCAGAGTAGGGGCCAGAGCTCCGACCTCTCAATTTTCAGTTGTCTGCCAAAGACACAGTTAAGCCTTATAATTCTGGCTGGGGTCCTTGATTTGCCATCAAAAAAGACCCCTGGAGACTTCCCTACTGGTCCAGTGGCTAAGACTCTGAGCTCCCAATGCAGGGGACCCAGGTTCCATCCCCGGATCCCTGTTCAGGAAACTAGATCCCACATGTCACAACTGAGATTTTGGATGTGGCAACTAAGACCTGGCACCGCCAAATAAATAAATAAAATTATTGTTTTTTTAAAAAGAGGCCCCTGCACGAAAGTGACAGCGCATAGTCCTAGTTTTCCAGCATCTTGCTTTCATGCTTTCCTTTGCCACTCTACCTTGGAACATTTTCCCTCTTCCACCTGGCTTGTTCTACATCCTTTTCACCATCCTTGACTCCAGCTTCTGACGAGAGGATGTCACCCTGTGGGGAGAGGAGGCGGTGTTCACAGGGACTGAATCCCAGTGCCGGGCGGGGCCCTTCTATACTTACCTTCCTTGGTCTTCTCACTGCGACCATTGAGCAGTGTTGTCCCCATTTTACAGTGGAGAGTTAAACGTGCACATCCTGAATCACACAGGTAATGAACAGGGGAGCTAGGATTTGAATCCCCTGTTATTTCCTGGAAATTAACTCACAGTTGCAATTTTACAGTTCCTTCTTTCACATCTCTATTGGGACACCTATTGACTATTGGAAGAAAACTGGTGACAAAACTAGGCAGCCTCTTAAAAAGCGGAGACATCACTTTGGCCACAAAGGTCCATATAGTCAAAGGTACGGTTTTTCCAGTAGTCATGTAGGGATGTGAGAGTTGTACCATAGCAAAGGCTGAACGCCAAAGAATTGATGCTTTCGAACTGTGGTATTGTGGAAGACTCTTGAGAGTCCCTTGGACTGCAAGGAGATCAAACCTGTCAATCCTAAAGGAAATCAGTCCTGAATATTCATTAGAAGGACTGATGCTGAAGCTGAAGCTCCAATCCTTTGGCCACCTGATGCAAAGAGCCAACTCTTTAGAAAAGATCCTGATTCTGGGAAAGATTGAAGGCAGGAGGAGAATGGGACGACAGGATGAGATGGTTGGATGGCATCACCGACTCGATGGACATGAGTTTGAGCAAGTTCTGGGAGTTGGTGATGGACAGTGAAGCCTGGCATGCTGCAGTCCATGGGGTCTCAAAGAGTCAGACACAACTTAGTGACTGAACAACAGCAAATGGACTGTCAATCTTTTTGCTTAAGTTTTTTAGCTAAGTATTCATTGCACATACCCCTGGCTTCCAGAAGGACAAACAGCATCCACTGCCCCTTCCTTAAATACCTAGTCATGTGGTGCGCTGTGTAGAGTGCTCCAAGGAGGCTGGAGTACAGAGTCGGGCTGGGGGTGGTGTCAGCCACGGTGTTGGTGGAGGCAGGTCAGTCCCAGAGATGCCTTCCACCTTGGGTCCTGGCAGTAAGTAGGTTTCTCTTGAGAGGTGTTCCCCAGTGAGGGCTAGGGAGGAGAGAAGGGAGGAGGGGCCTTCTGGACAGAGCTGAGGGGAAGAGACGGGAGAGCCCAGCACACTGAGGTGGGTACTGGGTAGTGAAAGCTGAGGTATCTGGCCTCATTCTGCAGGCTCCAATGAGAAGCCACTGCAGAATTTTAAACTGACATGTGACATGATCACTTTCTAGAAATGTGACTTTTGTGGGTGATGAGTTGGCGATGAATTTGGAAGAAGACTAGTGGTCTAGGCAAGAGAAGATGAGAGATTAAACATTTGTGAAATGTACTAGTTTATCTATCATCTGGCTTCTATTCGTCTCAGTATTTTCCTCTGTAAGTAGTCAAGGATTGCTCCTGGTAATTTACTTTTAATAAATTCTTTTCAGCTCAAGAGTAGGCTGGGTTCACAGGAGATTTTTAGAGATGTTGTAGTGCTGTGACTTTTTCTTTCTAAAGAAAATTATCTATCTTGACACATCTATGTGTACACATATCTGTTTACCTGTCTTTGTCCTGGAGTGAATGATTTGTTTCCTTAAAGAGGAGATTTATTATTTATAACTACACACACAATGATATAACCAACAGATCTTTAATTCCATCTTTTAAAAGCTAATTCTAGAGGATAGTGAAATAGAGGGAAGTACTCAGTTCAGCATGTCATGTGTATATGCTCAGTCCTGTCTGACTCTTTGTGGCCTCATGGACTTGTAGCCTGCCAGGCTCCTCTGTCCATGGGATTTTTCAGGTAAGAAGTAGGTTGTCATTTCCTTCTCTAGGAGATCTTCCCTACCCAGAGCTTGAACTTGAGTCTCTTGCATTGGCAAGTGGATTCTTTACCATTGAAACACTTGGGTTGAAGAATACTTTATGTTTCAGACGTAACCATCATAATCCCGCTATATTATATGATGAGCTTACCCATGGTTTAAACACATTCTTTTCTTAGGGTAGGAATAAAATTGATTTCAAAATAATGAATTTAGATGTGTAGAGGCTAAAGCTCTAAGAATTAACTGTACCTTTTAATACCAATGTGAGACTATAAGCAGTAAACCTTCAGGCTAATTTTGAGATAAAATGTATTTTTATGATGACTTGGAATTGTCATTTCTCAAATAAACATATACTAATTTACTAATTAATTTAATTCGATAATGACACCTGAGATGTGTGGGTATGCTGGTCATTAGCTTTGCTCCTAGCCAGCTGTCTAGTGTCCCACCTTTTGTTTCATAAGATGTTTCACTGGAGAGCATTAATTCTTTATGAGTTGAGATGCTTCCTAGAGATAACTTAGCTTGTATTTTTTCTTGCTTGTCAAGTTCTGTAATAGAGACAGTCCAGCATGGAGGCTGGAGACTCAGGCACTGGAGTATCTTAGAGACATAGAACACAAGAGCTTGATAATGAGATAGTTTTTCCTCTCTGGAATCCGTATTCTTTTTGTTTTGAAGGGACCTCCTCTTGTCTTTCAACTGTCTAAGCTGATTGGTGAAAACATGGATATGTTTGAGTTTATCATGATTGCTCTGTAGAATTTTGTTCTGTGTGTCCATAGAGGTACTTGGCAGGTCTCCGTGGTGTCTATGATGCAGATTTGATTCATGGCTGGTTTTGTTGCTTCATCCACTGCTTGTTTGGTTTTACAGCAAGCAGTGAATGAGGAAGGTCCAGTGTGTCCACACATCACTCTGTGCCTGTTATGGCTTCATTTTCTGTCCTGGTATGAAGAATTAAAAGTGGAATTAAAAGTGAAAGAAAAATAATGCCTATAATTGTAATCTTAACTAAAAGTATTATTGAAGGGTAGAAGAAAAACATTTTTTTTAGTATGTATCCTTAATCTTGGTTACTTTCAAAATTTATCCTAATTTTGTGGAGTTGGTGACTTTTCCCTAAGACTTCTTATCAACCAACACATTTTTTTCACACTCAAGGTAAAAAATGTTTTTATGCTTTTTTGGGCACTCTTAAAAATTGAGTGTTTCAATATTACTTGTTATTAAGACGAAAGGAATGTTCTAGTTTAAGAATAAGTATCTTTGCTATAGGCTTACATTCATTTTCAGAGGATTTTAAAGGTCTCTTTATAAGATAACTGCTTCTTGGCCTTTTGGCTAAAATCAAGTCTTGTAGTTGTAGTATGAGGGCTTCCCAGGTGGCACCGTGGTAAAGAATCACCTGCTAATGCAGGTGATGCAAGAGACACAGTTTCAATTCCTGTGTCAGAAAGATACCCTGGAGTAGGAAATGGCAGCCCACTCCAGTATTTTTGCCTGAAAAATTCCATCAACAGAGGAGCCTTGTGGGCTACAGTCCACGTTGTCACAAAGAGTTGGACACGACTGAGCACAGACATAAGATAAACCATTAACAATTTTGCAAGTGTCCTTGTTTGGAAATGTGCAGTGTTAAAAAAAATTTTTTTTAAACATAACAGCAGTGAGATACCCCTGCACACCTTTAACAATGGCCAGAATCTGGAACACTGACCACATATAATGCTACAGCAAATGAAGAACAACTAGAATTCTTGTTCATTGCCGGTGAGAATGAAAAATGGTACAGCCACTTTGGAACACCATTTGGCGGTTTCTTACATTCTTATTCTTACCACCCAGTCCAGCAGTTGCACTCCTTGGTATTTGCCCAAAGAAAGTGAAAACTTAGGTCCTCCAGGCAAAAAACTGCATACATCTATTTTTTTCTCATATATCTATTTATAGCAGCTTTATTCTTAATTACCTAAACCTGGAACCAACCAAAATGTCCTTCAGTAGGTGAATGGACAAATAAAGCTTGGTGGAAATTACCTAGGGATAAAAAGAAATGAACTATCAAGCCATCAACAGATGTGGAAGAACCCTAAATGCGTATGACTAAGTGAAAGAAGCCAATCTGAAAAGACTTCTGATTCTGACTATATGACATTTTGGAAAAGGCAAGACTATGGAGACATTGATAAGATCGGTCAGTGATCAGTGGTTGCCAGGGTTGGGGGAAGGGACGGATGGATAGGTGGAGCACGGAGAATTTTTATAATGATGGATAGATGTCCAACAGTAAGAGTGAATCATGTTGCATGCTTTGCATTTGGGGTGATTATGATGTGACAATGTAGGTTGTAACAAATGTACTTACCACTCTAATAATGTGTACGATGGATTTATTTCAACGCCCCAAGCAATTCTCAGATTGTCAGTGGACACTGAGTTTCCTACACATTTAATTCAAATCTGACATTACTTGCTAGTGTCAGGTCCTGCTGTTTACTAGCTCAGTCCCGAAGACTGCCCCTATTACAGTTGCCAATCACAAGCCCAGATTGTTATGTGTGCTTACGATCGGCTGGCTACTGGGTTCCATTAATTTGCTAGAGCAGCGCACAGAACTTGGGAAACCCAATTTACTTGCTAATCAACCAGTTTTTACTTACTGGATTATGGGATTATAAAGAGATGTACCTTAGGAACAGCCAGTTGGAAGAACCTTGCTTAGGGCAAGTATGTGGGGAGAGGGGAGAGCGTCTGAAACCGTTTACCTCAGACTGGGACTTGAACCCATGTACCAGGACTCGAACCCACAAGGCCAGGACTTGAACCAGCCAAAACCCAGGATGGGACTCTAACCCACGCGCCTGGGACTCGAACCCAGTCAAAACCCTGCTTGGGACTTGACCCAATAATCTTTTAATTAGAATTACTCACCTGGTCTTTGTGTCTTAGCACAGAAGGAATTCAGTGAGAAACAAAGTGATTGGTAAGAAGTGGATTTATTCAGAGAGAAACTCAGTCCACAGAGTGTGGGCCATTGCTGAGGGTGAGTGGGCCCCGAATTGTGGCTGGGTAAATGAGTGGAAGGATTATTCCAACCTTTTTGGGGAAAGGGCGGAGATTTCCAGAAATTGAGCCACCGCCTACTTTTCGGTCTTTGCTGATCAGCCTTGGAACTGCCCTGGCGCCTCTGGGCATGTCACTTAGCTTGCTGACGTGTTACAGTGAGCGTGCACTGAGGATCAAGGTCTAGTCCAAGTTGACTTGTCTGCCATCTTGGACCCATTTGATTCTAATCAGTTGATGTTGTGTCCTCGGGCTGTGTCATTCTTTCAAATCTTGTGCCCTGCCCCCTTCTCTCCTGTTTCACTTCCATGCTCTTCAGGGCGCCTCTCTCCTTGAATCCCCACATAGTCACCAGTCCAGAAGCTCTCTGAACTCTGTCCTTTTAGGTTTTTATGGAGGCTTCATTATGTAGGCAGGATTGGCATTTGGTAACTGCACTCAATCTCTAGCCCGGCTTCCCTTCCAGGATACTGAGAATGAGATAAGACTGAAAGTTCCTAATTTCTAATCACTTGATCTTCTTGGTGACCAGCTTCATTCCGAGACTATTTAGGAGCCCCAGCCTAAGTTACCTTATTAACAAAAATTCAGATTCCTCTGAAGGGACTCCTAAAGAATGACACAAGATGCTCCTATCATTCCAAATTCAAGAGTTAGGAGCCCTGTACCAGGACTGGGAAGAAGACCAAGTATCTCTTTCTTTTTAATCACAACATAATTGTAGGGGATCCTGATAATGAGGGAAGCTATGCATGTTCGGGGGCAGGAGACATATTGGGAATCTATGTTTCCTTTCATTTTGCTGTCAGTCTGAAACTACTAAACGATGAAGTCATAATACAATAATAATTAGATTTTTTTTTGTTTGTTTTATCAAGAGAAGAGGAACAGGATGAGCACATTTAGAAACAAGAAAAAATTGTTTAAACATCTCTTAGAAAATTGAAAGTTTGTTTTGTAGGGGAGTTAAGAGGAAAGGAAGCAGTTCAGAGTGGCTTTGGATCTTGGCTTCAGCATTTCGTGACCTTAACTGTTCTGTGCCTTGGTTTCCTCATCAGTAAATGAGGATGATAGCCACTTGCGTCATTGGGTCTGGTCAAATTAATTCAATCCCTAGAACTGTGCATGGCATATGGTAAACAGATCATAAATGTTCCTTATTATTAGCTGGTAATAGTTAAATCTTTAGTTGGAGTGTGAATTAATTTCTCTTCACGCTCATCTTTAAGTGGAGGGATGGTCGGATTCCATGTGTTCAATTTAGGATTAGGATAGTTAATATCAACTATTGATTTAATTTGTTTTAACTTTTTTTGTTGATGATTTAATGTTTGCCAAATGCCCTTTTTAGAATACACAGTTTAAAAACAAATGCATAAATTGTTTCAAAGTAACCTTCATGTTTCACTTCAAGAAACTGGTGTTAGAAATGTTACCTGTACTTAAGAGAGAGAATGTATGGGACTCATGAATAAGAAGGGTTTTCTGGAGTCAGGAAGGTATTTGTAATGAAAACACATTTTCTGCTTAAATGGTTGTACAGATTGCTATTTTTCAGTTCTCCTGTGACTAAGTAGCACAATAACATGAGATCTTTTTGATAGTTGACTTCTTAGAAATGTGTAAAATATTAAAAATATCCACTTAACTAATGATTTTATTTTATTTTATTTGAGTGCTGGACCCATGTAACTCTACTAAATCTACTTTTAGTATCTTGAAATGTCTTTGTGAAATATTTTCCCAAGGTTTTATTGAATTAACCACTGTTTTTGCCCAGGTTGCTAAGCATTCATTCTGTGTTTTTACATCTTAGTTAAGACTCTTCCATCTCCAATCAAGAATTTATAAAAGCATCATATGGTAGTGTCCCCACCAGAGCCCAAAGCAACCTGCAAACACATTATCAGTGTGAACTTGATAGAAAATGAGATTCTTTGTGCTTCAAGGAAGATTATTATTATTATTAATCATTATTAGATAATATGCCACTTATGTACATTTTAATTAGGGAGTGACTTCATTATGCATTTATAGAAAATGTGAACTTTGAGAAAGTCTATAAAGATGAACAATTTTATGTTGGAAAGATAAGACATCATTTTTAAAGCAGATTTTATCATGAAATACAGTTTTACTGAGAACTTTCCACAAAAATGTAGCCTTAGGACATAGTCTGCTGGGGCAAGGTCGTTACTGCTTCTGCAGCATTTTGCTTCTACTTACGTAACATGTGGTGTCCAGGTGATGACTTAATGAAAGCCTCTCATAACACTGGTGCGTGGTAGTGATTTGCCCTGATTAAGATATTATGAAATGTAGGCTATGCAATGAGCATTAAAGTAAATAGGTGTCAAAAGATACATGAAAGATACAGTGAAATCTATGTGATGTTACTTTAGCACTAGCAGAGAATTATGTACTATTTCAACACACCAGAATGTCTGCTGTTAACCCCCCTCATTCTATATCAAAGAACTCCTCAGCTTGTCAGGCCACTGAAGGACTGCACATCCCAGAGCTCATGTCTTTAGAAAACAGAATCTCTTCCATGGTGGAAGAGCTTCCATAGAAACCTGAGGGGAGTCAAGTAGAATGAATATATTCCTTAAACATCAGGAGATTTTTCAGCAAGTCACATCCCTTAGTCTATAAGTACTGCTCATAGAGATTAGACGATAATACTTACGTAGGCATATAACTCCGTATGTTTCGTACTGTGTCCTTACATGCATCGACTGGTTTAGTGCCCTTATCACTACCAGAAACCCAGTTTGTTGGCAACCACAATTTGCTAGTCTGGTGAGTAATCCAGGGTTCCTGGTTTCCTTTTCAAACACACTGACATTTCACTGCCCCAACTTCAGTACCCATAATTCAGCAATTTCTGACTGCACATTGTAGGTCTCTAGGTTCATCTATTTGATCTGTGAAATAAAGGTGAAACACTGAAGTTATATCTTTGCAAATATTTTCAAATGCTTCCCTGAAGTCGACCTGACCGAGCTGGCTGTGGGCTCTGCTATTCTTTGACCTGCGTTTGGAGGGAAAGCCGGAAAGTGATGCCCAGTCAGGGTTTTCCCATTTTCCATCCAGGTTGCCTGGTCGCTGAGGTCATGAATGCTATATTGTGGGTCAGTGTGGCAAACACTCAAGACTTTGCAGGCTCATCTCTTCTGAGGAGGCAGAGCGAAGCACAAACATCTGGTGGCTCATTGTTACCAGCTTGCCACAAATTCTGAAAAAGCCAAACTTGAGTTCTCATGACTTCCAGTTTGTTCTTCTGCTGTGGAAAACAGGAAGATCCACTTTCACAGACTCTCCTGTTGTCAGCCAAAAAGTTTTTCAAGCTGCGCAACAGTTTGGTTTTATGATAGTAGATTTATCTGTATATGTATTTTTTAAAACGAAGATTTTTAAAGAGACACACACACTCTTCATTTGTATACCTGTTGACTTACTTGCAGACAAGTTTCAGGGCATTCTGATCCACGTCCTCATATATAAAGAAGAAAATCCTGGGTGAGAGTTGCTCAAGGGCGCTGGTTATAGATGGTTCCCCAGAGGATCAGCCAGAGACCAAATGAACAAGCCAAAGCAAGACTGGTTTAAATCCTGAATTTGCTCGTTAGGTCAAGATAAGTAAGTACTGAATTATGCAATGTAGTTGGCAGCAGGCGCTGATGAGGCTCCAAATGTTGTTTTGGTAGAAAAATGACTTAGGAAAATGAATGAGGGCTGGGGGCAGTGGTACAGTACTCTGTGGTGTCCCCTGAAGATCTAAATCAAAACAAACTTCCTTGATGCAGAGAAAAGCATGCTGGTGCTGCAACAGTGCCTTGGAGGTGATTAAGAGTCACCACTGTACAACTGGGGTTATAGCCAACACCCTGAAATATCTTTTAAAACTACAGGTGATCACCTATTTTTTTCTTGTATTTTTAAGGCACTACTTCTTAGACCATTAGCAGTCAATTAATTGGTTCTTTGGCTTCTGGTTTTCTAATGCTTTGTGTATCTACTTCCTTTAGTGAACTTTTATTTTCAAAATATAAGCCTATGTTCTCTGTGGCAATGTAGAGACAGCATGCAGATAGAATCAATTTTTTTTTCTTTCTGCAAACCAGAGGAGCTTAGAAATTCAGTTGTCAGCAGATTCTTTGGAGGACTTCCTTTATTGATTCCTACACAGCTCTACATTCCTCGCTTCCTTGAAGCTTCAGAACTCACTGGATAGAACAAAGAGCATTCTACAGTTTGCTACCCAGTCAACCATTGTGATTTTTTTTTTCCTCAAGGAATTTGGAGGTTATATTTTTGTGAGGTAGTTGGAACATCCTTTCAAACTTGACTGCTGTAAAGACTTGTTTTTAATGCCATTTTAGCAAATCTACCATAGAGCAAAAAGATACTAGTATTACTAGCAATAATGTTGTCGGCAGCTGATGTAGATTGACTGATTGATCATATACTATCTGCCCAACTTCCTACTAAGCTCTTTTCATGCATTATCTCATTCCATTGTCCCTATAGCCCTTTGAGGTGGTGGTGTGGGTTGAATTGTTAAAGTCTGGACCCTCAGTCGTAATCTCAGAATGCAGCCTTATTTGAAATAGGCTCTTTGCAGGTTTAATCAGGTTAAGATGAGGTTGTTAGAGTGGGCTCTGATCCAAAGTGGGGAAATTTGGACACAGTCAAAGGCATCCACGGAGGGAAGATGCTGTGAAGACCCATGTAGACAGAGAACTTTATGAAAATGGAGAATGACAGTGATGTGTCTATTAAGCCATGGAATGCCAAAGATTGCTAACAAAACACTACAAGCTAGGAAGAGGCAAAGAAGGATTCCCCTGCAGGTTTCAGAGGGAACGTGTGAAACCTTGATTTGGGACTTCCAGCTTCTAGAACTGTGAGGTAGTATGTTTCTAAGTCACCCAGTTTGGGGTACTTTGGAATGCAGCAGCCCTAGGAAGCGGATCCAGGTGGGTGTGCTGGGTGTGTAGGGGAGCAGCTGCTGGGCAAAGGCGGCAGGTATAAGGAAAGCAAAACTGTTTCTAATTTTAATACTTTGCATGGACCAACACCTTGACCGGGAGGAGAAGGAAAGTTGACAAGGTAGAGAAGCAGTGAGCTTCAGTAAGAAAACGATCGGGGCAGCGCAGACCCCTGTGCAACAAACGCTGATTGGGTTTGGGTGGATTCCACCAGGGGTGAGGAAGACAGGTTCCTCTGTCCCTCTCCCAAGTGCTAGGGAGTGGAAAGAGGGCAAAAGTAGAAGGAGGTGTTTGCTTGGTGAAGGTCCAGCATTTCCCATCTGATGAGCCGAGGAATGAAATGGATGGGAAATTGCCATGTGTCCTAACTTCCCACTAAATAAACCCTCAGGCCAGTGCCTTCAACTTTTCCCTCTTCTCACCATTATTATTCTCTCTCTCTCTCTGTATATCTAGTCAGAAAGAGACTATATATAATGTCTTCCCTCTTTGCTCTGCAGTGGTAGAATTGAATGACTCCTCCAAAGAGGACAACACTTTCTTGCCCCTGCCCCTGCCCCGATCTCAACCACTACCCCGAAGAGAAGTTGGGCGATGGTGCAGACAAAACAGACTGTCATTCTAGGTGGGGGCAAATGAACTCGGGGTGGAGAGAAGGGTCAGAGAATCTGGCAAAGGGCTTTTGGGGGGGATTGAGTCTACGTGGCCCCAGGAATGTTGGTGGTGATATCTATAAATATCTGGTCGTGTTTCACCCTTTGGGCTCACCCATTGTGTTTTCTGCCCTCTGCCCTTCAAAGGGAGATGTCCTTCAGAGGGAGATGGATCATGGTGTCCGTTAGGGACTGTGTTAGGAGAGGAGTGATAGAGGCTTCTGGAGGGAGGAGAAGGGGAAGACAGGGGATGAGATGGTTTGATGGCATCCCCGACTCGATGGACATGAGTTTGAGTAAACTCCGGTAGTTGGT
Organism: Cervus elaphus; assembly: GCF_910594005.1. Lineage (NCBI taxonomy): Eukaryota > Metazoa > Chordata > Mammalia > Artiodactyla > Cervidae > Cervus > Cervus elaphus. The sequence continues at coordinate 31,820,917 of NC_057840.1, forward strand.
GATGGACAGGCAGGCCTGGCGTGCTGGAGTCCATGGGGTCGCAAAGAGTCGGACACGACTGAGCCTCTAAACTGAACTTAACTGTCAGAGGTTTCTGGATGAAAATGTTACCTCCGCTTAAAGCTTCTCCTGACACCACTCTGCTCTCCTGGTCTCTGAGCCAGTGTCGACTGCTACAGTATCTTAGCTGTGATGCCCAATTTGAGGAGTCAGAAACCATTCCTTATAGAATTGCTGAGGGTCAGGAATGAAAGTGTGGAGAAAATGGAAATAATATATAGTGTGTTTTATTTTAATCTCTTGTGAAGTTTTTGCTGGACATTTTAGTTACAATCTTCTGGGATTTTCATCCTAAAAGGTTTAGACCCTGGGATAAATTAGTTTTAATTCTCACCATTTGTTCAGAGTAAATGCTTTCAGAGAACTGTTCTTTGTAAAGTACAATAAAAATGGATAGCTAGAAAAATTAAATTTCCTACATCATCTGTAGCCCATCCTGTTAGTAATGGACTGCTCCCCATAGTACATGACCATAGATTACATTTCCAGTGCTAGTTCAATGATTCAAGCCAAAACCTTCATCACTTCCCTTTGGAGACTATTACACAGTCCAGTAGACCTCCTATTAAGAAACTTCTGATTTGCAGAGGAAAAGGAAAATTTTAAAGTTGAGACTGAGAAGGAAGATGATTCATGGTCCCAAAGGAAGAGGGCTCCAGAAATTTTCAGAGATGGTCCCCAGCTGCCACTTCTTCTGAAAACAGACTTACCCCAGGGCTGAGGGAAGTCAATGGAGTAAGCGCGTGGAACAAAGTGCAGTCCCTTCAAAAACTGACAGAAGAATCAGTAATTTGGAATCAAGCTCAGCAATGGGTAGAAAAGGGTTTAAGAAACCTCATTAATGTGATGTGGATGTTAAAAATGCAAAAGTTGACTGTCCTGGGCATGCTTAGGGTTTGTGATTCACTATGTAAGAAGAATATAAAACCAAAAATTGCTATAGTTGGGGCAGGAAGTGACTCAAGGCCAAAAGGAAGGTTTCTCTTGGTGCAAGGTCGAGGTGAGAGTCCCTTCTGGCTGGTGGCTCTATCTGTGATTGACAGGCTTGCTGACACAGTGATAGGGTGAGTATTGTTTCCAAGAGTTTTGATAGCAACAGACACTGCAAAACGGTAAAAGTGAAACATGAAGTCAATACAATTTCAATACAGGTCTCGCCCCAGCCCTCCATCCCCCACCCCACCCACTATCACCCACCTTCCCATCCAAAAGTAGAGTGTTTCTGGCAGTTTTCATAAGTTGACCTCCTGCATTGAGAGCGAAGAGTCTTAGCCATGGGACCACCATGGAACTCCAAAACTTTTTAAACTTAGGGCCCCAATTGGTCTTCTCAGTTTTCTTGAAATTTCTGAATTCCAGATTTCTCATTTGATCAGTTAGAGAAGGCCTTCAGTGTTCCCTCTCCTGTTTCCCGTGTGCATGACCTTGTGTTGACTTCTAAAATTAAACTTATTTTCACACTGACCTCATTGCTTCTCTCAGGAAGCACAATGACGAAAAGCTGCAAGGTCACTATTGTAAGATGTCATTTGGCTGGAGTCCCCAGTGCTCAGCTGACCCACATGGGCAGACAGGACTGTTTTCAGCTTCTTGAGAAACCAGACCCCCACATCAGACCCTGTGGTGGTGGGAGAATTCAAGCCTGGAAGAGGCAGATCCCATCATCCAAATGATTGTCGATGGCAAGGGGCAGAGCTTTTTTCCCAGGCTGCTATCTCTAGTTGGTATAAACAATAACACAAATGTAGTCTCTGGTACTCAAAAGTCTGATTCCAAATAATATTTATATGGAACTTCATGTATAAAAGGCTTAGTGGGGAAATAATTGGCAGACTTAATTAAATACCTCAAAAAAAAAATCTCATACCTCTGTTACTGTTCGTAAAAATAAAAGACTTTACAGATAGTGGCATCCTTGGACTTTGTTTAGACAATAAATTTTTGAATTTTGATGCTTGTAATACTAGCTAGGCTCTGGGAGTTGGTGATAGACAGGGAAGCCTGGCGCGCTGCAGCCCATGGGCTCACAAAGAGTCTGACATGACTGAGCAACTGAACTGAACTGAATACTAGCTCAGATTGTTATTGAGCGCTTACTGTGTGACAGGCACTATGCCAAATGCCATCGGGGGTTATTTCTTTTCATCTTGTCACACTCCTGCTGAGATGGGATGAGATGCAGGTGCTGGCATTATCACCCCATTTTACAGATGAGGTTGAGTGAGGTTAGGTATTACGTAAGGGTCAGGTCTGGCGTGCTGCGATTCATGGGGTCGCAAAGAGTCGGACACAACTGACGACTGAACTGAACTGAAGGGTCAGGTCAGGGGTCCCGCAGAGCCGTATCACTGTGTGGCTGTGTAACTTAGGGACAGAAATCCAAGACTCCTGGCTTCACAGCCCATATTGGTTCTTACTAATAGCGGACCCCGGGGCATGCATGAGTCTTTTTCCTGGCAAGGGCCGTGAGCCGTTGCTGTGGTGGAGATGTGGCAGTGTCTGTGATGGGCAGGTACTCGCTTGGCATTCGGTCTGGCAGCATCCGTGTCCGCGCCTGAGTGCTCCGTTGCTCAGTTGTGCTGCCGGGGCTTCCCAAGTGCTGCAAGTTGGTAAAGAACCCATCTGCCAATACAGGAGACATAAGAAACGCGGGTTCAATCCCTGGGTCGGGAAGGTTCCCCTGGAGAAGGAAATGACAGCCCACTCCAGTTCTCTTGCCTGGAGAATCCTGTGGACAGAGGAGCCTGGCAGGCTGCAGTCCATGGGGTCACACAAAGAGTTGGTCGCGACTAAACAACCACCAGCAGATTCTTTCTTAAGCTAAAAGCTTAGGAGAGATCACGTCCGTCTTAAAACAGATGAGTGAAGCCATGCCCATTCGTGACCTGTAAGTCCTCGTCATCCGAGCCATTGCTCAGCTTTGGCTTTTCAGTGGTGCTGCTGCCCAAAAAGCTGTGGAGTCGAGGCCCTGCTTGAGTGTGAGGGACACAGAACAGAACATACCGCTCCTGTTTCCATCCTTGGCCCTGGCCACCCGTTTCTCTGTAGCCAGCAGGATTTCCTCAGGAAGCTGTCCTGGCAGAGGGCGGGCCGGGACTGACCAGGATGTGATGACCGCAGCCCCCTCGGCCCTCCAGGCTCTGCGCTGAGGTCAGGCCCGGATCTGTGTCTGGACCCACCCTTTCCAGTTCTCCCACTCAGACTTGGGAGAGGGGAGTTGGTGGGAAGACACGGAGTTTCTGCCCCCCGGGCACCCAGCTCCGGTTTGCTATTTCATGCTCCGGCATGAAGAACTGGGGCAAAGAGCTTGGGAGGGGCCACCTTCAGAGGCCACCAGAGCCACAGTCGGGATCTCCAACCTCAGCTTTCCCCACAGGGCCACAAGCAGTCCCTCTGGTGTTGAGCTGTGATCCCGGCCTCGGGGAGAAAGGATGGCTTGAATGATGTACCACTTAATTTGGCCTGGCCAAGCTCCCAGGCGTGGGCTTCCTCAGTTGTGGCTGGAAGGATGATTCAGCTATACACCTGTGCGGCTTGGGAGTCAAGTTAACTAGCTGTCACTTTTATTTAAAAATATAATGGAAAGGGGCCCTCTGTGGAAGGCCTTAACAGATGACTTTATAATTTAGATAAGCAGTAGGGTTAGCTAAGATTTGTTACATGCCCAACTGCTGTAAGTCCACACTACTAGAATGGTGAAGTCAGGTTTTGGGGTAAAGAGGTGTGGGTTTGAAGCCTGGGTCTGTGCTTCATGAGCTGTGTATCCGTTCTCATCGGTATCATCGAGTCAGTAAAACCTACATTGTCTTGTATGTTTTAAGTTAAATAACATGCAAGAATACTGACAAACAATATAGATATGTATATTCTATGTATATGCCTATATGTATATAGATAGATTTATATGTATATATATTTATAAATAGCTATATGTTTATAGGTATTTACATGCTCAATAAATGTTAAGTTCTCCCCTAGCTGTCATCTTTCAGCCACCCCAACACACAACACACAACACACACATACACACACATACTCCCCTCCCATTCTATTATCAGTTTATTCTACAAATTTGAACAAATGGAACAAAAGCCAATTGCTTTAAAGCCATCCCTGTGATGTCTGAAGCTACATGTCTGAACCTTGTGTTCTGGAAGAGAAGAATTCATCCCTTTGTTGAGCTTCTATTAAATGCCTACCTGTGCTACCCTATGGCAGGTGCTGCAAAGGATTACAAACGCATTGCCTTACATGCATTGGCCTGGCAGAACTAATATGTGTTGGGGAGAGAGTACTTAAATGTACAGATGTGAGAGAACTAGGAATAAAGACTTGGTAGGTGGAGTGAATGTATAAACATTAAGAGAGGACAGAGCCTGGGAAGGACCTGCCTTTAGATGTATGCCCTGCCATGGAAGAGGAAAAGGCCATTTTTGGAAGCTGCGCTTATCATGGGTCTCTTGGCTTCCTACACATCGCATTTTATTTGTGATCACATCTGCTTCACACACTGAAATTGTTGCTACCTGGGCAAAGACAATGATACAGTGAAAGTTTTGAAGCTAGATAATTTAGGGTTGGTCATGGTATTCCGTAACATTGTGAGCACCAGTGGCAGTTGTTCCTGCTAAGGGCAGTCACTGAGTTCTGAATGCACCGCACAGATGCCTTCTTTATTTGGCGATATTGTCCTATAGGCAGGTACCTCCATCTCTGGGGCACAAAGAAATGTAATAATTTGCTTTTTTGAGATCAGAACCTCGGGTCTTAATCATTGCACTGTATTGGTTCTTCCCTTGACAAAAAAGGGAAAGGAAACTGCAAACAAAAGCAAACTGAGAAAAACCTCCAGAAACATATATGAAAATATTTGTTAAGTAACAAATAGCATTTTTCTTTTTGTAAATGGAAGGTGGAGGTGAGGAAAGGATGTAAGGAAAGATCAAGTGAGCTCTCAAATGTCTCCTTCTAGACAGAGTATTCTGTGGTCTTTTAAGTTTATCTGGACATCCTTTATTGAAAAAGAAATTGTGGAAGATGATAAAATCCAACAGGTGGGTGTTTTAGCTATCATCAGAGATCTAAAGGTAGTTGGCAAGATTTGGACTCAGGAAGAAATTCATACAGAAGTAGTCTGTGGAAAGTTTTGAAATGTTAGTCCCAGGCACTCATCCTCAAGTTCTTTTTATTTGAGTGTGGTGAGCTGAGATGTTTCCATCTCAGACTTTTCCTTTCCTTGTCTTTGAATGGTGCTGTCTTGGTTTTCTCCTATTAAATTCTCTCTCTGGTTTGGAATTATTTAGGGTCTCTTGCTTTTTCCAAAATATCTTCCAACCTAATAAGGTATTCTCAAATAAGAACAGAAACCCTTATGTGTAATAAATAAAATTTTATGGTAATAAACTGGTGAAGTATGCTGCCAAGTGTCTCTGGCTTGGTATCTTTTCCTTGGTTATCTCTCTGAATGCTGCTGTTAGAGGACCAGCCTCATGGAACTAGATTTTTCAGGAATGACTAATCCTATCGCCTCTTCCATATTTCATAGCTTTTAGCGATTTGGTTGCCACAAAAGAGTGGATGGGAGAGGAGGCTAAAGTCACTAGGTTAATGTTTAGGGGGAAAAAAATGAAATGAGGTTGAAATCAACTAATTGAATTGACTAATACTTTTCTAGATGTTTTCTGAATTATTTCTGTAGAAAATCAAATGGACTTTTCTGCATTTTCACTTGAGTCATGTCAGGCCTCTGTGGCCACACTTGTCTGTAGGGAGGTAGGGACAAGACCTGACCTTGGTGTGGGCACAGAGCCAGCCAGGATGCCCCATGGTTCATGGTGCCTCAAAGTATGGATAGTAGTAGGGATGGGAAGCCTTTTACTCACTGTGTTTCCAGGAGGGTGGGGAAGTACTAGCAGTTGGGGGGCAGTGAACTTTAATGGCTATTTTGAAATATTTACTTCCTACATTTATGGCCTGATTTGCCATTGCAAGTCAGAAGGTCTTATTCTGGGATATTCATTCACAGAGGTAATTTTCTCCACTAACAGTTGTTCACAGCTCCCTAGGTGGCTCATTGGTAAAGAATCATCTGCCAATGAAGTGGACGCAGGTTCGATCCCTGAGTAGGGAAGATGCTTTGGAGGAGGAAATAGCTACTGACACCAGTATTCTTGCCTGGGAGGTCTCGTGGACAGGGGACCATGGCGCGTGGACAGGGGACCATGGCGGGCTACAGTCCATGTGGTTGCAAAGAGGTGGACACAACTTAGTGACTAGACAGAGGCAGCAGCCGTTGTTGACAGAACTTTCTCTGTGAACCTAATATAAGAAAATGATTTGGCTTTATTAAACTAGGTCGTTTATGACCTGGATATACAGAGTGTCTTGAAACGGTCCTCACTCTTTTTTTTTTTTTTTGGTAGGTTTTAACATTTTATTTTTCTCTTAATTTTTTGGAAATTTTTTCTTTTTTTTTAATAGTTGATTTATCCTTTGTGACCCCCATGGACTATACAGTCCATGGAATTCTCCAGGCCAAAATACTAGAGTGGGTAGCCTTTCCCTTCTCCAGGGGATCTTCCCAGCCCAGGGATGGAACCCAGGTCTCCCCATTGCAGGCGGATTCTTTATCAGCTGAGACATAACGGGAACCCTGATGTACAGTATTAGTTTCAAGTGTATAGTGCAGTGATCCAGTGTTTATGCTCCATTTGAAGTTCTTACCCGATGAAGTCCTCACTTGTTTTTACAGTGTGGAATACTGCAAATATTTCTTTTCTGATTGTATGAGATGAGATTGTTTAAATCGCATATTATGAGGTTGGCCAAAAAGTTCATGTGGGTAAAACCCGAACGAACTTTTTAGCCAACCCTGTACATAAAGAAGCAGAACCTCAGCCTACCACGAATTCAGAAACACTGGCATGTAAAAACCTGTTTACTGCCATGTCCTTTCATTTTCAAATTTGCACACTAGAGCCAGTTCTTTCAAAGGCCTGTCTGTGTGAGTGAAAGAATTTTCCTTTGGTACTGGCTGTTTTGCAATCTTACGTTCACTATGTCTGACTTTCTCACGTGTATGAAACTAATAAACTACGTAAACATAAAAGTGCTAAGTGTTAGAACTGGCACGTCTTGGGAGTTTGTTTTTAATAAGCTGATGTAATTAGCACCTTGAACTCTATATTCCATTTGTTTCTTTTGAAACCGTACAAAGAGAACAGGATGATACACCTACAAAGGGCACCAGTATACCTAATATTGGCCTTTTAAGTTGTGATGAAGTCATGGGTGTTTAAGAAGCTAAAACTTGCAGTTACTTTTAAGTCAGAGGACTGAGGAGTAGATCTGTTGAGGGAAAAGAAAGTTAAAACCTAGAGCATTATATGAATTGTTTACATCCGTCTTTCCCAGGGCTTGAGTGTAGTGCTTAGTACAGTGCTAGTGGATTGTCATTTTATTTCATTCATTCATTCATTCAGCAAATTTACATGGAGAGTCTTCTAGGCACTGTCTTCAATACTGAACAATGAACGAAACTCAGGGAAAAATCTCTGCCCTTATGGACCTTACACTTTAGTCAGGAGAAAGGCCAGACTGAAAAAGATATGTCATGGAAACTAATTTAGATGCTGAAAAGTGGTAAGGAGAAAGATAAGGCAGAGAATGGGGTTAGAGGTTGTATGTACAGGAGAGGGAGGCTGCCATGGCAGCTAGGACGTCCCTTGAGAAGAGGGGGTTGGAGTCACCTCTGCAGGAGATGAAGGTAGGTAATCTTGGGAAGGGGGCTTCCCAGGGGGCGCTAGTGGTAAAGAACCCACCGCCAATGCAGGAGAGGGTGAGTTCGATCCCTGGGTCGTGAAGATCCCCTGGAGAAGGAAATGACAACCCACTCCAGTATTCTTGCCTGGGAAATCCCAAGGACAGAGGAGTGTGGTGGGCTATAGTCCAAGGGGTCACACAGAGAGACCACTGAAGCGACTTAGCAGACAACCGTGGGAAGAACACAACAGGCAGAGGGAGGAGCAAGTTCCATGTCCTGGCTGGAGCTGGTGGATTTGGAGCACGGAGGAGTCATGAGGTTTACTATATAATCCCGGGGGACAGTGAGCCTGGGCGAGGCAGGAGAGAGGCGCTGGTCAGAGGCACAGATGGGGAGGGTCTCTCAGTTTGGGGGAGGACAGAGGCCTCTACTCTTAGCAAGAGTGGAGTCTGAGCAGGGCCTTGGAGCAGAGCGTCAGGATCCGCCTGGGTCCTGATGGCATCTCTCCAACTGCTCTGTTTTTGAGGGTGCTCAGGGGTGAAAGGAGGCCACCCAGTAATTGATTTCCCAGACAAATAAAATGCAACTGTTAAATTGCTGTGCTTCGTGAATGGAAAAGTGCAGCCCATCCTGATGAATCAGCATCTTAAAGCCAGGCAGCTCTTTAAGAAGTCTGAGAGCACATGTGATTTTCCTTATGGGCTTCCCCCACTCCACACATTGTGGCAAACACTACAAAAGGTGTCCTGCCCACATCACAGAGAAGAAAGTGAAATTGCCCCCTTTTTAAGACAGCAGTTGAGAAGCATAGAAAAGTGTGGGGAGGTGGTAGACATGTTTTAACGTTCATTTCCTTTAGTGGGAGTATTGCTTTGTAAATCCAAGATCATGGATAAAAACGAGGGGGCCCCGTGAGAGCAAAGGCTGATCTAGAGAACTTTAGATTTCACTGAGGAGTAGAATAAAATGTTAGTTCTTTGTTTTTTTTTTAAATTGAAGTATAGTTGATGTACAGTATTATGTAAGTTATAGGTACAAAAAATGATTCACAATTTTTAAAAGTTATACTCCATTTATAGTTATAAAATTTGGCTATATGCCCCATATTGTACAATATACCGTTGTAGCTTATTTTATACCTGATAATTTATACCTCTTATCCCCTACCTCTATATTGCCCCTCCTCCTTCCCCTCTCCCCACTGGTACCCACAAGTTTGTTCTGTATATCTGAGTTTGCTTCTTTTTTTCCCATCCAAGTACTAACCAGGCCCAACCCTGCTTAGCTTCCGAGATCAGATGAGATTGGGCACGTTCAGGGTGGGGTGGACGTAGGTAGCTTCCTTTTGTTATTATATTCACTAGTTTGTTGTGTTTTTAAATTCCATACATAAGTGATATCATATGGATATTTGTCTTTCTCTTTCTGACTTACTTTACTTTGTATGACAGTTGCAAATGGCATTATTTCATCCTTTTTTACTGGCTGAGTAGTATTCTATTGTTACCTATAATATATGCCACATTTTTTCATGCATCCATCTGTTGATGGACACTTAGATTGCTTCCATGTCTTGGCATCTGTAAATAGTGCTGCCATAAACATTGGGGTGCATGTATGTTTTCAAATTTGTGTTCTTGTTTCTTTCATAGATATACCCAGGAGTGGAGTTGCTGGATCATATGGTGGTTCTACTTTTAATTTTTTCAGGAAACCAGATATATATATGTGTGTGTGTGTGTATTTACTGTGGGTACACCAGTTTACATTCCTACCAACAGTGTATGAAGCTTTCTTTTTTTCCACATTCTTGCCAGGACTTGTCACTTTTGTTTTTTTTGATGATGGCCATTCTGACAGATAGGAGGGAAAATGTTAATTCTTTAACAAAGTGAGTTGTTCTTTCAAAAAAGTATATGTTAGAAATTTAAACTGTGGGTGTCATGAAAAAGCCAGTGGTGACATTAGTAAATTCTCAGCTTGTGAGCAGATTGAATGTTTTCATTCTTGTGATGATTGGCTTGGTGTAGAATGATGTCAGTTCATCTTAGATTTTTGTTGTTATTCTCTTAGTTCATAAGAAGCCTGTTGAGTTTACACTGTACCCATGTATGGAATGTGGTACAAGGCAAATCATCTTCACTCTCAACTTCAAGATGTTCTTGATCTAAGAGTAAGAACAGATCCGGATGCCTACGATGCTTTTTCAGAGCATTTTCACATTATATTCTTGGCGAACATGAAAGTCTCTTATGATGAAAATTGAGCTCATCTTGAGAGGAAATGATGTATTTGGGAAAGAACTTGTCTTCCCCCCCAAATTGAAATAGAAGTAGGGCTGTCATATCAATTCATATTTTATGTGGCTACATTTGTAGATGGACAGATACATAGATACATGGATACTCATGCATGTGCCTGGAACAAGGGGGATAATTTTGTGAGGCTGATGTTCTTAAAATCTGATTTTACCTGTACATGACAGATCACAGTGTGGTATAAGATGGAGCCAGATTTTTCTCCGTTTACCCCACATTCCCAAGGTGGCCTCAGTGAAGTCCTGGGTGCCCTGATGGCCATTGTGAGTGTCCTGGAGATATAGAACTGGTCAGAAGAGCAAATAGCAGAAACCAAGTCATGAAGTGTGCTTGGAGGGGGCTGGGTGTGCAGTGAAGGGTTGTTTTGGGGACCACTGGGAGGTTTTCCAGGGTAGGGGGTGAACTGGTTCCTCCCTGACTTTGGAAAGAAACCACCCAGTGGGTGTTAAATGAGCAAAGGGCCCTAACATGGTCTCCGGTAAATAGGAGCAAACAATGATATCTTCAGCTCACGATAACTCAGTGCTATAAAGGTACGTGCTTGTTTCAGTGGCCACAGCATTGCTCTGCTATTTGCTCTCCTCCAACACCGGGCCAGTTGCATTCCATGTGTGTTTTCCTCCCGGCTTCTTTGACTGGGAGCTGACTGCGGAGGATTTTGGCCAGACAAGTTCCGGGTGTGTGTACTGCCTTTTTATATAAGGCACTGTCTTTGTTTCCAAACACATAATTGCTTTTTCTGTCAAGATATGAGAAGAATGTGAGACTTTAATCTTTAGACCCTAAGGGTATTGCACTGAGAGACTTTATCGTCCGTCATTTAGGTGTGAGAAATTTCCATTGGTTTCCACCCAGATCTATGACCCTCAATGTATTGAAAATTATCAGCAATGAGTGGAGATTATTAGGAATCATTCATTCCTATACATGAAGAACCTTGAAAACCGGGTTCCCTTCTGTCTCTTGGCCCCTGTCCTGCCTCATCTCTACACTGACCTGTAGTCACCCCCTGTAGCGTTTCCTCTGGGGACAGGTTAGGCTGTCTCCCGATCAGAGGAATTGCAGCAAGTCCCCACATACAAGCCTTCAAGTGGTGAACTTCCAAAGATGTGAACGTGCGTTCGCGTGTGCAGTCACGGTAGTCAGTTCACATATCTGGTGTACATTGTCACGTGCGTGCATCCTCTGTGACTGGTTTTGCTTTTGTGTACTTTACTATACAGTACTGTGTAGAGTGCAATAGTACGGTATCTTTATTTCAAGTCCAGAATGGCTTATGTATCACCCAGTGGCGATATAGTTGGTGCTACTGTACTTTTCAAGGTACTGTACGATTAAAAATGTTTTCTTTTTTTGCGTGTGTGTTTTCTAAATGTATTGTTTGTGTGAAAGTATTCTAACCCTATTACAAAATAGTACTATGTAGCTGATTGTGTTAGTTGGGTACCTAAGGCTAACTTTGTTGGACTTAACGAACCAATGGGACCTATGAATGTGCTCATGAAATGGAGTGCTTTCATATGTAGGTGACCCACCTCCTCACCCAATTCATTTATCATTGTTTCTAGTGATATATGTCATGTTTGAATGTTTTACTCACTAAACCAAATTGCTATTGTCAGGTTGGTGAGGACAGGGAGGCTGAGCCTGTGAAAGCTCACCATTATATGTGAAAAATGCCAGTGTAGTGGACAGAATGCCATCACAGAGTTATCGACTGTATGTTACCCGGCACCCTCAGGAAAGGGAGAGATCATTTTACTGACTTCCGTTTATTCCTTCCTTTCCTCTTTCATAGGGGGCTTCCCTATGAAAGCTCAGTTGGTAAAGAATTCCCCTGCAAGGCGGGAGACCCTGGTTCAATTCCTGGGTCAGGAAGATCCGCTGGAGAAGGGATAGGCTATGCACTCCTGTATTATTGAGCTTCCTTTGTGTCTCAGCTGGTAAAGAATCCACCTGCAATGCAGGAGACCTGGGTTCGATCCCTGGGTTGGGAAGATCCCCTGGAGAAGGGAAAGGCTACCCACTCCAGTATTCTGGCCTGGAGAATTCCATGGACTGTATAGTCCATGGGGTCTCAAAGAGTCACACACAACTAAGCAACTTTCATTTTCACTTCTTCTTTCATTCATTCATATATTTGATAGGTATTTCTCACATAATTGCTAAGTGTCAGGTGTTGTCATGGTTATTAAAGGCCTAGGTTGCAAAAATAAGACTCAGATTCAGCTTTCAAGGACTTTAAAGTTTTCCTGGGGACAATCACCATGTAAATGAGTAAGAGTCCCTTTTTTAAAAAATGTCTTAAATAGAAAATTTCAACTATCAAAGTGGAGAGAATTTTTTAAAAATACCCATACGGCAGCACTGCAGTTATCAGTCATGGCCAATCTTGTTTCGTCTGCACCTGCTCCCACTCCTCTCTCCTTCCCCCATGACTTTGAAGCAAGTCGCAGACCTCCGATCAATCCATTCGTGTGGGGAGGGTGTGATTTCCGCTGATGCAGTGGGAAGGTCAGGGCTATTGTGAAGGATGGGCTGCTGCCTAGAGGGTCAGTGAAGTAAAAGAAGGGTGATCTAGGCAGAAGAAATACTGTGGGATAATAGTGGGGATGAGGTAGTGCTGCTTCTAGTTTGATGTGGCCAAAACTGGTCCATGTATGGGGAGGTGGAGCCACAGGTGGGGGTCTAGAAAGGCAGATAGAGTACTGATAAAAAGGCTTTTGCTTTGTCAGCAACAGACTGACTTTGTCAGATCTTCACTGCGAGACATTTATCGTTTTCAAGATTTATATTTTGAAAGTTACAGAGTGAAGTAAGCCAGAAAGATGAACACCAATACAGTATACTAATACATATATATGGAATTTAGAAAGATGGTAACGATAACCCTATATGTAAGACAGAAAAAGAGACACAGATGTATAGAACAGACTTTTGGACTCTGTGGGAGAAGGCGAGGGTGGGATGATCTGAGAGAACAGCATCAAAACATGTGTGTTATCAAGTGTGAAACAGATCGCCAGTCCAGGTTGGATGCATGAGACAAGTGCTCGGGGCTGGTGCACTGGGAAGACCCAGAGGGATGGGACGGGGAGGGAGGTGGGAAGGGGGTTCAGGATGGGGAACACATGTAAATCCATGGCTGATTCTTGTCAATGTATGGCAAAAACCACTACAATATTGTAAGTAATTAGCCTCCAACTAATAAAAATAAATGAAGAAAAGATAGAATCTAAAAGGGGGATGCAAAAAAAAAAAAAAGATAGTTACGGTGGGTAGGGGGTATAGAGCGGGTTGTAAATGAGATGGGATTGGAGACTGGCTAGATAGCTGAGAACCTTGGTTGAGGGCGTAAAACACTGATAAGATTAGGATGGAGAAACATTTTGAGATATTTGAGACACTAAGAGATAGTGGAGAAGAAATATTATATTAGCATTTATTTATGACACGTTGTAAAACCTAGTGACCTCTTAAGTTTGGGGATGAATAAATGACCCTGAGAGTCTTGGCATGGATGAAACAGCTTGATGCTGCTCTCTGGACTACTGGAATCCAGAATGAAAGTTTGGTGGGTGTGGGGAGTTTGAATTGAATATCAAGGAAGATCAGACTAAGGCTTTTGCTAAGGAGGTGGAGGGCTTCCCTGGTGGTACAGAGGGTAAAGAATCTGCTTACAGTGCAGGAGACCCTTCAATCCCTGGGTTGGGAACATTCCTTGGAGAGGGAAATGGGTGACCCACTCCAGTATTCTTGCTTGGAGAATCCCATGAACACAGGAGCCTGGCAGGCCACAGTGCACGGTATCACAAAGAGTCACACACGGCTGAGTGACTCAGCAGCAGCAGCAGCAGGAGATGGAGGAGTTTTGAGAATTATCAAAATATAAATTAAGGGCTGCAAAATTTTTTAGTACTGGGCCATGTGTTTGGTGTCCTCAGGTTTGTTAAGCCACTTGAATTTTTATTGATAGCACTGTTTAGGTATTACCTGCCAGTTCTTAAAAATAGAGAATTTTGGCAACATCACCACCAACAACAAAAAAAATCATGATCAGCACTATAACAGGAATGATGATAAGCATGATGTTTCAGTTTGATCAGGTCACCAGGACCTCAAATCTCACTGGACGGTCGCCCTGTCCTCAGGAGCGGTCCTTGAAAATCAGGTGGAGTCAGGTACTTGTCTGACTCCAGGTATGCCACACCTGCCAACTCTGCTCAAGCCAGGGTGGAATATAATTTTTATAAACAAACTCAAATGTTGTGTTGGGTTGGTCATAAAGTTTGTTTGGGTTTTTCTGTAAGGTGGTATGGAAAAATCTGAAACAAACTTTTTGGCCGACCCAATCCAAAGTTTAATTAACATCATAAAAAGAAATTTCAGGAGTGTTCTGAGATAAATGTATTTTCCAAATTTTTAGGAATGTCATAGATCAGTTTTGCCCCCAGTAGGATCGTGATGCATCCAGTGCCTGCAAATGCTCGTATCCCCATGGTTACGTGGCAGAGGTGGCTGGAGGAAGAGCAAAGTGTGAATCATGCTCATCAAAGTCTGTTCTGAGATTCTGACTTCATTCCCACCCAGCTAGCTCACTCTGCTGTTCTTTCCAAATCTATGATTTTCAGTTAAGCTCAGGCAGGTTTGGAAAGGAGAGATGAGTTGAATCTAAAACTGTCACCAGCTAAATCCACATGTCCATTTTAAGTGTGAGCGAAATGTCAAGTTGAGCAAAGTATCAACGTTCCAGTCTTTTCCCTACATTTTTCAAGTTCCAAGGGTTCCTGTGAAATGTTTTTTTAAAGCCACTGATAGTCCAGCAAATGGGATCTTCCAAAGCTTTTAATTTCCAAAAAGACCTTATATAGCAAGCACACAATTTAGTAAATCCCTTCAACAAGTTTCCATGACTTAACTATATGACTGCATTAAAAGAAAGATCATACTTTGCTTCTCTGTCCAGTAATAACAAGCATTCATGTTTCCTGATTTTATGTTGTATACTTAGCACCCAGCACAGCACTTGGAATTTCATAGGTTTCAATAAATATTGTTTGAATTAATGAAATACCCCACTAGGTGTTGATGATTGAAGACCATAGTTTTATAGCTTAGCTCACTTTCTTTGTCACACCTGGCAATCATCATGATGTCAAAGATGCCAGCACACACACACTCCCCAGGAGAAGGCCTTTTCATTCCATTTTGTTGTAGCTACTCCTCTCTATGGCTTATAAACTGAGTTTGTTCATATTTAGGCCAGGCTGTTCAAATCCCTTTCCAGGAGATAATTAGAAATTACTAGTTCATGCATAAGATTTTGGTAATAACATTTTTGCTAAAATATCTCAAGCTTTTCATATCCTAGAGTCAAGCGGGCTGTGTTGAGCCTGCAGGAGGAAGAGGAGAAGAAAAAAATGCTTCTGTTGTGGCTTTAAACTTATTCAATCACTGATGCCATTCCCCCCAAAGGAACAGAGAGGGACCACAAGAAAAAAAAAATGCAGGGAGGACCTGTGGATTTAGGGGTGAGTTGAGGTGGAGGGTGAAGGTCCCAAAGAGACCCATGGGACTCAAGAACAGACTCCAAAGTGGACCCCCAGGGTGCAGCCTGGAAGACAAACTCCACCAGTGACTTTCCAACTTTTGGCTGCAGAATCACTAGAAGATATATTTTATTAGTACATGGTGATCAGGTGCAGTTGTATAAGTACAAACAGAAACATAACAGAAACAGACGTTGCAGGAAATGGTCTTCTTTCTTCATGGGATGTTGCCAAGATTTTCTATTCTCCTCTGGGCTCTTTTGTGCTATGCCGTATCACTTAAACAAATGCTGGCCTCAAATATGTATCTGAGGATTCTGTGGTTATTAAGGACTGTGTCACCCTGGAGCTAGAAGTGGATCAGCAGCAGCCGTAGTTTTTAGACTCTGAAGGTTGGTGGAGGGTCATGGGCACTGGTGGCTGCCTCGTGGTGTCACTGATTGGCCTTGTTGGCGTGACTTGGTGCCCAGATCCCCAGCACGTCCAGGTCCTGCCAGGTCTCCCTCAACTTCTGGAGGTCCTGAGACACCCAGAGAGCTCCAGCTGCTCATGTAGGTCACGCATGACATCAAGATTAGAGTTGATGAGAAGCAGGTATGGATTCCAGTTGTCTTCCCGGTTCCGACGCACTCGTGTTTTGTCCTTGGTCTTTCACATCCAGCTTCCTGCATAACTGCCACCCTGGCCAACCTATGGTGACTTTAGGCTCAATACTTGGCACAAGCAGCAACCTGTATAGGCAGACTGTTTTATCAACTTCCAATCTCCTAGCAGTTGTGCTTCTTGGATCCAGCCTTGAGTCCTAATGGGTCACCATCTGCAGGGTGAGTACCACTACAGTTGCTTATTCATTGGAGAACAGGAGAGAACTTAGAACTTTTTGTTTACACTTGTAGTTATCTAATTTAAAATGCCTATTTTGGGGTGCATTTTTAATGTTGAGTAATTGCAAGTATTAATAGATATCATTTATATTAAGTGCTTAGAGTTGTAAGTAGTTTTCATAAATAATTACATTTTGTCAAGGAGGTTCTTTGAGGAAGAGATGGTTAGATAGCATCACCGACTCAATGGACATGAACTTGAGCAAACTCCAGAAGATAGTGGAGGACGGGGAAGCCTGGCATGCTGCAGTCCATGGGGTTGCAAAGAGCTGAATGTGAACATTCAGCTTAGCGACTGAACAACAAGAAGGAGGTTCCATACACCAATTTTTTTTCAGTATTTGTTCCCCAGCCCTTTGAACACCATTGCCTTTAAGAGGCAGCTGCTGAGAGAGTGCTGGGAAGAAGGAAGTGGCCAATACCACCAGCTTGTGAGACTGTTCATTCTTCAGGAAGGGATTTATGTTAACTGGAGGCCACTGATGCATAAATAGTGGGGGCCCTGAGCACCAGGATCATATTTGCCAAGACAAGAATTAGACATAGGCTCTGGCAAGTTCTGGGTGTTTTGAAGGGGAGAGAGTGGAAGATGTGAAATCAGCCCTCCTCCAGCCACCCGCCATGCGGCTGTGACCCCCAGGGCCCTCCTTACCACCAGCATGACTTAATTTGTCCCTCCAGTGTATGTTTTTGGTTATGTGTCAAAAGCTTCCCTGATACAAACTATATTTCAGCTCAAACCATCTGCAGAAATGCTGGGAGGGATACCTTGGAGAAAAATAACAGATCAGTTATTATAGATTCATGGGCTTCCCCGGTGGCTCATGTGGTAAAGAATCTGCCGGCAATGTGGGAGACCTGCATTCAATCCCTGGGTCGGAAGAGCCTTGGAGAAGGGAATGGCAACCCACTCCAGTATTCTTGCCTGGGAAATCCCATGGACAGAGGAGCCTGGCAGGTTAGAGTCCATGGGGTCACAAAGAGTCAGGCGTGACTGATTCAGTGAATTTCTCCAGAATGATATGGCAGGATGGGAGGACCCAGCTGGTGCAAACAGTGACATCCCACAGATTCAATGAGGCTGAACAAGGAAACTGAAATTAAAGTCTTGTTTATGGTATAGCAATTTCACCTGAAAGGTTGCTGGAAGTGTTTATCCCTTCCAAATCTTTACACAAACTAATTAAGTATGTGAATGCATTGTTGAAGACATTCGAGAAATCAAGGTTTTATTATTGTGACTTCTTTTAGTAGATTTATCCTATAGGGTCTGATATATTTATATATATGGATATATCTCCATCCCTCCCCCAAACGATAGTGAGCAGAGTAAATATGTAATTTATATTTCACAACATATATCATATATGTACTTACTGTTATAGACAGAAAAGATAGAGAGGCATTAAATAAATGAGCCAGGAGTCTATTCCCTTCCTTTCCCTCAACTCTGGGGATTCAGAGCAACACGTTGAGTTTTCCCTTGGGGTTCTGTCTTTATAGATAGATAAAATAGCAGGACCACAAGTTCATTTGCATTCATTTGCATGTAATCTGCATACAGCGATCCAGGGTACGTTGGGCCTCCTGATGTTTTCAGAGAAGTTTTTTGCTTTTGCTTTTTCTCCCCTTAAGCTTTGTCAAGATAGTCTAAAGCATAAATGACATCTAGGGAAAGGAGAGCAACGAAAGTAATGATACAAGTGCTTCTGTTTTCGTAGTTCTTTTAGTTTCACGTTTTCCAGAGACAGAAGTACATCAGGATAAAAATTCAGAAATACTATGGAATGAATTGTTGGGAGGACAATGCTCTGTTTCTTTCCTTCTTACTTGTAACAGAAGTTCACCCGATCTGAATGGTTCAGTCCAATGCCCCTTATCTCTGCATTTTTATGTTGCTTGTATAAAAAACATGGGTTTGGTATAAATGTGTGCCATGGCTTCATGGGAAAATGACACAAGTTTGTCTCCCATTGAGCTGACACTGGTAGTGGGACCCAGATTTAAATTAAGTTCATATCAAGTGAAATGGATGATCGTATGGAAAAATGTTGTGCTTGCTTTTTTTGGTTTTTTTTTTTTTTTTTTTTAATCTTTTTGCCTGCACCACAGCATGTGGAATCTTAGTTTTCCTACCAGGGGTTGAAGCTGTACCCCCTGGGAAATCCTGTGACCTGGTTTTGTACTAAGAACTGGGAAGAGAACTTGAATTTGCATGTATCATTTTCTTTTCTTTTCTTTTGTAGACAGAGATGGGAAAATCTTGTAAAAACATAATGTGACACACAATTTCACAACTTACTTTAAAAAGTTTATTTTGAGGATATAAGATTTTTCTCTGTTCCTAAATTTGAACTAATTTCAGCTTGTTAAGTCACTTCAGTCGTGTCTGACTCTTTGTGACCCTATGGACTATAGCCCACCAGGCTCCTCTATCCATAGGATTCTCCAGGCAAGAATACTGGAGTATGTTGCTATGCCCTCTTCTTTCTGGAGATCTTCCCAACCCAGGAATTGAACCTGGGAGTCTTATGCCTCCTGCATTGGCTGGCGGGCAGATTCTTTATCACTGAGCTACCAGAGAAGCCTGCTTCAGCCTAATGCATTTGAACCAAAGGGGAAATATAAGAAATGAAACATATTAGACAAGTAATACACTCTACAGAAGAAACTTCTAGCACCTTAAAAGAAAAATAAGCAAATCTGTTTCAGTATTTTAATAATTGTATTTATATAATAAATATCAAAATTTACAGTTTAAAGTCATACTGTTTATTTAGAAGTTTATTTTGTGACATCAGTACCTCTGTTCATTAGCATTGTGGGGTGCTGAATCAGACATGAACTTCACATCCCCCCAAAAAAGATATACTAGGTGTGATGCTATTGAAATAGCAGCTGCATTATTTAAATTTCCTACAGACTAATGTTGCAAATATTTGAATTGAAGTAAGTATTTTTACTGAACAAGTTTGTACCATCTCAAGTAAGAACAAGTTGACTTGGGGATTCCCTTGCAGTTCAGTGGTTAAGACTTCACTCTTGCAATGCAGGGGGTGCAGGTTCAACCCGTGGTCTGGGAGCTAAGATCTGACATGCCTTATGGCATGACAAAAAAATAAAGTAGATAAGCAACAAGGATTAAAACAAACAAAAAAAGAGCAAGTTGAATAGGAAGGATGCAAAGGTCTTCAGATAGTCTTGAAAAAGCCTGCATTTGGAGTGGGTAAAGAGAAATTCATCATGTCGTTCCTTGGTTCCATGTGATTGGGATGCAAAAGTTCCATTCTGGAGATGACAGACAAGATGTACTTAAAAAACACATGTGCGGGATTTCTCTGGTGGTCCAGTGGTTGAGAATCTGCCTTGCAATGCAGGGGACCCAGGTTCAGTTTCTGGTGGGCATCATAGGCCTTGGGGTACTAAGTCTGGGCACCACAGCCAGCGAGTCCGTGTCTTGCAATGAAAGATCCCGCATGACACAGTGAGGATACCCAATGCTGCAGCTAAGTTCCGACTCAGCCAAATAAATAAGTAAATATTACGCATACACACTTAAAGAAGTTTTTCTTTTGCCTCTTTTGGCACTCAAATGACCAAGACTGATGCAAGTGATAATTACGGGGGCTCGCTGCACATCTGGAAAGCGATTTGGGAAATCAGAAAGGCAGTTGTGCCGCCCTGTTCTAATTTATTATCTGCTGAGCAGCAAGTGAGGGGTGGGCATCACAGGGTGTGAAATGTTTGCTGTCTTTGGCCTGAGTCGAGTTGAACAGCTGCTTTCTTCCTCATAAGCAACAGATATTTCCCAGGCCCCCGAAGTTTGGGGGAGTTCCGAGTGATTGGAAGTGAGGGAGAGGGAAGAAAACTGTTTGACTAGCAGGAAGGAAAGTTTGACTAGGAGCTTGGAAACTTTTGAAGTGAAGAGCTGGCTTTGAAGATGTTGTAGGATATGAGAGAGGAGAGAGAAAGGAAAGAAAGCAGTCTGAACAAAGTTCTCTAAATAAGTGTTTTTACAGTTATTTTTTTCTTTCAGGTAACCTTGATGAGTCCAAAAAAACGTGGTTGATTGGGATAAGTTATACAGTTTATAAACGTGAAAGCTGCTTACTTTTGAGAAGCCAGCAATCGAGATAGGAGTACAACTCTCACTGCCCCTGAATGAGAAGGGGGAGAGAGGGAGAGAGAGAGAGAGATGAATTTCCATTAAGAGCAGCCAACCATCGGGCAAGTGTGTGGCTATAACAACCCCCTCACAAGTTCACTCAGGTATTAGAAGATGCAGACTTTGTATGTGGTCGAAGGGGGCAGGTATATTTCATTTCCTTGGAGGGATGAAGGCAGAAGTTTCTCGATGAGGATGCCATCATACGCTAGTGTGTGTGTGTGTGTGTGTGTGTGTGTGAAGTCACTTCAGTCTGACTCTTTGCGACCCTTTGGACTGCAGCCCACCAGGCTCCTCTGTCCATGGGATTTCCCAGGCAAGAATACTGGAGTGGGCTGCCATTTCCTTCTCCAGGGGATCTTCCCAACCCAGGGATCGAATCCACGTCTCTTGTGTCTCCTGCATCGGCAAGCGGGTTCTTTACCACTAGCACCACCTGGGAAGCCCCAGAAACTCACTAGAGATCAAGACAATTCTAAAGAGCCTAGGGTTGGCCAGGAGTGCCGGTGGCTATGGGGAGTGGCAGGATCAGGGCAGGAACTCAGAAGGATGGGTTCTCAGGTAACACAGTTGCAGGTCCAGCACTCACTCGGAAGGAGGCTGCTGGATCTTTGCCAATATGTGCTGGGTGAGCGGCCTAAGAACGCTTGCGGCTCTTGAAGAGAACTGGGACGTGAGGGCTTTGTGTCTTTGAGGTGTAAGCAAACATCCTGGGTCGGTAGAAGTCAGACACTCTGATGTTAGAGGTGGCCCAGAGGTTCCCTTCATCCTTGGAACTGTCCAGATGCTTCTGTCTGGCCGAGGCAGTGGTGGGCTTGGGTGGACCGCTCCCTTACCTCACTGGGCACTTTGCAGTCATAGTCCTGGCTGTCGGTAGCTGGTGTCCGGAGGAGATGCTCCCGTGGGAGCAGCTCTTCTGCCTGCACTCTTTCCTAAACATTTCTTCCAGTACTTTCTCCAGGTGGTGGGAGAGGGGCAGCTGCTGCCAGAGGGGCTGTTGTGTTCTCCAGCTCCTCTGGCCCTCGGGTGGGCAGACCTCAGCCCCTTTCTCCTCCGGGCTGGGGTTGGGCAGCAGAGATAAAGGGGCCTGAAAGCCAGGCCTGGTGAGGGTGGGGTTTATTTGAAGAATGGGTGATGAGGGTGGCACGCGTCATTGTCAGGGGACAGCGACCCGGTCTGATCTGTTTTGCAAGGTCGCTTTGGTGACTGGATCAAGGCCAACGAGGCCAAGCGGGGAAGGAGACAAGAAAACCCAGTTAGGAGGTGGGAGGTTTTCATGTTGTGGCCCATGGGGCGTGTATTGTTGCGTTCAGACGAGTCAGGACGAACCTCAGGATCATAGTCTGATTTATGATGCCGTTTGTCAGGAACCTCACCTCTACTGAAAGCAGTAAAGCGAGGACTTCAAGGCTGGCCTCCTCTGTGCGTTTCCTCGTTGGCTGGCTGTGGACTTCCATTTTGATCCCGTGTTATTTCCCTGTTGGAAATCTGATGATGAATGTTTTGAAGGGGGGCGGTAGACTCGGGCCGCCACCCTGTGTCCATCCAGCCTGTCGTCTCAAACGTGAGGGAATGACCTGTCCAGACACGTGCAAACATCTTAACTGTTTTTGCAGAGAGCTTCCCACCCCTATGCTGTACTGCAGACTTCAAGGGTATTACCTCAAATATAGAACATTTTATTGGTAAGAAAGGAAGCATCTGTCCTTAAAAAAAAAAAAGAAAAAATCATTTCTTTCAATTTCTGTTTCCCCACTCAGTCAGTTCTGTGACATTGGCAAAAGCAGAAGTGGAATAGATGCGGTTGCTTGCTGTGACCTGGGCATCCTGACTGGAGCCTTGCGGTCTTTAGCAGAAAGGCTTTTGAAGAACTTTTAATTCCCAAACCCTGCCCGCGTCTAAGTAAGCGTCTTAGACACATGCTGCATGATAGCTGACGGAACTGTGCAACGGCCTGGCCAGTGGTCTGTCCCAGGCAAAATGTGTGTGCGTCTTTTCGGTGGTCTAAGAGTTGTGTTTTCCCTGGTAGGGTCATTTATTCCTTCCAAAGAAAGAACCCATTGGGAGGTGAAAAGTGGCAGGGGAGATACTTCTCGGAATGAATGAATGAATGAATGAATAGAAGAAATGGCATAACCTACAAATGTACACAGCTTCACTCTGTGTGTATCTATTTAGGAATCACTTCCCCTAAAGGGAAGACTATAGTCTGAAGTGTTATCTTGTAGTGAATACTATTCATGAAGTAAGTCAAGCCCTCAAGTGTCAGAGCTCTGAGGGGACCAAGCTGTCAGCATGTCACATTGCTTCGTTACTCCTCATGGGGAGATAGCCGGAGGTTAGGAAACATACCTAAACTGATGAATTGGAAGTGGCAGCAGAGACGGGTGTGAACTTGAGGGTTCAGACCCCAGAATTCGGGGCCTTTCCCTCAGTGGAGAGACAGACATATTTCCTTATATATTTAGGTGCATTTGTACATGTCCTCTTCCATCTGTGCTTGAATGACGTAGCGAACAAGAGTTCCCACGTTTCTGAGTGTCTCATGGGAAGTGTGGTTGAGGTGTGTCCCAGATGTAGCATTCCCTGTTGGCTCCTGAATTCTCAGTTTCCCGCCAGAATTCCTCCTGGGAGGGGTGTCCTGGCATCTGGATTCTTAAAAGCTTCCCTGGAGGTTCTGATTCATGTGCTTGGTTGCTCGGTCATGTCCGACTCTCCGACCCCATGGACTGTAGCCCACGGGGCTCCTCTGTCTGTGGGATTTCCCAGGGAATAATACTGGAGTGGGTTGCCATTTCCTTCTCCAGGGCATCTTCCCGACCCAGGGATCGAACCTGGGTCTGCTGCATTGCAGGCAGACTCTTTACCATCCAAGCGACCAGGGAAGCCCACCAATTGGGCATTAGGGAGCCTTTGCGCTGACAGTGTTTATTTCTGGGGATTTCTTGGCCCTGTGAGGCAGGCAGGGGTGTGGGTTAAAACCATGGTCTTGACATCAGACAGTCCTGAGTGGGGGACACGGCTTCTTTGCGTGGTAGCCCTGGAACCCTTGGGCTGTGGCTCAGCTTCTTTGAGTTGCTGTTTGTTCGTCTGTACAGGGAGAAAAATGTCCGAGGGCTGACCGGAGGATTAGGAGATGTTGCGTGTAAAACAGCGTGGCACATGTCCACCACTTAAAAAGTACCAGCTGTTACGAGTATAAAGGCTGCATAGAGGGAGACTGGAGGACTCAGGGCGTCTGCAGGTGGACTGATTGCCTCTGCTGTCTTCCTGTTTCCCTCAGGACGGCTCCCTGGGAAACATCGATGACTTGGCTCAGCAGTATGCAGATTACTACAATACCTGCTTCTCCGATGTGTGTGAGAGGATGGAGGAGCTGCGGAAACGGCGCGTTTCCCAGGACCTGGACGTGGTGAGTGGGATCCCTTGAACATGCGCTTGCCCAGCCAGTCTGCTCCTGGTCCAGCGTCCCCTCCCTCCCCCTCTAACGCTTGTGTGTGGATCATTTTGCTGCACTACTTTGAGACAAAAGAATTCAGATCCCCAAAGGATTAATCCAGTTCTGTGGATATCAGACAATAAGTATCAGTAGGGGCAACAGTGATCAAATTTTTGTGCTTATGAAAATATCGCGAGGAAAGGATATTTTTATGTTAGACTGATATACACTGCATTTTTACTGACTCTAAGCCAAAAGGAGGTCTAGGCTAGTTCTTTCCTTTCTTCCTTTGTTTTCTTCTTTTTGTTTTCAACATGATAAAGTTTAAAGAAGCAAGAAACCATCCTAATTTCTCACCTAATAGTAACCCACATGGGTGTTTCAGCAAGTCTCTGTTGGGGGCATTTTTACATCAGCTATGTAATTCTTGCTTTTATACTTTTTTATTATAGTTCTGTGTTATTAAGACTTCTTTGTTATCACCATTTTTCATGGCTATATTTCTTCTCTCAGGTGCTTTGAAATTCATTTGTCTGTTTTGTGAAGACCTTTATGTATATGGTTAATGGAGAATTTGAAGTTGCATGTGATAAATAGTAAATAAATAGCTTGCTGCTACTGCTGCTGCTAAGTCGCTTCAGTTGTGTCCGACTCTGTGCGACCCCATAGACGGCAGCCCACCAGGCTCCCCTGTCTCTGGGATTCTCCAGGCAAGAACACTGGAGTGGATTGCCATTTCCTTCTCCAATGCATGAAAGTGAAAAATGAAAGTGAAGTCGCTCAGTCGTGTCTGACACTTAGCGACCCCATGGACTGCAGCCTACCAGGCTCCTCCATCCATGGGATTTTCTAGGCAAGGGTACTGGAGTGGGTTAGGTCCATATAATCTCTGGGCTTCCCAGGTGGTGCTAGTGGTAAAGAACCTGCCTGCCAATGCAGGAGACATAAGAGATGCAGGTTTGAGTCCTGGGTCGGGAAGATTCCCTAGAGGAGGGCTTGGCAACCCACTTCAGTATTCTCACCTGGAGAAACCCATAGACAGTGGAGCCTGGAGGGCTGTGGTCCATGGGGTTGCAAAGAGTCAGACACGACTGAAGTGCCTTAGCATGCATGCCATAAAATCTATTTATATGCCAGTATGTCCATGCTGTTGTTGTTTAGTTGCTATGTTGTGTCTGACTCTTTGTGACTCCATGGACTGTAGCCCTCCAGGCTCCTCTGTCCATGGGATTTCCCAGGCAGGAATGCTGGAATGGATTGCCATTTCCTTCTCCAGAGGATCTTCCTGACCCAGAGATCAAACCCATGGGTTCTTTACCACTGAGCCGCCTGGGAAGCTCTTTGAGTAACAACACCTCTTGCCTTTAAAAGAAAAAAAAAGCACACTGATTCTATTGAATCCTTATTTTGTTATTTTCTATAATTATTTTATTACTGATTCCTTTTATAAAAAACCTATTATAAAAACCTATTGGATGGAGAAGGAAATGGCAACCCACTCCAGTATTCTTGCCTGGGAAAGTCCATGGACAGAGGAGCCTGGCGGGCTGCAGTCCATGGGGTTACATGACTGAGCACGTGTGCGCGAGGGTGGAGGGAGATGCTTGGTAGCAATAAAGTGGTAGAACTAAAAAAAAAACCTATTGGATAAGGATGTTACAAAAGACCTATTGGAAGAGGGATCCAACAAGTAGTTTAGGCGCTGCAGCTGTTATATTCCATGAGCACATGATTCACTTCCTTTGTAGGTAAGGTGCTGGTGCTCTTATGCACGTTCATTTTTTTCCTTAGCTCAATCCACCTAAAGATTTCTTTTAGCATAACTGTCACATAATTACCGATCCTTTTTCCTCTCTGATTTAGTATTCCACGTGGGTGGGAGTTGGTATAACAGAGTCAGCTGAGGCTGAGAAGCATCAGTTGGGGGCAGAAAGCCATCACCCCGGGAGCCTGACACCACGGCCCAAGCAGGCACCGGGGCGTCATTGTCATTAAGGGCGTCTTTCTTACAACTTTGTCCCCTGGCCTGTGTCAGTGGGAGAGAGGTGTTTCCTTTCTTCTAAGAAAGTATTCTTATGTGGGAAAAGACTTTTAAAATTCATTAGGCTAACCTGCTGGGACAAGGTTGATGTTTTTCCTTTTGGCAAGACTGCAGCCAAACAATAACTTAATTATCCCACTGAGTTCTTGAATGTTGCAATTTTGACGTTGAATAATAGTCTGGTCAGATACTCTGTGGCTTCCTAGAACACATCACCAAGCAAGGAAATGATGGCTGTGAACTGGCAGATGATCTTTGATCCGACACTCAACTGCTCTCCCCCAAATTCTAGTCGGTTAAGAGTTGGGACTCCCATAATTATCCCACAGTGTTTGGGAAGCTTGGAGAGCAGCTTCTTCGTAGGAAAGGAAGCCTTCCTGGAGGTGGGATAAATAACTTCTTCCCATTTAGACAGATGGGCCTCATTTGGTGTGCTCCGTTCCAGAGCTTCAGAAGACAGCGTAGGAGAAAATACCACAGGAGCTAAATTAGTTCTCATCAGAGTTGCAGGAATGTGATGGGGGGTAACATTGATGGGAGCCAATTCCAGCCAGGCTGGAAACTCTTCATCCTTTCAACTGTAGTTAGTGAGAAAAGTAAGATCCAAGTCATCATATTCAGGTTCTCTTTCTATGAGATTCCAGACAAGAGCTGAAGACCAAGTTAGATGCCACATGGTTCTCATTATTCAGGAATCCATAGCTGGAGACTTAAAAAGCATTTTAAAAAAATTTAAAAAATTCTTTTGGCTTCTCTGCATGGCATGCCAAATATTAGTTCTTTGACCAGGAATCGAAGCCAAACCCCTTGCATTGGTAGCGAGGAGTCTTAACCGATGGACCACCAGGGAAATCCCTAGAGGTGTTTTAAGGTCATCATTGAGGCCATACTTGCAACTCTGGTGACTTGGGGAAAGCTCCCTCTTTCAGTAATTAGCCGGAGAAGGCAATGGCACCCCACTCCAGTACTCTTGCCTGGAAAATCCCATGGACAGAGGAGCCTGGTAGGCTGCAGTCCATGGGGTCGCTATGAGTTGGACATGGCTGAGTGACTTCACTTTCACTTTTCACTTTCATGCGTTGGCGAAGGAAATGGCAACCCACTCCAGTGTTCTTGCCTGGAGAATCCCAGGGATGGTGGAGCCTGGTGGGTTGCCGTCTATGGGGTCATACAGACTCGGACACGACTGAAGCGACTTATGAGCAGCAGCAGCAGTGATTAGCTCATCACAGATTGAGTCCCGATGGAGAGCGATTTTCTTGAAAAGCTGTAACTTTCAGTCCATAGTGCTACTGTTTATTGCATCAGATTTTACCTGTACTTCTAGACTTTGAATTTTGCCTTCAGACAAGTAGGCCAACTTCTTTCCTGCTCTGCTGTTGGGGCAGCTTTGGGTCTGAGGACCTGCAGTGTAAATCCTTCTTTTCTGGGCTGGTTAGCAGCCCTGTCAAAAGCAGAAGTGAGATGACTTGGAGAAGAAATAATCCACCAACAGCACTAAGAGGAAATAGTAACACATTAGGATTCTAAAGCATTTTCTAGGGGAAAAAAGTAACATCAAGCTTGGGGTGTCCTCTGTAGAAAAAATCCTTAGAGACAGCCTTGAGGATGGAGAGTTTGGTGATGGTTTAAATAGGTCTTTCGGGTTTGTTTCATTTCAAATCCTCTGGGTGAATTTGGGGGATTGAGGAAATGGTCTATAGATGGAACATATTTAGATATTTCTTTGGCTTTAAAAAGTCCAAAAAATGCAGTGTCCTTAAGAGCTAATTACATACCAACTGGAGAACGAACAAGCCCAAAAGTCACCCTACCCATAGAGATGCTTGACTTAACCCTGAAAAATAAAAGGTTTTGATAATTATGTTAGTAATTAACTTTCTGGACTGGATATCAAATTACTTCTCCAGGACCTAATCACCTGGCCCCTGACTGGAATAAAGCACTTACTTGATAAAGTGTTTTGGGGGGCCAGTTAGTTTAGATGGAGGTAACAGAGAGAGGACAGATGGGTGAAAATTCAACAGCATAAGCAGGGATTGTGATTCAAATGTATAACTATCGTGAGAGTTTTTATTTAGCACCAAATGGGCCCTAAAGGGACTGTGTATTTGGACCGCAGCCTTTGCCTCTGCTGGGGACCAGGACATTAGCTCTCTTGAACAGCAGGGCAGTTGCCCGTATTTCCACACATTTGGCACGTCCCTGAGCACCATGTGTGTTTTTGGCTGCGAGAAGCTGCATTTGGAAATGACAGCAGCTTCCCAAGTCCATAATGGGCTCATCTCGAGTGATGCTAAGTCTGACATCTGTCAAAGTGACAGTGGCCAGGAGAGAGACACTCTCAAGGTAGCCTCTTAGTACTGGCCACGTCAGCTGCCTTGGCATCTTTGAAGTTGAGTCTGCTTGGATGTTGGCAGAAACAAGTTTGTGTGGTGGTTGGTGCAGCACATCCCTGATGGAAAAGTTACCACTGTAAAGTGGGACCCTGTTCATGATGCTGGATCTCCATACAGATTGTTAACCCATCTGTGTGGGCACCAGGACCAAGGAGCCCAGGCAAGATGCACTCAGGTCTTTAAGGATCTGGAGTATAAATACAAATATTGCACATTATCTCAGAGGATATCAGAGTGGGCTATCAGAATCATTGCTGATGGTGTAGGGATAATTCTGGGGCATAATTATTGTTCCTTGCAATTTTCATAATTTAATCTTTCAAGGTATAATTCTGGACTAAGAGGCAGTAAAAGTGGGATCTGTCATGACTAGAGATGATTCTTGGGGCTTCTTCAGATGGTATCATTCCCACTCCAAGCCCAAGTGGGAGTCCTAGCCTCTGTGGTTGTCACAGTGGCAAAAGAGGGTGAGAAGCATGATGGCAAGATGGGGAACTTGGGGTTTAAATTCTGGCCATTGTACATAGCTGACAAGTTGTGTAACCTATTTGAGTTTCAGTTTCCCCTTCTATAAAATGGGATAAAAATATCTCATAAAGTCATTACCAGGATTAAATGGGGAAATTGCTATAAAACACCTGGTTCATCTTCATAGTGAAAGTGCAGTCGCTCAGTCGTGTCCGACTCTTTGCGACCCCATGGACTATAGCTCACCAGGCTCCTCTGTCCATGGGGTTTTCCAGGCAAGAGTACTGGAGTAGGTTGCCATTTCCTTCTGCAGTATTCTTGAGCTTCCCTTGTGGCTCAGCTGGTAAAGAATCTGCCTGCAGTTCGGGAGACCTGGGTTTAATCCCTGGGTTGGGAAGATCCCCTGGAGAAGGGAAAGGCTACCCACTCCAGTATTCTAGCCTGGAGAATTCCAAGGACAGTCCATGGGGTCACAAAGAGTTGGACATGACTGAGCGACTCACTTTCACATGACCCCCAAATCATCATCATAAGAGACCTGTAACTGCCTATTTCTTTTCCTTCCCTTTTATTCCTGGTTCAAAAACTCCTGTAGTGATGCTGGAGTGTCTGTGATCTGTACTTCATTAATATTTATTCATATGAGTGCAGGGATTTCTTTTAGCTTTTATTTTGGGATATTTCAAACATATATAAACAGCACTGTATAATAAACTTCCTGTGCCCTTCAGCAGTTACCAGCATCCTGACTTCTCCCTTCATCTTTACTCTTACGCCTGCTTAATTATTCTTTTTTGAAAGTTTCTTGTTTGTGAAGTCCAATTTACACATCGAAATGCAGGCATCTGAGCTATCCAATTTTGCCAAGAGGATAGTCACATCACCCACATCCTAGCATGGCATAGAACACAGCCATCTCCCTGCATAGTTCCCTGATGTCCCTCCTCAGTAAATCCTGGTTTGAGGACAGGGATATTTGTCGGTCTGTTTTGGTCCTTTCTGTATGCAGTGCATGGCACATAATAGGTACTCAGTGAGTATTTGCTGAATTTATTTGTATATGTCATTATTTAAGACTATTAAATGAGCCTCAGGCATGTGTCTTGAGACTTTGTCATTCCAGAGATACAAAGATGTATTCTCCATCCATAAAGGTGTTACAATTGAGTGGGTGTTTTAGACAAGTAAACAGACAGGGTTTTTTTTGGCTGTACTTTTTTGGTTTGCGAGATCTTGGTTTCCCATTTAGGGACTGAACCCTGGCCCATGGCTGTGAAAGCGCCAAGTCCTCATCGTTGGACCACCAGGAATTCCTTAAGCAGACTGTTAAGTACAGGAGTACATAGGAGAGACCCTGACCCAGTTTAGGAAAATCAAAGAAGGCTTCCTGGAGGAGGTGATGCCTAAGCCCAACTGTAAAGAAACACGAAAGATTAATCTGGTTGGGGAGGGAGGTGTAGACAGTGCAGAGTAATTTAAGGTCGAGGTCACAGAGAAAAAGCCAAAAACGAGAGCGAAAATGTGGCTTTTATGGGCCATGGAGAGAAGTTTACCGTGGCTAGAACCTACGATATAAACACATGTACAGAGAAAAGATACACTCTGTCCTTTCACAGGTCTTGTATTATTAACGATATAAAAAGAATATTGCTTTGATTCATCACCATTCCCAAGACAAAACAAAAATAATCTGCCCTTTCGCAATAGTTGATCATTTGGGCCAAGGTGACCTTGTGGCCTCCCCAAGCCACGCAGACTTGTCCAGTCTCCATGGGGGTTTTTGTTTTGTCTTACTGACTGCCTTTCTTTTGTTATTTGCTAGAGACAGCAAAGCCTGTGGAAAACAGGTTTCCTGTTACTTTAAGCTCCCTGAATATTCAAGAAAAGATAAGGGTTGCCCCCACCTAGGCGCTTAGGGAACACTGGCTGCCCCAGGAGGCTACCAGATTCCTGAATTCTTATTCTCACCCAAAGGATAAGTACATGATCTGTGTTGCAAATTGTCCTGAGTTTAAATATTCAACTGCTGAATGCTAAAGCCCAACTGTTGCGCTAAGGGCATTTGCTTTTGTTTTGTTTCATTTTGTCTTAAAGGACATTATTTGCTAGCTTTGGGCTACTGTTGATTTGCAAATTGCAGTCAGAAACAGTGGGCATTAGATAGTGAATTTGAACCACATTCTGCTGTGGGATTCACACACTTGATATCAAAATACACTGAGCCTTTATGTCTTAAGCCAGATGGTAATACAGTTCTCTGCTCGGGCTCCTCTCAGACAAAGTCCCATTTGTAGTCAAATGTCCAGTCCCAATTTAGTCAGCATTTTTTGTACATTGCACCACGTTAACATAGACATAAACAGGCCTCTTGGCTGCCAGATTTGATCTTGGCATCCTATACCTCTCATAATTGAGAAGGTTTTCATTCTACTTAACAATCAATTTAGGTGTCCTTCCATCCTCTTCAGTTTGGAGACCTTTGTAGACAGCTGTAGGTTCTGGAAACTGACAGATTAGATACAATCAGTGATAGAATAGTTGTGTGTGTATATAGAGTAGTCCCCATCAGACTTTTCAAATATGAATCAACAACATCAGCTTCCTTTTCTAGTTTTGCTCCTGAGCATTCAGAAATGACTGATTTGTTTGTTTGCATTTGTAAAAGCAGTGTGCCTGGGGGGATTAAACACCAAAATAGCATTCTGCTCAAAATACTTTTGCTTGCCAGGAAGAAAGTCTGAGCTTTGTAGTTGTTTTCATTTACATACAACAGAGAGAATTCCTAAATGTTAATCAAGTTGACAGTAATTGGGGAGAAAAAACCAGGAATTACAGAGGCCAGAATCTGGGCTCGGAGGGGAAAGGGGTGCCTTTGTTCTTAGAATTGGGACCTTTCAGAGTTGAGTGAGGCCCAGGCCAGGTGCCTTTTTGAAGCCCTGGAATATTAAAACCAGGACTATAGTATGATCTCAGAGTTTACATGTAACAATTAAACACTTCTCACGTGGAAGATTACAGTGTAATTTATTTGTGCTAATCACAAGCTAATTATAGGCTATTTAAACATGCTAATTTGTAGCACACTAGAGGCAGTATGGTCTCCCTGTGAGAGAAAATGTAAAGGAGTGTGATTAATGTTTCCTTATTTTCAGTGGGTTTCTGCATCCACATCCACAATGTTATTTGACAATATTGTCAAAGGTCTAAGTTTGAGATCCTTGGCAAAGACTGAGTGGCCCAGGCCAAGGGGTTGGCTGGAATGACGAGGGTTGGGGGTCTGGAGTGGGATTAGGTAGACGCCTGCAGGGCCCAGACAGAAAGTCAGCAGGTGCAGGGTTGCGGGTCTTCGCTGGTGTTGGCCCATACACCTGACATTGGCCTTCTGACCTTGTAGATCCACATCTTATCAGATGAGATGGGGTACGTTCAGGGTAGTGTGGCTATAGACTAGGTCCTTATTTTACTTTATATTTTATTTTTTAAATAAAATAAATAAAATATTTATACAATTGTTTATATTTTATATTTATACTATTATTTATATTTAGTTTTTAAATTTGTTATTGGCTGATGTAGGATTTTAGTTCCCCGACCTGGGATCGAACCCAGGCCCTGGCAGTGAAAATGCCAATTTCTAACCACTGGACCACCAGGGAATTCCCTAGACTTGGTCCATGTTTTAAAGGGATCTCTCACCACAGATCCTGTGCACCAAGCAAAATGACCAAGGACAGAAGGAACTGGGCCCCAGAGCATCAAGTATACTGACTGGCCCTTTCTCTGGCCACCTTCTTTGAGAAGATCATAATACTGGTTTCAGCAGTAATTTTTGATTTGGAGCTGCCCTTTTCCCCCCCCCAGTTTGGAGTTTGGAAGTTTTGTGTATTTTATTTTAAATAGAAGAAAGCAAGATGGTAAAATGTTGGGATAATTTGTTCTACGCAGTTGGTTCAGTTCTTCCGGTTTTTTTTTTTACCAATTGGTATTTAGAAGGACAGAAACTAACCTGGTGACTGAAAAATACATCACAGAACCCTCAGAGCATGGTGTTGACTTTCTGTTCATCTCTTGCCATATTTCTCAAAAAAGGACATCAGAGTCTAGCTATTTGCAGGCTCCCCCGCCACCTCCCCGCGTCAACCTTTGTTTTAGAAATGGAGGCTTCATTGATCAAGTATAGCAGTGTTGTGAAGAGTTGAGGAGTGAACCAGTTTCTCTGTCTCTGATTATTCTGAGGCTGGTGCCTAAAGCATTTATTTCTAAGGGGTACTCTGAGACTTTCTGCAATTATTTAGAGTATGAAGATGTTTGAAATTTGTGGTACAGCTATGCCATCCATCTCATGGGCCCTAGCAGAAGCTGATGGAACTTAATCAAAAATAAATCAAGGGTAAGTCCAAACCAGATTGGAAGCACATCATGAATATTCGTGAACATCTGGATATGTTTGTGGGAGTGTATGTTATTTTTTAATGTGTGTGATGGCAGGGACATGCCTTCTTAACAAAGATGCCAAGAGGAAGACAGATTTCCAGCTGTGATTTCAAAGGGCATTTTTGTTTGTGTGTGGATATCCTTTCTCCTGAGCCTATGGGTTTCACTTCTCCAAGATACTCCTTTGATCTCTTTCATCTTTTGGAATCTCTTTTGATAATTTATCTGAATTCTTCATTGGAGTCAGTCACTTGACTCATGAGCATTAAAAACCTTTCTTTCTAAGGGAGATTTTCAGCTTAAGTGAAAGTCACTAGTTACTGTTTCTGATGAATCTTTTAAATGCTGCTGATTTTATAATTATCAATGAAGCTATTTGGCATCGTTGATCATTGCTATAACCTAATGTGTGTAAAACTCAGGTACTTTATCTGCTTCACTACCTAAAATAGTTGCAATGACTAGAAAGGAAGGGTGAAATGTGAAGAGGCCATAATAACGATGCTGATAATTATTGCAATAATGACATTTTAAAAGTACGTTGAAGTTCATGAGGCATCCACACCTATCACCTTATGTATTTTTAATACCCCTTCGAGACAGGTATTAATAATGTTATAATTTAATTTGGGCAGAGGCAGAAAATAATGCTCCCAAAGGGAGGCCAAATAACCCACTAGGTAAACTCCATCGCCCACTTGTTTGTCATTCTCTGTCTGGGACCTACCTGGAACTTCAGTCAGGGCATTGCCTGATGGGGATGACAATGGCTTGTTGTAAAGCAAGATACTACAGGTTGTTGTAACGGTTACATAATGCACTAGGTTAAGTAAAGTGATGTTTGTAGAGCACTTGACAGTTTCTGGGTGCATGTTAAAGCTCAATGAATAATAAACATTATTTATAATAAGAATGCTAAATAAATAGGACTTGTTAAAAATCTAATAGCTGGTAGGCATCAAAGGTAGGATTTGAAACTGGACTCGTGTTCTGTTACTCAATCATGTCCTACTCCTTGTGACCCTGTGAACTGTAGCCCGCCAGGCTCCTCTGTCCATGGGATTTTTCAGGCAAGATCACTGGAGTGGGTTGCCATTTCCTCCTCCAGGGGATCTTCCCTACCCAGGGATCGAACCCAGGTCTTCTGCATCTCCTGCATTGCAGGCAGATGCTTTACGGCCTCTGAGTCATGGAGTATACCTTGAAACCAAGAAGTCAGTGCAAAAATCTCTGAATCTCCCCAGACCACCTACTAACCTTGCATTGTTACTCTTGGGAGATTCTACCCAAACCAACCCTCCATTCTTCCCCCACTGCCTCTTCCCCTTCCTCCTCCTCCTCCACCGCTCCCCAAGGAGTAAATCTTGATTTACAGATTAGTTTGTTTGGGTAATATAGTTAAAATGTGTGATATTATAAAGAACAGTATAATATAGTTATTTCCATTGTACAAATTAAAATAATACACTCATTACAATTTTTTTTTAAAAAAACTCTCAAAATTCCTTAAAGTAAAAGTTTAAGTCTCCAAATACTTACCAAGTGTAACAGTTCCAAAAAGGTTTTAAGCCGCTTCCTGGATTTCGTTTTCTATTCATTCTCCTTCATCTCTTCTTTCTGTCTTTTACATACATGTGGATACACACATAAAAACATACGTGGTGTTTTACTTTCGGCAGAGTAGAAGCTGAATGTTAAAAGAGGGCTGACTTATTGCTCGAGACAGTTATCTGATAGTGGTAAGAAATGTTCACAAATGGAGACACAGAAAACTTCAAAAGTAATTAGGAGAATTCAAAAGGCTCGACAGCCTGGACATTTAGAACAGGGGCCAAAGACCTTATAAATTAAAAAGAATCTGTTAAATTATATTCCCTGATTGTTATAGAGCACAGGGGGTAACAGACCATTGAAGAATTCCATTTGAGAAGGTAAAATAACATGAGAAGTGAAACAAAGCTTTTGCTGTTTTACCTATAGTCTTTTCTTGAAAATTTAGTTTAACATTGTTAGAAGGTTCTGTAATATTTTAATTTTACCGTATTATGTGATAACTATTTTGGAGATGGCTAAATGATGGCATGTATTAGTCTTCCTGAATGTTAATACAGGGAACTGGTAAAAACAGCAAAGTAAAAACAACATTTACTGGTTTTCTGGTGTGTTTCAGTAACTTAGGTGGTTTTATGGGGAAGTTTTTAGTAACAGAAATTATAAGCTTCATTTCAGGAAGTTCATGTCGCAATAGAACAAGGCAGCCAAGGACAAGATTCTATTAGTCATATTCATGAGTGGATGATGCATATAGGTCTGCTTACAGCAAATTCTAGTTTCCAACTAGTTTCTCCTGGAGATACGTTAAGCGCAATAGAAAAGGTAAAGGTGGTGATGCTTATGGGTTGAAAAGCTTAGCTGAACTGATCTGGAGGAGCAGGTGCCTTAGGCTGGAGTCAGGACTCAGCAACCTAAAATCAGGCATAAGGCTGGTTTCTGAGTAATTGGACAGGAATGTGTGCAATTGTTCAGCTTAGTCTGTGCCATAGCCTAGATCAACACAAGGAAACAACTAATGTTTGGATGATTTTAACAGGGCTTGAGAGGCCTGTTAAACAGGACTTATAGTTAGGATGATAATACTGACTGAAGTAATAAACAAGGTTTTATATGTGTGTGTGTGTGTGTGTGTGTGTGTATACACACACATGTATATATTTTCGAGTCAGTATCTTCTTTTCATTGAATACCACAACTGATCATGTTCTTTTGTAACACATTTATTGAATATCTATCATGTGCAAGCATGTAGTACATACTATCTTCCTTCAGAACACTCCCATGAGAAGTCAAAGTATTAGTTGCTGAGTTGTATCTAACTCTTTGTGATCCCATGGCCTGGAACCTCAGGCGTTTCTCTCTGTCCTGGATTCTCCAGGCAAGAACATTGGAGTGGGTAGCCATTCCTTTTTCCAGGGGGTCTTCCCGACCCAGGGATTGAACCCAGGTCTCCTGCATCACAGGCAGATTCTTTACCGTCTGAGCCACCAGGGAAGCCTTGAAGTGTACAGTTCCCTGGTTTTAGTGTATTCCCAGGGTTGTGCAGACTTCACCCCAGTCTGCTCGGGAATCCCACAGTCCTCTGTGTTCTTTAACCATTCTATAATGAGTGTGTAATAAATACATCTTCATGCTGGCATTTCTGCGGGCTGGAACAATTCCCAACACGCATGCATGCTAAGATGCTTCAGTCATGTCCGACTCTTTGCGACCCCATGGCCTATAACCTGACAAGCTCCTCTGTCCATGGGATTCTCCAGGCAAGAATACTGGAATGGGTTGAGGGGCCCTCCTCCAGGGGATCTTCCCGACCCAGGGATCGAACCTGCGTCTCTTATGTCTCCTGCATTGGTAGGCAGGTTATTTACCACTAGTACCGCCTGGGGAAGCCTCTCCCAGCACATAGTAGATGTAATAAATAGCAATGAAAATAATGAATAAATGAAGGACAGTACCTGGGCATTTTGGAGATCTTTGCACTTTTATCTGCAAGAAGTGAGGCTTTCTTATTATTCACTCAGTGTTTGAAATAAGCATAAATAAGAAATTTTTTAAAGTGAGAAAGTTTTGGAAAGTATAATTCTGGGGGAAAAAAGTGCCTTTATTACAAAATGAATCCATTGGCTGATAAAAATGTGAAATATGATAAGAGGTTCAAACTTCTAATTAGAGGTGAAAAGGCTCCCAAAGAAAGTATATTTGATAGTAAAAAAAATCTCATTCATGCTTTAAAATTTGCTTATATAAACCTATTTTTTAATAGGATTCTAATGGATAGGATGCTTAAAAAAATTTTTTTTCTATTGGGAGGATAGTTGCTTTACAATATTGTGTTAGTGACTGCTTTGCAGCAAAGTGAATCAGTTCTATGTATACATATATTACCCCCCTTTTTTAGATTTCCTTCCCATTAAGGCCACCACAGAGCACTGAGGAGAGTTCCCTGTGCCTTACAGTAGTATGTCTTCTTCTAACACAACTTAGCAGCGGAGCTTGAGTGCTAAGAGCTCGGACGCAGGAATCCAGGAAGGATATGGCCCTGAGGGTATTGGCCTTCTGAAAGGAACAGGGAAAATTGGGGCCAGGGGTCAGGCCTGACTTCCTTCTCAGGTTTAGGAAGGCGTTGTTCATTACATGGGGGTAAATGAGGAGGGCTGAACTTGTTTTAGTTTGGTTTAATACCTTTTTTTTTTAGTTTAAAAGATTATTTTTTTTTAAGATTAAAAAATTACTTCTTTTAAAGATTGTAGTAAAATACACATAAAATAATTTTGCCATCTTAACCATTTTTAAGTGTACATTTTGGGGTCATTTAGTATATTGTGCTCTCATCATCACCCTGCGTTTTAAGAACTCTTTTCATCCTGCAAAACTGAAACCTGATGCCTACTGATCAATAACTTCCCTCCCCCTGCTCTCCCCAACTCCGGACAACTATGCTCCTTTTACTGTCTTTATGGATTTGGCCTCTCATATAAGTGGAATTCGATCCCTGGGTCGGGAGGATCCCTTGGAGAAGGAAATGGCAATCCACTCCAATATTCTGGCCTGGAAAATTCCACGGGCAGAGGAGCCTGGTGGGCTACAATCCATGAGGTCTCAAAGAGTCGAATCGGACTGAGTAACCACCCTTTCACTCTCATAAGTGGAATTGTATAGTACTTGTTCTTTTAGGACCGACTGATTTCGCTTAGTATCTTGTCCTTACGGTTTTCCTGTGTAGCAGCATGTGTCAGAATTTCCTTCATTTTTTAAGGACTGAGTAATATTTCACTGTATCTATTTACCACATTTTATTTGTCCACTACTCATCCATCAAGAGACAGTTGGATTGCTTCCACCATTTGGCTTCTGAGAATAATGCTGCTATGAGCATGGGTGTGCAGATCTCTCTTTGAGTCTCTGCTTTCAGCTCTTTGTGGGTGTATACCGAGAAGCAGAATTCCTGGAACATAAGGTAATTCTATTTTTAATGTTTTGAAAAACCCCTATACTGTTTTCCCTAGCAGTTGTACCATTTTACATTCCCATCAGTAGTGCAGATTTCAGTTTCTCCACATCCTTGCCAATGCTTGTTCTCTTCTTTCTTACTTTTTGTTTTTTAAAAATAGTAGCCAATTCTCATGTTTATGGATGTGAAATGATACCTTCTTGTGGTTTTGATTTGCATCTCCCTAATGATTAGTAACATGAGCATCTTTTCATATGCTTTTTGGCCATTTGTATATTTCTTAAGAGAAATGTCTATTAAAGTTGTTTTTCCATTTTCAAATTGGGTTGCTTTTGTTGTTGCGTTATAGGAGTTCTCTATATATCCTGACTATTAATCCCTTATCGAATGTAAATACTCTATGATTTGCACATATTTTCTCCCTTTCCCCAGCTTGCCTCTGTTAATCATGTTTTTTGTTGTACAGAAGTTATAAAATTCTGACAAAGTTCAGTTTATCTAATTTTTGTTGTTGTTGCCTGTGTCTTTGGTGTCATAGCCAAGAAATTATTGCCAAAGACAATGTCATGAGGCTTCTTCTCTCTTGTTTTCTTCTAAGAGGTTTTTTGGTTTGAACTCTTATATTTAGGTCTTTGACCCTTTTTGAGTTATTTATTATATATAAGGTAGGCTTCCCTCATGGCTCAGATGGTAAAGAATCTGCCTGCAGTGCAAGAAACACAGGTTCAATCCCTTGGTTGGGAAGATCCTCTGGAGAAGGAAATGGCTACCCACTCCAGTATTTGTGCCTGAAAAGTCTCATGGACAGAGGAGCCTGTTGGACTACAGTCTGTGGGGTCTCAATGAATCCAACACGACTGAGCGACTGAACACAAGAATAATCCTTTGGAACATTTGCCACAGTACCTCGTGGCTCATTGTGACTTGTACCTTGCAGAGGTCAACGATTATTAACTACATATCTAATTATTAACAGTTGTAAGAAGATAGTACTGTGTGAATAGCAATACTGAATTTAAACGACTGTTCTAATTTTTGTTTAAATGAATTCTCAAATACGGTTTTGTTTCCTTTAAGATGTCCAAAAATGCTATGAAAATTGCCATCAATGTTATGATAAAAGAATTAGAGAAGAATAAGGATAAGAGAAGGGAGACATTTTTATGCCAATATCACCTTGGGGTTATGTAGGAAATTTCATACCTAAGTGACTTCAAGATCGTCTTTAAAAACTACAACTTAAAGTCAGGCAGCAGAAGAAAATGGTTCCCTGTGCATTTAATAAAGTGGAACTGCTGGAGGCAGTCATGAAGCATGTATCAAATGACCAAGTCTGGTCCCTTGAAGAGTCACTTTCACCACAGCCCGTAACAGAACATACGCTTAGCTTAACAGGAATACTTGCTCTTCTCTTATCAAGAAGATATTTGTGGAAAATATCCTGGTATGTGTCAGTTGGAGGTTGTAAACCCACCACTGGTAGAGTAGCAATGAATTTAGAGAGTGTGTTCTGTACAGTATTCCCAATGAGTACTCATTTAGTTTCCCTCAGAAAGTGCTTAAACATTGAGGTGGGTATTTTTTGTTATAAGAAAAAGTCAGTGTTATGGAAAGCAGTGCCCATGGTTATATTCTTAATGTTTGCATGTTCAAACCACAAAAGAGATTACTTGTCCTCTAGAATAGTTTTGTTTTTTATCTCAGACAATTTTTAAAGTTCTCAACTGGTTCTCTTGAGACAAGAGCCATACCTTCCTATAAACCAAGGAACCATATTACCACCATTACATTTTCTCTCTAAGACAGTCTAAATTAGAAGCTGCACAAAATTCACATTCCATAGTAAATGGAACTCTCATGAGGTAATAAAAAACCACATTGCATTAGAGGTAATACCTGTTCTAAGATGGGCTTGCTGTAAGGAGGACCTCATGATAAACTAATATAATGCTCTGTAGTGTCATGAGCTACCCAGTGGTAGAAGATAAAGCTTTGCCCATATACCTGTGACAGAGACATAAAAATTGCTTTTCAGATATGTATTTTTACTTAAACAATATCATGAATTTATATAATTAAATATGTAATCCTATGATTCAATCCATCAGTAAGTATTGATTCAGCACTTTAGGTGTCCTGGAGTCCAGGAAAAATGCAATGAAAAGTATTTTTTCCATTAGATAAACACCCATTGAATTATGAGAGGATCCAGTTTTATGTAATTCAGCATTATATAATTCAGTGTTATGCAATTACATTCAATCAATGTGTACTGAATTTTTACCATGTACGAGGCTATGTATCACTTCAGTTCAGTTGCTCAGTCATGTCCGACTCTTTGCAGCTCCATGGACTGCAGCACGCCAGGCTTCCCAGTCCATCACCAACTCCAGAAGCTTCCTCAAACTCATGTCCATTGAGTCGGTGATGTCATCCAACCATCTCATCCTCTGTTATCCCTTTCTCCCTTCTGCCTTCAATATTTCCCAGCATCAGAGTCTTTTCCAATGGGTCAGTTCTTCCCATCAGGTGGCCAAAGTATTGGAGTTTCAGCTTCTATATAAGTCCTTCCAATGAATATTTGGGACTGATTTCCTTTAGGATGGACTGGTTGGATCTTCTTGTAGTCCAAGGGACTCTCAAGAGTTTTCTCCAACATCACAGTTCAAAAACATCAATTTTTCAGCATTTAGTTTTCTTTATGGTCCAACTCTCACATCCATACACAACTACTGGAAAAACCGTAGCTTTGACTAGATGGACCTTTGTTGGCAAAGTAATATCTCTGCTTTTTAAAATGCTGTCTAGGTTGGTCATAGCTTTTCTTCCAAGGAGCAAGCATCTTTTAATTTCATGGCTGCAATCACCATCTGCCGTGATTTTGAAGCCCAAGAAAATAAAGTCTGGCACTGTTTCCATTGTTTCCACATCTATTTGCCATGAAGTGATGGGACCAGATGCCATGATCTTCATTTTCTGAATGTTGAGCTTTAAGCCAACTTTTTCATTCTCCTCTTTCACTTTCATCAAGAGGCTATTTAGTTCTTCTTTGCTTTCTGCCATAAGGGTGGTGTCATCTGTATATCTGAGGTTATTGATATTTCTCCCAGCAATCTTGATTCCAGCTTGTGTTTCATCCAGCCCAGCGTTTCTCATGATGTACTCTGCATATAAGTTAAATAAGCAGGGTGACAATATACAGCCTTGACCTACTCCCTTCTCAGTTTGCAACCAGTCTGTTGTTCCATGTCCTGTTCTAACTGTTGCTTCTTGACATACATACAGATTTCTCAGGAAGCAAGTCAGGTGGTCTGGTATTCCCATCTTTTTAAGAATTTTTCAGTTTGTTTTGATCCACACAGTCAAACTCTTTGGCATAGTCAATAAAGCAGAAGTAGATGTTTTTCTGGAACTCTCTTACTTTTTCAGTGATCCAATGGATGTTGGCAATTTGACCTCTAATTCCTCTGCCTTTTCTAAATCCAGCTTAAACATCTGGAAGTTCACAGTTCATGTACTGTTGAAGCCTGGCTTGGAGAATTTTGAGTGTTACTTTGCTAGTGTGTGAGATGAGTGCAATTGTAGGGTAGTTTGAACATTCTTTGGCATTGCCTTTCTTTGGGATTGGAATGAAAACTGACCTTTTCCAGTCCTATGGCCACTGCTGTGCTTTCCAAATTTGCTGGCATATTGAGTACAGCACTTTCACAGCATCATCTTTTAGGATTTGAAATAGCTCAACTGGAATTCCATCACCTCCACTAGCTTTGTTCGTAATGATGCTTCCTAAGGCCCACTTGACTTCACCTTCCAGGATGTCTGGCTCTAGGTGAGTGATCACACCATCGTGATTATCTGGGTCATGAAGATCTTTTTTGTACAGTTCTTCTGTGTATTCTTGCCACCTCTTCATAATATCTTCTGCTTCTGTTAGGTCCATACCATTTCTGTCCTTTATTGTTCCCATCTTTGCATGAAATGTTCCCTTGGTACCTAATTTTCTTGAAGAGATCTCTAGTGTTTATATAAGAGGCTGTATATAAAACTATATATAAAAAAAGGAAGTGTCATTTGGGTTTTTAGTAACTTTCTATGTAAAGTTGATGAAATTAATATGAAGCATGAAAAAATCCCCGGTTGTTTAGAACTTTATTT
Source organism: Cervus elaphus (assembly GCF_910594005.1). NCBI lineage: Eukaryota > Metazoa > Chordata > Mammalia > Artiodactyla > Cervidae > Cervus > Cervus elaphus. Next base: position 31,863,596 of record NC_057840.1, read on the forward strand.
TCAGTCCATAATGGGAATATTTGCCTAAACTTTTATGCAGGCTACACTCTTGATGGATTTTCCATTAATTTTTCAAATCCTTAATCTCCATTTTGGTAAATTTCGTGTTGTTACATAAACTTCATGGCCCGAAGCTAGACTGAATGTTGATACTTATGACTTGCTATGACTTGCAGTTGAGGTGTTAAAAAAGCATGTATATGTCTGAGAGATCATATTTCAAGATGTTAAAGAGGTTTACAGTTTTATAAATATGAGGGATCATTTTAGATAGATTTTTTTTTAAAGCATTGAGAAAATCAAAGTTCACTTAAGAAATGTTAAGAAGCACCAAGTGTTTATGTTTCAAATAAATTTCAATTTGTATCTCATTCTTTCCTGGCAATAGTAGCAGTTATTTACTTTGCTGCTATCACTTGGAGACAAGGATTCTTTAAAGGCTACAGTTACCTTAAAGCATCCATGAATGGAAGAAGAAAAAAATTGCTTAAAAAATGATGTCAAATGGTATAAAGAAGTATTTATTGTCTGATCTCTAAGCTTATGATTTGTACCATTATCCCCTGAGTTTACAGCAAGTTCCCTAAAGTTTGAACACTAGATCATGAAGTATATATGAAAAGAATCACAGGCAAAATAATTATTGTTGGAAAAAAAGAAAGGCATTTCTTACAGAAAGCAACTCGATTCTGAGTAATACTGAGGTTTTAATGATGAGACTCTAGGGGGATGTTTACCATTTTAAAAACTGTATGAATCCGGTGTGCATGTTGATTTCTTACCAAATGCATGAAACTTAACTATAACCTTAGTAGTTTGAGCTACTTTAGTATTAACTTAGTTTGAATCCTGTTTGGATGTTCATGGGAGCTTAGTGGAGTTCAATTTCAATTAAATCAGTGAGATTAAGTAATTCACAGAGTAGGTTGTACCCCTATCATAGAAGCCTCAAAGATCCTTTAATAATTGACATTGTTCTGTTGTTAAGAGGGAATGTGTGAAAAATTTTTTCTTTTCCATTATGGTTTACTACAGCATATTGAAGACAGTTCCCTATGCTACACAGTTGGACTCTGTTATTTAATCCATAGATAGTTTGTATCTTCCAGTCCTAAACCCCTAATCCCCACCTCCTCCACGCTCCCTACCCCTGGGCAACCTCAAGCCTTTTCTGGGTTTGTGTGTCTGCTTCCGTTTTGTAGATAAAGATGCTACATATAAGTGATATCATATGGTATTTCTCTTTCTCTTTCTGACTTCATTTAGTATGATGATCTCTAGGTCCATTCATGTAGCTGCAAATGGCATTATTTCATTCTTTTTTATGGTAGTGTAATATTCCATTGTGTGTGTGTGTGTGTGTGTGTGTGTGTGTATACATATACCATGTCAGTGGACACTTAGGTGTCCTAACCCTAACCCTAACCCTGTTTTTTGGCTTCCTTTTCCTCCTATTGTAAATGGTACTAGTATGAGCATAGGGTGCTGCGTGTATCTTATTGAATTATCAGTTTGTCTGCATATATGCCCAGGAGTAGGACTACTGGATCATATAGCAACTCAATTTTTGTTTTTTTTGAGAACCCTCCATGCTGTTCCCCATAGGGGCTGTACCAATTTACCTCCCCCCAGAGAGTGTAGGAATGTTCAACATGTGAAAATTTTTTGATTAGGAGGTTGACATGGGCCTTGTGTTCTTGAGGAGTCTGGTTTATCAATAGTTCTTTCAGTTATTTGGGAGGAGCAGGCACAGTGAGAAGCCTGTGGCTGTAGACTGGATGAAAGGGAACAGAAGCCTGAGAGGTTCCACCAGCTGTGGAACCGGAAATGAGGCAAGATGCTTTGTCAGCTGGGAGAACTTGAACTTCACCGAGTCCATGGCAAAGGCAGGGATAAGCGGAGGTGCCTCGAGGCTGATGCGGTTATTACAGGTGAGAGAGAGATGGAAGCGGGGTGTGGGAAGATCAGAACTCACTTTATACTGTGTGGAAGTTGAGACTCTGTTCAGATGCTCTCTTGGAGCTGTAAAGCCAGGGACTTTACAGACCTTAAAGTAGTTGATGATTTATAGGAGCTGCTAGAGTGAGAGAGAGTCGCTCTGAATCTTAGTTATCATCATCTTGGCACCTAACCTGATGTCTGGCCTGAAATGAATGGGTCTGTGAAGGGTAAATGGAGGAGATGGGCAGAGAAAATTCATTTAAGAAGTTTGATCTTCGGCTCTGAAGAATGAGTGCAATGAGTAGAGAGTTCACCAACCAACCCCTTCCTTCCATCCCTCCCTCTCACTCCCCCTTCCTCCCTTTCTTCCTCTCCTCTCCTGTCTCCTCCCCTCCCCTATCTTTCATTTTTCTGTCCATGTGGAGAGTTAACATGTTTGTGGGTCAAAAATAAGGGAAGAAAAGAATGATGATGAAGAATAGAAAATAGGAAGAATAAATATACGGGAATTTGCCCCTCCTTTTTATGAAGAAGTGTGACCTTCACTCTTTGGAGAATGAAGAATATTTAAAGCATGCGTGGCTTTCTGATCCTCTTTTGCCAAGGGCATGTCATTCATAATTACAGCAGGGTGAAAGTCATCCGAAAAGATTTGTGTTTCCACTTTTATCTATATAATACTTGCTAAAAAGAAAGGTAATTATATAAAGAAATAGAGGAAGCACCCAAATTAGGTTTGAATGCCCAAACATGCTAAGTATTGGGTCATAAGGCACAGTCAGAAAGCCTATCATGGGTAGAATTTCTAGAGTTTTTTTTTTTTTTGCATGAACCCAGATAAACCTTGAACAGCAGGAGTTTGAACTGCAAGGGCCCATTTATATGCAGATTTGTCTATTGTAAATACTGAAGTACCACATTGTTCTTGATTGGTTGAATCCTTGGATGTGGAGGAACCTCACATATGTCACATATAAATTAAATGCACATATAAATTAAATGCAGACCAGGCCCTGAGATAGATGTTCAAGGGTCAACTGTGTATTCATACGGACATTTTGTTGGATGCAAATGGTTTTAGTCAGTAACTGACGTGAGGAGACAGGCGATATAGAGCAGAATGGTTCAGCGTGAGTGTAGGAGGTAGGTGGAAGGGAGCTTGCCTTGTGATTGGGAGCAAGTTACTTAATCTCTTAGAACCTCGGTTTCTCCTTCTGTAAAAAGGGGATAAACATAATCTCTACCTTTGAAGGCTAGAGTGAGAACGATGAGAAATTTTTCTTTTAATTTATTCAACACATATTTATTCAGCACCTATTATGTGCCAGGCACTGGGGCTGCTGCAATGAAGAAAATGGGTGAAGTGTCTGCCCTTGTGGTGCTTATTACATTCCTTAGGATTCAGGGAGAGTGAACACATTTCTCAATATTTGTAAAGCACCAGACATACTGCCTGGCTGTGCTCAGTGTGAGCCAAAATCATTGACATTCAAGACAGCAGAGTGTTTTCGCATTTAAAAAAATTTTTAGCCGTACCTCGTGGCATGCGAGATCTTGTTTCCCCACCGTGGCTTGAGCACCCCCCCCCCCCCCGTGTTTGAAGTGCAGAGTCTTAACCACTGGACCACCAGGGATGTCTCTCATATTTTTATAAAGACACATGAGTGGGGCTTCCATTGGCCAATGAATTTAGAAATCGGTGTTGAATATTTTTAATTTGGGGGAGAAAATCGCTTAGTCCTATTGGTGCCTGTTGTCAGCTGAACAAATTACATGTTGATATTAGTCAAGGAAAATTGTGTGTATGCCTGTTTACTATAAAGGGGCCTGGGTACTGATTTTCATATATTGTACTTCTTCCACCTATTAGATGGGAAGCACCAGGGAAGAATATCACTTTTCTGACATTTGATAGCATTGACCCAGGCTTTTCTCTAAAAGGTGCCTTTGTTATATCACACGTGTGGGGGGAGAAAAGATTGATAAAGCATTATTTGAAGAAAAGTATTAATTTCATAGGAGATGTATCACAGGGTAACTTTCTTAAAAAAAAATTAAAGATGAATCCTTGTTCAGGTTTGACTTTCATTTGGTATGATCAGCATTGTGGTGTCAGAGCATGGATCCCAGAAAGATAAACATGAATTTTCTTTTTTTTTTTTTGGATGTATTTAGAGGCTTACGGGATCTTAGTTCCCTGACCAGGGTTCAAACTCGGGTCCCCAGCAGTGAAGGCCATGGAGTCCTAACCACTGGACTTCCCAGGAAGTCCTGTGAATGGGTTTGAGAACATGGCAGCCCCTGCTCCTGCCAAGTGCAGGACGCAGGTCTCCATGGAGCCCTCAGGATGGTCAGTTAATCACAGAAGGGAAAGCCCAGGGGAGAGGAGGCAAACCTTATTGGCAGTCATTGGAGGACTAAAATGATTTGGGGGAACTACCCACAAACCTCTTAGCCAGAGGCAGTCCATTAAACCTACCCACTCAATCACAGGATCCCTTTGACAGAAGGAAGCATTCTTAAAGAGGGGATGAGGGGCCTGCCCTCATTCATTAAAAATAAGCTATTTAGTTTTCCTGAAGCCAGCAAAGCTTTCTGTAATCACAGTCTGGAGAGGTAGATCCTACACTTAAACCTACAGCTGTCGTGAGGCACTTGGCTTTAACTGACCAAGCAAGTCTAGCCAGGGCCTCAGAGACCCTGGCCTTGGTGTTTATAGGTTCCAGGGCATGCCAGAAGGCTCTGAGTGCCCTCAGCTGGCTCCCAGTGCCCTGATTTCACTCTCCTACCTGGAAATGACATCTGGAGGCATGGTACAAAAGGTCCCCTCTGCAAACCACCCCCTCCCTCGGAATTGCTTGTTTTCAAACTACTGGGATGAAACAAAGAAAGCTCTCTGAGGTTTCTCTGAAAACTAAACATTGCTTGTAAATACTTTTTTTTTAAGTGGCCTTTGTATCCTGTTCAATAATCTCCGCCAGTTGTGTGTTCTTTTTGAGGTATCCCAATGAAAGAGTAGTGGATTTACAACAGTCTGTGAAGGACATACCGTAGGTTCTGCTCAGCTGGTAGAGAGTCTTTAAAAATAGCTCTTGAATTTTGCAATGTGGAATGCCATGTGTGAGCTCCCGGGATGACACGTGTGCTACACGTCGCAAAAGCCTTCACAAGTGTTACCTAATTAAACTACACACTCTCTGACAGGTGGCAGGCTCCTCTGTGTCTTGCAGGAGAAGGGAGCTGCCGTGTCCAGCACCGGCTTAGAACAGTGTCTCTGTTGTGCTGCCTCCAGAGAGAATGAGTCTTTGTTGGATTGCAGTTGAAATAGAGAATCCAAGAGCTTCTCTGGCACGTGGGTAGTTTTAATGCGAAATTCATTACCACCCGTAGCACCTTCAGAGTTTTTCCAGCAAGGCTACAGATTGATGGCAGGAGCAGAAATGTCTTGCAGAGACCAGAACTTGGGTATAGACCCACCCACTGAGTGGCCTCAACACCAGAATCTACTGGAAGACTCAGGTCTCCAGGAGGAAGTTCAAATCTGGACCAGCAGTAGGTGATGGGAGTCCTCAAGACAGAGGAGTCAGGCAGGGACAGGAAATTGAGAACCCCTACTAATGGATATCTGTCTGTTGTTAAGTCTGAGCAGGTGGAAGGGACTCGGTCACCAGGCTGACACAGGATGGGACAGAATCCCTGTCTTGGGAGAAGACCAAGGTTATTGTACAGGTTATCAGAACAAAACCTTAGAAGGAAGAAGACAACCAAGCAAAACACTTGAATACGGGCTAAAGAACTGGGGAGGAGAGGGACTCAGGAAGCTAAAGGTAGCCCGAATTGTCAGCACTGAAGTCCTGACCCAGCGGGTCAGTAGATGTAAGCATGGCAATTGAGATGGTGCACCCTGGAATCAACTAGACTTCTAGCATGTGGTCTGTAATCTCTCTGAGCCTCTCTCTCCTAGTTTCTAAGATGGAAGTAGTAAAATTTGCTACCGCATAAGGTGCTTGAGAAGATTAAATGAAGTAATACATGTAAAGTGCCTAGAATGGTATGTGGCACGCCAAGTATGTGGCGTACTTGATGGACGTTGGTGATGATGGCAGTGAAGTGAAGAGGAAGAAGATGATGGTGATGATGGTGACAATGCTGGTGATGATAATTATGTTGATAATGATGAATCAGAAAGTACTGCAGAAATACCTGCTCCTCAAGACAGAACTGGCCCTGGGATATGCCTGCAATTTATAGGCGGAGATCTGATGACTGCTAGCAAGTGGAGAAGTGGCATGCAGTGTGAGAGGGAGCCTTGATGAGCACTTGGTAATTACTTGATGTTTATGAGGTTATGTTGACCAAGTGACCCCAAGGAGTTTGTTGCTGCTCTTTTTTTGGTTACTTAATAATACCTTGGGGGTGGCTAATTGAAGCAATCAGTTTAGTTTTAAAAATGGGTACCATTTGAATATTAAAGAGAGAGTTTTCAAGAAAATAGATATTTGCTTTCATGTATCACTAAACTACTCTGACTTTTCCCTTGGTTGCCTACTCAGGGTAAGCAAGGACAGATGGTAGTCTTGTTTGGTCCCTAACAACATCCTTGACACATGTAATAGACAGTATCAGGTTCAGTTCAGTCGCTCACTCAAGTCTGACTCTTTGTAACCCAATGGACTGCAGCACGCCAAGCTTCCCTGTCCATCACCAACTTCCAGAGCTTGCTCAAACTCGTGTCCATTGAGTTAGTGATGCCATCCAGCCATCTCATCCTCTGTCGTCCCCTTCTCCTCCTGCCTTCAATCTTTCCCAGCATCAGGGTCTTTTCCAATAAGTCAGTTCTTTGCATCAGGTGGCCAAAGTATTGGAGCTTCAGCTTCAGCATCAGTCCTTCCAATGAATCTTCGGGACTGATTTCCTTTAGGATTGACTGGTTTGATCTCCTTGCAGTCTAAGGGACTCTCAAGGGTGTTGGATGCAAGGGTCTCAAGGGTGTTGGACTCTTCTCCAACACCACAGTTCAAAAGCATCAATTCTTTGGTGATCAACTTTCTTTATGGTCTGACTCTCATATCCATACATGACTACTGGAAAAACCATATATAGAGAGATAATATAGAGAGAGCTTAACAAAGTCTCAGTCCTTCCTTGAACATATTTCTGTCATTGTCTTGTCTTTATTTCTCAGCATACTGTCTGTCTCATTATTTGTGGATCAAATTATACAATGTCAATACCAGAGATGAAAAACAATAGAAATTTTAATTCAGCTGGTAAATGTTCATTAGTTTCCTACCATGTACAAGGCTTTAGGCTTTCTGTGCTGTGATCTCTCCACTTTCTGTGTCCTCCACTACCTTTCGTTCACGTATTCGTCCAATCTCTACAGGTGCTTTACTAGATTTTGGAATGTTAATGGTGAGCAGCCTCTGCCCAGAAACCTTCCATGAAATCCTCGTAGACAAATCTAGACAGTTGCAGCATCATGTCGTTAAGTGGTGTGATGTGAGCATCTGACAGTCTTGGGGGTTGCAGACATCCCAGGGAAAGGGTAACATCTTTAATTTTCCTTAAGACCTGTCAAAAATATTCATTAACTTCCAGACTCCAAATCATGACTGTAAAGGCCCTCGACAGTTTTGCTGTAACCAGTCTTTTCCCCATTGTTGAATCTTGCCTAGCAATTATAACCGCCTTTCCATCTCTTGCCTGTTCAGTCATTCTCCTGTGCTGCATTGCTCATCCCAACATTAAAACATTTTTTGAAGAGTTGAAGAGGTTACTTATTGCTCTGTGAATGTTTTATGACAAAGAACTGAATTCTCTATTTCCAAAGAACATTTTCTCTTTAGTTTAATGGACATTTTCATGAATTTGTCAGGTCTGTGTCTGGTGATTAAAATTTGGAATATTTTGAAGAGCCTCGTCATAGCAACTTTCAAACTGTATATGCTCAACCTTTAAAATGTATACATAGGGTGCCCTTTGTTTCCCCTAGCTTAAGGTTTTGTGGAAAAGGTGAGTGCTCTACCCACATTCCCTTTCTGTTGAATTTTATGAAAGTGAAAGAACCGAAAGAGTTAGCCAGTCAGTTGTGTTCGACTCTTGCAACCCCATGGACTGTAGCCCACCAGGCTCCTCTGTCCATGGGATTCTCCAGGCAAGAATACTGGAGTGGGCAGCCATTCCCATCTCCAGGGGATCTTCCCAACCCAGGGATCGAACCCTGGTCTCCTGCATTGCAGGCAGATTCTTTACCATCTGAGACACCAGGGAAGCCCTGAATTTTATGAAATGAATGAAAAATTCAAGTGTGTTAGTCCTTTGAGTTTGTGTACATTAGCTTGATAGGAAGGAAAAATTTGGGTGATTTAGAAGTGATACCTTATCATTGCATGGATTATGCTTTTTTTTCTTGATAGACCTGGCTGTACCATGCAAGACTGTTTTTTTCCTCTTGTTTCTCCAAATCACAATTGTGTCTCTAGGTTCATTTCAGCCTTTAGCGGGGCATGTTATATTCAGGGACACAGCCTGCTCCCCTATCCAGTGTCCCAGGCACGCTGGTCATTGTGTTTGCACTCTTTGCTTTTATCAGTCCTGCTGCAGATGCTGGGGAACGGCTGTCCATCTGTTTTCTGCCCTTGGAGATCAGGTCCGAGTGTGTTTCCTGTTTATATTCTTCTGAGGCTTCTGTTGGTTTGCTTTCCTAAGGAAAAAAATGCTACCTGCCAGGGCAAATTGGCTTACTGTTTGTATACATGCAATTTCTCTGTGCATATAATATGCATAATCTTATATGAAATAAGCATTTTCTAATTAACACCCTGGTGATATTTAGGTGACTGAGGCTAGTTAAGAGAAAACAAGGAAACGCTTCCAGTTTTATCTTCCCATGCTATGGGAAAGGAGAATTTGACAAGGCAGTTGAAGAGAAAGGGGAAGGAAAGCAAATTTTCTGTGAAGAAAATTTCAAGTTATTTATGTTTCAAAATCTTCAGTATTATAATGCAGTTTAAAAAAATAAGGTACAGTGAAGTGTGTGTGTTTGTATGCTGAATAATGTATCTTTTTTTTTTTTAATTTAAGGCTTTTATTTTACATTGGATTATAGCTGATTAACAATGTTGTAATAGTTTCAAGTGCATGCCAAAGAGACCCAGCCATATGTATACATGTATCATTTCTTCTCCAAACTCCCCTCCCAACCAGGCTGCCACATGACATGAGTAATGTATCCTTAAATGACAGGGGTCCCACAAGTATCTGTTTGTGGAAAAGAAATCAGTTATCGTGTGAGGTTCAACAAAATTAACATACATCTTCTATGCCTTGGGTTTTCTAAGTCCCAGTTATGGTATAGAATCTTGAGAGTGTGCTGCACATGGGTGTAAATTTTGAACCAAATCTGACTCTAGCTCTACAGAAGAAATAGCATTAGAAAAAATACACTTCAAATAGAAACATTTTTGTCTTGCTTTGGGGTTGTAAAAGTAGTACATACACCGTATAGAAAAATAAGAAAATACAGAAATGCCTAAAAAAAACAAACTTAGTTATGCTTAAACCTCTGATCCCTATCCCCATCTCGCATTTCACCACATATTAGGTTATTTCCTCCCAGAGTGCTATGAATACCTCCTAAGTGCCAGACACTGCTGGGTTCTGGGGTACATCAGTGAACAAAACATACAGAATTTTCTGCCCAGTGGAGTTTGCATTCTATATATGTTCACCCATTTCCCCAAATACACTTTGGAATCAAGCTGTGGATACAGCATGCTTGCTTATATTTCTTAACCTTCTATAAAGAACACTTTCCCCTTGTTAAATACTCTCCAGAGTTGTGATTTTCAACGGTTATATACCATTTTATCTTGCAAATGTACCATAGTTTATTTAAGTACCCCTCAATTCAAGCTATTTAAGTGTTTTTTTGTTATTATAAAAATGAGTAACCATGAATATTCTTAAATGTACATCTTCTGTTATTATAAAAATAAGTAGCCATTAATATCTTTAAATGTACATCTTCACTTTCATAATTTATTATCCTTAGGTAGATTATTGGAGAAGGCAATGGCAACCCACTCCAGTATTCTTGCCTGGAGGATCCCATGGACAGAGGAGCCTGGTGGGCTACAGTCCATGGGGTCTCTAGGAGTCGGACGTGACTGAGTGCCTTCACTTTCACTTTTCACTTTCTTGCATCGGAGAAGGAAATGGCAACCCACTCCAGTGTTCCTGCCTGGAGAATCCTAGGGACAGAGGAGCCTGGTGGGCTGCCGTCTATGGGGTCGCACAGAGTCGGACACGACTGAAGCGACTTAGCAGCAGCAGCAGGTATATTATTAGGTATGAGTTTATTAGCGGGCTGAAAAGTAGGAACATTTTAAAGACTCCACAAACACTGTTAAATTGCCATCTGGAAATACTGTAGAGTTTGTACTTCCATTAGCAGCAATATCTATGCCTCTTAAATTTTGTACTTCTCAGAATATAATATTATCAGGAAAAATAAAACTTTACCAGTTTGACTGGTGAAAAGTATTCTCATAGTGTTTTCAATTCTTTATTTCTAAGAGCACATTGTTAAAAATATCTTGTTTTGTGGCTCATCTCTTAAAGTTGTTTGCCCATTTTTCTATCTAAAGTAGTGTTTTTCTTATTTATTTAGCAGCGCTCTTTATATATTAAACCATTTAGCCCATTGTCATGTATGCAACCAAATTTTCTCTAGATGAAGAACAGATATTTTCCTCAACTCTTCTACCAACCAAATCCTAAGATGGAAATAAGAAGGCCTTCCTCTTGGTGCAGATGAGAAGTTGGAGTCTAAACCAGAGTCTCCCTCTATAACCACGGGAACAACAGCTCATTTGCTATGACTGTAGTACCTGCAAGCAGTCATGTGTGAGAAATATAAAAGTTCTATAGACAGGTCTGCATTCAGAGCCTGTGCTGGTAGAGTCACGTAGCTTGTGAGCAGAGGGAGTGAGCTCAGTACTGGGTAAGTGGTGCTCTGCCTTACCCCTCCCCCACTGTAGTAATCATAGTGCATGTAACTTTAATTGCTTCCCCCAAAATATGCATGCCGTCTATATGTACCTCAGTGTACATATAGATACACTTTCAGGATGTGAAAAGAAAAAGTCGAGCCTCATGGCTGTGGCTGAGTGAACAATGAACGAGATCTTGACAAACAGCTACTGTTCTGAATAGGGGGATAGATTTATGCTTAAACTAGAGTAAACTGTGCTACCAGGTAATAATTTTGAGCAATGAAGTACGTGTGCTACAGTAACCATTAAAGAAACAGATAAATCACAGTAATTTCAACATGGCACTTTAGCCATTCAGTAAATGGGTATTTTAGATTTCATTTGCTTTTGAACTAAGTTCAATAATTTATGGAGTAAGTCATTGAAAGATTAATGTTTAGCAAGGAGGGAAATCACTTTACAAGAAGAGAAACATATCATTTATGTATATTACATCGGAGCTTGGTCTGTCTGTGTTTCCATTATAAACCTGATTTTTCAAGCACTTATAACAGCAGTAAAAAGTTTGCCCTGGGCTAAAATTTGGTGGTTGTTTCAACTTCTGAGTTTCCAATTTTTATTTTATTCTTCGTTTTCTTAATCAAATACTGTGACATTTATGTGTGTGTTTTTAAATGTTTTATAGCATTACTATTGGGCTTCCCATGTGGCTCAGTGATAAAGAATCCACCTGCCAATGCAGGAGACACAGGAGACTTGAGTTCTGTCCCTGGGTCGGGAAGAAGGAAATGGCAACCCACTCCAGTATTCTTGCCTGGAAAACCCCATAGACAGAGGGGCCTGGTGGGCTACAGTCCATGGGGTCACAAAGACTCGGATTCAACTGAGCACGCACACAGTCTCATCGTCACTGTGAATTCAAAAGTTCATTTCTTTCAGAAGTAAAAGTTTGTGACTGACGACTTTAGAATACTGGATTGTCATTGCCTGTCATTGATTCTGAGGCTTTTTAAGGTGGTTAAAAAACTTTTAAAGATGGTTTGAAAATGTAATTCAAAGACTGAGAAAGAACAATGCTTACATGTCATGGTGGTGTCTGATTTTTACAGCTACAAAGACAACAATAATAATGCTCTAAATCAAGACAAAATGTGAGCCAGTCTCTTAGAGGATTCATTTAAATTTGGCATCTCCAGTTTGGTGAAGTTACATACTTTTATAAAATCCATATTCACACACTCACTCTGCATACTAATCAGATCAGATGTTATTTATATGATAATGTGGAGGCTTGGGTTTTTTTATATTCTCAGTTATGTTCATCTTACTTGATCATGAGTTCCTGAAGTTCAGTGACTCTTCTTTATACTTCCAGTTCCCAGCATGTCAGTTAAGTATAAAGGTGACACTTAAGAAATATTGGTTGAATAAATGAATACATGAATGTTTGTTCAGTTACAGGCAGTCACCAACTTCTGAAGATTATTCATTCTAAAACGTTTGAGTCACTGGGTTAGGACTTGTAGTTCATTTTGCTGTAAAAATATAATGGAAAAAGTAAATTATACCTCTAAGTCTTATTTAATTTCCAACTGTTACACTCCAATGTAAGTAATAGAATCACTATAGTTGACAGAGGTCTGGATCAATTTTTGAAATAGCCCGCATCCCAGGCAGCAGACAGTACCATGGTCATGATCTCAAATCCTCCAGTTATACAGATTCCACATGTTGTAAATAACTTATTCTATTGTTGGACACCTGGCTTTACCTGCCCCCTCCACCTTTAAATGATGTTAAGCTCATCCTTTTTATTTTAAAATCATTAGTCTTGATCATCTCCTCCTAGAGAACGGAAGACCAGGCTGGAGTTTAGATGTGACTCAGGATACACGCATCTCTTTAACTTCCATGCCACTGAATCCAGGATTTGAAGCAACTCTGAGCAGCCTTGTCTGGGACGGCAGTTCTCAAAGTATGGCTCCCCAGGACTTCCCTGGTGACCCAGTGGTCAAGAATCTGCCTGCCAGGGCAGGGAACAGGGGTTCGATCCCTGGTCCTGGAATATCCCACACTCTGTGGGGCAGCTGAGCCCATGCCCTAGAGCCTGCACGCCGTAACTGCTGAGCCCCACACACTCGAGAGCCCACGAGTAGCAACTAGCGAGCCTGCGTGCTGCAATCCCTGAAGCCCACACGCCTATAGCCTGTGCCCCCCACTGCAGTGAAGAGTAGTCCCCACTTGCTGAAACTCAAATAAAGCCTGTGCACAGCAGTGAAGACCCAGCACAGCCAAAAATAAATGAATAAATGAATAACAAAAAGCGTGGCTGCCCAGCCAGCAGTGTGGTCTTCACCTGGGAACTTGGTCTTAATGCAAATCAGCAGGTTCACCCCAGATGGACAGAATCTGGAATTCTGGGGAGGGTCCCAGGCATGGTGTTGAATAAGCCCTCTGGGCGGTTGCAAATTGCTAAAAGCGGAACCGCTGTTCTAGGGCTCATTGGCGTGTGATCCCAAGACGGGACCTCTTGCCAGTCCTCTGGGCAGCAAGCTCCATGATGGCACGCGCGTGAGGGCGCGTGATAAAGCCCTTCCCCTTTATCAGCCAGCTGTCCAGCACTCTTCTGCCGAAAGTGATGATCACAGGGACTTGGAACTATTGGATGAGTGTGGTTCAAGGTGCAGTTCATGGTGCAGTGGTCAGACACGGTGGAGACACAGGAACCTTTTGGCTCCATGTGGCTGAGCTCGCTTCAGAATGGATGTTGGATGCACAGCTCTGCACACTAGAACTTGGTCATTTTTGTCACACCTACTATGAGAAGTTTCAAGTAGATTTGAAACCTGTGACATTTTCATAGGAAATTTTATTGTGATGTTACTCAAAGTGCTGTTAGATTCTTGCAATATAAATTGCCGTTAAGTATTTTTCAGTGGTTATAAAAATGGCCAAAACGATTTCACTTAGCTGTGCGGGTGAACTCCTTATTAAAAAATGACCAACAAGAGCAGCAGGAGCTCACCCTTAAAAGTTTTGGTCCAGTCTCGCCTATAGTCCTTTCAAGCAAGTATCCTAATTTTTTAAAGTTATTTTTAAGTAAATAAGCCCACAGTTCTGTTTTTTAAAAATTAAAAAGATTTCATTTGGAAATTTTGTACCAATTCAATATTTGCTGTTTCCACTAACACTCTGGTATTATCAATAACTACTGTTGAAACACATAATAAATGCTTTTTTTCACTCAGCCCCTTCTCTTCCCACCCTGCCCCCGTGTGCTCTGCTGTCATGCCCCACTCTTTGTGACCCCATGGACTGTAGCCCATCAGGCTCCTCTGTCCATCAAATTCTGCAGGCAAGAGTACTGGAGTGGGGTGCCATTGCCTTCTCTGATGGCACCTGCTAGAACAAAGGAATATGGGGCCTGTGATTTTTTTTTTTTAACCTTTTTAGTGTGTTTTTTGGCTCTGCTGGGTCTTCATGGCTGTGCTCAGACTTTCTCTAGCTGTGGTGAGTGGGGACTACTCTCTCGTTGCAGTGCATGAGCTCTAGAGTCTAGAGCAGAGTCTCAGTAGTGGTGGTATATGGGCTCAGTTGCAAGCCGCCCCTCACCATCCCCAGGGTGTGGGATCTTCCTGGACCAGGGATGGAACTGGGATTCCTTGCATTGGCAGGCAGATTGGTTTTTTTTTTTTTTTTGGTAATCACATTTATTTTTGTTTATTTACCTATTTGGATGTATATATATTTGCTTATTGTCTTTTTAAAATTTATTTATGTTTAATTGAAGGATAATTGCTTTACAGTATTGTGTTGGTTTCTGCCAAACATCAACACAAATCAGCCATAGGTCTACCTGTGTCCCCTTCCTCTTGAACCCCCCTCCCACCTCCCTCCTCAGGCCGGTGAATTCTTAACCACTGGGCCACCAGGGAAACCCCTGGGTCTGTGATTTAGACATTAAGTGCAAATAATTCCCATGAGTGATTTCTGAAGTCACTGGAATGTCAGTTCCGTGAGGGAAGCAACTGTCTTTTTTAGTGTTTATCCTTCTTGACTAGAACAGTGTTTAGCATACAGTGTATGATCAATAAATATTTTTTAAATGAAAGAATGATTAGATGGAAGAGTGAATAAAGAGACTGTGGAGAGAAGTTTTATTTGTTTATCTTTGGATGCACGTGGACTTCTAGTTGTGGTGAGTGGGGGCTACTCTTCCTTGTGGGGGCTTCTCGTTGCAGGGGGCTTCTCTTGTTGCAGAGCACAAACTCTAGAGTTCGGACTCAGTAGTTTCAGACTGCGGCCTCTAGAGTGAGGGCTCAGGAGTTGTGGCTCATGGGTTCCACAGCATGTGAAATCCTCCCAGACCAGGGATCGAACGTGTGTCCCCTGCATTGGCAGGCAGATTCTTAACCACTGGACCACCAGGGAAGTCCTGGAGAGAAATGAAAAACAAGCAGCCCCATTTAGTTGCTTCTCATCACTTTTCTCTCATGTTAATCAATCCCAATCGGCAATGAGATTACCCAGAAAACCTCTTTGTGAATCTGGATTCTCTGCACACTGTTCTTACAACACTGAGGTTGGATGGAGCGTCCAGAGTGGCTGGACATCATGGTGTCCACCTCTGGGAAGTGCAGTGGCCATTTGTATGTTGGTGGGCTTCCCTGGTGGTTCAGAGATTAAAGCCTCTGCCTGCAATGCGGGATACCCGGGTTTGACCCCTGGGTTGGGAAGATCCCCTGGAGAAGGAAATGGCAACCCACTCCAGTATTCTTACCTGGAGAATCCCATGGACGGAGGAGCCTGGTGGGCTGCAGTCCACGGGGTCGCAAAGAGTCGGACACAACTGAGCGACTTCACTCCCTTACTCACTCACTCATCAATAAGCTAAACTGCATTATACAACTTTTTAAAAAGGGTGATTAAAATATCTTTATGACACTGTGCCTTTTAATTTTTACACTTACATGACATGAGACACTGTGTTAGTTTTATTCACAGGATGAACATGTGCATGCTTCTGCCATGACACATGTCACTGAAATGATCTATTGTCTTTCCCACGGTCTAGGTTTTATCTGTCTCTCTGCAAGATGCTTGGTGCCTGCTCTGTGCTCAACGCCGTTCAAGTTGTAGCCTGAAAGATCCAGTGCATCATCTCCTAAGACAATTTAGAAGTTAAACTACCTCGTTTGAAATGAGGCTTGAGAGCACCGAGCTTGACACTCTTAGATTCAAATTATCCTTGATTTTAACCAGTTCATCTCATGTTTACTAGTACCCCTGTGTTTTACCACAGCCATGCATCATGATGGCAGAATGTATCTCCTTTCTCCCCAAACTGAGTTCTGCCCTGGTGCTGGGTACTGCCAGTCGGTAGGGGTTGGGGGCATGTGCATTTCATGGATGTCCCCTTGGGAGGCCCCTCGGTTTACACTAGGGGATCTCAGACCTGCCTCCAGCTTCGCTGGAGGACAGTTCTGTATGGACCTGGCTTATGATGTTGGTCAGGGAGATCTAGTGTACTCTCTGCCAGAATTCAGAGGAGAAATTCTCACTCACAGGAGTAGCCCTGTATCTTTTGACTTACCTCGTGCTTGTCCTTAATTGCTTCAGTTGTGTGACCCTTTGTGACCCTAGGGACTGTAGCCCACTAGGCTCCTCTGTCCATGGAATTCTCCAGGCAAGATGGGTAACGTCAATCTTTAACTGATCATGTCTTTTTTGCATTAAACATTAGAAAACTTAGCCCCTTCAAATGTGTGGTCTCCATAACCTGTATTTTGTGAACTAACAGTAATTCATGGACTGGTTTCACTATATAGAATCTTGATTTTTCTCCCTCTTTGTATCATTTACATTAGTCTTTTAACTTTATCCTGTAACATTGCACTTAAATTTCATAAGCCATTCTAAGTCATTTTTGCAACATGGGGAGATCTAATAAATATATAGCAAATGCTTGGAGAACATGGGCTAAGACAGCAAGGAGACAGCACAGGGCAGTGATGGTTAGGTAGAAATTGCCACTTTTGTTTCTTTCTTATCACTGCTTCTAGACATTTACTGATCTGTTAATTATGGTTAGGCTTTAAAGTTGCAGTCAATGGAATAGCATTCAACTGTGGGGGAAAAAAAGTTTTTTTCCTTGGGACCTTTCTTCTTTGATGTGGTGGGATGGGAGTAGTTTTCCATTCACTTTCACTCAGTAGAAAAAATTTTATATGCTAGGCTGTGAGTTTATTTATAGGAGCCTGAAAATGACGAACGCTTCCTGTTTCACCTGTGAACGATTTAGGTGAAACAAGACATGACAAGGCATGGGGCCAGACTGAGAACACACAGCCCACTGCAGATTTTACCTTAAGAGTGATTAAATACCGCCTGTTCTTTTTAAGTTCTCACAGATCTAAGCTGTAGATCATTTTGAGAGTATTTGCTGAATTGCCTTTACTTACTGATGTAACTCCTTGCAACCCGAAAGAAGTCTTAAAGCATGAAAATACATGTTCCAGTCAGTGAGACCTGAAACAGAAATCAGTGGAAGAGTCAGAATCACTGGCAAAGGAAACAAGTTTAAGCAAATCAAACCAATAGATAGCCCTCGAGCACTTCTCATGAGCAGAGAGCCTGTGCAAGACTTTGGAGAGAAACACCCATAAGAAGATCGACCCATCCTGTTCATTGCTGTCTCTTTATCACTTCATATGGGACCTGGTGCATAATCAGTGCTGAATAGTTTTTGTTGGAGTGTGTTTACGCAGACACACTCTGGCTCAGATAGTAAAGCGTCTGCCTGCAATGCCGGAGACCCGGGTTCGATCCCTGCGTCAGGAAGATCCCCTGAAGAAGGAAATGGCAATCCACTCCAGTACTCTTACCTGGAAAGTTCCATGGACGGAGGAGCCGGGTGGGCTACAGTCCAGGGGGTCGCAAAGAGTCAGACACGACTGAGTGACTTCATTTTCTTTGAGGGAATGAAGTGAGCAGAAGAGTGTGTATCTGCTAAGTCACTGCAGTCATGTCCGACTCTTTGTGACCCCATGGACTGTAGCTCACCAGGCTCTTCTGTCCCTGGGATTCTCCAGGCAAGAATACTGGAATGGGTTGCCATGCCCTCCTTCAGAAGATCTTCCTGCCCCGGGGATTGAACCTTCCTCTCTTTGCTTACTGCATTGGCAGGCAGGTTTTTTTTTTTTTTTACCACTAGCACCACCTGAGAAGCCCCAAGCCGAAGAGTACCTCCACATAAGGACCCTCAGGCATAGTGTTTAAGACAGAGCTGGGCAGGGAAGGTTTAAGGAGAGATGGGTTTGTAGCTGGAGCTGAAGGATGAGTAGGGTTTGGGTGGACAGGAAGCAGCAGGACATTCTAGGTAGTCATGAGCGAAAGTGAAACACTAGGAAAGCATCTACTCGGGGATGGTGGACCCAGCACCCAGTCTCTGAGAAAAGGGTTTATGATCTGATCAGTTGGTTCAATGGGCCTCTCCTTCAGAAATGTCACCTTTATCCTGTCTGCACTGTGTTTCCACATTTGGGGAAAGATTTTGGAACATAGACGTGACACAGTACTAAGCCCTGTGCTTCTGAAATTGATGTGGGCATACAGATCAGCTGAGGATCTTGGTAAAATGCAGGTTTTGATGCAGGAGATGGGAAGTGGGGCCCAAGACTGCCTTTTCTAACCAGCTTCCAGGTGATTCTAATGCCCGTGATGTTGTTGTTCAGTCATGTCTGACTCTGCGATCCCACAGACTGCAGCATGCCAGGCTTCCCTGTCCTTCACTATCTCCCGGAGCTTTCTCAAACTCATGTCCATTGAGTTGGTGATGCCATCTAACCATCTCATCCTCTGTTACCCCCTCCTTCTCCTGCCCTCAATCTTTCCTAGCATCAGGGTTTTTTCCAATGAGTCGGCTCTCTGCATCAGTTGGCCAAAGGATTGGAGCTTCAGCTTCAGCATCAGTCCTTCCAATGAATATTCAGCATTGATTTCCTTTAGGATTGACCAAGGAGACTGGTTTGATCTCCTCGTTCACGATGCATGAAGCACTTTAAATAGCAAAGACAAAGCATTAGGATTTCAAGGTTTATTGGACAGTAGTGTTTGAGTGGACATGACACTGCTCCATCCTGGGGTTTCAGAGTCAGAAAGAAACTTGAAGACAATCAAATGGTCTGTTTATCTTTTGTTGCCATTGGAAAAACCAAATAAAATAAAACTGAGATCTAAAGTGGGAGCCAGATTGGAACATAATTCTACCGGCTTGAAGTCAGCATCTCCCACTCTGCCATGCATTGTGGTCCAGGTCTGTGAGGGGGACGGCAAAGAAGCTGGTGTGTATGAGAGCAGATGCGTTGGCTGGGAGAAGGGAGAAGCAGCATCTCCTAAAGTGATGGGAGTGAGAAAACTCCCATGAAAACAGTGAGGTGTAAAACCTGGTAGAATGAACACATGCCGCATTGATGGGCTGGAATGGAGGAGTCAGACAAGGGGAGGATACCTGGCCAGCAGGGACATGCCATCACTTCGGGCTTCCTGTTAAGTGATGGATGCCACATGTGTCTTTTTTTTTTTTTTTAATTAATTAAATTATTTATTTGGCTGTGCTAGGGCTTAGTTGTGACATGTAGGATCTTTAGTTAAGGCACGTGGGATCTAGTTCCCTGACCAGGAATTGAACCCAGGCCTCCTGCATTGAGTGTATGGAGTCTTAGCCACTGGACCACCAGGAAAGCCCCCATCGACCACCAGCAGCACCTTTGCCTGGCAATTCAGAGGTTTGTTGCTGCTGTTCATCGAATACGTTGGTAAGAGCCTGTGGCTCTTGTGGCTGAAAGTTGTAAACACACAGCCCTCTTGCTTTTTTCTGCCTTCCTCTTCCTGTTCCCGAGGTGGAAGAGGAGAACTTGGCGCTAAGCGGGGCTGGTGGGCTCCTGATGTTCTTCCTCCCTGCTTTTGGAACAAGCAGACTGGTTTATCCCTTTTGCTTTCTCAGCTGTGAAGTTCCTTTGGCTTCTAGCACTGCCAGCATCAAGGGAGGGAGAGGTGCGGATTTCCACAAAAACGTGAAAGCTAGGTTGGTGTGGGAGTGAGGGCCGGGTACTTGTTTTCCAGGCCCTATTCTGCCTTGAGTGGATTTTGACGTTATATTGCACAGCGAGTGTAGTGCTTCAGAGTGAAAACCCAGCCATGGAAGGTCAGAGCTTTAATTTCTTATTTGACCTCAACTGATGTGACTGCTTCCCTGGTGGCTCTGATGGTAAAGCGACTACCTGTAATGTGGGAGACCCGGGTTCAATCCCTGGGTCGGGAAGACCCCCTGGAGAAGGAAATGGCAACCCACTCCAGTAGCCTGGTAGGCTACAGTTCATGGGGTCGGAAAGAGTCGGACACGACTGAGCAACTTCACTGGTTGGTTCACTGATATGACTGCAGGGTGTGTTGGTGTGTGTATCTATGTTGCGTGTGTGTGAGTGTGTGTGCACGTGCCCAAGCAGGTGGAAACACATACATGCTCTCATGTTTTGGTTTTAGGAAACCACTTATTTCATCTTGAAATATTTTTCTTTTTTTGCTTTTGTGTTTGACATGGGCTTCCCAGGTGATGCTAGTGGTAAAGAGCCCACCTGCCAATGCTGGAGACAAAGGGATGCAGGTTTGATCGCTGACTCGGGAAGATCCCCTGGAGGAGAGCGTGGCAACCCACTCCAGTATTCTTGCCTGGAGAGTCCCACGGACAGAGGAGCCTGGCAGGCTATGGTCTATAGTGTTGCAGAGTCAGACATGACTGAAGCGACTTAGCATGCATGCACATACATGTTAGACATAATAAACATTCAGGGAATTGTTTCCAGAAATTGTCCAATTTAACAAGAAATGAATATGAGGTTTTTTGCCCTGGTAATTTTTTTGTCATCTAGTTCCTTTCTTAAAAAAAACTATATAGTACTATGCTTTAGTTTCTTTCAGTCAAACTATGAATATGAGATTATTTCTAAAATCATCATGGACCTTTATTGTTAAACATAAGCTGCTTGCATAGATTTATGACATTAGTTATTAAAAGTTTTTAAACTTCAAGAAAGTGTTTTAAACAGGGCATGGCCTAATTTGAGAAATTAAGTTTTGATATCTCTTAAGAAGTTTTTAGTTGTTGAGATAAAACTAAAGTTATTATCAGATTTAGTTTTTTAGAATAGTTATTATGCTTAAAAATATAAAAGTATTATGTGCTTTCACACTTAATACAGAGGCCTTTGCAGGAATAATCATTGGTGTTTTCACCAATTCAGAAATATAGAAGCCACTGCAGAAATAATCAATCATTGGTGTTTAAGAATCCTTCTAATGAATGCCCTGGCAGTTTAGTGGTTAGAATTCCACACTTTCACTACTGAGTCTGTCACTGTTTTCATTTTTCCCCAGTCTATTTGCCGTGACGTGATGGGACGAGATGCCACGATCTTTGTTTTTTGAATGTTGAGTTTTAAATTAGCTTTTTCACTCTCCTCTCTCACCTTCATCAAGAGGCTCATTAGCTCCTCTTCTTTTTGTGCCATTAGGGTGGTGTCATTCCCCTCATTCAGTTTAGTTCAGTCGCTCAGTCATATCTGACTCTTTGTGACCCCATGGACTGCAGCATGCTGGGCTTCCCTGTTCATCACCAACTCCTGGAGCTTGCTCAAACTCATGTCCATTGAGTCAGTGATGCCATCCAACCATCTCATCCTCTGTTGTCCCCTTCTCCTGCCCTCTATCTTTCCCAGCATTAGGGTCTTTTCCAATGAGTCAGTTCTTTGCATCAGGTGGCTGAAGTATTGGAGCTTCAGCTTCAGCATCAGTTCTTCCAGTGAATATTCAGGACTGATTTCCTTTAGGATTGCCTGGTTTGATCTCCTTGAAGTCCAAGGGACGCTCAAGAGTCTTCTCCACCACCACGGCTCAAAAGCATCAGTTCTTCGGTGCTCAGCTTTCTTTATGGTCCAACTCTCTCATCCACACATGACTGCTGGAAAAACCATAGCTTATTCCCCTCATTACTCTGGCTGAATTAGGAGTGGACAAGAGGGCAGCCTAACCTGAGAATGGGACAGGGAAGGAGGATGTCAAGGAGCCTTTCAATGCCCATTCTTTTTTTTTTTTCTAATGATTCTTTTAATTTTTTAAAGTTGAAGTATAATTGATTTACAATGTCACGTTAGTTTCTAGTGTACCACAAAGTGATCCAGTTATATATGTGCGTGTGTGTTTATGTATTCGAAAAGAACATAGAATCTTCTCCATTATGTTTTCTCCCAGGATATTGAATATAGTTCCCTGTGCTATACAATAGGACCTTTCTTTATGTATTTTATATGTGGTGTGTATCTGTTAATCCCAAGCTCCTAATTTATTCCTCCTTCCCTCCCTTTTCCATAGCCTTAGGTTTGCTTTCTATGAGTCTGTTTCTGTTTTGTAAACAGGTCTATTTGTATCATTTTTATAGATTTCACATATAAGTGATATTATAAGGTATTTGACTTTCTCTACCTGACTTACTTCACTTAGAATGATAATCTGTAGGTCCATCTGTGTATCTGCACATTCTCTGCCCACTTTGACCTGAATCCATCCTTCTTTATTATGTAAGCAGTACCCCTTATTACTGCATCTGTGTATGTATACATGTATGTATACATGCAGCAGTCATGGTGCTCTTTCTGCCTGGCTCTTTCACACCGTTTCATTTCACATTGTGCAGTGGAAGAAATCTATTTCTTTTTTAGTGCTAAACAGAATAAAAACCTGTCCAGCACTTTTTCCCTCAAGTGTGTATGACACATTTCCAAACCTGTCTCATGCTCTGCACAGGTGTTTTATCCAACTGTACATCTGTACCTGCTAGCTTTAACTCTTTACTGTGATGTTCTATTTCTTAGGCTCAATGGTGGGCCCACAAGGCTTTCATCATATTCACAAGTGCATGACAGAATGGTAGTCTTTTGCATGTTTGTCGTTAATATCATGTGACATCTATCAATATCATAATAGTAGAATTTTGCCAAATAGCGCATTCTGTTTCCTCACCAAGCATCATATAGGTCCTTAACTTAGTGGGTAATTTTACAACCTTCTCCTCACTTTTGTAGTATTTTTTACTTTAGGGTACATTTAGTCTAAGAAATCCCTCATTGTAATGATGGTTGTCTCTCCTTGAGAGATGAAATTTATAATGTTTGCTCTGAATCACATTATTTGTGGCATGCTCTGTGGGTGGAAAAGCACTAGAAACAATCACAGTGCGAGATCTCCTGTTCAACATATTCTGTTCCTGATGAAACAGATGTTCTGCATGGAAACTAACTGGGTCCATTATTTTAATGGGGTGAATTGTAATACATTATACATCAAACTTACACCCCAACCAATTTCCTAAGTAGCTACAGCACAATCAAATGTCTGTTATAAGTGACAAACTAACATGTGAAAATGAATTGTTTTAGATTATTAGTTCCAGATCATCAAACATTTAATATGATTGTTAACAAGCATCAGCTTTGTATGCAGGAATGGGTACGTTTTGCATAATAAACCATAAATATTGTGTTTATTATGTGGAGTAGCAAATGATGCACCAATAAATAAAATTTATTAGAAAAGTGCAGATAAAAATGTACAATAAAAGCAGGTAATTTCTGATGGTAACGACAACCCTATATGCAAAACAGAAAAAGAGACACAGAAGTACAGAACAGACTTTTGAACTCTGTGGGAGAAGACGAGGGTGGGATGTTGCGAAAGAACAGCATGTATACTATCTATGGTGAAACAGGTCACCAGCCCAGGTGGGATGCATGAGACAAGTGCTCGGGCCTGGTGCACTGGGAAGACCCAGAGGAATCAGGTGGAGAGGGAGGTGGGAGGGGGGATCGGAATGGGGAATATGTGTAAATCTATTGCTGGTTCATGTCAATGTATGACAAAACCCACTGGAAAAAAAAAAAAAGCAGGTAATTTCTTATCAGGGTCTGCATTATCTTGTAAGTAGAAACTTGGAGTATCAAGACAGTTAAGAACAGAGGCAGGAAGAGTTGAATCCGTTACTTTGTGTTGATGGGTATGGATTTGGGTGCTAGAAGGACAATTTCAGAGAAAATTTCAGAGGAACTAATAGAGTTGTGTCATAATTCTGAGGCTTCTATACCAACTCCTGAATGGGAAGACTTAGGATGAAAAAATTGCCAACTATACCTTTGCTTACTTCCTACAGTTGAAGTTTGTAAATTTCTCTATGCACTGATGCTAAAAGGTTCGATATCAGGGCGTCAGATTGGTTTCTAAGCACCAAGAACCTCCAAAATACATGTCCCTTTTGTTGACTGCACTTGAGTCTGACATCATACCAATCAGACTTAGAATGTAACTCAAACATTTCCATACATTGTTTTACGATAGATATATATTTGATCATTATAAACAAAAGTGGTAATACAAACCAAGAGCATGTTAACCAGAGAGAAGTTCAATGGGACGTCACACCACTCTGATATTTCCTCATAGCAAATGAGGTCCTGGAACTGGAGTCGAGTGGGTTGCCAGTCCGTCAAAACAGTTTTCTCCTGTGGTCTGCTTATCCACATCACCCCATTCTCAGATGTAACCACTCCAACACTCATTTTATCTTCTATATTTGTACCAGATTCCCGTTATCTTGTTTACATTTATACTTTTGTTCAGAGTTACATTTCATTGCTGCATTTTAAAATATTGGTCTAGATTTGTAATTGTGTTAAAGATGAAATAGGCAAACTGAAAAAATAAAAGCAATTGGATGCAAGTGAGAATTTGTAATTTGAGATGATCTTTGTCCATTTCCTGAATGTTAACTGACTAATGTTAACTAAGAAAACAGTCTTCACATAGTACCCATGTAGTCCTGAAGAAGGTAGTGATCTTTTTTTTTTTTTTTTGGTAGTGATCTTTAAGAACACAATAGGATTATCGGAAAACTTTCATAATTTGATACTTCAAGCTTGTATAATGTTGGTCATGTTACTCCTTCCTCTAAAGCTGCCCATTTTCCTGTTTATGACTTACTGATCGGCCGGGAACTGATCTTGGACCACCCTGGTCTTGGACCACACTTTGGTGTGAACCTTTGCTTTAGCACGTATTTAGATTTAAAGCTTTTCTCTAGTTATGAAAAAATATCAGTGTGGTGCTCTGTTTACTTATATAACTCATTTTTCGATAGTATGCCATAACACTTCTAATAATGTCATTATCCTGTTTATTTCAATATATTTTTTAATCACAGGTAACTGGTGTATCTTTTTTATTTTTTTTCTTTCAAAGGGGTACAGTTTTTTTAAAACTGTGAAATGAGAGTATTATCCTCTGTAATTTTATCTCTAAAATCCTTTGCATCCCCTGCCTCTTCTTTATGACTTCATGACACAAATGGATCATAGTAAATTCTGTGTCTTTGTGACGGCCCAGTCTCATCCGGGAAATCATTTTACCATTAACTCTCCGTACTCTTCAGTTAGATTTTGCCTTTCTCTTCTGCAATAAAATTGTCACCAGTGTCAAGCGATGTAATTTGGAAAACAGTTCACTTTTTAAAAGGCTAGGGCTCTCATTTAAAAAAACAGTTTTTTTCAGAAAATCTGTTTATCTCCTCCCACTGTAACCTGGCATTTCCCAACTCTCCCCCATCTCTTCTTACACATTATTTGTCTTTCCTGGTGTGTGCCACGTTTGGAAGTCTCATTAAACCAGCATCTGTTCTGTTTTAGGAGAAACCCGAAGCCAGCCCCACGTCACTTCAGCTGCGGTCCCAGATCGAAGTAAGCACAGTGACTTTAATCATCTATTTTTGCTTCTGTCTGTTTTTAAAAGTGGTATTATGTAAAAATGAGATGAAGCCTGCTGTTCTGCCTGCACTGACCCTACGAATCTTCTCTCCTAGGAGTCGCTTGGCTTCTGTAGCGCCGTGTCAACACCAGAAGTGGAAAGAAAGTAAGTTTTCCTCCTTCTGTCCTGGAGCAGAATTTCTAAGGTGTCCTTTAGGTCCTTTCTGACGGAAATGGGATAGGTGATTATATGCATACTGTGTATGTACTGTGGAACTTGAAGTTCATTTTCCTTGCATGTGTGTGTGTGTGTACATGTATGTAGGTGGATGAGTGTGTTCTGTAATTCAATTGGTGATGCCCAAGGCTTCTGCAAAGTGTTATTGATTTCACACTTCTTGTTGTAAGTGAACCTGAAATATTTGAAAGTGAGTGTGGAGAAAAGGAAGAGACAGCTAAGTCAACCAAAATGGTTTTCTTCTTTTACACTGGTTTTTGATACAGGATGGAAGTCATAAAGAAGCAAAGTATAAAAATATAATACATTCCAGAATAAAACAATGATTACAGTACCCCTCTGCACCTTGCTTTGGAGTGTGTGGTGTGTGTGTTTATGTGTGTTAGTTGGTCAGTTGTGTCTGACTCTTTGCAACCCCATGGACTGTAGCCTGCCAGGCTCCTCAGTTCATGAAATTCTCCAAGCAAGAATACTGGAGTGGGTGGCCATGCCCTGCTCCAGGGGATCTTCCCAACCCAGGGATCGAACCCGGGTCTCCTGCATTGCAGGCAGATTCTTTACCACGGAGCCACCTTAAAACAAGAATAAACACTTGTCACAGAAGATGGTAAATGCTCACTAACCTTTCCCGTCAAAGGTAGTCCTTTTGGCTTACTTGTCCTAACTTGGACCCTGTAATCTTGACTCTCATGGAAGATAATTCTATGTTATAGTTTATATTTCCAGTATTTCTTTTAGGTCACTTAAGGGAAAAAAAAAAAACAAAGCAAATTTTTTTTTCTTTCCCTTTTCTACTTTATTCCATCATAGTTATGCTAAAAGGTTCTATTTATGATCTTCTGAGGTAAAGAAATTTTGAGAAGTCCCCATCTTTAAACAGATACTTCCTCTGGCATAGAGCCACTTAGACTGTTTGAGGCCAAGGGAGGCGCAGAAGTGGTTTAGGCGTCAAAAGTATTTCTGGAACGATAGGCGAGTGTGTGTGCGCTTTGCAGCACAGCCCTGCCTAATCCGTCCACGTGTGTGCGCGGCTGGCACGGACACGGCTTCCAGGAGCCGAGGCCGCCCTGCCAAAGCTTCAGCCTCACTGAGCGGATTGGGTTTCAGGCCTGGGGGATGCTGGGGGTGATGAGCAGAAGAAATCCCAGGCCATTGCCCCCTCAAGGTGGAGAGATAAGTCTGAATTTCCTTTGTCTGAGTTGCATGTCTTCTCCGGGGGACTTAGCAGTGTGGAGGCTGAAGTAGCTGAGAGATGTGAGTTGACCTCGATTTTGAAATCGGAGGTGTGGTGATGTTGAACTGAAGGTGGGCAGAAGCTCTGCGTGAGAGGCTGTGGGCTCCTCCGACCTGGTTTGCTACCTCTGTGGCGTGACTCAGGCTGAGAACTCAGGTGATCTCTCAGTCTCTGAACCTATAGGGGGACAAGAGATCTTTGCCTTTCCTCCTAAGAGGAAGTGACTCACCAAATTTATACCCATCTTAGTTAGGCTGGTGTTTCTGCTTCCCCTCAATTGTGGGTAGTCATTCTTTCCGTGTTTATGTGCTCCACTTAGTAAAATATGGCATGACTCTTGTGGTCCAGAGATAGACTAACAGCCTTCTGAGGTTAACAAATTTCTCTGTCTCTCTCTCTCTCTGTCTCTCTCTCTCTCTCACACACACACACAGACACACACACACACACACACACAGGTGTTGACAACCCCCCGCTGCCCCATCTGGCATACAGGCATTTTGCTTCTGTTTTACTAAATTGTTGTTGTTTAGTTGCTCAGTTGTGTCTGACTCTTTTACAACCCTACGGACTGTGGCCCTCAAGGGTCCTCTGTCCATGGAATTTCCCAGGCAAGAAAACTGGAGTGGGTTACCATTTCCTCCTCCAGAGGATCTTCCCAACCCAGGGATCGGACCTGCGTCTCCTGTGTTGGCAGGCAGGTTCTTTACCACTGAACCACCTGGGAAGCCCATGTTCTAGTAAATGGTTTCCTTAAATTTAGTTGTTTCTAAATAATTTGAAGGTTTCCATACATCTTTTCCTCCATTTCCCTTTCAGTGGTTTTTGAAAACGATAATACTTTTTTAATTAAAAAAAAAAAACAACTTTTGAAAAGAATTTTAATACAGAAAAGTTTCAAGAATTTTGTGATGAGCTCCCGTGTGACTTGTACTTCGACTCACCGATTTGTATGCTTCGGCTCTCTCTTCTGTACACTCCTGTGTGCTTGTAAATATTTTGGAATGCAAAATCCTGCTATTCTGCAAATGAAGATGCTTGCTGGTAACTTTGCAGGCCCTGGAGGATGACCTGGCAAACCAGTTGGTTGTCTGGTTAGTGACTACAAAGTGTCTGCCAACCGTAATACCCTTCTGAGTCAGCAGTGTTGTTTAATTGGCAGAAGGTTTCTTGTACTTTTTTATCCAAAAGGCAAGAGAACTCAGTAAACACAAGGTCAACAGCAGCACCACCTTAGGAGCAGAGGCATGGGTGACACCAGGAAATGTGGGCGCTGAGGTGTTGGCGCTGGGGGCTCCTGCCTTCCAGAGCCACTGTCTCCTCCACACACAGTTGTCTCAGGAGCCTCAGCCCTCCTGTCCTTCCTTCTCCCCCAGTGAAAGCGTGTTCTAAGGAAGGTATCAGGCATTCATTATAATGCAAATCATCACCTCTCTCAGTGGTATTTTGCATTTAACAGCACTTAAAGTCTTCAAGTCACAGTACTGTAGCTCTGGCCAGAAAAGACCCAGGAGGTGGGTTATCTGGGGAGACCAGCAGTGAGACTTCTGATATACCTGGCAGGACAGCGCCTGAGCACCCTGACAGGTCAAGCTCCTTGGACTCTGGTCTTCAGATATGTAGTGTTAGTCTCTTGGTCATGTCTGACTTTGTGATTCCATGGACTGTAGCCCCCCAGGCTCCTCTGGACATGGAATTCTCCAGGCAAGAATACTGCAGTGGGTAGCCATTCCTTTCTCCAGGGTATCTTCCCGACCCAGGGACTGAACCTGGGTCTCCTGCATTGTAGGCAGAGTCTTTACTGTCTGAGATATGCAGGACCTGCCTGGTGAAAGGATGGACGGATGCATGGATGGGGAGAGAGAGGTGGGGGGATGGAATATGGACCTGCCAGCTGCTACCCACCCCCCTGCCCTCCCGCAGTCCTACAAAGTCCCCATTCATCCTTTTTCCCTTACAGTCTGTAGGCCCTCCGTATGCTTTCACTGAGAATGTACTAAAGAAGGCCGCCAGAGCTCTTCTATTTCTATCTATTTACATGGCCTATTGATGAGACTATCCACTTTATTACACCAATCTTGGATTTGTGTTGACTGGTTGAAAAGGTGAATGCTTGTTAAAGTTTCTTGTTACTCACCAGTTATTCTCAAGAATAACTGAGAGAAAGAATTTTTGTTGGAAAATATCTTTTATAACTGTATCTATATGGAATGGGTGCGGGCAAGAAATGTTTCCCTCCACAACAGGTCTGTAAAGGTGGAGCCATCAGCCACTGCAGAGCCCCCAGCCCTCACCCCAGGGACTTTTGTATGGAGAAAAAACTGGAGGCACTCTGTGCTTTGGATCCTGGCCCTGTTAAGATGCATACCTAAGGAATAATTTCAAATAGCACAGATTGCAGCATCTTCCCATATGTCAGTTCATTTAGTTCAGTCACCCAGTCGTGTCCGACTCTGCGACCCCATGGACTGCAGCATGCCAGGCCTCCCTGTCCATCTCCAACTCCCGGAGCATACTCAAACTCATGTCCGTCACGTTGGGGATGCCATCCAACCATCTCATCCTCTGTCGTCCCCTTCTGCCTTCAACCTTTCCCGGCCTCAGGATCTTTTCCATTGAGTCAGTTCTTCCCATCAGGTGGCCAAAGTGTTGGAGTTTCAGCCTTAGCATCAGTCCTTTCAATGAATATTCAGAACTGATTTCCTTTAGGATTGACTGGTTTGATATCCTTGCAGTCCAAGGGACTCTCAAGAGTCTTCTCCAACACCACAGTTCAAAAGCATCAATTCTTTAGCGTTCAGCTTTCTTTATAGTCCAGCTCTCATATCCATACATGACTACTGGAAAAACCATATCTTTAACTAGACGGACCTTTGTTGGCAAAGTAATGTCTCTGCTTTTTAATATGCTGTTTAGGTTGGTCATAGCTTTTCTTCCAAGGAGCAAGTGTCTTTTAATTTCATGGCTGCAGTCATCATCTGCAGTGATTTTGGAGCGAGCCCAAAAAAATAAAATCTGTTGTTTCCGTTGTTTCCCCATCTATTTGCCATGAAATGATGTGACTAGATGCCATGATCTTAATTTTCTGAATATTGAGTTTTAAGCCAACTTTTTCACTCTCCTCTTTTACTTTCATCAAGAAGTTCTTTAGTTCCTCTTCACTTTCTGCCATAAGGGTGGGTGTCATCTGCATATCTGAGGTTATTTATATTTTTCCCGAAATCTTGATTCCAGCTTGTGCTTCATCCATCCCTGAATTTCTCATGATATACTCTGCATATAAGTTAAACAAGCATAGTGACAATATACTGCCTTGACATACTCCTTTTCCTATTTGGAACCAGTCTGTTGTTCCATGTCCAGTTCTAACTGTTGCTTCCTGACCTGCATACAGATTTCTTAGGAGGCAGGTCAGGTGGTCTGGTATTCCCATCTCTTTAAGAATTTTGCACAGTTTGTTGCAAGTCGTGAAAACAATTAACTTAATATATATGGGTGGGTTTTTTTTGGTGATTAGTAGTAATCTTTTGATGTTCAGTCTTTTGATCTTTCCCCCTCTGTGGGGAAAGAAAAATCCCTGTTTATCCTGGTTCCTCCCTGGTCTCCTAGGATCAGGCCTCAGAGCTCTCTGAGCAGCTGTCCCCTGAGCTACATAGTCTTCAGTGAGATCTTCAAATTGAACTTAACTTGCAACTTTTAGGTTGTGCATGTTTCTTTCAGACAACAGAGTTTAGTTAGAGATAACAGAAAAACCTGACAAGTAGTATTGTTAACTAAGGGAAGTTTCACTAGATACTCTCATGTTCATGGGCAGGTCCAGGACTGGCACTGCAGCTCAAGCAAGCCTTCAGGAACTCAGACGGTCCTTTCTCCCCGCTCCTTGCCTTTTCCCTCCCTCCCTCCCTCCCTCCCTCCCTCCCTCCTCCCTCCCTCCCTCCTTCCTTCCTTCCTTCCTTCCTTCCTTCCTCCATTTTAAAGTGCTGCTGCATTTTCCAGGGGGGAAGGAGAGGCAGGGCAAAGGGGAGAAGTTAAAAGGTGTTCCGCACTTAGAATAGGAAAATGGAGTCCAAAATAGCAGAGGCTCAAAGACAAAGAAAGGTAAAAGCCTGCGAAAATAGAACAAAGGAAGGTCTGAGGACCCGGAATGAGAACCTCAGGTGAAGCACACAGCCCTCCTGGCTAGCCCAATTTACATAGGGCAGGCTCAAGGGGAGAAGAGAAAACACATAAAAAGAGGAGCTGAAATTGAGCTGCCGGCTTCTGTTGGTGTCTTTTGGGTCAGCCCACCCTCCTGCCTCGAGGATGTATTTTCCTTTGCTTGCCAAATTAAACTGAGCTATAACACCGAGCTGTAACCCTGGTCTGTCCATCACTTCAAATTTTTGCTGTGGCGGGACAGAACCGAGGAAATTACAAACTCCCCTGACATCTCACAAAGGTAAAAAAGCCAAAGGCACATCATTTACAGAGCTTTTCTAGAAGCCCTGTCCAGCACCCTCCACTTTACCCCACTCATTTCTTCCCACAGCAGCTGTTCTCTGAGCATCAGCTGTGAGCATAGTCCAATGTCCTCGGTATTGTTTTTCCTATTGACAAAGGCAGAAACTGAGGCACAGAGGGGTTGATAAGCTGCCCATGTTTACACAACTAACAGGTGACAGAGCCCAAATTGAATCCCACTTAAACATTCATGCTTCTAACCTTGAAGGTCTAATTCTAAAGTACTTGTTGTTGTATTGCTTATGCAAATGGAGAGGTGAGAAGTAAATGCATTCATTAGCATTCTGTGAATAACAGCAGTTAAAACTTCCACTTCAGATGTTCCCTTGGAAGTAGGAGCAAATTTTATTCCTATATATACTGGGTCTCTTAAATTTATCTATAGAGACAGCAGGGGCCAAAATAAATCTCAACACTTCACCTTCGCCGATATTTATAAGTTCTTTTCTCCTTAGTCTTTCACTAGAGTTGAAAATTCGCTGATTTAGTTTCCCTTTCTTTCATTACCTGTGACTACACTTCAACTATTTCATGGTGAAAAAGTCCAAAAATATATAGCAGTGTGATGGAAGAGGAAGATAGATACAGTGGGGGCAGTGTTCTGTGGTCAGATAAAATGCATAGAATAGAGTTTATAAATGTTCTGTGCAAGCATTTGTTCCATTTGAACTTTGCTTCACTCTCCAAATTGTTTCATCTGTTTCATCTGGCGAGCTGGTAACTCTTGAAGGTGTCAACTTTCTTTCCCACAGCCCCCGCCGGCTCAAAAATCTCTGTCTTTCCCTCCTTTTGCATCTTGATTCCAGGGAAGACACCCTGGTCCCCCTTGCTCTGTCTCGCCTCCTGCCTGGTCTCACCTACTCACCTGATTGCCTGGTTTCCTGGTCTTGCCTGCCTCTCCCTCTGCTCCCCTCCTAACCTGCCCTCTGCCTGCCTGGCCATCTCCTCCCTTGATCTGCTGTTCAGGCCGGTGAAGTTGCTATAGTCTCCCCGATGGGCCACATTCTCCCATAGATGCTGAGCCTCATCCTGCTCCTCTTAATGGGGTGTCCTGTCTCTCACCCTCACCATCCTCCCCAGCCCCCCTCAACTGTGCAAGCTTCATTTACCCATAGCAACTCAGTTCTGGTCCTGCCTCTTCCGGAAGTCCTCCCTAATCTGCAGAGTGGAGATAGAGCATCCTGCTACTGGGCTCCGTCACCGCTGAGCACTCCTGCTGTGGGAGCAGTGGGCAGCAGTTACAGGTTCGCCTCTGTGTGTGTGTGTGTGTGTGTGTAGTCACCTCCCACACTGAGCCCAGGATCTTTTACATAAAAGACTTTGGATAAATGAGTGAGTGGGAGAGTGAGCACACACTCATAAAAATGCTTACTTCCTTTCCACCCTGTGAGAATCTCGCCATCCTCCCATAATTCCATTTCTCTCCCCCGCTTAGTGCTGAACTTTTCCCCCAAAGCTGAATTCCTCTCTTCCTTCCCTGCTGAGATGCTCTTCCCAAGGTCCAATCCCCCCTCTCCGCACCCCCCACCCCCCACCCCCCCCCACCCCGCCGCCCTTAGATGCTTGTTGCATTTGGTTCACATTTTCTGTTGGTCACATTGCTCTCTCCTGCCTTAGTGTGTGTGTGTGTCTGTGACATTGTGGTTTCCAGTTTCTCCCCCTCACTTTATGCCCACTCTTTGGCAGCTCCCTGTGTTCCTCCCACCCCTTACTCTGGCTATCCTCCTGGAGCTTTTATCCAGCCTGCAAGCTCTCCCAAGATATTTATACCCACCCATGGCTTTGAACTACTGTCTCTGGGCCCCCATGTGGTATCTATACCTCTCCCTCTGACCCTTCCCCCATGCTGGTGACGTGCCTGTTTCAAGCTCTTACCGGTTGTCTGCTCATTGCCTTTCCAGTCACCCCAAGCTGCACATTCTTATGGTAGAACTTACCCGCTCCTCTATCCTTCTTCCTTCTCTCTGTGACTACCTGTTCTCTGACTGTATGTTTCCCCCTTTTCCCCAGGGACTACTTTCTGCACTTTACAGAGCTTTACATTATTATTTCTGTGTTTCATTCATGATTCTAAGACCTCTGCCAAATCTTATTGCTTGATACTTCTGTAACTTGACCCATCTCCCTCTTTTTCATCTTCACTACTCCAAGGGAGACCCTTAACACTCTTCTGGTGAACTGGAAAAGAGTAATTCAGGAAATTACTCCCTGAAATACGATTAGGTCCCAGCACGCCGAGAGGATGCTGAGATCCCACAGGGACACTTATAAATTAGGATCTCTTCAGGTTTTCACCTTGGTGATCATCACCCCCCAGTAGAGACCCGGCCCATCTTTATTGCTTCATCTTCCCGTCTCCCAACCACATGGCCCAGCTCCAGGCTTGGAGCTTGTTTCCAATACCTCCTGAGTTGTCTGCTGTTCCTGACCGGAAAGCATTTCCTTCTTTTAAGTCCTGTTTTAAGAATCGCTTCTCCTTGAATGCTTTCTCAGTCCCCTTGCTGGCTGTATTCTTTCTACCACTTGGAATCCAGGGACATTTGATGTCTCTTCATATACTGTCTCATGTAACATCATCATCACTGTTGTTAACACTATAGCATTGTAATAACCTTGGGTTATTTCTGCGTATTGGACACTGGTGCTAGTCGCTTTTATTGTACTTTGATCATTTAATGTTTTATGAACTCACTGAGGTATGTGCTACTTTTGAGGGGAATTACTTTGTCTAAGGTCCCAGAGCAAGAAACAAAAATCCCAATCCAGTTGAAGTGCCATTATAGCCTTGGGGTTACCAAATTCTCTGGGTTGAAATCCAGGCTCTTTCTTCTAGCTCTGCAACTCTTGGCTAGTTAATTAATCTTTTTATCTACAGATTTCATGACTATAAAGTGAGGATAATCAGTAAAGTACTTCCTGCAGTATGCTATAGAAAGTGAAAGTGAAAGTCAGTCGTGTCTGACTATTTGTGACCCCATGGACTGTACAGTCCATGGAATTCTCCAGGCTAGAATACTGGAGTGGGTAGCCTTTCTCTTCTCCAGGGGATCTTCCCAACCCAGGGATCAAACCCAGGTCTCCCGCATTGCAGGCAGATTCTTTGCCAGCTGAGCCACCAGGGAAGCCCTAGAATACTGGAGTGGGTAGCCTTTGTCTTCTCCAGGGGATCTTCCCAACCCAGGGATCAAACCCAGGTCTCCCACATAGCAGGCAGATTCTTTGCCAGCTGAGCCACCAGGGAAGCCCTAGAATACTGGAGTGGGTAGCCTATCTCTTCTTCAGGAGATCTTCCTGGCCCAGGAATCGAACTGTGGTCTCCTGCATTGCAGGCAGATTCTTCACTAGCTGAGCTACCAGGGAAGCTTTAGGAAGCTATTAAGAATCTAATAAGTGCCCAACAGTCTTGTTTGTTATCAGTGTCTGTTCTGTCTGACCCAAGTTCACGCCCTCGCCCCTTGCTCTGGCCCCTTGTTCATGCTCAGTTACTCAGTCATGTCCGATTCTTTGGAACCCTATGAACTGTAGCCCACCAGGCTCCTTAGTCCCAGGCAAGAATACTGGAGTGGTTGCCATGTCCTCCTCCAGGGGATCTTCCTGACCCAGGGACTGAACCTGCTTCTCTTGCTTCTCTTGCATTGCAGGTGGATTCTTTACCGCTGAGCCATCAGGGAAACCCCTAACCACTTGTGGACTTTTCTGTTCCCACCCAGCCTAGCATGATCATGGACTCCTTGAGGCCATGAGCTCACTCTCTTCCTCTCTTTGGAGTTTCTATAACCTCCAGAAGAGTGGTTTACATAGAACAAGTGCTCATTAAATAAGTGCATCAAATTCATTTACCCCAAGTACTTTGAAATAAAACTAAAAGTGGATTATTTCCAGGACTTTGATTACAGAAGACCTACTTTAGTCTCATCTGTTAGCTATCATATTCCAGCATCTCCCTAAAATGTTAGCAGTGTAATATGAAGTAAGTGCTTTTTGTTTGTGAATATTAGCCATAAGAAGACACCTGTTAAAAGCATTTTTAAAAAAACATGTGGCAGAGAGAACAGTCGTTTCCACAAGTCCCCAGATCTCTTTGTAAAAGCTGCCCCTTCCCTCCACACTCAATTCCATTCTGCAGTCTTGTTCAAGTCATCTCAGATTTTCCCTCCTCTGTTAAATAGAAGTAACAGATCACTTAGCATCTCCAATAAAGGCATGATATGGAGAAACAAAAAATATTAATTTTAAAAATCCTCAAAACTTTTTAAACCTGCAATTGTGTTGGTAAAGTGCATTTATTTTATTCTTAGTAACAGCTTTGAGATATAGTTCACCATACCACATAACTCACCTGTTAAAAAGTGTAAAGTTCAGTGGGTTTTAGGGTGTATAGAGTTTTGCAGCCATTGCCACAATCAATTTTGGAGTATTTTTGTCAATTCACAAAGAAATCCTGTGTCTCTCAGCTGTCTCCACTGAATTCTCCCATCTTCCTCTCCCCTCAACAGGCACGAATCAGCTTTATGTCTATAGATTTGCCTGTTACTGACATTTCATGGAAATGGGGTCATACACGGTTTAAGTGACTGGCTTATTTCACTGAGCATAATGTTTTCAAAGCTTTCCTACATTCATTCCTTTTTGTTGTATATATGTGCCACATTCTGCTTATCCATTCATCAATTGATGGACATTTAGGGTTGTTTTGACTTTTCAGTTATTATGAATGATGCCGCTTTGAACATTTCTATTACAGGTTTTTGTGGGGCCATCTGTTTTCTTTTTTTAATCAGCTTAGTTGAAATGCAGTGCACAGACCGCACTGGTCACCTTTTCAAAGTTTACAGTCCACAGGTGTTCACTGTATCCACAGGTATGTGTCACCATCACCTTGTCAATATAGAACATTTCAGCTTCTCAGAAAGAAACCCCATGTCCTTTAACAATCACTGCTTTGTCTTCTGATGACCCCCAGTCCTCTAATCTACTTTATGTCTGTATAGAATTGCCTATTTGGGATATTTCATGTAAACAAAAGGAAAGTACACATTGGAAAGAAAATGTGTTTGCTACAGCTTATAGGAAAAATACTGTGAATCCAATTCTCGACAACTTTGTGTCCAACCTCCTTGAAATGTGTAAGAAATCAGAAAGTTTCTTTTCTAAGTGGAACCTCCTCCCTCTTCCTCAATTAGCTGGTTCCCAGGGACTGGGCTTGAGGAAGGGGCTCAGGCATCATCTGTTTCTGGAATTCCCCTGAGGACAGGGGCTGTGGTCCCTTGCGTGGTGAGCCAGGGCTCTGCTTCTGCTGGGTAAATGGCAGTGCTAGAAACCTGCCTGCAGGGTGATTGCTAAATCCTCCTTCAGACCAGACAGAGGCAGTGAGAATTGCTGATGAGGCCGGGGAGTTTGTTAAGAAATCCAGGTCAAGCGGTGATCCCTGGAGCTGAGACTAATGCATCCTGTTTCCACATCCTGTTTGTCGCAGGACTGTGGGGTGGGAAGGGGAACACCAGCTTTTTCCCGTGGGCAATGTGCATGTGTGAGGGGTGAGGAAACCTGTGGAGGTCCGTCATCCTTCAGGATAGCTCGTGAGTCGGTTCTGCCCAGTTCAGGGGGGTGCGTCTCTCTGTGTCCCCACGATCCCCCCAGGAAAGGGCAGCAGGCAGTTGTGGCCTTGTCAGAACAGCATCCGGGGAGACTCGGGCTCCCAGTGTCTGGTCCTTGGAATGCACCAGGCAGGGAAGATAGCAGACAGCAAGCTTAGGTTTCAGAAAATACTGGGTTGGCCAAAAAGTTCCTTTTGGTTTTTCCATGAGATGTAACGGAAAAACCCGAACAAACTTTTTGGTCAGCCCAATAAATAGGTTGCTCCAAGAGCCAGGCATAGGCATATGTAGTCCATATTCTTTTGCTTTAATTAGTTGACTAGCAGCCGTCTGCCAGGGCTTTCCTGGTGGCTCAGGGGTAAAGAATCCACCTGCAATGCAGGAGCCATGGGAGACACTGGTTCAATCCCTGGGTTGGGAAGATCCCCTGGAGGAGGGCATGGCAACCCACTCCAGTATTCTTGCCTGGAGAATCCCATGGACAGAGGAGCCTGGAGGGCTACAGTCCATGGAGTTGCAGCATCGGACACGACTGAAGTGACTTAGCTTGCAAGCATGCAGCTATCTGCCGAGGCTGTGGGCCTAAGAGCAAGGTCACTGTCCAGGGCCTGGGCCCCCACTCTGGCTGTGACGGTCAGCCCTCCGGCTTCAGCTCCCAGGGACAAGGCGGTGAGTTTGAGTCAGGATCTCCGGGTTCCATTTCTAGTCTGGGCCATTTCTCACTCTCTGACCAAATGCAAAGCCTGCTCTGTACCCACCAACGTTGCATGGACTCTCCATGTTTCTGTTGCTAATGTCGGCTTTGGTATTGCACAGGGTATGAATTTAAGCTCTGCTAGTTGTGGGAGTTAAATTCTCCAAGCCTCAGGTTCCAGAGGGATAAAATGTGCAGAATAAAAGCTCTTTCCGAGAGTGGGTGTGTGAAATAACGCAGTGCCATGCCTGCCCGGGTACAGGCTGTGTCTCCCCACTTCCCCCTACCCCAGACACACACACACACACACACACACACACACACACACACACACACACACACACACACACACACACACACACACACACACACACACACACACACACACACACACACACACACCCCTGCATTAGGTAGGGCGGCGCTCTGCACGCAGTGCGGCTGTGGCTTCCACCGTCCGTCTCATTAAACGGTGTCGGACACACAGCTCGTGGTGGCCACAGCCACTTAGCCTGTGCCCTCCTACCTGGGCTCCCCTGTCCTTTCAGCGCCCCAGAGGTTGGGGGCAGGGGCAGGGCTGGGAGACAGCCACGGCTCTCAGAGCCCGTGTGCTCGCAACGTGCTGAAATGTGTGTTTGTGCGGGTGGGTCTGTGCCGCGCACGTGTGCGGGTGGGTCTGAGGGGCTCAGCATTCCAGGACACAGGCTCGCAGCAAAAGCAGCTGTGTCAGAATTCTCCTCCTCAGCTGTTCCCCTCCGAAAACTCTATATGGCCCTGAGCTCCGCCTGGTGAGCGACCCTCCGGCTGACCCTGCCCAGCTTCAGGCCACGTGCCTGGGCTGCATCCAGCGGCTGCCAGGAGGTATGTACTATGCAGAGGTGGCCGCTGGTTATTGTCTGTCCTGCAGGACAGGTGACCAGGACACTAGGCCAGGGAGGACGTTGGGGGAGGAGGGGGCTGCCAGTAACTAAATAGCATTCCTATCCTGGCAAGTGGCTAAAGAACCCGCCTGCCAATGCAGGAGGCATAAGAGATGTGGGTTCGATCCCTGGATTGGGAAGATACCCTGGAAGAGGGCATGGCAACCCACTCCAGTATCCTTGCCTAGAGAAGCCCATGGACAGAGGAGTCTGGCGGGCCAGAGTCTATAGGGTCGCAAAGAGTTGTACGTGACTGAAGTGACTGAACATGCATCCTGGCGGGAGTAGGGAAGGCAGCAAGCCTACAACTTGTGTATAAAACCTCCTAACAAAACTGTAATGTAACTGGTAGCTGGCAGATAAGGAAACCAAGAAAGACTAGATGACTAGATGACACAGTATGATCATGATTATGAACTTTGAGTGAGGCAGAGGTGGAACTCCAATCCAGACCTGTTGATCCGCCAGCATCAGGACTTTTATCATAGACTCCATCATGGGGACCTCGTAACGATGGACGCATGTGGGGAAGACTAGCGATGGGCTAGGCAGCAAATGTCGTTTAATTGAATAAACAGTTTTCACGTTTCTGCTGTCTGGACACATGTGCTCGGCCCCGGGAGGATGAACAGGCTAGGGAAGGTCGCTGTCTTCTGACAGCCTGAAGGAGACATGATGCAGTGATGTGTACCCTGTGGGTACAGTGATTAGGGCCTGGAGGAGGGACGGTCCACCCCTGCAGGGATGAGTGGGTGGGGCTGAGACCCTCATAAATACCCGCATCAGTCAGGGGTCTGTGAGAGAAGCAGACATTGTGATCACGTTGTTCTAGCATTTTGGACTTACTGTGTCTGCGGGGGCTGGTTCCACAGCCTGGTGAGGCTGTCCCTCTGTGTCCAGTGATGTGGCCTGAAGTCAGCGCGACTGGGGACAGAGGACAGATAGATGGCCACCTACAAGGATGGGCTGAGACCCAGTCATCCTCACCACTGCCCAGCCATTCTCCAGCATCAGGAACCTGCAGGAGGCGCTGCTGGCATCCTTCCTCGGGATGGAGACAAGCCACAGGCCAGGATTGGAGACCCTGGGCAGGCATGTGAGCCTTGCGGGCCATCTGCTATCCAGTGACTCAGGGGACACCCTGCCACATGCATCAGCCCCAGCTCAGGGCCTGCTGCCCTGCACTGACCCTGCAGCCCAAAGAGAAAACCGCTTCTGCTTCTGCTTCTGCTTCTGCATTTCACGTGAAGCCTCGCACTGACCCAGAACCATGCGGTGAAGGGATTTTGGGGAAACGTGATCCAGCTGAGCTCAGCTGACCGACTACAAGTTCACCGCAGCTCCCCGAGTCCAGGCTGGCCGCTGCCCTCAACCTTGTCTAAAAGCTTTCTCCAAACAAAACCTCGCAGAAGGTTAACCCTTGAAGCCTACTGGCCGTTTGTTTTATCTTAGTGTATTCCGTATTCTTTTCTGAAAATCTCACTGGGATTATGGCTTTCTGCATTTTGGAGGATGAAAGGAGGAGAGTCCACTCTCTCCTGGGTTATGGCCTGGGGGATCCAAGCACATCCCCTCATCAGAGCTAGCTGGGGAGTTTGCTGAAGACAGACCGTCAGGCCTTGCCGAGCTCCAGTGAATTGGATTCCCCAAATGTGGAACTGTGGAGCCTGTCACAAGTTTCCCAGGGGTTCCCAGGCAGCCAGCTTTATGAATCTCTGCCCAAACCGGCTTCTTGTCAGTCGGGTGGAAGCTCCGTGCTTCCGCTCCGCGTCTCAGGCACCAGCGGATTCGGGGTCTGCTCAGAGGATGCTGGCGGGGGTCGGCTGTGGTCGTGGGGTCCCTGGCAGCGCTGCCTGAGCTGCCGCATCACTAGCAGGTGCCTGTGTGTCACTTCAGATAAAGCCGTGAATCAAAAGGAGGAAGGATGTGAAGCAATCCAGGGGCAGAGTCAGACCAGCCCGCAGAATGACAAAGGACAGGGAAAACGTCAGCAGCAGCCTGGTGGCTACGCACGCAGATGGTGCAAGGATGTGACGAAGAGATGTGGAGATTTAAACATGAGATCTGAGTGGTGACAGATGTTAACTAGACTGATTGTGGTGATGACTTCACAGCTTACACCGACTCTTTGTGACCCCATGGACTGTAGCCCGCCAGGCTCCTCTGTCCATGGAATTCTCCAGGCAAGAATACTGGAGTGGGTGGCCATTCCCTTCTCCAAGGGAATGGATCTTCCTGACCCATATGTAGAGATAACACATCACTGTGTTGTGTATCTGAAACCAATATAAGGTTGTATGTCAGTTACGCCTCAATTAACACAAGTGAGATCTGGAAAGACAGGAGAGATTGAGTTCTCATTTTCATAGTATTTATAACAAGCCAAAGTTTCTCGTCAGCTTTGCTTTTCTGGTAGTTCAGACGGTAAAGAATCTGCCTGCAATGCGGGAGACCTGGGTTTGATCCCTGGGTGGGGAAGATCTCTTGGAGAAGGGAATGACAACCGGCTCTAGTGTTCTTGCCTGGAGAATCCCATGGACAGAGGAGCCTGGTGAGCTACAATCCAGGGGATTACAGAGTTGGGCATGACTGAGTGACTCACACACACACACACACACACACATCTGAAGGAATTAAAAGTGAACACAACAACATCAAAAAGGCTATGGTGGCAGCCACTGTGGAGATGACCCGGTCCTTTGTGATGCCAGCCAGGAGAAGTAGGGCAGGCGGGCAGTGCCCACAGCCCTGTCTGGAGGGTGGCTGGTCCCTGTGCCTCCAGCACGTGATCGGGAGGCCAGAAAGGGCCCTGCATGCCCGCAGCTGCTCCAGCTTTGGCCTTCAGAGGTGGCTTCACCGACACGCCTCGGAACAGCCAACAGAAGGCTGGCAGCCCCGGCCCCCCGGCCTTCCCCAGGTCCTGATGTCCCAGCGGCCAGTGTGGCCAGCGTGGTTTGAGTGATGGTGAATGGGAGCCGCTGTCTGTTTCCACTGAGAAAGTTCTGACCCGCTTCCGGAGCCATCGCCATGGAAACAGATCATTCAAAGCAGCCTCTTTTCCGCCTCCTTTCCTCCCATGCTCCCTCTCCCCATCCTGAGGCCCTGGCTGGTCAGGGCCAGCTCTTTGCAGCCTGGCTTTCCCCGCTGGTCCATGCCAATTTGATAAGAACATCAAAGGCCGGTTTTCCGTACCGTGCCAGCCTCTGCTGGGATGAATTGCCCCGTGTGCACCCTGTACCAGGCAGAGTGGCAATCCGATTCCACACCTGCTCCTGAGTGAGCGCCTGCGTCATGCATAGTGATAACCAAATGTCCTTCCGCCGGAGCAGGCAGATGCATGCCTGTTGATCCAGCCGGCCTCGCATCTTGACCACATTTCCTTGCAGAAAAGCCTTTCTTGGTCCATATACTCATTACACATATGCAGCAAATTTTAAAGGGGGAAATAACCAGAAGGAAGGAATAATTGTGTCCAATTTACAGAATAAATAGCAGCCATTAAAAATGTAAACAAAGCTATGTAGAGTTCTTTTCCTTATTTTATTTAAAAAAACTAGCTTTTGTGGTGAAAATAATGTGCTACAGTCCTGTTTGATTGTGGTTTTGACAATAATTTAATAATTCTGAAGGTATAAAGACTTAAATAAAATATAAACTATGTCACATTGAGGCCATAAAAGGAAGGCATTCATTTTTACTGATTATACCAAAATGAGAGTGAAGACGAAGGTCAAGATCTTTTTTTGTTTGTTTTTTTTGGTCAAGATCTTTTTAAAAAGTTATCTTTTTATTTATTTTTAAAATCATTTGTTATTTATTTTGGCTACATTGGGTCTTTGCTGCCGTGCCAGGCTTAGTTGTGGTATATGAGATCTTGGTTCCCTGACCAGGAATCAAACCTGGGCCCTGTCCATTAGGAGTGCAGAGTCTTACCCACTGGACCATGAGGGAAGCCCCCCTTTTCCTTTTGAGTACCTTAATGTGTGTGCCTGTTGAGGAAACGCCAAAAGT
The DNA here is from genome assembly GCF_910594005.1 of Cervus elaphus. Lineage (NCBI taxonomy): Eukaryota > Metazoa > Chordata > Mammalia > Artiodactyla > Cervidae > Cervus > Cervus elaphus. The sequence goes on from NC_057840.1 coordinate 31,906,573, forward strand.
CAGAGCTTGATCTGGGACTGCAGACTCTTGTGGCCAAGCCACTAACTTAAATTGCACCTTGAGTGCCAGTAATGAGAGAACGTGCACACTGTTTTTGCTTCGGGCTCGCAGTACTGTGCATCTGGTTTTTAGTGGGAAGGACATTAGATTTAATGTCAGAAGAGCTGAGGTTAAGCCCCAGCTCTGTGACTTATTAATACACCTGGACAAGTCACTTCCAAGAGTGTGTCAGGCCTCAGTCTCTCCATCTATATAGTGGGACTAGTTCTTTTCAGGATCTGTATGAGACTGAAATCCAGTGAAATGTATATGAATGTGCTTGGTAAACCCACATCAATGCTTTTTAGAAGTTTGTCATTTTTACTTCTTAACAACCAAGTCTGCACTGTTGAGGCCAACAGGGTCATATATATATATATATATATATATATATATATATATTTTTTTTTTTTTTCCGTATGGCAAGTAGTCTGGAGGTAGGTATTCTGAGGAATTATTTTCTCTACTCTTCTATCCTTAGTATGTGACTTTCTTTCTATAGTAAAATGACAACTGCTTGGGCATTCTGCCCATGTTTCAGGTGGGAACAAGGGGGAGGGCAAAGGGCAAAAGACACGTGAAAACTGAGTCATTTCTTTTCACTGTGAAAACACTAGCTTTCCCAGAAACACCAGGATGTAAAATTCCAGTTATGTCTTCTAGGGCAGTGCCGACATCCGGCCTCCACGTGCTACAAGGGAGTGTGGGTAGCCAAGTCATTTAACAGGGCACAGTCCATGATCACCGGCTTCTTGGTAATGCTGCTTATCACGTGCAAGCATGTTCTCAATACTGGGCAAGTCACAGTTCACCGAAACCTCTAGAAGACCCGTATGTTCAGTAATATTAGTGTATCTGTTTTGCATACTTTGAAACTTGGATTTAGTGGGACTACGTGGCCGGTCCAGGGTCGCTAGTTAGTGAATGGCAGAGCTGTCCAAGGCGGTTGGACTCCAGAACCCGCATTGGGAGCCTTTGTGCTGGGCGGCTTCCTGGGTTGTGGTCTCAGGGGAGACATTAGAGATAATATGATTCACAACTAGAGACCAGTGAGCTGCCCAATTCATCTCCATGTTAACATCTTGTTCGATCATTAGTGTATTTTTTTTTTTTCATTTAAAAAAAAAACATGAATTGCTTTTGTAAAGTGCAGTTGAGAAGTGGAAGAGAAACCATTATGTTCATTTTAACTATGTGAGGGCTGCTGCGGCTGCTAAGTCGCTTCAGTCGTGTCCGACTGTGTGACCCCATAGACGGCAGCCCACCAGGCTCCCCTGTCCCTGGGATTCTCCAGGCAAGAACACTGGAGTGGGTTGCCATTTTCTTCTCCAATGCATGAAAGTGAAAAGTGAAAGTAAAGTTGCTCAGTCGTGTCTGACTCTTAGCGACCCCATGGACTGCAGCCCACCAGGCTCCTCTGTCCATAGGATTTTCCAGGCAAGAGTACTGGAGTGGGTTGCCATTGCCTTTTCCTGTGTGAGGGCAGTTAATGTTTTTTAAAAAATCACTTGCTTTGCAGCAGGAAAAACCTTGTTTAAATACCTAGAACTTCCACATACCTAATAAAATTAGCAGTGCATTGAGGGATAATAGAAATGATTGTCATTAGACGTCAAGTGGCACACCTGGATTGGCTTTGTCTTTCTCTCAGAAGTTTTCTGAGTAAGATGCTCCTCTTGAGATGTCTTGTGTGGAAGGAGAAGTTCACCTAAAGTGATTCTGGTGGCAGTTTAAAAACCAAAGATAACATAAAGAAGGAAAAGTTGAAAGGGCCCAAACCTATAGCTGAAAATTTCAAACTTTTCAAAATATTCTTCTAGCACTTTCCAAGTGTGAGAATTTGATTTGTGTGGTAAGAGACCCTCTTCAAATTGGAATTAAAGATTGGGTGATATTCTTGTTTTGAGACAATATCCACACTTAATAAACCTGGAAACTCTGCCATTTCTTTTTGTTGTTGTTGTTAATTGTTTCTTTATTGAGAGACTATTTCTCACCCCAGATAGTCATAGTTTCATAGTTCAGGAACACAGGAAAGTGACAAACTTCCATGGAACTCAACCCAAGAAATTCTTTATATTCCAAATCACTTTGCACTCTGAAAAATACCAGCCTTCCTCATCTCCTCAAAATCTTTCATGGAATCATAATTTCTGTAGAAATCTGCATATGCCTTCTTTCTTCGTTCAGCCACAGCAAACTTATAGAAAGTTGCAAACCCCAGGGAGACCATGAATGCTCCAACAATATGAAATCGCAGACGTTTGGCCAGGAGGCCACGCATCTGAGGTTTTGCCAAAGCAGTGGACATGGTAGTTCTTCTCGACGGCTCAACCACAACGTCCTTCCAGGCTGATGGAGAAATGGGCCTTAAGGAGTTAATATTACGTGATTGATGGGTCCAAAGTATTTCCCATGATATGGTATGCATCTGTACTGAAATCTACTCAAAATCAAAATAGAAGTGTTTTACTACGTACTCTGCTGAACACAGTGAGCTAAATTTGTACAGTTCTCATTGCTTGAGGAATACAATAGGATGTAAGCAAATGTTAATTACATTATGCTGAAAAAAAGGATAAATTGTGTTGGCATCTTGTTCACTTGTGGGTTTTTAAAATTTTCAGGGGGAAAGTATGAAAAAAATTTTAAAAACTTTATTGGAGGGACTTCCCTGGTGCTCCAGTGGCTAAGACTGTGCTCCCAAAGCAGGGGGCCCAGGTTCAACCCTTGATCAGGGAACCAGATCCCACATGCCCCAATGACCATCAAAGATCCCACGTGCTGCAACTAAGGCGCGGCACAGCCAAATAAAGATGTATTATGAAAAATAACTTTATTGGCGTATGGTTGATTTACAGTGTTGTGTTTGATGGGTTTTTTTTTTTAATTCTAGGAAAAACATGAATTGCTTGTATAAGATGAGGTTGAATGGGGACGAGGAGTCACTGCATCCATTCAGATTATTTGAGGGAAGTTATTATGTAAGAAAGAGAAGTTAATGTAAGGTGATGGAGGACAGGGAGGCCTGGTATGCTGCAGTTCATGATGTCGCAAAGAGGTGGACAGGACTGAGCCACTGAACAGCAGTACCACTGTAAGAAAAATAAAAAAAGAGGAACCTTAGTGATTCAGAAACGCTGGAGTCTGGAGTAGGGGCTGAGCAGTGGCCGGGCTCGGTGGGATGAGGATGGAGTATTAGTCTGCGAAGACCGAGTGAATCCATCTGATTGGGGCGGCTCCAGGGAGTGGTTGTCAGTGGTCACATGTCCCGAAGACTCACCTACGGACAAGCACCACTCTAAGCCCTTGACCTGCGTTCTCTCCTGTAATCCCCCTAACAACCCACTAAAGTAGGTACAGTTTTGCATCACACTGCTTTACTTCGCACGAAGAAGGAACACCCGGCCTAGGTTTGTGGCAGCGCTGTCACGGGCGTCCCTGGCTTCTGAGCCTGTGAGCTCCGAGCCCGTGCAGTGTCGGCCACGGCCTTGGACTTGGTTCTTCATACGCCTGCCTTGATCTTTCTGTGACCTTTCAGGAAAAAAGCCAGAAAGTACAGGCCAGGAATAGACTGTGGCATGAAAGAGAAGCCCGTATGGATGGCAACATGTCACCGGTGTTGTCACTGATCCTGAATCTTCAGGGAGTTCTAACAGGATGCCAGCCGCCTGGCTGCAGAGTTCCCTTCCATCCCATCTTGTGGGTTTGCAAGCTAATTTCCATCGTATGCGTGAAATACAGCAATGATTGGCTGGGGAGGGCCTCACTGAGGGAAAGGCAAGCGATTACAGAGGGTACAGAATTTAAGGAGTACTTGCTCCCTGCCTTTGTGCCTGACCTCAAGAGTGAGCGCCCAGCACTGGGGACCCTCCGTGTCTGATGCCTCATCCTAGTCCTTACCCCACAGCTAGGAAAAGGGATGACCCTTAAATTTTCATGGCCGACAGTGGATAGTATGAGCTGAATTTTGTTTCATTTTATTTCTGTTAAATAGAGGAGAAATGCTCCTATATGAAGAAGTATCTTTGATACCTGAAATATCAAACTAAAGAATTACCTATTTTATGCACAGTGATTTGTCACTAAATATACAAAATATGAATATGAGTAATTTGTTATATTTATTTATTTAGCTGTGCCTGTTCCCTGACCAAGGATTGAACCTGGGCCCTCTGCCTTTGGAGTGCAGAGTCTTAGTCACCTGGCCACTAGAGAAGTGCCAAGTTTGTTATGTTTAGATAAGGTAAATATAAAGCAAAAGAAGGGAATTCTCTGGCAGTCCAGTGGTTAGGACTTGCTCGATGCTTTCACTGCCGTGGCCCAGGTTCAAATTCCAGGGAAACTTAAGATCTTGCAAGCTGCATCACATGGCCAAAAAAAAAAAAAAAAAAAAGAGAGAGAGAGAATAAAGCAAAAGTAAATATTAACTGCTAAACAGGCCCTTACCCCGTTTACCTTCTTCACCCTCCCCTAGGCACATACAACTCAATAGCACAGATGCCTCAGTTCTTTTTCTACATCTTGAGGAAAATTGCTCCTGGCTTGGAGACTGTCTTGGCAGGCTAAGGGATGAAGCAGGCAAGGACCCAGACACAGCAAAAGCCCTGATTCAAAATCCAGCAGGAAATAAACTAATGGGAAAGTGTATTTCCGGAGACTCAAGATAAAGGAACCTTTAAAGTCTCTTAAGTATAGGTTTTCCAGTAACATATAACACATGGTCCTTTCTTAGAAATGATGATAGAACAGTTTTTCTTTCCTTTTTGTTTGGTTATAATGAAGTTTCTGGGCAGTGCATCAAAACACAGACCTGCAATCTATTTTAGGAATTCCTTTATGCATGGGCGTTTGTTTTACCTTTCTGGTGTGCCAGCCCAAGTATGTAACAGTGAGATAGAACTGTCTCTGCCTGGAGGTACCTTGGGCTATTTATATATAAATGGACAGAAGAAAACGGGGTTTGAGCTCAATGTTGTGGCCTCATTTTCTTCCAGAAGCAGACAAGAGGTAATAACACATGTGGTAGTAACACAACTGAGTAAGTGTTTCTGAAATACTTCGTTCTAATAAACCCATAAGCCATGGTCACATTTGGGGTTGAAAGCATGCTCTCTCCTCATAAATCCTTCTGAGGGTCTTCCAGGAATTTACCCAAGAAGCAAGCCAGTGTATCAGGTGATGTGAGTTTCCTTTATGTAAATAAGAGGCAATATGTTCAGTGAAGTGGATGAAGCTTTAAAACACAGTTCTGTCTCTGACCAGCTGTGTGTCCTTAGGCAAGGTGGAATTCTGTAAACAAATGTAAAGAATTTCATTTTGACCTTTGTTAGTTTCCTCTTTCTGGTCCCCTCTGCGGTGAGGTGATAGATTCAATGGAAAAAATAGAGCAACGTAGAATTTACCCTGTATGGCATTTGAGGCAGCAGTATAAACTGTGTTAAATCGGTTTTAGTGTTATTCTTCTAGCCAGAAAAGGTGAAAGTGTAGTTTCCTGGCTTTCCCTTTCCTCACTGACCCCTCCCCTGAAGTCCCACTGCCCACTTCCCCTTCTTTTCCTGACCCCTAAAAATTGGATCTCAGAGTCCTTCACGGTGGTTGGTTGGTCTCCTGGCTTTAAATATGCAGGTGACTTCTAAATGCTTAGCTCTGGTCCTAGTGAGTCCCCTGAACTGAGACTCATGTATCCAACTGTCTCCCTAATACCTTTGCAGTGGTGTTCAAGAAGCATCTAAAACCGAACGCGGCCAAAGGAGAGTTCTCGCTTCCTCCTCTTTCCTTTCCCCGCTCAATCTTCCCCATTGGAGGGAGCCAGTGTCCATGCCAGCTTATCATCTAGGTGTGTGCTCATCTGCCACCTCTTCAGGGAGCCCTGCTCTGTCCGTCCTTTCTAGAATTCTCCCCACTTCTTGATCATTCCTCCATCCTCGCCCCAACAGAACAGGGATCTTACCCATTGTTTGTTTACTGCTATGATCTCAGTACCGCAGAGAATGCTAGACGCAAAACGATTTATTTATTGAATGAAAGAAACACTGAATAAAGAATGAGTGAAAAAAAGGAGGAAAGTAACTTAACAAAGAATTGTAGGATGAAAAGAATTGGCTCAGTTCTAGACATGCTGTCCCTTAAGTTGATTTTTTTTTTTATTCGAATTCATGCATTCCTTATGAATTTTCTTCAGTGAATTAGGGCTTCAGGGAACTAGAGTAGTTAGGAGTCTTGAGGAAAAATATTTACACTTAAGCAGTTTGGGGGTCTAATAGCAGTTATTGATGAAAAGATACTGAGTTCAGAGACTTTAAAGGCAAAATTTGATGATTATTATATGCTTTAATTCTCAAAGTACAACCGGATTGCTTCCCAGTCATCAAAATGTTTGTGGAAGTCCCCATCTTTTTTACTCTGTTGACAGTGAGCGTGATGGATGGAAGCGGGCTGCCATGCTCAGATCTGCAGTGTCTGGCTGGAAGGATGTCTTACAAGAAGGTCTCTTTGGAGCTGACTTCTGAGCATTAATTTCTTCTACCAGGAGATCAGTAAATGACCCTTTCCACCTGCTGCCATCCGAATTTGGGATTTGATGGCCTCACTGATTTTTGTTTCTGCTGGATGAATTTTCCAATCGGTTTTGAGAAGGAGATGGCATTTTTTTACATCTCTGCTGCTCTGCCAGCTTCTGTTTGCAGGGACGATTCTCTGCATCCAAATTAAACTTCACATGATGGTATTTTGCCCCTTTGCAAATTGATGAGTTGGGAAGCCTCATGCTTATGAAACACTGGCTTGCTATCTTTGGCCAGTATCTAGATTGTGAACTGGTGAAATTTTGAAAACAAAATCCCCGCTGGCCCCAGTAAGCAAGTTGAATACAGAAACTACAGTGCCACCTGCTGGCATTCTGAGGGAAATGCAAGTGATGCTTCGGAGAAGCACTTGTGTAACAAATAGATCAAAAATGCAAATCCAAGGATAAATATTTGAAATGCATGGTAATTTGAAGAAAGTAGGTAAAAATTAGGAAGTTATAAGTCAGCGTTTTAGAGAGGAAAATATTGACTTATTTTGTGATAACTATGTAATAGTGAGAACATAACTTCTCTGTAATGTGAACTTTGGAAAAATGGGTTGAAAAATTAGAAATCAACCTTTGAATTTTTGAGACAACTTTATATGCACCATATCCAGGTAGGGAGACTTGAGTATGTTTTGGAAAGGCAACCAGGCTAACAGTGCCTCAGTACAGCTCTTTGCTGGCCTCTAACCAGTCAGGGAGCCTGTGCCTCTGGAGACTATGGTTTCCTGCAAAACTGGGATTGGGTTAAACAATGGGCAAAATTCCTCACAACTCAATAAAGCGTATTATTCTAAATCAGCAAAGGACTGGAAAAAACTACTATTTCTTTAGACCATTTTCCCACGGAAACATTTCTTTCAGAAAAAGTGAAAGACATACATATTTTTAGTTTATTACATACTTAACCAGTTTATCAAGAGCTAGGGATAGTTGAAATATTTGGTACTAAGCCGTTAGGTCAAGATTTTCCTAGTCCTAAGAGTGAGTCTGAAACTCAATGTGCCACTTCCTTTGCCGTCAGAGGTCATCTACAGAAAGCCTGGTGATGATGCTGGTTGGTCATGGACAGTTGCCAGTAAGGTAGACTGAGCCACAAATGCAACAGAATAAAATTTTGTTTTAAAAAAACCCAAAGTTTAAGAATTCAAACCTTCAGCATCAATATTAATTTTGAAGGATTTCCTGCCTTAATCCCCACTCACCTAGCCAGTGCTTCACTCCGCTGTCTGCTGGCGGTTGCCTTGCTTCTGCTTCCGTGACCCTGAGCACTTTCCTCGCATGTGTGACTGCAGATTCTCCACTTCCTCCTCCTTCCTGCCCCTCTTACTTCCCCCACCCCATGCCCTCTCCCCTCCTTCCCCCTCGTCCTTCAGCCGTTGCTTCTCCTTCGAGTGTATTTTGTTCACGGTTGTCACCCTCCCTCCATTGTAACCCTCACTTCTTCATGATTGTCCATGTCCCTTACTCACAATAGCATCAACACCGAGTCATTTTACCGAATGAATGAAACGTTGAGATGGTTGTTTCATGGAAGCCTTTCAAGTAAATATTTGTGTAGGTATTTCCATTTATTGTGTGGATCAAAAGGAAGAGAGTCTATTTTGGAAGCTAAATCTGGCAAAATGTGTTGACAAGGTAGATTTTCCTAACGTCTTTTTGTGTTGGCAGCATGTAGTCTGGGCGAGAAACTAGGCTACAAGTCCAGCTCTTCAGTGATCTAGTCCTTTCCCCTGTTTTCTGTTCTTTGTTCTTAACTCTGTCCCCTCATGGACATTAGGAGTCAGTCCAGCTTTTGTGCTAGTCAGAGACATTTTTCTCGCAGACTTGGGGTCTGAAGGTGCTTCCATTCTCAAATGTCGGTCAGTGGTCAGCCAGCATCGATGCAGTTATTCCAAAGAGAGATGACTTATCACAGGTGGCTCTGCATGAGAGGAAGACCCTGGACCCTGTCTGGTCATCTTAAGTCCTATAGGTTCTTTTTCGGCCACTGTATTGAGCAAAAAGTTCACTCAGGTTCTCCTGTAAGATGTTATGGAATAACTTGAGTGAACTTTTGGGCCAACCCAATACTTCTCTTCCTGATTGTGTCAGCGGAACTCTGCCCTTCTCACACTGAAGAGTGTTTCACCGGTTGCCGCCTCCGCCCTCCTCCCTGGGTGGATATACGTGCAGTGGAGATTAGGCGTGAATCCTCTGAGCTGCCCTGCTTGTGTTCTGATGCAGGTTCCTTCTTCCTGGCTTTCCTGCTCAGCAAACTCAGGGACACTGTGCTTACCTCTCACTCTGGACCCACCTGGTGGAAGATGCTGCTCCACCTCGGCTCTTCCCCTTTTGAGAAAAACAATTTGAACTTTCATTGGTTCTCCTGCCTCCCTCCTTTAAGTTGGCATCTGTTCATGTATTTTCTGGAGAAAGGCTTAATCACCTGGTCTGGGGCGGAGTTCACATTTCAGGTTCACACACTGGCAGCCTGGGGAGGGGAGGGGATGGGCCAAATCGGATGCCCAGACATGTATTAGTGAACTTGGACACATTTTTAAAAACATTGAGTTATTTGCCATCACTTAAAAAGGTGGAGCTCTTGTTTAAAAAAAAAAAAAAAAAAGAAGAAGAATATATTTCTGGCTTCACTTTGCACTTTGGAAGATCTAGTGATACATGTAGCACACTTGTCAGATGGCAGCAAGCGACCAGAGGAGCTCCATCCTGGCTGCTCCCTACCTGGGGCTTCCAGTCTCCTGTGGCTTGCTGTCTTTGGACCTCTGCACCCTCCTGATTTCTCCTCCAGATGACCGCCTGACTTATCTGCTGGGACTGTCTTCTCATTATTACCCATCTGCTGGGTCTGTATTCTCATTGGTCTTCTCCTTCCCATTTATATTAAATATTTTTTTTTAAGTATGTCTGTATTTATTTATTTGACTCATGAGGTCTTAGTTGTGACCTTCAGGGATCTTTGTTGTGGCTCCGTAGTCGTGGTGCACAGGTGTGGGCTTAGCTGCTCCGTCGCATGTGGGGTCTTAGTTCCCTGACCAGGGACTGAACCCGCGTCCCCTGCCTTGCAAGGTAGATTCGTAACCACTGGACCACCAAGGAAGTCCCTGAAGGACCTCTTAATGGAAATAACTTAGCATGTAGATAATGATTCACAGAAATGGAAGACACTTCAATGATCACCCAGGCAAGTCCATTCCCTTCATTTAATATAGGTCGTACCCTGGAGTGAATCTTTAATTAGTGTTGACAAATGGCACATTAGCATGTTTCTAGAAAGGCGGCAGATGGCTGGGAAAGACTGTTGGTTAATATTCTGTAGAAATTTGCCTGGCTCTGCTAGGCTGATTGATGCTGGGTCCCACTAGTTAGAAGGGTCTTCAGGTCTCACATGAAGGGAAGGCTCCTTGATAATCACACTTGTTTTTCTTTTGTAGGAATCCTCTCCATAAGTCAAACTCGGAAGACAGCTCCGTAGGTCAGTACCCCTTTTCTTGGTTTAACCATTGCTAATGAATTATTTCCTTTTTAATGCTTTATAGAACATATAAATATGTGAACATACAAAACCTACAAAGAACTCTTCCATCCAGAAATAAGCATTGTTAAGATTTTGATGTACAGCTTTCCCCTTCCTTTCTGTGTTTATGTGGGTTTTAAAAAGCATAATTTGGACCATATTCTACAACTGAATATATCCTGAGCATGTCCCTACGTGATTGAGTACTTTTTACAGGAAAATTCTAAAATCTGCATAGTAATCTGTCATGTTGGATGTGCCATAATTCAGACAGCCAGTCTCTTCTTTGCTGGGCATGTAAGTTGTTTGCAATTTTTTCTCTATCACAGAGAAGTGCTGCTACCACTGAAAATCCTTGAGCCTACCCATGATCATGTCTTTAGGGTGTGTGCTCAATTGTTCAGTCATGTCTGACTCTTTGCGACCCCAAGGTCTGTAGCCCACCAGGCCCCTCGGTCCATGGGATTTCCCAGGCAAGAATACTGGAGTGGGTTGCCATTTCCTATTTCAGTCTTTAGGGTAAATCCCTTCAATTTGGAACCTTTGAATGAAAGATTATGCATAATTCAGGTGTTCTGTAGTTTATTTCCTTGGTTATAAAATCGACTTTTCTGGTTTTGTCACATTTTATTCTGTTTCGGTTTAAGAAAGTCTGGCAAAGTAGTCATAATTAGGAACGTAAGTGCTGAAGTCAGGCCTTGATTTGGATTTGAATCATGACTCTACCTAGTTATGACCCCGGGCAAGTCTCTTGTTTCTCTAAGCCTCGGTTTTCTCATCCACCAAATGGAAACAAGAATACATCACATGTTCATCATTAGTGAGTGTTAAGTGAGATATGCCATTAGATACAAAGTGGATATGGTCAGTGCTGGAGATTGTTAGGTCTTGCCATTTTTTTTTTTTTAAAGCTGTGCCTCCATTTCAGAAATATTAAAATGGGAGGAGGGGAGAGTATAGCTTACATGAAAGTGAAAGTAAAAGTTGCTCAGCTGTGTCCGACTCTTTACGACCCCATGGACTATACAGTCCATGGAATTCTCCAGGCCAGAATACTGGAGTGGGTAGCTGTTCCCTTCCCCAGGGGATCTTCCCAACCCAGGGATAGAACCCAAGTCTCCCGTACTGCAGGCGAATTCTTTACTAGCTGAGCCACAAGGGAAGCATAGCTTACAAGAAAGAAACCCTATTCCCAGATTGCCCGAGAGAGAGGTGTTACTAATCCCACTTCTGCTGCCACCGTTCATGGCTGATACTTGCTGTCGTGTTTAGCCCAAAGGCAGCAGGCGCCTTCCAGATGCTGAGAAAAGGGCAGCCTCAGGCCAGCGGGCTCCAGTTTCCCTCCGGGAGTCCTGGGGGTTGTCAGAACGTAGTGAGGGCATCCTGCTTTGACAAATGATGCCCTTAGCACGGGAGCCCTAGGCGCGGGGTTTCCACGGGTCTGTTTCATGCTGCCCTGCCTGGCACCACCAGTATAGACCGTGGAAGCCAACAGCGCATCACTCCATGGGGCCCTTTTCCAGTGGCCGTGGAGCAACCGGACCCCACACAGCTGACGAAGCTGCAGCTTCGGGTGTACCCCGTCCCTGAGAACAGATAGGGCTGCGGCCGCTTCATTTGATTTTTAAAGAATAAAGGGCCACCCTGTTCTTTCCTTTTCCTCACTTGACCCCTCTCCTCTAGCTTTATAAAAGGTATTACGTGTTCCTGAGGATCACAGGCCGACCAGATAGGAAAACTGTCTATCCATGACAGTGAATTTGTGTTTCACATCAAAGTCACCCAGAACCATCTGGGAAAGGTGGAGGTGTATGTGTGGGGGGGGTGGGGTATCAAGTTGGGAGATGTCACAGCAGGGTAGCAGTTTGCTTTTCTTATCCCGGTGCCCTGGGTGAGCTGTAGGGAGGTCACCAGGTAACCTGAGCATCAGAGAGGTGGGACTCACACCCCGCCTATGCCATAGCGAGACCCACATCAATTCCACACCTAAGAGGAAAAGGGTGGGTCAGCCCCACAGACCTGTGAAACCTTCTCAGCAGTGCACACAGCACATACCAACCATTCTGTTCTCTTTGTAAAGCTGGGATAACAGAAATAAATCAAGGGTAGATCAACAACAGAAATAACAACAAAACAAAGTTAACGTTTTAAAGCATCCTATTTGTGGTTCAGTTGAAATCATTGTGGCTGAGACCAAAGGGGGAAAACTATACCACAAGACGAGGCAGAATTAGACACAGTAGTTAAACAGACATCAAAGTGAATATAAGTATGCATGTTTTGCCTGCTTTTTTTTTGATGTCTCTTTATTTCTCATCTTAACTCCACTGTACCATTTCTTGCTCTGAGGAAATTTGCATTTCTTTTAAACAACTTTATAGGCATTTCTAAGTCTTTTCACAAAACTGAAAGAGAGAAACTGTCTTTTTTTGTGAAATCAAAGTATTCTGACAAGCTTTGAATTGTAAGGAAGAGGTTACTTTGGTTATTAATGAATTTATTGCTTGTGCCTTTTTTTTTCTTTTTTTAAAGGAAAGGGAGATTGGAAGAAGAAAAATAAGTATTTCTGGCAGAACTTCCGAAAGAATCAGAAAGGAATAATGAGACAGACTTCAAAAGGTACTGGAACACAGCTGGCGGACAGTAGGTCCTTTCAGCTCTAAAATGTTAAGACGTTTGGGCTGCTAATCTAAACGGATGCTGTAAGTTAGAATAAGTCATTGCGTGTGCCCATAAACTGTTCAGCTTTTCTGACATTCCTATCATTACTTTAAGACTTCATCCCAGTGGGTTTTCTTTTTTCTTTTTTTTTTAAATCAAAGAAAACAAAACGGAAAGAGTTCACAGTCCTTTCTTTTCATAGATCTGACAGCAGAGACCAAATCTTTCCTTTTCTCAATCACATCAACCTCAGGGAGATCTCTCCTGGCCAAGATCGGTCCTAAAAGAGTCTAGAAAGTCTTCGCATTTGTTAGTTTTGGACCCTCCCCCCTGCCCTGCCACTTGGGGCCTTTGCAGTCTTCGGAGCTCCGATGCTTTTCTGTGGCAGGGACGGTTATGGGGCTGTTGCCCCTGGAAACTGTCTAATGGGCTGACATCATGGGAATTTGCCCGGACTGCTTTGTGAAGGGAGTCCTGCCCTCCTCTTGGCCGTGTCTTTTGTTGTTGTTTATATAGTAAGTAAATATGTCATCCCTTTGAGGCCCAGTTATATAATTTATGTTTCTCCAGCATTCAGACAGGGAGGAGAAACAAAGCTACTTCTAGATTCCAGTCTGGCTGGATAAGGTTATCATTAGGTGAACATTTTTAGTTGCTCACCGCTGGCGCGATTTCTCTTCTTTCACGAAATCTCAGTGTCCTGCCCCGTGCAGAATACACAGTTATTCATACACACGGAAACGAGAAACGCGGGCAGCCTGTATGCCAGGGGCACACCTGTGTTGCTTGGCGGTCATCAGTGGGCCTATTTAAGTTGTCTTGCTGTAAGGGAGTTATTCTTAAACCTTCCCAGTTTCTCCTTTTGGGGACACACCCAGCATCACTTGAGATTCAAAGTAAACCCCAGATTCTAACAAAGTCTTATTTAGAAAGAAAGAAAAGGAGAGAGATGGAGGGAGGAAGCCAACACCTCATCAGCTCAGGTGGATTTCTTTTTAAACCCAAGCAACTCCCTCCACCACTGGAGGCGTTGCAGATAGTAAAATGAATCACCGCCAAGGCGCTCTCTCCCCTCACCTGGCACCCACCATGACTCTTCTGGCACAAGGGACTGAGTGGCGAAGGGAACTTGAGCGGTGTTTCTGGACTGATTGATTACAAAATGGAAATGAGATAAGGAAACCCAGGGGAACATAAATATCCACGGTAGGTCCTGACCACGCTGCATTCACACAAGTCTGCAGCCAGATTCGTTTAGTCCGTAGCCCAGCATCCTGACGACACTGCCGGTGGTGATGTGAGTGTGGGAAAGACGTGGTGGAGGAGAAAGGTGAGGAGTAAGAACTCCAGCTACATGAGACAGCGCGTCTGCGCCTGACATAACCTCCCCACGCGCTGATCAGAGGCACCTACGCCAACGTGACTCTCGTATGGAGACCAGATGGCTACGTTCGCTTTTCAGGAAAAGCCTGCCAAAGGATGCTAATCGAGGAGTTCTCTTTCCCTCTGCAGCTCTGGCTGCCTTCAGTTCCAAACTGGAAGTTGAGTTCTCCTCACAGGGTGGAAATGTATTTACGACAGTGGCACTTTCAGATATCCACATGGATAGTAATTTCCTTCTAATGAACCGAAAATATTTCACGACTGTGATTATATTTACTTGTCCATGTCCCCCGAGGAATACCAGTCAAACGGTTTTATTAAAATCTAGGCTTTTACCCACTCCTGTATTCTTGCCTGGAGAATTCCATGGAAAGAGGAGCTTGGCGGGCTACTGTCCTCAGGGATCCAAGGAGCTGGACACAAATGAGTGACTAACACACTTCACAGGCTTTTACCAGGCTGTGAGCTTTGTTCTGCGGCAGACACTGTGACCTTCAAGTTCTCTGTCTTAAAAGAGGATTCTCTTCCCATCTTCCACAGAAACATTTTCTTCTTGTTAATATTTGAAATGGAAGGACATGGAGAACCCTTGGCTGAAGGAGCCCTGGAGTGCTCGTCCCCTCTAACTGGATCTTTAAATTCGGTCTCTGCCTGACCAGTCACTCCAAACTCCCTATTAGTCTTCTTCCAAAACTCCTCCACTAGACCCTCTGTCACAAAAACTCTGATCATTTTGAAGGATTTGTTTCCATGGTAACATCCATAGGTTCTTGGAGCTTGTTTTCCAATGAGATGGGCTCACTGGCTTCCCCAAATGCAACCCATTCCTGCTCCTGTGGCTCCATCAAGAACAGGGTCCTAAATCACATCCTTTAGATGACAAACAGTCAAGACTGGCATCCTGTTTTATCTTTCTATTATCTTTCTCATTCTTACTGTTTTTCTTCTTTGATCTCTAGGAGAAGATGTGGGTTACGTTGCAAGCGAGATAACAATGAGTGATGAGGAACGGATTCAGTTGATGATGATGGTCAAGGAAAAGATGATCACCATCGAAGAAGCACTTGCTCGGGTAAGAGTGTGGATGTTTGGTTTACATTTGTGAGCACCTGACCACCTTACATTGAAAAATGTTGGGGGATGGCTATAGACTAAATGTTTTTGTCCCCCTCCCCACCCCCCCAAATTTATATATTAAATCCTAATTTGGAGATGAGACCTTTGGAAGGTGATTAGCTCTTCAGAGTGAAGCCCTTATGAATGGGATTAGTGAGCTTATAAAAGAGGCCATAGGGAGCTCCTTTACCCCCTTCCCCTGTGTGAGGACACACGCTGTCTGTGAACCAGGAAGTCAGGCATCATCAGACACTAAATCTGCCATCTCCTTGATCTTGGACTTCCCAGTCTCCAGAACTATGAGAAATTTCTGTTGTTTATAAGCCACCCCGTCTATGGTGATTGGTTATAGCAGCTCAAAGAGACTAGGACAGGGGCATCAAAGGGTGAATGGATAGACTGATAATGATAGATTACTTAATAAACACCAAGGAAAAGTTAAATGCAACCATTATAAACTAGTGTTCTAAAAGAAGCCTTCAACAAATTGAACTTTGAATAAAAAGTCAAGCTTTATCTCTAAACCTTAAACTTTTGCTTGCTTTCATTTCTAAGTAGATATTAATTAGTTTATTGTGTTATTTATTTATTTTTTTTTTGCTCTGAGTTAAATTAGGCATTAAAAGAAACCTTTAATCGAAACATGTATATTATCTATAGTGAAACAGATCACCGGCCCAGGTTGGATGCATGAGACAAGTGCTCGGGCCTGGTGCACTGGAAAGACCCAGAGGGATTGGGTAGAGAGGGAGGTGGGAGGGGGGATCGGGTTGGGGAATACATGTAACTCCATGGCTGATTCATGTCAATGTATGACAAAACCCACTACAATATGGTAGTAATTAGCCTCCAACTAATAAAAATAAATGAAAAAAATTAAAAATAAAAGAAACGTTTAGGACACTGGAGTAGCATTTATGATAGCAAGATAGCAATTCCTAAGAGATTTCCCACTTTGTTGCCCAACTAACTGACTGATTAATTCTTGACTTTGACTACTTGGTTCACACGGTAGACAAGTCATACACTAGGCAGATTTAGAATTTCAAGTCACTAAGGAATCATTGAATGAGGTATGACTTTACCATTAAACAGAATCTTGAAGGTATGGAACCTTGAAACAGTGACAAACATACTGAGTGGTGGTTTCGTCACTTAAGTCACGTCCGACTCTTGCAACCCCATGGACTGTAGCCTGCCAGGCTCCTCTGTTCATGGGATTCTCCAGGCAAGAATACTGGAGTGAGTTGCCATTTCCCTCTCCAGAAAACCTTCCTGACCCAGGGATCGAACCTGGGTTGCCTGCATTGGCAGGCAGATTTTTTACTGCTGAGCCCTCAGGAAAACCCAACTTATAGACTACCCAACTGTACACATCAGTAATCTAAAAAAACCTTTCATGTGTTGCTGAGACAATGCTGGGGGAAAAAAAATGCTTGAGGGCAGTGGGAGGTGGGACCTGTTGTAGAAGACCTGAGGTCTAAGGTCACCACCAGATGCCCACCTGCCGGCTTCTCTTGCTCTATTGAAGAGGAGCAGAGGTGATCTCAGCCACCAGCATCCTGGTGGGCTGAAGCTGTGCTGGGGCAGCGATGGAGCAGGTGACAAGTGACAATGTCCTGTCCACGCTGCTGATCACCTTCGCCTGCCCTTCACCCTCAGTCTGGTCTCCCACTGCCCCACCCCACCTTTAGCCACCCAACCTAGCTGGGCCGATATGTCCACCATACATCTTCTCTACACTGCCATTCCTTGAGCGTGTCGTAGCACTTGGAAAAAGTCCAGTTGAATTCCAAGAAAATGCATGTGAGAAACACAGACTGATATTAATTTTACCTTGGTGGGCAAGATGTGTACTTACTGTCTGGGGAGTGATGCTGTTACATTGCTTGTATAATCGTAAAATGGAAGCTCTGGAATGCAGAAGCTGTCTGCATTCATCCTGACAGCATCTGTGTTTGGCGAGAGAGTTGCACAGGACGCATCGAACTCCATTTTCTTGGAGCAGAAGAAAATGTTAAAAGCATCAACTTAGTTAACACAGTCAAAAATTAACACTGTCAACTTGAGGGGACATGTTTCTATAATTGAAAAGGAAACAAAAGAATACTTTCAAAGTTGGAGAGGAAAAAAATCTGATGCTCTTTCTAAGCTGATGCCTTTATCAGCTAGCCATTGTTTGCATGGAAAAGAAACCAGCAGTCAGCTCCATGAAAAGGTGGCACAGCTGTGTGGACGTGGATGGAGGCTGTAGCCCTGGAACCTGGCTATTGCCAGGCTGGCAGCCTTTGCCTCATTTTAGAACAGAGCCCATCAAGACATCAAGGATATTTTCTATAAGGCAATCCAGAAACAGATTAAAGAAAAAATTGATAACTTTCTCCAAACTTTGTTAGATTTTGCACACAAAGGTGGGTGTCCTTTGACAGATGATGAAATAGCAGGGGACCTTATTGGCCGGCTCTTGGCAAAGCAAGATACATTCTTGGTTACTAGCATCTGGGTGGGCTTCCTTTTAGCCAGAGACAAAACAAGAAAAACCAAGGATCTGCCTCCTTTAGCTTATGAGCAGCTCAAGGATCTAAGTTTATTTGATCACTGTATAAAAGAAACATCAAGAGTTAGACCTCCTATAATGACCATGATAAGAATGGTCTTTCCTGACATCAGACAAGTGTCTCTTCCACTGTCAGTCAGAGACTAAAAGACCCATAGGTATTTAATGCTTTTCTGTTACTAAAGAATTATTATAATCTGTTTCAGAGACTTGTCTAATTCTGTTTCACAAGACATTCTGCAAGAGGTTAAAATATTTGCATTTTGAAATTTTTATGTGTTTTCACAGCGTAGCTAAGGAAGAACTTGGAAAATAATGTTAATCATTAGCTCCTCCAATTCATCTTTTTATTTGAATTTTCTGAATTTTCTAAAGTTATGCCCCTTAAAAGTTTACATACACTAGCTAGTAAATATCTGTGGTATTCAGGGCACTGACTTGCACAGCCCTTGGGGCACATGGAACACAGTTCAGAGTTCCTTAAACACTAGTGTACTTTGATATATATTTCAAAGATTCAGAGTATTTTTATCATAAGTCTGCATGCTGCTATTTAGACGCAATTAAGTACACAGTATGATTAATGTACTGTGATCATTTTACCACTCTTTAGATAATGTTACAGTTCGAGAAATTCAATTCTGAGACTGTGTGTGCGAGATGGTGATGTGGTCCCTGTGAGAAATTTCTAGGGTTGGTCTTGACTTACTAAGAAGGTGTAATTTTTCTTTGATGTGTTAGGAGGGATCTCATAACTTGTGTCCCGATTTGTTGCTCAGTGTATTTTGTTGTTGTTGTAGAATGTATTTTTGTAATGTTAATGAATTTAAGTAATTAATTGGAAAGTTAGGACCAAAAACAGACCCCTAGGTAGAATGTCTAGACTTTAGTTGTGACAGGACAGCCCAGCATCAGGAGAGAAGGTTGTCTCTCATCTGGAGCGCTATGTATCACCCCGTGTTCCTGTATCGGGGCAACTTTTAAAATGAAAGGGTTAGTCACTCAGTCGTGTCCGACTCTTTGTGACCCCATGGACAGTAGTCTGCCAGGCTCCTCTGTCCATAGAATTTTCCAGGTAAGATTACTGGAGTGGGTTTTCATGCCCTCCTCCAGGGGATCTTTCCCACCCAGGGGTTGAGCCCATGTCTCTTACTCTCCTGCACTGGCAGGCGGGTTCTTTACCACTAGCACCAGACCGGGGAGAATTTTGTCTATGTTCAAATGAATACAGTTTGGCCCACAGTGCTTTGTTTATATGAATTTGATTGCTGAGTATTTACCCTCTGTGAAGAGTACGGCCATGATTCACAGTCCCAAAAACCCAGTTATCAATACAAAGATAAAAATGAAAAAGGCTGCAAGGAATTAATACGTGAAACACCACTGTATGTTGCAGAAGCATTTAAACAGAATGAAGTTTACAAAATAACTCTCTGTAAACAGTGTGTAATTTAAAAAGACAGCAGCTTAGCTTAACGACTTTTAAATTTTTGTTAACTGAATAGTTCCTTCAAACTGTTGACCATGGGTAGTTCTCCTGAGAAGGGTACATGCCTGAGTCTATATCTATGGTAACTGGAAAATTGGAGAACAGGTTTTTTTTTTTTTTTTTTTTAAAGAGAGTCTGGGCATCTGGTATACCAGAGCATGAGATTATGAGCTGAGAACCCATATATATTATTGAATCATTTTCTTGTAGCAGCTCTTGCACATCAGTCATAGGAATGTGGGCAGCTAAAGGCTCGTGAAGAGAGGCCATAGGAGAGCAACAAAGTGATTGAGGGTTTTTTAAAAAATAGGTCTCGTGGGCTGAAATTGGAAAGGATTTATCTCAGAAAAGAAGCAGAAAAGAACTTATTCACTGTCTTCAAGTATATGAAGGATTATTAAACAGTCCATCTTTAGGATGTACTGAACAGTTCTGTTTTCATCTCTACTGAGGAGAGAATAAAAGGAAATGAATGAAGATTGCAGCTGGAGGAAACTTGGATTAAATATAAATGTTCTTCACAATAAGCACTCTTAGAAACAGGAACATTTTAGAATCGCTCACCATGAAAGTCTTTACAATAGGATAAGCATTAACCTATTAAAGATGGCCATCCCTCTAAGAATCGTGTCATAGACTTCAAGTATGAGAAAACTATGAGACTTGGGAAAATGGGATGTGAAGGTAGTAGTTCCTTCTGAGGTAGACAGATGGACAGACAGACAGACACACACTTTAAAATGCCATTATTTAAAAACTCCCAGAATTAAAGTAAAGCTCCATAACTTTGCTTTAAAATATATACGTTTCTCAAATGAACATCATCAATTGTCTTTGGGAGCAGAGTGGATTATAAAAATGTGATTATGTAAACAATAACCAGGCTTTTTTCATTGTAAAATGTTAAAGATCTTGTGTGTGTGTGTGTGTGTGTGTGTGTGTGTGTGTGTGTGTGTTTTAAGTTGGGAAGTTAAAAATCAAGGTAAATTTAAGATAGAGCACAAATCTGAGTGTTTATCAGAAGCATGTGGGAAGTTTCCTGGTCCTGGTGGTCCAGTGGTTAGGACTCTTGTGTACTCACTGCCAAGGGCCTGGGTTCAATCCCTGGTTGGGGAACTAAGATCCCATAAGCCATGCAACCAACAAATGAATCTTTTTTTTTTTTTTTTTTTTAAGGAAGAAGAAGCACATGTACTCTTATGCTCCAAGATAAATGATAGAAGTAGACAGATAGCAAAAGAAAAATGTTGTCTTTTTATGATTAACTGGGGAGTACTTCATTTTGTTTTCCTGAAGATGAACCGTTTATTTAGTGCCTCAGGGAACTTGGGGCTAATGTTAAGTAAAGTAGGGCAGGAACCCTGAAAAGCAAATGATAACCCCTCTTTTCAGAGGGCAGCTGTTTTGATCATACAGAAAGAATAATGCACTTCTGGAAAGGAAGAGCATACTAGTATGTCACTAAGTGTATTATAGAGATTAGAGCATATCAATCCCCCTAATATACTAGAAAGATTAAAATAATATTAAGTGCCTGAATAACAGAAGTTCAAATGTCTAGAATTGTTGTGAACTTTGAGCTCTCTTTTACTTGAAACCACAAGGGTGATAATAATGTGTGTATGTTAGTCACTTAGTTGTGTCTGACTCTTTGCGGCCCCCTGGACTATAGTCTGCCAAGTTCCTCTGTCCACAGAATTCTCCGGGCAAGAATACTGGAATGGCTAGCCATTCCATTCTCCAGGAGATCTTCCCAACCCAGGGATCGAACCCACGTCTCCAGCATTGGCAGGTGGATTCTTTCCCATCTGAGCCACCAGGGAAGCCCGACAATACTACCGAAATAAGTCTATTGCAAAGGGTGCAGTGTGTTGAACTTGCTGTGTGTCTTACTTTTTCTAACAATAGTCCTGTGAGATAGTTTATTGTCATCACGTTTTCCATGTGAAGGAACTGAAGCTATTTGGGAACCCTTACTTGTTAATATTGTCTGCCTTCCCCAGTCCATTTCCTGTCACACAGAGAAAAATTTCTAAGTAGAAATAATGCTTTGCAAGGTTGCTTTTTTTCTAGTAGAATGGCTTTGCTACATCCACATAGCTCCAGTGGTAAAGGACAGCCCTAGTACCTTCTGAGCTGTTAGGTCAGATTGTTTCTGTTTTTTGGTGTCTTGATTCGTGGACCATGATTTGATCAATGTCTTAAATTTGTATCTAAAAACTGCTTTGTAACAGAATTTTAATGCAGCCGACAACTTAATTGTATTATGCAGATAGCTAAATTTCTACCTGTTTTTAGGAAAACACCTGGAACTTCTCATATAGCCATTCAGAAAGCTCGTTCATCTATTTCTGCTAGGTTACATTGGTTAATTTTCTATAATACCTCATTTGTCTAACTTTAAATGTCTCTGAACATATTCAAAATATATTATTCTCTCATCCAGAGGATCCCAAATAAATCCTATAACATTTGTTAGATGATAACATTGAACTGAACTTGAGGCAGTCAGGACAAGCAAGCAATTTTTAAAAATCACTGTCCGGCTTCCACCTCTGTTTTACTAAAATATCCCAAGTCTACACCTTGTGTGTTCTGTAAAGAGGTGATCCAGAGGCCAGACTACAGACAATTTCTGTTATCAGAGTTCCAATTAAACTGAGAAAGATGAGTCTTGATGTTGGAGGGTGTTGGAGAAGGAAAATCAAGGTTCTTTTTGGAATACAGAATATGAGGAGTCCGTTGTGTCTCTTGGTTTGGTTTAGTTGAAAACCTTCAGGACAGGGCTTGTATCTTCTTTCTGTTTGGGGACCTTTAGCTTTGGCTGGCACTTGGTCACCAACAGCGCTGTGAAGATGGTGCCCGAAGCATTCTTTCTGCTGCTTGGTAGACAGTCTGGGCCATTATTTCCGTTTCAGTCTTCCGTTTTCTCTTGTTGCAGCTCAAGGAGTATGAGGCCCAGCACCGGCAGTCCGCTGCCTTGGACCCCGCTGACTGGCCAGACGGTTCTTACCCAACGTTTGACGGCTCATCAAACTGCAATGTAAGTGTCCTGTCTCTTTGAGCATCTTAACCGGTTCTACTTAGAAGGGACAGCCTCCGCCATTTCAGCCTTTGGGCTTCTTTTTGCAATTACCACCTCCCACCTGGGTCTGAAAAGAGGCCTCTCTTCTGAGCTGTTGTTCTTTTCTTTACCTGATAGTCGGCAGATGGAATGGTGCTGTTCATGCTGGTTGGTTGGTTTGCTTTATTATGGTCAAGTACAACTTAGAGTTTACCATTATAAGCATTTTAAGTGTTCAATTCAGGAGCACTCGGTACATCCACTTTGCTATACAACCATCTCCTCAACCCACTTCCTGACCTTTTTCATTATCCAGCACAGATATTCCATTACCATTGAACAATAGCTCTCCATTCTCGCCCCACCTTCTCCAAACTCCTGGCAACCACATTTTACTTCCCGTCTCTATGAACATGACTAGTCTAGGTACTTAAAATGGAGAAGGAAATGGCAACCCACTCCAGTGTTCTTGCCTGGAGAATCCCAGGGACGGGGGAGCCTGGTGGGCTGCCGTCTGTGGGGTCGCACAGAGTCGGACACGACTGAAGTGACTTAGCAGCAGCAGGTACTTATAAAGGGCCTACAGAAGTGAACTCATACAATCGTCGTCCTTCTGCGTCTGGTTTATTTCACTCAGCCCCTTGTTTTCTAGACTTATCCCTATTACAACTGTACTAGAACGTCACTCCTTTCCATGGATGAGCAATATTCCACCGCACATGGATACCACTTTTGTTTAATTTCTCTGTTTAACTTTCTGAGCTGATGCTGTTCAGTTTTCCACAGCAGCTACACCATTTCACATTCTTTTTTTTTTGTTTTGTTTATTTTTATTAGTTGGAGGCTAATTACTTTATAGTATTGTAGTGGTTTTTGCCATACATTGACATGAATCAGCCATGGATTTACATGTATTCCCCATCCCGATTCCCCCTCCCACCTCCCTCCCCACCCCATCCCTCTGGTTCTTCCCAGTGCACCAGCCCCGAGCACTTGTCTCATGCATCCATCCTGGGCTGGTGATCTGTTTCACCCTAGATAATATACATGTTTCGATGCTGTTCTCTCAGAACATCCCACCTCGCCTTCTCCCACAGAGTCCAAAAGTCTGTTCTGCATATCTGTATCTCTTTTTCTGTTTTGCATATAGGGTTATCGTTACCATCTTTCTAAATTCCATATATATGCGTTAGTATACGGTATTGGTCTTTATCTTTCTGGCTTACTTCACTCTGTATTGGGCTCCAGTTTCATCCATCTCATTAGAACTGATTCAAATGAATTCTTTTTAATGGCTGAGTAATATTCCACCATTTCACATTCTTGACAGCTGCATGGAAGTTCAATTTCTCTGCTTCCTCACCAACACTTTTGATTCCCCCCCTCCTTTTTTTTATACTAGCCATTCTGAACGGTTATAAAATGATATTTCATTGTGGTTTACATTTGATTTCTCTAGTGTCTGAGATTTGATTTCGCTAATGTTTAGGCATCCTTTTTTATGTGCTTGACCATTTTAATATATTCTTTATAGAAGTGTTTATCAAGTTATTTGCCCATTCTTTTTTTGGGGGGGAGGGGGGCTTGTCCGGGATGCCCATTCTTTAATTGTGTCTTTGTTCTATTGGTTGTTGAGTTGTAAGAGTTCTTTATATATTCTGAATATTAATCCCTTATATGGTACATGACTTGTAAATATTCCTTCCCATTCTATGAGTTGCCTTTTCACTCTTTTTTGTTTGCCATGCCTCGTGGCATGTGGGATCTTAGTTCCCTGACCAGGGGTATAACTCACGCAGACCACCAGGAAAGTCCCACCGTTTTACTCTCTTGATAATGTCCTTTGAGATATTAAAGTTTTTAATTTTTAAATCTAATTTGCATTTGCTTTTGGTATCATATCCAAGAAATCATTGCCAAATAATTGTGGTGAAGATTTTCCCCTGTATTTTCTTTTAAGAGTTTACAGTTTTAGCTCTAAACTTTAGATCTATGACCCATTTTAAGTTATTCTATGATAGAACATATGCATCCAACTTCATTTTTTTGTGGGTAGATTCCCTGTTTTCCCAGAACCATGTGTTGAAAAGACTGTCCTTTCTTCATTGAATGGTTTTAGTACCCTTTTTGAGAGTTAATTGACCATATATGTAAGGGTTTATTTCTGGGCTCTCTTATTTTATTCATTGGTTCATATGTCTGTCCTTTTTGATTAATGTAGCTTTGTAGAAAGGTTTGAAAATGGGATATGTGAGCCTTCCAAGTTGGCTCTTCTTCAGACTGTTTTAGCTATTAAAATCCCTTGAGATTCCACATGAGTTTTAGGCTGGATTTTCTATTTCTGCACAAAGAACCATGAGATTTTGATAGGGATTGCATTGGATCTGTAAATCAATTAGGGTAGTATTGTCATCTTAACAATATGAGGTCTTCCAATCTATGAAACAGGCTATCCTTCCATTTATTTACATCTTATTGGTCTTTCAGCATTGTTTTGTAGTTTTCAGTATTAAAGTCTTGCCTCCTTGGTTAAGTTTATTTTTAAGTATTTTAGTCTTATTGTTATTTTCACACATGATAACATTAATTTCCTTTTCAAAACGTTCATTATCAGTATATAAAGATGGAACTGACTTTCATACATTAATTTTGTACTCTGTGACTTTGTGGAATTTCATTATTATCTCCAGTAGAGTGTGTGTGTGCATGGGTGTAATCTTTAGTGTTTTCTGCATGTCACCCATGAACAGAGGCAATTTCATTTCTTCTTTTCCAGTTTTGATGCCTTTTATTATTCATTTTAAAGTGACCAAAACAGTGCTTCCCAAGAGTTCCACCAAGATCATAGGAATTAGAGTTCCAGAGTTTCAAGCAGACATTTCATAGTGTGATCATCAAACTTTATGACATGAAAATGAAGGGAGTTCGCTTTTTCCGTCTGTTACACAATGATTTTGTTTATTAGGTCGTTTCTTCTTTAAATTCTGGAAGCAACTCTGCCTCCACGTTTTCAGTCTCTTGTTTCCTCTTGTACAGCCAGTCATCTTTCCAAAATATACTCCTTTTCTTACATTCCTGTTTCACAAAAGGCTGAGGAGCTTCCCAGGTGGCGCAGTGGTAAAGAATCTGCCTACCAACGCAGGAGACATGGATTTGATCCCTGGGTCGGGAAGAACCCCTGGAGGAGGAAGTGGCAACCCATTCCAGTATTTTTGCCTGAAAAATTCCATGGACAGAGGAGCCTGGCAGGCTACAGTCCACAGAGTCACAAAAAGTCGGACACAATTGAGTGACTAAGCTTACACGCATGCACAAAAGGCTGATGGTTTTCCAGTTTTATAAGATAAATTTCAAACTTTTTGGCAGACTCAAGACCCTAAGTGATCTGGCTTTAATCAATTTCTCCACTCCCATCTTTCATCCTTTGCCCTAACAGCCTCTACTCCATCCACAATGGAGCCTGTGTGCATTACTGATCATAACTTGTATTTTCACACTCTCTGCTTTAATTTGTGCATTTCCTAAAAGGTCTTCCTCCATATTTTCCAGGTAAAAATCTTCAAGATGACGTCCAACCGCCACCTCCTCTGAAACTTTAGCATCCTCAAGTATATTCTCATAGCTTTCTGTTCTGCACTTTGTTAAATTAGCTTGCAACACAATACCTAACATGTGTCCTGGAGTATCTGAATTAATTGTATATCAACCTCCATGGAAATTGTGAGCTCCTTGAGCAAGAAAGGCATGCCTAGCACAGTGTTCAGCTCCTATAGCTTGTTTGAGAAATATTTAGTGCACAAGCTTGTATTTGAGTGGTCATTCTTCTTGGCTGCTTTTAAGAGCATGTTTTATGTCTGCCAACTACAGACTCAGTCTTTATACTCTCTTTGCATTTAAGTAACAAATGATGGCATATCTATAGTAAATATAACCCTCCCACTATCTTCTTGTCCCTGGTTTCCTAAATCAAGCACCAGATTCCATTGCAGCTAAAACAAACAAACAGACAGACAAAAGGCCCACAGGATTATTCATTTGAAAACACTGCATGGTACGGTGTTGTGTGCAGGGTTCTGAGGCTTTACCATTTATAATAATAAATGTGTCACATGCTAGCCAGCAGCATGTCCTAGGACTATGAGGTCATCAAAGGAACCATATCTGTGGTTTTCAATGTGTCTTTTTAGGTCTCTTATCCCCTAGTTCTAAAGACTAACATAATTTAAGTGTAAATCATGAATCCAAAGAATCATGAAGAATAAATACAGTGACTCGGGACTCATTGTGATTCAGACCCAACTCGGAGGAGGGAGAGCAGAAAGCCCCAGTCATCCATAGTGGGTCCTTTAGTGTCCGTCTCACTGGATACTGTCCTGATTAATAGCATCTGCGTCAAGGGAGAGGTTATAAGACTATCCATTCAGAGAAAGAGGCCAGTAGTAGAACCTCACATACTTAGATGGCAAGGAGAGAGACTTGTCTCATTTAGGAAAAAGTTACTATAAAACAAGTTGCTGAGAAAACATTATATTAAGTATTGGTTTGTTGAGCCCCTTTCAGAGGGTAAATCACAACCATCACCTTGATATCAGCTGTCAGAATGAAATGGGTACTTCTTAAAAGTTGGACTCTCTAGCGCATTTCTTTGTTCATTTCAGCGATGTCTGTAGAGCACTTGCTATATGCCAGGCTTTGTGCTAGGTATTCGGATTACAAAGGTGAAGGGGGAGACTCTGCCCCCGTAGTGTTTACCCTGGGATGCAGAAGTTAAAACCCCCTCACTCCTGCTCACAGAGATTCATGCGCACACTTAGTTATCATTTCCTTGGCAAACTGTTTCTTCATAGACGGCTCAAAAGTATGCTCAGACTTTCCCAGTTGGACGGAGGGCCAACGATACCATATGCTCCCTCCACTTCCAGCACAGTTTCCCAGAAGCTCTAGAATGACTTACAGTACTGGGACTTTGCTGGCGGTCCAGTGATTGAGACTTAAGGCTCCCAATGCAAGAGTCACACGTTCCATCCCTGGTCGGGGAACTAAGATTCCCCCATGCCCCGTGGCATAGCCAAAAACAAACAAACAGAAAAATAGAATGACTGGCCTTTGTTACTGAAAGATGTGGGCGAGTGAAGACAGTCTATTCAGCATTGGAGAGAGTTTTCTGAAGAAAGGCTGTTTACCCCGTGTACTTTGCTAGCTGTCTCTGTGCGAACCCACACCCATGTTCAGTTACACCGTTCATTATTGTACCCGACCACCATTGGCACCGAAGTTTGCTTGTACTTGATGGTAATCCCGACGTGTGTGACACTCGCCCCTCTTACCCTGACTTTAGCCTGTCCTGTGTTTTCCTGGAGACTCAGCAAGAAACTCCATCCAAAAGACTGCTTCCATTTGCCTGATAGCGAGTAATTAATTTCAGATAATTCCCGCTGTGTACTACTCCAGCCGCTTAGGGTTCAGGGCTTTGATTATCTTTTGTGCAAGGGCCAGGGCTTATACTGAGATGTAAATAGCTCACTGGCCCTAGTCGGGAATGCCCAGGCCATGAAAGTTTCCGAGATCATAAGGTCTTTGTCACCAGACCTCAATGCCTATATTGATGCCTGTCGTGCTTTAAGATTTCATTTGCGTTGACTCATAGGCTCCCCCACCCCCAGTGCTGACGGTCGATAATTGCATGTTGCTTCACAATAAATCCATATGCACATTCTTGGTTTCCAAGAGTATAAAGTACTAAAGATAGTTACCAGGGGAAGTAAAAAATAGCTTTCTCTTTGCCAGAGGGGAATCTGTTCTCTGCTGTTATTCATTAATAACAAACTTCTGTTGTGAGTGTCAGAGTTTTTAAAAAGAGTTTCTGGTTGAGAACTTAACGGGATCCCTTGTTAAACATCTGAATGTGTGTTTTAAAATTTTTCATTTTATTTTAGTAACTTGTGTTTTCCTTCGCCTCCTGCAGGAGGAAGGTTGTTAAGAGTTCTCATTTTAAGCTTTCGGCTTTCTGCGTTGAGGTTCAGTTTGCCTTCTGATTAAGAAAATGTTTAAAGGAATTTGTGCTCTCTGTCTTTCTGGGATTTTAAGTTTTTTACTCAAGGCATACATTTTACTAAATCATAGTGTTTGTTTTTACAAAATTGGTAGGTAAGAGTTGGTGATATGTGCCTAAAATTCTTGCAGTGAAATCTCTTTTGAAAAAATTTCAAATTGTCAATTATTTGATTATGACGCTATTTATCTTATTTTAAAAAATGCAATGTATACAGAAATATTAAAACACCAGCAAGGAAAATAAAGCTCCAGAGCTCTTAAGAGTCCATTGCAAGCATCTATTTTGGTCCTGTTTAGTTGTTTCACTTCATACAAACTGTGTCCCGGAAAAAGTTGGAATTATGTTTTTGGATCTGGAGTTTCTTATGAGGATGAAGCAACTCTGGTGAAATGTTTTGTGAAGTGAGTTATTTTGTAAAGCAAGTCATCGTTTCATAATTGATAACTTTTTACATTTGGGGGAATTTAGAGTTGGGAAATATTTGTGCAAGGAGAGCTATGTTATCACTGTGGTGTTATAATAATACCTTACATCCATATGTGCATCTCCGCGTAGCCTTTCATTCCATTTCTGAATATAGCTTTGCCAGTAACCTGGGGAGCCATGTGGCTGAACTGTGTCCAGATTTCGGGTAACGGAGACACAACATCAAGTGGTCATTTCTTCCTCTTTTTACAAAACACTATTTTAAGTGTTTCCTTGATTAAGGACTTTCAAGGTCACAACTAAAATATCCCCATAGTGTTGGCCCGATACAAAATTGTTAAATCTTTTGGGGGCTTTCTAAAATTATAAACCATAAACTTGGCTCTCACCCCTAGATGGCTTTTACTGAGGTTTTTCAGAGTCATTTCACCTGCCTCAATGATAGCCATTGTCTTCCAGCCAGAACATTCAGGTCTGTTGTTATGCATGAAGAGGTAGCTGCTTTAGTCTAGTCTAGAACTTTCTAAAAGATAATGTGCTGAAAGCCAGGAGAGCATTCCACAAAGTTAACTTTCTTAGTGGTTCTTAGGGGCAAATGCCTTAATTTCTATTATGGCCAAAGAAAAGGGCCACTTAATACAGAATGCAGTCAGAGAACAGAGGTCATGCTCTTGGGGTGTCTCTCCATGGGCAGAATGATGCTTCTGCTTGTCCAAGAGGCTTCTATAAATCCAAGGTGCTCTTTTTAGAGTCTAAGACTCTGGGTGGAACCAGATTTTTTAAAAGAGGGCTAGACAATAAAATTCTTAAGTATAACTGATAAAATGAAAATGATTCTTATTTTGAATATGTTTCTTTTACTAGGGTGAACTTCTAGACAAAATCCACAAGTTAAAATTTATCAGAAGTTTTAGTTTTGTTTTTATATTACAAAGGTATCAAAAGAAAATAGAAACAAGTGTTAATAGATTTGTTGTTTGGGGAAATCTGATTCCCAGAGAAGACATTTTTTTAATGACAGTACATGATGAGTTTACAGGATTGTCTTCCACCTATAGATAGTAACAGTGTTTTTAAAGAATACGACTTTCCTATTTTTGCTACCTTTGAGTAACTGTTTATTGAATGCATAAACTGTGAAGATTCAAACAGATCTTAGTTGTAGAGTTGACATTATAGGTCCAGTAAGTGTATCTTTATGAAAACGTTTGACCTTCTTTCTACTGTCATTTTGCACTTAAGTTATGGTGGTTCAGTCAGTAAAGAATCTGTCTGCAATGCAGAAGACCCTGGTTCAATCCCTGGGTTGTAAAGATCCCCTGGAGAAGGAAATGGCAACCTGCTCCAGGATTTTTGCCTGGGAAATCCCATGGACAGAGGAGCCTGGCAGGCTACAGTCTATGGGGTCACAGGAGTCAGACACGATTTAGTCGCTAAACCTACCTACTTTGCGATAATAGATTCCAAGCGTAAAAATAACTTACATTTCTAAATGTTTAGTTGTCATTGTTTGCTTTTAATGGTGTTAATATTTTTTCTTTTAGTCTCTTTTCCTAGAGGATTTGGTTTTTCATAACTTAATCTATGGATTTTAGCTTAAAAGGATTCTAACTGGCAGTTAAGTTTTGATTTGTGGCTAGACAATGGTTCTGCTTGTTGTAACTTTAACGCTTACACTCACTAGGCTTAAATATAGGACAGTTGGATATCCACTTTGGATCTTTATGTCTTGAACAGAAGAAGAGTTTTACTCGACTTGTTTGACTTCTGAATTGACCAGGAGAAAGAGGAAAAGTTTGATCTAGCCTTAATTTGCCAGAGGGCTTTTGTACCCAGTAGACTTGGGACAGCATGTTTATGGCATGCTGTGTTACACTGTGCCCCCTCCCCCCAAAAAAATTAACACTTTTCTAAATCTTTCTAAATAGCTTTTATTGATTCTCGTCTTTTAATGCATACTTAGAAGTCTTGAGATAACTTCAGACTTTTTTGGATACCTTCTATAAATTTCCTTTTTATTTGGCTGGGTGGGAAGAAGAAATATTCCTCAATTTTAACAGACGTGATTTTGCAACTGAAATGATAGTACAATAAAGACATATTAAAATTCTCTTTAGAAGAGTAGAGGTAATGATTCTTTAGACCTGTAGTTTATGGTGAGACTGGAGACAAAAATCAGCCTGTTGAAATGTAACACAGTCTGTGAGAAACGTGAGCTTTGGTCTCATTGGACATAAGCTGACCAAGCTTAGAGGACTTCTTGTCATTTATTCCACACCAGCCTCTGTCCCTAGCCTTCTCCCTGGGAGAAGGGCCAAAGTTTGAGGTATGTGTTTGCTGTGAGCCCTTAAGATCATCATCTTTAAACAGACTTAGGCAGGAAGGAGGCTCTGGCCTGGGGAAGGCCAGGCATTTGCCCAGCGTGGGCAGGCGAGGGTGCTGGTTAAGCTCACAGACGTGAGTCAGACTTTGGGTTCAGATCCCAGCCCTGCCACCTATTAGCTCTGCGTCGGAGGGCAAGTGTTTTCACCTCTCTGTGCCTCCAAAGCCGAGCCAAAGTGTACGGGTGTCTCAAGGATTAATTAAACACCTAGTGAACGCCAGCCTCTGTTACTTTGTGTGACGATCTTCTGCCTTTCCATTTGCTGGCATGCTTGAAATGCTTGAGGTCCCATAAAAGTTTATTTTTGTACGTGCCATTAACATGGTAGCAGTGCTTATGCTTTTGCATATGATGGCAGATGGCTAGAGTTTTCAGAACAAGCGTAATGTAAATAATGTGTGTTTACTTGGCTCTGCCTTTACCCAATGTACAATCAGTTTCTTTTCTGTTTCAGAAGGCATAAGTGTACGTGGGCTGAGGAGCGGGTCTGGTATGATTTCGATAACATATGTGACTTTAGGATCACTGTCTGGGAAAAATGAGTACTTAATTGTTTTGAAATTATCTACGACTATATCATGATAGTGAGAAGGGCTGATTGAACATGTGGGTTGTGTGCTCATCAATCTGTTATGTTGGGGGCTGCTCTTACTGCAGGCCCAGAAGTCATTGGGACCTTGGCTCTTTGCATCTGGCAAACTAGGGCTTCCCTGGTGGCTCAGTGATAAAGAATCCGGCTACTAATGGATGAGATGTGGGTTTGATCCTGGATTGGGAAGATCCCTTGGAGAAGGACATGGCGACCCACACTAGTATTCTTGCCTGGGAAATCCCACGGATAGAGGAGCCGGGTGAGCTGCAGTCCTTGGGGTCACAGAAGAGTTCACGCAGGACTGAGCGACCAAATAACAGTGACAACCTGGCAAACTAACGAGGAACCTCTCTATCTTCACTGGTTTGTAGGGTCACAGGGAGCTGAGGGTGCTGCCTGCAGACCCTCCTCAGCACATCAGAGACCACATGAACAAAAACAAATAATGACAAAATCTCCAGACACAACGTAATCTGAGGATTATGTAACCTATTGTTAGCATTTTAAAAATTTGAGTTTGAAGGCACACTCTGGTCTGTTTCTTTTCTTTTTTAAGATTTTCCTCTCACCCTCAGCTTCATCTTATTTACTTTTTTTTTAACTTAAAAAAATGTTGGCCTCACCATGCAGCTTGTGAGATCTTAGTTCCCTGATCAGGGAATGAACCTGGGCCCTTGGCAGTGAGGGCACAGAGTTGTAACCACTGGACTGCCAGTGGAATTCCTTGTTACTTCTTTTATTAAGTCAAGCCATGTGAATGGAAATGTTAGCTTTTGACCTGTAAAAATGGCAGTTTCATCTGCCTAACCTAATGCATAAATACCAGACAAGACCTACAACATTTTCCCTGCTAGCCGATTATATCTAAATACAGATACTTATGATATAATATGGGTTAAAGATTGGTATTTAGACTTGCAATGCCAATTTCTTATTTTGCTTTTGGGATGAACCTCCAGGAGATCGGGGTAAGAGGATTTTCATTACTTGTTTGATGATATTGTTTCATTCCGTGTTAATTCCTCATTAAATCTTCTGCTCTGATGCCAAATCTTATGATAATGGATGGGTTGGTGAGAGACCCAAATGCTATCATGGTTCATGAGTCAGATTCAGACTGAGGGTCACTTCCAGTGTAAGCCAACTTACTGAAGTCACAGGCTGCCCATCACTTGTTCAGGGTTTCATTTGAACTATAAGTCACGACAGTTACCCATTATATCAAAGCTCTTAGAATATACTCAGTCACCAAGGGGATTCATTTGGAAAGCAGTACTTTAACACAACCAAATTCTAATTCAAATCCCAATCACAAAATGATTCCTATAGAAATATCCCTTTATTCTCTTCTCTGTCCCTGTTTCTCTTTGTACGACACTTTCTGTCATACCTTGTTGACTGTATAATTCTAATAGCAGTGCATAATTAGTTTCTGCAAGGACACTTCTTGCCCTGTGCTTTTGACCCAGATGAAAGAATGTAGATGAAAGAATGCCATCTTGAACATTTCTTTCACTCATTCATTGTGCAAACATTATTGAATACCTACGACAGGCCAGTCCCTATCCACAAGGGTTTATATTTGAGAAGAGGAGACAGAGAAGTGGACAGCATGATTGAGGGCTTAATTGGAATATTTCTACTGAGTGTGTGATGTGCACACAGAAAGTCCATTAAGCCTCAGTGAGGGGAGTGTGGAAAGCCAGGAAAAGATGACTGACATCGAGCAGTAGATCACCAGGAGAAGGAAGAGGACTGTGTCAGGTGGAGGGAGCAGCTAGGCCAGTGGGCTTAGGTGAGTGAGTGAAAGTCGCTCAGTCGTGTCTGACTCCTTGCGACCCCGTGGACTGTAGCCTGCCAAGCTCCCCTGTCCATGGAATTCTCTAGGCCAGAATACTGGAGTGGTTAGCCGTTCCCTTCTCCAGCCGATCTTCCCAACCCAGGGATCGAACGGGGGTCTCCTGCATTGCAGGTCAATTCTTTACCAGCTGAGCTACCAGGGAAGCCCTGGGCTTAGGTGAATAGGTGGGTAAATCTTCACACTTGGGTCATATCAGAAAATGGATTTAAGTAATTTGATTTGATTATTTAGTTGCTAAGTCTGTCCAACTCTTTTGCAACCTTGCAGGTTGTAGCCTGCCAAGCTTATCTTTCCATGGGATTTCCCAGGCAAGAATACTGGAAATGGTTGCTATTTCCTATTCCCCCTTCTTCAGGGGATCTTCCCAACCCCGGGATCAAACCCTCATCTCCTGCATTGGCATTTTCTCTTTACCACTGAGACACCTTTAAAATAATATAGATTTTTCTCACTATCAATATTTTTACTTCCATGGTTTTGATTCTATTCTTTGCTCGTTCTTATTAATATTTATAAATTGGTTCTCTGATAGGTTGTTTAGTCCTCATTTCCTTATGACTGCAATTTTTTAAAATTGAAGTATAGTTAATTTACAACACTGTAAGTTTTAGTGTGAGTTTCACACACACATGCACATATTCTTCTTCAGATTCTTTTCCATTATAGGTTATTATAAGATCTTGAATATAGTTACCGGTGCTATACAGTAGGTCCTTATGGTTTATCTGCTTTATCCATAGAAGTGTGTATATGTCAATCTCAAATTCTTAATTTATTTCCTCACCTCTTTCCCCTTTGGTAACAATAGGTTTGTTTTCTATGTTTATGAGTCTATTTCTGTTTTATAAATAAGTTCACTTGTATTTTTTTTATATTCTATATATAAGTTATATCATAAGATATTTGTCTTTTTTCTGATTTACTTCACTCAGTATGATAATCTCTGCATCCATCTGTGTTGCTGCAGATGGCATTATTTCATTCTTTTTTATGACTGCGTAGTGTTCCATATTGTGTGTGTGTGTGTGTGTGTGTGTGTACACACACACGTACATACGTACATACATATATGCCACATCTTTATCTGTTCCTCTGTCGATGGATATTTAGGTTGCTTTCCTGTATGATTGCAGTTTTAAAATTCATATCATGTTTTTCATCTTGTCTTTGAGGCCTTATTTAATTGAATTCATATTCTTCTTAAACTATTTATAAAGAGAAGCAACTGTTGAGGATTTCTTCCTGTTCCTTGAGTTTGGTTTTCTTCTGATAGCGAGATGGGGATCAAAGATAAAATCGCTGTGTTTGTCCATGCCTTTTCTGTCTCTCCCTTTCCCCTTCTTGTTACAGTTTGCGTAGTTTCATGCATTTCTTTTCATTTTGATCATGCTTGGGTAGTTCAGGTCATGTTTTCTATTTGTTCTGATATAATGAGGATCATCTTTTGACCCATTTGCCATACTGTCAGATGATGCAGGGTTTTCCTTTATTTATTTTGTGATCCATTAATGTTTGTTGTTGCTATGTGTGTGCATGCTAAGTTGCTCAGTCATGTTTGACTCTTTGCAACACTATGGACTGTAGCCCACTGTGGGATTCTCCAGGCAAGAATATTGGAGTGGATTGCCATTTCCTTCTCCAGGGAATCTTCCTGACCCAGGGATCGAACGCTCATCTCCTGTATCTTCTCATTGGCAGGCGGGTTCTTTACCACCAGGGCCACCTGGGAAGCCCCTGTTGTTGCTAAAGCCTAACGTAAGAGCCCGTGGAGGGGGCACACCAAACTGAGGCGGCATGTGATCTTCACTGGGATACTTGTGCTCAGACTTCTCTCTACTAAGAGTTTGCTAAACATGCTGCATCACTATTCACGTTGCTTGCTTAAGGTTGGGAGAATGGGTCTGCCAGAGCCAACCTGCTTTTAATTCATTCTTCCCATTCCTGGTGAATTTCTAAAGGCTTCATTCCAGTCAAGAGAAGCTTTACACTTGACTTTCCATCTTTTCACTCATTCCTCTCCTGAAGCAGTTTCTGCTGCTCCTAGAGCAGAAGATAGAGAAGGCCACACACTTTACTTCCTTTCCTGTATCTTCAGAAATTTGTTTCTTAGCTTGATCATGGAGTTCTGAAGCTTAATATATTAGGTTATATATCTTTGGACGCTCTTGGTGTAGTACTTTTGCCAGTTTTTAGTAATTGTGTTTTTTAGGGCGCTGTTGCTCATTTTGTTACTTGTTGTGGGAAGGTTATTCTGTGATTTAACTTTCAGCAGTCATCATGACCTGATTGTTTTGCCAGTTAGATGACCACAAACAACCTTTTAGCTCTAACTGATTCATTTCCTAAGGATTCAGCCAAGATTTCTTCTTGTTGGAAGTAAATTTGCTTATTGTTTATTCAACAAACATAAGGAGAAGTATGTTAAGGTCATAGATCATGCCTCTGGGAGGCACCGTTGGCCCACCTGCCTCCATCTTCAACAGATGCCCATGCTGATTGGTGGCCTAAGTTTGGGTCAGAGGAAAGAACTTGGTGTCCTCACCTTCCCTCCGTTGCCATGCAGGCTCCATCAGTTCTCCGTTATTTTTACACCGTCATGTGCCTAGTCAAGGTTGTTTAGCAGCCCTCTCCAAGAAGGCATCATGCCTGATCCATGAATCAGTCCATCTAAGATGCCATAAAAGCAATGTGACTTTGCAAACACCACCCAGTCCCTTGGGAGTCTTACTGCTTCTGGGATGAAAACTTCCATCAGCTCCAGAAACTAGAGCCTCAAACGCCTATGTAATTGCCCTAGTTGGCAGTCTTGCTCTGAATCATCCTTTTTCCATGGCATGGGCTGTGTGAGAATGGAAGGCACTTGGGAATGAGTGGGTTTTGTGTTTGGCTTTAGTCTTCAGTGTGCCTGACACCATGGATGTGTTCTGGGTAACACTCCCCCACTCTTTACAGAGAGACCCATAGAACTGTTGCCTACTTTCCCATAACGTTTTCATCTCAACTTCCCTATTTTGTACGACCAGCAGGGGTCTCTGACCTGTGGGCAGGGTGACATAGTCTCAAGCAGTCAGGTCTTCCAAAGATTTACAGAATGAAGGGGAAGTTGGTTCCTTTTCCTTCACTTAACATCTCTCTTCCTCTAACTGCTTTCACGAGAAGGAAAGGCATTTTCTCTGCTCCATGGAAACTTGCAGAATCATGATGGGTGAGTTTACTTGTTCCTGAAATCTCCCTAGACTTGGCTGTAAGATTCCTGAGGTCTTATATTTTCTTCCTTCCTTACAGTGAAAGTAGCAACATTATTTGGGGGTAATTAAAAGCAATTTAGAGTTTGTGAGTTTTAAGCAAAAGAAGAGAGTTTATTGGGGATCGTAATATCCCTTTGTTGTTCCTTTGGCTTTATAGTTCATTTTTCAATAGTTTCTTTCAATGAATTAAGTGCTGACAAGCCTTTGCCTCTAGGGGATGGTAACATCACCTCAAATACTCAAATTCTCACATACTTTTTACAAATACAAGTATCATGTAATTATCTTCTCCTCTGCCTCCTTCTCCTCCGCCTTCAAATCTGGCGACAACTAGTTAATTTTGAAACTGCCGGAGAGATTATTTCAGTGTTACACTGCACCTCTGGGAGAAGAATGGAATTTCATCTTTTTTTCCATATGCTGACAAAAAATCTCTTCATTTCAGAGGACAATGATGTCACCAGCTAATGAGCAAAATATTTCTTGCTAAACAGATGAGTCCTCCCCTGACTGCTTTGTGAAATAAGGGGGAAAAAAAAACAAGCCCACAATGTGTTTCATATTTTATATAGTTACTCTGACAACTCATAAACACTTTTGAAAGTAATTCTAACTTCTTCAAAGAGTGAAACGAATTTTCTATAAACATAAAGAATAGCACATTAACTGGATGGCTGTGACCGGAAGGCCCCCGCCATGGCCGGGCGATAATGATTGGTGGTGCTGATATGAAAGTCCCAGCCAGAGCCAATATACTGCCCCTAAGGTAGGGAGTGACCTCAAATGCATCACCCCTCGGACCAGTGGAGGGAGAGCAGGCATGTTGGAGGGATTATGAAATCAACTTGGAGAAGAGGAGAGCCGTGAAGCTGTTGTTGATCCGTGTCACATGCTGTTTATAAAGGGAGCGGCATCAGCTGAGCTCTTCTTTGACTGTCCAGAGAGGCAGGCGTGTGAGGTCAGTGGGAGCCATGTAAACGGTGGACTTTTAGGCTCAACAGGAACTCGGAAATGCCCCCAACGCCATGGCAAATGCCTATCTCCTCACTGAAGCTTGTCTCAGTTTCCCCAACCAGAGATGAGTTCACCCATTTCTGAACCCCTGTATCTCTTGGTTCCTCTTGCCCATTTATCACAGTTGACTTATAGTAATCATATGTCTGAATTTCTCTTGGACCTTCCTACCCCCAGACTTTTAGATTATAACCTTTGTAAGTCCAGGTCAAGTCAGCTTACTCATGTACTTTTGATTATTTTCCCTTCCTAATGCTTTGAATCAGTACATCCATCCATTGATTTCAATCAGGAAATATCTATTTATTATAAATGGAAAAGAATATCATGATGTTCAATGTTGGCAGTTGCGTGCAGAAATAGGTATTCTTTTTATACTACTTGTGAGAATTTAAAATAATAAAATGTTCCTTATGAGCAAATTAATATATCAAAAGACTTAGTGATATGTCCATTCTTTACCCATCAATTCAACAATCTAATCACTTATTCTAAAAAAAGGATGTACTAGGCACATTAGAAATTTTATGACACAGTGTTCATCAGAGTATTTTTTATAATACTGAAAAATTAGAAACATGCAAATGTTCCATGATTGAGGGCATTATTTAAGTAAATTATAGTAGATGTCCGTGACTGAATACCATTGAATCATTAATGCATTGTTATATTTTATTTGCTAAATATTTGTTGATGTCGGCAGATGTTCAAAACATTAATTTTTAAAAATAGGTTATAAAACAGTTTGAGCAGTGTACATTGAGAACCCCAGGGTTTCTCCAAAGCAAACCTTGAAAGCAACAATGCCCTCAAAGAGGGTCGCAATTATAAGTGGGCATTTTGTTTCTGTTTGCACCTGTGTTCATGTGAGGGAGGCTTTGGGGACCTTGATAGTGACTGTGACTGTGGGGGCTGGAGCAGCTAAAGATCACAAGGTCATTCTTTTTGTTTGTTTATTTTAAAAAAAAGTAACAGAGGTGTATTGTGTGTGTGTGTGCACATGTGCACGCACACGAAAAAATAAGCCAAAATGCTACTGATGTTTCTGATTAGGAAAATATAAGCATTTTCTTTTCTCCTGTATCTATATTTTCCAAAATTTCTAATGAAAAATAGATCATGTGTTAGAGATAAACAATAAATGTTACTGAAATACAGACAGAGACATGGAAATGACAATGCTCTTTGTCTTCTTGAAGTTTAGTGAAGGGCTAATAATAGTGCGATAACATACTGAGGTCAGTCCCAAGGTACTCTGGTGGGCTGCTAGGCAACCACCCGGCATAAGGAAGATGAGGAAGAAGCCAGGAAGGCTTTCCAGAGGAGGTGACGCATGAACTGAATCTTGAAGGATGAGTAGGAGCTAGGGAAGTAGATGGGGCAGGCAGAGATTATCCCAGAAAGGAACCCACAAGTGCAGAGGTATGCAGGCACATGAGAGATGGGGTGTCTGAGGTGCTGTGAGGAAGTCGGAGGATGAGAACCAGGCGCTGTGAGTAGCTGTTCCCACATAGTGTCCACATAGCTGAGCACAGGTACCCAGAAGTTGGAGATGAGAGCTCTGGCCACGCAGTCCTACATTCACAATGTGGCCTTTGAACTTTGCTCTGGCGACCTAAAGAGTATTCCCTTAGAGTGGGAGTTGGATGTTCAAATCTGTCCTCTGCAAATCTGCACACCTCTTGTGTGCTGGGTAAGTTCAAGTCCACTACCCAGTGAACAAGACCAGCGATGCGCCTCCTTTGTGAAGTGGATCTGCCCTGTTTCCATCTTGCCTCCACCAAGAAACTTCCCAAGGGTGGCCTAATTTTTCAAATATCCTGAGATTTCCTCTAATACAGAGCAAGGGCTGGGAGCTATGGGGCTGGAGAGTCTCCACTTCTTCAAACTGTGCATGGGTTATTTGCCAAAGGCCCCCCATGGGCACCCTGCATACGTGGCTTTCCACATGAAGTGTCTCCATAAATATCTGATTCCTCCTGTCACCGTTAAAAAGGCCGAGTAAGGAGTAGGAGGCCACTGGGAGGACAAATGGGAGATAGAGCCTATCTTTCACCTGCTTCCCAGAACCTGGCTCATCAATGCCTGGCTCCCGCGGTCTTACACTACAGAGCCTTTGCAACCTAACAGGCTCCCCTCCCAGTCAAAGTCTCCCTTCATCTTCTCAAGAACCCTAGGAGGCTTGCCCCTGCCTATTTCATAAATGAGAGTTCAAAGTGGCTTAAAGGGGACCTCAACCTGTGTCTATGGGACTCCTGTGTTCTGGCTCTGAGTGCTGCTCAGAATCTGTGCGTCTCAAAACCTGTTCAGACTCAGCCTCAAACGTTGGTCATCATCACTTGCTTTCATGCGTTTTCCTTGCCTTTGCTATCTACATTGTCACCTAAAACAGCAGTTTGTAAGAATTAAAATAGGTGCTTGAATTCCGATCAGCAGTAGAGAGAATGCAGATGTAATAAGCACTTATTACCGAGCTCCAGTGATCAATTGTATGCAGTTGTGTACACTATTGTAAAAACAACACTTTAAGACAAATGTTATTAGACCAAATGTATGTGGAGGAACACCAAGCTCCATAGGAATAGAGGGATTTGCTGGAGGACTTGGAAATTAATCTCAGGCTGTTCTTGCTCCAGCATCGAGGAGTATTTCCCCACCATCTTTGGGGCGTACACATTTTCTTAGTTTTCATGAAGTAACAAAGAAATTCAAGTGAGATGTCTACTGACAGCCTTAAGGAATTCTAAGCACGATGATGCATGCAGTGCGTTTGTCAGTCCTGGGTGAAGAAAGCCCGGGTAGAGTTAGGGTGGTGCAGGAGCGAAGCCATGAAGCATCCCCATCGCCCTCTGCCATTTACCATCTGGGAGACCAGGTCATGCATGCAGATCCTTAGCCCAGAGCCTGGGAGTTGTGAGCGTTTGATAAATCCAGGTGTTTGAAGTCTGACATTGGGAAAGCACCTGTCACCATTTGTGGTACATGTGGGGCTTCTCAGATGGGAGTGGGAAGGGGGCACATGTGAAACCAGAGAGGGCGTCAGGGAAACAGCTTTGTGAAGTGGGGAAGAGGCAGCCTAGGGAAGAAAGTTCCATAAATGATGGGAGGAGATGCTTTGGGGGGCAGAAAAATTGGGGGAAGGGAGTTTCATGAAGGATACACGTGTGTGTGCTAAGTCGCTTCAGTCGTGTCTGACTCTTTGTGACTCCGTGGACTGTAGACCGCCAGGCTCCTCTGTCCATGGCATTCTCCAGGCAAGAATACTGGAGTGGGTTGCCATACCCTCCTCCAGGGGATCTTCCTCACCCAGGGATCGAACCCAAGTCTCTTATATCTCCTGCATTGGCAGACAGGTTCTTTACCACTAGCGCCACCTGGGAAGTCCTCATGCAGAGTGAGAGATGCCCCAGGCACCCAAGGAAGAACAGGAAATGTGCCCCAGAAAAGGAGCTCTGGTGGTCGGTGGTACCCCCTGGGATCTCTGCTATGTGATGACCCAAAAAGAGTTGGGGAGGGGGGGCTTGCATAGTGTAAATAAAGATCCTCACGGTGGGAGAGGCACCTAGGAGTGAGCAGTTCAGACTGCAGTGGGAATACATGACTTCCCCAACTGAGTGAATTTAGCCCTGAAAATACAGTCATGGCCTGCAACCCATGTTTTGGATACTTCATAGGGGTTTTCAGTCCTGCCTTTTGAAATGATGTTCTGTTTAAGTAGCAGCATATGATGTCGCTCTCTAGACAGCCCTGAGAAAATTAAGTGACCATCTTGTGACAGAGTCCCCATGCTCAAATTTTAGAATCCAGGAGAACTCAGCTGCTCCGAAACCACTGATCATTCAAACAGTTAGGTAAGACAGTTTTAGAAGCATCAATGAAGGAGAAACGTCCTACATTTACTCTAGTGGCTAAAACGGAAAGAATAAAAAGCAGGGAGAGACACAGAAAGTGACAACTTTAGGAGAAAACCACAATCATAAGTTTTAATTCGGGAGTTTCAAAAATAGCCCTAGGAAGGTGTCTATTTTCAATCCTGACGACTCCCTTCGGGGGGTGTTGAGAAGACTTATCTGCAAAAGAGATCTTTTTTCAGTTCAGTCACTTGTGAGGGTGAGTCCTTGTCCCGGACTTGCTCAGATTCTCGCGTTCTTTTTTTTTTTTCTTTCTCTGGAATTCCATAGACAGTAATTAAGGAACTGGAGGCCAGCAGGAGGTCAGGGAGCCTTCGTCAGTGAAAACAGGGATTGTTTGCCACGTACAACACTCCCTTTTTTCCTTGTGGTGAATAGGAGATTTGCTTAGAGCTGATGACTTATGCCTTTCTTACAAGTTATGCAGTGAGCGAGGAACTGGGAGATCAGTCAGCAGGCAGCAAGCGGCTAATTGAAACCAGCGTCTTCACTTTCTTCTTCGGATCGTAAGCTGTCCCGGCGGAGCCTGCCCGATCATGTAACTCCCAGGGAGCATGGTCCGGGAGAGCCTCACCATCACTTTGCGATTACGGAGGGGTCGAGTGGGAGTGAAGACGCGCTCCGAGTCGGGAGGGGGTGGGGGTCCCGGACACGCTCAGCATCACCCCCGAGGCCTGCTCAATGCCGAAGCCGGTAAGTTCTCTGGACTCATTTCATGCCGGGGAGTGGGGGGACTGTGCTTCTGTCACTTCAAGTAAAAGCTTTTTTCATCATTCCTGACTATGATGCTTCCCCCTTTCCTGTTGAAGTTCCTCTTGATTCTTCCTTCTAGTCCCTTACTTACTTCCATACCTTGTAACCCAGCGCATTCTTTCCTAGCTTCCTCATTCGACTAAGGCATAGCTTTTGGTGGGAGAGGAGTGATTATTATTGAGAATAAAGCGGGATAGGAAGGGTTGGGTGTACATGGGTTGGGAGCTTAGTTGCCACTTGCGGAGATTTTT
Source organism: Cervus elaphus (assembly GCF_910594005.1). Taxonomy (NCBI): domain Eukaryota; kingdom Metazoa; phylum Chordata; class Mammalia; order Artiodactyla; family Cervidae; genus Cervus; species Cervus elaphus. Next base: position 31,949,467 of record NC_057840.1, read on the forward strand.
CACGCAAAAGACTTGGCTTTGGACAGTGTTGCACACGGCTTTTCTCCTAAAGAGGATCGGTTTCCTTCTCCTAACATGAAGGCTTAGTACCATTGACATCGTGTGACTTTCACAGGCGAATACCTTGCCAATTTCAAAATACTTTTCAGAAGTGCATAAATGTAGTGTTCCCTGCGTGGCTCCGGGGGAGATACGTTGACTTAGTCGGGACATGTTTGGAGCTGGGGAAGCAAGCTGAGTGAGTTTGTTTCTGCAGAAGGCGCAGTTGTAATCCTGTGCTCAGCAAGGTCTCCAGCGGTCCCGCAAAGGGTTGTAGTTGCTCCTTGCAAGTTCAGATTAGTCTTTATTACAAGACGTTACTGCTTTGCCTGCAGGACTCTGCCACGCAGCTTTTGGAAAGCATTTGTTCTAGTGCATCACCGTTTGCAAGAACTGTTTGTTACAAGGTCAGGGGCAAGTGAAGCATCTGTTACGACCGGCAGTGACAGGCTTCAGTTTGATCAGTAAGGCCATGCTTTCAGTTTGCTCCAGCACGCATTTTTGTATCTACAGATGCTGTTAATTGTGTTCCCTTTTTTCCTGATTATCCTTAATGTAGCTGTGTTATAAAAAGTTCTCCGCGCTGGCTCCATGTCTTTCCCATTAGAACATTGCAGATGTGTCAAGGACGCACATATTCCAAAAGAAGCTGAGAAAGAGGGAGGCTCCACCCTCCGCTGCAAGCCAAACGGGCCCCATAGTCTCCTCATTCAGCACCCTGGCGGGAGAATGGTGTACTCTCTCTTTAAAGCAGCTATAGTTTTGTGCCTTGGCTTGGTCAATTTGTTATGGTTTAAAACTGTGGAGCCAGCTGTCTGCAATCTGATGTAATGTTGCCATGGAAACCAGAAATGAAACACTTAAGCATTCACCACAGAATTACTACATATAGCATTAGCCAAAGTAATTAAAAGTTGAGCCATATGGGCTTTCTGGTGGAAAAATCTGCAAGAGGGAGGCTGGAAATCAAATGTTTCTATTTACAATATTGTAAATCCACTTTCCCACATCCTTTGGTGGGATAAATCTATTGCCTTTTCTACTAAAGGTTCAGAGGTGAAGGATTGTATACAGATGATTGAGTTTCCACCTTCTAATTTAAAATCTGGTCAAATTAAAGTTTATTTTAGTACTCTGACCTGGGCCAAGACAGGGAGGGTAGGCGATACCATCTTGTGTTTGAATGTGTATAAACGTATACTGATATTTTTTTCTCTCTAGTTTATTTAAAACCTGGTTTTATAATAGCTCTGACTCTCTTTCTTGAAATCAGTCATTCATTTTATATTCAATGCTGATTTCCTTCATCTTCTACAAAGTTCCTCTAAGTATGAGGATTTCCTTTATATACACATAGCTATTTCTTAATTTTAAAAAACTGAAAGGAGATTTTCACACCCCCATCTCACACGTACGTTTCTGGGGGTGTATTTTCTGAATAAAAAGACAAGTCTCTTTTTTCCAACACTTGGGAAGTGGCACATGTGTATTTAAAAGGAGAAACATGAAATGAGGAATTTAAGCTTTACTGCCTAGTTTAAAAGAAAAATGCATGCCGTTTACAGAGTCTTTATGTTGAAACAGCTGGAGAGGATTTTTTTAAGGCAAATATTTCACAAGTCTTCTTCCTCTGGACTCAGGAGGAAGTGAGAAGTCAACACCTCTCTCAATAAAAAGCATCCTTGGGATATACTGTTCACCGCCAGTTACTCTGGGCTCACTAAGAGGAGATTTTCTATTTTTAAAATGATAATAATAAGATATACATATATTTCTTGAATGACTGATTTTTATCCTACATTTCTCTTCATATAAATAGTGCTGCATCATCTGTCTTGTTGAGTATCCCCAAACATGCTACTGCAAAGAAAGTTATTGGTTGCCATGATTTGTGATTTGTCAGTGGCAAATGCCTCCAAACTTTTTAATTTTTTTTTCAAGAAAAATAAAAATAACAATTCAAAATTCTGAAGAGTTCTTTCTCAAAAAATAGATGGAACATGTGAAAGTAATGAAATAAGTACCTGGAATATGTTCTTTTTCACCCCAGTGAATTTGAGAAGAGGAGAGCAGGACTAGTGGGGTTGGGGAGGTGTCATTGCCTTTAAATCTGTTGTCCTGGTTTAACTATTTTGATTTCTTCCTGAAAAGTTCCTTCCGATAGTGTGTTTCCTACAAGTGATTTGTGTCTTTATGACTCAAGATTTTTGTATTATCCCTTTCCAGATCCCCTTTCTCTTTTTACTCCCCTTCCCACCCCTACACACCACCACCAGCAACCCCATTGAGTATGAGTATGAGTGATATTCATTCTATGATGTAACTTCCTGAATCTTGCTTATGAACAACCTGTGCTTATTTTGGGGCTTCCCAGGTGGTGCTAGTGGTAAAGAACCTCCCTGTCAATGCAGGAGATGTAAGAGATGTTGGTTCGATCCCTGGGTTGGGAAGATCCCCTGGAGGAGGGCATGGCAATCTACTCCAGTATTCTTGCCTGGAGAATCCCTTGGACAGAGGAGCCTGGCAGGCTACAGTCCATATCCCTTGGACAGAGGAGCCTGGCGGACTACAGTCCGTAGGGTCGCAGAGAGTTGGACTTGACTGATGCAACTTAGCATGCACACACACACATGCTTATTTCATTTCCACGTGACATTAGAATTTTTAATGTGAGGGTTATAGACAGTCTAGATGTGTAGGTACAGAAACTTTCTGTGGTCGAATGTTGACTCTTCTTCTATTAGAAGTACTTGGTTTTTGAGAGACATCAAGGAGGCAGAATGGTTTTCAGTGTTTATGTGTAATTCCACGCACTGTGGTTTTGTTCAGGTGCTGATTACCCAGAAGGAGGGGTTAACCAAGTTCTCATTCCTCTGGTTGACCACTCTGACTGTCCCATCACACACAGTCATGCAAGAAAAAGTAAAGTTCCAATCAGACAATTATGTAGTAGAAGCTGTACTTATTATTTTAATGTGTTACCTTTTAAGTTTTAGACCAAATGCATTAAGCATGATGGCCAGCATGCAGTGAATCCTCCTTCCCTGATTATCTGTGGGTCTAATGTCTACTCTTCATTACCAGCAGTTAACTTTAATTCTGAAATTCAGTGTATGCAACATTTTACCTAGAACCTTTTGTTTTTTTAGAGAAATTGGAAGTAGATACTGATATACTTCACAGAAGGAAAGTCTGAGAAATACCCCTGTCCTGATGACTTGCCATTTCATGGGTTATAATAATTATTCTTTAACAAGTGAATGGTTTGCTTATAGTCTTGCAGGGAGAAAGTACAATGGCTCCAATGCTGGGAACCCCAGGGCCAGGACAGAGGCCAGGAAATGGGTCGTATATCCCTGACGGAGGGCCAGGCTTACAGAAATATTTGTGGACTCACAGCAGACACTATTTTTCTGCCTAAGTAATTACAAGAATCTCTACCTCATTTCCTCCTGAACTGTTCTCTGCTCACTCTTGCTTCCCAATTTAGCTTCTATAAAATTGGGATTCGTGAGAGCATTTCTTGGAGCGGGGGAGGTCTCCATATTAGACTTGGGTTCGGAGACGTGGTTTGGTTTTGGTTGGAGGCATGTCTCTCCCCGCTCTGTCAGCGAGCTAGGTTGGAGGAAACCGAGGGAAAGTTGTTGGCAGGATGCGCGGGGTGAGCTGGAGCTGCTCGGAGCGGCCGGGGCTGTGGCGAGGCTGCGCACTTCCGCCCGGCTCTGCGCCCCCGAGGATGCCGGCGCGCCCGGCCCGGGCCGCACGTCCATTGACTTGGAGCCTCCTTTTGCTTTTTCACATTTTGAGCAGATAAAACAGAGGAAGCTGCCTGTTGAATGTTGGAGCTGACTTGGAAACGAAAGCCTCATTTTGTTCACAAGGAAAGGATTGTTTTTCGCTTGGGTCATTGCTGCCGAGACTTTTTTTTTCTTCCCCTCTCTGTAATGTTTGATACTTGAGGGAAAACAGCTGGGCTGAGCATTCTTGAATCACTGCAGAACTGAAATGGGATGCTGGGGAATATGGACTGGACTGTATGGCTGAAAAGGTCAGCTTTTTCCCTTGTCCCTCGTGGAGGAATGCAGGCTCTTTCCCCAGGCTCTCCTTGGGAACTCTTGGAAGGAGCTGGGAGAGGCGGAAGGAGGGATGGCAGACAGTCCCCACAAACGGGACCGAGGATGGCTTTTTGCATCTCTTCCGTTTTCCTGCCCTGCTGTTTTTGATTTTCGGAGAGGACTGGAACAATTCAGCAGATTCTGGGTTTGGAGAAGTAGTCGATGACCACGTTAAACAGCAAGCCCTGATGGGCCAGGCAGAGGAGAGGCTGGCCCAAGGCACAGCAGTGTTAACTGGAATTACAGGGCCTGCCTAGAGGAGCATCCTGCCCGAGCTCTCCCAGAAGGGACCGCGAATTCACTGAGACAAATGCACCCCAGGCCGGGCCAGGCCATCGGTGTGTGTGTGTGGGGGGTGCCTAGGACCTAATTCTCCACCAAATTAGACCTTAAGATGATGGTACGTGTCTCTCTATGAACCTGTTGGGCGGCTTTGTTGGTGCCCCAGGTTGAGCTGAGGAAGTGCCAGAGTTCAGACTGGCAGTGAGGCAGAGCTCCGCCCAGCAATTATCTGATTAACTTTTCCTTTGTTTCTTTGCCAGTCAAGAGAACAGTCGGAGGATGAGACCGAGGAGTCGGTGAAGTTTAAGAGGTTACACAAGCTGGTAAACTCCACTCGCAGAGTGAGAAAGAAACTCATCAGGGTGGAAGAAATGAAAAAGCCCAGCACAGAAGGTAATAAAGCAAACTCTGCCCTACTTATTCCAAAGCAAGTCATCTGGGGTCCGTCTCAGCAGAAAATATGAAAGTGGAAAAATGGGTTCTGGCTGAGGCTGGCAGAGGGGGAATTGGGGATTGCATGTGAGCAAGGCAGCACTGAGTCCCTTCCGGAATGTAGGATCCTGGCCTCCAGCATTCCCGAGGCTTAGTTATTTAAATAGTGCGAAGATGGGCAGTGGCTAGTGTATGGCAATGAAATCTTCTCAAGATGTGCTTCTGCTTTCAGTTGGACCTTATACCATTTTATATAAACTTTTATTTTAGAACATCTTCTGAGTGTGAGCCTCGGCTCCCAAAGGACTATGGGTCTCACCCAGTGAATTTAGTCCAAATTTAATATATCTCCACCTCAAACAAGCATCTAACAAACAAGGCACTTAATGTCCTTTCAGATCTGAGGGATGATTTCTTCTTCCTGTTAACGATCCCAAGTCTCAGTTCCAAAGAGGCTTTAAGGACCTCCCATTCTAAATACTTTAAGAGCCAGGTTCCTGGCCAAGCCACTCATCAGATGAAGCCATAATGTCAAAAGGGACATGAACTTGGATTTATTGTATTGAATAGTTAACCTTTGAAGTGTAATTATGACAGTTTAAATCTCAACCTTGTCTGTCTTTCTTACTGTTAGTAAAGTTCATTTGCAGCATCTTGTAAAAGTCTCCCCAAAAGTTACAAAAGAGTAAGATTTCCTGTTTGAGAAACCATTAGTGATTGAAAGAAATGCTAGATAGAATTTTTTATATTCTTTTTAAAAGCATGTGACTTGTTAAAATGTCACATTGACATTGTGGGGAAGTTCAAAATTTTAACATGTAGATTTAAAAAAATGCCATTGTAGAGGCTCTTTTGTTGTACCTAAATCAAATCGCACCTTGGAGGGAACAGAATTCCCCTTTATTTACATAGATGAGGGTTTCCTGTTGCTGTTTTTGGTGTTTTGAAATTTTTTGTTTGATGTAATTATTTATTGGTTTTAATCCTCTGGAGGAATATTGAAGGCCAGGGGGTTACTATGCGAAAGTGAAGATTGAAAGGAAAGGGGAAAGAGACCAGAGAAGCAGGGAAGGAGACACTATCTGCCTTATAGCCAGTTTCTTAGAGTTCTGTTTAATTCCAGGGTTGCATCTGGGTGTCTTTTGCGTGGTAATTCCAGGTGCGGTGCTGTTTACATTTGGCTGTTTTAATACCTGCCTGTCTGTCATGATTCCACAGAACAGAACACACAGTCTGACTTCCTCTCCCATGGCAGGTCTACTGAAATCACACACAGTGTCGTTTGGTAATATTAAGTAGGAACATATGGAATTGCCATCATTCAACCTTGGGAGCATCTCATTTTAAAACAAACCTCATGCATAGATGCCAAAATTAAATCTCATCTATCATGTATAGATTGGTGGGTCTTGTCCATAAGTGAGATAAATGGGTGAAGTACATGGTCCCGTGCCTACCACCCAGGACCCCCTTTGTATATGATAGTCATGTGTGTTGGGGCTCATAAAAGCACAGAAATATTCTCATTTGTGTGTTTATGTCAGAATCAATCAATTCAGCTATCTCTGAGAGCCATAAATGAGAAAAAGGGAAAGTGTACCAAAAGAGGTCGCTATAGGGTAAAAGGTAATAACTCTATGGACTTACAGCATTGAACTTTGATTCACCTGGGCATGAATTAGATGTCGTAGATGCAAGATGGCTTTGATGAGTTTAATCCCAAGTGGCAGTTCTGGGGTCCAGCGTCCGGGGTGCTATTGACCAGGCTTGCTGCTGTCACCAGGAGAGGCCCCAGGTGTGTGTACAGTTCAGGGCATCCGCTGCAGTCTGCCTCCAACACCACTGTGCTAGATTGGAAATTCCTCCGTGCTCTGCGTGGTGGAACTCTTCCTTGTTAGCAAGAGAGCTCATGCTGGTACACAGAGGCCACCCAGGCACCTTCTTTGCGAAGCTGGAGAGATTCATAGTCCCCACACTCCCTCCTTCCGCCCCTGGACCTTCAAAGAGTGGATCCTTTTGATTTCCGCATGCCTGTGTCAATGCTAAGTTTTCTGAATAATAACAAGCATTTCCTGAGAGCCTTCTGTGTGCCAGCCACTTTCCTAAACACTTCCGATTTTTACATGTCATCTTACAGCTCCTTGTAAATATGTCATCTTCAGAATAGTCACCAGAGGCAGACACTGATGCTGCCCTCATTTGTGAAATGAGGAAACTCAGATGGACACAAAGAGGGGAGGTAATGTACTCATGGTCACCGAGCCAGCTGGACAGAGCCCTGAAATTAAGTCTGAGCAGCCTGACTCCTCTAGATCCTGGGTGTGCTCTCTGCTCCCACCCCATCTCTCACTCCCCAGCTTTGGAGTCTTGGAAAAGCCCGGAGAGTTACAATTCATCACTCAGACTTTTGTAACTAGAGTAGTAAGTCCTTATCTGGTGCGTGGGTAACCCCAGACAATGTGAGTTGCAGGCCAGGGCAGAGACCTTTATCCGGTCATTTTTGTGTCTTTTCCCTTCCTTCATTACTCCAGTTCACCTGTAACCTGCTAATGAATCACTAGCTTTTGTACAGTGTTGTTCAGCATACAAAGTACCTTTACCTATCTCTTTTCATTTAATTTTATCCTCCAATATCCTTATAATAGATATTACTAAATAGGTAGGCCTTGGGAATTCCCTGGTGGTCCAGTGATTAGGACTTGGCACTTTCCACTGCTGTGGTCCAGGTTGAATCCCTGGTCGGGGAACTAAGATCCTGCAAGCTTCATGGCATGGCCATTAAAATAAAATAAATATAGGTAGGCATTATGACAGGTGAGGAAACAGCTGAAGTAGTTGTACATGGTGGTGGAGACAGTAGGTGGCATGGCCAGAGCTAGAATCTGTATTTTGGGCTTTAAGTCATCTCATACCCTATCTCCTTCCTGCTGTCAAAATGACCTACTCTCATCTCAGCTGAGCAAGAAGCAATTCATACCCCAGGTGATGATGAGGTTGAGCACATCTTGATTGTTGTTTTTCCAGTAAGATAGTTGTACTTTCAAGTCAGAGGTGAATGGGAGAAGTAATACCCTAAACCCCAGGGACTCCAGTACGAACTGGGATTCCAGGCCTTGGGTCTGGCAAGGATGGAAGAACCCATAGCACATGGGGACTGCCCGTAGCACAGGCTAAGGTGTCCTCTTTGGGACTGTTTGCCCTGTTTCCCTGCAAACTCTTTACCAGATGCTGACGTGCCAGAACCAGGAAGTGGAGCTACTTATGTCATGGGCATGTGTGAACCAGCTGCTTCCAAACTCATATGTGACACGGAAGTATTGGAATCTCTGATGACAACCCCAAATACAGAATCTAGAAAATTTCCAGAACTGTTCTGAGTGATAGGTCCTTAACTTCCCCAAATCCCCTTAAGACCTTAAGGACCTTTGCACACCTCCGTGGACACATGGTCTAAATGTGGAAGCCATGATCCGTTATTGGACTATTTTTAGGGAGAAGTCTACTGTCGGGCTGCCCCTGTCCCTAGGCTGTGTCTTTCAACCCCGTCACTTCACCCCTGGAAGTGAAGGGTAGATTGTATCTGGAAGAGGTTGCCATATTTTACTTCCAACAACATATTAGTCAGGTGTCCTGAGGAGGGAGCAGGAAGCATTCTAATCTAGCCAGTGTCCATCAGAACCAGGGCCCTGGGTTTTAAACTTCCTTGAAAGATCCAAGAGTAATTCTCCAGTGAATATATTTATGCTGTAGATTATGGAGAACTTTGAACCGGACATAGTTTTGAGTCTCTCCCCACCACTATCTCCTTGACCTCAAAGTCAGTCTTGGGCTGTATTTAATAGCAGCCGTGCTTTTTTTCTCTTTATATTTGTAACTGTAATTCCCATCAGTTAATTTAAGAAACTTTTGGAACTTTAAAGGCCTGTTACCAGTCGCTCATCTTTCCCCTCCTCTGGAGAGAGCTGTCCTTTTCCTTTATCACTGACATTTAGCCACACACTGGCACCCTAGTCCCAGCTGGTATATTTAGTGCCATCCTTCTGTTCCAAGGAACTTGGTATTTTTTCCTCTTCACAGTTCAGCTGGCAGGAAGCCTCAGTGCTCAAAAGTTTCCTTATATCGATAATTAAAGGGACAAGAGCCAGTTAGGATCACTACACCCAGAGTTTGACCTATTTCTTTTCTCACATCTGTTCACATAACACATGCAGAAAAGAACTCAGTTTTCCTGCCAGCAAGTCCAAACCTTTCCACTGGGCTCTGAAAGGCTTGGCTGGATACCTGGTTCCAGTGAAGGCTTCCAGAGCTGGAATCCTTGAGATGAAATGGAACACTCCATGAGGCTGCCTGCGTGTCCAGGCCCTTAAACGCCCTTGCCGCTTTGTAGCAGGGCCTGCGTCGATGGGAATGCCTGGCTTGGATCATCCCGTTCCCCAGCTTTTAGTGTTCAGCCTGTCAAGCGGGGACCATTTGTCAGTTGCCTTTGCAGTCTACGACCCTTTATGGTGCTTCTTCACCCTGACTTCTCCCTTGGTGATTTAATTACTTAAACGGCACGTGTACCAATAAAAAAAATCACTGTCAGCCACATGGCACTCATCACACTCTTGACTGTAAAAAGCCAACCAGATCAACAGGAGCACCTTTCAGAAGGGAGAACGATTCCGATTCTTAGCTTCCGAGGACTGCCCTGACAAACTGGGGAGGATAATGATCATTAAATGCTAAGGAATATTGTGTTATGGATGGGCTTAGAGTTTCCAAGTGGTATTTTTAATAGGTCTGTAAAGGTGTCTGGTCTACAAAGACACTGAGAGGAGGAGGAGGAGAAAACACATCTGAAACCTTTTAACATGAAGCTTGCATGAAACCATTTATTTGCTCAGTTTATTTTCTTTTTTATCTGCATTTATGTAAGTGGGAACCAGGTTTATGGGAGGTAAGTGGTTATGGAAGGGGGTTGTACTGGCTGTGCTGGCTGGATGGACTAGCAGCTTTTTTGCGGGGGTTGGGGGATCTAAAGACAAGTCTGTGAAAGAATGCAAGGGTGTGTTGACAGGAGCCCCTGACCGTGTGTGTGTGTGTTTCCCTCCAGGCGGGGAGGAACAGGTGTTTGAGAATTCCCCAGTCCCAGATGAAAGGTCCGCCCTGTACTCCGGTGTGCACAAGAAGCCCTTTTTCTTTGATGCTTCTCCTGAGAAACCCCCAGAAGATGACTCAGACTCTCTCACGACGTCTCCATCATCCAGTAGCCTGGACACCTGGGGTGCCGGCCGCAAACTGGTCAAAACCTTCAGCAAAGGAGACAGCCGGGGCCTCATCAAGCCCGCCAAGAAGATGGGGACATTCTTCTCGTACCCGGAAGACGACAAGGCCCAGAAGGTGTCCCGCTCCCTCACCGAGGGGGAGATGAAGAAGGGGCTCGGGTCCCTGAGCCACGGGGTAAGTACCGATGGTCTCTGCCTCTATGACAGCCACCGGCGGCGACACCACCTCCTGGCGTCCCTGGAGGAGGTGCAGAGTGTCCGGAAGCAGATCCGCTTGAAGAAGACGGACGCTAACCACTCGTGTTCCAGAGCGTTCCTCTGCCAGCGCCTCTCCAGGAAGGGCGTCCACAGCGCCACCTGCGACCTGCAGCTGCTCCGGCAGAAACCCAAAGCGGCCGGGGGCTGCGGCGGCCCCGCGCGAAGGGCGCGCGGGCGCCCCGCGGTCAGCGAGTTCAACGTCACCTACGTGGTGGAGCGCAGCCTCTATAGCCACCTGAACCTGACCCAGCTCGTGCGTCCTGCCTCGGACAGGACCCTGAGCAAGGCCGAGAAGCAGGACCTGAGGCGGTGCTTGCTGGAGGAGGAGGAGGAGGCCAAGAGGAAGTGGGCCGCCACGGTGGACCGCTGTACTAAGAGGGTTCTCTTGAGAATCCACCAGAAGTCCGTGAGTCACCCAGACGGTCACGGGGACGGCCTTGTCATTTCTGTGACGTTCAGTCAAGCGTTATGGCCTCTCTTGCCGGGAGCCTGGCTCCCTCCCCCTCGCCTCCTGGTCCCTTGCTCCATCACCTCCATTCCTAACCCCACTTCTCTTCAAGGAATGCCTCCTCCCTTCTTTCTCATCTGCCCTCTTGCCCGCTGAAGCTGTTGGATTTTTAATGCAAGTCGCTCAGTCGTGCCCGACTCTTTGCGACCCCATGGGCTGACGATACAGTCCGTGGGATCCTCCAGGCCGGAATACGGGAGTGGATGGCCGTTCTCTTCTCCAGGGGAATCTTCCCAACCCAGGGATCGAACCCCGGTCTCCCGCATTGCAGGCGATTCTTTGCCGTCTGAGCCATCAGGGAAGCCTTAAAACTAAACATTGAAACTGATTCAGAGAAGGGCTCAGAGTACAGGGTGGGGCTCTGCCTTCTAGAAGTGGCTGCCTTGAGCCCCTGCCATCCTGCCACTTGACCTCAAGAAGCTGATTTAAAACAGAAGGAAGTTTTGCCCTCCAGGAGGTGTCTCTTCTCCAGTTAATTAGAACAGTAAGAACTAGCTCACAGTAGACTGGCATCACCATTTTCACCAATTTAAAAAACGTTGTGAAATACATTTATGTCTGGGGGACAAAGGCAAAGTTCTCCAATCTAAAGGAAAGAAAAATTAGAACTCTTTTGTTTTACTTAAGTATATTCGATGTGCTTATCTTTTTAAACAAAAGGGTCAGCATTTGGAAATGTCTTCCGCTGCCCCATAGATTCTTCTGCACCTAGCAAGGAATAATAAAGTACTGACTTTCAAATAAGAAAACAGTCTTCAATTTCATTACTGGATTGTTAGAGACCTGGTGAAATTTATTTTTAGGGCAAGACTTATATTGAACTGGAGAATATAAGTATTTCCCCATGGAAATTCCTGCTCAACTTTTTGTTTGCACAAGGGCCTGTAAAAAATGGCACAGGATGAGGCTGAACTGTGGGCTTGTGGCCCCCGGCGCCCCACTTAATCCACTTGGGGCTGCTGGCTTGTCCCCTCTCAAAGGTCTGAAGGAGTAGACTATATTGCTGCCTCCCATGGTGGCTTCGCCCAGAGTTCTTGACATTTGTAAGATGTACTTCCCAGGGTGGTTACTGTAATCTAAATTCATTCAATGAAGTTCTGCTTTTGTGGGGAGTGCCATCCTTATAGAATGCTTACATCCATACCAGCCCTTAGGTCTTCCAAATATCCCCATGTGTTGACTTTCTTGCTAGGTCTTACTTTCCATTTTTTTCACCTTCTTATAAATCTTGCAACACTTATAATTTTATCAGTAACAGCTTTTGTTCTGGTTCTTTGTCTTGGCAGCAGTTGCGGTTGATTTTGTTTTTGTTGTAAAGTAATAGTTCTTTGTTACTATTTCTTGTTATCACCCCTTCAGTTCTGACCGACAGATCTTTTGGAAAATACTTGTGGCCGCCCAGTTTTGGTATAATTTGTTTGGGTTTTGTTTTTTGGTTGGTTTTTTTTTTTTTTTTTACCTTCAGGGGTGTTCTACCTAGTTTATTTGCCTCTGTACCTTGACAGATCGGATCCACTTCTCTGTGAATTGATGGCTCACCCCTGTGAGTTTAAATCACGTAATAAGGAGGAGTTTTCCAATTGAGTGACTTGAGTTGCTCATATATCCCTTATATTATTTATATTGTTTGTTGATGATACAACTTCATCAGAACCTTCTGTCTAGAAGTTGTATTTCTAAGATTGGTGCCATTGGTGGGCCAGTGATTAATTCTTCATCGACACTGAGTATGGGCAGTTGCACAAGCTTGTTTTCATGTATTGACTCCGCCGCTTGTAAAAGTGGCACTCTGTAACCTCTGTCCCCAGCATCAACCTGATACTGGGTATTTTTTGAATACTGTGAGCTTGAGGCAGTACTGCACAGTTTTAACACTCGCTGAAATATATGTTCAGTGCTAAATTAGAAATTTGAACATACTGTTTCTTGTAGTTGTACAGTCAAGAAAACAAAATTTAATTATTCAGAGAACATAGGGAAGTATTAGTGTTTTTGTTTTTTCTGTTGTTTGTGGCCACGCTGTGTGGCATATGGAGTCTTAGTTCCCCAACCTGGGATCAAACCCATGCCCCCTGCAGTAGAAGCGCAGGCTTTAACCCCTATTGTTAAATATTTTAACAACAGAAGAAGGGTTTTCATTTTTGTTTTTAAGAGGTTAAGATAATTTCTTTGCTTGGTTCACTTAAGTCTTTTCCATTCTTCTTGTCATATCTCTCTTTGATTTTATTCAAAAGTATACTTTCCTTTACTCTTCAACCTTGATCTTTTTGTCTTTCAAAATATGCCATATTTGCTTGATGAAACCTCAGGGAAATGACAATGCTTTGTACTCACTGGAAACGGTCATTTGTCTTGCTTTTTATTTGGTCATCCAATTTTGTTTGGGGGAACAGACATGCATGACATTTTGGAATTTTGTCCATTTAAAAAAAAATCCAACCTCCCCCCAAAACATGTTTTCAACTGCATGACCATTCCATTGACTGGCTCTCCTCATCCACAAGCATCTGTCTAAAATTTTCTTGTAATTTCTGTACAGGAGATGTTTGAACTTGAAAAACTTCATGTAAGCTTTATTTATGTAGACCACTGAAGTAAAAGATTGGTTTACTTTCTTTTACTCTTCTGTTTTCTCTGTTGAAAGAGTGATGCTTCAAGAACTACTTGATATAATAGAAAAAGTTATAGATGAGTTCAAGCAGTGTTGTTATATTTGGTTCATCCTTCATACAGAAGAATCAGTTCCAAATATCTTAGCCTATCACTGGGAGAAGTTTTAGTTGGCAGTTAAGAAAACCAGTCCACTCTTTCCTCTAAACTTCTTATTTTAGGAAAAAATGCATGCAGCAGGCATATGAAGACATAAATAAGCTTCTAATTTATTGCAGTTATAGTTTCCACATAAATTCTTTGTCAGTTATTTCATGTGCATCAGAAATAACATGCTGGGCTCAGTGGTGTAGTCAGCATTGGAATTCAAAGCAGGGGAGCATGAGAAACATAAAATGATGAGGCATCTGGACGCCATACTGTGTCTGTGGAGCCCTGAGTCACAGGAAAGCGACTGGAATAAAATGACTGCCTTTGCAGAAATGAGAAAATGCATTTGGCACTATACGCTGGGAAGGGAAAGTTAAAGTTAAAAATCAGCCTTGAGAGATGGTCATGACATTGCTCGCAGATGAGGGGATTTGGTGGTGATGTTGTTTACAGAGATACTGTCTCTTTTTATAGAACAGATACAGGTCCAAGTAAGTTGACTGTAAGGGAAATCACATTGTCCATTGATATTCATATAAAATGAAAGTAATGTCTATTGGAAGTCGTGTCCATGGTAGACCATTTAAAATAGCAGCACAGCTTTGACGAAGGAGAACAGTTATGTGATACCCTGGATGTTGGTTACCCTGAAATGCCTCCTGTAGCACTCTCTTCTCCCGGCCTTTGTTTCTGTCATACCAGCTGTTGCTCATTTTTGGGTCCATTCTTAAGATTGCTATGGTTTTACAGTTGAAGATTGCAGAATATAAGGCCCAGAACTAAGCTCTAGTTCTTCACTCGCATATTTAGAATGTTGACTAAACCTCGACTTCAGTACAACAGTTGCCAGGACAAGCTACCATGTTCTCAGCGTGGTGTTGGTGGTCGGTGGTTTAGTCATTCAGTCGTGTCCAACTCTTTGAGAGCCCATGTACTGTAGCCCACCAGGCTTTTCTGTCCATGGGATTCTCTAGACAAGAATACTGGAGGGAGTTGCCATTTCCTTCTCCAGGGATGCTGGAGAATCTCTTCCCAAACCAGGGATCAAACCCCTGTCTTCTGCATTGCAGGCAGATTCTTTACTGCTGAGACACTAGGGAGCATCTGCTTTGTGCCAGACAGTGTGCTAAACGTCTCAAATGTAGGGTATAGACAGTATTTTACCAATGGAAAAACCACAGCTCAGACAGTTTAAGTACTTTACCTGTGGGTCCCACAACAAGTTAAGTGGTAGAACCAGTATTTGGATCCGTATCTTTGTGATTCTAAAAACCTAGGCATTTTCCTTCCTGGATGTTCCCACTTTCTCAGTTCAGTTAATATATACCTGAAAGTGAAAGTTGCTCAGTCGTGTCTGACTCTTTGCAACCCCGTGGACTATACAGTCCATGGAATTCTCCAGGCCAGACTACTGGAGTGGGTAGCCTATCCCTTCTCCAGCGAATCTTCCCCACCCAGGAATTGAACTGGGGTCTCCTACATTGCAAGCAGATTCTTTACCAAATGAGCTATCAGGGAAGCTGCAGAATATACCTGAGGTGCATTTATTTTCAATAAGCAATGTTTATAGTATACGTTGTGCTTTTCTGTTCATTTCTTCCATTTAATAGCTGTTAATTAGAGTTCTCTGAGAAATAAGTAATATAAAATATTGGCACCCAAATCTGTCATTCAGATTTTATTACCAATTGCTTTAGAAGATAATAGATTGTAACAAAAATTCATATGCTTTGAGTTTCTCCTTTTGTTAAAGACTTGGGAGTTGAAGGGGGTGGGAATGGGGACACTTTTGCTAGAAAAGCAACAGAGAATGCAAAATTCTAGAAATATAAAAGCACTGAAACATAAGCAGTTCCATAAAGTTTGAAACCAACCAGAAGGACAGTAAAGATTTCATTCTTTATAACATCAGTGGTTTTCCTGTTGAAATTAAAGAAGTGTGGTCAAAGACAGTCACAGAATCAGTCTTTTTCTTTCTGGGCAAATGTGATATCTTTACTTCAGAGACTCTGAGGAAAGAGTCATAAGTGATTAAGTTGGGCAGTTAGATGGGAGAGTTATCAGCATTTTTGGCTAGGTCAGGAAAGAAATGAATGAGTAATCCTCTGGGCCTGATTGGACTTTACTTATAAACATAACCTTTTCCTCCATCTGAGTGATTTAAAGCTAAACAAAACAAGAGTCTGTTAGAAAGGCCTGCTTTCAGTGGACTTCAGATCTGGGTTTCCAAGACTGCTTTGAGCACATGGGTTTTCTAATGCATGTTCCCTCGTTATTATTCCTGTAGCCAATATTAAGGGGAGAAGAAGGGAAATTCTGTGACTAAGAGACAGGGCATCTTAGAGCACTTAACATATATATAGTATTTTTGCATTGTGTGTGTATATATATATATATATATATTTTTTTTTTTAACCAGTTGGTTTTTGCATGTGAAGGGGACTCTGAACCTGTGGTACAGGCATAGTTCCAGTGGCTCGTGGAAGGGCAAAATGAGTGATGACGTCTCCTTATAACATGAACCATGTGTTTTTTTTCATCATTTCTCTTTCCTTACTCTCATCCTGTAACACGTTTGTGATCCAGTGACATT
The DNA here is from genome assembly GCF_910594005.1 of Cervus elaphus. Lineage (NCBI taxonomy): Eukaryota > Metazoa > Chordata > Mammalia > Artiodactyla > Cervidae > Cervus > Cervus elaphus. The sequence continues at coordinate 31,965,721 of NC_057840.1, forward strand.
CTGCAAACGGGACGTGTGTTGGGTCGGTACACTGTTGGCTGACCTAAACATAACTGGATTTCTGTCCTGCCTTCTCCTTTCCACAGAGAACCTGCAGTTTTGGAGGATTTGACTTGACAAATCGTTCTCTGCACATTGGCAGTAATAATTCGGACCCAATGGTGAGTATACATCAGAAGGGAGGGAAAAGGTTTGGATTCAAGTGATGTGGTGGACACAGTTTCACATTTAGTATTTTTGAGAATCGATACTAGGTAACCATCCTCTGGGGATCCTAAATCACGTTTGGAGAGAAGCCTTGTTTCACCATCTTAAAGACTCTTTTTGGTTTCATACGGAATGAAAGATGACCATCTCTCTCTCTGCAGCAGTGTCATTTCTTTAATGTCTTGGTTCCCAGGTTTCTTCAAGTCACAAGTCCAGAGGAGTTTGGTTTCTGCAGTCTTAGCCATTGGTGCTCGCATGCTTTCTGTTCACAATAGTTGCACGTGTATGTAACTGTTACACGTGGATAGTGCCACAGGAGAGAGCCCTGTGATTTGGGTTCCAAGGGTATGAGCCAGCATTTCTAAAAACCAGCCTTATCATAGGCCATGTGCGTAGCTCTGCGCTAAGCTTAGGACTTCCTGATCTGGAGTGTCCTGAAATGAACCCAGTCCCCTTGGGGCCAAAGCAAACCAGACTCCTCTGAGCCAAGGTTACTGCCGTTTCAGACTTGTCTCTGAATCACAGTCTGGGGTCAGGCCCCCACTGTGGTGTACAGGTTTTCCTTCAACTTTCCTTTCTGAGATTCCCAAGGATGTCAGTGAGTTTTCCATATGGTTTTGTTTTCCCCTTGTGCATTTTATCGTGAAGCTGTGAAATCAGGATTCTGTGCTTTATATTCGTTATGATCATGTGTCAGCTAAAGCACCCATCTATGATATTTTTGTAGTGTCTGAGAATTTCCTGGGAGAATACAATTATTTTATTTGGATATCAAATTTTATTGATTCATATACCAATAATTTTATCTGGTCAATCTTTTAAAAAATAAAAGTATAATTTCTTTTTTATTTCTCCAAGGGAAAGTCTCCCCACCACCCCCCCGCACCCCCAAGGTAAAATAGAATGAGAAGTGACTGCAATTGCACTTGTTCAGGGAAAAATAAATTTACACATGGTTAGGAGGTGACCACACGAAATGCTTCAATGATATAAGTCTGATCAGGTGATGGACTTGTAATGATTGAGATTTGCCATTTTGTTCTTACCACTTTCTTGGGTGACTCAGTAGTAGTATCCTTTTTTTCTTCCCCATGCTGGGATTCAGCGAACACTGGTTCATCTAAATCATTCTTTATTGGTGAAACACAGTCCCCTTGGGTATTTAAACTGGTGGGAAAAAAATGCAGCAGAAGGAGAATATATCATACTAAGTTTAAATAAAACTAACTCATATTCCACTTTAAACAAATAAACATAAGCCAGTTAGTCAGTAGCTTTAATTTTTAATCATAAAGAAAAATAATATAGCACTGAGTTAACATAAGAAAAATGTGGAGATCCTGGGGCATGTCAACATTTTGCTGAGAGGTAGGACATTCATGGTTTGGATAATAAAACCTGTTTTGGAGGCTTCATTTTCTGTGATTAAAGGTACTTAATAAATTTTGTTTTGCAGGGTAAAGAAGGCGATTTTGTATATAAAGAAGTAATCAAATCACCCACTGCCTCCCGAATCTCTCTTGGAAAAAAGGTGAAATCCGTGAAAGAGACAATGAGGAAGAGAATGTCTAAAAAATATAGCAGCTCTGTCTCTGAGCAGGTATGTGACAGTCAAGCAAATACCCTCTTGCTTCTTTTGCAGAACAAGAAAAGCTGGGGATGGTCTGTCTTGAGATTTTCAGTGGTGCTAAATACATTCATTGGCATTAACCAGGCTCCAGGACCATGCCTAATTTGTGCAGACAAACAGTGGATTCAGCAAATATTTATTAAGCACTTAGGTTCATCCGAGCACCAGCTTGGTGCTGGGAATACAAATTAGGTCCTGTATTCTATGTATGGATGAGCGAAAGAGACAGATATGTAAAGAAATGATTATTCTGTAGTAAAAATAAGCACTAAAATTTAGAAAACAAAGGAAGGATTTTATTTTCTAAAATATCCCTTTCTTTAAAATGGACGTCACCAGAATCAAACCTTAAAGAGATCCTCTAATTTTCTTATGACGCTGACTTTTCAAATAAATGTAGTTTAAGTTGTTCTTTGGAGGACATAGCAAGTCTGAGAAATAAACTGAGAAAGTGTTTCCTGGCTGCAGGACTTACATAATAATTGTGTTTCTGCAGGGGTGTGTGTGTGTTCACTAAATAGCTTTATCTGCAAACATTAAAGATATCACAGAATTGACATCGCCTGCTCCCCCAGATCTATAATTTCATCACTAGGAACATGACCTTTTTATGGGTGGAAGGAATAAAGACCCTTGGAAAGCTGGGCCTGAGATAATTCTGACCATTAAATTTTCAAAACACTCTCCTCTGACACCTTTATAGTGTTTTTTCTGTAGTCTGTTGAAGTCCGCCTGTGTGAGCTGGTTGTCTAACTTGAAATACGTAGGTAATGCCGCTTTAGCTATGAAATGAAACAGACATTTTTTGCTCAGCTGCTGCCCTCTAGTGGACGTGGTGAGCTAAAACCCGTGTCTGAATCACTCAGCACCAGCTAGCCCAGCCTCTTGCACCGTTCTTCAAACAAAGCCTGCACATCTTCCGTTTATTACAGTGGTTCTCATGGGGGTGGTGATTTTGCTCCCCCCGCCAACCCCAGAGCATCGGCTGGGGACAGTTTTGCAATGGGTTAGGGTGGAGTGGTGTGGAGGATGCATCTTGCAATGCGCAGGACAGGCCCCTGTGACAAAGAATTAACCGTGCAAAATACCGCGAGTGCCCAGGTTGAGAAACTGTGGCTTGTTATACCTACAGGGGATGTCTGGCTGCCTCCAGACTCCCTGAAAGTTCTCCTTATTCTTTTCATTTCTTGTCCCTGTGGATGTGGGAGTGATGGAAAGTCTATGTTTCTACCCAGCAATGAGGCAGACTGCACATTGCTTCTATGAGACTGACTACATGCCAATGAAAGCATGAATTTAAAGCACTTATTATTTAGTTGATATTTTTCCCCCAGATTGAAATATCTGCTAAAAGCTCTTGTAAACATATTCCTGGGTTTTTTTGTTTTTTGTTTTGCTTTGTGGATCATTAGCATATAGCTTTCATGTAATTTTGAGCATTTCTCTGTAATTTTACTGCTATATAGATGCCTGTATTTTTATTTTCCTGTTTATTTAGAACAGTCATTTCACATAAGCAAAAAAAAAAGGACTCATTATAGTGCTTTTTGGAGAAAGGAAATTAACATTGTAAGGCTTAAAAAAACATCTTTTTAGTAAATATATCAACTCTTCTGGTAAGGATTTTTGTCTGCTCTGTTCCCGCTATATGCCCAGCATCTGAAATAGTACCTGTGGTATTCAGTAAATGTGATGACTAAATTAATAATTTTTAAAAGCCTTGTGAACATACACTATCAGAGATGTATTTTTCATAGTGCTGTTTTTCAAAATGTGAGATTTTTTTCCAGAAGAATTTTTAGAAGATTTTAATTGGGTAGGTGGTTTATTTTATGATTCAGAAAAGAAGAATGAAAACCAACCTCCTCAGGAATTCATCCTTTGCAGCTTCAGTAACTTCCTAATAATGCACCTCTCTTTATTGTTGTTGCTGAGGTTGTTTGCTCACTTTTCTTAAATGGAAAGCAGAAGTGTGTTTTGGATCAGAAGTTGCCCTTTTGATTGTCCTTAAAAGTTTTCAGGGCCCCGCAGAATCTCTCAGAGTCCTTCTGATGATTCAGCACTATGCAAATAACAGGTTTCGTTTAGATGGTTTTGTGCTCACGTGGCTGTGTAGTATGACAGAGAGTGTTCTGTTTGGGCAAGTAAACTGTTCTGACTGCAGACTGTTAAAAATATGATAGGGTCTGTCTATATAGCACCTCAAATCAAATGAGCATGTTACAGTTACATGTGCAGATGAGGGCCTGCCAAATTAATGGATACCGAGCCACCCCAAAAGTGAGAAGCTCTGCTCAGTCACTGCCGTCAGCATCCGGATCTGAAAGAGGCTTGACGGCTTTTTACTACAACAAACTAATAGAAGTCAATGAAGCTAAACCCGTAGGGTGACTTATGGAAGCTGTATTATAGACAGAAAAATGGTATGTTTGAGGTACGGTTGACCTTTGAACAACACAGGTTTGAACTGCACAGGTCAGCTCACGGGTGGATTTTTCTCAGTAGTAAACACTATAGTACTATACAACCTGTGGTTGTTTGAATCCACAAATGTGGAAATACAGATAAAGAGAGCTGACTGCAAGTTGGGTCAGCACCCCTAAGTCCTATGTTGTTCAAGGGTCAACTGTGTATCTGGGTCCTAAGTGGGTATTTTATTAACTAATTTCAGTAATATGTGTAAATAGAAATATAAAAATCTGGTCTCTTTTTTTAAAAACAAAAACAAGGAATACACTTTTTTTTTAGTGTAGAAATTTCCCTTCAAATAGAAAAAAAGATAAAATATTTTCTGATAGTACTTCTGGATACTACATCACTAGTGGATTGTATTTGATCTACATTTGAGGTCCAGCTTTGTGGCTTAGTTGGTAAAAAAAAAAATGCCTGTGATGTGGGATATCCAGGTTCGATCCCTGGGTCAAGAAGATCCCCTAGAGAAGGGAATGGCCACCCACTCCAGTATTCTTGCCTGGAGAATTCCGTGGACAGAGGAGCCTGGTGGGCTGCAGTCCATGGTGTTGCAAAGAGCTGGACATGACTGAGCTATATAACACTTTATTACTGAACCAGGGAGTATGCAAAGAGTCTCTAAGTCTTTAACGAAATGTTTTGTCTCCAAGGTAGAGTTTTTTTTCAAGAACATCTATTTGAGCGTGGAAAATACTTTTTGAGTGCTTAATTAATAGTTACGGGAGCTCCAACTTGAAGAGGAAGCAGGATATCGATGAAAAAGAAGGTGTATTTTGGGTAAAGCATCAGACATGCGTATAAAGATGAATTCGATTGATTTCGTTGCCAAACAGCTGTGCATTACAAAAAGATACCCATCCCCTCTGACAAAATGTAATTTTGTCGAAACTCATTTCAGGATTCAGGCCTTGATGGGATGCCAGGCTCCCCTCCGTCCTCTCAACCTGACAGCGAACACATGGACAAGCCCAAGCTCAAAGCCGGAGGTTCTGTGGAGAGTCTGCGGAGTTCTCTGAGCGGTCAAAGCTCGATGAGTACGTCCAGTTTGCAGTCGTAGATGATTTCCTTGGAGTCTAAGTCAGACTTTTGCTGAGTGTCAGGTTCAGGCAATTTAAAGATAAATAAGACCAAGTTCTTAGCCTTAGGGTGCTGTTACAGAGACAGACCTGAAAAATACCTGGCCCTAGAGTCCTATTTGTTTAGTAGCCGATGTCTAGCAGTAGCATAAACAGGAGGGTAATGATTTTGGTTGCAGGGGAGAGAGAGAAAGCATGTTAGCGGAAGATATGGAGACCGAAGGGAGGAAGCCAAGGGGGAAACAGTGATGGCAATGACCAGCAGAATAAAGGGAGATGACCAGGGTTCTGCAGGGCACACGTTGCTTTCCTGACCTCTGGGCTCATGTTCCACCTGCAGTAGCAACCAGCGATCTTCTGACCACTTTTTGTCTTAGAGATTTTGGTAGACATTTCTCATCAGTTCATTGCCCTCTGCCATGGTCTTTGTCATGGTGAATCCAGTCCCTTTATTATCATGTTAGTGGGGGTTTAGTAAAAGAGAAGACAAATACTTCTCTCCAATCAGCAATCTTTAATCAAAAAAATGTTTTAGTGCAGAATTCAGCACACTAATGTGACATTCTTTTTCCCTGATGCATTTGGTGTAGTGGGACATCCCTATAATTCTCTTGTGGTTTGACAAAGAAAGCTAATGTCTTCTTAACTTTTATGAATACAAAATGTTGATTAAAACTTTATTAGTAATCTTAGTTTTAGTCAACTAAGAATCAGGGGGAAAAAAAGAAGATGAGAGGAGAATGACAAATGTCCCTGAAACAAACACTGTTCAACCACTCCTTACCCAGTGGTGGTGTTGGCTGAGCGTTATGGGGGAAGAGACCAAATTTAAACCCATGACTTAAAAAGCATTTGGCTTTGGGCAAGTTACTTGACCTCTTTGAGCTTCTCATCTGTAACATGGGGTCAAAACAGTATGCCTGACAAATGGGAGGCTATGAGGGTTAAAGTTGGTGTCCTCTATCAGAGAGTTTCCATGTCACCTGGCTTCCCTGGTCATAAAGATAACTTGCTGGAGTCCCCTCTCCAATTAGGGGCTCAATTAGGGAGAACACTCAGAAAACGCAGACCGTCCCCTGGCCTCTGCTCAGGTCCCTACGTGGCTGTGGCTCATGACTGCCTCCTCTGGCCCCTACCTTCCAAGTCTAAGATGCTTTCAGAGTCGCCAGCTTGGCTGTGAGGGAAATCTGCATTGACCCAAGTTCTGCGTATTTTCCGTGCAGGTGGTCAGACAGTGAGCACCACCGATTCCTCGACCAGCAATAGGGAGAGTGTCAAGTCGGAAGATGGTGATGACGAGGAGCCCCCGTACCGGGGCCCGTTCTGCGGGCGCGCCAGGGTGCACACCGACTTCACACCCAGCCCCTATGACACGGACTCGCTCAAGCTCAAGGTGTGTGTTTCCTTGACCTCAGAGCGGTCACCCCGGGTGCCTTGTGGCTTTAGGAGCTGTTCTTGTCTCCTTGGTGTTGAATGCTGGGCTCTTGTGGTGCAGACTGGTCAGCGCATCTGCTCCTTTGATAAATTGGTCTCTTCTGCAGTGAAAACTAGAGAACCAGCCAGCCTTTGGGGATAGAGGCAGGTCTCGTGTTAATTCTGTCTTATCACCACGCTGGCCCTGTCCTCTGACCCCAGCTTCCCTCTAGAATTCCCACTGCCCTTCCCTCCCAGTCTCAGTGCTTTGGCCAACTGAAAGGACACGACTGAGTTCTCTTATGTGATCAGTGACATCCTTACAGAGCAGATGGGATTTCACAAAATGTATGAAGCGAGTATAGACCAGGGGTTGCCACTGACCTCTGATTGGTGGGAATTTTTTCTCCAAGAAATAGGAGCTCTCTGGGTAAGGGCACGGTATTCAGAGAGCCAGATGTCCACCCACCCATGAGCCCTGGTGGATACCTTGAGCCACCATCCTCTGGGGCAGGATGGTGGAGGGGATGGGATCTTGGGCCTCTGTGGGATCCTGCACAATCAGGAGTTCTCTCTGTGGTCTCTGCCAGACTCCTAGTCACATCAGGTGACTTGTGGAGCCCTGATTCTAGGCTTCATGGTGTCTTCACATCACATGATTGGCACTTCTGATGGATTGATGGTTCATGCTTGGAAATGTACCTAATGGAAAGATCCTTCTTCCCTGGGCCACAGAAAGGAGACATCATTGATATAATCAGCAAACCCCCCATGGGCACCTGGATGGGCCTGCTGAACAACAAGGTGGGCACGTTCAAATTCATCTACGTGGACGTGCTCAACGAGGAAGAGGAGAAGCCCAAACGTGCCACCAGGAGGAGGAGGAAAGGGAGACCCCCCCAGCCCAAGTCGGTGGAGGACCTCCTGGATCGGATCAACCTCAAAGTCAGTTCCGTCCTGTTCTGGCCCCCAACCCCACATTACCTTCTCCTAAACTAAGCAAGCAAGGGATCTGTGTCGTCCCAGAAGGACAGCCCATGTCCATGATGAGTACCATCATCCTATAGAAGTAGTATTACCAGCACCATAACACTATCCTTGACCTCCCTTGAGGGTGATAGTGTAAACTCCAGGTTGAAATTACCTCCTAGTCCAAAGAGCAACTTTCAAAGAGCTGTGAGCTTCAAGCCACTACCAGGAAAGGCAGTAAGCACAAGCTCCTAGCATCCTGATTGGCCTCACAGAGGTCTTGAGGATTGTCCCTGCCCACCCCCCCACCCCCCACCATTACTCCCAGCATCTAGTAGGGCGGGTCTACATGGTGTGACCTGTTTCCTCCTTGCAAAGCTATCTTGCTCTTGGGGAAGTCACAGGTCTCTCTGAACTGGATTTCAGTGGCTCCAGATGAAAGAGGTGTCTCCTCCACAGCACGCTGGGTGGCATTGCAGGCATTAGTTCACAGCAAGGGCACAATTAAAATGCAGGCCAGTGGAGTCCATCTCAGCTTTGAGTGTCCACCTTCTTAACCCATGGTTAGTGAAGTGCCCCGCTTGCCCACTGAGCTGTAGAACTGGGGGGTACAGACTGTTAGAAAGATACTCATTAATTTTTGAATTAGCATAAAAGTGACTATGGAAAAAGAGTTTAGGGGTTTGAGACTGGTTGTTGGTCGTGGGCCACGTGGCCAAGCTGCTGACTCTCCTCTGTCTTGTGTCCCTCCCAGGAGCACATGCCCACTTTCCTGTTCAATGGCTATGAAGATCTGGACACCTTTAAGCTCCTGGAGGAGGAGGACTTGGACGAGTTAAATATCAGGGACCCAGAGCACAGAGCTGTTCTCTTGACGGCAGTGGAGCTGTTACAGGAATATGACAGTAAGTCCCTCACAGCACAGACGTCTTCAGTGAGATCCATCCCATTCTCAGGCCACCAGGAGGCATCCCATAAGCTGCTAACATGTGTGTAGGTCCCCGGAGTCCCTCATTTGATCTTGCTCTTTCCAAAATGTGGAAGTGTTAGTCACTGAGTCATGTCCAACTCTTTGTGACCCCATAGACTGTAGCCCGCCGGGCTCCTCTGTCTGTGGAATGTTCCAGGCAAGAATACAGGAGTGGGTTGCCATTTTCTTCTCCAGGGGATCTTCCTGACCCAGGGATCAAGCCCAAGGTCTCCTGCATTGCAAGTTGATTCCTTACCATCTGAGCCACCAGGGAAACCTTACTCTTTCCAAAGCCAAGGTCAATTTTGTATTATGTCAAACAGCACAAAGACATAGATCCCCAATGCCAATGCAGGAGCAAAAGAAAACCTGACTACCCAGTACTTTTTCACTGAGAACTGAATTGTAATTTTCTTTCTTTTTTTGGACATTTTTTTTTCTTAAGACACATAGTTCATGCCACCTTGGGGGTTGGTGGGATATACAGCCTTTAGGAGGTCGTTAAGATACCCAGGTGCAAATGTGACTGCCAAACTTGGGGTATCCTGTCCTGCCAAGGGTTAATTACTTCTCAAAGCACATGAGGAGTTGTTTTCTGATTGAATGAGTTAGTTAATGGATAAATGAAATTCATCAGCTTGCATTAAAGAAGCAGGGAATCATCTCGAGTGAATATGTAGAGCAGAGAATTCCATATTGTGATTTCTCAGCCAAAATGATAGCTCATTTTTACAGCCCATGAACAGAATTCAGTGAGCTCACAGCTTTTATGTAGTCTATTTGAATACACTGTATCCTTTGCTCCATTAACCCAGTCTTATCTTGCTCTTTATTCTTCAGTCTGATATCAAAAATATTCCCGAGATTATTCATCATGAAGGGGGAAGCATCCTTTCCAGTGATTGAATTCAAATGTATTTTCTTTCGTATGCTCTGCTTCAGGGATATCAGTAGCTAATAGCATTTCCATTGCTAAAAGACACACCAAACCCATGGTTAATGGTGGGAAAAAAATTGTGCATTACTGAATGTACCAGGCTCAAGAGACGCAGAAGTAAGTGTCTCAGTGCAGTTAAATTCATTTCTGATTAATAGGTTGTCCCTCTAAATTAACTGATGACACACCGTCAAATAGGTGTCTGAACCCGAGATAAACACTCCCTTCAGGGATAGATTTGGAGGGGATTGTGTTCCATAGTTAATATCAATTTGTAGCCAGGTCTCTTTAGGATTGGAGTTTCCCAGGAGACACCATGGGTCGGGGTTGTCCTGTGACCAAGTTGTGTCAGAGCCTGGCCCAGTGCCTGGTGAGGCTGACCAGCTATATTAATATCAATTAATGTTTAATTATCTAGTCTCCTGGACCACATCTGCTCTATAAAATAGTTCATTTGCTCTTCCCCAGCCACTGAGAGCAGCTGGTTGATAAACCCCACCCGTTATGTTCCCTCTAGCATTCAAACAGGAGCAAAGCTGCATTCTGAGTATATAAGGCAGGGTCTGTCTCAAGGGCTGGGGCTCCTTGCCTTCCTGGGATCATGTCCTGAGATCCGCCCCAGGGATATGTTATAGCTAAGGGGTTCTTTGTCTGTCATGATGCCCACCCAGCAGTCTAAGGAAGCCTCACTGCTTCTTCATCAATCTCATTTTGAATCTGTGCTGTGCCACTGTTTAGAACATCCTTCATATATAATGGGGTACTTCTTTTTAGCAGTTCTAAAATAAAGGCATTAGCAGACTCAAGGGTACCAGTGAGCGCTGAGCCTGGATCCAGGATTATCCTAGGATGAGGAGATTATACATTCAGCAATTCTAAATTCATTGTGTTTTAGAAGTATGCTAAGTAACTGATAGCTTAAAGGAACACATCAGTTTCTGTCAGAGTTGACAGATCCAGAGATCTGCTGAGATCTGAGATGTCTCACTCATCTTCCATCTCAGCTGCCACAGGAGCAAGAGACACACCTGCATCATTGTTTGGCAGTCAGGCGGGTCCAGCTTCTCTCACTGCATCTGAGCATGGGGAATGCCAGCCTTCCCACAGGGTTCCTCCATTCAGAAAAGACTCTCATTGTGCCAGAGCAATTCCTCCCGCTGATCCCAAACCCATTCTCCTTGATCTGCCAAATGAAAGCTGTCTTTTAAGAAAATCATTTTCATAAGAATTGTCTTCAGGAATTATGTCAAATAGGTGGGAAAGTACAGAGAAAAAGAAAACAAATCCACATATCCACTTCCTAAATCCAACTAAAGTTAACATTTTGTTGTACTTCAATCCTTACTTTTTAAAGACATAAATTTGCAGGCCCATTGGAAGGCCTGCTATCCAACAATCCCATTCTTTTCCCAAGAGAACTATGCTCCAGAAAAATGGCACGTGTCCTCAGGGCATAAGTACCTTTTGATGTTTGGATGTCTCATCAGAATGTCTTAGCATGTTTTTCCTTCCTTTGTGTGTGTGTGTGTGTGTGTGTGATAAGATGGAGGAAAGCTTTAGTCCAAATTCAGGTCATGTCCAAATGAAGTTTTAGCCCCAAGACCAGAGCTTCATTCTCACTTGACTGTGAGAATGTTCATGGGTCTAGCTCACTTTTTTCTTCCTTTGTGCCTTGGCATTAATGTTAGTGAGTATGGGGAGAGGAAAAGGCCTTGATTTGCAGTCCCTCTAAGAGATACCCCTCCCCTTCATTCTCCCTAAGGAAGGACAACCTGCCTGGGAAACACTGGCTTTTAGTTTTAGGGAATTTTGCTAAATTTGATAGTGGGACTCCTGCAAGTAGCTGCTGATTGGATCCTTCAGGAAGAAAGTGGCTCTATCTCCTTGAGAAAGAAGAAGATGGCTCCATCTCCTCGACATATGTCTCCTGATTTTATAAATTGATTTGCCATTTTCAGGCACTGCAAAGGACCCATTCACTCCCCATAATAACTTCAGGTTATTATGCCGCTGTGTGGTAGGCTGGCATCCCCAAAGTTGCAGGCACAGTCCTCATTTTCCTGCAATGATGGGGACAACTTTTCTGTTTTATTCCTGTCGGTCAGCACTTTGGAGTCTGTTTTGGCCGCTGCAATGCACTGACCTATCTCGCCAGGGACAAACTGCATTGATTCCTCTTCCTGGGTTGTAACTGATAGCTCAAGGCCCTCATTTTACAAGTATCATTTTCCTAAATAACATGCTAGGCTAGAACAGAGGCTAGGCCAAATCCGCAGACTCTTCCACACAATGAGGACACCATGCTAGAATGTTCCACTTTCAGTGTGGGGGAGGGGAAAGGGTTTGCTCTTGTGCTACCAACTAGTTAATTTTTTATTAATCACTTTTAAAATAGCACTTCTTATTTTGGTGCTCTAATTCAAGGGCTTATCTGCCAAGATTTCTGTTATAAAATCCTGAGAAACAAAAACAGGAAGTGGTCAGTGGACAGCAGGAACAGCTGGTGTGTATGTGGCAGCCCTCAGTCTTCCCACAACTTTTTTTTAATGATGAGAAGAGACATCAGATTTCTGGTTTTGTGTGTGTGTGTGAGAGAGAGTGGGAGAGAGATGGGAGAGGGGAAGTGAAGAGAAAAACAAAGACACTCATCATCAACTATTTATTTTATGTAGAAAATGTTTTGCTTTCTGTTTTATCGACCAAGCATTTAGTCCGCCTTATGATTGAACGACGATCTCCCTGTAACCTTGAACCTAATGTTCAGAGCTGCACGGCTTGGGTGATGAAGGCCCATGTGACTCCCCATCTCATTTTCTGTAGGCTGACTTTCAGCAGAAAGCATCTGATGCTTCTCTCTGGAAAGATTTCTTAGGATGAGGACGTCCAGCCTTCTGGCACCCACCTTAAGGGTATTCTGTACTCAGTTTCCAAGTTGGAGGGTGTTGTCAGCTTTTCCTGTGACACCTTTTGTGGGCGGGAATAAAAATGCTAACCTAAGACAAAGGGAAAGGAAAAAGGAGGAAAAACCCTCCAACCTATTCGTAGCAAAAGGATTTGCCCCTGGCCCCTCATGAGCTAACCTCCCTGCTGGCTCAAACGGCATCTGCCTGCGATGCAGGAAACCTGGGTTCGATCGCTGGGTTTCCTCTGAAGGAGGAAATGTCAACCCACTCCAGTACTCTTGCTTGGAAAATTCCATGGATGGTAGGCTACAGTCCATGGGGTCACAAAGAGTCGGACATGACTGAGCAACTTCACTCACTCACTCCTCGTGGGCTTGGGGGTTTGAGTCCCCTTTATGGCAGCCTTGCTGCCTTTGTGATAAGAGCCAGCACATGTCACAGAGGGTTAGGTTCATGCTCCTAATGCTAATGAAATGTGATGGTTCCTTTGACATTCCCTTTTTTTAAAAAAAACTGAGAATTTTTTTTTGAGGAGTTTTGAGGATTTATTACCTTAACTTTTAGTACATTTGTTAAAAATACAGTTTACAAAGCTTAATTTTTAATAATGGCTGTATTTAACAATCGGCTTGTAAAATTCTAAGCCGAGAACTTTAAAAAAAAATACTTTTATTTATGTATTGGCTGTGGTGAATCGTCATTGCTGTGTGTGGACTTTCTCTAGTTTCTAGGAAGCGTGGCCCACTGTCTGTTGCGGTGTGTGGGCTGCTCATTGTGCTGGCTTCTCTTGTTGGGGAGCACGGGTTCTCGGCCTGTGGGCTTTAGTAGTTGTGGGGCAGGGGCTTAGTTGCTACACAACATGTGGGATCCTCCCAGCCCAGGGATCGAACCCGTGTCTCCTGAAGTGGCAGGCGGATTCTTACTCCACTGTACTACCAGGGAGGTCTCACTTTTATATCAGCTCCCAAATTGGAAAGGTGGGAACAAATAAATTGAAACACAAATCTTCTAGATCTCTACAAAGCATACAGCCCAATTCCTCCTTGTGAAAAGGCCATTTATTCACTCTCTGCTCCTGCTTGGTGGTATCAGCGTTCAGAAAGGACTGTGGTTGCTTTTCCCCCACATTCTATATGATGCTCTGAATGTCTCCTTTCCCTGGTTGACCTGAGGCCAGTTATCCTCCGAGTGACTTAGAAGGTATTGATGTATTTCAACTCTGTGCTCTCTCTCCAGCCTTATCGTCCCGTGATACTTGATTTGAAAAGAAAACATCCTGATCTCACTCATTTAATTTGTTTTCTTCCAAAATCTAAGTCTTCAAAAATGTATGGTGAGAACTGAGGATAAAATTGAGATGCGATGGATTTGAAAACTGCTTTTCGTTCCCCTTACAATCCCATGCCATGTGTTCATCTTCTCCAGGTAACAGCGACCAGTCTGGATCCCAGGAGAAGCTGCTTGTTGACAGCCAGGGCTTGAGCGGATGCTCTCCACGAGACTCAGGATGCTATGAAAGCAGTGAGAACTTGGAAAACGGTACTGTCAGCACAGATAATCATAACTGCATGGTCATACGCAAAGCCTTCTGGGCCATTTCTTGGTGTCTGTGCTTTGGCTAATGACTATATTTCTTCCTCAGCTTGAGCTGTTGCTTTTGAGAAAACTACAAATAGGGAGAGGAGCTTTTCCAGGGCAACTGGTGCTTGATTCAGATCTTAGGCTGGAGGAACATCTCTCAAGAACCTAGGCAATGGATGATGCTGAGAGAGGCGCAGAGAGATCTTTTCACTAGTTACTCTTCCATCCTGCAGTAGCACCTAACTGGGAAGAGCTTAAACTTGTGTGTTAGAGAAAGGGACCCCAAACTTCCATTGTCTTGCAACTCTCGGAGGTTAGCTCTCCCTCTGGACCATGGAAAAAGTCAAGGGGGTTTAGAGTGGGGAGACATGGAGTGCATAGCCAAAGACTTTGGTCAAGTTACATCTCCAGCCATCCTTTGCCCTTACCTCTGAAATCATTAATATGAGTTTCTCTTTTATAGCTTGTTCTAAGACTTAAACAAAGTAGTAATATATAAAAAATACCTAGCATTTTGTAAGCACTGATTATGAGTGAGGCAGTGGGCTAGATGTGTATACAGTTTGCTAATTATCACTCAAATCCTGCAGTGCGTATTTTATAAGTGACGATGCAAAAGAGAAATTGAACATTAACTGAAGCACTTGTTCTCTTCTCTAGCTCATAATCGTCCCACAGTCAATGGTAGACTTTTTTTTCTTTTTTTTTTGCCACACCACACAGTATGTGGGAGCTTAGTTCCCCGACTAATAATGGAACCTGAGCCCCATGCATTGGAAGGCAGAGTCTTAACCACTCAACTGCCAGGGAAGTCAGAATGGTAAACAATATTTTAGACCTGATTTTCTAATACTGTAAGCATTTTCAAGTCCAAACTCTTAACTACTTAATGTCATCATACATCAGCCAGGGGTATCTGGGCTTAGGTGAACTTCCAAGCCAGAAGGGATTTAGTTTGTATATGTTATCATAAGTACCTTCACAAATCAATGGATGAAAGAAGGTGGACCTATTTAGGAAACAAGGAAAAAGGCAACATATACCATAAAAGATTTCTTTGCCTATTTGTTTGCTTGTTTGTTCTGAGGAGCAGGAATATCCTAGGGCTTAGGACTATCGTTCATGAGTCTCTCATTTCAATATGAGAATTTCAAGAAGCCCGGCTGAGAACATTGTTACAAAACTAGGGCATGAAAGTTTGGTTTCTTTAGATCGTTACCATCCATCACCTCAGTTTTTCTTCTTAAATATACAGTAAACCTAAGCAGGGCTGGCCCTGGACGTTCAGATTGGGGGCCGCAGTAGCAGAATGACTCCTTCCATAAACATACATCATGCCAGCAGTATCATGATTACAGTAGGAAAATATCTAAATTCATACTAAAATAATGGGAAAAGTCTGACTTTATTCAAATATTGCTTCATTGTTATGAAAGCTAGATCTCTGAATGAAGGGTGCATGATTAAATATTAAACATTACATTTTTGTAAAAAAAGAAATCTCAAAACTTCAGCTAGACAGAAAGAATATAATTACCCACATCTAATATGGTACTTCCTTCCCACTCAGACAGCATGCATCACTAGGGGCTCAGAGTTATGTTGCCCTAAACTTCACACATTAGGCCAGCCATCCTCATGGTCTAGTTTTTGGAAGTTATTGGAGAATGTGTATTTTCAGTTGGTGGAGTAGGTCCCATACCCACTACAAATGATGGACTCAGTTTGAATCAGTGGTTTACTTATATCCTCCATAGTTTAATGCACATAAAAGACATTCAGTAAACAGGTTTTGGACCAATAGGATCAACCATCAATTTCACTTTGAAAAGCAGAATAAAAGTATTAAGTGTAGATAGGAAATTGCTGGAAGTCCACAATTCAAACCAACTAAAAGCACTTTAAAAGTAAGATGTTTTCAAACTAGATTTTGACATTTCCCCCCACCCCCAACTTTTCTGCTTTATCCACAAAATAGTTAAGGATATTTTACCTCTCCCAACCTTTGTTTTTTCACATAATGAAACCAAGCTGCACGATTTTGTTCTGGTTTTACTAGGAAAGGTTTTTCATTGAGTGGAGAAGTAAACGCTGGGTTTACAGCAGCAGTGCCTCTTGGGCAGTTTGTAACTTCTGGTTCGGGAGCTCACGCTGCTTGAGGCCCTGATTATCTGTGATCTTTGGGATCCTGCAAGCCTCAGAGGCCTGGAGGGGGTGCTTGGTAGGGTAAGTGATGGTGGCCACGGTGGAGGGGCTGGGCCTCAGCCTTGAGTGACCTCCACACTTCAACTTTTCTCTGGGTTATAAGTGAAGCTTCATTACAAAGGATCCTCCTGCTTTGAAAATCACTGATTTCAAAAGTACGATGGTCTGAATAAAGACGATTCTCTTACCATTATGAACACCATGCTAATCTTTTCCTTTCTGACCTCTTCACCATTCTCCTTTCCAGTTAGCCTCTGCTGACTGCGGTGTGAGGTGAATAAATTCCGTCTAAAATACCTGCAGCCATAAAACTGAAATTGTGTGTCTCCTATGTCCTTTCCTTTTCGCAATAAAAACCAACATTTGAGTGTTGGGAACTATTAGGTCCATAAGGAAAACAATTTACCAGGTAGACCATCCATCAGGGCCTCACAAGCAGCGGTATCTTAAATGCCTCAGCTGCATGACCGAGGAACAGAGCAATATCAAGGGAGAGGACCACTCGAGGGCCGTGAGTCTTGTTCGTTGTTTCCCTGTCCTAACAGCCCAGAGGTATTCATAGGAAATTCCAGATGGCTTACTTGTCTCAAACAGAAAGGGAGTCTTAAGTAGACTGGGATCAGATGCAGTCAGTGTTACTCTCTGCATCAAGCAGAAGAAGCAGTTAGCATCAGTCAACAATTGTTAAGTAAGTAGACTGACTGGTTGATAAGTTTAGTTATCAGCCTGACAGTTAGTTTACTTTAATGAGGTCTGTTGCTTCAGTGGTTATTAGAATCGTACTGGTATCTTACGGACTCTGGCGGTAGACTCACCTAAGCTTGTTTACTCGTTGTTACCAGGATTGGCTGACGGTTTGCAGGATACATTTACTTTACATGCTTGAACAAAGCACAAAGCAGTGAGGGTTTAAAAGAAGTTTTGAGGGTTCAGTGGTCACCAGGGAACCTTGGGGGGATACCATTTAAAGCAATGGTCCCCTGCCTTTTTTTGGCACCAGGGACCAGTTTCATGGAAGACAGTTTTTCCATGGACGAGGATGGAGGGAGGGATGGTTTGGGGGTGATTCAAGTGCATGACATTTATTGCACACTTTATTATTACATCAGCTCCACCTCAAATTATGGGGCCTTTGATCCCGGAGGTTGGAGATTCTCCTCTGTAAAGAACCTGTCCCCTTTGCAACTGTGGTCTTAGGAAACGGTACTCTAATCAGAAATTCCATCAGTGTGGTTCCTTAGTGGGATGTGGATATGCCTTCTTCCACACTGACTACAGCTGCGAACAGACATTAGGCCTAGATTTATTTTATGGCCTGACACAGCATATTTTCTTTCCACATAACTCAATTAACTTTCATTTCCCTGAGTCCTTTAATAAGACTTAAGAATTCTCTCTAAAAAATAAAAATGGAACCACAGTAGCCCTACATCACCAGTGGTGGTATTATGTCCTTAGTGTAATTCCACAGCGGGATATGGGAGTTGGAGATTTCAATAACATTTGCGCACCTTTTACATCAATTTGATTGATTGCTTTTTAAGATGCGATTGTAAAAAACCTCTCCTTGCCTTGTAGGCAAGACTCGGAAAACCGGCCTCTCTGCCAAGTCATCAACCGAGTCCAGCCTGAAGTCTTTCAACAGGAACCAGCTGGGCAACTACCCAACCTTGCCTTTGACGAAGTCAGTGGACGCTCTGAAGCAGGGAGGGGAGGGGAGGCTGGGCGGTGGTCTCACCCCTCTGGCCTCCCAGAGCTGTGATCCCCCGTGTGTGACTGATTTGAATAAAAACCGAAGGAGTCTCCCCGTTTCCATGTGCCGGAGCTGTGAGACCCTGGAGGGCCCCCAGACCGTGGAGACTTGGCCCCGGTCCCACTCCCTGGACGACCTTCAAGGAGAGCCCGAGAAAGACGTGCCTGGCGAGGTGACAGGACCCTGCCCTCAGACTGTACCTGAAGTGCCACAAAAGACAGCCCCCTGCGTCACAACGGTTCCGGGCCCCAAACGAGAGTCTGCTGTTGACGATGCATTGCTACTGACCCAAAGCAAGAGGTTTTCTGAACCTCAGAAAACGACTACTAAGAAACTGGATGGCCCGATGGGGCCCTTTTCACGGGGTACATCCCCCCCTCCGTGTTTGCCCAAAACCTTCGACGCCCAACCGCCTGCCGTTAAACCCAGTTTAACACGGACGCCTCTGGAGGGTCACAGGAAAGGACTCGATTTCGAAGGGACACATCACCCCGCGGGCACCAAAGAAGGCCTGGATGCTGAGCAGAGGGGCCCCGAGGCCAGAATACAGGCCAAACCTCCCGTCCAGCCTCCGCCCGTTCCCGCCAAGAAGAGCAGGGAGCGCCTCGCCAACGGGCTGCATCCTGTCCCTCCTGGTCCCCCCGGCGGCCCCGGCCCCGACGCACCGGGCCTGCCGCTTAAAAAGGGCAGCCCCGGCGGCCCCAGTGACTGTCCCTCGGCGGCAGCGGTGGCCAGGCCTCCCCCGGGGCCGGAGCCGGGCAGCCCGCCAAGCACCAGGCCACCACCCTGGCTGTCGGAGCTGCCCGAGAGCGCCAGCCTCCAGGAACACGGCGTGCGGCTCGGGCCAGCGCTGGCCAGGAAGGTCTCCTGCGCCCGCGGGCTGGACCTGGAAATGCTGACCGAGAA
The DNA here is from genome assembly GCF_910594005.1 of Cervus elaphus. NCBI lineage: Eukaryota > Metazoa > Chordata > Mammalia > Artiodactyla > Cervidae > Cervus > Cervus elaphus. Next base: position 31,984,743 of record NC_057840.1, read on the forward strand.
CAAGCTGCGGGCGGAAGGCATTGATCTCACCGAGGAGCCCTATTCTGATAAGGTATCCGAGGCCCTGGCCCCCCAGCCCCATAAGTTGGGGGTGCCAGGCGGGAACAATGTCATTGCCCTCCGACGGCAGCTGGTGGCAGACAGTGACAGGGCAGGGGGTCCTTGTCACCCCGCGCTGGGCGTTCAGATGAACAGGGAGCACAGTGCCCAGATTAAATGCAAACACGGCCTTAGGGGCTTTCTTCTTTCCCTTCTCTTCTTTCACTTGTTTGTATTTAATTTTGGCCAACTGTTCTTTGCCAGGAGAACTATATCAGTCATTACTAGAACCTGGTCCTGAAACAAAGCTCCAGTTTCCATGTGTTACTCAACATCTTTGTATTTAAATTTTAACAAATCCCCATTTCCTTTCACTGGATGTAAAATTGAATTAATAATAACCTTCATAAGTACCTCTTAGAAGTGTTAATAGGAACAAATGTTAATAATATAAATGTAAATCTACTTTGAAAACTGTGGAGCCCTATTCAGATGTAAATGGGACTTCCCAGGTGACACTCGTGGTAAAGAACCCGCCTGCCAGTGCAGGAAATAAAAGAGATGCAGGTTTGACCCCTGGGTCAGGAAGGTCTCCTGGAGAAGGAGATCTTACCTGGAGAATCCCATGGACAGAGGAGCCTGATGGGCCCCAGTCCCATGGGGTCGCAAAGAGTTGGACATGACTGAAGCTACTTAGCATCATTCAGATGTAATAATTATACTGTCTGATATCTGTATGGGTAACTGGGGATAAAAGACTATATAAAATACCCCATTGTACCAAAAACATTGAGAACTATAATGAAAACTCACTTCTCATTTGCAAAAAACACAAACACGTAGAACTGTGTGTGTCTACGCTCAGTCGCTTAGTCCTTTTCAACTCTTTGAGACACTGTGGACTATAGCCGGCCAAGCTCCTCTATCCGTGGAATTTTCCCGGCAGGAACACTGGAGTGGGTTGCCATTTCCAGCTCCAGGGGATCTTCCCCACCCAGGGATTGAACCTAAGTCTCCAGCATTGCAGGAGGATCCTTACCTCTGAGCCGCTAGGGAAGCCCAGAGTAGACCTACCAATATCAAAATAACTTTGAAGACAAATGCATGAAAATAGATGTATGTTAGTCCTAGAAATTCATGAATTGTTCTAATGCATTCCTGAGAGTCTTTGTTATAAGTGCCTTATGACCTTGAATGCCTTATGATAAGATACTCCTCCTCTGCCTTCTTAATATTTAGTGAATGAATCCCTTTGAGTGGAAAGCAGTGGGAATTCTACTGTACAGTAAATGCTGGCCTAGTATAACTCTTTGTAGCTGAGGGACCAACAGTGGATGATCTATAGAGCACAAGTTTGCCCTTCAATAACCTTTTGCAAAATGATCACATAGAGTAGACCTTAGACCCCACAATGGAGGGTGATTGTGTTCTACTTTAACCATCTTTCAAGACATATTTCCAGAGCTCATCACTACCTAAAAGATAAAGATGTAAAATATTCTCTCTAAAATAGTTGTCTTGATACTAAAGAAAATATATTCACTTCAAATTTAAACTGTTGGTCCTACTTTCTAGTAGCTAAATGTCTTATCTTACCTTATGTTTGCTGTTCTTGGAGAAAGAAAAAGATCCTCGCAACCCTTGCTAAGAGATTTCTGTTCTTGCTCGCAGCACGGCCGCTGTGGGATTCCTGAGGCCCTGGTACAGAGGTATGCAGAAGACTTAGACCAGCCGGAAAGGGATGTCGCCACCAACATGGACCAGATCCGTGTCAAGCTGCTTCGGAAGCAGCATCGCATGGCGGTGAGCAGCCCACGGTTCAGGGCCCCTCTCTTCCCGATTTCTGAAGTCCATTCAGTCATAGGGCTTAATGATGGGCATGCTGGCAGCCACTGAGCAGGGTTCCTTATAAGATACCAAAGGGAGACACCAGGGGGAAAGTAATACGTATTCAGCCTGCAGAGTTTTAAAAATACAGTTTTGGAAAGAAAAAGATGAAAATTATCCATAATCCCAGCACTGTGGGGGAAAAAAAAATCCATTTAGTTATTTCTCTGCACGTGTATAATAGTACGTGTACAGTTTGGAAACTTTAATGTTTTCAGCTATCAGATTGTGAACCTATTTCTTTGTTACTGAAAATTTTTTTATATTGTTCATGTCTCAAAGTGTTCTAGTAGGTGTGTCTTAGTTCAGCTAATTCCATATTGTTAAGACTTTTAGATTTTTTTCCCAAACTTTTATTTTAAATAATTGAGTGAGGAATGTCTTGGTTAATAAATTCTATAGACTTTGTTGACTAATTTCTGAGGATACAGTCCTTCAAGAGGATTTGCTTCATTAAGACTCCAGAAAATCTCAAGGATTTGCACATTTGGTGGTAAATTGCCTTTCTGAGAGGAATCTCACTTGGCCTTCACAGGAGTCAAGTATAAATGTCCATTTCCCTGCCCTAGCCAACATTTATTATTGTATTTCTAATTCTTTATAATTATATTGATTAATTTTAATTAATGCTTAATTTAATAAATGTTTAATTTTCTGGATGTTAATGTAGATTCAAAATACAGAAGAAAATCTACTTTATATGAGTATCATTGCTTTTCTGGGTATCTTGTTTTTTCACACTATCACATAGGTTTGCTTCTTCGGTCACTATAGGGATCATTGATTGAAGAGTGTGACCAACCATGAGACAAAATAGCCAGAAACACAAATGGTGACAGTTCGGAGATGTCCACACATAATTGCGGTTAGATCTAATTCCAAGTACCTTCTGGGACCTCAGACACTTTCTTGAGGATTTGTCTCACCTTGAGAAGCCAAGAAAGAATTCTTGATGCTTTGACATCTCATGGTATTATCCCTTTCTGATAGTGTAGTATTAAATGTAAGATTTCAGTAGCCCTCCTCTTAGGCAGAGAAGAAAGAGCTCTCCAGTGGCACCCGTCAAATCCTGCTGAAATTGCTTTCTCTGTTTACCTAGATCCCAAGCGGCGGACTCACAGAAATCTGCAGGAAGCCGCTGTCTCCTGGCTGCGTGTCGTCCGTGTCGGATTGGCTGATTTCCATCGGTCTGCCCATGTATGCCAGCGCCCTCTCTGAGGCGGGCTTTAGCACCCTGGGCCAAGTGCCTTCTCTGTCCCACACTTGCCTTCAGGAGGCTGGCATCACAGAGGAGAGACACATAAGCAAGCTCGTGTCTGCAGCCAGACTCTTCAAACTGCCACCAGGCCCCGAGGCCATGTAGCCAGGCCTGAGATGGGCCTGCCTGGACAAGAGCCACCCGTTCACTGTGTTCACGATGCTGATGCAATTCCTCCCTGGCTGGCCATGCAGACCAGACCCAGGAGAAAGGCCCAGTGTGTTGCCAACAGAACTCGGAATCTTGGCACGGGACTGATGACCTTCTCTTCTCCAGAAAAGCCCCCCTCCGGGAAATTGGTGTGGTTCTCTGTGACCCCCCCAAAGAAAAGACAAGCACTTAGTTTTGTTTTCAGGATATAGGAGAACCAAGATGCTGACTTGCCACAAATGCTTTGCCCACAGCCTGTCTTGGTGCACTGGGCGAGGGCAGAGGGCAGGGGGAGAGGCTGCCTGTCCCATTTCTCAGCATGCTCCTCACCCTTCCGTCACCCTGCAGGGTTCCTGAGGCCCAGACGGGCTTTAGCCAGGCCAAAGTAACAGCCTCGGGAGTGATTGTACACTATTGACCAGGCTCATGTGTTCAAAAGTAAGAAAATCTGGCTGCACTGGAAAAAGAAAGCCCTATTCTCATTTAGGTAAACAAGAGACGTTTTAATAATTGCTTTCTAGCAAATCAGCATTTATTTGCCTTAACGTAAGCTTTTAAGCAGTTATCTAACCTAGTGTTCACTACCTTGTAACCGTAGTTCCAGATCCTCAGCTTAGACTGCCACCTAACGTATGTGGGATGTTTCCAACAGAAATGGGCTTTTCTAATTGTCTCACTCTGATGTGGCTTATTTTATAGGGGTGTTTATCAGGCCAGACTCATGTTGACTTTCAGATTTTAAACTAACTACAAATCTGGTAAAAAGCTCGCTGAAATTCACAAAGATGTCATGTGTGAGAGTATGTTTGTGTGTTTGAAGTTATGATCTTTCATTTTAATCAGTTTAGTGTTAACATGTTGGTCACTGTGCTGCAGTATTGACTTGGAATCTTGACCATGTCCATTCCAAAATCGGTCATTGGGTAACAGATCACCTTTGCAAAAAGTCATTGTAAGTTGAATATTTAAGGAAGATGTTCTTTAAAGGGACATAGTGTGTAAGATATTTTAAAAGATTTTTTTCTTGGTTTTACAGTTAAAATACTGTTTTCCATCTTATTTAGGTAATTCACTTAAATATAATAAAGGTTCATTATGGAGCCAAACAAACTACATTGGCCATGTATTAAATAGTTGTATATTTTCAGTTCTTTTCCAACTGATTTCAGCATTCTCTTTCAATCTATTGTCTGATTTTCTAGCAGACAGAATTATTGTTTCCAGTTGCTTATAAAATGATTTTCCTTTACATTCTTATCATGAGCCCTATTTTAAGCATTGGGTGTGATCATTTACGGTAGAAATGCTTTGAGTCGTGATTTAAAAGTGCTGTAATATTTTATCTACTCATTAAAACAAATGATATCCCTCAGGGGAGAGGGGGGAAAAAGATGTTTTCATGAATTACAAAGCCATTTTACCATTTGCTTTAAAAAAGATCTGGATCCATATTTCTGAGGAAAAGGACGTTCTCAGGTGATATTTTTTTTTTTCTTCATGCTTTTAGTATGCATTTTAAAGAATAATATATATTTCTTCAATAATAGTCACCTTCTATAAGATGCCATGTAAGAAGTTGTGGAACACTAGAAGAAAAAGCTAAAGCGGCCAAATTTCTATTGAACTCTTCAGCCCATTATGACATTCCTGTGGGATGTGACATTCCATGAAAAGGGTAAGGAGGCTGCAGGCTCTCCTGTAACTATGTCGTTGGAAGGGATTTCACGTGTGGAGGAGAGGATGCTTTAAAATGGACGGGCTCCTCACCCCACGTTTTCGGTGCCTCAGCGTGACTTGTGAGAGAGCCTGCTCAGAGTTGAAGCTGAGCTCAAAGACCACACGTATAGTCAGGTGATACATAGGAGCAAAGGAGAAGGGAAAATCGTACGTGAATTTCCTGGTGTTAGTTCATTTTCACCGTAAGATTTTCACTTATGTAAAAGAGGTGCCAGAAAAGTGAACTTTCTGAATATGAGTTTTTAAGAATGCCAAACCGTATTTTTTTTTTTTCCATTCTTCTTTGGAAATCATTGCCTTTGCCTAGAAGTGAAATTCAGGGACCATGAATCATTTTCAGTAGAAGGGCTTCCTAGTCTGTGGGATCTGAGGTGATTTTTACTTTATTGTGCTTTTATTAAAGTCTTGTTTGTAAACTTTTAGTATTTGTTTGGTCTTCTTTTGCTTTAAACTTTTAAATTGACCTTAGAAAAGCCTGAATGCTTGTGTGTGACATTTGACCGAGATGGTTTGTGGCCGCCTGTGGATGCCGGAAGACAGGTGGTCGGCTTCAGCAATATCCGGTTTTCATCCATTGCACTTGGTGCAGAATGTTGAGGAAGGGTGAACACTGTTGTTTTAGGAAAGCACAGAGAAACCTGGAGAGGCAGTTTGGCTCAGGTAGCTACACGTCCTTGTATGTCATTTTTTTTCTTTGAAGCTGTCTATAAGGAAATGCAGCCAGCCCCAACCACTACTTACATTCCCAGATAACCAAGAAGTAGATAGATTTTTCATGGCCTTGCCTTAGTCAGAGGCCCTTTTCTCTTTTCCTGTACCCAGGTGTGGGTGAAATTGGAAATAAGTAGTCTGTTGAAAATCAGTTCCTGACAGAGCAAAGTTTGCTTTCATAATTGCAGCAAAAGAAGTCAGGTCACCAAGTCAGTGCTGCATGTGTGTACTGTATTATTTTCAGAAAAAAAAAAAGTCTGAGTCCACATTATCTCGATTTTAAATTGATAGAGAAACAAGAAACTGTCAAGCAAGTTATATAACAACTAACAACATTGCACTTTCTGTATATGAAATCAATATTTAAATAACTTATTTTTCTCCATTGCTGTTCTTAAACATTGTAAGTAGCTGTAATATACCAGTACCGATATGTTCTTGCGATTGCTTCAGCCCAAGAAAGCTGTGTATTGTTTTAAAAATTGTAAAAATTATTGTGATGATTCATTTAGCAAAAAGAGGTGGACAGAAGGGTTTTCCTATGTATCAAAACTTGTCTATAATTATGTCATCTATGTACCTAGAAAAAAAAGTAAATAAATTTCTTCAGTTGAATTTGTCTCCTTTGTTGTTCCCTAGGTATTTCAAAGGTGAGTAGAAATGAAAGGGAATTAATGAGGTGTGGTTTAAGAATGAAATGTATTGCAAAAATAGTAGTTGTATACAACTATACTGCCACATTATTTCTGCCATATCATCAAAACTCACTATCACATTCAAATTCTCTTTTGACAACTTATTTCAGTTTTATTTTTCCAAATATTGCATAGTCAAGTCACATAATCACAGTATCTTAGCCCAGAAAGAGATTTTGGAAGTCATCTCTAGTCTAAGCCCATTTTTTTTCAATGAAGAATTTGAATCCACACAGACTTGCCCAGTATCCTAGGTATCAATAGTTAAATGGACACAATCCAAGTCTTCCACTGAGAGAGAAAACCTTCTAGATTGGGATGTCCTAGAAATTAAGCAACTTGACAAAAATCATTTTCAACTTAGTGTACCGCAGTTGATATAAAAACGCGTTTTTATTTAGGAGGAAGTATGTAATTCAACATTTTGAGTAGATAATACGTGCACTTGATGCAAACCCAAAAGCGACACTCTCCTTTTCTTCTGGTCACCTATTTCTCACACTACAGGTCAGTATTACAACCACTGTTTGCGTGCCTGTTTACAAATAAAACTGAATAAGCATTTTTCCATGTAGCATTTCCCCACAGTGTTTCACTTAGCATGTGGAATTGCTGTGTTATGTATAGAATTTTGATAGAATAGTTTAAATCCACTGGTGGATTTCAATAAAGGTAGCTTTACCATGATTAGTCTTATTACAAATCATGGTTTCACTCCCCACTCGCCCAATCCATTTTGTAAAGGGGGATATTTCATGTATTCTTAGAGTTTGGGGTTCCTCTGAAGTGAGGCATTATTTTAAAGAATTGATCATAAACCTCAAATCTTGTTTATCTCAAGCTGATTCCTAAGATTCTATAGCTCAATTCATAGAAAATAATTATTTTTTATGATCCCTAAGAAACCTTGATTGGATTCTTGGTATTATAACTTGGCTTCATATATGGATGCTTATGTTGTATTCATTTAGAAGTTACAAGGAACATAAATTTGATTACCAAAAGGAGACAAGGGAAGGGCGGTTCTCATCTCACCACACAAGTTATTTGGGGGCATCTTAGAATAATGACTTTCTTTATTCTGTAATTGATAATAATTCATTGTAATAATGAGTGACTTTATTTCTGAGGATCGACTCAGAGGAAAGTGTGTACACGGGACTTCTAGGGGTGTGTGTGAGGGTGTAAATGAGGGAGGAGGCAGGAGAGGATAGATGCTCACTCAGGTGTAGGTCTGGACCACTCATCCGTGCATCGGGACCACAGGCAGCATTATTTGGAAGCATTCTAATTCCTCACATAGTGCTCCTCTTACACCGTGTCAGAGAAGAACACTGACAAAGAAGGTGAGCCGTCACCTCTAAAACTCCAACGAAATACACAAAGATCATAATCAAACCACGTTTGAGCCCAATATGGAAGGACCTCTGGCTGCCTGTGTGGGAGCCAAAGGAGTTAAAATTAATCTGACTGCAATTTGCTACCATCCTCGTTTATCTTCAACACTCCTCCCAAACCGAATGTCTGATCTTCCCCCCCCATTTCTCATCTCAATTAATGATGACTTCTGGTCACTTGGATCAAATCCCTTCATCATCCTTGACTTCTCTTTTTTTCTCTCCTGGTCCACATCAAGTTGTCAAGAAATCCTCCTCTCTCTACTTTTGACATCTCTCCAGAAGCTGACCCCTTCTCTCCACCTCCATTGCTAAGGTGGCCACCACCCCCTCACCTGGATTGTTCCAGAGCCACCTGCTTCCCCACCCCCATCCTTGCCATCCAGCACTCTCAGCAGCCTGAGTGACTCAGCTATGAATGTTTGTGTCCCCCCCAAATTCAAACATTGAAGCCAGTCCCCCAGTGGGATAGCATTAGGAGGTGGGGCCTTTGGGAAGTGATTAGGTTTAGATGAGGTCACGAGGGCAGAGACCCAGGTCGGGATTAGAGTCTTTAAGATGAGGAAGGAACTATTGGCATCTTCTCTGTCCAGGTGAGGACCCAGTGAGAAGGCTGGCGTTGACCCTCCAGAAAGAGGGTTCTCAACAGAAACTCAATCCTGCTAGAACTTGATCTTGGACTTTGCAGCCTCCAGAACTGGGAGAAAATTAATTTCTGTTGTTCAAGACACCCAGTCTATTGTATTTTATTATGTCTGCCTGAGCAGACCCTGTAAAAACATAGGCCGTGTTATATCACTCCTCTGCCCCTACCCCTCCGTGCCTTTCCATTTTTTTTTTCAGAGTCAAGTTTGACTTCTCTGCCATGGGGACTTGCCTGGTGATCCAGTGGTTAGAACTCCTCATTTCTGCAGAAGTGTGGTGTGGCCAGTGTTCACCCCCGCCCCTCCTTGCCCCGTTATACCCTCTGTGTCCCTAATTTAGCCAGAGAGGTCCTCACCTCAAACCATTGTGGGGTTCTCCTCAATCTGGAACGTTCTACCCCAGAAAATCTGCAGGACTAAATGCCTCCCATCCTCCTCCCACAGGTCTCTGTTCAGAGCAACCTTTCAGAGTCCTAACTTCATCACTTAAACCGACACCATACCTTAGCTTTATCTTTGCCACCAGTTCTGAATCTCATACCTCCTTTATTTTCCCCTAAAGCGTTGATCACCTTCTAACACACTATGTATTCCACTTCTTTATTATGTTGATTATTTATTAGCTGTATCCTCTTACAGTTTAAAGGTCAGGAATGCTCAGGTTGCTGTCCGTTGAGTCTGAACTTCTATACTTGACACATAGTATTTGTTAAAGAGATGACAGTCCCAGAGCCTGATGGGTTTCCCATGTGGCGCTAGTGGTAAAGAACCCGCCTGCCAATGCAGGAGACATAAGAGAAACGGGTTCAATTCCTGGGTTGGGAAGATCTCCTGGAGGAGGACATGGCAACCCACTCCAGTATTTTGCCTGGAGAACCCCATGGTGGGAGGAACCTGAAGGGTTACAGTCCATGGGGTCTCAGAGTCAGACAAGACTGAAGCGACTTAGCATGAGCCAGAAGCCCCTGAAGCCTAAATATTAAAGTGGGAGATGATTCACTTTAATTTCAGGTTAAGGGTGAAGAAGTGGTCTTCCTTGGTGGCTCAGACAGTAAAGAATCTGCCTGCAACACAGGAGACCTGGGTTCGATCCCTGAGTCGGGAACAACTCCTGGAGAAGAGAATGGCTGCTGAATGCAGTATTCTTACTTGGAAAATTCCATGGACAGAGGAGCCTGGCAGGCTACAGACCATGGAGTCGCAAAAAGTCGGACTCAACTGAATGACTAACACACACATACATAGGTGAGGAAACGGACGCAGAGAGGCGACAAGAGTAGCTAAGGTCATACACGGCCAGTGACAGAGTAAATCGACAAAGAGACAGACCCTCTCTACCCATCAAAGGATTTGCAGGAGCACGTGGGCATCCGCGGCTTAAAAAGAAATCACAGTAAAGCGCTTTATCCTCAGCCGCTTCCCGCAAATAAACTCTTGCAGAGTGAGTAGTAGCTGCAGCAGCTGGCCACCAGAGGGCACTGGTGTGCCAGATTGAAGGCCGCAGCTGACCGTCAGGAGGGCGGGAGGTGAGAGCCCCGGGAGGAACGCGCTCGCTCAGCATCCACACAGGAGCCGCGAAAAAGACGAGCTGCCGGGGCAAGGAGGGCGGGACCTCCGCGGTCCTCCAAGTTACCAGCGAGACCTTGGGTCCTGTAAACCACCCACTGAAGAATGATGATGGAGGCTGGTGGAATTCACAATCCACTTTAATAAACACGGTGGGGCTCTTGGCTCCGCCTTATTACTGCTTTAATTAGCAGAGACCTGACCTCCTCTGTTCGCTGCTCCGGGTGGGTTTAGGGATCTGGAGCCCTCTTACGGACCATAGGAGCAAGTTGGAGGAAAGAGGTGTTTTTTGACTCTGAAATAAACTCCTAAACTTTAGATGTCGAGCAATGAGATGTAAACCAGGCTCATTTTTGTTCGAATGACATTTCGTTGCTCACGGCCCAGAATAGCCTGACATTATAAAAAGCAGCGGGCAGGATGCAGTCCAGCTGCTCTCTGAACTTTTGACACACACGAGAGCATTTGGCCTTCACACTGCCCCCCTGCGGTAGACACTGTGATCCCCATTTTTCAGCTGACGGAGCTGCAGTCACAGAGGTGTAGGTAGAAGAGAGGAGATTTGACCTTGGGTTATTTCTTGCATGCGTTTGTGCTAAGTCGCTTCAGTCCTGTCTGTTTCTTTGTGACCCCAATGGACTGTAGCTCTCCAGGCTCCTCTGTCCATGGGATTCTCCAGGCAAAAATGCTGGAGTGGATTGCTGTGCCCGCCTTCAGGTGATTTTCCCAACCCAGGGATCGAACCCAGGTCTCCTGTGGCTCCTGCATTGAAGGGAGAAGCTTTACCACTGAGCCGCCTGGGAAAGCCTGCCCTTTGGCTTAACCACTACTCAATAATTCTGGTTCTCAGCCTGAACAATATTAGAATCACCTGCTGGGTGAGTCGGAGTTCAACCAAAGCAGCAGAACCAATCAGAGATAAATTTAAGAAATGTAGGGACTTTCCTGGCAGTCTGGTGGTTAAGACTCCACACTTCCACTGCAGGGGGCACAGGTTTGATTCCGGGTCTAGGAACCAAGATCCCACAAGCTGCACAACTCAGCAAAACAAAAAAAGAAGAAGGGAGAAATGTATTGCACAGATCAACAATCATGGGGGGCTGTCTGGGAAAACCTCGTATCCATAGGGCATGGTGTCAGGAGCTTCAGGCTGGAACCCTTGGGCATGAACTGCAGCTGTTATCCACATCAGGATTTATTCATCCTCAGCTCTGCTCTTCACATCTTTCAGGGGACTGAACCAGGCTCACCCATAGTTAGTCTCCCTTACTAAAGGTTAACTGATGATGGACTTGAATCACATCTACAGAACATCTTCACAGCAATACCTAAGGTAATGTTGATTGAATAACTGAGGGCTGTAGCTGTCTCAGTCTAGGTTGCCATAACACAAAACTGCAGACCTGCTTCTTGACAACAGAAATTTATTTCTCACGGTTCTGAGGGATGGAAGTTCAAGTTCAGAGTGTTAGTGCCGTCAGATTCCACTGAGAGCCTGCTTCCAGGTTAGACTGCCGACTTCTCCTTATATCCTCAAGTGGCAGACAGAAAGAGACAATCTTCCTCATGTTCTGTAAGGGCACAGATTCCATTCATGAGGGCACCACCCTCATCACTCATCTAATCCTAAGCCCCTCCCAAAGCCCCACCTCCTAATACCATCACATTGGAGGGTAGGATTTCAGCTCAGGAAGCCTGGGGGAACACGTGTGCATCTTCTAAGTTGCTTGTGTCCAACTCTTTGCGACCCCATGGGCTGTAACCTGCCAGATTCCTCTGTCCATGGAATTTTCCAGGCAGGAGTACTGGAGTGGGTTGCTGTTTCCTTCTCCAGAGGGTCTTCCTGACCCAGGAATCAAAACTGTGTCTCTTAAGTCTCCTGGATTCGAAAGCAGGTTCTTTACCACTAGCGCCACGTGGGAAGGGGAACACATGCAGTCCTTAACAGTGGCCTGGCCAGGAGGACACGTTGAACACCACTGTACTGTGGAAGTTTTAAAAAGTAGTCTCTGGTCCTACCCTGGACCAGAAGTGGAAATGTTGGCTCATATGGTAGTCATCTCTTCCTAACAGATCAATTCCTTATAAATCAATTCAAAACCATATTTGAAAGTGCCACAAATTGTCTGAACTTCTGTCCAAGGACACTGTGCTGTCTCTCATACATGCTTTTCAATTTCCTTAAGTATGTCATTTGTCTAAAGGGCCAGTAATAGAAGTTAAGAGAATACTGCTAACAGCTTTGAGCTTCTTCCATTTCTGAAAATAACTAACCAGTTTGCTCTCTTTTGAACAGGGACCCAGTTGCCACCTGGAATAGTCTTTTTCTGTCAAATTGAACAGTTTCAGTCCCCACTTCCCCAAAGTATAGGGCATCCTGTATCTCTCCTTAAGACATTCCTGAAAAGAGTTGCCCAAGAATCCCAGGGTTTACTGACCTCAAAGGATCCTGTCTCACTTCAGAACAATAGGTTGGGATCAGAGCCAGAGAAGTCGGTGGACTTCTCTGAGAAGCCTGTGGACTGCCTATGGATCAGAGAAGCCTATGGACAGGCTCCAGGTACTGCCTAGTTCTTTTGCTATGAACCGTGTCCCTATGGTTCATTGACCTTGCTTTCCACTCTCAAAGAACACAAACACCACGGTGATATTTTGTTTTGAGGGAGGATAAGAGACAGTCTCAGAGTTCCATCTATCTGAAACTTAAAGCCTCCAAAGGGGAGGCCTTCCCAGCCGCACAAGATGCCCTCTTTGCTTTGGTGGCTTTACTGGGGGGTACTTTGGGCTTCAGCCAAACAATTGGCCAAAACCAGCCCCCAAATGGACCTTCCCATGGGGGCACTGTGCCCAGGTTATCATCCAGATTCAGGCTCCCCTGGAACTGGGCTTCTCGGGGACCCTGGGTGTCCTTTCCCGTCTGACCCATCTCAGTCTGTCGGAGACATTCTATCACGTTGCATTCTTGAAAGGGAAGAGGTTAGGGGATGACATCTCTTTCTTTTCCAGGTGGCACCTGGGTCCCTGTTCAAATTTACTCACATTCCTCCAAGCAACTGATTTGCATAACAAGGGATATGAGAGGCAGCCGTTTAGGTCACACGTGTCCCATTATGTGAGATAATGTGTGACGTAATTAGTGACTTAAGCCAGAGTCACCGTGAGGTGCCACTCAAGTGACCACACAGGGGCGACTGGGGTGTCTACCTAGATAGACAGCTACCAGCTTCTAAGAGTCCTGCTTAGGTCTTCCCTGGAGGCTCAGTGGTAAAGAATCCGCCTGCCATTGTATGAGACACGGGAGACACGGGTTCAATCCCTGATACGGGAAGACTCTGCATGCCCAGGAGCACCTAAGCCCACACGCCACAACTACTGAGCCTATGCGCTGGAGTCCGGGAACTGCAACTTCTGAGCCCACAGGCCCTAGAGCCCGAGCATTGCAACAAGAGAAGCCACCGCAGTGAGAGGTCCGGGCACCGTGAGCAGAGCATAGCCTCTGCTCGCCACAAGAGAACAGCCCGAGCAACGAAGACCCAGCACAACCACCAATAAATAAATAAATAAAATTATAAAATAAAGTTGCCAGCCTTTAAAAAAAAAAAGTGCTGCTCAGTCAAGCTTCTAAGAACTCAGACTGTAAACTCTGAGGTGACTCAAGCTTCCCAGAGAGCGGGGGCTCTAGTCAGAATGGAGTGGGGTCACATGATGGGAGTCGGGGACTTTCACTGGCACAGGCTCTCCCCTGGCATCGTGCCCGCTGTGGTCTCTGTGCAGCAACGCTGGGAGAGTAGACCTGAGAAGCCCCACTTGTGACGGGTCGGGGGGGTATTCCCTCAGAAGGCCAGGTGGGGGTGCGGCAGACCCAGGAAAGCGGGCCGGGGCCCCTCACTTCTCTGTCACGTTGATAAGTGGTAGATGGGGCTTGGGATGTCACACCGAGGCCACGATGGCACACCAGGAGATGGGGCCACAGCACCCACTGTCTGCTGCCATAGCTCTTCCGATGGAGAAGGAAATGGCAGTCCACTCCAGTACTCTTGCCTGGACAATCCCACGGGTGGAGGAGCCTGGCGGGCTACAGTCCATGGCGTCAGAAAGAGTCGAACCTGACTAAGTGACTAACACACTACACAACACCATATCTCTTCCGAGGTTAATCTCAATCCTTTCCACTTTTGCCAAGGCCCGTCCTCACTTAGACCTGCAAACCCTCCTCTTGGCTTTCATTGCAAGTGCCAAATTAAAATCTCTTTCAAAGGCGTGTCTCTGGAGCAGGGGGTAACAGTGGGGCTGGAGGGGAGGAGGATAAAGGTTGAGAGGTGAGACATTGCCCTAGATGTGCATCCCAAGTCTTTGACCTGGGAGTCCCCCGTTCTCCGGTTTGGGCTCCAAGCCTCAGAGTCGCTCGCTGCTTCTGATATGGCCCGAGTGTCTGTCAAGGCCTCCTCAGGCCGGATCAAGCCCTCACCTCTGGGAGCTCCCCGCCGAGGCCCGCCGTGGTTTGCAGAGCAGATTCAGTGTTGTCTCACCAGGGACAAGTGTGTGAATTTCTTCCATCTTCCTAGGAGAGGTTTCCAAAAGTTTTCCAAGGCCCCTTTCAGCTGTGGTCTACACGCAGGAGCTGGGCACCTCTCCAGGGAGGAGCCACATTTACTTTGGCTCCTGGGCACTTCCTGTTTCGTCCCAGGCTCAGAATGTATGGATAGGGCCTTGCCGGGAGGTGTACCGCCGTAATTCTCTATGCTGTCAAGACGGTTTGGATGGAGACTGGCCACCCCAGCCATTGGGAAACTCCTATCCTCACCTCTCCCATTGGCTTTGAGGTGAGAGGGAGCTGCTCACCGAAGAATATTTGATGGTTGGATCGTAGAGGATGTTACAAATCCTCAAATTTTTCCCTCCAAAATTAGAAAAGATGTCTCACGTTCATTTTTGAAAATCTATGCGCAAGGTACATGAAAGAATGATTTTTCACAAAGCAAGAAATCAACTTTTCTCTCAGACTCATGGTTCACACAGCCTAGTGAGGCCAAATACCTGCCTGAGGCAGGAAGACTGGTTCAACTCAGAGCACGCTCCAAATGTACAAACTGAACAATTCATTGACTTTTTTATTTTTGGCAGGGGGAGGAGAGGAGGACTTGCCAGAACTCATTACTTTACCTCAGCTCCTCCCGGAAATGTGTTCATTCCGTGAGTGCCATGAAGGTGATCCTCTGTGCTACGCCCACATTATCAACTCAAGCGTCTCTTACCCATTTTTCCACTCAGGAAAACAAGGGGTCAGCGTTCAGCAGAGGTCTCGGAGGCACTCCCTCCATTAGCGTTCATCCTGGAAGCATCACCACGCCTCGTCCCTGATTCTCGTCCTTCGAGATCTCCCGGGAGCCCAAGGCTGAACCGCCAGCGTCAGCGATGCTTCCCGGCATTTCATGAACCACTGGGGCAGCAGGCTGGGGGCAGTAGCTCAGAGGTCGGCGATCCTGGTACCATTTCCCCTCTTTCATCCCCCACAGTGACTTGCTCACTTCACTCTGAGGGAAGGCACCCAGAATTCATTTTAAAATTTAGGTTTGTTGTTGTTTAGTCACTCAGTCCTGTCAGACTCTTGGACTACAGCCCACCAGGCTCCTCTGTTCATGGGATGCTCCAGACAAGAATACTGGAGTGGGTTGCCATTTCCTTCTCCAGGGGATCTTCCTGACCCAGGGATCAAACCTGTGACACCTGAAAGTCTCCTGCATTGCAGGCAGATTCTTTACCCCTGAGCCACTGGCCTTCCCATGCTCTACAGGATTTTTAAAAATGTATTTATTCATTTATTTGGCTGTCCCAGGTCTTGCAGCATGCAGTGTCTTTAGTTGAGTTATGCCAACTCTTAGTTGGAGCACATGGGATCTAGTTCCCTGACCAGGTTTGGAACTTAGTCACCCTGCACTGGGCGCGCAGAGTCTTAGCCACTGGACCACCAGGGAAGCCCGTCTACGGAATTTTATAAACTGTTTTATCCTCACATTTTACATCTTGTTCTTTTTGTTAACATCGGTGGTGAGTGGAGCTGGAGGAAGATAGATTGGCCATGAGACGGGGTAGAAATTAAGTGCTAAGCAAAAAGCAAATATCATATATTAACGTATATATATGGAATCTAGGAAAATAGTATTGATGAACCTATTTTTTGGGGGGGTTATCTATCTTTTTTTTCCTTTATTTTTTATTAGTTGGAGGCTAATTACTTTACAACATTGTAGTGGTTTTTGCCATACATTGACATGAATCAGCCATGGATTTACATGTATTCCCCATCCTGAACCCCCTCCCACCTCCCTCCCCACCCCATCCCTCTGGGTCTTCCCAGGGCACCAGCCCTGAGCACTTGTCTCCTGCATCCAACCTGGACTGGCAGTCTGTTTCACACTTGATAATATACATGTTTCAATAGCTAGTAGGAAGCTACTATATAACACAGGGAGGCCAGCCTGGTGCTCTGTGATGACCTAAAGGGGCAGGATGGGGGGTGGGGGGGAGGGAGGCTTCAGAAGGAGGGGATATATATATATAATTATGGCTGATTCCCGATGTTGTATGGCAGAAACCAACACAACAATGTAAAGCAATTATCTTCCGATTAAAATTTTTTTTTGAGAACAGAAATTAATTGCCTTCTCAATGGCTGATCACAAGAAATTCGGTCCCCATTCTCTCCTTTTGATTCATTGATATCTGTGGCTTATATTTATGCAATAGGTAAACTCTGAGAAGGAAAGTAACATAGAGTTTAGAGGCTTTCATTTTAGTAATTTAAAGTAAAACATTTTGAGTGGTTTTTTTTTTTTCTTTTTCTTCTCTCTCTCTCTCTGTGTGTGCAGGTGAGAGCATGTGTGTGTGTGCCCGTGCTGTGCTAAATCGTTTCAGTCATGTCCAACTGTTTAGGGCCCCAGGGGCTGTAGCCCGCCAGGCTCCTCTGTCCATGGGATTCTCCAGGCAAGAACACTGGAGTGGGTTGCTGTGCCCTCCTCCAGGGGATCTTCCCGACCCAGGGATTGAACCAGTGTGTCTTAGTATGTCTCCCGCTTTGGCAGGCCAATTCTTTACCACTAGCGCCACCTGGGAAGCCCATACCTCCTTCACCTACATTCTTTTTCTCTCAGTTGTGTTGAGATGTAATTGACATATACTGTGATAGTAATATTAGTTTAAAGCATACAACGTGATGACTTGGTGTATGTATACATTGAGAAATGATCACCACAAGAAGTTTAGTTAAGATCCACCACGTTGCATAGTTAACAATTTTTTGAGAGAAAAATTTTAAGGGCTACTCTCTTAGCAACTTTCAAATCTTGTCAGGTGTGTGTGTGTGTGTTTGTGTGGTTTTTTTTTTTTTTAGTGAGGTGAACCTGCCCACCCACCTCCCTGTTTCCCCATCATCACGGTGGGCTTCTGAGCCTGTGTAGTTCCCATGAGACCCTGCAGTGCTTTGTCTGCTTGCCTGCTTATCTGCTTCTCTCGCTAGACTGAGGGCAGAGGCTGGGTTCTCAGCTTGACTTCCCAGCACAGTATCTGGCACACGCCAGGGCTCAGAGGTATTTGTTGGATGAACAGAATGCACTAGGAAAGTATGCCAGCCTCTCTTTTTTTTTCTTTTTCAAGAGACTACCCCCAGGGAGAGTGGAATTGAGCAGAACGCAAATGTGCAGCCTCTAAACATTATGAGGTCTCGCTGCCCTATCTTCTGGTTCTGGATTTCAGAACACGGGTCTATAGGCCATTGTAACACAATGAGGGCAGTCAGCCTGGTCTTGATGGTCAGCAGCCAAGTGGTCAGTGGGTCGATGGGCCCGTCCAGTACCACACTTGCAAATACACAAGCATTTCCTCCTTGACTGACTCATTTGGCCAAGGCGTGGGCAGGACCCTGGGACCATCCACCGTGGACTCTGAAGTTGGCCATTGTGTTGTTCTGTGAGCGGGCACTGTGCAGCCGCCTTGTACGGCCACATGCATTTGTGTTTTGCATGCTGCCCCGTTCGGGAGGTGGCAGCTACGGTGGGAGGAGGCGGGAGAGCAGCTGAGGCCCTCGCAATCCCACAGGAGGTGTATGTGCAGCTGAGGGGCCCACGCCTGTGTCAGGGTGATAGTCTCCGTGGTGGGAGCCTCACGCATACCTGCCTGCTCTAGCAAGGTCTAGGTCAACCTCAGGTTAATGCTGGAATTACCTCTGGACAGGGCTTCTGAACTCCATGGGTCCATCAACTTGAAAAGAAGAATTATGTCCTTGGCCTTCCACTAACCTGTGGCTGAAATTTAGCTTTTTCTTCAATTATGAATGCAATGACACCACCTGTGATGTTGTCACCAACACAATTCTAGGAGTTTTCACGTCACTTCACAGGGCTTACAGATCTTCCACAATGTCCTTTCCAATCATTGGTACTTAGAAACTGTGTAACTATTAGACCCACTGGTCTATCTTGTTTTTTTGTAATTACTTTTTAGTATTTTTTTTTCCTTTTTGACTGTGCCATGTGGCATGCGGGATCTTAGTTCCCCAACCAGGGATCGAACCTGTGCCCCCTTCATTAGGAGTGCAGAGTCTTAACCACTGGGCCACCAGGGAATTCCCTTGATTCTGTTTTTAATGCACGAAGAAGAAGCACTTGTGCTACTACAGTATTCATCAGGCTTCTCCAGAGAAACAAAACCAAGTATTTATTGTGAAGAATTGACTCATATGATTATGGAGCCTGAGAATCTGTCATCTTAAGCTAGAGACCCAGGAAATCTAAATACTACCCAGCAGTGCAGCTCTTTGAACCAAAAGACCAAGGGCATTAAGTCCCTATTGAGGTCAGGAGAAGACTGATATCAGCTCAACAGTCAGGAAGACAGTGAATCTCCCTTCCTCTGTCTCTTTTCTATTTTTGTCTCTTTTAAAGTAATAGCTAAAGGTTTAATTTCAAAATGATAGATTATAAAGAAATCACTAAAAGTAGAAAGCAATTATTCATTTATAAAAGATTCATTATAAGGTCCTTGGAAGAATAAACTCAAATTGATTTGGATGTAATCCAAATCAGAAAATTATGATTTATTGCTAACTTTTCAGGAATATGTATGCTACATGCAGTAAAGTATACCTTCAGAGGTAAATCAGTTGATGTTTTTTGATAACCTAGAAGTTAAATAAAATATAATTCTATGTATTTTAGGTTATACGTATAAAAATACTATTTTTAGAAGGTATACCCAAGCTTCACCAGCCAGCCAGAAGAGTTGATGACACCCAACAATGTTAAGGACACCTGTGAGAACAACTCTGATGTGTAGCTGCCGGCCTCTGGCCATTTCACTAGAAGAAACAAATCCATCTCAAAATTCTGTTACACATTCTTTCAATACATCTAAAAGAAGGAGGTGTGTGCCAATTATCAACATATGGTCCTTCAACTCTAAATTCACCTCTTCTGGGTTACTCAGCCAAGGAGAAGCGCGTTGTAAACTTTCCTCCTTTGTTGCAGGAGTGATGCTAAATCTTGTCAGTAGAGGGCGCCAGAAGGACCACCGCCGCAGGAAGGGGTTTTGCTACTTAGCCGGCCTGAGTCTTTTCTTCTTGCTCCTATTCTGCATGGCTACTAGTGACAAGGGATGGTTGAGGGGAGATGCAACGGCACTCACTGCAGCATTTCAGTGAATGAATCTATCATCCATTGGGCTGCAACCACACACTCCCCAATAATGCCTGAATTCCAGTTTGGGAAGGAGGTTTCCTGTATCCATTTCCTAAGGATGCCATAACAAAGTACACTAAACAGAATTTATCATATCAGAGTTCTGGAGGCTGGCAGTCCGAAATGACACTGTCAACGGGCTTGGTTCCTTCTGAGAGCCGAAAGAGAATCTATTCCATGCATCTGGGGGTTTGCTGGTTCTTGGGCTTCTAGAAGCATCACATGAAGTCTCAACCTTCATGTATGCTGTACTCCCCGTGTTCATGTTGGCGTCCAAATTTCCTCTTTTAATATATGACACAGTCATTTTGGTTTAGGGGTCCACTCTATTCCAGTACAGCTTTATCCTAACATTATTAATTATTAATACATCTGTAATGACCATAAAGTCATTCCAAAGAAGGTCACATTCCAAAGAAGGTCACATTCTGGGGTTTAGGACTTCAACATGTGGGTTTGGGGGACACAATTCAACCCACAACACCTCCCTTTTAAGTTTGCTCCTTCTGTCAGTGTTTCCTCACTCAGCCTTAGGATATTCTACAGAGATATTTTTTGCCCCTTTATAGCTAACACTTTTGTTTTTTTTATAACTTATTAAAGTACAGTTGATTTACAATGCTGTGTTAATTTCTGCTGACAGTGAAGTGATTCAGTCATACATATGTATATATATTCTTTTTCATGTTTTTAAAATCTTTATATTTATTTTTGGCTATGCTGGGTCTTCGTTGCTACATGCAGGCTTTTGTCTAGTTACGGCAAGTAGGAGCTACTCTCTAGCATGGTGCTTGGGCTTCTCCTTGCAGTGGCTTCTCTGCTTTTGGAGCATGGGCTCTAGGGTGTGTTGGCTCTGTAGGTGTGGCTCAGGGGCTTAGTTGCCCCTCGCTGCATGTGGAACCTTCCTGGACCAGGGATTGAACCTGTGTCCCCTGCATTGGCCGGTGGACTTAACCACTAGACCACCAAGGAATTTCATAAAAGTCACATTTTTTTTTCTAGAAAAAAAATTATTTATTTATTTGACTGCACTAGGTCTTAAATTAGTTGCAGCATACGGGGTCTTCCATCTTCATTGCGGGCATGCAAAATCTTTAGTTGCGGCTTGTGGGATCTAGTTCCATGACCAGTGATCCAACCTGGCCCCCCTGCACTGGGAGTCTTAGCCACTGGACCATCAGGGAAGTCCTTCTTTTCCACATTCTTTTCCATTATGGTTTATCATAGGATATTGAATACAGTTCCTGTGCTATACAGTAGGACCTCACTGTTTATCCATTCTACACATACTAGCTTGCACCCTGGGCTTCCCTGGCTGTCCAGTGGCTACACTTCCAGTAAAGGGGACACAGGTTTGATCCTCGGTTCAGGAACATTCCACATAGCGTGTGGTGCCACAAAAAAAAAAAAAAAAAAAAGAATTAATAGTTTGCGTCATCGCATCCTTCTTACTAGGTAATTATTCTCTATTTAAACTTATCCTCTCTCCTGATTGAACCCTAACGGATATGAGAGCAAAGGGAACTAAGAGAGTAAGTGTCAGGATGTTGCTATTTAGTCATTAAGTTGTGTCCCCCTGTTTGAGACCCCACGGAACTTTACGTTTAATCTTTCCTTAACCTTATGAGGCAGGCACTGTTATCATGAGATTTCCCAGGTGCCACGTTTGGGAGCGGCAGTGCTGGAACGCAAACTCAGTTGTGATTTGTTGTTTTCTGTTTTATTCCAAAGGCTGAGCGCCCTCTGCTTCACAGTGCTGCTTCCGTCCTACAGATGCCTGTGTGAACCTGTATCACAAACACAGATATACCTGCTGGCTCAGACGGTAAAGAATCTTCCTTCAATGCGAGAGGCCCGGGTTCAATCCCTGGGTCGGGAAGATCCCCAGGAGAAGGAAATGGCAACCCACTCCAGTATTCTTGCCTGGGAAATCCCATGGACAGAGGAGCTTGGTGGGCTACAGTCTCCGGGGTCACAAAGAGTCAGACACGACTGAGCGACTAACACTTATGTAAGTGTATTACTACACTCATGTACTATACCGGTTATGAAACACAAGCAAAATTTAAAAGTATGAGATGATGACAAAATAAACAATTTAAATAAATTGTTTTTACTTTATTAGTGGTGCCAAAAGCCCTTGACCTATTTCCCAACAGAAATACCATTTTTCATGAGAGCACCTTGAATATATATTTACTTCTTTTCTGAAAAATCTTGGTTTGCATTTGGTGATACGGGGACTTGAAGGTTTATTTATAAGCTTGGTCTTAATGGCAGTAGCAGCTGAAGTAGATCCTTCACCAAGATGCAAACGGAAGAAGTCATGCTTGCCTGAGTTTATGAAGTTAAGATAACCACCAGTGTCTTAGCAAGGCCAAATGGTGCCTGACAGCTATAATGATGTCCTGTCTCCTTCAAATTGCCCGAAATGAATAAATACATATAAAACTAGGGTGTATTCATGTGTTCAATGTTCAACAAATCTAAAAATATTAACTCAGTGCAAAAGTGAAAAGAAAAAGTTTCTGCTGTCTTTGCTGCTTCTCGAGGCTGATACTGAGAACAAATGAACCTGTGCACCACCTTTGTGGACACTGGCAGGATCTTCTATTTGATGTGACAGCTGACTTCCCACAGGGCAAGGGTGTGATCCAGGAGAGCAAGGCAGGAGCTGCAGGAGCCTTTCCTGACCGGCCTCCCAAGTCACACACCATTACTTTCATTTTATTCAATTTGCCGCTCGGGTTGGTGTAGGAGGGAACCACACAAGGGCACAGAACATCAGGAAGGGTGGCTCATTGGGGGCTGTTTGAGGCTGGCGACCACAGAATAAGGCTGAAAAAAGAGACAAGATGCTGAAAAAATATGTACCTCTATGACACTGGCACTAGTGGTAAAGAACCCACCTGCCAATGCAGGAGAAATAAGAGATGCGGGTTCGATCCCTGCATTGGGAAGATCCCCTGGAGGAGGGCAATGCAGCCCACTCCAGTATTCTTGCCTGGAGAATCCCATGGACAGAGGAGCCTGGAGGGCTACGGTCTATAGGGTCAGAAAGAATCGGACATGACTGAAGTGACTTAGCACACACACATGACAGCCAGAGGACAGAATCCAATTTAGCAAAGTAACAGAGAAGCCCATGGATGACTGCGTTCAGTGGGCTTAACAAATATCCAGACTGGACTGTATGAGAAGGATGGAAGTCGCGGGGAGGTAGAGGCAGTCTCCAGGAAAATAAACAGAAAAATAAAAAGAAAGGCCATCTGATGTGCTTAAGTGGTTTTATTTTATTTATTTATTTTTTTTTATTAGTTGAGGCTAATTACTTCACAACATTTCAGTGGGTTTTGTCATACATTGATATGAATCAGCCATAGATTTACACGTATTCCCCATCCCGATCCCCCCTCCCACCTCCCTCTCCACCCGATTCCTCTGGGTCTTCCCAGTGCACCAGGCCCGAGCACTTGTCTCATGCATCCCACCTGGGCTGGTGATCTGTTTCACCATAGATAGTATACATGCTGTTCTTTTGAAATATCCCACCCTCACATTCTCCCACAGAGTTCAAAAGTCTGTTCTGTATTTCTGTGTCTCTTTTTCTGTTTTGTGTATAGGGTTATTGTTATCATCTTTCTAAATTCCATATATATGTGTTAGTATGCTGTAATGTTCTTTATCTTTCTGGCTTACTTCACTCTGTATAAGGGGCTCCAGTTTCATCCATCTCATTAGGACTGGTTCAAATGAATTCTTTTTAACGGCTGAGTAATATTCCATGGTGTATATGTACCACAGCTTCCTTATCCAGGTGATTGATATGAAAGATAAACTGAGGTATATTACAAATTTCCAGAGTTTCTTTGAGCAAGAAACATTCGGAATCTGGAAGCACAAGACAGGAAGCAGTTAGGGTCCCTCCCCTGCAGGAGCCAGGGGAGGCTTAGACGAGGTGTAGCACCAGAAAACAAAGTAATTATTTGACTATAGTTTAAAGCCGGGCTTCCCTGGTGGCTCAGACAGTAAAGAAACTACCTGCCATCCAGGAGACCTGGGTTGGAGACCTGGGTCGGGAAGATTATCGGGAGAAGGGAATGGCAACCCACTCCAGTATTCTTGCCGGGGAAATCCCATGGACAGAGGAGCTTGGCAGGCTACAGTCCATGGGGTCCCAAAGAGTGGGGCTAGACTGAGCAACTAACACTTGTCCTTCACTTAAAGCCTACTTGAGTGTTTGAGATTGGTTGTCCTTAACATTTTTGTAACCTTGAGACGTTTACAGGCTTAGATTTTGGGTTGCTTATGTAGGCTGCCATAGTATTGTGATTCACCAAAATGTTTGTTCAGGTTTTTCCTTAACATCTTATGGGAAAACACAAATGAACTTTTTGGCCAACCCAATATGAGCGCCACCTCAGTCTAACGACCTCCTTGTTTAATTAAATAATATATCAAATTATTATAAAAAATTATAGTGTATATAATTTTAATAATTACATGGGAAATTCAAGCTTTCAACATGTAGAACATTGTAAAAGGGAAAACATGACAATTATAAGTCTGGAAGAACAAAGCATTTTACAAGAAAGACAACATAATAATTGTAGGTTACTTAGGTTTTACAATGAACATTATTTCCATGAACATACTAATGTCAAAACCTTTATTCACCTAGCTAAATAAAAATGGAATATAAGTGTTGGGAAGATAGTAAGAGAGGAAGTAGGGGTAGAGAATTCAGAAGCACTAAATCTTCATCCAACATAACAGAAAACCAATAGGTAATGTCCAAGGTTTAAAAAACTCACATAAGCATACTAGTTAGAAATCTAGAATTAAATAGCAAGCAAAATGGTTAAAGAATTTAAAGGCCTTGCCTCTGGGGATCAGACCCAGGGATGGGGGAGGTAGAGGGGTGAGGCAGGGACAGCTTTTTTGTCATAAACCATTCAGTACTATTTAATTTTCTTTGCTTCTATAAAAAAAGAAGACTAACTCAAATAATATGTATAAAGTAGATGTCCTACAATCTAGGAAGCAGCATTTCTGAATTTCTACATTCACAATTTAGAATTACAAGATTTCTGGCTGCAAATATATCTGGAGAGTAAACTGCCACTGTGATGAATATAAAAACAATTTTACCATACCACATGTTGTCAATTATAGGAATTAAAAAGGATTACAATATACAAATAAATGACTACTTAGATTATCCATTAAAAATCAAATATTTTCTAATAAAAAATAAAAATAGGGACCTCCCTGGCAGTCCAGTGGTTAAGACTTTGCCTTCCAATGCACAGGGTGTGAGTTCAATACCTGCTCGGGGATGTAAGATCTCATATGCCTCACAGCCAAAAAAAAAAAAAAAAAAGACTCCCAAAACATAAAGCAGAGCCAATATTGTAACAAATTCAATAAAGACTTTAAAAATGGTCCACAAAAAAATCTTTTAAAAAATCCAAACATTTTCAACTCTTTCAGAAATCATTACTTTAACCCCTTGGTTGCAAATTTCTTCCCTTTTCAACCTTTCTGGATGTCCTAGTCCCGTGGCCCCGGACCTCCTCAATGCCTCCCCCCCCAGGAGGAGGGGGACACCTGTGCTCCCCCGATGCTCCTCTCTCCAAGTCAGAAGAAATCTTTCCTTCTGCTCAACTCCTCTAGCACTGGATCCACACTGCATTTATGACATTTAAGCTTCTGCCTTGTATTATTTCCATCCATTTCTGGAGGACAAATTCTATATTCCCATTAGCACCTTTATCCATGTGAGTGACTTCTGCCACAGGATAACAATAACTCAGTGAAAAATTGAAATGAGGGATTATCTGAGCAGTGTTTTTGCTGCTCCTGTATAGACTCACACCTGGAATTATGTGTGTCCTTTACACCCCCCACCTCTAGATATTTCAAACTTGGCCTTTCTATTGCCTAGTTATTATAAGCAGCCAACCATCCTTATCAAAGCATAAGACAGCCTGTGGTTACTGGACAAGGAAAAGGGTGGCTTTTCAAAGTTATTACCTGGCAGCTTAGAGTTCTTAGGAATATTTCTAGGAAGTCAGAGGCTCCTGGGAAACATTTCAGTGAACACTCTGGTTGCTTGCTGGCCTTCAGTGATAAAATAAAGTCAACATGATTCCTTTATCCTAGTAACATGTCACAAAGATGAAGTAGTTGAACAGCACAGGCCTCTGCCTGGACTGTCACTTTCAATCAGATTTACCTCAGCTTGATGCAGGTATGCCTGATTGAAACACACACTGGTATAGTGTTCATACACAGTAGACAAAATGTGCATTAAAAGTTAAGATAGAACAAAGCTCAAGGAAATGTCTTGTTTGCTCTGTGTTGGCCAAAGCTCCCCTTTCCTTTAGAGACCCTGATGGCCTGCACCCTCTCCCTTGTGCCTGGGATATTGTATGAGAGGCTCAGAATTGAGTGCATTGAGGTCAGGTCTCTAAGGACACACCCTAGGACTCCCCAGGTTGGGTGTCAAGGACAGTTCACTAGAATAAAGGGGAAGAATACTAGAACTTCTGTTTGTACTTAATCTTTACATTAAAAATAATTAGCCACCACTAATATGCTATTTGAGTTGTCTCATTATCACTAAGTTGAGTTGACATTATCACTAAGTGGCGCCCAGAGGAAAGGGTTCCATAACAAGGCAGTGGGGGTGGGGGGATAGTGACAATGAACCTTATTCACTTATTCTATGGAGAATTGCCAAGGTTCTGCTGTTTGTATGTGACTATGGAAATAGCTTTCAAGATATATCACCGAATTTAACTGAGAAGTTGCCCACAGAATAGATAAGTAGGCATTAACAAGGCAAATGCAAAGGACAGCCAGAAAGTAGCAAAATGGACCCATGGTCTCAGGATGATTTGTCTATGTCATAATAATGAGATAAATAATAATGATAATACAATTATCTTATAAACAGTTGGTCAGAAAAATTCAAGAAAAGACTCAAAAGAGGGATTCACATACATTATCTCTACTAATGCATCTGAATCTAAGTGCATATTGTGCCTTGACAAGCTATTAGCTATATAAAATTTCCTGGTAGAGCAAGACATTTTCATATTGAGTACCTAGAGTATGAAGACAAACTTCTATAGCTGGTATACTGAAGGGAGTGATATTTATTTCTAGAGTTCTAAACAGTGTGCTTATGGAGCTATTTTTTAAAACCTGGATATTACTTATTGATTTTCTGTGATAGTAGGTGGAGATTTAGCACTCCTACATTCCCCACCCCTACTTCCTCTCTTGCCATCCTCCCAACAGTTATATCCCATTTTTAGTAAGGTCAATAAAGGTATTGATATTAGTGTGTTTTTGCAAAACCCAAGTAATCCACTTTTATCATTTTTTATTCTGGAGATGTTTGTTTTCTTGGAGTTATAATTGTTTTGCTTTCTATATACTGAGACAATTTTTCCCCATCAGATTATTTATATGTCAACTAATTTTTTTTGTTCAAGCATATCAATGGTGTATCATTTTATTATTGTTGTTTTACCTGGAGACCCCCTCTCCAAATACTCTCCATTCTTCACATACAACCTGAATTGTTCTCTTCCTAAGCCATGACACTGTGTCACCCTGTTTATTAGGGGACCAGATGGAAAAGGGATTGGAGCCAGATTGTCAAGGGGCTGGTTTGTCACAATAGAGAGTTCGGATTTCATTAAGTTATTGGAAAA
The DNA here is from genome assembly GCF_910594005.1 of Cervus elaphus. NCBI lineage: Eukaryota > Metazoa > Chordata > Mammalia > Artiodactyla > Cervidae > Cervus > Cervus elaphus. Next base: position 32,012,285 of record NC_057840.1, read on the forward strand.
TCATAAGTAGTGAGAAGATGAAATCCACCTGATAGAGTCCTTGCACCAGAGTCACCTGGGGTCAAAAAGATCATGTTTATCCTGAAGTTCAGCTCTCAGATAAAGGCTGTCCTCCCTTGAAACTCCCATCCATACACTTAGGCTACAAAAACTTAAACACTAGTCACAAATATGGAGTTGAGGCAGTTAATATGGGAGGAAAACAATCTCTGATAAAATGTTGAGGATAAAAAAATGTTCAATATCACAGAAATTCATAGTTCAGGCCACTGTAAATCTCTGAACTTCTCTATGCATTTAACACTTACCCAAATCTGCGTTAGAACAAACATTTATTTAAAATGCAAACTTTGAAGTTAAAAATAAAGCTGACTGGAATCATTACAGAGAGATTACGATGACAATATGAATTTCAAAGGGCAGCAAAAACAGGAGCAAATTTGTTCTGATGGCTACACTACAGCAGGCAGAACACACCAAGTCACCCTTCCATCTTCCCCCTTCAATGGACCCTCCTCACCTGCTTTTGTCCTCTTCTATGCTTCTTCATCTGTGTTATTAAAATTATATTATCATAACTTCTTACTGTCTTATGGTATTTTGTAATTTTCCAGTGGTTTCACAAATATCCTATTATGCCTTTTCAGTGGCATAATTTCCATTTTTATAGGTTAAAAAAAAAAAAACAGCTAAGAGAGGTTTAATGGCTTGTTGAGTATCCACTAGGTGGTCAGCAACCTCAACAGCTAGAAGAATGCAATTTTCCACCTGACAGTAGAGTTTTACCTCTTTCCCACACAACTCCATGTCTTTTTTTCCTATCTCAATTCCAATATTTTTTTCTCCTTCCTCAACATATCTGTATCATTATAACTGAAATCTATTGCTTTTCAATTTAAAAAGTTGGTTTTCTGTTGTTAATTAATTTTAAATAATTAAAATAACTAAAAATTATAAAAATTGATCTATATTGATAATTTATGTTAATATAATTTAAATATAAATTAAAATATGACTACAGTTTATATTTAATAAATATTCTAATAATAGTGTTTAAAGTAAAATTCTTTTTTTAGCAAGGTCATCCTTTGTACTCCCATGTGGTTCTCAACTCTTTCTCCCCACCCCACCCTGGGGGTCACGGGGTTACTGGTGAGAGGGCCTGCCAAGCCTGAAACAGAGTCCAAATGGGTCACCTAGCACCACTTACCCACGTATCTGTTTGAGGTTCCTGTGAGCCTCAGTTTCAAAACCCCTGATTTTCACATTCTGAATGGATACAAGAAATTAGGAGGGTTGACCTTAGGCATAGTTTATTCATTTTCTCAGATTTTTTGGTTTACAAAAGGTAGCCCCGTAAGATTTGTGTAAACTAAGCTAAGTGTATTTTTCATTTAACCCAATGGTTATCAACTCAACCTAGGAAAACCGCTGGAGCTTCCTGGCTGGTTTACCTACCGGCTGCTGTGGGGTTGACCCAGCCCAGCCAGCCTGGAGAGCCGATGTACTTCCGGTGGTAAAGGCGGCGCTCTCAAAGGCCGCCTAGAGGAGAGGATGGAGGAAGTTGTGACCGGTAAAGGAGCAAGGAGGTTCTATGGACATGAAGGGGAAAGTATCAGTCGTTCAGTCCTGTCTGACTTTTTTTGACCTCCTGGACTGTACCCTGTCAAGCTCCTCTGTCCCTGAAATCCTCCAAGGAAAGAATGCTGGAGTGGGTAGCCATTCCCTTCTCCAGGGGATCTTCCCAACCCAGGGATCTAAGACCGAGCCTCCCGTATTGCGGGCAGATTCTTTACCACCTCAGCCACCAGAGAAGCCCCACTGTGGACATGAGGCCCCTACTTTGAACTTTGTCGTCTTCCGAGAAGAATAAGGACTCCATTCTCTTGATGAAAATTGGTCCCAGCGGTTAAGTCATCACCACGTTCTCTCCATCCTTATTGGTTCATGTTTATTGGTTATGTTTTCCAGGGTATGGTTCCTCCCTGCCCACAAAAAATCCCAGAACACGCGGGAGGGAGTCCCGAGCGTCTCCTGGCTTCACAGAGACAGTTCTCCGTAGCAGACTGTGCCCTGTGGACCGAATCCCTAGTCACGGATTGCCCATCTGGGGTCAGTCTGGCCTAGGCACATGCTTTACTTAACGTATGGTTTCAAACAAAATGTTTAAAACTGATAGCAACAATTTAGAATGAAAAGAGTCACAGGAAATCCCGATTTTCTGTTTCTTTTGGGGGGTGGGGGGAGGAACCAAACGTATTCCTGGTAATCATGGTCCCAAATTCCTACAGGGCAGCTGTGAGGCTGGACTGGACCTGGGCCCCTCGGTTCCCCATAGACCCCCACTGACCAGCCTGGCCTCTTCGGGGCTCTTCCGGTCACCATCGGCTTAGGGTGAGCGACTCCTGCCCTAAGATTTTCCCGCAGGGCCCTCACTCCCTTCTCAGTGTAGGCTGTTTCCTTCGGTCGGCTTTGGTGGGGTGGTTCTCTGTGTTTTGGAGGTGGCCAACCACTTCTTCCCGATGACTTGCTTATCCCTGAGTGGTCACTTTCTTTCCCAACTTCCTGCGGTGTGGCCAGCTATTATCCCCCAGTACAGGTGATACTCATCTCCCAAGCCTCTGAATAGCCCATGGCGTCTGCTATGTGGTTCCCTGACGAATCCCCGTCAAATCTAAATCCGGACCTAAACTAGCGGGGAAACTGAGGTTCTGAGCCGCAGAGCCATCCTGGGGGCAGCCTTCGCTGGAGGGCGCCGGAGCTGAGAGGGGCAGGCGCTGCCCTCCATTTACTAAAGAAAGTCACCACAAAATGTTGCTTAGCCTTCCGAGATTTGTAATTTTAAAAAAATTAAGCTCAAAAATTGGCTTTTTTTTTCCCCTTCAAGTAGGTTGAGTATATTTTACATCACTTAAAGTGTCTTCCTCTATAGTAAAAGGGATTGTTGGAGTTTCCTCAACTTTCTCCTCCCCACTCCCCAAACTAGAGCACATTTCCCAGCCTCCCTTGCAGTTAGTTGAGGTCATGTGACTGGTTTTTAGCCAATAGGATGTGACAGGAGTAAAGCCCGCCCATCCAGTTCCGGCTCATAAAATCTCTCGTGTTCTTCTCCCTTCTGGGGTGACTTTGGACGCGTGGGCTTTAAAAGAGTGCAGGTTGAAAAGAAGCCTGCTTCTGAATGAATTCTTCTGTGTGTAGCTTTTGCTAGGTTGTTGCATCCATCCTTTACCAGTAGGGGGCAAATTTATTTAATTTTTCTGCACCTCAGTTTTCCTCACCTGCAAACTGGGAATATTGATAGTAACCACTTGTTAGAGCTATTATATGAATTAATATTTGTAAGTCTCCTAGGAGAGTCCTCTGCTTAAGGTGAGCACTGCATGAAGAATGTGTTGAAATATGAAAAGCTCTATAAATATTATTAGCTTTTATGGCTTTTCTAAACATTTAACATATTTTTTAAGATTACAATGAAAATTACCTTGGCTAATAGGTTTGTTCATTTGTTTGAGGATAGGATAGAACTTACAAGGTGTGGCCTAGGTGTCAGATGGATTAGCCTGGATTCAAATCTTGGCTTTGCTTCTCAGCTGAGAAGCATTAAAAAATCACTTAACCTCAGCAAGTCTCAATTTTCTCACTAACAGGGCCCTTAATACCTACATCATAGGGTTCTTGGTGGATTAATGAGACGAAGTTTGTAAAAAATTTAGTCAAGTGACTGACGCATAGTAAGTGTTCATTAAATAACTTTGCACCTTGGCAATAAGTGATTAAGAGGCCCCATGTGAGAAAAGGTTGTCAAGAACATTTGTAATTAATCTCTGAACATTTTTCTTCATTTCCACAATGAGTTGATTAAAGTGGATTTGATTTTTATTTTCAAACTTTTGTTTTAGCTGCAAAACCTTTCCTTCAAGCAAGGTCTTAGATAAATATCCAATCTAACATAGATGGAAGCAGTGGGGTAAAGGGCCGGTAGGGAGGAGAGCTTGTCTCCACCCACTGGCTCTCCCTCACATCTGCCCTCAGGATTGTCCCTGAGTCACCTCTGTGGACTCCCAGGGTTCCTCAGTACAGTCTGATTATTTGTAGGACTTGAAGTTCTCCAAACTCTTTTGTTCCAGCTCTAACATTTTATGACCCTCCACGAGCTGGCATCTGGCCATGAAGTAGAATTGAGGTTGAAATGATACGGATACAACCTGTTCCCAATGCCAAGACCTCTTCTGACTTGGCCTATTGCTTCTAATGCTGCCTCTCACACTTGCCAGTTCAACCCCCTTTCTCAGGGAATAGTCCCTCCCTTTCCACCTGCTTCTGCCACATGGAGAGAGGAGGCAGGAAGCGGAGTCTAGCCTCTTCTAGGGGTATAGCCTCTAGCATCTAGTGGAGCCACGCTAAGGTCAAAGGCTGAGTTTATGACAGATACGTCCCTCAGCCAACTGCAGAGCACGGTTTTAAAACAAAATAAGCTATCTAGAGAAAAGTGAGCTGTCTCAGTACTTCTCTAGACCTACGTATTTGTGCAGCAGATGTAAACCTTCCAGTCAAAACTCCAGGTAGCCCGCTCTGACTGGCAAGGAGCAGCTCTACTTCTCTTGTATTCAGAGCAGGTCACTTGGCTGCTCAAGCCCTCCGGGGAATTCCACTTCCACTGAGATGGAATTCAAAGGCTTTTCTGTGGCTTCATCTCCCACCGCTCTCTTCCTGGCCCTTGCTGCCACAATCATAATGACGGTCTGTAGCTCCCTCCAACATGTGAAGCACCTTCTGGTCATCTCTTCCTTGCCTGAGGATGCGTTCAGATTTCTCTGTTCCCTCTACGCTAATAAGCTCTCTAATAAGCCATCAGTCTGTGATTTTTTTTTTTTACCTCCTCCATAGAGTCTTCCTGAATGAATAGATAAGAGTGATGTCTCTCTGGATAGACACAGTTCTCACAAATTTACTTACATACATAAAACTGAAAGTGAAAAAAGTGGCCCCATGGACTCTAGCCCTCTAGGCTCCTCTGTCCACGGAATTCTCCAGGCAAAAATACCAGAGTGGGTAGCCATTCCCTTCTCCAGGGGATCTTCCCAACCCCGGGGTTGGACACTGGTCTCCTGCATTGCACGTCCCCTGCATTCTTTACCGTCTGAGCCACCAGGGAAGCACTATAGAGGAGGGGGGATAAAAACAAACAAACAACCTTCTTTCTGTACCCTCTTAGGTTCGTGCCTGAGGCTCTGGAAATTAAATGGACAAAAGTCAGACTAACAAGAGAAAAACAGAATTTATAAACTTGTGCAGTGCACATAACACAGGAGATGCTCAGTGATGAGTAACTCAAAGTGGTGCTTACAACCTGGGGCTTCAGAAAGAATAATAAATTGTGGAGACATGACAAGTTGAAGGAAAATGGGTTCAGGCTCTTAGAAGTGGCCAGTTGTGGGAAGGTAAATATATGGGGGAAACTAAATGGATGGTAAGGATTATTTTAATAAGATTTGTTTTGTACGTTAGGGGTTTCCCAGGAGATGCCAGTGGTAAAGAACCCTCCTGCCAGTGCAGGAGACCTCAGAGACATGGGTTCAGTCCCTGGGTCTGGAAGATCCCCTGGAGAAGGAAATGGCAGCCCACTCCATTACTGTTCTCTGGAGAATCCCATGGACCAAGGAGACTGGTGGGCTACAGTCCATGGAGTCACAAGAGTCAACGTGACTGAAGTGACTTAGCATGCATGTTATGTACATTACATCTCTGGGCTAAGAGTCTCTAATGATAAAGAGCTAGCTTAACCTGGGACTTCCCTGGTGCTTCAATGGTTACATATACACCTTCCAGTGCAGGGGATACAGGTTCTTATCCCTGGTCCACAAGGCAACCAAGCCTTCCTGCCACAGCTAGAAAAGCCCACGTGAGACAATGAAGACCCACCCAGTGCAGCCAAAAAAAAGAGAAATGAAAAGGTTATCTTGCCCTTCCTGGTACAGGGAGAGCACCTTTCTCACAAGAAATTTTATATCCTACTTTTAGGTAGAAAGGAGGTTGTAGCCCTTCCTGCATTTGCTGTGTCTCAAGTATCTTCAGCTCAAAGTAACACCTCTGCCAAAGTGGCACATTCTGATTCCCTACAGAGTAAATAAAGGTGACTAAATTTCTACCACTACTACCTCTAACTTGAACTGTTACTGTCAATGAATTCAGCTAATACTTATTAAGCATAATTTATATGCCAGTGAATTCCTATGCAGGTCATGTAGTCTATTTCATTTAATTCTTTCAAGAGCTCTGAGTGGCTCAGAGATTAAGTGAACCTGCCCACAACCACACAACTAGTAAACAGGAATACACCAGGAATCCAACTCAACTGTACATGACTGCAACTTACTCCTAGTTCTCCACAGCCTCACTACAGACAATTGTGCTGAACTCGGTTGACAAGTAGTTACCTTTACAGTGTTTGAATTTTGCTGTGCCAAGCACCCCCTAAGGCTGAGAGGCTCCCGTTATCCATCTTAACTTGTTAGCCCTGAGAGGTAAGCAAGGTCTTTACACACAATGGGCACTTAAATCCATTTGAATGATGACTCTGCTGCCTTTATAACCGTGACAGCAGTTTGGACTGGAGTCCAACACTCTAGGCTGCTCGATAAATCCCTGACGGACTGATTGCTGATGGCTTGTTTTCTTTCCTTTGCTGGGGTATTTATAGAAGAACTTTGAGCAAGCTCCAAAATGTAATACTCTCCAGAATACTTTTTGGACCTTTAAACTATGTCCTGTAAAGAGAAAAAATAGCTAGGATTTCAGATAAGTCTCAAATATCGATTTGTAAGTACCTCTCAGAGAACTCAGATATGCTTTGTTGAATCCTATATTACTCCTGTCCAATTCTACCACTAAAACAAACTACTAACATATTTAAATAAATTCTGACTGAAGTAAAAATTTTAAAAATATTTTAGTAACTTTACTGCCAAAAACAAGTTGTTGTGTTAATTCAAACTCATCTCAGAATCCAAGAATCAAAGAAATTTACAAACCATGCAGTACACTACTGTTATTTTTCAGAATAAGAGATGTAGAGAAGAGAGTACTTTTGCCTGAGATCACAAAGCTAGTCTTTGTCTCAGTTATAAGTAAGCAAGTCAGATTTGATGTCTATAATGGATTCTTTTGGATATGCTGCCCATTTCCTGAATGTATTACTTTTTTTGTGTGGTATCTTCAATACAAACACAATATACAAATGCTCAAGAAATGTTTACTGAGTTGGGCTGTGTTTCAAAAACCTGATATGTTTCTAGATATACTGTTTGCTTTTATCAGTTACTGATCCAAATAATTTTTAAAAATAAAAATGCATGCATACTGTTAAAAAAAAAAAAGTACCAGAGTCAAATAGTCCAGGAAGACTTTGTTCAAGACTATTGCAATAGGAACATACAAGGAACATGAAGTGCTGATTTCATATGCCAGCAAGGTAATGCTCAAAATCCTTCAGGCTTCAACAGTACGTGAACTGAGAACTTCCACATGAACAAGCTGGATTTAGAAAAGGCAGAGGAACCAGAAATCAAATTGCCAACATCCAGTTGGATCACAGAAAAAGCAAGGGAGTTTCAAAACATCTATTTCTGCTTCTTTGGCTATGCTAAAACCTTTGACTGTGTGGATCACAACAAACTGTGGAAAATTCTTCAAGAGATGGGAATACCAAACCAACTTACCTGTCTCCTGAAAAACCTCTATGCAGGTCAAGAAGCAACAGTTAGAACTGGACATAGATCAGTGGACTGGTTCAAAATTGGGAAAGGAGTACGTCAACGCTATATATTGTCACCCTGCTTATTTAACTTAAGAGCAGAGTACATCATGTGAAATGCTCGGCTGGATGAATCACAGGCTGGAATCAAGATCGCTGGGAGAAATATCAACAACCTCAGATATGCAGATGATACCACCCTATTGGCAGAAAGCAAAGAGGAACTAAAGAGACTCTTGATGAGGGTGCAAGAGGAGAGTAAAAAGGCTGGCTTAAAATTCAACATTCAAAAAACAAAGATCATGGCATCCAGTCCTATCACTTCATGGCAAATACATGGGGAAAAGGTGGAAACAGTGGTAGATTTTATTTTCTTGGGCTCCAAAAGCACTGCAGATGGTGTCTACAGCCATGAAATTAAAAGATGCTTCCTCCTTGGAAGAAAAGGAGAAAACCTAGGTAGCATATTAAAAAGCAGAGACATCACTTTGCAGACAAAGGTCAGTATCATCAAAGCTATAGTTTTTCCAGTAGTCATGTACGGGTATAAGAACTGGACCATAAAGAAGGCTGAGCGCCAAAGGAAAGATGCTTTTGATCTGTGGTGCTGGAGAAGACTCTTGAGAGTCTCTTGACAGCAAGGAAATCAAACCAGTCAATCCTAAAGGAAAGCAGTCCTGAATATTCATTGGAAGGACTGATGCTGACGCTGAAGCTCCAATACTTTGACCACCTGATGTGAAGAATTGACGCATTGGAAAAGACCCTGATGCTGGGAAAGATTGAGGGCAGGAGGAGAAGGGGACAACAGAAGATGAGGTGGTTGGATACCACTGACCCGTCACATGGATGCCCTGCTGCTAGTTAGTCCACCTACAGCTTCCCCAGCATGTGGGATCTTAGTTTCTATACCAGGAATGGAACCCACACCCTCTGCATTGGAAGCATGGAGTCAACCACTGAACTACTGAACATCTTTTTAAGTGCTTATTTTCTAACTGTATCTATTTAGTAAACTGTCTGTTAAGTTTTTTGCTGTTTTTAAATTTTTTTTAAAAAAAATTAATTATTCCGTTTTAAGGGTTCTTTATATAGTATGGATGCAAGTCATTTTTCAGAGATGCATTTTACAAATATTTTCTCTTGATTTGATGTTTGTCTTTTCATTTTCTTTAAGGTATCTTTCAAAGAACAGGAGCTTATAATTTTGACATAGTATAATTTATCAATTTGCCCATTACCAATTTCATAAGGATTTTTTCCTCTATGTTTTTCCTCTAGATGTTATATAAGTTTACATTTATTTTTAGATCTGTGATCCAATTTGAAAGACTTTTTGTAGTCTTGTGTAAGTAAGAGTTGAGGGTTTTTTTTCTTTTGCACTTGGATATCCAGATTTTTCAGCACCATTTGTTTAAAAGTCTTTCTCCATTGACTTACCTTGGCACCTTCTCAAAATGAATTGATTGTATATGTGTAGGTCTTTTATTCCCACTTAAATTGTCTTTGTCAGAGTAATGCTGGCCTCAGAGAATGAATTGGGAATTAATCTCTCCTTCTTAATTTCTTAGAAGGGTTTGGGTAGAATGGTATTCTTTTTTAAAAAAAAATATTTACCAGAATTTCCCAGTGAAGCCAAATGGGCCTGGGGTTTTATTCATGGAAAAACCTATTAATACAAATTAAAATTTGAAAATAGATATAGAAAATTATTCAGGTTGTTTTTTTCTTTTTGGCTGAACTTTGATAAATTTTGTATTTCAAGGAATTTGTCTAATTAATCTCAGTTATCAAATTTTTTGGCATGATGCTTATTAGTATAAAGTAGTTGTTAATAATCACTTATTATCTCTAAAAATACTTTCTAGTACTATTTTAGTTGCATCCCACAAGTATGGGAATGTTGTTTTCATTTTTATTCCATTCAAAATACTTTCTAAATTATTTTTTATCTCTTCTTTGACCATGGATTACTTTTTAAAGGAACTTAGTCTCCAAATACTTAAATATTTTTCCAGGTAACTTTCTTTTTTTTTCAGTTCTACCACTGTATTGCTACCAACCCATCTCCCTCCACCCCCGTGCACACATGCTCAGTCATGTGACCCCATGGACTGCAGCCCGCCAGGCTCCTCTGTCCATGGACTTTTCCAGGCAAGAATATCGGAGTGGGTTGCCATTTCCTTCTCCATCCAGGTAACTTTCTGTTATGGATTTTTAATTTTGGTGAGAGAACATATTTTGTATTACTTGAGTCCTGTTATATTTTTTGAGACTTTTTAGTTGAAGTATAGTTGATTTATAATATTATATTAGTTTCAGTTATACAACATAGTGATTCAATATTTTTATAGTTTATACTCTAAAGTTATTACAAAATATTGGTTCTATTCCCTGTGCTGTGTGATATATCCTTATAGCGTATTTATTTTAATCATAGTAGTTTGTAACTCTTAATCCCCTACCTATATCTTTCCCCTCTGCTCTGGTAGCCCCTAGTTTCTTCTCTCTAAGTCTGCTTATGTTTTGCTATATTCATTTGTTTGCTTTATTTTTTAGATTGCACATATAAGTAATACCATACACTATTTGTTTTTCTTTGTCCGATTTATTTTACTAAGAATAATACCCTCCAGTTTCATTTGAGACTTCTTTTGTGCATCCAGGATCTGATCTAACTTGGTTAAAGTTCTGTGTGCCCTTGAGAAGAAGGAGTATTCGTACTGCTTTTGTTCAGTGTTCTAGAAATGTCAATTACATCAATATGATTGATGGAAATGTTTAACTTTTCTGTATCCTTACTGATTTTATGTCAACTTGTTTGATTAGTTATTGAGGAAGGGGTGTTGAACTCTCCAATTATAATTGTAAATTATTTCTTCTTGCAGTTCTGTTAGTTTTGTTCCATGTATTTTGAAGATCTGTTATTAGTTGCTTTCACATTTAGGATGATGTTCTCTTGATTAATTTGCCTTTATCATGAAATAGGCTTTTAATATTTGGTAATATTCTTTGCTGTGAAATCTATTTTGCTTGACATTAGTATAGAAATTCCAGGTTAAGTTTTTTCTCATATGTTTATTTGTAGTATTAACATGATATAACATGTTTCATCTTTTTACTTCTAGCATATTTGTGTTATCATATTTGAAATGGACTTCTTGGAGGCAGCATATTTATCCATTTATTTTTATCCAGCCAGACAATCTCTATCTTTTAACTAGAGTGTTTAGACTATTTACATTTAAGGTGACTGTTGATTCCTATGCATTCTTTCTCCAAGCATTGTTCCTCCACCCCTGCATAATACTTTGGTTAAATGTTCCAGCCAACTCTATATGCTGAAACTTGGTTTAGGTCTCCTCAAGTAAAGTACTCTATTGTGATCCCTTCCTCCATGATTTATGACCCAGAAAAGCCTCCAAACAGATAACTGGGGTGATTACTGGGCTCACCTCATGTATTTCCATTCTCTGAGAGAGCACAGTCCTGTGTTGCCTATTGTCTAATATCCCAAAACTGTTCCTCCTACATTTTGTCCAGTTTTCTTGTTTCTGGTAAGAAGTTAAAAAGTCTAGTCTCTGTTATTCAGTCATGTCTGGAGTAGAAGTCTCCCTCAAAATCTTTTAAAATTAATAAGTAACTAAGGAAATCTTAGCATATATGCTGTGAAATGCTTGTTATAAAATGATATAAATTGGGACTTCCCTGGCAGTCCAGTGGTTAAGACTCTGTCTTTCAGTGAAGTGGGTGCAAGTTTGATCCCTGGTTGGGGAGCTAAGATTCCACATGCTGTGGGGTGTGGCCAAAAATTTTAAAAATGATATAAATTGATATAGATATTAGTTTAATATAAAATAATAGTGGTGAGGCAATATAATGTATACTTCACTCTGATTCCTTCATATCCTAGCACTGGACTCTCTCTCCAGGTAACGAGGGTTGGCCTCCTGTTATGTACCTTTCTGCATTGCAATCATGATGCACCCTAGAATATCCCAAATTTGAGTCAAGCTTTTTCAATGCAAAATAAATGACTTGAATTATAAAAGCAAGGGTGGGGCTGGTATAAACCACTACCCAGGATTTATAGTGCTCCAAAATCACTGCAGATGGTGATTGCAGCCATGAAATTAAAAGATGCTTGCTCCTTGGAAGGAAAGTTATGACCAACCTAGACAGCATATTAAAAAGCAGAGACATTACTTTGCCAACAAAGGTCTGTCTTGTCAAGGCTATGATTTTTCCAGTAGTCATGTATGGATGTGAGAGTTGACTATAAAGAAAGCTGAACGTAGAAGAATTGATGCTTTTGAACTGCGGTGTTGGAGAACTCTTGAGAGTCCCTTGGACTGCAAGGAGATCCAACCAGTCCATCCTAAAGTAGATCAGTCCAGGGTGTTCATTGGAAGGAGTGATGTTGAAGCTGAAACTCCAGTATTTTGGCCACCTGATGCAAAAAGCTGACTCATTTGAAAAGACCCTGATGTTGGGAAAGATTGAAGGCAGGAGGAGAAGGGGATGACAGAGGATGAGATGGTTAGATGGCATCACTGATTCAATGGACATGGGTTTGAGTGAACTCCAGGAGTTGGTGATGGACAGGAAGGCCTGACGTGCTGCGGTTCGTGGGGTCGCAAAGAGTCGGACATGACTGAGTGACTGAACTGAACTGAACTGAGCTTTGAAGATAGCTTTGCTTGAGGTGCCTTTGATGGAGTGTTATTGTGGAATTAGAGTCCTTTAGAGCACGGTCCCTGTGTGTGTGTGTGTGTGTGTGTGTGTGTTAGTCGCTCAGTTGTGTCCGACTCTTTGTGACCCCATGGATTGTAGCCCACCAGGCTTCTTTGTCCATGGGATTCTCCAGCCAAGAGTACTGGAGTGGGTTGTCATTTCCTTCTCCAGTGGATCTTCCCAACCCAGGGATTGAACCTGGGTCTCCCACATTGCAGGCAGATTCTTTACCATCTGAGCCTATTTCTTGCAGTCCAACAAGAGCCAGGACAAGTTTTTTCACAGACTACAAATGGTTGCAGCTTTATGTGCTTTATCTGATATGTTTACTCTCTCCGTCCTGTGTCCACCTCCTTTTCTTCATTATCTTTATCATTTTAATAGTACTATTTTACAACTTATTTAAGCTTTGCTATTTATAAACTATATTACATTTCTATAATGAATACAGCAAGCTTGTAATGAAAGTAATTATTAACTCCTTCTCTATAGAACATGAAACTGAACTACACAAATATAAGACTTGCTCAGAATCAGGCATGATTATGTGTTACTAACAGAGCTTAAGGCTAAAACTCCAGGTCTTGTGACTCCAATTCTTTTGTAACTTTTTTTGCTGTAGTACCTTGACTTTCACGTAGGCTTTTTCTTATTGAGTGGTCAAGTTGTTCTTTTTCTCAACTGGTCTTGCCTTCAAAGCTCATGTTTGATGTAATTTATTTTTTAATGCCAGAGACTTTCACTCTCCCACAGAGTCTGTCACAGAATAGTATTCCTTTTATAAGGAGATATTTAGGAGAATCCCTTTCTAAACAAGTTTCACAATATAAATGTTGATGATGCTTCTGTCTTAATGAATACATCAGGTTTTTAAAAGCGGTTAATAAGTCTGTTTGTTCATGAGTCGAAAGCATTACTTTTAAATCAATTAATGTATCCATATCCACATAAAGTTAGTTGTCTTCAAAGAACTGTGCACGCTGATGGGATTAGTTCAGAATTTTGGACTTTCTTGGCCTTCTTTTTACCGCTTTTATCACTGTCCAAAAGATTTGTGCTTTTGGGGCATAACGGAGTTAATAATGTGAATAAACTAGCTCAGAAAACACAAACACAATCTGGTGTGCACACCTGGGTGTGTTTAGTCTGCACGGAGCTTTTCTAAAATGTGAATTAGCTGCAAAATTTAAAACCAGGAGATTTCACATAAAAATCAGAACTTTCACACTGTCTTAGAAAGTCAGAATACCTTGCAACAGTGCACCCCCAAACCCTCATGATTACAACTGGCTAGAGCTGAGGCTTGGCTGCCCCTTCGGATCGGGCATGCTCTACTTCATCCGCCACCAACTTCTCTATTGTCTTTTACTAGTTTCACTTCATTCACTTACTTTACCTGCCTGACTTTATGATTTCGTCCACAGACTAACAATCTTTAATTGAGACTTAAATATCTGGGCGCAATCATGATGCCACCCGTTGGTGAAGAGCAGGATGGTGGGCTGTGGTTCTAAACAGTTGCTTTGTTCATCTGAATGAATTGTTGTGAATTCTACTTACAAACTAGAGAAGCACTTACATTAATTAAGTATGAATAAGTAGCAGCATAAATATTCCCCAACTCTCCCAGACCTATGTACCTGTGCTGGATTGTGGTTTAATTAACTTTGACAAGCCTTTTGAGAGGTTTGGATGTGTGTGTTTGCTTGTGCATGTACACTGTGGGACACAGGAAGTGGAGAGAAGTTAGAGCTCCGCTTAAGTTGAAGAGCCTTAGCATCACGGGAATTTGTTATCTGGTTTTTTGGAAGGGGTCCCACCTTTCCCACATTTCTGTTGAACATGACTTATCACATAGCAGAAGGAGCACAACATTTGGAATCAGAAAACCCTGGTAACAGTCTTCTTCCTGCCAGTTAGTGTTTGACCTGTATCAAACTGCCAAGATTCTGTAGTCTTTTGGTTTTCTCATTGAAGAATCAGGATAATAATAGCAGCCGTGCAATTTAACAGGGTGGTTGTGTGATAATCTATGTCAGGTTAGAAACAGAGGTGGTGAAAGACAGAAACTATGCCACACATCATGTTTATGGCTTGTTTACATAGTGGTTCAGGCTGGAAGGTTGAAACATAACCCATCAATTGTGCAAACTTATTTTTTTTAATTTAGCAAAAGTCAATACATTATAAAAACAGCCCTCTCCTAGAGTTTTAATAATAAAATGCCATTTGATCAAGTATAGTAGGTTTCTGTACACGGCTTTGTCATTCTAACATCTGTTCGTCCTGGGCAGACATTCTAATATCTCTCAGTCCTGGGCAGTTCTGGGCAAACCAGTGGAATGTGACTGGTCCTCAGTTTTAGTGGACAACAGCCTTGGGCCTCTGTTCTTCTCTGGCTATAGGCTCTCTTCCTATGACTGGTCGGCCATTACCATGGTTTCAGGATCACATTCTTGATCTCACTTGAGATCCATGTACCTCTTAGATTATCTAAGTGATCTTTTCACTTGAATTTCCCTTCTTCAACTCACAGTCCAGAATTCAAAGCTTAATTCATCTTCTTTCCCAAATTACGTGTGTGCTCAATCGCTCAGTCGTGTCTGACTCTTTGCGACCCCATAGACTGTAGCCTGCCAGGCTCTTCTGTTCATGGAGTTTCCCAGGCAAGAATACCAGAGTGGGTTGCCGTTTCCTCCTCCAGGGGGTCTCTCTGCCCCAGGGATCAAACTCACATCTCCTGCAGCTCCTGCATTGGTAGGTGGATTCTTTACCACTGAGCCACCTGGGAAGCCCTCCCAAATACAGGCCCTTCTAAAATCTACTATCAGTGGCACCAGTATTCCCTCAATTCAGTGTAACTAGATTTTTTTTCAGTGATGAACATGGGCATTATCACTTGGTTTGGAATAGCCTGTGACCCAGTCTTCCCATTTATTCCTTGTATCTAGTCTTGATAGATGTTTTTCAGTATCATTCACATTGCTCCTTCCTTTTCTATTTTGCTTATACTGCTTTAGTCTAAGGCCCCCTGACTACCACTTGACTCATAATGAGAATTCCTCCTAAGGGTCCTGAAATTCAGCTTGTTATGAAAACCTTTCAAAACCTATAGACTACACCATTAAGTCTGAATGTTTCTGCTTGTCTTAAGGCTTTCCATATTTTAACCTTACATATTTTCATTTCGTGTCTCATTTCTTATCAATTAAACCCTCCTCTTCTTCACCCTAGCCTCCTTGCTTGCATGTTTTTCTTATATGGACACTCTTCTTCTGTGTCTATCCAAGTCAACAGAGACCTAAGAGACCTTGTCACATGCCATCCCCATTCTGCAACTTGTCTGCCTATTCCTTTCTATCCTTGTTTCCCTTTTTATGAATCTCTATAACAGTAACACTGTTATGCAATTATTGCACTGACTTATCCACACTTCTCACTCACCATCTTTCTTCATTTTTGAATATTTATTTATTTGGCTATGCTGGTTGTTAGTCAAGGTATGTAAGATTTTCGATCTTTGTTGTAGCATGCGAGATCTAGTTCCCTGGCCGGGAATTGAACCCTGCCCCTCCTGCATTGAGAGTGCAGTGTCTTAGCCACTGGATCACCAGAGAATTCTCCACCATCTTTCACGAGTGCCCATTTTGCCTCTTCAACTAAATTATAAACTCCTTGAGGAGAGGTAGCACATCATGCTGAATCTCTCTCAAATTCCTTGTATGTGGTAAATACTGATTGCAGGAAAAATTGAATGGCTTGTTGATTTATTTTAATAAGTTAATTGAACAATAGATTGAATTAGGTTTTCACAAAGCTTTTAACTTACTTTTCAACACATATGTCCCTCTGGAGTAAGTTGTGTTTTTAAATAAGCAGAATAGAGGAAATGCTGTAATTTACTTTTAAAGTAAAAACTGGGACTCAGTTTGATGAGTACAGAATGTGCTTTAAAAGTCAGTGGAACAGGATATTTGAAATCAGGCCTGTTCTAGAAAAATCTAATATATTTGGGGAAAAAATCTTTAGATCTCTTAAATTCATCCTATTTCTAATAATTAAATACCACTAGCCCACAAGCGAGGAAATCAGAACAATATTGGCTATACAAGCTGACAATGGCATTGACTGCCCAATGAAAGTGACAAGAGACTTCCACCCACACAAGTACCATGTCATTTTTCCATGAACTTGCCCTTCAGTGATTAAGTATGTGTACTTGAGAGTGCTTCCAAAGGTTTGAGCAATCCATCTGGCAAAAGCATTTGACACTATGGGATTTGTTATTGTGGTGCTATGCCAGCACCAAAACTTATTTAATTGCATTAGTCATCAAGCAGCAGTGCCCCTAATCTTGGATTTTACTGAGTGCCGTCTGGTTTATATGTTTGAGAGACCAAACAAACAAAGCTGAATGACTACAAACTTCTCCTATATTTAAGTCTGACGTCTGAATGTTCTGACCTCAGGTCCCAACCAGTCATGCAGTAAAACTGGAAGGGTCACCCCCATACAAAAGAGGCATAATCGAGGTCAAAATGGCAAGAGCTGAAGCTTCCAAAAGGCTTTGTCTATCCAAAGTACAATTTCCCAGTCACATGCTAAGTCTCCAGATTCTTCACATTGGAGTCATTTCTGTATATTTGAGTGATAGTTCCAAGAAGTCCCAGTTTAAACACAAATATGTTACCTGGAACTAGTTATCCATTAACCCCTTAGCTCTCTGCTCAGATTTGTTAAGAGCTAGCCAGCTTCCTCTGGCTGGATACCAAGAAGATTGAAGTCAAGTGGGTTGTTTGAATTGATGGGTTCAAAAATGCAAAGGCTCTGACCATAAGATACTGCTGGTTGGAAATAACAGGGTTATAAGCCTTAGTTATGAGGGGGAAGAAGGAGAACAAGGAAAAGGAGGAAACTTCCCACTTTATGACTTTGCCTATCTCTGACCTGAGATTTGTGACTTTCCAGACCAGTTATCATGAGACAAGACCCTAGCCATTATTTTGTGAAGCCCTTTAGTTTTGCCAATTAACATGCTAGAAACTTACTCAAAACTTCCTCCCATCTTTCTAAAAGTTCAGCAAGAAAAAAGAAGTTAAAAGGCAAGGCAGAGGAGAAGATAAAAAACAGACATTCTGTTTCCAAAAAAAATGACTTCCTTCTTTGTCTAGAAAAATCTTCCTTTCTGCAAAATGTTACTCTGTTGTGGAAGGTTTTGGACTTCTACCTTAATATCCCCTTGGAGTCCTTTCTGTACTTCTTTGTATTATCTCCAGGTTAAAATAATCCCAGGACAACTGGACTCCTATTGTCTGTGGCAGGAGAACTAACAAAGTTTTCAGAAGCGATCATGATTGAGATTGGCCAAGATCATGATTGAGACTAACATGGGTGGGTAGCGTCCCTATGGGTGGATAATTGGCTAGAAGCAGTATGTGGAGCTCTGATGGGCAAACAAGAGGTGGAGGAGGACACCCAACAATGAACCGCAACAAATGATTCACTAGAAATATCCTACCCGCCCACTGTTGACCTGAGATTTCTGAATGAAAAAATCTAACTTCAGTATCACCAGAATATAAACTTTTGGTTTAATGGGCACGTAGATATTTGTTAAAACATCAGATTTTGTAAAATTAACCTTCATGATATAAAATAAACACTTCTATTCTCTTATCCCTTTTAAGCTGACACTCTTCTACCTTGCAATAAAAATGGCTTTCAAGGGCCTAAGAGGGAAACTATCACTGAACAAGATTACGGACATAATTCGCACGCCTATGATTTTTATTTAAAAAATGGAAACAAAGTAAACTTCATTCGCTAGCAAGATAAACCCAGGACTTGTTTCTCCACCAAAATAAACTTTTAGATGTCCTGATTACATTAAGAGCCAAAAAAATTTTTTTTAGTTGGTCATCTCTAAGAGCATTCTTTTGGCTGCTGTGATGCACTTATCTGTCACATGGGCTTGACCACCTTAGCCCTCTGTGCCTAGTATGAAAGAGAGTGGATTGATTGCAGCTGGTACAACAGAGTCACTGACTCATCCAGTCAAAGCTTATGAAGAACTTTTGCCCGGATGCCCAAGATTTATTCTTCAAAATGATACCAATTATCTGACTATACCAAGAAGGTCCTGAAGAGGACAGGGTTTGTAACACCACAGGATTACATACGTCTTCCTCTGTAACTCATCCTTCACCTTGGCAGGCATACATCCTCAAGTTCAGATCAGGACTTAAAATGTCCAAGAGACTGGGATGAAGTAGAGTTGGCTCCACTGGCCTGGAGTGGATTCCTGGCTGAAAACCCAGGGCACTGACTTGAGTGGTGAGATTTCCAAAATATAAAAGGAAACAGCAAGAGAGAAGGAGAAAAGAGAATGGTGCGTGTGTGTTGGTGTGTGTGGTCTCAGATCAGAGGTGTGTGTGAGTGAGGAAGATGGGTAAAACAAAACATTAGAAACCATGCCTCACCTCCTGCTATACTCTGTGCTGGATGCGATGCTGCCTGTTTACATTTCCAGATTTACTTTCCACCTTTGATATTGTGATCTCCCTAAAAAGCTGACATTTTATAGATTTCATCCTTGCGTTCTCATGCCCTTTGACTCCTAGTGGGTCCAACCAATGGAAGGCACTGACAGGCATTCTGAAAGCTAAAAGTGGGTAAAGCTGTAGTTGGGATGGGTTGTGTCTGCCTTTAAAAGCCACAGCTCCTGCCAGGATGTCTTCTCCATGATACCTTGTCTGGGTTCTCATGACTTTGTTTCCGTTGCGCTCTTCACACCTAGAGGGGATAGTGGTGGTGACAGACCCTTGATGTTGCCAGTTCTGGAATCCTACACTATCCTCTCTTAGTTCCCTTAAATCTTGTCCACACCTCAGTAAATAACCCCTTTATTAAACTTTCCCCAAATCAAATCATTTGAGCATACCATTTGTTTCCCGTCAAGGCTTGGATTAACACATGTTCTAAATACAAGAGTTTTTGCAAAAGCAGTGATGCAGATTGAGCTTAGGAAAGGCAGGTTGAAATCATAGTAACCTTATTCCTGGTTGTAGGGTTATTGATGCCAATGTAACAGGTCTATCCCTTTGCACTACACAACATATACAAATAGCAATAAACCAGGAGTCAGAAGACCGAGGATCCAGTCTGGAATTTACCTACACTGGGTATGTGGCCTTGATCAATTCACTGATGTTTTGTATCACTCAGTTGTCTCACTTACATAATGGAAATAATCTGCTCCACATACTTCACAGCATTGCTGTGTGTGCTAAACCACTTCAGTTGTGTCCGACTCTTTGTGACCCTATGGATGGTAGCTCACCTTCCCCAGGGCATCTTCCCGACCCAGGGATCAAACCCTGATCTCTTACATTGTAGGTGGTCTCTTACATTGCAGGCAGATTCTTTACTGACTGTGCCACCATAGTGCTTTGAAAAAAGCCTTCTCCATACTTATCTATTGTAAAGGTTCTTCTTCTAGGCCTGGCAACAATATCAATGCTTTTCAAGACTTCCTTGAGTCTCCTCAGAAGAATTCTCTCATAACAGTTGATCAAACATCTATTGAAGCATCAACCCGTTTATACAGATGAGTGTTCATACATGTATTCCATTTGTTGCATGATCTGCTCTTTATAGGTTGTATTCTAGACACCAGTCGTGAAGATCTTGCTTGGCACATGAAGATCTCAGCATGAGTTCATGAATGAATGCATATGCTCTTCTCTTTTATTCTCATCTCTTCATATGTTTATATACTACTGTTTACCTCACCATCAGTCGGTTTGCCCTACAATAGCTGCAGGCCTGAGAAAACTCAAGTCTTAACCCTGTCTCCCACATCTGAGTCAGGGGCTGTCTTTCTGGGGCTGTTAGTTGACAGGGGTCACAATGGGCCCAGATCACAATGAATCAAAGTAGTATGATTGATTTGAGACCCCTTTACTGTATTGCTTCTGTGTCATATTTTGGCCACCTGTTGCAAAGAGCTAACTCATTTGAAAAGACCCTGATGCTGGGAAAGGTTGAGGGCAGGAGGAGAAGGGGACAACAGGATGAGATGATTGGATGGCATCACCGACTCAATGGACATGAGTTTGGGTAGGCTCCAGGTGTTGGTGATGGATAGCGAGGCCTGGCGTGCTGCAGTTCATGGGGTTGCAAAGAGTCGGATACAACTGAGCGACTGAACTGAACTGAACTGATGAAGAGGTGCCGTAAACCATGTCCCAAAGTAGCTGAGTGTCATCCTAATTCCTGAGGGTTGGAACCAGCTGACTCTTTCCTGGTACTTAGGATGGGAAAGTTTCTAGGGGCAGTTCAATTACCTAGAGATGCTCAGAATCAGAACTTGTCCTATGGCTCTAAATTTAATATCAATTTCTGTAGCAGTTGTTGGAGAAGTGCTGAAACAGAGAGGGGAAGTGGGAACCTAAAAGAGGAAGAGGAGAAAAATGGCCTTGGAAAAATGGCAGCAGTTGCGTGGCTTCTTTACTGTGAAAGTGTTATTTTTCAACAACTACCTTGTTTATAAAGTAGTTCCTGTGGCAAAATCCCACCCTTTGAGCTACAGTTTAAGTGTGTGCCTTCTGCTTTTAGGAACTTATGCTAATAGTTTCATTAAATAATTATCCATAATAATAAATTCATGAAATGCTTGATTAATTATTAAAGAAATGATATAACATCCAGTTGTAGAGTCCACTAATTGCCTTTATAAATACTGTAAGTTACAAACTTTCTTAAAGAAGTGCTCTTTTTATTTTTCTTTCATTTCTTTTGCTTCACAATGGCTTTCATGGTAACAATGATAGTATGAAGGAAATACTGACAGTGTGACCAGCAACTGGGCTTTAGTTCCAAGGATCATACGTGATCATCAGAGGTTATGCAATGGTGCTTGAGAGAGGGAAAAACCAAAGACAGAAATCTCAATTCTTCAGCCAGATGTTCTGTTTGTTTTGACCAGGGCCTTTTCACCATCTCTCTCTCACATCTGTTGATCAGAGATTCATTGCAGGCAGCTGTGTTACCTTTCAACATGTGAGCAAGACAATATCCTTCAAACCTCAGAGTGATCAAGATCACCCCCAATTACAAAGAGGTTTGTTCTTTGCTTTAAAGTGAGAATCCAAACCTTGAGGTTTATGAAAAACTTTATCGAAAAAACAGCAAGTGGTAAAATACAGTTCAGTGTCACCATTTTTTAAAAGAAGAATATGGGCATCTTTAAAGGAGGTAATGATAAACACATTTAACTTGGTAGTCCCTGGTGAGCTGTAAATAAAGTTCTGAAATCTCAAAGCCTGAAGTAATCGTTTAAGTCCAGACAAGAATGGCCTGAAGTCACATTCTGGTGACATTGCAAATTAGGCATTGACCTATGGTTGTTATTTAATATCTCCAGGCCTCAGTTTATCTGCAAAAAAGGACAGTGATAGTATTATTTCTGAAGATTATTATGGAAATTAAAGTAGATATTTTATAAAAACTCAATAGTTACTGGTAGAGGCATTCCCACATATATGACTATATATTCCAGTTCATCCAAACTGCATTCAACTCCCTAAGTTATGAAGTCCAAATAGTTGTGTCTTACTCTGTTTGGACTGCTATACCACAATACCGTAGCGTAGCTTGTAAATAACAGCAATATATTTCTCACAGTCCTGGAGGCTGAGAAGTTCAAGATCAAGGTGCCAAGGATCACTGTCTGGTGAACCCATCTTCATGGTTCATCAACGGCTGTCTTTTCATTGTGTCCTCACATGGTGGGGAGTGGTGGTAAGGGGTCTCTCTGGAGCTTCTTTTATAAGGGTACTGAATCCCATTTATGATGGTTCCACCCTCATGGCCTAAGCGCCTTCCAAAAGCCTGACCTCCCTGTACCATCATACTGGGGCTTAGATTTCAATATAAGATTTGGCGGGGGTGGGGGAGGGAGTGTGGTACATTTAGTCTTTTGCAAGAAGTATCTCCTGTTTATGTGACCAGCTCATCTCCTCTCTCTCAGAGGTCAGCCCACAGCAACCACATCATAATGTTCCCTGTGTCTGGGCCAGTGGCCCAGGAAGAGAATGATTTGATCCACTTATTAGGTATCAGGCATGTTTTGTGCTATTTCTGGCTTTTCCTCTATCTTTTCTGCTCATTTTCTTCTATCTTAGCCAATCCCCTTTGTTTTTTCTCCTTCCCCTGTCTACCTAATCTATTTATTATCATCCAATTTCCTAAGCATGGCTTGTAAGAATAATACTAAAGACACCCTGTTTTTGAGGAAACTAAGTATTGATGTAAGAAAAACTAATGCCATCATCTTTTAATTTTTAAAAGGGCCCAACTAATCCCTTCTGGATTATTGTAAAAGTCACCCTCTCTCTTTGTCCCTCCTCTGAAAGATAAAATGAAACATTTATAATCTAATTTGTAACACCCAATGGACCAGGGGAGCACCAATACATTACTACAGACACTGAACTTGGCCACTTGAGGAACTCATAGTCTTGCTGGAAAGATAGACAGTGGCAATTCAGAATGACAAATTCTCTAGTAAAAGTTATTGCTGTAAGGGGTAAGTAGTAAGGGGATAGTGGATGCCAGGTACAGTGGTTATTACTTTTATATTTGAAGAAAAGTATTTTTCAATGTCTCCTTTGAGATAGGTTAAGGTTAAAATGGTGAAATATGAGCTGGATTAGAGAAACGTTAGACAGTCTGCAGCTGGCTGGCTAACTAGACCCAAAGGATATTAATGAATAGTCAGTTAACCTGTATAGATTTCTAGTGGTAGACCACAAGGCTCTGCGCCCTTGTCTTATTCAACTTTTGTATTAGTGGTTTAATAAAGTCATAGAAGGCGTACTCACAAATGTATGCGGCAGATACACACCTGTCAAAAACAACTAATTTAAATGATAATGGAATCAAGATTTATTGTGATCTCAATATGCTGGAATACAGCATCAAAATAAGTCAGATCCAACTTAAAAGGGAAGAAGACTTCTTTTATGATTGTACTGTTGTATCCTCATAAACACTCTTATTTTGTGCTGATTATGTCCATTTCTCTTCTTGCAACTAAGGGATCCCCAACTGAGACAGCTGATAACTCCAAGTTCTCAGGGGGCCTAACCTGAAGGAACTGTGGAGCTGCTAGGGGAGTGGATGAGGGGAGTAGATTGGACTCAATGCCCTCTTACATAGGTAAGGAAAGTGTGTTAATTGATTTTGTTTGAAGTTGAAAATAGCATAAATAAAACTAAAAAAGAAACAAAATGCATTGGATGTGATATTTTCAAATTGCAGAGATAAACCTACTTGCAGCATAGGTGGAGCCGAGAGCTCCCTGTAGGGAGAGTGCTCCCTGCCTCTCAGTCTCTCTTGTTTCCTGCGTGCTGTATTTATTCTTAGATTGGTTCTCAGTGTATGGTGACAAGCATGACCCTCAACGTCTATGACTTATATTCTTCTAGTTTAGTAGAATGAGAATGCCTTTCCCATTGGTTCCAGCAGAGCCCTAAAATGGCCTGTCATTGACCTGGCTTAGGTCACATCCTACAGCAATCACTGTGGGCAGGGTGGGGTGGCCACATGTAGGTCATGTGCCAGTTCCTGGTTTAGAAGGGTTAGTAGCAGCAGGTAGGATTACTTCTATCTAAACCACATGAGGTAGGTTCCCATATGAAGAGGAATCCTATGAATAAAAACAGAGGGAAATGGATACTAGAGAGGCAAACACTACAGATGTTCACCCTGGAGGTAAATGTTCCCACTGTACTATTCACAATAATACTGAATAAGACTGGATGGGAAATGAAGAAGAACTGAGATGAAAAGACTTAAGAGGAGGCATGAGAGCTGTTTTAAAGCTTGTAAAGAGTGAAGAATCTTCCTGGAGAAGAGGGCACTGACTTGATTTCTTATATTCAGAGGATAGAAATAGCGTAATAATGTCACTGGATAGAAGATTCTGGGTAACTAATTTTAGTTCAATACATGAAAAAATTTTATAATGACTTACACTGTCCAACCCAGATCAGTCACTGAGCAAGCTCTTCCCAAAAGAAGGGACTGATCAGGAATTCTTGCTAATGAAGAACCTTCCATTGGTTGGAAGTTGAAAACCACCAAGGTATCTATTTTAAGTTTCTATAACTCTTTGATTTTAAGTGATACATCAGGCATCCAATGCATTACCCAGACAGCTTTGTTGGAATCCAGCTATTTCAAACTGCCAAAGCCCATTGAAATTTGAACCCTCTGGCCAAGCTGATTAGGAGTACCTTATACATGGGTATGTGTCAGCATTTGTATAAATGTAATTTTTATGAAAGTACTTCTTGCTGGAAAGTTCCATGTAACTTCTGGGGAGTTATTTTGCATTTCTTGGCTTAAGTTTAAGCACTGAGAAGTCTCAGAAATGGACACAGTAGCCTGACTTGAGATTCTATTTATAAATACTTTGATTATACTATGATTAAAGGAAGTTGATGAAAAGGAACGAAGAATAGTTTTTTAAGTTCTGTAATGAGTGGGTCTGGTGAGTTTGGAAAATTCCGTAATGCTTCTTCCATTCACTTATAGTCTCTGAATGATGATAATGATAATGATTATAGTTTTCATTTATTGACTGATCACTTTTTAATAGCTAACATGTATTGCTATTACTAAAAACTAGCTGATATTTACTGGGAGTAATTCCATATACTTGTATCATCTCATTTAATACTCATAAGACCCCTATAAAGCAGACACTAGGATTGTTGTCATGTAATAAATGAGCAGATGGAGGTGCAGAGTTTACTAATTTGTCAAGCTCATATAGTGTAAGAAGCAGTACTGTGATATACCAAAAGTGGTTTCATATGCATTATCTTCTTTAAATCCCAGAACAGTCCTATGAAAAAGATATAAATAGTTCCATTTTTAGAATGATGACAATAAATATCAAGAAGTCAGTCTTGACTCAGACTTAAAGACTGAACTTAGGGTTGCCAGGGGGAGGAATGGAGGGAAGGGATAATTAAGGAGCTTGGGATTGACAAGTATGCACTGCTATATTTAAAATGGGTAACCAACAAAGTACTACTGTATAGCACAGGGAACTCTGCCTAGTGTTATGTGGCAGCCTGGATGGGAGGGGAGTTTAAGGGGGAGTGTATAAATGTTTCTGTATGGCTGAGTCCCTTTGCTGTCCATTTGAAAGTATCACAACATTGTTAATCGGCTATACTCCAGTATAAAATTTATTAAGTTTAAAAAAAGTCACTTGTTTAAGGTCTTGTCACCTAGCTATCTAGTAGTGGTTGGAACTGGAGTCAAGCTGCCTCTAAAACTTGTGCTGTGCTTTCTTTCGTGTTCTGGAATGTACAATGGCCAATGCAGCCCTGCCTGGGCTGGTCTTGGACTCCGCTGTGAATTACTGTCTCTTCTTTGGGGCAGCTGCTACCACACTGCCCCCTGCTGACCTCAGAGTGTAGCTGGTGTCATCAAGTGTCCCCTCAGCTCCTCTGGGATTCCAGAGTGGCAAGAAAATCCTTAGAGTTCCTCACCTGCCTTGTCTTCAAATTGTTAATTCCTTAGGTGATACCACAGTTCTTTTGATTCTTAGCCTGTGGATTTTCAAGGATATCCCCCAAGAGCAGAGTTTCTTCACTTTCTGCCCCCAGGGACAATTAGGGAAAGGAGCTGGGGAATCATTTTCCTGGAGCATAAGTTTATGAAGCAGTTGGCAAGGATTAGGAGAATGGAGGACAAGGTCAGTGACCATGACTTACTGTCTTAGAATGTCAAATCCATTGAATTTTTAATCCTGTTCAGAAGAAAATAAAGCATCTGGCTACCCAGGGGCCTCTGTATCTTTATAATTAATCTTTTGATGGATCTGACATGTGAAGTTGTATCATGAAGATCAAGAATTCAAGAAAAAGAGACTTTACTGTTGGGTCCAGTGGTTAAGAATTGTGCCTTCCAGTGCAGAGGACATGGGTTTGATCCCTGGTCGGGGAACTAAGATCCTACATGCCACAGAGAAACTAAGCAACTAAGACCCAGCACAGTCAAGAAACAAAATAATCTCCCTAAATTCTCATGAATTATGTGTATAACATCAGAATGTATACACATGTATAGAATCTCTACTGAAGTATGTATGCAGAATCTCCATTTGTCTGTCTGATCTCTGTATATCTTACTCCATCTTTTAATCTACACTTCATACATTTTATTATGCTAAGTACAATGACATTTTCCAACGAACATTCTGGAAACAGCTATACAATGGTAGTAGTTACAGGGTCATTCCTGAAATGGTGCCAGGGGAAGAGGGTCTTGAGTGAATCAGTGAAGGAAATAGCACAGTCCGTGTGGAGAACTGGACCAACGTCATGGCTGGAAAGACAGCAAGCCTGGGGAGCAAGAATAGAACAGAAATAATTAGAGAATCAGCTGTATGTCAGCTCCCAGATAATGATAAGTCCCCTAATAGATCTGTCATAAAAGCATGACTTCAGCTGCATTTTGCGTTTGCATTTGTTTTATATTAGAATTTTCATCAAGATAGATAATAAAAACAAAGAGAATGTATGAGCTCTTTGTAACAGTTTTTCCTTTGTGCCATCCCTGGTCCAGATGGTATCCCTTCTGCCCAGGCTCGCTTCTTCTCATGGCAATTTTCTCAAAATGAGACTCAGTTCAGAACTTCCAAGGGAAGGAATAAACAAATGCACAGTAATTTAGAGACTCCATGCAAATACAATCTCAGCCACACAGAGTTTAGCTTCATCTGTTGCTGTTATCAGATGAATCTTGGCTGCTGCTTTCAGAGCGAGGCTGTCCAGGTCTCAGAGGCAATCCCCATTGTAGGACCGTGGAGGCCCAGCCAATGACTTGAGAGCACAAATGTTGTTTGGTCCATGATGTCTTTCAACAGTGTTTCCCGGAATCATGAAGGAAGAGAGCTCAAAGACCGGACTGGAGATTATCTAGAATTGATAACCAGGCTGGAAGAGCCTCACCCACCAGGCAATGGTACAGAGAAGTTCCCGGAATCAGCTGACAGATGAATGATACTTTATTAACTTAGTCTCACCTTAAATCACTGGACTCTTTAGTCAGAATACATTCACATTTTCTTTTTTCAATATTTGTCTCATACATATGTGTGCATATCTGAGTCCCTTTGCTGTTCACCTTAAACTACCACAACACTGTTAACTGGCTCTACCCCAATAGGGAATAAAAAGTTTAAAGTTAAAAAATTGCACTGGGAAGACCCAGAGGAATCGGGTGGAGAGGGAGGTTGGAGGGGGGATCGGGATGGGAAATACATGTAAATCCATGGCTGATTCATGTCAATGTATGACAAAAACCACTACAATATTGTAAAGTAATTAGCCTCCAACTAATAAAAATAAATGAAAAAAAAAAAGAAAAAAAATTTCAGAAGTCCGAAAGCATCTTTTTGGGGGGCTGTGCTGGGTGGGTCTTTGCTGCTGTGAGGGCTTTTCTCTAGTTGCGGCGAGCGGGAGCTACTGTCTACCTGTGGTGCTCAGACTTGTCATTTCAGTGGCTTCTCTTGTTGTGGAGCAGGAGCTCAAGGGCACACGGGCTCCAGTAGTTACAGCAAGAGGACTCAATGGTTGCCACGCCCAGGCTCGAAAGCATGGGTTCAACGTTTGTGGCATAGGGCTTAGCTGCTCTGCGGCACGTGGGATCTTCCTGGAGCAGGGATCGAACTCGTGTCTCCTGAATTGACAGGTGGATTCTTTACCACTGAAGCTCCAGGGAAGCCCTAAGGCATTCTTTTTTGTTTTGTTTTGTTTACAGATGTGGTTTACAGGTATCATTGGTCAAATGAAATAACATAGTCGAAATAAAACTGCTAATTTATGTTACTCAAAACAAGCTGTTAATCAATGAGTAACTTATGAGTAACATTAACCTGAAATTTCTCATAAAGCTCCTTGCTCGACCTTGTCCACTTATGTAGAGGTCTAGCGCTACCATCATGAATAATTGCCACTTCCTGCACGTCATCCGCCATCAAGATTAATTTACTTTCCTCATCTACAACGAAGTTCAGGTACAGAATGGAAAGAGCGTTGAGGAGCAGATAGAAACAAGTAGCTCAAGACTGATTTTAGAAGGGGACACTGCCCTCCGCCGTGTGGCGCGCTCATGCATGGGACTGGATGAAGTGGTTCAAAGGGACAGTGGTGGATTAGAAGTTATAACGGAGGTGCTGTGGATGAAAAGGAGAAACGAAATGGAGAAGTGTCAAAATGTAGTTACGTATACTGATTCTTCAGTAAATTCCAGTGTATTCAAGTGCTGATTGTACGCTGCTCATCATGTTCAAATGTCAGCATGGTAACATTTCCCTAGGGAGTTTCAGTGGCTTGCAGGCTACTGAGTCCTCTAGATATGTCTGCATTTTATTTAATATCCTATGTGACTATGATGTAGATGGTCAATGAGACATCCTTCAAAATGCTGTTTGGTCATCATTTGGAGCTTGTGGTGCAGTGGTAAAGAATCTGCCTGCCAATGCAGGAGACAAAAGAGATGCAGGTTCTATTCCTGGGTCATGAAGATCCTCAGGAGTAGGAAATGGAAACCGACTCCAGTATTCTTGCCTGGAAAATCTCATGGACAGAGGACCCTAGTGGGCTACTATCCATGGTGTCACAAAGAGTTGGACATTGCAAAGCCCACCTGCCATAGAAAAAAATAATCATCCTTTATTTCGGTGTATGTGACTTAGTAATGAAGTTTACTATTTAATAAGTGATTAGCTTCCCTTGTGGCTCAGCTGGTAAAGAATCTACCTGCAATGTGGGAGACCTGGGTTTGATCCCTGGGATGGGAAGATTCCCTAGAGAAGGGAAAAGCTACCACTCCAGTATTTTGGCCTGGAAAATTCCATGGGGTCACAAAGAGTCGGACGCAACTGGGCGTTTTCACTTTTACTTTATCCAATAGTATCATTTTTGTTAATCATACCAAAAGATATTACAAGGGGAATCAGTTGTAAAAGCCACTGAAAATAGTGGAAGTGGTGGTGGTTTTGTTGTTATGTCCTATCCAACCCTTGTGACCCCATGGATTGTGGCCTGCCAGGAGCCTGTGTCCAGGGGATTTCCCAGGCAAGAATACTGGAGCGGGTTGCCATTTCCTTCTCCAGGGGATCTTCCTGACCCAGGGATCGAACCCGCATCTCTTGCATTGCAGGCAGATTCTTTACCACTGAACCACCAGGGAAGCGTGTAGAAAATAGTACTAGTACATAAATAATTTGAAAATGCAGGTGAGAAAGATTGTGTTATCTTGGAGAAGCCAGAATGAGGCAGGATGGGGGATAGTTAGTAATAGGCAAGTTCACTGAGCGTCTAGCTGTATCTGGGGCCCCAGATGCA
Source organism: Cervus elaphus (assembly GCF_910594005.1). Lineage (NCBI taxonomy): Eukaryota > Metazoa > Chordata > Mammalia > Artiodactyla > Cervidae > Cervus > Cervus elaphus. The sequence goes on from NC_057840.1 coordinate 32,042,204, forward strand.
GGCAGGGGCTCCGTATCTGTTTAGGCGTGAATAGACTTATTCTGAGGCAAAACAGAAATCCCAACTCAAGATGAAGACATAGCCTGTTTCTACTGCTGACTTCTGTTGGCTTGGTCACAGTTATGGGTGTTGTCACCCCAGAAAAAGGAAATAATTTTTACTTGTCTATTTATGAAGAGTTTTCACATAGATTATGAAACTGAAGCCTCAAAGAGTTCTGTAAAATGGTTATCATTTCTCAGTTAGGTTCAGTTCAGTTCAGTTCAGTCGCTCAGTCGTGTCCGACTCTTTGTGACCCCATAGATCGCAGCACGCCAGGCCTCCCTGTCCATCACAAACTCCTGGAGTTTACTCAAACCCACGTCCATCGAGTCAGTGATGCCATCCAGCCATCTCATCCTTTATCATCCCCTTCTCCTCCTGCCCCCAATCCCTCCCAACATCAGGGTCTTTTCCAATGAGTCAACTCTGAATGAGGTGGTCAAAGTATTGGAGTTTCAGCTTCAGCATCAGTCCTTCCAATGAACACCCAGGACTGATCTCCTTTAGGATGGACTGGTTGGAATTCCTTGCAGGCCAAAGGACTCTCAAGAGTCTTCTCCAACACCACACTTCAAAAGCATCAATTCTTCGGTGCTCAGCTTTCTTCACAGTCCAACTCTCACATCCATACATAACCACTGGAAAAATCATAGCCTTGACTAGACGGACCTTTGTTGGCAAAGTAATGTCTCTGCTTTTTAATATGCTATCTAGGTTGGTCATAACTTTCCTTCCAAGGAGTAAGTGTCTTTTAATTTCATGGCTGCAATCACCATCTGCAGTGATTTTGGAGCCCCCCAAAATAAAGTCTGATACTGTCTCCACTGTTTTCCCACATATTTCCCATGAAGTGATGGGACCGGATGTCATGATCTTAGTTTTCTGAATGTTGAGCTTTAAGCCAACTTTTTCATTCTCCTCTTTCACTTTCATCAAGAGGCTTTTTAGTTCCTCTTCACTTTCTGCCATAAGGGTTAGGTTAAGTTAGGTTAAGGAATATCAATTGTAACAAAAAGTTTCCATTCAAATTCAGGTGTCCTGACTTCAAATTTAGTGCCTGGGATTTAGTTATGCTATGCCCTTGCAATGGCACCCCACTCCAGTACTCTTGCCTGGAAAATCCCATGGACAGAGGAGCCTGGTAGGCTACAGTCCATGGGATCGTGAAGAGTCAGATACCACTGAGCGACTTCACTTTCACTTTTCACTTTCATGCACTGGAGAAGGAAATGGCAGCCCACTCCAGTGTTCTTGCCTGGAGAATCCCAGGGACGGGAGCCTGGTGGGCTGCCGCCTATGGGGTCACACAGAGTTGGACACAACTGACGTGACTTAGCAGCGGCATGCCCTTGGGAGATAGCAGTATATTAATTGTTTAGGTCAGTTTTAAATTTCTCCAGAGCTGAACAAAATTGGGAAGAGCTATTGCTGTTGTTATTTTTCAGTCGCTAATTTGTGTTCTACTCTTGGTGACCCCATGGACTGCAGCACGCCAAGGTCCTCTATTCTCCAATATGATGACCACTACATTGAGTTATTAAGGTTGGTGCCTTCTGTTGAAATGAAGGTTTTCTTTGCAATAGAAATTGCTAATAATTTTGTAAATCTAATTAAAAGGATCATTTGGATAATGTTTTTACCTAAAACATGATTTACCTAAACATGTTTTGCAACTTCATTTCCTGGAATCCAGTTGTTTAAATAACTGCACCATAGTAAACACATGAGTGTAATTTTGCTAAAGAGTTTATTTTAACCAGAAGCAATCAGATTGGTTAATTACTAAAAGGATGATGTAGTCCTTGGGGGGAAAGTACTTAAATATGACATTTGAAAAGCCTTTCTAAATATCAGTGTTAAATCTTTAAACTATTTAGAGAGAAAAACTAGAGGTTTGTAACACTGGAGAAAATAATAATCATGTAATTCCTGTAGATCATACAGCTCTGAAATAAAATAAATAGCGTGAAATAAAGGCAGGGGATTTGATAAATTATGATCCCCTTTAGGGACAAAAAAATTTATTTTAACAGCATTTTTATTTGTATCAATTGTTTTAATAAAGATAATTTTCATATTTAAAAACTATGAGGTTCTGATTTTTCTCCTTTTTGGAACATATCTGTTGAATAAGACATTTAAAAAAACCTTATGGAGCCCTCCTAAATGGAGGCTTTTTGTAAAATTTTATTTATTTTTTAATTGAAGGATAATTGCTTTACACAGTTTTGTTTTCTGTCCAACATCAGCATGAATCAGCTATAGGTGTACATATCTCCCCTCCTTCCTGAACTTCCCCATCTCCCTCCCCATCCCACCCCTCTAGGCTGATACAGAGCCCCTGCTTGAGTTCCCTGAGACATACAGCGAATTCCCATTGCCTATCTGTTTTGCATATGGTAATGTAAGTGTTCCCTGAGACATACAGCGAATTCCCATTGCCTATCTGTTTTGCATATGGTAATGTGAGTTTTCACATTACTCTCCATACATCTCACCTTCTCCTCCCCTCTCCCCATGTCTAAATGGAGGCATTTAAAAAAATATGCCTGCATTTTTTCTGCCAACCACTGGTGGCTGAAAATGTAAGAGACTGAGGTTATCATAATATTAATTGAGCAAAAATATAATAATGTACTTGAAAACTCCTGGCACATTGTAGACCCTCCATAATCAAGCATTAAATTCTTCATGGAGCTGGAAATTTAAGGGAAAAAAGGAATTTGTTTGGAATTTTACTTTCAAAAATCTTTTTTTTTTTTTTTTTGGTATCTGTGTTTTTATTTTTGTTTTAAAATTTATGTAGTTATTTTAACTAGAGGCTAATTACTTTATACTATTGTAGTGGTGTTTGCCATACATTGACATGAATCAGCCATGGGTGCCTATGTGTTCCCCATCCTGAACCCCCCTCCTACTTCCCTCCCCATCCCATCCCCGAGGGTCATCCCAGTGCACCAGCCCTGAGCACCTTGTCTCATGCATCGAACCTGGACTGGCGATCTGCTTCACATATGATAATATATATGTTTCAATGCTACCCTCTCAAATCATCTCATCCTCGCCTTCTCCCACAGAGTCCAAAAGACTATTCTTTGTATCTGTGTCTCTTTTTCTGTCTTGCGTATAGGGTCATTGTTACCATCTTTCTAAATTCCATATATATACATTAGTATACTGTATTGGTGTTTTTCTTTCTGACTCACTTCACTCTGTATAATAGGTTCCAGTCTCAACCACCTCATTAGAACTGATTCAAATGCATTCTTTTTAATGGCTGAGTAATATTCCATTGTGTATATGTATCACCGCTTTCTTATCCATTCGTCTGCTGATGGACATCTAGGTTACTTCCAAGTCCTGGCTATTGTAAACGGTGCTTCGATGAACACTAGGGTACATGTGTCTCTTTCGATTCTGGTTTCCTTGGTGTGTATGCCCAGCAGTGGTATTGCTGGGTCATATGGCAGTTCTATTTCCAGTTTTTTAAGGAATCTCCACACTGTTCTCCATAGTGGCTGTACTAGTTTGCATTCCCACCAACAGTGTAAGAGGGTTCCCTTTTCTCCACACCCTCTCCAGCATTTATTGCTTGTAGACTTTTGGATAGCAGCCATCCTGACTGGCATGAGATGGTACCTCATTGTGGTTTTGATTTGCATTTCTCTGATAATGAGTGATGTTGAGCATCTTTTCCAAAATGTTAAAAATTTGCTTGACTCCAAAAGCTCAGCAAACATACACCGTGTCCTTATGCATTTGAGACATTGGAGCATCTGCTGATTTCCTGCAGTGGTGTCGTTTGGGTGCCCAGGACTAGCTGCAATCTTGTTTGTTTTGTCTCCATCAGCAGGAGCTGACAAGAGACCCAGTTTTCTTGGCCTCAGCGAAGAAAGAAGGAGTCAGCTTTGATTAACTTGCCATACTTCAGTTTCAGTGAAATAGTGATCTGGAGGCAAAGCCACTACCACATGAATCAACTGTTTCTTAATTTGTATGAAGGTCACAGCTAGACTGGGCTTCCCAGGTGGCTGAGTGGTAAAGAATCCGCCTGCCAGTGCTGGAGACTCGGGTTTGTTCCCTGGGGTCAGGAAGATCCACTGGAGAAGGAAGTGGCAACCCACTCCAGCATTCTTATCTGGGAAATCCGATGGACAGAGGAGCCTGGTGGGCTACAGTCCATGGGGGTCACAGTCAGACAGCACTTAGCAATTGAACAACAAACACAGATCGCACAGGTACTCCACTGACACATAGAAAAGTGTCAGATAATTCTATTGATTCTTAGGCCAGCTGCTTTGTCTCATCTTTTCCCTTTCATATAGAGAAAGGAAATTTATATGTAAATGAAAAAGTAATAACTGACAACTAGTTTACTGATTGCTTTAATGTCTTTATCAAAGACCACATTAATTTTCATCTAAGTCTTTTTAAAGTGCAAGTAAGCACACTTAAATGTGTTCTAAGAAGAGAAATAAATCTCTAACAAATAAATATGTTCATTGAACAATAATGAACAATAATGTCTAATAACAATAACCAAACAATTGAATAATAATGTCCAGTCACTGACCGTGATCAAAATCTGGCTCCTGAATGTTTCCAGCTATATCAAATGAGGGCTTCCCTGATAGCTCAGTTGGTGAAGAATCCACCTGCAATGCAGGAGACCCTGGTTCAATTCCTGGGTCGGGAAGGTCCGATGGAGAAAGGATAGGCTACCCACTCCAGTATTCTTAGGCTTCCCTTGTGGCTCAGCTGGTAAAGAATCTGCCTGTGATTCAGGAGTCCTGGGTTCTATGCCTTGGTTGGGAAGATCCCCTGGAGAAGGGAAAGGCTACCCACTCCAGTATTCTGGCCTGGAGAATTCCATGGACTGTATATAGTCCACGGGTTCAAAAAGAGTCAAACACGACTGAGCAACTTTCAATTTAACTTTCCTATCAAATGAATGATCATGATTAACCTCTAAATATTTAGGGTTTCGACAGATTTCTTCTTATTTGCTTTATTTTTTTAAACTAATTTTTAAAATTAAAAAAATTAATTTAAATTTTGTTAATCTGTAGGGTTTCTACAGATTTCTTCTTCTTTTATTTTTTAATTAATTTAGAGTATAGTTGCTTTATAATGTTGTGTTCATTTCTACTGTACAGCAAAGTGAATCAGCTGTACATATACATATGTCCCCTCTTTTTTGGATTTCCTTCTCATTTAAGTCACCGTTGGACATTGAGTAGAGTTCCCTGTGCTATACAGTAGATTCTCACTAGTTATCTATATTATATACAGATTTATTAATTTAGAAAATATTAATAAGGTGTTGGGGAAGGCAAAATGCTTATCCCTTGAATTTTAATCCTGAAAAAGCTGTGTGTTAAACTTAAATATTTCTTATAGGAAATCCAGCCAGACAGCCACTCTCCTATGATTGTATTAGACACAATGAGAAAGCTGAGGGGAAAAAAATCTCAAGAAATTTGGAGGCACTAGACGTGAAAAATGTGAGATCATAGTGTAAGGGAGGAAAGATTTTTCCTTTACCTTCTTACTTTACTCTCTTAGGTTGTGTACTGTGAATTAAACTGACAAAAGAGTAACAGGAGAACAGATTTATTTCATATGCACATGGAGAGCCTCATAGTAAAGAAGTGAAAAAAAAAAATCCAAAAGTTAGGTCTGGGAGCTTATATCCACTTTTAACAAAGAATGATAAAATATGGAGAAGTGATAAGACAAAAGAACAGGGCTTTGGGCTTCTAGGGCAGTAAATTGTGGGCAATATACAGGAGAAACTAGTGGAAGATAAGAGTAATTTGCTAAGATTTGTTATGCAGACTCAAATCAGTGCTTTCTCCAGTGCTAAGGATCATCTCCTCTTCCTGGTCCTGGTGGGGAGGAAGAAGGTAAGGACACCTTCAACAAGGGAGAGTTATGCTCTGCATTTGGGTAGAAAGGGAGAGAGCAGAGACCTACTCCTGTGTCTAATGTTTCTCAGTGCCTTCCCTGGCGGTCCAGTGATTAAGACTCTGAGCTTCCACTGCAGGGGGCACGGGTTAGATCCCTGCGGTGAACTAAGATCCCACATGCTGCATGCAGTGCAGCCAAAAAAACTTAAAACATAAAAAAGAATCAATTGCCTTCAGCTCAAAGTAATCTTTATGCCAAAGTGGCATATTATTGTTGTGGCATGTTCCGACACTCTTCAATAGCATAGTGTACAGGCTTCCCTGATGGTAAAGATTCTGCCTGCCAGTACAGGAGACGTGGGTTCGATCCCTGATGTGGGAGGATCCCACATGCTGCAGAACATTTAAGCCCATGTACCACAACTAGTAAGCCTGTGCTCTAGAGTTGGGAGCCACAACTCCTGAGCCTATGTGTTGCAGCTACTGAAGCCTGCGTGCCCTAGAACCCCTGCTTCTCAACAAGAGGCCACTGCAATGAGAAGGCCGAGCACTACAAAGAGGAGTGGTCTCCACCCACTGCACCTGGAGAAAGCCTGGGTGCAGCAACAAAGACCCAGCACCTCCAAAAATAAGTAAATAAAATCATAAAAATAGCACAGTGCAAAAGAAAGCAAACCTCATATGCGTTCCAGCCTGGCTCTCTCTCTTCCTACTCATGTGTCATTACAGGTGTGGTTTAACTTCTCTGATACTCAGCTATCTCATCTAAGATGGGGATGAGAATACTGATCCCACCTATAAGGTTGGAATAAGGACCAACTGAGAACTGCGTGTGAGCCCTTTGTAAACTGTTAAGAACTTCATGCATGTTGAGTATTACATGTTAAGTGCACAGTGTGGGGTGGACTTCACATTAGTTTTTCCCGATTAAAATGCACCTAGAGATTCTGATATAAAGAGGGGTGGTATAAGAGAGGTTACCGTCTACTCTTCCAGGAAATTTGTTCCTTTTTCACATCTGTGAAAGTGAAGTTGCTTCAGTCACGTCCGATTTTGTGACCCCATGGACTATAACCCACCGGGCTCCTCTGTCCATGGGATTCTCCAGGCAGGAATACTGGAGCAGGTTACCATTTCCTTAATTTATTGTTGAAATATGACACCCCTACAGTTGAGTGCACAAATCTCAATAAATGGTCAGTCAATCAGTTCAGTCACTCAATCATGTCCAACTCTTTGTGACCCCATGGACCGCAGCACTCCAGGCCTCCCTGTCCATCACCAACTCCCATAGTTTACTCAAACTCATGTCCATTGAGTTGGTGATGCCATCCAACCATCTCATCCTCTGTCATCCCCTTCTCCTCCCACCCTCAATCTTTCCCCACATCAGCGTCTTTTCTAATGAGTCAGTTCTTCGCATCACGTGTCCAAAGTATTGGAGTTTCAGCTTCAACATCAGTCCCTCCAAAATATAACCCTCAAACTAATGGAGTATTTAAAAATGATTCCTTCTGAGAAGTCACTTCAATGAAGATTTTTGTTCTATGAATCCTGGCTGTTTTGTTTTATTCTTTATCTTTCTGAAGAGCTTGATCTAATTAAATCTACTATTCCGAAGGCCAAGATAAGTGTCAAAATGACCACATGTAAAGTCCTTAAAAATAATGTTATTCTTTTATAAAAGAAGGCAGCCTTAATTTGGCTGAGTGCAATAGTAATTTTTCTTTGTGATAACAATTTGGGTAGAAAAAATGTTATCCAGCTCTTCTTTTGAAAAATGCCAACTCCTCTGAAAAAATCAGCAGAATTTTTGGAATCAAATGAAAATGACTGTTTTGAACATAGGCAGCCAAATAATTCATGAAGATGCCCAGCTCTGTACTAGCAGTGGACCAAGGAGACGCACTTTGACCAAGTTTATTTTCAAGTTGGTAAACAGGGAAGAACAATGAGATGCTTTCCTGTACTACTTCCGTTAGAGCAAATCTGTCACTTCTCCTGGCTTGATATGGGTTGGACTAAGCCTTTCCAGAGACATTTGGGATAGAAACTATCATCACACACGTGAATAAGTCTCCTGTGTTCAATATAAACATTAACTGTTTTCTTCCTCCTCTTTGGAAGATAGTAAGAGTGCCTGGCAAGAAGAGCCTGCTGACTGGAGTCCAGACCAAGCTAATCCACTCTCTGAAGTCAAAACAGTGTCTGAATGATGAGTCTCCAGGCAGATTTCAGGAATGCAGAACATTTGGTGAGCTTGCATATTCTACTAGGAGCCTGTTGTTTGCTCTGCAAGTTACACCAAAACCAAGAACTTTCTGGGGAACCAGAAACTCTTGGGCTCTAATATCATTCTTCTTCTTCTTAATTTATTTACTTTATTTTTGGTTGGACTGGGTCTTCATTGCTGGGCTTTGTCTAGTTGTGGAGAGCACCTCTCTAGTTGAGGTGCACGGGCTTCTCATTGTGGTGACTTCTTTCGTTGTGGAGCACAGGCTCCTAGGCGCAGGGGTTTCAGTACTTGTGGCTCCTGGCCTATAGAGCACAGGCCCAGTAGCTGTGGCACACGTGTTGGATCTTCCCAACCCAGGAATCGAACCTGTGTCTCCTGCATTGGCAGGCAGTTTCTTATCCATTGTACCACTGGGGAAGTCCCTAATACCATTCTTTGAAAAGCCCTCTTCCACTCCTTCACTGGCAAATGCAATCAGATTCCTGCAGCATGAAGTGCATTGTGCTGAGGGCTAGGGAAGACAAAGGAGTGTAAACATGTCCTAGGGAAGTGCTCAGGTTTTAGGGGAGACACAGCATACATACAAATAGATATAATGAAATTAAGTGAAAAAATTAGTGCCAGAAGATGCACTCATTCTATCTTTCAGCAGATTTTACTGAGCATCTGTTGTCAGCCAGACACTCTGCTTGCCTTCTTAGGACCTTTACTCTTCCTCCTGTGGCCCTGGAAGCCATTATAGTATTTAACAGGCACTAGCTTAACAAGATTGTGCTTTGGAAGGGCCCATCTGTTGTAAAGTGGCAAGATTAGAGTCAAAGCAGCCATTGGTAGTTGTTTCAGTGACCAAGACCAGAGACAGCAGTGGCCCGAACGAAGCTGGAGGGGTAGAGACGGAGGGAAGTGAACACGTCTGAGGAAGTACCATTGGAGAACTTGGGCCTTGATGAGGTGTCAGGAAGGGGTAGGGAAGGGGAAACCCCAGACTGGGACTCCACAGAAGATGGGTGTGAGCCGATGCTTGGGGGGAGATCTGGATGTAACACTGAGAAATAAAACTGATGTTCTAGTTCCACTTAAGGCAAGAAGTGGAGGAAACTTTCAGGCTCATCCACGTTGAACATGTATCAATAGCTTGTTCCTTTTTATTGCTGGACAGTCCGTTGTCTGGATGTACCACATTGTGTTACCCATTCACCAGTTGGTGGACATTTGGATTGTTTCCAGCTGGGGGCTAATATAAGTAACATTTGTGAACATTTGTGTGTAAGTTTTGGGGTGGACCTGTCGTCATTTCTCTTGGGTATATCCCTAGGAGTGGAATTGCTGTGTCATCTGAGAAGGTTATGTTTAACTTTTTAGAAACAGCTAAGTTATTTTTCAGAATGGCTGTACCATTTTATGTCCCCAACAGCAACGCGTGAATGTTTCAGGGGCTGCACTCTCCAATTGGTGGTGTTCATCCTTCTGACTGTAACTCTTCTACTGGGCGTACTGGTATCTCACTGTGGTTCTAATTTCCCTAATGACTAATGTGGTTGAGCACACAGTGTGCTTATTAATCATTTGTATATCTTCATATCCTTTGTTCATTTTGCAACTGGGTTATCTTATTATTGAATTATGAAGGTCCTGGAAATATTTCTTTACTAGATATAAGATTAGCAAATATTTTCTTCAAGCCTGTAGTTTGTCTTTTCATTTTCTTAATAGTGTCACATTAGGAAGCACAGAAGCTTCTAATGAGATCCAGTTTCTCAATATCTCTTTTTTGGATTTTACTTTTGGTTTTTTATCTATGAACTCTTTGTCCAACCTGAGGTCATGAAGATTTCTATTCTCTTTAAGAAGTTTTCTACTTTTAGCTATTATATTTAGGTTTCTGATTCATTTTTAGTTAAATATTGTGTGCGGTGTGAGGTAAGGATATAACTTCATCCTTTTTGGCATGTGGATATGTAATTGACCCACAACAGTGTTATTTATTTTAAAAAGACAGTAGACTACATTGCACATTTAAAAATAAAATGTGTATACATTTCATGTGGTTCCTCAGTTGTAAAAAAAAGAACAAGACTTAGTATTTTGCTGGTCTGTGAACAAGATATCTTCAAAGCTACTGCAGTACAGCTTCCAGAATGTACCATGCAAAATTTGGGGAAGGAGGGAAAGGAGAAGGTAGGAAGCAGTGAGGGCAATGGTCGTGAGAGAGGAAGTGCAGAGTCAGGACTTACATCTAGGGTGACGACAAGCTTAGAGTGAGTGGTAGGAGCTGGTGAGGGTCCTATAATATTGGAGGATTTGGGCTCTAGACAAAAGCCAATCATGAATGGAAGAAATCGATGAGAGTATAATGAGAGGAGTGTGCGATTCTAACAAGGAGGACTACATTTCCCACTAGGAGACAACATCTGAGATGGACTTGAAGGATGAGTAGGCTTTATTGGGCATGCCAGGGAGGGAGCACATTACTCAAGGGAAGGGCAGAGGTCTGAAAATGAACAGATCAACTGGAAAGAAAAAAGCCAGTAGCCCATCAAGGTGAGAGAGCATAGACAAATTACAAAAAAGTGATGAAAATTCCATCAATGTAGAAAGTTGGGTTTCTACAACCCAACTTTTAAAACCAAAGTTTTAAAAAACCAAGTTTTTAAAACCAACACCTTACTTGGTCTTACCACCTTACTAAATAAACCTAGTATTTCTCAATCATCTCCTATTTAAAAGTTTGATTAAAATGAATTAATGTTTGTTGTGTGTATATATATATATATATATGCACAAGTGGAAGTGTTAGTCGTTCAGTCCTGTTTGACTCTTTGCAACCCCATGGACTGAAGTGGGTTGCCCTGACCCAGAAATCGAACCTGGGTCTCCTGCATTACAGACAGATTCATGTAGGGAAGCCTTTTATCCATTCACTATTCAGTCATTAAAAATTTGTCTTTTTTAATTCTTTAGGACTCACTTTTTAAATTTTTATTTATTTTTGGCTGCGCTGGGTCTTTGCTGCTGCTCCCAGGCTTTCTCTAGTTGCAGTGAGCAGGGGCTCCTCTTCATTGTGGCCCGAGGTCTTCTCATTGCTGTGGCTTCTCCTGTTGCAGAGCATGGGTTCTAGGCCATGGGCTCTGTAGTTGTGGTGCATGGGCTTAGTTCTTCTGGGGCATGTGGAATCTTCTGGAAGCAGGGGTTGAACCTGTGCCCCCGGCATTGGCAGGCAAATTCTTAACCACTGACCACCAGGGAAGTCCAAGACTCACCTTTTTCCAAGTGATAAACTTTTAAAATTGGCATTGGCTGTTATGACAGCATTTTAATTTTTACTTTAAAAAGATCTATAGCATCACGAGAAATTAGAATATCAGGCCCCTCTGTGTTGTCCTTATTCCTCAACCTTAATAATCCATACCAATATTTAAACCCCATATTAGTACTAGAACTTTCTTCACAAAGTTAGGTTAATGGTATGGATCTTTAACGCTTCCAGTTGTAATTTGAATTATTTTCTGACAGTTAATTTTAGCAGAGAGGCAAAAAAAATCAGAGGTGTGCGCAGGTGCATGCCATTATACAGCTCACAGATATGTTTTCAAAATCTGTATTTGACACCTATCACAAATATCAATGTCTGCCATTACCTTGCTTTTTGGCCTTAAACAGGTAGAATTTTCCAGGCCTTGATGCCTTACCTGTAAATTCAGAAACTTGGACTATCCTCAGGTTCTCTTTCTATTAATACAATATAAGCATAACTATTTTAGCCATTCCAATGGACATCTTCAGCGTAAATTATATTCACTTAGGCAAACAGAGATCCAACAGCAACAGATAAATCCACCAACTGGACAGAAAAGTGTGATGAATAAGAATAATGACATTCATACACATTTATAAGAAATAACATTTCCTTTCATGCTAAACTTTTAAATCTTAAACACACTAAATATATTGTATTTTCTTTTGCAAATGGTTTGTAACAGATGTAATTTTTCACCATAGGCAGTGTGTACTTAGTCATTTATTTATTCAGAAAATATTTCTGAGCCACATATTGCAGGCAGATTCTGTCTTGGGTCCCATAATGGGCACAGACATCTGAAAATGATCAACTGAAAGATTAAATAAGGGAGCAAGGGCAGGAACAGAAATAAGTATGGTACCAATCAGTCTGTGTTATCAGTAGGGTCGGGGAGTCACGGATAATAGCTACCATAAAGTACAGGGAATGAGTGCTCATATCCACATGTGATGAGGAAGACCACAGATGGCAGCATTTGAGAAAACTCCTTTGCATCCTAATAAGCACCTGCTCCCAAGAATGATGCAGACTATCTGAAGGTTAGATTAACTTGGCAGAAAAGCACCAGAATAATTTGTGTCAGTGTGAGCCCATGGTCCAAGATGGATCTCTCTGCAGGACCATAATACTTGACAGTGTCCCCTCAGAACATTTTAGGGCATTTTCTGTAAATGACCCTGGTTTTGGCACTGCATTTACTGCCTAGTATTTTCTTTTTCAGCTGTCAGTTTAACCTCAGAGCTACATCATAGAAATACAGGAACTACACATAGTTTAAAAATATTTACCGTAAATTGGGATAAAACTTAGGAAATAGATGATATTTTAGCATACTATTTTAAATATCACATTTCCTCTTTTTTTAAAAAAGCTGGCAGAAGTAAGAACTTAGTTATTTGAATGTTTGAATGTCTTTAAAGACTAAGACATAACTTTTTCCTGACAGTTTTTGGTCTTAAAACACTGTTGTTGTTTTTTTAATCCAGTGTTGGAAGTGGGTAGAGACAATTTATACCAACCATATGAATGAACTTACACACGTGTTTAGGGTATAGTAGAAAATGGTGCTGTAGGGAGAAGCCAGGACTCAGAGTTAATGTCTAGTTCTGTCATTAACTAACTATGAAGCCTTGGATGAATCTCTTAATTTTGCTAACCTTAGGTTTTCTCCACCGTAAAATCAGGGGACTGAAGTAAATGATCTCTAAATCCCTTTCGAGTTCTGATCATTTTTGTCTCTATTTATAATTAATTCTGTGTAGAGGCAAATAGCCAAGTTTTATAGATTAATATTTACTCATTAGTATAAACACTAAGAATGTCTCCTTGAATTGAAACATATCAGGGCTGCCTGAATAAAGAGATGTGAAATAATATGTCTGTATTTGTGTGGCAGAGCTGAAGTCCAACAATTTGTTTCCGCTTTGTGTCAGCATCGGTACTAATCAAATGGTTGAATTAGCTCTGAACCTCTTGCGAATCAACCTAACTCATTTGTGAATGGGGAAATTCTGAGGAAGCAATTGCTTTGCACTTAGTCTGAGAGCTGTAAATAGAATGTGAGTTAATTGCTCTATAATATAGGAATACTTTATCTCCCAATAATAGAGTGGAAAATTTAGGCAATTAACAAGAAAAACAACCCCACAAAACACAAAAGCATTATCCAGTAGGAAACAAAGTACTTTCACCAAGGCCATTTCCCTGGGTGTCCTGATATCATCTCAGAAGCAGCTGTCTCCTCCGCCTACATTCAAGGCCGGTCCTATTTGTAGGTTTCCAAAGCAGCAATGCAAATGTTCGATCTGTGTGCTTCGTGTGTGATTGGCCTGTACTAAAGGCTTGTTCTGCCATGAGTCCCAGTTGCAAAGAATGTGCTAAACTCAGAAAAGGTGTTTCTAGGACACGGTGCCTGGGGATAACAGGGATTCCTACAAAAACTGCCGCAGACCATGGTACCAGACTCCAGCATTGGTTTGCTGTAAGTGATGCCCAAGCCAAGATGAGACCTCAAAGGAAGCTGCCTGAGTGAGTGCCCCACTCAAGTGATTGAGTGTGTGCTGACCTAGAGGTTATGAGGAGTTGAGGCATCGGGTTACCCTAGGATAAGAGCCCATTACCGGTTCTGATGACAAGCTGTCTTTATTTCCCCAAGTGCCCTGATTGATAACTTGGGATATGGAGTGGGCGGCGGTACCAAGAATACAAACCACTTAGTAAAGTGACCAAAAGGGACAAGACCCTAGAGGAGTAGAGAGTGTCAGACCAAGGCCGAGATACGTAATGTAACATGGTGGACAGACATGGACTGTGAAGCCAGACAGAGTCAAGTGTTCATCTCGGCTCTCCCAGTCCCTCACTGACTGGTTTATGTGTCAGTCTCTTCATCTGTAAATAAGTAATGATAGGCTCTACCTCTAAGATCTTCTGAGGATGAGATCCTGTGTGTAAAGTGCCTCAAATACAGTGAGCGTTTTAAAAAGTGACCTTTCTCTCCCCGGCTCCAGATTCATATGTTGAAGTCCTAACCCCTGGTACCCCAGAATGTGACTGAATTTGGAGTGAGGGTCTTTTCCCCTTTTTTTAATTGAAGTATGTGCTGTGCTGTGCTCAGTCACTAAGCATGTCCGACTCTTTGCAACCCCACGGACTGTAGCCCACCAGGCTCCTCTGTCCATGGGATTCTCCAGGCAAGAATACTGGAGTGGGTTGCCATTTCCTTCTCCAGCAGATCTTCCCAACCCAGGGATCAAACCCACATCCGCTGCATCGGCAGGCAGATTTTTAACCATGAGCCAGCAGGGAAGCCCAGTGTATAACATAAAGATTCACAGTCTCCAAAAGTTATGCTCTATCTGTAGCCACTATGGAGCATCGGCTACACTCCTTGTGCTGCGTAATACATCCCGGCAGCTCATTTTATACGTAATAGTTTGTACCTCCTTACCCTCTGTGCCAGTATCATCCGCCCCCCCCTCCCCACTAGTAACTACCAGCTGGTTGTCTATATCTGTGAGTCTGCATCTTTTCTGTTATGTTCACTAGTTTGCTGCATCTGTGTTCCACATATAAGTGATACCTCACAGTCTTTGTCTTTCTCTGACTTATTTCACTTAGCATAATAGTGTTTTGTGAAACTCCATCCATGTTGCTGCAAATGGCAAAATTTCATTCTTTTTATGGCTAAATAGTACTCCACTGTGTGTGTGTCTGTGTATACACACACAGGAGATAGGGTCTTTGCAAAGACAGGTTAAAATGAGGTCATTGAAGTGGGTCCTAATCCAGTATGACTGGTGAACTTAAGACACAGAATCACACTGTGGGAAAACTATGTGGAAATGCTGGAAGAAGATGGCCATCTAAGAATCAACTCTAGTGATACCTCGATCTTGTACTTCTAGCCTCCAGAACTCTGAACAAATAAAATTGTTTTTCAAGCCACCCAGTCTGTGGTATTTTGTTACGGTAGCCCTAGCCCTAGCAAATTAATATAAGCACCACCCCCACCTCCAGCAGAAGGGCATATAGCAAAATATGGCTGTTGTGTGGGGTGAAATCTAACATCCAGAAGTAGCTGCAGCTGGTAGGTATTACCCTCGGGACAGCTAAACTCATGCCAAACTGTCTGGTGTGTACCTTGGGAAGGAAAAACAAATACCATGAATGTGAAGGAAGTCAATAAAATCTTAGAAAGATGTAAATCTCTGATAAAACATAAACTTTATTCTTATGAGTAAGAGAAAATAAAAATTTAACAATGGATGTGTTAAACCGTTTATACATAAAACCAGGCATTATTGGAATTATATGCTGAAGAGACTAAAAAGTACAGTTTGACCTTGAACAATGTGAGGGTTAAGATCACCACATCCGCTGGATCATTGAAAAAGCAAGAGAGTTCCAGAAAAACATCTATTTCTGCTTTATTGACTATGCCAAAGTCTTTGACTGTGTGGATCACAATAAACTGGGAATTTATTTGGAAAATTCTGAAACAGATGGGAATATCAGACCACCTGACCTGCCTCTTGAGAAACCTGTATGCAGGTCAGGAAGCAACAGTTAGAATAGGACATGGAACAACAGACTGGTTCCAAATAGGAAAAGGAGTATATTGTCACACTGCTTATTTAACTTATATGCAGAGTACATCATGAGAAACGTTGGGCTGGAAGAAGCACAAGCTAGAATTAAGATTGCCTTAATATATATAATATATATATTGATAATAAATATCAATAACCTCAGATATGCAGATGACACCACCCTTATGGCAGAAAGTGAAGAGGAACTGAAAAGCCTCTTGATGAAAGTGAAAGAGGAGTGTGAAAAAGTTGGCTTAAAGCTCAACATTCAGAAAACTAAGATCATGGCATCCAGTCCCATCACTTCATGGCAGATAGATGGGGAAACAGTGGAAACAGTGTCAGACTTTATTTTTGGGGGCTCCAAAATCACTGCAGATGGTGACTGCAGCCATGAAATTAAAAGATGCTTACTCCTTGGAAGGAAAGTTATGACCAACCTAGATAGCATATTAAAAAGCAGAGACATTACTTTGCCAACAAAGGTCCGTCTAGTCAAGGCTATGGTTTTTCTAGTGGTCATGTATGGATGTGAGAGTTGGACTGTGAAGAAAGCTGAGCACCGAAGAATTGATGCTTTTGAAGTGTGGTGTTGGAGAAGACTCTTGAGAGTCCCTTGGACTGCAAGGAGATCCAACCAGTTCATCCTAAAGGAGATCAGTCCTGGGTGTTTGTTGGAAGGACTGATGCTGAAGCTGAAGCTCCAATACTTTGACCACCTCATTCAGAGTTGACTCATCAGAAAAGACCCTGATGCTTGGAGGGATTGGGGGCAGGAGGAGAAGGGGACAACAGAGGATGAGATGGCTGGATGGGATCGCCAACTAATGGACATGAGTTTGAGTAAACTCCAGGAGTTTGTGATGGACAGGGAGGCCTGGTGTGCTGTGATTCATGGGGTCGCAAAGAGTCGGACACGACTGATCGACTGAACTGAATTGAACTGATCTCCCTAACCTTGGGTGCAGTCGAAAATCACGTACTGCTATCTCTGTCTCAGAAATGAAGGAATTGATAAATGACTTGTCCAAGGGCGTGAAGCTGAAACAGTTTGGCTAGAATAGGATTCCAACCATAGTTCTTTTGATTAGGCATATTGTGATTTCTAGTAGAACACAAGTTTCCCCCCACACTCACTTCAGTTAAAGATCTGCAAAATGAAAATACAAGCACTTTATTCATTGAAAACAAAATCCACACATAAGGGGACCCATGCAGCACAAGCCAGTGTTGCTGAAGGGCCAATTGTTGTCATTGTTGCTATTATTGTAATGATGGATAAAAGCGATAATAGAAATCCTAGTTACCTTAAAAATCCCAGTGTGTTGGTTTATTAAGGTGCTTCAATTTGAACCCCACATGGACATGAGTAGTCATCTTTTCCCATTGGTCTAACTAATTGAAAACTCTCATTAACCTTCCTGCTTTCTGCAGGGAAGGCAGGTTAATAGGATGCCCAGGAAAGGGCTTTCAAAACAAGAGCACACTTGAATGTAGCTGTTGAAATGCTTTTAAATGCCTTTTCATTGTGCCAGAGGACTAGTAATGAGCTTTGGAGGGCTGTGCGCTTTCTTGCTGATTTGACTGTGGATCTTTTTATAGAAACGGAAACCCATTTTATTTTAATGACTGCAAAGTGAGGTTGAAGTGTAAATTCACTGTAATGGACATAATTGTCTCCTGACATGGCCTCTAACTTGAATTTAGAGAAATAGGAGTCACTGAGATTAAACTGATATTCACACTTTGCCATCTTTACATTGGACAGAAGGAAGGAAAAGAGGAAGGAAGGGACAGAAAGGGAAGGAAAGAAGAGAGGGAGGGAGGGAGAAAGCTTCATAGATACATGTGTGTGTGTGTATGTTAGTTGCTAGGTCGTGTCTAACTCTTTGTGACTCTGTGGACTGTATCCCACCAGGTTCCTCTGTCCATGGGATTTCCCAGGCAGGAATACTGGAGTGGGTTGCCATTCCCTTCTCCAGGGGATCTTCCCAACCCAGGGATCGAACCCTGGGTCTCCTGCATTACAGGCAGATTCTTTACTGTCTGAGCCACCAGAATTCCCCCAAACCCACCTGTTCTTCCTTTCTCTCCTTCAAGAGATAACCATGGTTTTAAAATTGATGTCTTTTCCCATTTTTCATTTTACATTTGTAGCATATATACACTTAGGCAAACTTAAACAACATGTAGTTTTATTTTACTGTTTTACAATTTTATATAAATGACCTTATGTATTCATTTTGACCAACTATATTTTGATATAACATATACAAAATAAAACCAGTCCATTTGGGGTGTAAATTCTGATGCACTTTGATAAACGTATGCAGTTGTGTGACCATCTCAGCAGTCCTGATGTAGAGATCCCCTTGCAACTCCTTTGCAGTCACTTCTCCTACCTATCCCCTGACCTTTGCTATCACTGATATGCTTCCTATGACTGCAGTTTTGCCACTTAAGTTTTAAAATGTAAAGTATTTTATCTCTGTAGTATTATACAGCATATACGACTGTTCCTGGTTTCTTTCATCTGGCATAATACTCATGATACTTCCTCATCTGTGTTTATCAATAGTCCATTTCTTTTTATTTCTGTGTATTGCTGCTTCAGAATTTATTCACTTATTTACTTGTTGATAGGCATCTGGGTCCTGTCCAGTTCTGGGCTATTACAAGTAAAGCTGCTATGCGCTCTGTGTACAATTACAAGTCTTTCTGTGGGCTTGGACTTTCGTTTCTCTTGGGTGGATGCCTAGGGCTGGAATGGCAGGATGGTATAGTAGGTTTATGGAGAAGGCAATGTCACCCCACTCCAGTACTCTTGCCTGGAAAATCCCATGGATGGAATAGCCTGGTAGGATGCAGTCCATGGGGTCGCTAAGAGTCAGACACGACTGAGCGACTTCACTTTCACTTTTCACTTTCATGCATTGGAGAAGGAAATGGCAACCCACTCCAGTGTTCTTGCCTGGAGAATCCCAGGGACAGGGGAGCCTGGTGGGTTGCCGTCTATGGGGTCGCACAGAGTCGGACACGACTGAAGTGACTTAGCAGCAGCAGAGTAGGTTCATGTTTTTAAGAAGCTGACAGTCTTCTGATGATGTTGCATTTTACACTCCCACATGCAGTATATGATAATTCCAATTGTACCTCCCCTTTGACACTTGGTATGATCAGTCTTTTAAATCTGAGCCATTTTAATAGGTGTATAGTGATATCTCATTGCAGTTTTGATTTGAATTTCCTTAATGACTAAGGAGGTAGAGCAATTTTTCATGTGCTCATTGGCCATCTATACTTCTTATTTTGTAAAATATCTGTTCAAATCTTTTGCCCATTTTCTTTTGGACTTTATGTCTTATCATTGTATTGTGTGAGTTCTTTATACATTATGAATACAAATTGTTGATTAGAAAATAATTGAGAATATTCTTTCCCAGGCTGTGGCTTGCCTTTTAACTTCCTTAAGTATCTTTTGAAGACTGAGAGTTTTTAACTCTTACGAAATCCAATTTATCTGTTTTTTTATAATTGTGATTTTGGTGTCCGATTAAGAAACATTTCCCAAGCCAAGGTTACTGTGATTTTCTCCTGTTTTCTTCTAAAAGCTTTATAGTTGTAGCTCTTCCTTTTAGGTTTATAATCATTTTGAATTAATTTTTATAGAAGATTTGAGGTGAGTAACAAGGGTAATTTTTTTTGCATGCGGACAGCCTGTTTCAGCATGATTTGTTAAAAAGATTATCCTCCCCACCCCCGCATCAAATTTCCTTGAAACCTTTGCCAAAAACTAAATCAACTGACTGGGTGGGAAATCAACATTTTCAGAATGCAGAAGTGAGAAGTGGGGTTGTTCTTTTCCTCAGCATAGCAGTCACTTTACTGGAGAAAACTATATTTAAAAACAATCATTTAAGGTTTCTGGGAGTTGTCCTAAGGGTATACTGCAAACGGAAGAAGGATCCTTTCAAGAGAATCTACAGAATCTTGTTAAGAGTCTGTGGCATCTGAGACACGACCTGCTCCTCCCCCAGCCATACCCCTTCCCCTCCCCCATGACACCCCTCCCCTTCCCCTCCCCCACCATACCCCCCCCACCCCCATCCCCCCAAACCCCCCCCCCCAACCCGGCCCTGCCAAGCTGCATCTTATGGAAACTCTGCTCTGGGTCCTCTACTTCAGGCAGCTGAGGCAGAGAACCACACAGGGATCCACTCTCCCTGTCCCAGAACAGGGCTACAGCTGCATCCTGGGAGGGGCAGGCTGTTGGCATTTCTTATCTACCCCCGGCCCTCTGCTGCAGAAGCTCCATTCCTATCATGTGTGCCTCAGAGGGCAGACTGGAGAAAGGCATGGCAACCCACTCCAGTATTCTTGCCCAGAGAATCCCCTAGGCTGAGGCTCCCTTCCTAGACTCTACTCATAGGGTGGAAACACTTATTTCAGGACCAGCACTCTGAGAACCCTGGAGCCCCCTTCACCTCCTCTCCTCCCTAGCTCGCTCATCAGGCAGAGATTCCACAAGGAAGAAGCCAGCTGAAAAGGGCAGAGGTTGCCACCTACCCCTTCCAGCATCCATTAGTCGGGCAAGGGTGTCACTCCAGGGTAAGGAGGCCATCAACTGCACCCCAGGTCCTGTGAAGGGGCGCAGACCTACTGCCCAGGGGGAGAGGCAGGTCTTAGGAACAACTGTATGGTGACAAATTAAGTGACTTAGATGAGACAGATAGACTAGAAACACAAACTACAGAACTCTGACTCCAAAAAACCCAAAATTTGAATGGACTTCTAACTAGAGTTTGATGTAATAATTTAAAACTTTCCCATAAAGTAAAGCCCAGTCTTAGATAGCTTCACTGTGAATTCTTCCAAACATTTAAAGAACGAATACCACTCCTTCATAAACCCTTCCAAAAAACAAAAGAGGTGCAAATATTTTCCAAATTATTCTATGAGGTCAGTATTACCCTGATAACGAAATCAGATATAGACATGACAAGAAAACAGCTCCATAGATTATTATTCCTTATTAATACAGAGGCAAAAATTCTTAGCAAAATGTCATCAAATAATCTAGCAGCATAGGAAATGGATTGTGCCCCATTGCCAAGTGGGATTTCTTCCAGGAATATTAAATTGATCTAATATATGAAAATCAAACATAATATATTGTAATCCTACAATAAAAGGCAAAAACTTCAACTGGCACAGAAATATAGGTATTTTTCAAATGGCCAATAAGCAAATAAAAAAATGCTCAATGCCATTAGGAAATGCAAATCAAAAACATAATTAGATGTCACTTTGCACCTGTTAGGATGGCCGTGATTAGAAAATATACATTCAGATGTGTTGGTGAAGGTGTGGAGAAATTGGGGCCCTCAGTCATTGAGAGTGTAAAATTGTGCAGCAAACTTTGGAAAATACTTGCAACTTCCTCAGAAATTTTAGCATAGAGTTAGCATACAATGTACTAATTCCATTTTCTTAACCATTTCTTTTTTTTATTTTCTTTTTTATTTTATTTGTTTTTTAATTGAAGGATAATTGCTTTACAGAATTTTGTTGTTTTCTGTCAAACATCAGCATGAACCAGCAATAGGTATACATATGTCCCCTCCCTCTTAAACCTCCTTCCCATCTCCTTCCTCATTCCACCTCTCTAGGTCGATAGTTCAGTTCAGTTCAGTTACTCAGTCATGTCTGACTCTTTGGGACCCCATGGACTGCAGCACCCCAGGCTTCCCTGTCCATCACCAACTCCCAGAGCTTACTCAAACTCATGTCCATTGAGTCAGTGATGCCATCCAACCATCTCATCCTCTGTTGTCCCCTTCTCCTCCCACCTTCAATCTTTCCCAGCATCAGGGTCTTTTCAAATGAGTCAGTTCTTCGCATGAGTTGGCCAAAGGATTGGAGTTTCAGCTTCAGGTTCAGCCCTTCTAAAGAACACCCAGGACTGATCTCCTTTAGGATGGACTGGTTGGATCTCCTTGCAGTCCAAGGGACTCTCAAGAGTCTTCTCCAACACCACACTTCAAAAGCATCAATTCTTCGGTGCTCAGCTTTCTTCACAGTCCAACTCTCACATCCATACATGACCACTAGAAAAACCATAGCCTTGACTAGACGGACCTTTGTTGGCAAAGTCATGTCTCTGCTTTTTAATATGCTATCTAGGTTGGTCATAGCTTTTCTTACAAGGAGCAAGTGTTTTTTAATTTCATGGCTGCAGTCACCATCTGCAGTGATTTTGGAGCCCAGAAAAATGAAGTCTCTCACTAGGTTGATAAAGAGCCCCTGTTTTGAATTCCCTGAGTCAAACAACAAATTCCCATTGGCTATCTATTTTACACGTGGTAATGTAAGTTTCCATGTTACTCTCTCTGTACATCTCACCCTCTCCTCCTGCTCTCCACATGTCCATAAGTCTGTTTCTCTTCTCTATGTCTGTTTCTCCATTGCTGCCCTGCAAATAAATTCATTGGTACCATCTTTCTACATTCCATATATATGCGTTAGTATATGATATTTATCTTTCTCTTTCTGACATTTCACTCTGTATAATAGGCTCTAGGTTCATCCACCTCATTAGAACTTACTCAAATGCATTTCTTTATGTGGCTGAGTAATATTCCCTTGTATATATGTACGACAGCTTCTTTATCCATTCATCTGTCAGTGGACATCTAGGTTGCTTCTATGTTCTAGCTGTTGTAAATAGTCCTACAATGAACATTGGGGTACATGTATCTTTTTCAATTTTGGTTATCTCAGGGTATGTGTCTAGGAATGAGATTTCTGGATCATATGGTGGTTTTATTCCTAGTTTTTTAAGGAATCTCCATACCATCTTCCATAGTGGTTGTATCAATTTACATTCCCACCAACAGTGCAAGAGGGTTCCCTTTTATCCATACCCTCTCCAGCATTTACTGTTTGCAGACTTTTTGATGACAGCCATTCTGACCGGTGTGAGGTGATATCTCATTCTTAACCATTTCTTAACACCACACTTATGATGTACAGACACTCGTTGTGTCTGACTTTTCGTGGCCCCATGGACTGTAGCCCTCCAGGTTCCTCTGTCCATGAAATTTTCCAGGCAAGAACACTGGAGTGGGTTATCATCTCCAACTCCAGGGGATCTTCCTGACCCAGGGATTGAACCTGGTCTCCTGCATCTCCTGCAGTGGCAGGCGGATTCTTTATCACAAGCCACCTGGGAAGCCCTATCAATTCCATTTCTAGGTATAAATCAACTTGCAAATAAAACCTATGTTTACACAAAAATTTGTATGCTGCTACTGCTGCTGCTAAGTCGCTTCAGTCATGTCCGACTCTGTGTGACCCTATGGACAACAGCCCTCCAGGCTCCTCTGTCCACAGGATTCTCTAGGCAAGAATACTGGAGTGGGTTGCCATTTCCTTCTCCAAAATTTGTATGAGAAGGTTCATAATATTATGAACAATAGCTAAAAGGGGCAAATAACCCAAATGTCCATCAACTGATGAATGAATAAAGAAAATGTGGCATATCCATATAATGGAATATTATTTAGTAAGAGCGAATAAAGTACTGATACCTGCTACAACATGGATGAACTTTGAAAACATTCCTGGGAAGCCCTTGAAAACATTATGCAAATTCAAAGAAGTCAGACACAAATGATCACATAGTGTTTGATTCTACTTATACGAAATGTCAAGAGCAATCAAATCTTTAGAGACAAAAGTAATTTATTAGTTGCCAGGGGCTAAGGGAAGAGAGGAAATGGGAATGACTGCTAATGTATATAAGTTTCTTTTAGGCGTAAAAAAAAAAAAAAAACTTGTTCTAAACATAGAATCGTAGCTTCTAGGTGGTACAGTGGTAAAGAATCTGCCTGCCAATGCATGAAACACAAGAGACACAGGTTTGATCCCTGGATTGGGAAGATCCCCTGGCGAAGGAAATGACAGCCTACTCCAGTATTTTTGCCTGGAAAATTCCATGGACAGAGTAGCCTGGGGGCTAATTCCATGAGGTCACAAAGAGTTGGACTTGACTGAGTGAGCATGCACACACACACATACACACACACTTAGAATCACTGAACAATTACTCTATGAATGTATTAAAATCCAGTCAGCCGTTATGAAATTTCTGTTTTATTCCACTGATATGATTGATCTCTATGTCTATATTTATAGCAATACCACACTGTATTAATTACTAATTCTTAACAAAGATTAAATCAGGCAGTGTCAACAGTCCATTTTCATTCTCCTTTTGCAAAATTGTATGGCTATTCTAGATTCTGTGTCTTTCCATGCACATTTTAGGATTAGCTTACTAAAATCTCAAAAGTTTGCTGCAGTTTTGATCAAGATTCATTGAAATGATGGATCAATTTATGGAGAACTGACATCTTAACAGTATTAAGTCTTCCAGTGTGCATGTGCATGACATACCTCCCCATATTTTTGTCTTCATTTATTTTTCTCAGTGATGTTTTTCCATGTGCAAATATTGTACATCTTTTGTCAGATTTATCCCTAAATATTTTATAAATGATATTTAAAAATTTTTTGATTTCTAATTATTCATTGCTACTATATGGATATATGATTGGTTTTTGCATAGTGCACTTGTTTTCTGCAAACTTGTTAATCTCATAAGTTCTAGTAGCTTTTTTAGGATTTTCTACATAAGTGACCATATCTGTGGATAAGGACAGCCTACTTCTTTTTCTAGTTTGAGTGCCTTTCTTTTTCTTACCTTATTGAACTATATAGGACCTAACATTATATAGGATACAATGTTTTCCAGAAATAGCACAGACATCCTCACCTTGCTCCTGATCTTAACGGTAAGGCTATTTAGTCGTTCACCACCATTAATCCGAGGGTTTTTTTTGCAGATGCTCTTTATCAGGGTGACGAGATTCCCTTTTATTCCTAGTTTTTCTGAAAGTTTGCATCATGAATAGATGTTGAACACTGTTAAATTAACTTTGCTCATCTATTGAGATGATCATATAATTTTTCTTTTTTAGTATGTAATATGGTTAATAACATTGATTGACTTTTAAATATTAAAAATGACCTTGCATTCCTGAGAAAACCTCACTTGATCATAACACATTTCAGTTTGGCTTAGGGGTGGCCATGTTTATTTTTAGCATTTTGAGCATAAAACAATTTTTTAAAGTCAAGACCAGATATTCTTGTTATGCCCCACAGTAAGAACATCACCTTGAGCACTGAGTTGTGGTAATAAGCCCACTGTGTTAATTCATGATTTTTATTTTTAAACAGAATTTGCTCTAGCAGGTACTTTTCTTTTAGTAGATCTGTTCATTAAGGTCAGTCTGTGTGATCTATGGTTGCTGTACTGGCCACCTTGTAAATGGCATGTTCTGTGGTTATTTGTTCTAGGCTGATTGAAAATGTGGATGCACTGGATGGAGCATTCAAGGAGAGACCCAAGGGGAAAAAAATTCTACTGACAAATAGTGACAAGCATGGGTAGAGTATACTATATGATTTTATCTTTAATTCTGCCATTTTTCAGAGTTTATTGTCTGTCCTTATTAGATGTGTTCAGAGAAAGTGGGTTACAAAGATAAAATAGATACAGTGTCTATTCTAAGCATTTTGCAATTTAGTGGAGAGGGTCTGTTCTTTTGGGTGGGCCCTTAGCTGTTGGGCTGTTCTTTCCTCCATCTTTTGGCTTTGACTATGGATGTGATACCCAGTGCTTCAGCAGCCATGTTGTGATAATGAAACAGCAGTCACGAGGACAAGGAGCTAACATACTCAGAATGGGAATGGAAAAGAGTCTGGTTCCCTAATGACCATACTGGGCTACTGTACCAACATCGAGACCTCTGTCCTCTTAAGTAAACAACAAATTTCATCATTGTTAAGGACAGGTCTTTAGTTACTTACAGCTGAAGGTGTTCCTCATTTTTACAAATGAAACACCAGGGGACAAGAAGTTTTGAGTCTTTTGAAGCTACAGTATAAAACTTTACATTAGGTTTAACTTTTTCCAGTGGTAACCTGCAAAGTTTTAAAACATTCCTGCCCAACTCTGTTGGCACCACTTTTGCTATAGAATGCTTCTTTCTCATTTGGGCACATTATTTCCATAAAGCTACTGAGTCTGGTGCTTTCCCTGTGATGAGTAAATTAGACATTTCAGTAAGGGAAAAACAAATCTAGGCAGAAGGCAAGGTTGGAGACTTTTCCTTCTGCCATGAGGTAGGTAGATGTATTTTCAGCACTATCCTTAGAATTAACTAATTAAAAGAATATGCTAAAAATGTTCCCAAGGCTTGTTCTGAAATGACTCCTTCAATTAGAGGTTCTTTACTTTTGGCTTCTTTAAATCTTTTTTTCCTGCACTTAAATCAAGGAGATTTTACATTTTTCTGGACCTTCAGGTTATTCTGCTTCTATAACTGCCACTTGAAGGGCAGAAGAGAGACAGATCAAGGTTTAAAATTTTCATTTCTCTTTCTCTTTTTAGTTTTCAAATTAATGAGCAGTATACAAATATGTGGGCTTCCCACGTGGCTCAGTGGTAAGCAATCTGCCTGCAGTGCAGGAGATGCAGGTTTTATATCCTTTTGAGTAGGAAATGGTAACTCACTCCAATATTTTTGCCTGGAAAATCCCTGGAAGAGAAGCCTGGTGGGCCACAGTCCACGAGAGGCAAGAGTCAGACATGACTTAGAGACTAAACAACAATAACAAATACAAATATGTGGGTGGGAAAGTGGGCCCGGTGACCAGTATTTTGGTCACCTGATCCAAATAGCTGACTTATTGGAAAAGTCCCTCAATTGGGAAAGACTGAGGACAGAAGGAGAAGAGGGCATCAGAGGATGAGATGGCTGGGTGAATCACCGATGCAATGGACATGAACTTGGGCAACCTTTGGGAGATGGTGAGGGACAGGGAGGCCTGGTGTGCTGCAGTTCATGGCATTGTGAAGAGTCGGACACTCCTGTGTGACTGAACGACAACAAAGTGGGCCCAGGTTAGCGTCTGCCTTCACTGTGCAGTACCTCATGCTTACCCATGTCATCCAGCAGGCTGAGACCTGCATAATTTTGTTTTCCATTAATGATTCAGTTTGGCCCATGTGAACTTCACCTCCTATCCACATCTGTATTGGCTTCTGCCTGGCAAGGTTTTGCATTTTCTTCATGACTGGAGACCATAGTGGGCACTATGAATAAAACGTCTGTAGGAAAATGAAGTAATGGGCCTGCTAATATGCTTAATGGCCTTAATAGCTTTGAAAACGAATGTGCTTAATGCTCGTTTCATTCATAGCTGCCCTTGGCATTATGGATGGCAAGACCATACATTATGCTGAGATAAAATGGCCCAAATGTTACTGCAAGTGTAAAGAAGAAGAATGAAAGAGAAATATTATAGCAGGGTTATAAACTTTCAAATCTATCTTCATTGGAAAGAATTACATTATGTGAAGCAGCCAACCGCTACCTTTCAATCCTGGAAAGGCTGTGCTGAGTGATCCCGTGAGCAAGACCAGTAAGATGGGAGGAAGAGATGCTTCTGAGAAATGTTGTTGTTTAGTTGCTAGGTCGTGTCTAACTCTTTTGCAACCCCATGGACTGTAGCTCACCAGGATCCTCTGTCTATGGGACTTTCCAGGCAAGAATACTGGAGTGGGCTGCTATTTCCTTCTCCAGGGGATCTTTGAGAAATAGGAGATTTTCAATTGGGGAGGTCACCCTTTCCTTTCAGGATTACAGGATTTTCTTCTCGTAGGATGGGCTGTGTTCCACATCTTGCCAGACCTTCCCTTCTTGGTTCTGTGTCACATTCCTCAGGGCACTATTTATCAGAAGGAGTTGGATGAGTGAATTCAGATCATTACCTCAGATAGCCCTCCAGGAGAAGGTCTCTTGTGTGAGATTCTCTGCAGAAAAGCCTTAAGGATTATGGACTGTTGGGACACTCAGCAGTGCCCTCAGACCATGTAGGCAAGCTTTTGCCAACTCCACAGGGGCACAGGGATGGCCCTGGGGAGACGATTAGCAATAATGTTCTAAACTCTGAAGATAAAACTCATAGCAATTCTGGGGTTTCGGAATTGGTCTTCCAGGTGGTGCAGTAGTAAAGAATCCCCTGCCAACCAGGAGATACAGGTTCAATCCCTGGGTTGGGAAGATCTCCTGGAGAAGGAAATGTCTACCCACTTCAGTATTCTTGCCTGGAGAATCCATGGACAGAAGAGTCTGGCAGGCTACAGTTCCTGGGGTCGCAAAGAGTCAGACATGACTGAACATGCACACATGCACTGGGCACCCTTTTGTGGATTCTGCTCCCTCAGCTCTCGAAGAATTCTGGAGAAGGAGAGTGTGGCCATCTTCCTCAGGGATGCAAACAGTGCTAGAGGCCTAGACATGATAGAGGCTAATGAAAAGAAACAAGAAATCCTCAGAAGATGAAACCACCATGTCAAAGAGACATCTGCGCTTCCGTGTTCACGGCAGCATCGTGCACAATAGCTAAGACATAGAAATAGCATGTGTCCATCAGTGCACAGATGGATAAAGAAAATGCCACACATATACACACACTGGAATATTGTTCAGATATAAAAAAAGAAAGAAATTTGCCATTTGCAATAACATAGATAGATTTTGAGGGCATTATGCTAAGATATAATTCAGAGAAAGACAAATATGGCATGTTCTCACTTATGTGTGGAACCTAAAAAGTTAAACTCTTAGAAACAGGGTAGAATGGTGGTTGCCAGGGAATGGGGGATGGGGAAGCTAGGGAGATGTGGTCAAAGGGTACAAACTCCTGGCTATAAGGTAACTAAGTTCTGGGAATCTAATCTATACCGTGGTAACTATAATGAACAATACTGTATTATATTCTTGAAGGTTGTTAAGAGAGTAGGTCTTGAGTGTTATCATCACACACACAAAAATGATAATTATATGAGGTATAGAGATGTTAACTAACCTTATTGTGGTAGTCACTTTGCAAAATATATATGTATAAATTAGCACCTCATACACCTTAAAGTGGGGATTCCTTGGTAGCTCAGCTGGTAAAAAATCCACCTGCAATGCAGGAAATCCCAGTTCAATTTCTGGGTCGGGAAGATCCCCTGGAGAAGGGTAGGCTGCCCACTCCAGGAGTCATGGTCTTCTCTAGTGGCTCAGATGTTGAAGAATCTGCCTGCAATGCAAGAGACCCGGGTTAGATCCCTGTGTTGGGAAGATCCCCTGGAGAAGGGAATGGTTACCCACTCCAGTATTCTTGCCTGGAGAATTCCAAGGCCAGAGGTGCCTGGTGGGCTGCAGTCCATGGGATCGCAAAGAATTGGACAAGACTGAGCAACTAACATTTTCACTTTGGGGACTTTGTCTGTATGTGTGTATTCAGCGTCTCAGTCATGTCCAACTCTTTGTGACCCCACAGGCTTAGCCTGCCAGGCTCCTCTGTCCGTGGAATTTCCCAGGCAAGAATACTGAAATGAGTTGCCATTTCCTACTCCAGAGGATCTTCCCGACCCAGGGATCGAACCCATGTCTCCTGTATTGCAGGCAGATTCTTCACCACTGAACCACCAGGGAAGCCCAAGAGTTTATTTGGAACTTTACTTGGTGACAGGCAATTCAAATATCATATATTAATGCATATATGTGAAGTCTTAAAAAAAGAGAACAGATTAACCTATTTGCAGGGCAGGAATAGAGATGCAGACATAGAGAATGGACATGCAAACACAGAGTGGGAAGGGGAGAGTGGGATGAATTGGGAGAGTGACATTGACATGTAGACAGTACCTAGTGGGAAGCTGTTGTATAGCACAGGGAGCTAGCTTGGAGCTCTGTGGTGACCTAGAAGGGTGGGACGAGGGGAGTGTTGGAGGGAGGTCTGAGAAAGAGAGGATATGTGTGTGCACATAGATGATTCACTTTGTTGTACTGCAGAAAGTAACACAACATTGTAAAACAGTTATACTCCAATTAGAAAAAAAAAAAAGAAACCAAAGAAATTTTAAAAATTAAGAAATAAAGATGAGAAACAGTGTTTTCTTAATCTGAAGAGAGTCCAGTTACCAAAGCTCCTTAAAGCTCAGAGATATTTCATTTATTGCCCCACCCCACCTAAATAATTGATTTCACAACTGACACTTGATTTCATCATATTTGAGTTTTTCCCTTGGAATGAGTTTATAAAGTGAACTTTCCCAGATGAGGATAAAATTTTATTTCTTGACTTTATTTTCTAAATGGCTGATTGATGTTCTTTATTCATCACTCAATTTTGAGAACACATTTAAAGGGGTGCGATAAATATAAATTAAAATGCCAGTATTATTCTTTTTTTACCATCAACTACTAAAAGAAATTTCATTTTTTTATATGTTGGAAAAAGTCATCCTCAAACTATAATTCAGTAGTGCTTTTTTTTTTTCTCTTGAAATAAAGGAACAGCTGAAACTTGGCTTTAATATTCTCTATTTTCTGACACCTATAGTTACTAATCCAGATGTTTGGAGTTGTATTTGCATAGATCAAAATTTTGGAGAGGGTTTTTTTTCATGACCAAAAATATGTATTTAATGAAAGGCAGCTAAGCCATGTTAAGAACAGCAATTCTTTCTTTAGGTATCAGATACAAGTATAGTGTTTTAAAATGCCATAATTAAGCATAGGAAGTTAAGGTGGAAAGATGAATACTAGGTTTTTTTAATAATATTTTAAAAATATGTGGAAGTATCCTGTGCCCAGTATTTTAGTGTGTTATCATATTTAGTTCTCTCAATTGCCATATGAAATAGGCAGTATGAATTCCTTCTTACAGACAAGAAAAGCAAGGCTCAGAGAATTTGAGGAACCTTCTAAAAGTCCCAGAGTCAGGAACGGTAGCGCTGGGACCTCAAATTAAGCTCATTATCTTCCTGCTACACTAGATTCCCATCCTTTGAAACAGCCACAGAAAAATCAACCAAGTCAACTATCTCTTTGCCATGAATGTGATATTTAATAGAAGGCAGAAAAATATTGGTAGTGTCTACTGGGAAGAAAATCTGCTTTGCCTGATCTGTTCTTCATCTTTAAATTTCTATGCTCTCTCCTTCTACCTGCCCATCGCCACATAAGGCATGTGACTGTGGGCGCCTGCTGGTGCTGGAAGGCAGTGTTCTCAGTTGAAGAAATTAACCCTAAATATTAACAATGATTGTGTTTGGACTAGGAAAAATTTATTCCTTTTTCTAAATTTTTATATTTTACAATAAAAATAACACTTTAAAAATAATATTTAAAATGCATATTTCTATTTTTTTTTAATTAAAAATATGTCTTTAGCAGGGAAAAACAGAGGATTAGATAACTTATTGAATCTGGGTGGAAAGTCCACTGGCTATAAAAACCCAACTTGTAAACCTACCAAACTGTCAGAAATAATTTAGCTGTTATCACTTACTTGATTTAATTTCCCTCACGGTCTTTGGATGTACTTCCATGTGTCTTATGGGGACATGTGACAATGCTCGCCGTCATTCTCTGGGTTTCAAGGGCTCTTCTTGCTTAATCTTGTTGGCTTTAATCTTCCCGTCCTGCCCAGCCCTTCATCTCCTTCCAAGGTTTTCCCAGGACAGTGATGGATTCACTTTGCCTTTTCCTCTTTCCAGTATTAGATCAGATTATGCTTTGATGCTCCAGAGCACACTGTTTCTTTAAACACACTCACATTTTTTTCTCTTGTTATAGAAGTAATGTTTTAGAAACCTTAGGGAAAAAATAGGTGAACTAAACAATGAAAGAGCAGACTTCCTGGTGACTCAGATGGTAAAAGCATCTGCCTACAATGTGGGGGACCGGGTTTGATTCCATATTTTCTTCCATTCCTTTGTCTAGTCATGTGTATGTAAAATCCCAATTTGAAATAGAATGGTTCAGTCTTGATGTAAAATGAAAATAAGATATTGTATTATTATGCCATGATTGCTTTAAAGACCTCTCTATAGCTTTCACCAGCTCTCCAGTAGTTTATATAAAATACCAAAAACTAAGTTTGCCTCTTAGCTTTAATTATCTGTCCAGCAGGAAGGCAACTTTTCTCCCCTTGAACTCACTTTTATGTATAAAATAAGAGCCTCCTCCCTCTCCACTGATATATCCACCAGCTCCAGGATGAACTGAACAGGAAGCTTCAGAATTCTTTTCACCTGGTCACTAGCCCCCCACTTCCCCCCCATTTTGGAAGAAGTGGTGACTTCCTTGCCTGGAGGGATGGAAGAGCCCAACGGGCTGTGAGTTGAGCCAATGCAGAAATAGAAGTCGGCATCAGCAAACAGGCCAGAGCCTCTCTCCTCCCCATTCCATCTTCCCTTGTGGTGAGCCGGACAGAAGGGCACCTCCTGTCTGAGGTTCTCCAGCTGCACCGCCTACTGGCTGCCAGGGCAAGCCAGGTTCAGCTCGCCCTTCTGACTCTGCTGCACCCTGGGTCCTCTCAACTACTGCCTCTGTGTGTGTGTCAAATTGGTTAGAACCCAGAACGAAGAAGGAGCACGGTGAGTCAGCATCCCAGTCCCAGTAATGGCCTCTGTAGAATACACTCTATAGTTTACAATGTGTAAAGTATACGTGTAAGTATGTGTTATTTCTCAGAATTTGAATTGTAAGTAGATGTTTGTCAGTTGCAGAGAGAGGTTTTGATTTCCTTTAGGGCTCCATAATTATACTTCCTAGAATAGCTCAGAAAACAATTTTGCAATTATGCCAAAGCTAACCTATAACTTTAATATAAAATTAAGCCAAATATAAGTTTAGTAAAGTGCCATTCATATATACTCTGAAACCGCCAACCCATGCTCACTTAGTTGAGAACCACAGAGCAAATTTAATACACTTATAGTTGAGTCAAATTTAATACACTTATAATTGAGTTGTTCTTTTAGCTTAGGGGCTGTCTATGGTACCTTTATTCCATCCCTTCCTCACGTTTCAGGGTCTCTGAACCCCATGAGGTACTTCCTGTGCGGAACTGACCAGAAGCATGTCATTGCATTTTGTGATGGTAATTTTATGTGTCAACTTGACTGGATCATGGCATGTGCAGATATATGGCTAAATGTTATTTCTGGGTATGACTGTGTGTCACCAGATGAAATTAGCATTTATATCAGTGGACTTAGTAAGGCATTTGCCTTCCTCAATGTGGGTGGGTATCACCCAGTCTATGAGGGCTTGAGTAGAACAAAGAGGTGGAAGAAGGAGGAATTTGGCCCTTCCTGCCTGGCTGTGTGAGCTGGGACATCCATCCTGTCTTGTCCGTGTTGCTCCTACTCAGGTCTTCAGACCCAGCTGAAATCTATACCATCAGCTTTCCTGGTTCTCAGGCCTTTGGATTCAGATTGAATTACTTCACTGACTTTCCTGGGTCTCCAGCTAGAGACGGCAGATTGTGGGGGCTTTTCAACCTCCATAGTTCCGTGAGCTAATTCCTTATTTTAAGTCTCTTCATATATGTACCTATATATCTCCTACTGGTTCTGTTTCTCTGGAGTACCCTGACCAACACACATTCCAAGTCCCAAATGGAGTCTGTTCTTTTCAAAGAAAGGTGTCTGAGACAGAGCCATGGCCAAACTGCCAGAGATTCAGACAGGAAAGAGGGATAAGAAGAGAAAGGGGAAATACTCAGAATTAAAGAAACAAAATAGGGATACCAGGCTTCTCCTATGACCCAGGCATCAGTGTGGATAGATGGGAGATGCTCTGAAAGCTGACCACATATGATTCTAAGCACATGTGAAACTCGTGGGGAATCTCCAAGTAAAGCTTTGCATAGCTGGGGACCCACATTAGCATGTAGACATTTGTTCTGTAAAGCAAAATTATACCAGAAGCTGTACAACCTGAAAATAAGAACATAAGTCCTAGTAGAAAAAGTAGAGATGAGAGAGAGACGGGGTGGGGGTTTGTGGGTGGGAAGAGTGAGAAATCATCAAGGGGTAATTGACACTTGCAATCTCAAAAACACACTTTATTGCAGAGCCTGGCAGGATATTTGCCCATTCATGTAATTTAGAGTGTTCTATTCAACTCTGATTTTCTAGGTTGGGCAGAGGTAAGGTAGGACATTGATATTCATTGCTGCACAAGATCTTCTGAAATGGTGGGAATTAATTTCTGTTCATCCCCTCTGAAGAGATCCTATTTTCCTAGAAGATCCCTAAATTCATCCCAGGCTTGCATCTTAGATAAGACTGAGGTGTATGTGCTTGGAATAGACTAAGAATGGGAGCTACAGCATTAAAAGGAATTGTTGTTTGGTCTTACTTTTTTTCCTGCCGAAAATAAAGTGATATAAAAACTCCAATTACCCTTAGCACTAGTTTCATTCATCTTAAGCATTACTCAGTTGTGTATAAATAAATCATATTACTTTTACAGAAAGTGATTTAAGGCCCTTAACTATCATTATGATACGTGCATGTTCAGTCGTGTCTGACTCTTTGTGACCCCAAGGACTATAGCCCTCCAGACTCCTCTATCCATGGAATTTTCCAGGCAAGAACACTGAAGTGAATTGCCATTTCCTTCTCCAGGGGATCTTCCTGACCCAGGAATCAAATCTGCGTCTTCTGCATTGGCAGGTGAATTTCTTACCAGCTGAGCCGCTGAGAACAGATTTGGTCGTATTTACCTATGATTCTTGCTATAGTGAAGACCCCTTCCTGTACTGAGTCACTTCAGTGGTGTCTGACTTTTTCCGACCCCATGAACTGTAGTCCACCAGGCTCGTCTGTCCATGGGATTCTGTAGGCAAGAATACTGGAGTGAGTTGCCATTTCCTTCTCCAGGGGATCTTCCCGACCCAGAGATGGAACCCCCATCTCTTAACTTCTCCTGCATTAGCAGGCAGGTTCTTTACCACTAGCGCCACCTGGGAAGCCCATTGTGAAGACCCCCTGTAGTGCTTGCATTGGAGGGAACCTGGAGATCTTTTGATTAAAAAGGATTGTCCTAAAAATGAATAATGTATTCTATAGCTAGCATATATTATGAAAAATACATTTTCTTAATTTTTTTCTGAAATTTTACTTAGAGATTGAGGGCGCAGAATTTAACTTCATGCTATCAGCCTAATATTTTTATCTTGGGGTTTCTTAGAGTAAATGTCTTTCCTTCTTAATTATTAGAGAAAGCTAGATCCCAGGTGGATATTGTGGAATCCGGTTGTTGAAAGCTAGTCAAAATGCTGAGGATAATTTCTCATTTTCATTTATTTATTTATTTATTTTTTAACTCCCTCTTCTTCCAATATCATCCCCTTTCCCTTTTAACTTTGGCTCTTATTCTCCTTTCTTTACTTCTTTTCCCATTCTTCCACCTTATTTTTGGCTGATCTAAATAGGCCAGTTTAAAATGTAGTGAAATCACAAGCTTTAAAAAAGGTCTGACCAAACTTTCAGGAAAGCTATTTCATAATACTGTCAAAAGCTTCATGAAAACTCAGTCTTCGAACTAGCAGTTCTGCCTCTATAGATTTACCTTAAGGAAATAATCAGATATTATCAAAATAATAGTATTCATTCATTCATTTAATCTTTACAACAGCCTATGATATTTCATCTCTATTTTGTACATGAGGAAACTGAAGAACAGAGAGATTGTGGTTGCCAGGACCTAGGGGATTGGAGGAAATAGGGAGATTTTGAGGAAAGGGCACAAACTCCCAGGTGCAAGATGAATACGTTTTGGGGATCTCATGGACAGCATGGTGACTAAACTAAAAATGCTTTATTATTTACTTGAAAGTTGCTAAGAGAATAGATCTTAAATGTTCTCTATACACACATGGTAATTATGTGAGGTATTAAATGACCGTCTGTGGTAATCACTTTGCAATGCATATCTGTATCAAATCATCACAGTGTACACCTTAAACTTTCTTACAATGTTATATGTTGATTATTGTTGTTTAGTCACTAAGGCATGTCAGACTCTTGTGACCCCATGGACTGTAGCCTACTAGGCTCCTCTATCCATGGGATTTCCCAGACAAGAATACTGGAGTGAAAAAAAAAAAAAAAGAATACTGGAGTGGGTTGCCATTTCCCCCTCCAGGATATGTCAATTATACCTCAGTAAGGCTGGGAGATTTTTTTTTTTTTAATTGAAAAGGCCCATCAAGAGCCTACCCACATGGTTGGAAATGGATTCACATCATCGTGACATTTCAAAACACTGAAGACAGAGAGAGGATCCTAAAGTTTCCAGATGGATCATGTCATACATAAATCATCTGAAATCAGAAAGACTTTGTAATCTTTAAAATAGCATCACTGGAAACTAGAAAGTAGTGGATCAATGCCTTCAAAATTCTGAAAAAAAAAAAAGAGAGATAATTTCAGAACTAGACCTCTGCACTCAGTTGTTATTAGCTGAATTGTGCCCCCTCGATTCCAATATGACTTGTCTTTGTAAGACTTACCTTTATAAGACTTGTCTTTATAAGAACGGGAGCTGAGGAAACACTCAGAGATGGAAAACAGTGTGAAGATGGAGAGAGAAGTTGGCTATCTACAGCCAAGGAGAGCGGTCTTAAAGGAAACCAACCCACCTGAAACCTTGATCTAGGACTTCCAGCTTCACCATGAGAAGTTTCTGTTAAGAACCAGAAGTGCGGCACAGTGAAGTCTAGTTACTTGCCCAAGATCACACAACTGGTAAAAGGCAGATCTGAGACTCAGACAGTGACTCCAGCATCCATTCACTTAACCTCTGCACTAGTGTGTCAACAGATATAAACAACGAGTCCTTCCAAAATGAACTCCCAAAGACGTTACCAAACCAGGAGCCATCTTTTTCTCTCTAAAAGCACATGTCAAAGAGAACGGTTGACCTCCAGCAATCCTTTGTAGTTTCACATTTATACATTTTTAATTGTGTGTAACTATTATGTATACTTGATGCTGAAGCTGAAACTCCAATACTTTGGCCACCTCATGCGAAGAGCTGACTCATTGGAAAAGACCCTGATGCTGGGAGGGATTGGGGGCAGGAGGAGAAGGGGACTACAGAGGATGAGATGACTGGATGGCATCACCGACTCGATGGGCATGAGTTTGAGTAAACTCTGGGAGTTTGTGATGGACAGGGAGGCCTGGCGTGCTGCGGTTCATGGGGTCGCAAAGAGAAGGACACGACTGAGTGACTGAACTGAACTGAACTGATTATGTATGTTAATTGTTATGTATAACTAAGTATTTTAAGTATTTCTTTCAGTGTCCTTAAAATTTATGAGGTAATGCTACTTCAAGTAAAATAGCTGCAACCAGGAATGTCAGCAGAGTATGCTATAACAAAATAAAACTGGCAATGTCATTCAAAGAATATTCAAATGTGTTTTGTCGTTGCACAGATGGTCTCTTTCCCTGGCAACACAGAAAAGAGTTTCCTTTCCATCCTGTTGATGAACTCCTTCAATAAGAAAGTGAGAATAGAAAGAAAAGATCAAGGTTTTTCCATTTCTTTTTAAGAGAGGGGTTAAATGTTATGTTTTGTTGATTTTTTTTTTTTTTTTTGAAACTGTTAACAATTGGCTCTGGGTCCTTTCCCATCCAGCCACAGTGCTCTCAGCTTCTGGTTGTATAGGGGTATCTAAACATTCATTACTGAATCCCTAATGTTTTGAAGTTCAAAAAATGACACAACCTGGACATTTTTAACAAAAAAATTGACCACATTTATAAGAGAATTCCTACCCAAACAGTTTCAAAGCATGTTTCACAGCCTCTGGTTAATCTGAATATTGATGATGATTTGATTTTACGAGCATGTGCTGTGGTCAATTGCTTCAGCTGTAGCTGACTCTTTGCAATCCCATGGTTCAAAACCCCATGGAGCCTGCCAGGCTCCTCTGTCCATGGAATTTTCCAAGCAAGAGTACTGGAGTGGGTTGCCATTTCCTCCTCCAGGGGATCTTCCCAACCCAGGGATCAAACCTGTCTCCTGCCCTTCTGCATTGCCAGCAGAATCTTTACTGCTGAGT
The DNA here is from genome assembly GCF_910594005.1 of Cervus elaphus. Lineage (NCBI taxonomy): Eukaryota > Metazoa > Chordata > Mammalia > Artiodactyla > Cervidae > Cervus > Cervus elaphus. Next base: position 32,080,337 of record NC_057840.1, read on the forward strand.
CACCTGGGAAGTCCACAAAGCAAATTCACTCAAAAGGAAAATGGTGATTCTTGCCATTTAGAGAATTTCATAAAGTCACTGAAATGAACGCTAAAGAATGGCTCTTCTCACTCACAAAGTCACTGGCAAAGAGGTTTCTGCAGAGTTAGAAGACTTGACAACTGAAGAGGAGACGTTTGACGAGGGATGATGATTCTTTGAAAAGGAATGACTTGCATATCAAAGGAGTAAGAAAAGATCTTGTAAAATACAGGAAATTCTTGAATGTATTTGCCTCAAAAATAATGACTGCCTTTCTAGTTTGCAGTGAAAGTCAAATGTGAAGAACATCAAACTGTGCTGTTAGACAACCCTTCAGGGAAAAAAAAGTACCCCCTAACAAAGCAAGCCATACTTAATTCTTCCTTTATCCTAAGAATTATCACATACATGCAATGATAGCCTAACGTTTGGGCTTCCCTAGTGGCTCAGATGGTAAAGAATCCGCCTGCAATGCAGGAGACCCAAGTTTGATACCTGGGTTGGGAAGATGCCCTGGAGGAAGGCATGGCAACCCACTCCAGTATTCTTGCCTGGAGAAACCCCATGAACAGAGGAGCCTGGCGGGCTATACAGTCCATGGGGTCGCAAAGAGTCAGATACGAATGAGCAACTAAGCACAAAAATTTTTAAGGTAATATAAAACTAATTTCAATCATTTTAGCTTCATTTTCAGGATAAGAGCCTAATTAAGGTTTCTTTTCTATTTTCTGTTTACTATTAAGTGTTGGTTCCCATTTTGTGCAGATTTACTGTTAAATGGCTCTTTTCTGGTGCCAATTATTCTCAGATAATGAGGACTTTCTGTACTTTATGCTGACAGAGCAGAGGCTAAATGGGGTTAGTGAGACTAGATGGCCTGCTCATCTTCAACTTCACTTCAATAAAAAAATTTTTCTAAGGACCCACAGTGTCTGCAATGCAATGAATGGAATCACTTTTTTTCTTTCACCTTTCTTCACAAACAAGGTTTATCTCCTCATGGCTAGGTTGGATGAAGTCTTTGTAGCCCTGCAGAAACAGGTCCATGCTGACAGTCCCAGGTTTAGCAGAGACTCAGTTAAGACCCAGGTTTCCTTGGCAGCTCAGACAGTAAAGAATCTGCCTGCAATGCCAGAGACCTGGGTTTGATCCCTGGGTTAGAATGATCCCCTGAAGAAGGGAACGGCTACCCACTCCAGTATTCTTGCCTGGAGAATTCCACGGACAAAGGAGTCTGGCGGGCTACAGTCCATGGGACTTGCAAAGAGTTACACAGCTGAGTGACTAACACTTTAGTGAAGACCTAGCTGTCCAGAGTAAACCTGGCTGCCCAAAGTCAGGGGTCCTCAGTTAGAAAGACCTTTACCTCAGAAAATGCTGACTAGAGTTCACTTGGCCATGAACAGAGAAGTATTCATTAAGCTAGCGCTTGCAAAAACCTCTTTTTATTTGCCCCAGCAATTCACCTTTAAGTTCTTACATATTGTGGATATTGCTGAAAGGGTAGATGAAGTGATTTTTTGACATGAATCAATTTATTCACTTATGGATTCATCATGGTGTTAGTTTTGCAAATAATTGAATAACAATTATTTTTTAAAAAATCTCTCTCAGAAATGATTACAAACACATTCAGCCACTAAGAACTCTTGTCTCTCTCTCAAAAACTAAATCTTCCTCTAAATTCTGTAACCATTTTTCTCCTGTACAGTAATCTCAAGATGATGAGTAAGTATAGGGAAAGCGACCGTTGCTAAAGATTAATCTTCAATTGAATAAAACTTGGGGAGATGCCTCCAATGAGCAAATGTCTCCAATAAAGAATAAAAAGTATATTTAGATATTTAGCATACTAACATGAAAGTGGCAGTCTTTCGTATGGGCATGGCAGCTTGCTTCTGTTTTTAAATTTCTATTTATTTATTTAACTTTGGCTGTGCTGGGTCTCCTTTGCTGTGCCAGGGCTTTCTCTAGTTGCAGCGAGTAGGGTTACTGTCTAGTTGCAGCATGCTGGCCTCTCGGTGTCCTGGCATCTCTGGTTGCAGAGTACCAGCTCTGGAACCCAGGCTCAGTAGTTGCAGCACGTGAGTTTAGTTGCCCTGCAGGCATGTGGCCTGTTCCTGGACCAGGGATTGAACCTGTGCCCCTTGCACCGCAGGCAGATTCTTTACCACTGGACCACCAGGGAAGTCTTGCGGCTTGCTTCCTAGTTTGTTTCCCCTCTTGGCTGCTAAAGTGAAATGTGACTAGTATATCCGTAGCACCTTTCCTAAGGGTTAAAACAAAAATATAGTCTTTGTTTTTGTTAAGCAGGAACTGTTTCAGTTTATTGATGACAAGCCATGCTATGTTTACCTCTATTCAAAAGAGCCCAATTGCCATTCTTCTTTATTCCATGTTAAAGAAAAGTTATATTAGAGGGCTTTGTGCCAATAGTACTTAAAATAACAACAACTTTAACAGATCTTTAATTCAGAAAAAATATTTAAAAAGAAAACTATTTGGAGATTGACCTATGGCTAAATTCTCACTAGTCCCTATTGGAATACAAATAATTCTAGCATTAATATCTTTTTTTTTTTTAATTTTTTTAATAGCATTAATATCTTAATGTTAACTTTCTGTTAGTAATTTAGATGTTGATTTGCTAATGGGTCGATTGTCTGTTGCTAGTCTGTTTCACTCTTGACTTCCCTCCTTTCTAAACACGTAGTTCTAGAAGGAAGATAGAGTAAGAGCTAAAACTTGCATTCATTAATTTCAAGTGTTGTTTGGAACCCTAATTCAAAGAGCTGATTTTAAGAAGTTAATAGATTGGGGACTGTGTTTTATGCACTTCAATTATTTGTTCCATTCCTGATGGATTTTCTTCTTGCATGACAGATGTCTACCTTCCTGTGCCAAGTGTTAAGACGTGAAATATATCATTCATTTTATTTTTTCAAAAATCAAATGAAATCTAAGTCTCAGAGGAAGGTTAATAGCAATTGTTATTCAGGCTTGATTCTCAGTTTCCCACCTTAACCCTCTTCCAGCCAGGACTTTGTGAGGCCTTCTGAGATCTTACAGCAAAGCAGAACGTTTGGGAAACTCCACTGCTCGGTGGCCTATAAGTTCTTGATGTTACAGTTGTCTGTGACTTCATAGACCTTGGAAATTGCTCCCGTTTGAGTGCCACCCTTGGAAAGGGGACTCAGTGCCGAGGAACCAGCTGCCAGAGGTAAATCCTCACTCATGGTCCTCTGAGGTTCTTTACCTTCCTCAATCCTAAAAGTTAAAGTCTAGTTGCTCTTCCTTTCTTATATTAATCTTTCTCTTGTGCTTTATCTCCTCCCTCAGTCCCAAAGTGGATACCTGTCTCTCTTTCCTCTATCAAAATCTCTTAATTTTTTAATTTTCAAAAACAAAAGCCAGAAAGATTGCCTTCAGGAAACTTTCACCTGACTTTGAAACATGAACTTCTCTGGGAAGGAAAATCCCAAAGTTCATCTCATTTCTTGGGAAAAGATTTAGAAAAATAGTAAACAGGAAGAGCCAAACAGATCTCAATAATTATCATTTATGATGTGGTTTATAATTAGATTTAAAAAATAAGAAACATAAAAATGCAAAGTAAATGCAGGAAGATGATGAATGAAGGGTATAAAATAGACGTGGAAAAGAGTTGTTGGCAATCATTAAAAACTAAATTGTTTCAGTTTAACTTGACCTTGCTAACAAAGGTTGCCTATGTCAACATGACTCCTGGATTTCCCCCCCATTCAAAGAACAATCTCCAGCTTTGATATGTAACTTTTGACTTCAAAACACAATTCCAGCAACATGCAGTGTTCCTCCACGGGTGGGCATGTGAAGCAAACGTCTGTCAGAATCACCAAGTGGGACTCTTGGACCCTCTCCAAGACCACTGCTTCTGCAACTGTTGTTGTTGTTTAGACACTGAGTTGTGTCCAACTCTTTGTGACCCCATGGACCTCAGCCCGCCAGGCTCCTGGAATACTGATGACTTTTCGTGATTAGAGCAGTCCACATGTTCTGGAGCAACACATAAACTAGTCGAAGATGAATACTCTTCCGGTCACTGGCCAGTTAAAAATTTCCACCCCAGGACTTTCATCTGTGACTCAAGACTATCACATGTCCTTCTTTCTGTCTCTCCTAATTTCGAAGCACTTGCTTGGGTCCATCCCTAGGCAGAAGTGGCAAGGGCCATACAAATCTCTTCCCTGGTTAGTCCTGGCTCACTGCAGGTTGCCTTATGTCAGCTCTGGTTATTGCCACAAGCATCTCTCCATCATACTCTTCTCATGGGTAAGTTTTTGTATCTTGGAACACAGTCAAAACAAAAGAGTTGTGAACTTCTTATCTTTAAATATGTAGTCTATTTTTTAAATTGGAGTATAGTTGTCTTACAATGTAGTGTTAGGTTCTCCTGTACAACAAAGTGAAACAGCTATATGTATACATATATCTGCTCCCTCTTGGATACCCTCCCCATCCTCCCCATCTTGGTCACCACAGATTATGCGGTGAGCTCCCTCTGCTATAGTCCCTGTTTGCTTTTTGAATTCACCTTGGGCTTGGTGCTAGGTGACCCTCTTCTCCAGCACCTCACCAGGAGATACCACAGCTCTTCATTTTCAACACTTCTCTTGCTCCTGAGAGATCACCTCTAATCTGCACCCCATTTCTCAATGACTCAGCTCCACATTGATATTTAGGGTTATTTGTTATTCCATGGTGTAAACCTGTATAGCAACTCTTGAGTGGGTTATGACTAGGGTACCCTTGCAAATCCAAACTGGAACCCTGTTGAGAGTGAAAAGGATGCTATCATAGCTCTGGGACCAGAGTCCAGTCCAACCACACAATGATTATCTAAGTGACAGTGGGCACTCTGAGAAGTGCCACAGTGCCAGTTCTTTTTTCCTCTTCCTTTTCTTAATGATTGATTTCAATTTTCTCTTAAGCCTCTAATTCTGCTGACAGTTGAAAACACTTGACTTTGGCATTTAAGAAGAACTTAAGTCCAATTTAAAACTTAACCCAGTCTCTCTAGAGGCAACTGTTCAGGCTCTCAGGGGCTTGCCCATCTCTCCTCCTTTCCTTCTCCTGGGAACATCTGGGTGTTGGGGAAGTTTCCTAAAGACTGTGCATTTAGGCAAGGGGCTATTCTGCAGTCCTTCAGTCCTGGTGGGCTTTGGGTTGAAGAGCAGCTCAACTTTCTAGGTCATTAGGCGTGAGACTCTCTCCTCATTGCATTTGCTACCCAAATGGATGCATGGAGTGCCTCCCAGTTTGTTTTCAACATTCTCAAGGCCTGGAGTCACCTTCCCTGCGATCTTGGTCCCATCATCCTGGCTCCCACATTGCTACAGTCCCTCTGAATTCCGCCTCTATTTAGAATCAGGCCAGCACAAGTGGGTTCACCTCCCAACATTGCTTTCAGGGTCTCTTGATTTCTTCTGGAGCACTTCCAGGCAGATCTACCCTCCCCTCCCAGTTAAGTCTGCATACTTGGCCAGGGCATGGAGGGTGTATGGACCCCTGAGACACCATCTATAGACTCAGGCTAGAAGGGGGCGGGTAGAAGGCGAGTTGCTTCTTCAGTTGTTAAATCCATGATACACTACCTAGTTCACTATTTTAAGGCATTTACCTATTTTTAATTCTTTTCATCTCCTCAGCAAACATCTAGTGTAGGTAGCATTAATACCCTTGGGTTACAGATGAAGAAGCAGGAACAGAGAATAAGTAATTTGCCTGAGGTCACCCAGCAAATAAGGGACAGAGCCAGGATTTGGGTCCAGGCAGCCTGGTACCAGGATCTGTAATCTGAACCATTATGCTGGGAGAAGTTTAGGGATTAGGCTGATAAAATGTGATTATTCAACAAGAAGTTTCCCCTAAATAAATCAGGTGTGTGTGTTAGTCACTCAGTTGTGTCTGACTCTTTGCTACCCCATGGACTGTAGCCAGCCAAGCTTCTCCATCCATGGGATTCTCCAGGCAAGAGCACTTGAGTGGGCCACCATTCCCCTCTCCAAAATAAATTATTTAGGTGTTAAAAATTCTTCTGACATGAACAGGTACTCTGACTCCATATTTTGGAGAAATATTTTGGAGGTCAACTCTTTCACTTCGTTAATTTAGCTCTTCATTAAAAAGCAGCATCTCCTACCATTGGAACTCATAATTAAAATAACTTTATTGACTTGCTCCTTATAAACCCCACAGATATGATAGTTTCATAAATCAATGTTATTTCTTCAGAACTAGGTGTGCTGATCTCATAAGTCTCCTCCTGTATGTGTGGGTGTTAGTTGCTTAGTCGTGTCTGACTCTTTGTGACCCCATGAACTGTAGCCTGCCAGGCTCCTCAGACTGTGGAATTCTCCAGACAAGAATACTGTAGTGGATAGCCATTTCCTTCTCCAGGGGATCTTCCCAACTGAGGGACTGAGTCTCCTCTATTTGCAGGCAGATTCTTTACCATCTGAGCCATCAGGGAAGACCCTCTTAGGACTTTAATTAATTGGATGCCAGTAAATACTGGAATAGTTTTTAGTGCTTTAAGTATTTTTTAAAATGAAACATTTTTTTGAATATTGAGGCTTTTTCTTTTCTTTCCTTAACAAAGCAAATAGTTATTTCAGACACAGAGAAATTACTCTGTCCGAGATGTTCCCTTATCATTACATCTCTAATTTAGTCTTGTACCAATTCCAAAGAACAATTGTGTAATTTCTGGTTCTTCTAAAATATGTCCCATTCATTTCCTGAAGCCTTGGAAACTTTCTGCATAATGTTTTCCTCCCCAAGGCTTTATTCATTTTTAAATTCTTTTTGACCAAAAGTTTACACTTCTCCCAAACCTCTCTATTTTTAAAAAATCTTTGTCCTGTTTTTCAGTTACTGAGTAAATTTCTACTATTTTTCTCTGGCTTATTTTGTTTTGGTGATTCAATTTTTGGGCTTCAGCTGTATAATTGCTACATTTTTACTGCTATCGACCATAAAATTCTGCCCAGTCACTGGGCTGTGAAAAAGTAGAGGCAAAATTGCTCCTGTTGCCTGATGCCTGGCTATGCGGTACTGGCTCCAGAGTCCAAGAAAGCATCCTTTTACTCCCTCTAGCTTTTAGATTCCTAGCTTACCTGGTGGCTCAGATGGTAAAGAATCTACCTACAATGCAGCAGACCTGGGCTCAATCTCTGGGTCAGAAAGATCCCATGGAGAAGGGAGTGACGACCCACTCCAGTGTTCTTGTCTGGAGAATCCCATGGACAGAGGAACCTGGCAGGCTTCAGTCCATGGTGTCGCAGAGTCAGACACGACTGAACAACTATCGCTTAACTACCTCTTAGAATCAGGAGCCGGTTCAGTATGCATTATCAATGGGACCAGCCAACTAACTGCCTATTGATAACCACCTAGAACCAATTAGTTGTTTAAATAAAGTTAGTTTCACTTTCATTTTACTTCAGCTTCCACGTAGAGAATATTATTTATCTTTTGCCATTGGTATTTAAATAATTATTATCCTAATTATTATCCCTACAGGTTCAGTGAAGCAATATTGGCATTGATATTTCAGGTTCATGGAAGTGTTCTCCTTTTGACAAGAAGCAGTGTTGGCTTGCCGAAACTTGGCTGGAATTTGAAGACCTAGAACCTGGGCTGAGGACAGACGCAGCAGTCCGTGAAAAATGAAGAGATAAGAGGCAGCATCCTACAGAGGAAAACAAAACAAAAGTCATCCATCTTGTCCAATCGGGTTAACGATCCAAACAAGCTGAGCAGAGAGTCGATTGGGTCAGCATTGGAGTAAAAAGCAGAAAACATTAACAACTAATACATTAATTCATGTTCTCGTTTGATTATCAAAGTCTCGCAGCCAGAAGGGGCAGAGCTGGAATCTGACCCATGTGGTGGACCAGAGAGCCTGCACACATCATGTATCAGACATAGGCTTGTCTGCCTTCGGGTTTCCAGTCTTCGAGAGGTCATCGCCTGCCCTAGGTCAACCACTGATACTGGGGATCCAGACTTGTCCCATTCTCTGGCTGACTCCAGAGCCCTCGAATACTCTACTATGATCAGGACAGGGACCCAGAGAACATCCCCTGACCTGGAAAGGAGCTGCTGCAGTTGACTTTTATAGGACATCTGTAGACTGGTTTGTTGGCCCAACTTGTACACATAACCTCAGTGAGGATGATTTGAGGGCATTACTGGTCTTTTGATATATTACCACCCTTTGGTTGGCTTAGTTGCTAAGTCGTGTCCGACTCTTGCAACCCCCCTGCGAGGCTTCTCTGCCCGTGGGATTCTCCAGGCAAGAATACTGGATTGGGTTGCCATTTCCTTCTCCAATTACCATCCTTTAGAACGCTCCTTTTGTTGCCTTGTGGTTATGTTTTTTTCTATTTTGAGTAGATACATTATGTTCTTTATGGCTGCTTATTTTCCTACCATTTTTTGTTTTTGATCCAGTTTACCACAAAATATAGATGTTCCCAGTAACTTTTTTTGTGTATCTTTTTGTGGTTTGGTAGTTTATTTCTTTTTATTGCTAAGTAATTTTGCATTGTATGGATGCACTTCATTTTGTTCACCTATTGAAGGCTATCTTGGTTACTTGAAAGGTTTGGCTATTAAGAATAAAGCTGCTGTAAGCATTCACATACTGATTTTTCATGTGGACATAGGTTTTCAATTCATTCGGGCAAATATCAAGGAGCACAATTGTGAGATCATATGGTAAGAGTATGTTTAGTCTTGTAAGAAGCTATAAACTATCTTCCAAATTGGATGTACCAGTTTGCACATACCAACAATGTACCAACATGGACGTACCAACAATGACTGAGAGTTCATTTCCTGATGTTGCACATTCTCACCAGTATTTGGTGGTGTCCATTTTGTGGATTTTAAACATTGTAATAAGTGTGTAGAAATAGCCCACTCTTGTTTTCATTTGCAGTTCTCTAATGACATATGATGTTGTGCATCTTTTCATATGCTTATTTGCCATCTGTTTGTCTTCTTTGGTAAGGTGTCTGCTCAGATCTTTTGCCCATTTTTTAAATTGAATTTTTTTTTTCTACTGTTAAATTTTAAGAATTCTTTGTTTTGAATGCCAGTGCCTTTTCAGGCACTGTGTTTTATAAATGTTTTCTCCCAGTGTGTGGCTTGTCTTTTCATTCTTTTAACAATGCTTTTCACAGAGTAGAAGTTTTAAACTTTAATGAAATCCAACTTATCAGTTCTTTCTTTCATGGATCATGCTTTTGTTGTTGTATCTAAAAAGACTTTGTCAAACGCAAGATCATCTATGTGTTTTCTCCTATGTTACTTTCTAGAAGTCTTACAGTTTTGCATTTTACATTTATATCTGTGATCTGTTTTGAGTTTATTTTGTGAAAGGAGTAAGGTCTGTGTCTAGATTAATTTTTTGCATGTGGATGTCCAGTTGTTCCAACATCAATTGTTGAAAAGACCATTTTGTTTCCATTGAATTGCCTTTGGTCCTTTGTTAAAGTTCAGTTTACTTTCCTTGTGTGGGTCTATTTCTGGGCACTCCGTTCTGTTTAATTGTTCTACTCATTTATTCTTTTGCCAATACCAACTGTCTTAATTACTATAGCTTTAGAGTAGGTCTTGACGTTGGGTAGTGTAAGTCCTGTGACTATGTTCTTTTCCTTCAATTTTGTGTTGGCTATTCTGGATCTTTTGTCTTTCCATACAAAGTTTAGAACCAGTTTGTCCATATTAAAAAATTAATAATTACTTGCTGAGATTTTAACTGGGAGTGCATTGATAGAGATAAAGTTGGAAGAACTGACATCTTGACAGTATTGAGCCTCATATATTCAAGTAAATGGAATATCTCTCCATTTATCTTCTTTGATTTCTTTTATCAGAGGATTTTCATTGCCTCTTGTAGATCTTATACCTATTTCATGATTTATACCTGAGGATTTGATTTTGGGGTGCTAATGTAAATGACATTGTGTTTTTAATATCATATTCAAATTGTTCGTTGCAGGTAGATGAGCAAGCAATTAACTCTTGTATATTAACCTTGTATCCTGTGATCTTGCTGCAATTTCTTATTAGTTCCAGGAGGTTTTTGCTGTCGTCATTGATTTTTTGGGATTTTCTACATAGACAACCGTGTTATTTGTGAACAAAGACAGTTTTATTTCTTTCTTCCCAATTTGGATACCTTTTATTTCCTTTCCTTGTCTTATTGCATTCATTTGGGACTTTTGGTGTGACGTTGAATGCAAGTGGTGAGAGTGGCTATGCTTGCTTTGTTCCTGATATTGGAAGGAAAGCATCTGCTTTCTCACCATTAAGTGATGTTAGTTGTAGGGTTTTGGTACATGTTCTTTTTATCAATTTAAGGAAATTCCCCCTCTGTTCCTAACTTGATGAGTTTTTTTAATCGTAAATGGATATTGGATTTTGTCAATAGTGCTTGTTCTACTTATATTGATAAGATCATATGATTTTTCTTCTTGTTGTTATGATAGATTGCATTAATTGATTTTTCAGATGTTGAGCCAGCCTTCCATACTGGAATAAATTCCAGTTGGTCATGGTTTATAAATCATTTTATGTGTGTGCATGTGTTCAGTCGCTCAGTCGTGTCCGACTCTTTGTGACCCCATGGACTGTAGCCCACTTGGCTCCTCTGTCCATGGGATTTTTATACATTGTTGGATTTAATTTGCTAACATTTTGTACAGGATTTGTGCACCTGTGTTCATAAGAAATATTGGTCTGGTTTTCTTTCTTATAATGTAGTTTTCTTTCTTATAGTGTCTTAGTCTGGTTTTGGTGTTAGGGTTATGTTGACCTCATAGAATTACTTAGGAGGTATCTCCTGTTTCTATTTCCTCTTTATCCATGTTTACTTCTAGACTTATTCATAAGCCCCAAAAGAGTCAATAATCCTAAACTCTTATGATCAACATAGGCCTGTCTCATTTCATGTGTTGCATCATATGTAAGAGAACAGGGACAGCTATTAGCTTTTAATCACTATGTTGCCTTAGGCTTCAACATTTAGTAAAACTCCCATTCAAGCCAGAAATATCTTATTATCAACATTAGCATAAAGAAAAAATTTTCTGCAAGTAATCCTTGCCCTGGCAATAGTACCAAGATTAACTGTCAATAAATGCCTGTCTCTTTGTTTGGCCTCATAGTAAATTAAGCAGAATAGCTTTCAGAAAATTTCCCTCCAAAGGGACAATGCTAGACTGAGAGATGTATGCTCAGAAAATAAGCAGCCTTTTGTAAGGAAAATTCCTCTGAATAAAACTGCCTTCAAAATACTTTGCAGCAACAATGAAAAAAGAGCTTCTGCAGGAAAAATAAAAAAGAAAACCCTGACTCTAATTCCAGGGCCAATGACACTACACTGTATATAATATAGTTTTTTTTGTGCAAAAGTAAGAGCGTGAGTACAAAGGGAACATTTATGAGAGCCAGCATGATCAATTTGAAGAAAATAGTGGCCAGAAACTGCAATCCAATTTTTTTTTCCTGTCTAGAAAATCAATGAACCACAAGCATCTAATAAATCGGTCAATTATACTCAGATGCTAGGCTCTACAAAAGATGTGATATTGGGTTTTGCAAATCATTACTGTCTTACAGAGATTTTATGACAGTAAGTTCCACTGATTAAAATGCCAGTATAAAACATAGCCTTTCATTCCAATAGCTGGTACAGACTCATCCTCTGTAATGATGGAATGCAATAATTAGATAGTGGGCAAAACCCACATGTTAGCAAACAACAACAACAAAACAATCAGACTGTACCAAGAAAATGAAAGAGCTGTTGAGACACAACTGAGGTGGCTTCAGGCTTAGAGCCCCAGTGAAAGCACCCAGAGAAACACCCCCATCTCTCAGATGGCAGCTGCTGGGCATGTTTCCATAACAACTCCAAGGGCTTGGCTGAGGACTTATCACTGGGGGTGCAGAGTTAGATTTCTCTGAAAGGGAAATTTTAAATTATTTTAATTAAAAAAAATTTTTTTTAATTATTCCTAATTTTAAAAATGGAGATCATTTCTAAAGCTTTTGAGTTCTTTCTCAAACCCACTGCCTAGGGTACCATTGCCTGGCATCACAAATTCCACTTTGTATTCTGTAGCAGACCTTTTAGGATAAACCAGGCCAGAGGCTTCCTGACTTCACAGCAGGGCTGGTTTAGTTGCCATCACCAGCCATAAGGCCCTAAGAAGGACTCTGGGCCTGAGTGAAAATTCTCTTTTGGGTGGAAGGATGCTCCTAGCAATGATGGAACAGGTAAAAATCATTACTTAGGCCTTGCCCTGGCTCTTCCTTTTGTATTCTCTGCTCCTATTTTCCTCAGCCCTGACTACCCAGGAAATGAAAGGGAACTCTGTCTCCGATTTCTTTCGTCTAAAGGAAAGCTCTGCTGAAAATGTACAACATTATTCAATCATGAGAGATGCTGTGTTAAATGCTTGACTCCAGATTGTGAGTGACCCTCTGTCTCAGGTTAGTCCGGACAATGGCTGCTAGGGACTGAATGTTTGCATCCCCCTCAAAGTTCATGTATTGAAGCCCTAATTCCCAGTGTGTCTGTTCCTGGAGATGTGGTCTCTAAGGGAGTAATCACAACCAAATGAGGTCGTAAGGGTGTGGGGCCCTGATTTGATAGGATTACTTTCCTTTGTGGCTCAGCAATAAAGAATCCACTTGCAGTACAGGAGACAAGTTCTATCCATTGGTAGGGAAGATCCCTGGGAGAAGGAAATGGCAACCCGCTGCAGTATTCTTGCTGGGATAATCCTGAGGACAGAGGAGCCTGGTGAACTACAGTCCATGAGGTCACAAAGAGTCGGACTGGAAGACAGGGACTTTGCTGGTGGCCCAGTGGTTCGGACTTCACCTTCCAATGCAGGAGTGTGGGTTCGATCCCTGGTCAGATCTCTAAGATCCATGTGCCTCCTGGCCAGAAAACCAAAACAGAAGACAGAAACAATATTGTAACAAATACAATAAAGACTTTAAAAACTGTCCAGATCAAAAAAGAAGAAGAAGAAGAGATACAGGGAAACTCTTTCTCTCTCTTCCTCTCACCCTCCCCAACCCACATCTCTTCACACTCATGAGAACAAAGCCAGAAGGCAGATGTCTGAGTGCCAGGAAGAGAACTCTCTCACCAGAAACCAAATCAACTGGAACACTGAACTTCTCATTTCCAGAGCGGTCGGAAAAATGCATTTCTATGGTTTAAGCCACCCAGTCTACGGGGTTTTGTTATGGCAGCCCCAGCAGACTAATATTCCTTGAGAGAGGGAGACAGTCATTACTTGAGATTCTCTCCATCAGACGCAGATGGTATCAGCCTTGGCAGTCCTGGAAGCCTGCAATAAAAAACACCATGTCATTGACCTTCACGTTTGGCGTCTTCTCCCATACATGCAAATGTGTCTGGCAATCTTAAGGCAAGACAGCATTTTTCGTGTGACTTCTAGGTAATGACTTCCCTGGTGTCTGCTTAGTTTATGGTATGGAGGCTGCTGAAACCTCACGACCCAACTATCGAACACATTGAGCATTGTCATAATTTCTTACAGATGGACACAGACAGTCCAGAACTTTCACTAAGACTGAGCAACCTGTGAGTGATCAGGAAAGAAACCACGAGGGACTGGAAATTGGACTCAGCCTCTCTGCTTGATCCTTGGGTACCACTCTTGGCAGCACAGTGGAGAATTTGTTTTGACATCTTTATCCCACCGAAGTCTTTGTTTCTCCCTGACACGCCTTGCCACCTCATCTGTTCACTTGCAGCCTGTGCTGAGGTTGTGACTGAATGGCACCTTCTCATTAAGAACAACGCAGGGGGAGAGTGTAGCAGGTTATATGTGGGGAGAGAGGCTTGCTTGCATGGAGCTGGTTGTGATTTGTTCCTTTCTTAATCACTGACATCTTGGTTGATTCATTCTTATGTTCATCGTTACTGTTTACTGCGAATATTCTTTTCTTCCAGTTTTGTCTCCTAACTGTTTTTGTATCCTCCAAATGAACATTCTCAAAGAAATCTTTGACCCTGAATTGATTAATATTTTAGCTTTATCGTTTATGAACTACCGCACATTGAAATCTAATTACTTCTACTGTTTCTAGTTACTCATTTTAAAATAAATTTCCGAGGAGCTTTAGACTCCTCCTCCTCTATGACTTTTCAAATATTAAGTGAATAAATGCAATAGAGATTCTGGTTCAGAATCCAGTAATAGGTTCTGCTTGATGGAAACACTGTGTGCGAAGCCCCTCCGCCAGTTCTGTGGGTGATACCTCTACCTAAAGGGTCAGTGTTTAACAGTTGGTGCTCTGGAGGTCTTTGTGAATACCCGTGAATATAAACACTCCCGAATCACATATTCAGGCTGCCAACATCGTGTCACTAATGTGACGTTCGGAAGAGATCCATACAGTAGTCTTTCAGGCTCCTGCTTGGTATGGGTAGCAGGTCTAATTATGTCATCGAAAGGGAAATTTAAACCTCTGTACCAGCTCTTTGACTAGAGCCCTGCTCTTAGGGGTTCCTTGTGCCTTGAAACCATCCTTTGTTACCTCACCCTGCATCTCCGCTGCACGCACTAGCTCCCCAAACACGATGGAGAAAATATAACAAGGCTTTAAAAATGTAGCAGAATCTGACCATCTTCCTGTACCCTTCCTCCCCAAGGCCACATCCCTCACCTCTCTGGTTCAAAAGCAATATTTCACCATAAAGAACCACTTCCACTCCATCTATGTGCTGTGTGGTGCTCAGTCGCATCCGACTCTTTGTGATCCCACGGATTGTATCCCACCAGGCTCCTCTGTCCATGGGGATTCTCCAGGCAAGAATGCTGGAGTGGATTGCCATGCCCTCCTCCAGGGGATCTTCCCAACCCAGGGATCGAACCTAGGTCTCCTGCAATGCAGGCAGATTCTTTATAGTCCAAGCCACCAGGGAAGCCCGTGAATACTGGAGTGCACAGTCTATCCCTTCTCCAGAGGATCTTCCTGACTCAGGAATTGAACAGGGGTCTCCTGCATTGCAGGCAGATTCTTTACCAGCTGAGCTACCAGGGTAGTCCCCATTACGTCTACATGATCCTGTTTATTCAATAAGCATTGATAAGTACAGTTTTCTGCTTCCATAAAAGTTACAACGACATTGGTGAGATCATGATACATAGTTAATTTGATTTATACAAAATAAAAATGAGAGCAAGTGAGACTTCTAGTCATCTGCTCATGTCAAAAATAACAAAAATGTTTATTGCACCTGTCCTATGGCGCATCCAGTGGTCAGTGGTGGTGGTGGAGACAGTTGTTTACTCACCAGGGCAGCTCTGTCTTGTGGTTTCAAAAATTATTCCTGGCTCTGCAGCCTCAAACCTACTTCTTCAGCATTCCCCAAAGTTTTGTGGGCTGCCCACTGTCCTTTGAATAAACTGCTTCTCTGCTAAGTTGAACCGAACTGGTTTTGCTTACAACTAAGAAGAGTTTACGCTCTGAAGCTAGAGAGTTTTGGGTCAATTCCCAGATGCCAAACCTACTCGCTTGGGTCCTTAGCATAGTTCTCTATATGATTCAGGTTCCTCAACTGTAAAAGTGGGGTAATACTTCTTCTAGAGTTATTATGAGGCTTGAATGAGTCAATACATATAAAGTTAACCCTTATAGCAGTGCCTGGCACATTGTAAGCCCTCAATAAGTGTTAGTTATTATCATCATGCTGAGTACAGTTTAGCAAAAATTGGTTGACGTCAACCAACTCCAAATACAAAGGAGAAACAAACAGCCATTAAACCATTGCTTTTTATGGCATGTACTTTACATTTTCTCAAACATAAAAGACCGCTTCATAGTATAATAGCTTCGAACTTGATACAGAAGAGAGAATATGTATTTAGTTTTTCCGTGGAAATCAGCAGTTTAGAAGTTAATCACTCTTTAAATCCAGCATCTGTTAATGTTTAAAGCAATTCACAGTTTTCCTCAGAGCACATGAGTTTAGACAAAGACAACAACAAACAAAAGTGCCAAAATGGACTCACTAGCTGGTTTGCATAAAATGAAATGATTTGAATAAAATCTCTATATGAACTGTGTACGTGCTTATTCATTTCCGTATGAACAAAGCCTTTTATTATCCTCAAAAATGCCTCTGATACTTGCCTTTTCAAATTCTGGAATGGCTATGCAAATTTTAATGTCACATTCTTGTTTCCTTCTTGGCAAAATTCATTGTTTTGCTTTAGTGTTCTAATTTTTGTTAAATGTTTCCAGTATTTCTAACACATGGGCAACTTTTAAAACTCGGGCCTTTTACTTTTTTTTCCTGTTTGATTCAGAAAAATAGGAAGAAGGGGAACCCCTTGCATTTTCCAAAGTATACTTTACAATGATCAAGTTGGCTACTGGCTTTGCTAGAGACGATTCATTTATTCATTCAACAAATAGACACAGAGTTCCTATCTGGACAGGACTGGGATAGAAGCCAGGGATGTCTTGATGAACAAGGCATAACCCCATTCTCAAAAAGTTTACAGTTTACTAGGAAGAGAGACGGTGAAACTGGCAATTCTAATGATCTTCCCAACCCAGGGATCCAATCCAGGTCTCCTGCACTGCAGGCAGATTCTTTTTTTGTTGTTGTTGTTATTGTGAAAATAGTTTTTTTTTTCATTTATTTTTATTAGTTGGAGGCTAATTACTTTACAATATTGTAGTGGTTTCTGTCATACATTGACATGAATCAGCCATGGATTTACATGTATTCCCCATCCTGATCCCCCCTCCCACCTCCCTCTCTACCTGATCCCTCTGGGTCTTCCAGTGCACCAGGCTTGAGCACTTGTCTCATGCATCCAACCTGGGCTGGTGATCTGTTTCACCATAGATAATATACATGTTTCGATGCTGTTCTCTCGAAACATCCCACCCTCGCCTTCTCCCACAGAGTCCAAAAGTCTGTTCTGTACATCTGTGTCTCTTTTTCTGTTTTGCATATAGGGTTATCATTACCATCTTTCTAAATTCCATATGTATGTGTTAGTATGCTGTAATGGTCTTTATCTTTCTGGCTTACTTCACTCTGTATAATGGGCTCCAGTTTCATCCATCTCATTAGAACTGATTCAAATGTATTCTTTTTAACGGCTGAGTAATATTCCATGGTGCATATGTACCACAGCTTCCTTATCCATTCATCTGCTGATGGGCATCTAGGTTGCTTCCATGTCCTGGCTATTATAAACAGTGCTGCAATGAACATTGGGGTGCACGTGTCTCTTTCAGATCTGATTTCCTCGGTATGTATGCCCAGGAGTGGGATTGCTGGGTCATATGGCAGTTCTAGTTCCAGTTTTTTAAGAAATCTCCACACTGTTCTCCATAGCGGCTGTACTAGTTTGCATTCCCACCAACAGTGTAAGAGGGTTCCCTTTTCTCCACAGCATTTATTGCTTGTAGACTTTTGGATAACAGCCATTCTGACTGGCATGTAATGGTACCTCACTGAGGTTTTGATTTGCATTTCTCTGATAATGAGTGATGTTGAGCATCTTTTCATGTGTTTGTTAGCCATCTTTATGTCTTCTTTGGAGAAATGTCTGTTTAGTTCTTTGGCCCATTTTTTGATTGGGTCATTTATTTTTCTGGAATTGAGCTGCAAGAGCTGCTTGTATATTTTTGAGATTAATCCTTTGTCTGTTGCTTCGTTTGCTATTATTTTCTCCCAATCTGAGGGCTGTCTTTTCACCTTGCTTATAGATTCCTTTGTTGTGCAAAAGCTTTTAAGTTTCATTAGGTCCCATTTGTTTAGTTTTGCTTTTATTTCCAATATTCTGGGAGGTGGGTCATAGAGGATCCTGCAGGCAGATTCTTTACCATCTGAGCCACCAAGGAAGCCCAACACCTCTCCACCACAGGTAAATTCATTGCACGATGGGAACACAACAGAGGGGCTACACAGCCGGAACTCAGGGTGTCATTTCCCATAGGAAATGATATTTAGCTGAGACTGGTACAATAAATAAGAATTAGCCTAGTGAAGAATAGTGTTTTTCTTTAATATGCTCATGTAAGGATATATAATTAAATTGTATAATGCTATGAATATCTTCTATGAATCTTTTCTTTTAAAAAAGATGATCACAATTTTTAATGTCCTGTAAACATTTGATTTCTTTTGAAAAGCAAGGTGGAAATATAGCAGTTTCCCAAACTGAGAATTTTACCCCTATTTGCAGCTTAAGTTGGACTCCTGATTTTTCAAATACTTTAAAAACTTGTCTTAGTCAACTTGGGTTGCTGTGGCAAATACCATAGACTGAGTGGCTTAAACCACAAATGTATATTTCTCATATTTGTTCCAGAGGATGAAGGTTCGCGATCAGCATCGTTAGTCCTTGGTGAGGACCCTCTTCCTGGCTTGAAGGGAGCTCCTTCTAGCTGTATCCTCACATGGCAGAGAGGGTGAGCTCTGGCTTCTTCATCCCCTTTCAAAGGCATCAATCTCATCTTTGATTTGATTGCTCATGACTTTGTCTAACCCTAATTCCCTGGTGACTCAGTAGTAAAGAATCTGCCTGCAATGCAGGAGACCCAGGTTCAATCCCT
Source organism: Cervus elaphus (assembly GCF_910594005.1). Lineage (NCBI taxonomy): Eukaryota > Metazoa > Chordata > Mammalia > Artiodactyla > Cervidae > Cervus > Cervus elaphus. The sequence goes on from NC_057840.1 coordinate 32,099,039, forward strand.
GAATCAGGAAGATCCCTAGGAGAAGGAAATGGCAACCCTCTCCAGTATTACTGGCTAGAGAATTCCATGGACAGAGGAGCCTGGCAGGCTACAGTCCATGGGGTCACAAAGAGTCAGACACAGCCTAGCAACTAAACAACAAGAACAAACCTAGTTACCTCCCAAAGGCCCTATCTCCAAACACCATTACATCAGGGACTAGGGCTTCAGCCTGTCGATTTTTGGAGGACACAAACATTCAATCCATTGCAATACTTTACTTTGTAGTTATTCTTAAATTTTATTTTCCCTGTGCAAGAAAGTTCATTTTCATCACATGTTTCCCTAGGAATAAATCACATTCATTAAGAATCAAACAGTGAATGATTAAGCCCAATAAACATAATAAATTGCAAAACGGTTTCTTTAATTCACATTGAAAATTCATACAAAATTGAAGTAGATAGTTTTATAATGACAAATTAGAAGGAACAAAAATATTTTGGTCAAGACATCAATACTTCTACAATATAGCAGTGGTTATTTTGAAAGAACAACATCCACGGGGACGTATTGCACCCATATCTTGTGTTTGTTTTGAAATGTTATGTTGTCTTTTTCAATTCTAGCATACTAAAATATGCCATATCAAATTGTCAGCTCTCATCAGCCTTGCCTCTCTCTCCTTCCTCTTATTTACAGTATTTCACTGGCTAAGCCCCAACCTTGGTCAATCCACTCACCTGCATATTCTTGAAAGTATCCTTTCCACCAGGTTGATTATCAACACTTTATTCGTAACCACAAACCTCAAGAGGCACTCAGTGCTGCTCCATAACCCCAAGTTTCACCAGCAGGCTTATTATTCCCCTCATGTGAGTTAAGATGTTAGCACATGAATAGTCCTAAGAATATAGGAAATAGAGGCAAGCTGGTTCAAACAACTTTGTATTAATAGAATATTGTTAAATTATAGTGTGACTATACCTTCATAAAGAAGAAGATTTCTTCAAAATCTTTTTATTTTACTCTATTTTTTAATCTTTGCTCCTGTTGCAAACAGGTGTCACCTTCACTTAAAGGGAATGAGGACAGCTACGTAGGATATCAGTCTTTGTCTCTCTGTCTCTCTGAGTCTCACTCTTTAATTCCTTGAAAACCGCTGTGAAGAGAAATTGCAATATTGAGAAAATCAGATTTGGTAGTAATTTGTCAAAATGCAGCCAGGCTTCCCAGGTGGCTCAGTGGTAAAGAATCCCCCTGCCACTGCAGGAGACACAGAGATGAAATTCAATCTCTGGGTCAGGAAGATGCCCTGGAGGAGGGCATGGCAACCCACTCCAGTATTCCTGCCAGGAAAATCCCATGGACAGAGGAGCCTGGTGGGCTACAGTCCATGGAGTCACAAAGAGTTGGATACAACTGAGTCCCTAAGCGTACACACACACATATCAAAATACAACTTATAAGCCCTTTAAATAGGTTTGTGCCTAGAAAACAATGAGAAAAGACATAGGGAAACTTGAAAATATTTTGTACCAACCAAAGTACTCAACACCCTAGCAATCGCTTTTAATTTTCAACCCCCTGCTTATTTCAGTGGGAATTAAATTAGTCTGCTTTTAAATAATTGAAACATCTTTCATCAGAGTGCCAATTTGTAGGATTTAGTTCATACCCAAAGAGAAATTCATTTTATAAGTGATTTGCTTTAAATACTGGATGTGTAATCTGCATTTTGGGGAGCCTAAATCTGGAAAACTTTTTTTGGATCAAGTTTCAAATTTGAAATCACAAAATTAAATTATGTCAAAAACTTCAGAAAACATCTTCTATTTCTTTTAATAGCGTTCTAAATATTTATTTGAAAACAGACTCTCCCAGTATATTCAAACCAGTCACATAATACTATTTAGAGTCATGAGTCTTGGACACATTTGCAACTAGAGTCCAAACTGTGGGCCTGGAAGGTGTAGATTCACATGTTTTCATGAATTCCCAGGCATGTGTAAAGGGCTGTGAGGAGTGGTGCTTTTAGAGAGGTATTGGGATGAAGAACCAAGGCACACAGTGTGTGAAGGGAAAAGAGATCAATGTTAAGTAGAGCAAGTCTTCTGAGACTCCTGGGATTCCTGGGAAGCCAAAGACATCCTTTTATCTTGTATGTAAAATCCTAGGAGGCAGGGCCGGGGCAGGGAAGGCCTCATCCAGAAGAAAGAAATCGTATGGGGGCAGTGTTCAGGGCTGCTGAGGAGGAGGGCATGTTGAGTATGTTTTGATGTGATATCACTGACAGTTCTATTCCTTTGCAGACCAAGCCAGAGTCCTAGATGGACTGTGGGGCGGGGACCTTAACAAAAGCAGCCCACTTTCTCAGTGAAACGGAAGGACAGGGGACGTAAGTGCTTACAGCTTAACAACCATACAACCAAGAAGGAAAAAGGGAGCAGGAACATCTGTCTGTTCACGGCTATGGTGAAGACAACAATCAAAGGCAGAAGCAGGTTCCTGACTCATTTGGAGCATCAGGCACTGCCAGCCATAGCCACCTTGGGAAGTCACGAAGGCAGGTGGGAAGCTGGTGGAAGATAGCAATTTATGAGATACCGATGAGAAGGAATTTGAAAGAACTGGATCCCAGTGAGGCCACCGATGTTCTGGGAAAGATGTAGTAAAATGGAGACAGGTCAGACTGCTTGATCATGAACAATTCTCCACTGATCTTATCATTTTTTAAGCATTTTTATTGGAGTATAGTTGATTTGTGATGTTGTTAGTTTCAGGTATATGGCAAAGTGAATCAGTTTTATATATATATACACACACACACATATCTATTCTTTTTTTTTAGATTATTTTCCCATATAGGCCATTACATAGTGTTGAGTAGACTTTCCTATGCTATACAGTAGGTCTTTATTTGTTGTTTATTTTATATATAGTAGTGGGTATATGTCAATCACAATTTCCCAATTTATCCCTCCCTGCTTATTCCTGGGAACCATAAATTTGTTTTCTATATTTGTGGCTCTACTTCTGTTTTGTAAATAAGTTCATTGGTGCCCTTTTTTAGATTCCACATATGAACAATATCACATATTTGTCTTTCTGAGTCTGACTGACTTCATTCTGTATGACAATCTCTAGGTCTGTCCATGTTGCTGAAAATGGCTGTTTTTGTTCTTTTTTCTGGCAGAGTAATATTCCACTATATATAAATACATATGCACCATCTTTTTTATCCATTTCTCTGTTGAGGGACATGTAGGTTGCTTCCATGCCCTGGCTATTGTAAATAGCTCATTGGTCTTGTCTTGATGTCTAATCTATAATGTTTCTCAGCATGGCCTCTGGACCACCTGTGTTAGAATAACCAAGGACATCTGTTTAAATTGCAAATTCCCAAGTTCTACTCTTTTTTTTTTAAATTTCTCTCTTATTGTGGTAAAATATATAAAACATTTTATTGGTTGGATGGCATCACTGACTCAGTGGACATGAGTTTGAGCAATCTCCGGGAGTTGGTGATGGCCAGGGGAGCCTGGCATGCTGCAGTCCGACTTGCAAAGAGTCGGACATAACTGAGTGACTGAACTGAACTGAACCGTATATAACATAAAAGTTATCATTGTAATTATTTTTAAATGTTCAATTCAGTGATATTAAGTACAGTCACAGTGTTGTAAAACCATCACCCTTATTCAATCCAGAACTTTCTCATCATCCCAAAGTGAAATTCTATACCCGTTAAACAACTCCTCAATCCCTTCTCCCTCATACCCCGGTAACTTCTAATCTACTTTCTGTCTCAGTATTTGCTTAGGCCCACTCTTGAGTGGAGAGTGGCAGAACTGATGAGGGAATCTGCATTTAAAAAATATATTTCCCAGGATATTCAGGTGTATTAGACACTTAAAAAAACACCATGTAAACGATCACCTTACAAATTCATTACTCTAGGTTCTGATGATTTTTTTAAAAGTTTGCACCTAAACATTTTTGAGATGAAGACACCATTATTATCAGATAGTGAAATGAGACCTAAGGAAAAGCCAGTTGTGTAGAAGGAAGATTGACTCTATGAATACTGACTGCGCATCCAGCCAGTGGGGTTGTCACACTAGGAGAAAATGCCCACATAGCCAATTCTTCATGATAAAGAATAATAAAGAGAGCAGCTGAGGAGCAGAGGGAAGCTGAACAACACAGACCAACAGGGCTCAGATGAATCATTAAAGCAGATTCAAGCTTGCTCCAGTATTTTCTGAGATCAAAGCTCCCACAACTGTGGCCTCAGAGACTTATTCTGAGCAATCCAGGAAGTCTTCTGACTTCACTCTTTCTCCAGTGCTTCTCCTCTCCAGCTCCAACTTTCCTGGAAAGCTAGACAGCTTTTTCCTTACAGAACACATGTAATACGTATATATGTGTATATATATGTATTAATATATAGGGAAGCAGGCCAAAAAATTTAACCCCAAAATAACTCATGTAGTGAAGAAATAAGATATCTCTATTTGATAGTCTTCCACAGCTCCCAATCACTGGTCGGCAGTAAGAAATGAATAGAATGCCCAATACAGTTTGAAGTTTATTCCTATCCAATATTTTATATTTGTGCCCTATTAAATCTTATAGTTCTGTCTCTCATGGACCTCCCTCCCCTACGATATCATTGGTGTACAAGCAGAGAAGGGGGATTCCGGGTCCTTGAGTAAGCTGTCCTCTGGTCCCTTGAGCAGTGTCCTGTCCCCTTGATTGCTAGGCACCCTGCTGGTCTGTGAGGCTGAGGGCTGCAGTTGTTGAATTCATGATCCATCCTTTTGGAGCAGTCTCTGCTCCCAGCAGCATCGCCCATGCTGACTCAGCTTCACCTTGGCTCCTGCTGACTGCATACTATGAAGCCTTTGCCAGGGTCTCCAGCCAGCCAGCTCTATTGGCTGTTCACTCCCAATCTTTACAGAGGAGTCACCTTGCTCGTGAGTGGCCTGTCAGCTCTCAGCATCTGCCTTGCTCAATCATGCCACAATGTTCCATAATTATTCAAAAGTATACATTCTACAATTTGCAGTTACCCACAAAATTAGCAATTATTTAAATGTATACTTTTATATCAATATCTAGGGCTAGTAATATAGCACTTCCTTATCCTCAAACTCTTAGAGTGCTTTCCCCTTTGTCCCTCTTTTGGTTGACCATCCGCAGCAAGATATCTGGAGAAGACTCTTGAGAGTCCCTTGGACAGCAAGGAGATCAAACCAGTCAATTCTAAAGGAAGTCAACCCTGAATATTCACTGTTAGGAGTGATGCTGAAGCTCCAGTACTTTGGCCACCTGATGCAAAGAGCCAACTCCTTGGAAAAGACCCTGATACTGGGAAAGATTGAAGATAGAAGGAGAGGGGGCGACAGAGGTTAGATGGCATCATCAACTCGATGGACATGAATTGGAGCAAACTCCAGGAGATAGTGAAGGACAGGGAAGCCTGGCGTGCTGCAGTCAGTGGGGTCGCAAAGAGTCGGACACGATGTAGTGACTGAACAAGAACAACAAGATATCAGGCCTGTTCTGATTTGGGTTACACCAGATCCGAGAGCACCGCACTCTAGCATCCTCAAGTGTTCACCAACCGGAAGCTCTCAGAACCCTGTTGTTTGGGGTTTTTATGGAGGTTTCACTACACGTGACTGAATCATTGGCCATTGACAATCTGTACATCCTCTAGCCCCTCTCCACTCAGGGGAGGGGAGAAAGGGAGGGGTAGAGAAGGAACTGAAAGTTCCAACCCACCAGTCACAAAACTGGGTCACTTGATAGCCAGCCCCTCCAACCTTAAATGACCTAGGTGCTTCCCCTCCTCAAATCACCTCATTAACATAACAGAAGACACTTGCTTGTTTCCCTCACTTAGGAAATTCCAAAGACTTTAGAACTCAGTGCTCAAACTAGGAGGAATAAACTATGTGTTTCTTATTATAAATTGCAATATCACAACCACAATAAAACTGTTAAAATGGCAAATTTTATGTTATATGTGTAATTTACCACAATAAAAAAATTAAGTACAAAACCAAGATGAACAAAATATTACTATGTGCAACAACACAGGTGATCCTCAAACACCTTCTGACTGAAAGGAACAAGAGAAAAGAGTGCATTCTGTGATTTCATTTGTATGTTTACAAAAGCACAACAGGGCTGGGGTGGGAGCAGCCGTAGTCACATCTGAGGACCACGGAATTGGTCCAAGTCATGATTGTAATGATGGGTTGCAGGACAGTATAAGTTTATTAAATCTGATCAAAACGTCCAACTAAAATAGGTGAATTTTATGCTGTGTGAATTATACTTCAATTACACTGAGAAAAATTCCTCGGTTTCCCACCTATTTTATTAACACTGCGAACAGGCATTAAGTCAGTTTTTAAATTCTATGACTTCCTCAAAACAGTTTTTGATTCTAAGCAACATCATTCCCAGAGGATCCCATATTATGAGGAGTTTTGTAAGAATGGAATATATCCATTTTCTGACGGATAATTTCTAGTTAGTATAAGGATGCTTTCTCTTGTATTTGGGCATAAGCTTCAGTTTCTACTATCTAGTGCTTCTACTGGTGCTAATTTGTCTTTTTTTCCAAATAATAGAAGAAATACATGACTTAAATAATGCTTCATCTTACAAGATTGGTTCACATTTTCAGACTGAAAAATTTTCCCTGAAATTCCCAATATAAAAAGTAATTTCACTTCCCAATTAACTAATAGGAGGATACTATAAGGTAAAGGTTTACATTTAGACCTAGCTTAAATGGAAACGTGACTTATTTTCTGCTGTCTTTGATACCCTCTTTCTCCCTCATTGCTCTTGGCTTTTCAGACTGTGCATCAGCATGAAATCCTAACGGCTTGTTTTCTCTCGTATCTTGTTTGCACCCAGACTAGCCTGTGATAAACTGACTTGAGAAACTAAACCAGGTTAATGTGCCTGTTTCAGGTAAAATAGCTATATTTTCCAGATATATGCCTAGGAGTTGGATTCCTGGTATTTTTAAGGAACCTGCTCTCCATAGTGACTGCACCAATTTGTATTCCCAACAACAGTGTAGGAAGGTTCCCTTTTCTCCACACCCTCTCCAGCATTTATTTTTTGTAGATTTCCTAATGATTCCAGGAAAGATGAAAGCTCTTAATTTGAAAAGTTAAGTGCACCTCAGTGTTCATAGCAGCACTATTTACAACAGCCAGGACATGGAAGCAACCTAAATGTCCATCAGCCTATGAATGGATGTGGTATATATACCCAATGGAAAATTACTCAGCCATAAAAAGGAATGAAATAGTACCATCTGCATCAACATGAGTGGACCTAGAGGTTATCATATTAAGGGAAGTCAGTCAGAAAAAGACAAATATCATATAGTATCATTTATATGTGGAGTTTTAAAAAATGATACAAATGAACTTATTTACAAAACAGAAACAGACTCATAGACTTAGAAAACAAATTTATGTTTACCAAAGGGGAAAGGTGGGGAGGGATAAACTAGGAGTTTGGGATCAAGAAATGAATGCTATTATGTATAAAACAGATAAACAGCAAGGACCTCCTGTGTAGCACATGGAACTATATTCAGTATCTTCTAATAACTTATAATGGAAAAGAATCTGAAAAGGAATATATATATGTATGAATGAATATATATATGAATATATATCTATGAATATATATATGTGAATATATATATGTATGTGTGTGTGTATATGTGTGTGTGTATATATATGTGTTTGTGTGTGTGTGTGTGTATATATATATATATATATATATATATATACATAAACATGGGTGCTAAGTCACTTCAGTTGTGTCTGATTCTTTGCAACCCCATGGACTGTAGCCCCCAGACTCCTCTGTCCATGGGATTCTCCAGGCAACAATACTAGAGTGGGTTGCCATTTCCTCCTCCAGGGGATCTTCCCAACCCAGGGACTGAACCCATGTCTCTTATGTCCCATGCATTGGCAGGCAGATTCTTTACATGAGCACTACTTGGGAAGCCCACATAAACATATATGCAAATATATACACACATATATATGTCTGTATGCATGTTTGTACAGCTGAATTGCTTTGCTATATACCTGAATCTACACAACATTGTAAATCAACTATACTTCACTAAAACAAAACAGCCTCCTGGAAGAACTTAATGGAATAGTCTAGTGAGGAGAGTTTCAAGTAGATCTGTGATGCAGACATTTCTGAAGAGGCTGGTTTGCAGTGGCAGAATGTAAGATGAAGTGGATGTTGGGGACCTTCCAGTAAGGCAGGCCCTGCAAAGGGATTGAGTTATAGCTTTGACATCACCAGCAATAACCACTATATGGGGCTGTTCATCTTTTGAGAAATCTGATTCATCCATGTATTGGATTCTGGCAGGGTTGCAGAGTGTTAGCACAATTTTCTTTTCCCAGGAATTTCTCTTCTCATTTGTGTCCTCCCTGCAGAGGGACCTGCAAGCCCACAGTGAAGCTGAAGCCACACCTCAAAGGAACTGTTGGCTCAAGTGTGAGCCCCAAACATTCGGATTTAAGCTTTCCCAGTCCATCCTGACCACCCCACTCTCCTCCACTCTTCACCACAACTCCAGGGCAGAAGGGACAGAAGAGTAAGGGACAACTCAGATAGGAGAAGAAGCTGTGGGAGACTGGATTTCTCAGGAAGGAAACTAGTCTTTTAAAATGTCATCATTACCTCTGAGCTCTTCAGTTACGAAGACTGTTTTAAGGCTTTCCCTAGAACTGTGTCTTGCAAGGCCTGGAAGAGACTCTAGCAGCGTTTTCACGTGGTCAGATTATTTTTGTGGTGAAAATAGTCTTGGAGTGACTTTTGGACCATTCTACATATCTTAAAATATAACAAGCAAAAGTTCTTTTTTAAAAATTCATTTATTTTTATTTTTTTTTAAAAAATTCATGTATTTTTAATTAGAGGATAATTGCTTTACCATATTTGTTGGTTTCTGCCATACATCAACATGAGTCAGCCATGGGTAGACATATGTCCCCTCTTTCTTGAACCTCCTACCTCCCACCCAAAGCAAAAGTTTTAATATTAATAATGCTTAAAAATCAAATGGGAAAATGATGGTCACTTTAAGAGGAAAACAGGCAAAGGACAGAAGCTGAGACCTTTGGATAGAATCTGTTAGATATTTAACACAACCAGTTAAGAATGCTGTTTCTTTTACACTTTCTTCCATTCTATCACACTTCCTTGAAGTAAGACAGTGTCAAAGTGGTGGTGGGCAGTTTTAAGACAATTAAGGGAAAGTTTCATTAGGACAATCTAAATGGTTTTGTTGGGATAGAAGGTTCATAGTCACCTGTGAGGATAGGCTTGTAGTCACGCTCTGTTATTGTAGCAACAGCTTCAAGATTCCCCCTACTGCCTGCTACACTGTCTCCCCTTGTGTCAAGACATGAAAGTGCAGGGCAAGGCATCAGATTGCTACCTGAACTTTCACTGTGAAAGTGAAAGTTGCTCAGTCTTGTCTGACTCTTTGCAACCCCATGGACTGTACAGTCCAAGGAATTCTCCAGGCCAAGAATGCTGGAGTGGGTAGCTTTTTCCTTCTCCAGGGGATCTTCCCAACCCAGAGATTGAACCCAGATCTCCCACATTGCAGGCAGATTCTTTACCAGCTGAGCCACATGGGAAGCCCAAGAATACTGGAGTGGGTAGTCTATCCCTTCTCCAGCAGATCTTCCAGACCCAGGAATCAAACCGGGGTCTCCTGCATTGCAGGCGGATTCTTTACCAACTGACCTTTTGCTGTAGGTAATGGAAAAGAGTTAAAAACAGTAGGGTGTGGACTTCTCCCTGGTGGTCCAGTGGCTAAGACTCCACAGTCCCAATGCAGGGGGCCTGGGTTCGACCCTGGTCAGAGAACTAGCTCCCACAGACCGCAACTGAGAGTTTGCCTGCTGCAACTAAAGATCCTGCATGCTGCAACTAGGACCCAGCACAGCCAAATAAAGAAAAATAAAATGTTTAAAAATGTAGGGGGTGTATGTCAGCCCCGGTCTCCCAGTTTATCCCTTCCCCCTTTAGCCCCCTGGTAATCATTAAGTTTATTTGCTGTATCTGTGACTGTATTTCTGTTTTGTGAAAAGTTCATTCATATCATTTTTTCAAATTCCACAAATAAGTGCTGTCATATGATATTTATCTTTCTCTTACTTTAAGGACCTACCATACAGCACAGGGAACGGTAATGTCTATAAGGTCTGTAATGACCTATATGGGGAAAGAGTCTAAAAAGACAGCGGATGTATGTGTATGTAGGCTTCCCAGGTGGTTCCAATGGTAAAGAATCTGCCTGCCAATGCAGGAGATGCAGAAGATGGAGATTCGATCCCTGGGTCAGGAAGATCCCCTGGAGGAGGAAATGGCAACTCACTCCAAGATTCTTGCCTGGGAACTGGGAAATCCCATGGACAGAGGAGCCTGGAGGGCTACAGTCCATGGAGTTGCAAAGAGTTGAACTTGACTGAGCACACAAATATTATGTATATTTGATTCACTTTGCTCTACACTTAAAACCAATACAACACTGTAAATTAACTATACTCCAGTAAAAATTAAACAAGCACATGAGAAGTGTAGTCTTGTAAAACTGTGTAAGTGATGCGTTTAGTTTTCACCAATGCCCAGTGAAAACAGAAGCTCTCCTGTTATGAATATTCTTGATAATGCACATATAAAAATTGTCCTGCAAATTGTTTTCTCTTATGACAGGAACTATGTAAAATAGAATTTATCAAAATTCCTACAGCAGTAGGGCAGAAACCTGTAGCTATACTACATAGAGCAAGTGTATCTGTGTGTGATGTTACATGTTTATATCCTAGATATCAGTAAATAGTTTTCAGTCAACCATGCTAGAGACAGAACTAAATTATCTCTCTGTTTTCTGTATTAAAAAATTATAGCAAAATGGTTCTCACACGAGGAGGTGATCAAAGTTTATATAACTAAAATATGTAAGGATAATAATATGATAGTTATATAATAACTTTCAAGCAGTTAATAAATAAAAATATCCTGTAAATGCTCTGGATTTTGTTATGTTAATGTCATATATCAGTGTGTTAGTCAGGGTTCTCCAGAGGAGCAGCACCAGGAGAATATATGTAGGTATATATATAAGAAGAGATGTATTATAGAAATTGACTCTTGAAGTTATGGAAGCTAATTAAGTCTCATGATCTGTGAAGGCAGGCTATGGGTCCAGGAAAGCTGGTGGTATAATTCAGCCTGAGTCCAAAGATCTAAGAACTGGGAGGGACTGGTGCATATGTCCATACCAGCATCCAGAAGCATGAGAACCAGGATTGCCAGCCTCCACGGCAGGAGACCCATGTCTCAGCTCAGGCAGAGAGAGCATGCGTTCACCCTTCCTCCACGCTTTTGTTCTGTTCAGACTCTCGGTGGGTGGAATGATGCCCACCCACATCGGGAGGGCTGTCTGCTTTACACAGTTCAACAATTCAAATGCTAATCTCTTCTGGAAAGAACCTCCAAGTCACACCCAGAAATAATATTTTACCAGCTATCTGAGATTCCCTTAGCCAGTCAAGTTGGTGAATAAAATTAACCATCACCATCAACTTTATATCTTCATAACTTCTTGTAATTATTCTTGTCATCCTAAACAAATAACTCCTATGCTTAATTCTGTATTTATAATTTTGTATTCTTGTCTTCAAGCAGGCCTTCCAAGCTGTATTAATTTGGGACCACCCCCTCCAAAATCTGCATCATTGGTTTCTTTGATTATTTTTCTTCTCAGTTTAGAACCAGCGTCCAGCCTCCTACTTCTCCTTTGCAAATACTGAAAACCCCTGCTTCCTCTCCATTTGCCTAGTAAAACCCAGCCTAGGTTAAGCACAGCTGAACACCTACTCATCACCTGTACACAAATAATTGAAGTGGGCAACAGGAAAACACAGCACTGGTGCTGACTAGGCTCACTTTAAATTCGGGACCTCCCATTTAAGATGCGCTCAGTACCACTCATCAGTCCTCCTGGACTTCTTCATGTGTTTCTGTGTTTCTCACTCTGAAACAGTCATGCCACAGCACATTCTCTTTCCTCAAACCTGCTACACTCTCTTACTCAAGCACATTCTCTTGCCCACGTCTTCACACTCAGTTACCTCATATTCTACGGATAAAACAGATGCCACCACCCAAGAATTTCTCTATTTCCATGCCAGTAAATTTCTAACACACATCCTTTGTTTTCAATGGATAAAGTGTGTGCTCCTGTTAAAGACCAAACGTTTCATTTAATTCTGGATCCATCCTTCTCCTGCAGATATCACCTGTCTTTCCTAGGTTATCAGTTCTCTCCTTTCTACCAGATCATCCCTATCACCACACTAGCTCCGATATTTCCTGCCTTTGAAAAAGAGAAAGGGAAAAGAGACAGTGACAGAAAGAGTCAGAGACAGAATGAGACCCCAGAGAGACAGAGGGACTTCTAACCCCCTGTAAACTTTTCAGCTGTTGTTCCAGTTTCCTACTCGCCTTCACAGCAAGCAGATCATCTCAAAGATGCTTCCATACACACTTGATAGCCAATCCCAGCACTCACACATGCTCAAAATCAGACCATTTCTCACCACCTCCAGCGCTGTTATTCAAGTCCAAGCCACCATCATCTCTAGCCTGGATTACTTCAATTAACATCCATTTCCTCAAAGAGCAGCAAGATCAGTATTCTAAAACGCCAGAGCTGGTTAAAACCTCTATGATTACTCCAATAACTTCCTATCCTATCTACAATGAAATAAAAAGCTGCTTCCCTGGTAGCTCAGCTGGTAAAGAATCTGCCTGCAATGTGGGAGACCTGGGTTTAATCCCTGGGTTGGTAAGATGCCCTGGAGAAGGGCATGGCAACCCATTCCAGTATTCTTGTCCGGAAAATCCCTGTGGTCAGAGGAGCCTGGCAGGCCACAGTCCATGGGGTTGCAAAGAGTCGGACATGACTGAGCGACTAAGCATATACACACATACCTGAAACTAACACAACACTGTAAATCAACTATAGTCCGATAAAAATTTTTTAAAAATGCAAACCCTTTGTCCTGGTTTACAAGCACATCCACAATCTGACACTTTTCTTTTTCTCTAGTTTCATCTGTTGCTACTTTCTATCTCATTTACTATGCTCGATAGCACATCAGATTGCTTGCTATTCCTGGAACACGTGAATTCCTGACTAGGCGACTCAGTAGTTTCTGTTTCCTCTGTTTGGTGTACTATTCTTTAAGATTTGCATATAGCTTGTCCCTTAATTCCCATTTGCTTGTTGTTGTTGTTCAGTTGCTAAACGTGTCCGACTCTTTGAAGCCCCATGATGGACTGCAGCACTCCAGGCTTCCCTGTCCTTCAACGTCTCCCAGAATTTGCTCAAACTCATGTTCATTGAGTCAGTGATATTCACTACCTGGTCTTCATATCTATTTATGTTATCTGTTTTTATATTTACCCTTTGTCTCCTCCACTAGAATACAAGTTCCATGAAGGCAAGAGCATTATTTCTTTTGTTTTCTGCTATGTCTCAGGGCCTAGGACAGTGCATCACAGATAGTAAAAACTCAATACATATTCTGAATGAATGTAAGAGTGAATGAATAGATTAACTCTTTAATTTATCCTATCAGGTTTTAGTCCCAATGATACCTCTGAAATCGTCAAAGTCACCATGTTGTTCCATGTTGCATTTTCTTGACATGTGGCTAGGTTATAGTACAGGCTACAAGTAAGTGCAAATGTTGGTCACTTGGTCATGTCTCACTCTTTGTGACCCCATGGACTGTAGCCCGCCAGGCTTCTCTGTCCATGGAATTCTCCAGGCAAGAATACTGGAGTGGGAAGCCATTCCCTTCTCCAGGGGATCTTCCTGACCCAGGGATCAAACCTGGGTCTCCCTCTTTGCTGGTGGACTCCTTATCATCTGAGCCACTAGGGAAGCTGCATGGTATAGGCTACGTTGGTAAAATAGAGACCTCAAAGTAGAGTGATTCTAGAGAAAAGTTAATTTCTTTTAAACGGTGCCCAGAAGGAAGTGGGCAATCTGCAGCAGATGGATAGCTCTTCTCCACAAGAGCATTCAGGGATCCAGGTGCCCTTCCTCAGTTTCCCTGATATTCCAGAGTATTGTCCTCACATGCGTGATTGAAGCTGGGTCACTTCCATATCTACATTCCAGCTTATGAGAACCAGGAAATGAGGGTCTCTGCTATAACCTCTAAGGAGCATTTGCCACAGTTCTTCATTCTCTTTTTCTGGAAATACTTTTGTTTTTTGGCTTTGGTGACACAGCACTCTTCATTTCCTTCTACCTCTCCGTTGACTCTTTGTCAGTTTCTTTTGCCGGCTCTAGTTCTTCTGGTCGACCACGAAGTATTGAACTTCTCCAAAGCGATGTCTTGTGCTATCTTCTAATCTTTCTATTGGCCAAAAAGTTCATATGGGTATGATATTACAGAAAATCCCAAAGGGACTTTTTGGCCAACCCAATATTTGCATGCTTCTCTAGTTAATCTTTGGAGAAGGAAATGCCACCCACTCCAGTATTCTTGCCTAGAGAATCCCATGGACAAAGGAGCCTGGTGGGCTACAGTCCATGGGGTCGCAAAGAGTCAGACATTACTTAGCAACTAAACAACAAGTTAATCTTATGCAATTGTACGGTTTTATATGCATTGAGATAGGAACGACTCTGAGTTTGTGTCTTTTACCTGGACCTCCCACTGGAGCTCTAACATCATATCTCTACCTGCAGACTTAGCAGAGCAGATCTTAACTCCAGATTGCTTGTCTTACCTCCACTCCCCGCTCAAGCCTGCTCCTTCTCCAGCTCTGGTCTGCGGCCCCTCAAGAAATACTGTCAGCGTGAACCAGTTGCTCTGGCCAAACCCTAGGTATGGTCCTTAGGTTTAATTTTTTTTTTACCTCCTCACATCCAGTCTGTTGACCAGGCCTATACTCTCAACCTCCAGAAAGCATTCCAGATTTGTTACCTCTTCTCTGTCTTCGTCATTACCATCCTTTTCCTGGACTACTCATATTCTTTTTTTTTAACTCCTGCCCCTCCAAACTCGTTCCCACCCGGCAGCCCGAGTGATCTTTTATAACGTGAATCAGATGTCACTGACCTCGCCTCTCCAGTGTTTCCCATCTCCTGTGGAATAGAAGCCGCACTCTTCACGCTGCTCTACAAGGCCCTGCAGGGACTGGCATCACCCACCCCTCCAGGCTCGTCTCCTGCCACTTGCCCTCTGGGTGAGCCCGCTGCCGCCACAGCGGCACATACCCAGTTCATTCCCATTTGGAGGTTTTGTAGGAGCTGTTTCCTGTGCATGAAACATTTGGGTCTGAGATCTTCCCCAGTTACTTTTCATCCTCTCTTTAACATCTCAGATACCAACTCCTCAGAGGAATCTTCCTTGTCCATGCGGTGCTTAGGAGACCCTCCTTCCCAACCCATCATTCTTTGTCACATCACCCTGTCTTATACCCAATGTGACATGATTTTGTTTACTGTCCATCTCCCCTAGTGGGGAATATAAATTCCATGAGAGTAGGCTCTGTCTTGGGCCCCATTGTTACTCCGGGGTCCTTGGGAAGGATTTGCTGAATAAATGTCTGAATGTGGCTCAGATTTTGGAATATCCTCAGCATCTAAGGAGTGCTTTAAAATCATGAGAGTCTGAAGAAAGCTTTTTTAAAATTTCCTGTGTCAGTTAAAGACTTTCTATACCACTTTAGTACCATAAAAATCTATCCTTCTCTTCTGACATAAGGACAAAAATGATGTTCTCATTTGGCAAATACACCCAGAAGTATTTAGGGAAGCCCACAGTCTGGAGTACAGGGATTCTTAATCTGGGTCTATGGCCCCCTGGGAGGTCCATGGATATCTGAAATTATATGCAAAAATTATATGCCTTTTTCTGAGAGGTGGATTTAATAGATTTGGCAGATTCTCAGAGGGGTTTGTGGCCCAAATGAAGTTCACTTTATTATAGAAAAAGTGGTCGAGATGGAGTCACAAGATCTGTACTTGTGTTCTGGTGCTGTGGTTACAAATACTGTAACTTTAAGCAGATTATGTAATCCATTTGGATTCTAGTTTCCTCATCTCTAAAAATAACCTTTTGTCTTCTCACCTACATGTAACTGGTACTGCAAAAATGTATTTAATTCTATCACTGAATGCTTGATGTTTTACTGCATCTCATGGATAATGACATTGAGGCTCAGAGCACACTTGGGTTACTTGCTCAAGACCATTTTCATCCCCAGGGAGGGTCTAGAGCAAGACTCATGCTTTTTCACCCTCTGAATTGCCTGCTCTTTAGAAAGAATATGTGGGACTTCCCTGGTGGTACAGTAGCTAAGACTCCACACTCCTAATGTAGGGGGCCCGGCTTTGATTTCTGCTCAGGGAGCTAGATCTTACATGTTGCAACTAAGACAAATTTATTACAGCCAAATAAATAAAATAAGCAAATGCTTTTTTAAAAAAATTAAAAGTTTGCACTATCATGCATTCTGCTGTCCAATTTCCCTGGGTAGGATAATTTCTTGGACACTTCACTGCAGGTACCTTAGGAAAGCAGCTCGCTAGTGATGTGCTTCTTCTACAGATAAGTCTCATCCTGAACTAGACAAGAGCTGTGAGCTCAGGAGTATAGACTTTATTATCACTTCCTTACAGAAGTGAAAACTGAGGTGCAAAGAGGTTAAGTAATTGATCTTAGGTCAGAAAACTAGTAATTTGCAAAGCTGGGAGACTATACTTCAATCTCTAATATGTTCTTAAATTTTCTATTAAGATGACCTTGGGCATCTTTATTCAACTAATATTTTTGACTTAAAGAGCTGACTCCTCATCTTCATAGCTCATTTTTTTTTTTTTGGCTGTTCTTCAAAAAGTTATTTGAAGGTACTTTGCAAAGCTTGAGCAATATTTTTCTCTAAGAGAACAGAAAGGTATGTGACGTGCCCACTGAACAAGGACTAATGACATTGTTAAGAAGGGAGAGAAAATAATATCACTTCTATATCGATCTCGGCTCTTACACATTAACATCAGACAACGACCTCTAAAATGAGGAAAGCACCAGCTTAACTTTGCGAGGATCTTGGAAATGAGGAATTAAGGTGGGCTAGAGATGCAACTCTACAGTTACATGACTGGGTAAGAGGCAGCTTCAAATAGCACAAAAGCAACTAATAAGTATTTGGCTTAAACTTTTCCCCATTCACACTGTCTATACCAGTGTCAATGATACTTTGTAAGAAGTAGGGAACAGACTAGGTCAATATTCAACATACCCTTTTGGTGGCCAATGACAGCACATTGGTCAGTCCCAAGAAACAGCTGTGCAGTATGATGTTTGATCTTAAATACATTTGTCCTAAACTGTAAGTTAAAAGCTTAGTCTTTAAAAGTTTGTGTCATTGTATAGGAGCTTAAATGTAAGCAATAGTTTGTTGGTAACTGAGTGTTTGGCTTTTACTGTCCTCTCATCCAATGTACCTCTAAACCAGTAGACTTTCTAGAGAATGTTCAGAAACAGGGCAAGAGCTACAAGCCCCTGACTGTTTTCAGTGCATTTCTGCCCCATATACCTGAGCATCTCTATGATTTTTTTCCTTTTGCTTCCCTTTCCTCTTTTTTTTTTTTTTTAATTTTAATGCCTTAGCCTATTGTCCAAATAGTTCACCCATTTTAATCAAAAGATTTGCCTTGAAATAATTTTGACCATCTCTAAAAATCAAACAAGTCTTCAAAGGATGAAAGTAACTTCCCTTCAAGGAACTGCTGATACCAAAGGAAATTTAAAAATAAAAGACTCAAAGGTGCATAATGAAGACGGTATGGTTTGAATTATCTCTCTGAATCATTTTCTTTGTCTTGTAGTTTCTTTCCCTGTAGCTCTCTCATTAATATTGACAAGGAAAGTGTTGTAGCCACGCATTCTGGGAAACAAACTCAGAAGGACAATGAAGATAGTGGAGTGCAGTTTATTACACCAGCGGGCCCAAGGCAGAGTCTCCTCTTAGCCAAGAACCCTGACCAGTTTTTCTGAAAACCTTATATACTCTAAGTGTATGTGCCCAAACCCACCTCCCCAAATTCCCTGAAACTAGTCTGGACAAAGGAAAAGAAAGATACAATCAAAGTTAACCCATGATTCATATGCCTTAAGCCTAGGTAGTTAACAGTGGACAATTATCAATAGGCCTGTGGTCATACCCCAATAAGCATAGTAGAATTTATGATTCTATTCGGTTACACAGATAATTAGGGTATTCTTTTAGATGACAGAGAGTCTAGGTACAAGCCCTGGGGCTCTTCCATCCAGGCATGATTTTCCAGTTGGTATGTCGTTTCCATAGATACTGGGCATATTAGCTCAAAGTCCACAGTCCAGCCCAAGATGGAGTCCTGCTTTCGAGATGGAGCCTGTTCTGTCTGCTTCCTCCTTCATTTCCCCCTCTTAATGTTCTTAACTCATAGTATGAGCATCATTCATAGGGATATATTGCACCCTGACTCTCTGACCTCCAATTTGGGAGAATGACACCAACCTTTGGGTTACAAAGTTCATAATACATTGTAAAATAAAGGGTCCACAAAGCAAAACTATCAAGGCAACTATAATGGTAAATATAGTTTTCCACCAATCACCCTTCACCCAAGATAAGACCGAAGTCCAAAAAGGAAGATTATCATCAGACATAACTTTTACCTGACCTTTCATGTCATCTGGGGTGGCTGATATATAGCCAGATAAATCAGGAATATATACGCAACATTCAACTTTAGAGCACAGGTCCCTCTTTGTGCTGAAACTATGGTTAGTCTCAAGATGATGCCAGCAAGTCCTTGTGGATCATAGAGTGGATCATAGAGTGGACCATAGCAGTGGATCATAGAGCTTCATCTCTTTTCCTTCTTTAAGATGATCTTGGTTTCATGGGGATCAGTGGGGTCGTTTTGTGTGGTCCACTCGGCATCTCCCAGGTCTGCATGTTATGCTCTCTTCAACCCATGTGGTGGATCCAGGGGGTGACACCTGCAACTTTAACTACAGTAGGTCTGGTTAGAACAACAGTATATGGACCCTTCCACTGTGGGGCCAAGGAGTTGTGTTTCCAGTCCTTGACCATACCTGATCTCCAGGCACAAATTCGTGAATCTGTTCCCCAAGGGGGAATGCCACCCTTTCTTGTACAAACTTAGTTACCTGATTTATTACCTTACCAAGCTGTTCTGTCTGCTGTGAAATCTCATCTCCCCTTACCTGAGGCAAATTTATTGACACCTGTTTTATTATGAGAGGGGGCCTCCCATACACAATTTCCTACGGCGAATAGCCTTGGGACTGTGGGGTCATCCTGAGTCTGAGCAGAGCCATCGGAAGCAAGTCCACCCAGGAACAGTCAGTCTCTAAGATCCACTTGGAGAGTCTCTTTAAGTGTCTGGTTGGTTCCTTCCACCATCCCAGAACTCTGGGGCCTATATGCTGTATGTAATTTCCACTTGATGTTTCAAGCTTTGCTTACTTGTCATACTAAATCAGCTATGAAAGCCGGGCCATTGTCCGATCCAATGGTGGTGGGAAATCCAAATCTGGGAACTATCTCCCTAAGCTAATTCTGATGCTCTTTCAGTCTGGGTAGGAAAAGCTTCTACCCATCCCGAGAATGTACATACCATGACCAGCAGGTAACAGTAGTGTCGGTGAGGTTTCATTTCAGTGAAGTCCACTTCCAGGTGTTCAAAGGGCAGCGTGCCTTTTACCTGAATCCCCGGACGTTTCTGTCTGTGCCAAAAGGCAGCATTGACCTGTGAGCAGGCAGTGCAGTTCTGAGATTTTGTCCTGCATAGGGAAGAGAGGAGGAGAACCAAGAAATATTTTTGAATTAGCTCTTCCCGTTTATCATGGCCCAGATGGGTCGCTTGGTGTGTTTGGCTTACCAGAGTGGGTGCCAGCTCCTCTGGTACCAATAATTTGCCACCTGGCAATTCCCACCTTCCCTTTAAAAGTCTTGATGGCCCCTTCTGCTTTAGCTAGTTGGTTTTGGGCTTCAGTGTACTTTGGAGAGTCTAACACTAGCTCAGGTAGCTCCACCAATAAGAGAGCTTTAATAGGGGCTTCACTTGTCACCCCCAAGCCCTCGGCATCTTGTTTAGCGGTCTTATCTGCCGGTCTGTTCCCTGAGCCCAGGGGGTATCCTCTTTTTGATGTCCTCAGCAGTGTATGACTGCAGCCCTTTCTGGTTCCCAGGCAGCATCTAATAGGGTCTTAATTTCTTCCTTATTTTTAGTATCTTTTTCACCAGCTGTCAAAGGCCTCTCTCCTTATACAGAGCCCTGTAGTGTGGCAAAAGCATACCTGGAGTCTGTGTGTTTGTCTTCTTACCTTTTGACAGCTGGAGGGCCTGGATTAGAGCATATAGTTCAGCCGGTTGAGCAGACCAGTGTGATGGCAGAGAGCTAGTCTCAGCGATGGTTTCTTCCATGACCACTGCACATCCCGACAGTCATTGTCCTCGTTTCACCAGGCTGGTGCCATTGGTGTACAGGACCAAATCTGGGTTGGCCGGTCTCTCAAGTCAGGTCTGCTGGCATATTTCCGTGCAATCATGTGAGGGCCTGCCTTCTCCCACAAGAGAGTGGCCAGATCCAGGGCCTGACAAGGCTCAGTAGCAACATGGGGGTTCTCACATAACAGTCCCTGGTATTGAGTAATCCGGGATGTTGACAGCCATTTATGGGGGTCCCATCACAGGGGAGTGTTGACCTCATGCGGGATTTTTACGAACAAATCTTGGCCCAAAGTCAGCTTGGTTGCCTCCCGGGCCAGTAAGGCCACTGCAGCAACTGCCCGTAAGCATCCCAGCCACCCATCCCAGCAACATTGTCCAGCTGATTAGAGATAAGTCACTGGTCTGTCCCATGTCCCCATAATCTGGGACAACACTCCCGTAGCCACTTTGTCCTTTTCAGTCACGTAAAGAGTGAATGGCTTAGCAAGGTCTGGCAGGCCCAAGGTGGGTGCTTATGTAATTGTGCTGGGTTTGAGTTCTATTACCAGTGGGATTTGTTTTGCAAGCCTAGGGTTGGGGTAGGGGGTTCTATTCTGCCCAGACCTCAGGGAATTGTTGAGTTAACTCTCTCTCTCTCTTTTTTTTTTTTTTTTTTTTGATGTCTGATCTTATTTATTTGTTACTCTTACAACATTTCATTTTTGACTGGACTCAGACTTAGAAGTAGAAGCTCTCAGAGCGGACAGCCTCCGTCTCTTGGCAATCTGTTCCTGCCATTTTTCTTTGGCCTCCTTCATCTCTTGGCCAAAAGTTTAGCATATTCTGCAGCCTCTTCTTTGTTTTTCTTAGTATGCTGTTTCTTCAGAGCAATACACCGGCGTTTGTGTTGCAGAACTCGTGGAGTCACGAGACGCTGAATCTTGGGTGCTTTAGTCCTAGGTTTCTTACTTTCTTTGTTTAGGGGCTTTCGCACAACATACTGGCGGACATCATCTTCCTTAGAGAGACTGAAAAGTTTGCAGATTCTGCTAGCTCTTTTGGGACCCAGGCGATGAGGCACTGTAGTATCAGTGAGTCCAGGAATATCCTTCTCCCCTTTTTTCACGATGACCAAGTTGAGAAAACTCAGATTGGCATCCACAATGCAACCCCGTACAGATTTGTGCTTTGTCTCTCCAGTCTTCCTTGGTCTGTAACAGGAATGCCCCTTACTCAGTAGCAGGCGAACTCGGCCATGGGTCAAGACACCCTGCTTCATGGGGAAACCCTGCTTATCGTTTCCGCCACTGATTCGGCCCACATAACTCTTCCATTCTTCACCCAGAGCGTCAGCAGCAACTTCTGTGGCCATACGCTTCTTGTAGAAGGTACGAAGTTTTCGTTCATTGACCATTTCAATGAGCTTCTGGCAGCCAGTGGCTGGGAAAGAGATGTTCAGCTTCATTCTGAAGTGGCTGACAGCCTCCGAGGCGCCACGAAAAAGAGCGAGTTAACTCTCTCCTGACTGTTTAGCTCATCCAGTTTCCCTGCCGGGAGACTGTGCAACCTCCATTCATCTTGAGAGGTTACTGAGAGGAAGAGTAAATAGGTGGTTGAGCCCACTTGAACAGAAGGGTCTTTCGTGGGGGGAAAGGTCACTTGTGCCCCCAATTTAGACAGCAAGTCTCTTCCTAACAAAGGTACTGGGCATTCAGGGATGTATAAAAATTCATGAGTCACTTGGTGTCCCCCCATCTGCCATTTTCAGGGTAGGCTAGAGACACAAAGGCTGCATTTATCACCATCTGAGACCCAGCAGCCTCTGGCTGGGTCTATTGGCGTATAAAGTCTATAGGCCTCGCACAGTCTTTCGCAGAACTCAGAGGGTGATTCGCTTTCCCTTTGAATCACTTTGGAGGGTTTTGTGATACTCATAGCTTTTCAGGCCCCCCTCTTGAGACCCTGTAAAATAGTCACCCGATATAACCTTGTCCAAGTAGGAGGGTCTTGAGTTAACCCTAGCCATGAGTCCAGTTTATGGATATTGATCCACGTGTCCTGGCTCTCCTGTGACTACTGTATAGACTGCTTCCACTATTTTTAAGTTCATGGTGTTCTCTGGTGGCCATCCTACTCCCATAGGGGGCCATTCGACCTCACAGAGTATGTGGAGGCAGTTAGGCTTCATCTTCACCCTGTAGTCTCCTCCAAATCCCTTCTTTAAATTTTAAATCATGCACTTCAATACAGTTGCCTTAGATTCACTTCTCCCCATCTTGCTTACCTTCTCAGACCTTCTTCTACTTTTCCTTTTCTTTCTGTCTACAAAGTTCTTGGTACCCTATGTACTTCTGATATTTCCACTCAATTACGCTTAAATTGCCATTCTGCCTCCTTCCTAATTGCAGTGAGAAGAGCCTTACCTGCCAGATCCCAGAGGGAGAAGGGTGATTGGTGTGTCTTCACCTGCTGGTCAGCACAGCTGAAGCAGAACACCATGTGATCCAAGACTGTTTCTCCCTTAACTTTTAAAGTCCCTTCTGCCTTGGTGGGCTTGATCAGGTGTGGAGGAAAATACAGATGGGTTAAATATCCCACATCAGAGGCTGTCTCTGGAAAAGCCAATTTGTACTCACTTATGTATCCCCCTCCTTCTAGCCTGACATATCCGAGGGGGTTGAGAATTTCACAGCAGATGGGACACCTCCTCGGGGTGGACAGAATATGAGCACACAAAGACCAGGTTTCTTCTCCTAACAATCCCTGGCGATCGCTTGGTAATAATTTCCCCCAAGAAGGCGTGGACACCACCTCCTAAATGGCCTTCACAAATTTCCTTCCTAAGTCCTAACATGCTTGTCAAGCTGTGTACCAAGCAATCACTGCTGCCTGTCTATCCCAGGCTCCTGTGGGTCCGTGTCCCTTCTAATCCCTCCCAGGGGGGTGATCAGGCCCCCTCTTCCACCCTGCCAGGTGGGCTCCCCCTCACCTCAGCACTCAGTTCCCCTGCTGCCATCCACTACCTGCTAAAGTGAAAGGTCCGGGCATTGAGAAGCAGAATCCTTCCAGAAGGGTGAGGCGCCTTCCCCCCTCTAGAAGTTTTGAGCCGCAAGGCCTTGGAGTAGTCCCAAATGGGACTTGTCTCCTCAAAGTGAGGAGTTTCCCGGCCCATGCACCAAATGTAGCCACGCGTTCCGGGACACAAACTCACTCAGAAGGACAATGCAGATAGTGCAGTGCAGTTTATTACACTGGCGGGCCCAAGGCAGAGACTTCTCTTAGCCAAGGATCCTGACCAGTTTTTCTGAAAACCTTATATACCCTAAGTGTACGTGCCAAAACCCAGCTCCCTAAATTCCCTGAAACTAGTCTGGACAAAGGAAAAGAAAGATACAATCAAAGTTAACCCATGATTCATATGCCTTAAGCCTAGGTAGTTAACAGTGGACAATTATCAATAGGCCTGTGGTCATACCCCAATAAGCATAATAGAATTTATGATTCTATTTGGTTACACAGACAATTAGGGTATCTTTTTAGACAACAGAGAGTCTAGGTACAAGCCCTGGGGCTCTTCCATCCAGGGGGCCTGGTTTTCCAGTTGGTATGTCGTTTCCATAGATACTGGGCATAGAGCTCAGAGTCCACAGTCCAGCCCAAGACGGAGTCCTGCTTTCGAGATGGAGCCTGTTCTGTCTGCTTCCTCCTTCAAAAGCACTTCAGATTTGTGGGGGCTGGGCAGGAGGATAGAGAACAGAAAGAGAGAGCGAGAAAGGCAAGTCATGAGAAACCTTGGTCTAGCTGTCCCAGTCCAGGGCCAGATCTTGCTCAGGGAAGGGAAAGATGGAAAAATAGATAGTGTAGGGTTGCTACAGACTGAATGTTTCTATTCTGGAAGCCCTAATCCCCAGTTGATGGCATTTGGTGGCGGAGCCTTTGGAAGATCATTAGGTCAATCCCATGAAGGAGATCAGTGCCCTTATAAGGAGACTAAGGCACTCCCCACCCGCTGCCATGTAAAGACATAATCTAGGTGTTAAAACACCTAGATTTTGGACTTTCCAGCCTCCAGAATGGAGAAATAAATACCTGTGGTGTAAGTCATCGAGTGTGAGGTATTTTGTTAGAGCAACCTGCACTGACTAAGATAGGTGCATTCGCAGAAGGGTAGGGTTTCTTTGTACTTCCTTGGAACAGCTGTGGGATATATAAAGCCTCTTGGAGGATCACTAGGTTAACATAATGCCAACTAGGGGCCTTCCTGGTAGCTCAGCTGGTAAAAATCCACCTGCAATGCAGGAGACCCCAGTTCGATCCCTGGGTTGGGAAGATCCCCTGGAGAAGGGATAAGCTACCCATTCCAGTATTCTTGGGCTTCCCTCGTGGCTCAGGCAGTAAAGAATCCGCCTGCATTGTGGGAGACCTGGGTTCAATCCCTGGGTTGGAAAGATCCCCTGGAGGAGGGTATGGCAACCCACTCTAGTATTCTTGCCTGGAGAATCCCCATGGACAGAGGAACCTAGCGGGCTGCAGTCCATGAGGTCTCAAAGAGTCGGACATGACTGAGTGACTAAACACAGCACAGCACAGTGCCAACAGAGGCCAGAAGTTGTTGAGGAAGGATTCTAAGCAGAGGTGACTTGATGGCCCCTCAAGTCTGCCTTGGGCAAGCAGGATGCCCTGGGATCCAAAAAATTTCCTGGGGTGCCTCAAGGTGGGGAAGTGGGTAGAGAAGGGTCAGAGCTGGTGGTCACTTCATGTGGGGTGAGACTCTGCGGCACAGGCTGTTGAGCAGATGACCCTAAACTAGGAGCCACGCTGGTGAGAAGCACTAGGAGTGAGGAGCAGAGGTGTAAACAGCGCGCTGCTGTGGCCATGAGCCCAGCCCCAGGCTGCTCTGTGAAGCACTACTGCAGGAAGCCATCTTGGCCAGGAACAGCAGGAGCCTGTGAGGGAGTTTGCACCTTGAGTTTGACTGAATATTAACCCCAAATGACCATGTATAGTGAGTGTACCCTGAAAGAGGTTGTTTCCAACCAGAAAAGCCTGAGCTAGATCAACTCCTGCCATCCCCAACCCCTAGCCCTTGAGGAAACAGGACCTGAGTAAGATGTGAAATGGCAACCCACTCCAGTGTTCGTGTCTGGGGAATCCCATGAACCGAGGAGTCTGGTGGGCTACAGTCCATTAGGTCGCAATAAAGTCGGACACAACTGAGAGACTAAACAACGACAAGATGTGATCAGTTACAGGAAATTTGTTGTTGCTGTTTGGTCACCAAGTCAAGTCCAACTCTTTGCGACCCCTTGGACTGCAGCACGCCAGGCTTCCCTGTCCTTCACTATCTCCCAGAGTTTGCTCAGAGCCATGTTCATTGAGTTGGTGATGCCATCCAGCTCTCTCGTCCTCGGTCGTCCCCTTCTCCTGCCCTCAGTCTTTCCCAGTGTCAGGGTATTTTCCAATGAGTCAGCACTTCACATCAGGTGGCCAAAGTATTGGAGCTTCAGCTTCATCATCAGTCCTTCCAATGAATATTCAGGGTTGATTTCCTTTGGGATTGACTGGTTTGATTCTCTTTGCAGTCCAAGGGACTGTAAAGAGTTTTCTTTAGCACTGCAATTTGAAAGCATCTATTCTTCAGCACTCAGCCTTCTTTATGGTCCAACTCGAAAGTGTCATATTTTTATATTTAAGCAATTGCATTGAGACTTAAACACATTTCCACACTTTATTTGTGACAACACTCATTTGGATTAATAAATTTTAAAAAATCCCATTACTTTATTTTCATGCCTTTTAAACAACACAGATGAGTCAATCAAATCACTGATCTAACTAATTAAAGGCAAAAATATCTTGTGATAAATGAATATTTTGGAATTCATATCGGTACTCACCTAGCTGCAGGGAAAGCACCAGGCATATTTCATAATAAACTAATAACCTTACTTTACTTAAAGTTCATCTGAAAAAGTCATCCACCTAGCTATTGGAAAGAATGTCTTTGGAGGCCATATGTAATTTCCCACTTTCCCAGGCTTTTCTTGCCCCCTGCAGACTCCTTGATCTTTCTGGCCTGACATCTGACTTCCCCCCCACTGATAATGTGCATCAGATACAGTCAATGTAAAAGTTGCACAAAGAATCAAAACCATGAGTTCAGAGTCACAGCAGTCTTGGACCAAAAATAATCACCAGTTCCATCATCTACTTTATACTTCTTATTTGCTTATAAATAACTCTCAAACCTAAAAATCACTTCTACGCCCAAAGGATCGAGGTTTGTAAGACAATTTTAAAAATCAATGAAAAATTATTCCTTTTGGAAATAAATTGAATATTGGGCTTCTCTAAAAATTTGAATGACTTCGCTATTTACAATGTGTAACAAGCAATTTATCACTTAATTACATGCTGCCTTGCATTATTGTCAAATTTCTTCACTTAACATAATCCTATCTTCCTGGAAAGACTGCAAATTCTTTCAAGGCTGAACAACTGGTCTTACAGTTTTCTGTTTTGCCGTGTGACAATCAGAAGAGTGGTAGGCACAAAATAGTGCCAAATGTATATTTATTGGATGATGAAAACTAATATATTGATTTTACACTATGTTAATATGGTTATACCTGGTCAAGAACTTCTATTAAAAAAATAAGCAAAAAAAAAAAAAAAAAAAAAAGAATGAATGTACTTTAGAACCTCTTTTGAACACTGTGAAAAATAAATAGCCAGGCAATCCACTGTAAAGTTAGTGTAATAATTTGAACTGCCAAAATTTAAAAATTTGGTCCAAACAGCAATCTGCACTGATACAGTGATAGAACTTTCACTTTAAGGTAAGACAATCAATACTTGGACCTATTAAGAAGGTTCTGCTTTTTTCATTAATTGTAAACAAATTTAATTTTTTAAGCTTGTTATGTAAACTAAACAAAGATGCAAAGAAAATTCACCATAGAAAGAAAATAGCCTTTGTGGGCCCACCCTTTTCTCAGATTGGGAGCTATCACCAAATTACAACATTTAGGCTTGCACTGTGCTAGGACTAGGAAACAGTGTCTGCACTTAACAGTACATTTTTGGATAAGCGGTTTCTTTCTGCAGACATCTAACCCATGTCTGTTTTTATATACTCAATATACTAATATTGTTTTCTCTGCAGGATCCATTTAATTAAAATAGAATCAAACATTTCTGCTGAACACTTGCCTAAGAGGTAAGAGGTTCCTTTAAAGCACTGTTCCAAAAATGCTATGGGACAGCAAGTTTTGTTGGTCTGATGAACAACAATGAGGGAAACGAATAGGGAAAAGTGACAAGAGGTGAGGTCAGAGAGACAATGGGACCAAAGTGAACAGGGCCTTGAAGGGCACTAGAAGAACTCTGACTTTGACTCTTGAGTGTGTTGAAAGCCACTGGCAAGTTTTGTGCAGAGGAGTTACCTTCTGGCTGCTGTGAAGGGGGTTAAAATAGAGTGAAAGGCTGGGATCAAGAGGAAGAATGGCAGGGACCGCTGTTGCCACTTAGTATTCATCTGTCCTTTCATTCTTTAGTAATAGGACCTGATATTTTGGGGGCAGCAGTGTGCCCAGCTGAAATCTTTATTTTCTAGTCCCTTCTTACAACTGGACATAGTCCTGGGATTATGTTCTGGCCAAAAAACTAAGCGGATGATTCATTGCACTTTTTGAACACTGCTTTAAAAGAACCCACTCCATTTGGAGGAAGAGTTTTTTTTCTTTTTCTTTTTTCTGCTTCCTCCTGTTGCCAGCCTGGAATATAAACATAACGGCTGGTGCTCCAATGGCCATCTTGAATCATAAATTTACCTTTAAAATGAAGCCACATGCTGAGGATGGTGAAAGCTCTGATGGGTCCCTGATGAGGGCGTGGAGATGCCTCACCAACTCTACACTGCCTGTTTCTGGATTTGTTTCACATGAGAGGGAAATACACTTCAATTTTTGTTTAAGCCATTCAGTTCAGTTCAGGTGCTCAGCCGTGTCTGACTCCTTATGACCCCAGGGACTGCAGCATGTTAGGCTTCCCTGTCCATCACCAACTCCTGAAGCTTGCTCAAACTCATGTTCAATGAGTCGGTGACGCCATCCAACCATCTCATCCTCTGTCATCCCCTTCTCCTCCTGCCTTCAATCTTTCCCACATCAGGGTCTTTTCCAATGAGTGAGCTCTTCGAATCAAGTGGCCAAAGCTTCAGCATCAGTCCTTCCAGTGAATATTCAGGACTGATTTCCTTGAGGATTGACTGGTTTGATCTCCTTGCAGCCCAAGGGACTCTCAAGAGTCTTCTCCAACACCATAGTTCGAAAGCATTAATTCTTTGGCATTCAACTTTCTTTACAGTCCAACTCTCACATCCATACATGACTACTGGAAAAACCATAGCCTTGACTAAATGGACCTTTGTCGATAAAGTAATGTCTCTGCTATTATGCCATTGCTATTTGGGGTTTTTAGTTACATAAAGCTCAACTTAAATATAAGGCTTCCCAGGTGGCTCAGTGGTAAAGAACCCGCCTGCCGATAAAGGAGACATGGGTTCAATCTCTGGGTCGAGAAGATCCCCCAAAGAAGGAAATGGCAACCCACTCCAGTATTCTTGCCTGAGAAATACATAGAGAGAGGAGCCTGCTGGGTTACAGTCCATGCGGTCGCAAAAGAGTCAGACATGACTTAGCGACTAAACAACAACAACTAACTTAAACATAACTGATATAGGAGGCCATTGCATTAAACCAGGTGAGAGAAGATGATGACTTGGACCAGAGTGGTGGCAAGGAAGTTGGATGCTGGATATTTTTTTGAAAGTAGGGCCTATAGGAATTGCAGATAGGTTAGATTCAGGGGTGAGAGGAGAAAGACTAAGAAAGACCTCTGGGTTTTGCCCCTGAGTGATTTGATAGTGCTATCATTTACAGACAAAATTAAAAGATGCTTGCTCCCTGGAAGAATAGCTATGACAAACCTAGACAGTGGATTAAAAAGCAGAGACACCACTTTGCTGACAAAGGTCCATATAGTCAAAGCTATGGTTTTTTCCAGTAATCATGTATGAATGTGAGAATGGGACCATAAGGAAGGCTGAGCGCCAAAGAATTGATACTTTCAAACTGTGTGCTAGAGAAGACTCTTGAGAATCCTTTGGACAGCAAGGGGATCAAACCAGTCAATCCTAAGGGAAATCAATCTTGAATATTCATGGGAAAGACTGGTATTGAAGCTGAAGCTCTAATACTTTGGCCACCTCATGTGAAAAGTCGACTTGTTGGAAAAGATCCTGATTCTGGGAAGGACTGATGGCAAGAGAAGGGAGTGACAGAGGATGAGATGGTTGGATGGCATCACAGACTCAATGGATATGAGTTTGAGCAAACTCTGGGAGATAGTGAAGGACAGGGAAGCCTGGCGTGCTGCAGTCCAAGGGGTCGCAAAGAGTTGGACATAACTGAGCGACTGAACAACAACAAATAATTTGCAGAGATGCAGAAGCCTGGGGAGACAGCATGCTTGGGTGTGGGGTTGGGATTGGGTGGATTCAAGAATCTAGGGCAGTGACAGGCTGGCCTTGCTAGAAGCAGAGAGGGGCACAGTAAAACAGAAGGAAGGGTATGGACTTAGATTGGTGGGTCGAGGATCAAACCCAGGTCTCCCCCACTGAAGGCAGATTCTTTACCATCTGAGCCATTAGGGAAGCCCCATCATTAACTGAACAGTTATTACCTGGGAACCTATTCTGGGCTGTTCAGTGTGCTGATTGAAGTAATTCACATTAATGGGCAATGACTGATTGGCTTAATTCGCTCAGGGGCATTCACATTTCTAGAATGTGCATATTAATCCCAATAAATCTCTGATTCATGGAATAAATGTGCAACAAACCATTAACACTCTTTTATGATATTCTGTGACAGAACACAGAGACGTCTCCTTTCCTCCTATCCATGAGAAACTGGGCCAGGAAGACATAAAACTGGGAAGTAGACTCTGTGTGAAACCACTCCCCTCATCCACCATTGTCTCCTGTTTATGATCCATGTGTCTTCTTCACCACTCAAATCGGGAACCATGATACTCATGTCTGGAGGATGGTTATACCATATTATTCTTAAATTGTAAACTCTTGATCTCAGGATCCTATTCCCTTGTTTTCCATAGAAATTTCCTCAGATATCCAACTTATAAAAGTTTTCAAGAAAACAGCCTTAGACTCATAGAGGTCCCTGCCCCGCCCCCCCATTTTTTCTTTAATCGGTGGTCAGTCACCGAAATGTACAGAGAGTATGGGACCAGAGAGGAGAAGCATAAGAAGCCGGAAGTTTTCTTTTCCATTTTCCAAGGTGGTCTGGGCTAAATGTGTTATATCCTATCCCCCAGTCACTGGGCAAATTATTAGGAAAAGCACCCTGGCATGGAGATAGTAAATCGCAGTGGTTATTACCCTGGGCTTGAGTGTCAGACAGATTTGAGTGCCACTCCCAGTCTGACTCCTGGTAGCTCTGTGACCTAGGGCCAGTCACTGAAGCCTCAGGTGGCCCGGCTTCTACCTCTAGCAGTCAATCTTTTTTACCTAACGTGTGGCTGATGAAAGCAGTTCTTTCCGAGCATCACAACCCTGCGCTCCCCACCCCCCATCCCCAGCGGATGTGTATTTGTTGCAGCTTTTCAGCGGGGAAGATGCTCTTTCATGTCCTGAAACCTCCCTTGGAAAACATGGGAAACTGTGAGTCGCTCAGTCGTGTCCGATTCTTTGTGACTGCCATGGACTGTGGCCCGCCAGGCTCCTCTGTCCTTGGGATTCTCCAGGCAAGAGTACTGGAGTGGGTTGCCATGACCTGCTCCAGGGGATCTTCCTGACCCTGGGATCGAACTTGGGCTTCCCGCATTGAAGGAAGATTTTTTTCTTACTGTCTGAGCCACCAGAGAAGCCCATGGGAAGACCTGGGAGGCAGCGATGAAATAGAACAGGGCTCTTTGCCTGAACATCTGCCAGAGGAACCGCTTGAGTCCGCTCTGGAACACTCTCCACCCGCCTTGCCTCTCTGGTCCCTCGGTCGTAGAGGAGCAGCTGCAGCGTGAAGGCGAGACTGCGTCTTCTATTTCCCTTCCTGGAGCTGGGGCGACGAGCCTGGCCCTGTGGGCAGGTTTAATGATAATATCCACCACTTGTTCTTTAACCATCTCAGCAGAGTCTTGAACCCATCTCCGAGTACCTTTTATCCGGCTTTAGTAAACAGATTGGGATACAGAGGGAGAGTCAAGTTTCTTAAATAAGAAAAAAGACGAGGACCAAAAAAAACCACACACACACAAACATATCGTACTAAGAGAAGTCGTGCCTCTTCCAGCCAGAGGGAAGTCAGCGGGGGCCCCCAAGAGGTCGCTGGTGGCGCAAGAACCGAGGCCAGATTGGAGAGAAAGGAGGAAGGGGGAAAAAAAAACACACACACACCCAGAAACTTTCTTCCATGTTGCGAATAATCGCCGCCCCCCCTCCAGGGAGAGGCAGTAACGTGACACCCGAGAGAAACCCGGAGACCCGAGCAGAGGGAGGAAGGGAGGGAGGGAAAGAGGGAGGAGAGAGCGCGGCGGAGAGCCGGAGGGAGAAAGGGGAGGAGAAGGAGGAAAACCCCTGTCAAGGAGGTGGAGCGAGGGGATGGTGTCCGCCTCCGGTTCCTCCCCGCAGTTTTTGTAGAGGAGCCTGAGCCGGGACAAAACACGCCGAGACCGACAGCCACAAAGCCGGGGGCGGGGGGGTCCACGCTGGCGCTGGAGGCGAGCCCCGGCGGCCGCGAGCGAGCCCGAGGCGCTGCGGGGCGCGGGACGCGGGGGCGCTAGCGGGCCGGGCGCGGGCAGCGCCGCCGAGCCGGGGACGGGCACCTCGGCCGCTCGGGCCGCGGCGGCGGGGACCATGCCGAGGAAAGTCTCCTGAGCCCGGCAACTTCGGCCCCCTCCCCGCCCCCCACCCGGGCTGCCCTCGGCGCGGCCCTGCCCATGTGCAGCCGGCCGGCCGGGCTTTCCTCCTCGGATGGGCAGGCGGATGGGTGACCTCTTCCTGGCACGGGCAGGCTGTGCGCGGCGGCGGAGCCGGCGATGAAGAAGAAGCAGCAGCAGCCGCAGCATCCCGGCGGCGGCGCGGATCCCTGGCCCCATGGGGCCCCTCTGGGGGGCGCCCCTCCGGGCCTGGGCAGCTGGAAGCGCCGGGTCTCCCTGCTGCCCTTCGTGCGCTTCTCCCTCCGGGACTACGGTTTCTGCATGGCCACCCTGCTGGTCTTCTGCCTGGGCTCTCTCTTCTATCAGCTCGGCGGGGGACCCCCGCGCTTCCTGCTCGACCTGCGGCAGTATTTGGGTAAGGAAGGAAGGCGGGAGCGAGGGCGGCGCGAAGTTGTGCCGGGGCGGGGTGGAGGGGGGAGCCGGGCGCGCCGCGCACTTTGGCGCTGCCCCCGCCGCCGCCTGTCGAGGCTCCCCAGGTGGGACTCCCGCGAGCTTCCGTGCGGCGGCCCTGAGCGCCTGCTGCCTCCAGCGCGTCAGTCTGTCTGTCTGCGCAGAGGCGGGGGGCGGGGGTCGCGCGGCGGGGTTGACTTGCCCGGCAGGTACCCCGGGGCGGGGCGCCGCATATCTTCCCCCCGCGCCCCCCGCCCCCCCCCCCCCCGCCTCGGCCACCCCGTCTGGGGTGGAGAGCTGGCGTGTGAGTTAGTGAGTGTGTACGAGTGTGTATGTGTGTGTAATCAGGCCTGGCAGAGCGGGGAGAGGCGAGGGGCAGCGACGGCCCGTGCATGGCATTGTTAGTGACCACAGTCCCGTCCCGTCCAGCGCTCCGCGTCGCGGGGGTGGGATTAGTTCCTCCCCGGGGACCGTTCTGCGAATTCTGTCCCGCAAGATTTCCTCCTGTCCCCTGGCCTGGGTGACCCAGGGGCAGTTTGCGGGCTCCCACGCTGTCCGTGAGCTGGTTTGTGCTTGGGGCATCCCCTGCCCACCTAGCTGTCCGTAGCAGGGATCGACCTGCTTCGACTGAACGATGCATAGCGCTGCGTGTCTCAAGTCTGAACTTTTGGGGGAGGTTGTGCCTGGTTTAATAGGAGCAAGGCTGCCTATGTTTTTGAAGAGGTGAGGGGAAGGAGCTTGCGAAAAGAGCGGCTCCAGAGAGAGGATGTGACCTGCGGATCGGTGATCAGTGCGCGTGGAGAGGGGGTGTCTGGGCCCAGCGAGCGTACCCCAGGTCCCCGGTGCGCGCCTGGCTAAGGGAGGATGCTCCTCTCTCACAAGTGTGGCTAGAGCAGGTCTCGACGGTGGTGGGTGGGGGTGGAAGAGGAGAGGCTGAGCGGGCCCAGATCATCGCAAACGTCTGAGTGGATAAACTAAAGCCCCCGGGGAACTTCCGGCATCTGCGTGACCCGAGCCAGCGCGCAAAGAGAAGACCCCGGAGCGCTGGAACCATGAGCCAAACGACTCCGGCGGCTGGAGGCTGCCAGCCTCACCCACAAAAATCCCTTCGTCGCCGAAGCCACAGGTTTAGATAGCAGATGGTTTTCGAAGGAAGAAAACCACTTCAGCAAAGTGACAGATGTGTTAGAGCGTTTTGAAATGTACATGCAGATAAAACAATGTTTTGTTTTCCCGCGTAGAGAAGCTCAGGTTTTAAGTTACACTTCTCTTTGGGTAGAAACTTTGGGGAACTACGGTTTTTTTTTAAGATGCTTTAGAGAAAATTAGAGGAAAACATTGCCCAAGTGGATTTCCAAAGAATAATCCTCAGCATATGGTTTCCTAGGGGATTTGGGGTAATATGTAATTTTGCTAAAGAGTCAACTCTTTTCTCTGGGAGTTCTGTGTTTGGAAGTCTCACAGCCCCATTGGCTCTCAGATTCCTGCTACTACCACACAGGTTGCTATTATTACCAACAGTCGCTGCTATAATAACTGGCATAGGGAGGGAAGTGATTGAGAAGCTTAGGGGTCTTTCTGCATGAACTCTGATAAGGAATTCTTTGTTGAGGTTCTTTTCAAGCAAAATACAGAGGCCAGTGATGTAGGGAAAGCACAGTGGAGAGTGAAGGAAGACACCTGTGATGTCCTTTGGAGCACTTGGCTTTGGGCAGGGCATTTTCCATAGGTAAAATTCCGGCCTGGACCAGACTGCCTGTAACACATCCACCCAGCTCTTAAAATGTCCTCTGATAACCTTCTTGGGGCAGGGAAATCTGGGAGGAGGAAGGATCAAAGGCATGTAGTGAGGCTAAAATCAACCGCAGTATTTAGCCTGTTAACTGCTTGAAAATTCAGTCAGATACCTGCGGTACCCAGAATTTTATGCACTTTCATTATATACTCCAGGAAATGAAGCCTGATAAGTTTGGGGGCTCTGTTGGTGAAAGGGTGAATTCACAAGCATTCACTCAGGGAACGAGAAAGAACTGAAAGATGGAATATTGCTCCTATTACTAACTCATCGTTGAATTTCTGACTGATGTAATGGGTTGAAAATGACGTCCTTGTGAGCTGAAAATAAGATAACCCTTGGCCAAATTTGTTCCCTGTTGTTTTGTTATGTAAACATAATGATTTTCAGGAAAAGTGGGCTTGTGGTCTTTAAGAGGGTCTAAAATATACCCTTAATAATATAAGGCCAAGGTATCTGCAGAATTATGCTCCCCTTGCTTCCTCCATTCTACTATTTTAGTGTCTGTGAAAACAAAATTGTGGTTAGTAAACACATCCTCTCAATTTTCCTAGGTAGCCAATTTTGGAGGCAAGTATTTCTCTTAAATATAAGTTCATATAAAGTCAAAATTTCCCAGATAAAAATATTATTTTTAGCAATATTTTTCATGACAGATTATTATTTTTAATAAACTTCTATAATATATTACATCTGACACATAGTAGCTACTAAATAAACATCTGTGGAAGTGACACTTGTACCTATTGTATCAAATAGGTAGTGTGATATGTAACATACTGAACACTGAATATTCTCACAGGGAAGAAATAGGACCATTTATGACAAAAGCCATTTACTGTGTATGTGCCAGTCAATGCACATATAGGAAGAAATTGTATTAGCACAGAAATATCATAGATTAGGTACAGGTGTTATCCCTAATTTTGATATGGGAGAAGGGAGGGCAAAGAAGTTCACTGACTTGTTGAAGGACACAGAGTAAGTCAGGCAAGACCTGAACCCACGTCTGGTTGAATCAAGTGCCCACTGCATTAACACTACTAGCAGTTTAAGAGAAAAAGGAAATAGAGCCAAGATGTGAGTGGGGTACTAAAGAACCGACTGGTCAAAAAATGATCATTTTTATTTCTGTAATTTCATTTTCCTTTTCTTGATACTTTGAGTATCTTGAGGGGCCAGCAGAGAAGGGAAACCATGCAAGCAGCAGGCCTGCTCTTAACTCCATCTTCCTGTTATTCATCTCCAAGATGCCACCTCCATGAACTAGGCTACTGAACTCTCCCAGAGTCCCACAGTTGGAGGTGAGGTGAATTGGAATCTTAAATTTTTAATTTTTCTCTTTCTTTAGCATTCATTCTCTGTTTAAGCTATGTGTGCATGCTCAGTTGCTAGCTGTGTCCAGCTCTTTGAGGCGCCATGGACTGTTACCCAGGCTCCTCTGTCCATGGAATTTTCCATGCAGGAATACTGCAGTGGGCTGCCATTTCCAACTTCAGCGGATCTTTCCGACCAAGGGATTGAATGCATCTCCTGCATTGGCAGGCGGATTCTTTACCACTGTGCCAGCTGAGAAGCCCCTGTCTAGGACAGTAGTTCTCTGTGTGTGGTCCCTGCATCGGCATCACCTGGTCACTTGTTACAAGTACAGATTCTCAGGTCTCATCTCAGACCTACTGAATGAAGCAGTCTGGGCGTGGGACCCCAGAGTCTGTTTTAGTAAGTCTTCCAGGTAATTCCGATGCCAGTCTCAGTTCGTGAACATTGTTCTAGAGTCAAACATTGCTTTTGGGACGTTCCCTATGTATTTGAGAGAAGGAGAAGTGATGAGAGTGAGAGAAGTGATTTATAAAATATTTTAAAAGCGATGGACATGGTTTCATTTTTAAGCTTCAACTTTTAAAAATGCCTCTACTTTGCTGCATGTGCCCCATTGTTTCAAGAGGAAGAGCAGCCAACAGTTGTAGCCCCAGCTGGCTTTTGACTGTCTGAGGTTAGGAGATGCATGGAATGAGGTGAAGGGGAGCAAGCAGAAAGCATAGTGTGGAGGAAAAAAGGGGAGTCGGTAAAGATACTTCTTCTCAAAGGAACTGGGGTCAAACAGCTTCTTTTTTCCTAGGCAGTTTGGGGAAGGGCAAAGTCTGTTCTTTTTAAAGATGCTTTTGCTGCAGCAGATTTATAAATAAAAAGGAAAGTGTGTGAGGGGGAGGAAATTTATGCAGAGAGAACTCTTGTCTTGCTTCTTTACCTCCTTGAAATGGGTGGAGGAAGGAGAGTATAAACACAGTGGGGGCAGTAGACATGAATGGAGCAAATTGCTGTACTTGGAGACCATGGTCTGTGCAGTTCATTGAAATTATTTCATTTATTTTGAAGTGGCATTCAGACTTTGACTTGCTGTAGAAAACTAACCAAAATCAAATGAAATCTCCCATAGAAATTAGATTATGATGCAGCCTCTGCCAGTTGACTCATTACTTATGAGCTGTGGAAATATCAAAAACTTGGAATAACACTCGTTACATAGATGTAAACTGAATAAGCCAGATGGCTTACTACTGATCCCGTACAACCGGCAAACTCTTGATGATTTATTGTCAAGACTTGGATATGTGATTTAGTCTTTATGGGAACTAAATCTATGGGAACTAAATCTGTTGGATTGATCTCAAGTTGATAGGCTTTCCTTTCCTTTTTTAACTTACACTATTTTAAATGGAGATATACTACTCTAGTTTTCAGAATTGCCAGTCTTGATATGTAGATTACATATGAGCGTGGCAATTTTGAGTCAAAAATGAAAGAAAAAGATGTAACTTTATTGACTTGAAAGTATCTAAGTTTAAATGAATTTAAAGGAAAATGTGAAAATTGAGGTCCAGACTTGTTGCAAACTAGTTTCTCTAAACCTTAAAAGTCAAATTAAGTTTCCTTCTGCACATCATATACAGTTTAAATATAATACCCCAGCCCCCAGACGGTAATCTAGGAAGTGAATGCATAAAATATGATGTTATCAATAGAAACCTTTGACATAAAAAGAAAATAACATTCTTGTTCATAGCTGCAAGTTTATCTTATAGGGTTGGTTGGGGACACAGTAGCACTGTTTTAGAGTAAGATAGAAAATGGAATTCAGCTATGGCAGACTGTTCTGTAAACACACAGCATGAATAGTGAAAAGCATTCTGTCTTGTAAACTATTTTTAATGTAGACTCATCTCAGTATGAGTTGTTTTAAACTACAGATAAATATGTATTATCTGGATACTGTCTTTCTTCAAATTCCCTGTCATTGATCCAAGTTTAAAACACTAGTTGCTTTTGTATTTGAGAAACTAGAATGAAAGTGCTCAAGCTTTTTCAGTCCCCAAAGAAATAGTATCTTTTGCTTCCCTAGAGGGAAACAGCAGGAGCAGAATCTGTAGCTTCCCCTGCAGCTGCACTGAACAGGTCAGGGATGGACAGTGAAAAGGCATCTTATCTGACAAACTGTAGCTACTAGAATGATTAGAAATTGTCACTTGCTGTTTTGTTATTTTTTAGAAAGAAGTTAAGTCTTGACCACAAATAAGTTTTGTCCTACCTATATTTATTTTTATTACAGAAACAACTTTAAGCAAACAGTGATATATATAAACCCTTTATCAGAAAACACTGGAATTTCACCAAATTCTTGTTGCAGAAATCAAAACAATGTAACAACTATTGTGCAAGGAATTTCCAAATGAAGCACACTTCAGTATATGCTGTTGATTTTTAATTCACTCACTTAAAATGTAATAGCTTTCAATTGTTTTTAGAATATTCCTAGATAAGTGAAACCATTGCTAGAGTCACTTCTAGAACATTTGCATCACCAAAAAGAAAATCCTCATTCGCTTTAATTATCACCTCACTATTCCTCCATTTTCCCAAGCCCTTAGGAACTAATCTATTTTTAGTCTTTATAGATTTGCCTCTTCTGGACATTTCATAGAAATGAAATCATTTAATGTGTGGTCTTTTGTGTGTGGCTTCTTTTACTTAGAACATTGCTGTCAAGGTTCATTCATATTGTAGCCTGTATCAGTACTTATTCATTTTTATGACTGAATAATATTCCATTGTATGGACATACCACATTTTGTCTATCCACTCATCTATTTCTCAACATTTCAGTTGTTTCTTTTGGCTATTGTGCTAAGGCTGCTGTGAACTTTTGTATATAAGTTTTTGTATGAACATCTATTTTCTGTTCTTTTAAGTATGTCAGTTCAGTTCATTGCTCAGTTGTGTCCGACTCTCTGTGACCCCATGGACTGTAGCACACCATGCTTCCCTGTCCATCATCAACTCCCAGAGCTTACTCAAATTCATGTCCATTGAGTTGATGATGCCACCCAACCATCTCATCCTCTATCATCCCCTTCTCCTCCCACCTTCAATCTTCCCCAGCATCAGGATCTTTTCTAGTTCTTTGCATCAGATGGCCAAAGTATTAGAGTTTCAGCTTTAGCATCAGTCCTTCCAATGAATATTCAGGACTGATTTCCTTTATGATTGACTGGTTTGATCTCTTTGCAGTCCAAGGGACTCTCAAGAGTCTTCTCCAACACCACACTTCAAAAGCATCAGTTCTTCGGCACTCAGCTTTCTTTATAGTCCAACTCTCACATCCATATATGGCTACTAGAAAAACCATAGCTTTGACTAGATGGACCTTTGTTGGCAAAGTCATGTCTCTGCTTTTAAATATGCTGTCTAGGTTGGTCATAGCTTTTCTTCCAAGGAGCAAGCATCTTTTAGTTTCATGGCTGCAGTCACCATCTACAGTGAGTTTGGAGCCCCCCAAAATAAAGTCTCTCACTGTTTCCGTTGTTTCCCCATCTATTTGTTATGAAGTGATGGAATCGGATGCCATGATCTTAGTTTTCTGAATGCTGAGTTTTAAGCCAACTTTTTCACTCTCCTCTTTCATTTTCATCAAGAGGCTCTTTAGTTCTTCACTTTCTGCCATAAGTATACACATCAGAGTGAATTGCTAGGTCATATGATAATTCTATGTTTAATTTATTGAGGAACTGCCAAGTTGTTTTCCACAGTGGCTGCACCATTGTATATCCCCACCCACAGTTTATGAGTTCCAGTTTCTCTACAGCCTCACCAACATTTGTTATTTTCCATTATTTTGATTGTAGACATCCTAATGGGTATGAAGTGGTATCTTATTGTGGCTTTTTTTTTTTTTTGGTATCTTCTTAATGATTAGTGATGTTGGACATCTTTTCCTGTGCTTTTTGGCCATATGTATATCTTCCTTGGAAAAATGCCTATTCACACTCTTTGCCCATTTTTTACTTGAGTTGGCTTTTTTGTTTTGAGTTTTAAGTACAGTGTCTGGGTATAGAGTAAAATCTAAATATATTTCTAGTGATGAACACAAAGGCCGCTTTAAAAGAATCTTGGGGGTCTTGTTTTACAGTTATGGATGACTTTGAAT
Organism: Cervus elaphus; assembly: GCF_910594005.1. NCBI lineage: Eukaryota > Metazoa > Chordata > Mammalia > Artiodactyla > Cervidae > Cervus > Cervus elaphus. The sequence goes on from NC_057840.1 coordinate 32,139,319, forward strand.
AGTAAACACTTTACATTTAGTTCTACTGTATGAAAATTCATAAATAGGTAACAAAACTATTTTACAGGAGTCACAAAGATTATTGTGACTTATATTTGGAGTATGAGTATTATCAATCTTGAAGAGCAGATTATAGTACAGTGGTGTGAGAATTCTTTCTTTGTGCTTTTTCACTAGAATGGAGCCAATGAGTTCAGCAGGGGAAAACATTTGTGTACATTATGTTCCTTATACTATGTACTATGAGGCCACCAAGGAAATCTAGAGCATTCTTACAAAATTAGGATTCATATGCAATTCCTTTTTATTCACATTGTGATATAATATACAGGACAAACATATAGTCCTTTAAATAGTAAAATAAATTAGAAATTTAACTTTTGTAAAATAGGATTTTAGGAAGAAATATTTCCTTCAAAGTGTTAGACATTTTTAGTAGGTTTTAAAATTATATATTATCAAAATAAGAAGCTTTAAAATAAGTACAGTCAATTCCATGCTGCCTGATAAGAGATTCAATTTGAATAGTTTGTAACACTCTTATACTAAAAATTATCAGGGAGCCAGATAGCAGTGAAGTGCCCAGGGTATGCTGCACTTCTCAGCCTATCTCAGATTTTATAGCAGTTGTCTGTAATTTCCCAAGGACAGCCACTGGCTCATCTTTCCTGTCTCACCACCCACCTGCTTTGGCTTCTGCTATTGCCCCTTTGCTGATAGCTAAGGAAGCTCAAATTCCAAGGGTGATCTCTGAACTCCTTAGTACTTATTTCATAATCACTTTTGAAGTTTTGACACTCTACTGTGAATTGTCATAATTTGTAGGCAAGCTCCTTGGAAGGAGGAAGCTTGCTCAATACTTTCCATCTCTGCTGTGACACCTCTCCTGGGTGCTCCACATGAACCCACAGGAAGTATCTGTTGATTCAAAATATTTGCTAAGCAGACTGTTCTTTACTTGGGCTTCAATTCTGCTTTGTTTTGTCCCTATTTTCAGTAGAGAATGTGGGGAGGGGTTCCAGGAAAGACTCTAGCCAATGGTTGGTTCTCCAACCCATCTCTTTCTGGCTATTTGAAGCATATGCTCCAAAGATGTTAAAACCACTACCACATACAGTTCTATAAACGTTTTCTTCTGTAATGTTGTCTACCTCTTACCTGTTGGGATTTAGGATTGCATTCATAGAGCTTTCCTTGTAACTAAGAATGCCTCAGGTCAATCTAGAGATTTGAGTGCATACTAGAATGCAAACTTCTTGTTTCTTGTCATTTTCCTGAACCCTAAACCAGTTGTTTTGGGAATTTGCAGAATAGCAGTTTGTCTCTTGCTCTAGGTCAATGTCTTCCTTAAGTAGCAATTTGTATTAAATTAGCTGGTACATTTCAAGCATGGCTGTAAGGAGATGAGACCATAAGATGATGTGGGTTTTGAAATAGTGACTGAATGGATTTTAACTTAGAATGGCAGAATAATAGATTATAAAATTAAAGCTCAGTGCATAAACCGATTGACCTTGTTTACTGAAAGACACAGAAATAACCTTAAGTTATGGCCTTGATTAAGTAATTCTGATTTCATTCATTGATAGATGATTTAAATAACCACTTGCCTTAAACCATAATGCATTTCTGGAAACATCATTGATTTTTTTTTCTAGTTCAGTGAGTGTGACTTTCACAGCCTTATGAAAATAAAATGAAAGTATTCTGAAACATATAAACTTTTTGTTCAGTCATTCAGCAGATAGTCACTGAAAGCTTTCTGTGGGTCAGAAGCATCAGATACTAGAAAAAGTACAAGCTTTAGAGCAGGGATCTGGGTGCGAACAACTCTGTTTCCACTTCTTAGCTGGAACTCAGGCAATGCTCTTATCTTCTCAAAACCTGAGGTGTTTTAATCCATGTTGTTTGTTGTTTAGTCACTAAGTTCTATCCAACTCTTTTGTGGCCCCAAGGACTATATAGCCTGCTGGCTTCCCTATCCATGGGATCTTCCAGGCAAGAATATTGGAGCGGATTGTCATTTCCTTCTCCAGGGGATCTTCCCGACCCAGGGATCGAACTTGCATCTCCTGCATTGGAAGGCAGATTCTTTACCACTGCACCACCAGGGAAGCCCCACATGATGGGATTACTCTGGTAACTCAGATGGTAAAGAATCCATCTGCAATGAGGGAGACCTGGGTTGGGAAGATCCCCTGGAGGAGGACATGGCAACCCACTCCAGAATTCTTGTCTGGAGAATCCCCATGGGCAGAGGAGCCTGGCGGGCTACAGTCCATGGGATTGCAGAGTCGGATGTGACTGAATGACTAAGCACAACATTTTATAAAGTACTTGTCTAACTCAAGGCCTTGCATTTGATTTCAACAAATGCCAATTTTCTCGCCTTGTTCTTTGCTTCTCTCAGATCCCCTTTTCTTTTGGCACACACACACATACCAGTGGAATATGCAGATTCATTCATGGCTTGCTTCTATTTGAATGAACTATTCTACCCAAGACGTGTGAAATTACTGAAGCAGTATTTTTGTGGCTTATCTTGTCACCCTCACCTTCAAACTGATGAGGACTGGTCAGCAGCTGACATTCTCCAGTCATTTGTCCTGTTAACTATATACACACAAATCTTTCTGCTTCTTAGCCTCTCTTCTGCTTCCTGGAAACCATCTGAAAAAGGCATTCTTTGCCCAGCCTGCTTTTCTCTGTTTTGAATTTATCCACGTTCCTCCCCACCCCAGACACACACACCTTGCATTCACAAAATTAACATAATTGTAAGAGAAGGAGTATGGCACAGCTCCCTCTCTGGGATCGCCAGCTGGTCTAGGACTGGACTGTGATCCACATCAGTCTACCCTTTCAAACGATCACAGAGCCCGGCATACACTGGGGCTGCTGCTAGAGCCTTTCCCCCTCGTGATGGGACTACGGCGCCCAGTAGTCTGGCCACGGATTTGTCTCTGGGTCTCACTTCCCTTCCATTGGAGGTCAGGGCAGGAACAGTGAACCAAAGTAGCGGGTCATATCTTTGTCAAAAGGCTGGTGAACTTGCTTCTGTTTTCCATTCTCTGCTTCTTCAGGTTGCCTTGACCTGTCCAGCCTCTGATGGGTGCTGGGGCAAGCCAGAGCCAACAGGGCCATTAGTCTCTAGGGTGGCTGGTCACCCAGTCCCTTGAGAAGCTGAAAGCAAGTGGGATTTTACATTACTTAATGGTAAGTTAAATTTTGTCAAGGGAAACCATGACCTTGCAACTCTGGCACAGAGCTTCCTTTGACATGTAGACTGTTTGACACAAATGCCTTCTCACTGGGTAAATGGAACAGTCAGGCAGAGCCCTGTGGGCTGCTGGAAGGGACAGGGGACCTGGGTCTGGAGGGAGTTTCCAAAAAGCTCAGTGGTCAGTACTGTTGAGTCACGTGAATCTCCTGAGCTTACATTTCTTTGCCTCCAAAATGAAGATGTTTAATTAGGTCTGTGATCCTCAGTTGTTTTTCTTTCCTAGGACCCTCGTTAGCAGCAGGGTTTCCATGTGGTCTGGATGGTCTGTCTGGGAATATGTACCAGTGGCCAGGAAAGAAAGAACAGGGATAGTTCTGGAGCTTTCCAGATGTTCTTTTTTCTTTAGAATGACTGAATGAGGTACTCTGTAAGGTCCCACCTGGAGCTTCCCAGTGGCTCAGTGGTCAAGGACTGGCCTGCCATGCAGGGACCGCAGGTAGATGCAGGTTTGATCCCTGGGTCAGGAAGATTCCCCTGGAAAAGGGAATGGCAACTCACTCCAGTATTCTTGCCTGGGAAATGCCATGGACAGAGGAGCCTGGCGGGCTATAGTCTATGAGGTCACATAGAGTTGGACATGACTGAGTGGCTAACATTTTCGCTTTGTGGAGAGGAGTTACTATCAGAAGGGACTCTCTTCTCAATGGTTTTCTTTTGAAATGACTGTGCTACACCCTCCCCTGCCCGTAGTTACAGGCAGGTGAGTGGAGCTGGCGGGGGGAGGGGAGGGGAGGTGCACCCCTCTGGAGCTCTGTCTCAGGTCCCAAATACAAATCTTGCCAAGTTCTTGGTGCCATATTTGTGCTGGACGGTCTGCCCGCTGAGACATCCTTCTCCACACTAAGAAAGAAGCACAGCCAGCAAGCCACTCCCAGGTCACAGCAAATAGCACGTGCCCTACTTCCCTCCACCCCTGAGACTTTGCTGAGTCTGTAAGAAGCGGAGGACAGAAGGAACTAATGCGGTGCTTAGAATGCCTCATCTTCCCTGAAAGTATTTTTGCAATATTCCTGAAAGCAAGGGAACTCACTCATCTGGTTGGAGTTTTCACAGAAACGTGATTGCAGATTTTTTTTTTTTTTGCAACTTCATTCTGCTTTAGTGTCAAAATGCAGCCAGCGATGTGCCAAAAAATGTGTGCTAAATCACACGCAGATTTAGACACTTCAAGAGGAAGTTATTTTTACCACACTGGGGAAGAAAACAGAAAGTGACAATTAGCCGGGAAGCCAAGGCGGGGCTGAGTCGGGAGGGGAAGGCACGCCGGCCTCTCCTGTCTTGCCAGGCTGGCCTGGGGATTGTGGTGTGGTCGCCTCTTAGCAGGTAGGGCAAGGAGTTCCGGTGCGGAAGACCTGCCCGGAGGAGGATGTTGACATAACCTCCACGTGTGATGCCCGTTTGAACTGTGTGGAGTTCACATTGGTCCCTGCTGAAAACGTAGCCCCCTCCATAGAAGCTGCTCTCCGACCAAGAGCTGTGTAGGACCTGGAGGTGGAAATGGAGGACAGCATTCTGGAAAGCTCCATAAATACGAAAACCAAATGGCGCGGTGTCTTTAGCAGATGACAGGATTGAGGTCATATTATTTTCTTTGCTCATGCTTTTCTCAGCTCAGAAGGCTGCTCTTGTTTGCTTGCCCAGCGGAGATCCAGGGCCTTACGGAGTCTGAAATGTTTGTGGTTATGTTCTTCTAGCCCTGCTGTGAGAGGAAGAGGTTCCCAGAAACGAAAGGGAGGGAGGAAGAAATGTTTGTCAGTGTCCACAGCCTCGGTCTTTTTATGGCGCTTTACACCCGGCTGAAGGAGATCTGCAGCTACCGTGTAGTGATAAGATTTCAAGTCCCTTGAGTTTGAAGCTTGATGGTGAACTTTTCAAAATGCATTTGGATGAGGCTTTATTCAGGCCTCCTTGTGTCTTGCTCTCCTGTTCCTTTCTGGGAGAGATGTGCAGGTCCCGTGCCAGTGTGTGCTGAAACAGCTACGATGGGGCCACTCTGCTGTGACCTGAGCTCTGGCATTGATGGTGTGGGTGTGGGCACACTGTTAGGTGTGTTCCCTCGCTGGGATGGGGAGGACCTACTGGAGAATATGTTGGCTATTCGGTGGGCTCCTGCTTTTGTGTTTCGCTTCTTTCATGACATTATGAATTTGCTGTTTCCAAAGATAGTTGCCTTTCACCAGATTTTCCCTGGCCACCTGGTCGGAATGATAGGTGAGTTTTGTCAGTTTCAGAGTAAGCCTTCCCCACAGGCTTACGTTTCATGGGAGCTTCATATCCATGAGACTTAAGGGATCAGAAAACATGTGTTTTCCTATTGCTTTCAGATGCCCGCCCTCCTTCCCATGTGGCTTGGCAGCCGTCCTCTGTCATCTCTTCCATCTATTCAAGTTCATTCCTTCAACAAATGTTCATCAAGCCCCAGTCATGCACTGGGTGCTGGAGGTAGTGTGACTCATGACACTCTCCCTGCCCTGGGTGCGGGGAGGGGACTGGATTCTACTGGGAGGGGCAGAGAGGGACTTAGAATAAATGTAAAGTGATAAACAGGGGTCTCCGGGAAGCTAAAGGAGGAGGGTAGAAGCAGGGATTAGATATGCCTGGCTGTGATTCGGTTAATGATCTCCTTGGTTAAGATCCTGTTTATGCCAGGAGCTCAGGGCTTCTCAAATCTGGCTGCATAATAGAATAACCTGGAGAACTTTGGGAAATACTGATTTTCACTCATTTGGTCAGGGGTAGGGCCTCGGCATCTGTATTTGTTTAAAGCTCCCCATGCAATTCTGATGTGCAACCAAACTGGAGAGCCTCTGTAGTTCATAGATGGCCAGGGAGCTTTGGGTGTGCGTGAAGTCCTTTTGTGGTATTATTTGGAGATGTTTCACTTAGCCTAGAGTCTTTATTTTATTTTTTTTTAATTAATTAATTTATTTTTTCAGTGGGTTTTGTCATACATTGACATGAATCAGCAATAGATTTACACGTATTCCCCATCCCGATCCCCCCTCCCACCTCCCTCTCCACCCGATCCCTCTGGGTCTTCCCAGTGCACCAGGCCCGAGCACTTGTCTCATGCATCCCACCTGGGCTGGTGACCTGTTTCACCATAGATAATATACATGCTGTTCTTTTGCAACATCCCACCCTCACCTTCTCCCACAGAGTTCAGAAGTCTGTTCTGTACTTCTGTGTCTCTTTTTCTGTTTTGCATATAGGGTTGTCGTTACCATCTTTCTAAATTCCATATATATGTGTTAGTATGCTGTAATGTTCTTTATCTTTCTGGCTTACTTCACTCTGTATAATGGGCTCCAGTTTCATCCATCTCATTAGAACTGGTTCAAATGAATTCTTTTTAACGGCTGAGTAATATTCCATGGTGTATATGTACCACAGCTTCTTTATCCACTCATCTGCTGATGGGCATCTAGGTTGCTTCCATGTCCTGGCTATTATAAACAGTGCTGCGATGAACATTGGGGTGCACGTGTCTCTTTCAGATCTGGTTTCCTCAGTGTGTATGCCCAGGAGTGGTATTGCTGGGTCATATGGCAGTTCTATTTCCAGTTTTTTAAGAAAGCCTAGCCTAGAGTCTTTTATTTGGCTGTGACTTTTAACATTTTAGCTTTCAACTTCTCTATACAAGCTCTTCTCAACTTAAATGTGCATTCAAATCCCCTAGGAATTTGTTTAACTGTTAGATTCAGGGGTAGTAGGTGGGGGGTGGAGTCTGAGATTCAGCATTCCCCAAAAGCTCACAGTGTCACCAGTGCCCCAGTCAGCGGACCACATTTTGAGTAGTAAGTTTCTATCCTGTAGCATTTTTGGAATGTGATTAATTCTTGTAAACAGACAAATGAGCGAGGGTTCATCCTAGCCAGCAAAGATCTGTACTATTAAATGTCTCAGTAATTTCTTTTAATTGAATTCTCATTCACCAGTTTGATTGTTCGAATTTAAGAACATTCTATGGTCTCCACGTGCATGCCTGCGTGCTCAGTCATGTCTCTTTGCCACCTCATGGACTGTAGCCCACCTGGCTTCTCTGTTCATGGAATTTTCCAGGCAAGAATACTAGAGTGGGTTACTGTTTCCTACTTCAAGGGATCTTCCTGACCCAGGGATCAAACTCTAGAGTCTCCTGCATTGGCTGGGGAATTCTTTACATGTGCCACCTGGGAAGCCCCTTAATAACATTAGCTTTTTCTTAAGAATCATACACTTGCCTGACTAAAGTTTGAAAATGTCTGCTTTTATTAATTTCTGTAATCCATAGTATTGAAATACAGGCTGTTTGGAGATTTGTGAACATACAGATGCGACCTGTTGTCAAGTTTATTAATAAGCATAGGAGGTTAAATAATTAGTCTTGGATATAAAGTTTCTTCAAATAGCTACTGCAGAGTCTTGCACTGTTTTTAATTGTAATAATGTTGGAATTCATGGCCAAGAGTCCTATTTTCCAAATATTCCAGGTAAAGTTTTCTTTTTTTTTTTTTAATGGTCAGAGCAAATAATGGGGTATGAATAAAGCAAATAATTGGAATGACTCAGTGTAATGCTTTGAAAACACAACTTTAATAAATAATCAAAACCCTTACATGCTTATTGTAGAAAACTGGGAAATAGGAAAGCATAAAGAAGAAAGTAAAATGTGTGTTAATTCCTGCATTGAGAAGTACTTTGGTTTGGTTGCATGCTTCCAAGCAGTATCACAAATGTCATTTTGTGTCTTTACATGGTGTTCAATAACATTGGTTTTCATGGTGGCAGAGTTTCTTATGAATGTATAATAATTCCTCTAGCAAGAACTTTTGATATATAGCCTATTTCCAGCTTTTCATGATTCTACATAAAGTTGTGATGAACAGTATTAAATTTTTGCACACTCCTCTACTACCCTGGGAGAAATTCCTAGACTTGAAATTGCTGGGTTAAAGCGTGTACCCATTAAAAAAAAATCACTTTTAGTACAATTGCCATATGCTTTGGTGTCTTTCACCAGCAGTCTGTTTTGGTCATATTTTGCAAGCACTGGATAAAATCTTATAAAACTCCTCACCCATTCAATTGGTGAAAAATGATATTTTAAGCTGTAATTCACATTTGTTTGAATATTAATTAAACTGAATAATTTGACTATCTTTTGGGAATTATGATTTTTTCCCTGCTTTTCCTCTATAGGTGTGTTCCTTCTTTTGCTAATTTTAAGAATTTTTAAGAGATGAGGGGTATTAGCCCTTCACCATACATTCAAATATGTTTTTAAATTGCCCTTTAGTTTTTTTTTCCCATTTATTTTTATTAGTTGGAGGCTAATTACTTTACAATATTGTAGTGGTTTTTGTCATACATTGACATGAATCAGCCATGGATTTACATGTATTCCCCATCCCGATCCCCCCTCCCACCTCCCTCTCCACCTGATTCCTCTGGGTCTTTCCAGTGCACCAGGCCCAAGCACTTGTCTCATGCAACCAGCCCTTTAGTTTTAAAAATCAGTTTCTTTTATTTTTTCTTTATTCTAATGAACTTTTTTCCATTTATTATTTTTCCTTTACTTTAATGCTTAGGAAGGTCTTATATCCTGTATTTTCCCTATATTTTCTTCTAGTTCATTTGTTGTTTCACTTTTTCATTTACTTTTTACACTCTTTTAGCATTTATTTTGGTATGAATTGATCAAATGGTTTTGCAAGTCTAGTTGGAGACAGAGTCATACTTGAGTGATGTCATTCTTTAACATTAAATTAAAATTTCAAACATTGAAATTAATTTCAAGCCTAATTCTCTTTAGAAGATTTGAACCCCGCATTTGCCATTTAATTTCTAAACTTTTGGGGACAAGGTCCCCCAGCTTCCAGCCCATGGCCCTTGTTTCTGGAGAGAACTTTTGTGTGTTAGTAGATTGTAGAGTCTCTGGCAAGTCTAGGCAGATACAACCACTCTCCTTGCCCACTCGGCCTGAGTTGCCTGAGTAAGTGCAGGACTAGGCAAGTTTTTAAGTCTTAGCCTCTTGGATTCCTTTTGAGTCTCTGGAGCAAAAAATAAGCACCCCATCCCCAGACACATGCTTCCTTTTCAGCTGAGCTAGAATCCTTAGAGGGCAGTGATAGATGAGCTCCTCATGGACAGCCTGTCTCAGCCAGCCCTCCGCCCTTTGTAGTTCCTTGTAATGAGGACAGCCCTCTTTTAAACACTGTTTTCTAAGCAGCTAGATGACAATAAGTTGTTTGGCTCCTGTGTGCTGTTATTCTTTTGAATGTTTATAAAATTCAAGGGAGCACAATTTGATGACAGAGACATCTGAAGGCCAACCATATGGTCTAATAGAACTACATCTTCTTTTTTTGGAAATCACATTTCTTCTGTGACTTTGCCCCGAAGAGGATGCTTCCTATCACAGGAGGCAGTGTTGTGTAAAAGAGCAGTGGCTTCAAATCAGAAGTCCTCTGTGTGAGTCCTGGTATTGCTAGCATGCAGCTGGGTGACCTTGGGCAGTTCACTTAACCTCTCTGAGTTTCCATTGGAACTTTAGAGGGACTCTTTCTGCTCCAGAATAACAACCACTAGATTATGAAGAGAATGCTGTCTGCTACTCTGCTGACTGGAATACTGTGAAAATTTGCATTTTTAATATCTGCTAATGCACACCTTCGTTTTAATTATCCAGGCAGAAGCCTAGCCAGAGCAGGTGGCACTCCAGAGTTTAGGAGCCAGAGAGATGTTACTTACTGTGCGATGTGTGTGTCTTGTGTCAACAAACACACACATCCATCAAAATTCTGTCTCTAGGCATTCACAAGCAGTGCTTCTTGTGTGTATTCCTGCCCTTCCTGAACTCTAGGGTTTTCGTGCAGGAAGAAGACCTCCAGGGACTGTGTAAGTTACATTTTTGTCCAGTAAATGTTTTTATTTGTTGAAAGAATATTCTTGCAAAGAATAGTTTGATGATTGAAAGTTCTAAAACGTTTATCCCTGTGATCACTTGATACGATTTTAATTTTTCAGATTTTTTTTTTTCAAAATCGAATGTGCCAGAGACGCAAAGATTTTTCTAAAGAGCTGCTAGCCTGGTCATCTCTGATACAGATGTATATATTCATAACTTTCATATATGTATTTATGGTAGTAGAGATTCATTCACGTGCCTTAGGGAGCATGGGGGATGGGGAATAGGGAGAAGGAGAGGGCTTCATGGAAGAAGTGACAAGAGCTGGGTGTTGAAGCATAAATAGGAGTTTGCCCGACAGAGATGTGGCAAAGGACATTCCAGAAAGAAAGAGAAGCCCTGGCAGAGACTAAGGGAGAGAAAGTGAAAGTGTCAGTCGCTCAGTTGTGTCTGACTCTTTTCGACCCCATGGACTGTAGCCCTCTAGGCTCCTCTGTCCATGGATTTCCCAGACAAGAATACTGGAGAGGGTTGCCATTCCCTTTTCTAGGGGATCGTTCCGACCCAGGGATTGAACGTGGGCCTCCTGCATTGCACTCAGATTCTTTATGATCTGAGCCACCAGGGAAGAAAATTGTGGCCCCTTTGAGCCGTCTGAGCAATATGCGTGGCTCCTGGGAGACTGGGACAGGGAGAGAGGAAGTGGGGGTTGCTACAGGGAGGCTTCTAGGGAAAGGGGTAGATTTTAAAGGAGCTTGTACATTACACTAATTGGCACATAGTGGGGAAGCCTCTGAACATTTTCAGACCACCGTGTGATAGCAGATTTGTTATTCCTGAAGTTAGTTCTGGAAACAGAAAGTCACAGCAGAGCCAAAGCAGGTATCTGAAACGGTTCTCAGATTGAAAGTGAAGTCGCTCAGTCGTGTCCGACTCTTTGCGGCCCCATGGACTGTAACCCGCCAGACTTCTCCATCCATGGGATTCTCCAGGCAAGAATACTGGAGTGGGTTGCCATTTCCTTCTCCAGGGGATCTTCCCGACCCAGGGATCAAGCTCGGGACTCCCCCATTGCAGGCAGATTCTTTACTGTCTGGGCCACCAGGGAATCCCTCAGATCGAATGGTGCTTTAAAGATCAAAAAGTTCTTGCACACAGGTTATCAAACGTGCTTCTTTACTGTTTCGAATAGTGGGTGTTAAGCTTGCTGTGCATATGAGGAACCTGAGTCCAGAGATGTTTGAGGTGGGGAGGAATTTTGCATCCAGTTTGAGTCTGCTTGGGCCCCAGGGATCTCTTTCGTTTCACCCTGTGGCATGTGGAGGCATATTTCAACAAAAGTCCTCAGGTACTTTCTGACTCTTTCAGTTTGAACTTTCAAAACAGTTTTAATCTTGATAAAGAAAGCTTGACAGGAAAACCAACTTAACTCTTCTCCTGCAGGTGTTTATTTAGTGTAATATAGTCATGTAGAGTTGCCTCTTTGCTGATGTTTTCCTGTTATGTTAGCGTGCTACAAGCTGATGGTTTATTTTCTCTGATTAGCTGAAATGGGAAGAAAAATCCTCACTGTGTTTTTATTAGGATAGGTTATAACGTATCTTGATTTTACATTTCATTTATTTAGGTTACTGAGATCATGCCATTTTGTCATATACTAAGTTGACATTTAGGCTATAATTTCTTGCTGTTTTAGAAATGACTTTTTGCTGTGTATAGGAGGTTTATTCTCTCTGCTGCTTTATTGGAGACTCTTTATAAGTGACTCCATTTGTGTCTTAACTGAAGTTCCGTATTCTGGGGCTGTCTATCCCGCATTCTGACTGTAGCTTTTTGTAAAACATTTCAGCTCTTCAAACTGCTGTTGGAAGACATCCGCCTTACCTGTGCTGCCACCTGCTCTATGACATTTAAAGCAAAATGGTCTAATTGTTTTGTCTTTGTCTTTAAAAAAAAAAAAAAAAACAAAAAGCCAGAAACAGGTTTCTAAATCTCTGATTTTGCTAAAACACAATTGGAGGAGAGGCGTTCAGATCACAAACACATTGAATTATGCTAAGATTGTGATGGGTGGGTAGATAGTCCTTGAAATGACTTTTTGATCTCTTGGATTTCAGAACATCTTTTTAGAGAAGAGGTGAAGGGAAAATTGCCCAAAGGGATGCTCCATGCCCTGAGTGACCCTATGTGAACTTGCGCTGGGTCTGGCGCTTACTGAGTGATAATGTTTATTATGGTAACTAGAACATGAACCTGGAATCAGAGTTAAAATGTTAAATTTTGTTATTGTTGTTTAGTCACTCAGTCGTGGCCGACTCTTTTGTGACCCCATGGACTGTAGCTTGCCAGGCTCCTCTGTCCTCTGTCCATGAGATTTCCCAGGCAAGAATACTAGAGTGGGTTGCCATTTCCTTCCCCAGGGGATCTTTCAAACCCAAGGATTGAATCTATATCTCCTGCATTGCAGGGCAATTCTTTACCACTGACTCACCTAAGAAGCCCAGCATTGACTGGATAAACATGAAAAAAAAAAAAAGTAATCTAAATGCTTATCTATAGGGGAAAAATGATATGGACGATTGAGTAACCCATACAGGGAGATACTGTACAGTCAGTTCAGTCACTCAAACACGTCCGACTCTTTGTGAACCCATGGGCTGCAGCACGCCAGGCTTCCCTGTCCATCAGCAACTCCTGGAGCTTGCTCAAACTCATGTCCTTCGAGTTGGTGATGTTATCCAACCATCTCATCCTCTGTTGTCCCCTTTTCCTGCCTTTAATCTTTCCGAGCATCAGGGTCTTTTCCAATGAGTCAGTTCTTTGCATCAGGTGGCCAGAGTATTGGACTTTCAGCTTCAGCATCAGTCCTTTCAATGAATATTCAGGACTGATTTCATTTAGGATGGATGGACTGGTTTGATTTCCTTGCAGGCCAAGGGACTCTCAATAGTCTTTTCAAATACCACAGTTCAAAAGCATCAATTCTTCGGCACTCAGCTCTTTCTTTATAGTCCAACTCTCATATCCATACATGACTACTGGAAAAACCATAGCTTTGATTAGATGAACCTTTGTTGGCAAAGTCATGTCTCTGCTTTTTAATATGCTATCTAGGTTGGTCATAGCTTTTCTTCCAAAGAGAAAGCATCTTTTAATTTCATGGCTGCAGTCACCATCTGCAGTGATTTTGGAGCCCCCCAAAATAAAGTCTCTCACTGTTTCCATTATTTCCCCATCTATTTGTCATGAAGTGATGGGACCAGATGCCGTGATCTTAGTTTTCTGAATGTTGAACTTTAAGCCAACTTTTTTACTCTCCTCTTTCATTTTCATCAAGAGGCTCTTTAGTTCTTCTTCACTTTCTGCCATAAAGGTGGTATCATCTGCATATCTGAGGTTATTGATATTTCTCCTGGCAATCTTGATTCCAGCTTGTACTCCATCCAGCCCAGCATTTCGCATGATGTACTCTGCATAGAAGTTAAATAAGCAGGTGACAATATACAGCCTTGATGTTCTCCTTTCCTGATTTGGAACTAGTCTGTTGTTTCCTGTCCAGTTCTAACTGTTGCTTCTTGACCTACATACAGATTTCTCAGTAGGCAGGTAAAGTGGTCTAGTATTCCCATCTCTTTAAGAATTTTCCACAATTTGTTGTGATCCACATAGTCAAAGGCTTTGGCATAGTCAATTAAAGCAGAAATAGATGTTTTTCTGGAACTGCTGCTTTTTCGATGATCTAGCGGATGTTGGCAATTTGATCTCTGGCTCCTCTGCCTTTTTTAAATCCAACTTGAACATCTGTAAGTTCATGGTTTATGTACTGTTGAAGCCTGGCTTGAAGAATTTTGAGCATTACTTTGCTAGCATGTGAGATGAGTGCAATTGTGCGGTAGTTTGAACATTCTTTGGCATTGCCTTTCTTTGGGACTGGAATGAAAACTGACCTTTTCCAGTCCTGTGGCCACTGCTGAGTTTTCCAAATTTGCTGGCATATTGAGTGCAGCACTTTCACAGCATCATCTTTTAGGGATTTGAATTAGCCCAACTGGAATTCCATCACCTCCACTAGCTTTGTTCGTAGTGATGCTTCGTAAGGCCCACTTAATTTTTCATTCCAGGATGTCTGGCTCTAGGTGAGTGATCACACCATTGTGATTATCTGGGTCTTGAAGATCTTTTTTGTACAGTTCTTCTGTGTATTCTTGCCACCTCTTCTTAATATCTTCTGCTTCTGTTAGGTCCCTACCATTTCTGTCCTTTATTGAGCCCATCTTTGCATGAAATGTTCCCTTGGTATCTCTAATTTTCTTGAAGAGAGCTCTAGTCTTTCCCATTTTATTGTTTTCCTCTATTTCTTTGCACTGATCAGTGAGGAAGGCTTTCTTATCTCTCCTTGCTATTCTTTGGAACTCTGCACTCAAATGGGTATATCTTTCCTTTCCTCCTTTGCCTTTAGCTTTAGTATAGCATTATGGTAGCAAAGTGAAAATGTTAGTCGCTCAGTCCTGTCCAACTCTTTGTGACCCCATGGACAGTAGCCTGCCAGGCTCCTTTCTCCACGGGATTTCCCAGGGAAGAATACTGGAGTGGGCTGCCATTTTCTTCTCCAGGGGATCTTCCCAACCCAAGGATTAAACTTGCATCTCCTGCATTGGCAGGCAGATTCTTTATTGCTGGAAACATTAGATACATGTATCTGAATTTTCTGGACTCCAACACAAAGAGGAATGAAGTGTGTCATGCCGTCATGATCTAATGTAAGAAACATAGGGTGTTCATTGGGAAATGGTGGTCTGTCTTTTCCTACCTTGAACTTATAGGAGAAACTGATTTGATCTTAGAGTATTAGAATAGACAATATCTTCTACAATGTTTTTTATTTTTTTTTCCAGAAAGTAACATGTTCTCCTTGTGACTGTGCCAGACACTAGCCCTTTATAAAGAGTGAAAAGTGAGCTATAAAATCTCTCATCAGCAATGGCTTTGCCCTGGGGAGTGAGCTGTCACAGTTTAGTTGTCTTGCTTTTCAGTGGGTTTAGGTGTTTAGAAAATGGGTATTGAACCTGGCCCTGATTGTTTCTCTCAAGTATCAGTATCTCTGGGCTTCTATTTGGCAGGAAGGGGAGAGCAGTCTGTTGAGTGATGTGCTGAGGCATAGGACTTCAGTGTGGCTATATGAGTCTGCCTGTCTAGATGGTGGGGATTAGACAGCAGGGGCAGTTTTCTGGTTAACTCTCCCTCTCTTGGACTGAGCAGGCTACTGGGGATCTGCTGGGCCCAGTGGAGGCCTGCCGCCTGCCGCCTGCTGGGAGCCAAGTCTCGAATGGGGACCACCCCCCCACCCCGGATTCCCAGAGTAATTCCTGATTCGCACGAACCAAGCCCTGGCACTGAGATCTGGGCCAGGATCTTTCTCAGCAGGAGAAGTTCTGAATAAACATATTTTGAATGCCTTAATGCCTGATCTCTCAAAGGCCTTAAAAAAAAATACTAGCATACTTCCAATTGTCAATGAGAGAATGGAACTCATTTTACTAGTTTTTCTTCTATAATTTTAATAATGATACTAACTTTTATTGTTATTGAGAATCCCCCTTTTTCCAATTGAGCAAACGTTTATTAGTCTTGCTGTAGTTTAGACCCTCCTGGGTACATAATCTCACAAAGAGGTCTGTGGAATTTTGGAAAAAAAAAATCACAGAAAATAAAGGGTATTGGGAAACCAACTATACCGTAGTTTAGAATTTGGGACTTAGATTTCTTTCAATATCTTTTAATTTCATCCAAATTTATATGAATTAGAAAATGGTCATTTTTTTCATGTTGAGGATAAGATGATGTACATATTAGAAGTCTAATTTATTTTTGAAATGTACATGAGGTAAATGCAAACACCAGAAGACTGGCTTACACATACACAGGCACACATTTGTTTGTATACTGGAGAAGCTAAATATTCAAGTCTTTTCCAGCAGGTGATGTTTTGTTTAAACATTTTTTTTTCACTTATTTTTATTAGTTGGAGGCTAATTACTTTACAATATTGTAGTGGTTTTTGCAGGACATTCCCATTTTCTATTTTTGCCTTTTGAAAGGGACAGCATAAAGGACAGCTGTAAGAGGAGATTTGTGAATTTGCAGCAAAGGCCAGGTGTAAGCATCTATGACATCTCAAAATAAGGTTTCCTATGCCTTTGGGCGCCCTGCAGACGAAGACTTTGCAGGAGGTACTGAGCAGGGATTGTCTGAGAGAATCAAATTCTCAGCCGTCAGCTGCCCAATCGTTCTTTTCTAAAACTGATCTCCCTGAGAACCTGACTCCGCCTGTCCTTTCCCACAAGCTTCCCCTTGATGCCCTCCCCCGCTTTGCGTGAGTGTTGCTGCGCTGGGCGCCAAACTCCACCAAGTGCTAAAGGAAGAGGTCAGAGGCTGGTGTTAAGGAAACGAATGACTAGTGAAATTAAACCATTATCCGAGTCAGAGGGTTTCAGTTCTTTGTTTTCAACCAAAGTGAATGAGTTCAAGTCATCCAGGAATCAAGTTATTCAAGGAATCAGGTCATCTCTTCAAGTAGATGGTCCACAGATCATGATGTGCTTTTGTTGTTTAGATGCTAAGTCACAACCGTCTGTTTTGGGTTTTAGAAAGACGTTAAAGAAGTGAGTGACGTGGCAATAATATTACTCCTCCCTTTCCTATCTACTAATCTATGTGAGCAAGATTTCTCAGTGTTCATTTTTATTACAGTGAAAAATAGAAACAAAAATGAAATAAGTAAAATTCAGTGATGGATATGTCAGGCGAGTGCACGCTCCTCGGTTCTTTGTCTCGTCACAACAAAGATTTGGAGTGACGGACATTGAAGCCCCCTCGGCGGGTCACAGCTCTCGGGTCTTGGACAGACCGTGTTATAGCTCTCATGTCTCGAACAGACGTTGTTATAGCTCTCAAATAAATCAGTGTTATGGCTCCGTGTTGCAGCTCTATTTTATTTAGATAATAGCAGGAAAATCCATTTTTGAGGCGTGAGGGCACATCGATCCAAAGACGCGAAGAGAAGAGCGCCCCATCGCGAGGAGAGAGAGAGAGAAGAGAGCTTTGGCTCCTCTTTTTATATGTTTCTCTGTCCCTGGGTCTGTCCTATGTAAATTGGGCCAGCCAGGAGTGTTGTTTGTTTTACCTGAGGTTCTCACTCCGGTCCTTGGACCTTCCTTTGTTCTATTTTCACGGGCTTTTCCCTCCCAGGTATTTTAGCCACCGCCGTTCTGGACTCCTTTTCCCTATTCTAACTACCTAACAGATATATTAACTAGGTAAACACCATAGCCCTGTTCATCTCAGTAGATGCATTTTCAGTCAAACTTTATTTCTGCTTTTTAGTCATTATTTGTGAAGTTTGTAAGATCTTTGTGTAGTTTTGATCAATTGTGAAACAATGGTAATTTTAACAATTACTCAACTCAGAAGATACTTTTGAAACTCTTAGACATTATGGCCACAGGAAAAATTTTAAAATAGATTCTAGTTTACATATGTACATTTTCATTGTACGAGATAGAATAGAGTGATCAAGAAATATTGTCAAACATAAAAATATATTCTATTAGAACAAAAACTTGTGGGAGAATTGAAATGAAAATACTATGTGTTACCATATACAAAAATAAATTCCAGATGGATTAAAGACTTAAATGTAAAGCTGGACACTATGAAACTCTAGAGGAAAATGTAGACAGAACACTCTTTGACATAAATCACAGCAAGGTTTTTTTTCATCCATCTCCTAGAGTAATGAAAATAAAAACAAAAATAAACAAATGGGATCTAATTAAACTTAAAAGCTTTTGTACAGCAAAGGAGGTCATAAACAAAAAGACAATCCTCAGAATGAGAGAAAATATTTGCAAATGAAGCAGCGAACAAGGGATTAATCTCCAAAATATACAAACAATTCATGCAGCTCAATATGAAAAAAACAAACCACCCAATCAAAAAATGGGCAGAAGATCTAAGTAAACATTTCTCCAAGGAAGACATACAGATGGTCAAAAAAGCATATGAAAAGATGCTCAACATCACTAGTTATTAGAGAAATGCAAATCGAAACTATAATGAGGTATCACCTGACATCAGTGAGAATGTCCATCATCAAAAAGTCTACAAGCAGTAAATGCCATAGAGGGCGTGGAGAAAAGGGAACCCTCCTACAGTGTTGGTGGGAATGCAAAGTGGTACAGCCACTATGGAGAACAGTATGGAGGTTCCTCAAAAACCTAAAAATAGGGCTACTGGATGACCATGCAGTCCCACTCCTGAGCATGTATCCAGAGAAGAACATGATCTGAAAGGATACATGCGCCCCAGTGCATGGATACATGCATTTCCACTACATGGAAGCAACCTAAATGTCCATCGACAGAGGAATAGATAAAGAAGATGTGGTACATCTGTACAATGGAATATTACTCAGCCATGAAAAAGAATGAAATAATGCCATTTGCAGTAACGTGGGTACTAGAGAGTGTCATACTGAATGAAGTAAGTCGGACAGAGAAGGAGAAATATAGTACGACATCCTTTATATGTAGAATCTGAAAAGAAATGATACAAATGAACTTATAAACCAGAAAAAGACTCACAGACTTAGAAAATGAACATGTGGTTGCCAGGGGGAAGGGATAATCAGGGAATATGGGATGGTCATGTACACACTGCTATATTTAAACTAGATAACCAACAAGAACCTACTATATAGCACATGAAACCTACTCAGTGTTATGTGCCAGCCTGGATGGGAGGGACATTTAGGGGAGAATGGTTACATGTGTGGCTGAGTCTCTTCACCTATGTTCACTTGAAACTATCACAACATTGTTAACTGGCTATACCCAACACAAAATAAAAAGTTTAAAGTTTTTTTTTTAAAGAACAAAATAATACAATTTGCAGCAACATGGCTGGACCTAGAGACTGTCATACTGAGTGAAGTAAGTCGGACACGGAAAGACAAATATGATATCGCTTATATGTGGAATCTAAAAGGGGTACGAATGAACTTATTTACAAAACCGAAGTAGAGTCACAGGTGTAGAAAAGAAACTTATGGTTACCAGGAGATGGGAGTGAGAGGGATGAATGGGGAGATCGCGATAGACACATTTACACACTACTGCATGTAGAACAGATCACCAAGAAGAACCTGGGCTTCCCCCGTGGCTCAGCGGTGAGGAGTCCGCCTGCAATGCAGGAGATGCAGGTTTGATCCCTGGGTCAGGAAGATCCCCTGGAGGAGGGCATGGCAACCCACTCCAGTATTCTTGCCTGGAGAATCCCATGGGCAGAGGAGCCTGGCGGCCTACAGTCCATAAGGTCACGAAGAGTCAGACATAACTGAATCTACGTAGGACACTTGCAGGCGGTGAGAACCTACTGTATAGCACAAGGAACTCTACTCAATGCTCTGGAATGGCCTATATGAGAAAAGAACCCTAAAAAAGAGTGGATACGAGGACATGTACACACTGCTATATTTGGGATGGATAACCAACAGGGACCTACTGTATAGCGTATGGAACTCTGTTCGATGTTGTGTGATGGCCTGAATGTGAGGGAAGTTTGGGGGAGAATGGGGACATGTATGCATATGGCTGGGTTCCTTTGCTCTTCCCCTGAAATTATCACAGCATTGTATGTTAGTCAGTTATACCCCAGTCCAAAATAAAAAGTTTAAAAAAAAGAGTGGATATATATCTATGCTGGTGAACAGCCGACTCATTTGAAAAGACCCTGAGGCTGGGAAAGATTGAAGGCAGAAGGGGAAGAGGGCGACAGAGGATGAAATGGTTGGATGGCATCACTGATGCAATGGATGTGAACTTGGGCAAACTCTGGGAGGTGGTGGGGGACAGAGGGCCCTGGCGTGCTGCAGTCCGTGGGGTCTTGAAGAGTCGGACATGACTTGGTGACTGAACAGCAACAGCTATATATATATACACATACAGCCGTATATACATGTATATATGTATAACTGATTCACTTTGCTCTGCACCTAAAATGAACACAACATTGTAAGTCAACTATACTCCAATAAAAATTGTTTAAAAAAGGAAATACAGCGTGTTAGTGGAGAAAAAGAAATGAATACAGGAAAAGCCTATAAATTCCTCCCTTCTCCCTGTCCTTCCTTCATAATGGACTTACCTCTAACAAGATTTCCCAATACTGAGGATAACTTAACTTTACCTGCATTATCCTCTCATATTCTCTCCTGGTCTCCCAGGAGTCTTGAGCTAACTAGTATTCTCAGCCATCTATTTACTGTTCTCTGCTAGGCTTTGTGGTACTTGAATTACCAAATTTAAGAGCTTTTCTTTAAGAAAAAGAATTAAAAATATGAGTTAAAAATGCCCAACCAGCACAATGTCACCCAATCCAAGATGTATAAGGAACTGGAATTTGGAGAAGAGAGAGTGGTCTTAACCCATTGCAGTTACATAGCTTACTATTGCAGAGTTTACAAATTCACATGACCTAGTGAGTTTATTGCTAATAAGTTTACTTATGCTGGTAAGATAAAGAATCTACCTGCAGTACAGGAGACCTGGATTCGATCCCTGGATTGGGCAGATCCTCTGGAAAAGGGAAAGGCTACCCACACCAGCATTCTGGCCTAGAGAATTCCGTGGACTGTATAGTCCATGGGGTTGCAAAGAGTTGGACACAACTGAGTGACTTTCACTCACTCACTCAAGGGCTTCTGAGGCTTAAGCTTCAGAAATCTCACTGTGAATCTACTTCTGTGTATGAGTGTGCATTCTGTTGGATATACGTACAAAATGATGTAATTGTTGTATTTTAAAATGTTGATATATATCATGCTGGCAGCGCACATCTCTTGCAGTTTTTTCAACATATGATGAAAAATTCTTAATGTTAACTTAAAATGTGCTAAGGCATGTGAGTTTTTCAAAAATTCTTTTGGGGTTATGTGAGCGCAGAAGTTTGAAGACCATCAGGGTAGAGGGTAATCCATGCTGCTCTAATTCTGTCGAGACAGCGCATACCTCCCCACCATGGGTGGAAATGAATCCCATAGTGTGTTCGAAGGTTTCTGAATGGAGGAAACACGCCTGGACACCATAAGCTGTTGCAGTCTTGGTACTTGAGAGCTTGGCTGTCCTGTCCTCACATCTGCTTGCCAGGGAGGCACAGAAAACCCCTTTCCTTCATCCATCTTCCCCTTCCTCCCCTCACTGCTTCTCTACTCATCTCTACCTCCCCAAGCCTGTCATTGATGTGAGTTACACCCTGGATTAAGAGCAAAGAAACATTTCTATCTGCAAGGTTGTTAGATCTCATTTGGAGCCCTTATCCCCGAGTCTCCCACACTTCATATTTAAAGCTATTATAAAATATTAGTCAGATTCCCTGTGCTGTACAATATATCCTTGTAGTTTATTTTATATCTGGTAGTTTGTACCTTTCTTAATCTCCTACCCCTACCTTGCCCCTCCTCCTTCCTTCCCCCCTCCACTAATTTGTGGTCTGTATCTGTGAGTCTGTTTCTGTTTTGCTATATTCATTCATTCATTTTTTTTTTTTTTTTTAGAGTCCACATATAGATGATAACATACAGTGTTTGTCTTTCTCTGAACAGATCTTATGTTTAAATCCCAGCGTGATGCTCTTCTGGGCCAGGGCAATTGTGACGTTGACTTCAGATCTCCAGTCCTGCTTTCCAGCAGAGATGTGCTCTCTGGTCTTTCAGGCATTTAGTGAATCTTCTTCCAAATTAAAAAAAAAAAAAAATCACCATTAGCTTACATTTTCCAATGTGTTCAACCCTTTTCTCAGCAAAAGTGTTTGTGGTGGATTTTTGAGGGTGGGAGTGTGGTCAGTGACTTAATTTCTGGAACTTGGAATTGGAGCTGTTTTGTTGTGATGACCAGTTTTAGCAGAGTCATCTCATTCTTCTCTGCACGTGGTTAGTTGTAAAGTGAAACAAAGTTTAACGAGCCTGAGGAGTTGGAATTGAGCATTTTGCAAAGACATACTTGAAATCAAACGTAGGGCAAAACCTTCCTTATCTGGAATGCCAGGATAGAAGAGGGAACAGTGTTTTCTGAAATGTGATGGTTGGCATCTTGAACCATCACACCACTTCTATTCTTTAACTGTGTTGATGGAAATCTCTCTAAGATATATTACACATTCTTTTCTTCTCACATGGAACTGTTATTCATTGTTTGATTTTTTTTTAATGTCTCACAGTCATTGCTAAGGCCTTGAGTATGGAAAGCAGCTGGGATTCAGCTGTGCTGTCTGGATCTGTCAAGGCGGGTGGGACTGGCTGTCCTTGCCACATCTACCCTTGGTCTGCTTAGCTTTGTGAACTCTTGTAGTTTTCTTGTCTCCTGCCTTGTCAGGCCTTGATGTTTGGCCTTGCTTGCAGGTGGCTGCCAGTAGCAGCTCTTTGCCCACTGTTAACTTGCTGCATCTAATAGGCAGCGGCTTTATACAACAACAGAACTAAGTGGAGTTGTTTGTAAAACAAAGGGGGGCTAGCTCTCAATAGAACTCTAAATACATGCTTGATGTCTTTTTCCCTGCAAGCAGGAACCATGTCTGGTTTTGTCATTTTATCTGCACACAGTGCCCTGGCTCAATTACCAGCACTTATTGAAGACTGTATTTAATGAACAAATGAGGATTATTCATGATCTTTAATCCCCAAGACTTTAGACCATTAGCTCATCAGAAGCCAACTTTTTGTTTATTTATTTAGCTCCTGCTTTCAGCTGTGTTTTAGATGCCTGAGCCTGACAGATAACTCTGATTAAATAAATAAAATTTGATTGAATTATGTGATTTTGATAGGTTTGGGCTTCCCCAGGTGGCTCAGATGGTAAAAAATCTGCCTGCAATGCAGGAGACCAGGGTTCAGTCCCTGGGTCAGGAAGATCTGCTGGAGAAGAGAATGGCTTTTGTAGCACCCTACTTTTCTTCTTAAATGAAAGTGTAAGTCGCTCAGTCGTGTCTGACTCTTTGCAACTCCATGGACTGTAGCCCACCAGGCTCTTCAGTCCATGGAATTGTCCAGGAAAGAATACTGGAGTGCATAACCGTTCCTTTCTCCAGGGAATCTTCCTGACCTAGGAATGGAACCCATGTCTCCTGAATTGCAGGTGGATGGATTGACTGTGCTTTCATGAAGAAGGATCCACTTGGGACCAATTCTAAAAGGGTGCCAGTCCTCAAGGAGGAAGCAGGTACCATGGCTTGGTGAATGGAACGTGGGCTTTCTTTCAGCCCTGGCCCCTCCTCCCAGACCTCTTTGTCCAGAGTGTGGACTGTGGTCCTGCAAGAATCCCAATTCCATGGTGGGAGTGTTAGGTAGTTAGAATAGGGAAAAAGAGTCCAAAATGGCGGTGGCTAAAAGACCTGGAAGGGAAAGCCTGTGAAAATAGAACAAAGGAAGGTCCGAGGACCAGAGTGAGAACCTCAGGTAAAACAAACAACACTCCTGGCTGGCCCAATTTACATAAGACAGGCCCAGGGACAGAGAAACATATAAAAAGAAGAGCCAAAGCTCTCCTCTCTCTCTCTCTCCCGTGTGATGGGGCGATCTTCTCTTCGCGTTTTTGGATTGACGTGCCCTCATGCCTCGAAGATGGATTTTCCTGCTATTATCTAAATAAATAGAGCTGTAACACTGAGCTGTAACACTGATTTATTTAAGAGCTATAACATGATCTGTCCTCCGAGAGCTGTGACCCGCTGAGGAGGCTTCAATGTCCGTCACTCCAAATTTTTGTTGTGATGAGACAGAGAACCGAGGAGCATATACTCGCGTGACAGGAGCCTAGCAGGAGGATCGTCCTCGGGTCACAGGTCACAGGTCTGAGTCCTGACCAGTCCTTTCCAGGTCCATCCAGCACACCTGTGGTCCACAGGCACACGCGATATCATCACTGATATTGTGTTGTCTGAAGGACCAAAGCCCAGAGGCTTGGGGCAACTTAGGAGGATTAGAAAGCTGATCATGCTGGGGTGTGGCCTCGAGCCAGAGCTCTGGTCCTCTCTGGCTTTGCCCACGGCTTGTCTGCTCCATTCTGTCCAAAATGCACTGGCTGCAGCTTGTCTTCCACTTTGTTCTCTCTGTTCTCTACGTGATGGGCACAGAAACCCAGCCCCCTCCCCTGTTCTGTGAGGCCTGGCCCCAGCCCCGAGGTCCAGAGTGTGGCCATCCTCACCAGTGCCCACGTGAACCTCCCTCTTTTTCTGCTGAGTGACTCAGCTTTGACTTCACCAAAGAATATTTTTCGTGGAACATTTTTTTTCCCCCTTCAACCAGAAAGTACTACCTAAAACCTCTTGGAAAATTCCTCATTATTTCAGAAACATCATGCTGAAACTTGGACTTCCATTGACTCAGCGTTTCTGTCCTAATTTTCGAGTGTGGGTTTCACACACTCACCATTTCATCGAGGGAATGAAATAGACATGAGGAGAAATATTATGTAATATTCAATTATCATTCCAACTCTTTCAGGCTATACTTTTAGACTTTTCAGGTGTTTTCAAGAAAATCTCCTTAACATTAGTTTCCCCTGTAAGTTCCTCACTGGGTGTTTTGAAGGAAATCTCCAACACTGTAGAGGAGATGATTGAATGACAGGAGAGTAGGTGTAATCCTCACTGGAAATGTAAATATGGCTTTGAGATAAAAGAGGATCTTTGGTTAAATAAGTTTAGGAAACAGTGAATTTTTCTCTTTGGAGATTCACAGCGAATTTTAATACATTAAAGGCCTCCCTAAGCCCTACAGGAAAGAGGCCCTATTTCATTCTATTTACCTTTAGTCTTTCTCCAATATTTTTTCCTCCTGTTCTGTCCTTTTAGATTCTGTCACTAGGGCCAGTGGATTAACCTGGCAACAGATTAACAGGCATACAAATCTTAACGTTTTTATGTGCACAGGGGCTTCATCGAAGAGAAGTCAAAACCCCAAAGAGGTGATTAGACTTGGGACTTCTATGCTATTTTAACAAAGAGTGATATATTGAAGAGAAGTGAGCAGACAAAGGAAATGGGGATTTGGGCTTCCAAGGGGGTAAATTGTGGAAAGGTGATTAGAAAATGTAGGGATGATAATAGTTGTTCAGTAAGGTTTGTTATGTAGATTCAGTCATCTCTGGTAGTAAGAGTTGTTTTCAGAGACATTCTCCTCTTCCTGGTACAAGAGATGAGTATACCCTTTAAAGTAAAACTTTGTGTCACCTTTACAAAGGAACATTTGTGCCCTTCTTTTAGACAGAGAGCTGGAGGGCAGAGAGCTCCTCTGATACCTGCTGTTTTTCAGCTGCCTTCAGCTCAAAAAGAATTCTTTTTGCAAAGTGGCATGTTTTATTATATTCTGATCCCCTTCACTCCCATTTTGTTAGTTACCTCTTTCAACCACTGTTGCATGGAGTTCTTGGAGGGGATATGAACTCTAGCAGGACGACTTTATGATATTTATTTTGGCAACTATATTACTGATTCTCTGGTTTATTTCAGATATGAGAAGTCTCCAGACACTGAGTTATGGATCAGTGAGTTACTGTTATGTTTATGATACACTGTACATATGCAAATACATGTATAGATACACACATGTCTCTTAAGTAGGAGTGTTTTGTTGATATTTTAGCAGTAACATATGTACAATTAGAGCTTCCTAGAGTTCTAGAGCTGACTGTCAGTTCAGTTCAGTTGCTCAGTCGTGTCCAACTCTTTGTGACCCCATGGACTGCAACATGCCAGGCCTCCCTGTCCATCATCAACTTCTGGAGTTTACTCAAACTCATGTCCATCGAGTTGGTGATGCCATCCAATCATCTCATCCCCTGTCATCCCCTTCTCCTCCTGCCTTCAATCTTTCCTAGCATCAGTGTCTTTTCCGATGAGTCAGTTCTTCACATCAGGTGGCCAAAGGATTGGAGTTTCAGCTTCAGCATCAGTCCTTCCAATGAATATTCAGGACTGATTTCCTTTAGGATGGACTGGTTGCATCTCCCTGCTGTCCAAGGGACTCTCAAGAGTCTTCTCCAACACCACAGTTCAAAAGCATCAATTCTTCGGTGCTCAGCTTTCTTTATAGTCCAACTCTCATATCCATACATGACAACTGGAAAAACCATAGCTTTGACTAGATGGACCTTTGTTGGTAAAGTCGTGTCTCTGCTTTTTATTATGCTGTCTAGGTTGGTCATGGGCTTCCCTTGTGGCTCAGCTGGTTTTTTTGTTTTTTTTTTTTTAAAGCTATAGCTTTGACTAGATGGAAAGACCATAGCTTTGACTAGACAGACCTTTGCTGGCAAAGTAATGTCTCTGCTTTTTAATATGCTGTCTAGTTTGGTCATGGGCTTCCCTTGTGGCTCAGTTGGTTTAAAAAAAGAAAAAAAGAAAAGCTATGGTTTTTCCAGTTTTCATGTATGTATGTGAGAGGTGAACTGTAAAGAAAGCTGAGCGCCGAAGACTTTGGCTACCTGGTGCAAAGAACTGACTCATTTGAAAAGACCTTGATGCTGAGAAAGATTGAAGGCAGGGGGAGAAGGGGACAATAGAGAATGAGATGGTTGGATGGTATCACCGACTCAATGGACATGAGTGTGAGTAAACTCCAGGAGTTGGTGATGGACGGGGAGGCCTGGCGCTGCAGTCCACGGGGTCACAGAGTCAGACATGACTGAGCGACTGAACTGAACTGAACTGAACTGAGGTTGGTCATAGCTTTTCTTCCAAGGAGCAAATGTCTTTTACTTTCATGGCTACAGTGCACACTCCTACTATCTACAGTGATTTTGAACCCCCCAAAATAAAGTCTGTCACTGTTTCCACTGAGGCCTTAGTGATTGTCTTGTCCTGTGACTCTCAACTCCCAAGCATGTTCTATCATGACAAAGAGCATGTTCTTGGGAGTGGAAGCTTGGAGAACTTTGAAAAAGCCCACATTTCTTTTTAACCTTCCAGTTACTACTCTGCCATCACTGTAGCAATGAAGACTCACCCTGCCCAACGGGAGCCTATTATACGCGTCGGGGACTGGGGACAGAAACATTGCATTACAGATCCATTTCAACCTCACATTTATCGATGAAGGTGATGAGGCTGCCAGGTTCAATAACTAGTTCAGAGGCACACAACTTGGCCTAGAACTTGACTATTGTTGATCAACCCTCTGCTTCCCCCAACCCCACCTCCCACCATGAGTTTTTCCCAAATGTCAGCAAATTTTGAGCTACTTTTATAATTCATGGGACATCAAGTACCCCCACCCACCATCAAAGACTGACTTCTATATGTAAATAATTTGTAAAAGAAACTTTATCTCACATTCTATGTGGAAATATAACAACCAGTTCCACTTGCTGTGAAAAAAAAAAGTAACACTAAAAATAATGCAATGAAAAGATTCTAATTTTAACTAGATACACTTAGTTACCTGTTCAAGGTTCTGAGCCTGAACCTGTCTTTCTGCTAAAAAGGAGACTACCTGGTAGAGATGTTACTTATTCTAGCCTCAACAATGCCTTTCTTGTGCAATCAGAAAAGTTGAAAGAGAATTGTGAAAAAATAACACCCTCCCTATTTAAAGTCTAGGTAATGTTTGCCCACTCATATATCATATTTATATACCATATAAAATCCTCTCAGATTCCACCAGTAAGTGATCTGTGTCCCATATTAGGTGCTGACTTCCAAAATGCAGAGCCATGTCTAGCAAATCCTAGCTTAGTTTGTATCCAGACTAGTCAGAAGATCATAGACTTAGTTGCAATCAGAATATGCCTTTGGAAAGAAGAGCAAGTGAGAGATTGTATAAATATTGGCTGTTTGTGTTGTGTGTATAGCCACTGAACCACTGGAAAAACTCAAAACACAGTGCTTGCTATAGAGTAGAAGCCCAGTAAATATATGTTGAATGAATGAATGGAAAGTGATAGTGCATCAAGTCAGGTAGAATCAACAGACTGTGGTACTAGCAAGTTGTGTTTTATCCAAAGTCACCTTAAAATATCTTGGCAGTGGACATGCAGTACATGGCCTTGAACTATTTAACTGTGAAGAGTATGCATACATTCAGGCATTAAGGAGACTTGGGCTTCCCAGGTGGCTCAGTGGTAAAGAATCTGCCTGCCAATGCAGGAGATACAGGTTTGATCCCTGGGTTGATAAGATCCCCTAGAGGAGGAAATGGCAACCCATTCCAGTATTCTTGCCTGAAAAATCCCTTGGACAGAGGAACCAGGCAGGCTACAGTCTGACCATGGGGTTATTCTGAGTCAGATGTGACTTAGCAACTAAACGACAACATTTAGAAGACTTAGACCTTTATCTTTTATAATCTATGTCACACTTCCCTTTATGTTATCTCAGAGAGGAAGTTCATCTTGAGAAGAGCAGTGAAGATCTAGGTTTGAATCTGATTTTACTACCCACTAGCTAGGTGATTTGAGAACTACATGATCTCTTTATGGGACCCCTTGGATCTAAAAGTGAGGTTATTATAATGCTCACCTGAAGGTTTATTTTGGGGATTTAGTAAAGCAGTGTATATGAAAGTAATTTTTCAAAGATTTAAGTACTATATTCGTTTGTCTTTATTGAAATTATATATCTTTAAAATGACCAATAAGCTTCAATTTATTCAGAAAGGTCAGAGAACATGGAATTCTTATTATTTGAATATTCTGGATAATAGAGGTATTGTAAATATATTTGTAGTTAAAAGAATTACAATAAAATATCCTTAATGTCAAAGTGGTATTGAACATAATCCTTTGGATGAGAATTCAGATATTGCTGTATATCTCATGACCAGCACATAAACACTGGAAAAGGTTGTAGAAAAATACAGTAAGATAACCGACTCTAACTGATGTCCCAAACCATACACTTTTTTAGCAGTAGTTTATAAAACCCTTGTTACTTATTCTCTATCACTGAGTATAAAAAAAATATATGAATTGAGGAACTGATGTGGGATGTAGGAAAGTAGAATTATAGAATTCTCTTTTCATGAGAATTTTTGGGGAATAGAATTCAATAAGAATTATTTTATTTTGCACTATTCAGACAAAAAAAATGCACCAATTTTTTTCCATAATATGTCTAGAACCCAATCTTATGATTTTTTTTTTTTGCTTAGACAAGTTCTGCCATCACAAATCTTGGTAATTTAAGTAGTGATAGTGCTATTAAGAATTATAATCAAAATCGCTAACATTACACAGTAAATCTTTTTGAGTAATTTCTTCTCATTAGGTCATATTTTAATAATTTAACCTTCCTGAGTTTTAGTTAAGTTTTAATAATAGATGTTTAAACTAAAATATACATATATATGTATTTAGTTTTATTAATTAATCAAGACAAATGTCAATGACTATCTAAATAATAGAGATATGAGTCACTTTGAAAAAGAGTTATTATATGAAAAGATAAATACATTGGTGGTGCTGGTTTAGTCGCTAAGTCGTGTCTGTCTCTTGCAACCCCATGGACTGTAGCCTGCCAGGCTCCTCTGTTCATGGGATTCTCCAGGCAAGAATACTGGAGTTGGTTGCCATTTCCTTTTCCAGTGGATCTTCCCGACCCAGTAATTGAACCTAGATCTCCTGCATTGCAGGCAGATTCTTTACTAAATGAGCTACAAGGGAAGCCCAACTAAAATACATTAGGATTTTCTTTTTAAAATGCTGCTATTATGCTATTTTTATTTTCACAAAGTTCTGCTCATGTCCATAAAATTGGACCATTCCCAAAGATCACTCATCATCCTCGTATAATAATTGTCTGATGCATCCAATCTGGAGGACTGTGATAAAAAATGTGATCCAAGATGTTGATTTATAACATGTCTTACGAGCTCTTTAAAAAATGATAAGATTCTTGAATGATGCCAGGCCTTAGAATAAAACCGTCAAGAGAAGCTCAACTCCTTTTGGCCTTAACAGCCTTTGTTTAATTTTAGGACCAACTCTTACTCCTTTTTAAAAAATGTTTCATAACTATCTCATCGACATGAGGTCTGTAAGAAAATGATTTTCGTGCTCGCTTCGGCAGCACATATACTAGAAAATGATTTTCACTTTAAGGGCTAAGCTGTGACATTTGAAGGCAAGAGTTGTGAACGCCAGTTCAGTTCAGGGAGGTGCTATGGTTAAGGGCTAGCCCATTTTCACATGGAGTAAAATTATTCCAGTCTTGTTTTGTGGTATTTATATTGTAAATAATATATTCAAAGTCAGTGTAACTACCTGAGCCCACCAGCAAATGGTGTCAGCCTGCATTGTCTTAGATCCAGTGTTTAAACGTGAGAGGGAATATCTCTGGTTTGCTGAAAGTTTTCATTACAGTTCACTTTGCTGCTAACACAGCAGAATTTAAGCTACTAGATTCTTGGCGCAGTATTGTTTCCACATTCCTTTTTCTTTCTAGGATGCTCAGTTATTTCTTCACCTGAACTTTAATAGTCATTTGAGCTGAATGATCTAGAAACTTGCTCCTCAACATGTAGTCTGCAAATCAGCAGCATGAGCTCACCTATGAGCTTATTAGAAATTCATACTCTCAAGCCCACGCCAAATGCATTGAATTAGAATCTGCATTTAAAAGAATGTACTATTGGACCATACTTTTTTTTTTTTGACAGCACAATATTAACTTTATTGTATTGCATGTTTTCACAGTTTCCCCCTTCTAATGATAACGTGTAGAAAAATATTTTTTTTGGCTCAGTTTGAATATGCATTTTTTTCCCCTTTAGAGTTAGCAGCTTGAAAATTTTAACAAATAATATCCAGGGTGACTATCAATGAAGTGTTATTGAATCTAACAGCTGTGTGTGTGTGTTTTTCCAAAGTGATGTTTCCTAGGAGCATAAACACTACAGTTTTACACTCTTTGGTTATTCCTTTATCAACATTACTACCCAAAATAGCTTATCAGTTTCTGAATAAGAAAGAGATTATATGTTTCCTTTATTGATGGGAGGCACTTAGCATGAGAGACTAGTACGTGGAAATTTTCAGTTGCGTTGGAGTTTCAGTTAGAGCCTCACAGCAAAATTTGGTGATGCACGCACACATATTAGAAAAAATGTCAGCATATTTATGCAGAATTTTAGAGCTCAACCCTGCACCCTGGTGGTTCAGATGGTAAAGAATCTGCCTGCAATGCAAGAGATCCAAGTTCGATCCCTGTGTCAGGAAGATCCCCTAGAGAAGGAAAGGGCAATCCACTCCAGTATTCTTGCCTGGGAAATCCCATGGAAAGAGGGAGCTGGTGACTATAGTCTATGGGGTCAGACTCTAAAGAGTCAGACACAACTGAGCAACTCACTGTTTTCAGAGCCCAGTACCTTCCCTTCCCTTTTGGACCATACATTTGAGTAGCAAGGATCTAGATCTCTTTTACAGATCATGCACACATGTGTGCTGTTTGAAAAAAAAAATTATGAATTTTTTGATCATTGAATTAATAGAAGATAATGTAACACTGAAAATATTTCAATATGAAAATTCATAGGATAAAGATCACACATGAGAGCTAAATGCCAAACGTTATTTTTTCTTAGTCATCACGATTTCAGGATATTTTTCAATTTTCAGCTCCCATTGTTTTTCTCTGGAGAAGCTGATTCTTTTAGCACGTTTCTTTCTCTGGAAACAATAAGTGCACGTTATTGTCACATTTTTCCTTAAAGTGGTTTCAGACATTAGCTGCTTATAGTGATTTGTTCACTGTTCCTTTGGCTGTAGCCTCTCCGGGCAGATTTGGCAATTGTTTTAGGTCACTTTATCGGTGCTAATCTCACTCGTTGTCCTTCTATACCTTTCTGCTAGAATGACAGTTCCTGGTGAGTAGAGATTATTTTGTTTCCTACTGGGGTTCCCAGGTGGCACAGTGGTAAAGAAACCACCTGCCAATGTAGGAGGTGCAAGAGACGCAGCGGGGATCCCTGGGTTGGGAAGACCTCCTGGAATAGGAAATGGCAACCTGCTCCAGTATTCTTGCCTGGAAAATTCCTTGGACAATGGAGCCTAGCAGGCTACCATCCATGGGGTCACAAAGACTCGAACATGAACGCGATTGAGCGACGAAGCACGCATATACACAGTGTATCTCCAGTACCTAACAATGAGTGGTACAGAGTTATCCGTCACTATCTGACCGACTGCAGTGGTGGAGACCATAGGGTTTGAAAAAGAGCGCAGTGATTTAGATGGACATAGGTCAGCATGCCCATGGGGAACTGGGGTCTCTGGCTCTCTAATCTGATTCTGGGGTCCCTGCTCTTATTCCCCTCCACCTATGTGTTCATACCTGGTGAATCTCCCCCGTGTTTTGGACACTGTAGTGGAGCTGGGGTGTGCCTCCCAGTGTTGCCGCCCCTCAGCGCTGGGGGCTGCTGATGGCTAACAGTCGGGTCCCTCCTTCAGCCTGGCCTTGTGCTAAAGGTAGCCTCCTCGCCCAGGGTTCTGCCTGTCTTCCTGGGGGGCAGCACACATCCAATGCCTTGCTGGCATGGGGGTGTAAAGGCCCGATCCCCGGGCCTCAATTTGGCACAGCTCTGAAAAGCCATCCCAGTTCCGAAGCCCTCCGTGGGGCTGACTCGCTGAGGTCTCTGTTGCAGCTGCATTGGAGTTGATCTTCCTCTGCCCAGTCGTGCTCCCCTTATGTCTCATAGGTTGTGCCTGCAAGCACGTAGATCTCTGCCTCAGAGTCAGCAAAAACAAATGCTTTCACTGAGCCTCTATAACCAGGCTCTACAGTCAGCGAACTGCTGAATCTAGACTGAAGCCTGCCTCAGTCGAATGCTCTTTCAGTTCCAGCGTTCTGACTCACTCCGAGGCAGTGGTTCTCAATGGCAGTGATTTTATTCCCTAGGAGACATTTGGCAATGGCTGGACATGGCGATCCCATGGACTGCAGCATGCCAGGCCTCCCTGTCCATCACCATCTCCCGGAGCTTACCCAAACTCATGTCCATCGAGTCAGTGATGCCATCCAACCATCTCATCCTCTGTCATCCCCTTCTCCTCCCGCCTTCAATCTTTCCCAGCATCAGGGTCTTTTCCAATGAGTCAGTTCTTTGCATCAGGTGACCAAAGGATTGGAGATTCAGCTTCAGCATCAGTCCTTCCAATGAATATTCAGTACTGGTTTCCTTTAGCACTGACTGGTTGGATCTCCTCACAGTCCAAGAGACTCTCAAGAGTCTTCTCCAACACCACAGTTCAAAAGCACCAGTTCTGTGGAGGGTTATAGAAATGCCACTCGAAGTCAATATTTCCGCACCTTTGCTCCCTGCATTTGTGTGTTGGGGGGGGGGGGGGCAGGGCCTGCTCTGTACCCCCAAGGCTGGCAGCAGTTCTGATCATCAAGCCTGAGGAGAAACACGTTTAAATACAACGCTCCTGTTGTCCTGGGTCTTATGACTACTTGTCCTAGATTTTCTGTTTTTCTTGGGATGGAAATAGTGTATCCTTCCTCTTGCTTGTGTCTTAAGTGATACTAAAAGGAAATATGAACCCAGGAATTCCATATCAAGACCCTGGAGTCTAGGTTTCCTTTTTTTTTTTTCTTGACAGTCTTATGTGTTAGATGGGCACTTGTATTCATTAGCACAAAGCTTGAGAAGATTATTAAGCAAATGAAAAAGTCAACACAAAAGATTCATGTGACAGGATGTATGATGCAGTGGCTAAGCTTATAGGGTACTTCGGATTTTCAAATGGGAACACTTTTGGATTTCCCTTGTGATCCAGTGGTTAAGGCTCCGTACTCACAATTCAGGAGTTTCAAGTTTGATTGATCCCTGGTCAAAGAACTAAGATGCTACATGTGGAGTGGCAAAAAAAAAACCAAAACAAATGAGAACACCGTCCTCTAATAGTTAATTTAATGAACTCTGGTGCTGGAAAGCCGCATGCAAGAGGACATAGTTTGCACAGTCCTTCAAGGAAGTGGGTAGATGATGACTGGGAAGAAGGGCAATGGGTGGAAGGGTCACCGGGTGGCTCAAAAGGGAAAATGCAGGCTCTTCTCCTCACCATTCAAATATTGTAAAATTTCAGGACATTGGGATTAATTGCAGAAGATGAACTGGAGAATAATCTGTTTCCTATTAGTGGGATTTAAAAAGTATTTTCTCTGCTTCAGTTACTGCACCTGGGCACTATGCAGACCAAAATAGATTCAAGTTGTATTGAGTTTCTTAAACTGAAAAAAGCCAGAGACTGTCACTCTGTCCAGAGCTGATCCCGTGCTGGCGGTGAGGGTTTGCAGGCCTTCCTGCTAACTCCAGGACCTGGGCTTCTGTGTCCAACAAAACTCAGGAGTCCCCTGGGCCTCGAGTGTGGAAACTGCTTGGTCTCCCAACCGGTTCTGATTGAAGGATCAAGACAGCTTTGGAAAATCCTCCAAAAAAGACCGTGTGAGGCCATCTGGATGTCAACTGCCTGCCGTCTGTCCCTTTTCTGCTGTCAGCCTGTGACTCGGTTACTGTCCGAAACAGGCTGCGCTCATGCTTGAGACTAAGACCCATTCAAATCATGTGTAGCTTGTGTCTTCAATTTTGTGGGAAATTTTATGGCTTAATTTCTTTCTACATTTTTTGAGATCTATTGTTAAAATAGGTGAGGGGGGAAAATCTAGTATTTGAAGCAGCATTGCTTTAACTATCTTTTGCTTTAACTAGCTCTTAATTCAAAAATTAATGTCATCCAAGTAGGAACACTTAAACACAGCTGTTGGGAAAGTAAATTCACAAAACTCCTTCCTGGGGGTAAATTTTTGTATACCCTTTGATCCATATATCCTTTTAGGGAATTTATCTTAAGGAAATAATTGTAGATGTGGTTAAAGATCTAGCTACAGATATGTTTATTATAGTATCAACTGTAATAATGATTAATTACAAACAACCATCAAATGGGTTGTTTGATGCTGTCTTAATGGAAATAATTTCACGTCTATTATGATTGCAACTATACTTTGAATATCAAATAAATGCTCTTCTAGAAAACTCTGAGTCATTGTCTACATCTTTTAGAATCTTCTCTTGACTCTGAATAGCTTTAAGTTTCTTATACATCTTGTGCTTGAAGAACAGGTGACAAAGTTTTTCTTCTAGTAGCTGTATTATTTGAATTGCAAGAGTATCATACTCTTCCATCCCCTTTGACAAAATTTTACTTATAAGGAAGTTGCTTTTTTTTCTTTTTTAAAATTTATTTGTTTTTAATCAAAGGATAATTGCTTTACAGGATTGTGTTGGTTTCTACCAAACGTCAACTTGAATCAGCCATAGGTTTACCCATGTTCCTTCCCTCTTGAACATCCTTCCCACCTCCCTCCCCATTCCACCCCTCTCGGTTGTTACTGAGCCCCAGGTTGAGTTCACTGAGTCCTACAGCCAAGGAAGTTGCTTTTTTTTCCCTCTTTTTTTGAGTTAAAAAATTCTGGAGTGGTATGGCCAGAGGTACAGAATCCTCTTACAAGTTATTGTCAGTCTTGTATTAGGAGCCAAAGATTTGATGCTTGTATAGATGACACTTTTTCAAAGCCAGTGTTTCCCCACTTCTAAGCAGAAATACTGGTAAACTGCTGGGAGGCCAGCAAGACCCAGTGGCTGAAGATTCAATTCACATAATGCTTGCTCTGGATGCAGAGCCAAAACATTACCCTGCTCTGGCTGGGCTCAGACAGAACTGGCTGCTGCTGTTGTGTTCAGAGCATCTGATGAATTCACAAAAACTTTGTGTGGAAAGGCTTTCTTTTGAGGCCCATGAGTACCTGGAAGAATTAATAAAGCGTGGCAACCACGGGCCCTTATTCTGTCTGTTTTTACCATGTTTTCCACATTGCCATGGGCATCCTTGGTCCTTCATAAACTTCCTTCTGGGCTTGTCCCTGAGTGCTCACATTCACAGTTCTCTTTGCAGGCTGCTTGGTCTTTTCTACACTTTAGGAAAAGCTGTCAGTCTTTCTAAATACTGACTCTTGTATTACAGGGCACTGGTTGTTGATGCAGAGCGTAGTGAATCTGGAGTTTTTTGACATGTTTCTGGTCAAATTGCAGTGAATCATTTCTCTAATATTTTGTAATGCAGAGTATAATACTTTTTTGTAATGGAAAAAAGAAATCTCAAAGTGTTACGAAGGTGTCATAGGTAATATTTGAGTGTCAGGGCTGGCTGGAGGTGTGAGCCAAGTGGGGGAGTGCTAATGATAAAGAGGATGTCGCTGGCTCCTGATATAAATGGTGTACCTTCATTGTGAGCTCACGGACAAGGCAGTGAGACTTCCTTGCTGGTTAACTTTGAAGGGTGACTTTCTTAGGAGAGCACATGGCATGGATGTCCTTCTGATTTGTGACACAAAGTGCCTCTTCATTGGACTTCTTGGTCTCATATGAACATGTTTTCTTAAAGGTTAGGTTTTAGGCTTCAAAACTCTATGGAGAAGGAAATGGTAACCTTGCCTAGAAAATCCCATGGACAGAGGAGCCTGGTGGGCTACAATCCACAGCGTCAAAAAAGCGTAGAACATGACTTAGCAACTAAATATTAACAACAACAACAAAACTCTGTAGTTTGGTTTAAGAAGTTCTTTGCTTTACCATATATGAAAAAGATTCATCACAACACTGCTATATTTTACCCAGATATTAAAAAAATAATTTATCCGTAAGTGGAATAGTTTCTTCAGGTGGGGTTGGGGAATAGTGGGAAGGATCTCAGCAGGTCTGTAGTCTGTACTTGGCTTTGCTCTAAAATATTCCATCTTTGCTCAGATTATGTATTTTTGCATTCTAATGGAGCTATAAAACCATGCCATGGGCTTGATCTGTATAACTGTTATGTCAGGTGGGATAAATGTTTATATAATAATATTGATTCACTCATTCTGCCCATTCATTGTGGGCTGGTTAACGTGATCTGCAGCCATTCACTTTGCTTTACTTTCAGATGTAGTTTATTGTAAGCAAAACAAAAGGCTGGCTCTTAACTACACCTGCATATAGTATCACCAGGAAAATATTTATGGTTCAAATAATCTTGTTTAGGCCTAAAGGAACTGTGGTTTAATCAACAAGCAAGATAGAGCAGCATAGGAAACGATCTCATTAGCCCTAACCCAACCCTAGCCCTAACCCACAGGATATGTGGGCCAGGTGCCCCCCTTGTAACTTTCATGGCCCCAGAAAGGGAAAGGTGATTTTGAATCCTTATTCAGGATGAGGTTTGAGGTAAGGATCCACATGGACTTTGCTGTTTTCTTCAGCACATGCAAAACCACACGTGGAAAAGGGAGGTAGGGTTTTTGCTTTAAAAACACACATTTCTTTTTTTTTTTTTTCCTGAAAATTTTATTGCTTTGGCTCCTTGCCACTTTTATTTATCCTTGTGATTTGACCTGTTATTTTTGTTGTTGTTGAAGTACAGTTGATTTACAATATTATATTAGTTTCAGGTGTACAACATAATGATTCAGTATTTTTATAGATTATACTCCATTTAAAGTTGTTATAAAATATTGGCTGTATATTCTTGTAGTTCATTTATTTTATCCATGGTAGTTTGTATCTCTTAATCCCATACTCTTATCTTACCTCTCTGCCCTCCTCTCTTCCCACTTGTAACCACTAGTCTGTTCCCTGTATGTGAAAATCTATTTTTATTTTGTTATATTAATTCATTTATTTTTTTTGAAAACACAAACATTTCTTGATAATTGTCTATAAGTTGAAGCTTTGTAAATCAAATCAAAATAGTTTAAGAGCAGAAAAGACAGAGTGAGGCATACTTAGGTTAAATCATGTGCTCCTAGGCCTCAAAGTAAAACCCAGGGACACTTCCTTCCAAGGTACATGTTCCTTTAACCACACAGTATTGCTTCTATTATCTGTGATAATTTAAGAGAGGTTAAAACCCGTGAACTTCCAGATGTTCAAGCTGGATTTAGAAAAGGCAGAGGAACCAGAGATCAAATTGCCGATATCCGTTGGATCATCAAAAAAGCAAGAGAGTTCCAGAAAAACATCTACTTCTGTTTTATTGACTATGCCAAAGCCTTTGACTGTGTGGATCACAACAAACTGGAAAATTCTGAAAGAGATGGGAATACCAGACCACCTGACCTGTCTCTTGGGAGATCTGTATGCAGGTCAAGAAGCAACAGTTAGAACTGGACATGGAATAACAGACTGGTTTCAAACTGGGAAAGGAGTATGTGAAGGCTGTATATTGTCACGCTGCTTATTTAACTTATATACAGAGTACATCATTCAAAATGCCAGGCTGGATGAAGCCCGAGCTGGAATCAAAATTGCCAGGAGAAATATCAATAACCTCAGATACGCAGATGTTACCACCCTTATGGCAGAAAGCGAAGAACTAAAGAGCCTCTTGATGAAAGTGAAAGAGGAGAGTGAAAAAGCTGGCATAAAACTCATCATTCAGAAAACTAAGATCATGGCATCTGATTCCATCACTTCATGGCAAAAGATGGAGAAACGATGGAAACAGTGAGAGACTATTTTTGGGGGCTTCAAAATCACTGCAAATGGTGATTGCAGCCATGAAATTAATAGATGCTTGCTCCTTGAAAGAAAAGCTATGACCAACCTAGACAGCATATTAAAAAGAGACATTACTTTGCTGACAAAGGTCCATCTAGTCAAAGCTATGGTTTTTCTAGTACTCGTGTATGGGTGAGAATTGGAATGTAAAGAAAGCTGAGCACCAAAGAATTGATGCTTTTGAACTGTGGTGTTGGAGAAGACTCTTGAGAATCCCTTGGACTGCAAGGAGAGCAAACCAGTCAGTCCTAAAAGTAATCAGTCCTGAATATTCATTGGAAGGACTGATGCTGAAGCTGAAACTCCAGTACTTTGGCCACCTGATGTGAAGAACTGACTCATTGGAAAATAACCTGATGCTGGAAAAGACTGAAGATGGGAGGAGAAGGGGATGACAGAGGATGAGATGGTCAAATGGCATCACTGACTCGATGGACATGAGTCTGAGCAAGCTCTGGGAATTGGTGATGGACGGGGAAGCCTGGCTTGCTGGAGTCCATGGGTTTGCAAAGAGTCGGACACAACTGAGTGACTGAACTGAACTGAAAAAGCACTGTCTTATAAATTGCTTTATTTTAGTTCTCACAGATGAATCCAAAAGTTAGTATGTTGAAAAAATAAAGAATCATGTTAAGAAACCTTCCTAATATTTTATTTCATTTATTCAAGAAACTTATATTGAACACCTAGTATGTGCTGGGCCTTTTGACATGCATTGGGAATACAATATCTAAAAAGAATCAACCCCTGCCTCAAAGGGAAGGCAGGGATATAAGTGAGTGCTCAGAGTGCAGGGTGATAAAATATAGGTTGGAAATTGTGCTCGTAGGATGCTGTGGGAACACTGAAGAGCAGTGGGGATTTGTGAAAGGTTAAGCAGTGAGGCCTTCCCAGAAGAGTTGGTACTTACATCGAGTTTTGAAGGATGAGGAGGGGTTGCTCAGATGAAGGAGGGGAGGAAGCCTAGGAAACAGAAGGAATATGCATGTGAAGGCCAATGTGATGATCTTTGAGGATTGTCCATCACTCAGTATGTCCCGAGCTTAGTGGGTAAGGAGATGTGTTAGTGGGGGCAGGAATGGTGGCAAGTGATGAAACTAGGTAGATGAGAAGTACGCAGTTCATAATGGAGCACACCAGTGTACTCCTTTGAGAACTTAGGAGTTTGCCATCATCCTGAAAGGTGGCAAATTATATTATGTAGATGGGCAACAAGGTCAGATTTGAGTTTGGGAGTGTTCACCATGAGCCCAAGGTGGGGAATGGTGTGAAAGAGACTAGGAGCAGATATAGGAGTGATCCAGATGAGAGAAGGAAACAGCCTGAACCCAGGCAGGCTGGCGAAGAATGGAACGGGATATTAGAGAAGTAGAATCTGCAGGCATGGTAGATTGAATGCGGACTGGGGTTATGTCTCTGCTGCACAACCTAGCTTTGAGCTTGTCTCAGAGCCAAGGAGAGAGAGCAGTGGCTATTTTTAGAATGAATGGATTTTGTTTGTTTCTCTATCTTAGCAAGTCAGAAAAACAAGTAGAATCCATTCCTTCTAAAAACTCAAAACCCCAAGAGGAATACCAGAACTTTCTGAACCCCAAAGAAGAAGATCCTTTATAAACTTTTGATTTGGAGGTGGACTTTATGAGTAGAGGTTAATGAAAATTCTGGACTTGGAGGCAGGAAGTCCCAGCAGAGACTCTGCCACTAGTGGCCCTGTGGCCCTGGGCAATTACTGACCCTCACTGAGCCCAGGATCTCTCACCTGTAAATCAGTTCAGAAGCTGGCCTCATAAGGATTTTGTGAGTACTCAGTGACATAATATCTGTAACTTACTGAACACAGTTTCCTGTCTTTCCTGAATCTACTTTTTCACTTCGGCTTTCATCCTCTTCCATCCTTTGCCCTTAATTAGAACAAAACATTGAACATCAGTCAAATAATAATTTTATGCAGAGAAAGAACTCCTTTTCCTCGATTTATTTAAGGATCTGGCTTTGAATGTGATTTGGAAAGAGTCCTTGCCTCATGGTATGAGGCTTGGGCTATTGTCTGTGGCCTGCATTAACAGTAATGAGGAATGATTATGTATTTGTTTTCAACAGATCACTTTGGATTTCTTCAAGGGATATTTGTATCATCTCTGATTCACAATGAGTGATGTTGCCAAATGCAAAAGAGTTGGGTTTTTTTCCTAGTGTAGTTACTGTTTTGGTTGGTAAACAGTGCAACCTCCTTACCCACCCTCTTTTTTGATCATAGCCAATGATTGCATAACATTTGTAGATTAAATCTTCCTTTGGACAGCTGATTAAGATGCATGGCTCTAGAGGAGTCCTCCCAGAAGCCTAAGACTCTAAGGGAATTCAAGAAGACTGTTCTTCCTGCTTTGCTCCAGTGAGGCCTATATTTAAATTAAAGAGATCCGTAAGTCCTTCTATTTTTAAGAAGTAGAAGGCTATGTCCACTTTTTCCTTAACACTCAATTCAAAGAGAAATTGTTTTGAATAACTGAACAGATCTTTTGAATTAATAAAAATAGTAGTGCATGGCTTGCATTTCCATGAATAGCGTGTTTCTAGAGTGAAGCTGTCTTAACAACTCGGTCTTTGGGAAGTCAAATGATAGGAAAAACATTTGGATTTGAAAGCATGAGGATCTAGTTTTGCTGTTTATTGTGTCTACTGATGGGAGTAGTAATGTGTGTCTAGTCATGGGAGATTGCTCCCTGCTTGGATATTTTGTAGTTTTGATTTGTGGGGTCATTTTCAGAGCACTGTATCTGTGGGATTGTGTGGGGTCTGGCTAAGGCTTTTTCTATGTAGAGAAGTATTATGTTTACTAAGGGCGTCTGAGGTGGTGCAGTGGTAAAGAATCCACCTGCCAATGCAGGAGATGTGGGTTTGATCCCTGGGTCAAGAAGAGCCCCTGGAGGAGGAAATGTGCAACTCACTCCAGTATTCTTGCCTGGGAAAGCCCATGGGCAGAGGAGCCTGGCGGGCTACAGTCCATGGGGTCTCAAAGAGTCGGACACAACTGTGTGACTGAGTGTGCAAGCATGTTATATTTACTGCTGACTGGTGCTCCAGGCTATTTCTGACCTGAGACCAATCTCTTATTCCAGGGATTCCTAGACTCACGCTAGTGTGGATTTGGTTTAAAAACCCAAATGAAAATCAGTTCCCAATAATTCTCGGGGAGACGTTTCCTTTTTTCATTCCCCACCTGGAACTCACACTGAAACAACCATCCTTACTTTCTCACTGTGGGTAGACTTTGTTTCTGGTTCATCCTTTCATTGTAGTCTTGTGAAGTTCTCAGCTTCACATGGTGTTCTGTCCTTCTTCCACCTCACTCTGGGCTCCAAGATCAAACTCTGACCCTCTGTGGTCATTAAAATCCAAACTCCTGGGTACGTCCTCATCCCTGTGGGCTGCCTCAGCAGCAGTACATGCTTCCTACTCAGTGTCCTCTTTCCTCCCGGCCTCTGGACAGATCCTGTTCTCTCCCTGAGCTCAACCAAGCTTGTAAAATGTTTATTATGTTTTATCCAACATTTCTAGGTTTTTTATGCTGGGAAAGTTTTCTGGTTGTCAGCTTGAATAAATGGAGGTTGAAGTTTGAAGATTTGGCTTAAATTTCCAGTCCTGCTAATTGATTCTCTAGCTTTGTAGGACTGATTCCACTTCTCTGAATTTCACTTTCCTCCTTGTAAAGGGCGAGGAGCATGATAACCTCACGGGCACTCCACATACAGAGAAACTTCAGAAGAAAGCAAGCTCACATTGGGAAAATGGCCTGTAGTGCATGCCGTGGGTTCCCTGCCCAGGTCCCTCTCTGGGCTGATGTCCCTGGTCCCCAGCTTCTGTGAGTGTAGGCTGCTAAGGGTTGCAGCTGCTGCTTCTCTGGAGGATTGCATTTGAATTCCTATCTCAGACTCTGCTTCTAGGGAACTTAACCTGTCATTGTCATAGTGTGCGTTCTTTTTTAAAAAAGCAATTAAAATTTTTTAGTGTTGAGATAGGGTTTAATCAACTTGTGAATCAAGAATGAGCCACTGTCATATTTTTGAAATTATCTATTTTTTTACCATCTTAATTTTTTCACTTATGAGCATACAGTGTACATATGACTTTATTTGAGGTTTTGGTGGGTCTGGGCATAAAAATATGGGTGCCTGTGTGCGTGCTCCATTGTGTCCGACTCTCTGCGACCCCACGGGCTGTAGCCCGCCAGGCTCCTCTGTCCATGGGATTCTCCAGGCAAGAATACTGGAATGGCTTGCCATGCCCTCTTCCAGGGGATCTCCCTGACACAAAGATCAAACCCTTGTCTCCTGCGTCTCCTGCATTGCAGGCAGATTCTTTACCACTGAGCCACCTGGGAAACCCAAAAGTATGGATGTGAAAGATCATCTGGACCAACCCAATTCTAAATTGAGGACTAAGGGCTTTAGAGATCATGTTAATTTCACATTTTAAGACACATATTAATTTCTTTTCTCTCTCTTTCTAACTCTATCTCTGTTATTTACATATTAATGAGAATTTTATAGACACTCTTTTGACTCTGAGCTATGATCAAATTTGAAAGTGTATTGAAGGTCAGGGTGGGAGAGAGTGCTGACGTGTTGTCCCAGATTCATTGCTTGGAAAGTAGCCAGAAATTCCAAGAGATCAAAATCTATTCAGGAGTGAATGGATTTCTCTACTCAAATAAGCAAGAAGAATATTAGAGCTGAAATTGTGAAAGGAATCATCAAGTTCTGAGCAACTTAGTGGACTTTGAAGGAGGTTGTTTCAAACCTTTGCCAGGACAGATTGTGATTCAATATCTCCGCTTCATTCATCTCATCTATTTCTTGCTAATCTTTTTGTAAGGATTAAACACTCCTGTTCCACTGCCTGCTACACGGCTCTCAATAAATGGTAATTCCTTTTTATTATTGATGATCCTGATAGTGTGAAAAGTTTCATTACCATTGTCATTTCTATCATTAGAGCCTGTCTTCACAATAATTTGTACTGTATCATCTGGAGCTCTGATTTTTGAAATCTGCAGAATAAGGGGATGTTGTTGCAATTGCTGGCTTTTCTGATAATAGGATTTTAAGCCAAGGAAGTCTGGTACTTTATAGATTCATGGGCAAGAATAATTCTCCCTCCCATCCCATCCTCTCCCTTCTTAATCCATTTTCCTCCTAGAAAGGGAAGAATGACATCAAATTGAATGCAGAATCCTGGCTCCTAATTCTTATCATTACAGTGATGTTGAGGTACTGTAGTTATTCTTCTCCATATATTGGCCAGAGTTCAGTTCATGTTTGAAAATCATCTCTAACAAAATTTATACACATTCTTGTGGATTTTACATCCTAAATACTTCTGAGAGTGTTATGACTTCTGCCCAACTCTATTACTGACATCATCATATAAACCACAATATTCTTTCCCCCAGGCTGCTGTCTAGTCTTCTAACTATTTTACTATATCCATTCAGATTCCACGCCAAATGTTCTCCACTCTGCTGCCAGAGTTAATTTTTCACAATGTAAATCAGTTAAAGCCTCCCATCCCCCATGGCTTCCCCAGCCTGCCAGTACCCCTCTGTGGCTTCCTAGGACTCTTCGAGGTCCTTCAACACAGAAGGAGGGGCCCTGGCAAGACCAGCTCTGCCTGCCTCTCCTGCTTCTACATCACTCCTTACTTTGATGTCCTGACTCTGGCCAACTGGTCTTCTTGATTTTGCCCTGCTCATCCTCCCACAGAGCTTTTGCAGTTGTGGTACCTAGGGCAGGAAGTTCCCATTACACTACTTAACCCTGCCTTATTCTTC
This sequence comes from Cervus elaphus, assembly GCF_910594005.1. Classification (NCBI taxonomy): domain Eukaryota; kingdom Metazoa; phylum Chordata; class Mammalia; order Artiodactyla; family Cervidae; genus Cervus; species Cervus elaphus. Next base: position 32,183,957 of record NC_057840.1, read on the forward strand.
AGATCCCAGGAGAGCCTTCCCTAAATCCTTGTCTGGATCAAGTTACCCTATAAACTGCTTTCCTTGCTCCTCCTCATCTCCCCTACTTTATTAGATGCTCCATAAGGCCAGAGAAGATGTCTGGCTTTGGTCTTCAGTGTATCTTTGGGGCCTACAATGGCTTGGCACATAAGATTTAATAAATATTTGTTGAATGAATAAACTAAAGGAAATGAGGGAAACTCAGAGAATAAGTACCAGGGGAACTGGCCCGCTCTTGGGCACTCCTCCTGCAGCTCTAGAGATGACTTCTGTGAATCTCTGAATCACCCTCACATCAGGAGGGGCAGATGGAGTGCTCATACGGAGTTTTGCAAGTAATCATGCAGAGATGGAGGGACTGGAAGTTCTCCTTCTTCTCATGTGGAGGAAATACAATTTGATTGTGCTTATAAATCCTTCCCTGAAAGATCATCCCTTCTCAGTGTTCCCTCTTGACCACTTAGCTCTGTGTTCAGTACAGTTGAAATGGTATGTGAGTTCATATTATTTTGAAACCTGCGCTCAGGCTCATAAAACAGATATTTGGTAGGAAATATGTGAAACTGAGTTCTTATGTGTTTTTCAGTATGCTACTTATACATATCCGTGATTCATAAAATGAAACATTTTTTTGAATATCTGTAGAATGAGAATATACTTGCAAATATATGAAATTCTAATTTTTAAATATAGAATTTTTCCAGTGTTGTCTCTGTGTGTGTGTGTCTGTATTCATTTTGGGGAATTCTACATGACTAGAATTCTCCATTAGAGACTAGGTGTAAACATGTGCACAAAATGGCCATCTTATGTAGCCAAGGGCTTCAAATTGTTCTCCTAAATATTTATTTCCTATTTCACTTTTGAAGGACTTTCTTCAATATCCCAAAGTAGTCATGTAATTCGACTGTTTATGTAAATGTCTTCAAGGGATTCTGCAGAAGAGTTATCTCACTGTTATGTTGTTGAGAAATGTTCATAAATCATGTAAATTGGAAAAGAATAGGAAATGAATAATCTGCCTGCAGATTTGATTCCATGATTAGCCATCCAAGGTCAACTGGAAAAAGCCCGAGATACTGGAAAATTAGTGAAGGTTTTTTGTTTTGTTTTTCTTCTAAAAGGTAGGTAGAAAAGACATGAGAAAAGTGGGAGAAATGAGTCTCTTAAAAACCCAGTGTCCTCAAAGTCATTTGTAAGTGAAAGTAACAATAAAACAGTAGGGATTTCTAGAATAAGTTTTCCAGAAAAGGGAGTACATCTCTTTTTCAGGGCTATTCACATTTAGAGAGGACATTGAAAGTTGATGTAATTTTCCAACACCATTCCAGAATTCAGGCTTTATAGTTTCATTTTGTTAAATGTTTCATTTTCTTAAAATCAGTTGACACTTCAGAAATTTTAATTTTACCCTGGTTGTATCCTGAGAAGTAGTGGCTATCCAGAAGACTCCAATTATGAAGGTTGTTAGTACACATGTTTTATATCTTCAAATCATTTTTACATTCTTATCTCTACAAGAAGACTTTATGGAACCAATGAATGGAGATGCAACTGGAGGATTCTCTGTTAGGTCCTCTGAGCAACTATTGTTTTGTTTCTTCTTCTTCTCTTTACAGATGCACTAGAGTTTGTTCAAGTCTATAGGAGCCAGGAACTGTTTTCTAGCTGGCCTACAAACACATTTTGAGAAATCAAAGGGCCAGGGTTTTTCTCTCATCACTGTTGACAGTGCAATTGCTGCTTTGTTTGAAAGCAGTGATACTTCACTGCTTATAATCTGAACCAAGTTTATCCAGATTGAATTTTGAGAAGAATCTTGAATTTGGTTAACCTTTTTGGTATTGTAGGCTCATCCTTCATCAGGCTAATTTTTAAAAATTGAGATATGATTGGCGTGTAACATTAAAATAGTTGTAGGAGTACAACATAATGATTCAATGTTTGTATATATTATGAAAGTCTAGTCAACACCCCTACCATGCATAGTTACAAATATTTTTTTCTTCTGATTTTTTAGTTTTTTTAAGGTCTCCTCTCTTAACAAGGGGACTTCCCAGGTGGCTCAGTAGAAAAGAATCAACCTGCAATGCAGGAGATGGGAGTTCGATCTCTGGTTGGGAAGAGCCCCCAAAGAAGGAAATGACAACCCACTCCAGTATTCTTGCTGGAGAGTCCCATGGACAGAGGAGCCTGGCAGACTGCAGTCCATGGGGTCACGAAGAGTGAGACCAGACTTAGTGACTAAACAACAACAATAACAATAACAACAACTCTTCACTAGGCTCATCTTTAGGCATTTACCCAGTGATTATATAATTTTAAAAGCTATTTCTGTCCAAGCTTGTTCTTAAAATTACAAAGGAAAAGAACTTAATTTCTCAATATCTCTAATTCATTTCCTTTTTCCTTTGTTGATCTCCACATATTGAAAATTGAGCAGTATTAGAGTTTTGAGGGTGGGAAGGAGAGGAGCAATTGGAAGTCTTCCAAAACGAGAAAGAGTTACTTTGGCTAAGTCTGGAAAACTCCTCTCTTGTGGGTCTGGTCAGGACCTTCACCAGCTGCTGAGAGTGGGTGATGGCTAATGTGTGGGTGCCCGTGACTCTGCAGGTGGCTGGAAGAAATGTCGAATGGACGTTTACCTGCGCAGGAAATACTAGCTTCCTTCTCTTTTCTAGAGGTAAGCAGGTCAGGAGTGGGATGACAGGGCTGGACCAGAGAGATGGATCCGTGCCCAGGGGAACTCAGGGTAAGATATTATATGAGATGTTTACAGATGTAGCTGTAGATTTCTTTAGCTTGAGTGTTTGGGTGGGTTGGGCACAAAGAAGCCATATTTTCATATTGAGAAATAGTGATAGGGTGGCCTGAAACCACAATGTGACCTGTGTTGTATGTCTATAAGAGATCACGGGGCACTCTGGATGCTTGTTGTAACAGGAGAAACGCCGGGTGTGGATGTCAATGTCACACTTTTAAAGATGGGAGGCAGGAATGTGATTAGGCCCTCTGAACCCACTTTTCTGGCTGAGAAGAAACCAGCCAGCAAAGAGGAGCAAGATGCTGCTTGAATTCAGAGCACCATGCTACGGGGCCTGGGAGATGAATACTTCCTCGTGAGCAGCAGGAGTTGGTGGGGAAGCCTGGATGGCAGGCTGAGCTGGGCTGGCACGAGGTCCAAGCCATCAAGGCCAGGACGGGGAATTCCAAAGATCAGGCACCTTGTTCTGGAGGGGGCTGGAGTTCCCGCGGATGTTCTAGGGAGATTAGTATAAGTAGCATTCGTGCTTGAATCCCAAGTGCCAGCTCACAGGGTGTTGTGGGCAGGCCTTGAGGGAACCAAGGCTCTGCGAGTGGGCAGGTCTCCTTGGGGACCCTAAGCCTTCTTACCCTTTCACTCACGTGCTTTGGGGAAGTGTGAGCAACAGGGACTCTCCTCTTCCACCCTCGTGGGCCAATGTCGTGCTGTCTTTTCTTTGTTGTCTGTTCTGTTCCCACGCAGGATCCCCAAGGGGAGATGGCTTTTGCTCAGTTCCAGTGAGAGGAGAGACTTTCCACCCCTCCCCTTCCTCCAGGCAGCTCTCCTTACCTGGGATGGTGATGGGAAGGGCAGGAGGGTTTCCTGCCCCTTTCCTGCTGGCAGCCTGCTTTCACCTCCCCTCACAGGAGGGTTGGGTCTGCAGTGTGGGCAGGTTCTTGCCCCTCCACAGCAGCAGATGACTTTTGCTTGTTCCTAGTCAAGGGAAGAACTGACTCATTTGAAAAGACCCTGATACTGGAAAGATTGAGGGCGGGAGGAGAAGGGGACGACAGAGGATGAGATGGTTGGATGGCATCACCAACTCGATGGACATGAGTTTGAGTAAACTCCGGGAGTTGGTGATGGACAGGGAGGCCTGGAGTGCTGCGGTTCATGGGGTCGCAATGAGTCATACACGACTGAGCAACTGAACTGAACTGAACTGAGACAAGGGTTGGGACGCCAACAGATTTTGTGCTTGTGTTATGGATGGAATGTTTGTATCCCTGCATGCCCTCCCCCCCACAGATTCATATGTTGAAGCCCCAACCCCACTAGGATGACACTGAGGTGGGCCCTTTAGGAATTAATCAGGTTTAGATGAGATCATGAGGGTAGGGCCTCCATGATGAGACTAGTGTCCTTTTAAGAAGAAGGGGGACTTCCCTGGGGGCTCAGTGGTAAAGAATCCACCTACCATTGCAGGAGATGTGGGTTCAATCCTTGGGTCATGAAGAGCCCTTGGAGAAGGAAATGACAACCCACTCAAGTATTCTTGCCTGGAGAATTCCATGGACAGAGGAGCTTGGTGGGCTATACAGTCCATGGGGTCGCAAAGAGTCGGACACGACTTAGTGACTGAACCACAACAAAAGACATCAGAGTGCTTTCTTTCCAACCTGTGAGAACACAGCAAGATGGAGACCCGGAAGCAGACCCTCACCAAGAACTGGACCTGCTGGCTCCTTGCTTTTGGACTTTCCAGACTCTGAAAGTGTGAGAAGATTATGTCGGTTGTCTATGCCGCCCCATCTCTGGTATTCTTGAAAGCAGCGCAAGCTGACTGAGATGCAGCCCCTCATGGACAACTGCTCACCACCTTGTATTCATGTCAGGCCCATGGCATTCATGAGCTCCTCCACCTCCCCACTCCCCTTCTCAAAACTCAGCAACTCTGAGCACTAAGGGGGGGCTTCTCAGGTCATGGCTATCTCCCCAGAGTTGCTCATGGGCATTCAGTAGAGGCCTGTGGAAAAAGAGTTAGCAACTGGGGGCCAGACTCCACTTATACCTCTATAAGTCCAGGGGCCCCAAAATATCACCTCACGTACACAGAATTTGTTAAATCTTCGTTGTTTGCCTCTCACCTGCTTTTCTGGCTGCTGCCTCTTTCTCCCAGGTTTTCATCAAACGTGAGGCAGTTGATGTATCCCTTCTCCCCACAGAGGCATTGGCTACCCTTTGGGGCTCAATTCACCTAGTTGCCTTTGACCTCAACATTCTAATGGGCCCCAAGAATGATGCTTTCATGGGCTGTCTTTCTTTTTTCTTATTGTTAGGATGGGAGTGATAGACTCTTTCTTGCCACTGTCTATATCTCAGGTGGACATGGAACTGGGAAACAGTGTTTAGAAAGCAAAAGCTAAGACCTAGGCATGTTGAGGTCTACTGCAATAGCATTATTTCTAGAATGCCTTCCTTTCCTTGACTATCTTAGTCCAATAGAAGTTTCTTTTGCTCCCAAACTGTTTTCCCATTCATGTGGATATTCATTAGTGAGTCTCAGGATTGGGAGAGCCTATAAATGTCACTTTGTCCATCTTGCATTTTATGCTCAAACTCACATTCTGCCTGGAGAAGGAAATGGCACCCTACTCCAGTATTCTGGCCTGGAGAATCCCATGGACAGAGGAGCCTGGTGGGCTACAGTCTAGGGGGTCGCTAAGAGTCGGATACGACTGAGCGACTTCACTTTCACTTTCACTTTCATGCATTGGAGAAGGAAATGGCAACCCACTCCAGTATTCTTACCTGGAGAATCCCAGGGACGGAGGAGCCTGGTGGACTGCCGTCTATGGGGTTGCACAGAGTCGGACACGACTGAAGTGACTTAGCGGGAGCAGCAGCACATTCTGCCCTGTGGCATCTTTTCAATGGTTGTCTTGACCTTTTTTTTTTTTTTTTTTTTTTAAATCTTATATTGTTCAGCCCAGTATGTATATATGTCTCCCCGGGTGGCTCAGTGGTAAAGAATCTGCCTGCCAAGGCAGGACACGTGGCTTTGATCCCTGGGTCGGGAAGATCCCCTGGAGGAGAAAATAGCTACCTACTCCAGTATTCTTGCCTGGGAAATGTCACGACAGAGGAACTTGACGAGCTACAGTCTATGGGGCCACAGAGAGCTGGGCATGAATTAGCAACTGGGCAAACACCCCACACATTGTTCAGTGCAGTGTGTATCTATGTCTAACTTGAGCCCAGCTCTGTTATTATATGTCAGTTAGTGTCCACGACAATACCATGAACAGAAAATGTGCTATCAATTTGATTGGGAAGGAATGTTCTCTGCTGGAGGACAAGGGAGCAGACAGCAGAATGTATGTTTTTACCACACTTTTTAATGCATTGCCAGAGTCAATTTTAGGATGCAATTGAGTTAAATTAGTAGCTTGAAGAGAAAAGTCAGTAGCCAGAAGTAAACTGAACATTAAAACTTTTGAACTTTGACCATAATACTGAACTGACCATATTATTGAACTGACCATCTTGAGGTTAAAAGGTTAGAAAGAAAGCACACCAAATAGCAATGTATTTTTAGTCTGCTTAGAACTATAGCTGCTTTTGGAAATTTTTGGTAAGGTGTCATGTATCAGGATTAGAATAGAGGCCATAAATATGGTTCAAAAAATATCCTCGACATTTCATTATATGGTTTGCCGTTGGCTTTCGTGGAAGTGCATTATCTGAATTGATATAAATAGTGTTTAAGTTTGTCTTTTCATATGAGTAATAAGTATCATATGTAGAAATTTCCGTTTCTATTGCTTAAATAGATTGCCACAGTAGTTTGGTACATAGTTGCCATGCACATAATTACGGCATGGCTATTATTAGGAAAATTGTGTGGGTAAAATCAACCCTGCTATTTGGTTATGTCTGGACCTTACTGCCTATCTACTAAGCAATATGGGGTCAAAATAAATACCAGGCTAGTTCTGATGTTAGCCTTTCTGGCTAACTGGTTCAGCTGGTTCAAAGGTCTAGCCTTTCTGGTTCAACTGTTCTCTCTGCAGTCTTACAATACTACAAAACTACCATATGAGGTGTCCATGGGTTTGCAAAAGCATTGGATACAACTTAGCAACTGAAAAAAGAACAGTATAAGCATTACTGAGCTTTTTCAAGTTGTGTAAATGTACATTAGTTTATCAAAGACATTGCATTGATACAATTGCTGTATCAGTTATCTATTGCCACAATAATACTGTGAAACAAACAACCAGAAAAAGCTCACTGACATATAAAAAGATACATTATGAGTGCTATTGATCAGCTGGGCAGTTTTTCTGGTCTTGTGTTAAAAGACAGGGTGGTGGGTCAGCTGGAAGCTGGTTGGTCTGGGAGCACCTGGGACCACTGGGTTCACTTCTACAAGGACTTTCATCTTCCAGTTGTTCTTTTAGCAGTAGCAGGGTTGAGAATATAGAAGGGCAGAAGGCCATTTGAGGCTTAAGCTTAGAACCGGAGCACTGTTACTTCTGCCGTATTCTGTTGGCCAAAGCAAGCCACAAGTCAAGCCCAGGTTCAAAGCTCGGGAAAGGGACTCCACCTCTTTGTGTCACATAGAAAATACTATGCATGAGGGGATTGGTGAGAATTGGCACCAAACTGACAATTTGTCCTGGTCACTACTGCTGCTGCACATTTTCTAAAACTTTATGATATAAAACGTTATCTGATTCTGCTCACGATTTTGTGGTTCAGGCATTCAGGAAGGGCTTAGCTTGGGAGCTGTTATTTGGGAGTCATTATGGCTGGCTCTGAAGTCATCTAAAGAGATGCATCCTGGATGGCTCCCTCACATGGTGAGTGGTTGATGCTTATACATGGCTTTTCCAACAGGAAAGTAGTCAGAGTTCTCAGGTGACAGTGGCTTCCCTTAGAGTGGTGCTCCAAGTGAACAAGTTGGAAGCTGAATGGCCTTGTGTGATGTAGCCTGGGGAGCCACATGTTTTCACTTTCAGCACTTTCTATCAATAACAACAAGCCACTGATATCAGCCCATTTTCAAGGGGAGATGAAACAGAACCTACCTCTCGATGGAAAAAGTATTGGGGAATTTACAGACATGTTTAAAAATCTCCACAAATCTATTGCAGTTATTCATGGAGAGAAATCATTTCCTTCATTCTGTGATGTTAAATCATGGTACTATGACCTTTACACCTTTAGCACTCACCATTCCCATTAAATAGTGCACTCATCATTTCTGTATTCCGATTTCTTATTTTGTGTAGTTCTGTATATTATGAAGTAACCCAAGAAATGATTAAGGGTAGTCATTTATTATTCAGGATCACTGTGGATGGTGACTGCAGCCATGAAGTTAGGAGACACTTATTCCTTGGAAGAAAAGTTATCACCAACCTAGACAGCATATTAAAAAGCAGAGACGTGACTTTGCCAATAAAGGTCCATCTAGTCAAGGCTATGGTTTTTCCAGTAGTCATGTATGGATGTGGGAGTTGGACTATGAAGAAGGCTGAGCACCAAAGAATTGGTGCTTTTGAACTGTGGTGTTGGAGAAGACTCTTGAGAGTCCCTTGTACTGCAAGGAGATCCAACCAGTCCATCCTAAAGGAGATCAGTCCTGGGTGTTCATTGGAAGGACTGATGTTGAAGCTGAAACTTCAATACTTTGCCCACCTCATGCGAAGAGCTGACTCATTTGAAAAGACCTTGATGCTAGGAAAGATTGAAGGTGGGAGGAGAAGGGGACGACAGAGGATGAGATGATTGGATGGCATCACTGACTCAATGGGCATGAGTTTGAGTAAACTTCGGGAGTTGGTGATGGACAGGGAGGCCTGGCGTGCTGTAGTCCATGGGATCACAAAGAGTTGGACACAACTGAGCAACTGAACTGAACTGGACTGAGTCATTTATTTCATTCTGAATCCTCAATGATCTTTGAGAAAATGCATACATATGTACTTTCTACATAGTTTTATTTCATAGACAAAAAATGCTTGTAATTTTTATTTTAATTGTCTAGGAATTCATTAAGCTAATACTATCATAATTGGCTTAGCAGTTTCCCAGTTTAGGTAGCTCAGTTATTTACAATTACTCTAAATTGATGGCACTCCACATTTGGACATCTATTGCAATGTAACAAATTGCCCACCCCCCCAAACTCAGCAGCTTGAAACAATAACCATTATTACCTCCTGCAGTTTCTGTGGGTCCAGAACCCAGGAGTGGCTTGGCCCCTCATGAAATCTCTGATGAGGTTGCAGTCAAGCTGTTGTCTAGGGTTGCAGTCTCATCTGAGGACTTCACTGGGGCTGAGATTCTGCTTCCCCCTTCACTCATGTGGTGGCTGTCAGGAGGCTTCCATTTCTGGCCACTTGGCTCTCTTCACAGGTTTGCCCTGGACACAGCAGCTAATTCCCCAAGTGGGTGATGAGAGGGAAAAGGAGAGAGAAAGGGAGCGAGAGGTTCTGACCAAATGAAAGCTGAGGTTTTTTCCTTTATAACCTGATCTAGAACATTATACACCTTCACTTCCATCATACTCTGTTGATCACAAGACTGGTCATGGTTATGTGTGGGAGGGGGACTGCACATAGGTATGAATGTCAGGTGATGGGGACCATTGATGGGGTCATCTTGGAGCCTGTTTACTACACATTGCTATAAACATCTTTGCTCAAGTTGCTGTTTATTGATGGTTGGAAAGGAGACATTTACTTGTCTGGTGTTGAATTATGAGATCATATTGTTGTTCAGTCTCTATGTCGTGTCCAACTCTCTGTGACCCCACGGACTGCAGCAAGCCAGACTCCTCTGTCCACTCTCTCCCGGGATTTGCTCAAACTCCTGTCCATTGAGTCAGTGATGCTATCTAACTGTCTCATCCTCTGCTGACCCCTTCTCCTTTTGCCTTCAATCTTTCCCAGGACCAGGGTCTTTTCCAATGAGTCGGCTCTTCACATCAGGTGGCCAAAATATTGGAACTTCAACTTCAGCAACAGACCTTCCAATGAATATTCAGGGTTTATTTCCTTTAGGGTTGACTGGTTTGAGCTCTTTGCAGTCCAATACCAGATCATAAGGATCAACAATTCAATGGCATCTTTTAAAAAGGTTGTTAACTATTCTTACAAATATTTTTGTGCCATAAGATAATCTTATATTTAATTATATTGCAATGATTCTTATATTTTAAATATCTACACAAAATACTTAAGAGCATTTTACAAAGCATGTAGCTGCTGGTGCCCTCAGTCAGTTTTGGTTTGAGAAAAAGAGAAGCAAGAGAGAAACAGGGAACTGCTGGATCTCCAGAACCTTAAAAAAAAAAAAAAAATTTAATTCCTGGTTTCCATAAACTAGTCTGTAGTCCTATGGCTGAGACGGTAAAGAATCTGCCTGAAATGCAGGAGCCCTGGGTTCGATCCTTGGGTTGGGAAGATTTCTGGGAAGGGGCTGGCAACCCACTTCAGTATTCTTGCCTGCAGAATCCCATGGATAGAGGAGCCTGGTGGGCTATGGTCCAAGGGGTCATAAAGAGTTGGACACAACTGAGCGACCAACTTTCTTTCACTTTCCATAAACTAGGCCACACTGCCCCCGACCTAATATAAGCCACTGCCATTAATAGTTCCTTTAATGGAAGAAATCTTAATTGGCAAGAAATGTGACCATTACAAAACAGAACACGTTCTTCACCATTTATGCTACGTTACCCTCATGCTCTCTTGACCAGTTTTGAGGCAACATGAAGGAAATGTGCTCCAGACCAGGGTACTGAAAGGGCTGTTCTATGTCAGGTGAGTTTTAAAGCTTTTATTACAATCTGTGAACTAATTTAATATGTTATAAATGAATACTCCTACGTTTTGTGAGTTCACACCCCTCCCTTCACCATTTATAGGAGATAAAATATAACTGATTCATTTTCATGTCTGTAAAAATCTTTCCAGCTTTTGCAGAAATACATCTGGATTCATTTACATGATGCACTTTCAATCATTTCAAAATTTAATAAATTTTACAGCACCTTCCATGTTGTGGGCTCTCAATAAATTGCCACGACCATGTTAAATGATGGGGTAATAAGGACAGGGCTCTGGTCGTTTATACTAATGACAAAGTTTGCATTTATAATGAAGTCCGGGCCACCGAGGGGCCAGGCAGAGCACCTGTAAGAGGTGTAGGTGAGGAAGGGCTGCCTTTTAAAGTTTGCCGTGAGGATTATGCTCCGCGAATAAACCGGGCTGTGTGTGGGTGGTGCTCTCTCTGCCCCCTTCTGCTTTTAAAGACTTAGAAGAGCTGCCAAAGTACCTATAGAAGGTGTTTGATTTAAAAGGTTTCAAAGGAAACACTCCAGTTTGCCTTCTTGTAGGGGCTTGTGAGCCAGCAGAGTTTGCAGCTGCATGGAGGGATAAAGAGAAACTCTGAGCATTTAACAGAATTAAAAAAAATCATGCCAGGAGGGCCTTTGACCAAGAAACTCTGATAGATTTATGACACCGGTGCCTGAACTCCATCTGTGACACCGGGGTTATAGTTCTGCAAGCCCTTAACACCGCAGCTGATCTGGTCAGCTTCTGGCTGCACTGGGCCCTGATACAGTTAGCTGCAGTTGTTTGTAGACGTCAGGAAAACGAGATGATCATTTGCAGATTTCCAGGATCTCTACTAGATTTTTCATTCTTCCTTTCTCACAAGGAAACCTTCCAGGATACATAGCACACCAGTTTCTGAATGGCAGGGCATTCTGGCATATCTGTTCAGGGATGTTAGGGGCTTCCCCAGAGTGGAGAGGTCAAGGTCAGCCCATGCTATTGCTGCTTTTATGGGTTGGAGACTGCCTGCATATGGAAAGACTAAACTAAACTAAGTTACCCAAATAAGGATGGCTTTATGTATCAGAATGTGCATGTGTGTATATGAATGATAAAATACATGTCAATATTTTATAGTAAAAAAAGATGGAAAACAACATAACCATCCATGAGAAGCACTTATTCTATAAGTTATGGTGGCTCTGCACAGTGGAATACTATGCAACTATAAATAAGATAGACCCATATGGGATGAACTCTAAGATTCATCAAGTATAAATGAAAAGTGAAATTTAGTTGCACAGTTGTGTCCGACTCTTCGAGATTCTGTGGATTGCAGCCTGTCCTGCTTCTCTGTCCATGGAATTCTCCAGGCAAGAGTACTGGAGTGGGTTGCCAGTCCCTTCTCCAGGGCATCTTCCTGACCCCGTGATCAAACCCAGTTCTCCTGCATTGCAGGCAGATTCTTTACCAACTGAGCCACTAGGGAAGCCCTGGCAAGGTGCAATACACAGCATATAAATGATGTATTTATGATATTTAAAGAAAAGGAAAGTGAAAGTGAGGTCACTCAGTCATATCCGACTCTGCCACCCCATGGACTGTAGCCTACTTCTCCGCCCATGGGATTTTCCAGGCAAGTGTACTGGAGTGGGTTGCTATTTCCTTCTCCAGGGGATCTTCCCGACCCGGGGATCAAACCCGGGTCTCCTGCATTGCAGGCAGACGCTTTACTCTCTGAGCCACCAGGGAAGTAGAAAGAAAAGGAAAGGATGAGTATATGCTTGTTTGCTTGAGAAGTATAATGTTCTCTAGAAGGCTATCTATGAAATATTGGTTGCAATATTGGTTGCCTCTTGGGAGGAAACTGAGTAGTTTGAAAACAGAAGTGGGAGGGGTACGTTCGTTGTATAGCCTTTTGTGCCTTTTGAATCTTACCTGGTAAATAAGATGAAAAAAATTATTGAAAGAAAACAGTGTTGGAACTTCCCTCCTTTCTCCCTCTCTCCATGTCTGACACTTCGCTGCTCGTGAGTGGTGGGCCTGATGGGCCTCCCAGCTAGAGGTAGACTCTTTAAGGGGACCTGACTATAACCACTTGAGAGGGCTTGACTGTGACCTACTAGGCGCCATGATTCTGTCGTGCAGGGCACTTTTGGGTGCCTTGGGATAGGCTAACCTGGTTGTAAATGGAGAGGTCGAAATTGCATGTTGTGTTGTTTTCACCCAGAGTCACACACTTGAGTTAAAATTCTTAGAAGATGCCAAGAAAAGTAAGCTAATGACTTGTCATGTTCCACAGTCCCCGATTGGTACCAAACAGTGAATCCCGGTTATGTGATCACTGTGTGGGAAGGATGAATACGACCTGATACCAGCATAACATTTCAGGTGAAATGTGAGTGACATCCAGAGACAATCAGATGGTGCATAAAGGGGGCCCTTGTGCTCACATGAGAGAAGTTTCTTCGTCTGGAAGAAGATAATTAAATTCCAAACTGAGCATGTGCTACTGAAGGAAGAGATAGGGTAAAAAGGAAATATCCTTTGTGACCCCTGCTAGGGGCTTTTGTACAAACTCGAATGTGTAAACGGAATTAATAGAGTTCTATGCAACTGTGCATGTTATATAGCCAATTCCAGTTGAAGGAAAAGTTTTCTTGAGATACCAAAACCAAACCAAAACAAAACAGCAATGCTATCAAGAACATAAACAGGGATGCATGGAAAATGGGTTGTAAAATATTAAGCAGTTAAGATTTATATCAAGTTATTTACATAGAAGAAAACATATGATATTAAATGGCTTTTATATAGGAGAAACAGAGCATGGGATAATGGATCATTTATTTCATTTTTGTTGCATTTTTATTTTTTTCATAAACAAACCACAAAATATTACCCATGTGTGGGGTAATAAATGGTCCTTGAGATGAGAGTGAATCTCTTTTGGGTTTAAGGTTTAGGTAATAGAGTTTTCTCTATTATTCTCAAACCATCACCCCCCCAGTAGAAGCAGAATTTTTTAGGCTATCTTACTTTGAAGTAAGAACTTTAAGATGTTACATCTGGTGCTCTAAGAGTTAACCGGGAAGCTTATAAACATGTAGGTTCCTGGGCTGACTCCTGGGGATTCTGATTCAGTAAATTGGGATCGGAGCCCAAGAATATGAATGTTCTTCAAATATGCTAGTAAATTTGGATGCAAGTGGTGTATGGACTATTCTTTTAGAAACCCTGTCCCTGTGTTTCTGTTGTTTTCCTGTTGTTTTTCTTTATAAAGGCTGAGTTTTACTAGACTAAAGCCGTGAGATAGTAAAGCTGGGGTTGGCAACCTACAGCACATGGACCAACTCTAACCTTCTTCCTATTTGTGTAAATATAGTCTTATTGGCACACTGCCATGCCCATTTGTTTATGTATTGTCTGTGACTGCTTTTGAACTACAAGGTCAGAGATGAGTGGTTGCGACAGAGACCAAATGGCTTGCAAAACCTAAGATATTTGCCATCTGGCCCCTTACAGAAAAGTTTGCCAACCACCATGTTAGAGGAAGAATCTGTACCTGATATATTACATACATTTCCTTAAAAACAAATAGACCTTCACCAGGAGACTGTGGTACTTAGTGAGTACATCGGGAGTCTGTTTCCATTAGTCAGGAAACTCAAAAGGACTCAGAACGGAGTCAATTCAAAATAGAAGATGAAAGTGACGAAGAACTTAAAGGAGAAGATATGCCTCAGGCCTCTGAAATAAATGACTTATTTCATCTACCAAAGCGTGGCTTGGGCTGAGGGACATTCCTGGCCCTCTGCTGGGTGTGTGTTTACATGAAACTGTGTTCTAAACTCACTTTTCACTGGAAGTAGACAGGTGCCTCACCTAACCTAGAGAAGGAGGTAGCACAGAGGTCTTCGTTTTTCCATTGACAGAGAACGTTGTCATTAATTCAGTTAGTGGGAAATGGATTTCTTGGCTTTGATAATTAAGCTGGCAAAGCAGATTTGGTTCCAACATTTTAATGAGCGTGTGTGGGTGGCCAACAAATTGCAGGTTCAGACATAAATGTTTCAAACGTGGGTGGCTGGCTTTTAACCCCAGGGCAAATTCTGTGATTGTAAGGACGTTTTAGGCTGGTAGCCAAGTTCAAAGAGTATTTGCCAAATATTAAGAAAAATGTGAACTACTCTAAGGAATATTATATTATTTGAGGACAGGGTTATGTTGTTCATTGAGCGTGGTTAGGATGCTAAGTTAACATCATTTGCGTCCACGCAAGTTGTATATTTGTGAACATTCATATGTGTGTATTTGTGCCTGCATTTCATACACAGGAGATAATCTCACAGAACAGAGAAATGAGAAAGGAAAGAAGTAGATTCATTACTCCTTTCTTGTCTTCTAGTGCCTTAGTTCAGTTCAGTTCAGTCGCTCAGTTGTGTCCAACTCTTTGCAACCCCATGGACCCCAGCACACCAGGCTTCCCTGTCCATCACCAACTCCCGGAGCTTGCTCAAACTCATGTCCATTGGGTTGGTAATGCCATCCACCCATCTCATCCTCTGTCGTCCCCTTCTCCTTCTGCCTTTAATCTTTCCCAGCATCAGGGTCTTTTCCAGTGAGTCAGCTCTTCGCATCAGGTGGCCAAAGTACTGCAGCTTCAGCCTCAGCTTCAGCATTAGTGTCTACTGCTAGGTATTCAGACCTGTACAGTACTTTATGTCCAATCTTGGTTTTCTATTTGGGGGTGATAAAAATCTGGGCTCTTATGTAATGTAAGATCACTTGGATCATTAAACTCATTACAAAATGAGTTTGGACCCAAGAAAAGAAGGGTTAATACTTTCATTGAATTTTCACTTCCTTAGGGAGGCTGCAGTTGAGGCAAAGTCCAGCTGGGTTCTGTGAAGAAAGAGAGGGCAGATTTGCAAAAGTAAGTAATAGATTTCAATTTAGGTTGCTTTTCAGTCTGAAAAAGAGTCTGCATTCAATCACTGATCCTGTTAGTAGAGATAGTAACGAAATGCAAAGCAAATACAGCTTAAATTTAAAGGATATTGGAAAATATCACTTGGCTTCTTGATTTACTCTCTCCCATTACTCAGTAAAACAAAATATGATTTGACATATTGTTCATTGTGTAGTTACCCTGGGCTCAGAAAACTAAGCTCTCTTACCTCATACTTCTTACATTTGCAAAAGTAATCAAGACTGTGACTTGAATTGGATTGGAAAACCTGATGACTTAGAGATAGAAAGATATTGGAATCTTTTACATGCCTTTCTCATATTTACCTACTGACAGCTTATACAGGCTTTGTACATTTTCTGATCAAAGGATATCCAGATGGATAGTACTGTATTTTATGCTCTTAAAGACATCAAGAATTGGACTTGTGGATTTTGCCTGTTGTTTTTAAAAGTCAGTGTGTTGCGGTTGTTAAAAAGCATTATTTTGTATTTCTGTTGTTATCAAGCTATAGTCCCAGAATCATACCCCTGCCCCATTACTCTTATCTAAGTTTCAGGTGGAAGCTGCAAAGGAAAAAAAAAAAAAAAAAAAGAAAGAAAGAACTGGTTAGAACCAGCTGTGTCCAAGATGGTGCACAATTTCACTTCCAGTAGAGCTTGCACCTCATTATACACTCATGGCAATTCATTAGCATGCTAAATGACACACCCACCAGTGCCTTGACCTTGACAATTGCTATGACAACAACTGGAAAAGCCCAAACAAGGGCTAAAAAGGAGTGTTGCGTCACTCCTGAGTCCAAGAAGCATACTCCTGTTCTCAGATGGTGGTGGTGGTTTAGATAACTCATGAGTATTTCTCCCACGCTTTCCAGTTTCCTCACATTTCCCTCGACTCTCTTAAGTATTTGATGTCTCTGCCCAAAGTGGGTTGAGAAATTGATTTGCAAACTGGGTTCCAGTTCTTCATTCTCTGGCCATTGAATCAAGCTTGTGCTGTTTCAATCTAAGCATTGGTTTTATCATTGACTGTGTGAATACGATTGGGAAAAAATTCTCTGGCTGAGAAAAGGAGTCTCAGCCCAGGCTAGGACGCCGATGTGGGTCCAGTCAACCAATTCAATAATAGTATTGGTAGTAACTTGGGTTTTCCCTGGTGGCTCAGTGGTAAAGAAGCTGCCTGCCAATGCAGGAGATGAGGATTTGATCCCTAGGTCAGGAAGATTCCCTGGAGAAAGAAATGGCAACCCACTCCAGTATTTTTGCCTAGGAAGTCCCATGGACAGAGGAACCTGGAAGGCTGCAGTCCATTGGATTGCAAAGAGTCAGACACGACTTAGTGAATAAACAACAACAAAAATGGCATCTGCCAGATTTCTACATAAAAGTTTAAGAGACAAAAAAAAAAAAAAGTTTAAGAGACAAGTCATGTATTTGTGAACTGCTGCTGCTGCTAAGTCACTTCAGTCGTGTCCGACTCTGTGCAACCCCATAGACGGCAGCCCACTAGGCTCCTCTGTTCCTGGGATTCTCCAGGCAAGAACACTGGAGTGGGTTGCCATTTCCTTCTCCAATGCATGAAAGTGAAAGTGAAAGTGAAGTCGCTCACTCGTGCCCGACTCTTAGCGACCCCATGGACTGCAGCCAACCAGGCTCCTCCATCCATGGGACTTTCCAGGCAAGAGTACTGGAGTGGGGTGCCATTGCCTTCTCCGATATTTGTTAACTAATAAGTACTTAATGAATATTTTATGAGGAGACATTGAAAGCTGTGTAAATATTCTGTTTCTCATCAGTTTCTTATGCATTTATTTTTAACATCCATTGATGATTCTCAACAGAATCAGTTATTACTAAATGTATTGAGTTATTACCAGGTTGTTGCCAATGGTAATTTTCTACATTCTCATTTTTTCTACCTTTATTGCTTGACACTCCACTATAAGATAGAATTTTCTCTTCTTATTTATTTATTTAAACATAGATTCATGAAGTCTTACTTGATGCAATGGATTATAACCCTTTTGGGCTTTTTTGTTTTGAAGTTCAAAATTTCCCAGACTTGGCCAACAAGGGCTCCACCAAGTTGTCACCTATATCCTTTGACATATTCCAGTCTTTCGTTAAACACTTCCTTTTTTATGGTCTAATAAGATTTTACAGACTTACCTTGTACTTTCCCTGCCCTGGAATCAGCAATTTCTTCAATATCTGGTTCTTTTTAGTGGAGAATAGTGTTTAGAAACCCTGATCTGGGTGCTAGATACGTACTTTGCTACTGGAAGGTCATTGCTTCTAGGTAGGGCCTGTCAGTGAACAAAGCTAGAAAATGTGTGACTACATGCACACACATTCACATGCCATACCTGTTTCTTTATCTGCCTATTTATTAAAGCCTTGTGCTTACATTGATACTTCAATTCCAGTGTAACACCCTGGGTTTATTCTAGTAGGAAGAATAATGCCTTGTCCATATTTACAACCCTCCCTGTGACTGAGAAGAAACTGACCCCAATTATCTTCAGTATATTCCTTATTTGCTCAAGTCCTGTGAACAACCATGCCTGACTCCTGTGGGCTGCCTCTTCGTTTCTAGCTCCAATGGCCTTGACCCCACATTATAAAAAAATTCCCTTAAGTAGCAAGATCTATGAAACAAGTGATAGAGAAAGAGATTGCGAGACAGAAAGAGAGAATATAGTAATGCGCATAGTCTGTAAAATCAAGCCTGATAGATAGTCTAAAGTCAGACTTTTGATACACAAAGGCTAAGTAGCCATGACCCATGGAACACCTCTGTGGGGGAATGTAAGTAATTTGCTATTAAATGATATGAGCAAAACTGATTTTCCTTCCTTGGGGAGGGGATCTGTAATCTCAGAGGTGAGAAAAAGTATATAAGCCTAAAACATTATGTTTGTATCGAAAGTCAAAATCTTACTGGAAGAACTTTTAAAGTTTTAAGGCAAACTATACTGCGGTTAGTGGAAAACTGTTTTTTTTTTTGAAAGCGCAAATAAGATTTTGTTTTCATTAATAAGCTAATTAAATAAGTTCACCGTTAAAAAGAGCTGATGTAATGTATTCGTGGCTCTTATAAGACTCATGGGTATTTGTATTTGTGCATGTGGGGGTGGGGGAGGGAACCTGCACGTGTGTGTACATGCGCAGAGAATGGTGAGTTTCCTCTTATCTTCTCACATCACAAGAGGTGTAGCTAATTTCCTTCAGTTTTAGAAGAGATGGCTGCCAGAAACCATCCTTTTAGTTGAAAAATGTGAAATATGACATGAAATGCTGATTTTTGGAAACTTTTTCTTACATAATTGAATGCTTTTCTGGACTGTGTAAAATATTATGACAAAAACCATAGCATGATTTAGAAAACTTTTTCAAAAAAAAATGCCTAGATATAGCAAACTGAAAAAAGGAAGTTTATCACTGACAGTATAAAATTTACCCTTGGGGAAAAAAGGGTAACCTATAAATTAATCTGCAGTCCTTTGCTCTAAGAATGCCTTTAATATCTCCAGCTAACATCAGGTATTTTTGAAATCAATAGCAATCTAATTGCCCACAGAGAACAGTTGCCCTCCTGTGCTGTAAGCCAAAGAGGAATTGTGTACTTTTGTGATAAACATAATTTAGAGGATTATATATTCTTCCTTAATTTATTAGCTACTGGTGCTGCCTTATCCTGTTACCCATGTTTCCTTTTCATTATTTAATTGATAGTGCAGAAAAAGAAATGTGATATTAAAATTGGCAGCAGTACAACTTAATGTGGAAGGGTGGGAAATGAAGACTTTCTTAACAATTGCCTTCTTAATTAGAAAGATTAACTTGTGTGTTTAGAGTTTAAGTTAACACTGCTCTCTGATAGGTTCTACCTTGTGTACTGTAGACTAGGATGAGACGTATTTTTACAGAATTTTAGATTGAGAAGGGGGTCTTGTAACCAAGATGGTCTCTCCTGCCCCAGCTCTGTCCCACTGCAAAATTCAACAATGAGATGAGTATCCACAAATAAAACCAGCTCTGGGAGAGCTCTGTAGCTCACTTAAGAAACTTTAGCAACACAGTGGAATGAAACACTTGAGAATAGCTGCAGAAAAGGGAAGGAAGAATGGATTCATGTTGCCTGCATCGTTTCATCCCCTAAGCTGGCATTGCTTAGTCTGAAGAGTGAACTCCCTAGTTAGGAGGAGTTTGCTTTGCTGGGAAAGGGTGAGCAACCAGCTCCCTTCATTTTTTGGGGCACCATATGGAGGCCCTGCTTTGGTTACACCCCAATAACCTTTGCAATCTCTGTGGATCACTCTTAATGCACACCAGTGACCACACAGTTATAGATGTTGTGACCACTAGTGGCCTGACGTGATAAGCCACCACGTACCCTTGGGCTTGGAGCCGCCACGCTCCCCCACACTCCATGCCCTGCACCACCATATTCAGGGTCACAGCCTACTCTGGCATATCCCCACCCACAGGTGAAGGTCTTTCCTTACCAAAGTCAGTCCATAAAGTCTGGAAGAGGTGGCCACTTCTTCAGTTGTTCAAACATCTGCATAAGGCTCCAGGGATCATGAAGAATGAGGCAAAACATGACTCCACCCAAGAAGCACAGCAAACCTCCAGTAGCCGACCTAAAGAAATGGACGTATAGAAATTACATGACAAAAAAATTCAAAATAATTATTGGAAAGATGCTCAGAGAACAGGAGTGCTCTGGTGGTCCAGTGGTTAGGACCCTGCACTGCTGTTGCTGTGGCCTGGGGTTCAATCCCTGGATGGAGAACCAAGATCCCACAAGCCATGTGGCACAGCCAAAACTAAATAAATGAATGTAAAATAAATAAAGGTGCTCAGAGAGCTACAATGTGACACAGATAATAAACAGTGCAATGCAATTAGGAAAACAATACAAGTACAAAATAAGAAGCTCAACAAAAAGATTAAGAAAATTAATAAAAGAACCAAACAAATTTTGGAACTGAAAAAATATAGTGACTGAGCAGAACTCAGTAGAGAGCTTCAGCATTAGATTGGACCAAGCACAAGAATGAATCAATGAGCTTGAAGACAAATCATTTGAAACTATTCTGTCAGAGGAACAAAAAGAAAGAAGATTGAAAAGGAAGAAGGGAGAAAGAAACAATCTACAAGAGAAAAGAAACAATCTGTGTATCACTGGAGTCATAGAGGAGAGGAGGGCAGAAAGGGTTAAAAACTTATTTAAAGAAATAATGACTGAGAACGTCCCAAACCCGGGGAGAGATTTGGACATCCAAGTTCAGGAAGCTATTAAGTCACACCAAAATTTTCAGTCCAAAACTATCTTCTCCAAGACACATTGCAATAAAACTGTCTAAAATCAAAGAGAGAAATTTAAAAGCAGTGAGAGAAAACAAAATTTTCCCATACAAAGGCTATAATTAGATTTCTTAGCAGAAACCTTGCAGGCCAGAGCCGGATGATGCATTCAAAATGCTGCAAGGAAAGAACTGCTAATGAGAATATAGTTGACCCTTGAAACAGCACAGGTTTGAACTGCATGGGTCCAGTTATCCACAGCTTTTATTTCTTTATTTATAGCTGTGCTGGGTCCTTGATGCTGCATGGGCTTTTCTCTAGTTGTGGCAAGCGGGGGGACTGCTCCCTAGTTGTGGTGTGTGGACCTCTCATTGCAGTTCTTCTCTTGTTGCAAAGCACGAGGTCTAGGGCATGCAGGCTTCAGCAGTTGCAGCTCCTAAGCCCTAGAAAACAGGCTCAATAGTTGTGGCACATGGGCATTGTTGCTCTGAGGCATGTGGGATTTTCCCGGATCAGGGCCCAGTTCCACGTCTCCTGCGTTGGCAGGCAGATTCTTCACCACTGAGCCACCAGGGAAGTCCCCACAGTTTGTTTCTTTGTTTGCAATAGTAAATACTACAGTGCTCCGTGATCGCAGTTGGTTGGATCTGAGGATGTAAAACCATGAATACGGAGGGCCAGTGGATACAGAGGGTCTATATATACAGAGGGCCAGCTGTAATTTGTACGTGGCTTATTGATGGTGAGTATTGGTACCCCCAGCCCCCGAGTTGTTCAACGGTGACCTTCATTTTATCCAGAAATGATGGTTTTCCCTAAGTAGTAAGAGCTGAGGGAGTTCATTATCATGAAACCCACCTTACAGGAAATGCTGAAAGGAATTCTCCAAACTGAAGTGAAAGAATGATAACTAGTAACGTGGAAACATATAGCACACTGGTAAAGATAAGTATATAGCCAGATTCAGAATCCTCTAATGCTATAATATGGTGGTGTGTTAACCACTTAACTCTAGTATAAACCTTAAAGGACAAAAGTATGAAAAACACCTATAGTTAAAATAATTTGTTAGTGGATGCACAATATAAAAAGATATAAATTGTGGCATCAGAAACAAAATGTGGGGAGAGTAGTAAAAGAGGAGAATTTTTGTATGAAATGGGAGTTTTGTTATTAGCTTAAAATAGACTGTTATATCTATAAGCTATTTCAAGTAAGCCTCAGTAACCGCAAAACAAAAGTACACACAAGATAAACAGAAGGGACTCAAAAATAGAACCTTTCGGGATCATAATCATCAATTTACAAAGGAAGCTAGCAAAGAAGAACAGAGGAACTATAGGACAGCCAGAAAACAATGAACAAGATGACAATAGTAAGAGCTACCTAACAATAATTACTTTAAATGTAAATAGATTAAATTATCCAATCAAACGGCACAGAGTGACTGAATGGATAAAAAAATAAGACCCAGCTATATGCTGCCTATGAGAGGTTCCTTCAGCTTCAAAGGCACACATAGGTTCAAAGTGAAGGTATGGAAAAAGGTATTCCACACAATTGGAAACCAGAAGGAAGCAGGGGGAGCTATATTTATATCAGACAAAATATATGGATGAAAGAAGAAAAACCTGACAAATCGGTGATGATTAGCTTACGTCTGATGTTGTTACTCATCAAGATAGATTTCTAGTCTTTCACCACTTGTCTGTAGCAGTTTTCCTATCACTTATAAATGATCCCCAAAAAGAATTCATATCAGGTTTAAAGAAAGGATTTAGAAGTCTGAGGAATGGTTTTACTGATACAAGGAGATAACAGAAACAAGTTAAAATTCAAGGAGGAAATGAGAATGAAGGACCAATAACATCAGGAAAATCTAAAAATATACTTATTGTTCTGAGTAGTTTTCCACTACAGCTTAAATCCTTGGCCTGTTGGGAGCATCTGAGCTCATTTAGCTTCACGAACTTCAGATCATATTTCTGGAGCCCTAAGTTCAAGTCATGTTGATGAAGTGTGCTCAGATGGTCCAAAGAAGTTAGGTTTTGGGGGCTGAATCACAAGAATGTGTTGCATACATCTGGCTGTTCTCTAGCTCTGGAAAGAAGATGAATTGGGCCGAGGTCTCTGCTTACAGCTACTGGGTGATTGTGCAATCACAGCTATAGTACAAGGCTATTCTTGGCCTCCTGCTTGACAACCCAGGGCCAGCATACTCTACTTGACACAAAACACAAGCCTTCTTTGAAGACTTGTGTTGCGCAATATAATGCTAATAGCTTTAAACTGCTGCTGAGTGGGTGTGGTGGGTACTGTTTGAAAACATACGATCACCATCACAGCATAGAACACTGATACTATGAAGGGGTCGTGGACCACTGAGAGATGGTGTTTTGCGAGAAGGTACTCTTCTCATTTATTTTCACTATCTCTGGGTCAAACCTGATGGGGATTGATAATATTTTCTTAGCACCAGAATCTGGTCAATACGTTGCCTGGGTTACTTGAATCATTGCAGAATGCCATGGGGGATGGGGTGACATGCAATGTCCCCCTTTCTAGACTTAACAGGCAGCTGGGAGACTGAAAGTGGGAGAGACGTGGGTTGGCAGGTTGGTCTGACTAATATGTCTCCCCTAATGGTAGGCCACTATATCCTGCTATCCTAGTTGGAGGCTGAAGTCATCTTATTGGCCAGGCGGTCTTGAAATCACTTGTTTGGCTTCAGTCATGGCACATGACATGGGGCCACATATCTAATGTGCATCCCTTTTAGATGAACACATTGTTAATTAAGCAGCGGGTGCTTACTTATCCCCAGTAGAGCTGAAATTAAATCCAAAACATTTTTCTCTAACCTAGGACTTGAGCCATTCAGGCACTTAAGGCAGAAGATTATAGCCCTTACATGACTGGTAAAATCTTTATCATTTATTCTCTTCACTTTCCTGAGTCTCACGCACCTCTTGGAGCTCAGAAGCCATCTTAAATTGTCCCGAAACGGGTTTCAGTCATGTATTATGGGACCATCCATCTTTCCACTGACCTGCTAGTATCCAAATTCACTGATATGCAAGAGGGCAAGGCTTTGGCATAACACTGCCCTGAGCTTAGCAGAAGCTGACTCAGTCAACCTTTATGCCCCAGAGAGGAGTCCTCCACCTAAGAGATGCTGAGGAGAGTAACCAACTTTTTCCTGTTTCTCCTTGAAAAGAGGAGGGTTCTATAGAGTAAACCAACATCTGGGAAGAGAGAAAAAGCAGGGAAACACAGGCTCAGGATTACCATAAGGGGAAAATTTCGCTTTAATTTGAGTTGTGAGAAGCAGACTTGTAGGTAGGATGTTATAGGAATCAGATTGGGACAAGGGCAAATAAAGCTCTTAAGAGGTGTCACCAAGACGCTGGGAATTGCTCGGATGTCCTGAGAGACACCATTCATGGAACAAATCAAGACTGAACCTGGGAATGAGACACAGGAGTACTGGCTGTGGGGAAATAAGTTGAGTTCTATCCTAGAGCACTTATTATGAATTAATCCAGTTTTTAAATGAATTACCTACAGAGACTGTAGCAGTGTTTGCTTCACTGTGGATAGTAAAAAGGATGAAAAAAAAGGCTTTTTTATTGGATTTACTACAATTTCACTCTTTTTTGAACTGTATGAAATTGTTGGCCACGGACTTAATTTTCAACTTTAGGTACCTGTGTTCATTTTCTATGTCCGTGTAACAAATTATATCATAAGTTTTATAACACAAGTTTCTGGTCTTAGCAATCCTGGAGCTCAGAAGTTCAGTGAGGGTCTTGTGTTCATGCTCAGTCACTAAGACATGACCCCATGGACTGCAGCCAGCCAGGCTCCTCTGTTCATGGAATTTCCCAGGCAAGAGTACTGGAGTGGGTTGCCATTTCCTCCTTCAGAGGATCTTCCCCACCCAGGGATCAAACCCATATCTTCTGCATTGGTAGGCAGATTCTTTACCCCTGAGCTACCAGGGAAGCCCCAGTGAAGGTCTCACTGGAGTGAAATTGCAGAATCAGCCATCTTGGATGCCTCTCTGAAAGCTCTGGGGAGAATCCTACTTCCTTGGTTTTTCCAGCTTCCAGGGACCACCTGTGCTCTTGGGCTTTTGCTTGCATCCCCCCTTCCTCCAGCTTCCAGCCAGCAATGTCAGGTTGTGTTCTTCTCATATTGTATCCCTCTGACCTTGCTGTGGAAGCCACAGCTCCTTCTTTGACCTTCTCTTCTACTTCTGTGATTACATCAGGATGGCCTAGATAGTCCAGTATAATCTCTCCGCCTCGAGGTCTTCAACTTAATCACATCTGCAAAGTCCCTTTTGCCATGTGAGGTAACACGTTCATGGGTTCTGGGGATTAGGACATGGATAGCATTGAGAGTGTTAGTCCAACTACCAGAAAATACCAGAAAATAAGGGTATTGCTGATGGCTAAATGCAGATAAGTACGGTTTTTCTACAGTGTGAGCAATTTATAGGACATATGCACAAGCCAGAATCAAGATTGTGGAAAGAAATATCAATAACCTCAGATATGCAGATGACACCACCCTTATGGGAGAAAGTGAAGAGCCTTGATCAAAAGAGCCTCTTGATGAAAGTGAAAGAGGAGAGTGAAAAAGCTGGCTTAAAACTCAACATTCAAAAAACTAAGATCATGGGATCTGGTGCCATCACTTCATGGCAAAAATGGGGGAACAATGGAAACAGTGACAGATTTTATTTCCTTGGGCTCAAAAATCACTGTAGATGGTGACTGCAGCCATGAAATTAAAAGATGCTTGTTCCTTGTAAGAAAAGCTGTGACAAACCTACACAGCATATTAAAAAGCAGACATTACTTTGCCAGCAAAGGTCTGTCTAGTCAAAGCTACGGTTTTTCCAGTGGTCATGTATGGATGTGAGAGTTGAACCATAAAGAAGGCTGAGTGCCAAAGAATTGATGCTTTTGAACTGTGATGTTGGAGACGACTCTTGAGAGTTCCTTGGACTGCAAGAGGATCAAACGAGTCAATCTTAAAGGAAATCAATCCTGAATATTCACTGGAAATACTGATGCTGAAACTGAAGCTCCAATACTTTGGTCACCCAATGCCAAGAACTGACTCATTAGAGAAGACCCTGATGCTGGAAAAGATTGAAGTCAGGAGAAGGGGGCAACAGAGGACTAGTTTTTTGGGTGGTATCACCGACTTGATGGACATGAGTTTGAGTAAGTTCTGGGAGTTGCTGAAGGACAGGGAAGCTTGGTGTGCTGCAGTCCACGGGGTCACAAAAAATTGGACACAGCTGAGCAACTGAACAACAATAAGAACTGGCAAATGGTTTATTGGCAAATGGATTTTTGGACATTCCAATTGTCATCAAAATAGACCCAACTTATATTCTACATATACAGTGGAACAAGATTCTGAATAAGAATAATTACAGTAAGATTTGTTCTTCAATTCTGAGAGAGTAATTCTTGGACTCCTATTGGGGAAAAAAAATGTCTATACTTCAAATGAGATAATCTCAGGATTATTCATCATGATTCTAGTCATCTTGCCATGTTCTCAATTTTTAAATTATTCTAGTTTGTCAAAACAAATGTCATTGTTAATTAAAGAGCTTGCTCTCTACACATTGAAATAGTAATATTTCAGTGATAATTTAGAAGAACATATTGTGGTTTTCTAAAACATACAATAGGAAAATTTTACCCTCAAGTATATATTTTTTAAAGTGTTTAAAATCTTTTTTGAAAAGATTGGATTAAGGAGAGTGGGAAAGTCTATAACAGTCCATTTTCATTTGTTATTTTGAAAGACAAAATTTTTTTTTCATAGAGGCTGTCAGTTATTTCCATGCATTTACAAATGAGTTTGAGCTATTCACTTTCTGGATTTGGGGTAACCCTACAGGGGTTTGAATTCTGTTAAATTATCTGTTTAACTTGGGTGTGACAGGTTGATGTTCTCAAATACTTTGTTAATCTATATATATTTTTTAAACTAAGTAAACTGCATTTGTTTAGAACTCTGATTCATATTTTGCTACTAGATTTGAAGTCAAGAATTATACTAAAAAAGAGCTCAGAAAGAGCAATATCATATGCTAATAATGCCATTATATTGTTGGAGAAACTAATTTTCCAGAGTTATTGGAATATAATATTTGATAATAC
The DNA here is from genome assembly GCF_910594005.1 of Cervus elaphus. Lineage (NCBI taxonomy): Eukaryota > Metazoa > Chordata > Mammalia > Artiodactyla > Cervidae > Cervus > Cervus elaphus. The sequence continues at coordinate 32,211,052 of NC_057840.1, forward strand.
ATCTAAATGATCATATACTCCTTAAAATAAAAAAAGATCATTTCCTTAAGAGGGGCAGGATAATGTGATATTAAAAGCACAGACTCTAGAACCAGTCCATCTGGATTGGAATCCTTGACTTTGCCACTTGCTAGATATGTATCCTTGGGCAGGTCACTTTACATCACTTGGCTTCATTTTGCTCATCTGTAAAATGGAGGAGAAAACTAAACAAATTTATGTACATAAAGCACTTGGAGAAATGCCTGATTCACAGTTGGTAAATCCAAGTATTTGCTATGAGATGATGATGGTAGTGATAATGATGATTATTATACATAAATTTTACAGCCAAAATATGCATTAAGTAATCATTATTAAGCACTTTTCAAGGCTTAAAAAACTCCTTAAACTAATCAGATTGACAGTAGAAACAATTTAATGTTACAATGACATTTCATAACCAGTAGTACATTTGCGGTTAATTTTTTATTAGTACTCCATTTGAATAGGCCAACTAAAACCAGATTTTCCTCTTTCTTAAGAATTAGAAAGCAGATGCTATTTATTTGCAAGGGAATAAGCAGAAATTACTGAAAATATATATTATCTACTGTAAACGTGATGCCACCAATTCTTTGAAATAAGAAGTGGAAAATTCATTTAAGACGTATGTCCCTGATCTATTGGAGGGTGCCCAGGGACAAAGTGACTATTTCAAGTTAGACTCCAGGATTTTTTTTTTTTTAGTTATTAACTTTAAGACCACACATGTTTAAGAGTGGTAGGGAAAATAGATGCCTACTTAGGCTTTTATATGGGCTTCCTACCTGGTGCTAGTGGTAAAGAACCTGCTGCAGGAGACATAAGAGATGTGGGTTCGATCCCTGGGTTAGGAAGATCCCCTAGAGGAGTGCATGGCAATTCACTTCATGATTGTTGCCTTGAGAATCCCGTGGACAGAGGAGCCTGGTGGGCTACAGTCCATAGTCCATAGGCCTTTATATGTATATGTAGCCTCTGCTCCCAAATTCCTTTTAACCCATGAATGCAGGTTGCCTGGTTCTGCCCCTTCCACCCAACTGTCGGAAAAGGGCACTGTGCTCTAATGATCATCTCCATTCCCAGTTCCCAACCTGGAAAATGTGGAAATCGTCAGCCCCATCCTGGCATCATAGTGAAGCTGGTTGGACACATGGAATAACAGTGAACTATGTGAAAGGCTGGGGCTTCCCGGGTGGCACTGATGTTAAAGAACCCGCCTGCCAATGCAGGAGATGCAGCGGACATGGGCTCAATCCCTGCATTGGGCAGATCCTCTGGAGGAGGAAGTGGCAACCTACTCCTGCGTACTTGCCTGGAGGATTACAGAGGAGCCTGGCGGGCTATATCCATGGGGTCGCATAGGGTCAAACACAACTGAATGTGCACGCAGTGAACATATGAAAGAAAAATGCAAGTATTATTAAATATACTCTGTTCAGTTCACTTCTAGGATTCATCTTGAGTCTTTCCTTTTCTCTCCATCTCCACCTGCCCTGATTCTGTCCATCATTTCTTCTCTGGGCTCTGCACCAGCCTTTCCCTCACAGTCTCTTGTGTTCTCTCTTGTCTTCACTAGTTATTTTCACCCCATTCCCCAATAATTTTAAATTTGAGGGGACTGATTTTTTATAAATTCAAAAAAACATGTTTTAAGACATTTTCTTCTTCTTCTCTGTATTCCTCTTCTTTCTAATAGTTACTAGGAACTTCAGTTCCAAAAACGAAGTGATTTTACCACACCCATCATTATGTATGTCTCTACTTACTTTAGTATGACCTAAAGAATATTATTTTGGAAGCATTATTTTAGAAGGTGTTATTTTAATTTTTAGTCATTTTTCAGCTTGTGACTAAAAGTGCAAGGACATCCTAGAGTTAGTAGCATGGGTCAAGACTTGCCTATCATCTCCAAAACATTAAAAAACCACTGGGTACTACACTTAGAATATGTGTGATTAACCACTGTATACAGGTCTGCAAGTTTCTAAAGCACCCTGTCTGTGAGTCTGGGTAGTGACTCAAGAAGTGTGAGTGTAAAACAAGAAGACTTGAGATCTATAATTATAAATCTACAACTTGATAATTTATAAAATCTATAATTTTAATAATTATTAAAATATCTATAATATTTTAGGAAGGAACAAATGTCTCCTTAAAATACTTCCCTTAATAAAGTGACTTGCTGAATTGTTGAGGGTCAGACATGGGGAGGTGCCTTGTAGAATTAGTTGGAAGCTGGACCAAACCATCAATCTCTTCCCAGCTTGTGGCAAATAGGCCAGGTTTTGTTGGCAACATGAGGTATATGTTTAAAAATAGTATTTTCCACCACCCCTCATTTTTATATTTATAACATAACTAGTTTGGAGCATGAAAGAAAGACGGCAATTAATAAGGGAAGTGATGTACCCAATGTAAGTTCAGTCCAATTCTGCCCCCTGCAGAGGCCACTGAGCAACAGTCGCAGGGTCCTGGCGCATTATTTCAGGCTTATCGAGCATTCATCGTAACGTGCAAGGTACTGAAAATGTGACTACTACCACTGATTGTAGAACTGTGGAATATTTGTGCAAGATGAGAAGTTGAAGATTTTTTAGTCCTGTGGTCCCCAGGCTTTTGGATGAGGACCTGGTAAGAACGTTACTTGGAGACTGCCAAGTAAGAACATTTAAAAAAATGTCTGACCTTGAAGATGTTATGTTAGTGAAATAACCCAAACACAAAAGGACAAATATTACATGATATCACTTAGTTGAGGTATCTAGAGCCGTCAAATTCATCGAGACAGAAAGTTTGGGATGGTGAAAAAGGTCTAGATATAGATGGTAGATGGTTACACAACACCATGAATGTACTTAATGCCACTGAACTGCACAAGTCAAATGGATGATTTTTATGTTATAGATACATAAAATTAAATGTTATTACAATTAAAATAATTTGCCACCTGTTTTCATCATTCTTGAATAAGAGAAAGGATTGTTGCTGTTTAGTCAGTAAGTCGTGACTGACTCTTTGCAACCCGGTGGACTGTAGCCTACCAGGCTCCTCTGTCCATGGGATTTCCCAGGCAAGAATACTGGAGTGGACTGCCATATCTTACTCCAGGGGACCTTCCTGACCTAGGAATGGAACCTGTATTTCCTGCACTGGTGGGTAGATTCTTTACCACTGAGCCACCCGGGAAGTCCAAAAGAAAGAATGTTTTCATATACACAAGAAAGGAAGAAAGAAAAAGAGAAGAATTAAAGAATGAAAGGGAGGGAGGAAGGGAAGGGGAGGAATGATCTTAGATTAAAGAATATTCTTTTAAAATGATTAAGTGTAACTTTATGGAAAAAATTGATTCATTGTCCTTTGGTTTCTCCTTTTGTTACAGATGGTCAGCACTGATTGATTCACAGCACATACACATACAACATTTAGAAATTAACACTGTATAATTCTCTCATTTGCAGATTAAAACTTCAGATTCAGAGAGAGGAAGTGTCTTATCCAAATATGACAGGGACAGTCATTTTAGTCCCTTAATTTTCATTTTCAGTCTCTTAATGTGTTTTAAAGAGATCATTTAAACATAGGCATTTAAATTATTTTTAAAAATGACTCATGAAGAGTGTTCTTTCTATTATGCAATGCCTGTTACTATAGGAAATTGGCTTTATAGTTTTAGTGTTGTTTTATTAAGGCTGTCCTGCTATTAGTTTCAGATTTGGTTCATTTATTGAATTCCTTCTAGTGCTAGGCATTGTAAGTGAATATTTCTATTTTTATTTAGCAGACATTTATATAGTGTTTATTAAGAGCAAGGCATTGTTCTAACTGCCTTACAAATAATAACTCTTATAACTCTTACAATAATGCTGAGATAGGTATAATTATTGTCCTCATTTAAAAAATAAGGACACTAAGGCCCAGACTGCTTAAGTACTTGCTGTAAGTCATAGAGCTAGTAAGTGGTGGACTGTAGTTCCACCTTGACTCATTACAATTAAACTCAATTAGGGCTTCCCTGGTGCCTTAGATGGTAAAGAATCTGCCTGCCATGTGGGAGACCTGGGTTCAATCTTTGGGTCAGGAAGATCCCCTGGAGGAGGGCATGGCAACCCACTCCAGTATTCCTACCTGGAGAATCCCATGGACAGAGGAGCCTGGCAGGCTACAGACCATCAGGTTGCAAAGAGTCAGATGCAACCGAGCAACTGAGCACACACATGCACACAGACATCATAAAATGCATTGTTTTTTTAAAACTCAAGAATGTGTCTGTGTAAGGATGCTGCTAGATCTCTATTGAACTCAGCTATAATTAGATGCCATTATTTGGTGTGTCTTTTACTTAGCTTGGCCTACATAACAAAATACCATGGATGGGGTAGCTTCAACAACAGATGTTTATTTCTCATAGTTCTGGAGGCTGGGAAGTCCAAGGTCCAGATGCCGGCAGATTCAGTGCCTGGTGAGGACCTACTTCCTGGCTTGTAACAGCTGTTTTCTTGCTGTGTGCTTATATGGCCATTTCTCAGTGTGTGTTCCTGAAGAGAATGAGATTTCTCTGCCTCCTCTTCTTAAAGGGGAACTCCTCCTATCGAAGGGGGCAACAGAGGATGAGATGGTTGGATGGCATCACTGACTCAATGGACATGAACTTGAGCAAACTCTGGGAGATGGTGAAGGATAGGGAAGCCTGGCGTGCTGCTGTCCATGGGGTCGAAAAGAGTTGGACACAACTGAGTGACTGAACAAAACAACAAAATCCTATGGCAAAGGTTCCACCATGACCCAATCTAACCTAAGCATCTCCTAAAGACCCCACTTCCATATACCATTACTTTGGAGGTTAGGGCTTCAACTTATTTGGAGGAATATAAGCATTCAGCTCACAACAACAGTGTGCTTATTAATTTTCTTTAGTCTGTAATAAATGTATTAACTGAGCACATTGCTATGGATGTAATTTGCATATCTTAGGATAAGGTCCTTAGGATTCTCAGTTCAGTTCAATTCCTCTGTCGTGTCCAACTCTTTGCGACCCCATGGATTGCAGAACACCAGGCTTCCCTGTCCATCATCAACTCAAACTCATGTCCATCGAGTCGGTGATGTCATCCAACCGTCTCATCCTCTGTCATCCCTTTCTCTTCCTGCCCTCAATCTTTCCCAGCATCAGTGTCTTTAATGAATTAACTCTTTGCATCAGGTGGCCAAAGTTTAGCATCAGTCCTTCCAATGAACATTCAGGACTGATTTCCTTTTGGATTGACTGGTTGATCTCCTTGCAGGCCAAGGGACTCTCAAGAGTCATCTCCAACATCACAGTACAAAAGCATCAATTCTTTGGTGCTCAGCCTTCTTTATGGTCCAGCTCTCACAACTACACATGACTACTAGAAAAACCATAGCTTTGACTATACAGACCTTTGTTGGCAAAGTAATGTCTCTGCTTTTTACTACGCTGTCTGGGTTTGTCATAGCTTTCCTTCCAAGGAGCAAGCATCTTTTAATTTCATGACTGCAGTCACCATCTGCAATGATTTTGGAGCCCAAGAAAATAGTACAGTGCAAATTAATTTAAAGTTATAGCTGAGAGAGGCCTAACAACTAATCAGCATCTCACAGAGGGAAGGACAACATATAGCATCTCCTCAGGTCTGCATTGCCCTGTTACAGTAATGTGGTGAAAGGGAGAGGAAGGTGAGACTATTGCATGTTGAATTAGTGATAATCTTTATGGTGATTTAGTGGTTTTGAGGAGCATTTTCAGGAAGAAAGTCAAGGTAATCTTCTACAGGAAAGCGAATCAGAAAACCCAAATCCGATTACATCAGCAGAACTCTATATAAGTACCTTCTTAGAGTTGAGATACCTAGTGGAGAAGTGTAGTCAATTTACATTGGGACCCTTGGCAGATAAATTTTATTTGATGTGTAAGCAAGAATTCAAAACTTCTGAACCATTTATATTCCTTGATTTTTAAAAACTTGCTTCTCTATAACTAGCAAGCAGTGTCAAGTCAATATTGTATTTCTGCCTTTTCGTTGTCATAACTGTCAGAACAAATAGTCGGTAGAAAAGGATGAGAAAAAACTTTCATCTTGACATGTTAATAAGAAAAAAAGAAGGTTTCAGAACTCCCTTCTCCAGCATCATTTGATGGAATCATTCTTGACCCTTTTGTCCTCCAAAAGCACCAGCCTATTGGAGATCTTCTCACACTGCTACATTTAGTTCTGGGAAGACATTATTGGTAGGGGAATACAAAACAATGATTTACAATGAAAAGAAAACATCACCGATATGTTTTTTAAAATTGTGGAGCCTAGGGGCTTCTCTGATGACTCAGTGGTAAAGATTCTGCCTGTCAATGCAGGGGACGTGGGTTCGATCCCTGGTCTGGGAATTTCCCATGTGCTGCTGAGCAACTAAGCCTATGAGCCACAATTATTGAGCCTGTGCTCTAGAGAGCTGGAGCCAGGACTGCTGAAGCCCATGCTCCGCAACAAGGGAAACCACCGCAATGAGAAGCCCGCAAAACTAGAGAGCAGCCCCCGCTCGGCAACCAGAGAAAGAAACCCTCAAAGCAATGACGACCCAGCACAGCCAAAAATAAATAAATAAATAAGGTTTTAAAATTATCTTTAAAAAATTTTTGGAGCATATGGAAAGGGGAAAAAACAACAACAACACTGGTCTTGTGAAATAAGAACCAGAAAGTTCCCAGTGGAAAGAGTGTGTGTCCAAGATGAAAAGGATACCTTGTGGTCCAGGAAATTTAAGGGAAAGACAAATAGGTTATAGATGCTCTAACATTGCTGGAAATATTGTCACCTTTCCAGCGAGCCACCCACCTATAAACTCATAGAGTCTACTGTATAGACCTCCAGCTCTTGAGAAGTGGAGTGATTGAAATTCAACATGCACACACCTGAATATTAATTTTTAAAAACATACCTTTGAAACCAGCAATTTCATCAAAAAGGTTAAAGAAAAAAACATTTTTCCAGATTTAAGTACAGTCTTAAGGGTCTGCATAAATCTTGATGGTTAAAGAGCAAAGCCTTTTTCTTATCAATGTAAGTGTTCTGTGAAATGACTGATTTTGAGAGAGGCACTAGCCATCCTAGGCTTTTCCTCATTTTATTTTTTTGATCAGAAATTGGTGCTGTTATTGAAACAATATGGGTGAGCATGTCTCTCAAATGTAATTTTTTCCACCTATTGTCTCCATGGTTTTACATTGTTTCACAGGTTTTAAAGGGACTTCAAAAGAATAGCACTGTTATGCACAAGAGAAAAAATATCACATAGAGTTATAAGATTCATTTCATTTTAATCTTGCATACATTTAAGCAAAAGAAGAAATGTCCAATATCAAAATAAAATACTTCTTTGACTAACTTTAAAAAAGTTTATTATCATTTAGTTACTTCTTGCAGGAAAACCTTTTTAGTAGGGAGCCTTTAGATTTTCTAAGTGAAAGTAAACCATTTTTGGAAAGCATTATTTTTGCTGAAGCAGCATTATTTCCAATAAATAAGCCATTCATTCATTTAGTTCTTATTTATTAAACAGCTACTGAGGGAGTACTCTGAGCTAGGGGCTGTGCTCTGTATGGGGATAAATAAAACACAGATCCTGCTATCATGGAATTCACACTGTTTAAAGGTAAATTTCATCTGAAGATTGCCAGTAGAAAATAGCTGTTTAACAAGACATTGTTGTTTAATTGCTCAGTCGTGTCCGGCTCTTTTGTAACTCCGCAAACTGTAGCCTGACAGGCACCTCTGACTATGCAATTTCCCAGGCAAGAATATCGGAGTGGGTTGCCATTTCCTTCTCCAGGGGATCTTCCCAACCCAGGGATCGAACTTTTGTCTCCTGCGTTGGCAAGTGGATTCTTTACTACTGAGCCACCAGGAAAGCCCAAGACCTATCAATAAATGTAATAAATAATGTAAATAAATGTAATAAATAATGTAAATAAATGTAATAAATACCCAAAGTAAACAGAATAATAGTCAATCTTTAAGATAGTATGTTGCTATAATTCTGAGTTCCATTCCAGGAAACTCAAAAGATTTTTATTGACTTGAAAACAAAACATTTTAAGATCCCTGTGTAATATAAAGGAAAGTGGTTAGTGGTCTGTTTTTCAGCTGGAAGAATGGTAATAAGGTTTCTCGAAGAGATTCTGTCTTAATCAAGCCTGACGCTGGTCCCTGGTTAGCTATCCTCAGGACTTAACCGATTTATTGACGAAGGGTCCTTTCATGAAGGGCTCAAGGACCATCATTTTCTGAGTCTCTAGTCTATCTTTTGACTTGTTGTGAAACAGGTCCCGCATGCCCTGAGTGTGACCGCTCACTGGTCACAGAGCGCTAGTTTAGTCGGGAGCCTTTAGGGTTTTCCAAGATGACGCCTAGTTGATTCATTTCTGAATCTTGAGCATTGACATTTGTGTAAAAATATGGGAGTGAGTAGGGCAGGAAGTTCAGTGCAATCAGCTTTTCTTGGAAAATATTTTTCCTTTTCAATTTCATGGCTATTTTTAAAAAGGGATGTTAGGAACTTGAGTTAAAGATGAGTATGTGTTTTCCTTTCATGATGACACATAATTATTTTCAGTAAAGACTAAAAGAAACCATCTTTTTCTGTTGTCTAGCCAATAACTGACTTAAATGGGCAGAGCTGATTTACAGGTCTGGGTTGTGGTGGCTGAGAGCAGAGCTTTGGGGAGTTTCATTTTTTTTCTTTGATTTGAGCTATCCGAGTTCACGGTCTGTGGAGAAGGAGAAGCAGTCCCAGGCACACACAGGCACTCATCAGCCTGATAGCCTTCTACATCCCAGCAGTTCCATGTGCTCAAATACGTTCTTGCCAAAAGCCAATGCTAATTTAATGTGTATGGAAATTATGTATTCTGAGTCATGAGTTACTTTTCTTAACTATAGTTGTTACTGGTGCTGTAATAACTTGGCAACATTTCATCATTTTTTTTTCTTTATGTCTGGCTCATGTTAGCTTGTGTTAACTCCATCTCACAAAAACCCAAACAAACATAAATTTCGTAGGACCTACTTGGCATCTGGCAGTGTTTCACGTAACTACCTAATTTATTTATTGAAATTCATAGTAAAGATGGCTCATCATGAATTGACAGAGTGTTCAGTCCTTACCACCCTCTGGCTGAGTCACCTTGGGTGAACCACTTAACTTCTCTGAGCACTGGAGTCTTGATACTGGGATAGGATTAGAAAATCTCTTAATTCTATCTAGTTCTGAAGGAATTTAGAGATTTGGGATTTGTGTGTATAATTGCTCCTAGGGTGAACTTGCAGCTCTCGGAGACCCGTCACCATTTTTGGATATCATTGGAAACATTGAGAGGCCCTGTGAAAAGATGGACACTGGATCTACCAACTATCCAGGATGAGAGGTTAGGCAGTCTGGAGGGTGAACAACTGGCCCCCCTGGGGAGCAAGAAGTTTCCCCCAAGGTGGATGAGAAAGTAGGACACTTCCCAGGAGAAACAGCTTAGCTCTACAGACCTAAACTTTCCCTAGACACTTGGATCTTGGAGACTGGATTACTATGCCGTGAAGAAGAGATTAACAGTTCTCTTCAGAAGTAATAGGAAACCACTTGAGTCAGAGTCATTTTTTCAGCTGATGACTCATGAATACATAAGTTGGAGGAGAAAACAGAATTGTAGGTGGTTTCATGGGTATTTGAGTAAAATATTTAGTTCTCGAAAATTACCCATTTACATTGATAGGAATTATCAGTGTACCTGGCATGAGTTGTAATATGTGTTAGGATTTAAGGTGGGTGAGGAAATAACACTGCTTTATTCCTCTTCTGAATTTTGGACCAATTCTCAACCATTGGAAACTGGCAATTCAAGATCAAAATGGCTTTAGATTTGCATCCCATGGGCTTGCTAGAGCTCCTCTAAATTGAAGATATCCTCCTGTCCATGTGCTACATTTGTTCCCTCGCTGGGACAAAGCCCACGCCATTAAGAGAATGGAGTGGCAGAGGCAATCATAATTTGGGAGACAGGCTGGTTCCAAAAGCCAGAAATATTCAGTTACTTTCTCCAAAATTCATCCATCAAACAAGTCACAAAAAATGGTGGGAGCAGTCAGACCAGGAATGTTCTCTGGCTGAAGCGCCTGCACTTGGATCCCAAAACATGGAGAAAGACACTCTTAAGAGTTAGCATCAAGCTCATTATTGTACTGGGAACTGTGTTTGAAAGATATGAGAGAAGTATATATTCAACAGGTATTTACTAACAAGTAGGAAGCACTTTTCTAGGCTCTGAGATATAGCAGAGAACATGACATCCAAGGTGCTTCTTCTTTAGGGAAATTAGATTCTTGGGGGAGAATAATAATAAACATATAAGTGATTTCAAATATTCATAAGAAATTAAAACAGGATAATATGACGCAGCACTATTAAGAATAGGGTAAAGGAAAGGGGACTTATGACAGAGTGGACAAGCAAGGCCACTCTCAGGAGGTGACAGATGACCTGAGGGCCTGGGGATGAGGGTTCAAGGGAACAGCCTGTTCTAAGACACTGAGGCAGCATTGGGCTTGACAAGTTCAAGGAGCAGAAGGAAGGCCAAGGAGAAGAAGGAAGTGTATATGAGCACAGTGAGCTCGGCTGACATTGCTGGGATGCCAAGCTAGAAAGGAAGACGGGCCAGATGGTCTGGGAGTCTGAGATTCTGCCAAGTGTAACAGAGAGCCACTGGAGTGTTCTAGAAGATGCATATGAATCACCTGGGGAGCTGGTTAAACTGAAGACTTTGGATCATTAGGCCTGGGATGGAACCTGAGAGTCTGCATGTCTAACAGCGTCCAGGGGATGCTGTTGCTGGTGGTCCATGGCCCAAGTTTGAGTACTAAGATTCTCATTCATATTTGAAGTGATCACTTGGCCCTGTGGAGGGCTAAGAGTAGAAGCAGGGAAATCAGTGTGAAGCTATTGCAGTCCATACAAGAGCACAGACTCTCAGGATTGTGTGACTGAGGTCTGATATTTAAGAATAGAGGTTCCCAAAAAAAAAAAAAAAAAAAAAAAGAATAGAGGTTCCCATAGGTTCCACTCAAGGGTGCTGCACAGGGATGTAACACAATATACAGCAGGCCAATATTCAATTTCAATAAGTATGAATCACTTTTCAATAAGGCTAATAATATTCACCTCCTGTTGTTGTTCAGTTGCTAAGTTATGAACGACTCTTTGCGACCCCATGGACTGCAGCACACCAGGCTTCCCTGTCCTCCACTATCTGCCAGAGTTTGCTCAAGTTCACATCCACTGAGTCAATGACACCATCTAACCCTCTCATCCTCTGCCACCCACTTCTCCTTTAGCTTTCAGTCTTCCTCAGCATAAAGGTCTTTTTCAATGAGTCAATTCTTCACTTCAGGTGGCCAAAGTATTGGAGCTTCAGCTTCAGCATCACTTCTTCCAATGAATATTCAGGATTGATTTCCTTTAGGATTGATTGGTTTGATCTCCTTGCAGTCCAGGGGACTCTCAAGAGACTTCTCCAGCACCACAATTTGAAAGCATCAATTCTTCCGTGCTATCACTGTTCATTGAGTACCTGCTGCATTACAGATCAGTGTTCCTCAAGCTGTAACATACATAGGAATCATTTGGGGATCTTGTAAATTATGGATTCTGGTTTAATAGGTCTGAGGTGAGGCCTAATAGTCTGCTTTTTTCTTAATTTATTTATTTTTAATTGAAGGATAATTTTTTTTACAATATTATATTGGTTTCTGCCATACATTAACAAGAATCAGCCATAGGTATACACATAGGAGTCTGCTTTTTTAACAGGTAGCATTGATAATGCTAGTCTGCAGAGCATACTCAGCTCTATCCCAGTGCTATGACAGTCAGTCACCTGGGAAATTTTAAAACTACCCGTGTTTAGATCACACTTGAGATGAATTTTCAAACTCTCTGGGGAAGGAGCCCAGATGTATTTTTTTTAAAAGATGTCTCTCAGGGGAGGCTATTGTGTTGTTAGGGCTGAGACCCTCAGAGCTAGAGGTGTTCACCCAATTTCCCTGGAGAGGTGGCTAATACTCTAGTTCCCATGGTACAGAGGAGGTAAATAGGGGCTAATGAACTTGCCCAAGGTCACATTAATTGCCCAAGGTCTGGTTAAATGCTAGAACGGAGATTTTGATTTAGTTCTTCTAACTCCAAATGTCATGCTTTTTCCATAATACCATACTAATTCCCTACTTCCTATTTTAGGCAAAACTCCCTGTGCCAGGTATTGAGGGGAACATGGTAGAAGGCAGCGTCCAATGAGGAAACAGAAATTCAGGTATTTCAGAAAGGGAATCTAATACAGGAGATTGGTTACAATGGCACTGAGAGGGCTAGAGGGGAAAAAGGAAGGGACAGTTGCAGAAGGAACAGATTGGAAGAAATAATTGTTGCAGAAGGCAAAAAGGAATTGTAGAGGAGACCAAAGGAAGTGCTGTGTGCTAAGTCTCTTCGATCATGTCTGACTCTGTGCAACCCTATGGACCATAGCCCGTCAGGCTCCTCTGTCCATGGGATTCTCCAAGCAAGAATACTGGAGTGGGTTGCCGTGTCCTCCTCCAGAGGATCTTCCCCACCCAGGGATCGCACCCACATATCCTACGTTTCCTGAATTGTCAGTGATGTTCTTTACCACCAGTGCCACCTCGGAAGCCCCTGACATAAGGAAGGGATGTTCACAAAGATCAGGAAACTGCTGTGGTCTTGGGCTGGAAACCATGAACTGGCATCTGGCACTCTGTTTTCAGAGATGCTGCTGTCGGTGGTCACGCTGCAGTCACGGGATCCATGCTTCCCCCAAACCCTAACCCTGCCTGAATCTAAGCCCTGTTTACTGTCTATGGGAAAATGGGCCTTGACTTATGCATTCTGCTTGCAGGCTGTGTTTGCTAGAATCCTCCTCTTCTGTATGCAAAAGACTATGATAGAAGCGCTGAACACTGAAACTTTTAGCTACTGGTCATGTCTTAGTGGTCACCATCAAGAGGAAGCAGATGCCATTGTTTAGTATTTGGAGCTTGACTCTCTTCTGTTTTGAGCCCTCCCCCCTGTGAAGCATTCCTACTTGCTGAGTCCTGGTGAGTCCTGAGTCCCTGCTCACCTGTGCTCACCATCTCATCCCCTTGGTTGGTCTTATTCTCTCTATGCTATGCAGCTAAGACAACAAAAAAGTTGTCCTTGCTGGTGTTCATTAGTGAAAACTCACCCTTGTGCTTGACTTCTGAAGCTTGACTGAGCTTCTTCAATGACCAAGAAACTTTTGCAAAGAAAAAAAAAAACAAACAAGTAAAATTATAGTGGGTTTTCTGGATATTTTGATAGATTTTTAAAAATAAAAACAAGTTAAGGTTTAAAAATAGAATAAAATATCTTTCTCATAACTTACAAAAAATGTTTTTAAAAAGCAGAGAAAGATCACCTCTTATTAAGTGGTACATTAAAGAGTAAAGTTAGAATATTTCTTACGGTATCAGCAGTTAATTTGTATCCATAAAACAAATGCCCATATCTGCATTTATTTACATAATTTCCTCCCTTATAATTAATGTAATACTTGCAAAGAGAAAAAATTATTAAAAAATTTTTTTTCAGCCAGAATTGCACCCTGTCCCAATTTCCATCTGTAAGAAAGAGTTTTGTATCTTTGGAACTAGGAAGAGAGAAAATTTTGATAAATTAATAGATTTTTTTGTTGTTGTTATTTTCTATTCCACTTTGACTGAGTTTGTCATCGTTATTTAGTTTCTAAGTTGAGTCCAACTCTTCTGTGACACCATGGAATGTAGCCCCCCAGTCTCCTCTGTCCATGGGATTTCCCAGGCCAGAAAACTGGAGTGGGTTGCCATTCCCTTCTCCAGGGGACCTTCCAAATCCAGGGATCAAACCTGAGTCTCCTGCATTGGCAGGTGGATTCTTTACCACTGAGCCACCAGGGAAGCCTCTTGACTGAACCACTATTTGGTAATTGAAAGTGAAAGTCGGTCAGTTGTGTCTGACTGTTTGCAACCCCACAGACTATACAGTCCATGGAATTCTCCAGGCCAGAATACTGCAGTGGGTTGCCTTTTCCTTCTCCAGGGGATCTTCCCAACCCAGGGATCGAACCCAGGTCTCCTGCATTGTAAGCGGATTCTTTACCAGCTGAGCCAGCAGGGAAGCCACTAGGGAAGTAATTTGGTAATTACTGTGTGGTCATTTCAAACGAGAAGACCCAGAAAGAGGTATACATTCTGATCACTAGGGCTTGTGGAGGCCATTGGCTTAATTTGTTAAGGAGAGTGTTGTGCAGCCTTTCAGGAGGGGAGTAAGAGGTGTCTCATTCCCCCAAAGGTCTAAGTGGCCTGAAAAAAGTTATGGGGATTTGCTTCGCATATGCACATCCATCCCTTCTTCTGTGGTTATCCTAACAAAGTGAGAATATTATTTAAACCAGGTACTTTATTTTGCTGGATTATCTGATATGTTTAAAAAGTGTAAGACCATTTCCTTAGTAGGCATATGCTTGCACTTAGCCTTAATTCATACCCTCCGAGGCAGCAAATACAGCGGGGCCCTATTCTGTGTATTTTAAGAGGTTTCTTATAACAGGCCTGGTCTGTTGGCGATACTGCTGAGTAGCACTTAGAGGGTTTACAAACCACTCACTGGTGGTGATGACATACCCAGTGTGGTTCTGGAAGCTAAATAAAACACAGGAAAGAGATATTCAATAAAATAAAGAACACATCTATGTAATTATCGCCAGAAATGAAATGTTGAAACCCTAAATTTGAATGTGGTTTAGGCACCTGAAGATTCTGTAGATAAACATAATTTCCCAGATTAAAATTTCAGGAAAGAATGTCTCTCTCAAGTGTCTTATTTAGATCAAATATTTTGAAAACGTTTTGACTGATCCTAGGAGAAACAGGGAGCAGATTGTTGAGTGTGACAGGTGCCCGCAAAAGAAACATTCCCTCCTTAGGCACTGCATTTACTGTTAAGTCAGCCAGCAGAGCACCCCATCCAGGCCAAGATCACTTATTTTCCACTAGGAGATTTTTGGCTAGCTCATAAGCTATAGGCCATTACTGTGGAATTGTTTTGTGATTAAAAATGCAGAGCTAAAACCAGGTTTTTCTTTTAGTAGGAATTCTTTTAGTAATTTTTTAATGACAGTGGTCCAATTAATACTATCACCATTTGACGTTAAGAGACTCCCTTCTAAAAAAAAAAAAAAAGAGACTCCCTTTTCCTGTGGATAAATTCTAGTCCAAGTCTTTGGATTTCTTGGTAGCCTTTCTCATGGGGAGTCAGACAATGTCTTTCAAACCTCAGCTATACTAAATACTCCATTGTCCTAGACGTTTTCACTCAGGCTCTCTCATTTACTCTCCAAGATAACTTCTTGGGTATTTGTGCAAGTTAAAAAAAAAAAAAAAAACAGAAAACAAAAAACTGAGACTCTAAGAGGTGAGATCATTTGCCAAAGGGCCGCAGAGTAGGTAGATGTCCAATTCCAGATTCCAACCCCAGCTCATCTGCCTCAAACCTTATTTATGATTTTCATGAATATTTCATGTCATATTCATGACAGTCATGATTCAAAGCAACACAGACTTGACAGGGTCAAATACATTGGTAATGTGTCTGAGTTTTCCTTTTAACTGAAGTTAATCATACTTCCAGTATAATCCAGGTATTTATGGTTTATTTCTGTTTTATTATTTCTCCCATTTATAGTACCTAGCATGATGTGCTCTATATAGCACATAATTAATGAATACTTGCTGAACCAAGTATTTCTTGCTTAATCCATTTTCTTGGATCTTGAGCCCCATGAAAAAGCTGCTTCACTTACAGAGGTCAGAGCAATCTTGGTTAGAAAACGTATTAGAAATGGATTATCTCCATCCTTTTATCCACCTGGTAAAATCCTATATCAAAGGCTAGTTCATATTATCATCTCATTTATATAGCTTTCTCTGACCCATTTTGTTGCTGAGGCAGAATTACTTCCTCTTCCATGTGTGACGTAGGACTTCGTGTATAATTTCATGTAGTTTTTGTTTTTTTCTTTAAGAAAAAGAATGATCATGGTAATTTCTGTTTATTGTGCACGATGGGCTTCGCATGTGGTTCTAGTGGTAAAGAACCCTCCTGCCAATGCAAGAGACATAGGAGACGTAAGTATGGAGGGTCCCTTGGGAGAGGGCATGGCAACCCACTCCAATATTCTTGCCTGGTAAGTTTCATGGACAAAGGAGTCTGGTGGGCTACAGTCCATGGGGTCACAAAGAGTTGGATATGACTGAAGGGTCTTAGCACTCACATTGTGTGCAATGCCAGGCATTAAGCTAAATACTCCACAAATGTCTCTTTTTAATCTTCAGAGCAATCCTGGGCGATGACAAACCTTAGGCATCATTATTCTATACTTGTTGTTGTGTAATCACTAAGTCATGTCCAACTCTGCGATCCCACGGACTACAGCCTGCCAGGCTTCTCTGTCCATGGGATTTCCCAAGAATACTAGAGTGGGTTACCATTTCCTTCTCCAAGGGATCTTCCCAACCCAGGGATTGAACCTAGGTCTCCTGCGTTGGCAGGTGGATTCTTTACCACTGAGCCACCAGGAAAGCCCATATCCTATATTACAGGTGAGGAAACTGAATCTCAGAGGGCTTGAATCACGTACCCCCCCAGGCACAGCCAGTGCATTTCAGAGATGCAGTAGGAATCCAGATCTAACCAATTCCTAAAGCCTGTGCTTTCAATCTATTCTTTTATTTTTAATTGAGGCAAAATTTACAGACAGTGAAGTACACATAACTGAAGTGTACAGTGTGGTGATTTTGATAAGTGTACACATCTGTGTAACTGTCTACCCATCGAAATACAAGACATTTTCACTGCCAGGAAAATTCTTTCATTCCCCTTCTCTGTCAGTTTCTGCCACTCAGGATTAAGGCTGCTTGAATGTCACAGAAATTAAGAGAGTGAGTGTGTATTTTTTTTGGCCTGTCACTGTTTTCACCCAATATAATATTTTTGAGAGTCATCCATGTTGTAACAGGTAATTATATCCACCATATCAATGATTCCCTCCTTTTAATTGCTGAATAGTAGTCCATATTATGAATATACCACAATCTGTTGATCCATTCTCCTATTGTCGGCATTGAATCTTTCCAGGTTTTGGCTATTGTGAATAAAAGCTACTGTAAACACTCTCGTAAATGAAAACATATGTTTTCACGCCTCTTGGGTTAACACCTAAGTGTGGAATTGCTGAGTCATAAAGTGGAAGCATGGTTAACTTTATGAGGAATTACCAGTTTTCCATAGTGGCTGTACTGTTTTATTTTACACTCCCATCAGCAATGTCTAAGAGTTCTAGTTCTCCATTTCTTCTCCAACATTTGGTGCTGTTGATCTTTTTACATTTTTCACTGCCTTTAAAAATGCCCTCTTTCCTCCTTAACTGCAGGCCTTTCAAGGTCAGAAAATAGGTGCCATTTATTTCTGCATCCAAGTTTAACTCAGTGTCTGGCACAGATCTGATGCATGTGAAACTAATTTTGAGGATCACAAAAATGGTTGTCAAGGTCCTTTCTACCAAGGAAAATCTGTAATTCTAACCTGATGCCATGTGGTTGGCAGATAGGCTTAAATTGAAAGGGCTTTGGACAGTTCTCTTCAGGGTGGCACCGTTTTCAAAGGGAGGTAGAGACTGGTGATCCCTACTGAGAAAGTGAGTAACCAGCCAGACGTCTGTTGTCCTGAGTGAGGTGGCCTATAAGTCTGTGCTTCTGCCCTAGGCACGTGTGACATGGGAAGTCCCTTGGACGTCACTGAAAGCATGAGTGTTGACTTCTGATCTGCAGTCTTTTAGGACTACAGTTGCATAATAATATGAGAACAAACTTAAAATAGCTTAAAACAGGATTCTGTGGATCAGGCGTCTGCTCATGGCTTACCTGCATCTGCTGCTTCGAGGCTGCAATCAAGGTATGGGCTGGGGCTTTGCTTCCAGGCTCACTTGGTCTCTGACGGGATTCAGGTCCATATGGGTTGATGGACTGAGGGCTTCTTGCTAGTTTTTGACTGCTAGCCACCCATAATTCCTTGCTACGTGGGCTTCGCCAACATGGCCACTGGCTTCATCAAAGCTAGCAAGGGAGCAACTCCTAGGAAGATGGAAGTTTGCATTTTATGCAATATAATTATGAAAATGACATTCTGTCCCCTTGGCAACATTCTGTTGGTAAAAAGCAAGTCACGGATCCTGCCCACATACAAGGAAAGAGGATCACACAAGGACATGAATATTGAGAGGTGAGGCTCATGGGAGGCCATCTTAGTGTCTGCCTACCACAGAAGGTCAATTAAATTCTTTTTAAAAAGTGAATAATAGAGATTGTGTGAAGAATATAGCTGTTTTGACCCAAAGAGGATATTAATTTTTTTTTTTTTTTTACTGAATTACTATTCTAATGAATAGTTTCAAAGGCTCCAACATTGCCCCAACACAGAGACCCTGTTCTGGATAAATTATCTGCAGTTAATGTCCACTGATACATTGATTGATAGGAAAGCATGAAGTGCTTTATGGATAAATATTTCTGAGTGCGTTCATTCAGGGTAGATGAATTGAGTCTTTTCTATGACCTGCTACTGGACAGACCTTCTGCACTGAAATTTGTCACGGATTAAAGAAATAGAGAGATTGGCAGAGAGACGCCTGTAACCCGCATGTGGGAAGCCAAACTTTTTGCCAGTGAGTTTGCAATGACTGACCAAGACCAAACACAGAAAACAACTAAATTGTCCATACTCTGAGGTAGAGTATTTTTAATTAAAAATGTAAGTCACACATATAAAGAGCAGTGAAAACAAAATACTTTACTTGTTAGAAGATACCTGGCAGGTGTTCAGGCTTTCACCCTTAGCTTTGGAGAGTGTAGACAGTCAAGGAAGACAGGAGAGCCTTGTCCAGCCTTGACCATGTGGTATTTATTCTGTCTATCCTTGATCGCTAAGGATTTTGAATGCCCTAAATGTTTTTTCTAAATTTAAATCAAGCACAAAGGTTCATTTCCAGACTTTCCGGAAACATTATTCTAGTCCTTCCATTTTTCAGAAAACTTTGGAGAACGAAGGGCCACATAGCTGGACTTGAAAAAAAAAGTGTGTTTCAAAGTTCATCTCCTCCATAAACTGCATAAACTCCTTCCTCAAGTATAGCAATTAATCATTTCAACAAAATGAAAAGCAGTGTATTTATCTGTGCTAGTTTAAAAAGAGAGACAATGTTAGTAGACATTTAGAAACTCCTTTTGGCACATTCTAGACATTTTACATTGAAAGCCAAAAAAAAAAAAAAGTCTCTTTCGATGGATACATATTGAAAGAGCAATTTTATTTTAGTTACAAAATAATAATAATGGTGACAGATATATAGAGCTTATTATGTGCTAGGTACAGTTCTACTCAGGATAGATTATATAGTATATACACACATATACACTATATATCTATGTTAAAAAATATATATATATGTATATTTACTGATTTAATTCTTCATAGCCACCTGTTAAAAAAAAATCTAAAATATATGTGTACTGCCCCTACCAGTATCGCTGTGGTTTTCTCAGTGGTCATGTGTGGATGTGAGAGTTGGACAGTGAAGAAAGCTGAGCGCTGAAAAATTGATGCTTTTGAACTGTGGTGTTGGAGAAGACTCTTGAGCATCCCTTGGACTGCAAGGAGATCCAACCAGTCCATCCTAAAGGAGATCAGTCCTGGGTGTTCATTGGAAGGACTGATGCTGACGCTGAAACTCCAATACTTTGGCCACCTCATGCGAAGAGTTGACTCATTGGAAAAACCCTGATGCTGGGAGGGATTGGGGGCAGGAGGAGAAGGGGACAACAGAGGATGAGATGGCTGGATGGCATCACCGACTCGATGGACATGAGTTTGAGTAAACTCTGGGAGTTAGTGATGGACAGGGAGGCCTGGCGTGCTGCGATTCATGGGGTCACAAAGAGTCAGACACGACTGAGCGACTGAGCTGACTGACTGACCCTACCTATTCTCTTTTACATCTGTGCTCTTATCCTGCTGGTTCCCTTGGTAATGAGTGAAATAAAAATTTGATTCATGCCCACTTTATATTTACTTGAGAATGGTATTTTAACTTTTTCAAAATTGTTGTTGTTTAGTCGCTAGGCCATGTCTGACTACGCTTTGGTAAATCCTATAATGTGAGTACTATTATTGTTCCCATTGGAGGAAGCACAGGCTGAAATCAAGATTGCCAGGAGAAATATCAATAACCTCAGATATGCAGATGACACCACCCTTATGGCAGAAAGTGAAGAAGAACTAAAGAGCCTCTTGATGAAGGTGAAAGAGGAGAGTGAAAAAGTTGGCTTAAAGCTCAGCATTCAGAAACCTAAGATCATGGCATCCGGTCCCATCACTTCATGGCAAATAGATGGGGAAACAGTGGAAGCAGTGTCAGACTTTATTTTTCTGGGCTCCAAAATCACTGCAGATGGTGATTGCAGCCATGAAATGAAAAGACACTTACTCCTTGGAAGGAAAGTTATGACCAACCTGGACAGCATATTGAAAAGCAGAGACATTACTTTGTCAACAAAGCTCCATCTAGTCAAAGCTATGGTTTTTCCAGTGGTCGTGTATGGATGTGAGAGTGGACTATAAAGAAAGCTGAGCACCGAAGAATTGATGCTTTTGAACTGTGGTATTGGAGAAAACTCTTGAGAGTCCCTTGGACTGCAAGGAGATCCAACCAGTTCATCCTAAAGGAGATCAGTCCTGAATATTCTTTGGAAGGACTGATGCTGAAGCTGAAACTCCAATCCTTTGGCCACCTGATGTGAAGAGCTGACTCATTTGAAAAGACCCTGATGCTGGGAAAGATTGAGAGCAGGAGGAGAAGGGGACGACAGAGGATGAGATGGTTGGATGGCATCACCGACTCAATGGACATGAGTTTGGGTGGACTTCTGGGAGTTGGTGATGTACAGGGAGGCCTGGCATGCTGCGGTTCATGGGGTCGTAAAGAGTCGGACACGACTGAGCGACTGAACTGAACTGAACTGTACAAGTAAGGCAAAAGAGGCACAAGGAAGTTGGGCAGCTGGCCTTGGGCTTCACCGCCCATCCACGGTGGAACCAGCCCTCAGACCCCAGCAGCCTGAACTAGACAGAGTCTCTGCTCTTAACGGCCTCTCTGTCCCCAGGGTTGAGGAATTTGTTTTCACACCTAGGTCATGACCACCCTTACCAACAGTGAAGAAGGAGAATCAAAAAAAGAGTTCAAGACAAACTTGTGCATTCCAGCTTAAGAAAAACAAACCAAAAAGGCACACTCCCTCCGAGCTTCTGGTTTAGAACAAGCAGTCCGAGAAAAAAACCCACACTTCACTATTTAAAAAAATAAACACCTGACGAGAATGGTCTAATTGTGATTTTGAAGGGCAACATAAAATGCTTCCCAAAAGGATTAAAAACCAACTCCCAAAGTTGCGGGAATAGTTGGAACTCTCTGAAAAGTCTCAGTGGGCATCTGGAAGCGTGGTCTCCAGGTGAACATAAGGATTACAGAACAGCCAAAGTGAGCGAACTCCAGGAGATAGTGAAGGACAGGGAAACCTGGTGTGCTGCAGTTCATGAGGTCACAAAGAGTCAGACATGACTTAGCAACTGAACAACAACAGTAAATAAATGTGTTATTATACATATAAATAAATATATAAACATGGGTATACTTATGTACATATTTATGGTTTTATAAATATATAATATATGTGCAAAACCATATAGTTTTTGTATGTACATATTTATAGGTTTTACTGACAGTAAACTGCATAAACAATTCAAACATCACAGAAGTTTGAGAAGAAAATAGGCCAAAACCTCCTTAAGTCCAGTCATTCACAGGAATTGCTTTATTTACTAGAAAATGAACACCAACATTTTAAATACCCTTTCATGCAACTCTCTATGCATATCTAGCTATGTAATACTCATACAGTTGGATGAAAATTTATCCATCCTAAGAAGGCCGTGGTTAAGTGTTTCTACTGAGAAGGTCTGTGGAGGTCTTTCATGGTCAATATATGGTGGAGTTTTTTGTTTGCTTGTTTTTTTGTTTTGTTTTTTTTTCCTGTGGCCACGTCATGCTCCTGATCTTAGTTCCCCGACCAGGGATCGAACCCGGGCCCACAGCAGTGGAAGTACTAAGTCCTAACCACTGCAGAAAATTCCCATGGTCAATATATGGTTTGCTGATCCAAACCATCAATATAGTCAATAGAAATTAGAGGAATGTTGTAAGTAGGTTTTCTTAAGGTGAAGAGACAACTGGGAATAGAATCATCAGAATTGGTCATGTGCAGATTTTCTTAAGTCTTTGAAAACTTCATGGAGACATGGGATGAGAAAGTATGAGGAAGGGCCTGAGTGAACATGGAGGAGCCCTCCAACTCGCTGGCTGTTCGCTTGGGGCCCATCAGGGAAGAGACAGAGGGGTTGATGTTCGCGAGCATTCCATTCCCTGTGCTGTTGACCCTGGAGCTGACTCTGACAAGGTCACAAGAGTGAGGCACAAGCTGTGTGGGGCTGGGAAACATTTCAAATGATGACTTTTTAACTCTTGTTGCTACAAGATGCAAGGAATCCTAGGTCGATGGCTGGTGCCGCTTTAAATAGCAGCAAAAAAAAATCAAGCACACCAACTAGTAGATTCTTTCATCTCTCTCCAGAAAGGACGTTTTTACCTGTATTCATGTTTTGAAACTGTGCTAAATGCCAGGGCTATAATTAAGAAAAGACCTAAGGCAGAGCAGAGGAAGGGCCATTGTGTTCAAAATGTTTAGAAACAAACGGGGACAAAGACCACTGATTTTTCCTTTGGGAAAAAGTGACAGTCCGCGTACATAGATAAATTACACTGAATCTACTAAAAACACATGTTATGTTTGGTTAAATGCTAATCTCTTGTTTACCCTCCTGCTGTCAAGGCCTGTGGTGCTCGTCCTGGATCTGAATGTATGTTTGAGCTATTGCAGCACAGGAAAAGAATCACCGTGTTTATGTTCCACTGGGGCTCCTAGACTCAAATTTATTGATTTTCAACCCGGGGAGTCTACTGCAATAGACATTACTGTGTGTCCCTATGTAAACCAAATCCATTTTTTTCTTCATCCATTTGTATGAAGAAATATCATATTCAAGGACTTTGGAAGCATAAGAAATTGCTTCCAGGGCGTGTAAGGTGGGGGTTGCCCACAGAACTCTGTTCTCTCTGTCGGAGGGCTCCTCCATGTTCACTCATGCCCTTCCTCATACTTCCTCATCCCATGTCTCCATGAAGTTTTCAAAGATTTAAGAAAATCTGCACATGACCAATTCTGATGATTCTATTCCCAGCTGTCTCTTCACCTTAAGAAAACCTACTTACAACATTCCTCTAATTTCTATTGACTATATTGATGGTTTGGATCAGCAAACCATATATTGACCATGGGAATTTTCTGCAGTGGTTAGGACTTGGTACTTTCACTGCTGTGGGCCCTTGCTTCTCTCTCACCAACCAGTCTTGATATCTTACCTTTTATTTACCTTTCTCATTGGATTACAGATAGCATTTTCCCAGAAAGCTTTCACTGAGCCCTCCAAACCTGAGTTGGTTATTTCTCCTCTGTATTCCTCCATTCTTCCACCTCTCACACCTGGTTATGGCTGCCTGCAACCTCTTCTCCGCTCCTCACCTTTGAATGGTCAGGTTGGAAACACATCACCTGAGATGGTACCTGCCCAAAGATTTTAGTAAAGCTCTATTTCATGAATGAGGATGCCTGTCTTCTCAAAGGCTTTTGTCCTTTAGTGAGGGGACTGCTGTATACCACTAATCCTTCCTACGCCCAGGGCCACCTCATCATCCCCTGCATTTCTGAAACCTTGGTGTGCAACTTTCATATCAAATAACAAACTCCTTTCTTTATTCCCTAACAATATAATACATGATTGAATCTGATAAGTCCTGGCAGGTAACT
The DNA here is from genome assembly GCF_910594005.1 of Cervus elaphus. Classification (NCBI taxonomy): domain Eukaryota; kingdom Metazoa; phylum Chordata; class Mammalia; order Artiodactyla; family Cervidae; genus Cervus; species Cervus elaphus. Next base: position 32,235,231 of record NC_057840.1, read on the forward strand.
GACCAAAAAAGAATAAAAAAATTCTTAGACAAAAGTGAACCTCAGGATCCTGTGGTCCTTGAGACCAGATAGCTTTGACTAAATTACAGAACTAGGACTTGGAAACATTGCAGTGAGCATTCTAAGCACAGTCCCTCTACCACCTTTGGGTCTGGAGCCTGGTCCCAGCTCCAAGTGATTGTAAATGTGTGACTGGGGAGGAACACACCCAGTCTATTTTGAGACCATTCTATTTCCTTCAAAAGCTCTTGCCCACGCTTTCTCATCTCCTCTTGCAGAACTGAGAATTAAAATTTGTCTAAATGTGCTTTTCTTCATAGTCACACTCTCAGCACCATGCTATATCATCTAACATGTTAGTAAGGAGACTGGTTTTGTCCCGGGATTTCATTTCAGGAAAAGATTATTCACTGAGGACCCAATCTTTGTATATCACCATGCTTGAAGAGCCTTTTCCTACTGTTCATGGGATTCAACCCTGAAAATTCATTGGAAGGGCATGCTGAAGCTGAAGCTCCAATACTTTGGCCACCTGATGTGAAGAACCAACTCATTGGAAAAGACCCTGATGCTGGGAAAGATTGAGGGCAGGAGGAGAAGGGGGCAACAGAGGATGGGATGGTTGGATGGCATCACCGAATCAATGGACATGAGTTTGAGCAAACTCCAGGAGATAGTGAACGACAGGGAAGCCTGGTGTGCTGCAGTTCATGGGGTCGAAAAGAGTCAGACACAACTTAGCAACTGAACAACAACAAATGCTTGGGGAGTAGTCAGTGTAATACAGTTTTAGGCAGATACCTCATAGAATAGCAATATTAGGAAGGACAAGGAGTGAGGGTGGGATAGAAAGGTTCTATCTCCTGATTAATGAGGTTAATATTATGGGTGGTATAGATCACAGTGTAATGGGCAACACTCGGGTGGAGAGCGTAGACTTTAAAAGTAGAAAAATATTTCAGCGGCCTCTGCTGTTGAAACATTTGATGTTGTGGTTGACATCAGTTATTCAGTGATGAACTTCCAGTTTTTTCCATTGTGCTGAGAGGAGTCTGTCCCTTACAGCCTACACCATGAAGTTGATTCCCATCTTCTCTCACTGCTCCAACAATTCTCTTGGGGTCCCAGACTCAAAAATTCATGCCCAGAAAGCAGCAAAACACCATCCTAACCAGAAAGGTACCACTGCTTGTGAAGGCTCCCTGGGGAAAGCCTCTGGGGACAGGCAGGAGAGAAGGAACGTGTCACCTTCTGAGAGTGTCTCTGCTCACATGCAGGGACTGTGTCTGGAGTCTGAGAGCCAGGTAACTAAGGGAAATTGGCAGTTCCATCCAGAGGGAAGAGGAATCTGAGGCAGGTAGGAACGTGTTTCTGGAAACAGTTTTGGCAGAGGACAGTTTCCTCTTTTAGTGCACATGCACGTAGGTAGGAATCGGTATTTTTTTTTCCCACCTCAGTTTTGCTCACTAGGGAGCCTATTACTACAGGAGAAAAGATGAGTTGTCGGGACAGTGAGATTCGCTGGAAAGCTGAGCGGGGTGTGTGCTCCTGGGGAGTATCCATAGGCACACAGCAGATGTTGGGCAATCCAAGTTGTGTGGTGTGAATTGTGCGAGCTTGAACTGGCAGCAGCCAGGGCAGCACTTGGACTTGACAAAAATCAATTGACAGATGAGACACTTCTTCTTTTGTATTTAGGGAGAAAACTCCAAAATTCCTTTGTATTTAGGGAAAAAATATACCCCCGAATATTGTTTGATTAATATCCTTTAAGGTAGTATGGTAAACATTCACAGAAGTGATTCATGCTAAGAAAATAAACAAAACCAAAATCAGACCCCTTAGCATAACATTGTGCAATCAAGTTATGTATAAACTAAGTGCTATTCATAGGAAGCAGATAACAGCTGAGATGTACATGCAGGGGTGCCATCTATAGAAAGGTCCTTCACAGTTGTTTTTTTCCTTTAATCATATAAACACCAGAGACTAAGGCACAGATAGCTACCTCCTTAAGAGATGGGATGAGAGTCGGGGTGTGGGCTTCCCTGGTTAATCTCTTGTATAATGTCAGAGATGATCTGGTCCAGTATACTGCGTAAATCAAGTGTTTATGCACAAGCTGCTTGACTTGGTCAGGAGTGCTGCCCCGGAGCTGATTGAAGGAATGACGTGTGTAAACTTGCGCTAAGTTACATGTCAGGTTGGTCTTCATGCCAGACTGACTGAGGACTGGGATCTAAACTGTGTTATTGCGGTCAGATCCCTGACTTTCTCTTTTTCCTCCTTTCTTGACCTCCAGAGATAACATTTTATAATGAATAATTTTTTTACAATTGGATTATTAGAGAAACACTGGCAATGAGAACTTTGTGCTGCATACATAAGTATGTGTATATATAAGCTTTTTTATATTTGAAGGTGGGGATGGAGGTGCAGTGGTATGTCATGTTAAGTTTAGGGGGTTCTTGGATCATTTTGGGGTCTTCCCTGGTGGCTCAGATGGTGAAGAATCTGCCTGCACTGCAGGAGACCCGGGTTTAGTCCCTGGGTTGGGAAGGGAATGGCAACCCACTCCAGTATTCTTGTCTGGAGGATTCCATGGACAGAGGAGCCTGGTATCTACAATTCATGGGGTCGCAAAGAGTCAGACATGACTGAGCGACTGACAAAGGTCTTTTAAAGATCCTGGATCATTTTTATGAGGAGCTCAGTTAAGAGCATCTTGAAAGTGGCGAACACATTCAGTGAACAGAACTTGGCTTCAAGTGTAAATTTTCACCTACAATGTCCATGACAAATTGTAAAAATGATCAAAGAAGAGCTGCAAGAATTATCATGTTCATCTTTCTTTTACAGTTTTATCTCCCTCCGTGTTCTCATTGTCCCCTCAGCACACACACGAGCCAAGCTGACCTGCCCATCCTTATGATCCCTTCTGCTGTTCCCCTGGGGTACATACCCTTGCTTTCATCACACCTGAGTTGAATCATGTCCACAGTTTCAGGCACAGCTCAAGTATTACTTCCACTTTAAGGTCTGCCAACATAGACCTCTAGTCCTTCCTCTCAACTTGCAGTCGGTCACTCCATTATCACAGCTTGATAAGCATAATTAGAGGGCTGTGGGCAGGTGCTGAAGTCCAAAGCTTATAGCACAGAATATTCACATCATGACTTTAGATGCTCATATATATTCACCTTAACCCCAGTTTTACCTGAGGCAAGTGAGACTCAGTGAAGTCAAGCAACCTGACTGATATTATGAAAATGAAATGAAATGAAAGTTGCTCAGTCGTGTCCAACTCTTTGCAAACCCCATGGACTGTCACCTGCCAGGCTCCTCCATCCATGGGATTCTCCAGGCAAGAGTACTAGAGTGGGTTGCCATTCCCTTCTCCAGGGGATCTTCCTGACCTAGGGATTGAACCTGGGTCTCCTGCATTGCAGGCATATTCTTTACCGTTTGAGCTACTGAAGAACCCGACTGATATTTTACACGCTGTTAACAGTGAAGCCAGGATCCAGATTCCAGGTGTACTTGAAGAGGCCCTTGCTGCTGCTGCTGCTGCTGCTAAGTTGCTTCAGTCGTGTCTGACTCTGTGCGACCCCATAGACGGCAGCCCACCAGGCTCCCCCGTCCTTGGAATTCTCCAGGCAAGAATACTGGAGTGGGTTGCCATTTCCTCCTCCAATGCATGAAAGTGAAAAGGGAAAGTGAAGTCGCTCAGTCTTATCCGACTCATAGCAACCCCATGAACTGCAGGCCATGAGGCTCCTCCGCCCATGGGATTTTCCAGGCAAGAGTACTGGAGTGGGTTGCCATTGCCTTCTCTGAAGATGCCCTTACCTCTTGTAAAATCTCCCAGATGTTTTAAGAGGAAGAAGCATCACAAACCTTCTCCACTTTTGTTTGTTTTTTCTGTCTGATCCAGGCCTGGCTGGCGAGTGGTTGAGAAACCACAGCTAGTTTCTTCTGTCAGTGGACAAGGATGCTCAGCAGACAAGAATCCTGAACCTAGATAAAGACAGGAAAATCTGAGTGTATTTTGATTGCAAAGAGCAGTGTTTATTTACTTGTGGCAGAATTATGGAAGGATCCTTGTGTAAAACAGACTCACTCTCTGATTTCTAAGACCATAAAAACACTATAAGAATTGGACGGGAGTGTTATGTATTGATGTAAGAATTAGGCCTTATCCTTATCTGTTTCTAAAAATGTTATGATCAGTAGTCATACTGAAGGAAAGAACTGTCACTTGAGAAAACAGGATACCCTAGAGCCCAGTTTACTGGACAGTGAAATAGATCAGGAGTCTTCCCTCAAGTTCCTCCTGCTTTTCCTTCAGCACACAGTGCTTCTCCATGCAAAGCCAAGAGGTTCCAAAAGGCTGATGGTATTTCGTCATTAAGTGTTAATAAAAACTTATAAATTTGGTTTGTGTTATGTATGTAGTTTTATTCATAAAAGATTTGAAATCTAGGTAAGCTAAATCAAAAATGCTACTTTGCATTCTGCAGTATTTAGGCCTAGAAGTTGTCATGACTGTGAATATTATATTGGCTTTCAAACCTTTAAAAATTAATGTGACGTCCACTGCAAACATCATTTGGATGTCTTGATAAAGTATAGGTGGTACACATATAAAGTACTTCAATGATTCTGTGTGGTGTGACTCATACAAGGATGATTGCTGTTAAAGGAATTTGGCTGCAAATACAGGGCTCTCTGCTGGTACTTAGGTGATTTTTCTAACACAAGTGATTGATCCCTGGAGTGGAACAAAAGGGACCCACTTGTGAAATTGCCTTTTAAGTGCCCTTAAGGGCATGGGGTCATGGTATTTAAAGCTTTGGAATGATTCCCCGTCAATATGAATCAAGCATTGAATTTTCAGTGTGGTGTTTAATTCTCTGATTAGAGGTACAGCAGGGAAATGTTGGTTATGTTTTAAAATTCCTTGGCTTTTTAGGGAAAGTCACTTACTTTTTATTTATTTTTAGTATGGAAATGTAAAAAGAAAAAACACTTGGTTTTGGGACCAGCTGATTCCATGCCAAAGTGAAGTGAAACATGCAGCAGTCAAATTTGATTACTCACCAGTCCTTGTAAAGACCCTTCTCTCCTTGCTGGAGGGAGAAGGTGTGTGTGTGTGTGTGTGTGTGTGTGTGTGTGTGTGTGTGTGTGTGTGTGTGTGTGTGTGTGTGTGTGTGTGTATCCCTAGGAGGCAGAAGGTGTGTGTGTGTGTGTGTGTATCCCTACCCCCACCCCAGTAATGAAAATTCAGAGAAGAGACAAATGAGTGTAGCTGAAGTCTATTTTAAAAAAATAGACAATGAAAAAAGTTACGTGGGGCTTGAGTGGCTAAAATTTGGATGGATAATAAGTGGTGATAAAACAATTTCCACTATTGGGGTGGGAGTAGGAGGACAAAGGATGAGCTGGTTGGATGGCACCACCCACTCCATGGATGTGAGTTGGAGCAAGCTCTGGGAGTGGGTGATGGACCAGGAAGACTGGTGCTGCAGTCCACGGGGCCGCAAAGAGCAGGGCGGGATTTAGCGACTAAACTACTGCCACCACCTCCATGCAGGCAGAAGAGCCAGGAGTGTGTGCTGGGTCTGAGTGGAAAGAGAAGTCTTCAGAGGGCTGTAGAAGTGGATGGGTCTAGCTCCACGCTGGCCCCACGTTGTTTAACTGCCCCCTCTCCGGAAGGTTTTTTGACCTCTCTGAGGGTTTGTTTCCTCATCTACAAGATGAGAAAACAGTATCTACCTGCAGATGGAAGGACAGAGCTATATGTAATGATTTTCCTGATGCACAATCCTTGATTGACACGTAATAAATATTCATACCTTTCCCTACCTTTCTGTACCTCAGGAAAGGATCAATTCTCTGCTACCTAAAAATCCATTTTCCAATGCTTTATATTTCTATTAAGCTAGTATCATCTAACTCTCTATTTCTAACCTTTATCGTCAGGCTTTCATTAGCATATTCAATTTTTCCTGTTATTTATAACCCTACCTTATTATTCTTATAATCCTCACAAAGTTATTTTTGCTCTGGTGCCTCTTTGCACTGTCAAGAAATATATTTTCTCCATTGCTGAGTGATTTCTTCAATTATTCTCAGTTATGTGTAAAGCATTCACATACCTTCTTATGATTTATCTTTTTATGGCCCCCACAGAGCATTAATTGTTTTTTAGGTTTGTAATGGCTTTGCTCACTGAGTCTGAAGTGTTCAAGGCCTCTAGACCAACCACAGCCTGGTTCTTATTGTTGCCTGGACTAGGGCTTCACTTGTAAAACCTTAGCTCCAAAATCCCAACAGGAACCCTTCAGTTCTCCTGTGTGCTGTGCTTAGTCACTCGGTCGTGTCTGACTCTTTGCAACCCCATGGACTGTAGCCCGCCAGGCTTCTCTGTCCATGGGATTCTCCAGGCAAGAATACTGGAGTGGGTTGCCATGCCCTCCTCTAGGGGATCTTCCAACGAGGGATTGAACCCAGGTCTTCTACATTGCAGGCGGATTCTTTACCATCTGAGCCACCAGGGAAGCCCAAGAATACTGGAGTTCATAGCCTATCCCTTCTCCAGGGGACCTTCTCAACTCAGGAATTGAACCAGGGTCTCCTACATTGCAGGTGGATTCTTTACCAGCTGAGCTACCAGAGAAACTCTTAATTCTCCTATACAGAACTCTAATTTCAATCTTTTGTCTTGAAACTAAACTATCTCATCCTTTTATAGCCCAGTTCCTACCATTTCAGTGGGCTTGAATCAGGACATGTGTGCCTAGCATTCACAACAGAGAAAAATCCATGATGCTTATGTCATTCGCTTGGCATAAAGTGACTCTGAAAAGAAAAACACATTTTGCATTAAACAGCTTTCCCCATTCCTACCTTTCTTTCAGGCAGGGTTGAAGTTATACATGCATTTAAAAAAAAAAAAACATTTCATGTATCAAATTCTGTGCTTTCTGGAAAGAGTTGTGTCCATGTTAAAATGTCGTCCTGATGTCATCAATATATCTGTTCTTAATATTATTCACACTTACTCAAATGATTGAAATCTACATGATAAAGAAAATGATTTTTGAACCATGAGCAGTTTCATTTGCTCATTGTGTGAGGGGTCTTCAAGGGCTTACGAGGGGGTTCAGTGGTAAAGAATCCTCCAGCCAATGCTGGAGATATCAGAGATGCATATTTGATGCCTGGGTCCAAAAGATACCCTGGAGGAGGGCATGGCAACCCACTCAAGTATTCTTGCCTAGAGAATCCCATGAACAGAGGAGCCTGGCGGGCTACAGTCCATGGGGTCACAAAGAGTTGGACCCGACTGTGACTGAGCAGGCATCCACATAAGTGATCTTCAGGGAATCTGAGAGTTGGAAGGAGATTGAGAGGTCACCATGCATCTCCCTCCACCCAGCAAAGGCATCTTGCCCAGCAGGGCTTCAGCCCTGCCTCTGGGAGGATGCTACCCTGAGGCCCCATTCCACTTCCGACAACCCCTTAGACTAGAAGTTCTGTCTTGATCAGCTGAGTCTCCCTTTGCACCATGACAATTAAATTACTTTGGGTGGGCTTGGATTCATTTGATTGATGTTTTGTGCTGTTGGGGAAAACTTTTTTATTAAGAAGTGTTCTCCAATAAGCAAACTGATATTAAGAAGGCTTGTGTATATTTCGAATTCATGAGCATGAAAACCAGGAAACTAGGTGTTTGTTTTGCTATAAAGATGAGCTCCAATTTTCATCCAGCAGAACTCATGCTGGTCTTTGCTCCCAAGTTCTGCATCAGCCTCAACCTTCAGACTCAATCCTTCAGTGGTTCAGAAAAGCAAGTGACTCACTGTAATTTTGAAAGACTATTCATATTTCCAGATTTATGATGAATTCAAGGCAAACAGGCTTTTTAAGAAAGACTCCTCTTTCTGGGTATAAGAAAGTACTCTTCCCCAACTCATTTTGTTGAAAGACAGGATTAACTTTATTAGAAAAGAAACCGATCTACTATGTGCTAGAGAGTATTTATGACCTCCAAAACACTCTATCTTTCAGAATAATAATACAAGCATACGAATAGCCAAATTCTGCCAGGGTTTTAAAAATTACATTTTGTTCATGCCCAGGTATAACCTCCCATCATAAATCCTGGGAATTGTGGAGGAAGACAGCGACAGGCCATCCCAGTGCATAATGAGAGATGTGTATTTCAGTGCTGGACTGATGTCTATGTATGTGATTACCTGCATACGTAACGGTTTTGTTTAATGCATCACATCTTGAAATTGGCTCTGTTTTAAATATAATCATGGTGCTACTCTTTGTTGTGTGCATGCCAGGCAGTTTATACATGTAACTCTGATCCCCCTAGTCCTATGAGATGAGGTTTATTCTTTCTGCTTTTCCTGTGGGGAAAGTAAAACCCAGAAACTTCAAGTCCTAGTTCAAGGTCACATTCAGGAAGTAGATTGCCACCTTGGATTGATGTGCTTCAAAAACCCACATTCTTTCTCCTGTATTTTGTACTTTGGCTCATCTTTGGCAAAGAATATCTGATTTTTAGGCACTTATTTGTTTTTGTGGGGAGGGGTGTTTATCTGGGCCTACAGAGTAACATATAGAGGTATGCGAATCCTTTTTTATCTTCCAACATTATGGTCCCATGAACCACAAAATCTTGTCTAAATCCTATTAAATCTGATACAAAATAGAACTAGAGAGATGATAGAAAAGGGAGCGATGCTGAATTTATTGAAACTCACCCTATTTAAATAGAGACCGCCAGGCCCATGCGTTTGATTGCTAGGTAATTTTGTGAGGATTACTGCTCTGAATGACTTCAGTGGTTCCTGCTGCTCTATTAAAAATCCTCTTTTACATTTGAAGACCTAATAAACAGGAAACTATGATCTCTTCCTTGTGTTACTCGAAAGTTGATATGAAAGTATAATCCCAGATGGGATAGTTCAGTCTGCACTACAGCATCTGTGTAAGACCGACGTCCCCATGAAAACCATTTCATCCACATGCTTTCTAAATCAGCATCAGCATTTACGAGCACTCTTCGACTCTCTCATTTGTGTGCATATCATTGAGGTGCAGTTTATTTGAAACACCCTGTCGAGTGCTCTTTCATACTCTTTTCCCTACAGCATGAAAAGAATTGGCAAGTGACGAGTAATTCTCTGTCAAACATATGACTGTTTCATTTAGAATATAGAGGACACAGATGCTCATTTACCAGTGGCCTCAGGCTATGGCCCAGGAGCCCATCAAGCAGAAGACAGAACTAGCAATGAATTTTTTTTATCCATTTAAAATATGTATGTGTTGATACCAACCTCTAACAAAGTAGTGGTTCATCACTCAGCAAAAGTTATCTGTAGGACATCACCAAGGCCCACTGATGACTTTCCCATGGTGGTTCCCTACCTCATCTTCACAGAATTCTTCCATCTCGATTCTGGGTTCCACCTTCCTCCAGGCTCACAGCGGTGTTATTTTTGCACACACAGCAGTTGCAGAAAACTCTTCCATCTGTCCACTGTCCCACTGCATGGAGCCCTAAGGTAGTATGGACTGGAATTCCTTCAAGCTTGAACCCAAGTTCAAGTCCAGCTCTGCCACCTCTACACACATGACCTTGGGCTCAGGTCTTCTCTGTGGAAAGGGACCCTCACTGTCCTGCTGATCTCTCAGGGTTGATGGAGGTGGGAGCTGCTGAAAAAGCAGGTCTTTTCAGGTGTGCCCCAAAGCCCTTGGAATCTTTGCACAAAGTTCCTTTTGCTTCTTAAATGAGACTTTATCTTTCTGATCTTTATTTCAAGGTCATAGAATATCCTTAACTTGGACTCATCGCCCTCTTTGACTGCACTCCTCTTCCTTGAGTTAAGGAAACTCTGTTATTCCTTCTCATTCTGCCCTGTACTTCACTCCTTACAAGAGTCATCACAAACAACTGAAGATTTCTTTTGTAATCATTTGTTTAATGTCTGTCATTCATTTTTATTGCAGACTTCAGAGAGCCAGTGCCATGGATTGTTTATATCCTCCTATACATATTGAAACCCTATACATTTATATACTCCTATACATATTGTATACGAATTGAAGCCCTGTGCCTAATTTGATGGCATTTGGAGATGGGGATTTCATGTGGTAATCAGGTTTAGATGAGGTCATGAAGATGGGGCCCCCATGATGGGAGTAGTGCCCTAATTTGAAGAGGAAAAGACCAGAACCCTGTCTCTCCACCACGTGAGGCCACAGCAGGAAACACAGCCATCTGCAAGTCAGGAGGAACCCTAGACCACGATGGACCCTGATCTTAAACTTCTAGCCTCCAGAACTGTCAGAGATAAATGTTTGTTGTTTAAGCCATCCAGTCTGTAGTAATTTACTATAGCAGGCCTGAACTAAGACAGGCAGGGTTCATATCTTTTTACTCAGGCCTGCACCACTATGCATAGTGCCTGGCATGAAGCAAGCACTTGATAAATGTTTGATGGATGAATCTGTGAGTGTCCTGGTGCATGTTGCTCAGAAACATGAGCAACTCCGTCATCTCCAGTCCACGCCATCCCTGAGAAGCCCAAGACTGATCAGCCTGAGATCCCCTGAGAGCTAACAGGCCAGTATTTCACAGTACCTGTGTCTCCCAGACTGGAATCTCTGAGCCAGGTAGGGAGGGTGTGGTGAGCAAAAGAGCTTCAGAATCAGACAGCTGGACTCAGATCCAGGACCTCCTGCTGATGAGCTGTTCGAGGTGATGCAGGTCACTTCACCTCCTCCATCTGCGTTCTCTGCTGTAAAATGGGGATGACAGTAGTTCTTGCCTCAGAGGTTGTCATAGGAACAAAGTGGGATGAGGTCTTTTGAGTGTTTAGCACAGACCCCAGGTCAGCATTGATGTGAACCATCAATGATGATATGAAAGGTACAGATTGTTTTGGCCTTGTTCTGTTTCTCCCAGGGTAGTTGTCTTTGTCCTGCTCATCTTCCACTACATTCTTTAGGGGCTCTTTATGCAGTAAGTGAATGATGGAAAGTGTCCATCCTCATGGTGGCTAGGTCCTGGAAGAAGATTATCTGACTCTCATTAGAACCTTGGAGTGTGCAGGGCTGGGCTGCTTTCCCAGTGGGTGTGTTATAGTCACAGAGGTGGGAGCAGCTGACTGTAGTCATTACTTTGGGAGGAAAATCTAATGGAATGAAACAGAAACCTAAATGATTCCATCTCTCTTTTATACTTTATTACTGCCTGCATAATACAATTATGATGAATCCCTGAGCTAATTCAGCAATAATTCATATTTATATTTAGGTAGTTATCATCACAATACTACACTGATCATTTGATTCCAAAAGTAATTTCCTTCTACAAAGGTACCTTTGACATCCTATAATGTATATTAAGATTTAATGGGGGGATAAACAAGGCAGTAGACTTGATGTATTAAAAAACAAGGCAGTGATTTTGAGCCTGAAATACACAGAGAAAAGCATTCATTTGCTTTTAAAATTAATTAGAAATGAAAGCCACTTTCTAAATCATAACTGATAACAATTTGTATTTTTTTTCAGGGTCTGGAATGCTCATTTTTATCATTTAAGCTTAAGGTATTTGTAGGGTTTTTTTTTTTTTTTTTTGCTTAACTGGTTGGGGTGAACATTCAGGATTTTTTTAAAGGTATTTAATATTTTTGTAAATGTATTTAAGTATTTTTAGTTCATAAAGCCATTTGTTTTAATTTAGTGGAAAATAATTTTATTAGAGCTTAAATAAAGTTGTGCAAGCAACGCTCCTCCATTACAGGGTCTTTGGGACTGTGTTAATTATAAGAAATGGAGCTATTGGAGACTATTACCGAGCACACAAACTCCTCATTGTTAAGCATGGCTGGTGCGTGCTGACAGCTGCCTCTTAGGGAAATGTAACCCATGGTTAACGGTGGAAAGTGTGGCATTAGCATAAGTTTTTGGCAAGGAATGAGCTGGGGCTGCAGCACTGCCTTCCACCCCGACTCTTTCATTACTGTATCTTATCAGAGGCCCAGACTCTAGGGGGGAGATGAAGCCATGTGATTGTGCTGTAGGTAACCAAAATCCTGTGTGAAATGCCCATGTTTAAATAAAAAAAGAAAGGATTTCAATTGCTTAGGATAATGATTTTAAAAGGGTCCCTGGAAGAAAGACTCTGAAAAGAATTGCTGGTGTTTGAACAAAATTGACACCATGTAGAGGCGGCTTTTTTTTTTGACATTGACATGAATGCATGTTATGGTTTCTATAAGAGGAATTAGAATTTAAACAGTTTTATTCTGCAGGGACCAATTCAGACAAAAATAGATCTGCTAATGCAAGACTTAGAGTCAAGAATAAATTACATCCCCTGAAGGTTCTCTAAGTTCATTTGCACATTACTAAAGGTACTTCAAACAGTTGGGAATGAATTTTTGTATATTTCAGAGAACATATCAAGCCAGTGTTGAAAAGGAATAGGAAATATCAAATAGTAACTAGTGGGAAAAAAGCTGCTTGCCAATTTGGGAGGTGCAAGAGACACAGGTTCGATCCCTGGGTTGGGAAGATCACCTGGAGGAGGAAAACGGCAACCCGCTCCAGTATTCTTGCCTGAAAAATTCTATGGACAAGAGGAGCCTGGCGGGCTATAGTTGGAGTCAAAAGAGCCAGACACAACTGAGCACACGTTTTATAATAATGTTCGTTCTTGATAGGAATAAACTACTCCCTTGGCCGAGGATTCTTTTTGCTTTTGTCAATAATAAGTAATATTATAAGCTTGAATATGAATGATACAATTGGTTGATATAAGATAAGGAAGTGGCTTCCATTCACTGAGCACTTACTATGTGCCAGGCAGGTGCTATGCTTAATGCTTTATACACATCTTGTTTCTCTATCATAAAAACCCTATTACTTAGGTGCTATTCTGTCCTTAGTTGCAAATAGGGACATTAATCCTCAGGGGAATTGAGTGTTATTTCCAAGGTAACTCTGTCAGTAAGGGGTAAGACTTGCCATTTGAACCCAGGTCTCTTTGTTCTGGCGCCTGCAGGACTTCCTCGGCCATCCCTGGGCTTCCGTTCCTGTTACCAGTGACAGTCGCTTCTATGAGCAGTGTCTTCCTGAATGTATTAAACAATTCCCCTGGGGCTCCTTTCCATTCTCCCTCTTACATAGGAGCGACTGTTGCTATTTAAAGCAGAGGGCACAGTGACAATTCTGTTCAATAGTCCTTCAGTGTTGGTGCTTCTGGCAGTTTCTCTGTCTGGCTGTGTTGGTCTCTTTTGGGTTCACGTGGATGTGGCAGGGAGCTCTTCTGTGTCAGCCAGGTCCCCTCACCTCCGCTCCAACTCCAGGACCCCAGCCTGGAAAGACAGGTAGCCTCAATGGGATGAGTGTCTTTGCTTCAGATTTTCCAGAGGCATTTTCCTTCCAGATCTTTGTGGGCCCTTAAAGCCTGTGTACGGATCAAGCATCAGTATCTCTAGGACTGATGGAACGGCCCCTGTTGGTTTAAGTCAAGTGCAGTCTGGGGTTGCTCTGGGCAGAAGGAGGATTATGCCTTTATCTCCCTTTCTACTGTGAAATAGGAGGGTCAGCAGAATGATACAGGTGAATAGGAACATATCTGTGCAGGAACAAATATGTTCTGAAAGTATAAGCTCAGAAGATTATTCTTCAGAAGATTTGTGGAGTCCCAGAAAGGTCTGGGGGCAACCCATGTGGTTTAAAGGGTAATCTCTGTGCCCAGAGGTGCCATGTGCCAGCCGACTTCCAGGCAGCCCATGAGCCCACCTGGCCCCTTGGAGCTGGTGCTAACTGGAACTCCCTGGTCAGCCCTCCTGTGATCATCTGCCTTCCCTCTGGGTTCTCCTTTGGCATGAAATTCATGTTGTGTGGGGCTTCCCAGGTGGTTCAGTGGTAAAGAATCCACCTGCCAATGCAGGAGACTCAGGTTCAATCCCTGGGTCAGAAAGATCCCCTGAAGAAGGAAATGCCAAGCCACTCCACTGTTCTTACTGGGAGAATTCCATGGATAGTGAAGCCTGGTGGGCTACAGTCCATGGGGTCGCAAAGAGTCGGACACAACTGAGCGACTGAGCATGCGTGCATGTTGTAGAATCTCTCCCCAGAAATGATAGAGGGGACTCATGATTAAGATCTCCCTGAATAAGATCATCGATCTTTTATTTCTGAAAATGAGATTCAGCCTGAATGAGGAACTCTCATCTCTGTTTTGTAGCTCAGTGATTCTCAATCCTAGCCCAGATATTAGAATTATCTGGAGAACTTGAAAATACCAATTGCCAAATGACTTGTCCCCAAATAATTAAATTGGAATAGTTGAGGATGGTGCCTGGCATCAATATTCCTTAAAAATTATTGCAGTGGAATGTGCGCTGGGGGTTGAAGACTACTAAGTGGGAGGATGGAGAGGCAGCGAGGTGTCTTGCACTGGTGCTGGTACTCAGTACAGCTTGTATTGCTGCAGCTTACTAGGTGCTTAGTATGTACAAGTTTTGTTCTAGGCATTTTCATAGAATGAGACTACCCTCATGTACTCCTTACAGTGAACTGTAAGCTTGTTTTGTTTCTATAGATGCGTATATGGAAAACTTTGAGGAGGTAAAGCAGTTTATTCAGAGTGGAATGGCACTTTTTGGAGATATTCTCTATTATGAAAGTGTGACTTAACCTGCTCATCTAGGTGCACTCTATCTGGTTTTTCATAGCATTGTTCTAGTAAGTGCACAATCAGTAACTCCTTGGTATTTGGAGTTAACACCTTTGCACATAACACACATGGTCTTTCATTTATATTAACAATATCAACAATCTTGCTGGGACGTCTCCACCAGGAAAAGCTAGGTACTCGGGGTGAGGTGTAGAATGTGTTCTCACTTGACTGGTCCAAAAGTCTGAGATCACTTGTTCTAGTGAGGGCATTTCTAAAACCGTGAAACCACCAGTAGTTTGTTGTCAGTGGTTTTGATATATAGCTCAATCAGTTTTAAGAGCCACAAACCCACTACCAACATCAAGATTGTTGTTGTTCAGTTGCTAAGTCGCGTCCGACTCTTTGCGACCCCATGGACTGCAGCATGCCAGGCTTCCCTGTCCTTCACTGAATATCTCCTGAATTTGCTCAAATTCATGTCCATTGGGTCAGCGATGCTATCTAACCATCTCATCCTCTGCCACCTCCTTCTCCTTTTACCTTTAGTCTTTCCCAGCAACAGGGTCTTTTCCAACGAGTCGGCTCTTCACATCAAGCAGCCAGAGTATTGGAGTTTCAGCTTCAACATCAGTCCTTCCAACGAATATTCAGGGTTGACTTCCTTTAGGATTGACTGGTTTGACCTCCTTACTATCCAAGGGATTCTCAAGAGTCTTCTCCAACACCACAGTTCAAAAGCATCAATTCTTCAGCACTCAGCCATTTTTATGGACCTAGACCAGCAAATAGAGTTCAGAGGGCTGAAGTGTTGCTTCTTCTCAGTAGCCACCTGCTTCCTCCACCGACCTGAGCAGACTCCACAATCTTGACTTTCTGTAAGAAGTTTATCCATATGCCAGCCCGAGCATGTGACTTCTTGGCAGTTAGGAGATAGGTCCTTCTGAAAGTTTGACTGATGGTAGGAGTGGAAACATGTGGGGTATATACCTTTCTTTCTTTCCCTAACTTGACCACATACTGTAATCTTTGATCCCCAAAGGAAGGCCTTGAAACCCAAAAAGGAGGCTGAAATCAGAGCTCTGAAAGTGTGGGTTAAGTTCTGGAAAGAAATGAAATGATACACCCCTACAGGACTCCAAAGATTACTTGGATTGGAGACTGGGATATTGACAGTGGGCGTTTACAGGGCAGTGGAGGTGGGTGACAGGTAAGCATTTGTCCTCTGTCCTGGCCCCAGACCCTCATCTGCCTTCCTCACCATTTCTTTTCTATTTGTGTTGTGAGCTCTAAGCTCAGAGGCCCCAGGGCTGGCGTCTGCCCTACCTCTTCCACCACTTGACACCCTCCATAGAACCCTCTCTAAGACAGAGCAGCAAGAAGCCTCTTTGATGCCAGGGAGCCTGTTTAGGGAAGCGCGTTTTGGTAATAGCACTCATCCTTTGATCTCCACAGCCTACAAGTTACCAACTTCAGGTTTGAAAATTCTGACAATCTTGTTTATTTTGCACTCTGAAAGCATAAGATCCTAGGATGAAAAGCTCTACCTTAAACACAAAAAAATAATAATACTTATACCCTAGGAGGATAAAAACTTGCTGTCTCCAGCTAAAGAGATATTTTTTATTCATGTAGCTTTTCATTTCCTTTTCCATACCTCTGTTACAAGTACATGGCCCTTGGAACCTCTGTGTTCTAATAAAGCACAGGAACGTAGGTGTAGATGGAAGCTCGGGGGGCCGCTGGCAGTGGGAACAATGAGGTCCATGGATCAGTGCCAGCCCTGGTCAGCCTTGGTCCTTTCTTTATGCAGAAGAAGTGATGTCTTATGATGAGGGAGGGAGGGAGGGAAGGATGGAGGAAGAGAGAGAGGGAAAAAAGATGAGCTGACAAAACAGGGACATTTGACCTGAGCCTGAGCAAAGGGGGTGGACAAGAGCTTTTTCTGGTAGAGGAAGGAGACAGTTCAAAAGGTCCCTAGCTGTCAACAGATTCCTGCATCCTGGAGCAGGGAAAAGGCTTTGTGCTGGTGGCAAGTGTGGCAGGAGACAGGGCCTGAGTCATGTAGGGTTAGAGACCATAGTACGGAATTGATTATTTTGTTCTTAGAGAAATAGATTTTAAGCAGAGGGCTAACATGGCCAGATTAATAAGGTTAGAAGATCCCTCTGGTTGCTGAGTGGTAGGGGAGAAAATTGACATTCAGTGAAGAGAAGGCCCGTCCCTCTCTGGTGGCCCAGAGGGGTTGGTGAGAAGTGGTCTGACTTTAATAACATTTTGAAAGCGGAGCCAACAGGGCTTGAAAATGGGTTGGTATGGATGGGAGAAGGGAAAGAGATGGATCAAAGCTGACAAAGGCTTTGAAGCCTGTTTTGGAAGGAATGTGTTGTGTAGCCAGGTATAGAAGACAGGAGAAATAGCGATTTGGGGGACATAATAGAAGCAAGTAAAGAGTTCTGTTGGGACTTGCCTGGTGATTCAGTGGTTAAGAATCCACCTTGCAATGCAGGGACTTGGGTTTGAACCCTGATCAGGGTTCTCACATGCAGGCGAGTGTCTAAGCCCAAGCGCTGCAACTACTGAGCCCCTGTGCCGCTGCTAGAGAGCCTGTGCCCCGCAACAAAAGATCCCACACGATGCAAGGGAGTCTGCGAACCACAACTGAGACCTGACCCAGCCAAATAAACAAATGATTAATTAACTTAATTAATTAGTAAAAAGTTTTGTTTGGACGGTGAGGTGTGAAATGCCTATAGACATCCAGGCTGAGGTGCTAAAGAGTCGGTGGAGAATGTATGGCAAAAACCACTACAATATTGTAAAATAATTAGCCTCCAACTAATAAAAATAAATAAAAAAAATAATAAAAACTGGAAAAAAAAGAAAAAATAAATAAAATAAAAAAAGAGTCTGTGGATATGCATGTCTGGAATCCAAGGTAGCAGTCAGGCATTGAGATCATTCATTTCAGGCGTTCCTGGGCACTTTGGTTTTTATGGAGACTTTCCATATTTTAGAAGCGTTTGGCAGTTGGGCTCCCTTTGATTCCTGGGATGAACACCTGGAGAAGATGCTGGAACGTGTTGGGATTCCTCACATTCCCCCTGGGGAAAACACGTTTACATGATGAGCAGGCAAGACCCTCTGTGACTGTCCTGACCACTTATGGTGGAGTCCCTCTGAGTATGTTGCTAGACTGAGGCAACCATTTTTCTGTATTCTTTTCTGCACGTCTTCTTTCCTAAGTCAGGTGTGTATATATAGATCAACTTCCTATTCAAGTATGTTCCCCATGGAGTGTTGCACAATAATTAAGATCTAGCAAATTATGAATCCTGTTCACATTTCAAAGTTTCCTGAAAGTAACCCAGTCACAAGCATTCCAGGTGTTTGTGTGTGAGTATCATATACATGAAAATTTGACCCCACTGTCCTTCTGCCCTATACAAACAGCCAGTTAGATTACAGTCATTGTACACATCACATAGATGGTAAATCAGAAGACTGAGAAGAAACAGGAGTTGGATAATGCCTCAGAAAGGGGGCGGAAAATCTATAAGCCAAACACCACTTATTTATTACGTTTAGATAAATTTCCCCACTTGAACTGTCCCTAGCTTAAACTCTGCTTCCCCTTATTATTCCTACTTTTTAAGTTCCTTTTGCCATCTCCTGAAAAAAAGCACCTTTTATTGACCTTATTCCGTAATCTACTGTCGTCTTTAAGTCTTCTGGAATTTTGAATGTTTCCTATGTTTTGCTCTGTTAGAAAGTCTGGTCAACTTCACTTTGCTTCTAAACTCACCACATCACCAGCTCCCTACACAATCAAGCAAGGTGCCAGCTGGTAACACTGGTGGTGCCCAGGCTGTGCAAAAGCAGGGGACAGCAACACTCCAGGTGGGCTTTTCAGATGAGCAGATGCCGAGCACCTTCTGGAAAAACCAGTCTCCCTTCCTCTCTGCAGCTTAACAGCTGTGGGACTGTGAGCAAGTTATTGGATTTCTCCAGGCCTCTGTTCTCTTCTCAATAAATGGGGATCATTCTAACCCTCCTGTGATATTTGAATGAAGTGAATGAGTACCTATAAAACACTTAGTGGAGTACCTGCTACCCAGAAGGAACTCATTAAGCTTTAGTTCTTATCAGAACCCCCCTGAGTCTTTATCTCTCAGGAAACAATAACCACACACTCTGAAAACACACACATACCACTAAGTGACTATTAGTGAAGACAAATCAAGCTTCAGAAGCAAGCTAGACTGAAAAGATGAAGGGAAATTGATAATCAAGACAAAGTAGAGAAACAATGCAGTGGTTCTCCAAGTGTGGTTTCCGGACCCGCAGCATCACTTGGGAGCTTGGTAGAAATGTAGATTCTCAGAGCTACTGCAGCGCTAGTGGTAAAGAACCCACCTGCTAATGCAGGAGACAAGAGAGATGTGGGTTTGATCCCTCGGTTGGGAAGATTGCCTGGAGGAGGGCATGGCAACCCGCTCCTGGAGAAATCCCGTGGACAGAGGAGCCTGGCAGGCTACAATCCATAGGATCACAAAGAGTTGGACACGACTAAAGCGAGTTAGCATAGGCACTGAATCAGAGCTCTGAGGGTGGGGTCGGGCAGTCTCAGTGTTAGCAGCCTCTGCAGGTAATTCTGATGCGTGTTGAAGCTGGAGAACCACTGGTCTAAAGTAAACCTAGCAGATATTGGGTGGGGAATAATGGTCCATGTCTGTGTACATACACACCATGGTTGGTAGAATGTTTGTAGCTGCTGAAGCTATTAACCAAGCCTGGTAGTATCAGCAAAATCTCACCAAATTGGAGATTAATTACCCATTTTCCTTTGGTACTGTTGTCTGAATAGAAATGTAACTAAAGTACTTATTTTCCATGACTTTGCACTCAATTCATTTGGGATTGAAAACTACTAAGTCATCAACTTTTTGTTCTTTTTTTTTTTCTAGGAAATTCCACTTACTTGGATGACCATGGACCACCTCCTAGTAAGGTAAGATCTTTGCTTATGCTATAAATCACCTTTTCCTTCTCTCAGTACCTACAGCCTCCAACAACCCCAACCACATCCCTCCTGGCCCAGAATTGTGCGATAGTAGGTATGGGCGTCAAGTTCATCTTTGATTAACAATGAGTAGAAAAAGGAAGCATGCAAAGAATATAAAAATGGGTAAAAATAATGTTGGTATGTTAACATCTTTTCACCCATGTTTCTTACTTCTAGCAGGATAGAAATGAATCCCAGAATTGATGAGGCCAGGGTTCCAGATAAAGGTCCCTTGAGTGTCCCCTGAGGGAGCAGGTGGCAATGTTTATTTCGTCAGTAGCTGTAGCTATCCCAGGCAGGGGAACCTCAGGACCGAGTTCAGACTTCTGGCTGCTTCTCCTGGTTGCTGCCTCCTTTGCCTCTGTATTCTTGCTGGCCCATGATGTGGTGTCCACAACCCAGCCCCCTCGTGCCTTTAGGCCTTGGACCAGACTCATGTCTGCCCCATCCTCCATGGCCTGCCTTTCCCGGGCTACTCCGCTCAGGGTTCAGTCCCCTGGAACCAGCCTTCTCCGCCAGTGTCCTTTCAAGGCTGGCCTGGCCTGGCTGGCACAACCACGTCTGCTCTTAGAAGCAATATTGGTATGATGTCTAAGGGTCAGGACTATCCAGTGACGTGTAGTTCCCCACAACTATCTACTTTCTTAACCTCAATGAAAACCAAATATCAATCTACCGAAAAAGGAGAAAAATATAGATTCTCTTTGACCACTTAAGGTGATGTCACCAAAGTGCAGTTGTAAGTACATAGTGAGAAAATAATCAAGCACTCACCTTAGAGGAGGGAAATGCACCATAAAACTGGTCTTTGAATTTATGGGATCTGAAGAAGAACTCTACCATGTTTAAGACCACGAGCTTTGGAATAAGGTATTTCTGGGTTCATCTTGAGTTTTACTGCTATCAGCATATGACATTGAACAGATAACTTGATATGTCAAGCCTCAATTTTTTTGATGTGCAAAGTGGGTTAAAAATATGACCCACAGTAAGGGCATCTAAAAGGATTGAACAAGTTGATATACGACAAGCCCTCAGCACCTAGCATGTGATAAGCGTTAAATAAACGGTAGCTAATGTTAATTAGACTGGAATAGCATTAAGGTTGTTGATGAATGGTACAGTGATGTTTATCACAGTGGTGAATGGCTTATCACTTGGTCCACTGCATATATACTGAATGCCTGTGATGCTGCAGGCACTAGAAATACAGATATGAAACAAAACAAGAACAACGACAAGGCAGTTCCTACCCTGGAGAAACAAAGGAATGTAGAGGATTAGACACCATTTGAGAAAAAGGACTGCATCTAGCTCATCTCAGTATCCTCACATCCTTGCGTTTAGCCTCGATGCACAGAGAGGCGCATCCTGACTATTCATTAATTTTCACTGAACTGGACCACGGGATCCAGAGCTGGAATCTGAATTAGGTCTCCTGGCTCCCATCCTAGGTTCTTTCCACTCGGCCAGGATTCTCAAACTTTAGCTTGCATCAGGATTTCCTGGAGGCTTGTTAAAACACGGATTGCCAGGCCCAGACCCCTAAGTGTCTGATGCAGTAGGTTGAGGGTGGGACGTGAGAATTTGCATCTTTAACTAGCTCCTGAGCGATGGTGAATACTGCACGTCTGGGGACAAAATTTGAGATCCATTGCTCTAAAACCATGAATATCAAGAAAGTCGGTTCCCTGGACACTTTCTATTTTGTTTTTACTGCCAATAGCCTAGAGAGAGTGGCATGGCTTCTTGCATAAAGGCTATTAATTAATAATGATGACTCACCATTGTAACCTTTCTTGTGGTGAAAACATATTTTCTTTGGTCCATAACCTGCCCCAGAGGGAAAAGAAGTGGGAGTGGGGAAGGACGGTGTGGACAGCCTGCTAGGCTTCTTTACCCCTTAACTGTGTTTCTCTCCTAAGTTGGGCCAAGTGAGCCCTCCCCACCCTCAACTGCCTCCGCTCTGCAGGAAAGGGGGCTAGGTGACTCAGCATGTGGGGTCTATTAGCTGTGAGTGGCATGTCAGGCCATTACTTTGGGCTCCAGGTCTGATAAACAGGATTTTACTTGGTCAGAAGACTCAGGCCCACTTCCCATAAGCTTGCCTTCTGGAGCCCAGTCCTTGGTGACTCACCTGGAACTACTCCTTGAGCCTGTCTGGGGGCCTTGCTCTTGCCAAGCTGGCCATCTTGCCTACTTCTTTGCTAGTCTGGTGGTGCCTGGATTCTGTATTTGCTGGGCTCTCACCCCTTGATCCCATAGGGCTTTCCCTGGCTCTGCATTCTCCGCTTCCTACAACCTAATCTTCACCCCTCTCTCTTCTGCCACTCCCAACCAAGACTTAACCAAGATGTGCAGGTCATATAAGGCCATTTTAGGTCATTTTCAGAATAAATCCAGTTTTATAAACTCCACTCAAGTTTTAAAATTGTGAGTATGATCTCTTTCAGCTAGCAGAGATTATAGGTAATACAGCAGAGATTATATAATACAGATTCTTTCACTATAAGTTTATTTTCATTATCTAGGAATGGAGTAGCAAAAACCCTCTTCACTTTCTAAGCAGTAGCTGAAATAAGAAAAATGAATAAAAATAATATTGGTACATTAACATCTTTTCATCCGTGCTTATTACTTCTGGCAGGGTGGAAGTGAACCCCGGAAGTGATGAGGTCAGAGTTCAGATAAGGGTCCCTTGATTGTCCCCCGAGGTGAGGCCTCGATTATTTAAGTCTGCAGACCACTGGTGTATTCAGGGACATGGTGGTATCAGGGAATAAGAACTCACACATGTGTGGCCTCTGGAGTGAACCCCCCAGCCTGGCAGTAGGAAGCACGACTGAGTCCAGATCCACAGTTTTCATATTTGTTTAGCACTCAGAAATAACTTTTTGATGCCAAGACTGAAAGAGCTGTGATCTAGATAAAATAGGATTTTGAAACCCTGAAAATGGACTGAGGTTTACAGGCGAGTTCTCATTTTATTGCAAGTTCAGTTCCACAAGTTTCGCATTCCACAAGTAATTACCATTTAGGAATTGGGGTGTGTGCCACACAGATCATCCAGGGCCCAAAGCTTCATTCTCTCCAGTTTTTTCATAAAAAAGAACCAAATGCCTCTGACTTTTACTTGTTTTTCAAGTCCACTTTAACCTCCCAGTTTTTGATCTGTGTCATTATTCAAAGGCAGATGTTAATGTTTTCTTTTGTCGACTGCTTTTTACGACCGCTTTGTGTGTACACAGAATTTAGTGGTTTAAGGTTAGAGCCCTACTGAGACTGAACATGGAGGTTTCTGTTGAATGAACTAGGAAGATACTTTTGAGTACAAAAACAGGTGTGACACAACAGTGTAGTGTGATCCCACATCTTAAAACATGTATGCATACGTCTGTGTGTACACAGAGAGAAGCCTGGGAGGATAAAGATGTTTAGTCCGGATGGTGAGATTTTTAGGAGGTTTTTAAACTCATTTCCTTATTTTTTGTATAAATTTGAGTTCATTGAAGTGATGCTTGCTCAGTCTAAAAATTGCTTGGGGCTGGGGGAATGCCACCACCTCCACCCCACCAACCCCACCAAAGGTGGTGTGAGCTGCTGGCACTGGCAATGATAAATTCTGGAGGAGGCATATAGGATACAGATATTATTTCACATATGTTGGGTTCCCAAATCGGATAGATAAGGAGAGCTGATCTAAGCAACTCAAGAAAAATAAAATCTCTATCCATCACTGATGTCTATCATTTCTTATGTGCCAAGCACTCTGCTAGGCACTTTGCATGGAAGTTTAGTCTCTGTAAAATTTATAGGCTTCTCTGGTGGCTCCGTGGTAAAGACTCCACCTGCCAATGCAGGAGATGCAGGTTTGATCTCTGGGTTGGGAAGATCCCACATGCTGTGGAGCAACTAAAGCTGTGTGCTACAACTATTGAGTCTGTGCTCTGGAGCCCGGAACCACAACTCCTGAGCCCACGTGCCACAACTACCATAGCCTGTGTGTCCTAGAGTCCATGCTCTGCAACAAGCGAAACCATGGCAATGAGAAGCCCTCATACTGCACCTAGAGAGTAGCGTCCACTTGCCACAACTAGAAAACGCCCTTACAGCAACAGAGACTCAGCACAACCAAGAATAAATAAATAAATAAAATATTAAAAATTAGAAAGAAATCTATAGAAGGGACTTCCCTGGTGGTCCAGTGGTTAAGACTTCGCCTTCCAATGCAGGGGTTGCGGGTTTGATCCCTGATTGGGAGCTAAGATTCCACAAGCCTTGTGGCCACAAAACCAAAGCATAAAACAGAACCAATATTGTAACAAATTCAAGAAAAAACTTAAATAGTCCACATTAGAAAAAAAATCTTTAAAAAGCTCTGAAGAAGAGTAGTTCTTTAATCCTTATTTTGCAGATGAGGGAACTGGATCTTAGGGAGGCTGAAAAACTTGCCAGAGGGAAGCACTAAGGATTGAACTTGTGATTCCAGCCCAGAACTGTGTCTGTAGCTCCAGGGTTCACACTTTTAACCATTCCAAGATGAGTAATTTAATATAAAGACTAATTTTTTTACCTTATTTCTGGAGGTTTACCCTTTTATTATATATAAGTTCTCTGGCTTTTTAACTAATATGATAAACAAGCTTTAACTCTCAGTATAACAGAAAAATAAATAGTCATCACCATTTACTATCGAGTCCAATGGAACTTTTAAAAATATCAATCCACTGAATATTTCTCTTCTTTTTCCTTCCAGTCACCTTTGTATACATGCTCACCATCAGCATTTGTTCATTTACATACTGTATATAGAGTAAATTTTGGTATACAGACATTATAAAAGGTGAAAAAAGACTGTCCCATTTTCATTTAGCAAAATGGGATGGTCTAGGTTTTTTTAAGCCTTTTCTTTTGTATTGGGGTATAGTTGATTAACAATGTTGTGGTAATTTCAGGTGAATAGCAAGGGGACTCCGCCGTACATATACTTGTATCCATTCTCCCCCAAGCTCCCCTCAGGATGGTCCAGGTTCTTATTGCAAAATATCGCTTATGTGTGTTAGTTGCTCAGTCATGTCTGACTCTTTGCAACCCCATGGGCTGTAGCCGCCAGGTTCTTCTGTCCATGGAATTCTCCAGGCAAGAGTAGTAGAGTGGGTTGCTATTCCCTTCTCCAAGGGATCTTCCCGACCCAGGCATCAAACCTGGGCCTCCAGCATTGCAGGCAGATTCTTTACCATCTGAGCCACCAGGAAAGCCCAAATACTGTTTGATGAAGTCCTTACCCTTGATGACCAAGTGCGTGGGAATACCATATTTTCTTTTTGTCCTTAGAAATATGTTGTTCCCGCATAGACATTTTGCCTTGAAAGAATTAATGTAGGATATCATCATCTGAAGACTCATGGTCTGAGGGTTCACTTTCATGATCAGGTGAATTTCATCAGCATCTTCAGGGTCTTGTGTGCTGAGCTCTGACTCTGAGCATTCTTTTCTGATTTTTCTAATGCCTGGGAAACCTCTCCAACCATCGATTTTCTTCTCTTTGTCATCAGAGGCGAGAATGAAGCATTCCGAATTCTCCACTCTATTCAATGAATATTAAAAACAAACCACAAAGATGGTGTTTCCAGTCTTCTGCTAGACCTTTTGTAAAGATGATGCAACACTTTGGGCTGCACAATAAAATAAGAAGAGTGGTGCAGTAGTGACAAGTTATTTTCTTTAATGAATCGTTCTAAGCCTGCACTGTTCAGTACAGGAGCCCCTAGGTTCATATAGCAATTTAAATTAATTAAAATTCAAAATAAACATTCATTTCTTCAGTTGCCTTAGTCACATATCACATTCTTTGTAGCTATGTGCAGTTAGTGCTACTGTAGTGAACAACACAGAATAAAACATTTCAATCATCACTGAACAGTTCTAAGCTAAGTGCATTTCTAAGCTATTCCATCCTCTTCCATTTTTTTCTATTACTTTAGTCTTTTTAAAGCATACTTGGGAATAATTGATGCATAATTGGTCGGTAATTGTTTTAGGATGATGAACTAGCAAAATGTTTCAAGATATAGGGAGAGAAATCATTTGAGACCCCATAATGGGTCTTAAATTTTTAAAAGAGGCCAGCAGATCCTATTATATGGTAATTACATTATATTACATACTATATATTATTATTATCTAATTATAATTACATTATATGGACCTATTATATGATAATTGCAAGGTAGAGTGAGTTTTATTCTCTTTATTTTTTTAAGAACAAGTATATTTTCTTTGGAACATCTCTAAGAAAGAATTACAGTCAAGAAATATTAATCCATACAAGTAGTTAGAACTGCTCAAAAAAAAAAAAAATCCCCAAACCTAAAACACTAAAATGGATTCCAGGGAATCCTGATGGTTTATTGAGACTTAAGATATATTACTGACACCTGCATTTGTATACAAAAGTATTCTGACATATAATGCATATATGTTTTTTTTGTATGTAAAGTAATACGCTAGCTAGTTTAGTATTTGAGATTCTATTTTTAAATGGCTTTGTTAGAAAAGGGTTTATAATTTGTTATGCTGTAAAATCTCCAAATGAATGAAAAGTGGTAGTATTAATTAAGGTGACATTTATATGCACTTAGCAGTATCTGGCAATGAACAATTGCTCAATGAAGGTTAGTTCTTCTTACCCACCCCCCCAGAAGCGAATTTCCCTTCGTGTGCCCAGTCACTCAGTCATGTCCAACTCTTTGTGACCCTATGGACTGTACCTCACCAGGCTCCTCTGTCCATGGAATCTTCCAGGCAAGAGTACTGGAGTGGGTTGCCACTTCCTACTCTGGGGGATCTTCCTGACCCAGGGATCAAACCCACATCTCTTGCATCTCCTGCATTGGCAGGCAGATTCTTTACCACTCATGCCACCTGGGAAGCCCTAATTTCCCCTTTATTGTTGTTGTTCAGTTGTGCAGTCATGTCTGACTCTTTGTGACCTCATGGACTGCAACACACCAGGCTTCCTTGTCCTTCACGATCTTCTGGAGTTTGTGCAAACCCATGTCCATTGAGTCAGTGATGCCATCCAACCATCTCATCCTCTGTCACCCCCTTCACCTCCTGCCTTCAATCTTTCCCAGCATCAGGGTTTCCCTTTAGTATCAATTAATTAATGAGTGACTACTTTGTGCTGGGAATCAGGAAGATGTGATAAAAACGGAAGATAATCCCCTGCTATATTATATGTTATTAACATAATCTAGTTGTGTCTTAAGATTTCAAGGAACTGAAGATGATGAGAGAACATGCTTCTGTGGGATGTATCCGTCAGTCTAAATGATCCTGTGCAGACAACCATTCATTCATTCAGGCATGTACTGTGCACCAGATTTGTGCTGGACTCTGTGCTAGGTACTGAGGCCATCAGGCATAGTCCCTGACCTCAAGGAGTTTAGACTCAAGTGGGAAAGACAGGCTAGCACACAGACCCAATCTAATACATTAAGTAGGTGGCTAGGTGCTATGATAAGGATGAATCCAGGAGGTTCTGCCTGACCTGCCCTCCAAGTGGGAGCCCTGAAAATGGAGTAGGAAGAACAAACCAAGTCAAAGAGTCTGGTACGGACAGGGTGAGGGGGAACGGGCCTCGCAACTGGGATTTGAGGAGTGGTGTGTGGAAAATTGAGTTATGAATTGCTTTGAGGAGCTTGGCTTTGACAAGAAGGAGTAAAAGAATGACAACCAAGGAGATGGAGACCACATTGGCACAACTGTATTGTAGAAAAAAGTTATCTAGTAGGAAAAGAGGGAAGAATGACAGATTCAGTTCTGAATGGTATTACGAATTGACCTGTGTCCCTCAAAAGACATGGTGTAGTCCAAACCACAGGAATCTGGGAATTCAGTCTTTTTTGGAAATAGTCTCTTTGCAGATGCCATAACATTAAGATGAGATCATACTGGGCCTAAAAGCTATGACAAACCTAGACAGTGTATTTAAAAGCTGAGACATCACTTTGTTGACAAAGGCCCATATAGCTAAGGTTATAGTTTTTCCAGTAATCATGTATAGATATGAGAGTTGGACCATAAAGAAAGCTGAGAGTCAAAGAACTGATGCTGTGGTGCTGTGAACTGTGAACTGTGGTGCTGGAGAAGACTCTTGAACAGCAAGGAGATCAAACCAGTCAATCCTAAAGGAAATCAACCCTGAATATTCATTGGAGGAACTGATGCTGAAGCTGAAACTCCAATCTTTTGGCCACCTGATGTGAAGAGCCAACTCATTGGAAAAGACCCTGATGCTGGGAAAGATTGAGGGCAGGAGGAGAAGGGGGTGACAGAAGATGAGATGGTTGGGGATGACATCCTTGACCCAATGGACATGAGTTTGAGCAAAGTCCAGGAGATAGTGAAGGATAGGAAGCCTGGTGGGCTGCTGTCCATGGGGTTGCATAGAGTTGGACATGACTGAGTGAATGAACAACAAATCCCATGTGCCTGATGTCCTTATGAGAAGAAGGAAATTGTACACAGAGACAGAGACCAACAGGAAGAAGGCCATGTGATGATGGAGGCAAAGATTGGAGTCAAGTAGCACCAAAGATTGCTGGCAACCACCAGAATCCAGGAGAGAGACACGGAACACATTCCCCTCTGAGCCCTCAAAAAGAAGTTAGCCCTGCTGACACCTTGATTTCCAACTTCTGGCCTCTGAACTGTGAGAGAATAAATTTCTTTTGCATTAAGCTACCCAATTTGTGATACTCTGTTATGGCAGTCCTAGAAAGTAATTCAAATGGACTGAGTTTTATACCTTCAATTACCAGGATAGCATTGTGTTATATACCCTGTTAGCCATTATTTGGTTTGGGTTAATAAGCATTGAAACTATCCTTAGAAATCTATCATTGGGATAATTTAAGTGCACTTTCCAATTTTTTTCAACATTCACTTTTTCCCTAACTATCTGGCTTCACTTTTCTTGGTAATTTCTTTTTCTTTATAATTCTTCTGTCTTTTGCTATTTTATTATCCCTAATATTCTTCACAGTTTCTTTCATTTGAAATTTATATCTATTGTTCAAATTGTGTTTTTTAATACTCAAAAATCATTTTATACTTTTTATACATTTTATATTTTTCTCTGAAAAGGACATCAGCAACAATCCAATTAGGAAGATAGACTGCATATTTGTTTCGGTTTGGTTTTTCCTTTTCAATATCTCCTTTAAAATTAGAGATGTATATGCTGAAAGAAGGTGTTTTAATGTTCTCTAGTGAAGACCATGTTTTCCATTCCTTGCTTGGAGCCTCTGAAGGAAAGTCCATATCTAGTAATCATAGTAGATGAGTGATTTCCGGAAGATACTGAGAATACAGTTACTTGCAGGTGTCTTGGCCACGCATCCATCAACGTAGAGAGGGTTTCTGCATCCAAAACTCCCCTTTTCCCTGAGGGCAGGATTGCTGACCTTGATGTTCATGTACATTTGGTCACAGTCAATTTTTACTTGAAAGAGTAGAGCTAAGATTCAAGAGGAAAAGCAACTTCTTGTTTCTTTCTCTAAAACCTCAAAACTGTTTTTTTCAGGATATAGGCAGGGCCATCCACCTTGTTTTCCTCTGTCTGTGAAGTCTGCAGGAAGCACACACCTCTGGCACAAACCGGGCTGTGTGCGGGGCCTGCCTCGTACGCCTGCTTCCGTGTCCGTGGTTCCTGAAGCTACGACTATTGAGAAGAGACCCCCATTTTATCCTGCTGTGGTGTCAGATGTGGTCAAAGACCCACATTATCTGGATTTCTTTCAGGGAAAAGTTGGCATCCTCTCAGAAGCTTATATCTTTTTATTATTATCTAAGGCAGAAACAATGAAGTATCTAGAGAGTCATTCTTATATGATAAAATATTCCAAACAAACACAAAAAATTAGACAAATAATACATCCGTGCCCAATATACCCAATGTACCCACCCCATATGTTCAAAACACATTACTATTTCAACTTGCCAGTTCTCATTCTGACTTTCATATTCACTCTTGGTGACTAGGAGGAGGAACATGGATTTTGCCATCGGACCTCGGTTCAAATTCTGGCTGTGTAACTAGTTATCCTACAAGAAGTACTTTACCTCTTTAAACTTCCGTTTTCTATTTCTAAAAGAAAATAGTCGTAATATATAGCCACCTCTTTGAACTGTGAGGCTTAAATGTGACAAATGGAAAGCAGTCAGCATGATGCCAGACACAGGAAAGCTGCCAGGATTGGTCTTTCCTTCATACAGCCTTTCACAAATTCTGGTAGCTCACTTTGATGTAATGTAGAGTAAGCCTCACTCCCAACCCCCAACCCTATTTTCTTTGGATTTTTGAAAGCAGTTAATTAAATGTCAGTTGGCATACCAAATGCCATCTCCTAACTTAAAAAAATTTCAGGTCCTGTCATCCCTTCTTTTATTCCCTGGGCTAGTCCAGCACTCTAAGCAAGGCCTTCCACCATCCCCTAGCCATTTAGCTTTTCTTACAGCCCATATCGTTCTCTGTGTTCACACCTGACTTTACCCAATGTCCTTTTAAAAAAAACGACAAAAGTGAAGCTGCTTTTCATTTTATGGAAGAACCAATTGCACTGGGTAATAGGTTTGTGTTTAATGATTCATGATAAATATATTAGGTTTAGCGAAAGAGAGAACTAGCAGGACAGAATGAGGCAGGGAGTTAGGAATCAGTTTCACTCTGATGAGCATGACCTTGAAGGTGTCCCTTCTATCCTCTCATTTCGTTGATTGCTGCAAACGATAGGAAAATTAATGACTTGAATATTTTTGAATAAGTCTGGGTGTCTGAGCTCAGTGTGAGCTATAAAGAACTTTATGCTTTGGTATTTGGTTTGAGATGAGTAATCAATAGCTTAGAAGGTTAAGAAAATCAGCCTTACATAATCTTAGCCTGAAGTCACCTGTATTCTGGCTTCACTCTTCCTTTGGACTCATCCCAGCTCTCAACCATCAACGCATCGACGTGGAAGTTTTGGCACAGCTAGTGGCCTCTTGGGATTTCTACCTTCCACAGAGATCTGTATACAAGTTCAGAGATAGTATTTCTAAATTTATCAATTTTATGAGCATGTAATGTATACTGTCTTTCCCAAGAAGAACATAATGAATCCATTTCTTCTTCAACAAATGTTTAGCACTATTAAACACATCTTCCACTTTTTTTTTAGTTAAAATTTTTTTTGTAAAACCACGGGTTTAAAAATATGTGATTTATGTAATTGTTCTTTTAGCATCTGCCCCACCCCACTCTCCAAGCCCCAAGGGCTAGTTATCACTGATAAGATGTTCTCCAAACTTTATCCAAAGCAGCACCAGTTATGATCATAGACTTAACACACTGTTGGGTTTGGGCTGCCTTTAACAAAAAACATGAAGCATGAAATTTTAAAATTGCATTGTTGTTGGAAATCATATTTAATCTAGAAATTGCTTTAGTAAATTAAGAAAACCCATGCCACCATTCTTTGGCAGGGTTAACAACTGGCCTCGAGGTTTTCAAAGTTGTAGTAACTTAATCATCTTAACAGTTCCCAATATAGGTTACCTATTTCTTTCTGCTTGTTTATTTCCTCCTTGACCATCTGATCAGTTTATTTTGTTGTTGTTTTAAAAATTATACGTGCTTCTATTTTGTTTTGATTTGGGAAGTACAGAAAATTATAGAGTAGCAGGAAAACATAATCACCCATAGTGACACCACTCAGAGGCAAACCGTAATGAAGAGTTTTTCACAGTTCTGTCCAGTTTTTATATTATATTAAGAATATTAAAGTCTTATGTACCTTTTGTTGCCAATAGTTTGCCAGTCCTTGTGACTTTATGCACATACATAATGCAGAGTTTGAAGCACCAAATACCTCGTTAGCTTGTTGTGAAAAAGTGAACCCTGACTACACCCTTCCCCATTATTTTCTGCTCTTGAGAACAAGTACTTTAGACTCCTTTGAATCTTTAGTGCTAGTTTTCATATTTCTGAATAATTTGCTTGTGTCACTTCTTGCTTTTCCCTGGCTTTAGGCATTGCCATTGACATCCTTCTGTGAACTGAAGGATTTAGCTCTATTCACCAAAGCCCACCTGCCACCACCACACAACACCCTTCTCATCCCCTGTCCTCTGAACTGGGTGTATTTTATTTGGGCTAAAGCAGTACCCATTGCTTTTATTGCTGACACTAGGAAATAATAAAACGGCCACTAAGACATGACGATAAGGTTTCCATTACTGTTCATCTTTGTGTTTTCTTTATAACAAGTAATTGTCTTGTTTTGTACATTCATTTTCATGCTTTCCTATGATCCCCAATTTATCCTCAAACTCTTCTCTAGTTGTATAAATATCATCTCAGTGCGTCCAGACACATTAGATTTTTGTCACTGTCGAGTTGCGGAAGTCTCTCCTGGGCCTACTCACCTGTTCCCACTGGGCTGGTTACACTCAGCCTCCTGCTTGGATATGCCTCGGGAGTCCCTTCACTCTCCTGTTTGCTCCCATTTTCTGCATCCTGTGTTGTTTTAGTTTCCCTTTGCTGCAATGACAACTTGACTACAATCTTAGTGGCTTAAATGTATTACCTTAGAGTTCTGGAGGTCGGAAGTCTGAAATGAGTCTCACTGAGCTAAAACCAAGGAGCTGCCATGGCTCTTCTGAAATCCATTTCCTTGCCTTTCCAGCTTTTAGAGATCACCTGCATTCTTTGGCTTGTGGCTTCTTTCTCTATCTTGAGAGCCAGCATTATAACATCTTCAGATCATCTGTCTCTCCTCCCTTCCTCTTCCACTCATGAGGACCCTCGTGATTAAACTGGGTCCATTTGATTAACCCAGGATAATCTTCCCATCACAAGTTCTCCTTTGTGTGTGTGTGTGATATAACAAACCATATTCATAGATTCTGGAGGTTGGGACTTGGACATCCTCAGCAGAGGTGGGGGACATTATTCTGCTTTCCATGTGTATCTTTCTCTTTCCTCAGCCTACTGAGAAAAGGTGCATGGGATGGAAATTTTCTGAAATACTGCGTTTCTGAAAATGTCTTTATTCTATCCTTGATTAATTGTTTGATGGAGTAAAATTCCTGATTGGGAATCTGCATTAACCAGGACAGGCTAGGGTGATGCAAAATCTCAGTTGGTACACACATAAGTTTATAAGACCCTTAGTGAGTCCAGTGGGCCCACTGGTTCTCAGGGAAGCTCATTTCAAGGGCTCACTCCATCTTATGGCCATCCAGCCAGCTCATACCATCTCAACCTGGACCTTCATGTCACTCTGGCAGAGGAGAGAGGAGCTGGGAATATGTGAAGACTTCTCAGGCCTTCATCCTGGAAATGACTCGTGTTACTTCTGTGAGTCGTCAGCTGGCCAGAACTGCTCAGCTGCAAGGGGACTGGGAGCATCAAAATCATTTCCACTCTGAATGCTAATGGTCCTTTCCCACCTTGTTCTAGCTTCTGGTATTACTGTTGAGAAGACTTACTCTTCACCTGTCATATGAAAATCTCATCTGTCTGTACAGAAACTTCTCATTCCTAGGATTCTAAAATTTTCTGATTTTGTGCCCAGTATGTGTCAGTTTTCAGGTACTATTGTCAATACTCAGTGGACCTTTTGATCAGGAAACTGATTCCGTTCTGGGATCTTTGCTTGACTTTTTTTCACTGATGATTTTTCCTCTGCATTCTCTCTTTTTGTCTTTCTGGATCTCCTCTTATTTGGATGTTGAACCTCCAGGACTAATTGGTTATATTTCTTATCTTTGTTCTTTCTATTTTTATTTTCTTTGTGTTTTTGTTCTATGATCTCGAAGAGTTTCTCAACTGGGACTTCCAACTTTTCAACTTCCTCCTCATTGTTCTCATATTTTTTCTCGGCAAGAACTTTGTTGGTGCTGTTATTCTTCTCTGAATGTTCTTAATTATAACATTCCTTAGTTTCATAAAAAGCTTTTGCATTTCTTACAAAAGATTATTCCAAGAAATTTTACCTTTTTATTGGTTGTTATTTTGAATGGAATATTTTTTTTACTGTATTTTAAATTAGCTATGTAATACTGAAAAATTATTGATTTTGTGCATTATATATACTCACATATCTGAACTTTTTATTTTAATAGTTTTTCCATTCTTTTTCTTAATAAAGATTCACCTAACAGAGGAACAATATTCATTTTGTCTCTTCCTTTCTAATTCTGTTTCCGGTTTTATAACATTATCCAGAATAATATTAAATAATAGAGTCTATGGTGGGACACTGGGTATTAATTATCATCATGTCATCCACATTTATAACATCTACCTGGCATATTTTGTTGTTGTTGTTGTTCAGTTGCTCAGTTATGTCTGACTCTTTGTGACCCATGGACTGCAGCACACCAGGCTTCCCTGTCCTTCACTGTCTCCTCAAACTCATGCCCATCGAGTCATTGATGCCATCCAACCATCTCATCTTCTGTCGTCCCCTCCTCCTCCTGCCCTCAATCTTTCCCAGCATCAGAGTCTTTCCCAGTGAGTTGGCTCTTTGCATTAGGTGGCCAAACTATAGAGGCTTCAGCTTCAGGAACAGTCCTTCCAAAGAATACTCAGGATTGATTTCGTTTAGGGTTGACTGGTTTGATCTCCTTGCAGTTCAAGTGACTCAAGAGTCTTCTCCAGCACCGCAGTTTGAAAGCATCAGTTCTTCCATGCTCAGCCTTCTTTATCATCCAACTCTCATATCTGTACATGCCTGCTGGAAAAACCATAGCTTTGACTAGACAGACCTTTGTCGGCAAATTCCTGGCACATAGTAGCACTCAATATTTGTCAAATCAATGAATAGTGGTTATAAAAGCATCTTTTGTATTGTTTGAAATTTTAATGATAATGCTACAAATGTCTTATTAGTAAGTATAATTTTAGTTGACATTTCATTGAAGATAGATATTCTTTATCATGTTAATGAAATATTTTTAATTTCCTGGTTATTTATGACCATCATGTTCCCTTAGTGACTTGGTATTTTGCACTTAGAAACATGTGTTGGACTGAATTAATTCACTTTTACTTTAACGGAGGGGGGAGAGAGAGAGATTTGCATGTATAAACAGGCACTTTTTATCAATATTTGATTTGTCTTATCTTTACTGGTAACCTAGAAGAAGAAATGCTAAGAAAAGTCTCTGCGTTTGCAGGTAACTCTAGTCTTTTGGGAGGGTGAGTGTAGAGGGCTAGCACTAAACCACAGGCGTACCTACGAGGCCCCGTGTCCTGTCAGCTGCCACCTAGCATAGTACTGCATCCCGAAGAGGCTATCAAAATGTTGGCAATCCTCCAACAGAGATCGTAGCTATGCCATGTGCAAGCTATGATTTATCTATACCTGGAAGATTATATGCAGTTTTAGTCAGCAAAGAGCGAAAGAAGCATAATTGAGCTGGAGAACATCCAGAGAGTAACAACTAGAATGATCTTGGAAGATGGAAGAAAAGACTAAACAGATTACAATTCTTTTCTGCAAAGACATCAGCACAGGAAAATGATCAAAATCTATCAAACAAGAGGGAATATGTTTGAGGTGAACACAAAACTGTTCACCAAGGCCTCAAACACATCTCTGATCTGAAATAAATAGACACAGTGTCCTGCAAATCTTACATAAAAGTACAAAAACTGAAGGAAAATTCTGCTTCTTATGGAAGATAATGAACCCCCTGGATTTCATTTGCCCAATTGACAGTGCAGGCCAAAAGTATAAATCAGTCCTCATAAAAGTTTATATAATTCATGGATGGCAAATCCATAATGGATTAGGACAAGAGCAAGGTTGCTTAAAGGGACAGCCTAATGTTTCAGAGTCCACGTTCTTGAATCCAGGAAAAGCAGTCTTATTTTATATATAATAGAAAATGAACATTCTTCTTTCCCCAATCAGAACATGATTTAGTAATTGTTGACTCTCATTGAGAGTTGAGTCATTATTGGTGCTTATCTTTAAATCATTCTCTGGATTGCTGCTGTTTAGACTACCCGTATTGCAGGGCTCTACTTAAATCCTGCACCTTCAGTGGCTGCCCTAGCTGGAGACTCTATTGTGTGACTACTTTAGAACAAGGAGTTTGAAGGTCCCAATAGAAGCCCAGGCCCCAGTTCTTACTAGTTCTTAGAACTGACAAAAGCCAACTATTCTTTCCGAGTTTTATTTTTCTCACTTATTAGATGGGAGTAATGATTTCCCTGTATTCTTAACCTTCACATTTTTGTGAAAGGAAATACTGTTTGTGAAAGTGCTTTGGAAGCTGTAAGGCGCTGGCTGTGTCACTGATCGGTAGAGATGGGGATGGCCTGTTTCTCGAAGCTGTAAGTCCTCAGGGAACTGCCACTGTCTTCCCAGATTCCTGAGAGGATCCCCCTCAACAAGTGAACCCCAGTGTGGCCTGCTGCTCTGGTGAGCTGGCTGGACCCTGTGGAGCTGCAGGGTTTTGTTTTTGCTCCTGAAGCCTAAAGCCTAGTGAAGGGCAGAATGAGGGCCTGACAGCTGTCTTCTGGGTTCACACTCTCATCCTGACCTTGAGCTTTTACCACCTGAAGGTGACCTTTTAGCATGTCCCTTATCTGACGGTGATAAGACATAGAAAGGGAATGATAGCCATTTTCTCGAGACCGGGAGTAGAGCAGAACCAGCTGGATTCTTCCCCATAGCCTTTCCCTGAAGCCATAGACAGGCTCCCTCTTGGCCTTTTTTTCCCCTCAATAAGGGAAATTGGGAACCATTTACTTATTGCATTAGCTATATGGAACGTTGGAGAAAAAGAGCAACGTGAAGCAGGCCAACAACAGGAAGAGGCCAAGATAGACAGCCAAGTGGAAAATGGCTTTAAAAACCTTTATACAGTACCTTGAGAGGTTTATTCCTTGCCACCATGCCTTAATTTTGTCCTTGAGAAGTGCGTGACCTTAAGGATTCCTCCTCCTCCATGATGGTAGCCTTGAGCTCCTGTTAGAGACCAGAGTGTACAAAACTATAAACCACCACAATGTTAATTATGGTCTTATAATACTGTCCTATTACAGTGGATAGGATATACCATGATAACCATTATTATGCACTGTAACTCTCACCTGTGTGTATATGTTTTTATCTCCCCAACTATATAGCAATTCCTTATGGGCATGGAACATGTTTTATACATCCTCTTTGGCTTAAAGGATATGTACTGATTATGCATAGCTAGAGGAATCCTTTCATCTGGCCATTTTAGAGGTATGCAGCAGGCCTGCCAGTGATGTAAGCTGAATCCAGCTTGATTCCATGAAGCAGTGCTGGCTTAGTATGGTGCTATAGAGCATTCATAATCAGAGGTGGGCTGGAAAGGGGGACCCTTCTTGTGTGGACTCATTTCTTTCTCCAACTTTTATTCTCATGCCTTTCCCATTTTTTTCTTTCTTCTTCAAAACCAGATGTTCCCCTTGCCTTGGGCAAAAAGAATATCCCGTTGGAAATATATGTCTGGGCATTAAGGGAAATAGGCAGAATGTAGTTGTATGAGGATTTCAGGTTCCTGGATTTATAATTTAATTCTGTGCTAAAATTTAACTGCATCCTGGGTAAAAATATCAGAAGAGGAAAAAAAAAAAAATAAACTGATCTGGGTTTGTCATTTGTCTACTTAGCAGACAAGTTATAAGGATTTCCAGTGCATGCAGGCTAAGTTGCTTCAGCCATATCCAACTCTTTGTGTCCATATGGACTATAGCCTTCCAGGCTTCTCTGTCCATGTGCTTCTCCAGGCAAGGATACTGGAATGGGGTTCCATGCCCTCCTCAGAGGATCTCTCTGACCTCGGGATCAAACTCCCATGTCTTACATCTCCTGCATTTGCAGGCCGGGTTTTACCACTAGCGCCATCTGGGAAGCCCTGGATTATCCAGTAGATGTTTCTAAACTTTCAAAATTTTTTGAGATAACAGATAATCACTGAGGAATGATATTGCTAGTGTGATTGCCATTGTAACACAGTGAATGAGAGATCAACTTGTAGAGCTTAGTAAGCCTGCCTGCAAATTCAGACTCTGCCTCTTACTGTGTCATTTGGGTCAGATTTCTGAATGTCTATTATTCTCAGTTTCCTCATCTATATAATAGAGACAGAAGTCTCTATTTGATAGAGTTGTTAAAAGGATTGATTGAAAGAAATCATATAAAATGCTTAGCACAGTCCTAGTACAAATTGCATTATCTAAGTTATATTCCCTAATGCCACTAATTGATGAATTGTGCTTTATCGGATCCTGATCTGAATTGCTAAATATTTATAAATAATTATAAATAAGAACTGTCCATTTGTAATACCTGTTGAAACCTTCCAGGATAAATGTTTTAAATGAACTTGATTATATATGTTTTGTGGCATTTGATTCAAGCAAGAGCAATTTGTTTTAGCCAGGTATTTTTTTTTTCCCCTAATAAAAGTGCTTTTTGTTACTGAGCATTTTTAATAGGTTTACATACTGTGTTCTTAATCAATGATATAGTGGGATACTTTTTTTTTTTTTTTTTAGTGGGATACTTTTATAGATTATGATTTTATCCAAACAGAAAGGTAAAGGGCTATTTAATTATTGGTGTTTACTGACATACAATTAGTACTTTCGTGAAATGTCTCAGAGAAGAATAATTTCATTTCAATATCCTGGACTTTTGAGGGTGTATTTTTTATCTTGGTATGTTTGAAAGTCACCCATTGTTATCCAAAATAATAAAAGCTACTATTTTGCTTATTGAATTTGATTGTTTTACTTGTCTTTCAATATTTTGAGTGTATATTCACAGATTTCTAATTTTATATTTTAATTATAAATTTCAAGTTTCCATTGACTATATGAACAGTAATTTGAATGAGTTATACAGACAATAGATTTTCAGTCACATTTGATTAAAAATACAAATGAAAGATGAATTTTCTCTTATTTTAATTACAAAATCATTTTGTAATAATTTGTAAAATAATATTTGAAAAGAAAATTTTTTTACAGCATCACAAAAAGGCTACTGATGGAAATGCTGAATCATCCCTTTATACAGTGTCTAAGAACTTAGATTATTTCATCGGTTCACATGAATTTCATTCATTAACTTTAGCAAAACTATTTTCAATAGCTTACTCTTAATCTAATTATTTACAACTGATGTTATGGTAGTATGATCACTGAATACTTGAGTTATGGCTCAAAGCCACAATTCCTTCAAAGTTAAGGATTCTAAGGATGTTTATTCATACATTTTTTGACATATTCTATATTTCACTATTTTAAAAGTAGAATTATCTTTTTGTCATATGCTCTTTAAATGTTATGTAAATATAGTGTTTCTAATATTATTTTATTGGAAATTATCTTATAATGTTCTTTTTGAGAGTAAATATATTTTAGTGAAACTTGTTCTCAATTTATTTTGTCAGAAACTCAGATGTCATGGGAAGTAATTCAACTTTTCCATATTTAAGAAGCTCTGATTATAATGAATGCTAATATATGTAAACGAATAGTGTCCTGTCCTTTTGGCCTTCAGTAGTCTCAACAACAGTGTTCCAAACAATCCTCCAACAGCATAGATTAAAACGCTCTTCCTGCTTCTCAGAAGTCACCCTGTAAAGCATAGAGAACGAAATGATTTCCTGCTAATTGTGCTAGTGGCACTAAAAATAGATGGTCGGTTTTTAAATGTATGATTTAACATTCTTCCATATATATGTATATATAAAAAGACTGAAAAATTCCATCTCACTCTAAGAAAGATTCTACTGGTATTTCATTCCGGGTGTCTTAAGGAGCTTTGGGCAAGCGGTTTCTGTCGTTTTGTTTTTGTCTTTGTGGTGGGGCCTGTGGGTAGGTACCTAGAACTGAGACGATCTCAGAGCCTGCATTATTCACGCAGTGCTGTTCAGCACGGCCGCCCTCGGGACACACATCATCAGAGGGGACAGGGACGCATGCTGGCAGCCCTCCATTCTCACTTAGGAAATTGCCAGCCTCTGCTCCTGCCTTCTAAAGTGATTACTTTGCTATGGTCCAAGTACCTGGCAAGAAGATAAATCTTTCGCTAGACAGAAATTCCTCAAGTACTTTTCCCCCATCAAACATGATGGCAGATGTGTTGGTTTGGGATGTCCAAACAGGCAAGTTCCATTTTCACAGAATCAATAGTGCATCCCATTTTAAGAATTATTGTCTTCATTATGCAAATGTAGAAAGGACTAACAAACCTTCGTGGGGAAAAGCAACAGGCAGCTGTTCTGCTTTATTTAGGGGGAGGGATGTTATCTTCTATTTATTTAATGATTTAGAAGTTTGTGTTCTGTAAATGGAGCTTAGAGCTAATTTGATTTTGTTAGAGAAATACAGATGAGTTTCATAATCAAAATATTGGTTGGCCAAAAAAGTTCATTCGGGTTTTTCTCTAAGATGTGATGGAAAAATGTGAATGAACTTTTTGGCCAGTCCAAAAGATTCTTTAAATATCTTAGGCAATTGAGGACAAGTGTGCGTGCATGCTCAGTCACTCAGTCGTGTGTTACTCTTTGCAACCCCCATGGACTGAGCCTGCCAGGCTCCTCTGTCCATGGGATTATTTTTTTTTCATTTCTTTTAATTTATTTTTTCATTTATTTATATTAGTTGGAGGCTAATTACTTTGCAATATTGTAGTGGTTTTTGCCATACATTGATATGAATCAGCCATGGATTTACATGTGTTCCCCATCCTGAACCCCCCTCCCACCTCCTTCCCCATCTCATCCCTCTGGGACATCCCAGTGCATCCTGAGCACTTGTCTCATGCATCAAACCTGGGCTGGCGATCTGTTTCACACTTGATAATGTACATATTTCGATGCTGTTCTCTCAGATCATCCCACCCTCACCTTCTCCCACAGAGTCCAAAAGTCTGTTGTATACATGTGTGACTCTTTTTCTGTCTTGCATACAGGGTTATCGTTACTATCTTTCTAAATTCCATATATATGCGTTAGTATACTGTATTGGTGTTTTTCTTTCTTGCTTAGTTCACTCTGTATAATGGGCTCCAGTTTCATCCACCTCATTAGAACTGATTCAAATGTCTTCTTTTTAATGGCTGAGTAACATTCCATTCCATTGTGTATATGTACCACTGCTTTCTTATCCATTCGTCTGCTGATGGACATCTAGGTTGCTTCCATGTCCTGGCTATTGTAAACAGTGCTGCAATGAACATTGGGGTGCACGTGTCTCTTTCGGTTCTGGTTTCCTCGGTGTGTATGCCCAGGAGTGGGATTGCTGGGTCATATGGCAGTTCTATTTCCAGTTTTTTAAGGAATCTCCACACTGTTCTCCATAGTGGTTGTACTAGTTTGCATTCCCACCAACAGTGTAAGAGGGTTCCCTTTTCTCCAAACCCTCTCCAGCATTTATTGCTTGTAGACTTTTGGATAGCAGCCATTCTGACTGGCATGAGACGGTACCTCATTGTGGTTTTGATTTTCATTTCTCTGATAATGAGTGATGTTGAGCATCTTTTCATGTGTTTGTTAGCCATCTGTATGTCTTCTTTGGAGAAATGTCTGTTGAGTTCTTTGGCCCATTTTTTGATTGGGTCGTTTATTTTTCTGGAATTGAGCTGCAGGAGTTGCTTGTGCATGTCCATGGGATTAAATCTTCTAAGGTAACCCTGAATGCTTTTTGGATTCTCCTTCTTCCCTAGTCGCCTTCTCCTTCCAGAACTCTATTCCAGGTGTGAAGGAAAATCCATTTCCCTCCTCAGTCTAACTCTGTTGTTGTTTAGTCGCTAAGTCATGTCTGACTCTTTTGTGACCCCAAGGACTGTAGCCTGCCAAACTCCTCTGTCCATGGGATTTTCCAGGCAAGGATACTGAAGTGGGTTGCCATCCATTCTCCAGGGGATCTTCCCAGCCCAGGGATTGAACCCACATCTCCTGCTTTGGCAGGCAAGTTCTTTATCATTGAGCCATTAGGAAAGCCTCTTCAGTCTTACTACAGCCCATCTATTCTTTAAGCCACAACCACAGGCTCATAACCATAAAGAAAGTTAATGAAATTAACTCAGAACTCTTAGATGGGCCCCTTTCTCCCACTCCCTCCATCATCAGAGTTAGTTCAGCTTTCTAGTAAATGTAGGTATGTATATCTGTATACTATACATACTTGTAAAAGGCATGAGGCAGGGTGTGCACAAACGTAACATTTCCTCTTCTCTTTCCTTTCCTCCCTTCTCCTTGTGGCCGGTCAGGTTCCCTGAGGTTTTCTGTGGCCTCAGGGCAGTAGCACCTTGCCCTGATGGTGTTTTCTCTTTGGGGTCATCCCAAGTCATCTTTGTTGCTTCTCCATCTGAGTCAGATGACCCTGGCTCACCAGAGCCTCTGATCAACAAGCCCATGCGTGCTACATCCTCCTTGTCCTGACCCCAGGCCCCTCTGGCCCTGTTTCATGGCTTCAGAAAAGCCCCAGAAGACTTCTCATAGTGACCCGCCCTCAGGACCATGTATCTGAGTAGCTCCCTCAGTCATTACCCCCCTTAAATATCAAGTTTTGGTCAGGAGTGAGGCCTGTTGATACAGCCTAGAGCCTCCAAAGACACATCTGTGAGGCCAGTCCCTTGCCCTCTGGGACTCCCGCAAATGATCTGTGATTTCTATCAACTTGACTCTCCCCAAACCACTTGGTCAGGGCCCAAAGCTTTTCCTAGGGACCCAGACAGCCTCTAAGAACCTAGTCCTGACCCTCTTCATCCTTATCTCAGTGGACAACTAAACCTTTATTGCCTTTTGGGAGGTAACTAGCTCTTGCTGTGTTCTTTCACCAGTCTTTGATTTTGTTGATAAACTTGATGTCTTCTACCTTCAGCCTTTGCCTTTTAGATCTCTGAATCACTCTTGTCTCAATCACTTAGGGTTGAAAAAATTTGGCTTTCAAAGCAAATAGCTTTCTTAGTAAGTCACAACTGAAACCTTAGAAGTTCAAAAGAGAAACGTAAAATAAAAAGAAATTCTCAGGAAAAATAATCAGGTCTGACACTGAAATTGACTTCTTTTTCTATATTGTCTCCTTTCCTTTTTAAGAAAAAAATGTGTTGTTTTTTGTTCTTGTGTTAGTTGCTTTATTGATTCTGTGCTATGGGTGGGGGGCGGTTAAGAAGATAGAGGTCAACAGTCTCAAAAAATTTTTAGCAGCAAAGAGATGATAATTTAAAACTAGACTTCAAATGCCCCATCTATGGGTCTTTTTTGTAGCAACTTGTGTGCGTTTCTTGGTTTCATTTAATTCACTGGAAAATATATCAGTGAAAATTTCAGTTCATGAGTTGTTTCTTTTTATTTCAAGATTGCTTATCAGATGACATATAACAACATGTAATCATAACAGAAGAAAAGGACAGAGAGAGAGCAGGCTGA
This sequence comes from Cervus elaphus, assembly GCF_910594005.1. NCBI lineage: Eukaryota > Metazoa > Chordata > Mammalia > Artiodactyla > Cervidae > Cervus > Cervus elaphus. The sequence goes on from NC_057840.1 coordinate 32,278,493, forward strand.
TATCACTGCATCGGTCCTGAGCCGTTTTATTAAATTCTGTACTTCGGCGAATTTCAGGCCTTGCTGTTGTTCGTCAGTAACTCTAACCCTGTGGTGTATAATTTAAGAGAAAACAGGATCAAGGAGAAGCAACTCTTATCTCCCTTGCCTGTGCTTGTAATGGCTGCCATCATTTATCCACAGGGAGAAACGAGCAATTGGAAACATTCCTCTTTGGCCGGTCAGAACCTGTTCATAGTTTGTTTGGCAAGAAATGAAGATAAAGAGTTATCAGGTGTGGTAGATTATCCCTGAGAGCCTGTGTTTTATTTTTATCTCTCCATGAATCACCCTCCAATAAGCACAGGGGACGGCACTTAGAAAAGAAAATCTCTTTGGAGAAACAGGAATTTAATTCTGCTGCAGAATGCCAACGAGATGCTCATTTCACAATGAACTGTTCACTGCACATTATGACAGAGCAGATGGGAGCATCTAGGTAGTTTTCTGAAAGATCGGTTATCAACTGATACTTTAATCTAGGGGAATTTTGTTAAAGTGCAGAAGATCCAGAGTAGGACCCAAGACTTTGCATTTTCTGACAAGTTCCTGGGTTACATTACTGTTACTGGTGCCTGGGTCTCACTTTACACAGCAAAGTCTTAACTTAGGTGTTTCAAATAGTCTCGTGCAGAAATTTCATATTGAATTGGTGGAGCTAGTAAGGACTTGCAATGCCACTGTTTTTTACGGGTCCCTTAGCTTGCCATCATTAAAGAAATTGTCCAACAGGAAACCAAGAGTTTAAGCAAGGATCATCTGTCAGTGCTCCACTCTGGCCAGATCAGCACCTCTGCAAATGTCCGTCTTGAATTTGCTCTGAGGTTCTGACCCACCTGTTGGAAGGGTTGCTTGAAGAATGCCTTTATTCTAGACTCCCTCCACCTGCAGGACTCACTACCAGAACTCCCTACCAGAACTATAATACATAAAACCCAGTGTTTACATGAGCAAGCATTTCTGCAGCTGTGCAATCTTACAGGGATCAAAAAACTTCTGTGAGTATTGAGGTGACCCAAGAAGCCAACTAGAAAAGATTTGATGTAATTATGCTAATTCATCAAAAGATAATTTCATTTTCAGTGATGAATGGCCCTAAAGTTTTGGACCTTGATAAGATTTTCAGAGGAAAACAATGAGCAGTGAGTAGTTGATTCTTCTCCTGGGATTTTGATTTCTTAACATGAAATCCTTGTTCCAATGCTTTGACTTTCTTACACAGTTCAAATAAGCTTCTGATTCTATTAACTCTTGTTTCTATGGAGAAGAATCTGCCATATTGGAAGAAAGTTGTTTCAGTCCTCATATCCCAGCCACACCAATTACCAGCACACAGGAGCCTGTGGACTGAATGTTTGTGTCCCCTCAAAATTCATACATGAAACCCTAATCCCCAGTGTGGTGGTATTTGGAGGTGGGGCCTTTACGAGGTAATTAGGTAATAAGGGTGGAATGCTCAGAAATGAGATTAGTGCCCCATAGAAAGAAGAGACATGAGAGAAAGGACATCTCTCTCTGCTGTGTGAGGATATAGCAAGGAGGCAGCCATCTGCTAAGCAGGAAGAGCATTCTCACAAGGAACCCAGTCAGACTGTGCCTTGGTCTTGGACTTCTCAGCTTCCATAACTATGAGAAATAAATTTCTGTTATTTAAGCCACCCCGTCTATGGTATGTTTGTTATGCAGCCCAAACTGACTAAGACACATGGTCTAGTCATGTCCAACTCTTTGCAACCTAATGGACTATAGCCTGCCAGGCTTCTCTGTCCATGGGATTCTCCAGGCAAGAATACTGGAATGGATAGCCATTCCCTTCTCCAGGGGATCTTTCTGACCCAGGGATCAAATCTGCACCTCTTACATCTCATGCATTGACTGTAGGTTCTTTACTACCAGCGCCACCCGGGAAGCCCCATTTTATTTCATATATATGCTCAAATCCTATACCTCATCCTTGGACTGTTGTGTATCAATCTCACATATCATGTCCTTTCATCTGTAAATATATCAGTATGTATTCCTACAAATATGTATACAAGAACTTTAAAAATATAATTGCAATGCTATTATTTCAGCTTTTAAAATTAACAGTAATACTTTAAGATCATCAGAAATCTGTATGGAATTTGTGTTTCCCTGATAGCCTCAAAATGTTTTCAGTTGGGTTTGTTCAAGTCAGTTTCCAAGGATGTTTCTACATACATTGTATTTGTTGATATGTCTCAAATCTCTTTTAATGTGTCCATTCTTTTTCTTCTCCCCTACCACACTCCCAAGCACACTTTGAAATTTATTTTGAAGAAACTGAGCCATTTGTCTGGCCAGAGTTTCCTACATTACAGATTTTGATGACTGCATTCCTGTGGTATTGTAGAACATATTACTCTGCTTTCTGTATTTCCTGTAAATTGGTGATTAGATGCAGAGGCTTACTCAGATTCCGCAGTGTTTTGGTAAGAATACATCATAGGTGATGCTGAATGCTTCTTGTTGCATCTCATTAGGAGATACACTGGTTTTCTCTCTTTTTTTGCAGTATTGTTAAACATGGTCTTATCTTTCATATAAGAGTTCAGAAATCTGGATCAAAGCTGATGGCATCTTTTATAAATGAAATATAGTATATAGGACTAAATATATAATTATATGTATAATATGCATAATATAAAATATTTGAGGTTAAGTTTGGCTACATATAATAAAGAAGACAAAGAGTGCCTTATTCAAAATAGAAGTTGATTTTTCTTGTTTATAAAATAAGCCCAAAGATAGACAATACTAGACTGGCATCACATCATAGTCATCATAGAGTCATATTTTTGTTCATGATTTCTATACTTAAAATGGCCTCATGGTCCAAAATGACCACTGAAGCTCCAGACATCATATGTGTCCCTCAGGCTGGTAGCAGGGATAGAGGTGAGGGGGTTGAAAAAAAGTCTAATCTCCCAGCTAAGTCAACCTACTTTAAGAAGCTGTCCCAGAACCCTAACCAAGGTATTCTGGATATTTCTAAATAGTCTCCCGTAACTTCAAAGGAAGCAAGAAAATCTTTTATACTGTGGAAATCTGTCATAATATTGATTAAGTGTTCAAAAGATTTCAGGTGGCCACATATAATAAATGCCCATGACATGAAAGCCTGGCTGAAGTGGGAACTGAAGTAAAATTTGTCCGAGGGAAGAAAAGATACTTCCAGTTTGAAGGGTGAAGTGAAGGATGGTTTCCTGGAATGAGTACAAGAGGGTAGGTGTGGAGGGAATGGGTACTTAAGCCAGGTGTGGGGATGTAGGTGTTATTTGGAGATGCCCACTGATGCAGTGCAACGCAACTAGCTTCTCCAGGAACCATATCTGACAGATTGTCACTCCTCTAAACAGGATGCACCTTTAAAAATGTGCCTCTTATAGAAATAAAAGCAAAAGGAAACAAATGGAATCTAATCAATCTTACAAGCTTTTGCACAGCAAAGAAAATCTAACAAAACAAAAAGATAATCTATGGAGACTAGGAGTCTGGGAGAAAATATTTGTAAACTATGTGGCTGACAAGGGCTCAATTTCCAAAATATACAGACAGCACATACAACTCAATATTAAAAATCTAATAACCCAATCGAAAATAGCCAGAATACCTAAACAGACATTTCTCCAAAGAACACATACAGATGGCCAATAGTCACATGAAAAGATGTTCAACATAGCTAATTATTAGAGATGCAAAACAAAACTACAGTATGGTATCACCTCACACCAGTTAGAATGGCCATCATGAAAAAAATCTATAAACAATAAATGGTGGAGAAGGTGTGGAGAAAAGGGAACCAACCGTCTTACACTGTTGGTGGGAATGTAAATTGGTGCAGTCACTATGGAGAATGGTAGGGAGGTTCCTTATAAAACTAAAAATGGAGTTACCATGCAATAACAATCCCACTCCCGGGCTTGTTCTCTTTTCTCCCACTCTGGAGAAAATTCTAATTTGAAATGATATACACACCTTGATGTTCATAGCAGCACTATTTACAATAGCTAAGATATGGGAGCAACCTCATGTCCATTGACTTACGACAGACAAGTGGACCAAGGAGATGTGGTACATACATACAACGGAATGAAAGTGAAAGTGTTCGTCGCTCAATTGTGTCTTTGCGATCCCATGGACTGTAGCCCGCCAGGCTCCTCTGTCCATGGAATTCTCCAGGCACAAATACTGGAGTGGGTTGCCATTTCCTACCCCAGGGGATCTTCCCGACTCAGGGATCGAACTCGGGTCTCCTACACTGTGGGCAGTTTCTTTACCATCTGAGCCAGCATGGAAGCCTATGTGATGGAATACTACTCAGATATTTAAAAAAAAAAAAAAGAAAAGAAATAATACCATTGGCAACAACATGGATGGACCTAAAGATTATCATACCAAGTAAAGTAAGTCAGACAGAGAAACACAAATGTCATATGATTTCACTTATATGTGGAATCTAAAATATGATACAGAGGGAATTTCCTGGCAGTCCAATGGTTAGGACTTGAAGCTTTCACTACTAGGGCCTGAGTTTGATCCCTGGTAAAAGAACTAAGATCCCTCAAGCCAAGCAGCATGACCAATAAATAAATAAAATATGATACAAATGAATTTATTCACAAAACTGACTCAGAGACATAGAAAACAAACTTATGGTTACCAAAAAGGAAGGCAGGGGAAGGATAAATTAGGAGTTGAGATTAGCAAATACAAATTACTATATAAAAAGTAAACAGTAAGGTCCACTTTACAGCACAAGGAACTATGTTCAATATCTTATAATAAACTATAATGAAAAGATAAAATAATAAAAAGGATGTGCCCAGAATGCTCCGTGATGTCCTGTGATTTTGTGTTCAGTCCTATCCAACTCTTTGTGACCCTTTGGACTGTAGCCCCCTAGGTTCCTCTGTTCATGGGATTTCCCACTCAAGACTACTGGAGTAGGTTGCCATTTACTCCTCCAGGGGATCTTCTCAACCCAGGGATCAAACCCATGTCTCCTCCATCACAGGCAGATGCTTTACCGCTGAGCCACCAGGGAAACCTCACCCAGAAAGTTCATGCACTTATATTTTCCAAGTAAATGATCTATCCAGCTATTTTGTTTTCTTAGGAACTTTTGAAATGGAAAGAATAATAGCTAAGGTGTTTTGGGTGCTTACCGTGTGCTCACTGTTTGGGGGTAGTTGATGTTTAAACCTCATAGCCGATGAAATTGGTTCTATTATCGACCCATTTTACAAATGGAGGAAGTGAGACACAAAAAGGTTAAGTGCTTTGCCTAATGTCACATTGCTGGTAAGAGATAGGCTGGGATTTGAACCCTGGCACCATGGAAATCAGTCCTGAATATTCATTGGAAGGACTGATGCTGAAGCTGAAACTCCAATACTTTGGCCACCCAATGCAAAGAACTGACTCATTGGAAAAGACCCCGATGCTGGGAAAGATTGAAGGCAGGAGGAGAAGGGGACGACGGAGGATGAGATGGTTGCATGGCATTACCAACTCTATGGACATGAGTTTGAGCAAGCTCCAGGAGTTGGTGATGGACAGGGAAGCCTGGCATGCTGCAGTTATGGGGTTGTAGAATCAGACAGGACTGAGCGCCTGAACTGAACTGACTGCTATATGGGCTTCCCTGGTGGCTCAGATGGTAAAGAATCTGCCTGTGATGCGGGAGACGTAGGTTTGATCCCCTGGAGAAAGGAATGGTTGCCTACTTCAGTATTCTTGCCTGGAGAATCCCATGGACAGAGGAGCCTGGTGGGCTACAGTCCATGGGGTTGCAAAGAGTCAGACATGACTGAGCAACTAACACTTTCACCATGTTGTCTTGTAATAGGTCAGTGAGGGACAAGGAAGCCTGGCATGCTGCCTTCCATGGGGTTGCAAAGAATCGGACACGACTGGGCGACTGAACAACAACAATAACAATACATGTTTGCCTTGAGTATTTTTTAGTGAATTGCTAGAGGAAGCAAAATGAGGGATATGGAGGTTGGTATTAACTGTTTCTTCATAAGCAGTGACACGGATGAAAGATGGTCTGCGTTTTACAGTTGAGTACCAACATGGTTCTGGGTCTGGGATATCCCATCTCCCCCGCTGGGAGGAGGGCATGCACTGGCAGCTCTCAGGCAGGACATTAATAGGAGCTCTTGGACCCCAGAACTTGGGTCATCCCCCTGAGCCACCTCCCTCCCTTCTTCCTTTCCTCCACCTCTGGGGAGGGTTTTGAAAGGGGTGCTGTGGCCCTTCCCTGAGGCTGACCTCACACACATCCCAAGCACCTTGTACCAGAGTGCAGCACTTGTTAGATTTTGCAGGCCTCAGATGTTCAGTACAATGTTATTATTTGTATTTGGCCTATGGTTTGCCATAGGCCATTTGCCATAAAACTTCCAGATAAATAATCCTAATTTAGCTATTTAGCAGCACACAATCTTGGCAGAAGATACAGACTGGAGCAGAGGAAATGGTTTCCTGCCTTGCTCATCATGAACAGTTGGGGTCAGTCCCTCAAGTCCTCCCTCCTCTCCTCCCTCCCCAACTCCCCCAACATCCTGGTTCCTTTGCTCCTCTGATCTGTCCCAGGAACCTGGTCCAGCCTCACATATAGCATGTGGAGGACAGAGGGGATGGGGGGTGCTGGCGAGGAGCAGAGGGGTCCTGGGGGGGCTCTCAGCCAGCATGTGTCACCCTGTGGGCTGCAGATTGGAGAACTGGCTTTTGGAGGAAGGCTGGCTTATGACTCGAGGCCAGCAGCCCGCCATGGGCTCTGCTGTCCCAGCCTTTGGCTCAGTTTTCTGGCAAATCTGCTTCTCTCTCCTCTGCCAACCTGTGTGCCCTCCTGTGAGAGTTGCGACTGTCTTATTCACCTCAATACCTGCATTCACCCCAATGCTAGGCCACGAGGAGGCTTCACTGGTGGCTCCGTGGTAAAGAATCCACCTGCAATGCAGGAGACACAGGTTCGATCCCTGAGTCGGAAGATCCCTGCAGGAGAAAACAGCAACCCACTCCAGTGGGTTAGGAGCCTAGTGGGCTACAGTCCATGGGGTAGCAAAAGAGTCTGATGTGACTTAGCAACTGAACAACAACAAGTCCGCAGAGGCCTACACACGTCAGACACTCAGTAAATATTTAATGAATAAAATCCACTATTTATTATCATAGCCCTTGAACTTGTAAAGCTGAAGTCACGTAGTGTCTGGATATAAACACACTGAATGATATAAAAACCCATGCTTTGCTTAGGATGTCCCACAGCAGCAGTGCTGAGATATCAGTGGATTTAACAGGTGTCTGGGAGTTTGTAAAAAATAGAGGTTCTCAGGCTCCATCTGAGAGAGCCTGGCTCAGGGACAGGCAGAGTGGAGCTTGGGGGTCTGAATTTGTAACGTGATTCTAAAGCAGGGAGACCGTGGAACTTGCCTTGAGATACAGCCTCAACAGCATTTCTCTCTCTTTCTGATAACTGGTGCCCACTCTATACATCGATAACTGTGACTTCCTGGTGGCCACAAGTCACACAGTGCATATACTAGAGGGGACCCCTTTGTGTCTGAGGCCCCACATCCTTAGGAGTGGAATCTGAGTCCTTATGTGGCAGAAAGAGAAGAAGAACTAAAGAGCCTCTTGATGAAAGTGAAAGAGGAGAGTGAAAAATTTGCCTTAAAACTCAACATTCAGAAAACTAAGATCATGGCATCCGGTCCCATCACTTCATGGCAAATAGATGGGGAAACAATGAAAACAGTGACAGACTTCATTTTCTTGGGCTCCGAAATCACTGCAGATGGTAACTGCAGCCATGAAATTAAATGACGCTTGCTCCTTGGAAGAAAAGCTATGACAAACCTAGATAGCGTATTAAAAAGCAGAGAAATGACTTTGCCAACAAAGGTCCATCTAGTCAAGGCTATGGTTTTTCCAGTAGTCATGTATAGATGTGAGAGTTGGACTATAAAGAAAGCTGAGCACCAAAAAATTGATGCTTTTGAACTGTGGTGTTGGAGAAGACTCTTGAGAGTCTCTTGGACTGCAAGGAGATCCAACCAGTCCATCCTAAGGGAAATCAGCCCTGAATATTCATTGGAAAGACTGATGCTGAAGCTGAAACTCCAATACTTTGGCCACCTGATGCAAAGAACTGACTCGTTGGAAAAGACCCTGATGCTAGGAAAGATTGAAGGTGGGAGGAGAAGGGGATGACAGAGTATGAGATGTTTGGATGGCATCACTGACTCGATGGACATGAGTTTGAGTAAGCTCTGGGAGTTGGTGATGGACAGGGAAGGCTGGTGTGCTGCATAGGGTCGCAGAGTCGGACACGACTGAGTGACTGAACTGAACTGAACTGATGCGGTTAAAATTCCCGAAGAGCTTATTGCATGCTTTCTAAGTTGCTTCAGTTGTGTCCAAGTCTTGTGACCCCATGGACCGTAGCCCACCAGACTCCTCTGTCCATGGGATTCTCCAGGCAAGAATACTGGAGTGGGTTGCTGTGCCCTCCTCCAGGGGATCTTCCCAGCCCAGGGACGGAACCGTCATCTTCTTCATTGGCAGGTGGGTTCTTTACCAAGAGTGCCACCTGGGAAGCCCTAGAAAAGCTTAGAGTTTGCTCAGAATAACCTGAAGGAGGAAAAAAAAAAAAAGCTCTGTTATTGAATAATAACCTGGAACTACTCCAAAATCAATGTAACTTTGATTTCCTATTCGGAATCTCCACTGAATGCCCTTAAGTGAGTTTTAAGATACCATTTCCATGTAAGAAGTATATAAAGACTTGTTTTTTTAAGAGTGTGCTTGGAAGAGAAGCATTTTTATATGTATTACATATGTTATCGGAACTAATAGGTTTTTTCCTACCTTTCTCTGCTACTTTCAGCTATTGAATAGCCATTTGATTTAATATAGCGTCTCATGACACCCCGTTCTTCAGTGGTTCTTAATCAACCAGCACCTGAATTTGTCTGCTGAATGCTTTTTAAAAATTGGCCTATACAGTGCTTTTGATATAAATTTTATAGGGCCATCTTCTTCAGATTTTTCTTTGTCAAACAAATTACTTTCTTTTTTTTTTATTATTCTTACTTGCTTTCTTATGATGATTAAAGTATCACAGGAAATGTGTGACTGAGTTCATATTTCCTAACTGTATTTTATGATTAGGCTCAGACAGATGGTTCCTGTCACATCTAATAGAATACTAGAAATCAATCAATAGACTCTTTATGGTGCACATTTTAGATGTAATTCCTAGTACCACATTAGATCCTAAGCCTTGCACTCTTTTTCTTTAATTTGTTTTCCCTGCTGCTGCTGCTAAGTCGCTTCAGTCATGTCCGACTCTGTGCGACCCCATAGATGGCAGCCCATCAGGCTCCTCTGTCCACAGGATTCTCTAGGCAGGAATACTGGAGTGGGCTGCCATTTCCTTCTCCATTGTTTTCCCTATTAATTTAAAAATATTTAGTCCTATTTTTAACCTGTGCTTCATCACTGTGTGGAAGATATCTTTATGAGCTACCTACCCCGTGTCCTTTCTGGAATAAACTAAGATGTGTGTAAGTGAATATCCTTAATAAGTAAGAATGGAATCTTAGTCACCCAACCTTTGGTTCATTTTGATTCACAGCATTATTTTTGCATGGATATTGCTATAGATCTGTGGGCCCTCCAAAGCGCTCTAATATCGCCTAGAAAAATTAACTCGAGCCCCCTTACAAACATCACAGATATCCCCTGCATACAAACAAATGCTTCCCTCCACCCAGTCGGCATGTGTCTTTCTTCTCCCAGCACCACAGGGCGCCCCGTCTCCCTGTCTGGGATCCACCACCTCCTGACAGCAGCTGGGTATCTTCCAATATGACTGCCCCTGCCAGCGATCTTGCCAGCTCATCACTGCACTGGTTCTTGCTGCCCTAGACCTGCTCCAGCCCAGCTAGGGAGAGCCTCTCTTTCTCTCCACAGTGTTCTCTGTGTAGGAGTGGAGTGTGTGTGTGTGTGTGTGTGTTTAAGGACACTTCTGGTGGTAGAGGCTGCAGATAGATGACAATGAATACCTGCTTCTGTTACCATGGTGAGCTCGCAATCTAATAGGGAAGAAGGTTTATATAAGGTCTTTCTGTATATGAAAGAATATTATCCCACAAGTATTGTGGTGGTATGGCAACATACAGGACCAATACATTTTCAAAATAGTTTGTTTTCTGAGGACAGTTACTCAGTGCCAATTTTTTCTTGGGGTTTTTCTTTTAAACATTCCATCATCATTGATAGAAGCAAGTAATCGTCATAATGGCCATTATTTTTTACACGTATCTCAGTTTTTATGACTTTGATGTCAGTTAAGCCTTTCAGACTTTCTAGAGTGTCCCTAGGTGGTATCTGACTAGCGCTGTCCATGGAAATGGTTTAGATTGAGTCTAAGGTCTAGAGTCAGGCAGACAGGAGTTTACAGACCAGCAATGTGAATCTGGTAACTTACTGACCTCTCCAGGGCTTCCTCACCCGTAAATTGAGGGTGACAGTAGCCCCGTCTCATAGGGCTGGTGTGAGGAGTAAGTGAGGTCAGGCCCATGGGCACAGAGTGCAGCCTGGCCATGTGCCCAGCGAAAGGCCATCGAGGCCTTGTACCCATCCTGAGAGACCCTGCAGAGACTACTCCCCGAAGAGCTTCTGACCACCTCACACATCATCTTGGGGGAAGCTTTCTTTTTTTTTTAATTGGAGCATAATTGCTTTGGGCTTCCCTGGTGGCTCAGTGGTAAAGAATTTGCCTTCCAATGCAGGAGACACTGGTTTGATCCCTGGGTGGGGAAGATCCTCTGGAGAAGGAAATGGCTACCCGCTCCTGTATTCTTACCTGGGAAAATCCCATAGACAGAGAAGCCTGGCAGGCTACAATCCAAGGGGTTGCAAAGGGTTGGACATGACTGAGCGGCTGAATAACAGCAGCATTGTTGCTTTACAACGCTGTGTTAGTTTCTGCCGTACCACAAATTGAATCAGCTATATACGTACATATATCTCCTCTCTCTTTAGCTGCCCTCCCCCAACACCCCCATCCCATTCATCTAGGTCATCACAGAGCAGGAAGTTTTATCTCACACACTGAAGAGAAAGCAATGCCAGGTGCTTAAAGAGAAGTGCTTAAATATAGGTAGACTTTGTTTCATTTTTAGGGTTTTCATGCTCTACCTTGATTTTAGAGGACATGTTAGTACTATTTTGAGAGAGAGCTCACACCCCTTGGCTGAAGCTCTCCTCCCCTCCAGTCTTTTCCTCCATCCTCTGGGCAGTGTGGTCCCTCTGGGCCCAGCTGTGTGGCCCTCTGCCACAGCCTCTTCTGACCACCCCCTGGACAAACCTGAAGACTGGAGTGGGGATATGTAGGGCCTGGGCCTCCCTCTCCCTTTCCTCTCTCTCCACTCTGGGGAGGTTTTGGGTCTGTTTGCTTTTATTTTTAATAGTACACTCTGATTTCCTGCCTGCTCTTTTTTTAAAAAGTGAGACTGCGAATATTTAAGAGACGGTGATTGGAGACTTGTCTGGGTTATTTTTATCAAGTCTCCGTTTGTACCTTGGCCGTGTTCCTATCAGGTGTGTCAAATGGACAAATGGCAGCCGCCGCGTGATCCCATGCCGGGGAGGAATGGGGGGCTACATACCAGTTGGGAAGCTTTCCTCATTAGGCATTTCTGGCACCTAAAATAGATGACTTGAGAGTTAATAAATAGAGCTAATTAGATGCAGTTCCTTGCAGAAATCTCAGATGCATTTTCTTGATCGTACACAAGACAAGTCTATTAATTATTTCTAATGAGGAAGGTTTAAATAACATCAGGTAATGGCCAATTGCTGGTGGCAACCAGCAGGCAGAGTGAGGTGCCCCAGGGTGAGCATCACTCTCTTCCCTGAGAGGGGAAAAGATCTATGAAGACAGAGCTACTGACTCTGGGAGCCTGCAACCTGCTGGGGAAGACTAAATACAAGTAGATGAGGGATGGAACAACTCAGTGCCTGCCTCTGTCTTGTGATTGTCAGGACAGTGGGTGAACAGGAAGTCCCCAAGAGCTGCAGAAGATGTGAGTGTTGGGTCCAGCACAAATCTTTGGTTGCTTTTCCTAGTGATTTCACGGTGTGTAGTACAGACAGTGTTTCATACTTACAGTGTTTCATACAGGCAGTGTTTTATGGGTCTCTTGTGAAAAAGCACTCACCTTGATGGTGTATCTAGGCTGGGATCCCACTCGAAAAGTTTCTCCCTCTCCAGGGGCCTTTGGTACCTGGTGCTTGTCCGTGAACAAGGTATTATGCTAGAGTGAAGCACTGTTCTCTTTCGGGTCCTCTTTGGGAACTGCACACCTCTGGGAGGAGGGGCCTTGCCAAGCCTTCAGCACTCTGGGCTAGACTCTTAGATCAGAAGTTTCTTGGGCAGGATGGACTGAAGCAGCTTGTAGCTGATGGAAACTCGGAAGGGAAAGAAGACCTCCAGCATCGAGGCCAGTCACAGAGCCCCTTCTTCCCACACTGTGGTCTGGAGCCCCGATTCCCTCTACCTTTCTGTCCCTACCATCCCCACCCAAGCCCCACTCTCTACTCTCCAGACATGTGGGGTTAATTATGCTTCTTAGGGCTGCTGCGACCCCTGCCCAGAGCATGGCCCCAGTGCTATGCCTTCTCCTCCTACGCGTAGGTGATCAGAGCCCAGGCCAGTAGCTTGAAACCTGACAACCTCAGATTACTGAAGGCATGAACGGGAGAGGGAAGAGTGGGCTGGAAGGCCTCGTGGTATAGGGGTGGTAGAGGGAAAATAGACAATAATTTTTTAAATTGAGATATTATTATTTACCATAAAATTCTCCATTTTAGAGTGTATAGTTTGACTCAGTGGTAAAGAATTTGCTTGCCAATGCAGGAGCCACAGATGTGGGTACGATCCCTGGGTGGTGAAGATCCCCTGGAGAAGGAAATGGCAACCCACTCCAGTATTCTTGCCTGGAGAATCCCATGGAGAAAGGAGCCTGGTAGGCTACGGTCCATCGCATCACAAAGCGTCGGACACGACTGAACGACTGAGCACAGCCACACAAAGTTATGCAACCATTACTACTATCCAATTTCAGAACATTTCCATCGCCCCCCAAAAGAAGCTCTTTACCTTCTCCAAGGAAGACCTGCAGATGCTCGGAAAGCCCATGAAAAGGTGCTTGACATCACTAATTATCAGAGAAATGCAAATCAAAACTACACTGAGGTATCATGTCAGACAAGTCAGAATGACCATCATCCAGAAAGACAAACAATAGATTCTGGAGAGGATGTGGAGTAGAGGGGTCTCTCCCACACTGTTGATGGGAATGTACGTTGGTACAACCACCATGGAAAACAGTATGCCTGCTGTGTGCTCGGGCACTTCAGTTGTGTCCGACTGTTTTGACCTATGGACTGTAGCCTGCCAGCCCCTCTGTCCATGGGATTCTCCAGGCAAGAATACTGGAGTGGGTTGCCATGCCTTCCTCCAGGGGATCCTCCCAACCCAGGAGTCAAACCCATATCTCCAGCAACTCCTGCATTGCAGGCAGGTTCTTTATCCACTGAGCCCCCTGGGGAGCCCTGGAAAACAGTATGGAATAGCCTTAAAAAACTAAGAACTTACCATATGATCCAGCAATTCCATTCCTGGGCTTATATGCAGAGAAAATCATATTTTGAAAACATGCACCCCAATGTTCATAGCAGCACTAGTTATAATAACCAGGACATGGAAGGAACCTAAATGTCCATCAACAGATGATTGGATAAGAAAGATGTGGTACGATATTACTCAGCTATAAAAAGAATGAAATAATGCCATTTGCAGCAACATGGATGGACCTAGTGATTATCATACTAAGTGAAGTCAGAGAAAGACAAATATCATATGTTACCATTCATATGTGGAATCTAATTGTTTTTAAATGAGATATATATATATATATATATATATATATATATATATATATATATATATATATAAATGAACTTATTTACAAAACAGAAACAGGCTCACAGACTTTGAAAACAAACATGGTTAACCAAAGGGGAAATGTGGGGAGGAGGGATAAATTAGGAGCTTGCAATTAACATATACACACTTCTATATATAAAATAGATAACCAACAAGGGTCTACTGTCAAGTTCAGGGAATTCTACTCAATATTCTCTAATAATTCATATGGGAAAAGAATCTGAAGAAAAATAGATTTATGGATATGTATAACTGAATCACTTTGCTCTATACCCGAAGCTAACACAACATTATGAATCAACTATATGCCAATAAAATTTTTAGGGAAAAAAAGCTCTTTTTCCAGCATCAGTTACTTCCCAATTTTCCCCCATCCCCAGCCTCTGGCAGCTGCTAGTCTGCTTTTTGTTTCTATGGCTTTTCCTATTCTGGACATTTCATATAATAGAATTGTACCATATGCAGGCTCTTATATCTGACTTTACCTACTTAGTATATATTTTCCAGGTATCTTTATCCATGTATCAGTACTTCAGTCCTTTACAGAGCAGAGTACTATTGACTGTGTTGTGTACCATGTTTGGTTTACATGATCATCATTTCATGGACATTCGTGTTGTTTCCACTTTTCCGGTGTTTTGAACAGGGTGGCTATACACAGTCATGTACCACATTTTATGGGACATACCTTGGATATATACCTAGGAGTGGATTTTGGGGGCCACTGAGCAACTCAGCTGAACTTTTTTTGAGGAAAGGCCAAACTGCTCTCCAAAGCGGCCATACCATTTTACAATCCACCAGCAATGTAGGAGTGTTCCAGTTTCTTCATACCCGTGCCAATATTTGTGATTGTCCATCTTTTTGATTGTAGCCATCTTCAGTTCAGGCGCTCAGTTGTTTCCAACTCTTTGTGGCCCCATGGACTGCAGCACGCCAGGCTTCCCTGTCCATCACCAGCTCCCCGAGCTAGTTCAAACTCAAGTCCATTGAGTCAGTGATGCCATCCAACCATCTCATCCTGTCGTCCCCTTCTCCTCCTGCCGTCAATCTTTCCCAGCATCAGGGGCTTTTCCAGTGAGTCAGTTCTTTGCATCAGGTGGCCAAAGTACTGGAGCTTCAGCTTTAGCATCAGTCCTTCCAATGAATATTCAGGACTGATTTCCTTTAAGATTGACTGGTTTGATCTCCTTGCCATCCAAGGGCCTCTCAAGAGTCTTCTCCAACACCATCAATTCTTTGGCACTCAGCTTTCTTTATAGTCCAACTCTCACATCTATATATGACTACTGGAAAAACCTTAGCTTTGACTAGATGGACCTTTGTTGGAAAAGGTAGCCATCCTAGTGGATGTATAGTGGTATCTCATGCTTACACAATATTTTTAAATCCTTATTTAAAGTATTAGCATGTTGTATAGTGCAGGGATCTAGGAAAAGCCTTAGGCTTCCTTCTTAATTTTTCCTAGTTATGGTTCTAAAAATGATAGTTTTTGGACCATTTAGAAACAGGTACACCCGCACTCCTCAGTCCCAGTAGCACAACCTCATATATGCACAATTTAGTGAGTAAGTGACACCTCTGTGTAAAGACATGGTCTTCTTCCCCTTCCTCAGGCTGGACACAGCTCCTCATCCAGACTAAAGGTTTGGCTAGTAGGGAGTGGGCTGCATTTCAGCCCCTCATCCCTGCTATGTGGGTGCCTTTATCCAGGGCATGACCGACTAAGTATATATACATGGCCTACACTTGGCTGCTTTGAAGCCAGGTAGACCTGGGTTCCAATCTCAGATGAACCCCAGGGGTGTGACTTTGGGCAAATGATTTAAGGTCCCAGGGGCCTGTTTCCTCATCGGTGAACAATAACAATAGTATTACCCTCTTATAGTATCATGATGCTTAAATGGAAGGAACTTCATAAAGCAACTGGTCCAGAACCTGACAAATCAAACTGCTTTGTCATCAGTTAATTTTGTGTCTCGTCGCTGCCGTTTGCAGCATTTTAGGTTTTGTCCTTCGGGATTCAGTGCAGCATCGCTTCTTCTGGAAAACTAGAAATCACCACGGCCCAGGGGCCAAGTCAGCCTTACATTATACTTCCCACTGGCCAAGAGCGGTTATTATATTTTTAAGACAAAGAAGAAAATGCAGCATAGGAAATACATCCTCTATGGCCTGAAATATTTCCTCCAATCATTGCTATCTGGCCCCTTACAGTAGAAGTTTGCCAGCCGCTGCTCTGGACCTTTTCCGGACAGCCCCTTCCCCCGAGCCCACCCCCCCCGCCCACTCCGGGGCCAGATGTTCAGGCTCACGGCCCCGGTCACCTTGGACCTGACTCCATCATAGTCTCTCACACAGAATGCCCGGTGAGACCGCCAGCGCCTTCTTCATCCCTGCATCTCTGGGCACGGACTAGGAAGTTGATAGACATTAGTTCAGGGAAAGAAAGTGGAGGGGCAGGGCAGACACCAAAGAGCAGTTTTGCCAGCTTCGTAAGTTTGCGAAGTCCTGATGTCAAGACACTGGCCCTTTAAGCTGGCTGTCCTCCTAGGCATTGCATTGTAGCTGAGCAACACCTTTGGCCCAAGTATGAGGGAAACCATCCAGTAGTTTAGTTGGAAAGACATCCTGAATTCCCCCCGCGGCTAATGTGCATGGGGTGGACTTCCCAGGAACACATTTCTCTGTGATTCACAGCTCCCCTCCTGAAAAGAAGGTTGGCCTATATGGAATGGGCCTTGGTCCAACAGTCCTGTGGCCACTCCCAGGGAGAAGGGACCGTGGCTTTCTTTCAGCGAGGCTGCATGAATACAGGATTTGCACCCTCTTGGACAAGCCTGGACTGAAAGAAGGTGTGAGAGTGTTTTTGAGAGTCTAAATGAGAGAAGCAGGCATGACTCTGCCTGCTTGACTCTATTACTCTGGGGCATTTTTAAAACAATTCTTTAAGCTTCTACTTATTTTTCTAATATTCACACTTATGCTGAACTCCTCTTGCAGAAAAAGATGCTTCACGTTTGCCCTAGAGCTTTCACTACAGTTTTATGGAATCAGCCATTCTAACTATGTTGACATGACATGCCTGCATTGTTTGGTATCTTACATTCTAAACATGATTTTTTTGGAGATTTATTTTTAAGAACTTGAGCTTTGTGTGTACAAGAGAGAGAGAAAGGGAAAGAGATTGATTTGTGCCCTGACCACTTGTCCCCTGAAGAAAGTCCAGAGGGTCTGAGATGAAAAGACCTCAGATATGAGCAGGATAGCACATGTTCAAGGAGCAGATATTCAAGGTGCTTTCAGGAATCTGAGTTGAACAGTTTATAACTTCTGGCAAAAATGAGCGTTGACATTTACGATGGATATGGAAAAAAATTTTTAAAGGGAAGTGACAAACTCACGTGAAGGATTTACAACTTATAATGATTTATTAATTTTCTACCTAAAAAGAAAAGATAATAACAGCAAATAAAAGAAATCATTAGAGTTGATAGCAGATTTTCTCCTACTATTTCCAACATATAGGTTGTTTGCAAACGTATTGACCAGTGGATGGTGTAGGGAAAGATTTTCAAGCCATAATTCTAAATAGTTTATGTCTAAGCTTACCAAATATTGATATTATTCCCCTGAAACTTCAAAGGAAGTGTTTATAAATTCTTGAAAAATAAAACTGCATTTTTGTCCTTGGAGGCAAGTGATCCTCTGGGTGAGAACATTCTCTGTGACGGATTTGAGAACATGGTTTGGCCTTGAGAACAACTCACAGAAGTAGGTCAAAAGTTGTTTATTGGCCACAGAAGTTTCCAGGTGCAGAGTGTATACTGAATGCTCTTACACTGAAGTTGCAGAGAGGAGATGTTAGTTAGGGCTGAAGGACTCTAGCTATGTTTCTGAGCAAATACAGAGAGAGAGAGAGAGTGTGTGTGTGGTAAGTAAACCTTATACATCTTCAGGAGGGAGTCTTTACCATAATGGATTAAAAACACTCCAGTGAGTTACATTTGACAGGCTCCTGGTGCAGATGCATGCTGGGAACAAACAGGCCTCCTCATTCAGCTACCTTTGCCTTCCAACCATAAATATTTTATAAACTACCAAGGAAAGAGAGCACCCTGGTATGTGAAGGGCTTATAAAGTTAAAACGCTTGAAGAAAGAAAGCAGGCATTCTTTGTGAGAACCTTTCAGGGGACATATTTTGATCATAGATGTAAAATCTTTAAGTTGATCGTTCTGCTACTGCAGTATCAGTGCATTGCAGGCTCAGAAGCTGTGGCTAAACCTGGAGATCTTTTCACCATGATTACTCTTGATTGTCTCAGAAGATAGCCAGACCTGGGGTTTTTTATTATAAAATTCATAAAATCATCCAAAAATTAAAAAGGGAAAGGTCTGTATCAGTTAGAAATGCATTTGGCCAAAAAACCTAACTACAGTGGCCTAAACAAGCAAAGCTTATTTATTTTATGCAATAAGCCATCTAGGGCTGGTACAATAGCGCAGTGATGTCACTGGGGACCTATCTTTTCTTCTTCCACTGTCCTTACTAGTCTACAGATCTTAGCTTTGGGGTTATCCTTATGCTTGTTTCCTCGTTATCACAAGACGGCTGCTGCCCGTCAGGAGGCATTGTGTCTATGTTTCAGGAAGGAAGAAGGAATTGAAAGTCAAGGCAAAGGACTGAAGAAGGATGCTAGATAAGTCTGCCCATTATTAAAAGATTTCTCAAAATGCCAATTGTTGATAAACATTTGTATCTCATTCATTTGTTGAATGAATGACCAGAATTCAATAACTCAGTCACTCTCCAGGTTCAAATGAATCTAAGAAGGTGAATATTTTTAGCTGGCTATATCGTTACCTATAACGAAGCCATGATTCTATTAAAATGAGAGGAAGAATAGATATTAGGCAGGCAACAGGCAGAATCTGTCATAGGGCTGGGAGTCATTTCAAAGTATTTTATGTAGTTGATAATAGGTTTGAAAAAGCTAATTGTCCATATTAAAGGTGAGCAGACTGTGAGGATAAGAGAAATCAACTAACAACACAAAAATAGTGTAACATTTTTACAGAAAATATTCACTGACAGCATTAATGCTGGAGCACATTGATAATTGACCAATCAGTAGTTATTGTATTCCTGTTTTGTACTGGGCTAAGTGTTATGGGAAAAGAAGGAGAGAGAGAGAAGAAAAGAGAAGGGAAGGGAAGGGAACGAGGGAAGGGGAAGAAAAATCATAGCAATATCTTGAGGTCTCAGCCTTCCCAAAACCTTACAGGCTACTGAGTAGATGAGGCTGGCATTATTGACTGATCACAAGACTGATTAGAGAGTTATATAAATCTTCATGTGCTTAACTAAAGGATGAGTAATTCTGTCTAGACTCAATGTAAATCTTAGTTCAGAGTTGAGGAGGAGATCAGTGTGGCCCAGAAGAGTTAGAGAGGGCTTCATGGAAGAAGTTGACTTTCTTACAAACTTGTTCACCAGTATCTCAGAATACTACTCAGATCTCCAGGTTCTAACTTATAAAAACCCAACTGAAGCTGTATAAACAAACACAATACTGTCAGTGTGTGTATGTATATGTATATATGCCCATATGTGGGGCTATCTTTCAGAAGAGAAGTAATATATTTACTCATATAACTAAAGTATCTCAATCAGGTATGGCTTGATCCAGAGACTCAATCTGTACCATTGGCTCTGGTCTATTCTTACCTCCCAGGCTTCCCTGGTGGCTCAGATGATAAAGCATCTGCCTGCAATGTGGGAGACCCGGGTTCAATCCCTGGGTCAGGAAGATCCCCCGGAGAAGGAAATGGCAACCCATTCCAGTACTCTTGCCTGTAAAATCCCATGGATGGAGGAGCCTGGTAGGCTATAGTCCATGGGGTCTCAAAGAGTCGGACATGACTGAGCAACTTCACTTTCATTCTTACCTCCCAGTTGAGCAGCCTAACTCTTGGATATATTCTCTGTTTTGGTAGTAAAGCAGATGCAAGCAGACCCAGGCCTGCACCTAACTCACAAATTACAGAAGGAAAAAGAGCTTGACTTTCAACAGACCTACAAAATCCTGAGCTCAAGTCTCACTGAACACATGTGGATCAGGTGCCCATCTCTTAACTGGTTTCTTTGTTCAGTGGATGGATGTGCTGGTTGAACATGCTTGATTCAAACACCCTCCCCCGAAGCAGGAGTTGGCAGCCCTCCAAAATCCCATGGACTGCAAGGGAGGGAGTGATGCTCCAGATGAAAATGGAGATATTGTTGCTACAGGATGGAGGAGCAACTAAAATGGTTAATTTTAATAAACTACGGTGAACTGACTCAGGTTTGCAGTTAGTCTATCATGAGATTATGGATATGACTGTAGGCAAAGAAAGATAAATCATAAACTGATGTTTTAACAGTCAACAAAATAATGCAAATGCATTTTGTTTGTTTACTGGTGGATTTATTTAATTCTTTGTTCATCCTTCAAATAATTTGAGATATATAGAAAATGTAAAACAATGATAAAATATAAGCAAAAACATATCAAGGACGTGGTAAATATAATTTGAAATTAAAACTGTCTGGAGACTATAAATTCCAAAAAATTGCTGTAATTGAACAACCGTTACTCTGAATTTCCTAGTAGCTACAGGAAAAATGAGGCTGTAAGTAGTAACATAGTTCTTAATATCTGTGCAGCAGAAATACACTAATTTTTCAGATAACGTAGTAGAGTAGAGAGCATGAATTTGGGGTTGAATACCAAAGCTCTGTATTTGACCTTGGGCAAATGTTAATCCTTCTAATTATTGTTTCTCTCATCTTTTATATGGGAGTATTTGTATTCATAGTTTTGGGTTGTTTCATAAGAAGATAATTACATACACAGTCAGTTCAGTCGTTCAGTCATGTCTGACACTTTGCAACCCCATGGACTGCAGCACACCAGGCCTCCCTGTCCATCACCAACTCCCGGAGCTTGCTCAAACTCATGTCCATATGAGGTACCAACAAACAAGACCCTTGAGATGAGAAAAAAATGTGAAAATTAAGAGACACTGTGGTTGATTACATCCCAGTCACTAACACAGAAGTGAATTGTGTGGTGCTGTATCTTATGGTGTCCCTCAATGACCACAAAGGACATGATGACAAAATAGTATTTGATTGAAGAAGCTCATAATAAGAAATTATGTTCCAAAAGATAGCCTTGTGATGTCCTAACTTGGTCCAAGACTAAAAATCCAGAGTGTCCAGAGAAATTAGGATTCTGCCCTTCAAACAATATCCTAATGTATTGTGTCCATCAGCCAACCTTTTGATAGACAAACAGAAAGCCACTCAAATACAGAGTCCCTGAAGGGGGCCTGGAGTGGAGGTATTAGTGAATGATGGACCCCTGTGTGTCACTGATGTAGGTTGGACATCAGGCCTCGCTAAGACTCTGGTCCAGGATAAAGCTCCTTCTGTTGGCAAGCACTGGATTTTACCCCACTGCTCCAGGGAAACGCCAGTCAGAGACCCAGCAATGGACCCTTAAAACCCATGTCTTTTCCCTTCTGTTCATTCTTCAGCTTCCTTTATTTTACCACATTTGTCTGTCTTCACATAAACTCCCCTAACAAGGATTTTCTTATTGCTTATTCAGATCAACTCCTTGACAGTTACAGGGAAAACCAGGAATTTTATACCTGATGGGGACTCTCTAGCTGTTAAGACAGTTGTTGCTCTGTAAATTGTCTTCCTTTTTTTTCTTCCTGTCAGACAGTAAAGGCTTGAGGGATGGCAAATAAAAAATATTTTGGAGAATAATGATTCTTTTACTTAACAGTGTTTGATAGTCTGAATGTAATAATAGCTCCCTTCCTCTGTGACTCAAGAGTAAAGAATCCACCTGTAATGCAGGAGATGCAGGTTTGATCCCTGGGTTGGAAAGATCCCCTGGAGGAGGACATGGCAACCACTCCAGTATTCTTGCCTGGAGAGTCGCATGTATGAGAGGAGCCTGGTGGGCTACAGTCCACAGGGTCGCAAAGAGTCAGACACGACTGAAGGGACTGAGCACGCATGCATGCATAGTAAATGGGATGCTTCATCTATCTTGGTGGAAATTTCTGAAAAAATCTGTTTACGCAGCACCAAGTAACAAATGAAGAAAAGAACCAACCTACAGATACTATGGAAATGCACTCTCCATGGTCAGATCCGTGCTGATGGATTGGGTCTATATTACATCCCACTCTTGTTCAAAATTAATTCATTTATGAAAAAGTCATACTTGTAAAAAGCCTCCAACATGTAGGCAGCATGACATTTGTTCATCTGAGAGCAATTTTTTTTTATCTTATTACCATCTCTAGCTAAAAATACCTTATGAATCCTAGATTCTTATGTGGAGTTAATCTTCCAGCTCAAGTTCACCTTGTTGCTAATTCTCCATCTCATTTCAGTGCGTGGGGGTTGATGTCATTTCATGTAGAAGGGGAATGTATTTCATCTGTCCGCTTCTCCAGCTGTCAACAAACGTGTGCCTGGGAGAAAGCTGCAGGGGTATATTTGGGCCACAACCAGCAAATAGAGCCTTGTCATTGTTTAGAAATGGTCTCTGTGTCTGCCACTCTAACTCCCTCTTCTGCAGCTGAGGAATGAGGTTTCATGAATGGGTGTTTGAAGAATCAAGAACAATGGGGCCTTTGAGTACTTGGGTATAGTAAGCCTTATTTGTTGCTTACCCCGCTCTCATCTCCCCAAAATCTCCTCTTCTTTAGCAGAAATCTGATTTTACTCAAATTTTAATCTGTGGGGAAGGTAATCCCATCCCTACATCAAAGATGAATCATGAGTAATTTAAGCCTATAGTGGTTGTCTCATTTAGTTTGCTAATTGTTAGTTGAGATGTGGGCTGGTGGCTTAGATCTGACTAAGGAAACATGAGGCAAAATTTTCTTAAGACCTTCTAAGTAACACTTTCATATCTCATAGGAAGCACTTGAGAAAGATAATTTCTTCTTCCTCTGGAGTTTGATGTTCTTCATGTGATGGCTGGAATTGCAGCAGCCATCATGCAATATGAGGAGAGCTAATATCAGGACAATACTGACATACTAGGAGAGCAGAGAAAAATGGAACAAAAATATGGAATGAATTCTACAGTCTCCATGCCCAAGGGCATCTGTTTTGAAAGAGAATATGTTTTCATTTTATTTATATATTTCTAAGAGAATACAGGGATATTGCAGGTTTCGTTTCAGACCACTGCAATAAAGTGAGCGAAGTAATAAAGTGAATCACATTAACTTTTTGGTTTCCCAGTGAGTATCAAAGTTATGTTTACCATATGGAGTATAGTACATGCTCAATAGCTGTGTCTTTAAAAACAAAATCCAGTTCAGTTCAGTCACTCAGTCGTGTCCAACTCTTTGTGACCCCATGGACTGCAGCACACCAGGCCTCCCTGTCCATCACCAACTCCCAGAGCTTACTCAAACTCATGTCCATTGAGTCAGTGATGCCATCTAATCATCTCATCCTCTGTTGTCCCCTTCTTCTCCTGCCTTCAATCTTTCCCAGCATCAGAGTCTTTTCCAATGAGAGTCAGTTCTTCGAATCAGGTGGCCAAAGTATTGGAGTTTCAGCTTCAGCATCAGTCCTTCCAATGAATATTAGGACTGATTTCTTTTAGGATGGACTATTTGGATCTCCTTATAGTCCAAGGGACTCTCAAGAGTCTTCTCCACCACCACAGTTCAAAAGTATCAATTAATTCTTCAGTGTTCAGCTTTCTTTGTAGTCCAGTTCTCACATCCATACATGACTACTGGAAAAATGGTAGCTTTGACTAGACAGATCTTTGTTGGCAAAGTAATGTCTCTGGCTTTTTAATGTGCTATCTAGGTTGCTCATAACTTCTCTTCCAAGGAGCAAGCGTCTTTTAATTTCATGGCTGCAGTCACCATCTGCAGTGATTTCGGATACTTTATTGTTTAAAAATGCTATCATCTGTCTGAGTGTTCAGCGAGTTGTAGTACTAACATCAAAGATCGCAGATCACCATAAAAATAGAATAATGATGAAAAAGTTTGACATATTGCGAGAATTACCAAAGTTTGACACAGAGACACAAAGTGAACAAATGCTGTGGGAAAATGGCACCAATAGACTTGCTGGGTACAGAGTTGCCACAAACCTCCAATTTGTGAAGAAAAAAGGCAGTGTCTATGAAGCACAATAAAGTAAAACACAACAAAATGAGGTGTGCCTCTTTATTTTTCTTACTGTTTGAATTGGGTTGGGTTTTCTGTTACCTGCCAGCGAAAGTGTCCTTATTGATATATGGAGATGTGACATAAAGCAATCCTGAAAATTCTTTAGTCATGTTCAACCCAGTTGTTGTTAAAGGCTGCAGCTCCTCAGTTTTCCTGCTTTGTCTTTTTAAGCCCAGTGGGCATGAGGGGGCAACATTAACAGTTGATGAATTTTGCATGATGCGTTCTCCTTACGTATCACCCGGGCAATGCACATGTACTCATGAAGGTGAAAAATGCCCAAGAAGCCAACTCTGTGTAGACAAATCAAGCTGAGAGAGCTAGAAAGTTCTTTATTGGTAGCTACCAACAAGAATTTGGTAGGATATTTTGACAAAGGGAAAATGACTGAATCAAGACTATACAGTTTCTAGAGATATCAAAGCATAGATTCCCAGCTGGCTCAGCATTAAAGAATCTGCCTGCAGTGCTGGAGACACAGGAGATGCAGGTTCTATCCTTGTGTCGAAAAGAGCCCCTGGAGAAGGAAATGGCAACCCACTCCAGTATTCCTGCCTGGAGAATCCTGTGGACAGAGGAGCCTATAGTCCACAGGGTCATGAAGAGTCAAACGTGACTCAAGTGGCTGAACATGCACGCACCAAGGCATAGCTTAAATGTCATGCTCTCTGTGAAACCTTCCCTGAGTCCCCAAGGCCAAGTCCATCACTCCTTCTGCCTGTACCATATCCTTAACAGGGTTCTTGCCACACGTTATCAAAGCATGTGGTGCCCATGGTTGGTTTGCTTGGCTAGACTGTGAGTTCATACAGGGCAGGGGACTTGTAACCTTTGTTGTATTCGCCCATTTGACAGCGATTTACTCTTTATCTACTATGTGTCAGACATTGAGTTGTACTGAAGATACAGTAGTAAGGAAAAGCAGAGGTGCTCCTACAGCCATGGAATTTAGACTCTAGTCCAAGACAGACCAGCAGATCATCACAATAATCAATTAACTTCTTGCCAATAAGCAAATGATTGGCACTCAGGAATTATCTGTTGAATTCAGTCACAAAATTTTCAATATTCCACAGGGTCTCTTATCTTCCTGGAGGCTTTCCTAGGGTCATATTATGAGGGAAAGTCTCCCAACGACTAGCAAGATTCAGCCACAGTGTGCAAGCTCTTTTCAAGCCTCTACTTGCATATGCTTGCTAATGTCTCATTGACAAAAGCAAGCTGCATGGCCAGGCCCAAGGTCTCTGTGGGAGGATGTTATACTCTTCATGGATATAGGCTGGTGGGATTGGTTAGGGGCAGTTACTGTCCAAATCTGCCACACTATTTTTCAAGTGTTGGTTTTGTTATGAAAACCTTAAACAATGATCATTTGAATCTAAGGATAAGGTTCTTGCTATAAATTCATACTCCCAAATTTCATTCAGACATTTTAAACAGAAAAAGTAATGGTGTGATTCACAATGAACAGTGGATCTAAGGCTTTGATCTTAAAGTTTTTACATGGTGCTTTGATGAGAGAGGAGTATTGGCAACCAAGTGTGTCTGGTCACCTAGTCTTTGTACTATTTACAATGAGGGTAGTCTTCCCTCATGAAGACTGTAATGAAGATATTTGACTCTTCTCCCCACCAGTAATCAGAGAAAACCATTCTAAACTGAATGGTTGGCCCATACCATCAATACCTGCTATAAATTACGAAATGTATAGTGTGCCAATACTTCTCCTCTATTGCATTATAACAAATGAATTTTTAAATTAGGTTCAGAATCTAAATTCCTAACTAAAAATAACATAGGACAGAAATAAAGCTTAACTTGAAGGAGACTTTCAAATCTTAAAAGTCGATATAAAGTGTCTGCATATTTTATCTGAAGAAGCCTGTGATTAAGAGAAAATGTGTTATAGATCTGAAAAGAAAGTGAAAGTCACTTAGTCATGTCCAACTCTTTGTGACTCCATGGACGAACGGTGAGTTAAACTCTGTATGTGGGTCTAGTGGAAAAATTATCTACCCCAAGGCATCTATGAAATTACATATTCTGGTTCAAAAGTTAATGTATAAAGTCACCTGAATTGATTAATAATTGCAATGGAACAACTCCAGATCTAGAACTAATTTGAGGACCCTGAGTTCCTCTCTGCTCTTAACTGGAAAATCCACAACTCTGATATCCAGGGTTTTGTTTAATAAAGACTTTTGGATCACTGAATATGTAGCATAGAAGGATGTGCCAGAAATGGCTAGAATTGGTCCAAATTTACTACTGCAGTACCACTTACAGTGTGTTTGAGTGCAACAAAACATACGAGGCATATCCACACGCATGTACACACACACAGGAAGATGAGAGTCAAATAAGATTGACATAACCATATTGGGTTTCTCTATTTCATTTTGATAATAAAAGCCATGGACAAGGTTTAAGGGACTCTTAGAAGAGTGGTCAGAGGTTTCAAACACAAGTGCAGTAGGCCTACCATATATA
This sequence comes from Cervus elaphus, assembly GCF_910594005.1. Taxonomy (NCBI): domain Eukaryota; kingdom Metazoa; phylum Chordata; class Mammalia; order Artiodactyla; family Cervidae; genus Cervus; species Cervus elaphus. The sequence goes on from NC_057840.1 coordinate 32,305,345, forward strand.
TGTGGAAGCAAACAATTTGAAATAATCCTTCAGGATGGTTTATCTTCTAAAACTTTTTTATCCTCCCCATGGCATGTAAACTTCATCTCATTTCTGCCAAACATATGAGTATTCCATACTCATGAGCTAGACTGAGGGTTGAAGTTTAAAATTTGTAAATTACATGCATTACATACCATATAGTGAGATACCCAGATTATGGACATGTATTCTGTGATTTGCATACTGACCAGAGAAAGAAACATAAAGAAAGTCACAGAATTAGAACTGAATGTGCCTTTTCCTAATATGTATATTTTCTTCAGTTCAGCTCAGTTGCTCAGTCATGTCTGACTCTTGTGACTGCATGGACTGCAGCACACCAGGCCTCCCTGCCCATCACCAACTCCTGGAGTTTACTCAAACTCGTGTCCATTGAGTTGGTGATGCCATCCAACCATCTCATCCTCTGTCGTCCCCTTCTCCTCCTGCCCTCAATCTTTCCCAGCATCAGGGTCTTTTCCAATGAGTCAGTTCTTCGAATCAGGTGGCCAAAGTATTGGAGTTTTAGCTTCAGCATTAGTCCTTCCAATGAATATTAGGACTGATTTCCTTTAGGGTAGACTGGTTGGATCTCCTTGCTGTCCAAGGAACTCTCAAGAGTCTTCTTCAACACCATAGTTCAAAAGCATCAATTCTTCGGCACTTAGCTTTCTTTGTAGTCCATCTCCCACATCCATACATGACTACTGGAAAAACCATAGCTTTGACTAGACGGACCTTTGTTGGCAAAGTCATGTCTCTGCTTTTTAATATGCTGTCTAAGTTGGTCATAACTTTTCTTCCAAGGAGCAAGCATCTTTTAATTTCATGGCTGCAGTCACCATCTGCAGTGATTTTGGAGCCCAAAAAAATAAAGTATATTTTCTTAGCATTTGTCAGTTTGAAATTTGAAAATGTTCATAGGTTCATGGTATTGATAACATTCGCCCAAGGTCACCTGAAATTTGAATTTTTAGTCAAACTGGAAGTAATTTTTTTCTGAAGCATACTTCAAAGTTCAGCTATGATGGTTTAATCATCACTTCCAAAAATTAATTCTGGCTCCTTGGGGGAAATTGCTTCTTTGTATGGTATGTCATTACAGTGTGCAGGGTATTACATTCCTAGAAATAGTGTAATGATGTTATACATGATGGAGATGAGGACACTAGATAGACCAGAGTGGAATATTTGGGGCACAGGATGCCATTTAAATAACCTTCTGAGCATCTGTAGGTACTGTATATCCCTGCCTTAACATCATGGGAAGTGAACAGAAGGGACCTTGAAATTACTGGTTTCAGTACCTCCAGTTTATCCATGAGGAGAATTTGGCCTAGAGATGTTGATCAAGGTCCCATGTTCAGAGTCACTCAACTAGTTTGGCCAAATCAGTTTCCAGACTTTCAGTCAGGTGGCCAAAGTTCTGGAGTTTCAGCTTCAGCATCAGTCCTTCCAATGAATATCCAGGGTTAGGGCTGGATTTTAACCCAGTAAATGATACTCTCTTCTGAAGTTACTAAATTATTCATTTCAATCCATATTATTATCAAGATATCACTTGGAAATGCCTTAGAAATTAACACAAGATTTTAATATTTTTCCTTGTCAAATATGTGGTTTCCCAGGTGTTGCCAGTGGTGATAAAGAACCTGCCTGCCAATGCAGGAGGTGAAAAAGACATGGGTTCGATCCTTGGATCAGGAAGATCTCCTAGAGGAGGACATAGCAACTCACTTCAGTATTCTTGCCTGGAGAATCCCCTGGACAGAGGAGCCTGGAGGGCTACAGTCCATAGGGTTGCAAAGAGTTGGACATGACTGAGTGACTGAGCATAGCACAGCAGCAGTTTATCATATATATTCATCAAAGAAATAGGAAAAAAAGTTCCAGTAATTTGTGCTGCCCATGGATTCCAGCTCTATGGGCACTCACAGTTGTCTTTTGGAACCTCTGGCATTTCTGTATATGTCCCATTCTTATTTGGGCTTGTCATGTAATAAATCTTCCTTTATGCTCTTCTTATGTTTTTTTCTCCCTTCTACAGTTTTAACCATTTCAAGTTCTCTGTTGTTTTTTGTTTTTTAAGACCATCACCAAACACCAAAGTCTGTACGGGGCTCAGCCTTCCAGTAGTGCTGTCCGGGACTCAGCAGTGATTCTCACTGGCTTTTGCCCATCAAGTCATTCTAGGTCTTTTAACAGATGCATCTGTTTCCTAATCACCATCGACTCTCCGATCCCTGGACCCTCCATTCTAGAGGAGGAAACATACAGGACCCGTCAAAGAACTCTCTTTTCCCTCACTCTACCTTTTGCATGGAAAACTCTTTCTACCCCTAATTCTCAAATCACATCTTTGTATCATCTAATTATTTATAACCCATCTTCATCCAGAAACCTTGCCAAATCGGAACCTTATGCTTTCTCCTTTCCCCCTGCTCCTACTTGAGATAGTTCCATGTCTAATGCTATCTACAGAAAGACAAATATAGCTGTACAAATCCACCTGTTTTATTCCTCTAATAGGCTGGATCTACCTGGTTTGTGCATGTGGATAACATGTTTGTGCATGTGGATTAAATACACAAACTGTTGGGATGAAAACACTGTAAAATGTTGTTTTAGAACCAATATTGTCATTTTTAAAAAGAGGGAGACAGAGGGTGAGATGGTGGGATGGCATCACTGACTCAATGGACCTGAGTTTGAACAAGCTCCAGGAAATAGTGAAGGACAGGGAAGCCTGGCGTGCTGCTGTCCGTGGGGTTGCAAAGAGGCAGACACGATTGAGCGACTGAACAACAAGGACAGCACCCCCTCTTACAGATGAGGACACTGAGGCTCCAAGATGCAAGGGGACCAGTTCCTGGCACTGCGGTGTCCTAGGGAATTTCCAGGTGGAGATTCACAGAATGGATTTAAACTGCTCAAATCCTGTGGACAGTGAGCACCTCACCTGTCCTGAGTTCTAGCCTCAGGAAACCATGGCTGTGGCCTCATCGGTGTGAGGACCATGGAGTGGAGGTGCTGAAAAATCACAAAATGACTTTTATTCCTCAAAGAACATCACTTCATCTTTAGGGTAATATGGATACTAAGGGTCTAATGCTTTGATGGTGTATAGTATGAATTTCAGTCAACCTACACATTCAGTTGGGCTTCCCTGGTAGCTTAGTGGTAAAGAATCTACCTGCAATGCAGGAGACCCAGGTTCGATCCCTTGGTCAGCATGATCCCCTGGAGAAAGAAATGGCAACCCACTCCAGTATTCTTGCCTGGGAAATGCTGTGGACAGAGGAACCTGGCGGGCTACTGCCCATGGTGTCACAAGGAGTCAGACATGACTTAACGACTGAGCACCTATGCACGCACATTTAGTTAACCAGCATGTGCATGCTTGCATTAAGTCACTAAAATCATATCTGACTCTGCAACACTATGGACTATAGCCTGCCAGGCTCCTCTGCCCATGGGATTCTCCAAACAAGAATACTGGAGTGGGTTGCTATTTCCTTCTCCTGGGGATCTTCCCAATCCAGGGATCGAACATCTCTTAAGTCTCCTCCATTGGCAGGCAAACTCTTTATCTCCAGGACCACTTGGGAAGCCTGTTAACCAGCATATTTGTTCTCTAATCATTCTAGGGGATGGGACCTTACTCTAGTGTGAGCATATCTGTCAGGTTAATCATGACTTTGAACTGTGGGTAAGAGGCCAGCAGCACTCTGGAGAGTCCATGACAGTGCCTTTCACCCAGACTCTTCTCCAGTATCATGCAGGCAACCTTCTCCCCCACCATAATCCCTCATAATGCTGTTTGGAAGCAGCCAACAGCTTAACATGGAAGGCTAGGAGTCTACTACAATAGTGATTCTTCTAAACGGACCTAGCGGTAGCAGGGTCCCAGAGAACCCTTCAGAGCCAGCCTCCTGACCCTCATTATCCTAGACTTTCTGTTTCAGTTAGTCTCTGAGTGGGGTCCAGAAATCCGGAGTTTTAGGAGTTTCATAGGTAATTCAAATATATAGCCATTCAGGAACTACAGCTTGTAACATACTATATTAAATATCGTTTTGCAAAGACTTGAAAGCAGGATTGATGTTCATTCTTCCGACAAGACCAGTCCCCAGAGAGACCTATAATCATGGACTATGAAAAATCTAGGTCCAGACCAAGTTTGCTTTTTACCTAGAAAGGCTTCCTTCTCCGCCCCATTTCAAACTTGGGGGAAGCTATTGAATTGTGGATGTCATCTGGTGGTAGTTACTGTTGTGCTCAGGATTTTGGAAAGACTTCTGTTTATTTGGCACGCTCCACACAAGCCTGTCAGGCTCTGGGGATTTGTGGCATTTGCAGAACTTACAAGGCAGGCAACATAAAAATATATAATTCACTGAGTGAAATATTTGGGAGCTCCCTTCACTTTTACAAATTGGCCATAAAATAGAAACCACAGACATAACATTCATATAACCATAGTTGCCAAGAATGAAGAATCACTTGGGGTGCGGGTGGGAGGGGCAGGGTTTTTGTTGTGTGCGTCTTTGTAGGATACACAAAGAAAGAGTAAGTATTGAAAATTTGTGTGCAAATGATAATAGGGACATTAAAGTTGAAATGCCTAACAATTGGCAAATATCTGTTGAAGAAAAAATCGGGATTTTGATGTAAAGAGGGCTTTAGACATCTTTTCACAGTCATTAAGTTTACCATTGGAGGGTATTTGCTTGTCTTGATAGACATTTTAAGTGCATTTAGGATTTTATATACATTTTTACTATGACGTATTGCTTCCTGTTTTTTTCCTTTCTTAGTGAAGTGGGTCACAATATCTGAGGCAGCTGGGACTGCTTACAATAGGTTAGGGGAAGGAATAAAGGGAATACTATATCCTTCTCCTCTTCCCATCCCGTTATCTGCTCTGGCACTCCAGACTTACATTAGCTTATAAAATGCATCCTGAGGAAGGACCAAGAGAGGCCAGTCGGCTCCTGTCAGTCCCAGCTGAGCATCTGGGGACATAGTAATGGATGAGTAATGCCCGATGATTCTGGTTGTGAGAGCAGACTGTTGAACAATAGCATTTAATGAGATTGGACACATTCAAGACATGACAAAAAGAAAGAGCATCTCTGTTGCAGAAGCCAAACTAAAGGTCATTTTCACCTTTTGATGTTTTATTATATTAAATAGAGTGTCATTTGGGGGTCAGGTTAGCTGTGAGCTGGGTTTTAGTTGTTACATCGTACTTTTTTTAGCTTTGTGACCTTGAACATACCAAATGATCTCTCTGGCCTTGGTCACTCATCTAAAAATAGTCTTAATATCCATCTCACAGGGTACTTGAGGAGATGAAAAGACAACATAAAGCTCTAGTCAAGTCAGACACAGATTGGGCTGTGGGTGGGGATGAAAGAGACTAGTGGTACAGGGTGGGAAGGGAGTTGGAAGGGGATGGATTAATCCACATTGTCTCTAGACCTCAAACTCTGTCATTCTGTGAATCTGTGATCTGTGGGAAAGAGGAGGGCACACAGGAGAGTCACTTAGGTACTATTAATGATGCTTCCATTATTTGAAAATTTAAATTCCTAGAGAAATGTACACTAGCGTGAAGACAGTTATGCTATTTGATTCACTATTGTTAACAAAGATTTAAAAAATTTACATGGCACAGAGCCTGCACAGGGAGGTCAGGGTCAGCCCTCCATAAAAATCTGTCCTGTTTTTTACCATCATTTCAGAAAGTATGCATTACAGAAAAGATGACAAAGTTGGTAAAACAGACTTCAGGAGCAGATTTATAGTTCTACTAAAAACAAGGATGAGCAGCAACTCATTGCCATTGTTAATTTTAACACCTATCCCAAACCCCCAAATCAACTCATTGATCTGGCCTGACTAAATGTGCCAATTTCCAGTGAATTCCATAGGTTTTTAGAAAGGATTTAAAAGCCCCACCCTAAATTTGAGAAAGGTTATTATTTGTGATGGTGTATTGTATGCTGTGGCTCAGACGGTAAATGATCTGCCTGTAATGCAGGATACCCAGGTTTGTTCAATCCCTAGGAGGGGAAGATCCTCTGGAGGAGGGCATGCCAATCCACTCCAATATTCATGCCTGGAGAATTCCGTGGACAGAGGAGCCTGGCAGGCTATGGTTCATAGGGTTGCAAAGATTCGGACACAACTGAAGTGACTTAGCACACACTTCCTGTGTTGATTAACCACGAAATTCAGGAGAAATTATTTCCACCTCAGGTTTCTAAGTGCCTCTGTTCTTCATCTAAATCTTCTAAGATACATTTTGCACTCTTAGAATAAAGTACTTTATATGTTGTAACACACCTTCTAGGTCACCAATTTAGTTATAACAAATTTTGACTAAATTGCTGTTTTATGCTATGCTAGGAGACAAGGAAAAATGTATTCATCCAATTCTTGAACAGTTTCATTCCCCAAAGAAATTACAAGTTGTGTTTATTTTGGCAGCTTTGTCACAACCACAGTCTATCTCCCAGCCTGGTTATTACAGAAAATCCAACTCACAAACACTAGTAATGCAATTCCACTAAATGTGAAGCCCAGTTCAACCTCCCTGGGTCATAACCTCATGAATAAGAACTAAATGATTCATCCGAATATCTGAACTTCTACAACTGTTTCCAGAGAACAGACTTTTGAGGTACTCACTGATTGAACTGTAAATGAAAGGACCTATTATATTGATGGTCTTTTTTACCCTGGTGACTTTTATTAGCATTTGGTCAGAAAGATCAGCTGTATTGGAGGATTATCCTGGTCTCACAGTTTAGTGGAATCATTGTGTTAGTGTTAAACAGTACATTAAGCCCCTCAGAGCTGCCAAGAACTAATCGATGTCTATTGAGACCCTATGTATCCAAGGCATTTTCTAGGCACCATGAGGACACATAGTAGAAGATATTATGACTGACCCTAAGGAAACAAAGTATTGCTCATTTAAAAAATATGTATGTGAAGAATTATATCAAAATGGTATATGACTGGTTGCTAAGTAAGTGATATTAGTACTATATTTTACTCCAATGACAATTAGCCTTGAAGCTCCAAATTTACAAAATGCTGCTCTGCCTATAAAACATTTTAAGAAAATTAAACCTATAATTACAAAGGCAAAAATTCAAACTGCATACCATAGCCAAGTTTGGGATATATCTAGATATGTTGTACTATACTCTTTAACTTTGGGCCTTTTATGGCCTTCAGTTATGGATATGTGCTGAATGATGGAATCTTTTGATTATTTTATTTGTCAATTACTGTTGAATGCCAAGCATTCAATATGGAAATAATGTCTTTATTGGGGATTTAAATATTTAATCAGATACTTTTTATAATTGCTTCTTAGTCTATCAAAATTATTATAACTTGGCAATTAGAAGAGAAAAAGAAATAAAAGGCATCCATACTGCAAGGGAAGAAGTAAAACTATCTCTGTTTGCAGATGACATGATCAAATATATTGAAAATCCTAAAGAATCCACACAAAGAAACTATTAAAGCTAATAAAATGAGTTCAGCAGGGTTGGAGGATACAAGATCAATATACAAAAATCAGTTGGATTTCTACCAGTGAGCAGCCAATCCAAAAATTAAATTAAAAAACAGTTCCATTTATAATGGTGGTTTAGTCACTAAGTTGTGTCCAACTCTTATGATCCCATGGATTATGGCCTGCCAGGCTCCTCTGTCCATGGGATTCTTCAGGAAAGAATACTGGAGTAGCCTTGCTAAAAACTAACAAGGGGGCACTCTTTCTGTCCCCTTCTGATGTCGTTGTCAGAAGCTTTCTCTATTTCTTTTATAAAACTGTATTACACACACACACACACACACACACACACACACACACAAAGAATACTGGAGTGGGTTGCCATTTCCTTCTCCAGGGAATCTTTCTGACCCAGGGATCAGATTTAGATCTCCTGCACTTCAGGCAGATTATTTACCACTAAGCTATCAGGGAAGACCATTTAAAATAGCATAAAAAAATAAATAAAAGAATTATAGGGCTTATACACTGAAAATTGAAAAACATCAATGAAACAAATTAAAGGAAAATCCAGTACGTGGAAAGACTTCTATGTTCATGGGTTGGAAGACTTAATATTATTAAAATGGCAGTAGTCCCTATATTAATCTATTAGTTAAACACAGTCCCTGTCAAATCTCGACTGCCTTTTTTGCAGAAATTGACAAGCTGATCCTAAAATTCATAAGGAAATGCAAGGGGCCCAGAATAGCCAAAACAATCTTGGTAAAGAAGAACACAGTTGCACGGATTCACCCTTCCTGATTTCAAAATTTAGAACAAAGAAATAGTAAGCTAGATTCTGTGGTACTGGCATAAGATAAACATACAGATCAATGGAATAGGACTGACAGTCCAGAAATAAAACTGTAGTTTTATGGTTAGTGGGTTTTCAGTAAGGGTGTCAAACAATTAAATAGAAGGGGGGGGGGGTCTTTTAAAAAAAAATGCTGCTGAGGCAGATGGATATTCACATGCAATGGAATGAAGTTAGATCACTAGCTCACACCATACACACAATTAACTCAAAATGAATCAAAGACCTGAATATTAGTACTAAAACTATGAAACTTCTAAGAGAAAATACAGCTGTATATCTTTGTGACTTTGGATTAGGCAATGGTTTCTTAGATACGATACCGAAAGCGCAAGCAACCAAAGAAAAACTAGATAAATTGGATTCCATGAAGACTACAATCTTATGCTTTGACATTTCAAGAAAGTGAAAAGACAATCCATAGAATGGGAGAATATATTTGCAAATTCAGAAAAAATATAGAACTCTAAAAACTCGATGGATAGTGAACAGGATCCTACTTACTGCACAGGGAACTCTTGCTCAGTGTTACGTGGCAGCCTGGATAGGAAAAGGAGTTTGGGGGAGAATGGATACATGCATAGGTATGGCTGAGTCCCTGTGATGTCCGCCTGAAACTACCACAACATTGTTAACAGGTTATACTCCAATGTAAAATAAAACATTAAAAAAAATGAAATCTGAAAAAAAAACAACAGTGAAAAGACAAGTAACCAATTTAAAAATGGGCAGTGTTTAAATAGACATTTGTCCAAAGAAAATATACAAATGGCCAGTAAATACATGAAATATGCTCAACATCATTAGTCATCAGGGAAATACAAATCAAAACCACAGTGAGATACCACTTCACACCCATTAGGATGGCTATAATAATAATAATAATAAAAACAGGCAATAACAAGTGTTGGCAAGGATGTGGAGAAATTGAAACTCTCATGCATTGCTGGTGGGAATATAAAATGGTGCAGCTGTATTAAAAACAGTTTGGCAGTTCTTCAAAAAATTAAACATAGAGTTACTGTATGATCCAGCATTTCTACTGTAAGGATTTACCCAAGGGGAATCAAAAACATATGTATACACAAAGACATATAGACAAATGTTCACAGCATCATTACTCATAGTAGGTAAAAGGTGGAAACAATCCAGTGTCCATCAACTGATAAATATATAAACAAAATATGGTCAATCCATACAAGGTAATATTATTTGGCCATATAAAGAGATGAAATACCAGTTCATACTACAACACTGATGAACCTTAAAAACATTATGCTCAGTGAAAGAAGCCAGACACAAAAGGCCACATGTCCTATCATTCCATTTATATGAGATTTTTGGAAAGCTATAGGGAAAACCATAGAGACAGAGAGTAGATAGTTTCAGTGAATCAAGATAATGAGGTAAATGGAAGTGATTGCTAATGGGTATGGAGTTTCTTTGGGGAGTTTCTTTTCCAGTGCTCTGGAATGAAGTAGTGGTATTGGTTCATAACTCTGTGAATATACTGAAACTCATTGAATTGTACACGTTAAAGGGTGAATTTTATTGCTTTTAAATTATGTCTCGATTTTTGAAATTACTATTATTTCTCCCAAGCACTCTACATATTGTTCTAATAAAATATAACTTGCAAAAGAATATTTTCATTAAAGCACATATTTACATATTTTGTTCTGAAGAAAAAGACAACAGTGACTTCACAATCAATATTCTAGAGGGCATGAAATTTTACCAGCTTTAAGTATCAGCGTAGATGGAGGAGTCCAACGTTTCTCTCACGTTATACTGTGAAGAAGAATCCCAGTTCATCGTTTCCATTCTCGTTAGCTTCGTATGGGCCCTTCTCCTTTGTTGTTTTTCTTCAGTTGCTAAGCCGTGTCTGACTCTTTGCGAGTTTGATCAAATGTTTATTATTCTGAAATTGAGGGAAGAACCCTAAGTATTTTAATCCCAAAGCCTCTCATCTGCTCTCTCGTTCTTTCCCAGGTGCTACCTTTCCCGAGCCAGGTGGTATACAACAGAGTGGGCAAGTGTGGGAGTCGGACCGTCGTCTTGCTTCTGAGAATCTTGTCAGAGAAGCATGGATTCAATTTGGTCACGTCAGACATTCACAACAAAACCAGGCTTACTAAGAACGAGCAAGTAAGTTGTCTTTGCTTCATTTGCACAATTAATGGGTGCCTTCCGGAGCACCCTTTTACCCCTAACTAATGAATACCAGAGTTACAATATCATACTGTATTTTTGCCAGAGTGTGGAAGGAAATTTAAGTTGAGGGTTCTGACAGAAGTCTGTAAAACAGGAAGTTTCCCTGAAGGGATACTTTTATTAAGACCAATGAACGACAGAGTACATGGTCATTGTCTGTTTAGCTAAAACTAGCAATGCTTAAATCTCACATAGTTACACCACTGAGCTATAGGTAACGCTGACATCTTGGGAGCAAAAATAAGAAAACTTGATTTTAATATTCCTTTGCATTTTCTCACAAATGTCCTAAGTTTTTATGGTTATAATAAAGAGAAAATCCTCGGTGGGCCAGGAATCTGGTTGATGGGGGCACGAGCTTTCTATTATGGTAATTTCAGGGGATCTTGAGGCACCAAAACAGCTCTTGGCCTATTCAGTGACAGCACAAGAATTACCCCCACTCCTGGGAACAAATCTGCCCTAAGACGGCTGACAGGGACATGCTGGTGGCAGAGCAGGAGTGCTGGGTTCTGCCAGGAGGCTGGGAAGACAGATTCCACTTGGTAAGCTGACACCAGAATAGGGTTGAGAGTCTCCGTTGATGCTTTGCCAGTGTAGACAAGTTAGGCCTAGTGCTCTCATGGTCATTTTACAGGGTCAGGTTTGTTAGCTTGGTCTCAAAAAGTTGCTTTGGTCCTCTTAGGTATTTAGAATGAGTGAATAGCCACCAGTATAAGTCAGGGCAGGCTTTCCTGGTGGCTCAATGGTAAAGAATCTGCCTGCAATGCAGGAGACCTGGGTTCGATCCCTGGAGAATCTCCCTGGACAGAGGTGCCTGGTGGGCTGCAGTCCATTGGGTCCCACAGAGTCGGACACGACTGAAGTGACTAAACAGCAGCAGCGATAAGTCAGGGCTCTTCAGAGAACAGCACCAGTGGGATGGAGATATATCCATCGAAAGATAGACAGATATCCATGGATAGAGGGACAGACAGACCGGAAAGATGTACTATGAGGAACTGGCATATGCAATTACTGAGGCTGAGAAGTCCCACGCTCTGCCGTCTGCAAGTTGAAGGCCCAGCAGAGCCATTGGTAAGACTGAGCTTGAGCCCGAGTGTGAAGGCCTGAGAAGCAGGTGAGCCCATGATGTAAATCCCATGATGTAAGGGCAGGAGAATATAATATGAGATGTCTCAGCTTAGTCAATGAAGCAGGAAAAAAAAATCACTTCCTCCTTCTTCTCATTTTGTTCTACTCAGGCCTTCAAGGGATTGGATGAGGCCCACCCACACTGGGGAGGGAAATCTACTGAGTCCACTGATTCAAGTGCTTATCTCATCCAGAAATACCCTCACAGACACACCAGGAAATGTTGCTTAATCTGGGCATCCATTGGCCAGTCAAATTGACACATGAAATTTAACCATCACACCACTCAGTGACTAGGTAAATTTGAGGAATAAACAAGGTGCATGGTTTACTAGGGTGAGACCCTAATACCATGTCTACTTTCTTACACGATCTTCACCTTCCAGGCATTCAAAACCTCACACACACACAGGGAATATGCAATAGGCTTCCTGTCTCTCGTCACAGGGGATGGTAGGACTGTTTTGAGAGTGTAATGCTGCCAGCAGTATTTTCTATAATGTCTGTATGTTTACTGTCTTCCACAGTATAGAGATCAAAATGCCCATTTCTTTGAAAACTTCCATCAAAGGGTCTCTGAGTAACAAGTCTAAATAATAAGCAATAAACAAAAAAAAGTGTTGAGATTAGATAGCTCAGTTGGTAAAGAATCTGCCTGCAATGCAGGAGACCCCAGTTTGATTCCTGGGTCAGGAAGATCTGCTGGAGAAGGGATAAGCTAGCCACTCCAGTATTCTTGGGCTTCCCTTGTGACTCAGCTGGTAAAGAATCCGCCTGCAATGTGGGCAACCTGGGTTCGATCCCTAGGTTGGGAAGATCTCCTGGAGAAAGGAACGGCTACCCACTCCAGTATCCTAGCCTGGAGAATCCCATGTGCTATACAGTCCATGGGGTCACAAAGACTCAGACATGACTGAGTAACTTTCACTTTCACTTTTTCACTTACAAGTTCTGTAGTAGGTGCTCAATAGAAAAATTATATTTAGTGACATTTTAAGATATCACATTTTATCAGTAATTTTCATGGGTGTAGGTTCTCTGATTTCCTTATCTGATTGAAGAACAAATATAATTAGGGCTGGTTATGCCCTTTTTACTCCCTGAAAGAGAGCAACTATAATAAATAGCCTATTCTATTGCAATGTTATTATAAATATAAAATTTGGTTTTCTTTTGAGTCTTTCAGTCAGCTATCAGATTAGACTTAAACGTTCCTATGTATGGAAATTATGCTCAGTTCTTAAAGCCTAACAAAGTATAGTATCTGGACTTTAGTTTCCACTGCAGAAAAGTGTAAAAACCCAGAGGGAGCAAAGTAATGAGAATATTAGACACTAAGATGTTCAGGAAGGCCCTAGAAAAACAAGCACAAAATAAGATATTTGAATACACTCTGGAATTTAAAAAAAAAAAAAATCAGCCTATTTTGTTTTCTATGATGAACTGTAAAGGGAAGGACTTAGATGAAAAATGAAGATTACTTTACTAATGGTACACAAATTGTTAAGTCTTTTAGAAAGGGTTAAAGCCAAAGTCATCCTTTCTTCTAAAACAGAGGTTAGTTCTCATCTGTTTGGAATGATTGGCTTGTCTGGAAGCCAGAGAATAGACAATCTTTTAAGGTTCTTTCCAGCCCTGTGATCCTGTGATATATTTATACAACTTCTGCCATGATCTGTGTATGATTAGTTGAAACATTTCTGATTCCTGTGGTCAGTGTGACCTAGAATATACTTCATTACTTAGTTATTGCAGATTCCTATTAAATTATAAGGCAAGTTTAAAAAAAAAACAGAAGGGAAAGGTATAGATACGGTAGAAAAAGCAAACAAACAATTTTGATGTAAAAACAAGCATAAGGATAGTGACAGCTGCTTCTCTGTAGCTAGCTGACTGGGCTGTGGCATACAAGGAGAGCCAGGAAACGCCAGGACAAGAAACCAAGTTTGAAGTAGTTCAAAGAAGACTTGAAATCAAGTCTCAAGAATGTTTAAAGAATCTCTTTTTCTTTGTTACATACATCCTTTTTCTAAAGATTCAAAGTGCATGAAACAAGTAGAGAAAAAAATTTTATTTTAACCTAATATATTCAAGAAATAATCTGTGGTGTGAATAGCTCCCTTTTCTTGGTAATTTATTAAAGGAAAGGGGGGTATGTGATTTAGGAGATGAGTTAAAATTTTATAGTCAGTGGTTCTTAACATGAAAGAGTAGAACTCTGAAAATGTAGTTCCCATGGCAACATTGTTCTCTGGAGTTAATGACAAGTCTGCTTTGGTACAGTACGAGTTAAATGGACTCTTGTGGGCTGGCCCGGGACTCTCTCCACCATGTCGAACATTTCTTTTATGAGAAAATGTGTTCCAAGTTCCAAACTACTGACTTACAAATGAACTTTGGAAAAGTAATCACTTATGAGACTGGAGACTGGAATCATCTGTATCATTGCATCCATACACAATGGCATCTCTCTGGGCTAGAGTCAAATTCACGCATACATTTCTCCCTGGAGGGTAGCTGTCATCTCACACACGCACACATGCACACACATGTACATACACAAACCCACTGAGTACTAGATTTTAAAAAATCTATTTCATGGAATAAGACACTGAAGGGATTATTAAAAAGGAAAGAGAACATGGAAACAGCAAATGTTACAACATCAATAAAAATCCCATTACATCTGCCCTTATAAGAAATAGAAATGCCTTTGAAGTTAATATTTTAGAAAACTCTGCCTCCACAGAAGAACATGGACAGCTGGTGCTGGCCAAATGTTGGACCTTTTGCAGGGCATATAATGGGAACTCAGGATGACATCATTTGATTTATGCTCTAAAACCAGATTTAAATCGCTTGGGCTAGTTTAGATACTTTTTTGGAAAATGGAGATCATGTACAACCTAAAAGATAAAGAACCATTTTCCAGAAGGCAGGAGGTGTGATTTTCAAAAGGCTCATACCCATCTTTGTTAATGGTCTAACCCTATCTTTCAGAATGCTGCTCTGAGGATAATAAAAGCAAATATGTCAGAGGCATATCACAGACATAAGAATTCAAAATGATTTCATTCCTGTTGGGGAAGGGCAAAAACTGTTGGCATATGAACCTAAAAGATGGAGAAAGCAAATACATTTCCTATTTTTATTTATACTGAAGCTGTGTGTATGTTCAATCACTTTAGTCATGTCTGACTCTTTGCCACCCCATGGACTGTAGCCCCCAGTCTCCTCTGTCCATGGGATTCTCCAGGTAAGAATACTGGAGAGGGTGGCCATTTCCTCCTCCAGGGGATCTTCCTGACCCAGGGAATGAACCTATGTCTCCCACGTCTCCTGCTTTGCAGGTGGATTCTTTACCACTGAGCCACTAGGGAAGTCCGTGCTGAAGCTATGGAGGATTCCAAACTGAAATAGCGGCACCTGCTCTGTGCTAATTGTTTTACTTTATTATTTCATTTAACTCATTTGGACCTAAAACTAGACCAGTGAGTGGGTACGATTTCCTATTTTATGGATGAGAAAACTAAGACAACCAGATAAAGTCACTTCCCAAATATAATAGTGACTGTCCGTGGCACTTGGGCTTGGACTTGGACCCTCCTGAACTCAGGAGCCACCCTCCTAATGCAGTGGCTATCTGCTCTGGCTGCACAGAAGGATCTTTTTAAAACAAACAAACAAAAATGTTTATTTTTTGTATATATTTTTGTCTGTGCTGAGTCTTCCTTGCTGAGGACTTTTCTTTAGTTTTGGCGAGCAAGGGCTGCTCTCTAGCTGTGGTGTGTGAGTTTCTCTTTGTGGCAGTTTCTCTTGTTGCGGCTCCCAGGCTCTAGAATACAGACTCAGTAGTTGTGATGCATGGGTTTAGTTGCTCCGCGGCTTGTGGGATCTTCCTGGGTCAGGGATCGAACCCGTGTCTCCTGCATGGGCAGGCAGATTCTTTACCACTGAGTCACCAGGGAATCCCCAGCACAGCCTTTTGAGTATGTAGTTGCTGTGGCCCTTCTCCTGGAGATTCTGGGGTAGAGTCCAGAAAAGTTTTTATTTTTATTTTTGATCAAGCGCCACAGGAGTTTCAGAGTTAAGGTGGTTGTTTAGTTGCTAAGCCATGTCTGACTGTTTTGTGACCCCGTGGATTGTAGCTGCCAGGCTCTTCTGCCTATGGGATTTTTCAGGCAAGAATACTGGAGTGGGTTGCCGTTTCCTCCTCCAGGGGGTCTTCCCGATCCAGGGATTGAACTTGTGTTTCCTGAATTGGCAAGTAGATTCTTTACCACTGAGCTATCAGGGTTAAGGATCCTTGTCGAAACCATCATATCAGCATTTCCCTAAATGCGTTCCTGAGAAATTAAGTCTCCTAAGACATTGGGAAAAAAAATGAAAATATCATGATTTTTAAAATTTGGGAAATGCTGTCTCCTTGTCCCCCTCTAGGAAAGTCACAACAATATTCACATTTTAAAGACTGCTGCTGCTGCTGCTAAATCACTTCAGTCGTGTCCGACTCTGTGCGACCCCATAGATGGCAGCCCATCAGGCTCCTCCATCCCTGGGATTCTCCAGGCAAGAACACTGGAGTGGGTTGCCATTTCCCTCTCCAATGCGTGAAAGTGAAAAGTGAAAGTGAAGTCACAGTCGTGTCCGACTCTTAGCGACCCCGTGGACTGCAGCCTACCAGGCTTCTCCGTCCACGGGATTTTCCAGGCAAGAGTACTGAGAATTCTTTTAATTAAAAACAAGACAAAAATGCCTGTTTAATCGGCTTTCACCTGGAGTGTCCCAGTCTGAGTTGGCCAGGGGACTCTTTATGAGCATTTGAGGCTCTCAATTGCATCCCACAGACTCTGAGTCACAGTTTAGAGCTGGCGGACCAGCCTACACACTCCCATCCGTCATACTAGTAAAGGCTACTCTTTCACTATAAACTCCACATCTGCAGTGACTCTATTCACTAGCCATTCAAATGACTAAAATCTTGAAAAGTATTCAAAGAACAGTAGATACAGCCCCTATGTCAGTGTGTTCTAGAGTGCTGTACCCTCTTTGTCAGAAACGGAATTTCTTTATGGTGTTTTAACTTCCCTTCCCCACTGTTCTCACCCACTGCACAGTTCATGTCTGACTGTGACTACAAAGCATTGCAACTCTAGAGGAGAAAACCCACCTAAAGAAATCACATTAGACTTGGAAACTGTCTCCGGGCCACTGGGATTCCTCCCAGACTTCCCTAAGGCAGAGTCAACTGGCCTCTGTTAAAAGGCAAAGGTTGACTCATTCATTTTTGAGGCCGGTCCCACCACTGTTTATTTGTTGTGATGAATATTCATTGAGGACCTACGGTTATTGCTGTATACTGAGCATCAGACAGCATGCTAGATGTTTGTGCATCTTATTTTTATCCTTTAAGCAACATTATTAGGAAAGTATTATCACCCCCTTAAAAAGGAAAAAAACCAAATGCTCAAGAAGATGTGGGAGAATAAGAATTGAAAATGAACTGGGGTCAAATCCCAAAGAACCTTGAATGCTAGGCTAAGGAGATAGAATATTATTCATGGGCAATGGGAGGTCAGTAAAAAATGGTTCTTAACCATCATGGGCATCAGAATATTCTCAGGAGCTTTTCACACACACGTTTCTAGGTCCTACTATGAAATACTGAGTTATACTCTTAATGGTGGTGCCCAGGTATTTGTATCTTGTAGGGGAGCAGGAAACTCCCTAGGAGATGCTCAGGCACAATTCTAGTGAAGAATCATTGCGTGAAAGGCTCTAATTATTAGAAAATTTTCCTTTAATTAAAGGGAATACTCCACTAAACAAGAAAAATTCCTCTTTCACCTGCTGCTGCTGCTGCTGCTGCTAAGTCGTTTCAGTCGTGTCCGACTCTGTGCGACCCCATAGACGGCAGCCCACCAGGCTTCCCTGTCCCTGGGATTCTCCAGGCAAGAATACTGGAGTGGATTGCCATTTCCTTCTCCAGTGCGTGAAAGTGAAAAGTGAAAGTGAAGTCACAGTCATGTCCAACTCCTAGCGACCCCATGGACTGCAGCCTACCAGGCTCCTCCGTCCATGGGATTTTCCAGGCAAGAGTACTGGAGTGGGGTGCCATTGCTTTCTCCACTCTTTCACCTGAGAATCCCTCAAATCTCTGAAGACATAGTGTCAGAAGCCTGCACATTTATCCCAGAAGCCTAACTGTTGCTTGAGATGTTTTAGAAAAGTCTCCTTAGAATGACCCTCAGAGTTCCCTGGCCTTAGAGTAGGAGGGATGTGTCCACAGGCATCAGAGCTGCTCCAACCAGACTTTGGAGTCAAACCAAAAAGATTAGCTGAGTCCATCTCCATGTCACAGGGCTAAGTTCACCCAGTTCTGCAATAAGGTCTTATCTTGGAGTCCTACAGACAAAAATCTGAGTCTGCTAATGAAAACTCAGTGCAGAGAAAAGAGGGGGAAAGGAAGAAGCCACGAACTCTGAAAATTTAAAACATTTTCTCCTCTGGTTCTAGTTGTAGCCACAAGATTGATTTTCTCCGTTCAGATGCAGCCTCCTTGCCTTGTTCACATCCTTGTTCCCCCTGGTGGTCGTCTTCTTTATTGCAGACGTGTGTTGTACCGACTCCTTAGCAAGGAGCTGAAGGTGGGAGGACCATCCTACCTCCTTCAAGAGGGGCTTTCTTCATGCAGGAGGAAGAGGGAAAGGTAACCAGGTCCCACAGTCATCCTTCTGCCCTCTGAGGTTAAAGGACCAAGGAATTCTCCTCTGAGCTACTCCTTATTTGGCTTTGATGTGTAAAAGCATGTCTTTTCTTTCATTTAAGATGTTGTGCAAAATTATGGGACATCTAGTTGTTTACAAGTGACACAAGAACTCAGATCAGAGTAGGGTCAATGCTCTGTTAGTTACTGCTGACAAGCATCTCCCAAGGAAGTCTTGTACGAACTAGCTGTGTTTATAGAATTGCAGGTAAGGGTTTTCTGCTCTGTCATCTCAGCCAGTTAGGTTGAAAGCAAAAGATTAAAAGCTACTGCCTGGCACATCCTCTGCATTATAAATTCTGTTTGATTCTTGCCTCTTTTTCTAAACTTCAGTTCTATCTCATTCTCAGATGTGCTGTGATTCAATTTCTTCTTTTAGATCCATTCCATTACGGAGTTATTTTTCATTCTTTTTATTTGTAGTATTTTAAATTCATTCTTGGCTTGTTACACTATTTTCCCACTGAGAACTTTAAAAAATATTCTCTCTGATATTTTGATGCTTTTATTTTTATTACTTTTAATGCTTTTCCATCTGTTAGAACTTTCTTTTGATTTTTCAACCCATCACATAAAAGACAGAAAATTCGTATCTTCATAAACCTTCTTTAGTCTCCAGAGTTATTTTGCTAACCGACCCCTTCCTCCCATTTTAACAGGTTATATACATATCAAAAAGCAGTGGGAATGGTGAGGAGATGGCAGCATAGTGATAAGCAGCAGGATTTTTGGTGTCAGGTAGACTTGGGTTTAAATCCTGGCTCCACCTTCTTGTAGTGGTGAGATCATAAGCAATCTCTGCAGCTTTTCTGTGCCTCAGTTTCTTAACCCGTAAACCCCGAATGATATTTAACTCATGGAGTCATTTGAAGATGAAATGACAGTATGTACATAAAGAACATCTTGATTCAGTGATAGCCTGGAAAACACTCAGAAAACGATAGTTTGTTTTTTGTGTTACATCCTAGATGGTGAAATAGTAAAACGGTTAGCTCCACGTGACATCACGGTAATGAATGCACAAATTGTCCCAGAAAGGCTAAATTCACTGCCTCAATGATAATTCTGTCTTCAGTGAACTGTATATATCTTAACTCCAAAAATGTTTTTCTAACGGGGGTCTGTGCATGCATGCTAAGTCACTTCTGTTGTGTCCCACTCTTTGCAACCCTGTGGACTGTAGCCCACCAGGCTCCTCTGTCCATGGGATTCTCTAGACAAGAATCCTGGAATAAGGTGCCATGCCCTCCTCCGAGGGATCTTCCCCACCCAGAGACTGAACCCACATCTCTTGCATCTCCTGCATTGGAAGGTGGGTTCTTTACCACTAACGCCACTCGGGAAGCCCCCAAAGGGAGTACTTTGTTGAGTAAACAGTTACGGGTATGTGTTCTATGTAGGCACCTGGGCTTGGCTTTCTGGGGGATAAATAAAACCTGACCACCACTCTCAAGGAGCTTTCAATCTGGTTCAAAGCCAGGACACAAACCCAGCTATAATGTAATGTAAATGGAGCATGTCCTGGGAAATTCTCGGAGTGCTGCAGGAAGATAAAGGCAATGTCATCTCTAGCCAATGATGTTCAAAACCAAACCCATTTCCCCTCCCTTCTGGAGGCAGATTGCTTCCTCCTGCAGTGGTTCCCATCTCCATGAATGGGTACCACCACATGTTCAGGCCCCAGCCAGGGCTAAGACGGAAGCCCCATTGACCACGCCCTCTCCTTTCTTTCTGTTGCCAGCTGCTGCAAGGCTCAGCACATTCTCCCTCTTTAATGTACCCAAATCTCCATCTGTTTTCACTTCCATGAACTTCATTCCTTGGTTCTGAAACTGTTGAGCTTTAGACTCTCCTGGCATGCTTGTTAAAAACGCAGATTAATGGGCCCTGCCTTCAGAGTTTCTTCTAATTCCATAGGTGTGAAATGAGGCCCGAGGATTTGCATTCTTATCAAACACATGTCCTGGGCTTGCATGGTGTCTCGGTGGTAAGAATCTCCTTACCAATGCAGAAGACACGAGTTCAATCCCTGGGTCAGGAAGATTCTCTGGGGAATGCATGACAACCCACTCCAGTATTCTTGCCTGGGAAAGCACATGGACAGAGGAGCCTGGCGTACTATAGTCCATGCGGTAGCAAAGGAGTCAGACGTGACTTAGTAGGGACTAAACAACATAAACAGGCGTCCAGGTGATGCTGACGTGGCTGGTGTGGGAACCACGCTGAGAAGTGATGAGTCCATGACCTCATCATTTCTTGTTGAGATTGCTGTCTTCCTCACTAAACTTTCTGCTTCTAATCCTTACTCTCTTCTTCACATCCTCTACCTGACCTTAGATCTGAGAGAAGAAAAAAAAATCCTTTCTGGCTGTGGATTGCCCAGAGGATAAATGTCGAAATCCTTCATGAGACCTGCAAGACCCTCAGTTACCCAGTTCCTACCTTCTTCTATAGTCTTGTCTACTGCCTTGCTGATTCCGTGCCTGACTGCCTGGCAGTTTTAATAGCCAAGTCATTTTTGTGTTTTGTCCTTTGCATCTGCTGTTCACTCTTTCTGCCATGCTGTGAGTCCCTTTCTTCTCTTATTGACTCCTGTGTATCCTTGGAAACCACTGAGAAGCACCTCCTTACAGAAGCATTACCTGTCCATCTGCAGGTTGGGACAGGCATCTCACCTCCATGCTTTCTACCCCATGATCATTATCACATGATGATATACCCGCCTGCTCATCCACTTCTTCCACAAGTCTCTGAGCTTCCTGAAGAGCAAGAACCAAATATTTTATCTTTAAAGCCACAATCCAGAGTGGCACACAGCCTGACATAGTTGAAAATCAAAGATTGTTGAACGAAAGGAGAACTTCAGAAAGGCTACCTGGAGGCGGCAAGCATTTTAGCTAGTTGTAAAGAGTGATTAGAATGTGGACATGCAGAGAGAAGAGGAAGAACATTCTAGAAGAAGAATCTTGAGCCTGAGTTTGGACATGGTCAGTCTTGGACATGGTGTATGGAAGGAATATGGAGGAGTCTAGTTTGACTGGCTATAGGATATGGGATCTTGAGAGTTAATTGAGGGAGATAGTAAAGATAAAATTAACTTGACTCAGCAAGGGATTGAATATGGGAGTCCAGGAAAGACCCAAATCAAATGTGAGGATATGGAGAGAACCATTAACTGGAAAGGAGTAAAGATGGACGAGGATCAAGAGTGTGGTTTTGGCCAGCGTAGATTTAGGGACACCATTAGGACATATTCCACTGTCTTGTCTTTCTATGTCCTCCCATTGATTTCATTCAGGTTTTGATCTCCAGGGCTTGGTAAGCACCCAATAAATGCTGAATGAATGAATGAATTCAGTGGAATCAAAATAAAGGCTAGCAGTGGTCCCGCACAAGCCAAGGCAAAGGAAAGTTAGTGTCTGTGATCATTTTAAGTAGTGTCTTTGCCACTCATGCAGATAAGACCCAGGTGAGAGAAAGGTAGGCTGCTGGCAGCAATGGGGGAACTCAGGTGATGGGCAGCAGGGGCTCAGAAGACAGTTCCTTGTCACTCGAAATGGGGAAGGTTAGCATTTATGAGGGCTTCCCAGGTGGCACTAGTGGTAAAGAACCGCCGGTCAGTGCAGGAGATCTAAGAGACGTGAGTTTGATCCCTGGGTCGGGAGGATCTCCTGGAGGAGGGCGTGGCAACCCACCACAGTATTTTTGCCTGGAGAATCCCGTGGACAGAGGAGCCTAGTGAGCTACAGTCCATAGGGTCGCAAAGAGTCAGACACGACTGAAGCAATTTAGCACACACAGCGTTTGTGAAGATGGTCAAATGACACTGTCTTCACAAACCGTGAACATGATGCCGTGGACCGAAGATTGTGGTACTTCATGTGGGTTTTTCTATTTCATGTGCAGGACAAAATTCATGAAAGCTGAGATGTACAGTCTGACTACCCTGTACTAATGCGATAAAGGCAAGCATTAGTAACTTTTATTCTCTATTTAAAGAGATGTCTAGAAAGAGTTATGCATTGTCATCACTAATCCATTTTTCCTCATGAAATAGACAGCTTTATGACTATTATGACACTGCTCTCAAAATCTAACCTCTACTGTTCTTCCCTTAAATTTAACACACTGACATGTGTTTAGAGAATGTAATATAATGTTGAATATGTGAAGGAAACAGGTTTTCTTCTGACCCATTTTTCCAGTCTTGTGTAATCCTAGGGGGCTTTCTCATATTACTCTTATGTGTACAGAGAAATAGCTGAAGAAAAATAATCTAAAGATTAAGGCATTGAATGGTCACTATTTTAAACATACACACAGTTATGCTTCTAAGCAGACAACCTCAGCGATCAGTTACCTTCAGCTGTGCTCCCAATCAGTAATTCCGCTGGTAGATCTATCAAAAATCAAAATTCATAATGTGAAGGTAGCTGGAAGTTTTATTAACCAAAAACAAGCACTGGGGCATGCAGGGGGCTTGTAAAGAATAAACAGAAGATAAAGAAGCAGGATTCAATTTCCTTTTACACGCAAGCTTGGGGACAGGCAGACCATTATTCACCCATACCTGCCACTGACGAACAGAAGCCCTGGGTTATGAACTGCAAGTCATTTGCTTTTAAAATTCAACTTCATTTCTTCAAACAGTCGTTGTGAGCACGAATATCTAATGAAAGGGTTTAGGCCACGACGTCCTAGTGTAACCATCTGTAAGTCGTGGACTCGTTGGAATTAATTCATTTAACAAATATTTATGGAGCATTTCCGTGTGTCAGCTCCAAGCTAGACAGGAGGGAACAAGGCAGGCCAGGTTTCCGTCACGCTTGAGACAAACCTAGAGTTCCAGACTCCGATTTTATTGTTGTTGCTACTATAGTTAACACATGAATGACCGTTTTTGTTTCCAGTTTTCAACTTGAGCTAGTTCATAAAATATGAAGTGCTGCCCTTCTGATGTCTGTCCAAAGCAGCAATTTTCAATGTGCTTCTTAAAAATTCCAGAGTGTCAGCTTTGATGGGGCAAATAAGAAAATCTAAGGAAAGTGGAATTCAGGAAGTCAGGGAGTCGTAAGAATGCTTGGAATTTCTAACAGATTTTACTAAACATTTTCTGTATCATGACATGTTCCAGAAGACTGTAAATGTTAGTTTATACAAATTAAAACTACTTTTTGCCTTGCTGATAACTGCAAATAAATAATTCAGATGACCACCCACCAAAACCTGAGAACATTTTTGGGGGGAGTGGGGGGGGATGTTATGTATTCCCTCTGAAATACTTGCTTTGTAAATTTTATAATCAAAGGGAAAAATAATGAGATAGTGCCTCATTTTATTTCTACTTTTCGATTCTGCAGAACTAGTTTCAAATGCCTCTGTTTTTCCCAGTAAGAGCATTATAGAAATGTAAACTAATAATTAACCTTTGTCTTGATTTGACTTTAAAGGAGAGGATTAAAGGCATTTTCTTACTTGCATTTCAGGACAGCAACACACTGACTTCTCCAGTTAAAATTACTTAAACTGTCACTTTGTTTTCATGATGGCAGTTAGCTAAATTCAGGACTACACATTGTGAGAGCTTCTTTATTTTATTTAGTAAGGAGCCTTATGTAAAGTTCATAAATGTTGCACAAAACACAGCTGTTTAGCCCTGGTTCAAGACGTAGTAAGTAAGGAAAAAAAGAGTTGGGGAGATAACCTTTAGCTTAATACAGCTTGGTAAATTAAATCCTATATATGCTAATTGTGTACTTTTTTTTTAATAGATGGAACTGATTAAAAATATTAGTACTGCCGAACAGCCCTATTTATTCACCCGACATGTTCATTTCCTCAACTTCTCAAGGTAAGATATTTTCCAGTTTAATGGTTCTTTCATTTCTTTTGGGTACTTAGTCTCCTTCTAACAAACAATTACTTTAAAATCTACCTTCTTTTCCAAGGTAGTGTAATTGCCCTTCAAAAGACATTTTTAATCCATTTATTTTTGCAGTAGAGGGATCAAAATTTGAAATATTTGGTCAAAAGCTTCATTTCTTTCTAAAAATACTACTCAAGTCTTGTGAAGACTTGAAATTATTTTTAATGAGAAGTCACTTGACCTTATAATTCTCTAAAAAAAATGTTTTGTATTGGAACAAAACAGACAAGAGATGGATATTTAGCAGATATATTTCACTGCACATTTTTATACAACCTGCACACACACAGGACTCTGAATAATTTAAAGGTGGAATTATGTGTATTTTGTGTGTGCCGCACGTATGTTTAGTCGCTGTCAGGCGAGTGTATTCTCCTTGGTTCTGTCTCGTCACAACAAAGATTTAGAGTGACGGACATTAAAGCCCTCGGCGTGTCACAGCTCTCGGGTCTTGGGCAGACCGTGTTATAGCTCTCAGGTCTCGAACAGACTGTGTTACAGCTCTTAGACAAATCAGTGTTACAGCTCCATGTTATAGCTCTATTTTATTTAGATAATAGCAGGAAAATCCATCCTCAAGGCGTGAGGGCATGTCGACCCAAAGACGCGAAGAGGAGAGCGCCCCATCGTGCAGGAGAGAGAGAGCGTGCACTTTGGCTCCTCTTTTAAATGTTTTTCCTCCCCCTGGGCCTGCCCATATAAATTGGGCTAGCCAGGAGTGCTGTTTGTTCTACCTGAGGTCCTCACTCCGGTCCTCGGACCTTCCTCTGACCTTCCTTTGTTCTATTTTCGCGGGCTTTTCCCTTCCTTGTCTTTTAGCCACCGCCATTCTGGACTCCTGTTTCCTATTCTAGCTACCTAACAGTCGCTAAGTCCTGTCTGACTCTTTACGACCCCAGGGACTGTAGCCTGCCAGGCTCCTCTGTCCATGGGATTTTTCAGGCAAGCATACTAGGTTGCCATTTCCTCCTCCAAGGGATCTTCCTGACTTCAGGATTGAGCCCATGTCTCCTGCATCTCCTGCATTGCAGGCAAATTCTTTACCCAATGAGCCATCACGAAGCTAGGACCAGCCTCTTTCTCTACCTTTTTAACACTCCA
Organism: Cervus elaphus; assembly: GCF_910594005.1. Lineage (NCBI taxonomy): Eukaryota > Metazoa > Chordata > Mammalia > Artiodactyla > Cervidae > Cervus > Cervus elaphus. The sequence goes on from NC_057840.1 coordinate 32,330,900, forward strand.
TTTCATTTCCTAAACCTTGCATGGTTGATGTTCGTGGGTATTTTAGAAATCTGTGCTTTTTTCCCTTTCACCTACAAAGACCTTTTGATAATAATGCAAACCTCAAATTTATGTGTTTAGATCCTCTGTTCAATTGCTAACTGCACATTCTGGGCATTCTCTTCCCCAGGGATCCCTTAGCACAGGTCATCTTGTCACTGTACTTTACTGTAGCTCTCAGATTCCTCCTCTAAGGCGGGCCCGTCTGAGCTCACAGTTGGGGTTGACAGAGCTCTAAGTCCCGGGGCCAATCTGCTGACTAGCCCCAGACCCTGGGCCTCCCCCATCAGCCATCTGACCAGCTCTTTGCTCACTGCTTTTCCCATGGGGATAACAGGACCTCACAGGCTCACAGGAGAATGCTGTCTGTGCTGACCTCGTGGCCCCGAGGGCCAGCAACCAGGGAGGCCTGGGTTTGCATCCTAGGAAGCCTAACAGTCTGCAGGGCTGGGAGAGGAGTGTAGCCTTCAAAGCACTTTCCTGCTGTGCAGTGGGCCTCTTGCAAATGAAGTGTAAAGAGACTGATATTCAGCGAAGCAAGTTACTAAGCAGCAAAGAGGAATTGCTGCCTTATCTTTGAAAGCAAGTCTCCCCTGAAGTTCCCTAGCCTCTCTGCTAGCCAGAGTTCTCTGGGCTGGTGAACAGGTGAGGAGGAGGACACCTGCGGATTATCCTGGATTATCCTCAGTGGCTGGAATGGGGGGTGGCGGGGTGTGTACCGCGTCTACAAGAGCTGTGTCTCCAACCACATTTCTTAAGTGGCTTGTCACTGCACTGTCCGGGATATGTGCCTATCTCCCACTTCCCCGGGGCCAAGAACATATAATTAGACATAATTAGATAAGGAGGACTGGGTAGCTATTTTGGGCCATGTGTTTTACGACTTGTAGACAGCAGAGCCTGGCCCCTCTGACCCCTCCATTCTCTCATGCACTTCCTTCCTTCCTTCTCTCTGCTTCTCACCCCTGACGTCCTCAAACCTCATTCATTATTCTTTCTTCCTCTTTTTAAAATTTTTAGTGGACTATAGTTGATTTACAGTGCTGTGTTAATTTCTGCTGGACGGCAAAGTGCATCAGTTTATACGTATACCCACTCTTTTTAGATTCTTTTCCCATGTAGGCCATGACAGAGTATTGAGTAGAATTTCCTGTGCTCTGAGTCCTTATTAGTTAGGTCCTTATTAGTTATCTATTTTATATATAGTAGTGTGAATACGTCAATCCCAGTCACACAGTTTATCCCCCCCCATACTCTGTTAACCATAGGTTTGTCAAACCTCATTCATTTACTCCTCTTGCTTCTAGGGAAAATTTTTACAACCAAAACAAACTGCAATGCAACAGATTTTCATAGTTAACTCAGGATATTATAGCACTCTAATTAATATGCAAACGCCAATACCTTAATTGGATCAGCAGAGCTGGGCACAGTATGGTTCACCATATTTTATCTTGGCCTCCACTATGAAGTATAAGCCCAAGAGCTTATTCTTGATTGATTGAGTTCTGAAAGAAAAAAGAAAAATAATAAACATCTTTCAGAGGACACCACATTCCAGGGAAAGTGTCAGCCTGGATTTCAGGATCTCTGGGTGTCAGACCTTCCCGCTGACCTTAATCTCTCTGGTGGGAAGGGGGAATCTCCATGTTCCCATCTACAGGGTAGGGACAGTTCCCACCCACCCCTGGTTTGTTGGGAAGTTCAAAACCCGTGACGGAAAGCCCTTCAAGTTCTTGGAGAGAAGGGTATCATGTGTATTCAAAGTGACATTTAAAAACATTTCTGTAGAAGCCTCAGTCTGAACCCCCAGTTTGGCTCCTATCCAGATGCAGCCTCTTGCTCAGTTGTGTCCAACTCTTTGCGACACCATAGACTGTAGCCCACCAGACTCCTCTGTCCATGGGGTTCTCTAGGCAAGAATAGAATGGGATGCCATTTCCTGCTCCAGGGGATCTTCCTGACCCAGAGATCGAACCCATATCTCTTGTGTCTTCTTGCACTGGCAGGTGGAGTCTTTATCACTGCACCACCTGGAGGCAGCCTCACCGTGTCTCTAATGTAACACTTTCAGGTCAGAGCCCTGCTCTGGCTGATTTCTCCTCCCTCTATCCCACTGTGTTCAATTAAATACATACATATTGAGGACCTGCACTAGGACAGGGGCTTCTACAGGGAACAAGAAATGCTCTTGGGACTTCCCTGACAGTCCAGTGGCTGAGACGCCACGCTCCCAATGCGGGAAGCCAGGGTTCGATCCCTGGTCAGGGAACACAATCCCAAATGCTGCAACTAAGAGTTCCCCTGGTGGTGGTTTAGTCGTAGGCCATGTCCAACTCTGCAACCCCATGGATTATAGCTAGCCAGGCTCCTCTGTCCATGGAATTCTCCAGGCAAGAATACTGGAGTGGGTTGCCATTTCCTTCTCCAGGGGATCTTCCTGACCCAGGGATTGAACTTGTGTCTCCTGCATTGGCAGGTGAATTCCTTACTGCTGAGTGACTAGGGAAGCCCCAAGAGTTCGCATGCAGCAACTAAGACCCAGCACAACCAAACAGATAAATAAATATTAAAAACATAGAAAAGAAAAGAAATGTTGTCCTTGCATTCAGGGAACTGAAAGTTTCTTCCATTAAGGAAGGAGAGGCATGCAGTATGATGAGTTTTAGGAGAAAGAGTCACTGGATGTTCCCAGGGGAAGTGGGAGGCAAGACCCTCCCTCCTGGAGCAGGAGCCACTACCAATGGGCCAGCTATAGACAAACAAAGGGAAGGGGCGTTGGCAGCCCAGGGACCAGCAAAAGCTAAAACTGGACAAAGAGAAGGATGGAAAGCAACCCCGTAAATTGGGGTCTCAAGTGTGGGCATAGCAGAAATGGAACGGCAGTGATGAGGTATAAGCAGGAAAAATCAGAGACCAGTCTGATCAGCTGGTATAAACTCATGCTGACTGTGGGCTCAATCTCACCGTCTCTTCCCACCCCACATGCACGAGGCCCATGGCCTCAGCTACAAGACCTCCATAAATATACAGGGAAGGACAAATTGAACTTGAATACATTACAGGACTGTTCAGTTCAGTTCAGTCACTCAGTCGTGTCCAACTCTTTGCGACCCCATGAACCGCAGCACGCCAGGCCTCCCTGTCCATCACCAACCCGCGGAGTCCACCCAAACCCACATCCATCGAGTTGGTGATACCATCCAACCATCTCATCCTCTGTTGTCCCCTTCTCCTCCTGCCCTCAATCTTTCCCAGCATCAGGGTCTTTTCCAATGAGTCAGCTCTTCGCATCAGGTGGCCAAAGTATTGGAGTTTCAGCTTCACATCAGTCCTTCCAATGAACACCCAGGACTGATCTCTTTTAGGATGGACTAGTTGGATCTCCTTGCAGTCCAAGGGACTCTCAAGTACAGGACTGTTACTTTCACTAAACATAGGAATTTAAAGCATCAGCCTTTCTTTTTCAAGGGAACAGTTTTATTTCAGGAAAATTTCTTGGGTATAAACAGTGAACCGTGGGCATGTAAGGAAAGTCCCCAATTACACAATTAACAGAGAAAACATCTGTGTTGGGACTCATTAAGAAAGCTTTCATATGCTTTTAAAACTGAGTTCTATATTTTGAATTATAAGGCATAGAGACAATTAAGCTGCTCTTAAGACATCTACCTTGATTGCTGCTGACAGGCATTGTTTCAAGAGAAACATTGTTTTAAGAGGTTATTAAGAGAAGAATTGATGCTGCAACCTAATATTCTTACTTGATGTTTTATTTCTAATCTTCCTTACAGTGTTGACATGCAGCAAAACACTTGTGGGGGAGCAGAATGTAAGAATGAAAGTCTAACCTTGTTCCCAACACTTTCTTTTGTACACTTATGGTCTGAACTCATGAAGTGTATGGCATTATACTGAAATGAATCTCTCCTTATTTCTTCTTTTCCAGTAAATGTGGTATTCTTATCTTGGAATTTAGATACTCCGAGTAATGTAAAATGCTATCCTGTGAGTTTCTGGCAATTCAATAAATTTCATTTATTCATCATCTAGGCATCTTGTCCTGTTTGTTCCATCTTTTCCTCCCTTTTTCAGACCTAAAATAAAGGTAAAGGTGCATGCTCTGTCATGTCCAACTCTTTGCGACACCTTGGACTGTAGCCTACCAGGCTCCTCTGTCCATGGGATTTCCCAGGCAAGAATACTGGAGTGGGTTGCCATTTCCTTCTCCAGGGGGTCTTCCCAGCTCAGGGACTGAACTCGAGTCTCTGGTGTCTCCTGCATTGGCAGGTGGATTCTGTACCGCTGAGCCTCCTGGGACCTAGATGGAACAGTTTCACCATATCCATTTTTATCAATTCAAGCGTGGAAAACAATACTATCAGACCAAACTGGTATTTTTGTAGTTGCCTCAGGGAAGACTTCCTGCCAGAGGAGATAAACACTACAATGTCAGCAGAAACCTCAAATCAGTTTGTATTCTGAAGATGTGCACCACTCTTTCAGTTTTTGAGCCATCTGAAAGTTCAGGCCAGACAAATGTTTTTCACCTGGCCTACCTAGAGAACCGAATCAAAATTACTTTGACCAAAAGATGCTATTTTGTTGTGATGTTTTAAGTACATCACTTAATATTTGTGTACTCTTAGTTTCATGAACCTGTTCTCAGTTGTCAAAGTCAACTAAAGAATTAAAATTTTTGAAAAAGTTCAACTTCCCAAGACCATCTCTTCAAGTATGTCTTAGATCATCAAGACTGTGACAGACAATTCATCTTCCCTGCTCCTGCCCCCACATTTCCTTTGTTTTCTAAGATTTTTTTTTTTTTTGGTGGGGGAAGTAATTCTTTTTCCAATCTACAGTTTCCCTTGACCCTCAACTTGGGTCTTACAGGGAAAACACTGTGAAGGCTTGTGTCAGAGTGCAGTGCTATGAAAATAGTCCAAGTGAATGGTGAGATTATCTGACCTCAAACTACCATTTCTCTTAACTTTGTTTTTTGTCTCTTCCTTTCTCACCCATGACCCCCTCACCCATCTTTGCATCCGTTTCTCTTTCCTCGTTTGTCTTTGAAGGTGGCTCCAATGCCAGCACTAACCTGAGAAAGCAAAACATTTAAAAATCAATCGATCGCTAGAGAAGCAGGCAGGTTGCGTCCAAGGACACCATGTGAGTTTTGGACATGGTTCTTCCCTTGAAGGGAGGTCCTGGTTACCAGTGTGAACAAGGTCTGTTTCCTGATGGCATCATTTAACAAAACAAATCTGATCTTGCTAATTCCATAATTCAAATGGGTTTCCACGTTTTATTTCTAAATGCTGACTTTGTTTTCACTCTCATTAGCAAAGTCATCCATTTTAATTGTGTCCTGCAACTCTTTTGTAATGGTGACAGATGCCTCCATCTTTGAAGAGGGCATCAAACAGAACCCATGTTAGCACTTACTGAATGCGGTCTTTACCCACTTAAACATAGCCTGAAAGTTCAATTTTCAAAATGAGAGTGTCCTGTGAGTTTATCCTGTGTAGACAAGGCCAGGCTCATCTTCTGAAAATGGCACTGTCTCCCTTTTCTCTTTTCCCTCCACAGTGAGTGGACTTTCTGTGGGCCCCATGAGCCCACACACCTGGCCGGCCCATTATACCTGGGATCCGTATAATCTGGACTTGCCCTGAACCCACCTCACTGCCCTCCTCGAAGGACCTCCCCCCTCGTCATCTCCTTGCTTCCTGTCTCCTCAGGTCGTCTTTCCTTTCCCAGCAGGAAGCTGACCTCAGGTGCCCCACCCTCACCCACTTGTCTCCACCCCCCGACGGCTTGCCGGAAGTTCCCGCCTCTCTTACCGCAGGGATCGCTGAGGGGCTCAGCCTCTGCTTGCATTGTATGATGGCAGGTTATGTCATGGGCGCCAAGGACCACAGTGTCCACTGAATGAAGTTGTGAGGATGGAGGGAGACCCTTCCACTTGTTCTGGCAAAGGGCCATTAACTAACCACCTCCCCCTCCTCCTCCCGCAGGCGGCCCCTCACCCTGCCCCCCAAACAATCACAACCTTTTCCATGATGGCCTTTCTCTCATTTCAAAGCGTCTCCTTCCTCACTCACCGACAGGGATCAAAGCCTGGCCCATTAGCCTCGGATACTCTTCATTTTTTGATGAAGTTAGCAGAGCAGGAATAACCTCTACTTTTTTTTTTTGGCTGTGCTGGGTCTTCAGCACATGGGCTTTCGCTAGTTGCAGAGTTTAGGTTCAGTTACCCTGTGGCATGTGGGATCTTAGTTCCCTGAGCAGGGATTGAACTCACATCCCCTGCATTGGAAGGTGATTCTTAACCATTGGACAACTAGGGAAGCCCCACGGACTAACCTCTGCTTTTAGGTCAGGGATGAAAAAGAAGATATACCTTCAGTGGAATGGAACTTGCCAGGAGTGAGGAGGAAGCAGGCAGGGCACAGAATTTCAGTTTGGGCAGATGAGAAAGCTCTGGAGATGGGAGATGGCTTCTGGGGATGGTTGCTCTACAGTGTAAATGTACTTAATGCCACTGTAATGCACCCTTACAAGTAGTGGAAAAGGTAAATTTTGCCTGTGTATTTTACCACAACTAAAATATATATATATATATATATATATATATATATATATATATATATGTATGTATACTTCCAAAAGCTGTTTGCAATCATAAAACTACTGTAGTAGGAGGACCTGCATGGGTGCTAAACCACTTCAGTCTGTCTGACTCTTTGTGACCCTACTGACCGTTGGTGGATGGCCCTGCATGGATTTGTAGGACCCTGCTTTTATGCTATTAAGCATAAATAGTCATTCTTTACAAGACCAAAGAAGCACAGTTGAGGTTTTTAAAAGCACGTTGCAGTTTGAGGGTTGAGTTGCATTCACCATCTGTGTGCTTTGTCCTTCTAATCCCTAACCCTACTTACTTTGGTTGCTGTTTGTCATGGATATGAAACCCAGTTTAATTAAAAAGAGGCAGATACATCCAGGGTGCTTGTGGTTATCCGTGGTTGGCACAGCTGACTTCTGGAACTAGTTAGTTGTTCACTCAGCTGTGTGAATGTCACCTTGTGTACGTCTGGAAGCTGACAAGAGTCGTGTTGGCCTGGCTAACCCTGCTCTTGAACAGTGTGTTTTCCAGTGTGATGTATTCAAGGGTCTGGAATGGCATTCACACGCCTGGTGCCTGAAATCACACCATCAGAGTCATAGCTTCGTCTGACTTTGGATTCTTCTCTCGGAAGATTTTCTTTAAAAATGCAAACACACACACACACAAAATTAATAAATTAATACACAAAATAAATAGGATCTGTGACTCATTATGTCTACTTTCCTTTACATACATGTGCGTGTGTGTGCATGTGCTAAGTCTCTTTAGTCATGTCCAACTTTGCAACCCCGTGGACAGTAGCCCACCAGGCTGTTCTGTCCATGGGATTCTCTAGGCAAGAATACTGGAGTGGGTTGCCATGCCCTCCTCTGGGGGATCTTCCTGACCCAGGGATTGAACCAGCATCTCTTATGTCTCCTGCATTGGTAGACGAGTTCTTTACCACCAACACCACTTGGATGCTGTAATAGTGGCTGAAATTTATGAACTGAGATGCACCCCCCCTGGCTTTCATGTCTTAATTGGTTGAGCACCTACTGCGTACCACGCTATGTCTAAGAACATTGTTCTGGCTTCTGGAGTCACAAGTCTGATGGGAGAGGCAGACCCGGACACACAGTGCTGGAAAGAACTCTTGGAGCCAGAGGAGGAAGGGACCGACACGAGGACGGGAGTTCACTGGGGAAGGAGGTGGTGGTGATTCTGGGCTGTGTTTTGAAAGGTGAAGAGTCTGCCGGCTGGAAAGGTGGGAGCAGGGTCACGTCAGTTTGTTTTCTCTGAGCTCTTTCTGACCCCTGACAGAATGTCTGGGTGTCCTCATCAGAAGGTCATGGGGTGAGAGAAGCCTGTGGGCCCTCAGGAGGTTCCCAGAGCAAGACCTCTGCTCGGAGCTCCGAGTGTTCTCCCAGGCTCTTCAGGGTCATTGCTTCCAGACAGTTCAAAGAGAAGGGGGAGGAATCTTTAAGACAAATTTAGCCAACTTGATCCTTATGCCTGGGGAAGGCCTCGCTCTTAGACCAGCTTTCAGCGCATTTGTCTAATCCCTTTGTGGAAGGAATTAAAATGCAACAGCTAGACATTGGCTTTATTTTTATCTGAAACCCCTTCACCATCATTTGAGGACAATTATATTGTTTTCTGTTGTGTTCACGTTATTGTTTACATTGTAACTTGCCTCAGCTCTGGAATCTTCTTTCCATGGTTCAGAGCACAGATTCTGGAGCCAGACTGCCTGGGTTCATATCCTGGCTCAGCCACAAGTTAAGCGCTCCTTGCCTCTGTTTCCCCAGTATAAATGGGGATACTTACAATTTCTACTCCACTGAGGTTTTATGAGGGCTTCCCAGGTGTCGCTAGTGGTAAAAAACCAGCCTACCAATGCAGGAGACTTAAGAGACGCGATCCCTGGGTCAGGTCAGGAAGATCCCCTTGGAGGAGGGCACAGCAACCCACTCCAGTATTCTTGCCTGGAGAACCGCATGGACAGAAGAGCCTGGTGGGCTACAGTCCATAAGGTCATAAAGAGCTGGACACAACTGAAGTGACTTAGCACGCACACACAAGGGGTCATGAGGCTTCAGTGAGTTGTTTACAAAATATTTACAGCAAGGTGAACAGGGAGCATTTAATACATCTTGGCTGTTATTCTCCACTTCCTGCAGAGCCCCTAACCTGAGACTGTTCTAATTAGAATGTAGAATAAGTACCATATCCTCCAGTGAGGCATTCAGAATTTACCAGGCAGTCAAAACATTCCATGAGGGTCAGTGGGTCTGTTCCAGACCCTGGTAATGGATACAAAACCCAGTTCAGTGTGGCCCCTCCCTGGAGACCTCCAGCCTTGTGAGAAAACGAGACTGTATCTATACGTTCACGGTGACGATTCCTGCATTTTGCGCAGTGCTGACTCCCAGTCTTCACAGCCTCTCAGTAGGTTCCTGAAATATCCTGCAGGATAGTAAGTGTTACCACCAGGAAACACTGCCTGCTGGTTTGATTGTTCACTGGTACCTGTGCAGTGGCTTCCCTGGTAAAGAATCCGCCTGCCAGTGCAGGAGATGCTGGTTCGATCCCTGGGTCAGGAAGATCCCCTGGAGGAGGAAATGGCAATCCACTCCAGTATTCTTGGACAGAGGAGCCTGGTGGGCTGCAGTTCATGGGGTTGCAAAGAGCTGGACACGACTTAGTGACTGAGCAGACAGGGTCCTCTGGTGATGATGTGCTTACCTAGAGGGGAACCAGTGTGTACGTGGGCTTGATTTTCCTCCAGAAAGGATGGTTTGTGACCAGCTTCATGTTTGTGTGCATCTTAGGTTTGGAGGAGACCAGCCTGTCTACATCAACATCATCAGAGATCCTGTCAACCGGTTTTTATCCAATTATTTTTTCCGTCGCTTTGGAGACTGGCGAGGAGAACAGAATCACATGATTCGCACCCCCAGCATGAGGCAGGAGGAGCGCTACCTGGTGAGTCCTGTTGCCTCAAATATGTGGTCCCCCCCGCCTCGGGGTCATCTGGTCCTTGAGCTCCATGTGATGAGGGCACTGCTTCAGGAAGCAGGTTTTTGCCAGTGAAAAATTAATTTTCCAGTTCATTCAGATCCAAACATTTTCTCAAATGACTTTCTAATCATGTTTTCCTCAGTTTTTCTTTAGTGTTGATTTCAGGTCCTGGAGAAGAAACAGTCTTTCCCAGGGAATCCTGACCAGCACTATTGTTTTGGTGCATTTGGGAATTTCTTTTAAAAGGTCACAGAGTACTTACTCACACCTGATCCCATGACAACTCCATGAGAGAGGGGTACTTTGAGATGAGGACCCTAAGATTCCAAAAGAATGTGAACACAACCATGACTGACTATTTCCAGGTCCTCTTACTCCAAGTCCAAGGTTCTTTCCACCACAGTGCAAGAGAATCAGGCATCTCAGTGAAATTTGTTGGCTTTTCTGGACCTTATTTTGGGACCCTTGATGTCACAGGGATGTTGATTTTGATCGCAAGAGTTGCTTCCACAGCTTGGAGTTGGTAACAGATGAAAGTAGTGCATCTTATCGTCAGCTCCAGAATAAAAGATGTGTTTCCCACTACTTTGTACCTAGATTGACAAATGCTTGCTGAGGGCTTAGAGCCTATTGTTAAAGAGGCTGAAACCCTGGCCTCTGTGTCTGCAGGAGCCTGTTGGGTTCACCCGGACCATCCTGGGCTCTCAGGCCCAGAAAAGAGAGAAAAATGTGTGGATGGCTCAGTGCAAATCTGCCTCCACTGCTGGGCTGCAACACAGAGGCCATGCCCACCACTGGTGTGTACACAGAAGCATCCTCGAGCTAAAGAAGAGTAGTGTTAGTTACAGTTCCAGCACAAGTTCTCTTTCCTCATTTGATTTTAAAAAGCATAAGGACAGTATGTGTTTGGAGGATGGAGCATTTTTCAACAATATCACTTTCAAGTCTTAAAATCCGCAGTTAGAATTGAGAAAACTGAGATGCACAGAAGTATCTTATCGAATGCTACACAGCTAGTTAGAGATGGGCGGAGACTAGAAACAAGGGCTTTTTACTGGCCATTCAGCATTTTTTCAACTACCTAATGCTTCAGGAAAGTATTCTGATGATATATTTTTAAAGTGGCTTTTACTTTTTTTCTCTTTCCATTATGATGGCAAAAACTCTTCTTATCTTTTCCTTTATATGTTATGAATATGGCTCTATATTTTTTATTATGACAAGCACATATTTTTTATAATGATGAGTACATATTCAGAATATAGAACCACTTAACTAGAGGAATAATGTCTTTATTGTTTGTATTGGACCCGATTAGCCTGTTATGTTTTTTGAAAACATAGAGCATATTCCATGTAATCCAAATATCTTGCAAAGTTTCTGGTTCAAGCCAATACTAGTGAGAACCAAGTTACAGCAGAGGATGCCAAAAAACCAAAGATTTGAAAACAAGTTTTATGAATCCTACTCTTCAAATATTAACGTAGGTAATAAGTAAATTCATAGTCTACCAGAAGGTGAAAAGTGATCAGGGAAAGTGAAGGGGCAGTCCCAGGGATCCGTCATGTGGGCAGTGGGTGGTGGCAGGCAGGGAACCGGCTGCAATGTTAATAAGCAGATCAGGGGAGGCATTGGATCTGACATATCAGCGATGATTAGGATGAGAGATAGAGTTGACCCTGCAGTTGGCTGGGAGAACGCCACCCCAAGTAGAGAGGGGAACTGGAGCGAAGGCCTGGAGTGGGCACTTGTGTGTGTCATTCAGAAACCAGCAGGGAAAAGGGGGGCGGCTAGTATAGAGTGAGGGGTGGGGGCAGGGAGGTGGCAGGAGGTGAATTTGGAGAGGTAAGTCTTAGAGACCACGCACCATATAAGGCCCTGTGAATCGCTGTTATAACTTTGAATTGAGAAGTAAAATGAATAGCTCCAAATCATGCCCACCTTTTTTTTTTTTTGAAGTATAGTTGATTTACAATGTTGTGTTAATTTCTGCTGTATAGCAAAGTGATTCATTACACACACATATATATACATTCTTTTTTTGATATTCTTTTCCCCTGTGGTTTATCATTGGATACTGAATATAGTTCTCTGTACTATACAGTAGGACCTTGTTGTTTATCCTCTCTATATATAATAGCTTACATCCGCTAACCTCCCATTCCATTCCTCCCCCACCTCCTTCCCTTTTGGCAACTACAAATTTGTTCTCTATGTCTGTGAGTCTGTTTCTCTTTCACAGATAGGTTCATTTGTGTCAAATTTTAAATAACACATAAGTGGTTATCATATGGTATTTGTCTTTCTCTTTCTGACTTACTTCACTTAGTTTGATAATCTCTAGTTCTGGCCATGTTGCAGCAAATGGCATTATTTCATTCTTCTCATGGCTGAGTAGTATTCTATTGTATACATATATCACATCTTCTTTATCTATTTCTCTGTCGATGGACATTCAGGTTGTATCCATGTTTTGGCTATTGTGAATAGTGCTGCTATGAACATAGGCGTGCATGTATCTTTTTGGATTAGAGTTTTGTCTGGATATATGCTCAGGAGTGGGATTGCTGAATCATATGATAATGCTATTTTTAGTTTTCTGAGGAACCCCATGGTGTTTTCCATTGTAGATGCACCAACTTACCAACCAACATTCCCACAAACTCTAGAACGGTTCCCTTTTCTCCACACCCTCTCCAGCATCTGTTATTTGAAGACTTTTTAATGATGGCCATTCTGACTGATGACAATGACTACCTCATTATAGTTTTGATTTGCAATTCTCTAATAATTAGCAATTCCCTGGTGGCTCAGTCAGTAAAGAATCCACCTGCAATGCAGGAGACCTGGGTCTGATCCCTGGGTTGGGAAGATCTCTTGGAGAAGGAAATGACAACCCACTCCAGTGTTCTTTCCTGGGAAATCCCATGGACAGAGGAGCCTTGTGGGCTATAGTCCATGGGATCACAAAGAATTGGACTCAACTTAGCAACTAAACCACCACCCCCAATAATTATTAATATTGTGCATCTTTTCATGTGCCTATTGGCCTTTTGTATTTCTTCTGTGGAGAAATGTCTGTGTAGGTCTTCTGCTCATTTTTCTATTTGGTTGTTTGTTTTTCTGTTGTTGAGTTGTATGAAATGTTTGTATATTTTGGAGATTAAGCCCTGTCACAAACTATACACATCTTAATCAGTGATTCTTTCTCCTGAATCTCCTCTAGAAAGCTGAACCTGCCTCCCAGCAGGGGTTGCATCATCTCACAAGCCCACAAACACCCTCAGCAATTCTCTCCCTTTTTTCTGGGAGTCAGGACTCCTCCCTTCTAGTTGAACTCTAGACTTATATCTGTCTGAAGCCTCAGTTCTTGTTCTGAAGTCTCACAAGCATCCTCACACTCAAAGTTTCCAGGGGATTTGATTGAAAATAGGGTCTGTGGGAGAGAGACCTTACAGTTGTGCAGTGCACAACCTACACAACTGTACATGGATGTTCTAATATTCTTCAGTGCTCCCACCAACTGCTGGTTATGTCATTTCTCTGGGTGATATAATATCTTCACATTTGTCCTCTGCTCCCAACAGCCAGTAAGATCTTTGAGAATAAGATAAGATCAGAGTTCCATCTCTGTCCCTGGTATTCAGAAGAGTGGCTGAATTAGTTGTTGTTCAGTGGCTAAGTTGAGTCTGACTCTTTGTGACCCCATGGACTGCAGCACACCAGGCTTCCCCGACCTTCACTATCTCCCGGAGTTTGCTCGAACTTATGTCCATTGAGTCAATGATGCCATCCAACCGTGTCATTCCCTGTTGCCCCCTTCTCCCCCTGCCTTCAATGTTTCCCAGCATCAGAATGTTTTCCAATGAGTCAGCTCTTTACATCAGGTGGCCAAAGTATTGGAGCGTCAGCTTTTTTTTTAAGCCCATAAAATGTTGAAAGCTGGTAATGGAGATAAGTCTTGCATTTTTGAAGAGCCTTTATGATATGAGAGATTCTGGGGAAATTCCCTGCCTGGAATTCTACCTTCAGAGATTTGCAGGGACCCCCATTCCACACGTAAATCACCGTGTCCTGAGAAGGGCCCATGTCAGATGAGCTCGGCTCATTCCTTGGCTGGGCCCCAGCAGGAGAGCCCTGGGCTCCCCCAGAACAGCAGAGGGAGAATCGGGGAGCAGAGAGCGGGGAGGGCCCAGGACATGTGACTCCTTCATGATCCAGCTCCAGTCTGACCCCATTAGGAGGCCGTTCTCTTGTTCAAAGGATGGTTTGTTTATTTGGAAGAAGCCAGTGTATTGCCTTTTTTTTTTTTTAATAGCTGAAACTTTTTATTCCCTCTTCTCTATCCCATTAGACCCTTGGAATAAAACTGCCCCCTTTCAGAGCCTGTCCTCATTTTGGCAAGCCTGGGTGGTCAGTTGTTTCATTCAAAAGAGAGTGTTGTTTGTGTCTCGCTGGGGTGCAGGGCAGCTGTGAGGAGGCCGGGTCCCCTCAGCGAGGCCCTGCCTGGGGGTGAGGGCCCGAGAGGGGAGGCCGGCGAGCCCAAGTGGGCAGGCAGGGCAGCCACCCCCTCGGGGACTAAGCGGCAAGGCCTTTCGCTGCTCACACATGGAGTTATGGGCGCTGGCCCGAGACGGGGCCACTGGTGTCCCCACTTGATTCCAGACCCCAGTGCTTGCTCCAAAGCCCTTTGCTTTATCCAGTTGCCAAAAATAAGGCAGTTCTGCTCCTGGCTGTGGGCCTTGCAGAGCTGCTTAGCATACAGCTGAGAGAGGGTGGGGGCTTGGGGGCTGAAATATTATCTGTGATGCCAGCTGGTTGGGAAGAAAATGGAAATAGGCACAGGGATCGTAGGGTTCCTGAAGGTCCGTCGTGAGGAGCCTCTCTTCTCTTGGATGCAGAACGGGGCCTGGGTCTAGTGATGGGCTAGGTGTCCAGCCCAGCGTAGAAGCCAGGCCTCCTGACTCCATACCTGTCTTGTTGGATCACTTGGACCTTATGTTTTACTTCCTGGATGATAAAAGGGAGAAGACGAGTGGGCCAGGTCCCACGGTTTTTGAGAAAAATCATTTCATCTGACACATCTTCACAAAGACATAGCTGTTATAACAATTTTTTTTCAAATACTCAAGCATCTTAGAGCTATTTTCCATATTTTCTGAAAACAGGTTTTCTAAGAGTGTCTACTTCTCTCCGAAAAATCTTCACTTATTTATCAGAAAATGATTTTACCATAAATTATTGCTAGAATGGGTACAGATTCAGGGTCCAGCAGCCATGCTATGAAAAGACGGTTCTCTGCGGCTCATTTCCCTCTGTCCAGAGCCAGGCACTTGGCTCCCCATTGCAGCGGTGGCTGCGTCCTTTCTTGGTTTTAGGCTCGGGAGGTGGGGCGGATCTGAGTGCAGGCACACGTGGACATGTGCCAGGGCTTGAGACTTTTGTCCAGCCGGAGTCCAGGCTGCTTTACTTCCAGGGCAAGGAAATACCTGGCACCCAGAATGCAGTTAAGGAGAATGAATGTCTGCTGATGAAGAGCAACTGTTGTGATTTACAAGCGAGGGAGAGCGTCTTGTTCCCTGGAAGCCACTCCCTTCTCCAGTCCCCAAATTTCCCTGAAAACAGCTGCCATTTCCGCTCTGTCAGTTATACTTGTGTGATTTTATTTTATTTTATTTTTGCTTGTTGTTTGCCTAAAACCTGGCCTGAGAAAGGTTCATGGTGAACACTTCTGCAGAGATACCACTTGGCATTTTCAGACAACAACAAAAATGTCCAGTTGAACTCTTTACCCAAATTTCCTGCAACTTCACCAGATGACCCTTCCCTAGGTGATCCACCATTTGTAGAGCAGAAAGAGAGGGAAAGGCATTTTCCCAGGGAGAGAACTGCCTCTGTGATGCTGTTTATTCGTCTTGGCTGTAAAGCGTGGAAAGTAATGCATGTTTAAAAGAAAAGATGTGTAATTTACAGCTTCTTAATTCATAAAGAATTCAGTGAATCATGTTGGATTCTGGAGAAGCCTGAACATGGGCCAGCATCAGCAAAGGTTTTCAGAAAGCTATGCGTTTTAATCTGCTTGAAAGCTTTGGGCTCTGAGCACCCCTAGCTTTGGAAGTGTATCTATGAAATACTCGTTTCTGGAAATTTCCACTCAGTCCTGACTGGCTGAGTCTGTCCTGGGAATGAAACCTCAGGCTGTCCCTTCATCCCTCAAGCATCATTCTTCTTAAAGGAAGAAAACGAATAAGCGATTTGGATCATCTGCTTTTTACGTATTTCGGTAAATATCTGTATTTTCCAAAGCTTCGAAGGTAAGAAAGTCATGCTCTTTGTCTCCATCTAGTTTAGATTTGGCCTGTGACTGCGGGCTGAGCAAGCAGCCCAGGACATGGTGTACTTAGCTTCTGTTCTCTGCTGCCCCAGCTGGGTGACTCAAGCCAATGGATTTAGCCTCTGTGAACCTTACTCTTCTCATCTGTACAATGGGAACATGTTACCTTGTCTGTTTCACAGCCTTCTCAAAGAAAATAAACTGAACATTCTACAGAGAAGTGCCCTGAGAGCTAAAACTTTCCAAAACACATTTTGGAATTAATGCTTTCACACCCCTGGCTCTGTCAGTGGCTTCCAGAGACCACTCATTTCCTATAAAACAAGGCAAGTGGGGGTGTTTTTCTCCTCTGGGGAGCCAGCAGCTGCTGTTGCTCTCCTGCGGTTCAGACTACCCTGGGCTGTGTCCTGAACCATCAGGTCCGCTTCTGCTGAGCTCTCAGATGGCCCCACTAGACCCCTTCTCCTGGGAATCCGTTTCTAAGGAAACCGCTTCTCTGTGTTCCCAACAGCTGGAGACAACGTTTTGATCCCAGCCTGCTGGCACCCATTTGTCCTATGTTTATTTACTTGGAAATCTAAGCTGGTGTAGGCAAGTGCTTGTAAAGTCCCCAAAGTGGTGCGTTCTTACCCCGGAGGGTGGGGAGGAGAGGTGTGCGGGGCGACAGGCTCTGACACGCTGAGCCACACAGAGGATGAAGGTGCTGCCCTGGAGAGAGATGTCTCTGACATCCATTCCTCCAGAGGTGTGTCGAAAGCAGGGGTCGCAGGTGTTTAGAGAACCAAAGATGAGCTCTGTGGTTTAGCAATACCTGGAGTATCCCTGAGACTCAATCCACCACCGGTTTCTTGGAAGATGAAAGAAGAGGACCATGGTTTAAGGAGCAAAGATGCCTTTAGAAAATGAGAATAGCACACATCTGACCAGCAGCAAGACAGTGTGATCTCAGTCTGTATCCAAAGGACATGGATTCTCTCAACCACCCAAATGAACAAGGAAATGAGTCTTCCACTCAAGCTTCCAAAAAGGAATCAGCTTCGGCAACACCTTGAGTTTAGCCCAGTGGGACCTGTGTCCAGACTTCTGACCTACAGAACTGGAAGATCAGAAATGCTGGTTCACATTTCTCCCCCTTCTTTTCTTATCTCATTTCTCTAACCCACCTGAGAAGGGTTCTCCATTTTTAAGGACTTTTGTGAATCCATTGGGCTCATCCAGACAGTCTAGAATCATCTCCCCATCTCAAGGACTGTAACCTTAATCACATCTGCAGAACCATTTTTTTTCTGTATAAGGTGCCAAATTCACAGGTCCCAGGGATTAAGGTGTGGACATCTTTGGGGTCTATTATTCTGCCCACCACAGTGTCGCTGTGACTGTGGGAACTGAGGGAACTATAGAGGGGTTGTGAGCATGACAGGCATTCTGAAACTTGGCTTGTCCCAGCCACCGGTGGGACATCTGCTCTCCACTGTGGCATGCGGCCATGCAGTGACGCCAAGCTAGGGCTTCCCTGTCTCTGGTCTGCAGAACCAAGGGGCCAGTCATACATTTTATTTTTACTTCTACTAGTGACTCATCCATCCATCCATCCACTCATTCATCATTCATTCATTTATTAATGATTTAGTGCTTTCTGTGTGACGAGCATAATAATCAGAACTGGAAATAAAATGCTGAGCAAAAATAGACCCTATGTCTGTCCTCATAGAGCTCAGAGTCCTCCAAGGGAGGCAGGTATTAATTCCCAAACCACATAAATTCATGTGAAATGTAACTGGCTCACATTTTACAACACAGAGAAATGTGCCACTCTCTGGACATAGTTGGCAAGTCTAGAGGTCAGAGGAGTGATGGTTGAACTAAGATGTGAAGGGAAAGAGAAGGAGGAATATCTGGGCATCAGGAACAGCACATGCAAAGGGCCTGTGGCAGAGGGGAACAAAGTGAACACAGGGGAAGTACCAGGGAGGCTAGAGCAGGGGGAACTGAGGGAGAAAGGAAAGAGCTGAATCCTGCAGGGTGGGCAGGCAGAGGTTGGACCCCACAGAACTTCCCAGGGCCTGTTCAAGAGGACTGGGGAGACTCTAAAGGGTTTAAAGCAGGCCTTAAGTGAGGGAGCATGTTTACATGGGATCCTAAGATTTACATTTTGGAAAAAAAATGGCTTTAACTTCAACATAGAGTGTACAGAAGGGCTCCAGTTAATCTGAGGCTGCTGCAGTGATCAAGTGGGAGATAAACAGTCAAGGAGCAAGTATTTACAGAGCGAGAACCATGCATAAGGAGCAGCTCTAGGTGGGGGCAGGGATGGAGATAGGGGAGCATTTACGGTGGGGAACGCCTCACTGTCCTTCCATTTGCTGACTGCCTGGTTGGCAACAGAAGACCCAAACTTGAGGAACTGTCATTGGCTGGGGCATGATTAATTAGCAAAAGAATGCTGCAGACACTTCAGCCTGAGAATTCAGGAGAGGAAAGAAATCAGTGAGAGCTGGGCTCACTGGGGGAAGCTTCCTAGACAAGGTGGGAGCTCAGATTTGGGGACAGATTCAGATTCAGGCAGGGGTAAGGTCAGGAGGACTGCAGGGGCAGGGCGTTTGTGCCAAAGCCCAAGAGCCTGAGGCTTGCGCTATGGTCAGCCGCCCAGCTTGGCTGCAGCAGCGGGTTTCGAGTTTAGGGTTTAGGATTTAGCTTTGGGACTGAGAAACGATTCACCAGATGTCCCCGAGGAGGCTGCCAAATCAAGTTTGCCTGACCTGCTTGCTCAATGGAAGCTCCCATCAGGAGCACCAAACCCGAGCTACCAGAGCATAGCCAGGTGCATCCCACTGGCCACCTGTCAGCTGAGCTCATCTGCTCCAGACCCCCGCCCCTCACTGTGAGTCAGCCACCAGCTGCAGCTGCCCCCTCACTGGGGGCTCAGGCCTGCACCCCTGCTGGGACGGGTGGCTTAGATTTATGAAGGTGGTGGCTCTCAGCCTGATCGCTCACTGGAATCATCTGGGAGGCTTTTAAAACTCCTGTTGCCTGGGTCCCACACCCAAAGATTCTGGTTTAATCGGTCAAGGGTGCAGTCTGGGCTCTGGGATTTTTTAAAAGCCCCAAAAGTGATGCAACATGTAGCTAAGGCTGAAAAATAATTACTGAGAAATAACAGCATATCCATTCTTGGCTGTATTAGCAGAAGTTAGTTTTACTGACAGATGCATCTCCTGAATATCTTCTAGAAGCTTACTTTCTGTATCCATTGCGTATTTTAAAAAAGCTCTATTTACCTTCCTCTCAGGAATTTTTTTTATTTGTTGGACTTTTAATTGGTACGTGTAAACATATGATGCTAAAGGAGTTTGATGGCATAGTATTAGATATGTTGTATTTATGTATACTCTGTATGTAAAAGCTTTCTTTTAAACTGAAGTAAGTAACATATATTATATAGAAACCAAAGAGTATATTATACTGTACATTTAAGATCTCACTTCAGGAAGCATGCTTTAGGCAATAAAACAGAGAATAAGTACTTTGATGAACAAAATATTTTAACATGAGAACATCTTTTCGTTTGGTCAGTGGAGTCATTTGGAATCCATTACCATTTTTCTAAAGAGATATGTGTCACTCTTCTTCAAATGCAGGCCAGTTTGTACAAATACATATACATGTTAAATTTAAAGATGTGAGTGAATAGGGCTACACTTTAAATGCAGTTGGGAAATGTTCTTTAAAATGCTGTTCTTTAAAATGCAGCCAGGGAGCTTGCTACTCAAAAAAGTTATGGGGTGAAGGTTTATATAAAGTGAAAAACTAGTGTTAGAATTTTGAATTTCACAGCCTAATACTTGTTTTTCAGAACCTGGCACACCTTTGTAGTTGTCCTCAATTTGCTTTGCCAAATTGTAATATTTTTTCCTACCAAACTGTTTTACATACACAGCATAAATTCCCCAAAGGCAGAATGACCTCTAAATGTGTTCTCAAAAATATTTTGCAAAATCTGAAAACAGGAAAAGTAAGTGTAAAACATCTAAGAGATTTATTGGAATCTCAGCTTGAATTCTAATTGCAAGTACTTATGAAAATGTCAATATTAACATGAAATAGCTGGCAGTTTTTCTAAAAAATGTAAATTGAATTAGATAGTGTGTAATTGGAGAAACGCTTGCTTCACTCAGTCTCTCTCAAAACAAGTCTTAAAATCTGTTAGCTGCAGCAGCCTTGCCCTCTAATGGCTGGAAATTGAAGGACAAGGCTAAATGTCTCTGACTACAAGGAGGATAGAAACTAAGCAGAGAGAATGGCAGTCTATATGGCACCGTGTCGGAAGACTCTTCCCAAAGCGAGGGAGACAATGTAGATGTCAGGACCAGCATAGTCTTAAAAAGAAACAACGGAATGGGTGCTGAGGGAAGGGAAGACCAAAGCATGCTAAGTGCCTTGGAGCTTCTGGGCCATCTTCAATAGAAATGGTACTATAGATGCCCGATGTCCTGAAACGCAACTGAGAGGTCAAACTCACCTCATAATATTAAAACACTGAGAAGCCTGGAAAAGTTATAGAATAGTCAAGCCTGGAAATTGTGATGGTCTTGGCTTAATAAGTTCTACAGAGCACACTGAACAATCCACTGTGGTTCCCTTTTATGATTGACTAATCAGTGTCTCAGGCAGGGGAGAAATGACATCAGTATGTGTGGTTTGTCAGGAATATAATAGGAAGTTTGATTTTATCCCAG
The DNA here is from genome assembly GCF_910594005.1 of Cervus elaphus. NCBI lineage: Eukaryota > Metazoa > Chordata > Mammalia > Artiodactyla > Cervidae > Cervus > Cervus elaphus. The sequence goes on from NC_057840.1 coordinate 32,351,643, forward strand.
GTGACATTTCCATTATCTAGGAAGACAGCCAGGAATGTATGAGCCAGGTGGGGGGATCCACTGGCTATAATGTCATGCAACCTCTAGGCACAGACCACTTTTTCTCTGACCCTAAATCCATGCAGATATTCCTGAATAAATGAAAGAATTTTAACCAAATCCTGCCTGATTTCAAGACAAAGCTTTTTAAAAAGTGGCTCCAACTCCGTTTTTCACATTACAAGGAAAAGATACAATGGAATTGTATCAACATTCAGCTAGATGTTTCTATACTCATTTTTTTTTTTTTTTTGCACTGAAGAGGAAGGTTATACGAGTATGACTTTTCAATCATACTGCTTACCTTCACCACTCTGCAGAGTTTTAAACACTCACTGCTAGTTTTTAAAACAAACTGGCCTCTTGGATGAGACTTGCTAAGAAAACCAGCAGATGTATAAAAGAAATTATCAAGTTCAATAAGAGGTGGTGGAAACTTTGTTGACAATGAAATCTCACTATGGTTATGGCATTCCATATATGACCCACTACTAATGAGTAAAAACCTGTGAGATTAAGAAAAGTGATCTAAACAGAAATAATAGGGAGTTTCCTGGTGGCCTCGTGGTTAGAATGTCTGGACTTGCACTACCGTGACACAGGTTCAGACCCTGGTTGGGAAACCGAGATCCCTAAAGCCACCTGGTGTGGCCCCCAAAAAAGCCAAAACAAAACATAAGATTAGCCTCAGTCAACCCTGATTACTGCTAATCTTTATTTCTCCAGGAAATTATTACTCAGTGTAAATTATATGTATTTTTTACTTACTAATATAAATAGTGTATTTTACTTGCTAATATATATCACTTCTAAAGCCTTCAAATTGTTTCACTTTTGTATATATCTTATATGTTTAACTAAAATGTAATTCTCATAGATGGTATGACATGATCTCCTCTTTTAATCTCAGCAGCAACCTGGCAGACATCCAGCCCAACTTTCGGTATACACTTAATAACAGATCCAAATGTGGACAGAGCACCAATGTTTATCTCTTCTTTCCACTTGCATGTGCATCTTAAATATATCTTGAACACCTACAAGGTATCAGACCCTGTGATGGGAATAGCTGTGGCAAGATGAACATCCACTCTTACTTTCTGCCTCTACCACATACAAAGAAACCCATCTCCTCTTATATTCTCTTATTAGTGAGTGATACCTCTCTCTGGGTTCAAGAAACTCAGGAGTCATCCCTGCCTGCTTTCCCTCCCCAAACCCCTCAACCCATATGCAATTAGCCAGCAACTTAACCTGGAATCCTCCTGAATGCAGAGCCTGAGACAAGGGTTTGGGTGAAGGTTGTTAGAATTCAGACAGGGATCCCAGCAAATTCCGGGAGACAGTGGAAGACTGAGTCTAAGTCTTAGCAGAGTCTAAGTTTGCTAAGCAGAGTCTGAGTCTGCTAAGACTGTCAGTTCTTCCTCCTTGACTGTGCTCAGATCATTCCCCATCATTAACAAAGTCCTCCTCATGTTTGACCCAAATATCTACAATGGCCTCATAGCTGGGCAGCCTGGCTCCCAGTCATCTGCCAACCCACAGTCATAATGTCTACTATGTATATCTGACGTCAAGCTTCGCCTGCTTAAAACGCTTTTGTGTCTTTCTTCTCCCTAGGCATAATGTTAGTCATTGATTTTGTTATATTATCATAATTATTTAGTCAAAAAGCGTCATGATGACTACTTGTGAATCTACAATTATCTCAATAAAAAAACTTCAATGAAAAAAAGCATCACAAACCAAGAGACAAAGGATAGGTTAACCAATGAATAACATAGGAAAAATGGAAGTGAGAATGAGCCAGTTTTGGAAACAGGATGTGAGAAGCATGGTTTGATTACCATTTGTTTCATTTGGGAAACCAATAAGACTGGAAGGATAGGGTCAAATTATTCAAAGTTTTGAAAGCTGCAGAAAGGACTTGAGAATTAATCATAGAAGGCAGGACTCACCAAGCTTCTTGAGCCAGGAATTAAATGACATGATGCAAAATGCTGCTTCTAAGTTGTGTTAAACTTAGAAAGATCTTCTTCTCTTTGAAGCTATTAAAACAATTCTCCATGGTGTCTTCCAGGGTTTTGGTTGTAATTCTTACTGTTTAATTTAAAATCTTTGGCCCATCCCAAATTTATTCTGCTATCAAGTATAACATATCAGTTCAAAATCTCTTTTTCCCCAGATGGTTAACAGATTATCTCAACGACATTTATATAATAATTTGTTTCTTCACACTAGACTAAAGTGACATGTTTACGATATAATAAATTTTTATTTTAGGTGAGATCAATATTTTGACTTTTTATTTTGTTCCATTGGTCTCTGTCTTTAAGTATAGTAACACACAATTACATACTGTATGTGTGTATATGTGTTTGTGAGTAAACTAGCATGTAATTATGTAACATGCATCTTATTATATAATATACAATAATATGACTAATATAATTAATGTTATATACAATAACTATTATATGATAAATATTTTATTATTTGATAACATCTAATCGCTTTTCATTAACCTTTTCCCCAAATGTCCTAGCTCTTTTGTCTTTGTTGATTGGTCTATAGAAACTTTAAAATCAGCTTGTTCAGCTCCCTTCTCCCCACATACATCCTCAGAAAACCTTACCATCATTTATCAGGTTTACATTAAGTTTTAGACTAACACAGGGAGAATTCACATCTTTATGTTGAGTCTTATTATGTGAGAATGTATTTTGCCTTTTCCGTTTGTCCAAACATCTGTTATATCCCGTGAGAGTGCTTTAAAACTCTCTTCATTTAAATCTCGCACAGTTCTTAAGTTTGTTTCTTGGTATTTTATCTTTTTTGTTGTTGTTGCTACTGTTGCATATTATCATGACTGTTATTAAAGTCTGTGTATTATTTTAAACTCCACCAACTTGCTCAGTTCTCCTACTGTTGGTAGATAAATTTTCAGGCAATTCTTTCCAGTTTACCAGCTAACATCATATCCCCAGCTAACGATGATCATGTTTTCTTTCTTTTTCTCAATTTTATAAATCTTATCCAATTGTTTTTGTTAGTGTCTCTAGAGTACTGTTAAATATAATGGTGATAAGAATCAGTTTCTTATGGGAACCAAATAAGTGAAGTAAAATTAAATCATTAATTGTCTACTTTTATTTATTTTTGTGTTTTTTCTACTTAGGCCATAATTTTTTTTTGCTTTTAATTAATTTATTTTTTCCATTTATTTTTATTAGTTGGAGGCTAATTACTTTACAATATTGTAGTGGTTTTTGCCATACATTGACATGAATCAGCCATGGATTTTCATGTGTTCCCCCTCCTGATCCCCCCTCCCACCTCCCTACCCACCCCATCCCTCTGGGTCTTCCCAGTGCACCAGCCCTGAGCACTTGTCTCATGCATCCAACCTGGGCTGGTGATCTGTTTCACCCTTGACAGTATACTTGTTTCAATGCTATTCTCTCAGAACATCCCACCCTCGCCTTCTCCCACAGAGTCCCAAAGTCTGTTCTGTACATCTGTGTCTCTTTTTCTGTTTTGCATATAGGGTTATCATTATCTTTCTAAATTCCATATATATGCATTAGTATACTGTATTGGTGTTTATCTCTCTGGCTTACTTCACTCTGTATAATGGGCTCCAGTTTCATCCATCTCATTAGAACTGATTCAAATGAATTCTTTTTAATGGCTGAGTAATATTCCATAGTGTATATGTACCATAGCTTCCTTATCCATTCGTCTGCTGATGGGCATCTAGGTTGCTTCTATGTCCTGGCTATCATAAACAGTGCTGTGATGAACATTGGGGTGCACGTGTCTCTTTCAGATCTGGTTTCCTTGGTGTGTATGCCCAGGAGTGGGATTGCTGGGTCATATGGCAGTTCTATTTCCAGTTTTTTAAGAAATCTCCACACTGTTTTCCATAGCGGCTGTACTAGTTTGCATTCCCACCAACAGTGTAAGAGGGTTCCCTTTTCTCCACACCCTCTCCAGCATTTATTGCTTGTAGACTTTTGGATAGCAGCCATTCTGACTGGCGTGTAATGGTACCTCATTGAGGTTTTGATTTTCATTTCTCTGATAATGAGTGATGTTGAGCATCTTTTCATGTGTTTGTTAGCCATCTGTATGTCTTCTTTGGAGAAATGTCTGTTTAGTTCTTTGGCCCATTTTTTGATTGGGTCATTTATTTTTCTGGAATTGAGCTGCAGGAGTTGCTTGTATATTTTTGAGATTAATTCTTTGTGTGTTTCTTCATTTGCTATTATTTTCTCCCATTCTGAAGGTTGTCTTTTCACCTTGCTTAAAGTTTCCTTTATTGTGCAAAAGCTTTTAAGTTTAATTAGGTCCCATTTGTTTATTTTTGCTTTTATTTCCAATATTCTGGGAGGTGGGTCATAGAGGATCCTGATGTGATATATGTCGGAGAGTGTTTTGCCTATGTTCTCCTCTAGGAGTTTTATAGTTTCTGGTCTTACATTTAGATCTTTAATACATTTTGAGTTTATTTTTGTGTATGGTGTTAGAGTGTGTTCTAGTTTCATTCTTTTACAAGTGATTGACCAGTTTTCCCAGCACCACTTGTTAAAGAGGTTGTCTTTTTTCCATTGTATATTCTTGCCTCCTTTGTCGAAGATAAGGTGTCCATAGGTATGTGGATTTATCTCTGGGCTTTCTATTTTGTTCTGTTGATCTATATTTCTGTCTTTGTGCCAGTACCATACTGTCTTGATGACTGTGGCTTTGTAGTAGAGACTGAAGTCAGGCAGGTTGATTCCTCCAGTTCCATTCTTCTTTCTCAAGATTGCTTTGGCTATTTGAGGTTTTTTGGTATTTCCATACAAATTGTGAAATTATTTGTTCTCGTTCTATGAAGAATACCATTGGTAGCTTAATAGGGATTGCATTGAATCTATAGATTGCTTTGGGTAGTATAGTCATTTTCACAATATTGATTCTTCCAATCCATGAACATGGTATATTTCTCCATCTATTTGTGTCCTCTTTGATTTCTCTCATCAGTGTTTTATAGTTTTCTCTGTATAGATCTTTTGTTTCTTTAGGTAGATATACTCCTAAGTATTTGTTGTTGTTGTTGTTGCAATGGTGAATGGTATTGTTTCCGTAATTTCTCTTTCTGTTTTCTCTTTGTTAGTGTATAGGAATGCAAGGGATTTCTGTGTGTTAATTTTATATCCTGCAACTTTACTATATTCATTGATTAGCTCTAGTAATTTTCTGGTAGAGTCTTTAGGATTTTCTATGTAGAGGATCATGTCATCTGCAAACAGTGAGAGTTTCACTTCTTCTTTTCCTATCTGGATTCCTTTTATTTCTTTTTCTGCTCTGATTGTTGTGTAGGCCATAATTTTTAAAATCCAGACTTTGGGGGATTTCATTTCAGGCAGAATATAAGCAGCAGAAATCTCAATGTCTAAGGACAAAAAACTCAAGGAAAAAAGACAGAATATTTCCTTAACTCTCCACCATCGCCTGCATGTAACTTAGATCCCACTATTAACTTACCAACCCCTGAGTGACTGCCTTCTCAACAGCCTGTTTCACCCAGATTTGTGAAAGAAAGCCTCATACTTGTGGTAAATTTAGTGTTGGAGTCCTTTCTGGAGGTCTCTGGGCTGGATATGATCTTGTTTCTTTCCCAACGGGTGTGGTTTTCCTGGCAGTCAGCTTCTCCGTGACCACATTTAATAAATTATAATAAATACAGAGAGAATTCATCCTTCACAAGTTTGCAATACAAAAGAATGATGAAAAACAAGTAGAGGCTGAAGGTAGTACTAGGTTCACATTTTACTTTGCTTTAAGATATGAATAAATGTGAAACTGAATGTTGCCAGGTTAAGATTGGCTTTGGCTGAGTCTGGCCCATATCTGTCCACAAGGCCGCATGTCAATCAGTCTTTTTTGACTTCCTGTGGGAATGCTACTAGAGGACCAGAAAGGCTTTTGAAAGGCCCCTGACCACACCTGATGGTAGGAAGGTGAGGCGTCTTTGACTGGGATTCTGTACTTTGAGCAGTTTCCAATTCATTCATTTAAATATAAATATGGAAACAAATAAGCCAGGATCCTTGAGAAGAGCCTTGACTGTGGACACTGGGATAGATGATGCTTCTTGTTGAAGTTTTGAACCTGAGAAGCACTGTGGGGAACTTGAGTGACACTGTATCTCCTGCCGTGCTCACTCTTATCCTTGTGTGATCAGCAGGTTTGCTGATTAATTGTTGTGTCTCTTTCACTTTGGGAAATTAAGTTGAAGTCAGCAAATAAACCCCTCACTTAATTGCTTTGACTTAAATATGCATGTGAGACTTTTAACTTTGTCATTTCCAGCTGCCCGCCTCGTTAAATTTGGATCACTAATATCACACATTGAAAGTGAAAGGTATTAGTGGCTCAGTCGGGTCCAACTCCTTATGACCCCATGGACTGTAGCCCGCCAGGCTCCTCTATCCTAGGAATTCTCCAGGCAAGAATACTGCAGTGGGTTACCATTCCCTTCTCCAGGGGATCTTCTTGACCCAGGAATCAAACCCAGATCTCCTGCACTGCAGGCATATTCTTTACCTTCTGAGCCACCAAAGAAGCTCTAATATCATACATGAGGATATGCCTTGTATCTTTGTGTGCAAACCCCAGATGTGACAACCTGAGTAACAAGTCTTTTGTCACTCTCTACTTATTTCCTCTGTCCTTTCCAAGCCTGACTGTCAGGTATCCTGGCTCCTGATGGGCACATATCATCTTCCCTGCCTTGTATACTTTCCACTTTTTGCTTCCCTGGAGTATATCATGTAGGAAGGATTTAATCAAATTTACTGCATATGGGCAGGAACTTAGCTATCTTCTCACCAACATTTCTTCAGCACCTAAAAAGACAGTTTCTCTTTGATTAAAAAGAACAGGGTCTGGCACATAGTAACTGCTCAAAGATTATTTGTTGAATAAATGACTAAGTGAATATCTGATTGATTCACAGTTTGATAAATATATGATCATGTCAATGTATTGGTTTTCCCAGGTGGCACTAGTGGTAAAGAATCTGCCTGTCAGTGCAAGAGATGCAAGAGACGTGGATTCGATCCCTGGGTAGGGAAAATCCCCTGGAGTAGAAAATGGCAACCCATTTCTTCTCAAGTTTTTCCTTCATATAAATGTGCACATCTGTATTTTATGTACAACCCCTCAGTTGCCTCCAGGCCACAACTGATGATTACCTTGGGTTTTTTTCCTAGATAAAATGGATGCTTAGTTGTTATCAACTGAGTCATTGTCTCCGCGGACCTAAGGGCAATTCCCAGGGCACAGCAGATCATGGAGTTCACCTCTCTATTATAGCTGATGAAATTAAGTTACACCAGTTTAATTAGACTAATATTTTACTATCAGCTGCAAAAAGAAACACTTCTGCTAGGTTTAGCTGCTTTAACAAATAGTTCTTTTAAACTTGAGGTATATAGCACTTGCTTATTGATAAGTAAATAAAAATATTATCAATAATCCAGCAAAATTTAATTTTCAGAAATGTTTCTTCCTCGTGAGAAAGCTCTTCTAAACTGGAGAAAGGCATTATTTGTTTCATACTCTATGCCTGAAGACTACTTTGGTTTTCACTTTTCATCCGGTGTCAGTTTTAATATTTCAGCTAAGATACCTCAAACAATTCTCTCTAAATGTTATTCGTGGAAGTCAGGCTTCTGCCAGAGCAAAATCTGTATTTATTTACAAAACCACATTTTGCATGGAGAATTTTAAAATCCAATCAAAGTGAATGATTTTACATCAAGGGCTGAATTAACACCAAGTTGTCAAAAGGCTTTTCTTTGGAGAAATTCAAAGCTTCTCATTAAGTCTTTAGTCTTCCAAAACTATGCCATTTTCTAAGCTAGCCTTATTAGTCTCATTTTGCAAATGCCAAGATTGTGCAAAGAAGTGATTAAATATCTTCCAGGGTACTTGATTTAGGAACAAACCATCACTGGTAAATTAGAAGAAGAGGCTACAAACAAAGCAAAAAGAAAACACTTAGCAAGGTGGAAACTAAACGTAAGAACAGGATTTGTCCTCAGGGCCCTTTAACATGGGGTTCCAGGGAGTTGAGAAAAGGTGGGGGGCGGGGGAACAGACTTTAATTAATCATTGCACTTTTCAAGGCAGAAAAGAAGGCTATCTCATCTCATCCACTCATTTACATAGTTAGGACTGGAGCGTTAAGGTTGGAAGCACCACATGGAGTTGTCATTATGATGCTGTGAAAGGCTAAGCCATATTGGATATTTATCAGAGAAAGTTAATTTAGAAAATAGAATGTCATGAATGGGCTTTCCAGGTGGCTCAGTGATAAAGAATCCTCCTGCTGATGCAGGAGATGAGAATTTGATCCCTGGGTCAGGAAGATCCCCTGAAGAAGAAAAAGGCAACCCACTCCAATATTCTTGCCTGGGAAACCCCACGGACAGAGGAGCCTGGAAGGCTATAGTCCATGGGGTTGCAAAAAAGTTGGAAACCACTTAGCGACTAAATAACATAAATAACAACAACAATCATGAACAATGCAATACAGGAGAGTCTGGAAAGTAGCACAATGCAGTGCTAACTGACTTCAGTTGTGTCAGATTCTTTGCGACCCTATGGACTGTAGCCCACCAAGCTCCTCTGTCCACGGGGGTTTTTCAGGCAAGAATTCTGGAGTGGGTTTCCATTTCCTTCTCCAGAGGATCTTCCTGACAGAGGAATTGAACCCACATCTCTTATGTCTCCTGCATTGGCAGGTGGGTTATTTACCACTAGCACCACCTGGGAAGTAAGGGTGTACATTAAGTTCTGGAACAAAATTAGAAAGCCTGGAAATGATGGTCATCTCCTAAACTTTTCCAATCCATTGCTCACCAGGCTACTTATTATGACATCCTAGTTCAATTTCATGCTTGTCCAGAAAGGGAGGACACACACGAATGATCTCATGTAATCTTTCCAGCATCCCTCTAAGACTATTATTATGCCCATTTCACAGATGAGATGCGAAAGACCACAGAAGTTAAGTAGCTTGCTTAAGTTTACACAACTAGTAAGAGGCAGAGCCTGGGTTTCAACCAGTGGTGTGCTGAAGCTGGCTTGGCCTGGCTCTGAGCAACTCTTAAATTTTCAGGAAATTTTCAACTAATTACTATTTCAGTTGACATCAAGATGGTGGCTTGAATTTGGCTGTGGTAGGAATATTCACATCTTGGAAATCTGCAGATGCTATAAGTTAGGTCTTTGTTTTTTGGGAAAGGGTAGTTGTTATGAATTTACTGACATATCACTGATTTTAATCCAGGTCATCTGACTCCAGAGTTGCCCCTCAAACTTCTATGCTACATCAAGGCACATAATGATTTTCTGATGCATTTCTGACTGCAAAAATTCCTTAAACCACCTTGTTTCTGCTGAATGCCTATACAAGGGTTGGCATGCCCTATGTTTTATCCCTTTCTGCATTCCGCCATCACCACTGTGTCCTGCTCCTTTCCTACACAGAAAGTTTCTCCAGGATAAGAAGATAAAATGTCTTATACTTGCTTGTATTCCAGCCCCTGCACACCACCCCACTGTTAAGTAATATTTACTGTGGAAGGTAACACTGATATATGTACTCACCTCTATTGATGATTAGGGATTAGTAGCATCTATGGAATAATGTAGAAAGGTGTTCCATATAGTTCTGTCTGTCACCACTCCTATGAATTCCTGCATCTTTCATTTATAAAGGTAGATACTACTGCAAAGTGTGTTTCAACCTCAGGATGACCTTTGAAGAGAACTGTAACATCCATTACAGTGATGTGGTTCATGTGCTTCCTGCCTACTCCCACCCGCAGACCAGGGGATATATTAATTACGTGCCTGCCTGGCCACTGGCAGCTTATTGTGAAACTGTGTATCCTCCCAGCTCTGCTCTCTCCAGCTTGGGAAATAAAATATGCCTGCTGCAATGGAAGCAGGGAGGTACATACCAGCTTTCTTCTCTCCTTGTATCATGCGCTCCAGAACCTGAGAGTGCAGCGTATGTAGAGACCAACCCAAGAAAGGTTAAGATGCAAAGAAGCCCAGGAACTCTGGCCACTGTAGAAAGTGATGTGCCCTACATGGCCCTCAGATGTCAGAAGACTTGGGTTTCAGGGTCACTTCAAACTGCTTAATATGTGAGCTACTAAAAATATTTCTAGTGCACATGAACCAGCTAAGGAAGCTGATGCTATGAAATCTGTTTCCAAGTGAAAAAGCGGGTCTCTCATGAAAGCAACCTTTATCCTCAAGAAAAGACCTTGGAAATCTTTTGACATTGCAAAAAAAATCTGTAAATCACCACTTCTGCACCACTTCCAAAAATGTTTCTTCCTTATTAATTTATTTAAAAATGCTTTATTATTATTATTATTTTGAAGTGCCTGTTATGAGATGGATCCTTTTCTCAGCACTCGGGAACCATCGGGGAATAGAACAAAAATTGCTATTGTTGTGGAGCTCACATTCAAGTTTTATTCGTTGCTTCATTGGGGAGGTGTGTTCATTTATCAATCATGTCTCATTCAGCCAAACAGGCACCACTCTGAGCCATGTGTAATGGTGGGAGCAAGAACCAATGGAGAAACAGCATAGACTGTGCTGTCAGGAATACAGTCTAAGGGCAGAGGCAGGCACATGGCCCTTGGGTTCTAGCACCTACGAACATTAGTGGACCTCTCTGGAAGTCATGTGCCTGAGGCTTCCTGGAGGAGGTGACACTTGAGTCTTACTGGATAAGTAGAAGGCAGCCAGGCAGAGAGGGCATAACTTGAAGCAGCTTGAGTCTTACTGGATAAGTAGAAGGCAGCCAGGCAGAGAGGGCATAACTTGAAGCAGCTTGCAGCACAGGAGGAACTGAGGGTCATGAAGGTTGCTGGGGCCAAAAGGATGAGGCGGGAACTGGAACTCAAGATTGGACAGATAGGCAGAGCCTGCATCATCATGTTTCATTAATTTCATTTATTTAAAAGACAGTTCCCTCAGGTTCATTTCTGCTGGTGTTCTCCTTTGAAAGACAGGCAGGAAGACAGAGGAGACCGTTTCCTTGGTCTCTAACCTGCAGGTGTAGACCTGCAAAGTGATCACACTGTCCCACGCCCCCTGCCTCCTCCCAGCCACACTCCAGTCCACTTCACCATTACATCTCTTCAAAGAAGACTTCTGTCCGTCCCCAAGGATGCAGCTAGTTCCTTCCTCTTCCACATTGTCCTGCTTCTGGGTAATTCACTGGTAGTTCACCAGCCCGTCAGATAGCCACTTAGAGGCTGCACTGTCCCACCCACATTCTAACATCTCTTTACCACCAGGGAGTGAACCAAGAGTGAGCTTTACAGTCACCTCTGTGCCTCTGGAAAGGCCTTTCTGGAAATGTGGGACCCTCATCAGTCTTCCATCAGCCAATAAAAATGGGATGATAGATGTCCAGAGTCTTTGAAAATGCAAGAAATACGTAATTCACAGTGCTCTTTTTATTATTTGACGCCTGTAGACTTCTAAAGAAGCAGTAAATGGCTTTGTGGGCTTTTCACGAAGGTGAGGTTCTTTGGCCTCACTGAATGCTCCCAAATAAAATCCTTGGTTAAAAAGTTAAAAGGGCTTAAAAGGATTTAGGACAGTGAAGGGAGGGAAAAATTGAGGCGGAATACTGAAGCCAGAAATTTCAGTCCTTCCCTCTTTGAAGGAGTAGCTAAGCCACAGCAAAGGTCACCTGGGTCTCTGTTACTTTTTACTAACTTCATTAGCATTTTACGACATAGCCTGATTTGATAGAAGGCTAGGGCTTCCCTGATAGCTCAGTTAGTAAAGAATCTGCCTGCAATGCAGGAGACCCTGGTTCAATTCCTGGGTCAGGAAGATCCGCTGGAGAAGAGATAGGCTACCCACTCCAGTATTCTTGGATTTCCCTTGTGGCTCAGCTGGTAAAGAATCCACCTGCAATGTGGGAGACCTGGAATCAATCCCTGGGTTGGAAAGATCCGCTGGAGAAGGGAAAGGCTACCCACTCCAGTGTTCTGGCCTGGAGAATTCCATGAACTGTATAGTCCATGGGTTCACAAAGAGTCGGACACAACTGAACAACTTTCACTTTCACTTAGGGCATTCAGGGGCCTCCCAGGTGGCTCAGACATTGCAGTCCCCCTGCAATATGGGGGACCCCAGTTCGATCCCTGGGTCAGGAAGATCCCCTAGAGAAGGGAATGACTGCCAGTCCAGTATTCTTGTCTGGAGAATCCCCATAGACAGAGGAGCCTGGCAGGCTACAGTCCATGGGGTTGCAAAGAGTCAGACATGACTGAGCAACTAACACTTTCATTTTCAGGGCATTAAGCAGGGGGAAAAGTAACCTATAAGACTCTTACTAAAATAATGGAAGACAAAAGTGATTGGCCTTTATACTTGTTCAGATAAACTGAAAACAACTTGGATTGCATTAATAGAAGCATCAGTTGTACTGAGAGCAAATGCACAAAAGGAGATAACATATCACGTGCCTTTCCAGATGAACAGATAACTTATTAGATCAAGGCAGCCACATTCACTGTTCCAAAAAGGGAACGCGTAAAACTGAAACATCAAAGCCTGTCCAGGGCCATTAACCATTCTCATTTGAGAGGGGATGTCTCTGTCTAATCTTTTAATCTTCCTCAAATGTAAGAGTTAATAAGAAGTTGCCAGTTCATATGGTAAATAACAACCTTTCCTGAGCTCTTGATAGTCGATGAGTTTTTACTTTATTCATTCTCACTGCCGTATAGTCACTAAATCATGTCCGACTCTTGCGACCCTGTGGACTGTTCATTCGAGTCATTTCCGTGTGTAATTTAGATGGAGGTACATTTAAGTCAATGAAAATCCAGCTAAAGAAACAATGACCCCTATACGAAGAAATTTAACATTAAAAAAAAATTAGTGTATGGGGGTAGGAAAGTTCAAAGACTTTTGCCTCCTTTGTTCTTTTTAATATTTTATTTGGAGTTTGGCACTAGAGTCAGGACAACCCATGGTAACAAAAAAAGACTTTCATATAAAAAAACAAAAAAGTGCTATATACCAAAATATTTTTCTTTCTAATCTATTATATTTTAATTCCTTCTATCTTTTATTTAAAATATTTATATCTGTGTGGCAGATTTATGATTATATTTTCATTTTTTGCCTAACCATATATTCTACAATAAGCACAGGTTAACTTTGTAATAAAAATATTGGAGGAGTAAGACTAAGGTTTGACACCAAGGAGATCTTTCTTGCTTTTGAATTCAAATAGTTAAGCAAATTAGTGTTGTAAGATTGAGAAGCCAAAGAAAACATTCAGGCACAAGTTAACTAGATGCTAGTTCTCCATTTAGCCATTTTCCTTGTTCATATTGACGCCAGGGTGTTCTCATGGATAAAATTATAATCCCAGATATTCAAACTTTCAGATTCATATTTTCCGTCTCAACCCACAGAAGCTTCATGTGGGGGATTTTGCAGAAAGTTTTCCTTGTGTTTCAGTCATTTGCCTTTTCTCTGTGACAGCCAGTAGGGAACAGTAGTAGAGGCTGATCATCCCCAGGCCCTTGGGAAACAGTGCTAGGAGGCTCTGTATTCATTGATTGAGAAGCTCTGTTAAAGCACCAGCTTCTTTCTAAAACAATTGGGATCAAACAATAAGACTAGTTGCAAACCACAATATTTATAAGAGGTGTAAATTTGAAATCTGCAGTGATGTACTTTTAGGAGTCTAAAATAAAAAATGGAAAGAGGAGAGAGGGTGCCAAGTTGACTCAGTTGGGTATAGAAGCTGATGGTACTTCCTCACTCATTCGAGAAATACTGGCAAAACATCTGCCCTCAGCCAGGCACCTTCTAAGCCCTGGGACTTCTGTGAACAAGACACAGTCCTGCCTCTCTTGGAGCGGATACCTTAATGAGACAAAACAGATAGTAAACAGACAGACAAATAATAGTCAAACATTTGCTCCTTGGAAGAAAAGCTATGACAAACCTAGACAGTGTAGTAAACAGCAGAGATAACACTTTGCCAACAAGGATCTGTACAGTCAAAGCTGTGGTTTTTCCACTAGTTATGTATGGATGTAAGAATTGGATCATAAAGAAGGCTGAGCACCAAAGAACTGATGCTTTCAAACTGTGGTGCTGGAGAAGACTCTTGAGAGTCGCTTGGACTGCAAGGAGATCAAACCAGTCAACCTTAAAGGAAATCAACCCTGAATATTCCCTGGAAGACTGTTGCTGAAGCTAAAGCTCCAATACTTTGGCCGCCTGATGTGAAGAACCAACTCACTGGAAAAGCTCCTGATGCTGGGAAAGATTGAGGGCAGGAGGAGAAGGGGGCAACAGAGAATGAGATGGTTAGATAGCTTCACCGGACTCAATCGACATGAGTTTGAGCAAATTCCAGGGGATAGTGAAGGGTGGGAAGCCTGGCATGCTGCAATCCATGAGGCCTCAAAGAGTCAGACTCGACTTAGCAACTGAACAACAACAGTGGTAAAGAATTCACCTGCCAATGCAGGAGATGCCAGAGACTCGGGTTCAGTTCCTGGGTAGGGAAGATCCCCTGGAGTAGGAAACGACAACCCATTCCAGTATTCTTGCCTGGAAAATTCCATGGACAGAGGAGCCTGACGGGCTACAGTCCATAAGGTCACAAAGAGTCACAACTGAGCAACTGAGCACTCAGCATTACACCCACTAAATAGCTAACATTAGGTATTAGAGAAATCTTATTATTTAACACTTTAAACAAGCACATATGTTACCATGAGGTTTTAGTATTTTAATAAATAGTTCAATGTATTTGGTTTCCTTCCTACTCTTATGTGTTTTATTTTATACATTTAAGCACATTGATCTGAGAAGTGGGTTCTTAGACTCCAGCAGACTGCTAGAGGTCAACAGGAGGGCTTTATGCTCACTTCCCCTATCTCTTCACAGAGTTTAAAGGGCTGAAATTTACTGCAATGAGTAGTTTCCACTGCTCCTTCAAAGACCTTCTTAAGTTAAAAAAAAATTCTTTTGAAGTGTGTGCAGGTGAAGAGTACCGTGATGTCCAGTCAAGTCTGGTCCACTATCTTGATTCATGCTAATGAGCCAACCACTTTTCACCAAGTTTTGCACATCAGGGCAAATGTTGGCACCAGCAAAAAGATAACACATTAGTAAGATTCTGAAGATAGTTTTGATTTTGGTATCCCTGAAAGGATCTCAAGTCCCACCAGCAATCTGTGGACTTCACTTTGAGGACCACCAGGCTAGATTAAGTGTCAAGTACAGAAATTCTTTTAAGCACTTAAAACCACCCCAGGGACCCTATTTGCATAAAAATGTTCTTGGTGGTTGTTGTAGTTTTCTATCCAACTCTTTGAAATAGAAGTTTTACCCAAGTTTGCAAGGGAGAATTTTTTTCAATCTCAGTCAAAAATAATCTGCTGTTGACATTTTTGGGTGGGCCAGTGCTGAAATACAAGTCAGGAAATATCTCTTACAACAGAGACAGATGGCCCCGTCAGTATCCGGTACAGAAGGGTCTTCACCTCCTTTGTGTCATAAACCCCTTTAGCAGTCCAGTGAAGCCTACAGACCTCTTCTCAGAATAATGTTTTTAAATGCATAAAATAAAATACTTAGACTACAAAGAGAACAAATCATATTGAAACACAGTTATAGCCAGAGACCACTTTGCAAGGGTGGGGGCATCTCTGTATTCCAAGCTAATAACCATCTCCTTCCCTCAGTCTTTACTGACAAGGAGAAACAGCTAGGGATGACATTTGTTTTTTTTTTACTGCACTCGTTTCCATGTTAGTTAACATCTTTAAATCTCCAAATTCTAACTCTCAGTGAGATAGATTTAGACCTAAGGAGTCCAAAGCAAGAAAAGAAGCAGTTTCTCCTCCACCTTCTATAAGACTGAGCAGTACATGACTCCTGCTAAATACAGACTCTTTTTATATATATATTTTATTTTTTAATTGGAGGGTAATTGCTTTACAATGTTGTGTTAGTTTCTGCTGTACTGCAAAGTGAATCAGCTATGAATATACATATTTCCTCTCACTTTGGATCCTCCTTCCCATCCCCACATCCCCGAGAATGGTCCTGAGCCGTAGGTAGGAAGATCTTGGGTACTGCCTCCCTAGTAGTCTAGGACTATCAAAAATTCTCTGCTAGAACTCTCTAAAATTTTAATTAGTTAGTCTTAGTCGCTCAGGCATGTCCAACTTTTTGCACCCCATGGACTGGTCTCCACCAGGCTCTTCTGTCCATGGAATTCTCCAGGCAAGAATACTGGAGTGGGTAGCCATTCCCTTCTCCAGGGGAGAACCAGGATGTCCGACCCAGGGCTCGAACCAGCATCTCCTGCTTGCAGGCAGATTCTTTAATGTCTGAGCCACCAGGGGAACCTCTTTTTCAAAAAAACAATTGTTTCACACCAGTAAGTCCCTTCTTTTTCTCTGCTTCTTAAATCAAAGCAACATCCATAGGCTTACTGTATTTTGAGAAACTACCTAACCCTTAGTGCTAAAAGTGAAGAAGCAAAGAATTTACAGTATAGTTACCTTAAGAGTTTAATCAACCATAACCCCATGGTGAAATTTTCCACTCTTCTGGTGAAAGGTTTGTGAATTATTAAAAATAATCCATTTATCCCCCTCTATAGAAGAGAATGTTGGTGCTGATAATTGAAAACAGCTGATAATCTAGAAATCCATTATATTTAATTTTAGAATTAATAACAGTATTCTTGCATTGTGGTCTCCTCTGATTGTGTTTTTCTTGGGCTAATGTTGAAATGAATTCTCAGTCTTTGACTTAAGGGTGGAGAGGTAAGTTGGTGGTTTGAAAATATCCCAAGAGTAGGAAGCCAGCCTGCGATTTTAAATTTGCCACAAATAATTCACCTGGTGGATAATCACTGCTTCTTTAGTCAAGGGTTTCATTGTGGTCCTAGTAAGTTTTTTTCATGAAGGAAATCATGCAGCCTGTAACCACAGCTCCCCTTCTGGGCCCCACCACTGAGCTCTTTCAGTTTTCACCCCACTTTCCTTACATTTCTCACTGCATAGTTTTCCTGTTAGGAGTGAGCAGAACCATCGAGTCTTCTATTTCTGCAACTGCTTTATCCAATGTTGCTGAATCCTCGAGAGTCCTTAATCAATGTATTCAAATCTCAAGCCACCTGTTCACTCTTGGGTTCTCTCTGTAGCTTACAAAGCATTTTCAGATGCACTTTCTTTAATCCCCACAGCTGTCCTGTGAAAGAGGTGCTACTGTCCTTTGGACTTGTGGGCCTAGTAGTTGCAGTGCATGGGCTTAGTTGGGCCATGGCCTGTAGGCTCTTAGTTCCTGGACCAGGGGTCAAACCCATGTCCCCTGCATTGGAAGGGAGATTCTTAATCACTGGACCACCAGGGAAGTCCCACTATGCTTATTTTATAGATGAGGAAACTGATGCTCACAAAGGTGAAGCATCTTGCCCACTGTGATCCAACTAGTAAATAAGAGACCAAGACTCAAACTTAGAGCATCTGACGACAAATCCAGTTTTCCTTCTCTGTCTCACAGCTCTGTCACATAACTGGTCTAGTATCATTAAAATCCAGCTGTCCTTTATCTACCAACATTATTCTTGTCAGAAACATAGGATAGCAAACCATAGGTCCTATATTTTTTCAGGGAGTACTCAAATTTGAAACGGTAATGGCTAAGCCAATGGGACATAAACTGGTTAACTGTGAGTCCTATTGACCTGCAGACATGATTGCTTCACTCACAATTTTTGTTTCCTGAGTGAAATTAGGAGATTTTACACAAAAATTCAAATGTCTTGCTCTGCTTGGAAAATCAGATGATGGGGCGATCCCTGGCACAAAATCCATGTGGCAGTGACAGGCCTGAGCAGAGTAGCACCTGCCCCCTCAAGACAGTAGGTATGTTTTCCCAGTTTGCTCTAGGCTTTTCCACTCAGACAACGTGGACGGGCACAGGGCCCCATTCGTGCATCCGTGTGATCTGACAGCACTAGTGGGCAGTGGGGTTTGCCACCCCTGCTCTAGAACATTCCTTCCTGGGGAGCAGGAATGCACTGTCCATAACACAGGGCCCAGTATATATTGGAAGCCCAGTAAGGACAGTGTTGAATGAGGGCTATGAACCTTGTAACAGTAATTAAACCATACACCTTGAGAGCTGAAAATGTTTATCCTGGTCATTACAAAGAATTGGTTCTGACCACCTAAGTCATTACAGTTGATTGTGCCTTCATCAGTTGTTCATGGTGAGAGAGGAAGAGAGAAATAACCCTTCCTTCCAAATATGTTTAATCAGTTTTTCACGAAGAAGACTCTGCCTTTCTTCCTACACATTCTTCCATGTGTGTGTCTAAATGATAAACATACTTAAACGCTTAGTCTGTGGAAGTCATCTCTGCATCTTTGGTGTGACTCATATGGTTTAAGTTGAGGCGATAAAATATTTGCTTTTCTTTGCCTTTGGTTCTCAGTTCTAGAGACTTGGAGGAAAAAGTATCTGGGAAACTTTGATACTTCAAAACTTTAATAGTCCGTCATTTCAATAAATGTTTTACTTATGTGGGTAGATAAGTATACCCACTTATAGTACAGTGATTTGAAATTTTTCATTCTTTATAGAGCATTAGTCTATCCAGGGACAGATAATACATTGAAAAAGAGGAAGAATATCAATAGTTGAAAGGAAAAGGTAGTAAAAGAAAAACTATCATAACATAACCCTTAAAAAAATAAGAATTGGAGTTTACATTGGTTTGTTAAATGTCATCTCTTAGAGGCAGCTGCACATAATAAAAATATGAGAGAACTTTTTACAAGGAAGCTGTGAGAGACATCCCAATAACCAGGGACATCCCAATAACCCTCAATAAAAGGGGGACTTATCTTGTAGCTTTTTTTTTTAATTCTATGGAGTTACATTTCATTCTGGAGCAGAAATAATCCAGGGAGCAGGGGCACTGATAGGATCAGAAATGAGGTCTCTAGACAAACTTGGATGGAACATTACAAAGGTATAAGTCGGAAGATTCATAAAGGTCTCTTACCCACCAGGAAATAGTCCAAGAGTCCTTAAAGTCATAAGAAAAAGAATGTGAATGAATGAATGAACGAACGAACTACAAAAAAATAAAGCTCAGGGCAAAATAAGGCAGTAGGAAAAAAAAAAAGGCATTCGACTGAGGGTGGAACTATTCTTAAAGTATTTTTTCTGGATTTTTTGTTTGTTTGTTTACTTTTCACTACACATTAGGGAAAACTTCAAATATTCATATCAAAGAGAATAGTCCAGTGATCCTCCATCACCCAGTCAATTCTTAGTCACTCATGATTACAGGGTCTCAAGGAACTGAAATTTCCAGTGCATCTAAAATAATCATTCTGACTATTTAGTTTCAATTTCTCTTTTTTAAATCTATTGTGGATTCTTTATGACCTTCTGAGTTGGGACTATGGGGCCACAGAAGGGAGAAGCTGGAAGCCTTAAAAAAAAAAAAGAAAAAATCCACAAACATGTTGTTTATGCCCTGGATAACCAGAAGTTGAAAGTGTGACTTTTGTGGTTTGTTTTGGCCTCATAGGCCAA
Source organism: Cervus elaphus (assembly GCF_910594005.1). Classification (NCBI taxonomy): domain Eukaryota; kingdom Metazoa; phylum Chordata; class Mammalia; order Artiodactyla; family Cervidae; genus Cervus; species Cervus elaphus. Next base: position 32,371,377 of record NC_057840.1, read on the forward strand.
AACTATTAGACTATTGGATGTGAAAGAAAGAAAAGAGAATGCTGAACCTCTTCAGCTGGGAAGGCAAAATCATCAAAATTCTATGAGGTTAAGACAGTTGCTGTGGCTTTTAGAAACTTGTATGGCCCAAAGGAGTCATAAATCATTTGTATGGTATAAAACCCTTGAAGAACATACTTGGTTTCCCAGGAATGCCTGCCATTCTTACACTCACAAAAGGCTCATGTCCCTCAAGAAGCTTGGTTGGAACCTCATTGGTCTGCTTAGCATTGCCTCCGGGAAATACTGAACTGTGTAGGGACTTAGCCCTTCTCTGAGGCTTCTTTTAACAGGTGAAATGAATAGATATGAGCTGCATGATGCATTTCTTTCCAGTTCATAATTCAACTTTAAAGTAAAATCTGCAGTGGCCCTTCTGGTCCCTGACCTAAGTTTTAATAGCATTTTTTCCTTCTGGGGTTACAAGGAAAGCAGTCAAGAGTTAAAATGTATTTCTATGATCTTGTTAAGATCCAGAGTGGGAAAGCTATAGATCCTTAAGATCCCCTGGCCATCCACTCAAATGATACCGTACTACCACCCCTACAGAAAGCCCACAGAATTGTGACCTGTCTGTTTCCTATGTGACTCGGTAGGAGAGAGGGGGGTTGACCTCTCCATAAACCCAACTTCCTGCTTATTTTGTGTGTTTGATCCGCATCTCAACATTAGTCATATTAGAAGATCAGAGAGTCCCACTGACTGTGTGCTTCCAAATAGAATCAACATAGCCCCTTTCTGCAGGGACTGCTGCCATCCCTATGCAGGGCTGAATGCTCAGGGATCAGGGGTCTGTTTAACCACGGCAGCACTTTCAGAGCTTACGGCAGAGCTGCCGGTGGCAGAGGTCCACCACGTGGATCTTTCTGGACCTTGGAGACTAGAATCACAAAATCCCAAAGTCATTATTCCTCCAAGTGGAGTGCACATCTGGAAAGTACCTTTTCTAGGAGGGAGTAGAATAGAGGTCATTTAATGACATTTTGGTCTTCCAGATGTCTCCTAAAAAAAGTATCCATAACAATATATCAATGTCCACAATATCATTTAAAGACTTTTTGATTAAAACGCAACAGTGCTTGCTTTCTGGGTTTCACTTTGCTGCTGAATTTTTTATGATGTTGTTTATTGAAAAGCAGCACTGTGTTCTGAAAGCTTTTACCAGATTCCCATGGTGATTTGCTAGGCATAGCACAATTCAAATTAAAATTTCATCATCTTCAAAGGCTACTTTTATGAGCTATAAAAGAGCACCTGCCTGGCCCTGCATGGGTGCCATAATACAGAGAAGAGGCACGAAGCTTTTCTTCCAAAAGTTTAGAGCCTGTATCATCCTAATAAAGAAAATGTAGAGCGAAAATTATACCATTTTTATGTTTGTGGTTTACTTCAAATATTGGAACTTTTGGCAACATTTGAAGCAATTAAAAGACTCAAAGCAATGCCATTATAATAGAGTCATTGCTATGATATATTAATGTCTTGCAGGGTCTGTAAGAAGAATCCTCAGAACTCACACTGTTTGAGGTCTGGCTTAAACTGTGCTCTGGCCCAGTTCCTCTGACATCCTTATGAAGCAGAAATGATCACATTTCAATAAACATGTGACCTTGCTCTGGCATGGCCTTGACATTTTACCAAGCTTCTTTCCTCTGACTCGGCAAGATGCACTCCCTATATCCATCCCCCACACTTCTGCACTCAGGATTCCTTCCAGTAGAACTTCCTGCAGGGAAAAAAAAAAAAAAAAAGCATGAACAGCCCATGCAGGACCCCAAGCAAGATGGTATACTGATTTCATGTTCCCTTGACCCCCAAACACATAACAATGATAGAATATTTAAACAGGAAATACAAAGAGTGTCCCCAAGGCTGGAACAATGCCAGAGGAATGAGCAGCAGTGGAATCACAGGCCAGCTGATCTCTGGTCCAGAATCAGGTGGTGGCAGCCACGCACTGGGCTCCCTGTCAAGATGGAGGCCAGCACCAGGCTGCATGCCACAGGCTGAGGTGGACGGCCACCCTTCCTTCACTCTCAAGCAAAGAAAGCCAGACAAAATGGCCACTGCCCTGTCCCTGGAACTATGGCTTTTAAAGGGTAAACCTAGGGAGGGAGTAAAACAAAGTCACGGCCTCATAAGTAGGAAGTGAACCAAATTCTTCCTTCTTGGTAACCAGATCTGTTATTCCCGTTGTTCCCAGCAGAGAACTAATAGCCCTCTCTGCCTCTTTTTCCTGAGTCTTCCTTCAACTAGTCGCTGAATTCAGTTTTCATGATTTATGATTCTATAAAAATTTATGCCTGAAAAAATTTTCAAAATGGACTTTCATTCCCTATGAGAATATTCCCATTATTCTCATAGGATGGGAAGTTCAAATGAGATCTGGTTCTGGTCTAGTGCCAGGAGCCCTGATAGGAGTAACTGCAAAACCACCAGGGAAGGACAGGGACTGGCAGGAAGAGAGATAGAGAGAATGAAAATGAAAATGAATTTCCTGCTCAAAATGAGCCTACAGGCCAAATAATTTAAGCAAGCACATGAAAAAAACCCTAATACCGAGAAAAGCAACGAAATCTACTGTTGAGACAGAAATTCATTCCAGTTATCATTACAGAACAATCTGGCAAAGACTTTAAAATAAGTATGCCTAGGATGTTGAAAAGATAAAAGTGTGAATAACTTCCATTAAGAGCAGAAAATTATATGACAAATACTTGAAACAGAACATTATAATATTAATAAATAACAAATCTTGAAAATGAAAAATATGGTAATTGAAATAAAAACTTAATGGTCATGGAAATAAAAGCTTAAGAAATGGAATAAACTTTGAACTGAGTAGAGTGAAAGAGGAACTTTATGAATTAGAAAGTAGGCATGAAGAATTGATCAAAACTTCAATTCAGAAATGTCAAGAGAGCGAGAGAAAGAAATAGACAGAAGGAGCAGTTAAAAGATGTGGGAAAGGTGGTAAATTTCCAACAGTCAGTCAATAGGAGTTTCAAAAAAAGAGAATGGTGAAATGGTAGGGAAGCAGTATTTGAAGCTATTGAAAGATAAAATAGTCTAAAATAGAAGGTGTGATTCTTCAGACTGAAAGCATACATAAGAACTGAACAGAATAAACAAAGTTAAATTTATGCTCAAATATTTTGAAATAAAGCTGCAGGATACCAAGGAAAAGGAAGAAAAGCAGATGATTAGTGAAAGAAGCATAATTAGGCTGATATCAGATTTCCCATCAGCAGCAGTAGATACCAGATAACAGCAGAGTAATATCTTCCGAGTGCTGAGGAAAATAACTGTCAACCTAGGATTTTATAGGGGCTTCCCAGGTGGTGCTGATGGTAAAGAACCCACCTGTCAATGCAAGAGACAAAGAAACAAGGGTTCTATCCCTGGTCGGGAAGATCCCCTGAAGTAGGAAATGGCAACCCTGGAGAATCCCATGGACAGAGGAGCCTGAAGGGCTACGGTCCATAGGGTCGCCAAAAGTCAGACACAACTGAAGCAATTTAGTGCGCACACACACAAAATCGGATTGCTTTAGACTGTATCAGGGCATCATAGATGCAAACTTTATAAGAAAATTCTGGCCGAAAGTTTAAAATCAGAATCCTAGGTAAAGTTTATCTTGTGTTTCATTTCTAACAGCTTCAAAGAATCAACAGCCCTCTCTACCTCTTTAGGGGCTTCCCTGCTGGCTCAGACAGTAAAGCGTCTGCCTGCAATGCGGGTGACCTGGGTTCAATCCCTGGCTTGGGAAGATCCCCTGGAGAAGGAAATGGCGACCCACTCCAGTACTCTTGCCTGGAAAATTCCATGGACAGGGGAGCCTAGTAGGCTACAGTTCATGGGGTTGCAAAGAGTCGGACATGACTGAGCGACTTCACTTCATTTCCACCTCTTTTTCCTGAGTCTTCCTCCCACTAGTCACTGAATTCAGTTCTCACGATTTGTTATTCTATAAAAATTTGTGCCTGAAAAATTTTTCAAGATGGACTTTCATAAAATGTCCCACTTGTATAAAATTTAAGGTATCCAAAGATTTTGTAAATCCACTGGGGCTAACCTCTGCTTAAAGACATTTTGGTGCAGATATTCCAGATGTTATATGTAGAAGGAAGGGAAACGATTATTAGCCCAAAAAATTGTAATTATGAAAAGGAGTGACTGATAATGAATTCCACTTTTACTTTTGAAAATGTTTGTACAAAACTGGGTTGGGCCCAGTGTTTTTACATTAGAATCTGTAGACATTTATTTGCCTAATAAAATAACCACCCAGCCTGGCAAAACTGCATACTTGGCAGTCCCTTCTGCCCAGGAGCCTGGAACAGCATTGGCCCAGCAGGTGTGGCTTTCAAAAGGTTCAGAGAGCTGAATCCGGGAAGTCTGCCCAGCGTTCCACCTGAGTGCAGTGTGCCTTCCCGAAGGCCAGGTTCATTTCCAGCTTTTCTTAGGTTCAAAAGACCTCTATTCATTCACAATTGATAATGAAAACTAAAATAACCAAGGGATTGACACTATACACCAAAATTATAACATTTCTTTTCAATAAAAGAGGCCATGTATTTTTTAAATTAATTTATTTATTTTAATAGGAGGCTAATTACTTTACAGTATTGTGGTGGTTTTTGCCATACATTGACATGAATCAGCCATGGGTGTACATGTGTTCCCCATCCTGAACCCCCCTCCCGCCTCCCTCAGGGTCATCCCAGTGCACCAGCCCTGAGCATCCTTTCTCATGCTTTGAACCTGGACTGGTGATCTGTTTCACAAATGGTAATATACATGTTTCAATGCTATTTTCTCAAATCATCCCACCCTCGCCTTCTCTCCACAGAGTCCAAAAGTCTGTTCTTTACATCTGTGTCTCTTTTGCTGCCTTGCATTTAGGGTCATTGTTACCACCTATTTTTGACCTGTAGAATATAGATACTCTATAGCATTTAACACTATTGTATTCATATGAAACCTACTCTTCTGCTTGCTGGCATGGGCTTGGTAGCCCTCTTTCCTTAAAGGGTGAGGTGGTGGTGGTGGTTTAGTCACTAAGTCGTATCCGACACTTGGGACCCCATGGACTGTAGCCCGCCGGGCTTCTCTGTCCACGAGATTCTCCAGGCAAGAATACTGGAGTCGGTTGCCATTTCCTTCTCCACAGGAATCTTCCCGACCCAGGAATCAAACCTAGGTCTCCTGCATTGCAGGCAGGTTCTTTCCCAACTGAGCTATAAGAGAAGCTCGAAGGGTGAGGTAGGGGGAAGAACAGAACTCTCAACATCTTGGGCCTTGGGAAGGAAATGAAGAAGAAAAAATGTTTTCCTAGACTGGTGATTTTTTTCACAAGGTGCTCTTTGATCATAGGACCCAGTCATGACCCAGCTAATAAGATCTGACTTCCTGGGCCCTAGGATCAGAATCACTTGCTTCTGTAGGGCAGTGGGAGGAGTGGGGTGTTGAGGGGGGGCAGTTTTGTTAGCTGTTCCAATATCTTGAGCCTCTGTGTGCTGGCCTGAAATAATGATTTTCAGATTTAGAACCTTTTTATCAACTGAAATCTTATAAAAAGCCCAATACATAAACCCAGGCACAGCACAGCTCTTCCAGTTTGGATAGGGCTGGGGGACCTGGAGTCCTGTCCATCTGGGCACACCTCCCCCACCATGGACTCTGTGTATCTCAACTTTTCTTTTTTCTGAAACTTCTTAGATCCTTCCTTTCTGGGCCCAGGATTAGCCATAGGATGGGAGAGGGCTTGATGACGAAAGATCATGGAATGAATGAGAAACATTCTAGAGACTCCACTTATTTTGTCTTACTAAATGAGCCAAGTCCCAGGACCACTGTCAAACTGGTAAGAGGGGGGGAGATTTTTTTGACTGGGGACCAAGGATGCTGAGAATGCTGCAAACCACACTATGTAAGCTGCATGTGCTTTGTCTACTCAGAGAGTTCACCAGGAGTTACCTTGAAACTGCTGTCAGGCCCTGAATTGTTCCCCAGCTTCTGGAGTCTTTCTTTCTCTATAAGTGGGCTGGAGGATGCTAACGCTCATTCTGCCTGGAATGCCGCCAAAACCTGGGCCTCTTATGGGACCAGGGGAGAAGGAAATTTCAGGCAAGGGAGACGGATGAACCAGGCATGGAATTCCCTACTGGCACAAGGTTGCTGCTCATGAACAGCAACCAGCTTTTCAAAATCACCCAGAGGTTCTTCTTTAAAGTGGAGATTTCTAGCCTGGTCCCCAGAGAACATATTTACATCAAGCACTCTGGAAGGCCTGTCTGGGAATTAACATTTTTAACAGGTGCCCTGCCTGATTGTTATTCCCACTGCATTGTCAATAAGAATTCTTCAAAGTTTTTGAACAGGGGGCTGATGTGGATGAATTTGTATTTCAGCTGAGTTAGTGCAGCAACTCTGTACAGGGTGCATTTGGGCAGAAGAAATGGAAGGGATATTATCTAGCAGCAGATGAGTTGAGCGGGGATTGAGGTGTGGAACGGGTGGGAGAACGAAGATTAAGAAACCTTTCATCCATGGCTGATTCATGTCAATGTATGACAAAAACCACTACAATATTGTAAAGTAATTAGCCTCCAACTAATAAAAATAAATGGGAAAAAAAAAAAAGAAACCTTTCAGGGGTCAAGTTGCAGGGTGGGGCCGCTGAGTGACGTGGAGAGAACGGTGAGAGAGGAATCAGGGAGGACCCTCAGGGACCCCGCGGTAGTGACTCGGGTTTCCACTGGGTGCTGTGGGGCCTTGGGTACTTAGTGTTGGTCATCACAGTCCAGCCAGTGGAAATGTTACAGGAGCAAACCAACAGAAGATGATTTTGCTAAAAGATCAAAGTGAAGGAAGATGAACCCACAAAGAAAACCTAGAGGGTGTAAGTGTACACTTTAAATAATAACATAGTTTAGAATAAATTTCAACCAAAACTGGTCCCTTTTATTATAGTTTTGGCAGTTAAGTGGACTCAGTTATCTGGAAAGTGTGTTTATGCAAAATATCTCATTTCCCTAATAAATTGAGAATATGGTCAGAGTGTGAGGTCTTATGTTTAAACCCAATCTTAAAAGTGAGCTAGATGGGCAGGAGTGTTTTGTGGGTTACCGAGGTAGATACCAAGATCCAGGGACCAGATGAGAAAATCGTAGATCAAGCACTGGCAAGGGGTCCAGTTTGGCTCAAGTCATCACCATGATGATGACCTTAGAGCAGATTTTAAAATATATATTAAGGTTTTCATTTAAAGCAACCTTACCCTAGAAGCACTGCATGGGAAGAAAAAAGTGAAATTGCATAATCGTTTTAAGCTATATGTGTACGAAGAGAACAAAGGTGATTGTAAAACAACAGAAGATAGTAAAGCCTAACACCAAAGATAAAATGCTTAACTCTGGGGGAAAACCAAATGGCCCCAGGCGGGGCTGGACAATGCCATCAGAGCAGGCTACTGGAGGAACAGCCGTGCTGACACTTGTCACAGTTGGTGGCCGAGGACACTGAAAGGTCACTCACTGAAGATCTGGGTTACAGTAAGAGTGGACTGTGTGAGTGGCCAAGACCAGCCTCCTGAGGCCACAAGTCCTTGAGCTGCCGGGAAGCAACCCCACTGGGCGCTGTGGCTAAGCCGCAGGCAGCTAAGTGCGTGGGTCTTCACAGCTCGTTTCTGGCTTCCGCTTGGCCTTACACCTGAGTCATCTTTTATTTATGCCCTCCTATAGCATTTCCATAAGCTAGTTGTGGTCAACACCATTCATCAACCTAATGGGCTCAAATGGAACTCTTTGAAATCTCCCAGGACATGTCTTGCTCTAAGAAAGAAAGGTTAACAGCGATTCTTGAACTCAGAATTTATGTCTTCCCATAAATTGACCTCGGGAGGTTATTTGTGGATTCCAATAGAGGAAAGTCCTTCCGAGGTCCCTGCAGTCCTTGGCCCTCCCGGCCCCCACCAGCTGATGTCCTCTGCCGGCTCCTGCGAGCTCCTGCGCCAGGATCTCTGGGGACAGCATAGCGGTTGTATGTCTTGGCTTATTCCCTCTGCCATTTGTCCATTCATTCGCTGAGTATTTATTGCAGCCCTGCTTTTTCCAGGCAGGGTGCTAAGCGCTGGAGACGCAGCGAACAGACATCTGTGCTCTCCTGGACTCACCACCTAAACAAACAATTACACAAGTTCTTATTAAAAGGCAACTAGAAAGTGAACTCGGAGGAGCGCAGGTGCTATGGAAGTTTCTGTGGGACTCTGTTGCCCCACCCCTCATGTTAATGCAGGTCTCTGGGGGGCTGACGGTGTATGGGCAGGATCTCTGGACACCCCCTAAATCACCATCGCATTACTCAGCCGTTGCTGTGAAATCTCAACCTCAGAGGACAGACCCTCTGTCTCTGACGATGACAGCCCTGGCTGGAGTGTACTCTGCCCTGCTTCTCACCCAGCTCCAGGCTCCCTCCCTGTGACCCCAGCCCAGTTACTGGGCGCTCTGACCTGAGGCTTAGGTCCCTGGGGGACGCCAGCTGCCAGAGGATACCTGGAGGGTGAGCATCCTCAGAGCAAAGCCCAGTCACCTGCCTACACAAGTCTTAGTTTGTTTTCCAAAGTGTTTGTTGTTTAGTTGCTAAGTTGTGTCTGATTTCTTTGCGATCCCATGTAGTGTAGCTCACCAGGTTTCTCTGTCCATGGGATTTCTCAGGCAGGAATACCAGAGTGGGTTGCCATTTCCTCCTCCAGAAAATCTTCCCAACCCAGGGATCACACCCAAGTATCTTAGGTCTCCTGCATTGGCAGGCAGATTCTTTACCACTAAGCAACCAGGGAAGCCCTTTTCAATGTGTAGCTCTCAAACTTTTCTGATGATAAAACTAAAATACATACATTACAATAAAAGCTAACATCTCAAAAATGAATCAAAGTAAAAGTTGAATATATTGCCACCTTCCATTACATCTACCTTCATAAATAACTTCTTTGAACAGTTTGGTGTTTATCCTTCCAGATACTTGTGTCCTTTTGTAAACACGTAAGTTTATTTTTATGTTGTCCTACATGTTCATATTGCCCTATAACCGACTCTGTTTCATCTGCAAACATCCTGAACAGGTTTCAGGACAGTGCGTGTAGATCCTCCTCCTTTCTGGGTGCCCTGTGTGTGTTTCCTGGTAGGAATACACCAGAAGTGAATCAATCCCCCATTAATGAACTGTGAGCTCGGCCATATTTTGTTGTCATAAATCTTATAGCAATGAATAGTCTTATACATACATCTCTCTGTGTCAAATTCTTCCTAGAAAGCTATTTTGGGTCTAACATCCTGCATTTTTAATGGGCTTTCATTCACAATGAGGTGCTCTTAGCCACCCTTCACGTCACGCGTGGCTGGATGTGCTGGCGTTCCCTGTTCCGTTTGCTCCTAGTGTATTCCTCTCCGGGAACTACACATCTCTGCTTCCCACGATAGGCCCAAGTGTTTAACTACAGTCTGTTTTTTGCTGAATCTCTTTATTCCAGTTGGATTGTGTACTTTATTTAATTGTTATATAAACCAAAGAAGCATGAAGGAGAAAAGAAAAGCTTGTCCTAAAAAAAAAATGATTAAGTTATGTTTTTCTAACCACCAACTTGAACTAAAAAAAATTTTTTAAATAACTAACCATTTACACAAATCACATCAGATTCAGTGGCTTCAACTGACTTGTAAACTCCACTGACCGTGGGACCATGTTTGCTGAATCTCTTTCTTCCAGTTGAATTCGTTATTGTAATTGTGTAATTTATTTAATTATTACATAAACTAAAGAAGCATGAGGGGGGAAAGGTTGTTCTAAAAAAAAAGAAAAAAAGACATTTAAGTTATGTTTTTCCAACTACAAACTTGAACTAAAAAAATTTTTTTTAATAACTAACCACTTACACAAATCATATCAGATTCAGTGGCTTCAACTGACTTATTATAAACTCCTTTGGCCATGGGACCACTCTTAATCCACCTTGTCAGTAATGTTTCTGAAAAGCATCCCACAGCTGTTTGGTTTGTTTGTAAATTGGGTTATCTTTTCTCCTTAGAAATACCTAAGAACCAGACATGTCTTATCTGGGGTATCCAATGTAATCTGCGTTAATGAAAGTGGATTTTTATCCCTCTTTTTCATCCCCCATCAAGCCACTGTAAGCTCCAGTAATGCTGACTAAGACCCCACGTTCAGCCTCATAGAAAAGAAATTTTCTGTCCGGAAATTATAAATTTGCTATCTGGAAATCACAACTGTTGCCTTTGAAAGTGAGAGAATGTCTGTAGGCAAACATCCGGCCACTTTCTAACCTAATATAACATTAGAAATGGTTTTACAGCCCCTCCAAAATTTACAAACCCTTTATGTGACTATGTTCAATACTTCAGTATTTGTTATGAGCTTCCCATGTGGCTCAGTGGTAAAGAATCCGCTTACCAAGCAGGAGATGTAGATTCAGTCCCTGGGTGGGGAAGATCCCCCAGAGAAGGAAATAGCAACCCACTCCAGTATTCTTGCCTGGGAAATTCCATGGACAGAGGAGCCTGGTGGGCTACAGTCCAAGGGATCAGGGGTTGCAAAGAGTCGGACACAACTTAGCAAGTGAATAACAACAAGTATTTTTGGACATGTGGATATACAGGGAAATGCTTTTCTACAGGCTGTATAGGGATCTCTGATGAAGTCTGGATGAACTAAAAATTAAGTCATACTGAATCCATTCAACAAATACTTGTTAAATGCCCACTATATACTTCCCAGTTTCTCATAACTGCTGGGGCCACAGCTAGCCACAGTCAGCAGGACTGCTCCAAGATGCTTGTGATCCAGGCAGAGACTTCAGGCCATGGGGAAACACAAAAATTCAGTTAACTCAACAGAACAAACACTCTCTGAAATACTCGGACCGTGTGTGCACCTGCCCAGTGGAACAGGCTGGTGCGAGGCAAAAAAAAAATCTTCTCATGAAATCCATCAGTTTTCTACATCTTCTCAAAGCTTCCCCATGTATCAATTTTACTTACCCTCTTGATGCTTGGCAGAGCCCTGCAGAGACCACCAGCCATCTCACTGCCGTGTTTTCTCTTCTAGGACATCAATGAGTGTATTCTTGAAAACTACCCCGAGTGTTCCAACCCCAGGTTATTTTACATCATTCCGTATTTCTGTGGACAGCACCCCAGATGCAGGTAAAGACTGAAACAGGCTCATGGCATGCTACGTGGACCACGATGGTGGGAAACCCACCAGCTGGCGCTACTCAGGCACCTTCTGTGTCCCCAGTCTCCCTGCCTTCTGGAATTCAGTTCATATTTATTGCTAATCTCTCAAGATCACATTTGAGAGTCTGAATGTCTCATAAATAAGGAAATTAAGAAAGCAAGGTCTGGAGAGGACCTTGGGGACCACCCCTAAAGCTGTGTAACTGAAATGCCAATCAAACTCTTCTTCCTTCTTAACATACATCTGTCACTACCCAGCTTGTGAGATAGTAAAACCCATGGGGGTGCATCCAGCCTGCTCCTCTGCAGTGACAGCTTCATTGATGGGTGTCCTTGTAAGTGTGGTATGTCTAACTGGGTCGAAACAGGGATGCTCACTTGGAAAATTCCAGAGTGTCTCTCTCCTGAGACACTTAGACAGAGAAGAAGAAAATACTTTTAGTGATCACTCCTCAGCCATATTTGGATGCCAGACCCTTCTCTATAAGGTGACTTATTCAGACACTTTATGTGGTCTACCCACCTGCATCCCTGGGGAACTTCTTGGGAATCCCCACCTAATCCCAGTCTCTGAGTTGGGGTCCAGGCTACTATGACCCCCTCTCTCCAGCTGGTTCTGATCCAGCTACACTGGAAACTCACTGTACTCTAGATGTGTGTCGCCTCCAGAAGAAATGGTGGTAGTGGTGAATATTATCTTTGCTTGGTGGAAAATGAACCCAGATGCCAGAAGTGACATTTCCCTCCAAAGGAGAGGTAATTAGAAGGTCATTGATTTGAAGGTCTAAAGAGACTGGGGGTTGGGAGCAGGGAACATACAGCTGTATCAAGTTGCAGTTTATTTATTCATTGTACTTTTTGCTGACACTGTGATTGCTACTTAGTTATTACTGACGTTTTGCTGAATTTACCACTTTGTTTATGGTCAGAATTCTGGGGCTAGACATGTCAGCTTCATCATAAACTCCTGACTTCAGGAGGCCTCCCTCACCTACCCTCCCCTCTGTAATACATGCCTTCTGCTTCAGGGTCACGGCTTCAGATCCTGGGAAGATTTGGGGCCCAATATCTCCCTTTCTGACACAATGAACATATTTATTCAGAGAAACATGATTGTAACTCCTTAAAGTACTTTTTAAACTGTATATTTCCCAGTCTTGGGGTGAGGACTTAGGCTTTATCTGGGTCCATGCGTGATGATTGTCAGAACACTTTCAAAATGTCACCTTCTCCCACCTTGACAATAATTATTTGAGCTAAATAAGGATTATTTAAAAATTTTCAAAAAATAATCCTGGCTTCCCAAGTTCCCCCAGATGGTAAAAACCAGTTAGGCCTGGAGCCTAGTTCCTGAGATCTGCAGGCTGGGCTCCTTACAGGGTTGTCGGCTCAGAGATTTGCCTTACAAATACAAATTAGGCTGTTTCCCTTCTGTAATAATAATTTTAAAAGTTGTCTTTAAATTTCTCAAAAGAGTAAGATGATTAGCAGTCATGACCCGACACCTATTTTGATTTCTACAGAAATCAATATCAGTAAGTTTCCCATGTCTAAACTTCTCACTTTATGGATTCGGTTTGATCCTTCTATTAAAAAGTCATTCCAGGGACTTCCCCAGTGGTTCAGTGGTTAAGACTCTGTGCTTCCAATGCAGGAGGCATGGGTTCAATCCCTGGTGAGGGAACTAAGATCCCACATGCTGTGCAGTGTGGCCAATAAATAAATAAGCCATTCTAGTCAGTGTTTCTTGATGTCTAGCTGCCTGGGCCCATATAATAAACATTTATTTGGGGCTCACTAAGCTCAAGAGCCCCAGGCCTGTCACTCTGCAGGGGCCCATGATGCTGGAGGAGAGGTGGTAGGACAGGGGCCAGGTGGACCACGGCTGGAGATGCTGCATCTGGGCTGGTCCCTGAAGGAAGTAGGATTTGGATTTTTGTGAATGGGGGCAGGTAGAAGAAGGGAGAAACTTTCAACATGTTGCTGCATTTGAAAACCAACCTTTGATTTAAACATCATTTTTCTATCTATAAAGGGAGCCTGGTGAGTGGGCCCTTGAAAGAGCAAAACTGAACGTGAATGAAAACTTCCTGCTTGTGGGGATTCTCGAAGAGTTGGAAGATGTGCTGCTTTTACTGGAAAGATTTTTACCTCATTACTTCAAGGGTGTACTCAGTATCTACAAAGACCCAGGTAACTCCATCTGTAAGCATTTCTTCTCTGTTCGGAGGGTTACTCACCTTGAAAAGAAAACTCGGGAAATAAAGACGTGGAATCACCTCCTCTGTTAGTGAAAGGAGGTTCCCCTGGCTTCAAAGCAAGGTCAGAACCACGAGATCCCAAAGCCTTGAGCGTCAGGGCCAAACGTAAACTCAACGTTTTAAAGGCCTGATGCTTCCATTTCTCCCTCTGGAAAATGAAATTGGCAACATTCCTGTCAACGTTGTCCTGAACGTGTTGCTGGGGCTTCCGTGGATGGAAAGGTGGGCAAATGGGAGGGAACCATCGTGTGATGCGCTGTCTCTGGCTCTATGTCTGTTTTAAAAAAGCGAATCCTGACACAGAGAACAGATAAAGCGGCACACTGAGAATACAGTCATGATTTTCCTCCAACAAATGCAGTGGTTTCCAAATAGAAGCGAGAAGCAGGATGCAGCAGAGCGATTAAAAGATGTCGCTATGAATGTGATTACTTTGAGAAACCCATTGTGTATTTCTCCTATTATAATTTTATCCCGAGAGAATGACAAACAGCATTGATTCTGCCCTGTTCCTATTAATCTATTGCTGCCACAACACTGCCTAGTCACTAATGTGTTTATTGTTTGGTTGTTCTGAAATGGGAGGTGTTATTCTGCCTTGTGGAAATAAGGCCCAGGGGAAGGGCTCCCCCAGTGCAGCCTCTGCCCCACACGCCAGACAGCCAGGCAGAGACCACGAACTACCTCATGAGCAGGTACTGACGCTGGGTGAACTGGGCTTGTCTACAGGGGCCCTGACTTCTGTTTCATGGTAGGTAGGTGGTAGGCGGCCCTACCGTCACCAAGGGCTGGTTGGGGGAAGGTGACTGCCTTGGTCTCCCCACTCTCTTGTTCAGAGAACAACTCCCACGTACTTACATGACCAAGGACCTCAAGGCGTGCTCCGCACGTGTGTCTTCGAAGCAGGAAGTACAGTTGGAAGAGCTAGACGTGTAACAAGCTCTGAATGGTCAGTTTTTTAATAGGGCCTTCCTTTGCCCTTTCAACACTTGCCCTGGGTTTTGTGTTCTCTTGGGCACCTTCTGTGAGGCTTATCTATGGTAACACTGAAGGCCAATCAGCTCCACAACTTCCTTGTCCTGAAGAGTGACCGCGTCCCAGGAGGCAGAGGACAGGAGACGAGCATCCACGCCCTCCAGCTTCTCGTATATTTTAGCCTCTCCAAGTACGAAACCCCTGTATTGTTTTCTCATGGCCATAAATCAGCGAGCTGGTGTCAGATAGGTTAGCGGAGGTCACTTGATCATTCACACCAGAACCAGTTCACCTGGGCCTTTTCAGTCTAAACTCACACATGGTGACACACTAAAATCACTGCTCTTGCCCTTTACACAAGAATTTTATAAGTGAGTAGACTAGAGGATAGAGAACAGAAACACTGAAGTCTGAGACCCTTAAAACTCTGTAGATTAAACTGACCATGAAGTTGGATTAAGATGCCAACACTCCACTGGCCATTTTTCTTTGGTGCTTGTCTTATTTTATTTAAAAATTCAGATATGTATAGACTTTTTGTAATCCCCTTCCAGCAAAATGAAGAATATTTAGGCCAGTCTCACTGCTGAAGAAAAAGCACTAATAACAATAATTGAGGAGCTGGTAAAAATATTGTCTGCTAGTCAAATGAGCCATCACTTATTCTAGATTGGAAGGATAGTCATTAATTCTTTCCAGTCAGTACTAAGGGTTCCAATCACCCACCATTTAGAGAAATTAAGAACTTCCCTAGATAATATCTCAACTGTTAGTGCACCCCACCCATTCATTTCCTCTAAGAAGTTATGCTGATGAGTAAATTTGTCCCCTACCAAAAATATTTGAGAAATTTAGTCTTCATAAAGTTTTTAAGAATGTATCTGATATTAATGTTTGCGTTCTGTGGAGACCCAGTTAAGCGTATCTCAGAACTTGATGATAATAAGTACTCAAGATGGAATAAAAATGAAGGTTTTCACCTGATGGATAAGCAAGAGAACATGCTCAGGTATTTCTCAGGTATTTTGTGAGGCGGAGGCAGTACCTTGGAGCAAGGACTCAGTAAACTCTGTCCAACCTGGGTGTGAATTTGAATTGGGGGAACCGAAGCCAAAACAGTTACTGGGTAAGAGCAACTTCCTGTGATTAACTTAAACAGTCTCATTTTTTATTGATCAATTTCAATCACATTTGCTCATTCATTACCTTTCAAAACTGAGAGGCTTGGAGCCAGCTCAAAGAATTGAAGAGACTGAGATTCATGGTCATCCACCAAAATGTGAGCAGAAGGGCCACAGTTTATGCTTCCTGAGGCACAAGGGTTAACTGCTCATGAATGCTTTCCCTCTTAGCTCTTAAAAATGGACATACTGTGAGGTATCAATATTTTACTTAGTCATAGTTCCTTTAGGAGTAAAATCACAGTAGTGTTAAAGGCCAAAGTAAATAAGTAAAATAATTAAAGACAGGAAATAAGTGAATATCTGTGATAAGAACAGTGCTTTTATTAGCATCCCTCATAGATGTCCTTGAGCTGGTCAGTAATCCAGCTGTTCCACTTCAGTAGCCCGGTCTAGCATCCAGACATGAAACTGTAGGACCTGACTTTAACTCACAACCTTCCTCCTCCCTGAGGACTCGAAAGCTCAGGTGTCCAATCCTTTTCTCTTGTATTTTAAATACTTTCCTTTGCTAGCATTACATTAGTATTCATCTTCAACTTGTTTCCATTATGAATGTAAACATTGGAGCCACAGTAGAGAATTCCTAGATTTTTGTGGACTGTCCTTGTGAAACTGGCCACCAACTACTACAAAGGAAAATATGTGTGATTCCAAACAAATGGCTTCCTTACTAACTTTGAGGGTTTAAGTTCATTCATAAATCAAGTGCTTTGTCTTGTTCCTAAAAAAAAAAATATTTAAACTTGAATAGTTTTATAAACGATGATGATGTGCTGTGCTGAGTCGCTTCAGTCATATCTGACTGTTTGTGACCACATGGACTGTAGCCCTTCAGACTTCTCTGTCCTTGGGATTCTCCAGGCAAGAATACTGGAGTGGTTGCCATGCGCTCCTCCAGGGGATCTTCCTGACCCAGGGACTGAACCCACATCTCATGTCTCCTGCATTGGCAGATGGGTTCTTTTACCACTAGCACCACCTGGGAAGCCCAATGATGATGATAAATAGAAGTACAGATTTAAATATTTTTTAACTAGGTGTGAATGATAGACTCCCATTAAGAGTATCGCAATGTAAGGTTGAAGTTTATTGGCTTTGCAGTATTCAAATCTGAGGGTATTTACATACAAAATTAAAACTGGCCAGTTTTAAAAAACAGTTATTCTTTAAGGAAAGAACACTGAGTTGGGAGTTCTCTTTATGTGGTGGTTCTGTGCTTGCAGTGGGCTTCCCTTGTGGCTCAGCTGGTAAAGAATCCACCTGCAATGTGGGAGACCTGGGTTTGATCCCTGGGTTGGGAAGATCCCCTGGAGAAGGGAAAGGCTACCCACTCCAGTATTCTGGCCTGGAGAGTTCCACAGTCTGTATAATCCCTGGGGTCGCAAAGAGTCGGACATGACTGAGAGACTTTCACTTCACTTTTGCCCATAGGACCCAGAGCAAATGCAACTTTGGGTAGTAGATCACTAGGATCTATTGGATCTGTTATTATGATACTAAAGTATTACATAGAATGTTTTAAGGCACCTCTTTCTACCTTCTGTTGGTTAACACAATTATAGAGTGAAAGTGAAAGTCACTCAGTCGTGTCTGACTCTTTGCGACCCCATGGACTATGCAGTCTGTGGAACTCTCCAGGCCAGAATACTGGAGTGGGTAGCCTTTCCCTTCTCCAGGGGATCTTCCCAACCCAAGGATTGAACCCGGGTCTCCCACATTGCAGGTGGATTCTTTACCAGCTAAGCCATAAGGGAAGTCCAAGAATACTGGAGTGGATGGCCTATCCCTTCTCCAGAAGATCTTCCTGACCCAGGAATCTAACTGGGGTCTCCTGCATTGCAGGTGGATTCTTTACCAACTGAGCTTTTCCCCTTAAAAACAAAAACAAAAAAACCCCACCATCCTAGGCAGTCTCACTGCCTCCTCAATTCCCAGTTATGGAGGCTGTCGCCATCTAGAGGACATGGCGAGCCTAGGCTTCAGTGTTCATTCAGAATCCGTCCTTGGCTAAGACAGGGATCCCAGCTCACTCTCTGGTCATGCTGTCCACCCCTCTCTCTCACACCGTATGCATTTCTGTCAGGGAGACAGGCTATCACAGTGATTAGACCACAGGCTCTAGAGTAGACAGCCTGGGCGTTAAAGGCCATCCTCCACCTAACCGGACAACCAGAGGTAAGGTGTAACTCCTCTGCCCCTCAGTTTCCCCATCTAGTTAAGACACGTAAACAATACTGTCTGCGTCAGAAGGCTGTGGTGAGGTGTACCTCATCAAATCCATGTAAAGCCCTCAGCCCAGAGCTTAACATATGATAGTGTTAGTCCTCAGTTGGGACCAACTCTTTGCGATACCATGGACTGTAGCCCACCAGGCTCCTCTGTCCATGTACTTCTCCAGGCAAGAATACTGGAGTGGGTTGCCATTCCCTTCTCCAGGCAATCTTTCCAATCCAGGGATTGAACCTGGGTCTCCCACATTGCAGGCAGATTCTTTGCCATCTGAACCACCAGGGAAATCCCAACATAGGATAAGTGTTCAAAACTTAACTATTAGCCTGCCAACCACATTACAGGGGAGAGACAGGGCCTGTGTCCGGGAGGAACTAGGGCTTCCACTCTCTTTCTGTAACTTCAGTGTGAAAGAAAGAAATAGAAGAGAGAAGGAGGGAGGAAGGAAGAAAAAACCATGATGACTCTTCATTTATTTCATCAGTGACAGTTGACCTTTAACCCTAAAATCACATGCCTTTAGGAACTGAGTATTTCTGACTCAGAAGGAGAGGAACAGTTATATTCTGGCCAGTACCTTATCCTTAAATAATCATAAGGGAATAAGTTTAATAGAAATATTACTACAGAGACATGCTTGGGTACTGAAAAGCATATACCATTCAAATCACTAGGGATTTTTAAAAAATAATCTACTTTTTATGCCTGAACTCTTATCAGAAATATCAGGACATTAAAATTTCAACTTTAAATGAAACCCACTATTGAGATGTGACCAGAGCCAATTACCATTAACTTGAGCTGAATGTTGAATCTTTCAGACTGTTCTGTATCATGTTATTTACTAGATATAAGATAGATATTCAATGATTTAATTGTGAATGGTGTTTTCATTCTTGAAAAACCTTTATTTTCCATATACAGGATTACATAATCAGAACACTATGACAAACTTTGTCCAGCAGATGGCAGGGTCTCTCCATTTTTTTTCAAGGAAGTGCCTGAGGTTTCCTAAGTTTCCATCTGCAGAGAGGCTTTTACAGAATGTTTGGAGGCAGATGTACAATTATGCCCAATTTGGGGCCTAAAAATGGGATCACATCAAAAGGATTCCAAGTACAATTGATTGCAGTAGTCCAAAGTGCATTATGCGACAGTTGATGGGCTCAGAAGTAGGAGGTGGTTTACAGTCAAATAAGTTTGTGTAGGTTAAAAACATGTATCATTTGTTGTTCGACTCGAAGTCCTGTCTGATTCTTTGTGACTCCATGGACTGCAGCACGCCAGGCTTCCCTGGCCTCCATTATCTCTTGGAATTTGCTCAGATTCATGTCCATTGAGTCAGTGATGCTATCTAACTATCTCATCCTCTGCCGCCCTCTTCTTTTGCCTTTGGTCTTTCCCAGCATCAGGGTCTTTTCCAGTGAGTCAGCTCTTCGCATCAGGTGGCCAAAGTATTGGAGCTTCAGCTTTAGTGCCAGTTCTTCCAGGGTTGATTTCGTTTAGGACTGACTGTCAACTCTGGCTTATAAAAGTCATCCATCATTCTACAATAATTGGATTAAACATGCTGTTTTTCATCTTTTATTTCCTACTTTTTATTTCTTTTGTTGTTGTTGTTGTTGTCCAGTTGTTCAGTCATTTCTGACTCTTTTGCAACCCCAGGGACTGTAGCCCGTCAGACTCCTCTGTCCATGGGCTTTCCCAGGAAAGAATATTGGAGTGGGTTGCCATTTCCTTTCTTTGGGGGATCCTCCCGACCCAGTAGATGAAACCGAAACTTCCTGCACTGCAGGTGGACTTTTTATCACTGAACCATATTCCATTTACTCTACAACAAAACCCCAAAACATTCCGGAACCTCACAGATGGTTGAGAGAAATTCCAACCATCTACAGACACCAATGAAGTTGTTTTAAAAACTCAATTATTGTTCATAAAAATAAGACCCTACTCTGTTATTGGTTCATCTACCATCAATGTTCTCCATAAAGATCTGTTTTTCACCAGTCATGTGCGAGGCTCATATTCTAATCATGTTGGTACTGCATTGTATGTGTGTTTGCGTGTGTACATCCATTCGTGTTCAAACTGCTAAACCACTTATTAAGCAGCAGTGGTATTTGAGTGACTAATCTTGCATCAAAACATCAGCAACAGTTCCTAAACAATAGTAATTTGCATATCAATTTGCCATTTATAAAGTGCTTCCATATAGATGATCTCACTCGATTCTTACACGAATCTTCTGAAGTTGAGAAAGACAGTCTTTGTTTCATTTTCTAAACAAGGAAGCTGACAGTGGAAGAGTAGAATAGCTTGCTCACAGTTATCAAGTCCCGAGTGACCACAGACTTTCAAGCTTCTGTCCCCAGAACCACCACTAACTCCATGAACCTATGGCCCTCCAAAGATGCTTCATATCCGATCACTAATGCAGAGCATTAAGCACCCTTACGTAGTAAGCATAATACAAGGTATTAAGTACCGTCATCCTCGAGGAGGGCCTGGAATCCCACTCCAGTATTCTTGTCTGGAGAATCCCATGGACAGAGGAGCCTGGAGGGCTGCAGTCCATGGGGTCACACAGAGTTGGACACGACTAAAGCAACTTAGTATGCACGTGTGCAAGCCCCCTTATGTATTGCACTTGAAGGTAAAAGCTTGATAATAAAATCTATAGATTATCTCTATTCAACATATGGTTTGATTTTATAGTAATTTAACTTTCCCCCAATATTCCTCTTCTGTGAAGGATAACATTTAAATATCAGGTATAATCTGATATTTTGTTGAAAAATTCAACAAACACTTTCAGCAAATGTTTACGTGTCTGTAATGCACTCCAGTCCTGGGGAACAGCTGTGTAAAGATAAAGAAAACCACATCTGGACTGAGCATCATTACAGACAGGGCTGGAAGGACACCTCCTGTTGAAGATATTTGTGCCCGGCTTTGAAGGGTGCATAGCGGACGTTCACCTGGCGGACGTGGAAGGAGGCAGGTTACGAAGAAAAAATATGAGTGCAGAAAAAAATGTGAGTGCAGGTGTGAAGGCATAGGAGTCCCGAGTGCGGGAGGCTCGAGGGGCGTTCCAGCCCACCTAGGCCCTTGCCTACTGACCTTACCTCTTGGATCTGAGTCCTCCATCCTCCACAGCTCAGTCACCCTGCTGCTAAGTCAGTCCTGCCCAAGGGAGGAACAGTGCCCGAGGCCTTAGACCTCGGTGCAGCGCAACCTGGAGCTGAGTCACTCACGCCAATCCCAGAACCAGTGGCCGAGCCATAGTTGCCAGAGGGCCATGTGTGACGCCCACCCCCAGCCCCCCAGTTTCCATGCCCTCTGCCACGTCTGACCACCTCCCAAGGATCCCTCACTTTCCAACAGGATACTGCTCTAACAGGACCAGGTTCCTGGGTCCCCAGGGCTGGGTTATTCCTCTTGGCTTTATTTCCGGTTTCCATACCCAAGACCTAGCCACTGTCTAGGCCTAGGGTACCCATTGCCTCCAGTCAGCCCTGCACTGTTCCACGGGGGGGGGGTGGGTCCCACAAACTCTGCAGACACAACCTACTGTCCTCTCTGACACCTAAGTTCCCCTCTGCCCATCAGCATGGACTCCCCTTCTGTAGGCAGCCACTCTCTAACTCAAGGGTGAGCTGGCTGTGTCCCCTCACGATGGCCTTCCTCACTGGGAGCTCTTGGGATCATCCCTTCAGAATTTTCCCCTAGTCCCCACCTCCCATCCCATGCACCCTGGGAAACCAATCCCTTCTAGGTCCCAACCTCATCCTCTGGAGAGCCCCAGGTGCCCCCCACAGTGTGGCCAGGCATGGGGTGTGCAGTTTGTGCAGTTTTCTCTCTTCTGATTCATTTCCCCGGACGAAAAGCTGGCTAATAATATCTGAGTGTGTGGTGGAGGTATCAGCATTCCTCTGCGTTTAGAGGTGAATTTCTTCTTCTTGCGAATTTAATCATTTCTACTTTGAGCAGTTTTGAGTTGAACTTGACAGTAATATGCTTTGCATTGAGTAAGAATGCTACTGAGGGTGGAATTAGTCACCACAAATTTCAACTTTTGGACTTTCCTGGTAACTCAGCAAAGCTGAGATCCTCCTAGAGCCTGGGCCAAGAAGATTAGAGACCTGACCCCAACTTTTAAAAAAAGTTGATCTTTTTTTAAAAGACCCTTTGAGCTTCCTGTGCTTTTGTGCCCAAACTTCCAAGATCCATACGTGTCCTGGTGCCTAACCTGGTGATGTGGAAAGAGACTTCCAGAACTGTCTTTGTGCCCTGAGTCATGATCTTGCCTTGATGACAGTCTTTGCTTATAATATGTACCCCCCCAGACTGAGCGAAGTTCAATCCTTACCCATTTAGCATGACTCAATACTTTACAATGGCAACTGCTATTTTTGTTCAACTAATCTTGTTCAAATAAAAATATCATTTCCTGATCTGCTTTATTTTTTTTAACATCTCAGACATTTTTTATCAACGTGTAACATCCTAACTTTTCACATCTTGTAAATGGTATTGGACTTTGAAAAGAATACAGTGAAAAACTGCACGTATACCTGTGTGCAGAACCCGGAAGCTTTTAGTGGTTTCTTGTGAATATCAAGCATATTCATTTCAGTGTCCACAAACCCACAGAGGAATCTAGTCTAATTTCCCACTAATGAGAGTAGGGACATTTTGCTTGCTGAGTGGGAGCTTCAGATGCTCTGAAGTATTGCCTCTCCAGTTTTGATAGTATGCTTCTAAGTACTTCTCTTGGCTTGTCATAGCCAGACAATACTGGAGCTACTTTTTAAAACATGTTTTCCTAGAATTTTACCTCCTTGTTTTTTAACTATACTTGATATATTAAAGTAGTACGTGCATACTCAGTTGCTTCAGTCACGTCTGCCTCTTTGCAACCCCATGGACTTAGCCTGCCAGGCTCCTTTGTCAATGGGATTCTCCAGACAAGAGTACTAGAGTGGGTTACCATTTCCTCCTCCAGGGGATCTTCCTGATCCACGGATCGAACCCACGTCTCTTATGTCCCCTGCATTGGCAGGCAAGAGTCTTTACCCACTGAGCCACCTGAGAAGCCCCATATTAAAATAGTACATGCATATAATTAAAAATCCAGTAGTACTAAAGGACATATAATGAAAACCAGGGGATCTTCCCAGGGATAGAACCCATGTCTCTTATGTCTCCTGCATTGGTAGGTGGGTTCTTTACCAATAGCACCACCTGGGAAGCCCGTGGTTGGTTTGGGCATCTCTTTTTCAGTCCAAGGGTTTCTCTGGTGGCTCAGAGGGTAAAGAGTCTGCCTATAATGTGGGAGACCTAGGTTCGATCCCTGAGTCAGGAAGATCCCTGGAGAAGGAAATGGCAACCCACTCCAGTATTCTTGCCTGGAGAATCCCATGGATGGAGGAGCCTGGTAGGCTACAGTCCACAGGGTCACAAAGAGTCAGACACGACTGAGTGACTTCACTTTCTTTTTTTTTTTTTTCTTTTTTTTTTTTCTTTCACTTTCTTTCTTTCTTTTCAGTCCAAAGTATTTTCCCTCGTGGTCTTTTTCAGAATTCATATTTGAGGGTGAGACACACGAGCTAATTGAAAGTGAGCTATACAATAGGGGGCTGCTTATCAACTAATGGACCCACTTGGGATGATCAAGCAACCATCAGGTTTTGCTGGGAAACATTTGTTAGTGATTTTAGGTCTTTTTTTCTCTGGAGTTTATTCCGTGTCCCTGCTGCAGTGTTCCCCAAACATCCACTTGGGGGACGGGAGGTGACGTGGGATTAGGAGGGCAGGACGCATGTCTGGTTGTTGGTATGGGAACAGGGGCTGAAGGTCCATGTTCAGGCACCATTCGCTTCAGTGTTCTCATTTTACTCCATGCTTTCCTCTCTCCCCTCTGGCTTAGCAAATCAGTCTGGAGCCTCTCCCCAAATTCTTTGGCGACTACTCCTAAGACTGCCTGTTCACAGGCAATGGAGAATGGGGGAAGACTCACGGTGAGATACCTGACTGCATGTAGGCGTGGAGGGAATTTAGGGCCCAGCTCCTTCATAGGCAGAGTACCTGTCTCATCCTCAGTTTTTCCATCTGGGCTGCCTGGGGCTACCTCTCTGTCTGTCTGGGGTTGTGCAGGGTGAGTTGACCCTCTTGATGTATGCCCCCCCAACCTCTGCCAACACTCCAGTGCATTTACTCTGCTCTGCTACATCCAATGCATTCCTCCAACCACTGTCCATCTTCCAGAAGTTGGTTGAGGACTGTCTTCTATTGAAACCCTTCTCCAGTTCTTTGTCTTTGTGATCCAGCAATCTTTTTCTAAAATTATCATCCTTTACTGTCACTTGCATGATGATTTTCAGAGGAGAGGCACTGAAGGCCTGTAGTTAGCCTACTGCATTTAGCTGGGCGTGTGCTAATTACCTGAACTTTAAGATTCTATTACCAGTTTTGTGTTTAGAGCTTGTAGGTAGATCTGTTATACCTGTTTTTTTCATGTGACATCTGCTTAGCTGTGATGTGACTCAGGCTGTCATAGCACTGCCTTCATCATCAGCACCCTGGGATTATAATCCTGGCGAAATTCCAAAAACAAAACAAACAAACAAAAATAAGATTCCTTAAAGGTAGCTTACTAGTTAAACCCCCTCTCATTTTTTTTTTTTAACTGAATGATATTTGCTATGATGAGGCTCCAAACTACTATATATTTTTTAAAAATCACCCGGAAGACAGATCAGAGCCATCCATACTGGAGATTTATTTAATAGGAGAGAATGTAAATTATGAGTTGATAAAAAAAGACGCTCTCCTGATCAGAGGCAGTACTCAACCTTCCAAAGATACCAATCCAATGTAAGTTGACAGAAACACAGGCCACCGTTTCGTGTGCGGTCATGTGTCATCTCCCTAACCCAAGGCAGGGACCGCAGCAGAGGCGCTGCAAGCCTGGGGAGCCCGGGGCCCTGGCCCGTGAGCGCGGACGGTCAGCCCACGGCCGGGAGAAACGGCGGCCGTGGAGCGGGTTTCTCGGCAGCAGCTGCCTTAGCAGCAGTAGCAGCAGCTCACATAACAAATGTTTCATGACGAATGCAAACAAAAGCCAGCTCTGAAATTCCAGCCACGCCGTGTCCAAGCCAGTTCAACGTCGTATAACCACTCCGTTCGAGTTTTTTCCCCCTCTCTAAATGCATTCCATATGAGCCGTGGTGTAGGGACTGCTGGGATCTGCCTGCATTCACTCAGAGGGCTGTTTTTAAAGCCCAGACTGAAAGGAAAGTAAGTCAGTGGGAAAACAAACTCAAAGAAAACACAGACTCAGGTGTGGGGGGTGTGTTTGTTCTCCCCAGCCAGCCATGACCCCCGGAATGGGGCTAGAGGCTAGGAATCCTTTAAAATCCCCCAACTCCTTGGAGGCCTGGGAGAAGGGCTTTGCTGCAGTGGGGCCCCCAAGTCTTCACTGGCCCTGGGTAAGCACCGCTTCTCGAAGTGTGGTCCAAGGACCCATGCCAGCTCATAAGCTGCTTGCTACTAGTCCATGAGGAGATAAGGCAGGAACTGAAAGTAAGACTTTAGAAACTTTGATGGTAATTTCGCATGGCTCTGATTATTTAGTTTATTTATTTGTTTGTTTTATTTATTTGATTTTTGGCTGTGCTGGGTCTTTGTTGTTGTGTGTGGGCTTTCTCTAGTTGCAACGAGGGGGACTACTCTGTAGTTTCGGGGCACAGGCTTCTCATTGCAGTGGCTTCCCTTGTCGCAGAGCACAGGCTCTAAGATGTGTGGACTCAGTAGCTATGGCACACAGGCTTAGTTGTGGGATCTTCCCAGACCAGGGATAGAATCCTTGTCCACTGCATTGGCAGGTGGATTCTTTACCACTGAATCACCCGGAAAGTCCCTGGTTATTTTTTAAATAACTCATTTTTATTGTAGTTGACAAAAACATCAATCTGAGATGGACAACAGTGGGAAGAATCCAGAGATCTTTTGAGAAGCAAGATTGTGGATTCTCCCACCAGCTTGGACTGCCCAGGTTAGCCAGTTGAAAGGTCATCCAATTGACAAGGCCAGTCTTAAGGCATTTGGGGCTTGTGAGGTCCCATGATTCTTGCATGTGATTTTGCCTTCTTGGCTTCAAAGCTCAAACTGGTGTTCCACAGCAATGACCAAACACCCAAACTCAAAGAAGTGTGATACGTTGAGACTCTGCCTTCCTAAAACTGGTGCCTTGACCTAAAACCTTAAAAAAAAAAAGTCATGATTCACAGTACATGCATGCTCAATCACGTCTGACTCTTTGCCACCCCACAGACTAGCCCGCCAAGGCTCCTCTGTCTGTGGGATTCTCCAGACAAGAATACTGGAGTGGGTTGCCATTTCCTCCTCCAGGGGACCTTCCTGACTCAGGCGTCCAACCTGCCTCTCCTGTGTCTCCTGCATTACAGGCAGATTCTTTACCACTGAGCCACCAGGAAGATCCACACTAGGATAGCAAGCAGAATACTTAGACTTTTGTCAACTCACTTCTTCCTCATAACCTGGTTAGGTTTTCCAGTAAGCAGAATACTTAGACTTTTGTCAACTCACTTCTTCCTCATAACCTGGTTAGGTAGAGTTGTAGGTTGAATTGTATCCCCTGAAAATACCTTAGGTCCTAAACCTGTATATCTGAATGTGACCTCATTTGGGAAATAGAGTCTTTGCAGATATAATCACATTAAGATGAGGTCATATTGGATTAGGATGTACCCTCAATCCATTGACTGGTTTCTTTATAAGGAAAGAAAGATTCAGAGACACAGGGAAGAAGGCCATTTGAAGACAGAGGCAGAGAGTGGAATTTTGTTGCTGCAAGTCATAGAATGCCAAAGATTGTCAGCAAGGATAGTCAGAAATTAGAAGGAGGGAAAATTCTTCCCCAGAATCATCCGAGGATTAGCAGTTTATGGTAACTTTATGACAGTCCCAGGAAACTAATACAAATAGAAATCTCCTTCCCATTTCCAGATGAAGATCTGGAGACTCATTGGTAATAAGATCTGTCCATGTTCAAAGCAACCAGCAAGTAGCAAGATCTGGATTTGAACAAAAACAAGCTACTGAGTGGGCTTCGCAGGTGGCACTAGTGGTAAAGAACCCGCCTTCCAATGCAGGAGACCTAAGAGATGCGGGTTTGATCCCTGGGTTGGGAAGATCTCCTGAAGGAGGAAATAGCAACCCCTGCCAGTATTCTTGCCTGGAGAATCCCATGGACAGAGGACCCTGGAGGGCTACAGTCCGTGGGGTCGCAGAGTCAAACACAATGGAAATGACTTAACACACACAGGCACACATCCAATACACCAGATTGCTTCTCTTGGTTGGGTGAAGGAATTGGGAGAAAAAGAATTATCTGACATTTGGAGAAAGTTAAATAAGTGACTTTACAATAATGCAATGACATATGATGAAGCTATTGGAATTTTATTTTGAATAACTATTCATTCTGAACAATGAGTGAAAAATCAGATGCACTGTTGTGTTTATATTGTACAATATGTGTCTTTAGTACACATGCAGCATGCTTAGAAGAACAAACTAGAAGGAGAACAAAACAAAAAAAATAACAGTTGTTAATTGTGTTTGTGTATTTTTGGTAGTTTTCATTTGTTCCTTTCTTTCCTGTCTTTCTTTCCTGTCTTGTCCCCCTTTGCTGTAACACACATGTGTCACAGATGCCGCAGAGTAACACGTCCCAACCCTGCTCTGTGCTCTCCATGTATCTTCCTAATCATCACACAAGGGCAGCAAACTAGATATTATTACCCAAATCCTACAGAGGAGAGAACGCAGCCAGATGGTGTAAGGACCTTACCTGAAGTCTCACAGCTGGGGAGAGGCAGAGCTTGTCTGACTCCAAACCCTGTGTGCTTCTACCATACTTTGTGGCCGCTTCCACGGTCATGATCAGAAGAAGAAGAGGACTGTGGGAAGGGGGATAATGAGCAGAGGTGAAACAGGAAGAAACTATCCAAAAGGGAGAGGATATATGGATATGTATGGCTGATTCGTTCTGCTGTATAGTAGGAACTAACTCAACACTGTAAAGCAACTAAATTCCAATAAAAATTAATAGAAAATTTTTTTAAAAGAAGAAATTATCGTCATGGCCCCTTCAGGCAGGGCTTGCTCATCCTTGGTCATTTGCATTATATTGCATTGTATGAAATAGGGGCATTATCCTTTGGGCATTAACCCTGCAGAGGCTTCTCGAAGACTGGCACATGGCTGCTACCTTTCTGAAGCCCCGCAGCACCGGCTGTAGAATGTTATTCATCACAGGGGGTGCCTGGCTCTCCTCCCACCCTTCTCTCCTTTCTGAAGCCCCCTGTCCCCCTCCCCCGCAGAGTTTTGGGAACACCAGATAAAGCAGATACTGAGTGTTTCTGGGACAAATACCCAGGAGTGTGTAGCCTCGGTGGCCAGATGTTATATTTCTTCAATCCCCAAACCGGAAGGCTAGTTAGAGCATGAGCAAAATTTTGCCACTGTTCTCTTTTGCATGTAGCCCTGAACCTTTTCCAATTTGACTAATTCAAACATTAAGCTATAAAGAAAAAAAAAAACTTAAGTTGCTTTAAAATTTTATGTATTTCTTTCTGGCTGTACTGGGTCTTCGTTGCTGTGTAGGCTTTTCTGTAACTGCAGCAAGCAGGGGCTGCTCCCTAATTGCGGTGCTTGGGCTTCTCATTGGGGTGTCTTCTCTTCCTGTCGAGGATGGGCCCTAGGGCGTGCGGGCTTCAGGAGTTGTGGCTTCCAGGCTCTAGAGCACAGGCTCAATAGCTGTGGCACACGGGCTTAGCTACTCTGAGGCATGTGGGATCTTCCTGGACCAGGGACCGAACCTGTGCATTGGCAGGCAGATTCGGTACCACTGAGCCAGCAGTGAAGCTCTTGAGGTTTTCACACACCACGGTCGGGATGCCATGTCAGTATCCTTCTCTCACACAGCCAGAGGCCAGGTTCCTCTCTCATTCATGTTTCCCTGCGAGAGGACTGGACCCTCTGTGAGCAAAGGACTTTGGTCCCGCATTTTTCTAGACAGATTCTCCTGCTCTGTGCCTGCCTGCAGCCTCCCCTATAGCCATTCTGGTACCCTAATGCCCCCTCCTTGCTAAGAGCCCTTGGCACCTAAACCACGCTCTCTCAAAATTTAGCTGTCTCGTGGCCCACTCCCTCAGAGCCCTGATAAATAACTCTAAAAATATGAAGGAATTAACAGCTGACAGTAACAGTTTATGCTGCCCAGGGGAATTTCTAACAATAGTGATAATAGTAATAAGCCCTAGAATGCTTTGCACATTGTGGGTAATCAGCAAAAAGTGATTGAACTAATATTCAATTAGTTGAATTGAATTTTATGTGGAATTTCTAATTTAATCCTCAGAACAATTCAATGACATAGGTACTTTCATTATTCCCATTTTACAGACGAATAAGCTGAAGTTTAAAGAGATATAGGTGATGTCACTGTTTTATTTGGAGATTCCTTAGGGGGGAAAAATCATTTTAAAAATATTTTGTTTTAGGGAAAAAAAATCATTTTAAAAATATTTTGTTTTATATTGGAGTATAGTTGATGAACAATGTGTTAGTTTCAGGTATATAGGAAAGGGATTGAGTTATATATAGACATGTTTCTATTCTCTCTCAAATGAAAAATAATCATTTTAGATACATTTTATTTTTATTTTAAAAATATTTATTTATTTATTTGGCTGTGCTGGGTCTTAGCTTCAGCAGGCAGGATCTATTTCCCTCACCAGGGATAGAACCTGGGCTCCTTGCATTGGGAATGTGGAATCTTAGCCTATGGACAACAAGGGAAGTTCCATAGATACATTTTATTATATATGAACTAGGTGTGATTTTTAAGGAGCTCTTTAAGAGGAAAAATGTTGTTTTATTCATCTGAATCTAGTGCACTAAAAATATAGGGAGGGGATGTGAACTTCAGTTGGCCATTAAGCCAATTCATTATTTTCTGTCTTTGGTACTTCCTTCCACTTATCACACCATCATCTAGAACAGAGGGTGAACTTGGTCTCCTTGGGGTATGGTAATATACTCTTCATCGCAACAGGTCATCCTAGGTCCTGTAGCCCAGGATTTGGACGTAGCCACTGCACATCCAGCCTCCTGTGATTTAAGATGCTCTTCCTGAGGTTGCCTGTCTCTTTCAAGAGGAGAATCATTCATGGTAGAAATGCAGACTTGTGCCTTGCTGCTAAGAACAAGAGTTTTCTATAAAGGCATGGATTTTCATTAGCACGAGAAACCCATACCATTTATAGGACAATCTGTTCTGCCCGCAGCCAGTGTTCTTCACCTGAAGCTCCACCACATGGTTTTCAGGGAATCCTTACATTGCCTCATCCCCATCCATTTAGTATGAACATACTTTGAGTGCCTGCTTTTTTTGGGAAGCAAAGCATTTTCAGACTGGCAACAGACATTCCCAACTGCCCGCACAGTAAGAATCACAGTCTGTATGTAAGACCAGCCTTGCAGGCCTTTCACACTGTTTCACACCCTCCCTTTCCAATGGCTGGTCTCTGGGAAGCCCTGCACGCTTGACAACATGCCCATCCAGCTGGACCAGGAGCCCTACCTCAGAAGAGGGAGCCCCATGGCTGTTAGCGCTGACACAGACAGGCCGGATTAATGGAGGACTATTGGACTGGCCTGATGGACTGATGTGGGCCATCTTCTTTGGAGCCAGAATATCAAGCTGACGCTCCAAATGGTGATGAAACCTTGTGTTTGTTCAGGGTAGATTTTTGGCTCGACCACCCTTGCAGACTTCCATGTTATAGCATAGGGTATTGTTTGCCTAAGCAAAATAGGGTATGTGAGTTGGTTCCTGGCATCGACCATGGAAGATTAGCTTGCTTTCACCAACCCAGAGTCAGTCCCCATGGCTATCGAGAAAGACCACACAACTCCCAGAGTGTCTGTAAGTAGATACCAAACCGCATGTGTTATTATTCTTGATCTTAGACCATATTATTATTAACTTTGCTTTGGTTGAAAGTGGCCCCATCAAATAGTTAAAAGAGAGTTTCACAGCCTTTAAGTGACTAGGGTACGTCACTTTTAAAGATGTTTTTCCAGAAGAAAATGTTAAATCCCAAATACATTTTTGGCTGAGTAGTTTGTTTTAATGGTCCAGAGTCAAAAACTGTAACTTAATTCCTTGTAAAACTTAAATCAATTTCTTGAGGGTTCCGCTACACAGTTCCCTCTGTTAAGCCGGAGATTTCTACTAGTCCCTAACTCTTAGTGTTAGCATATTCCTTTAGAATGCCAGTGTTTTTTCCATTTTAAAAAGTTCTATTGTCAGTATCTGACTTCTATGGACATACAGTAGCTTACTTGTGGCCTCAGTTGTGGTATTGTGGTTATAGTTTCCCCTTTTCTCTCATTCCCCTTTTTCCTTAGTATCATTGAGGAAACATGTGGCCAAATATGATCTCCATCTACAGTTTTCTACATCTCTGCATTTTGCTTTCTGAAGGCGACGAGGGTGGATGGGAGTGTTATTCAGAATTCTGCATCTATAGATTGAAATTCCTATTAAGTGTGACTGGTGCCTTCCATGTCTCATTTAACCATGGGGTTTAGTGGTAAGTTGGCATCTGCTCCATGCCTGCGGCCCCAGCTTAATACCACCAGAGACAAGAACACCGGGCCCCGCTCAAAGGCAGTAACGCAGCTGGAGAGCTCCTATGAAAGATCCAAGTGGTTTTCAAGTTTGCCTCCTAATGTGCTCGGTAGTCTGATGTTTTGGACATAAATAGCCGAAACTTCTTCCAGTTACACGTGCTTTGGATATCAGATTAATATGGGGCAGGAAACACTTGCAAAAAGGAATCCACCCAAAAGAAAAGGCCAGTATGCCAGCATCAAAGGCTTAGAGTTTTGTTTTACAAAATGGAAAAGAATACTACCCCATACCGAGCACACGTTGCTGAAATAATCAATGTCCAATCAACAATGTGCCCAATTCTGTCAGTTGATGACTATCATTCTTTATGAGGGGGTAAACTAATCTGGGACTGTTTTCAGATTCAGAGAGATTTAGGGGTCCTGAGGCTGAGTCCCAGGACAAAGTCTTTATCTAAAGTGCTGGTGTGTGGACAGGCTTTTCTGCTTCTTAAAGGCTATTATTATTTACTTAGGGCTCAGAAACCTTTGTATTTGAAGTTCACCTTTTTTTATGAAGTTGGTCTCTCTTGTGGGATACCTTTATGTCACTTATTTTCCCATTGGTTTCCCCTCATTTTTTTTTAGTAAATTTTTCTTTTCCTTTTAAAATAAAGATGCAGTGCTATAGAAGGATAAGGAAAAAGGATTTATTTGGTCCACAAATGCAGTTCAGTGTCACAAGCCATGTTTTTGAGCATCTTTCACATGCCTGACCTATCTGGGCTCAGGAAGAACTCTTAGGAAATGGCTTCTTGGTGGGTAAGGGTGCCCAAAGGACTCCTCCCCATGATGGGCATGCTGATTCTCTTGTCCACCCACGGACAAGGTGCCAGGAGGTACCAGCCTGGGAAGTCCCCAGTGATTGCAGGGCAGTGTAGCAGCCTCACACTCTGAGCAGCTCTCTCCTGGGGCTGAAAGACTGAACTTGGAGTCAGCCAGACTTTCTGAGAGGAAGCAGCAGTGTCTTCAGGAGCAGGGCAACCCCTTCTGTTTCATGTTTTATTTATTTAAGGAAGACAGATTATCCTACAGCAGCACCGTTTTGCCACCCAAGGCCTTGAAGGTCTCGTTTGGGGCTCCCCAGGTTGTGCTATTGGTAAAGAACCTGCCTGCCAAAGCAGGAAACATAAGAGACACAAGTTCAATCCCTGGATTGGGAAGATCCCCTGGAAGAGGGCATGGCGACCCACACTCCAGGATTCTTGCCTGGAGAATCCCATGGAAAGAGGAGCCTGGTGGGCTACAGTCCATAGGGTCACAAAGAATCAAGTACAGCTGAGTGACTAAGCACGCACACAAGTTTGGAAGTTTAAAGTCATTTCAGTTATAACTAAAGAGAACCATGCCCCAGAAAATCTGCTTGCAAACGTTATGGAAATTTTCCCAGCTCACCAAGGAGAGCACAGATGCCAGATTGCTGGGTGCCAGACATGTGTCTCTCAATTGCTATTGTTTCCTGCAGACGACAGTCAAGAAATATTCAATAGAGAATTGGAAGGAGATTTTCCTCTTAAATCCGCATAGAGCTTTAACACACTTAGGATGCGCATGTGCTTGGATTCATCATTTCAACCCTAGCTATGGAGTCTGAAATTTTGCTTGGCGGACAGCATCTGCCAGTGGGCAGCGATGGCTTCAGTCCTACGCTGCAAACTGAACAGAGGAAGGCTCAGAGGCTTTTGGTTGGGTTGTGCAGGCCACTCGCGGCGAGTGTTACAGGTTGAACCCTCAGCCAGTCTACTGACCAGGACTGAAGCCTCCACCACCCCAAAGCAGGCCAAGGGGTTAGCTGAGCCTCTGAGAGCCTGGTTCACTTCATCTTGTCTTCTGCAGTCTGTTAGGAAGCTAACAACTGCTCTTCACAGAAGGCTTCTTTTATGAATATATATACATATAAGTGAAAGTGAAAGTGTTAGGCACCCATGTGAAAGTGAAAGTGTTAGGCGCTCAGTCGTGTCCAACTCTTTCTGACCCTATGGACTGTAGTCCACCAGTCTCCTCTGTCCATTGGATTCTCCAGGCAAGAATCTGGAGTGGGTTGCCATTCCCTTCCTATATATATATATATATATTCCTTATATATATATAAGCTGTGTGGTGTGGCCAATACACCTATTTACATGTATATATTGGAGAGGGAAATGGCAACCCACTCCAGTGTTCTTCCCAGGAAAATCCCATGGACCGAGGAGCCTGATGGTCTATAGTCCATGGGGTTGCAAAGAGTTGATATATGTTTTGGTCATCTGATGCAAACAGCTGACTCATTGGTAAAGTCCCTAATGCCAGGAAAGACTGAGGGCAGAGGAAGAAGGCGTTAGAGGATGAGATGGCTGGATGGCATCACTGATACAATGGACATGAACTTGGGCAAACTTCAGGAGATGGTGAGAGACAGAGAGGCCTGGCGAGCTGCAGTCCATGGGGTCGCAGAGTCAGACATGACTGGACAACTGAACAACAACAATGCATGTTATGTGTGTGTATGTGTGCTAAGTTTCTTCAGTCGTGTCCAACTCTGTGACCTTCTAGACTATAGTCCATCAGGCTCCTGTGTCCATGGGGCTCTCCAGGCAAGAATACTGGAGTGGGTTGCCATGCCCTTCTCCAGGGGATCTTCCTAACCCAGGGACTGAACGCAGGTGTCTTATGTCTCCTGCATTGGCAGGTGGGTTCTTTAACTAGCACCACTTGGAAAGTCCATATGTATATATTTATATAGGCCATGCCACACAGCTTATGGGATCTTTGTCCCCTGGCTAGGGATTGAACCCGGGCCCTCGGCAGTGAAAATGCTGAGTCCTAACCACTGGGCCATTAGAGAACTCCCAAGGTTTCTTCTGTTAGCAAGGTTTTCTTCTCCTTTCCTGAGATGAGAAAGAAGTATAGATACAGGTCACAGTCAACAGCTTTGAGCCAATAGACTTGGGCTTGAAATCAGCTCTGATTCATAGCAGCTGTTTAACCCTGGACAAGTCTCTTAGCCTCTCTGAGCTTCGGTTTCCTCATCTGAAAGAAAAGGATGGTACCCTCACCAAGCTGTTTGGAAGATTAATGGAGACAATATACTCCTGCACAAATGTAGTTTCCAGGGCACTTTTCAAACCATCTCATCTGGTTCCTCACTTTCAGTCTCTCATAGGGCAAGGTTTTCAGCAAGTGCTCACTCTAGCCCAGTCTTTGAGTTTCAAAGGCGAGACCAGCACAATGGTTCCAAAGTCTATTTGTCATAGTGCTGAGTTCCGGTATTTGCTGGCAGGCTCCATGGTGGTGTGTGGCCTGAGTCCTCTGTGGGATTCAGCTTTTCCTGTCATAGTAGAACTGCCCATTTAGTGCCTACTGCTCTGAGCGGCTTGTTTTTAAGGCAGTGTCTCTTGTCGGGAATTAAGGAAGGATTGTTTTCCTTCTGAATGATTTTGAAAATCACCTTTGGAATCAATGGAGTTGTTTTCTTATGCAGCTGTTGAGGGCACATGAAGTTGACCGACCACATCCTGCAGCACATTCCCACTTGTTCTTCTCGTTTATTTGTAATATAAACCAAGAGAAAGTACAAACACACCCCATCTCAGATGCAAATTGAAGCCAGGCTGTGTTTCCACATATCTGTATAATGGAGTAAGTAACCTAGTGGAAAAAAGAATGGTGCTAATAATACTTAGGCACATTTTACTAGTAGTTGCTAATGCCAAATTAACAGTTTTTAAGAAGAGTTAAGAAATTGGTACAGAACAGTACTTTGATTAGAGCCCTTATTTCTTCAATGTGCTAGAATTAGGACTTTATATATACATGCTTCACTAGTCAGAATCAGGGAAACGTGTGTGTGTTAGTCAGTCCTGTCTGACTCTTTGCAACCCCACGGACTGTAGCCCACCAGGCTCCTCTGTCCATGGGATTCTCCAGGCAAGAATACTTGAGTGGGTTTCCATTCCCTTCTCCAGAGGATCTCACCAACCCAGGGATTGAACTCGGGTCTCCCTCTTTGCAGGCAGATTCTTTATCGTCTGAGCCACCAGGGAAGTCCAGAGAAACAGAATTCCATACATTTGTGGAGCGTTTCAAAACATAAAAATTTTCTTCATTTGGTGAAATTTAATCTTTTGTGCTTCTCCACCCCTTGCCATTTATGTGTAGTGTGCTTTACATAAGCTCAGAATTTTTCCTCAATAGTTCTAGCCCTCTAGAGACCCCAGAATTTCTACTTGAAATGTGAGCACCAAATTTTACTTAGGGAACAACCACCACCACAGAAATGTACAACAGGAAGATAATCCATGTTCGTGCCTGAAGATGTAGAATATTGTAAACATGTCATTTTTCTCAAATTAGCATATAATTTCTTCTCTTTCTTGGGGCTTCTGGGATCTTAGTTACCCAACCAGGGATGGAACCCATGCCCCCTGCATTGGAAGGGAGGAATCTTAATCCCTGGACTGTCAGGGAGGTCCCTTAGCACAAAATTGGAAGAAAAATTTAAAGTGATTCTCAAGCTTATCTAGAAAAATAAACATGTGAGTTAGTGATTTTTTTTTCAAGAAATGAGAGGAAATTAGCCCTACAAGATTCTGAAATGTTAGAAAGTTCCTGGGTTTAGCGTGATGATGCAAAGGCACAAGGTCAGACAGACAAGTCAATGGAACAGAAACAGATGCTGGTGTAAAAAGTACTGTGGTGTAGTTTAGAGACCATTACAAAGAAAGAGTAAATAAAGGTGTCATATAGTTGGCTAAATTTTCAGAGAAAAAGAATGGAATCTCATGTTATATTGTGGGGCTTAATAAATTCCAGATGGTTCTAAAGAGTAGTTTTTATTTTTTTTTTTAATGGAAACAATAGAAATAGAAGAAAACTAGGTGGCTATTTTTGTGATGATGGAGTATTGTGATGGGTTTACTAAGTATAAAAGCAACAAAACACATACATACATACAAAGAGAATAAAGAATATACGCATTTAATTAAAAGTTTAAAGTGAATATGTCCAACACACTTAGAAAAATTGTTTTTTGCAGCAATGATAAGATTTCATATTGTTAACATCTTATCATTAATATTAATAAAGAATTTTTATAAATCCATAAGGAAAACATCAATAGAAAAAAATGGAAAAAATACAGTGTCCAATAAATATTTTAAGAAATAAGCCCACTCTTACTAATAAGCTAGGAAATGCACGTTAAAAAGGACACCTTGTTTTCTATTAAAACATTTGTTACAGGGACAAACACTGGCAGAATGAGAGAGTCTCTAATGATGAGAATTTTGCAAAGAAATAGCATTTTAGGAGACTGCTAGAGATTAGGACAAATTAGTACCAGCTGGGGTAAAAATAATTTAATAATAAATATTCAGAGTAATTTAATAATACATATTAAAAATCTTCAGAATGTCATAGCTGGAGGAATGATCGAAATAGCCTATATCTTGATTGTGGCAGTGGTTTCACATGTATCTATAGCTATCAAAACTCAGAACTGAGTATTTTCAATGTGTGAGTATGTTAGTCACTCAGTCATGTCTGACTCTGCAACCCCATGGACTATAGCCTGCCAGGTTCCTCTGTTCATGGGGATTCTCCAGGTAAGAATACTGGAGTGGGTAGACATTCTTTTTTCCAGGGAATCTTTCTGACCCAGGGATTGAACCCAGATCTGCATTGCAGGCAGATTTTTTACCGTCTGAGTCAACATGCTCTCAAATACATTTAATGACATAGGTGATTTCCCAAAATATGATTGGACATGAAGTTCGAGAGAAAAAGATGCCAACAGTGTTTAAAATATGGCAGCAACTTTATTCAAAAAACTATATAGACTCGGGAGTACAATTAAATTGGAATATCTCAAAGATTTCAAGGTCGTTATTCATATCTCTGGGTGATAGGAATCCTAGTAACTTTTTCCTTTATTTCCCAACTAATACATAGTGAGCATGTAAGTAGAACTTTAATTTCTGGAAAAGGATTATTAACTTTAGGAAAATAATTGAATGGTCACATACAATTTATATGTGAAAGAGGGAAGTAGAAACAATGCCCACTAGATCACCTTGGCATTGCTAGTATTGAGCAGACCTTTCATCCCTTCTCTCTTCCATATTCTTTTCTGCACATGCAGCCACAGGGACCAGGGAGGGACAAATAAGGAGCATCATTTCCTGGGAGGCCGCAAAGATACCTGCAGATGGAATCCAAGGTCCAACCTTTTGTCACTTCACCAGCCTCACTCCTAAAGATGTCCAATCTATCATCAGTAACTCTCCCTTGGGATTCTTTGAATTGCCAATCAAATTCTAGCCAATGAACCCACCTTTGGATACACACACACACACTGACACACACAGCTCTTTCTGAATATTGGAGTTCTGAAAAGGTGTAAAGGTTTCTAACCCTGAAATAGTAAAATTCTCTAACTCTGCACTTAACTTTTCAAATAGCCTCGAGATTTTTATCTTGCTCTATGAACTACAGTGTAAACACCAAAAGGGCAGGAATTAGCTTCTTAGGGCTGAATCCTTGACCTTTTGGGGCAGTCATATAGATATTGAAGTGAAAAGTCGCTCAGTCATGTCCGACTCTTTGCGACCCCATGGACTGTAGCCCAGCAGGCTCCTCCATCCATGGAATTTTCTAGGCAAGAGTACTGGAGTGGGTTGCCATTTCCTTCTCCAGGGGATCTTCCCGACCCAGGGATCAAACCCGGGTCTCCCGAATTGCGGGCGGACCCTTTACCATCTGAGCCACCAGGGAATCCCAAACAGATATTAAGATATAGTAGATATCCCATATAGATATTAAGATGGTTTAGTTACAGGAGGTTAGCTCTTAGGTCTTTTCTGTTGCAGCATGACCATCCTTAGTCTGAAAACAAATTGACTTTCCTCTGCAGTAGCTGACTCACTTTCTGCCCCACAAGTCATCATCGTATGAAGTTGAAACGTCAGTATCAGAGTTAGCCAAACCAGATGTGAAATGCGCAATTATTTTCATGTCAAGGAGTGAAGTTTAAATATGCATCCTTCATTTGTTTTTAATTGAGTGATTACAGATGGCACCTAATACAGTCTGCATGCTATGATATCTTGAGGTCATTGATTTATGAGTTTTGCTAGGTGTAGACACTCCAAATTCTGGTCAACCCCCCTGGCATTCCATAGCACGATTCTAAAGGAATGTTAAAATGACATTTGCCTGTTTACTTTTTCTCTTGACTGATGAGGATCCTTTCTGAGAGGTAAACACTAGTGCTATTCAGGAGTGAAGTTTAGACTTTGTTGATAGTTTTCAATCAAGTAGATTTTCAAAACTGCTTCAAAATGAAGTGGCAGAAATTAAAAGCCATGGACTTTTCCTTGGATGCATATTAGCCATAATCATCATATAAATTGATTCTGAGTTTTTATAAAAGTAATGATCAATTGTACAAAAAAAAAAAAAGAACAAGAAACTTGAGGGACTTCCCTGGTGGTCCAGTGGTTAAGACTCTGCCCTTTCACAGCAGGGGGCGAGGGTTCAGTTCCTGATTGGGGAACTAAGATCCTGCATACCTCACGGTGTGGCCAAAATAAAATAAACCATAATCCCACCATTTAAAAAAATAAATGTCAAGAGTCAGGAGATGCAGGGAAATGGAATGTGAAGGTGAACTGTTGTGCCTCTTCTCCCATTTGATTTGCACTACTGAGTGAGCATTTGACTGTTCTTTTTCACTCTGTTCAGTGTCTGTAAAGGCCCATAGGTCAAGGCACCAGAGTCAGGGCAGCACCTGGGCAGGTGGTTCAGCCAAGCTAGGTTGGTGGCTGGGACAGAAGGCACAAGCAACTCAAATGCTGGACACGTCGGGTGGCTGCAGTCTGGAGACAGATCAGGAAGGCAGCCCAAGAAAAGATGACGACAGTGTTGGGGGTGAGTGGTAAAAGTGAAGGCCACAGCCCAACAAAACCCAGAAGACTCAGGGTGGAGTGTGGATGCCATAAGCTGAGACTGAGCCTCCAGAAAACTTGTTTAGTCGTCAGTGAAATCTCAGTTTCACATGGAGCTATAGGTTTTACACAGCCATGTTCATGGGGAAACACCTATGTTCAAAAGCAGAGAACTCCAAAACTGCCCTCAGCAGTCCTTGGTCAGCCCTGTGAAATACAGCTGGTCAGAAAAGACCTAGGGAGTGAGGCAGCCCATTTGTACTTCTTGGGGGCCTCCACCAGGTAGTGGTTATTATTTTCTGGGGGAACTTCCCTTGGTGGTCCAGCGGTTAAGACACTGTACTTTCACGGCAAGGGGTACAGGTTTAAACCCTGCTTGAAGAACGAAGATCCCACATGCCATGTGGTGAATGTGGTCCAAAAAAAAGGGAAAGCCAGCACAGAAAAGGAAAAGCCTTGGGACTAGATCTGATTTTCCTAACACTAATTCATGGATATTATTGGGTCTTCGGGGGCTTCCCTAGTGGCTCAGATAGTAAAGAAACTGCCTGCAATGTGGGAGACCCGGGTTTGATCCCTGGGCTGGGAAAATACCCTGGAGAAGGAAATGGCTACCCACTCTAGTGTTCTTGTCTGGGAAATCCTATGGACAGAGAAGCCTGGTGGCTCCAGTCCATGGGGTTGCAAAGAGCTGGACACG
Source organism: Cervus elaphus (assembly GCF_910594005.1). Lineage (NCBI taxonomy): Eukaryota > Metazoa > Chordata > Mammalia > Artiodactyla > Cervidae > Cervus > Cervus elaphus. The sequence goes on from NC_057840.1 coordinate 32,411,715, forward strand.
ACTGAGTGACTAACACTATGGGTCTTTTGACCAACCGTCTCAAATTGATTCTCTTTGTGTTTTATTGTTTAGTTAAATAGCATGTTATGCTTCAGAAAGCAAGTCTGAATTGGTTTTGATCAAATTACATAGCTCAGGGACTAGGCAGAAGGTTGAATGCAGAGCTGCAAATCTCAGCAGGGCCATGTTCTGTCCATTCTAACTTGAGCATTTTATTGTATTTCCCTAAACTGCCCACTAGTATAATAATGGGTTGGGGAGAGTTTCTTACAAAATATTCCATTTGTTTCTTCTCTGAAAGCATTTCAGATGCTGTAGTCTTGAAATTTTTTTTTTTTTAAGTTTGTTATTTGTCCAGCCCAGGCGAAATGCAGCAGAAGAGAAAAGGGATAGGAAATAGTCCTACCCAAAGGGAACTCTAGAGAGAGAGAAAGACATGAAACATCCAAAATAAATTTTTCACATTTGAAGCATTATATAATCAATTCTAGAGTGTGTGATACTAATTAAGCAAAAGGCATAGAGAAATTTCTAAAACTAGTTAATATGTAGGCAAGAAAAGTCTATCTATAACTGTACATGAATACTCTATGGCAGGAGTCCCCAAGCCCTGGTATCTAATGCCTGATAATCTGAGGTGGAGCTGATATAATAATAATAGAAATATAAAGTGCACAATAAATGTAGTGCACTTGGATCACCCCAAAACCATCCCTCCCCTCAACTCCCAGTCAGTGAGAAAATTGTCTTCCACAAAACTGGTCCTTGGTGCAAAAAAGCCTGCTCTATGAGATACAAATCTTTACTTTCACTGAACCACCAGTTCTTAAAATTTGGAAGGAGCAGGGCTTCTTAAAGTCTTGATGTCCCTAATTGCAGGAAGTATAGTTTACCCACTAAGTTTCAGTTAAATTTAAGCTTAAATTATTTTGTTTCAGTTGCGAAGATAAGCAGTTTTCTGTTTTAGTAGCAGAATACTGCTCCTCCAAGAGAATAAATTTTGAGAAAGATGATAACAATAATACTGAATATCAGTAATTGCTGTTGTTACAGTTAACACTTATTTGGAAACTTATTGTGTCCTATGCACACTTTTTAAGCCCTTTAGATATATCATTTCATTTAATCCTAATAACGTCCCGATGAGATAGATACTATTATTATCTCCATTTTACAGGTCAGTGAGCCAGTCATCAGCAGAACCAGTTTTCAGATTCAGGCCTGGGTTTTCAACACCCTCTGCTCTTGGACATTCTACTGTCTTTCCATGTAATGAGCAAAACTGAAAACATGACCCTCTGGGGGAGATAGGTTAGTTAATAAAAGTTATGATTCTGGGAATTTTTTTTTTTCTGTTACATTCTTAGAATCCAGTGTTTCTGGAAAGCTTGGAAATTCTGTTGAGATGATGTTCATTTATATGCTAGATACGTTACTTTGTTCTGTTTTTTTCTGGGAGAAATACATTATTAGTTGAAATAAGCTGGCTGCTTTAATAAAATGCTTGCGAAGCCTCAGTCTGGTGAACAGTAAAGTCATTTGTATCAGTCATGCAGCAATTTTGCTTTTCAGAAGGATTTTAATGAATCGGGGAATGGAATTTAAGAAAGCAAACAATCCAAGGAAAATCGCTTATTTTTCTAAAATAGCAAAGCAAAAATTGGAATCGTTTCCAGTCTAGTTGCTGCAAATGTCTGCTGGAGTCTTAAAAATTCTTAGAGTACATGATTTATCATATAGAGCAGAAAGGTGATTAATGAGCACTTCTTTAAGATCTTTTTTATGATCCTATGATCATTATTCTAGTTGTTTAGATAGGCAAATATTCCATGATGTATTCACTGTTAAAATTATAGCAGGTTGACCTTTAGTAACATTTATTTTTAAAGGTATTTATCAAAATATACAATCTACAGAAATAAATATGATTACTAAGGAAGTGAAATCAAATTTTTGAAAGTATAGTTGATTTACAATGTTGTGTTAGTTTCTGGTATACAGCAAAGTGATTCAGTTATATTTATTTATATTTATTATATATCTTTTTCAGACTTTTTCTTTATAGGTTGTCACAAGATATTAAATATATCAGTAGTTCCCTGTGTTATACAGTAGAACTTTGTTGTTTTATTTTATATATAATAGTTCATATCTGCTAATCTCAAACTCCTAATTTATCTCCCGGGCCCCTTCCTCTTTGGTCAGGTAAGTTTGTTTTGTTTCTGTTTTGTAAGTAAGTTCATTTGTATCATATTTTATATTCCACATAAAAGTGGTAACATATGATACTTGTCTTTTTCTTTCTGACTTACTTCACTTAGTATAATAATCTCTAGGTCCATCCATATTGCTACAAATGGCATTATTTCATTCTTCTTATGCCTGAGTAGTATTCCATTTTATATATACACCACGTTTTCTTTATCCATCCATCTGTCATATGTCAATGGAAACTTAGGTTGCTTTCATGTCATGGCTATTATAAATAGTGCTGCTATGAGCATTGGAGTGCATGTATCTTTTCTAATTAGAGTTTTCTCTGGATATATGTCCAGGAGTGGGATTGTTGGATCATATGGTAACTTTAGTTTTCTAAGGAACATCTGTCCTGTTTTCCATAGTGGCTGCACCAATCTACATTCCCACCAACAGTGTACAAGGGTTCCCTTTTCTCCACACCCTCTCCAGCATTTATTGTTTATGGATTTTGTTTGTTTGTTTGTTTATGGACTTTTTAATGATGGCCAGTCTGACCCCAGGGTGAAGTGCTGATACCTCTTTGTGGTTTTGAATTGCATTTCTCCAATAACTAACACTGTTAATATTTCTTCATGTGCCTGTTGGCCATCTGTCTTCTTTGGAGAAATGTCTATTTCGGCCTTCTCCCCATTTTTTGATTGGGTTATTGATTTTCTTAGTATTGAGCTGTTTGCATATTTTTTTAAAACTAAACCATTGTTTGTTGCATCATTTGCAAATATTTTCTCCCAGTCTGTAAGTTGTCTTTTCATTTTGTTTAAGGTTTCCTTTGCTGTGCAAAAGTTTATAAGTTTGATTGGGTCCTATTTGTTTATTTCTGCTTCTGTTTCTTTTGCTTTGGGATACTAACCTAAGAAAACATCGCTATGATTTATGTCAGAGAATGTTTTGCCTACGCTCTCTTCTAGGAGTTTTATGGTGTTCCGTCTTATGTTTAAGTCTCTGAGCCATTTAGAATTTATTTTTGTGTATAGTGAGAGGGTGTGTTCTAATTTCATTGATTTACATGCAGCTCTCCAGCTTTCCCAATGCTACTTGCTGAAGAGACTGCCTTTTCTCCATTGTATAGTCTCGCCTACTTTGTTGCAGGTTACTTGACCAATAGTATGTAGGTTCACTTCTGGGCTCACTATTCTGTTCTGTTGATCCATATGTCTGTTTCTGTGCCAATACCATGCTGTTTTAAAGACTGGGAGGATTATACCTTCAGCTTTGTTCTTTTCCCTAAGTCAATTTAATGTTAATTTGATTTTGTTAGCCTGTTAAAAAATTATTGGCAGTCAAATATTTTTACAAAGCCCTTTGTTACTTAGGAAGATCACTGGCATGATATGATTAAAGGCTATGAATATCAATTAGCTTGAAACATTGCATGCTAATGTTCAGGGTCATACTTCATTCATTTAAAATTGTGGCATTTTTTTTTTTACTATTTGCTGTGTTCATTTTTACGTCTAAAGACCTATCCCGTATGTGGAGTAGGGATTTCCATGACAGTTATGAAAATGACCTTATTCACTGTCTGCTGCCATAAGGCACAATCTTGAGTGTCAACTGTTTTCAACTATTTGACAGTGTATGTCAGTGTATTTATCATACATTAGGAAAAATCAGTCACTCATATATCTATCTAACCAGGGGATGAGCTAACGGTGTTGTTACTGTTCAGTCAATCAGTCGTGCCCGACTCTTTGCAACCCCATAGACTGCCTCACACCAGGCTTCCCTGTCCTTCACTATCTCCCAGAGTTTGCTCAAACTCATGTCCATTGAGTCAGTGATGCCATCAATGGTGTTATATGAAGCTAGAAACTGATTCCCTCATAAACATTCTAAGTAGATATAAAGAATTATGTGCTCAGTTGCAACCATTAGCGTCTCAAAGAATCAGATCTGAATACCTCAGGGAATGCCCAGAGGTCATGAGGGTCTAAAAGCCTTCAGTGATCCTCAGGGTACTGTCCTTTCAGCCCCAAACTGCTAGAATTGGAGCTTATGTCTAGGGGCAGTTTTGGACCGTCAGGCATGATGACCAGAATCACAGGCGTGAGGATCATTGAGCTGAGCCTGGCCATGATCACTGCTGGGGGCTTGAGAGAGAGAATGGTGGATTGTATGCCACTAACTATCACTCCTGCCAAAGCGCCAGCAAAACTTGGGGGCAGGAGTGACTCCCTGCCCAAATATCACCCCATTCCATCACGCCCAGTGGCTCTCCACCTCCTCCTGCTTTGGACTTGGTGGGATAAAAAAAAGAAGGGGAGAAACAGAAGTTCTTATGGTCCAGAGGGTTCTGTAGCACTCAGAAAAGAAGAGTGAGATTAAATCTACCTGAAGAAGAGCCAAAGCTCTTTCCCTCAACTTCATTTCCAGCAAACAAGCCTTCATTTCTTCAGTTCAGTTTAGTTCAGTCACTCAGTGGTGTCCGACTCTTTGCTACTCCATGGACTGCAGCACGCCAGGCTTCCCTGTTCATCACCAACACCCAGAACTTGCTCAAACTCATGTCCATCGAGTCAGTGATACCATCCAACCATCTCATCCTTTGTTGTCCCCTTCTCTTCCTGCCTTCAATCTTTCCCAGCATCAGGGTTTTTTTCAAGGAGTCAGTTCTTCTCATCAGGTGGCCAAAGTATTGGAGTTTCAGCTTCAGCATCAGTCCTTCCAATGAATATTCAAGACTGATTTCCTTTAGGATGGACAGATTGTCTCTCCTTGCAGTCCAAGGGACTCTCAAGAGTCTTCTACAACACCACAGTTCAGAAGCATCAGTTCTTCAGCTTTTCTTCTTCATTTCTTATCTCAAGTAAAACCCAAAAACTGATGATTGAGTTAGGTAGTATTATTAAATTAGAATCCTTTTTTTGGTAGAAATGGTACAGTTTTCATGGAGTACCTGCTAATTCTTGTTAGCGTGTTCTATGACTTTGATCTTCAACCCCATCATCTCCATGAGCTCATAGCTAAAGGAGATTATAGGCATACTAGCACTGTCTTTACAGTCTCTTGCAATTCCAGATGCTACTGGGGCCAAAAGCGACCCCAATGCTTAATGGAAAAGCTAATGAATCCATACAGGTCTTATTTTTAAAACCTGCTATTTTAGGTGAATTTTAGTAGATGTATCTAGTAATGTAAAAGGAAGTAAGGCAGTAAAGACAAGGGAAATGTGAATCAGAACCATGGAACTCACAAAGACTTGAAATACTCAGCCTTTTGCTAAGGTACAGAAACTTTGCTTCTTTATAACACTTGATGGGTCAGAAAGTGCAGTGATTTTCCTCTCTTCTCCAAAGAGAAAGGTGAGGGAAAGCGGGACATTTTAAAACTGAACCGGGGACTCCTAGTTTCTCTTCATGAGAACCCTCAGCCTCCACAGAAACTCACAAGACATCTTAATGAAGAAACTCGGGACCTTAGACTTTGAGCTGTGAGGGCTGCAAGCAGTGCAGCCAGGAGGTTACCTCAGCTCGGACCAAGTAAATAAATCATTTGGTAAAAGCCGTTAAAGGGAAAGGTTACTGGAAAGTCATAAATGAGCCAGCCTGCCTATGGCTGGTTTTGCTAGAATGTAGAAACCATTTGAAATTTTTTAAATGTTTCTCTGGGTATGATTTAAGAAGAGGACCATGACATAACTAACCAGTTTCTATTATTATATCAAAATGAGGTAAAATATATACATATATGGTATGGATTCAATGCTAATTCATTAATTCAATTTTATGCCATTAGGTTGTTGTTTTTAGAACATCATGAAACTTCATTTCATGCCCCAATAAAACTAAAATGTAATGGGTTACAGCTTTTCTGTTTGTTGATTTTTCTCCTTCAAACATCTTTGATTTTCCATCCTTTGAAGAGATATTTTTTCCATGTCTTGCATGTCATTCAAATTATTCTTTTTTCCTGTCTCCCACTCCACCTGTCTCTAAGACAGTTTCTAAAGTGAACCAGGACTGACAGAATTTAATGATACCTATGAACACTTTTTGGAAACATTAGCATCCCTTTCTTGGCTGCTTCTAATGCACCAGCATGGTCTCTCTAGCATTGCATGCATGTCTGTTCTATCGTGTCCGACTCTTTGCCACCCCGTGGACTGCAGCCCTCCAGGTTCCTCTGCCCATGGAATTTTCCAGGCAAGAATACTGGAGTGGGTTGTCATTTCCTCCTCCAGGGGATCTTCCCGACCCAGGGATCGAACCTGCATCTCTTACATCTCCTGCGTTGGCAGGTGGGTTCTTTACCGGCTGAGTTACTGGGATTCTTTTTAGTTCTCCCCTTGCCTCCCGTCTTGCCAAAGAGGAAATCTGGAGCTCAGCAACACAGTTTCAGGCTTGTGTCACATCAAACCAGCAGCTTGTCCTTTTTCTCCCTTCCAGTGAACATCACAGGTTTCTGCAGCTTCTCACAGCCATTAGCCAGGGAAGTTCAGCTGAAGGCATCCATCCCCACTGACCATCTTCATTTACAAGCCTCTAACTATCAACGCCTGTTATTGTTCCTCCTCTTCTCCTTCATATGTCAGAAGAATGAAAGAACTTAATTTTTCTCATCAGAAGACATTTACATTTCTATTTTACCTCAATAGATATACTCCTCCCCCACTATCTGTTTCTAATAGCAGCTTCTGCCTGAAAGCGATTAAATCATTTAACTATCTTCTCTTGGAAACTTGCAGCTACTGTAGCCCACCATCTTTCAAGTCAACTCATTGGAAAAGAGCCTGATGCTGGGAAAGATAGAAGGCAAAAGGAGAAGGGGGTGGCAGAGGATGAGATGGTTAGACAGCATCACCAACGCAATGGGCATAAATTTGAGCAAACTCTGGGAGATGGTGGAGGACAGAGGAGTCTGGCGTGCTGCAGCCCATGAGGTCGCAAAGAGTTAGACAGGACTTAGCAACGGAGAAACACCAGTCATCTTTTATAGGCAAGTTCTAGTTACACAGACAAGTTTCTATCACAATCAAACCTTTCAAAAAGACACTGTAAGAAATGTATTGTTTTCTTCTCAGATTGCATTTGTAAATTTTAACCTCTGTAACATTCTTACAATATTTAAATGTTCACAGAAAATATTTACCACTGTTCTTCAAAGTAATAGCCATGGTATCCAGGCATTTTCCCTGAAGGTGGTCTTATAGCTACTGGTATTAGCTTGTCAATTTCAGACCTTCCTTAAGTAAATAAATGGATCTCCTCCATACAAATGGACAGTGGCAATTTCATCTGCAAACAATTTAGGCCTTTTAGATATTCATACTGTCTTACCGAGCATGCAGTCAAAAATCTGATCTCAAGAGGAGGAGATAAATCTGTTAATTCACATCCTCCTAAGACCTGGTACTACCAGTGTGCTATCAGTTACCCAGATAAAGTAATTTTAAAGTAACATTGTAAATTCTCTCAGTGGAATTAACGGCATCCTTGGAACTTCACTTCAGGCTTTCCTGACTTGGATATGGTTATTTTGAGTAGCACCTCTTATTAACCTAACTTTTTAGTGCCTGAACAAGAGGTTAAATATCTTGCTTATCGACATGCTTGTCTTCCATGTAACAGCTACTTCATTCAAAGCCCTGAAAGGGTTTATCAAAATCTCACCATGTTTAACATTCCAGAGAGAATATCCGAGTTGCTTGTTCTTGGGACTCACCTTAGGTTCACTCATCAAGACTGATCACTGTGGTAACTATAAGGCTAAAATAACAACAATGAGAATGAATTAGACCATATTGTGCTGAGAAAAATTTATCTAGGATGAATGATAAAGCAAAAGCTAGATTCTGAATATCTAGTTTATAGAATTCAAGAATGAGGAACTGCTCATCATATGGTAAAATTTACTAAGAATTTCTGTGCACTAAACCATAGCACTCCCATATTAAGTGCTATGCTTAAGGACTTTCTATTGTCACAGATACTAGGTACAAGATCTTCAAAAAGTCCTATGCATTTTACGTCTTCAGTTAAGTTAGGTTATAGTTGGGTTGACACTGTGTAAAGTTAAAGAAAATGTCTTAAAATTTAGGAAAACTACATTACACAAATTTCAGGGTCTTTGACAAAAGAAAGTAAACTGTGTCCTAGAGCTGTCAGAATTGAAGACCTTATCAGCTATCAGAAGAAGATTCACTACTCAATATCTAAAGCTACCATTTGTTTTAGGAGACATGCAAAAAGGCACATGATCACTTATGAACATGGATGTTTATGTCATAGTATTCAGTCACAGAAACTGTAAAACAACTCAGTTATATAACAATAGCAAGATACACGTGACCTATAGGGCATCCATAAAATGGAGCACATAAAAACACATTACAGGGAATTCCCTGGAAGTCAGTAGTTAGGACTCAGCGCTTTCACTGCTGAAGGCTCAAGTTCAATCCCTGGTTGGGGAACTAAGATCCTTCAAAGCCATGCAATGCAACCAAAATATATGCATATGTATGTATATATTGAAAAATATGACTTGGAATAATTAATACTGTAAGCGAATGCTTGTCATCAGTTAAGTTTTAAAAGACTGTAAAACTAAATAAACAGTACAGCAGAGATCTATTTTACAACTCATATACATAAATAGGAAAAAGACTAGAAGGATACATATTACTACAATAAATGTGATGATATAAAATCATTTATCTACTTAATCTTTTCCCAAAATCTATATATTTGCATATGTGTGTATGTATATATATGTTAGTATGTATACATATGGCTTGTATATACTATGTACATCATAACCAGAAAAACGAATTTTTCAGCTGTAAAAGACTTTTCCAAAAATTGATATTTAAAGCTAAAGGCTTATGAACTGCACAAGGACTTTATTTTGATCCTATATATAAGCAGATAGGTAGCTTAATCTACATGAAACCCTAGAGAAGAAAATAACAGAGAAATAGAAAAAGGACACAAAAATGTACCCTGTGTGTGTGTCACCATCTGTGGTAGAGCAGAGTAACTGGATGTCAGCAGTTGTCTTTAACACCAGTAGAGCTAGACTTAGATGAAGCAATGTGTTTGCAGGGGAGGGCCTCTTCCCTGGCAAATGAGAGGAGTGTGGAGTGTGTGTGTGTGTGTGTGTATAGAAGACAAGTAGCCTAAGCCTGCTAACAATATACAGACTGTGAGTAAGAGAAAGAAGAAGAATCTTGCATATAAAGTAAAAGCAGAATTTATGAGATTGTCAGATGTCAAGACATTCGGACAGAACTACTGGGTCAGAGTTTCTCTTGATCCTTTTTGTTCAGATAAATTCATTTGATTAAGTTGCTCTCATCAGTCATTGATAAGGGCTTCCACAATATGAATCCAAATAAAGTAGGAAAGGTAACAAAAATGCATTTCTCAATAAAAACTCTATTTCTAACATTTCCTTAATATTGCCACAGTAAGTCTTCCAATAATTTTTTTTTCAGAAATGGGTATTTTCAAACAGAAATGTTCAGTTCAATTGTTGCTGTGAAAATAAATCCTTCTGTTATTGCCATTCTCACGCTCAAGCCAATATTTTAATGGCAAAATGCTATGTTGGAAAAAGCATGTGTGTCTAATTGGGTGGGATATCCTTTCAAAGAAATATAGCAGCTTTTTCATGATCTGGGTCATGAGGCCAAAGTTGGGGAGAAAAGAAACAGGAACAAATGCCCTCCACTCAGTGAACAAGGGCAGCAGGAGAGGCTGGGGAACTGGGCCAGCTGACCCGGTGGGCACCGGGGAGCCCCTCGCCCCCTTTTCTTGGAGCTCAAGAGTGTGTGAACAGGAGATCAGGGATGTCTCTTCCAGCCCTGACACATTTCAATCTAAGCTTTGGGATCTGAGTGGGGTTGGACAACCACCACATCAGAATCGGCTGGGGTGCTAATTGGAAATAATTGCATTGTCCAGCCAGGTGCTCACTTGTTCGCACAGAAGGACTCAACGCTAACACTCAGCGCCCACCCTTCAGTGGGGTCCCACGTCTCATCTCTCTTCTGATGCTCCCCTCTGACAGAACCCTTCCAGGCCTGAAGCAAAGCAAGGATTCTCAGATCTCTTGGGAAGCTGTTGGGTGAATTATACACTCGTTTCTCTGTTTATTGTTTACTTTTCCTCCTCTAGCTGAGAGCCTGTGGTTTCAGCTTTTAGCGGTTCTTATTTCCTGGACTCATTTTTTGTGCTTAGTAGATACTTAATGCAGAGGCGATGAATGAGCAAACAGAGGCCAGGCAAGAAAATCCCCCACCGCCCACCCCCAGCAACTGAGGGTAAGCGTTGCAGAATTGGCTTCCCCAGACCAAGAAGCTGGGAGCCCCTCCAGTGGGCAGCCCTCACCTCAAGAGTCCATGGGGTTAGGACACTGCCTGAACAATGTCTCTAGAAACGCATGCTTCCTTGCAGGGCTGCCTGCCTGCTGTCCTCTCAATGGGCCCTGGTAACCCACAAGCCAATTGCTTTTGCTTTCAAAATTCAAAGCAAACTGGAGACATTATAACAAGTCTTAGGACTTCCATGCTGGTCCAGTGGTTAAGACTGCAAGCTCCCAATGCAGGGGTCCATAACTAAGATCCCACATGCTGCAAGCTGTGACCAGGAAAAAAAAAAAGAATCTTTTTTCTCATCCATCAAGGGAGCCCAGCACTTGCAGCCATTAAAAAGAAAAAGAAGTAAATCATGTAACTTTCACTTGGCTACATAGAATCAAGGTGTTCTTGAAATTCAAAGTGAGCTCAATTTATTTTTTAATTATTGGTATTTCCAGATCTGAAAAGAAGATTGCAAAAAAAAAAAAAAAAAAGAAATCCCTCTGTTGATTTTACCAACCCCAGGCTCCTAGTCAGCCATGAAGCGCTTTTTGTTCTTTTCTCCCCTAATTGCCTTACCTCCGAGAAGCTGGTCTTAACATGCCATCCATCATCCCAGTGGCAAATCAAACGTGGCCGTTTCAGCCAACACACTGCTGCGAGCCACAGCGACACACACTCATTTCCGGCAGGCAGCTGCAGGGGAGCCGCCTGTGTTTGAACTGTGTGGCCTCCCTGTGTAATTCAGGAAATGAGTTTACTCTATCTGTGGCGAGCATCGTGTTCACCCGGTTTTGGGAGCAGCCGGCAGGGCGTGGGGCTTGGCAGCACTCCCTCATGCTGGTTAATGCCCCAGCCCCACTCCACCTGGCCTTGACTTTTATCACACCTGCCACCCAAAAAAAGTACACCTCTTCCCTTGGGTGCTGGGAATGTTTGGATGTACTCTAACCTGAGATGCGTAAACCCCAATTCACTTTTTAAAAGAGCAGGGCTTCTTGGTGGATCACCTCTTAGCTCCCCTGAAGCTGAAGAATTGATGCCCGTCTTTCGATGATGCTTTTTTTTCCCCCCAGTGGTAAAATGTGGCCCCACGTCTGGTTGTTATTCAGTTTCTGTTCATTGCTTTTGCCCATCATCTCTGCTGGACCAGACTCAGACAAACTCAGATTGTTGAGGCGAGGGGGCTTTAGTAGGTGTGCATTTACTTCGATCGAGGGAGAGATGCCAAAAGCAGCCCAGGATCAGAAAAGATGGCAAGCCCGTGGTGAGGTTTTGTTATTTTGCATATGGTGAACCATCTTGGAGGTCATAAAGCGAGGCCTCTGTCCTCTGGTGCAGCAGCTGGGTTTACACAGTATTTCCAGATTGTTTATTTTGGCCCAGAGCCAGGGCGACATCGTTTTTCCATTATGCTCGTTTGACAGATGAAGAGGGGTGGGGAGGGAGACTTCACGGGGCAGGTCTGTGATTTCCTTGTTATTTACGTTAGAGGGACTTTTAAGAGTTCTGAAGATTATGAACCAGTCCAAATATAATGTCAGTATGGCAAAGCTCGAAAGAGCCACTGCTTTTGCAAAAATCTGCGTCGTGGGCAGTAAAGCAATATCCATGGATGACCTCAGCTTGTGGCCCTGTTGGGTGCATAGCTTGTCACTGTTCAATCTTGCATACAGACAGGTTGCTGGTAAGTGATATTTAGCATTACATTTAAAAAGTTAAGGGCTTTCCTAGTGGCTCAGATGGTAAAGAATCCACCTGCCATTGCAGAAGAACTGGATTCAACCTCTGTGCTGGGAAGAGTCCCTGGAAAAGAGAATGGCTATGGTCCATGGGGTCACACAGAGTCAAACATGACTGAGTGACTAACACACAAACATGCAAAAAAGTTAAGTTCTCAGCGTTTGCTCGGCAGTGCCCTGGGAGAACAATGAAGGAACCTAGCCTGCTTGCCTTCGACGGGCAGGCATCCTGTGCAGACAGGAGCACTTCGTGCTGAATGGAGCCTTTCCAAGGTCACTGTGGAAGTTGTCCTTTGCAGTCCTTTCCCTGAGGATACTCCCAATGGGCTGGTCTGAAGTTCTTCCCCCAGAGAGCGTGCAAGACTAGCCAAAGAGCCACAGTTTAAATTATGTTCACAGCAAGCCCTTTGCACTTGGGTCAAGTGCATGTGATCGGAATGAATGTTTTTCTTCTCAAGGAAACATTTTCTTTTGCTTTTGGAGAACTAGCAATTAAAAAGTACCCCAAATGATGACAAATTAAGTAATTGAACAACATTAATATAGAAAAATTAGGTCACAAAGATGTTTTATTGCCCCAACAGTGTTTAGATTTTTTTTAACGAATGACTGTAAATAATACATGTGACATAAACTCATTAGCCACAAGGTCATGGTGTGTATTATATGTTTCTGCATAGGTATTAATGTTTGTAGTAAAAGTCCCTTAGTGCAACATTTCTTATTCAGTCGCTAAGTCATGTTTGACTCTTTCAACCCCATAGACTACAGCACGCCAGGCTTCCCTGTCCTTCACTATCTCCCGGAGTTTGCTCAGATTCATGTCCACTGAGTTGGTGATGCCATCCAATCATCTCATCCTCTGTCATCCCCTTCTCCTGCCTTCAATCTTGAGATGACATCCAACCATCTCATCCTCTGTCATCCTCTTCTCTTCCTGTCTTCAGTCTTTCTTCACATCAGGTGGCCAAAGTATTGGAGCTTCAGCTTCAGCATCAGTCTGTCCAATGATACTCAGGGTTGATTTCCTTTAGGAGTGACTGGTTTGATATCCTTGCTATCCAAGTATCTGAGCAAACTCTGGGAGATAATGAAGGACAGAAAAGCCTGGCGTGCTGCAGTACATGCTGTCACAGAGTTGGACACGACTTAGCAACTGACCACCAACAATGAAATGATCTGTCACCATAACACAGCGTTCTCCAATGGAGTGGCTCAGAAAAGCAAATAATGCTGCCTTTCCTGAAGGACCTGTGAGCCTAACCTCCCCTATCAGCCTACCCTAGAGAAATTTGATTTCTAGACATGGAAAGTTTGCTCAGGCAGGACCTTCCACTAAGGAAAGAATTTAGCAAAAAAAAAAAAAAAATATGTACAGTCAACACCAAAAGTTGCCCTTCGCATTAATCCTGTCTTACAGATGGATTTAACATACAGGTTTCAAATCAACAAACCTTTATTGAGGGTCGTTATGTGCCAGGCATGGAGCTGGGCACTGGGGATCTAAAAATGAAAAAGACACAGTCTCTTTCAGTCTGAAAACATTTTTGCTGGCTTGCAGGTTTTTCACCAGATCCTCCCAGACTTACCAAAGCATTCCCCTTGACTTAGAACACTCAAGCCCTTCTTTTCAACCGATGTCCTTAATGCCAGAATACACACAGGGCAAGGAGAAGTGGGTGGTTATAGATTTCCACTCAATTTGGAAATTAACAGCCAGTGATGAAGCAAAAAGGTGCTAGACTGGGAATTAGAATGCTCGATTTCTAGTTTCAGGACAGTCACTTATGCAACCCCAAACCAGTCCTGTGACCTCTCATGTCTTCAGGTTAAATGGATTGTTGTGACGATAGAGTGAAAACATGCTAATCCACAGAGCTCTGTGCAGATGAAGGGGATGCTATTTTGATGGGTTGGGGAAAGAATGCGGGGGAAGGCTGGTTTTTGAGCTGTTTATGCCACTTTTTATAAAGCTTTAATAATTCAGCAAGCTGACACAACTCAGCAGTCTTCCAACCGACCTTATTGTATAGGCTGGGTTTTTTTTGTCTCTGCCGACATTGGATGATCAACTGCAGAATTTTCTGTTATTGGGGGTTGGCAGTGTAGAAAGGGTCCCCATTCAGAGCCACTTCTCAGTGAGAAGCGAGAAACTTGGGAGCCTGGAAGAGTTTGTCCTCACACAGTCCTGACTCTATGGCTGACTTTGGACATGTCTGTAAGGGAAAAAAAACCATCCTTCGTTTGCTATTCAAATAAAGAGATCAGAAGTTGTTTTCTGTTTGCTTGCTTGTTTGCCCTTCTGATCATTTCACACCTCAAAGCCAGTGCCTACTTTGAGGAAATTTTCAGCAATTATTATGATTTAATGGGTCTTCTTTGGCCAATCCCTGAAGGTAAATAAGAAAAGTGAAAAAAAAAATTAAAAGTCAGCTGAAACCACAGCTTTCCTTTGCCAAAATGTATTTATTAATTAAAGGACAGGGGCAAAAAAACATGCCATAGCCAGCACTGTTATTCCCAAAAGGCAACTGAACCACAAAGCTAAGCACTGGAATTTATAGACTCCAGTGGGAGCTGAAAAACCCCAGATGTGAGCGTAGACCCGGCATTCATGGGTCTCTTGAGGATTTTCTAAGAAGCACGCTCAGATACTGCCTTTGTCTCCACTTGGCTGTCTCTGCACCTCACAGACACAGTCAGCCTTCTTCAGGCCGGACTCCATCCTCTTCCTTCTGTTGGTTTCTTTCTTTCACTCCAGGAGCCTGAGTGGAGGGCGCTGTGTTTCCCCAGGTGCGGAGCTATGAAAGTACAAGGACTGAGGGGGTACCAGCCGTCTCCAGACATCCTCAGCGTAACAGGCTCCGTTAGGAGAGCAGCTAGGTGGAACTGGTGGGTGTGTGAAGACAACAAATCCAGGGAAATTTCTCTTTGAAGTTTCAAGGTGGCTCGGGGGCCTCCTAAAAGTTTTCCATCTTTTGGAAACATACACATGTGCGCGCACAGAGAGATGTACCCTATACGTTCAGGCTGGCGCACATAGCCGATCTACATGATCGAATCCTTATAGTAGTTATGAAAGACCCAACTCAGGGCTTCCCTGGTGGTCCCGTGGTTAAGACTCTGCGATTCCACTGCAGGGGATGAAAGTTTGATCCCTGGCCCGGGAAACTAAGATCCTGCATACTGCATGGCACAGCCAAAACATTTTTAAATAAAAACTTAAAAAACAAAACCAAAGTTACTGCACTTGAAAAAGATTGCTTCTTTAAAAAAAAAAAAGAAGAAGAAGAAGAAGACCCAACTCCATGTGGAGTACTTAAGACAAGCTCACTGGGCTTGGTCCCTCTACTAGGGGGTTCTGACCAAGGTGAGGAAACACTGATGCTATGAAACCAATCAGAGGAACGCCCTGTCTGCCCCCATGGTGAGCAGGCCCACGAGCTTATACTGTGAGCTCCGTCGAACCATAAGAAACATGAAGGGTTAAGAGTTTGGGCTCAGCAGTCAGACTGTCTCAGGCCCAACTTGCGGCTTCTCCACTTACCAGCTGTGTGACCTTGAGCCAAGGTACCAAATTCCAATGTCACATCTGTAAAATGGTGATAATAAGAGAGCCTGCCTCACTTTGGAAAGATTAAATGCATGCTAGATAACTTAGCAGTCCTTGCACTGAAAAAGCACTCAGAAATGCCTAAAGATGATAATGATGATAAAGTCACATTCACCACTGGTAACTCCTATGCCTGGTACAGAAAACTCATTCCATAAATGCAGAAAGTAAGGAGCAAGGGTGACATAAATACACAAATGAGGACAGGATACACAAATGAGCTCAAACTAGAGCCTTAATTTGGACACAAAGCACTTGCTTCCTAGGTTTCTGTAACTCAGAATTTCAAAACCTTTTAATTGGAAGCCTAAAATTCAAATTTCTGTAGCAGCCAGGCAGGTAACATAAAAGAATGAACTGGCGTTTAGAGTCTGAGACAAAACGGAGAGCTGTGACCTCCAGCAGTGAGGGGTAGCCCTGCTCAGCTCCAGAAGAATATCGCCTCACTTTGAGAGAAGCCAGAAATCCAGACTTCCTTGTGAAATAGACCAAATCTTAAAACAACTAAGTCGATTTCTTTTAAAAAAAAAAATTACCCTCAGGTCAAATAACACATAGCCCGCCAGTCAGATCTCAGACTGCCCGCTTGCCTCCCCTGCCTTAATGGAAGCTGCTCTGTATTTGAGTCTTCTTTTGAAATGTTCGCCAGGGGACCCATGAGACGTGAGCTCCTCAACGTCATCTCTGGGGTCCTGCTTCTCAAAAGATCCACGTGGAGTTAGTTCTCCACTTCTTGATGGTTATGTTCGACAGTATATACCCACCTAACAAGGGCTGCCTCACTCCCCAAAGGATGCTGATAATAAGTATGGATTTTTAAAGCATGATTGTTTTCTGGCTGAAATAACAACAGTCTCCAAAAATTCCTAACAACTTCCTCTAGTACTGCTATTACGGCAATCTGGAGAGAGGCTGATTCCATAGTTCACGTAGCTTTGTTTTGTTTGGAGGGAAAGTCTGGCATTTTACAAAAATGTAGAACACTTAGCACTGGAATGACTTTTCCATAGCGCTGATTATTGTAGAGCAAGACACTTAACCATATGTCTTCGAAATGTGATTTTAAAAATTCTCTGCTAACCATAAAAGGCAAACTGCCCTCTAGTCTTTCCAAATGAAGGTGATAATTTTCTGCAGGCTCACAAAAGCTGCATGGGTTACAGCCCAGTACTTAGGGGAAACCTCATCACAAATGAGAGACCTGGGCTCCAATTCAGCTCTGTCGCTTACTCACTAGCCATGACCTTGGGCAAGTCATTTAATTTTCAAGAGCTTCTATTTCCCCATCTGCAAGATAGGGGCCATGACACCCCACAGGCTGATTTGGAATATTAAATAAAATCACATACAGATGGGCATAATCCAAATCCATAAGAGATATTTGCCATCAGTGTTGATTGCATCTGAATCTCTGCTTCTCCTGCGACAAAACAGCACTCCTACTTTTTAATTTTTATTTTTTTTAGCACTCCTATTTCTGACCATGAAATAACCCCCTGGCAATGTCATTTACCTTCCAATTATTTGGCAGCTCTGTGGAAAACAAAAGGACTGAGAAGCCATAACTGTTTCATATAAACTTTAGGTTGTGTGTCCACAGTGGTATGAAAACTAGAGGGTGGAAGACGGAATGAAACTGGTCAGAGGGGAAGAAAGGGAGGAGGGAAGAGGCAGGACCGGAGACCTGGGAGCACTAATATGTAAGGGACAGACAGCCCTGGGCCTGGAGCACTGAAGGAGCAATCAGGAGAGCAGGACCACCGGGGAAATGCTCCTGTAGACGCCACAGGAAGGCAGTTCCGAGATGGCGTGCGTGGCCATAGGTGCTGTGAGGTCATGCTAAGAAGTCCTAGAAGGCCTGAAAGATGCCGCTGAGTTATCAACAAGGAAGCAAGAGCAATTTGACTCCACTGGAGCACTGAGGGGGCAAAAATCAGGTTTTGATGAGTCCTGTCACGTGTACATGTTGAAAATCTGGTGATGACAAATTTAGACAACTGACCTTCCCTGGTGGCTCAGCTGGTAAAGAATCTGCCTGCAATGCAGGAGACCTGGGTTCGATCCTTGGGTCAGGAAGATCCCCGGGACGTCCATATTTTCAAATGAAAGAAACCAAGATGATTAGAAAGTGGTGAGACAGCCTTTTTCTGTGCTTCCTTCTGAAAGTAACAGGAAATAAAAGATGAAAAGCAGGTAGATGTTGTGCTCAAAAGACTGTATCACTTACAGGTAGCCCTGAATCCTGATCAAGTTCCATCAGTTCACATCTCACAAAGGGGATGTCAGCTAGTTTAGGTGTAGTCGTCTTGTGTTGACAGTAACACCTGGGATACGATGAAATCTTTCCCAGCGTTGCTGGGAAGCCACTCTTCCCTTCTCGTCCTGGTCTGTTGGTTGAGTTTCTTTCCTTGGGAGCCGCCAGGGTCACCAGGTAACTCAGGAGCTCACCTCCATCCTCTCTAAGCTGGCACATCGCAGACTCTGGCTCATGTGCAACCCCGCTTCTTTTCCAGAGCATAGGAAACTCGGAAACATGACCGTGACGGTGAAGAAGACCGTCCCCTCCGCCGAGGCCGTGCAGATCCTCTACCAGCGAATGAGATATGAGTATGAGTTCTACCACTACGTCAAGGAGCAGTTCCACCTGCTGAAGCGCAAGTTCGGACTCAAGTCTCGGGTCAGCCGCCCGCCGCTGAGACCCCAGTTCTTCATTCCGACCCCACTGGAAACCGAGGAGCCCATTGACGACGAGGAACAAGACGACGAGAAGTGGCTCGAAGATATTTATAAGAGGTGATGCCAGTGCTGTGTTGCCTCCAGTGGCTTAATCTCCCTTTCCAGAAAGTTTGTGTGTGTGTGTGTGTGTTGGGGGAAGAAAAAAATCCTTAAGGGACGAAATGAATGCTTCACAGCATTAAAAAGAACAAACGTTCCCACAGGTTGGGGTCATTGGGAGATGCCCGGTTTTGCGGGCTTTATTTGTTTTAATTTTATTCTGTGTTTTTCTGGCTCCTTGGGTCCTTCCCAGGTACACTAGACGACTCCATCACAAGGCATCTTGTCATAAAAAATAGCTTTTCTTCCCCGAGTATAAATGAGAGAGGAGGGAGAAACAGAGCCTACAGCCCAGGAACTCATCATTTGTCACCTGTAAAAGTATTACCTCAGTGGTTGAAAATGTCCAGACTTGTATATTTCAGTAAAAATGCAAAACCACTGCAGAGACCAGGAAGCCTACTCGAGAAGGCTCTAAGAGGAAATGGTAAGACAGATAAGGACATCAGAAAGGGAGGATGTCCCTGGATAAGTGATTTCTACCCACACGGGTAGAATTCTGCCCCTGGTCCATCTCGGGGGACACTTTCACCCAGAGCAGCACATGTATTGTCTCTGAAAGAGCAAGTCGGCTTCTGCCACACCTTCGATCAGTCCAGAGCCTTGAGTACCTCTCAAGGTCAAAGTGCATGGCAGGCTCCATTGAGACATTCTGTTCACAAGCTCCATTCTGCCAGACTTCAAAGTAGCATAGCCGGGAAAAGAATTTGTTGGCTGTGTAAGGAAGAGCACAGGCAAGACATATCGACTCTGAAGGACATGTGGCCTAGGAAAATGGCATGACTATGTCCTTTCCCCCTGTACGAAACATCTCTCATCGGCATTGTTTTACCTGGAAATCCAGGAACTGATTGTAGCTCTGACACTTGATTCCTGTGGCCTAAGGTCTAAGCCTGACCACAGACAGGGCATGATCTACCAGGCACACCCCTGGCCAGCAGGGTCCCAGGTAGCTTGTACCTTTCACCTTCTGGTCCCTTAAGAGGTACGTGTTTTGGGTGGAAAGTGATGCTGAGTTCTGTGCAAGCAGCAGTCAAACTGAAGTCCACTTATTATGGAAGCAGCTCCCTCCTGAGAAACCCTTACTAGGAGGTCAGTAAGAAAAGCAGGAGTTTCTGGGTAAGAGATTGCTTGGCCAGCTTCATGAGTAAGTGTCCGCCCCCAAAGTGATCTGAGTAGAAGCTGGGCAGTCCCATTCCTTTAAAATATCTCCTCTCCAGCCCATTCCCATCACATGCCCCCTCTGCGTGATGCCTTGGTTCAATCATCAGGAATCTATTTCTTTGGATTTTGAAATGTCTTCATCTGTGACCATCCCCTTCCAAAAACACGTATACTTCTGGGCAGATAATACACAGTCGGCCTACAAGCAGCAGTGAAGGTGGTGGTGGCAGGCAGGATCCTAGGGACAAATTTTGTCTCCTTCAGGTTTTTTCCCCTAGAGCCAGCCCTTCAGGAGCATTAGCAAAGTGTGAGTTGGGAATACTTCACAGTAAATAAGACTCAGACTTTACACAAGCTACACATTTTCTACTTTTCAGAAACCAACAAGTCTCTCTAGAATTTTTTCTTCGTTCACTAAAATTGGAC
Organism: Cervus elaphus; assembly: GCF_910594005.1. Taxonomy (NCBI): domain Eukaryota; kingdom Metazoa; phylum Chordata; class Mammalia; order Artiodactyla; family Cervidae; genus Cervus; species Cervus elaphus. The sequence continues at coordinate 32,432,050 of NC_057840.1, forward strand.
GGTAGCCAAGATATAAAGCAAGTCATTTGGAACCTGTCAAGTGTGCACTAAAGCTACTTTATCATGAGATGTATTGAGAAGGCTCCACCCTGCAGGAGTCCAGTGAAGGCTGGGACCACAGAGGCACAGAGTCCAGCATTTGGCCACTTGTGAGCCTCCCTTCTGTCTCAGAGAACTGGGGCAGGAAAGTGATGCAGGGAAATGTGCTTAGAAGAGGAAATATCCTTTGTCCTGCTTAGAGAGACCAGGGCCCTATTGTTAGGCTTACTTTAAAACTCAACCCAGAGAACAGCTGTCATAGTCAACATAGAGTAAGAGCTATTGCCTGGTACGTTGTGAATCACTTCTTTGAAATTGCCTATAGAGAACAATCCTTAGTTTACACACTGTGCAGTCCCACTATCTGAAAATAAGGTCCGCTGAGTGTTCTCTGCTGTTGTCAGGACATCAGGACAATTGGTCATCTTTAAAAAATGCATCCTCTTAATGCAAGTGCATGTGAGCACTTCTACCTGTGTGTTCAAAAGCAATCATTGTCAGCAGTACTCACTGTACCATCAGAGGCTGACTGATTTACTTACCAGGACTTGATGTAATTTTGCCCAACAAACAGCCTCTGGGCCCTAGAAGTCAAGGCACTTCATCAGTTTATTTGGCACACACGACAACATTTCTCTGGCCCTGAGCCCAACACAGTTTGTACTTCATGAAATATATTGTACATTTTACATAGTTTAATTTAAAAAATACATTTTAAGCTGGTTGATCTTTGACTGCCTTATTTATTATAACCTTTCAGCACATTCCAAGGTTTTAGTTACTCAGGAAGGAGTTAATTAAAATGATTTTATTTTGGTCTGATGGATGTTTTTTAAAAGGAAAATTATTATTATGAACCTTCAGTCTACTTTCCTTGAGTGCCCTAAAAGTGCTTGTAAATCGTTTTGTTTTTGTTTTTTTTTTTCAAGAAGAAAGAAAAAATGGTGTTTGACATTGATGGAAATTCAAAAGTATATATGGAACTGAAACATTAGCTTAGCTAAAATAAAAGCAATCTGTGTTTGAGATGAAGTGTTCCTTAACTTATTCATTACCTGTGTAAATAAATGAATATAAATAAGTTGATATTTTTTCCCATTCTGTTGATAGCTGGAAATAAAAGTGCCTGCAGATTCTCACTGCCCCCTCAGCCTGCTTAATGGGCCAAAGCTTCTTCCTTAAGATGTGATTTGGGGAAAGATGCATTGTTAAAAATCTGGAAACACTCCTATAATTAGATTGATGCTTTTGTTGTTATGTGCAGTGGTTGGTTGGGTGTCAGGGTGCTTGGTTGGAATCCTCAGCCTTGACAGGAGGGATCTACGCTGCCGGCCTGTGGTCACGTGGGAAGATAAGGCTTCCCATCTCAGGTAGTCTGATGTGTGCTCTGATCTCTTTCCCGAAACATGTAGCACCTCCACAGCTGGGTGACTCTAACCTCCAGAGGTGAGCGGCTTCTGATCCGCAAATGCTCTCTCTGAGAAGTTTCTCTGGGAGTTACAGAGAGACAGGGAATCTCCATGCTTTCTAGACACTGGACACTCCAGTCCAATTCCACGTGACTGGAACCAGAATCTTGGTACTAAATGAAAGCAAAATCTGTTAGGGTAAAATAAAACATGCTTTACTTCAAGTAAGAATCTGAGAGTCGTAAACAGCGAAGTGATAAGTGGTTACCTTTCTTTATCACTTAATTTGTCTGTAACCCGGTCACGGGCTATTTGAGTGCACTTTAAAGGCAAAAGGACTAAACAAAACTAAGATTCTGTCCCACTCTGGAGCTGCTTGTGTGGTCTGAAGTTCTTTATAAATGGGCTGTTACCTGCAGGCCTATCCAATGAGCTATTTGGCCTCAAATGAATTTTATAGGTAATAGCAGTATTTCTTAAAAGGCAAAATGATGATCCATAGCCATTCAGGAAAAAGATTCACGTCAAAATGGTGAAATTCCCTTCAAGTTAAAATAAAGATTTATTTTACTAAAATAACTTACTTCCATCTGGTAACAAAGAAAATGATTTTTTAAAGTATCTTGAATATCCTGCGAAAGAAAAGGCAAGTTTGAGCTAACACCAGGGTTAAGAATCTGTTAAAAAAAAAAAAAAAACCCAACACACACACATGGAGCTTCTTTCACAGCTCGGAAAGCTCACTATGGTGTAAACCAGTGTATTCGTTTGCTAGAGCTGTCATAACAGAGTTCCGCAGAATGGCTTAAACAACAGAAATGTATTTTCTCACAATTCTAGAGGCTGGAAATCTGAGCTCAAGATGTTGGCGGGATTGGTTTCTTCTGAGGCCTCGCTCCTTGGCTTACACATGGCCATCTATTCCCTGTCTTCTGTTGGTCTTCACTCCATGTGCCTTCATGTCTATATCCAAATATTCTCTTTTTATAAGGATCCCAGTCTTAATTGGATTAAGGCCCACCCTGACAATCTTGATTTTAATTTGATCCCTTCTATAAAGACTCTATGTCCAAATACTAATCACATTCTAAGGTACTGTGAACCAGGGGTCCACATATGATTTTCATGGGGACACCATTCAGCCCATAACACCCAGATTACAGCAGAAAAGTTAGAGCAGATGAGAGAAGCAAGCCTAAAGAGTCACAGACGCCCCCTGCCCCCCGCAACCCGAGAGCTGCAATGGGGTCCAGCAGTCATCGGGTCCCTCATTTCGCAGATGAGGAAACCAAGATCCAGATGGAAGATGTAAACACATCACAGGCTAACTTTTTCCACTCATATTAGTTTGTTTAACTTTTGAGTATCTACCAAACTAAAACTCTAAAATGGTGAGAGAGCCGGAGTCATCTACTGACCTAGCATCAGTAGAAATAAGGCATATTTAGCCCCACTCGGTTCCTCCTGCCCCCTGAACTCAGCAAGCGAGGTGTCCTCTTTGCTTCTATAGGAGCCACTCTATAGGAGTTGGTGCTGTAGGATCCTCTTCTCCAGATGGAGGCCCTGTTGGTTTCCAAACACTTCAGTTCTTAGAGATCGGTATCAAAATAAATATTTGAAATCTTTCTCTGTACTCAAGGGACCTGCTGTGCATGCTAAGTTAATTCAGTTGCATCATGTCTGACTCTTTACGACCCCATGGACTGTAGCCCGCCAGACTCCTCTGTCCATGGGGTTCTCCAGGCAAGAATACTGGAGTGGGTCACCATGCTCTCCTTCAGGGAATCTTCCCGACTCAGGGATCGAACCCCCAAGTCTCTTACATCTCCTACACTGGCAGGCGGGTCTTCACCACTAGCGCCACCTGGGAAGCCCACTCAGAGGACACCGTGGTTCTTGTTTCTGGATAAACAGAGTTGGACCACATTTGCCCATCTCAAATTATAGTTTTAGTTTTCTTAAGGGCAAAATGAAAAGTCGTGTTCTGCTTCCTGTAAAGTGTTTCGGATGGACCCATCTCAAAAAATAAAGTCAAATGTGGCTCATAAAACAAGTTGAAGCTGAGTGCAGGCATGCCCCTGGAAAACCAGAACTAGAGGACAACGAGGCCCTGATCACTCACAGGCCTCCTCACTCCCTGACTATTGCACTCTCCCAAGAATTCCTTTCTGGCTAGGGCAGGATTGGCTCACAGCTCAGGCACTGCCAATTCCCAGGGAGCACCCAGGCCCACAGATGTTCATGGGTCACAGAATTGCAAACTGACCACTTGTGCATTTTGGATTTCAACTTGTAAACAGGGGGATTCCCTCTTTTAAAAAAGAAAGAAAGAAAGAAAAAGGAAAAAAAGGAAAGGGAAGAAAAGTCACCATGCAAAGGAAAAGTGTGAGCTAAGTTTTTCCTTTTCCAATCTTGGCGTGTGGGTGTAGCTATCTTCAATCTGACTCTTGCCAGACACTGTATGCTTTGAGCAGGCATGGAGCAATTTGCCTGACGCTGCACTGCCAGAACATTGAGACCTGACCTGTAACATGCCTCTTCTTCCAGTCCTGAGTGGGGACAGCTGGGCGGACGGGCTGCACCAGACGCAGCCCGCTGGCTGCTGGGTACAGCTCAGAGAAGAGGTGGAGAGCAGGAAGCAGAGCGCTGACTGACCAGGGCAAGCAGCAAATCCCCGAGTTCAAGTCCCAGTTGGTCGATTCCACTGGGTGTTTGAGTAAAGCACTTGACCTCCCCAGGCCTGAAGTCACCCCAGCTGGAAAGCATTAAGAAGAAAACAGGACGTCCCTTGACAACCAAGAGCAGCTTCTGGGATGAACCTTGTCCCACCCTCCACCCCCATATGCTAAGAGACTAAGAATCACAGTCCCTCTGGGGCTGACCAAGGTTTTCTGCCCTAAATGCTGTGTCCCCAGCAAAAGAGAATAGAATTACACATAAGTTCAGGTCTACAAATGCCTTCAGTCCCTCATGTCTTAAGTGCCGTTGCCCAGCATACCAGTAAGTCAATGGAAAGCAGCACTTCTGAGATGTGAATGAAGCCAAAAGGAAGATGTCCATTCTACTGGACATGCATCAGTGTTATTATTCAAGGCAAACCACTCTGTGGATTTCCGTTTTTCTCAACACTCTCTCTGGGAATTTATCTAGCTGTGAGTTATAAAATTCCTCTTTAAGTCACAGTTTCTACTAAATACAGGCTTCCTGTAAATCCTTTAGAGTACCCTGTATTTCTGATCCTGTTAATAAGGAGCTTAAAACCATCCTTGTGTATTAGTACAGGTTGTGTATGAGGAAGGGAAAGATATAGCCCTGAATGCAGAGTTCCAGACAATAGCAAGGAGAGATAAGAAGTCCTTCTTCAATGAACAATGCAAAGTAGAGGAAAACAATAGAATGGGAAAGACTAGAGATCATTTCAAGAAAATTGGAGATATCAAGGGAATATTTCATGCAAGGATGGGCATGATAAAGGACAGAGTGGTAAGGACCTAACAGAGGCAGAAGAGATTAAGAAGAGGTGGCAAGAAGACAGAAGAACTGTACTAAAAAGGTCTTAATGATCCGGATAACCATGATGGTGTAGTCACTCACCTAGAGCCAGACATCCTGGAGTGTGAAGTAAAATGGGCCTTAGGAAGCATTACTACAAACAAAGCTAGTGGAGACGATGGAATTCTACCTGACCTATTTCAAATCCCAAAATACGATGCTGTTAAAGTGCTGCACTCAATATGCCTGCAAATTTGGAAAATTCAGCAGTGGCCACAGGACTGGAAAAGGTCAGTTTTCATTCCAGTCCCAAAGAAAAGTTAATGCCAATGAATGTTCCAACTACCAGACAGTTGTGCTTATTTTGGATGTTAGTGAGGTTATGCTCACAGTCCTTCAAGCTAGACTTCAGCAGGACAGAGAACTTCCAAATGGGTTTAGAAAAGGCATAGGAACCAGAGATCAAATTGCCAACATTTGTTGGATCATAGAGAAAGCAAGGGAATTCCAGAAAAACATGTACTTCTGATTCATTGGATATGCTAAAGTCTTTGACTGTGTGGATCACAACAAACTATGGAAAATTCTTAAAGAGATGGGAGAACCAGGCAACCTTACCTGTCTCCTGAGAAACCTGTATGTGGGTCGAGGCAACAGTTAGAACCTTACATGGAATACAGAGCGGTTCAAAATTGGGAAATCAGTATAAGAAGGCTGTATACTGTCACCCTGCTTACTTAACTTCTGTGCAGAATATATCATGTGAAACGCCAGACTGGATGAATCCCAAGCTGGAATCAAGATTGCCAGGAGAAATATCAACAACCTCAGATATGCAGATGATACCACCCTAGTGGCAGAAAGCAAAGAGGAACTAAAGAGCCTCTTGATGAGGTTGAAAGAGGAGAGTGAAAAAGCTGGCTTAAAACTCAACATTCAAAAAACTAAGATCATGGCATCCAGTCCCATTACTTCATGGCAAATAGAAGAGGAAAAAGTGGCAGATTTTATTTTCTTGGGCTCCAAGGAAAAGTTTCAATAAAAACTGAAAACCTGAAAGGATGGGGTACTGTACTTTTTAGAGTCTTGTTTCTCTTTCTCAGAAGTGGCATCACTGTTCTGATGTTGTGGGAGGAATCTGGGAATGATCTTGTGGGCTGGTGATGTGTTCAGCATGGCAAATCTTTCTGAGGATCTGCTTTCCACTACAGAACCGCCACGGGTGGAGACTATAATATGTTGTGCTACTAACGTTTCACAGGCAAAGGAGAGCTATGACACTGACCACAGACTTCCTTACAGCCATCCTTTTTGCCACTTGTGTCTAATGTACTGCTTTCTTTCCTCCTGTGGCCCACTCTCCTATTTGTTCTCTGTCTTTGACTGAAAGTTAATGAAATTCTAGTCCAGTGCATGTTCCCAAAGGATAATTCACAAGCCAGGTGTGTGAGATGTACATGGGAGAAAAGCCCTGTGTTAATTTGTTGAAATGCCAAAGTTCGAAGACTTTCGTCACACAGCACAGTGACATTTTCAGAGCATGCCAAGGGCCTAAAGGAATACTGCAGTTAGAAGAATCAGTTTATTTTATCAAATCCTTCATTTCTCAAAACTAGTTGCTGTGAAACTCTTACTGAGTAAGACTCGGTAGCCTGTGGAACTAGTATTCTGGAGATGATGCTCTGAGAAGAAATAAGTTTTAATGTAAGTCATTTTTTCCTCATTGGAAGAGTCTCTTTCTCTGTGTTATGGTTCATTTTTTGGTCTTCCGATGGTCCATGAATATTCTGTGGAAGGAATGAAGCTGAAGCACCAATACTTTAGCCACCTGATGCAAAGAGCTGACTCATTGGAAAAGACCCTGATGCTGGGAAAGATTGAGGCCAGGAGGAGAAGGGGACGACAGAGGATGAGATGGTTGGATGATATCACTGACTCAATGGACATGAGTTTGAGCAAGCTCTCAGAAATAGTGGAGGACAGGGAAGCCTGGCGTGCTGCAGCCCATGGGGTTGCAAAGAGTCAGACACGACTTAGTGACTAAAAAACACAATCATGGTCCATGTGTCCTGCTTGAGGAAAATGTACTTACCGATGATTAACATTTTGACAAATAGAAGATGAAGGCAAATAACATCAAATAATTAACAAAGGGTCATCTTTTAATTTTGCTTATTCTCCCTAATTTCATTTCTCTCCCTCCTGAAAAAATCTTTTTAAATTGTCTGTGCTTTTTAATTTGATTTGGGTCCCTCAAATCAATTCAGTACTTCCATGACAACGGTGCTCAAATCAAATCGTGTGCAAGACATCTGCCCCTCGTCTTCTCTGGTCTGTGGTTTGTTAAACAGTAGGAAGAAAAACAGTGGCAAGAGAGAGATCTCAAGCTGTTCAGATAAGGTTGGTGTTTGAAGATAAGAACACTCAGCTCTTGAACTTGAGCTCAGCTTCTGCACATTGGGGTGACCTGTGTTGCTCAGTACACTAGGGGGAGTCGTATCCATAACGAATCACTCAAGAAATCCCAAGGTCTTTCCAAACCTGATTTTTCTCCCATACCTGCTTATTTTCTTTCAAGGCTTTAGTATGAGCCAGAAGCAAGTGATGGTTAAGGTATTCAAAACACAGCATACACACTGTCAACTGATCAATAGGCCATTATTTCTCCCAGGCTGTGTAACCTACTTTAGTTTAGTTTTAAAATGACTACAGTCTTTTTCAGTCTTTATCAGACGATCTTTCCTGAGTGTGTTGTATAATTATAACAAGATTGAAAGTCTGATTTGATGATCAAGAAGTGACTCATGTGATGACTCAGTGATCATGATAACCCTCAAGCAATCCCACCACTGCAGCTATAAAGGTAAGTAGAAAGTAATACAAAGAAGAAATCGAGACACAGAAGTAGAGAACAAAGATATGGACACCAAGGAAGAAAAGGGGAGAGGGTTGGATGAATTGGGAAATTGAGATTGACACGTATATGCACTACTGATACTATGTATAAAACAGATAAACAAGGAGGACCTACTGTATTACACAAGGAACTCTCCTCAATGCTGTGTGATGATCTAACAGATGGGAAGGAAATCCAAAAAAGAGGAGATATACGTATGGCTGATTCACTTTGCGGTTCGGCAGAAAACAGCACAATATTGTAAAGCAACTACATTCCAATAAGAATCTTTTAAAAAGAAAAGAAAGGGAGGGAGGTGGGAGGGGGGATCAGGATGGGGAACACATGTAAATCCATGGCTGATTCATGTCAATGTATGGCAAAAACCACTACAATATTGTAAAGTATTTAGCCTCCAACTAATAAAAATAAATGAAAAAATAAAAAGAAAAGAAAGTAATACAGTGACTCAAGGATGTCAGAAGTCAAGAATGCCATATTGCCTCTCATCATGGCAGCCCAAGCTCAAAAATTCAAATAACTCTCAATTCAAATTCTTCTAACATCCAAAAACTCACTGGCACACAGAGGGACTAAATGTGGAGGAGGTGAGAAATCAGTGACAACCTGACTGAAAAAGAAGGTTTCGGCTTTGTGCTACATCTCCGGCCACAGCGGAACTTGCCAAAAATAGCAGAGCAGATCTAAAGCACAGAGATCAGGCTGCCCTTTCAGCAGATCTGCAGGAAAGGTCTTGTACCCTGGGTGTATAATAGAAAATAAAGGTCCCATGATGTTAAATAATGAGCTCGAGGTAGCACAGTAAGTGTCAGGGTCAGGATGCATATCCAAAAAGGCAAGCTAGGACCGAGGCTGACTGCTGAGGATTTTGGAAGAAATTTGCACTTTACTCTAAGGGCAATGAGAAGCTCCCCGGGGCATTTCAGAAAAGGAAAGTCACATGAGGAAATCATTTCTTTCTAAATTAATTAGCAAGTGAGCTGATTGTTCTCCCTGTCCCCTCCTCCCCCGCGATTCACCGCCCTTCTTCACAGACTCCATCTTCTGGGATCCTGATCCCTGTGAATTGAGCTCCCTGGGCTCCCTGCCTGAGCCTCTGTGATAGATTTGGCCGATGGGTGGCGTGCAGGAAATGGGGAACATCTGAATGGAATTCTGCCTCTGACTATATAATAGGGGAAGAAATGCAAGGCAAAACTCTGTTAGTCATCCCACGTGTGCCCGGGGGATGGGTTGGGGTGTTGGCCATGAGAGTGGAGAAGGACAGAAGCCAAAACTTTAAGTTGGTTCCATGACTGATTTCAATCAGTGGAAAACAGTGCTCTGCACAGTAAATATTTGCTGAGTTGAATGCACCAAAAGGAGCTAAGGGAAAATACAGCATTAACTCAAATATTTCCAACTCGGGTAGAGATGTAAGTCATAGAAATGAGATGATGGGCTGAAAGAGCTGACTTAGCGGGTAGAGAGGGCCAGCTGGAATATGTAGATGTGTTGAGATTAGCCTGCTTGCTGAGGCAGAGTTCCCAGTAGATGCCCTCAGCCCTCCATGTGGGCACAAGCAGTGGGATTGGGCCCCCAATTCCCTCCAGGCAACAGCAGGGTGCTACACAAATTTAACCATGTCTAGATGTGCCATGATGTGAAAAAAAGGTGGGAAACTCAGTTCTCATTTACTCTACCCAAAATACACACAGTTCTTTTGTTTATTTGTTTTCTTAACACAGGTCTTTTCTTTCCAGGTCCTGTGATCTCTTCTCTTTTACACTAATCATTATTTGACCTCCATGTAAGCATGGGTAGACATCAGAGCCCTGATTCACCATCAATAAGGGAACGTGTTTAATTTTTCTAGCAAAGATGATGGATCAGAAACGTGTCCATCTTAGACTGCTTCAGGCCAATTTGAGAACATGGCAACACTAACTGTCATAAAAGCAAATTTCTGATCTCAGCCTCATGAGTACCAGCGTGAACTGACTGGCCATCCATATATCCCAAGAAAAACAGGAATCAGACATTACCATTCTCATTCCGAAAATAATTAACCTGTGCATCTAGAGTCTCCCTCTCACTAAAATGATTACAAGGTAAAAAGTTTCCATAATTATAAATGGTATTTATTAATAGCATTGGCCAGCTAAACTGTGATTAATATCCAGTCTTGATATTCATCTTCAAAGAGGATTTTATGTATATTACTTGGCATTCAAATATATACATGCTAAAATTAAAATCGTTTTAAATTAGTATTTTTGAATTTGCAAATTAAAACTGCAAACAGTGGTTTATTTGACTGGATAGCTTAGGAGTCAGAGGTGAATTTTTATTTCAGTTGAACATACTGTGCCGTACATTTGAATAGTTCCGTATAATGCTAAAAAATGCTTTCATATATGTTACCTTAGCCCTCTGTGTAGATAGCTATATGGATAGGAATATATACAGGAAACCGAAATTCAAAGAGGCAAATTGATTGAGATGAGGTCACAGAGTAGCTGAACGGATTCTAGAAACTTCTGATTTCTTGTCAGTTGCTCCCTTTTCGAAATTATGCCTCCACGGCCAACATATAGGAAATATTCTTTTTTCTCATTCATTAGATAGGCTCACTACATCATAACTGTGGGGTTCCCCTGGGAGTCCATGAGAGTGCAACATTTGAACTCTTGGCCTAAGAGTTTGATTAAACATAGTAAAAACAGCTGCTCCTCATTTAGGGCTTTTTTTTTTTTTTTTGAAGCTCTTATTCTGGACACAAGCCTTTCCTGGGGAGATTCTACTGAAATAAGACCTATATTTTACCTGGTTTAAGCTTTACTATGTCCTACCTATTAGTGTAAATTTAGTTTCGAGGAAATAAAGAGAAAAACTGCAGTGTGTTTGGATTAAGACATAAGCTTGCTTGAGTGGAAATCTAAAAATGCCCCCTTTTCCCATTCCTTATACATTAGTGTCCATGGCTTGGTGGCAGGTCATAAGAATGAGAAAGGTTCATGGCGGGGAGAAGGAAAAGACGTAAGGAATCAGGCTTCACAGCCTCCCCACACTTAACCTCCCTTCCCAAAAAGGCTCCCCGTCATTTCATCCCTGGGTTTCCGGGCACTTAATCCCTGCGATGGTCAGGTGAGATAGGAGAGATTCCTGTTTTAGTTGTAACTTGCACTGGGGCTGTAGTGAGCAAATCCAGGCCTCCAGCTATTTTCCTGACTGTGGTCAGAACACCAGGCTGAAGCCCTGGAGCACCACGAGGACACAGGCAAGTCTCTGCCAGCTTCCTCTTCTACCCAGAGACTCAGATCCAGCCACCATGCTCGAATCTCAGGGCTATGGATATTTGCCCTTTTATTATGCCCTCTTTTCTCAACTTCTCTTTTCTTTCTTTTTAAAAACAGCATAAATAAAAAATACAGCATAAATTAAAAATACTGTTCAATATCACTTATATGTGGAATCTAAAAAAAAAATGATATAAATGAACTTATTTACAAAACAGAAATAGACTCAGAGACATAGAAAACAAATTTACGGTTACCAAAGGGGAAGAGGGAGAAGGATAAAGAGGAATTTGGGATTAAGAGATACACACTATATTTAAAATTAGATAAGCAACAAGGATCTATGGTATAGCATAGGAAACTATATTCAGTATCTCATAATAACCCATAATAGAAAATAATCTGAAAAAGAATATATATATATATATAACTGAATCTCTTTGCTCTACACCTGAAACTAACACAACTTTGCAAATCAACGGTATTACAATTCTACAAAAATAAATAAACTAAAATGATTTTGCTTTATGACCCCAAATAGGCCTCCATGCTTCAATGAATAGATAAGATTTATGTTATGTGCAAGTAGACTCTGATTTGAGGGTGAGGAAGGACTTTAAAGATAAACTCAGTGGGAGAAATCACAAAGAAAAAAGTATTAGACCCTCTGAGGTAAAAAAAAAAAATCATAATTTAAAAGCAAATAACAAATGGGGGAAATATTTGCAGCAGAAATGGCAGTAAAAGATTGAAATTGCTACATAAAGAACTTACATAAATCAATAAAGAAAAGTAAAACATGTGCAAAAAATATGTTAGTTCTCAGAACTTAGTTCTATAAAAAGCTAAAAACATGAAAAATTTTTAATCCTCATAAATAACCAAAGAAATTTGAATTGAATCAATGTGACATCACTGTTGACACTTTCGTGACAAACAAAACATGAAAACATAAGACATAAAAGTGGGCTAATGTCCAGCAGAGAGTATAGTGAAACTTTTACTATGCTGATGAGAATAAAATCGGTGCATTTCTGAAAAGTAATTAAGTAATTCATACAAAAACTCACAATGAAGTAAACACTGAGATTCTAACTAGTTTGGAAGCCTGGTTGAAAATACTGGTTTCATAGCTATAAATCCAGAATCATCTAAAGATATCAGGCAAATGGCTCAAAGTCTTGGTTTAAAATATTGTGATAAGAAATATCTCTCAATCTTCAAGAAATGTGAGCATAGCTTTTACTTACAGTATGCAGGTTATAGTATATTGAATTAAAAAAATTTAAATTGGTCTCATTATCTTAGAGTCAGTCTGGGTATAAACTCTTTCCCCTTGACTGTGCAACCCTAACCAGCCTCCAAAGGTGGAACTGACTCCATCATGGCCTACCTACAACATTATCCTTGCCAGACCATTTCTAAACTCAATAGAAATACACATTTGCCCATGGAAAAAATACAGTTTTCCACACTTTCAGTAGGGATTTGGATAAGATTGAATTTGAAGAAGCTTTTGCTTGGATGAATTATTTTTTAAAAAGTTGTTCTAAAATTTCATAGTGTCAAGTGTTCCTAAGACAATTAAGTCATGTCTCAGTATTTTTTCACTACTTTCATCACAACTAAAGATGTACTGAAAAGGAACTGGCTATTCTATGGAGAGCACAAACTCACATGTAAAGTGATTATTCTTGCAGAGCATCTCTACCAATTTGCTGAGATTTTTCTCTTCAGCAGAGCTCAGATATTTTCAGGTTGCCAAATTAATGCAGGGATTAATTTCTAGCTCATTGAGTTGGAAAATACATTTATCTTTCATTCACTTGTAGATTTGTTATCCCGAGCATCACGCTCATAAATGAGAGAAGAGACTTGTAATTTTTATGGCTATAACCAAGCTTTGAACAATCCTGTTATTGTCTGTTTCTACACAGAGCCAAGAAGACAAGTTCTACCTCCTAAAGGAACAGAACGATCTAAGGACCTGAGCCAATCATGCTGGTTTGTTTCTGATCTTTGAACCTCCTCTTTCCTGCACAGAGCCAGGCACCCTAAGCCAGCCACTTTCTGTGTCAAGAAATATTGTTGATTTCATTTCTTTCACAGCTTGGGTCAAATTTTACTCTTGAGTAGTTATAAATATATAAATATATATATTAATGTATAATATACATTATATATAAAATAATATATAATATAATACATTTAATTTATAATACTTCTGCTAATTGTGTCGACTTGGCTTCAGGTGCCTGAAACCCAGCTCTAACTAGTTCAGACAAAAAGGAAATCTATTGTTACGTGTCAAAGGTATACAAGCAAAGGAAGAATTGAAAAAAACAAAATGCAAGAAGGACTGGGGAGCAGCTGGGCCCCAGGAACTACCGGGTGTCTCTGTCTCTCTCTCTCTCTCTCTCATTTACAGGCCAGCAGGTAATATGGCCCCCTCCCGCTTCAAAACCCCCAGACCTCATTCACAGCTTCTGTCACCACAGAGAAACTGGCTCCTTGCTCGAATTCAGAAAAACCTTGGGGGAAACACACTGATTGGTTTAGCTGAGTCAAGCCCCGCCCCTCCATGAACCAATCAGAAGGTCAGAAGAAGGTTCTCAGGGTACGCTCACCTAAGGCCCGAGACTCCTAAATACTGTGAATGAAGCAGCCATCTAAAGGAGTGCCCACTAGAATGTCTTTTTAGATTTGCTTCCCTGGTGGCTTAGTAGGTAAATAATCTGTTTACTATGCAAAAGACCCAGGTTCCACCCCTGGATTGGGAAAATCCGATGAAGAAGGAAATGGCAATCTACTCCAGTATTCTTGCTGGAAGAATTCCTTGGACAGAGGAGCCTGGCGGGCTACAGTCCATGGGGTCGCACAGAGTCGGACACGACTGAAGTGACTCAGCGCATCCAAAAGCTCTGTTCAGTATTTCTATAATGTCACAAGAAACAGTTATTTTTGTGCAAATTAACTAGTGAAAGTATTTCTAAATTGGGAAAACAAAACAAAATGCAGGGAAGAAAATTAAAACCAACCACAATCTCATCATCCAAATATTTACATTTTAGTGCATATCTTCCCAGGCTTTTCTATATACATGTATTCTTTGCTATGTATAGTGTATCACTGAGATGGCACTAAATGTACAAATCTACATTGTGCTGTTCACTTAAATGTAAAAAGATACTCTTAATTAATAACATACTTATAAATCCCTTTAGATAAAGGAATCTATAGTACACCAGAAGATGTGTGAACTTCTTGACATTATATGCAAAACATCATAAGCATATTGGTGTGTATTTCTCTTAAAAATGGGTCCAAATTTTCACCAGACATTCAGAGCGGTCTGTGACCAAGAAAAAGGTGGAAAGCTATGGCATTCAAGTTTTCACAGCACTTCCACATAAATTACAATAGACCCAGAACTGCTGTATATTTAGTTGCAACTAGTCTCAGGTGACATGAGGATTCATGGCATTCGGCAGGCATACTATAACTTGTGAATGAATGAATCTGAATCTCAGATGTTCGAGCCAGACCCTTAGCTTGTGGTGAGCCCAGCTGGTGTCCTGCATCTCAGCTCAGTCAAGCACCCTTATCCTCACATTATGACTAATGCTTATTATGAACGTTACAATAGCTTGTTTCTGTGAGCTGTGAAGGTTAAGCTTTGAAGGAAGCTGGCAGGAGAGCAGTGTGCCATGGAGATAACATTATGAGAGAACACGGGATCTGAGGGGCTTCTGTTTTGGGTGCTGCTAGTAAACTACAGAGGTATGGAGAGACCTGGCTGAACCACCTTAGTTTAAAGCTATTTCACTGCCTTGGAGAAGGAAATGGCAACCCACTCCAGTATTCTTGCCTGGAGAAACCCATGGACAGAGGAGCCTGGTGCATTACAGTTCATGGGGTCGCAAAGAGTCAGACACGACTGAGTGACTAACACACATACACAGTTTACTGCCTGGACTACTAGGGTTCCTAGGCCCTTACAGAATGTGGAACAGTGACTTCAGGGCAAGATCATTCAGACAATTCAAAGCCAAAGGCAGTGTTTTTGGGCAAGATTATATAAATTTAATAGCCAAGTATTATTGTAGTCTCCCATTCGGGGTGAACTGAACACAGCTTCAGTGGATTTATCCCTCTTTGATTCTGTTCTGGTTAAGCTATTTGATAGCGGAAAATTTTCCTTCTCACCCAGTGCAATATCCTCTTTACTGTATAGAAGTCATATACTGTGTTCCTTTTTGTTGTTCAGTCACTCAGTCATGTCCAACTCTTTGAGACCCCATGGAGTGCAGCATGCCCGGCTTCCCTGTCCTTCACCATTTCCAGGAGCTTGCTCAAACTCATGTTCATTGAGTTGGTGATGCCATCCAACCATCTCATCCTCTGTTATCCCCTTCTCCTCCTGCCTTCAATTTTTTCCAGCATCAGGGTCTTTTCTAATGAGTCGGCTGTTCGAATCAGGTGGTCAAAGTATTGGAGCTTCAACTTCAGCATCAGTCCTTCAACGAATATTCAGGACTGATTTCCTTTAGGATTGACTGGTTTGATCTCCTTGCAGTCCAAGGCACTCTCAAACTCTTCTCCAACACAATTCAAAAGCATCAGTTCTTTGGTGGTCAGCCTTCTTTATGTTCCAACTCTCACATCCATTCATGTCTACTGGAAAAACCATAGTTTTGACTATATAGACATTTGTTGGCAAAGTATTGTCTCTGCTTTTTAATATACTGTCTAGGTTTGTCATTCCTAGGCACACACTTTTATATTAATCTTTGTTTGCCAACTCAAATTGTGGTATTTCACTGGGATGCTCTTCCACTTTCAACTAGAACCACTTACATACTTAAACTCTCCTTGGGTCTCCATTCTCCAAGGGAGCCCATGTCAAGCCTAACAGCTCCAAGCTGCCACTTTGATGGTGTATTCTCAGGTAGATTCAGGTCTCTACCTGCTTTTGTGACATCATGGCTGCTACTTAAAATGCCTCTGTCACCATCAAAAATAAAATAGCCAGTTATTTAACCAGCAAAAGCCAGTTTAGTCAAGAACAGCCAGAAGAATTGCAGTTCAGGATATGCCAGTTATGGCAGAGCATAGGCCAGAGAACAAGGAAGAGGAACTTGTTTTTAATAGGAAAAGAGGGCACTTGGGAAGAGCTGAAATAATCAGAGTCCATTGGAAGAAGCTAAGAATCCAAAGTATGAATGCTTCTTATTGGTTGGACTGTCAGTCTCTGATTGGCTGTCATCTGGCAGACAAAACTTTTCTTCTCCCCCCTGGATAGTGAAGTAAGCAACTCCTTCCTGCAGGAGAGGTAAGGTAGGCATTAATAGCTTCCTTTTTAGAGTAATTGAAGATGCTTGGTTGGGTGGTGAGAGCTCCCTCTACAGGCCCGTTCCAACTCTGATTTTAGCTGAAGTGAAATGAAAGTCGCTCAGTCGTGTCTGACTCTTCGTGACCTCAGTCCATGAGGTTTAATCAATTCCACATCTCTGTTCAGTGTCTCCTTTCATTCAAATCCATTCTCTCATTGCCAAATCCAAATCCATTGCCCGGTTGGTAGGTGTTCATCACAGTTATTTTCCTCAGAAATGTCAGGATCCAGTTCTACTCACAGTCTCTTACTGTTGGATTCCCATTCTGCCCTTGGGAAGCAGAATTTAGAGTTAACCTTGATGCGTGAAAAAAATGTTCTGGTTAAACAGGCTCTTTACTACACGGAAAGCAACTAGACCCAACAACTGACAAAATCCAGCATAGTCAGCTGGGAATTGTAGTCATCATAGTCACTCACTCCCCAGTGCTAGGGGCTCGGCCTTCAGCCTAGGGGAAGCCTTCTGGAAGCCCCACCTGACCCTCGAGAAAGTGCTCCTCCTCCCTGGCACTCACCAGTCTACACTGTAAACGCCCATGTCACCATGACCTTACCCTCTGGGCCACACTCCTCTGAGAGGGCAAGGACCTTGACTGTCTTGTTCACTGCTGGGTCTGTGCCACCCAACAAAGCACTTGGAATGAATGAGTGAACAAATGGCAAGCAATGAATGAGTCAGTGAATGAATGCACTCTTCCTTTTTCTCTGATCAAAGGGAGGTGGGGAAGAGGGCAGTGAGAAAGAGGAAGGTGAAACAAAGAGGAGAGTTGGAGAGAGAAAGCAAGTGACCCTTGTTATCCCTTGGAAACCATCACGAAGGGTCTGACAAGACTAGAATATCCCTGGTCTGCTTCTAAGGGATACTCCATGAGTATTTTATTTAAACATTTAAAACTTATAAAACGAAAAAACATGAAGAGAGAAAATCATTCAGTATGGGACTCTCGCTCTGCAAGTACCAAGCAGGTAGGTCTAATAAATCAAGCTTTTCCTCTTCTCCATGGTGTGTGGAATGATTTAGTACACCCATAAAGCAAACTGAAGGACTTGGAGCTGAGAGACACCCCGGAGGCCTGGAGCTGGGATTGTGCAGACAGGGCTGTGTTTGAAGGCGTGGCTCTGAGACCTGCAGTTGCCCTGAGTCCATGGGAGGACAGAGTTCAGAAGAGGAGCAGTGTCACCAGCAGCTGTGTCCATGGCTGATCAACATGATGGAAAGTGATGTCAGCAAGGGAGGTGGGGTGCTGATCAGACTGCAGATTTTCTCAGTCGATCCCCAATTTGCTGTGCTCTGTTCACATGTAAGGGGGGCCATCATGCCTAATACAGCCTGATACAGTTTCATGCTGTTTGTAAAAATCATTAGAATGCTTGAAATAGAAAAAAATACACTCAGGTTTTACTACACAAAGAAAATAACTGTGTATAAAACAAAAATAAGCATGGTCTCAGCAAGATATTAATTGATTTGCATGGGCTGTCAATTCAAGAAGCCAGAGAATCTAGGAAGGAAAAAATGGAAATTTTAAAGAAACAAGAGGGCTTCCCATGTGGCTCAAGTGATAAAGGATCTGCCTGTAATGGAGAAGCTGCAGGAGCCACAGGTTCAGTCCCCGGGTCAGGGAGATCCCCTGAAGGAGGAAATGGCAACCCACTCCAGTATTCTTGCCTGGAGGAGACTCCCACGGACAGCGGAGCCTGTCGGGCTACAGTGCATGGGGTCACAAAGAGTTGGACATGACTGAAGTGAATTAGCCCAAAAGAACAAGAGGCTACAGCTTAGAAAAGAGATGCCTTCTCACCAAAATGTCCCTAGGAGTCCTAGCTACAGTTTATCATCAAACTTGAACCAAATGTTCTCTGTCAGCAAATCCTAAATCAAATTTTCCTAGGCTATGAATGTGGCCCTGGGTTCCAGAGCTATGACAGTCTTAAACTACAAAGAGTGACTTCATATAAAGTAGAGGTCCCAGACTTTTGAAATTTATGGAGCAAGAAAAAAAATAATTAACAGAAACATGACCTAAAATAGGATTGTCAGGGGTTTGTTTTGGTGTGGGTATTTTTTGGTCAAGTTAAAACAAAGAGGATGGAGGAAAAAGGGAAGGAGGAGGAGAAAAAAGGGGGGGGGGAGGAGTTGAGAGAAGGAGGATGGGGGAGGGGAAGAGGTAGAGGGAAGTGGAGAGAATGATTATCTCCCATCACCATGATTTTGAGAAAAGAATGAACAGTTACAGGCACACAGAACGCTAAGAACATAGTCTCCAAATTTAAAAGATGTGAATTCTTATTTATGGGAAAAGTCACCCACTTGTATTTTCTCACAGGCAGACGCTGGGGAACAAATGATGGAATAGTGTAGAATATGGGCTTTGAAGCCATATAGGTTCAAATCCCGACTCGACCACCTACTAACTAGGGCCGGTTGTTTCAAGCTCCCCAGACAGAGCTCTCTCCTCTGTGAGGCAGGGACTCTCACTCAAGGTCAATTGTGAGAGGGAAATGAATCCAGCTCATTAGGACTTAAGAAATGGTACCTGCTGTTATCATGGGGTGTGTCCCGCTGGCCCTCCTTATCTCTAAGTGTGAGTATAGGTAAGTGTGGGGGTTGGGGCCAAGGGTAGAAAGGAAAGGTCACTCTTTAAAAAAAAAAAATTATATATATATATATATATTATTACTATTATTGGCCAAGCCTGGCGGCGTGCAGGATCTTATTTCCCTAACCAGGGATGGAACCTGCCCTCCCTGACATGAAAGCGCAGTCTTAACCACTGGACTGCCAGGGAAGTCCTGGAAAAAGTCGCTCTTAATCCTCCTGCCCCCCAGTGTGAAGCTGTGCCTCTTTCCAACCTCAAACCATTCCCATCCCCCACCCCACCTCCAGCCCTGGAGGCTCTGTGGAGTATAGTTCTCTTCCCTGCTAGGGAATCCAGGTCAACTTATCTCATCTGACTAAAGATGGCACCTGAAGAGACAAGCTAGGTGGGAGAGCCTTCTGGGTCCGGCTTATCCGAGGTCCTCCTGGGCCAGCCCTGGAAGCCCCCTAAGGCTGCTTGGAAACTCATCATTTTGATTTAGAAGAAAATTGATTTGTTTGTTGATCACAGACGGAGTACATGTTGCCAAAAAATAGAGGACTTGGCCGTAACTGGTTCTTACATTCCATAGACCTTTTTAGCTACAAGATTTATCTCGGAGTGGAAGATATGGCTGTAAAACAAATGAGAGTTAAGTGTGATTGCACTCCTCCCTAATTCCCTCCTGCAGACAAATGACAAGCAGATTTTAAAGGAAAGAGCTAAGCCTCTGGATTAGAGATGTTCCGGACAAGATGATTTCACCTCCTCACTGGGGTACTCTGCAGTACTGCTTGAAATGTTGATTTGCTGAGAATTAGAACTGAATGCTGTAGCTACCTTATTTGAGAGGAAACTAGAGCCGTGCGATGAAGCAAGGCCCTTCCCAGGTAACCTTTGAGGTGAGCTGCTGGCCTGGCTGGCTGGATATCTGCCCCAAGCTGAGTCTTTATTGTGCATCTCCTTGAGCCTCAGTTTCCCAGCAGGAATATAAAACATACTGGCCAATTCTCTCTGACAAACCTGGGACAAAAGTCACTGTAAATTTGAAAAAGTTCACAACACTAGGGCAATATGGTATAAAATTGCGATTTTGGTAACTTACCGGCATTTCAGCTCCTTTCTTTCTTGATAGGCCCAAAGTTTAAAATTAAAACATATTAAATAAAATAAAGGGCTTCTCTGGTGGCTCAGACAGTAAAGAATCTGCCTCCAATGCAGAAGACCTGGGTTTGATCACTGGGTCGAGAAGATCCCCTGGAGAAGGAAATGTCAGCCGTGGTGTAACCCAGATGCACTCAAGGGTCTCCTCCTTGAAACCCCAGGCAATAGGAGTTCCGGCACCACAAGTTCCAGCTCTGCAGCCACTAGGGCCTCTGGACCCTCTTAGGGCCCTCGTGTTTTCCAGAGAGCCTTACCTTCTCATGGCCTCTTCTCTCCTGGGTTCCTGCCTCTTTGTGTTGAGGATTTGAGGAGGGTGCACAGGGCAGAGAAAAGCAACAAAGACAGGCTTTACAGCACACAGGACAAAAGCCTTCAAAGGAGCAGGTGGTCCTGCACCTCACCTGCTGCTTTTCTCCTGCCTTCCTCTCAACCTCTCCATCCATCTCCCACTTCCTTCAGGAGCAAACCCCACAAATTCCTCACTTTGTCTCCTGAGAAGTCACTTCCACTTCCTGATATCTTGGAGCTGGCTGACAGCCAATGGGTCTCACCCCATCCAAGCAGGCTCATCAAGGCATTATTTTCGCGGTAGAGGTTGATCCTTCCTGAAGAGGTCCGATGCCACCTGTTAAAATAACAGCACCTGGGTAAAAGAGTGCTCTCATTAACTGCTGCAAGGACAAACCAGGCCTCCCAAGGTGGTTCTGTCCACCAACCGCATCTGCATCACCCGGCAGCTGGTTAGAAATACAAATGGGGGTGAGGGCTGCAGAACTATTAGGGCAGAAATTCTGAAGGTGCAGCTCCAGGATGTGTTTTAAGAGCCTTTGGGAGAGTGTGAGGACCACAGAATTCTCTGAAGATGCTCAGATCCTCTGTCTCCCTTGCCAGTGATATAGCACCCAGCACGGTGCCTGGTGTACAGGGGAACTTCAGCAAATGCTCATTACATTAATGAGTAGGCAAAGTACTGCATGCCCAGCTCCCTGTTGCCATATGAAGAGGAAGAGGAACCAGAACATAAAGCATAGTTTCTGTCCTTGTGACTTGAAACCAGCAGCAGTGAGAAAGCAGTGCGTGACCATGAAGTCACAGAACAACCGGTCAACTTAGAGATCTGCAGGCCATGTTTCTAACAATGCAGATGAGAAGACAGGGACCACACAAATGGACCGAGCTGTGAGGGAGCAGAGTCAGCCCAGGATCCGGCTGTCCGGGTGTCCTGGCCTCTAGGGCTCTGGGATTTACTGACTGCACAGCCCCTCTGTGGTAAGAGGATGATTAATGGCTGGATTTCATGGTCCAGGCCTTGCGTCTGTAGGGGCGCAAAGGGGAACTCAGTGTGGGCTGGAGAAGTTGGAGACGGACGTGAGGTTGACGGGGAGCTTGACTGGGCTTCTTTTCAGAGCAAGAGAGGTCTGGATGAGCAGAGATTTACGGGGGTTTTCTTTTCCGGTTTTGGTAACATTCCAAAGTGTGAAGAGAAAACATGCAGGGAGATTTTATTCAGCGGACATAAATCGTATTTGCCCAAAGAAGGAACCTAGATCCAGCCAAGCAAAGATGCAGGCCAGGCCCCCAGGCCTAGCAGGAAACCGTGGTCGGGCTCTCAGGCCCTCGAGGGGGCCTGTCTCCTCCAGCCCCAACTCGCCCCTCAAGGTTGTGGGAGCTGAGGTTCGTTCTTTTCTCTCCACCTTGATGCTGCTCTTGGCTTTTTCACTTCCCTCTTCTTGGTCACATCTGGCCCGCTGCTCCATCCCTTCTTGGTAAGTTCGGGGGCAACAACAAAGTCTGAAGATTTCTCTGAATTCAAGGTTCCCCCACCCACATGTCTGTGTCACTGCCAGCGAAAGATCCTCTGAGGAGTGGTGATCTGGGAGGACTTGTGGTATGGATGAAGGTGAGTGGGTGGTGTGACCAAGCTGAGTGAACCCTTGACAGCTTTGCTTCAAGGAAAGTAGGCTAGAGTGCAGGGGTGGTACCAAGAAGAGAATGCTAAATTCACTAATTTTGAAAAGAGTGACTAACTTTCAACCTACCGCATATTGAAAGCATTAGATCCTGTAAGTGACATTTATCACAAAGCCTACAGCAATGATATCTGACACAACATATTCATGAAGGAATGAATGAATGAAAAGAGGAAAGTAAGTAGTTTTTCAAGAACTTGAAGTGTAAAACACCCATGCATGAATTGAAAATGGTCTTTCAAAAGCCTTATGGGTTGGTTAACTCTAGGGAACCCACATAATGGTTAATAAGTTTGAATGGCTTTGTTAGAATCTTTGTCAAGCTAAAGGTAAAAACAGCATGTTTAGCTCCTGAGATGATAACCTAAACTATTCTGCAAAAGAAAGGCTACCTGAAATTAGGACGAACTACAAATCATCTAGAATCTCAGTTAATCTTATTTGTTAAGAACATCAGCTGCTTCATCACAGGTTTACGTGTTGAGGGAAGTGGTAGATGAGATGAAGAAGTAGCACATGAAGCATAAGATCAATAACTCAGTAACAGAGCTTCAAAGGCCAAAAAAACAAAACAGACAAACAAAAACTTTTCGTGTTATACCACAAAACAAGAGCAAGCAATGGTGCTGGTCGTGTAGCAAGGAAATACCTGTGGATTCCAACTGTAGTGAGTAATACATTATCACTGGGGAAAAGCATACTTCTGTAGGTCACCAAGCATTTTATGACTGGAAACCTAGATGTTCTTAATAGTTAAGCAGCAAAGTACTTAGGTGGAAAAGCACTATTTCTTTCATTTAGTTTTTTAAAAATCGACTCAGTTCATCTTTTCGTATACTTTTCGAGTTATGCCTGAAAGAGGCAACATCTAGGAATGTAACTGCCATGGGGCTGGCGTGCAGACAGGGGGGTCTTGACTCAGGCAATCTGGAACAAACCTCAACATTACCCAGAGTTCAGGAAGCCTAATTACCAATCTGAAAAAATGAATAGAAGCGACACATGTCTCCCCTTTGAGATCTTAGGAACCATGCAGGTTAACACTGGGAGACTGATGTACGTACGCGGCCGTGTGTGAAATAGATAGCTAGTGGGAAGCTGCTATATAGAGCAGGGAGCTCAGCTCGGTCCTCTGTGGTGACCTGGATGAGTGGGGTGAGGGAGAGGTGGGAGGGAGGTCCAGGGGGGCGGGGATACATGTGTACATACAGCCCATCCACTTTGTTGTGCAATATTGTAAAGCAACTGTGTGTGTGTGTGCTCAATTGTGTCTGACTCTTTGAGACCCCATGGATTGTAGCCCTCCAGGCTCTTCTGTCCATGGGATTCTCCAGGCAAGAATACTGGAGTGGGTTGCCATTTCCTCCTCCAGGGATCTTCCCAACCCAGGGATCGAACCCTAGTCTCCTCCATCTCCTGCATTGGCAGGCAGATTCTTTATCACTGAGCCACCTGAGAAGCCCTGTAAAGCAATGATACCCCAAGAGAAAATAAATTTAAGGAGAAAGTAGCATCAACACATATACACTACCATGTGTAAAATAGATAGCTGGTGAGAAGCTGCTTTATAACACAGGGAGCCCAGGCTGGGACTCTGTGATGACCTAGAGGGGTAGGATCGGGGGACGGAAAGGAAGCTCAAGACGGAGGTGATATATGTATAATTATGACTGGTTTGCACTGTTGTATGGCAGAAACCAACACAACACCATAAAGCAATTCTTTCCAGTTAAAAATAAATTTAAAAAAAAAGAAAAAGAATAAAGAAAATTTTTAAATAAATTAAAAAATGAAAGTTCAAAAGAGAGTCTTGGGATTTCTGACCACTGGATACATAGCTATGTGCTGTTTAACTGAGGATCTCAATGATCTGGGAGTCTTTGCCACCTTCAGTGTGAAGAGTTCAAGGATCACAAATAATAAATTAACTCCCATTGAGCCCAAGTGGTTGAAAAAAGCAGCAGACCAGCTCATCATTTCATCAGCTCTGTGACTCTTGCTCTCATGATTCGGGCTCATGTCTGGCTCCTCCAAACATCCTATGAGACCCTGAAGCGTACATTTCCTCATGACTCTTTCCAGTGGGGACTCTATGCCTGACATTGAGACATTCAATTGAATGTGTACTAAAATGTGATTTTTAACATTTTTTCCATGCACTGCAACAATGCAATTCATGTTTAAAATTTTCAAAATATTATTTCATCTTTGTATAGTCAAGTTATTCCAAGATATTAAACGTTCTCTGTATAGTTAATCATACACTGAAAAGTATTTATTCTATGTCAGTCATTTCTTTTGGGTGCTGGTAAGTTTTTAAAAAGCAGTAAGACTCAAGAGCTCTAAATCTAGTTGTGGTAATAGCTAGCATTTTCTGATCGTAGATTAACACATATATATGGAATCTGGGGGGAAAAACTGATATGGACAATCTTGTTTACAAAGCAGAATCAGTTCAGTTCAGTCGCTCAGTCGTGTCTGACTCTTTGCGACTCCATGAACCGCAGCACGCCAGGCCTCCCTGTCCATCACCAAAGCCCGGAGTTCACCCAAACCCATGTCCATTGAGTCGGTGATGCCATCCAACCATTTCATCCTCTGTCATCCCCCTTCTCCTCCTCCCCTCAGTTTTTCCCAGCATCAAGGTCTTTTCCAGTGAGTGAACTCTTTGCATCAGGTGGCCAAAGTATTGGAGTTTCAGCTTCAGCATCAGTCCTTCCAATGAATATTCAGGACTGATTTCCTTTAGGATGGACTAGTTGGATCTCCTTGCAGTCCAAGGGACTCTCAAGAGTCTTCTCCAACTCCACAGCTCAAAAGCATCAATTCTTCGGCACTCAGCTTCCTTCACAGTCCAACTCTCACATCCATACATGACTCCTGGAAAAACCATAGCCTTGACTAGACAGACCATTGTTGGTAATGTCTCTGCTTTTCAATATGCTGTCTAGGTTGGTCATAACTTTTCTTCCAAGGAGTAAGCATCTTTAAATTTCATGGCTGCAATCACAAAGCCAAATAGAGACACAAAAATAGAGAACAAATGTACGGACACCTGGGGAAAGGAAGGGAGTATAAATTGGGAGATTGGGATTGACGTATATGCACTGTTGGTACTACGTGTGCCAAGTCGCTTCAGTCGTGTCTGACTCTTTGTGACCCTGTGGAACGGTAGCCCTCCAGGCTCTTCTGTCCCTGGGATTCTCTTGGCAAGAATACTGGAGTGGGTTGTCGTTTCCTCCTCCAGGGGATCTTCCCAACCTAGGGATCAAACCCGCATCTCTTATGTCTCGTGCATTGGCAGGCAGGTTCTTTACTACTAACACCACCTGGGAAGCCCATCCCATTTAACCCATTTTATAGCACAGGAAGCTAGTCAGTACTCTGTGGTGACTTAAGTGGGAAGGAAATCCAAAAAAAAGAGGATATATGTATATATATGGGCTTCCCAGGTGGCGCTAGTGTTAAAGAATACGCCTGCCAACACAGGAGACATAAGAGACGCAGGTTCGATCCCTGGGTTGGGAAGATCCCCTGGAGGAGGGCATGGCAACCCACTCCAGGATTCTTGCCTGGAGAACCCCATGGACAGAGGAGTCTGGTGGTCTACAGTCCATGGGGTCGCCAAGAGTCAGACACAACTAAAGCGACCTAACGTGCACATGTGTCCATGTAGCTGACTCACTTTGCTGTATCGTAAAAACCAACACAACATTGTAAAGCAGCTATACTCCAATAAAAATGGAAAAACAAGCAAACAAACCACAAATGTAGGCTCTAAAGGGCTCAAAAAACAAAAACAAAGAAACAAACCAAAACACCACGCTGTGGAAGCTGCTTTCTAACAATCAGTCCCACACAGGTTCTCGTCCACTTGCTGCTTCACCCCCTCCTCTCCAGGTTCGCGTCCACTTGCTGCTTCACCCCCTCCTCTCCTGGTCTCTCCTCTTCCCACCCCTCCTCCCCTCCCCTCTCCCAGACCCTCCTCCATCTACACAATCTTCCACACATCAGCAGACCACGGAAGGGGAATTTTGTATCTCACTGCAACAGTTACTTAGATTCCCGAGAAACGGAAGTTTTCTAGTGAAAGCAACACTGAAACTCACTCATTTTCAAATATCATCAGAGAATTTGCAATGATTTTTTAAAAAACTGTATTAGTGACCTGAACATACACTTGAGAAAGTGACTTTATTTCATTTTCTAAGACGGAATTGAATTGGGGCAGCATTCTTGATGTTGGTCCCCTTTTGTCAACCAAGCTACAGAGGTTGGTGGAGGGAAGGCAAGACTGGACTTGCGGCTTGAGGCTGTCTGGACCCTCACCCCGGAGGACACATTCTTGAGCTTCTCCTTCCACCCAGGAATGCTCTTCTTGACTGTGAGTTAAACTTCTCTGACTGTGTCTGCCTGGTCCTGAAAGATTTGGAACTCTGTTACTTGAAAGGAAATGCTTATCAATATTATTACTGTTCTCAGATTGGTCCCCACGGAAGAGAAATAATGGTTCCTGAGCCAAATGTTTATTCAACTGAGAGGGAGAAAATTCAAGTGGCAGAAGGGAGAGACCTTGTTCTTGCCAAGGGTATGGGTGGTGGCTACGAAGAATAAGATGTTGCAATGCTTACATCACAGATTAAAGTATAATCCTTTCCTTTAATTTCTCAAACTCCACTCTGAGCTGCCATTAGTATAATCTTAGCTAATCTATCCAATGGATCTTGTTCTGCATTTTATACCTTTGGCAGTAAATTTGTGGTTAAGTGAACGTCAAAGACATGCTCATCCCCAGCAGCCATGATACTTAGAGAAGAGGTGGGATGCATACACACAGGGTTATCTCTAGTTCTCTTTGACAAAAAGGTTATTTGAAAGACAGCTCAATACAGGCCCAGGTAGTTTCATGCCTGACACCTAAAAGTCCATTCTACATGGGAAATAGGAGACACAGGAAAATTAAAAATCCACTGCTCTGTGCTCCCAAGAAACTAACGAATAGGTTGGGAAGGCAAGATCTGAACAGGAGAAAAATCAGATAGCAATATAATCGGGCAGACCATGAGAAAGCCAGCAAAGTGAAAAATTACCCAGAGCCATAAGTTCAGAAATGGGAGAAAAGACCATAACATTTAAAAAAAATCAAAATTATGACAATATTAGCAGTTTTAAGATCTGTGACTGTAGTCCTCCAGGCTCCTCCATCCATAGGATTTCCCAGGAAAGAATACTGGAGTGAGTTACCATTTCCTTCTCCACGGGATCTTGCCAACCCAGAATCAAAGCTACGTCTCCCGCATTTTAGGCAGACTCTTTACCATCTGAGCCACCAGGGAATCCCCCAGTCATGTAGCTCTCCCCTGTTTAAAAAGAACACAGGATTATGATAAAGGGCCATAACGACTGAGTGTACTGTTGGTCTGGTTGTGAGACCCAAGCTTTAACATTAGTCCACTGCGCTGTTCTAGATTTTGGGGACCCAATATATTGCTTTACTGCTGCTACTGATCATGGAAACAGCTAAATTCACTACCTGATCCATCTTAATTCCAAGCCAATATCACAGTAAGACAAGAGACAATTGTTTTTTTTTTTTTCATTTGAGCACATTCCTTGTTTCTATGTCATTAAAAAAAGAAGAAGAAGAAGAAAAAATTTGCCCTGTGTCTTGTTTTAGTGACAGAAGGTAAAATAGGCAGTTTCCATGTGTTGGTTCAAGGTCACAGCACCTTATGGTTCCTGTGAGGGCAGGTCATGCCCCAGTGCTGGCATTGGAGGAGAGGGGCATTCATTCTAACAGCGGTGATGGTATCAACTCTGCCAGCTGCTGCCAGGATTAGAACTCAGGCTTCAAATGTGGCAGGTTCCTGCCCTACTCTCCTCACCCAGACCATCCCCTGAGTCTCCTGTGGTTTAGAGATAATGAATGAATGTGTTTACTTTTAAGACTAGGACATCAAACCTGAAACATGACTGGTTGCCCTTATGAAGCAGAAGGGGGCTTCCCAGGTGGTACTACTGGTAAACAAACATGCCTGCCAATGCAGGAGACAAAAGAGACACAGGTTCAATCCCTGGGTCTGGAAGATCCCCCGGAGGAGGGCAACCCACTCCAGTATCCTTGCCGGGAAAATGCTATGGATGAAGGAGCCTGACTGTCTACAGTCCATAGGGTTGTACAGAGTCAGACACGACTGAAGCGACTTAGTACGCATACATACATGCATAAAGCAGAAATCTGGCCTAAACCGGGCCTATCCAGAGATAAATGCGCGAGTTACAATAGCTGAAAAACATATATAGTTGGTGATGAATGATAACATATTAGGATGTTTTCAAATAACTTAAAGACCTTTCACTGGTGGAAGACTGACTACCTTAGCTATTTATTGGATCCAATTGAAAGTAGAAACTACTCTTGAAAAAAAGAAAAAAAGCATCTGTCTCTTGTCCAAAACCATGGAAACCAGCTCCTTCTCCAAACAATGAGCCTGCTTCCAGCCAAGGCAGCGAGAGATTCTCATTTCTCATGATTTTCTTCCAAATCCCAAACAGCAAATGCCTTTGAAATGCACAAAAGAGCAAGAAGCCTACTGAATTGGCAATTATTCCCGTTCCTCTTTAGTAAAGGAAGGGAAAGATCTGTGGAAAGACAAGAGGGCCTTAGGACAAGTTAACCCTCCCCATACAGCACTGCTCAGAGCTTCAGAGGGAGAGTGTTTTTGCATTTTCGAGGCCAAGGTATGTTTTCTTTTCAGCAGAGGCTTTGTTCCAGGGGGAAAGCGAAATGTACTCATTCCAAAATGAACCCCATAGAAACCACACTGCTTTTCAGCCTGGTTATAGTCAGCACATAGTTTGCCAGTTATAAACCACCCTCCCCCCCATTCTCCAGCCCAGAGAGTCCTCAGTCTCCTTCCCAAACACGTTCTTGCAGCAAATAGCGATAGCTCATATAAGCTGGAATTTTAGATATGCACCAAAATGCAGGTCATGTTATCAGAGTCATCTTACGAGGCCGCATCTGTTCACCCAGTGGCGGACCCAAACAAAACTATGAGACAGTTGAGGCCTGACGCTGGTGGAGTCTGACCACCTCTCTACCTCCTCATGCCTGTGCCCGCAGACTCAGTGCAACATCCTCTTTGATCAGGACTCTTTGTCTGTGTAGGACAGCTGGCTGACACACATCTGTTCAGGGTGTTAGCAGCCCAGACCGGTTTGTCTCCCCCGAAGAAATTCTCTGCTCCATGGGTTAGGTTGCCCCCTGATTCCCAAAAGATCCTGCACTTCTGCTGTCTTGGCACCCTCCCCCTTCCCCAGCCCGTGTCATCCACAAGACTGGGAGTTCTGCTCCACCGACGGCTGGGTCCCCAGTCCCAGTAAACATTTCCCAAATACTGTTGGAAAACTGATGCTCACAGAGACCCATGCTAACTCTTCAGCCATTCAAAATGAATGTCTACCTGTGAGATTTCAGTGAAAGAAGTTATCTCAATGAGAGGTGTTTTGAGCAGAGACATCTTGCAAAAACTCATCAAATAAGATACTATTTACTTATCAGGCATTCCCCATGCAAAATCTGTAACCTTTGTAGTATCCTGGAGTGCTTTGAGAATATGATTAAATCTATATACCCTCTAGGGCATATCTGGTGGTCCTTTGGTTAAGATAAAGTATCCACCTGCCAATGCAGGAGACACAGGTTCTATCCCTGGTCCAGGAAGTTCCCCTGGAGGAGGAAATGGCAACCCACTCCAGTATTCTTGCCAGGAGAATCCCATGGACAGAGGAGCCTGGTAGGCTACAGTCCATGGGGTCGCAAAGAGTCAGACATGACTTAGCAACTGGACAACAACAACAACAAAAATATACCCTCTAGCCAGAAAAAAATTGTGTGAGAGCACACACACACAGAGATATATGCAGTCTTGTCTGCAATGTCAGGAGATTAAAGGATCCACTGAAATACATTCCCGTATCCCAAACGAAGGACCTCTGCTCCATCTTAATTGGGTACTTCTCTCCCTTTCTACATTAGACTCCTCCTCCCTAAGGGCAGGAGGAAGTCGTGGCTGGCCCTGTGTCTGCCTTGCCCTTAGTGGAAGCTCAGTAAGTGGTCAGTGATAAAATGCACGTGTGCTAAAGAAGGGTGACCCCCTGACCTACAGTTCCTGTGCTTTCTTCCCACCTGTCCAGACCCACCCCCAAAGAAATGGAGCATTGCTGAAAACTAGTACAGTCACTATGGAGAACAGTGTGGACATTCCTTAAAAAACTGGAAATAGAACTGCCATATGACCCAGCAATCCCACTGCTGGGCATACACACTGAGGAAACCAGAATTGAAAGAGACACGTGCACCCCAATGTTCATCACAGCACTGTTTATAATAGCCAGGGCATGGAAGCAACCTAGATGCCCATCAGCAGACGAATGGATAAGGAAGCTGTGGTACATATACACCATGGAATATTACTCAGCCATTAAAAAGAATACATTTGAATCAGTTCTAATGAGGTGGATGAAACTGGAACCTATTATGCAGAGTGAAGTAAGCCAGAAAGAAAAATACCAATAAAGTATACTAACGCATATATATGGAATTTAGAAAGATGGTAACGATAACCCTGTATGTGAGACAGAATAGAGATATAGATGTACTGAACAGTCTTTTGGACTCTGTGGGAGAGGGCGAGGGTGGGATGACATGGGAGAATGGCATTGAAACATGTAAATTATCATATGTGAAATGAATTGCCAGTCTGGGTTCGATGCATGATACAGGATGCTCGGGGCTGGTGCACTGGGATGACCCAGAGGGATGAGATGGGGAGGGAGGTGGGAGGGGGATTCAGGATGGGGAACACATGTATACCCATGGCGATTCAAGTCAATGTATGGCAAAACCAATACAATGTTGTAAAGTAAAATAAATAAATAATTTTTAAAAAATAATTAAAAAAAAAAAAGAAATGGAGCATTGCTGCAACTTGCAGAGTGGGGAGTCAGGGTCCTGCTGACCTTTATGCAGAGTCAGTGACGCAGGGCCCCAGCCCCAGGCCAGTTTGACCTCTGTGCTCTGCTGTCCTCCATGGTGAGGTGGGAGGTGACAAAACTACTTCAGGGGATGATTTTAAAACTTACGGGCAAAGGGAACTTCCCTGATGGTCCAGTGGTTAAGAATCGGTCCTGAAATGCAGGGAAAGCCCGTTAAACCCCTGGTCAAGGAACTAAGATCTCACATGCGTGGAACAACTAAGCCTGTGTGCCACAACTAGAGGGTCCATGTGCCATAACAAAAATATCTCACAAGACACACCAAAGATCCCACGCACCGCAACTAAGACCTTCTGCAGCCAAGTAAACAAACAAATAAACACGACCCCAAGGACCATGGCCCACCAGGCTCCTCTGCCCATGGGATTCTCCAGGTAAGAATACTGGACACTGCATCCCCCTTCTCCAGGGGATCTTCCCAACCGAGGGACTGAACGCATGTCTCTTGTGTCTCTTGCAGTAGCAGGCAGATTCTTTACCAGCCAAGCCAGTGAGAAAGCCAAAAACAGGTTTATTTCTTTTTTTTTTTAATGTAGGAGGGTGCTTTTTGGTTGCCACAAGTATTAGAGATGTCAATCAGTGTTTATTGGGAAGGACTCCAGACATTTTGCAATGTGCAATCCTATATAGTAAGAATTGTTCAAAGTCCCCCATGACCTCCTCGTGTGCCATCAGATACTCATGTAGGTGGAAACAGGGTTTGTTTCTTTTTATAATTTTTAAAATTCTATGATCTTCAATGTCAGCTCTGGGTTACATACTGCAAAGTAATCTTTTACATCATTTGAATGCACACTGAATTTTCCAAGAATGAGGCTACCATGTAAGTCAATGTAAGATTGCACATTGTTTGGTTTGCGGCTTCACCAAGCTCATTCATCTTTCTGAAAAATCTCAATAGCAGTATCTACACCTCGGATGAGATTTGAATCACCAGTATAGCACACCGGGATGCATGTGAGACCTATCTCATTCATGGCAATTCTACACAGACCTACAAGCTCTACCTCAACATATCTGCGAGCATAGCTGTGCCCAAGCATTTACACGTTTAAATGCATCTTCTTGTCTTAAATTATTTGATATTTATTCTTTACATTATAGTAATGGCATATATTGATTTTTTTTAAAAATATGTTTATAGTAAGTTTTATTATCTAGATATTTAATTCCAAGAGAGAGAAAGGAATATAATAAAAAAGGGGATAACTGAGAGAGAACTATGGCATTGTCATTTATGTTGAACTTCTTTAAGGATGCCCAAATGCAGGTAACAGTTGTGTGCTAAATTTGGCTTAAAAAAATAACACAAAAACAATTTTTTCACATAAGAAGAAGCCCATAGACAGGTAGTTCCAATGCCGGTTTAGTGACTGAAGAAAATGGAAAACAACCCAGCTGATGTCTGCTACTTTCGGTGTGTGGACATTTGTCCTTGGGCTTGTCCCGTCAAGGATGCAAGAGGACTGAGGCCACTCAGGTTGTTTCCAAAAACAAGAAGCACTAGTTTTTCCTTGAATGGCTTTTTTTTATCAAAGAGGAAGATATTTACAGGAAACTCTGGGTAAGACCTCCCTTCTGACTGACTTCACCAAGATTTAATTAGAGGCCCCTGCGGATTCACTTAGATCATCCAATTATAATTAATTAATTAATTGGAAAAAAGAATATATGCAATTACACAAAACTCATTGCATATGTAGGATATTTTTTATCTAACAGCATCAATCCCAAAGAATTAAGCAGCTTCACTGTAAGTTTATATTAAAGCAAATTTCACATCTAGTGGTGATCTGAAATGGAAAAAAATCTGCATAATTGAATTGAAATTTTGTAATGTAACTTTCAAATTCAGTCTAGAGACCTAACAGGCTATATTACTTGAATACTGAGAATGGCCTTTTTGAAAAAATGCAGAGCTAGAGCAAAAAAGAATCATTATAGACTAAAGATTCAGTAAGATAACAAGAAAACAATCTGTCCTGTTTCAATCCCATTGATGAGAGTCTGATCTAGTACACAGCCAGGCACTAGAGTCACAAACAGAGAAAGGGGGATGCTGTTATCTCCAACTGCTACCTAGTAAGTATTTAAATGCTCTTCTGGGATGTTCATCATCATTAACTATTAGGAAAATGCTAATCAAAACCCAATGGGATATCATCTCATGCCTGTTTGATTGGCTATAATCAAAAAGCCAAGAAATCACAAGAATATGGACCAAGGGAACCTTCATACACTGTTGATGGGAATGTAAATTGGTGCAACCATTATGGGAAACAGTATGGGGATTCCTAAAAAAATTAAGAATAGAAATGATCGTACGCTTCAGCTATCCCATTTCTGGGTGTTTATCGAAAGACTAAAAAAACACTAGTTTGAAAAGATATTAATATATGCACTCCTAATTTCATCACAGTGATATGTATAGTAGCAAAGATTTGGGAACAACCTAGGGCTTCCCTGGTGGCTCAGTGGTAAAGAATCTGCCTGCAGTGCAGGAGATCTGGGTTCAATCCCTGGGTACGGAAGATCCCCTGGAGGAGGGAACGGCAACCCACTCCAGTACTTTTGCCTAGAGAATCCAAAGGACAGAGGAGCCTGGTCGGCTGCAGTCCGTAGGGTCAGCCTACCAGACTCTTCAGTCCAGAGTCAGACACGACTGAAGCGACTAAGCAGCAGCAGGGAACAACATATGTGCCCACAGTGGCTGAATGGTTAAAGAAGATGTGTACACACACACACACACACACACACACACACACACACACACACACACACAGAGGAACGCTACCTAGCCACGAAAAGGCGAAATCTTGTCATTTGTGACAATGTAGATAGATCTTGAGGGTATCATGCAACGTGAAGTAAGTCAGATGGGGAAAGACAAATACCATATGATTTAACTCATATGTGTAATATAATATTTGCAGG
Source organism: Cervus elaphus (assembly GCF_910594005.1). Taxonomy (NCBI): domain Eukaryota; kingdom Metazoa; phylum Chordata; class Mammalia; order Artiodactyla; family Cervidae; genus Cervus; species Cervus elaphus. Next base: position 32,466,284 of record NC_057840.1, read on the forward strand.
GCAGCAGTGGAGATGCAGACGCAGAGAACAGACTTGTGGACAGAGTGTGGGAAGGAGAAGGTGGGGCAAATTGAGTGAGCAGCGTGGAAGCATGCACGTTACCGTATGTAAAACAGATAGTCCGTGGAAATTGGCTGTGTGACACCGGGAACTCATCCCAGTGTTCTGGACAACCTAGAGGTGGGATGGGGTGGGAGATGGGAAGGAGGTTCAGGACAGAGGGGACATGTGGATACCTGTGGCTGATTCATGACGATGTATGGCAAAAACCATCACAGTATTGTAAAGCAATTCTCCTCCAATAAAAAAATTTTTTTAAAAAACTTAATAAGCAAATAAAAAGCAAAATAAATGAACACACCAAGCCAAACAAAAATAAACACATAGATACAAAAAAACACAGTGATGATTACCAGAGACGAAGGGGTAGGGTCGAAAGGAAGCAAAATGGGGATCAACTGTAGACTGATGGATGGAAACTAAATTTTTGGTGGTGAACACACTGTAGAGTATATAGGAGTAGAAACACAGTGCTATACACATGAAACTTAACATAAGATTATAGATAAACGTTACCACAATAAAAATAAATTTTTAAAAATATAAAATAAATGCACTTTTGGTGCTGTGCAATGCAGCCAAAGTTCAACCAGTGGTGATCATGTGTCTGGACTTTTCATTCTCAAAGATGTCCTGGTTTGGGTGACAAATGATAAATGGTCACCTTACTAACTGATTTAAAATTTCTAGATTATAAACATGCACTCATTCTAAATCCCTAGTTTTAGGGCTGGTGAAGGACAAGCTAAGAGAAGGAGAAAGTTGTAGGATTGGGTAGTTGGAGCAGAAGAGGGTTGGGCAAGAAAAAAAAAAAGAGTAGACAATTTAAAAAACAAATCTCTCAATAGAAAAAAAAAAAAATCCAGAAGCCATTCCTCCAGGTATTCTCCTCCATGGCTGGGAGGGCTGGTGCGGAAGAAAAATCTCACAAGGGCCCAATGAATGGATGGTTTGTCTCCCTTCAAAGAGACTTAAGCTGGTCACAAGTAGCCCGAATAGCAGTCCTGTTTCTCAGGCAGCCTTTCAGGGCCGCCGAGTGTTACAAGCCCTTCATAGAGCGATGGATTTTAAAGGTGAGTTGAAACTATTTTAAGATCCCTCTAGGGCAGCAGATGGACAGAATGACAGATGGCTACTATGGTGTAGCTGTTTTCATTCCTGGCCCAACTATGCACATAGAAATGTGGGTTCGTAGCTAGTGTGGTCTGTGCTCTCTGCAAGCAAAATGCATTCTATGAAATATGCAAAGAAGGGAGGGTGGGAGCCAGTCTAAATAAAATAGTTCTTCTAAATAAAATACAGAAATATTCACTAGGCCATAATGAGACTAGGCCAGCTGATGTGGAACTCTGAGATCCAACTGAGAGAGAGGAGAGTGATAGATAGTGGAACTGTCCTTTCAGGAGTTTCATTCAACATATCAAAACTGAGACTTCTTTGGATTGGATCAATGTCACTGATTCTTTGGTCTAAATAATAATAAATGTTAATGTAGGTCAATAGTTAAGCGTTCCAGTTCTGGATCAGATTGCCTAAGTCCAAACTCCAGCTTCACCAATTACCAGTAACTTGAGGCATGCTTCTTGGCCTCTTTGCATCTCAGTCTCCACATCTATTAAACAGATAATTATATTATCAACCTCATAAGGTTGTTGAGAAGAGTTGATGAGTGAAATGCTTAGAATAGTGCCTGGCACATAGTGGTGCTTATTAATCTCAGTTGTGGCCTATGGACATCATTAAAAAGTATAATTGCAAGGTTTCATTGTAAACTCTTAAATGTACAACTTGCTATGCTCAGCTTGATGAGCCAGGGCAAATTGTGTGGTGTTTTTTTTTTTTTTTTTTCAGAGATAATATCAGAGTGATATTTTGATAAATGTCCTAGCTTCCTTCCAGGCTGGGAAGAGAAGCTTTGTGAACCAACAAAACTGTTACAAAACATCATTACAGGGTGATACAGCTCTATGGGGCTTCTATGCTGCCCTCATTACAAAACACCAGGAGAAGAAAGTCATGAGAAATTGACAGAAATTAGAGAGAGTTTTTCCAAAAGCTGGGGAGTTAGGACTGGACGGTTTTCATTCCACAAATGTCATCCAAGCATTTACCTGAGTGCAGCATAGAACTCTTCAGTGCTACAAACACGTATATAATGCTGAAAGAGTTCACCATTCACTCATTTATTCCACAAATTTGTGGTTGTTAATGTTATGGTGGGCTTCCTGGTGGCTCTGACAGTAAAGAATCTGCCTACAATGCAAGAGACCCGGGTTCGATCTCTGGGCAGGAAAATCCCATGAGGGAGGCCATGGCAACCCACTCCAATACTCTTGCCTGGAGAATCCCATGGACAGAGGAGCCCAGTGGGCTACAGTCCATAAGGTTGCACAGAGTCAGATATGACTGAAATGACACATGCACGCACACACATATATTAATATTATACACCAAAAACTGTTCTAGGGGCTGGGGGTAGAATGACAAATACAACAGGGTCCTAAGCTCAGAATATGGGGACGCTGACCAATAACAATCCTCTGATGTGGGTTAGACAAGCGATAGCAGGGGGGAGCTTGGGGAGCCCAGAGAAAGGGTGCCAAACTCAGCCTCTTGACACTTGAGAAGTCAATCTTGGGCACAGACAGGGACCGCATGTGGAAGAGTTTCAAAGTGGGTAATTCCTGACTTTATATCAGATTGGGACCAATAGGAAAAGCTCAGTCAATTTAAAATGAGCAGTCAGGGGAGAAGGGGTCTTGGGCAAGCAGGTCAGATGTAGAATATACCAGCTCTATGCTCAAAATCCAGTGATGTTGGAGTTACTGCTGTCTTTTGACAGATGAGGAGCTCTTAGTGGTCGAGTTGGGCGAAGTAGGCGGGAGTGGCTCCAACCCTTGACTTTTCCACTGCCCAAGTGGGGCTCAGTTTCAGAAAGACTAATGGAACTCAGCCAGGACGCTGTGGAAGAAAACCAAGAGCATATGGTTACATTCAGAGCGGTAGTCATCTGCTTCAAATTAGATTGCATTAGGAAGCTGACATTGCTAGGTGTCCTTAGGTATGATCAAGCTGGATGAGGATTCAGGCAAATCAATTCATGGCCTGATAAACTCATAGATAAGTGTTCGTTCACTCTGGGGGATAGAACTGCCCAGTCACTCAGACTACTTGTGACCTTTCTGAACCTGAACTGCCCATATGGCCCCAGGACTTAAGCAAATGAGCTTTGAATGTTCTTAAAAATCTGTCTTCCCTAATGCAGACCATCCTAGTTCCTTCTCTCCCAATCCAAGTCTCCTCTCTTTCATCTCTCTAGGTTCCTTGATTGCTTTTGCTCTCCCATTTCTAGGACCTCCATCCTGGGTCAGTTAGAGTTTACGTTCAACTCCAAGGAACAGCAGACTTGACTGACCAATGCTTCACCAAATCAGAAGGTTTCATTTTTCTTACTGCCAGCTGCCAGAGCCGGTGGAGAGGTTAAGGATTGGGGGGGGAAGGCTGAGATGGCTGCCAAGTGTTGCTGTAACCTTGTTATCATAACCATATTCTGAGCAGAAAGAGCAAGGCACCAACGAGGAATGGGCAAGATCTGTGTCTGAAAAGCAAAACTTGTCTAGACATCTCCAACAGACTTCTCCTAGGTCTCACTGGTCGAAGCTGAGTTTCAGCCCACCCCAGCCAAGAAGGAGGCTGGAAAATGCAGTTTTTTTTAACTGAACACATGGTCACCTCACACAAATCAGTAAGGAAGACCTTCATGGACAAGAACATCACGCCAAGACAGCTACACAAAGACCCCTAACAAGATCACAAGTGAGTGCCATCTTGTGAGAGTACAAGCTGCCTCATAGAATACTGGAGTTTCCCTTCCACTTACTGGTCATGTCGCGATTGTCTTCCATATGCCAGGTGCTGTGCAAGACTCAGGGCAGAAGTGATGAGGAACTTATGGTCTGGCCTTGGGGAGATGCACACAAACACGTGAAATGACAATATGCCTGGGGTCTGATTTACAGTGTGATGGTTTGGGACTCCATAGATGTGTTCAGTCCCTCATCTGAGACGGTTCCACGATGACACAGAGCAACTAAGTCCATGTGCCACAACTGGAGAGCCTGTGATCTAGAGCCCGAGAGCCGCAACACCTGAAGCCCCAGCACCCTGGAGCCCACGCTCTACAATGGGAGAAGCCACTGCAATGAGAAATCCATGCACTGCAATTAGAGAGTAGCCCTCACTCACCATAGCTACAGAAAGCCGGAGAGAAAAACACGAAGACTCAGCATAGCCATACATAAATAAATAGAATTTTTAAAAAATAAGTTAACAAAGAGCTTGCAGTATGTTTTAGGAAGTTGAAAAATGTCAGTGGTCCCCTCGATTACCATGTCATCAAGAATGGAAAACAAAGCATTTATGGAAAATATGCAGATGGTGGAATATTTATAAAACAAAGGGTCAGAACTCACAGTGTCTGAGCACATCATGGATCATCCTTCAACCACTAGCTGTGGGTCTCCATCCCTGGAATGTTTGTAGAGAAGGTCCAGTGCTTTTCCAAACTCCGCACTTTCACCTTGGTGGCGGGCTTTCATGGGGTGAACCATGTTACGTGGTCTGTGCCATGACCTCTTTGCCTTTTTCAGAGCAACTGAAAACTGTTACTCATTCCAGTCGGGATGGTTTTTCACTGCTTCTTCGTCTGGGAGCCCCTGTGTAATGTTCATTGGCATTTTCTGGTAATACATTTACTCAGAAGTGGAAAAACTTTCAAGAAAGTTGTACTCACATGAACAGACCCAGACTTCTGACATGGCCAGTGACATTGTCACCAGAGGCCCTGGAAGTGGGTCCAGGCTGGGAGGTTGCCCTGCCGTGCTGACAAGAGTTTCTCCCTCTCCCTCCAAGGCTTCTTGGTCAACCTACACCTGGCAACCAGTAAGATACCATCAAGCCTTCACCAGGTAATTTAAATGGTATGGCCCTTAAATGTTTGTGTGTGTGTGTGTGTGTACCTATGTGTGTCTATTTGAAGTTTTTACTTTTAAAATATTTTATTCTGAAGAGGAAGCTTGTTCGCCTACCTGCTAAATCACTTCAGCCCTGTCTGACTCTTTGCAACCCTCTGGACAAGAGCCCGCCAAGCTCTTCTATCCATGGGATTCTCCATGGAGTGGGTTGCCATGCCCTCCTCCAGGGTATCTTCTCCACCCAGGGACTGAACCCTTGTCTCCTGCATTGCAAGCAGATTCTTTACTGCTGAGCCACCAAGGAAGCCGGAGAAGGAAGCATAGGGTATGATATTTCCATAGGGATAAACAGTGCATAGGAACCCAAAGGAGGGACATTCAGTTTGAGGGAGTCAAATTAGGTTCCTTAGAGAACATGACATCCCAGCTGACACTTGAGGGATTTTGAAATCCTTGACTTGGACCCCTGCACAAACCTATCTCTGCAGCCCCATCCTAGACACTGCAGCTGAGCCTTCTTGATGGAGAAGGTTCTTCCTGGGAGAATGCCAACATCACAGGTCACAAACCTTCTCTCAGAACAGGTTTATTCCACTTTGTGTTGATTGCTTCAGCATAAAATTCAGAAGGTGACTTCCAGCGCTTTCCAATAGCCGGGGTTTCCTGTGCAGACAGGAATAATGAGACACTCCATGTCTCCACCCAACATGCTAGGATTTTTTTCCTTCGATATGGGAACGGCCCAACTCATTATCAAGATTTCCAAGACAGCCTTTAAATATCATATTTGTGAGTTTTAATCCAAAACATTTGAGCACAGTTTTCTGTTTGGCTTATCAACCATGGTTTAAAAGTGGAGTTTGGTGTTTTTATTGTTTTCGACTGTGTTAACTTTGGAAGGACTCTGGGTTGGTTTCTTGGTATATTATCCTGAGTATGTCAAAAGGCTTTCATATAGACCTGAGCTACATTCTAAAAAGTGACTGAAAAGCAAACACAGTCCTGGTGCCAACACTCAAACTACCACTCTAGCCAGAAACTAAGGCCCTGACATGGCCTTGCCCCAGCCCAGGAATAGAAGAGGGATGTTAAGATAGGAGGGGTTCTGAGAAGGTCCCCTGGAAGCATTAGCAGAACCAGAAGGCTAGGCTGTGACCACAGCAAGCAGGCTGTGGGGTTCCACCACGTGTTCAGAATTGCAAAGAGTAAAAGAATTCTTCGAGCATCTCCTAAGCCCCCATTTCACATCCTTGCTAATGGATTCCCTTGCTAACGAATCCCTCCCCTCAGCCTCTCCATGTTTGCAACCAGCAGCCCCAGTCCTGGGCCCATTGTCTAGCCAGGTGTCTTCCTAAGAAGATAATGAAAAGAGATGATTACGGTCATCACCAAAAAGCCTTGGGTCCCCTGGTGTCCTTTCTTATTGATGTGTTGGTGTGGTCCTATGACTCACTGGTTATGTTCTAGTTTAAAATTTCTTACTTTGATGTTTAACCTGAAAGATTGAAAAATTACAGTACTATCCAAATGTTAGGCTATTCCATCCTAAAGGAAATCAGTCCTGAATATTCATTGGAAGGACTGATGCTGAAGCTGAAATTCCAATACTTTGGCCACCTGATGCAAAGAACTGACTCATTGGAAAAGACCCTGATGCTGGGAAAGATCGAAGGTGGGAGGAGAAGGGGATGACAGAGGATGAGATGGTTGGATGGCATCACTGACTCAATGGACATGAGTTTGGGTGGACTCCGGGAGTTGGTGATGGACAGGGAGGCCTGGCGTGCTGCAGTCCATGGGGTCACAAAGAGTCGGACACGGCTAAACTGAACTGAACTGAGGCTACTCAAATGATCGTTTTCAAGGAGCTAGAAGGATTTTGAACTGAAAATGTTGACCCCATCAAGAAACAAATTGCTTCCTTGAAAGGGAGGGTGCTTAATGTGCCCTGGGTCTCTAGATAAATATCCTTCTCCTAGAGGGCGCCATTAGTTTCGTGACAGCTGCTGACTCTCGCTGGTCACCCTCCCAGCCTCTGGATTTAGGCTGTTTCTGGACTAGTCTGGGGTCTCCCTGGAAGCGGTCCCACTTGCCAGTGGCTCAGGAGGTGAGTTCTGAGTCGGTTCGGAGCTGCCCTTTGTTTAAAGGAGCTTGAGTAAAGCCCTAACACCTTTCTTGGTCTGCCTTCTCCTCACTCCCTAGGTTCTGCCAAGAACACAAGCAAACTGTGATGTGGGAAAGTGAAAGTCAAAGGCACTCAGTCGTGTCCGAGTCTTTGTGACCCCATGAACTATACAGTTCTCTAGGCCAGAATACTGGAGTGGGTAGCCTTTTCCTTCTCCGGGGGATCTTCCCAACCCAGGGATCAAACCCAGGATTCCCGCATTGCAGGCGGATTCTTTACCAACTGAGCTATGAGGGAAGTGTGACATTATTGCAAACCCATGATGTGGCAAGCTCTTTGCGAAGCATTCTAGACACCGTTTCTCTTCAAAGCCTCAGAAAAGCCTAGGAAACAGACCCTATTATAATTCCCATTTGGGAGATGAGGAAACAGGTTCAGAAAAGGTAACAAGTTATGTGACTTGGAGAGGTCAGTCTGGTTCCAAAACCTTTAATCTTTCCAGTCACATCTGAGTCCTGAAAGTTCCAAATTGTCCTAAATTCCTGTGATACTCCCATTGTGGGTGAGCAGGGGTGGAGAGGGGGAGACAGAAAAGTCGCCATATTCTAGGGCTCCTGAGGTAAGCCCAGGACACCAGGGTCTGCGCTACTGAAAGGAATTTTCCTGAGGCCTGTTATTGGCCCAGACAAGGACCACTAGTGGTTACACAACAATTATGGTCCTTCCAGGTTAGTAGCCATACGACAATAGTGAGGGAATCCCTGAGCTACTTTAGATATTCGATAAGAACTGAGAGAAATCATATCTTGGTCTGCACTAAGGTCAGATACGGTGAGAATGCTGAGCTACTTTGCTCCTGGCAGAAATCACAGCGACTCCAGGTGTCTGCACAATTGTCTCTTCCTCATCAGAATGGTCACTGGTAGTTCTCTCTCTTTCTCTCTGTCTCTCTCCCTGTTTCTCTCTTTTCCCAAATGACTTCTATTTAATCACTGGAAGCAAATGAAATGGAGCATTCACAACAGACAAAAGAACACATCATTGCCTTTAGCAAAGGGCCCTGGGGCAGAGAGGGTCTTCAGTCTGTCCCCTAACTGATCCCCTACAAGCAAAGATGCCCACAGTGGCTCTCGTGGTCTGTCTCAAGAAAGCGGAGCTGGAATCTGCCCGTCCTGTGGGCTTGGTTCTCCAGGTCCTCACTTACTCCAGACCAGCATTAGAAGGCCCCCCGTGACCTCTCTGGTCATGACCTGGGGTAATGTCACCAACCTGCAGAACAGGACTGCTGTGTCCACAGCGGTCTTTCTCACTTCTCAACCAATGGCTACCAAATTGTGTCATGGCCTCCGGGGCAGCTGTCCCACCAGATCTCACAGTTGTCCTGGGGAGGTTGGCCCTAAGGGAGGTATGCAGGGGGCTATCTCTACTACACCTGTTTACAAAAATGATGCGACATGGGTTGCTGTAGAGAAGGAGAAGACAAAACAGAAGGGAAGACTGAGGGCATTAAGCCTTTGAAAAGGAGGGTCGATGGAATCTAAGCTCTTCCAACACGTTTGTTTTTTTTTTGGTGGGGGGAGTTTGTGCTGGGTGTTCATTGCTGCCCATGGGCTTGCGGCAAGCTCTTGTTGGGGCTCAGTCTTCATTGCTGTGAACAGGCTGCTCATTACAGTGACTTCTCTTATTGCAGAGCATGGGCTGTAGGGCTCGAGGGCTTCAGTGGTTGAGGCTTCTGGGCTCTAGAGCACGGCCTCAATAGTTGTGGCACATGGGCTGCTTGGCAGCATGTGGGATCTTCCCAGATCAGGGATCAAATCCATGTTGCCTGCTTTGGCAGATGGATTCTTTACCACTGACCCACCAGGGAAGACCTCCAACAGTTTGGGGGGGGTGGGTTCCAAGACTTACCAAAGTTGTTTCAGCCCAGTTTCAAACCAGGGACCTTTTGCATGTTAGGTGAGCATGATGAGGGCTTCCCTGGTGGCTCAGATGGTAAAGAATCTGCCTGCGATGCAGGAGACCCAGGTTTGATCCCTGGGTCAGGAAGATCCCCTGGAGAAGGGAATGCCTACCCATTCCAGTATTCTTGCCTGAAGAATTCTGTGGACAAAGGTAGGCTACAGTCCATAGGGTCACAAAGAGTCAAACACGACTGAGCAACTAACATATATGGGCATATTTTCACAATCGATTTTACTTTCAAATAAAATTTATGATATAACTCACTATGACAAAGATATGTGACATCCCTAACTGAGGTCCACTGAACCACTAAAAATAACTACTAAAAATAACCTAACAAAAGAAAAAAGGTAACCTATACCTACTTATAAAAATTTAATTTAATAAGTGGTTTTGATATGACCCAGCAATCCTCCTCCTAGGTTTATATACCCAAGAGCCATTCACACATAGATCTGCCAAAAAGGCATATACAAGGATGTTCTAAGCAGCTTTATTCATAACAACTCCAAACTGGAAACAACCCACATGTCCAGAGAATGGATAAGTAAACTGTGCTATATCCAGTCTCTCTCCTGCTCCCCCTGACCCCTCAGCCAATATGAGAAAACAGCCATCTGCAGCCCTGAAGACAGTAACAGTCCACATTGGAATCCACATGGGAAACAGCCAGGCTGGCACCCTGATCTCTGACTTCTGGCCTCCAGAACTCAGCCCTGTTTTGTGAATATGACGCACAGGAGCCCAAGACCAAATGCTGAGGCGGCAGAATGGTACAGCTAGAAAGGAACAAGAGTTGGTCTCTAAGCTCTTCCTTCTGAGGAGAGGGTGGCTGGAACAGATGAGATCTTATAACTTGCAGGCCTATCAGCTGGGCCCCCTCTGACCTGATGCCCAAGGTGAATGGATTCCTATGTGCTCTTCCCCACTTAGGGTCTCTGCTCCCTGTACCAGCAGTGAATTCCCTCTAGCCTTCCCTTGGAAGCCTTCCCCAAGGCCAAAAAAGAACAGAGGTAACCTCAGCACTTTCTACATTTTCTTTAGTTAAAATACCTATGATCCTGTATGATAACCATTTATCCCTTAATCATTGCTCTTATGTATACTATAAACACACTAAAGAAAATAAATGTTTCTTACAAAAAGAAAAAGATTGTGCTATATCCATATAATGGGATATAATTCAGCAAGAAAGGCTACAAACCATTCCCAACAACACAGATGAATTTCACAGACATTATGCTGAACAACAGACACAAAAGAGTGTGTATTGTATGATTTGACTGTATAACATTCAAGGACAGGTGTCCAGAATGGTTTCTCCAGGTGGAGAACCAAAGGTTGACTGGAAGAAGGACAAGGAACTTTCCAGATGCTTGTCCTAGACACATGCTATGTCTTGATCTGAGTGGTGGTGACAAAGGTGTACACATATTTAAACATGGAGCAGCACACTTCAGATTGGTACATTTTATGCTCTTCACTGTTTGTATGTTATATCTCAATAAAAAAGAAAAGTAGATTTTACATCCATTTAGTGCCTAGGAAAATTCCCCTAGTGACCTAAGTTTCCCTTACGTTAAAAAAAGAGAAGTTGTACCAGGCAAGGCCAGGACCCCCTGGGAGAGAAGCAGAGATTGAACATCATGTCAGGGTCAGCTGGGAAAGCCACTGGGCAAAATCAACAAATGCTTCCTCTTTGGATCTGGCCCCTCCTGAAGTCTCAACAAGGGACTCAGTCCACCCTTTCTGCTTTCCACTTTCACATTTTCCTCTCTGCAGCTTGTGACAGAATGAATTGTATCTCCAAAATTCATACATCGTAACCCTTGTTCCCCAATATGAATGGATTTGGAGATAGTCTTTAAAGAGACAGTCAAGGTTAAATGAGGTTACTGAGGTAGGCTTTGATTTAACTTGACTGGTGTTCTCCCTCCCCTCTCTCCCCAACTGCACTGAGAGGCAATCTTAATCCCCTGACCTGGGATTGAACCCGTGCCCCCTGCACTGGAAGTGAGGAGGCTTAACCACTGGACCACCAGGGAAGTCCCCTAACTGATGTTCTTATAAGAGGAAATTAGGACACAGATACACAAGACAGAGCGCATGAAGACTCAGGGAGAAGACGGCCAGTGTAAGCCAAGGAGAGAGAGAGACCTTAGAAGAAATTAACCTTGCCAACACCTTGATCTCAGCCATCTAGTCTACAGACTGTAAAAAAATGAAATTTCTGTTACTTAAGGTACCAAATCAGTGGTGCTTTGTTCTGGCACCCAAGCAAACAACTAGACATTCTTCCCCTGGTTGAGACAACTCACATTCCTCCTCTTAACTTCCTGCTGGCTATGGTGGCTTCACCTCAGCAGCCTTAACTGTATTCCTAACCTGTGTCCAGACCTCAGTGCCAGAGGGTGCTTGGCATTCTGGACCCAGGACACACTCCAAGGACACACCATGGTCGACAAACCCTGGAAGCCCAAGCCCCAATTTCTGAGAGAGGAAGAAAGAAAATGTAGAGAGAGGGATGGAGACTAACAGCTCACAGTAACTCATGCAACATCTCAGTCTTCTTAGCTTCAAGCTTTTCCCCAAAGGAAGTGACTGCTTTGTCCAATTTGGACATTTTTTCTTTAAATAGAGAAGTGGGAGACGGAGCAGATGAGGTCCAGAGCATCAAGGAGCTGTGTTTCTAAAATCTTTTAATGTTTAAAATTTTATTGTATTTAAGTCTCAAAAAGCCATGTGGCTTTTTAATTTATTTTGGTTGTTTGTTTTGTTTTATGTCAGCATTGTTAAAACCATGAGAGACAAATGTGTACTTCCAGGAAAATAGGGTAGATACAATCTATTCCTTTTGTTAATACAACTAGAAAGCCTGGATGTCTCATATAAAAACCATGAAAGATGGAAAGAAGAGGATGGATCAGCTCAAGACCTGGGGATATAAAGAATGATACAGTGGTGAGTTCCTGGGTTTTTTTTTTTTTTTTTTTTTTTTTTTTTTGCTTCATATATCCCAGACGTGAGCTGAACAAGCAGGCAACTGGGACATACCAAGGGGCACAGATAAGAGAAAGTCCCAAGTGAAGGCAGTCTTCTCCATGCCCTCTCTATTATCCCTCTATGCCTTTTCCATGCCCTCTCTATAACCTCTGTATGCCCTCTGTAATCGCTCATGTCCTCTCTATCTTCTCTGACCCCTCTATACCCTTTCTACGACCTCTCTATGCCCTTTCATGCCCTCTCTATGATCTCTCATGCCCTCTCTAGGTCCTGTATATGTCCTCTCTATCTTCTATGACCTCTCTATGCCCCTTCTACGGCCTCTCTATGCCTTTTCATGCGCTCTCTATGATCTCTCTTGCCCTCTCTATGGCCTCTATATGTCCTCTCTATCTTCTACAACCTCTCTATGCCCACTCCATGCCCTCTCTACGCCCTCTCTGGCCAACAAAACTAGGACAGAACCTCTTGGAATGGCAAGTTATTTTAGATAATAGCTGTTCTACTCCAGTCAAACACCACAGAAAAAAACTGTGGCCCTCCTCATGCCAGAAAAAGCCACGTAAGGAACCTAGACTTTCATCTTTACAGTCTTTAAAGAGGTACCCCTCCCCTATGTACTCCTCCATCCTGCATGGGGGTGATGTCAGAGAAACTGAGTCTGGAGCAGGGACTTCACCCCACTGGTGGTAGTAACACCTCAACAAGAGTAGAACACACACTTACACATGTGCCTACAGAACAGGTATAATGGACCATATTGGAGCCATGGTGGAATTAAATTAGAAACCATCAACACAAAATTTCTTCCCTGTGGCTCAGCTGGTAAAGAATCCGCCTGAAAATCTCCAAACACTTGGAAATTAAATAGTGGATTACTATGTTTTCTCAGGGGATTGGCCTTTTAACGATTATATAATCCCTTTTGTCTGTCTCTGGTAATTTTCCTTGCTTTGAAATCTCCTTTATCTGATATTAATATAACCACTCCTACTTTCCTTTGAGTAATGTTTGCATGATATATCTTTTTTCCATCTTTCTGCTTCCAACCTACTTATATGGTTACCTCTGAAGTGGATTTCTTATAGATAGCGTATATTTGGATCATATTTTTCAGTTTACTCTGCCAATCTCTGTCTTTTAATTGGTGTATTTAGACCATTACAAGCACTGAATATTTTTCACATATGACTGGGAAGAGGGCAAGAATGTCCACACCCACTACTCTAATTCAACATAGTGCTATGAGTTCTAGCTGGCAGTAGGCAAGATTTTTAAGGAAATAAAAGACAAACACATCAGAAAGGGAGAAACAAAACTGTCCCATTTTGTAGATGGTATGATTTTCTACACAGAAAATCTCAAGTACATACCTCAAAGCCCCTAGAATTAGTGATCTAGGTAGATCACAGGATATAAAATAAGCATACAGAAACCAATTGACACTGAAGTTAAAAATATGCTACCATTGATACTTGCTTAAAAAATGAAATGCTTGAGTGTAAATCTAGCAAACTGAGAGCTGTATGCTGAAAACATAATGCTGATGAGAGACATCTTATGGGTAAGAAGACTCAAATAGCAAAGATATCAATTCTTCCCAAATTGATATACAGGTTTAATACAATTGATATTAAAATCCCAGCAAGAGTTTTTGTAGGTACAGCCAAAATATTATTCCAAAATGTATATGAAGTAGGATAGTTTTAAAAAATTTAAGAAGAGTAAAGTGAAAAAAATGTCTGTCTATATGATTCTAAGACTTATTATGAAATATATAGTACTACATAATAAGTAATCAAAACTGGATTGTGTTGGCAGAGGAAAAGATACATACATCAATGGGATAGAATAGAGAACCCAGAAATAGACTTACAGAAATATGCTCAGCTGACTTTTGACGATGATGCAAAAACAATTCAGTGGAATAAAGGTAGCCATCTTTAACAAATGTGCTAAAGCACATCCATCCATAGGCAAAAAAAAAAAAAAAAATTGTATCTAAACCTTGGCCTCGCACCTTATACAAAGAATAACTCAAAATTGACCACAGACTCAAATGTAAAAATATAAAACTTTTAGGAAAAAAATAAGAGAAAATATTTGCAATTTAGAGCTAGGCAAAGATTTCTTAGATGACATCAAAAGCACAATCTATAAAAGAAAAATGGATGAATTTGGACTTTGTCAAAATTTAAAACTTTTGCATTACAAAAGACTATGTTAAGAGAATGAAAAGACAAGACACAGACAGTGAGAAAATATTTGAAAATCATATATCCAACCAAGGACTAGTATCTAGAATATATAAAGTACTCTCAAAATTCAACAGTTTTAAAAAAATTGATTAGAAAATGAGCAAAAGACATGAAGAGATATTTCACAAAGAGATATAAAAATGACAGATAAGCACATAAGAAGATGTTCCACATCTTTAGCCACTGGGCAAATAAAAATTAAAACCACCATGAGATATCACATCTATCAGGATACCAAGGATGCAGATATATTGATGAGAATACTGTTGGGAATATAAAACAGTACAGCCATTTTGAAAAACAGTTTGTCAGTTTCTTTAAAAAAATAAACCTGTAGCTACCATATGACTCAGCAACTGCACTCCTGGGCATTTGTCCCAGAGAAATGAAACTTATGTTCACATAAAAAACCTGGCCACAAACTTTTATAGCAGCTTTATTCATAATAGCCACAAACTGGAAACAACCTAGATGTCCCTTAGTGAGCAAATTGTTGAACCAACTCTGGTACCTTCTTGCCATGGACTACTTCTCAGTAATAAAAAAAGAACTAACCTTAATATACACAGCAACCTAGATGAATCATTAAATAATTAAGCTGAGTGAAAAAAAGACAATCCTATATTTCATATATATATAACATTGGGGCTTCCTAAGTGGCGCTAGTGGTAAAGAACTTGCCTGCCAACCCAGGAGACATAGAGTTGTGGGTTTGATCCTTGGGTCAGGAGGATCTCCTGGTAGAGGGCGTGGCAACCCATTCCAACATGGACAGAGGAGCCTGGTAGGCTACAGTCCATGGAGTCGCAAAGATTCAGACATGACTGAAGCGACTTAGCATGCACTCATATATAACATAACTGAAATGACAAAAGTGTAGAATGGAAAACAGAGTAATGGTTTGCAATGGCTCAGGAGGGAGGGTAGTGAATTCAGATATGAAACATCAACCCAAGGGATTCTTGTGATGATGGAACTACTTTATACCTTGGCTGTGCCAATATCAATGTCCTGGTTGTGATACTCTTACTATAGTTTCATAGAGTGTTACCACTGGGGGAAACTGGGTGCAAGGTACACTGGATCTCTCTGTATTGTTTCTTTCTCTCTTTTCTTTTTGGCCACACTGTGCTAGGGGATGGGGAGGCATGTGGGATTGGTCTTAGTTTCCTGACCAGGGATCAATCCTTGCACTGGGAGCCTGGAGTCTTAATCACTAGACCACCAGGGAAGGCCCTCTACATGTGATTCTACAGTTAATGCAAAACAAAAAAATTTAATTTAAAAAAATGAGAAAGAAAAAAGTCAGTACAAGGAAAATAATTCTCAATATAGACTCTGGTTCAGCTTACTATTTATGATCCTGCTGTATTTTATGACCATGGCCTTTCTAAGAGTTTAGTTTGTACTGATTCAATATGGAAAGGAAAGGGATAAAACATCAACATAAGGAATAAGACATCAGCAGAGGGAATCTGTTTGGCTAATGTAAACTTGCTGCTCACCAGCAGCTGACCCTTCAATGAGAAATGGAGTGTAACTCTTGGTGGTACTCAAAGTCTATCCAGATGAGGTCCTCCCAGCTGTGTTGGCTTCTTTTTGTAAACATTCAGTGAAGGAGAAGCTGACAAGGGTCCTGTCTTTGTGAGCCCTGTGCTTCTGATTCCCAGAAAGAAGGGGAGTGTGGCATGAACAGATTTCAAGATTTGAAAAGACTGTCCTTTAGTCAAACATCAGGTCCACCTTTGCTTCTTTTCTTATTTCGTCTTTGCTTCTTTAAACGATGGAAGAAGATCATCTTTGATTTCTGCCTAGCTTCATGGCACTATCAGTCCACAGATGGGGTGGAGATGAGCACACATGCAGAATGGCTCCTTCTTTCTGCCCAGAGGTGGAGGAAGTGCAGCCCACCTAGCCTGGGGCATCAGAGGGACATGACACTGGGAAGGATACAGGGGGTGACTGGCAAGTGACAGTCCACAGCCCCTGCTTCTGTGATGCTGGTTCCAATTATGGAGATGCTCCCTTCTCACTCTGCAAGGCTGGGCATGACCTCCCTTTTTCCCGTTCCTACCTTTCACACTGCCAAGAGGGAAGAAGGTGGACCAGAAAGTGAAAGTGTTAGTTGTTCAGTCGTGTCCAACTCTTTTGTGACCCCATGGACTATAGCCCACCAGGCTCCTCTGCTCTTGGGGATTCTCCAGGCAAGCATACTGGAGTGGATTGCCATTCCTTTCTCCAAAATGGCAGAGATTCTGCTATCAATACCCAGCATCTGACCCCTGACCTCTAGCTTCAGTGCAGGATCCCTGAAAGCAGGCATGGATAAGTCACACATAATGCCTCTTACATGTTTCCCCAAACTGCATGCCCCAGAAATGGAGGAGGGGAAATACAAACCCCTAGGGGATCCTAGGCTGCAGCCTGAGACAATCCACCACACACTAAAAATTTTCTTGAGGTTTCATGTTTGCATAAAACTCCATACATACCATACCTGTTTTTATCATTGTAAAAAAATGATGTGTTGAATTACTCACCATCCAACAACCTGAACTTTCAGAGACATGGTCATACTCAACTCTCAGCTTTGGATGTAGATGTCGTGTTGTGCTGGAGCTGAGGGTCTGCACTCAGGAACCAGACTGCCTGGAGGCAAGTCCAGCCTCCGCCTCTGGCAAACCAGATGACCTTGGGCAAGTCCCTCATCTTTCTGTGTCTCAGTTCCCTTATTTATATTATGGGAATTATAGCAATACCTACTTCACGGCTTGTTGAGAAAATTAAGAGTTAATATGCATTGGGACCTCCCTGGGTGTCTAGTGGTTAAGTCTCCATGCTTCCAATGCAGAGGGCATGAGTTCATTCCATCCCTGGCTGGGGAACGAAGATCTCACACTCCACATGGCAAAAAAAAAAAAAAAAAGAGAGAAAAAATTAATAAGCTAATTAAAACATCTAGAAAGAAAAGAGTCAATGTGCATCAAACACTTGGGGGGTGTGTGTGTGTGTGCTGGTTGCTCAGTTGTGTTTGCAACCCCATGGAACTAGCCTGCCAGGCTCCTCTGTCCATGGAATTCTCCAGGCAAGAATACTGGAGTGGGTTGCCATTCCCTTCTCCAGGGGATCTTCCCAGCCCAGGGATCAAACTCAAGTCTCCTGTATTGCAGGCAGATTCTTAAGCATCTGAGCCACCACGGAAGCTTGGTACACATGCTCAATAAACATTAGATGGTTATCCTTACGAGTTACTCTCTGGCATTTCACATCAGCTCACAGATCCCACTTAAAAAGCAGTTTATAGCACAGCAGAGATAAAAGGTAAAAAACTACAAGGTAAAAACTTGCAAGGTAAAAAATCTGAAAAATTATTCCTACTTCAGGATAGTGAATTTAGACACAAAGCAATATGTTTTCATGGTGTTGGCAGGGACGTCTGGGCATAGACTGGTCCTATGGTCACTTTAAAGTGAGGGTTCTGAATCCATTCAGTAATCAAACCTGCCTCCCTCTTTTCACCGAGCTGCCCAAGGCTCTGTGCTCCGTGAAACACTGAATAGTATAAATGAGACCAGTCAGAGCTCTGGCCCTGCAGTTCTGCGTGTCAACACGCGGCATACTCCCCTTTCTAATAAATGGGTGAATTCTACATTTCAACAACGGTGACACTATCCATGTCCTCCACGGCGGCTACTTAGTTGGCTGTGCTCAGGAAGTCTGGAAGGCTGTGGAGAACGTTAACAGGCCTCAAGTGAGGCCTTTAGAGGCAGCTCCTAGTCAGATGTGGGGCAGTGAGAAGCTTCTGAAGCTGGCCCAAGCTAAACACAGGATTTGTCACACGCATGGCAACGACATAAAACTGGTGTGTGACGGTGCCCCTGGTTTTCCTGAAATGCGAGACTCCAGTCCAACCCTGCGTCCTGGGGGCGGTTGCTCTGGCTGGTTACCTTTTCATCAAAGATCCTTAGAAGCCAGAATCCTTTGTGCTGCGCGAGGAACCAGCTGTTTTCTGTTTCCACCGAGGGCGGGACAGGAGGAAATAAAATGGATCAAACAGTACAGACAGGATTTAGCTTAGACACAAGAGAAAACATCCTGACTGGGGAGAACCCCTGAACAGTCAGGGAGAGTTATAAGGGAAGCATAGCGTCCTCTTCTCTGAATATCCTTTTTAAAAAACCGCAACGTGGACTGGGGGGGAGAAGACACTCTCTGAATCAGTGACCAGCAGCCAACGTTCCTAAAAGCGGAGGATAATTTTTTAGCAGCTCCTCATTTTCTGAAATATTGATGGAGAATGAAAGGCCCTCTGGACTAAATGGTACACAAAACACTCCCGTGATTGCGGTTGATGCCCTTCTATCTTACCACCAGGCGCCTCTGTCCTTGAGATTCTCCAGGCAAGAATACTGGAGTGGGTTGCCATTCCCTTCTCCAGGGGAATCTTCCTGACCTGGGGAATCAAACCAGGGTCTTCTGCATTGCAGGCAGATTTTTTTTTTAACCATCTGAGCTACCAGGAACCATGCTGTGGATTCCTAGTGTGAGAACTAGAAGATGGTCAAGATTCCCTCCACACTTAATCATTCTCCGATCCTGGGATGCCTTTATGTCCCCAAAAGTCACACACTCTGTCTTCAAGAGAAGCTCAGAGAGTCCTCAAGGTGAGGCATCATGACATGGTTAAGCTTGTAATGAAGTCACTGAGGGATATAAGCATTGAAACACCAGGCGGTTTGAACAGTTACTAGGAACATAAACAGAGCATATATAATTTCGAAACAATAGCTAAAATTTATGGAGAATTTCTCTCATTCGATCATCACAACAATGCTTCAATATCCCCATTCTAGGAAGCCATGTGCAGAAACCGTTTCGGCACTTGGGATCTTACTTACACCAAGAACCTAGGAATCCTCACACCTCCCAGCTGGTAAGGGGAGCAAATGCAACCCCTGGGGCTGTGTTTTTTTTCTTGAATCACCCCTCCCTTGGTTCTCTTGTGGCTTGTCTCTTGCACTGAGCTTGTGGCGTGAGCCAGTTTAACAGTCATGACTGGGAGGTACCAAAGGAGCCCCAGGGATGAGAGGAAGGAGGGAGAGGCTTAGATCAGCTCAGTTCTGAAAACTGGGAGAGAAGGCAGTTGAAAGAGTAAGATCCCAAGGGCCAAAACTCTTGCTGCCTCTCCGGTTCCCACACCCACCCCGGACCACCACCCTCTTGCTGATTCAGGAAAAAACCTTTCCGTTTTTGTCAACACAGTGCTCTAGGTAGTGGGACCGGAACTGGCAGTGAGCATGAAATCTTTTCGCTCTACCTACCTGACACAGAGCTGGTTTTCTTTTAAAACATCTCAAAACCACTTATACCTCAGACATAACATTTATCATAGCAGAACCACGCAACTGGTAAATTAAAATGACAATAGCAAAGGCGTGACCAGCTGATCACACACGAACCTGCTGAACCACCCACCACTTCCTTCGGACTTGGTGCAACCCTTGATAATACTACGAAGCATTCTTCTAAATGCACCCCTTTTGCTACCTGGCCAATTCATTATAGAGGTAGAAGTAAACACCTGTGAAAAGAGAAGAGGGTGCTGGAGAGGGCCCCAGGGGTCTTGGTCTCAAGCTGGGAGTACTGGGTGCTACTCCCAACCCAGGCTGGGAAGGGAGTGGAGCCTCTGAGTGGAGCCTTCACTCCTGGCTCGCAAACCAGCCAGAGGGAGAATGTCTGGGATGCCACTCCAGGGGTCTATCCCAGCTTTTCAGACACGGTGTCCACTTTTTCAATTAAAGCACCTTCAGCCCCAGTGAGACCACACTTCAGCCACCTTTTCCCTCCCCAGCTCAAGGAAGAAAAAAGAAGTCTGAAGAACCAAAGAAAGCCTACCCACAGGAAATATCTGCATATCAAAAGCACTTGAAATTGGTTTGCAGAATGAGTTTGCAGAAGTAACTGAGAAGTAATTCTAGACATTGAAGAGGAAATGTTTCTGAAGAATGAAGACTCTAGAGGGAGAGGATGCAGAAGACAAAAAAGGGGCTTGGTCACAGGACCTTTGGTCACAGCAGATGGGACAGGAGTCTCTCTTTAACTGACCTGGATGTTAATACCATTTCTTAGGGGGACAAAGCAGGACCGTTGTGCTCATTGTTTGCCTTTTAACTATTTCCCCTCAAGGAAAGAAGTTCATAAAGCAATTGTGAGTAGGTTTGAGTTTTTGTCTCTTTTGAAGTGGCCAGTGAGCTATACTTGCTCCATGTAGGGATTTAATTCCAAGTTCACCTTCTCAGATGAAATCTACAATGAAATCTACAATTTTTCTACAATGTAGAAAAATCTACAGCTTTTCAGGAAAAGAAACATTTTTCACCCTGAGGATATGTTTAAAGAGATCTGCAGAAAAAGATGATGTGAGAAGAGAAGAGCTGCCATGACTCTGACAAAATCCTAAAAATGAGGGGGATAAAGAGAGACTTGAGAAAGAAAGAGGTGCAAGAACCCACAAAAAGGCCAAGAAAGATCATGAAGGAAGAAGGAAAATGAACAAAATCTTGGAGAATGCCCGAACATCAGGACCCACCATCTGTTTATTCCATCTTTTATCTCTCCCACGTGGCAAGGCTGAATCTAAGAGAATTCAGGTAATAAAATGGTCAAACACTCTTGCTTCACTACACATCATCATCATCATTGTCTTCTATATTCAAGTGCCAACTTGCTAATATGGGCCACACTTTCTGCCATGATAACATTGAGAGATGAGAAAAGGAAAAATCCCCAGAGAAATGACAGGAGATGCTGCTGGGCTAGTTCTTGCCTGACTCTGTTGAAAGTCAGTGATGGTGAAACTGAGTCTCCCTAAAAACGAGCTCCCTTGCTGAGTTCATGACTAACCACTTTATTAAAAACTGTAGTTTCCATTCTTGTCTTGCCCCTGTTCCCCTCAGGATTGCAGAGTCCACACACACACAAAAAAAAGACGGGGGTTGGGGGTTGGTGGTGGTGGTATAAAACTGAACAGGACCCTGTGGGGCCCTCCCAGGTACAAAAGACCCTCCATGTCCCCTTGTTTTGTTTTTGTGTTGTTTGGGGGTTTTTTTTGTAGAAAAAGGTTATAATCTTCTATGCCCTCCTTGAGTTCCAAAGAGCAGACTTAAGCAGTTACTATTTAGGGAAGTGAGAGAATGAAGAAACAAGGAAAAGCAGTCAAGCAAGAAAAGTAATGACAGTTTAACCAATGGCTCAGCGATAAAACAAGAGCCTTAGTTCTTCCTCAATAAATGTACATAACAATCTGATGCATATCTCTGAGTTATTCTGAACAAACTAAGATCCCCGCCTCCAACCCAGGTGGAAAATGGTTGCTATTACCTGCTGCCCACAAGCATATATAGACCCCAGACTGGCTGGAACCAAAAGCTTGATGATTAAGATTTCCAAGATATCATGCTGTTACCTTACAACCAACCAATCAGAAGAAAAAGTCCAAGAGCTGTAACCCTCACCCAAAGCATTGCCTTTAAAAACCCTTCCCTGAAATCCATTAGGGAGTTTGGGCCTTTTGAGCATGAGCTGCCCATTCCCCTTGTTTGGCACCCTGCAATAAATGCTATACTTTCCTTCACCACCGCCCAGTGTCAGTAGATTGGCTTTGCTGCTCAGCAGGCAAGCTGACCCAAGTTTGGCTCAGTAACAGTTTAATGGAGAACTACCTAGAGTTTAGGGAGAGACTCAAAGATAGCTCCAAATCTCAAGAGAAAAACACCTTTTGTTTACCATCTCTGTGACTTGTAAGTTTCTATTTTGAAGCACTGGATTTTCAGATAAGTAAAATGTTACTTGCAAAAGTAGTCTGACCATCCATCAAGCAACTTTCGTGGGTTCAGTAGGAGTTCATTAAGAGACGAAAGCCAGTAAAGGGGGTCTTGGCATGGTCTGGGGACTCCAAGAATGTAAAAAGATCTATATTCTAAGTAATGCTTGGCTCCTGAGTGAAAGAAGGAACAGTCTGAGGGTTCTGGGGAAAAGAGGGAACACTGACAGACAATAAACCTGAGTTTCTGACGTTTACACAGGAGGCTTTTACATCCTTCATGTATACAAAGATTCTGAAGAAAGATGTTGAGTTTTCCACTGTTAATTTCTTACCCTATCTATAATAAATAATTAATGAGAAAGAAAACCTGCATAAGCAAAATTTCTTTTAAATTAGCCCATTAAAGAGAGAACTGTACATTTAATTGCTGCACACTAACAAAATAATATACATT
The DNA here is from genome assembly GCF_910594005.1 of Cervus elaphus. Taxonomy (NCBI): domain Eukaryota; kingdom Metazoa; phylum Chordata; class Mammalia; order Artiodactyla; family Cervidae; genus Cervus; species Cervus elaphus. The sequence continues at coordinate 32,488,944 of NC_057840.1, forward strand.
AAAGGGAAAGATAAGAAAAAATCCTCCAAAAAAAGGAGGGAGAGGGAAAGATTCTAGATAAAGAGCCGTGTTTCCTACCAAAAGAAGTGTGCAAACAAAATAGACTGGGCAAAAGACACTAAAGGAAAAGAGAAGGAAGCTAAACAATGACTTTATTGATTTAAGACATGTGGATTTCATTAGAAAAGCTGAATGCATAAAAATGGGTTGTGATATCTGAACCCAGACAAGGAGCAAAATTAGGTCACAGAGCTCCTCGGACAAAAGGAATGATGAATCTTTATTAGGTAATTGGACTCAGAGGTAGGAGGAAAAAAATAACTCTTTTCCTCCCTAACCCCGCTTTGGATAGTTTTTAAGCTTTCAAAGGTAAATCTACATGTTGAACTAAAACAGCAAATCCCACAGCCCCACTTTCTGATACAGCATCTGCACTGCCAAGGAATCCCTGAGCCAGAAACTGGAGATTCCTGGGGAAAAACACTCATGCTGATATGGAAATAAATAATGTAGAGATCAAAGTAACACTTGTAAGATGCCCCAGTGGCCCCAATGCAAAGCTTCAGCTGAATTTGAAAGTAATAAAGTAGCAATAATAATATTTTTTCACTTGGATAGACATTTTCCTCTGAAGAGCTCATAACCCATGGTAGCTTGTATAAAGTTGATATGGTATTCATATGGGAGCCTCATTGTAATAATAATGGAGAAGAAGCAACAAACACCAAATGGTTTAAATAAGAAATTGTGTACTTCAATAAATATTTACATAGAGAGTACAATGGGAATCTTTTTTTTTTTTTTATAAACCTCTTAATTTAGTTTTGACCCTTTGACTTGGCAGGCCAAGCCAAGGCAAAAGTTTTAATTATGAGAAATTGTCTTTTAAACTCTTATAACTTTCTTTCTGTTCTCTTCCTTCTGTACATTCTTTTTACTAATGTCTCACTTTTATCTTGTGACCTTGCTGCCTCTTCCTGCTTCCCACCAAGAAGCAGGATTCCATAAGTTGGCCTTCCCTGGAACCCTTGTATATCTGATCTCTCCAGGATCTTGTTCCCTTGGGACCAGCCGCAAGGAAGGGCTCCTCCCATCAACCCACACAGGAAGGAGCTATTGGCCAAGTGTCTGATCCCTATCACATAATGTGCTGTGCTATCCTGTGCTGGGTTACTTCAGCATGTACAATTCTTAGCCAACCCACGGACTGTAGCTGACCAGGCTCCTCTTTCCATGGAATTCTCCAGGAAAGAATATTCGAGTTGGTAGTCATTCCCTTCTCCCATGGATCTTTCCAACCCAGAGCTCAAAGCCAGGTCTCCTGTATTGCAGGTAGATTTTTTACCATCTGAGCCACCAGAGGATCAGAAAATACTTACACTTAAATAATTGTCTTAGATGCATTTCAATATACAATGTTATAAGTTGAACTAAATAACTATGGATGAATTTATTGTCTGAAAAAAATTTAATATCCTCTTATATTCTAGAGGAGTAAATGGGTGTTTAGAGCACCTGATCCTGCCAAATTCTTTGAAACAACACCTACAAATTCAGCATGTAACCAGCCTGTTCCCAAGGATTCAAGACTTACTGAGACAAGTGTAACTTGCATTGCGAGGCTGCTGTGTGGTGTGAGGAGGGACACAGACCCCTGGAGCTGGAAGGATTCCTCCCTGTGTAGGGACCTGAGGGCAGACGCACAGAATAGTGCCTTTGACTGTGTTCCGAAGAAGGGTCAGATTTCAGTAGGTGGGTTGGGAAGGATAAAGGCACACAAAAAAGTTTGAGCAAAGCTAAGAAGAGTCCTAACAGGAGCTTGTTCCTCAGACAGCCCTCAGGGTTGTATCAGCGCTATAGGCCTGGATGGTGTAGGCAAGGAATGGGGAGTCCCAGCATCAGGTCATGCCCACCCCCACCCCCCCACCCCTCACAGCCTCCCTGCTGGCTAGCGTGGTCCAGGCTGTCACCCAAAGGATTCCTGAGAGAGGACTGGGAAAAGAAAGGCCTGGAAAAGCATGTTGGGATGCCCATGTGACAGAGCCCAGATGCCAAGCCAAAGAGTTTGGACTTAATTCCAGGGATATTAGGGAGCCTCAGAAGCACAGTAAATAAACTTATCAGACTCACCTGTGTAAATGTGTGTGACTGTGTGGGGATACATCTGTGCCTAGGTATGAGTGTGAACATGTGTATATATGTGGGTCTCTGTGTGTGTCTGTGGATGTGCATGGGTGTGTGTGAATATGTCTACCTGTGTCTGTGTGTGTGTGTGCATATGCCTAGATGTGTGGGCGTGTGTAAGTGCAATATGTCTGGATGTAGGTGTAAATGTGTGAGTATAAATGTTGTGTGGATATGTGTAGGAGTGTGTGAAGGGGGTCGGGGAGAACTGTGACCCTGATGGGCTGCTCAGAGTGGAGGGAGTGCTGAGCTTCACGCAGGAGGCACTTGCTGGGCTCTGATATGAACCGATCACTCCCCCTGATGCTGGACAGAGCCCAGCTTTGGGAATGAGGGCTGCCAGCCCCAGGGGCCTCTGCTGCCTTGGTCAGGAGCTAAGCCCTGGCACGATCCTCTGTGACGTCACCAGACCATCAGTGAGGGATGGTGGTCAGTAAAGGATCAGAGCCCTCCCGCTGCATGCTTCATCCCCTAGTGGAATGCATGTCTTCCCTTCCTCATCCTTTCTCTTCTTCATGCCCTATATTTTTTTTTATTTCATATGTGTGTGTGTGTGCACATATATAACTTTAAAAACATAGATTTCGAGGAAGAGATGTGTTGTAGAGTTTTATTTGGATCCTCTTCTTCAAGCTGTCGCTCATTAACAATGTGATCTTGAACAAATGACATCACTCATTCCTTCATTCTACAAATGTTTTCCTAATATATACCTGGCACTGTGCGTCTTTACTAAAGTGACTTTTACAAACAAAACAAGGGTGGGGCTTCTGTCTAGCAGGGGAGCTAGACGTTAAAAAAAAATCATACAAATCGGTAACTATACACTGAGAAAAATGTGGAATAAAACGTATAGAATGCTATGACAGGGTGTATTGGGGGCCTTATTTTCCTCCGGAGAAATAGAAGCATGCTTCCTAATGTTAATCGAAGGTATTGGCACTGAGCTGGTGGGGTTGCTGTGAAGATTAGACAGGTTTGTGCGTGTACCACAGTGCCAGATACAACAGTGCTTCTTATTATATTGGGTTGGCCAAAATGTTCGTTTGGGTTTTCTGTAGGATCTTACAGAAAAACCCAAACAAACTTTCTGACGAACCCAATATTATTGCGGTGGAGGCAGAACATTCAAGAAGTGTCCTCTTGGCTCAGGTTATAGACAGAGGGGGAAGGACATTGCCTGCCAGTGGCTTATCCCCTGAACAGAAGGAAGCCTGACCCCAGCAGGGCTGGCCAAGGTAGCTGAGCTGTGACACACACAGGGCCACAGAACCATCGCTCAAAAGGAGAGCCGATCCTGGGGAGAGCCTCAAGGGCAAACCATTTACGGGCCCCCAGTGCTGGGAAGGAGCTGTCATCACGCAGTCTCCTGGTTTCCAGGCCAGACCCTGCTCCAATCTCCCTTTCCCACCAATACGCAGCACCATCTTGAAGCACGGAGGTGAAATGCGTGTGACCAAATCTGATGTAGGCAAACTGTTCCAAATCAGAAGTATTTCTCAGGTCAGTCCTCAACTTCTGACCTGTTCAAAGAAATTGAACCCAACTTTCCCATCAGTAACCAACTAGTAACAAGTGGATACTCTGTATTCAAGAAATCACAAAGAGATTACTATTAAAGAGAGTCCTAGTAAGGTTTTGTTATTGTTGTCTTGATGTTTTTTAATTGTGGTAAAATATACATAACATAAAATTGAATATTTGAACCCATTTTTGGAGTACAGTTCAATGCCATTAAGTGCATTTACACTGTTGAGCAACCACGGCTACCCTCTGTCACGAGAACTCCTTTCACCTTGCAGAACTGATGCTTTGCCCCCATTAAACAACATCACTAACTCAATGAACATGAGTTTGAGCAAGCTCCAGGAGTTGGTGGTGGACAGGGAAGCCTGGCATCCTGCAGTCCCTGGGGTGATGTTGAAGCTGAAACTCCAATATTTTGGCCACCTGATGTGAAGAGCTGACTCATTTGAAAAGACCCTGATGTTGGGAAAGATTGAAGGCAGGAGGAGGGGACGCGTGACAGAGGATGAGATGGTTGGATGGCATCACCAACTCAATGGACATGTGTTTGGGTGGACTCCGGGAGTTGGTGATGGACAGGGAGGCCTGGTGTGCTGCGGTTCATGGGGTCGCAAAGAGTCGGACATGAATGAGTGACTGAACTGAACTGAACCTAGTTCTTAGCTCCCCTCCCCACCCCCATCTAATTTCTGCGTTTTGAACTTGATCCTCTAGGCACCTCATGTAACTGGAATCAGGCAGTATGTGTTTGGCTTACTTGACTTAACATAAGGTCTTCGTGATTTTTAGCAGCTTCCTCAGGTCTCTGAGCCTAGGAAACAGGTTAAATTGGGAGTACATCTGGCCAGAGAGGTATCACAGCCGAGTGTGATGAGAGTGGGCAACCGAGGCAGACTGCCTGGTGTGAAGCCTGGATCCAACATTACGAAGCTGTGTGATTTGAGGGTGAGTCATTTATACTCTGTGTCCCCTGGGTTTCCTTAAATATAAAATGGAAATAATGACAGTGCATATTCATGGGGCTATTGTGAGGATCAAACAAGCTAATGAATGTAAAGCACAGCAATGCCTGGCATAGAGTCTGCTCTTGACAAATGTTAATACAGCCTAAAATAAAGGACATACATGTACATATGTCTAAATGTAGAATTATAAAGTTTATATTCTCATGAAACATATAATTTGAACTAATTACTACAAAGCAAGTAAAAAAAAAAGTCTACCCTCGAAAAGAATGCTTTATATTCATTTGGATATTAAACATGAATTTTCTATTTGAGACACAGAGAAATTTGTTAAATATAGCAGCCCCCAGTCATAAGAAAAAAATGAGATCTAAAAGGATATTGGAAAGGTTTATAAAAGATATGCCCCAAACCACAACCTGACAGACACCACAACCAAAAGGGTGAACATTCAAGAAGTAGAAAGTAAAACTTAAAACACTAAGTGATGAAGCAAAATAACCCACTATTGCTAATGTTTAGAGGTTGAGTGAACTCTCAAAGGGAGGGGGAGAAAAACATTATTGTTGCATATATTTATGAAAGAAATTACCCCTTTATTGAGTGAAGAAGTGGCTGTTTATCTTTGAAAAGCTCATTTTATAGATTCTAAAAAACCAAAAGCTCTCTTTGAGTGTAGATATTGCAAATGGAATTTCTTAACTTTCTCAACCCAGTTTTTGTTTTCTCATCAGAGGTCATCCCTGTGGCTTGTGGCTTCAAGATGCAAACACACCTTCTAGAGTCTGGTCATCTGCTCTCCTAGGACTTTTGAAGGGGAGCCAAGCTGCCCCCTTGGTAGGATGGTGGCTTGCTGATATCATAACTGGTGAGGTTTGCATCATCTCCTCAAATGCTCACAGATTGGCTTTTCCTCCCCCATCCCTTTTATTCATTTGGCACGCAATGAACCTTGGGTAGACCAAAAAACCTACTGTGGTTTACTGTGGAAACATGGAGAGAACCATTTGAGTCAGGTCATGGGTTTAAACATGGGATAGCCAGAGGTCAGGTCCATCCCAGGTCTAAAATCAAGTGGCTCTTTACTTACAGCAGGACTATAAGGACAAAGAATTAAATTGCTTTGACCCTACAGTGCCTGTTTCAGAAATATGGCTTTCTTTTAGGAGACAATACTTAAAATTCTCTTAAGTTTTTGTTTGGTTCTTTTTTTCTGCTGTGCTGGTCCAGTTAGAGTCTTAGAGGGTTTTTCTGAAATGTTTCCTCAGGAAACACTTGGAATACACTCTGACAAGGAAGCCCATATTCCCACTGTTTATTGAGGTCTTCATTTGCACCTATCAAGTATCTCAGGCCTTTACACAAATACTTTATCTGCCAGTAAAGACTCAAGGCTTCAGACTCAGGGAAAGGAAAGTGGAACCAGTGGAAATTGGTGGAATCCCTGTAAAAGGGAAGACATTTAATTAATTTTATTTTTAAAAGCAGGTTTTCCTGGAAATAGAACTGCCATATGACCCAGCAATCCCACTTCTGGGCATACACACTGAGGAAACCAGATCTGAAAGAGACACGTGCACCCCAATGTTCATCGCAGCACTGTTTATAATAGCCAGGACATGGAAGCAACCTAGATGCCCATCAGCAGACGAATGGATAAGAAAGCTGTGGTACATATACACAATGGAATATTACTCAGCCATTAAAAAGAATTCATTTGAATCAGTTCTAATGAGATGGATGAAACTGGAGCCCATTATACAGAGTGAAGTAAGCCAGAAAGATAAAGAACATTACAGTATACTAATGCATATATATGGAATTTAGAAAGATGGTAACGATAACCCTATATGCAAGACAGAAAAAGAGACACAGATGTACAGAACAGACTTTTGGACTCTGTGGAAGAAGGCGAAGGAGGGATGATCTGAGAGAACAGCTTTGAAACATGTATATCATCAAGTGTGAAGCAGATCACCAGTCCAGTTTGGATGCATGAGACACGTGCTCGGGGCTGGTGCCCTGGGAAGACCCAGAGGGATGGGATGGGGAGGGAGGTGGGAGGGGGGTTCAGGATGGGGAAGACATGTAAATCCATGGCTGATTCATGTCAATGTATGGCAAAAACCACTACAATATTGTAAAGTAATTAGCCTCCAACTAATAAAAATAAGTGGAAAAAATAAATAAATAAAAGCAGGTTTTCAAGGACCCTAAAAAATTCCCCTAGAGTTGTTTCAATAGAAAGAAAACACAGTACGTGTCAGGGTATGAAAACAGGAAAGGGGTGTGAGAGTAGCCGCTGTTTGATCATCTCAATCAAGGGGAAATTTGTCTGAGGTAAACAGTTCTCAGAAATAGCAATCATTTCACGAACTTGATTTTTAAAATGGTTGTGGTATCCTCTCAGTCAGGCCTAGACTGAAAGTCCACACTGTTTAGAGGCATGAAAGCCAGTGTAAATCAACAGATCATCTTAGGACTGGAAAGAATTAACTTGGGACCCAACGTGGTGATGATTTTACTACTTAGAGATAATAAGGTCTAATTTGTGGAGATCAGAAAATAAAAACAAAACAGAATTAAATATCTGACAATACTAGCATGGAAATTGAGAGGTTTTATCGGTAAGACATCTGGACACACTTGGATTATTCAAAAGGATAAAATTTTAACATTAGAGTCGTTTAGAAATTCGTGACAAAATTTCTTGTAGAGCCACTGAAAGACTAGAAATAGAGGGGATAATTTCCAAACTAGTAAAGGGAAGGAAAGTAATACACAGAAGGAAACTTATCTCATAAACTAGTATAACCACTATATTGCTTACAGTAATTACTGAATTAAGCACTTAAGAAGTTAACTATGAGAAACACAGCACAATCCATCCAAAGAGAGTAGGGAAAAGGAAATAATAAAGATAAGAGCAGAAATTCATAAAACAGGAAAAATAAAAATAGAGTAGATCAAGATGCCAGAAACTGGATCTTTAAAAACACAAATAAAAACACTTCCAGCAAAACAGATCAAAGAAAAAGGTAGATGGTATTAAGACTAAAAAAAGAAAAGGACTAAACCAAGAATCTGCCTGCAGTGCAGGAGACCTGAATTCAATCCCTGAGTCAGGAAGATCCCCTGGAGAAGGGAATGGTTACCCTCTCCAGTATTCTTGCCTGGAGAATTCCATGGGCAGAGGAGCCTGGAGGGCTATAGTCCACGGTGTCTCAAAAAGTGGGACACAACTGAGCTACAAAAATTTTTCAAACCACTGATATAGTAGAGATTACACAGATAAAGGAGAATATTATAAACAAGTTTGTAAAAATAAACACTTGGGTGAAATGGACAAATTCCCAGAAAAATATAAATGACCAAAAATGAATGAAACGATAATGGAGAATCTGAATGGTTTGATAACTACAAGATTAAATCAGTAGTTTAAAATCTCCCCACAATAAAACTCCAAGCCTAGATGGTTTTACAGGTGAGTTCTCCCGAAATTCAAGAACAGATACTTTCAATCCTACCAAACTCTTTCAAAAAGCAGAAAAAGAGGAAATGCTACCTCAACTTACTTTATATGTTTAGCATAATTCTTTAAAAAAGAGAAAAAGCTGACACATGAAAACAGAGGCAAAAATTCTAATATATTAAAAAAAACAAAATGGTAAACTAAATCCAATATATTTTACAATATAATCAAGTAAGGTTTATTTTAGGAATGCAAGATTAGTTCAGATTCAGAAAATCTATCAATATATAATTGACATAACAGATTAAAGGAAGGAGGGTATGTGATCATAGATTACATAGATTTTTCCTAATAGATTCAGAAAAAGCATTCAGTGAAATTCACTATGCAGCAGACTAAGAATAAAAAAAGAATGTCCTTAATTCAAACAAAAGTACTCATAGAAAATTCCAGTAACTTTTTTTCTAATATTGAGGTATTAAAGACTAATTCCTTTGAAATCAAGAATAATTCAAGGACATCCATTCTCACTTCTCTTCAGTGTTGTTCTACCAGTTATAGTCATCCTAGATAATAAAAAAAAGAAAGATATAAAAATTGGAAAGTAAGAAACAAAATTATTACTATACATATATCATATGATTATCTACATAGAAAACAAACAAACAAAAATTTACAAATCATTAATATTTCAGCAAGGTTACTAGACATAATCCCAATCTGTGTTTTCTATACCAATGACAAACAGAGCTTTAAATTTTAAAAAGATACCATTTATAATATCAAGAATATATATATATAAATATCAATTAGTCATAAAAAATGCATGCAAATCTTTCTAAAAGCAAAGGTCTATACATGTGTATTAAAAAAGACAATTTAAAATATCTAAATAAGTGGAGGTACATTACTAACTTCATAGAGCAAAAGGCTCAGTTTTGCAAGGATATCAGCTCTCACAAAACTGATTTATAGATTTAATTAAACTGAAATCAAGATTCCCATATGATTTTTCTTGGAAGTTGACAAACTAATTCTAATATTTATATGAAAGGTCAAAGAGCTTATGGTAGTCAAGAAGATAAAGAAGGCAGGGGAATTTTCTCAACCTGACAGCAAGGCTCACTACAACACTATAGAAGTTAACATAGTGTGGTCAATCTTAATAGAATGGACAAACAGACCAATGAGATAATCTAACCAGCCCAGAGCCATGCATATGTAAAAATTTGGTATTTGTTGGAAGTGTCATTACAGAGGAAAGCCTGGACTCTTCTCATATAGGGTGGGACTATCAGCTAACTCTATAAAAAGTCATATTTTTTATCTCTACCTCATAACTTACTCAAAAATTAATTTCTGGGGGATCAAGGATTTAAGTGCGAAATGAAAAATTTTAAAACTTTTAAAAGACTATGCCTATTTTTAAGAAATATACACTGAAGTATTTATGGGGAAGGGATCATGATTTATTTATCCTGTCTTTAAATGTATCAGGAGAGGAAGAGAGGAAAAAAGTGAGGTGAGAGGGGAACGCGAAAGAAAATGGAGGCAAAAATGTTAACAATATGTGAATCTGGGTATAAAGTATACTACTGTCCTTTGCATATTTTTATCCTTTCATCTTATCTGTAAGCTTGAAACTACTTCAAAAATAAAGTTTTGTTTTTCCAAAACTCTTTTGGAAGAAAATATAGGAGAATATCTTTATCACCTGGCTTCGAGCCAAGTCATTCTTAAATGCAACTCAAAGTATGAAACTCATAAAGAAAATATTGACAAAATGAGTTAGATTAAAATAATTTCTGTTCATTGAAAGATACCATATAGAGAATGAAAACTACATGCCATCAACTGGGAGAAGACATTTGCCACATACAAACCTGAGAAAGGGATTAGGTTCATAAATATATAAAGAATTTATATGATGTAAGAGTATAGTTGTTTCTATATTCAAAACACATGTATATTTATGTATCTTTCTATGTGCTAAGCTCTATCAAAAATATTAACTGAATGGAAAAATAGGCAAAATATGAACACATAGAACACGTAATGGGGGGAAACTGAATAGTAACAAGCATTTGAAGGTGCTCAATTCATTGTACTCAAAAATGCAAATTAAAACCCTAATAAGACATAATTTCAGACCCCTATGATAGGCAAATTTTCAAAATCTTGCCAATATCAAGTGTTCATAAAGACATTTAGCAAGAGAATTCCTTACATGCTGCAGCACAGTAGAAACCAGAACATCGCCTATTAAAACTGACCCATCAGATCCGTTTCTACATACTCATGCATGGATGCATGCTAAGTCGCTTCAGCTGTGTCTGACTCTATGCGACCCTATGGACAGCAACCAACCAGGCTCCCCTATCCACGGGATTCTCCAGGCAAGAATACTGGAGTGAGTTGCCATTTCCTTCTCCGCTACATACTCATAGACACTAGCAAATTTCTTGCGCAAACACACCAGGAGATGAGTATACAATTATTTATAACAGCATTATTTGTAATAAATAGAAAGACTAAAAACAACATGAAATTTCCACCGACAGTGAAATGAATAAATAAAATGTAATATAGCCATTGAATGGACTACCAAATAGCTGCGGACAGCAGCATAAATCAGTCTCAGAATGTTTGGGGCTGGGATGGGGGGGATTAAGTCCCTGAAAAAATTATTCAAGCAGTCAGGAAAAGATGCAATTTCAAAAACAGAGGAGTAAGTCAGACAAAGAGAAGAAAGGGCATTGCAGTCATAGAGGCAAGGAACAGCGAGACCTATTTAGGAACTGCTGATGCATAATGCCTCCCTAGTTCAGACTTCTGGTATACTTGAATTCACCACTGAATACCTTTTTTTGAACCATGAAGACTTCTGTAAGTGAATTAATTGCTTGTTGGGAATTGTTGCAGAAAAGTGAAGTTGGAAAACCAATGAAAGAGATAATGCCATTAGAAAAGGAATAGAGACATTTACAATTAATTCCTCTCCAGGAAACCAGATGGGGGAAATTAAATCTTGTGGACATGGATGGACCCAGAGAATGTCATACAGATTGAAGTAGCTCAGAAAGAGAAAAACAAATATCGTATATTAAGGCATATATGTGGAATCTAGAAAAATGGTATAGATGATCATATTTGCAAAGCAGAAAGAGAGACACAGACATAGAGGACAAAAGTATGGATACCAAGGGGAAAGAGGTGGAGTGGGATGAATTGGGAGACTGGGATTGACCTATATACACTAATGATACTATGTATAAAATAAATGACTAATGAGAATCTTCTATATAGTAGAGGAACGGAACTCTGCTCAGTGCTCTGTGGTGACCTAAATGGGAAGGAAATCCAAAAAAAGAGGGGATATATGTCAACACACAGCTGATTCACTTTGCTGTACTGTAGAAACTAATGCAGCATTGTAAAGCAACTATGTGTGTATGCAAAAGCAACTATACTCCAATAAGAATTAATTAAATACGAAAAAAATCTTGTGTTTCTGTCTGCTCTCCAGTGGCATCCCCAAGGAGGAAAGGAGCAAAGGTCAGTATCAGTCATGCTTTGGGGTCAAGATCGTCAAGATTGAAGGAAGCTACGCTAACCTGGAGTTTGGAGAGGGATTTTAAAAGTCGGAGACAGCTCACTTAAGATTTTCTCTGAGCATTTTCCGCCTCAAGCACTTAAGTTACTGTACCTCTGAAATCACAATGGGAATGATCAATGGATTTTTTACAACTTTTAAAAGAGAATTTTTGTATCCAGAAGGAAAAGTTTACTGTAGCAGAATTTAAAATTAGTACTGAATTTATTAAATCTATAAATCAAGAATCTAAATTTTTATGAATGTTTAAATTCAGCTTGTGAACTTTTTTATTTTTTTTAGAAAAATAAAAGTTGTCCCAAAATAAGAAAAGTTATTTTTATGTTTCTTAGTATTTAAATTAACTCAAAAATTAAAGGATTAATTTCTCCTCTCTTAAATTACTAATGAAATTTCCTTAGACATTTCACACTACAGTTATATATTTAGCACATCTATTAGTGTAACTGTCAAATGCCTGTCATGTAAATTTAACAAATTTAATAAGTACATTTTTTCCTAACATCAAATCAACTATTGTGACTCAAACCTTAAAATATAGGAAACCATTAACTCTAATTCATATATCTTAAAATCAGATAAAATATATTCAAAGTAGCATAGTAGTGACAATACATTATGTTGGTATAATCTCCACAAATATGTATCTTACATATCAACATCAATATTACATGAATCCCTTTATCCTGGATTTATGAACTTATTCAGTGAAGACCTGCATTAGCACCTCTGGCTGGTGGCAACAATGTGCCATTGAGCTCTGAGGGAACAACACATTGAGTCACAGGCCAACACAAGGACTCTTGGTTTAACCTTAGGCTATGTCAGTTTACTCAATCATTTACTGCAATACTTTCATAATATCTTTCTGCTTACCCACACTCCCCTCCAATTCCCTGCCCCACCCAGATTGCAGCACTTTTTTTTTTTTAAACCCAACAGGAGGTTTTTCTCAGATCAGTTTATAAAGAACTTCCTTCATCTTTTTAATATTGTATTGGTTTTCATTGCATAAATAAATGTACCACAATTTAGTTAAGTACTCCTCTACTAATAAATACTGATTCAATATATTATGCAGCAGGGGAAAAAGAGGGTGGGACACACTGAGAGAATAGCATTGACGTATATACACTACCATGTGTTAAATCAATAGCTAGTGGGAAGCTGCTGATTAACACAGGGAGCTCAGCTCCGTGCTCTGGGATGACCTAGAAGGGTGGGATGGGGGAGTGGGAGGAAGGATCAAGAGGGAAGGGATATATGTATACTTACAACTGATTCACACTGTTGTCCAGCAGAAACTAACAACATTGTAAAGCAATTATCCTCCAATTTATAACTTTTTAAAAAATATATACTGTGTTCATTCTTTTATTAATATAATCAATGGTTATGTTATGTATAATACAAAACTCTATACATATGCACCTTTTTTTTGTTTGGTTTTGTTTTTTGACTATACTAAGGTGTGATTAAAACTCATAATTTAATGAGTTTTAATTATGATGAATTATAATTTAACTCTAATTAATAATGAGTTATAATTAAAACTCAAAAATGAGGTTTAAAACCCAGCGTTCAGAAAACTAAGATCATGGCATCTGGTCTCATCACTTCATGGCAGGTAGATGGGGAAACAGTGGAAACAGTGAGAGACTTATTTTCTTGGGCTCCAAAATCAATGCAGATGGTGACTGCAGCCATGAAATTAAAAGACGTTTGCTCCTTGGAAGAAAAGCTATGACCAACCTAGACAGCATATTAAAAAGCAGAGACATTACTTTACCAACAAAGGTCCATCTAGTCAGAGCTATGGTTTTTCCAGTAGTCATGTATGGATGTGAGAGTTGGACTACAAAGAAAGCTGAGCACTGAAGAACTGATGCTTTTGAGTTGTGGTGTTGGAGAAGACTCTTGAGAGTCCCTTGAACTGCAAGGAGATCAAACCAGTCAGTCCTAAAGGAAATCAGTCCTGAATATTCATTGGAAGGACTGATGCTGAAGCTGAAACTCCAATCCTTTGGCCACCTAATGTGAAGAACTGACTCATTGGAAAAGACCCTGATGCTGGGAAAGATTGAAGATGGGAGGAGGAGACGACAGAGGACGAGACGGTTGAAAGGCATCACCGACTCAATGGACATGAGTTTGAGTAAGCTCCGGGAGTTGGTGGTGGACAGGGAAGCTTGGCGTGCTGTGGTCCATGGGGGCGCAAAGAGTCAGACACGACTGAGCAACTGAACTGAACTGAACTGAGGTATGATTGACAAATAAAAATTGTATATATTTAAGTTATATAATATGATGTTTTGGTATACATATATATTGTGAAATGATTACCACAATCTAGCTAATTACCAGATCCATTACCCCACAAGTTACATTTTGTTTGTGTGGGAGTGGGAGAACATTTGAGATTTTCTTTCTTAGTAGATTTCAAGTATACACTATATCACTAATTACATTCACCATGCTATACATTAGATCTCCAGAACATATTATCTTACAACTGAAAGTTTGTACTCTTCAGCTAACATCAGATTGCAACATTTTTATGTCTTTTCATTTATGAAATTCTGTATATTCTTAATAGTTCTCTTGTCATATGTTTCATCATTTCTATAATTATTAATTTACACAAGGCAAACCCAGAGGGGGGAAATGAATGCTCTAAATTGTGAATTCAGAAAGGCATTGGACACTCTGTTAGAAAATGAACCAAAAGTTATTCTTAGACTATGACATATCTACAATAAATAAAAAACTTTACAAACCTCTTGAAACTATGGGGTAAGGGAATTTCCTAATTTTTTCTGACAAGCAGGGGTTGATAAATAAAATTACTTCAGTGCCAATGTCCTAGTTTGGGCTGCTATAACAAGGTGACATAGACTAGGGGGTTTAAACAACAGAATTTTATTCCTCACAGTTCTGGGATGGGAAGTCTTAGATGAAGGTATCACCAGGGCTGGTGTTTGGTGAAGGCGGGCTTCCTGGCTTGTAGACAGTCACCTTCTTACTGTGGCCTCCCTGACCAAGACAGCCATCATCTCTCTTGTGTCTCTTATAGGGCATTTAACTCTAGCATGAGGACTCCATCCCCATGACCTAACTACCTCCCAGAGCCCCCACCTTCAGACACCATCACACTGGGGATTAGGCTTCAACATCTGAATCTTAGGGGACATATTCAGTTGATAACAGATTGTTATAATTAGCCTAAGATGTGCTGTTATCTCTCTCCTGTGTTAACCTCACTGGATGGACTCAGATACTGTTCCAATAACAGCAGTAATCTAAATGTAATCAGTTATTGCCCCTACCTGCTAATGTAAGACCTTGCGTGTGCATGCTAAGTCGTTTCAGTCATGTCTGACTCTTTGCAACACTATGGTTGCCCACCAGGCTCCTCTGTCCATGGAATTCTCCAGGCAAGAATACTGGAGTGGGTTGCCATGCCCTCCTCCAGGAGATCTTCCCGACCCAGGGATCAAACCTGCATTGGCAGGTGAGTTCTTCACCACTAGCTCCACTTGAGAAGCCCAATGTAAGACTTTGGGTGCCCCTAAATTCCACCCTAATGTTTTTGGTAGCCCCCACAAATATCTGATCTATTTTCATAAATAAGTTTGCTCATGCAGCTGAGACATCATTAGTTTCAGTATAAGTATTTTTAAATGAATGGCTGGCTCAACACCCCAAAGCTATAGTGCTCAGCTGTGTTGCACACGCATGCAGACAGTCGTGGGTGACATCCTGCAAGAAGACTCCGGCAAGGCACAGCTGGAATTCCTCTTGGCGTAGAGTTTGGAGAAATAGTGCAATGGTTCTTTCAGCTTTTCTAAGAGGCTTTCCCAAGAAACCAGATCTAAGACACGACAGTAATTAAAAATTTTGAAGAAGACAGAGAAGAAGCAGCAGCTTCTCCTTGTATCCTTGCCCGGTCCCTGAACAATCACATCAAACTCTCTTCACTCATACTTTGCAATTCCAAAATAGAAGCAAAACCCAAAATCAACCAAAGACATACCAGTCTCTATAGAGCCTTGTCTTAGGTCCAGTATACACATTATCCTGGTAGAGGGGATGGGGGGAAGAGGGGACTGACAACAGTCAAAAATGTGTAAGTGTGGCTCAGCTGCCTATACCCAGGTTCACAGTCTTCAATTCACAGAGGTCTTCTCAGGAAGAAATGTGAATAAAAGAGAACCTGGCTCTTATGATTTCAACCATGAACTATGTAAGAAGTATTTTTCAATCTCCTACTGGGTTAAAACTCACACCAACCCAGACAATATCCAGCTTATTACAACTCTGTTCCTGCTGGGGTAGCAGAAACAGCTAATATTATTGTTTTAAATATATCGAAGCCAAGTTTGGGGGGTTATTTTTTGTTAGCACAAGCCAATAAGACAGACTAGCTCCTTTTTTATTCTCCAGAACATTGGGAGGTATTTGGGGTTTTTTGGATTTTTTGTTGTTGTTGTTTTAAATCTCAACTGACTCATTTGGTAGAAATAAATTTAAGTGTCAGCATGTGTTCTGACCAATATTGACTTATCCATAGAAGATAATCCATAACATTTTCAAATTAAGGTTTATCCAGCAGTTATACACTCATGCTTTAATTTTTCCTTATTCCCCAATGCTGTTGGGAAATGGTGTTGATAGACTTGCTCGAGGTAAGGTTGCCACAAATGTTCAATTTGTAAAAAACACGATACCTGATATGAGCAATAAAGCAAAAGCAGTAAAACCAAGTGCTGCAGTTTAGTCGCTCAGTCATGTCCGACTCTTTGCAACCCCATGGACGGCAGCACACCAGGCCTCCCTGTCCATCACCATCTCCTGGAGCTTGCTCAGACTCATGTCCATTCAGTCAGTGATGCCATCCAACCATCTCATCCTCTGTCATCCCCTTCTCCTCTTGCCTTCAACCTTTCCCAGAATCAGGGTCTTTTCTAGTGAATCGGCTCTTCACAGCAGGTGGCTGAAGTATTGGGCTTTCAGTTCAGCATCAGTCCTTCTAATGAATATTCAGGACTGATTTCCTTTAGGATGGACTGGTTGGATCTCCTTGCAGTCCAAGGGACTCTCAAGAGTCTTCTCCAACACCACAGTTCAAAAGCATCAATTCTTCAGCGTTCAGCCTTCTTTATTTGGTCCAACTCTCACATCCATACATGACTAATGAAAAAACCACAGCTTTGACTATACAGACATTTGCTGGCAAAATAATGGTATGGCTGTACATATTCTAGTGGCTTTGCTGCCTGAAATCTCTGATAAGTTACTTCAGCTCTCTACCTTGCAACTTGCATGCAGTGGCAAGTCTCTGCAGTTGTGTTCGACTCTGTGCAGCCCCATGGGGTGTAGCCTGCCGGTCTCCTCTGCCCACGGAGCTTCTCCAGGGTCCATACTACAGTGGGTTGCCATGCCCTCCTCCTGGGCCTTTTCCCGACCTAGGGATCGAACCCGTGGCTCCTACACTGAAGGAGGATTCTTTACCACTGAGCCACTGGGGAAGTCCATCTTACAACAGTGGGTTCAATAAAATGAATACTAAAGGGGGAAAGAAAGGGAAAAAACTGCTAGTGAACTACCATGAAACAAGACCAGAGTTTGCTTTTATTTTCAGTTTATCTTTTGTTCTTTTGGAAATGATTCAAGAAACCAGCAGTTTCCATGGAACTGCCCTCTGACAGTAGCTGTTTATTTTCTTTCACTTCACTAATGACCTGCAAAGACCCCAACCTAACTTTTGTGATCACCAATAGTCAATTGTGCATTTCTGCTCCGTATAAGGAGGCTGGTAGGGTTTGTGAAAATGGTCACTCCCATCTCTTTTTTTTTTTAAGCAAATGCTAAGTTTGTTATTAGAGTGTTGACAAGCATGGCAGAGACTAAAAATATAGTTCCTTTTTGAAACAAAATATTCAGCATTTTGACAGGCTGAGGATTTATTTGGCAATAATTTCTTGGTTAAAATTTCCTGAGGTTTGTTTATATGGCTATTTTGGTTCTTTATTTTAAGTATATCAGCATTTTCCCTCAGCTTCAACCTATTCTCATCTCAGCATGTAGGAAGTTAACAGGTAGCCCAGAAGCTCATTATTTTAATTCCAGTAAAAACACAGCTGGCTAAAGAAGCATGGGTGCTAGTGCTATTCTTTCTGGTATTCTGAAAGACCAAGGAAGATGACCACAACTCAGCCTCATCAGAGCAATCGGGACCACTGGTCCAGCTGATGAGAAAGAGGACTCGGCCGTGGTCCAAATAATCTACAGGCACTGTCTGTAGATGTGAAATAAAAATCATTCGGAAAAAAAAAAAGAATCATTTGGACTTTGGTTTTTCTAATGTGACAAAACTTCAAAAGATCTTTTGAAGAAACATAACAGGGATATATTTTTATTTAAGATGGTTGCCCACCTAGATTTTACACTTATTCCAGTGGTACCACCATTCTTCAAAACATCTATGAAATTCCTATTTGGAGCAGTTCTCAGATATATTTTATGGAATGCATTGGAAAATCAGTCTGGTTAGTTTCTAATCACATATGAATGAGATTAAAAAGTTAAATTACTAAACTTACTTACCAGACTGGGCTCCAGATGCATTTTGCATTTTCTGAATAGCAGATCTTCTCACAAAACCAAAGTTTGCCACCAATAAATCCTTCAAAAACCACATGCCTTGGTCTAAGGCAGGAATTCCAATAAGAGAATTCCAAAAGGGATTAGAATAATGGCAGAATCACTGGAATAAGTGTACAGCCTTCCAACCTAACAACTCTGAACCTGGCATTTGGATCTGTAAGATCAGGTACACTTCAATTAAAAAAGAACAAAACCCTAGCCTTCTTTCATTCAACTAGTGGACAGTGAGTGCCAGGCATTATTCCAGGGCATGCAGTAGCAAACACATCAGATTTAGCCTTTGTTTTGTGCCTATAGAAATCTTGAGAGAACCAATTTTAAGTGATCTAAAATGATATTATAGAGTTATGTTAATCTGAGCTATTTTTTAAAAGCTGTGCATAGAATAGGGTGCCTGGAAAGTAGGAAAGAAGTGAACTGTTGAAGTCCTTTCTTCTGTTTTTGCTCTTTGGCTTTTCTTTTCATTGTTTGTTTGTTTGTTTTTGTATAGGTCTTTGAAGCCGGGAAGGGAAGTACCTTTGCATCCAGCTGGATTTAATTTGAATGCCTAGATAGCCTCTAAGAATTTGGGAGGCTACCCAATCTGGAATATGCCACTGAAACTACCTCCCTGATTCACAGTGGCTACTGCGAGATAAAGGACTAAAATCTTAAAAAGGTTCTTTAGATGCTACGTAGCAGCTGTCTGCTTTGGCACTCCTGGCCTCCTCCTCCCTCTGCCTCCAAATCTCTTTGATGAGCAAGCACCAGAATTGTGGGTCCTGAATCTCAGACTAAGGAAAATTATTCATCCAACCCAGGGATTCTGTCTTTGTTAGAAAGTATTAATCAATCAACCCCAACTCTGAAAATATTAAACAGTTATACCCAGCTGTCTAAAAATCCATTCCTAAAATCTCACTAATTCAAATTAGTTTCTCCTAACTACCTTGAAAAATGAAGTTTTCCACCCTCTGGAAGTATAAGTTCTTTTCAACACACAAGCCTGTGAATATGTTAGTATGTATAAATTACATACAAATTCTCCATTTTAGTTACCATTATATAGATGAGTAATGAGTGTGACTGAAATTTAGGGATATATTTGACACTGTCTGTTCTGTTTATTAAATTAATTTGATATAAGAAATATACATATAGTAGAATTAAATTACTAAGATTAATGGTTCAAGGTGGGTAAAAATTCAAATAATTTCTTCTCATATAGGGACGTTTTGTGAACAAAAAGTGAAAATTGAAACTGACCCAAGCCACTGGCTTTTTCTATGATCTTATTAATGTCCCAAAGAGCTTTAGGAATATATTTTTAAGTCATGCAAATTTGTACTGTCTTTGACATTCCAGTCACCTCAGTGGCCAGAAATTTAGAAAATAAATGATTGAAATGGAAATTGCCTTCAATTTTTGTTCAAATCTAAAGATGGTGATTTAAATTCTTTTCATCATCTAGCAAACAGTCTTCTGCTGTATCTTGTCTGTTAACATTCTATTACACATCTTCTTTGAATCTATGCATAGTGAAAGCTATATTTACTTTTTCAAAGTATCTTGTAACTGCATGATCAGAATATAGGTAGACTTCAGTCTTTGGTTTGTACGTTCATTCTTCAGACATTATATAGTGACTAATATACGCCAGGACTAATAAATGCACTGGATTTTGAAAATATGTGAATATACAGCCTCAGAGAACTTAAAGTCTATCTGGGAAGACAGATGAATAGATTATTAACTATGACAGAATGTGATGAAAACTTTAATGAAAACATGAACAAAGTGCTTTGGAGGCTGAAAGGAGGCAGTGAATCATTTATTCTTTAAAAATTCAGGATTAATCAAAGTTACTTCTGCCACCTTTGGACTAGGTTGAAAGAGCAGTTGTAAAGTGGATGAATCATGAAGACACACTCTCACACACATATACTCACGTAAAAGTACAATTTCACATTTCAGCATGAAGTTGTATCATGTACCTATTTCACAGTTGAGGCAATGGACACATGCACTTTTCTGGATTCTCGGTCCATTTCAGGGCTGCCGGACTGACCCTGGCATTGTCTGGCACGTTTATTGGTTTTCTCTCCTTTGTTTGCTAGAGAATATTGTGCAACAGCGGACCTTCGTGATTTCCAAGCATTCAGAAAAATGTTGTTTGACCACTGAACAAATTCTTCTTGATTGCTTTGGATTAAGAATTGCTACTCTGCTGAAATTAAGCCAAAGCAGCATTCAGGAAGCAAGGTATTTTGTTTGAATGGAACACAAATCAGAGCTGGACCTGGGGGCTGCTTGTGCTCCCTATTCTGAAGCCCTCTCGAGTCTGGGAATCCCATTGCCGAATCTTTGCTTCCAGACCTCAGGAGCATGGTTTCACAGATCTGCCTGTTCCAAACTCACACTTCCCATTGCTTTCATTCTGTGGCTTCTAGGCCTGTTTCAAGAACGCAATTCAAAATCATAATTTCATGGAATATTGTGCAATTTTTTCTAATGGAAGGCCACTTAAATTATCAAATTTCATTGATTATCAAGCCATGCAGATGACTGACCAATGGTTACAATTTGAATGGTCCATGAAAGGAAAAATAAATGGAATGATTCCAAAGAAAATATGGGCTCTATCAAGGCCCTTGTTGTGATTTTTCCTCTTGGGACAGAGATGCAAAGAACAGAATGATGAATGAGGGATGCGAACCACTACCTTTGGGCTGTGTCTCTCGGATGAACACACCCCCTACCCCCAGAGATGACAATGGTCAATTAGGCCTTAAGGCTGTGCTTACTCACTGTGCTAATTATTAACTGTTACTGTTATCTCCAATATTTTTATTTTATTAAAAGATACAGAAAGGTTGAAAAGAATGTGATGAAAAAGAATGTAACACAGACCAAATAAAGATGCAATAAGTTTTAATATTTATATATAATGAACTAATCAAATAGTAATAATAGAGAAAACAATTTAAAGTAAAAGAAATCACAAGGTATATTTCTTGGGCAAAGATGGATTATTTAAAAAGGGTGCTATCTCATGACACAGAGAATACTAAAGTGGGAGGACTACTTCACCAATCTCACTAAATCTAAATCTCGTTAAAAATATAAATGTGAAAATAAAGGTATAAAGTTAATAGAAAAAAGTATGGAGGATTTTTGAAAAAGTCCCCAAAAGCATAAACCATAAAAAAGGAAAAATTATTGGATTTGATGTTATTAAAAGTAAAGATTTCAAGTTTCAAATGTGTGTAGCTTACATGAAAGGACATGCAAGAAAGTGCTGCAAAGTGGCAGGAGAACAAAAAGGACAACCTGTACAGAAGTGGGCAAAGGATGCGTGTGTGCTAAGTCTTCTTAGTCGTGTCCAGCTCTACGACCCCATGGATTATAGCCCACTTGGCTCCTCTGTCCATGGGATTCTCCCGGCAAGAATACTGAAGTGGGTTGCCATGCCCTCCTCCAGGGGATCTTACCAACCCAGGGGTTGAACCTGTGTCTCTTATGTCTCCTTCATTGGTAGGTTCTTTACCACTAGTGCCACCTGGGAAACACGGGCAAAGGATATACATAGACAATTCACAGAAGAAAAAGTCCAAGTAGCGAGCTAGCCTGGGAACAAACATCCAGCCTAACTGGTAATTTTAAAAAAATGCATATCCTTCAAAACATTGGCTTCACTGGCCTTGCACCAGGACCTCCCCTCTTGTCTGCTGAAGAAGTCATGAATGAGTGAATGAATATACCTTAAACAGGAAGAACACTAAAGAGTTTCCATGGTGGCTCAGATGGTAAAGAATCTGCCTGCAATGCTGGAGACCCTGGTTCAGTCCCTGGATTGGGAAAATCCCCTGGAGAAGGAAATGGCAACCCATTCCAGTATTCTTACCTGGAGAATCCCATGGATAGAGGAGCCTGGTGGGCGACAGTCCAAGGGGATGCAAAGAGTCAGACACAACTGAATGACTTTTATTTCACAGGAAGAGCACTGTCTCCCTGTGCCCATCTTCCAGTCTCAAGCAAGAGGCATTGCTGGATCTCAGGCCCCACTTTGTACCTGATTACCTCCCACCATAACATCTACAGTTGGATGTGATTCTGTTTTCCTCTGATCTCCCTAACTTATCTGCTTGTAACCTTTCCCCTGCACTAGCCATGTGCTGTCTTCCATTGCAGTTCTTCGTGAATTTATCCTACAACTTACCTGCCATGCACAGGAACTCTAAGTCATCCAGAATCCTCTACAGCATGAGCACAATATTTTGTATATTACAGGAGTCCAATAAGTATTTACCTATCTGAATTAGGCGGAAATGCGGTATGTCAAACTCCCAACTAGCAGTCAGGAAAACATGCAAACTTTGAAAATGAATGAAAACAAGGGGGGAAAAGGACAAAGTTAAACTAGATCAGCAATTTCCAAATGCTTCAGGGAACACAAATCTTATAAAATACTACCCGAAGAAAGGACCCTGGGTCAAATAATTTTGGAGAGTACCACATGATAGACACCCACCCAGTTCCTTTGGGGATCACAAGCAGTGATGTGCTGGGGCCAGTTTGTTCCCACTTGCAAAAGTCAATTGCTGAACTTTCAGGAATTTTGTGAGCCAAATGTTACACATGGTTATTATTAAAAATTAAATGATATAATTTAAAATAAATGAATTGTATTAAAAACCAAGGTAATAATTACTCAAAGCAATGCTTCCTAATTATTTACTGCATCTTGTTTTCATTATGCTCTTGAGGTTGTACACATCTGTTGCATGTTTCATAGAGTATGTGATACACATACTACTGTGTGCATCTCTCTCCAGCTTCACATTCATTGATGTTGTGTTGGTGGCTGGAACTGGACCTTGGTGGGAATATTTACACCACAGAAATCAAACACAGAAATCACCTGCAAAGTAGAGATTTATCTCTGTAGAATTGGTTGTTAAACATTTAACATGTGATCACCTGATCACAAACATATCAGTCTGTTAAAATCCTGATAGGCTCGGTAAATACATCTGCTTAATATCACTGTTTTGGATTTTATTTGCTCATGAAATTCTTTTATTTTATTTTTTATGAAATTCTTTTAACACATTATGTCTATTAACATCCTAAGACACGTCCTTTGGGAAAAACTGGACTAGATGATGGCTAAGGCTTTTTCTCTTATAGTAAATCTTCACATAAAAGCTTACTGTATTCACTTCTTAGCTTTTCAATTTATTGATGGAGAGGGTGGATTAAGTTAATCAATGCTGTCTTTAAAAGTAAGATCTAAATAATTTAAAAGGAATCCTACTTCCCACTTATAATTCCTCAATTCAAAGCAATTTGGTTAAGGGCAGAGTATCACATAGACAAATTCTATTTCTAGTGCGTCTGTGAACAAGGAACTTTAATGCCTCTAAATCTCATTTTGTTCATCTGTAAAATGGGGTACTTCATGGGACTTTTGAGACAGGAGAGAAGGTTACATACAAAGATTACATGGAAAGCTATGCAGTTATTATACATGAAAAGAAGTATGAGTTGAGTGTTTCCTTCTGAAGGTAGTGAGATGAATGTAGTTCATGAACCATCTTTAGCTGAGTTTGTCAGATCTCAGAAGCCTTCTCACAAACACCCATAGCAAAGGGGTGAGATCCTTGGCTCAAACTCCAGAGTAACCTTTCCTGCTCCAAGCAACAGCTCAAATGTGACCAAGATGCCTCCTGGCTTCATGGTTGAGCTCACAGAAAACTGGAGCTATGTTTTCAAAAGATCTAATCGAAGCCAATAGTATCCTGGCCGGTAGTAAATGTGAAGGGGTCGGGTGGTCTCGGCACAGATGGAATTTGTGGTGAGGGGTTTTTAAGAAGTTGCCTTATGATGAATCGTGAGCAGTTACAGTTCAGAGAGGTCACATGAGATTAGACTTCAGCCCAGAGAAAGGTGATTTTATCTCTCAGGTCAGTCTAGTGTAGCACAGATCTGCTTTGGAACAATATTTTCATAAGTATGGGCATTTTCATTTTTTCCTTAGGGTCTAAAATGTTAACTTATCCCTAGGAGGTTGCTTTCAAAAGTGAACATGAGGAGAGGAGAGGAGAGAAAGGAAGGAGCAGCAGCTAGCTCTCTTTATCTCTTTGATCCAAGCAGGTAAAAGGATGGCAAAATGCCCAGCGCATGTTTCCACCTTGACCGGCACCCTACCCAAGGATAAGGACTCTTCATCTGAGACGCCACGGGGCAGCTCTTCTTCCGCTTCTGCCTGCAGAGGTGACCTGCTAGATGGCTAGCAACCAGAGCAGCCTGGGCACAGACTGGCTGGAATGGACACCAGCTGTGGTGCTGTGAGCCTCATCCTGGAGGCCCAACCTGTGTGCTTGGGGTGATGGGAGCCATCCGTGGTAGGAAGAAGGCCCGAGGAAGAGACTTGGCACCCACCCAAGTAGATGTAGTTCCTATTTGAACAACTGTGAATATACCAGAGCATGCTGGCTGAATGTCAACCCTGCCTGCCTATACCTCTCCTCAGAAGTAAGACTTTTGTACCAACACATTTTCCCGTTTCTTGGCTCTACCCATGAGCAGCTACAGAATCACCGGTGTATAAGTAGTAGTACAATGACCAGATATGTCTTTTTAAAAAAGATTTATTTGGCTATACCTGGTCTCGGTTGCAATGTGTGGGGTCTTTATTTGCAACATGCTAACTCTTAGTTGTTACATGTGGGATCTAGTTCCCTAACCAGGGATTGAACCCAGACCCCCTGCATTGGGAACCCAGAGTCTTAGCCACTGGACCGCCAGGGAAGTCCCTAGCTATGCCTTGCTTAAGTATAAAAGAGAGGCTCTACCACTTTTTCACATACTTCTTCAGAGTGTTCAGGGCTTACATTTCATGATTATCATCTTATTTTATCCTCAGAACAGCTCTATTGGATAAATACTATCACCTTTATTTTATAGATGAACCCTTAGATCATAGATGGTCAAATTATAGCAAAGTCACACAACTAATCATTTGATAGAGTTAAATTTACATGCAGGTCTGTCTTTGTCCCACAAAGGGACTCTTCTACTGTACTAGACAATAAAGTGGTTGAAAGGGGACCCTGGATCAGTTGGTTTGTACTTGAAATGTGCACTTGTGGGTGAGTGGTTGACTGTCTCTAGAACTGACCAGCCCTGGGAGAGTCAGGCCTTCGAGAGTCAGCAAGGCCCCAACGTCAAAGCATCAGAAGTCAGAAAACAAGAGACCTGGTTAGTGTGGGGCACGGGTGGTAGACAGAGGGAAGAGCGCAGAGGCGGAGGAAGACGAGCCAGCCTCCCTAGAAACACCTGTGCAGGCGCACTCAGCCTGACGACCTTTCTCCCCTCCCTCATCACCGCCACCTCCGTGGGGCTCGAGCACTTCCTACTTCCGTTCAGTTCAGTTTAGTTCAGTCGCTCAGTCGTATCCTACTCTTTTCGACCCCATGGACTGCAGCACACCAGGCCTCCCTGTCCATCACCAGCTCCCGGAGTTTACTCAAACTCATGTCCATCGAGTCGGTGATGCCATCCAGCCATCTCATCTTCTGTCATCCCCTCTCCTCCTGCCTTCAATCTTTCCCAACATCAGGGTCTTTTCAAATGAGTCCGCTCTTCACATCAGGTGGCCAAAGTATTGGAGTTTCAGCTTCAGCATCAGTCCTTCCAATGAATATTCAGGACTGATTTCCCTTAGCATGGACTGGTTGGAGCCCCTTGCAGTCCAAGGGACTCTCATGAGTCTTCGCCAGCACCACTTAGCCAACTTCCTACTTAGCCAGCCTTTTCCTCCCCCCACCCCCCGATCTGTATCGTGCTGTTCCTGCCCACCTCGTCCCATCCTCCTCCACAAACACCTGGTTGTCCAGGCTCCCCTGGCTGGCCCTTGGAAAGCCTGGCTTCTCCATCCTTGCTTCACCGAGGGCAGCAACTCTGTCACACTTCAGTCCTTTCAATTAACGTATACAAACCGGCCTTTTACTGGATACCCATGGGCGGCAAAGACACACACAGACTCTCAATGCAGTGCATTCATCAGTCAAATATGAACTTCTGGGTCTGGGCTTACATTTCAATGGCCTTTGTGAAACACGGTCTGTGCCCTCTTAGAGGGGCAGGGCCAGGGCAGAGCTGGCCAGGCTCAGCATTTGGGCAAATAGCTTAAATGCCTCCTGGGTAGAGTTGAAGCCCCCTGATTCATCCCTGTGTGTGCCAGGGGGCAGAAGAACCAAGAGATACTAGGGAGGCACCTCAGAGGTGCTCTTTGTATTCCTCGCTTCGTGATGCTGACAAACTCAACGTGAATCATTAACAAAGTCAGTTGGGAGAAGGACAGTGATTTAGGGTCAGGATGGCCAGCAGTTTCCATGGGTTCTGGGGCCATCCTGAGGTCTGCCTGTTCGAAGCCAGCTTAACTTGGAAGAGAAACAGGCAGCCAAGCTTCCTTCCCTCCAGCTGAGCTTTTGTAAACTGACCCAAAGCCCTAGATCTAGAACCATCATGATTTCTATCCCTTTGTTAAACTTCTCATTTTGTGTGTGTATTGTATTCCTGATTTTTTAACATTGTTTTTCTGTGTTTTCTTGTAGCCCACAGAGCTGAAGTGTAAGAATTGCACTTGTAAAAATTTGAATATATCTTAATCCAAAAAGATCAGTATAGTTGATTAAAAATAAAATTATTCTTAATGTTTAAAGTATTTTCTTCTAAAATATTCAAAAATTTCTATTAAATTTAATAGGCAGCATGGTCATTGTAATTGAGAAAATTAAATTTTTAATAAAATTATTTGTATGAAGTAAAAAATAAATAAAATAAAACCATCAGTTTTCCTAACCTATGGTAAGATTCTGATGTTCTGCCTTAGGGTTGAGGAGGTTCCCTCAGTTAGAAGCTTTAGTTCTAATAAATTAAAGTGCACAGAGGTGAGGCCAACGTGAGTTTAATTGCATAACTGTTTTCTCACTGAGAAACCTTTCCATGTGAGATATTTCAAACCAATTTGGACAAAGCAACATTTCAGTCTATAATTTAAAAAAAAAGATCTGACACAAAAAAACCTATCACAGAAAGTGTATAAGCATTGGCCTTTTAAATTCTGGGGTTTTTTTTTTGTTATAGTTTATATCTCAGAATGGCTAAATATAATATTCTAAATAAAGTTTTACAATAAAACGTGTTTAAACTCTTCTGCAGTAAATAAGCCCAGATGGTCAGTAGTTATTACAAAATCTAGGCTTTGTGGAAAAGATTTCCTTTTCTCCTGTTTTTCTCAGCATATTTGTAAAATTTGCAAAACATGAAGTTCAAATGCCTGAACTTTTCCCAGCATCTCTACACAGTTTCTGCTTCTCCTGATCGTATCTTTCAATCTCCCCTCTTCGCCCTCTGCCCACTTCACTCTGCCCACATGGAAAAAGCCCCATCCTTTCATCTGAGAACCACTTATTTATGCCTGTGGTCAAGTTCTTCTTCTTTTCTGGCCATGGTTCCGTCTTTCCAATGCAGAACAATGGCAACTGATAGAAAACCTTGAAATTGTTCACCCATTGCTCTCTTGTAGATGGTTAAACACTGTATGCTAAGTCACTCAACTGTGTCTGACTCTTTTCAACTCCATGGACTGTAGCCGATCAGGCTCCCCTGTCTATGGGATTCTCCAGGAAGGAATACTGGAGTGGGTAGCCATCCCCTTCTGCAGGGGATCTTCCTGACCCAGGGGTCAATCTTGGGTCTCCTGCATTGCAGGCGGATTCTTCACCATCTGAGCAACCAGGGAAGTCCGGTCACACACTTTAATGTTGTTTAACTTTTCCCTGAGTTACAACACATCTTGCCTCCCCACCTGGACTGTAAGTCCCCAGAGGGCCAGTACTTCTAGCTCTTGCATCCCTAAGAGAGCCCAGCAGAGCAGTCCTAGGAGGTGCTTTAACTGCTGTGAGGGCTTATTTTTGCCATTTAACCCCTTCCTGACTGTGTTCTGTGATTCCACTTAAACATTTATGACATTCCATGTGTTTTACTTCTTTCTGGTAATCTGAAACTTTTAGTTCTGTTTGTTTTGGAACCTGGAACACATGCAAACTGTTCTGTGAAGAATTTTCTTTCAAATGGGAAGATTAGAAGAATTGAATAAATACGTTCTTTCCCATCAATGACTTTTAAAGATTTATAGACCAATATAAGTTATAGCCTACTCAATGTTACTTCATAAGTATGCCTAACTTATATTTCCGGATTCTGTCGTAATCAAGCTTTCTCGTGCAGCAAGACAAGCCAAAACCTTTCCAGAGCTGTGATTAAATGAAGGCAAGCAAGATGCCAGTGAGCTGGTGAGGCTGAGTTACCCCTATTTACTTCATCCCCAGAACTATCAGAGGGTTCAGCTAACTGCGCTGAACCAGGGAGGCCCAATCTATGAAATGGTGAGAAAGATTTTGTTTTTATTGCCAGACTTGAAACCAGACCTGAGTGGTACTTAAAATCTCAATTACATGAGCAAAGGGGCTTCTTTACACTTGAGGAGGGGAGCTCACATCTCCAAGTTGGAATAGGTTCAACAAACGGGGCCTATGAGCCATATGTTGGCTGCCTCTACGCATCATGAAATAGAGTGCCTGCTTCAGCAGCTTAAAAAACAAAAGAAGGGACTCCCCTGGCAGCCCACGCTAACACTCCACGCTTCTCCCTCAAGGGGCGCAGGTTGGATCTCCGGTTGGGTCAGGCTTGGGGTGTTGACTCAGTGAGTTCATCCTCCCTGATCCTGTGGTTGTGTATGCACACGTGTGCATGTGTGTTTGTGTCGCATTTTAGTAGGAGATGGTGGTCTAACCCTTTGGTTAGACCTAAGGTTGGGGAACTAAGATCCCACATGCCGTGCAGTGCAGCCAAATGCACAAACAATGATACATCCACAGACCTGGCTCTCACGCTTAGGGACAGAGCCACACTGAGTGTCCTGTATCCGTTAGTCCTTTTCCTCCATAGACGCAGGATTCCTGCCATGCCAGAGGCATGAGCACTTGCCCCAGCACAGGCATGCCAAGTAAAGTTACCAGTGTTGCCTGTAAGGGTGCTGAGAACCCTGAGTCATTTAGTCTCTAACCTGGTGGGAGCCAGGAGAACCAGAGACAACCTCAGCACTGTGTTTTGAGAAGCCTTGGGGTGTCTCAGTGGCCTACAGCCAAGCTTTGGATACCACCATTGCAGAGGGTTAGACCACCATCTCCTACCAAAATGCGACACAAATACAAACACACATACACACATGTGTATACACAACTGCAGGACCAGGAAAGATGAACACACGGAGTCAGCACCCCAGGCCTGACTCTCACAAGGTCTGACCCTCACCAGGCCTGCCCTGGAGACTGCGTCACTCAGAATCACTCCACAAGGCCAATGTCTCAGCCAGTTCAGGCTGCCGTAACAAAATACCATAGATGGGACAGCCTAAACAACAGACATGTGTTTCTCACAGTTCTGGAGTCTGAGAAGTCCAAGATCAAGGTTCTGGCAGATTTGGTTCCTAGTTAGAGCCCTCCTCCTGCCTCGCAGACAGCCACCCTCTCGCTGTATCCTCACATGGCAGAGAGTAGGAGAGAGAGAGTGAGGGAGCGCATTCCGGTGTCTCTTCCTCTTCTTATAAGGGCAGTAATCCCATAATGGGGGCCCCACCTTCCTGATCTCATCTAAACCTAAGTATAGGCAGACCTCAGAGATACTGTAGATTCAGTTCCAGACCACTGCGATAAAGCTGATATTGCAATACAACAGGTCATGCGAATTTTTTGGTTTCCTGGTGCATATAAAATTTATGTTATACTATATGATTCTATCAAGTGTGTAATATGTCTTTAAGAAAACACTGTACATAATTAATGAATACTTTATTGCTAAAAAATACTAACCAATGTCTGATGCTTCAGTGAGTCACAGTAATAACATCAAAGACCACTGACTGCAGATGATCATATCAAGTGTAATAATCATGAAAAAGTTTGAAACACTCTGAAGGCAAGAATGCTCAGTCATGTCTGGCTCTTTGCAACCCCATAGACCGTAGCCCACCAGGTTCCTCTGTCCATGGAATTTTCCAGGAAAAAACACTGGAATGGGCTGTCATTTCCTTCTCCAAAGGATCTTCCCGACCCAGGGATCATACCTGCATCTCCTACATTGGCAGGGAGATCCTTTCCCACTGCGCCACCTCGGGAAGCCCCTTTGAAATACTGTAAGATTTACCAAAATGCGACACACAGATAAGAAGTGAGAAAATGCAATTGGAAAACTGGCACTGATAGACTTGCTTGACACAGGGTTGCCTCAAACCTTCAATTTGCAAAAGCACAATGTCTGCCCTAAAGTGAAGCACAATAAAAACGAGGAATGTCTGTAAGGCCCCACCTCCAAATGCCATCACATTCAGGGTTGGGACTTCAACACAGACATTTCAGGGGACACAAACGCATAGTCTGAAACAGCATGAGAGCTGAGAAACATGATATGAATGCATCAGTTCATGGTGTACCATGTAGCTGAAAGGTCATGAAGCAAATTCAGGCCTGGAAAAGCCAAGTCAGACACAAGCTGCATTTAGGGTGGGAAGCAAAATCAATGAGCAGAGACTGGAAACCACTCTTGTCATGAGAAAGGAAAAAAGCAACGCTGGAGTCCAGCTGAAGTATTCTAATTGTGGAGCACAAGAATGCATTTCCATGCCTCAGGGCCTCCCAAAATCAAGAATCTCCTTCTAGCTCCAGGAACAGTCCTATAGACTCTTGTTCCAGGGTGTTATCTATGACTCCTGTTTATTGTTTCAGTCAGTTCAGTTCAGTCGCTCAGTCGTGTCTGACTCTTTGCGACCCCATGAATCGCAGCATGCCAGGCCTCCCTGTCCATCACCAACTCGCGGAGTTTACTCAAAGTCATGCCCGTTGAGTCGGTGATGCCATCCAGCCATCTCATCCTCTGTCATCCCCTTCTCCTCCTGCCCCCAATCCCTCCCAGCATCAGGATCTTTTCCAATGAGTCAACTCTTCACACGAGGTGGCCAAAGTATTGGAGTTTCAGCTTCAGCATTAGTCAGTAAACCTGAGTTAGTCTGAATCAAGATTGACTGGAGCAGCCACTGGGATCAAGTACTGTCTCAAAGGCTGAGTGAACTGAGAGCTAACCCATGTGGAAAGATGGCTGCCATGGGTTTAATTGTGTCCCCAAAAAAGATATGCTGAAGTCCTAATCCTGGGAGCCTAAGAATATGAATTTACCTTGGCAGATATAATCAAAATGTATCTTAAGATGAAGTCATACTGGAAAAGGGTGGGCTTTTAATTCAATGTGTTAAGAAAAGGCGAAAAAAGACACAGACACCCACGCCGGATGCCCTGTGAAGACTGAGGCAGAGACTGGAGTCCTGCCCCCAAAGAACACCAAGGATTGCCAGCATCACCAGAGAGTGGGAGAAAGGAATGGAACAGACTCTTCATGCCCTCATTCAGAGAGAGCACGGCCTTGCTGACACCTTGGTTTCAGACTTCTAGCCTGAAAGCATGAATTCCTGTTGTATTCAGCCAGGTTTTGTACTTTGTCACATTTTTGTTGCTGTTGTTCAGTTGCTACGTCATGTCAGAGTCTTTGTGACCCAGTGGACTGCAGCCCGCCAGGCTCCCCTCTCCTCCAATTTGTTTCACAAGTCCTAGGAAATCAAAGGAAATTAACACAGGTGCCCTTAGGGAGTTCAGAAAAGTCCCAGAGTCCTGAGTTTGCCCCAAAAGGGCAGGGGTGAACAGGTGATAGACCAGGAGACTTTGCATGGAGGGGTATTATAAAGATGCTGCCTGGGACTTCTCTGGTGGTCCAGTGAATAAAACTCCATGCTCCCAGTGCAGGGGACATGGGTTCCATCCCTGGTCAGGGAATTATGGTCCAGTAGTTGCACAGCACAGCTAAATAAAACTTAAATTTTTTTTTAAAGATGTTGCCTGCCTGCCTGAGGTGGGGCAAGGAAAAGAGGAGAGGAGATGGAGGAGGCAAAGTGGGGTCCATATGACATTGCTGCCACTCACATTCCAAATTCTCATGGAAAACATCAGTGTCCAATGAGTAAACACTGGCTACAAGCAAAAAGGGAGGAGGAGGGGGAGATTAGGGAGGAAAAGGAGGAAAAGAAGAAAAGAATGAGAGGGAGGGAGAGGAAGAGGGGAGGGAGGAGAGAAAGGGGAGGGAAGGAGGAGGGAAAGGAAGGAAGTAGACCTTTGCCATCTCAGGTAGCATAAGCACAGGTCTCTGGGATGAGAACTTGGTATCTTTGGGGAGCTATTATCCAGTCTACCACTGGGTCTTTAGGTCAGTGCATGCTTACACAGATAAAAAAACATGCCTTTCCCTACTACAACTCAGAAAACAATTGATTAGCTGAACTGCCTCTCAATTGGAGAGATCATAAAATAGAACTTTCCACATTGATTCTAATCTACCCTTTTCCCTTTAACCTCCTATACAGTACCTTGGAAGAAGAAACCTGGTAACCTCCATGGTAGAAACAACTTTCATCACCAACTTTAGGAAATGTTTTCTGAGCCAGCATCATGGTCTAGCAGATTCTCTTTGCTTCATTTTCCACACAGGGAACTGCAGAATTCTGTAGTCAGTACAACAGTCCACGTTACCTTAAGCTGGCAGTTTGCACCACAGTGTTGGGTCACAAAACAAAAGGTCAATTCAAAAGAGAAAAAAAATCAGTCACATTGGTTGTTTGGCTTTCACGTAGGCAAAACAACCATTTGATTGATGGACTCTTTCGTTTTTCATAGTTATTTTAGCACCTTATAACTACAAGCTAACAGTGTCATTTATATAACGGTACAGTAGTCTATTTACGAGGTTATCAAATGTTTTAATTCATCTATGAAACCAACATTAACCACTCCCAACACTTATATTTGCCTACGGCGTACCCAACCCTCACCAACCCCCTCTCACCACCTCCATTTTCCCCTTGAACCCAAAGCAGAGTTTTCCATTCAATCGGGTCACTAATTCTTTTAATATTTTACTCAACAAATATTCCCTGAATGTCTGTTATGTGCCAGGCACTGAGTTGGATCCAAAGGCAAAAATTGTAGCAGAGGTCACATCATGCAGATTGAACATTCTTTAGCAAGAGACTCTGACAGTCTCCTTCCGGTGTGCGTAAATTCAATTTGTGGAGGCTTTCTGGAGTTCAGGGATGAGTCATTGGCATGATCTGCTTTTAGTATTCTTAGTTAGGCCAACTTAAGGTGAAGTGAAAGAAGTGAAAGTGTTAGTAGTTCAGTAGTTCAGTCATGTCCATCTCTTTGCAACCCCGTGGACTGTAGCCTGCCGGGTGTCTCTGTTTATGGGATTTTCCAGGCAGGAATAGTGGAGTAGGTTGCTATTCCCTTCTCAAGGGGATCTTCCTGATTCAGGAATTGAACCCAAGTATCCTACATTTCAGGCAGATTCTTTACCATCTGAGCTACCTAGATCTTACTACGGTTTGAACAAATGGCACCTCACAGTTTGCAAACGGGTAAATTTACAAAAGTGTCCCGAGTGTCCACAGGGTAGAAAGTGTGGCACTACAACCTCTGAAGTTCCAGATCCATGAACTAGTTCTTGCCGTAGTGTTTTCAAACTTGGAAAGGGGGCTGTGCTCAGACGCTAAGTCGTGTCCAACTCTCTGTGACCCCAAGGACTGTAGCGCACAAGGCCCCTTTATCCATGAGATTTCCCAGGCAAGAATACTGGAGTGGGTTGCCATTTCCTCTTACAGGGGATCTTCCCAACCCCGGGATCGAACCCATGTCTCCTGCATTGGCAAGCACATTCTTTACCACTGAGCCACCTGGAAAAGATACAGCTCTGAGATAAAACAGGAAACTCTAGATAAAATAGGAAACACAGTCTGAGAAAAAAGCCCAAAGCACCAATCAGAAATAAGATTCTATTGTACATAAAGATACATGAATATGTACTAGGAGACAAAAATCCAATCAGAACTTTCAATCTGCCCTCCTAACATGACTGCAGTGGTTTGAACCTAACTCATGGAATCGACTGTCCTAAAGGAATTCATTCATCTCAGTGATATTCGAAAGACAATAAGTTACTGTATCAGCATGGCCCACACAAACATATATATGTGACAATTTTGTATGTCATTACCCCTTCTCTTTCGTAAAAGATGTTGTTTGATCTTTAAGATAATGTTAAAATTTGGTATATGTATGAATGTCACTTTAATATTCAGCTACCATCCAGTGCTTTTGTCAAAGACAACAAAGCAGGACGTATAAAAGAATGGCTCTACAATTCCAAGAAACCCATGACCTTCTTTGATTGTCCTTCAGGCAAACAAAGTACCAGATAAAGCTTTCTTTGGTTACTTCATGATATTACTAAAGTAGTATATTCAGTTCAGTTCAGTTCAGTCACTCAGTCGTGTCCGACTCTTTTGTTCCCCATGGACTGCAGCACACCAGGTCTCCCTGTCCATCACCAACTCCCGGAGTTTACTCAAACTCATGTCCATTGAGGCAGTGATGCCATCCAGGTATCTCACCCTCTGTCATCCCCTTCTCCTCCCACCTTCAATCTTCCCCAGCATCAGGGTCTTTTCAAATGAGTTAGTTCTTCACATCAGGTGGCCAAAGTATTGGAGTTTCAGCTTCAACATCAGTCCTTCCAATGAATATTCAAGATGATTTCCTTTAGGATGGACTGGTTGGAGCCCCTTGCAGTCCAAAGGACTCTCAAGAGTCTTCAACACCACAGTTCAAAAACATCAATTCTTCAGCACTCAGCTTTCTTTGTAGTCCAACTCTCACATCCATACACGACTACTAGAAAAACCATAGCTTTGACAAGATGGACCTTTGTTGGCAAAGTCAAGTCTCTGCTTTTTAACATGCTGTCTAGATTGGTCATAACTTTTCTTCCAGGGAGCAAGTGTCTTTTAGTTTCATGGCTGCAGTTACCATCTGCAGTGATTTTGGAGACCCCCAAAATAAAATGTATCACTGTTTCCATTGTTTCCCCATCTATTTGCCATGAAGTGATGGGACCATATGCCATGATCTTAGTTTTCTGAATGTTGAGTTGCAAGCCAACTTTTTCACTTTCCTCTTTCACTTTCATCAAGAGGCTCTTTAGTTCTTCTTCACTTTCTGCCGTAGGGTTATGTCATCTGCTTATCTGAGGTTATTGATATTTCTCCCAGCAGTCTTGATTCAGCTTGTGCTTCCTCCAGCCCAGCGTTTCTTGTGATATACTCTGCATGTAAGTTAAATAAGTAGGGTGAAAATATACAGCATTGATGTACTCCTTTCCTGACTTGGAACCAGTCTGTTGTTCCATGTCCAGTTCTAACTGTTGCTTCTTGACCTGCATACAAATTTCTCAGGAGGCAGGTCAGGTGGTCTGGTATTTCCATCTCTTTAAGAATTTTCCACAGTTTGTCATGATCCACACAGTCAAAGGCTTTGGCATAGTCAATAAAGCAGAAGTAGATATTTTTCTGGAACTCTCTTATTTTTTTGATGATCCAACAGATGTTGCCAATTTGATCTCTGGTTCCTCTGCCTTTTCTAAATCTAGCTTGAACATCCGGATGTTCAAGGTTTGTGTACTATTGAAGCTTAGCTTGGAGAATTTTGAGCATTACTTTGCAAGTGTGTGACATGAATGCAATTGTGTGGTACTTTGAGCACTCCTTGGCATTGCCTTTCTTAGGGATTGGAATGAAAACTGACCTTTTCCAGTCCTGTGGCCACTGCTGAGTTTTCCAAATTTGCTGGCATATTGACTGCAGCACTTTCACAGCATCATCTTTTAGGATTTGAAATAGCTCAGCTGGAATTCCATCACCTCCACTAGCTTTGTTCCTAGTGATACTTCCTAAGGCCCTCTTGACTTCGCATTCCAGGGTGAACATTAACATTTTATGAATCAGTGAACTAAAATGGACTGGAATGGGTGAATTTAACTCAGATGACCATTATATCTACTACTGTGGGCAAGAATCCCTTAGAAGTCATAGTCAACAAAAGAGTCTGAAATGCAGTATTTGGATGCAGTCTCAAAAATGACAGAATTATCTGTTTGTTTCCTAAACAACTTGCCTTGCAAGCCATTCAATATCACAGTAATCCAAGTCTATGCCTCGACCAATAATGCTCAAGAAGCTGAAGTTGAATGGTCCTGTGAAGACCTACAAGACTTTTCAGAACTAGCACCCAGAAAAGATGTCCTTCTCATTATAGAGGACTGGAATGCAAAAGTGGGAAGTCAAGAAATACCTGGAGTAACAGGCAAATTTAGCCTTGGAGTACAGATTGAAGCAGGGCAAAGGCTAATAGAGTTTTGCCAAGAGAACGCACTGGTCATAGCAACACCCTCTTCCAACAACACAAAAGAAGACTCTACACACGGACATCACCAGATGGTCAATACCAAAATCAGACTAATTATATTCTTTGCAGCCAAAGATGGAGAAGCTCCATACAGTCAGCAAAAACAAGACCAGGAGCTAACAGTGGCTCAGATCATGAACTCCTTATTGCCAAATTCAGACTTAAATTGAAGAAAGGAGGGAAAACCACTAGACCATTCAGGTACGACCTAAAGCAAATTCATTATGATTATACAGTGGAAGTGACAAATAGATTCAAGGGATTAGATCTGATAGAGTGCCTGAAGAACTATGGATGGAGGTTCATTACATTGTACAGGAGGCGGTGATCAAGACCATCCCTAAGAAAAAGAAACACAAAAAAGCAAAATGGCTATCTGAGGAGGCCTTACAAATAGCCGTGAAAAGAAGAGAAGCAAAAGGCAAAGGAGAAAAGGAAAGATATGCCCATTTGGATGCAGTTCCAAAGAATAGCAAGGGTAGATAAGAAAGCCTTCCTCAGTGATCAATACAAGCAATAGAATGGGAAAGACTAGAGATCTCTTCAAGAAAATTAGAGATACGAAGGAAAACATTTCATGCAAAGATGAGGACAGAAAGGGTATGGACCTAACAGAAGCAGAAGATATTTATAAGAGGTGGCAAGAATACACAGCAGAACTATACAAAAAGACCTTCACGGCCCAGATAATCACAATGGTATGATCACTCACCTAGAGCCAGACATCCTGGAAAGCAAAGTCAAAGTAGTGTATTAGTGCTTTGCTAAGACGGGAGATTTCCGGTCCCAGATCTCTTATTGACCTACTGCTCTATTTGGAATCCTTGCTTTAACTTCTTTCTGCTTCCTTCTTCTCTAAAATAAAGGGTTTAGACTGACTGCTTGTAAGTTCACAGATTTTGTGGCTCTCTTCACTACCAAGTAAACAGCCTTTCTGAGGTTCCATTTTATGGAGAAGTGATCTAATAAGTTGGAAGCCTCTCACTGTTGTTGTTGTTCAGTGGTCCAGTCATGTCTGAATTTTCATGCCCCACGGACGGCAGCAAGTCAGGCTTCCCTGTCCCTCACCATCTCCCAGAGTTTGCCCAAGTTCATGTTCATCGCATCAGTGATGCCATTCAGCCATCTCATCCTCTGACGCCCTCTTCTCCTTCTATCATCAGTCTTTTCCAGCATCAGAGTCTTTTCTATTGAGCCAGCTATTAGCATCAGGTGACCAAAACATTGGAGTTTCAGCTGCAGCATCAGTCCTTCCAGTGAGTATTCAGGGTTGATTTTCTTTAGGATTTACCAGTTTGATTTCCTTGGTGTCCAAGGGACTCTCAAGAGTCTTCTCCAGAACCATAGTTCGAAGGCGTGAATTCTTTGGTGCTAAGCTGAGGTCAATTCGCAGGAGAGAAGCCCCTAAGGCTCCAAAGGGGACACCCCCAGGGAGAAATGGGGAGTTTGGACTGATAACCCAGGCTCAACTCCAGCACTGGGTAGATGGGGAAAGGACAGTGGAGGGGACAGAGATGACAGAGGCTGCAAACCCCTCCAGACACAGCCCTTCTTGCACAGATCTTCTTGCACAGAGATCTTCTTGCACAGAAATCTCTGGGGTCATTTGGTTGAGCATGTCAGTGTAAACTTAAAAAAAAAAATGGTACCTTCAAAACGGAGCAGATCTAGCTGGGAAGGGGCATCCTTGAATCACTGGACAAGGACATGTTCGAATATTCAGGTCCATTTTCAGCAATGAAGCCACTGGAGGGCTGGAAATGAATCATGGCAACCAAAAACTAGGACCTATAAGCAGACTAAACAGATATTTCAGTTCTTTACCTATTGACCCTTTGAACTGAACAAGTTCCCAGATACTTAAGGAATTGTGGGAGTTGGGGTAGGTGAGCTCAAGAGCAAGAAATATCAACTTCCTGCAACAGAAGGGAAGCAGTGGCTCCAGAGCATCACTGGAGAAATTAAGAGAAAGCCAGGTGGCTCTGTTTGTTATCTCAAGATCGTGATGAGGGTAATGCACTTCTGGTTGTGAATATCCAAAGCTGAGTGACGTATTCGGACAATGGTCGAGATGACTGCTAGTGCTCCAGAATGTCTCCAGGCCAGGAAAGAGAGTGCCCTGTGTAGGAAGGAGATCAGAGAGGAGGAGGGGAGACCTGCGGAGGATGGGCAGGGGAGATGAAGCTGGAGACAGCAGGGCCACAGCAGAAACATGTTCTAGGTTCCAGATTAACAGGGTCCTCTCTTTCATGCCATAAAGAAGGCCTGAAAGTGCTGCTGGGCCAGAGCTATGAATTATACCCAGTATCTGTTAATGCAGCTGGTCTCTTGTGTGTGATTTGCCCTTCTACAGATCTCCAGATAGACTGATCGTTGTCTCAAATTCCCTATACTAGAAAAGTCCCCCAAGGGCTTTTCCTTTTGATCCTCAATTTACTAAAGAACTGCAATATCAAATTTCTTTTGTTTAAAACTCCAGCAGCTCAATCAGCTAAAGGTCAGCTAAAGTAAACTCCTTTAAAATGGAGACCAAAATTTCACACTACATAGAAAAACTGTTTGATGGAAACTTACTCTTGAATAATAAAACTAAAACTTATAAAAAATTATTTTATGCTTAACAAAATTTATACTAAATTGCATTTATGCCTTACTTTTTTTTTTTTAAAGATAAACTGCATGAGGTTTTTCTTGAGGGCAAGATTATCATTTTTCAAACAAATTGCGTGATAAATGTAGTTCACTTGATATTTATATTTGGCTTTTTCAGTATGGCAATAAAGAAAGCTATTTTAAAAAATATCTAGGCCATCATTAATTTTCCCATGCTTTTCTCTTAATCCTTTGATAATCAAATCAGTTTCTGCCTGAGGATATATCCTGGCCTTACTTG
This sequence comes from Cervus elaphus, assembly GCF_910594005.1. Classification (NCBI taxonomy): domain Eukaryota; kingdom Metazoa; phylum Chordata; class Mammalia; order Artiodactyla; family Cervidae; genus Cervus; species Cervus elaphus. The sequence goes on from NC_057840.1 coordinate 32,528,710, forward strand.
TATTAGATTTCCCTCCTTCAAGTGTTCATTAACCCCGTCAAACTCCCATTGTTTAAAATTGTGAGATTCCAGCAATTTTCTCCCTGGTTGCTCAGACTATAAAGAATCCGCCTGCAGTGCAAGAAACCTGGGTTCAGTGCCTTGGTCAGGAAGATCCCCTGGAGAAGAGAATGGCTACCCACTCCAGTATTCTTGCCTAGAGAATTCCAAAAACAGAGGAACTTGGCGAACTACAGTCTATGGGGTCTCAAAGAAATAGACATGACTGAGCAACTAATAATTTTCATCTTTTTTTTTTTACTTGCATTGGATTTTGCTCCTTCAATTATTCATTGACTGTGTCAAAGTCTCATTGTTTAAAATTTTGAGTGTGATTCCAGCAATTTACCATCGTTACCGTATGAGTTCCTGAATCTATTGAATATGTGTTTTACTGTTGTTATGTTAATATTTGACCATCAACAAGAGACAGGCCATGAAAGGCCTTGACATAGGAGAGAAATACTCTAGTGTTAACCTGAGACAGTCGTTTGCCTAAGGACCAATTTCCTAAGCCCTCAGAACACTAATGACACTTTCAGGCCTTGATAGGTTTTGCTTGCCCTGACTTGGCTCCCTTATGCACCCTTATAACTGTAGAGATTCTTCTAACGAATAAGAGGATAACAAGGACCTCCCTATAGTTTGAAATTCATATCATCTCAGGCACTAAACTCCTCATCCAACACCAAAGCCAATGTAGCCCCTAACATATGCAGATTGGAGTAGAATAATCTGGCCACAACTGTACTCAGCTTCATTGTGAATGATTTTTTATAAAAAATCTCCCAGTCCTGCTACTCTTACTGCTCCCACATGCCTTGAGGGAACACTTCAATAACTCTCCTGTATGCAGATCTGTCTTCTGCTCTGATTCCCAGGTAACCTGACCTACAGCAATCAGTAAATGTGAAGGGACTCACCTGCATCTGGTATGATCTCTCTGAGTCCAAGTGAAAAATAACTATACCTACAATCACTAGATTTCTTGATTACCATAAATAACCAGTGATACAATATAATGAAAATAATCCCAATCACAATAGCAAAAAATACACAGAGAAAATAACTAGGAATCATCATAACAAGACAAGCATAAGACATATATTAATAAAACTCTATCAGAAGTCATTCCCTGGTGGCTCAGATGGTAAAGAATCCACCTGCAATGTGGGAGACCTGTGTTTGATCCCTAGGTTGGGAAGATCTCTTGGAGGAGGGCATGGCAACCCACTCCAGTATTCTTGCCTGGGGAATCCCACGGACAGAGGAACTTAGTGGACTACAGTCCTTGGGGTCGCAAAGAATCAGACACGACTGAGCAACTAAGCATATAAGTCATTTTAAAAGATGTGAACAAATGAACAAAAGTATATTGTTCATAAAACTCAGTCCTGATACAGTGATTCTCTGTAAATCAATCTATAAATTCAATGCAGTCCAAATTTGAAAGTTGATTAAAAAATAATAGAAAATTCATAGAAGAATAATCATAGAAAAATAGGGGGGAAAAGTTTAAAGAACAGGAGTGGGGGAACCAGAGACAGGGTGAGCCTTAGGCTGTCAAATATTACAATATAAAGCCACACTCATTTTCACCAGGATTCTTTCTCCTTCGCAGGACCCCAGCCAGAAGCAGAATGCAACCTCTGCTATGCATCTCCATGCCCCCCTCTTCCAACTGTATAGCAATTGCCTGTTTATCTTGTCTCTCCTGTTCTGCTATAATCTCTCAAGGAAGCAATCTGTGCTTTTCCAGACTTGTCTTCAGCACCCAGCCCAGTGCCTGCACAGTGACGAACAAGTGAGTAAATGACGACATAAAGAGACAATAAAGCAAGCACAAAACTGGCTACAGCGGGGCTTAGTTCATTACTTCTAGAGATATCTAGGAGCCACTGTCATTATAATCTAAGCTAATCTTCATGCTATTAAGAAGTATACACTTATTTCCTGTGGATATGCCCAATTTCCTCTGCATCTAAATTTACATGTAAAATAATGCATGCAGGGACTTCCTTGACTGTCCAGTGGTTAAGACTCCATCTTTCCAATGCAGGGGCCATGGTTTCCATTCCTGGTCATGGAACGAAGATCCCACATGCCACAAGGAGGCTAATTTTTTCTTAAATGCGTACATCACAAGGAATATAGCCAATATTTTATAATAACTATAAATGGAGTGTAGTCTATAAAATTGTGAATCACTATGTTGTGTACCTGAAGCTAATATAAAATTGTAAAGCAACTATACTTCGGGGAGGAGAGGGTGAGACATATGGAGAGAGTAAAAAAGAAACTTACATTATCATATGTAAAATAGATAGCCAACGGGAATTTGCTGCATGTCTCAGGAAACTCAAACAGGGGCTCTGTATCAAGCTAGAGGTGTGGGATGGGGAGGGAGGTTTAGATGGGAGGGGATATATGTATACCTGTGACTGATTCATATTGAGGTTTGACAGAAAACAACAAAATTCTGTAAAGCAATTATCCTTCAATAAAAAAATAAATTAAAAAGAAAAAAATTAAAATTTAATTAATTAAACATTTTAACTTAGAAACTAAATAAATGGTGACTCAGTGGTAAGGAATCCACCTGCCAGTGCAGGAGACACGAGTTCGATCCCTGATCTGGGAAGATCCAACATGCAGTGGAGCAACTAAATCAGTGAGCCACAGCTAATGAAGCCTGGGCTCCCTAGAGCCCATGCTCCACAAGGAGAAGCCACCACAGTGAGAAGCCGGCACCAAAACAAAATAGCCCCCGCTATGTATGCTTGGTGTTGGAGAAGACTCTTGAGAGTCCCTTGGACAGCAAGGAGATCAAACCAGTCAATCCTAAAGGAAATCAGTCTTGAATGTTCATTGGAAGGACTGATGCTGAAACTGAAGCTCCAATACTTTGGCTACCTGATGTGAAGAACTGACTCATTGGAAAAGACCCTGATGCTGGGAAAGATTGAAGGTGAGAGGAGAAGGGGTCGACAGAGGATGAGATGGTTGAATGGCATCACTGACTCAATGGACATGAGTTTGAGCAAGCTCCGGGAATTGGTGATGGACAAAGGAGCCTGACGTGCTGCATCCATGGGGTCGCAAAGAGCTGGACACGACTGAGCGACTGAACTGAACTGAACTGATGCATGCTTAGTCACTCAGTCATGTCCGACTCTTTGCAACCCCATGGATTGTAGCCTGTCAGGCTCCTCTGTCCATGGGATTCTCCAGGCAAGAATAGTGTAGTGGGTTGCCATTTCCTCCTCCAGGGGATCTTCCCGACACAGGGATTGAACCCATGTCTCCTGCAGCTCTTCATTGCAAGGGATTCTTTACCACTGAACCACCAAGGAAGCCTAGCTCCGGCTATACACAACTAGAAAAAAGCCCACACATAGCAACAAAGACACATAGAGCCAAAAATAAATAAATAAACTTTTTTTAAAATTAAATAAAATAATGCTTGCCTTTGTAAACATCTTCATGTTAGAACAATTAAGCTGCATATCAGATTATGTTCCTAAGACTGCCTGATGATGCACACTTTAAAGGCCAATATCTTACCACCTTTATGAGAGAAGATGCTTTAGATGTTGAGAAATATAAGCCAATGTCCTGAGATCTGTTTTTCCCTTGGGAAAGTCAAGGAAGGACACAGTGTTTACACCAGGACATGCTGACAATGCTTAACTATGCATGCTTGGTGTTGGAGAAGACTCTTGAGAGTCCCTTGGACAGCAAGGAGATCAAACCAGTCAATCCTAAAGGAAATCAGTCTTGAATGTTCATTGGAAGGACTGATGCTGAAACTGAAGTTCCAATACTTTGGCAAATTTTATCTACACAAGCAGTAAATTCCCTCACCCATTGGGCTGGTAAGGGGGCAGGCTTGCTCCACCACTATTGCCAGCCAAGTTTTTAGTTCTTCCACTACCTAACAGACTTCATTTCAGGATAGAGGTGATAACGTGCCCAAATAGTACATTCCAAGTCCCAAGGAATTTTAACAACAATGACTACCTTTGCAAAGCAGGAGAACAAATAGGATGTCCCACTGTTAACTTCCTGTAGATCCCAGTCATCTGACTACCTGTGTCCATACCTGTTACCATGGGGCAGGATTCACCCAGGTAATGAAAGCTTGAAACTGGACTTAAGGTTACACACACCCCAAAATGCATTTCATTTTGAGTTGTGCAATGCAACTCCAGTCTACCAACAGTTGACTGAGTAGTTTTTAAATTTCAGCTTTTATCAACACATTGCTGAGAACTGCAGAATTTCCAACTAGGTAATTGATTTAATGAAAGCAGAAAGAATATGCAAGCTCTAATATGACTAATCTGATGAAAGAAAATTTAGTTTAAACAATTTGTTAAACAATTTGTACTTTAGAGTGTCACTGAAAACATAATAAAAGCTCTTCCCAAGTTAGAGCCTTGCCCTTTTGGGTCTTTCACTCTGTAGCCGTCATATCTGTACAACTTTAGGGTGGGCAGGCGGGCACCTCCCCTACAGGTGATCCAGGCCACAGACTTGATCTGAATGCTGTAATGAGGGTTCAGACCATGGTCCTAGAACTTAGAACTAGACTCCCTGAAGTCTGAATCTTCTAAGGAAAACAGCCTTGTTGATGTTCAATTATTTCCTTTGTTGCTTTTGGCCCCAATTATCTCATAACAGGACCTGAAAAACAAAACATGCATGAAAAACATGCATAACATGCATAAAAGACCTTAAAAAGCATGCATATGGAAGAACATGTTTAGAATTTACATGAGGCTGATCCCTTTTTTATCTTCATAGCACCTCTAAGGTAGGAACTGTTATCATGAGGAATTGTTATAATAAGCCCCAAGATTCAAAAAAAGGATACTTGGGGAAAGGGGATTGCTGACTTACTCTAGAGAAGGAAAAGTTTAAAGTTTTCTGATTTCCCTGGAAAGGGAGAAATATGTCTCCTTTCCCAGAAATCTCTTTGTGTCAGAGATGCCTGGAAATAGCTGTTTCTGGGGAAAGCAATAGGCCAAATCAAAAGTAACACACTAGTCCTAAATCCTGGCAATTACATGTTGAGAGCTTGCCTAGATATTCTAGGTGCCACTGTGTCGCTGACAGCTCCATGCCTATCAGGGAAAAGACACACTCTCAGTGGGCACATCTTATAGCCACATTATCCAACTGAAGTGTGATCCTGGAGTACAGTCAGCCTACCCCACTGAGGCAAGTCTCCACAGAACACCAGGCCAGCCTGGATGGACCTGACCAGCCAGAGCATGAAGGATGAGGGAAGCAGGAAAGTTATAATACTTGTCCGGTGAGTTTTAAAGCATCACTAACACTAAAATGACCCATGGAGTTCCAGCATCTCATGGCATCCAGTGGAAACAAAGGCAGTCACCTGACTCAGGAGAGCTGACAGTGATCTGAATTGAGGCTCATTTTAAGAAGAAGCCATGTGGGCTTCAATGCCACAGAATTAAATCATGAATGTAGAATGACCCTGGCTAACAGGAAGTCATCAACCCACAGACAGTGTTCACAACCCCAGAATGACAGCAACAAATATTCATAGCATGTCTATTCCTCTCAGCCCCAGACAAGACACACGACAAATTCCAATGTCGTCCTAATCTGGAAGGAGGATGTCCAGCTACAGAAGCAAGAGTAACACTCACCAAATCAGAAGAAGTATGTTTAAATTGGCTAGCCCAAATGGTAAGTGATGTACCAGTTCTGAGGACACAGAGATCCTTAAGGGTGACCTGGACACCCAAGGGTGTCTGCAGAAGGGAATGGCAACCCACTCCAGTATTCTTGCCTAGAGAGCCCCATGGACAGAGGAGCCTGGAGGGCTACAGTCCATGGGGTTGCAAAAAATCAGACACAGCTGAGAACTGGACCCCCAAGGGTGTGAGATTTTCATTGGTAGGGAGGCAGGCATCCCACAGAGAGGAAGCCACGTAAGCAGGGACATGTAAGAAGAAACGAAAGGGTTGGACATGGAAAATACTAGGAAAATCAAACTGCGTGGTAAAGACTGGACCCCCAAACAAAAGATACACTACTGATGATTGCTAGCAGTCATTGAGCACGCACGCACACAACAGTCCCTTAGGGGAGGTTGACCATCCCCTCGCTTTCACATTGAGAAGTAGTGCCGGGGTAGTACATTGAAAAGTTACTTCTTTAATTTTCCCATCAATTGCACTTATGGATGTCTTTCTAGATCCCTTTCCTTAAAGGTCTCTCAGCTGTTTATAACTGATAACTGCACAGTTTTAAGGACTATTTGTGATTCAAAGATGGCTACACCCAAAAGGAGGAGCCACAATTTCCAGTCTATGCTGTCATTGGTGATTGGACCCTAGGTCTCCAGTCTGACCGATCAATATATAAACATGGACAGAGATAAGTTGGTACCTTCTGCCTGTGTCAATCCTTCTATTTCAAACTCTGTTACTCTAACTTGTTCAACCACTAGCATTATTTTCTTGGAAACTGCTGATGAATCAAAATACAGTGCTTCGTGGAGCCTTTGTTGAGTGCTGATATCAGCCCAGGTGAAGCTGAGGAAACCCTGAGAAGTGCCCTCCCCATCTACCAACAAAGGGAGAAGCTGTTAAACATCAAATGGCACCTTACTGTTGTTCAGTCGCTGAGTCATGTCCAGCTCTTTGCCACCCCACGGACTGCAGCAGGTCAGGCTTTCCTGTCCTTCACTATCTTCTGGAGTTTGTTCAAATTCATGTCCATTGAGTCAGTGATGCCATCCACTCAGCTCATCCTCTGTCACCCCCTCTTCTTCTTGCCCTCAATCTTTCCCAGCATCAGGGTCTTTTCCTATGAGTCGGCTCTTTGCATCAGGTGGCCAAAGTATTGGAGCTTCAGCTTCAGCATCTTGGAATCTCCTTTTTTTATCAAGTCATTTAAAGTTCATCAGTGAAGTAGATTATAGGGTTACATTAAAAATCCCACAGTTTCCAAATTCATTTAAATGGATTTCTGCTTATTAGCAATACCTAACTTTAGGGAGTTACTTATTTATTCTTATTAATGAGGAAAAATGGACTAAAATGAGTGCTGAATCATTCTGAATTTAGTGGAGAGTTTTTAGAGTTCATGTTTCTGTTTTAATCAAACTTTATTCCAAGAGATGCAGATAAGGACCTGGTTCAAACGATTCCCCCAAAAATGCACTTGGTTACTGTTGTTGTCAGGGCTGCTAAGCAAAGAAGCTCCAAGGGAATGAAATTTCCTCCTTCCCACTGATCTGTTGTCTTTCAAAACAGCAGAACTGCCAAGATCAGCAGTTGGAAAGTCTCCTTTGAGGTGTTCCTCATGCCTCTTTCACTGGCTCGAGCAAAACAAGCATCTGAACTGTGTTCAGTCCCCAAGGGGACACCCAGGAGATGACACAACCAGAACAGCATAAAGGACAGCACACAGTGAAGGCAGGGCAGCCGCGGGCTGCCAGGGGTCAGATCCTGGAACTCAGAAACGCAAGCTTAAGTCACTATAAATACCTTTGAAAAAGTGACCGGGGTGGGAGAGAGCAGGAACAGGTGGTCAGGGGCCCCCGTAGGCACATTACCAGCCTAGAACAATCACTCTGGGGACATGAGCCCTGTGTTCAGTATTCCAAGTCCACATTTACCCAAAGACAGGATAACTTGATGCACCTCTCCCTCACACTAAGCTTTGGTTTATATCTTTGCAAAATCTTGCATGATTTTTTTATACTATATAATGTGGGCGCTTGTGTTAGTTGCTCACTCGTGTCCAGCTCTTTGTGACCACATGGACTGTAGCCTTCTAAACTCCTCTGTCCATGGGATTCTCCAGGCAAGAATACTGGAGTGGGTTGCCATTCCCTTCTCCAGGGAATCTTCCCAACCCAGGGATCAAACCCACAATTTACAATCCTGAAGGGGGAGGGGAACCCTATCTCGACCCCAAATATGACAGAAAATCTTTCTGGGCACAATTAGGGAAGAAAAGAATTTCTCAAGTCTTCTAAGGAATATATAAAAAGATAGTGGAGAAATAAAAGAAGACCAACCAAGGGAGAACAAGCAAAAGCTATGTATTCAGAGCTACTGTAACAAGGGAGTCAGCCAAAGTCATTTACGTTTCAACAGACAAAGGCAGTGGCTCAGAAAAACTTCCCTAGCGGCTCAGATGGTAAAGAATCTGCCTGCAATGCAGGAGACCTGGGTTCGATCCCTGAGTCGGTAAGATCTCCTGGAGAAGGAAATGGCAATCCACTCCAGTATTCTTGCCTGGAGAATCCCACGGACAAAGGGGTCTGGCAGGTTATAGTTCATGGGGTTGCAAAGAGTCAGACATGACTGAGTGACTAACGTGCGCACAAAGGCAGGCAGAGTAGTGGGAATTTTTTAGTGGAAAAAGAGAGGGCTTCAGATATGCCCTCATTGAAGCCTGTTGACCAGGAAAGCTGTGGGTGAGCTAACTGAAAGTGGGGTTTGGCTTTCCCTGGCTGATCCTAAGTTTGAAGCAACAACGAAAATTACAGAAGGCGGAAGCTATTAATCAATTCCTGGTGACTTGGGGCCAATTGTCATAGAAGTTACTCTTTAGCTTTCTGGATTGTTACTAGAGATAGCAATCCACAAACCTGACTCACAGCAGGCTGCCTGCCTGGATTGTTTATTGTAGATAAAGGGCTTGGTTTCCTGGGCATGTTGTAGATCTATTTTTATATAGGTTCTGGCCATTGTCCATTTGCATATACAGTCTCTGGATTTTCCGAAACAAGGAGATCATCAGGTAGGAAGAGCAGCTTATGAGTCGAGCCATGTCATCTCCCTATGAAAGAAACCATAACTGGGATTTCATGAGGCTGGGTTAAGGTCAAGATGTGGTTGCTTTTTTTTTTTCCCCTGTATTTTATAACTCTTCCAAGTATTTGGTTTACTTGATCATGTGGCAGAAGCCAATGGTCCAAGTTCTCCCATTGCTTCATGAAGGAGGGCAGCATTCTGCTGAGTCAGGAGGGTGGGGAGGAGGCTGTTTCTTTATCCTCCCCCAGAATTTGGGCTCCAGACATTCTTTCCTTGAAGACAAAGCAACCTTGATTTGGTAGAAATGGGGAAACTGCATTCTTAAAAAATAATCTTTACTTCAATTAAAATAACCCTTAGCATCCATATATAGAATGAGAGTTTGATGCTGGATGTTGCCTTAGTCTGCTCGGGCTATCATAAAAAATTATTATCACAGACTGGGGCCATAAACAACAAGCATTTATTTTATCCCAGTTTTGGAGGCTAGAAGTCCAAGATTGAGCTGCCGGCTGGTTTGATTTCGTACTAAGGCCTCTCCTCTTGGCTTGCAGGCAGCTGTGATCTCACTGTGTGTTCATGTAGCCTTTCTTCCGTGTGAGCACTGAGAGAGGGGCAAGCTCCCTGATGTCACTTCTTGTAAGGACACAAATCCTATCGGCTCAGGACCTCACCCTACGGCCTCATCTAACTTTAATTACTTCCACAAAGGCCCTATCTCCAAACACAGTCATGCTGGGGTTAGAACTTCAGCATATGAATTTGGAGGGGACACAAGCATTCAGTCCATAATAGCTGTGGAAGGTGGACACCTCTCTCTGCAAGTGGGATCCTATTTGCCTGTAGGTGTACTGTAAGAACCAGTGAGAGGACTCTCAACTCTTCTTAGCTGAATAACAACACCAAGCTCCCTACAAAGGAGGATACAGAAAGTTCAAGTTTGGGAATTCCCTAGTGGTCTAGTGGTTAGGACTCTGTGCTTCCATTGCTGGGGGCCCAGGTTCAGTCCCTGAGCAGAAACTAAGACCCCACAAGCTGTGCGGTATAGCCAAAAAGTTCAAATTGTAAAGTTTTGTTCTGTTTTTAGACTGAATATGTTTTTAATTATGAGACAAAAATTTCCATCTAAAGTCAAATGTGGATTGATAGAATAATCACAATCTGACTATGTCACAATGACTTTTTAAGTATGATCGGGTTTAAGACATACTCCTTTTTTTCTAAGATAAGATATTGAGATAAAAGTACCTAAACATAAATATGGCATTTAGGGAACCATGAGTCCCGAAAAGTTAAAGAAAGTGTAGTCACTCAGTCATGTCTGACTCTTTGTGACCCTATGGACTGTAGCCCACCAGGCTCCTCCATCCATGGGATTCTCCAGGCAAGAATACTGGAGTGGGCTGCCATCCCCTTCTCCAGGGGATCTTCCCAACCCAGGGATTGAACCTAGGTCTCCCTCATTGCAGGCAGATTCTTTACAATCTGAGCCACTGAGGTCAGTTTTCATTAAACACCACCTCTCCCATATTACTCTTCTGCTACCAAACTCTCCTTTGTTTTCCACTCCTTACAGATTAATGTCTAATCCATTTAACCCCAGGCTATTTTTCTGAAATTCTCTCCTACTTTTTTTCTTCACCAATAACAGTAATAACAACGGTTATTGCTTGTTGTGTGCTAAGCCCTCTGCTAAATGCTTTATATGCATTGTTGTTAATTGTTAGTGCTACATGCTAAGTCTCTTCAGTCGTGTCTGACTCTGCAACTGTAGCCTGCCAGGGTCCCCTGTCTTTGGGATTCTCCAGGCAAGAATACTGGAGTGGGTTGCCATGCCCTCCTCCAGGGAATCTTCCTGACCCAGAGATCAAACCTGTGTCTCTTAACATCTCCTGCACTGGCCAGCAGGTTCTTTACCACTGAGCCACCAGGGAAGCCTCCCTTACCCATAGACTGGCTGGTTTTTCTACAAATATGCCTTTGCAGCTCTTGTTCTCTCAAAGACTGGTATGTCTCACATTATAGACCCCCAAAGAATATGCTACTAAAATGTTGAACCAAGTTCAGAAAAAATACTTCTTGAAGTGGGCAGAATTCCCTAAACAAGAAATTCATAAAGGAAAGGAAAGACATATTTGCTTATATAAACTTTTTAAAAACTGTTTATGTCTTTTTTCATCCAAAAGACATATAGTAGACTGAAAAAAATATTTGCTATACATATGGTAGGCATAGGATTATATCGCTAACATGCAGAAAAGTGTCTACAAGTTGACAAGAAAAAGAACAAACAGGCCTTTAGAAAAATGGGCAGAGGATATAAACAGGAAATTCACAGATGAGGATATAATGGCTAATAAATCTATGATAAAGAGTTTCATTAGGATCCAGGGACATTAAAATTAAAGCAACATTCTTATCTATTTTCATTCATCAAATTGGCAAAATTTGAAAGCAGAAACAAACCCAGTGCTAATACAGATGCCGTGAAATAAGCACGTTTATATATAGCTACTGAGAATTGGGACTATTGTATTTTTTGAAAAACTGTCAATATCTTTTGAAATTTAAATTCATATATATTTTTACCAAGTAATATGGCATTTGGGACTCTAACCTAAAAGAAATAAAAACACCAGTACATAGAATACATGAAAAGAAATGTTTATTGCAGTATTGCTGTATCGGGAAAAATAAGAAACAGCAACTATCATTCACTTGGGGAATGGTTGGATGAGTATAGTACATACACACTATGAAATGTCATGCAAACATTAAAAATAATGAGTTAGCTATAGCTCTGACTTGGAAGGAAGAGCAAAGATGTTGGCCCTGTTACAACTCTGCCTCAATCAAAACTGTGTCACACATGGCCACTCTCAACTGCAAAAAAGGCCGAGGAAACAAATATTTAGTTTTTCCAGTATTCGAAGTGGAGGCAGATGAGGGAAAAAGGATTGAGAATGGGTTACGGATCAGCCAATCAAGTGCCTACGTAGGACCCATGTCGTGTATTTGTTGGTCATTCTCGCTATACTTTAGCAAAGGGCAGCACATAAGGTAAGCATCCTGCACATTTTTATTGAGTGAATGATAAAGGAAGCTTTGGAGCAAAAGGTGAGGCACCTTGAGCATCTTGTGATGGAAGGTTATGAAAAAGTACCATAGGGAAACTGAGTCTGGAGCTCCAGTCTCAGGAGAAACAGTATCAGTTAGGGAGAATCTTAATTCAAAGTCTCAGGATTCCATCCACTAGAGCCCAGGTGACTGCCCCTGACATTTACACTGGGCAGCGGGGAGAACCAGGAACCCTGCCAGGAGGGATGTTACTTCTCCAGGAAGCTGAGTTACTGTGCTCTGGCAGGTACCATGAGCTGTGAGATAGCTGTGAGAACATGTAGGATCACACTGTTGGGACCTGAGTCTCAGCTCTTCCAGGAACTAGAACATGACCTTGGCGTCACCTACATACTGCAGAAGCCAGATAATAATTCCCATTCCTATGGAACACACAGTATCATAAAGACCACAACTTTCCAGGGAAGTCAGCAAATTTAGCCAACTTAACCCTTAAAAACAGTAGCTTTTTTTTTTTTTCTATCACCAGACCCAATCCATTGATGTATAAAGCCAGAAAAAATGAGCAAGTATGTGCAGAACCCTCTGGGATTGCAATATAAAAATAATCCTTGTTAAGAGGATTCTTAAGACCAGGTCACCCCTTTCTCTTTCCCCCATACTCAAAAAAAAAAAAAAAGATGTAGGTTCTCAAAGAGTGTTTCCCCTGGAAATCACTTTACTACCGTGGAGGTGGAGAAAAATAATTTAAAGCTGCTAAAAGGTTAGATCTGGATAGCTTTTTTCTTTTCTTTTAGATCTTAAAAATCATACCCTATAATACCATGAATCCATATAAGAACATCTTTCAAAATAATGGTTTTATATTTTCTAAATCTTTAGTATTAGTAATTTTTAGGGAATATCATGTGTCAGAAGGCTGCTTTTATTTTTTTCCCATCAGACAAGAATACCCTAAGCAATTACTAAATAGCTGATTCAGTGCTCATGATAAGAACATACGGGAGTTCTAGAAGCTGTGTGGTTCCGTGGTCCCTTTAAACTTGGGGGGTCTGTAGGCACATAACTAGTAATTTTTCTCAGAGCTAGTGGTCAGTCAGTCATGTCTCAGGCTGTTGGTACCACATGGGGTTTGTACATATTGTCGCTGCTTTTTAAGAACTCTGAGAAATTTTAGAAGCATGGAATTTGATTCAGCCAGAGGAGCAGAACATATTATCCAAAACTGGTTTTTTATAAGAGACATTAAATAACACTGTTCTCAAAAGCATTAACCACATATTAATCATCTAAACATTAAGGAGAGGCATAGCAGTTCTTTTTCTAGATAAGATAGATATTTTCATAACTAAGTTCCAGCATCCTAATTATTTTTACAAGCTATATCAATCAGTAAACTAAAATTCAAACCTTTGAATTTCCATCGAGTATTGTTGTTGTTCAGTCACTAACTCCTGTCCGACTCTTTGTGACCCCAAGGACTGTAGCCTGCCAGGCTGCTCTGTTCATGGGATTTCCCAGGCAAGAATACTGGAGTGGGTTACCATTTCCTTCTCCAGGGGATCTTCCCAACCCAGGAACTGAACACATGCCTCCTACATTGCAGGCAGATTCTTTACCACTGAGCCACCAAGGAAGCTCCAAAATGGGATATGGGCAAGTATGCTCAGTCACTTCAGTCATGCCCAACTCTTTAAGACCTTATGGACTGTAGCCTGCCACAGGCTCCTCAGTCCATGGGATTCTCCAGGCAAGAGTACTAGAATGGGTTGCCATGCCCTCCTGCAGGGTAAATGGGATATGGTGATTTCTTTCATGTAAAACCTTGTTTTGTATTTGATATGCCCTGTATTCACTGTATGTGTAATTAGAAGACCTCATCCCTGGACAGGAGCAAGTGAGGATGAACATCTTGAGCATCTTGGCCCATGCTGGGCAGAGTGTTCTGCTTTAGGATAGCAGACTTGCTCTCATTCATGGAATTCCATTGAAATGACAGAGTAGCATGAAGCCCTAAGAGTCCTGGGTACGATGGACCAGGTATTTTGACATATTTTTGAAAACCAAGAAGTACATGAGATTGTACTGATATAAAGTCATTGCTGAGAAAGTTGTAGCCCAGCATACCTGTGGAAGAAATGTGAGCACTCTTCTCAGAAGAACCCTGTGCCTATCTGTAACAATGTATCCCGAAGTTAGATACTTAGATCAATACAAAATTATTCTCTCAGACTTCTGGAATTGTCAAGTCTGAAATACAGGCGTTGGCAGGGGTGGTTCCCTTGGAGGGTTGTGTGGGAGAATCCATTCCATGCCTCTCCCCTAGCTTCTGTGACAACCAGTGGTCCTGGGTGTTGTCTGCCTCCTGGATGCCTCACTCTGATCTCTGCCTCTGTCATTCCATGGCACTCTGCCTGTGTGTCTCTGTGTCATTCATCTTCTTATAAGTACATCAGTCATATTAGGTGAAGGCCCACCCTACCCCAGTATGACCGCACCTTAACCTAACTAATTGCATCATCAATGATTCTATTTCCAAATAAGTTCCCCTTCTGCGGTACTGGGGCTTAGAACTTCAACATGCCTTTTTAGGGTTAGAGGTAGGGTTCAATTCAACCCATTATACCTCATCTGTTTGCTCTCAGATTCTCTTCCTACTCTTTCTGTCTCTCAGGTTACAGACCCCTCCAATCTACATTTTCCTGACTCCCTTGACAAACTGGTTTCTGGCCAGTTTCAACTGATGGGAGGCATTGGTGAGGGTTGCGCAGTAGGAAGAGGGAAGAAATGTGGGTGTTTCTTCCCCTTCTTTCTTGGCGTTGAGCAAAGCCTCCATCAGTAGCTCCATCTACTCCACGGTCCCAGTTCCTACCTGGAGACCTGACTCCAGCTCTGTGACCTACACTGGAGTTCCAGCGCCCAGCAAGGGGAATGAACTCTCATCCCCCAAACCATGTCTGCTTCCTGATTCTGAGCTGCTGCATCCTCCTGTTTGCTCTGTCAGCTCTTCCAAAGCCTTTATAATTAATCCCACTAATTAAATTCTTTCTATTGAACTATCTGGCACGAGTCCTGTTTTCCTGATGAGACCCTGGATTGACCCAAGTTTCAAGAAATGCCAGACTCTGAGTCAACTAGCACAGAACAGGAGTGAACCAGGGGGCAGACACCAGGGTAACTGCTGAAAGGACTGCCAATGAGACAGATGGGCAGAGACCAGCTTTCTCTCCTCCCTCCTCAGAAAATACAGTACAATTGTCAGGAGGAGGGCGCATGGGAATTAATAGTCATAAGTATGAAAAATCCTTCCTCTTTCTTAGATACTAATCAAAGTTGAGAAATTAAGAAAAAGAGATATAAGCATATTTTTTGTTGCTGTTTAGTCATTAAGTCATGTCCAACTCTTTTGCAACCCCCATGGACTGTAGCCCTCCAGGCTCCTCTGTTCATGGAATTTCCCAGGCAAGAATACTGGAGTGGGATGCCATTTCCTTCTCAGAGGGGATCTTCCTGACCTAGGGGTCAGACCTGAGTCTCCTGCATTGAAGGCAGGTTCTTGAGCAACTGGGGAAGCCTTAAGCATATTTCTAGCAGCTCCCAAAATAATTTAGACATTAATAAATAAAAACAGTTATCTTTCAGTCTTAGACTCCAGACTGGGGAGGAAGAGGCTTATTTTTTATCTCCTCCATGCTGTTTGCATTTTGTAATGCTTATGCCTCTCTTACTTCTTAATTTTATAGGTAATAATTTCAACATTTGACTAGGTCTTTTTTAAAAGTTTCATTTTATTTACTTATTTTGGGAGGAACTTAGTTCCCCAACCAGGGATTGAACCCGCACTCCTTGCACTGGAAATGTGGAGTCTTAACCACTAGACAGCTAGGGAAGTCCCCTGACTGCATCTTAGAATAGCTAATGACCAAATGATGGTTTCTTTCAGTCCAAATTCTTATTTTCTGAATGGAGCAGGGGAAGGTAAAGAGTGAAAAAAGTAAGAAAATTTGAAAGTAGGCACATGAAAAAAGAAGCTAATGACACTACTCATTAATTAAATGAGTGAATTGCTTTAAACTGCTTTACATATCACAATGTGGATGAGGGAAATACAAGAAAGTATGTTTCAAGTTGGGAAAAATACCTCTTTCTTAATACTGATGATACTGAGAATTACTATTTGTTCTTGGGAGATGTGTTCAGTATACTTAATTTTGTTTGTTTGTTGGTTTGTTTTTTAATCCACACTCCTACTTTTGCTGTCCAAAATCAGGAAAAATGAGAGGTAGAGACCATGGAAAGTACCAGAGCTGAAGGGGCTCAAGCCTCCTCTGGACTTTTACAGTGAGCCCCAGAGTGGTTGCATAGGGTAGATAAATAGTACTGAATGATTAGAAATTTTCCTCCACGATAGCACACTATGGTTTAAAAAAAAAAAGAAGAAGAAGAAGACATAAGCTTTGGACAGAGGCAGGCTTGCATTTTAATCTCAGGGTTACCCTCTATGACCTTGGGCAATTTGCTTGGATTCTCTGAACTTCAATTTCCATTTCTGGCAAATGGAGAAACAACATTTAGTCCATATGGTTGTCATAAAAATAATGAGATAATGTATGCAAGGAGTTTTACAGAATGCCTTGCACATAGGAGGACCTCAGTAAAATACACCCACTGCTGATGAGGAAAGAGGTCAAATAAGACTCTGCATCTGTGTTGTACACGTACAAAAACTCCATTGAGTGGGATTCTTAGATATTAGTGGGTTTTTCAAAGCACCAGCTTGTTATTAATCCCAGTAAAATGTATTTACTGACTGCTGTACCAAGGGTTTTGAGTAAGATGACAACAACAGGAACGATCCCAAGCAGGCCAGCCTTTTCAGGCCAACTTGTATCTAGCTGTGGTTCCAGGAATCAGATTCAGATGAGGCATTTCCTGGTGGCTCAGATGGTAAAAAATCTGCCTGCAATATAGGAGACCTGGGTTCAATCCCTGGGTCCGGAAGATCCCCTGGAGAAAGGAATGGCTACCTACTCCAGTATTCTTGGCTGGAGAATTCTATGGACAGAGGAGCCCAGCGGGCTACAGTCCATGGGGTCACAAAGAGGTGGACATGACTCAGTGACTAAACAACAACATCAACAATTATAGGTATAGTGAGAAACACATCATAGCCCTGTAAATACTGCTAGATGCTATGGAAAACTGGTGAGGTGGACCCAATAGAAGTTTCTTGTGTAATATTTACTCTAGGGGTTAAGCAAATTAGACAAGCTTGACTTGGTGATTGAAGGGGAAGGTGACTCTGACTATACAGTACTGTGTTCAGTTCAGTTCAGTTCAGTCGCTCAGTCGTGTCCGACTCTTTGCGACCCCGTGAACTGCAGCACGCCAGGCCTCCCTGTCCATCACCAACTCCCGGAGTCCACCCAAACCCACATCCATCGAGCCGGTGATGCCATCCAACCATCTCATCTTCTGTCGTCCCCTTCTCCTCCTGCCCCCAATCTTTCCCAGCATCAGGGTCTTTTCAAATGAGTCAGCTCAGCTCTGTGTACTCATAAGAATTATCAACTGCCTATGCCCCCAAATAACAGAAATGATGCCCAACTACAGATGGTCCCTCAGATGTATGGAGCACGGCACCATCCACGGTTAGCAGGAAAGAACACTTGGCAGAGAGGGTGATACCCTATGGAGGAGCCTGGCACAGGAGAGAAGATGGAACATGCCATTTGATAGCTAGAGATAACTCAACTTGTTCAACAGGAGCTATCCTCTAGGGACCCCCTCCCTGCCCCCCAAGGAACACTTGCAGAGATTTTCACAGGCTCTGTAACAGAGGGCAGCCAAAAGAGACAGTGAAACATGGGAGGTTAGTCTGATCCCAGCCACAGCTTACTCATGGGTTAGTGTGGCTTAGGGAGATTCCAGCACACTAGTAAATTTTACAGAAAGAGTCATTTTTTGACTGCCACTACGCTGTCACCTTAAAGGAAAACAACCTTGGTTTCCTGTCAGAAGCCTATTATTGCAGCTTATGGTCCACAATAAGAACTCAACGTAAAGCCCTCTGGAAATTTCTACAGATATGTAGACTATGATCTTAAAGTCAAGGCAGAGCTTTGCAGACAGCTCTGAGATGGGAAAACCCTGCTGTCTCATTTCAATATCTGCGATCTCTGGGGACTTGTAGAAGATCTTGTCTTTCCTGATAAAGTGCTATTAATTGATTTGTGTATTTTAGTGAGGTTAGGCATTGCTACAATAATAGGAAAACCCAGAAAACTCAATGGCTTAACACAACAAAAGTTTATTTCTTGATCACATAATGCCTGATATGGATTGGGCAGCCCTCTTCCATCTTCAGTGCATGCCAACCAGAACACATGGCCTCCTTGGTCATCATAGAGGTGGGAAAAGAGCCAGAGACTCCTGTGGGGTGGTTTTAAGTGCCAGGCCTAGCAATTGCTGAGATCATGCCTGTCCATGACCCTGTTGGCCAGTTAGTCCATGACGCCTTGTGGTCCATGTGAGCCGGGAAAGACAGAGCAGCCCCCCGACCCTCAGGTGAACACTAAGCATCTCACCACAGCATTTCTTTAAACCATTCGTTTATCAAGTTAATCAGCTCGTTTAAATTGCCTTTATTAACTAAGTTTATCTGTGTCTCTTTCAGGACCCAAATTAGGCAAGAAAGGAGAAATTTATCAAATCATCACTTTAAATACATTACAATTTTATTTGTCAGTTCTACTTCGATAAAGCAGAGAAAAAGAACATAAAGTAAGGACAGAATTAAACACTGGTACTGATGCCTCTTCTGAGCCATCGCAGTGTGATTTATCTAGTAATGAGTTAAACGCCTGCCGTATATTTACCACAGAGAAAGACAGAAGAGCCTTTATAGCCTCACAACAGCTCAGAAAGCTGCCAACATTAGAACCTATTTGTTTTATTGAGAAGAGGGATTGTTGGCTTGAGCACAAGGGCTCCCCATTATTCTTTCTGGAAAAAGCAATGGGAACTTTTAACTTTCCTCTGGACGGCGACCAACATCTATCAGGAGAAACACGAGTTTAACATCTCTTTCTGAAGAGCGACACTCAGAATTCCTAACAGGCCTCCCCAGCCTCTACCGATGTCAGCAATGGCTCAAGGTCCCAAATTCAAGCTCTTTTGTATTTAATGAAACGCAAAAGCAAATCAACTCGGCAAACCTCGAACAGCCAACTGGCCTGACCTAGAATGCTCAATGAAACTGAAGTCTGATGGAACCGGCTAAGCAGCCAGGGCCAAGGCTACCCTCACAGGATCAATTCTGAGTTCTGACAGATACTTGTTCCATGACCCGGGGTAGAAGAGTTCATGACTCGGTTAACTAGAGTTCCAACTGAGTCTCTTGGGCAGAGAGGTTTTTCCTTGAAGGCCAATCCTAAGGGTCAGGATAAGATTGAAATGAATCGTATAGTCTTCTGTTTTCTCAAAGCTGACTTTTACAAACTGCCTGTCTCTCAAATTGGCCCCTGATCTTCATCTTCCACGTCGTTGCCCTCAGCTTCAAGACATCATCTGCCTGTTCCCAGTTCATGGGGGAAACAGCAACATGGGGGAGAAACTTCTCAATCCTCTGTCCACACTGCCCACAGATTTTTAGCTGAGTATTTTCCACTCCCGAACCCCATCCTAAGTATTTGTCCCACCACTCTTTTTCTTTTTATTTTTTCATTTTCGACAGCATCACAATGTGTCTGGTTACCCCCTAGTCAGCCCAGATTTCCCCCATTCCATTGTGTGCACTCAATCATGTCTGACTCTTTGTGACCCCATGAACTGTAGCCTGCCAAGCTCCTCAGTCCTTGGGATTTTCCAGGCAAGAATACTGGAGTGGGTTACCATTCCCTTCTCCAGCAGATCTTCCCAACCCAGGGATCGAACCCAAGTCTCCTGCATTGCAGGAGAGTCTCCAGGGAAGCCTGCCTCCACCCACTGTGATCAACCCCGTCCTAAGCGTTTGTCCTTCTACCCGCCACCACCTGACATTCACACCTTCACCACCACCTCTGGCTGATGCTACTGCCAAAGCCCTGATCCAGTGGACACTTGTCAGGCCTCATCTCCTTTGGCCTTACCTTGGCTTCCAGTATAGCTTTTGACATTCCTTCACTTATTTTTTTTTTAAACATTTATTTGTTTATCTGTGTCGAGTCTCAGCTGCGGCACATGGGATCTTTGTTGCATCATGCGAGATCTTCAGTTACGGTGTATGGTCTCTCTAGTTGTGGCGAGGGCTCAGTAGTTGCTATGTGCAGACTTAGTTGCTCTGCAGCACGTGGGATCATAATTCCCCAACCCAGGGATCGAAGCTGAGTCCTCTTAAGTGCAAGGCAGATTCTTAACCACTAGACCACCAGGAAAGTCCCCATTCCTTCACTTTCTACTGTGTTGGTTTTCTGGATCCTCTGGTTTCTGGTTTTCCTGCCACCTACCAAGGCTCCTTAACATCTACCTCTAAAATGCTTCCTGGGGGCTCAGCTGGTAAAGAATCACCTGCAATGCAGGAGACCTGGGTTTGATCCCTGGGTTGGGGAGATCCCCTGGAGAAGGGAATGGCTACCCACTCCAGTATTCTGGCCTGGAGAATTCCATGGACTGAATAGTTCATGGGATCGCAAAGAGTCAGACACAACTGAGCGACTTTTACTTTCACTAAAATGTTGACATTCCCCCAGATTCTGCCTTTGCCTCTCTGTAGTCCATTCAACAAGACTTCCTTGAGTAAGGAAACACATCATGGAAAAACCAAAGCAAATCAGCTCCTCAGACTGAAAAGGGACACTGAGGTTGGCCCTGGAAACAAAGGATCAGATCAGATCTACCCCGCTGTCAAGGATCTATAGTCTGGATCTCATTTAATGGCTCTGACATCTACCCAGGCCCCCAGGTTACACAACTGACTCAGTGAGGACTCCTCACTCTCACAGCCAAAAGTCCCCCAAGTACAGTTGAATCTACCTTTTGAAAATCTTTTGAATCTGCCTCCTCCTCTTCTAGAGAGTTGCTGGCTGAATTTCAGTTTTCATTATCTCTCACCTGGACTGCTGCAAATAAATCTTCATTGTTCACCCTGAATCCAGTCTCACTCCCCTCCTGTCTCCCATGCATGACGCTTTCAGAGTTATCTTTGAAAAATTCAGTGTGGTCACATCATTCTCCTTCCAAATCTCTTCGAGATTTCCCATTGTCTGCTTCCAGGGCCTTCTGTGAACTGACTCCTGCCTTCTTCTCCTTTACGTCTCCTACTCCTCTCCTGCACAAGTCTTAGCTCCCAGTATCAGTAATCACCTTGGATGTTCACTCCTTATCACACTTCCAGAACAATAGCCTTAAGAAATCCTTCCTCATCTTCTGATTATGGTATTCTGTATGCTATGTGAGAGTTGGACCTTGGACTGCAAGAGATCAAATCGGTCAATTTTAGGAGAAATCAACCCTGAATGTTCATTGGAGGAACTGATGCTGGAGCTGAAGCTCTAGTACTTTAGCCATCTGATGCAAAGAGCTGACTCATTGGTAAAGAACCCTGATGCTGGGAAAGACTGACAGCAAAAGGAGAAGAGGGCGACAGAGGATGAGATGGTTGTATAGCATCACCAACTCAACAGACAGGAACTTGAGCAAATTCTGGGAGACAGTGGAGAACAGGGAAGCCTGGCATGCTGCAGCCCATGGGATCCAAAGAATCTGACATGACTTAGTGACTGAACAACAACATGTATGTAGTTCACCTTGCATACCATGGGCCTTGCACATAAAAATATATTGACTTAAATGCCCAACAGGCATCTCAGTCTTAACCTGTCCAAAACAGAATTTCATGTGAGACCTGCTTTTTCCCAGTCTTCTCTATGTCCTTTGCTTAGGCCAAAAACCTAGGAGGGAAACATGATTCCTCTCCCTTTCCAACATGTCGAAGTGATCTGTCAACTCCATACACCAAATATATGCCCAAGCAATCCAGTTTCTTCCACGTCACTCAGCTCCAGATTACTGTAAACCGTACTCAGCAGGCTTCCTGTACCCAGTCGTGCTCACTCAGAATTCATTCTCCACAGTGCAACCAGCGTGAACTTTTAAGAACATCAATCAGATCATATCACTCCCCTGTTTAAAACCCTCCAATGGCTTCCTTGAAATTCACAGTGAAATTCAAACCCTTTCAAAGCCCCATGTGAATCAGACACGTCGCTGCTTCCAACCTCCTGTGTACCCTTGCCTCCCCCTCACCTCTGTGCTCCAGCCACATGTTAGTTGCTCAGTCGTGTCCAACTTTTTGTGACCCTATGGACTCTCGCCCACCAGGCTCCTCTGTTCATGTGATTCTCCAGGCAAGAATACTTGAGTGGATTAGCATTCCCTTCTCCAGTGCTCCAGCCACAGTGGGCTTCTTTTCATTCTCCAAACACACCAGCCTCATCCCAGTCCTTCTCTCAGAGCCTGGCTCCTTTCTGATGCTAGTCCCAGTTTTTCAGAAATGCCTTCCCCAATCACCATGTCTAAAGTCACCTCCACTGCACCATCCTGGTTTTTTATTACTTCTGCTGTTTTTTATCCAAGTTTGCATTTCATCTCTATTGACATTCATTCAATACAAAATTAAATATCTTAATACCATAATCTAAGTACAAGACGAAAATCAGGAAAGATGTCAACCCCATAGCATCTCTCTGTTTGATTTGCTTTATGGCTCTTTCTGCAGTGTAACTTCTTTATTAGTTGATTTTCTTTGCCCCAGTGGACTCTCTCTTCTCATGAAGATATAAGTTCCACAAGGGCAATAAATTATTTCTGTATTCAGTGGTACTATTCAAATTATTTAAAACAGGTAGAGCGTAGACTCCAACACATCAGAAAGGACATGGATCTCAATGCACTGGCTGAATATCAGCCTTCTTATTCATATTCCCAGCATCCCAACTGAGGCTTGCTCTAAACAGTTGTCTGCCAGAGGCATGAATGAATAAATCAAAAATGTTCCTGGTCAATTTTATTGCTCCATTATAAGTATGGGTCTATATTAATCTGCTGACTCTTTGTGACCCCATGGACTATAGCCCACCAAGTTCCTCTGTCCAGAGAATTTTCCAGGCAAGAATACTGGAGCAAATTGCCATGTCCGACTCCAGGGGATCTCCCTGACCCAGGAATCAAGCCCACATCTCTTGTGTCTCCTGCATCGGCAGGCAGATTCTTTACAACTGTGCCACCTGGGAAGCCCCGTGGGTCTATATTTACAAAGAAGGGTTTGGTGGCTTAGTAGGTAAAGAATCTGCCTTAGTAGGTAAAGAATCAGGAGACTCAGATTCAATCCCTGGGCTGGGGAGATTCTCTGGAGAAGGAAATGGCTACCCACTCCAGAATTCTTGCTTGGGACATCACATGGATAGAGGAACCTGATAGCCTGCAGTCCATGGAGTCGCAAGAGTTGGACATGACTTAGTGACTAAACCACCGCCACATCAGATGCCCATCATATGTCCAGGCCTGATTTGTTCCCCTTATGAGGCCCTTGGCTTTCCTCCACTGGTTTACTCTTTTCAAGGGCTGATACCACTGCTTTTCTGTTATTTTGACTAGTACCTCTGGTGTTTGGGTAAAATCTGTTGTCTTCAGAAGACATACAGCATACACTGTATACACTCTGAAGGACACCACAATTGAAAAATAGTAAGAGGGGCAGTGAGACTGATTTTAGAAGACTGAATTCAAATTCCAACAGTATCAAATATGTGTTGAGAGTTGTCAAGGAAATTACCTTCTTGACTCTGCTTCTCCCTCTGTAAAATGGGCTCACAATAATACCTGCTTCCTAGGAAGACTGAGTTCATGTCAAAGTACCCAGGCAATCACACCAATAACATCCAAGGTCTGTGCACTTTAGTTTTAATTCTGCTTAACCCTTCCTTTTAGAGTTTTTATGAAGATTAAATGAGATAAGGCATATATAAGCAATCTTAAAATCATATATATTGTTCAGAGTATTGATATTGCATCAATAATAGCTTCCCTATTTTTATACATCTTGTTCTCTATTGTATTTTTCCAATCTTATTGAGGTATAATCAGCATATAACATTGTTTAAGGTATACAAAGTAATGATTTAATATACATCACAGGCTGTGAATTGATCACTACAATAAGTTTAGTTAACAACCATCACCTCACATACATTTTTTCTAGTGGTTAAAGCTTTTAAGATCTACCCTCTTACCAAGTTTCAAATATACAATGCAGGACGATTAACTATGGGGTCTTCCCTAGTGGCTCAGTGGTAAAGAATCCACCTGCCAAAGCAAGAGACTCTGGTTTGATCACTGGGTCAGGAAGATCCCCTGGAAGAGCAAATGGTAACCCACTCCAGTATTTTTGCCTGGGAAATCCCATGGACAGAGGGGCCTGGTGGGCTGCAGTCTACAGGGTTGCAAAGAGTCAGACACCCCTTAGCTACTAAAACAACAATGACATTATTAACTATAACATCATTAACCATCAGACTGTACATCACATCCCCAGGACTTCTTTATCTTATAACTGGAAGTTTGTACCTTTTGACTTCCTTCACCCATTTCCCCCACCCACCCACAGCCCACACCCCAGTCTCTGGCAACCTCCAGTCTGTTCTCTATTTCTCTGAGTTCAGTTTTTAGATTCTACCTATGAGTGAGATTGTACAGTTATTTGTCTTTTTCTGTGTGACTTCTTTCAGTTAGCATAATGCTTTCAAGGTCAATTCATGTTGTTGCAAATGACAGGATTTCCTAATAAATTATCCCTGATTCAAGAACTCAGTTGTCTTTCCAGGAGTCATAAAGGAACTGGAAAGGAGCTCTGGCCCTGAAGCGGCTGAGCACCGCTCCAACAGAGGAGGCCTGGGCTTTGCTGAGCTGAGCAGCTCTCCCGGGAGACAACATTGTTCCAGGGAAATCTGTTTACATGTCACTAGATGCTGGAAAGTGACTTGCCGGTTCCTCTAGAGAAAAAGGCTCTCTGCTGGGTTCAAGCATTTCCCCCAAAGTGAACACTGTCTCCTTTGTCTCTCCTCCCACCGAAATATTTGAAAGAAATCTCACCTCGGCTCTGACCTTCAGTGACATGGGCAGAAGTTTCCGTTTTGTTTCTCCGACTCAACCAAGTTTTTCTTAGCCTTTGAAACCCTGTCTCTTTTCGCCCTCGCCTAACCCTTGGGACCACCTCACACAGCGATGCAGACATGCCCTGCACAACCCCACAAGGCCGCATACCCCTCACTGTCACGCAGTAGCATATGACCTTCCCAACCAACTCACACACCTCTAAGCAAGCATGCCCTCCCACCAAGAGCCCCAGCAATGTCTATATAGCAAGCTATCCTGGTCCAAAGAAATTAGGGTGCCCAGGAGAACACTTAAAGCAGCTCTTAAACCAACAATGTAATTTGTGATGTGGCTCACAGCAGGTTTCCTTACCAACCATCTCTACGTAAAAGCTTCTTCCCATTTTAACTACGCTTGCTAACGATGTGCTAAGCTTTTAAACTCATTATCTAAGTCTTTTGTGCCCTCTAAATTTACTGCCTTGGCGCAAATCCCTGGTTGCATGGCTCTGGCTACCCTCTTGGTCTAGCCTTCTAGGGGGAGCAGGGAAGAGTGGGCTGCAAAGTCAATGACCCCAACCAAAGCCCATCTGTCACTTAGCAGCTGTGTGACCTTGAGCAAATCACTGAACTTCTCTGAGCCTTGGTTTCCTCATAGATAAAACTGATGATGATGACAATGAGACCTATTTCACAGAGTTTTTGCAGGAATAGTTAAGAAAATGCCTACAAGGTGCTCAGCACAGAGCCTGACACATACACAGTAAATGGATAATAAATATTATTTTTAGTATTAGTATCACTGCTTATTTAACCCAGGGATAAAGAAACTAATGCCAAATCCAACCACACACATTTACATCTTGTCCATGCATACTTCTATGTATACTTTCACTACAGTAGCAGAATGGAGTAATTGCAACAGAGATAATATGGCTGCAGAGCCTAAAATATTTGCTATCTGACCCTTGACAGTTCACCAAGGTTTAGCCCATGGCACCACTCCCTGCATGATGAGATTAATGTAAAAACTATAGGTGGCGGAAGCTGCTCCTTGCCTCCTTCTCCTAGAGTAATAGAATCCATTTTTAGCCTGCACATGATTGTCTGGAATAAAAACTGCATTTTCCACACTCTCTTCTACCAGATGGAGCCATGTGACTAAGTCCTGGCCAATGGGGTATAATGTGAAGTGCTTTATGCCACGGGTCCCCGGTTTCCGGGATCTAATGCCTAATGGTCTGAGGTGGAGCTGATGTAATAATAATAGAAATAAAGTGGATGATAAATGTCATGCACTTGAATCATCCTGAAACCATCCCCCAACCCGTCTCTGGAAAAACTGTCTTCCACAAAACCAGTCCCTGGTGCCAAAAAGGTTGGGGACCGCTGCTTTATGCAATTTCTAGAAAGAACCCTTATAGGCCTTCCCTCTCCTCCCTCCTGGTCCCTAAGAATGAGATATGAGGGCCAAAGCCACAGCTGGAAGGATGGCCTTACACCATGACGTAACCTTAAGAGTGGAGGCCACTCATGACAGAGCCACCGAAAAAGCAGCCCACGTCCCTGTCACTGCAGACCTACATCCTAACCCAGTAGCCTTCCCAGATCCCTATTTCGAATTGTCTGCACTCAGCCATGAGCCTAATCCTAATAAACAAACTAGCCGAACCCACCTGGAAGAACAGAAAGCTTATCATTAGTTCTCAAGGGCTCCTATTTCACATATGACCTAAAAAAATTCTTTGTAGTAAATTTGGTACTTGAATAAATTGGTTCTTGGCCACAGAGACCACTTCTCGCAGAATGCCAAAAGAACATTGCATGTGTTTTATA
This sequence comes from Cervus elaphus, assembly GCF_910594005.1. Taxonomy (NCBI): domain Eukaryota; kingdom Metazoa; phylum Chordata; class Mammalia; order Artiodactyla; family Cervidae; genus Cervus; species Cervus elaphus. Next base: position 32,555,597 of record NC_057840.1, read on the forward strand.
CTTATTCAGGAAAAAAGATTAATGCTCATTCGGGAGAAAAAAGATTTATTAAAACGTTTATGCAGGAAAGAAAGATTAATTTGGAATCAAGGTTTAGAAGGACATTTAAAGAGAGGGAGAGTGACAGCATTCAAATCCCATGCCTACAGCAGTTCAAGCTGGGTCTCTGGTCCTCTTAGCCGAAGAGGCTAAAACAGGCCCTAGCTCCCAGCAGGCGCTTTCTCTTTAGAAGCAAGGGCTCTGAGCTGACAGGGTGGAAAATAAAGATAAAAAGACCCTGCTTTCATTGTCTTACAGATAAGAAGTCTGAGGCTCAGAGAAACCAACTCATCAGGTGTCACACAGCTGATGAAAAGTGAACCCCACCTTTCTGCCTCCAGGGCATCCCCCTTCACCCCACTCTCCTGGGCTAGGAGGACCTGAGACTGAGCTTGCTTCTCCAGAGCAAGCGAACCAAGAACATAGGAACAGCCAATGATTCTGGGAAAAGAGTTTTTTGTGATCTTGAGTCCTCGGTCAGCTGAGCTTCGGTGGCGAGGCCTGGGAAATCTACTAACGAGCACAGAAGGGAACTCTCAGACTTTGTAAAATGTCATTAAAATCCCTGACTGCAAAGAAAAGAGACTGCTGGTATACTGCCAGCATAAACCAGATTTGGGAAAGCAAGAGCTGTGTCCAGGAAACTCATGAACTCTCTTTTTGTTCACTCATCTTTTCTCTATAAACTTTCTTTTATTGTCACTTGCTCAGTTACTCATTACAATAGTCTCTGGGGAGGGTTTGGAGAGGAGGGGCTGTCAGGGACAATCAGATGGATAAAGAGGCCTACCAACCCATGTCTCGGAACTCAAGCCCAGAGAGTCCAGAAGCCCCATAGTTAGAAAAATCTCTGTCTAGATGAGGGAGGGCCACCATTTGCCATAGTTGTGCCAAATCTATTTCTGAAATTAACTCTTGTTTTCCTAGATGTTTCATATTCTGGCCTCTCTCTATCTGTGTGTGTGTGTGTTGCTAACATCTATTAAGCACTTACCATGTGCAAGGCACTGAGTCGGGCACATAAGAATTCAGTGCCACACTTTAGACCCGATAACTTTTGGTGCTACTGTCCCATTTTACAGATAAGGTAAACACTAAGATCTGCTCAAATTACACAGCTAGAGAAGTGGCTCTGCTGAGATTTCAACCAAGTTTCTGTTCATTTAAAACCTGCTTTTTTAATTGCAATTCTTTTTTTAACTGAAGAGCTATAAAAGGTTTTAGGACTAATTAAGGGAAGGGCAGACTGTTACTGCTACTTTTATGTTGCCTTTATTTTCAATCAGCGACCTGATTCACCCATGAAACCTCAGGCTTTTACATGCTATCCTAGAAACAGTTCACCCTTGCTTCAAAGAAGCTCCTCCCCATCTCCTGGGCCCCAAGTTCTTCTGTGACTTTGGATAGTTTTATTTCTAATGGATCTGAGAACTCCAGAGAACATTACCATAACCTGTAGAAGAGCACTTATCAAATTTTTTTTTAAAATCTCAGGACTCCTTTTCACTTTTAAAAATTACTGAGGACCTCAAAGAGTTTTTGTTGATGTGGGTTCCGTGTGTGCTAAGTCACTTCAGTAGTGTCCGACTCTGTACGATCTTATGGACCAAAGCTCACCAGACTCCTTTGTCCATGGGATTCTCCAGGCAAGAATACTGGAATGGGTTGCCATGCCCTCCTCCAGGGGATCTTCCCAGTCCAGGGACTGAACTCACGTCTCTGATGCCTCCTGCATTGACAGGTGGGTTCTTTACCACTAGTGCCACTGGGAAACATTATGTGGGTTATATCTATTGATACTTCACCATTTTAGAATCTTCAACTGGGAAAATTTTAAGCTATTGATTGATTCATTTAAAAATCATAACACCATTGCATGTTTATATAAGCAACATTTTCATAAAAGTAACCATGATCTGAAGAAATTAGCATGAGATGTGTATTTTTGCAATCTCTTTAATGACTGTCCAGGTTCTTATATCTTCTACATCGTTGTGATATATTGCTTTCATTGAAAGAAAATTCAGCTCTATACAGATGTGTGTTTGAAAAAGGGAGGACTATTTTCATAACCTTTTCAGATAACCGTGGATATTCCTCTTTGATGCCATACCAAAACTCAAGAAGTGGGAGTTTCTCTTCAAAAGGTTAGCTGCACGTGGAATCTGAATCCATTATCAGTGAAATTTTCTCACTCTGTTATTGGACTGTATTTCCCTATGAACCCATGTGTGATTTTGTAACATCCTGCTTGGGTCATTTGGAAACTCAGCGAGTTATTCAAGTCTTCCAAATGTTGATGCATTTCATCATATATTATCCTTTTAAAAATTGTATGGTCAAAAAAAAATTGTATGGTCAAAATGACTACAAATCTCATTAGAAAAATACTGGAGTTGGGGGGAAATTATCAAACCCACAGTGGAAAGCACAGGTGTTTTAAACATCTAATCTTCACTTAAAAACTTGAATTTTATCATTAGCAACAAGTACTGTGGGTTATTTTCCTTGAAATGACAGTTTGCTTAATTCATTTTCAAGACTACAACTGCCAGGGTATTCCCTGGTGGTCCAGTGGTTAGGACTCCATATGTCCACTGCCAAGGGCCCAGGTTCAATCCCTGGTCAGGGAACTAAGATCCCACAAGCCACATGGTGTGGCAAAGGGGAAAAAAAAAGAATATATCTGCCATATATTCAAGTCAGAATAACCATGGTTTGCCTGTCAATCATTCTTTCAAGAAAAAGCAGTATCCCATGAAAAAAGCAACTAGTTAAGCTCAGGACTCAAGAAAAAGTACCACAGTGATGGTACTTTTGGATGCAGCAAAATGCTTTTTTAAAATTTATTTATTTTTAATTGGAGGATAATTGCTTTACGATGTTGTATTGGTTTCTGCCATATAGCAACATGAGTCAGTCATAGGTATACGTATGTTTCCTCCCTTTTGAACCTTCCTCCCACCACCCCATCCCACCCCTCTAGGTTGTCACAGAGCACCGGGTTGAGCTCCCTGCATCCTACAGCAATTTCTCACTAGCTATCTATTTTACATATTGTAATGTGCATGCTTCAAATCTACATGGCAAACTGCTTTATGTGTACTTCCCATTTTGTCAAAATATTAGAAAAGACCTGTAACTGAGAATCAAGATGAATGCAGTTAGTACTTTCAACTGCTTATAAGGGCACTCTTAAGTGGAATTAACATACTTCACAAGCAAGTGCAGGACAGTGAGGTTTGCAGTAAACTGCTGGGACAGGCTGATATCACCAGCTTGACTCTGGGTTTACCCACCATTGCTATTGCATCATCAATGCCAAAGCCAACCTGTGAAAAAGGTAAACAAATTCTCAGTGGTTTGACCTCATAAATCTCCTATATAGGGCTTGGGGATCCCCAGGGATCCACAGATCACACTTGAAGAAAGACCCACGGCCACCCTGAACCTGGGGAGAACCCTCAGGGGCCAGATGCTGTCTGTCCCTGCCACTCCCATTCCCCCCTCCCCCGCCCCGATAATGAAACAATTAATATACTCTCTAATTGCAGCATTCAACCAACCAGGTAAAAGTTTATTTATTCTAGGTAGGAGGGAGTAAAAAATTTCTTTATAAAGTTTAGGTAGAATAGGTCTGGAGAAGGAAATGGCAACCCACTCAAGTATTCTTGCCTGGAGAATTCCATGGACTGTATAATCCATGGCATCGCAAAGAGTCAGACATGGTTGAGTGACTAACACACACAGAATAGGTTCTGCTGGGTAACCAATCCTGGGATAAAAGCAGAAATGATTTCCTGATTAGTTGAGTCCAAGTCTGACGTTCAGAAATGCTAGGATTCCAACTTCTGATTTCCACTTCCGCTACCAAACTTGGGAACATTACTCACCCCCTCTTAACTACAAGAATATATGTAACAGTTACTCCCTTTGAAAATAAGGAACTCATGGATGATTGAAAGTATTATCTGTACTTTTCTTGCTGATGCCCAGCCACACAGGCAGCTGTATAATACTGCCTCTCTCTCTTTCTCTCTCTCTCTGTCTCTCTCTCTCACACACACATACATCTCAGATTCTGTACAGTTAGAAAAGCTATTTTGTTGGAATCATTTTTCCTAAGTAATCTATATCCCACCTGTTAGGAATTACTGATTAGTAAGCAAAGTTAACAGGAAAATCAACAGTAGTATAAATTCATCTTCCTGTTAGATAGTAACCACTACCTTCCTTCTATTCATTATTTTCTCCACCTATCTCATTTTCTGAACCAAGATCAAGTCTAAAAAGAACAATTTTTCTTTTTTGCAGTGTAACAATGATCATGCAACGAATGCAATGAAACAAACTCAAAAAACTATCTTACTAATGTCAAAAGGAACATTTCATCACCAAAGGCTTTGGGATAAGGATGTGGAACTTTATCGGCTCCGTCTTAGTGCAAACAACAGAGCTATTCTGTGTTCTTCCTGTGACGCTGGGTTCTCAGAACTTTCTGATCTATCAACGAGGACAACAACACAGATGATCTCTTCCTGCACCTCCTTTCCTTTGTTTTGGCTTGCAGAATTGGTGCAACTGGAGAGAAATTAAAACAGCTCATCTCTAGGACTCATCCAACTCTGACATGTAATCATTCTAGAACCCTCATTAGTTTCCAAATTGGAGCCTGTGTTGCTTGCTGTTCATTGTCCTGCCATTCCACAAAGAATGGTCCAGATTCTTTGCCCCATCCCAATCCACTGGAAAATGCTTTCAATTTGTAATGCAAACTTTGTGGTTGTTCAGTCGCTCAGTCATGTCTGACTTTTCGACCCCATGGACTGCAGCACACCAGGCTTCCCTGTCCTTCACTGTCTCTCAGAGCTTGCTCAAGCTCACATGCACTGAGTCGGTGATGCCATCCAACCATTTCATCCTCTATTGTACCCTTCTCCTCCAATGCAAGCTTACATGGTTATAAATGACAATTCTCTCAACTCAAATCTCCATCATCCAGGTTTTCTGTGGCTTCGGTGACCAAATGCCTGCTTTGGAGTGATTGACTCTATTGTTCTAGAGAGTTCTTTTGTTGTTTCAGCTGCTTAGGTTAAAAAAAAAGAAAAAGTTACCCCCTCTGATTATTTGAGAATTTGATTTAGTGATGTTTTAGATGAATGCTTTCCATTTTTTTTAACACTTCATTCAATTTCCTATATACCATACCTAGTTTAAACCTTCCAGCCCATACTTTAAAGGCATCAGTAGCTGAGACTGTATGCAAATATGCCTTCAATCTGACTGAGACTACACATCTCCCTCATTAGGAAAAAAAAACAAAACTGGAGGGACTGTCATAAATAATTTTACTTAAGTGAATGCTGAAATTAGGCACCACATTTCCTGGCTCCTAGTAACCTATTTGCAGCCAGATATGTCGAGTACCCACTAGCCAAAGCCTCGCCTTTTCAGAAATGAGGAGCAGGAAAAACAATACGATCATCTTTTAAAGTGGCATGTTGGACCCATCCCCAAAGTTAAATATACCTAGACAGTCCTCAGTGGGGGAACTACAGCTGACCTTGGAAGAAAATGATGGTTATAGCGGCCCATGAGCTGGGAAAGGTGATAATGAACGAGATGTAGTCATGTATTTCTGGCACACGCTTTGCATACTACAAGGAGCTAATTGCATTTAAGTATTATCTTACAATATGGTGACCCAATCATTTTGGAAGATAACCAAAGTCTCCCCTTTTGGAAGAGATGCTCTATTTTTAGCAAACATGCATTCATGTTGCACTCTGAAACTCCAAAAACTCCTTCCTGGATCAGGTCAAATCGCTTGGATTTTTTCCCATAAATCTTCCTATCTGTACTGTCAAATGCTGACATGTGCGTCAGTGGTTCCCGAGCTGAACTCCGAAATGATGGATCCTGTTTTCCTTCTGCTCCTGGTAATCCTTGGTTTCGTGTAACTTGCAGCACCACTTACTGGGGTTCTCACTCAGATTAAATGAAGGGAACATTCGTCCTGCTGGCCTGGCGCCCGTGCAGGGAAGCGTGCCAGCCCTCAGTGCCACAGAGGGGAGGGGAAAGTGAATGTCTCAAAGAACAAAAGAGCTACAGGAAGAAACTAGTCCTTTAAATGGCAGGGGAAGAGTATTCTTTGCTTTGCCTTTTTAAATCATAGACAGATTGATACACAGATTAATGCTGCCCTACAAACCTTTATGGAGGAGTTGAGCAGACTCTTGAAAAGTAGAATGAGACCTGACCAAAGAATTAAGGCATTTTCTCCTACATACGTGCTTTTTTAGAAGGTGTCAAGTGTAATTGATAGCGTACAAGGCTCTTGGGCCATTTTTCATTTCTATTTACATACAGGATGTTGGGATTAATTGTCTCTTTCTGGAATTTGTATCTTGGTCAAGCGCCTATGATTTCTATTAAGACTTTTTTTAAGCTAGTATTTTTCAGTTAAAGTGTATTTATAACCTCAGTGTGCTAGGCATGTTAAAGCCAAACAGAAAACAACAAATGGACTCTCTGCTTTCAGGTCTGTACATGCTACATGACAGAAATGGAGAATTTGTAATTTTTTGTAAAAAGAAGCAACAGGGACACGAATCTCTTGAAAAATCAGAAGTAACAACAGGAGGAGTTGTTTCTAGGCCTTCAACATCCATCCAGGTTTTAAAGATTTACCATCATGAAATCCAAATGTACATCAGAAAACTCAGAGGGGCAAGAATATGGATCTGTTAATGAAAAGAGAAAGTGGAACTCAATGGCTCAGGGAAAGTTTTAGAATTTTCCAGATGCCAAATGTAGCCCACAGGTTTTTTTTTGATATGACCCAGGGGACACCAGGCAGAGCCGAAGACGAGATAAACATCTTCTTGCAGTTTTGGGCAGGATCAGAGCTGGGCCACAAGGTAGCTGGGTGCTTCTGTTAGGACTTCTCTCCTCTCATGGATGGATCACTCTGTTAGAAGAGTAACGGGGGGAATTCCCTGGTGGTACAATGGATAACAGTCCACCTGCCAGCGAAAGGGACATGGGTTTGATCCCTGGTCCAGGAAGATCCCGCATGCCTCGGAGCAATTAAAGCCCAGGCACCACAACTACTAAGTCAGTGCTCTAGGGCCCAGGAGCCGTAACTCCTGAGTCCGCCTGCCACAGCTACTGAAGCCCAAGCTCCTAGAGACTGTGCTCTGGAACAAGAAAAGCCACCGAGATGAGAAGCCCGTGCGCTGCAACAAAGCGTAGACCCCGCTCGCCGCAACGAGAGAAAGTCCAAGAGCAGCAACAAAGACCCAGTGCAGCCAAAAACAAATAAATGAATAAAAACTATATTTAAAAAAAAAAAGAAGAGTAATGGGAATTTTATTTGTCCCAAAGCTAGGGACAATTTTAAACTGAAGGGCCTTCCTTACCATCCCTCACAGAGTCAACTTTATCCCCCATTACAGTCACCAGGCAGTCAGCAAAAAGAGGACTTTCTCTCTGTTGGAGCCTGTGAATGAACAAGTATGTGTTGGTGTTAGGTCGTCCCAGTGTTTAAGAATTGGGAGAAAATAGAGTGTAGCATTTCAAGCATTCCCAAAACAAGCAGAATTTGAGAAGCAGAATATTAACAGCTAAGAAGCCAAGATCAAAGCATTAGAAGTTCAAGGAGATAAGCAAGGAAAATAAGCAGACACCCAGCCCAGGGTGGCTGCTGAAGTGAAAAGGACTCAAGTCCTGCTGACGCTGCTCCCCTCAGGCCCTCCAAAGGCAGAACTGGGTGGGAGGGGGAGTCTTTTTGGGGGGGTCACGCAAACAAAGTACAAAAGTCCTTGACGAAAGCACGGAAGAGCAGCCACCAGGAGCAGATAGGCTTCTAGTTAGGTCAGGCAGAGACACAGGAAGAATGCCCCGAGTTCTAGAAATGCAAGTTAGCAACTATTGCTGGTACAGCAGGGGACCTGACTTTAGAGTCAGCCTCATGTCTGCCCTTGACACGAGAACCCAGGAAACACCTCCAGTTAAGGCAGGGCTGTGGCTGAGGGTGAATCCAAAAGAAGGACGTGAAGGGAGATGTGAGGACCCATATCTGCTTCCATTCTTTAGTGACTCCAAAGAATATGATCCTATCAGCCACTGGCTACGTGTGTGTGTGTGCCTATGTGTGTTTGCATGCACACCGACGCTCGTGCACAAGCATGTGTCCACGCATGCAGAGGCACCCTACCTGACACCTGTAGACCTTTTCAGCCCCTGGATCTGCATCCAGACCCCACTACCTCAGATCCCTGCCCTGTAATTTCTTACCACCTCATGGTGGCTTGGAAGTAAAGAACCTCCCTGCAGTGCAGGAGACCCAGGTTTGATTCCTAGGTAGGGAAGCCCCCCTAACAGAGGGAATGGCAGCCCATTCCACTATTCTTGCCTGGAGAATTCCATGGACAGAGTAGCCTGGAGGGGTTCCGTTCATGGGGCCGCAAAGAGTCGGAAAAGACTGAGCGACTAACAGATTCACATTCATGCACTTACTTAAGATAATTTGCTAATTTAGAAAAATAGATATTTGCTCACTTTCCCTGGAAACACTTTCTTGATGGAGCCTCCTCTGGAACAAGCCAGAAAGTAGAGATAGATGGAGAGAGGCAGATCTCTGACCCTTCAGTCCCCCACACTGGGCTATGTCTTTTCACTCATCACTGCCTATATAAGACAGTAAGAGTGAAAGCAAACCTAAGGCCTTTGAGTTTTCTGAATACTGATGTGCTTTTATCTCATGAGATTTATATTAGTTACTGTGCTCAATGAGGCCACTGTTGAGGAAAAAAAAAGGCCAGTTAGATAATGTATGCACTCAAACCCAAATTTACAAATTGTACAAGTTCATAAAGTAATTAGAGCTCAAAAGTGATGAATGAATGAAAGAATGGATGGATGAAGGGGGTGTTTATTCAGTTTTTAAAAGAATCCTTTGCTTCTCAAATAGATTTATTTCAAAATCCCTGTGGAGAACTCCAGATTCAACAGAAAGTGCTAAGCACTCCCCTCCACCAAAACCCAAGCAAAATAGTGTACACATTGCTTTTCACATATATATATATGGATATATATATTATATAAAAAGAATATATATATTACAGAAAGTAAGGCTTACTTTTTGTAAACAAAGTTTAATATTAGAATTGCAAAGGGTTTTATTCTGCCATGTTATCCAAATTAAGAGAATTTAGAAATGATAAACAAATTCTTCAACCTTTTCCTGTACATGACTAAATATTATGTCCAGGGGCACTATCTTAAAACGACACTCTTTTCTTGGCTCCAGTAAACTTGCATCATCCTATCCACAATGTTAATTGTCTGCTTTGTACTGAAAATATGAAAGATGAGTGAAAGCTTGCTTGCGAAAAGGCTAGCTCCTCGGCGTCCCAACCATCAGCGTGTATGAGAGACTTAAAAAACTTGATATGGGCTCAAAGAGAAAGAGAGTCATGTTACCACCAACAAGCAGACAGGGCAGATTCCCGTGATGCCAGGCTTCTGCTGGAGCGGGGGGCGGGGGGGAGGGAGGCACTTCAGGGCATTCCTTCAAGGGATTGGTTTCCTAGGTGATGTCACTGGGGGTGAGGCCAGGTTGCGACTTGCCCTCCACTCCCATGAAGCTACAGCTGCCCTGGAGCATGTCACCCATGGGTCTTTACTGGACCTTGACTACAATATGGGCCATATAGACCTTCCTTCCTAAAAGTCGAGAAGAGCTGCTATCATGCTAATATGTACTGAATGAAACAGATGAAATGGTTTTTTAATGTGAGATTGCTTTAAAGTAATCAATGGGTATAAAAGAGGATGTCTTGATAGTATTAATATCAGAGCATGGACCCTTGAGGGTTCATTATACTACTGTCCTTCTATTTTGTGTATGGCTGAATCTCTTCCTAATAAAATGTTTTGCTTTTTTTAAAATCTGCTAACATAGTTGGGGCAGGAAGCAAGCACAGCTGTAGAGAGGGAACAGATAGAATGTCTACACGAACTTTATTTCTCAGAATGAAGAAAGCAAATCAGTACCTGTTGTTGGGTGAAATACTCCCACAGTTAAGCACTGTCCTATTCAATCAACATTGGTAAAGCCATTCAGCCCAGCCCCAATTCCAATCAAACAGCTGCAAAAATAGAGGCTGCTCCAACCCTGAAACCTAGGGAAAATAATAATTTAAATGTTTTTAATCTCTGAAATGAATCCATTTCCTCCGCATTTACAATAACAACTTTCCACTTGAATTATGCATCACCGTGACCATTTCAATTACTAATGTATGAATTATTCATTATCTGTAACGTGACTGAATGTTTGGGGACCGCACGTCGAGAGCCAGTTCTGAGCTTGCCCAGGATCTCGCTGGGCCAAGGGAGAGTGGCATCCAGGGACTCTGGGATGGGATCCAGGGACTTCTGGCCCTTCAGAATCCTAGGCCACTGGGGTGGAAGAATGGAAGGGCCCCTTATACTGTATGCACTCATCAACTTTGACCTCCTCGTACCATAAAACGTCCCCACTGTCTCCTGGCTGCCCAGCCTGTAACAGCTGCTACCCACTGGCACCACCTACATTTTAAACCAGCTGGAGACAGAGTTCTACGTGATAAGCCTGTTATATTTGCAGAGTAAGCAGGAACACCTAATGGCTTGTCCCCCTAATGATTCCAGGCCCGGCCTCTGACAGTCCACAGCAGTGCGTGCTGGCAAAGCAGAGGAAAAAATAATTAAAAGAGCCTTTGTCAAAGCTCTCTAAATCAACCTTTTAAACTGGCTCAGTTTAAGAGTCCCAAAGTGCCAATTCCATCACACTGACCCCTAAGAACCACAGAAACCCCCAGGATAGCCATGACCAATTAGTTAACAAGAGGGAGTGTGAGTGTGTGTGTGCATTCAGAGAATCAACACAGATGCTGAAAGAGCCCCCTGGAAAGAGGGCAGAGTAACCCCCAGAGAGAACTGAACTGTTCCTTTTCTGTTTGAGAGGTTGAAACAAAGGGGAAAGAACAATTAGAAAGATGGCAGTAAAGACTATCTCTGGTAATAAAATATAGGAGGAAAGTTAGCACACAGGGGACTTTTAAAGGAGTGAACCTAAAACTAGTATTTTTTTTAACTTTTTATTTTATATTGGATTCTATCTAATTAATAATGTTGTGATAGTTTCAGATGGAAAGCAAAGGGACTTAGCCATACATATATATGTAACCCTTCTCCCCCAAACTCCCCTCCCATCCAGACTGCCACATGCTTTGCTCATATTTCTAGGGAAACCTAGTATTCTTAACATAATGCACAAAGAAGGCAAACCAGCCAGCCATCCACAACTGGAGTGGATGAGGCAGGGGAGCAGGAGAGACAGATAAAAGAGGGAAACACAAGAGATGCCAAAACCAAGAGGGAAGAAAAAAAAAAAATACATGGTGTCAGAAACCAAACCCAAGAGCCAGGATGAAATTGACAACGATGCAGAGTAAAACACTGAACTGCACGGTGCTTTTGCTAACAAAGAAAACGTGCGCTTTTGTGGACAGCCCAGTAAACATGAAGAAAGGCTTGCATATATTTTTTTAAAGGGGAGGTGGCAACAATGGGCAGCCTTCACCACTACCTTGGCACTCGGTTTTTCCTCCTGAGAACAGCAGACCCACCCCGTCTGCTGGAGGCAGGGCTCTGGTACCCAGAGGTGTTGTCTGGTTGCTGGGGATGCCGAGAGTCACATCAATGCTGCATGGGCATCGTTCCAAGGGGGAAACTGGAGCCTGCACCCTCAGCTGTACACAGAAGGGAGGCCTGGCAATGGGTGGCTACCCAGAGGGGCAGCAGTCTGGGACTCAGTGGGTGTTGTGGACAATCAGCCCTACCATCTCCTGCCCCACTGGCTTAGTAAGACTCTGGTCTAAAGCCTTGCAAGTTCTGATCTTCAGTATCTTGTTGGCATTGTTGGGGGCCTCAAATGTCAGCCTCGACTCCAGCAGAGCCCTGGCCGGTTAAGTTTTCAAACCATTGCTGTTGTGTTCGTTTATTTGTTCTTTTACTTGTCATGTTATCATTTGGACCCAAGTTTCAATTCCCTTGATTCTAATTGCAGTTTTCTCAGAACATTGGTTAGTTTCAAGTTCTGGAAATGTGTTTGAGCACCTCTCCCAGAAGTGGGTAAGAAGTTAAAATAACGGAAAGGCTTGGCTCCAAGTTCAGTGGAATGTCAAAAAGCCCATGTTTGGCTGAATGGACTTTGTGTAATGAAATCCCAGCTTCCCTCTCTGCTCTTCCAGGCCAAATATAGTAGATGAAACTGATGAAATTCAGCAAAGCAAGAGGCTTTGGAGTATTAATTGCAGTATTCTACTGACGAGGAATATTTACTGCAATAGGCTATCGACAAGTAGCAGTGGATATCTCTTCTATTTCATCCTGCCTGAACATGGGCAATCATTTACTAATTCACTGGCTCATGTATTTGATGACTGAGCCCCTCTCAGATGCTAGCCATGACAGGGAGAGTGATGAACCCCTTTATCAGGGTTGACCTTGCCTCCCCTCCTTCTCAGAAGTGCCAACTGGTGGAAAACCCCAAATTTCTGCAAGCCTGAGAGGTTGTGCTATTCTTCCCAGACCTGAAGGGCCAGCTGTTTCTCAGTTTCCTTCTCCCTGATGAGTTGTTCTACAAAAGGGACTAATAATAAATTGGTCTCTGGTGCAACCTAGATCAGTAATGTGTTGTGTGTGCTGAGTCACTCAGTCATGTCCAACTCTTTGCAACCCCATGGACTATAACCTGCCATGCTCCTCTGTCCATGGAATTTTCCAGGCAAGAATACTGGAGTGGGTTGCCATTTCCTCCCCTAGGGGATCTTCTCAACCCAGGGATCCAACCCATGTTCCCTGCATCTCCTGCATTGGCAGGTGGGTTCTTTACCACTGTACCACCTGGAGAGCCCAGATGGCAGAAGTCCAATCACTACCAGATCAATAATACTTTGTCCCTAAGTCAAGCGCATGGAGCAAGGAATAGAGTTTAAAAATAAATGTATCAAGTTCTCTAGCTAGGGATCAGAGCCAAGCTCATTGATCCATGCAATGGCCAACTCCATTTCCTTGATGATAAGCTAATGGATGACTCAAGCTAGCCATAGTCCACAGAGCACGAAGAAATCTGTAAACTGAATCGGCTGGGCCATCTCACCAGCCCACAAACAAGCTGGCTTTGATGGAAACCTCTTTGCCCTACAAGACCGTAAGGAAGAGCTGTGCCATGAACTGGAAGGTCTATTTTCGTCCTAGGAATTTGACCCCACTTTTGACACCCTGGCATTCACAATAAAGGTTAGGTAATTATATTAAGTGTTTTTCTACGGTCAGGTTGGTATTCTGGCAGCTTAGGGGAACTGAAAACAGACCACTTAGCTCCTTGGAGCTTTTTGTGTATTCACAGTCTGTGGTTTTGCTGCAGGAGAGGGAGGGGCTGTGGAATAGAAACCAGGCCAGCTCACCAACTGGGCATGCCAGCCCACTTCTGACTCGGGCTCACAGCAGAAAGGCCTCCAGCAAGAAAGAGCAGATAGGTCTCTCTGCCTTCAGTACAGTTCTATTCTAATGCGAGGCTGCCACGCTGGGCTCAGACCCTGACCTTAGAGATCAGTTCTTGTACTTCTGAACTTTGACATCAGTATTTGGAGAACATTAGGAAAGAGAGATGAAATGTACACAATGATTCTCTTTTATCACATATGCGAAAAGGACAGTGGAGACAATGATGAACAACCATAGGCTCTGCGAACTTGAAGAGTCAGTGCTTTAATACCAGAGACTTTATTCTCTGTTCCACAGAAAAAGCTGGAAAAAGTATGAGAAAACAGACATGTATCTGTGGCTATATATTGATGCGCTTAGATGTTTAACTGCATTCTGTAAATCACATGTATCCAGGGAGTTAAAGCTTGTTTACCCACGTTTGGTGGTGTTTTCTTCTGATTTTTCTACAAATTAAATTTTAAACCTGATTTGGGGATTATATTCAAAATAAGTTTACTATGCTTTAAATATATTTTCTATATAATATTGATAATCTGAGAAAAAACAATCATCTGCTTGTAAGTAATAAATAAATGAATTTTCCTTCTCTTGAAAGAAAAATTTAACTAAGCTTGGTTAAAACTCTTGCATTAAAATCAAGCATGATTAAAATCAAAGCATTTTTTTTAAATGAGTGTGGAATTCTCTTTCGAAAAGTTGACAATCAAGAAGAACTCTAGAGTATGTCTCTAGACCTTGATAGAGATGCTCAGCATCTGAGAATATAGGAGGCATTTACATTTGATGAAGTGTCACAATCTTGGAAAAACCAAGAAATAAGGAGTGAATAGCTGGCTTTTACATGGTGTCCAAGAGAAGAGTTTAGGTTTCTTGAGCAGAGCCCATTGCACTGAGCAATGAGTGGGCAAAGGACAGCTAACCTGTCTACAAATGCTAGGAAGAATGTCAGCAAGAAACTTGCTGATCCAACCAGGAGGACCAAAAATGGAAGTTTGAGGGAAAAAAACTGCCCAAACAGAACTGTGAGCTTTATAGGAGAAGGAACAAGAAGTGTTCCAGAGAGCAAGAGAAGAAGGGTGGCTGAGGATGGGGCCCATTAAAGATGATCCAAGGAAGTCAAGCAGACCACTGGCCAAATATTGCCCACTGGTCTTCACCTAACCCTGAGCTAACCCACTGTTTTCTTCTATGTATTGGGGTTTTCCTTGAGGTTTTGTTTGGAGAACCTGGTGAAATTATGAAAAAGAAGATAGAAAATCAACCTCCTTGTTTCAGAGAAGCCCCCCCTACCCTCTACATGTATACACCACATAATGGTGTTTTCAGCCAGACATCCCACCATGCCATTCATCACTCTCTTAAGGACGAGCAAGATGGGAAAATATAGTATAGTGAGGTTGGATCCTCAGGAAGCAATACCCTGTGACCAGACTATTAATGAATTGATCTCCACCTACGGGGAGGTCTCCAGTGCTTTACCACTGAACTGAGAAGCACTTCCCCCAGTGATCTGAAGGAAACATCAAAGACAGGTTTACCAAATGAGTAGGTGATAAAAAGATGTGGGAACTATTAATATTAGAAAGTGTCAAAAAAATTTAATGACATTGGCATAAGAATAGAGCAAAACCAAAAGACACAACATTTAACAAAAATAAATGTGAGATCTCATTTTCAAGTTTTCAAAATCAATTGCAAATATACAAAATGGGAGACCTGACGCCAGCAGTTCTTATGAAAAAGCCTGGAGGTTTATTATTAATAATAACCTCAGCCTTTTAAATGCCTGCTATGTGACACTCAATCCGAGTCAAGTGTTACATAAAAACTAATAAAATCTCCTGCAAGTTCTGTTTGCAACCATATAAATAGAGTATGGAGGTTAAGGAAGGAAAAGTCTCACCATAAACTGAACTGGTCCAAGTACCAGGTGGTGATCATAGTCTCAATCCAAGATGGACCTTGATAATGGGTTGTATGCCGAATAAAACGGTGAAGGCTCCATAAACCATGGAGGAAGTGTTTAAGGAAATGAGGATGTTCAATTGAGAAAGAGAAATCTAGGAGGGACATGATGAATGTCTTTAAAACTTTCAGAGGTCACACATCCGAATGGGACTCAGATGTACTTCATGTAACAGCAGAGACCAGAACTAGGATCAGGACTAGCATCCTAGGATCCCAGGACCCGGGATCAGGAAGTTCTAGAACTAGGATCAGGACTAGTTCTAGGATCTAGTCCTAGAAGGAACAAGAAGTGTGCTAGAGAGCGAGAGGAGAAGGATGGTTGAGGATGGGGACCATTAAAAGTGACCCAAGAAAGCCAAGCAAACCACTGACCAAATATTGTCCACCCATCTTCACTTAACCCTGAGCTAACCCACTGTTATCTTCTACATTTGGGGATTTTGCTTAAGGTTTTGTTTGGAGAACCTGGTGAAATTATTAAAAAGAAGATAGAAAATCAACCTCCTTGTTTCAGAGATGCTCCTCTACCCTCTACATGTATACACCTCATATGGTGTTTTCAACCAGACACCCCACCGTGGACCAGAACTAGGAGCAGGATGGTAGTCTGAGCAGCAGATGATGTCAGTTGGCATTCTGAGCAACCAAAATCACCCACCATGAATAGAGGAGTTCACCAGGCACTGGAAAAACTGAGAAACCAGACTTGGGGCCAACAAGAAAGAGATGACTCTAAAAGATCTTGACATCAGGACCCTCTTAACAGTTCTTCCTGGCACTGCCTCCAGACTAAAAGAATTCCCACCATTTCCTTGGTGTTTGTATCTCTTCCCATTAAGCCCCAGAAGCATGAGTTTCACTAGACATGCTTAGGTCACGTGCCTGCCCCTCGACTGTGCCAGGGAAATAACAGAAAGAGTTTGGCAGAAGGAATTACCAGAGAACTCTTTGATTTCACAGCAGCACAGCAGGAAGACATCGAGAGTTGGTTGTTCAAAGAAGGTTGCTCCAATGCAAGGCAGGTTATGCTCCCAAAGAAAATCATGGTGCTCTTAGAAAGTGGGGAATGGATTTGAGGCATCTAAAAATTGAAAAATGACCACTAGATAGAGTCCAAGATGAGGAAATAGTTTCTAATGTTAAAATGATCATTCAAGGTGTGGCATATATATAAATGGAATATTATCCAACCATAAAAAAAATGCATTTGCAGCAACATAGATGGACCTCAAGGTTGTCATACTGAATGAAGTGAGCCAGACAGAAAAAGATAAGTATCATATGATAGAGCTTATATGTGGAACAAAAAAAAAGTACAAATGAACTTACCTGCAAAACAGAGTTACAGATGTAGAAAACAAACTAATGCTTACCAGGGGATACGGGAGGGAGGGATAAATTGGGAGATTAGGAGTGATGTGTACACAGCACTATTAATACATGCAAAACAGATAACTAATAAGGATCTACTGCATAACACAGGCGGGACTTCGAAGGTGGTGCTGGTGGTAAAGAACTTGCCTGCCAACGCAGGACATGTGAGAGATACAGGTTTCATCCTTGGGTTGGGAAGATCCCCTGGAGAAGGAACTGGCAGACCAGTATTCTTGCCTGGAGAATCGCATGGATAGAGGAGCCTGGTGAGCTACAGCCCATGTCTGATCACAAAGAGTCAGACATGACTGAAGTAACTTAGCACATGTGCATGCATGTATAGCACAGGGAACTCTACTCAATATTGTGTGCTGGCCTATGTATGGGAAAAGAATCTAAAAAAGAGTGGGATATGTATATGTATAAACGGTACATTTTGCTGTACAACAGAAACTAACACAACATTGCAAATCAACTCTACTTTAATAAAAAAAAATTTTTTAATAAATAAAATAAATGGTCATTCAGGTTATTGAAGCTAGATCATGGGATCCAACAGGGGAATTCAGATCTGAAGTAGGAGGCACTGTTGGCTAAACTCAGAGATCCCTTGAACTCTAAGATTCAGCAACTATGGAGTGTTCAACCTGGGAACATGTCAGAATCATGAGAGGAGGTTTTCACATATTCCTGAACCTGGCTCTCCTCCCTGTCCCCAAAGGTTCTAATGCCCCCTGCCCATCCTTCATCTCCTATCTCTAGTTGAGAACCAAGAACCACATCACCTCTGAGGTCTGTATTGCTCTGTCAATACCTGGTGCTGGTGAAATAGCCTGAAAAAGGAGACAGGGCGCTAATCAAATGGCAAAATTCTTTTTTTATTTAAAAATTTTTTTAAGCACTTGGAATGTCTAACTTGCAGAGTTCAGCAGTCTAAGAAATATCTGTGAAAAATAAAAAGGGACTTGGTTGAGGAAAATTAATAGTTAGAGTTATCTAACAATGCTGCAAATGTTGGCTTCCTTCTGCTACTGCTATTTTGTTTGGAATGGGTCCAGTTTTCCCCTTGCATAAAAGGAGACAAAATCTGTTTGAAGCCATTAACAGCACCAATAGGAGGGACATTTGAATTAATAACCAGGGGGCCAGTCAGCCAGGAGCAATTTTGAACATAATCTTTTCCTTTGACTTTTTTTGTAAGACTGACGTTTTGAGTATTATACTTGGTCCAACGTGCCACTGCTGAGCCAAATAATTTATCTTTCTGACCCTCTTTACTTTTTAAATTGACCTAAGTAAAATATTTTAATTTATTTGTATGGAGGTCCCTTCTGTGGATTGTGTTAGGCACTATGAAGCATTATTCTTGAGTGTAAAGAATTCTTTGGAATTTAGCAAGAAATAGCAATACATCTAAGGGCATGAGCAGATACTCTTGAAATAATGTTAACAGCATAAGGTAAAAAACCATGCATGATCTTCAATTTGTTTCTTTGAAAGTAAATTTTTAAAATTTTTATTTTATATTGGAGTATAAGCGATTAACATTGTGCTAATTTCAGGTGTACCATCAAGTGATTCAGTTATACATACACATTTATACAAAAAAAAATTCTTACTCTATTTTACTCACCCCTACTTACACACTCCTGGAAAAGGGAAAGACTACCCACTCCAGTATTCTTGCCTGGAGAACTCCATAGACTGTATAGTCCATGGGATCGCAAAGAGTCGAACACTACTGAGCAACTTTCACTTCACTTCACTTACACACTAGCATTCTTTGCAAAGTTTTCTTATAATGTGTTTCTGGAGGCCTTGAGGGACTGTCATACGCTCTCAAGAGCTGGTCCCCAAAGATGCCAAGTGGTCCTCTTTGCCATTTTCTTCTCCAGCTCCAGCCTCCTTCCACCAAGAAGCGCTGCGTCTGCCCTGCATGCCTCTTGCTTCTCCAGAGACAGACAGTCCCCCAGGCAGCACCTTCGCAGGGCCACCACGCACATCTCTGACACAATGGAACTACCAATGTGCCAAATCTGGGCCAGGTTCTGTGCTGGGGTGGGAAAGCCTTCCCCCACCTCTCCTTGGGCTACTCACTGTTACCTCCTCCCACAGTCTGTACAACGCCCCAGGCTGATCTTCCTGAAATTCACATTGGAATCCAGGTCTCTCTGCTTACAAAGCCTTCAGTGGTTTCCAAAGACCTGCATCATGAAACTAAAACCCTTAGCTTCACTATACAACAGCCTCTCAGAGTCTGGCAGGGGCTCTTTCCTAGAACTCACCTTCTCCTCTTGGGAACACCTAAGGGCATCCCACGTGACAGCCAGTCCCCTGACATGATCCTAATTCCCCAGGATTCGAGCTGTCCTTCTGCTTCCGATGTCACCCCACATCAAACCCACTCGCCTGACAAACGCCCACTTCTTTAATACTCAGATCAGACATGTCCTCCCTGTGAAGCTTTCCTGGACCTTCTTACCCTGGGGACTATGTACACCCCACTCGGTAACCCCACGGTGCCTGGCTGTCTTCTTCCCTCTACTTCTCTTATCCTTTGACCAGGTTTCTATTTGCACATACCGACATCTGCTTGTCTACATCCTTCACTAATTAGGAGCTTCCTCATCACTGCTGTGTCCCCAACACCAAGGACAGTGCCTGACACAGGTCACACATCCAAGGCCCAGCAAGAAAGAACCTAAATAAATAACAAGCAGCTCTACTTCAGCTCTACTGAAACCTCGGAATTTCCAGCACCCCCTCATGTCCCTGAAATCCATGTTTCTTTCCTCTTATCTCTGAGGGCCTTTCTGCACTCCTTCTCTCCACCCAAAAGGGGAGTCATAAGACATGCTGGCTTTCTGGCCCGTGCTCCTCCAGGATGCCACACCTGGGAGCAGGTGCAGAAGGGATAGTGAACGGACTAGGTTCAACTCACCGATGAAGGCTGACACTACATGACCTAACCTGGTTCGACTGACCGCTTTAGACTGATGCTACGTGATCTGGTCTGGTGACCCAGTGCTGAGCATGGGGTCAATGCCCATCACTTGGGCCCTGGCCACGCAGGGTGACTCCCCCTTCAAGGGCTATACACAGTCCACGGTGCTACCCAACAGTTCCCACCCAACCCTGTGAATAAGAGTAATTCTCCCTCACACACACCGGAAACAAAACCATGGTTACCGAAGGAGAAAGGGAAGCAGGGGAGAGAGAAATTAAGAGCATGAGATTAGGTTGTTTATATACATGGAGCTACATGAGCTTTTTGTTTATTTCGGAGATGAATCCCTTGTCGAGTGCTTCATTTGCAAATATTTTCTCCCTTTCTGAGGATTGTCTTTTCGTCTACTGTGACATAAGTGGGAAGGAAATTAAAAAAAGAGGGATCTATATGTAAACATATAGCTGATTCACTTTACTGTACAGCAGAAACTAACATCTTGTAAAGTAACTATATTTCAATAAAAATCAATTTTGAAAGTATGAGATTAACAGATACACACTGCTATGCATAAAACATAGAGGCAACAAGGATTTACCGTATAGCACAGGGAACTATTTTCAATATCTTATACTAACCCATAATGGAAGATAATCTGAAATATATGTATAACTGAATCGCTTTGCTATCCACCTGAAACTAATACAATATTATAATAGGTCACCTATGCTTCATTTAAAAAAAAAGAGCCATTCCCCTGTGAGAAGAGGATCTGAAAGACACAAACCTGCACAGTCTGGAAGCTTCCTCTGTCTTTGCACTTCATGTAGGCTTTGTGAACACAGCCGCGTTTCCTGTTCAAAGGAAGCCTCTTGACTTACCCACGGAGGCATTCACATTTTAGATGATACAGCCAAGACTTGCCTTCCTTTACTTCTTTAACATGCACGTTCAAAACACCTCACTTCACAGGGCGAGGGCTGACGGAATAGCTAATCTTAGCAGTAAAACTTGAATTTATCATATTCGGATGACCAGTTTAGGAGAGAAGACAGCAGCGGTGGAAATATCTCCGGGACCTCTGCAAGGGATTAACTCAACTGACTGTGGAATGCCGGTGCCTCACCAACTGATACCCAGCTCTGAGCGTGTTTTTCTGTCTGAAATGCAAGTGACCCTTAGAAAGGGATCATGGCAGATATATCATACACGCCGGGCACTTGTGTTCCCAGTAAGCCTGGCAGGTCTGACTGTTATCGACAGAGATGTCATAGGATCACTCAGTAGACAAGCCCAAACTCACGCTGGACCTAGCCTTGTGGTCACCGTTCCTTTAAACCTTGCCCAAGGTTGTCATGGCCAGGGCTTACTTGGATTATGTAGTCAGGTCACCTGAGCTGGCAGGCGAGCCAGGAAGCAAGGGCTAAGCCGGGTTTGATGGGCAGGCCCGGCTCCAGCTATAAAATCACCGTCAAAACAATGTCATGGGCAAGCCTAGAATTTGTGGTGATCAAACAAGGTGCTCGAAGCATGCTAAGGCCTTTCTGCAATCCTAGGCTTTTGATTAGAAAGGCATATGTAAATGTTTTGACATGGTGTTAGGACATTTCAGTTAAATTTAGTGAGCTCTAGGTACTGGCAAGAAAAATCAGACTGTATTTTACTCAAGCAGCTTCTACAGAATTCTTTTTTGTTGCTGTTAAAGTATAACTGATGTGCAATATTATGTAAGCTACCAGTGTACAATGTAGTGATTCACAATTTTTAAAGATTGTACTCCATTTACAGTTATTATAAAATATTGACTATATTCCCTGTGTTGTACTATGTATCCCTGAAGCTTATTTTGTACATAATAGTTTGTACCTCTTACTCTGCTACCCCATGTTGTCCCTGGTAACCACTAGTTTATTCTCTGCATCTGTGAGCCTGCTTTTTTTTCATTATATTGACTAGTTTGTTGTATAACAAACTAATTATACACATATAAATAATATCATACAAATCCACATATAAATGATATCATACAGATATTTGCCTTTCTCTGACTTATTTCTTTTGGCATAATGCCCTCCAAGTCCCTCCAGGTTGCCATATACTTGCTATGTTGATTCAGTCATGTAAAATTCTTTGCAACACTATGGACTATATCCTACCAGGCTCCTTTCTCCATGAAATTCTCCAGGCAAGAAAACTGGAGTGGGTTGCCATGCCCTTCTCCGGGGGATCTTCCTGACCCAGGGATCAAACCCGAGTCTCCTAAGTCTCATGCATTGGCAGGTGGGTTCTTTACCATTAGCACCACTACAAATGGCAAAATTGTTATTCTTTTTTGTGTCCGAGTAGTATTCCATTTTACAGGTTTCTTTATTTTGTTCTCTTCTTATGTTAACAAGGGGTAGATTTTCTATGGGAGTGGGTACTCAGTTACTCCCTAGGACTTAGAATCAAAGTGTGAGTGTTTGTCTGATGAAGACTTGTTGGGCACCTGTCATGTACCAGGCACTGAACAAATCACCCGGGACACAATGCCGAACACGACAGAGACACCGCCTGTCCTCACAGGGTGACGTTCTGCTGGAGAGTGTGTCCTGGAGGTGACCCCAGCCTACCGTCAGGCTTTTCTGCACAGGGTCAAAGTGGCCTATTCAGATCCTCAGCCCAGGAAGGGTTGCAGCCCCCAGATGGTAAAAGGGCCCCTGTGACCACAACCAGCCCAGCTACAGGCATCTCTAGGGTGAAAGTGATGGGAAGTAGAAGGAGTGACAGGTCTGAAATGGACACGCTGATCTTGCTTACCGCTGTGCCTAAGTTCCTGGCTGTGCTTTCACTATTATTATTAATTTCAATTACACTTTATTGAAGATTCTCTAGGGGCCCCTCCCTTGGCTAAGAGCTGTACTGTTACAGACTCTTTCCTCTGTCCTACAGGGCTCTTCCTGCTGAGCTCAGGAGGAGGAGAAGAAGAATCTGAGAATTCTTCTTACTGTCCCTTTTGCCAGAAAAGTCATCCAGCTTACTACCTCCTGCTGTGGTAGCTGGATTTCTCCAGGCTATGAAACAGTGGGGGACACTCCCTGCACCCCCAGGGAGAAGGGAGACAGTCAGTTCCTCTCTGCTGGAACCCTATCTTCTCTCAAAGGACATGGGCGCTCAGTGAGAGTTCTGGAGTCCCAGTGTAAATAAGGTCAGGTGGGTCATAAGGTTTTGTAAACTGTAAAGTGCTATAAAACTCTCTTTTAGTTTTATAAAAACTGTATTTTTAGAACTATATTTTATAAAAACAGTTTTTTTTAAACTATTTTTAAATATACATTAAATAGCATATCACTATTACTGTTATTAAAGGAGAGTGATAACATCACAATTAGGCTTGCTGACTAGAGAAATTCAAATCAAGAACCATCACAACCTTATTTTTCTACTCTTCTCATTATCTTTTTATTCTTTCTTTGTTCTGGTGTATTTGGTATGCAATACAATGAACAGATTTTAAGTGTAATATGCATCAAGTTTTGCTCATTACTTTTGGACTAAAAAAGTCAAGCAGTTATGTTTTAACATAAAGTACAAACTGGTTATGTTTTAATTAATATAAATATTTAGAGCTACACACTTAGTTACAATACAAGTTATAGACTAAATGTTTGTGGCCTCTCCCCCAAAATTCATTTACTGAAGTCCCATCTCCCACTGTGGATGCATTTGGAGATAAGGTTTATGAGACAGTGGTAAAGGTTAATGAGGTCATATGGGTAGGGGCCTAGTCCCATAGAGTAGGAGCCCTTATCAGGAGAGGAAGAACCACTAGGGCTGTCTCCTGGCTACACAAAGAAGCGATTATGTGAGGACTCAGCAAGATGGCAGCCACCCTCAAAGACAGACAAGAGGCTTCAGAATGAAACCTCTTGTGTCAATACCTTGATTATGGAATTCTAGCCCCAGAACTGTGAGAGAATACATTTCTACTGGTTAAGCCATCCAACCTATAGTATTTTGTTATGGCAACTGGAGCAGACTAAAATAATATATTTTGGCCTAAGTTTAATACGTACAGTTAATCATACATGTAGGCAATCACTTTTCCATTTTTTCATTCTCAAAGAGTGATTTTTTTTGTTTTCAAACGATGACTTGTTGCCTAAATTCTCTTAATCAATAAGATGTTGGTTCTGTGTACTATAAATAATTTTGATGTTTTTAAATTGCCATTTTAAGTAATTATACTTGCTATATTTGTTCTGTCAGACACCAAACCAATAAATGTCTGAAAAGCTTGAATGTCTACAAAGGTATGTTAGTTGGAACACACAAATTAATTCTGTTCACAAGCCACTGATTCAACACTATGGTTAAAGAAGAGAATGCAAATGAGATAAATTGGAAAGGAAGGCCAGGCAGACTGCAATCTTCTTCAAGAGAACACACGAGACTCCAGACAAATATTACCAGAAATGAATTTCACACTCTGCTATCTGGAGTGATTTACAAATAAAATTGTGATTTCTATCATGATTCAAGCCACAGATTTAGACTTTGATCGCATCCCCACATAGCCATCACGTCAGACTTCAGGATGGCTTCCCTGAACAGATAAGTACAAATAAGATGCAGGAAGAATTAGGAACAAGCAAACATGACCCGAAGCTGACCCTGCCTTCTCTCTCCACTGCTCGGAAGGGCAGCTCTCGGAGGCCCCGAGGTCTTCCTGGGGTACCACATCCTCTGCTGCCTTCCCCAGCCTCCTGACCTTTCCTTAATCACCCTCCCCACCAAAGCTTATCTGCTTTCTGCCGTCAACCTCCACTCTCTGTTAGGAAACAGATAAACTGATCTCTATGTAATCGCCAAGTTGCTGCTCAATCCATCCCTTTTCCGGCCAGTTAAATGAAGCTGCATTCAAACAACCTTCTTTCAGAGATCATGCTTAAACTTGTACAATCATTTTGAGGATGCCAACTCTAGTCTTTGGTCTCTGGTGGTACTGATTTTACAGACCCAATATTCATCTTTATTAAGTTTGGCTAATTCTTTTTCTTCATAGAAATACAATATCACAAGAGTCACTTAGGGTTTGAGATGACTCAAATATTACCCTTGTCTCATTAATGCTAGTGCCAACTACAAGTAATTTTAAAACATACATCAAAACCAATTAGCACTTTGAAATCTAAATGAGTCTGTTTTTTTCTATTTATTGTGTGGTCTTCTTGTCAGTTTGGGCTGCCATAACAAAATGCCATAGACTGTGTTGCTTAAACAGTAAACATTTATTTCTCAGGTTCTGGAAGTGGGGAAATCCAAGATCAAGGTGCCTGCCGATTCATGTCTGATGAGAACCCCTTTCTGGCTTGCTGTGTCCTTACATAGTAGTGGTAGGGGCACTCTAGTCTCTTCCTCTTTGTGTTAGAATACTAATCCCATCATGGGGGCTCTACTGTAATGACCTCACCCAAACTTAATTATTTCCCAAAGGCCCCACCTTCCATACCTCCCCACCTTGGGATTTAGGACTTCAACATAGGAATTTCGGAGGGACACAAGCATTCAGTCTGTAGCAGTTAGAGTGTGTTAACAAAAGGTGCATAAAGTTGTCCTTGAGTAAAATAAGAAATGCATTTCTCCCAGTGAAATGTAAATGAAGATTTAATAACTAGTTCACAATGCCCCAAAGAAGACATTTCCTCCAGGACTGAGCTGCCAACAAAATCGGAGTGTCCTGGAAGGTATGGTTTAAAAGAATTTCTGATCTGAAACAAGCCATGCTTTTCTTGGGGAGCATTAACTCTTCTCTTCTGACAGTCCTCTGTGAACCCCAAAGCAGTTTCTCATTCTGGACTGTTTTGTGGCAGAGAAAGAGATCTGACATAAGGGTGGCAGAGAAAGGGATCTAACATAAGGATGGCCTTTCTCCTCTCCAGGGAACTGTTAGACTTGTCCCCAAGTGGCCATTGAATCCTTGGACAGTGCTCGCTTTGGCAGCACATATACTAAAATTGAATCCTTGGACAAACCACCCAAGGATGGCAAGGCTGGTCAAGTCTCTTCTTCATGGGAATAACCAGCTATAGACCCTGGGAAACCAGCGCTTTCATCACTTTGTTATACACTAGAGTTCCTAGAAATTAGACTCTGAGTCTGAAATTCCAATAGGATCTCCCCATGTGCCTGAGATCTAAAGAGAAGAAACCCACTCTGCCTGCTGTGAGTCTCAGCATCTGAAACAGTTCCTTGCTGATTCATAATGTAAACACAGGAGTTAATTCCCTCCTTTGAGAAACCTTCTTGTGTACACCCAAAATTATTATTATCTGTGTTCAACCATGCGAGCATGTCGAGCTGAGTGGTTGCCAGCATGGCCCTCTGCCTACCCCGATTTAAATAAATAGACCTGGCTCTGGGCAGGCTTTTCAGACTGACATGTACTCTATACATGAATGTTATTGTGTTAAGATATATAGTGATGTTAAAATATTTGTATAATCAATATATCTTTTTCAGCCTTAAAATCTAGGACAGCGTTTTCAAGTAATCTCGCTTTCACAGATCGAGTTGACTAGTCAGAAGCAATGATGAATGTTGGGGGAGACATGTTGTTTATTTATAACAGATTGATATTATATCTAGTTTCTGTGTACTAGCAAAGAGAGAGCATTTCGTGCAAACCCTCCCCTGCCCCCATAGCCTAAAAAACAAGAGACACTTCATCTGAGCCCTTTTACCATATCATGTAATATTTTATCTTCAAATGGAATAGGGATGGTATGCATTTGCACCTTACGGACTTAATTCAAACTTTTGGCTTGGCCAAAAGGATTTCATGACTGACTAAAGGGATATTTGAAATGAGTCTCTTCCTAACAAGGTCCCTTTTAAGTAGCCTATCTTTCCTAACTGTTTTCACTTCAGTACCCCATCAAAGTGGAGGAGTTGATGAAAAGAAATGAAACTGACACGTTGGACCTGGATCAAGGTGACTGAAAGTTCTTCATTTAAGGAGTTGGTTCCTTTTCTCTCGTTATATTGTGGAATCTGAAAACACCCCTTGAGATTCTGGTCACTGTCATTATTACACCCCAAGAAAAGCCACCTCCATGCTTCTTCCCTCCTAAAGGTTCCCATCCCAGTTCAGTTCAGTTCAGATCAGTCGCTCAGTCGTGTCCGACTCTTTGCGACCCCATGTATTATAGCACACCAGGCTTCCCTGTCCATCACCAACTCCCAGAGCTTGCTCAAACTCATGTCCATCAAGTCAGTGATGCCATCCAACCACCTCATCCTCTTTTATCCCTGTCTCCTCCTGCCTTCAACCTTTTCCAACACCAGGGTCTTTTCCAGTGAGACAGTTCTTCGCAACAGGTGGCCAAAGTATTGGAATTTCAGCTTCACCATCAGTCCTTCCAATGAATATTCAGGATGATTTCCTTTAGGATGGACTGGTTTGATCTCCTTGCAGTCCAAGGGACTCTCAAGAGTCTTCTCCAACACCACAGTTCAAAAGCATCAATTCTTCTGTGCTCAGCTTTCTTTATAGTCCAACTCTCACATACATACATGACTACAGGAAAAGCCATAGCTTTGACTAGACAGACCTTTGTTGGCAGAGTAATGTCTCTGCTTTTTAATATGCTGTCTAAGTTGGTCATAACTTTTCTTCCAAGGAGCAAGTGTGTTTTAATTTCATGGCTACAGTCACCATCTGCAGTGATTTTGGAACCCCAAAAAATAAAGTCTGTCACTGTTTCCATTGTTTCCCCATCTATTTGCCATGAAATGATGGGACCAGATGCCATGATCTTAGTTTTCTGAATGTTGAGTTTTAAGCCAACTTTTTCACTCTCTTCTTTCATCAAGAGGCTGTTTAGCTCTTCTTCGCTTTCTGACATAAGGTGGTATTATCTGCATATCTGAGGTTATTGACATTTTTCCCAGCAATCTTGATTCCAGCTTGTGCTTCATCCAGCCTGGCATTTTGCATGATGTACTCTGCAAATGAGTTAAATAAGCAGGGTGACAATACACAGCCTTGACCTACTCCTTTCCCAATTTGGAACCAGTGTGTTGTTCCATGTCCAGTTCTAACTGTTGCTTCCTGACCGGCATACAGATTTCTCAGGAGGCAGGTCAGGTGGTCTGATATTCCCATCCTTTTAAGAATTTTCCACAGTTTGTTGTGATCCACACAGTCAAAAGCTTTGGCGTTCTCCCATCCCACTTGTAAAAAATAGTCAGGCTCGGACTCTCCTAGTGGGCAACTGAAAAACACACCAAACAAAGTAAATAGACACCAAGAAGCAAGAAACACAAAATTCAACTTGGAACATGACTGTCCAGAGATATGTTAGATGACTTGCACTTATAATAGGTAAGTGGTAACAGGTGTATCGACATGCACACAGCGCTGTGGGTCCCTGAAGTGTTTGGAAGCAGCCTAAATAAAGGTCTGTGGGATAGGTTTATCCGTCCGCTATTGCTTCCATCCCTTCATTATCAATTTAGCCTCTACTCTGTGCTGGGAGCTGTGCTGAATGCTGGCCTCTCAGAGATGAAGGAATCTTGAGTCCTGCCCTCTAATTACTCATAGTCCAAGAGTAAAGGGTAAGAGTGGACAATTTACTAGAGAGAATCATGGGACAAACTGTACCCAGGACACCGGGCAGGCTGCTGTGGGAACAAGAAGAAAGAGTGAAAAAGCTGTGTCCTAGAGAGACGTGATGACCAGAATGACTCTGGAGAGATGAGTGGAGATTAAGACAAGCAATGTCTGTAACAATACACGGCAGATGCTGCTCTAAGCCTCTTTTAATGTGCTAATATTGTGGGTATTAGTCACTCAGTCATGTCTGACTCTTCGTGATCCCATGGACAGTAGCCCTCCAGGCTCCTCTGTCCATGGGATTCTCCAGGCAAGAATACTGGAGTGGGTTGCCATTTCTTTCTCCAGAGGATCTTCCCAACCCAAGGATCAAACCCAGCTCTGCCACATTGCAGACAGACTCTTTACCAACTGAGCCACCAGGGAAACCCAATGTATTAATATTAACTTGTTTCATTCTCATAAGACTCTGAGTGAAGAACCAGTACGACCTCTATTTCATGAAGTACAGAGAGATCAACCAACGTGCCAACTCAAGCAGCTCCCACAGGACAGAGCTGGGGGTTCAACTCCGACCTCCAGCTGCAGGAGCCACACTCTTCACCAAGATACTAAGAGTTTGTCAGGCAGGCATGAAGCGACATTTTTTGGAAGAGGGTCAAGGGCACAGATTTTGTCAAGTGGCAGAGGGAGAGCATGACATTGTTGAAGATCCAGCATTTGGCAAGTGGGTGGTGCTCTAGATGGAGTTGGCCTTTGACTTCCCACGCTGCACTAAGTGCATTCTTGGGTGCATGCAGTCGTGACCAAAGGACCCACAGCCGTTGGATCAGCATGGTGTGTTCTTTAATTCTCCCAAAGATTCACGAGAAAGAGAGAGCTTTGGTGCTTTTATCTCACAGCCCATCACTTTAAAATATAGTTTTATGTTATTAATAGGATGTGAAATCACAAGGACACTTTTCCTTGTTTCTTCTTCCTTTTGCCATCTGATTCAAATTGTTCTCTTAATGTATTTAAAAAGTCAGATTTTCATAGAAATAATTCATACTTATTTAGCTCATACTTATTCAACATACTTATAAAAGAGCCCATGGTCACATAAATTATTTCTCTCTTCCTAACACTCTTTCCTGGTGGCTCAGACGGTAAAGAATCCACCTGCAGTGTGGGAGACCTGGATTCGATCCCTGGGTCAGGAAGATCCCCTGGAGAAAGGAATGGCAACCCACTGCAGTATTCTTGCCTGGAAAATCTCACGGACAGAGGAGCCTGGAGGGCTACAGTCCATGGGGTCACAAAGAGCTGGACATGACTTTTAGCCTTCCTTTCCTGGGGTAATACTTCTATCCCTGCTTGTACGACGCGATAATAACACACATGCACAAAATCAAGGTGTTTTGTTGTTTCTTTAGATGAATTTGGAAGCAGTGCCCCTTTACTGCACAGGGTGCTATGCCCCTGGACCACTGTCTAGAATAGCATCCCCATCAGTGTTTCATCCGCTCCCCTGCTGGATGGCTTCCTGCATCGTATCTCTCCAGCGATGCTGAAACAAATGTCTCTGTATATCCACCCCTCCTTCTTGTGCTTTTCAAGTTTAAAAAAATTCACAGTGGCCACTAGACCTTTTATCAAAAAATGTACTCCTACCTCACAGGGAAATGGCTGCCTAAAATTTGGTCCTAAAAGCAAATGGTTAGTCCCAGCCTCAAAATTTAATCATGTTCAATAGTCTACTTCTTATAGAACACAGTTTCCCTGGTATGTTTTGGGAAACAATTTCCAACAAATGTGAACTCCCATGTAAGATGATTTCCTCAATCTGTGTGCCTAACTTCCACAAAGCTTTTTATAAAAACCTACTTGGAAGTGTTTCTGTTTTCTGCTTGACAGCACCTTTTCCCTCTATCTTTATTTTATTTGTTTCTAGTTTTTGGCTGCACCATGCAGCATGTGGGATCTTGGTTCCTAAGGAGTCAAACCTATGCCCCCTGCAGTGGAAACAAGGTGTCTTAACCATGAAACCTCCAGGGAAGTCCTGATAACAACTTTTTAAAATAAAAATTGAAATGTCAGAGAAATCCCAAGGTCAAAGCAGGCGCTCCTGGACAGACCATGTGACAAGGGAAGGAAGGCCAGGAAGCCAGGAGCCAGAGGGCTCAGGGCAAGGCCTTGCTCTTCTCTGCAAGATCTAATGTGCTTTCGATTTCTCTCTCCAATACTTACGGTGTTTCCATCTCAACTTTATTCTTAATGGCCCAAAAGACTAAAATGAAACAGAAAGGGCACAAGTTCTGCTTTCTCTAAGTTCTTTGCTCTGCTGTCCATGCCCCACAGTCATGGCCAACTTTCGGTTCCTTACCCCACTCAGCAGGAGCCCCCCTCTACTCCTCTGCCCTCTCACCCCCCTCCTCGTCTCAGTTTAAATGTCTCTTCCTCAGATAAGCACCCCCCTCTCCCCGACACCCCCTGCCACAGCCAGTCACTCTCATGATAGCCTGTGCCGCTCCCTCATGAACGGAAGCTCCAGGAGGCTGGGGATTGCATCTGCCTGGTTCAGATGGCACCACATCCCTGGTGCCTTTAAGGACACAGGTGGCCTCGGGCACTCGTAGACGCCTCCCCACATGGGCCAGCCACTGTTCCAAGTGTTTAATACACAGTATTTTGTGTAATTATCTAAACAACCCTATGGGTTAGGTACTGAGCAGTGCCAAGTTGCTTCAGTTATGTCCGACTCTTTGCGACCCCATCTGCCAGGCTCCTCTTGTCCACGGGGATTCTCCAGGCAAGAATACTGGAGTGGATTGCCATGCCCTCCTCCAGGGGCTCTTCCTGACCCAGAGATTGAACCCGCGTCACTTATATCTCCTGCTTTGGCAGGTGGGTTCCTTACCACTGGTGCCACGTGGGGTAGATGCTACTGGTGAAAGACAGGAGCCCATGCTCTTAACCACTGGGCTTTCTTGTCACCCAAACACTTACCATGAGCTTCTGACTTAATATGACTCTCAAGGCTTCAGCCTCTGTCGCAGGCTTCAGCTCTTTTGTGTGTTTGGCATTTCTGATACTATCCTTGTGTTTGCCATATCCCTTCTATCTTGACTATATGCTTCTCTTCCCAGTTTTTGCACCTGCCCCATTAGACATAAAGTTCAGTAGACAGCTCCTAGAGCCGCTGCTCTGTTTGGAATACAAGGGAGCTGCCTCTTATTTTTGATAATATCAAGGGTCATGACACAACCTGAGTCCCAGGTATGAGCTCATTAGGTCTTCTTGAGCCTCCCCCTCTTCCAAACTCCTGAGCCATGGAATCATATCCATCTTTCCCCTGAATTTTAAGCAATCATCATTCCATCAATTTAGAGTTAATAAAAACTGTATGCGTCTGAATTTCCCTCACCAGCTATCTCAGATTTTCTCCCAAGGTGCCCATAAGTAGCACTGCATGAACTGGAATGCTGCCTTGTTCATTAAAATTTATCGAAGGGAGTGGTTTCCCCAGTTCCTCCTGTTCCCTCTGGGAAATGAAATGATCAACAAGCTAAGTCAGGAATGTTTCTGGAGCTCTGCTACAAAAGGAATGAGATGGCCAGGGGACTGTCCCCTCACTGCTCCTCCTTGTCTCCTGACCTGAATCTGGGGGCATCGACCACGTTTTTCTGTCTTACTTATCCCACGAGCAGTTCTATCCCCACTCTCAGTCACAATTGATTCTATTCATTTTCTGTCATAGGACACAAGCCAACTCTCTCCCTGATCCTTACCCATCCTCCCAGACACACACACACACACACACACACACACACACACACACACACACACACACGCCAAATTACACAGAAGAGAAAGCTAGGTGGGCACAGCCATACTTGGAGGTTCCTTCCAATATTTTCTTTAATTTTCTCTTTTCTACTTTAAACTTTACTATGCTATAGCCTCTTCTCTCTACCCCCTGCTCCCCTAGACACACATACACATATATGTACATACACATATACACACGCACAAGTGAACACACACACATATATACACACACATATACACATGCACATGTGCACACACTCACACACAGGCGGTTACTTTTCTAGCACAATTCCCACTCACATCTCCCCAGAGCTTAGCACAGTGCCTGGGGCTTGTTCATAGCACTGAGCAGAGAGAACTCTGTTCCTGACAGTTCAGGGTCACCTCCTGGCTTATTTCCCATATTCCTCTTGTCAGAAGTGGACCTTCCAAAACAGCCTACCAGGACCTACAACCCTGGGACTCACCCTAATGGACAACTCGAGCCAAAGGCTTCTCTCTCTCCTTCACTCTTTGTTCCCACGTTCACTTCAGGTCCTCACTCTCGGGTTTTTACTTTCTCATGAGCAGATGTACGTCTCCTTCACTCTTGTCTTACCTCATTTCCTTATGGTCAGCTATTACCTACTGAGTGTTTCAGGCCATCACTTGCCACTAGTTTTACAAACCAATTCAAGAGATAGATAATCGACTAATAATAGGAACAAAAGCCCAAGTCTTATATTTGAAATATTAACTACCAAGCTATTTGATGACAGAAAAGAGGGCAATTATTTCTACTTGACCTGTGGTGGAAGGCTACAGAGAAGAGCTATGTGCAGATTGGGTCTTGAAGGATGAGTAGCAGTTCTTGGGCAAATGATAAGAAGGGTGGGAGAAGGGCTTAGCAATAGGATAACTAGAGGCTACCATATGGGAAGCATGGGAAGGGGGTGGTTTTTTACTTTGTTTTTGTTTTTTTTTTTTAACCAGTGTATACAGATCCTGAAATAGTACCCAGTAGGCCCTCGTTAAATATTCATTAGAGATTTTTAATGAAGTAGGGTAAAGCCTGATTTTAAAGAGAACTTTATGTCATTCAGGAAGTCTACAAACAAAATTTAGCTTGTAGATGGTGAATATTCAACAAACTTTTACATGTTATATGTATGCAGCATGGCAATTATTTATGGAGTGTTCTCTGCTTCAGACTTGATTATACCACCCACGGTTGCCATTGTAGACTCTCAGCTGTCTATATTTGCTAGTGGTTTTATTTTATAGGTAAGTATTCTAACTTTTTTTTTTTTTGGCCACACAGCTATAGTTCCCTGACAAGTGATCAAACCCAGGCCACAGCAGTGAAAGCTTAGAGTCCTAACCACTGGACTGCCAGGGAGCTCTTCAACAGACTTTTTAAATCAAGGAAATGTCTTCATTACATCTGGGTTTTTTCTTTTTAAAGGAATAACTCAAGATTGTATATAAAATAGATTTCAAAGGGGAGATTTAGGGGGGAAATACAGCATTATGCTAAGAAACTATTTTTAATGGGTATGTTGATTTTGATTAGGTTTATCCTTTCATTTGCTGTATTTGCTCCAAATCTTATTGATTATTTAGAAATCACATTTACCACCCCATATTTTAAATTCACTTTGGACTGATGTTAGTCTGTTGCCATAGAGGCCTCTGAAGTTCTCAACTTTGTTTCTGCCTCTCCAAATACTTTTCTCCAAAAATCTCACACGCTACTTGCTATCTTCCACCAGCTTTCACCAGCTTTTCAAGAATTTATACTCTCTTTCTCCATCTCCGCTGAATATCCCCCTGGATGCACAGCTCTCTGCATTAACTCACATGTCAGTTCCTACCTTAGTTAATTTCTGTGTTGCCTTTGACTCACTTCTAAGAGATTCAATGCCTTAATTACTTCTATAAATGACTATCAAGGTGAATACCTTCAGCTCCTTGTCAGACCATCATAGAAAATATTTTGGGGCTAATGGATCACTTCACATTGGTCAGTTCTTATCACATCACAAGATTCCTATTTCTGCTTGGTTTGGTTCCAGCCCTGCCCCCATCCAACCCCTCCTCTCTGTAAGTCTTTGGGTGCACCTGGATTGCAGGTGTCTGATGAGGTGAAAAGGTGAGTGTCACCCCATATGACCCAGCATAGGAGCCTCACTGGGACAAATTTAGGGAAAATAAGTCGTATCTTTAGCTCTTCAAGCTAGATTTCTGGATCCAATAATTTTTCCTTCCAGTTTCTTTGAAAATTACTTCCCATGCCAGGCCATGAACCATGGCAGTTCCACGCAAGTTCACAGGATGAATCCTATGAACTTGAACTTGGGAGGTTGTTTCTTTCTGAGAACATCCTCAGTCCTGGGACCAGTACGTCAGTCACCACATAAGACGGGAGCAAGGCTTCCTCACGTTAACACAAGGTCTCCCCACACTAACACATGCTCTTGAATTCCTGAGCCAATCTCATTTATAAAAAGTTAAGCACCCATGGCGTAACTTGTGACTGAGCCAAAAAGACTTTCACTGTACTTTGTCAAGACATGTACCGTATTCAAAATTCTAGAAATATTATGAAGCTCAGTCTCTAGAGAACATTGTTTTACTCTACTAATTTTAAATTTTATGGAATTATATCAATTCTTAACTAGCAAACAAGAAATGGATTAATATACAAGAACCATTGGATGGAACTCCATTTTCTGTCCTTGTTTTGTTTTCTTTTTTTACCAATGAAGACTCAAGAAATATTTTATAC
This sequence comes from Cervus elaphus, assembly GCF_910594005.1. NCBI lineage: Eukaryota > Metazoa > Chordata > Mammalia > Artiodactyla > Cervidae > Cervus > Cervus elaphus. The sequence goes on from NC_057840.1 coordinate 32,590,661, forward strand.
TTTAGGATATTTTTTTGGAAATCATTCCTATTAAGTTTCTTAGACACATCTAGGATAACCAGATACTCAAGCTACTGACCTAGGAGGAAGCAGGCAGCAAACCTCAAGAGAGAAGATATTTTTAAGGCTCCTTAGATTGGGGCCTGAGAGCCCTGTAACTGGAACATTGTGGTTGGTGGTTTGGGGTCCTAATTCTTTACCCTCCCCCATACCAATCCTGTCTTGCTTTGAAATGTTATTAGCTTGTTCATGATGGATTTTTTTGCATTAATTTTGATTTTTAAATGTTTCATTGAAATATAATCGATCTTAATTAAATACCTTGGTTCCCCTCAACCTTTTTACTGAAGACAAATACTCACTTACCTCCCCCTACTCTTAACCCTGCCCACAGCCTCTGCCTTGTGATTTTGAAGTTCCTCCAGTAGCCAGAGTATATTTCTCCTCTGCTTTAACTTTAGCCATGTGACTCACTTAGGCCAATAAAATGAGGCAGAAGTGATGGTGTGTTCCTTCCAAACCAAAGGCGTATGAAACCTTGCACGCTGTCACATGTCCTCTCTCACGCCTACTGTTACCATGAGAAAAAATGTGCTTGTGGTCCCGGAGGAGAAGCTGCATGGAGCAGAGATAGAGAGATAAATGAGCAGAGGCAACCCAGCCAAGTCATATCAGTAAGGCCCATCCTAGATCAGATGATTTCCAGCTAACACATAGACATATGAGCTAAATAAATGCTTATTGTTGAGGTTTTGTGGTTACTTGTTACACAGAAATGTAGTACACATATTAAAAATTATTTCACCCTGGATGGTTAATGTGAGTTAATCCTAATAACCCTTGTCAGTAATTGGCTTCAGAGTGGAAATGATTAGGCTTATTGCAGCCAACAAAATATAAGAGCAGTTTGGGGAAGTCTTCATGAGAAATTATTCCTTTCTTTTGTAAGACATGCCAAGGCTTCTCTCTTGTTGTCTTCCTTACTTCTCCGTGAACAAGAAAGTATTATAGCTCTGATGGCCAATAGCTGCTATCTGAAGACCCTTAGGGGAACAGTCTGAAAATATAATCAGTAATAAAGGAGTACAGAGCTATGGCAACAGCAGAAAAATAAAATAAAAGGCTTGATCAAACCATGCCTGAAGTCTAGCTTACCTCTGGATTTTCATGATTCAGTACACATCCTTATTGTTTAAATCAGTCTGAATTGGACTTCTTGCAACCGAAAGCATTCTTACTAGCTAAATTCAGGCTGGATGACTATTTCTGATGTCACGTTAGGACTCTCTTTCCACATTATTTCAGGTGTAATAGGTGAAGTCTCTGAGCGATGTGAAACGAAGTCCAGGTGTAAAGTTCATAGTCATTATTCATAGTGTGGGAAGGAGAAGGTGGGACGAATTGAAGAGTAGCATTGAAATATATACATCACCATGTGTAAAATAGATAACTAATGGGAAGTTGCTATATAGTGAAGGGAGCTCAGCCTGGTACTCTGTGACTACCTGAAGGGGTGGAATGGGGTGGAAGGGGAGGTTCAAGTGGGAGGGGATGTATGTATATTTATGGCTTATTCATGTTGATGTATGGCAGGAACCAACACAACATTGTAAAGCACTTATCTTCCAATTAAAATAAATATGTTTATAAAATTCATAGTCATTATTGAAAGTTCCACACTCCTTCCCTCAGACTTTCTCCATAGAGACCTTCATATGGCTTAACTGCCTTCTTTGCAAGTGGTGTCTTTCCCTCCCTCAATGTGGTCATAATTATCAAATGACTTCTCACCTTTCCTCATGCCTTCTGTTTAAAATGGAAAACAGAAGGAACTGATAATACACTTCAGTATATTCATGTGATAGAATATTACATATTTTAATATCCATTAAAATAACTTGTTTGTTAATTCAGCAAAAACACCTAGGGAAAGTGCTAGGTAAAAATACTTAATGATGGGGGAAATGTTAAATACAGAAAAAAAATCAAGGTATAAAATGTACTTTCCCTATTGATCTTCAATACTTGAAAAAAGAGTGTAGATACATGGAAAATTAGACTGGAAAGAGAGTCTTAAAATATTAATAAGGTTTATCTCCAAATATTGGGATGTGCATGCTAAGTAACTTCAGTCATGTCCAGCTCTTTGCGACCCCATGGACTTTGGCCCACTAGGCTTCACTGTCCTTGGGATTCTCCAAGCAAGAATACTGGAGTAGGTTGCCATGCACTGCTCCAGGGGATCTTCCCGACCCAGGGAATAGTGAACAATTTATTTCTTCTTTGTGCTTTTCCATGTTTATCATATTTTCTATGATTAATTCCTATTACTTCTGTAAACAGAAAAAAAAAAAAAAAACCAAGAAAGGAAATTATGCTTGTGTCCTAGATAAGCTTAATAAATCCTGAAGTGTTTATTATCTAGATTCACTAGTATTTCTTCTTTCAACAAGCCTCGATGTTCAATTATATTTACACAAGTTCACTTTTTGTGTGAACTACAAACAACACAGGAAAGGGATGTTTTTAAGTAGTCAAAAAGTCATATTGACATTTTAGAACTGCCTCTCTTTTCACATCCGATTTTAAACTCAGAAAGAGGAAGAAGAGGCAGACAGCTACTGCTGACCACACTTATTGCTCAGGCCTCAAAAGCCTGGGGACGCTTCCAAGGGGTCAGGAAAAAGGAGAAACTGAGAAAGCATCATGAGACTCAGGAAGCTGGGGGTGAAGGGCGAGTGAGACTCACTGCTTCCATCCCGGCTTGCAGGAAGCAGCTGACTACCTTTAACTCTGACCGAATGGCATGGGGAGAACCCACATCTGCTGAGACGCTTCCAGGGGTTGGCAGGTTACTATTTAAAAGAAAGCAATTTTCAAAAAGAAAGAAACAGAAAGGAGATGAAGCACATTTATGACTTAAATGATAATACAATCATTCATCTTAAAACAGAATCCAGTAACTCCATCTCAAAATGATGGTGCAACAATTCTAAAGGAATTAGAATAAAGGAAAAGAAATTGGCATTGTTAAGGCTGGACTATTCTTCTCGCCTATAGAATTTAATATGAAAAACTCTATTCAAAAACTGTGTTGTATTATTCTAAACTACATTTTTCTGTTCCTACGCTTTTGCATAAATTCTTTCACATATGCCATTGCACTGGATTCTCACAACCTCCATAGGTGGGACCTATGAGAAATATTCTCCCCATTCATAATAGGCTCCCTGTTAAGGAGACCCATCAAGACAGAGCCAGGATGTAAGCCCAAGTCTTATATGATCAGGGTTGTCTTCTATTAAATAACTGAAGTTATTCTGCAAGTAAGATCTAGCAAATACCTCATGTTTAACTAGAAATATGTTTAAACTACGTTTAAACTATAAACATAAATATGTTTAACTAGAAAGATTGATTACAGTGGATACAACTTTCCACACACTGGGAAGCACCCAGTACAGTCTCTATATTCAGTGGATGTTCCAAAAATATAAGATGACTGACGTGCACTTGATCTTAATCACTAACAGACTTCTTTAGAAAATTATAGCCTTTATATTAGATTTTTCATTACTCTTTCCTCTACTTGAAACTTGCCTACATGCTACTGAAAGATTGCATCCTGGGGGATAAAAAAAGAGTCTCAAATATCAAAAGACTTGAGGCGAGAGTCTCTTAAGGTAGTAATTTCTTGCTCTCTCTTTTTTAATCAACTCAGGAGAAATTAATTTGGACCATATTTTTAAAGGAAACCAATCTGGATCGTGAAGAGTTCATGTGTAAAATAAAAAAGAGTAAAGTTAAAAACCACATAACCATCCCCAAATTTTCCTGCCACAGTCAAAATGGTTTGCTGCTAAAAGACAAGTTGGTTTGGTTTTGGTAAAGATGGACTCCTCCTCTCAAGAGACCGAGTGACTGAGAGATTTATGTTTGCCCAGTAAACAGTAAACACATCCACGGAGAGGGAAAACTTCAATAAAACCTTTAGATGGTTTCAAATCCTCAGAATATTTAGGCTTATAAGGACCAATCTCAGGAAACACGAGAATTTTTCACATTTCCATCTGATAAAACTTTCAAAATGTGTCCTTCTCTCTGGAAACCTGGGGGCATGGTATTCTGTACCCACCTGATCATCATAAACTTTGTATGTGGATGGGAAGAAAACTTCCTAAAGTCTAGGAATCTGTTTCTTTAAAATAGCTCTGCTCATTCCCCAGAGATCCCACAGTGAATGGACAGGATGCAGCTGAAGGAGCTTCCAGCCTTCCAGAAGCTTCCAGGCTGGAGCAGTCAGCGTTCATGAACCTCCTGCCTCAGAGTCACTTGTCTAGAATGCGGATCCTGGAGTTTCACCCAGACCTTCAGAGTGAGAATCACTGGGGTCAGCACCTTGGAACCTGCATTTTAATGAGTGCTCCCTGGTAGTTCCCCTGAAGTTTGAACACCTGTGACCTCAGAGTTACTGCAGGAGAAGATAAATACCGAGAGGACCAGCGATGGTGAGTGCAAATGATGGAATGATGACAGGGATTGGATTTGTCCGGCGAACCACCTAAACAAATGCCAGAGAGAGCGCGTTCAAACAGTAGTGAGTAACAAAGAAGCAACATTTCATCCACGTGAGAGAAAGCTTAGCTCCCCGTCCAGCCCATGACAGCAGCTAGGGAGGTCTGGACAGCATCGGGAGAACTGCCAGATGGTCCTGATGCAAAGTGAAACTTGCTCCGTCTCCAGCGACAGGGCTGGGGATCCCTCAGGTGCAGTGTTGCCATGAAGCGCTGCTGGGTGTGTAGGCTGAAGGCAGTGAGTCTCTACCCCGGGGGTGTTAATGGCGAGTGTTTAATAGTCCAGGAAAAATAAAACCCAGTCTTGTAGCATTTGCCAATTTCCATGGTGTAAATGCTCCCACCATGGCTAATTTTGAGCCATTTAACATGAGATGTCATTGCATGCGGACTTAGGGAAACAGACACCTAATGGTTCACATAAGCTAACATGAGCCAGCTCTACCACACCACTGCCTCAGCACACCCACACACTTCTCACATAAAGACATTCTTCATCTTGATATTATGTTTTCTTTCTCATACTCCTCTGTCTAAAAGAAGAAAAGTGGCCCTTAACTATTCTTTGCTAATAATGTATTTATTAAGATGGCATGTATTTTTATGCAAAAGATGATTTTCCTTAATTAAAAAGTTTGAATCCAAAAAATGTGAATCACAACTAAATTATCTATTTTTGATTGGACTAAGTACCATGTACTAATGTGAATCAGTTCAGTTCAGTTCAGTTCAGTCGCTCAGTCATGTCCAACTCTCTGTGACCCCATCAATCGTAGCAGGCCAGGCCTCCCTGTCTATCATCATCTCCCAGAGTTTACCCAAACTCATGTCCATCGAGTCGGTGATGCCATCCAGCCATCTGTCTTCCCCTTCTCCTCCTGCCCCCAATCCCTCCCAGCATCAGGGTCTTTTCCAGTGAATCAACTCTTTGCATGAGGTGGCCAAAGTATTGGAGTTTCAGCTTCAGCATCCATCCTTCCAACAAATACCCAGGACTGATCTCCTTTAGGGGATCTCCTTGCAGTCCAAGGGACTCTCAAGAGTCTTCTCCAACACCACAGTTCAAAAGCATCAATTCTTCGGCACTCAGCTTTCTTCACAGTCCAACTCTCACATCCATACATGACCACTGGAAAAACCATAGCCTTGACTAAACAGACCTTTGTTGACAAAGTAATGTCTCTGTTTTTTAATATGCTATCTAGGTTGGTCATAACTTTCCTTCCAAGGAATAAGCGTCTTTTAATTTCAAGGCTGTAATCACCATCTGCAGTGATTTTGGAGCCCAAAAAAATAAAGTCTGACACTGTTTCCACTATTTCCCCATCTATTTCCCATGAAGTGATGGGACCAGATGTCATGATCTTAGTTTTCTGAATGTTGAGCTTTAAGCCAACTTTTTCACTCTCCTCTTTCACTTTCATCAAGAGGCTTTTTAGTTCCTCTTCACTTTCTGCCATAAGGGTGGTGTCATCTGAATAATGGCACATAAAAGGCAGAATAATGCCTGCCCCCAAGATGTCCTCTGGCTACCTGATGTGAAGAGCTGACCTATTGGAAAAGACTCTGGTGCTGGGAAAGACTGAGGGCAGGAGGATAAGGAGATGGCAGAAGATGAGATGGTTGGATGGCATCCCCAGCTCAATGGACATTAGTTTGAGCAAACTCTGGGAGATGGGGAAGAACAGGGAAGCCTGGCATGCTACAGTCCATGGGGTCTCAGAGTTGGACATGACCGAATGACTGAACAACCAAGATAAACACACCCGAATCCCTAGAGCCTGTATGTTAAGTTACATGGCAAAGGGGAATTAAAGTGGAAGATGGAATTGAGTTTGCAAATTATCTGATTTTAAGATACATAATCTTATTTATTCAGATGAGCCCAGTGTTATCACAAAAGCCCTTATAAAAAGAAAAAAAGTCTTAAATGTAGAAGGGAGGCAAGAGTCAGAATCAGAGAGATGTAATACAAGAAAGATTGCTGGTTTTGAAGATGGAGGAAGAGGCCATGAGCCAAGGAACGTGGGCCCATCTAGACACTGGGAAAGGCAAGAAAATGAATTCTCCCCTAGAGCTTTCAGAGAAAAACATGTGGCTGCCCACACCATGAGTTTAGCCCAGAGGCCCATTTTTGGACTTCTGACCTCCAGAATTTATTATTGAAGATAATAAATCTCTGTTGTTTTAAGCCACTAAGTTTGTGGTAATTTTTGGCAGTCATACTAGGAAACTAATAGAGCCTGTTTTTCAGGAAAGAAGCAAAACAAAGCAAGAAAAATGTATAACTGGAAAGCCATAAATGGTCCTGGAAGTGCCGACCCCATTTGCCTGTAGAACAGACAGAGCGCTGTCCACAGCACTCCGCCCCCCCCCCCCCACACACACACACGTCATTTGGATACCCTAAAACAAGATCCTCAGCCTGAAGTTAACACCTGTACAGCCCTGAGGACCTGGCACTGGGTGCCACCCTCCTGGGCCAAAGGCAGGACGTTCAGAAATCTCCAGAGGGATCAGGTAACCTGTCCTGCAGATGCTTATTCATGCAAGAGCGGGGGGCGGGCGGGGGGGGGAACCTTGAGGGGTAAAAGACACACTCTCTCCAAGTCTCTAAAAATTCTCCACAGTGCTAAGAGGCTCATTAGTCAAAGGTTCATGTTTTGCAGAGGAGGAATAACAGTGATGTAGGGAGGGGCTCTAAGTTACCCATTAAATTCAGAACCAAGCATCAGAACCAAGACCACAGTATTCCCCTCCCCTCCCCAGGCCTCAGTTTCCCCACTGCAGCCATGACTTGGATTCCGTGAAATTCCAGGGGCTTTATTCTATACTCAAGAGTCAAAGAGTATCGATTCGTGTTCTGCAAAATAAATAAATCATATAGAATTACAGAAGATAGGGTGGAACTCCCAGCCCGCTACCCCTTTACTTTGGCCTCCTTATCTACCCTGTTCCTCAATCTTACTCCAAGGAGAGGCAATATTAAAGGTAAGCTGTTAGTCACTCCATCGTGTCCAACTCTTTGCAAACCCATGGACTGTATAGCCTGTCAGGGTCCTCTATCGATGGAATTCTCCAAGCAAGAGTAGGAGTGGGTTGCCATTCCTTTCTCCAGGGGATCTTCCTGACTCAGGGATCGAACCTGCATCTCCCACACTGCAGGCATATTCTTTACCATCTGAGCCACCACAGAAGCCCAGGAAATATTCAAGTGGCTTTCAGATGCAAACCTTGACCAGACCACATTTGTCCTGAGAAGGAAATCACTGGATTTTAAAATATCATACATGTTTACTGCTGTATTTTCCAAATGAAGGGAAAAGGAAGTAGCCTAGGACCCCTCTCTTCACTGAGACAGACCCCAGCCTCACTCGCCTTTGCCTGGGCTTTCAAGTCATGGTAGCACGTGGCCAGCCGGGTGAGTCCACGATGTGAGTCTGGCATGGAGGAGATGGTTGGATGGCATCCATCCATCCAACGGTGAGAAGGAGGCCTGACTCACTGTGAGCTAGTTCAGCCACATCAGAGCTCTGCCTTGGGGCAGGAAAGTAGGGTAAATAAATACTCTATAGGTTGCTCGCTTGGCTAATTGTGGAGTAATGCTGACTTTTGTTATTTTCTTAATATTGATTTGGCTGTGCCAGGTCTTAGAAGCAACACGAGCATTTTCAATCTTCAACGCAGTATGTGGGATCTAGTTCCCTGACGAGGGTTCCAACCTGGACTCCCTGCATTGGGAGCATGGAGTCTTAGCCACTGGACCACCAGGAAGTCCCAGTGCTTGACTTTTGAATAAACTATTGTTACACGCACGCACGCACGCGTGCACACACACACACACACAAATCATCCCCCAAGACCTTACGCTGACTTGAAGAAGCCAGACACAAAAGAGCGTTTTCTTCATACCTGAAGATCAAGAACAGACAAGACTAATCCATGGTGATTGATATCGGAATAGCAGTGACCAGGGAAGAGGGTGAAGGAGTGGGGTGGTATTGACTAGGAAGCGACATAGGGAGCCTCCTGGAGCGCTGAAAGTGTGCTCTACCTTGATCCGAGCAGTAGTTACACAGGTGTACACACATGAAAGACATTTATGGACCTGCGGTTAAGAGTTGTGAACTTTACAATGTGTATGTTATTCCTCATTTAAAACAAAATCCTTGTTTGCCACATAAAATGTATAATTTCCAGATAGTTCCATAAATGAAGGTATATTTCTATTTTTAGAGCTTTGAAATCCTAAAGATTAGAAACTTACAAGCTATATTTACTCTTGATTAGGTTGAAAAAGATTTAAGTCATGTTTGATTATAATTCTTAACTTAAATTTTTTTCTAATTAGAAACATCAATGGAAAGGCCCTATCTCATCCACTCTCTCCAAAAGGGCCCCTTTTTTGTTTGAAGAAAAGCAAGGCAAAAATCAGATATTTTAAAAGTTACCACATTTTGGCTCTTCCACATTTTTATCTATAGAAAGCCAAAATCTTCGCCAGCATTTGAGATTTTTCACAGTGTTCTCTTTACTGCACAAATTTTTGTCATACATCTCTTCTATATAAAAGGACATGAAAAGATATATAAAGTAGTTTCAGAGAGGCAACTATTTTGGTTTTCCAAAAAAAATTATCTTATTGAAGAGTTTCAAGGAGATGCTATAAAATATGCATTTGCTGGTACTGGAACAAATGACAACATAATATTTTAATTTTTAAAGATGAAAAAAGCTATTTTAAAAAGCATGTGTTTTTCATAGCATACTTTACTTTATACCAATGATTCTAAGGTTTCTATTAAACAGAAAAACAAATTACAAGTCTGGCAACCACAAAGATGAAAGGGAGGAGAAGTCTCCATAAGTGAAAGGGATTATAACCAATAGCAAAGTGATGACAAAATAGCATGGTGTATCGACAGCATTGTTAGAGCTCTAAATTATATTTAATGATAGCTAACTGATGTCTGGGGAGAATGAGAGCCCAGGGATGTCTGACTGTTGACGAAAAAAGGAAAAAGAGAAACAAGGAGTCATGCCGCCTCCAAAGAACTCCAAAGTTAAACTGCCCCAGCTGAGATACAATGGTTTCCAGGGTAAAATAATTTCTACTCTAGTCAACTGCATGGTCGAGCCCGCCACTCCATAGCAGACACAGCCCAGGCTACTCTGTCAGTCCACTGGGAATAAATTTAGTACCAGCACAGTAGTCCTGGATCCAAATTCCAAAGACACTAGTTCAGGTCAGGACTCTTGTCTCTAAGCAGGTGGAACTTTGATGGTCAAAGGCAATTTAAATGTGATACTGAGTATCAGTTGAAGTTCAGTGAAATCCCTGTTCCTTGAAGAAATGTAATATTTACCAGGAAAGTGTTAGCTAAGGGAACCAGGTTGGGCAGAAACATGTGAATGTTTAAGGGTGTCTAAGCTTTTAACAGGGAAATTTGATCAATGCAAAAGCAAGAAGATTATTAGACTCTATAACTGAAGGCCACCTTCATATGCCGAGCATGAAATCCAGCCGTTACAAGGGCTGCTTTTCTAGGTAAAAATTTCAAATGCTAAGACTTGTCACCTGGCAAAGTAAATTTCGGAGCTAATGGGGGAAACTTGAGAGGACTATGTTCCTTGGCTGAATAAAAATCCTAGCCATTTTGGGGAAAATGACAGGACATCACGAAGCAGCAAATCCACATCACTATCCATCATTTTCAACATCAACCATTAGCTTCCATCATGAATCTATCCCATATATAAAAATTAAGTCCAGAGGGAAAAAACTGAATTTCATACTCAAGACTTACTATTCTCTTAACCCTTTTTAAAAGTTAAATATTCTTTTGTGAAAGAAAAACTCAGTGGATCAAATCTGAGTTCTGCATTTTCCTCCAGGATTCAAAGCACAAATGTTGCGAGGTTTTGATAATAATATCTAATTTTCAGAGCTGTTCAAATAGTGTTGTTTATTCATTAAACGGAATCATGTTATAGCTGTTACAGAAAAAAAAAAAAAAAACAGATGTGGTTGATTAGAAATAGTTATCTATATCAAAACAGATTTTTTAACCTAAACTTAACAAATTACTATCCAGACACAGAAACCTCAATTTAATTTGGCTACTTACTATGCACAAAACATTATGTTAACTTGTGGGAGCCAAGGTTCACCAGTCACCACCCCGGAGGAATTTATAGTATGAAGGCTGAGTGCAGGCAGTGAGTTCAGGAGGAACTGGGTCAAGGGAGAAGTGCCATTTTAACCAAACCAAAGGACTGGCTAGGATCGAGTATCAACCTATGGAGATTGACTAAATATTCCAAGCAAATGGCATGAGCAGTTGCCCCTAAATGGTGAAAAATAGTTCCTCCTCTGCCCTGAAAACACAGAGTAACTTAATAGGCTTCCTCACTTCCACAACCCCAGGCATACAATTTCCCTAAAAGGAGTTGCTAACGGCTCTTATGGGACCGTCGGCCAGCGGTACTCAGACCCAGGAGCTGTCCCAAGCGTTCCGGCGTGGACACGCCCCGCACAACGGAGCCATCTCTGCGGGCTGTTTGGTAGGCAGTCAGTTCTGGGGCACCAACCAGATCTCTTCTTGACTTTGGAAACTGGGGAATCTGGCAGGGTCATTTTCTTCGTTCTGTGGCATAGTCCCAGTCTGCCTCTTGCCAGCTTCAAGGGAGGATCAAGTGAATGTTTTTCAGTGTGTGCTGAAGGCGATACCTTTTCTGTATGCCCTCGTGGAAATTCAGAAATGCGAAGGCGGGCGTTGTGGGCTGGGTGGGCCCGAGGGCTCAGTGGGACCGGCAGGTAGTGCCTGCTGTGAGTCTCCTGCCGGAGGAAGAGAGTCAAGGGCCACCCCTTAGCCTCCTTGGCCAGGCCTGGAACCTGGGTAATCCCCTGGCCTCACAGTGAGGCTGGAAGGGAAGCATCCAAGCTTGGTGCAGGAATTCTTGGTGACCATCGGTGGGAGGCACAATCTCTACTGTGAAGAAGCAGTCTCTACAGATGAAGAAGCATCTGCCCATTCCCCCCCCCCCAGAAATGTGTGCCAGGGTCCCCAACAGAGGGGTTTTGTAAAAATAAAAACCAAGTTGGATGAGACTTCTAACATTAGGGGCTAATAACAAGTGACTAACATTCATGATTAATAGAAGGAGGAAGCCCGTCCCCATCAGGGGTCTCATAGAGATCTGTAACACTGGTTGGGGAGAGTTTCTTACCCCACACAGTACAGTAACCAGTAAAGAAGCAGAGCAGGAAAGCAAGGAATGACAGGAACATCGGTGACCCTGCAGAGATGATGACAGGAGTGATGTTTGCAGGGCAACCACATCCCATGACCCAGCAAGGTGAGCAGCTTCAGAGAGCTGCAGAGCCCACGAGAAGTGGCTCCAGATGAACAGCATTGGCCTTGGAGAAGAACTTCATGATGTAGGGGGAGAAACTTTTCCCTTTTTTCCTTCTTGGTTCTTTGGCTGGTCTGATCATTAAACAGGCGTAAAGGCAGATTAACAGGAGAAAAACAAATTTAATTTCAGATGTTGAGGACCTCACAAAAAGTAATGAGACTCAAAGAAGTGACCAAAGCAAGCAGCTTATCAAAGCTTTCAGACAAAAAAAAAATGGTATGTTTTTGAAGAATTGACAACACAAGGAAGTCTGGGCTTGGGATAGTAAGTTAGTGAAGAAATAATATGTCTAGACAGTCTTCTTGGCCCTAAATTTCCCATCTCTGGTGATAAGGATGTCTCTCTACCTCCTGGAACAAGAAGAATACCTTTCCCATGGGAGATTTATTTTCTGCTTTTGAGAGAGAGAAGGGGGATCAGGGTGTCCTTTTTGCAGCAGCTGTTCCTTAACTAACTTTAAATCAAAATAATCAATATGGCAGAGTGAGTGGCAAGCTTTGGGGTGACATTTTCTGCTGTCCTTTAAGGAGAAAGAGAATTTGTGAGCCCCTGCAGGAAGCTGGGGATGTGGCCACATGTCCAGTGACTGCTGGGATAGAGGAAGTGTCAGAAAGCCCAAATGGTTATACCTTGTTGGTTTTACCCAAACATTTTGCACCAGTACAACGAGGAATGGCTTGGGAATTTAGGAGGTACTTATCTTTAAAACTGTATCCTTTCTAAATCTGATATAGACAAAGTGCATTGGGAGCTGTAGAAAGAGAGTGGAAGAGACAATTTTTACTCATTTGAAATGATGCTGGAAAATGCATTTTAATGACAAGGGTTCAGAATGCTTTTTTTCAAACACAGCAGTTTCCAAGGTTGACAATTTTGTGGGTGTCTAATGGCCAAGACCCTGCAAAGCAAGTCCCAGCTTTGCCAGCATTCTCTTTTCGAATGCTCTTGGAATTGGGTTGAGGTTAAGGATGTTTCCATAACGTAAGTCTACACCTTAGCTGTTTTCCAACATCTGAACATCACTGTTCATGGGACGGCTTCTCTTTTATTTTGCTGTGGCCTTTCTTGGCTTCCCACAATTGGGACCGTATTTCATATCCACAGGAATGGAAATAATAGCCAATAGCTCACTTTCCTCTTCTGTGGTTTATGTTTGTGTTTTTACTCCTGCTTCCTTGAGCTTCCTCAGCCCCTCTCCCCCCCAGCCACTTATCCCATCAAGCACTGCTCCACTCAGCATCTTTACCGAAAGGAAAGTTTTATGAAGAATAAGATAAAGGAATATAACAAGGGCTCATGCCCAGAGGCTGGTGGTCTACAGAGCAGTGAACTTGGAGTCATAGGCTTTAACCTTTCAAACCTCACACAAGAGTCAAGTGTTCCCTAATGTCTATGTAAGCTTCAACTCCTTAGCCTGGAATTTGGAGATTTCCACAATCTAACACTGACCCGCATCGGTCTCCTGCCACAATGTCCACATAAATTCTCTTCTCCAGCCAACTGGGAAGTCACTCCTGAACAGGGCATGTTCATCCCTGCTCTCTGTGTTTTGCTCTGGGCTTCGCTGGATGACGATGCTGGCCACGTCCTCCCCTAAACTGATTCTATTGACCTGAAGACCATTCATGAGTGTTACAATGTGTTACCACACTCAAACTCAGTTAAAAGTGGGATGTATTAAAAGTTTGTGAGTGAATGAACAGGCATACAGTCTGTCATAAGCAAGCATTAGCAATGCATGATATAGAAGAAATGTTTGCATCAAATTTTTTTAATCAAAAAAAAGTGGGATGTGTTAAGTGATATTAGCTTTCAGCAAAAGTCACCTTAAAAGATCTTTGAGACATGAAAACATAACACTCTTAAATGAGATCATGGGCAAAACATTCTCTGACATAAATCATACCAATGTTTTCTTGGGTCAGTCTCCTAAGACAATAGAAATAAAAGAAACAATAAACAAATAGGACCTAATCAAACTTACCAGCTTTTTTACAGAAAAGAAAACCATAAACAAAATGAACTGGGAGAAAATATTTGCAAACGATGCAACTGACAGGGGCTTAATTTCCAAGATATGCAAACAGCTCGTACAACTCAACAACAAAAAACAAACAACCCAATGGAAAAATGAGCAAAAGACCTAAATAGACATTTCTCCAAAGATAACATACACATGGCCAAGAGGCACATGAAAAGATGCTCAACATCACTAATTGTTAGAGAAATGCAAATCAAAACTACAGTAAGATACCATCTCATATAGATCAGAATGGCCATCATTTACAAGTCTACAAATAACAAATGCTAAAGACAGTGTGGAGAAAGGGAACCCTCCTTCACTGATGGTGGGAGTGTAAATTGGTGCAGACACTACAGTATGGAGGTTCCTCAAAAAACTAAAAACAGACTTGCCATATGATCCGACCATCCCACTCCTGGGCAATATATCCAAAGAAAATTATAATTTGAAAAAATACGTGTACCCCAATGTTCATTGACACACTATTTACAATAGCCAAGACATGGAAGCAACTTAAATGTGCACTGACAAATGAATGGATCAAGAAGATGTGGTGTATATATATACTCTATTGTGTGGTATATACTACAGAGGAAAATATTATTCAACCGCAAAAAAGAAAAGAAAAAATGGCCATTTGTAAAAATATGGATGCACCTATAGATGATCATACTATGAAGTAAGTCAGAGACAAGTATCATATAATATCATTTATATGTGGAATCTAAAATATGACACGAACTTATTTACAAAACAGAAACAGACTCACAGACATAGAGAACAGTCTTGTGGTTGTCAAGGGGTAGATGGGGTTGGGGAGGGATGGACTGGGAGTTTGGGTTAGCAGATGCAAACTATTATATATGAATGGATAAACAAGGTCCTACTGTATAGCATAGGGAACTTTGTTCAGTATCTTGTGATAAGCCATATGGGGAAGAATATATATATATATGTGTGTGTGTGTGAATATATATATGTGTGTGTGTTAATATATATATATATATAAGAATATATATATACACACACATATGTGTAACTGACTCACTGTGCTATATACAGCAAAAATTAATACAACATTGTAAATCAACTATGCTTCAATAAAATAAATTCTTTTAAAAGATCTTTTAAAAAAAATCTTTAAGTCAAAGGAATAAATGGAACTGAAAACATCATCTGGTGTTAACTGAATGTAAAAGAAAGCAGTAGTCAAATTCACATGCAGGAAGGATGTGTGAATGAGAAAAAAAGGTTGTCTGTATGAAATCTAGGAAAGGGGAGCCCAAAACTGCCAAGGAGTCACAGATTGCTGGTGTGTCTATGTCAGGGAAAAAGGCATCCTCACTGGTTAACGTGATCGTTCTCATCCACTGGGCAGACTGTCTCTTAGTAGAGATGAATATGCTACAATATAATAATCTGGTCACCTCGAGCCGCTGAGACCACCCCCTCCGTTTCTGCTCAGGTTTCATGCTGACCAAGGAAGCTTTGATCACATGTGCCCATGTAGGTTTCCTTCAGGAAGAGAAGAGTGAACTGGAGAGCATGAATATCCCAAACCCACATCATCTAACAAACGGTCATCCGACTTGCACTCCACACCTTCAGGACGTTTTGCAGGCACCCATCCATGAGAGCCTGACCAACTCGAGGCACACTGACCAAACTGGGTTTGTGACCTTCACAAGCTAAAAGTCAGAGCACCAATGTGTTAACTCTCAGAGACAGTGCCTCCTGAAAGTCCTGTGAGGGAGTGGGGGCCAGGCTGAACCCCTGGGACACCACCCTACTGTCCCTCTAATTGCTACACAACCTCCTCTGGTACCAGTCAGCGTCTGGTTAAGAATGGGCACCCACACCAGTTATTTAACAGAAAGAAATTAGTATAAAGAACTGGGCAGTGGGTATCACAGAAACAAAAATGCAAAAAGGGAACATCAATGCTTTGTGGATATAAAAACTGCAAGAAGTTCCCCCTTCTAGGAAGAAGGCACCTACCTTCTGCTCATGCTGATGTTTCTGAAGGAAATGGATGAGCCTGGCTCTGCAGGACAAACAGGAAAGAGTGTGCATATCCTTCTTACTCTTCCTGTAGTCCAAGTTCTCTCTGCGCTCCCTATTGGTAGAATCTAACTGCAGGAAAAGCAGAGAAGTGCTTTCCAAAGCAGAGGAAGGATATATATGCTAAGAAGGCTTCCCAGGTGGCTGTAAAAAGAATCTGCCTGCCAATGGAAAAAAAAAAAAAAAGGCAGGAGACTCAGGTTCTATCCCTGGGTCAAGAAGATCCCCTGGTGGAGGATATGGCAATCCACTCCAATATTCCTGCCTGGGAAAACCCATGGACAGAGGAGTCTGGTGGGCTACAGAAAAGTGTCCTAGCCCCAGCACCATAGAGTGGAGGGAAGATGGTGTGGAACTAAGAGAGTAACCTAATAATTGACGTTATATTGTGTATACAGATCCATTCATTGTCTCTCTCCTCCACTTGAATATAAGCTCCAACAGGGTAGGGATTTTGTTTTGTTCATGGTTATACCACCAATGTCTAGAATAGTCTGAAAAATGGTGAGAACTCAATAAATATATGTAAAATGATTACATGAATTAGTATCATCATCCAACACAAAAGGTGAAAATTAAAGGCTATGGAGAAATAAATTCTCCAAAAGAATATCATAATCCATGTATTAGTTAGACTTAGGTTAACTTTAACTACCAGGAAAATAAAAATGGTAGTGACTTGAACAAAAAAGCAGTCCCCAAAAAAAAAAAAAAAAAAAGCAGTCCCAAAAGAGGCTGTGATTGATGAATCACTATTCACCCAAAACTATCACAACATCGTTAATTGGCTATATGCCAATACAAAATAAAAAGCTCAAAAAAAACAAAAACAAAAGATTATTAGTCCAGGTCTGATGCAGCCCTCCATGGCATTAAGGACCCAGGTTACTTCCTTGTCATCATCGTTCTACTGTCTTAGTTCCATGTCATGGTTCAAGATGGCTGCTCCAGCTCCAGCCATCATGTCAGCATTCCAGATGAGAAAAAAAGGAAAAACAAGAAGTACTCAGAAGGTGCTCACTCTGCTTTCTTTTACATTTAGTCATGTGGCCCACATATAGCTGGGCAAAATGACATTCTGGACGGTCATGAGCCCACCTGAAAATAATGGCTACTGTTTACAAAACAAGAGAGTAAGAATGAATATTAGAGATAACTAGCATTCTCTGCCACAGGGAGCACTGCGAAATTATCTCTGTCACAGATATAAAAGGTGGAAAGTAAATATGACTTGCAGAGCAATGGTTCTGCAGGCATTATTTGAGAATGCTACACTTATTCCAGTTGCTCCCAGGATTTGTCCAATGCAGGACTGTGGAAGTCATCACAAGAATCACCCTCCTACTTCTTTAAACAGGTGTTCTTTGATTCTGTCTTGATCTCCCTCTTAAAATGTTGGTTAAAATGGTAGGTATTTGCATAACATGGGATCAAATGCATGAACTCTGGGGTCAGAAAGCCTGGATTCAATACTAGGCCCCAACACTTGCTAACTATGTAACCTTGAGCAAGTAACTTCACAACTCTGTTTCCTCTCTTGTAAAGTAGGGCTAATAATGATGGTGTCTGCTCCACAGGCTATGATGGAGACTGAAAAGCACCAGCTAAATGCTCAATAAATATTTCCTATTGTTATAATTACTCACTGACAGCTTTAATCCCTGAATATTTCTCAGACCTCCTCCCTTCTCTTCATTCACAAAGGCACATCTTCCATGTAGGCCCTTATCAATTCTCAGCTGGATCAATACTCACAGGTCTTTCATACTGATCTTCTTGCCTTTGCCCTTATTCTCTTACATCTACCCTTCAGGTTATAGCCAGAGAGACCTTTATAATTGACATGTCTGATTGTGCCCTGCAGTTCCTTAAAATTCTGCATGACACCCCCTCAGGACCTGACTTCTCTGGGTTTATCAGTTATCACTGCCCCACAAAGCTCACTACAGTGCTCACAGGACACTCGGGTTTTGGACAAGCTGTTCCCTCTGCCTGGGATACACCTGAATCTCTATTAAGTGACTCTTCACCTTTCCTGATTCAACTCAAATGTCCCTTCCTCCAGGTAGCCTTCTTTGACCTCCTCAGTTGCCAATGAATTAATATATAATGCACTTGGAATAGTGCATGACACGGTAACTTCTCAATGGTTGTAAATTTTTATTACTGCCATTTTACCTCTGGGTTTGCAGAGTCCCTTATATTTTATTAAAATTCTATTAAATTCTTGTAATTGTTCTCAAGTGTCTCTTTTTCCCCACCAGGCCTTTCTTTCTACCACGTACTGGAAACTTTTTTTTATCCAAAGCACCTAGTACAATTCCTGGTACACAGTAACCACTGAACTGGTACACGGATGATAAGGACGGAAGGGAGGCAGACAGGGAGAGAAGAAAAATGAAGGAAGGAGGACGATGACTGAACTCTAAGTGGGCACAACAAGAATTTAAGAAGAGGAATGAGAAAAGAAGTGGGAAAAACATGTCCTGTGATGTTTTATCACCGAACAGGGCTTCATTCAGGATGAGTTTAAAGGCACTGAGCAAAGTGCCTGCCACCCTATATGAATAAACAGATAGATGCGTCAGTGATGTTTATCTAATGCTGTGGGAACTTCGAGTGACACTTCTTGCTCTCTACTTTGTATATCTCCCCATCATTTGCCTTATTTATTGTAAGCATGTGGTTTTTCTTCGTTAGGAGATCCTAAAAATAAATATGGCACATGGTTCATTCTGCGTGGTAGAAATATGGATGATTCTTAATCTCTGTTGTACATTTCATGGCTCTTAAATTCCTTCTCCCACCCCCCAGATTTTTGTTTAATGAGTCTACGAATTTTGCCTCTTCATTCTTTGACTCACTTCTGTCCCTTCAGCTAGTACTGGTTAAGGTAGCAGACTCTGGAGCCTGACTGTCTGGATTCAAATTCTGTCTGTATTATTCACTAGCTGTGGTTCCTTCGTCAAGTTATTTCACCTCTCAAAATCCTCAGCGTCCTCATAAATAAAACAGATTTGTCCTTCCACGTAGAATTGTTATGGTCAGTATCTGGCACAGAGTGAGGCTGTTATTATTATTCCCTAGCATATGATACTTGGAATCTTGAACTGAGCTGAGATTTTTTTTTTTTTTTCAGAGTACATTTTTCATGGTACTTGCTCCAGGCCTCCTCCAAACTCAGACGTGGTTTTGCTTTATCTCCATGAAGACTGGAAAACTCCCCCACCGGAAGCACATTGGCTGCCACTAGCTGCAGAGACTCTCCCTGTCTGAAGGCCAGAGGGGAAGTTCTAGTGTGGGAAGAGGAGGAAAGTGTTCCTACCGCCATCCCTGAAAAAAAAGAATTTGCTGGAGCTCTTTTGAAGGTAGAGAGGACAAGCTACCACAGTGATTGCAAAAACAAATCTTCTCTCCTGCATTAAAATAAAATATATGTGTCTGTGACTTCTTGTATCTGGTTATCCCTGATTTCCGATTTCTTTATAATGAGCGTGTAATGCATGTGTAATAAAAACTTTAAAAACACACACACACAGTACAGTAGTTGTTTCCAATTCTCATGGTTACAGAATGAGTCAATCTTTTTAATGTCAAACTTTTTTTTCAGAGAGTGACCTAGTAGACGGAGCATGAGTCTGGGAGCTAGAAACTTCCAATTCCTTATCAAATCACTGAGAGTCCCTTGCTGTTTAGCTTTCGCAATTCCTTTAGCTTCTCTGAATCTTAGGTTCCTTGGGCAATAAATAAGGATACTTAGGACATTGGAAAGTTCAATTGGTTAATTAATGTTCACTAGGGCTATTAAAACATAATGTGTTATTTTTATTTAAGATAAGTCAAGAATGGACTCAGAGGCTTAACATCTAAGTAAAAACTGCTTTCATTAGCCTTTGTGATGTGAAAAAATGGTGCCTCCTTTGAGGATATTGTAAACGTAAGAGTTTCAGTAGACTGAAGTCTCACAATTTGGGACTTGCTTTGGTTGACATGGAGGGAGACAATCAGGATATTCTTGGTTTACTTTACTCATTTGCCAGACTATAAAAACAAGTCATTTGTGGTAAAGGTACTGTCCATTGTGCCTTTATCTCCAGGAGACAGCAGAGGACAGAAGAGCCTGGGGTACTACAGTCTATGACATTGCAAAGAGCTGGACACCACTTAGCAACTGAACAACCATGACAGCCAGCCTTCGCCTCTCCCGCACACCGTTATAAATAACCTATGCCCATAGCCCTGGTTATTCTCCATAACGTAACCTCTCTGGCTGCATCTGCTTGCACTAAACCGAAGAGCTAGCCCATGAGTTGCTGAGCTGGCCAGGGTCTGTCTCCTTTGAACTGAGATTGAGTGAGGGATCACTTGGAACTTGGGGCTGGCTGCCATGTTGGGCCACGAATAAGTAAAGAACCCAGGATGCAGCCAGGGCCGAGGAGTCTGTATGGACCGAGCAGCAGAGAGCAGAGACCTTGTAACCAAGGCAAGAGAAGTGAGGGCGTGGGAGGGGAGAAAGCTGCCTGGGGCTTCCTTGTTTCCACAGATTAGGAAGAGCTCTTGCATCTGGGCTCTCCTAGAGTCCTCTCTATCTCCTCATAAACTCCTTTCCTGATATGAGTTGAGTAGGTTTTAATTGCCGCACAATCCCTGATCCAATCTATAGAGCCTGGCCTTTTAAGGCAGTGAATCCTAGGCTGAGGTTACATACACCAGGAAGATGTCCAACCAAAAATCTGAGATTCCAGTCAAAAGTGGCCAACTTCTTATTCTGTGAAATAAAAACCAAAAAATGTTACACTGTATTATCAGTGGCATAGTGCTACAAGTTATAATGCATGTGTAATATATAACATTTTAAAACTGAGTAGTTTTATTAAAAACTTACTACAAATGGTTTTTTTCCATTTTTGAGTTGAAGTATAATTTACATACAGTAAAGTTCAGAGTTTTCAGTGCATGGTTCTTCAAGTTTTGACAAACGGATAGAGTTGTACGACCCCATCACAATGGAACAGTTAAATAGAAGAGCTCCTTTCCCCTAAAAAACTCCTCTGCACCCCTTTGCAATCTACTCCTATCACCTCCTCTAGCCCCCTGGCAACCATTCATGTTTTCTTTCACCTGATCTGTAGTTTGGTCTTCAAAAGATTATCAGAGGAAATCACACAGCGTGTAGACTTTTAAGTCTGACTTCTTCACTTAGTACAATGTATTTGAGATTTGGCCACGTTGTTACATGTATCAGTAATTCATTCCTTTTAAGCTAAGTAGTAGTCCATTGCATGAATGTATCATATTATGTTTATGTGTTACTCCATTGAGAGGCATTTGATTTGTTTCCAGTTTTTGGTGATTATGAATAAAGCCACTATCAACAGTCACACACAAGTTTTTGTGTGAACATAGGTATTCATTTCACTTGGTTAAATACAAGTGAAGACAAACTGCTGGCTCATGCGAGAAGTGTATATTTAACTTTACAAGAAACTGCCAGCCAAACTGTTTTCCAAAGTGGCTGTGCCATCTTGCATTACACCCACAGCAGATGGGAGTGTCAATGGCTCCTATCCTAGACAGTGCTTGATAACGTCAATTTTTGATTAATTATTCTAATAGGTGTTTGATGGTGTCTGTGGTTTTCATTTGCATTTCCCTAATGATTGGTGATGTTAACACCTTCTTATGTGCTTGTTTGCCTTCTATTTATCTTCTTTAAAGAAATGTCAGTTTATTTCCTTTGGCTTTTTTAAATTGGTTTGCTTGATTTTCTTATTATTGACTTTTGAGAATTCTTTATATATTCTGGAAACAATTTCTTTATTAGACATATGCTTTGCAAATATCTCCAAGTCTGTGACTTTTCTTTTCAGTCTGTTAGCTATTGCATTATTCTTATTTTTTCATTTTGACTTGGAAGGTTGAAGACATTGTCAAGAATATCATTAGCATGACAGTGTTTGGGAATTCCTACTATGTGGAACACAGAAAATGGACAAAGATGTGAATAATTCTGCCAGTGAGTTAGTATATACTGTATACAACTTAAGCTTACTTAAGGATGGGTAGGCAGCTCTACCCCATGGGATCATCCAGGAACCCGGGTTCTTTCTATTTTGTGGCTCAGATATCCTCTGGCACATTGTCATCATCTGCTTGGTTGAAGCTATTTCACCATCATTTTATCTGCATTCCTACCCTAAGGAAAAGAAGAAGTAGAGGGCAAGCCACTTCCTTTTTAGGAAATGACCCAGAAGTTACTAACATCCTCTTGGCCAGATCATAGTCACTTACCTATAACTAGCTCCTAGGAAGGCTTCAAAATAAACTCATTAGCTGGACAGCCAAGTGGTTTCTTTAAAACTCTGTTACTATGGAAGAGGATATACTGGGGGACAGTAGAGTCCACCAGAGATAGGAAATGAAGCTAAACCTAAAATCAGATGTTCTTACTCACATTCATGGACAACAAGGAAGCAGAAGTAACCAAAGGTTTTGCTTAAAGCCACTACTGAGGTTAATAGAAAGTGGGCTGTGATTTTCCTTTTGCTTTGGGCTTAGCAAAGAGTTGGGAAAGGCTGAGTACCAAAGAGAACCAAGGTCAACTGTGTCAGACACCCCCACAAAACCAATGCCACACACTGCCAGCCCCACCCTCAACCTCCCAAAGACTGAGTTGGTAGAGAGGTAAGAAGAAGTTGTTGAGTAATTGCCTTGCAGGAAATGTAACTTTCTGCAAGAATTTTCAGACAATTCCTTCCTCATCCTGAGAGAAGGGGAAAGGACATGTTCCTTCTCAAAGTTAAGTGAGCCAAGTTCAAGAGAACTACTCCTAAAAATCAGAGCAGTGTTTCTCATCCAGAGGCAATTTTGCACACCCCTGCCCCCAGGTAGGATGACCCACACCCTGGGTTGGGTTGGGACAGAGGAGTTTCTGGATGTTTTCATTTTGTATTCATTTTGTATTGCTGCTATAACAAATAAGTGTGAATTTAGTGGTTTAAATGATGCAAATTTATTACCTTACAGTTTTGGAGTCAGAAGTCTCCCCAGGTTAAAATCAAGGTGTTAGGATCACGTGGCTTTCACAGGTTCTCAGGGAGATTCTATTTCTTGCCTTTTTCAGCTTCTAGAAGCTGACTGCATTCCCTGGCTCATGGCTCCCTTCCATCTTCAAAGTCAGTAATTGCACCACTCTGATCTCAGCATCTTCACATCTCTTTCTCTGACTCTAGCACGCCTGCCTCCCTCTTATAAGGACCCTGATGATTGCATATGTTGTTGCTGCCGTTTCATTACTAAGTCATGTCCGACTGTTTCTGACTCCATAAACGATAGCCCACCAGGCTTCTCTGCCCGTGGGATTTCCCAAGCAAGAATACCGAGTGGGTTGCCATTTCCTTTTCCAGGGGATCTTCCAGACACAGAAATCAAACCCACATCTCTTGCATTGACAGGCACGTTCTTTACCCCTGGACCACCAGGCAAACCCTGTGATTACAGTGAAAGTGAAATCACTCAGCCGTGTCTGACTCTTTGCTACCCCATGAACTATAGCCAGCAGGCTCCTCCATCCATGGGATTTTCCAGGCAAGAGTACTGGAGTGGGCTGCCATTTCCTTCTCCAGGGGATCTTCCAAACCCAGGGATCGATCCTGGCTCTCCTGCATTGCAGACAGACGCTTCACCATCTGGGCCACCAGGAAAGCCTAAGAGTGGGTGATTACAGTGGGCCCACTCAAATCATCCAGGATAACCATTCCATCTCAAGACGTGGAACTAAGCATGTATAAGCACATCTGCAAAGTCCCTTTGCCGTGGAAGGTAATATATTCACAGGTTTGGGGAGATTTGCATGTGGACTGCTTTGAGGGGCAGTATTCTGTGTACCATACCAGGATACAATTTTTTCATATCCAGGATAAGATTTTCAGACTTACCACCAGGAAAGTTGATCACACTATCACTGGGAGACATTTGGCAATATTTGGGGACATCTATGACAGTCACCACCGTCATCTAGTGGGTAGAGATCTTAGAGAGGAGGTGGCCGTAAGCAGCATGAGCTCTGCTGTTGGCCTAGAATAGACAATTGAGTTTCCTGTGGTTTAGATCCTGTGGAAGAGATACTTGAGTGGCTCTCGTGGGCGGGTGCTGAGAGGCATCTGCCCTGAAGTGCACACTCTGAAGATCTGTCTACCAAGTGAGCGGTCTCTACCAGCAAGGGCAGGCTGCCAGGGCCATGCTGAAGGAGGTTGGACAAGGTTGGGCCAAGGCCAGACCACGAAAAGGGATTTGTGCAGTAGGAAGGTTCTTGCGGTGACGTATATATTCCATGAGCGAATCAGCCTTTGGAGGCCTGACACAAAGAGAGTATTCACAGCCCATTCATTTAGCAAGAGAACCAGCAACAATCAACATGAGGAGGTGGTCGTTGTGCCTACCCCTCCTTTCATCCCTGATTCCTCCAAATGAAATGGGGAAAGGGAACAGAAAGGCAGACCACACCGCTTTCTTGCTCAAAGCCCTTTAAGTCAAAAGTCTGACCTGTGATGGGGAGAGGGAAGGTTTTGAATAACATATGTGATTAGAGTTGAGACTGGATGGATTTCAATAAATTGGAAGTGACTGGAAAGAAAAAGGATCGATCCCAGGTGTCTTAAAAATCTGCTACCTAATAGAACAAAAAGAGCAGAAGGCAATTGCAAGTAGTGACTGGAGAAGATGAAACTTTCCACTTGCACCTCCCCAAGTTAAATCTCCTTTAATCATCTAGTTTTATGTCTTAAAGCTGCAAGATTTCCATTGGCCAGTATCATTGTTGGAAACATGATAGGAACTCAGATCAAAACTTAAAAGCATGATGGAATCCTGCATCCAGGGTCCAGAACCAGCAGTTTTTATGTGACACAAATAGCAGTGCATTAGAATTGCTATAGCTGGGCGATCCTGCCTTCAGTCATCCAAAACTCTCATGAGACCAGTGACCCAGTTAAGGGATCCCATTGCAATGTGAGTGTATGTGACTTGAGCATTTTGCTCTTAAACTGTACAACCTCGAAGTACAATAAATAGTGTGTCTTCACTCTCATGACTCAAATTGAAAGCACTTTATTACCTTGGTTTTTCAAACCCACCATTACTTACTTATGGCAGAAATGGATTGAAATAGTATCTTGTCTTTATTCTCTGCCTCCCACCATTTCAAGCAGGTAGCCAGATATTCTCGCACCCTATAATCATGGGGCTGTCTAAGAAGTTGGCCTGGAAAGATAATTCCTTTTCTCGCTTTTGAAAAAGCTTTAGTCCTTTAAAGAAGCTCCACTTATTGTCCTGGAGGGAAAGGACCTTTGAGAAGTATAAAGAAAGTGGAGATTTGGGCTTGCATTGGAAAAGGGAAGGAAGTTGGGGTTTCAGAGAACTTGAGGACCAGGGCAAAGGTTATGGATGACCCCGGGAGGTGCCAGGTCAGTGGCTACGCATACCCAGAGCCAGAGCCTCTCCTCCAATGAGTACCACTCCCTTACGTGTGGTACACATTGTGGAGCCTTAGGACCCTGTGGGCTCCCACTGCAGCTGGTTCAGCAGCAACCAGGATGGAAAGAGAATCTGCCCAAGTGCCAAGACCCCTGGACCTTTGGATAGCCCAGAAGAATGGGGCCCCAAGCCTGTTTCCTTTACTCCAAGAGGATAAACTCTCAGAGTTATATGTTAGTTGATTTAAGGGGAAACAAAGAGCTTGCATTGTGGACTGATATTTATCTTCAGGGGCTTCACTGGTGGCTCGGCTGTAAAGCATCCCCTTGCCAATGCAGAGATGTGGGTTCGATCCCTGGGCCGGGAAGATCCCCCGGAGAAGGAAATGGCAACCCTCTCTAGTATTCTTGCTGGGAAATCCCATGGACAGAGGAGCCTGGCAGGCTACAGTCCATGGGGGTCACAAAAGAGTCAAACAGGACTTAGCAACTAAACAACATCATCTATACCCTGTGCGTGCCTACTCACTCAGTCATGTCTGACTTTTTGCGATTCCATGGACTGTAGCCCACTGGGCTCCTCTGTCGATGGAATTTTCCAGGCACGAATATTGCAGTGGATTGCCGTGCCCTCCTCCAGGGGAACCACCCAACCCCATACATCTCCCCAGTTGTCAATGGACGCCTACAATGGAAGGCTACCAAATGCAGCCTTCTCTTCCTCCTGTTCCTCCTCTGATCCTCAGCTCCAGGATTTACCCTCCTCTCCCACCTCCTCCTACTCAGGGTCCAAGGAAACATTGTCAGGATTTCTTCCCCCAGAACCCTTTGTCTCACACATCCCCTTGCTCCCAGTATTCTTCTATTCCCCACTCTGATTCTCTCCTAGATGAACATGAGTGAGTTCCCAGCCCCTCCAGCTTCCAGTTTGGCCATAGCTATGGTCCAATCCATGTCCTAAAGCAAGAAATATATCTGCACTCATGGGGACACCAGAGGCTGATGCATAGCTTCTGTCTCATTCCCTTTCCCAATTCCCCATCCCTGAGCTTCCCTCCTATTTCTTCCTCTAATAAATCTGCGCTTCATATCAAAAAAAGAAAAAAAACTGAAAGAAGCCTACACTCTGAGGTTGCATAATTAAAGTGATCATTTCCTATCTTAAAAATCTTACCCTTGAGGATGTTAAAATGATCTGTGTGATAGCAGATTAGAGTTAGAGACAGCAGTATGATTGTTAATCAGTTTATATGTTTGTAAGTTCTGTTGGGAGCCAAAGAAAATGTTATATAATGTGAGATATTAAGAGTGGCAGATGATTGAGGTGGCACTCAGTAATTCTGAGAAACATTTATTGTCTTTAATAGGAATTTTATGGTTAAAAATGTTCAAATGATTTGAAATTTTCCAACTTTGATCTCCCTACTTCCTCCAAAGTATTTTCTTGATGTTCAATAAATCAATCACACACTTTTGTTTTTTAGATAAAAAGACGAAAACCCAACAATGCACTGTTTAATAAAAACTTGGCTTCAGAAGCTGCTGTGTAGCTCAGGGAGGCCAGTCTGTGCTCCGTGATGACTTGGAGGGATGGGATCGGGGGAAAAGGGTGTCAATCACACACTTTTTTAAATTCTACCCTCAGCTTTTAAACATTTGAAAAGCAATTCAATCTCACTTATAATGAGATAAACAACTCAAAACTGAGATTGCATTTTTATCACATACTGGACACAAAAATCCAAAAGTACCCTATGCTGGCAAAGCTGTGGGGAAATAGTCACCTTCATACAATGCTAATGGGAATGTAAGGTGATAAAACCCCGGTGGAGAAGAATTCAGCAATATCAAAGTTACAATTGATTATCCCTTCAATCCAGCAACTTCATTTCTAGGAATTTATCATACAGATACACCCACACATTTGCAGATAACATTAATACAGGTGGATTCATTGCAGCACTGTATGCAATTGCAAAAAAATTGAAAGGTCAATGAATTAAAGGTCTGTTTAAATAAAGATGCACACCTACAATGGAATACCATAGAATTTTTTTCAAGAATAAGCAAGTTCTTTAAATATTGGTATAGAAAATCTTCAAAATATACTGTTAAGTTAAAATAACAAGATGCAGAGCAGGGGATGTATCATTAACATATTAACATACATAAGGAGATAGAAATTGGCTTGTAAATGCATTTTTTAAATCCTTGGAGAGATAAACCAAATATTAATAGCAGTGATTATCTAGTTGGGGATAAACAGTGGGGGTGGGTGTAGGAAATGGATGAATGGGAGGCAGAGGTAGGAGGTTTTCACTGAATACATTTTTGTACCTTTTGATGTAAGAACTACATAGATATACTACATATACAAAAATGTAAATGTTTTAAAACTCTACCTGATAAGAAAAAGGAGGCTTCTGTTTCTGATACAGAATTCTTACTCAGATAGCAGAGGATCTAAATGCACTTACCACACAGAATTCAAGTTAATTCTTACATTTTCTGTTTCCTTTGAACGACTCACAACAGAAACATCAAAATTAATACCTGATATTCACAATTTTAGTATTTGCTATCATTTTACTTGAAAACAACCTAAAGGTAGCTTTATAGACATGACTTATGGTACATTTAGTACTAATTATAGCACTCTTTGAAAATATCTTAACAATATAAAATTAAATGATAACAAATGGAAGTATAGATCTATACAGAGGAATGAAGAGAACTAGAAATGGTAACTGCTTGGGAAGATACATAAAGCCTTTTCTATAATTATTTAAATCCCCTTTTAAATGAAAATAATGTAGCCTGGAAGTATATGAAAAGTTGTATTAAGACATATAACAGTAATAGGACATAAAGAGGGGGGAATGGAAATGAAAGCAGACTCTCATAAAACTCTTGTAATAATTTGAAGTGATGGCTAGACTATGATGAGTCAAAGATGTATAAACCTGAATCACAATAAACCTGAATCATCCACCAAAGTAATAAAGCAGAGTGCTATAACTAGTTAGTCAACAAAGAAGATTAAATGGAATCATAAAAATACTTGATTAATTCAGAAGAAGGCAGAAAAAGAAAAATAGGAAGGAATAAAGCACAGATGGATTAAACACAACAAATAGCAAGATGACCAGATGAAACCTAAATTTATCATTAAAATCATATTAATACAAGTGGAGTCTAAATGCTAAAAGTAAAAGGCAAGACAACTATGTATTTCCTAACACTTTATATAAAGACACATACTTTATATATAAAGACACAAGAGGATTAAAAGTAAAAGGATGAAATAATATACCATGCCAACACTAATCAAAAGAAGGCCAGAGTGCCTATATTAATATTTGGCAAAATTGATTGCAAAACAAAAAATTTTACCAAAGACTTTTTAAAGTCATTTATTAATGATAAAGGTGTCAGTTAATCAAGAGAACATAATAATCCTAAATGTTTATGTGCCTTATAACAAAGCTTCAAAATCAGCAAAGCCAAAACTGATAGAACTGCAAGGAGAAATAGACAAATTCATAATTATAGTGGAAGAATTCAAAAATCCCTGTCAATAATTGATAGAACAAATAGAAAATCAATAAGAATATAGACTCAAACAGAATTATCCATTACCTTGGCTTGATTTACAGGGATAAAACATCTCCCTTCCCCTCTGTCATCAATGAAATAGACATCCTTTTAAAGTGCACATGGAACATTTACTAAATTAGATTGTAATCTGAGTCACAAAACAAATTCACAGAATGTTAAAGGGTTTAAATCATATTCTCTGACTATAAAGGAATTAAATTAGAAATTAAGGGAAGGGAATGAGAAATCATTGAGATTATGAAGAGTGTGATTTAAAATGTTACTTCCTTAATTTCAGATAGTATTTTAGAGCAAAAGTCAGAATAAATGTGAATTCAGCAGGAATTCTCATTGGATTTCCACAATGAAATCCAAGACTGTGACTGAGTCACGTGAATTAGTCACAAACTGAAGGAGCTCTGCTTGCCACCAATCTTTGGGGAAGTAGTTCTTATTATGTACAGGCAAAAGAAAATATTGCCTGTACCAAAAAAAAAAAAGAAAAAAAAAGCCCTTCCCACCCACCTCAGACCATAATACATCACAGAAAAGCTTTCTTGACTGCTGGTTCATAATAAATTGCAACTGATTGGGACAGCTTAGGGGATTTTGAGGCAGGGGATTAAAAAAATAAAAGAAGAAAAAACTTTAAGGATTTTATTTCCTACCTTAATAAACAAAAGATTGACTTTTGTCACTGTTTTGTCACTCTCAAAAGAGTAAGCTCACAGGTATTTAATAAGTTAAACATCTCTCCAGTTAGTAGACTTGGGTAGTTCTATTGTGGGAGGCTCCTTGGCTGGAACCTCCTAGGAGCAACCCTCTCCTCTCCCACTCCGCTGTTTGCACCACGAGGTTCTAAGCGGGTGCAGATACTAGAAGCCAAGGACTTCAGGTCAAGACTTATATAAATAGATTGGTAACTGACAAAGGAAATAAAAAACTGATATAAGTATGATGAAAATATGGGAAAAGGGGAGAGGGTACGTTCATCTTTCTATAACATAACAGGAAGTTATTGATAATACCTAGCATTAACAAATCACAAATTAGGGGCAGAAGAGGATACTTTGGAGGTGAGAAATAACTTCAAGAAGAAATAACTCAAAGAGAAATGATGGCTTTTGCGCAACAAGATGAGAGTTGAATGAAGGAGGGCAGGGCACTGCTTTGCAATAGTTTATAACTATGTGAGTGTATCTTTGATTTTAAAAAAACCTTTTCAAAGTATCAGTCAGTTCAGTCGCTCAGGCATGTCTGACTTTTTGTGACCCCATGGACTGCAGCATGCCAGGCTACCCTGTCCATCACCAACTCCCAGAGTTTGCTCAAACTCATGTCCACATCGAGTCAGTCATGCCATCCAACCATCTCATCCTCTGTTGTCCCTTTTTCCTCCTGCCTTCAGTCTTTCCCAGCATCAGGGTCTTTTCCAACAAGTCAGTTCTTCACATCAGGTGGCCAAACTATTGGAATTTCAGCTTCAGCATCAGTCCTTCCAATGAATATTCAGGATTGAGTCCCTCTAGGATTGACTGGTTGGATCTCCTTGCAGTCCAAGGGACTCTCAAGAGTCTTCTCCAACACCACAGTTCAAAAACATCATTTCTTCAGTGCTCAGCTTTCTTTATGGTCCAACTCTCACATCCATATATGACTACTGGAAAAAACATAGATTTGACTAGACAGACCTTTGTCGGCATAGTAATGTCTCTGCTTTTTAATATGCTGTCTAGGTTGGTCATAGCTTTTCTTCCAAGGAACAAGCATCTTTTAATTTCATAGCTACAGTCACCATCTGCAGTGATTTTGGAACCCAAAAAAATAAAAGCTCTCACTGTTTCCATTGTTTCCCCATCTATTTTCCATGAAGTGATGGGACTGGATGCCAGGATCTTAGTTTTTTGAATCTTGAATCTTGAGTTTTAAGCCAGCTTTTTCACTCTCCCCTTTTACCTTCATCAAGAGGTTCTTTAATTCTTATTCACTTTCTGTCATTAGGGTGGTGTCATCTGCATATACGAGGTTATTGATATTTCTCCTGGCAATCTTGATTCCAGCTTGTGCTTCATCCAGCCTGGCACTGTGCATGATGCACCCTGCATATAAGTTAAATAAGCAGGGTGACAGTATACAACCTTGTACTCCTTTCCTAATTTGGAGCCAGTCCACTGTTGCATGTCCAGTTCTAATTGTTGCTTCTTAACCTGCATACAGATTTCTCAGGAGGTAGGTCAGGTGGTCTAGTATTCCCATCTTTTTTTAGAATTTTCCACATTCGTTGTGATTCACACAGTCAAAGGCTTTGGCACAGTCAATAAAGCCAGAAGTAGATGTTTTTCTGGAACTCTCTTGCTTTTTCTATGATCCAACGGATGTTGGCAATTTGATCTCTGGTTACTCTGCCTTTTCTAAATCTAACTTGAATATCTGAATGTTTTCGGTTCACATACTGTTGAAGACTTGCTTGGAGAATTTTGGGCATTACTTTGCTAGCTTGTGAGATGAGTGCAATTGTGTAGTAGTTTGAACATTCTTTGGCATTGCCTTTCTTTAGGATTAGAATGAAAACTAACCTTTTCCAGTCCTGTGACCACTGCTGAGTTTTCCAAATTTGCTGGCATATTGAGGGCAGCACTTTCACAGCTTCATCTCTTAGGATTTGAAATAGCTCAGCTGCAATTCCATCACCTCCACCAGTTTTATTTGTAATGATGCTTCCTAAGGCCCACTTGACTTCACATTTCAGGATGTCTGGCTCTAGGTAAGTGACCACACCATTGTGGTTATATGGGTCATGAAGATCTTTTTTGTATAGTTCTTCTGTGTATTCTTACCACCTCTTCTTAATGTCCTCTGCTTCTATGAGGTCCATACCATTTCTGTCCTTTATTGTGCCCATCTTTGCATGAAATGTTCCCTTGGTATCTATAACTTTCTTGAAGAGATCTCTAGTCTTTCCCATTCTGTTGTTTTCCTCTATTTCTTTGCACTGATCACTGAGAAAGGCTTTCTTATCTCTCCTTGCTCTTCTTTGGAACTCTGCCTTCAGATGGGTATATCTTTCCTTTTCTCCTTTACCTTTCACTTCTCATCTTTTCTCAGCTATTTGTAAGGCATCCTCAGACAACCATTTTGCCTTTTTGCATTTCTTTTTCTTGGGGATGGTCTTGATTCTTGCCTCCTGTACAATGTCATGAACATCCATCCATAGTTCTTCAGGCACTCTGTCTATCAGATCTAAACCCTTGAATCTATTTTCAAACTATAACAAAAACCATTAATAATAGTAGGGTGAATAGTTCAGAATACAAATAATGGCAATCTTGTAGAAGTGTGGTCACTAGGATCTGATCACCAGTGATTAATTTCAACATCTGTCTCACTCGATTTCTTCAAACTTCACACTTGTTTGCCAGCTCATACACTTAAAATGCAAGTTGGCCTTTGACATTTCTCTTCATAGAACATTAATAGCTTCCCCCTTGCTACATCCCCACTAGCTTCACAACACCAAAATGCTTCATCTCCCTATGTACCCCGCCTAAGTGCCTTTCGCCTGGCTCTGCACTCT
This sequence comes from Cervus elaphus, assembly GCF_910594005.1. Classification (NCBI taxonomy): domain Eukaryota; kingdom Metazoa; phylum Chordata; class Mammalia; order Artiodactyla; family Cervidae; genus Cervus; species Cervus elaphus. The sequence continues at coordinate 32,623,382 of NC_057840.1, forward strand.
TAACTTGTATCCATTCTCCAAGAACAAGCAACACCTCGCTTCCAGGAACCCTCCTCTGACTTCCCTCAGACTGAGTCAGGCGCCCCTCCTCTTTCCCACCATTCTTGGTGAACATCTCCATCACTGTTACAACAAAGGTATACAATGTTATAGCTTTAGTTTCCCTACCAGGTCATTTTTTTGAAGACAGTCTTTATATCCCAATGCCTATTACTGAGTTTCAGCAAATGCTCAGCAAGTGTTCTTTTAGTTTTGAGAATGCTAATCTCACAAAGACTAAGATAAGGGAGCGTCTAACAAAGATTAGAGCAAATTTTCACTCTGGGTTCATCTGTGTCTTCCATACAATGATTTCCTTCACACACACACACACACACACACACACACACACAGACGCACATACACACATTCCCAAAGCACATAAGTAGTCTGTCCTTATTTCTAGGCAGAATAGGCAGTTGCCTGAAGGGCATATTTGAAAAGTTACTAGAAAGTTCCTCTGAATCCATTCCAAAATCCACCTAATCCATTAGCTTCTATAGTGTCAGAGAGGCCACTCACACAGTTAACATCTAAAGAACTGCCTCTTGAAGCTTTCTTCCTTTAGGCACAAACAATGCTTGAGAGAGTTTACCCTGAATTCTGCTATCTCCTTGGAGTTATTTCCCCATGCCCACCACCCCCACAGAGCCAGGAGCATCAAAGATCACAATCAAGAAGAGTAGAGTTGGCTAAAGGCAGGGGGGAAGGCAGTTCTGCTGCCTGGGGCGCTGCCTACAGACATCCCATCTGGGCCACAACTGCTCGGAGACAGTTGCTGGAATCAGGCAAGTCTGGTTTGACTTGCCTCTTATACCTCTGTGATCCTGGCCAGGTTATCTTACCTTTCTGAGTCTCAGTTACTTTTAAGAGGCCACATTTTGCTGGTATGGTTGTAGGATTAAATGATCCAATACCCACGGAGATCTTCAAGAGGGCGTAGAACAGGTGCTCAGTAAGTATCAATAATGTTAGTTTTCACTCAGAGTCCCATAAGTGGGTAGACAGAAAGCAGGGACCTGGGGCAGAGAAAGCCAAAAGGTACTAAAGACAGACAACTCCCAAATATTTTTACAATTTTGCCTGGAGCCTTAGCGTCTTGTATGTTTCCTGGAATCTCTTTACAAAGGAATGGCTTTCCACATCTCCCAAGGGTAGTGTTAATACTAAGCCTGTCTTAAACAGTGAACAACCTCCTCCTCTTAACTTTCTCTCCATTTCCACCTATCATCCCTGTAAACTCTAGGAGCAACAAAGAATCCTTCCTTCTTATAAAGTAAGAAGTAGGGGGTAAGTTCCAAGATGTGTATTTTAATATACTTATATACCCTCTTCATCAATACAGTCCTATGGGCTGATTAAGCACGGTCAGTGACTTCCCCAATACTTGTAGATAAACAAAACTTGGAAGGCAGAAATGTCCTTCCGTATGTCTAACCGGCTGCTATCTTGCCTCAGGTGGTGGTAGTCAAGGAGGTGGACAAACTGATTTTCTTTTAAATCCTCAATCAGGAAGAGACTGGGGCGCGGGGGGCTCGTCTGATTAAGGGGCCCTGAACCAGGGAGCGGCGGAGTCTGAGAAGCCAGCAGCTCGGGGCTCGGCGGCAGCGGCCTCCTCGGCCGAAGTTGGGGGTGGTGGGGCGCCGAGCGCGCGGGGTCGGGGGGCGTCCTGGTCTTTGGCTCCTCGACTCGGTCCTGTTTCGACAGCGAACATGTCTCGGCCTGTCAGAAATAGGAAGGTCGTTGATTATTCACCATTTCAGGAATCCGATGATGCTGATGAAGATTATGGAAGAGATTCAGGCCCTCCAGCTAAGAAAATTCGATCATCTCCCCGAGAAGCTAAAAATAAGAGGCGATCTGGAAAGAATTCACAGGAAGATAGTGAGGACTCAGAAGAAAAAGATGTGAAGACTAAGAAGGATGATTCTCATTCAGCAGAGGACAGTGAAGATGAAAAAAAAGATCATAAAAATGTGCCGCCAGCAACGGCAAGCAGCCTCTAAAGCAGCCTCTAAACAGAGGGAGATGCTCATGGAAGATGTGGGCAGTGAAGAAGAGCAAGAAGAGGAGGACAAGACGCCATTCCAAGGGAATTCCGGCAGTGATGAGGATTTCCTAGTGGAAGACGATGATGATAGTGACTATGGCAGTTCAAAAAAGAAAAACAAAAAGATGGTTAAGAAGTCGAAGCCTGAGAGAAAAGAAAAGAAAATGCCGAAGCCCAGGCTAAAGGCCACAGTGACGCCAAGTCCTGTGAAAGGCAAGGGGAAAGTGGGTCGCCCCACAGCTTCAAAGGCATCGAAGGAAAAGACTCCTTCTCCCAAAGAAGAAGATGAGGAACCAGAAAGCCCTCTGGAGAAGAAAACGTCTTCAAGTCCCCCGCCTGAGAAATCCGGGTATGAAGGGCCTGAAGAGGAAGCCCAGTCTGGGGAAGATTAAAAGTGATGATGGTCTGGGGAGAGATTTTATTTAAAAAGAAAAAAAAAAAAAGAGAGAGAGAGAGAAGGAAAAAAGAAAAAAAAAAAAGAGGGAAAAAAAAGAAAAGCTACTTAAGATAGATTATGGTTTTGGCTATGGCTTGACTCATGGGCTTTCAATGCTTTTTTTCCCTTTTGTTGAAAATAACGTTTTCTTCTTTTCTTCTTCTTCTTCTTTTTTTTTTTTTTAAGAAAAGCACTGTATGTTTAATTTACCTTTTTTTTCTATTGGTCTCTTCGTCATGACCCCCTCTTTCCGCCCCCCTCCCCTTTTCCCAATGAAAGCCATGTTAAATTAATCACTGGATTGACTGCTTCATCTTTTTATTTTCAATGGAGGGTATGCCACAGTTGTAAAGCAATAAGATTTGAGGTAAACACTATGAAAATTTTGCTTTTTGCTAAATGGTAGCAAGTTGAACAATAATCAAAAAATGTAGAAGGTTTTAGTTAAAAGTTATTGCTTCTTTCTCTACCTGAATTTAAAAAAAAATCAGTTGTCATCTAATACAAGTTTATATTCTATATACAAAAATACGGATGTCTAAAAAATCATGATGTTAAACTTCCACTGATGGGGCAGGTAGGAGAGAAAGATGAATTCTGAACTGCTACTAAAGGTATTCATGTTTTTTACTGTGGGGCAAGGCAGGGAATTGAGGTTTCCTGACCCTGTTTGAGGATATAGATTTGCTTGTTTTTAGTCTCATCACTTGTTATCTCTAGGAGACTCAGAGCCAGTGATCCTTTTATTCAGCTACAGTCTTTAAAGAACTTAAAAAAAGCAAGGGCCGCCAAAACTTAAATCTTTCTGATTTCCTATTTCATTCTCTAATGGTTCATGTTTTTAAATATATATATGTATCTATTCTGTTTCTTGGATAAAAAATTTTACCAAGGATCAAAAGAAAAAAACCCTAAGATTAAAATGGGGAGATCTATATATCACAATGGATTTCTTCTGAAACTGACAATGTTTAGGTTTTAAGCAAACTAAAGTGCCAGTTAATGTGAAACTCAAAATAATAAATAAATAAATAAATTCTCAATCAGTGGTTCTCAGTCGTGGGGATGCACCAGAAGCATCAGGAGGTCTTGTTAAAACACATCGCTAGGAGTGTCCAATTATCAGGCCTTAGAGTCTGAGAATTTGAATTTCTTACAAATGCACCTGCTGTTAGCCTGGAGACTACTTTGAGAACCGGTGCTATAAATAATACTGTATACAGTTTAAAACAGCTAAAATGCTAGTTTCCCTTTCAGAGAAAGAAAGTCACTGAAAATATACTTCACAAATTCTTCTAGCATTCTTTTAAAATAATTGGTTCATTTTAAAAAATGAGGTATATATTACTTTTTAAAACTCTTTTTAATAACCTGGCAGTTGCAATCCAGTTTATAAAACTTAGTTACATACTGCTACTTAATTTTTCCCAAAGCTCTGGTCTTAAGTCTTAGGGTATAGAATAATTCCAGCTGCTGTCAGTGAGTTTTCATACCTGACATATGCACAAAACATGAAAAAACCATTTTCAAATATTATGATATGATGCATGTGTGCTACGCGCTTAGTCACTCAGTCATGTCTGACTCTCTGGGACTCTTTGGACTGTAGCCCACCAGGCTCCTCTGTCAATGGGATTTTCCAGGCAAGAGCACGCAAGAGGGCTGCCATTTCCTCCTTCAGGGGATCTTCCCAACCCAGGGATCGAACCTGTATCTCCTGTGTCTCCTGCATTGCAGGCAGATCCTTTACCCACTGAGCCACCAGGGAATCCCAAATTATTGATCAAGGTGTACAGAAATAATTTGTAAGAAGTGTGTAAGATATCATGCACGCTTCTTACAAATTATTTCCGTACATGTAGGTCAATGATTTCCCTTTATGGCTGTTTTCAGTTTTCTAGGTTATTATCAATACTTGATGCTACTTTACTTTGTGTTTTCAAAAAGGATAAAAATAGCATTAAAAAAAAAACCCTCTAAAAAGTAAAAAAAGAAAATAATGTTTCTAAAAGATAAATGTTTGAAAGCGCATGGTGGTTTGAAGTCCCATAGAGGGCAAACTGGTTGAATCTTTCTGGAAAGGACTTTCCATACATATCTGAACCCCTAGAAGTTTTCACATTTTTTGACCCATTCATTTCTCTTTCAGAAACCAATCTCGAGGCAATAACCTGACAAAAGCTTTATACACAAAAATGTTCACCACTGCATTATTTACTATAGCAAAACTTTGAGACCCAACTATCATAACAGGGAACTAATTCAGTAGACTATGATACATCTGTACATGGCTTTATTTGGCAGCCCTTAAAAATGAAGAATTTTTAGTAGCATAGGAAAATATTTATGATAAAATGTAAAGGGAAAAGGCAGGTTAAAAAATTGTATATATCACATAACTTCACCTTTGTAACCATAAAAAGAATGTATTTTTTTAAGTCTGAAAGCAAAACTGAAATGTTGACAGAAATTATCTTCAGATGAAAGGATTAAAGGTGATTTTCTTTTCTTTCTCATGTTTTCCTACATTATGCATGTATCAATTTATAAATAGAAAACAAAAACATTGTTTTAGAAACAAGTATTAAAAACAGTAGAAGCCCCTGAAATGTGTAAATTTATGCCCAAGTTGGAAATGTTCCCAGAAATATTAAATGGATAGAAAAAATAAGCTTCCTGTACACATGAGTGACAAGGGAGGACTATTAACAAGCAAACTTTGTTTTCTGGGCATTTTTTCTTTTAAGGTTAGTAGTACATTTTGACTTTTTCCAAAGGAAAATGAAATCTGCTTTTTAAAAGTTGTTATAAAGGTATTTCTTTTGATTCAAACTGCTCATGTGTATACCAACTTCTTACCCAGCCCACCAAGCACTGGGCCTGTTACTGAGTTTGTTTTCAATGTAATACTGTGTCTGGTTTATATATGTGAGTGTGTGTGCATGTGTTTGTGTGTGTTGAAATAAAGACATTGTGCCCACTTAAACTGCCAGATAGCACTATCCGCTGTGGAGAGAAACTCAGGAAAAAGCAAGTTTGTACTGAGCACTTTCTAAAGTGGATTAGTAACTAAAAGTCCTGAGAAGGTAGGCACTGGACATAATCTTTACAAAGAGGTCTTCAGCCTTAATCTCAGTCAAATAAAACTCCACAGAATTTAACTTCTCACTAAATAATATCTGGAGCTTTGATGCTCTCCTAAAAATGTGTAGCATGTTTAAATTCAATCACCAAATTACTGTCAAGTCAAAGAATAAAATTATGATTATAATGAATGAGTTAAATGCTTAAAACTATAGAGTGAGTGAGAGTGTTAGTCGCTCAATCGTATCTGATTCTTTGCGACCCCATGGACTGAAACCTGCCAGGCTCCTCTGTTCACACGATTCTCCAGGCAAGAATACTGGAGTGGGTAGCCATTCCCTTCTCCAGGGGGTCATCCTGAACCAGGAATCAAATCCCAGTTACCTGCATTGAGGCAGATTCTTTACCACCTGAGCCACCAGGGAAGACCCTTAAAAATACAAGAAACGAACAAATAGCATGATGACAGTAATTATTTTAAAGTCGTTACTAAGTTCCTGCTACTGTGCAAAGCACTTTAGGTGGATTATCTCACTCATCCCAAAGAAGTGCCCATAGAAGGTGGGCACTGTTCTCTCCAGACGAGGAACCCGAGGTGCCAAGATCCTAATACCGTGGTCCCGGTGTCATTTCCCTCTCACACCCACCTCCGCTCAGCAGAGTGGATGTTTTTCTGATTCCCTCTTCCTTTACTCTCACCTCTCTTTGAACCAACGGGGGGGATAGACTGTTACAAAGTCACAGAGATTAGTTGTACCATAAGGCAAAGTGAAAGTGAAGTCGCTCAGTTGCTCTTTGGGACCCCATGGACTGTAGCCGACCATGCTCCTCCATCTGTGGGATTTTCCAGGCAAGAGTACTGGAGTGGGTTGTCACTTCATTCTCCAGAGAATCTCCCCAACCCAGGGATCGAACCCAGCTCTCCCGCATTGTAGGCAGACGCTTTACCGTCTGAGCCACCAGGGAAGTCTACCTTAAGGCAAAGCCTTAAGCGAATGCAAGCCGCCCCCAAGGCTGCATCACTGCCCTACCAGCTCCTTTCCTCTAGTCCTACTCATCTCTTGGGTCCCCAAGACATGAATGATGAGGGAGAGGGACATGCCACTGTCAGCGGAGAAAGAAAAGGGTCTTCTCTTCCTCCAGCAAACTGTCTCCAACCCATACCATTGCAGAAAAAGAGTTAATAAACTACTGAAAACCTTGATTTCAGCACACTTTTAGAATAACACAGTTGTACTATGCACGAAGTAACTCATAATATACTTGGTTTATTAGGATCAAGCAATATTTGATAGTGGAACTTAGACGATATCTGATAAAAGTGGTTTTTAGTTTTGGGTTTTTTTTTTTTTTGCCACACCCTGTAGCTTGTGGGATCTTAGTTCTGCAACCAGGGATCAAACTCATGCCATCTGCAATGTAAGTGCGGAGTCTTCACCACTGGATCACTGGGAAAGTCCCTGATAAGAGCATCTTGGATTCATGGCAGTTCTTTGTGAAACTGCACACAAGTTGTTTAAGTCAATCATTTCCCTACTTCTGTACTTGCACTCCAACACAGGAATCAAGGGAATTCTTTTTAAATGATAAATCATGTCTTTCCTGTGCTCAGATCCATCCAATGACCTCTACCTCACTCAAATAAAAGTCAGAGAGGGAAATTTAAGTCTTTACCCATAGATGAATGGATAAAGAAAATGTATACATACACATAATTCAACTATAAAAAGGGAAATCTTGCCATTTATAAAAAAACGGATGGACCTTGAGACCATAATGCTAAGTGAAATAAGTCAGACGGAGAAAGACAAGTACTACATGATCTCACTCATAGGATCTGAAAAAAAACTGAACTCAGAAACAGACCAGATGAGTTGTTGCCAGAGGCAGGGGTTGAGGGGGAATGGATGAAGGTGGTCAAAAAATAGAAACTTCCAATTACAAGTAAGTCTTAGAGATATAATGGTTATTATGGTTAACAATACTGTATTGTCTACTGGAAAGTTGTTGAGAGAGTCATCTGAAAAGTTCTCATTACAAGAAAAACTAATTTATAACTATGTAAGGTGATGGATGTTAACTTGACTTACCATAGTGATCATTTTACAATATATACTTATATCGAATCATGAGGCTGTATACCGAAAACTAATACAGTGTTGTATGTCAATTACATCTCAATAAAACTGGAAAAATGTTAAAATAAAAGCAAGACCCCAAGTTCTCGTCATGGCCTTCAGTGGATCAGTTGAAGAGCTTTGAAACCCACGGTTTCGTATATACACTACTATGTGTAAAGTAGATAGCTAGTGCGAAGCTGCTGTATCGCTCAGTGCTCTGTGATGACCTAGAGGAGTGGGAACCTTGCAGAGGCAGGGGCAGCCGGTGGCAGGGAAGCTCCAGCGGGAGGGTATGTGTGTATACATATAGCTGATTCACTTTGGTGCATAGCAGAAATTAACACAACATTGTAAGGCAATTACAAGTTGGATCTTAAAGAAGGCTGAGCACTGAAGCATCGATGCTTTCAAACTGTGGTGCTGGAGGAGACTCTTGAGAGTCCTTTGAACTACAAAGAGATCAAACCAGTCAATCTTAAAGGAAGTCAACCCTGAATATTCATTGGAAGGACTGATCCTGAAGCTGAAGCTCCAATACTTGGGCCACCTGATGCGAAGAGCTGAGCCATTGGAAAAGACCCTGAGGCTGGGAAAGATTGAGGGCAGGAGGAGAAGGGGACAACAGAGGATGAGATGGTTGGATGGCATACCAACTCAACAGATGTGAATTTGAGTAAACTCTGGGAGATAGTGGAGAACAGAGGAGCTTGGCATGCTACAGTCCATGGCGTCACAAAGAGACACAACTTAGTGACTGAACAGCAATAACAAAAGAACGTTTTAAAGTTAATATAAAAATTTTTTAATGAAACCCATAGTGTCTGGTTTGGGGCCTGAGTCCTTCCAGCTCCACAGGTGATTCGCATACGCAGGCAGTGTGGAGAACCAGTTCTGCAGGATCCAACCTCGTTTTCCACCACCCTCCTGCTCTAGGCCACTGGGTTGCTCGCTGGTGCCTGTGCCTGGTTTTTGCAGGTTCACCCATGGCTCAGCCATCTCTCTTTGTTCAAATAAAAGGTACTTACCGAACCACCTTCTGTGTCCTCTCCCCTCATCCTCTCTCTTCTCTATCTTCCCTCCTTGCTTTATTTGCATCTATAGCAATTGTCACTATCCCATATATTTACTAGTTTTTCATTGTATTTCCTGCCCTAATCCTCTCCACTAGAATGTAAACACCATCACGGCAGGAATACTTGCCTGTTTTGCTTTCTTATACGTTCCATGGACCTAAAAGAGCATATGACACTTAGTAGGTGCTAAATAAAGAGCTGTTGAATGAAGGAATGATTTACAATTCCCTCACCTTCTTGATAATTTACCAGATAAACCCCATTCTTGTAGCTAAAAACAAATATGCTTTAGTCTGAACTTTGTTTGACAATTTATCACAAAATCTAAAATAATAGGATATGAATTAAAGTAGACAGTTTCTACTTGGGCGGGGGACAGGGGGGTGGGGCGGAGCTGTTCCATTTTGTTAAAATCAAACACAGTCCCTGAACTCCTGCTGTATGCAGAACACCACGTAATTAACTCCTATTTCTTCAGAATGAGTGGGGAATTGGTGTTTTGTGAACTGAAAGTGATAGTGTACATTGACCATTCAGGGATTGTCAAATTTCAAAAAAATTAAGAGTCCAGAATGAAGCTCAGTTTAAACTTCCTTTGATTAATCAGAAACAACTGCAGAATTTTACTGTGACTGGATGTCATCATTAAGAATATTATTTGAGTTTTCTAGGAATGCATGAATACATGCTATCTCAGGACTGCTGCTAATCATACGAGCAATAGAAGACAGTGCCTGCCTTAAGAGTTTACAGTCTAACTATGAAGACGCATCATAAAAACTAAATCATTAGAAAACAAGTGATGAGGCAATATATCAATGAATGGTCATTTAAATGACACAAATTAGGAACATAAATGAGGAACATAAATGTAACCTTAGTAGCCTTCCAGGAGGAAATGATTGACAACTGGATTTTGCAGAATTTAAAAGAGAGAACAGCAAGCAGGTTAACTCACTTAACAGAAGTACAGTGCTTTGATTTTTAGCACTTCACTCTGTAAAGAGTGAACGTTTGAGTAAATTTTTGACAACCTGGGCTGATGAAGCTCATTTCCCTGTGCCTTGATTCACAAAGATTGAACTCCATCTGCATTGGCATCAGAAAACTTGTTTCTTAATCAGGAGTCCATAAGCACTGAACAAGTCCAGATAAAAAGCACAGTTTTAGACTGAGTGATTGATACAATTAAAGTTATTAGTAAGTAAGGGCTTAGCTATAAATACAGAGCTGCAAGTTCAAACAATGAGACTATGCCTGGTAGCATTTCTACAACTTTTGGCTTACTTTAAAAAAAGAGCATAAAATTAACTAAATGGACTTCTTTAAGTAGAAGAAGAACTAATCATTAACTTTATTTTTGAAAGAACTAAAGTCTGTTATTAGCAAAGCTCCCATAGGTAAATTAAGAAGCATAAAATGTGTATATTAAGAAATCCAACATATTTCAAACTTGGAACAAAGCACCCCTGAAGTTTCTATAAATCAATATACCTTAATTAAGCAACAATGAGCTTATTCAAAAGTTAAGGTTATTTCATAGTTAATCATATGACCTATTTCCTTGACAATCTTAATTAAATTCCTTTGTTTTTCTTTAATAAAAATGTATAACTCAACCTAATTATGAAAGTTTTCATTGTTACTCAATATATGAGGATGGAATTAAAATTTTTTGACTAGATGAATAAATTGATTTTTCCAGGCATGTATCTTTATTAGTTTCCCTCATTGAAAGCTGACAAGTTGGAAGTTTTCAACTGAGTTTTCCTTCCCAGTGAAAACAGCCCTGGGAACTCCAGAAACTGCTTTCTTGGGCCAGGCTTTGTGCCCACAAGCCTCCAGTTAGGGAACTTACTAATTACAAAAAGACAGTAGAAAACTTTTGAACTGTCTCTCTTCTTCTTTATTTAGAATTAGGGACAGGGAATGGTGGGATGGAGAGAGGAGAAATTTGTAATGAAGTGCAAATGGAATTATTTTATTTTGAAAATCACTTAGTGTAAAATGTTCTGAAATATTTTCTAATATTAATGTAGAATCAATTTGTTTTATATAACCCACCATCTTATTCACCTAATCCACCTCATTTAATTCTAGAGAGAAATCTGGGAATGACTATTGAGACTTTTTTGGTTGTTATATTCTCCAGTAAGCTGTCATTAATTCACTTCTTATGTGTGTTGCTGTTGTTTATTTGCATGGGTTTTCTGGTTTCAAAACAAGACTGGTCTCAGATGCAGCTGTCCTGGCTTGTTGTTTGAATCTTTGCACATTCCAGTAGCGTCTTCCACTGGAATGTTGAATTTAATGAATGAAAGACCAGATGCTCCAGGTACGTCAGCCTGGGTGAGAACTGCATATGTGACAGGGCCCCCGTGTCTTTTAAAAAGTGTTAATAAATTACAAATCATTTCAACTCTTCAAAATTACCATACTCTAAATATAAGCTTAACATGATCTGTTAAGGAGAAATTTATGATATCTTTCAAAACGCTAGTAAGACCACTTCACAGACAATACAACTTCATTTATATGACCTGATAATATTAGATGAATCATCATAAAAGTGCTTATTCTGCTGTGACAATTTAATTGATGAAAAACCTCAGTAATTCAATACAATGTTTTAAAAGCAATCATTTCAATGGTAAAAAGGCAGAGACTAGAGAATGTCAGACACTCAATAAGAGAAAGTTTTTAAAGCTACAGATAAATGAATAGCTAAAACTATCACTGTACAAATCCAGCATCACTTTTGCTCAACAGTCATGGCATGTATGCATGTATGTCACCAGTTGTGTTAGTTTGCAAGGGCTGTAACAGTTTGCTAGGCTGTAACAGACTACAACAGACTGGGGTAGCTAAGACAATAGAAATTCTTTTTCCCTCAGTTCTGGAGGCTGTCTGTAGGACTGATTCTTCCTTGAGGGCATGAGAGAAGGATGTATTCCACCTGTCTCCCCTTGGCTTATAGATGGTCATCTTCTTATGTCTTCACATAGTCTTCCCTCTGTACACATATGCACCCAAATTTCCTTTTCTCATAAGTCACAGTTGATTAGGGCCCACCCTAATGACCTCGTTCTAATTTTATCTCTTTAAAGTTCCTTTCTCCAAATCCAGGTTTCCCAGGTAGCTCAGTGGTAAAGAATCTGCCTGCCAATGGAGCAGACATGGGTTCGATCCCTGGGTCAGGAAGATCCCCTGGAGGGGGAAATGGCAACCCACTCCAATATTCTTGCCTAGAAAATACCATGGACAGAGGAGCCTGGTGGGGTAGCAAAAGACTAGGACACGACTAGCAACTAAACAACAAAAAACTCCAAGCACAAACATATAAATTAGTAGGTGGAGGGCTGGAGTGCACAATCAAACTATAACATTAGCTTTATCAATGGTTTCTAACATAATTTTACCACCTGCAGGTTTGATAAGCCAAGACACTCAGCTAAAGCAGCTGCATTGATTGTATTATAGCTTCTTTCTCCTACCTAATGCCAAGGTCACATATCCATTGGTATTGCTTTTTAACAAATAGTACCACATATGATATAAATTATGTTCCCAAATAAATAAATTGTTACTGCAATGTATGCCATAGTAAAAATACTTGTTAACTGGAAAGACTCTTGAAGAGTCAGTAGACCTGGGTTCTAGTGCCTCTTCTAACTGCCCAGCTCTGTGACCTGAGCTCTCTGAAGCTGAGCTTCCTCACAGAATTGTGATGATCAAATACAACCATTATGTAAGAGCACACTGAAAGCCATAAAGTGCTATGCAAACATAAGTAATTTTTTAAACATTTTTAAAGTGAAATATAATTCACATATAGAAAAGCACATAATCATACCATTTAAACTGCAGCTTTGTTTCCTTTCCAGACATTATACTTTTGTTTTTCCTTCTCATCTTACTATACCTCCAAAGCTCCCAGTACAATGTTGACTAGTTTTCATCATGAATGGATGTTACAGTGGACTCTTAATACAGACTCAAAATTCTCTGGAAGAATTTGTGGAGCCTTTACTCAACCCAATTATCTCTCCTTTGAAGACAATATGTCTTTCTCTTCTCTGATTGCTTTTAAGACTTTGTTTTTGTCACCAGTTTTGTTCGGCTTCATTAAGATGAGTTTAAGTGAGGGTTTTGGCTTGTTTATTTTTGTGACTTACCTCACTTGAGAATTTATAATGTGTAGATTAGTATCTTTCATTGGTTCTGGAAAATTCTCAAGCACATGTCTTCAAACATTACTCTGTCCTATTGTCTCTCTCCTCTCCTTCTGGAACTTCAATTAAACATGCTAGATTTTCTCTCAATAGCTCTGTGTTTTCTAACTCTCTCCTTATTTCTCCACTCTCAGGATAATTTCTTCTGACCTATTATATAGTTCACAGATTCTATTTTTAGCTGCCTTTGATCTTGGGCTAAAACCACCTACTAAACTAAATTATTTCACATATGTGTTCATCTATGTCTGGTTTTTATATTTGATGGCTTCAAATCCAGCACAATCTCCCTTCTCAGTTGTCTTTCTGCCTGGTTATCTTTAACCATGCACTGCATATTTGTAAAAGGAATAATTTCTAGGAATAATACTGTAAGCAGGCTTACACTAAAGGCACTTTCCTCTAAAGATGATTGGTGTTTACTTCTGCCAAATCTTGCATTACCAACCCCAGACCACCTTACACTAAATTCAAGGTTTGACCTTCCCAAAGATCTGAAGGAAGTCAAACTGACTAGGAGATTTGAGTGGAGCTCAATATCTCTGAAAATATGTGTGATATTCCTTGTGAATGCAGTTTTGTTGGAGAAATATACATAGTTTTAAAGTCAAAAGACATCATTTTAAATCAAGACTGTATCACTTTCTACATGAATAACCTCGAAGCAGCCATTTAACCTCTTTGAAATTCATATTTGTCATCTATGAATTGAAGAGTATAGTATTTACTCTTCAAGATATTCTAAGGAAGAATTCAAATATGGAAGACATTTTACAAAGCCTAGGACACACACAGAGAAACATTATTTGTCTTTATTTCAAGGCAAATCCCATAAAATGATGTTATAGTCTCTCACTTGATAGAACCTGTTTGAGAATTTTGCAGATAATCTCAGCTAAAAGGATTAACTCCATAACTAGCCAAGTACATTCTTTCTACTCAGTTGTTTTTGAATTAAAAATGTACACCTAGTCCCATTATTACTATTAATCATAGCTTTTCATTGGGGATTTATTTAAAGAATATTTTCATGCTAAATAAATAAAGAGATTTAATTTTTTTCCTTGACTGGACAGCTAATTCTGAAATTTTTTGTATATTTTGAATACAACAGAAAATGAAAAATGTTACTGTGGAAGAGAAAAACTATATTAAGAATCTGTCTAATTTTAGTGGAAATATTCATCTGTGAATATAGCATCAGCTTGAAATATTTAATATTTATAGTCAAGAGACTATAGGGAACTTCCCTGGTGGTCCGGAGGTTAAGACTTCATTTTCCAATGTAGGGGGTGTAAGTTCAATCCCTGATCAGGGAGCTAAGAAAACCAAAACAAGAAACAGACACAATATTGAAACAAATTCAATAATGATTTTTAAAGTGGTCCACATGGAAAAAAAAAATCTTTTAAAGAAAAAGAGACTATAGTAATTGCGTTAGTGTCTACTGTCAGCTGCTGTTGTAAATTGCAACAGAAAGTTAACAGTACAATACAAGTAGGGGTAAAATTTGCTTTTCTTACACCCAGGATTTTGCTAGATAATAATGAAGCTAAATAAACTAGATGATATTTTTACTAGAAAAAGAGAACGCTTCTGGATGAAGACAGAGGGGTTTTTTTCTTTCTATTGTTATCAAACAATGTTGGTCTCAAAGTATTAACAATACAGGAACATTCACTTATATAGGACTAGAAAGAAGGTAAACTGAGGATAGACCCGGCAACCCTGATCGTTTGTGAGTGAATCCATGTAAAGGGATTCATAGGTATAAATATGGCTGATTCACTTCGCTATTCAGCAGAAAATAATGCAACATTGTAAAGCAACTGTACTCTAATTAAAAAAGCTTTTCTTTAAAGTCTATTCATTGTTAAGTTACTCTGATTAAATTTTAAGCCCCTATTGGTATATTTGGCGCGAGATCTCAACTGTCTTATGTCCTTCACATAAAAGGGAAATCAGACAGAATGATTTTGATCAACATGACATGTTTGCTGAATTGTGGATTTAAAATCAACTGGAGTCAAATAATCTTATTCTAGAACTGATTCTGCCAATAACTCTGATCTTGGGCAAACATTTCCTTTCTACACAGGTCAAGTAAAGTTGCATAAAATGGTCTTTAAAATCCCTTCCAGTTGTGAAGTTCTGTGGGTTATTTTGAAATTCAGTGTAAGACTGAAAGTGACTCTTTAGAATCATTCTCTTTCCTTCAAACTTTTCCTGGTTGAACATTAGTCCTAGAGAACAGAGTAGTGTTATGCCACAGAACTTTATGTCAGTCATGTCTAAAACTGTCTCTTCCACCCCTCACCTCACCCCATTCTACCGGCCCCCACACACACGCACACATACTCCACTGCGGTTAAAAGACAGACCCAATGTCAAACTGAGGGAAGGACCAGGGGTTTCAGCAAGAAATTAAGGAGTCAAAGATAGGGAGAGTTGGGCTGAAGGTTTAGAGAAGTTGGGGGAGTCTATCCCAGTGAGCCTTAGCTTCAAGGCCTAAGTCACTGGCGTGGAATATTCTGGACTCTGTATCTGGCTACAAGGAAAGGGAGGAGCCTGACTCAGTTACCCAAGTTCATAGGATGCACCTCGGCTAAAATGAACGCACCCTGTAGACTGAAACACTGTATCAGGTACTCTGCCATTCAGGGCTTAGGGATTTTTGCTAAGAGATAACTGGGGTAGAGACTGAGTGATGACTGGAAGCTACGTTCCCTCTCAGCCTTGGAATCATCATGGACTGGGATAATAGGCAGAGGTCCACAGTGGGGTTGGTCATCATGGACTGGGATAATAGGCAGAGGTCCACAGTGGGGTTGGTCAGATTTCCCCAGATACATCTCTGTGGGACCTTGGGGGCTCTTGACACGGTGGTCAGCAACCATATAACATCACCAGTGACATCAAGAGCAGATCTCTGGCGTGTGAGGCAACCAGCACCAGACGGCATGGCAAGGAGCCAATAGCTACAGAGTTTAGCCCCAAGGGACATTCGAGTTCTCTCTCCTCTAATGGATATTAACAGATGAATTACAATAACCCTGAAAAAAACCTGGAAATCCTGCTAATCAAACTACAGAATCTCGGGGGTCATTGTAATGTGGAGTAGTAAGGTAACAGCTGAGGTTGTTGAAGCCAGCAATATACAGATTATCTTTTCAACCATTAAAATTTCTTAAAATGAAGTCCAGTGGAGAGTCAATACAAGGATGGAATGGTGATTTCTGCATATTATATTTAAGCATTCATCAAGAAAATATTGTTAGGAGTAACAAGAAGCCATGTTTATAAATCCTAACTCTATGAGTGCCACTTCATTTTAAAATTTATTTTTGTTTATTTGTTTGATCCATGTGACAGTTATTTTGTGTCATAGAGCTATAGTACCTTCATCTATTGTTTCCATGTAATATTTCGTCTTCAGGCTTGTGTGTAGTGACTGAGAAGAGTGCTATATATTCAAAAAATGCTTGTCAGAAAATACTATACTGAACATGTCAACATCCTTTAAAATCTTATTTTTATGATTCCAAAATAAATCACTTTTATAAAGCTATGAACTCAGTAGTCACTGAGCCACCATTTTCCAGGACAGAATGAAACTTACAGGATTAAGGCATATTTACTCATTACATTCTTACTTTATTTGATACAAACCTGTTATGCCATTTGTAAAACAGTTTTGACAAAGAGGTATAAAATCAAATCTACTTTCAAATTCAAGAAAGAAATCACTTTGGCATATATAAAGTCTTAAAAGTCCTGCACGTTGAAATAAATCCGCTTCTATGGACTTCCAGCCTGTTCTGTTTCATATAGTCATTCAAAAATATGCCCAAGAAAGGCTCAGGAACAGATCCCACCATGCTTACAAATGCTAGAAAACTATGACGGTATATGTGTGTGCATATTTTTTGTGTATATTTACACTTTATACACATAAATATGCATGTGTTTTATTTATGTGTGCATGTTTATATATAAATAAATTAGAATTACTACTAAGTCTTGTGTTCAGTTCATTTTCCAGTTTTTCTAAAGTGGCCAACGTATTACGTGTGAAAAAGAAGTATTTATCAGAACACTATAGGTGAATAGTTTATGATTTCGAAAGACGTTCAGAATCAAAGGTAGCTATTTAGCAGCTGAGTTCCAACTTCAAAGAATCTAATTCACCAAGGGCTTCTGAGACTGTGCTCTTTGAAATCCGTCCACAGCCTTGGGCCAAGGCCACGCCCCCCACGGCAGCTCCCGACCAATGGGCGCCTGACAGGGTTAGGAAGGCGGGCCTCTTCCGGTGGCCTTGGGACTCCTCTGATGGCGATGCTTACGCCAGGACTCCCCCAGAGGCTTGCTGAACTTTCCCTGGAGGACAGGACAGTGCAGACTGCCACCGCTCCACCTGCTGTCCCACCGCTCAGCACCACTCACCCTGCTGTTCCTCTCCCCTTCGTTTGGGGTCAGACCTAGGCCGCAGGCCGACGCCCCTCCAGCTTCCCCGAGCTCCCTCCCCGTTTTCTCTCACTCGTGCTTTCCTAAGGAAATTCACGTCCATTTGGTCCTATCTTGGAATCAGCTTCTTAGGGAACCTGAAATAACACAGGCTACAGAGCAATATAGCATATAATTATACTTTGTTTTTTAGCCATGAAGTCGTGTCCGACGCTTTATGACCCCATGGACTGTAGCCCTCCAGGCCCCTCTGTCCATGGGATTTTCCAGGCAAGAATACTGGAGTGGTTTGCCATTTCCTTCTCCAATTATTTCCTTCTCTTAATTATTATATTTTGGTTAGAGAGAAGAATATACCTGTGCAAGTCTTTATGTGTGTGCACATATGTATATTTACATTGTATATACACATATATCTGTTTACAAATTTTAAAAAAGCATAGAAGAATGGTTCTCTCTAGATGGAAAGAATATAGGTAGCTTTTGGTTTATCTGTATTTTCTTAAATTTCTAAATTAAGTATGTGTTGTTTTTAATCACTAAGTCATGTCCGATTGTTTGCGATCCTGTGGACTGTAGCCCACCAGGCTCCTCTGTCCATGGGATTCTCTAGGCAAGAATGCTGGGAGTGGGTTGCCATTTCTTTCTCCAGGGGATCTTCCCAACCCTGGATCAAGGGTCAAACCCACATCGCCTGCACTGGCAGGCAGATTCTTTACCACTGAGACACCATGTAAGCCCTAAGTATGTGTTACTGTGTAATAAATTAAAAGCAAATTTCTATGTTATTAATTTAATTTGATCTGTGACAGATATATTTATGCCTAATTTTACATTTTACCAGATTGGTGGAAGATACATCTATTCATTCATTTCTTCACAGAAACATGTATTATGCCTGTTACATGCTAAGAACCCTGACAGAAGCAAAGGTAAAGATGAATCAAGACATCAGGGAAGCTGGAATCTGAGTGGAGGTGAGTGGCCGTGAGAAGTGCCTTGAGAGGCACAAAGTGCTGTGAAAGCCCAGAAGTTGCAGAGAGGCCGGGGTCTCACTTTTCAGCTAGACTCAGGAGGAATAGGTAATTTTAAAATATTTTTGAATTTTATTGATACTACCTCAGCACTTTGGATCCCAGTTTAAAAGGGGTTCAGGTTTGAGAAGGTATGTTTATACTTTCTCATGCGTCCCAGTGCAAGTAACATTACTGCTGGCCCTTTGCACTTCCCATGGCCATTTTCCTGTCCACCAGCTTTCTCCTTCTGGGGATCTCCCCGCCAGCCCCGTCCTGAACCTGAATTAAGGAGTCATTATCGAGGATCACAGTACTCTTAGTTTTCTAGCCAACTAATACAGTTTCCTCAAATTCTTCTCTCAAGCAGAAACAGAGACACAGACACAGAGAACAGATGTATGGACATGAAGAGGGAAGTAGGGGTGGGATGAACTGGGAGACTGGGATTGACATATATACACTGCCATGTATAAAATAGGTTACTAATGAGAACCTACAAAAAATTCTTCTCTCAGTTTAAAGGAGTTTTCATTAATTCAAAAGATGCTCTTGGTTTTCATACTGATCTCACCTTCATTTGTAATGATGGGCACAGTGGGTTTTGCCAGGCAGCTCAGTATCCTGCTGACTCCTCCTCCTCCTTCAGTAACAGAAGTCTGGGAGTTCAGTCTTCAAGTGTCTGTTTTAGTTGGATGAGCTCTCTTTTGGGAGCTTCAGAAGTTGGGTATGTCCCTCACCAGAGACAGACATGTTATAAAACAGGTCACCCTTTGATGAGTAGAGATGGAAAAAATGACAGGTGCAACAGCAAGAGGTTAGGTCCCAATGCTCTACTTTCAGTTCACAAAGCAATTGATTTTACAAATTGATAACACGTACCTGGTTTATCTATGGAAAACAGCACAGGTAAGCCACGACTTGCATCTCCCAGGATCTCCCATCATTTCATCTTTAGGACTAGACTCACTTGTTTAAAAGGGGTTTACTGCTGCAGTCTTTCCAAATGTGGGAGCCATTGCTTGGAAAATGTTGAAAATTATTTTGTCACAATTAGAACATCTTTCTTCTCATTCAAATATCTTACTGAAATGTCAAGTATTAATATAAGTGGGGTAGAGTTGGAGTGGGAGTGTGCATTATTAAGATAATCTAAAATCAAATTCTGCCACATGAGCCCGTCTTGTTATTAATACTTGACTCACCACAAGCTTGAAATTCAAATGCTGCAATAGCTTGTCTCTCTGAACACATTTCCTTTTTCCAAGAGCCCTATCCAAATCTCATGAGACTGTTCAGACTCAGGAACCATTAAACATATAAAAGCACCTCCAAGTCATTTTCTTATCTCCAAAGTCCTGCCTGTTCTTTGCCATTCATAGATGAGCTGTTAGAAATGAAAAATCCTGACATTATCTTGTGGAAAGAAAAGTAGTTCGAAGGAAAAACAACAGAACACAAAGTTCCTCAGTGAAATGCTGACTTTGAGTGTAACATAGACAAAGCAGTTATTCATAAATCTGAGGTAGCATTTTTTTGAATTTTATTTAACCAAATGCTATAGTAGCTGAAACTAGAGTCTAAGGTGTTTCCTTAACATGTCATTTTTTCCTCCAATTCATATACATAGACTTATTATTATAATGTTCTGCAGAATTCATAAGGTTTTCCATTTTGCAACAGTAAGCATTTCAGCATTTATTTTGGAAAAAAATTGTTTCGAAAAAGCTGTGAATTTTTCTAGTAAGTAGACCAATAATTAGGTCTAGAATCATGAAGATTACTCAGTGTCTCTCACCCCTGCCTCTGAACAATCGAAGTTAGTTTTCATTTTTTATTTTTTGTTCTTGCATTTATATAGGAATTTTCCTCTAAGAGAAGTAAGAGGAAGAGTAAGAAGAGAGAGTGCTATTCAAAATGTCTATAGAATTTGGACTAAATTGTCTTACTGAAGACCAACTTCATACTCCATTCTCCTGCTGGGTTCACCAGGGCAGGAAAGCAGAGTGGGGTGGGGGTAGACAGCATATACGGAGATATGAAAGACCATACAAAGCTTATTATATCAATTTTGTAGTTTGTAAGTCTCCTAATCAGGTGGCTCTCTCCATCAACGGCAGGTGTGCTTTAGTCAGCTCAGTGTTCAGACTATGCTTGGGAATTATATGAAATCACTGACTCCTTACAATAGCCCCCTGATCTATGGAGTTGGGCTCCCTTCTCCATCTCTAAGGCCTGAGGTTGAAACACAGTTCTTTTTTGTTCAGAGATGGGCAGCCAGTGTCATGAGTCACAGAACGATTCTGTTAAGCATGAGGCCCCTGAGTCACACAACAAAGTAGGTTGAACTAAGGATTTTCAACCTTTTTTTGTGCAATAATGGCCTAAGAGCCAAGAGGACTTAACATCCAGATAACACTGCAAATAAGATCAGGTTCAGCAAGGATAAGGAAAGAGGGACAGGGACCAGGAAAGGAGTTCTCTTGTACCCTAAAGCCTTACATACATGGAAATTTACACAGATTGGGGAACAGTAAGGCAGGATGGAAAACCAAAATAGGATCAAACTACCTGTCTCTCCTCCAGTCCACCTCCCCCACTTCCCCACTCCTGGTTCTGGCCAGATAACCTGCTGCAAACTTCAGGCAGCCAGTGCTGCTCAGATTTCTTGTCCATTGCCCTATCAAGGCTTCTGTCTCTTCGATTCTTTTAACCATCGTGGAAACGAGGTCAGTACTCTATGATTGTCATTCAATCCAAATTCTTGAAATATTTTATTATTTACAAAAGATTTCCCTACTGACTTAGGATAAGAAAACTATGAATGTACAAAACCTGAGAGTCCTAATCATAAAAATTTCAATCTTCATGGCTTTAGTTAAGCAAAGATTATTCCTAAGGGAATTTTGAAAGAAAATATTTAAGAAACAGCTTTGTTTATTTTTATTAAAGAGTTTTATTTTGTCTGTGGATGTATAAGTAACATATTCATTGCTAAGAATTCAGAAAATACCACTCCCCACCAAAAGTATAAAACAAAATAAAGATGATCTCTCTTTTTTTAATTAATTAATTTTTTATTGAAAGATAATTGCTTTACAGAAGGATGATCTCTCATCATCACTCAATGTCATGTTTTGGAATCTATCTTTTGAGAATTTTTTCTATACGTATACATGCACTGTTTTCAATGGGACCAGCTTTTGTTTTTAATAATCTGTCAAGCAATCTGCCTTCAGTGTAATATCGTGGCATCTTTTCCTGTCAATGTGTGTAGTACATCACCCTTTTATGAGACTGATGCGCTGCCTGCTGCGCTAAAAAGGCGCTTACATCACCCTTTTAAATCACTGCATCATGCTCTTTATCAATGCACCATAATTTAGCCCTTTATTTATTAAGATGTATTCCAGTTGTTTTCTATTTGTTTTACTGTCAAAAGGATGACTGAAGTATAAATCTTTGAACACACGCCTTCAAATATATGTTTCTTCTTAGGAATGGAATGGCTAGGTCAAACAGTTTGCATATTTAAAATACCAATACATGTTATTAAACAGTCTTTGTTGGAAGCTTACACTATTCTGCTCCCACTCCCAGGATATAAGAATGCCTTTGTCTCCCCTATACCAACATTGGGCTTTCATTTTTTTTTTTTTTATTTTCACCACTAATAAACAGCAAATTAAATCTCATTGCTTTTGAGTGAAATTGATTAATGAGGACGACTTTATTTTTCTGTGTTTATTAACCAGTAACAACACTTTTTAAAATAACCTCTTGATGTCCTTTCTCTTCTGTTGGCCTGTAGGTTTCCAATCTTATGATTTTTAATAAGCTTTTGTGTATTAGGGATAATAATATTACTCTATATAGACTATAAGCTCCATAAGGGCCAAGACCATTTTCATCATCACATAGCCCACCTTTAGTATAATGCCACACTCAAGGGCAGACACTCAAAAAATATCTGTGGAATGACTGACCTTGTCCCTCATATTTGCTGTAAATGTACTTTTTTCAGTTTATGTTTTTCTCAATCTTTTTCCCCCCATCCAAAAATTTTTAAACTTCATGTAGTAAAAATTTACCAACACATTCTTTTACATATTTGAGTCTTATAGTTCCCATCTAAAGATTATAAAAAATAATATCAGCAAGCATTTGTGTGTACACCAAATGTGCCAAAACTGTTGCAACCACTTTACCTATGTTTCTTCATTTAATTCTTGTAACGAGCCTTTGTCTAGTAATCACAATCCCATGCTCCCACCTCAATTATTTTTCTTTAAAAAAAAAATCATTTTAGCTCTTCCTCTCAATCGATTTCATTAATTTTAATATGTAATACTTCCATATTTTCTAAATCAGGAGGAAAAGGAATAAAATGAGATGCCCATATATATCATATGAAATCACTTACATGTGGAATCTTAAAAAGAATTGGTACAAATTAACTTATCTACAGAACAGAAACAGTCACAGAGGTAGAAGAGAAGCTTATGGTTAACAAGGGGGAAGCAGGAGGAGGGATAAATTGGGAGGTTGGGATTGACATATATATATTACTATAAATAAAACAGGTAATTAATCAGAACCTACTGCCAAGCTCAGAGAACTCTACTCAATGCTCTGTAATGGCCTATATGCGAAAAGAGTATGTACAATTGATTCACTATGCTGTATGGTAGAAACTAACATAACACTGTAAATTAACTATACTCTAATAAAAATTAATTTTTTTAAAAGTGAGAAGTCTCCCTCTCTCTCCCTCATCTCAGCTGCCCCTGTTTTCCTCCCCAGTGTGTGTATGTGTATGTGTGTGTACTTCCCCCTTTTTTGACACAAACTGCAGCATGCTATACACACTGTTCTGAAATTCTTATTTAATAAAATATCCAGATGTTCTTCAAAATCACTTTGTCAGCATTTGATTGTGGTTGGGTTAAATTTATCATCTTGGAGACAATTTTGCTCTTAAACTATTGTCTTACAACTCAGGAATATGTTATTTCTTTTTTAAAGTTTTCTTTTGTTTTCTTCAGCAAAGCTTTTCATTTTCTTGTAAATCCTAAATATTTCTTAAGTTTTCTTCTGAATAGTTGGTCTTTCCAATCTTTCTACATCTGATAGACTGGAAGAAAAAAATACCTCCTTTAAAAAAAAAAGTCATTTGCTTTATTACCAATGAGGTAACACATTTTCATACACTTATTGGCCAATCATATTCTTTGTAAATTCAATCTCTCATCTTTAAACATCTGAATGACAGAGGCTTGAAAAGGTGCAGAAGGCAATTAAAACCATTGTTCAACACACTAAAAATCTAATATACTATTCCCACCAAAAGCACTTCTGTTTCTGTTAATTAGGATAACAGTTCTCCATTCTTCAGCCTTTTTTGATACATTTTTTCCTTCCTCACACATTACTTTATTTCATTTGCCTAAAATGACTTTTCATAAAATCTACCATTGAAATTTCTCTTGCTCCTGATTCTTCCTTTTTATTGCCACAAGTTTGTTCAGGTTGTCCATACCTTTGCCTAGAAATGATTGGCTTTGTGATCTCACTCACTCTCCTCCTTCTCCACTGGAATAGAGGATAGATGAATCACAGATTCCGAGCTTCCCTGGTGGTTCAGAGGGGAAAGAATCTGCCTGCAAAGCAGGAGAGATAGCTTCAATTTGTGAGTCAAGAAGACCCCCTGGAAAAGGCTATGGCAACCCACTCCAGTATTCTTGCCTGGAGAATCTCATGGACAGAGGAGGCTGGTCGGCTAGGCCGCGAATGAGCAACTAAATACACACAAAACAGGATTCCAAGGTATATTGCGTTGCTCATAAGACCTGAATGGAATGCCACTGCCCAATAAACTTAGTTTATAGTGCTACTTTTTCTGTCTTGTCTCCTACCATCATCCTGCATTCTTCCTACACTTCAACAAAACCAAACTACTTAATATTCCCAAAATGCACTCTATGCCTTTCTGACTCTCTGGCTCTGCTCTTGCTATTACAGGAACCTGGAATGCCTTCCCTTTTTTGTTGTTTGCTTTTTTGTTTGGTTTTGGGGTTTTTTTGCTTGCTTTTTTTCTGATCTTTTGCAATCCCATCACTTCTTCAAGGCCCATCTGGAATATCATCCCCAAGAAACCTTTCCTGTGATCTCCTCCTCTTTTGAATTCCCAGAGTAACTTTGTTTCTCTTAAACTGCCCACCCTATTATTATCATCATTATAAATTGTTTCAGCAAAGAGAAGATGTCTTGCAAGATGGTAGGGTGAAAAGGAGCTGGGCTATGTGATCAGAGAATCTGTTCAAAGCCCCATTGTTCACTTAATAATTGTTTTAGATTACTCAATCTAAAGTAAGTCCTTTAACCTCTTGAATCTTCAAAATCTTTAGTTGTGAAATGGTGGCTATAGTAAGGTATAAAACAAAAGAAATTGTGATGAACAGAGAAAATACATATGAAAAAAAACTTTGTAAATTGTAAAGTACTGTATAATAGTGGTTTATAACTAGTAAAGTTTGTATGGTTCCTGCCACATTTGTGTTTCACACTAGTCTATCAGTCTGCTATATTCTACATCAGACCATAGCAACATTTTTCTGTAGGGTCTTGCATCATGATCTAGTCTCAGAAATGGAAAACAGCATAACTGGTTGGCTGGGAAGATAACAGACTTTTTAAATAATGGTTTTATAGTTCTCCAAAGGTGAAGACAAGCCTTAAAAGTACTGAGCACCCAGGTCTAGTCTAAAGATAGATTATAGATTGTAAACACTTGCTAATTATGCTGACATAAACTATTATAAATGAAACAGATTTTTATTAAAGAGTTTATGATCTAAGGCGAAAGGAAAGGGAGACACAAAGGTGAGAAGACTAGCCATTCTAGTTCCCTCGGTTTTCAAGTCTAGTCCGGAGGCAAAGCGTAGCTGAGTCAGTGAAAAGGACTGTTGATTTCTCACAGATCTATCTATTATTATTATTCTCCTGGAATAATTCTCTATTATTACTCTCTTTTTAAATTATTCATGACAACTTCTGGTACTTCCACTCACCGTGGCATTTCACAACACACACATACCATATTTTGTATGCATGAGAGCCCATGACATAAATCACATTACTATATTTACCCTAAAGAAAATAAGGCAATGATGAATGAGTGACCTTCATCCTTCGTATCTTTGTCTCCTTCCCATAAGTTTTTAATCCCATTCCCAACACTCCTAAGTAAAATTCTTGCTTTCTACATGTATGAAAACTTAGAGGCCCCCACAACCTCTTTCTTGTCTCTCTTTCTAAGATTAAATTTCTCTGCAATGTTACCCATTGTCCTCCTTTTAGAAAATGTTAGTGAAGTACAAAATATACTCAATAAAGTACCTAAAGCATGTTTAACTTTAGTATATATAGAGCTCGATGGGTTTATGCATGTGTTTAAATGCAAACAACCACCACCCAGATCAAGATGTAGAATATTCTGGTACCTCAGTAGGTTCCTTCATGAATCCTAATCAAAACTCCCCATCCTATAGCCCCCATGGGCAGCCTGCATGCTCAGTCGTGTATGATTCTTTGTGACTCCATGGACTATAGTCCGTCAAGCTCCTTTGTCCACGGACATTCCCAGACAAGAATACTGGAGGGGGTTGCCATTTCCTTCTCCAGGGGATCTTCCCAACCCAGGGATCAAACCTATATCTCCGGCACCTCCTGCACTGGCAGGCAGATTCTTTACCGCTGTGCCACCTGGGAAGTCCATCAGCAATTAATTCTTTTTAAATATGCAACATTTTATTAAGATATAATTCACATACCATATAATTAAACTTTCAAAGTGCAAAATTCAATGAATTTTAGTATACTCAGCATTATTAAACCATCGCCAATATATAATTTTAGAACATTCTCATCACCCCCAAAAGAAACTCTGTACCAGTTAAAAACCACTCCATATTCCACCCTTTCCTCCATCCCCTGGCAACCATTAATCTACTTTCTATCTCAAGAAAGATGATTTACCTATTCTGGACATTTCTATAAATGAAAATATACAATATGTGGTCTTTTGTGACTAGCTTTTTTCTGTCAGCCTAAGGTGTTCAAGTTTCATTGCTGTTGCAGCATATTTCAGTACTTCCTTCCTTTTTATTGGTGAATAATATTCCATTGGTGGATATATCACCCTTTGTTTATCCCTCTATCAGTTGATGAACATTTGGGTTGTTTTTACTTTTTGGCTCTTATGAATAATGATGCTATAAATATTCATCTACAAGTTTTTGTGTGGACACATGCTCTTATTTCTCTTGGTTATGTATGTAACTTTTTAATTTTGATGAAATCCAATTAATCTATTTTTTCTTGTCACTTATGCTTTTGATGTCATATCTAAGAAACCACTGCCCAACTCAAGGTCATTAGGGTTTATTCCTATATTTTCTTCTAAGACTTTTAAAGTTTTAGCTCTCATATTTAGGCTTATGATCTATTTTGAGTTCATTTTTATATAATTGTGTGAGGTATAATTTGAACTTCATACTTTTGCATATGATATCCAGTTGTCCCAGTACTATTTGTTGAAACAAGAATTCTTTCCACACTTAAATTGTTTTGTGGAAAATCAATTGACTATAAATAAAAGGGCTAGTTTATTCTTTTTATTGCTAAGTAATATTCCATTGTATGAAAATACTACAATCTATTCATCCTTCTCTTGATAGTCATTTGGGCTGTGGCCCGTTTGGAGTTATTAAGAGTAAAGCTGCTATGAACATTCATTATTGGGCTATTATGAATAAATATGCTATGTATACTGATGTATGTGTTTTCTGATGGACATATATATTTATTTCTCCTGAGTATATACACAGGAGTGAAATTGTTGGTGTATAAGAGTTCTCCAGAGAAAGAGAAGCAATAGAATACTTAGAGACAATGAGGGAGAAATTATAAGGAATTGGCTCACGTGATTATGGATGCTGGCAAGTCCCAAATCTACAGGATGAACAGGCAGCCTGGGTACCCAGGGGTAGTCAATGCTGTAGTTTCAGTTCAAAAGCCAGCAGGCTGGAGAACCAGAGCCTATGTTCCACTTCAAGTCGGAAAGCCATCTGCTGGACAATTTCTCCTAGTTGGGGAATAGTTGATCTTTTGTCCTATCCAAGCCTTCAATGGTTGGATGAAGCTCATCCATATTGTACTTAAAGTCTACCAATTTAAATGTTTATCTCATATAAGAACACCTCATGGAAACACCCAGAAAAATGTTCAGTCAGCTGTTTGGCTATCAGGCACAGCCAAGTTGACTTATAAAATAAATCAACATATTGTATTTAAGTCAGAAAGTAGACAAATGTTTAGCTTCAGTAGACACTGTCTAAGAGTTTTCCAATGTGGCTGAATCATTTTACACTCCTGTCTGCAGTCTGGGTTTCCCTGATGGCTCAGACTGTAAAGAATCTGCATACAACGCAGGAGATCCAGGTTTGATCTCCTGGGTTGGGAAGATCTCCTGGAGAAGGTAATAGCTACTCACTCTAGTATTCTTGCCTGGAGGATTCTATGGACAAAGGAGCCTGGCAGGCCTAGTCCATGGGGTTGCAAAGCATCAGATGTGACCGAGTGACTAACACTTTATTTCTGCAGTGTGTGAAAGTTCGGGTTGCTCTACACCCTTCTTTGCTAATACTTGGCATTGTCAGACTTTTTAATGTTAGCCATTCTGGTGAATGTTACTAATACGTCATTGTGTTTGTAATTTGCATTCCCCTTAGAGGAAATTACGTTGAACACTTTTCAGTGGACTTACTGGCCATTTGGAAATTGCTTTGCAGGATACTTTTTCAAAAGTTTTCCCTTATTTTAAAATTGGGCTGATTAATTTTTCTTACCAATTTATGGAAATTTCTTTAATATATTTTGAATGTGAGTCCATTGTCAGATATATGTATTGAAATATATTCTCTTCCATACTCACTTTCCTTATAGTGTCTTTTGATTAGCAGAAGCTTTTTTTAACTTCCCATTTATGTCTGTGATCCATCTTGGGTTTTTAATAATTGTTTGTATATGGTGTGAGGTAGGAGTGAATTATCCTTTTTTTCCATATGAATAGCCAGTTGTTCCAGCACCATTTGTTGAAAATATATCCATTCCTCGCTAAATTGCAACAGTGACTTTGTCGTAAATCAAGTTCTATTTCTGGATTCTCTATTATGTTCCTTTGGTATATGCATCTATCCCTGTGCCAACACCACATTGTCTTAATTAATGAGCCTTTTAACAAGTCTTTAAACTTGGTAGTGTAAAATCTTAAGTTTGTTCTTCAAAACTCTCTTGGTTACTATAGACCCTCATATTGCCACATAAATTTTAGAATTGCCATTCAATTCGCGTACACACAAACACATAGAAATGTTTTAGGATGTTTTGCCTTCCTCAATTATTTTTGTCTCATAATATGTCCCTTGTCTTAAAAAACTAAACTCTTTTTTTGAATTCCTCCCTCCAGCCTATAAACACAGCTAAATGTCTTTTCTTTCCTGCCAAAGCAAAACAAACAAACAAAAAAAGCAAACATTTTTCAACCTTATAGTTACCTCAAGTTACCATTCTCTGTCTTTGCCATTTAATATTTTAAAATACATGTATATGTGTTTTAATTACAAATTTTCTATAACATATAAAGTTCAGAAAATACATATACCATTTTTAACAGCTCCAAAACAATTATAATTATTTTATATATTTTAGTGGAGGGCAGAGGAGCCTGGCATGCTACAATCCATGGGGTTGCAAAGAGTCAGACATGACTTAGCTGAACAACATGACTGAACAACAACAGTATCTTACATATGCACAAATATGTATACTTTTTGCTGTTATTATCCTTGTCGCTAATGCTTTTTTAGTTTTCTATCTTCTTCTACTTAATAAGTATTTTTCCATATTGTTCCATAATCTTAGTTATTTTAAATGGCTGCATCACATACAATGGAGTACACAAATTCAAATTTTTAAAACAATAATGTATTCAGAAAGTTCAGTTGCTTCTAGTTTTTAAGTCTTATAAATAAATATTGCTATAAACACATTCATTCATATAGCTTTCCCTTTTGTAACTACTAAACTTTCTGAAAGAATAGTCAGTATTTCACGCCTCTACCTATCTGCTTACCCCTAGCGCTTGAAAGATATCTGCTTCTACCTTACTATGAAACGACTCTGAAAGATCACAGTTGTCTAGTTGGCAACCCAATGTGCCTAAACCTGTATCATCCTGAATCTCTCCATAGCACTTAACACTATTGGCTTTCTTGAAACTCCACCCATTACCCCTTGATTTATGTGTAATGTTGTCATTATTCAGTTGCTGAGTTGTGTCCAACTTTTTGTGACCCCATGGACTGCAGCACATTAAGCTTCCCTGTCCTTCACTATCTCCTGGAGTTTGCTCACACTCATGTCCATTGAGTCAAGGATGCCATCCAACCATCTCATCCTCTGTTACCTCCTTCTCCTCCTGCCCTCAATCTTTCCCAGTATCAGGGTCTTTTCTAATGACTGAGCTCTTCGCATCAGGTAGCCAAAGTATTGGAGCTTCAGCTTCAGCATCAGTCCTTTCAATAAATATTCAGGACTGATTTCCTTTAGGATTGTATTTGTAATCCTTTAGGGTGTGTAATGTACGGCCAAGGTGTGCCTACTTCTCTGACCGCACTTTCCTTGCATCCACCTTATTTTCTGAAATCGTGCTGTAGACCCTCTCTACCCCTCCTCTCCTTTGGCAATCTCATGGCTTCATTGATTTTATCTCTGCAGAGGACATCCAATGCATATTCCCAACTTTGATCTTCATTCTGAACTTCAATCCCATGTTTTTACTTGATGATCGTTTCTACCTAGATACCTCACATTAGAAGGACTTTCACAAAAATCATCTTTCCTCCATAATTTCTCTTCTTCCTATGGACCCTAGTCATTTATGCTTTAATTTTGACTTTCACCTCTCCATCTTTGACTCCTTGACACTTGTTCCATCATGTGAACCCGAAGCTGTTTCATGAATAGGCATGTGATTCAACTATGGCCTAGGAGATGGGAGGGAAGTGAGAGGGGAAGTGAAAGGTGGTCCTGGGGGAACATTTTCCCTCTTCTTATGCTGTGCTTAGTCGCTCAGTTGTGTCTGACTCTCTGTAACCCCATGGACTGTAGCCCTCCAGGCTTCTCTGTCCATGGGGGTTCTCTATGGGTTGCCATGGAGTTACCATGCCCTCCTCCAGGGGATCTTCCCAACCCAGGGATCGAACCCAGGTCTCCTGCATTGCAGTCGGGTTCTTTGTACCGTCTGAGCCACCTGGGAAGGCCTTCCCTTTCTTCAGAAGAACTCTTTTTCTTCCTCTGGACATCAAGACCTCAAGAATTGATGCCTGGGACTGCCATTACCATCTTGCTATTATCAGCTATAGAATGATGCCAACACCCAAGACATTAGAGCAGAGATGGCAAGAACCTGGTCTTTGATAATATTATCAAGCTTCTGAATCTTTCAAGTCTGAAGTTTACACTACTTTGTAATTACCAAACTTGTGAAATATAAATTTTCTTATTGCTTAAGATTGAGCAAGCTCTTGGGGCTGGTGATGGACAGGGAAACCTGGCATGCTACAGTCTATGGGGTCACAAAGAGTCAGACACAACTGAGAAACTGAACTGAACTGAAGCCATTTAAAATTGGAATTTATTATATCCTTACTTATAGACCACTTTATATCAACTCACTATCTCTCATTTGGGCTATTGCAAAGCTATGTGGTCTTTATGCCCTCAAACCTAATCCATTTCATAATCTGCTGCTAGATTATCCTTCCTAGAGAACTATTTGATCATATCTTTTGTCTTGTCCAAAGACCTTTAGTAACTTCCCATTGCCTAGAGATTAGTCCAAGCTCAGCAGCTTACCATTTGTGGTTTTGTACACCCCTATATTATTGTAGCTCAGTTGGTAAAGAATCTGCCTGTAATGCAGAAGACCCAGGTTTGATTCCTGAGTTGGGAATATCCCCTGGAGAAGGAAATGGCAACCCACTCCAGTATTCTTGTCTGGAGGATCCCATGGACAGAGGAGCCTGGCAGGCTACAGTCCATGGGTTCACAAGAGTCGGACACGACTTAGTGACTAAACCACCACCACCACACCGCTATAGATCCCACCTGCCAATGCAGGTTAGACCCAAGAGACACGGGCTCGATTCCTGGGTTGGGAAGATTCCCTGAAGGAAGGCATGGCAATCCACTTCAGAATTCTTTCCTGGAGAATCACATGGACAGAGGAGCCTGGCTGGCTGTCGTCCACAGTGTCACACAGAGTCGGACAGGATTGAAGCGACTTAGCACTCATAGGCACAAGCGCGGTCCCTTGAATATACCTCTCCTTTTCCCGATTTGTTCACATTTACTCTGCCTGGAATATTCTTGCTCCATTTCCACTTGCCTGTACACAATCTTCTGGAAATTGTCCCTGATGTTTCCCCTACTGCCAGTCTATGCAAGGTAGTCTCTCCTTCCTCTAAACCTCTGTGGTGTTTATTACCGTCTACTTTGTATTGACGTTATTGGTATTTATACAGTGTACTATTCTTGTCTACTACCAGTGCTGTACAATAGAACTTTCTGTGGTGATAGTTAATGAGCACTTGAGATATGGCTAATGCAACTGAGGGCCTGAATTTTTCCTTTTAATTAATTTAAATATAGCTACCGGTAGCTAGTGGCTACACAGTACTAGACTAAAAGGCTCTTGAGTGTAGTACAGGGATTGTATCTTGTTTTATCTCTGTAATCATTGGAGAGAGCATCTGAAAGGCACAGTATGTTTTGTTCCCTCTTGTTTTCTCCACAGAGCCTTGTGGATAATAGACACTGCATATTTATTGGATCACTAATTATAGATATCATATTTACCAAATACGTAAGTAAGGGTTCCTAACTATTTGTTCCTAATTTAAATAAGGGAGAAGGAAAGGTTGAATGACCAAAACTCCCATCTGTTACTGAGAAAGATGGCTGGTTCCATTGTGAAAGGATATCTGTCTTTCGCTATCTTTCATTGTGCAAGAGTATCTCTATTTCTCTACCTCACAATATTCCTTCTTTTGGTTAAGTAAGGAACTCTGCGATTTAAGGCTCAAATGTTTTATTTTGCAGTAATTCCATATAGTGAAAAATTGCAAGAAGAGTATGGAAATTCCCATATTCACCAAGTTTTTAAAAAATATTTAAACGTATTTTAAAATTTAAAAATAGCCATGTAGTTGCCAAGGGTTGTGGGAAGGCAGTGAGGGAATTAGTGTTTAGTGGATGTAGTTTCAATACTGCAAGATGAAAAAGTTCTAGATATTCACAATAATTGAATATATTTAACACTACGAAACTCCAATACTTTGGCCACCTCATGCGAAGAGTTGATTCATTGGAAAAGACCCTGATGCTGGGAGGGATTGGGGAGCAGGGGGAGAAGGGGACGACAGAGGACGAGATGGCTGGATGGCATCACCGACTCGATGGGCATGGGTTCTAGTAAACTCTGGGAGTTTGTGATGGACAGGGAGGCCTGGCGTGCTGTGATTCATGGGGTCGCAAAGAGTCGGACACGACTGAGTGACTGAACTGAACTGAACTGAACTGAACTGAACACTACTAAACCGTACACTTAAAAATGGTTAAGATGGTAAATTTAAGGTTATGACTTTTACTACCCCTCCAAAAAAAAAAAACCCAGACTCCCACTTTCCAGCATAAGAACAGTTAAACCATCCTTGAAAAATAAGCTATAATGTTGTCATAAACTCTGAAAAAGAAAGTATCTTTCTTTTGTCCTGTGAAAGATCCTTCTTGGAATCCATCTGTTCTTGCATTTTGGAAATCTCACTTTTTATTAGTCCTTTGTTATGGCTCATTTTAAGTTCTTTGTTTTAGAAGATAACTTTTCCATCATATTTGAACTTCAACAGAATTTGATTCTTCAGTAAAAAAAAAAATTACCTAGATTCATCAGTTTTTATCAATCTTTCTGTATACGTGAATGGGATATGTGAGAGATGTGTACATATGCATAAGGGTTATAATTTATTTTTTCTGATCCATTAGGGAAAAAATTGCATACGTAAGTTTCCTTTACCCCTTAATATTTCAGTGTGTTTTCTTATGAACAAGGATAGTCTCATACACAATATATTCAGGAAACTTAAATGGATACTGTACTTTATAGTTCATATTCCACCCACACTGATTATCCCAATAATGTCCTTCATAGCACTTTCCTCCCCCAATAAAGGATCCAGTTCAAGGTCACAAATTGCATTTAGTTGTCAGGTCTTTAGTTTCCTTTAATCTGCAGTTTTGTTCTGCTTTCAGGACACTGACAGTGTTTTAAGAACACAGGCCAGTTATTTTGTAGAATTTTCCTCTTCTTGGGTTTGATGCTTCTCATCATTAGATCCAGGTTAAAGCTTTTCAGCATTGCTTCAAGGATGTATTGTTATACATACCTTCTCTGCCACCCACTGGTTCTTAGACTTGAGCTATTCATACTTATTTGTATTCCTAAGATGATAAAACATTATATTTCTATTAAAATGTGTATATTTATTTCATTAAATAAATTTCTAACAATAGTTTGGATAAAATACATAATTCTACCATTTCAAAAGCAATCATTGGCTCTATATTTTATAGTGGTTTTGCTTAAATTTATTAAATAATGGATTCAATTGCTCTAAACTCATTTCATCAATTAATTTAACATTTAGTATGGATATAGTTCCTCGGAGAGAACTAATGTAAAGTATTAAGGTTCAATGATCTTTTTTATTATCCAACATTGAACACATTAAAACTATAGTCTTCCCATTTTTTAAAATCCTAATTTACTCCTCTTAATGATATCGACAATAGAAAAAGTACTTAAATTCTGATATAGTAAGTAACTGAGTACTTTCGGCTTTTGATGTGAGGAAAGTTTTGAACTGGTGCCCTATCCCAATATTTCGAGGATTTTTAAATGATATTGGCAAAAGTACCTTAACCATAGAGATGTGTGTGTTTATGTGTGTGTACACGCGCTTAAAGCCTCTGGCTGTATCCGTAGAGAAGCCTGTATTTCTTAAAGAGTGTGTATGTGTGTGTCTGTGTGTGTGTCTGTGTGGAAAAGACTGTATTCTTAAAGGGTGTGTGTGTGTGTGTGTGTAACCTGTACTTCTTAAAGGGTGTGTCTGTGTGTGTAAAGCCTGTACTTCTTAAAGGGTGTGTGTGTGTGTATAGAGAAGCCTGTACTTCTTAAAGGGGTGTGTGTGTGTGTGTGTGTGTGTGTGTGTGTGTGTGTACACGCGTTTAAAGGCTCTGGCTGTAACCACAGCGCTCATTCTGGAGGATTTTTCTAGGGAGTAAGAATCGTTTCAAGAAACTGGCAGGGAGATGGACATTTTGGACAGGGACAAAAAAAAAAAATGCTGTAGTGTTTTGGACACCATTAAAACGCCGAATGTTTAAATATCTTACATTGTGAGAAATGTGTGAGTGTTGAACACGTTTTATTTCAGGGGGAAATTAAACAAATATTTCTTTAAGAAGATAGAAACAAGTCTTTCCTTCTCCTCCCCCCCCCCCCCCCCGCCATGTAAAAGTGTCTTTGGCTCAACTTCTAGGACTTCTAGGAACGTGCAATTAAAATAAAATCGAAACAACAAAACCCTCGCAGCATTTAGACTGGTTTTTCTTTCCAGGGCTCAAGAAAACTCAAGAGCCCAACACGCTTTTCCAGACTCGAAGCTGCGAGCTCCGAGCCTTTTAGGACGTATCCCGCACACCCTCTGGACCCCGCCGGTCTCCCGCTCGGGTCACCCCCGTCAGCCTAAGGCCTCCTAGCCGCCGGCCTCCGAGGGGGTGTGTCTCCGCCCCGCAGCCGCCGCACACCCGCCTCCGCCGCAGGCCCACCTGCCGCCCTCGGCGGCCCGGCCGGGAGCAAGCGCGGGGCGGCCGCGGCGTCCGGTCCGCCCCCGGCCGGGACCTCAGGGCCCCCTTCCCGCGCAGCGAGGCCGGCTGCCCTGCAGGTCCCGCCGCCCGCTTCCGGACGGGCCGAGCCGCGGGGAGCGGAGTTCTTTTCTCCTTTCAACCCAAACTGCGACCGGCCCCCGTTGAGGGCGGGAGGAGAGGGGAAACCTGCTCTTTCCCTCCACACACACACATCCCTCCAAGTAACGGCGGCCAGGATAAAACTTCAAAAGTAGGGTCCCGGGCCCTCCCGGAGCCGTTTGCCTCGACGCCCCTTCTCGCACGGTCCCGGCGGCCGCCCGCGCCTATCCGCGCGGCCGGGCAACGTTCTCGCTCCAGCCTTAGCAAGGCGGGCGTAGAGGCTCCGAGTGTCGGGGGAGGGGTGCAGGGCGGAGAAAGAGCATCCCCGCGCCGCTGCTGCCGCCTCCGCCGCCGCCGCCGGCCGCTCCCCCGCCGCCCGACTGGGGGAAGGCCTCGTCACAGCCGCCGCCTCAGCAGCGGCCGCAGATCTCGCGGTGTTTGCCGGCGGCCGCGCCGCCATATTGTGTGACAGTATTTTGATTTGCACTGGGCTGGCGGAGCCGCGGCGAGAGCGAGCGAGAGCTGGGGGGGTGGGGGGAGGGCAGGCGAGCGCGAGGGGGGTGGGGGCCGAGGGAGGTAGGGAGGCCGAGCGAGCTGGAGCCGAGGAGCGGGGAGCGGCGACGCCACCCAGCCATCGTTTTTGATCTGCAGCGGCCGCCGGCGGGGCGACCCAGCCCGACCCCCCTCCCCTCCCCCTCAGCCACGAGCGGCGGCGGCGGCGGCGGCGGCCGGAGGGAGTTGGCGGCGGCGGCGGCCGATCGGAGGGGCTGAGCGGGGAGGGAGGGAGGGCTGAGGTGTCCCCCCTGCCGGGTGGAATCGGAGGCGGCGGCGGCGCTGGCGGCGGCTGTGGTGGAGGCGGCGGCGGCGGCGACGGTGGAGACGGCTGCCCTAGTGGGAGAGGCGGCGGCGGCGGCGGCGGCCGAGGAGGAGGAGGGGGAAGCGGCGGCGGCGGCGAAGGGTAAGCGGACAGCGCTGCCGGGCCTCGGTGGGACCCCCAGTCCCGGCTCTCCCCTCATTTCCCCGCACCCCCCCGCCCTTCATCTGGAAGAGACTCTGCCGACTCGCGAGGCCCTTGCGGGGCGCCCGCTTCTTCCTCTCACTCTTCCTCTCCTCCGCCTCCTTCCTTCCCCAGTGGCGAGGTAGAGAGGGAGCCCCCCCCCCAAGTCCTTCTGAGCGGCCGGGGGTGGGGAGCATCGGGCCGGGCCTGGGCTCGGGGGAGTAAGAGTGTAGGGGGAGGGGGAGATTCATTGGAGTCGGGCGCCGGGAGAGCCCCGGGTGGGGGAGGGTGCCAGGGGGGTGGGGAGGGCCCCTGCCTGCACGGGTGCCCCCCGGTCCGCCCCTTTGGCGTGTGTGAGATGGGGGGTGGGGGAAGGAGAACGCTTTTGGGGGGGAGTCGTGCCCCGAATCAAGATGACTTCGGGGCGAGGGGGAAGACCGAGGGAATCTGGTGGTGGTAGTGGAGGGGAGATCGTCGTTTCCCTTTCCAATATTGGTTTTCTGCAGCCTTTTTTCAAGTGGGGAGCCAGCCCCTCTGGGAAAGTGTGGCCCCTAGATTTCAGTGGATAGATAATTCTAGCTTTCTGTCTGATCAGTCTCAAACCCTAAGACTGTGGTTGTGGCAGGAAGGCTGGAAGGGTCTTGGGTATCGCCGAACAGGTGACAGGTGTATCTTTCTGTGGCTGATGCTGTGGGATGGCCCGGGCAGGGTAGTGTACCACAGTGTCAGAGACTGTGTGCGTTCGTATTTATGTGTTTGGCCACGTTTCATTCCATATATAGTATATTTGAGATGTTAGGTTTCCATTCTTCAAGTCAGCTTAATTGTTGTGGAGAAATTCTTCAAATGTTTCTGATAAGAGGGGTTTCCAGGAGGGTGGAGGGAATTTGCAGCTTCCCGGGGGTTTCTCAGGAGTCCGTGAGTTTCGGGTCGCCAGTACGAGGCCGTTTTGAGTGCTCTATTTCATTGGAAAGTTCTTGAACACTAAGGTCGTATTTGAGGCAACAGTGAGGCAGTATAATTTTGCATCCATTTTGTCTGTTTTAGGTAGGTTTGTAAAAGTGTCAGACTTTAAGGTCAGGTTGATTCACATTTTTATGAAAGGAATCACTTTGTGCTTTAGCTCACTCTGAAGAGTATGTTGCTCATTATGCAATTTCGGATTTGGCCGGGAATTTTGGTGGGCATGGAACAGAATTTTGCTTTCAGTTTTTACACTACTACTGCTTACCACACTTCTCGTACAGTGGCAGAGTATTGACACCTTTTAAAAAATATCTTTGAATTCCTTGTAACAGTGAAATCGTGCTTGATTTTAATCCTAGTTGGAAACTTTAGATTTTGAAACCATTACATTTTCTAATAAAGACAGACATGCTTTTCATCTTGTGCGCTTTGGCTGAGCACTTAAATTAGAAACAATGGGAGGAATTGTTAGATAAATGAGCTACAAATTTTAAATGGGTTAAGTTTTAAAAGGATGTATAGCTTTAAAAAAAAAGTGTATGGAACGAATATATTGAATGATGGCACTACCAGTGTGTTAACAGGAAATAGAACAAAAATTCCAGTGATTCAGAACTTCTGTTAGTTTTTTTTCCCCCCTTAAATCTTATCAGTTTCTAATAGAGGGTGCTTAATATTTAAATCTTTAAAGGATCAACTAAAAGTTGAGTGTGTTAATTAGATGAGTAAGTCATCTACTGCATATACTATGTTACTTCATTTTTCTTTTGGGCAAGTGGAATACCTTTTCTTGAATTCAAAACTATTCTCAGGGAACACTGATGAAATGCATGCCTTTCACTTCTCTTTAGTGAACTGTCATATAGTGCACCCTGAGCTTTTGTAACTTGTTAAGTGTATAAACAGTCACTCTCATCTGATAGAAATTCTCTGAAAAATGTTTTAACTTAATCTGATCTGATTGAAATAACACCTATATTTGGTCCTCTCTTTACTGAAAAGAAACACTTGCCTTCAACTAATGATATTATTTAAAACTTGCATATAATTATTGCATTTAATGAAATCAGGAGGTTTTTAAACTACAAAGTAAGCATTACTCAGATCCCCAATTACATTATTACTGAGTACTGCTTCTTTAGTATTAGTAACACGTTACACTTGGGTAACTGTCTTAAAATGATTAGTCTTATGTCTTGACAGAAATAAAAATTTATTATACTTCTGTACATTTCTCTGTAAGGAAAATTCTTTTCTCAAAATAGTATTTAGGATAAAATCGACATATGTATCTATGAACATATGGCACTGTACAAAATAGGTGTAATGTACACCATTTACATGAAACTTTGTGGGTTTCTGTGCCAAAAAAGTCCCATGAGGAATGTGTGAGTTTTCTGAAACAGCGTTTTTTTTTTTTTAATTGTATAAACTCAAGACTAAAATTTTATTTTTTTTTTTTAACAATTATCAACATACATTAAAAGGCAGTGTTTTACATTGTTGTAGATGTTTTGGGGGAGAAGGAAATGGCAACCCACTCTAGTGTTCTTGCCTGGAGAATCCCAGGCGCGGGGGAGCCTGGTGGGCTGCCGTCTACGGGGTCTCACAGAGTTGGACACGACTGAAGCGCCTTAGCAGCAGCAGCAGCAGCAGATGTTTTGGGAAAAAAGTTCCTGATAATCTTTACAACATATAAAATTTGTGAATTAAACTATAATTTAGGAAAGCTTCAGTTCCTTTGTATCTCTACCTGGCCAGGCTCCTATGACCCAAAGGAGGACAATAGTAGCACTTTTCTGTTATGTCACTTACGTCATCTTCATTTGATCCATCTAAGTTTGAGACTTTGTGAAATAGAAGGATTATGAGGTAATAACAGAGGCAAATTTGAAAATGGGGCAAAATAGTAATGAGGAAGAAGATAGGGGCTAAGATGCTAGTAGAGGATTAGATGAGCAATTTTAGGCAACTAGGAAAATGGAGATGTGAATAGTGGTGGGTGCCAAGCATAGGAAAGTGATCATGCTGAACTGTTGTAAGGAGATGTGGTCTGACTCTTTTGATAGACTCTCACAATCTATATGTCATATTTTTTAAAATGAGTAAATAAAAATCAAAGTGAAAGTCTAAATGAAATGCATAACTTTAATGCTGGAATGCTAGTAGTAAGTAATTTTTAATCCTCTGTATTAAGATGGTAAGGATTGGGTGACTGAAATCATATGAAATCTAAACATATGTATTAATATGTTCTTACTTCTTTGCCTCTGGCTTGTATTTCCAGAATACTTATATAGTATTTTAAGATTTCATTTTTTTGTGGTGAATGACAGAGTGTTGTTTACTCCCTAAGTCGTGTCCAATTCTTTGTGACCCCATGGACTGTAGTCTGCCAGACCCCACTGTCCATGGAATTCTCCAGGCAGGAATACTGGAGTGAGTTCCAATTTCCTTCTCCAGGAGATCTTCCTGACCCAGGGATTGAACCTACATCTTCTGCATTGGCAGGCAGATTCTTTAACACTGAACCAGGGACGCTGACCTAATCAGAAAGCTAAAATCCCTGAGTAAGTATTAGGGGTAGCCAGTACTGTGCTTTATGTTCCCTTTGTGATATGCTTAGTCACTTGGTCATGTCCGACTGTTTGCGACCCCATGGACTGTATAACCCACCAGGCTTCTCTGTCCATGGGACTCTCCAAGCAAGAATAATGGAGTAGGTTGCTGTGCCCTCCTCCAAGTGATTTTCCCAACCCAGGGATCAAACCCAGGTCTCCTGCATTGTAGGCAGATTCTTTACCATCTGAGCTACCAGGGAAGCCCATGTTCCCTTTAGTTAACTACTAAACTTGCCTGTGATCTTGGTAGAGTTAGAGATTAAGAATGGCTCTTTTTCTTAGTTTTTCTAAGTATTCCATTCCTTAAAACACATTGTTTGGTATTAAGTAGTACTTAATATTAGCCTTCCAGCATTAAAGTTACTCATTTCATTTAGACTTTGATTTTTATTGACTCATTTTGCAAAATATGCTTAGTTTCTAATTTCTGAATCCGCTAAAGGAATGGGCTCCTGTTAAAAAGTGCAATAAGATGTGTCAGCTGAGAATTTGATGTTTTGGAAGGAGATAGAAGTCAGAATTGCCACAAGTCAAAATTGTGAATATTAATTTCAATAAAGGACTTCTGAGAAAATTGATTTAAGTTTTGGCACTTAAAAAAGTGCTTTGTTTGAAATATAATTTATGTAGACCCCAATAGACAATGCTTGCTAAATGAGACTTTGCTGAATGTGTCTTTTTTTTTATTTGCCATAACATTTTACTTTAACAAGAAATTCTATTGGATTTCTCATCTGTTTCAGCTCAAAATTTGGTATCAAGGAAGTGGTAAATTTCTTTTGGCATTTAATATCTTAACATTAACCTTTTTAGTGTTTCCTACATAGTAAAAGAGAAACTAATATTTGTTGAATACCTACTGGGTGTCAAGTTTTCTATTATTTCACAAATATTTATTGAGCACTTACTATGTGCCAGGGCTCTTTGAGATGTTGGAGATGACAGCAGCGGATAACATAGACAAGATTTCTGTCCTCATGTAGTTTACATTTTAGTATTGGAAGACATAATAAATGAGGAAAATCAAGTGTGTCTGAGAAAGAAAAGTACTGTGGAGAAACATAATACAGAAAAGGGGGTTGGGGAACAGACATTGCCTATCTGCTCTTTTAAAAACTGCATAATGGATATTATATTTGATTTCAGAAACAAAATCTCCCATACATAAATTTTTTTCTTTTAAGAATATATTTCATAACTTGGGAGCGACATTATGTTTATACTTCGGAGTTTTAATTAATAGCAGTTTGGTGTTGGTAGTGCTTCAGAAAGCTGCTTTTTGGCTCAATAGAAAACTTGGAGTATGCTCTACTGGTTTGAATCCTGATTTTGCCACTTACTAGCTTTGTGATTTGAGATCAACTACAATTTCTCAGCCTCTTTGAGCTTATTTTCATCTCTGAAAAATGAGTGTATCATACATTTTGTGTAAATTATCTAATTTACAGAGGGGGCTCGATAAATTGCAACTTTTTTGTCTGTTGCTTATCTGGAGTTCTGTTATAAAACAAACATAGTTGAAGTTGGTAACCCTTCCAAGAAGCTTTCACAGCCCTGTGGGGGACATTGTTTAATACACATTGTATTTGAACAGTTACCACTCTTCTCTGGTAGAATAAGGTTAATTAAAACTCAACTGTAATTTGTAGTCAGACGTTCTGGAGAGTTTGTACACATTGTCGAATCAGTGTGCTGTCAGGAGTACACCTGGTCTTTATGATGAAGACACATGGTGACAGATCTTATTAATGAGCCGGATGTCAGCATTTTGAGAAGTAGATAAAAATAGTGTATAGGATCCGTGGAAGCACTGTGAAATCTTTAGTGCAGTCTAAGTATTCAATAAATGTTCACTTTTTCTGTAATTATTATGCCTTTATTGTGTGATGGGGGTAATCCAAAGTATTCACGAAGTATTAAGGAAAACTTTACAAAGAGAAAATAATGTTAATTGTGGATAAGTTTTCTGAAGAAAGTGGAATGGTCGATCAGATTGCAGTTATTTGTTTCTCATTTTTAGCCTGGGAAATCACTCAACTGAATTTTTCAAGGACAGAGCATGCCTCATTTTCCTTTCAGTCTTGACTTCACCATATCTTCAGTGCCTGGCCTGTACTTAGGAGCTCAAGAAATACTGTATGTTCAGTGCTGAACGACTCTTAGTGATAGTTTTCCTTTGGTATCACAACTCTTTTTGGTAGTAAGCACCTCCTGATTTTGAAAAGTGCTTGCGCTGGACTTAAGCCTTTAAATCTCTTGTTTTAAGCACAGACTGAGGTATCACACAGAGTCTTCCGAATGCCTTTTTTTTTTTTTTTTTCCTCAATTTAGCCAAAAGTTTGAAAAAAGATCCTAGAGATTAGAAGGAAGAAAAGAAATCAGTTATTTACAACTAGATTGGTATTTGTGAACCTATTCATATGAAGTTATTGACATTAAAGTAAAGTGAATAGCAATTTTTAAAGCAGAGTAGAAAAAATAATTCATGCATAATTTTACACTCAACCAACCTTTAAAAGACAAACTTATCTCGTTTGTCTCTTTAAGGCAATTTCAGTGAAACTGTAGATTTATACCGACATTATAAATTAAATGGCTGTCAATTTCTTACATTCCTATGATGTGGAGAATTTTGGTGTTTTCACGGAAAAGGGAAAACATCCCACCCCACCCCACCCTTACTAGTAACCGTTTTTCAGATGTTAAATCTTAGCATCAGTCAGCTTTTTCCTGTTCTGTGGCAAGTTATTCTCTCCCTAATGAATACAGTAATAATTTTAGCTTTCCTAAAACTAAAGACTTGCCTAAGGTCTAAGATCTTTAGTCATTTATATAAATTATTTCTTGGCTTAAAAAAAAGCCAAAATTTTTTTGAAGATTTATAGAAACAAATTGCTTGATATTCAGATTTGTTTTAGAAATGAGCTAGAAATACCTGCAATTGAATATTTTTATACTCTTGTGGGATTTTGCTTGTTTGCTTGTTTTGAACTGTAACAAAACCTACCACTGGAAAGGGATACTACTATAGGGTGTCAGCTTGAGTGGCTTCAGAAAGAAAGTCTTGATTTATCCATAAACAGATACAACATAGATAAGGGCATTTTAAGAATTTGTAATATTTTAATTGCCTTTTTAAAGAAAATGGCATTCTTGTTTCACTTAAGAAAAAACAAAACACAGTCCTTGTACAAGCCTCAGAAGCCAAAGAATAAAATAGAGGTTGGAATGGTCCCACAGAGAGAAGCAAGAGTAACAAAGTGTAGGATTTAAAAGATTTTGGTGGAAGTATATGAATGCTGATTGTTTTTAATAAAATGATTCGAAAGAATCCATCTGTTAAAGAAAATGTGTGACCCCTGCAACCAGCCCCTGCCCATGCTTGCCACAATGTTAATAGTAAGTCAAAAGCAGTGCCACATACTGAGGTATATTCTAGAGATTAGTACTAT
Organism: Cervus elaphus; assembly: GCF_910594005.1. NCBI lineage: Eukaryota > Metazoa > Chordata > Mammalia > Artiodactyla > Cervidae > Cervus > Cervus elaphus. The sequence goes on from NC_057840.1 coordinate 32,667,077, forward strand.
TACCAGAAACTTCAGAGTTTCGGTGGGGTTGATTCTGATCATTTAATTTTTCTATTTGGCTAGTGCAGAAGACAGATTCTGGGAGACTAACAGATGACAGTGGATTATTAAGGTGAAAAAAGTGCAAAAAAGTAAATTTTCACTTAGTTAACTATACTTAAATAATGGGAAGCAACTTTACACTTGGAATTCAGTTTTGTTAGGTTTTTCTTTCAGGATACCTGTTCAGTTCATTTTTCTCAGCAAGTAAAATAAAACGGAAGTAACTTCTATATTATTTAATTTACAGTAACTCTTCAGACCAAAGATGAAATAAAACATCACCAGTGTTTTTTTAAATTCAATAATATTATTTTTTATGTCCATATCTCACATTCAGAAAAGAGTTAGTGCTAAATTTCCTGATGTTTATTACTGGACTGACTGATTTTTTTTGCTTTGATTTTTTTTTTCTAAAAGTTTTTTATGTCAATTCATCGAACTAGTGGTGGTTGTAGAATATTTTGCTCTACTAATGAGTATTAATTGCTCTTTGTATAAATAATTTTAACAGATTAGTAATAGACTTGTTTTACACAGCTATGCTTATACTAACATTTTCTTTTCATCAGCTTTTATTGATGGTGAGTTATCACTAGAAAATAGTTACACAGAAGATAGTAATATAGGCAAGAAAATCTACTTTTTAAAAGGAATTCAGAACAGGGTATGTGTTGCATTTTAATTCGTTGAGTACATTGTGATAAAATTGCTTGGGTTACTTTTTAAAAAACTATTGGTGACAAGATAAACAAGAGCATCTACTCTTTGGGACACAAGCTGATGTATGTAGGAGTCACAGTTAAGTAGTTACTAGAATTGAAGGGAAAAAGTTCTCAAGATATCTTAAGGGATCACTGTTAAACAAGAAAGTTGAAAATACAGGCCCTGTGTATTTGCATTGAGAGTAATTTGGTGTTTACCTTCTGACAGGTGTATACCTGCACTGTACTTACCTGAATACTGTTTGCTGCTTTATGATGATTTTCAAAGGAAATGGAAAAATAAACATGTGGAAATGAGGTTTCAAAAAAACTTTCCATTTCCACAAAGCCAATTCTTTTTTACATATGAAAATGTAATGACACCTGTTGGTTGAGCTTGATTCTTTTTCTTGAGATTTTTCTAGCTGAGGTGAGGGTTGCCCTGAATGAGACATCCTCATTCTCTTTGTGAGATCTTCCCTTCGTGAACACTGGCGTGAATTTATAGGATGACGGTTCAGAACCATTGCTGTAGCTTTGTGAATGAAATAAATCCATTGTATTCTTTTGAGGAAGAAAACTGGTTCACGGGAAAATTGAACTGGTGATCTTAGCCTAACCAAACTGCGGAATCAGTACTTCTGTAGGGTAATACATGACCAAAAGAATAGAAAGAAACTCCATGGAGTTTGCTTCATATGCCTTCTATGATACACCTGTGCACAGTAGCTGACTAACCCAAGAAGTCCTGGCTGATTCATCCTTTCACTGTGAGTCAAGACTGGTCTACTAGTCAACCTAATTCACCTATCCAGGAGTTGTGAATTAGTTTTGAGTCCTGCTTGTGTGCCAGGTACTTTGCTAGGTGATGAGATTGGAAAGATGAGTAAGATATGTCCTTGCCCTCAAGGGACAGGTATTCAAACTAGTATAGTGAAGTGAAGTCGCTCAGTCGTGTCCGACTCTTTGCGACCCCATGGACTGTAGCTTACTGGGCTCTTCCATCCATGGGATTTTCCAGGCAAGAGTACTGGAGTGGGTTGCCTAGCAAATGCAGTGACCAGGATAAATGTAAAACACTTTAGTGATCTACAGAAGGGAGTGTTCAACCCTGTGAGGGAAGGAAAGATATGAGAGGGAATTCTTCATAGGAAAGGTGACACAATCTGTGTGCCAGATAGGCAAGGAAGAGGAGAATTTGGGAGAAGCAAGGCCATTTCAGTCAGAACAACATGCATAAAGGATGGAGGTAGGAGAGGACACACCTACTCAGTACAGTGTATTAGGTACCAGTGGTGGGTTAATCGGAAGTGAGGTAGAAAATGAGAAAGAGCATGAAAATACTTGTATACTCTATAAAATAGATTTGACTTCATCCCATAAATGATGGAATGTTTAAATTAACATCCTAGAAAGATTTCTCTGGCTCTAGAATAGAGAATATTTAGGAGCTGGGGGTGGGGTGGAAGAGGTAGCTTTATAACCATTTATTTGAGAATTGATGAAGTGATGAGTTAAGGCTGTAATTAAGGAGAAGAGTGGGTGATGAATTTGAGAATACTGAGTGTGAAGTAAGGTAAGAATCTCACACGCCCCGGCTTGAGTACCTGGGTGCAAAAGTGTAATGCCTGTCAATCATTGATAAAAGAACATGCCAGGGGCACTAGCAGGTGAGGAAGATATTTGAGTTCTGTTTATGGTTGTATGGCTCCTATAGAGAGAGAGAGAAGAAGAAGACATCACTTTATGTGTGGGGGGGGGAGTGGTAACAACTGGGAAGTCTTCTCTGATTAGATGACATTTGAGCAGGTATCTGAGTGAAGTAATAAAGAGAAAACTTTCTAAATAGAGAGGTGGGAGCATGCCTGCCATGTTCTAAGAGCATGAAGACCAGTGTGGTTGGAGTTGAGAAAGGGAGAAGTATAGATGAGATCCTGGTGAGTATGTGCTTTTCATGTAGTGCCTTTAGATTGTAGTAGGGATTTTAGTATTTAGGATGAGCTTAGAAGCTACTGAAGGGTTTTAAAACATATTTGCCTTTTCCCCTCCTCTCACTTGTTAAAATATGATTTGTTAGTGGCTATGTGTGTGTGATTCTATATTATTTTCATGTAGGTAAATTCATGTAACCCTCACAGTCAGGATACAGAACTAGATCTGTTCCATCATCACAAAGAAACTCCTCTGTGCTACCCAGCCTTAACCACTGATCTGTTCTCCATCACTGTAATTTTGTCACTTGGAGAGTGTTATAAAAGTGGAATCATACATTATGTGATCTTTTGAGATTGGCTTTTTTCCCCTCAGCATTATACCCTTGAGATCCATTCTAGTTGTTTCTTGTATCAGTGGTTCGTTCCATTTTAATTACAAGAATTAAAATGTGAGTGTGTGTTTTAGTCGCTCAGTCATGTCCGACTCTTTGAAACCCCCATGGACTTTAGCCCACCAGGCTCCTCTGTCCATGGGATTCTTCGGGCAAGAATACTGGAGTGGGTTGCCATTCCCTTCTCCAGGGAGGAAGTTGGAAGGGTACCATTGTATGGTGTACCACAATTAATTCAGTCATTGACTGAAGGACTTTTGTGTTTCTAGTTTGGGGCTATAAACACAAAGCTGCTGTGAACAGTTTTGCAGGTAAAATACGTTTTCCTCTCTAGGATAAGTCCCCTGGAGTACAGTTGCTGGGTTGTATGATAAATATATATTTAACTCTATAAGAAACTGCCACTTTTCCAGAATGGCTGAACCATTTTACACTCCTACCATCAGTGTGTAAGAGATACAGTTTCTCTGCATCTTTGTCAGCATTTGATACTGTCAGGATATTTTTTATTTCAGCCATTCTAATAGATATGTAGTGATGTCTCCTTGTAACATTAGTTTGTATTTCCCTAATGGCTAATGGTGTTGAATGTATTTGCATGTGCTTGTTTGATGTCGGTATATCCACTGTGAAGTGTCTCTTCAGGTCTTTGCTTATGTTCTAATGTGATTGTTTTCTTCTTGTTGAGTTTAATGAGTTCTTTATATATTCTGAATAGAAGCACTTTGTCAAATATGTGATTTGCAAATATTTTCTCCTGGTCTGTAGCTTATCGTTTCATCTTCTTAATGGAGGCTTTTGCGGAGAAAAAGAAATTATGAAATCTAATTTATCTTTTGCCTTTTATGAATTGTTCTTTTGTTATCAAGTCTAATATCTTCTTAACTTTAGGTTCCAAGGATTTTCTCCGGTTTTCTTCTAAAAGTTTTCTGAAAAGCTTTATGTCTTGCATATGTAAATCTGTGATCTGTTTTTACTTAATTTTCACATAAAGGTATAAAGTTTAGATTGAATTTCATTTTTTGTCTGTGAAATGATCAGCTGTTGCAATACCACTTATTGAAAAAAAATTACCCTTCCTCCATTGAATTAGTTTTGCACATTTGTCAAGAATCAGATGGCTGTGCTCTGATGGTCTACTTCTAGACTCTCTGTTCTGACCCATTGGTGTTTGTGTTTACCCCTGGACTCGTATCTCATTTTCTTGATAACTGTAGCTGTATGGTAAGTCCTAAAACCAGGTAGTGAAATTTCCCTAATTCTTCTTTTTCAGAATTGTTTTTAACCATTCCATTTCCTTTCCATGTAAAATTTAGGATCTGTTTTTTTAAAAAGCTGGAATTTTGGTAGGAATTTCATTAAACTCTTAGATGTATTTAGGGAAAATTGATATTTTCATTTTGTTAAGTCTTTCAATCATAAACACAGTTTATCTCTCCTTATATTTATAGATTGTCTGATTTCTTTGATCAGCATTTTATAGTTTCTAACACACCCACATTTTATATATGTTTTGCTAGATTTGTACCTAGGCCCTTTTTCTTTTTTTTTTGGAGCAGTCATAAATGATACTGTGTTTTAAATATTGGTTTCTAGTTGTTTATTGTAATTTATAACAATGTGGTTGACTTCTGTGAGTAGATCCTATATCCTGAGACTTTGCTAAACTAATAAATTCTAGTAATTTTTTTGTGTGAGTTTTCTAATGTATCTGTGAATGCGACAGTTACGTTTCTTCTTTTCCAGTGACTTTTATTTCCTTTTCTGACCTTACTGCTCTGATAAATACTTTCAGTACTATGTTTAGTAGGCATGGGGAGATTAGACATGCTAGTCTTATTCCTGATCTTAGGGGAAGGCATTAAGTCTGTCACCATTAAGTACATGTTAGCTGTAGGTTTTTTGTAGGTGCCTGTCTTTTCCTTATTTGAGTTTTTATCATGACTGGGTATTGAAATTTCTCAAGTGGTTTTTCTATGTCAATTGATACGGTCATATGGTTTTTCTTATTTAAACTGTTAACTGATGGTAACTTCCCTTTTTAAAGATATACTGTGGCAGCTCTTTGTGGAATAAACTCTAAGGGCAGGGCAGACATGTCAACAGAGAAGCCATATTGGAAATTATTGCAGTTATCTAAGTGAGAGCTGATAGTGGCTTGGACCACAGTAACAACAGGAAACGGTATGAAGAGGGCAGATTTTGGATATGTTACAAACCCTGAGTGGCAGGCAGGATGTGTTGATGAATTGGATCTGAGGCATAAAAGAGCAGTCAAGGAGTACTCAAAGATTTTTGGCCCAAGCATTTGAAAGTATGGAGTTGCTGTTGACTGAATTGGGGAAGACAGTGAAGTAACAAGTTGGGCTGGACAATCAAGAGGATTTTTGTTGGGGCATGTTAACTTCGAAAGGCCTACTAGACATTTAACTGGACCTATCAAGTGAGTAACTTGAAATTCAAAATGGAATTCAAGCAAGAAATTCAGGCTAGAAATAGAAATTAGAGTCATCAATTGAGTTGATATATGAGAAATTACAATGATATTTATTAAAAATTTTACCTGTAGCCTTTTTCTTTTTACTATACTGTTATTTAGGTTTATTAGCAAAAAACATGATTCTCCTAGCACATGAAAAACTTTGTGAAAATTTGGATTGTTTTGTTTATTAACACTGTTGCCTTATCTCACATTAAATGCACCAGAAATTATGTGATTGGGAGACAATTTGGGAGATATGTATGTATTGTAATGTGTATTTAATCATGCTTATTTGATAAGTAGATGGCTATAATAGTAGTATAGACACATGTGCCTTACTAATTTTGAGAGCTTTGTCCTAAATCTTTGTAAACAAAGTAAAAAGTTTATGCATATTGTAGACAAGTTTTGATACTATTATTAAGTGGCTGAGAGGCTTTCTGAGGCAACATTTCTTTTGTAGAAAAAACAGGTAGCCAGAGAGACAGATCAAAAATAAAAATTAAAAACGAGAATGCAAAATAGATAGCAAGGAGAGACTTTTTTACTTTTTTAAGACTTCTGACTTAGAGCCAGAATTAAATTGGTAAAGGGAAAGGGTGAGCCTCTGTTTACAAACTTGATAAAAAGATACCCTCTGAGTTCCATTCAGATATGTTTTCTTCATATTAAGGTATTCTGGAAAATGCTTTTTAAGTGGCATGACATTTTCTGTTGTAGCTAATTAATGATCTTTTCTTATTTATAATATAAATATCTCTAGCACATTATTTCCCCTGTTGCAGGGTTTGCCATATGACATTATAATATTCTGTTTATTTTTCAGTTTCTCCCACTGATTAAGGTTTTACAGCATTAAGTACAATGCCTTAGTACAGTAAGCTCTATGTAAATATTTATGAATGAATGAGTGAACAAACACACTACTAAAGTTTAAAGCTATTAGATTTACTTGCTTTTGAAAGTGTGTTTTTGAGATTCCACAGTATAAATTATGGTCGAAAGTCTTTGCTGAGTAGTGCCCTAATGCTTTCAAACAAACATTATACCCTGGAAAAGTATACCCAAACATAGCACATTACTAACCCAAGGTCAGTGAGGCACATATTTTGCGTCTTGTTATTTGTTCTTTTTTCATAGTGATAGTGGTTTTAAAGAATTCCCCTGCCAATGAAGGAAACACAAGAGATGTGGTTTCAATCCCTGGATCATGAAGATCCCCTGGAGGAGGAAATGAAATGGCAGCCAACTCCAATATTCCTGCCTGGAGGATCCCATGGACACATGGAGCCTGGTGGGCTGCAGTCCATGGGGTCGCAAAGAGTTGGACACAACTGAGTGCATACACACACACACAGTGGATTTTTACAAAATCTAAACCTGGCCTAGACTTCTTGTATGCAGTGGAGCACACATTGTAAATAGTAGGTTGGGCTTAGAGTTTAGTCTATAGTAGTATCTCATTGGAAATTTCCTATACACATTTTAAAAGAAAGTAACTTTCATCTTCCTTTTACCTACTCCCCCCTCATTTCCAGGTTGATGGTAGAGGTATAAGCCAGGTTTCTTTTCAGTAATGAGTATACATACTTTAAAAAACATTTTCATATACCTTTTCTCCTGTGAGCTTTATAAGACAAAAATACCATGAGTCTTTACTGTTCCAATTCATATTTAAGCCCTGGAGAACAGTTATTTTTGAAAGCCATAGTATTTTATTTCCAAATCTCTAGTGTGTGTTTTTTGTATGTGTATGTTTATGTACGTGTATGTATATATCTGTGCATGCATGCTCAGTTGCTCAGTCATGTCTGACTCTTTGTGACCCATGGACTGCAACCTGCAGGCTCCTCTGTCCATGATATTGGCCAGGCAAGAATACTGGAGTGGGTAGCCATTTCCTCCTCCAAGGGATCTTCCCAACTCAGTGATCAAACTCACATCTCCTGCATTGGCAGGCTGATTCTTTACCTCTGAGCCACCTGGGAAAAGAAGAAAGAAAGTGAAGTTGCTCAGTCATGTCCAACTCTTTGCAACACTGTGGACTGCAAACCACCAGGCTCCTCTGTCCGTGGGATTCTCCAGGCAAGAATACTGGAGTGGGTTGCCGTTTCCTTCTCTAGGGGATCTTCCCCACCCAGGGATCAAACCCAGGTGTCCCACATTGCAGCCAGACTCTTTACTGTCTGAGCCACCAGGGCCTGTCCAGCGACCTGGAAAACCAGGTATGTATCTGTATATACATGTATATATTGTGCTAGTCCATGAAACATTAATGAAGTTTATCGGAAAAATGGCTTTCCTCTGATATTGTTGACACCAATGTAGTAAGTATAAATTGTTTAGTGCTCTGTTTTAGGCATTGTCATGGAAAGACAGGGAGGCTGTATAAAATAATCCTTATTTTCTCTGGGAGAGACCAGTATATAGTCAGCTGAGGATTCTTGAGAACATTAAATGAGCAAATGCATTATAAATCATTTGACCTAGTGCTTAGCACATAAATGTTTAATCTTACTCATTGTTACAAAATTGTAAACTTTGTTATAAAAATAATAAACTAAAACTTTATTGTTACACCTCTTTTCATTTGACTTTCTTGGTTCAGTTCCTTCTTGCATTTTATCTAACTTTTCTAACTCCTTTGTTGTAAGTTCTTGGTTTTTATGTCTCCTCTCTTCCTGTCCAACCTCTTTTCCATTATTCCCTAGGTCAATGTCATCACCTTCTACTGAAATGCAGTGCAGTCTAATTCTGCAAAATCTCTTACCTCTCTTAGGAAGGAAAATGACATGATCCAGCAGTGTTTCAGGAACTGGAAATCTTGTTGCCACTCTGAAATATAGCTTAGAAGACCTAAGAGTAGAGTAAGCTATCAGATAAGAGATTACTGTGTTGCTTCAATTGTCCAGATAACAGGGACCTGAACAAGGGTGTTGTGGGAATAGAAAGGGGAATTAATGCAAGAAGCACTTGTGGGAGTAATCAGTAGAACTTTGCCACTGATTGTATATGGTGAGGAAAAGAATTGAAGCCCTTGAGATTTCTAGCTTCAGAATCAGTCCTGTACTATTAGTAAGTAACATATAGATATATTATTGTGTGGGAGGCAGAGGGTTGAGTTTTGGACAAGATACTTTAGTAGCATGGCACTGTCAGACTATTAGTTTATTTGTTCCAGTCCCACCCACTCATCCTCCCCCCTCACTCACTCACTGAATTCCATTGCTATTAGTCTAAGAACTTCCCTTTAAGAAAGGTAATTTCTATTTGGTCATAATCAGCACTAGAGACTGAAATATGTGGAGAGCAGTCTTTTGTTTCCTACCCACATTCCCATTGCCCTCCTCTTTTGGAACCTTCCAAAAAGATTACTTAGAGTAATATTTACCACCATTACTACTATCACCCACCCCACTTCTGGGATATTCATAGATAATTTTTTTTATTTTTATATAAAGTAAATGGGGTGACTTGGCTGGCCTCTTTGAAGAAAAATAAAACTTTATGAAGTGTTTGTGATTAAAAGATTAATCACAATTAATCTACAATGAGTAGAGTAATACCTCATTCATCTAGTATTACTGGGCAATAAATATTCTAAATAAGACAATTGAAACTTATCCACAAATCTGTTTCCATGTAGACTTTATGTATATAGAGCTTTTAATGCTATTTTTATATATACTATGAAGATGATAAATAGCTCCAAATCTATTTCTTTATAATGTTTTATAGGACTTACTGCCTTCTGAGAACATTTCTCCACCCTCACTTTACCTCCTGTTCTCCTTTTTGTTCCAGGGTTTCAGAATGAGAATCAGGAGTCCCTGATTCTAGTCTACGATCTAAAAGTAAATTCTTGTTTGAGGATCTCTTTTTTTTTGGTTGTTTTTTACCATTGAATCTGTGAATCTGGATTTGTGCCTAGCATATAGTAGATGCTTAGTATTTTTTTGAATGAATCATTGTTTTATGCCTACTTTAGCACTCTTCCCCTGATTTATTACTTGGAATTCATCACTGCCTAGTAAATAAGTTTCTGAATTTTTAATATAATATGACTATCTAGGTTCTAATTGGGTTGAGTTATTAATGTTAAACTTCCTTTATGAGTCTGTTTTTGCTGCTTAGTAGAATTTTCAGTCCTCTTGATGCATTTTCTGGTCCTTAAACTTTTGAAAGAAACAATCTTCTACTACTTGGTTTATAGAGAATGAGTACGTTAGTCACTCAGTTGTGTCTGACTCTTGGGGACCCCATGGATTATAGCCCACCAGGCTCCTTTATCCATGGGATTCTCCAGGCAAGAGTATGGGAGTGGGCTGCCATTCCCTTCTCCAGGGGATCTTCCCAATCCAGGGATCGATCCTGGGTTTCCCACATTACAGGCAGATTCTTTACCATCTAAGCCACCAGGGAAGCCCTTATTGAGAATAGTTTCTTTACTGAATACATTCTATGGGCCTGTATTACATATAGGCAGTGCCGCTATATACAAGTATGTCACCCATGTCCCCAGGGATCTTACGCTTTAGATGAAGAGACACAGAAATGGAGCTCTAGGAGAATAATTACATTTTCGGTCATGAAGCACTGATCCACAGGTGCATTAGGAGTTCTAGAAAAAGGAGGGATCCATGTGGGCTGAAGCACTGGAAAAATAATGCAAAAAGGAGATGGAACATGAATTGCTTTTGAAGAGGTAGTTAAGATTTTGACAAGCATTTGGTGGAGAAATGACATCCTAAGATAGAGCAGTAGTGTAGTCAGGAATGAAAACAAGGTTGAAGATGTTTAGACAAAGTCCAGATTTCTCTGAGTGTGGGGACTAGTGGGAAGTAAAAGTAACTAGATTTAATAGGATTTTACTCTAGACTCCAAAACCCTGAAGAGGATCTGAGGACAGAATTTAGAGGAATCCCTGCATTTAGATGGGGAAAAAAAGCTCTTTATATTGTTACTAACAATAACCTGTAACTAACATTTAACCTTTCTTTCTCTTATGATTTTAATCAGTAAAGCACAGTAGTATTACCAGTGCTATGATTTTATTAGTCATAGAAAAAGCACAAATATTATCTTTACTGTTTTGGCTGTCTCGGAATATAGTTTATGCAAATTACTACATTAAAACTATAGTTGTTATTAGACTCCACTGGAATTTACATGTTGGGTGTTAGTAAAGAAGCTGATACATAAATATATCAAAAATATGGGTTCTGAAAAACACTTGGTAATTTTCAATATAATTGATTTTCTTTGTGGTCATTGATTTTATTTTACTCATTTAAAATAAAGCTGGCCTTCTTTGTAATCCTATGTACTGTGTTTTATGTATTTCAAGTCATTCTGAGAGGCAATATGTAGCTTTCTCCCTGCCAAGCGGGGGTCCAAGGTACCAGTTCCAGTGGAACCAAACTGGAGAAGGCCTTGAAAACCACACTGAGAAGTTGTAATTGAAGTGATAAACAGGGGAGGAACCTAGTATATTTTTCATTTGTTTTTGTTATTTTAACGAAATTGTGTATTTACTCTGTACTGAGTAAATTTTTAAAATTTCATCAGGTTGGAGAAAAGAGAGCCTCTTCTTAGCTTACAGTTATAGATAAACTAAACTTTAAAAGTGAACAGAAGTTCGAATATAATACTACAGTCACTATCTTTACCCTCTTATTATGTGTCTGTTCCAGTTTCTTAAGTTCTTGCCTTTTTAAATTTATGAATCATAAAATATACACTTATACAGCATTGTATATTTTGTAACACCCCCAACAAAGTTTGACATATCATGGGTAAACAAGCTTAGTAGTTTAGAAGTGTTGCAGTGGAAAATTTCCTTTTAAAATAAGCTCTTAATTTTCAGAGTCTGTAGACTCTGGTGCTAAAATATTAAAGTACTTCTAGCTTGAGAGTGGTTGGAAAGGTATTCCTGTATAACTAGGATGGTGGCTCTCTCGCTAAAAAAACCTGGCTGATAGACTGAAAGGAGTGGAGTAAGGTAGGGGGTCCTCTAATAGGATGCCTGTGTGTATGGCTGAATCATTAGTATGGCTGTTTTTATAATCATATGAATATATTCAGAAGTAGTAATTGCTGGAGAAGCAGTGGTAACTGACATGTTTTCAGTGCTTACCACATACCAGGCACTGTTTTAGGCCGTGTTCAGCAGACAGTCTAGTGGTACCTGTTCCTGCCTTGTAGAGAAGGTTGTGGTTATCGACCTAGGTGGGAAGCATTAGGCTAGATGGTGGTATGATTTTGGTTCCCAGGTCCCCTTTAAACATCTGGAAGATAGATGACTAATGCATGAGTTTGTGAAATTGAATAGGCTTTAACTTTATTGCCATTCTGTGACTTTAAAAAAAAGAAACTTTGGTGAATGGACTCATACATTAGTATTGTCATACTAGAAATATGGACAAGTATCTTTAACAAAAATGAAACAGGGTCCAATAATTACTCTTGAACTTTGTTTAGTTGCTTTCTGTTTACTATATATAAATATGCTGTTATCAGTTTCATTCAAATCACCAAATTCAATAACCTCTTCAGGATCCTTACCTATCATTTTATAATAACTTTGCTGCTTGATTCATGTATTTTTAAAAATAAATCCAATCACATCTTCAAATGTACTCAGTTAAATTTTGCTTTTTAAAAGAAAGTTAGTTCACAGAATATTTTAAGTTTTATTGCGTGTGTGTGTGCTAAGTCGCTTCAGTCGTGTCCAACTCTGTGATCTGTAGCCGCCAGCTTCCTCTGTCCAAGGGATTCTCCAGGCAATACTGGAGTGGGTTGCATGCCTTCTTCCAAGGGATCTTCCTGACCCAGGGATCAAACCTGCATCTCTTATGTCTTCTCTGTTGTCAGGCAGGTTCTTTACCACTAGTGCCACCTAATTTACCATATCATTTGATTCCTATGAAAAACCACCAAGTAAGGCCAGGTACTTATTACTCTCCTTTGCAAGGTTCAGAAAAATTAAGTAATTTACTGATCATCGAAACTCCAATAAGCAGCAGAGTTAGAGCCAGAAATGTATTTGTGGCTTTCTAACTTCGGGTCCAGGGCTCCTTCCTCTATAGTTTATTAACTTGACTCATTAATTAAATACTAACTTGAATGCTTTCTGATAATGCTCTTCTTGGAAACTTTTCTGGTCAACACTGCACATTCTTCTAGTTTCCAAGGTTCCTTGTTTCAGTGTTTCTTAATATTTGTCAAAAGGATTTAAGTACAAACTATGACATTTCTTCTTTCACATCTTCCTTTGGTATCTTATCTACACTTACAGTACTAATCCAGGGAGAGGCTTCTTTAAGTAGTTGCTTTCTGTTCTGTCTGATGAAAATTAACAATCAGAATCATAGAATTCAATGTTGAGAGGGCCTTAGAGATTTAGTCCAACATCCTTATTTAATAGAAGAAAAACATAAAGTTCAACTCACACAAGTCACTAGGAGAATTTGAATAAAAGATGCAGGTTTGATCCCTGGGTCAGGAAGATCCCTTGGAAGAAGGCATGCAACCCACTCCAGTATTGCCTGGAGAATCCCTTGGACAGAGGAAGCTGGCGGCTACAGATCACAGAGTCGGACATGACTGAAGCGACTTAGCACACACACACGCAATAAAACTTAAAATATTCTGTGAACTAACTTTCTTTTAAAAAGCAAAATTTAACTGAGTACATTTGAAGATGCGATTGGATTTATTTTTAAAAATACATGAATCAAGCAGCAAAGTTATTATAAAATGATAGGTAAGGATCCTGAAGAGGTTATTGAATTTGGTGATTTGAATGAAACTGTTACCAAGGGAGGAAACTTGAGGGCAGGTTAAAGTAAAGTTGAGGCAGAGCATTATTGCTCAGTGGAGAAGTTTGGAAAGGCACAGATGTTAAGAGAGAGGTGGCCTGGCATACTTGTTTATTCCTTGCATTGTTGTTGCAGACTTTTGTTTGCCTGCTTGTCTTCCTTGCTGGATTAGGGGCAGGTAGAAAGCAGGAGCTGCAGTCCATTCTCGGTGCCTTGGATAGAGGAGCGATTTTAATAAGTGGCTTTGTAAATGAATACTCACTGAACAAGACTTAGCTGGTAAAGAAAATTTTTGTGGTATGAATTTGTGCATGATGTATGTTTAAGATGGTTAAGACTTAAACGTATTCATAGGTTGAAGTGAGAGATTGAAAAGAAAAGGTGTTGGTTTTCTCAAAGAAACAGGAAAAAAAGGGATAGGATCTGGAGCCACAAATGAAAATGCTGGTCTTAACTGGTAGTGAGACTCTTCCTTATGAAAAGCACCAGATAATTATGTATTTCAGAACATAGAGGGAAAAAAATAAGCTTCCATATTCTTTTTACAAAACCAAGATAACATAAAATAAAAGCATAAAAGATTACACACCAGTCTCACATAATTTGATGCAAAAAATACATAATAAAATCAAGTGAAATCTAGCATTACATTAACAGAATACTACAAATGAGTGGTATTCCTGTTAGGAATAAATAAAATTAAGTCATATTAGGTGATGGGACATGTGAATATCCTGAGGGATATAGAAAGAAGGGAAATCAACATTTATTTTCTAATAAGAATCCTTAGTGAAAAAAAAAATGAGTGAACATAGATATATAAGATTTTATATATCTCAGACCAGAAGCCAACATTTTGTTACTAGAAATGTTGAAATACTAGAATTTCTATTTTAGTGTTTAGTGAAATACTAAATTCCTTTTAAAAGCTCATGAATCAAAAAAGGTCTGGCTGGCATTACTGTTACATAACATTGTCTTGAGAATGCTGGCCAATATAATTAGACCAAAAACAAAATAAGAGGTGTAATTATTGGAAGGGAGGAGGCACATTTATTTGTAAATGACAGTTTATATCTGGGAAATCCAAAAGAATCAACTGAAACATTATGTGAGTAATGAGATTTCAACGTGATAATCTGGTTATAAAATAAAAACCCCCAAAAATTAATGGTTTATCTAGAGAAGTGTTTCTTTCTTTTTAGATGGTCTGTAAACTGAAAGTTTATCCATATGGGTTAATGAATGGGAATCCTCAATCTTAAATACTCTTTATTATGCCTTCTGGCAAAACTTACTTAATCTTATCAATCTCTAAGTAAATCGCAGTCTATTTTGAGTAAGATTCTTTCCATGTTAACTTTTAAAACCTCTTTGAAATAAAGTTGTAATAGTGAACACATTTCAAGTAAACTTTAAGAAAAGAATTTTTTTTTTCTTTTTAGAATTCCTTGTGGCTTGTGATACTTGCTCTATTACTTGGTAATGCCAGGGAAGGTGTAATCTGATCTCTGAACCATATTTGGTAAATAATAATTTCATGTGGAACCCACTGTTCTATCAGTAAGAGGAAAATTATTGCTCAAATGTAAGGCTTTTCTATGCCCTTAAAGCATTTCCTGACTTAAAGACCAAGTTAGATCATATATTGATTCCTTTTGTTTTTTAAAAGACACTGTATCCCAGTTCTATAATGTTTTGGTTTGACTAGAGGTGTGTTGACAAAAGTATTTTCTACTTTACTTGGATGAGGAAGAATTGCATGTCTACTTGTTCACCGTTAATTCTCTTTATCCTGAGTGTAAATTGCTGTATTTTTATTTATCATCAGTTCTCAGAATTGAGCTCTCTCACATCTGC
This sequence comes from Cervus elaphus, assembly GCF_910594005.1. Taxonomy (NCBI): domain Eukaryota; kingdom Metazoa; phylum Chordata; class Mammalia; order Artiodactyla; family Cervidae; genus Cervus; species Cervus elaphus. The sequence continues at coordinate 32,682,308 of NC_057840.1, forward strand.
CTTGTTCTGGGATCAATGTTGATAAATCAGGTTCTCTGTCTTAGGATGTGATGCAATTGAGTTATTTAAAGCTAAAGCTTGTTACGCAGCTGTCGTTTCAGCATTTTATGAAAATGAAAGCTTAAGTATACTCAGATGTTTAGAGCAAAGCTTCCCAGGTGGCACAGTGGTGCAGAACCCGCCTGCCATTGCAGGAGATGATAGAGTGTGGGTTCGATCCCTGGGTCGGGTCAATCCCCTGGAGTAGGAAATGACAACTCACTCCAGTATTCTGGCCTGGAGAATCCCACAGACCGAGGACCCTAGCAGGCTCTAGCCCATGGGGTCACAAAGAGTTGGACACAACTGAGCATATAGAAGTCTGTGCTGAATACCTACTGTCTGCCAGGTTGTTCGGTGCTAATTCTCATGACAGTCCAGTGAGGTAGGGGATGGTGTCCCATTTAATAGAACAGAAACTTCTGCAGAGTTTTAGTTTGTACAGGAACCAGATTTGGAACCTAGATCTTTCTCTACCAGAATATTTTCATCTACAGCATGCCATTACAAAAGGTGGAAAATTGACCTTGTCCTTAAAAACTACTTTGATTCTATTTTGCTTTGTTGTGTCCTAGTTACTAGAAATGCAGGGAGTTAAGTTCTTTGCATCCTTGTCTTCACTCATTTTTGTCCTGTTACAGTCCTCACCATCTGCCATCATTGGACAGCAGCAGAGGATTCAGTTTATTTTGACTACTGTGGGATTGATTCTCTTCTTTCTTAGACACTCCTAAAATTATCAGCTTGCCAAGCATAAGAACATCACTTCTAGGCCCTAGTATCTAATTAGTACAACAGTCTTAACATTTTTAATAGCCTGCCATTTCTGTAACCTTTGAACTTGCAAGTTTTTTTGTGTGTGTGTTAATAATGTGGACCTAACAAAAAAAAAAAAAAAATCATTGACTCTATTTTGGTAATGGAAAAAAGAATTTCTAGTGTGGTTAAGAACCACATCTTATGAGCTGTTCTTTGCGTCCCTCTTTAAGAATTACCAACTATTTTTAAAAATTGGAACTTTATTTCACTGCTTAGATGTATCCAAAGCATTTCTTAAGAAAAGTCTGAGAACTGATTGTAGGAATTTAGGGAAACAGAAGGTAATTGGAAATAAGATAGCAAAAGAGAAGAGTAAAGTGACGTAAAAATGAGAACTTTACAATTCCAGTCTTATTAATGAAAATGAACTTACTGTTGGTTTTCTCATTCTATATACGCTGGTCCCATATTGGACAGTCTGTTGCTGAAAGCCAGTAGAGATTTCATAAAGGCTACTGGTTTAGTTTCTAGAATTGGGAGTTTAGAGTGGAGTTGGGTAGATTAAGACAATGACTTAAATAATGCAAATAGCATCTTTTGGTAACTTGTAATTTAAGAGAGTCTTTTCCATTTAAGAGTATTTCCTATGTGAGACACGGGGGACCCCCTCCCTGCCATTAGCTCACAATGTCATCTGGTCTCGTTTCTTGTTCTGCCTACCTCTAGTTTACTCTAGTTTCTCTTCTGCTTTCAAGGCTCCAGACCCAGTTCCTGGACCTGCCCTGGAAAAGAAGTATCCAGTAGAGATGAGCTCACTGCAGTTACTTAATTAAAAATTTGTAAGCTGCAAAAATGGCAATGGGCCAATCAAGAACAGCTACCATTTGAATTTTTCTATTTCCAGGTATGCTAAAGTCCATGGCACCAGTCAAGCTTAGCCATGTAACTACCTTACTATGAAATCTATAATAACCAAAACTTTACTTTCAAAACTTTGGTCATCTTGTTCACAGTTTGGTAACATCCCTAACCACTCGGTGACATGCAACTAGTATTGACTTTAACGTACCTTTTGCCTGACTATTTCTAATTTGACTTGTTTGTAACAGCAGACTAATGGAAAAACCATTAAAGAAAAGTTAATTGGAAATGCTATTGAGTTAAGCCCTGTAAAAATGTACAAAAAGTACTCTGGTCTTCGTTGAGAAGTACAGAAACAACCAAACTATCTTCCTTTAAGAAGTTCACATATGGTACAAGTAATTTAGAGAATTAAATAAAGGAAACAGTTCTCTGTCATGAGGTCCTCAACTAATCTACACTGTGAGTGCCTTCACATAAAGAGTTAATATGGTCTTCAAAAATGGGGCGGGGGGTGGGAGTGGGAGTGGGGAAATTGAAAGAAAATTCCTGGACAGAATCAAGTAATGTATTATGTAATAGTTTTACCTGAACAATTTAATTCTATTTTAAATGTAAGTATATAACTAGTATTTGCTATATTTTTACTTGATTGCCCAAAAGAAACCAGACGAGAAAGTCATCAGTAGTTGGAGTTTCATGGAAGGTAACAGCAAAACTAAAAATTAAGGTTTCTTACTACCTTAGATTTTAACTGAGGAAAAAACTACTTGTGAATGTTTAGAGGGCTAAGTTAGCTTTTAAGGACATTTATCACTTTTACTAATTTGTATAGATTTAGGAAAAGTTAATCCATAAAAGGTGACTTTATTTGCTAAAGGGTAGATGACCGTACATATCTTTTGGTTTTAAAGTTCAGTTCAGATATGTTAGAGATTAGCCAAAATTGAACAAAGGAATTTTATATCCCAGTTGTGATTTTAAAAGATGATTCTGATATCCTAGCTTATGCTTTGTATGCCTTCCTCCAGTGTTAATACATAATAAATTTAATGTCAGCCAGTCTTGTCAGCATTAGGTCACTGATTCTGTGCCACTTCATTTGTTTAGCATTGAAACAGTTATATCTCACTGAGTGTTGAGTTAGGGCAGGAAAGAGAGCTACTGCCAGAGTTACTAGGGTCCTTACCACTGGTAGATGAATTGAAGGGGAGATAAGAGAGAATTGCTTCTGAATTTGAAGTCTTACTAGTTATCACTGGGGCTAAGAGTAAAGGTGAAAGTCTTCTACATCATTGAATGTAAATTATATATAAAACACTTTATTAGGTGCACTAGGGATGTAGAAATAAATTAACCTTGTTTTCAGTGGGCTTATGGACAAGTAATACCATAAAAAAGTATAATAGAGGTAGAAAAAACTGGAGAGAATCAACTTTGTAGAGAAAGTAATATTTCTACTGAGCCTTGAAGAGTAGATAGAAATCTTTAGCAAGAAAGACAAGAGTATTCCTAAGTTGTAGAAGTCAAAGTATATAATATGTTCTAAAAGTTGTAAACAGTCCAGTATGCCTGCAGAATAGTAGGGTATAGAAGGATATGATGGATGGTGGAGCTATGCCACACATGCTTTCAAATGTATGATGAAGGGGTTTGTTTGGATTTAGTTTAGTAGGTGATGAGAATCCATTGCAGATTTATTTCTTAGCATTCTCGCACTTAAGTCAGTGAGTTTTTTGAAAAGCTGACTGCAATAGAGTGAGGGCTGAAACTTGAAAAAGTTAGAGATTAGGCAGTAGCAATACCTATGAAGGCCAGCACTTACTCTTATTTGATCAGGCATCATGTGTGAAGAATTTTACCTGTATTTTCTCACTTACTCCTTACAGGAATGGTGTGAGAACTGGAATGATACAGGTTAACACTGTTGCGCACAGAACGTGATCCGTGGTGAGTCACAGTGATCGTGCTGTGAGCTCAGAGGAGAGTGCCCTTGCCCACTGTATGTGTGGACATTTAAGTCTCGTCTGTCAAGACTCCTGATGGTTGAGCATTGCTGCAGTTATTAAGTATATCAGTAACAATTTCAGCATTGATAGCATAGGCTTAGAGTTATTTAAAAGGACATTGAATTGGCTCAGTTCTGGTACTTTCAAATAATTCTTTCTGTGCTCCTCCTACTCTCTGACCCCCCATATCAGAATACAAGTAGTGTTATAGGGAAATACATAGAAAATATATAGGAAATACTTTTATAGGGAAAATACTCTGCTCTAGTCTGTGTTGCTTATGCTTAATTATACAAAAATACATGAATATATATTCTTATAAAAAATGAAAACATAACAGAGATGACTAAATCTCCTTGGACCACCTTCTGTCTATGTGTTCCTTTCCCCAGTCAAAATAATTAGTGTGTATCCTTTCAGAGCATTACCAGTGCATTCACATAAAAATATCTGTTTAAAACTTTTTTTTTTAATAAAAAAAATAAAAAAGAAATAAAACTTTTTTTGGTGTCTTTTTTTTTTTTTTTTAAACACAAAGGGCAGTTTGCATCTTTTTTCATCCAGTAATGTCTTAATAGGCCTTTGCATATAATTATTTGGATATCTTATTTGACTTAAAAAACCACATTGCTGTACATTAATTTACTCATTCATTCCTAAATGGTTATTCAGATTGTTCTTTTAGTGATATACACTGAAGTGACATTCTTATATGTCCATGGGGTTACAGAGAGTCAGACACAATGGAGCGACTGAACTAAACTGACATTCTTATATGCTCCTCTTTAAACACATGTGCTTGTCTGTAGGTTGGATACTTTATATTGTTATAGATGGAGCTCTGGTACTTCATGATCAGCAACAAATTTTCATTCACAGCTGATGGTGCTAGCACCGGATAGTGACACCACAGTTGAGAACTGGCCTAGAAAACAGCTCTGCTACTGACTTAGTTGGAACTGTAAATACATTTCTTAATACATCTTTCCGTGATTCTCTTCAGTTAAAAAGAAAGAAAAGTGGGGTAACATTTGTCTTCTCTGCTTCACGTGTGGGGAGGATAAAATGAGATAAATGCTATAAGAAGTCTCATTTAAATCTGATTTCTACTAGTTTATGATTTTCTCAAAAGCAGGAACTATATTTTATTCATCTCTGCATACTTAGAGCACATTACCTGGCTTACAGTGGGCAGTGTTTGTGGAATGGATCACAGACATTAGGTGAACCAAAAAGTAGATTGTATTTGTGCAAATTCCAGGCCAGCAGAATTTTCTTAGATCTTATACATAATCTGGAATCTGTGCCATTTTTCATTGAAAACTTTCCACCTTTTTAGCTTTATCTCACTTCCCTTCTGCAGTACGGCTATAATTCTTCAAATTTATCCTATCCTTTCATGGTCTTTTTCCTAATACGAACAGTTGTCAGTGATATCCTGCAAGACTCTTTATGATTTATCTGTTATGGCTAAATCCAAGTGCCATGTTCTTTGTGAATTTCTCTTGCCTCTCCTCAGTTCCTACGTTTTAGGCACTTCTTCCTCCTAATCTCCATGGCTGCTTACCCACCTCTCAGTGCCACACCGTGAGTGTTACTGAACCACTGCATGCCTGCCTCTGGGACTGTGTGGAATGTCACAGAACCAGGCAGGGCTCGGAACTTCAGAGATAAATTAGGTGGATCTGGAAAGTGAGAGGCGTGTTGTTCTTGCTGACTTGTGGGATTCAGCACATATGGGGCAGGGGAAAGCAATTAAGATTATCTATGATATGCCCATGCCTACCCTACTTCTTCAGCTTCATCCTGTATCACACTTTCTCCCTGTCCTCTGACTTCGTGCCCTTCCACATGAACCAGCTACTTGTGGTTACCCAAACTTGCCATGCTGTCTGATTCAAGTCTTTTCCCAGGCAGCTGCTTATGTTTGAAATCCTCTTCCCCTCTTGCCTGTCCACCTGGTAAACATATTTTTATCTTCTAAGACCCAGCTTAGGTGTTGCCCTCTTTAATTATTCCTACCCTTGAACTCTCCACTTGCCTCAGAATTGATTGGCCCCTCCTGCGTTTCCCCTGGGCACTGCAACACGGCTCAGTTTCAGTTCAGTCATTGTGTTTACTTGTTGATGCATTTGTCTTCCTCTACTAAAATGTAAATTTCTTGAGTGTAGAAAAGTGCTTTTATTAATTTTTTCAGCACCCACTATAGTAGAGAGTGAGTAGTAGACACGCAACAAATGTTTGCATAAGCAATGTGTATACTATATAGTATATATGAAAATATTTAACAATAATACATTAGAAAATGTGTCATAAATCAAAATGTTGAGTAGATGATCACTTTCATATATGTTCATAGTTCATATTGTTATGAAAGTCATTCTAGATTTATGGATAAGTATTAGATAATGAGATTTCTGAATATCAATTATATGATATTAAATTAAATATTCTCTAAGGGTATCTATAATTGGAGAATTGTGAAATAGCTTTATATATAGTAAAGATGTTGAGATAGAAGTTTCTGTACAGTTTTGAAATTATTCTTGACCATCTAATATAAAATTCATCCCCCATAACTATAACAAGATTAGCAACCAACTTTTTAACAGTTCCATAGTATTAGATTTGAAAGACTGGCACATGCTTAACAAGATTATGTTAAATTCAAAGATGAACAGAAGAAACAGGGGTCAAGTAAGGGGCTGAAACTGCATGGGAATCAGAGGGTGAAATTTCTTCTAACTTTCTCTAAATCTTCATCTTAAAATGTCAATTTAGATTAATATTTTAGCCAAGTTATTTTAATTTTCACATGTCATTGAGTCCTACTTAGTTCATTCCAGATGTTTATGGTGGATGTAAGATGAAAACTGGTTCTTTCAAGTGCTTTCATTTTCTTTTCTGCTCTTTTTTTCCCTTTATCTATAAACAGGAGCTCATTATCATATCATTTATTTATATTGTGCTTTCTTTTAAAGATATTTATAAACGAGATGGATTATCCAAAAATTACATTGAAAGGGGCACACTCAGAAGTAACTTTATTTCCATCTTAAAGCCCTTATGTATTGGAAAATAATAATGAAGTATGAATTGGAAAATACACACAAGGTAGTTAGTTATATAATATGTTTTGATGAATTATAACCATTCTGCCTTAGATTTATTGCACTTTTCTTGATCCTTAGAAAATGGTAGCACTCACCACAAAACCACAGTACATAAATTGCCAAGTGTGGCTGACTTGCACATTCCTTTTAGAGGAACTTATAACTGCTAAACCTTTTAACCATAAGAAATGGTCAGTATTCATGGACTTGAGACAGTGTATTAATGAGTAAATTGGGAATTTTTTTTTTTTTTTAAGAGGAGATAGAGTATGGCCATTCTTAGCCATTTGACATGTATAAAATTACACTATTAATGTTTATTGTTTTTCTGTAGAAAATAAATTACTATAGGCTTATAAAGTTGAGAAATACATTTTCTGGTAACATAATCCTTTATTCCCTTTAAGCTTTTAAGTAACACTAAATCTGAACATGATAAGTAATTCAAGTAAGTAGCATTTAGATGACTTAATTTGGTGTGTTTCTATTATTTCATTTTTGCAAATATCTATGTAAACTGATTCAAGACTACAGCTGTTTTATGCTAGTTTATGCTAAAGATGGATTGTACTTATTCTTTTTTTTATCATAAATGATGATAGTATTTGAATTTTAGATTTTTAAATGCCATAGCTGTAATTCTTACATTTTAACTCTTAGGAAAATAATCTGATATTATAGAATTTGGAGAGCAGCAAGTTTTCTTTCCTTTAATGAAGATGTAACATCATATTCCGAGAAATACAAGTCTAATAATTTGCTGTTAAAAGTAATTTTGAAATTTTCATTCAGTTAATGACAATTATAGATTATTTTAAAATTAATCAAATGTGAAGCATCAACTATTATATACTTGCTTGACATTTGATGAGATAGTTACATCATCAGTAATGAAGGAGGTACTTAAAATACTGTATATAATTAGATAATACTTTTTTTTTTCAGTTTACTTCTGAAATCCTTATTAAGGCCAAAAAGTTTCAAAACTTGCTTTAACTTCAAAAAAAATTAGCAGCTAAGTCACTGCACAGTCATCAGCCAGTCCACAGAAGAGACACAAGTTAAAATTAGTAATAAAAAACTGTTAACATCATGTTGACAGCCAAGTACATAAGTTGAAACACTCTCCCTTCCCATTAAACATCCTGGGAAATTTAGTAATGGTTGTTGAGGTTGTGTGTCCCTAAAAAGCACCACTATATCAAAAAATAAAAAATAGAACACCACAGGACTGAACAAGAAAAATGGAATTGAGGTACAACACTCAGAATGTCATCAGTGAACATTTTAAAAAGTAGAAACCTTAAAAAGCATGATAGCGTAATTTTACGCATGTCAAATGACTAAGAAATACGTGTAAATACTTATATAATATTTACACAAATAAATACTGTACTTGGCTTTTAAACAGTCCCAAAATTTGCCTTATGGAAGGAACTTTGACATAGTTGTGGAAGCTTGTTATTGTGAAGTGAAGAAGTGTTTTTTGAAATTGGAAAGTTGAACACAAGTAGTGGAGGGGTGTGACTGATTCCTCGAAGCTGCAGTAAGCTGAGGTTGCTGGCAGATGTTTGAGGTGTGTTCATATTTATATTTTGAGTGTTCATAGGCAGCTTGTTTCAGCTGAGTGTGGTTTTTTGCATTTACCTAGTGTTTCTGACAGATGAATTCACAGCAGAATTCATTTAGTGCTCAAATTGTTGCCTAATACATCAATTGCATAGATGCAGTTTCAAAACAACTATTATAGCAGCACTCACATATAGCCAAGGGTAAGACAAACACTGTAGTTTGGAGGTATAGCTACCACTTTTTATAGTAGTCTTTAATCTAGATGTATTCTGATCTTTATTTAGAGATTTATTACAACAGATACTTACTGAGCATCCACTACTTGCCTTCCACTTTCTAAATATTTAAGATACAGCAGTGAACAAAATAGTCTCTGCACTTTGAAACTAATATTACTTGTGTAAAAATTTCTGTTTGTTGTCACAGGTTGGTTTTAAGAGGTAAAATTGGATAGATGAATGGACCTCTGGTTAAAAAAAAAAAGAGTTTCCTGGGCATCAACACTTTTTCTCTAACCCCCTAAATTATATACGTTTACAAGATAATTTTCTAGGGGTCTGTCTAGGTCGAGATTCCATTGTTTATAGAAAAAAATTAGTATCTCTGGAGGTTGCTATGGAAATCAGAGTTAAATTTTAGGATAGTATATATGTTAAAATGGAACAACCTCTTACCTTATTGTCTATAAGCTAAAGGAGAATCCCAGTGCAGTTGAGAAGTGAATTTCAGTTTTATCTATTTTGTCCTGTTCTTCCATGATATTCAACATAAGCTATATTTTTCTTTGTTATAGTAGTAAATTTGTTCTGGTAAAACTCAACCATGTACAAGCAGGGCAGAGATGAAATATGGATATTGGTTTACATAATAGTAGGCTAAACCATTCGTGTATCTCAAGACCTTCTGTAATAAAAGCCACTGTTCACTTGCAGCCTTCATCAACCTTTCTCATCTTCTCTTGTAGATACTCCCCGCCCCAAACTCTTTCTTCATAATCCTCTTTTCTCCTGTCCCTCCTCTTCTAGCCAAACAGGTGACTGACTCATTGTCTCCAGAACCTGCCTACTGTTTATTGGATTGCCTTGCTTCATACTTCAACCTTATGATGATTCAAGGCCCTTGCACCTCCTCCCTCAGGCCTGAGAGCACTCTGAACACCTATAGCACAGTTTATGCTGCTTATCTGGCACTTACTTTCAACCTAATATTTGGTTTTCAGGTAGCTTTGTCTAAGTTATCCAATTAAGACAAATGATTTGTCCCATATACATGCGAAAGGAAGGCCTCAAAGGCTTTGTTAGCAAAGTAATGTCTTTGCTTTTTAATATGCTGTCTAGGTTGGTCATAACTTTTCTTCCAAGGAGCAAGCATCTTTTAATTTCATGGCTACAGTTATTTTGGAGCCCAAAAAAATAAAGTCTGTCACTGTTTCCATGTTTCCCCATCTGTTTGCCCTGAAGTGATGGAACCAGAGTTTATACTTAACCAAATATTTAATTGTCTCATCTTATTAAATGAGACAACCCCTACTGATATAGAATTGTGGGTGAAATATTTAGCAGTGTTATTTCTGTTTTTAGCTATTAACATGTTCTTTCACCAGAAAATTTTAGAAACAAACAGTTAAAACAGAATATTGTTTCTTGAAATTCTACTGCTTAGGAAAGTTTTAAGCTTACCTGAGAGTAACATTTAGTTTATTCATTAATAAGACTTTTATACTAAAGGGCAACACTTTGACTGTCAGGTTTAAATTATGTAAATCTAAGTAGTTTATATAAGGTATATTACCAGTTACTCCTTTTTTAAAAGTTGGATCTCTGGGAATTTAGCTTTGCTCCATCATTTACTTTGTATGGTACCTCCTGGTCAGGAACAGGCGACTTGATTCTTTTACATATCTGTATAGTCATCGTTTGGGAGTTTTGTTTGTTTTTTAATCTTTTATCAAGGTTTGCTAATAAGTAACACGTCTCACCTAAATCTGTCACTTCAATGGTAGAATAGTAATGTTTACCCCATCCCCTCCACTCTCACGTCTCTCCATTTCCCCTAGGGTTAGAATTGCAAGAGCTTTGCTGTTTTATTGGACTTAATGGAAAGCCAGCTTTTAGTCATACATGATTAATATTCTATAGCTCTTTCATTAACAACACACACACTTTTCTTCCCAAAAGACTAGTTTGGAAAGGACCTTGGTGATATAGTCCACCCCTCATAATCTATTAACTGGCTAGGCTGATAGTATTTACAGGGAAAAGTAATATAAATATTGAATATGGATTTAAGCAAAAACTATGAAATAAGTAATTGGGCAGATGGACATAGGATTAGAGAAGGATGGTTATATTATGGCATGAGAACTAAGTTATAAAGCTAACTCTTCATTTTCCATAGTAGGAAATCCATAGAAAATGTGTAAAATTGAAAAAACTCAAGAAATAATCCTATAAATCATCTTGTATAGGAATGTGAAGAAACAGCTTAGTGTTGACACTGGAATATGGAATAGGATAAAAGTGGAGAGGCATGAGGCATGGAAATTGCTGGTTTCTCCAATAAACTTTGTAATACTGTTTGGCTTTTAAAAACTATGTACATATGTTCTTCTTTAAATTTTTATTTAAATTTTTCATTATAGGGTAGGTCAAAAAATTAAGATGTCTTAAAATCAATTTTTATATATAATGTTTAGTATTTGGGCTGGAAGGAATGTTGGCCTTTTAGGGAAAAATTAATAGTGACTATATAATTTTCATATAAAGTATAACCAAGAATATTTTTCTTTGTGTATTCTTAAATTATATGGTAGGATTGTCTCATCTACACTGATTAATTAATGCCAGCACCAAGGATGCCTCTCAGATGTTTATCTGCAGCCCAGAACTCTGAGCTCCAGGTCCATATATCCCAGCTCCCTCTGTGATATCACTGTTTTGAATTTGTAAAGGTACCCTAGACTCAGTATGTTCAAAACTAAACTTTATTTTGTTTTCTTGGACCTTTTCTAGTTTGTTCCTTAGTTTATAGATGGGACCACCATCTGAACAAATAAGAAAGCAACCTTTACCCCTCCTTCTTTACCCCAATATCTAATCCACCTCCAAGTTCTATTAAATTTTACTTCCTAATTATCCCTTCAGTTTTTCCTTCTACTCAGTGTCCATTGCTATCTCTACGATTACAAGGTATTAACTATTTCTTAGCTAGTTCAGTTCAGTTCAGTCGCGTCCAACTTTGCGACCCCATGGACCGCAGCATGCCAGGACTCCTTGTCCATCACCAACTCCCAGAGCTTACTCAAACTCATATCCATTGAGTCAGTGATGCCATCCAGCCATTTCCTCCTCTGTCGTCCCCTTCTCCTCCTGCCTTCTTAGCTAGCCTAAAGCATTTTTCTAACTGGTCTCATCTTTTGCCATTTTCTCCATACTGTAGCCGTTCTTCACACATACATGATTTCTTGATCATGTCACCTTTCCTGCCTCTGAGCTTAAATCTTTCAGTCTCTTCTCATTACCCTGAGAATAAACCTCCAAATTTTAATGGCCTGTAAAGGCACTGTATGATTTGGCTCTTACCTTTTTCTTGCTGCTGCTATCTGTAGTTTTTCCTAATATACTCCCTTGTAGTCTGTTTTTGAATGATGTGAAAGGGATGAAAAACATTATTGTGTCAGCAATGAGATCAGCTGAGATAGCAGTCAGCAGATCTGGTAGCAGAAGGCAGACAAAAGATAAAATTGTGGGCAAGTTAAAATAGTTACCTAAATTATTAGTTTGTTTTGATGTGTCTTTAATCCAGGAATTTCTGTGACCTGGAGAGCAAGGGTATGGACTCTAATACTTGTATCTCCAGCATGGTTATCTGCTGCCTACTAGGCACTCCTTAAATTTGTGGATTGTGAATGGATGATGATAGTCCAATTTTAAATATCCAGGTACCTCATAAATGCTCAAATTTTGTTCAGAACTGTAAGTCCTGTTGCATTTCTTTGTTGTTGTTTTTTGATCTGGAGGCTATGGTCGCTTCTTGGGAGTACAGTTAACAGTTACATGTGTTAAACTACTATTACAGTCCTGGAAAAATTCACCATAGTAAACGGTAGTGAAAATGAAGACTTGATAATTATCATAACATGAAGTCTGAGTGAGCCATTAACTGATACTTAGTACTCTGCACTGTCATAATATTGAGAGGTTAGAAATAAGTTGCTTACATACTCTAGGAAAGGAAATAACATGGCACATCTTGTAAATCTTTCCAGTATACTTACTGTTGGGTTTGTAGTGCTGTATATACTCTGCTGGGCTTGCCAGGTGCCTCAGTGGTAAAGAATCCTCCTGCCAATGCAGGAGACACAGGTTCAATCCCTGGGTCAGGAAGATCCTCTGGCGGAGGAAATGGTAATCCACTCCAGTATTCTTGCCTGGAAAATTCCATGGACAAGGAGTCTGGCAGGTACAGTCCATGCGGTGGCAGTCAGACACAACTTCGCGACGGAGCACGGCACACAGCAGCACGTATACTCCGCTGCTGTTTAAGATCATTGAGAACTTACTCCTCCCAGATTATTTGAGCTGGCAGCAGGTTAGATGCTAAAACTTTGCCCCTATTGTTAGAAGCATTCCTGTAAAGCATGATTTCTTTATTCTTTTCTCAGAAGAGCAGTCATTTTGCATCTTAACCTTAGAAAATGCATTTCTATTTATTATTAGAAATAATTTTCCAGATTAAATTGTAAGGTATTTCTTGGTTTTCCTTTCAAAATTAAATAAATACCTGTTTGTTTCAATAGTGTGTTTAATTGTAAAGCTTATCACTCACCCACAAGGCTACATTTAAAAATAGTTATCTTGCCTTGTTCTTAAAGTTTACTTTTGCTGGATGCAGAATATGGGTTAATGTTTCTTTTCCCGTTCAGCACTTGAATTTTGTCTTTTCAGTATCTTCTGGCCTACACTGTTTTTGATGAGAAGTCAGCCTTCATATAAATTGTTGTTGCCTTTTTTTTTATTTCTTTGATTGCTTTCAGGATTTTCTTTTTCTTTGGTTTTCAGCACTGTGACTATTATGCCTATGTGTGATTTCTCTGGCTTTTCCTTTTTAAGACTTCCTGATCTTCTTAATCAAGATCTTTTTGCTTGTTTGTTGTGTTTAAAGCAGACTCTGACCAGTTTTATTATAGAAAATTTTTCCATGATTTACTTTTCACTGATCTGTTTTGGCATGCTTCTAATGATACCAAGTCAGCTGGATCAGTGATAGCCATGGTGCGTATTCTGGTATTTCCCACACCCTGTGCCCAATTCAACATCATTGCCACTGCAGATGGATACCAGTTCTGGCCGACATGGCGTAATTCTCTTGTTTCAGATTTCTTCAACCTGGGCAGCTGTTGATGAGGATGACCAGTTTCACATTGCCTCGTCTTACCATTGTCAGAGCCTGCATGTACCCCAACATGTGCTTGCCACTTTTCATAAGGAGTTGGAATCTTGGGTTGATATAGAGTCTAGAGTTGAGTGATCTAGGTAACTTCATTGTCTTCCTTGTGACCACAACCTTCCTGCTTTAGGTGTGGGATCGCTCCGAACCAAGAGCAACCTCCGAGATGGCCAGGGAGCCTGTCAAGTTCTTCTTGATGTGTAAATTTAGATCTTTTACTAACTTGGGGAAATTTTTAGACACTGTGTCATTACATACTTTTTTCTATCTCATTCTCTGCCCCTTTTCCTTCTGGAATTCCAGTTACAGGTATGTTAAGAGTTACTGATTCTTTCTCACAGGTCCCTGAGGTAGGTTCATTTCCCTGCCTCAGTCATTTTTTTTTCTCCATCCTTCAGATTCTAATGATTTCTATTGCTGTGTCTTCAAGTTCACTGACTCTTTTGTCATTTCCAATTTGTGATTACCTAGCCAGTGAATTTTATTTCAGACATTTTATTTTTTACTTCTTGAGTTTGCATTTCTTTTATAGTTTTGTTTTGTTTTTCTTCTTTGACTGAGAAATCCAAGCATATTGGCCCTTACATTCCTGAACATAGTTAAAATAGCTGCTTTAAAATCCTTATGTGCTAATTCTAGCATCTGGGTCATCTTGGGCTTGGTCTCCCTCAGTTGCCTTTCTCTTGACAATGGGTCAGTTTTTCCTGTTTCTTATGTGTAATAATTTTAGATTATAACTTGGATGTTATGAATGACACATTGTAGAGACTTAAGTCTATTGTGTTCCTTTAGAATGTGTTGATGTTTGGTTAGTGGTTTGCATGCTTGCTTGTTTGTTTTAGTAGGCAGTTAACTTGGCTGAACGTAAACTACAAACTGAAACCTCAGTTCTGTTACTTTAACCTTAGCCTGATTGCTTGGAATCTCAAGTTGATATAGTTTGGGAACCAGAGATATGTGTAGATATTATACACAGAAATCAGTGTTTCTCTCCTTTCGGTGATTTACTCGCTAGGTTTTCAGCTGTTGTGGTCACGCCAAAATCTGTCCTTTGGTTCATTAAGCAAATTAGACTGAAGATTTACTTGTTTGTGCAAGCTTTTGCTGCTCAAAAACAACTGGGATGTGCTCTCTGGCTAAAAACCATTTGAAAAGTGGAAAGTCACCCCATGTTGTCTACTTCTTCCGACTACTGCCTTGCTCTCCTCCTCCCAGACCCCAGTGCCACCACTCCCACTTTGCTGTTTCTGCCTTCACGCTCTTTATATTTTGTCCAGTTACAGAAGTTATTCATGAGAGCATTAGTCCAGTAGGAGCTACTTTGCCATTTCAGGAAGTGGAATCCCTAAAATACAATTGTGCGTTTAAACAATTTTCTTGTTAGTATACTTGATAGTCATATAAGAGTTTTTTCAAAGAACTTCAGAGATTTCTGTATATGTATTAATAATAGAATGAGTTGAAATTTATTTTCAACCTCTTTCAAATAAGAAAGGTTGTCCTGAATTAGACTGAGGATTTATTTATTGGCCTCTCCTTCAAATTATAATTTCCAAATCTGGATTACTTGAAATGCATTTTAGAAGCAAAATACATGAATAAACCATACAGTAAAACCTTTATTTCATCCAACAAATGTTACATCTTGGACCTACGTCCTGGGAATACAGCTGTAAACTTCAAAGTTCTTGATCCTGTGGAGCTAACGCTTTAAGGATAGGCAGGTAGGTAGGTAGGTAGATATGTCAGTATTGATAAAAATGCTATGAAGTAAAAGCAAGGTATGAAGATGTGATAGGGAGGGAGAGGAGAGAAATGTGGCAATATTTTAGGTAGAGAGATTGGTCAAGGAAGCAGTCTGATCAGAGATCTTAGTGAAGTGTGAGAGAGAGAGGGAGGCATGCAAATATCTGAGGGGAAAGGATTCCAAGCAAAAGGGGCCACAAGTCTAAAAGCCCCAAGGGAGGAATGAAGTTAGCTTCTCTTTGAGAGATAACCAAGTGTGAGGGAAATCAGTGTGGAACTGTGGGAACAAAGACATTGCTAGGAGATGAAGTCCCAGGTGGTAGTTAGAAAGGGGTCTTGTGTTACAGGATTTTGTGCTGGGGAAATGATTGTTCTGATTTACTTTTCACAAGGATCATTCTGTTAGTAGAGTAAGAGGTAGGGGTGGAGCAAAGAGTTAAGCAGGGTGGAGACCTTGGCAGTAGCAGTCTAGGTGAACTGTAATCATGGCTTGAATAAGAGCAGTAATAGAGGTGGGAAAATGTGATCAGATTCAGAATAATTCTTTTGCAGATAACAGCCAGCAAAACTTGATGATGGATTAGATATGGCATGTGAGAAGGACCAACTGAATGACTGATGGTACCATATATGGAGATGAAAGAGACTGGGAAAGATTTGGTTTGGGTGGGGGAAATTAAGAGTTCAATTTTGGACATACCAAATTTGAAGTGAATTTTAGATATCCAGAAGTAGATGTGAAGAAAGCAGCTGGTCATGTAGCCTGGAACTCAAGGGAGAGAGAGCTCCCTTGGAGTTGGACAGAGAGATTTGCAAAGCCTCTGTTTAAAGTAGTGTGTTTGGTTGAGATTACCTTGACGAGGAACGTAGGTGTAATCGAAAAGAAACCCTGGGTCTGAACTGCATAACTCACCGATGTTTAGATGTCCAGAGGAGGATCTGACAAAACTGACAAGGAACTGCCAATGGGTGGGTGGAAATCCAGAAGAGTATAAATCTCAGAAGCCAAGTGAAGAAATTGTCTGGAGAATGAGGGAGTGGTTGACTGGTTTATAAACTGAAGAGAGATTAGTGAGATGAGGGCTGAGAAGTGATTGTTAAGTTTAACAGTCTGAAGATCCTGGACAACTTTGATTAGTAGTTTCAGTGGAGAAAAACTTTGAAAACCTGACTTGGTAGATTTTAAAGTGATAAGAGGGAGGAAATGAAGACAAAGTATAAACCATCCTTTCAAGGAGTTTAGCCTGAAAGAGGAAATGGGCAGATAAATGAGTTGATAGCTGGAGTGAAGTCCAGAGAGAATTTCTCAAGATCAGCAATGCTATAGCATGTTTACTGTCCCTTATATTATATTTAAATATCATTTACTAATTTCCGGTACTTTCTTTTCTCTTGCAACCCATTTGTAGAAATATTACACTGGGTGCTAAAATATTGTGTGTGTGTGTGTGTGTTGGAAATAGATTTGGGAAATCTGTAATGCAAATAATTTGGTTTGGTAGTGCTTTTACCTAGGAGATGTAACTAAGCTGAAGTCACAGACAAAAGAATTAGGGGAAAATTAACCAAATGATGATAAAAAAATTTGAAAGTCTTTACCAAACATGATATCTAAATGAGCTTTTATTCTATTGAGGATTCAGGAGTTCTTTCATAACTAAATTTACTCAAAAGTGTTTTAATATCTACTGTTACGCTGAAAACTGTCTACAGAGTGCTAGGTGTGCAATAAGGACATGAGAGACTAATTTCTGTATTCATGGAGTTTATAGACTTGTATTTAAGCTTACGGAAAAGAGAAATATTACAGATAAGAAATTTGTTTTAAAGAGATTGTCTTATTGTTAAATTTATTCTAAAATGAATTGCATTTTAACTATTGTGCAAATAGTGTGATTTTAAATATTTTAATATGTTATATAGGTTTAATATATTTATATGCTATTTATATCCCACAGAGGCTTTAAGATTAAACGTGGTTTATGTTAAGAATATTAGGGATATAAATAAATTTGGTATTTCTCAACTTGGGCCATACATTAGAATCACTTGGGGAGCTTTTAAAAATCCATATGCCCATGTTGCTCCCAGCCAATCAAATCAGAACCTCTGGGGTTGGGGCTCAAGTATTAGTATTTTAAAATACTGATTTAATAGAGACAGAAGGAATAAAATGCTACCAAGCCCCTGAGAATGAATTGATTACACATTTAAGGATTAAGTACATCTGAAAATTAAGACAAAATATCAAATGTTTTTGATTTACAGATCATTTTTTAGATAAAGCATGCAAAGCTATTTGTAGAACCAAACTTTTTTAGGATCCAAAGTTTAAAAAATTTTAGTAGAATAAATAAGATTACTCACCTTAGGCTGTCCTCTGATAATTAAGAAAAAAATCAGTGATGTTACTCATTTTTTCCCTTTTAAAACAAACTTGACGATAATTTCTTATTTGAATGCCTTTAGACACATCTATTATAAAGCATACACAAATACATAGGAATTAGAAAATTTTAAAGTTTGCCATCAGTAGTTATAAACTGAAAAGACAGTATAACTATACTGGAAACATTATAAGACTAAAGATGTTTATAATTTATACTAAATGTTAGATACTAAAGCACATACCCTTTTGTACTGAAATTTTAAATCCATGATAATATTAATTCTGTAACAGTTCTCATTAAAATTTTTTTTCTTTCTTTCACAGAAAATGCTTGGACAGAAGAGATGAGTACTATTTCCACTAAGGCCTAGAATTGCCTATTGTACAAATAGTCCTGATCAGGCAATATACGAATGGCCCAAGGAAGCCACCAAATTGATTTTCAGGTTTTGCATGACCTGCGACAAAAATTCCCTGAAGTACCTGAAGTTGTTGTATCCAGGTGCATGTTACAGGTCAGTGTTTAATGATTTCTGAATTTATTAATACAACTTGGTATTTTTTTAAACATTGGAAGAAAACACTTTTATCTGTTTTGGCATTAGTGCAGTGTGATGGAGAGATGAGCTTTGATGTCTGATAGTCATTTGGCCTTTAGCAGGTTCTAGGCTCTCTGTTTCCCATCTGTCATATGAATAATACCTGCCTTGTAAAGTAGATGTGAGGATTAAGTGAGATCTTATATAAAGCATTAAAAACTTCCAGGTCTTCCACTTCATATGAAAATGAGAAAATCATTAAATAAGGAATCAGGAAACTTGGGATCTAATTCTAAATGGCACCCTAAGCATATTTGACAAGTAATATGCCTTCTTTTGTCCTTTAGTTTTCTTATCTGTAAAATGGAGACAATGCCTGAAGCCCCAATTCTAAAGAAAAAAGTTTATTTGTTTTAATTTAATCTGTAAGTTTTCCATTTAATATCACTCTCTAATACATTTTTAGATTTTTCTTAGTACATACAATTTTAGAAATACATAATTCTAAATATTTCATGATAGTGTACCTTCTCATTTGATTAAACTGGAAATCTTTCTGTCAAGAACAGTTTTTCAGCTTGTTCAAATGGAGATTAAAAAAAGGTGATTGGGGCTCAGACATATTTACTCCTGTTGAATGATTTTTAAAGTTTTAAATTATATGAAACTTAGAAAGGCTCAATATCTGTATTTGATTTCAAGTAACTCCATTTTGTTCACACTCTGTCACCTGTTCTCTGCACACTTAATTAGTCTGCCACCTTTAGTCTAGCCCAGTTTTGGTCTTTCCAGTCTATCCTTCTCACTTCTGCTAGAAATGTCCTTTTAAATTCAGATTGTATCATATATTTACCTGCTTAAAAGCCCCATGGTTGTTACCTATACCCTTCAGAGTAAAGCTGATAAATCTTGATGAGGACGTACTAGATCTGTGATCTAAAATCCTGCCTTCTGCAGCATGACCTCTTGCCTAGTCCTTCCTCCCCCACGCCCTTTGCCATAATCATCCTCAGCTAGTTGGAATTCTCCAAATATGTGTGGCTCTTTCTGTGGTACATTATTTAATAGCATATGTTTTGAGTTAATAGTACTGTATTGTATATTTGAAATTTGCTAAAAGAGCAGATCTTGAGTATTCTTACTGCAAAAAAAAAAAGGGAAGAAAGAAAAAATTGGCAGTGTGGAGTAGTAGGTGTGTTAATTGTGGTAATCATTTCACAACATATATGTATATTAAATCCTCCTACTGTAACCTTTAAAAAGAATCATGTTGTCCAACCTAAATATATACAGTTTTTATTTATCCATCATACCTCAGGTAAAGCTAAGGGAAATAAATTAAAAATTTTAATAATAACAAATAGCATATGTTTTATGAGTAAGAGAGACTTGAGTTCAATATTTAACAGTTAATAGAAGCAATTGAATTAACGTCTCTGACCCTCATTTTCCTCAAGTATACAATGGAAACTTTAAAAAAGACTTCACAGAGAATTAAATGTGATAATGCAGGAAAGCAGCTAGTAGGATAACTGATTCATAATGAGTGCTCAAGTAATGTTAGCAACCAATATGAATAACAGTAATAATAGTGGAAGGCCTATAATGAATATTTGGTGAGTGAATTAGTAGTCCATATTTGTTGATATCAGATGTGTAATGAAAATGAAAGAGGAAGGAAGGGTAATAAAAATGGAGTCAGAAACTAAAGAAAGTCTTAAAAGGAGCAGCAACAGTGAGGGGACGGTATCTTCTCCTACAACTCAGGTTCAGGTCAGTTCAGTTCAGTCGCTTAGTCATGTTCAACTCTTTGCAGCCCCATGGACTGCAGCATACCTGGCCTCCCTGTCCATCACCAACTCCCATAGTTTACTCAAACTCATGTCCATTGAGTCGGTGATACCATCCAACCATCTCATTCTCTGTCATCCCCTTCTCCTCCTGACTTCAGTATTTCCCAGCATCAGGGCTTTTCCAATGAGTCAGTTCTTCGTATCAGGTGGCCAAAGTATTGGAGTTTCAGCTTCAGCATCAGTCCTTCCAATGAATATTCAGGACTGATTTACTTTAGGATGGACTGGTTGGATCTCCTTATAGTCCAAGGGACTCAAGAGTCTTCTCCAAAACCACAGTTCAAAAGCATCAATTCTTTGGCGCTCAGCTTTCTTTATAGTCCAACTCTCACATCCATACATGACTACTGGAAAAACCATAGCTTTGACTAGATGGACCTTTGTTGGCAAAGTAACGTCTCTGCTTTTTAATATGCTGTCTAAGTTGGTCATAACTTTTCTTCCAAGGAGCAAGCATCTTTTTAATTTCATGGCTGCAGCCACTACCTGCAGTGATTTTGGAGCCCAAGAAAATAAAGTGAGCCACTGTTTCCACTGTTTCCCTATCTATTTGCCATGAAGTGATGGGACCTGATGCCATGATCTTAGTTTTCTGAATGTTGAGCTTTAAGCCAACTTTTTCACTCTCCTCTTTCACTTTCATCAAGAGGCTCCTTAGTTCTTCTTTGCTTTCTGCCATAAGGGTGGTGTCATCTGCATATCTGAGGTTATTGATATTTCTCCCGGCAGTCTTGATTCCAGCTTGTGCTTCATCCAGCCCAGCGTTTCTTATGATGTACTCTGCATATATAAGTTAAATAACCAGGGTGACCATTTACAGCCTTGACGTACTCCTTTTCATATTTGGAACCAGTGTGTTGTTCCATGTCCAGTTCTAACTGTTGCTTCCTGACTTGCATACAGATTTCTCAGTATTCATGCCTTGAGAACCCCATGAACAGTATGAAAAGGCAAAAAGATAGGACACTCAAAGATGAACTCCCCAGGTCAGTAGGTGCCCAGTATGCTACTGGAGATCAGTGGAGAAATAACTCCAGAAAGAATGAAGAGATGGAGCCAAAGCAAAAACAACACCCAGTTGTGGATGTGACTGGCAGTGGAAGTGAAGTCTAATGCTTTAAAGAGCAGTAGGAACCTGGAACGTTAGGTCCATGAATCAAGGCAAATTGGAAGTGGTCAGACAGGAGTTGGCAAGAGTGAACATAACATTTTAGGAATCAGCAAACTAAAACGGACAGGAATGGATGAATTTAACTCAGATGACCATTCCGTCTTCTACTGTGGGCAAGAATCCGGGATCTTAGAAGAAATGGAGAAGCCATCATAGTCAACAAGAGTGTGAAATGCAGTACTTGGATGCAGTCTCAAAATGACAGAATGATCTCTGTTCGTTTCCAAGGCAAACCATTCAATATCACAGTAATCCAAGTCTACGCCCCAACCAGTAATGCTGACGAAGCTGAAGTTGAACGGTTCTGTGAAGACCTACAAGACCTTCTAGAACTAACACCCAAAAAAGATGTCCTTTTCATTAAGGGGACTGGAATGCAAAAGTAGTAAGTCAAGAAATACCTAGAATAACAGGCAAACTTGGCCTCGGAGTACAGATTGAAGCAGGGCAAAGGCTAATAGAGTTTTGCCAAGAGAACGCACTGGTCATAGCGAACACCCTCTTCCAACAACACAAAAGAAGGCTCTACACATGGACATCACCAGATGGTCAACACCAAAATCAGACTGATTATGTTCTTTGCAGCCAAAGATGGAGAAGCTCTATCCAGTCAGCAAAAACAAGACTGGGAGCTGACTGTGGCTCAGATCAGGAACTTCTTATTGCCAAATCCAGACTTAAATTGAAGAAAGGAGGGAAAACCACTAGACCATTCAGGTATGACCTAAATCAAATCCCTTATGATTATACAGTGGAAGTGAGAAATAGATTCAAGGGATTAGATCTGATAGAGTGCCTGAAGAACTATGGATGGAGGTTCATGACATTGTACAGGAGACAGGGATCAGGACTGTCCCCAAGAAAAAAGTGCAAAAAGGCAAATGGTTGTCTGAGGAGGCGTTACAAATAGCTGAGAAAAGAAGTGAAAGGCAAAGGAGGAAAGGAAAGATAGACCCATCTGAATGCAGAGTTCCAAAGAATAGCAAGGAGAGATAAGAAAGCCTTTCTCAGTGATCAATGCAAAGAAATAGAGGAAAACAATAGAATGGGAAAGACTAGAGATCTCTTCAAAAAAATTCTAGATACCAAGGGAACATCTCAAGCAAAGCTGGGCACAATAAAGGACAGAAATGGTGGGGACCTAACAGAAGCAGAAGATATTAAGAAGAGGTGGCAAGAATACACAGAGCTATACAACTCAGGTACCTCTTCCTAATTTTTTAAATCATGTTCTCTAATAAGACTATACTGAGAATGTTCACTGAATCATTGAAAAATAGAAAAATACTATATTCTTCAATAAGATTGTATAAGATTTGCTACTGAAAGAACTGTCTAAAATGTGGAGGAAGGGAGGAGAGAGAAGCTCTTAAAGTATAATCTTCAGGGTGTATTAAGTTAAATAAAATGAAGAGTATATATAGATGTATATAAATACATCTATAAATAAATATACATGTGTATATATATTTGACCCTGTTTGCATGAGGGAATACTGGAAGAATTAAAAACGAAATAAAAGGTGGGTTATCCATGATGGGCAAGAAGGAACAGGCCAGATGAGAGGAGACTTCTCAATGTATATCTTTTAGGAGACTTCTCAATGTATATCTTTTAGTGTTGTTTTGATCTTTGTAAATAAATTGCCTATTTTTTAAAAAGATAAAATAAGTAAACAGGTTTTTAACTACAAGAAAAAAAAGAAAATAAATAATTTAGAATTTCTTTTGGGCATTCAGTAGTGTCAGCTTCAATATGTTAATCTGGTTATATGAAAACAAAACTCTGTGTGACATGCTTCCCAATACCCAGCTCTTTTAAATTGAGTTGATAATCTTTCTGGCCTTCAAACAATATGTCTTCTAGCTGATATAACAAAACTGTGACAAGTGAGGGATGGGGAGGACTCCTCTAGGGATACAACTAGGGTGTGAATCTTCCCAAATTTAGAAAGTTACTTTTAAACTGTCACAGTAGATAAACTACCTCTAGCTGTAGTGTAGAGCTCTTATTTAGTGACAGCCTTTCTTTCGGGAGCTGCTCTCCCTTACTTGGGCTTCCCAGATGGCGCTAGTGGTAAAGAACCTGCCTGCCAGTGAAGGAGACCTAAGACCTGGATTCGATCCCTGTGTTGGGAAGATCCCCTGGAGGAGGAAATGGCAACCCACTCTAGTATTTTTGCCTGGAGAATCTTACGGACAGAGAAGCTTGGTGGTCTGCAGTCCATGGTGTAACAAAGAGTTGAACATCACTGAAGACACTTGCTCCTTGGAAGAAAAGCTATGACAAACCTAGACAGTGTATTAAAAAGCAAAGATACTACTTTAGCAACAAAGATCCTTATAATCACAGCTATGGTTTTTCCAGTAGTCATGTATGGATGTGAGAGTTGAGCCATAGTGAAGGCTGAGCACTGAAGAATTGATGCTTTTGAACTGTGGTGTTAGAGAAGACTCTTGAGAGTCTCTTGGACTGTAAGGAGATCCAACCAGTCCATCCTAAAGGAAATCAACCCTGAATATTCATTGGAAGGACTGATGCTAAAGCTGAAGCTCCAATACTTTGGCCACCTGATGCAAAGAACTGACTCTTTAGAAAAAACCCTGATACTGGGGATGATTGAAGTCAGGAGGAGACAAGGACAAGATGGTTGGATGGCATCACTGGACTCGATGGACATGAGTTTGAACAAGCTCCGGGAGATGGTGAAGGACAGGGAAACCTGGAGTGCTGCAGTCCATGGGTCACAAAGAGTCAGACATGACTGATCGACTGAACAGCAACTCCCTTTCTCAGTTGGGTAGGCTTCTTTGTCTTTTCTCTGAAGACAAGTACATTATCCTCCCTATAATATACTGGTTCACAACTTTTCTAGATAAAAAAATAGTATACAGAATATTAAAAATCAGTAGTTAAAGGATCATGTCACACTGCCACTTTGTATACATGTTCTTAAACATCTTGGGCTTCCCTGGTAGCTCAGATAGTAAAGCATCTGCCTGCAATGCCGAAGATCCGGGTTCAATCCCTGGATCAGGAAGATCCCCTGGAGAAGGAAATGGCAACCCACTCCTGTACTTTTGTCTGGAAAATTCCGTGGACGGAGGAGCCTGGTGGGCTACAGTCCATGGGGTTGCAAAGAGTCGGACACGACTAAGCAACTTCACTTTTCTTTCTTTCTTTCTTAAACATCTTACTTCTTAAGAGAACAGAAGTATCAGTTTTCTGTTCTCTTCTGAGTTTGTTTACTGCTCAGCTGCCTCTTTTTGGAACTACTCACGTCATTTCCTTGGGCTGTGGATTCTCTAAGATAGCTGTGTTTTCAACAGGTGTAATTCATATCTTTAACATTCATATTTGGTAATTAAATCATAACTTAGAATAGTGTACGAATGTTGTGTAGCTGGCACTTTCAGTTTTTTAACTGAAATTTTCACTATTTTTTAATTCTCTTAATATGACAGTTAAATCTGTAAGTTTAAAATCGCTTTTCTTTTCAAAATAATGCATTAAGTATTACTTGTAAGCCTTAGTAGTTAAGTACTAAAGCTGTAATTGAAGTCTTCTCAGATGACCTCCACCCATAAACCTTATCCATAGTCCTATTAAAACACCTACCATTGTGCATTATATTTATTTATGTACACATTAATTTCCTCCACTGGACCATGAGATCCTTAAGACAGCAGTTATATTCCTTTCCACTTGCCTAATGGGATGCTCAGTAAATATTGGTTGAAATGGTGAATGAATCAGTATGAGAAGGATGATTATAGTGCATACTTTGATATTGTCTATGCAAGAAGCTTGGGGGAAAATGAAAGATGAACTGTAAAGAACCATTCAGATTCTCCTGTAATTTTGAAGAGAATGCAGATTTGTATATGTACAAAAAAGCAGTGACTTTCAACCTTTTAAAAACTCACCCCACTTCTTTTGATACACTTAATGGAGTCCTGTACCATTTCCCACTAAAGTAACCAGGGCTTCTTTGAGAAACAGATGATCCTACTTCTGGGATAAGAGCTGTACAAGGTGATCTTGAATGTCTTGTCATATTAGAAAGCAAGGAAGCTATGAAAGGCTACTGGGCTTATGTCTCAGGTACACTGGAGCCAATGTGGAATCTTTCCCACTAGCCTAAAGATAGGATATAATGACCATAAATGACAATTTGACACATATCAAAATGTTAAAGATACAGGAGTTTATCATGATACTGAAAATGTGTCACCTTTGGAAGTTGCTAGGGCACCAATTCATTATTCTAAAAACCAGTAAAGAGGAAGAATTTATTTATCCTGCCTCTTCTGTGCAAAAAGTAATAGTTGAAAAGATCAAATTCTTTGAGGAAGAATTGCAGCTCAATACATGAAGAAGGAATCTTTTAATTGGAATACTATCCTTTTGCATCCCCTAATAAAGTTTCTCGACGGTGACGATCCCTGACTGCTAAAAGTCATTAGCTGGATCAAGCTGTGACATCAGAACCTACCAATCAGCCTTAAGGTCACAAAAAGACAGGCAGATATATTATTGTGCCTCCTGTGAGATACAGTAAGAAACAAAGCCTACAACGAGACTTGCCAAAAACGTGTGTGCATGAACCTGTGCACACCTGTTGTGAAATAGTTTACAGTGAAATACAGGAAGTAGTCATACCACAAGGGTACAGTCAGCTACTCCAGATGGGAAATTCTGCTGGACAAATGACCCATTTTTCAAAAAACAAATGACTTAGAAAATTATAGGAAGAGGAGAGGCTTAATTTTTATTATAAGACATCTAAGAGGCATATCAACCAAATTAAATATGTGAACCTTGCTCAGATCCTGATTTAAACTAAAAAAAATACCTGCA
This sequence comes from Cervus elaphus, assembly GCF_910594005.1. Lineage (NCBI taxonomy): Eukaryota > Metazoa > Chordata > Mammalia > Artiodactyla > Cervidae > Cervus > Cervus elaphus. Next base: position 32,708,667 of record NC_057840.1, read on the forward strand.
AGACAAGGGACTGTAACACTTATTTGAATGTTATGTGATATTACAAGACAGGGAACTTTAATACTACTTGCATATTATGTGATATTAAGTACTGATTATTTTAGGATATGATAATGCCATTTGCGGTTATGTTTTAAGATACATATTGATGTATTTACAGATGGAAACAAAACAGTGTCAGGCTTGATCTAGCTTAATGGGAGCAGCTGGGGCAGATAAATTGGTGAAGAAAGATTTGCCATATAAAGATTGATAATGAATATGGGAGAGTTTGTGATATTTGGACTTCCCTGATAACTCAGTTGGTAAAGAATACACCTGCAATGAAGGAGACCCCAGTTCGATTCCTGGGTCAGGAAGATCCCCTGGAGAAGGGAAAGGCTACCCATTCCAGTATTCTGGCCTGGAGAATTCCATGGACTGTATAGTCCATGGGGTCACACAGAGTCAAACACGACTGAGCGACTTTCACTTCACTTCACTTCACTTGTGATATTTACTGTGCTTTTATATGTGTTTAAACTTTTCTGAAATAAAATGTTTAAAAAGTATATTTCCTTTTATCCTATTGTAGCCTTATAAAAGTCCCTGTGAACTCTTTTATGGTTTTGCTAATAAGAAAGTAATGTCTGTAGAGAGTAAAAAAATCTAAGGACTTGTGAGTTATGGCGTAGCTGGTACTAGGATGTATTAATACTAAGTAATGAGAGATTATAAAGAATTAGGGATTTTTGAGAGCTCAAGAGAATTAAAAGGTTTTGTAAATACGGATGTCAGCTTTTGAAAAGGAAGTGTGGAATTGGATTTAGTATGGAATATGCATTTTAATTTGGGAATGTTAGCAAAAAGATGAGAAGATGAGGTCTTTTGTGCCTTAGAAGGGAGAAGAATTTACTGGGAATAACAATACACTTAGCTTGAAGCAAAAGCACCAGTTAGGTTTGGCAAAAGATATGGTCTTACTATGATAAGGAGTAATCAGTTGATAAAGATTGTGATAAATTTTTAAATTTTCTTTGAAAAACTAGTGTATATTAATTCAGAGCTATGTGTAGGATAAAAGGATTTTTATGGCATGAAAGATGTGAACTGTTGGTTTAAGAGGGGAAAAAGTCCAACCTTGCTCACTAATCTTTTCTTTTGTGTTACCTATTCAAATTGTGAACTACCGTTTCTTAACAAGACTTGGAGATGCCTTTTAGTACCATTTTCTCTACTAAGGTTTTACGTCATATCAAATCACCTGTAGACATTTTAACCTGACTATTCATCCTTTTATCTCTAAAATTCCCCTTTCTGTCAGGCTCTTAGTCTTTCAGTTCTCCTTGAATTCTCTTTCTCCCTTATAGCCCAATTGTGTTGACTATTTGTGAAGTGAAAGTGAAAGTCACTCAGTCGTGTCCAGCTCTTTGTGACCCCATGGACTCTACCATTCATGGAATTCTCCAGGCCAGAATACTGGAGTGGGTAGCCTTTCCCTTCTCCAGGGGAATCTTCCCTACCCAGGGATTGAACCCAGGTCTCCTGCATTGCAGGCAGATTCTTTACTAGCTGAGCCACAAGGGAAGCCCAAGAATACTGGAGTTGGTAGCCTATCCTTTCTCCAGCGGATCTTCCCGACCCAGGAATCAAACTGGGGTCTCCTGTGTTGCAGACAGATTCTTTTCCAACTGAGCTATCAGGGAAGCTTTTCAGGGAAAGACTATTTGTAGTCTTTCATAATTTGTTTTCACAATCAGTCTTCTAACTGATCTTCTTGTCAAAAAGTTTCCCCTCTCCTCTTTATCTTAAGTATCAGTGGAGTTCTTTATCTTCCCCAGAGACCCTTTGTGTCTTCACTTCTCTGTTAGCATATGTTGATTGGCTCTTCCCATTTCCTATATTAAAGCCCAAACTCCATAGTGTGACTGACTCATTTTTCAAAATCGTGAATTATTTAATCCCAATCTGCTTTTCTAACAGTTTTTTCCACAGAATTTCCAATAGAAACCTTTAACTCCTGCCAGATCTATTCCAATCACTTTGTTTAGAACATACTTTTACTTACTGTCACATTTATGTCTGTATTTATTCATGCCATTCCCTTCACTAGGAATGCTTTTTTTCCTATTCAGGTCCTCCATATACTAAGGAAATCAATGAGATTGTACCTCCTCATTAACACAGTAGCCTAGGATATTCCTTTTTTACAGTAGCCTTTTTACAGTAGTCTACAATATTAACTCTCTGTTGAACTTCAGTACCACTTATTATTTAGCACATGTTCATGTTTTTAAAATGTTACTTTTTCACAAATCCATATTTTGTCTTCCTAATTGAGTTGCAAGCTCTTCTAGGGAAAAGTCTGGGTTTATACATCATTTGAGTCCTCCACAGTCCCAAACAGAATGTTGTACACATCGTAGGTGTTCAGTAAATATTTTTATGGATAATTTGTGAGTAGTGGTTAGTCAGTCTCTTCTTAAGAAACAATCCAGTCATTTTTTGGTTTGCTTTTATTTTTTTCATTTCTCTGGAGTAGAATTATTGATGCTCTCTAAAGGCAAAGATGTGAACTCAGTTACTCTGGGGGCTACCTTGAGCTTATATTACATACATATACGTATGTGGTTTGTTTGTTTTTAACACTAAAGAGGAAGCACATAAGGAATTGTGACTCCTTTGTTATGAATTTTAGAACTTTTTAACTTAAATACCACAAAAAATAGTTTTTAAAAGGTCATTGGTTTGAAAGAATTATACATAGCACATGAACATGCAAAGTATTAATTATACAGCTAGCTCCAATACTTTGGGCAACTGACTCATTAGGAAAGACCCTGTTGCTGGGAAAGATTGAAAGCAGGAGGAGAAGGGGACGACAGAGAATGAAATGGTTGGATGGCATCACTGACTTGATTGACATGTGTTTGAGCAAGCCCCAGGAGTTGGTGATGGACAGGAAAGCCTGGCGTGCTGTAGCCCATGGGATCACAAAGAGTCGGACACGACTGAGCGACTGAACTAACTAATATGCTTAAGTTGAGTATTTATATTTTGTTCAACATTCAAACTGCATTTTTTATTAAGTTGCAGTGTTACAATATTTGCATGAATCTGTTCTGTAAATCAGTCAGTTCAGTTCAGTTCAGTTGCTCAGTCATGTCAGCTCTTTGCAACCCCATGGACTGCAGCACACTAGGCTCCCCTGTCCTTCACCATCTCCCAGAGCTTTCTCAAACTCATGTCCATTGCCTCAGCAATGCCATCCAGCCATCTTGTCCTCTGTTGTCCCCTTTCTTTATTTCTACTACAGTAATAACTCCGATTATGGCTATTGTTTGTTAGAGAACTTACCATTACTTTAGTAATGAGGATTTTTTTTTATCTATTGAATTTGTTAAAATATTGTTTCTGTTTTGTGTTTTGGTTTTTTGGCCGAGTGGCATGTGGAGTCTTAGCTCCCTGACCAGGGATTGAACCCACACCCCCTGCACTGAAAGATGAAGTCTTAACCCATGGACCGCCAGGGACGTCCCAACAATGAGAATTTTTAATTCAACTATTTGCATTAATATTAGTTTCTCAAGAAAAAAGACTCAAATGTATCTGTAATAATTGTACTAACTAATCTCTGATTAATCTTGTAATATTTTAATAGCAATAAGAGTATATGCATTGGCTTCTGGTTAACACAAGCTGTTTTTATTTTGTCTTATAGAATAATAATAACCTGGATGCCTGCTGTGCAGTTCTCTCTCAGGAGAGTACAAGGTATCTTTATGGTGAAGGAGACTTGAATTTTTCGGATGATTCTGGAATTTCTGGTCTACGCAATCACATGACTTCTCTCAACTTGGACTTGCAGTCACAGAATGTTTACCACCATGGAAGAGAGGGAAGTAGAATGAATGGGAGCAGGACTCTAACGCACAGCATTAGTGACGGACAACTTCAAGGTGGTCAGTCCAATAATGAACTGTTTCAGCAGGAGCCACAGACAGCACCAGCTCAAGTTCCTCAAGGCTTTAATGTTTTTGGAATGTCCAGTGCATCCAGTGCTTCTAATTCAGCACCACACCTTGGATTTCACTTAGGCAGCAAAGGAACATCTAACCTTTCTCCACAGACTCCAAGATTTAATCCCATTATGGTAACGTTAGCCCCAAATATCCAGACTGGTCGTAATACTCCTACTTCTTTGCACATACATGGTGTACCTCCACCTGTACTTAACAGTCCACAGGGAAATTCTATCTATATTAGGCCCTACATTACAACTCCTAGTGGTACAACTCGACAGACACAACAGCATTCTGGCTGGGTATCTCAGTTTAATCCCATGAACCCTCAACAAGTTTATCAACCTTCACAACCTGGTCCCTGGACTACATATCCTGCATCCAATCCTCTGCCACATACCTCAGCCCAGCAGCCGAATCAGCAAGGCCACCAGACCTCTCATGTCTATATGCCCATCAGTTCACCTACGACTCCACAACCACCCACGATTCATTCGTCTGGTAGCTCACAGTCTTCTGCCCATAGCCAATATAACATTCAGAATATTTCAACAGGACCTCGAAAAAACCAGATTGAAATCAAACTTGAACCCCCACAAAGAAACAATTCTTCGAAATTGCGTTCTTCTGGACCTCGAACCTCCAGCAGTTCCTCTTCAGTCAACAGCCAGACCTTAAACAGAAACCAGCCCACTGTTTACATAGCTGCCAGTCCCCCAAATACTGATGAGGTGATGTCCCGTAGTCAACCTAAGGTCTATATATCAGCGAATGCTGCCACAGGAGATGAGCAGGTCATACGAAATCAGCCCACTCTCTTCATATCCACCAACTCTGGAGCATCCGCTGCCTCCAGGAATATGTCCGGGCAAGTGAGCATGGGTCCTGCCTTTATTCATCACCACCCTCCCAAAAGTCGAGCAATAGGCAATAACTCTGCAACTTCTCCTCGAGTAGTGGTCACTCAACCCAATACAAAATATACTTTCAAAATTACAGTTTCTCCCAATAAACCCCCTGCAGTTTCACCAGGGGTGGTGTCCCCTACCTTTGAACTTACAAACCTTTTAAACCATCCTGATCATTATGTAGAAACAGAGAATATTCAGCACCTCACGGACCCCGCTTTAGCACATGTGGATAGAATAAGTGAAGCACGGAAGTTGAGTATGGGATCTGATGATGCTGCCTACACACAAGGTAATAAAAATACTGCCATGGGATCATTTTCCGTTCTGGGTTTAATTGGTGTACTTTTGACTTCACTGCAGAAGTGGGTATCGGTATCATTATTTTATGTTGTAAGTGTCCAAAATAATACTATCTTAAGAACTTTTGAGAATATTCATATAAATTTTAAATATATTAGTTTTATTATGTTATAAATTGAAGCTTGAATGATAGCCTTATCAGATGTTCCAAATAATCACCTCTTGATTTGGTTGTTTTCTTAATATTCATAAAAGTTTGTTTTCACCTGTAGTGATGCTGACTTTCCCTTTAAATTTTCTGCAAATAAAAATTCATAAAAACATACATTTTAATAAGAGATTAGTGAACTAGTATAGCAAACTCTGCCGTCTTTGGCCAGAAGAATCCTCTGTTCTTCATTGTTCTAATACGGTTTTGCCTTATTTTGTATCAAAGTCTAAATCGCTATGCATTCTTGAATAACTCAAAAGTATCAGTAACAGGATTCAAATTTCTCTTTTTCTTCTTTTCAGCCTCCCTTAACCATCTGTTAATGCAGTCTTTTTGTTTGGAATTGTGAATAAGAGTTTCAAATCTATCTCACTTGATTATGCTTTTCAGGAATAGACTAGTTAATATTGGCATAATACTAAATTACATCTATATTCAATTGGAGAGCATTTATATTATATCTGACCTCTTAAGTTATTTAATCTTCAATAGGAAGCTATTAAATTCAGTTAGATAAAAAAAGAAGATAAGTGTTTGTTTCTTCAGTATTGACACAGGTTTTGTAAATTAGCCAGAGTCCTTTAGAGTAAGGATGTATCATAATCATCTATACCCCTGATAAACTGTTCTCAGTATTATAGGTTGGAAAATACTACATAGTCACCCCCATGCAGTAAATAGCCTCCTACTACTACTAGTACCACTTGTCCTTTTTAAAATTTCTAAAAATACTGATTTCACTGCTGACTTTCTTAGAGGAGTCTGATTGGTTTGGTTTGTTTTGAACAATTATATTCTAGTGATTTTCAACCCATGCTGGGCTGTGGTGTGTTCAAATTCTGTAATCACCTTTGAAGCTTTCAAAACATAAAATTGCACAGGTTCAGCCCCAGACTTGCTCAATTAGAGCTTCTGAATGGTAAAGCCTAGGTGCATGTGAGCATATGTGTGCATTTGTGCACATGTGTTTTAAAGCTCTGTAGGTTATTCTAATTTTCTAGAAATTGTGCTGAGACTTTACGTTCCATATATCTGTGACTAAACTGGAGCCATTTCTGTTTAGTTTTGGCAGTAAGTGATTTTTAATATAACACCATGTTTTTCCACTGATACTTAATTCCTATTCTTCCCCCAAAGTCATTTCTTCTACTCTTTCCATCAAAGTAGATTTCCTATGTTTGGATAGTTGCTAATTTTTAAATGGAGAGTTTTTTTCTAACAATTTTATTAATATATAATTGACATACAGCACTGTATAAGCTTAAAGTGTACAACATAATGATCTGACTTACACACATCATGAAATGATACCGCAGTAGGTTTAGTGAATATCCGTCATCTCATATAGATACAACATTAAAGAAATAGATTTTTTAAATATTTTTTCCTTCTGATGAGAACTCTTGAGATTTACTCTTTATACAGCTTTCATTTACAATGTGTAACAGTGTTTTTTTAATCTTTACTGTATTGTATATTACATTCCTAGTATTTATAACTAGAAATTTGTACCTTTTGACTGTTTCCATCTAACTCCCCTTTCTCTCCTCCCCTCTGATAGCCACATATCTGATGTCTCTTAAGTTATTTGTTTGCTTTTGAAGTGTAATTGACTTACAGCACTGTTTTAATTCCTGGCACTCACATCATAGTGATTCATTATTACTGTACATTTCAAAATGATCATCATTAGTCTAGTTGTCATCTGTCACCTTACAAAAATATTACATAACTGTTGACTACATTCCCCCAGAGTACATTTCATACCTGTGACTGAGAATTTCATAACTGAAAGTTTGTACCTCTTAATCTTCCTCACCTGTATCTCTGCCCTCCCGCCCTCCCAGATTATAATTGTTTTTATGAAGATAACCTGATAAGGGGAATTTTTTACTGAAGTAGACATAAGATACTCATATATTGACTGGTATGTGAAAATAAAGTGTTGCTTAAACTTGCTGTCTCCAGTTTCTCTCCCCTTCTTTCTTGAGCCTGCTCTGTAGTCAGGGTTTTCCCCGCTGCAGCACACCTGCCCCCGGCAGGGCCGTCATTGACAGACAGCATCACTGGGAACCCGTGCTCTTTCAGCCCTCGTCTTCCTTGACCTGAATCGCTAGTGTTTGCTGCAGGCGAGCACCCTCTCCTCCGTGAAGCATTTTGCCCTCCTGACTTACCACAGTACACCACCCTGGGACTGCACCTCTCCTTCTGTTCTTTGGTGGCTCTCCCTCATCTCTCTGCTTTTTCACTTCTTTGTTCAAAGAAGTGAGATCAAATCCTCAAAGTTCAGTCCTTGGACTTTCTCTCTTTTCTGTCTTTACTGTTCACTGGATGATCTCTATCAGCCTCATAAGTTTAAATTTTATGACAAATGCTCCAAAATTTGTAACTCTAGCCTGGATTTATTTCCTGAATTTCAAGAAATTTATTTAACTATCTCCTTAATATCTCCATTTAATGCATCCAAGTTTACTGTGTCTGAAAAAACGTCTTACATTGCACCCAGCTTACTCTTCCTATCTCCATTAATGACATCTTAATCAGGCCAGAAACTTCAGAAGCACCACTGACTCCTTCCTTCCTTTCACATTTCACATCTAATTTGACTAAATCCTGTCAACTTTAACTTTCAAAGTATATCAAGAATTTTCTTGACACCCCCATCCATTGTCACCACTCTGGTCTGAGCTACCATCTTCTCTCAAGTGGATTATTGCAGTAGCCTACCTGCTTTCACCCTTGCCTTCTTAGGGTCTTTTAACTCAGCATCCACAGGAATACAGTTTGAAAAACTTAAGTCAGATCGTATGACTCATCTGCACATGATCACCATCTTTCCATTTCAGAGATCCACTGGCTTTCCCTCATCTCTTACTTTTACTCACCACCTCAGTCACTCTGTTCCAGCCCTGCTGGCCTTCATACTTCTTCCCCTTAAACTTTAGAAGGCATACGTTTAGGGCCTTTGTGCTTGCTGGTCTCTTTGTCTGAAATTCTCTTCTCACTGAATACACAGTTAACTCCCTCAGTTCCTTCAGGTCTTTACTCAAAGTCACCTTTTAATGAGACTATTTCTGAGATCCCTATCTGAATCCACCCCCCAGTATTTCCTGTCTCTCCATCTTTGCTTACATTTGCTCAAGGGGGAAGTGAATAATGTTAAGATCAGATCAGTTCAGTCGCTCAGTTGTGTCCAACTCTTTGCAACCCCATGAACCACAGCACACCAGGCCTCCCTATCCATCACCAACTCCCAGAGTTTATCCAAACTCATGTCCTTTGAGTCGGTGATGCCATCCAACCATCTCATCCTCTGTCATCCCCTTCTCCTCCTGCCCTCAATCTTTCCCAGCATCAGGGTCTTTTCCAATGAGTCAGCTCTTCACATCAGGTGGCCAAAGGAATGGAGTTTCAGCTTCAACATCAGTCCTTCCAATGAACACCCAGGACTGATCTCCTTTAGGATGGACTGGTTGGATCTCCTTGCAGTCCAAGGGGCTCTCAAGAGTCTTCTCTAAAACCACAGTTCAAAAGCATCAGTTCTTTGGCACTCAGCTTTCTTTATAGTCCAACTCTCACATCCATACATGACCACTGGAAAAACCATAGCTTTGACTAGATGGGCCTTTGTTGACAAAGTCAAGTCTCTACTTTTTAATATGCTATCTAAGTTGGTCATAATTTTCCTTCCAAGGAGTAAGCATCTTTTAATTTCATGGCTGCAGCCACTACCTTCAGTGATTTTGGAGCCCAGAAAAATAAAGTCAGCCACTGTTTCCCCATCTGTTATTTGCCATGAAGTGATGGGACCTGATGCCATGATCTTAGTTTTCTGAATGTTGAGCTTTAAGCCAACTTTTTCACTCTCCTCTTTCACTTTCATCAAGAGGCTCTTTAGTTCTTCTTCGCTTTCTGCCATAAGGGTGGTGTCATTGGCATATCTGAGGTTGTTGATATTTCTCCCGGCAATCTTAATTCCAGCTTGTGCTTCTTCCAGCCCAGCATTTCTCATGATGTACTCTGCATAGAAGTTAAATAAGCAGGGTGACAATATACAGCCTTGACGTACTCCTTTTCCTATTTGGAACCAGTCTGTTGTTCCATGTCCAGTTCTAACTGTTGCTTCCTGACCTGTATACAGGTTTCTCAAGAGGTAGGTCAGGTGGTCTGGTATTCTCATCTCTTTCAGAATTTTCCAGTTTATTGTGATCCACACAGTCAAAGGCTTTGGCATAGTCAGTAAAGCAGAAATAGATGTTTTCTGGGACTCTCTTGCTTTTTTGATGATCCAACAGATGTTGGCAATTTGATCTCTGGTTCCTCTGCCTTTTCTGAAATCAGCTTGAACATCTGGGAGTTCATGGTTCATGTATTGCTGAAGCCTGGCTTGGAGAATTGTGAGCATTACTTTACTAGCGTGTAAGATGAGTGCAATATGTTAAGATACATAACAACAACTAATACCTGCTGAAAGCTTGCTATGTGTTAGGCATTGTTCTGAAAGCCCATTTATTTCTCGTAACCAAATATAAAGTAGATACTAGTAATATTCCTATTTTCAACTTAAAATGCTTAAGAACAGGTAGGTTAAATACCTATACAAAGGGCAGGTAGCAGCATCAAGAGTCTCATCTAGGCAGTTAACAGAGCCCAAGCACTATAATGTCTTTTCAGATTTTCAAAGTGAGCCCTCTGAGAAGGTGGCGCAGGTTTACCTTGTGCCTTTGTATAAGCCCTGCTGTACCATATAGGCCTCAGTTGGAGAAGCATGGAGCTGAAAGATGACTTAGTAAAAAGAAATAAAGGCAGCTATTAGGAAAGAAGTCACACATAGATTATATGTAGATATAATTAGAAATAACTTGGAACAATAAAGGAACACCCTGGGTAGGGGTAGGAAGCAGTTTATAAAGACACTTGAAGGTAGAAAAATAAATTGCTAATGAATAAGGGATCTGGTTTGAGAACTCAAATCCTACCCAAAAAAGCAGGGTTTCCCATGATTATTTCTCTTTACTAATCACCTTCAGACAGCTGGGACAAACATGGTCACTTTCCTTAACGCATACCTGCATACATATGGAATTTCCTAACACTTGTATGGCTGTGTACCCTTGTGTTATCTGCACGTGTGCACCTCAGTGGGGCGGCTGTTCTTCGACCTCTTATCTCGCTTTCCTTCTAGTTACCATGGAACGGTGTTGACCGAGACTTATGTATCATCCAGTCAAATCAAAGGACTGTTCCTTCCTACACAATGCATCTCTTGCATTGTTAACTTATGCATGTGTAATGCCTTACCATTTGCCCTGCAGTAAATGAGGTGACCCAAATAACATTGGTCTTTAAGTAAGGATCTTTTCTGAACTCTTAATTTGTGTGGTGTGGGTAATAAAGAGAAAATAAATGTCCCTGCTTCCTGCAGTGAAATTGATCTTGCTAAAGCTCCTGTAACACTGTTTCAGAGTAGAAAAAAGAGTTGATCCAAGTACTAGAACCACAGGAAAATATTTTTCTCAAATTGAGGAGAGAACATGAATCAATAACTTGGTAACCGAAATGCATTATTTTTAACTTACCATTTAACATTTGAAATATATACTACAATAAAAATTTCAAAGATGAGAATTTCTGTATAATTCTCTGTTGTAGAATGAGAGGGAAGGAGGACAGTTAATGAAACTGTTGCTGAAACTTGGCCTCTGTTCACCAGTGCCTAATAGAAACCCAGAGACAGAGTTTTGGGTGAAGTAGAAAAGAGTAGCTTTTATTGCTTTGCCAGGCCAAGGAGGCCACAGTGGGCTAGTTCCCTGATGACCATGTGACCCACCCTGGAAGGTTAGGGAGTTTTATAGTGTTCAAGGAGCAGGGCTGATGACCTCATGGACAGTTCTTCGATTGGTTGGCATTAGGGTGAAGTTTCAAGTATCATATTAGCCTTCTGATTTCAGCTAGTCTAAGATCTGTGTTCTTGTAGTCAGCAGTTTTCATCTGAAGTGTGGTCCTTCCTGTGTAAACAACTTAGGAATGTTTGTCAGGCCTTTATCTCTATCTTTCAGAAAACTAAGAGTTGGTGACTGTGTTATATGGCCAAGTTGTAGTCTCAGTTATTACCAGTTCCCTAGCCCAACAGCTATTCTGTTTCTGCATCTTCACATTTCCCAGTCATTAACTCTTGAGTCAGCATTTTACTTCAAAAGACAAGAAGTACACAGAGACTGCAGTCAGGACCTTGCTCATCTCAGCACCAAGTCAGTCACTACCGCCCCCTGTGAAGGAAATAAATTATACTGGAGTCCTTAAACCACTATAAGAATCAGAGACAAAAATGAGTCCCAAATAGAAAAAACAAATTCAGGTTAGAAATTTCAGTTCAAAGTCTTGTCAGCATGCAGTAGATTCTTATTTTACTTGCTAGGAAAAACAAATATTAAAGTGAAAATTGCTTACCAGTAGTAAGATTACTGGCCAGATAGCTCCATTTCCTTCCTTGAGTCATACCTCCTGACTTTACCTAACTTCTGAAAAGAATCAATAAGCACTTTCATCATTCACTATATTCTGAGATTTTCTGATGTCCTCTCCCATTCATAAACGTATGCTTTTTTTAACACTGGCAACTTATGTAAGTGTGGAGAACAAATGCTCCACTCATTCAAACCAGTTTTCATTGGGGATTAGGGGAGGAAAGGGTTGGCCTGTGTTCTGTATTTTGTTATAGTTGCCCGAGGCTCTTACCAAACTAACATTGCTGCCAGATTGACTTCTTCTCCATTATCGATACAGAAAACGCCTATGGTATTGAACTTTTCTTATAATCATTTTTATGATACTTTAATACTCTCCAGTTATATTTATGGTCCTATTATATTGAAAAGCAGTAGCTTTGACTTTGAACCTAAAATAGAAATACAAATAAAAAAACTTATGAGATGAAAATTAGCTTCTTGGAACTTCTCATTCCTTGTCATTTTTTCAGCAATATTTCCCTCCAAACCACAGCACCTTTCTACTTAACAAGATTTAATAAAAATGCTAATCATGACAAAAATTGGGGGTGTTAGATACTCTTTTCAAAAAGAACTAAAAACTAATTAAATTTTAAAATTTGCACTTTAACTACTATTCATCTGCTAATTGGAAATGCCTTGTTTTTTTAAACATTGACTTGCTTTGTTAACATTGAGATCATGTTAAATTAACTCAGTAATTACTTGACATCAGACCATTAAAGAATTTTTTTTTTCTTTCGGAGAAAAGAATGGCCTACTCCTCATAGATTCTTCCCAGTCTTAAGACTAACCACCTTTTAAGTTGGAATAAATCTCAAGATTGGAAGAGACTCTAAACATCATCTAGAACTCTGCAGCAGACATTATCCAGTCCACTTACCCATCCAGCAATTGGACCCTATCAAATGTGAATTCATCCTGTTCTTGGGTACCTTCTGAGAAACAGGCTACCACCTGAGGTAGTACATTCCATTTGTGAAGAGTTTTGCCTACTAGCAAGTTATTTCCTATATTAAGCTGAACTTTTAAACAAGTATTAATGAAAATAACATATCCATATGGTAAAAGAAATTTAATGCCTAAAAGGGAAGGTACAATAAAAATGTCTCCTTTTGACCCTTGACCTCTCCCTTTGCCCAACCTTCCCACCATTTAATTTTTTTTTTTTTTAATTTTTTTATTAGTTGGAGGCTAATTGCTTCACAACATTTCAGTGGGTTTTGTCATACATTGATATGAATCAGCCATAGATTTACACTTATTCCCCATCCCGATCCCCCCTCCCATCTCCCTCTCCACCCGATTCCTCTGGGTCTTCCCAGTGCACCAGGCCGGAGCACTTGTCTCATGCATCCCACCTGGGCTGGTGATCTGTTTCACCATAGATAGTATACATGCTGTTCTTTTGAAACATCCCACCCTCACCTTCTCCCACAGAGTTCAAAAGTCTGTTCTGTATTTCTGTGTCTCTTTTTCTGTTTTGCATATAGGGTTATCGTTACCATCTTTCTAAATTCCATATATATGTGTTAGTATGCTGTAATGTTCTTTATCTTTCTGGCTTACTTCACTCTGTATAAGGGGTTCCAGTTTCATCCATCTCATTAGGACTGGTTCAAATGAATTCTTTTTGACGGCTGAGTAAAATTCCATGGTGTATATGTACCACAGCTTCCTTATCCATTCATCTGCTGATGGGCATCTAGGTTGCTTCCATGTCCTGGCTATTATAAACAGTGCTGCGATGAACATTGGGGTGCATGTGTCTCTTTCAGATCTGGTTTCCTCAGTGTGTATGCCCAGAAGTGGTATTGCTGGGTCATATGGCAGTTCTATTTCCAGTTTTTTAAGGAATCTCCACACTGTTTTCCATAGTGGCTGTACTAGTTTGCATTCCCACCAACAGTGTAAGAGGGTTCCCTTTTCTCCACACCCTCTCCAGCATTTATTGCTTGTAGACTTTTGGATAGCAGCCATCCTGACTGGTGTGTAATGGTACCTCATTGTGGTTTTGATTTGCATTTCTCTAATAATGAGTGATGTTGAGCACCTTTTCATGTGTTTGTTAGCCATCTGTATGTCTTCTTTGGAGAAATGTCTGTTTAGTTCTCTGGCCCATTTTTTGATTGGGTCATTTATTTTTCTGGAATTGAGCTGCAGGAGTTGCTTGTATATTTTTGAGATTAATCCTTTGTCTGTTTCTTCATTTGCTATTATTTTCTCCCAATCTGACGGCTGTCTTTTCACCTTACTTATAGTTTCTTTTGTAGTGCAAAAGCTTTTAAGTTTCATTAGATCCCATTTGTTTAGTTTTGCTTTTATTTCCAATATTCTGGGAGGTGGGTCATAGAGGATCTTGCTGTGATTTATGTCGGAGAGTGTTTTGCCTATGTTCTCCTCTAGGAGTTTTATAGTTTCTGGTCTTACATTTAGATCTTTAATCCATTTTGAGTTTATTTTTGTGTATGGTGTTAGAAAGTGTTCTAGTTTCATTCTTTTGCAAGTGGTTGACCAGTTTTCCCAGCACCACTTGTTAAAGAGGTTGTCTTTTTTCCATTGTATATCCTTGCCTCCTTTGTCAAAGATAAGGTGTCCATAGGTTCGTGGATTTATCTCTGGGCTTTCTATTCTGTTCCATTGGTCTATATTTCTGTCTTTGTGCCAGTACCACACTGTCTTGATGACTGCCCACCATTTAATTATCTGAGGAAATCTCCATTATCAGTTCTTTATCCTCCTTGCCTTTATAATTACAGTCTTTGCCTCACACTTTTTTTTAATGAAAGTTTTATGAAGCTTTCATAAAAAGTTCTTTTATGAAAGAAAAAATATGTATTTATATATATATGAGTGTGTATAAATACATATGTGAGGAATTGTATATATATACTGTACAGTATGTATAACATAAACATACTGTGTGGGGCTATATGATATACAATTTTGGTTAATGTATCTTAAGATCATTTTATTTCAGCATGTACAAATATTCTTTTGCTTTAAAAAATTTTAGTCATTATTTTAACATTTATTGAGATAAAGTTTGTCATTTACAGTGTGCAAATCAGTGATTTTTAGTATAATCACATATGTGCAACCATCACCACAACCAATATTAGAACATTTTCATCACTTCAGAAAGAAACTCAGTACCCTTTATCGTCACCTCCTATCACATCACCCCTACCCTCAGCCATAAGTAGTCATTAATCTGCTTCCTGTCTGTAGATTTACATATTCTGGATGCTTCATATGAATGGAACTACATAATATGTAGTCTTTTGTGACTAGCTTATTTCACTTAGGATAATGTTTTAAAAGCTCATCCAAGTTATAACGTATGTTAGTACCTCATTCCTTTTTCTGGTGCATTCTGCCATTGTATAGATACACTACATTTTGTTTATTCATTCATCAGTTAATGGACATTTAGATTGTTTCTAACTTTTGCCTATTGTAAATAATGCTGCTGTGAACATTTGTGTACAAGTTTATGTGGACGTATGTATACACATAAGTGTAAGTATACACATGAGTAGAATTGTTGGGTGCTACCGTAGCTCTGCGTTTAGCCATTTGAGGAGTGAGCTGCCACACTGTTTTCCAACATGGCTGCACTGTTTTGTATTCCCACCAGCAGTGTATGAGGGCTTTGATTTCTCCATATCCTCTAGCACAGTTGCTGTTTTCTTTGATTCTTACCATCCCAGTAGCTGTAAAGTGGTATCTCATTTTGATTTACATTTTTCTGATGACTAATGATATTGAGCCATTTCTGTATTTTCTTTGGAGAAATGCCAGTTTATATCCTTTGCCGATTTTTTAATTAGGTCATTTGTTTTTATTACTGAGTTGTATGAGTTCTTTGTATATTCTGGTTATAAGTCCCTTATGTGATTTGCAACTGTTTTCTCCCATTCTGTGAGTTATCCTTTCACTTTCTTGGTAAGTGTACTTGAAGCACAAGTTTTTAATTTTGCTGAAGTCTAACTTACCTCTTTCCTTTCATTATTCATATCTTTGGTGTCATATCTAAGAATCACTGGGTAAATCCAAGGTGATCAGGATTTACTCCTTAGAGTTTTAGTTTTAGAGTTTAAATTTTGGTCTCCCATCTACTTTGAGTTAACTTCTATATAAGGCTATGACATAAGTGTCCAGATTTCATTCTTTTGCATGTGGCAGTCCAGGTGTCCCAGCACCACTTCGGTTTGTTGTTGTTGTTGCAAAATTTTCTCCTCTGCCATCAGTTTCCTTTTTTATGTTGGAGTGAACAATGTTGTCAGTTTCAGGTGTACTGCAAAATGATTCAGCTATTCATATACTTGTATCTGTTCTTTTTCAAATTCTTTTCCCATTTAGGTTATTACAGAATATTGAAGCAGAGTTCCCTGTACTATACAGTAGGTCCTTGTTGGTTATCTGTTCCCAGTACCATTTGTTGAAAAGACTTTTCTCACTGAATGGCCTTGGGACCTTTATAGAAAATCAGTTGACCATAAACAGATGGGTTTATTTCTGTACTTTCAGTTTTTTTGTTTGTTTGTCTATATGTTTGTCCTTATGCCATTACTACACTGCCTTGATTGTTGTTACTTTATAGTAAGTTTTGAAATTGCGGTGTGTACATTCTACTTTGTTTTTTTTTAGGTTGGTTATTTGAGGTCTCCTGCTATTCCATATATATTTTAGAATCAGCTTGTCAGCTTCTACAAGCTGGGATTCTACAGGGATTACACCAAAATATTTTTCTAAATATACTTGATATTTTTTTTTAAATGTAAGCAAACCAAAAGGATTTATAATGAAAAGTTCTCTGCACCAGACAACCAATAGCTATTCGCAGTTCATTTTGTATTCTAGAAATTGAAATTGTATATGAAGCATACATATATTTATACATTTTTAATACAAATGAAACATAGTTTACTTTCTCTTTTTATCAGAGCTTTTGTTTTTGTCTCTTTGAGAGTATTCTAAGTCAGGAATTGCAGATCTGCTTCTTTTAAAAATGACTATGTAGTATTTTGTACCATAATTTCTAATCACTCCTTTTTTGATAGATCCTAGGGTCTTGTTTTTACAAACTGCTGCAGTAAAAATTTTATGCATGAAAATTTTAACCACACCCAGATATGTTGGCAGAAGAGATTACCAGGAGTAGGAAACTGCTGTGTCAAAGGATATTGTATTTTTTTACTTTTGATAGATGTATCATTTAGGCTTGGTTATGCTGCTGTTAACAAACTGTGTCTTTAAACAACAAAGGTTTATTTCTAGCTCACTTGACAAATAGATTAGCTGGTGGGCTCTGTTCTACATCACCCTCACTCAGGTACCAGGTTAAGGGAAGCTCCGTCTCTGTGCTTCCATGATTGTTCAGGCAGACAAAGGACATATGCAAATTAGCTCTGACTCCTTAATTTTCTGCCTGGACACGTGTTACTCTTTGGAAAGAACAAGTCCACCCTTAATTCAGAGAGGATGAGGAGGCGCACTTCTACATATACCTGGAAAGCAGAGAGGCAGAAGTGTTTGATGAAGAACACAAATGACTGCCTCAGTACACGCTACCAATTTTAATTTTGAGTCTCTAAAGAGATTCTACTAGTTTATAGAGATTCTACTTGTTTATTTTTAACAACCACCAGAGGGAGTTGTAAGCTTAAAACTTAATTAAAACTTAATTTTTACTGAAAGAAGATTTAAGAAGTACTGAGTATAATTTTCTCTGTTATTCCTCCTCCTTTTTTTGTCTATTTAAAAGGGCAGGTTAGACAGTTAAGTTTGGAAAAACTAAAGAAATCACTATATGAAGTGTTAAGTATATCCCTTATTTCCTTGGTAGAATTAGCATATCAGAGAGCCACCTTTCTGAAGTGTCAGCAACCTAAAAAGTCTTTAGGTTGCTTATGCTTAAGCATCCTGTGCTTAAGATTCCATAGGATGGGGAGAGGTTGACTGTTCTATCCAGAGACTTGAAATTAAGCCCCCTTTTCTGGTCCATCCCTCACTTCTGCCTTTTGTTATTTACTTGCATTCTCCAGGAGCCTCTTTTAGGTTTCTGAGTGGCAAATTAGCTGCCTCTTTGCAGGACCCTCCTTGTCATGAGTCTGTAGCTTTCTCTGCCCTCCATTAGTCTGTTCCATTTCATCTGCTTTCAGTCTTCCAGAAACTTGTTGAAATCTCTTGCCACTAATTGCCTTCTTCCTATTGTTTACCTTTGTTGGATTCTATCCATTTTATTCCTCTGTAATTTTCATGAGGTTTCAAAAGGCAGAAGATTGTGGCTCAGCTGGTGAAGAATCCACCTGCAATGTGGAAGACCTGGGTTCGATCCCTGGGTTGGGGAGATGCCCTGGAGAAGGGAAAGGCTACCCATTCTAGTATTCTGGCCTGGAGAATTCCATGAACTGTATAGTCCATGGGGTCACAAAGAGTCGGACACAACTGAGCGAGTTTCATTTTCACTTTCAGTCACCTTTAACTGGAAATCCTCTCTAGTATAATTGATTCTTTGTATTTGACTTTTAAAGTCCATATTAGTCTAAATGTCAATAATTGACAGGAATGGAGAGGATCTTTTCCTTAGCTTACCCACTGGAGTCTGTTTAACAGATCACCCCTCCTTGTTTACAAGTACATATCACTACATTGTGCATGAACTTAATTCACCTGTAGGTGTGGTTGATATTTTGTTTATAGCAGTTTTGTTGTATGCCAACGAAAGGGGGAAAAAACCCAAAAAGCCAGTCTAAGGGATTTCCTCAGATTCCTATTCACAGTCTTTTCCTATAACAGAGGTGAACTGTTCTAGTCTTACCCTACAACTGCAGCCATCATTTTGTCACCCTTTCTGACTGTTTCTAAGCTGTCTGCTTCTTTTGGATGCTGGAAGTATAATTGCCATATTTCTTTCTCCCCAGTCAATACCCAACTCCTTCATTTAGGAGAGATGGATCAAAGCAAAAGTGTCTTCATAAGTAAACGTTATAATCATTCTTCTTTATTATGAGTCTTAGTAATGTTTCTTAGTGAATATGTATTGTGTAATATTTTTACAGTGAAGATTAAAATTGTAGACAAAACCACAACTGGAGAAAAAGTTTAGCTTTAGATGAATTTTCTGTGATTTTTAGAAATTCACCTTGATACTACTTTGTAATTCATCTTTCTCAGACTCCTGTCTAAAACTCCCAAACCACATTTGTACCACAGCTTCCTTATCCATTCATCTGCTGATGGGCATCTAGGTTGCTTCCATGTCCTGGCTATTATAAACCAAACCACATTTGAAAAGTGAACTAGACACTTAGAAGTCCAGGCAGCTACTAGAGAAATTGAGATCATGTCTCTCTTATACTATTTCCAGAGCATTTTTTAGTTTGTAATTAATGGACATACTTAAAAGATCCTGAATAGTCTGCATATTGTTATTTCTAATATAGTCATAAGTCTGCTCCAAGACTTTGTTTTCACTGAAAAGAAATACCTCTTAGATAAGTTCTAAGACAGTGGACTGACTTTAGGGTTTCAGCCTGTCACAGGTGGTATCTACCTTTAATCCCAAGGGTGAGCCGTATCTTCAGCCATTGCAGAACCCCGTTTCTTTGTGAATCCCCGAAGATGTAGTATTTTTTCTGTTTAAGAAACATTCTGAAGTAGTTACTCTGTAACTTTAAAACATCCCCATAATAATACCTTCAGTAACTATGACTCCTTCATCTCTCTTACTATATCTTTTTCTTAATCAGTTTTTTATCTCCTACTAATATTGACCTTCCAATCCCAAAGAAAGGCAGTGACAAAGAATGTTCAAACTACTGTACAGTTGCACTCATCTCACATGCTAATGAAGTAATGCTCAAAATTCTCCAAGCCAGACTTCAACAGTACATGAACCATGAACTTCCAGATGTTCAAGCTGGATTTAGAAAAGGCAGAGGAACCAGAGATCAAATTGCCAACATCCACTAGATTATAGAAAAAAGCAAGAGAGTTCCAGAAAAACATCTACTTTTGCTTTATTGACTATGCCAAAGCCTTTGTGTGGATCACAGCAAACTGTGGAAAATTCTTAAGGAGATGAGAATACCAGACCACCTGACCTCCCTCCTGAGAACTCTGTATGCAGGTCAAGAAGCAGTAGTTAGAACTGGACATGGAGCAACAGAGTGGTTCCAAATCAGGAAAGGAGTATGTCAAGGCTGTATATTGTCACCTTGCTTATTTAACTCATATGCAGAGTACATCATGAGAAATGCTGTACTGGATGAAACATAAGCTGGAATCAAGACTGCCAGGAGAAATATCAATAACCACAGATATGCAGATGACACCACCCTTATGACAGAAAGTGGAGAACTAAAGAGCCTCTTGACGAAAGTGAAAGAGGAGAGTGGAAAAGTTGGCTTAAAACTCAACATTCAGAAAACTAAGATCATGGCATCCGGTCCCATCACTTCATGCCAAATAGATGGAAAAACAGTGGAAACAGTGACAGACTTTATTTGGGGGGCTCCAAAATCACTGCAGATGGTGATTGCAGCCATGAAATTAAAAGACACTTGCTCCTTGGAAGAAAAGTTATGACCAACCTAGAAAGCATATTAAAAAGCAGAGAAATTACTTGGCCAACAAAGGTCCATCCTGTCAAAGCTATGGCTTTTGCAGTAGTCATGTATGAATGTGAGAGTTGGACTGTAAAGAAAGCTGAGTGCCAAAGAATTGATGCTTTTGAATTGTGCTGGAAAAGACTCTTGAGAGTCCCTTGGACTGCAAGGAGATCCAACCAGTCCATCCTAAAGGAAATCAGTCCTGAATATTCATTGGAAGGACTGATGTTGAAGCTGAAACTCCAGTACTTTGGCCCCCTGGTGCGAAGAACTGACTCATTTGAAAAGCCCCTAATGCTGGGAAAGATTGAAGGCAGAAGAAGGGGATGACAAAGGATGAGATGGTTGGATGGTATCACCGACTCAATGGACATGAGTTTGAGTAAACTCCGGGAGTGGGTGATGGACAGGGAGGCCTGGCATGCTGCAGTCCATGGGGTCGCAAAGAGTCAGACACGACTAAGCCACTGAACTGAACTGAATATTGACCTTCTCTCACTCAGCTTTTTTCCTGAAATGAGTATTATTACACTGGCTTTATTTCAGTTTTATATTTGCCTGGTATATCAATTTTAAAGTATCTCTATCAGCCTTCAAGATTTCCTCTGTATCTTTGGTTTTTCAGCAGTCTTATTATATGTCTAGGTGTTGTTTTGTTTTGATGTTATTTGGAGATTCCTGGGCTTATTGGATCTGTGATATATTGTCTTTCATTAATCTTGGGAACTATTTAGCCATTATCTTCAAATACGTCTACTGTTTTTCCATTTCTTTCACCAATTACATGTATATTATAGACTCATGTTGCCCATCACCTTTTGGATGCTTTGTTCTTCTTCCCTCTTTTTCTTCGTGTTCAACTGAAGTAATCTCTTTATTGTTCTGTATCCAGCATGCTGGTAAGCCTGTTGAAAGAATTCTTTATCTCTGATACCATATTTTATTTCCAATATTTGGCTCTTCTTTAATAATTTCCATCTCTCCTCTCAGATTATCCATCAATTCCTACATGTTGTTCATCTTTTTACCTAACTCCTTCAACATGTTGTGTGTGTGTTCTGTTGCTCGGTCGTGTCCAGTTCTTTGGGACCTGCCAGTCTCCTCTGTCCATGGGATTTTCCCCAGGCAAGAATACCTACGTGGGTTGCCATTTCCTTCTCCAGGAGATCTTCCTGACCCAGGAATCAAATCCGAGTCTCTGGCGTCTCCTGTTAGCAGAAGGATTCTTTACCACTGTACCACCTAGGAAGCTTCAGTCATAGTTATTTTTCAATTTCCCGCCAGCTACTTTCAGCATCTGGGTCATCTTTGAATATGGTTCCATTGACTGGTGATTCGTTGAATTTTTCTCTCACTTTTCTGTGTGTTATTACTTTTTTCTTTTATTATTATTGAATGCCAAAAACTATATGTAAAAAAATCAGAAGAAACCGGGACCTTTACATCCAGAAACTAGAATACGTTTTTCCTGTCAGGATATGGTGAAGTGTTGAGTCAGCTTAGGCAGGAGTGGAGGTAGGTCTGGGTTTTGTCATTGCCTTTTTAGTTCCTCCCAGTTTTCAGATGTCGCTAGCAGTGGCTGCTCTTACTTTGCATCTCTTAGAGTGCTGCCTAGAGTGCAAAGTTTACTTTACTTTCGTCCTTTCATTTTCAGCCTTTCTGTGCTGTGCTGGGTCCCCATTCATTCCATCTCCATATGATCTGATAAACAGCGAAATACTAAATTATGTGGAATTTTACAAGCCACGTGGTTTCAGTTGTAACAAAAACAGACATAGACAATAGGTGAACAAGTGAGCATGGCTATATTCCAGTAAAACTTCGTTCACAAAACAGGCAATGGCCAGATTGGGCCCTTGAGCCATAGTTTGCTGACCCCTTTTTTAGAGCTTTTATCTTGGGATACACACATACATCACACACCTGTATTTCCAGGCTCCAGCAGGGTAGGGATTTTTACCTGTCTTGTTCA
Source organism: Cervus elaphus (assembly GCF_910594005.1). NCBI lineage: Eukaryota > Metazoa > Chordata > Mammalia > Artiodactyla > Cervidae > Cervus > Cervus elaphus. The sequence continues at coordinate 32,731,189 of NC_057840.1, forward strand.
TTGATTTACTGAGTGGCTACAACAATCCTGACGTGTTATATAGGCTCTCAATATATTAAAAGAATGGATTAGCAAATTACATTTTAAGTGTTTTTTGAAAACAGCAATGCAGCTGTAGATCTTTTGTATCTAAACAAATTCATTTAATTAGATTACAGTTATTATGATTACTGATATATTTGGAATTATTTATGTTCTAGTTCTTTCCACTTTCCTCCTTTCCTGCTATCTTAAGTTTAATCAAATTTTATTTCTCCTTTTGTTCTTTTAGAAACTATATTTAGCTTTCTCATGTACTCTTCATCTTTATCCCTAGATATTTAACATGTATAATTGGTTTAGCAACATTTGAGAATATTCTTTTCATACTGTTCATGGGATTCTCTATGGGGTTTTTCCAGTAGTCATATATGAATGTGAGAGTATAAAGAAAGCTGAGTACCAAAGAATTGATGCTTTTGAACTGTGGTGTTGGAGAAGACTCCTAAGAGTCTCTTGGACTGCAGGGAGATCAAGCCAGTCAATCCTAAAGGAAACCAGTCCTGTATAGTCATTGGAAGGACTGATGCTGAAGCTGACACTCCAATACTTTGGCCACCTGATCCGCAGAACTGACTCATTGGAAAAGACCCTGATACTGGGAAAGATTGAGGGCAGGAAGAGAAGGGGATGACAGAGGATGAGATGGTTGGATGGCATCACTGACTCGATGGACATGAGTTTGAGCAAGCTCCGGGAGTTGGTGATGGACAAGGAAGCCTAACATGCTGGAGTCCATGGGGTCGCAAAGAAGTCGGACACGACTGAGCAACTGAACTGAACTGAGAATATTCTGTATAAACACTTTTAAAACTTTAGAATGCTTTTCATCTAATTTTCGTATTTCCAAAGTTTCTTGTTATTCTCTAACATTTTAGTTTTACTTTCTTTTAAACAGTCTTTGACTCCCCACCCACTGCCATGGTCTTTTTCCTTTGTTTCAGAGTTAGAACTTTTTTTACGTTCATTATCTTATTCCTTCCTCTTGTATTAATGTCCTCCATGTCAAAAAACATCTTTAGTAGTTCTTTCTTTAGGAGCAGTCCATGGTTTGTAAAATCCCCCAACTTTATCTGTTCATCCCTACTCCAGTAATTTGATTAAGTGAATTAATTATTCCATTAGCTTCTGGAATATTATTTCATTTCTTCAGCAGGTTTCTCTTCAAATTTTGCCATTCACTCTATTGTCTCCTTCTAGAACTCCTTTTTATATTTATTCAGATCTTTTAACCCCTCTTTTATGTTTCCCATCACTTTATCTCTGCATTTTGAGAATACTCTTAGATTTATCTCTTGGGTCACTAAATATGTCTTGGACTATGTGTAATCTACTGTTTAATCTATTTGGTTGACTGTTTCAATGGCTATTTTCCACTTCTAGAGGTTGTTTATGGTACTTATCCAAAACTTGTTCACGGTGTCTTATTGTTTTGTTATATTCTTCTGTAATCATTATAATCATCTTAAACAGATATTTCCATAGCTTCTTTCAAACTATTATATAACCAAGTTTTAAGGGGCTCCTCTTGGGCTGTTGATTCTCATGGTAGATGGTTTTCTTGCTCGGTCATACTTTCCTGCTGAGAGCTTCTCTTCATTGAGGATTTTTCCTTTTTGGATTCCATAGTAGGTGCCGCTCCGTACTGGAAGTAGGTTGCCAGAGCAGTTTGCATTTGCTTCTGCTGGTTACCTCAAGGAAATCACCAGCCTAGAGCTAATTGTTAACAGTAATTCCTCACTCAGAGGTTCTCTCTCTGCCCTCAGCATATAAATCATTTTCTCAGAAAATCTATTCTTATCCCCTCTCCTCATGTAATATTGAATAATATCACAAATGTGTGTCTTATTTTCTAACTCAGTACAAATATAAATTATCATTTAGTCATTAGAACCACTAATAAATGTGTGTTTTAAAGTTTTTTTTGTTTTGTATATTTAGGGAAAAGCTTTTAGGGAGATAATCTCCATTAATTTTTAAGAAATACTGCTTTTAAATAGTCATTAATTTGAACACATGTCTTACTAATGGCATTTGAGACTTGTTGGTAGATCATCAGAGTTTAGAAATGAAGGAAAGTATGTTATGTTCTTGTGGTTTTCCTTTGCCTCACCCTTCGTTCCCACTTCTTGTCTCTGTCTGTCTCCTCTTACTGTCCCACTCAGAAATTAACAATCCACTCCTCATCTTCTTTTAAGAGAATAAAATAAAGCCTAATGCACAATTCTTATGTTTTGGAAGTAGAGGCTTAAAATTTTGCAATTCAAGTAAAATAAACCAAATTAATAAAAACCTGACAAAACAATCTTGGGGTGGTTATGGATACACAAAGACACAGTGAGTTTTCTATCAGGAACATGTGTACCTCCAAAACACCTCCCTGCGTTTTTAGAATATATATTAAAATGAGAGATAAGATACACCAAGAATCAGTCATGGTTTTTAAAACTTGAGACATATTCCCCTAATACTCTTTTTCTTCCAATAAGTAAGAAAGGAGAATTACAGAGGGAGATACCTGTGGATTGTATTAGTGTCAGATTTTTGTTGAGAAAAATTACCTACCATTTAAAGTTAATTTTAAAGTACTTGAGCCTAACTAGCTTCCCCGCACCCCACACCCTAATTCAGATTCTATAATACACTGCTGGACTGAATGGCCTGAATATATATAGCCTTTTCCTTATTTTTTAGCTTCTTGAAAATTTTAGTTTGATTGATGGTGACTATTTAGCATTAATCTAATCTGTTTAATCGACTTGCCTTTTTTAATTGCTATTTTTCATTTTTAGAGGTTTTTGTGCTTTCCCAAATCAGCGTGTTTTCTCGTGGTAGAGTCATCCCAAGCCTCCATTTAATAGTAAATTCAGTTATCTTCACCACCAGTCCAATATCCTAAAAAGTCAAACTCACTTTGTCCAGAAGTGGCAAGAACATATATGCCAATTTTTATGGTTTACTAAAGTTTCCCAAGCAGTTCATCATTCATGTGACAAGATTAATTGCTTATTTTCTTTTTTAAAAAATCTTAGGAAAATATTTTCACAAAATATAATTGGAATATAAGAAAATGTATTTGGTTTATCTGAATGGTTTTGTTTTTGATTTGCGGTTTGAGCGATCTAATGTTAACATTCATGTGGATTGAAATCAATCAGTTTTATTTATTGTATACATCAAAATGGATTTAACCTAACCCACATTCCCATTAAGACGTTTATATGCTTAAATGATTCTCAAGTCAAAAAGAAAATAATTCTCTAAAGTTAAAAATATTGAAATTTTAGATATTTAACACACAATACTTTGTTTTAGTGTTATCTTTGAGATTCTTCACAGCCTCTTGTTTGTCACAGAAATAGTTATTTGTTTTGTTTTCCCAAGATTGTTTAAAGGTTAATTGATTAAACTCGGTGGATCTTCATATATACTAATATGTATTGCAGCTCTTTTGGTACACCAGAAGGCCAGAATGGAACGGCTTCAAAGAGAACTTGAGATTCAAAAGAAAAAGCTGGATAAACTAAAATCTGAGGTCAATGAGATGGAAAATAATCTAACTCGAAGGCGTCTGAAAAGATCAAATTCCATATCCCAAATACCTTCAGTAAGTTTTTCTTTCTGTAACTGTTGTAACTGCTATGCTTGAACATGAGAATAAGCAACCTGTCATCAGTATAAAAGCTTGACCTAGTTTTCTAGAAATGCTCTTAATTCATACTTGTTTTTCTGTCCTTACCTCCCCCTGCAAAACTTGACTCCTTCTTAACTAATAACACAAGAGTTCTATGTAGATCCTCACATGGAATTATTTTTCAGCTTGAAGAAATGCAGCAGTTGAGAAGTTGTAATAGACAGCTCCAGATTGACATTGACTGCTTAACCAAAGAAATTGATCTTTTTCAAGCCCGAGGTAAAGTTCAATGCATATTCAGCTGAAATTCTTTGTATTAATTTATCAGCTCTTCCTGTGGCTGAAAACAGACTTATCAATTGTAATCGTGTTTCAGATTTCATTTGGAGCCATATAGTGCTTACTTAGATTTTTATTTTCTCTCACTCTCCACTCCTCCCTCCAAAGTTGTATATTTGGTTGAGGAGTAGTTTGATACATCTAATATCCTTCAAATCCCCTTTAGTCATATGTTAAGGGAAGACAGTGATTAGTATGTCTGGCTATATTATCAAAAGTATTGCTGTTATGTATTAATATAATCTGTTACAATGTTTATTAAGATTGTAATATATACTCATATTCCTTTTTCCTGTTTACCTTTTTTCCTTCTACCTTTGAAGAATTATGCTTTTAAGGACATGATTAAAAGGTATCCCCACTCTAATGGCACTTTCTTAATTGATGAAGTAGAGAAGAAAATTAAAATATGACTTACAGTATTTTTAGGAAAATGATAGTTTATGATATTTGAACTATTATTGACCAGCAATAATTGCTTATTGTGGAGTAAAAAAAGATTGGGGCATTTGGCACAATACGTGAGTAAGTGAGTAAAAAGTGTTCCATAGACAACTAAAAAGAACATTTATAACTTAAACCTAATTCTAAAGTTTGGAAATAATAGAAATATATAAATTTTAGAAGCCAAAAAATAAGCCCTTAGTCACACTTCTGAGTATGTGCCAAAATCCATTAAACTGAAAGATGATTTGTTTTATTTTCTTTTAGTAAGTAAGCTGTTTGTCTTGAAACAGTCATAGAAAATGCCATAATTTAACTTTGGTGAGAAAAAATTAGTGCTAGTCTAGAAAATGTAATCTTTGAACTTGTTCCTTTTGTTTAAAATCTGAAGCATCATATTATATTAGTTCAGGTTTTTATACTTACTTGAGGCCAAGCTATTTAGTGGCTTAAGACCATGCTAAAATTATATTTTACATTGTCAAGTTATAAGTTATCTTAACTTGTCACATACAACAGGGATCTGTTCTAATTCTTTTACTGTCTTTCTAGCATTAATCTAACTTCTCAGTTTACAGCTTGGACTTCTGTTACGGGTATTATCAATATATTACACCTATTTCAGCTGTTTTTTGAAATCCTTTCATGTAATTAGAGATTAGAGGTGTGAAATAAAAGTATTTTTTCTATTTAACTGTAATTTTTTTTAAGAAAGAAAATGTTTGCTTTTTAAAATTTTTTTTAATTTTTTTGAGCTATAAACATTGATATACTTCTTTTTATGTATTTCAGGACCACATTTCAATCCCAGCGCTATTCATAACTTTTATGACAATATTGGATTTGTAGGCCCTGTGCCACCAAAACCCAAAGGTTAGTGTATCCAGTAAGTGTGAAAACTGTTGCATTTTGAAAAGCAAGATTTTAGAAAATTTTATTCTTAGCAGCCTTCCACTCTAGAAGTACTTCCAACTTTGGCATTCTTGGTTGGATTCATTAGGTAGATACTTATTTTCACTTAACATGCTGGGAATTGTGAGGGTTCAAAATGTAATGTACTTTTAACCCTTTAAAAGTAATATGCCTGTCCTTAGGATTCATTGTATATTCCCAGAATAGCAAATCTTGGCCAAAAAAAAAAATCACCAGGGTAAAAACTTGTATTCTTTGAAATTTGAGTTAAATGTTAACCTCAGGAAAGTTTATTTTTCATAAGTATTCTGTCCTATATAGTTTATGCATAGTTCTCTATCATCAAAATTCTCTGAATTTCAGATAAATGTTTTTTTTTAATTATTACCTACTATCATTTTTACGTCATTGATACAGTATGTACACACCAAACTAAGAACTGCTGAAACATTTATGTGGGTTTTTTACTCCAGGTGTTAAAAAATATGTAGAAATGGGAACAATCTTTGGTTTGTTACAAGAATTTTCATATTCTCATTCAGTATCCTGTTCTCTCCACTCCTTTGTTTTTATTCAGTTATAATTCAATTAGGCCTAGCTGTAGCTTCATATTTTGTATTATTTAAAAGTTTTTAAAGATAGTTAGCTGGAATGTAATGAAGTCTTACTACAGAGGAACAAAAGTGAAATTGGGCTTTTGACACAGCACATGAGTAAGGAAGTGTTCAGACGCTGGATGTTAATTGAAGGAAGGAATAAGGAAAGCAGTGGACAGCCTAGCTCCTTAAAATAAGCAAAATGGATATTTTAGACTCTGAATGAGTTGCCTTAATATAATCTTTTTATTCTCTTTGAAAAACTAAAAATTCTCGTATAAAAAGATCCTGTTTTATCTCCATGTAATTCAGTGCTTATGTGTTACGGGTAGGAGGGAGATGGGATATAGATGCATAAAGGTTTGTCTTGACAGTTGTTGAAGCAACATAAGGGCTGAGAGTTTATTTCACTGTTTTCCCTACTTTTGTGTGTGTTTGAAAGTTTCCATGATAAAAAATAAGGAAAAAAAAAAACTTAAAAAGCTTTTCACAAAAGATAAATGCTTGTATACTGGATATTTTTAGAGAAATAAAGAATTAGTCATTTTTGCCTTAAGGCTAAAATAGGGAGTTAACTAGTTTCACTTAGAGAGGTTTACTTAGTTCTTAAAATCAGTTCTGCTTTACAGCGTGGGTTTTTTAACAACTAGAAGTGTGGCCATCACAAGTCATGTCATACTGTGCTCCCGAAATAGCTTCCTCTTTTCTCTATTCTGGTAGTTACTTAGCTTCCAAATACCACTAATAATGAAGAGTCATAATTCTAAGGACCAGAAGATTTTGTGCAGTTGCAAGAAAGCCATTGGAGATTTTTTTCATTTTAAAAAAATTAGGTCCTCTATTTGATTACCTTAGATATTTAAATATTGAAGATAATCCTGGCACTTAGTAATAGAATGAAGAGTTAATACAGATTGAATGGCCCTCCTAAAAAACCTTTGTAGTTAACAAAAAGGACAGACAAGGTTTTACTGAAAATGTGCCAGATCGGAATGTTTTCTAACCTCAGTGAGACCAAAATCCTAAGTAGACTGGATTATCCCCAGATTAAAACAGTTGTTCTATAAAATGTTTCCTAAGTATGGAAGGTGGAATAATTGTAGATGGTAAAAAGTCAAACTTTTAAAAACTATTCATTTTAATGAGTTTTAGGTGGATACTAACTCGTATTGTCAGACCCTTGATTTTTAAAATATTTTTACCTAGATAAACCTTAAATAGATAGTTTCTTTAATATGTATTTATTTGTTTGGCTGTGCTCGGTCTTAGTTGTAGCATGTGGGATCTAGTTCCCTGACCAGGGAGTGATCCTGGGCACCCTGCACTGGGAGCTCAGAGTCTCAGCCACTGGACCACCAGCAAAGTTCCCTACATATTTGTTTTAAAGCTATTCAATTTAAATAAAATTACTATATAAATAATACTTTCATGGTGCTCATGCATGTGCCAAAAATCATGTTGATGCCTAAAAATTGTGACCATGCCTAAAGTGGGAATTTTGCAATAAAATGTTAACCTTGAGACCAAACAGTGAATAAAGTGCCACTAAACAGAGTACCGTCACTTAATTATTTTGAATTCGTTACAGAAACTTGACTTCCTATATTTTTATCCACTATGTATCATAGTTTCTTTTAAAATAGCATAAAAGATATCATTTATTTACCAGCTCAGTGGAATAGGTAGAATTTGCAAATTAATATACATTTTTAATATAATTTGTAAACTACAAATCATAAACCTTGACTGGAGAGATCCAGTAATGCATGCTCCTTTTACTTCAAACCTCCCCAAAATAATTTATAGGAATCCTATTTTTAAATTACAAAGATACCTCCCTCCCCCAAAAAAGTAGTTTTATAAATGTAATTTCATCTTTGACACAACCATGGAGGAATATATTTCTTATATTTAAGATACCTCTGTACATTCAAACATTTAGAACATTGACTTCATAAAACTGCAGTGACTATTTTATAAGAAAGAAAGAATAGATATAGAGAAAACATCATTATCTAAGATCACAGAGCAAAGAAATTAGGAGTTAATAGCAGAACCATGAATAGAACTCCATTCTCATAACTCTGGATCTGGTAGTCTTTCTAGTGTTCCATAATAAATACGTTTTCAAATAACATGAGAAATAAAGTCTGATAAAATTTTATACTGATTTGCTTCTCCAAGTCTGTTGTTGACATTTAGTTAAATAAGATTTTAGAAATTAGTATGTATTGCTCAATTTTAGATTTTTAGCAGATGGAGAACATTTAATAAACACTTCCATTCATGATAGAAATCAGAAATATAACTACTACATCAGTGAGAAATGAAACTCAAACTTGAATGAGACATAAATGCACTAGCAGTACTGCATTGTAGTTGGATACCTTTTTACATTCTTAGGTGACATTATGGCTATTAGTTGCCATATGAATTGATTTCCCTTTTCTCCTGCTATAAATTGGGGGAAGTGATGCTCTTTTCCCATTTGAGGAGATATTGAGGTGATTAAGTCATGTCCATGTTGCTATTCCCTGGCAGAGATGTGCCCGCCTGATAGATACAGGTTGTGAGGATCAAGCATGTGGATCAGTTTTGGCTAGATGCTTCATTTGATTAACAGGCTGTTTCCTGCTGTGTGGTGATAGTGTTTAACTGACTGAGCTATGAGGAAAGCCCAATAGTGTTTATAGTTACCAGTAATTTATGACTGTGATTTTGCTTCTAAAATCATTCTTTTGCTTCCTTACAGATCAAAGGTCCACCATCAAAACACCAAAGACTCAAGACACAGAAGATGACGAGGGGGCTCAGTGGAATTGTACTGCCTGTACTTTTTTGAACCATCCAGCCTTAATCCGTTGCGAACAGTGTGAGATGCCAAGGCATTTCTGAGCCAGGAGGCCCTATATCTTCTCTAAATCCACATCTGAAATTCAAGAAACCAGTCTGTCATCAGGGGAAAAGTTTCACTGCTACATAGGATTTTGTAAAATTGAAGGTGTGACAAGATGGTGTTGTGCTAATGTTAAATGTCAACCCACAGAGCTAATAATACCTCAGTCTAATGTCATGGGCAGTTGAAATTCATCACATGAAAGGTAATCTGCTGAAAGACTTGGTTGCCCACTGCCTAACCATGTACAGTGTTACCAGTAGCCCGTCATGGATAATTCTCAACATATTAATATACCTAGATGTTCCCAGTACTTTTTTCCCTCATGTCACTACTGAATTTTGACAGGAGGAAGGAATAGAACAATGGCTTTTTTTTTTTTTAAGCTTTCGGTGAAACACTACAAACATGAAGAAAAGCAACAAGGTTTAACTATTTAAAAACTGTTTGCTGCTGTATAGTGCCAATGGGAAGGGGAAGAACTTCACAAATCTGTGGTACTCTTGACCTTGTCTTTGTCTTCCCTGAAAACATCACTCTGTGAAGCCAGCATCTAGGGTCTAAAGATGAAAGGAGAGCAGCAGCATTGTCTGTACAAACATGGTGTGAAATACCCCAAAGCTTTTCCTACTGTACAGAGCTCTCAAGTCTGCTTTAAGTGATTTCTTTTCTTCCTTATTATTTTCTTATATTTCTATATGTATAGTGTAATAGTCTTTTGTTAACTAATTTTCTTTTTTCCTTTTAGTGATTAAGTACTATCATGTCCCTTTTTAAGCCTTACATGAGAGAAGCATTGCCTTCAAAATAAAAAAGCATTAATGAAATGAAACTATGCACAAAATAACTTTCCTCTACTTATTCTGTACTTTGCCCTCATGAGTGCCGATGTTCTGTGAAGACATACAGATGCTGCCCAGTGAATTGCAAAAAATATTTCAAGACTTATATGTCTATAGATCACATTATATACTGACTTTAGTGGTGGGTAACACAACATGGTGTTTTATCTTCCACAGGGAAGCTTAAAACAAAAGGTATTTTTAACCCACTGACAGCAACAAGGTTAAGTTTGCTTTATCTGCCTGTGTCCCACAGAACTTTCACAAGAGATTACTATTGGGAAAGTACAGTTTCAAAACCAGCAGCAGTACCTACAGCCCTTTTTTTGGAGAGAAATTTAAACGCTTTACTGTTGGGGCAGTCCGTTTCTAAACCTGACTTGGTGGCAGTATCGTGTATATTTATAAAACAAGGCTAGTCGTATTTAGGACAACTGAAGAAAAGCTGGAAAAAAGAAAAACAAGCAAACTTGAACACTGAAGCAACCTCAAGCATCTCTTTATTTTGATGATATATTTTTGTAAGGAAAATAAATATTCAGATGATCAGGAATGTATATAACGAAATGAAATCAAGGAAAAAATAACTATGCATTTAAAAAAACAATTATGAAATTATATATCAGTGCTTAGAATGGGGTTAACGGAAGTGCTGAAATGTAGCAAAAGATAGGAGATAATGTAGACTGGCACCCACTGTAAATGTTTGCCAATGAATATTTTTTAAATAAGCAAGATTATTACAGGTGATTCTATATGAATGTCAGAGCCTTAACTTCCAGGCTTTGCATCTTGTATATGAGAAGAACTATGACAATCCTAGTTAATTAGATGAGAAACCCAAAGCCCTTACATTTGATGCATTTTGTTTTAAAATAGGCCTTGTTTTTCAGCTTCATCTGCAGTTCTATGTGAAGATTGATAAATCAGTTTTTACTTGTTTTATTAATAAAACGTAATTTGGATATCTTGAGTTGATGGTTTTGTGATTTAGCTGGGTAAACTATCTTTGTAACAGATAAGTTATTTATAAAAATTAAAAAACTTATATTCTAACATGGATTTTGTGACTTGTTCTTAAAGTTTTGTGGGACAAGAGGTAAATTATGCCCCAGCAGAACATTTGATAGTTAATAGAAATCAGAGGAAACTCAACCTCTAGAGTCTCCTCCTGACATCATGGCATTCCGCAGCAGTTCTCGGATTATTCGTATCAATTTCCCCAGGCTTCTTTTTAACTAATGAATGTTTCAACTAAGCCAGAGAAATGAATATTCCTCTTTTCAAAGTTTATTATAGCTTTCTTCTTTCACTTCTCTTGGAGTTTTGTTTTTTAAGTTTACCCCATTGTTGCAATGTGATTTCTCGGGGCATTTAGCCTGAGTAAGTCTCTTAGTTCATAGTTGCTCTCTCACACTATGTGTTTTTGCTGAAGATGGCAGTACTTCTCTGGAAGAGAACCTCTAAGAGTTTTCAAAAACTTATGACTCAGTTTTTTTCTGCGTTTGAAAAAGAGCCAAGTAGTGCTTGCTGATCTCATTATGACATAACTTCAAGCCCTGCCATGGCTTCCCTGGCGGCTCAGACGGTAAAGAACCTGCCTGCAATGCCGGAGGCCCAGGTTCGATCCCGGGGTCAGGGAGATCCCCTGGAGAAGGGAATGGCAACCCACTCCGGTGTTCTTGCCTGGAGAACCCCATGGACAGAGGAGCCTGGCGGGCTACAGTCCATGGGGGTCTCAAAAGAGTTGCACAGGACTGGGCAACTATGTCTGCCGTGACTGGTCTTTTAAACCTAGTAGGACATGTATATTCTTTGCCAGGGAACATGAGGTCTAGAGACCACCTTCAAGAATTATTGCCGTAAAATAGAATTACAGGTCCTATGAGCCTCATGGAAAAATGAACTTCACTTCTCATTGCTGATCATATGTGGGTGCTGACATTATTTATTTTTAAAAGGGAGGTGGGCAGTTAGCGGCTCATGTAAACTGGCCCTCTCAGGAAAGCTTTTATTTTTAACAAAATATTGGCCAGTATCTACTATCATAGCTAGTACACTATACAGAGACGATGCACATTGTATTGAGAATTTTTTTAGAAAATATTACAAAAATTTATTTTTATAATTTTTTTAAATGACCAAGAAGGATCAAGCTACAGCATAATGTTAATTGACTTTATACTGGAGAACTGAAATTGTGCATAAAATCATATCTATGATAGTCCAAAACTATATTAGCTCTTAGCTTTAAATTTGTAATTTAATCAAAGCATGTACAAATAGCAGAGTTAACTGACATTTCATCAGTTTCCTGTGTCCCAGTTTAATGTTGATAGGCAATTATAGTGAACAATGATAGTTTAAGAAATAAATGGTAAAAGATATAATAACCTGTGAGTGAAGATGTTCATGCTGCTTTAGGAAATAATAAGTCTGCAGTGGCACCAAAGGCCATTCCAGATTTAATATATGCTTGCTAGGTATTAGTATAGTTTTACACATAATATTACAAAATACTTATATTTCTCCATGACAAGTGAGCATGTTTTTTTATGGCTCTAGTTTTTTTTTTTTTTTTGCTCTAGTTTTTAGAAGCTATAATTATATCCATTTTACTTGAAGATGAAATGATTCAGGGTTGTGATTTCATTTTTATTTCCATCTGAAAATATAACTAGGCAAATGAGAGAAAAGACTTCCTCTAAAGAAAGCACAATTTTTGTAGCTTTATATTTGTTAAATTGGATTTCCCCCCTTAATATGTACTAGGCTGTTCAGTGTTTTTTGTTATTCTTGTCTTTTTTTTTTTTCCCCAGGGAGTATAGTTAATCATTAAACATGCTTGGTTATGCATTGTCTTTGCAACTGTTAAGTTTTTTCTATGTTACAGATTCAAAACTAGAGTTGCTTTGTTAACAGTCTAATAGTCCATTTATTTACTTAGTTATTTAAGAAGGTTCCGGAAGCAGTTGCTTTATTACTGCCACCTTGTTCCACAGCTAGACCCCCTCAAGTCTCAAAGAGTTGGGACAGCCGTGATCCAATTGGGCATCTCCCTGGGTTTACTCTGTGATCCTGGGATAGTCACTTGCTTTTCACTACTTACCTTGTTAAAGGAAGATGATATTAATATTAAACGCTCCTCACAGGGGTGTTGAGGGGCTTAATGTGAATCCATCAGAGCCAACCTCTTCTCTCGCTAGGAACCAGATTATCCTAAAGCAATGGGTTATGTTTCTGTATGAATGGGTTTTGAAACATTTTTCTCAACAGTATTAACAAACAGAATGGTACCTTGACTATTTCTTTCTTTGAGTTGGCCTCAGAACATTTCAGTCTTTCAGAGTTTGCTATTTGAGTCACTGTGATTGAATTCTGTCCCTCTTTTGATGTCAAAAGATTTATTGCTTTGCAAAGGTTTCAAGGCTGACCTGAAGATCAAGTCTGTTTATACATGTCCAGCTCTCTAAAGAATGTACTTTTTATGATGGAGAATAACAAATTATTTCTCCAGGAAAATAAATACTTTCTTCAAAGGACTTAGTCCAGTGTTTGCACATCTGCATATTTGTTTTAACGCTAAAATTGACCCAAAGTCCACTTCATTCTAGCTACTCTTTACAGATGCCCTTCTTTACCCCCTTTCCCCCACCCCTTTTCTGAGGGCAGGACTACATCCTTCCTTTGATCCCAGCTGCACTCAGCACTCCATACCTACAGGTTCTACATCTTCAGATTTAAGCAACTGTAGATCAAAAATACTCAGGAAAAAAGTTTCAGAAATCAGAACTTGAATTTATTGTGCATCAGCAACTATTTACATTGTATGAGGTATTGTAAGAATCAGAGATGACTTCAGACATACTAAGTACTCTTCCTTTTTATATAAGGGGCCTGAACATCCACAGATTTTGGTATGGGGTCAGGAGGATACCAAGGGACGACTTAAATAATAGAATCATGACAACTTACTGATCCACATTTCAAAAATGTTTATTGATCTTCATAGCACACTGAATAAAGACTGCAGTATCTTCACTGGGGAAATGTTTTCCAGAAATTTTAAAAAGGAAAAAAAAAAAAACCACTCCCACCTGAGAGACCAACTAGTTCCTAGTAGGCTCACGCCTTTCACACTGATCTGAGTGGTTCCGCATCCAGCTTCCTCTTACCTTGCACACTGCAGCTAGATTAAAGAGAGAACGTCCTATCCACGTTCTCTTCAGAAATGTCAACTGTTTCCCCATTGCTAACTGGGCTGACTTGAAAGATTCTGTAGTCTTAGGACGGTTTTACTTTCCAATAGAATACACTTTACAACTCAGCTGGCCTAACCACTTACTGTAACAGATCTTGCACGTTCCCCGCCATCCCCCCACCCCACCCGCCCCCCGGCCCACCGGCCACCATGTACTTTTGTCCATCCCATTTCCCCAGTCTCTACTTAGGTTTAACCCTTCAAGCATCAGGTCAAGGATCAAGGCTAGGAGAACTTTGCTAACTACACCTTCTCGTAACACTTGCTGTATTTTCTGCCCGCTTGGCGTTCATTGCTGCTTTGACGTCTCTATTTACATACTGACAGTAGGTATTGTGACATACCCTCTTTGTGTCCTCACAGTCAAAGACCCTATGCATAAGAAGTCAGTAATTGATGTCATGATGCTTGAGGACCAAGTTAATTTCTAACATTTAGTCCCAAGTTAATCAGCAGGTACAGCCACTTTAAACTTGATGTATATATTCTCATAAGAGCAATATCATAAGTGATAGGTTCCCAGACCAAACCACTGACTGACCGGAATGGTTTACATCTGAAAACAGGGCACAGTGCTATTGGCATAGATAAATCAACAACGAAGTGAGAACGTTTCACCTCTCAACATGCATTTCTGGAAGAAGATGAGGAAGGCAAGACCCCTGGATATTCTAGAACATTCAGAAATTTGGCATTTGAAATTGAGTCTCCTGATTCTATTACCTCTGATTTCACTTTAGAGCTTTAATTTTATCTTTCCTTAGATCAAGATGTTTGCATGACTTAAACATACAAGGATCATTTTTTTTTTGAACTAACAATTGAGGCAGAGAGGAAAATGGGAGAATATTTTTCTGGGAAAATTGGTCTCGAAAAGACGAAAGTTGAATGTGAAATGTGTGATAACTCTCCTCCCCTTTGCCAAGAGAGGGATGGAAAAGCAGACTTTTGACCAAAGGAACAATAGCAGAGAGCAGGGACTAGGTGTGTATTTGTGACTAGGGCGTGTATAACCAAGACATTGCCTGTGTGATGGATGCCATGAAATGTGTACATTTTATGACATGAATCAACTTGAAGTCAAAATTACTACCTTTTTGAGTTTTTGTTTGTTTTCTGATTTTTTTTATTTTTTTTATTGAAGGATAATTGCTTTACAGAATTGTGTTGTTTTCTGTCAAACCTCAACATGACTCAGCCATAGGTATACATATATCCCCTCCCTTTTGAACCTTTCTCCCATTTCCCACCCCATCCCACCCCTCTAGATTGACACAGAGACCCTGTTTGAGTTTCCTGAGCCAGACAGCAAATTCCCGTTGGCTATCTATTTTGCATATGGTAATGTAAGTTTCCATGTTATTCTGCATACATCTCACCCTCTCCTCCCTTCTCCCCATGTCCATAAGTCTATTCTCTATGTCAGTTTCTCCTTTGCTGCCCTGTAAAATTCATCAGTACCATTTTTCTAGATTCTGTATATATGCATTAGAATACGATATTTCTCTTTCTGACTTACTTCACTCTGTATAATAGGTTCTAGGTTCATCCACCTCATTAGAACGGACTCAAATGTGTTCCTTTTTATGGCTGAGTTCCATTGTGTATATGTACCACAACTTCTTTATCCATTCATCTGTCGATGGACATCTAGGTTGCTTCCATGTTCTAGCTATTGTAAATAGTGCTGCAATGAACAATGGGATACATATGTCTTTTTCAATTTTGGTTTCCTCAGGGTATATGCCTAGGAGTGGGATTGCTGGGTCATATGGTGGTTTCACTCCTAGTTTTTTAAGGAATCACCATACTGTCTTCCATAGTGGCTGTATCAGTTTACATTCCCACCAAGAGTGCAAGAGCTTCCTTTTTCTCCACACCCTCTCCAGCTTTTATTGTTTGTAGACTTTTTGATGATGGCCATTCTGACCAGTGTGAGGTGATAGCTCATTGTAGTTTTGATTTGCATTTCTCTAATAATGATGAATGTTGAGCATCTTTTCATGTGTTTGTTAGCCATCTGTATGTCTTCTTTGGAGAAATGTCTGTTTAGGTCTTTTCCCCACTTTTTGATTGGGTTGTTTGTTTTTCTGGTATTGAGTTGTATGAGCTAGTTGTATATTTTGGAAAAGAATCCTTTGTCAGTTGTTTCATTTGCTATTATTTTCTCCCATTCTGAGGGTTGTCTTTTTACCTTGCTTATAGTTTCCTTTGCTGTGCAAAAGATTTTAAGTTTAATCAGGTCCCACTTGTTTACTTCTGTTTTTTGGTTTTTTTTTTTTTTCTGTTACTCTAGGAGGTGGGTCATAGAGCATCTTGCTTTGATGTATGTCCTCGAGTGTTCTGCCTATGTTTCCCTCTAAGAGATTTATAGTTTCTGGTCTTATATTTAGGTCTTTAATCCATTTTGAGTTTATCTTTGTGTATGGTGTTAGGAAGTGTTCTAATTTCATTCTTTTACATGTAGCTGTCCAGTTTTCCCAGCACCATTTATTGAAGAGACTGTCTTCGCCCCATTGTATATTCTTGCCTCCTTTGTCAAAAATAAGGTACCTATAGGTGCCTGGGTTTCTTTCTGGGCTTTCTGTCTTGTTCCATTGGTCTATGTTTCTGTTTTTGTGCCAGTACCATCCTGTCTCAGTGACTTTTTGTAGCACAGTCTGAAGTCAGGAAGGTTGATCCCGCCAGTTCTATTCTTCTTTCTTAAGACGGCTTTGACTATTCGGGGATCTTTTATGTTTCCATGTGAACTGTGAAATGTTTTGTTCTAGTTCTGTGAAAAATGCCATTGGTAATTTGATAGGGATCGCACTGACTTTTTGAGTTTTAATAGAATTATTCCACAGGCTGTTTCACTGAAGTGCCAGATTCAATATCCCAAAGCATAGTTATATTACTACTGAATGGCAGAAACATACAGCAAAGTTTTTTAAACTTGTCACCTGTATTTCTTCATTAACCACAATTTTATTCTCTTCTACTGTTCATAACCATTAACATGCCGTAGTTAAAAGCACTGATTTCATATTACTGAAATAAATGGCCCCCACATTCTAAGACAAGTGAAATAATAAGCAGGACTTGAGCCACAGTTGTAATATATAGTGGAACTATATGTAACTTTTTCTGTATTTTCCAGGTCTCCTATAAATGTGTTATCATACTTTCATAATTTGAAAAATAAAAGAAGAGAAAATTTTTTAAAAGAATAGGCAGGACTCACTGAAAACCTTTAGCCAATAGTCATTTTTCCCCTCTGAGTATGTGTACTCTGGCACCTATGTTTGCTACAGGGCAGAAATCTTGAGACCCTCAGCATTGTATAAACCTTTCATTTTTCATGGCATTTTTACGTAATCATGAGTCCACAAGTAAAAAGATTTTATTACTATACCGAGTCATTGGTTCTATTTTCTCAGATTTCTACAAAAAATAAGGGGAAAAATACCCTTCCATTCTCAAAAAATGCAATTTAGTAACACCAGCTTTCTCCTATAAACAGAGGAGTGAACTTCAGTTATTCCTCCTACAATCTGTTTTCATTTCCTAAGGTCCCAGGTTGCTCTACTGTGCTTTAAAAATTATAATTGGACATAGAACCTTTGGCATCTTCATTCATTCAGAAAATGGGCTTAATATGTCTTTCTTGGTGCTTGCATGTCCCATGTGTTGCCTGCATGCTGGGGGCATGTTGGAGTTCTCCTCCCACCACGTTCGTAACACAGCTCTCTCTGCCTGTGCTGTCCAGGACTGTTTCATGGACCTAGTTGACCTCAGAATTGTGCTATCCAGTTACACACTCTGGTTTTTGGTTTCACTGAGAAGGGCAGAAGGGGCCCTCTGGAGTGACGGATGTGCTTACACCTTGACTGTCAAAAAATCACATCAGTTTAGTCGCTCAGTCGTGTCTGACTCTTTGCGACCCCATGGACTGCAGCACGCCAGGCTTCCCTGTCTATCACCAACTCCCGGAGCTTGCTCAAACTCATGTCCATCGAGTCAGTGATGCCATCCAACCATCTCATCCTCTGTCGTCCCCTTCTCCTCCTGCCTTCAGTCTTTTCTAGTATCAGGTCAGGGTCTTTTCCAATGAGTCAGTTCAAATGGATCCACTTGTCAAAGCTCATTTAAAAATTGGGAACTTTCTATATAAAAATCACACAATTTATGTGAGTGCACTTTACTGTGTTAAAACAATACATATTAAATTAAAATAATGAATGTGTCTTAAAAGAAACTTTAGGGGAGGAAACCTCTAATACATTTTAGTACTTTGAGGTGAGAAGTAATGAACAAACACTCGTGAGAAAGACAAATAAGGGGAAAAGCAGAAACACAAAAGTACCAACCAGGTGCCCTCTTGTAACGATCAGGAATAATCGTTACACATCTGAAGCTAAGGTACCTTCTCACATCTGAAGCTAAGGACTCACAGACATCATCCTATGTGAGAATTTCCATTATCCATACTGTCACTAACTTGTGTTTTATTTACAGGTTCATAGGAGTGTATATACCAGTTTCTCTGAAAGCTGTCACTGTCTATCAGGTGACCAAGATACCTGGTTGGTGTTCTTCTCAATCCGCTGACACCGTTGAATTAATGCTAAGAAAGATGAGGACAATCTGTGCCGAGGAGCGTCGTGTCCTCATTCACCCTAGGGAGCTCAGCAAGAGATCAGCGCCTATGAACACACTGTGGAAGCAGCTGGTGAACTGTACCCCCAAGATCAGCGCTGTCCTAGGACCTTGGTTCCTCTGGTCCCTCCTAAGGGTCGTTCTTTGTGAGGGAGGCAAGAGCTGACCTGTCCTGGTGGTGCTCAGCCCCATCATGCCAGCATCCAGTGTCCCACAAAGGGACACAGCATCAGGGCAGGCGTCCCCAGGGCACAGCCTCTGGCAGCTCAAATTCTGCAGAACAAACAGACGTCCTCCCAGGGTGACTGCCTTTTCATTAAGTTATTTAATTCTAGTAATTTTCTTGTATATAAAATTAATACCTCTGGTAACACTTGCTATGTAACATTTTATGCTTACACATCCTCAACAACCATCAGATGCTTCTACTGAGTTAAACCTTGCTTTATAAATTTCTTTTTTATTCATTCAAAACATGCAGTCCTACATACCTAGGCTTCTTCTGGTTCTAGGGACACAGGCAGGCCGTTGAGGTCTCCCCGGAGCCCACCTGGCCCCCGGGACCTCTCGCCTTCCTGCACTGCCTGTCACGTGCCTGCTTTGAGAGTGGTCTTGTCATATCTTAGCTTCATGTTCTCGCCTTAGTAGCCTGTGCTCAAATTCAAGAGAATACGGTTCTAGTAGTTGTTTGGGTGGTTTTGTTTTGGCTGCACCATGGGTCATGCGGGATCTTAGTTCCCCAAGCAGGGATCGTACCCGGGCCCCCTGCATCGGAAGCACAGAGTCTTAACCACTGGACCACCAGGGAAGTCCCAAAAATACACTTCTAAATGTCAGCAGCCGTTTCCTTTACTGAAGAACTGTGAACTGGCTTTTCTGGCTTCTGCTTCTGTGAAACAGTGGAGAACCTCACCAGGCAAGACCTGCTGCAGAGTGCTCCAAAAGCCAGCTGTCAGTCTCTTCAGAGCGGGTTTCGGTTGTGAGATTGAGGCGGGTGGAGAGGGGAACGGACAAAGGAACCGCTCTGGGGTCCCTGCTCCTGAAAGGCTGGAGAGGGTGGCTCTGATCCTATACTCCTTGCCTCTTGATTTACTCAGAAGCTGCTGACACTAAGTTGGATGGATTCCTAAATCTGACACAGTGTTGCTTCTTTCTTGCTGTCTTTCAATGTTCTCTTTAATAAGGACGGAAGAGTTGAGAGTATCTTAGAAGGATGCCTCCCCCCTTGACCGCCAAGCTGTGATGTGAGGGACTCAGCACACATGTGGCTTCTCCCCTGGGCCCCCCTTTCTTGCTTTCTAAGCACATCATGAGAACATCCGCCCAGCCCCGGGCGGCACGGCTCCTGACTGCTGAATAAACAGAATGGAAGTCGAGCAGCAGAAAATCACGAATGCACACAGAGGCATAATTACAAGGGAAAGTTTTTGACTTGAGCACATTGCTCACCTGGAAAAAAAAACTTTAGAGAGAGGAGTTGAAGCTGTTTTCAGTTTGCCCTTCAGAAATAGTTTCTGACAGGGCTGATATTTCCAGAGTTCAAAAGCAACTCTTCGCGCAGAGGATTAAAGTTGGGATTAATTCCACCAGACGGCACGGACATGGTCCAGCAGGCTTCAAAAGCACCTAGGATGCTGATCACAGAAAGGGACGTGGAGTGGAGGAAGCAGCAGCTCCACAGAGGGGTCTGGGCTCCCCCACACCTCAGAAGGCGCTGCCTGAAAGTCCCCGTAAAGACATCACCTCCAGTGCCTGAGAACAAAGTCCCCCCGCCCCCAGCAGTGGGCCTCTGCCGACCACCTACACTGGCTGGGCTAAGGCATTTAAACTTGTGTGAGTCCCATCCCTAAGCCCTCTTCACAAAGCACTAACGGAAAAAAAGAAAAAGAAAAAAACCCACAACTGCACGCCACGTGAGCACACACACTGAGTTCACCGGCTCTTCAGGAGGATGAGCAACAGAGCCAGGGAAACAGAGGAGCCCCGAAGAGGGATGTGTATTCCGGTGGCCCCCTTACCCCAGGCTTCAAGCTACTCCCAGCCCACGCCAATTCCTTCAGTGATCTGTAGCAAATAAGAAAAAATGAGAACGATACCCTGCATTTCCATAGCTGATTTTTTTTTTTAAGGCTGCCTTTTCTTCTAAACATTTTTAAACTTCTCTGTAGACCCTGAACCCCTTGAGACATGACCCATCAGTGAAGGTTTTAAATCCGAAGGGCCTCTGTTAGTTCCCAGCCCCCAGGAAACAGACACGGTGAGGAGATTAGAGAGGCAAGATGGGGGTGGGGGGAGCCTGTAGAGCTCAAGGTGGGCCTGAGCCCCAGGGTTGCAGGAGGAAGAGGCGAAGGACTAGGCGGACAGTCTGGGACCCCAGCACACATCTAAGGCAGTTCCTTCCAGCCGGGGTGATGCAGAGTCATCAACTCTAGCGACCTATCCGAGGAAAGCAGAGGAGCCCATGTCTGCATGGATGGGGTCTCATCCGGTACTCCTGGGTTCCATCGGTGGCTGGAAGCCTCAGCAGAGATGCCGCGATGGATCCGCAGGGGGCAGCAGCTGGGGCCTTGTGGTAGCGGGATGTCTGGATGGTCCGTGTTCGTGGCTGCGCGGTCCAGCCACATGCTTCATGGATCTACGTCATCTCTCTTCCCATGGGTCTAGGGAACAATGCCTCCACGGGTCTATGGGCCTCTTCCTGTGGAGGGAGTGAGGTGGTCCGACTCCAGCTCCCATCACTGCAGCTGGTCTTGGGGCCAAAACCCATACTCACTGCCTCCCTCATCCTCTGCCCATTCCAGTCTCCCCTCACCCTCCACTGGTCTTTGGGGCGTCCCGGATGTACCCAAACCTCGTTCCCTGAGGATCCTGAGTCTGGCCAACCACCACCTGCACGGCCCAGGGCAGCACTGCCTACTAAGAGCCTCGGGGAGGCAGGTAGCCAGAGGCCAAGCCCATCACCTAGGCTCCTTACATATGCCTCCTTGTCCCCATTTTTTAAGAAGCAGCCCGGCCTCCTCCAGCCGACCATGACCATGACCTTCACACACTGGTTGCCGGACACAAGTATTGCAGGTGCCACCACGGTACTTGTGGTTCAGTGGGCCTGGCCGTGCACTCTGGCAAGAAAGCTCCCGATTTCTGACCCTGCAGAGCCCAAAGTTGGGGAAGGAGAAGCACACAACCCCCAGGGTCATTAGTGGTCTTGGGAAGAGCAGTCACTTGTTCTCCACCCCCCGTTTCCCAGCCCTGTGTACATCTGATCCTGCTGGGGCTTGATTCTGGGTGGACCATCCCCATCCCAAAATGAACTGATGGTGGTTCATTCAACCCCATGACTTGAGGGGTCTGGTGGAGCCCATGATGGACAGTTCTGCATGGTCACTTGCCTCCCCATCATCAAGGCCCAGTAACACATATGTGTGCTAAGTCGATTCAGTCGTGTCCAACTCTTTGTGACCCTGTGGGCTGCAGCCCACCAGGCTCCACTGTCCATGGGATTCTCCAGGCAAGGGTACTGGAGTGGGTTGCTGTACCTTTCTCCAGGGGATCTTCCCGACCCAGGGATGGAAATGGATACTAACGAACCCTCTGTGCCACCTTTTTCCCACCAAACCCGGGCAGCTGCAGAAAGTACATGTGAACCTCCTGGTGATGCTGACTCCCTTTCCCCCATGCATTCCTGATGGCCCCTCCTGGAGTATTTCCCCCATGAGTCTTCAGCCTCACCTAGGACCATTTCCCTCCTTTCCAGCATGGCCATCCCCCTCCATCTCCATTCCTTCCTTCACCATCTGTTAGGGCAACTCAGACCTGCTCACCTCACTCAGTGCTGGCTGCCACGCTTCAGCTTCAGACAGCCACCTCAGCAGGAGTTTTCCCCACCTCTGGAGGCCTTACCAGGGTGTTAAACCCCATTTCCAATAAAGCGCCCCAAATTGATGAATTCTTGCTTATCCAATCTTATATTCCATCCCCCTTTGATCAAGGCCCTCAAAATCCAATTCCAGAGATGCCCGTGGCTCCTGTCTGTAATGCTTTCTGGTTCTCCCAGCTCCTTGGGAATATAATCATGTTCCTCCTTGATCAGATTCAGTCTGTGTGCTGGAATCGAACTGGCAGTCAGGAGAGGAGATAAGGGCGACTCCGAGGGGCGCTCCTGCGGCACAGGGCAGGGCCACCTCTTCCTGGCAAGCGGCCACTTCCGCCAGCTCCGAGGCTCGGGGATCTGCAGAGCCAACACCCTCAGAGGCGTCGGTCCAGATGTCCCCGTCACATGCTCACGGGTCATGTGTCCCATCCAGGGCAATGCCCTTAGCAACCTGATAGACCTGCCTTTGCTGAGGCATTCTGTGTCTATCAGGTCCTCAATCTACTCTTCAGCTGTATCAGTTTTTCCACTGCAGAAGATAAAGGCTTTTAGCAAGGGGCCTCCCACCCAGCCTTTAATTGCTCATTAAGGGCCTATTAACAACAATAGTAATAGTAATATTTATTATCCTTCTGCAGGGCCTCAAGGCAACTTTGCTTAGTCACTCAGTCGTGTCTGATTCTTTGCAACCCCATGGACTGTAGCCCGCCAGGCTCCTTTGTTCATGGGATTTCCACGATATGTTGGAATGGATTGCCATTTCCTTCTCCAGGAACTAGATAATAGGCCTCAGCATACCTGTTTCTTAGCTTGCACCTAGTAAACTAGAGATAAAAGCTTTATGCCAAAGATATTTATATTGATAGCAAAAGACAAATAAATAATGTGCAATAAAGAAAATTATACTGTCTCTAACAGATCAAAGCATGTAATAAGATGAGAAATTGCTCATTATAATATTATAGGAAAGAATATGATTTTTAGTTGTATCTGGAGAATGATCTCAACTATACATCTGCAAACCAACAATAGCAACAAAAACTTTTGAGAGCATATCAGAAGGAAATACACCAAAATGTTATGTAGTTGATTTGATTTTTTTCCTTGTCATTTTTCTGTGTCTCCTTATTGTCTATAGTGAGTATGTATCTCCTTAACAGTGGGATAATATATGTGCACAGTATTTTCCCAAGAACACTTGGCGTTAAGGCATTGCGCTCAGGATATGGATATCTGCCATGTCCGTCTGGTGACGTGTGGTGGGTGGGGACCATTCCCCTGCTTGTGAGAAGCAGCAGGAAGCAGAAAAGCGTGGGGTGGAGGCAGCTCTGGCCGTCATGTGACTTTTCACTGCATCATGATTTGGGTTCAGCTGCCTTTTTATATTTCCCCACGGAAAGCCCAACTCCTTGGAAAAGATCCTGATGCTGGGAAAGATTGAGAGCAGGAGGAGAAGGGAGTGACAGAGGATGAGATGGTTGGATGGCATCACCGACTCAATGGACATGAATTTGAGCAAGCTCCAGGAGATAGCGAAGGACAGGGAAGCCTGGTGTGTTGCAATCCGTGGGGTCGCAAAGAGTCAGACACAACTGAGTGACTGGACAATGACAGGGGAAGCAATGGTCTCGCGTAGTCTTTATCACATTTCCCGAAGAGCCCATTCAAGGGAGGAGAACACGAGATGAACCCCGAGGAGCGTCACAAGCTGGCCAGCATCAGGCTCACAACTGGACTTTGTGCAGGACAGCAGCTGTGAGCCACGTGTGGCCACTTAAATTTAGAATTAAGTTAGCAAACAAAACAAAATTTAAAGTTCACTTCCTCAGCCGCACTAGCCACATTTCAAACACTCGGTAGCCACACATGGGTAGTAACTACTCTCTTAAACAAAGCAGAACATTTCCATCATTACGGAAACTTCCACACTGCTCCACAGTTAACAGAGAAAATTAACCAGCTTCTCCCATTTGCAGAGATGACTCAACATTAATATTATAAAAGAAACTCATATGGGAATTCCCTGGCTGCCAGGTTAGGATTTGGTGACTTTCTAACTTGGTGAACCAGGGGACACTGGTTCAATCCCTGGTCAGGGAATTAACTTCCCACCAGCCGTGTGGTGTGGCCAAATAAATAAAGAAAAGAAATGCACATGAACCGATTAAAGGGGAAAATTGAATCTTCTCAATAGATGTCAACAAAGCATTCAGGGAATTTAAGATTTACTTATACAAAAATAAATACACCAAAAATAGACAATGGGGAAAAAAAAGAATAGACTATGGGGAAATGGAAAGAAAAAAAGAATCCATTTATAGTAACAACAAAGACTACAAGGTGTTCAGGAATAATTTCAATAGTGGATGCATCCATACCTTTGTAGAGAAAATTGCAAATTATTACTAAAGGAAATAAAAGACAACCTAAGTAAATCTAAATATATGCCATGTTCCTAGATGGAAAGATTCCGTTCTCCATGAACTATTCTACATGTCTATCAATTCAAAGCAATTCTATTAAAATTTCCACTAAGGTTTTCTGTGGGACTTGACAAGCTGATCTCAACATTTATCCAGAACTATTAAGAAGAAAGCTGAGGACCGAAGAACTGATGCTTTTGAACTGTGGTGTTGGAGAAGACTCTTGAGAGTCCCTTGGACTGCAAGGAGATCCAACCAGTCCATCGTAACGAAGATCAGTTCTAGGTGTTCATTGGAAGGACTGATGTTGAAGCTGAAACTCCAATACTTTGGCCACCTCATTCGTAGTGTTAACTCACTGGAAAAGACCCTAATGCTGGGAAGGATTGGGGGCAGGAGGAGAAGGGGACAACAGAGGATGAGATGGCTGGATGGCATCACTGACTCGATGCACATGGGTTTGGGTGGACTCCAGGAGTTGGTGATGGACAGGGAGGCCCGGCATGCTGCGGTTCATGCGGTCGCAAAAAGTCAGACACAACTGAGCAACTGAACTGAACTGATTAAGAACCAAAGATAGTGAAGACTCTCCTGAAGAAAAAGGAGAAAAGAGGCTTGCCCTAGCACCATTCATTCATCCAATAAATCCTATTGAACACTTACTATATACTAGAGCTTTAGATGCTGGGAATATAGAAGTTAGTACAACGGTCATCGATCTGTGCCCTTGTAGAGCTTGGTAACACTCCAAATATCAAGACTTGCTGTCAAGCTGTAATAATGGAGATGCTATGTATAGGCACAGGCCCAGAGGAACAGACTAGAGAGGCCCAGAAACAGCAACTTGACATGGGATGTGATTTGAAAGAGGAAAAGGAGTCTATACGGAGGAAAAAAATTCCTCGTCACATGCAAGAACCAAGTACAGGTGAACTAAAGACCTAAAGTGAAAAAAAAAAAAAAATCTAAAGTGAAATGTAAACTTTTAAACTTTTAGAAGAAAATATAGAAAGATTATTTTGGTGATCTCGGGGTAGGAAAATATTTCTTACAAGACGCAAAACTCACACACCCTTACCAAATTGTTGATAAATTTGACTACACAATCATGTATAACTTTTGGAACTTCACTGGTGGTCCAGTGGTAAAGAATCTGATTTTTCCAATTCAGGGGACAAAAGCACAATCCCTGGTTGGGGAACTAATATCCCACAGGCGGTGGGGCAGCTAAGCCCAGGCATTGCAACTGGAAAAGCCCACGTGCCACAATGAAGAGCCAGCACAGTCCCCCCCCCAAAAATTTACAACTTCTTTCAACAAAAATCCCTAGAGTTGAAGTAAGCCACAGATTTGGAGAAGATATTTCCAAAGCATGTAATGGAAAAAAAATAATTATTATACACACACACACGCATATATATAAGGGACTGCTACACATCAGTAGGAAAGGACAGTACATTAGAAGATGAGCAAAGAATATGAATAAGCAATTTATAGAAGAGGAAACTCAAAAAGTCAGTAAGCACCAAAAGAGAGAAATTAGGAAAATGCAAATTAAAACAACAAAATGATTACACAAATCAGATTGGCAAAGAAAAGAACAAAATTAAAGAACATAGACAAAGAAGAAGGGTACACACCACTGGTAAGAGTGTAAATTGATTCAATCACACAAGGAAAATAAGGCAAAATTTGAGAATTGAAATGCACATGCTCCTGGCCTTTGCAATGCCACCCTTCATGGGAGAAACTCTTTGCCCATGAGCACAGAGAGACCCATGTAAGGATGATCACTGCACAGAAAATATAATAGCAGTTGCCTGGTTGTCCTGAGTCTGGGGATTTATGGTAAACAGGCATGGAGCCTTACTGGAATGATAGCAAAATATCTGAAACCTGAATTATAGTAATAGTGGCACAACCTGGTAAATTTGCTAACAGTCCTTAAATTTGTACACTTAAAGTCAGTAAACTATTTGGTATGCAAGTTATACCTAAGTAAAGTTGTTTGAAAATTGTCATCGTAACATTTGCTGCAATGAATAAAAAATTGAAATCAGCCAATAATTTTATAAATTGATTGTTGTAGAGATGTAATTGAATACAATAAAGTGGTTCAAATAAATAAACCAGAGCTACGCATATCAACATGAGCAAACCTCCGAAATGAAAAATAATGACTGAGGTTGTAAAAGCAACTTGCAAAACAATACTCATAGTGTGGATGGTAACATTTACCTAAAAATTGAAAACACACAGAATATTATATAATGTTTATGAGTACATATAAATACAGTGGTGGCGCAGAAATACACAGGAATGATAAACACCAAATTTAAGATAGTATTACCAGAGAAATGCGTCTTCAGGGTTTTGTTTCTTTAAAACAAACACTGAAAAAAACATGGCAAGATATTACAGCCCAACTCAAATGTTTCTCATAATAGTCTCTTCAGTTTTCTGTGTATTCAAACTAGTTTACAATGAATTTAAAACTACAACATAAAATAAAATTTATTTTCCTTTTCAGTAGTTCGTGATACCCACAGCTCTTACATCTTCCATTAACAAAGAATGTAACTGCCAGAGTGCAAGACAAAGAGTTTTACCTATATTCTATAAACTTTATGCACGGTTTACTGATTTCTGGCCTCAGGCTGGCCACTGCTGAATAGTTGAAGCTGGAGCGCGGTCATTCGCCTGGAGTCCCGGTCAATACCAGTTGTGTGCAACAGTGACACCTAATGGCCAGACAAGGTACTTCCCTGTGCTCTTGGGTCTTGAAGGGCTGGGTGGTGGTGGTTGTTTAAGTCTCCAAGTCGTGGACCGCTTTTTTGCGACGCCATAGCCCGCCAGGCTCCGCTATCCATGGGATTCTCCAGCCAAGAATACTGGAGTGGATTGCCACTTCCTCCAGGGGATCTTCCCAACCCAGGGGTCGAACCTGTGTCTCCTGCATTGGTAGGCAGATTCTTTACCACTGAGCCACCAGGGAAGCCTCTAAGGGCTGGACGGTGACAGGTGAATACTACCAACCATATGTGGGGGCGTGTTCTTCCAGTGGCTGTTAAGTGAAACAGAACTAATGATTCTGGACTAGAGTGGACTGTAGTTGATCAGGTCCCTTAGCCGACTCAGATGAACACTGCCCCCAGAATAGAGGAACTAATTTGGAGAATTCCGATGCTGCTTTTTCTCTCCTATCAGGGGTAAGGGAGCCAAGCTCTGAGTCCTGAAGAAGCTTTCTCCAGGCATCCTCAGCACCACCAGGGCAGCGTCTGGAGCCCTTTTAAAAGGATGCCTCCAGCCCACATGTGAAGTGAGATTTGAAGGGAAGAAATTTTTCTGCAGTTGGATAGGAAAGACTCCATGTATTTTTACCCATTTCAAAGCAAGCTGCCTAGTGATGCTACATAAATGGGGAGGAAGTAGTTTCAAAAATCACAGAGTGCTGGGGCCGGACAAGACTTTGGAGCTCATACTTACCAGTTCCCCACAGACACGGGACATCTTGAGATGCCTGAGAACGTACTCTTGACCAAGAACAGAAATGACTCGATAACACTAAAGTTTCTAGCACCACACACAGGACCAGTGGCCTTAGCATGAGTTCCCCAAACAGAAAACACGCTGAGATGAGCCAGTTTTCTCCTTCCACAGTCATTTATAAAGCCTCTGAATCTGCACAGTAACAGGCCACCAACAAAACTTACTGCTTATTATCTGCTTTGACATTGAAATCGTCACCAGCTTGAGTCTTTCAAAATTACTAAAAGTCAGCATCTTAATTTGAAGGGTGTTAAGTAATCAGTGCAGGGAGAGCTAAATTCATCAGTATAGTAAGGGTTCACCAGAGAAACAGGATTGATAGGAGAGAGAGAGAGAGATTTACTATATAGAACTGGGCCCCACAAGAGCTGATGCTTCAGTTCCAGTCTGAGTCCAAAGGCCTGAGAACCAGCAGAGCCCAGGAGTAGTTCCCGTCCAAAGGCCAGCAAGCTTGAAACCCAGAAAGAGATGATGTTTCAGTCAGAAGGCTGTTAGGAGGAAGAACTTTCTAACTCAGGGGAAGGCCAGCCTTTTGGTTCTGTCTATGCCTTCGCCTGACCAGATGACACTCACCCATACTGAGAGAGCAATCTGCTTTACTCAATCTCCAAATGTTACAGAAACATCCTCACAGACACACTCGGAATGCTATGACTAAACATCTGGGCACCCTGTGGCCCAGTCAAGTTGGTACATAAAATTTATCATCACGGTCAGAAACTGTTAAGTCCCTCCAGGGCGAGGGTGGGAGCTGAGGGAGGCAAGCGCCCACTGGGCCCCACAGGTGCCCGGGACAAGGGCCTGATTCCTAATGGTCCAGCTTCTCGTTGTTTTCTGTCCCTGGAAAATGGGTTACCAGGTTTATATCAAAACCCTCTTCCTGGGAATTCCCTGGCAGTCCAGTGGCTAGGATTCCACACTTTCACTGCCAAGGGCACAGGTTCAACCCCTAGTTGGGGGATTAAGATTCCACAAACCTCATGGCCTGGCCAAAACCAAACAAAAAAAATAAAAGCCCTTCTTCTTTCCCTTCTTCAGGAGACGGTCTAGTCATTGCGGATATCAGGGCTGAAGGAAAGCAGTAGCCATTTTTTGTAGCATTTCAGGAGTCTTTTGACCTGTCCATTCACCCGTGTCCAGGTCTCTTCCGACCCCAGCTCCCCGCGCTCCCCCGGTAAGGACAGGGCAGTTTTCCATGCCACAGCCCATCCCCTGATGAAAGTGGTTGCTGTCAAGCAAACTGCCGTGGCCACCCTGCAGGCCCCTAAGAAGCTCCCTCCAGCCCTGCCACAGCTTCCATCCACTCCTGATGGCCTCCACATCCCCCGAAGTCCCACCAGACAGCCATGCTTTCTGCTTCACAAAGAAAAGAACTATCAGTGGCTGCCTGGAATGGTCCTGGGGCTGGAAGCTCCCCTGGGCCTTGAGTGCGCCTCCCGGGAAGGAGGCCCCTGGGAGTGTCCTTCTGGGTCCATCCTGACGGGAAAGCACTGAGTCTGGTCTACCAGCTGCAGCGCCTCATGCACAGCCCTCAGCTACAGGCCCCAAGAAGGAGGCCCGAGTTCCCAGGGTCCACAGGGCCCAGCTGTGCTCACAGACCCTGTAACGAGCTGACCCATCAGAATCAATATGAGGTTATTTGACTCAGCCCACCAGCAAGCAAAGAGCAAGCTGCTGGGGAAGAATGCTAGGGACGAAGCTGGGCTGCAGGCAGTGGCTGTGCAATGAGACACATCACAATGGGAATCTCCTTGGGGGTTTCTGGAAAGGGGTTAAAAGCCAGAGACCATGAGTGACGTGGTCCAGGGAGTCCAAAGGATCATGGCCTGTCTGAGATATGGGGCCAAGCTCCGACTAGGGCGTGGGGCCCAAGGGCAGGGGCCACGCACGCGGCCAGGCCGTGGGCCGGAAGAACCAGGGAACCCTTCTTGGCGCTGCACCTCCTAAATCACTCTGGGTAAACAAGCAAAGGAAAGGCTCCCCTGGGCCCCAGGCAACAAGGCAAAGGTCAGCAAAGCCATAAATCAACTGTATTTGCACCAAGTAGATCATGAAGGGTTATTTTTGAAATGGCAAAAAAAAAAAAAAAAAAAAAAAAATCCCTGGCACTGAATCAATTCAACAAACACAAATAGAGAATGGGAAATGTCCATCTTCCTAGTCTCCCAGGCGATAAGCCCGAGAGACCTCCGCAGTGAGAGCTGCTGCCTTTACCCTTCAAGGGGATGATCCAGATGTGAGTGTTCATGGACTCGGGTGCCAGAGGTGATAGGTCTTCATGGACCACCTACTGCAGCTGACAGACATACAGCTGGGGTGAGGGTTGCCTCCCAAGAACCTTCAACCTTCCTGGGGTCCAGGGCCTGTTCTCTGGCAGTGGATCCAGTATGAGGCTCTGCTTATCTGGACTATGACATCACTGACCTCAGCCAGGTGTGACCCAGGTCCTAACCCATGAGGATTCTCTTTCAATTAAATATGCATGCATGTAGGGAAAGAGGTCTGGAAGGATCTACACCTTGGTGTTATCAGATGTTAATTTAAGAGGCCTGAATTTCCTGGATCTTTTATAATGAATGTGTATTTTATCATTGTTTAAAGGCAGCATTGTTTATCAAGGAATTTTTTTCTTGTTACCAAAATTAGTAGCTATAGAATGTTTAGAAGACTATACTGACCAAAGAAGAAAGAGGGTCACTTGTAATCATAATCACCCCACCCAGATATATTCTCTTGACCTTCTACTAAATTTCCCTTGGTTCTTTTCTATAAGTATAATAAGCATTTTTTTGAAAAAAGAGACCATATGCTTTCATTTTGGTTGTTGTTTTTATAATCTACTTTTCTACTTCATAATATAGGCTCAACATTTTTTGTGTCATCAACATCTTCCTTTGATAGCATTTCAGTGGCTTATAGTATTCTGTTAAATGGATGCACCATGATTCATTTAATTCATTCCTTCTGTTGAGGTTTCCAATCACCAAGCATGTCTCTCTAAGCCACCACAGGCAAACGCTTGTAGTGCTGTTCTCCAAATATACTTCTCATATACAGACATACAGAAGAATTGCATTTTCCTGCCCCTGGGGAGTTAGGTGTTGTCATATCACTTGTTTTGGCCAATGGAACGTGGACAGCCATAAACCTGGGCAGGAGCTTTAAGGGAAGGTACACATCTGAGAGTAGCCTCTGCACACTCAGCCCCCGCCAGCCAACAGACTCGGAGCACAGTGGGGAAACGAGCTCCGTGCTCTCAGCCACTGGGATTCAGTTCAGTTCAGTTCAGTCGCTCAGTCATGTCTGACTCTCTGCGACCCCATGGACCCCCTGGCAGCACTCCAGTCTTCCCTGTTCATTGCCAACTCCCGGAGCTTGCTCAAACTCACATCCCTCAAGTCGGGGATGCCATCCAATCATCTTTTTCTCTGACATCCCCTTCTCCCCCTGCCTTCAATCTTTCCCAGCATCAGGGTCTTTTCCAAGAAGTCAGTTCTTCACATCAGGTGGTCAAAGTATTGGAGTTTCAGCTTCAACATCAGTCCTTCCAATGAACACCCAGGACTGATTTCCTTTAGGATGGACTGGTTGGATCTCCTTGCAGTCCAAGGGACTCTCAAGAGTCTTCTCCAACACCACAGTTCAAAAGCATCAATTCTTCCGCACTCGGCTTTCTTTATAGTCCAGCTCTCACATCTATTCATGACTACTGGAAAAACCATAGCTTTGACTAGATGGACCTTTGTTGGCAAAGTAATGTCTCTGCTTTTTAATAGTCTAGGTTGGTCATAACTCTTCTTCCAAGGAGCTAGTGTCTTTTAATTTCATGGCTGCAGTCAACATCTACAGTGATATTGGGGCCTCCCAAAAATAAAGTCTCTCACTGTTTCCATTGTTTCCCCATCTATTTGCCATGAAATGATGGGACCAGATGCCACACTCTTCGTTTTTTGAATGTTGAGTTTTAAGCCCTTTTTCACTCTCCTCTTTCACTTGCATCAAGAGGCTCTTTAGTTCTTCACTTTCTGTCATAAGGGTGGTGTCATCTACATATCTGAGGTTATTGAGAAATATTGATATTTCTCCCAGCAATCTCGATTCCAACTTGTGCTTCATCCAGTCCAGCATTTCGCATGATGTACTCTGCCTGTAAGTTAAATAAGCAGAGTGACAATATACAGCCTGGATGTATTCCTTTCCCAGTTTGTTGTTCCATGTCCGGTTCTAACTGTTGCTTCTTGACCTGCATATAGATTTCTCAGGAAGCAGGGATTAGGGGCCACTTTGTTTCGGTAACATTACCTTGCTGACCCTGACTGCCTGGACTCTGAGTTGACGGAGAGACAGGGTTAAGGGCAGATTCCCAACCGTCCAAGTGTGCACGGTCGTGCTGGGGATGTCCAGCCTGGATACCAGGGAAGAGTTCAATGATGAACCACCAGTCACCATTCAGAGGCACGGTGCCATGGAGCCGACCGAAAACATTCAGCCCCCGGAAAGACAGCATGACGTGATCTGAGCAAAAAGCCTGCTCACCAGTGCTGGGACAGCCTGAGGGGGCTTCATGAAGGAAGCATGAGGAGAGGACTTTGAAGGTTTGGGAGGTTTGAGGGCAGGGGTGGGGGCAAGAGATCAAGGAGGTGAGAGCTAAGGAGCCAGAATTGAGCAAAACGCGGAGCCCAGAGGGCTGCCTAGCAGGTGATTTCATGTGAAACAGGTGTTTTGAGAAAATGAGAGATAAAAACAGTCTGAGAGAGAGACAAATAAGCCCATCTGGAAGAGACATCCCGTCTCCTTCCTGGGCTTCCTATCCTTCCTTTGAAGAAAAAACTGCCTCCATAAGCTGCGTCATCAGGAACGACATCGGTCAAACTGACCTTTGGAGGATTAATACGGCTTGTTTTAGTCAAGCATCCACTTGACTTGAAAACAAGAGTAAGGTGACTGCAGATAAAGTCAAAACTATTGTGGGTTTTCAAATCCTATTTGAGTAATCTCTCCCCACAGCTACAGGCGCTGACCACGCTTTCCACTTCTCATTCATCCAGTGTCAGTCAGTCAGAGTCAGTCAGCCTGTGAGTGTCCCAATGTCAATTCATCCGCCGATCATTGCCAGTCATTGTCCACCAGCCAGTGACGGTCAGTCAGTCATTCAGTCTCAACTAGTGTCTGACAGTGTCAATCAATCAGTGTCAGTCAGCCAGTCAGTATCAGTCAGTCAGTCAGTCACCTTCTTAATCAGTGTCTGTCCATTAGTGTCAATCAATCACTGTCAGTCAGGGGCTTCCCTGGCAGTCCAGTGGTTAAGACTTCACCTTCCAAAGCAGAGAGTACAGGTTCGATCCCCAGTCAGGGAGCTAAAATTCCATATGTCTCATGGCCAAAAAGCCAGAACATAAAAAAACAGAAGCAATATTGTAACAAATTCAATAAAAACTTTAAAAAATGGCCCACATCCAAAAACAAGAAACTTACAAGAACAATCGATGTCAGTCAGTCAGCCAGTCAATAAGGACAGCACTCAGCTGGCTTCTGAGCACCGTGCCTGTTTGCCTCTATTTACCCAGCACCTTTCCTGTTTCTGATTATGAAGACAGGTGTGCCCTGCCTCCATGAGGACATTTAGGGGACCTGTTTCCCCAGGAATCCAGAACAAAGCAATTGCCAAGCTGGGTCAGGCCCTCAGCCCTCATTTTCAGCCCAGCCATAAGCTGCTGGGCGGAGCTGCCATGATTCTGAGAGCTTCCTGAGGGCATCAGCTGAGAAGTAAGTGACTGAGAGGGAACCAGGTCGCCTTTGACTCTGAGGAGCCGCTTCCTCCCCCGCCGGGGTTCTGGCAGTCTCTCACCTAACTACTCACCTGGCCGCAGTCCCAGGACTGGCAGGACAAACACCATGATACCTCAGGCGCTGTGGCAGCGGGCCCTCGCCACTTCCTCCCACAGAAAGCTCTGCTCTCTGCTGTCTGTGGATGTGACTAATGGGGATAGAATAAACAGCAGCTTCTTTCTCGGGTAGGGCCATCGTTGAGGGTACTCGAGGGTGAGGCTGTTCTGAGCCCTGAGGCACAGGGACCTTCCTCAGTGCAGACCCAGTGTGTTCACCATCTCTTGCTTGTAGAAAATGCCCTAGTCTCCAAGGCTTCCCTGAGTCCCAAAGAACAGACTCAAAGCAGTTAGTGACTTTTGTTGTTCTTTGGTCACTCAGTTGTGTCTGACTCTTTTGTGACCCCATGGACTGTAGTTCCCCAGGCTCCTCTGTCCATGGAATTCTTCAGGCAAGAATACTGGAGTCGGTTGCCATTTCCTTCTCCAGGGGATCTTCCCAACCCAAGAGTCGAATCCACATCTCCTGCATTGCAGGTGCATTCTTTACCACTGAGTCACTGAAAAAGCAGTCAACTCAAAAAAAAAAATAATGATAACCTAAATAATAGATCAGCTGTAAAAGAATCATAAGACTTCTAGTTTTCCTTGAGGGATACAGACAACCTTCTGATCACACTTTTTAAGTTGTTTTCACAGAAGCCAGGATCCCACCAGGTGAAAATTGCTGATTACAAACAGGTGGATCCTAGACGAGCTGAACTGGTAGTCTGATGACTGAGATTTTGAAAACACCACACTGTTACCTCATCACCAACCAATCAAAAATTTGTCTAATGTTGCCTTTTAAAACGCTTACCTGAAAGCCATTGGGGAGTTTGGGTGTTTTGAGCATCAGCTGCCCATTCTCCTTGCCTGGCTCCATCCAATAAAACTGTACTTTCTTTCCCTACAACCCAGTTTCAGTATGGGCTTCCCCAGAGGCTCAGTGGTAAAGAATCTGTCTGTAATGTAGGAGCTACAGGACACTCGGGTTCGATCCCTAGGTTAGGAAGATCCCCTGGAGAAAGGAATGGCAACCCACTCTACTATTCTTGCCTGGAGAATCCCAGGAGGATTCTGGGATTCTGAGGAGCCTGGGTTCCAGTCCATAGGGTCACAAAGAGTCGGACACGACTCAAGCGACTTAGCACGGACAGTTTCAGCAGATTGGCTTTCCTGTGCATCGGGTATTTGCTTTGTCTGCCTGGACACTGTCCCCACTTGTTTGATGGAAGCTCTGACCATCTCCATCAACTCCCCACAAACCTTGTGGATTCAGGTATGAGCTGACAATCAGTGTGCCCCCTCACTCTGCCCACAGGTGGACCTGAGGCCCAGCTAGACCAAGGGCAGAACTTCTAGGCAACCGGTTGGGGTGGACATGTGATCCAAGCCCGACCAATCAGAATTCTTCCCAAAAGTTTTCTGAGGCTGCCTCTTGAGTCCTTTAGCCAGAAGGATACGTGCCTGTGTGCCAACAGAATGGCTTTCATTATGTGCTATGTGCTAAGTCATTTCAGTCGTGTCTGACTCTTTGTGACCCTATGGACCGTAGCCCACCAGGCTTCTCTGTCCATGGGGTTCTCCAGGCAAGAACACTGGAGTGGGTTGCTGTTTCCTTCTCCTTCATTGTGTAGGTAAGTCCTTAAAAGGAGAGGGTAATTCCACATATGGAAGACAACAGATGAGAGAGTCCTGACAGGGTTCAAGCCCCTAATTTCAGCCCCATAGTTGCCCCCATCCTAGCTCCCACCTTTAGGTTTGTGAGCAGTGCTTGTGAAAAACCACCTCACCTGATACCAATGAGTGTGACTGCTGCCCTGTTAGAGCCATCCCTACCTACATCTCCTATGCACTTGCAAGTGGCTGATCCAGTGTGTGGTTTGCCCAAGCCTCCCAACTTCTCTTCTTCAGCCCCTTGCATCAGAGGTGGGCACTTAGAAGGTCTTGTTTCAATGCTTAGTTGGCAATGTCTTGATATTCTTTTATATATATATAGTATTTACTTATTTATTTATGGCTGTGCCAGATCCTTGTTGCTGCTCATGGGCTTTCTCTAGTTGCAGTGATTGGGGTCTACTCTCTAGTTGCAGTGTGCAAGCTTCTCATTGCGGTGGCTTCTCTTGTGGCAGAGAACAGGTTCTAGAGCACGCTGGCTTCGGTAGTTGTGGCACACAAGCTTAGTTACCTTGCAGCACATGGGACCTCAGTTCCCGGACCAGGGATCGAACCTGGGTCCCCTACATTGGCAGGCGGACCACCAGGGAAGTCCCGATGTCTTGAAATTCTTGATCACTTTTAAACACAGAGCCCTGCTTTTTGATTTTGTGTATGCCTCACAGGTTAATTTTGCACGGGGTCACAGTCCCTCCTGGTGGGATTTGTGATTCCACTTTATTGCTCCAGTTCCCAGAGCTCACTCTTCCATCACCCACTCCTTAATGACCCTTCCATTCACCCCCTCCCCTATCCTGCTCTCCCCAACACGAGACTATTTTTCCCAGAGGCAGGGAGTCATACCTGTGCCCGCTTGCAGTTGGCTTCTTGCTCCCCGTCCAAGCTCTGTGTAAAATCTTGAGAGCAGGGATTCACTTGATCTAGAACAATGCTGACATGAGTGGCTTCTCTTGCATCTACCCCTCAACCTCCAGAATTCTGTGATTGTCTCAAACCACCTCCTAGAGGCGTCTGGGAAAGCTACACCGTGTGGTTAAACATGGTCCAGCCCTGGGAGGCTCAGATTCAAGCGATGGAGAACTCTGCAGGTGTCCTCGGCAACAGCAAATGCTGTCTCACCTTGGGCCTTGCTGCTTCTCCTGGAAAAGGTGAATTCCAGCCCTCTCCCACCTCCCCTAAGGGAGAAATAACAGTAAAGCAACTATAGCCTCAGCCTTTACACGCACCGTATCTAACTTGAGAAGCCAGCCCTGGGCATGGGGGAGGTGGGAAGCTACCACAAGAGAAACTGATATGCAGTTTGACAATGGAGAGTCCAGGTGCAAGAAAAAAATGATTTATTCTTGGAACACAATAACAGCTATGCAACTAGGAACATTCTATTCACTCCCATCCCATTCATGTTTTGTGTCACAAAGACATACCAAGACTTTGGAAAAAATTCCAAAGGGGATTACATTGAAATATGCTGTTTCTCCACATGTTTTTGTGCTTGTCTTAATCACAGTGAACCAAATAAAATAGCTTTACAGCTTACTAAAACTCAAACTTGTCCTCAAAAGAAGCAGTTTAAACATTCCTCATTGTATATCGGCAACACAACAATTCCAAGTCAGGACACAGACCCAAGAGACAAAAGCAGCTCTACCAGAAAGCTTGTCTTGTCGAAAAGAAAATAAAAACCACCGTGAGGGAAATCCAATTTGTCTAGAAAGACTGGGTCTTTTTCAGGACCATGGTCTCAAAATACTAAGGTACAATTCTGTGTGTTTCCTCTTTGGAAAAAAAGAGGCGAGGAAGAGATCTGACTGAAACCACACTAAGAATCTGGTTTAAAAAGATGAAAGGGTTTGCAGGAAATACATCATCTCTGTATCTCTAAAGGCAGCATTGACCATACTGAAGGGCACAGAAGCAGATTCTCCAGGGGAAACCCTGGTAGTGCTTGCCAGTCTGCAGTCTTGCTGGGGTCTGGGAGGTGGATTTCCACTGGGAGATGCCTCAGGTCTTCTCAAAAACAAAGCAGCCAAGATCTGTGAGTTGGACTGGTACCCCAGAGTGAATGGGTAGATGCCACCCAGAGCTGCCAGGGCTCCAGAGGACACAGGGCCTGCATCCTGGCAGCACTGCCTCATCTCTGTCTATGGCAAATAGGTAAGCCCTCCCCTCCCCAAACTCAAAGCAGTAGCTAGCTAGGAGAAACCTCATAGACTGAGAGGCTCATCCGAGCTCTCCTCAGATCCCCCTGGAGGTTTCTGAGCAAAAGTCCTAACTCACCAGGATTGGGCTCAGCTCTGAGGTGTGGCTCAGAAGGCTTGGCCAGTAGAGGGCCTGGGCTGGAAACTACCATGATGGACAGCTGGCTGAAAAACGAGGACACTTAGCCCTGAGTCAAGTGGGGTGTGTGTGGGTGTGAGGGCCCAGTACCAGGTGACCCGCCACACCTCCACAAACCAGCACAGTCACACAATCTCAGAGTGACAAGTAGGGTCCATACATGGAAGCTAGAACTCTGGGTTCCCCTCAGAGGTTAGAAACAGCTCATATGAAAACCTCCAGGTGCCAACATCTCCACTGGCCAACTGACGACAGATTTCACACTTGATCTGCTGCAATGAAATCCAAGGCCTTTTACCAGTTTTCCCCCTTTTGCCCATGTCCCACATTAAGTTCACATTGCTCTATGTGTGTGTGTGGGCTAAGTAGCTTCGTATAGACTTGTCCCACTCTATATGACCCTATGGGCCAGCCGGACTCCTCTATTCATGGAAGCCAAGAATATATATCACACTGGTAGCTAACAGAAGAATTTCCTACTTAGCCTGTTTAAGTGGGGTATGCTCTGCAATTTCCTATTTCACTCTATTTCAGGTGTCACTCACTAAATTGATCTTGTGACCAACTTAGGACTCCCAGTTGTAGCAGGACAAAAACAGCCATGGAGTGCTCTGGACAAAACCTTGGGGTCCTAGTGGGCATCCTAGTCTTCAGGCAGGAGAAATCACTCCTGCCACATAAGGTCAACCTTATTCTGCAGGACATGGACTTTCAGCAGCAACCCCTGTGTCATCAGTGAAGGTCATCAAGCGCCGCCATGGGCATCACAAAGGGTGATGAAGCTGGCCTCCTCCAGGAACTGACCATCTTTAAAGCAAAAGGGGCTGGCTCCACAGGGTGGGCCGGCCCAGGTGCCGGCTGATCTTCGCCACCAGCCCAGTTAGGGTACAAGGCAAGACTGGGTCATCACACGCGGTGGCTTCCACTAGCTCCTCAGCGCTTCCCCACGGGTTCACTGGACCTTTGGAATCTCTGGATGAGGAGCATGAGCCTGGCCACGTCGGAGAGCTCGGGGAACAGGGCCATGATGCTGTCCACCTCGTGGGGCGGGAAGATACTGCAGAGCGCGGTGCGCGCCCGGGCGCGCGCGCCCACCTCGCCAGCTACAGCCTGGGGAGCGGGCCTCAAGGGCCCCCCGAAGGCACCGTCGTCCCAGTCCGACTCGGCCCAGGCCGAGCGGCCCGGGAGCTGGCCAGAGCCTGGAGGAAGGACCCACGGGTCGCCCGGCTGCTGGCGCGGGGAGCGCCGGTCGCTCTGCGGGGCGCAGGCGCCATACCCACCCCGCAGGCCGGGCTGGCTCAGGAGGCCGGGTGGGGCTGGCAGGGGCGACAGGGACCCGGGTGCCACCCAATCGGGACCGCGCGGCCCGGGCGCGAGGCCACAGCCGGGACCCCGAGGGGGCACCCGGAGAAGCCCCGGGTCGTCGCTCAGGAAGAGCCGCGAGAAGCTGCTTTCGAGAGTCGCCACGCCCGCCGACCGCCGCGCGGGGGGCAGGCTGCGCGTGCCGGGCTCCCGGGGACCGGGCCGGGCGGCAGGGGCGTCCCGGGAGCCGCCCTGCTCCACCAGGCTGGCCGCGTGCGCGCTCCCCCGCCGCTCCTCCTCGCCGCCCGCGCCCCGCCAGGCCCGCGTCTGAGCGCGGAGCTCGTCGGCCACCGCCAGCTGCGCCTGGTGCGGCCTCTCCGGGTGGTAGAACTTGCACTTGATGCCGTAGGTGCATTTCTTGCCTGGAAGGGACAGAGTGGGGGTGGAGGGGAGGGGCTGGTGAGACCTTGAGTGAGGACTCCCGTGGGGTCCCGGCAGTGGCCGCCTCGCCCCGCCTGTCTTGTTGGCAATTCCTGGGGTGGAGGCCCCCAGGCCTGCTGCAGCCTTATAAGGTTTGGGGCGAGAGGAGGTGGAGGGCAAGAAGTGTCCTGGGGCGCCAACAAGACGGATGCAGGCGCAGCACTGTGCTCCTCGTGGTACTGGGCTCTGCATACGGTACCCCAGCCGTTACCAGCTCAAGGCAAGGTCTTGTCTACGGACTCCATAACCAGGAACTGAGACCAAATCTCTGGGTCCAGTGACCTTCAGCCTCTACTTCCGCAGGGATCCTGTGGATCCTGCCACCCTCGGAGGTGTAGAGTAGGTGCATATGGATGGGCCTCCACTGCTAACTTGGTTTCCTCCCTCCCTCCACCCTCCGGGTCTCCCTGCCCCCCGCCACCCTCTGTGGCCCACATCCCTTGTGCCAACCCTTGCCCTCTTCCTTATAGACTGTTTTAACAGAGATGATCAAATAATTTATCATCCAACCAGGGCCGTTCTGAGAGTGGAAGGGAGAAGAACGGGCCACCAGAATGTGTGTGTGAGCACCTTAATTCTAACAAGAAATGACTTTCAGTATCACTTAGTGAAAGTCACTCAGTCGTGTCCACCTCTTTGCGACCCCATGGACTATAGAGTCTATGGAATTCTCTAGGCCAGAATACTGGAGTGGGTAGCCTTTCCCTTCTCCAGGGGATCTTCCCAACCCAGGCATTGAGCCCAGGTCTCCCGCATTGCAGGCGGATTCTTTACCACCTGAGCCACAAGGGAAGCCCCTTCAGTATCACTTAAGGTGTCCTTAACTTTTATAGGCACAAAGAAACGAGACCTGGGTACATTAAATAACTTGTCAAAACAAGCTAGCAAAAGAACTGGCTAGAAGGCTGGTGTCCCTGGAGGGCTCTGGGATAGAATCCTCAATTCTTAGTGGATAGCACCAACCAAAGTCTCCTACCAACCAAAGCAGGAGGGTAGGGGAGACTGTGGGGCAGGATGGGGGCACAAGGCGCCAGGGGAAGGGCCTGAGAAAGGAGAGCTTCGGGGTGCACACAGATAGCAATCCTGCTTCCTGGACGTGGCTTTGTCTGTGGGTGACCCCTGCATCCAGCCCTCACAAGCCTTATGCAACAGGCGTCTGGGATGGCAGTTCATCATTACAATGACAATAATTACAGCTTTCTGAGTGCCATCCAGAGAGGTTCAGTTACCTGCCCAGGGTCACACAGCTGACTAAGGGCAGAATCCGGACTACAGCCCACACTGCTGACCATCAAACATCTCATCAGGATGAAGCTCTGGTTCTCTCTTAGGCATCTGCTTAATTTCACAAATCTTAACAGGCCTATTTTTAGCAATATACTACACATCAGACACAATAACAACCTTCTCATCCGTTACACACATTTGCCAAGACGTGAATTACGGATGAATCATGTGATCTATACATCCAAACGGAGCCTTCATATATTCTTCATCTGCTTATTAATACACATAGGACGTGGCCTATATTACCTTACATCTTTCTAGAAACATGAAATACCGGAACCCAGGCCAGCACTTCTGACCTGAACAGGGCCCACAGAGGGGGGTGCTACCCACCGTAGGGGCAGTGCTGCCAGGACGGCTCTGGGGGCTTTGGCTTCCTGCTCAGAAAGTTGCTCAAGGTGGGTCCCCGACGGCCCAGGGGGTCATCAGGAGGCATGAACCTGGAAAACAAGCATGGGGGTGGGTGACTGCAAGCCTCCCAGAAACTCACCACTGGCAGCTGGGGGAGGGGGCGGAGGCAGCAGCAGGCCTGGCCTCTCGGTTCCGGGCTCTTTCTCCCACCCGGGAGTTGCCGCGTGTCAGAGACGCGCAGCCTTTGTCCACACTGACCAGTACAGAGCCCAGCATGGACAGCTCCCAGGACAGTGGCCCCGGGCCCCGTCCAGGTGTTTCTCCTGCTGAGTCAGCAGCGTCAGACTCACTCAGCAGCTCTTCGAAAAAGGCAGGCTCCAGGCGTCACAAGAGACCTACTTAAACAGAAGCTCGGGCTGTTCAGGAATCTGCATTTTAACAATTTCCCAGGTGGATTTTAGCCACTGAAGTTGAAATAGCAGTGCACCAGGTCTCCCCGGAACTTAGTCTGAAAGCGGTTCTATGCTGCCTTCCAGAGTCCTCAATGGATGGCTAGAGACCTCCGTGGGGCCACAAACGGCCTCTCATCTTGTGAATTTCATTTCTCGCGTGTCACCCCACAGCTCTGGGCCTCTCCGGTGCAGGATAAAAAATTTACAGAGTCTGAAAGGCCAGTCAGCGGGTCAGTGAGGCAGAGGATACAGGTGCGGCCTGGGCTCCACCCCACCCCCCAAAAACCTGGGGGCTGGGGGGGGAATGTCACTCTGTCACTCTCTGACACCACCCTGCCCCCTGCCGGCCCCTTCCCTTCCCAGGCATTAAGGAAAAAGGGAACATATCCACAGAGCCCAGGGCTCAAGGGGGAAAACATTTCTCAGAAGGAAAACTCCCTCATTTAGCACAACCCATTTTTTTTTATATGAATGCTTTCATTCCCAGGAGACACTAGAAGGTCATACAAAGGTTTCACTAGAGAGGGTGTGGATTCTAATTGGGGGCCTGTTTTTACAGACTGGCTTCCCCCTAAGAGTGGAGGGTCATGCTGGGGTCCCACCCTGCAGACCACATCCACCAGGCCGGCCCTGAGCTGGGCGATCCCCGGCCGAGAACAGCCTCTGTGGCTGAGATCCCAGCTACACAGCCGGCTTCTCAGAGTTGGGCCCTGACCAAGAATCCGGGGAGCCACCCAGTGCAGTTATTAAAAGTTCCCTGAGGCTTCACCTCCTGCTCTTTCCTGGGCCTCACAGCCGGGAGCTGGGCCAAGACGGCCCTGTGGACATGCCCTGGGTGCGGGGAGGGCGTCCTTGCCCTCGGGCAGGCGGCAGGCTCTGCACTCTGGCAGCTGGGGACCTCCGGGCAGGCCCTGAGCGGAGGCCAGTGCGTCAAGAGGACTTGGCCTGGACCCCGGGCTGTCGCCAGGCCAGAGGCGGCCATGATCCATCAGACCTCAGTGAGGATTTTCTGGATCCCATGATAACCAGCCATGCCAGATTTCCTCCAGGGCGGAGCCAGAGAGAGGGAGCTGCCAGCCTTGTGAATGTGGACATGACCATGGGGGTTACTGCAGGGTAGCTGCTATGACCATCTGCCCTGGGGCTTAGGAGCTAACCTCTGCCTCCTTTGCTGTGAGTCTGGGGGTAGTGGGGGCACCAGCACCCCTCTAGAGGCACATGTCCCGGCCTGACCTAAGAATAACCACAGCTTCTACGGGGTACAGGCCTCTCTGATCCTCCAGATCACCTAAGAGGTAAGAGTGACTAGTCAGCGCGTGCGTGCTGAGTCGCTCAGTCGTGTCTGGCTCTTTGAGACCACATGGACTGCAGCCCACCAGGCTCCTCTGTCCGTGGGATTCTCCGGGCAAGAATACTGGAGTGGATAGCCACTTCCTTCTCCAGGGGATCTTCCTGACCCAGGGATAGAACCCGCATCTCTTATGCCTCCTGCATTGGCAGGTGGGTTCTTTACCACTAGCGCCACCTGGGAAGCCTCTTGACTAAACCAAAGTGTGGTAAGTTCAAGGTGAAGAACGCTCAGCCCAGTGAGGTTGAGAGTTCGCCCACCGCACGCAGCCGGTAAATGGCAGCGCCTCAGCTTGAAACCTCATCTGCTGCTGCCAGGTCTTTGCACCACACACCCAGCCCCCCAGGCTCCAGGCTCAAGAGTTGGTCTGCTGCCTGCAGGCATCCTGATACAGCGGCAATGTGGCCTGTCTGTCCCCAGCTTCCCTTCCCCAGGGCTGCAGCCAGGGACAGTCGCTCACTATCTACAACTATTCCTAGCCATTGGGTGCCCACATGTGCCAGGCTGGCTGGGGGCCATGCCAGATAACACACATACACGCCCTGCCCTCACAGAGCTGGGCAGCTTGTCCTCGACCACATT
Organism: Cervus elaphus; assembly: GCF_910594005.1. Classification (NCBI taxonomy): domain Eukaryota; kingdom Metazoa; phylum Chordata; class Mammalia; order Artiodactyla; family Cervidae; genus Cervus; species Cervus elaphus. The sequence goes on from NC_057840.1 coordinate 32,775,316, forward strand.
CCTAACAGCCAAGGAGAGAGCCAGGAATGAGGACCGAGCTGTCATCCCTGGAACAGAAATTGAGATGGGAGCCAGGTCTCAGCGGCCGTGCCCTCCCACACCTTGTCCCACCCTGTGGCCACGCCCACCCGGCCAGGCTCCTCCCCTTTCCCTCTCAACCCGCGGGCCGTGGGTTGAGGAGCCATTACTCCTCCCACCGTAGCTCTGCCAGGAGGCCCTTGTCCTGCACCTGTTGTCTGGCCTGTGCCTTGTGACCCTGACCACACCCTCCCCGTCCCACCCACCGCCCTGTCGCTGGTTGGTCCAGGGTGGACCTGACCCAGGGCGGGCAGATGAAATCAATCAGATTCTCTGGAAAATGTCCACCAAGCCGTATGAGGACAGTCAGTTCTAAGGTCTTAACAGCCCTAAAGAAAAGAGGATGTTGCCCGTGCCTGGACACCTGTCAGGCAACTGGGTGCTGGGTCAGCCGGATGTGGCCGTGGGAACAGAAAGGTCACAGGCAGTGGGGACAAAACAGCCCCAAGGGGAAAGCTGGTCGCGAAACAGAGGAGAACCGAGAGGGCGACAGAGATGGTGGAGGAGGGTTGTCTTAGAGCCCCGCGGGCCCGAGCTAGTTGGGATGGTTTCTGCCAGTCACCGCCTCCGCCCCACGCACCCCTGGACCCCGTGGGCCCCACGTACCGATCGTTGACAAAGGAGAACATAAGCAGCCTCTGCTCGATGAACCACTTCCACTCGGGGTTCTCACTCTGCAGGTCGCGGTAGTTGTCGTTGGAGACGATGACGCCGTCCTGCTCGTAGGCCAGCTTCACGATGTAGCGGTCGTCATAGCACACCACGCGCTTGCCGCTCACCTTGCGGGACGGCGTGTACACCAGCACCGCCTGCCTCTCCAGCTCCTCCAGCACGTGCTGCTCTGCAGACCGCAGGGGGGGCGCATGGAGCGTCTTCTCCGGGTGGGGGGATTCCCCACCCCCAGAACCAGCCTCAGACCCGGGGCAGGTCCAGCAACTCCAGGCTCCTTCTCCGATGGCCCCCTCCTCCCCTCTTCTTCCCCCTTCCCCCAGCCGCTTCTACTCCCCACCCCTCCCCCTGCCCCACGGCCCAGCCCATCAGGCCATAAGCAGAGGTGTTTGCCAGCAGCCTGAGGTGAGGTGGGCTCTTGGCTTCTGTCCTGAGGGTGGTACCCAGCCAGGGAGACACACTTTGGAAGGAAGAGTGGCACCTCCGGCTCTGTCCTTCTCACCTGCCACAATGCCCCTCCCACAGTAGACACCAGTTCTGTTTCTGGGGAAAGACATCTTTCCTGTTTTAACTAGCATCCTGGCAATGCCTGAGGAATTACCAGGAGCTCCACATCCACCTGGAAGTCTCCTGCTGGGGCTTTTACCAGAGAACCATGACCCCCTATGATACAAGCATCTGCCAAGACACTTCAGGCAGGAACAGCCCACAACTGGCAGCTCTGAGGGACACAAGAATGTCACAGGGAGAGGCCAGAATCTGCAGCCTGGATTCTGGTCTTAGCTCCAGCTCTGGGGCTCAGACGGTAAAGACTCTGCTTGCAATGCAGGAGACTCAAGTTCGATCCCTGGGGCGGGAAGATGCCCTGGAGAAGGAAGTGGCAACCCACTCCAGTATTCTTGCCTGGGAAATCCTAGGGACAGAGCAGCCTGGCGGGCTACAGTCCACGACTGCAAAGAGTCGGACACGACTGAGCAATTAACACTTGACGCTGGGGTGCTTCGCCCCTCTCTGAACATCAAGTTTGACATTTATAAGGAAAATGACTCCTGCACCTGCCTCACAGCGTCCGTGGGGACACTGAACCGGTCCATGGGGGGCTGGCGAGCCCCCACAAAACCTGGGAGGACAGAGTATGTCTCAGGTGGTGCAGGCATTACAAGGTCTCTTAACAGGAGCTGAAATCTGCATACCTGGAAGGTCTACTCTGTAATCTTAGTTTCGAGTTTGGAGACAAAAGAAATTCCTTCCACATGAAACAGTTACTCCCAATGTGGAAGAATATGAGCACGTTCTTCACAAATCATTTCTCCCCTCAAGTCTAAGTCCTTTGCTATATGATATGGTTCCCAGACTTTTAAAAAGTGCATAATGCATATAATGGCACAAAAATCACTTGTAAAAAATTACATGTGTGCATGGTGATCATTTTGTAATGTATAAAAATATCAAATCACTGTGCCATATACCTGAAACTAATGTAATTGTGCTCAGTCATGTCTGACTCTGCGGCCCTGTGGACTGTAGCCCGCCAGGCTCCTCTGTCCATGGGATTCTCTAGGCAAAAATACTGGAGTGGGTTGCCATGCCTTCCTCCAGGGGATCTTCCTGACTCTGGGACTGAACCCATGTCTTCTGCAGTGTGAGTGGATTCTTTACCATAAGCACCACCTGGGAAGCCCACTAATATAATACTGTAAGTCAATTATACTTCAGTTTAAATTTATAATTAATTTCTTAAATGCCATGCATGCAGCACTCCCTTTGAGAAATAGCACAGTTCGTGCTTTGAAGTCCCCACTGTGGCTTGAAGTTTACTCTCCCTCCACTCCCTTTAAGATAACCCAATTTTTAGAACTTTGTATTTATAATTCCCTTGCTTTTACTTTTTAGGATGCATACGTATGTACCCTTCAAAAGGATTATTTCCAATGTGATTATGAACCTCCAGACTTTACATGAATGGACTCATCGTGCATATATCCTATGCAACTTGTTTCTTCGTTGAACACTGTGTGAGGGACCATCGTGCATATATCCTATGCAACTTGTTTCTTCGTTGAACATTGTGTGAGGGACGTCTGGCCACGTCAGGGTTATCAGTGTTGCACAGACATCTCCCTGTACAGGAGACAAGGATTTCTCCAGGGTCTGTCTTAAGAAGTGATACTGCTGAGTTGTAGGGAAAGCTGCCTTATGAGACAATGCTGAATGATTTTTCAAAGTAGTTATATCAAGTTACTACTCAACACATCATCTAAGACGAACTTGCCGGCACTTGACATTTGCAGGTTTTTAAGTTTTTCCCAATCTATATATAGATTGGGTATATATATAGATAGATAGATAGATAGGGTATAAAGTAGCCTCTTGTGGTTTTATTTTGCATTTCTCTGGTTACTAATAGAACTGAACATCTCTTCATATGTTTATTGGCCATTTGTGTTTTCCATCAAAGGCTTATTCATGCCTCAGCACATATTTCTATCTGTCCTTTCAGTCTTACTAGCTTGGAGAAGTTCCCTGTAGATTCTGGGCCGTAATCCTTCATCAGGGATATGTGATGTGTGGCCTTTCCCAGTCTGAGGCTTGTCTTTTCATGCTCTTGTTTTTGTGGTATCCACTAATGAACAGAAGTTTTTATTTTAATGTAGGCAAATTTATGACTCTTTCCCATCTCCTGACACTTCTTGTGGCTTGTTTAAAAATTCTTCCCTACCCCAAAGTGAATTCCCTACTCTTTAACCATTCAGTGTTGCATAACATATATTGCACAATATTGCACAACTGTTGAAAGCCACCATCCTCCACATTCAGACCATAAAGAGTAGTCTGGGATGAGTGGTCCATGATGAACACAAGTGTTCATTCCCTGGCTTCTCAAAACCTCATTGAAAGAGCAGTGAAAAAGTATAGAAGGGGGAAGAGATCCATAATCACATTAAAAATCACATTTAAAAAACAGCAGCAAAACCAAATTTTGATAAATTTAGGAACACAGAAAGCAGGTAGGATCATACTGATCCTACATTAAAGAGGGAGCCATAACCCCCGAAGGTGTACAGAAGCTGAAGCAGAGGTAGAGCCCGTTCTCTGCAAAGCCCCGCTTTCCAGTAGAAGTGGAGAGTGGGGAGAAGTCAGATGATTAACTGAAGGGTTACTATGGGGCAGCCGCATCCACCCTTTCCTATAAGGGAAGTGAAGATGTAACTACAAAGGAGGAGGCCTTTGACCGCCTACAGTAAAACATCACCCTTGTGGCAAAGCCACTTTCAGTTCCAACAGCTGCCTCTTGCCTGTTGAACGCAGGGTGCGATGAAGCAAACCCTGCTGGTCAACATAGTCAAAGGTCAGCCTTGACTTTTGGGGAAAGATCCAAATACCAGGAGAGAAAGTCCATGGAAATTGCATAGGTGTATATTTAACCAGTCTGGTTCTTTATTCACAAGTATACACTAACAAGCAAAGGATCACCAGACTTTGGGGAAGAAGATTTAATAGCACAGAGAGAAAAAGAGAAGGGAACAAGAGAATCAGAGAAAAGAAATATGATTCATGGACCTTCAGAGAACTTTTTCAAAGCCTGTATCAGTATAGAAATATTCAAGAGGAGACAATAAAACAAGAAAAGCATTTTATTTAAAATAGAATCAGAAAGAGAAGAAGAAGCAATTGGTAAACACTGATAGAACTGAAAACAAAACCAAAAACCTTCAGTTAAAAGACTGGAAGAAAAACTCAGTGAAACCTCCCAGGATCACTAGAGGTCAGTCATACCATCGCTAACGTGGCTGAAACAACACCAATAACATCTCAGGATGGGACCTCTTCTTATAAGAAAGCCAGACAAACAAACCAAAAAAAAAACAAAAACAAAAACCTGTTTATTTAAATGACTTATACTGTTCTTCGTAGCTTAAAATATTCCTAGCTGATGTAAGAATTAAAAATAAAGAATTCCCTGGATCTCAACTTCCTTTTTTTTTTTTTAAATGAAGAGATTGGACTAGGTATTCAGTGGACCGAATGGCTGTCTCTTTCATTTCCTATACTCTATTAGGGGTGGGAAGAAGACAGACTTTTTCTGCAGAGTGTTGAAATTTATAAAATAGCTATTTTTGAAACTTAATCTTTCACAGTATAAGAGTAAATACGCCCAATCGCCTGTTCAACAACTATTTATTGGGCACCTACGACCTGCCAGATAATACACTGGGTGCTAGGGCTCTGATTGTGCTTTCACAGAGTTTAGAGTTCAGCGAGAAAGACATCATCAAACAGACGACAAGCAGACAACTGCAACTGTGAGGAGCGCCGCAGAGGAAAGGTGTGCAGTGCGTCCTGAGAGCGCAGCCGCCCCAGCATACCTCTAATCGGGGAGTCAGGCCTCGGCGGCTCTTTCCTCCAGGAGGGGACAAAAACCTTGATGCAGCTGTGTCCTCTGTCCCTAAACCAGTCCACGGCCAGCTGGATTCCCCGGCAAGAGAAGACTTCTTTATTCCCATGGCTACAATGAGAAAACAAAGAGATCTGTAGAGAAGCAGGCGGGGTACCTCAAGAGTGATTTTTCCTGGGAATAGCCTGGATCCTAGTCTCATCATCAAAGGGAATCAGGCAAATCTGCATTTTGAAAATAGGCCATTCTTTACACAAAATATATCCCTTAATCGGAACCAATTAGCTTGTGATAACACGTAGGGGGTCTCAGGCTCCTTGGGGAGTACATTCATTCCAAGGATGAAAAGACAAGCTCCTCTTATTAACTGAAGCTTATAAGGATCAAGAGAGGGTTGTCAATGTGATAGTGGGCTTCCCAAGTCCAAGTAACAAGGTCACGTGCCCCACAAATTCCACTGAAATCATCGATGGAGGCGGGAAGGAGAGAGCGGTGTGAGAGGATGCTCAGAACCAGGCAGGGGCTTGTTACTGAAGGTCTGTCTTGCTCCTAAGAGGTATGAGAAGCCGTAGACGGATTTTAAGACTGGGGGTACGTGTGGTGTGTGGCGGCTCAGAGATAAGAATCCGCCTGCCAATGCAGGAGACAAGGGTTCAATCCCTGGGTCGGGAAGATCACCTGGAGAAGGAAATGGCAACCCACTCCAGTATTCATCCCTGGAGAATCCCATGGACAGAGAGCCTGGTGGGCTACAGTCCATAGGGTCACAAAGAGTTGGACACGATTTAGTGACTGAGCAACTGAGCAGGCATGCTTATGTGATGTGAGCTGATCTGATGTCTGTCTCAGAGCTCCACCTGGCAGCAGAGAGGACAATAAGTTGGAAGGAGCAAGAATGGAGGGTGGACAGCAGTTAAGAAGCTGTTGCAGTGACTATCAAAGCAGAACCTGATGGTGACCTGGACCCAGCTGGTGGTGATGAAGAGGAGTGAACTTGAGAGACAGATACTCAGGAGGTAATATCTCCAGATGCAGTGATCAGTTGGATACAGGGATGCTAGCAAAAAAGACACTGAGGAGCTTTTAGATCTCTAGCTTATATAAGGGGATGGAGGGCCCTGAGACAGACCCTGGTCTGGAGGAAGACAGGATTTAGAGAAAAAGATCCTGAGTTTGGTTTTGGACACATGTTGAGATGGGAAGAGCCTTGGTGACCTCTAAGTGGAAATATTAAATAAACAGCCAGGGTTCAGAAGAGAGGTCTGAGTGATAAAACGTGTGAGTCATCTGTTTAAGTACTGGTTGGAGCCACCACGTGGAGAGAATTGCCTGATCGCCTGGACAGGGAGTGAGTGGCCGGGGAACTGGGCGTGGAGGAGCTCCGGAGCTCAGCAGCTGGTTGCAAGCAGAGGAGGACAATCACACAAGAGACAAGAGGCATCATTCAGAAAAGTTCAGTGGTTAAGACTCCACGCTTCCAATGCAGGGGACCCAGGTTCAGTCCCTGGTCTGGATAAATTAAAAATTTAAAAAAGAAAAATTAAAGAAAAGAAAGGAAGGGTGGTAAAACTAAAGAGACTGCACTGTGGGAGCCTTGAGAAAGAAGCAGTCAAAGACTGCTCTGAGAAGCCAGAGCATCCCTTAAAACATCCCTCAGACTCAGTCAGTAGAGGTCAGCAGTGTTTTGCTGGAGAGGGAGACAAGCGCATGGATTTGAGATACTGAGAATGCACGCTCAATGGAACTCAGCCATGGATGGGCCACAGACCAGCTTAAGACTAGATCAGCCACCCTCTGCTCACAACTTCTACCCCATCGCAATCCCTCAGCCCTTCATCCCGCGATGCACTTCCCTCCACTCCCACCACAAGGCCCTGGTACCAACTATTTTCTCCCCTCTTAACCCAGTCTATTCCTCCTTCTCCTTTAGATCTCAGCTTCATTGCCACTTCCTTAGGAAAAGCAGCTCCAGCAGATTCCCCTGTTACGAGTCTTCACAGCAAGGTCACGTCCTGGTCCTTCCTGCACTTACTTACCACCCACGGGATGAATCGCACCCCCTCCCTTTCTAGATCATGGGCTTCCCAGGTGGCACTAGTGGTAAAGAACCCACTTGCCAAGGCAAGAGACATAAGAGACTCTGGTTTCATCCCTGAGTCGGGAAGGTCCCCTGGAGGAGGGCGTGGCAACCCACTCCAGTATCTTTGCCTGGAGAATCCCATGGACAGAGGAATTCCATGGAACCCTACAGTCCAATAGGGTCACAGAGTCAGACACAACTGAAGCAATTTAGCATGCATGCATGCATTTCCAGATCATAGGTTCCTGTTGCTGCCCATCAATTCCCAGCACCTAACACAGCGGTGCCTGATCATTGATAAGGGTTCAGTAAGAACATGTCGAAGGAATGAATGACTGAGAAGAAGCAGGTCTTGTATGCAGCTGGAGGAGAAGCAGTCCAGAAGGGTTGGCTGGAAGGACCCTGATGTAGGAAAGGTTTGCGCGTCCAGGGACCAAAAAGAGGACAGTGTCGCTGGAGCGTGTGGAGTGAGTGAAGGGAAGGTGGGGAGGTGGGGAGGTGGGAGGGGGCGCGGCTGGGTGCTCAGAGAGTCAGGGTCCCCACGACTCTCGCATCCTCTCCACATCCAAGCAAGGCCAGCACATAAATCCTCATATCTGTGCTTTTGCTGGTGTGTGGCTCCTTCTGCTGTTTCCTCAGAGAGGGTTAGGAGGGGTCAGGGTTTGTCAAGAGAAAAGGGGAGTCTGGAAATGCTCATCACTAGTGTTGGAAGCCAGGCTTTGTGGAGATTCAAGAGGACTCTACACCCCAGGGACGTATCAGGGACCAGGCCTCAACCCCTAGGTCCATAGGGTCTTCCAGCTTAGGGCAATAGCCCTTTGGCCGTTGAGGCTAGACTGTAAGGCTTCTGCAAACAGTAAGCAGAAAAATATCAATGGGGCCATCCGTGGAAAAAAAGGAAGAGGAAGTGGAAAGCTAGCCCCTTCCGCCCCAGCAGAAATTGAAAAAAGAAAGGAGATGGAGGAAGAATGTGGAGGCCATTCACAGGGTCCTTACCTCACAACCCCCAGGCCTACCCCACCCACTGAGCCATGAGGGGCTGAAGAGGTTGGAAACACTGGGACAGGTGTGAACAAGAGGCTGAAGGCTTGTCTCTTGGCACAACCTGCGCAAGTCACAAGCCTCTCAGAGAAATCCTGGTTTCAGCGGATGCAGCATCCCCCAGGACTGCAGGGCCGTCGTGAAGAAAAGTGGCATCTAGGTGAGCCTGAGGCAACACCCCTGGATTCCCTGCTTCCCCTGGAGGATGGTGTGTGGCCTGGGAGTGGACGAACAGGGGGGATCCCGGGAGGCACTAGCAGTAAAAAAAAAAAAAACAAAACCCACCTGCCAATGCAGGAGACATAAGAGTCACTGGTTTGATTCCCAGGTTGGGAAGATCCCCTGGAGGGGGCCATGGCAATACACTCCAGTATTCTTGCCTGGAGATGCCCATGGACAGAGGAGCCTGGCGGGCTGCAGTCCACGGGGTCGCAAAGAGTCGGACACGACTGAAGTGGATTAGCACCGCACAGGGGGACAGTCGTAAAGCCAGCATGGCTCCCCCAAAGGCCAAACAGGACCCACGTCCCTCTGTTGACCGTTCCAGAAGCCTGGCCAGCCCAGTCACTCTGCAGCAGGGTCCAGTGAGGGTCCCAGACCTTTCTCCCAGCCAGCACCAGGTCTCAGAAGCTTCCAGCTGCCATTTGGGAGAGGAGCGGGAGAAGGGAGAGGAAGCACAAAGCTGGAGTCGTCCAGAAGACAGAAGAGGCTGAGCCACCACACATGGGCAAGTGTGAAGCTTGCTCCCTCCTGGTTCCTAAAAGGTGGTGAAGAGATTTCAGGTATCGCAGGAAATAAAGTCTATGTTCTAAGCAGCTGCAGCAGTGATGTGAACATTTGATGACACCCACACTCCCACCTTGCCCCCCAGCACAGGTATCTCTTGGCTACAGCAAAGTCTGCGCATGCGTGCTTGGTCGCTTCAGTCACGTCTGACTCTTTGCAACCCCACAGACTGTAGTCCGTCAGATTCCTCTGTCCATGGGATTCTCCAGGCATGAATACTGGAGTGGGTTGCCATGCCCTCCTCCAGGGGATCTTCCCAACCCAGGGATCGAACCCATGTCTCTTGCGTCTTCTTCACTGCAGGCAGGTTCTTTACCAGAGTCACTGGGGAAGCCCTGCAGCGATGTCTACCCTCAGTCATTTCTCAGGAAGACAAATCGTTGCACAATTCTTTTTTTTTTTTTTCACAATTCTTTAAAATTTGTTTCTATGGCATGCCATGTGGGGTGGGGGATCTTAGTTCCCCGACCAAGGATGGAAACTGTGCATTTGGGAGCGTGGAGCCTTAACCACCCGACCGCCAGAGAAGTCCCTGCAGTTTTTCCTTGGTTGTTGTCTTTTCTGTGACTACGTCTACGTATCTGTTCAACTGTTCAAATGCCAGCTTTCCATCCCTGATGCCTTCGATGGGTGTGTGATTTGGGGCAGGGATGGGGGCAAAGTGAACCCAGTGCCTGTGAGGGGACAAAGATGAGAGGTGTGACCAGTTCAGTGACTCTGGACAGGACCTCAGCCTGCAGTGGCCCCGGCTGGAGGCAGGAGGGGGTTGGAGGTTCAGGAATTCAGGAAGAGAAGAGCTAAGGAATGGAGCCACAACAGCTTCACGCAGCAAAAACTGGCCCCACAGCTTCTCGGACACAAGACTCCAACTAAGAATCTCTGAAGATCAGGTTAAGTACCACTTAGGCCAGCTAGGCCAAGGCAAGGATGGAGGAGGTACTTGTCTGTCCATCAGTGCAGCCAGGACCTTCCCCTTCTCCCTAAGAAGCGCCTTCTCTTCCAGCTGGAATTCCAGGCTCAGGGAGGTCAGGCACTGGCCCTCTCTGGAATGGAGGATTTTCATTCAGGATTCATTCATTCATTCCCGTTCTTGCACAGACCCTACCCCAAATTCAAGAGCCTTCTGGTCTCTTGAAATGTGAAGATTATCTATTGTTCAGTCCTTACTATGTGGGTTTTTTTTTTCCTAAACCAACCCCATCATGGCTGCCCTAGATCTGGCCACAGAACACCCTGGGCAATGGAAGGATTGATGCCACAGCAGGGAAGACCTGCTCGCCACATGGGAGCCGGCAGAGCTCTGGTAATAAAGCTCAGTGGTCACCCTGGGAGCCCAGGCCCTGCATTCAGAGGGAGGGACGTAAGCCAGAGGCACCCTCCCCCTGTGTGTCTCCTCCACTCACTCAGCATCCAGGTGTGAGCAAGCATTTCCATCAATGGGGCACTGTGCTTGGGGGCCTGGGGAGCAGCGAACGAACGGACCTGCCCCCGCCTCTCAGAGCTCATTTCTAACAGAGTCTGCGTACCTGGCCACTTTGCACATGCACCTGATTCAACCACTGCAAGGAACCCTTGAGGACGTGATGGTGGCCCCATTTCACCCTTGAGGAAACTAAAGCAAAGCCGTGTGCCCAGCTCACTGATCTTGCAGCTGACCTCACAGCCTGATCTGTTGGGCTGCAAACTCTTCCCCCGACCCCGTCTCCATTTTTTCCCCCTTTATTCCTGCCCCTCTCCAGTCTCCACCCCTGGGGTCCAGACAGCACAAAAATTACCAGCTGGTAAAATGCTCAAGCTGAGGGCGGGACCCTGGCGCTTATTAACATTCAGCGAGAACCAGTTCATCAGGCAGCAAGCTGAGCAGCGGGCCCTGGGAAAGGTGAGAGGAGTGGTAGGTTTTGAATAAAGGGAGGTGGTGAGGGAAGCGGGCTGGTGCCCAGGGCAAATTCTGCCTGTGTGACAAATGTGCTGGGGGCACCCGCCCATTAGCGTGTAGCCATCTACAGTAACTGCCAATCCAACTGAACACTTCTGTATCATTAACTGTTGCCCAAAAAATCTCTGCAGAAATTAGCAGCTCACAAGACAGTCCTGTGAAGAGTGAGGCGGTGGTTTTGGGGTGGGATGAAAGGAAAAGTTAAGCAGTGAGTCCTTTGCGGTGTGAGATATAAAGGCGTAACAGTGACTGAATCGTGTTTCTTATTTGGGGTTAAATTGCAAACACTCTGAAGCTGGAGATTATAGCCATTTCACCAGGAAATCTCTCCCCAGCTCAGATCTGGGGGGGGGTGACTTCTGAGAGAGGGTGCTCCCTTATCTCATAATAGGAGAAATGGGTGCAGACTTAGGAACCCAAGGTCAACCTGGTCAGAGTCTACTCAGAGGCTGAAAACCAGGTCGGATCCCCTGCCCAGGAGTGTGCCCCCCACCACCCCATCGGTAGCCCTTGGTGAAAATCTCCATTGCCAATCTGAGCCCTGTCATCACTGAAGATTCGTTTCTCCACCATATGCCAGAGCCTGTTAAGGTTTTTAAGAGTTTAAAAAGGTCAACAACAACAAGTTAAACGAAAAAATCCTGTACAACCCAAGGCAAGGACACATTCAGATGAAACCCTTGTCAAGGCCAGTAAAAGGATGGGAAATACCAGGTGGTTTTTCCCCAAGCTGACGGCCCTCAGATGGCTCCTTTCTACATTTGCCTACAGAGCGTTCACCACTTGTACTTGTGAGCACATGTGTGGGTATTTTTGAGTTTGCCAGAAAAGAAAAATGCTGACAAGAGTTGGCAGCAAGAATTAATGCTCTTCCTGAACACCATGGTGCAGCTGGTCACAGGCTTTCAATGGTCACTTTTTTTTAATGGCATCTTTTTAAAACCTGCTGGGCCTTTTCCCAAAGGCCAAGCGTACAGCAACTCCAGGGCTCAGCTCACATCTCCCTGTCTCCTGTACGTACACACATGTGCACACACCCAGGTACACCCCCCTGAAGGTGTAGAGATTGTGCCTGGAAACCAGTCTCTGTGCTTCTGGTCAGGCAGAGCCACCATGAGATGCACCTGTGACCTTCTGTGGGCTTCCAACAGGCTAGGAGCCCCAAGAGGGGCGTGCTGGCCCCTGGGGAAGGAGTGAGACACAGCACCTCCTGCCTGGGCGCTGTGGGCCTCATCACGCCTGGGGAGAGCTCAGTGGAACACGGGCAGGCTCTGGTCCCAGGGTAGCCCGCCCTAAGACCAAAGATAGTACAGAATTTGCGGCCCAAATATAGCCGATGCTGGAGGAAATGGAAAGACCACTGAATCCTGAGCCTGGCACTTACTTCTCTGTGACCTTGGACATGTTACTTACTCTCTCTGAACCTCTGCTGAAAAAGAGAACTTCCTTTATAAGAAAAAGCCTTTATTTCTTTCATGCACGCATAAAATAATCACCTGAATCCTAGAATGTCAGAAATGAAAAGCTACTTGAGACCATTATTACTCAGCGCAGCCACTTCATTGTAATAAACAGGGCTCAGAAATGTCATATGACTCACGAGGAGGTCACACAGTGGGTAAGATGAGAAACTGGAGCTATACCAGCCGTTATGTACCATACCACTCACCACATGTGGCTATTCACCCTTTAAGTGAATTCAAAAGAGATAAAATTGGAAGTGCAGCTCCTCTGCCACACCAGCCACATTTCCAGCGTGAGGTCACCCTGTGCTGCAAGTGGCCACCACAATGCACAGTGCAGGCACAGAACATCCCATTTTCACAGGGATCTCTATTGGGCAGTCCTAGGCTAGAGGTCTTCCCAGGTGGTGCTAGAGGTAAAGAATCTGTCTGCTAATATAGGCGATGCAGAAGACACAGGTTTGATCGGTGGGTCATGAAAATCCCCTGGAGTAGGAAGTGGCAATGCATTTCCATATTCTTGCCTGGAAAATTCCATGGACAGAGGAACTAGGGGGGCTACAGTCCGTGGGGTTGCAACGAGTCGGACACGACTGAGCACACACACACTTACACACAGGTTAGAGGCCAGAACTCAGGTCTTCAGACTCTAAGCCCCATGTTCTTCTGCCTGCTTCTGACCTCCCTGGTTTCCTACGCGAAATACAAGGGATTTGGTAAATCCGCTTAGTTGCTCAGTCGTGTCCAACTCTTTGCAACTCCATGGACTGTAGACTGCCAGGCACCTCTCTCCATGAGATTCTCCTGGCAAGAATCCTGGAGTGGGTTACCATGCCCTCCTCCAGGGGATCTTCCCAACCCAGAGATCGAACCCAGGTCTCCCACTTTGCAGGCAGATTCTTTACCATCTGAGCCACCAGGAAACCCAAACAAAGCAAAACTAGGGGCAAGCATAAGGTCTGGCTTCCCAGGTCGCCATCTTATGCCTGCACCCCCGCAACTTATGGATAGAATTCTCACTGAAGTTGATCTACCACTTAGGAAATGATAAATGAAATGAATGTTCCCACTTTTAAGAGCCAAACAGACTCCTTTTGTTGTTACAGTGGGGAGATGGAAGACTCTTGGAATTGGGTGGTATGGTCCTATTGAAATGACTTGGACAGAATTGTGTGCTCAGAACAAATACGTTCCCACTTCTTTTAAAAAGCATTTGGTCAGTGACCCTCGCTGCCACTCTTCAGAGAGCAGCCACCCCAGGCTGGGTTCAGCCACGACAGATAGCCTTGGGCTACACATTCTGAAGACCTGGGGAGAGGGACCCATGGAAACTTCTACAGTGGTGGCAAGGTCAGAGCACCAGGATGAACCCAGGGTCTGATGAAGTCAATGTTGACCTTGGCCAAGTCCATCTAGGTCTTTCCTGTGCTTCTTCTCTCAATGTAAATGTCCAGAGGCAAGGACAGATGACCCCCTTCTCACGTTCTCTGAGCTAATGGAGAGGCTTAGCACCTCCCATAAAGCATGACACTACCTACAACTGCTCATTCTTCATTGGTGGTTCTTTACGTTTTGGAGGTCACAGACCCTCTAAGTATCTACTGGAAGCTGCGGATCTTCCCCCAAGGAAACCACAGATATGTATACTGATTCCACATTGTGTACATCATTTCAAGCCATTGCTGCTTTGGAAGATGGAAGGGGCTGCATGCCAAGGAATGCAGATGGCTTCCAGAAACCAAAACAGGCAAGAAAACACACCATCCCCTAGAGCTCCCAGAAGGAAACACAGCTCCGCCAACACCTTGATTTCAGCCCAGGGAGGCTCAGGCCAGACTTCAGACCTCCAGAACTACAAGACAATACACTAGTGTTGTTTAAGTCACTACATTTGTGTGGTAATTTATTATAGCGGCAATAGAAACTAATATAGATTTTGATCTTTAAGGAAACACAACTTCCAAAAGAAAATGAGAAGAAAAAAAAACAACTGTGACTGAAAAGTGAGGCTGGGGCTTTCCTGATAGCTCAGTGGTAAAGAATCTGCCTGCCAATGCAGAAATCATGAGTTTGACCCTGGTCCAGGAAGATGCCACATGCCACGGAGCAGCTAAGCCTGTGTGCCACGACCATTGAGCCTGTGCTCTAGAGCCTGGAAATCGCAACTACTGAGCCCACGAGCCCTAGAGCCCTTGCTCCCCAACACGACAAGCCACCACAGTGAGAGTCCTCGCGCTGCGACTAAAAGTAAAACCCTCTCGCTGCAACCAGAGAAAAGCCTGCATAGCAACAAAGACCTAGTGCAGTCAAAAATACATAAATTAGAGATTTTTTGAAAAGTGAAGTTAAACTTTAAAAATAAAGTAGCCCTGAGCTAATGTTTAAAGAAAAGAAAAAATGAGGCTATTCGTGAGCCAAGGCAGACTTCAGAGGACAGACCCCAGCCAGCAAGTCGGCAACAGGCACCCTAGAGGATGCTACTGCCAACAGAAGACACGCCTCCCGCCTGCTCAGAACAGAACGGAACATGCATCCCAACCTCTTTTAAGCTCCTCCCCCTCCTTCCAGGACCAGACAGCACATGAAGCAGAAGCATCTTCAAAAGCAGAGAATGGCAACGCCTGCGATACTACAAAACCTCAGCGAAGGAGGATTTTCAGGCTAACTGAGTTTTGAGGTCAAGAAATAGCAACTAGATTCCACACTGGGTTTCAACCACCTAGCCCCGCTAAAGGTGCACCCCACACTGGGATCTATCCTTCATAACTGAGAACCAGGCAAAGTCTGAGGTCAAGGGATCCTGTTGAACTCTGGCTGGAGGACCAGGAGGCGTTGTTGCAGGAGAAGGAACAGGGCTGGAGCTGAATGTCTGACCCACTCTCTCCTAGATGTGGCTTTGGACCAATGAAGTCCCATGCATAGGTGGTAGCTGTGAAAATTTTTTCCTAACTGATGGGATGCAGGGGGCAGGGGAAGGGATGTTTGTGTATATGTGCATACATGTACAGACACACAATGAGAACACACACAGATACACGTGTTCTGGGCATTTGAGGTGGTTTTAAGACAGCATGAGTGTGAAAGAATTAATGTTCTGACACATTCTTCAGAATAAGCCTGAGAGATGGTTTCTATGTGTTACCCACACAGACTGAGCATGAATAAACTAGACCAATTACAGCTGTAGGATGTGAGGGTGGGGTGAGACTAAACCCCCATGTTCCCAGAATTTACCTGGAACACCTCAAGGTCACATGCAAATAGAGGACGTGGTTTAAATTTGAATTCCAAGCAGCAACAGAGACTTTCATCAATAGAAAACGCTCCACCACCACCCTATTGTAACCATTCCTAAAAAATGTCTGGCCCCCAAAGAGAGAATGCTTTCCTGTAGTACCTGAAGTAGTTTTTTCACCCTATAGCCACTCTGCTTTTCTGAGCTGGAATCAGAGAGTTTATATAATCTTAAGGCTGAAAAGGTCTTTGATTTAAACAGTATCATTTCACTTTATCAAGGGGTTCTTGAGGCAAGAATACTAGAGTAGTTTGCCATTCCCTTCTTCAGCAGACCCCATTTTGTCAGAACTCTCCACCGTGACCCATCTGACTTGGATGGCCCTGCATGACATGGCTCATAGTTTCAGTGTACACAAGGCTGTGATCCATGTGATCATTTTGGTTGATCTTCTGTGATTGTGGTTTTCATTCTGGAGGCTATGGGATGGTAGTTCTTGCTTTAATGAGGTGGTTGGATGGCATCACCGACTTGAGTTCGAGCAGACCCCAGGAGACAGTGAAAGACAGCCTGGTGAGCTGTAGCCCATGGGTCACAAAGAGTCAGACATGACTGAGCGACTGAACAACAACCATCTTACTTTAAATGTAAGCGGATACCTTCCTACTGATGTCCAGAAGAAGAGATGCCTCATCCAGACTAGACAGAGGACAGGCCACCTCTCAGAACCCAGCAGACTTTCTTCCGAGGACCCTCAGAAACTACTGAATTCTTAAAAATCCCTTTAACTCCCTCCAGGGATCTTGAATTATCACGATTTCAGAGGCTCGCCTACCTGGTGCCTACACAGAGCATGTGTGAGAATGCTTTCCTGACCCGAGGACCAGCTACTAGGCCACAGGGAGAGGGCAGGGCTCTATTGCCTGTTGATATAATCAAGCTCAGGGAGACCTGGGTGGCTAAAACTTGAAAGAATGTTTGAACAATCTTGCCCTACACACAAGTAAGGAACCACCCCCAAGGCTGGGCCATCTTGAGTTAACCCTTCCAAACTTCTGTCCTGCAGCACCCAATCCAGAGTGAGCCCAAATTCCCAGGGAAAACCACTCAGCTCCTCAGCCAAAGAATCCCCTGTTGACATATTCAGCAGTGGTGACACCGGTTTTCTCCACGCCCACCGTGGCTCAGCTTTTGGAAAGGGATGTGCATCTATGTGCGGCTCTGAATGACCGGCTTCCCATGGCTCTGCCCTCGGCTGGGCTGTAGCTCAGCCAAACAGTAAAGTAATGCACTTGTTTGGGCAAAGGCTTCTCCGAGCCCAGTGGTGGGTGTGGGTGAGGCTGTAGAATCCCTCTCTCAGCAGAACTTAACCTCTCCAGGAAAGATGAGGCCCGGCCTGGAGCTCTCATCACCGCATCACACAAAGATGCCAACGCTCCAGTGTAACTACTGCCTCTGCAGCTCGGGGGACCACAAACACCGCCCCCAACCCTAGCTAGGGAGCTCCACCACCTCCACCACTGCGCCCCACCCCCAGCAGAGGGCTTTCAAGGCGGTTCAAGTCCATTTTCCATCTGATTCTCATAACCTTGAGGGAAGCAAAAGAGCTGTCTCTTGACCTGTGTCACAGAAGGGGAAACTTGAGAGACCCAGCTTTCCCAGGGTCATGCGGTCGGTTAGGGACAGACTCCAGACCAGAAGCCACCTTCTCCCAGCTCTAGACTCCTCACCATTTATCCCTGCTGGGATAAAAGGGGGACGAGAGCCCCCTCTGCCTTAACGTGAGAATAGCTGCCCTCTGTTGAACACTTACTCTGTGTCAGCACTGCCCTAGGCATGTCCGGCAGCTCCAGTTCTTAGGACTACCTTCTAGGGAGGTTGTAGACCCACCTTACAGATGGCAAAAGTGAGGCTCAGAGCGGTTAACTGACTGACTTAAGGCCACGGGCTACTGAGGGATGAACCGGGGGTTCCGAGCCCCACCCACTGGCTCCAAAGCTCCTTGGACCAAACCACCACCAAGAAGGGGTGAAGGACGCTACCTCATGGCCACGTTGCTGCCGTCGATCACTATGGGTCTCAAGGAGCTGGCGGGGCCTCCGCTGTCCTCTCCGGGGTCCGCTCCCAGCCCGCACTGGGCAGAGTCCGGCGTCCCGCAGGAGCCCCTGGGCACGAGCAGGGGTGCGGCGCTGCCCTCGTGTGCGCTGGGCCGGCTGCCCGTCTGGATCAGCTCCTGCAGCACGTCATTGACCAGGGCGTCCGCGCCCAGCTTGCCCAGCACCCTGACCACGTCCTCCCGGCTGTAGCCCAGCTTCTGGAAGAACTCCATCTTGCTCGAGCGCTCCATGCTGCGCCAGCCGGGGCCCCCGCGAGGGTCCTGCCGCCGGCTTCCTCCTGGCAGAGCCCCGCCGGCATGAGCTAGAGAGAAGAGGCATCCATCAGGTGTTTGCTGGGCCGCTGGAGGCCGATTATGCGTGCTCCCCACCCGCTCCGTCTGTCAGGAAGTCACATCGGGGCCTTGTGCCCTGGGGAGTCTCAGTTGCCGGTGTGGCTGGCGAGCCGCAGATGCAATCTCGCTGCCTTTCCTAGCCGGCTCTCCCAGGCCTTCACCCCACTGCCGGCCCTCATGAGGGTCACCCGCCTGAGCAGGCCACCCAGAGCTCGGGACACTCGTGCCCAGGCCACAGAAGTGCTTCTGAGGCTCTGCTATGGCTGGACTGTGTCCCACCAAGTTGAAGCCCTATCCCCACCCCACCCCTCAGCATGTGACTATTTGGAGATAATGTCTTAAAGAGGTGATTATGCTAAAAGGAGGTCAGCGGAGCGGCCGTAATGGAATGTGACTGGACAGTTGGACACAGATGAATACAGAGGGAGGCAGTGAGGAAATACAGTGGCGGGAAAAGGCCAATAGCCAGCTAAGGAGGGGGTCTCAGAAGAAACCAGCCCACCAACACCATGATCTCAGACTTCCAGCCACCAGAACTTCGAGGAGGTGATGATGATGATGGCAATAATGTTAAATTTTAAAAACGGTGGATCAGGCGGTTAGGAATCTGCCTGCAGTGCAGGAACCCAGGTTCGATCCCTGGGTCTGGAGGATGCCCTGGAGAAGGGACCGTCTACCCATCCCGTATTCTTGCCTGGGGAATTCCATGGACAGAGGAGCCTGGTGGGCTACAGTCCACGGGGTCACAAAGGGCTGGAAACAACCGAGCCACGAACACAAAGTCATCCCTCAGCTGGGGGAGAGGTTCCAGGACCACTGAAGATCTCAAACTCTGAATGGATGCTCAAGTTCCTTATATAAAATGGCTTAGTACTTATGTATAACCTAAGCATATCCGCCAGGACTTTAAAGCCTCTCTACATTACTTATAATACCTAATACAGTGTAATGCCATGTAAATAGTTGCTGGGACACGGAAAAGTCAAATTTTGCTTGTATGGCCCAGGTCGCAGGCTTTAGGAACTCTTTGGGTATGATTAGGGGTTCAGGGGAGAAGGGGGTTAGTGACGACAGAGGAAGCAGCAGCAGGTAGGGATTCCCCCTCCCCCATGGCTCAGTCTTGCCCCTCAGTCAGGCCCCACCAGGCCAGGGAAGGGGAACAGGAGGCAGTGTGGCTTCTCCAGGGCCCAGGGCAGGTGAGGGGCCAGGCCTCCCAGGGCCTAGGAAACTTCTGGGATTCTTTTTTTTTTTTTTAATATTTTTAATCCACAATTGGTTGAATTCGAGGATATGGAGGGCCGATTGTTTACATATTATATATAGGTCTTAAAAGTGGTAGTCGCTCAGTAGTGTCCGTCTCTTTGCAACACCCTGGACTATAGCCCATCAGGCTCCTCTGTCCATGCAATTCTCCAGGCAAGAATACTGGAGTGGGTTGCCACGCCCTTCTCCAGGGGATCTTCCTGACCCAGGGATTGAACCCGGGTCTCCCGCATTGCAGGCAGATTCTTTACCATCTGAGTCACTAGGGAAGCCCATATATACTCAAAATAAAAACCAACTCTGTGGTATTTTGTTATGACATCCATAGCAAATTAATACAACTCCTCGAGTTAAACGGGGGAAAACACCCTCTGGTGAATTCTATTCCCAGAAACACATGCTTTGACCGAAATTTAGCTCTGTGCATCAACACAGTTTTCCATAGCAGTTAATTCAGATAGTGTTGAACCTCTAAAATACGAGGTCTTAACTCACATTTGATTCTTTCCACCCAACCGTCACTTCCTGGCCTGCACCTTTGAGGTAGCTGGGGGCAGGAGGCTGCAGCCTGACAGATATTTACAAGAAAAATATGACTGAGTCAAAAGGAACACTCTGGACAGACTGGGTCTCTCTTTTCTACTCACGAAGACCTGTATCTTTCAAAAAACTTTTAAAATACAGAGATAATCCTGAAAATCTATAGACTATGAAAAATTGAAACAATGTAGAAGTATAAGGTATGAAAAGATATAGGCTTTGTGGGCTGCAACATGGAGGTGACCGGTGGAACTGAGGAGTTGATGAGACGTTGCTCTGTGGTCGGCCTGATATCGAGATGGCTTGGGCCATGAGAGCAATGCAGCATGCTGAAATCTACTACAAACTGATTTCATCAGTTGACCCACAGTTCCTGAAACTCACCAAAGTGGATGACCAAATCTATTCTGAGTTTCGGGAAAATTTTAAGAATCTCAGGATAGATATACTGGATCCAGAAGAACTCAAATCAGAATCAGCTAAAGAGAAGTGGAGGCCATTCTGCTTGAAGTTCGATGGGATTGTGGAAGACTTCAACTATGGTACTTTGCTGCGACTGAACTGTTCACAGGGCTACACTGAAGAAAACACCATCTTTGCACCCAGGATACAATTTTTTGCCATTGAAATTGCTCGGAATCGAGAAGGTTATAACAAAGCAGTTTATACTGGTATTAAGGACAAAGAAGAGAAAGAAGCCAGCAATGGAGGAGACAAAGGAGCCAACAGCAGAGAAGAAGAAAAAGGAGCCAACAGAGAAGGAGAAAAAGAGAAAGAAGCCTACAAAGAAATCAACAAAAGTAGTGAAACAACTATGTGAGGTAGTCAGGGAACAGCACTCTAGAAGGTATGATTCAAGTGAGTCTACAAGTATCATGTTGCTACTTGCACAGGTCCCTATGGTCAAATGTATTAATATCTCCTTTTTCAGTGGAAGGATATGCAGAAGGACACCTTTCTGGCCTAATTATCAGAAACTGCAGTGGTTGTTCTCTTGTATGAACTGACTTGAAGACTATTAGTGGGGTCTTAGTTGATGGTTTGTTGGTTCTCACCACCAGTCAAGTAAGAAATTTTGTAAATAAATTTCTTTTGGTTCTTAAAAAAAAAAAAAAAAGAAAAGAAAAGATATAAGACTCTTCCTACAAACCCCAAACCCTACTTGCCTCTCCTGTCTGCTTCTAGCACTTTTTCTATGCATTTTCTTGCATGTCTAGCAGATACATGCACATACTGTTTACGGGAGGTTGTTTTTACACAAAGAGTATCATACTGGATTTATTGTTCAGCAAGTCGCTTTTCTTATTAAAGATTCATTTTGGAAATCTTTCCCTTCTAGTTTAGCTGTTTGGCTGCCCACCCTATCCACCATATTTAGAATAGTGCCTGGCACAGCTGAATCTCAATGCATATTTGTCAAATGAATGAACAAATGAAAGAATGTATGGTGTTTATCCATATGCCAAATGATGGATGGAAATTCAGGTGGTCTTTGATGTTTCCCCTACAAACGGTGCTCAACACACATTCACACACATCTATCGTTCCACCCTGTCTTCTTCTCAGTATTACAGGTTCTTCATTTTCATTTCCTAGCCTCCTACTGGAATCCTCTGCAACAGACTATCTTCTAGGTTCCCAGCATGGCCTCCTCTTGTCTTGCAGAGCCTCTCCCTTAATGCAAGAACCTCAGTAGAACTCACAATGCCTGGGGCTGGCAGGTCACAGACATTTGTCAACCAGCCTCCTGGATAGAAAATTCTTGTGGAAAATTCTTCAAGAGATGGGAATACCAGACCAACTTACCTGCCCCTTGAGAAATCTATATGCAGGTCAAGAAGCAACAGTTAGAGCTGGATATGGAATAACAGACTGGTTCCAAATCGGGAAAGGAGTACGTCAAGGCCGTATATTGTCACCCTGCTTATTTAACTTATATGCAGAGTACATCATGAGAAACGCTGGCCTGGATGAAGCACAAGCTGGAATCAAGATTGCCGGGAGAAATATCAATAATCTCAGATATGCAGATGACACCACCCTTATGGGAGAAAGCAAAGAAGAACTAAGAGCCTCTTGATAAAAGTGAAAGAAGACAGTGAAAAAGTTGGCTTAAAACTCAGCATTCAGAAAACTAAGACCATGGCATCCAGTCCCATCACTTCATGGCAAGCAGATGGGGAAAAAGTGAAAACAGTGACAGACTTTATTTTGGGGGGCTCCAAAATCACTGCTGATTGTGACTGCAGCCATGAAATTAAAAGATGCTTGCTCTTGGTAGAAAAGCTATGACCAACCTAGACAGCATGTTAAAAAGCAGAGACATTACTTTACCAACAAAGGTCCATCTAGTCAACGCTATGGTTTTTCCAGTAGTCATGTATGAATGTGAGAGTTGGACTACAAAGAAAGCTGAGTGCTAAAGAATTGATGGTTTTGAACTGTGGTGTTGGAGAAGACTCTTGAGAGTCCCTTGGACTGCAAGGAGATCAAACCAGTCAATCCTAAAGGAAATTATCCCTGAATATTCATTGGAAGGACTGACGCTGAAGCTGAAACTCCAATACCTTGGCCACCTGATGCAAAGAACTGACTCATTTGAAAAGACCCTGATGCTGGGAAAGATTGAAGGCAGGAGGAGAAGGGGACGACAGAGGATGAGATGGTTGGGATGGCATCACCGACTCAATGGACATGAGTTTGAGCAAGCCCTGGGAGTTGATGATGGACAGGGGAGCCCAGTGTGCTGCAGTCCATGGGGTTGCAAAGATTCAGACACGACTGAGCGACTGAACTGCCCCCTGAATAGAGAGGCCTCTGCTGCAGCCAGCACTTGTCAGTTGCTGCCCACCTGGCCTACTGATCACTACCATACCAAAATTGCCCTCAAGGTCACCAGTGACCTCCTAACTGCCAAAGCCAGCAGCATCTTTCCACTCCTTGCCTTGGGCAGCCTCTCTGCTGCTTTTGGCTCTGTGGCCCACATCCTTACTTGGGATTTTAAATCCAAAAATTTTGGACCACCTCCTTCTTGAAACTCTCTTCTCCCTTACGTTGTACAACTTCACCCGGGTCTCCTACTTCTTTCCAGCTCTTTGCTTAGCTTCTGGTCCCTTGTTCAAAGTCGAGGTCCTGCCCAGGCCATCTTCCCTCCCCCTCATGCTCTCCACCAGCCCCCTAGATCCATGAACCCACAACTGCACTTCCAGCTCAGACTTCTTGCTAAGCACCAGGCACACACAGCTATAAGCCTGTGAGATAAACGCCCTGCGTGCTGTTTGGTAAAGCACTGTGGGAACTCAGAACATTTGCTGAGTCGGCTTCAGTGATTCTCAAAGTGTGGATCAGAGGGAGCCCAAGACCCTCCCAGGGAGTGTATAAGGTAAAACTATTTCCCTAATAAAGGCTAAGTTGTAATTTGCTTTTTCTTCCACTCATCCTTTCACAAGCGTACCATGAAGTATCCCAGGAGCTATATATCATTGTGATATTGCCAACAGCTTGAACATGGTAGCAGATATGAGAAGCCAGCTGTCTTGTATTAAGCTGGATATTAAAGAGATTTGCAAAAATATAAATCAGTGCCAGTCTTCTTACAAATTTTGGGGGTTTGGAAAATAGAGTTCTTTCTCATAAAATACATCATTTATGTTAACATGGTAGGTTTACCTTGATTTTGAAAGTAAATGATTATTTTTAAATTTCATAGTTTTAGTTTCTAATAAAGTACATATCGACAGATAGATATAAACCACATAAACAAAATGGGGGTGGTGGTCCTTAATAGTTTGTGAAAGTGGAAAGGAATTCTGAAACCAAAAACCCTCTTCTTAAATCCAGAGCTTCTCAACAGATTTTTCCATGTAGACGGTTCCGTGTAGGTGGCCTATAGACATATCATCCAGGGCCCCCGGCAGAGGCCCTATGTCTTTCCTTCCTTCAGCGTCGCCCCTCTCACACCCACCTCCTGCCCACCAGCCCCACCCAAGCCTCCATGCCCACCTTCTGCATCCCACCCCCCATGCGGGCCACAGCCTCCTAGGGGCCCCTCCTCCATCCCTTCTGGCCCAGCTCCCATTTGTAGCCAGCACTGGGTTTCCAGAACCAGTTTGACCATGTCACCCCCTGCTTAGAAACACCCTCTTACCCCGTGTTGACCTTAAGAAAGACACCAAGTTCCTGAGCAGATGACTGAGCTGTCAGGATGCATTGCAGGCCCCCGTCCGCTTCTCACCCACAATTGCCCTCTGGCCCTTTCTCTCCAGCTACACTGAAGCTCTTTCTGCTCTCCACTCCAGAATATTCTTATCATTGCACTTCTGCATATGATGTCCTGTCTACCCAGAGTGATCTTTTGGGTTTAGTGAAAAACAAGATTCGGCTTAAAAAAAATATTCAGCTCAAACGCGCTCACAGTGGTCATCCCTGACTCGCTGACAGAATGAGTGACTTGGGCATCTCAGCTCCCAGGCATGTGCACACACCTCTGTAACGGCATATTGAGTTGTCAAGCATCTGCTTCTCAGACTGTGACCTGCATTCTGACCCATCTGTCTCAGAGTCAGTAGCACTGGGCTTGTGTGTTGTGGTCGCTCAGTCATGTCTGACACTTTGCGACCCCATGGCCTGCAGCCCGCCAGGCTCCTCTGTCCATGGGGATTCTCTAGGCAAGAATCCTGGAGTGGGTTGCCATGCCCTCCTCCAGGGGATCTTTCCAACCCAGGGATCGAACCCAGGTCTCCCGCATTGCAGACGGATTCTTTACCATCTGAGCCACCAGGGAAGCCAGCACCTGGCATAATGCCTCATATATGTGAAGAGTTTAGTAGCTTTTTCTTTAATAAATGCCCAAAGCTGAAACTATCTTCCCTCCTGGAATAATTTTTCTTGAGTTCCCGTCTCACTGAACGGCATCCCCCGGAGATCCATAGAAGCAACCATGAGGTCAGCTTTGACTCATCCCTTTCCCACACTTCAACATCGAATGAGTCATTAATTCTGCTTCCCTGACATTTTCCATAATCATGCTCTCCCTTACACTCACACCACCACCATCCAAGTTCACTCATTCATCCATTCATTCATTCTTTCATTCATGTAACTAACACTTACTGATCACTTCCTAAGCGCCAGGCACTGTGCTGGGACAAAGTTCTATGAAGACAAAATAATCCACAGTCTGATTTCTCTACAGTCTATTCAGGAAAACAGACAAAAAATGTAAACAACAAGTCATACATCATCATGATAAGCACAATACTTTCTATTAGAAAAATGTGCTTTTAAAACTCAAGAGAGGAATGACTTATCTTCATTGGAGGAGAAAAAGGCAAGGCCAGAGGGGCCTGTGCAGAGCTGGACGACTGAGGACGAGCTGGCCTCTCCCAGCCAGAAACAGGCCACATCGTCAACTCCCCAGGGATCCTGGGAGGGCCACCTGACCACACTCCCACCCACAACCACTCTAGTCAAGTTGGTCGCTGATCAAGACTTCTGTGTCCCCCCAAAATGTCCATGTCCCTCTATCCTGTACAGAGCATATGTCAAAGCCCCTCAGCATGAGAAGCAAGACTGATCACACCCAGGACTGAATTCCTCTCTGGTTTCCATGGCCACATACCTCTAGTCCAGCCTCACCTTCTCCCTGACCAGTACCATTCTTTTCTTTCAGGGTGATTGTTTCCTCGGACCAGGGTCCAGCTTTGACCCCATCTCCACAGAGGAAGGCGACACTCACCCACGTGGTATGCCAGCTCACACCAGGGACTGTGTGCTATCCCTAAAAGACCCTAGTGTCTCAGACCTGGAGACCACACCCCGGGCTCTTCCCTCTGTGGAACCCCTGCCCCATCTCCACCAGACCTAATCTCACTGTCACCTCCTCCGAGAAGTCCTCCCAGACCTGATGGCTTCAGTTACTCCCGTCCCACCTCTCCCCTGCTGTTTGTGCATGCACTGTAGCTCTCATTTGGATTTGGAAGAAAGAGACAAGAAGCTTGAGAGAAGAGGGTGGGAGAAAGAAAAGAGGGAGAGAACTAAAATGAAAGAAAGACAGTACAGACAACATGAACATAAAACTTTATATTCACGTTTTTCTTCATTGTTTCCACTCACTTTCTTGCAGAGGCTTACTTGAAACTTCCCATTATCCCTGGTGGGTCGACAGGGTGGATTAAAAAAAGTATTCCCTGCTCACAGATGAAGACACTGAGGTTCAGAGTGGTACAGAGTGAGGACTATACAGCTAGCAAATGGCAGAGACTGACCATAAGTAGATGCTCCAAATAATGGTTTGCTTTGAGCTGTGGTTCAAGATAGCAGCAATGCCTTATCACCCCAGAAATGGAAAAGTCTAAATATGACTGGGTCAGGTGACTTCTCTTGAGTCACCTCGTAACAGTTACGAGGAGAGTCCGAGTTTATTTTGTCACTTTGCGTTCTGGTAAGGCAGAAGCATGAACACTCTTGAAGTGAAAAACCTTTCTCCTGGGGATTGGGAGGGGGGTCCCTGCCATGGCAGCACCCCACAGAACCCTCAAGCTTCAACAGAGCTCCTTTTCTGAGCGGAGTTTTGCAGGGTATGCGTGGGCCGGGAGGGCTGTTTTCACACAAAATTAACTGAAAGAATTCACCTACTTCAGAGGCTTTTTTCCCCCCTGAGACTCTAAAATAACTTCATTTCCTTTTAAAATTTCTAAATAAGGGCGAACACTGGGGTGGGGGGCTGCTCTCCGACGCCCCAAGTCACAGCCCGCCCCCCACCTCCCCCAACCGCCCCCCCCACCAGCTGTGATGGTCTTTGAGCCACAGGGCTGCTGGCAGCTACTTTTTCCATTCTATTTTTAAGACCTGAAAGTACGAACAATTTCATCTTGGTTTTCTTCCTCAATCTTGACTGGAAGTCACAAACAGCACAGATAGCTAGTAACACTTTGAAACCTTCCCAAGTCTCCTGCACGCTGACAAGGGTCAGCAGGGCATGCTGTCCGATGCTCAGTGTCGAGGCTGCGGAGGGTGGGCTCCGGACCTGACGACCCAGCAGGAGAGAAAGGGAGAAGGGGGAAGGGGCACGGGGGACCCTCGCAGGTGGAACAAGGCGGGTCAGATCTGGTTTTTTAGCATCAGTCAATCCAGAAGGAGGGGCCCTGGGCCAAAAAGTCTGTCTGGAAGAGCCCCTAGGGGAAGAAAAAAACACACGGCAAACTGAAGAATGAGCAAATACGAGCAATAAGAACTGCAGAGAATCAGTGGCTCACACCGTGTTTTCTGGTTACAAGGTGCCTCCTTCTGTGTCATCTCTGGGAAATCCCAAAGTCGCTGTGACATGGGGAGAGTTACTCAGGTTGCAGGTGACAAGACTGAGGTTTGGCTGACTTACCCAGGATCTCACAGCTGGATGGGAGACTCCCAAGGGTGGCAGTTCCTGCCAGAGGGTGCTGCCCAGGGCCACTCGGGGGCCACAGAGCAGGGCCAGCCCGCCTTCAACACTGGACCCTGACCTCCAAGTCCGTTCCCAGGTTGCCTTGGCCAGCTGCAGAGAAATCTCCCGCACACACCCACCGGAAGTCACCCACCATGGTGAGGGGACGGTTCTAAACAGAGTCCCTGCAGAAGTTTTCTGGTTCGGCTTAGATCTAGAAGCCCTCAGGGGAGTTGTCAGAGTTTGAGGAAGTCACAGAGAGGCAAAGACTTCAACCCATGAGATTTGTGGCTTTGGCCTGACCTTTTTTTTTTTTCCTTAACAGAATTATAATTTTTTAAAATTGTGGCAAATGAGTCATAGCATAAAATTTACCATTTTAACGATTTTTAAGAGTGCATTTCAGCAGCATTAAGCAACCATCCTCACCCTTCATAGTCAGAGCATTTTCATCTTCCCAAGTGGGAACTCTGTCCCCATTAAACACTAACTCCCCATCCCCCCACCTCAACTCTGGTAACCACAGTTCTACTTTGTATCTTTATGAATTTGAGGATCCTAGCTGCATCATGCAAGTGAAATAGTACAGTATTCATCCTTCTGGGACTGGCTTGTCTGATTTGTCTTAAAGTCTTCAAGGTTCATCTGTGTCATATAAACCACACTGTTTATCCTTCCATTCATCCATGGACACTTGGATCGCTGCCACTTGGGGGCTGTTGTGAGTAATGTTGCTCTGAGCCTGGGGGGACTGGGCTGGCCTTTTGTTTTCTCCTGCCCTTGTGTACTGTTGTAGGTTGCTTCAGGTGTACACACAAGTATTTACAGCCCTGATCGATACCCCAGGGCAACTCTGAAGCAAAGTTTAAAACAAAACCCTCCGCTCAACGCCCCTCCCAACCTATTCACCTGCCAGGTGTTGGCACTCCTGGTTTGGCAACATGTGGCCCTGGAGAAGAGGTCACCTCTTGGAGTTCATGGCCAAGCATTCTAAAATGGCCCCAGGGCATAAGCCAAGATTACATTCACTGCCATCAGGTGAAGACTTATTTCAACATCCTCATAGGCCTTCTTGAAGCCCACGGGGCCATCCTCTAGAGGACGTGGCGTTTGGGGCCATTGCCAAACATTCCCAATCTGCCAGGAAACTAGACACCCACCAGTCACCATCTCATCTACAAGATGCTCTCAAAAGCATGAAGACAGGTTTCAGATGTGCCCCAGAGTTCTGTGCGTGCGTGCTAAGTCGCCTCAGTCATGTCCGACTCTTTGGGACCCTAGTCCTTCTGATTTCATAAAATTAAGACATCTTTAAGGCAGGTTTTATGTAAACCGAAGCGTTTCTTCTGATTAATCTTTCTCCAGTAAAAGCCCTCTTGACATTAAATACAGTTTTGCTAGATAGAGCAAGATTTCACCCAAAGGAAATTAAAGATGCTTACCTATTTTTTCTCCCCCACCGAGCCCTCAGATGGGGGAGATATCTGAGGGAGATGAGATTGTTGCTAGGCTGCTTCCCATCCAAGAACGCATGCCCTCCATCCTGGCCCCCGCCTCCCCGACGGCTCTGTCTCTGTCCTCCCACCCCCGGCCGCAAGTGTGCCAGCGCTCTGTCACTCTGACCCACGCCAGGGGACATGCACTCACCAGCAGGGCGTGTCGAGGGCCCTCGCAGTGGACACCCTGCTCCCCTCAGCTGTCCTCCCAGCTGTCCAGGTGTCCCCGAGGCCCGGGGAGTCACTTCAGGCTGAAGCTCTACTTCCTTTCACCATTCACATTCAGCTGCAAAGGTAGTTTTGCTTTACTTTTTTTTTTTTTTTCCTTTTAAAGGAAAGGAAGAAAGCAATCAGATGAGGGAGGGAGATGAAGCCTGCACCTCAGCATGAGTCACTGAATCAAAGTTCAACAACCACATGCAAAACACACTCCGTGAGGGCAGGGCTGGGGCAGACAAGAAAGTAAGCTCTCCGCCTCCCCACCTCCGCCCTCGACGGTGGACACGGTGGACGCAGCTGCTCCACGGTGGCCGCCAGCTGAGAACAGCATCTGATCCTAGATGCTTCTTAGGAGGGTGGGTGCTCACAACTTTATACACAAAATTGCAAGTTATACAGAGCCAAAGCAGGGGCGGGGCAGGGACAGAACCTGGGTGCACGGGGGCGTGGGCATCTCCCTGCCAGCACAGGGGTCCCGGGCAGGTCACAAAGCCCTTCTTGCTGGAGGAGCAGGGCACTGGCCTCGGTCAGGAGATCATACGGCCCTGGGCTTCCCTCTCTGTCGCCTCGAATGGGGTGGGCAGTCTCCTCTCTCACAAGGGCAGGAGGAGCCTGACCCCAGCATCCTGAAGCCCAGCTTGCTGCAGCCTCAACAGGTACGGGCAACAGACCCCAAGCTCTGTGATTATTTCCAGCATCGGGGTATGCCCACCAGAGGAAAGAACACAATCAAACCCCACAGCAAATGCCAATGTCCCGAATGTGACCAGTCCAGAAATACACCGTCAGCCAGTTAGTTAAGCTGAGTTTAGAGCCTGGGCGTCGGTGCTGAGGAAATAAGAAGCCACAAGTCGCCAGACTTCCGATGCTCTGCTTCTTTATTTCCCATCTGTGCCACACAGAAGATGGGAGGCAGTCTTCTATATTAACGCACGTATAGAATGGATTATCTAAATAAAGACTAGAAGTACAGTGGGGAGTGGGGGAGGGGTAAATTAGGAGTTTGGGATTAACATAAACGCACTACTATGTTTAAAATAGACAGCTGGTGGGAATTTGCCGTATAACTCAGGGAGCTCAAACCCAGGCTCTGTGACAACCTGGGGGTGGGGGGTGGGGTGGGGGGTGGGAGGGAGGGTCAGGAGGGAGGGGACGTAAGTATTCCTGTGGCTGATTTGTGTTGTTGTATGGCAGAAACCAACACGATCTTGTAGAGCAACTGTCCTTCAATTAAAAATAAATAAATTGAGATGTTTAAAAAGTAAAATAGATAACTAAAAAAGATCCACTGTATAGCACAGCATACAAAATACTCAATATTTTGAAACAACTTATAAGGGAAAAGAATCTGAAAAAAACAAATATGTGTGCGTGTGTGTGTGTGTAACTAAATCACTTTGCTAACCAACTCATACTAATACAACATTGTGAATCAAGTATACTCCAATTCTTTTTTTTTCCAATTTTTTAAAAATGATGAAAAGTCATACAACTTAAAAACTTTTTAAAATAATTTAAAAATTAAAAACAAAAACTACAATCAGAAACCATTCAAAGAAAAAAAGAACGTTGTACTAGAACCTGGGTTAACATAGTCACTTCACTTGAGCGCTGATCCTCGCTTTGAAATTTGGGACACAATGGATTTTTCTAATAAAAACTACCGTTTGTTCACCCCTCCAGTATATTTGCTAAGTTTCCATCAAAGTTTCCTAATCCGTACAACAGCTCTACAGCACAGGAACTATTCTTCCCAGTTTTGAGCTGAGGTCATCGGTGTTGAAGGGCTTCCCAGGTGGTGCTAGTGGTAAAGAAGCCAGCTGCCAATACAGGAGACCCAAGCAACACGGGTTCAATCCCTGGATTGGGAAGTTCCCCTGGAGGAGAAAGCTGCAACCCACTCCAGTATTCTCGTCTGGAGAATTCCATGGACAGAGGAGCCATGGGGTTGCAGATAGTCAGACACGACTGAGCGCACACACACGCACACACACACACACATACAGAGTGGTGTTGAGAAAGGGTAACTAAACTGCCCAAGTTCACTCAGTAAGTGCTTTGAGTCAAGATTCAAACCCAGAGCCATCAGGCGCCAAAATACACCCTTTATCTGGCCGTGGGTAGCCTCTCAGCTCTCAAACACATAGTAAAGCATGCTTGGTTTTCAAGAAAAATAAAGATTTTCCTGGTATGAAATTTTAGGAGAAATCTAAGTCCTAACATTGAGTAATATATCAGATAATATTTTCAGCTCAAGTTCTGCAGAAGATGCATGCATATATGCTAAGTCCCTTCAGTTGTATCAGATTCTTTGCTGCCCCCATGGACTGTCATCCACCAGGTTCCTCTGTCCATGAGATTCTTCAGGCAAGAGTACTGGAGTGGGTTGCCATGCTCTCCTCCTGGTGATCTCCCCGACCCAGGGACTGAACCCATGTCTCTAACGTCTCCTGCATTGGCAGGCGGGTTCTTTACCACTAGCCCCACCTGGGACGCCATAGTAGATGCAGGGGCATCAAGTGTCCATTCTTCACTGGAAGCCTCTGTCCAAGCGGTGTTGTTGCACCTCAATGCAAGGAAGGGTTTCTGTGTGGAAATGACCTGACATTGTCCAGGAGCCTTGTTCTCTGACTGTCTGGCCAAGTAAAGCCACAGAACTCAGAGCCAGTCACTGCCAAGAGGCTTCTTGGACTCTCTTGCCCAAATACCAGATTCTGAGGTGCAATATTTCTATGTACAGGATAGCAACCAGTCAAGGAAGGAATTATCTGCGGAGGTTGCCAGGTGCCACCATGCTGTGCACTTAATAAAAGATGAACCTGAGTAATGAAATTTCTGAATCCTGATCTGTATCAGTCCAGGGTAATGGACACCTCTGCACAGGTCAGGGAACGCAGTGGCCAGCAGCAAATGCAAAAAAGACATTAGAACCTGCTCAACTGTCAGACAAGCCAGCATTTATTTGGCAGAGACCCCAGAATTCTGTGTCTGAACTCTCAGAGACATTATATAGACCTGAAAAACAGCTATTCTGTGGTCTTCATAAGAAAAGAACCACCATCTGGTGTCTTTATGGTATCTGATTTAGAGAAAACTCATCTTGGTTTCTCCACGACTGAAATGACTTAGCTGCTATGACTGTCAGAAGTTCAAAGATTTGAACCGCTGTTTAGCCAGCCTGTGTGCACGCATGTTCAGTCGCTCAGGTGTCAAGCTCTTTGCGGCACCATGGACTTTGGCCCACCAGGCTCGTCTGTCTGTGGTATTTCCCAGGCCAGAATACTGGAGTGGGTTGCCATTTCCTCCTCCAGGGGATCTTCCATGCCCAAGGATTGAACGCACTGTTTAGCCTATTTATCCCTAATTGTAACCTGCCAGAGGTAACAGAGGTTACTCAATATGCCAGCAAATTTGGAAAACTCAGCAGTGGTCACAGGACTGGAAAAGGTCAGTTTTCATTCCAATCCCTAAGAAAGGCAATCCCAAAGAATGCTCAAACTACCACACAATTGCACTCACCTCACATGCTAGTAAAGTAATGCTCAAAATTCTTCAATTCAGGCTTCAACAACAAGTGAACCATGAACTTCCAAATGTTCAAGCTGGATTTAGAAAAGGCAGAGGAACCAGAGATCAAATTGCCAACATCTGCTGGATCATCGAAAGAGCAAGAGAGTTCCAGAAAAACATCTACTTCTACTTTATTGACTATGCCAAAGCCTTTGACTGTGTGGATCACAATAAACTGTGGAAGATTATGAAAGAGATGGGAATACCAGACCACCTGACCTGCCTCCTGAGAAATCTGTATGCAGGTCAGGAAGCAACAGTTAAAACTGGACATGAAACAACAGACTGGTTCCAAAGAGGAAAAGGTGTACATCAAGGCTGTATATTGTCATCCTGCTTATTTAACTTATATGCAGAGTACATCATGAGAAACGCTGGACTGGAGGAAGCACAAGCTGGAATCAAGTTTGCCAGGAGAAATATCAATAACCTCAGATATGCAGATGACATCACCCTTATGGCAGAAAGTGAAGAAGAACTAAGGAGCCTCTTGATGAAAGTGAAAGAGAAGAGTGAAAGAGTTGGCTTAAAGCTCAACATTCAGAAAACTAAGAACATGGCATCCGGTCCCATCACTTCATGCCAAATAGATGGGGAAACAATGGAAACAATGACAGACTTTATTTTTGGGGGCTCCAAAATCATTGCAGGTGTGATTGCAGCCATGAAATTAAAAGCCGCTTATTCCTTGGAATAAAAGTTATGACCAACCTAGATGGCATATTTAAAAGCAGAAACATTACTTTGCCAACAAAGGTCCATCTAGTCAAAACTATGGTTTCTCAAGTAGTCATGTATGGATGTGAGAGTTGGACTACAAAGAAAATTGAGCACCAAAGAATTGATGCTTTTGAACTGTGGTGCTGGAGAAGACTCTTGAGAGTCCCTTGGACTGCAAGGAGATCCAACCAGTCCATCCTAAAGAAAATAAGTCCTGAATAATCATTGGAAGGACTGATGCTGAAGCTGAAACTCCAATATTTTGGCCACCTGATGCAAAGAACTGACTCATTTGAAAAGACCCTGATGCTGGGAAAGATTGAAGGCGGGAGGAGAAGGGGATGACAGAGGATGAGATGGTTGGATGGCATCACCGACTCAATGGACATGAGTTTGAGTAAGCTCCAGGAGTTGGTGATGGACAGGGAGGCCTGGTGTGCTGGAGTTCATGGGGTCGCAAAGAGTCGGACATGACTGAGCAACTAAACTGAACTGAGAGGTTACAGTTTTAGTTACTGCATCATTGACCCCAAACTAGACTCTGCCCAGGAGACGCTGAAAAGAGAACAGCAGCTTCCCACTTGCAGCAGTAACTTGGGTCCATGTTTACATGCCTCCAAAAGCTATTAGGGGACTTCCCTGGCGGTCCAGTGGTTAAGACTCCGTGCTTCCAGTGAGGGGGTCGTGGGTTCCACCCTTGGTTGGGGAACTAAGAGCCCGCATGCTGGGTGGCTAACAAAAAAAAAAAAGCTATTAGACTTAGAGAAGAGTGGGACCATGAGCGTGGCACACTTCCCTCTTCTGCTGGGCTGAAGATGGGCATGGAGTCTGCCCCGAGGCTATTTTTCTCCACTCTGGCCCTTTGTGGTGAGAGACAGAGGTCTGTGCTTTCAGGAAGCAGCCTGGAGATGCTGAGACAGTGGCTCCTAAATGTGGGGTATGGACCCTGTGCAGGAACACGTGGGCAGATGGTGTGGGCTGTTTCAGTGGCTCACGGACCCAGGGCAGAATCCTTGGCTTGGCTACTCCCTTGTACAAACAGCATCGGTGAGCACCAAGAACCGTCTGGATTGTATGATCTGTTTTCTTGGTGAACTAAAACAGGGTGTAGGTATTTGTAGCTCTGGTGGTTGTCACCAGCTTCCTCCCATCGACTCCTCCACTGGCAGTGTGTGGGAGTTCTTTTTTCTCTGTCACCCCACGAAATTTTGAGCCTGTGATTCTTTTTGCTTTTTACCAGCCCGATGTGTGAGACCTGGTAAGTCATTTCTTATGGTTGTTTTAACTTTTATGACCCTGATTACAGTGGTAAATAATCCACCCGCAATTCAGGAGACACAGGAGACATGGGTTCTGTCCCTGGGTCGGGATGATCCCCTGGAGAAGGAAACGGCAACCCACTCCAGTATTCTTGCCTGGGAAATCCCATGGACAGAGGAGCCTGGTGGGCTACAGTCTAAAGGGTCACAAAGAGTCGGACATGACTGAGCACCTTCAGGAGCAGTAAAATGGAGGATCTTTTCACATGCTTATGGAGCATCCAGTTTTCTTTTTTCCCTCTATTGACCATTCGCCTACCATGTAGTCTTTTTCTTATTAGTTGGTGTTGATCTTCAGGTATTCTTCATACCTGCCCTTTTTCTTTTGAATATGTGTATCCTTGGTAACTTTCAGCTTCCAGTCAAATGCTTCTTTTTAGCTTTGCTTATGACGTTTTGGGGCCTGTGGATGTCTTTCCTTTCATGGAGTCAAAACTTGGTTTTTTTCCTTTTTCACTTGTGGTTTTTGAATCTTGTTTAAGAAGTCCTCCCCTATCCTGAGACTCTAAAGATATTTTCCCATATTATCTCTAAAGTTTGTTAAGTTTCCCCTTTTTGTGAGCAGATATTTTATGGCGATGTGGAATTTTTTATAAACGGTATGAGAAAAGATCTAAGCTTATCAGGATGGCCAGTGTGGTGTCATGAACTTGAAGTCAGACTGCCCTGCCAATTTATTAGCCTTGTAACCTTGAGCAAATTATTTAACACCCCTATGCCTCCGTTTCCTCGTGTGTAAAATAGGGAAAAGGATCATACCCACCCGGGACTTCCCTGGTGGGCCAGTGGTTGAGACTCTACACTGCTAATGCAGGGGGTGTGGGTTTGTTGGTAAGGGATCTAGGACCCCACGTGCCATGCAGTGTGGCCAAAAGATAAAGAAAAATAAAAACAAATAGTAATCATAAAGAAAACAGCTAGGGCATCCCCTGGTGATCCAGTGGCTAGGACTTTGTGCTGTCACTGGAGTGGCCTGGGTTCAATCCCAGGTCAGGGAAATGAGAGCCCATAAGTCACGTGGCCTGGCCAAAAATAAATAAATAAAAATAAAATGGCCAATAATAAATAATGCTTTAAAAAATAATTACACCTGTCTCATCAGGATATCCTGAGAATTTACTTAATGCACAGAGTGTTTAGAATAGTGCTTGACTTAGAGTAAGTGCTTCATAGTTAGCTGTTGTTTTCATGAGAACTAACTTTTATGAAGATGGGATAACTAGAACTTATAATGGAAAGCTTAGGACCCAGGGAACACCACGAAACTGCCAGGGCTACAGAGACAAGCAGAACAACATTCTGGACCTTCGGCAGCCACACGCACACCCACAACCCACACAGAAGCAAGTGGGAAAGCTGCTCTCATTGTTCTCTTGCTTAGCCAGTAATCTTACCAGTTATTATTGGCTTTGCCCAACAATCTAACTTAAAACAGTTGTGCGTTTAAAACAATTTTTGTTTATTAAAATCTACTTTCTCTGAGTTCCACCTGAGATGTTACCACAAGCAACTGCAGGGGTCAAGGCAATGAGAACATTGCTAAATTCATTTCAATTTCACTTCACACCGCCCACCAGCCTGAGAACATAAACACCAACTAAAGTTTCTGCCCCTTAGTGACATGACTGTCAGCGAAGAGTCACAGTCACCGTAAACATGAGTGTGAAGCAGACCCGCATGCGCGCATGCTAAGTCACTTCAGTCGTGTCCAATTCTGCGACCCTATGGACTGTAGCCCGCAAGGCTCCTCTGTCCATGGAGATTCTCCAGGGAATACTGGAGTGGGTTGCCAGGCCCTCCTCCAGGGGATCTTCCTGACCCAGGGACTGAACCCATGTATCCTATGGTCTTGCATTGCAGGCAGATTCTTTACCACGGAGCCTCCAGGGAAGCCCAAGGCAGACCTAGATGAGAGCAACCTTGCTACCACTGCTGTTTCGGGCTGGAGGCTTCTTTGCTGTGAAGGCCGCCCTGTGCAGTGTAGGATGGCAGCTGGCCTTTACCCACTCCATACGAGTGGCACAACCCTCCACGTGGTGACAACTAAAAGTGTGCCCAGACATTGCAAAATGTCCTCTGGGTGTAAAATCTCCCCTGATTCAGAAGTGCTGGATCAGAGGTCCCATCAAAGGGGAAGTGCTGACTGCATGAGGGGCAGAGGAGGCCATGCGGAGGAAAGGGTGGCTTGATGGATTTTGAAGGAGAGTCCGAAATGTCCTGGGAGAAGGCTGGGTTCTTTGGAATGTTTCAGACGGAGGGAAACCCAGGCAGAGGCTCAGAGGGACATGATCGACTCACTGTGGCTGAGGTTCACAGAACAACTCAACTCAGGAGGAACTGAGCAAGCTTTGTTTGTTTAGAAAGCATTTTCATTTTTAAAAATAACAGTTAATTGAATATTAATGTGTTTTTCACACGTGGGTAGTTTTGTTGTGATTTCCATTTCTGGGTCATCATGAAGACACCAGCTTGGGAAAACTGAGTCTCAGAGTGCTCAAGGTTATCAAGAGAGGGGTCTGGGCTTTGAAAGGTTGTCTAGCCTTTGAAGCATCTCAGACCTTCTTACCGACCAACAGTAAGAAAAGTAACAGTTTTCCAGGGTGCTGTCCAACTGGCCCTATTCTTTCTCCAACCTCGGTTACAGTATTCGCCGCCCTATCGTTTAGTATCTGAGTTGCTGACTGAGGGCTGGGGACTGTCTCTACTTGGATTGTGAGATTGTGTCTATGTAATTAAAATAAGCTGGCATTTTGCAAAGTTCCCTAAATCTGCTGCAACCACAGTTTCAGTTGAAGTTGACTTTGGAGAACCCACTTTTTCTGGAGTCTGTAGTTCTCTCACAAAAAGCCTTGAGGGAATTATGAGATGGTCTAACACACTAGTCATTGTGAGGAAGAGAGACCATGAACCAACAGGTGTGAAGTTAATGGGAAACAGGTAGAGAAACCCAGGTTAAGGGCACAGGACTGATGATAGCTCTGTTCAGATCAGGTATTTCTCCAGGGCTAATGACAGCAGATTGTAAGTGGTCACATTTGAACACTTGCAACACATTCTACATCTAGAAACTTGCTCTCTAGGGCTCAGCTCCATATCCTCGCAACAGCATCTTTGTTGGCCTCTGGCCAAAGTGCTGCAGAGGCTTTTCTTGAATGTGCTAAATACCTCACCCCTTGCAGTGGGTTGAAACGATATGTTCCAAAAGATAATGTTCAAATGTCCTAACCTCCAATATCTGTGAACGTGACTTTATTTGGACATAGGGTCTCTGCAGATGTAACCAAGCTGATTTACTATCAGACTGAATTAGGGTGGCCACGGCATCCTAGTGTCTTTATAAGAGAAAAGGTTAGCCTTGAGAGACCCAGAAGAGCCACAAGGAAGAAGGCCAGGTGAAGAGAAGCAGAGATAGGCGTGATGCAGCTGTGAGTCAAGGCCCACACCTGAAGCTAGGAATAGGCGAGCAAAGATTCTTCCCTACAGCCTTCAGAGGGAACACGGCCCTGCTGATCCTTTGCCTCTTGACTTCAGGCCTCCAGATCTGTAAGAATCAACACCAGTTGTTTTGTTTTGTTTTTTTTTAAATTTTTTGTAATTATTTTTAATTGAAGGAAAAATGACTGTTGTTTTAAGCCACTCAGCTGGTGATACCGTGTGATGGCAGCCCTAGGAAATGAATAACCCCCGCAACGCCTTCCCTCAGAGCCTTCAGCCGAGGTCACCATGGACTCCGCTAAGCTCCCCGCTCCTATGCAGCGGGAAGACAGGAAGGGGCCAGAGGGAGCCCCTGGGCCCAGGGGCTGGCGGCCGACTGAGGAGCTGCTGTCTGCACCTACTTCTGCCCAGCCTGCTCCTACACACGCCCGGGGTGTGCCGCGGGAGGACAGCTGAGAGAAGCCCGGAGATCAAGCAGGGAAGCCCGTCACATCCTTTCCCATAAGCATACACTTGGGGAAGAGGCCACGAGTGTGTGTCTCTGGTTTATTTTCAGAGAATGAGTAGTAGATAATTATCCACATAATAATGAAACACCACTTATGATAAAGTTACAAATACATACCGCCATCAGCTGAGATGGTGGAATCTGTGGGGCCCGTCTCCTTCTGAGGTGATGCACTCTCCTGTGTGTCAGACATGCAAAGACGAATCTGGACAATTCCAGGCTAGCCCTCGGCACACATCCCACCAACACAGTACAAAGTGAGCACCCCAAAACCGGGCCGGTGCGGTGGGGAGGGGTTGGTCTCCATTCCAGCTCTCACCAGATCAAACTTCCATTCAAAGCATGTCGAGCTCCCACCATGCCAAAGATATCTGAAGTGTGTTCTGTAATGTCCAATGAGTGATTATGTCGCTAAGATGGTATGACTTTCACAATTGTTATTGTGTGGCCCATTCGACATCCTAGCACTGCACCAACCTGGATATCAAACACAGAAGGTGTCACGTTATACATCGTCTCCTCTGGGAAGCCCGCTTTGATGTAAATCTGGATTGGGGGCTGTGTGTCGATAGATGGCAAATGAGTCGCATGCAAGGCCATCTGAGGAATTTGGTGTCAACCCTTGGGTAACTATACACAACAGCCAGAGTGACTTTTTCAAAAGTCCAATTGACTTTTTCAACTGCCTTTGTTAGACATATATTCTGCTTTTCCTCTGTCTGGAAAATCAAGTCCCAGTTTTGCATTCAGCTCACTCCTTCTCTCGCCTTTCCATGCTCTCTACTATGTGGTCCTCCTCTTCAGCCAGACCACCATATTACTCTCCCTCTTGCCTTTCTGTTTTATTTTTTTTTTTTGGCTGCAGCAGTTCTTAGTTGTGGCAGGTGGAACCTTTAGCTATGGCACGTGGGATCTAGTTCCCCGGCCTGGGCCCCCTGCTTTGCCAGTGTGGAGTCTTAGCTACTGGACCACGGGGGAAGTCCCCCTTTCGCCTTTTGAGTCATTTTCTGACTTGGAATCCCAAAGTTCTCTTCTCTAGATCACACTGCCTGGAGGAAACAAAATTAAACAAAAAATTTTCTCTCTTTCAGGAACCAGAGGTCATTGTGGTCTTGTTCCAGATTCACAACAACAAAACAGCACTTTTCTAATTTCTCATTTTATCCAAGTCCTCTTGCTCATAAGTTACCATATTTTAGATCTTTTAGGTATTTTGAGCATCCCGGTGTCCTAGGTAAAAATAAATGATAGCAATACAACCTTGTAATTGCACATAAAACATCTCTCCAAAACTCTGCCCAGCCACCCCTTCAACGTGTAAGGAGAGGAAGCAAAGATAAAATTAAACCTAATTAGCAGTTCTGGGTAAGTAAGATAGGGTAAGAAGAAAGAGTGTCTGTCCCATTATAAAGAATAATTGAGGTTAGTTGCTTTTAAAAAAGGGCAATTTTGAAAATTAAGGGGATCTCCATATTCTATCATTTAACAACAGGAAGCACAAACTTCTCTAAAATTTCCCATCAAAACATGGTTTCATAGCAACAGCCACTGAAAGGTAAGTCTTCTGTGATTTCGATTTTACTATCTGTAATATATTCTTTGTGACTCAGTCTTGATGCAAGGAAGAAATGTCAAACTTGAGACTGAAAATTTTTTATGATGAGTGGAAAACATAGGTATGAAATATATCTTTCAGTAACTAAAAAGCAACTAACACATTAAGAGACATTTGTGAAAGTATGGACCTACTTAAAGTTTCTCTTCTGTTAGCCTTTGATAGTTCTATTCAAAATCTTTGAAAATTCAACTGGTAAGGGAGATCAAATCTGAAACTTTACAGCAAAGTTATAAGGAATGAGCAATTTTAGTCTCATAATGGCTATTTTTTCCCTCTGAAAGATAAAAATATATACCTATAGCTACTTTTTTTAAAGAAAAGTAAGATATTACTGGAGGCTGGCTTTAAGAGTTCACCTAAAACCTAGAGAAGCAAAACAGAAACAGGAAACAAAGTCACTTTATCCTAGATGTTAGTAGTAGTAACATAGCACAATGATAGCCTTGTATCTAGTCAAGGAGACTTGATGGACATTATATCTAGAGGTCACCACCATTAAAAACAGTTTCTGATTAATAGGACTTAGTGTTTCCAAACACACATCTTTGCTAAGACTAGAGTCTTTCATACCTAAAATGTCATCTATGGCAATTAAGGATAGCTTTTCCTTGAAACAATAGGTTCAGAAATTTTTACTACTTCTATTTTTCCCACTGAACCTACTGAATTCAAATTTCAGTTGTCAGTTATTTCTTCTCAAGACTCCTACCACAGTCAACCATCATTTCTTTCTTGCTCATTCATTCTTTCAGAACAAATTTAGAATCTTCTGCATTTAGAATCTTCTGTATTTATCTTCTGTAATTTAGAATCTTACCTTTCTATATTCAAGATGATAGTTTTTTTATGCAATATCTATACAGCTTTCTTCTATTGATGCCTAAGAATTACATATGCGACCAGAGAGACACCGGCTCTTAGCAGTATAGTTGTCTGGATATTCTGAACTGTAACACCTCCATTCCCTTCTCGCTACTCTCTATAAAACATCCACATGCCAGATAAATCAAGATAAGTTACAGCAATCATACTTTAAGTGCACTGGTGAGACTGTAAGACAGTTGGGGAATTTCCTCAAGACCAAAAATATATGAACAAGATGATAAGTAAACCACCAGCCATGAAAGTAGAGCTTTGGGGACTAAGGGCCTCAGGCCACAGTGTTGAAAGACGTTGATGAAGACTAATCTTTAGGATGGATGGAAAGTTGGAAAACGGAATCTAAGATTTTCACATGAAGCCAGGAGAACAGAAGGGCTCTCCATCAGAGAAGGACTAGGCCAGGGGGGAAAAAAAAATCTGCAAACATCTTCCCAGCTCTGCAAGGATGGAAATGGGGATAGGTCATAATAACAGATTTATTTCCCGTGACATTCTGTATAATCTGTTTTATGGTTCAAAATTATACTATGTATGCACATGGAAATGGTAAGCCAAGAAATTAAAGTGGCCCTAGGTGACAGCATCACCTGAAGTCTAAAAAACAAATGTAAATCTTCTTTAGAGAAAAGCCTCCTCAGTTTAGATACCTTAAGAGTCACAAATTATGTTTAAAAAAAAAAAAAAAACAGAAACACATAAAAAAGAAGCCACTATACATGAGTTAGCAGAAGAAAACTAAAGATTCAAATTCTCAAAAAATTTAAATGGGAAGCTATATATCAGCAGCTAATTTGTTTTTATGGCCAGTTTCCCAGGTGGCACTGGTGGTAACCCGCCTGCCAATGCAGGAGATAAAAGAGAGGCAAGTTTTGATCTCTGGGTCAGGAAGTTCCCCTGAAGAAGGAAATGACAACCCACTCCAGTATTCTTGCCTGGGAAGTCCCATGGACAAAGGAGCCTGGTGGGCTACAGTCCATATGGCCGCAAAGAGTCAGACACGACTGAGGTGACTTAGCATGCACACACAAGGAAATATCAAAAGTTGTGCTTCAGAAAAATGAAAAATGATACTAGGTGGAAGATCTGAGATGCAAGAGGAATGGAGGGTAAAAGAAACGTTTAACACATGCGTAAATCTAACAGTTACCTGTATAAAAAAGGTAATAACAATACAGACTAATTTCTAAGGTTAAAAATCACAAGCTAAGACTAAAACACTGGAGGATTATGGCACAAAATTAGAAAAGCGGTAATTTAAACTTTAAAGATGTCTAATATCTTCAGTTAGAAAGGAAGGTGAAAATATCACCTTACATTTTAAGTATGGATGGGAAATTCAAAGGCAATTCCCCAGGACAAAGATGAGGGAGAAGAGGGCAAAATATTTTTTTTTGTTGTTGTTTTGTTTTTTTTTTTTGGCAGAATATTTTTTAATGTTTTAAATTAATCCAAAAGAAAATGAAAACAAAAACCCAAAAAAAGCACAAAATAAGGTGGTAGGAATAAATCCAAATACATTAGTAAATAATCAGGACTAAACTCATCAGTTATGATCAGATTAAACATAACCTATTTTGCTATATGTGCTGTTTCTGAGACACTAAAACATTACGACCAAGTAAGACAAAATTAAAAGGGCAGTAAAAAAAACCAACTAGGTGTACTGCAAATATCTTCACATAAATTGAAAACATCAATGAACAAAAAATTTACAGAAAGACAAAGTAACAAAAATGAATAAACTCTTTGAGAGTAACAGAAAAACTAAGAATTCTATAATCACTGAAATTTAATCATTAGTTAAATTTTCTCACTAAAGAAATGCTAAGGTCAGACGATTCTGTAGGCACCGCCTGTCCAACATTCAAGGAAGAGATATTTCAATCTTTCTCTTCTAATAGAAAAAAAAGAGAACAGTCACAAACTTACTCTATAATGTGGACATCAAATCCAGATTAAGAATAACACACAAAAGGAAGATTATAGGAAAGTTTTATCACAGTACTAGAAATTTTAGCCAGCAAGCACTATACGAATACCACCGTCACTTATTGTCCACATAAAAGACCCAAGAAAACCATACAAATTCTAAATATAAGACTTTTAGCAAAATGGCTAGATATTTCAGAGATATTTAATCAAAAATCTAACTTCTTTGGTCAAGAAACAGAAAAAAATCATTTGTAAGATATCATTTATAATAGAACATAAATGATAAACTAGCAGTAAATCTAACAAAAGATGTTCAAAAGCTTTCAAAAGAAAATTCTAAGAATTAAATGGAGGGTTTCACTATCTTTGGGCCTCTCGGGTGGTGCAGGGGTAAAGAATCTGCCTGCCAATGCAGGAGAAGCAGAGACTCAGGTTTGATCCTGGGATGGGGAAGATCCCCTGGAAAAGGAAATGGCAACCCACTCCAGGATTCTTGCCTGGGAAATCCCATGGACAGAG
Organism: Cervus elaphus; assembly: GCF_910594005.1. Taxonomy (NCBI): domain Eukaryota; kingdom Metazoa; phylum Chordata; class Mammalia; order Artiodactyla; family Cervidae; genus Cervus; species Cervus elaphus. Next base: position 32,818,890 of record NC_057840.1, read on the forward strand.
GAGCCTGGTGGGCTACAGTCCATGGGATCACAAAGTGTTGGACACGACTAAACACATGCATGCATACACACACACACATGCAGCCTGAATGAATAGGAAGATACATGAAGATATTGTTGCCACAAAGTGATCTACTATTTGAATATAAATACAGTTGAAGTCACAACAGAATCCTTTGGGAAACCTAACAAGTTGGTTCCAAATACACAGAAAAAATTGCCACAGCATTGCTAATGAAACAGATGGTGGGGGGTGGGGGGCAGGTGTGGGCAGGGAGGAAGGTGTTGCTTAAATATCAAGACTTCTTTAGAGCCATAGAAATATAGATATTTGGTATTTGTGTTGGAACAAACAATAAACCAATGGAACAGACAGCCCATGAAACAAAACCCACACACAAATCTATAGAAACTTATATGACAGATCAATGGGAAATAGATGAACCATTCCTAACAGGTTTTTAAAAAGCACTATTTCCCTCGTGGCTCACTCAGCTGGTAAAGAATCTGCCAGCAATGTGGGAGACCCCGGTTCAAATCCTAGGTTGGGAAGATCCCCTGGAGAAGGGAAAGGCTACCCACTCCAGTATTCTGGCCTGGAGAATTCCATGGACTGTAGAGTCCATGGGGTCGCAAAGAGTCAGACACAACTGAGCAACTTTCACTTCATAATAGATTTTGGACAACTGATTAGAGCCATATGTGGTGGGGGGGGGGGGCAGTGAATTTAAATCCCTTTTACCACACCATACACATAACACACAAACAATTCAATATGGACTGAATGTAAAAAATAAAACTTTATACTTTTGGAATATAGCAGAATATCTTTATTAAGGATTTCTTCAACAAAATACAAAAAGCACAAAACATACAGGGAAATGTTAATAAATTTGACACTAAACTTAAAAATTTGTCTAAAATGCATAACCTCATTTTAATCAAATATCTAGACTTAACTCACAGCTTATAAAAAGTAGAAAGGATGGAGGACATCATGAAGATATCATCAAATAATTTCAGAATGTGGAATACTCTACAAAGCAACTGGCCTGAATTCTTCAATGTCATTTAAAAATTTAAAAAAAAAAGAAAGTGGTTGAGGTGGAAGGATGGCAGGAAACTCTTTTAGATCAAGAGAATAAAATGACAACGACAAGCACTACATGAAGCATGGTTGAGACTGGGTTTAAAAACAAATCAACATCAAAAAATGACATCCCTGGGACAATGGGAGAAATCTGAGTATGTGTTAAATAATATGAGATAGTTGTTTGTTTTCAGTGTGACAATACTATCGTGGTTATAGAGGACACTTTTTAGAAAATGCATGGTGAAATACTGAAAGGTGAAATATGTTTTCAATTTACTTTAAAATTATTCAACCACAAAATGTTACTGTTTAATCTGGATGGAATATATATATGGAGGTTTGTTATGTTTTTGTGTTTCTACACATGTATGAAACCTTTCATATTAAAAAGTTCAGGGGAGAAAGGTGGGGGGAGGTGGAATTTACAACTTGTGCTCTTCCAAAGGCATCAATAGGTGAAAATGTAACCATTAACGGTGAGAAATGTTTACAACATTTAGTAGTAAAAAAGGACTAGTATCCACAATCTGTTTAATTCCTTAAGGAAACATAAAATAAAAAGGCAATAACATAATATAAAATGCACAAAAGACATGAAATAAGCTTTTCACTGAGAGCATTCAGGAAATGAATATACGTGAAAAGAAGCTCAACCTTATTAGCATTTAGGAAATGCACATTCAAACAATAAGACTTCCACTCTGGCCAAAATTGAGTAACAGGGCCAGGATTTCCCTTCTTCATGTTAACCAATGCAACACCTGTACAAAATATATACAACAGGCTTTTTCGGACACTGGACAACTGTGCACGACAGTGACTCTTGAGAGGACAAACAGGAAAGTCCTACCATTGCCTGGACTAGCTGCAGGGAGAGCCCGGGCGTTCCCCTAGCGGAGCATTTGGGACACCAAGGTAAAATCTGTAGGGCAGAGTACTGGAAATGGCAACCCACTCCAGATTCTTGCCTGGGAAATCCCATGGACAGAGAAGCCTGGCAGGCCCCAGTCCATGGGGTCCCAGAGTCGGACACGACTTGAGCGACTCATACATACATACACAGAGCACGGGAGAGAGGAGCGGGCTACAAAGGGAGAATTCTGCAGAGTTCCCCTGAGGCTTCAGCTAAACAGTGTATACACTTGAGAAGACTACCCAAAGGTGGGGAAGAACCACCAGAAAGGAGTAAGTGGTAAAATTCAAGTTCATACAGGGCTCAGAATAGTTCTCATTCTCCATAGCCAGCGTGGAGAAAGCTCATTATAAACCAGGCAGAAGGATTATTCAGAAGGGTTATTACCTCAGCAGTGAGCCCAACTAGCTCTAGGTTAAAGGCTGTTCTGGTCCTAGATCATTAAGTCTAAAGGCAAGCTATGAAAGGATCAAGCTGTTTCTAAATAACTATCTCCCAGAACAAAGCTCAACATATTTAAAGGAATAAGCTCTAGCACCCAACAATGTAAAATCCAAAAATTATCAGGCATGCAAAGAAGGAAATTACAACCTAATAAAGAGAGGGGAAAAAATCAATAGAAACAGACAAGAAATGGTAGATGATAGAAAGGTCAAAATAGTAATTACAAATACATGTCAGATGTCCAAAACAAAAAACAAAAAAAGAGGAAAGCAGGAGTCTGGAAGGAGAGACATGGAAGATACCAGACAGACCCACATGTAACTTCTGAAGATTAAAAATATAATATATGAGGTGAAAAATACACTGGATGGGATTAACAAGAAATTAGATACTTCAGGAGAAAAGGCTAATGAACTTGAGGACATGCGACTGAAACCCATCTGGAAGACAGAGGGAAAAAAGGACAGAAAACAAAACGGAGCACAAGAGCGCTTGCTGCAACAGTTTCAAGTGGTCTAACACACAATGAAGAGGCCCAGAGGGAAGAAATGAAGGACAGAGACAAAGAAAATGTCATGAAAAAGCCCCCCAAATTCCAAATTTGATGAAAACCATAAACCTACAGATAAACAGTCCCAGCAGAAGAAACATGAAGGGGAAAACAAACAAACAAAAACTGTACCAAGCGCATCATAATCAAAGTGCTCAACAGCAGTGATCAAGAGAAACCTTTAAAGCAACCAGAGAAAAAGAATAAAAAAAATTTTATATAGAAGAACAAATGTAAGAAAAATAGTAGTGTTCTTGCTGGAAACTAATAATATACCACTCAACAGCCACTGGATTGACAAAATTATAAAGTCTGAAATTAGCAAGTACTAGATGTGAAATATGGTATGAAATATTATCAGGTGAAACAAAGGTAATTCAAATAGTGCCTAGGGGTATGAACTGGTACAGCCACTGCAGAATATAATTTGGCATTATCTTATACAGAGGAAAATATCCATATCACATAACCAAGTAAATTATTCCTAGATAAAGAATGTTTATAGCAGCACTGTGTACAACAGCAAAAAAAAAAAAAACAAAAAAAAAACAAAAACCCCAAACATCCATCAACAGAAGAATGGATAAATTACAACTTGTCATATAATACAGTATAGCAATAAAAGTGGATGACTTTGAGAAGACACTAAGGTGAAAAAAGCCAGTCACAGAAGTAAACACACATTATACTATTTATATAAAATTCAAAAAAATACAAAACTTAGTACTTCATTTAGGGATACTTACATATGTTGTAAAACTGTAATAAGCAAGAGAATGACAAACACAACATTCAAAATAATAATTATTTGAGGAGAGGGCACTTTTAAAATGCCAGCAATATTCATTTCCTAAATTGGCTGATTGGTACACAGACATTTATTATTCTTTATACCTTATATATACATGATTGTGTATTTTTGCAGGTATGAAATACTTCATTAAAAATAAGGACTGAAAATATGAAAGACTTTAAAAATGAAAACTACTGATTTATGTATAACAATAAAATTAGTGTAAAAAAGTATACAAAGAAAATGTTCAATTCTTCATTGTCTTTCAGCGCCCTACACAATCAGTATTAATCTAAAAGGGCCATAATCCTACTGTGAAAAAAAATAACAAGCAGAGTCTTTAACTGCTCTGACACGAAATCTGAACATCTGGTACTCCAAGTTATACAAGAGTAAATATATTAGCACTCATGTCTGATTGATCCACTTTCATCTGTACTTGGATTTTTCTTTATCTTTGGATTTCCTGGGACTCCTGCTTCGGTCTCTCTTTTTACTCCTTTCTCTTTCATAGGGATCTGCCTGGTATTTGGATTTGTGACTGTTACTATAGTGGCCATCCCTTTCTCGAGATCGGCTACGACTTCGGTCCTGAGGTCGGTCCCTCTTTTCACTCTTCTGCTTCTCCCAACAACTTTCTTCTTCTTCATAGTGACCAAAGCCCATTTCCCTGTAGATATCCTATCAAAGGAAGAAAGAGAGAGGTATAAGTGAATCAGTAAAATAATCATTTTGTAGGACTATCAATTCACAAAACTTAAGACATATCCCCCATTAGCAAGCAGTTTTAACAGGTCAAATTTGAACACTACCACTAACGCCAAGAATCCTGCAAATTAAAAAGCAAAACTAATTCAGAAAAAGACTGAACCATTTTCTGACTGATCTCACTGCTTTGTACCTACTCTTTCAGCTGAACTGAAAGACCACATCTAAAAACAAGCAACTGAAATAGCCCAGTTGAAATAAGTCTTTGGGAGAAATTGCAATACCAAGAAATCTGGTTATGCACAGCCATTGTCCCACTCTCCCCTTCCCCACTCCCCCAAAATGTAGTTCCATCACTGATCCACAATGAAACTACTAAAATCCCCATTAAGAATGCTATAAAGACGACATCATTTAAATAACATATTCAAAGGAGATTTGAGACAGGTCAACCAGTCTAAAGAGGAGAGAAAATAGATTCTGAATACTTGGGTCTGAGCAATTCTTTTTTAAAGTACTTTTTTTTTTATAACAGCTCCTCTCTAAATCTTTAAAGTTTCTTGTTTAGACTAAATGTTTTCTATTAGACTTATTAACATAGCCGATAAAGGTTTTACTACAACCATTACTGACTGACACAGTCCTTTAATAAAGAACTCACTGCCCCAAAGACCACAAAGCAGTGCATTCACTTCTGTTCTCAGTAACTGAGCAGCAGGGCCCATGGGATTCTCCAGGCAAGGACACTGGAGTGGGTGGCCATCCTCTTCTCCAGCAGATCTCCCTGACCCAGGCTCTGAACCCAGGTCTCCAGGACTGCAGGTGGCTGCTTTACCGTCTCTACCATCTGAGGCAACAGAGAAGCCCTTGAAGGAGCAGAAGTACCTCCCATACAGAAAAGGGCTGGTTACAGCACCCCTCTGCCTCTGCTCATGTCTTATCCCTGATCAAAACAAGTACCTCAGCAAGTGGCTGAAATCTAAAGATATCAGAGCCAATGCTCTTTCAAGAATAACTGATAAAATTCAACTTTCTTAAAAGATTTCTCAAAACAAAGGGGAAATTCTGAGGACTGAACTCCCAAGTGCCCAACTCTATTACCTTAGACATTATTACAGTAGATGTAAATGTCAAAGTTTAAAATCCAAGTGATGAATACCCACGGTTATGGCCTGGGTTTTAAGGAAATGATTCACAAGTATTCCATATAATGTCTAGATACCATACTATGCTTATTACAGGGATTGCAGTATGGGAAAACAGACCTAACAAGACTGTTACATGCCACAACATTTGTGGAAGACCTCCTATAAACTGATTCATTATTTCCCACAATACCAATAGTTCCTATCATTCTGTAAGAGTCCCAGAGGTAGAAAATGAGTAGGTGTTTCAACTTAAACTTTTACCAACTATTTTTGAGCAAAATGTGACATCCCTAGGAAAAAGACTTTTTTTGTTCTTCCTGTAACATATACAAAATGTAAATATGTATGTACTATTCTGACTGTACAGCAAGTTCTGGTTGAGGCAATAAACTTCTCAAATGGAGACTGTTCTAACTGATGGATAATCCTATAAAGTCTTCAGCACATTATTATACCAACAGGCACTTAAATACTTTGAGTGTTTAAAATAAGAAAGAGAAAAAAATAAAATAAAATAAGAAAGAGAGATTACATAGTACTTAATTCTTTGAAAAAAGTTGAGGAAGCTGAAAACCTGAAATGGACTGAAATCTTAAAGCCTCTCCTACTTGGCTTAGTTTTCAAAGCTACACAAGCTTTGAAGTCATGCAGTTCTACGTTCAAATGGTCTTTGCCATTTAGGAAAGGTGTCAAACAAATCCTCTTGAGGTTAGATTTATCAGTGAAGGTTCACAGAGGAGCTAAAAAGGACTGGAGCCTCAAAAGATGAGTGAGTTAGGGCTTGGACTGGCTGCAATAAGGCTAATGCAAGAAGTGTATGTGAAAACTGAAAGCAAGGAAGACAGTACTATATGCATGAAGGAGAAAAGTTCAGGTGAAGCCAGATTAGGACAGATCTAAGTATGTGTTTGCACAGTGTTCAGTGCTCGTGGAGTATGCTATCCTCATTCTAGATATAAGGAAACAGACTCTTATTTAACTGATCAGTAACTTTACAAATAAAACTTAAAAGGGGGCAGTAATGAAAAAATAATACCATATCTGACTGAATTTTTTTAAAACATTAAAGTTTCAGTCCTCCTACTAAACTATAAGGTCCATGTGGGGTCAGGATTTTCTTATCTAAGGTAAGGGAAACAACTTAGATAAGCTCTAAGTCATTTCCAGTATGAACTTTTAGAAATCCTACTCATTTTATAGATTTAAGAAATAAGACACGATGATTAAACAAGCATACAGCTAAAAAAAACCGAAAGAATACCATAAAATGGCCAGTTTAAGGCAATCAACTTAAATGAGCCAATGACTTCACGTTTAGCAGTCAAAAAATTAAAAAATCAACCTTTGATGAGGTCTCCAGCAGTAAACTGGAGATTCAGTCACATCTAAATCACTAAAATAATATTAAATGATTAAAATGACAAAAACAGAGCTCCAGAGTATAAGAATACTGAACACCCATGAAAGCCACAGAGGAGGACAGGCAAGCAGCCTGATATTTCTCAGACAGGCAGCCCACGGCGGAGTACTCATTTCCTGTAACCCCAGTAAAACTCAAACTTTAAGAACACAGTAACCATCTCTGGATTTAAGACACGAGGTGGAAAAATTATAAACAGATTTCGAATTGAACAGTAAGGCTGTTGGTCAATAAAAAACAAAGCACTTGAAGAAATAAAGCATTCTTAGGAAACTAAGCTCACCAAGCAAAAAGACCAAGAAATAGGAAAATTTGAGCTGTACCTGAAAATTACCTAGCACTGAAAATTTCCTTTAATGATTATGTAATACTTTTGAGATTAAAATCAAAAGGATAAAAAGCAGAATAATAGAAAAAAATTGGGCCCACTGAAATCTTAAATATGGATGCTATTTTATTAGAAGGAAAAGAAAATCAGTGCAGCTATATTATTAAATCAAAGTATATAACCAAAAACAACTGCTTTAATACACTTCAAGGGAAGGGATAAAGTTAGAATATTATTGCCAAAAGAGAAGGACATTTACTGCTGTTACTGTCAAGTCTTAAGTAATCAAACAGCAAGACAAATGAAGAGTCACAAAAAGGCAGGGGTGCAAAGATGGGAACCACAGACTTGAAATGCAGCCCATCTTCGGATTTTTTTAAGACTACTGATTATCTCAAACACATCACTGTGTATTTCAGGCCTAAATTCATCACGGATTCCGTGTACAAGTGTAAGAGGAGGAGCTGTGGCAACACATGGGAGTTGGCATGATTATAGAGTTTTAGTGGAAAACATGCTAAATATTCATAGAAATGTAACATAGCTACCATTAAAAAAGATGTTGAGATGATCGTTGGCTAAATTAATAAGAGTATAAAAATTAATAGGGAGATGTTCCTATTAGATGACACTGGAATATTATACTACGGGACAAGCTACATGAATCCCCAATTGGATTTAGGAAAGAAAACTGCTGACAGGAATATATCTCAGGGAAGGAGATTTGTGAAAGAATTTGACAGGAATACATTCCAGGTAAGAGGAACAGCAGTAGGGATACAGGTCCAGATTTACACTGTGGTTCTACTACTTACTAGCTGCATTAAGACCACTGGCAAGTAGCTTAACCTTTTTATCTTTTACTTTCTTGTGAATAGAGACAATAGCATCCACCTTGCATTACAAGGACGCAAGAGATGTTACTATTACTGATTCATGTGAGGATTACTGGAGGGATTGACAAGGGTGTAACTTAAAAACAGAGAGCAGGGTATGAATAAAGGGCAATTGAAAGAAGAGAGATTAGATCCTTGCTGGATGACAGCAAGGAGTAGGGAGATATACTGTCTAGAGAACAGGGTGCTAATACAGATAAAACATGCATTTGCTGTCATTTTTTAAAAAGAAGAAAAAACCATGAAACACATAAAATGGTTGCCTTTGGGGAAAGAGGAAAAAGGGGAGAGGACAGGGATAGCAGCTAGGTGCCCTATGTGTACCACTCTGTAGACTTTACTTTGGAACCACACAATTTTTCAAACTACAACAGAAAATATTTTAAGTGATTTGTAAACATCAAAAGGAAAAAACTGAAATGTGAATCCAGTTAATGGCCTTACCACAGAGAGAAATGATTCCAAGTGATTTAAAACATATTGACTGTAAAAATAATATTTACAGCCAATGTAGAAAATGTTTGCACACACACTTTTTGTTTCCACTTACAACGTGCCTGGGAGACAAGTATTATCTCAGTTTCACAGAGGAGGAAACCATGGCTCAAGAAAGCGAAGTCATGTGATGAAGTCACATCAACGACCAGCAATGTAGAAATCTGGGCTCCCCTGTGGCTCAGCTGGTAAAGAATCCAAACCTAGCTCCTCTGACAGACAAACCCTTTACTCTGCCAGTCACACTGCATCTCTATCTTTGTGTCTTTGCTTGACATTCCCACTGCCGTGAGCCCCCGCAACCTCCCTGCCAACTGAATGCCTCCTCATCTACCAGGCCCAGTTTAAAGGTCCTCATGTGGTAAAAACCAGAGCAAGGGGCCGTAATGTAATCTGCTTTTCAATTAACTCAGAGCCAAACTGCAGGTTGGAAATGATTTCTTCTCTTTAATTTACTTTCTTTGGGGAATTTTTATTATCATTGTCTTAGAAAATTTACTGTTCAGGAAAGCTTTGGGGATGTTCAAGATAACTATTTATTTAATGTGGCTTTTATTTCATATATACCATATGTAAGGGCATAAATGTTTTTTTCAGGTTCTAAAACCTCAAGAGCTATAAGTGCTGTACATAACACCTGGTAGTAAGTTAACATGATAAATTAGAAGGATTTCTTTTCTTTAAACATAACCACACTTGTTTTTGATAGGAATGAGTAAGTGTTCATAGAGATGAAAATCACTCCTGCTTCACAGTGTGGAACTATATGACATGTTAAGTTATTCTGAAAACAATCTTTTATAATCTGTTATATATATTCTTCAAAATTAAAGTTTCATTACCCAAGTAAAACCGTTCTACATCTTAAGAATTAAGAATGCATCCCTCCCTGTTCAGAAGCATACCTTTATTCCTAAATTACGTCATTATGATGTAATTGACAGATGGATGAAATATGTGTTTCTCTACAGCGGAGTCTGAACAGCAGTACGTACCTGGTTGGTACTTTTGATTGGCATGTAGTCCTCATCTTCTTTTTCTTCAGAGCAGTGGCGGGTCTTCTTCTTGTGTTTCTTACTTGTGTGTGAGTGACTCGCCTTCGCGTCTTCTGCCTGCTCATCCAGTACAAGTTCATATTTGGCGCTGGGGCAGCTCGTTAAGGACAAATGTGAGAAGTGACCCAGATAACACATCAAAACATGAGAGTCCGGTCAACAAGGAGGCCATCAGGCTGAAGACAACTTTTTAAAGCAAAAAGCATCTCAGAGCATAGAATATACTTCTAAAACATAACTAATTCATATTTTACTTCATTACACAGGCAGGAAAAATGGAAAGAACTCTTGTTTCAAATAAACAGTTTACAATGGGTAAGTGGGCAAAAAACACAGGGTAAAAATTGATTTCATAAATGAAAAATATAAGTAGCATTAAAAAAATAAGGAAACCTATTTGTCAATAATGAAAACATTTAAACTTAAAAAATGAGGCACATATTTAACTTGAAAATATTAAGATATTATAAACCCCAATGCCAGAGAAGCTATGTAAGATGAAAATACACTCACGTGACTCTTCTTTTGAGTCTAAGTTCAGTACTACAGGAGAAAATTTAGCAAGGCATATCAACAGTTATCATGTTGAAATTCAAATAAGAATTCATAAAAAATTGAAATGACAGTAAGTTAAATGAATAACGGCACAGCTGTCCCTCACTATCCACAGAGGTTGGTTCCAGGACCTCCTGGGGAGACCAAATGCCACAGATGTTCACGTCCCTTATATAAACAGCATAGTGTTTGCCTATAACCTACACACATGCTCCCTTACACTTCAAATCACCTCTAGATTACTTATAAAACCTACCGCAATATAAATGTGATATAAATAGTTGTAAATACAATGTAAATGCTACATAAATACATAGCTGCCTCCACAGCAAATTGAAGTTTTGCTTTTTGGGACTTTCTGGTATATTTTTCCAGAATATTTTCCACCTACAGTTAGAGATCCACGAATGCAGACCCTGAAGATGCAGAGGGCCAACTGCATACATAATAGGGTTTATCTTAAATAAGAGAAACAGAACAATAAGCAGCCTAGTAACAAAGATATACATAAACACATCAGAGTACTGCAACATGGAATTATAGAGGAAGTTATTAACAATGACAAATGAATGCTGTTAAATAACCTGGCATGGTGTTTACAAAAAATTGTAAGTTAAAACAGCTTGAAGCAAAAATTGTATATAACTTCATAAAACTTCATAAAAGATCAAGATCTGAAAGGAACAAGGAAAAATAAAACATATCCTTTGCCTAAATGGTAGACCTGTGAGTGAATATTTTTTAATCTCACATAAATATATTATCAAAATTATAATAATGTATGCTTTAATTTAGAAATAACTGTTTCATAAACTTCAGTATCTGAGAATGAGAAAAAATGTAAAACTATTAGGACCTCTCTAACAATAATCTTAAACCCTAAACAGGCAAGACTAGAATAGTGGTTTTCAAAAAAAGGATTAGGAAGAAGCCCCAAACACAGAACCATTTTAGTGGTGTGCGGCACTAGAGGCAAAGCAGACACACTTCCCTCAGGACTGGAGTTTCAGGTCTGTTTTCACCAGGCCACAGCTCGATGCCCCTCAGGGATGTCTCGTGCAGTAAGCAAACACTGCACCCTCTGGCCTGTCACAAGATGGCTAATGCCAGCGAGTCAGCCTGTACCATCCTATCATTACCCCACTTTCTCCAGCTTCTTTCTTCCTTTAGTCCGTGTAACAAGAGTTTCCACGGTACCTTGGATACAAATCCAGTAGCCCTTGCCTATGATTTCACCTCAGTGTTTGCTCTACACATGCTGCTCTGTTCAAAGTGCGGCAGAGCTCCTGAGTATTTCTAATTGCTACTCAACAGGGTATAAAATCCATTTAGTGGGTCACTGAAAGCCAGCATTTAAAAATAACATAAGACTAGAAAACAGAGTACCTGGAATCTAATAAAAATATTATTTTACAAACTTGTCTTTCAATTCTGCGTGTATGTGTATGATTATACTTGGACTGTCCAAGGGGAAGATGTAAACTGTATTCCTTAAATAATGGACCAGAGTTAAAGAAAACAGTACCCCACCTCAGCCCTCATCTCCCCATATTCGTTGTAGCTTTAATGTCACTACTTACAGTATCATTTGAGGATCCATCCTCTGAACCCTCACCTCTACTATGAGTCCCATATCCCATGAGAAACGCTGGGCTAGAAGAAGCACAAGCTGGAATTAAGATTGCCAGGAGAAATATCAATAACCTTAGATATGCAGATGACACCACCCTTATGGCAGAAAGTGAAGAAGAACTAAAGAGCCTCTTGATGAAAGTGAAAAAGGAGAGTGAAAAACTTGGCTTAAAGCTCAACATTCAGAAAACTAAGATCACGGCATCCAGTCCCTTCACTTCATGGCAAATAGATGTGGAAACAGTGGCTGACTATTTTTCTGGGCTCCAACATCACTGCAGATGGTGATTGCAGCCATGAAATTAAAAGATGCTTACTCCTTGGAAGGAAAGCTATGACCAACCTAGACAGCATATTAAAAAGCAGAGACATTACTTTGTCAACAAGTACTTCCTCCTAGTCAAGGCTACGGTTTTTCCAGTGTCATGTAAGGATGTGAGAGTTGGGCTACAAAGAAAGCTGATCGCTGAAGAATTGATGCTTTTGAACTGTGGTGTTGGAGAAGACTCTTGAGAATCCCTTGGACTGCAAGAAGATTCAATAAGTCCATCCTAAAGGAGATCAGTCCTGGGTATTCACTGGAAGGACTGACGTTCAAGCTGAAACTCCAGTATTTTGGCCACCTGACTTGAAGAGCTGACTCATTGGAAAAGACCCTGATGCTGGGAAAGATTGAGGGCAGGAGGAGAAGGGGATGACAGACAATGAGATGGTTGGATGGCATCACCAACTCAACGGACATGAGTTTGGGTAAACTCCAGGAGTCGGTGATGGACAGGGAGGCCTGGCATGCTGCGATTCATGGGATCGCAGAGTCAGACATGACTGAGTAACTGAACTGAACTGAACTATCCCACAGATGCACTTCTTTGCAACATTCTACACATATTTAATTAATGGTGATTATTTAATGTCTGTTCTTCCCCCAACTCCAAAATACAACACAAGGTCCATGTGGGCAGGGGCCATGTTTCATAGCTAAATTTCTCTGGGCATGTAACAGCCAAGTAAGTATTAGCTAATTACTAAGACACTCATTGTATCTCTTCCTTCCTAGCTCATCCACTATCTTCTACTCACTACTACTATCCAGACTTTTAGAAGATGTCAAATCTCTCCAAAGCCCTATTTCGTGATCCCCCTGACCTCTGCTCCAATTACTTACCAAGGTCTAGTCTAGCGAAGTTAAACTTCCATCTTCTACCTCCATTTTTTAATCTTATTAATAGTTCTATAGCAATTTCTCTCTCATGATCTATAAAGTACTTCCCATGTCTTTCTGACTTATCAGTACTTAGATAATCCTCATAATCCCCCTTGTTCACCACAGTAATAAAGTAATATATGTGAAAACATATATGAAAACATATGTCCTGTCCCTCTATTAATGTACCTAAAACAATAAATGTCTTGCTAAAACAAAACCTATCAATTACCAAAAACATAAAGATCATTCCACTAGGTCAGATTCATGAATTCCTTTCTCTTGTTCAATATTCTGTATCTGAACACGTGGTTTTCACCAGGACATGCCTGTCTTCTGTATCAACTTCAAAGGGTTAAAGCAACACTGTTCAATACTAGCTACCGGCAGTGGCTTAAATTTAGATTAATGAAAATCAAACAAGCTATAAAACCCTGTTCCTCATTCCACTTCAGACGCTCACGAACCACATGTGGTTAGTAGCCACACTGGACAGGGGAGGTACAGCACGCTTCCATCACTGCAGGAAGTCTCATTAGGCAGCACTGGGCTAGAGACTGCTTCTCAAATATGCCGAGTTTCTTTCTTAACTCATAGTAATCTACAACCTTGAATGTAAAACACTCTTATACCAGGTAGCCTTCCTTTTCAGCAGAAGATGCTCTTTCTACTTTATACTCCACGGTGACTTTCTTTTCATTTGTCCTATACACACCCCTCTTCCAGCTGCAGTTTCTAGTGATTTGCCTCAATTTAATTTCAAAGATTTGGTGAATAAACCTCAAGTGTATCTATCCATACCTTTTACGATTCTAAGATTTCAGTCAAACGCCCTCTAATGTTCATCTTCTCAGACCAATCTTAGTTTAGTGTTTGGTTTAGAGTCTGAATATGAAAGCTTCCCTCGTGTTGATTATGTCAGTACACTCCAGACATTATCCAGCTCTAACACCTTACAATGCTTTGTGCACTGCAGACAGCTAATACAATAAGAAACAAACACACAACAGGTCAACCTGATATTCATCTTTCCTTGATGAATTCTTTGGGAAAAAAATGTTTACACAGTATGGGGAAAGAGTATCCCTAAAACACCAATAGAAATTAGGAAACAAAGAAACCATTCACCAGAAAGAACTGCAAAAGAAATAACCACGTGCGGAGTGATAGGTTTATAATGAGAGTATCAATGAACAAATTAAAATGACATCATATGAAAAGTATGTTTCATTGCTTCTTTCTTGTCTCAACCTAAAACTTGGACAAACTTATAAAGCGTCAAGCCTTTGGATTTCTTTTTAATCCTACAGAAGTCAACTCTTGCACACAGTAGGAGTGCAATAAATGTGTGCTGCTAGACTGACAGTGTTTCCTGCAGAGAGAGGGGCCGGGAAGCCTGGCCACACTGCGGTCCACAGGGTCCCAGAGCCGGACACGACTCAGTGACTAACACCACCACCACAGAGGGTTTAGCTTAGCTGTAACAGAGAAATTTCTGACTGTGAGACATTTAAAACATTAAGATTATACATAGAAAATACAACTCTTACCTGCAGATCTTCTGAAAATAAGTGGTAACCTTAACCTAAGTGTAGGGAGGTAAAAGAATTAGTCTTAAAATTTCTCAACCCTAACTTTCTCCCCACAACAAAGAATATATTGAAAAAACAAAGTATACATATATAAAATGGTGAAAAGAGATAAACTGATTTCATCACAGAGCATCTGAATTCAGGTACCTTGTTTTCTATAGTCTTTTCATAAGATATGACATTGTACTCTCCAGAGTAGAAGGTCAACACATATGGGCCAACTAGTTCTTGTGAAGGATACTCCTGTTTGGGCTTTACTTTATCTTTCAAAACCAAATTAGATGGTTTATCCTGTTCTTTTTCATACTCCTTGAAATCACTCTTGGTGTATTTCCCACCTATTTAAAAAAGAAAAAGGAGCTTAGAAAAATCACCTGATTAAACAAGAATAACAATTGTAAGAGATATAATACATAAGAACTATTTTATAAGTGGCATATATATCGGGGGGGTGGGGGGCTTCCCTGGTATTCAGACGGTAAAGTATCTGCCTTCAATGCAGGAGACCCGGGGTTTGACCCCTGGGCTGGGAATATTCTCTGGAGAAGGGAATGGCTTCCCACTCCAGTACTCTTGCCTAGAGAATCCCATGAACAGAGGAGCCTGGTGGGCTACAGTCGATGGGGTTGCAGAGAGTCAGACACAACTGAGCAACTAAGCAATTTATCAGAGGATATAAAAGGCTGAGAAGAAAACAAAAGAATCATGGTAATTCATTCTTCACCACTATTTTAACTGAACTCAGAAATCCATTTAGTTAGGTAGTGATATGCTGCCCCCTAATGATATATGTGAATATTACAACACCAAATTTTCAAATCCTAAATTACACAAATACGACCACTGGAAAATAAGGCAGGGTTTAAGTAGAGCCGTTAAGTCTATGAGAACATTAGGCCCAAAGAAAATTGAGGGCTTAGGACTTGTTCCTGGGATCCGAGAGGCTTATACGTTTAGAAGAAATGAGAGTTTAAAGATCTCTGATTTGTCAAGACAGACTGCTCAAAATCTCAACAGAACACCAGGCAGATAGGGGATAGCAGGAAATGTACAGATTTTCACTAAAGAGATGTGAGAGGGAAAGGTTGAAGAGAGCACTAAAGATAAACTATCTCTGCTTTGAAATTCTTAAGAGCACCTTTACTGTTTCCAAGGGCCAAAAATGAAATCAACAATTCCTTCAGAAAAACAGGACTGTTAACTGGCCTACTGCAGCAGGGCATGAAAGGAGAGAGCATCCCATGGAGCCTCTCTAATCTCAAACCTAGTCTCCATCCGATGAGGATCCCGCTCCTGTCTGTGTCCTAGACCTGCTGCCTAACCTGCCTGACCCACCCCCTCAACTACTGTGAGGAAAGGTTTCCAGAGGGGAAGGCCTGCTACACAAGAGTCCAAGATTGCATGTGCAAATAAAGCTGACTTGAGGTACTCAGGTGTTTTGATTGAAAAACCTATATACACCTTGACTGCCACCAGGGTATTTAAACAAAAGAGAAAAGTAAAAAGAGGGGTAAGCATCAAAGACAAGGTTAATCTATTTGGCAATTTCAGACACTCTGGAAACAAAAATAGCCAGTAGACAATGTTTCATATAAATGTGAAACAGCATAAAGAGTTAAAATAGTGGTAACTGTAGCAAATAGGCATGGTTTCATCACTGAAAAAGTGTCTGCCATGTGCTTGCCATTAGAAGTCTCACCATGGATGAAGTATAGAAGGAGCAACATATTACAGTGAGAAGTTCTGGATTCAAATTCTGACTCCAGTGAGAAGTCGTAGGTAAGAAACTTCAATTCTCTGAAACGCTCTTCATTTAGGAACTGAAAATAATATTAACATTTCAGAGAGCTGTTGGAATCACCTCATAAGGCTATAAGGAAAAGTACTCAGCACCATGAATGGTATAGAGGATGTGTGCTCAGTCGCTCAGTCATATCCAACTCTTTGTGACCCCATGGACTGTAGCCTGCCAGGCTCCTCTGTCCATGGGATTCTCCAGGCAAGAGTACTGGAGTGGGTTGCCATTTTCTCCTCCAGGGGATCTTTCCAACGCAGGGATCAAACCCAAGCCTCCTGCAGCTCCTGCAACGGCAGGCATTTTCTTTACCACTAAGCCACCTGGGAAGCCCAGGGCATAGGATACCACTCATTTTTTTAAATGTGAAAACATAATACATAAAATTATCACAACATGAACTGAGATTAACAACAAATTACATGTTTATGACAGCACACATGAAACTGAAGCATGTCTCTTATGACATTTTACTATAAATAAACTATACTGAAACTACTCAGGAAGGCAGTATTATTTCTAAAGTGGGTAGATGCGTTAGGAAGAAAAGAAAATTGAGAGAAAAAACTATTCAGATTCAGGAGTGGTTTAAATCTGGGTAAACCCAACCCTGGGTAAATCACTTCACAAGAAGCTGCCTCAAGTTCCCTCTCTGTAATGAGGAATTATAATAATATTTGTTTCATATGTATCCCAAATGACAAAATTAAATTAGCTTTCTAGGAAAAGAGCTCCACAGAAGAGCTACTTGGCAGTACCACGGGACCAGAACCATAATACATTAGGTCATTGTTTGTCTATATTTCCTGAATATACTTGATTCTTTTGACCATAAAGCTACAATTATATGTGGGGAGGGAAAAAATGTTCATAAGAACCATGAGAAATGGAGTGTTATATAGAAAAAGAAAATAATCCTAGAATTCCTAGTAAAATTTAGCATTACATGGTGAATAACTGCCAAAACACTGCATCAGTGATCAAAAAACCCGTATTATTTCAGTATACACAGATTCTACCTAAGTTTTGTATGCTACTACTAGCAGGAATTTATTTGACATATTTATGCATCTGTGGGGAATGTCAATATGTATAGGAATAGGACACAGTACACAGAAGAACAAAAGATTAGAAACTTGACTGTGCTTTAATAGGACTGGTTCAGTAAATTATACTACAGAATTCAATCAAACACTACACAGCCACTGAAAAGATAAACTGTTACTTCAGATACTGATACAACTATCTCTTAGATATATTGTTAAATGAAAAATGCAAAGTACAGAAACACTATGTATAGCCTGCAGTCATTTGCTTTCCTTTTCTAAAGGAGAAAACATACATATATGTGTGTTTCTTTTTTAAAGGAGAAAATTTTATGTACACATATATATATATATACATATACACACACACAGACACATACACACATATAATAATTATGTGGGAAAACATGAAATGAAATCCTAAACATCAAATAAGTGGCTCAGATGATAAAGAATCTGCCTGCAATGCGGGAGACCCAGATCAATCCCTGAGTCAGGAAAATCCCCTGGAGAAGGAAATGGCAACCCACTCCAGTATTCTTGCCTGGAGAATTCCATGGACAGAGAAGCCTGGTAGGCTATGGTCCACGGGGTGGCAAAGAGTCAGACAAGACTGAGTGACTAACAGTTATGCTTTCTTTTTTTACATATATATATTAATATGTATAATTAGATATATTCAAAGAATATATGTGGAAGGTTACAAAAGAAACAGGTAGCTGTGGTTAGTCAGTTCAGTTCAGTTCAGTTCAGTCACTCAGTCGTGTCCGACTCTTTGTGACCCCATGAATTGCAGCACGCCAGGCCTCCCTGTCCAACACCAACTCCTGGAATTTGCCCAAATTCATGTCCATCGAGTCGGTGATGCCATCCAGCCATCTCATCCTCTGTCGTCCCCTTCTCCTCCTGCCCTCAATCCCTCCCAGCATCAGAGTCTTTTCCAGTGAGTCAACTCTTCGCATGAAGTGGCCAAAGTATTGGAGTTTCAGCTTCAGCATCAGTCCTTCCAATGAACACCCAGGACCGAACTCCTTTAGGATGGACTGGTTGGATCTCCTTGCAGTCCAAGGGACTCTCAAGAGTCTTCTCCAACACCACAGTTCAAAAGCATCAATTCTTCGGCGCTCAGCTTTCTTCACAGTGCAACTCTCACATCCATACATGACTACTGGAAAAACCATAGTTTTGACTAGACGGACCTTTGTTGGCAAAGTAATGTCTCTGCTTTTTAATATGCTATCTAGGTTGGTCATAACTTTCCTTTCAAGGAGTAAGCATCTTTTAATTTCATGGCTGCAATCACCATCTGCAGTGATGTTGGAGCCCAAAAAAATAAAGTCTGACACTGTTTCCAACTGTTTCCCCATCTATTTCCCATGAAGTGATGGGACCAGATGCCATGATCTTAGTTTTCTGAATGTTGAGCTTTAAGCCAACTCTTTCACTCTCCTCTTTCACTTTCATCAAGAGGCTTTTCAGTGCCTCTTCACTTTCTGCCAGAAGGGTGGTGTCATCTGCATATCTGAGGTTATTGATATTTCTCCTGGCAATCTTGATTCCAGCTTGTGCTTCCTACAGCCCAGCGTTTCTCATGATGTACTCTGCATATAAGTTAAACAAGCAGGGTGACAATATAAAGCCTTGACGTACTCCTTTTCCTATTTGGAACCAATCTCTTGTTCCATGTCCAGTTCTAACTGTTGCATACTGACCTGCATATAGGTTTCTCAAGAGGCAGGTCATGTGGTCTGGTATTCACATCTCTTCCAGAATTTTTCACAGTTTATTGGGATCCACACAGTTGAAGGCTTTGGCATAGTCAATAAAGCAGAAATAGATGTTTTTCTGGAACTCTCTTGCTTTTTCAATGATCCAACAGATGTTGGCAATTTGATCTCTAGTTCCTCTGCCTCTTCTAAAAACCAGCTTGAGCATCTGGAAGTTCCCGGTTCACATATTGCTGAAGCCTGGCTTGGAGAATTTTGAGCATTACTTTACTAGCGTGTGAGATGAGTGCAATTGTGCAGTAGTTTGAACATTCTTTGGCATTACCTTTCTTTGGGATTGGAATGAAAACTGACCTTCTCCAGTCCAGGGGCCACTGCTGAGTTTTCCAAATTTGCTGGCATATTGAGTGCAGCACTTTCACACCATCATCTTACAGGATTTGAAGTAGCTCAACTGGAATTCCATCACCTCCACTACGACTGTTCGTAGTGATGCTTCCTAAGGCCCACTTGACTTTGCATTCCAGGATGTCTGGCTTTAGGTGAGTGATCAAACCATCTTGATTATCTGGGTCGTGAAGATCTTTTTTGTACAGTTCTTCTGTGTATTCTTGTCACCTCTTCTTAGTATTTTCTGCTTCTGTTAGGTCCATACCATTTCTGTCCTTTATTGAGCCCATCTTTGCATGAAATGTTCCCTTGGTATCTCTAATTTTCTTGAAGAGATCTCTAGTCTTTCCCATTCTGTTGTTTTCCTATATTTCTTTGCATTGATAGCTGAGGAAGGCTTTATCTCTCCTGACTATTCTTTGTAACTCTGCATTCAAATGGGAATATGTTTCCTTTTCGCCTTTACTTTTCGCTTCTCTTCGTTTCACAGCTATTTGTAAGGCCTCCTCAGATAGCGGTTACCTCTGGTAAGGGAAATTGGATGGATGAGAGGCAGGAGTGGAAGAGACTTTGTTCTACCACCTTTTCATTGATCTTTTCAATTTTGCACCGTATGTGTGTGTTAGTCACTTAGTCCAACTTTCTGTGACCCCATGGACTATAGCCCACCAGGCTCCTCTGTCCATGGGATTATCCAGGCACGAATACTGGAGTGGATTGCCATTTCTTTCTCCAGGGGATCTTCCCAACCCACGGATCAAACCCAGGTTTCCTGCATTGTAGGCAGATTCTTTACCATCTGAGCTATATACATATAACAACTAAAACAAACAAACTTTAGAAGGAAGAATTAAGCGTTTGCATCATGGACTTCCCTGGCAGTACAGTGATTAAGACTCTGCTTCCACTGCAGAGGGCACAGGATCGATCCCTGGTCAGGGAACTAAGATCCTGCACACCGCACGGTGTGGCCAAAAGAAAGTTTTGCATCTAGAAGAGCCAAACCACCAAAGTCATAATAATTACTTTGGAAATATGTCATGTCTGCAATGGGTAATTATAAGTAATTTATAATACAGTCAAATGTAGAAAATATATTCATCATTAGTTTAAAATACACATCCCCACACCCACACCACACACACCCCCACACACCCACCCTACCCACCTTAGACGCTAGAAAGCAGCTACATAAAATCAAACAGCAGGAGTTACATCTCCGAACATTTCTAATTAACAGCACTGTCAAAGGAGAGACACACGCACACAAGAATGCAAAGCAGAACAGAAACAAATGAAGATGAACAACATACCTTTTCCTTTCCATTTAACCTTTGCAACAGACTGGCTAAAGTCCACATGTATTCTTCTGTCATCTATAAGCACATTGTCCATTTTGAAGAATGCTTTCTCACAATCTTCTTCCTGAGAGTAATCATAAAAACTCAAGCATAAATCTTTATGGAAAAGATTTCTGCAGCTAGAATAAATACTGAAAATATAAAAAGTTCCTTGTTACTAAAACTAAAACTTGAATACTTATGCACCAAATGCTTTGCATCTATTACCTCAATTAACTCTGATAACAACCCTATGAGAAAAACATTCATAGCAACAAAAGGTAGGCAAGATCTCCTTTCTGCTGACAGTGATGTGCCTTGTAAATACTATTTCTGGTACACTTGACACAGTGTCTAGGTATAATCTGTTATGTGTCTGTGTTCCTCAACCCTCCAGTATACATTTTGAACCGCTAGGGCCTATTGCAGTGCCTACTGCCTGAAACACAGAAGGTATATGACAAATACTTTGGAACAATTATAATTCAGAATGAGCTACTATTGGACATACATCAGTCCAAAGTTACAAAAAGAAATAACACAGCCTAGCTAAATGACCAAAAGTAGCAGGAACAGCACCAGACATATCTAAGTTCATATCCTAAGGGTAAGTAACAGCTTTTGTATTTATTTATCAGATGAAGAAAAGTGCAGAGAAGAACTAGAATACAAATATTTCTAGCCACTGTATAAGTCACATTTAAATTTGATGATTTTTTAAAAGAATTACACTGAATATATGAGTATTTACAATGCTTTGAATCTGAACAATTTTACAAATATGGGTGGTAGTTAATACTTGTAACAAAGAGTGTTAACTGAGTTATTAACTATTTCTTTGAAACTAAAACAGCAGAACAGAAGGCTATGACATTAACTAGGTGCACGATTTTAAACAAGTCATACTACCACTGTGTGTCCAAGTTTACTTATTTAGAAAAGGAGGATAGTACCTATCTCAGAGTTATGAGACCTAAATGTGAGCATAACACTTGCTTAAAGAAAATTACTTGAGTAATATAAGCTATCATTCCTATTATAGATCTAGAAAGTACCATCTAATCCAAACCTCAAATTTTATTTATAAGAAAAATAATGCCTAGAAAAAAGAATTCTAAATAAACTGCCAAATATCAAAGAATAGTTGGTCAGTGACAGAGTTCAAATTAGTATCTAGATCATAATAACACTCAAACTGGTTTTCTTTCTACTACTCAATTGTTATATCTACCTAAATAGCACTGAAAACTTACTTATAGAATGTGAAGGACTTTACCTAAAACTTTAAAAAAGTTTTAGATACCTTCACACAGGTTGGTCTTGAACCCAATGTAAGTAAAAGTACATATACTAACGTTAACAGATATTAAACTTATCCTCTATTTGAATATAATTAAAGTTATTTTTCTTAGGTGCTAAAGAAAAGGCAAACTAACTTCCTAATCTTCCAGACTAGAAAAAGTTCTCTACATTTTCGCACTTTAACACCATAGAACCAAAAAAAAATACAAATTTAAGATAGCTATACTATGACTTACTTTTTCAAATTCAATAAAAGCATAACACAGGGATTCTCCAGTCTTCCAATCCCGGATAACTTCACAACTTGAAAGTAAGTGTGGAAAAAGAAAGAAAGAAAGAGCATTCACTGTTACTTCTCAAAAGTAAAAAACAAAATAAGCCAATTATTAAAAGGCAAAGTTAAATTCACAGTTATATTCCTCCAAATATCTTCAATAATAATTATTTTTTTTAAAATAACTGACCTGTCTAGTAACTAAGTTTTTTAGATTCTACTATAAATGCCCTATACAGGCCTATAATCCTAAATTCCTAAAACACTGGAGAACAAAATAAAAACATTTAATTTTTCTTTAGCAAAGGGAAATTACTGCTAAAAATTCTTTTAAATCATAATTGATTTTTAGTCAAATATAATGAATTATAGATTATCTAATGTCACTACAGAATAATGCACACATATTCATATATATACACATGCTTATTAGTAAACTTATGATTGGATTTTTTTAAATTTTAATATAAACAAGGCTCAAATTTAATCCCGTCAGTACAGCTATTACATAGAACCAATCCATCTTAATAACCAAGTGAAATAGCCAGTAAGGTGGAATTTGACGCACTTGGTTTAACCCTTTTTGCTCATATATCTTAAGCCTCATTTTAAAAACATGATATGAAACAGGAATATAAAACATTGCGAGAGGAAAAAAAATTGTGAAAGGAAAAGCAATCACATTACAGCACATGGTTCAGCTGTTGCAATATTTAAGTACACATTAAAATGTAAATATTGAACAAAGACTTAACCAAAGTTATGATACAACCAAAGTAGCAGGCAGGGAGAACAAATGAGTATATAACGTCCAACTTAAAAATAAGATGTAACAGCATAAGAATTTTTTTTATAAAGATGATATACTATCAGTGAGTGGAAGAATAAAGTCAGGTAGTCTTTTAAAGAAAAATTTTTCTTTCAATAGGAATAATAAAGAATGGCTTCACAGAAGAAAAAACATGAAATAAAAGGAAATTCTAAACATAATACTTTTAATCAATTATAAAATACTTTCCTTTCTCAAAGAAATACTAGCTTCAAAACTTTTACATTAATAACACAGGCAAAATTAACCAAAAGAAAAATTTTAGAAAACTTAGATTAAAATTAATTTTGGAAGAGGTTGCTGGAAATTCTAGGGAAAATTTAAATGAGACAGACATTTAAAATATTAAAGAAGGTTTTTGAAAATACTATAGAACTACACTTAAACTGTTTCATTCACTTCCTGTTTTACAGTTGAAATGTATGTGTTGTAAGAAAATCACTCAATTTATAACACACACACACACACACACACATATCTATACATAGGCATACATACGTGTTTTTCTTCCCTACTGTTCAACATATTCACCTGTAAAACTCACTAATATGAATTTCATCTATAGTTCAGAGACTCATCAAAAATGTCATTAGAAAACCACCAATACCTAGTTTCTCTAAATCTTTCACTAATTCTATAGACTACCTTCTTATTGGCCCAAATCTTGAGAATATTATCTCCAGATCTTCATCTGTGGTCACTGGATTCAATTTACAAACAAACAGCACATTTTCTGGAGGTTTAATATCTGCATCAGGTAGGTCTCCCACCTAAATGATAAACAAGAATATAAATTAACTCTTTTATTTAATTTCCATCATAAATACCATGAAGTTAGCTCCCATTGCTGATTCCCTAAAATATCTAAATTTACATTATTAACTGTGGGCTCTGGGAAAGAGATCTAAACAGATTTCAAAATTCAAAACTCCACTCTTCCTGGCAGTAACAGTAACAGGCATGGTATTCACACAAAGTGAACATTTACCAAGTCTACTGGCTTTAGACTCCCAGTTTCATCTCTATTTTTTCTTTTTTCAAGTACTTGATCTATTTTTTAAAGAATTTACAAAAAGTATATCTAAATTAAGTAGCATGAAAATAAAAAGACCCCATGGTGCCAACCAGCCTAAGAACTACCAGTAAAACGTTCCCTGATTCTTCCTCTCTCACCACAAATGAGCCTTCGATTTTCATTCCTAGCCATTCCCTTACAGATTTAGTTTTACCACATAGGTATATATCCCTAACATAGTGTTTAGTTTTGCTTCTTTTTAAACTTTTGAAATACTATTACATTGAATCTAGCCTTTTAAGTAAGTAATGCCCAATTAATTCTCTTCCACAGTATTGTGCAGTATGGAACACCAATTCCTGGATACAGTTTTGAGCTTTTTGACCTCACATTATCATCTTCTACTTCAGGCAAACCAAAGTCAACTTCATAGTCAATTACCACAATGAACCAAGCAAACCGCATTCTGCTGAAGAACTCGAGAGGGTGACAGTAAGATAAAACCATGATTTAATGATGGTGGTGTTTTCATTGTGAGAAAAATATATTTACCATGAGCCTTTAGATGGGGAAACAACATTCCTTCATACATATATTAAAAAATTCTCAGAGATGAGTTCAGACAACATTATCATGTGACGTTGTCTCCTCTTGGATAAACACATTTTTAAAAAGGTGGGGGGGGGAGGGACTTCCCTCGTGGTCCAGTAGCTAAGACACCGTGCTCCCAACACAGTGGGTAAACGTTTGACCCTGGTCAGGGAAAATACTTGCCATGTTCAGTTCAGTCACTCAGTCGTGTCTGACTCTTAACAACCCCATGGACTATAGCACGCCAGGCTTCCCTGTCCTTCACCAACTCCTGCAGCTTGCTCAAACTCAAGTCCATTGAGCTATTGATGCCAGCCAACCAACTCATCCTCTGTCATCCCCTTCTCCTCGTGCCTTCAATCTTTCCCAGCATCAGGGTCTTTTCCAATGAGTCAGTTCTTCACATCAGGTGGCCAAACTATTGCAGCTTCAACATCAATCCTTCCAATTCAGAACTGATTTCCTTTAGGATTAACTGGTTTGATCTCCTTGCAACCCAAGGGATTCTTAAGAGTCTTCTCCAACACCACAACTCAAAAGCATCAATTCTTCAGCACTCAGCTTTCTTTATGGTTCAGCTCTCACATCCATACATGACTAATGAAAAAACCATAGCTTCAACTAGACAGACCTCTGTTGGCAAATTAATGTCTGCTTTTTTAATACGCTATCTAGGTTTGTCATAGATTTTCCTCCAAGGAGCAAGCATCTTTTAATTTCATTGCTACAGTCACCAACTGCAGTGATTTTGGAGCCCAAGAAAATTAAGTCTCTCACTGTTTCCATTGTTTCTCCATCTATTTGCCATGAAGTGATGCAGATGCCATAATCTTAATTTTTTGAATGCTGAGTTTTAAGCCAGCTTTTTCACTCTCCTCTTTCACTTTTATCAAGAGGCTCTTCAGTTCTTCACTTTCTCCCATAAGAGTGGTGTCATCTGCATATCTGAGTTTATTGATATTTCTCCCAGCAACCTTGATTGAAGCTTGTGCTTCACCCATTCTGGCATTTCACATGACATACTCTAAATATAAGTTAACTAAGCAAGGTGACAATATCCAGCCTTGACGAATTCCTTTCCCAATTTGGAACCAGTCCGTTGTTCCATGCCCAGTTCTAACTGTTGCTTCTTGACCTGCATACAGATTTCTCAGGAAATCCCATCTCTTGAAGAATTTTCCACAGTTTGTTGTGATCCACATAGTCAAAGGCTTTAGCATAGTCAATGAAGCAGATGTTTTTCTGGAACTCTCTTGCTTTTTTGATGATCCAACAGATGTTGGCAATTTGATCTCTGGTTCATCTGCCTTTTCTAAATCCAGCGTGAACATCTGGAAGTTCTCAGTTCACATGCTGTTGAAGCCTCACTTGGAGAATTTTGAGCATTACTCTGCTAGCATTGAGATGAGTGCAATTGTGTGGTAGTTTGAACATTCTTGGCATTGCCTTTCTTTGTGACTGGAATGAAAACTGACCTTTTCCAGTCCAGGGGCCACTGCCAAGTTTTCCAAATTTGCTGGCATATTGAGTGTAGCACTTTCACAGCATCATCTTTTAGGATTGGAAATAGCTCAACTGGAATTCCAGCACCTCCATTAGCTTTGTTCGCAGTGATGCTTCCTAAGGCCCACTTGACTTTGCATTCCAGGATGTCTGGCTCTAGGTGAGTGATCACACCATTGTGGTTATATGGGTCATGAAGATCTTTTTTGTATAGTTCTTCTGCGTATCCTTGCCACCTCTTCTTAATATCTTCTGCTTCTGTCAGGTCCATGCTATTTCTGTCCTTTCTTGTGCCCATCTTTGCATGAAATGTTCCCTTGTTATCTCTAATTTTCTTGAAGAGCTCTCTAGTCTTTCCCATTCTATTGTTTTCCTCTATCTCTTTGCATGGACCACTGAGGAAGGCTTTCTTATTTCTCCTTGCTATTCTTTGGAACTCTGCCTTCAAACAGATATATCTTTCCTTTTCACTTTGCCTTTCACTTCTCTTTTCTCAGTTATTTATAAGGCCTCCTCAGACAATTTAAGTCTGAATTTCGCAATAAGGAGTTTATGATCTGAGCCACAGTCGGTTCCCAGTCTTGTTTTCGCTGACTGTACATAGTTTCTCCATCTTTGGCTGCAAAGAAACAAACTGATTTCAGTATTGACCATCTAGTGATGTCCATGTGCAGAGTTGTCTCCTGTGTTGTTAGAAGAGGGTGTTTGCTCTGACCAGTGCGTTCTCTTGGCAAAACTGTGTTAGCCTTTGATCTCCTTCATGTTTTACTCCAAGGTCAAACTTGCCTGTTACTCCAGGTACCTCGAGTTCCTACTTTTGCATTCCAGTCCCCTATGATGAAAAGGACATCTTTTTTTGATGTTAGTTGTAGAAAGTCTTATAGGTCTTCATAGAACCGTTCAACTTCAGCTTCCTCGGCATTAGTGGTTGGGGAATAGACTTCGATTACTATGATAATGGTTTGCCTTGGAAATGAACAAGAGATCATTCTGTCGTTTTTGAGATTGCATCCAAGTACTGCATTTCGGACTCTTTTGTTGAATATGATGGCTACTCTATTTCTTCTAAGGGATTCTTGCCCACAGTAGTAGATACAATAGTCACCTGAATTAAATTCACCCATTCCCGTCCATTTCAGTTCACTGATTCCTAAAATATCAATGTTCATTCTTGCCATCCTGTTTGACCACTTTAAATTTACCTTGATTCACAGACCTAACATTCTAGGTTCCTAAGCAATATTGTTCTTTACAGCATCTGACTTGACTTCCTATCACCAGTCACATCCACCACTGGGCACTGTTTTTGCTTTGGCTCAGCCTCTTCATTCTTTCTAGAGCTATTTTTCCGCTCTTCTCCAGAAGCATACTGGGTACCTACTGACCTGAGAAGTTCATCTTTCAGTGTCGTATCTTTTTTCCTTTTCATACTGTTCATGGGATTCTCAAGGCAAGAATACTTAAGTGGTTTGCCATTCCCTTCTCCATTGGATGTTTTGTCAGAACTCTCCACCATGACCTGTCCATTTTGGCTGGCCCTACATGGCATGGCTCATAGCTTCACTTGCCATGTGGTGTGGCCAAAAAAAAGAAAAAAAGGATGAACCTGGGTAAAAGGTATATAGAAGTTCTCTGCATTATTTTTTTTCCCTGTAAATTTGAAATTCTCTGAAAATAAAAAAGTTTACGGAATATGTTAAACCCTTTAATTCTGGCATAAACTTTCTATTATTTGTTGCTGAACACTCTAATGATAATCTAATGTTCATTCCCTTTTAAGTCACTTACTCCTGCTGCCAGGTGTTCAAAAGATTTTTCTTTTAAGTCCATAATTTTCTTAGAGTTTGTCTTGGTGTTGACTGTTCTGGGTCAGAATTCTCAGGTAACACAGTATGTTCATTAAACTGTGCATTTTTAACTTTTTTAATTCAGTAAAGTTTTCTTGAATTATACTCTTTAATATTTGTTCCTTCAGACTAGTGATGCTAATAGAAATTTTAAAACAGATAATGAATCTGAAAGCTCTACTATATAAACTGACGTTAGTAATAAAAACTTAATTATTAGCTATCCATTCCAAAATTGATGATCTACTACATGAAAGGTATACCTATTCCACAAAAATAAGAAATGGGAAAAAAAAAGCCTAGTATGTGAAATAACCATGTACTGAATAACTGTTCCCCCAAAAATTTCATATTGCTAGTAAAAGAGAAAAGGAGTACATTTTAGAGTGTTCAATTTCTGCCCAGGTTTATTTTATCCTATAATTACTATTCTATTATTTCATCTCAATACTAGAGATATACAAAACATTATTCTCTATTATACTTAAAATTCAGTCCAAGAAACTCTTTAAAACTGAGATAAGTATAAGCAACTGAAATCCAATTAATATTTATAAACTAGATACCCATTTCCCATTTGCTTAAAATGCATTTGACACTACACTGACAGTAGAACCAAACTGCTTACTTTCATATGTGTTATTATGTCATATCAAATTTAACCCAGAAAAGAACTCTGAGCTAAATTTTTAATATTTTAATACTATCAATAAGTCAGGAATAAACTCACAATGAGTATGTACTGAACATACTGCTGAACAACTATTTGAACAAATTAATTACTTTACCATTTCTAGTAGAATAGCTTGAGTTTTGGCCTCTTTTTCAGCCTTTATTTCTTCTACTTCTTCAGCTGATCTCCCTTTGAAATCATCAATTTCTTCATCTGCTCCAATTCGACCACTCTGTAAGGCAGAAGTTACTCATATATATATACATATAAACGAAAAATCTAAGAAACATGAGACATTATGCTTTATTCTTAGTTTCATCAAATTTGTTAAAACATTTGTTTCACAAATGTGAAACAAACTTATAAACCTCTGAAAACTGATTTAAGCTAATTCATTAATATGGGCTAAACTAGGCTTCTAATTTATTTTTAAATCAAAATAAACATTTATATAAGAACTATCCGGTATCCAAGTAAGTGCTGAATACAGAAGATAAATGATCTTAGAAATTAAGGATTAAATCCTAACTATAGAGATAAACTCAGCTTTGAGGAAGTCTCATTAAGCAGAAATTTATACCTTAAAAGATCTGAGGGGAAGTCCCCACTAAGTCACAGAAATTTCTGCATTCCATCCTGGCTCAAAAGTGTCCCCAGTTGAAAAGTTCCCTCACAAGCTGACAACGTTAATTTAGTCTTAAAGCTATACTCTATCCAGAATTAAGAGGTAAGAGAAACATTTTATCAAGGTATTTGTATCCAGAGCTAAGACTGTTCTGGTAGAACAGAAACTGAAGAAAGAATACTAGGGAAAAGACAAGTAGAAAAATGAGTGTCTCCATGGAAGAGAAAAAGAACTGCACACTTTGCTTAGTATTACTGATCAAGCAAGATAATCATTTTGGAGAAATAAGTTTTAAAAAGGTTAAAAGCAAAATCTATGCAAAACATTAATATGTATGTACATTCAATCATAAGAAGACTCGACTCACATCTAGTTGTTCTCTTGTAGGTTCTGGTGATCGATCAGGAATTAATAAATCAGGAGGATCATCAAATGGATCATCTAAAATCACCGTATGATTTATCCTTATAAAATAAATCCAAGTCAAATGTTACATTCATATTATTTCAGAATCCATGTTTCATT
This sequence comes from Cervus elaphus, assembly GCF_910594005.1. NCBI lineage: Eukaryota > Metazoa > Chordata > Mammalia > Artiodactyla > Cervidae > Cervus > Cervus elaphus. The sequence continues at coordinate 32,849,197 of NC_057840.1, forward strand.
TTTTATAAAAATTATAACAAATATCTTAAGTATCCCTAATGCCAAAAAAAAAAAAATCCGTAAGCTCTTAAATTTTATTGCACAGGGGTATTACTAGAATATACTTTGATAGTGTTATTGCTTTTGAGTGCTTGATATTATATATTAATTCTCTGCATTATGCTAAGATGTAATATGAATAGCTATATCTTAGTAATCTTGTCATCTCTCTCAATAATCTGAATTTTTAAAAAAAAACTAAAAAATTAGTAATTCCTCCCAACGTAAGCAATTATAATTAGTACAGTAATGGTCTTCTCTGTTATAAAGATTCTTGCTGCTAAGTCACCTTAGTTGTGTCCGTCTCTGTGCGACCCCATAGATGGCAGCCCACCAGGCTCCCCCGTCCCTGGGATTCTCCAGGCAAGAATACTGGAGTGGGTTGCCATTTCCTTCTCCAATGCATGAAAGTGAAACGTGAAAGTAAAGTCTCTCAGTCGTGTCCGACTCTTAGCGACCCCATGGACCGCAGCCTACCAGGCTCCTCCGTCCATGGAATTTTCCAGGCAAGAGTACTGGAGTGGGGTACCATTGCCTTCTCCAAAAGATTCTTATTGTCTCCAATTAATTCACATTTTAGAATTATCCAAAAACCAGTCCTATGTATGCCATCCCTATTATCTAGCAAACATCACATATGAAAACACTGTAGTCCATTCCAATAATAAATAGTAACCATACCTGATATCTTGATATGGTACAAAGTCCTTATCAACAAAGGTCTCATTAATTTTCTTAATTATGTCCATGCCTTCTGTCACTTCACCAAACACTGTATGAACGCCATCAAGGTAATCCAGATTCTCTCCTGTTGTAATAAGAAACTATATAAAAAGACATTTAATAAATACAAATATATACCTATATATATATATAATTCAAACTGGTATTAGTTACAAAAGACTCTACATTAACTGCATTTAGTACTCGCTACTAGTATTTCTCACCCACTTGGTACTAGTACTAAGTGAAAGGCACAAAGTTTAAATATAAAATATTAATAAATACACAGATGCTTGATTGTTTAAAAAATACTTGAACAAACCAAATCTCAAGTTTTTTCACAAGTAAACTCTGCGGAAAAAAAGCATCTACTCCAATGGGAACATTGTGACAGTGAATGAAACGTGCTCAACATGACCTGTTTTGAAATAAGTAATAAATACTGCAAGGACAGGCCTTTTTGTCTCTGAACAGTGATGATCTATGAATTGTGGGATTATAGGTAATGCTATTTTCTTCTTTGTACTTTCCGGTTTTTTTTTTTTTTTTACAAGTTTCCAGTATTTTCTAAATTCCTCCCAAAGGATATGCCTTACATTCAAAAGAACAAAATAATAAGGATTTTTTTAAACATAGGAAAAAACAGTGTCATTTTTAAATTCTAACAAATATCTTTGGTTGAAATTCTCTCCTTACTAGATAGTTCAAAAAGATAATTTCATGGGTGCCCTCCAGCAAAACTCATGTCCTCACGCAGTTCCTAACCTGAGATCCATGCTGATCACTGCCATTGTTCACCATGGACACAGTGCCTTTCTTCTTGTGCTTAATTCTTGGCACTTTTTCAGCCTCGAAAAAGCTTGCTTGATCACCATACAGTTGACTAAAAATACATATAATAAGGTTATAAAATATAAGGACACTCAACATGAAATACAGACATACTAGGATTATAAATAAAGGGGACTAGAGTTAGCATATAAGGTTACCATTTCTTTATAGAAATGGCACCATTATTCAGAATATTCCTTTTTTTGCTATAGACATTTATGGAACTTGAGAAACATCTGTATTTGAACCATATTTAAAAATGCAGATTGAGATACACTACTTAACATTTTTAAGAGGAATTTCTATTTTTATCCATTTGAAAATAAAGAAACTTACCCAAAAACTGATTCTCCTCCACGTCCAGTCCCTGTAGGATCACCAGTCTGTATGATAAAATCCCTCTGTAATATATAGGAGACTTCGTTAATTCAGAGTTTGTTAGATGGTTCCAATAACAAAGAACATGACCAATATCTACCAACTCACCTGGACATTGTGAATAAGGCAATAATTGTAATATTTTATTTTGCACAACTTCAGGAAATTCAAGCAAGCTGAAAAAAAGTAAATACTAAATTTACCACAGCAGTTCACAAATACATTTTCAATCAAGTAAAGGCACAGTTAGTATAATTTAAGTTCTAAGCTACCATATAAAAACCTCCCCAAACGGTCAAACGTCCAAAGTCATTTTAAAAAGATAAGTAAGCTTCCCTCGTAGCTTAGTTGGTAAAGAATCAGCCTGCAATGCAGGAGATCGGGGTTCGATTCCTGGGTCAAGAAGATTCCCTGGCAAAGGAAATGGCAACCATTCCAGTATTCTCGCATGGAGAATCCATGGACAAAGAAGCCTAGCAGACTACAGTCCATGACGTCATGAGTCAGACACGACTTAGCAACTAAACCACCACAGCAAGCCTAGAAAAATGCAATATATTTTAAGTTATCTTTTATTCTCATTTTCTTTGGGTTTTTTTGGCATCTGAGCTATACAGGAAACTAAAACTTATCTGGGATAAGCAATCATCTTTTTTTTTTCTATTTTGTAATTTATTTTTAATTGAAGGATAATTGCTTTACAATATTATGTTGGTTTCTGCCATATATCAGCATGAATCAGCCATAGGTGTACATATATCCCCTCCCTCTTGAAACTCCCTCCCACCGCCCAGCCCAACTCAGCCCTCTAGGTTGTCCCAGAGCACCAGCTCCCTGAGTTCATCTACTGATGAATCGATTTTGTTAAGAGAAAGAAGAAAAACTAAAGAGAGCACTGTAATGGGAAAGGATCTAGCAGAGTATCTGCAAATGGGTACAGCTTATGTACATTAGATAAAACAAAGTATCCGGGATCAAACTTTTTTTACAATGATTAAATACCCCTTCACTAAAATCCATACACTCACCATGTACCTCTGGAGAAGGGACTTGTTACCCTACTCCAGGGGATCTTCCCAACCCAGGATTGAATCCAGGTCTCCTGTACTGCATGCATATTCTTTACCGTCAGAGCCACGAGGGAAGCCCGAAGAATACCGGAGGGGGTAGCCATTCCCTTCACAAATATCCATACACTAATCATGTACCATCTTTTTAAAATAAGTTCACTCATTTATCCAATAAACACTGAGTATCTTCTAGGCACTTGGCACTCTGTAAGGTCAAATGCCAGTAAATCTCTGCTGTTAACAAGTTCATAGTCTAGGTGTAGAGTAACATTCTAGCAAGTTCTCAAGGCACTAAGCTAGAAACCAAACAGACAGAAAGATACATGAGGGATCCCTACCCCTCAAGGAGCTTACACTAAATGAGGGTCCTTACATCTGAACAGTTATAATACTGAGCATACCTGATAATACCATTGGTGCACTTAAATAGTATGGTTTTGTTAATAAATATGCCACAAGAGTTGAAAAAAGAGATTGTTTCTGCCTGGGGAAAAGAGAAGACTTCCTGGAGGCTGAAAATAAACACTAAAAGAACTGGACTGGCAGAGAGTAGAGAGGGGCCATTTCAAGGTGGGAAGACATTGTCAAACAGCCTGCCCTCCTCCAGGGGATCTTCCTGACCCAGGAATTGAACCTGTGTCTCTTGAGTTTCGTGCATTGAGGGCAGATTCTTTACCACTATGCCACCTGGGAAGCCCCATTTAAGAGCTGTACCAACCAATACAATACATGGTCTTTGTTTGGATCCCATTTCAAATGATGAAATATTCTTTTAAATGTTTATGAGACAACAGATAAACATGAATGATACTAAAGAATTATTGGGGCTCCCTGGTGGCTCAGTGGTAAAGAATCTGCCCGCAAATGTAGGAGACACGGGTTCAATATCTGAATTGGGAAGATCCCCTGGAGAAGGAAATGGCAACCCACTCCAGTATTCTTGCCTGGTAAATCCCATGGACAGAGGAGCCTGGCAGGCTTACAGCCCACTGGGTCACAAAAGAGTCGGACAGGACTGAGCAACTAAACAACAAAGAGGAATTATTGCTTATTTCTCTAGACGTGCCCATGGCTTATGGTTATGTTATCTTTTTTAAAAAATATCTTTTGTTGTTGTTCAGTTGCTTAGTCGCGTCCGACTCTTTGTGACCCCATGGACTGCAGTACGCCAGGCTTTCCTGTCCTTCACCATCTCCCAGAACTTGCTCAAACTCATGTCCATTGAGTCAGTGATGCCATCCAACCATCTCATCCTCTGTTGTTCCCTTCTCCTGCCTTCAATCTTTCCCAGCATCAGGGTCAGCTCTTCACATCAGCTGGCCAAGGTACTGGAGCTTCAGCTTCAGCATCAGTTTTTCCAATGAGTATACAGGGTTGACTTCCTTTAGGATGAAGTGGTTGGATGTCCTTGTAGTCCAGGGAACTCTAAATTAGAGTCTTTTCCAATACCACAATTCAAAAGCATCAATTTTTCATTGCTCAACCTTCTTTATGGTCCAACTCTCACATCCATACATGACTACTGGAAAAACCATAGCTGTGACTATACAGACCTTTGTTGGCAAAGTAAAGAATTAAAAAGAGTTCTGCTTTTTAATACGCTGCTTAGGTTTGTGATAGCTTTTCTTCCAAGGAGCAAGCATCTTTTAATTAATTACAGATTAAATAAATGTCATGTGTTAGTCACTCAGTCATGTCCGACTCTTTGCCACCCCGTGGACTGTAGCCCGCCAGGTTCCTCTGTCCATGGAATTCTCCAGGCAAGAATACTGGAGTGGGTTGCCATTTCCTTCTGCAGGGGAATCTTCCCAACCCAGGGATGGAACCCAGGTCTCCCACATTGCAGGGAGATTCTTTACCAGCTGAGCCACAAGGGAAGCCCAAGAATACTGGAGTGGGTAGCCTATCCCTTCTCTAGCAGATCTTCTGGACCCAGGAAACGAACTGGGGTCTCCAGCACTGCATGCGGATTCTTTACCAACTGAGCTTTGAGGGAAGCCCAAAGCTTACACCAGTAACATAAGACAATCCATTATTTTCTTTAAGGCAGTTTCAGCTGAGTTTCTATCACTTGAACAAAGAGTCTGAATACAACACATATTATCCATTACTTCCGTGTGCACCTTCAAAGTGTCAGGCACTGCACTAGGTGCTCAAGATACAGAGATAATTAAGGAATAGTCCCTGCTCTCTTAAAGTTTACATTCTTGAGAGGAGACCAAGACTTGAAAATAATTCCAGGCCAACAGGGAAATGTATAACAAAATATGTACTATGTGATTTATAAAAGACCTGAGGCAGAGCAAAAGAAACCAATCTAACTCTGCTTAGGGACACAGGGAGCTTCACAGACGAGATCATACTTGACCTGAGAACTGATTAACAAACAGGAAGTTTGCCAAAAGGACAATAGTGGGAGAAATGTGGGGCACAGGCATCAGTATAAGAAAGGAATAGATGTATGTTGAGAGTTGCTGGGATGGGGGTGATAACTCAGTGTGGGATAAAGCTTAGCACCTCTGCAGGCACTCATGGTACCATATTGTATAGCTTGTTTCATCTTTGACAAACTGCATTCCTTGGGGGCAGGACCCTGATTGTAACTAAACTCTCCTGTTTAGTTAGTTTCTCCAGTTTCTCCCCACTCTGAAACATTCTCCATATTGCTGCCTATTATCGTTCTAAAACAAGTTTGTTACGCCTCTCTCAATCCTGCTTTCAAACCCTTCAAAGATTATGGTTTTCAGTAGGGCACACAAGGCTATTCAGGACCAGACCTAACCCAAAAACCGTATATGACCAGACTCACGGTCTGCCATTTCACTGTCAAGCCACCCCGATCTACTTCCAGAAAATTCCAAGCAAACAAGAACACCCTCACTCCCACTCATTTTTAAAAGAGCGAGTTCAAGTGCTCAGCATTCTGCCTCTCCCCACCCCCAGCCAGGAAGAATTACTCCCTCCTCTGGTTTCCATGGCAGCTTACACATTCTTCCACTACATCGCTTAAGAAATTAAATGGGTTGCGGCGCCTATTTCCCCCAATGGAAAATTAGACCTTGGAGGGCAAGACGCCCATCCCACGGCTTGGCACAAAGTCTCACGTAGTGTACGATCAACGAGTGTTTGCTAAGGCTGAGCGCACACCTCCGGACAGCCCTCCCTCTACCTAGAAGGGATGCCCACACTCACTGCTCCAAGCCCTTCGTCCTTGCTTTCATAAAGATTTACTGATTACACGCTATGTTCGTCTGACTAGTAAAAAGCAGTAAAGCCACAAGAGCTATAGGCACTGAATATGCAGCCTGCATTACACACACACAGGGATTTAATAATCACAAGCACCCGCCACCCGACTGGCCAGCACCAGAGGCGGAGAAGGGTTGCTCCTCAGAAACAAACTTTTCAACCAAGGCCCGCTGATAAACTGCGCGGTCGCGGGCACCATCAGCCCAGAAGCTCCAGCCAGTCCACGCCGGGGACTGGGCAGAAAAGGCAAAGCGGGGGAAAAAAAAGAGCGCGGCCCGCCGAAAGGTGAGCAGGGCCGGGGCCTCACCGCGCGGCCGCTCCTCGGTGTACAGGTCGATGACGACGTCACCCAAAGTGGTCTCCAGCAGAACCGCCATGGCGCCCGCTCCTCCTCGCAACCAGCCCCTGGGGTGACAGGCGCAGCTACGTCATCTACGCCACGCGTCACCCTCGACGCGACGCCTTTTACGTCATCCCTCCGGCGACACCGCCCTCTCTGGGGGAGGTTCCTTGGGCGGGTCTGATCGGTGGCAAGCCAAGCCGTCTGTGGGTTCCCTACCCTTGCGCGGCCGTTTTGAAAACTCTTCCAAAGCCCCTGGGGACTGGCGCGGAAGGCTGTCACTCAAAGTGGCTTCTGTGAAGGGTTTGTGTTCCATTTTGTGTTTATCTCAAAAATGACGCGGACCTTTCTTTAATGCTCCGTAGGCCCCCTGTTTCGTCGCTCGAAGGCGAATGTGGGGCGCCACCTTCCCCCGCCCTGTTGGGACAACTACGCCGAGTTACCTAGTCGGTCTCTTCTTATCGCCCCGAATCAGAAATTTTAGCCCTTAAAGGTAGGATTTGCTACTCGGAAAGACGGTTAACAGGTAGTTCTTTCCTGGCTAATTGTGTCAAGTGAAGCGAAGTAAAAGTCACTTAGTTGTGTCCGACTCTTTGCGACCCCATGGAATTCTCCAGGCCAGAATACTGGAATGGGTAGCCTTTCCGTTCTCCAGGGCATTTTCCCAAACCAGGGATCGAACCCAGGCCTCCCCCATTGCAGGAGGATTCTTTACCAGCTGAGCCACAAGGGAAGCTCAGTTGTGTCAAGGGCTGTACCTTTCACAGGTACAGCTGATGGTGGGTGTGTCCTTAGTGCAAGTAGCTAAAAATCGTAGGTTTCAGCTCATATCTCTACTGGTTTTATCAATACTCTTTTTTTTTTTTTTTAATCAATACTCTTGATGAAATAAGAGAAAACTATTTTGAGGCAAGAGGACAATTTAAGCTGAAAAAGTTTTCTCTGCTCTTCGGCCTCCTCCCTTCCCTCTAATGTGCATTGTGCAGCTGTGTTGTGCATTACCCAGGCCTCCTCCCCAATGGGAGAAATACCTGCTCAAATCCTAAAGATCAGTTTTTCTCCTTCTGGTGACAACCATGTAACTCCTTAGAAGATAACATTGCTTTCTCAGTCCTGTAAGGGGTCCCCTTAAGGTTAAGGTGTGCAGACATCTGGTGAACTTTTATGTACAATGCAAGTGTATCATTTCCATCCGAGTTAATTTTAGGTACAGAACAGACTGGTAAGATGACCTGGGGAGATACTGGGTTGCATCTAAAGGAAGCTCTTAGCTTAAGTGCTTACTTAAGACCACATTAATGTGACTAGCTGTATTACTTGTGTTCTGCCTATTTTACAAGGTTATTGCACCTTGTATTACCAAATGTGTGACAGAGCCACCAATAAAAATTATGATGACTAGTCAACTTGAAGTGATTGACCAAATATATAGTGCTAGAAGATCAATGATTATAACGAGTAACTCTAGCTATGAGAAGCAGCAACAAGAGGGAACCATTTCCTGAACCATAATAGACTAGTAAGACAGGTGTTCTAGAGATTTAGGCTACTAGGCCAAATCTAGTAGATCTGGGCTTCTAGACCAAAAGTCACACTGGACTTTTGCTGTTCTTTAAACATTACTTGTGGAGGAAGGGTTCTGCCGCAGGGCCATCCCATCTTGTTGGAGCTCTTCTTTTCCAGTTATCACATGACTCTCTTTTTACCTCCTTTAGGTCTCTTCCTCATAGTCACCTCTCAGTGAGACCTTCCCTGACCATTACAGTTAAAGTTAACCCCACGAGCATACATGTCCATTTTTCTTCATAGTACTTTTTACAATCTAACATGCTATTTAGGAAATTTGTATGTTGTCACCAGAATGTCAGTTCTAGAGGGAAAGCCAGTTTGTCTGTTTTGTTTACTGCTGTATCCCTAGTGACTGACTGCCTGCCACATAATAAGTGAATATTTATTTGTTAAATGAATGAATATTGGCAATTAATTAAAGAAATGCAAATTAAAATAACAATGAAATTGTTAATGGGAAAGTAAAATAATACAGTCACTTTGGAAGACAGATTGGCAGTTTCTTCCTTGTACAAAGCTAAATATAATCTTACCTTGATATCAAGAAATCACACAGTTAGGTATTTACCCAAAGAAGCTGAGACAGGTCCATGTAAAAACCATCATACAAGGAACTTTTCTGGGGTCCAGTGGCTTAAGACGGTGCTCCCAATGCAGGGGGCCTGGGTTTGATCCCTGGTCAGGAAACTAAGGATCCCTGTGCAACTAAGATCTGGCACATCCAATAAATAAATAAATCTTTTAAAACAAAAACCTGTGCACAAATGTTTATAGCAGCTTAATTCACATTTGCCAAAATTTAGAAGCAACTGAGATGTTTTAAATAGGTTAATAAATATACAAACTGGTTTAACAAACTGGGATAAACATCCATGTAATAGAATATTATTTAAAGATCAAGAGAAATGAGTTAGCAGGCCATGAAAAGATATGGCAGACCTTAAATACATATAGGTAAGTGAAAGAAGCCAGACTGAAAAGGCTACATACTGTGTAATTTCAATCATATAACTTTTTGATAAAGGGAAATTATGTAGATAGTAGAAACATTGGTGGTTGCCAATTTTCTGGCAAATTGAGGGAGAAATGAATAGTTGAAGCACAGGGATTTTTAGGGCAGAGAAACTGCTTGTATGAGTGAAAGTGAAAGTAGCTCAGTCGTGTCTGCCTCTGTGACCGCATGGACTATATACAGTCCATGGAATTCTCCAGCCTGAATACTGGAGTGAGTAGCCGTTCCCTTTTCCAGCGGATCTTCCCAACCCAGGGATGGAACCAGGGCCTCCTGCATTGCAGGCCAACTCTTCACCAGCTGAACCCTCAGGGAAGCCCCCGTGGTTCTGTTTATTACCGTGTGTGGGGCTTCTGCTCTCACTGTGTCTGCTCTAAACTACCACCATCCACAAGTCCCCGTAGGGGCAGGGCTGAGGTTTGAACCTGTGAGAGCTGACCATGGAGCCCATACAATTACCCACTGCACTACAGCTGGTGGGGCAAGCGAAAGTGAAAGTCGCTCAGTCATGTCCGACTCTTTGCAGCCCCATGGACTATGCAGTCCATGGACTTCTCCAGACCAGAATACTGAAGTGGGTAGCTTTTCCCTTCTCCAGGGGATCTTCCTGACCCAGGGATCAAACCCATGTCCCTTATGCGTCATCATATTTTGTATGAGGCTGTCCGTATTGGTGGGTTCCCAGGTGGCACTAGTGGTAAAGAACCCGCCTGCCAATGCAGGAGAGTTAAGAGATGCAGGTTTGACTCCTGGATCAGGAAGATCCCCTGAAGGAAGAATTGGCAACCCACTCCAGTATTCTTGCCTGGAGGAGCCTGGTGGGCTGTGGTCCCTAGGGTCCCAAAGACTCTGAAGGACTGAATCAACTTGACAGCAGTGTATTTGTGAATACATGACATTATGTATCAATATTTGCAGAACTTTGTAAAACTAGGACACAAAAAGTGAACCCTAACATAAACCTATGAGCTTTAGTTAATAATAGTGTACCAGTATTGGTTCATCAGTTGTAACAAATGCACCAGACTAATTCAATATGTTAATAATAGGGGAAACTGGGAGAGGGTGGAGAGATCCCAACCTCTGGGATCTAGTGTCTGATGACCTGAGGTGCAGCTGATATAATAATAAAAGAAATAAAATGCACAGAAAAGGTAATGTGTTTGAATCATACTGAAACCATCCCCCACCCCTCCAATCCGTGGAAAAATTTTCTTCCACAAAACCTGTCCCTAGTGCCAAAAAGGTTGGGGGGCCCTGGTATATAGGAACTCCTTGTACTTTACATTCAACTTAACTTTAAACCTTAAATTGCTCTAAAAAGCATGTATACAGAAAAAAGATTTACCAGTTTTCATCTTTTACCTTAAGTGATTCAGAAGATAAACAGTCCTAAATATTAAATTTAAATATATAACACTTAACATATTCTATGGCCTTATGGTTATATTTTCCATAATTACCTCTAAATATGGAGTCCCCAGAGATAGTAACCTTCCACTCCTCTCCAACCTCACTCATATAAAAATCTTAACCTTAGTGTAGCAGAATCTTTAAAATAAAAGAGATTTTATTTATTTTTTCTTTCCAAAATTTAGTGCTTTGCTACATTATACCAAATGATATTTTGCCAAAGATACCTGTGATGGTTAAATTTATGTCCACTTGACTGGGCTAATGGATATCCAGATAGTTAGTAAGGCATTGTTTTTGGTGTGTCTGTGAAGCTATTTTTGGAAGAGACTGGCATTTTAATCAGCATACTGAGTAAAGAAGATTACAATCACCATTTTATTTGGGCATCATTCAATTCCTTGAGGACTAGACTAGAACAGGCAGAAAAGGCACACATTTGATCTCTCTGCTTGACCCAGGATATTCATCTTCTGCCCACGGACCATCAGCATAGCTGGTTCTTTGGCTTTCAGACTCAGACCAAGACTTAAGACATCATTGGCCTTCCAGTTCTCAGGGCTTCGGATTTGGACTAAATTACCTAAAAGGGGTAGTTCTTTGGACTTCCCTGGTGGCTCAGATGGTAAAGCGTCTGCCTACAATGTGGGAGACCCGGGTTCAATCCCTGGGTTGGGAAGATCTCCTGGAGAAGGAAATGGCAACCCACTACAGTATTCTTGCCTGGAAAATCCCATGGACGGAGAAGCCTGGTAGGCTACAGTCCATGGGGTAGCAAAGAGTCGGACACGACTGAGCGACTTCACTTTCACTTTCACTCCAGAGGCTTTCTTGGGTCCCACAGACAGAAGATCACAAGACTTCTTAGCTTCTATAAGCACACAAGCCAACTCCTATAATATCTATACCTATGCATGCATGCTAAGTCACTTCAGTCATGTCCAGTTCTTTGCAACGCTACGGACTGTAGACCACCAGTCTCCTCTGTCCATGGGATTCTCCAGGCAAGAATACTGGAGTAGGTTGCCATGCCCTCCTCCAGAGGATCTTCCCAACCCAAGGATTGAACTTGTATCTCCTATGTCTCCTGCATTGACAGACAGGTTCTTTACCACTAGCACCACTTGGGAAGCCCATCTGTACCTATAAATACCTAATTGGTTGCATCCGATCTTAGTTGTGGCACACAGGGTCACAGGGTCATATGGGATCTTTCTTTGCTGTGCAGAGACTCTAATTGTGGCACAGTCTTATGTTAGTGGCTCCACAGCATGCAGGATCTTAGTTCTCCCACCAAGAATTGAACCCAAGTCCCCTTCATTGCAAGATAGATTCTTTTTTTTTTTTTTTTTTGCAAGATAGATTTTTAATCACTGGACCCCTAGGGAAGTCCTCAGGAAGAAGTCTTTACTATGGTTTAGGGAGATGGGCGAGACACAAGTAGGTCTAGCATTGGCTGCTTTAAATAATTTCAGCGGGCTCTGGCGTACGGACGCTATCTCTAGTTGTCTGGTGCCTGCCCTAGGATGATTAGGGCAGAGAAATACTGCCTCTTGGAGTTTAGTAAAAGCCTGATGTTGTTTAGTCACTAAGTCATGTCCAACCATTTTGTAACACCATGGACTGTAGCCCACCAGGCTCCTCTGTCTATGGGACTTCCCAGGCAAGAATACTGGAGTGGGTTGCCATTTCCTCCTTCAGGGGATCTTCCCGACCCAGGGGTCAAACCCATGTCCCGTGCATTGCAGGCGGATTCTTTACTACTGAGCCACCAGGACCTAAAGGCGTGATAGTGGAGGTGATTTGGAGTACAGACACTGGATTGATTGGTTTACATATGAAAGGCAGGCTCACAGAGGAGAAGTTTACTCACTCTAGAAATTATCTCGAAGCTTCCCTGGTGGCTCAGTGGTAAAGAGTCAGACTTAGCAACTAAACAACAGCAACACAAATTAGCTCAGCCCTGGGAGTCTCTCTAGGGTCAGCCAGGCCCCAGACAACAAACATACAGAGAATGAGAAAATATAGTTAATACATAAAGATTATGAAGTTGCCCATCATTTTGGCATCAAATGAGGCAGAGGATGAGAAAGTGAGGCTCCTGTTTTCTAATGAATCGAATAAAGTGAAGCTTGACTCAAAAGAAGAAAACCCACTGCCAAATACTGGAAGCCCAATGAAGGCAGAGCAAAGAAATCTTGCAATCTGGCTTCTGCTTCCACATGGAGGCCCCTTCATTTCCTAAAAAATAGTCTTAAAAGGTCGAAAAAGACAAATAAAAATGGGGACTTACAGCAAAATAATACCTACTTATCTGTGTTACTAAATGTGAAATCATCCCTAAATAGACTCAAAAAGATTACTACCTCCACCATTGAATTTTTCTTGCAATATTTGTCACAGATGTCCTAATTTCAAAATTGGATAGTATTTTTAAATGTTTTGGATGTTTTTATGATCTTTAATCTCCAAAATTTTTGTCAGAGTACCAATCAAACACTCATTTACATCTCATTTAGCATCCTTGGATACAGATGTCTCTGCATGTGTTCACGTTGCTGGCATCAGTTAGCTCGGGGAGCAGACAGAAGAGCCGGTCTCTTGACTCTGGGGCCCCTCTGACTATAGTTGTGGTGGAGAAGGAGGCAAAGATCTCCCACACTTTCCTGTTTCTTTACTTCTCTCAACCCAGCTTATGTCCTTAGAAGGTCAGCTGAACAGAACATTTTGTAATCATCTCTATAAACATACAAAAACAAGTTAAAGTATGATTTTGTTTAAAATATTTTATGACCCAATAGAATGTATTCTATTCTTTTTCCCCTGGAGAAGGGAATGGCAACCCCCTTCAGTATTCTGGCCTGGATCCATGGGGTTGCAAAGAGTTGGACACGACTGAGCAACTTATGCTTCACTTCACTTCAGAATGTACTAATTCAGTACATCAAGGTTAAAAACCATAGCTCCATCACTTACTATCCTGTGCATGCATGCTAAGTCACTTCAGTCTGACTCTTTGCAATCCTATGGACTGTGTAGCCTACCAGGCTTCTCTGTCAATGGGATTCTTCAGGCAAAAATACTGGAGTGGGTTGCCATGCCTTACACCAGAGGATCTTCCAGACCCAGGGATCAAACCTAGGTTGCTTGCATTTTCTGCATTGGCAGGCAGATTCTTTACCACTATGCCACCTGGGAAGCCCTTATTATCCCATAACTCATGGCAAAAGTCTTCATCTCTATACACAGAAAAGGATGATACTGTAAAAGCAGTTTTAAAACATCTTAGGGGAAAAATAAGGTAAAATGTGTGAATGGTTTTGGAGATGTAAAAGGAAGATCTTCCTCTATTTCTTTTTTATCATCTCCTGGGGGTCGTCAAGAAGTTTGAAAATGTGTGGTTGTGTAACTCTGGAAAGTAATGGAGTGGAACTGTGTTGCAATAGAAATGTAGTGACTCACTCTCTCCCAGAAATTGGAAACAGACATAGATTATGTCCCAGACTTCCCTTTGGTGCCAAGACTGCTTTTGGATTACAGAAAAAGCGGAATTCACGTTCTGATTGGGAGAAAAATAAAAATAATGGAATCAGTCATTGGAAAAGAAAACTTATTAAAGTTTGGAGTCAAAGAGTACTATCTTGCATGAGAATAAAGATGTATTTTTTTATACCTCATATGTAATTTGTTTTCTATGTATTAAATTTTTTATTTACTTGGCTGCTTGGGTCTTAGTGGGATCTTTGTGCCATGTGGGATCTTTAGTTGTGACATGCGGGATCTTTAGGTGCAACATGTGAACTCTTAGTTGAGTTGAGACATGGAAACTCTTATTTGCCATTTGCGAACTCTGGTTAGTTGCGACATGTGGGGTCTAGTTCCTTGACCAGAGATCGAACCCCATCCCCTTACATTGGGAGGGCAGAGACGTAGCCACTGGGTCACCAGGGAAGTCCCTGTATTAAATTTTTTCAAGGCTATCTTCTGCTATATGAAGGATTATCTTCAAGGAACATAAAGTGTCTAACATGCACAGAAATAGAATGGGTTTCTATCGGCAAATTTAACCCCTTTGGAGACAAATAAGTGAAAGAATAATGTCTGGTCAGGAAATGGGGTGGGCTCTGTTGGGAAATACAGACTATGTTGCTCACCTTCCCCAACTACTTTTTCTTTCAAATATATTTTGGAAACTCATATTATTTATTCAAATTACAGAAATCTACATACATCCTACGTCCTGATCATTAGGTTTGATTTGTTTTTAATCTCAGTGGTCTGAAACAGAGTGAAAAGGCCAGTGGTTGCCGTTGGACCCCTCCGGTGGGTGAGATATCACTGCAGAAACCATGTGCCAGGTAATATTGTTGTTGGGTATCTCACAGTCGGCAAGGAATTAGTTGAATGACTAGTTTACTCTACAACAATTTTGGCCAAAGATTTTGTTGTTTACCCTAGCTAAAAACATAGGCATGGGGGGAAGCGTTGATAAAAGAGGAAGAGGACTAAGAGAGAAACCTATTTCTTTTTTGTGTCAAAAGTTTTATTTTTTAAAAAAAAAACTTTTTTTTACTCTGAATGACAACATCTCCAACTTCTTCTTAATCAATATACAATCTTGTTAACCTGAAAGACCTAAATTTCTTAGCATTTCTGTGTCAACCTTAAAAAATAAAACAGCCAGTTATTTTACCAGAATGAGTTTATTCAGGAATAACAGAGGAACTGCAATAAGGGACATGCAAACAGAGTTTTGCCAAGAGAACACGCTAGTCATAGCAAACACCCTCTTCCAACAACACAAGAGAAGACTTTACACATGGACATCACCAGATGGTCAATACTGAAATCAGGTTGATTATATTCTTTGCAGCCAAAGATGTAGAAGCTCTATACAGTCAGCAAAAACAAGACTGGGAGCTGATGGTGGCTCAGATCATGAACTCCTTATTGCTACATTCAGACTTAAGTTGAAGAAAGTAGGGAAAACCACTAGATCATTCAGGTATGACCTAAATCAAATTCCTTATGATAATACAGTGAAAGTGACAAATAGATTCAAGGGATTAGATCTGATAGACAAGAGTGCCTGAAGAACTATGGATGGAGATTCGTGACATTGTACAGGAGGCAGGGATCAAGAACATCCCCAAGAAAAAGAAATGCAAAAAGGCAAAATGGTTGTCTGAAGAGGGCTTACAAATAGCTGAGAAAAGAAGAGAAGCAAAAAGCAAAGGAGAAAAGGAAAGATATATCTATTTGAAGGCAGAGTTCCAAAGAATAGCAAGGAGAGATAAGAAAGCCTTCCTCAGTGATCAGTGCAAAGACATAGAAGAAAACAATAGAATGGGAAAGACTAGAAATCTCCAGAAAATCAGAGATACCAAGGGAACATTTCATGCAAAGGCGAGCACAATAAAGGACAGAAATGGTCCTAAGAGAAGCAGAAGATATTAAGAGGTGGGAAGAATACACAGAAGAACTATACAAGAAAGATCTTCATGACCCAGATAACCATGATGGTGTGGTCATTCACCTAGAGCCAGACATCCTGGCAAAGTTGAGTGGGCCTTAGGAAACATCACTATGAGCAAAGTTAGTGGAGGTGATGGAATTCCAGTTGAGCTATTTCAAATCCTAAAAGATGATGTTGTGAAAGTGCTACACTCAATATGCCAGCAAATCTGGAAAACTCAGCAGTGGCCACAGGACTGGAAAAGGTCAGTTTTCATTCCAGTCCCAAAGAAAGGCAATGCCAAGAATGTTCAAACTACTGCACAGTTGCACTCATATCACATGCTAGCAAAGTAATGCTCAAAATTCTCCAAGTCAGACGTCAACAGTACGTGAACTGTGAATTTCCAGATCTTCAAGCTGGATTTAGAAAATGCTTTGGAGGAACCAGAGATCAAATTGCCAACATCTACTGGATCATCGAAAAAGCAAGAGAGTTCCAGAAAAACATCTACTTTTGCTTTATACGCCAAAGCCTTTGACTGTGTGGATCACAATAAACTGTGGAAAATTCTTAAAGAGATAGGAATACCAGACCACCTGACCTCCCTCCTGAGAAATCTGTATGTGGGTCAAGAAGCAACAGTTAGAACTGGACATGGAACAACAGACTGGTTCCAAATCAGGAAAGGAGTACATCAAAGCTGTATATTGTCACCCTGGTTATTTAACTTATATGCAGAGTACATCATGAGAAATGCTGGGCTCAGTGAAGCACAGGCTGGAATCATACTGCCAGGAGAAATATCAATAACCTCAGCCATGCACATGACACCACCCTTATGGCAGAAAGCAAAGAACTAAAGAGCCTCTTGATGAAAGTGAAAGAGGAGAGTGAAAAACTAGGCTTAAAACTCAACATTCAGAAAACAAAGATCATGGCATCCGGTCCCATCATTTCATGGCTAATAGATGGGGAAACAATAGAAACAGTGACAGACTTTATTTTTGGGGGCTCCAAAGTCACTGCAGATGGTGACTGCCACCATGAAATTAAAAGACACTTGCTCCTTGAAAGAAAAGCTATGACAAACCTAGATAGCATATTAAAAAGCAGAGATATTACTTTGCTGACAAAGGTCCATCTAGTCAAAGCTATGATTTTCCCAGTAGTCATGTATGAATGTGAGAGTAGGACCATAAAGAAAGCTGAGCACCGAAGAATTGATGGTTTTAAACTGTGGTGTTGGAGAAGACTCTTGAGAGCCCCTTGGACAGCAAGGAGATCCAACCAGGCCATCCTAAAGGAAATCAGTCCTGAATATTCATTGGAAGGACTGATGCTGAAGCTGCAATAGTTTGGCCACCTAATGTGAAGAACTGACTCCTTGGGAAAGACCCTGATGCTGGGAAAGATTGAAGGCAGGAGGAGAAGGGGATGAGATGGTTGGATGGCATCACCGATGAGATGGACATGAGTTTGAGTAAGCTCTGGGAGTTGACGATGGACAGGGAAGCCTGGCGTGCTGCAGTCCAGGGGGTCACAAAGAGTTAGACACGACTGAGCGACTGAACTGAACTGAACTGAAACTAGGTTAAGCTGAAGACCAAAGGAGAGGGACATAGTTTTATAGAGAAAAGGGGGTTATTGGGAGGGATGGTTTTGAGTAGAAATCCATTCGAAGAGAAGTGTGAAAGTGTTAGTCGCTCAGTCATGTCCAACTCTTTGCAACTCCATGAACTGTAGCCTGTTAGGCTCTGCTGTCCATGAAATTCTCCAGGCAAGAATACTGCAGTGGGTTGCCATTCCCTTCTCCAGGGGATTCAGGGACTGAACCCGAATCTCCTGCATTGCAGGCAGACTCTACCATCTGATTCACCAGGAACCTCTGGGGAGAGAGCAGGAGTTCAAACTTCTCATTGACCGAATGTGGTGGTTTCTCATTGGCAGGCTATTGCTGGGTAAGGAGAAAACTTTCCTTATGCTGGAGCAGTACAGTAAGCCTCTTCCTTTTGGAAATGCATGGTGCCTCTCTCTTCTTGTTTTGGGGTTCTGCAGCACAGGGAATGATAAGGCATGAGAGCTCCCCCGTTGGGGCTTCCGGATATCCGTCATTTTATTTTTTTTTTTAAGTTGTTTTTTCTGTTATGTTTTTGGTTGTTTTGGGTGGCAGGCGGAATCATAGTTCCCAACCAGGATGAACTCCGAGCCCCCTGCAATGGAAGTTTGGAGTCTTAACCACTGGGCCACCGGAGGAGTCCCTATTTTGTTTTTTAACTTATTTGCTTTTTAAAAGCTTTTATTTTATCAATTTTTCTTCCAGTTTTATTGAGATATAATTGACATATAAGTTTATGTATATGTTTAAG
This sequence comes from Cervus elaphus, assembly GCF_910594005.1. Lineage (NCBI taxonomy): Eukaryota > Metazoa > Chordata > Mammalia > Artiodactyla > Cervidae > Cervus > Cervus elaphus. The sequence continues at coordinate 32,867,645 of NC_057840.1, forward strand.
GTATGCAGGGCTTCCCTTGTGGCTCAGCTGGTAAAGAATCCACCTGCAATGCCGGAGACCTGGGTTTGATCCCTGGGTTGAGACGATCCCTGGAGAAGGGAAAGGCTACCCACTCCAGTATTCTGGCCTGAAGAGTTCCATGGACTGTATAGTCCATGGGGTCTCAAAGAGTTGGACATGACTGAGCAACTTTCACTTCAGATCACTTTAAGGTATACAACATAATGAAGTTATTATCACAATAAGTTTAGTGAGTATCCATCATCTCATATGTACATAAAATTAAGAAAACAGAAAAAAAATTTTCTTGTGATGAGAACTTTTAGGATTTACTTTCTTAACAACTTTCATATATTGCATAATATTGTTATAGCCACGCTTTTGCGGGAAACAGACTCACTCAGAAGGACAATGCAGATAGTGGAGTGCAGTTTATTACGCCGGCGGGCCCAAGGCAGAGTCTCCTCTTAGCCAAGGACCCCGTCCAGCATTTGTGAAAATCTTTTATACCCCATGCGTACGTGTCTAAATCCACCTCCTGCCCCATGTGTACGTGTCTTAACCCACCACCTGCCCCATGTGTACGTGTCTTAACCCACCACCTGCCCCATGTGTACATGTCTTAACCCACCACCTGCCCCATGTGTACGTGTCTTAAACAGTCAATAGTCAATAAGCCCGCAGTTACATTCCAACCAGTTAATAATCGATAAGCCTGTGATTACATCTTGACAGATACGAAAAAAAGTTTATGACCTGTCCGGAGACAGGTGTGATCACGGTATGCCTCCTCTTAGGCAATGAGTAGCCTGGATGTGATCTTCAGGATTCCTCTGTCTGGAGGGGGTCTTATCCTTCCATTGTCGTCCTCACAGGCACTAAGCAGAGAGTTCAGACTCCACTGGAGAGGCAGTCGAGCACAGCCAGCACGGACAGGCCTGAGATGGAGTTCAGGCCCTATGAATTCCTTCTTCAATATAACATACATCAGTGCTGCTTATATTTATCGTGTTTTACATTACATCCTAGTATTTATCTTATAACTAGATGTTTGTACCTTTTAACTGCCTTCATCCACTTCCCCCCTCCCACTGCCTCCCGGACTTTCTTTTAAATGGGGTTTCTTTATTTTCACATTTGCTTTAGAGGGTTTCACCAATAGTTTTTTTTTTTTTTAACCAAAAGTTTTTTTTAACCTGAAGTGGGGAAGAAAAATCTGTCATTGTCAATTTATAGGTTAAGATACTGGCTAGAAAAGCCCTGAGAGCCAAGGTGACCTGGCTTCCAGCAGAGTGCTGCTCCCTCGCCTCTCCAGTGATCCGATGAATGTTGAACTTAATGCGCGGTTGGTCCTTGGCCTTGGCACAATAAATCCCTGGGGAACTTTAAAAACTATCAATACCCAAGCTGCTGCCCAGACTTATTAAACAGAAACTCAGGTTCCCCGGAAGACCCCAGAAACAGCAATTTTTAAAAGTGCTCAGACAATTCCCAAGTGCAAACCAAGGTGAGAAGTAACGATTTAATAAACTCCTCCTCCAAACGTGAGGGCTTCCCTAGGTGGCCCATGTGATAAAGAACTCGACTACCAGTGCCGGAGACAGAAGACAGCGGTTGGATCCCTCAGCTGAGAAGATCCCCTGAAGGAGGGCATGGCAACCCACTCCAGTATTCTTGCCTGGAGAACCCTCATGGAGGAAGGATCCCGGGGGGCTACATACAGGCCATAGGGTCGCAAAGAGTCAGAAAGGAGTGAAGCGACCTAGCAGGGCACGCTAGGTGATATACCCCAAATGTGATACTCAGTTCAGTCGCTCAGTCGTGTCCGACTCTTTGCGACCGCATGGACTGCAGCACGCCAGCCAGCCCCCTCCCCCACCGACTCCCAGAGCTTACTCAAACTCATATTCATCCAGTCGGTGATGTCATCCAACCATCTCATCCTCTGTCGTCCCCTTGTCCTCCCGCCTTCAATCTTTCCCAGCATCAGGGTCTTTTCCAATGAGTCAGTTCTTCGCATCAGGTGGTCAAAGTATTGGGAGTTTTAGCTTCAACATCAGTCTTTCCAATGAATATTCAGGATTGATTTCCTTTAGAGTTGATTATCCAAACGTGATAGGTACAACAGTGTTCTGATACATTACCATTATTTTCACTTTGTCAGTTCAGTTCAGTCGCTCAGTCGTGTCCGACTCTTTGCGACCCCATGAATCGCAGCACGCCAGGCCTCCCTGTCCATCACCAACTCCCGGAGTTTACTCAAACACATGTTCACTTTGTAGATATATGTAAATATATACACATAGAGACATACTGATGTACACATACAGTATATACTAAATCAAAAACAACGGCAATGAGAATGTTTACACTCATTCAGGTGAGGAAATTCTCCTCAAATCAGAGAGCCGGTCTAATGACGAAATCGGACCTTCTGTGACTTGACCCCGCCCCCGAACGTTGTGCGGCGGCCTAGAGCTGATCTCGGAGACATCCGGGTCCCGCCCCGCCCTCGCCCCGCCCCGCCCCGCCCCCACAAAGGCTCCCCACCCCACCCCGCCCCACGAAAAGCCCCGCCCCTCAGGCCCGCTAGGCCCTGGCCTCCCGCCCGTAGGCCCACGCCCGCCGCCCGCCCCCGGCCTGTCCAAGATGGAGGGCGCTCCGAGGGCGCCCCTCGCTCTCCGGCTTTTCGTCTTCGCGGCCTTGCCAGCCACCGGGTGGCTGACGACCGGCACCCTGGAGCCGCCGCTCCTGCCGCCAGCCCCGAAGGTAGGGCTAGGCGGACGCGACTCGGCCGGGATCCTCGGGGAGAAGCCCGGGCCGGGGACTTGGGACGGCAGCGTCCGCATCGACGCCTCCCACCTCCCCGCCGGCAGGCCGGGGACTGGGGGCCGGGCTCCCAGAGGGCGGGGAGTGGTGGGGAGAAGCACCCAAGGGAACGGGGGCGGCAGGGGACGGGGGAGGCGAGAGAGTGAAAGGGAATCTTTAACGTGTGGTTAAGCCCGGCGCAGCGAAACTGCTTGTTTGGGTAGTCTCGTGTGTTGTCGTCTTGACGGGCGTTTGCCGTCGAAAGTCGCCGATCACCGCCTTTTGTAATGGCGCCTTCTTGGGGTAGAGCCGGGCTCTGGGGCGAGGCAGTGTTTATGTGCTAGGGAAACGTGGAAGTTGCTCAACGAGAGAGAGCGAGGGCGTTTCCAGGCCACCTGTCTGCTGCAGCGGGTGGCGGGAAGGAATGCCTGCCCCCGGCGCGCGGGGCTCCGAGTGCGCGCAAGCCGGGTGCCCGGGGTCCGCAGAGGCAGAGAGACGGAAGACCCCGCGCAGACCCTGCCGGCCTGCCTTTAGCGGGCGGTGTTAGAGGAGCCGGTCTCTAAACCCGGTGGGGCCAGGCGCGCCAGCATCCGCTGGGAACCTGGTAGAAACGCTCCAATCAAAAGCTCGAGGGTGAGGACCCAGCAGAGCGTTGCAGCAGGCTCTCCATCCAGGTGATCCCGAGGTGGGCTGAAGTTTGCGCATCACCGCGTGCTTCTACTGAAGGGTGACTGGTTCTTACCGCTTTTGCCCTTAACTCTCGGGGGGACTCTCGCTGCTCTTAACCAGTATTTGCTTCTCAGCCGTTGAATGTGTGATGGGGGAAAAATCTGAAGACTTCACAATGCGATTTTCCCAGAATGAGAAGAAACGACATAGGTGCACCTTTTCTTACTAATCAAGACCTGAATACCCAGCATTTAGGGGTGACTGACACCATAAATGTCACTGTTTCAAGAGTTATGGCGTTACCCTTCCTGGCTACAAAATTAATAGCGTACCTCGGTTTCAGTTCTCTTGGGATTTTCCAAGAAGCCACACCATGCCAAGCTCTAAGAACCACTTATATCCAAAGTGGACCACAGTTGCAGCTGTTCGAAAATATGAATATGAGATCGAGACCAAATTAAAATGAAGTAATTCCTAGTGTCCTGGAAATAGAGTCATTGGTTACCCCTTTTCCAGACTTTAGAGACTTATCATAGTTATTTATCAACCCCAAAGACCTTTGAGTCTATTCCTATTATATGCTTGCCTTTAGACTGCAGGCTGATAATACACCTTACTGTGGGTTCTTAGTGAGTTGTTCATTTCAGTTCTTATGATTTCTGTCTGCTTTTGGGAAATCCAGATCCACACTCATTTCATTGGTTAAATGAATGCTCTGCAACTAGGAGGAGAATCTCATTCCTTGGAAGGTTCATGTGGGAAGCTGAGGCCTCTGAATCGAAACATTTTTCAAAGTTTTATTGTGAAAAATTTCAAAGGTACAGAACATTTGAAAGAGTTTTAGAGTGGTCATGCATATTTGATAGGAGTTGTTCTGTTGACTGTTGTGCAGCAATGGTGTGTTTGAACTCTGCATCATGGTAACCACTGGACTACTATGGTTATTGAGTATTTGAAATGTGGCCAGTGTGACTGAGGAACTGAGTTTTTAATATGTTGTTTAGTTTTAATTAAATGTAAATAGTCACATGTGATTAGTGGATACCATGTTGAATAATACCAATTCAGCCTACCATTTGTATTTTAATCTACTTCCCTGGTGGCTCAGACGTTAAAGTGTCTGCCTACAATGCGGGAGACCCGGGTTCAATCCCTGGGTTGCGAAGATCTCCTGGAGAAGGAAATGGCAACCCACTCCAGTATTCTTGCCTGGAAAATCCTGTGGACGAAGGAGCCTGGTAGGCTACTGTCCATGGGGTCAAAAAGAATCAGACATGACTGAGCGACTTCACTTTACACTTTATACTTGCTTTATTACACACGTTTTCATCTGTTTATCTTCGTATCCCGCCTGACCTAAATGTAAGAAAATTGGTTGAAGTTAAGAAAATTCTCTGTGTATCTCTTCAGTCACTCATTTATTGGATTATAAGCATTTTTCTGTTTTGTTTACATACGTAAGTTGTCAGCTGTTGAGGTTACACAGATTGTGAAGTAATAAAATTTTTTTTACAGTTTATTTTTCTAATATTAAAATGACTTAGTGACCAAAGAGAGGGGGCAGCCAGAGGACGCTTATTTTCTTATATGTGTAAATATTTTTTTCTTATATGTGTAAATATTTATTTCATTTATTTCCCTCAGACTTACTTTAAACCAGGTATCTATCACTTTTGTTCTTAGGAAGTCATTTTGTTCCAGGTAGGCATTTGTGAGTGATGGAATCAGAGGAGAATTGAAAATGAGTGGGGAGAGACTTCAGTTCTGCCACCCATTTCTAAGTGTACACTGCCCTGGGTGACAAGCCTGTACTTCCAGTTCCGTCAGAGGCTCTTGGAAAGAGCAAGAAATATAACCTGGCTCTGAACTTTGGTTTAGGAGGCAGGAAGGGATGAGAGTTTCTCCTGATGTGAAGTCATTCAAGAGGATCCAAAAGAATGTAATTGAAGTTGGCCCTCTGGAAAATATAGTGTGCTCATGTCTATTCATTGTCTTTTCCAAAGACAACGGGTCCAGTTCTACTGGGCAAGTGATGTATGTAAGTGCAGTAAATCACTCACAATATAGGGTATGTTCTCTACTGAAAGGCAGAATCTATAAAAAGGTTTCTCAGAAGAGCATCACTGGAGACTTATCTCCAGACTGTTAGAAGAACAGTGCTCTGAAGTTTTCAAATAGATTGTCTAGTTTGGAAAGAATGAATTCTTGACTGAAATTTGGGCATAAAACAGTACAGCCAGCAACTTGATGGTTTATTGAATGTTAGTTTGTTCTAAGAGATGAGTTCACTTGTTCTAACCCACACTTAATTCTAGATAAGGATGAGCCAGAAGAAAACTGGGCTGGAGCTGAGGAATCACTAGTCCTAAAGCTTCCTGGGCTCCTTTGGGAGTTGGGAAGTGGACCAAAGTCATCCTGAATAGATGGTACGAACTTACATGTTTGTATCCTCTTTATCAAGTTGTCCCAGGAATCAATAAACTCAGCCCATAAAATTACTGTCTTAGTCTCTCATTTTTTAGAAATCTATAAAGTATTGGGGTTGCTCATGGTGCCAAGAAATACACTGGTATGTTAGTTTGATGTTTATGAATAATTTTTCTTGGGGAGGAGCCAAGATGGCAGAGGATTAGGACGGGGAGACCACTTTCTCCCTTACAAATTCGTCGAAAGAACATTTGAACGCTGAGCAAACTTCACAAAACAACTTCTGATCGCTAGCAGAAGACATCAGGCGCCCAGAAAAGCAGACCATCGTCTTCGAAAGGAGGTAGGACAAAATATAAAAGATAAAAAGAGAGACAAAAGAGCTAGGGACGGAGACCCATCCCGGGAAGGGAGTCATAATAGAGGACGTTTCCAAACACCAGGAAACCCTCTCACGGGCGGGTCTGGGGGAAGTTTTCGAACCTCGAAGGGCAACCTAACTGGGAGTAAAAATAAATAAAACTCACAGATTACATGCCTAAAAGCAACTCCCAGCAGAAAAGTACCTCAGACGCCCGCATCCGCCACCAGCAAGTGGGGGCGGAACGGAGAGGAGCGGGTGGCATTGCTTAGGGTAAGGACCGGGCCCGAATGCCCTGAGGGCAATCGGAGGGACCTAACGTGAGATAGAAACTTAAACTGTGGGATAGCAAGAGAGAGAGAGAGAATATTAATCTGCTGGCCGTTCGCAGAACAAAGGGACTGAGCAATTCCGGAGAAGAGCTAGCCGGTGGCGGACCGGCCTATTCCCGCCATCCCCGCCAGAGGCAGGAGGCAGGGGGGAGGGGAAAGGGGCAAACTCGGCCCCAGAGACGGCACCCCCTACCACACTGCAGAAGGCCTCCAGTTTCTAACCAAAGACTTCCTGAGATTCTGGATGGTCGACATCCGCCGGGAGGGTCGCGGCTAGAGCCCAGCTCCCGAGAATAGACACAAGCCACACGCACCGACTGGCGCGGAAACTGAGGCTGGGGCCGCGGAAGGGAGAAGGCGCACCGCACCCGGGGAGAGTGCGCCCGTCAAGCTCCTGGCTGCCGGAGCTGCTCGGGCTGGGAAGGCACAAAACGCAGGCGCGACCGAGTCCATGCTTTTGTGGAATACCCGAAAACTGGAACCGCACGCAACGCAGGGCCCGCTCCATATAGAGCAGCCGGGAGCCTGAGCAGTGTAGATGGGGAAAGCACACACTCGTGAGCCGGGGCAAACCCAGTGTGGCCGGGACGCGGCGCGTGCTACCCACACACAGTGGTATCTGTCTGCAGCGCCCCTCCCTCCCCGCAGCACGACTGAACAAGTGAATAATTTTTCTCTTTGAAAATTAAGAATACCCCCCCCGCAAAGGTATTTAAGAGGAGTCTTCTTTTTGTTCTAGGATAACAGCGTCTGTGAATACGCTTAGGAAATAATTTCATTTACAGATAATAAATTATAGTTCCTGTGACCCTGAATACTTAAAATAGTGCTTTCTTTTGTGTAGTGAGCATCTCATGAATAAACTTAAATATTTGAGTAGACTGTCTTTGAGCATCCCGTGAGAGGCACTGAAACTCTGCACCCCAATGCCCATGGGCATTAGAAGACACCTCTAAGAAGGATAAGAGCAAGTTTGTATGTGAAAACAATAAAGTTGGAAACATTTGATGTCTGCTCTCATGGATGTCTGCTCTCATGGAACAAATAAATAAATTGATGGTATATTACACAATGCTGTTAAAAAGTGTCTACATCTACCCACATAACTGTTTTAAATGAAAGAAGTTCCAGAAGAATACATGCAATATTATTCCACTTAGAAAGTTCAGGCACAGATGAAACTAAACAATAGGTTGTTAGAGAGCACATGGGGAGTTAAACTGTAGAGGAAAGCAAGAAATGTGAACATGGAAGACAGTATAGGGATTCCTTCTGAGGGGCAGTGGGAAATGTGACAGAAAGGATCATGCAGGGGACTTAGAAGATCTGAATGACATTTTAGTTTTGCTCCTGGGTAGGAATACATGAGTGTTTATCCTTTCTTTTAAACTTTGTATTTGCATATTACATGCTCAGATACATGATATATTTCATATTAAATGGATAAGTGTATAGATTATGAAAAACTGAAATTGTGAATAATGGCATTTAAAAGGCTATAAAGGGAATTCCCTGGTGGTCTAGCAGTTAAGATTCAGTGTTTTCACTGCTGGGACCCTGGGTTCCATCCCTGGTTGGGGAACTAAGATCCTGAAAGCCACCCCCCCCCCCCCAACACACACAAAAGAGCTGTAAAAATGAAACTGATGAGTCGTGTTTTCTTTTTTTTTCTTGATGAGTTTTTTAACAGTGTTCTTTTAATGTAGTCATAAGCGATCATACAGTAAGTATAACTGAGGGAGAAGAGAATGAACTGAGTTATTCTCAGTTCAGCAAATGCATACCTACCTGATTTGTGTATTTATTTTGCAGGACAGCATCAGAATTAATGTAACCACCCTGGAGGATGGGAAGGTGTCTAAAGAACAGGTGTGTCTTTGTTATGCTTTCATTATATCACTTAGCTAAGTATCATGCAGACTATTTTATTTTTTATCTATACACCCCATTTAGATAAAGTATTTTTGACATGAGTTTGTCATCATTTGTAAACCATTGGAATTAATGTATATGCTGCTTTATTTTAAGGTTGTTCTTAACATAACCTATGAGAGTGGACAGGTATATGTAAATGACTTCCCTGTAAATAGTGGTGTAACCCGAATAAGCTGTCAGACTTTGATAGGTGAGTACTGCTAAATTATTTCCATTATTCTGTGTTTAATAGCACTAAGTGAAACACAATTCTTTGATATTATTTATTTCCATTTTAAATTAATCATATACATCATTACTAAAATATATGATAACATTAATGGATTTAAAACTCTTTTCCTACTTAATATTGGTTATTTCTGGCATTTTCCTCTATCATGGCATTGATATTACTCAGAACTGTACGTCTGGGAAAAAAAAAAAAAGAACTGCATGTCTGGTAGGTTAATAACAATGTAAGAATGTTCCTCGAGGTAGTAAATAGGGATTTACAAGCAAGGCAAAATCTCTTCACATTTGTAAAAAGCAAAGAGAAGTGAATTGTCTTTCTGATTCTTCTACCTTTATGTCTAAATTACATTTTCCTTTTTAACCTTTTAAAATCTTAAGTTGTTTAAAGACAAGCAAACATGTTACATTAGAATATACCCATTGTTTGAATGAGATAAAGAATATGAGAAATTTGTATAATATTCCTGTTACCTATTTTAATATACAGATTTAAGGCAGTAAGTATTTCTCTGACCACTTGTGTCCTTTACTTAATTCATTATGTGTCTTTATTATCATTCCATTCAGAGTGTTTTCCAGTTATTTATTGTGATATTTCCTTGTCCTAGGAGTCATTTTGAAGTATATTGCTTAATTTTCAAACACTGAGGGATTTTTTTTTCTTTTTTTACTGATTCCATCTCTATCATCAGAGATGTAGCTGTATAATTTTAACCCTTTGAATTTAGAGACTTGCTGTATAGCTTAACATATGGTCAGTTTTAATAAATGTTGCTTTCCATTTGTATTTGAAAAGAAAGTTAACCATTTAATTAGTTGGATATGATGTTCTATATCTGTTAGGTCAAATTTGTTAACCACGTTCAGTCTTTTATGGATTTACTGATTTTTGTTTGTTTGTTTGCTTGCCCTGTGAATTACTGAGAATGGTATGTTAAAATCTGCGCTAAGAACATTTGTTCTTTCAGTTTTGTCAGTTTTTGCTTTGTATATTTTGACATATAGTATTACTAAATCCATGCAGATTTAGAGCTGTTATGTCTTCTGGTGAATCCACTCTTTTGTCATTATAATATGTCCTTATTTATCTCTAGTGATGTTCTTGCCTTAAAATCAGCTTTATCTAAATATATTATTTTACCAGTAACTGCTTTTTGGCTGGACATGGAGGAGGATGGTGGATGGTTTTGTGGTATGTTTCCATTTTTTTTCAGTCTTCCTGGGTCCTTATAATTAAGGTGAATGTCTTACAAGCAGCATATACTTGTGGTTTCTTTTTTCTTTCTTTTTTTAAATTCAGGCTATCATTCTGTCTTTAATTGGAATTTCAATTTACTTATATTAATGTAATAAATGATATATTTAGATTTAGATAGTCTATCTTGATTATTTGTTTCCTGTGTCTTATCTGTTCTGTTTCTTTTTTTTCTTTTTTGTCCTCTTCTGGGTTATTTACTTTTTGTTTCATTGTCCCATTCTATCTTGTTGGTTTTTATATTATTTTACGTTCTTTATATTATTTTATGTTCTTTTAATGGTTACCCTTGAGATCAGTAAACTCATACTTTTATCATTTCCAAACCACTGCAGGAATCTTAGAACACTTAAACTCTGTTTATTCTCTTTCTGCTTTTAAATTTTTTAATTTAATTTTTATTTTTTTAGCCTTATGCCTTGAGGGGTCTTAGCTCCCTGACCAGGGATTGAATCTGGGCCATGGCAGTGAAAGCCCGGGGTCCTAACCATCAGACCACCAGGGAATTCACCCCCCGCCCCCCTTGCTGCTTTTGTGTTGCTATTTTCATGAATTTTAACTCTTTGGATTCTTAAACCCTGAGCACCATAAGCTGTTCTTGGTGTTTTCCTGTAGTCCAGTGTTCTTTTGTGCTTACCCTCACAGTTACTCTTTCTATTGCTTTTCATTCCTTCCTGAACATCTGTATTCCCCTCTGGAGTTATTTTCCCTCTACCTAAAGAATTTGGCTTAGTATTTATTCAGTGCAGATTTCAGTGTTTGTGTTTGTGTTCATGTTTTTACATGTTTCCTATGGTTCTCAGTGAGAGAGTTGGTGTACTGCAAGTTAATCCATCATAGTGGGGAAAAGAAGTGCCGTTACTGGTTTGAATAACATTCCACTGATGTTATATGTATTAGGAATTTGACGTGGGGCACAGTCTGCCTGCTTTATTTACTATAGTCATCTTTCTAGTCATCCCAGTTGCATTGAGTTTATTTTCTTGAAAGCTGAAGTAAAAGCCTGTCTTACCATTTCACAGGAATCTTTAAAACATTAAATGTAACTACAACAAGAGTCTCCTATCCTTAATTCTTTAAAAAAATTCTTCTTTGTAGATGTATTAGTTATATTGCTGTTTAACAGTTGAACCCAAATGTTGTAGCCTGTGACACTATTATCTCCTAGTTCCTGTAGGTCATAAATTTGAGCTTGGCTTAGCTGGGTGTTCTGACTGGCTCAGCTGGGAAAGGTCTGCTTCCTAGCACTCGTGGTTCTTGACAGGATTCATTTCCTTGTGAATTGTTCCTCACAGGATGTTAGCTGGAGTCCCTCCTTCATGTTCTTGCCACGTGGGCCTCTCTGTAGAGCACCTCACAACATGGCAGCTAGCTTTATCACAGAACAAGAGAGACTGTCGGGGAGAGAGCGTACCAGCAAGGCACAGGTCACAGTCTTTATAATCTAATCACACAGGTGACATTCCAGCACTTTCGCTGTATTCTGTCTGTTCGAAACAAGTGTCTAGGTCCAGCTTGTCCTCTATAGAAGGCAGTTACAAAGGGGCATGAAGGCTGGAGGGGCAAGAGTCATTGAGAGCCATTTTGGAAAGTGGTCTCCCTCAGTAGAGAAAGTCAGAATATAGAGGGCTCTTGTTACTAGTTTTATTCTATAGCAGCCATTACAGATTTGGAGGAAGAGTCATATACATCAGTACACTTTGATGTATTGATGTGACTGCATTTTCTCATCTATTGAATCTCTGTTCTGGTGACTGGCCTTTGGACAAACGAGTAGGTTGACAAGGAGCCTGCCTTTCGCTGAGGGAGTTCAGTTCAGTTCAGTTCAGTCGCTCAGTCGTGTCCAACTCTTTGCGACCCCATGAATCGCAGCACGCCAGGCCTCCCTGTCCATCACCAACTCCTGGAGTTTACTCAAACTCATGTCCATCGATCGGTGATGCCATCCAGCCATCTCATCCTCTGTTGTCCCCTTCTCCTCCTGACCCCAATCTCTCCCAGCATCAAGGTCTTTTCCAATGAGTCAACTCTTCGTGTGAGGTGGCCAAAGTATTGGAGTTTCAGCTTCAGCATCAGTCCTTCCAATGAACACCCAGGACTGATCTCCTTTAGGATGGACTGGTTGGATCTCTTTGCAGTCCAAGGGACTCTCAAGAGTCTTCTCCAACACCACAGTTCAAAAGTGTCAATTTTTCAGCTCTCAGCTCTCTTCACAGTCCAACTCTCACATCCATACATGACCACTGGAAAAACCATAGCCTTGACCAGACGGACCTTTGTTGGCAAAGTAATGTCTCTGCTTTTTAATATGCTATCTAGGTTGGTCATGACTTTCCTTCCAAGGAGTAAGCGTCTTTTAATTTCATGGCTGCAGTCACCATCTGCAGTGATTTTGGAGCCCCAAAAAATAAAGTCTGAAACTGTTTCTACTGTCTCCCCATCTATTTCCCATGAGGTGATGGGACCAGATGCCATGTTCTTAGTTTTCTGAATGTTAAGCTTTAAGCCAACTTTTTCACTCTCCTCTTTGACTTTCATCAAGAGGCTTTTCAGTTCCTCTTCACTGTCTGCCGTAAGGGTGGTGTCATCTGCATATCTGAGGTTATTGATATTTCTCCCAGCAATCTTGATTCCAGCTTGTGCTTCTTCCAACTCAGCGTTTCTCATGATGTACTCTGCATATAAGTTAAACAAGCAGGGTGACAATATAAAGCCTTGACGTACTCCTTTTCCTATTTGGAACCAGTCTGTTGTCCCATGTCCAGTTCTAACTGTTGCTTCCTGACCTGCATACAGGTTTCTCAAGAGGCAGGTCAGGTGGTCTGGTATTCCCATCTCTTTCAGAATTTTTCACAGTTTATTGTGATCCACATAGTCGAAGGCTTTGGCGTAGTCTATAAAGCAGAAATAGATGTTTTTCTGGAACTCTCTTGCTTTTTTCAATGATCCAGGGGATATTGGCAATTTGATCTCTGGTTCCTCTGCCTTTTCTAAAACCAGCTTGAGCATCTGAAAGTTCTCGGTTCACGTATTGCTGAAGCCTGGCCTGGAGAATTTTGAGCATGACTTTACTAGCGTCTGAGATGAGTGCAATTGTGCGGTAGGTTGAGCATTCTTTGAGATTGCCTTTCTTAGGGATTGGAATGAAAACTGACCTTTTCCAGTCCTGTGGCCACTGCTGAGTTTTCCAAATTTGCTGGCATATTGAGTGCAGCACTTTCACAGTATCATCTTTCAGGATTTGAAATAGTTCAACTGTAATTCCATCACCTCCACTACCATTGTTCGTAGTGATGCTTTCTAAGGCCCACTTGACTTCACATTCCAGGATATCTGGCTCTAGGTGAGTGATCACACCATCGTGATTATCTGGATCATGAAGATCTTTTTTGTACAGTTCTTCTGTGTATTCTTGCCACCTCTTCTTAATATCTTCTGCTCCTGTTAGGTCCCTACCATTTCTGTCCTTTATTGAGCCCATCTTTGCCTGAAATGTTCCCTTGATATCTCTAATTTTCTTGAAGAGATCTCTAGTCTTTCCCATTCTGTTGTTTTCCTCTATTTCTTTGCATTGATCACTGAGGAAGGCTTTCTTATCTCTCCTGGCTATTCTTTGGAACTCTGCATTCAGATGGGAGTATCTTTCCTTTTCTCCTTTGCTTTTTGCTTCTCTTGTTTTCACAGCTGTTTGTAAGGCCTCCTCAGACAACCATTTTGCCTTTTTGCATTTCTTTTCCATGGGGATGGTCTTGATCCCTGTCTCCTGTACAATGTCACGAACCTCTGAACCTCTGTCCATAGTTCATCAGGCTCTCTGTCTATCAGATCTAGTCCCTTAAATCTACTTCTCACTTCCACTGTATAGTCATAAGGGATTTGATTTAGGTCATACCTGAATGGTCTAGTGGTTTTCCCTACTTTCTTTAGTTTAAGTCTGAATTTGGCAATAAGGAGTTCATGATCTGAGCCATAGTCAGCTCCTGGTCTTGTTTTTGCTGACTGTATAGAGCTTCTCCATCTTTGGCTGCAAAGAATATAATCAATCTGATTTTGGTATTGACTATCTGGTGATGTCCACGTGTAGAGTCTTCTCTTGTGTTGTTGGAACAGGGTGTTTGCTATGACCAGTGCATTCTCTTGGCAAAACTCTATTAGCCAAGGAGACTACTGGATAAACAGTGAAAACACTGAAATGGACCACGAGAGAAGGGAAGTTTTCCAGTTAGAAGTCTCGAGGATGTGAGGGAGGTTAGGCAGACGAGAGAGCGGGTACCGTAATGAGCCTGAAGAAGGAGGACCCGGCAGAGAACCACCAGAGAGGTCATAGGGTGCCGCTGAAGGCGTCTAACAAGGACACTGTGTTCTCAAAACCATGTGATGGTGAGATTAATCTGGCACCATGTGCATGGTGGAAGAGGGAGGGATTACAGAAGGGGAGAACAGTTAGGTAAATATGTTGAGTAAGTAGCTAATGAACTAGGTGTTGGGTGGGGAGGTAGGTGGAGCTGGAAAGGACACATGGAAGAGATACTTTGGATCTGGAATGGTCCAAAGGGAACAACTGACTGGATACAGAGGATGAGAGTGAAGAAGTCAAAGGTAACCTAGTCATTCTTGTCCTTGGTAGTTTGGAGAACGGGAGGGGTTTCTTAACAGAAACAGAGAGGTCAAGGAGGAACAGGTTTGTGAACTTAGATTGAGACCAGGGGTTAGGCCACTTGTTTCTCAATAAAAATGTATGTACCTGTTTAAAAATTACAAATGTTAGTCTGTACCCCTTGAGATTTTAAGACTAGAGTGAGGCTTTAGCATCTGTACTGTTCCCAGTTGGTTCTGATACATAGTTAGGGTTTAGAACCACCAGACCAGGTATTTGTTTTAAATTATGTATTTATAATTCTGGGTGGAATCACTACTTCGCATAGGCTATAGAATAAGAACTTAATGCATCCTCTCAAGGAACTCGGCCCAGTTGAGACAGATTTATAAACTAAGAACTACACTGTTAGTGCTTTAAATTTTTTTAAAAAAGGCATGAACTCAGCATTGTAAGGATATGGTATCTAGAACTATTAAGTAGGAGTTTATTAAAAATGTATGGAAGGGGACTTCTCTGGAGATCCAGTGGTTGACTTTGCCTTCCAATAAAGGGGGTACTGGTTCAATCTCTAGTGGGGGTCTAAGATCCCACATACCTCAGGGCCAAAAAACCAAAACACAAAACAGAAGCAATATTGTAACAAATTGAATAAAGACTTTGAAAATGGTCCACATCAAAAAATAATAAAATTTAAGAACCTAAGGGAGGAGAGTGAGTAACGGAGAGCATGCTCGATCAAGAGAAGAGCTCGGTAAAGGCACAGTGTCGGCTTAAACAGCTGGGCCTGCATGCAGGATATCCATCTGGGTTCCTTTTTGGCGGATGATTCTCAGCCAATAACATTTGAGGAATAGAAATGAAATGCTGCTTTTGCAGCAGTTTCATTGGTTTCTATTATCTTTTTCTATAGCACTGCTCAGCTTTATAAATCAGTTGCGACTGCCACCCTCCATCACTGCTGGGGTGGGGGTAGGGTTTCTCAGCCAGAAAGAACAGGGTCAATAGCCGATCCCACTCCATCGTTTGTTAGTGGGGAGTAATTACAGGGCTTTCCCTCCCTCATCCCCATTCCCACCCTCCCCAGCGATTAACAAGTTGCCTACTGGGAAAAGAATTGACAAAAAACCCTCAAGTGTTCTTATTGCTAGAGTCCTTTCTATCACAGATTTTGTGAATGAATGAATGGATGAATGGATGTGCTCACCTCTCTAACACATGGGATTGTCTGTGTCTTCCACCCTGTTTTGTAAACAGTTGCACCTACTGGTTCCTCATAGCCAGTCTATGTAGAAGAATAGGAAAGATGTGGCAAGTGTGAAGTTCCATACAAAAGCTGAAAGTCATCAGGCATTTTTCCCTTTAAATGAGTATAAGAATTGTAGGGATTTGTCAAGTTGTCTTTGTTTTCATCGATCTGAAACATCAATGAGGTCAGAAATAAAGGTAAAGATAATGGTATACAACTGTCTTGTTCCATGTAAATGTCAACAGAATGATCAAATTCAGTAACTGATTTGGTGGCATTTTTTGTTCAAAGCTATCACTACTTTTTTTTTTTTCTTTAAACAGTGAAGAATGAAAATCTGGGAAACTTGAAGGAAAAAGAATATTTTGGAATTGTCAGTGTAAGGATTTTAGTTCATGAGTGGCCTATGACATCTGGTTCCAGTTTACAACTGATTGTCATTCAAGAAGAGGTAGTAGAGATAGATGGGAAACAGGTAAGATAGTACGCTTACTATCTGGGAATTAATTGTAAAGATTTGTGTTCAGTGTTATGCACATGTTCAGTTATTTATTTCTGACTTGATAAGGAAAGAAGCTACACTAATATTGCCTGTACCCAATCATTTAGAATTGTCTATTTGTTTTAGCATTTACTTGTTTAGAATTTGAAGTCTTAATTTGAAAAAAGATCATATTTATACATGTTTATATCCCTTAAAATTATGATCATTATTAAGCAGAGCAAGGAAGTGAAGAGACTGAATTTGGTTCGTAACTCTGCTGCCGTTTCTTCTGGCCAAGTCTCTCTTAAGTCAATGAAACGAAACTGAGAGCAAACCTCTAATAGTGAGTGCTGAAGCACACTGTGTGTGATTAAAGTTGCAAATTAATTGTCTTAAAGAGGAATTCTGTGAATAGGACAAGTTTTTTAGTTTCAGAAATCAGGGAAGAAAATTCAGTTTTAGATTCTTAACCAGGTTGTGTCATTATTCAAAATAAAGAGTAATTGCATCTATTTTTTCATAGGCTCAACAAAAGGATGTTACTGAAATTGATATTTTAGTTAAGAATCAGGGAATAGTCAGACGTTCAAACTACACCCTGCCTTTAGAAGAAAGCATGCTCTACTCGATTTCCCGAGACAGTGACATTCTATTCACCCTTCCCAACCTCTCCAAAAAAGGTACTTTCAAAGACCGTTATTTAAAGTATTAAGGAAATGATTTCTTTAATCGGTAACTTTTTCATCATAGTTTGGAAGTAAGCTTCTTTTAAAAATGCTTTATAACATGTATTGCTTTATGTATCCATTTTGTAAAATGTGGTCTGTGCTGATGACAGAGGGACATTTTGCTGAAATCATCTAAAAATACATAATAAGAATTTCATTCACTTAAGTTCATTTAGAAGAGGAAATATCATTTTTTCCACTAAAACACAGAACTTAAAAAAATTTGACTTTCTATGTGACAGAATTGTAACTGCTGTCGCTCCCTTCTTACTGTCTTATTTTGAGGTTCCTTTCTGGCATTTAAATCTAAAGAATCAAATGTTTGTTTTTCTCCCACGAAAAAAATGGATGTTCTCAGCATCCTAAATGTTACTGGTGTAGAGCCCTAGAACTGGTGGGAGAGTCACCAGCATGGGCTTGGCATTGTGGTGACCTGGCTCTTCTTCCCAGGAGACAGTGTTAGTTCATTGCAGACCACCAGCCAGTATCTTATCAGGAATGTGGAAACCACTGTAAATGAAGCTCTCCCTGGCAAATTACCTGAAACTCCTCTCAGAGCTGAGCCTCCATCTTCATATAAGGTAAATCGGGTATCTGGGATTATCTTTATATGTGTTACAAGCATTTATGGTTATGGCAAAGAAAATAAGTGCTAGCGTTTTAAATGAGGTGGAAACCATGAGAATTTCATCCATGGGACGTTGTTAATAATGAACTCATCACTGTTTTAATGTGACATTTTTAGGTATTCCTGTTTTCCTTCTTAGTAATGTAGTCAGATGATGATGGTTGAGGTATAGATTTCAGTTTATTTGGGGGTCTTTCTCATATCCCCATTGGTCTGTTTATTCTGTGACTTCATGCATGCACACATGTACACATACACACAGTCCGCTCGAGACCTTGTACAGTGACTTGGCACACTTGGTTGAGTGTACTTTCTGAAATCAGACTGCCTAGGTTTGAATCCTGGTTCTGCTGCTGACTAGCTGTGTCAGCTGGGACAAGTTCCTAGCCTCTCTAACCTTTTTCTTTATGTGTACAGCAAAGGTCCATAAAGTGATGCCTTTTCTATGAGGTTGTTGTAAGCATTTAAATAAGATGGGTGCAAATATAAGTATACATTGGCACCTGTTAAATACTCACATGTGATTAATAATAGTATACTGCTGACTGGGAAGACAGGGTTCAGAGAGTATGGTGAAATCTCTATGTTAGCTCGGCCCCTTACTCAAAATAATTTACATTTAAATGAGCAGGATATGTGCTTAGTAACAAAAGATTCCAGAGATGATTCTTTGAAGAGGTTCTCACTGAAGGTTAGGATTGCTTGCTTTGGGTTACTGGAGAAACTTTGGTCATTTTTTGAATGCCTGAACTCTGGTGCCCTTACTAATCTTGCTCCATCTCTCTCAGAGCAAGGAAGAACAGACTCTTCAAAGTCCTTGCCATCAAAGCATGCCCAAGTTTCATCTATCACTGTTGAAGTACGCAGTGAACTCCCCATCACCAACGGGCATCACCGACTTGATGGACATGAGTTTGAGCAAGCTCCGCGAGTTGCTGATGGACAGGGAAGCCTGGCATGCTGCAGTCCATGGGGTCGTAAAGAGTCGGACATGACTGAGCACCTGAGCTGAACTCCCCATGGGGTTCCAAAATGTCTGTCACTCTTTCCTTCTGTTGTTTTCCAAATACTGGAAACATATAGCTGACAGGTCCATTCTGTATAAGTGGACTAGCCTTCTTGTCATGCATGCTTAGATACTCAGTCATGTCTGACTCTTTGGGATCCCAGGGACTGTAGCCTGCCAGGCTCCACTGTCCATGGGATTTTCTAGGCAAGAATAGTGGAGTGGGTTTCCATTTCCTCTTCAGGGCTCTTCCTGACCTAGGGATCAAACCAATGTCTCTTACATCTCCTGCATTGGCAGGCGGATCGTTTACCACTGGTGCCACTTGGGAAGCCCTTTATATTAGACAACACATATGAATAACTGTAAAGGATAGTAACAGGTAACAAACATTTATGCCTCTTTTGCTAGAAAATAATTTTTAAATTGTAAATAACTTTGAGGTACATTTAAAAAATAAAATGCACCCATTTAAAATGTACAGTTCGGTAAGTTTTGACAAGTGTAGATACCCATGTTACCACCATTACAGTCAAGATGTATAAATGTTACCATCACCTAAAACTAGAACATAATTTTTAAAGTTTCTTAGAGCTCAAATGAAACTTGCATATCTAACAAAAACTTTTTTTTTTTTTAGGTGATGTGTCAGTGGATGGAAAAGTTCAGAAAAGATCTGTGCAGGTTCTGGAGCAGTATTTTCCCAATATTCTTTATGTTTTTGAATGTCATGGTGGTTGGAATTATAGGAGCAATTATAGTAATAGCCATCTTAAAGGTGCTTTTCCCAGTTTGTGAATACAAGTAAGTATTTCTCATTTTTTATCAACTTTAGTATTTTTAATGATTGAAAAGTAATTGTATTTACTATAGAGTAGAAAATTTAAAAATTAGGAAGAATAAGACAAGTGGGGGGAAAAATAATATATCTTTTTTTCTAGTCCATCTTTTAGCTTTAGCAAAATTAGAAGACATTTATTGGATACCTATATGGTCAAGACACCTGTCTTGGGAATTCACATGTGGATAGGACAAACTCCGCTCTGTAAGAACTTAGTGTATTGGAGAGAAAGGAAAGTGTCTATAACGGAAAATGCATTGTGTATAATAAGAAATAAATGAAACGAGGGCTTCACTATGTATTTTCAACCACAAAGTATCAATTTAAAATGCAGTAAATTTTTGGAGACTAGCAAGGTATTTTAGTAACACGAGAAAGTAAAAGAAGTAAAAATTAAAGTTGCTTGGTTGTGTCCAACTCTTTGGGATCCCATGGACTATATAGAATTCTCCAGGCCACAATACTGAGTGGGTAGCCTTTCCCTTCTCTAGGGGATCTTCCCAACCCAGGGATTGAACCCAGGTCTCCTGCATTAGCAGGCGAACTCTTTACCAGCTGAGCCACAAGGGAAGCCCAAGAATACTGGAGTGGGTAGCCTATCCCTCCTCCAGTGAATCTTGCAGGTGGATTCGTTACCAACTGAGCTATGAGTAACAGGAGAAATGCTGTCTAAAGATCTATGGTTGCATGCCAGTGGAGTACTGATTAGAAAGCTGCTCGGGCCTAGTCTTCTTGCCCACTTTGTGCAAATCTAGGACTGTGTTTGCCATGGGGATCTGTAATTTACCTTGTCATCTCCTACAGTACCAGCTAAGGAACTTCCTCTTACTCCTCCAAACCAATTAGTTTGGTTAAAGTGAACTAACCATCATAAATAAAATGAAGCAAAAATACCTAATCCCAGGTATACATTTAATTACAACCTCAAAGTAGCCCTGTCTTACTTTAGTTTTAATTTTTGCATTTCAGAGGAATTCTTCAGTTGGATAAAGTGAATGTTATCCCTGTGACAGCTGTCAGCTTATATCCAGATGGACCTGAGAAAACAGCAGAAAACCCTGGAGATAAAACATGTGTTTAGAACACCATCTCAAATCATGGACTCTGAGTTAGCTTAATGGTTCAAATTTGCCACTCAAAATATAATTTTCTTTAAGCCATTAAGAATCAGTTTGTACACTAGAGAAATTGCTAAACTCCTAAAGCTGTCTAAAACTTGATCTTTAAAGTGACAGTTAAAGTTCACCTTATTCTATAATAGGGCTGCCTGTTCTGGTGGTGAATTATTAAAGAAAATTTAAATGCAATGGAAGAGAAGACATGTGAAGAAACTGAAACTACCAAAAGAAAAAAAAAGGGCAAGACAAAATGCCATGTGCCAATCCTTTTCAAGGTGCCTTTAAGGAAATTATATACATTTAATTACTATAATATATAAGACTTTATGAAAAGCACTTTATGAAATTCTAATTTAAAAGCTCAAGAACTTAACACTTATTTTTTTATTCAGTAAAATGTGCCTTAATATTAAGTATGTGACTCAGTATAAAAATCACTGAAGTGTGTATCATGATTTGATTGTATCCTGTACCAAGACTACTTACCTTGGATGAACCAGGATTTTAAAATAGTGACATGTTCTCACTCTAAAAATAAACTTTTTTTTTTTTTGAAGATAAAAGTACAGTGTTTTTGGAATAAAATCTTTGCCCATGTGAGTTACTTTTAATAGCTCCTTTCACATAGCACTGGCTGAAACCAAGGGTCATATCAGTTAGTAAGTCCATCAATGTTGTCTAATTAGATGTGCCTTTGCTCTCACGGTTGTCAGTATAATCCTGTTTACCCCACAATAATGTTTGGTCTTTTTTAACCATCACCCATACTGACGTATATTTTACAGTATGATCTAGGACATATAATTCTTACCTTTACCCCATGTGATACTTTCTGTTCTATTAAAATTCTTTAAGTTTAATTGTAACCCATCATTTAAACGGCTTCTTTGGTGGCTCAGTGGTATAGGATCCACCTGCAATGCAGGAACCACAGGAAACACGGGTTCGATCCCTGGGCCGGGAAGATCCCCTGGAGAAGGGAATGGCAACCCACTCCAGTATTCCTGCTTGGAGAATTCCATGGACAGAGGAGCCTGGCAGGCTACAGTCCATAGGGTTGTGAAGAGTTGGACACGACTGAAGTGATTTAGCAAGCATCATTTACAATACTTTAGAGGAAAAAAAAATAAAAATAAAAAATAAAATACTTTAGAGGGAAATGACTGGATTTTAAAACCACCTTCAATTTTGACTCAATAGGTACGTGTAGTGGAAGGATGACAGGTAGTAAAGGAGTCATTCATTCTGCTTGTTTTTAATAAGGAATAACAGCCCTGTGTAATGTACTGTGTCCATCTTCTAGACAAATAATAATTTGATCCCAAAGTCACTCAGCAATTAACACTTTTTTTTTAATGTCCTTCACTAAGTTGCTAGAAATCACCAGTTCTAACTTCAAACAAGGACAGGGTCTTATTTCATCCTTTAAGCATAAGCTTGTAGCCTCTTGTGAGAACACCGCAGGAGGCTTTCACTGGCGGTGCAGGCCCGGCAGTCAGCAGCTCCTAGCCTGCCCCCTCTCCTCACCTGTGATACTTGCGACCTCAGCAAGTCATGTGGTCTTCCTGAGGCTCTGTTTTCTATGGTTGGGGTGATCCAGTAAGTATTACTTTACAAGGAATTACAAGTAGAAATCTTACCTGAAGTTTTATACCATTACTGTTTATTTCATTAATGTATATTTGTACTGTTAATTATTTTAATTACACAGTGCATCCATGAGTGATGGGTTAGTGACTTTCATTAGAGAACAGTGAGCAGCTCGAACGTAAAGGCAGCTTCTTGCCTGCAGGGCAGCCTTTTCCATGTGGGCAGAATAAAGTCAGGCAGGCAGGACTGTACAGATGTGTATATACATATACTTTTCCTTTTAAACTGCACAGTAAAATGAAGGGGCCTTTAAAGCTCTCTCAGAACCAGGAGGGAAACCGGCCATAACACCAGGCAGGAAGGAAAGCACAGTGGGTGTGGTTCGGGCGTCACTCAATTGGCTACTTGTGTAAAAATGTTCAGGAATTTTCAGTTATCCTCTGGCACCTACAGAGCTAGAGCCAGTCTTATTCTTCAGAAGCAACAGCAGCCACAGGCAGTGGAAGACAAAAGGATACACTCAGAAGTACACATAAAGACAGTTTTCCAAGCCAAGTAATAGTACTTGTGCTATAACATTTGTCAGTGAAAGAGAAATACAGTAATGCTAAAGTAAAACAAGTTTGCTTGTAACTTGAAAAAATTGCCTTTATTCAGAATCATACTTTTTTTCACTCTTACCATAACGAAAGTTTAAAAAAATATAGCGCTTGGTGCAATACTACATTTAATTATTCAAACACTTAATGCAAGGTTGCTCACAGTTTACATGTGAGAATTTAGCATGATCCAAACTCAAATATCCATTTCTCATATCTTTCAATGTCTGCAGCAGACACTGACTTTGAAACCTTTTTTAAAGCCATTTCAAAATCCTCCATAGTTGTAGGCATGTGCATTTCTTCTCTTGAAAGATTTCTGATTTCTTCCGGGGTCAAACCTTCAATACGCCTTCTCATTGCCATCAAGGATGCATCCCTAGGTTTTAAATTAAAAAGACAAAAACCACAAAGTGATGTGCTGGTCAAATAAAAAACTGTGAACAGAAGGTTTTTTGCATTTCATGTGTTATTCTGCAATTATTTTATTATGTATACATAAGTAGTACTGCACAGAATCTAGTGTTGAACTGCAAGGCCTGTTTTGGAGCTGTTTTGTTAGCAGTTAAATCTGAGCAAAAAGCCCAAGAAGAAGTAGAAGGATGTAACATGAGGGCAACTGAGTTTTTTTTAAAGTGTACCATAAAATAAAGAATAAGCATCACAGGGACAGGAGAGAACTTGTTAGCTGGAAAATTAAATATTTTCTACTGCATGTGTAAGAAAAGCTAAACAATCAAGTGGTCTCTCCTTTCCCCTCCTCTGTATTAGTGCTGTATTTTTCAAGGAGAAACTTAAGATTCAACTACCTCCTTGCTTTCACCCACTTTGATCCTTACCAGCAGCCACCACATGTGCAAAGCGACAGCCACAAAGCTGTTTCATACACACATTACTGCTAATCCTCATGTCAGCCCTGCATGGAATGCTTACTTTGGAGGTGAGTAAACCAGTGCAGTCAAGTACCTTCCTAATCAATGTCCAAACTAATACCAAGATTAGGACAAAACCTACTTCAATCACGTGAAGTAGAGACCATCTTTTCTTGTTACTGATATTCCTATCACATTTATGACACTTCACTGAAAATGAGACTGTATTTCCTTCTGATGTGCCGAATCAATCTACGTTAGATTATGTCTCCTATGGAACCACACACTGAATGAGTGCGCCGCCATTACTTTTTCTCCCCCGGGCACTTGGCAGCAGTCACAGTGCAGACGACTCCGCTCAGTCTTGCCAGCTGGGCTTCCTCTGCAACCAGGTCTGACACACCCAAAGTGGCTGGGATTATCAAATTTGGTAAGTCAAAATTGAAGACAGAAACAAATGGAAGAGACAAATCCACTGCTTTCAAAACAAATGACTGAACAGAAGCAGGCAAGTTTTAATAAGGTAAGTGACGCCAATAAGCATTCCACAAGCTCTGCCTTCTTATTTTACTTCTTTTAGCTGTTTAACTTTGTAAGATGCAAAGAGTGTGGATCAAATTTAAATGACTGTGCTGCCCTTTTCACATCAGAGGAGAACTACTGACAGGAGGGCTGAAGGCCATTCCTGCCTCTCCCATCTATCTGCCTGTCTGGGGAAGAAGAAGAATTTACATGGTGGTGAAGGAAGAAGCTAAGTGGGGTGACAGTGAAATCTAAAGTAAAAAAGCAAACTGGTCCAAGGTGTCCTATGGGCTGTTAAAATACAGTGTAAGCAGAGTGACTTTGCTGCTGTTCAAATGATTTTAATTACTGGAATGCACACTTTTTAAAGTATGCAAATAAAAAGTTTTAAAACCTAAAACTTTTTTTTCTAAAACCAAGACAATTACTGGTTTTCTATTTTATATCAGTTGTTTTAACACTACCTTCTTGAACGTGTAGCTTTTAAATGAACCACAGTCTTCAATGACATACAAGATAACCACATGACTTTACTAGCACCAGCTAACACTAGCTTAATGCCAAAACTTGTGTCTCTGACTAGGTTATATTATGTGGGTCTTTATTCTTCATCTATCTTCATTTAGCATAAAAACTTCATAACAGAAGTTTACACTGACAAAATTCTATGCTTCCTAAAAACAAAACCAGAACCAGAAACAAAAACCCATACTTCCAAAATAATTCATACCTGCACACGTTGGTAATGTCCGCACCTGAATAACCCTCCATGTTTTCTGCTATACTTGCAAGGTCAACATCATCAGCCAATTCCAGCTCACGGAGACTTATTCGTAATAGCTCCTCCCTGCCTTTTGCTATTAGGAGAAACAAAATATAAATGAATATATATAAAAAATAAACATATAAATATAAACAAATATAAACATACATATAAATACCCAACATACACAATGTTTTATTTTTCTCCAGTCTACTTTAAGAAGTTGTTTTTCAATTCTTAGAGCTCATTTGCTTAAAAAATTTAAGAGCTATTCCTCATTGAATTTTTATTTTTAAATTTTAATTTTTTAATTGAAAAATAATTTTTTAATTGAAATTTTTTTAGTTTTTACATTTTTAATTGAACTTGTTTGTCTTTTTTTTTTCCCATTTACTTTTATTAGTTGGAGGCTAATTACTTTACAATATTGTAGTGGTTTTTGCCATCCATTGACATGAATCAGCCATGGATTTACATGTGTTCCCCATCCTGATTCCCCCTCCCGCCTCCCTCTCCATCCCATCCCTCTGGGTCTCTGGTTTGTCTTTTAAAGTAAAGTTAATTAATACCAAACTTCAAAATTTAGCAAAACTACTTAAGAGTTAACATGAGGGACTTTACTGGTGGTCCAGCCAGGCTAAGACTGGCTCCCAATTCAAGCAGCCTGGGTTCAATCCCTGGTCAGGAAACTAGATCCCACATGACTGCAACTAACAGTTCACATGCTGCAACTAAGACCTGGTTCAGCCAAATAAATAAATAAAATAAAAAATATTTTTAAAAAAAGTTAACATGAGCTTCCTGATTCAAATGAAGATACCTGATGGTAATGGAATATAGATTCTTTTCTCAAGACGTCGTCTTAAAGCCTCATCGATATCCCAGGGAAAATTAGTAGCTGCCAGAACCATAACCATTTTGGAAGGGTCATCATTTTCAGAAGCACCTCCAACACCTTGAGGAAGGGTAAGAACATAGTGAAAAAAAAAGAAAAGCAAAGCTCAAATACTTAAAGATCCTCAAATATTTAGCACAACATTAAAAGCAATGTAATTATCAAGCCTCCTTAAGACTTACAAAGCAAACTGGTACATGTGTGAGTTTGCAGCTCAAGAAAAATGAGTTTTTGTAGCATGCAGAAAATATGACTCAAAAACAGATTTAATAAAAAGACTAGTTCAGCAAAACTGTAACAATTTTAAAAATTCTTCAAAACCATACATATCCCCCTCTAAGGCCAATTGATCTGCATTTGTTTCAGTTTCATGGCTAAGAATGAGATCAGCGTGTATGACAAAAGGTGTCCAGTGAAGGAAGAGCCATTATTTCCGATGTGTCACCACTGTCAGCATCCCCCATTTACTGCTGTCGATCCAGGACCTACTCGCCAGCCCTGGTCACTGGAGCTGGGGTGAGCCCTGAGTGGAGCTTCGCTCACGCTTAGACTCGTGCATACCGTCCATCTGAACCAGCAGCTCGGCCTTCACCCTTCTGCTTGCCTCGTGCTCTTCAGAAGTCCCTCTGCGGCTGCAGATGGAGTCTATCTCATCAATAAATATAGTAGCTGGAGAGTAAAATCGAGCCTGCAGGAAGAAACCAGGCAACACCAGGTTTTTAATTCCATTTAAAAGTAATCTACAGGTAAGCAATTAGAAAAGAGTGGAGGAGCCTGCCCACACTGTGCATCGCTCCCTCTTGTCCTGAGGAGAGAATTGGAAGAGCTAAAATACAGCTTTTAATACAGACTTATTGTATACTTAAATATTACATGGCAATTTCTATATTATTCAACACTCTAATGGGCTATACATAAGTCATATAAATACAGGATTATCCTGTACATTACAATGGTATGGATAACAATAAGGGGAAGACATTTATAGATTCTGATAAGCGTTCTAAAGTTTCAGAAAAAATTTTGTTAAAGAGAACCATTACCTTATATATTAATATCACATAGATTTATATAAATATTTAAAGTATGTTTAAATTTTAATATTTCATTTATATGTAATTTATTTTAATATATATACTATATAATGTATAAATATATTTAAATTTATATTTTATAAATATAAATTCTCTCTAAGGAATTCTAATTAAATTGCCATTTTTCATTTGACTAATACAAGAACAGCTGACCCCTGAATAATTCGGGTATGAACTGCATGGGTCTACTTACATGTAGATATTTTTCAGTAATAAATACTATACTACTACCTAAGTTGGTTGAATCTGAGGGTGTAGAGGAATTATGGATACAGAGGGCTAACTATAAGTTACATGCAGATTAATCTTCACATTGTTCAAGGGTCAATTAGAAGAATCAATTAAAACGGACTTTTTTTAAAGATAAAATTCATATAACAAAAAAATTCACCATTTAAACCATTTTAAAGTATATACAATTCAGCATTCAGCATATTAATACTATTATGCAACCATCATCACTGTCAATTCCAGAACATTTCAGTGCCTCCCCCCGCCCAATAACCCACACTTCTCTTCCCCCAGCCTCTGGTGATCACTGATCTATTTTCTGTCCTTAAGCATCTGCCTGTTCTGAACATTTCAAATTAATGGCATCATACAATACATGGCCTTTGTGTCTGCTTCTTTCCACTCAGCATGTTTTCAATGTTTATCTATATTATAGCATGTACAGTACTTCATTCTCTTTTATGGCTGAATAATATCCCCCAAGTTTATTTTTGTACCTCAAATGCATTTCTTCTTCCTCAAATCAAAGGACAGGGAAGATTGATCCACCAGTCAAGTATTAACCTAATAAACAGCTGTGTAAGACTCAGTAGTATCACCGTTTTCTTAAGGAGACAGAAGCAGCTTTTATTTTATCTATTTATTTTTGTGTTTTTTTTGTTTGTTTTTAGTATACTTTATTTTTTTATTGGAGTATGGTTAATAAGAACCATATTATTATAGTAATTAATATTTACTGTTAATCATTTTTTAAATGAAATATCCAAACTTACAGAATCACCACACAAGAAAGCTTGAAACTAAATGATGGCAAAGATTTCTCAAAACAGAGCTTAAGTGAACAAACAGCATTTTAAAGGTTCTGCTAAAAATAGAAGTCCACAATGGCAAATGAACACAACAGACTTGAACATGCAATTGTACTAGGTCCACCAATTCTTCTGACCATGAGGTTACAATTCATTCCCCTCTAAAACGCGATTAACTGTGCTGAAAGACTGTGCCTCCAAAGTACAGATTTACTTTTAGTCTGTTCACTTGGAAAATCCTAATATTAAATCTCACTTTCCTTTCTAGTTAAAAACTTGAATTCTAAGTTATCTATTCCCTCCAAAAGGATAATACCATTTTTAATTAAGGTATCCTTTTACTTGGGTTTTAGGCACTATGTACAAACATTTTTCTGCTTTCTTTTCAAGAAACAGAGGGGGAAAATAAACTGGATGGAGGGAAAGAAAGAAAAAAGCAGACATAAAAGAAAATTTGTAATTGAAATTCTAGCTAGCAACCATCAGAACCAATGACAAAAATCAACTTTCAAAACTACTAGTAGCAAAAACTACTAGATTTGAGTTTCCCCCCATACTAGGGGTACATAGAAAGGTCTAAATTAAAGCAGAGGCTATGTGGCACATTTAAAATTTGGTTTGGATGACCTGGGAAGGTATCATAGAGAGATGTGGAAGAGGACACCAACTGTTTCTGCCTGCACAGCACCCCTTCTTCTGATAAGAGAAGCTCTCCTTTTCATCTGTACATAAATTATCTTTCTCATTCTTACTCCACTACTTCAAATGAGGCCAACCTCTGCTGGAGTCCCAGGAGAGTCCAGGCACAAGCATGTGACTCAAGTAAGGCCAAACATTAATCTCTGGAGTTTTGCTGGAACAACTGAGAAATGAGGACTAATTCTTAGGGATTACCATAAGGACAACAAAAATAAGATTTAAACTTCTAACAGCTATCTTAGTCACCATATGGATCTGCCAACATCAAAGTCAACCCAGAGGTAAAAAGAGCCAAATGTTTAGACAGAAACAATTCCCAAGGACATCTGAACTGCTGGATCCTGCTAGACCTAAAAATATAAAATGTAACCTGATAATTCTGTTATGTCACCCAACATATTATTCTTGTTGTTTAAACTGATTTGATTAGACTTTTATTTTCCTTTATTGGCTGCACCTATGGCATGTGGGCTGATAGTCCCAGACCAGGGATGGAACCCACGACCCCTGCATTATGAGTGCAGAGTCTTAACCACTGGATCACCAGGGAAGTCCCATGATTAGATTTCTGACACCTGAAAATGAAAGTTCTTGACAATATAACAAAAAAATATACAGTTAAATTTTTAAATGTCTGTACCAACTCGTGTGAAAACCTCTGGACAGATTTTTAATAATATTTAAGTGGGACTACCCTGGTGCTACAGTGGGTAAGAATCTGCCTGCCAATGTAGGGGACACTGGTTTGATCCCTGGTCTGGGAAGATTTCACATGCTCATGGAGCAACTGAGCCTGCGAGTCACAACTACTGAGCCTCAGAGCCAGTGCTCCACAGCAAGAGAAGCCAGTGAAACCAGAAGCCTGCGCAATGTAACTAGAAAGTAGCCCCCTCACAGAACCCAGAGAAAGCCAGGAACAGCAAAAAGGACCCAGTGCAGCTGAAAATAAATAATTTAAAAACAATATTTGTCGATGTATGGCAGAAATCAACATAATACTGTAACGCAATCATCCTTCAATTAAAAATAAATTAATTAAAAATAGTAATGGTAATATTTAAGTGGCTTTATTCATAATATAGGCCTTAAGCCATGCTCACTTTGAAAGATTCTGGTGGGGCCGGGCACATAAGAGGCAGTCATCTGCAGAGCAGTCAAAGCCATGACATAAGAGGCAGTAGTACAATTTTACTCCTTGAGAGAGGCCACATGATGAAAAGCAGAAAAATCAAGCTGGTTTCAAAGGAGCCATAAACAAAATTCAGAGAGGCAGGAGCTCCAAAACTACAGGCACTGGTTTGCGATTGAGCCTGTGCTCAAGTAAGCAGCTCAAGGGAGCACCCTCTGGATAAGATTTAAAGATGGTTAAGATTTTCCTAGGCAACACCAGGGAAGCCAGTAAAAAATAAGTTGTTTGATATGTCTTTATAAACTGCACTATAAAAAAAAATTACATATAAGCACTTTGTAAGAGGCTTTCCCTCATAGAAGAAAACAGTCCTTTTTCCTCAATACAAAACCCTACCTTATATACCTATGGCTGATTCATGCTGATGTATGGCAGAAGTCAACACAGTGTTATAAAGTAATTATCCTCCAATTTAAAGAAATAAAAAAACTCCCTATATTAAAAAATAATCAAATAATTCTTAAAAAGTAATAGTAAATATTTATGTCAGGCTCTATATTAAGCAGCTGAAGTGTACTGGCTGATTTCACCCTCCAAACATTAGGTCAGTTCAGTTCAGTCGCTCAGTCGTGTCTGACTCTTTGCGACCCCATGGATTGCAGCACGCCAGGCTTCCCTGTCCATCTCAAACTCCCAGAGCATGCGCAAACTCATGTCCGTCGAGTCAGTGATGCCATCCAGCCATCTCATCTGCTGTCCCCTTCTCTTCCTGCCTTCAATCTTTCCCAGCATCAGGGTCTTTTCCAGTGAGTCAGTTCTTCACATCAGGTGGCCAAAGTACTGGAGCTTCAGCTTTAGCATCAGTCCTTCCAATGAATATTCAGGGTTGATTTCCTTTAGGACTGATTGGTTTGATCTCCTTGCTGTCCAAGGGACTCTCTTCAAGAGTCTTCTCCAACACCAACCACAGTTCAAAAGCATCAATGCTTCAGCACTCAGCTTTGTTTATGGTCCTACTCTCACATCCATACATGACTATTGGAAAAACCATAGCTTTGACTAGACAGACCTTTGTAGGCAAAGTAATGTCTCTGCTTTTTAATATGCTGTCTCAGTTGGTCATAGCTTTTCTTCCAAGGAGCAAGTGTTTTTTAATTTCATGGCGGCAGTCACCACATGCTGTGAATCTGCAGCCCAAGAAAATAAAGTCTGTCACTGTTTTCATTGTTTCCCATCTATTTGACATTAAGTGATGGGACCAGATGCCATGATCTTAGTTTTTTTAATGTTGACTTTTAAGCCAGCTTTTTCACTCTCCTCTTTCAATTTCATCAAGAAGCTCTTTAGTTCCTCTTCACTTTCTGCCATAAGGGTGGTGTCATGTGCATATCTGAGGTTACTGATATTTCTCCCTGCAATCTTGATTTCAGCTTGTACTTAAACATTAGAGGTAGGTCCTAAATTACTGTCTTCCTCTTATAGATAAAGCAACTGAGCAACAGGAGAGGAATTCTCCCATGGGGAGCTAGCTGGGAAAGTGACAGAAGTGGGATCTAAGTCAGGCCATCTGACTCTAATGACCCCATACTTAGCCATTCATTCTACTCAGCTTACATTTTTAAAACACCAAGTTATTCTGGAATACTGGTAATTTTTACCCCTGAAGCAAATGGCAAAAAATTTTTTCAAGATGATCTAAGAGGTTCTCCATTAGACACCTACTGTGGAATGGACTATTAATAGTCCATAAGAACCTGTCAGAATTTACATTCTGCCTTATGAATTATCGCAGTTGAAGGGAAAAAAAAGGGAACTGAAACAGGAAGAAACCTTTACAGAAATGGATAACATGAAATTGTGAGGGTTTTTGTTTTGTCTTATCCTGAGCCTAGGAAGAAAGATGTGGTATAATGTTAGCATGATCATCTAAGATTTTGGCCACCATGACTAAGAATATAAATCTTTGTTACTACTTACATAATAAACGCACCTCTGTCTTCATGCATATAACTACACAATTTCTTAAATGAGTTAAGATAGAAACAGTTAAGTGAAACTTAAAAGTCTAAAAGCTATTGAATTCAACCCACTCAATCAGAACTTGTTGAATTATATTTCTTCTACTGATACTCAGAAGTGTGGCAGTGGATGAAGGAAAAAGAAACTCAAAGAAAGAAGCAAAGAACTGGGTTCAAAGATTATGATATTAAACTCCAGGTATTTGATACAGTGAATAGATCGGAGGTAATCTCAGTTCCATATTTACTTGTGATTTTCACCTTTCCCTATTATTTACCAATACTGAATTTACTATAAGAAAGCCTGGCTTAAAAAACATAATAATTCCACATTCCTGTAACAGCAGATCAGTGACGCGGATCCCATAGCATGAGCATGTCCATAAGCTAACAGACAGTCAGTCCTCCAGAGAAAAGGAGTTAAAGAGAAACACAAGTAATTCATTAGTAAAAAGTTTCTATGGATGAAGGAGCCTGGTAGGCTACAGTCCATGGGGTTGCAAAGAGTCGGACATGACTGAGCGACTTCACTTTTTCTTTTTCACTTTCTTTCAAGGGCACAGGAACCACACCCTGGGCACAAAAGCATCCTGCCTGGCGATTCTACACCATGGAGTTAGTTACAACTCATTTTCTTCCCTTCTAGAAGTAAAGAATCATTAGAGTTGTCTCAAACATTCACCATTTCGAACAGAAGACGAACAAGCTTCTCAGACTCTCCTCTGTATTTGGAAGTCAGAGTTGATGAAGAGACATTGAAGAATGTTGTCTTACATTCCGTTGCTACTGCTTTAGCAAGGAGGGTCTTTCCTGTGCCAGGGGGGCCCACCATTAACACTCCCTGTTGGGAATATAACAATGTCAGTAAAGGGTTTATCTACTGTTGTTGTAATTCACAAGAATTCCATTACTAAGAATCAATCTTCAACAAACTTATACATAATATTGAGATATGTAAAAGACAAACAGAAGGATATTTTATCACAAATTTACTTTTTGCATTACAAAAGTAAGGTAATTACACACTATTAAAAATTTGGAACTAAGATGAGAAAAAATATAATCAATATTATAGTACTGATATCATATCCTAACACAGGTACCGTTAGGATCTAGATATATTTCCTGCTAATCCTTTTGCTCAAACAAATTATTATTTTTTTTTTTAAATGGTTGTACTCAAGGTATGTCTAGAAGTTTGTATCTTGCTTATCACTTTACATTTCAAGAATTCCAAAAAACAAGTACAGAGTGAGCCATTAGCACATTTCCCAAATCCAAGAGTTTTTTGGATACTTTTCAGATCAGCACGTGACTTTTACGAAGTACTCATTAGGAATCCCTGGTGGTGCAGTTGTAAAGAACCCACCTCCCAATGCAGGGGACACGCGTTCAATTCCTGCTCTGGAAAGATCCCACATGCTGCAGGACAGCTAAGCCCACGTACCACAACTACCAAGCGTGTGCTCCAGAGCCGGGGAGTCGCAACAACTGAGCCTGAGGGCTGCCACTACTGAAGCCTCAGCACCTACCTAGAGCCCGTGCTCTGCAACAAGGGAAACCACTGCAACGAGAAGCCCATGCACCGCAACCCGAGAGCAGCCCCCCGCCTGCCTCATCTAGGGAAAGCCCACGTGCAGAAATGAAGACCCAGTGAAGCCACATATAAACACATTTTTTAAAAAAAGGAGTACTCATTAGATGCAGATATGCCTTGTTAATTTCTTAAGAACAATTCCAAGAAATACACAAGTTTTGCAACACAACATGTAACACGGAGTATTTTAGTATTTAGGCAACTTGTTCATATTTTCAAATCTAAGTTCACTATAAATCTACCATGGGTATACCTTTTCAAAGATCACACTGCATCTGTTTCCTATTCTGGAAACCTTGCAGTAGGTTTTGGTCTGCATAACACAACATATTTAAATTTTTCTGTACCTGCTCTATGTTCTATTCCCCCTTCCCTCAACACAGGTAAATACTGGCTCTCTACACAATGCATTTGCCCTTTGCTTTGACAACGCTGTTACAGTAAGAAACTTACTTTCCATGGCCTCCTAATGCCTTTAAAGAATTCTGGCATCCACATTGGTAACACCACAGCTTCCTTAAGCAACTTTTTAGCTTCTACTAAATCAGCAATATCATCCCTGAAAGAGAAGATATTTTATTAAAACCTTAGATCACATATTTAATTCAGTGTAGTCATTCTTGAGTCCCTGAAAGCACATGATTTTATGCTGCTGACAGAATGTGAAGCTTCTTCCCAGGCACCAGTGAACTAACACACTGTGAGGAGGCTCCTGCCACACCAGCCAGTATACAGAAAGGGCACGATCTGAGTTCAAGTCTTGGCAGTAATGGTTTTCAGCTTGGCGGATGAGAACACAGGTCTACAGGCCTATTCTTAAGTGTTACTATGCCATCTTATTTTAAATTTCTGTTCTTAAAATGCTCATTCCATAAATTCCACAGTTTAGAAATAATGAGCCCACTGAAACAAACAAACAAACATAAGAATAAACACAGCATAAAGCAGACACAGGTTGTAATTCAGCTGCTTTGCCCCCACTCTACCAGGAGGTGGACAAGGTTAAAAAGTATCATAGAGATTGCCACGAAATCATCATCAACCACGAGACCACCACCACTCCTACAACTACTAGTACACATGGCACAATAATAATTATGATATATAACATGATAATATATTTTAAAATATATTAAAATATATATACCAATTAAAAAATATATATATACCAAAACTATACCTAAAGTTTTAACAAAAAATACATAACTGAATGTGCCTAAATTTGTGGGAAATGGAGCTTTAGAACTTGTGATACATTATAGTTCTTTGATTAGATATAATGACTATTTTTTAATAATTTATTGAAGTATAGTTGATTTACAATGTTATGTTAGTTTCACGTGTGCAGCAGGGTGATCCAGTTAAACATACACAGAGTATCCTTTTTTTTTTAGATTCTTTCCCCTTATAGATTAGTACAAAATATTAAGCATGGTTCCCTGTGCTATATAGTAGGTCCTTGTTGGTTATGTATTTTATATATATCAGTGTGTAATAAGTTAATCCCAAACTTCTAATTTCATAATATTAATAAAGTTGAGAACCAATGCTTTAAGTACTAGGATATAGGAGCAATATGTATTGTATAAACCTAACCAGCAATACATATGCATAAGAATGACTGCTATTTTACCTTTAAAGAATGTCCCAAAAAGAAGATGAAATTTTTGTGATCTTGTTCACATTCTGTACATAGGATTTTTTTATTTAATAAAAATTTTATTATTATTATTTCATTAAATTTAAAAATTTTAAACAAAAACTGGTACAGCCTGAATCAAAGTGAAGTTTTTCATTATGTGTCTTGCTCAGATTTCATGTCTTCCAGTTCTGTCCTCAAAGACTGATCTTCAGCACATGCCCATTTCTGTTCCAAAAAGCAACATCCAATGGTTCTGTTGTGCTATAACTTACCATCGAACATTGGGATTCTGAGAAATTATATCCCTTTCCAAAGCTTCTACTAAGTCCTTATCATACCCGGTACTATCAAATTTATTTGTCTCTGGTTCTGTAGCTGCAGCAGGTGATTTGTTCTACACAAACAGAGGGGAAAAAAACATGAGCTTATGATTAACTCAAACATTGTATTTCATTTCTATGAGTCAGAAACAAAGATTGGACTCAAGTGACATTTTTATAAAAGCTAATGTAATAGTACAAGTAATAAGGACAGAATAAAGACTCTAAGTCATCATTCTACATCAACATCAGAGTTTCCTACTGAATTTTTATTTTTACATAAAAAGTATGACAATGGTGTTAAACAAAAATATTATGCATGTGAACTGACAACAGAAAAAATTAATATTGAGATAAATTGTGGTCACTAGTGAATATTAGATATGTATATTTATCTCAAAGCTTTAGAAGAGATAAGGTTAAAGACAGATGGTTTCTTTAGGTAAGATAACAGGTCAATCCTCAACACCTACTCAGTTCCTACTGATGCTCCAAAAACACCTTTTGATTATTCCCCTACTCCCCCAAGAGACACCTCAGCCCTTAGAAGAGATTTCCTCCCATCCTCTGTGATGTCAGTCATTAGGGCCACAAAGCTGCATGCTAAAGCACTCCAAGGCACAATGACAAACTCACAGCACACTGCAGGATATTTCAAACTTTTGAGAGAAACACAAAAACATCTGTTTGAACATTGGGTGAACTGCCAACTCAATGAAACCTAACAGAGAGCCCATAAACAGACCCACACGATTATTCCCCCCAAATTTTTGAGAATGGTATAAAAATTTTATTGACGTATATATTATTTATAACGTGTTAATTTCTGCTGCACAGCCTAGTGACTCAGTTATA
This sequence comes from Cervus elaphus, assembly GCF_910594005.1. Taxonomy (NCBI): domain Eukaryota; kingdom Metazoa; phylum Chordata; class Mammalia; order Artiodactyla; family Cervidae; genus Cervus; species Cervus elaphus. The sequence continues at coordinate 32,903,949 of NC_057840.1, forward strand.
CATATATATATTATTTTTCATTTTCTTTTCCATTATAGTTTATCACAGGATACTGAATATAGTTCCCTGAGCTATAATAAATCCTTTTCAACAAACGGTATTGGAACAACTGAATATGTATGGGCAAAAACTGAACCTTGACCTAAGCCTCACACTTTACATAAAAATCAACTCAAAGCAGATCATGGACTTACATGTCAAACATAAAATTATAAAACTTTTAAGAAAAAAATGTTTAAAAATTGGGATCTAGGGATAGGCAAAGAGTTAAGAACTTGACAACAAGAATATACAAGGAAATACTGGACTTTACCCAAAACTAAAATCGTTCTCCTTGTGAAAGATCCTGCTAAAACAATGACAAGACAAACTACATACTTAAACAAAAAATTTGCAGAACACATATCTGACAAAGAACTAATCTCTAGAATATATAAAGAACTCTCAAAACTTAACAGTAAAAGAAAAACGTCATTTGTATAATGGGCAACAGACCTGCCCATTATAGAAGAGACGTTTCTCTGAAGAGACTTGGTTCTGTGCTATTATTTCCTTTTAAGTCAGCTTGTACAGTTACTATTTAGAAGAATAGACTAAGTCAGCATAGATTGTTAGACTGTTGAGAAGAACAGCACTGGGGACTTTACATTTGCTATAACCCAGTTTTTACTTTGTCCAGGTGGTGTGGAGGGGCCTTTTGGTACAATGAGCCAAACAAATGATCCAGTGCTTTACCATTTCATAGACTATTTATGTTTCTTAGACTAATAATGTTCATGTGCCTCAGTCAAGGGAGTGGGGAGGTGGAACAAAGAGGACTGAACCTAAACTCCTAGAGTCCTATATGCTCCTGCAAGGGAGCATAAGCACTCAAATAATATTAACTAGCACCGAAATCTTGGTTTATAAAGCTCATTCCTCACTAACAGGAACCAGGGTTTCCTGGAGAAACAAGAGTAAATACAGGAGGAGCCTAGAACACTCTATTTTGTCAGAGGTTGGTGAGTATATGTTAAAAAGACTTAAGATTCAGCTTCAAGGGTCTCCCACTCCTCAAATCCTGGACAATTTAAGCATCAGAAAGATAGTAACACATTTTAATTCATTGAATAAAATAATCCATGAGTCCATACAGATAAAATTAAATAAAGGGGAAGAGATATACCTTTTTCTTACAATTCAAAGTCAGTTTATTAAAGAAGAGATAATAGCATTAGAAAATGATTTTTCAATTGTCAGAGGAGTAACTGATTCAGGCAAGAACTCCTGGACGCTGAAACAAATAAAATTTTGATGAGAAACAGGATATTTATGTAATCTCAAAAGTATCTCCCCACAAACGACTATAAAGGGAAAAAGAGTAACTTTATAGTGGAGAGACTTGGCAGAAGCCACCCTAACCAAGTGATCCAATGTATCATGAGTAACAGAGCAATAAACATCCTGTGTGCCTTATATGATACGCTGAGCAGAACAAAACTTCACTTCAGTGGCACTCCTGCCAAGAATGTACAACCTTAATCTAATCACAAGGAAATACGAGATGAACCCAAACCGAGGAATATTCTACAAAATAACTCTTTAAAAAGGCCAAAAAAGGTAAAGGCTGAGGAAATGTTCACATTAAAAGAGACTAAAGAAACGGGACAACCAAATACAACGAATGCTTCTATATTGGGTCCTGGCATGGAACGGGTGGGGGAGAAAGCTATAACTGACATTATTAGTGAGACTGGCAAAATTTTATAAAAGTCTGTGCATTAGATAACAGTACTGTATCAATGCAAAATTAATGATTTTTGATTACTGCTTTGTGTTTGTGTGAAAGAATGTCCCAGTATTTAGGAAACTGACACTAAAATATTTAAGGTAAAAGGGCATGATTTCTACAACTTACCCTCAACACTTCAGGAAAAATCAAGTATACACAGAGATTAAATGATAAAGCAAAAAGGGTAAAATATTAATAACTGGTAAAAACAGGTAAAGAATATACGTAAGTTCTTTATTACCAAGATAGAAAGTTACAAAAAGCAACCAAAAATATTTGTTGAATACTGAGTAGGAAAAATCCTAGCCTAGGTGCAGTGTGACTATGGTTTTATTATAGTAGCAGATTTAATTCTTCACTTTTAGGGTTAATAAATAACTTTTAAATTTATAAAAATCAGTAACATTTACCTTTTCCTCTCTTCCTTTATTCTGTTCTTTCTTTTCCCGACTACGAACAGCTTTCCCTCTGTCATTGTGAAGATTGTGTGTGGATGGACGGTGAACTCTGACAGCTGTACTTGGGCGGTTACCCTGTGGTTTAGGGTCGCTGTACTGAGAAGACTGGCGTTTCCTAGGTCCTGGTGATGGTCTAATCAAAGACAAGATCAAGAAAACCATAATCAACTCTTGTAGTTGGTACAAACATAGATGAACACACACTGTGTAAATCAATCTATGACTTGAAGCGATGGCAATGACTGAACATAAGACAGAACTGCAGGTCACTGAAAGCTAAGATCTAGTGTTGAAACTGGACATAACCTTCTGCGGTGCAGTACGGTTATATGGCAGAAACACAGAAGACAAGTGATCATCACCTCTCTTTTGAAATGAAATACCTGCTGTATATCAAGGATAAATGAAAAAGTAGGCTGATTCTTGAAAACTGAAAAGAGAGCAAAATAATCAGAGAAGGGAATTTTATCAAAAGATAACACAGGCATGAATCACATTTATGTACAAAGATACACACAGTTTGGTACCATTTTATTTAGAATGTATCATAGTTCTCACGTTTTAATTAATAAAATTTAATCATTTTCCCATTAAAAAAAAAACTGATACAAGCACTGGCTACGGATAGTTACAAGAAATCACGTATAGTGCTTTGCCTTTATGTAGATCACTTCATCTTTATTTCTGTGGCAGAATTTAGAGCTCTCAAATATTTATTAGGATCTACTGTTATGCTTCTAGACTTGGTTGGGGTAAGATGAGCAATAAAAATGGTACTTCAGTCCTGTACTCAAATACCTCAGGTAGAGTTAAGAAAGAAAATACACAAGATTAGGCAAATATACTAGAAAGTATGAAAGAGACCTAGTGCTGTGACAATGGGAATGGCCTCTTGAAGACAGAAAGCAAACTGGATCTGGAAATAGCCTCCTAATTTAGGAGTCGACCTAAGTAAGATGGTACAACTTCAGATAAGAAAATGAGTGGGTAAAAGCAAAGAAAGCAAGATGAGCTTAATCTACATAAAGGTCATAAAGACACAAATTGTAAAGATACAATGATAAACACTAAAGGATGATACTGGAGCTTCCCTGGTGGTCCAGTGGTTAAGAATCCGCCTGCCAATGCAAGGACACAGGCTCAATTCCTGGTCCAGGAAGATTCCACATGACACAGGGCAATTAAGCCCATGCTCTGCAACAAGAGAAGCCACCGTGAAGAGAAGCCCGCACTCCACAGCGAAGAGCAGCCCCCACCGCCGCAGCCGGAGAAAGCCCTCACGCAGCAACGAGGACTCAGCACGGCCAGAAAATAAATCTTTTTTGAAAAGTGAAAAATGAACTAAAAACAACAACAAAAAAAGATGATACTGAGCAGATAAGCTGGTTCAGTAAGTAGATCTAAAAATCACCAGTTCAAGAGGCTTGGTTGTTAGCTGACTGTCACTGAAAAGGTTTTACAAAGACCAGTCTCACAATGAATAAGATATACTGATGAAAGAATTACAAAAAGCAGGGAGGCACTATCAAGGCATAAGATGAGAGCCTAGCTTACGGAGTGATGATAAAAGTCTAAAAGACACACTGTGAAAACAGACACCCCTAGATATCTTTCATATTGAAAAATGAGAATTTGGGAGGATGATAAAGCCAAACCAATGTACTGATTTTTGTGAAAGGAATGATGGGGGTTCAACTTTGAATTTAGAAACTTGGGTAGCCAAGTAGGGATACTGTTTTAAAATATATATTTTTCCCCTTATAAAAAAAACAACACACTGAAATATATTTCAGTAATAAAGAATATGAAAACGTCACCTCTGTGTGTGTGTGTGTTAGTTGCTTAGTCGTGTCCGACTCTGCAATCCCATGGACTAGAGCCCGCCAGGATCCTCTGTCCATGGGGATTCTCCAGGCAAGAATACTGGAGTGGATTGTCATTCCCTTCTCCAGAGGAACTTCCCAACCCAGAGTTAGAACCCTGGTCTCCTGCCTCGCAGGCAGATTCTTTACCACTTGAGTAGCTCAAACGGTAAAAGTCACCTGTATCCCCACTATCCAGAGTTAACCACTTAACATGCTATTTTCTTATGGTTGCCTTTCATTTAAACAAAACTGGAACCATTATACATACATATTCCCTGGAGGAGGAAATGGCAACCCACTCCAGTATTCTTGCCTGAGAATCCCATGGACAGAGGAGCCTGCCGGGCTATAACCCATGGGGTCACAAAGAGTGGGACACAACTAAGTGACTGATACACACATACATACATACACTCATATTTTTCTCTCCTCATTATATCATGAAGCATTTTCAATATCCTTTCCTCTATCATTACCCCATACATGACTTTTAATGGCTAGATGGCAGTCAGTCACATAAAATGTGCCACACTTAATCTACTTTTTTGTGGGGGCCAAACCACGTGGCTTGCAGAAACTTAATTTCCTGACCAGGGATGGAACCTGTGCCACCTACAGTGGAAGCAGAGTCCAAATCACTGGACCACCAGTAAAGTCCCTCTACCCACTTCTTACTGCTATTCATTCATCCGAGAAATAATTTACTGAACTATTACTACTGAAGGCACTACTCTGAATTCAAGATAAAAATTAAGAGAAAGTAACTTTAATAAAAGCCTTTACTCTCACAAGTTTACACACCAGTGTGTGTGGGGGGCAGACGGGGTTTCAATGAAGAAACAAACAGTACATCAGACGATGCTAAGTGCCACCTAAGAAAATATAATAAAGAAGGGTAGGGGTTAAGGAATAATACAGGTAGGCTGATCAGAGCAGGCCTTTCTGAGGCAACATTTAAGTTGAGACTTGAAAGAAATGAGAGAACAAGCCATCACACACCTGAGCTAAAGGAAAGGTGAGTGCAGAGAACTGAAGCATTTGCATCTGACTTGTTCAAGAAGGCTGAGGGGTAGAACCGTGAGCACTGAGGTCACAGAGGTAGTGGGGGACCGGATCTCACTGCATGGCACTGAGAGGCATGGGTTTTATTCAGCGAGATGAGATGTTTGAGGGACTCCAGCTGACTTTTAAAAGACATTTTAAAAGAATTACACCTAATGGCTTTATGCTATTTTTAATCGTTCCTCTGAAAGCCTTCAACGAACCTCGTTGTACCAACATGTTTGTGCACAGCACTAGAAGAGAATGCAGGATATAAACACTCCATTCTTTAAATGGGATTAAAATTTAGGCGATGTCACGGTTACAATCCCCAACAGAGGTGAAAGAATAAGCTTTCTTAAGTATGAGTACAGATTAAGACTAACAGAAAAATAAAGAGTTTTGAGGGATATTCAGTTGAGGAAGTTAAGTTAAATAAATTACAGGAAGAAATAGAAAGATGTAGCAAATAAAGTCAAAGAGGAGGACTTCATAGCTAAGAGCTGTCCAGGGCATTTAAAATCAGAGACAGAACAAAATATGGAAGAAAGCCAGAAGCAATAAGGAGGGACCCTACAGCTCATCATTATAGACTTTTCAAGATGAAAAGCTCATTTAACAACTTTCTATTTCCCCAAAGAGAGAAACCTCCTCTCTCCTCTTGTTAAGATTATGTCAATCAAACAGTTGATTAAATCTGAAATCACCTGAATAATCACTGGGCACATCTATTCACTGGAAAGTTCTTATCAGTAACTGAGAAAGGAGTTATGGTGCTGTTACAGACAATTTTTGTATTCCTCCAAAACTCATTATGCTTAATTCCTAAACCCCAGTGTGATCATTTGGAGTAAGGAAGTAACTCAAGTTAAATAAGGTCCTAAGGGTGGAGTCCTGATCTAAGAAATAATGTCCTTATTAAGAGACACCAGAGAGCTTGCTGTTTCCTCTGCCATGTGAGGACACAGAGAAGAGGTCAGCTGCTCAGAAAGACTCCTCTTGAGACCAGAAACCAAACTGGCTCGCACCTTAAGCTTGGACTTTCTAGCTTTAGAACTGTGAGAAATAAGTTTCTATTGTTTAAGTCACCCAGTCTGTCGGATTTTGTTACAGCAGCCAGAGATTTTGTTACAGAGCAGACCAATACAAGGGCCAAATGATGATTCTGAAGAAGGAGGGATTAAAAGAAAGTTAAGCAGGAGTAAAACATATTTACAGGCAAGATAAAATAAAAACACAACTTCACTCCTCTTTTATTAGCTCTACTTTGTAAATTAAGAAAAAGTAAACAGAGATGTGGAAAAATTTTCAATTTATTTATAATAAGAAAAAAGGGGTTAACTATTGTAGGTTATATCCCTTAAAAGTGCAGCAAACAATCCTTTAAAAGCAGCAAAGAAGAGGATCTAAGATGGCTTATAAATTACCAATGTTTACACTATAAAGAGCAAGTTACTTTACCTATCTAAGCTTAAGTTTCCTCATCAGAAATTGGGGCTAACAGTTTAGTACCTATCTTCTAAGTCTGTTTTGAGGATTAAATAATATGTGTAAAGCAACTGACATGGTACTCAGCAACACAGTAAATGTATAGCAATTGTCTACTATTAGGATTTTTTTTAAAAAATATGATACAAAGTTATATCTTATGGGTATAGCACAACTAGAACTATGAAAATAATGTATAAAGGACTAGAAGTTGTACTCGGATGACTGTATGATTTCTCCTCTACTTTTATGCATTTTCCTGTTTTTCTTTAATGAGCCTATTGCTGTAGTTTCGAGTGTTTTTTTTTTCTTTTTAGTGAATTCTAAAATAAAACAGAATACACACACACACACATATATATAAAAGCACTTAAAAGTAAGGGTAAAATGTAGTAAATATTCAGAAAGTATCACAGTCAATAACAGAATATTAGTACTTTTATCTGAAGCTGAAGAAAATGAAAGTGGCTAAGAAACAATCAATGCCCATTAGTCAATCCTAAACTGGAAGAAAAACACTTTGGTACAGTACTTCTTAAAGTGTGATCTACCAACCACCTGGATTAGAATCGCCTGCAGATTCCTGGGCTCCCCTACTACTATACCAGACTCTCTGGGAGTGAAACCCCAGAATCCACATTCTGAATGAGTACCCCAAGAGATCTTTATGTATGCTCGAGTTTGAGAATGACCAATATGGCAGAGTGTGCCAGCTTTGTAACCAAACACATCTGGGTTCAAGTCTTAACTCCACCAGCTACTAGTTTTGTGATAATGGGGAAAAGTTACCTAACTTCACTGTATCTCAACTATCTTACCTGAAACACAGAGGAAATATAACTAATTATTTGGAAGGCTTATTGTGAAAAATAAATAGCATGTGTATTCTGTATCAGTGCTCAGAACCACATGAGTACTCAATATCTAGCACCTGTCATAAAATATAGTCAAGGAGTAACAGTCTCATCGATAGAATCTTAAACACCTAAAAAGCACCTGAGCAATGTTTTAATGCAAGGCTCTCAAACTGGTTAAGGGGCAAAGAAACTGGAAGTCACTGTTCTTTATAGAATGCTATTATACACTAATATATCTAAACACACAATACAAACTAGGAAATCTATTGTGTGAGTAAAACAGATAAATGACATCTACTTGCACTCCTGTCAATTAAAAAAACATGCAATGGAACTAAGCATAATTGGCTGTTTTGAGCATTTCAGTAAATATAAACTTTCACTAATCGTTCACTTGCTGGCACCAGGTAATAGGAATCTGGAAATAAAAATGTCAGAATAAAACCTATAATTGAGAACATTTTATCTTTTTTCCCTGTTAACTAAAAAGCCCACTTTTTCAATTTTAGCAGCAGTGTAACTTGATAAACAGCAGTGTTCTGTGATAGCTTTTTGAGAACTACTGTTTTAGTCTAATTCCCTCACTTTATATAACAAAATCTGAAGTCTAGAATGGTTATATGCTTTTCCCAAAGCTACAGACTGTGGCAAAGATAGACTTACAGTCCAGATATTTCAGTCTCCATTCCCATGTTCCTTCCATAAGGTGTATCTCTACTGCTTTGAGCTCATTCACAAAACAATATGTCTACCTAAATTTAATTTAATGAAATGAGTCACAGAATCACAGGATACACAATTTAATTTATAAATGGTATTAAAAAAAAAAAAACAAACCCTCTCCCATTTCTGTCTCTCAGCCCCTCAGTTCTCCTCCTAGACAGGACCAATGCTATCAGTTCTGTGTCGGTTTGTTTCTTAAAGGGTCTCCACTTACCTTCGTTCGGCAGGTACGGGCAAGGACCAGACTTCTCCCTCAGATGCTGGAAGCTCGTGTTGTGCAGCTTTTAATGGAGTGCTGTCTAGTTTAAAGCTCTCTAATGTTTTCATGATATCCTTAACGTGTTTCGCTTCCACGTTTATTTCCTGCCAAACCTGATTTCAAAGAAGAATATGGTTCTTTAAATTTCTATAACTAATAAATCACTGCCAAATTAAGTTGGGCCATTTATTAAGAATGCTAGAAGCCTCTATTTTGACATCAGATATCCAGGAAACCATACCAAAATATTTTGTTGAAATTTTAATAACAGATCATAAATTCTTTATTGTTAAGTACAAAATTAATTCTGATAAAATGAATTATGTGTTCTGGCTAATTAGGTCATCGTTACTTATAGTTCTTATTCAACGTGCATAACAAGTTTAAAAGTTACCTGTATCTTTAAAGTTTGGTAAAAAATATTACTTTTGCAAGTTGTGCTTTGATGGTTCTTATGTTACTTAATTGACTTTAAAAATGCTCATCAGAATTGACTAATTTCACAATTCACTAATGGAATGCATCCCACAGTTGGAAAAATAAAGCTTCAGAAGATAAATGGCTCAATTCACATACCACCTATATATTTTTTTTAAAAAGCTGCCTTGACTCAACTTCAAAGTGATATATGTTTCATATATATATATATATGAAAGAAATGAAGCTAACAATGTTTGGTTTTAAAACTAAATGATTTAAATATCCTTTTTTTTTCTCTACTTTTTTTTAAAAAACACATTTAATCTTGGCATTTCCCTGGTGGTCCAGTGGTTAAGACTTTACTTTCTAAAGCAGGGGGTGCAGGGGTGCAGGTTCAGCCTCTGGTTGGGGAGCTAAGATCCAACATGCTTTGGGGCCAAAAGTCAAAACATAAAACGGAAGCAATGTTGTAACAAATTCAATAAAGATTTTTAAAAATACAGTCAATCTTTTATTTTTATTTATTTTTGGCCACAGCACGTACCCTGCAGATTCCCACAACAGGGATTGAACTTGTGTCCCCTTCAGTGGAAATGTGGAATATTAACTACTGGACAGCTAGGGAATTTCCAATTTAAATATTCTTATAAAAAAGTTTAGACTTCTTAAGTAAAAGTTGCTGGCCTAAGAACAAAAGATCTTAAAGGTCTTCCAGTGGCAAATTTAAGACACTTTATGAAATATTTTCCCCTTCTAATGTAAAATATGAAGAGGCAGATTTAAGGAAAGAGGTTAAGTTCACAGAGGTAGACCATTTCTCTGATAAAGAAATTAAGGACAAATATGGAATATTATTGAAAAAGCAGTTTAGTAAAACTCGAGGGTAATAGTCTATCTAGAAGATCAGCTCAAAAAGACTATTAATTTCTACAACATTTCTCTCCTGGGACATTGTTGAACCTTATTATAAGTGGCACATCCAACTGGACGTGTAAGTTCTAGTTTCTACCTATAAATTTCTTCCCTCATGGCTCAGTGGTAAGGAATCGGCCTGCAGTGTAGGAGCCGCAGAAGACCTGGGTTCCATCCCTAGGTCGGGAAGATCCCCTGGAGGAGGGCATGGCAATCCGCTCCAGTATTCCTGCCTGGAGAATTCTGTGGACAGAGAAGCCTGGTGGGCTACAGTCCGTGAGGTCGCAAAGAGTCGGACACGACTAAAGCATTTAGCAAGCACATAAATTTCTACTGCTCCTCAGTGGCTAAGATTCCTCACATGGGATTCAAGTGTGGTCTGACTTATGACGTCCTATAGGGAATACAGTACACGTGAGATTCAGGTGTCATCAGCTTAATAAAGTCAATTCTAATTTTACCAGGTCAAAATGTGATCTAGAAAAAAATTTCAAAACCATTCCTATTAGATTCCAAAAATTAGAATAACTGAGTAGAACTCATCATACTGATGATGGTGAATATGCCACATCATTTTAAGTAACTTTATATACAAATCCATATAGTAAATTATACAGTCTTGATGCATAGCTGCAAAAGCACTATCTAGTTAAATCTGAGTGTTTTAAACCACTGAAACAAACAACAGCCATGAATCTTACCTGTTGCCATTTCTGCTGGAGGTATGTATCTTTGACTGAGTACAGATACTTGTTCATTTGGTCAAGAACTCCCTGGTAATAGACCATTGCAGAGTCGTAATTTCCCAGCAATGCATATTCACGGGCCAACTTTACATTCTCACTAATCATAAGAAGACTCATGCTCAATTACAAGCTAAAAAAGAAAAATTTCATATTAAGTCTTTTCAAAATAAGTACAAAGAGTTTTTTTTAAAAAGCATCCCTGAAGAAGCTCGCTTTTACACACACTGCATTTTCCATCTCCGTACATTTGCTTATGATAATTTCCACTCCTTCAGAGAAATATCTTAGTCCCCACAGTCAAACCCTACCTATGTGTCAAAGTCCCACTCAGATAAGTAGCAATTATCCCAGTATGTCTACCTTCCAAACTTGCAGTTCAGAAAAAGCCCTCCCCCTTCTAAAGACCCCTGGTACTTGACTGGGGGCCTTCATCTCAAGGCACTTGTCTACCTGGAATCTCTGAGAGCAGGAAAAGATCTGAGTTAGTAACTTCAGTGCATGAAATACAAGTCTTATGGAATATCTGCAGAACAAATGTAGAATGTTAGATGCTTTTCTTGGAAGGCAGTGTGAAATAGAGAAAACACACGTTTTGATGTTAGAAGAATCTTGGTAGAATTCTAATTTTGCCACCTTTGTCAAGTCCTTTATCTTTTCTGAGCCTTAGCTTTTAAATCTGTAAATTGGGTAGTTACTACTTCTTTTTTGTTTTTAACCACATCACACAACTTGTGGGAGGGATCTTAGTTCCTCCAACAGGGACTGAACTCCTAGGCTCTCAGCAGTGAAAATGCAGAGTCCACTCTGCATAACCACTGGACCGCCAGGGACTGCCCAAGTAACCATACTTCCAAGAGTTGCACTATAAGGAATAAATGACTATTTAAAATAGTCAGCACACTACTTGGCAAAGAGTAGGTCTTCAATAAATGCTAACTGCACCTTCCCTGAAACTTTCCATATGCAAAACCAAGCGTAGTCTTTGTACTTAGTAGCATGTGGATATATGGATATGGGGTTTTCATAGGTGGGTTTTTACCTACCCTCCAGACAGCAGATAATTTCAATGACATAAAAATTGGTCCAGAAAATAAGGGAAAACTGATCAACTTTTTATAAGGTAGGAAGTGAAAGTGTTAGTCGCTCAGTCGTGACCGCCTCTTTGCGACCTCATGGACTGTAGCCTGCCAGGCTCCTCTGTTCATGGAATTCTCCAGGCAAGAATACTGGAGTGGGTTGCCTTTACCTTCTCCAGGGGATCCTCTTGACCTAGGGATCGAACCCACATCTCCTGTGTCTCCTGCACTGCGGGTGGATTCTTTACCTGCTGAGCCTCCAGGGAGCCACCATCTCAATTTTCAGAACTCATTAAGAACAACACAAAGCCTACTTCATTGAGGACCACGATGTGGTAATCTTAAATAAAAGATTAGCTAATTAACAATGTATCAGCAAGGAGACGCATGCACGTGCGTGTGCGCGCACACACACACACACACTCCACGGTCAAGAAGGTTTATCTCAGGAATGTAAGGATAACCTAAGATCAGAAAATCCACCTTATAATTCCTCACACTAACAGACAAGAGAACTTCATACAAAAACGAGTAGCACATGAATGACAATTTATGATGGGGAAACCCAAATGGTTAACAAGTACAGATACTAGTAACAGAAGAATGCAAATAAAGTGTGAGACCTCTTTTACATCAACTAGATTAAAAAAAAAATTATTACTGGCAAGAATTTTGGGAAAAAACATCCCCTCACATAAATCTGTGGGCATAAACTCCTACTTTGGAGAGCGATCTGGTAGTACTTAGAGAAATTATGTACACAGTTATCCTATGATGCTGCCACCCTACTTTTCTATAAATACTCCAGACAAAGTTTCACACAGATCCACAAAAGAACTTGTTTTCAGATGTTAATGACAAAACTGTTAGGTTGCCCCCAACTACTGGATATCTCTATCTATTTCCTGCTAGGGAAAAAATAAGGAAGTATGGTGCTTGCACTAACAAATACTATGTAGCAGATGGAAGCAATGAAGAAGACGTACAAATAGCAACATGGACACATTGTCAAAATACAGGGTTAAGGGGATTTCCTGGCAGTCCAGTGGTTAGGACTTGGCACTTACTGGCAAGGGTCTAGGGATTCAGTCCCTCCTTAGGGAGCTAGGATCCCACAAGCTGCTCTCAATGACCTCTGCCTCCTGGTGTCCATTCTCCCCCTGAATGTGAGCTTGTAACAAACAATGCACGAAAATAACGGAACGTCACTTCCGAGATTACACTGTGACTTCCGCCTTGCTCACCATCTTCTGCTCTCTGGTGGGACCACTCCAAAGGAAGCCCAGCTACCATGCTGCGAGTTGGCCATGCACAGGCTCAAGTGGCAAAGATCTGACGGAAGCCCAAGGGCAACAGTGAGGAACTGAGGGCCTCAGTCCAATGGTCCAGAGACACTGAATCCTGCCAACGATGCCGTGAGGGAGCGGGGAAGTGGATCTCCCCTCAGCCGACCCTTGAGATAACTGCAGCCTTGACTGGTACCTTGACTACAGCCCGTGAAAGACTCTGAATCAGAAGCGCCCAGCTAAGCTATGCCCAGAGCCTAACCGAAGAAACTGTGAGATAATAAATGCTTGCCGTTTTAAGCCATTTAGTTTTCGGTTAATTTGTTTTGAAGCAGTACAGCTATGAACTGGGTCTATAAGTAATTCAAGACTGATCATCTGAGGTCCAAAAGAAAAGGGGGAAAAAAAAAATCCCATGGCTTTCTGGAGTCATGACCATGGATAATATTCCACCTGAATGAAAGCTCTGGGTCAGGGACATGGCTCTCTGTTATTTTATGGATATATCCCCAGCACCATGCAGCCTCTCACTCAGCAAATCTTCGGATGAATGAGTGCTGCCAGGTTTTGTCTAACTACTAAGTTTTCTTACCTTTGTCCAGGTTCTTACCCACAGCCGCTCACATTCCCTGATCCTCAACTCATCCCTACTACAAACTGTGTGACTGCTCGGCTCTGAAGCTACATGTGCCCTAGAGTGACCCCAGTCTGGGGAACAACGTAACCACAGCTGGGGCCTGATAGAAGCTGTTGGAAGCCGTACTGCTTGCAGCAGAACATCCCTGATCTGGACAAGCAAGGACAGCGAACCTCGCATGTCTTTTCCTTCCTTTAACACACTTCTTTCAGCTCTTTGATCGCCCCCACCCCACCCCACCCCCCACTTAAAAAAAAATCTAAATTGCTGCCCTTTTGTTTTTCTGAGGGCCAGGGTTCACTGTCCCAAAACTCACAGACGTCACTCCGGGCCTTCTTTGAAGGTTCTGTGTTATGGATACTTCTTTCTACTCAGATAAAATTCCTAAGGAGTCAATGAATGGGCATTTCCTAACAAACAAATGTAAAGTCAACCCAAGGCCACATTAAAAATGACCTAAAAATTCTTGGTTATCAAAGAAAAGATGGATTTACTGAAAATGTATCAAAATACCACTCAAAATCTAAATGTCAGACAAAAAATAAATTTTCCAATTCTTTCACCATCTCTTAAGTCTAAGAGACTCTTCTCAAATGAATGTCAACATTGTAAGTTTACAAGAATCTTCAATTCCCAAGAATATATCCTTAGTTAGTGCCCGCATTCTCAGTCATGTCCGACCCCGCACTGGCAGGCAGATTCTTTACTGCTGAGCCCCTGGGAAGCCCTGGTGGCTCAATGGTAAAGAATCCTATCCATCCGTCAATGCAGGAGATGCAAGTTCAATCCCTGGGTCAGAAAGATCCCCTGGAGGAGGAAATGGCAACCCACGCCAGCATTCTTGCCTGGGAAATCCCATGGACAGAGGAGCCTGGCGGGCTACAGTTCATGGGGTCACAGAGAGTGGAATATGACTTAGCAAAGAAACAACAACAATATATCCTTACCATTGCCAAAATTACACTTCAGGAAGACAGAATTTGGGTCTACCTGACAAAGTGTTTGGCAATACTTGAAGAAATGAATATATATGAAGAAAAGCCCTTAGACCAAATTTTAACCACCATTAACTGAAAACACTACCTATTGATTCAATTAATACCAAATGAGATTGTAAAATTATAAAAATGAGACTGTCCAAAAACACACTGCTGGTTTTTAAAGAGAGATTATTAAAAAGAAAAATAACCATAAGTATAGGTTATGCATGCCTTATCTGGATAAAAAATATAAGTTTTTCCTTTATGTGATCCTTCCTGTCAGAACCACCCTTTTGCTTAAATGTCCTGAGTATTTATTTTAGTTTATGATGAAATTCATTCATTTAACCTAAGTAAGATGCAACATGAAATTTTAATTCAAGTAACAGAGCCTCCTGATGTGGGTGAAAGAGGAGAGTTAAAAAGCTGGCTTTAACTCAACATTCAGAAAACTAAGATCACGGCATCTGGTCCCATTCACTTCATGGCAAATAGATGGGAAAAGTAGAAACAGTGACAGATTTTATTTTCTTGGGCTCCAATATCACTACAGACTGTGACTGAAGCCATGAAATTAAAAGACACTTGCTCCTTGGAAGAAAAGCCATGACAAACCTAGACAGCATATTAAAAAGCAGTCATTAGCTTGCCGTGTAGTCTGTGTAGTCAAAGCTATGATTTTTCCAGTCTTCCTGTATGGATGTGAGAGTTATATCATAAAGAAGGCTAAGTCCTGAAGAATTGAGGCTTTTGAACTGCGGTGCTGGAGAAGACTCTTGACAGGCCCTAGGACAGCACGGAGATCAAATCAGCCCATCCTAAAGCAGATCAACCCTGAGTATTCATTGGAAGGACTGAAGCTGAAGCTGAAACTCCAATACTTTGGCCACCTGATGCCAAGAACTGACTCACTGGAAAAGATCCTGATACTGGGGAAGAGTGAAGGTGGGAGACGGGGACGACAGAGGATGAGATGGCTGGATGGCATCACCGATGCAAAGGACATGAGTTTGGGTAAGATCCCAGAACTGGTGATGGACAGGAAAGCCTGGCATGCTGCAGTTCATGAGACCGCAAAGAGTCAGACACGGCTGAGCAACTGAACTGAACTGAACTGAGGAGAAGGGGACGACAGAGGATTAGACGATTGGATGGCATCATCAACTTAAAAGATACGAGTCTGAGCAAACTCCGGGAGATAGTGAAGGACAGAGAAGCCTGAAGTGCTGTAGTCCATGGGGTCACAAAGAGTCAGATACAACTTAGCAACTGAACAACAGAGTCAAATTATTTTAAACACTAAAAACTCAGTATTACAACAAAATTTCTAGCAAACTTGATGCGATGCTGTGTAGTATTTTTGCTGCTGCTGCTGCTAAGCTGCTTCAGTCAAGCCCGACTCTGTGCGACCCCATAGACGGCAGCCCACCAGGCTCCTCTGTCCACAGGATTCTCCAGGCAAGAATACTGGAGTGGGTTATCATTTCCTTCTCCATAGTATCTCTATAAAGAGACAAAGTATCTTTACTCCTCCAGGATTAGGGAAAGAAGCATTCAAAGAGACTGAAAAAGGTTACAGACCCAAATATCTGAGTTCTAAGATTTCTGTTCTCTGCCCAGAACAAATAGCAGGCCTTCCCAATTCCACACCTAAACAGGATACCATGCCCACTTAATTTTTAAAGGAATCTCAGACAGGGTTCCACTCTCACTACAGTTTTTACTGTAATGTGCAAAGGTCATTCATTCAAGAAATATTACGGAACACACACAGAGGTGCAAGGAAAATAAGACAGACTTTGAAATCCTTGAAGTTTAGTGGGATATCATTTTATTTATCCTCAGTGTTTTTTTTCTTTGCTAAGTAGGAGGAAACAAGCACAGAACATTATTAAGCACACGCTAAAAAATCAGTATCGATGTTAAAAATATTTACCTGCAAAACTAATATCCTAAATTAAAAACAAATGAGGCTCAATTACGCATTTTCCTGCGGGCATTTCAGTTAGCTGAGGGTGTGTAACTTCAGCAATGACAATACACTGTGAAGCAATTTTCAGAATGTTCATCTCTGGAATATGAAAGCAACCATAATGCTAATTTATAATTAGTCACTGATGATTACAAATACGTACAATAAATAGTGACCAGTGACCAATTATAGCATGGCATACATTCATACCTTTATAATCATCATATGATAAATACTCAAGAAGCAAAAAAATGTTATCACTACCAAAAAAGCACCAAGAGATACCCGGTCAAGAAAACAAAAACATATATATGTATTTGGTAAACTTTCAGTTTACCTCGAACAAAACAAATCAGTGAATATAACAATGAAAATGTAACTTAAAAGGCATATTCAAGCCATACCAATAAACACCACAGGCAGAACCTATTTAGCATGTTATCAATATTGACCATACTGATTTGACACACTATCTTTTAAACCAGTCAAGCACTAAGAAGCAAACAAGCCCAGACCATTGTTGTAAACCAAAATTCAATATTATTGTTAACACAGTAAATTCTACAAGATTCTCTAATCCTTAGTATTTGTCAGAACCGTGATACCAGTTCCAAAATAAGATGCAGCATCCATTGCAGACTATGGGCCTAGCACTGAATCTTTAAAATGTAAAAGCTACTTGAGTAACTAATGCCATAAAGGACCTTTATGTAGCTTTTCATAGTCTAAGAATGTTGGAAAGTTGACTGGCATTGAAAGAAAAATAAGTAAAAGGAAAACATGAATAAAAAAGCACGTTGATTGGCACTACCTCTTTATTTTTTTTTTTAAGGCATGAAACAAGTCACAAGTTAATACTTGTATTAATAATGCAAGACAAAGAGTTTTGCCACTGTTTCTTTATGTGTGAACTCACTGATTACAAAAACCATTGCCTTTGGAAAAGAAAACAGGACTGCACACTGAGATATTTTGGCCTGTATGAACATCACAAGAATCTTTCTTGATACCTTGGTGTTCTAGCATTGTGACTATGTGGCAAAGATATATCGCACACATTCTAAAACATTAAGAATGTCCTCAGCAGTACCTAAGGGTCTGATTTCAAAGAGGAAAACACACATGAGTGCTTTCAAAAGAGAGAGGTACAGCAGTGTGTTGTCAGAAGTTGGTAACTGATATAAAAATGGCACTTGGCACTTAAAAGAGAAAATTATTTTTGAGTAAACGAGGGCTTGAGTCTATCCCCCACAAGGCATTAAGGATCCACGTCCATCTCTAACTTTTATCACCACATGATATACAATATGAAAGAAAGTTTCGAGGGATACTTTTTCTAAAAGGTAACAACTTGAAACAAACAAAAAGAGTCGTTAGCCTCCTGTAGGATGCCCAGCTCCAAAATAATAACATCCTCAACAATACCACAGCTACCTAACAAAATGTAATCCTCAAAGTCAAGGCTTTTGCTTTCCCCCCTCCCCCCAACCCAGGGGAGAGGGTTTCGGGCGGAGAACGTGTCAAAAAAGCGAAGAAATAAAAACAAGTTCGTCGACCGGAGACGTCTCTAACGACACAGGCCTAGAATGGGATTGGCAGGGGCCCCCAAAAGTCTCCGGCAAGACAGGCTTCCTCAGGTAGGAGGACCGCGACCCGAGCCACAGGTGTCAGCGACAACAGCGAGGACCTAGAACCTCGGCGCAGGCACCGGCAGGCTCACAAGCAGAATGCGCAGCGGGATCGCATCACAGGCTCCCGAGTCCCTCCGAGCCCCGATCACGGGGGTCCGGGATCCCCGCGACACTCACCTGTGGCGCAGAGGCTCTCGGGAAACCGCCCACTGCCGGGCGAAGGGGGAGGGCCGAGCGGGGCTCCGGGCACCGAGGAAGGAGGGCCCTGTCCTGTCCTGCCCCAACCACCCTGCTCTGTGCTCACGGACCCAGCACTGCCCGGTCCAACCGTCACGAGCCCCAGATGCTGTTTCAAGTAGCCCACAATTTGAAGGCAGACCCGCCAGGGTCACTTCCGGTGCCAAGGGTGGCCTCGGTGACTCCAGCGCACGCGGGGCGACGCCCCGGGAGCGAGGACGCCAGGCGGCGTGCGCGCGCCGGGCGCCAACTGGGCGGGGCCGACGGAGGCGGGCGGGGCCGACGGAGGCGGGCGGGGCCGACGGAGGCGGGCGGGGCCGACGGAGGCGGGCGGGGCCGACGGAGGCGGGCGGGGCCGACGGAGGCGGGCGGGGCCGACGGAGGCGGGCGGGGCCGACGGAGGCGGGCGGGGCCGACGGGCGCGCCTGCGCAGTCCGGGGGCAGCCGCCTTCCCTGCGGACAGGTCAGGCCGAGAGGTGGTAATGAGTAAAATAAGCACGACGGCTTCGAGTTCCTCGATGTTTTCCGAAGTGCTTTGCTCGCTTTTCCTCACACTTGATTTTCATCACGCTGCTCAGAGGTTAGGAGAATTATAGTTTCTATTTTACAGGTGACTGTCAAGGGTCATAGAGTTCGTTTATGACAGATCCGGTTTTAGAACCAAACACTCAGAATTTGGCTGCGGCGCTTCTAGCGATATAACATGAATACTGTAAAATAGAGAATGAGTGACCAAAGATATTCGGACACAATGCTGGTGAAATTTTATTTTCTTTTTTTGGTCAACGTTTTAATGCAACCAAACTACAAATACAGTTATGATGTTCCACGATCTTTAGAAATACACGTAATGGACAGTTAGTACTTGTGGACAGGCTTCCTCCAGTCTAAATCTCCAGCCTTTTCCTTCACCTGAGGTGAAATAGACGCACTTAAGACGCGATTTCCTCTAGAAGGGCTTGGTAATTAAAATTCTGATTTTTAAAGCATCCCTGCTTTAAAAATATTTAACATACTGATTTTAAATCCCCTAATTTACCAGACTTACATAAAGGCAATTCAAGGGAAATACATCCATTCAGTCCACAGATGTTTATTAATCGAGTACTTATGTGCCAGGTGGCATTGTAGGCATTGAGTATATACATGGTCAACAAAATAGGATGTTTCATGAAGCTTAAAGTCTTGTAAAATTCTCAACTAAGTAGAAAATAATAGTTTTGCTATGATGCATGTAAACTCTATTATAATGTTAAAGTAAAATTAGTATAAGAAAATAGAGTGTATCTTTTTGAAATGAAAAAATATTCAAGAAGGTACAGATTAATTACCTTAGTTAGACTGAATTAAACTTTAATTTTTCTTTTTTTTTTTTTTAACTTTAATTTTTCTAAGAGTGAAAAGATGTTGAATTATACAGGCAATTTCTAATTTAGTTTTAAAACTTCTCAGAGGGCACAAAATGAATACATATTACATGATTTCATTTATATGAAATTCTAAAACAGGCAAAACTAGCCTACATTAATAGAAAGAGGCTGAAAAAAAAAATAGAAAGAGGCTGGACTGGGGGCTGGGAGAAATGAGGGAAAAGATTATATTACCAGAAAGCATGAGGAAATGTTTTTGAGGTGATGGAAATGTTCTGTATCTCAATTAGTATAGTGGTTAAGTAGGTGTGTATGTTCATTAAAACTCATTGAACAGTACACATAAAATGGATACATTTTACTGTACATAATTTATCCCTCAATGAAGTTAATAAAAAAATCCAAATAGTGGCTTACACTACTGTTTCTTATTGGTTGTACTATTCTAGGGAGACTAGGGTATTCTGTTGTTGTCTTAGTCACTAAGGGTATTCTGTAGTAACCTCTACATTGAAGAGGTTTCAAACACTAGGAATTTTTTCTTCTTATTTCCTCTATATGTTCAAGTAGAGTGGAGGCAGGCACTTGGGAACGGTTGAAAAAAGAAAATGAGTGATTTGTCCAACTTCTGCCTGGGTATGAAAGGTACCACCTCTGCCCACATTTCATTGGCCAGAGCAGGTCATGTGGCCAAACCTGTCTTCAAAGTGATGGGACATTGAGAAACATATTTGCGTACCACTTTCATGAGTACTACACTAGTCATTTCTTCTTTTACAGTGTGGTTTCTACAACCACCACCCCTCTAAAATGATTATATCCAAACTGGGACTCAGAGAAACTGGAGATGAGTTTTTCCCTGGTGTATGGTGACATAGATTTGGTAGGATCATAAGATACATACAGGGAAGTTAACAAAAATTAGGTTAAAAAGTAGGTGCCAGTGAAGAGTTTAAATTTTATTCAGTAGGTATCAAGGAACCATTGAAAGTTCAGATGAAGGCATACTTTATAAAGGAATAGGAAGATTAATTTGATAACTGTGAGTAGAAAGGTTTGGAGGGGAGAGAGAATTATACAGAAGGGGACAACATGAAGACTACTTCTCAACATTATGTATTTGCTGTCTCTTTGCCCTCTTTTGGGCTTCCCTGATGGCTCAGCTGGTAAAGAATCCACCTCCAATATAGGAGATCCTGGTTCGATTCCTGGGTTGGGAAGATCCCCTGGAGAAGGGATAGGCTACTCACTCCAGTATTCTGGCCTGGAGAATTCCATGAACTGTATAGTTCATGGGGTCGCAAAGAGTTGGACACTACTGAGCAACTTTCACTTTCATTTTGCCCCAGTAGGTAAATGATATAAAGTTACATACTTCCTCCATTTGGCTAGGGCAATGTCTGGCTTATGGTAGGCATTACTTAGATACTTGCAGGATAAATACATTGTCATTAAAAAAAAAAAGAATTTGGAGACACTTTTTACATTTTATCAGAGAAATCTAAAGGGCTGTCAGGACTAGTTTCACTCATCTGGTCTATTGAATCTGGCTGTTCTCCTTCAAAAATTTGATCCATCTCTTCAGGTACATAATATGTATAAGACTAGAAAAGAGTAACCATGATTAAGAATCTCCAAAAAGAAGAAAAAAAAAAAAAAAGAGTTCCTTGATAGCCTACTGGTTAGGATTCTGGATTCAGTCCCTGGTCAGGAAACAGATCCCACATGCCACACAGTGCAGCCACACACACACAAAGAATCTGCTGAATTTTTATTACTAGATTATGTCACAGTATTTGAAGGAACAAACTGAGATAGATCCTCAGTGCTATCTGAGGATAGTGAGATATCACTCTCTCACTAGTGATAAGAATGTTCTTCCTAAATAATAGCTTCCATTCTTCCTAAGTAATATTCTTCCTAAATAATAGCTTCTTCCTTCCTAAATAATAGCTTCCATCACAGACTGGCTACCCCCAGATTGCTGAATGCCATAGGAAAAACAAATCACCTTGAAGGCTGATGCACAATTGCCTGTCTCCCCCACCTGACACACATTTTTCTGCATGTGCTCAGTTCTCTCTCTTACTCTTCACTTTAGTTATTTCAGATTTGCACCACTGTCCTCAAGCCAGCCACATACCCCTTTCTGACCTTTCAGCAAATCACTTTATCTCCACCTTCAGAGAAAAGTCCTGTCCGATTCTTTGTGACCCTATGGACTGCATGCAGCACACCAGTCTACTCTCTCCTTCACTATCTCCCAGAGTTTGCTCAAACTTATATCCACTGAGTCAGTGATGCTATTCTGCCATCTCATCCTCTGTCGTCCCCTTCTGCTGTTGCCCTCAATCTTTCCCAGAATCAGGGTCTTTTCTAGTGAGTCGGCTCTTTGCATCACGTGGCCAAAGTATTGGAGCTTCAACTTCAGCAACAGTCCTAATGAATATTCAGGATTGATTTCCCTTAGGATTGGCAGTTCAAGGGACTCTCAAGAGTCTTCTCCAGCACAGAATTCGAAAACATCAATTCTTCGGTGCTCAGCCTTCATGGTCCAGATTTCACATCTGTATATGACTACTGGAAAAACCACAGGTTTGACTATATGGATTTTTGTTGGCAAAGTGATGTCCACGTTTATTAGAGAAAATGGGAGCTATCAGATTGAAATTCCCTCAACTTGCTCACTGAGACAGAGACTACCATCTGTCCACCAAGTCCTCATTTTCCTAAGTAACAAAGTCTTCCTTGATTAAGTTGGGCTGCTTGGAATAAGGACTACATTTTCCAAGATTCTCATGCAGCTAGGTGTGGCCATGGATCTAACTTCTGGCCAGTGGAAGTGTCACGTAGAACTTTTAGGAAGGTACCTTACACGGAGAGGCCCTGAAAATCCCCCTTCCAGTCACACCATCCCCTCTTTTCAGAAGGTTAGAACATGGAAAAAACTGGATAGACTATGAGCAGTCAACTCTGACCATAAATGACCTTTAGGGTGTAAGCCATGTGAAGATAGCAGAACTGTACGGAGGAAGTATGGACTGGCGCTGTAGAGCTGCTTTTACCAGGTGTTGACTGCCAGCTCTAGTCAGTCTAAGCGATTGTTGTTTGGGATTTTGTGTGTGTGTGTGTGTGCACGCTTGGTTGTGTTCGAGTCTTTGTGACCCCATGGACTGTAGCCCGCCAGGCCCCTCTGTCCATGGAATTTAGAAGGCAAGAACACTGGAGTGGGTTGCCGTTTCCTACTCCAGGGGATCTTCCTGGGAATTGAACTGATACTGTGTGTCTACACAGTCCTTGTTTTGGGTTTCTTATGCCACATAACCTAATCCTAATACTCTGACCAACATACAAACGTCTCTATTTCGCACTTGCTCTTTCATTTGGCCTGTCTCATGGAAAGTATATCTTGCTTAGTCTAAGCTCAGTTCCTCCACTTGGACTTAAAGATCCTATTTGTTTAATTGCTTTTGACTGTGCTGGGTCTTTGTTGCTGTGCAGGCTCTTCTCAAGCTGCAGCAGGCGGGGGCTCCTCTCTAGTTGCAGTGTGCAGGCTTCTCGTTGTGGTGGCTTCTCTTATTGCAGAGCACGGGCTGTAGGGTATGTGGCCTTCAGCAGGTACAGCTCGAAGGCTCTAGACGACAGGCTCAGCAGTTGCGGTGCACGGGTTCAGTTGATCCCTGGCTTGTGGGATCTTCCTGGATCAGGAATTGAACCCATGTCTTCTGCATTGGCAGGTAGATTCTTTACCACTGAGTCGCCAGGGAATCCCCAAGATTTTATTTTTTATTTCCATTTTATGTATTTATATTCGGATAGGCAATGCATTCACATGGTTCAAATGCAAATGTATAAAAGATTATATAGTGGGAAGCCACTTGATGTGAAGAGCCGACTCATTGGAAAAGACCTTGATGCTGGGAAAGATTGAAGGCAAAAGAGGGTGGCAGAGGATGAGATGGTTAGATAGCATCACTGGCTCAATGGACATGAATCTGAGCAAACTCCGTGAGATAGTGAAAGACAGGGAAGCCTGGCACACTGCCTGGGGTCGCAAGGAGTCAGACATGACTTAGCGACTGAACAAGTGCCAGGCCGTTAACTTAGTTTGATTCTCTGTCGGGCAGCATCTCAGATTAGTTTAGTTGTGAGACAGGATGCCTTCCACCCAGAATCTGCCAGTTCTCTGTTCCACCTCAGTATCTTTAGGTAGATTTTTATTCTGCCCCCAAGTTTGTAGTTGTGTGATAGTCAAGCCATCAGGAGCTTACTTGGTCATACTAGCAGAATCTAGAACTATCTTTCAAGTATGTCATTTGGTTGACAGTTGGCTAATAAACTTGAAGGACCTGAATGAAGTTAAAGACTCAAGTTAGAAAGTTCTTACAATAATTCAGGCGAGTTGATGGGGGTCTCAACCAAATTAGTTTAGCCAAACAACGAGAGGTTAAGATGATGAATCAGAAAATGTACTAGTTAAGTAACTGAATTTCATGAGTCATTACATGGGAAATAGTCAAAGTATAAAATGACCTGCTTAAATTATTTTGGAAATCAGATTATATACTAACATGAAGTGTACATTATATTAGTTAGGCTATGAGTTCAGCAACAGGAAGGAGTGAGCGGCAGGCTAGCAATATTAATTTTAAGGGTATGAAGTAGAATTGCATATATCACTTCTGCTCATACCCCACTGGTCAAAACCTAGTCACGTGGCACAACTAATTACAAGGGAATGAGAAACACGTGCGTTAGTGACACAGTTGAAACATGAACAGGGGCTGGGGGGTGCTATGTTAGTAAAAGGAAAGCTGAGAATGGAAGTTGAAGAACAAGAGCAGCCTGCGTCCGCCCCTCTGGAAGCTAGGTACCCTCGAGAATCCCCCTTTCCTCAACAGAACAAATTTAACCCTTCTCCAACGAATGCAACTCAAAGTCCCACCCAGATTCTGAATCCACCAAGATTTCAGGATCTCTGGGTGACTTTACAGAAGGGAGAAGACTGGCTACTTGTGAGAACAATAACTGCCTGTGTTCCAAACATAAATTTGATATCCTCCCTTCAGCCTTCACACACATAAGCGGATACACTGTCTGTGTATTTGCATTTGGCATAACAAGGTATGGTCACAATTTAAGCATGCCAAACATGGATCCAAAATGTATTAAAATGACGAAGCTAATGAACTAGCTAGGAGGGTTCCACAATGGCCCCGGCCAGCTCCACGGTTCATGTGGTAGAAGGAGCTCCCAAGAAGGGCTGCCACAGTGTCGATGGCTGTAGCTGCCCCCCACCTCAATGGGAGACTCTCCAAGACCAGCAGTGTATGTCTCCCATTCAGTTGTCAGCAAGATGGTGTGGGAGTCAAGGGAAGTAAGCTTGGGCAAAGAGAAATTAAACTATGATGCAGGCCTGCTGAAACCACAGCCAGCCTGGCGGAGAGCTGTTGGATGATGATGGTAATGACATGTGAAGGCAAACACACTGTATACAAGAATTAACAGAATTAAAAGGGAAAATGGGTTGCATGGAATCCTTATCACCTCTCACCCACCAAAAAAATATGCTAGGTAACTAAAAGGACAAATAATTAATAGGAAATTTTAAAAAATAGTAGTAAAATGAATCATAAGCATAATGCAGTTTGCATCAGCTACACAACAGTCTCATATAGACCAAATATAATTTAAAGTGTGTGCAGACAAGAGGATAAAAGGAGACCTAAGAATGATGGTAATACTTGAAAAAGGTGGGGGAAAAAACCCTAAATATTTGTTCATCCATGTAAACTGGATTTAAGGTATAGCATCAACATATATATTTGGTAGGCAGTTCATGTGATAAAGTAAAAGACTGTAAATAAAAAGATATTAGCCAATAACTTCACATTTTAAAAATCATAAACTGGACTCAAATGATACTAGAAGCAGAGTTTAATAATTGAAAATTATTAATTTTTTAAACCTGTACTGACCTAAAGGAAGCCTTTAACATGAACTGTTTATTGTACTTATATTGGACAAAATGAAAACATTTTACTGGGTTACACTAACTCTATTCAGTTTGCCTTAATCTAAGTAGGAATTATCATTAGCTATATATATATATATATATATATTTTAATTCCAAAGTATCAGATTTTTGACCATAAATTTTCTGAAAATAAAAAGATTAAATATTTGAATTAAAAAAGTCAACTTACCCTAAAAGCTTTCCACACATAATTTAAAGATTTGAATTTTGCTTTTTTTTTTTTTTATTATGATCCCAGCAAATGTTACACTAGAGAAAATGATTGGGAAAATACAAATAGATTCATTAAAAACACAGGCTGATTATTCATTTCTACTACATTCATAAGTATGCAAAACAATTCAGTTATATTGCAAAGCTGTAATTCCTTTTCCTAACAAAGCATTACTTTATAAAACTGTAGTGTTGTACTGATTCAATTTTAATACAAAATACTTATATACATAATATAATATAAAAGTAAACTGTGGTATATAGTGCCTTCACAAGGGATCTATTAAGGCGCTTTACAAATATACCATTATATTGACCAAAATTACTTTTTGTTTTAGATTAAAACAAACAGGCTAAATGTTTTACTTTAAATACCAAAGGGATTTTTGTTTATTTTTGTTTATTAAAGAAAAATGTCTAAAGTACCTTAGGTAACAGCAGCAGCAATATCTAAAAATCCTCCCACTGTATTCTCTAATTTCAACATATTATTAAGTCAGAATAAATCATTTCCTCTCACAGTTTTGCACTTTGCAACAGCAGAAGGTTATAACTTTTTAAAAAAGTCAATTTCAAAGTGACTTCTTAGTCATACATTCTATAGTTTCTATTACAAATAAGGTAGAAAAGATATAGCAACAGGGCCTGCCTTCAGACATCACTGGACAATACATAACTGTATCTACAATTACATAATTACAGAACACATTTCATAAATACCATTGATATGCATAAAAGGGGAAAGTATAAGAAAGACAGCAAGTTTTTTTTTTTTAATGAGTGGCAAAATTATTTTAAAAAGAAAACATGATTGATCAGTGTTTTCACTCTATTTCAACTGAGAGCATACAGATTTTTGACATTGTTCTCATCTTTTTGGCAGGAAGCACCAGATTCCTACTGGAAGACTGGATATAGTTTGGGAATAAGTCAGCTCAATGTAGTTTTAATAGTTTGGGAATATGACAGTATATCCAAACTGTTAAAAAAATGCAGATACTAAAGGCTTGTACACTGCTTCATTTAAATACAAAAAGTTTATACTGTCAGAGAAAATTTAAAAGGATACAATATTTGTAGTGTCTGATACATCTGAGGAATAAGGGCAACACAGATTTTGTGGGGAGAGGGAGAAGACAGCACCTTAGTTTTTCTACAATGTAACTGTAACAAAGTTGGTTCTGTACTGTATTGCACCATAGTCCAGAAATAAAAACTAAATGGAAATTTCAATAAATCTGAGAAAGCCTGAAGAGCAAGGGGGTAACAACAAAAGTTCTTGAACTAATTTGTTTTGCATAGAATTTTATAGGACTAATCAAATGCTCCATGAAGTGAAGACTGCCATCTTACACAGTGCATTTTCTCACAATTCTGAGTAGAGGTCCTTCAAAATATTTCTATATTAAGCCTGTAACAAGTCAAACATGTTTGTTAGTGCCCTTAAAAGGGTGTGTTTAAAGTGGAGCGCTGTTCCAGAAAGAGAGGCATTCATAAGGATATCTTATCACACGGTACAGACCTTTCTCATCATAAATTATCAGTGTTTATACAAGATGTGCTAATCTGAGCACTAATCAGTAAATTTAAAGCAAAGTTCTTAATTTAATATATCAGTGTTCTTACAGGACAGAGGTTCATAACCAAGAGTTTGTGACAGGTTTCAACACATCCAACTGCATGCGACATCTTAGGCAAGTTTACTGATGTGCATTTTCCTGGGAAGAGAGCCAATTTTCATCAGACTCTCGAAATGATCAATAACTGCCAAAGACCCACCATTACATAGTGGGTTATGCAGTGCTCTGAGAAGGCCACCTATGAAAACATTTTAAGTGTGAGCTAATTAATCTTTGCCCTCCCCAATTCAACTGGAACAGCTTTGCCTTTTTTTTTTGCCTTTAATTTTACTTATATATATGATTCCATTAGCTTTTATAAGTTTGAAAATCACTAAAATTATGCCTCTTATCCACAGATACTAAGTTTTGATAAAAAAAACTTCCCTACCAGTGGAGCTTAAGAAAAGCAAATAAAATATAAATTTTACTAATGTTAGAATAGAGCCCTTTTCCCCTTCCTAAAAGACAAGCTAAATGTATTTTGGTATGAAACAACAAGTTGTCCTTAAAACCTAAGTATTATATATAATAGTAATGCTGAAAAACATATTATTTAACTTTAAATAAGTTATGAGGTTTTGAATTTTCTACTATGACCACTATGTATTTTTTCCTAATTACTAATGGCCACCTTAATTAGGAGTTACATAATAATTTTTTTCACCAATTAATCTGACCATAGGTAAAATCCTGCCAAATAGCCAGACTTTCCTTTGCCAGTAACAGTCCATGTATGCAGCACTGTTTTGAAAGAGGAAATCTATAACATTATTGATGACATAATCCAAACTATCACTATATAGAAAAAGTACCCACAAGTAAGTTCTAATCAAAGTTTTATATGAAGTTGAAAATAATCTCTCTGCTTAACATGTGGAATTATTTCTTTTCTAATTTGAGTCAAAATGTGAAAGATCTTAGCTTTTAGTACTGAAACTTCTAATTTATGGCAGCTTTATTCCCTTTAAAAACTGAAAGCAGCATTAAAAATACCAGTATAGAAAGAAAAATGTAGTGATTTGCTTCTTTCAAAGCCATTAATTTTTGAGATATGTTAAAAAAATTAAATATTCTATAGAGGGGGAAAAAGATAAGCTGCACTATTTTTCATTTGGATGAGCATACTATATTTCATTTTTGTATTTCATATTTTGTATTCATATTCAACTTTGTATTTCTTATTTATCAAATGTGAATTATACAGATTATCATTAGCCTAGGAACACTCACCACCATGATGCCTTCATTTCTATAGCTTATTTTTTCCAAGAATAAAGTTACGGGGAAAGGGAGAAAAAAAAAAAAAAAAAAACACCAGCTCTGTAAATGTGGGGTATATTTCATATTTGGTTAAAGCAAGATAAAACTAAAACTGTCTTTCAAAAAATTTTCAAAAATTCTTGTTTTTTAAAATTATTTAGCATTATGTACAAATAGATAACAGGCTTCTCCTTTTAAACAAAGCACTATTTTTTATTTTAAGTACTTTAAGTACCAAGAACTGACTATAATATTCAGCTCATAATTTATTTTCTTTATAACAAATTTTTTCTAAATTACTGATTAAAAAGGCTGGAATAAATTAATATTTAAAAGGATTTCCCATAATTTAGGAACATAAAATATTGTACACAGAGCAAACATACATAGCTCTGTCACATTTGCATAATTTTACTCTCAGAGCTTCAAAAAACCCTACGTTTCAGGCCTTTCTGCAAATTCTCATTACAATTATTTCCTAGCGTGTCAGACATACACTAGATCACGATTTTTCATCTCTGAGCCTGTGTGCTGATCATCTTCGTCTGACTGCTGCTCTGAGCCTTGTGAATTAATATATTCATATTCAATAGGTTTTGGATAATTATAAGGGTAGCCATTGTCATCAAAAAACCTCCGAAAGGTAAATTCATAGAAAGCATGTTCAGGGTGCTTCCCATTTTTATACCATCCGTTGAGAGTGTCGTTTACATTTTCTTCCTCATTATCATCACTCCGTAACTTGTCAGGATCAACAGGATCAAAATTTGATGTATCTGTTGGGTGTGTGATTTTAGGAATGTATGAAGCAGATTGCTGTCTCAGGTCACTGGAAAAATCAATTGTTTTAAAAAATGGATGAGCTTTTATTTCATCAGCACCATTCTTGCCTAAGCGATCTTCTGGTCCTCGGCAGAGTTTAATAATAAGATCAGAGGCTTCAGGACTCAGTTTAGCTTGCGGTGGGATGTGAAGAGATGTTTGCCAGTTGATAACCTTTAAAGGAGATTTTTAAAAATTAGAAGGAAAGAGGTAAGAAAAATTTCCTCCAAGTTTTATGTGAAGAAGTCTTACTGGACTATTTGTGTTTGTGTGTTTTTAAATAAATTGCATGGTATTTCACGTTCCTTACCTTTATTTTTTTGGTTTGTTTTTTGGCCACGCCACACAGCTTATGGGATCTTAGGTCCCTGACCAGGGATCAAACCCATGCCTCCTGCATTGAGAGTGCACAGTCTTAACCACTGGACTGCCAGGGAAGTCCGTGAAGTTATCGTACTTGCAAACTCTTTTTTTCTCTCTGCTGTTGAGACTGCATAATTTCTATCGATTTTTCTTCAAGTTCACGGATTCTGTCCTCTTGCCAACACCATACCACGTGGATTAGTGTAACTTCCTCGTACGTCTTAAAATCAAGTAACTGATTCCTCAGACTCTGTTCTTTTAAAAACTTGCTTTTGTTATCAGTTTCTTTGTCCACCCAAATGAATTTTAGAATTGGCTCACCTATTCGACTGATTTTTTCATATTACTTCATACCCTACAACTGTGCTAAACTCACTTATTAGTTCTATGGAGGTTTTCACAGATTGCCTGAGACTTTCAATATAGAAAATTATGCCACCTGTGAATAAAGCAAGTTTTATTTTTTTCTAACCTTTATGCTTTTTCATTGCTGTATTACACTGGCTAAGACATGCAGAACTATGCTGAATAAGACTCAGACCAGACATCCTTGCCTTGTTCTTAATCAAGCATCCAATTTTTCACACACACAGCACCCACACAAACATATATGTATTTCTACCTATGCATTTACTTACATATATACATATGTATTAAAATGAAGGCAAAATAAAGATAATTTCAGACAAATCTGACTCAAACCTGAGAGAATGTATTACCAGTAAACCTTTAACAAAAGAAATTCTGAAGGAAGTTTTAAATATAATTTATTAAATGAAGTGACAGACAGAAGTTATAATTTGAGGAGAGTGTCACAGAAAAAACAGTATGTCAAGACACGCTCAAAGAATGATTAAAAATGACCAGAAGTGAAACAGAAAGGAGGGAAACTTATGAAACATGGGAGAGAAAGAAGGGCATTCCATACAGAGGGAATGGTATGAACAAAGAAACAGAGGAAAGACTCGGACTTTATAGACAAGGCCGCTAAAAGGTTTCTTAAATGGGATAATTTGTGATCAAAATTGCGAGCAGCTTTTCATTTAAGTGCTAGGGAGATACAGACATTTGTTAGTAGTTTGGGGCAAGAATGTACGTGAAAGGAAACAAAGCCAGTAGTCAGTAGAAAGAATAAATTGGAATACATCTTCAAAAGGTACTAAAAACTTGTATGAGGAAGAACCATGAATGTAGTGTATGAATGAGGAAGGATATGAGGGTGGTAAACAGTCACATGGTGGAAACCACACGTGGAATTTTACTGGGTTCCTATATCCTTACAAGCTCATTCTTTAATTATAAATTAAGATGCTCTAAATAAAGGACTGATAAAGGTGTATGGTAATGGGGCTTCATAACAATTATTTTGGGTACAGATTCTACACCTTACCTTCACTTGTGTTTCAAATGGTGTCTGTGCCAAGAAAGGAGGCTGTCCCACCAACATTTCAAAAAGAATGACACCAACACTCCACCAGTCACACAACTGTGTATAACCTAAAATCAGACACGAAATTTATGGTTATTCATAAGCACTTTTGAAAAAACTGCTCAGAATGAGTATAATCAAAATTAATATTAAATCACCAATTTATACTATAGAATTAATACTTTTATTGTAAACCTGAACCATTAGCCATATTCTCCTGTAAGTTTCTGCTGGTCTACAGGCACACTGAGATTCTTTATAAGACAAGTGTTCTACCTGTTCGTAACAAGACTTCAGGCGCAATATAATTAGGAGTCCCAACCAAAGAATGTGCGAGACACCGCTGGTGCTGGCGTGCAGCTCTCCGCTCCAGCGGTTTCAGTCTATCACCACATCGACAGTTAGAGGGGTCACCCCATTCATTACTGAAATCCATGCTATCTTGCCGTGGATGGTCACCTGTACAGTAAAATAAATACATAAATAAAAACAACAAGAGTAAACCTGTTTAATCTTTAGACATCGTAGTTTATAGTTAACAACACTTCCCCGTGTTGACAAGCTAAGACACAATGTATGCCAAATCACTGATGGTGTGCTTATTAATAACTAGACACTGTACTCTTGAAATACCAATAGGACAAGGTCTTACACTAAGAAAAATTAGCCTAAGATGCAGTAATTTACTCAACAATAAATGATGACAATAAAAGTTATTGAGTAGGCAGGACTGAGAATTTGTTATTCAGGCTGCTCTCCAATACTATTCTGGACAAAGTTTCAAACAAATTAGATTTGTGTTTCATTTATTCAGCAAATGACAACAATAACAATAAAGACAATATTCTTCTCTCAGGCAGGTTATCTGTAGGGGAAAAATATAACAAATACATATGTTTTTAAGATAATAGTGATGCGTCCCGTACAGAGAATCAACATGCACTGCTATGGCAAATGTGCTGAGGTGACATTTGTTTAAAAAAAAAAAAGAGGAACTCAACAATATGAAAACCACACAAGGCATTCTACACACAACAGTACTAGAGAGGACCAGTGTGGTTAGTAAAGGGAAGAATGGAACGAAATGGAGCAGGAGACAGCGCACATGGGTTTTACAAGCAAAAGAAACAGTTTGCCTTTTACTCCCAAGTACAGTGAAGATACTGGAATATATATATATATGTATTTATACATATGAATATACTTACATATATACGTAAGTATTAAATGAAGGCATTTCTTTTTAAACACGTATCAGACCTTTTCATTATCTTGAAGTGATGAAAAGGTCTGATACATGTTTTAAAAAGAAAACTTTTAACTGCTGTATAGAGAATAGATTATAGGGAGGACAAAGGTGAAAGAGAGACCAGGTAAGAGGCTGTTACAGTTAAGTTTGGACTATGATGATAATAGTGCAGATGGAGAAAAGTGAACACATTTAGAATCAAGGCTGGGTGGTGGTAGTACAATTTACCAAAAGGGAGGGGAACAAATAGGGAGGGGGAGAAATTAAGAATCGTTTATTAGCAGTGTTAAGTTTGAAAGGCCTATTAGGAATCCTTGTGAAAGGGGGAGGACATTTCTGAAGAGAGATTTGGAAGTAATTGATGCAGAGATAGTAATTAAAGCTATGAATGGATGAAATCACCTAGGGGAAAAAAGTCTGAAATTAACCTAACTGTAATAAACAACTGGGATGTTTGATTAAAATATAATTTCTACCCTCCAGTGGAGATTTTTCAATCAGAAGACTGGAATAGAGCCTAAGAATCATATTTTTAAGATAAGCCCCAGATAAGATTCAGGTAAATCTGGGGAGATATTAAATTACACTAACCTGAACATTAAAGTAGGTTCAGCTATCTTAAGTTCTATCCATTTAATGTAATCTGCTTGTGTTCACAAGAAACACTGGAGGCAATAATACTTACCTCAGAGGATTGCTGTGAACATTAAATTAGAATATATATAAAGCACCTAATCATGGTAAGTATTCAACAAATGTTAGATTGACTTACACTTCCATTAGTGCTTGGAGGGATCTTGGTGAGGCAGTGTGGTATAGCAGAAATAACATGGGCCCTGTAAGCAGACAAACCTGGGTTCAAAGCCTAGCCCTTACACTTATTTTCTGTCCGACCATGGGCAAATTTCTAACTTAGCCTCAGGTTCTTCACTCTGCCTCACAATGACATTGTGAGGATTAAAGAGAATCATGTACATAAAGTGTTTAAACAAGCTCTGTAACAGTCATACAATGGAATCCTAAAGAGCTGTGAAAATAAATGTTATATGCAGGAACACAGATGAACCTCACACAAATATAGGAAGCCAACATAAAGAATGATTACATTTAAATAAAGGTCCAAGAGTAGGCAAAATGAAGTAATATGTTGTTCAGGGACATGCATAAAAGTATACAGAAAAGGAAAGAACTGATTATGGAGTTTTGAAATAAAGGTTAACTCTATGGAGGAAGGAAAGTGCAGTGATTGTTTTGGGACTTCAAAAATACTAATAATCTAGTTCTTAAGCTGAGTGGTGTGTAGGGGGCTTCATTTAAAAATTATTTTCAAATTGTGTATGACAGAAAACCACAAAATTCTGTAAAGCAATTATCCTTCAATTAAAAAATTTTAAAAAATTATTTTCAAATGGTTATTTGTCTGACACATTTCACAGTAACAAAATGTAAGGAGATTAACTCAAAAATGTTAATGACATTTAGAAATAATTAATTCTAACACACACTTTCATTTTATAAATCTAAGTATCTAAAGGATTCACTCACATTTATCCAATGGAGTTAAGACCTGACTCAGGACTTCTGGCTCCCATCCAGGGATAATATCATCTTATATTTTATTACACTAATAAGTCATACGAACATGTACAAATTTTATGATTTTACTCACCACTCTGGTAGTACTTAGAGTCATGTGTCCATCTGAAGCCAGTGCAGAGGCCGAAGTCAGTCAATTTAATATGACCATCACGATCAATCAAAATGTTATCAGGTTTAATATCTCTATGAATAAAACCCATTTTATGAACACTTTCAACTGCACAGGTAAGTTCTGCTATGTAGAATCGTGCCAGATTTTCTGGAAAAATGCCCATTCTAATTAATAGGCTCATCATATCACCCCCAGGAATATAGTCCATTACAAAGTATAAATTGTCTTTGTCTTGGAATGAATAATAAAGACGAACTACCCATTCGTTGTCAGCTTCAGCCAGGATATCTCTCTCAGCTTTGACATGAGCAACTTGATTTCGAAGCAGAACATCTTTCTTTCGAAGAGTTTTTGTTGCATACAAAGCCTTGGTATCTACTTTTCTCGCTAGACAGACTTCACCAAATGCTCCTATTCCTAATGTCTTTATCTTCACAAACATAGACTTGTCCATTTTAGCCCTCTTAAGACGGATGTAATTAGACTCTTTTTGGCAAAGCATCTTTCTCATTTGATCTTGGGCATCTTGAGATAATCCAACCTAGGCAAATAAACTAAATATTAAATAAGGAATTATCTTCTATACTAAATATTAAGAAATTGCTTGGAAAAAGTTCAGGCATATATTTAAAGGTTAAATGCATAATAATTTTTAATAAAGCATGTTAGAAATCTAGAATATATTTCAGAGAAAATTAATTATCAAAAGTGCAGCATAAGGGATAGTTAACAGGATACCCAAGGTGAATACATATGCAGAGTCTGCTGTGGAGAGCAAAGAGAAGATGCTATCAACAGTCAGCTTTCTACTCCTCTCTAATGCACTAAAAAAGTTCCCAATGTGCAATCACCAAACACGTTAACATGCACCCTCATCTATCTCTCCCTGCACATTCATCCCAGACTACATCATCAGATTGCTTTCATTATATGCATCTACTTGTGGAATGCCCATGTCTCAAATATTCTCATTTTGGTCTTCATGAAAAGAAATTCTTCACTCCAGGTTCATTTATTCTAAAAAACTGATGTATTAAGAACAAAAGAATATCTTCTCTAATCTACCCACTCACTAATAAGTCAGTCTTTCATCTTTTTCAGGGCATTAGAGAAAGGGTAGGACTCACAGCCATCACTAACACAAAATGCACAGAGTATGTCCTACCTTATTTCAAAGGGACTACTTGTTTGATTATAAGGTATCTTTTAGATATTTTGGAACATTTCAAAGAAGAGTCAGTGTGACTTATGAAGATACCAAAAAAAACCCCAGATAAAAACAAAAACCAAAAACCAATGTCTAAGTAGACATGGAATACCTGGATTTAGAAGGAAAGAACAGTCTATTTATGACTAGTTAATAAAGGATTAATTTAAGAATCTAAATAGAAAAGGAATTTGTTTTGAAAAGTAGATAACTCTAGAAACGCAAGACTAATTAAAATACAGCAACCTCATGCTTCTGTTAGAATAAGCATTTGCATGCAAAATCTTTTAAGAAGGGTGGCATGCCAGACTTAGTAAACAACTGTTTCTCTTAAAATCTTACTTGCCTACACAGTAATGGAGGCTACAGAAGTCAGCAAAGCTTCCAACACCATAAAAGTTTAAATCAGCTATTAGTGAAAGTGAAGAGGAAAAAGGAAAAATAAACTAAGAAAATACATACAGACAGACTTTAGTAAGAAATCCTAAGAGCTAAATACAGATAAGCCATATAGGTTATTATGGTATTTCTCACAATAAAATTCAGTTTATAGCAAGAGTAACTATACCATGAAGTCAGATCCAGAAAAATCATTTTAAAAGAACAGCTCTCTCAAATGTCATGAGAAACTTTAACACAAATGAGCCTCTTGGATTTGGGGCAGTAGATCTAAGACTGGGAGTCAAACCTCTGACTTTAAACATGTGATAAAAGTAACAACAGTACCACCGTAGTATCTAATGAAGAGAGTTACATGGAATCACAACAGATATTAATCTAAAGTGTCTAATTATTCTGATCTCCTTTTTAGTAGATTTTAATAATTTCAGGACATTTTTCTAGTACATTAAAAAAATAAAATTAGAAGGGGAAATAACTGAAAGGAGATGTCTCTGATACTTTTAATAAGACCAGCCTGATGAATAAACCCCTAAGCCCCAAAACAACTATAAGTAAAAATAAATGTTTCATAACTTTATCAAGATATAGGGCTCAGATATTTCTGGTTTATTTTAAAATGTAAGATAATATATAAACTCTAGAAAATAACTCTTGCTTCAGTTTCCATTAAAGGGATTATGTATACCTAAACTGCATACTGCAAATTATACTTTACTTAATTTATTACAATTTTATTATAGAAAATTCTGAGTAAATCCTGAAATGCTAAAATAAAATGGTATAATCTAAAGTACTGTTTACTGACTTTTAAATGATAATACATTTAGCATAAAAAGAAAAATACTAGAACACAGTATTTTAAAATAAACACCAAGCAAATGCATCATCAAGTATAAAAACAGAAAATTTTAAAGGTTTTATACTCAGCCATGAAAGGAATGAAACAATGCCATTTGCAGCAACATGGATGGACCTAGAGACTGTCATACAGAGTGAAGTCAGTTAGAAAAAGAAAGACAAATATAATGTTGCTTATATGTGGAATCAAAAAAAAATGCTACAAATGGACTTATTTACAAAACAGATCTAGAGTTATAGATGTAGAAAACAAACTTACGGTTACCAGCAGGGTAAGGAATAAGCTGGGAGACTGGAACTGACATAGACACACTACTAATATTACACAGAGAACCAAAAAGGGCCTACTGTAGGGCACATGGAACTCTACTCAATATTCCACAATGGCCTACATGGGGAAAGAATCTAAAAAAGAGTGGGAGTATGTATATGAATAACTGATTCACTCTGTTGTACAACTGAAACTAACACAACATTGTAAATCAACTTCATTCCAATAAAAATAAAAAATAATAATATAAAAAAGTTTTACCCGCATCATTTCGTTCTCTAATTGTTTTTTACGATGCAGACGTTGCTGATGAGATTTGAGCACATTTTCTACATGTTGCTCCATGAAGAATTTAAATGCCTGAGGAGAATAACTTTGAATACGAGATTCCCTTCGCTCTTCATCTTTCTTGTTTTTCCTAACGGTGATAGGTGAAGTGGTAATCTGTTTCTTTTCTTTATCTCCAGTATCAACATTGTCATAACTTTTTTCACTCTCATCTTCCTTAGGCAAGTTTGGCTGATCCTCTTTGCTAGACTTACTGACTGATTCATATGGAGGAACAGATGGGTTTTGGTGTAGCAGATGCTTGGGATAAGGTGGTGGCGGACCTTGATAGTTTGGAGCTTCAGCAACAGGTGGCATAACGGTCATATTTGAAGAGGTACTCTCAGGAAAAGGACTAGGTTGAACACTCTGAACGGGCTGTGGTATCCAAGAAGGGTGTGTAGGTGCTAAAGCAGTCTGCAGCTCTGGTTTCAATACACGTATACTTTTCACAGGCTGTTGAATGGGAGCTGGTGTAATAGCAGTGACTGTTGTAGCCGAAGGTTGAGAATTAGCAGAATGACTTGTTCTGTTTCCTAATGGGTTATTAAAAGAATTTGACCTCACTGGTATGTTAGGTTGCCAAGGAGGGATTTCATGTCCGCTGCTTGGGGATGACTGGGCAGGAGCAGATGATGACTGAGGCCAAGTTGTTTGCAGTCCAGGTACATTAATGTTATAAAGTTCCATGTTATGACTATTTCTGTTTGGCACCATCATAGCTTGAGGAATGTTCCCATTTGTGTATGACGACGGAGCAGCAGAACCCCCTGCTTGTAAAGCAGAGGGGCTTTGTCCATTAGTTGGGGTCAGAGGATATGGAGGGGGTGGCTGCCGATTGACAGCGCCAGCAGGGACAACATTCTGGTGCATCATAAAGTCAGTCTGACCGCTACCATTCTGAATTCCAGGTCTCCCGGGTGGAAAATTAAATTTGTTAGAACTCTGCATGATGATTGGCTGTCTGCCAACAGGAACAGCATTCATGCCTCTCTGTCCCTGATTAGGAGGATTCATCGGGGACGTGCTAAGAGGTGGTGGAGGATAGCCCTCCTGCCAGGCTCCAGGTGGAACGGGAGAGATTCGGGAGATGACGTAGTCCATGTTCCCAGAGTAGCGCTTTGTTTGAGAGTTTGGTTCCCATGATGGGGGAGGCGGCGTTGTACCTCTTGGAGGGGGAGTCTGGCCTCTTGGAGGTGGCGGGGGAGTGACACTCCTTACTTGAGGAGGCGGCGGGGGGTTCACTCTCTGTCCATTGCTAGGATGAGCTTGAGTAAACGCTGTGATACCAGATCCTGACAAAGGTCTTCCTACATCTGTCTGTGAGTTGGGACTTTCAGAACGGTACGCTACACTTTCTCCTAGTGGTGGACCATGTCTCTGAGGAACTAAGGATTCTTTAGAACCCTTCCAGCTTTGTTTGCGGTTAATTGATTGTTGCACACTCCCTATGGGAATAAAACAGAAAAAAACAACATGCTTTTTAACCTCCTACTTTTGAAAAATTTAGCTTGGAATTCTAAGGCTACTAAAAGATAATACTCTTTCAAGAATTACAAAAATAAAATTTCAGCTTGTGGTTTTATATTTTAAAATTTTATCCATTTTTGACTAGGTAATACTTTCTCAGAGCTTAAAATTCAGGCAGTACAAAAGGACACTGATCTCTGTCCCTTAGCCAACCAATGTCACTGAAGGTAACCAAGGTCATCAGTAAGATATTTCAGGAATACACAAGTAAACAGTACTAGAAAGGGGAAAGGAAACCCTCCTACACTGTTGGTGGGAATGTAAACTGGTATAGCCACTGTGGAGATTCATCAAAAAACTAAAACTAAGAGTTGCCACATGATCCAGCAATACCACTCCTGGGTATGTATTTAGACAAAACTGTAATCTGAAAAGATGCATGTACCCAAATGTTCACAGCAGCACTATTTACAATAGCAAAGACAATAAGGAAACCTAAGTGTCCACTAACAAGTGAATAAATAATGTAGTGTACAGAGGAGCTACCCCTGGCCAGAGGTCAGGGGCGGCGGCCAAGAGGAGCTACCCCACGCCCAAGGTCAGGGGAGGCAGCCAAGAGGAGCTACCCTGCACCCGAGGGAAGGGGCAGCAGCCGAGAGGGGCCACCCCGTGGCCGAGATGGCCTACCCCACACCCGAGGGAAGGGGCGGCGGCCGAGAGGAGCTCCCCCACGTCCGAGGTAAGGAGCAGCGGCTGCGCTTTGCTGGAGCAGCCGTGAAGAAAGACCCCGCGTCCGAGGTAAGAGAAACCCAGGTAAGACGGTAGGCACTGAAAGAGGGGATCAGGGGGCAGACAGACTGAAGCTACAGTCACGGACAACTAGCCAATCTGATCACATGGACCACAGCCTTGTCTAACTCAATGAAACTATGCCATGCTGTATGGGGCCACCCAAGACGGACCAATCATGGTGGAAAGGTCTGACAGAATGTGGTCCAATGGAGAAGAGAATGGCAAAACACTTCAGTATTCTTGCCTTCAGAACCCCATGAACAGTATAAAAAGGCAAAAAGGACAATGAAAGAGGAACTTCCCGGGTCAGTAGGTGCCCAATATGCTACTGGAGATCAGTGGAGAAACAACTCCAGAAAGAATGAAGGGATGGAGCCAAAGCAAAAATAACACCCAGTTGTGAATGGGACTGGTGATAGAAGCAAGATTCAATGCTGTAAAGAGCAATATTGCATAGGAACCTGGAATGTTAGGTCTATGAATCAAGGCAAATTGGAAGTGGTCAAACAGGAGATGACAAGAGTGAACATCGACATTCTAGAAATCAGTGAACTAAGATGGACTGGAATGGGTGAATTTAACTCAGATGATCATTATATCTACTACTGTGGGCAGGAATCCCTTAGAAGAAATGGAGTAGCCATCATAGTCAACAAGAGAGTCCGAAATGCAGTACTTGGATGCAATCTCAAAAACGACAGAATGATCTCTGTTCATTTCCAGGGCAAACCACTCAATAACACGGTAATTCAAGTCTATGCCCCAACCAGTAACACCAAAGAAGCTGAAGTTGAACAGTTCTATGAAGACCTACAAGACCTTCCAGAACTAACACCCCCAAAACATGTCCTTTTCATTATAGGGGACTGGAATGCTAAAGTAGGAAGTCAAGCTAGCCGGAAGAGCTCAGTTAGGAGAGCGTTAGACTGAAAAGTAGGAAGTCAAGAAACACCTGGAGTAACAGGCAAATTTGGCCTTGGAGTACAGAATGAAGCAGGGCAAAGGTTAATAGAGTTTTGCCAAGAGAACACACTGATCATAGCAAATACCCT
Source organism: Cervus elaphus (assembly GCF_910594005.1). Classification (NCBI taxonomy): domain Eukaryota; kingdom Metazoa; phylum Chordata; class Mammalia; order Artiodactyla; family Cervidae; genus Cervus; species Cervus elaphus. Next base: position 32,944,763 of record NC_057840.1, read on the forward strand.
CTTCCAACAACACAAGAGAAGACTCTACACATGGACATCACCAGATGGTCAACACCGAAATCAGATTGATTATATTCTTTGCAGCCAAAGATGGAGAAGCTCTATACAGTCAGCAAAAACAAGACCGGGAGCTGACTGTGGCTCAGATCATGAACTCCTTATTGCCAAATTCAGACTGAAATTGAAGAAAATGGAGAAAACCACTAGACCATTCAGGTATGACCTAAATCAAATCCCTTACGACTATACAGTGGAAGTGAGAAATAGATTTAAGGGACTAGATCTGATAGACAGAGTGCCTGATAAACTATGGATGGAGGTTCATGATATTGTACAGGAGACAGGAATCAAGACCATCCCCAAGAAAAAGAAATGGCAAAAAAGCAAAATGGCTGTCTGAGGAGACCTTACAAATAGCTGTGAAAAGAAGGGAGGTGAAAAGCAAAGGAGAAAAGGAAAGATATACCCATTTGAATGCAGAGTTCCAAAGAATAGCAAGGAGAGATAAGAAAGCCTTCCTCAGTGATCAATGCAAAGAAATAGAGGAAAACAACAGAACGGGAAAGACTAGAGATCTCTTCAAGAAAATTAGAGATACCAAGGGAACATTTCAGGTAAAGATGGGCTCAATAAAGGACAGAAATGGTGGGGACCTAACAGAAGTAGAAGATATTAAGAAGAGGTGGCAAGAATACACAGAAGAACTGTACAAAAAAGATCTTCATGATCCAGATAATCACGATGGTGTGATCACTCACCTAGAGCCAGATATACTGGAATGTGAAGTCAAGTGGGCCTTAGAAAGCATCACTATGAACAAAGCTAGTGGAGGTGATGGAATTCCAGTTGAGCTATTTCAAATCTTGAAAGATGACACTAAGAATTGTTGCACTCAATATGCCAGCAAATAACGAAAACTCAGCAGTGGCCACAGGACTGGAGAAGGTCAGTTTTCATTCCAATCCTGAAGAAAGGCAATGCCAAAGAATGCTCAAACTACCGCACAACTGCACTCATCTCACACGCTAGTAAAGTAATGCTTAAAATTCTCCAAGCCAGAGGAACCAGAGATTAAATTGCCAACATCTGCTGCATCATCGAAAAAGCAAGAGAGTTCCAGAAAAACATCTATTTCTGCTTTATTGACTATGCCAAAGCCTTTGACTGTATGGATCACAATAAACTGTGGAAAATTCTGAAAGAGATGGGCATACCAGACTACCTGACCTTCCTCTTGAGAAACTTGTATGCAGGTCAGGAAGCAGCAGTTAGAACAGGACGTGGAACAACAGACTGGTTCCATATAGGAAAAGGTGTATGTCAAGGCTGTATATTGTCACTCTGCTTATTTAACTTATATGCAGAGTACATCATGAGAAACACTGGGCTGGAGGAAGCACAAGCTGGAATCAAGATTGCCAGGAGAAATATCAATAACCTCAGATATGCCGATGACACCATCCCTATGGCAGAGTGAAGAGGAACTAAAAAGCCTCTTGATGAAAGTGAAAGAGGAGAGTGAAAAAGTTGGCTTAAAACTTAACATTCAGAAAAGTAAGATCATGGCATCTGGTCCCATCACTTCACGGCAGATAGATGGGGAAACAGTGGAAACAGTTGCTGACTTGATTTTTCTGGGCTCCAAAATCACTGCAGATGGTGATTGCAGCCATGAAATTACAAGACGCTTACTCCTTGGAAGAAAAGCTATGACCAACCTAGATAGCATATTAAAAAGCAGAGACATTACTTTGCCAACAAAGGTCCATCTAGTCAAGGCTATGGTTTTTCCAGTCATGTATGGATGTGAGAGTTGGACTATAAAGAAAGCTGAGCGCCAAAGAATTGATGCTTTTTGTGGTGTTGGAGAAGACTCTTGAAGAGTCCCTTGGACTGCAAGGAGATCCTACCAGCCCATCCTAAAGGAGATCAGTCCTGGGTGTTCATTGGAAGGACTGATGTTGAAGCTGAAACTCCAATATTTTGGCCACCTGATGTGAAGAGCTGACTCATTTGGAAAGACCCTGATGCTGGGAAAGATTGAGGGCAGGAGGAGAAGGGGATGACAGAGGATGAGATGGTTGGATGGCATCATTGACTCGATGGACATGGGTTTGGGTGGACTCCGGGAGTTGGTGATGGACAGGGAGGCCTGGTGTGCTGCGGTTCATGGGGTCGCAAAGAGTCGGACATGATTGAGTAACTGAACTGAACTGAACACACACACCCCCCGCCACAGGAATATTAGTCATAAAAAAAGAATGAATAATGCTATTTGTAGCTACAAGGATGCAACCAGAGATTATCATACAGCAAAGTAAGTCAGAAAGAGAAAGACAAATACCTTATATCACTTATATGTGGAATTTAAAATATGACACAAATGAACTTATCTGAGAAACAGACTCACAGATATAAATATAGAGAACAGATTTCTGGTTGTCAAGGGGGTGAGCGTAGAGGTGGGGGAGGTTGGATTGGAAGTTTGGGGCTAGCAGATGTAAACTGTTATATTTAGAGTGTATAAACAACAAGGTCCTATTGTATAGCATAGGGAACTATAGTCAATATCCATTATGGTAATAAACCATAATGGAAAAAATATGAAAATGAATATATATATATAAAACTGACTCACTTTGCTGTACATCAGAAACAATGTAAATCAACTATACTTCAATTAAAAAAACAATATACCTCCTATATATATTATTGTGCCTGGGTCTTTTCATTTTAAAAAACCGAAGATTCTGTATTAGTACATAAAGCAGTTAGTACATGTATTAGTACATAAAGCAGTTTTTTACTTAAGAAAAAAAAGTTATTACAGTTTTTCACTATATGGTTGTACCCAGATTTATTTAATTAGTTTCCCTGATGGCTATTAAAGTGGTTTCGAATCTTTTGGTTTACCCCTCCCTTCTGAAAGCAATGAAGATTTTTGTACAGATATCATTTCATAGATAAGTTAGGTGGGTAAATTATTGGAAATGGCATTACTGAGCCAAAGGATGTGTCCATTTGTAGTTTTGATAAATATAACACTAATTTTAAATATATTTCACTATGGTTTTTAAAACAAAAAAAGTAAGGGATAACTAGCTGAACACTAAATAAGGTAGAGATTTTACAAAGTCTCTATTTAATGCAATTTCCAAATAAACAGGCAAGAAAACAGATGCTACCAAGGGAAAAAAAAAGGATGTGTTCAAAATAGTTTTGTCACTTAGAAAAGTGCAGATATAATGTATTTTAAATATATGTAAAATACATTTGTATAAAATACAATATACATAAATAATATATTCCAGAAGGATTAAACATTTAAATGTTAGAGATGATACCATACAAGTATACTAGGAAAAAAGCAGGGAACATTTGTTAACATTGGGGTACCTCTTTGTACCTCCTGGGAAGGTCTTCCCAAGTATGACAAACATAGAGAACAATATAGTAAAAGACTGATAGATTTAAGTACATAAAACAGTTAGCACCATTCAAAACAAAACAAATAAGAAACACCCATAAATTTGAAAGGTCAACACCACATTACTCTGATGGTGAACACATATAAATCCATGGCTGATTCATGTCAATGTATGGCAAAAACCACTACAATATTGTAAAGTAATTAGCCTCCAACTAATAAAAATAAATGGAAAAAAAAAAAAGAACACATGAAAAAAGAAATTGGTAAATATTCAGAACGTGCAGTTTAACACTCTATTTTATCGAGGCTTGGCAGCATCCTGGGGCTATGATTTCTGGGACAGTCATCACTCTGCGCAAGTTACACAAGTCCTCTGACCACGGAGGACTCTTAGTTTCCTTGGAGAGTCAGCAGAGGCCAAATGCACCAAGCTACTCTCCCACTTTTACCAGTTAAGACGAAATCCCTGCAACCCTCAAGTACACTGTGCTTAGCCGTGCCTAGCTGCTCAGTCGTGTCCAGCTCCTTACGACCCCATGGACTGGCCTGCCAGGCTCCTCTGTCCATGGGGGTTCTCCAGGCAAGAATACTAGAGTGGGTTGCCACGCCCTCCTTCAAGGGAATCTTTCCAATCCAGGGACTGAACCCAGATCTTCCATGGTGCAGGCGGATTCTTTACCATCTTGAGCCACCAGGAAGGCCCAAGTACACTGCGACCCTTATTGCTCTGAACTGCCCATGAAGATCTCTGTGTTCTTCTACTTCCCAAACCCCCCACTACTGCCCTCTAGACACACTTTATTCTATGACGAGCAAATGCTCCTCCATTACTGACCTCTGCTCCAAGCTTTCCCCCACCTTCTTCAAGCGTATTATCATCTGCTGACATTACTTCCCTTTCAGCCCTTTACAGTTAAGGTTTTTTTTAAAAAATGAACTGGGTTAAAAGGTGGAGCTCCACTTCTTTGCTCTCCATTTACGTTTCTAGATCATGGTTATTTCTGCATTCTCTTTTAAAAAGCCAGTTCTTTAGAAGCTCATGCTATCTGTGGCAGGTCACATTCATTCTTTTAAAGTTCGCTTAATGAACACCTACTTGCTCACCTTCATTGACCCATCAATTCTAACTTTGATGCTCTCCGCTAAGCCCTGACATTCTATAAGTTCAACATCCACATAGATAAACCATGAATCACCCTGGTTCCACGTTCAATCCCTGGTCAAGGAACTAAGACCCTGAAAGTGGTGTGCCACAGCCCCACCCCCCCAACAAAAGAAAACTGGATAAGAATTCTGAAGTATCAGGCTAGGATCTTCAACAAATTCTACAATATAATGGGATACTTTCACTTGGATAACTCAATGAACCTAACTAAACCTTATGTCAAAAACCAGACTTATGATTTTTCTCCACCAAATTCTGTCCTCTGAGCATTCCCTTTCGTAACGTGAGGCATCACCACCCATTTTTATACACTAAAAGCCTAAGAGTCACCCTACTCTGTTATCACCCACCACATGCAATCTGTATCTATGTTCGTATCTATTCCTCCTATCTCTTTCTTAATTCATTCAATTTTCTCCACCACCATCTCCCTAGTTCAAATTACCTTCATTTCCTGTGTTCTGTATTTCTTATCAAGTCTACACCCTCCTTTGCTCTAATTCATTCTCATCCATTGCACCTATCTTTCTGAAACACAAAGTTAATCATGTCATTACCCTGCTTGAAATGCATCTGCAACCTCCTATTGCACTTAGGATAAAATCAGCAGACAGTCCTGCATAGTCGGGCCCCTATGCACTTCTCCATTCGTATCTTATACTCTTGTTTTCAGCGTTTGAGCCACTTTCATTTCTTCGAATGTACATACCTTACTGAAAGAAAAGTCAAAGCAAAAGTCACTCAGTTGTGTTCGACTCTTTGCGACCCCATGGATTATACAGTCCATGGAATTCTCTAGGCCAGAATACTGGGGTGGATAGCCTTTCTCTTCTCCAGGGGATCTTCCCAACCCAGGGATTGAATCCAGGTCTCCCGTGTTGCCAAACAAGCCATGCATAGGAACAAACTTCCTCACTAAGCCCATCCCCACTAACCCTTTCTTTCTTCAGATATCAGCTCTATTATCAGTTTAACAGGAAGATTTTCTCTGATGTCCTTGATCAGGTCAAAAACCCCTCTATCATGTAAGTTCACAGAATCACATAACTCTCCTCTCTTCATTCGCACTTGTAATTCTACATGTATTTCTGTATTTGATCTCCCTTACTAGAATCTCAGCTCCAAAAAAGGGCAACAACTTTATACCCAGTGCCAAGCAAAGGGCCTGAAACAGAAGTTGACCAATAAAAATTTGCTGAGTGAAAGAATGAAAAAATTAGGCCTCTTACAAATCAATTTAAAAAGATAAATACAAGATTAAGAAAAAATTAAAATGTCAATTTAAAGATAATCAATAAACAAATGCTCAAGCTGACCAGTGATCAAAGAAATGTGGATGTAAACTGATAGTATTTTCATAACCATTAAACATATGAAAAGGATAATACCTAGCATTTACAAATACAGGCATTCTCATATTAAACTGATTGGGACAGTATATGTTGGTAACACCTTTCTGGACAGCAATACAGGCATATCTTGGATGGAGAAGTTGTGGGTTCAGTTCCAGGCCAGGTCAGGAAGGTGAATAATGTGATAAAGTGAGTCATACAGACTTTTTCGTTTCTCTGTGCATAGAAAGGTTATATTTACCTTATACACACACACACACGTGAATATATGAATATATATATTTACACACACACACTATAGTGAGTGGGTAATGGCATTACATCTAAAAAACAATGTACATACCTTATTAAAAATACTTTATTGCTAAAAAAAAAGGCTAACCATCATCTGAGAATCATACTTCAGAGAATCATACTCTTTACTGGTGGACGGTTTGAAACATTTCGAGAATTACCAAAATAAGACACAGAGACATGAACTGAGCAAACGCTGCTTGCAAAATGGCACCAACAGACTTGCTTGGTGCAGGGCTGCCACAAACCTTCAATTTGTAAAAAATGCAGTATCTGCAAAATGCAATGAAGTGAAGCACAAGAATATGAAGTATGCCCCTAAGAAAAACTTTCTGTAAGTCTTTGAAAATCTACTTTTACCCAATCACTAGAAATGTACAAAGATTTAGGTAAAAGAGCATTTACTTCAGTATGTCTGTAATGGCAAAAAAAAAAAAAAGAAGCCAGGCAAATGTCAAAAAATGAGAGGCTGGCTAAATAACATATGTGATATATCTACCTCACTGTAGCTAAGGGTTTTGTAGGCCATTTAATAACAATGAAAGTTTTACATAGTGAAGTAAGTGAAAAAAGCAGGTTTTAATATGCCCTCTGCTTTCACTTAAACAATAAACAAAATACAGACATATAAATCCACAGGGAAAAAAGACTAAGAAATAAAACACACCAAAGTCTGGTGGGTATTTATAGTGGTGCTTTATTTCGTTTACCTTCTAAATGTATGACGAACATGTTTCACAATAAGAGAAAATTATATACATGAAAAAGGAATAGTTTGAATGATGATATTTATGGTTAAAAAGAAAAATATTTCAGTTGCATTATAACCAATCAAGCAGTTCTCAACCTAGATTGCTGCTTATCAGAATTAACTATGGAACTTTAGGGCCCCAGCAAATTCATTTTGGTTTAATAACTATAATGTTATTATTCTGGCTTGAGACTCTCACTTACTGTGATGCTTTTAACAGTTCCTAAGACAAAACATTTTATATACTTAAATATTTTAAAATATTTAAGGCAAGGGTGGGATGTTCTGAGAGAATAGCATTGAAACAAGTATATTATCAAGGGTGAAACAGATCGCCAGCCCAGGGTGGATGCATCAGACAGGTGCTCAGGGCTGGTGCACTGGGAAGACCCAGAGGGATGGGATGGGGAGGGAGGCAGGAGGGGGGATCGGGATGGGGAACACATGTAAATCCATGGCTGATTCATGTCAATGTATGGCAAAAACCACTACAATATAAAAGATAAATAAATAAATAAATATTATAAAATAAGAGATTAGGAAAAAAACATTGATTAATCACCTGGCTTCAAGTTGGCATTAACAGGTCTGGCAGCTGCTGCGGCCATCTGTTCCCGTCGAGGATCTTGATAACTCATTTTACTGATGAATTCGATTGCGGCTTCTATACTTCTGTTATTAGTTTTCTGAAGAGCTTGTATAACCATATCCTGACATGAAGTTTAATAAAATTTAAATCATATCATTAATAAGCAAAGAACACTATAATTTCCACTAGAGAAGTTCATAATTTTGAGGAACAAGGCCTCAAGCCATAATACTAATGTCCTGTTTGTAAAACTGCTATGAGGCGGAGGGGCAAGATAAGGGTAGGGTATTAAGAGGTACAAACTACTATAGATAAAATAAATAAGCTACAAGGTATAGCACAGTAAAACTATAAAAATCCATACAATCTCAGATTACTGAAGAAAACAAAACAAACCCTCGAATCCTTCAAATGTTTCTTTAATATTTTCACCTTTATGTAAAGTATTCCTGTTTTCTTCTAGGGGTTTTCCCAGCTACAGTCATAATAACATGCTTCTGAATTTCTCATTCTTAATTTCATTTTATATAAACAGAGATTATCAGATTATTAAAAACAGTATCAATCAACATACTGGAAACCACTCTTTTGCATCATGGGAAGTACTTTATTAAACATCTCTATTGTATTTATTAGTAAAAGAGCTATGTTGTTCTGGTTCCTACCTTGTAAGAGTTTAAGGACACAAATACAGGACAAATGGTAGAGGGAAAACACTCAGACTTTATGTGATTATGTCACAAAGACTTTAGGAGACTAGGTGGTATGACAGAAAAAAAAGGAATTTGAGATCAACTGGAACCAAAGAGTCTGAGTTCCAGCAGCCCTGCATTATTTTCTCATGCTTAGAAGCAAAAATACACTCCAAAAAAAAAAAAAAAAAATACACTCCAGTGACTGGAGATTTATGAGCCTCACTTTAGAACCGAGCGAACTTTGGCAACTTAATTTAACATCTCAGAGCTCAATTTCTTTATCTGTAATTCACTCAGAATTGACATGAGGATTACACAAGAAAGTATGTAAAAGCACAGAGGCACAGTGCCTGGAGCTCAGATATGGGTGGTTCTCCTGCTCTGTTCCTTATCCTTTATGTTATGTAAACATAAATTATACACTAACATGCAGAAAGTATACTGATACGCATTTTTCAAGAGGGAGGCAGCTACTTACTTGTCCTATAGGATTTACTATTTCAAAAACTATGTTTAAATGAAAAATGGCTTAGTAAGACTAATGGGTTGAACAGACACTGTTAGGCAATTGTCTTACACAAAGTGACTAGAGATGACTGTGAGGCCAAGTAAAAAAGGCTGTGGCAGAGACTTGCTGCTTACTCAAGACCTAGTCTTTCTTTAAAAAGTTCTTTAAAAAGTTTAAAAAGGATTTTGACCGAAGTTTTCCTTATACCTACAGTAGCCACGTGACAATTCTGACCAATGAGACAAAAAGGATTTCTGGAGGAATGCTGCTATCCCTGATTTAGGTACTGGTCCTTGTTGTATCCTGTTTCTTAGACAACAGATAAAAAGGTACAGTGTGGTCACATTTTATGTGATCAGACTTTGCAAATTTGTAGTGAGATACAAAGGATTAGTAAGTCTCACTTTATGTGAAAATTTAAAAGAATACAAATCACTCAAATTAAAATTCATCAGGGAGGGCTTAACTTTAAAACTGGTTAAACCAAGTAAACTGCAAACTGTATTTAAGCTGTTATCCCATGGCAATGCCATCTCAGTTGGTAAGAACACTGATGCCCACCATTCTTTTTCAACACTGTGGAAACCATATCCTTAAGCGCATTAGAATTTCAGCCTGTGATTTTGATGATTAATAATTATGCTGGCCTTTATTTTTGAATTTTATTGCTATATGTTAAAATATTTGTTACATCTGTAACAGTATCAACCAAGTGCTCCTTATGTGGGGGTGTTAGTGCCCGTGTGAAAAAGAGCACCCTCAAATCAGTAACTTTGGAACAGAAGTCCTGTATGATACAAAAACATGTCCCTATTGCTGTGCTTTGGCTTTTCATGCTTAGAAGCAAAAATATATTCCAGTGATTGTAGCTATATGTGACCCAAGAATACAGTGATCCTATTTAATATTTATTCCTATGAGGAAATTAATCTTGAAATATTTAAGGCAAAAAAAAAAAAAAGTGAAAACTGAATCAGAATTTTGAAGTACCAAGTTAGGATCTTGAACAAATTCTGCAATACAATGGGAAGCTATCAGAAAGAATGATTCAGGAGGCAGAAGAAGTAAACTGCCATACTCTTTATATCACTGCAAATATAAATAATACCATTACTTCCTTATTTGAATAAATGAGAATTGATAAATGTCTAAATGTTTTTAGTAAAGCAACCTTGCTTAAGGGGCTACTAATGTCATAAGGTAAACAATTTTGAAATGTGTGATTGCAGTAAAGCTAACATCTTTGTAATGCAAAGCAATTCTTGTTATTATTGCCAACAGATAAAGAATAGGGCACTGACTAATGCCTTACAATTCTTAAAACTGTCTATGTTAGCAAAAAATTTTAAGTTCCTTAAAGGTATGGTGGCTTCCCTTGTGGCTCAGCTGGTAAAGAATCCGCCTGCAAAGCGGGAGACCTGGGTTCGATCCGTGGGTTGGGAAGATTCCCTGGAGAAGGGAAAGGCTAACCACTCCAGTATTCTGGCCTGGAGAATTCCATGGATTGTATAGTCCACGGGTTCACAAAGAGTCGGACACGACTGATCGACTTTCACACTAAGGGTATGGAGCATTTTTGTTATGATTCCCTACCCCAACTGATGGGTTCACACATAGTAAGAGTTCCATAAATACATACTTAATGATGTGACTTAATCTGACATACACATTATCACTCAAGGGCCTTTATAGTATAGCCATGTGCTTTCCTAAACTTCCTCTTCCTAGTACTATGTAAGAGGAAAGTAAAAGATCAATGATTCAGCCTTCTCTTTATTCTCTGCCTTGTGACTAAAGGGTTAGGAAGAAAGTACTCTAAAAAATCTCCATTCAAGCCATTTCTTTAATCCTCCAACTATTAACCAAGTCCTCTCCTCTACATATATTTTCTGGTGCAATTCCAATATTTTTAAAACATTTAAATACAAAATTAATAGGAAATAAGATTAATCAAATGAAGAGAATGGGCCAGAAAGAATCTTTTTTCTTCCTAGTTTTGTTGTAAATTTCCTGTTTCAAATCCATTACTATAATGCATACTTAGGTTCTCATTTTTAAAATTAAACATAGAGATAGTTGAAAATGTGGTCACTAGAATATTAACAAAGTGAAGAAATTTTAAGGGTAATTAATTTTGTGTGGTGAAGCTAAAGGTAATTCTTAGTTTTTTCCTTATGTAGTTTAATTTTTAACATGGAATAGATAATACTTTTAAAATCAGGAAAAAAGTTACTATAATTTTTAAAGAAAATGTAATCAATGCCTTATTATTCACATTTAGTTATAATTTCCATGGCCAGTTTTTACCTAGAATGATTTCTGCCATTTAAAATACTCATCTGAAGAATATAATCACAGAAAAGAAATTTTATTAGTAACTTAAAACAAAATATGATTAAATAATAATGGCTATGAAAACTTTCAAAATGAGTTCTAAAGGTAAAAATATTAAAGTTAGTATAATTAACATGAACTGAAATTTCATCAAAAAACTGAAATTCTTGGAGATTGATCAGTAAGTAAATTTTTAGTTTTTGTGAATTTAAGATTTGCATCTGAGAGTTATGTGAACGTAACTGCTTAATGATGTCTCTGCCTGTACTTCCCTCTCTGTAACATAAGCTTTAACTTCACATCCTGAGGGCTATCATTACTTCAACAGCCACTCAGCTCACCATAGCAACTATGACACACGAGCAGACGTCCTTACCCTGACCCCACCTGCGGCTTTCCTCACCTGCACTCTGGCTCTGACTTCATAACCTTTTAAATCTCAGAACCACAGAAAAAAATAAAGACATATTAATTATTTTGCTTCAATAACTAATGAAATTGTGAACAACATTCTTTACTTGTAGAATGTACATATTTGTATGACTCACTGGAAAAGACCCTGATGCTGGGAAAGATTGAAGGCAGGAGGAGAAGGGGAAGACAGAAGATGAGATGGTTGGATGGCATCACTAATTTGGTGGGTATGAGTTTGAGCAAGCTCTGGGAGTTGGTGATGGACAGGGAAGCCTGGTGTGCTGCAGTCCAAGGGCTCACAAAGAGTCGGACATGACTGAGCAACTGAACTGAACTGAACTGATGGTAGTTGGTGGTTCAGTCGCTAAGTTGTGTCCAACTCTTGCAACCCCATGGACTGTAGCCTGCCAGGTTCCTCTTTCGATGGGATTCTCCAGGCAAGAACACTGGAGTGGGTTGCCATTTCCTTCTCCAGGGGATCTTCCCAACCCAGGAGTCAAACCCAAGTCTCCTGCATTGCAGGCAGATTCTTTAGGGACTGAGCTACCAGGGAAGCCCTACATATTTGTATACATACATAAATTCTCAAAGGCAACATTTAGGCAGGAGATCACCTAAAGTGCTACACAGTGTAAGGTAAGAAAAATTCTTTTGTTTTTAACAGTGCTTACCTCATCAAATCCAGCAGCTTGCAAGTCTTGAAGCATTTGTGGATTAACTTCTGAAGGACTTCGACTTGTTTCATTTGCAAATGGTTGTAGAGAGTTTCGAATTTCCAACAAGGCTTTATGATGCATCCCAAACTTGGGGGGATTTCTGACTTGCCGAGGATCTTCAGCTGACATTTTACCCATGTTTTGCTCAGCCTTAGCAGCATCCGATGGTTTGGATAAGTTCCTAAGGGATTCCCGAATTTCTTGCAGCATCTGCCGACTGCTGCCAGTGTAGTTACTGGCAGGAAAGGTCTTAGGCCTCATTTGTCTATATCCTTCCGGCTTTTCACTTCTCTTCATGAAAACATCTATATGTATAACCCACACAAAAGACTTCTGTAACAGCTACTGGATTCAGAGCTTTCCCTTGAGCAAAACTTAAAAAAATCTTTTGCAGAAGTCCCCAGGAATGTTACAATTCTTTACAATCTAAATAAAAGAAAAAAATAAACAAAGCTATAAAGTGACTGACTGATAAAGCAGTGCCATGCACAGTAGGTATCCCTTTATCCAAGGGGTATACCTTTTAAGACCACAAGTAGATGCCTGAAACTTCAGATAGTACCCAACCCTATATATACAGTAGACCTCTGAACAACATGGGTTTGAACCGCATGGGTCCACTCATGTGGATATTTTTCAACAAATAGGTATTAAAGTACAACACAATCTGGTGGTTGGCTGACTCCAAGGATGCTGGACGGAGGGCTGACTGTAAAGTTATACTCAAATTTTTGATGGCATGAAGGGTCAGCACCCCAGCCCCCGAGCTGTTCAAGAGTCAACTGTACTGTTTTCTCCTATACATACATAACTATGATAAAGTTTAATTTAGTAATTAGGCACAGCAAAAAAATTAACAACTAGTAATAAATAGAACAACTATGGGAATTCCTTGGCAGTCCGGTGGTTAGGATTCTGTACTCTCATTCCCCAGATGCCTCAAGTTCAATACCGGGTCAGGGAACTAACATCCCACAAGCCGTGTGGCCCCCCACTCCCTCCAAAAAGATTTATAACAACATACATGTAACAACATGAATGTAGTTTCTCTCTCAAAATACCTTACTGTATAAATGTTATGTCTTAAATAAGCACATATCATATACTGTGGTGATAACTTTCACAGTTTGAGGTGCAACAGCAAAACTAGTACACATTTCTGTTTTTCTTCTGCACAATCACAATTTTGTATATAGAAGATTTGGTCTTATGGTAGATCTTAAAGTCTCAGCACATATTTTTTTTCTTATTAAACTGAGAACTTTCACATTAAACAAGTGCTTGATGGCTTTTCTTTGGCATATCTGAATTGCCAGCATCACTACTCTTGTGCTTTGGGGCCATTACTAAGTTCTCTGAGTATCTAGGTTGCACTTCATTTACAGCCATCTAGGCATTCCTTTAGTTTGGGTTTCAACTCCAAGTTAGCCATCATTTTACTATTATTATTTACCATTACAAAGATGGTTGTCCTTAATAGAGAGGAAAAAAACAAAATAAGAATAGTTTTACTTCTCTATGTCAAGATACATTTGCCTTCCACTCCCCTAACACAGAAACTGGTAAATATAGGCAGTGCAGAAGTATCTGTTAAACTAATAAATGCAAGTGATTTACTCCTTTTTACTCTTAAGAAAATATAATTTTGTTTCTTTCAATTATAAAAAAAAATGCACCCTACTGAAAAAATTCAAATATCATGTAATTATGTAAGGTAGAAGTCCCTCATAATTCCCTCCCTCAACAAAGAATCGCTGTAGTAGGCTGAATAATAACATCCCAAAAGCTAACCACTTCCTAATCCCTGGAATCTGCAAATTTTATCTTATTTGGAAAAAGGGACTTTGCAGATATCATTAAAGGATCTTCAAATGGGAAGATTATCACAGATTATCTGGTTGAGCAAGTACACGCATGAGAGGCAGGGGGAGATTTGATACACAGAAGAGATGGAGGCAATGTGACCATGGAGGCAGGGACTAGAGGGTGCAGCCAGAAGCCAAGGAATGCCGGCAGCCAAATGGAGATGGAAATGACAAGGAACTGCTTTTCGCCTAGAACCTCTGAGGAACAGTGCCCTCACTGATGATTTAATTTTGGGCCAGTGATACTGATTTTGGAATTCTTGCCTCTAGAACTGTAAAAGCATGCTGTTTTAAGCTTTCAGTTTTATAGTAATGTGATTGGGTTGGCCCAAACCCAAACAAACTTTTGGGCCAATCCAGTATATAAGACAAAGGAAACTAACACAATCACTATTTTTTAAAATCACTATTATTAATAATACTGCATAATATTTTTACTCTTAATCAAAATGGGATCACAACATACAAAATACACTATTCTTTTACCTTATCATGTGAATTTACAAGAAAAGAACGTCATGTTGACCAAACTGAAATGACCAAAGAACTCCTTCCTCCATGGCATTTTATGAAATTGGTGCTCTGTGTACTATACTTTAGAAAATGCTGAACCAGAGACATTCATTCTAGTCCTATATTTATGAAGGACTATATTTAAAGGTGTGTCTAATCAAGGCTATGGTTTTTCCAGTGGTCATGTACGGATGTGAGCGTTGGGACTATGAAGAGGGCTGAGGGCCAAAGAATTGATGCTTTTGAACTGTGGTGTTGGAGAGGACTCTTGGGAGTCCCTTGGACTGCAGGGAGATCAAACCAATCAAAGGGAAATCAGTCCTGGATGTTCATTGAAGGACTGATGCTGAGGTTGAAACTCCAAAGCTTTGGCCATCTGATGTGAAGAGCTGACTCATTGGAAAAGACCCTGATGCTGGGAAAGATTGAGGGCAGGAGGAGATGGGAACAACAGAGGATGGGATGGTTGGATGGCATCACTGACTCGATGGACATGAGTTTGAGCAAGCTTCGGGAGTTGGTGATGGACAGGGAAGCCTGGCGTGCTGCAGTCCATGGGATTCCAAGGAGTTGGACACAGCTGAGCGACTGAACTGAACTGATATTTAACTCTGTACTTTGACAATTACTCAAATGTAGTTACTAACATTCCTAACATCCAAGTGAGTGCATAATAGTCATAGAAATGGCTGAGTTCTGGGATATGTGTAATAATGTGTTTTAGGTTTACATAAATGAATAATTAGTTTACACTTTTTCATATACACATTGAAATATTATACTTGTGAATAAATATGATGCCTGGAACTTCAAAATAATCTGATTTTATGATGATTTGGATGAAACAAAAGTAGTGATAAACTGATGACTGCTGCAGCTGGGTGACAGGCACCTGAGAGCTCACTGTACTACTTCCTCTACTTTTGTGCACACTTGCATTTTCCAAAACACAAAGTTAAAAAATAAAGAAAAGGAAATGACTCTGGATCTTGGAATGGTTCTGATACGAATTATTCTTATTCAAATACAAAGTACACTGAAACACACAGGATTTCTTTAAAGAACCTATCATTCCATGTAACAATATCATTTCAACATTAGCTTTTCAAGGAGAATAACAGAAACTGGAATATAATTGCTTTACAAAGTTTCTGTATTTAAATGTTCATTTCAACCACAAGATGATCTGCATCACCTGACTTCAGAAATGGGGAAATGGAGGAAATATGGCATATGTTTATTTTCAATCATTGTTTATTAATCTCTGTGGCAGAGACTATACTGACATACTGCCCTCTATTTCCCAGATTAGTTGCCAAAGCCCTGCAAGTAGATGTCTGTGAGTCAATTCTGGGCTGAGGCAGTTGAAAGCTGGTGAGGTTCTCCATTTGTCATTTTTCTGCTTCAGTGACAATCTAGGTGACGTTTTGAGATGGTAGCTTCCTATTTATGGAGGCACTGTAGGTCCCTAAGCCACTGAATGACTTAGAACTGACCCCCATGGGGCTCTGTGTGAGCAAGACAGGATCTCTGATGTGTTAAGTCATTGATTATTTTGGGATTTGTTACCACAAAACAGTTTAGTATTCTGTGGCAATAAAGACCATCCAAAACAAGCAGAGTCTATTTATTCAGAGCTTACTACAGGAAGGCAGTGAGCCACTATCACTTGTGTTTAGCAGAGACTCAAAGACAGGCATGGGAGTGAAAAAACTTTATACTGAAAAAAGAGGGAAGACTTCAGGTATGCTCTACCACAGGGAAGCTGGAGGCCGGCTAACTAGAAGTACAGCATCCTGATTGCTTTGGGAAGCATATTTGGTTTTCTCTGCTTGGTCCTGAGGCAAGGTGGCAACTACTGATCAAGACTTGACCATCTTCACATATGATCTAGCCACTGTGTATCTGTATACCTAGTCTCTCAGTATCCTAATACAGAAGTTGATACCTAGAAGTGAGGTGCTGCTATAACATAAACATAACATGGTACTGGCTAAGTGGTCAGGCTGAGGACTTCAAGGGAACTGATACTGGAGGCTGGACAAATGGAGAACCATGTTTCACAGTAGCAAAATATTTGATAAAGTGATTTACCTGTTATAACTTAAAAGGTAACAAGGAGCCCTACTGAACTTGTAGTTCCATGAAATGAGTTTGGAAAAGAGAATCTTAGAAATGTCTGTAGACTGCCATTGGCTATCTGGGAAAGCATTATAAATAAAGGATAATGTCATGAAAGCAGCAGCTTATTTGTAAACAAAAATAGAAAGGGATAGAGTCCAGAAATTTAAAGTCTTGCAGAACTGGAAAAGCAGCTTGCTTCAAGATTGAAACACGAAGGGATAGAAGTGAAAGATTTTGAACAAAGATGCTCACTGAAACCTCTTAGCTACCTAAAGTACCTCAGTGGCTTAAAGCAAACAAACAAACAAAAACCCAACATTAAGGGTATGGTCTTCCCTCAAATAACCAATTGAGAAGAGAAACGAGAGTTCTTAAATCTTTGGATGAGGTTCCTAACACATGTGAACTTTTGTATGGTTACTGACACATGGAACTGACTAGAACTAAACACATCAGACGCTTTCTAACTTTGAGGAAACTGTTTTGTTAACCATTCAACCTCAAACGAAAAAAACTTTCAGCTCTTGGGCAACAAAACAAAAACCCTTGGGCTCTTAACTTCTTTGAGCAATAACTTAGTCAAAAAAGATCTGCTCCTTCCAAAGAGGAATATTTCCCCAAAGCTCACGCTTCACAGGTGACCAAGGATGGAAAATGAAAAAGAACTCCCTGGCTCTTGGAGAACAATGGCCAACAGTAACAGAGAACAAAGGATGAGGCAGTTCCTCCCAAGAATCTCCTCT
This sequence comes from Cervus elaphus, assembly GCF_910594005.1. Classification (NCBI taxonomy): domain Eukaryota; kingdom Metazoa; phylum Chordata; class Mammalia; order Artiodactyla; family Cervidae; genus Cervus; species Cervus elaphus. Next base: position 32,962,256 of record NC_057840.1, read on the forward strand.
TCCTCCAGGGTTGGTTGCTTTCACAAGATCTGCCTGTGGAGGTTTTAAAATTATTTTATCAGAAACTGCTATTTCCCATTCTTCTTTTCTTTTTAAAAAAGAGTTATTTATTTATGGCTATGGTGGGTCTTCATTGCTGTACTCGCGCTTTCTCTAGTTGTGGCAAGCAGGGGCTACTCTCTAGTTGCGATGCAAGGGCTTCTCACTGCAGTGGCTCCTCTGTTGTGGAGCAAGGGCTCCAGGCACACAGCTTCAGTAGTTGCAGCATGTGGGCTCTAGAGCTCGGGCTCAGTTGCTCCCTGGCATGTGGGATCTTCCCAGACCAGGGATCGAACTGGTGTCCCTTGCACTGCAAGGCAGTTTCTTAACCACCAGACCACCAGGGAAGTCCCCCATTCTTCTTTTCTAATAGTAGTGCTTATTATGGCCCTCCTGTCCTTGTTCTACCATTGTGTACACAGTGAGTGAAGGGTAACAGAGAGGATGACAGACACCAAGAGTGAGGATAACTTCACAGATCTCTGGACCCAGAGGAGCTATATCTGGACCTGATGGAGAGATTACAGGACATACAGAACACAGGACCTGTGTGTGAATCTAACTACTGCTGCTTAGGGCCCAACTTGCTAGCAAGAGAGTAACACAGTACTATGAATGTCTTTCTAGGATAGAAAGTATAGTGTTTTCTTGATTCCAAGATACATGCTTTTTCACATTTTAACATTTTTCAAATTGAGCATATCTTAAAATCAGTATTAAAAGGAATTTGCCAGCTCTAAAGCAGAGAAGATCTAGAACAGCAGAGAACACATGTAACTTGACCATAAGTAAAATGTCAAATTTCCTTGTCACTTCAATTGCATTATTTTCACTGGCAGCACCACATGTGGTTGAATCTAGACCTTTGATTAATGCTCAAAATGTCTTTGAAGACATTTCACTATGATGTAGCATTATGTATTCAGAAACTGTCATCCAATATGCAATGCAATTAAAGGCATAAACAGCTGTCAAAGTTCAGTGAGATCACAGAATTTTCAAAGGAAAGAGTCTTTTATGAAGGGCAAGCACTCAGACATGAAATATCTGTTAAAACCTTTTGAGTTACCTTCAGAAGTTGTTTAATTTCTAGCAATAACTCACTCAACTCAAATTAAAAAAAAAAAAACTAAGAGTTTAAGAAAAGAGGAAAGGAAGACAAAACTCCAGTATTCTTCAATATACCTCAAATTATATCTCAATCATAAAGACAATAAAGAGGTTGAAGATTATTAGCTGGGGTTATAAAAAGTAACACACCATCATGATGTTATATGAAGCCCAAAGTAAATGAGAAGAATTCTAGATTCTGAATGTGAATAAGGCTGAAGCTTAAAAAAATTGAAAGGCACTGAAGGGATCAATGTATGCCATTGAAGGTTAGTTAAAAAACCATGTTTATTTTCTTTGCCCTGAAAAACTTACTAAAAAGACTGCTTGTTTTAGACTTATTTACGGTATCATGGAATGGAGGAAACTGACAATTCAACCTCATCTTTTAAAATAACTGTATTGAATTACATCACGTAGATGTATCATAACTTATCTATCCCCTACTGATGATCCTTTAGGTTATTTCCAATGTTCTGCTATTATAATGTTTTAAACACTGGTAACTTCAACTGTATTGGTAATATTCCAGTTCTTGATGAGTTCATGGGTATTCATTTTATTATGCTTCATAGCTTTCATGTATACACATGTTCTTTGTACATATAAAAGTTAATAAAAATTGTGGCAATAAAAATTCTTGTGTTGGGACCTCCACTGCAATGGGGCACAGGTAAGATCCCTGGTCAGGGAACTAAGATTCCACATGCCATGTGGTCGTACAGCCAAAAATAAATAAATAATGAACTGCATAATTCAATCATTTTAAGTAAATTTACAGAATTGTAACCACTGAAACAATCCATTAAAAAAAAAACACTTTTTCCTCTTCCTGGGACGGCATCTAGAGGCATTCAGGATGGTGCAGCGTCTGACATACCGCCGTAGGCTGTCCTACAATACAGCCTCTAACAAAACCAGGCTGTCCCGAACCCCTGGTAATAGAATTGTTTACCTTTACACCAAGAAGGTTGGGAAAGCACCAAAATCCGCATGTGGTGTGTGCCCAGGCGGACTTAGAGGCGTTCGTGCTGTGAGACCTAAAGTTCTCATGAGGTTGTCTAAAACGAAGAAACACGTCAGCCGAGCCTATGGTGGTTCCATGTGTGCTAAATGTGTCCGCGACAGGATCAAGCGTGCTTTCCTTATTGAAGAGCAGAAGATCGTTGTGAAAGTATTGAAAGCACAAGCACAGAGTCAGAAAGCTAAATAAAAAATGAACCATTTTTGAGTAATAAATCAAAACGTCTCATTCAAAAAAAAAAAAAACAAAACACTCTGTGTGCCAATTATTGAGCATTTCCCTTTAAGATAAATACCTGGAAGTGGAAGGAATTGCTGGGTCAAAGAGAATGTGTGTTTAAAATTCTGATACTTATTATTTAGGTTGCCTTCCAGAAAGCTATACTAATTTACAAACCTTCCAACAATGTATGGTTTACCCTGGCATTAACATATGTGAAACTGATATGTGAAAACTCAAGAAGTAGAGAAAAATTTAAAACAACTCTTCAACACTAAACAGCTTACCTCTTTAACCCATACCACACTGGTGCCAGATGAGTCTTTCTAATATATAGTTCTGACCATGTTACCTCACTACTCCAGAGCCCTCAATGATTCCTTTAGCTTAGTAATTAAAGCCATAGATCTGGGTCAAAAAGCAGGGTACAAATCCCAGTTCTACTAGTAACTAGCTTTGTGATCTTCAAATGTGGGCAACAGTCCTATTTAAATAGGGTTATTTTAAGCATTAAATAAGTTTAATACATGTCAAATGTTTAGAATAAGTGCCTGACTCAATAAATGTTATTATCTTCTTACTCTTTTCACCATCTTACCCACCCAGATTCTCCTGGATGTAACAGACACTCTAATCGAACCAAATTACTTGCTCTCATCTAATGTACCTTGTGTTTTTCTACTTTCATGTTCTTACTCTTCCTGTTCACTCTTCTTGGGAAAACCTCTGCCATATTTCTTGTAGAAATGATACCCAGCCTTTAAGGTACCATCCAAATACTTCCTTCATGAAGTTTTTATTGAAATGTTAGTTGTTATCCTATCCAAACACACTTTGCACAGTCAAATAAAATTTATTTCTCCTGCTAAATCACAAGAGCATAAGATGTCTTGGGGATATATAGATATATATATATATACATATATATATACACATATATACATACACACATATATATATACATATATATATACACATATCTGTACATATATATATCTATATATCTATCTATTCTTCAGATGAGAAGATCGATCAGAGAGGTAAAGTGGCCTGCCTAAGATCATATAGCCAGCTAGAGGTCATGCTGGAAATGGACTCACCATAACCTGAACCAGTCCAGGGCTCTTTTTATCATACCTACATCTTGAGTCTTCCTAAGGGATTATGATTCTTTCTCTGAAGGAAATCTTCGATTTGTTAGACTGGACAGACAAAATCTCCATTTCTTAGAAAGTCCAGCCCTTGATCAAATGTGCAAGGACCTACTGTGTAGCACATGGAGCTCTGCTCAATGTTAGGTGGCAGCCTGGATGGGAGGGGAGTTTGGGAGAGAATGGATACATTATATGAATGGCTGAGTCCCCCTCCTGTTCACCTGAAACTATGACAACACTGGTGATTGGCTGTACCCCAATACAAAATTAGAAGGTTTTTTTTTTTTTTCCTTAAAAAACTTGTGGATCATAACTGTTCCTACTATCCCATTATTCAACACTTGGAAATCCAGCTTGCTAAGAGAGTTTTCTGATGTACACAAAGAACAAAATGAGCTCCTTCCATACCCTTCCCCCATACCTTTCCCCTTGAGATTCAAAGCTTAGTATGAGTTCCATTTTCCAGGGATAAAAGGGCTGCATTAACAATAATGTGCCCTAGATTTCTTCCTTTTACAATAAATTATCATATTTATTTTTAAAAAAGTACAAATGTAAGTCTCAAAAAATATACTGATATCTTGTCCAGCTTTAAAGAAGAATAGATCCCATTACAGCAGGAGATTTCAAAGTGTTACCTTAGGTGGGATTAGTTTTATAAAAAGACAGCATGTCTCCATACTTTGACTAAATCAGCTATGAGAACAGAAACAGTAACATGTACCATCTTAGCAGCAAAGCCTTAGCTGCTCACACAGCAATATTCAAGAATCTCTGCATAATGATGACGTTTTCTCCAACTCACTTTCTAAGAACTTATCAAAAGTGAAAACAATCACTATATTTTATCTTCATGCTGAAAAAGGATTGCCATTTATACTTGATAAAAATGTTGACCAATGACTAAATTACTTTTGCAGTCAACAAAAATCCCCCACTAATCTAAATATAATATCTAGAAGGAAAACTAAATCATCAGAGTGGAAACTATTCCAATACTACATTTATGCAGAGTAACAAGGAGAAGCATTAAAAACAAAAACAAAGGGACTTCCCTGGTGGTACAGTGCATAAGAATCCGCCTGCCAACACAGAGGACATAGGTTCGATCCCTGGTCCAGGAAGATTCCAAATGCTGCAGAGCAACAAAGCCTGAGCGCCACAACTACTGAAGCCCGTGCTCTAGAATCTCAGCAAGAGAAGCCACCACAATGAGAAGCCCGCACAGCGCAACTAGAGAGTAGACCCCGCTCTACACAACTAGAGAAAGCCCGCGTGCGCAACCAGAAATATAAAAGGAAACAAACAGAAACTTAAAAAAAAGAAAACCGAAGAACCTACAGAAGGAAATCTATATATCATATCAAAAATATGTAGCAGAAGCACTTATGATTTGCTTTTGAAGAGTGCTGAGTCACATTCAATAAATATTCAAGCACAAAGAAAGTGTGCCTTCCCTGGCGTGTACCGTGATCTACTCTCTTGCAGTAGCAGCTGATCAGGGGAACACAATGCTACTTCTTTTACTGTTAAATCAGTCAAATTCCTCCACTGCCTTAGGGAATCAACAAGCTCATTTTACCTGTCTGTCAATTTATTAAATCACAAATGTAGACACCTTAGCAGAGAATATTCATTCCAATGATAAGAGTCCTACCTCTTCTTCCACATGGAGTTAATTTGATAAAAAAATTCTTAATCTCCAATATATCATCCATAAAGGCCTGACAAGCTTCTGATTCAAATCCATTTCCCAAACTAGAGTGAAACAATATTATTTGTGTGTGAGATTATACTTATTTCTCACCAGATTTATGAATAACTTCTACCCGACGATATATTTTGAATAATATGAACATATGGGTCAACAGACATTAAATTTTGCTCCCTTAGAGAAGTCCTTTCAACTAAAGAAAACAACTTTCAATCGGAGAGAATGGGGTGAAATCAAGTCACCTGAAAGTCATTCTTTGTGATACAAATTCTTTTTGAAGTTATAATAAACAGTGTCCCCTTAATTTCCTTTCCTTCCTTTTCTGTGTTTATATATACACTCCTCCGTAATGATCCCTCCAGCTCTCCTACCCCCTCCAACTATGTACAGTACCTTATTTAAAGAGGACTGTAAACAGAAATTCCCAGAATTTTTTCAAGGTATATAGCATCTGGTTCCTCTGGGGTGAAAGAACCGTGGCTCTTTTGCTGCACATTTCCTTCAGAACCACTTTTCGCTTTTCCCTCCTTCCTAAATACCGCTGACCCGAGCGCGCTGGGGATAAGGGTGGAGGAGTGAGAGAAGACAGTTCGCCCAAGGCCTCCAGCGGCACAGGTTCCTCCCAGCCTAACCTGAACCTCCAAGGCCTCAAAGCCCGGGGCTCTTCCTGCAGCCCCGGGCGCGGCCAAGCCTCGCTTCCCCAGGGCAGGGCTCCTCTCAGGTCCGTGCAACCAGCCAAATCGGGCCCGCACTGGGCCACCGCGGCCCGCCCGTCCACAGCAGCCCCTGGACCCCCGCCAGCGGGGATGGGCGTGGGCCCCCACGGCCACCGCCCCGCCAACTCAGGTTCTGGAGGAGACAGTGCGCCCCACACGCTACGCCAGCCTCGGACCTACCTGCAGGGGGACAGCGGGGCTCCTGGACAGCTGCCACGGGCCCGAGGGCGGGCGCCGAGGCGGCCGGAGCCCTTCCGGGGATCCCAAGTATCCCCGAGGGGGCAGGGCGGGCAGAGGCGCCGGGGGGCTGCCGCGGGCCAGCGCGGCCCGTCGCGGAGGTCGCGGGGACCTGGCTCTCCCCTCAGCACCAGGCCACCGCCGCCGCCGCCATTTTGCCTTTCACTCGGTGTCGCCGCCGCCGCCGCCGCACTCCCTTGCAGGTTTCCCGGATGTGGGCATTTCCCGGCGTCGCTTGCGCGGGGGCCGAGGACTGGGGGCTTCTGCCCGCCTGGCGGCGGGGAGCGAGCGCGCCGCCTGCGGCCTCCCTCCCTCTGCGGTCGCCCGCTAGTCTGCGTGTCCGCCAGCTGCGTCGCCCCCGCCTCGCGCTGCCCAGGTGACTCGCCCAGTCTGGTGGCGTCAGGCTCCCTCCTCCCAAGCCCACTCATGTATTTCAGTGTCTCTTTTTTATTAATTTGAGCTTTCTGTGGCCGAATATAGAATAAAAGATGCGTATCTGAAGGAGTTTAATTCTCAAAAGGAAACAGCAGTGAGCTCTGAAACCTAGCTGTGGACATTCGGGATTCGGGATTTCTAGAGACTTTGAAATAAGTAGAATTTTGCTTAGCACTATCCCCGAGTGAATTCTTGAGTTTAAGAATTTGCTGAATCAGCCGGATTAATATATTCTCGAACCAGGACAGACTAGGGAGTTTAGAGATTTTGATCGGCCAACCGAATCGGTAGAAGAGGAAGTTATTATTGCTGTTAATTGGGATAATGATGACCGCGAGAAGAGGCTTTTATTTCTTGTTAGACTGAATTAAAAGTTTTGGATAGGATCATTGAGTTTATGATGTTTAAAGGTCCTTTCCACCCATTGTACAGAGACTCTTTGCCAATTCTGCCTCTAGAAAATATATACAGTTAGTATTTTCAAATATCTCATCCTTTTTTAACTAGAGGAGACTTTTTAAGACTTTTTTCTGATGTTGAATTCGTTGTTGGCTACTGTATGCAGAAGTTCAAATGTGAAACCCTTTGTTAAAAGATTACATTCCAGGAGAGGTTGGTTGAAAATCTATATTCCACAATCACAGAGTCTGTAGAAAATATGACCCAAAGTGGCCCTAGGTCTTAACTGTCTTCAACTGGAGAACTAGGTAACCTGCAGGGTATCTCAGCCTCAACATTCTATGACTTCTGTCAATCTAATATGTTCACGGGCCAGCTTGCCCTTTCTAGAAGGATTATGTATCTGAAAGAGCAGACTGCTCCCTGAATCTTGTCACCTCTGTCACCAGCCCTCAGAACTTAAGCTCTTCATCTCTCTAAACCTAAAGGTGGATATCTCCAAAAACTACTGTCTTTGGGAAAACTCCAGGATAATTCAAGGAGCTCAGGAAATTTCACTATATATTAAGAGGTTTACTCCTGTGAAGCCAAGGGAGAAAAGAGAAAAGAGCAGGAGAGAGGGAGTGCTCAGAAGAGAAGAACCAACCAACAACATGAAAAATGGCAGAGACTGGGAGCGGGTGGAAGCGAAAGACAAGGGAAATACCTACTAGGAGTGCTGGATGTCTAAGAATGACAATACACGCCATTGTGTTTGAAGGTCTTTGTGTCGCTGTGATGGAAAACCCTTGGTCCAGCTTTGGCCTATTCAGCTCTTCAATGCTTCATGGAAGAAGATTATTTTGCTTTTGTTGCTGTTAAGTGTAGTTGATTTACAATATTGTGCTAGTTTCAGGTGTACGGCAGTGACTCAGTTCTAAATGTATATGTTTTTCAGATTATTTTCCATTATAGGTTTTTACAAGATACTGAATGTAATTCCATGTGTTATACAGCAAATCCTTGTTGCTTATTTATTTTGTGTAGAGTAAGTTGTCTCATTTTGTTTTTATCAACAGATGTAAGGGGTCAAATGTTATGCTTGGGTGATTGTAGGAACAGAGGCAGCACACATGGAAGAAGTCTGCAGAGCACTGTGGTCCTGAGAACACAGGCCTTCCCAGTTCAGAATATCTTAGGGGAAGGTTCTAAACTGTGAGTAGTCGTATTCTCCATGTAGGAGTGGAGAATTGTGTTCCACCTTCTTGAGAGAAGAGAATCTACATAAATTATTTGGAATTCTGAGCAGATTTGTCTCTCCAGTTTTTTTCAAACGTTATTAGTGTGGACTCATGGATATTTCTGAAATAGTTTGGGAGTTTTTAAAATTGATCAAATTTTTCCAGCTTTGGCTGTTAAGAACTCTTCCAGTTAGCTTCTGTGTCCCTGTGACATACTCCCATCATTGTGGACTTAAAAAAACAAAAACAACAACGAAAAAACCTTTCTCACTTTCTGGCACGGCAAAATACTCTAAACTACCTGGTTTATTTCTTGCCCTCCAAGGAGTCTTGGTTCCTTTTATTGGGAGAATGTTGTTAGAAACCAAATCTGGGTTCGAGTTGTGCTCATTACTACTGAGGCATCCTTGCTTGTAGGCTCTCTAGCTAAGAAATTTTGATTCCATACTATACAGGAGTAAGTATAGTGTGTTTTGATTTGTTGCAGCTAGTATTTTACAGTCTGGTATTAATTACAGTTTAGCTTATTTCCATGGTCTGTACAAAAATTTTGAAAACTGATGCATATCTGATGGCTATGTTGGGCTGTCAACCGTTCTTCCCCCCAAGTCCAGTCATGACAGTTTGTTTATAATTAAAATTTTTTACCTGATCAGCTAGATTTTAGTCTCTTCTCCCTAATTCTGTCTTCTCACCCCCCCCTCCTTTGTGGCTTTCTCTTCTAATATAGTGAAGTGTTGAAAATGTTTTGATGTTAAGATGACTGTAGTCGAGTATGTGTGTGCATGCTCAGTGACTCAGTTGTCTGACTCTCTTCGACTCTATGGACTATAGCCCACCAGGCTCCTCTGTCCATGGGATTTTTCCAGGCAAGAATACTGAAGTGGGTTGCCATTTCTTCCTCCAGAGGATCTTCCCAACCCAGGGATCGAACCTGAGTCTCTTGTGTCTCCTGCATTGGCAGGTGGATTCTTTACCACTGAGACTGTTAGTTTGTTATTTTATTCTGTATTGCCACTTAACATTATGGTTCAGAATGATACCAATGAAATAGTTTAACAGTTGCATATCATAATTTGGCTCTACCCAGATTTCATAATCTGTAAAACAAGAGCACATCTACTGCTTCAGATCATCTAACTAGTCTGAGCTAGATATCTTGATACCATAAGCTTAAATGAAGGCTTGATATAAATTATACACTAGTGAACTTAGTATGCTTCTTAGACAAGATTCTAGAATGGATTATTAAATGGATGACGTTTCCACACTACCATGAAATAGAAGTGTTATTCTCAAGGGACAAGGAATTTTTCAATTATGCCAAAATTTGGCTAGGAAGATGGCTATAGCACAGGTGTTTTTCTCACAGTAGCCTTGTGAACAAGATAAATGAATGGGGCCGAATGTCAAAAATCAGGCTGGTTTACAAATATTTCAACAACTGTAGCCGAATACTAATGACTTGCGTGTCACTGATACTTGGGAAGACTCTAGGAGTGTGCCTAAGCATTATAGTCCATTTAACCCAAGGGCATGAAGGTGCAGCAAGCATGCTGGGCAATTCTAAAATGATCAGCTTCTGCAGAAAGGACTGAAAGGTGATCATTAGCTCTTTCCTAAAGTGACATAACACTTGTCTTATTAACCACGAAGGATGCACCCATTCCAAGAATCAAAACCATTGGCGTTAACTTTAGAATAGGGAAGTATGGTTTAGGGAGTATCAGGTGTGAAAAATTAAAGGTGTAAGTTAAATTAGCAGTCTAATTGAACAAGTATCAAAATAGTTAGAAAAGGCTGAGACAGCCACTACAAAGGAATATTGTACCCAGAACCAAGATAGATTTCTGTCATACTCTTAGCAAGTCAAGGCAGAGACCACTGAGAAAGTATTAATTTTGGAAGTCACGCTTTAATGGTGTTCTTCGGCAAATGAGGCATTTTTTTTAAAAAAGGGAAGACATAATTGTGAATTTAATTTAGTTCAGACTGATTCAGGGCTTACTATTATCAGATATTGCGTTAACTCAGAGATGGGCCCTGTTCTTGGGCTTATGGTCCAGTAGAGGGAGACAGGCTGCTCAGCAGATGGCAGTAAGCACAGTACAAGCTCTGCACAATGGGCTTTTGATGCAGAGTACAATTTAGCCCAGATTGTTAAGAGGCCAGAGAAGCGTTTCTCGAGAAAATGACACCTAAAAGGAGTTCAGAAAGGTAAGCCGGATTTAGCCAAAAAGGGCAAAAAAGGTGGGACAGGGAACCTGCCCACAAGAAACCACTAAAGAGCTCTTTCCTCCGCTGCCGCTAAGGTGCTCGGTTCTTCCGAGGAAGCTAAGGCCGTTTTGGGGTGAGGCCCTCACTTCATCCGGCGACTAGCACCGCGCCTGGCAGCCCTCACCTAGCACTCGCCCGCACCATGGCCTCCGTCTCTGAGCTCGCTTGCATCTACTCTGCCCTCATTCTGCACGACGATGAGGTGACTGTCACGGAGGATAAGATCAATGCCCTCATTAAAGCAGCCGGTGTAAATGTTGAGCCTTTCTGGCCAGGTTTGTTTGCAAAGGCTTTGGCCAATGTCAACATCGGGAGCCTCATCTGCAATGTGGGGGCTTGTGGACCTGCCCCGGCAGCTGGTGCTGCACCAGCCACCGCTGCTGCCCCAGCTGAGGAGAAGAAAGTAGAAGCAAAGAAAGAAGAATCTGAAGAGTCTGATGATGACATGGGCTTTGGTCTTTTTGACTAAACCTCTTTAGTAACCCATTCAATAAAAAGCTGAGCTGTTAAAAAAAAAAAAGAAACCACTAGAGATTTTAAAAGTTTACCCCAAAGCAGCTACAATATGTAGTTTTGAATATCTGAATATATGCTGAAAGAAATTAAATTTGCTTTATGTGGCTCCCAAGTAAAGAAGACAAATGGAGCTCGGTTGTTGTGGGTGGGCAAAACGGCCGACAAGGCGCCGTCCGGGAGTCTCCGGATCCCGGTGGCAGTGTTGCTGTTGTTGCTTTGGGGAGCTCCCTGGGCCCATGGGAGGCGGAGCGACGTGGGCATCATCACGGACGAGAACTGGAGAGAGTTGCTGGAAGGAGAGTGGATGATAGAATTTTATGCTCCATGGTGTCCTGCTTGTCAGAATCTTCAACCAGAATGGGAAAGTTTTGCCGAATGGGGAGAAGATCTTGAAGTTAATGTTGCAAAAGTTGATGTCACAGAGCAGCCAGGACTAAGTGGACGATTTATCATAACTGCTCTTCCTACTATTTATCATTGTAAAGACGGTGAATTTAGGCGATATCAGGGTCCAAGAACTAAGAAGGACTTCATAAACTTTCTAAGTGACAAAGAGTGGAAAAGTATTGAACCCGTTTCATCATGGTTTGGTCCAGGTTCTATTTTGATGAGTAGCATGTCAGCACTCTTTCGGCTCTCTATGTGGAACAGGACTTGCCATAACTATTTTATTGAAGACCTTGGATTACCGATTTGGGGATCATATACAGTGTTTGCTTTAGCAACTCTGCTTTCAGGACTATTATTAGGACTTTTCATGATATTTGTGGCGGACTTCCTGTGTCCTTCAAAAAGGCGCAGACCCCAGGCATGCCCTTCCAGAAAATTACTACCAGAATCTTCTCAACCTTTGAAAAAAGTGGAGGAAGAACAAGAGGCTGATGTAGAAGATGTTTCAGAAGAGGAATCTGAAAGCAAAGAAGGAACAAACAAAGACTTTGCACAGAATGCTGTAAGACAACGTTCTGTGGGTCCTTCACTGGCCACAGATAAATCCTAGTTAATTTTTACAAATATTTTCATATGATTTTGGCAGAAACAGAAGATCAATTATTTGTTTTGGTTTGAAGTGAACTGTGACTTGCTTGTACATTGCAAGGTTCAGTCTAGCTTGTCATTAGGTTGAACAGTCTACCTTCTGAAAATAAAAGTAGCACTGTGAAAAAATAGGATTTGAAAACAATATGGTGGTTCAAACAGTTCTTTCATTTTTGGGAAAATCTGGTGCCAAGCAATAAGATTTCTGTATGTTTGTTTCATAATAACTTTCAAGTCTGTGTTGAAAATTACATTTCCCAAGTATTGCATTATTGAGGTATTTAAGGAGATTACTTTAGAGAAGAAGATTTCTCATTTGATATAATTTTTCTCAGTTTCACTGTGTGAAGAGAACATATTTCCCATTAATGGGAACTTTGCCCATTGTCTCAAGAAATGTGTATTTCAGTAACAACTCTGAAACCCTTTATCTCCTTTAAAGTCCAAAATTTATTCATATTTTTAGATTATGCGACTAATAAAAACTACCTTACTTTAATTACAGTTTTCTACCCATGATAATACAGGATATGTTTAGAAAGTTTATAAAGGTTGGTTGCCTTTTTTGTTCTCCTGTGTTCAGTGTATGATTTGTATTTTTCTTACCATGGGTTACATTTTTTATTTTCCAAATTGGATAATTTCCTGGAAATATCTTTCATGTTTTAATAAATTGTTTCAAACTGAAGTTTACCGAAGAATACTTAAAGTGAAAAGCCATCTGATAACTTAAAATGTTGGCTGCCTGTTTCAGATTTTACATCATTCTTGTTGAACCTGTACTTGAACTTCTTTTTTTGGATGTGAAGGTGAACATTCCTGTTTTATTTGATTTTGTGGAAAAGCCTTGGTATTTCTATTTTGAAAATTCACAGAAGCTTAATATGATATGAAGTTAGCATTCTACTCAGGAAAAAGCATCTTATAGTGTGTGTTTTCAATGTATATTTGTCCTCATCCAAAAAGTTCTTAGTTGATTGTACAAAGTCAACGTATGTTTGATGATTTAAACTCATAAAGTTTTATGTTTTTGAAAAGACAAAAAAAAAAAAAAAAGACAAATGGAAGCAAATTTCAGTTCAGTATGTGAAAATTCATTTATTTAGTGGAAACTTACAGTAAAGTACCCCAACACAATGGAAATTCCATAAAATGACTGGTGGTTGGCTTTGTCTCATAGTGAACCTACTATGTAGTTGGTTCACATGATCATTTCATTAACCCACAATAATGATTCTACCTTTTTTATAGGATTGTTTAGAACCCCACTCACACATTAAAACCTTGCCATGTGCTATATCACTTACAGCTGTCCAAACAAGGAGGCTACACTGGGAAATGGGAGACTTTATCATCATGTATTTTCAAGTAGAGGCTGGATGAAAATTTTTCATTGGGAATCTGTGGATGTGATGATTCAATTTAGGTTGGAGATGCCCTCAAAGATAACGCTCACCTTGGAGATCCTAGAGCCCTCAAAAGAAACTATTTGATAGCTTTCATGAATGAAAGCTGTGAGAATGAACAAATTCATAAATAAGGGTTTTATTTATACTACATAAAGCTTATGTTTCTCATTACATCTGGCAGAACTCATCAACTGATAGAAAATGTAACACTATTCACATGTACTTTCTTTTACTTATGGTTACAAATACCCTTAAATCAAATCAAAGCTTCAAACTTCAAACTTGTTTCCAGTCCAAGCTAGTATGCTAAGCCTATATGTCTGGTTCACTCTCTCTATAGTAAATTGTTATTTACTATAACAATCAAGAGGAATTATTTACATTACTGCTGGAAATTGAGAAGGGTGCTAACAGCATTCATGAAACCTTCAACTTTTCAACAGCAGGTAATATGATTAAAGCAGAGCCACAAAGCATTTGCCATTCACTGAACATGGAAAATGTGCCCCTTGGGAGTCAGGGTCTTCCAGGAATCAGGATCAACTCTGGGCCCATTCAAAGCAAGGATGCTGAGCTGCCGAGTGGAATGCGAGGGTGCCTCTGCTAAGTGAGAAGAGGGGTGCTGCCGCTTAGGCTGCAGCAAGGCATTCATATAAAGGGAAGTATGAAGCCAAAAGGACAATTCTTAGCTATACTTTTATTACCGAATCCATGTATTTACTGCGAGAGAATGTGCATTCACAAATATAACATGTATATTTCATTTTTTATGAAAAATTATTTACATTAATGGATACAAAGTGGTATGAAAAGAACTGTGTCTGTTTGAGATTATCAGTACTTTAATTTTTCTTTTGACTGCTTTTTCTGTAATGAATGGCTTTTGTAATAACAAAGTTTTAAAAATTAGCCCCAGCAATAAAACTAGAAACTGATTAAAAATTCCTATCAGCAACATTTTTTTCCTTCTTTGAGTCTTTGGAATTCAAAGTTACTAAATGTCTTTAGTCAATTATTTTTTGAGCCAAATACATATATACAGAACAACAAATGCATATATATATTCTATTTTAAAATGTAGACCAAAAAAACTCCAAACCCCCAAAATCCTCAGAGTAAGTCAACATAAAAAAACTGAAAATATTTATTGGGCCAGAAAGACAAAAACTCATAGTTATCTGTTGTTGGAACTGTAAAGTAAATAAACATACACTTCCTGTGTAACAGGAGTGATCTTTCATTAAGGTCTTTACAATTCAATGATGCATTTACTCTTAACAAACTTTGGAAAGACAGTATCATAAAACTGTCTCAAAATATGTTAGGTCATCATTAATATTAAAATTAAGGATAGCAAAACTCGTTACTCCTACCACATCATCATACTAGTCTCATACATGTTACCTCTCAAATTTTAGTTTGGAAGCTGGCTCACTTAACAATGTCAAATCCTATTTTATTGCACAATGTCCAATTCAGCAATTTTCAACTATGGTGTAAAAAAACTAAATAAAAGCAAAAATCCTTAGGAAAAATGTATTTTGTCTTTTTTCATTTCAAGAGAAACAAAGCTGGGTCTAAGGAGGTGACAGAGTTCTATTCAAACCCATTCTAATAAAGGAACCCATCAAAACATTTTCACTTTAAATAAAAATTTGAACACTACCAAAAACTGTCATTTTTGCTCTACTCAATTCTTACTGAAGAAAGTTTACTGAAATTATTAAGGAAATAAAATGTTGAAGGACTGAAGAAATACTTGCAGTAAAGAGAATAAATACTAGTATTGGAAAATGTCACCAGGGAGGGGTATACCATACCCCGCATACTGCTGATAAAAAGGAAAGGAACCTGTTGGTGGTTTGACATTAGTAAGCCCTACAGCATCAAAAATGGAGAGTTGGTTCCATGAGCTGTCTAGAATGGTGCCGAAGGCAGTGCATTTATCACAGATGTTCCGCCACATGTTTCAATTCTGTTGCCATGGGTCATCAATCAGACTCCAGCAACTGTTAGAGCAATATTCAACTAACAAACTGGGCATCAACATTAACAATAGTTTATGGATGTTCCCCTTGCAAATTTCACATTTTCCAGTAACAAAAATTTGTACAGAAATTGGCATTTGAAAGGCTGTAACTGTATTATGTTTTACCTGAAATCTTTTAGTATCTTCATGAAAAAAGTTGTCTAGTAACATAAATTGCTTCTGCATCCGTTCCACAAACAAGACAAGGACCTAAAACATCCAGACTGTTCACAGACAAAGTCCTATTAGGAAGCAAGCTTGTGATTTCAATACGATCTTTGGCAGGATCAGTGCTGAGCCAGGAGCTTATAAGAGATTGGTGAACATTAGCTTGGTTACTAATGCTATGAGACAAAAAAGTACTATTTCTTCCTCCTGGGAACAAAAAGAAAAGGGGAAAACATTGTTCAAGACCAATTTTATACTAGTAAATATCTGAAATTCTAATATTTAAAAAATGTAATGATATAAACTTGTTTTAACTCTCAAGAATAACAGGCTGATGATTCCATTATAACACATCACCGTTTTTGACCAAAAGCTTTTAAGTCAGTGATATTAAACATAATTTCATGGGATAACATGGCTTTCAAACTTGAACTCTTCAGCAAAGCACAGGATTCATTTTGACCCTGTCTTCCTCGTTATACTTTAATGGAAGGTCTCAGAAATGTAGCAAAATGGCTAGAGGACAAGTAGAACAGATGTAGATAATATGTAGAAACCTAAACGGTTAGACAATCAAAAAATGGAAGTGATCATGAGAAAATTTCTGGATGTATTTCTGAGTATTTCTAAAAATATATTTATTTGTATATTTCTAAAAATATAATCAACTTGCTGTAGATCTCCCTTTATTCTTGCATTTATTTTAGGTAAATGTTCTTAAAAGTAGAATTTTAGAACACTACCAAATTATAAACTTTTATCTCTGACAGTGCTCTGCATTTAACATAGAATTAATTATTTCAGTTTTAGCCTTCATTTGAAATTTTCTTTCTACTTTTTGCCAGATCAAATAAAGACAGATTTCATTTACTCTCAATAAATGGTTGACACCTACTATATGCCAGGCTCTGTGCTAAGTGCTGGGAATACAAGGCAAAGTCTCTCATACCTTGAAGTTTAAAAATTAGTGGGTTCAAATCTTGCTGATTCTTAAAGCCCAGCTCAATTTCCTTTTCTGAGAAGTCTGTTCAGATGACTCTAGTTCATGCTTCTCTTTTCTTTCCTGGAACCCTCAGCACTTGTATGCACCCCTAATAATTTACTATTTGCAACATTTCTTATATCATGATTTAACTTTCTGTGGCCCTTTCTCCTAAATTAAAACTAAATTAAGTATTCCTTAAGAGCAGGTTATATAGATTATTTTACTTTTTCACAGTGTCTAATACTGTTCCTTGCAATACCAGACATAGGATATAGTAAATGACTATTTCTAACCTAACCAGCATTCTTCAAACTATAAAACCTCAAATGCAAGATAGTGGGGGTAGAAGAAGAAATAAAAAACCAAGTGCTTAGCTACTCCTGGGTATTTATTAGAAACTAATAAAACTATTAGTTTCTCCATACATGAAGTTATTAACACAGGCATACTCCATGCTCTGCACATTGCATACTTTTCCAGAATTTTTCTGGAGAAGTTTTGGACTTTTCCTTCTTAGTTTCTGTTTACCTTTTACTGTTCTGATGTCTTATATTACTCTTGAATACTGTGAAATGAACATTAGAACCATTGTGCAAAGTCTCTTTCCTGGTCCCCCTGCTTCCACTTGTCCAACCTTCTCCCCACAGTTGCCAAAGTGATTGATTGGAAACGTAAGACAGATCACCCCACTTCCCTGCTCAAAATTCCCCAGTGGCTTTCGGTCACGTCAAAAGGAAATCTCAAGTCCCGCTCCCAGTCTGCAGAGCCCTGCTCCTCAGCTCCTCCTTACCATCTACTCCCCCTCCTGCCTGCTGAGCGGCAGCCACACTGGCTCTTTTCTGTTCTCAGCCTCAGGTGTTTGGAATTTGGTGTTTCCTCTACCTGGAATGCTTGCCTTTGACTGGTACTTTCATCTCTTCAGGTCTCTGCTCAGATCTTCTCTCCTCTGCCAAGCGGCCCCTCCCCGATTAATTTTTCTTTTTATCATCCTACTCTCTTCACTTTTCTGCATCGTCATCAGGGTATTTGATCCAGTTCTTTTCCGTTTTGCTCTGTCTCCTTTGCTACTTTGCTGTGCTCTGCTATGTACTGTAGGAATGAATTCCTTTTTCCAGGCTCCCTTGCCATCTGCCTTCCAGGCAAAGTCTGTGTGTGGGAGATAACTATTGTGGGTGATGAAGGCAGAGAGGCTGTGGGGAGTAGGGTGGGGGTGGGAAAAAGCTCCAGGTTTCTGACAATAAATACAGTGATTCCAGCCCCAGCTGAGGTGGCACCTTTTCTGCTGATCCAGAACCAACTCTGACAGCACTTCTAACATGACAGCGGAGGTTATTAACAACTGTTCATTTCTGGGTATTCCTCCTTTTTGCTATTTGCTCTCCGTTCTTCTAGCCCAACACACATGAAAACAATTCCTCTAAACCCAGGGTAGTTTCTGCTTTTCTGATTGGACTTTTACTGAAACATCATCTACTGACTTACTGTCTACTGGAATATTTGCTCTACGTGCCTCAAGGCTTTTCTGCTCACTATCGTGGGCTCTAACACCTAGAAGAGTACCTAGCACATGGAACTTGATAAACATTTGCTGAGTGATTGAACAAAGTTTGCAGTCACAGGCAAGCTCAAAAACAGGAGGCTTAGAAAATACCAAAAATAGAAATAAAAATACTTCTTGATTTTAAGTGTATAGTTTCTGGATGACCTTTACTTATGTCGTTTCAGTCGTGTCCAACTCTTTGCAACCCTATGGACGGTAGCCCACCAGGCTCCCCTGTCCATGGGATTCTCTAGGCAAGAATACTGGAGTGGGTTGCCATGCCCTCCTCCAGGGGATCTTCCCAACCCAGGGATTGAACCGCGCCTCTTAGGTCTCCTGTATTGACAGGTGGGTTCTTTACAACTAGCGCCACCTGGGAAGCCCAACCTTTACTTACCTGTCTTTAATCAGGAGACAGAGCCTTTTATTCTGAGAAACCAGTACCTTAATACATAAAAGATCACCTTTGTCTTGTCATACACCTTCGACAATGTAACATAAGAGAGTGATCAGTGCCTATTCTGTGGCATAAGGGCCCACAACAATGTACTTACAAAGTTAGCCAGCTAATAGCATTTCTAGTTGTCAGCAGTATAGTGGTCAGCAGCTGATAGATTTCATGCCCTGTGATACTAAAATTTACCCTGAGGCCAGAGAATGGAATTCTTAATGTTATTCCTTAATGTTAAAATTATCTAACATTAATGTTAATGTCATTCCTTAATGTTAAAAATATGAGTATTTCTCATTTGGTATATCAAAATATAATCTCAAGTTGCTCACAAGAATCTTCATCAAAACATTTTACCTTGGTGAAAGAGTGACGACTTCTCAGGCCCGTCTGTGGAGGCATCCCAGTGCCAAAGAGATCCATCTTCAGAACAAGTGAACAGGTGATCTGGGTTGGATGGGTGAAAGTGAACTTCCCACACTGTGAGATAAGAGCCAAGGTCAGTTAAACCAACGTCAAAACCCTACCTCTAGGCATATTGTCCGTTAACCTCCATTAAACACCTTCAAACTCCAAGCCTGTGATAAAAATCAAAGGCTTCAGTGTCAAAAAGAAGGCATAATATAACGCTCCAAATGGCTGAAACATGTAGATAGGATAAAGACGTCAAGTAAATCTACTCGTGTATCGGGCCAGCAAATGAATGAAAATAAACACTAGTCATCTGACCTACTGCTTTTTTACATGGAAGAGTATTGGGTTGGCCAAAAAGTGTGTTCAGGTTTTTCCATATCAATTTATGGCAATTAGAACAAAGTTTTGGCCAACCCAATATGACAATGGGATAATTCTGAAAAGATTTTTTGAAAATTGTTAAGTTCTTTCATTTTCAATTTCTATGTCATTAATATTTGAAGGTTTTATTATTGGAAAGGGAGAGAGGGAAGACCATAAAAGCAGTATACAAATGAAGTTAGTTCTAAGAGGCAGAGTCCAATTTTGGCTCATGCCAAGACTCTGCTCTGTATCACAGAAATAGCAACTAGCTCTCAACAAGCCAAAACCTGGAAAGGCTTCAAGAATCTGGATCCAGTTTCAGATGGAGGACTTTTAAGAAGCCAGCTTGGGACTGGGGGCGCCTCAAGCTCTAAACATCAAGGGAACTTTGTGTGCCAACAGACACCTGGGAGCCAAGGACTGGCCAGGACTCCTCAGGAAGTTATCTGCAGCATGAAGGTAAAAAAAGGAGTCTGTGAGCAAGGCTTCTGTGATCCTGGGTTAGGTAGGCTTAGAGAGGCAGCACAGAAAGCACCCAGAGTGTCGTATAAAAAGTGCAAGGCACATGTTTGCAAGCTGGCATTTTCATTCTGACAGTTGGCACAATAAAACATGCTGCAGAACAAAAAGGTGACCTTCCTCCGGAAAAGAATGTATTCTGGGTGACTCCCTGTGTAAAGTACATTCATGCTGTTTCACTAAAACAAGGTAAAACAGAAAAGCCTAATAGAGCCATTGCAGGCTGCCCAAATCTAGACACTTACGTATTTATATACTTTCCAATCAGAAAACAAACCTCTAGCCAAGAGTCAAGATGAATCGAAATACACTACAAGCCACTAGTGTGTTCTGCTTAACAATACAGGCTGGCATTTAAAAATAGGCTGGTGAGAAGAGCTTTGAAAGTTTATAATTCTAACTACCACTGGGTTAGCAACAACAGACTCTGATGCATACCCTATTCATTCCCCCCTCTTCCCCCCCCACCCCACCCCACAGAGCCATACCTAGAAGAGGGAAACAGTTTCTATTTGCTGCTTATATATAATCTTAAAAACTATTTATCTTCCCCAAGTATTAATGACGTGAAACTTTAGCTTCGAAGTTACAATACTGGTATAACATTTGCTCTTCTACACTTTTATTCAAGCATTAATACCAACTTTTCCTAAGACAGAATTTAAAACTATAATCCACCCTGACCTGTGGTGATAAAATGAAACATTTCTGTTCAGCCAAAACATCTCCACTAAAATAAAAAAACAAACAAAAAAAGCAAGAGCCTATATTTTTTGTTCTTGCTAAAAGAAAAAAAAAAGTTATAATAAGAAATTGAACAACACACATACTGGCAAATATTAAAAATAACAACCTGCATTTTGCATAGGAAAAGTGCATTCTGACATACTGGGTATAACAATATAAACTGGTTATTATTTTTATGTAGAACAATTTGTCAACATGAATCACAGCTTTAAAATTATGCCAACTTTTTGACTCATCAATTCTATTTCTAAAAATTATCCTAAGAAATAAGCACATAAAGATAAATATATATGGATAATCACTACAGTTTTATGTATAACAAACATGTTTAACATGTTTAACATGTTAAGAATGTAAATGTCAAATAAAAAAGGAGTTAATTATTATGCTGCTGTGGCTGCTAAGTTGCTTCAGTTGTGTCTGACTCTGTGCGACCCTACCAGATAGCAGCCTACCAGGCTCCCCCGTCCCTGGGATTCTCCAGGCAAGAACACTGGAGTGGGTTGCCATTTCCTTCTCCAGCGCATGAAAGTGAAAAGTGAAAGTGAAGTCGCTCAGTCATGTCCAACTCCTAGTGACCCCATGGACTGCAGCCTACCAGGCTCCTCCATCCCTGGGATTCTCCAGGCAAGAGCACTGGAGTGGGTTGCCATTTCCTTCTCCAATGCATGAAAGTGAAAAGTGAAAGTGAAGTCGCTCAGTCATGTCTGACTCTGTGCAACCCCATAGATGGCAGCCTACCAGCCTCCTCCATTCCCGGGAATCTCCAGGCAAGAATACTAGAGTGGGTTGCCACTGCCTTCTCCGTTAATTATTATAAATCTATACAATCCAGTCAAAAGTTCTGATGTAGAATGATCCATATGTATCATTTATGGAAATCTGCTAACACTACATTGTATAGCTCACCCACCAAAAACTTCATGTATCTTCACAAGACTTACTTTCAGCTTCATGAGCCTTCAGCAGAGACACAGGCATTGTACCTTGTCTAACATCCCAAATACTCAACATTCCATCCTGGCCTCCAGTAGCTACAACGTGCTGCTGGTTGGGATGTCGATCAACACAGTGGAGTGGCACTCGGTCACCAGTCCTTTAATGGGAAATACAATGACTTCAAACAGTGGTAAAGTGTAATTAATCATTGACTAACCCATGAAACAAGTGTCATCCCATTAACTAAATAATTTTGTGGCTGGAGCTACTGGGTAAACTTAAATTATGTCAAAAACCTGACTACATTAAATATGAAAGTGAAAGTGAAGTTGCTCAGTTGTATCCAACTCTTTGCGACCCCATGGACTGTAGCCTCCAGGCTCCTCTGTCCATGGGATCTTCCAGACAAGATCTCTCATTAAATATACCTCTAAATACTAGAATTCTGAGGGGGAATTAAAGGCTAGAGTTATTCATTCTCTCTTCAATTTGGACACATATGGAACAAGAAAATTTGATGGTAAGATATGCAAAATATTTCCATTTCTTAGCTTTTATTTTTTTTCTTTTTTTTTTCCATTTATTTTTATTAGTTGGAGGCTAATTACTTTATAGTATCGTAGTGGTTTTTGCCATACATTGACATGAATCAGCCATGGATTTACATGTGTTCCCCATCCCGATCCCTCCTCCCGCCTCCCTCCCCACCCCATCCCTCTGGGTCTTCCCAGTGCACCAGCCCTGAGCACTTGTCTCATGCATCCAACCTGGGCTGGCGATCTGTTTCACCCTTAATAGTATACTTGTTTCAATGCTGTTCTCTCAGAACATCCCAACCTCGCCTTCTCCCACAGAATCTAAAAGTCTGTTCTGTACATCTGTGTCTCTTTTTCTGTTTTGCATATAGGGTTATTGTTACCATCTTTTAAAATTCCATATATATGCATTAGTATACTGTATTGGTCTTTAACTTTCTGGCTTACTTCACTCTGTATAATGGGCTCCACTTTCATCCATCTCATTAGAACTGATTCAAATGAATTCTTTTTAACGGCTGAGTAATATTCCATGGTGTATATGTACCACAGCTTCCTTATCCATTCGTCTGCTGATGGGCATCTAGGTTGCTTCTCATTTCTTAGCTTTTAAAAAGCATTATATATCAACTAAACAGCATACTCCTTACTTCTACTCTGTCTTATTTAATGCTTAGTTTACATATATATTTTTCAGTTTGACACATACTATTATCTAGAGAAGAGGAGGCTGCACACATAGAAAGGGGATTTCTGTTAGAAAAAGTATCTTGGACCATATTTTCCTCCCAATCACATCTAAAGTGTATTATTTCACTATTAATAGGATCATCTGATGAGCAAAAATAAGTACCCCATTAATTAATATACACTTCAAAGAGAAAATATAAACTTCTGAATCAATACTACAAATATTTATTAAATGCAGCAAGGTATTATCAAGCCCATCAAATTATACAATTGACCTTGAACAACATGGGTCCACTTACATATGAGTATTTTTCAATAGTAAATGTACATTGCAACATGAGCTGAGGTTGGTTGAATCTGGGAAGGTGGAACCTTCGGTACAGAGGATTCCTGGAATATGGAGCACTGACTATAAAGTATACATGGATTTTCGCGTGTATAGAGGATCAGTGACTCTAACCCTTATATTGTTCAAGGGTCAACTGTATTTGCTTTATTAAAGTTAATCAGAAATTACTCTTAACATGCAATTAAAATACAATAGGGCTTATAAAGTTAGTTGCTACAAATAAACAAATTTGTTTTACACTATTGAAATTACAAATCAAAACTTACAGTGATAATATCTGAGTGGGCTCATTTCCTTGTTGTCTAAAATCCCATATTTTTAACTGTCCAATTGAATTTACTGTAAGAATCTCAGGAGTTCGAAGGAAGGTTACAGCGTGGAGTGTACTGCTATCTGCATTGTCTGTAAATTAAGAAAACCGCAGGTATGTTAACAGGCCACCACTTTTCCATGAATACCTTAAACAGCCTTCCCTCTGTTGACTGAAAGATTACAAGTGAAATTTTAAATAAGTCACAATTTTATTTCTATGGAAAAATATGGGAACATATGTTAAAATGGACTCTCCTTTGGTAGAAAAATTATATTACTCACAGGACATCTGAACTGTTTTCCAAATAGAGGACTAAGTTTTCACATATTTCTCTGTTTCCACGTAAGAGTACTACCCTCCATTTCTGAGACAGCTGTCCAAGTCCCTTTATAATCCAATTTTATCTCCCACCACTGCTTCACCCTAGACAACCTAGACAGCATATTAAAAAGCAGAGACATTATTTGCCGACAAAGGTCTGTGTAGTCAAAACTACAGTTTTTCCACTAGTCATGTACGGATGTGAGAGTTGGACTGTAATGAAAGCTAAGTGTTGAAGAATTGATGCTTTTGAACTGTGTGTTGGAGAAGACTCTTGAGAGTCCCTTGGACTGCAAGGAGATCAAACCAGCCCATCCTAAAGGAAATCAGTCCTGAATATTCATTGGAAGGACTGATGCTGAAGCTGAAGCTCCAATCCTTTGGCCACCTGATGTGAAGAACTGACTCATTGGAAAAGACCCTGATGCTGGGAAAGACTGAAGGCAGGAGAAGAAGGGGGTGACAGAGGATGAGGTAGTTGGATGGCATCACTGACTCGAAGGACATTGAGCTTGAGCAAGCTGCAGGAGTTGGTGATGGACAGGGAAGCCTGGCGTGCTGCAGTCCACAGGGTCACAAAGAACAACTGAACTTAACTGCTTCCTCCAGAACCTTCATTCTGTTGGGCCAAACACCACAGCTTCCTACAGAGCTCATTCTGACCCTGTGTTATTCTGCTGACTCATCTCAAATCAATTCATCTTTATCCTTATCAGATCTCCCTTCTGCCATGAACTTCTTCCTGTTTGCTTTAATGGTCCTTCTGTTTTTCCTAGTGTGTCTAAGCTTATACATCTTTATTTAGTATATACTTAAAGACTTTTGTTTTGTGACCCTCCTCCAAACTGTCACCAGGCCAGAAGTCTTTCAAAGCTAAACAAATGGTATTCCTCAGAACTAAAAATAATAACAATACAAAAAACTGATTCATGGGCTCAATTCACAGAAGTTCTAATTCAGGAGGTCTAGGGTGATGGGCTGTTAAAAATCTCCTCAGGCAAGTCTGTACAAAATATGGTTGAGAACCACTACGCTAGTCAGACATGACTTAGCAACTAAACCACTATCACTGCACTAAATAATCCTTCTAAAACATGATGTGGGTACATTACCCCTTTGCTCAAAAACTTTCAATGGCCCCTCAGCCGCCTACCTAAAATATGTATTATATTCTTCACAACCTGACTGCAATTTACCTTTCTTGTTTCATCTCTCAACTCTCCTATTCAAATACCTAAAGTCAGGTCAGACTACACTTTCCGTCATTCTCTGCACGGCCTCACCCTGCCTCTATGCTACTCCCTCTATCTGGTGTGCCACTTCTTAGTCTTATTTATTGTCTAGAATCTAGATTAAATGAATTGCCCTGCCCCTCAATTCTTTATCCGATAATTCCTTCCAACCCTCCTCCCCACAAATTTCTCTTTCTTCTAGTCAGTCCTTCATACAGGCCTTATCAACATACTATCTTGATAAAGGGATCCTGCTTTGTATATTTCTAAATCCCTCAAACATTAAACCCCAGGCATTGTACATGGGAGGTGCTCAATTACTGTAAGATAGACCAAAGAAAGATGATTTTTCTTACCTATAGTTCTTACAGCTTCCTTGTGATCAGCTCTGAAGAGATTTATCCGGCCATCTTCTCCAACTGTAACAATTTCTGGGTTGTTGCACACAACACCCGTGCATGGTGCATTGCTACAGGAAGGACTGCCCGGACCTGTGTGGTAGTGAGCTGCTGTCCACTGCTGGCTGACTGACAGGGTCTAGGTGTCAGAAATGAGGCTATGATTAATTAAAGCAAAGCTCCAAAAAATTAGCACTTTCCCCAACTAAACTATTATTTTAAAACTGTGTCTCATACCTTTCTAGAAAAATAGTACTCTTTTCCCTTTGTATTTCCAAGTATTAAGGTCTAGGAAATACTTCCATTAAAGCTCTGTATTCACCAGATTAGATTCAAAAGAAACACCGTTTAATAATATCCCAAACTTATCTCAAACTAAAGAAACAGTTTTTAAGTATCAGGTAATTATGTGTTCAAAGGCAACTTTAAATTCTTAAGGGAACTGACCTACATTCAAGAGATAAATCTCTGCAGGGCTTTCCAAATGACTCTGTTAAGAATAACATTTAACTAGATCTGGGTCTTATACTCACTAGGTATGCCTATTAGTAAGATGACCTTTATTAATATCCAAATCTAAATAAGCATTCTCTTCCAGCAACTTAAAACTGTTACTTCAAGTGGGGCTATTTTAAAGGATTGCCCTTACCACTGTGCTCTGAAGGTCAGCACTCTTAGCCTTTGACATACAAGGACGGCGTTGAAAAAGTGTCAAGCCTTCATATAGTGTGTCTTTCCTTCTAATTAAAACCTAGGTTCTGTCCACAGAAGGAAAGCAGCTGTTCCTGCTCCCTCTCATGATGCCTGAGCTAGAAAGTGCTCTTTCTTCAAACAACCAGAGGAGGATCTTAAAAGCGAGTTACAGATAAATTACTTGCCAGAATACCATACTGTTACATTCAACCTAAGAAAATTGAAGTTACCCAATTTCAATGAAAGTTCACACAGAAATGGTTCTAGAATTAATCTATTAAAAGATGGGTAATACAATGACATTTCCCCCTCTTTATAGTTTTTGAAACTATAAAACTTTATTATTTGTCATTATTAAGTACAGCCTTCTCTAAACCTTCCTAAAAATAATTAAAATGCAAACTGAGTTTTCAAACAAAAGTTCTTTACCCGGTTATTTGGATGGTGGAGGAAAACTGTCACACATCCTGTTGATGAAGCGGCTACAATTCTTTCCTGGTCAAAAAACTAAACAGAAAATTCCTGCATGTTATAAATTCATAAATATCAGCAGGGAGGAAGCCCATTTGTCTAACTCAGTTAGCAGTGTAACAATTTTAAAATGCAAAGGGCCTACAGATGCTAAGCAAATAAAATGTGAAAGTCAAAACTGCTATACAAATAAAAGTATTTTCATGAAGAATAAACAACAATAATTTCCCCCCCCCGCCCCAAACCTGTTCATCTACAATTGATTTAATTTTGTACATCTACCATAAAGGTTTAGGAGAGCATAATTCCCAGGATCAGGCAGCTTTCCACAGAAGAAAATGCAGGGACTCTTAAGTCTTACAGATCAGAATTTGAAAACTTAATTCCATTCCCACCACTTATTACGAGCTTTGAAACCTTGGCCAACTTAAGTTCTCCAAGCCTTGGTAAACTTGTAAAACAAGAATTCAAAAAGCAAAAACATGTAAAGTGCCTTGTACAGTATTTGTCACATAGTCCATCCTCAAAAGATCTTAGTCTCAGTTTTCTCATAAGAGAGGACAATACTTGATTCACCAGCATCCCATGAGAATGAAACTAACTTATGTAAACACAGCTTGGCACATAGTAGATGGTCAATTAAACAAACAAGCTACGATCAACTTCACATCCCCTTCCCCAGTGCAGATTCTGCCATAACCAGCTATATGACGCTGGCAAATCACAACCCACAGAGAACTCAAGTTCTTGTAAACCCGAGGTAAGACTAGACAAACTTTAAAGTCCTTCACATCTCTCAATGTATTATTACTCTCAATTTTTTAAAAGTTAGCTTTTGGATATTACAACAGACGTACTTGTAAATCCATTACATCACCATGATGTTTGATACTGCACAATAATTGATGGTCTCCTTCAAATCCTCCATCAGAATCCAAGCTTCCAAAATCTCCAATAGACCACAGTGAAACATAATTTTCCTGAAAGGCAGAAAATTTCATCTTGAGATGAAATATACGTCAAACTCCCCGAAACTGAAATGTGCACTGTCTTCAGTCAACCCTGCTTTAAAAGCATCCCTGGCAAACGGCGGCCAAAAACACAAGAAACGAGGCCACTGATGGCTCTCAGGTATAAGGCGACCGAGCGTGAGACATGCATTCGCGAGACAGAAAACCGCGCGAGGAGCTACAAAACAGGAGTTCGCGCGCTGACGGCCAGGGGTGCGGTTCCTGGAAGGAGTTGGCAGGGAATCCCGGCCGGGCGCAGGGGTACCTCATTGTCCCAAGAGCCCGTGGCGAAAGTCTCCGCTGTCTGCAGGCTCCCTGGAGGTAATGGTCGCCAACGGGTCTTGCTGATTTTCTGTGATACAAACTTAGCATAAATTTCCTCCATGCTGAGAGCAACCCAGGCAGGCACAGCACGAAGTACAGCGCGCGCCACCCAGTCCCGCCCCTTCTCGCTGAGCCCTGATTGGACCGGAGCTCATGAAGGACGGTGGCTGCAGAGAGACAATTCTCCTCAGTCGGCAGTGCGGGAAAGAACAACCCGACCCGACAAGCAAAGAAGATACGGCGCCCTTCCTCACCCTGGCGGCTCTGAACCAAAGCCAGAGCATGCCCGTCCTTGTGCTGTAGGACCAGCTTCTAATCTGCAAAATCGGTATAGGAACGCAGAGACAATACATTGGCGCAAAAAAATTTGTAATGTAAAGACAAATTTAAGAGCAAAAACAATATAAAAGCAATGCAAGAAAAACGAGCCAATAGCCACACCTAAGTAGGCTTGCATTTCACCACGCATAGAAAAGGTTCAAAATCCTTAAATTCTCGTGGAATTACGTCCATTAACGTACCAATGTATTATTCAAAACCTCTCTTTCCTTTCCCCCCAAGCAAGTCCTTTTTTTCAGTGCTAACACACAGTCAGAAACTGGAGTTGTAATTCTGAAGAGCCCCAGTTCCAATTTTGAGTCCCAAACTGACTAAAATATTCCCAATATTGAAGTAAAGAATGCTGCTTCGGTTATTATCGCAGAATCCCACGAAATAGTTAATATATAAGTATATTTTGGATTGGAAATATATACACATATACTTACATAGACACCACATTTGCCAAAGTCTGGTTAGAACTAAAATTTGAGCATTGTTGCTGACGCAGTAGCATCAATGTCCTTACATAGGTTTGTTTCCTTCCTTAAATTTATTGGGACTAAATGATGACTGGATCCTTCCAGTCTCAGTTCTGATTAGGAGTCAGCAAGTTGGATTCTACTGGCAATGTTCCTTGTCAGGTTCACTCAGTGTCTTGCATAGCTGATAGCAGCAAAGCCGGAGTCCAGTCTAATGGTGGAATTTGTGAGGCTTAAATAGCTAAAAACGCACACTTGTGTTAGGAGAAAAACATAGTCGCCATAGGCTACTATAATATTTTTAAGCAAGTGCATTTTCCTAAGGAGCAAAGCATTGTCGGTGCTCCACCCTCCAACCCGTGTCTCAGTATTCTTCCACTCTCCGAATTTGTGCTTTAGAGCTGAGAACAAATCAGGGTCCCAAAGTCTCTGCTAACCAGACACTAAATGTACTTGTCAACTAGAGCCTGGAGTAACTCGGGTGAGAGAGGACGTTTGCCTTCCGTTTAAGATATTCAGGCTCTACCATAGGGAGCTCTTACTCTAACCGACCTAAATACATTAGTCATTCATTGGGTTGGTGAAGGCAGGACGGAGGAAGCCCACCGTTTAACAATCTGGACAGCTATAGAAGCAGACCCGCCACTCGCAACAGCTGACCCAGCGGCGACTGCAGAGCCACGGGCAGCCTCGGAACCACACCCGACCTGCCATCTCGCCACCGCTCTCGGTGACCAGAGCCGCAGCGAGGCACGCGGCCGACCGCGCTGGGGCCCACCCCGCCTGACCGCAGGGCAAACCCAAGCAAGGAGGCGCTGCGCAGCCCGAGGCCTCAGAAAGGCCACGCAGTGGCGGCGGTGGCGCTGACTCAGCGAGGCCAAGCCGCCAGTCTCAGGCAGCCGCAGCAGCCCCTCGCGCGGGCGGCGGGGCGTGAGGCCACCCCCGCCTCCGACCCCACCCGGCCGCGCCCGAGGCCGCGCGGCGTCACAGAGCGCATGCGTGCCGCGGGGGATGCCGGGAGCGCGCAGTGGCGGCAGCAGCGACGACAGCAGTAACAGCGGCGGCTCCAGCGGGGACGAGAACGGGGCGGTGACCGTGTGGGAGGTGGTCTCACTCTTGGGGAAGCTGCTGGGCACCGTCGCCGCGCTGAAGGTGGTTCTGTACCTGCTCCGGGTGTGCTTAGCGATGGCCTGGAAATCCGGCGGCGCCAGCCACTCGGAGCTAATCCACAACCTCCGCAGTAAGTGCCACCCCCGCCGGGTGTGGGGCAACCGGGGAAGGCCAGGCCTGGTCCGGGTCCCCTGGGGCCGCCCGGGACGTTCTGTCTACTCCCCGTGCCTGCTGGAGGGCTTCGGCCCACGGTTGCACCCGCGGTCCCGAGCAGCGAGCGCTGGCGATTGCCTCCCCCGGGACCTGTCACTCATCGGCGATGTGGACTGGAATCAGAGAAGGAGCTCGGGGCCGCTGCTCGTGGGGCGGGGGCAGGCGTCTCTCCGCGGGCCTGGGGGACGGGACTGGGGGGTGGGCGCGCGGGTAGTGGGGCTGTCACTCGAGTCCGTCGCCTCCTGGTTCAGGTCCAGCGGGCGAGGGGCGCGCCCTGGTTGGGGGTGGGGGGAGTGGGATATTGGCCAGGCCCCCGAGAGGCTGGAGCTGGAGCTGGGAGGACCCCGCCCTCGACCCCCGCGTCCTCACACCTACTCTTCCCGTCCTAAATCGACCTAGCTGCAAGCTTTCTCGCCTATTCTGCCTCCCCCACCCCCCGCCCTCCGTTTTTTCCCCTGGCGGGAGATGCCGCCGTCTGATACTGGCGAGGGGAGGGAGAGGAAGATGAGAGTTGCTGTCACTGCGGATGCTGGGAGAAATTTCTGGGACGGCTGTCCAGTGGCAAGCTTCGTAGGGAGAAAGGAGGAAGGATGCTCTCCTTGAGAGACTTGTGTTTCAGGAGCCTTCAGAGGTCCTGGAGATCCAGCGAACGATTGTGTTCTGCGGCACGTTTTCACTTTTATCAGGGCCATCGTATGTTTTAAAAGCTGTGTATGGAAGTTTTCTTTACACCGTTCTCTTTAGTTATTGTATTCCTTCCTCTGATGATAATTTTAGGGTGGGATGAGTGCTGTGTCACTTTCTTTTTTTAAATTGAACTATAGTGTCGCCGTCTGGTCGGGAGACCAGAAGAACCGCAGTCTATAATACTGTCTCTTTGGTCAGAAATTTACAGCACTCTTCTTTGCCACTGACTTTGCAAATAATCACAATCCTGCCACGTGGTATTTTTAATTGTTATAGATTGTTTAGCTTTTCGTGTGTCATGTTTCGGGATTCGATTTGTAACCTCCTTGAGGGCCGGGACTTTTTTTCTCTTTTTTTTTTAGTATCTTTGAATTCCTTCATCTTAATTATTATTACTTTTTAAAAAATAAATGCCAATTAAGTATATATTATATGCTTGAATCTATGCTAGGAATACCAAGGTTAGTGAGAGAAATAAGTAACATTGGCTGGCACATGGTTAGTACTTAATGTTAGTCATTTGTTTTTGGTTTGTTTTAAGAAGCACAATGTTCCAAAGTTAGAGATTGTGTCCTTAGTGTTTAGTAAAGAATGTTTGAGGAGGATACGGAACCCCACTCCAGTATTCTTGCCCTCCAGAGAATCCCACGGACAGAAGAGCCTGACGAGCTACAGTCCACGGGGTCGCAGAGTCTAGACATGACTGAAACAACTTAGCTATATATATATATATATATATATATATATATATATATATATATGTTCAAAGAATGTTTAGGTTTAAAAGCCCTGTCTAACATTGCCAGTATTCACTTTATGGAAGGATAGTTGATTGGAAATGGAAATTTATGTGCAGTGGCAGTGTTAAGAGTGATTTGGGTTCAAGTAGACCAGAAGTTCAATATGTTGTAAATATTTTAATAAAACTTCTTAAAATTATCTAGTGCCTACGCACCTGAAACATTCTGTACTTGAATTGTGATTAAGTAATTTTCCACGAGCAGGTTATCTCAGTAAACATTTGGCTGTGGCAGAAATTTGTAATCAATCAGGCTCTTGAAGACTCTCCTCTTCCGGCCAAATTTGTAGTAAGCCAAAACTAGATCTTTTCCCAGTGGTTTTGTAATTATTTTTAATATATTTCATTAAATGTATTCTTAGCTGAAATTTCTAAGGCTGTTTTCCTGTCAGAAAATTTAAGGAGAAATATTTAACATACATGGATGTTGATACTTAGTTCTATACTAGTTCTATGATTAATAAGAGGAAATAATGTAGGTAGATTGTTTAGCCTTTTTCTTTTTTTTTTTTTTGGTTCTATTTTTGGTTTTTTTTGTTTTTCTTTTCTATGTTTAGCCTTTTTCATAACACTTTTGCAACTTTAGCTTCAACTTCTAGATGAATTAATTTGAGCCAATATATTTCATATTTATTTAATAGTTCACTAATAACACTAATATTTGCTCACATAAAAATTTCAGTTGGCATACATTGAAAATTTCTCACTCTTTCCTGGTAATTGCACCACTGTGTATTCTTCCTCACTTAAAGGCTTCTAACTGAATCTGTAGAAAAAGATTAAAATGTGATAATGCTGATACTGAAGTGAATATGGATCTGCAAATTTGAAGAGGAAGCAAATTACAGTTTTAATTTTTTTAAATCAAATAAGGTTCATGGTTGGTTTCATTTTAATATTTTATATTAATTTTATTGAAAATACCTACTGAGGTTTTTCTTCTACAAGACATGATAGAAGTATGATTTCACAGTTGATATTTATAGATTATTTTAGATTGTAATGATACATTCATAATACCTCAGAGCCCATGTTTGTATTGATAACTGCTCTGAAGTGACTGCCAACCCTGGTCTAAAACTTGAGTATGCCTCAAAATCTGCTGGATCACCCAGAGAGCTCATTAAAGCAAATTAAGACCAATTGCTGGGGCTCAAGATTTCACATTTCCAACAAGTTCCTAAGTAATATGCTGCTGCTGGTCTGGGGACCACACTTTGAGAATCACTGCCATAGGGAACTGAAAATTACAAGACTAAACCCTGCCAGTGTTTCAGTTGAATCATTTTTATACTTTGAAATAAAATTTTAGGAAAAAAATCTCTAGCAGACCTGCCCAGCAGAGCTGCCTGTCGCGTCAATATCTGTGCCGTTCAGTACAGTAACCACTAGCTGTACCGTTCAATACGGTAACCACTAGCTGCATGGGGCATGAGTGTTTGAAACGTGGTTAGTGCAACTGAGGAACTGGATTTTTGTGTTATTTAAATGAACTTTGATGCCACATGTTGGACATCACAGGTCTTTAGAAATGGAAAATAGATACTTTATGGCTATAGACTGATAACGTGCTCATGAAATGTTAATTCAAAACAACTGAGAGCCTGTTTAATCCAGGGAATGTGACGATTAATGTTTATATTAGAGTTTATTTTCTACTTTTATTGGGATATTTTTATGCTGTGGTGAAAGGAAGAGAAGGGGGCAGGAGTGGATGAGCTTGAGAAAGGTTGTCTGCTAGAGCAGGGATGTCCAAACCAAAGTGTTTGTGAAAGATTAATTCTGACTAGACTTCAAATGCTGTATTGGTCACTTAAAACAATGCTAATAATTGTTCTTTTACCTATTTTGTTGTTGTTGTTAAAAAATTCAGTCCACTGCCCTAACGCATCAGTTATTTCTAAGTATATTTCCTTTGCAACCCTGAGTATGTCATTTGCATGTATAATGTATGCATAATTTGTGGAAACAGTCAACTGACATTTGACTGTCTTCTATGTGCCAGACACTGGGGATACAGCAATGAGAAGCAAATATCTATTCTCTCTTGAAGCTTACTTCTTGTGGGAGCAGACAAAGAAAATATATATCACATGATAAGTGGCAAAGTAGGGAACAAGGATAGGGAGTATGGGGTGGTAGGTTTGCAGCTGTAGGGGAGAAGGCCTCACTAAGGTGTCATTTGAGTAAAGATTTGATGAAGAAGAAATTCAAGTCATGCAGATAGAGCTGGGGGACAGGCATTCTAGACGGACAAAATAGAATGTGCTGGGTTTGGATTTGGGGTGTAGGAGAAAGACTGGAGTCAAGGATATGATACAAGGTTTTAGACCTGGGCAATGGGAACGATTGACCATTTTCTGAGTTGGAAATAATAAGTGAGTGAGCTGCAGGGATTTAGGGATGGGGTGTGCTAGGAAGTGTGGGAGAGCAGGAGTTTATTTGGGGAAATGTTTGGTTTGAGTTGCTTAATAAAAAATTAAAGTGAAGACCCTTAGTAGGCATTTAAATTTTTAAGAATTTTTAGTTTTTATGTCCTTCTTTATTTCTACAAATAAATTGAAATCATTTTCTTATTCTGTTTGGAGTGTCAGTTCTTATCCACTAACAGCATAACTAGTGGAAAAGAGAATATTAGTTTTATCATGTGCATTCATGGGCTAAATGTAACCAGGTAATAAAATCCTAAGTGACTTTTTTTTGGAAATTTGGGCCTCACTTAGAATCCAAAAAACACTCCCTCGTTTTAACTTATATCATGTCAATCTTATGGTTACATCCTGGTAAGTAAACTTACAGTGTATTGACTAAAATTTAATAGAAAAATTTTTGAGGAAGAATTTTAATATCAGTGTGTCTACTTAAATTTAGCTAAAATTAAAAATTCAGCCCCTCAGTCATACCAACCACATTTCAAGAGCTCAATAGCCATATGAGGTTAGTGGCTAGACTGCTGAACAGTGCAGAGGTAGAACATTTCTATCATCATAAGAAGTTCTTTGGAGCAGCATTAGATCTAGATGATAGACTATATTACATTCTACTCAATATGATCTTAGTTCTATTGTGCTGTTCCACATATTTTTATTAGTATTGCACTTAGTTAAGACCAACACGCTTTAAGTGTAGCAGTGAAATACCAAAGATTTTCAGACAAGAGTGGTCAAGATGACAAGTGCACCAGGATCTTATATGATGATTTGATGAAATGGAGGTTGTTTGATTTAGCAATGAGAAAGCTAAAGAGAGCAGTAGTGTTTATTTTAAAATTAATTTTTATTGGAGTAGCTTTACAATGTTGTGTTAATTTGCTGCTGGGCAACAAAGTGAATAGTTGTACATATATCCCCTCTTTTTTTTATTTCCTTCCCATTTAGGTCACCATAGAGCATTGATTAAAGTTCCCTGTGCTATACAGTCGATTCTTGTTAGTTACCTGTTTTATGCGTAGCAGTGCGTATATGGCAATCCCAATCTCCCAGTTCATCCCCTGCTCCCTAGTAGTGTTTACATATTTGAAGGAAATCATGTAGTGAAGGGTCAAACCAGGACAGATGGGAGGCAGATTTTGACTTATTATAAGGAAGTATTCATAAAGCAATCCTAACAGAGTTTTGGCTTTGAAAAACTGTTTTCTATCACTGGATATGTTGAAGCAAAAAATGATCGACCATTTCGTTGTAAGCGATATTGTGGAAGAGATTTGTCCTCGGCTTTCACTATATAGTAGACCTCTGAGGACCCTTCCAAATCCAAGATGCTGTCATTTTAATCACTTCATGGTTTGCATGAAATCATGTGTGGGGAGTGTATGTGTGTGTGTGTGTGTTATAGGAGAGAACCAGAGAAGTTAACATTTGGTTACCTATATTTTATAGAGTTTTGCATGACATTTTACTTTGTCAGAAATGTAAGGAGTCCAAGGAACATGCTCTTTTGAGAAGCAGTGTCAGAACAGATAACTGTGTATCTATTAAGTGATAATGGTTTAGAGAAAGATGTATTTTTAATAATCTCTGATATTTAGATGATATGCTTTATCATAACTTGGTATCACTTAAAATTTTTCTTTGATTATGGTTTATTATATAACTTAAATAATATAATTTAAAGTTAATCCCTTTCAGACTTTTTGTACGGAGAGTATCTCAGGTTCTACTTACCTCCTTTCAACGCCTAATTGTTGTAGATTGGAAGTAAAAGGGAACCATTTTGTTGATTTCTTACTGTTCTCCCTGGCATTTTGTTAGTGGGGAAGAAATAGAGAGTAGTTGATTAACAAATACTCAAGTCATAAAACTAATACAATACTGTAATAGTTCTTTATTTGAGATTTAACTCTGTAACAAGTTACGGAAACTGTTTCTGTGTGACCTGAAATCCATCTGTAGCCTGTTTTCTTATCTGTGTTCAGTGCTTCATACCAGCACCGGATCTGTCTTTTTTTTCCATCTCTGCCAAGATTGCTTCCGGTCTTTTGTTCTCCCAGATCAGAAATCTTGGAATAGTTATCCATTCTTTCAGATTGTCCCGAGATTAACTCAGTAGTTATTACAAATGCCTTTCACAGTCAACCCTTTCACCATATTTTCATTGACTGTACCCTAGCCTAGGCTGTTAGTTCTTACTTGGAGTGATATGCCTCCAAGTGTCTGATTGGTCATCACACTTTGAATTTCTGTCCCCTAGGTTCATGCTACACCTTACACTGATTGTCTTAGTATACTACTCTCTGTTTTCTCACTGTTTGCCAAAATTTCTGTTGCTTACTGTACCAAATGGAGATGCCTCTTGCTTAGCTTTCAGGCCTTTTAGGGGTCTTCTGCAACCTGTTCCCATACTCCAACTCCAGTCCTGTTGTTCAGGCTGATCTCATTTTACACATACAAAGTTTGTCTCCTGTAACAATCCAAGTGTAAGCAAGCAATTCAGAGTTAATATGGTAGTTCTACGGTCTTGGAGACCTGGGCTCCTTTTTTCTTGTTGTGACCCCAAAAGTCTTTCCCTTGTCTACAAAGTTGAAGTTAATTTGACTCCATCATTTCCATATTCCAGCTGGTGGGAAGAAAAATGGGAAAAGGAGAAAACCCACATTCCTTTTAAGGGCATACATTATTTCTTCCTGTGTTCTCATTGGCAAGAACTTAATTGTAAGGCTACATTTAACTACAGAGAGGCTAGATAATGCCTCCAATTCTACCACTGTGAAAGAAACAGAGACCCTGCCACATCTTCCATCTTGCTCACTGGAGCCTCTAGTGAACATTTTTAATTGCGTTTTTGGGTCTTCTGGTGATTGTCTTCATGTCTCTAAATAATATGCTTGAACTGCTATTTCTTTATCAGCTTTAGACATCATCTACTGACTTCCTGCCAAGATGGATGAGTATTTACACCCTTTTAACTTACTCCCTTCCCCACATACAGTTATATTGTAATTTCTGCTTCCTCTTTTGTGGTTCCCTTTGTAACTTTGAGTAATATACTTTAACCTCAATTTTGTGTTCTTTAATTTATAAACTGACACTATAACTCTTCCACTTTGTAAGAAAGGGTGCTTATTTTTCAACTTATTGGTGGCTCTTTTGCATTGTCAAAGTTGATAACATTTCATTTGCTTCTGAGCAATAAATCTTCTGCACTCTATTAATTTTTAAGTATTGAAAATTAATAACCATCATCACAAACATTAATGACTGGGTCAGTACTTCTCTGAGCTACATAGTGCACTATGAGTTTATTCTCTGCTCTTTTTTTCTAATATCACAGACCCCTCTCTACTGTTGAAGAGGAATAGTCAAATGTTTTTCCTTTTTTTTTTTTTTTCTTTCTTTTTTTCCTGTATGGCTAGTGGGATCTTAGTTCCCTGACCAGAGACTGAGAGTGATGAAAGTGCTAAGTCCTAACCACTGAACTTCCAGGGAATTTATGTTTTTCCTTCTTTTACACTTTTATCAGTTGCTTGAAATCATGCCACAGTTTACAGTTCTTATATAAATTATGACTCTTGTATAGGGTTTTTGTCTTTTTCCTGGAATTTATTTCCCTTTTTACCCTTCCTTATTCCTCAAGTTGAAAAGAGAAACAAATACGTTCTTAACATGGGTCTAATTTTTTCAAGTTTTTTTTTTGTTGTTGTTGTTTATAGCTTGGATTCTGCATTCTCCTTCCTGGATTCTACTAACTTCTTATTCAGATCAACATTAACCATTGTTATAATTATTTAATTAGGGCCCTTGATCCTTAGGGTGCAGGAAAATTGAGTGTGAGTGGTTCTAAAGCTGTTCACTAATTCAGAAAACCTAATAGTAATTGCATGTTTACTTATAATTAGGCTGTACCAATGAAGTGAAACATTACTTTGCTGTTTACTAGAGATATTGCAGGCACTGGCAGTTGTGTATGTCAGATTGTGAAAAATGGGAAAATGATTTAATAGCTTAGTAAGCATAGCTTGCTTTAGGCATCTTTCAAAATATGGAATCCTGGGAAAAATAAAATAATAACCTTGTAGTGGAAATTTTGGAAATCACCTACTCATAGTCTAAGAAGTCTTTATCCTGAGCCTTATGTGTTTAGCTTCTTAATAAATGACTGGTGACATACTTTTAAAAACCTGTTAGTTTTTTGGTGTGTGTGTGAATTCTGTATCCCTCTATAGATTAAGAAACCTACCAAAGAAACTCAGGTAAGTTTGACAGATGTATGTTATCTAGCTTAAGGGAAGTAATCTCTTCAATATACTTGATTTTTAGAATGTGCTGGCAGCAATGTGTTTGATTTTATGTATCACAAATGTTCATTTAGAGAAGAATGTGTGAATATAATGGTAATTGGAAGTGTTGAGTGAGGCTGCTTAACCTGAGAAAGATAAAAGCATGAAATGATCATGATTTGTTTAAATGTGTAAAAAGTATTGTTTGGATAGAAAGTTCAGTATATTCTGTGTGACTTTAGAGAGTAGCATTAAGGGTTTATGTAAGTGAGTTATAAAGAGGGAGATTTCCTCTTAATATAGGGAAGTATTCTGATAGTTGGGCTTCCCTTGTGGCTCAGCTGGTTAAGAATCTGCCTGCAATACAGGAGACCTGGGTTTGATCCCTGGGTTGGGAAGATGCCCTGGAGTAGGGAAAGGCTACCCACTCCAGTATTCTGGCCTGGAGAATTCCACGGACTGTATAGTCTATGGGGTCTACTGTGTAGTCTGTTGGGCACGACTGAGCAACTTGCACAGTTCACACAATTCTGATAATGTAGTCTAAACGCGAAATGGCTGTTTCACCTTGTGCAGCTCTTCAAGTAGCGGTCATGGTACCAATTTACGAAGAAGTTAGACTTGATGACCCTTCTGACCTTGAGAGTCTGTGAATTCGTGTAAGTCACTAAGCTATTTGAATATGGTAGTAGCAGTACAGTGAAGTGGTCAACAGGAATCTGACATCTCAGTTTCAGTGGCCCTACCCCTCATTTGCTCAGTGACCTGGAACAACTTAGTCTTTCTGTGCTCAGTCTTCTATCTGTAAGATGGAGTAGTAATGGTGCTTACTTTATAGGATTGTTAGAGATAACGTAAGATTGCTACATAGTTCCTAAGTTCATATCTCAAAAGAGATAGAATGTGTAATGTGCTTAGGGTTTTGTCTGGCCTGTGGTAAATATTGAGTAAATGATACCTCTTATTACTACTCTGCTTTTAAAACTTTTTAAAAAATGCTTTAACTGTTTTAGTAGCCTTTACAGGTGGCTTGCCTGAGCTTATTTATGTAGAAACAGTACTTTCTATTTGGGTTAATGAATCCAAATTTGTAATATTTTTAGTTGGAAAATGATTTGTATCTTTACCAGTCTATGACTATTTAAGTGTTTCTCTAGTTGGTATGCCTTATTTGCTAGTTTTTAAAACATTCTTTTGTTATTTGGACAGTGTGTATTTATACATTTTATAGTGTCCTTAAACTACCTTTTCTTATGCTTAGTATTTCTTACGTTGGTATTTCTTTCTAATACTGTCTGGTCAGTCAGTATTAAGTGGTATCCTTTGATTCCTCAAAACAGTCAATGATCTAATTCTGCTTTTCCCTTTTTTTCCTTTTCCTGTTGTTTTTAGTTGCGTTGTTTCTACTTTGTCAGAACATACAACATAAGTATTATTATCCCACTAGTATCTTTTTTAAAAATTCATTGCTGTACTGGGCCTTCCTTGCTTTGTGAGGGCTTTCCCTAGTTGCAGTGAGTGGGCACTGCTGTTCATTTCAGTGCACGGGTTTCTCATTGTGGCCGCTTCTCTTTGTTTTTTTTTAAACAGCTTTTGGTCTTTTTTATTTTTTGGTCTTTAAAAAAATAATGTATTTATTTGTTTTTGGCTGAGCTGGGTCTTCGTTGCTGTGCAGGCTCCTCTCTAGTTGCGGTGCACAGGCTTCTCGTTGCAGTGGCTTCTCTTGTGGAGCGTGGGCTCTGGGGTGTGCCGGCTTCAGTAGCTGCGGCAGGTGGACTGAGGAGTTGCAGTTCCTGGGCTGTAGAGCCACGGGCTCAGCCGCTGTGGCCCTTGAGCTTAGTCGCTCTGGGGCATGTGGAATCCTCCCGGAACAGGGATCAAACCCACGCCCCCTGCACTGGCAGGTGGACTCCCATCCACTGTGCCACCAGGGAAGTCCTCCACTAGTGTCTTTACCCTTTTAGTCTTCCTTTAAAAAAAAAAATTAAACCAGATTTTATTCAGTAACAATTGGAATAGGGGAAAAGAGCCATCAGTATAAAACTGGTCTTAGTTATCAATACAGCGTGAGTGAGTGGGGATTTATAGTCTTGGAGCAGGGAGTGGATCAGTGGGTGGAAAATTACATCAGGACTAATGGGTGTTCTGGCTAAACCAATTTGACAGGATCCTTCTGGAGGCAGGCCAATCCACCCTTTTAATTTTAACCTTTGCTCTACAATTAGACATATGTACTTTTCTGAGGTATCCCTGGTAATCACTTCGTTATTTCTTAGGAAGGACATGTGTGTTTAGCATTCCCTGTGTTCTTGCACATTTAAGACTTTTTTTCCTATAACCTTGATAATTCGAAGAACAGTTTTGGCTGCAGTTTTAAAAAGTCAGCTTTATTGAGACATAATTTATGGAAAAATTCACCCACTCCAGTGTTCTTGCCTGGATGATTCCAGGGACAGAGGAGCGTGGTGGGCTGCCGTCTGTGGGGTTGCACAGACTCGGACACGACTGACGCAACTTAGCAGCAGCAGCACCACCAATTTTAAGACGACGATTTGAAAATTTTGGCAAATACAGTTGTATAACCACCACCCTAATGATATAAAACAGGAGTGAGCAAACTACAGCCCACAGGCCAAATCTGGCCTGCTGCCTGTTTTTAGAAATAAAGTTTTATTTGAGTACAACCGCACCCATTCATTTGTGTCTGTTGTATAGCTGTTCTTGCA
This sequence comes from Cervus elaphus, assembly GCF_910594005.1. Taxonomy (NCBI): domain Eukaryota; kingdom Metazoa; phylum Chordata; class Mammalia; order Artiodactyla; family Cervidae; genus Cervus; species Cervus elaphus. Next base: position 33,003,305 of record NC_057840.1, read on the forward strand.
CTTTAGTGGCAGAGTCAAGTAGTTGCAGCAGAGACTATATGGCCTTCAAAGCCTAAAATATTTACCGTTTGGATCTTAACAGAAGTATGCTGCTCTCTGATACAGACCATTTCTTTCACCTACAGAATTTTCTCATGCCCTTTTGCAATTAATCTCCTCCTTTCACCCCCCAACCTCTAGCAACCCGAGGTCAATTCAGCCTCTATGTTTCTGACTTTTCTGGAATTGGGTATATTAATAGATGGAATCACACAGGGTAAATCTCCTTGCCTGACTTCTTTCACTGAGATTAGTGCTCTTGAGATTTGTTCATGTTGTTGGGTACATTTACAGTTTGCTCCTTTTTAGTTATTAACTTGCACATCCTTTCCTTGAATTTCTTGAAAATGCTGCTGCTTCATTCTTGCTTTGCTTTGAATGTTGCTCTTAAGGAAGCTAATGGTTGCCTTTTTTTTTTTTTAACTCTTCCTAGGTAATTTGATTTTTTTTGCCTTGAGAGTTGAAATTTTTTTTTTTCTTGTGTTAAAGTCTGATAGTATTTTCTTTTCTTCTCTCTCTCTCTTTTTTTTTTTTTCGGCTGTGCCATGTGGCTTGTGGGATCTTAGTTCCCAGACCAGGGGTTGAACCCAGATGCCCTGCAGTGAAAACACTTGAGTCCTAACCACTTGGCCACCAGGGAATTCCCTGATAATTGTGTTAGTAGATGTCTTGGATGTTGATGTGTCTGGTAATATTTACTTTCTGTTAAGTTTTCTTAGAATATAGTATTGGTATGTTTAAACAGCTGAAATATTTTGTTTGCATGTTGTCTTGTTTTTACAGTAGCTTTGACTGGAGTTTTTCTTTTTCCTATTTTTAGGCATTTTATGCACACAGTTCAAGAGCACTTGCAGTTTCTTTAATGGATAATGATATTGGTAATAGTGGTGAGAAAAGGGGAGGATCCGGTGTATCTTGTTGCTCCTCTGTTTTTGTAGGACCCTTCACTTTCTTCCTTCTTTCCCTTCATTGCCGTATCACGCGGTGTCATCCTTTCCCTGCCTGTATGGTTCTTTCTCAGAAGCAGTACTTCTTATGGTTGCCATTTCTGGCCCCACTAAATTTTTAAAATAATTCTCTAATTTAGATGGTAAAATTTGGTGACTTTTAGTGTATTTATAGGTATGTGCAACCATTACCATGGTCAATTTAATATTTTCATCACCTCAAAAAGATACCCTGTTTTGCCCTCCTATTCTCCTAACCATAAGCAACCACTAGTCTACTTTCTTTCTCTATAGATTTGCCTGTTCTGGACATTTCATCAAATAGAATCATACAGTATGCCATCTTTGCCCCTGAGTTCTTTCACTTCTATAATGTTTTCAAGAAACATTTATGTCATATGGTCTTGCCTTCCTTTTTGAAAAACTTATTTCTCTTGGTCCCTGTAACAGTATGTCCGCTTGATTTTCTTCTGCCTCTGTGGCTGCTCCTCATCATAACTTTGAAGGCTTCAGTTCCTTTGCATTTCTCTTAAATGGACACTTTTGTTTTTCTTCTTTGTGTATTTTTTCCCCTGGCCACTTTGCTTCACTTCCCTTGCTTCGGTTGCCATCTGTACAGCTAGTCATTTATATCTCTAATCTAGATTTTTCTCCTGAGCCCCAGATCTGTTTGTCCAACTGGCTGCTATGTATCTCCATGAGTATGGTCTATCGCTCCTCCTAAATACATAGCTTCTCCTTTTTCTCCTTAGCGAATGATGCTTCTCTAGGATTTCTCAGACCAGTATATGACACCAGCATCTCAAACATTATCCCCCTCCCACCTTCAAAGCTTGTCAGTCAAGTATACATTACCTACTAAATATAACTCAAGTCCTTCTTTTCTTTGTCCTTACTTTCATTATTAAAGACCAGACTGTGGTCACCTGAGCCATCGCAGCAAGTTTGCTCTCTTCCAGTCTGGTCTCTGCAGTGTGGCCAGAGTAATTATGCTAAACTACTAACTACATCTGATCATGCCACTCCCGGCTTAAATTATTGCCTCATTCATTTCAGAAAATGGAATCATCAAGACAGATAAAGTGTTTGAAGTAATGCTGGCCACAGACCGCTCCCACTATGCAAAATGTAACCCTTATATGGATTCTCCACAATCAATAGGTAAGTTTTGGATTTTTGAAAATGTCACAAATTTTACTCATTTGCTCTCTAATCTTTGTAAGTAAAAATAGACCATTTTCCATTTTTTACCTTGCTGATTCATTTTAATAAAGTGGTGTTTATGAAGTGTCTTTTCTATTTTCTTAAAGGAGATATATAAGAATTTTATAAACAATTTCTTAAAGCGTCCTTTAGATGAAAACTTACAGTTTCTATTTTCTTGAAGGATATATGTAAGAATTCTATAAACATTTCCTTAAAGTGCACTTCAGATGAAAGCTTAGAGTTTAAGCTGTGTGCTGAATTCTCTTTAGGGTCTCTAATGTTGACAAAGGTTGGTTTTTGCAGTAGCAGAAAATTCTAAGATCAGTATTGAAGGGAATGTGTAGCTAAGTTATTACTGACTTCTCTGCTTCACTTGCCCTGAGTTTTCTGGTTTGTGCTTGTTTTTAGAAAGTGCCATATTTAACTCCTTCTCCTGAAGCAGGCTTTGCTGAACTGCTGAGCCTTGGCAGTGGGCGCCTTTGAGGCTTAGGAGTGCCTCAGGATTCTGTCGGCCAGCTGCCATGCTGCCTTCTTTTGGAAGTACTTTAACGGTCAGCAGAGAAGATCCTGGGGAGCTTCTGAACCCCGAAGGCACCTGCTACCACCGCTCAGTGAAAATTGCTTCAGATGCAGAAGCAGGTAAATAAGTCTTGAGAAAGCAACACTGGAAAAAACTAAAAGCTAAAAGTAAAAAAAGATAGTTTTAATGAACATTAGGTGATAGTGTAAAGAGTAAATGGAAGTACTTTATTAGTCTCTTCAGTTCCTCTGGTTGCTAGTTCCAGTTTTCTTTTTAAGGTGTCAAAAATATGAAGTAAGTTAATTTGCAGTGATTTTGCATATTTTATGGTATATGGAAGCTTATTTTCTTTTTGTGAATCTGAAGGGAAAAACATCATAAATTTATCAAGTCAATGAAATTCTTCCTTAACTAACTATATGGGGGAAGAAATTTTTAGAAATAGTGGGACTGTTGTACTGAGCACAGATAGCCTTTGGCATGATTATATTTTCTAATTTTAACTGTGCATGACAGTACTTTGAAGTACAAAATACTTTTATTTCTTGAGATCATAAACGTGAAAATAATTATTATGAAAAACAATGTATGGATGCTAGAAAAGGAATGACATGGAGCGTTTCATGTGTTTTTGCAGCTGAGTGTATCAGTAGTTCTCTTCTTCTTTTGCAGGATTCCAAGCAACAATCAGTGCTCCACACATGGTAAGTTAACATTGGTCATTTGGGTACAAGTGGATCATGTTTTTCCTCTTCAGAGTGCTTTCTTCAGTAAAAACGGTTATAAGAGCATTTTAAACTTCTAATCATAATCAGTTTTATTATTTTATTTGTAATGAATTAATTATTAATACAAGATGTGTAGAAGGAACTCTTTCTGGTAGAAATGGTCATTAAAGTTTTTGGTGGTTGTCATTAATATCTAATCATGTAAAAAGTGGATATAAAAAGTAGTTATTTATTTAGTGATGAGTTAATTAAGGGAAAGAATATTTAAAAAATATAGAAATATAATGGCCATGGACTTCCTTGGTGGCTCAGTGGTAAAGAACCCGTCTGCCAGTGCAAGAGACACGGATTTGATCCCTAAGTTGGAAACATCCCCTGGAGAAGGAAATGGAAACCAACTCCAGTATTCTTGCCTGGGAAATCCCGTGGACAGAGGCAGGCTACAGTCTTTGGGGTCGCAAAAGAGTTGGACAAGACTTAGCAATTAAACAACAAATGACATTTTTATGTTTAACATTTTGAGGAACTGCCAAACTGTCTTCCAAAGTGGCTACGTCATTTTATAATCCCACTAACAATGTATGAGGGTTCTAATTTCTCCACTTCTTTTCAACACTTGTTATTGTATGTTTTATTTTATCCATCCTAGTAGCTATGAAGTGGTATCTCATTGTGGTTTTAATTTGCATTTCCCTAATAATAATGATGAGAGCATCTTTTCATGTGCTTATTCACTATTTCTATATCTGCATTTAATGAACCTCAAAGTCATAGGTTTGAAAGTAACTGCATTTCTGGAATATTTTCCAAAGTCTTAATTACAGAAAAATATGAAATGATGTCCTGGTAGCAATGAGCATATGTAGTATCCAGACATTGAATCCCAAATACCACTAAGAGAAATACTAGAGCTTCATGGCGAAGTGACTAAATTTCAGAAAGTGAAGAAGTAATTAAAGTCTACTGGGGTATTATCAGGAGGACATGGGAGCAGATTTAAAGAGACTCCCAGAAGCCAAATTGGAGACAGTTTGAGAATCAAAAAATGGTAGATAATGAAGACAATGGATTGTAACAGAGTGAATTCAGAAACAAAAATCTGTGAGTCCATAGAGACTAAAAAAAACAGAAAAAATAGCAAGATGGAAAAGATGAAAAACAGAATGCCAATTAATAAATGTGGAAAGAATAATAGCATTTTAAAAATCAGTTCTTTGTAATTATCAGTGTAGTGGTTGAATTAGACAAAGATCATCAATTAATCTAAACCACTAAGAGGAAAGTTGTTGGGGAACAAAAAACATCCTTGTAGTCTCAAATTATTATTTGACATGTTACAAAGAGATAACTATGCCCAGAAAAATAGAGTGATCTAACAGTTACTACATTTACTGAGTTGTCCAGCTAATAAGCAAGTCAGTAGTGAGATGGCTCAGTGTTGTGTGCATCCTGATGTGATGCAGTGGGAGGTGCTCTGCAAGCCCCTGTGTGGTGGCCTTGATAAAGTTCTTTGATCTAAATTTAATGATGTGGAAATTGACACATCTAGAATGTGTGGGTAGGATGTTGGACAGTTGGGCAGGGCTTTTAAAAGGAGTCAGTGCTCTGATAGACAAAGAAAAGTCGTGGATGGAACAGAAGAATGGGGGAGAATATTCTGGAATTGGCAGTTGCAAAGCATGAACTTTGAATGGATTGGAGGGAACAACTGTAAAGGAGATTTGGGGGACAATTGTGGAAACTTGAATGTGGTGTGTATGTTGATACTTTGTTGTTGTTCAGTCTCTAAGTCATGTCCAACTGTTTTTGAAACCATCAGCTACAGGCTTCCCTCCAGTGTTGATACTAAACATGATTTTCTTGAGTGTGGTAATGGAGATGTGGTTGCAAAGAAAAATGTCCTAGTTTGCTTTTTTTGGCAGGTACATACATGCTAATGTATTTAGAAGTGTAGTATTATGATGTCCACAGCATATTTTCAGATGGTTTGATAAAATAGTATGGCACAATAGAAACAGTTGATGATTACATGAGGAGAAAAGGGTGTTATGTGTATTTCCTGTGGGTTTGAAATTTTTCTGTGGGCTTGAAATTTTTCATAATTATCAAAAATGAGTTTTTTAAAAAACTTAAATTTTAGAGATGAGCATGGATTATCCAAAAGAATATTAACTACAGTGATAAAAGCATGAAAAAAGCTGGTAATTGCGATTGAAGACCTTGACATTTTACATCTGAATAGGATTTTAATAATGGCTTAGCATACCATCCTTTAAAAAAAAACAAATTTTATACAAACCTAGTACTGAAAAAAAAATTCCTGAATTTCTTTCGGTGTTAAGCTGGGACAGTACTGCCTACAAAATAGGGATTGGCACCTTAAATCCTTTCTAGTCCTTTCATTTTTGGACTCTGGAAAGTCCAGCTGTTACAGGAGTTATTTTGTTTCTTTAATTACTTCAGCCAAATATGATACTTGTTATATTATTAATGGGTTTGTTAAACTTTCAGGGGATACTGATTGTTTCAAAATATCTGATAAAAGTTACAGACCTTCCTGAAGAAAGTTCACAAACTTTCTCTTAGAGAGTCCATTCTTCATGCGCCTAAGAACAATAGCTTTGACTAAATAAAATGTTTCTAGTAGTTTCTTCAGTAAAAGTTAAACCAGTGTGTCTCATAGAAACCTCATTAATTAACACTTCCTTGTTCCACTGGTTGATGTACATAATGATAATTCAAAGATAGTATCCCCCTCTATCTTTTTGAAACATCAAAGAAAGATAAGGTTAGTGAGGGATTTTTGAAATTTTTGAAACAATCTCAAACTTACAGAGTTGCAAGTATATTATCAAGAACCTTTCTTTCTTTACTCCATTTGAGCATATGTTCCTGAAATGATGCTCCATCACTCTTGAATACTTCAGGATGGTAGTATATTTCCTATAAAGGACATTCTCCTATACAACCACAATATAGCCATCAAAACCAGGACATGAATATTGACACATTACTACCATTTAATCTTCAAACTCCTTTTACATTTTTCCAGTTGTCCCTATGATATCCTTGGGGTGTTTCGCCTTGGGTTTATCCTGTTTGGGACTCTCTGAGTTTCTTGGACTTGGGTGGCTATTTCCTTCCCCATTTTAGGGAAGTTTTCAGCTATTATCTCCTCGAGTATTTTCTCATGGCCTTTCTTTTTGTCTTCTTCTGGGACTCCTATGATTCGAATGTTGGGGTGTTTCACGTTGTCCCAGAGGTCCCTGAGGTTGTCCTCATTTCTTTTGATTCTTTCTTCTTTTTTCTTCTCTGCTTCATTTATTTCCACCATTTTATCTTCTACCTCACTTATCCTATCTTCTGTCTCTGTTATTCTACTCTTGGTCCCCTCCAGAGTGTTTTTGATCTCATTTATTGCATTATTCATTTTTAATTGACTTTTTTTTATTTCTTCTAGGTCTTTATTAAACATTTCTTGCATCTTCTCAATCTTTGTCTCCAGGCTATTTATCTGTAACTCCATAACTTGTAACTTGTAACTTTCAAGATTTTGGATCATTTTTATTATCATTATTCTAAATTCTTTTTCAGGTAGATTCCCTATCTCCTCCTCTTTTGTTTGACTTGGTGGGCATTTTTCATGTTCCTTTACCTGCTGGGTATTTCTCTGCCTTTTCATCTTGTTTAGATTGCTGTGTCTGGAGTGGGCTTTCTGTATTCTGGAGGTCTGTGGTTCCTTTTTATTGTGGAGGTTTCACCCAGTGGGTGGGGTTGGACGATTGGCTTGTCAAGGTTTCCTGGTTAGGGAAGCTTGCGTTGGTGTTCTGGTGCATGGAACTGGATTTCTTCTCTCTGGAGTGCAATGGAGTGCCCAGTAAAGAGTTTTGAGATGGGTCTATGTCTTAGGTGTGACTTTGGGCAGCCTGTATGTTGACGCTCAGGGCTATGTTCCTGCATTGCTGGAGAATTTGCGTGGTATGTCTTGCTCTGAAATTTACTGGCTCTTGGGTGGTGGTTGGTTTTAGTGTAGGTATGGAGGCTTTTGGATGGTCTCTTATTTCTTAATGTTTCGTGTATTCAGGAGTTTTCTGGTGTTCTCAGGTTTTGGGCTTAAGTCTCCTGCCTCTGGATTTCAGTTTTATTGTTCTAGTAGTCTCAAGACTTCTCCAACTAAACAGCACTGATAATAAAACTTCTAGGTTAATGGTGAAAAGATTCTCCACCATGAGGGACACCCAGAGAGGTTCACAGAGTTACATGAAAAAGAGGAGAGGGAGGAGGGAGATAGAGATGAGCAGGAGGAGAAAAAGGGGGACTCAAGAGGAGAGAGACAGATCTACACAGTTGTCTGTTCCCAGAGTGTTCTCCATAGCCCAGACACCCACATAGATTCACAGAATTGGACTGGGAAGAGAAGGGGAAAGGAGGAAATAGAGGTGTTCTGAGGTAGAAAACGGAGAGTCAAAAGTGGGAGAGAGTAATCAACATACTCCTGAATAAAAATGGGAACTGAATATTGGATTCTTAAATGTCCAAAATTTATATCATATACTGAAAAACAAAAATTAAAAATCTAGAGTAGAGGTTAGACTCTTAAAGATACAATATTAAAAAGAAAAACACAAAAAATTTTAGAGATATATATGAAATTCAGTTTTAAAATAGGGTTTCTCTTTTTTTTTTTTGCAAGGTTATAGTGAAATGAAAATGAAAATTAAGGAGTAGTAGAGGAGTAATAGAGGACTAAAAGAAAATAAGAAAAAAAGAAAAGAAAAGAAAAAAAAATTTTTTTTCCTAATTAAAAAAATTGTAAAAATATATGAAAATGAAAGTTAAGGAGTAGTGGGGGAGTAATAGGGATTTTAAAAGAAAATAAAAGAGAAAAAAATAAAAAAGGAAAAAAATTTTTTAATTAAAAAAAAAAGGTAAAAATATATCTAGGAATTTCTCTGGAGCTGTTGCGGTCAGTGTGGGTTCGGCTCAGTTTCAGATAGCTCCTCTTTCCAGCTTACACTTCTCGATATCTACAGGCCCCTTCCGGTGTAGTCGGTGTTACCTACAGGGATTTTAATCTGTTGCACCAGTCCCTTCTGAAGCGGTTCCCTTTGATTATTTGGCTTCTGTTTGCCCGTCTCTTCAGAGCCTAATTTCCGCCCTGACCCAGGCGGGCGGAGGTGGTCTCTAGTTCAGGTTCGCTAGTTCCCTCGCGCTGGGAAGAGGGAGGGGAACTGCTTTCCCCTCTACGCTGCTCAGGCTCCCGGCTGCTCTATATGGAGCGGGCCCTGCGTTGCGTGCGGTTCCAGCCCTCGGGTGTTCCACAAAAGTGGGGACTCGGTTGCCCCTGCATTTTGTGCCTTCCCCGGCCCAGCAGCTCAGGCAGCCAGGAGCTTGACGGGCGCACTCTCCGCGGGTGCGGCGCGCCTTCTCCCCTCCGAGGCCCCAGCCTCAGTTTCCGCGCCGCCGGTTGGGTGCGTGCACCTTGAGTTTAGCCGCGACCCTCCCTGCGGATGTTGACCATCCAGAATCTCAGAAAGTCTTTGGTTAGAAACTGGAGGCCTGTTTGCAGTGTGGTAGGAGGTGCCGTCTCTGGGGCCGAGTTTGCCCCTTTCCCCTCCCCCCTTCCTGGGGGGCGGGGGGCTGGGCCGGTCAGCCGCGGGCTAGCTCTTCTCTGGACTTGCTCAGACCCTTTGTTCTGGGAACGGCCGGTTAATTTTCTCTCTCTCTTTTGATATCCCACAGTTTAAGTTGGAATCTCACAAAAGCTCCCTCCGATTGCCCTCAGGGCACTCAGGCCTGGTCCTTACCCTCAGCAATGCCGCCAGCTCCTCTTCGTTCCGCCCCTACTTGCTGGTGGCGGATGCGGCGTCTGGGGTACTTTTCTGCTGGGAGTTGCTTTTAGGCACATAATCTGTGGGTTTTATTTATTTTTCCCTCCCAGTTAGGTTGCCCTCCGAGATTCGAAAACTTCCCCCAGACCCGCCAGTGCGACAGTTTCCTGGTGTTTGGAAACTTTCTCTATTAAGACTCCCTTCCCGGACAGGTCTCAGTCCCTAGCTCTTTATCTCTCTTTCTACCTTTTATATTTTGTCCTACCTCCTTTCAAAGACAATGGGCTGCTTTTCTGGGCTCCTGATGTCCTCAGCTAGCGATCAGAAGTTGTTTTGTGAAGTTTGCTCTGCGTTCAATTGTTCTTTTGATGAATTTGTAGGGGAGAAAGTGGTCTCCCCGTCCTATTCCTCCGCCATCTTCCTATGATATCCTTTATAGCAGTACTTTGAACATTTAATCCAGGACTCTTTTTCATAGTACCAGTGGTTTTCACTCATTAGGCAAGAAGCTCTTTGCAAAAGAATCCATATGAAAAATGGAAAAATTTAGTTTTCTATAACTCTTCCCAAACACAGTACCCACCAGTCTACATTTGCGTGTTGCTCCTAAATAGGTTCTGCAGAACCTTAATTACTTTCTGGAACACGGTTTCAAAATCTTCAGATTATATGAGGCTGCATCTATTAATAGCCTTCTCCACTTTTTGTGTTAATTGTGGGAAAAGGTAGCCTCAATGTCTTTAAAAAAATTTTTAAATGGAAAGTTTCCAACACCACACATGCAAATAGGATAATACAATAAACCCTCATGTAGCCAATCACCCAGCTTCATTAATTACGAACAGTTTGCTAATCTTATTTTATAAAGTTATTTCTTTTTTACTGAAATATGTTAAAGCTATCCCAAACATAATATCATTTTACCCCTAAATAGTATAAATCTGAAGGATTAAAAGCACAACTACAATACCATATCATGCCTAACAATGTTCCTTAGTATTATCTTATACCTAGTCCATGTTCAAACTTTATCAGCTTTCATAGTTGATTTGCTTAAGTCAGGATCCAGACAAGAGCCTTATGTTACACCTTATTAGTCTTTTTAAGTCTCTTTTCATTTTAATAGTCTCCTTTTTGAAAATACCATCTATTTATTGACAAAGTTTGTTCATTTATCCTATAGAAGTTCCCATATTCTGAATTTGATTAAATGATTCTTAGCCGTATTTAACTTTCCTTTTTTTTACTTTTCAAGAAAATTTCCTAATGGTTCTTCTGTTCATTGCATCAGGAGGTACATATATGTCTGTACCACCCACTTTTAGTGATTGGAGTAAATAGTATTTTCAAAGTTTTTTTATTAAATTGCAGTATACCCAAAAGTGGCTCAGACAGTAAAGAGTCTGCTTGCAGTGTGGGAGACCCGGATTCAATCCCTGGGTCGAGAAAATCTCCTGGAGAAGGAAATGGCAACCCACTCCAATATCCTTGCATGGAAAATTCCATGGGTAGAATAGCCTACAGTCCATGGGTCGCAAAGAGTTGGACACGACTGAGTGACTTCACTTTTATTTTTTCAAAGTGCACACATCTTAAGTGTACAACTTGATGAATGTTACATGTCTACATATGTGTGACCTCTACCCACGTCATTTCCCGCACTCCAGAAAGCTCCCTCAGTCAGAAAGGCTTCTTTTCCCAGTCAACCTCCATCCTGTAGGTAACCAGTATTTTAGCTTTTATCAGCTAAGTTAGGGAGTTTCCATTCTGTCCTCCATTTTGAATGGTAACCTGTATCTGATGATTAAGAAAAATTTTGTTTTTAATTTTGACATAATTTCAAACTTACAGAAATATTCTAAGAATAGTACAAATAATTCCCAGATGCTGTTTAGCCATATTCCTCAAGTATTATCATTGTATTACATTTGGTTTATCATTTATTCTCTCTCCTTCTCTTTCCCTCCCCCTATTTATATGGGGGGAGGAAGATATATATATATATATATATACACACACACACACACACACACACATATATATATATAAATATACATATATTTTTATGAACTCTGTAGGTGTAATTTGTAAACAGAATGCTCTTTATCTCTAAAAATAGAACGTTCACCTAAATAACCATACTACAGTTGTCAAAATCAGGAAATTAACATTGATACAACACTGTTAGCTACTTTACAGACCTCATTAAGATGTTGTCAGTTGTTCTAGTAATGTCCTTTATAGAAAAAGAAAGTTACAGATCAGGAGTTTCATTCAATTGCCATGTCTTTTTAATCTAGAACAGTGCCTTAGTTTTTTTCTTTTATAGTCTTGAAAATATTTATGAATACAGGCCAGTTATTTTATAGATTTCCTCTCAATTTAGGTTGGTCTGATTTTTCTTCTCGATTAGATATGAGTTATGCATTTTTTCCTGGAATATTGCAGATATTGTGTAATGTCAGAGTGTTCCATTTTTGGTAATAGTAACTTTAATCATCTGATTGAGGTAATGTCAGTCAAGTTTCTCCACTAAGAAACTTCTGACCTCCATTGTAAAGTTATTATTTTTCCCTTTTGTAATCAATGTGTCTTGGGCAAACACTTTGAGAGTGTTTCCTTATCAAGTGATAATATACCAGTTTCAGCATCCATTTGTGATTTTTGACTTAAATCAGTTATTACTGAACTTGTTGCCAAATGGCAGTTTTCTAAGTTCATTATTTCATCTGTATTTGGAACATTTGGGAACAGTTTCTCCCTATCCTCCATTTATGTGTGTGTTGAGGGATATATTTACTTACTGTCACTGTGGATTCATGGATGTATATTTTTATCTGATAGTGACTGTGCTTATTGCTATTGGATCTGATGATTTTTAGTAGTGAACATACTAGGCATTTAAGGACAGCTTTTGAGATACCATTTATTAATTCTAACCTCACATTTTGGAAAAGTACTAAAATGTAAGTTCATAAAGAGGATGGAATAGAGAAGTCTTTATTTCTTGGTTTGGTCCAAACGTTAACCAGTGACTTTATTTGATATGTAATTTACACTGTAAACATAAAAATATGTATCCTTTGGCCCCCTTACTTCCACCTCTAGCTATTTATCCTATGGATATACTTTACAAGATTATTAAAAAGATTATTATATTATCTTATGGTATATTAATATCTTTTAAGATTATCTATTTGTTATGGAAGATTGAAGCTAACTTAAGTATCTCTCATTAGGCATATTTGTTCTTTTTGTAGCTTTTTACTTTGAATTAGTTAAATTTTAAATATTCATATACTGGAGATCTAAAATTACTGAAACACTTTAAACACAAGAATTTTAATCAAACTAAAATGTTCTTGCATAGTTCCTCTGTAGGTATAAGTATATAATATGTTATGTTTTCATTGTTTTGGTAGATGACAGTAGTGGAAAAATTGTTGAGAAGTTAGCAGCTTTATTCATATGCCATGTATATATACTTTATAGAATCCTGGGAATAAAAATGAATCCTTGCTTTGTTTTCTTTTGGCAGCATGCATATGCACTAGAACTTCTATTTGATCAGTTGCATGAAGGAGCTAAAGCTCTTGATGTAGGATCTGGAAGTGGAATCCTTACTGCGTGTTTTGCACGTATGGTAAGAGCTTTATTTACTATTCTGGCCCCAACAGAAGCATATTATATGATTTGGCTGTGTATCTTTTTCACTAGCAGTTTTTGAAGGTTTTCTTTCTTTTTAAATTCTGTTAAGATAGCAATTAGAATATATGTCACCTAGGATTTCTTTTTGTTGTGATGGTGACAGAACATTCAGTTGAACTCTGGCAGAACTAGAAGGGAATTATTTGGTTATATCATGGAAAAGTCTAGAGGTCTCTCTGGCTTCTTATATGGCTGGATTCAGAGAAAGATCTCAAGTTGTTATGGACAGTGAGTTTCTCTCTGGTTCTTGGTTTGACTTGGCTCTCCTCCACAAGTTCTCTGCATTCTCCGATATGCTTTTCTCTTGTGATCACACAGTGGCAACCAAGAGCTCCCAAATTTCATTCTTATAAGTTCTCATCTGGCAGAACCGAATACAACCTGATATCCAAACAATAGGTTTATTAGGTTTGAAGGAGAGCTCTTTTTACATTAAGAAAAATTAATGCATTTTTATTTTATTTTATTATACTGCAAATTTCATCATCAGAGGCTTATCCGATAATGCCTATTCTGAGTTTAAGTCTGGAGGCACACTCAGGCACCTTGGAGTAAAAGTTTATCTGTGCTCAGATAATCAAGTCAGGTTGATTATGAAAAATCTATACCTGGAGGCCAGCTTGGAAGGTTATGGTCTAGTTAAGTTAGGATTTATGGGTCCTTTTTGACTAGAATCCATTTAATTTGCTATGAATGTATAATTGGCAGGCTATTAGAATGTAAGCTCCAGAGTGGTGGGAATTTTGTCTGAGTTTTTTTCATTGATGTATCCTAAGCCTCCAGAACAGTGCCAGGCACACAATAAGGATTCAGATATTCCTTTTCAGTTGTTTGACTTGTTTTGTATAAATTTAACCCTCAGTAATGGGCTGGATGGCATCACCAACTCGATGGACATAAGTTTGAGTAAACTCCGGGAGTTGGTGATGGACAGGGAGGCCTGGCGTGCTGCAGTTCATGGGGTCGCAAAGAGTCGGACACGACTGAGTGACTGAACTGAACTGAACTAAATGGGATGTAATTAAATACTAGAAATGGTGTTTAATTAATGACTTGTTTTCTACACTTGACTGTTTATGGTTTCAGAGGCATTATCATTTTTTAAAAAGTCATTTTATTTCTGAGTTATCTTTTTGAGAATGATACTAATTAATGTTTTTCATACGTTTACCATGTGCTGGTCAGTGTTCACGATGCTTTTCATGTATTCTCTTATTAGTCCTCATGTCATTTATGGGGTAGGTACCCACTTCCTCCTCACTTTACAGCTGAGGAACCTGATTGATAGAATAACTTGTCAAGGTTGTATAGTTGTAAGTAAGAAACTTAGATGTAAACCCAGATAGTCTGACTTCAGAGTCTTTATTGTGTTAATTTTGTTCTACAGTTAATATTTATATTTAGGGTCTTTTGATATTTTTATGTATTTTTATATTTCCCATATGTGGCAACAGGATCAGTATAGAAATTCCTATAAAATTTTTATGTATCTGTTTTATGTTTAAAGTCACACTTTTCAATGGAATTTAAATAAAAAATGGTTGCACTAATAGCTACCATTTAATATTGGTAGCTAAGTCCCATTTCAGGGTTCTGGGTCTGAAAAAAATGAAGGAAGATACCATTTTTCTTAGTATTATACATTTTTATAATTCTAGCTTTGTAATTACTGACATATCATCATTCACTTAGGGTTATGGCTGAGAAAGTTGTATTTGCCAAATAATATATAATAAACTGAGTGTTTAACAATCAAATTAGAGGCTTAAACTGTTTATTTGTCCTGATTTCTCATTGCTGAATATGACTTTGGATAAAGAAATAATTTATTGACACCTTATAAAAACTAATTAAAACCATTGAATTATTCTCACTTCTAGGTTGGACCTAGTGGAAAAGTCATAGGAATTGACCACATTAAAGAGCTAGTAGATGACTCAATAAATAATGTCAGAAAGGATGATCCAATGCTTTTGTCTTCAGGGAGGGTGCAACTGGTTGGTAAGTATCAGAGAGCTTTGAAAATTTCCTCTCTGGAGAATTTTTGTTTTCAGAAAAGTCCCATGCAAGCGACAATAATATTCAGAGCTAATTATTGCTTTTTTTTTTTTAACATTCACTTTTACGTACTAAGCAAGAAAATAAACTAAAATGTTATGCTGCTTCCGCCTTGACCACGGGTGACATGACTGTTAACCGTTTCAGAAGATGTCATGTTGAGTTCTCTCTTCACTGCTTCTTTAAGAAGTGACATCAGAGTAATCAGTGTGGAATGTAGACAATGTAAGCGGTACACAGAGGTGTGTAAGGTAAAGAAAGCCTCTTTTTTTCCTCAGGTTTTTAGACATATAAATATATGTATGAATAAATTGTACACACACACACAGTTTTTAGATTGACTTATACTCTACATATTGTTCTTTAGTTGGCTTCCCTGGTGACTCAGACAGTAAAGCGTCTGCCTGCAATGCGGGAGACCCGGGTTCGATCCCTGGGTCAGGAAGATGCCCTGGAGAAGGAAATGGCAACCCACTCCAGTACTCTTGCCTGGAAAATCCCATGGACGGAAGAGCCTGGTAGGTCATGGTCCATGGGGTCGCAAAGAGTCGGACACGACTGAGTAACTTCACTTTCCATTCAGTAGTATTTGTGGACACATTTCCATGTGAGTATGTTTTATATTGAGAAAAATAACAGACCTGAAAATATGCAGAAAACATAAATGTGAAGCTTACCAAGCACCTGTTTAATCACCACACTGATCAAGAAATAGGACTTTATCAGCACCTTGAGCGTCCTCTGCTTTCTGTTTCCTCATTGTAACTACCTCTCTTTTCCCTAGTGGTGACTAGTATCACTAGTTTTAGGCATTTACTACCTAATTGCAGTTCCGTAAATGATGTTTAATATCTTCAATGTTAGCTTAATGGAATCATATGGTACATATTCTATGATGAATGACTTTTCATTCATTATTATGTTTGTAAGATTCATCCTTTTTGCATGGTGGTTGACTTTTATTGCTGTATAGCAGTCGAATGTAGGAACATTACCAACATTTTTTATTAATGCTACTGTAGATGGATGTTTTGGGTTGTTTCTGGTTGAGAGATGCTCACAGTGCTGCAGTGTACATAAGTCCAGGTGCTGATATACACTCATCATACAAGCACTTATTTCTGTAGATGTGTTGCTACAAGTTCATAGAGTGACCATAGATATTGCAAAAATTGTTTTTTTAAGTGACTGAACCAACTTACATTCCCATCAGTAATATATCAAGGTTCCTATTGCTTCACCTCACAATCCCAATACTTGGGATGACTAAATTTTTCTCTTTACCCACTTAGTGTATGGTAGTATCTCTGTGGTTTTAATTTTGTATTTTAATATTAATCAGTGAAGTTGAACACTTTTTCATATGTTTGGCCATTTGGATTTCCTCTTTTGTGAAATGTCTATTCAGATATTGAGTTATTTATATTTTTCTTTTATTTGTAGGACTTTTATACACTAACCTTTTGTCTATTTATACATATTGTAAATCTCTTCTCCCACTCTGTGATCTGTCTTTTTACTCTCTTAACTGTTCTTTTTGATAATTAAAAACTCTTAATTTTAATATAGCCAGACTTACCCATTTCTTGTAGTGTTTTTTGTATCCTATTTAAGGTACTCTGAAATCATGAAGATACATCCTTGAATTATTTCTCGGACATACTACCGTTTTAACTTTTTACATTTAGATCTTTGATCTTTTTGACGTTCATTTTTGTGTATTCGTGAGGTGTGGGGTTCCAAGTGTCTATTTTTTCTTTGAATTATCCATTGTCCCAGCATCACTTGGTTAAGTGATTTTAAAAAGATCTGTCCTTTTGCCGCTTTAAACCCCCTGTAATTCTTCACGCTGGGTAATTCTGTCAGAACAGGTGTTTACAGCACTGTTTTCTTTCAGTGGGGGATGGACGAATGGGATACGCCGCAGAAGCCCCTTACGATGCTATTCACGTGGGAGCTGCAGCCCCAGTTGTGCCCCAGGCAGTGAGTTGGTTTTTTTTTTTTCTGTGTTTGTCTACTTCATTCAATTAAAGCTCTTAAACATTTATAGGAAATGACTTCTGTTGATGTTGAAAATACCATCTATGTTACATTGTACCCCTTTTTTTTTTTGGCCGATAATTATGCTCAATTTTTTAAATTGAATTTTAATTTTAATTAGCTGTGTATTTTAATTATTAGGCAGTTTTTTTTCATATACAAACAGTTGTATAAATGACATGAAGATGACTAAGCCACAGCTCGTGACTGTCTTATTTCGAGCAGTATTTGATTCAACTAAGAACTAGTACACCAGTAAAATTGGGCAATTCCCTCTGGAGTTCATGACCTGGTAATCACTTGGTGTGTTATGTACAAGACTATGTTAGGTGCATGGGTAAGACCAGGAAGTATTTGTCATACATCTTATCCTCACTGACTTTACTAGAAGAGATCTATCGTACATATGTCAGAGAAATGAATGATTTGATAGCATATCGTCAGCATATGATAGATATTGAAGGGAAAAGAAAATATGCACTGTAGGAGTTCAGAGGAAGGGGAGTATGTTGTATAGAATAGTGAAGGAGATTTCATACAGTAATAAAATTTGAACTGAATCTTGAATAGTAGGAAGAAGGAAATCTTAATTTGCATAGTTGCAATGAGAAGGTAGGATATTCCAGTAGTGTATATTACATAGTCAAGGAAATATTTAAGTACAAAATTGAGTTTTCATTTTAGTAAGACTCTGATAAACTTATGTCAGCCCAAATAATCCTTGGCTTAGATTTCTATTACATGTGATTTTTACACAGTTCTTAACTAGATGACAAGGGGCTAAAATTGACTCTGTCTCTTTTGCCCAGTCTCATTAACTCCCCAACCTGGACGTAGTTTTGTGTGTGTTTACACAGTTATGAGGAGCTGAAAGTTTGGAGATTTGTTCTGATTACTGACTTGTTACTCATTGGCTGAATGACTTTAGGAAAATGAACTATTCTCTCTGGCCCTGTTATCTATTTTTTTAAAAAGACCAAACTAGTAGTTTTTAACAGAAGTATTAACATGATGTAGAAAGTTGTACAAGTCATAAGTAAATAATGAATTTTCATATACGAACACATGATCAGTAGGTTTTTTTTTTAACTTCTTAAACTTTTTTTGTTTTTTGAAAATATTGGCAACCTAGGAAGAACAATTAAAATATAAAATAGAAATGTGTTTAAATGAAAGATTCTTGGGGACAGGACTCATCTTCCCTACTAAGATCCTAAGATGATCTTGAAGGGCATTTCTGGCTTTAGCTCAGTATGAATTTGAACATTTGTAGTCGCAGGTGGAGTATTATTTGGGGGGTGGCTCTTTACATCTGATTAAATTTGAAGATAGACATACATGCTGGAGGCGCTTTCCAGTTTTAAGATAATAGAGTCAGGATGTTTATGCCTCCTTTGGATACCGCCTCGTAACAGCTAGAAAAACAAGAAACAAGAAATATGAAACTCTATATTCAGTTATCTAGGAGATTATACTTAACAGTCCTGAATGCTACAGTGTATGAAGACAGAAAAGCAGATGGAGTAATAACTGACCTGAAAGGGTGGAGGAAGCTAAACCAAAGAGACTACAGAGGGGAATATCAGTGCAGAGGCCGTTTGTTTTGCAGAACTCAGCAACAGCTTAAAAACTGGAGGCATCAGGACCTTGGAAACCAGAGATGACATTGTGGCCTGAAAAGAGGAGCTGCTGCTTGAAATTCTTTATGAGGAACAATCAGCCCTAAGCCCTAAGAAAATTTCCAAGAACTGAAAGACATGATTCTGTAGTTTAAAAACATCTATTGAGTACCTAGTATAATGAATTTTTTAAAAGGGGGGGGACCCACAGTATCACCATGAAATTTCAGAGTGTTATAAAGAGAATATTCTAAAAGTTTCCAGGAAAACAAAATGGATCATTCATTAAGGGTCAGTAATCAGAAAGGCATCAATCTGTAGATAAGCAGCATTAGAATGAACAAGTCAGAGGCAAAGCATCACAATTGTGAACTGAAAATGATTTCCAGTTTCCAGTCTTGAATCCTGTACCTGCACATATCACTAAATACATAGAAGAAAGATAATTTTAGACTTGCAAATCTCAATCTCTTTAAAAGTATTCCACAGTACTGTTTCACAGAATACTTCTGGAGGAATTGCTTTAAATGTCATCAAAAAATGAGGGAGTAGAGAGACAGTGGGAGAAACCAGAAGGAAGCAGCCATGGCGTCTAGGAAGGTAGGACAGCTTGTTCAGGAGAGAAATGGTCAGAGTTGCCAGTATTGTTGCAAAGGGAAGTCCCAGCATGACAGCTATGCAGCAGGCCCGGAGACTAACCAGTCCAGATTTAGAGCAGAGGAGGAAAAGAACTAGAAGGGAGCCTACAAAAAAAGAGAGAGAAGTAAAAGAAAAAAGGAAGGTGCTTATAAATAGATTTGACTGTATAAAAATTTCGTCAAGAAGCTGTTGGGAGAAACAGTTACAAAGAAAATTAAGTGAGTGAAAAAAAGGAAAAAGCTTCAGTTTTTAACTGCAGAGAAAACAACTATTCTATAAGAAAGGAAACAGTAACTGAGTACCTCTTGGCTCAGGTGCAAGTTATGTTTACACAGTCATAACAGAAAACGGTTTTCATAAAAAAATGATATTGGTTGGATTAGGGGAAAGAAGCAGAATGCAGCTGGCCCTTTGTATCCAAGGGTTCCACATTCAAGGATTCAACCAATCACAGATCGAAAATATTCAGAAAAAATTTTCCAGAAAGTTCCAAAAAGCAGAGAACTTGAATTTGTTGTTGCAGTTTGAAGTTGTACCTGGCAACTGTTTACATGGTGTATGCCTTGTATTAAATGTAATAAGTAATCTAGAGATGATTTAAAGTACATGGGATGTATAGGTTATATGGAAGTACTACACCATTGTCTATAAGGAACTTGCATGTCTGTGGATTTTGGTATCAGAGATAAGGTCCTGGGACCAGCCCCCCTTGGATACTGAGGGACAGGTGTTCATGTATGAGAGCTTAGTCCTCATCTGGCATATAATTTGAAGTAGAAAAGGAAATGTTATTCAGGGTGGTGACTATAATTAATACTATGTTAATTATTGACTATATTGACTATAGTTAATAATACTATATTATATAATTAAAAGTTGCTAAGAGAGTAAACCTTAAAAGTTTTCATCACAAGAAAACAATTGTAATTATGTGTGATAATAGATGTTAATTAAGTTTATTGTAGTAAGCATTTTACATTATATACATATATTGAATCATTATGTTGTACACCTAAAACTAACACAGTGTTTATATGTCAATTATATTTCAGTTAAAAAAAAATGACATGCTTTAGAAGTAAGCACTATAAAAAAAGACAGCTAAAAGGTTTTAAAATTAATGGATTAAAGGAGCAAGATTGAGGGAGAGGGAAGAAGCCTATTTTTTCATTGAAAATCTTGACATTTAGAGGAATTAAAAGGGAAAAAATAAGATAGACTTGCTGACAACCAGAATTTTAATTAAGGACACCCTTCTCTGGGAAGGTTTTTTTCCTTACTCTTTTTGATTGATGATCATCTTTCAGGCTGCATTCACATTGTAACATGTGACTTAAAAATTTTCTAACCAGAGGGGCTTTAACTGAGCAATTTTGGTTCTTCATTAACAGCGGCGTCCTCGTTCTAATGCTGCAGGGACCCCAGCCCTACCTTCCTTTATCACGTCATGCTGCCTGTGATCCTAAACTCAGTCATAAAACCAGAGTTCCCTTATCTCTGGTTCAGTGATGCCTTAAATTCTTAGATAGGATAGGGATTCCTTGCTGATTGTCTACACTTCCCCTCTTGCCTCCCAAACTACAAAGATTGATAACAGGCATACAGGAATTGAAATTTTCTGCTTTGCCTTTGGTCTTCTCAAGAGGATAGTCCATATTATGTGGTTCAACTCAAAGATTTTGAGCTTTGCAGTTGTACTAGGTACTATGTTTGATGCTAAGGGCACAAAGATGAATAAGACACAGTCCCCGTCATCAGAGAATTTGTACTGTAGTAGAGGAGGTCAGTAGTAAATGAGTGAGTGAGTAATTGAGTAACAAGTTTAACAATGGAAGAATGTATGCACTAAGTAAGGTACATTTCTGCTTTCTGCCCATGGACACTGAAAGTTGTGTATAGTGATATAAAATGACTATTAATAAAAAATCTATAACTTGGTGTGTGTGTCCTTTTCTCTTTCTTTTAGTTAATAGACCAGTTAAAGCCTGGTGGAAGATTGATATTGCCAGTTGGTCCTGCAGGTGGAAACCAGATGTTGGAGCAGTATGACAAGCTGCAAGATGGCAGTGTCAAAATGAAGCCTCTGATGGGAGTGATATACGTGCCTTTAACAGATAAAGAGAAGCAGTGGTCCAGGTGGAAGTGATTTTATCTTCTGCTCTTTCTTCTTCCACACACGCAAGGTGAAAGGGTGTGGATGTTCAGAGATCAGACTGCAAGAGCCACGTTTTTGGTTGTCACCTTTATGCTACTCCATTTTAACATCAGAAATTCACTACATTAAAAATGTAGAAAAGTTTTGCATGGTCTGTCCTTCTTTCGATTTAACTCATCTTTGGGAAAGTGGGGTGAGACTTGGTTGGCACAAAGGTGTTTTTCTTTTTAAAGAGGCTGTCAGTCACGCTTTCTAAATTTTACTTTAGTATCGGCCACTCTGTTTCTATATTGACAACTAATTTTTATATCTGCTATATGGTCATGGAAATGAAGGCTTTCATCTGAAGAGAAGGGATCATTTCCTGCCCTAGTTCATCTTCTATTATAGCATTGTTGTGAAGAAAGAGAAGGGAAAAGATACTCTTGTCCCAGTTTTCGAAGGTGTCAAGGCCAGAGAGGACATTCTTGCTCTGAGCTTGACTTCTCTCTTTCAGTCAGGTTCATAGATGCCTGACAACCTGTGCCTGTTTTCTATCCTGCTGTTATTTCAGAACCACAGTAAGGAAGAAGCTTAACCATTTTATACAACAGACTGGCCAGTTGTTGAGCTCCTCTAAGTCCCTGGGGAGGGAAGGGGGTTCTGTGAGTGCCCAGGTCTCACACACCCACCCAAAGGGCCAACAGCATGTGGCATTTCTTCAGCACAGCATGGCTCGTTTAACGCCCACTTTTGTTTCTGTGTCTCAGCATCTTTGGATATTCTCTTTGAAGCCAAGCTTTCTCTGTTTCCTGTCTTCCTTCTTCCCCTGCCCACTCTCACCAGGGGGAGGGAGTGAGATCCATAAGTAAGACATTAGCTAAGACTACTTGAAATTACCTGCCAAAATAAGAAAGGTCTCATTGTTTCCTTGTTTTAGAATCTGTTTTTACTTGACAGAGGTACTTATTTTAAGATGATTTCTTAATTAATAAGTAAAATGGCGATTATAGATTTAATGTTGTTTTTCAGTCGCTAAGTAGTGTCTGACTCTTTGTGACCCCGTGAACTGCAACACACCAGGCTTCATAGACCTCTCAATTTTGTTTTCTGGAAAGAGGAAAGATGCCTTTTTAATGAATGTTTAACAGCAAAAGTGGTAATGAATCTTAACTCTGTTCAAAACTGAGTTTTACTTTTGATTAATTCTGACTGGCCATTTCTGTTAATCCTTATTAGGAAATGCATTTTAATTCTTCACCTAATGTAGTTGTTAATAAAGTTAAGGACTTCCCTTGTGGCTCAGCTGGTAAAGAATCCACCTGCGATGCAGGAGACCTGGGTTCGATTCCTGGATTGGGAAGATCCCCTGGAGAAGGGAAAGGCTACCCACTCCAGTATTCTGGCCTGGAGAATTACATGTATAGTCAGTCCATGGGGTCTTAAACAGCTGGGCATGACTGAGCGACTTTCACTTCACCATGTAGTTATAGCTGTTTTCTTTGAATTCTAACCTGGAGCACAGCCACTTCTTTAAAAAATTTTTTTAAAAGCTAGCAGTCTTGTCAATTAGGATCAGATATAGTTACAAACTTCCTTCACTTTGCTTCTAGTATGGCTATATAATTACAAAATATTATGATTGCTGCTCTATAAATGCAGCAAACATATCACTGATATTACTGAAATAGGGTATCAGGTAAGAGTGCTTTTTGTTTTTATAACCAGATATATACAAAACGAGTTTTGTTTTTATAACCAGAGGTAGATTTAGCTTGAAGGTAATGAAACTTAAGTTTCTGGGCCCTCACTTGCTTTGGGCCAGTCATGGCCTTATACCAAATTTTATATACATAACCTCGTTTTTAGTGTACTTTTTTTTTTCCCCTTCATAAAGCAGTTCAACCTGCCCCCACCCTTACCCAATTATATAAGCTTCAGGCTTCCACTTACCTGTATTTTACCCCTGATAAGACTAAACTATTTGTATTAAATTTAGAATAATTTTTAAATCTATGGACAATTGTTCAGTCATTTACCGAATATTTAAATATATATATACTTGGTTTTCTTTTTGGCCTTCAACTTTTAAAAATACTGAGCAATTTTACATGTATGCACATAGGAAACTTTTCTCCAGTTGTACTAAGAGGATTTTCTATTTTTTTCTATTGCAAATTTACTATCTTTTCAAACACATTTTCGTATGTCCAAAGATGTAGTTATAATTACAGAGATAATCAGTTGCTTAGTTGTAAATCATGAAGTTTAAAGAATATAAAACAGAATCTGGAAATGAAGTTGAAAAAAAAAAACTGACGTTAAATTTGTGCTGAAAGAAATTATTAGAAAATAGAATGTTTGAAAGAGTAAAGCTAAATCAACGGTTAACTTAAAATCTTAAGGGCCCATTCATCTGCTATTCCTTTTTGTGTTCATAAATTGTCAGTCAAGGTCCAAGTGTGCTTAGCCAGGATTTTGAAGTGATTTTAATGAAGGGACTATTCAAAGAAACATGGGAAAAGTTATGGGAACCGGTGAAGGATGTGGCATAGCCAGGGACCAGGGATTTCCAAGGTGATGGTAGGAAGCTGTTACCTCTCTAGACTTAAAGGTGAGGAAACGATTTTACTGGAACCCACTGAGAGCAGAGACCGGGTGGGGAGTGGGGGTCTCTGACAGGAGCTGTAGCTATAGAGCGAAGCAGCTGCTCCCACATGTAGGAGTCACCTCAGCTCTCTCTGCCGCTGCCCTCTTCTCTCTACCAGGGCATCACAGCAGACAGACTTAACTTTAAGTCAGGGAGGAAGAGGTCCTCAGCCAGATGTAGTCTGAAGTCAGCTCTCACCACCTCCTTCCTTCCCCTTTCCTCGCATGGAGCAGGTATCTCTGCTTCTTTTTAAATTTAGGTATGAAAGATTTGAGAAGGTGTCTAGTTTTTATATGTCCTGTTTCTACTGCCATCAGGCTAACCTATGCTTAAACTGTCCTTGACAGGGAAAAAAAAATGCATTTGTTTTAAATTGCCTTTGAAAAAGCAGTATCTAATACTTTTTTTTGGCAATTCTGTTAAATTTGTTAAGTATCTTCAGTGTGATGACCCCTCTAATACATCATTAATTCAACAAGTGTGTGCCCACTATGTGGGCCTTGCTGCAGGGCCAGGAATACACAGCTGTGAATTTGAAACTGACCATTCTAGTGGAACTTACAGTTAGGTAGAGGATCCAAAAAAGGAGACAAACAGGCAGTTAGCAGTGTGTTAACTCTGGCTTGAGGGTGGTAGGGAGCAAGTGTTCAGGCCAGGCAGTGAAGGGATCAGAATTCCATTTCAGAAAGATAATTTTGGTAGTAGGGTAGAGAGTAGATTGGAAAGGGATAAAGCTATAGCCAGAAATAGAATATACCTATGGCAAATCAGGGGCGCGGTGATGGTGGGCTGAATTAAAGCAGTGGTGGTAAGGATAGAATGTGATTAAAAAGTCACTTATATTTTCTCATCTCACATGGTAATTATGTAAAAAGCTTCCTAAGTCAGTTTCTTGTCAGGCTAGATGATTTTTTTCTTCAGGATTAATTTAAGGACTCATCCCAGTGCTTTCTTAGAATATTCCCTTATTTCTCACCTGCTTTCCATCCTTCTCTAATTGAGGCATCCAGAGCTAAGGCGAGTGCTCTGTGAGAGTGAGATCCAATCTTTGCTGGAAAGATGTGATAGAAACTAGATGGGGAAAAAGAAAAAGAGAGAGGACTTAGTGGGCATGCCGAATTTTCATGTCAGATAAACCTGGAAACTTGAATGTCGACTTTTGTCCCCTTATACTTGGAAAAATATTCCTTGCAATTCTGATGGATTAATTTAAAGGAGAGAGAATGCCAGATAGATAGGCTGTAGACCTAGAATCTGTGGTATTATGTTCAAGACTATAGATAGGTAATAGTTGCATTAGTTGGTTGCAACTAACTAAATGCAAATATTTATATTTTATTTTATACATGTTTATTTTACATACCTAGAAATCAACATTTTGTTAATCTTCTGGTAAGTTTTATTTTTGTTTTTAATAGCCACAAGGGTCGATGGAATAAGTCCATCTCTGTTTTGTGAAACAGAGGAATGTTTCAGGGTTCTTGTTCCATAAGTACTTTATCTATTGATGTCTTCTTAAAGTGCCATGTACTCATGAAAAGGATGTTTTGAACTGACTGGGCATTTCTAGGATTGATGGTATAGGTCCAATTGATCTGTGTTCATAGGTCCTGTGTTCTGAATTGTTTCTGTACTGTCCCTTTTTAATTTCTTTATCCAATTCATCCTGTGTTCCAAATTGTTCTATACTGTCCCTTTTTAATTTCTTTACACGTGTTACACAGCATTATGATAAACTTTGCATCCTTAAAGGCTAGGATATATTGTTACTTTTGGAATTCTTTTTATGTCTTTCATAATGCTTTGCACAAAGTTAATTGTACAAAGCTTGTATTACCTCAGAAAGCCCATTAATTAGAAAACATTCATAGATTTTGATTGCTATTTCCTGACAGTACATATTTTCAGTTGTTCTTGATAAAGAATATAAAATACTAAATATTAGTGTCTTACAGTTATTAGCCTAATAATTATGTGTATAATTATTTATTATACAATAAAGTAATATGTTACATATAGTTATTAATCCAGTTAATATGAAACTAAATAATCTAAGCAATCTAAATAATTAATCTAATCTAAATAATATGAAGTCAAGTGGGCCTTAGGAAGCATCACTAAGATCAAAACTAGTGGAGGTGATGGAATTCCAGTTGAGCTATTTCAAATCCTAAAAGATGATGCTGTTAAAGTGGTGCACTCAGTATGCCAGCAAATTTGGAAAACTCAGCAGTGGCCACAGGACTGAAAAAGGTCAGTTTTCATTCCAATTTCAAAGAAAGACAATGCCAAAGAATATTCAAACTACAACACAATTGGACTCATCTCACACACTAGCAAAATAATGCTCAAAATTCTCCAAGCCAGGCTTTAACAGTACATAAACGGTGAACTTCCATATGTTCAAGCTGGATTTAGAAAAGGCAGAAGAAGCAGAGATCAAATTGCCAGTATCCGTTGGATCATCAAAAAAGCAAGAGAGTTAAAAAAAAAACCTTCTATTTCTGCTTTATTGACTACACCAAATCCTTTGTGTGGATCACAACAAACTGTGGAAAATTCTTCAAGAGAAGGGAACACCAGACCACCTGACCTGCCTCCTGAGAAACGTGTATGCAGGTCAAGAAGCAACAGTTAGAACCAGACAAGGAACAGCAGACTGGTTCCAAATTGGGAAAGGAGTACGTCAAGGCTGTATATTTTGTCACCCTGCTTATTTAACATTTGCAGAGTACATCATGCAAAATGCTGGGCTGGATGAAGCACAAGCTGGAATCAAGATTGCCGGGTGAAATATCAGTAACCTCAAATATGCAGATGACACCACCCTTAGGGCAGAAAGTGAAGAAGCACTAAAGAGCTTCTTGATGAAATAGAGTGAAAAAGCTGACTTAAAACTCAATATTCAGAAAACTAAGATCATGTCATCCGATCCCATCACTTCATGGCAAATAGATGGGAAAACAATGGAGAAACAGTGACAGACTTTATTTTTGGGAGGCCCCAAAATCACTGTAAATGTTGACTGCAGCCATGAAATTAAGGCGCTTGCTCCTTGGTAGGAAAGCTATGACCAACCTAGACAGCATATTAAAAAGCAGAGACATTACTTTGCCAACAAAGGTCCATCTAGTCAAAGCTATGGTTTTTCCAGTAGTCATGTATAGATATGAGAGTTGGACCATAAAGAATGCTGAGTGCTGAAGAATTGATGCTTTTGAACTGTGGTGTTGGAAAAGACTCTTGAGAGTCCCTGGGACTACAAGGAGATCCAACCAGTCCATCCTAAAGGAAATCAATCCTGAATATTCTTTGGAAGGGCTGGTGCTGAAGCTGAAACTCCAGTCCTTCAGCCACCTGATGTGAAGAACTGACTCATTGGAAAAGACCCTGATGCTGGGAAAGATTGAAGGTGGGAGGAGAAGGGGACAAAAGAGGATGAGATGGTTAGATGGCATCACTGACTCGATGGACATGAGTTTGAGCAAGCTCCAGGAGTTGGTGATGGACAGAGAAGCCTGACGTGCTGCAGTCCTTGGGGTCACAAAGAGTTAGACACTACTGAGCAACTGAACTGAACTGAACTGAATCTAATATTAGCACATATATAGCAGTTTTAAAGAGCCTTTGTAGAAATTTAGTACATACTATTTTTCATCTTAAATGATCTATGCATGTAAGTCAGATAAAGAAAAATATGGTTATGTGGAATTTTAAATATTAGGAAAAATTAAGAAGGTTAATAGATTTTGGAGTTGTAGGATGTAACAAGGTTATACATGCCATGGCAGCAAATTTTTGGTTTTCCTTAACACCTTAAATAATTTCCTTAACACCTTATAATTCAGATCTGTAAACTTAATTTCTTTTCATGTGTGTGTGTGTGTGGGTTAGGGGAGGGAGGATACTGTTAATATAAATTGCCTTCTATTTGGTTTCCACAGTACAGTTCCTATCAAAGTAATGTACATGCATTGTAAAAATAGGAAAAAAACAAACACAAAAGAATAAAAGTCACCCATAATCCCCGAATTTAGAGATCACCTCTTATTAACATTTTATAGATTTTTTCTTTTCTCTATATCCGTAGAAGTATATACATCTCTTGTAGTCCTGAGATCATAGCTTTATTTTATAATCTCTCTTTGTTTAATAAACTATCATCAACATTGTCCCTCATCATTAAATATTTTTTAATGGTATGATTTTTTTTCCACCAGTTTTGTTGAGATATAATTGACATATAGCATTGTAGTAGTTTTAGGTGTACAACATAGTGATTTGGTATATTGCAAAATGATCATCACAATAAGTTTAGGTCTTACATTCAAGTCTTTAATCCATTTTGATTTTTTGGGATGTGGTGTTAAGATAGAGGTCCAGTTTCATTCCATTTTTATGTGGCTGTCCAGTTTTCCCAACACCACTTATTGAAGAGACTGTTCTTTCTTCATCATATATTTTTGGCTCCTGATTAATTGACCATATATGCATGAGTTTATTTCTGGGCTCGTTACTCTGTTCCATTGGTCTCTATGTCTGTGTTTATGCCAAGTACCATACTGTTCTGATTCCTTTGGCTTTGTAATATAGTTGGAAGTCAGGGAGTGTGATACCTCCAGTCTTATTGTTCTTTCTAAAGATTGCCTTGGCTATTTGGAGTCTCTTGTGGTTTTATACAAATTTTAGGATTGTTCTATTTGTGTGAAGAATGTCATTGAAATTTTGATAGGGATTGTATTGATTCAGTAGATTACTTTGGGTAGTATGGATATTTTAACTATTAATCCTTCCAGTTCATGGGTACGAAATATATTTACATTTATTTGTGTCATCTTCAGTATCTTTCGTTAACATTCTATAGTTTTCAGTGTACAACTCTTTCACCTCCTTGATTAAATTTACTTCTAGATATTTTATTCTTTTTGCTATAATTGTAAATGAGATTGTTTTCTTTATTTTTCTTTTGATAGTTTATTATTAGTATATAGAAACAACTAATTTTAGTTAGTTATCATCTGCAAAAAGAGACAGTTTTACGTCTTTCTTTCCGATTTTGATGCCTTTTATTTCTTTTTCTTGCCTAATTGCTCTGGCTAGGATTTCCAGTACTATGTTGAATAAAAGTGGCGAGAGTGGGCATCCTTGTCTTGTTCCTGATTTTAGAGGAAAAGCTTTCAGTTTTTCACCATTGAGAATGATGTTAGCTGTGAGCTTGTCATATGTGGCCTTTATTATGTTGAGGTACGTTCCCTCTATACCCAGTTTGTTGAGAGTTTTTAATCCTTTTCCCTTTTCAAAAAAATTTTTAAATGGAGAGGATATTTAGAAATGTTGTACTATATTGTTGGGCAATAAGGATATCTGTTGACAAAATCCTTAGTACCTTGCAACTGGTAAATAAAATGTAAAATTATTAAAAAACAATAGTATTTTTAATTCATATTTTAAAAAGCGCAAGTAAATTTATGAACAGAGCATTTTGCAAGTAAACTCTTTAAGTATTTTAATGCTTGCATGAATTTCAGTAAAAACTGTTTTATGAGAATTATAGTACTTATATTATTTGGAAGAATATATTAAGAGGAGCCAGAACTGATAACTTATCATTTAACAGTACTGTATGACAAAGACAGCTTATAGGAGAAATCATTTTTAAAATATTTTCTTGTACAATTTATAAAATTCATATTTTATAGAAAATACCATATTGTCCAAAAATCCCTTAATTCACCATGTACCTGGGAGATTTTATTTTTATCTTTATTTATCTTCCCTTCAAATTTATTTAACAGCTTTTTAAAAACATAAAAAAAATTTTGTTACAGACAAGTTGCAAGAATTGTGCAAAGAGCTCCTGAATCTCTTCATCCAGAGTTAACAATTATTAACACTTTCCACATTCCTCTTCATTCCCTCTTTCTATATATAAACACACATATACATACACACATATGTAACTTTTTTTTCCCCTGAATCATTTGACATTTAGTTGCAAACATCATCCTTCTTTACCCCTAAAGTACTTGAATATTTAACAGTGTTGCTTGTTCCTCAGATTATCCTCAAATAAGAAGCTTTTCTGGTAGCTTTATTTTTTCGCTTTCAGCAACTTTATTAAGAGGTATAATTTATATACCATACAGTTTACTTTAGACTGCATTTTCATTCCTTCTTCCTCTCACTGGCGGTTGCTGGTATAGTGCTGCACCTGGCTGAGCAAATGCTTTCTCTTAGAGCTGGTAAAGCTGCCTTATGACATCAGCTGACAGGTGTATTATACCTACAGATGATGCTTTTTCTCACAGAGTTTGGGTTGACATTAACCCACTCAGTGATTGCTCAACAATATACTCAACAGATACTCTAAACAAAAGACTAAATTTTTGTCCAGTTTTGTGAATATTAACTATAAAGACTTATCTGAACTCTAAATACTCGTTATTATTTTACAATAAATAGTATTAGCAAGATCCTGGATCTAAAAGTTATCATTTCTCTGAATTTTTGGTCTTGAAGGAAAAAAATTACTTTTGAATTAAAAAATAAAAAATTCAGGCCCTTTAGTTTTCATTATTCATTCTGGAGTAGCATGAACAATGTTTGAAATGGCTGATTTCCATTTCTGCTTTGACCTCAATCATTTGCTTAGGGTTTTTTTTGTTTTTGTTTTTTTTTAATGTAATATGTTGCTTGGGGATCAGTATATTTTTACTGATTTATTAGTTGTATCTAAACTGTTAGAAAGCCAAGTTTTATCATATGTAACTCCTACTTATATATTTCTCTCTTTCTCCCCCCAGGGATGAACTGTAAAAGCAACATCAGCTTGACCAGTATAATAATATTACAGTGGATTGCTCATCTCAGTCCTCAAAGCTTTTGAAAATCAACAGCATCACAGCTTGTTTTGAACTTTCTTACACTATTTTCAGCATGAAAATGTGTGGATTTGTGGGGTTTCTAATTCTTCAGAGAGGCACAGAAGCCAGATTGGAAAGAAGGATGAAAAATATAAATTTGTGTATTATTACTTTAACATGCCCACGTTTTCCTTTAAATATTAAAAGAAGAGGTTCTGCAAAATGGAAAACATGGTTTGTGAATTGATTTTGAGGAGTGACTTTTCTTTTCTTAGGCACTTAATTCTGTTCTGATGTTAATTTATCGAATTGCTTTTGTGCAGCAGATAACACCACCATTCACAAGTTAAGATTCTTGGTTTTTGGGTATATGTTAGATGCTACTAAGAAAATAGAGATGAGCTTCCTTTTTAAAGCTTTTGATGTGGTGTCATAGAATAGCATGTTGTAGATACAATCAGCTGCTTTGTTACCTTAAAACTAAGCATTTGTAAATATTAAAACTTAAGGAGATGGCAGGTGATGTCCCTTAAAACACTCGGCTGTTCAGATTGGACATAACTGACATAGTTCTTCCTTTTGCTCTTTAAAAATGATAGGAGACTTGTAGCTTAGTGTTGTTTTTTCTGTTTCTAACTTGCTGCTCATAATGTATATGGATTTAACATGCTGTGTAAGCTGTGTCCTAGTTACTGAACAGTTTATGCAGTGCTGCTTTGCCAAATAAAGTTAAAAATGAAAGAGGCATTGGTGGTGTTTGAATATAGAAGAGCCATATGTCCACCAGGTACAGA
Organism: Cervus elaphus; assembly: GCF_910594005.1. Lineage (NCBI taxonomy): Eukaryota > Metazoa > Chordata > Mammalia > Artiodactyla > Cervidae > Cervus > Cervus elaphus. The sequence goes on from NC_057840.1 coordinate 33,035,081, forward strand.
ATGCTAAGACCACAGAGAAAATGTTGTTTCTCTGATGCTCCATTTTGTGAGATCTGAGTAAGTTAACAGCATTAATCTAACTGCACATTTGAGGAATGTAACTGTGTTTCTTGGGGACAAGAACTTCACCTCATTTATTATTTTTCTTTGCCTAACATGGGGCCTCTTGTAGGTGTACCATATATGCTGAATGAATGAATGAATTGACTTGATGTCAAGGAAGAGCAGATTAAGGATAAATTTACCAAAACCCATCTATGACCTACAAATAGATTTATTAATATAACAACTGTAAAATGAGTTTAAGTCTGTAACACGTTGGGATCTTGCTTAAATGTTGTGATCTTCTCTTTTACAGCAGGATCTTAGTTTTTTTAAGGGCTCTAAATCTTGAAGAAATACACGCTCCAGAACCTATCAGAACCAGCACTCCCAGCAAAGCCCTTCGCTCTGTTGTGTGCAAGTGTGTATGATTCTGGCAGGCAGAGCCTTAGAGAGGTGCTGAGGCAACTTTCCCCCACCTCTTAAGTTAAAGTCTAAAATATTACTTCTTTAAAAACTTCTTTAAAAAGTTGTACATACATCTTTGACCAGTGTCTCTTCTTGGGCAATGTCTTAGGCACAGGAAACTTGCATTAGTTGATAACCAAAACTTGTGAGTTCATTGCTGGCTTCAGTTTGCTGTGGTTAGTATTGCTTCTGGCCATGAACTCTTTTGATTCAGGACTTGCAATTTGCGATAGTTTCAAAGGTCAAGTATTCTCAAGGACTTTAAATTAATTCTTCAACTTATTCACTCATCTGTATCCTTCCAACAATTTATGTTAAGTCTCTTTGTTAGGTCTTGGGGATAGAAAAAGGCCCTTACTCTCAAGGGGTGGGTAGTCTGCAGTCTGGTTGAGGGGACAGTTAATAAATCTGATAAGACAAACTAATAAGTGGCATCTGATTGGTGAAGACACATGCTATGCCAAGCCTTGCTCTTGGACTTCACACTTTTTGAATTAAAAAATGTTTAGGAATTTCCCTGGGAGTCTAGTGGTTAAGACTCAAAGCTTCTACTGCAGGAGCCGGGCTTTGATCCCGGGTCAGGGAACTGAAATCTGAAATGCTGTGTGGCAAAAAAAAAAAACCAAAAGATTTAAAAAAATGTTGAATAAGGAGGAGTGGATTTAAACAAGCACCATTTATTAATGGGTAAAGATGAATGAATTTTAACTATATGAACTTTTAATTTACATATGTTTTACTCAAAGAAGAGACCCAATAGAGCACTACTAAGAAATCCTGCTTGAAGAGAAACTGGTTGGCCCTTGGAGCCCAAGGAAGTTTCTGTTTATATATCATAATAAAGAGGAAAAAAGCCTGATAATTTCCCTATGCCTAATCCATCCACTATCACTGCTACAGCAGTCGTGTCGGTTCCCCACTCCAGGCTCTTTTTCCCTAACTGACCCGTGTTGTCCGGGGTAGGACTCTTGCATGCCCCCTTGCTTTAGTTCCTGGAGTGCTCTCCCGGCCGTGAAAGCCTGCCTCCTTTCCTCATTCTCTCCCCACCCCATCCCCGCCCCCCATCCCCACCCCCATTTCCTGTGCAGCTTGTCTTCCCTTTCCCTTCCCTTCCTTCCCTTTTTCTTTCCTAACGTGAGAGGAAGTTCTAGGGCTGCTGGGTCTAAAGAACTCATTCTCACTTGGGCAGAGTATCCAGGCTGGTGATGGTAATAGTGAGGATACTTTAAGTATTAATACAAGAGGCAACGATCCAGGGACCTAGGGCAGCTGAGGACATCTGTATTTGAATTCCCACACCTTGAACATTACTATGCCCCTTACAGCCTTGCATCACATGGAGTAATTTCTTTTGCCAGCACTATTTGTTTATTGAGGTTTGTTGGTGATTATCCTATCAGAATTTTGCCTAGAAATTAGCTTATGGATCAAAGAGGCTGCAAAATTTCCATGATAACACTATTGTATCAGTTTTCAATCAATAGTAAAAACGATATTTTCTTGGGGGGGTGGGGAAGACCTGTGCTGCCACTGTCCAGGGTCACAAGAGTAGATATACAGCATATCACTAGCCAAAGAAAAAGTTCAAATTCAAAATTCAAGTATGGTTTCTATTGAATGTGTATCACTTTTGCACCATCATAAAGGAAAAAAAAAAGGTAAGTCAGAGCAACATATTAAGTTGGAGACCATCTGTAGTAGTAAGTATTAAAAGTTGTAAAAAAAAAAAGGCTTAAGAATAAAATACAATTTATTAAAGAATATTGTACACATAGACATGGGACATCTTTTTATCAAGAACTTCAACACCATAGCAATACTAAATTGTGTTTTAATTTCTTCATGTATAAAAGATGTGCTGAAAGGTGCATGCCTCAACAGTTTTTATTTTATTGGATATGGCTATAGGTGACATCCTTCTATATAAAAACAAATTGCACAGCATCACATAAAGAATACAAACATCTTAAGTTCATTCATACAGTCATTTCTCTAAACTCCTTAATGAGAAATTTAAATCTTTGCTCAATTCTAAAATTCAACAAAATGCTCGAGTTTCTCAGGAAATAAAAAATAACAAATTTCTTTGTTTTCCTACCACTAACTACCCATTTCTTAATGTATATCTCCAACCCAAATTAAGTCCTTTACTAAAGGAACAACCTACATCAGGTTCAGTCTAAACATAGTTTTCTAGAGGGTTTTCAAGTATCTTAAAAGATTTACCACTTATGGTAAGAAAAAAAAAAAACTATTATATAAATAGAAGACATTATACATTCGCCTCAGTAGAGTAATTTCTAGAATGTGTATTGTCCCAGCATTAAGCAATGGTGGAAATAATATGCCTTTAAAATCCTACAGATTAAAAGGTAAAAGATGCTACGCTAGATGCTGGTTTTCTATAAAGATGAATTTGTGCAAAACTCCCTTATGCTCTGGGAATATATAAGCCTGGCATTAGCTGTTTGCATACTGTAACATTTTAGAGCATTAAATAAATAATGGGAAAAAACTGCATCACTCCACTGAATGGAAGAATCACTGATTCTTAAGTTGATTATTTATTCATGAATCACTGACTCTTATTTTTGCAAAAGCTGTACCCAGAGATCCATTCAGTGTTGTTTTTCCATTTGAATGTGTTTTTTTTTTTTCTTTCCTCAACACTAATGTTGAAAACCAGTGGCCATATAAGTGAGCTGCTATGTTCTGGACCATTGAACAGCATTTAGCAGAGATCCAAGAAAAAACTAAACATCTTCCTTGCTCATTTTTCCCTCAGCTAGGTGTCTGTTAAGTTTTTGACCTGCCAGTTTCTCTGCTTCTGCTTTAATTTTCTATCTCACTTGATGACCCTGTTAGAGCTACTTGTAATCCAAAGTCTGAGTTACTCTCCTTTGGGAGAATGAAGCAGCCACATGACATGATGTCAGTCAGCCATTGGAAAGAACTGATATTTACCTTCCTGCAGGCCTCACTGACCCCATCATTAGGCTTATAGCTTAGATATTCTTGCCACGGATAACATCTCATTGAAGGCGTGTGCTCCCTTGAGATCCATCCCCAGAAACAGATTTTGAAGAGGAGAAGGGAAAGGAGAGCACTGGAAGCTGACAATGAGGAAGGAGAAGGCCACGGGACAAGGGACGCGGGGTGCTATGAAGTGCCAACGGCTGGCTTCTGTGAAGTAAAGTGTTAACACCGCCATTGTCAGGCACCTCTAGAGACACTGAATCTTCTGCCTTGGCTAACTACAAATTCCTATTTTTAGAGACAGCTTACATAAATCAGATTTGTAAAAGTCTGTAATCATGTGGACTCCTCTAAATTTCAAAATGTGTCACATACTTCCCACGGAAAATCAATACGTAAAAACAAAGGTTGAGTATTTGCAGAATCTTCCAGGGTTTTCAGTAGTTTTCTTAAGCTTAGTTAAGAACAGAAGAGGTAATAAATATCAGGACCCAAACTATGTATAAATTATAAGTGAAACATGTCCTTGCGCTCAGCTATTTAGATTCCACTCTTACAGGTACATCCCGTTTATGAGGTAGTCAGATTCCTCAGATGTGATGGGACGAGCCTGTTTAAGTTTCTGTTTCACCAGTCGTAGCCGACAGGCAACCATGAGGAGCAGCAAAGCGGTGATAGCCAAACCCAGGGCCAGAGGCAGCACTGCACCTGCACAAGGCCAGGAATGAACAAGGGTGAGTCAGCGACTAAGCAATAGCGGCCACAATCTGCTGTGTGACGAGCACTTTGCGTGCGCTGTTTTATTTCACTTGAACAACTCAGTAGGCACTTGTACTACTACAAGTACTATTAACACTACAAGTAGGTACTTGCACTACCTCTGTTTGGCAGATTAACTGAGGTACAGAAAGATGAAGTAATTGGCCTAAGAGCACACAGCTTGTAAACTGAAGGTCTAGGTCGCAAACACAGACTTCCTTAAAGCCAACTTGTGTGGCAAGTTCCTATGAAATGCATATGCCATCAGCGGGTACAAATGTTGCAGTCAGACTCCCCTATATCCAACTTTAACAGACATCCTGTAAACAGACAACTGCAAAGACCCTGTAGCCATAGGATATATTTTCATTGTAGCTTACATTTATGGATTCGTACATGATCATTCTCCATTAAGATAAATATGGACGAACTCCTGATTCCTAGCTCTGGTTAGGACTTAAAGACATTTTTATTTCCTAAAGCCAGAGAACCTACTCTGAGCCTGTAGAACCATTATTAAAAACTTCAGGAAGTGACTCCCCTGGGGGTCTAGTGGCTAGGACTATGCTCCCAATGCAGGGGGTCCGGGTTCAATCCCTGGCCAGGGAACTAGATTCCACATGCCGAAACTAAGAGTTTAGGTGCTGCAACTAAGACCTGGTGCAGCCAAATAAATAATTAAAAAAAAAAAAAAGTAAGCAAAAAAATCACTACTTCTCCGTCACAGGTTCTTTCCCTGTGGGGTTGGTCCTAGACACCTAGACTAGAGGCATCTTTTAGAGCCATCCAGGAGTCTGAAAGGAACAGAGTGTACCCCAGATCAGTCTGTCTTATCAAGCTCAGCAGGGTCTATTCTTAGTCCTATCTGCTCTGTAGTCAGGCCAGGCTTGGAGATGGTATGGTGGAAATATTTTTAGCTACAGGGGCCTTGCCAACTGGTGGAACTAGAGGAGCCGAAATCTCCACTGCATAAACTGACTTCATAATATTTTCTTTCATTTATATATTCATTCATTTTGCATTAATAGCCATGTGCCTGACACTGGTAATCAAAGATAGTAAAGAGTGCTTTATACATGAAGTACTTTAATTCCCACAACCACCATATGAGTTCATACTATTTTTATCCCCATTTTACAAATGAGGGAACTAAATTATCGAGGATTAAGTGACTTGACTAAGTATGGTACATGGTACAGACAGTTGGGTTTCAGAACCACTATATATACCACTTCTTCAAAAGTTAAATGAGATTGTTTTCTAATGACTTCAAATCTGGGTAAGAAAGACATTTAAATGAAAAGATACAATAAAGTATTATAGTTACTAAGGTAGAATTATATACGAAGTGCAGATATAAAAAGGAGTGGTCCATGCATCTGATTCCTAGGACTTTTGCTTGCACGATTTACATGTATGATGGAGCTTATTTGGAATGGGTGAGGGAGATTATATTTTGACAGTTTCATATTGAGATGCCTAAGGCCAATCCAGGTAGAATTTTCTATTAGGTTCTTTGATTAGTTGGGCTTAAATACGTGAAAGGCTGGGACTTCTCTGGTGGTCCAGTGGTTAAGAATCGGCCTGCCAAATGTAGGAGACATGGGTTCGATCCCTGACCTGGGAAGATCCCCCATGGCCATGGAGCAACTAAGCCCGTACACCACAGCTACTGAGCTCGTGTGCCGCAAGTACTGAAGCCCACGTGTCCTGGAGCCTGTGCTCCGCAACAAGAGAAGCCTTCACACCCCAACTGGAGAGTGGTCCCTGCTCACCACAACTAGAGAAACCTCGAGCACCGAAACAAAGACCCAGCACAGCCAAAGTAAGATAAACAAAGAAAAATTAAAAACAAACAAACACATGAAGCCCTTGAGGATTAAGGTGGTGGTTGCAGCTACAAAACCGGGTGGGACTTCCAGAGAGAAAGGGAAGAGAGAAGAGGGCCAGGAACAAGGCTCTAGGAGACATCAACACTTAAGAGGGCAGGCAAAGAAGAGAGCCAGGAAGCATAGAAAGAGACATGTCAGAGGGATGGCTGGCAACCAACCGAGCGGGCAGTCCTGGAAGCAGAGGGCCGAGGCTATTTCAAGAGGAGAGTGGTCAGCAGAATCGAATGCTAAGGAGAGGTCAAGTGAGGCGACGCCTGGAGCGGCCACTGCGCTTAGCAAGTGGGAGTTCATTTACAGGGAGACTGAAGGCTGAGGGATGCCGTTTTGTTTCCTGTGTGTTTTGAGAGAGCTGAATGTGTCTAGGGGAATGAACCAGTGGAGACTAGAAACACGGGGAGTTAATAAATGATGGAAAAACAAACTTGAGGGGATAAGAAGCTGCAAGGTCCTTATCAGGGACTTTGACAGGTTCTTATCAAAGTCAGGGCGGGATACTGACCTTGGAAAAAGGGGAGGGAAGGAAGAGAAGGTGGGGGACTTCCCTAGTGGTCCAGTGATTAAGACTCCACGCTCCCAATGCTGGGGACATGGCTTTGATCCCTGGTTGGGGGACTAAGATCCCACATAGAGCACAGTGGGGCCAAGAAAAAAAAGAGAGGGTGGGTACTGACAGGTACTGGGTGCATGTAACCAAGGAAGTTCACTCCTGATGGTGATGCTTTAGTCCCTAAGTCGTGTCTGACTCTTGCAGCCCCAGGGACTGTAGCCTGCCAGGCTCCTCTGTCCATGGGATTCACCAGGTAAGAATACAGGAGTGGGTCATCATGCCCTCCTCCAGGGGATCTTCTCAACCCTGAGATGGAATTTGAGTCTCTTGTGTCTCCTGCGTTGACAGACAAGTTCTTTACCACTAGCGCCACCTGGGATAGCTTTGATTTTCTGAGCTTAAAATCATTCCCAGGTATAGCTGGCCTCCTCTCCAAGACAAGAGGAGCTGGAGCTGAGTACACACTAATGGCATTTCAACCTCTGGTATATTTGTGGAATCCTAGGTAAAACTCCTGAAGAAAATTCTCAAGAACATTCTGGAATTGTCTGGGTTCAGGAGGAGGGGATGACGAGGTTGCATCAGTGACTCTTGATACAAAACAGTGTTTTGAGTGAGGCCAATATTCCCAAGGGCTTCCCAAGTAGCTCAGTGGCAAAGAATCTGCCTGCCAGTGCAGGAGACGCTGGAGGCGTGGGTTCGATCCTTGGGTCGGGAAGGTCCCCTGGAAAAGGAAATGGCAACCACCACAGTATTCTTACCTGGAAAATCCCACGGACAGAGGAGGCTAGGAGGCTACAGTCCATGGGGTTGCAAAGAGTTGGACACGACTGACCACACATGCACAGTGTTCCCAAAAAGAATTGTAAAAAATAAAAGTCTGTGTTAAACCAACCATCTAGAATTTGACTCTCGAGCTGGTGCATACATTCCAGTTTCCTAATGGTAACCCAGAGAAAAGAAGTTTTGAAAGGGCTCAGTTTGGCCCTGAAGGTGTCAGTTTCCCTGCATCTTCTGGTACTAGTCACAAAGATGGATATAGGTTACAAAGGATCTGGATAAAAAAGAGACTTTGGTCAACCCTAGGAACCTAAAACCCCTTCTTACAAACTGGATCCCAACACCCAGCCCCAGTTCTGCTTGTTCAGGGAAGGAAATTGATTACAGGTTGCCTTTCTAAATGCATGTGACTTGTTTGAAGATGAACGCCAGCGTTTAGACTTCAGGAGAAGAGAGCTGTGATTGAGTCCCAAGAATGGGACTCAGAGGGAGCTATGGCAATCATAAAACAGCATATAATCTAAGGGGATTTTCTGTTTGCCAAAGTCAGATACGGGCTTCCCAAGTGGCTCAGTAGTAAAGAATCTGCCTGCCAATGCAGGAGACGAGGGTTCAGTCCCTGGGTCGGGAAGATCCCCTGGATAAGGAAATTGCAACCCACCTCCAGCATTCTTGCCTGGGAAAGCCCATGAACAGAGGAGACTGGCGGACTACAGTCGCTGAGGTCACAAAAGAGTTGGATACAATTTAGCGACTAAACAACAAAAAAAAGTCAGGCATAGGGTTTCTCTATTGTCAGAGCTGATTCCCGGTTAATGAATCAAGAATGATTTATTAATCACTTTGATGACAAAGAAGATGAAGTCTCCCATAAAGTACTTGCTAGGATGCTGAAAGTTATTTTCAACTTTTAAATACTCCGTTGGCATACTTTAATGCTTTTAGTTCAGGTAATTTAAAATTTCCCTCCCTCTTCTAAGGGCTTCCCAGGAGGCGCTATTGGTAAAGAACCCACCTGCCAATTCAAGAGACATGAGATCCAGGTTGGATCCCTGGGTCTGGAAGATTCCCTGGAGAAGTGAATGGCTACCCACTCCACTATTCTTGCCTGGAAAATCCCATGGACAGAGGAGCCTGGCAGGATACAATCTCTGGGTTTGCAAAGAGCTGGACATGACTGAATCGACTTAACACACACACACACACACACACTTCTAAAACACACCATGCTAGTTTTCTCAGGAATGAGCTAAGTAGATGGACTTCTGTTCACAAGACTGAGAGTGACACTCAGGTGTGTAACAATTAGGACAGGCCCCGGGCAATCAGAACCGAGGGTCTCTGGACACATCTGGCCATGGAGGCAAGGGGCGAGCCCCGTTCTCTGTGTCTGTTGGCAGGGGGCAGGCTCTTCTTTTTTCTTTATTTCTTGACTGCAGCACTGGGTCTCAGTTGCTGTGAGCAGAGGCGGTTACTCTCTGGTTGCGCAGCGCTGGCTTCGCATTGTGGTGGCTTCTCTTGTTGGGGCGCACAGGCTTAATTGTTCCACAGCATGTGGAATCTCCCCGGATCAGGGATTGAACTGGCGTCCCCTGCATTGGTAGGCAGATTCTCAACCACTGGACCACCAGGAAAGTCCAACAGGCTCTTTTTATTCAAATATCCTGGGACAGCTAAGTCCAGCAGGTCCACAGACTGGGCAGCATCTAGATACTTGATATCTGGATATTTTATTATTTAAAATTTTATTTATTATTTAAAATTTATGCATTATTTAACAATGTTATTTAAAAATTAGATGTGACCATTGTTATGAGACTACTTCTGGGGTAAAAAGAAAGTTTTCTCAGTGTTTAGATCTGTAGCTTAATAATCATATTTTGTTCTCCTAAATTGTATTTTACTAATTTGTTTGTGAGATTTAGGATCAAAATCTACCTTTCTACAGGACTATGTTGAAAGTGTTTCCTGTCTAGTTAAAAATAACCAAAACCATGAAATTACAGTATTCTTCTTCTACTTACTAAATATCCCCTCTACCTCCTGCACACTTTCCCCATTCCTGTGTCTTCCATCTCTTGTCACTGAAGCACTTGGAGAAAGAACTGTATACTCTAACACCTCTGCCCTTGTTGATCACAAATAACAGTCATAATAGCCATCACTTGTATGACTTATCAAATGAGCCAAGCAATATGCTAAAAGCTCTGTAGTGATATCCTATCTATTCTACCTAACAGCTCTGGGTATAGTTATTACACCCATCTGACCAATGAGGAAATTGAGACCCAGAGAGAGAAGATAACCTGGTCATGGAGTTAGTGATGGAGCAGGGGATTTGAACCTTGGCATCTGATTCTAGAGCCCATGTTCTTAACCACTGTGTCCTGAGTATTACTCCTTCCACAGAATGTTATGCCTGGGAAAGGGACTGTAGTGATCATCCACTCCAGTCAACTTATAGAACAGAAAGCTGAGGACAAAACCTGTGAAGATACTAGTTCAAGAGCCCCAAGATGAAGTGTGATATAGGAGATGAGAATTTACAGTTTTTCTGACCCATAGATCCCTGTTCTTGTCACGAACTCTTGTAAATTTGCTTGATAACCTCAGCAACAGGATACATGGTCCTGCAATTGTTCCGACCCTGCAATGAGTTTCCAAGGTGAACATTTACCTGCTTCTGGGGCCGGGTGTTCCCCTCCTCCTCGATTGCTCTTTGACTCAAAAATATAATTTTCCTCTTTTCTATTCTTCCCTGAGGAATCACCATCTGTGGAAAATAATAAAACATACTGAAGGTTCATCAGAAACTTCAGGAAATAGATGTGAAAATACAGCCATATATTTTTTTTAGGAAGAGCTTAAAGAAAGGACTTACAGGCTTTATTTCCCCAATAAACATAGGCCTGTGTTTGATACTAAAACACAAGATAACCAATGTGACCAACTGAATAACGCAGAGGTGAGGCTAGTGGAAAACCACTGGACAGAGATGGGAAACAAGCTCACCGCTCCAGAACTTTCCCCTCACCCCCACCCCTACCGCCCCACCCAAAGAAGGAAGGAGAAAGCTCAGCTAGAAAAGCCAAGGGTTAGGGTTGGACTTTATACCATAGAATGCAGAAACAGTCCAGAAACATTTTTTTCTTTAGAAACTGAACAGTGAGCACATATAAATCACTCACACAAGCTACTTCACTTTCTTACCTCAACGCTGTTTGGCAGGCATTAATAGCTCTGTTGCTTTTTTTTCTGGTTAGTCTCAGAGAGGTTCAGTGCTTACCTGGGTTCATTCAAGTAATCAGTGAGTCATAGGGTTGAGATTCAAACTCAGATGTGTCTAACTGCTTATTGGTGGAAACCAGCACTTCTGATGTAATGATAGCTTGCTCATTGCTTACCTGTTCTATTCAGTTAAATATACTCCTGAGAGTAACAGAGGATTAAATCTTAGAGTTTTCATCTCAGGTTCTGATGAGCCAGGGCTGTGTCATTCTATTATCTGCCATCTAGGAATTCATGGCACTTGTGTGCTCAATGATATTGATAATATCGTAATGAATGAGTTAGTGGAGTTACCCTCACATGGAAGTGTAATTTCAGGTGAGACTTTTGCAAAATAAAATGCTCAATGGAAATAAATCAGAAGTGATCTGCTGACATGAGGAATTTTATGAAGAAACAAACAAACAAAAAACTTTAAAGCTTCTTCAGCATATTGAAAACCAGAGACATTCCTTTGCCAACAAAGGCCTGTCTAGTCAAGGCTATGGTTTTTCCAGTGGTCATGTATGGATGTGAGAGCTGAACTATAAAGAAAGCTGAGCGCCGAAGAATTGATGCTTTTGAACTATGGTGTTGGAGAAGACTCTTGAGAATCCCTTGGACTGCAAGGAGATCCAACCAGTCCATCCTAAAGGAGATCAGTCCTGGGTGTTCATTGGAAGGACTGATGTTGAAACTGAAACTCCAATCCTTTGGCCACCTGATATGAAGAGCTGACTCATTTGAAAAGACCCTGATGCTGGGAAAGATTGAGGGCAGGAGGAGAAATGGACGACAGAGGATGAGATGGTTGGATGGCATCACTGACTCAATGGACATGAGTTTGGGTAAACCCCGAGAGCTGGTGATGGGCAGGGAGGCCTCGTGTGCTGCAGTCCATGGGATCGAAAAGAGTCAGACACGACTGAGCGACTGAACTGAACTGAACTGAACTGATGGGACTGGATATCATGATCTTAGTTTTCTCAATGTTGTGTTTTAAGCCAACTTTTTCACTCTCCTCTTTCACTTTCATCAAGAGGCTCTTTAGTTCTTCTTCACTTTCTGCCATAAGAGTGGTGTCATTTGGACATCTGAGGTTATTGATATTTCTCCTGGCAATCTTGATTCCAGCCTGTGCTTCACTGAGCCCAGTGTTTCTCATGATATACTCTGCATATAAGTTAAATAAGCAGGGTGACAATATACGGCTTTGATGTACTCCTTTCCCAATTTGCAACCAGTCTGTTGTTCCATGTCCAGTTCTAACTGTTGCTTCTTGACCTGCATACAGATTTCTCAGGAGGCAGGTCAGGTGGTTTGGTATTCCCTTCTCTTCAAGAATTTTCCATATTTCGTTGTGATCCACACAGTCAAAGGCTTTGAGGTAGTCAGTAAAGCAGAAGTAGCTGTTTTTCTGGAACTCTCTTGCTTTTTCGATGATCCAATGCATGTTGGCAATTTGATCTCTGGTTCCTCTGCCTTTTCTAAATCTAGCTTGAACATCTGGAAGTTCATGGTTCATGTACTGTTGAAGTCTGGCTTGGAGAATTTTGAGCATTACTTTGCTAGCGAGTGAGATGAGTACAATTGTGAGGTAGTTTGAACATTCTTTGTCATTGCCTTTCTTTAACAAATAGATTCAAGGGGTTAGATTTGATAAACAGAGCGCCTGAAGAACTGTGGATGGAGGTCGTGACATTGCACAGGAGGCAGTGATCAAGAGCATCCCCTGGCAACCCACTCCAATATTCTTGCCTGGAGAATCCCATGGACAGAGGCACCTGGCAGGCTTCAGTCCACGGGGTCACAAAGAGTCGGACACAACTGTGTGACTGCCACTTTCACTTTTTCACCAGTGCTGAAATTCCTCATGGCCCCAGTGGTTCTGTGAATAGGGGTTTCCTCTTGGTGTTTCATTGGGTGAGAAAACGGAGCATTTAACTTATCTTTCAGATACTCTGTTTTATACTCAGCACAGTTCAATGACTGCCCAGTATCCATCTTCACACACCCTTTTTGCATTCCCTTTACATCATAATTCTTATTTCTGTTCTTGCTTTTTAGACTAATTCATTGGTACCCTTTAAATAGCCACCAAATCTCATTGTATAGTCACGCACATATTTTGATCTCTGTTGCTTCCAAGGTAGGGTGTCTCTGGTGGCTCAGCAGCAAAGAATCCACCTGCGATGCAGGAGATGCGAGTTTGACCCCGGGGTCGGGAAGATCCCCTGGAGAAGGGAATGGCGACCCACTCCAGTATTCTTGCCTAGAGAATCCCACGGATGGAGGAATCTGGCGGGCTACAGTGGCAAAGAGTTAGATACAACTTAGCAACGAAACCACCATCATCTTCAAGGTATTAGTCATTTTTACATTCACCTATTCATTGTAAAATCCTCTAGCAGATAACAAAGTTCATCTTCCTAATGACTTATAGGGTTTCTACAGTGATTAACAAGATTTGGATTAAACAAATCCGTGGTGGGGTGAAAAATCAAATAAAATAGAATTGCTTATTTTGCCTTCTGAAAGACTGATTATCTGTTATACAAGAAAATATCATATGACAGTGATAATGACCTTTAATTAAGACTCTTTTAGGGATGTCATTTGTAAGGGGTCTAATGCTCAGAATGCCACCACTGAACTTAAAGCTCATAGAGAATGTAAAGACAAAGCAAATAGGTCTAAGAATATTCCTGCATAAATTATTTTTATTTAATGAAGAATGTAAACCTTCAGTGTATCTCTCAGACACCCTAGCGCTGCTCACAGAAGGTGCTGCCACTTACGTTTGATGTGCTATCCCTCTGGTTCTGAATGTTCATTGTTAAAACTGGGAAATAAGATGGAAAAGTGTATCTGTGTGGAAATGTCACTCTGTTGATTTGTGAGCTATGAATGTTCGCCTTTTAAAAATAATTTAAATGTATACACAAATGATTAATATTTAAATTGATATAGCAGCAAAAAAAAAAAAAAAGTGAGCCATCCTGTACTTTGGTTGTTGCTTTAATAAAGGATTTGCACAGGTACTAAAAAAAAAAAAGACCATCCCCAAGAAAAAGAAATTCAAAAAGGCAAAATGGTTGTCCAAGGAGACCTTACAAACAGCTGAGAAAGGAAAAGACGTAAAAGGTAAAGGAGAAAAGGAAAGATACACCCATTTGAATGCAGAGTTCCAAAGAATAGCAAGGAGAGAGAAGAAAGCCTTCCTCAGTGATCAATGTAAAGAAATAGAGGAAAACAACAGAATGGGAAAGACTAGAGATCTCTTCAAGAAAATTAGAGATACCAAGGGAACATTTCATGCAAAGGTGGGCACAATAAAGGACAGAAATGGTATGGGACCTAACAGGAGCAGAAGATATTAAGAAGAAGTGGCAAGAATATACAGAAGAACTATACAAAAAAGATCTTCATGACTCAGATAACCACAATGCTGTGATCACTCACCTAGAGCCAGACATCCTGGAATGTGAAGTCAAGTGGGCCTTAGGAAGCATCACTATGAACAAAGCTAGTGGAGGTGATGGAATTCCAGTTGAGCTATTTCAAATCCTGCAAGATGATGCTGTGAAAGTGCTACACTCAATATGCCAGCAAATTGGAAAACTCAGCAGTGGCCACAGAACTGGAAAAGGTCAGTTTTCATTCCAATCCCAAAGAAAGGCAATGCCAAAGAATGTACCAGAATACTTGGGTATATTTAAAGGTGTCTGCTGATTATAGCTCATTAGATGATATTTTCCAAAGAAGTTAGGTCAATGAAAGAGGACCTACTCCCTTCAAAATAAGTTTGTGGAAATAGCCATCTGATTATCTTCATTTGTGACAAGTATATTTCTTTGACTAAATCTTCCATTCATTTGAGAATCCAGTTGATTCCCACCACCACGCAGGAAGACAACAGACTATTCAGAATGAAAACATAAAATATAGGACATGTTAAAAAAGGAAGAAAGAAACCCTTTAAATATCCTTTGTGAGAATGTCCTCTCTGAATAAAATACTGTCCATGATAACCTGAAGGTCTAAGTTGCTCACTCGTTACCTCCAAAGATTAGTCCAACAGCGAGGCTTTGGCATATTTAGCATGGGAATTCGAGAAAGTACGGGCAAACACCCTCATCCCCATACAGAAATTGTGCATTCTCCTAAGTCCATGCTTTAATCCAGATCCTTAAAAAATGTGGCCAACCTGCGGGGATGAACATGTTTTCTAGTTATAAAAAGAAATCCAGGTTCAGGGTCAGAAGGGAGGCTTCAGAGGGAGGGGACATCCGTGTACCTGTGGCTGATTCATGTTGACGTATGGCAGAAACCAACATAATATTGTAAAGCAATTATTCTCCAATTTAAAAGTTATTAGACTAGTCAGAAAATGGAAGACATTTGTTAGAGTGTGGAATACAAAATATAACTATTAAAAAAAAAACCAACAACCCAGATTCAGTGTGAATGGGGATACCTGACCATTTTTCTAGCTAATCTGCAGAACTGGAAACCAGATTTCTTTCCTTCAGCTGGGTCCACACAAGAGGACAGCCTTGTTTACAGACGACTTGGACCATACAGAGAACAGGCCTCACAGCTGCAACCACCCCGGGAAACAGTCCAGCCATTGTGCGTCTGCATGAGCAAATGCCAGCCCCCCTGCGGCTCTGAGCGTACAGAGCATGCGTTCACCGGTGGGACTGAATATTCACCCACGCCCTTAACTTCATCCTTAGGAACATGCTTGGGATAAATTCCTAACAGCAGGCTAACTGGGTCAAGGCATACATACAAGGCTTCAGAAACTGCCTTCTGGAAGACTCTACTAATTTGAATCCCACCAAAAGTAGGTGAGACACTTCTCTATACACTTATTATTATTATGTTTTCACCTTTGCCAATGTGGTAGATTAAAAAACTTAATCTCATTACTTTCTATACTACATTATTAGTATTAATCTTAGTATCTCTTTAGCACGTCTTCAGGGAGCTTAGTCTTATTTATCCTCCCAAGCCTGTGCGGGAAGGAAGGAGCAGAAAAATCAACTTGTCTATATTTACTGTACTAGCTGATGATCCTTGTAAAACACTGGCGTAGGTCACAAACCATAATGCATTAAAATTTGTTTTAATGACTGGGTTGGGTCTTCGTCACTTTGTGCAGGCTTTCTCTGGGTGTGGTGAGTGGGCGCTACTTTTTGTTGTGGTGTGTGGGCTCTCACTGCAGCGGCTTCTCTTGTGGTGGGACACAGGCTCTAGGCGTGAAAGCTTCAGGAGTTGTGGCTCTTGGGCTTTAAGATGAGTAGGTTCAGTGGTGGTGGCTCAAAGGCTTAGTTGCTCTGCGGCGAGTGGGATCTTCCCAGACCAAGGATCGAACCCATGTCTCCTGTGCTTGCAGGTGGATTCTTATCCACGGCATCACCAGGGAAGCCCCAACAGTGCATTTTTAAATCTACTGATGTTATGCTGAGTATAACATAATTTCAAATCACAGGAAGGTCAGAGGCTGCGGATTCCAGTCTGGTGGTTCAGAGATGACGGAAGAGGAAGGAAATGGGGGCAGCTGTCCAAACAGAAACCACACACTGTGGGAGGCCCTTTCTAACACTTTCAAGGCTCTGTTCTTTTCTTCCCATTTTCTTTACCCTGGACTTGAAAAAAAATATTTTGGCTATCTTAGTACCCAGACCAGGGACTGAACTTGTGCCTAACCACTGGACTGCCAGGGAATTTCTACCCTGGATGTAATAATTTTGTGACTTTGATGGACATTTCATAACATGAAAATGTTCATAAGTGAGAAAAATGTTTTGTAAAATGATATCCTAATTTTGTTATAAGTGAATAAATGTACGTGTGTCTGTATATACATTTTGTTGTGGATCACAAAAAACTGTGGAAAATTCTTCAAGACATGGGAATACCAGACCACCTGACATGCCTCCTGAGAAATCTGTATGCAGGTCAAGAAGCAACAGTTAGAACTGGACAGGGAACAACAGACTGGTTCCAAATAAATAGGGAAAGGAGTATGTCAGGAGTATATTGTCACCCTGCTTATCTTACATGCAGAGTACATCACGCGAAATGCTGGGCTGGACGAAGCACAAGCTGGAATCAAGATTGCTGGGAGAAACATCAATAACCTCAGATCCGTAGATGACACAATCCTTATGGCAGAAAGCAAAGAAAAATTAAAGAGCCTCTTGATGAAAGTGAAAGAGGAGAGTGAAAAAGCTGGCTTAAAACTCAGCATTAAAAAAACCAGGATCATGGCATCCGGTTCCATTACTTCATGGCAAATAGATGGGGAAACAATGGAAACAGTGAGAGAGTTTATTTTGGGGGGGCCCCAAAATCACTGCAGATGCTGACTGCAGCCATGAAATTAAAAGACGCTTGCTCCTTGGAAAAAAAGCTATGACCAACCTAGACAGCATATTAAAAAGGAGAGACATTACTTTGCCAACAAAGGTCAGTCTAGTCAAAGCTATGGTTTTTCCAGTAGTCATGTATGGATGTGAGAGTTGCACTATAAAGAAAGCTGAGCACAGAAGAATTGATGCTTTGAACTGTGGTGTTGGAGAAGACTCTTGAGAGTCCCTTGGACTGCAAGGAGATCAAACCAGTCCATCCTAAAGGAAATCAACCGTGAATATTCATTGGAAGGACTGATGCTGAAGCTGAAGCTCCAATACTTAGGCCACCTGATGCAAAGAACTGACTCATTGGAAAAGACCCTGATGCTGGGAAAGATTGAAGGTGGGAGGAGAAGGGGATGATAGAGGATGAGATGGTTAGATGGCGTCATGGATTCAATGGACATGAGTCTGAGCAAGCTCTGAGAGTTGGTGATGGACAGGGAAGTCTGGCGTGCTGCAGTCCATGGGGTTGCAAAGAATTGAACACGAGTGACTGAACTGAACTGGGAGAAAATGCAACAAATTGTTAATGGTGAGTTTTGCTAGATGATTTTACTTCTTCATATTTTTCTGTATTTTCCAAATTTTCTACAGTAAGTACATATTACTGGAGTGATTAGGAAAAATAATATATAATAGAAATAATAACTGCATATCATCTCACTGCATCTATGAAACTCCATTCTTTACACCTTCACAGCCCAAGTCAAAGGTTTATTATTGAAAAGGACAGAAACAGAGATGCAGGGACTTCCCTGGTGTTCCAGTGGTTAGGACTCTGCTCTTCCATGGCAGGGGGCACTGGTTCAGTCCCAGGTTGGGAAAAAAGATCCCCGTGCTGCTGAGTCATGGGATGGATGACTCAGCCCCCAGCCCCCAAATAAGGAGAGCTGCAAATACATCTCAGACTGGGTGTCAACTCCCATTCACAGTGGTGGCAGCCTGGAGCATTACTTGCAAAAGGATTCTGAAGCTGTCTTCCCTCACCCCGCTGCCCCCACAGGAGACAGAACTGAGATCACAGAGCAGGATCTAGCATGGATAAGGGCTGATGGAGGCCTGCATGAGTCTACGGTTATTTATCTTCCCTGAAACAGACACCAGGCTAGACAGAGCCTTCGGGGTTACCAATGAAGCCCGAATTAATCAATGAGGAAACTGAGGCTCAGAGACATGAAGCAACTCCTCGGGGTTCTAAACACAGAGCTGGGACTAGACCTCAGGAAGGAGACTGGCCTTGGGTCTCCACTCTGCTTTCAGCTAATTCACTCAAGTTCACGTGTGCCTCTCCATCAAAGTGACGGAGCAGGAGTTCACCCGCTGTGGCCTCTGAGAACTTCGTGAGGTCGGTCAACTTCATCCCTGCTGCCAAAGACACCTGGTCCCCCCAGCTCTGCTCTTAGGTTCTCCATTTTCATACGGAGAAAATGGATTAAGACAGTCAAAGCATTGGATGAAGTGACAAAGTTCTCCCATTAGGTGGCGGTACCAGCAAGGAATAGATAAAGCAGGCCTTTGAAGGGCACTTGCCTAATGGTTTAGTTATTAAGATTCTGCCCTTCCAGTGCAGAGGCTGTGGCTTCAATCCTTATTTGGGGAACAAAGATATCTGTGGTATGACCAAGGTTTTGCTTTTTTGTTTTGTTTTTGTAAATCCTTTGTAGAGTATTTTGTAGATATATTTGTATCAAAGCACTTTAAATTTTACAAAGCAGATAACCTTGTAGATAAATTTACAAAGTAGATTAGAAGGAAATATTGAAAGTTAATGTCAATAAAAGGGTGGTATTTTACGTTATTTCTGTTTTCACTATTTGCATCTTCTGGATCTTCTATAATGAACAAAATGGTTTCATAAAGAAGTTACTGAAATAGTGAGAGATTATTTTGGTAATATTTTGTCTGCGCAGTTCGGCCTCTTGTCTGATTGAGAGAAGACAATGGACCAGCGTGGAAGAGAAAGGAGACAGGCAGGCCCTGATACTGTCTCTTATTTAAATATGAAGCGTGTGCTCACAGGGGTCTGATGCTCAGGTGCTGGGTGCTTTCCGTCTCTCCATCAGTCACAGGTCTTTGGGAAGGTTATAAAGGAAACGGCTGGGAGAGCGGATGTGTGGGGGCTGTTTGGCACTCAGGCGACAGGAGCCCTGCCCGCAGTGCGATCCCCACTGTGCTGCCAGCGTCGCCAGCCTTTGGCCCTCAGGAGCAGAACCTAGCCCACCCAGCACCCTCTAGTCCAGATCCTGGCCCACCTGGTAAAACGATAGTGGGGTCTGTCTCACACAAAGGCCTTTGCTGTGGGCTTTCCAGGTGGTGCTAGTGCTGAAGAACCCGCCTACCAATGCAGGAGAAGTTAGAGACACTGGTTCGATCCCTGGGTCAGGAAGATCCCCTGGAGGAGGGCATGGTAACCCAGTATTCTTGCCTGGAGAATGCCATGGACAGAGGAGCCTGGTGGGCTACAGTCCATGGGGTCACAGAGAGTTGGACACCACTGAAGTTTCTTAGCACGCACGTGTGCAAAGGCCTTTGCTACTTTCTTTTTTCTCCACACAACCTACTCTGGTCAGTTGTGGTGTTGACCCTGCCCTCAGTTTGAAGCTCAGTCCTTGGTTTGTCCCTTTCTGGGCTTCCTTGGTGGCTCGGTGGTACATAATCAGCCTGCCAATGCAGGAGACACAGGTTTGATCCCTGGGCTTGGAAGATCCCCTGGAGAAGGCAATGACAACCCTTTCCAGTATTCTTGCCTGGGAAACCCCATGGACAAAAGAGCATGGCAGGCTACAGTTCATGGGGTCACAAAAGAATCAGACATGACTTAGCAACGAAACAACAGATTTTGGTAAAATGTATGCAGAGTTTGAGTTCTTAAAGACATTTACAAAAGCACACAGAAATGTGTTCATCTATATTTCTCTCTCCTATGTCATATAAGTATCCAAATATAAAAGTGTAAACATTTTTAGAAGAGAATCCTGTAATGCTTTAGGAGTATGAATGTATTTTAAAACATTATTAGCCATCTCTTAAAAAAAGATGATAGATTTAGTTAAATTGGAGGCATGACACTGAATTACCAGCACATGCTACTTTTTCAATACAGTACATTATTTTCTTTACATTCACTTGCTTAGTGTGAAGAGGATTTACTTAAACATGTAAGGGTTATACTGTTTCACCTCAAAATAACCTAAAGTTTAGCACTTAGGGCATTAGTTTCCTTTAACATAGGCATTAAAACTTTTAAACTCCACCTTATTTACAATAAATGTATTGATACCTCTGGAGTATGTATTTTGTTCAGTCACTAAGTCGTGTCCTATTCCTTGCAACCCCATGAAGGGCAGCTAGGTTTCCCTGTCCTTCTCTATCTCCCGAGGTTTGCTCAAACTCATGTCCATGGAGTCAGTGACGCCATCCAACCATCTCGTCCTCTGTCGTCCCCTTCTCCTCCTGCCCTCAACCTTCCCCAGCATCAGGGTCTTTTCCAATGAGTCAGCTCTTCACATCAGGTGGCCAAAGTATTGGAGCTTCAGCTTTAGCATCAGTCCTTCCAATGAATAGTCAGGGTTGATTTCTTTTAGGACTGACTTGTTTGATCTCTTTGCTATATTTATGCGTATTTATGAATGTATTTAATAGGTGTTCCTTGCTATAAATAATCAGCAAAAATGTCAGGTTTTTTTTCTTTTTGGCCAAATCATTTGCTTTAAATCTGTCCTTTCTTTTAAGATATTTCCTTAACACTCTTCAAACAGAAGCTCACTTTGAGCCAAGAGTCATTGTAGAAAATGAGACTCTTTGAGAAAATCGGCTTCAAGTCCTTACCTGGCATCTCAAGATCAATGTGACTTTCTGGTCCCCCAAAGGTGGAATGATTCTTCTTCTCTGTGGTTGATAGTTCAGGTGTCTGTTTTGGGGTGGCAGGTTTCTCCGACTTTTCAGGCGATGCGCTCCGGCCTGCCTCTGCGCCTGGCCCCGGGGTTCTAGGCTGTGCCGGGGTGGTGTGGGTCTCCATCTCTCGGCCAGCGCTCACTGAGGGTGAAAGAGGTGCTGTCAGTTAGGTTCCTCCCCTGACCTTTACCTAAAACCACCACATTTGCAATAGATTCAAAACATATCACCTAAGATATTTCAGAGCCTCGTTGACGAACTACTAGCTCTTGTTTCCAAGTAAGTCATCAGTTCTCTTCCAAGAATTAGCTTTCTGAAATTTCTCATAAAGAAATAGACAAAGTACCCTTCAACCTAAGGTTCTGAGATCAGTCATCCTTCCTCAAGTTCTTCATTCAAGTACTTTCAGTTCTTCAGTAAACTGTTCACAGCCCTTCTTCCTTTCTTGCGGTGTTTATGTACACATTGCTGTTGTTCAGTTGCTAAATCATGTCTGACTTTATGTCCCCATGAGCTGCAGTATGCCAGGCTTCCCTATCCTTCCCTATCACCCTGAGTTTGCTCAGATTCATAAGAATGATTTATAGCTCTGACCTAGCAACACCCTAATGTCATAACTTTTCTAAAAAAAATCTATCAAAACAAAACATTAACTCATTTTAGTTTTCTTAAAAAGCATATGCTAAACAAACTTTTTAGGATGAGGAAGACTCTTTTAGAAAATTAAAAACTATCTCTTAAAATGTTAAGTAATACCAAACTTTGACATTTGTAATTTGCATTAAAGATTTACAGTAAATGCCCATTGAATTTAAGGCATAGCTTGTTCATGTGAAGTTATACTGAAACCAGGCAGAAAAAGAACACTGCTGAGTGTGCATTTACTGTCAGAATATAGACATCCCTTCTACCCCCAAAATGTGATGCAGGTGACTCACGATTTTGACAGAAAGCTTCATCAGACCCGTCAGGACACTGCTCCACTCCGTCACAAGCCAGCGTGATGTCAATGCAACAGCCGTCGTCACAAAAGAAGTGGTAGCGTGAGCAGACACTCGAGCATCCTGTTTGTAAACAAGTCTCAAGTCACAGGAGTGCAGAAAGGAAAGTGCTTCCACCGCGTCAGGATCAACCGAGACTGTGTGAACGATGGATGGCTTTGGGTGAGGAGATGCAGGTAATGAGGGGACACTTGACAGGCTGCGCGGCAGCAGTAGGTTCTGGAAGGTTAGGGGGTTTCTTCCTGACCTTCCTGACTGAACTCTCAGGAATCACCATGGGCTTTTCGTCTCAGGGTCCTTGTCCAAGCCAACAGAGCTAAAGAGGTGGGAGCAGAGAAGCAGCAGCTGCGGTCTTCCCCACCCAGCTCTGGGTGTCCTCCTTCAGGAGACTCACTCTGCATTCACGTGCTCCCCCATCACATCCTCAGCAGGCCCCTAACACTGGTCCATCCTCTGCACAGCACTTGGCTGGCTGACCCTATTTTATCAGAGACACTAGTTTGTTTGTTTTTTTTTTTAAAGTGTACCATTTTTAAAGTCTTTATTGAATTTTTACAATATTGTTTCTGATTCATGTTTTGGTGTTTTGCCCCGACGTATGTGGGATCTTAGCTACCCAACCAGGGATCAAACCTGTGCCCCCTGCATTGGAAGGTGAAGTCTCATCCTGAAATCTGAACCGCCAGGGAAGTCCCTGTGGGGTTTTCTATTTTTTTGGTCATTTTTAATGATTTAAAATTTTTTAAATTAATTAATTTATTTATTCTTGGCTGTGCTGGGTCTTCCGTGCTGCTCAGGCTTTTCTCTAGTTTCAGGGCCTGGGCTCCTCACTGAGGGCTTCTTTGTTGCTGAGCATGGGCTCTAGGGCGTCAGGGCTTCAGCAGTTGCGGCTCCCGGGCCCCAGAGCACAGGCTCAGTCGTTGTGGTCCATGGGCTTATTTGGTCCACGGCATGTGGGACCCTCCTGTACAGGGGTCCAACCAGCATCTCCTGCCTTGGCAGGTGGGTTCTTTACCACTGAGCCACCTGGGAAGCCCAGAGACACCACTTTTTACATGCTGCGTGTGTCTTGCATTCATGTTTCCTAAATAATAATTTTTACTGAGATCAACTTTCTACTGTTGAACCCTGTTTGCTGGCCATCATAGATCCGTGGTGCTGTAAAGAAAAAATAGAATCTTTAGCTACTAGCTAGTGAGAATTTATTATCTCCAAATAATGAAATTCCCTCCATTTTGGAGCGGTGGTGGTGGTTTAGTCGCTAAGTCATGTCCGACTCTTATGACCCCATGGACTGTAGCCCGCCAGGCTCCTCTGTCCGTGGGATCCTCCAGGCAAGAACACTGAAGTGGGTTTCCATTTCCTTCTCCATTTTGGAGTGCTCAAGAGCTTTTAACCCTCAGAGCTACAAGTATTTTCTTGAAAGGCATTCCCTGTGCCCCCAGCTCTGGAGTAAGCCAACTAATAACCACTGACACTGGTGATACAGACTAAAGGTATCAGGCTAAAGGAGTCACAAGGAGTCTATATTCTCCAGGGACAGATGGACTAGATAACTGTCTCAGAACACAGGAGAGCAACCATGATGATATTTCTGAGCATAGAATACACATCCAAGTGGGTCTTGGAAGCATTCTACTGGAAAGAAGTTCAGTTAAAATGCTGGGAAAATGGAGAAGGTAATGGCACCCCACTCCAATACTCTTGGCTGGAAAATCCCATGGACAGAGGAGCCTGGTATGGTGCAGTCCATGGGGTCGTGAAGAGTCAGAGATGACTGAGCGACTTCACTTTCACATTTCACTTTCATGCATTGGAGAAGGAAATGGTAACCCACTCCAGTGTTCTTGCCTGGGGAATCCCAGGGATGGGGGAGCCTGGTGGGCTGCCGTCTATGAGGTCGCACAGAGTCGGACACGACTGAAGCGACTTAGCAGCAGCAGCAGTGTGATTGCTGGGTAATACGGTAGTTGTATTTTTAATTTTTAGCTCTTAACTAGTTGCATAGTACATAACCCTTCTTAACTATAATTTCCTCATTTGAAATTCCATTAAGTTCTAAGTCCTTTTCCTGAACTGTTTTTATGCTCTCTCAATATAAATTGTTACTAATTAGAAAATTAAAACATGTATTTTAACACTTAAAAAAAAAATGCTGGGAAAAGAGTCCATCCAGGTGGAAGGCAATTTGAGGATACCTAGATTCTGGAGGAAGAAGAGGTGAAGAAAATAAATGGTGGCAGGGACATCCCTCGTGGTCCAGCGGTTAAGAATCCGCCCGCCAACAGGGGACAAGGGTTCGATCCCTGGCCTGGGAGGATCCCACTTGCCGTGGAGCAGTTAAGCCGGTGCGCCTCAACTACTGAGGCTGTGCCCTACAGCCCCCGAGCCATGACCACTGAGCCCCTGGCTTAGAGCCTGTCCTTTGCAGCAAGCGAAGTCGCCGCAAAGAGAAGCCTGTGCCCCGCAGCTCGAGTAGCCCTCACTCTCTGCCATTGGAGAAAGCCCTCATTCAGTAACACAGACCCAGCGCGGCCTAAATACATGAACGTGTGTGCTGTCTCTCAGTGTGTCTGACTCCTTGCGACCCTCTGGACTGTAGCCTGCCAGGCTCCTCTGTCCATGGGATTTCCCAGGAAAGAATACGGGGGTGGGTTGCCATCTCCTCCTCCAGGGGAATCTTCCCAACCCAGGGATCGAACCCGGGTCTCCTGCGTCTCCTGCCTTACAGGTGGATTCTTTACCGCTGAGCCAATACAGAAGCCCTAATAAATAAATAAATAAGCAAACACTTGTTAAGAAACAGTGGCAGAAAGAAGGGGACAAAGGAAATCAGCAGTTCTGGCTGAGCACGTGGGCCTAGAAAGGAGGATCTGCTTCGGTCACGGGGAAGGGGCTGGGAGGAGAAGTAAAGGGAAACTGCAGACAGCAAGTCAGGATGCAGCCTCTGCTCACACCTTTTAAATGCGTGACATGAAAATCCTAACCACCTCAAGGCTTTCCTGACTCCTTGGTCACTATGGAGACAGATCCATACGAACAATTTATCCATGTATTTCTGGATCAGTGGTCTCCGGACTCTTTTGACCATGTATATCTCCCATCTATAAATCATATGTATGTCCCACTGTAGTAACATATTTTAATACATGTTACAAAATAGACTGACAATTTAAAGAGGACTAAAAATGAATACAAATATAAGTTCTGATATTTTCTTGTCCATTTTAAAAAATGTCTTGACTGTCTGTGGGGGATCCTGTATGGAGATCACACAACTGGGTTACCTTGGAAGTGTCTGTTGGCTTGCTCTCTGAGTAGATTACTGCTTGTTTGTTTGTTTTTTATTCATTTTGACTAGATCATTTTTTGCAAAGCTTGAAAACATGTGGACTCTACATCCAAATCTGAATCAAGTTATCATAGAAACAAGGGTATATGCTTGTCTGTTTACTATAGAACTTGCATCTTTGATTACCAGAAAGCAAGCTAGCAGCAAGATCCGTATATATAATCAAGGGGAAGAAGCCCTCTCAATCCCCATCTCTCAGTTTCAACGTCTCCATGTGGTGTCCTATAGCTTCCCAGGTGACTTGGTGGTAAAGAATCCACCTGCCAATGCAAGAGACTCAGGTTTGATCCCTGGGTTGGGAAGATCCCCCAGAGAAGGGAATGGCAACCCACTCCTGTATTCTTGCTTGGAGAATCCCGTGAACAGAGGGGCCTGGCCGGCTACAGTCCATGGGTTCTCAGAGTCAGACATGACTTAGTGACGAAACAGCAGCAGCAGCAGCATGTGGTGTCTTATTAACTTTAATTCAGTTTGCTATTCCAATCTAACCAGTGAGTGATTCCAGAAGGCAGTTAACACAACATAATTCTTTCTATTTGCTGTATAAAGTTGCATACATAAGATCTCTCTCTCTCTCAAAGTTGCTCAGTTGTATCAGACTCTTTGTGACCCCCCTGGGCTGTAGCCCACCAGGCTCTTCTGTCCATGGGGTTATCCTGGCAATAATACTGGAGTGGGTTGCCATTCTCTTCTCCAGGGGATCTTCCCGACCCAGGGATCAAACCCTGGTCCCCCACATTGCAGTCAGATTCTTTTTTTTACCATCTGAGCCACCAGGGAATCCCTACGTAAGACCAATTACACCCGACTGGCCTTTCAGTAATAAGAGGTGAATCATATCACCCTCTGCAGCTTCAAACACACTTCCGTCACATTGAGAAAGGCCAGAAATGTACAACCGGCAACTTGGCTACTCTCTAGTTGCCTTGGGAGCCCAGAAGACTGGCCAGAGTGAATAAATCAGAGCAACAAGTAGCTGGTTGATGTCAGCCCTTTGCCTCCATCAGCTCAGGCCATTTCTCCCTTTGCTAATTTCTGTAGGGCTGACAGCTGCCCAGGAGCACTTCGGTCCCTGGCTAGGGAGCCCTGTTCCCAGGAGCACAGCCCTCCAGCTCAGCACTGGCCAGGTGCTTGGAAGTACAAGCAAATCCAGGTCCCCACTGGCCGTGACCTCAGCTGGACCGGGTGCCATTGTTTTCTACTCCCACCTGCCCCAGTGCACAGTCAGCATTGCCAGGTTTGTTTTAACTGGCCCTTCCGTATCGCTGCAGTAGGTCCACAAACAGGGCCTTGCTCCAGTACGGACTGGGATGCTGCCGGCTCATTCCCCATCGCCTACTCATGGTCGTCTACTGGACCGGAGTTTGGGGTACCATTTGCAGCCGCTCTTCCTTCCTCCAGGTCAAACTGAACCATGGTTGAACAGCAGTGAACCAACCTGATTTTTTGTTTTTAAGATTTACTTGTTTGTTTTTGGCTGCACTAGGTCTCCATTGCGGTGCTCAGTCTTTAGTTTCAGAGAACGGGGGCTACTCTCCAGCTGCGGTGTGAGGGCTTCTCATTGGGCTGGCCTCTCTTGTTGCCCAGCATGGGCTCTAGGGCACACAGGCTCCAGTAGTTGTGGCATATGGGGCTTAGTTACTCCGAGGCATGAGCAGCCTTCCTGGACCAGGGATCGAACCTGTGTACCATGCATTGGCAGGTGGATTCTTAACTGCTAGACTCCAGGGAAAGCCAGCCGACCTCATTTTGAATGTTGCTAGTATCTGTATCTTGCTAGCACTGTTTCTTTGTGGAAGGCAAATTACCAAGGTGGCAGAGTTCTTAGAATTCTAAAGTCTCCTTCCTTCATTTCTAATATGTACACGGACCGGTCTCTTTGATGGAAGACAAGGTCAGCCAAAGTACAAGCAAATCCAATGATTTTATTCTTTCTCCCGACTGCTCGCTTGATTACGATCCAAATATGGAGGAACCGAAGATATAGGAGACAGGCTACAAGTCTGCTAGAGCCAGGGTTAGTGAAGGGGCACTAATCAGGTCTGGGGATCAGGTCTGTGGAACTCAGCACCCATGCTCGCTTCCTTGCACACAGTTACCATTCAGGGCAGATGCCGAGAAAGTATCCCCCGACCGAGCCACAGGACTCTAGACACACACACACACACACACACGATCTCTGCAAAACCTCTATAGCTTTAGTGTTGCCAAGTTCCAAGTACATTTTTTTTTTTTAACTTGATGAGCTAATCTTAGAAATGTAGATGTTTAGGACAGCAAGAAACAGAGAGAAATGAGCTTACAATGACCAGCAGGATGTGGGAACCATTGTATGTATGTCGAGCTATATTATCAACGTGTCTGTGTTTCTCTGTAATCAACGTATCTGTGCTTCTCTGTAAAGTGTCCATGAAAAGTTTTCAACAGTCCTTTGAAATTGACACATGCACTGTACGTGTTTTATTATTTTTTTAATTTGTTTTAAATTTACCTCTTAGCTGCATTCTTTGAACATAGTATTAACTACCCCACCCTCTCCTGGGAAACCCAGATGTCTTTTATGAAACGGAATCAAGGAAAGATGGGGCATCTCTAAGGTCCTGTGACTCACACAGCCTATTGTCATCCCTGGAGTGTGAAGTGCTCCTCTGTTCCAGTGTCGCTTAACATGAAATATAGTGGAGCCTAGTTTTGTAATCATATTTTTAGTTAAGATTTTCCCACTCAGCATTTCCCACAAATAAAATGGAAGGGCCCATTATATTGCACAGTTAGAATATAAAATGGCAAATTTTTTTTTGTGTGGACCCTTTTAAGTTTTTTGTTGAATTTGTTACAATATTGCTTCTGGTGGTTTTTAAAAATAATTTTATTTACTTATTTTTGACTGGGCGGGTCTTCACTGCTGCTCGGGCTTTTTCTCTAGCTGCGGTGTGAGGGCTCCGCATTGCAGCGGCCTCCCTTGCTGTGGAGCACGGACTCTGGGGCACGCAGGCTTCAGTAGCTGCTGCATGTGTGCTGGGTGGATGTGGCTCCTGGGCGCAACTTAGTTGCTCTGCCGCGTGTGGGAATCTTCCCAGACCAGGGATAGAACCCGTGTCCCCTGCATTGGCAGATGGATTCTTTACCACTGACTGAGCCACCAGGGAAATCCTTGCTTCTGTTCTGTGTTTTGGTGTTTTGCCCTCAAGCACTGTGGGCATCTTAGCTCCCCGGCCAGGGAGGGAACCTGCAATCCCTGCCCTGGAAGATGAAGCCTCAACCACTGGACACCAGGGAAGCCCCTAAAATGCCAGTTTAACACCACCCTTCCATCCACAGCCTGGCTTGTGTTGGCCACCGTGAACGCGAGGGAAGGGCTTTCTTCTCACCTCCTGTGGAGAAGGCCACGGGAAGCACGGTCACTGACACGTTGTCGGAGCTCCTCTGCCCAGCAGTGTCCACCACTGTCAACTGAAGGGTGTATGTTCCTTCCCGCAGGTGGGACAGCTTCAGGGTTCCGGACTGAGGCACCTGATACCCAGACAGGAAACGTCACAATTAAGAACCCGAAGCACAGAATCTGACGTCCTCCTGAGCTGGAAATCAGTGCCATCCTTGGAGCAGTCCTGTGACCCCCTTCTCCACTCCTGGTCCTGGGCCTCAGAATACTGATCACACACAATTTTGGCAGGCTGGCCAGGAGACCTGAGTTCCGGTGGGTTTGGGGCCTGACACTCCCTTTCTTTGGGAAACTTCCCTCCCACTCCCACCCACGTGGTTGCAAGGGAAGGGTCATTATGACCCCTCCCTGTGGCCACAGGGGCGCGGCTAAGCCAAGGGGAGCGGGTAGCCAGGCAGGGGGTGAAGAGTGGATCTGCCCGGAGGAGGTGGCCGGGCAGACTCTCGCCCTCTCCGACTCTGGCTTGGAATCAGGCAGGCCGCACCAGGCGGCAGCCACGCAGCAGGTGACACCACTGTTTTTTGCTTCTTGGGACTTAGACAGGAACGCAGGGGGACTCGGGGGCGGGTGATGACCACACCGGAGCGTGCTGACGGGAGCCCCACAGCCTTGAGCAAGGTGTGTGAGAGAGAGGCTCTGCCCTCCACCCCAGCTGGTCTGCCCGAGCGCAGACCTAAGGCTGCGGAAGGCCAGCAGCCCGGGGGTTTGCTGCCCCGAGTGCACCGGGTAGATGGGAGGATGGAGTCAGTGCACTTGTGACTGGGGGACGCCGAGTGAGGCCCAGATGAAGTTAGTGGGGATTTTAAGAGACCAGGGAGGCACTGAGGCTGGGCGCTGGGTGGGGCATCCACACAGACATCAGCCTCACCCAAGCCCTGGTCAGATTTTTGTGAAGGTGAGTAAGGTACTGGGCTTCTGGATGTCAACACGCAGCGTGCCAGTGTCCAACTACACCTCAGCAGGCTGGGCCTTCTCCGGGAAGCCTCTTCCCAACGCTGGGTCTGGAAGGACAGAGCACCCCCCTCTAAGGGGCCAGTCCATCCACCTGGGCTCTGAAGCCTCCCTCTGGCCTTCTAAGGTACCTCCTCTCTGAGGCAGGAAAGACTGGATCCAGATCCAGACCTGGGTGCACTCGAATTTTGATCTTTTCAAATGAAATATCCCTTCCCTGCTTGCTTGCTTTCTTTGTGTGTGTGTGTGTGTGTGTGTGTGTGTGTGTGTGTGAGTTGACATTCTTTATTAAACGCAGCTCTAGTTGTCCTTATTCACTTGGCAGGATTAATATGGTTTTTCAAAGTAATTTTATTTATATATTGGTTGAACTGGGTCGTCTTCTCGTCTTTTTGTACTGTTTGTGAGGTTCTCGCGGCCACCTGATGTGAAGAGCTGACTCCTTGGAAAAGACCCTGATGCTGGGAAAGATTGAAGGCAGGAGGAGAAGGGGAGGTCAGAGGATGAGATGGTTGGGTGGCATCACTGACTTGATGGATATGAGTTTGAGCAAACTTTGAGAGATAGCAAATGACAGGGAAGCCGGCGCGCTGCAGTCCGTGAGGTCGCAAAGGGTCGGACACCACTTAGTCACTAAACAACAACAACAACAACTGGGTCTCTGTTGCCACTCAGGCTTTTCTCTAGAGGTGGTGCCCGGGCTTCTCCCTGCGAAGGCTCTAAGGCGCATGGGCTTCAGTACTTGCAGCTCGAGGGCTAAGTAGCTGCACATCACTCCCCCGGGGCTCTCGAACATAGGCTCAGGAGCCGTGGTGCATGGCGTGTGGGATCTCCCCAGACCAGGGATCGAACTTGTGTCTGCTGCATTGGCAGGTGGATTCTTCACTACTGAGCCACCTGGGAAGCCCCTTAATACGGGTTTTAACGACCCAAATTTCCCTCTGGCCCTTATGGGGCCAGAGCACTCTAGCAAACATAGCCGAAGTATGTAGAAGTTTGTCTCAAAAACTTTTTCAGATAAATAGAGTTTGAAAAATCTGCTTAGAGGGGAAGGATAGGTCTGTCAGATTTTGCACTTTAGCTATCCACAGGCATGATGACAATCAACTATTTCCATGGGAAAGCTCTGAGAGCCGCTGGGTTTGGACACCAACAGAAAAGGGAGATGCTGACAACTGTGAGCAGAGAGTGGATCTTGCCTGAAGGGCCTCCCAAGAAGGCTTTGCAATTGGCACCAGTCCACACCTGCAGGCCTTTCCTCTGTGAGCAGAAACTAAGTATAGTAACTTAATACCAAGGACTTTGTGTGAGATTTATTTTGATAACTGCAAAAGTCAACAAGCTCCTGTTAGTCTCCTGTGAAAATCCTTCTACGAAAGGCTTCTTGCCCCTTCTTGTGCAGCAATTTGTTTAAAGAGTTTGCTGTTTCACCTGGTCTCCCAGACCCAGAGAGAAAAGGAAGCAAACACTTTGACTTTTGGATTTCCTCATTTCACGTTGTTTTTTTCACTCTGTGGTTTTACTTCCTGGATACAGAAAATTCTTTCAGGTTTTTAAGCCATAAAAGGCAAAAAGACTAACTTGATTTGATTATTTCTTTAAGCTTTTTTTTTTTTTTTTGGCATTAGTGATCTTAGTTCCCTAACCGGGAATTGAATGCCCTGCATTGGGAGTGCAGAGTTTTAATCATTGGACCACCAAGAAAGTCCCTGATTTAATTTTTTAATCTCTTTTGT
Organism: Cervus elaphus; assembly: GCF_910594005.1. Classification (NCBI taxonomy): domain Eukaryota; kingdom Metazoa; phylum Chordata; class Mammalia; order Artiodactyla; family Cervidae; genus Cervus; species Cervus elaphus. The sequence continues at coordinate 33,066,613 of NC_057840.1, forward strand.
GATATAGCTTGACATGTGCTTTTTCTTTTTAATTGAGGTATAGTTGACTTACAATATTAGATAAATTTAAGGTGTATAACATAGTGAGTCAATAACTACTCCATTCACAGTTACTATAAAATATTGGTTCTAGTCTCTGCCCTGTATAATACATCTTTGTAGCTTATTTATTTTATACAAAGTAATCTGTATTTTTAACTCCCTGGCCCTTTTTAGTTTAGTTATTTAGGTAACAAAAGTTATCTTTACTCAACATCAATATAAGACTATATAGAACTGTAAGATAGATGATTTCCCTCCAAGCATCCAGGTGTTTCTAGATGTCTCCTCACATTTATGACACTGGGAAGGATTTACCACACACAGACATACACACAGATTATATGCAACATATCCTATTTTTGTTTGTTTTTTCTTGGTCAAGCCCCAGGGCATCTGGGATTCCCAAACCAGGAATCCAACCACACCTGATGCATTGGAAGCTCCGAGTCTTAGCCACTGGGAAGTGCCACAACACACCCAATTTGTAACTTGAAAAGTACATTACCTTTAATAAAACAAAGAACTTCTAATCTCTGCCATATCTGTTCTGTAGTAACAGAGGCTTTGATGGTTGGCCTCTGGCTAAATCAATGTATAACTCAGTCTGTTGTTCTGGCTCCACTGCACCTCCCTAAAATAATAATTTAGTGGCAAGGAACATACATTTGCATTTGTTTGTATACCGCACATATATACATACATGATTATCAGTACAACACTTGGTTACAAAATGAGTACTACCTCTCTATTCCCCTCACCCCCACAGTTGCTTCTAAAGTATATAAGGCATTGGGCATATTGTCATAAGCAGTGACAAGATAACATCACACAAAATATTTCAGTAAGAAATTCTATTGAACCAATGAACCCAAAGGCATGCTAGCTTTCTGCCTCGTGTCAACTTACAAAACCGAGAACTCTGTTAGTGGTTTGAAGGCCACCATTAAGATCCTTGTTGTAATCCAATGCCATCTCCCAGCACACACACAGGCTGAAGGAGACACAGGGGCAGCTAAACTGACCAACAGAGGCCAGAACATATACTGCTATTAATACAATTGTCTAGATATTTCAGGTGAACATGCTTAGGTTCTGATTTTTAGTTACGTGTTCCTCTTTCTATTTACTTTTCATCACAGATATGACCCAAAATTTCATAAAAGAAGCAAAATGAATTCAATTGTCTGGATTTTCCTGGTAAAAAAAAGAGTAGTGAAAGTGGTAGTTGCTTAGTCGTGTCCAACTCTTTGCCTCTATCTCAGCCCAATCAGAGAAGAATCCTCTTCTTACAAACTTAAGAAGTAGGGCTAGAGGCATGAGGAAGCAATATATAAAATCCAAGGGGTTGAGCAAAGTTAGCTGCTGACAGTTTGTAAAAACACATGCAGACATAGAAATAGAGGAAATGGGGATGTCTCTGGTGGTCCAGTGGTTAAGAATCTGCCTGTCAATGCAGGGTACACAGGTTCAATCCCTGGTCCGGGAAGATTCCATTTGTCACGGGGCAACTGGCCCTTACGCCATGACTACTGCAGCCCATGAGCCCTAGAGCCCATGCTCTAAGATGAGAGAAGCCGCTGCAGTGAGAAGCCTGGGCACCACAACGAAGAGCAGGCTTCACTTGCCACAACTACAGAAAGCCCTTGTGCAGCCATGAAGACTCAGCATAGCCCAAAATAAAGGGTCTGCCTGCCAATGCAGGAGACGCAGGCAATGTGGGCTTGATCCCTGGGTTGGGAAGATCCCCTGGAGGAGGGATAGGCTACCCACTCCAGTATTCTTGGGCTTCCCTGGTGGCTCAGATGGTAAAGAATTTGCCTGCAATGTGGGAGACCTGGGTTCGATCCCTGGGTTGGGAAGATCCCCTGGAGGGGGGCATGGCCACCCACTCCAGTATTCTTGCCTGGAGAATCCTCATGGACAGAGGAGCCTGCTGGGCTAGTCCATGGGGGCCACAAAGAGTTGGACATGACTGAGCGATTGAGCCCAGCACAACACAACATATGATTCCAAAGTCCATGCTCGGAGTCACTGTAGACTCCGACCTCCCAGTTAGCAGAGCTTTAAGCCTTCTGGGTTCTTATTCCAGAATCATTTTCTTAGAAAGACCTGAACCACAGCTCATGCACAAAGCAGCTACCTGTTGTGGCCTGAAAAAGTCACATACTCCTTACACACACACACACACACACACACACAAAGTCCTTTAAAACCTCTGAAAGCTCTCACCCACCCCCATTCTCACCCCACTACCCACCCCAAAATAGAAGTGCCACGACCTTTGAAGGGAGAGTGACAGGAAGTCAGGTTTAAATGCAAGAGGACCTGGAAGCCCAGATTGACTGCAGATTTTGTGATGCCGGAAGCCTATTGTGCTGTAAATTTATTGTCTCGGAAGTTGAGTGTTCCTGAACAGAAAAGAGACTTCAAAGCTCCTGCTGCTATTGGAGTAGCGCTTTCACAACTCAGCTTACTCAGATTTATTTTTCATGAGGGCTTTTTTCCCCCCAGGGAGATTATTTTTCAACCTTTCCTAATAAGTACTTTTTCTTAAAAAAAAAAAAAGCAGTTAAATATGAAGGCCTTGAGCTACTGTGTAAAAAAAAATCCATGCCTAAAGAGTAGTCTACCTCAAGGCTCCAGGTTAACTTTGAAACAAAACAGGTATGAATTATTCATCTATTATGCTCTCATGTATCTTACTGTTTAACTGGAATAGTAAATCCTAGGATTTGCTGTGGGTTGGGGGGTAGGTTGTGTTTTTTTTTTTTTACTGACTGACATCACCCTTCATTCTTGAAATAAGATACAAAGAAATCCTTAAAGCCACCATGGAATATTCATACATGTGCACCAACTTAACCCCAGATGTTTCTTAGGAAATTTGCAGCCTTGATAATCTTCTGTGTCTCAAAAATGCCCTATGGGCTGCTATAACTTTTTTTGTCTTTTATTAAAATCTTCAGGTGAATAAAATAGCTGAGAGGCAGTAATGTAGGTGAAGTTTTGCCGAGGTCCCTATCTGTTTTGGTGCCCTGACAAATGGTGTTTTTTTTTTTTTTTGCTTCTCTGTTTCCCCTTCTGTCTTTGCTCTCACCCCCAGGAAACCACTATTCTCTGGTTTTTCACTGTTAAAACCCTCACTTCTGGGGGGCTTCCTTGATGATCCAGTGGTTAAGAATCTGCCTACCAGTGCAAGGGTGCTTAGTCGCTCAGTCGTATCCAACTCTGCAACCCCATGGACTGTAGACTGCCAGGCTCCTCAGTACATGGGATTCTCCAAGCAAGAATACTGGAGTGGAATGCCATTGCCTTCTCCAGGGCCAATACAAGGGACACGAGTTCAATTCCTGGTCTGGGGAGATCCTGCGTGTCTCAGAGCTACTTGGCCTGTGTGCCACAACTACTAAGCCCATGTCTGGAGCCTGCAGGCTGCAACTACTGAGAACACACATCAGCGACTGAAGCCCGCACACCCTGGAGCCCATGCTCAGCAACGAGGGAAGCCACCGCAATGAGACGCCCAAGCACCGCAAGGAAGAGGAGCCCACACATAAAATAAATGTCTTAAAAAAAAGAGAACTGCACTTTTCAAAAAAGTCCTGTTTAGAAACAAGAGAGAGACAGAGAAAAACACTGTCCAGAAACCAGTGGAAAAATGATGGTCCTCAAGAAACGAATCAGTGGAACTGTGTTTCTTTGGGTGATTACAAAAGGGGACTGTGTGGGACTTATAAAAGTGTCACTGTTACTTTTAAACTGACCAAGTCTGTTAAGTAATTCCAAAAGAAACATATTATTCTTGGATTCCAAGAGGGGTGTGTGTGGGGGGAAGAGAGTCTGGAAACCAGTGGAAAACTGGTGGTCCCTAGGAAATGAATCAGTGGAACTATAATTGTTTCCTTGAGTCAATACAAAAGGGGCCTGAATGGGACTTACAAAAGTGTCACTGTTACTTTCAAACTCACTGTTTGTTAAGGTTACTAAATTTAAGTAATTCTGAAATAAACACATTATCCTGTATCTCCAAAAGGGGGGGCGGGGGGCGGGAAACACCATACTTTTTTGACCCAGACTGATCTGGGGTGGCCTCCACCTGCAATTGGGGGCTTTGGTTCCAGAGACTGAGGTCGGGGCACGGCGGTGAGAGCTGAATCCTAGACACTATACCAGAGGTCAGGGACAAGGCCCTGGCCCTTTGGCTTGGCAGAAAAGAACTCCCACAAAGACAGGAAGTAGTGAAATAAGTGTTTATTAGGAGGAAAAAGAATACAGTACATGTGGACGAACACATGCGTGGATTCAGAGAGAGAGAGAGTCAGGCCCTAGTGGCAGTCTGAATCACTTTTATGAGACATTTCTTCCTTTGGGTGTCCTTTGGCCAATCATTTTGATTTGCCTGGTTCAGAATCCGTATTAAGAATATTTCAGTATCCTACCATGCGTGCACACACATCTCTCAGGCAAGATGGATTCCACTAAAGAGGAGTATGGGTAGACTTGACATCACTCCCCTTTTGACCTCCAAAGAGCTTTCTAGTTGGGAGGGTTTCCTTAATTTCGAGAATGAGAAATATGTAATATGTGGTCTTTAGTCTTTTATCTGAGCAGGGGCCCAGCCTCCTCTCTCGATGGTCCCGTTATGATATTTTGGAGTTTCTGTCCACAGGGAACAAACTCCAGCGCTCACCTTGGGTGTGGGTGGGGGGCATGAGGTGGGGTCCATCTATCTCCTACCTCAAGACCAGAGTTTGGACGATTTCCTCCACAGGCACTGGAGGTATGAGGTTTTGTTCCCTGTTAAAGGCCTTCTGGGCACTGTTGAACACAGGGAGTAAGTATTTGGGGTTCCTTGGGAGAATCTCTAAGCGAACATTACCCAGGCACCAACATAGTCTGTCTGGGTGCAAGACAGGAGTACCAGAGACCACGTGGATACCATCGAAGGAAAGACGATCTCAGAATAACATGATTTTTGACTGTTTACTCTGTGCTGCTCACTGGTCCAGGGGTCTTATTTGCATTTGCATTTCATCCTTTCATCACAGTAATAATGTTAGGAGAACCACTGACTGAAACCGCCCACTCACTCTGGCCGTGTTCACAGTAACCACTTGCATGAGTTCCCTGCGGTAGTAAGGAACGTGGAACCTACTGAACTACCTCCAACTCCCAACTCCCAGAATCCTTCTCGCTGGAATCCATCTTGGCTGAGAAATGCATGCGCCACCAGGAAGGGCCGGTGAGTCGGCATGATTGGCCAGAGACAACCTGGAAACGAATCCCATCACGTAAAGGCCAAGACTGTGAGCCAAGCGGCAGAGCAGTTCTCCCGGCGCCCCTTATCCTGCTGTTCTCTGCCCGGGCGCCCTCCCAGGGAGTTCTCTTACTTGGTCAGCACCCGTGTCTCCTTGGAACGTTTCTGCCCGAGTGTTAGACAAGAGCCCAGCCTTGGGCCATGGAAGGCTGTCCCTGTTCATGCAACGGCAATACCTTGAAAGAGGGCTTTTGTTACCCCATCTGGCACAGGAAAGTGGCAAATCGAGGATTCAAAAACCAAAGCCAAGCAGAGGCTGTGTTAGATTTTCTCTTTCATTCACTGTTGTTGAATCACTCAGGGAGGAAGGAAATAGTTGAAATGTGATAGGAAGCTTTCTCAGTTACTAATATCCTTTCTCTTTTTAAAATTTAGAAACAGTCTACTACACTTCTCTACCCCTACCCCATGGCCTAGAATATCTAGGGTAACTTTTATTAAAGGGATTTACGGTTTGTTTCATGAAGACAAGATATTGTCCAGTAGCCAAGAAAAAACAATAGGTGATATGTGTCTAGGATCTCCTTTGATGAGATGCAAAGTAATTGTTAGATAGCTCTTAGTGGCCCTTCCTAACATCGGTGTGAGGCCAGAGTGTGGGACAGTGCTGACCTGCTCATCTTGCTAGGAAGGATGATAAAAATTTGAGGGTTAAAACGGAAGTTTTTCAAAGGTTAGCAAAATAGTCAATCTTTTTTTTTTTTTTAAAAAGATCAATCAGTGAGTGTTAGCATCCTAGTGAGTACAAAGTATAGTTCTAGGCTTCAGGAGATAAAGGGAAAAAATATGAAGAAAGGAAGAAAGAAAGATGAGAAGGGAGAGGAAGGAGAAAAGGAAGAAGAAATGGAAGAAGGAAGAGAGGAGTGAGGGGAGGGAAAGAGGAAGGGGGAGAAATCCTGGCAGCATCCAGACGATTGAAATCCCTATTCCATTCATCACTCGGTCCCTCATTGAAAATAATTCTAAAGGAATCCTTCATAATCCTTATAAATTCTGTTGTGATAGTATAGATTTTATGTTTTCTTGACCTGTTATCAACAAACATAAATGAAAAACAGAAGACAGATATAGTTATTAATAGCCTTTACTCTTCAAAGATCACATGGGTTCTCTGGAACTTTGTGTATTGGTTAAACAACCCAGGCTGCCTTAAAAACCCTGCTAACTAAATGTTTAGAAAGTCTTTCAATATGTTTTTTAATACTCTCCTTAATATATATGATTCTTTTCTTTTGTGGTCATTTTTCAGTATTGACCCAGATTATATCCCAGGGAATCTGACTGAGGAGGGGTAAACCACAAAACATCTCCTACATAAGACATAAGGCAATTTGAAATTCGACATTTATTTTGCGTTCTCTTTCCCCTAGGATAAAAAGTCAGTATTCTTCTATTTATGTTCCTTTCCCAGAAAACCTTTTCTCTAAGCCTCAGTTTTAAAATACTATTTTAATTCATTTAAGGGGATCTAAAAATGAGATTAATGAGGAGACCAATCATTCAGTCTCACGAAACTTGAGTTTTATCAAGAGGGACCCGTGTATCTGTTTGCTCAAGACAGTCTCAGTGTATCTCTGTGGTCCTGGTGTAATTATTATTTCCACTTCCCAAACATGTTTCAATGATAATACACCTATCTGTTTGTAAAAATTATTTATAGCAGACACACCTGTGTGCAACTGGTTTTAAGTTAATAATGAAGTTATTAGTGTAAACAATATCCATCCTTTAGTAGGCTTCCGTTACATATGGCTCCACCTCCAATGCAGGAGACACAGGTGGGGAAGATTCCCTGGAGAAGGGAATGGCAACCCACTCCAGTATTCTTCCTGAAGAATCCCCATGGACAGACAGCCTGGCGGGCTACAGTCCATGGGGTCACAAAGAGTCAGACACGACCGAGCGACTAACTTTCACACATGGTATTTTAAGACAGTTTAGCTCAATTTTCCACATCTGATGAATGGAAATCAATCTACAGATTTATGAATTTCAAATCTCCCTGAACATTGTCATACTCTGTATCATATTTTACATTCTGACTTCAGATTTAACGTTATTACATTAAATAATCATGAAACTCAGCAACATATAATAGACTATCTGAAAAAAGTGTCTTCTTACATTTAAGAATGTGTTACAGAATACTATTCATTTAAATGGATGTAGAATATCCTGTTAGAGTGCAGAAAATATGTGACTTTAAAATCAGAAACCTCTTGGGAATTCCCTAGTGGTCCGGTGGTTAGGGCTTGGCACATTCACGGCTGTGGCCTGGGTCTAATCCCTGGTCAGGGGACTAAGATCCTGAAAGCCACATGGGTCAGCCAAAGCACAAAACAAAACAAACAGATCCTCCTGGTCATGGCCGGTCATCTCTTACTCACTTCCTTCATAAATGAGGAAATCATATGAGCTTTTCCATAAGAACATGAGCTTTTCCTGATGCTTAGTTGATTTAAAGCGCTGAGAACAATACTGGACACACCCTAGATGCTAAAATAAGGTTAGCTATTAATTTTACCATAATTAAGGTGGCAGCATAATTCTTCTTAAGATGGAGAACCTCATCTATTTTTGTTTTTTGGAGACCTGAATGGGTGATTTGGGTATGAAAGAATAGGTCCTAGAAATTGGTCATAAAATATTGCAAAACAAAGTGAGGTTGACTAGTGCACCATGGAAGATGAGAGAAGGGGGTGAGGATTGTGCAGATAGTGAAGAGAGGAGAGGGGAGGGCTCAAGAAGGGGTTGGGATAGGCACTCAGCGGAAAGCCAGACCAATGAGCGTTGAGTTAACTTTGAGGGCATTCGTGAATGTCTCATGAATATATATAATATATATAATAAAATACAATATACAATACCTATATTATATTATATATAATATACATTATAATAATATATATTATATATTATACTATATATTTATACTTATATATATTTATATATAACATATAATTATAACTATATCAATATATTAATATATTATATTAATATATATTTATATTATATGTTTATATCTATTTATATATGTATATATACATATCACACATATATATACACATACATATTTATATATATATAAATATATATACATAAACATATATACATATATAAATGTATATATGTAAAATTATATATATATTATATTTTATATACAGTATATTAATATATAATATATATTATATTTTATATAAATATATAATACATATATAAAATATAATATATAAATATATAATTATTTAAAATACATTAATATTTATATTTTGATATACAATATAAAATATATTTATATATTAAATATTTATTGTATTATATTTATTGTGTAATATATTAATATTATTAATATATTCATAACTATTATATAAATCATATAATTTATATTTTATAATTATATAATAATTTAATTATATTATTAATTATAAAATAATTTAATTGTATTAAATTATATTATATAAATTATATAAATAAGTTATATAAATTAATAAAATTATTAATATATTATTATATTTTACATATAATATATTTATATAAAGTTATTTATAAATAATTATTAATAACCGCTGTAAGACAGTTGCAGTTTGAGAGCAAATCGCTCCCCTATTGCAGGATTTGTTGCTAGATGGTGGCTTTATAGTTTTAGGTCTATGTGCTATCACTGTTATAACTGGGCTGGGGAATTGGTCCACAGTTTCCTCTTTTTTCTTTCCTTAGTTCTCCTGACCAGAGATGGAATCTCCACGTCCTGCTGTGAAGTGCAGAGTCTTAACCACTGGACTGCCAGGGAAGCCCCACACATTTTCCTCTTCAGTCAGCCTTAAAAGCCTAATTTTGTTACTTCTTTATAAACACCTTCAGTAAATTTAATACTGAATCATAAGCATTATTTTTATTTAGCATTCATACACACAATTCATAATCTACAGAATAAAGCTTTTCATAGCAAGTGTGAAAATCTAGGTGATCATAGAGACAGATTTGCAATTGCTTGAACAAATATATCCATGAGTGCCGTAACTCTCACAGAGGTCTGATCAGTGGCTTGTTCATGCATCTTTTCTGATCAATCTTGAAAGTAAAAGTGAAAGTGTTAGTCACTCAGTTGTGTACAATTCTGTGACCCCATGGTCTGTCCATGCAATTCTCCAGGCAAGAATGTGGGAGTGGGTTGTCCTTCCCTTCTCCAAGGGATCTTCCTGACCCAGGGATTGAACCTGGGTCTCCTGCACTGCAGGCAGATTCTTCACCATCTGAGCTACCAGGGAAGCCCTCTGATCAATCTTAATTCTCAGAAATTTCTGTAAAAATGTATTAATTTAGCAGCTGACACAATGCACAGAAGAATAATAAACAATGGGTTGGCAAAATGTTCATTTGAGTTTTTCATCAGGTTTAACATCTTACAGAAAAACCCAAACAAAAAAATTTTTTAAACTTTTAGTTTTCTATTGGGGTATATAGCCAGTTAACAATGTGATGGTTTTAGGTGAACAGTGAAGGGACTCAGCCATACATGAACAAACTTTTTGCCAAGCCCAATATAATGGATGATACTCAAAGTTCAGAAATTATTTCTGTTGTAGTTGAAAACTACACAAGTATAAAAAGGATAAACATATGGCCTTGTAGTCAGGTTCAATAAATCAATTACACAAACATAGAATGGGGGAGACTTCAAGATGGCAATTTGTGTGGAAAGGTAAAGTAGGCTTTAGGTGTTCCTTCTACTGGAAAGCTCAACATGAACCTACCCTGGAGGAGGAAATGGCAACCCACTCCAACATTTGCTCAGAAAATCCCATGGACAGAGGAGCCTGGTGGGTTACAGTCTGTGGTGTCACAAAGAGCTGGACGTGACTCAGCATGCATATTTGTAGTTTCTGATGGAAAGCTCAACATGAACCTATAGTGAGAAGCAGATACTAAAATAGTTTATGTAAATGAATCTTCATTAATAGAAGTGAGACAATGTCTGGATCACAGGAGGTAATAGTCTGTCAGGAAGAACCACGGTTTAAGTATGGGGTCAATTGGGGGGGTCAGATTTTAAGAGGGGCATGGATGAACCTGAGAAAATCTAAAAAAGGCTGGATGGTGGACAGTCTAAGAGCCAATTCATATGAGGAATGTTGTAAGAACTGGGAGTGTTGAGTTCTGAGAAGACCATTTTCAGTGGTGACATTCATAAAAAACAACAACAAAGTTTAATTGCTGCATAGAAATAAGATGAGTTCAGTGCTTTTCCAAAAGGAAGCCCCAACATAGATGCATAGAAATAACAGGGAGGCACATCCTGTTGGCCCAGTAATGAGAGCTGATTAAAGATGTCACAGGGCATGATGCGAACTAGCGAGCTTTCATCTCTGGAAATACCAGGCAGACTGGATGACCACTAGAAGGGAGGCGAAAGCAGGGGCTCTTGTATGGATAGGAGACTGGGTAAGATGCTGGTCGAAGGTCCGGTCCAGTTCTAAGACTGTATAGTCTTTGGATAAATCAGCGGGCTTATATCAGTCTCGAGGGGCTAGCTGATTACTGTTCTTGTTTTCATCCTAAGAGAACAGAAATCAGTGTTTCCTCACAGTGGGAAGAGACTGTGAACATGTAGGAAAGAGAAGACAGCTGCCTGCAAGCCAAGGAGAGAGGCCTTAGAATAAAGCAGAACTGCTGACACCTTGACCTTGGACTTCCAGCCTCTAGGACTGTGAGAAATGCATTGTTTAAGCCATCCAGTCGGTGGTACTCTGCTATGGCAACCCTGGCAAACCAACACAGATTTTTCTCCACCTTCTCTGAGTGGAGTGATTTGGATGAAGTTTATCTGCCTAAGCCAGGAAATACTCTTATCTACAAAGAGGCTCGGCAGGAAAAAAAAAAAACAAAAAGTCACTTTCCTAACAACTGTAGATGCTGTTGATACAGCGATTCAATGTCTGGGTATTTATCTGAAGGAAACAAAAACACTAACTTGAAAAGACATATAGGACTTCCCTGGTGGTCCAGTGGTTAAGAATCTGCCTGCCATGCAGGGGATGAGGGTTTGATCCTTGGTCCAGGAAGATTCCATGTGCCATGCGGCCACAAACTGAGCCCATCACACAACTACTGAAGCCGGGTACTCTAGAGCCTGCGCTCCACAACAAGAGAAGCCCCTGCAAGGAGCACCCTTGCGCCGAAACTAGAGAGCAGCCCCTGCTTGCCACAGCTAGAGGAAGCCCGTGCACAGCGAGGAAGACCCAGAGCAGCCAAAAATAAAATAAATAAAGTTTTAAAAAGATATATGCACCCCATATGCACTGCAGTGTTACTTAATGATAGCCAAGATACGGAAACAAGCTAAACGTCCATCAGCTGATAAAAGCATAAAGAAAATACAGTATACAAAAAGAAGGACATCTTGCCATTTGCAAAAACATGATGGTCCTTGAGGTCATTATGGTAAGTGAAATAAACCAGACAGAAAAATTAAATACTGTATGATCTCACACTTACATGGAATCTAAAACCAACAAAAAAGCCCAAACCAAGCTCAGAGATATAGAGAACAGACTGGTGGTTGCCAGAGGCATGGGGTAGGGCTAGGTGAAAGGATTCAAAAGGTATAAATTTCCGGTTAGAAAATAAATAAGTCGTGGGATGTAATGTACAGCATGGTGATTTTAGTCAACAACACTGTCTCATATTTGAAAGTTACTAAGAGAGTAAATCATAACAGTTGTTACCACAAGAAAAAAACTTATAACTTTGTGTGGTGACAGATGTTAACTAGACTTACTGTGATGATCATTTCACAATATATACATATATCAAGTCATTATGTCCTACATCTGAAACTGATATAATGTTGCATGTCAGTTACATCTTAACTGAGGGTAGGTAGCCAGTGGACAAGAGGCTCATTCCCATCGGCTGCAATTCCAGCGCAGGTAAGCCTTATGAAAATCAGTGAGGAGCACTTGATTAGGAGCCTTTGATGTCAAACTCCCCTCAATTAACTCAACTAACTCAGGGAGGCCTAATGCTAAGTGAGACGCTTGCTTTCTGGATCCTATGAAGAGTAAGTTCATTTTGTTGTTGTTTTCCCCTTTATGCTCTTTTGTATTTTTCATATTTTCTACTTGGGCTCCGAACTGAAACAAAGAAGAAAGGAAAACATATAATGCTTTTAACATTTCTTAAATGTTTTAAAAACATGTTTTATTCTGAGTCAACAAAGCAAAGCATGAGTCTTTTCCCTTGAAGCAGCTTTTATGTGCACTGGAGAAGTCGACAAAAAAGCAAGAATGAAGGTAAGCTTTAAAACACATGGCCAGGGTCTTCCCTGGTGGTCCAGGGCCCAGGTTCCATCCCTGGTTGGGAAGCTAAGATCCCACAAGCTGAACGGTGTGGCCAAAAATAAATAAATAAATAAAATAAGAACAAAACACATGGTCAGGATCACTGTTTACTCAGAAGAAAAGTAAATTCATATAATAAGACACCTTTTCAACAATCATTTTTACCTTTTCTCCATTTTACACTTCTGCCAATTTACAGACATTTGGGGAAAGTAAGTAGAAAGATCACTTTGCTGAAACATTAGTTTTCTTTACAATTACAACATGAATTACCTTCATGTCCACTGTCGGGTCACCTTGCAGCAGTGTCCACTCATACTGGACGATGGCGTGGTCATCTGTGCTTTCTCGGCCATCCAGAATCACGCCATCTGTGGGCAGATGCAAAACCACATCCTGCCCTGCCTTGCTGAGTGGAGGCTCGTCCTTTTCTGTGAAAGAAAATAAATAATTCATAAGTGAGATGATTCCCTATTTTTTCTCATTTATTATGAGAGGTATTTTTGCCAAGAGGATGTATAGGAACTGAAAATTATTTTCTTATTTTCATTGCAATAAATTAAATCTGGAAAGTTAAGGCAAGTTCTTGGATTCACATAAAATTCACATAGAAATGCTTGGAATCCAATTTTCATCTAGGAAAACAGAAGAAGTTCACAGGTTCTTACTAGTTTTTATAAGGGAAGCCGACACAGAATTTGAGATATCCTAAAATATTAATAGCAAACAAGTGTGTACTGATATTTAGCTTTTCTCCTTCATGGTAAGTTTCACTGTGTCCACTAAATATTAAACATGATTAACAGCTGCTCCAGGGATGGTTGATAGACGCCATCAGATACAGAAAACATTCTTAAGATCAGAATTGTGGATATTTTACTTGATTTCAGCATCTTATTAGTAAACTTATGCAAATCCACATATATTTTGATGAAGCTTAGTAATTTCTTTCTTGATGTGGACCATTGTTAAAGTCTCCATTGAATTTATTACAGTATTTCTTCTGTTTCATGTTTTAGTTTTTTGACCATGAGGCATGTCGGATCTTAGCTCCCCGACCAAGGATCAAACCTGCACCCCCTGCCCCCCACTGCTGCACTGGAAGGTGAAGTCCTAACCACTGGGCCACCCGGGAAGTCCCAGAAACAGTAATTTAGCTGGGAAAAAACTCTGCAGGCTTTTGTAATACATCCTTGTTGGCATCCACTATCTCTTCCTCCTCTTGAAGAAGGAATTCATAAGGCCTGGACTCCATCTCAGGCCTGTCCGTGCTGGTCGTGCATGGTCACCTCTCCAGTGGACTCTGAACTCTGTGCTTAGCACCTATGGGAATGACAATGGAAGGATAAGATCCCCTCTGGGCAGGGGAATCTTGAAGATCACATCCAGGTTACTCATTGCCTAAGAGGAAACATGCCATAATCACCCCTGTCTCCGGACAGGTCATAAATTTTTTCCCGTATCTATCAGGATGTAATCACAGGCTTATCGATTATTAACTGGTTTGAACGTGACCACGGGCTTATTGATTATTAACTGTTTGGAAGGTAACTGCGGGCTTATTGATTATTAACTGTTTGAACACATAACATGTGAATGATGGGATTATTGTAGTTGTATTTACCCTTCCTTTGTTTATGTAAGTCTCAGTTAAATTGGGGTGGTGGGTTTGGACACATACACATGGGGTATAAAAGATTTTCACAAATGCTGGTCGGGGTCCTTGGCTAAGAGGAGACTCTGCCTTGGGCCCGCCGGTGTAATAAACTGCACTCCACTATCTGCATTGTCCTCCTGAGTGAGGTTGTTTCCCGGAAAGCATGGCTATAACACTCTAGCACCAAAACTTGATCAAAATTTTGGCCTGGATTTCCTTAACTTAGTTTAAATGATGTTGCTAAGACAGTGCTCTCTTTCTGCACAGCTGAAGTTGCCTCCAAAGTAAACTTCTAAGGGCCAATCCAGATACTCACTGCCTTGAAGAGGAAAAGTTAAAATTTTACATAACCTCCTTCTGTAACTCAGCCTCTGTAACTCAGCTTGCCCCTTGCAAAGTCTAGATCATGTAGGTCACATAGTCTCAGAAAGTGGGGACTTGCAATGCTAGGAACTGGAGCTTATCTCGCTCACCCTTGTCCTGCTCTTTCCAATCACTCAGCCCCTACAAACCTGCTTTCTCATGCCTGTCCAGATGAGGCAGCCCCCTCCCCATCTTGACCACTGTTCCCCCATGTGTGAAACCCCTTAGTTTAAACCAGCCTATTAACAGCTAGTGTTGCCCACAACAGTCTGTCTATAAAAACTCTGTAAACCCTTTGTTCAGGGCTCAAAGCTCAGAGTGTTAACTCCTCTGGGCCCGCTGGCATAATAAACCTGAGTTCTCCAACTGTCCAAGTGTGGTGCTTGTTTCCTCGAGTACTGGTTTCTGCAACAGTCTGACATTTGAAGCTAGCGGTAATCCTATTATTTTCTCAGACTGCAAGGAGATCAAACCAGCAAACCTGAAAGGAAATCAACTTTGAATGTTCATTGGAAGGATTGATGCAGAAGCTGAAGCTCCAAAACTTTGGCCACCTGATGTGAAGAGCTGACTCATTGAAAAAGACCCTGATGCTAGGAAAGGTTGAGGGCAGGAGGAGAAGCGGACAGCAGAGGATGAGATGATTAGATAGTAACACTGACTCAGTGAACATTAGTTTGAGCAAACTCCAGGAGATGGTGGAGGACATCCCACCACTGCATGCATGGATGCGTGTGGCAATCCATGGGATCACAAAGAGCTGAACATGACTCAGCGACTAACACAAGGAATCAGCACACTTGCTGTTGCCGAAGGGTACATATTCCTACTGAGAAAATGAGTCCCATGTTCACAGTCATGTAAAACAATGAGGACTGCTAATCAAATTATGCCACACAAGCAACCTCTGCCTTAGAAGACAATTGGTCTATTTTTTTTTCCCCTTGAGCAAAGGTCCAGGGCCTGATGACTTTATTCTGCTTCTCCCAGGGAAGCAGAGAGATGACAACTGCATTACTAATAGGCCCTCTTTTAGTCTTATAGAGAACTTTTCTTTGCTTCTGCAAGGTTCATCACTTTTGACACAATGGTTTACTACTTTACAATTCTAGAATCTTTTGTGCCTTGCTGCAAAGCTTGTGGGATCTTAGTTCCCCGACCTGGATTGAACACTCGCCCATTGCGGAAGTGAAAGAAGAGCGGAATCCTAACCCCTGGACTGCCAGGGAAGTCCCAGGCCCTCAAAGATTTAACCAAAAATATTTCAGATGGAAAAACCAGGTATGCCTGGAAATACTGCATATATTGTAAAACTAATCCTTGCCCTCCTGGAAGAAAAAAAAAATCATCACTCTAGTCATTTACTTTTCTTTAGGGAAGCTTAAAGATATGGTTTATGAACGCAGTAAAATCTTCATGTCCTCTAAATTGGTCGCTGTATCAGAAATAATGGAGCTGTATTTCCTACTCAGTTTAAGTCCAGGCAAATTACACTGCATAATGTATTTAAAAATAAGTCAGAGCTGGGACTTCCCTGGTAGTCCAGTGGTTAAAAATCCGCTTGCCAAGGCAGGGGACACTGTTTGATCCCTAGTCTGGAAACTAAGATCCCACTGAAGGAGGAAACAGACAGAACAGGCTCTGTCTTGAAAGCAGGACTCCATCTCATGCTGGACTGTGGACTTTGAGCTATGTGCCTGGTATCTCTGGAAAGGACATACCAACTGGAAAACCAGACCACCACCACCACCCCCCCCCCCCACCATGGAAGAGCCCCAGGGCTCGTACCTAGACTCTCCATTGCCTAAAAGAATACCCTAATTGTCTGTGTAACTGAATAGAAACATAAATTCTATTACACTTATCAGGGTATGACCACAGGCCTATTGATAATTGTCGGCTGTTAACTACGGAGGCCTAAGGCATATGAATGACAGGTTAACTTTGTGTCTTTCTTTTCCTTATTTCAGACTAGTTTCAGGGAATTTGGGGAGGTGGGTTTGGGCACATACACTTAGGGTATATAAGGTTTTCACAAAAACTGGTCGGGGTCCTTGGCTAAGAGGAGACTCTGCCTTGGGGCCCGCTGGTGTAATAAACTGAACTCCACTATCTGCATTGTCCTTCTGAGTGAGTTTGTGTCCCGGAACATGTGGCTACCACACCACAAGCAGTGGGGCAACTAAGCCCGTGAACCATAACTGAGCCGCGATGCGCTAGAGGCCAAGCTCTGCAACAAGAGACGCCACCGTAATGAGAAGCCTGTGCATGGATACTAGACAAAGCCCGCGTACAGCAACGAAGGACTAATGCAACCATAAACAAACACATAAATAAATAAAATCTTAGAAATAAGACAACCCAGAGTGATTTGGCTTAGGCGACTTAGGCCAGAAACAGGTCTTAAAAATAAACAAATGACAACAAAAAGAGGAAAGGAGTATGCCGTCATTCAAAAAAAATTTGACTTGATGAAAAACAAGCTTAAATGTCACTTTAAATTTTTGTTATGCAAAGGTAATAAGCCAACGTGCAGTACTCTGGAAACACTGATTTCTTCTGAAGATTAAGCATATTTGGTATGATCCACAGGGATGAAATAAAACTCATACCCATCTTGATGGAGCATATCAAGGTGGCACTTTACGCAGAGAAGTATATTAACTACTCTGATTTTCGACATGTTCCTCTGAACAATGCCTTAATGACAAGAAATAGGAATCTGGGTCTTACTGCATGGGCACCAATAATAGCCAAGGCTGAGGATATGGAAGTGGGGCCAGACTAAGAGAAGAGGCTTAGATATTAAAGGTCAAAATCCATCTTGATTTTTTCGGTTTGTTTGCTTTTGTGATCTGTTTTCTTCATTGTGCGTTTTTCTTAATTGCAACATGTCAGGAAAAAATTATTTCCACCCCAATATAATTATCTTCATTTTTGGTGTGTATTGTTTGTCTTTCCCCATCTGAGCTGCTGATAATATTAATATTGGTGATGGTAGTGTTTAGCTGCTCGGTCACGTCCAACTCTTTACCACCCTATGGACTGTAGCCCGCCAGGCTCCTCTGTCCACGGGATTTCCCAGGCAGGAATATTGGAGTGGGCAGCCATTCCCTTCTCCAGAGTATCTTCCCCACCCAGGGATCGAACCTGGGCCTTCTGCATTGCAGGCAGATTCTTTACCACTGAGCCACCAGGGAAGCCCAATAATAAGTAACAGCTACTGTTTATTGGGTGATTTCTTTGGACCAGGCATCACACGAAGCATTTTTGAGCCATCAATTCACCCAATTTTCACAAGTCTCTGAGGAAACTAGGTCAGATTGGCTAACTTAGTTGCCTAAGACCACACAAGTGATAAATTTGTCAGTTGAGATGTCAGCTCAGATCTGTCTAACTGAAAGGCTCCACTCATCCCACTATACTTTGGGAGCACTCACATGTATTCTAGTTACAGTAAATATAAAGTTACATCCTGAATTTAACCTAACTTATTGATGTATTCTTACTTATTGATATTTATTCATATATCCTACCATTGCTTGTGTCACTGCATAAACTTCACAGTTGTCATTTTAAGTCCCTAGCCTCTACTACTGGACATTACTTTGTTACCAATTTTCTTCATCATCATACATAATGCTACAATAATTTTTTTGCTTATACTTTTCTTTAGCATGGATCATTTTCCTTAAAACATATCTCAGGAGAATGAATATTTTAATGTTCTCTGATATCTTTCTTGATTGATTTCTAAAAGAGATATTTCAATGTACACTCTCAGTGACCATGTATGATTGTAAGTTCTCCACATGCATACCAATGTAACTCTTAAGTAAACTTATTATTGCCAATGTAATAACAGTGCATGTGTGTGTGCTAAGTCGCTTCAGTTGTGTCTGACTCTTTGTGTCCCGATGGACTTGTAGTCTGCCAGGCTCCTCTGTCCATGGGATTCTCCAGGCAAGAATACTGGAGTGGGTTGCCATGCCCTTCTCCAGGGGATCTTCCTGACCCAGGGACTGAAAGAGTCTCTAAGGTCTCCTGCATTGGCAGGAGGGTTCTTTACCACTAGTGCCACCTGGGAACAGTAATCTGGTATTATTTGCATTTCTCTGATTACTTCTAAGGTTGAGCATTTTTCCATGTTTATCCATTAAATATCCTCTTCTGGAAACTGTTCATATCCTTTGCCTACTTCTTTTTGTTTTTCTTACTAATTCACATAACCAGGTCTCCTGCATTGCAGGCAGATTCTTTATCAGCTGAGCTACCAGGGAAGCTCCTGATTCACATAAGTTTACTATTAATATAATAAATACATTGGTCTCATATCTTCCCAGACTATTTGCAATTTCTTTTGTTTCTTGACATAATGAAGTTTTTAAGAAACATGTGTATACTACATCCTTTCTCTTTGTGATCTCTTTAATTGATTAAAGTTATCTTCCCCCCAGACGTGTAATAGTGAATTTATTTTCTTCAAATCTTCTATGTATGGAGTAACCTATGGCCTAATTTTTTAAAAAACTATTTAATTCTTTAACCCATTTGGAATTTCTGCGTGATCAGAGTTGCAGGTCTCAATATAGTCTCACTGGTTATCTCAATATTATTACATAATTATTTGCAACTCTTTTGTGATATTTATTTATAACACAAAAGGGAGAGGTTGAAAATGTGAGAAACATGCAATAGGTCAGGCACTCATGGAGGGATGAGCTTTGAACCTTCCCAGGTCAGTTCTTTCCTTTGCCCTTGGAGTAGATGAGAGAGAGGCCAGGGATAGCTATGCGTGGGTTTGCAGAGGGGATGGCAGAGTGCTGTCCAACACCAACTTTCCCTAATACAGACGCAAGCCTGACTTCTCAGATTACCCTGCATTTGCCCAGAGATCCTGGTTTTCAGGCTGAATATCCAGTGGAAAGAGCATAAAGGTGCTGGCCCTTGGGCTCTTGGAGACTGTATTCTCCGGGTCCTCTGAGGTCCTAACCGCTGCACTCCCTCCTTCCTGCTGCTCCTCACTTTCATCAGAAAACATAGACCCCCAGTCCCTCCAGTCAGCCACACAACCCAGCCAAGGTCCCATAGTGACATCGGGTGCGTGGGAACCACCGTTCTAATTCACAAAGCATGTCCACCCTTGATCCCATGACAGCCCAGCTGGGAGGCAAGGCCAGCACTCAGGTCCTAAGAGGATGAACAGAGACCCTCAGGGAGAAGAGCTGGCTTTCAAATTCAGGACTGAGACCAAAAGCCCCCTGCCCTGCCTTTTGCACACAACTGCAGGCAGATTGTGTCAATTCAGCACGCCTCTCTCTCCAGCATCCTCCACTCCTTCCCACCTTCTCCCATCATCCCAGGTAGCTGCTTAGTCAGTCTCACCCTGGAAACTCGACAGCGGGCATCTCTACTTCCAGGTGGCCTGATGCTGTTGGAGAAAGCATTCAAACTGCCCCACAATACAGCTCCACAACTCACAGGGCACAGCTCACAACTCACATAACACAGCTCACAGCTCCACAAAACACAGGTCACAACTCACAAAGCACAGCTCACAACTTACAATGCACAGCTCCACAAAGCAGGTGCTATGAGACCTTTGGGCAGGTTACTTTCTCTCACCAAGCCTTCAAGTACCCTGGGGATTACAAGAGAACCTAGATTTGGAAAGGACAGATTTGTGAGGACACAGTGAGTTCACGTGTCTAAGGAGCTTATAGCAGTGCTGTTTATCAAACTCAATAAATGTCCGAAAAAAACAGGGCTGACGGGGATCACTGTAACAACAAATGGCTGACGGGTCCGCTGAGAGTGTGTACTGTGCAATTCCACCTGGCCCCCTGCTCTTTTTTCATGATCCTTGTATTCACCTCAAATGGACCCTAAAACATTTTCTGTAAATTTGAAACCATTTTCATGCTCCTTTAGCCTTAAATGACATGTGCTCATGAGCTTCAGAAAAGTAAAAAAACATTCATGAAGGAACCACTTAGTCTCAGAAGCACAGAGAACTTCAGGAGGTTAAGGATCTGGGCAGGAAAAACACAAGACAGCGGGTAGGGTGACCTTTGCCCTCTCTGCAGACAGAATGAGGGCATCTGGGCCAAGCAGCACCCTTCCATGTGTCCACATTCCTGGGATCCAAAGAACTTGTGAGCAGAGCAGCTCTTTTCCTGAATAAGGACCAAGCCCAGTGGTCATCTGGGTGTACCCTGGAGCATCTCCAAAGTGAATTACTAGACAACTCCCGCCCCCTCGCCCAGAGAAAGGAAGTTCAAAAAAGGAAGTAGAAGAAAAAATGATTCAGAAACTTCTACAGTAAACTAAAGTCCCCCCTGCCCCCCATGGCGGATATATTCTTTCCTGGTTTCCACTTTCCTTTCTGTTTCACTGGCTTAGGAGAAAGCTCCATTTGGCAATGATGGTTTCCTCCAGTTGTGCAGTGAGAAGGGAAAGGGATTTTGTTTCATTGGTGCTGGAATTTGTTTTTGAGTCCCTGCTTGGGCAGAGGAAAGATGTGTGTGAAACAGCCATGGGATGCATGGTGAAAGTGCCTCCCGCCTCCACTTCAGGGAGAAAACTTTGGGGTCCTTTGCAGTGTGTGCCTCAAGGCCTAGAAATCTCGGGTGACCTTGGATGTTTATTCCACTGGAGGTGGGAAGGGAGGTGGGCCATTGTGGACACAGATTTCCAGACCCTTCTCTTTGGACCTAAAGGTCATGGAGACTCCAGCTTTCCAAAGTGGCTGAGGCTACGCCCCTCTAGTCTTGTTTTGGTTTCACTCTTGCGTCATCATAAAGCAAACAGCAACAGACTGCAATCAAACACACGCAGCTGAACACAGGCAGGCCCAATCAAGCTTTTATTTCCTGAGACCTTGTCTCCAACTGCCACATTTTTTTTTTTCTTTTTTGCCTCCTGTTTGGGTCTTAATTCTCATTCTGATCATCCCCAGAATAAAAACCATCAAACGAAAAGCATCCTTCTTAGCTCCTCTTCGAAAGAGAGGTGCTTTAAACTTTATTTTCAATTAATCGAGTTCCTTTTCTCCCGACTCCTTAAAAAAGAGAACCATAGTTCATAGAAAATAGTCAGACCCACTTCAAAATAACCTGACCTGTTCCCTTCCCAATTTTGTCTGATGAAAGCAACTTTAGGTGGAATCATGAATCCTGAGAGCCAAGCTAAGAAATAAGGGTGTGCTGTGAGCAATCTGGCATCTAATTAGATTTTGCTCTTGTAATTACTTGACACAAACCATACCTTATAAGAACCTCTGAGACTAAAATAGACTTTCCCCCCTGAACTTTTCTCTTCCATTAAAGCGAATTTCCGTGAATCCTTTCAGATCAGTATTCCTCCCTAAACTTAGAAAAATTCCAGAAGCAGTCCACTGTGCCCGCTTCCACCCGATCTACTGGGGGTTTCTCAGAAACCATCCCTAGGACTGAGATATCAAAGCCGGATGTTTCATTTCTGACTTGACTGAGGAGGGCCCAGCGGTCCTGCCTAGGTAGGTCTCCCAGACGCAGCCACCAATAGGTACAAGGACAGACAGCAGGGCCCGAGCGACCAGGCCCGGGGCTCGGGTGGAGTGCTTACCCAGCCGAGGCGAGGCCCGGGCGAGGGCCGGGGCGCCGGCTTCCAGGCCTTCCTGCTCGCCCTCTGGGGCGCGGCTGAGGCTGTAGCTGCTGTAACCTCGGTGCAGCGCGAACTTGCAGACGCTGCGGCCGCGCCAGGTGCAGTTGAAGAGATAGCAGCCGAGCGCGGCGGCCGGGGGCGCGGGCCGCCGGGGCAGCTCCACCACGGCCACGGAGCAGCGCGGCTCGAGGCAGCAAGCCTGCAGGCACTGCCGCCAGTCCCGCACGGCCGCCGGCGCGCTCAGGAAGCTGGCGCCGGCCGCGATCGAGTCCTTGGTGCGGATGATGGCGTCGGGCCTGGCCCTGTAGCCGCCGCCCCCGGGGCCCCGGCAGCCTTCCTGGGGGTCGCCGCCCGCGCGCAGCTCGAGCTCCAGCTCCTCCTGCGGCCTTTCCTGCTGCAGCTGTCGGCGGAACTCCTCCAGCAGCTGCTCCACTCCCGAGAGCTGCGCGTGCAGCTCGGACAGCGGCGCGGAGGGCGAGCCGGCCGCGCGGCCACCGGGCAGCCACAAGCACAGCAGCAACAGGCCGGGCAGGGCCCGGCGCGGCGGCGGGCGCCTGCGCCCCGAGCCCGCGCCCTCCCGGGCGGCGGAGGCCATGGCGGGCGGCGGCGGAGGAAGTGAGGCGACGCTGGGCGTCAGAGTGCGAGGGAGACGGAAACGGGCGAGCGCCGGCCCCGGGATGCTCCGGCGCTGCCGCGGCGGGCGCTGGGAGCCGGGGACCTCAAAGCGCGGCCTCCCCGGGGCCCCGCTGCGTCCCCGAGGCCGCAGGCTCGCGGTCGCCGGCGGGAATCGTAGCGGCGGGAGGCATAACCGGCCCGTCGCCCTGTCACCGCTCCTCGTCCCTTCCCGGAAGCCCGGGCGCGACGGCGTCTCTTATTGCCAGGAGCCCGGGTCAGATCGTGGGCGAGAAGGAGGCCGCGTCTAACGGATCAGCACTCCGTGGTGAACAGCGGCCGCGGGGGGTGGGGCGTGTCAAGCCCCGCCCCGCCCCGCCCCTCCGGTCCCGACCCCCCAGCCTCGGCCCCGCCCCCCGCAAGCTCGGGCCCCGCCCACATTCCTTTTTTTTTTTTGTGGGCGGGGAAGGTAGCCGTCAGATATGCAGATAACACCACCCTTATGAAAGAAAGTGAAGAACTAAAAAGCCTCTTGAAAGTGAAAGAGGAGAGTGAAAAAGTTGGCTTAAAGCTCAACATTCAGAAAACTAAGATCATGGCATCCGGCCCCATCACTTCATGGCAAATAGATGGGGAAACAGTGGAAACAATGGCTGCCTTTATTTTTCTGGGCTCCAAAATCACTGCAGATGGTGATTGCAGCCATGAAATTAAAAGACTCTTGCTCCTTGGAAGGAAAGCTATGACCAACCTAGACAGCATATTAAAATGCAGAGACATATGGCTGATTCATGTCAATGTATGACAAAAACCACTACACTATTGTAAAGTAATTAGCCTCCAACTAATAAAAATAAATGGAAAAAAAAAATGCAGAGACATTACTTTGCCAACGAAGGTCCGTCTAGTCAAGGCTGTGGATTTTCCAGTGGTCATGTATGGATGTGAGAGTTGGACTATAAAGAAAGCTGAGCGCCAAAGAATTGATGCTTTTGAACTGTGGTGTTGGAGAAGACTCTTGAGAGTCCCTTGGACTGCAAGGAGATCCAACCAGTCCATCCTAAAGGAGATCAGTCCTGGGTGCTCATTGGAAGGACTGATGTTGAAGCTGAAACTCCAATACTTTGGCCACCTGATGTGAAGAGCTGACTCATTTGGAAAGACCCTGATGCTGGAAAGATTGAGGGCAGGAGGAGAAGGGGACAACAGAGGATGAGATAGTTGGATGGCATCACCGACTCGATGGACATGGGTTTGGGTAGAATCCGGGAGTTGGTGACAGACAGGGAAGCCTGGCGTGCTGTGGTTCATGGGGTCGCAACGAATCAGACACAACTGAGTGACTGAGCTGATCTGAACTGAAGGTAGCCATGGAAAGAAGGTGGTGCCCCAGAGGGGTCTAGCGCCTCTCCCACCGGCCTCCACTTCTGGGCGGACATTCTGGTCCAAGCATGCTGGGCTTATTATTTTTTTTTTTAATTAAAAAAATCTTTTTGTCAGTTAGTAATTTATTGCCTTTTGACTCCAGGTGCATTTCAGTACACCCTCGGAGATAAACACAGGTATTTCTTTTAAATCATTATTCTTTTTTTCTAGTAGCAGGGAGAAGACATGATTTTATTTTATGTTTTACCTTTTTTTTTCTTGAGGTATAATTGCTTCATAGTACTGTGTTAGTTTCTGATACACAGCAAAGTGAATCAGCTATATGTCTGTACGTGGAAGCAACCTAAGTGTCCATTGACAGATGAATGGAAGATGTGGTGCATATATATAAGGGAATATTGTTTAGCCATTTAAAGGAACAAAACTGGATCATTTTTGAGATGTGAATGGACCTAGAGTCTATCAGAGTAAAGTAAGTCAAAAAGAGAAAAATAAATATCATATGTGAAAAATAAGTATCATATATTATATTAAGAATAAATATCACATTATAATATCATTATTAACCAGCCAGACCTGCTGTGTTGTCTTCTCAATGCGACGCGGGCTCCTGGAGAGGAGGGGACGGGGTGTCTCCACAAATCCTTGTGACCTCAGGGCCACTCTAGAGAAGGGATGTGCTCCACTGGAGAGCCATCTGGCACCATCATCAGCCCTTCACCTCCCGTGTCCATGACCGTTTTCACCTTAGCTCCCCAAGATGCACTTGGTAACAGAAGACAGGCAGTGCTGTGAAAAAACACAAACAGTGGTCACATTCATTCAATGTTCTACAAACTTAACTAGAAACCTGAGCACAGTCACTTAAGGGGAGCTACAAAGTTCACTCTACGGTGCGCACAGAGGCCTTTGGCTGAGGTGTTATAAGATTGAGAGGGATTGTTTTATGTGACCTAGTAAAGTATGGGCTACTTTATGACCTATACCCCTGTGAAAAAGTCCAACCCAAGGAAGGCTACACCTGAAAGTTCTAGCTGCCTGTAAGCTGCTGCTGTGCTGTTTACTTCTGAGTCTGTTTCTAGTGATTCATTTTTCTCATGATTATGAATCACATTTTCTTGTTCCTAGCACATAGAAATTTGTTTTTTTTACTAGAAACTTGAGGGTTGTGAATTTTACATTTTTAAATGTCTAGATTTTTAGGAGGGTATGAATAAATGACTGGATAGGAAAATAGGTCTCTGCTGTAGTTTATTTCCACAGCTGACAGTTAGGAACCTATTGCTTTCAAATAAAGAACAGAGTAGGAGGTGAAATTGGAAACTAAACATAGAGAAAAAAAGAAAAAAAAATTAATCTAGTATTTTTTTGCCATTTGACGAAAAGGAGAAATTTTAAAATTGTGTGTGTGTATGCATATTTGAGTGATGTTGAAGCTTAAAAAAAAAAAATCTCTTAGCCCCAAAGGCTGTGTCTGGGCTGGAGCACTTTGGGCTGCAGTTTCTTCCATTGTGAGATATTTACCCCACATGACCGCAGCCACTTTCAGATGCCCTGAGAGTCACCTAAATTGCAGTTCTGTTTAAACCTCAGAGCTTGAAAAAGCTTGCTATGAGGAGAACATTCCACATGTAATAAGAATGGCTCCAGAGGTATCATCAAACCTTCTGAAACTATTATTATTATGATTAGTATTAAAAGCCAACAAGTATGATATAATATATCAACATGTATGATATAATAACTAACAATTGTATATGCTTTCTTGGTTTGCAAACACTTTCAAACACACGATATCACACAGCCTTCACGAAACTGTTAGTTGGACAGGTGACACCACTCGTCTTGGAGACACTGAGAGTCAGCACAGAGTGCGACCCCCCTAGCTCACCTGCTCCACCGTGGTGGGGGAGGGCGGTGGGGTGAGGAGGGGGAGGGCGGTGGGACCACATTGCTCAGTGGCACCAAGTCCAAGCCCTTACAGCACCCACATCGTTTCCCCACTTTGCTAACTTCTCAATATTTTTGAGAAAAGTGGAAATGACTTTTCTTTCTTTCTTTTTTTTTTTACCATTAAGAATGGTTATTTCTAGGGTCAAGATAGGAGCAGTGAAGGGGAATGTTCACTTTCTTACTTTATAAGGCTTTGTATTGATTGAATTTTTTGCTATGACTTGTGATAAAGGAAATCAATCCTGAATAGTCATTGGAAGGACTGATGCTGAAGCTGAAACTCCAATCCTTTGGCCACCTGATGTGAAGAACTGACTCGTTTGAAAAGACCCTGATGCTGGGCAAGATTGAAGGCAGGAGAAAAAAGGGACAACAGAGGATGAGATGGTTGGATGGCATCTCTGACTCAGTGGACATGAGTTTGAGTAAACTCTGGGAATTGGTGGTGGACAGGGAGGCCTGGCACGCTGCATTCCTTGGGGTTGGAAAGAGTTGGAAGTGACTGAGCGACTGAACTATGATAACGGAAGTAATTTATTTATCATTCATAAACATATTTATAAATTATCATTTCTAAAATAAATAAACTCATTTCCCTTATTTTGGAAATAAGCTTTGATTTGAAAGCCTAAACAAATCCTTATGAATGGACAGAAGAAATTTTATGTGAGGATATAGATGTCAGGACTGTGATCTGAATAGATGGAGATGTTTCTCTGTTTTATAAGATCATTAAGGGTAAAAGTCCAGCAAATTGAGCGTTGCACATTATGCATCAATTTATTGAAGGTTGGAATGAGGTTGTCATTCTAGTGACTGTCTTAAATGCTTTACAGGCAATAAACAAGTTAAACTAGTGCGTGTAAGATCTTTACAGGGGCACCTGGCACATGGAAGATGCTCAATAAATAATAATAATTATTATTTCTTGTTCTACCTTTTAAGTATACAGGAAAAAACCAGGTCCCAGAGAAATGAGGGAGCTTCCCCAAGATTAGAAGATGTGCAACCCGCTGAAGCCTGAATCCCCTACAACCTGCCGCCCAGTAGTTATGTCGTTAAGGTTCGTCCCCATCCTCACCCCCTTCACAGCGTCTGCTCTGTCCACATGCCCAGAGGGGCAGCCCCAGCTCCCAGGTGACCCAGCTCGTCCACTGCTGATGGAACCATAATGAATTCCTGGCCCGAGCCCAGCAACCAACACTGTCTCCCAAGGGCAGAGAACCCAGGAACAATGGAGTCAGTGAGGGAAGTGAAGCTGGGAGGCCAGTGGTGGTGGTGGGGGGGGTGGTGGCACATGGTCCTGTGTGGGGTGATGGAGCAGAGAAGCTGCTCAGCTGAGGGGGTGCAGGGGGCACCTGTAGAGCATGGGGTACACGCAGTCCCGAGAGAGTGAAGGCAGGGGCTGCCTGACAACTTTCTCATCCCAGCAGCTTCCCTGGGCACTTCCCTGGCCTCCTCCTTGGATTCTCTGCACAGACTTGTATATATCATTGCTTAGCGATGGGGTTTGTCATGGTAAAATCTTTGTGGATTGGGCTTCCTTGGTTGTCCAATGGTTAATAATCCACCTACCATTGCAGGGGACATGGGTTCAATTCCTGGTCCGGGAAGATCCCACATGCCACAGAGCAGCTAAGCCCGTTCGCAGCAACTACTGAAGCCTGAGCAGAGTAGAAATGGTGCTCCTCAGCAAGAGAAGCCGCCAAAACGAGAAGCCCAAATCAGAGAGTAGCCCCCACTCACTGCACGCAGAGAAAGCTCACACACATCAGTGAAGACCCAGCCCAGCCAGGAAAAAACAAATCTCTCTGAGTTGCAAACAACAGAAGCCTACTGCACAGTGGCCTGAGGAAAAGCACCAGGGAGCTTTGGCATGGAGAGATGCCACTTATGGGCAGGACAGGAAGCGTCGCCAGCCAGAAAGGGGGCCGGGATCCCAGGGCGGAAACCCTCAGCCAGGCAGCTGGTCCCCAGAGGCTGCTTTCCTCCCGGGCCGGTGGTCTTGCATCTCCACCTCTCTGAACACAGAAGTCCTGTTTCTCTCAATGGCTGATGTTTTCTGCCCTCCATATACAAAGCCTGTGGTTACCATACATTAATTTCCTGCAATGCACAGAAACTGCGCCCATGGACTGTGGTTCAGGAGAAGCTGTTAGGAGTCCAGCTGGGCCCTGGGTGCCCAGGTGCGGAGGGCATGAGGTGCAGAGGGCATGAGCCACAAGCGTGGCTAGGAGCACTGCCTCTCCCCGCTGAGGGCAGAGTCAGAGAAAAGGAGCAGTGAGGGGCCGGGGGAGGCCCCAGAGGTTGTCTTCTACTTGACTAAGGCAATGCCTAGCGTTTGCTTAAACACTTCTATTCATTTTTATTGCAAATTTAAGAGACACTTTAAGAAGGACTGTGGTCGGACAGCCAGTCAATACTCTGAGTTCAGCACAAACATTGATCATTGACTTACCACAGCCTCACACACCAGGTACCAGTACTGTCCCTATCTTGTCCTGGCTGGGAGCGCAAGACTTCACACGTCCGGGGAGTCCCCCATCGGGTCAGCCTTTCTCTTCACTAGATGCTCTTCCTTGTATTCAGTTACAGTTGGCTGTGTAGTTTCCACACACTTTTTGTAGTTTATTTTCTTGAGGTCTGTTTGAGCAATCTATAATTTGTCTCAAGTGATGGTTCTTCATATATTTAAAAGCTGCCATTTTAGCCTGCAAACAACTCTGCCTGTGAGATTCAACACAGTGTTAAAAGCACTGTGAGCCTGGGGCAAGCCCCAGAGGACTCATCTATAATGTGGAAGTGATTGTGTAACCTTACTTCCCAGGGCTGTCCAGACGTTTAAGTGAAAACACCTGCCACAACGGCCAGCCCCAGAGAGAGAGGGTCAGTACCTGTTGGCTACTCAGCCTTGCTGTCCGTCCACAGATCCATACATCCTAGCATGAACCCTTTAGATCTTGATCCTGAAACCTAACACCTTCTATCCCACCTGGCTTTGAATCATCTGTAAAGTGTCCTACGTCCTTGTCCAAGAAATTGATTTAAATGATGGACTGTAGGAAAGCCAAGGAGGAAGGCTTGAGGTACTCCTACCCCAAGGTTAACATGGATTCACTAATTTGAACGCTTTGGCTATGATTATTAGGTTACTCATCCACCCAGCTGCCCTTGCTCAGCCAAATTTCTCCATCTTTTCTCCAAACATATCATGAGAGCTTGTCAAGTGACTTGGAATTGCAGTACGCTGTATTTGCATACTTTCCAGTTTACAACGCCAAGTTAAACAGATGGATACAAGTCCTTGGAAAATGCAGTAAGCGACTTACCGTCCTGATGAGCACCGTTTTCCTGTGAGTTCTCCAATAGGCCCAGAAAAGCTCTTTGTACAATCTTTCTTAATCCAGGGTTGTTTTTAGGTACAAGTTTTGCAAAATCTATCTTTTGTCCATTTCTGTTGTCTGAGGAGTTTTGATAGTGTCTGTCTAGTTTTCTATTGCTATTGTAATAAATTAGCACAAAGTATAGTGACTCAAAATAAGAGACTATTACCTTAGAGTCTGTAGGTTAGGCTTGGACATTTTAGAGGTTTTTTCATACACTTTGCCAAAATATCCTCCAGAACCAGGCTTTACTCCTGCTAACCTTAGGTCCTTCATACCCAGCCAAACTGAGGACTCACATTTTATAATATTTGGTCAATTTTGAAAAGTTTTTGAAATTGTTGAAATTAAAAATATTCTCATCTTCCCAGTAATTCTAACTCCAGGAAGTTATTCTGCAAATATATTCATATAAGTTTGGAAAGATGTATGTACAGATGGTTATTGCAGGATTTTTTCTTTCCTTTCTTTTTTTTTTTTTTGTGAAAGCAATAGCTAGAAACACCCTGAATATACCCAAGTGAGAGATGCTTAAATAAATTTTGGTAGAAACATGCTTTGGAATACTCAGCACTGTGTGTCTCCCAAGTACATCATTAAGTGACACAATGATGAGGCAGCAGCGTATGTACAGTGAAACCTTATGTGTTGAAAACATACCTACTCTCCTTCCTTTTTTAAAGGAAAAATTGCATTCTATAACCTATATTAAGTTTGTTTTTCTATTCAGGGTGGGAAAATAGGTATATTTGAAAACCACAATGGAAAGAAAGACTGGTTTGCAGGTACCCCTATTTTTATCAAGGAAATAATTTTAATGAGCCCTGACTCTTGTATGTATGTATGCATGTAAATAATGTTCATTGCAGCACTGTTTACAATAGCCAGGACATGGAAGCAACCTAGATGTCCATCGGCAGATGAATGGATAAGAAAGTAGTATTGCATATACACAATGGAATATTACTCAGCTATTAAAAAGAATGCATTTGAATCAGTTCTAATGAGGTGGATGAAACTGGAGCCTATTATACAGAGCGAAGTAAGTCAGAAAGAAAAATACCAATACAATATATTAACGCATATATATGGAATTTAGAAATATGGTAACGATGACCCTATATGTGAGACAGCAAAAGAGACACAGATGTAAAGAATAGACTTTTGGACTCTGTGGGAGAAGGCGAGGGTGGGATGATTTGAGAGAATAGCTTTGAAACATGTATATTATCATATATGGAATAGATCGCCAGTCCAGGTTCAATGCATGAGGCAGGGTGCTCAGGGCTGGTGCACTGGGATGACCCTGAGGGATGGGATGGGGAGGAGGGTAGGAGGGAGGGTCAGGATGGGGAACACATGTACACCCATGGCTGATTCATGTGAATGTATGGCAAAAACCACCACAATATTGTAAGGTAACTAGCCTCCAATTAAAACAAAAATAAATAAATTTAAATAATAAAATAAAAAATCCCAAATTAAAAAAAAAATCATTCTTTAAAAAACTTTCACTTTATTTATTTATTTATGGCTACACTGGATCGTTATTGTGGCATGCCAGCTTTCTTTAGTTGTGAGAAGCAGTGGCTACCCTCTAGTTGTGTGCTGGCTTCTCATTCTGGTGACTTATCTTCTTGCAGAGCGTGGGATCTAGGAGCCAGGGCTTCAGTAGTTGTGGCATATGGGTTTAGTTGCCCCACTGCATGTGGGATCTTCCTGGACCAGGGATCAAACCCGTGTCCCCTGCACTGGTAGGCGGATTTTAACCACTGCACCTCCAGAGAAGTCCTCAATCCTATCATTTAGTGATTCTTGTGTCCCAGTGGTTGTAACTGTGGTATTAATCTTTCTCTTATTTTCAGTGTCAAAAGTACTCAATGAGGAAACTTAGCTGAATCTTTCAGTTTTTTATAATGTATTTTCTAACTTGAAAGTGCTCAAAGAATAATAGGAAAATAGCTAGATTTTATGTGTATTTCATGCCTTGACTAAAAGTACCATTTTGTTTTGTTTTTTTACTGATGTTATTAGACTGATAATTGCTTTGAATAAGATTAAATTTAATAAGATTTGTTTTCTTCATTTGGTATTACATTTGTAATGCAGCATTTTTAAAAATTCCAATAAATTGAACGGAATGTTCAAACAAGATCTAAGGTAAGTATAAGAATTCTGTTTATTTTCAAAGGTAGTGAGAATGGTATGATTTTGTCCTAGCACTTTGAACTACACAAGGCCCAGAATGTACTTTATAGTTAAAGATTTGCCATACGTTATCATGAGGGGATGCTAAGGAATTCAGTTTAAGGTGATGAAATCACTATCTGGTTCTCATTTTCTGTCCCAGAACAAATTCATAAATCCCCTCATAAGGATGCTCCTGTTTAATAAATGCATGCAACTAGTATTTAGCATGGAAATAATACAGGTTGAACTGTGTAAATTTACTTTCTAAGGCATGGTAAGAAATTAGAATATATGTTAAAAGCTGGAAAGTATATTATTTTCAGGTCAAATAAGTTGAATATGGGAAAGATCTATTCTCTAGTTTTGTGCTCTTACAGCTTACTGAAGGATGTAAATATATTTATCTATACGCCTATATATTTAACAAATAGCAAAATGTGTGTAACCTATGTGTATGCTATGTTTGCTGCTAAGGTTTCAAATGATAGGCTACTTACTTCCCTCAACAGTCAAAACTACTTGAGTGTGAATTTGTCATCGACTTATTCTTTTTTTGAGTAAATAATGTATTAATTTATTAAATCTGAGTTTAGCTAAAAAGTATATATATATATATACATATATATATATATATATATATATATACACATATACATATATTTTTCTTTGGAGTTTCCAGCTGACCTAGTGGTTAGGTTCCTAGGCTTTCACTGCCATGGCTCGGCTTCAAACCGTGGTTAGGTAACTGAGATCCCACAAACCACAAGGTGCAACCAAAGAAAGAAAAAAAAAATGTCCATGTCTCCTTTATGTGGAGCTCAGAGTTTGCATTTAAAATATAAGCTACTACATATACACACTACTATATATAAAGTAGATAAACAACAAGGACTTACTGTAGAGCACAGGGAACTCTACCCGGTATTTTGTAATAATCTATATGGTATGTATACGTATGTATAATGTACAACTGAATCACTTTGCTGTATACCTGAAACTAACAAAAGATCATAAATCAGCTACACTTCAATAACATTGTTAAATTAAAAATAAAATATAAGTTACTATTAGCACAAAGAAACAGTGCATTGTGTTACCATGTGCATATTTAGTATTTTAAAATATGATGTTTATAATAAAGTATTTTGAGTCCATCAAGAAGAAAAAGGGCCGAGGTGAATAAAGAAAAAAATTGCTTAAGAAAAGGAAGTCAGCATTTCTGCAAAGGGAGAAATTTGGGGTTCTCTAGTCAGAAGGGAGTAGAGGGCTTCTCTCTGGGGGATCCTGGAGAGTTTAAAAGTAACTGAAGCTTCTTCAGTCAATGAGGAGAGCTGATATTTGTTGAGCATCTCTTGGACACCTAGAGAAAGCGAACGTCTCGTCCGACTCTTTGCAACCCCGTGGACTATACAGTCCACGGAATTATCCAGGCCAGAATACTGGAGTGGGTAGTCTTTCCCTTCTCCTGGATCTTCGCAACCCAGGGATCGAACCCAGGTGTCCTGCATTGCAGGCGGATTTTTCACCAGCTGAGCCACAAGGGACACCCGAGAATACTGGAATGGGTAGCGTATCTCTTCTGCAGCGGATCTTCCCGACCCAGGAATTGAACCGGGATCTCTTGCATTGCAGGCGGATTCTTTACCAGCTGAACTATCAGGGAAGCCGGCTCTTGGGCACCCAGGGCTTGGCAAATGTGACCTCGCTTTTTCCTCACTCCTTGGTGAGAGTGGTCCTGCTTCTCTCCCTGAGCGACTGAGGAAGAAACTGAGGTGAAGCGAGGCTGCCCACTCACCCAGCTCAGCAGTCAGAAAGGAGTCATGAGGGGACGGGTGGGCAGCTCCGACTGTGGCTTGAGTTTTGTTTCACCTCCGCGCTTCGCACCTCTGACACAGGACACTCACTACAGTAGGAAGTGGAGTCAGCGCTGCAGATGAGTGTGGAGGAGCGTCCGCAGAGAGTGAAGTTGGGGGTAGTTCAGGGAGAAATCTCTCTGGACACCCCGGAAGCTCTGGGTGAGCCCAGCGGAGCAGCCACGACAGCCCAGGCGGCAGCCTGGCCGCCCGCCCAGCTCGCCTGGCTGATGGCGCCCTCTGCCATGGGCTTGGGGTGTGCACGTCCTCTTGGTCGAGGGTGAGGGTGAGGGAGAGAGCAGCGGCTGCCAGGCAAAACCCTCAGCTCCTGGGGCACACGTGGCTCATACCAGGCTGAGTGTTGCTTCCTGTGGGTGTTTTGAAGCTGAGGCAATCCCCACAGTGACTGACACCACCTTACTTGACCTCTCCTGTTGGCTTCTTCAAAGCTGAGGTGACCTGGATCTGGTCAAGATTAGCCCAGTCCCCAGGCTCTCCTGATCCCTGACCACACCCCCACCTCTCCTTATTAGGAGCTCAGCTGAGCTGAGCGACACCCAAGTTAACACCCTTATGTGAGAACACAGGCCGGAGTCTGAACCCAGAGGAAGTGCGGCTGTCATTCACTTTCCCCAGTGCGATGGCCTGTGTGGAGCCCGCCTCCCTGTTCAGGGAGCCCAGGGCAAAAGGCTCCAGCAGCTTTAAGGACCCTGAGGTGGGGGTAGGGGAGGAACTCAGTGTAGAGAGCCCTGGCCCTGAGTCCGGGTGGGGACAGGGGTCTTCAAGCTTTCTCCATTCTCTTCTCTTATGGAGGCCTTAGCAGAGGTACCACAAGGGAACCTTGGCCCAGGGCCTCAGAAGACGAGACTAGGAAGGAAGAAAGTGCGAGGAGTGTGAACATCTCTCAGGCCTGGGCCCTGAGAGAGGCTGCAGTGCCCAGCTGTCAGCAGTCTGGGGTGAGGAGGGCAGCTCTCCACGTGAGGCCGGCCAGAAAGGTCACACAGGTTTTCAGACCAGTGTTGGACTCTTCACCTCTCTGTGGAGAGGGTTGACTCTTTTGTTTTCCCATCGCCTCTCTGTTCATTGGCTTGTACCTTCTTTCTCTTCCATTCCATCAGGAGTTAATTCCAGTCCCTGCAAAAAGTTTTGGGGAGTTCTGGTAAAGTGTCAGTACACAATCTTCTACCCTTTCTCAGGCCCTGAAGAGCAGGGCAATCTATTGGGCAACTCACACCAGGAAGAGGGGTCTTCCAGCTTTAGGTAATGTCCCAGGTCCACATTTTCAGATCCTTGTTGTTGGCTCTCAGAGCTGTCCCCATCCTTCCCTACCCTACCAGCCCAGCTCAGCGGCAAACACCCACGTCATCATCACCTGGGCATGGCCTCTCTCTGCAGCTGCTCCTGCTGTAAACCAGTTGGTACTCAGAGCAGAAATCAGGTGCAGGAGGGGTCAGGGTTGAGGCCTGCTGCCGGGAGTGTAGGACCAGTGATGAGCCAGAATTGTGCACCCTTAACTGTTTTGTGTGTGTTAAAATACACATAGCAGAATCTACCATCTTAGCTAATTTTTTAAGTTAATGAATTAATTTATTTTTGGCTATGCTGGGTCTTGGTTGTTGCACACCAGCTTTCTCTAGATGTGGTGAACATTTGTTGCAGTGCATGGGCTACGGGCTTCTCATTGAAGTGGCTTCTTTTGTTGTGGAGAACAGGCTCTAGGCACACAGGCTTCAGTAGTTGCCAGGTGAGGGCTCTAAAGCATGCCAGCTTCAGTAGTTGTGGCATGCAGGCTCAATAGTTGTTGGCGCATGGGCTTAGTTGCTCTGCAGCACATGGACTTTTCCTGGACCGGGGACTGAACCCATATCCCCTGCATTTGCAGCTGGCTTCTTATCCACTGTACCAACAGGGAAATCCCATCTTAGCTATTAAATATTTTTAAGTGTACAGTCCAGTGATATTAAATGCATTCACACTGTTGTGTAATCATCACTACCATCTTCCTCCATAGATCTTATCACTGCAAAACTGTAACTCTGTACCCATCAAACATTAACTCCCCATTTCACCTTCTCCTTGACCCAAGAAAACCACCATTCTACTTTCTGTCCTGTGATTTTGTCTACTCTAAGAATCTTGTATATGTGGAATAACACAATATTTGTCTTTTTGTGACGGTCTTCTTTCACTTAGCAGAATGTCCTCAGTTCAGTTCAGTCACTCAGTCGTGTCCAACTCTTTGCGACCCCATGAACCGCAGCACGCCAGGCCTCCCTGTCCATCACCAACTCCTGGAGTCCACCCAAACCCATGTCCATCAACTCAGTGATGCCATCCAACCATCTCATCCTCTGTCATTCCCTTCTCCTCCTGCCCTCAATCTTTCCCAGCATCAGGGTCTTTCCAAATGAGTCAGCTCTTCACATCAGGTGGCCAAAGGATTGGAGTTTCAGCTTCCACATCAGTCCTTCCAATGAACACCCAGGACTGATCTCCTTTAGGATGGACTGGTTGGATCTCCTTGCAGTCCAAGGGACTCTCAAGAGTCTTCTCCAACACCACAGTTCAAAAGCATCAATTCTTCTGTGCTCAGCTTTCTTTATGGTCCAACTCTTACATCCATACATGACTACTGGAAAAACCATAGCTTTGACTAGATGGACCTTTGTTGGCAAAGTAATGTCTCTGCTTTTTAATATGCTGTCTAGGTTGGTCATAGCTTTTCTTTCAAGGAGCAAGCATCTTTTAATTTCATGGGTGCAGTCACCATCTGCAATGATTTTGGAATCCAGAAAAATAAAGTCTCTCACTGTTTCCATTGTTTCCCCATCTATTTGCCATGAAGTGATGGGGACCAGATGCCATGATCTTATTTTTCTGAATGCTGAGTTTTAAGACAGCCTTTTCACTCTCCTCTTTCACTTTCATCAAGAGGCTCTTAGTTCTTCTTCACTTTCTGCCATCAGGGTGGTGTCATCGGCATATCTGAGGTTATTGTTATTTCTCCTGGCAATCTTGATTCCAGCTTGTGCTTCACTGAGCCCAGCATTTTGCATGATGTACCCTGCATATAAGTTAAATAAGCAGGGTGACCATATACAGTATTGACGTACTCCTTTCCCAATTTGGAACCAGTCTGTTGTTCCATGTCTGGTTCTATTTCTTCTTGACCTACATACAGATTTCTCAGGAGGCAGGTCAAGTGGTCT
Source organism: Cervus elaphus (assembly GCF_910594005.1). NCBI lineage: Eukaryota > Metazoa > Chordata > Mammalia > Artiodactyla > Cervidae > Cervus > Cervus elaphus. The sequence goes on from NC_057840.1 coordinate 33,103,562, forward strand.
GGTGTTCCCATCTCTTTAAAAATTTCCCACAGTTTGTTGTGATCCACACAGTCAAAGGCTTTGGCATAGTCAATGAAGCAAAGTAGATGTTTTTCTGGAATTCTCTTCCTTTTTTTATGATCCAGCAGATGTTGGCAATTTAATCTCTGGTTCCTCTGCCTTTTCTAAATCCAGTTTGAACATTTGGGAATTCATGGTTCATGTACGATTGAAGCCTGGCTTGGAGAATTTTGAGCATTATTTTGCTAGCGTGTGAAATGAGTGCGATTATGTGATAGTTTGAACATTCTTTAGCATTGCCTTTCTTTGGACTTGGAATGAAAACTGATCTTTTCCAGTCCTGTGGCCATGGCTGAGTTTTCCAAATTTGCTGGCATATTGAGTTCAATACTTTGACAACAACTCCAATAATTTGGCCACCTGATGTGAAGAACTGACTCATTTGAAAAGACCCGGATGCTGGGAAAGACTGAAGGCAGGAGGAGAAGGGGATGACCGAGGATGAGATGGTTGAATAGCATCACTGACTCAATGGACCTGAGTTTGAGTAAACTCTGGGAGTTGGTGATGGACAGGGAGGCCTGGCATGCTGCGGTCCATGGGGTTGCAAAGAGCCAGACATGACTGCTCGACTGAACTGAACTGAACTAACTTTGACAACATCATCTTTTAGATTTGAAATAGCTCATCTGGAATTCCATCACCTCCACTGGCTTTGTCTGTAGTGATGCTTCCTAAGGCCTGCTTGACTTCACATTCCTGGATGTCTGGCTCTAGGTAAGTGATCACACCATCGTGGTAATCTGGGTTGTGAAGGTCTTTTTTGTATAGTTCTTCTGTGTATTCTTGCCACTTCTTAATATCTCATGCTTCTGTTAGGTCCATACTGTTTCTGTACTTTATTGTGCCCATCTTTACATGAAATATTTCCTTGGTATCTCTAATTTTCTTGAAGAGATCTCTAGTCTTTCCCATTCTATTGTTTTCCTCTATTTCTTTGCTTATGAAGCAAAGAAATTTTCTTTGCTTATTTTCTACTTATGAAGGCTTTCTTATCTCTCCTTGCTAATTTTTGGAACTCTGCATTCAGATGGATATATCTTTTCTTTTCTTCTTTACCTTTCATTTCTTTTCTCAGCTATTTGTAAGGCTTCCTCAGACAACCATTTTGCCTTTTTGGATTTCTTCTTGGGGATGGTTTTGATCCCTGCTTCCTATACAGTGTCATGAACCTCTGTCCATAGCTCTTCAGGCACTCTATCTATCAGATCAAATCCCTTGAATCTATTTGTCACTTCCACTGTAGGATCGTAAGGGATTTGGCTGAGGTCATACCTGAATGATCTAGTGGTTTTTCCTACTTTCTTCAGTTTCAGCCTGAATTTTGCAGTAAGAAGTTCATGATCCGAACCACAGTCAGCTCCTGGTGGTGTTTTTGCTGACTGTATAGAGCTTCTCCATCTTCAGCTGCAAAGAATATAATCAATCTGATTTTGGTATTGACCATCTGGTGATGCCCATGTGTAAAGTTGTCTCTTGTGTATGTTAATTACTAAGTCCCATTTAACTCTTTTGTGATTGCAGGGACTGTAGTCTGCCAGGCTCCTCTGTCCATGGGATTTTCCAGGCAAGAATACTGGAGTGGGTTGCCATTTCTTTCTTCAGGGGATCTTCCGAACCCAGGGCTTGAACTGGTGTCTCCTGCACCGGCAGATGGGTCCTTTACCACTGAGTCACCTGGGAAACTCCAAGGTAGAAAGGTACAAAATTCTAAAAGAAGAAACATTCCAGAGAATACAGTCACTGCTCATATTAAAGATAGAATAATATAGCTATCTATAAAAATCCTGACTCTACATTTATAGTGTAATTTGGGAATAAATCCATGATTTGCTGCTGGGAACTCAAATACTTAGCAGTTTGCTATGTTACGTTATAGCTTTCTCCAGCAGTCTCCAAAGTGCCTTCCAAATCGCTGACAGGACAGTTTTGCTGGACCTGGATCTGGGGTGGCAGGAATTCCTCGACACGTTTGTTGAACTGACTGTTCCAAGTCTGGCTCTTCTAGGCTTGGGGATACCAGCTCTGACTCTTTCTGGGGTGGTTGCTTCAAGACCAACTGTTCCAGCTCTGGCTGCTCCCAGGTGGGATATCCTAGGTCCGTTCACTCCATATAGGCAGGTTTCCAGAAGAGGTCACCAAGCAGTCCTGTGCCAGGAATAGAAACCCAGGAATTCTGTGGTTGTTGAGCCCTGAGTCACAGAGTCACTGTTTCTCAGTCAGTTGTTTTTCTGGTTCTGGAACCAGGGCCTCACCCATTTGGAGCTAAGTTTCAGGATATTGGAAAGTTCTTGCATCTGCTGGAGACTGATTCCTGCCTCTGAAGTCTGTCATTGAGCACAGACATCTGGGTCTGAGTGAACATGGTTCTGATCTTCTGTTTCTTATCTGGGTCCTTCTCTTCCTTCTTTGCTGCACTCTTCTCTGCAGGTATGGGCAATAGTTTTACTCTGGGGCTTGTGGAAGAATCAGGACTGTCCAGTCTCCTTGTTGAGGGTCCCAGCAGATGATCCTTGCAAGGACACCTGGTTTCCTTCAGGCCCAGAAATTTCAGAAATTGGTGAAGAGTCCCTGGAATTGGATGCTTTGGGACCAAGCAGGCTGGGTCCACACTCATGTTGTGGAGTTGAAGCAGAGAGGAAAAAAAACCTGTGAGCTAGATGGTAGGAAGAGTCCAGGCTTAAGAATCTAGGTAGAAGAGCTTAGAGAAAGGTGAACATCTCCAGGTGTAAAAGAATTAAGAAGATGGAATGAATGGAATCAACTGTCAGATAACTGGAGCAAACCAGCCCAATCTAGAGAAAGGAAAAAAAAAAAAAAGTCTTGATTCTTAAATGAGGTCATACTCTCCAGCAGGCAGGGATCCCTCCCTTGCTTGCCCTCCTGTCTTTGCCCAGAGTACCTGCTGCCCTCCCAATGACTGTGACCAAGTTGAAGTCAGGTGAGAGAGGCTTGCTGAGATGACCCAGTGGAGTCTATGACGCCACCATAAAGTGGTTGGTGGAGCTGTGTGATATTGTTGAAAAAGAAATAGAAGATAAAAATCCTCGTCTTTACCTCTATTCTGAGCAGATGTTGTTCCCAGATGCTGTTGTCTTCAGTTTAATAAAAATATTTTGTTGTTGTTTAGCCACTAAGTGGTGTCTGACTCTTTGTGACCCCAAGGATACAGTCTGTCAGGTTCCTCTGTCCATGAGATTTCCCAGCAAGAATACTGCAGCGGGTTGACATTTCCTTCTCCAGGGGATCTTCCTGACCCAGGGATCGAACCAGTGTCTCATACACATGTCTCTTGCATTGTAGGCAGATTCTTTACTGCCGAACAACTGATAAAAGTACTGCTGTTGTTTAGTCGCTCAGTCGTGTCTGACTCTTTGTGACCCCATGGACTGCAGCCGGGCCTCCCTACCCCTCACCATCTCCGGAAGTTTGCCCAAGTTCATGTCCATTGCATTGATGGTGCCATCCCCGCTCCACACACAAAAACCACTTCCTTTGGTGTCCCCACTCCCACCTGTTGCACCCCCAGGAGTCCCTCCCCTTGAGCTTTGTAGGCAGGAGGGGATTGAAGGGAATGCAATTGCTCAGAGGCTCCAGGCTGATTGGAAACTTAAGGAGGGAATGCAGTTCAGCCCCTGGGCCTGGGGCAGGCATGAGCAGGTGAAGGCTGGTGACCCCAGGTGACACCTGTCCCCAGGCAGCTACTCTTGTGTGGCATTTCCAAGCTAAAAGAAAAAAAGATTGAAAAGGAGTGACACGGGGGTGTCAGTTTCTTTACTGTCCCTGCCCATTTTGGCTTCCTTACAACTTCAGTTAAGGCCCAGACCAGGAATAAGCCTGTTAATTTATTCCAAAGTCCAGGCCAAGGAAAGGCCAGCCAGAGGGAGTCGGTCGTTATGGCAACCACTCCAACAACAGCCATCACCCACCTTAGCCCCATACTCCCCATCCATGTTTCTTCTCACAGCCCCCACAGTCACAGACACAAGCCCCCTCATACTCCACCCTGACTCTCCAGCTCCACACACTCATACACCCTTCATACACTCCATGCTTCTCACTCATATCCTTCCACCCTTGTGCACACCAGCCCTCGAGAAATTGTCCGTGCAGGTCTCCGCACACCCTCTCCCCACTTTGCACACCCCACCCCCACCACACACTTTCTTTCACACACAAGTGCCTGCTTGCCTGCCCTCCACACTCTCCACTCTCTGCCAAGACACACTGGGCTCCCCTCCCACAGGGACCCTGGCTTCCTCACACTGTCTGTACACACTGCTTCACACAAAGTTCCACACAGAAGGCTCCCGTCTACGTCCACTGCCATCCAGAAACTTTCCCCTCACAGCCATTTCCCTTCACTGTCTTCCTCCTCTCTGGTCCCCAGGGGGATCCGCTACTGGGACCTCTGCATATGCATACTGTCCACTCCCCTTCTGTCCCAAGCTCACCTGTCCACAGTCACACACACACACACACACACACACACATCAAACACCCAACTCATTAGCGTTGTAGTTACTCCCCTCACACCCAACACACTCTCCCCAGTGGTCCTTCACTCTCTTCACTTACCTTCCTCATCACACGTAAGTGTCACCACCACACACACTCCTCTCTTCTGCCCTTCTCCTCTCAGGCACAAGCTCCTTTCTATTGTTAGGTAGTTAGAATAGGGAAAAAGAGTCCAAAATGGCGGTGGCTAAAAGACCTGGAAGACAAAGCCCTCAGGTAAAACAAACAACACTCCTGGCTGGCCCAATTTACATAAGACAGGCCCAGGGAGAGAGAAACACATAAAAAGAGGCGCCAAAGCTCCCCCCCCCTCCGCCGCCGCGTGATGGGGCGATCTTCGCGTCTTTGGATCTACGTGCCCTCATGCCTCGAAGATGGATTTTCCTGCTATTATCTAAATAAATAGAGCTGTAACACTGAGCTGTAACACTGATTCATTTAAGAGCTATAACACGGTCTGTCCTCCGAGAGCTGTGACCCGCCGAGGGGCTTTAATGTCCGTCACTCCAAATTTTTGTTGTGACGAGACAAAGAACCGAGGAGCATACACTCGTGTGACACTATCACACACACACACACACACACACACACACACACACAGTCATACTCTGATGAGTCCTCGCCCAAGACAGGGGGACCTGCAGCAGTCTCAGAGCCCACACACAGCTCGGGGTAGTTCTGGGAAGAGGCTGGCTGCCAGGACTCTGCCCCCAGGCTGATCCAGGAATTTTAGGTCTCTACCAGTCAATCCTAAACTAAATCAACCCTGAATATTCATTGGAAGGACTGACACTGAAGCTGAAGCTCCAATATTTTGTCCACTTGATGCAAAGAACTGACTCATTGGAAAAGACCCTGATGTTGGGAAAGACTGAGGGTGGGGCAACAGAGGATGAGATGGCTGGATGGCATCACTGACTCAATGGGCATGAGTTTGAGCAAACTCCAGAAGAAAGCAGAGGACAGGGAAGCTTGGTGTGTTGCAGTCCATGGGGTCACAAAGAGTTGGACATGACTTAGTGACTCAACAACAACCTGGATCCTACCCGAAACAGTGCCTTCTCTTTTTTAATGCTCCAGCCCCATACCTAAAGGAACTCACCAAATACACTCCTACTAGCGTGGAGTCCTGAGATTGCATGAACAGTCATATTCATGTATTAATCAACCTAAAATTAATTTTTGTATATTGTGTCAAATAGAAATTCCTTTCTATTTACATCATTAACCAGTTACCCCTTTCCTATGTACTGATCAGTACACCCTTCACTGGTATTTCTTGCCACACCTACTAGATGTCAAGTGTCTAGACATCCCTGGGTCTATTTCTTTGCTCTTTTCTAAAACTGGTCTCCTGTCTGCATTATGACTCACCAACTACCTTTGGTGTTGGAAATACAGCTCAAGCCGATGCAGACTGGGTTGGAAGTGAAGTCCTTTCATAAAAAATTACCATACCCGACAGCTTAAAACAATCAAAATTTATTCTTTGGCAGCTGTGGAAAATAGAAGTCTGAAATAATTTGTGTCCTTGATATACAGGAGTTTTAATAAAAACTTGTGATTCTCATCAGAAAAGAAAATGTACAGCATCTTCATAATTGAATTAACTGATTTTATTCTGGAAGGAGAAAACTTCCAGTTTGTCTAGATATAGTGAAAACTGCAATATTAATTTATTGTTGAAATGTGACACCCCTACAGTTGAGTGCACAAATCTCAATAAATGGTCAGTCAGTCAGTTCAGTCACTCAGTCATGTCCAACTCTGTGACCCCATGGACCGCAGCACTCCAGGCCTCCCTGTCCATCACCAATTCCCATAGTTTACTCAAACTCATGTCCATTGAGTTAGTGATGCCATCCAACCATCTCATCCTCTGTCGTCCCCTTCTCCTCCTGCACTTAATCTTTCCCAGCATCAGGGTCTTTTCCAATGAGTCAGCTCTTTGCATCAGGTGGCAAAAGTATTGGAGTTTCAGCCTCAGTATCAGTCCTTCCAGTGAACATCCAGGACTGATATCCTTTAGGGTGGACTGGTTGGATCTCCTTGCAGTCCAAGGGACTCTCAAGAGTCTTCTCCAACATCACAGTTCAAAAGCATCAATTCTGCAGTCCTCAGCTTTCTTCACAGTCCAACTCTCACATCCATACACGACCACTGGAAAAACCATAGCCTTGACTAGATGGACCTTTGTTGGCAAAGTAATGTCTCTGCTTTTTAATATGCTGTCTAGGTTGGTCATAACTTTTCTTCCAAGGAGTAAGTGTCTTTTTATTTTATGGCTGCAGTCATCATCTGCAGTGATTTTGGAGCCCCCCAAAATAAAGTCTGCTACTGTTTCCACTGTTTCTCCATCTATTTGCCATGAAATGATGGGATCACTTGCTGTGATCTTAGTTTTCTGAATGTTGAGCTTTAAGCCAACATTTTCACCCTCCTCTTTCACTTTCATCAAGAGGCTCTTCAGTTCTTCTTCACTTTCTTCCATAAGGGTGGTGTCATCTGCATATCTGAGGTTATTGATATTTCTCCCAGCAATCTTGGGTGAGCCATGGCTGCTTGGCACTGGAGCAGCTGTGAATAGGTACTCCACATCAAAGGTCAGGAGCATTGGCTGTGCTTTGCTGGACCGGTCCAAGGTCAGAGAAACCCCAGTAAGACGGTAGGCACTGGAGCAGCTGTGAGAAGATAGCCCTGTCCATCACCAACTCCCGGACCATCTCATCCTCTGTCCTTATTAAGGAATGTAGAGAAAAAGTTTGTCCTTTCCTCCTCCTTGAGAATTCCAGACCCCTTTCTCCTCCTCGGGGTCCCTGGAATTCTTTTAAACCTGCCTAGGAATTGACTCAGCTTGCAGACGGACATCTCATCCCCATGTCTTCATGTAACATACCATGTAACATACCAGGTAACATGTATGTTACATACCAGGTCTGTTCCATTTTCTTATAAGGATACCAATCAGATTGGATTAGGGGTAGACCCTAATGGCCTCATTTTAACCTTATTATTTCTATAAAGGCCTTGTCATTAAATATGGTCATATTCTGAGGTCCTGGGGGTTTAGGGTTTTAACACATGAATTCAGGGGAATACAATTCTGGCCATAAAAGCATGAAGTAACTGTGCATAAAAGTGAGAACACATGAACACATGAAGTATATCTCATTAAACCACATATATTTATTCCTAACTCATATTCCTCTTAATGGAATTCAAAAGTGCCAACAAACACTCCAATTCCACCTAAAATGGAAGGAACTGATAGAAAAGCATCAGATAAAGCTGATACCCTTAACTGATTAGGAGCAAATATCTTATTTAGCAAATTGTTCAAAATGACTAAGTTAATACATGGGAAGGGCCCATCAACAGCCATGGAAAGTCAGAAGTTCTCTAGCTTCTTGGTAAACACAACTCCGAGTAGAGGAGAATATACTAGACTGGCAGCCAGACTGTCAGTAAGAATCAGTTTCTTCATCCAAGGGCTCATCTAACATTTCCACCTTCTCATGGTCAATGGAAGAAACATCAGATGATGGAACGAAGAGCTGTTAGAACATTAGGTAAACTGTTGAACTGAATCACGGTATTGTCAGAAAAGAAACATTTTTTTTTTCATCAAAGAACTGGGGAAACCCTGGGTGTGATCTCAACAAGACAACACTCCACCCCAGACTTTTAAAGTTTAGACCCCGCCTCTCTCCCCCTGCCACAGGAGTAGATACTTGGTTTCCCTCTGCTCACTGCACTATCTTACTGCCTACACAGCCTCTTCTATCCCAAAAACAGAGTAATTTCAGACCTACCAGGAAGTGTGGGGGCCCAAGACTAAGAAAGAGCATCCTCCTAGGTACCAGTAGAGAGGGGTTTGTGTTAGACCCGTGGCTCACTTCTCTGAAGTCATGCCTGGAAGAAACCTGCCCAGGAACCAGAGGCCAGCCTGATTCTCACCTTCCATGGTCCCTGATTTCTTCATACATTTCTTGACGATGATGATAATTAGGCAGATGAAGATGATGAAGATGAAGATCAATGGGAGGATGCATTTATTTAACGGGATAGATGCAGGCTGGTGGTTGTTCGGGCCCTTTGTGAGTGGTTCTAAAACAAACAAAAAGGCACAAGCCTTGTCACATCTAAGAGTCCACCTTCCTCAGCATCTACTGTCCCCAGACAGCACCTGTCCACCTACATAGATGCTGGCTCGTTACGTGAAGCCATTGGGGCAGAAAGATGAATGGAGTTGGGCTCTGTCCTCATAACAGAGCTTCTATATCTACTGAGGGAGAGAGCAAATGATTATTTGACAATCTTGAAGGTGGACACGTTTACTGTGGGGAGTCCTTTTTAGGGAGGACACAGCTGGGCAGGTGCTTAATTCAGTCTGGGGAGGGGTGAGGTCTTCTCTAAGTGACATTTGAGCTGGTTAAAGGATGAGGACAACAGGAAGGAGAGAAGGTCTGGAAACACAGTACGTATATAAATCTGGGGACCATTTAGCAGGGTTACGGAACTGGGTCATTGGTTAATGAGGAAAGGGGCTCCTGTGCTAAGGGAGGTGGGCTGGGAAAGGAGGATGTTGGGAAATCTTATGCAATGCCCATCACTGACTCTCCAGACAAGAAGTCCACCAAAAGATCAGTCACTCCATCCAGCTACCACATTTTTAATTGCACAAACATATGTGCTCATATCCACACATGAAGGCACTGGACTGTTGAAGAGAGCTACCACCTCCCCCACCTCCCCCACACCCCACTCAGTTACCTGTGGGCTCTGGGAGCAGCATGTTCTCCCAGTGTTCCAGGAATTCCCTAAGCCAATAACTGCAGTCTCCCATTGAGATCTTCTGAGATACTCTGACAGTTCCTGGTTGTGCCCCCACTCCTCCTTGAGGGCTGTGGCTCTAGGATCAATGACTGTCCAGGTTATGCTCATGGTGTCAAGGAGGAGGGCTGTCCGTCCATTGAGGCTTAAAAGCAAGGATGCACCAGAGCATTGCTCAGCTTCACACTGACAACACAGCCTGACCTGCAGGGAGGGAGGACCTGCACCCCTCACACAGTGAATCCTTCTGGACTGTCCACAGTCCATCCTCCCCAGCCAGTCAAGTGTGTCTGCACATCTAGAGGTCCGTGATCTTCCGACCATGACCTCCCTTCTTACCCATTAGGTCCACCGGGTCTCTAAGGCTGGATCGTGTTCAGTCTTTTCACAGGAAGGACCTCCCTGCATGCACTCCGCCCCTACCCCTCTCTTGCTGTCTCCAGCTCCCCACCCCCTCCCATACTTACCCCTCATCTCCTTTTTGTCCAGTTTGATGACAGGCAGGACCATCCTGAGCTCTCTTCCTGCTTTTCCCAGCGTCTGGCTCAATTCAGTCCACGCTTTGGTGTCGTTTACCTCCTCCCCCAGGAAACCCAAAGGTCTGACCTTGTTGCTGTCTCTGTCAAACTGGAGGAAAGGCTTTGTGTCCACGGAGCCCTGGACTTGACACCAGGGCTGTCCCTGTCTGGACTGAGATTTGACAGTGAGGTCGAGGCACAGAGAGTGGGCATCTGTGAGAGAAAACCACAGGTGTGTCTAGGAGATTCCCATCCAGGGCCTGGTTGCAGAGGGAGGGGTCTCTATCCCAGACCCCCTCCTCTGCTGCATCCTCAGTCCTGCCTCATCTTCAACTGTCTGAGCTTTAATCTCTTGGATGCCACTGTGGATCCTTTGGGTCTAATACTGTTAGCAGGAAGATTTATGTGACATATTTTTACCGTCATGTACCAACTTCTGAGGCAGCAAAAATAGACAATGTCTGCCTTCTAGTGACTTAAAAATCCATCTGAACAAACAGGACTTTCAACACGAGTGGGGAAAAAAAGACCACAGAACACAGGCTACATTCAGGAGGGGCCCCTAATCATCAGGAAAGTTTTTACTGCAGAAGGAGGTGGGGTTGGCAGGAGAGGGCAAGCTGCTCCAGGAGCACAGGCCCAGGCACCCTGTCTTGGGCTGGAGTCCCTGCACACTGGGTGTGACCTTCTGGGTAGCCAGTCCAGCTACACCACACCTGACCATCCTAAGAGCTGGAAGACAGGTGCCCACCAGGGTGGAGCCCCTTCCTTTCCCCTCCTCCCCTGCTCCACTCCCCCTGCCAGAGCCCCAGATCCCAGGACACTCACTGCCCAGAGTCTTCCTGGGTTCTATCAGCTGCAGTATCAGCAAAAGACGGCCTGCAGTGTGAGCTAGAGACATTCCTCCCAGCAGTTTTAGAAGACTAAGGGGCAAATCGTAGCCTGGAGTGTGTCTGCACCTCCACCTCTGCCCACCACCCAAAGTCTTCAGTCCGAGACTGAGAAAGCCCTGTTGAAAAACAATGCAAAGAACAACTATACCGAGGAAGTATCTTGCAAGTATTCAAATGTAATTCCTCATTAAAAACAGCAACAACAACCACACAAAAACAGCGGTGACATTAAAAAGCAAAATTCACTTTAAATACCCCACCCTCCAAGACCCCTTAACTTTTGTGAACAAAATGCTCAGGGTCATGTTGGCTTCTCCCCTCCTTCCGACAAAGGCTCCCCCCACCCCACCTCTGTCTCCCAGCTGCCTCTATTGTTTCTTTTCCCATCTTCTGCTCAGTCATCCTGCATTTTTCTCCCTACCTCCTTCTCCATCCTAACCTGGAGGACTTTGTCTTCAATGTTCAAGATTCACTCTCACTCAATGCACCCGAGTGTTAATCTGACTGGCCGCAGGCGACCGCACGTGGTCTACAATGGAAGGCGTGTGTACAAGAGTCGTGTTGGAGCCAAGACTCCAGAGAGGCCTGACAGTAACTAAAGTAGCTTCTGAAGGAGTCTTTTGGCCCTAGAAAACAACAGTCTCAAAGGCCCTTGCTGAATCATCTAACTTTGGAGAAAACAAAACAGAACTTTAGTTCCCCCTGATGCTCCAGGCTGGTTGCATCTATCTGGGACTTATCACCCCCTGCCCAGAAATCTTCCACCCCCTACACCTGCCCAGAAGACTTATCACCCCCTGCCCAACTACAAATGCAATCTCAACTAAAGAATACTCAAAATATCCCGCCTGATTAACGTTTCCCTTATCGCTTCCACAAACCTCCCTATAAACATGGAGCCTCCCTGATCCCTCTTGGCACTCAGTCTGGTCTTTGGCCGACTGTCGCCCCTCCTTGCCTGAATAAAGGTAACCTACTTCTGTTGAGGTTGTCTTTCCTTTTCTGCTTTGGCCCGAACTATATCTTACAGCTTCTTGGCACGCTGCGAACTTGACAGCTAGGCTACAGGTTACTTTAAGAGCGTTCTTTTTATTCTCTGCTTCCACAATAAATGTAGCCGAATCATCAAATCTGTTTAATCCCAATAGATGGAAAAAAGGTGAAATGTCCCGAGTTCCCTCCTTGAAGGAAAAGAAAGCTGAAGAATTTATGTTTTTTGCAATAGCAAGATACTGACTTAAGTATTAGTATTAGGAAATAAAATGACTAAAAGAGACACTCACATAATATTTTCTTCTGTTGAAAATACTCTGAAGTTGTTTCTCTGAACACAGAAAGAATCCCTGAGTCCTGTAATAGAAGATGATATTTTTCTCACATTATCATAATTTGCAACAACGAGATCGCCATACGGAGGAGAGTCTGATTCTTCACAAACTAGAAGAAGACAGAAAGTGTCCTATGTGTGGAGGTCTCTTGTTCAAGTAGCTGAACATTTCATTGCAGGGATTCCATCACTTAGCACCAAGAGAAAGAGGCAGAATAGATTGGTGGAAAAAAAGGAGACTGAGGAGTCTGTTCACCAGACGTAACAGGACATATGAGACAACACAGCTACTGCGTCATCATAACAGGAAGGCAGGCTCAGAACTCCTGGCTCTGACTTCTTGGCTATAAAGTTAAACAGAAGGGGAACAAAGGCGGCCAAAAAGGCTGAGTCAAAGCCAGCAGAGCCCCTGTAAGGGGCATTCTGGAAACACTGTCTCCTGCAGAAAAGAAAGAGGCCTTGGTCCAGGAGACTGAGGAAATCCTGTCACATTCCTGCGGCTGCCCCTCCCCAGTGCCCCCTCCAGCCCTGTCCTCACTGAGGGGCTCCTCTGTCCTTCACTCCCACCCCCATCCCAGGCCCAGCAGCTTCTTGTCACCTCCTCCTTCTGTTAGGGGAAGCACATTGATTGAAACTGCCCACCCTGGCCAGGCACCATAGTAACCATTTGCATGAGTTGTTTTTTGACAGGAGATCCTGATAAGGAATACGGAACTAATAAGCCACCACCAACCAGAAGAGCTCGGGAAAGGTCAAAAGGAGACACTGTGTGTCCGTCCACTTTCCAGAATCCCTCTCGCTAGCATCCATCTTGGCTGAGCAATGCATGCGCCACCAGGAAAGACTCTGAATTAGAATGATTGGCCAAAGGCCACCTGGAAACTAATCCCATCACCATAAAACCCGAGACTGTGAGCCACGTGGCAGAGCAGTTCTCCAGGGTTCCCTTACCCTCCTGCTCTCCACCCAGGTGCCCTTCCCAAAAAAATCTCTTGCTTTGTCAGCACATGTGTCTCCTCGGACAATCCTTCTCTGAGTGTTAGACAAGAGCCCAGTTTCGGGCCCTGGAAGGGGTCCCCCTTTCTACAACACTTCCTTCCTGCATCACAGATTAATCCCAGGCCCTGGCACCTCCTGGGCTGCACTGTAGGGGGGACTGTGGTCAGTGATGCTGCAAGGAGAGTAAGAGTGATGCCCTTGTCCAGACCCCGAACTCCGCAGATTCCTCCTTGCCCCCCTGACCCAGGTACCCCTACTGTGCAGACAGTTTACACCCATCACATGGAGGCCCCAGTGATAGATCCCCAGGCGAGATGGGGGAAGGGAGGAGCCCCGTCCTCAGGGGCTCTGACAGCTGATGGGGGAGCGAGGTTTCCAACACAGCCACTCAGACCTGCTGGGACATAGAGACGGTGACGTGAGGATGGAGTCCTCAGGAGCTGACAGCAGATGTGGTGTTGATAGATTTCCAGAAGGAGGATTGGTGATATTGAGAAGAAGATTCAGGAAAGAGTGTACAGTGAGAAATAAATCCCAGAAATCAAAAAGATGTCTACAGGTTTGGCATCAGGAAAAATCCATTTTCAATTGTCCAAAGGCCTGTAATGTGAGGAAGAGACGTCAGGAGGTGGAAGAGGAAGGAGGATGACAGAGCATCCCCAGGTCATTGTTCTCCCAGGACAACTCACTTTATTTCTTTTTTTACATTCTTTTCTTTTATTAGCACCAAAAACATTGTGTATTGGGGTGTAGCCATCAACAACATTATGATAGTTTCAGGTGAACCGCGAAGGGATTCAGCCATAGATATACATGTACCCCTTCTCCACTAAGCCCCTCTCCCATCCAGGCTGGCACATAACATTAAGTAGAGTTCGATGTGCTATACAGTGGGAGCTTGTTGGTTATCCATTTACATATAGCAGTGTGTACATGACCTTCCCAAAGCCCCTAACAATCCCCTCCCCCGGGGAACCATAAGCGTGTTTTCTAAGTCTGTGAGCGACTTTCTGTTTTGTAAGTTTTTTTGGTAGTATTTCTTTTTAGTTTCCACATATAAGGCATGTCAAGATATTTCTCCTTCTCTTTCTGACTTAGATCACTCAGTAAGACACTCTCTAGGTCCATCCATGTTTCAGCAACAGCTCACTTTAGATGGGTCACTTTGCCAAAACACACACACACACAGACACACGTACATGCAGAGATACACAGACACACACAGAGACTGGGTCCATATCACCTTGCGTGGACTGCCACTTCCTTATACTCATCTCACTTACCTGAGGTCTTCAACGTTTTCTCCCAGGGCACCATAAAATCCTGAAGCCAGTCCCGACAGTCTCCCATGGAGACCCTCTTCAAGAAGTTGGTCACATCTGTGTCATTCTCCCACTTCTCTTTCATCTCTCCCTCCAGAATGAACCTCTGTCCAGTGTCCATTCTCTGAATCAAAGCGGAGGCACATTTGTCCATTGAAGCCAAACTGCCAGGATCCACTGGCAGAGGATGTGTCCATCCTCTTTACACAAGCACATCATCCTGCCCTGCAGGGTCAGAGGGCCTGACCCACCAAGGAAAAGAAACAGCTCAGCCTCTGGACTTGACAAATTCCTTGCCTCACCTTGGTCCACCTCCCCTGGTCCCAGGTACTTTGGCCCTGTTTTCTCCTCCAAGGCCCGTTCCTTCCACTGGACTACTAGGGAAGGACCAAGATCCAATTGAATTTTTTACCCATAAACAATGCATGCAGCTCCTACAGTATCTGGACTTCCTAACTCATCCCTGGACTCGATGGACATGAGTTTGACTTGATGGACATGAGTTTGAGCAACCTCTGGGAGTTGGTGAAGGACAGGGAACCCTGCCATGCTGCAGTTCCAGGGGTTGCAAAGAGTGGGACACAACTGAGCAACTGAACTGTACTGAATTGAACTCACCTCTGGCCATGTGTTTTTCCAGTATAACATCAGGCAATTGCCCCTTGAGAAATTCCCCAATGTCTCTCAGTGTTTCTGTCTGTGTTTCCCAAGTGTTTGTAGTTTTCACCTCCTCTCCCAATGGACTTGTGGATTGGATCTTGGTGCCACCACAGTCATAGGAGAGAAAAACATTCCCATCTACCTGGCCTTGAACCATACACCACGGCTTTCCAGGATCGGGCTGAGGATCAACGGTGAACTTGTAGCAAAGAGAGTGAGCGTCTGTGAAGGAAAACGCAGGTGAGGGCAGGGTGGGACAAAAAGACCCGTTTCCTTCTCCCCCCATTTATATGAGAGCAGAGTAAAGCTGCAGGGCTGGGTTGGCAGAGCAGGAAGGCTCCCCTGCCCCCCAACACCACCTACAGGCTTAGCAAGCAGAGAAACCACATAACATTATCTCTACTCTGCTCCTAAGACCAACACATAACGCAAAACTGCAGAAAGGAGAATTCACAATTAGGGGTTACGGGACTTAGCAACGACAGGGAGATGCTGCTGATCTACAACTTTGATGGGTCTTGGAAGCCTGGAGAAAGCCTGGCCCACATGGCATGAAAGAGAAAATCCAGAACTACCGAGGCAGGTGGTAGAGGAGGGGATTAAAGGCTCAGAGAAGTGAATCTGCCAGGGTGGACATGGTATGAAAGGGCAGGAAGGTGTGCAGTCCACCAGGTTCTATGGAGCCCGAGAGGAACGAATGGAGGAGAAGCATCTCCAACAGCTCAAGGATGACTTTCGGTGAAGGTCAGGGATGGTGGTAGGAGATGGTGTTCCTGTAGGCTTCCAGCAGGAGTAAGGATGGAGAAGGTGGAAAGAGCTGATGCCAGGTGGAGTGCTCTATTTCAGACACAAAGCAGATGCAGTGGTCAGAGTGACTAGAGAGTCCCAGTGTAGCCGGGCCTGACTGCAGAGAGTGCGATGCTGGCTCATAGCACAGGGCGATCCTAGAGGGAAATGGAACAGCAGTGAGTGCTGTTAAAAACTACATGCTGAAAGGAAAAATTAAAAAAAAAAAAAGAAGAAAGAAAAACAGAGACAAACACAAGGGTGGATGTTCAGGAAGCTGAATGTAGACATCCCAACAAAATGTCCAGATCACTTGCACACTATCCAGCACTGAGTCGGGTCTTACATTCAGAATCCATTACTAGAGACAGAGATGCCAGGCACCAGGAAGGAGGGCCCTCTTATCACCACAGCAAGTGCACAAGTCCTTCTGGCCTTTGGAAGCCACATGGTCAGTGACTGGGGTAAGTGTACACTTGGCAGAAAAGCCACCCCCACATTCATAAGGACCTAGAGTGGGACGGACATCGTGTCCAGCAATCTGAAACATCACCATGGCCGTCTGTTAGTACTGTGGTGCCTGAGGTCTGTGGTTAGGAATGCACGTCTGTCCCACGTGCTGCCCACAGGAGTGTCACCCATCCACTGATCCTCAGAGTGCTCATTTCACTTCCGTTGTATTTGCAATATGAATGAAAAATCTTCACAGTTAGTAAATTACCGTGAAGGCTAACATAGAAGCGATTTCCAAGCTCACACTTCTGACACTGACCTTCATCCCCCAATAGTACGTATAAACAATATCATATCCTGGAGAAAATTACTGAGTAACAACCTACAACCTCTCCAGGGCTGCAGGAGTGTCATCTCTATCCTATGTCTATTTAATTCCCAGTGTGGCCCATAGATTTCTATAATTGTACAGATGACATATTTCAGGCTCTGCAGATCATAGTTTTCTGTTACAACTGCTGTCCTAGCACAAAGCAGTCACAGACAATTGGTGAATGATGACCTGCTTCTTGGGCAGATGACCCAGCAGAACTGTGACGTCAGAGGTATCTATGGTTGGAAAGTTGCTATGTGCCATCTATGGCATTTTACTTGGAGGGTCACAACACAGACCCTTTATGTCCTGAAGCAAGGCCAAGTGATTTGCAGTGGGGAATACTACACCATATAAATGTGACTCCTGGTATGGTCCTGGGGGCTGGTAGAGATGAGGCCACTGGTCATGAAATGTCAACGTTGTCCATCATGATCTGGTTCATCAACCCCTAATCATTAGTTCAGCTAGACCAGCCATCAGAGGATTGAAGTGATATTGTGGTTTGGCATAAGAAGGGCCAGATGCAACACATAAGAGAGAGCAGCAGGTGGCCTAGGCCTGACATCAGAATTGTTTAGGACCACTGTTCTCCAGGGTTTGCCCCCGTGGCTCAGCGGTAAGGAATCCGCCTGCAATGTCAGAGCTGGAGTAGATGTGGGATCTATCCCTGGGTGAGAGAAGATCCCATGGAGGAGGGCATGGCAACCCACTCCAGTGTTCTTGCCTGGAGAATCTCTTGGACAGAGGACCCTGGTGGGCTATAGTCCATCGGGTTGCAAAGAGTTGGACATGACTGAAGCCACTTAGCATGCACACACTAGTCTCTGCTCATGCCTGTGGTTTCATGCAGTGTCCCCTATATCTCTATGGACCAAGGAAGCCACTCTAGAGCAGAGGGGTCAGGGGACACTAGCCCATATCTGCTGGACACACAGTCCTTTCACATTCACACCACTCAGAACCTACAAGGTAGGACAGTGCAAGTGTGGTTCCCCAACAGGCAGCTAAGGCACCCCTTTCACTAGTCCCTAGGGGACGAGTCTTCTGTAACTGTTTTGTGGCCCAGGGCAGTCACATTGTTCTTTTGGTTTTTACAGGTTGTCTTTGCCTGCTCTCGTACCAGAAATGTGGAGATGTATAATGGACACAGACACCAAATGGCCTGTCGAGACCAACAGATTTACTGTCTTTTGAAGAAAATATTCTCTAACTCCTGTCTTAAATAATAGCTATTATAGGCCAATGTCTCCATAGTCTCAGGGAAGATGAATGTGGGATCAAAGGGTAGAAGTGGGGGTGCCCTGTGTCACACACTGGGAAATTCTTCTCCCATCTCTCCTGCTTTATGTCCTGGGGGCCAGGCTGGGAGGCTTCTGCTGGGGTGAATTCTCAGGCAAGAGGATAGGGTGCTAGTTGACAGAGGGCAGGTTTAGAATCCTTTCACAGATGGGAGGGTGTTGGAGGCCCTGAAGTTCTTGGGACGGGGAGGGATATGAAAAAATAGTGTTGTAACCAAGCAGGACTCTATAGGAGGCTTCCTAGGCCAGACTCCACCCATCTCCCCGCCCCTCCCTCCTGCACTGACCCCCCCTCCCCCGCCCAGGTGTCGGACTCCATAGACCCTTGTCCATCTCTGCCCCCACCTCCCCTGCGGCCAACGCAACTGGTCAGACTCCTCCCAGCCTTCTGAACCCCGTGGGTTCTGTCCCTTGGAAGCGACAGCCACCTTTCCTGCACCCGCTTCAGTGGCTCCGAATTCTCGACGTGGGGGCCGAGGGGCTGCAGCAGCATTTCGTGACGCCGCCCTGGCTCTCGCGTCTTCCAGCCTCCCCTCCCTTCCTGCTGGGATTCCTTTTTCACCCAGATCTTGTCTCTTCCCTGCCGGGGGACGGCACCAGCCGCGAGTAGGGGCGGGGAGCAGGAGCCCAGCGGGAAAAGAGCGCGCGGAACTTTAAAAGCAGGAGGCGGTCCGGCCGCGGGGTTCCCCGAACTGCCTCGGACACCCCCATCCCTCTCGGGTCTTAAGGCCCCGTGTCCGCTCCCCGCAGGTTAATCCCCGAGCTCATCGCCTCGCGCCGTGCAGAACCTGAGAGACACGAATAGAACCAGAGCCGGAAGACCAAGACGCGCTCCGTGACCAGCCGTCCAGGCCATCCCCACCTGGAAACTGGCTGGATCCCACTTCGCGGGGAGCTATTTATAGGCGGGCTCGCCCCGCCCTCCTCCCCTCGTCACTGACGCCGGGCAGTAGCCGCCCCCTCTGAAGCACTCCTTTCTCCTCCTGTCCCTTAGTGTCTCTTTTCTCCTCGGAGTCCTTCCGGCCCCTGAAACCTTCCTCCCCATTCCCGCTTGCAGTCGTTCTAGTGGTGGTGGGTTACTCGCTCAATCGTGTCCGACTCTTGCGACCCCGAGGTCTGTAGCGCGCCGGGCTCGTCTGATAATGGGGTTTTCCAGGCAAGAGTACTTCAGTGGGTCGCCATGCCCTCCTCCTTGGGATATTTCTCACCCAGGGATAGAAGCCGTATCTCCTACATTGCAGGCAGAGTCTCTACTGACTGAGCAGGAAGCCCTGCTTTTCTTAAAAGACTCAAGATTCCCTCCCACCCCCCAAGAAAACATCACCCCCACCGGAGAACTCTGCGGATCTCTTGAAAGGGCCTGAAGACAGACAGTCCTTAACTGCAGTGTCATCAGCAATATGTTTTCTAGTAATTTCTGCCCCAGAGTAGTCCTAGACCTTTTGTGAGCCAAAGTAACTGCTCATTAGAAAGAGTTTGAAGACTGAGTCCAGAACCCGATTTCCCAGGTTCCCGTGGAGACAGGGAGCCTGTGCTGCCATCGGGCGCCCCCTGGCGGTCTCTTCCAGCTGCTTGCTCTACTCGGGTGCGTTTGTGCAGGCTAAGTCGCTTCAGCCATGTCTGAGTCCTAGTGCCCCATGGTCTGTAGCCCAGCAGGCTCCTCTGTCCACGGGGATTCTCTAGGCAAGAATACAGGAGTGGACTGCAAGCCTCTCCTCCAGGGGATCTGCACTGGTAACCTGTGTGATCCATTTCCTTTCCCCTCATAATTTACTTTTATGCAGTGTCCGAGCAGCACTGAGCATCTCAAGTTCACCTCTCAGGGCTATCCGCTTATAAAGAGTGAGATCATCCATCACTCGTTGGGACGGACAAGCCCTCCTAATTCTTGGGAAGTGGGGCTACCAATGACATTGAGAGGTCAACGTCTCTGACAGAGGGCTCCATCTCTCTTTTATCATGGGGCTCCTAGTCTTTGCTAGCTTTGGGGGTGACTGAGCCCTGACCTTGGCGGGTCGCGCTGACACCTCAGCACGGGCAGTGCTCCATTTCATATCTTGTCACTGAGTGAGGCTGGCTTCCCTATTGATAGATGTGGAAATGGATGCCAGCAGAGTTTTAGGGAAGTAACAAGAGCAATCAGGTGGAGTTTCATGTTCTTGGAAGTATGCGCGTTGTCGACATTCATTAAAATCACCTCCCGGTTGTTTTCACTCCCATCTGGGGTCTACTCTGTGTCCAGGTTCCAGGAGCACGCACGGGAGTGGGTGGCCAGGCCTGTCCAGAGAGGTCCGTCTTCCCCCACCTGGCTGTCCTGACCAGGACTCTAACGCTCTCCTTCTGTCTTTCTCCTGCTCTCTCAGTTACTTGCCTCTTCACCAGCCTCCTCCACTGGGGCTATGTGGTCCCCGTGTTGCCTCTTCCTAGAGATTAAACCCAGGCCCCTGTCCCCCAGGCCTATGCATGAGAGTCTTCCCCTGACACATCCGTCACCTGAACCCACCAAGCTGGTGCCCCACGCAAGCCTGTGTCCTGTCCTCCTCCCAGGCCCCATGTGTCTCTTGTCCCCAGATTGTTACACACGAGGCTCTTGGCCTCCTTCATCAATAGAAATCAATCAAAGGCCAGACAGTAGAAATAAATCAAATTTCTTAATCAAAAGAAATTGAGGCAAGGCTTTATTGGGGAGTGAGAACTCCCCAGCAGAGGGGAGTGAGAACAAATGACAGGTTCCTTGCTTGCTCACTCCCCGAGGTGGTGGGGTGAGCTTGTTCCTTCAATGGGGTGAGGGGAGGGCTGTGCCCCGGGGTCTGTCAGAGGGGTGGCTGGCTGACCCCTTAGGTGGTGTTGTGCGCTGGGTCATGTGAGGCCTCCTGCTTTGGCTCTGGGCTCTTCAAAAGTGGCAGTTGGGCTTTTCATCTCTTTGTATCTTTTCCCCAGAATAGCTTCAACTACTCCAACTAAAAAACAGTCTATGTTTAAAAACCCTTTTATTTTGTGTTGGGTCTAGCTGATTTACAAACAGTGTTGGGATAGTCTCAGGTGAACAGCTAAGGGACTCACCCCTACACACACATGTGTCCATTCTCCCTACACTCCCATCCTGACAGGGCACTCACATAACATTGAGCGGAGTTGTGGGTTCTTTCCTTGGGCTGGGAAGATCCCCTGGAGAAGGAAAGAGCAACCCACTCCAGTATTCTTCGCTGGAAAATTCCGTGGACAGAGAAGCTGGCAGGCTACAGTCCGTGAGGACAGAAAGAGGTGGACACACACAGAAAGATACACACACACAGACACACCATGTCTTAGGCCCTTGACAGCTCTCCATTTTAAATAGAGCAGGGAGTACATGAACTTTCCATACTCCCTAATGATCTCTTTCCCCCATCCTACCCCCAGCAACTAGAAGTTTGTTCTCTAAGTAAGTCTGTGAGTCTCTTTCTGAGAATGCAAAACATCCTTATTGCTGACATGAAGTAAGTTTTATGGGTTTGGATAGAAGATCCAACCAGTCACAACATTTTCTTAAGCCAAAGCCTAATCGAGATCAAAGCTCTAACTCTCTTCATTTCTATGAAGGCTGAGAGGTGAAAAAGCTGCAGAAGAAAAATTTGAAGGCAGCAGGGGGTGGTTTATGAAGTTTAAGGAAAAAAAACATCTCCATAACATAAAGTGCAGAGTGTAGTAACTAGACCTGATGTAGAAGCTGCTGCAAGTTTTCCAAAAGATTTAGCTAAGATAATCTATGGAGGTGGCTCCACTGAATCCGAGACTTCCAGTGTACACTAAATATCCATTTATTGGAGGAAGATGCCCGCCAGGACTTTGATACCTGGAGAGGAGTAGTCAATGCCTGGCTTCAAAGATTCCAAGAACAGGCTGATTCTCTTGATAAGGCCTAATGCAGCATATTACTGGAAGTTGATGGTTACTTACCACTTGGAAAATTCTAAGGCCCTTTAGAATTAGGCTGAATGTTCTGCCTGTGCTTCATAAATGAAACAATGAAGCCTGGATGACAGCATGTCTGTTTACAACATCGGTGGCCAAATATTCCAAGTCCACTGTTGAGATCTACTGCTCAGAAAGAAAGATTCCTTTCAAGTGTTACTGCTGATTGATAAAGCATCCAAGAATCCGATGGAGAAGTACAATGAGATTCATGTTCTTTTCATGGCTGCCAACATGACATCCATTCTGCAGCACATGGATCAAGGAGTAATTATGATGCTCAACTCACAGTATTTAGGAAATACATTATAGGCTATAGCTGCATAGCCAGTTATTCCTCTGTTGGATCTGGGCCACGGCAACTGAAAAATTTCTGCACTGAATTCATTTTTTAATAAAATGATATAGCCTTTAAAAAATCATTTAGTTGTTTAGTTTTTGGTTGCATTGGTCTTAATTGAGGCATGCAGTATCTTTGTCGGGTCTTGCAGGATCCTGATCACAGCTCAGACTCTCTAGTCGTGTTGCCTGGGCTCAAGAGTTGCAACACGTGTGCTTACTTGTTCAGTGACATGTGGGATCTGAGGTCTCTGAACAGGCAGTTCTCTGAACAGGTATCAAGCCATTATTCCTTACATTGCAAGGGGGTTCTTCACTGGGCCACCAGGGACGTCCCTTTATAGTGGATTCATGATTATAGAGTCCCTGAAAACACTGAATCAGGAGAATAGGTTGAAATATCAACACTAATGCGAGTTTGGGAGAAGGTGATTCCTGCCTTCACAGATGACTTTGAGGGGTTCAAGAATTCACTGGAGAAAGTAACCGCAGATGCAGTGGAAATAACTAGTAAGCTAGAGTTAGAAGTAGAGACTGAAGATGTGGCTGAATTGCTACAATTTCATCATGAAGCTGATATGAATGAGAGTTCATTTTCTTTCTTATGCATGAGCAAAGAGAGTGGCTTCTTGAGACAGAACCCGCTCCAGAATGTCTACTGTGGTTAAAAACACTGGTAAAGGGCACTGCATGCTGCAGAGAAATCTGTGAAAGGAAGAGCCAAACGATGTGACAAATTTCACTGTTGTCTTCTTTTCAGAAATTACCCTGCCCACCCCAACCTTCAGCAACCACCACCCTGATCAGTCAGCAGCCACAGTCACTGAGACAAGACCCTCCACCAGCAAAACAATTTGGAGTCGTGAAGACACAGGTGATGCTCAAACTACTTTATTTTAGGAACACAGTGTTGTTAATTAAACTCTGTATATTATTTACTTGGTCATAAATCTTTTGCACACTTAGACTTCGGACAGTGTCAACAAAACTATATACATAGTGGGAAATGAAAAATTTGTGTGATTCACTGTTATGATATTCAATTTATGGCCCTGGTCTGGATCCCAACCTGGAATATCTCTGAGGTTTTGCTGTATCTACATGGCTTTTCATGGCTGCTTCTACATGGCTTCACATTTTCTATCTGGAACTAATGTTGGGTTCGTGGTGTAGTAGGATGGACAACAATCTACTGTTGAGATACAGTGAAATATACATCTCAAGACATGATTCAATTTTATTCCTACAAGCAAAGTAAGAAAACTCCTGTAATTGTATTTCCTGTACCACTTGATCATGATTTATTTAAAAGGCTGTCAGTTATATGAATATGTGAGGGTATCTCAGCTTTTTTTTTTTTTGGTCAGGTTGATTTTTCAGGATATGTTCAAAGTTTTCACAAGTTTATAGTTGTATGAAGACCAACATTACCTTCTAGAACTCACACCAAAAAAGATGAGCTTTTCACTATAGGGGATTGGAATGAAAAGTAGGAAGTCAATAGATTCCTGAATAACAGGCAAGTTTGGCCTTGGAATATAAAAAAAAGGTGGGCAAAGGCTATTTTGAGTTTTGCCAAGAGAACACACTAGTCATAGCAAAAACACTCTTCCAACAAATCAAGAGAAGACTCTACACCTGGACATCACCAGATGGTCAGTACTGAAATCAAACAGATTATATTCCTTGTAGTCAAAGGTGGAGAACCTCTATACAGTCAGCAAAAGCAAGACTGGGAACTGACTGAGGCTCAGATCATGAGCTCCTTATTGTAAAATTCAGACTTAAAATAAAGAAAGTAGGAAAAACCACTAGGCCATTCAGCTATGACCTGAATCAAATCTCTTATATTATACAGTGGAAGTGACAAATAGCTTCAAGGGATTATATCTGGTACACAGAGCGCCTGAAGAACTATGGATGCAGGTTCATAACATTGTACAGAAGGTGCTGACCAGAACCATCCCCAAGAAAATGAAATGCAAAAAGACAAAATGATTGTCTGAAGAGGCCTTAGAAATAGCTGCGAAAAGAAGAGATGTGAAAGGCAAAGGAGAAAAGGAACGATCTATCCATCTGAATGCAGAATTCCCAAGAATAGCAAGGAGAGATAAGAAAGGCTTCCTAGATGATCAATGCAAATAGAGGAAAACAATAGAAAGGGAAAGACTAGAGATCTCTTCAAGAAAATTCAAGATATGAAGGGAACATTTCATGCAAAGATGGGCTCAATAAAGGACAGAAATGGTATGGACCTAAGAGAAGCAGAGGAGATGAAAAGGGGTGGCAAAAATAGACAGAAGAAATGCACAAAAAAGATCTTAGTGACCTGGAAAACCACGATGGTCTGGTCACTCATCTAGAGGCAGATATCTTGGAGTGTGAAGTCAAGTGGGCCTTAGGAAGAATGACTAAGAACATAGCTAGTGGAGGTGATGGAATTCCAGCTGAGCAATTTAAAATCCTAAATGATGATGCTTTTAAAATGCTGGACTCAATATGCCAGCATATTTGGAAATCTCCACAATGGTCACAGGACTGGAAAAGGTTGGTTTTCATTCCAATACCAAAGAATGTTCAAACTCTCATACCAGGACATTTCACATGCGAGCGAGGTCATGCTCAAAATCCTTCAAGCTAGGCCTCAGGAGTACGTGGACTGAGAACTTCCTAATGTACACGCTGGATTTACAAAAGACAGAGGAAGCAGAGATCAAATTGCCAACATCCACTGGGTCACAGAAGTAAGGGAATTCCAGAAAAACATCTACTTCTGCTTCATTGATTACACTAGAGCCTTTGACTGTGTGGATCACAGCAAACTGTGGAAAATTCTTAAAGAGATGGGACTACTCAACCACCTTACCTGTCTCCTGAGAAGCCTGTGTGCAGGACAAGAAGCAATAGTCAGAACTGGACATGGAACAATGGAGTGGTTCAAATTGGGAGAGGAGTAGGTCAAGGCTGTATGTTGTCACTCTATTTAACTTCTATGCAGAGTACATCATGTGAAATGCTGGGCTGGATGACTCCCAAGCTGGAATCAAGATTGCAGGGAGAAATATCAACAACCTCAGAAGTGCAGATGATACCACCCAAATGCCAAAAAGCAAAGAAGATCTAAAGAGCCTCTTAGGGAAGGTGTAGGAGGAGAGTGAAAACACTAGCCTAAAACTGAACATTCTAAAAACTAAGATTTTGGCATCTGGGGCCATCCCTTCATGGCAATAATATGGGAAAAATTGGAAACACAGGCAGATTTTATTTTCTTGGGCTCCAAAATCACTGTGGAAGGTGATTGCAGCTCAAGATGTTTGCTCCTTGGTAGAAAAGCTAAAGAAAAGAAAGAAATTTACAGTGGCCTCTACATGTCTGAGTGAGAGTAAGAATCACACATCTTTCACTTTAAATCCAAGGGTAGAAATAGTTAAGCTTTTGAAAAAGACATGTCAAAAGCCAAGACAGGCCAGAAGCTAGGCCTTTCCCACCAAACAGTTGGTCAAGTTGTGAAAGCAAAGGAAAAGTACCCAAAGGAAATCAAAAGTGGTCCTCCAGTGAACACATGCGTGATAAGAAAGCAAACCTGACCATCAAAGTCAAATGGTAAAATTGGTTTGAGAAGAAAAAAGAAAGATGCTGAGTAGAATGTGCAACTCAAAGACATCACTTTGCCAATAAAGGTCCATCCTGTCAAAGCTATGGATTTTCCAGTAGTCATGCACATATGTGAGAGTCAGACCATAAAGAAGGTTGAGCCCTGAATAAATGATGATTTTGAAATATGGTGCTAGATAAGACTTTTGAGAGTCCCTTGGACTGCAAGGAGATCAAACCAGTCCATCCTAAAGGAAATCAACCCTGAATATTCATTGGAAGACTGATGCTGAAGATGAAACTCCAATACTTTGCCTCCCTGATGTGAAGAGCCAAGTCATTGGAAAAGACCCTGATACTGGGAAAGACTGAGGGCAGGAGGAGAATAGGGCAACATAGGATGAGATGGTTGGATGGCATCAGCGACTCAATGGATGTGAGTTTGAGCAAACTCCGGAGATAGTGAGAGACAAGGAAGCCTGATGTGCTGCATTTCATGGGGTCACAGAGTTCGACATGATCTAGCGACCGAACAACAATTCACCATATGTGAACAGCTCAATCAGTGGCCAAAAAGGTACAATTTATCTTCTTTATTTGTAGTAATTCATTATCTATTCTGAATATGATCCTCTGTCAATGGGGAAATAAACCTACTTTTCAAAACATAGTTTGTGCTGTGAAGTCTGGCTTCTCCTTGGAGAGGGGGAGGCATAGATGAACACAGCAGAGTCACTACTGAGCATGCAGATCTTGATGAAAAAAAAACAAAAAAGATTTCATTGCACAAGTTCCAGAATATGACTTTGGATCCAGGTATCATGATTGGGATCGACAGCTAGACTGCATGTTACTTTAAGAGCGTTCTTTTTATTCTCTCCTTCTACAATAAATGTAGCTGAATCATCAGTTGTATTTAATCCCGTAAGGTGGAAAAAGGGTGAAATGTCCCAAGTTCCCTCCTTGATTAGAAAAAGAAACTTGAAGTATTTATGTCTTTTGCAATAGTGAGATACTGACTTAAATATTCATATTAGGAAATAAAATCACTAAAAGAGACATTCAGACATAATATTTTGTTATGTGCAAAACAGTGAAGTTGTTTCTCTGAACACAGAAAGAATCCCCGAGTCCTGTAATAGCAGATGGTATTTTTCTCGCATTATCACCATTTGCAACAATGAGAATGCCATACAGAGAAGAGTCTGATGTTTCACAAACTAGAAGAAAACAGAAAGTGTCCTATTTATGGAGATTTCTTGTTCAAGTAGCTGAACATTTCATTGCAGGGATTCCATCACTTAGCACCAAGAGAAAGCGGTAAAAGAAGTTGGGGGAATAAAAAGAGACTGAGGAGTCTGTTCCCCAGATGTGACAAGAGACACGAGACAGTGCAGCCACTTCTCATCACAACGGGAAGGCAGGCTCCGAACTCCTGGGTC
The DNA here is from genome assembly GCF_910594005.1 of Cervus elaphus. Classification (NCBI taxonomy): domain Eukaryota; kingdom Metazoa; phylum Chordata; class Mammalia; order Artiodactyla; family Cervidae; genus Cervus; species Cervus elaphus. Next base: position 33,130,934 of record NC_057840.1, read on the forward strand.
TGACCTCCTGGCTCTAAAGTGAACAGCAGGAGAACAAAGGCGGCCAAGCAAAGACTGAGTCCTGAGGCCGAAGAGCACCTGTCGGGCTTCCTGGGAGCACCATCTCCTGCAGAAAAGAAAGAGGCCTTGGTCCAGGAGACTGAGGAAATCCTGTCACTTTCCTGGGGCTGCCCCTCCCCAGCCCCCCTCCAGCCCCGCCCTCACTGAGGGGCTCCTATGTCCTCCACCCCCACCCCCACCCCAGGCCCAGCAGCTTCTTGTCCCCTCCTCCTTCCTTCCTGCATCACAGAGTCACCCCAGGCCCTGACACCCTCTGCTCAGGCTCAGGACTGGAGCCAGTGAGGAATCAATCTGCTCCTTTACTCAGGTCCAGATCCTCCCCGAGGGGGGCCTAAAGGACCAGGGAGCAGGTCCCTGGAGGAGGGGCCTTGCCTCCTGACAGCCCTGGGGGGCTGCAGGCAAACCTCCTCCCTTCGCTCCCCTCCAGCCTCTGAGCCAGCAGCACACACAGCTCTCAGGACCAGGGTCCCTGCCCCCCATCTCTTCCTGGTCCCGCCCAGCTGGGCGCCTCCACCCCAGCTCAGGCCCACCATCCCCAGAACCTCTGCTCAAGGCAGGGCCGCTCAGTGATGGAGGCTCTGGGTCCCAGGAGGCTGGTGACGGGCAGGCCACAGGCTGAGTCAGAACTGCTGCTGCCCCAGGAGCACAGGCCTGGCCTCGCCCCTTCCCACAGTCTCTCCTATGGGGCTCCTGCCTTGCCTGCTTGGCCCAAGCCACTTCCTGTGAGAACAGGCCTTTGGAGTTGGGTCTGCAAAGGCCTTCCCACCCCTTCCTCCTGGGATGAGAGCCCGGCCCCTCTCATCTTGGCCCCTGGTGGGTCCCCTCCCCGCTGACATGTCATGAGGAGCCCCCATGCTGCTCTCAGCCCCGGGAGTCCTGCCCTCGCCCTGAGCGCCTGCTGTTCTCACACCACCCACCCTGGGCCCTGCCAGCCAGCGGTCTGTGCTCAGTCAGGGGACGTGGCTAAACCCTTTCAGCATCAGTAGGCCCTCAGCCTAGGGAGGGCCCCTCCCTTTTCACAATGTCACCTGATAGTGATGACCTCTCAGACCTCAGGGCTGAGCTTGTCCGAGTTCTGCTCTCAGGTGATATGGGGTCTTATCCCCCTGCTCATTTCCATGATGAGGAGGTTCAGTGAGGGGCAGGGGTCGGCTGGGATTCACCTTCCCCCTCCTCACACCAGGCCCTGTGTCCCTTCCTTCCCTCTGGATTCTGCCCTCAGTACCTGTTCCTGGAAAGGACTCAGCCCAGGAAGACAGTTATGATGAAACTGGTGAGGAGCACGGGGAGGATCCAGGCTTTGGACTTGATGGCTGTGGCCCTGGGCTGGACTGCAGAGGGGCCCGTCGTCGGTGATGCTGCAAGGAGAGTAAGAGGAACCCATTGTGCAGACCCCAAACTCGGCAGATGCCTCCTTGCCCCCCTGACTCAGGTACCCCTACTGTGCAGACAGTTTACACCCATCACATGGAAGCCTCTCTGATAGATCCTCAGGCGAGATGGGGGGAAGGGAGGAGCCCAGTCCTCAGGGGCTAATGGGGGAGCTAGGTTTCCAACACAGCCACTCAGTCCTGCTGTGACATCAGAGACGGTGACATGAGGATGGAGTCCTCAGGAGCTGACAGCAGAGGTGGTATTGACAGATTTCCAGAAGCAGGATTGGTGACATTTAAAAGAAGATTCTGGAAAGAGGGTACAGTGAGAAATAAATCCCAGAAATCAAAAAGATGTCTACAGGTTTGGGATCAGCAAAAATCCATGTTCAGTCGCAGAAAGGCCTGTGCTGTGAGGAAAGACGTCAGGAGGGGGAAGAAGAAGGAGGATGACAGAGCATCCCCGGGTCATTGTTATCCCAGGACAACTCACCTCTGACAGATCAGTATCTCAAACACACACACACAACACAGGGTCCATGTCACCACGAGGGGACTGTCACTTTCTCCTCCCTTCTCACTTACCCGAGGTCTTCAACATTTTCTCCCAACGCCCCATGAAAGCCTGAAGCCAGGCCCCACAGTCTCCCATGGAGATCTTCTTCAGGAAGTTGGTCACAGCGCTGTCATTCCCCCACTTCTCTTTCATCCATCTGCCTCCAGGGTGATCCACTCTCCAGTGTCCATTCTCCGAATCAAAGTGAGGCTCATTTGTCCATTCAAGCCAAACTGCCAGGATCCACTGATGTGTCTGTCATCCTCACAGCGACATGTCATCCTGGCCTGCAGGGTGAGAGGGTCTGCTCCCACCATGGGAAAGAAAGAGCTCAGCCTCTGGGCTTGACAGATTCTTTGCCCCACCTGGGTCCACCTCCCCTGGGTCCACGTCCCCTGGGCCCAGCTGATCTGGCCCTGGTCTCTCATGCAACACTTGCTCTTTCCACTGGACGACTAGGGAAGGACCGACATCCAACTGCATTTTAAGCCCCGATCTGCTCCTCCTGTACTTGGGCTCTCTAACTTACCCATGACCCTGGGTTTCTCCAGTGTAAATTCACGCAGATGGTCCCTGATGTCTCTGAGAGTTTCGATCTGTGTTTCCCAGGACTTCATGGTTTTCACTTCTTCTCCCAATGGACTAGTGAATATGATCTTAGCATGACCACAATCATAGGACAGAAAAACCTCTCTGTCCACATCACCTTCAAAGTTACCACAGCTGTCCAGGTCTGGGCTGAGGATCAATGGTGAAGTTATAGGACAGAGAGTGAGCGTCTGTGAAGGCAAATGACAGAGAGGGTGAGGGTGGGAGAAGAAGACCCGTGGGCCTCCTCCCCCAGGGCTGTGACAGCAGAGGAAGGCTGCGGGCTGGGCTGACAGAGCAGGACCCCCGCCTGCCCCCCACCCTCACTAGGCACGACTGAGGAAGGCGGCAAAGCCTCAGGCAGGCAAGAAACCCCACAGCCCTGGAGACGCCCCGTTTCCACTCTGCTCACAGCTCCCCAGGTGGCACTATCCAACAAATACGTTTCCCAGGGATGGGCCAGGCTGGTTCAGAAGGAAAGGCCCAAACCCACAGGATGTCAGGTTCTCTCTGAGTGTCCTGTGGGAGATGCAGAGGGTAAGGGGGCTGTTCCTGAGGAAGCAGATCACAGCCAGTGGGGGTGTGGGTGGAGAGGATGAGCACAGAACCCAAAGCTGGAGAAGGGAGAGTTAATAATTACGGGTCACCGGGCTTAGCAAGGCTGGGGAGATGTGGTGATCTCCCACTAGGATGGGTCTTGGAAGCCTGGAGAAAGGCCAGGCCTGTCCAGAGAGGCCCGTCGTCCCCGACCTGGCTGTCCTGACCAGGACTCTAACGCTGTCCTTCTGTCTTTCTCCTGCTCTCCCAGTCACTTGCCTCTTCACCAGCCTCCTCCACCGGGTGTTGCCTCTTCCCAGAGATTAAACCCACGCCCCTGTCTCCCAGGCCTATGCATGTGTCTTTCCCTGACACATCGATCGACTGAACCCACCAACTTGTGCCCCACCGAAGCCTGCATCCTGTCCTCCCCCCAGACCCCATGTGTCTCTTGTCCCCAAATTGTTAAACACCAGGGCTCTTGGCCACCTTAATCAATAGAAATCAATCAAGGGAAAGACAATAGAAATAAATCAAACTTCTTAATCAAAATAAATTGAGGCAAGGCTTTATTGGGGCTCCTATTGCGGCAGAGGGGAGTGAGAACAAATGACAGGTTCCTTGCTTGCTCACTCTCCGAGGTGGTGGGGTGAGCTGGTTCCTTCTATGGGGTGAGGGGAGGGGTGTGCCCAGGGGTCAGTCAGAGGGATGGCTTAGGTGACTGGCTGGTCCCTTAAGTGTTATTGTGCGCTGGGGGCATGTGAGGCATGCTGCTTTTGCTCTGGGCTCTTCAAAAGTGGCAGTTGGGATTTTCATCTCTTTTTCATTTTTGTCCCAGAATTTGCTCCAAATACTCAACTAAAAACAGTCTAGTTTTGAAAGACTTTATGCTTTATTGGGTGTAGCTGACTAACAAACAGTTTTGGGATAGTTTCAGGTAAACAGCTAAGGGACTCAGCCGTGTACATACATGTATCCATTCTCCCCAGACTCCCCTCCTGACAGGCAGCCACATAACACTGAGCAGAGTTGTGGGTTCGACCCCTGCGCTGGGAAAATCCCCTGGAGAAGGAAAGGGCAACCTACTCCAGTATTCTTGCCTGGAAAATTCCAAGGACAGAGGAGCTGGCAGGGTACAGTCTATGAGGACAGAAAGAGTTGGACACACACAGAGTGTGCACACACAGACACACCATATGCCATACATAGGTCCTTGATGGTTATCCATTTTAAGTAGAGCAGTGTGTACATGACCTTCCAAAACTCCCTAATTATCCCTTTCCAGGAGTCTGTTTCTGAGAACGTAAAACATCCTTATTGCTGATATGAAAAAAGTTTTATGGGTCTAGGTAGAAGATCCAGCCAGCAACAATATTTTCTGAGACCAAAGCCTAGTTGCAATCAAAGCCCTAACTCTCTTAATTTCTATTAAAGCTAAGAGAGGTGAAAAAGCTGCAGAAGAAAAATTTGAAGATAGCAGGGTGGTGGTTCATGAAGTTTATGGAAAGAAGACATCTCCATAAAATGAAGTGCAGAGTGTAGTACAAGACCTGACATAGAAGCTGCCGCAAATTATCCAAGCTGAGATAATCTATGAAGGTGACCACACTAAGTTAGACATTTGCAGTGCAGACAAAAGAGCCACCTATTGGAAGAAGATGCCCACCTGGACTTTGATACCTGGAGAGGAGTAGTCCATGCCTGGCTTTAAAGATTCCCAAAACAGGCTGATTCTCTTGATAAGGACTGTTTGCAGCAGATTACTGGAAATCGATGGTCATTTATCACTTGGAAAATTCTAAGGCCCTTTAGAATTGAGCTGAATCTGATCTGCCTGTGCTCTGTAAATGAAACAATGAAGCCTGGATGATAGCACGTCTGTTCACAACATTGGTGGTCAAGTATTTTAACTCCAGTGTTGAGACCTAATGAAAGATTCCTGTCAAAATATTACTGCTGATTGACAAAGCATCCAAGAATCTGATGGAGAAGTACAATGAGATCCATGTTGTCTTCATGGCTGCCAACACAACATCCGGTCTGCAGCACATGGCTCAAGGAGTGATTTTGATGCTCAAGTAACAGTACTGACGAAATACATTATAAGTCTGTAGCTGCATAGATAGTTATTCCTCTCCTGGATCTGAGCCAAGTCAACTGAAAACTTTCTGGACTGAATTCATTTTTAAAAAAAGTCTACAGTCTTTTCTAAAAAAAAAAAAAAAAAATTATCTCTTAGGCTGCACGGGTCTTAGTTGAGGCACACAGGATCTTTGCTGGGTCATGCATCATCCTTCATCGCAGCACACAGACTCCCTAGTTTCGGTGCCTGGGCTCAGTAGTCGAAACACGTGGGCTTAGTTGCTCGGCAGCATGTGGGACCTTAGTCCCCTGAACAGGGATCAAGCCACTATTCCTTGCATTGCAAGGGGGATTCTTCATCACTAGACCACCAGGGAAGTCCCCCTACAGTGGATTCATCATTACAGATTCCATTGAAAACACTGAATCATGGGAATAGGGTGAAATATCAACATTAAGGCGAGTCTGGGAGAAGGTGATTCCTACCTTCACAGATGACTTTGAGGGGTTCAAGAAATCACTGGAGGAAGTAACTGCAGATGTAGTGGAAATAAGAAGGTAGCTAGAATTAGACGTGGAGCCTGAAGATGTGGCTGAATTGCTGCAATTGCATCATAAAGCTGGAAAGAATGAGAGTTCATCTTATGCATGAGGAAGTAAAGCATTTTCTTGAGACAGACACTGCTCTTGGTGAAGAAGCTATGAAGATTGTTGAAATGACAACAAAGGATTTAGAACATAACATAAACTTAGTTGAAAAACGCAGCAGCAGACTGCAGAGGATTACCTCCAGTTTTGAAAGGAGTTCTACTATGGGTAAAAACGCTGTTAAAGAGCACTGCATGCTCCAGAGAAATCTGTCAAAGGAAGAGTCAGACGATGTGGCAAACTTCACTGTTGTCTTCTTTTCAGAAATTGCCCTGCCCACCCCAACCTTCAGCAACCACCACCCTGATCAGTCAGCAGTCATAGACACTGAGATAAGACCCTCCACCAGCAAAAAGATTTTGACTCGTGAGGGCACAGATGATGCTCAAACTACTTTATTTTAGAAACAAAGAGTTGTTAATTAAACTCTGTATATTATTTATTTAGTCATAAAGCTATTGCACACTTAGACTTCAGTGTCAACAAAACTATATACATACTGGGAAATGAAAAGTTTGTGTGATTCACTTTACTATGATATTCAATATATTGCCCTGGTCTGGAACACAGCCTGGAATACCTCTGAGGTTGTCTTGTATCTATATGGCTTTTTGTTCACTTTTTCCATCTGGAACTAACATTGGGTTGACTGTGTAGTAGGATGGACTAAAGATCTAATGTTGGGATATAGTGAAATAGACAGCTCAAGACACGATTCAATTTTACTCCTACAAACAACGTAAGAAAACTCTTCTTATTGCATTTCCTGCACCACTTGATCTAGATTTATTTAAAAGGCTGTCAGTTATATGAATATGTGAGTGTATCCCAGCATTTTTTTTGTCAGGTTGATTATTCGGGATATGTTCAGTCTTTTCACAGGTTTATGCTTCTATGAAGACCTACATGACCTGCTAGAACTAACACCAAAAATCATGTCCTTTTCATCATAAGGGATTGGAATGAAAAAGTAGCAAGTCAAGAGATTCCTGAAGGAACAGGCAAGTTTGGCCTTGGAGTATAAAATGAAGGCAAGAAAAGACTATTTTGAGTTTTGCCAAGAGAACACACTAGTCATAGCAAAAACCCTTTTCCAACAAAACAAGAGAAGACTCTACACATGGACATCACCAGATGGTTAGTACTGAAATCAGACAGATTATATTCCTTGTAGCCAAAGGTGGAGAACCTCTATACAGTCAGTAAAAGCAAGATCAGGAGCTGACTGTGGCTCAGATCATGAGCTCCCTATTGCAAAATTTAGACTTAAATTGAAGAAAGTAGGAAAAACCACTAGGCCATTCAGCTATGACCTAAATCAAATCTCTTATGATTATACAGTGGAAGTGCCAATAGATTCAAGGGATTGTATGTGGTACATAAGGTGTCTGAAGAACTATGGACGGAGGTTTATGACACTGTACAGAAGGTGCTGACGAAAACCATCCCCAAGAAAAAGAAATGCAAGAAGAAAAAATGATTGTCTGAGGAGGCCTTACAAATAGCTGAGAAAAGAAGAGACGTGAAAGGAGAAGGAGAAAAGGAAAGATCTATCCATCTGAATGCAGAATTCCCAAGAATAGCAAGAAGAGGTAAGAAAGGCTTCCTAGATGATCAATGCAAATAGAGGAAAAAAATAGGAAGGGAAAGACTAGAGCTCTCTTCAAGAAAATTCGAGATACCAAGGGAACTTTCATGCAAAGATGGACACAATATAAGACAGAACCTGCAAGGAGCTGACAGAAGCAGAAGAGATTAAAAAGGGGTGGCAAAAAGTAATCTTGAGAAAGAAGAATGGAACTGGAGGAATCAACCTGCCTGACTTCAGACTATACTACAAAGCCACAGTCATCAAGACAGTATGGTACTGGCACAAAGACAGAAATATAGATCAATGGAACAGAATAGAAAGCCCAGAGATAAATCTACAAAGTTATGGACACCTTATCTTTGACAAAGGAGGCAAGGATATACAATGGAAGAAAGACAACCTCTTTAACAAGTGGTGCTGGGAAAGCTGGTCAACCACTTGTAAAAGAATGAAACTAGAACACTTTCTAACACCATACACAAAAATAAACTCAAAATGGATTAAAGATCTAAATGTAAGACCAGAAACTATAAAACTCCTAGAGGAGAACATAGGCAAAACACTCTCCGACATAAATCACAGCAGGATCCTCTATGACCCACCTCCCAGAATATTGGAAAGAAAAGCAAAACTAAACAAATGGGACCTAATGAAACTTCAAAGCTTTTGCACAGCAGAGGAAACTATAAGTAACGTGAAAAGACAGCCATCAGAATGGGAGAAAACAATAGCAAACGAAGCAACAGACAAAGGATTAATTTCAAAAATATACAAGAAGCTCCTGCAGCTCAATTCCAGAAAAATAAATGACCCAATCAAAAAATGGGCCAAAGATCTAAACAGACATTTCTCCAAAGAAGACATATAGATGGCTAACAAACACATGAAAAGATGCTCAACATCACTCGTTATCAGAGAAATGCAAATCAAAACCACAATGAGGTACCATTACACGCCAGTCAGGATGGCTGCTATCCAAAAGTCTACAAGCAATGAATGCTGGAGAGGGTGTGGGGAAAAGGGAACCCTCTTACACTGTTGGTGAGAATGCAAACTAGTACAGCCGCTATGGAAAACAGTGTGGAGATTTCTTAAAAAGCTGGAAACAGAACTGCCATATGACCCAGCAATCCCACTTCTGGGCATACACACCAAGGAAACCAGATCTGAAAGAGACACGTGCACCCCAATGTTCATCGCAGCACTGTTTATAATAGCCAGGACATGGAAGCAACCTAGATGCCCATCAGCAGATGAATGGATAAGGAAGCTGTGGTACATATACACCATGGAATATTACTCAGCCGTTAAAAAGAATTCATTTGAACCAGTTCTAATGAGATGGATGAAACTGGAGCCCATTATACAGAGTGAAGTAAGCCAGAAAGATAAAGAACATTACAGCATACTAACACATATATATGGAATTTAGAAAGATGGTAACAACAACCCTATATGCAAAACAGAAAAAGAGACACAGAAGTACAGATCAGACTTTTGAACTCTGTGGGAGAAGGTGAGGGTGGGATGTTTCGAAAGAACAGCATGTATATTATCTATGGTGAAACAGATCACCAGCCCAGGTGGGATGCATGAGACAAGTGCTCGGGCCTGGTGCACTGAGAAGACCCAGAGGAATCGGGTGGAGAGGGAGGTGGGAGGGGGGATCGGGATGGGGAATATGTGTAAATCTATGGCTGATTCATGTCAATGTATGACAAAACCCACTGAAAAAATAAATAAATAAATAAAGGGGGAAAAAAAAGAGAGAGGAAAAAAATAATAATAAAATCACTCTTCTTTAAAAAATAAATAAATAAATAAAAAGGGGTGGCAAAAATAGAAGCAGTGTACAAAAAGGTCTTAATGACCTGGATAACCAGGATGATGTGGTCACCCATCTAGAGGCAGATATCTTGGAGTGTGAAGTCAAGTGGGCCTTAGGAAGAATTACTAAGAACATAGCTAGTGAAGGTGATCAAATTCCAGCTAAGTGATTTAAAATCCTAAATGAAACAGACATTTCTCCAAAGAAGACATACAGATGGCTAACAAACACATGAAAAGATGCTCAACATCACTCATTATCAAAGAAATGCAAATCAAAACCTCAATGAGGTACCATCTCAGGCCAGCCAGAATGGCTGCTATCCAAAAGTCTACAAGAAATAAATGCTGGAGAGGGTGTGGAGAAATGGAAACTCTCTTACACTGTTGGTGGGAATGCAAACAATTACAGCCACTATGGAGAACAGTGTGGAGACTCCTTAAAAAACTGGAAATAGAACTGCCATATGACCCAGCAATTCCACTGCTGGGCATACACACCGAGGAAACCAGAACTGAAAGAGACACATGCACCCCAATGCTCATCGCAGCACTGTTTATAATAGCCAGGACATGGAAGCAACCTAGACGTCCATCAGCAGACGAATGGATAAGAAAGCTGTGGTACATATACACAATGGAATATTACTCAGCCATTAAAAAGGAGCCATTTGAATCAGTTCTAATGAGATGGATGAAACTGGAGCCTGTTATACAGAGTGAAGTAAGTCAGAAAGAAAAATGCCAATACAGTATACTAATGCATATATATGGAATTTAGAAAGATGGTAACGATAACCACGTAAGCGAGACAGCAAGAGAGACACAGATGTGTTGAAGAGTCTTTTGGACTCTGTGGGAGGGGGCGAGGGTGGGATGATATGGGAGAATGGCCTTGAAACATGTAAATTATCATATGTGAAACGAATCACCAGTCCAGGTTTGATGTATGATACAGGATGCTCGGGGCTGGTGCACTGGGATGACCCAGATGGATGCGATGGGGAGGGAGTTGGGAGGGGGGTTCAGGATGGGGAATACATGTACACCCATGGCGGATTCAAGTCAGTGTATGGCAAAACCAATACAATTTCGTAAAGTAAAATAAATAGTTAAAAATAAAATAGAGAAAAAACACAACTAAAAAAATAAATAAAATACTCTTTATAAAAAATAAAAATAAAATCCTAAATGATGATGCTGTTAAAATGCTGCACTCAATATGCACTTAATATCTGGAAAACTCCACAATGGTTGCAGGACTGGAAATGGTCAGTTTTCATTCCAACGTAAAGAATGTTCAAACTACCATACCAGTGTACACATTTCACAGCAAGGTCATTCTCAAAATCCTCAAGTTAGGCCTCAGCAGTACATGAACCAAGAACTTCCCAACGTACATACTGGATTTAGAAGGTAGAGGAAACAGAGATCAAATTGCCAACATGTGCTGGATCACAGAAGAAGTAAGGAATTCCAGAAAAATATCTACTTCTGCTTCACTGACTATGCTAGAGCCTTTGACTGTGTGGATCACAACAATCTGTGGAAAATTCTTAAAGAGATGGGAATACCGGACCACCGGACCTGTCTCCTGAGAAGCCTGCATGTAGGATAAGAAGCAATAGTCAGAACCGGACATGGAACAATGGAGTGGTTCAAATTGGGAAAAGAGTATGTCAAAGCTGTGTGTTGTCACTCTGCTTATCTAACTTCTGTGCAGAGTACATCATGTGAAACGCTGGGCTAGATGAAGCCCAAGCTGGATTCAAGATTGCGGGAGAATTAACAACCACCTCAGATGTGCAGATGATACCACCCACATGGCAAAAAGCAAAGAGGATCTAAAGAGCCTTCTGGGGGAGGTGAAGGAGGATGAAAACTCTGGCTTAAAACTGAACATTCTAAAAACTAAGAGTTTGGCATCCGGGGCCATCACTTCATGGCAATAATACGGGGAAAAGGTGGAAACAGAAGCAGATATTATTTTCTAGGGCTCCAAAATCACTGTGGAAGGTGACTGCAGCCATTAAATGAAAATTGATTTTAATTAAGAAATGAAAAGATGCTCCTTGGAAGAAAAGCTTAAAAGAAGAAAAAAATAACGTTACAGTGGCCTCTACATGTCCGAGTGAGAGGAAGAATCAAACACCTTTCACTTTAAATCCAAGGGTAGAAATAGTTAAGCTTTTGAAAAAGACATGTCAAAAGCCAAGACAGGCCAGAAGCTAGGCCTTTTGCTACAAACAGTTGGTCAAGTTGTGAATGCAAAGGAAAAGTACTTAAAGGAAATCAAAAGTGGTCCTCCAGTGAACACAAGCATGATAAGAAAGCAAAACTGATCATCAAGGTCAAATGGTAAAATTGGTTTGAGAAGAAAAAAGAAAGATGCTGAGTAGAATGTGCAACTCAAAGACATCACTTTGCCGATAAAGGTCCATCCCGTCAAAGCTATGGATTTTCCAGTAGTCATGCACGTATGTGAGAATCAGACCATAAAGAAGGTTGAGCCCTGAATAAATGATGCTTTTGAATTGTGGTGCTAGTTAAGGCACTTGAGAGGCCCTTGGACTGCAAGGAGAGCAAACCAGTCCATCGTAGAGGAAATCAACCCTGAATATTCATTGGAAGACTGATGCTGAAGATGAAACTCCAATACTTTGCCTTCCTGGTGTGAAGAGCCAAGTCACTGGAAAGACCCTGATGCTGGGAAAGACTGTGGGCAGGAGGAGAATAAGGCAACAGAGGATGAGATGATTGGATGGCATCAGCGACTCAATGGACATGAGTTTGAGCAAACTCCGGAGACAGTGGGCTGCAGTTCATTGGGTCACAGAGTTGGACATAACTTAGCGACTGAACAACAATTCACCATATGTGAACAGCTCAATCAGTGGCCAAAAAGGTACAATTTATCTTCTTTATTTGTAGTAATTCATTATCTATTCTGAATATGATCCTCTGTCAATGGGGAAATAAATCTACTTTTCAAAACAGATATAGTTTGTGCTGTGAAGTCTGGCTTATCCTTCGAGAGGGGGAGGCACAGAGGAACACAGCAGAGTCACTACTGAGGATGCAGATCTTGATGAAATAAAAAATGATTTCATTGCACAAGTTCCAGGATATGTCTTTGGATCCAGGTATCAGGATTGGGATCGACAGCTAGACTGCATGTTAGTTTAAGAGGGTTCTGTTTACTCTCTGCTTTCACAATAACTGTAGCTGAATCATCAGTTCTATTTAATCCCAAAAGGTGGAAAAAGGGTGAAATGTCCCAAGGTCCCTCCTTGATTAGAAAAAGAAACTTGAAGTATTCATGTCTTTTGCAATAGCGAGATACTAACTTAAATATTCATATTAGGAAATAAAATGACTAAAAGAGACATTCAGGCATAGTATTTTGTTTTGTTGAAAATACTCTGAAGTTTTTTCTCTGAACATAGAAAGAATCCCTGAGTCCTGTAATAGCAGATGGTATTTTTCTTATATTATCACCATTTGCAACAATGAGATTGCCATACAGAAAAGAGTCTGATTTTTCACAAACTGGAAGAAAACAGAAAGTTTCCTATTTGTGGAGATTTCTTGTTCAAGTAGCTGAACATTTAGGTGCATGGATTCCATCACTTAGCACCAAGAAAAAGAGGTAAAATCAGTTGGGGGAATAAAAAGAGACTGAGGAGTCTGTTCCCCAGATGTGAGAAGAGATACGAGACAGCGCAGCCACTTGTCATCACAACGGGAAGGCAGGCTCCGAACTCCTGGGTCTGACCTCCTGGCTCTAAAGTGAGCAGAAGGGGAACCAAGGCGGCCAAGCAAAGACTGAGGCCTGAGGCCGGAGAGCACCTGTCGGGCTTCCTAGGAGCAGCATCACCTGCAGAAAAGAAAGAGGCCTTGGTCCTCTGGGGTTGAGGAATCCTGTCCCTTTCCTGGGGCTGCCCCCCTCCAGCCCCGCCCTCACTGAGGGGCTCCTATGTCCTCCACCCCCACCCCCACCCCAGGCCCAGCAGCTTCTTGTCCCCTGCTCCTTCCTTCCTGCATCACAGAGTCACCCCAGGCCCTGACACCCCCTGCTCAGGCTCAGGACTGGAGCCAGTGAGGAATCAATCTGCTCCCTTCACTCAGGTCTGGATCCTCCCTGAGGGGGGCATAAAGGACCAGGGAGCAGGTCCCTGGAGGAGGGGCCTTGCCTCCTGACAGCCCTCGGGGGCTGCAGGCAAACCTCCTCCCTTCGCTCCCCTCCAGCCTCTGAGCCAGCAGCACACACAGCTCTCAGGACCAGGGTCCCTGCCCCCCATCTCTTCCTGGTCCCGCCCACTGGGCGCCTCCACCCCAGCTCAGGCCCACCATCCCCAGGACCTCTGCTCAAGGCAGGCCGCTCAGTGATGGAGGCTCTGGGCCCCCAGGAGGCTGGTGACGAGCAGGCCACAGGCTGAGTCAGAACTGCTGCTGCCCCAGGAGCACAGGCCTGGCCTCACCCCTTCCCACAGTCTCTCCTGTGGGGCTCCTGCCTTGCCTGCTTGGCCCAAGCCACTTCCGGTGAGAACAGGCCTTTGGAGTTGGGTCTGCAAAGGCCTTCCTGCCCTTCCTCCTGGGATGAGAGCCCAGCCCCTCTCATCTTGGCCCCTGGGTGGGTCCCCTCCCCGCTGACACGTCATGTGGAGCCCCCATGCTGCTCTCAGCCCCGGGAGTCCTGCCCTCGCCCTGAGCGCCTGCTGTTCTCACACCACCCACCCTGGGCCCTGCCAGCCAGCAGTCTGTGCTCAGTCAGGGGACGTGGCTCAACCCTTTCAGCATCAATAGGCCCTCAGCCTAGGGAGGGCCCCGTCCTGTTCACAATGTCACCTGACAGTGGGGACCTCTCAGATCTCAGGGCTGAGTTTGTTTGAGTTCTGCTCTCAGGTGACATGGGGTCTTATCCACCTGCTCATTTTCAGGACATGGAGGTACAGTGAGCGGTGGCGGTCAGCTGGGATTCACCTTCCCCGTCCTCACACCAGGCCCTGTGCCCCTGCCTTCCCTCTGGATTCTGCCCTCAGTACCTGTTCCTTGAAAGGACTCAGCCCAGGAAGACAGTTATGATGAAACTGGTGAGGACCAAAGGGAGGATCCAGGCTTTGGACTTGGTGGCTGTGGCCGTGGGCTGGACTGTAGGGGGGCCCATGGTCGGTGATGCTGCAAGGAGAATAAGAGTGATGCACTTGTCCAGACCGCAAACTCAGCAGATGCCTCCTCGCCCCCAACTCAGGTATCCCTACTGTGCAGACAGTTTACACCCATCACATGGAGGCCCCAGTGATAGATCCTCAGGAGAGATGGGGGGAAAGGAGGAGCCCAGTCCTCACAGGGCTCTGACAGCTAATGGGGGAGCAAGGTTTCCAACACAGCCACTCAGTCCTGCTGTGACATCAGAGATGGTGACGTGAGGATGGAGTCCTCAGGAGCTGAGAGCAGAGGTGTATTGACAGATTTCCAGAAGGAGGATTGGTGACATTTAAAAGAAGATTCTGGAAAGAGGGTAGAGTGAGAAATAAATCCCAGAAATCAAAAAGATGTCTACAGGCTTCGCATCAGCAAAAATCCATGTTCAATCTTCCAAAGGCCTGTGCTGTGAGGAGAGACGTCAGGAGGGGGAAGAGGAAGGAGGATGACAGAGCATCCCCGGGTCATTGTTATCCCAGCACAACTCACCTCTGATGGATCAGTTTCTCAAACACACACACACACACACACACACACACACAGGGTCCATGTCACCATGAAGGGACTGTCACTGTCTTCTCCCTTCTCACTTACCTGAGGTCTTCAACATTTTCTCCCAGCGCACCATGAAAGCCTGAAGCCAGGCCGGACAGTCTCCCATGGAGACCTTCTTCAGGAACTTGGTCACAGCTCTGTCATTCCCCCACTTCTCTTTCATCCATCTGCCTCCAGGGTGATCCACTCTCCAGTGTCCATTCTCCGAATCAAAGTGGAGGCTCATTTGTCCATTCAAGCCAAACTGCCAGGATCCACTGATATGTCTGTCATCCTCACAGCGACATGTCATCCTGGCCTGCAGGGTGAGAGGGTCTGCTCCCACCATGGGAAAGAAAGAGCTCAGCCTCTGGGCTTGACAGATTCTTTGCCCCACCTGGGTCCACCTCCCCTAGGTCCACGTCCCCTGGGCCCAGCTGATCTGGCCCTGGTCTCTCATGCAACAGCTGCTCTTTCCACTGGACGACTAGGGAAGGACCAACATCCAACTGTATTTTTAAGCCCCAATCTGTTCCTCCTGTACTTGGACTTTCTAACTTACCCATGACCGTGTGTTTCTCCAGTGTAAAGTCAAGCAGGTGGTCCCTGATGTCTCCAAGTGTTTCGATCTGTGTTTCCCAGGCCTTTATGGTTTTCACTTCTTCTCCCAATGGACTTGTGAATATGATCTTAGCATGACCACAATCATAGGAGAGAAAAACCTCTCTGTCCACATGGCCTTGAACTTCACACCACGGCTGTCCAGGTCTGGGCTGAGGATCGATGGTGAAGTTATAGAACAGAGAGTGAGCGTCTGTGAAGGCAAACCGCAGAGAGGGTGAGTTTGGGAGAAGAAGACCCATAGGCCTCCTCCCCCAGGTCTGTGACAGCAGAGGAAGGCTGCAGGCTGGGCTGACAGAGCAGGACCCCCGCCTGCCCCCCACCCTCACCAGGCACGACTGAGAAAGACGATGAAGCCTCAGGCAGGCAAGAAACCACACAGCCCTGGAGACGCCCCGTTTCCACTCTGCTTACAAGCTTCCCACGTGGGACGAACCAACACATTCGTTTCCCAGGGATGGGCCAGGCTGGTTCAGAAGGAAAGGCCCAAACCCAGAGGATGTCAGGTTATCTCTGAGTGTCTGTGGGAGATGCAGAGGGTAAGGGGGCTGTTCCTGAGGAAGCGGATCACAGCCAGTGGGGGTGGGGGTGGGGAGGATGAGCACAGAACCCAAAGCTGGACAAGGGAGAGTTAATAATTATAGGTCACTGGGCTTAGCAAGGCCGGGGAGACTTGGATGGGACTCCACTAGGATGGGACTTGGAAGCCTGGAGAAAGGCCTGGCCCACATGGCATGAAAGAGAAAGTCCAGAACTTCCAAGGCAGGAGATAGAGGAGAGGATCCAAGGCTCAGAGAAGTGAATCTGCCAGGGCGGACACGGTGTGGAAGGGCAGGAGTGTGTGCAGTCCACCAGCTCCATGGGAAAGCCTGATGGACTCTAGGGAGCCTGAGAGGAAAGCGTGGATGAGAAGCATCTCCAGTAGCTCCAGGATGACTTTTGCAGAAGGTCAGGGATGGTGGTAGGACTTGGTGTTCCTGTGGGCTTCTATCAGGAACAGGGATGGAAGTTGTGGAAAAATCAGATTCCAGGTGGGGGTGCTCTAGGTCAGCAGAAAAGAGGTGCAGGGGTCAAAGTGATTACGGAGTCTCAATGCCAGCCAGGGCCTGACTGCAGAGAATATGATGCTGGCTCATAGCACAGGGTGATCCGAAAGGCAAACAGATGAGCAGGAACCTAGATACAAACTGTACCACTGAAAGAATTAAAGAGAGGCAGCACACAGGCTGGATGATCAGGAAGCCAAAGGCAGCCATCCCTACCAAACATCTGATCCAGGCCCATTTTCCAGATATGAGCCACTTCTCAGAAGGTATCAACAGAGAAAGAAGCCACGTTCTAAAGAGGAGGGCATTTTCATCATCACATCTAGTGCAAAAGTCCTTCCATTCTTTCCCAAAGAGCCACGTCGTTATTTCCTGGGGTAAGTGAACCTGCAGAAGCAGAAACTACTCTCACATTCACACTGCACCTAGTGTGTTTTATGATATCATGCACAGGAACCGTAGCATCATCGTCCCCCAATTGTTGAAGCGATGCTCGGACTACTAAGTCATCAGTGGACAGCAGTCCAGGTTCTGCTTACAGTGGTTATCACTGGGTCCACAGACCACAGAGCAGTCATTTCACATGCCCTGGACTTGTGACATGCACGGAGACCTGAGTAGCTAGTAAATTAACGTGGGGTGAAGGCTACTGTATTAGTGAACTCCAGATTCAGACCTCAGACCCTACCTTCCCATCCCCAATAGTACGTGTACACAATATCCTGGAGGAAATACAGAGACAAGTAACCAAGCTACAACCTCTGGAGGGCTTCAGGGGTGTGGTCCCTATCCTAGCTCCAGTTAATTACCACTGTGGCCATAGGTTTCCTGTAATGGTACATAAGAAATATTTTAGGCTTCACAGACCCTAGGTCTCTGCTGCAATCTGCTGTCCCAGCACAAAAGCAGTCACAATTGGTGAACGGTGAGCATGGCTGGAGCTGCTTCCTGGGCAGATGACCCGGCAGAACCCGTGACATCAGAGGCATCTGTGGTCAGAAAGGTGCAAAAGCCATTTTCTACTTGAAGGCTCACAACAGAGACCCCGAGTGTCCTGAAGTGAGGCCATGTCACTTGCCGTGGGGAAAGTCACACCATTGAAACGTGGCTCCTGGTGTGGTCCTGGGGCCTGGCAGAGATGAGGTCTCTGGTCATGGAATGTCAGAGTTGCCCATCATGATGTGGGCTCATTAACCCCTAATCATTAGTTCAGCTAGACCAGCCAGCACAGGATAGAAGTGATTATGTGTTTGGCATAAGCAGGGCCACAGGGAACAAACAAGACCCACCAGCAGCAGGCCTAGATGTGACACTAGAGTTGTTATGTGGTCACTATCCTCTGCTCACGCCTGTGGCTTCCCCTACGGCACTTTGGACCAAGGTAGCAACTCTGCAGCAAAGGAGTGGGGGGCATTAGCCCATAACTGCTGGACGGTTTTTACTTTCCTAAGAAAAAGTACTGCATGTTGAAGACAAATCATTCCCAAAACTAGTGAAAGAAAGCAAAACTTTAAAGGTGAATCACGTGCATTGTCTTTAGAAGGTAAGAAAATAAAAAACAGTTGGTAGTAATATTGTTATTTCAAATATGTGTGTTTAAACAATTTTACAACTATTTTGTAAGAATATACCTATACCTCAAGGCAACTATGTGTAAAAAATTTACACAAACATTTTCAGTTCAAGCTAATAAAAGTGATATTGAGAAAGCATTCCACATCAGTAAGTCTGTCTTAGAAAGTTCAGATGCTAAAGCATTCCTAAAGCTCAGTGTTCTGAAAGACAAATCTGCTTCTCTGATGCTGGGTGATGCATGTGACTAGCTGGCTCCAAGTGGGCCTCGACAGGCACCTTCCTCCTGATGCTGGGGGACTGTGAGAGGAGAGTCAGACACAGGCCCCCAGGGCTGCACGGACCTCTGTGAGACACCAGGCCCTTTGCTGGAACTGCACCTCTCCTCTGGATCGAAGGCCCAGCACAAGGCATCACATAAATGGTTCATCAGGACAGTTGATAAGCTGGGCTATTTGGTAACCCTCTTTCAGGCACTCGGCCACATCAAACGGGTAGATGTCCACTTAGGGTGTTTGGCCAGAGTCATAAACCCCTGGGCTCTTTAGTAGCAGCATGCTGACTTCTCAGTTGTGGCATGCAGGATCCAGATCCCCAACCAGGGATCGAACCCAGGCCCCTGCATTGGGAGTGTGGAATCTTAGCCACTGGATCACCAGGGAAGGCTGGAGAACTCATTATTAACCAGACTTTCAAATGTCATCCATCAATCCTGTGATTTTGCTGTTCCCCAGACAGTGAGAGTCCATGGGGAACAAGACTCTGGAGAGGGACTGGCTTTGTTTTTAACTTGAGGTTGTTCAATGACAGAGCTCCTAGGAGCCAGGTCTTTGTGGAGGACTTCTTTCTGACCAGGTAGCTATTCCACAGGCAATCTGAGCAGCCATGTGAACTAGCTTTTGTTGAGAAGTTGCCTGTGCACTATTGGCCACTACATATCTACACTGTCATAAAAATAATTTAAGATCCCCCAAGTTCATGTAAGGCAATCCACCATGGGCTTTTCCCCTTCTTCTGTTCACACATGGGTAATAGGAAGATTTCTGTGATGAAGACCTCGTAGCTTACAACTTTCAGGGAGCATCGTTGTCACCTGAATTTCAGAAGCTTGATCTCTAACTCTTTTTACAAATGCTTGTTGCTCTTTATCTGGATCTTTTTCATCTACATAACCCCCATGGAAAGTACACCAAAAGGTACCTTTTTAGAGTACATCTTTTGAGTTCCTCTCCCTGGATAGATATTTTGATATTATTCACCTTAGCTTTGGCCTCCAAAAGAGTGACACTTCTCAAGTCCTACTCCTCTACCCACAAGGGAGGATAACTGGAGATGGGGGCTGTATTGTTGGGTGTGTTGCCTCTCACACACTGAGACATCTGGGAAGGACTGGGACTGAGACAGACCTTGGGAACTACTGCTGGCACTGATACTATCTTCCAGTTCAATCCTTTTCATACTATGAAGATGCAAAACAGCTAATACTAGTACTACAAGAGATATAACTGGACAGCAAATCCCTAGGCTGATATAAAACACACGTGTAGACACGGCTGGAGCTGCATGTACAGGGTCATAAATGGGTTCCTCTGCTGGTGGTTTTGTCCAAGGCTGAAGTTTTACTTCCTCAATTTCTGGATCGCAGCTCTAAGACTGTGAAGCTTTCTGAAGTTACTGTCAAGTTGAGCTGCATTTAGTATCATAATTTCAGAATCTACTTTGCCAGGACAGGACAGCTGGAGCCCAAACACTGATACAGTGCGTGGGAGTTCCGGGGGCAGGGGGCGCCGGGGCAGGCAGGCAGCCTAGAGGACCCTAGCGGTCCCCGCGGCGGCCTTTCGGATGGGCGTCCCCGGGAGACCAGCCCGCACATCCTTCCGCTAGGAGCTCCGGACTCCACCGCCCAGGAGAAGCTCGGTCGCCCGCCGCCGCCCACCCCCGCCCAGGCCCCGGACGGCCGCGGAGCTCTCCTCGCCCGGCCGCCCTGCAGGTGTTAACTTAACGGTGATAAAGAGCACTGGTCCTTCAAGGGCCGACAGCAGTAGGGACCAGAAGGGGCTCTGCGCGCAGATCGCGGGCTGGTGCTTTTCGGGGCTTCTCTGGGTCCCTTCCCCGCGGGGAGGCAGACGGGTCCCAGCCCGCCGGGCTCCAGGACTCCCACTTCCCAAGGGGCGGGCTGGGCCCTGAGGGGCCTCAACAGCATTCCCTGTAGCGTCCTGGCCCCGTCTTCTCCTAGCGTCACCTCCCAAACTCCCCGCATTACTGCTTCACCCAAGGCACCGCTTCTGCCCCGAGAGCCGGCAAGTAGCCCGTGGGAGCCACCGAGGCGCAAAGGGGCCAGGGGAAGGGAAAGAGGAGGGGGCCGCGGCGCCACCCCGCAAGGAGTTTCGCGAACCCCCGCGCCGTCACCACCCCTGTTCAGGTCGTAACTCACCCAACTTCCACGCGCCCCGCCCCCCGCAGCTTCATCCCCGAGCTCACCGCCGGGCGTCCCGCTGAACCAGACAATCAGAAGCAGGACCAGGAAGCCAAGGCAGGTCTCGGGGCCACCCATCTCTCCCTTTGCCACCTGGATCTCAATTTTGCACGAGAGGAGGATGCCAGGTCAGGTGAGCGGATCCTTTCCTCGGGGGCACGTTCTGCACTTCTGTGGCAACCGGCAGATCCTCTGCGCTGAGGCCAACCCCGGGGCGGGGCCGGGCGGGCGCTGGCGTCACCAGGTTGAAACCGCTTACATCCTGGACGCTGCCCCACTCGCCGCCCCAAGGGCTGTTGCCGCCGCCTCTTCCCACTCCTTGGAGCTGTACTTGAGCTGTGCTTGGGCTGATAGCCAGAATCTTCCTAGTTAGATCATTGTGTCATTTTGGTCTCCCTAATTAATAGAATTTGATCAGAGGTCAGGGAAGAGTTTCTGGCAAGAAGGTCATGGAGGGGAGAGCTCAGGGCTTCCTCCTTCCCCATCTTGAGCTTGCCTTGGATGATCACTGGCCTTTCCACTGTACTGAGTTTCCTCAGGGTTTTCCACACCATCTTATGAAAACCTGAAGGAGCCTTTCAGCCAACCCAGTTACTGTTTCCGGTGCTAGTTCCCTTGGCAAACTTACTTGATAAACGTCCTCTGTGTCCTGACCATTCCACTGACTTGCCTTCTCTCATCTCTCCCTCTCCTCAGGCTTCCTGAGTCCCAGAGACACAACAGTATTGAAATTAGGTCAGTTCGTCACTCTGCAAGTTTGCTTGTTTATTTTTCCTTCAAAATGTCAATGCCAATGCATTTTGAAGAAGGATTCTGTATAATTCTACAAAATGTCAATGCCAATGCATTTTGAAGAAGGATTCTGTATAATTCAACAGGGTATTTGCCCCCCCCACCTTTTTTTTTGTATAATTGTACAAGCTTTGAAAATTACATAGGTTATAATGATCCAGTATTATTTGTCATTCAAAAAGAAAAAAAAACTTTCTCTTCCTCCCAGCAACCATCCAGGAGGAATTAAAGTTCCTGAAAGAAGGCCAATTCAAGATGGCTTCTACTCTGGTAGAAACAGAAAACTAAAAGATGAGCAAAAGCAATAAATAAATGGGTCCTCATCAAGCTTACATACTTTTGCACAGCTAGGAAACCATAAACAAAACAAAAAAGGCAAACTACAGACTGGGAGAAAAGATTTGCAAATGATGTCATCCTTGCAGGTAATAAGGGCTTAATTTCCAAATATATGAAAAGCTCTTATAACTCAGTAATAAAGACAGGGAACCCAATCAAAGAAAGGGCAGAAGATCTAAATAGACATTTCTCCAAAGAAGGCTGACACATGGCCAGTGACACGTGAGAAGATGATCAATATTTATTATTTTTAATTAATTAAAAACTTCTATTGTGTACTGGAGTATATGGTTGATGAAAAAAGTGTGTTAGTTTCAGGTGTGCAGCAAAGTGACTCAGTTACACACATACATGTAGCTATTTTCTTTACAAATTCTTTTCCCATTTATGCTATTACAGAATATTGAGCAGACTTTCCTATGCCACAGGATAAGTCCTTGTTGGTTATCTATTTTAAGTATAGTAGTGAGTACATGTCAACCCTAACCTCCCAGTTTATCTCTCTCCATCACCTATCACCTCTGGATATATGCCCAGGAGTGGGACTGCTGTATCATATGGTAGCTCTGAACCTGCCTGCAATGCAGGAGACCTGGGTTTAATCCCTGGGTCAGGAAGATCCCCTGGAGAAGGAAATGGCAACCCACTTCAGTATTCTTGCCTGGAGAATTCCATGGACGGAGTCTGGCGAGCAACAGTCCCCTGGGTGGCAAAAAGTTGGACAGGACTTAGTAACTGAATCACCACCACATGGTAGCCCTGTTTTTAGTTTTGAAAGGAATCTCCATACCTTTCTCCATTGTGTCTGTATCAATTTACATTCCCACCAACAGTGTGGGAGGGTTCTCTTTTCTCCACAGTCTCTCCAGCATTTATTGATTGCTCAGTTCAGTTCAGTTCAGTCGTTCAGTAACGTCTGAATTTTGTGACTCCATGGACTGGAAGCTAGGCTTCCCTGTCCATCGCCAAGTCCCGGAGCATCCTAAACTCATAGACTTTTCAGTATGGCCATTCTGACCAGTGTGAGGTTCCTTGAAGGGGGAAGGAGAACAAATGTCAGAGAATGAGGAGTAAAGCTAACGTGTCTCAGCCCCAGGATCCAGGGAACCTGCTGGGCAACAAGGACAGACGTTGGGGACAGAGCGGGGTTGGTGCGCACAGGCCTCGCTGCAGAGGCTTCTCCTGTCTCAAAGCCCCGGCTCTGTTCACCTGGGCTCCCACAGCTCAGGGTCCAGTCGTCCCGGGGCACATGGGATCGTCCCTGACCAGGGTCAAACCTGTGTCCCCTGCACTGGCAGGCGAACTCCTATCACTGGCCCACTGGAAAGCCTCCGCCACATCTTCTTTACCCATTCATTTGTCGATTGTCATTTAAGTTGCTTCTATGGCATCTCAATAGCTCAGACTATAAAGAATCTGCCTGCTATGAGGGAGACCTGGGTTCAGTTCCTGTGTTGGGAAGCTCCCCTGGAGGAGGGCATGGCAACCCACTCCAGTATTCCTGCCTGGAGAATCCCATGGACAGAGGAGCCTGGTGGGACACAGTCTATGGGGTCACAGAGTTGGACACGACTGAGCTACGAAGTACACACACATTCTCCTTCCCCTGAGAGTGTCCAGGCCCGGGTTCCCACCTCTGACCCTGGGCCCACAATTCTCCAGCTGAACAGCCTCAGGTTCTGAGTGCTTGCCCCATGTCTCCCCCAGGGTCTGGGTCTGTTCTGAGAAGGCCTTCAAGGCATTAATTCTCCTCCAAGAGAAGCAAGGGTTTGGGCCTGTTACTGTCATAATGAAGGAAAGCCTATTTCTCCAATGCCCCCGTGGAGCCTCCACCTCACATCAGGGCTGGAGTGACAATGAAGCTGTAGCCAAGTTAAGTGTCTGTGAGGAAACTCAGGTGCTAGCTGGCATGGGGAGTGCTGACTCAGTCCTCATGTGCCCTGCAAAGTTCGTCTGTTGCAACCTTGGCCCTGAATGTGATGGTATCGAAGATGGGTGTGTGGGAAGTGATTGATATGTTCCGTTCAGTTCAGTTCAGTCTCTCAGTCATGTCTGACTCTTTGTGACCTCGTGGACTGCAGCACGCCAGGCTTCCCTATCCATCACCAACTCCTGGAGCTTGGTCAAGCTCATGTCCATTGAGTTGGTGATGCTTTTTAATGATCTCATCCTCTGTCGTCCCCTTCTCCTCCTGCCTTCAATCTTTCCCAGCATCAGAGTCTTTTCCAATGAGTCAGTTCTTCACATCAGGTGGCCAAAGTATTGAAACTTCAGCCTCAGCATCATTCCTTCCAAAGTATAATCAGGACTAATTTCTTTTAGGATTGACTGGTTTGACCTCCTTGCTGTCCAAGGGACTCTCAAGACTCTTCTCCAACACCATAGTTCAAAAGCATCAATTCTTCGGCACTGAGCTTCCCACCTGAGCTTCTGGACAGACCTGGGAACACCTGCGATGAGCGGTAAGAGATGAGGGAAGGTGCGGAGAAGGGCAAGGTGGGAGGAAGGAGTTGGGGGACAGTGAGGGGTCTGGGCCTGGAGAGGTGGGAGGGGCGCGGTGGAGAGTGTTGGGTCCCCTCCCCATCCGGTTGTGCCCCCCACAGGAGTCCCTCCTCCTGAGTTTAGTAGGCAGGAGGGAATTGAAGGGAATCCTAGTCCTCAGAGGCTCCAAAGTGAAAGTCACTCAGTCGTGTCCAACTATACAGTCCATGGAATTCTCCAGGCCAGAATACTGGACTGGGTAGCCTTTGCCTTCTCCAGGGGATCGTCCCAATCGAGGAATCAAATCCAGGTCTCCCACATTGCAGGTGGATTCTTTACCAGCTGAGCCACCAGGGAAGCCCAAGAATACTGGAGTGGGTAGCCTTTCCCTCAATGGCACCCCACTCCAGTACTCTTGCCTGGAAAATCCTATGGATGGAGGAACCTGGTAGGCTGCGGTCCATGGGGTCGCTAAGAGTCGGACACGACTGAGCAACTTCATTTTCACTTTTCCCTTTCACACATTGGAGATGGAAATGGCAACCCACTCCAATGTTCTTGCCTGGAAAATCCCAGGGATGGGGGAGCCTGCCGACTATGGTGGGCTGCCGTCTATGGTGGGCTGCCGTCTATGGTGGGCTGCCGTCTATGGGATCACACGGAGTCGGAAACGACTGAAATCACTTAGCAGTAGCAGCAGCAGCCTTTCCCTTCTCCAGGGGATCTTTCTGACCCAGGAGTTGAACTGGGGCCTCCAGCATTGAAGGCAGAGTCTTTACCAACTGAGCTCTCAGGGAAGCCCCAGGCTGACGAGACGCTGAGGGAGGGAACGCAGTTCAGCCCCTGGGCCTGGGGGAGGCATCAGCTGGTGAAGGCGGGTGACCCCGGTTGACAGCTGTCACAAGGCAGATATCTTTGCGTCGTGTTTCCAAGTTAAAAAAAGACAAAGTAAATTGTCAGGGGGTAACAGCTTCTTCCCTGTCCCTGCCAATGTTTGGTTCCCTTGGGACCTTGGGGTGATGCTGTGCAGGCCAGAGGGCCCAGGCCCAGAGAAGGGAGAAGCTGGGGAGCCGGTCACCTCTGAGGCCTCTTCAGCACCAGTCCTGACACACCGCTCACCCCACACTCTCCATGCACACCTGTCTTCCCACACTTCAGCCCCAGTTACACACACAAGCCAACTCCATCACCCACAGCCCCCCTGACTCTCCAGCCTCCCACACAGCCCCCCTCACATGCACGTGCTCCCCACATAGGCTTCACGCTTCTCACTCATATCCTCCCCCCCTTGCGCACGTCACCCGTCCTGAAACTGTCCGTGCAGGTCTCCTCACACCCGCTTCCCTCTGGGCACACCCCACCTCCCACCCCCACACACTTCCTTTCACACACAAGTGCCTGCTTGCCTGCCCCACTGGCTCTCCACTCTCTGCCAAATCACTTCGTGTTCCCCTCCCACAGGGACCCTGTCTTCCTCACGCTGTCTGTACACACTCCTTCACACAAATTCCACACAGAAGGCTCCCATCTACTTCCGCTGCCATCCAGAAACTTCCCCCTCACGGCACTTCCCTTCACTCTCCTCCTCCTCTCTGGGTCCCCCAGGGGATCCCCTCCCAGGCCCTCTGCTTATGCATACTGTCCACTCCCCTTCTGCCCCAGGCTCACCTGTCCACAGTCTCACACACACATTCACACACACACACACCAAGGTTCCCAACATTCTCACACATTAGTTGTGGCTGCTCCCCACACATCTAACACACTCTTCCCAGCATTCCCTCACTCTCTTCACATTCGCCTTCCTATCACAAATTAGTGTCACTGCCCCACACAACCTAAGTGGGAAATGGCAGCCCACTCCAGTATTCTTGCCTGGAGAATCCCATGGACGGAGGAGCCGGGAGGGCTACATTGCATAGGGTCGCAAAGAGTCAGACATGACTGAGCAGCTAACACAATCACTCCTCTCTCCTGCCCTCCTCCTCTCACGCACACCTCTCTCTCTGTCTCTCTCTCACACACACACAGTCACGCTGACCAGTTCTCCCCAAGATACTGGGCCTTCCAGCTGCCCCAAAGCCACACACAGCTCAGGGTGGTTCTGGGAAGGGGCTGGCTGCCAGGACTCCGCCCCAGGGCTGAGCCAGGAATTTTAGATCTCTGTCTGGGTCCTACCTGGAATCGTGCCTTCTCCTTTTTAATGCTCCAGCCCCATACCTAAAACTACTCACCAAACATGCTCCTGCTGGCATACAGACCCGAGCCCCCACGGACAGTCACCTTCATGCATTAATCAAACTAAAGTGAACGTTTGCGTGTTGTGCTAAATAGAAATCCTCCTTTAGTTACAGGATTAGCCACTTCTCCCGTTGTCATGTACTGCATCAGGGTCATGTATTGCATCGCTGGTATTTCCTACCTTGTCTACTAGGTGTCATGTGTCTAGACGTCCCTGGGTCTGTTTCTTGGCTCTTTGCTAAAACTGGCTCCTGCCTTCCTTCTTGCTCACCAGTTCCCTTTGCGCTGGGAATGCAGCCTAAGCCCCCGCAGGCTTGGTTGGGACAGTGAAGTCGTCATAAAGAATTACCACAAACTCTACAGCATGAAACAACCAAAATTTATCCTTTCAAGGTTGTGAGGGTTAAAAGTCAGAAATCAAGATGTCAGTAGGGCCCTCTCTGAAGGCTCTAAGGGAGGCTCCATCTTTTCTTTTCCTGACTACTGGTGGTTGCATGGAGAAGGAAACGGCGACGCACCCCAGTATGCTTGCCTGGAGAATCCATGGACAGAGGAGCCTGGTGGGCTGCAGTCCATGGGGCCGCAAAGAGGCAGACACGACCGAGGTACCGTGCACAGCTCTGTGGTTCCCGGAAACCCTTGGCGTTGCGGAGCTCGTGTCTATTTCTGTCCTTCCATGACACTCTTCCCGTGGGTCTTGTCTCCCTGTATCTGTCTCTTCTTTGCATGTCCACATTTCTCTCTCCTGGTAAAGGCACCAGTCACTGGATTAGAGCCCACCCTAATCCACCCTGACCTCACCTTGGTTGGATTACGTCTGCACACACCCTATTTCCAGGTGAGGTCTCCTTCACCTAATAGTAAGGACTTCAACACATTTGAGCCCCTAAAATAAAGGAGTTTCAATAAACATTCATGTGATACTCATTGGGTAAAGGTACAATTTATGATTGAATTCTCTGCAACCCTGAATATATTCCTGACAGGAGAAAACTTCAAATTTGTCTAGACATTACTGAAAACTGAAAGGTTAAAATTTTTTCCGAGTGTTGCCTTCCTCTTCTCCTGGTATGAATGTATGAGCTCAAACATCCTCTTGGTTTGAGCGTTGTTTTTAGGTGTTTCTGAGGTCAGCAGTGTTCTCTGTTAGCCATTTCAGTGCAGTCGCCCTCTCTAAGTGGGAAATATTAATCCAAGAGTTAATTCTCTTCAGTTTTGCTGTGCATGAGCTACTTTAGAGCACCTGATAAGGGTCCATCTAGGTTGTAGATAGCCCTTTAAATAATATCTTTTCCAGTATGCATAATTTCCTGGTTTTAAGTCATGAAACATCTAATCTTCCTCCATAAACTATTGAAATAAGATTTAGAGTCAAGCTTAGAATGTCTTTTTAATAATTTGGTTAGGGGCTTCCCTGGTGGCTCCTTGGTGATGAATCTGCCTGCCAACGCAGGAGACACGAGTTCAATCCCTGTCCGGGAAGATCCCACATGCTGCAAAACAACTAAGCTCACGGGCCACGAGTCCTGAGGCTGTGCTCTGGAGCCTGGGAGCCGCAACTCATACTTTTGTGTCATGACATCTAGGCAGTTAGCACTTGACTGTGGTTTCTGCATATGCATTAGTCTGCTAGGTCTCTAAAGAAAAGCTATTTTTCTATACTCTGAACACGAAATATGACACCAAAATGTGGGTTTTAGAAAGTCTGTTACAGGAATGTATACCTCCTATTGTATCACAACACAGACTGTAACCACACACCACCGACTGAGTGGTTTGTTTCAACAAGTCTTCCTGGAGGTGAGGATTTTATCACATAAATTAAGAACACATTCAGCCCATAAAAGCATGTGGTAACTTAACTATACATGAAAATGAGTGTGAACACATAGATTATGTCTCATTAAATCACATAAGTATATCCTTAATGCATTATCTTCTTAAAAGAATTTTAAAAATGCCAACCCCCGACCCCGACCCCAATTCCACCCCACATGAAGGGAAGTCTGATGGAAAGAATAGAACTGGAAGTCTTAACTGATTGTGAGCAAATATTTGACTTTTGCAAATCCTCAAAATGACCAAGCAATACATCTTAAGGGCCCATCAACAGTCATGGAAAGTGAAGGAATTCTTAAGCATGAATTTCTTTAGCTTCTTGTTAAACCTCACTCTGAGTAGAAGGTAATATATTAGATCAACAGCCAGATTGTCATCAAGGGTCAGTTTTTGCCACCCAGAGTTGGTTTAACATTGTACCTTCTCATAGTCCAGGGAGAAACATCCAGATGATAGAATTGCTGTTAGAACATTGGGGAATATGTTGAGCTAGATGATGCTATCATCAGAGAAGAAAAGGTTTTTTTCATCAAAGGGCTGGGACAGCCTGAGTAAGATCTCAGGACAACACCCCACCCCACCACGTCTACATCTTGTACCCGGTGCCCCCACCAGGAGAAGACACTTGTCTTCATCCCCACTCCCACTGCACTGTCCTGCTGCCCACACCAGCCTCTTCTACCCCAACAACAGAGTGCTCCCAACCCTACAGGGAAGTGTGGGGGCCCAAGACCAAAACAGAACATCATCTAGGTAAAGATGGGTCCAATGGACAGGGGCTTGGTGAGACCCGAGGCTCACCTCTCCCAAGTCCTGACTAGAACAAACCTGCCTAGGGGCCAGAGGCCAGCCGGCTTCTCACCTGCTGTGGTCCCTGATTTCTTCATAAGATTCATGACGATGAAGCAATTAGAACTAATTGGGTGATGATCAATAGGGTAATGCAAGTGACCAAATGGATGGATGCAGACTGGCTGATATCTGGGGCCATTATTAGTGGTTCTAACATGAAAAAGCAAAAGCCTTGTCAAATCTAAGAATACACCTTCCTCAGCACCTGCTGTCCTTAGGCAGCACACGTTCCCCATATAGTTACTGACTCAGGTGAAGCCACTCTTCAGGTCTGGATGTGGAAAGACGAATGGGCTTGTGCTCTCTCTTTGTGGAGCTAATATTTCTCCTGAGTTGTGTTAGTTGCTCAGTCATGTCTGACTCTTTGCGAGCTCATGGATTGTAGCTAACCAGGCTCCTCTGTCCATGGGATTCTCCAGGCAAGAATACTGGAGTGGGTTGCCATTTCCTACTCCAGGGGATCGTCCCTACCCAGAGATTGAAGGCAGGGTCTCCTGCCTTGAGGGAGATTCTTTACCGTCTGAGTCACCGAGACACAAATGTCCATCTGATTATCTTTCAGGAGGACATGTTTACTGTGAGAAGTCCTGTTTGAGGAGGACACAATTGGGGGTACTTAATTCTGTCTGGGAAGGGATAAGGGCTTCATTAAGTGACATTGGAGTTGGTTAAAGGATCAGTACAACAGAGGGAAGAGAAGGCCTGGAAACATAATGCGTATATAGATTTGGGGACCATCGAGAGTGCCGGGGGACTGGGTCATTGGTTAATGAGGAAGGGGGCTCCTGTGCTGAGGGAGGTGGGCTCGGAAAGGAGGGTGCTGGCAAATTCTGTGCTATGCCCATCACTGACTCTCCAGACAGGAAGTCCACCAAGAGATCAGTCACCCCATTCATCCATCATATTTTCAGTTGCACAAACATACATGCTCATATCCACACATGAAGGCACTAGACCATTGAAGAGAGCTACCACCTCCCCCACACCCCACTCAGTTACCTGTGGGCTCTGGGAGCAGCATGTTCTCCCAGTGTTCCAGGAATTCCCTAAGCCAATAACTGCAGTCTCCCGTTGAGATCTTCCTGAAATACTCTGCCAGTTCCTGGTTGTTCTCCCACTCCTCCTTGAGGCCTGTGGCTCCAGGATCGATGACTGTCCAGGTTATGCTCATGGTGTCAAGGAGGAGGGCTGTCCGTCCATCGAGGCTGAAGAGCATGGACCCACCAGAGCATTGCTCAGCTTCACACTGACAACACAGCCTGACCTGCAGGGAGGGAGGACCTGCACCCCTCACACAGTGAATCTTTCTGGACTGTCCACAGTCCATCCTCCCCAGCCAGTCAAGCGTGTCTGTACATCTAGGGGCCCATGGTCTTCTGACCATGACCTCCCCCTCTTACCCATCAGGTCCATTGGGTCTCTAAGGCTGGATCACATTCAGTCTTTTCACAGGAAGGACCTCCCTGCATGCACTCCGTCCCTACCCCTCTCTTGCTGTCTCTAGCTCCCCACCCCCTCCCATACTTACCCCTCATCTCCTTTTTGTCCAGTTTGATGACAGGCAGGACCATCCTGAGCTCTCTTCCTGCTTTTCCCAGCGTCTGGCTCAATTCAGTCCATGCTTTGGTGTCGTTTACCTCCTCCCCCAGGAAACCCAAAGGTCTGACCTTGTTGCTGTCACTGTCATACTGGAGGAAAGGCTTTGTGTCCGTGGAGCCCTGGATTTGACACCAAGGCTGTCCTGGTCTGCACTGAGATTTGACAGTGAGGTTGAGGCACAGAGAGTGGGGCATCTGAGAGAGAAAACCACAGGTGTGTCTGGGAGATTCCCCTCCAGGGCCTGGTTGCAGAGGGAGGGGTCTTTATCCCAGACCCCTCCTCTTCTGCATCCTCAGTCCTGCCTCATCTTCAACTGTCTGAGCTTTAATCTCTTGGATGCCACTGTGGGTCCTTTGGGTCCAATACTGTTAGCAGGAAGATTTATGTGACATATTTTTACCGTCATGTACCAACTTCTGAGGCAGCAAAAACAGAAGACAATGTCTGCCTTCTAGTGGCTTAAAAATCCATCTGAACAAACAGGACTTTCAACAGGATTGGAAAAAAAAGACCACAGAACACAGGCTACATTCAGGAGGGGCCCCTAATCACCAGGAAGGTTTTTACTGCCGAAGGAGGTGGAGTTGGCAGGAGAGGGCAAGCTGCTCCAGGAGCACAGGCCCAGGCACCCTGTCTTGGGCTGGAGTCCCTGCACACTGGGTGTCACCTCCTGGGCAGCCCGTCCAGCTAAACCACACCTGACCATCCTCAGAGCTGGAAGACAGGCCCCCACCAGGGTGGAGCCCCTTCCTTTCCCCTCCTCCCCTGCTCCACTCCCCCTGCCAGAGCCCCAGATCCCAGGACACTCACTGCCCAGAGTCTTCCTGGGTTCTATCAGCTGCAGTATCAGCAAAAGATGGCCTGCGGTGTGAGCTAGAGACATTCCTCCCAGCAGTTTTAGAAGAGTAAGGGGCAAATTGTAGCCTGGAGTGTGTCTGCACCTCTGTCTCCGCCCACCGCCCAAAGTCTTCATTCAGAGACTGAGGAAGCCCTGTTGAAAAACAATGCAAAGAACAATTATACCGAGGAAGTATCTTGCAAGTATCCAAACGTAATTCCTTATTAAAAACAGCAACAACAACCACAAAAAACAGCGGCGACATTAAAAAGCAAAATTCACTTTAAATACCCCACCCTCCAAGACCCCTTAACTTTTGTGAACAAAATGCTCAGGGTTGTGTTGGCTTCTCCCCTCCTTCTGACAAAGGCTCCTTCCACCCCACCCCCGCCTCGACCAGCTGACTTTTTTGCTTCTTTTTCCATCTTCTGCTCAGTCATCCTGCATTTTCCCCCTACTTCCTTCTTCCTTCTCCATCCTAACCTGGCGGACTTTGTCTTCAGTGATCAAGATTCTCTCTCCCCCAGTGCACCCCAGCGTTAATCCGACTGGCCGAGGCGACCGCACGTGGTCTGCAATGGAAGGCGGGTGTACAAGCGTTGGAGCCGAAACTCCAGAGAGGCCGGGACGCTGTAACGAAATAACTATAGCACCAAACGAAGTGCTCTAACTTGGCATGCTGCCAACTCCTAAGACCACTTGAGCAGCAAGCTGAAAGCTGAAAGCGGAGCTGTGGGGATCTCAGTCCTTTCTTATCAACCAGCAGTCCGCAAAGGCAACCTCTCCTGACCGATAGTTTCCCCCAGCCTTCGCATCTCCCCCCGCACCCCTCTTCGTCCCCACCCCCTCCCGTGGCCCGAGCAAGTGGCTCAACCCCGCGGCCTCAGGGGTGGTGGCTTCGGGGTGGCGGGAGACGACGGAGCCCTCGGTGGGGAGACCCGCCCTGGGGTCTCACTCGCCGCCCCTTCCTCCCTCCTCACCCGGCTCCCGTGTCGAAAGCCTGTGATCGGAGGGGCGCGGTCCTCGCCTGCGCGCTCCATCCGAGGTCGCAGGTTGAGATGGTCGATGTTTGAGATCACAAGAGAAGTCCGAAACGGAGATTCCAGCTTGAATCGCTCTCGCCCGACGCGCCGCGTGGTCCCGGCTCTTCCAGAGCTCCGTCGGCTGCGTCCAGTTGGTGACAAAGAGGGGCCCCGGGGCGGGGAACGGACAGCGCCCGGGAGAGGCGGGAGCACCCGGGCCGCGGAGCCGCGCAAGCGAGGTCTCAGCCCAGCAGCGCCGTGATGCCCGGCGACCGCGCGGTTCTGGCCTCTGGCGAAACTGGGAGGACAGGACTTCGCCTATGCGACTGGAGACTTCTCTCTCTCTCCTTTTTTTGTCCGTACCTGAAAGCGTGTATATGCAAATGACACCACCCAGCCTCTTGATGAAAGTGAAAGAAGAGAGTGAAAAAGTTGGCTTAAAGCTCAACATTCAGAAAACTAAGATCATGGCATCTGGTCCCATCACTTCATGCGAAATAGATGGGGAAACAGCAGAAACGGTGTCAGACTTTATTTTCTTGGGCTCCAAAATCACTGCAGATGGTGATTGCAGCCATGAAATAAAAAGACGCTTACTCCTTGGAAGGAAAGTTATGGCCAACTTAGATAGCATATTGAAAAGCATAGACATTACTTTGCCAACAAAGATCCATCTAGTCAAGGCTATGGTTTTTCCGGTGGTCATGTGTGGATGTGAGAGTTGGACTGTGAAGAAAGCTGAGAGCTGAAAAATTGATGCTTTTGAACTGTGGTGTTGGAGAAGACTCTTGAGAGTCCCTTGGACTGCAAGGAGATCCAACCAGTCCATCCTAAAGGAGATCAGTCCTGGGTGTTCATTGGAAGGACTGAGGCTGAAGCTGAAACTCCAATACTTTGGCCACCTCATGTGAAGAGTTGACTCATTGGAAAAGACCCTGATGCTGGGAGGGGTTGGGGGCAGGATGAGAGGGGGATGACAGAGGATGAGATGGCTGGACGATATCACCAACTCGATAGACATGAGTTTGAGTAAACTGTCCCTCCCCACCTCTCATTTCATTCATTCATTCATCTCACCAATCTTCTCGGAGGTCTGTATCAAGCTGGGACAAGTCAGAGGGCAAAGGGCACCACCCAGCCTCTCTAGTAAGAATCCCTCGCTGCCCCTCACCCAGAGTTGCCCCCATATTCACCTGGAGCCTCCAGGGTCCCAGGCACACAGGTCTTCCCCAGCCCACGTGCACCCCTCACATCACACTGCCTCCCACACTGACTCTCTGTTGTGTTTTTGGCTCCATACACGAATGATGTAAGACGTGTCAGAGTGCCATTTCCTCTGTTGTGGTTCGTAATCACTTTCTAGATCATCTGTCCTGGGGCACCGCTGGGTGCTTGTCCTGAGAATGTGTGAAGTCACTACGGCAAAGGGTACTAAGTTGCTTCAGTCATGTCCGACTCTTTGAGGCCCCATGGACTGTAGCCCACCAGGCTCCTCTGTCCATGGGATTCTCCAGGCAAGAATACTGCAGTGGGCTGCCACGTCTTCCTCATGGCAAAGGGACATTTAGCCTATAAATACCAAGAGTTTGTGAGGAGTGTCTGAGAGTTCCAGTCTGGGGAAAAGCTGATCTAGCTTTTCCTTAAATCGTTTGTTTCCATGAGAACTCTTGGGCTTCCCAGGTGGTGCTCATGGTGAAGAACCCACCTGCCCATGCAGGAGACCTAAGAGATGTGGGTTTGATCCCAGGGTCAGGAAGATCCCTTGGAGGAGGAAATGGCAACCCAGTCCAGTCTTCTTGCCTGGAGAACCCCATGGACAGAGGAGCCTGGCAGGTTACAGCCCAAAGGATTGAAAAGAGCCGGAAACGACTGAGGAGTCTTAGCACAGGCACACATGAGAAATCTAACTCGTTAGGGCGTCTGCTATCATTCTCCCTCCATGTTATAATGATCTGATATTTGTATATATTGTGATGTGAAAACCATAACCGACCAGGTAACAACCATCGCCACACCCATAGTTACAATTTTCTTTATCCTTTTGGGAAAACATCTAAGATCTACACTCTTAGCAGTTTTCAAATATGCTGATACAATCCAGTTGTCCCTCGGCGTCTGCTGGGGATTGGTTCCAGAGCCACCTAGGATACCTCAGTCCTCTGATGCCTGGGTCCCGTAGCCAGCCCTCTGTATCCATGGGTCCCCATTGGAGAACTCAACCAACTCCAGAATCAACTAATGGCAGATTGGGTAGTACTGCATTTATTGAAAATAATCTGAGTTCAAGTGGACCCACAGAGTTCAAACCAGTATTGTTCAAGGGTCAACTGTACAGTATTGTACACCATGATATACATTACATCCCCAGGACTTACTCACTTTATAGGTGGAATTTTGTACTTTTGCTGCCTTCACCCCGTCCTCCCATCCTCCCCAAGCCCCACCTCTGACAATCATCACCACTCTGTTCCATAATATTTGAGGCTTCTTAAAAAATTATTTTTAGGTTCCACACAAGTATGATAATATAATATTTGCCTTTGTCTTTCTGGCTTATTTCACTTAGCAAAGTGCCTTCAAAGTCATTCATTGTTGTCACAAACGACAGGATTTCCGTCTGTTGTGTGGAGGAGTAATATTCCCTTGTGTGAATATATATATCTACCTCACTTTTCCTCGACACTCAGCCATTGATGGAGACTTAGGTCGCGCCATGTCTAGTGCTGCCCTCACTCCAGTTTGTCTGTTGCTCATGCCTTGGGTTCTGCTGTCTCCACCCCACCCCACATGAGCCCCTCCCAAAGTGAGAGTCTGATTTGAGTCAAGCCTGATTTTGCTAAATCCCTTTAGTGTCAACAGGCCATAAATCTGGACTTGGTGTGGACTTCTGTCCTTTCCCACAGGCTGTTGGAGGTGAGGAATTATCAGAACTCAACACTGAGCTTGCCTAGTAACTGCTATCATGCAATATGGGGCCCTTTTCCTGGTTAATTAAAAAAAATTTTTTTTAATTGGAAGACAACCTGGAGAATTCCATGAACAGAGGAGCCCGGCAGGCTATAGTCCATGGGGTCAGAAACAGTCAGACAGGACTGAGTGACTAACACACACACACAACTGCTTTACAATGGTTGGTTTCTCTGTGCAACAATGCAAGTCAGCCATAAGTGTCTGTATATATAAATAAGCATATACATACTATAAGTATACATACAGCCCCTCCCTCCTGAACCCCCCTCCCACCCTGTCCTGCTTCCTTTTCTCTGTTACCTTGACAAGGCTGAGGGATTGCCCTTAGAGCTGGTAACACATGATTTCTGGGTTTGTCTGTGAGGGGGTTTCTGCCAGACATTAGCAAGAGAATGTTCACAGAGAGAGCATGAGAGTGATTTTGTATGAAGTTGTACTTTAAAAGTAAAGTAAAAAGCAAAGTGAAGTCGCTCAGTAGTGTCCGACTCTTAGAGACCCCACAGACTGTAGCTTAACAGGCTCCTCCGTCCATGGGATTTTCCAGGCAAGTGTACTGGAGTGGATCACAATTTCCTTCTCCAGAGGATCTTCCCAACCCAGGGATCAAACCCACGTTTCCTGCATTGTAGGCAGATGCTTTACCATCTGAGCCACCAGGGAAGTCCAGGGAAGTTGTACTTTAGGTGTGTTCATAGGAAGCGGGTGCTCAGGGCTTCCTATTCGTCCATCTTGTTCCTGTTTTTGTGTGATCAACCATCTTTGATGCTCTTATTGGAATTGTTCTGTGGGCCAGGACCTGTGCCCACATGAGATGGCAAACGTAATGCATAAATGCTGTGTGTTCTGACTGCTCCACTGACCTTCCCTTCCCTCATCTCTCTCTGTGTCCTCAGACCTCTTGAGTTCCTGAGACACACAATACTGAAATTAGGCCAAAAATAACTTTACAGTGGCCTCAAAGTGTCCTAGTGAAAGGAAGAATCACATGGCTCTCACTTTAAATCCAAGACATGGCCAAAGCCAGGACAAGCCAGAAGACAGGACATTTGCATCAGTTAATCAAGTTGTGAATGCAAAGGAAAAGTTCTTAAATGAAATCAAAAGTGCTCCTCTAGTGAACACATGCATGATAAGAAAGCAAAACTTACCACCAAGGGAAAATGGTAAAATTGGTGGAAAAAAAGATCCTGAGTAGGATGTTCATCAGATGTGGTAACAGACATGATATGGTACATCTGTGTCACTGTGACTGGGCACCAGCTTTGGGATGCCTAGGGTCTGGACTCCTGAGGTCCGAAGTGAACAGCATTCTCTGCCATCTCATTTTATGAACAACAAATTATGTGTCAGTAAACCGACAGCTTTTAAAATAAAATAAAATCAGTTCCAATCACTAAGAAGATAACTGGTGAATAATTTCTGAAGTTAGAAAACTACATTCCAAGGGAGAAATAGCTTCAGGACCCGTATAACTTTGAGCCAGCCTTGTGTGAAACTGTCAAACTGAAACGGTCCCAGGATCTTCCAGTGGTAGTTGATTAGCCACACCAGCAGGATCGTGCAGTAATGGATTCATCGCTGAATGAGGCAGAGTGCCCACTGAGACACAATGGGACCAATTCTACAAAGATAAACCACAGTCTTTTCATCACGTGCTGTGTGTGCTTAGTCTGTCAGTCATGTCCAGCTCTTCGTGACCCCGTGGACTGCAGCCCGTCAGGCGCCCCTGTCCACGGGGATTCTCCAGGCAAGAATACTGGAGTGTTGCCATGCCCTCCTCCAGGGGATCTTCCCAATCCAGGGATCAACCTAGGTCTTCTGGACTGTAGGTGAATTCTTTACCATCTCAGCCACCAGGGAAGCACTTTTTTCATCATACTCACTCTCAAAACATAATATGAAACAAAAATAATACATTATCTCTATTAAAACATTTCTATCAAAAAATATGCAAATTATGCAAACAGCAGGAGATCAAAGGCAGCCAAGCAAAGACAGTCCTGAGGCCAACAGAGCACATATCAGGGGCTTCGTGGGAGCACCGTCTCCTGCAGAAAAGAAAGAGGCCTTGGTCCAGGGGGCTGAGGAATCCCGTCACTTTCCTGGGGCTGCCCCTCCCCAGCCCCCTCCCAGCCCCACCCTCACTGAGGGGCTCCTATGTCCTCCACCCCCACCCCCACCCCAGGCCCAGCAGCTTCTTGTCCCCTCCTCCTTACTTCCTGCATCACAGAGTCACCCCAGGCCTGACACCCCCTGCTCAGGCTCAGGACTGGAGCCAGTGAGGAATCAATCTGCTCCTTTACTCAGGTCCGGATCCTCCCCGAGAGGGGCCTAAAGGACCAGAGAGTAGGTCCCCAGAGGAGGGGCCTTGCCTCCTGACAGCCTTGGGGGGCTGCAGGCAAACCTCCTTCCTTCACTCCCCTCCAGCCTCTGAGCCAGCAGCACACACAGCTCTCAGGACCAGGGTCCCTGTCCCCCATCTCTTCCTGGTCCCGCACAGCTGGGCGCCTCCACCCCAGCTCAGGCCCACCATCCCCAGGACCTCTGCTCAAGGCAGGGCTGCTCAGTGATGGAGGCTCTGGGTCCCCAGGAGGCTGGTGACGGGCAGGCCACAGGCTGAGTCAGAACTGCTGCTGCCCCAGGAGCACAGGCCTGGCCTCGCCCCTTCCCACAGTCTCTGCTGTGGGGCTCCTGCCTTGCCTGCTTGGCCCAAGCCACTTCCTGTGAGAACAGGCCTTTGGAGTTGGGTCTGCAAAGGCCTTCCCACCCCTTCCTCCTGGGATGAGAGCCCGGCCCCTCTCATCTTGGCCCCTGGGTGTCACGTCATGAGAAGCCCCCATGCTGCTCTCAGCCTACCCTCGCCCTGAGCGCCTGCTGTTCTCACATCACCCACCCTGGGCCCTGCCAGCCAGTGGTCTGTGCTCAGTCAGGGGACGAGGTTAAACCCTTTCAGCATCAATAGGCCCTCAGCCTAGTGCGGGCCCCTCCCTTTTCACAATGTCTGCTGACAGTGGGGACCTCTCAGATCTCAGGGCTGAGCTTGTCTGAGTTCTGCTCTCAGGTGATATGGGGTCTTAGTCACCTGCTCATTTCCAGGATGAGGAGGTTCAGTGAGGGGCAGCGGTTGGCTGGGATTCACCTTCCCCGTCCTCACACCAGGCCCTATGCCCCTGCCCTCCCTCTGGATTCTGACCGCAGTACCTTTTCTTGTAAAGTATCCAGGCTAGGATGCTCATGCTACAACTGGCGAGAACCCCAGCGGAGACCCCTGTGATGAGGTCGATGGCTGGGGCCATGGTGTGCACTGTAGGGGGGGTCCGTGGTCGGTGATGCTGCAAGGAGAGTAAGCATGAAGCCCTTGTCCAGACCCCAAACTCAGCAGATGCCTCCTCAGCCCCCCTGACCTAGGTACCCCTACTGTGCAGACAGTTTACACCCATCGCATGGAGGCCCCAGTGATAGATCCTCAGGCCAGATGGGGGGAAGGGAGGAGTCCAGTCCTCATGGGGCTCTGACAGCTAATGAGGGAGCAAGGTTTCCAACACAGCCACTCAGTCCTGCTGTGACATCAGAGACGGTGACGTGAGGATGGAGTCCTCAGGAGCTGACAGCAGGGTGGTATTGACAGATTTCCAGAAGGAGGACTGGTGACATTTAAAAGAAGATTCTGAAAAGAGGGTACAGTGAGAAATACATCCCAGAAATAAAAAAGATGTCTAGAGGTTTGGAATCAGGAAAAATTCATGCTCAACCGTCCAAAGGCCTGTGCTGTGAGGAGAGACGTCAGGAGGGGGAAGAGGAAGGAGGATGACAGAGCATCCCCGGGTCATTGGTCTCCCAGGACAACTCACCTCTGGAGGATCACTTCCTCAAACACACACACAGAGGGGTGGGTCCATGTCACCATGAAGGGACTGTCACTTTCTCCTCCCTTCTCACTTACCTGAGGTCTTCAACATTTTCTCCCAGCGCACCATGAAAGCCTGAAGCCAGGCCCGACAGTCTCCCATGGAGACCTTCTTCAGGAACTCGGTCACAGCTCTGTCATTCTCCCACTTCTCTTTCATCCATCTGCCTGCAGGGTGATCCACTCTCCAGTGTCCATTCTCCGAATCAAAGTGGAGGCTCATTTGTCCATTCAAGCCAAACTGCCAGGATCCACTGATATGTCTGTCATCCTCACAGCGACATGTCATCCTGGCCTGCAGGGTGAGAGGGTCTGCTCCCACCATGGGAAAGAAAGAGCTCAGCCTCTGGGCTTGACAGATTCTTTGCCCCACCTGGGTCCACCTCCCCTGGGTCCACGTCCCCTGGGCCCAGCTGATCTGGCACTGGTCTCTCATGCAACAGCTGCTCTTTCCACTGGACTACTAGGGAAGGACCAATATCCAACTGTGTTTTTAAGCCCCATCTGCTCCTCCTGTACTTGGACTTTCTAACTTACCCGTGACCATGGGTTTCTCCAGTGTAAAGTCACGCAGTTGGTCCCTGATGTCTCTGAGTGTTTCGATCTGTGTTTCCCAGGCCTTTGTGGTTTTCACTTCTTCTCCCAATGGACTTGTGAATATGATCTTAGCATGACCACAATCATAGGAGAGAAAAACCTCTCCGTCCACCTGGCCTTGAACCTCACACCACGGCTGTCCAGGTCTGGGTTGAGGATTGATGTTGAAGTTATAGGACAGAGAGTGAGCGTCTGTGAAGGCAAACCGCAGAGAGGGTGAGGGTGGGAGAAGAAGACCTGTAGGCCTCCTCCCCCAGGTCTGTGACAGCAGAGGAAGGCTGCAGGCTGGGCTGACAGAGCAGGACCCCCGCCTGCCCCCCACCCTCACCAGGCATGAATGAGGAAGACGACGAAGCCTCAGGCAGGCAAGAAACCCCACAGCCCTGGAGACGCCCCGTTTCCACTCTGCTCACGAGCTCCGCACGTAGCACTAACCAACACATACGTTTCCCAGGGATGGGCCAGGCTGGTTCAGAAGGAAAGGCCCAAACCCAGAGGATGTCAGGGTCTCTCTGAGTGTCTGTGGGAGATGCAGAGGGTAAGGGGGCTGTTCCTGAGGAAGCGGATCACAGCCAGTGGGGGTGGGGGTGGGGAGGATGAGCACAGAACCCAAAGCTGGAGAAGGCAGAGTTTATAATTACGGGTCACTGGGCTTAGCAAGGCCGGGGAGCCGCTGCTGATCTCCCACTAGGATGGGACTTGGAAGCCTGGAGAAAGGCCTGGCCCACATGGCATGAAAGAGAAAATCCAGAACTTCCGAGGCAGGTGGTAGAGGAGGGGATCCAAGGCTCAGAAAAGTGACTCTGCAGGGCGGACACGGTGTGAAAGGGCAGGAGTGTGTGCAGTCCACCAGCTCCATGGGAAAGCCTGATGGACTCTATGGAGTCCGAGAGGAAAGCGTGGATGAGAAGCATCTCCAGTAGCTCCAGGATGACTTATGCAGAAGATCAGGGATGGTGGTAGGAGTGGTGTTCCTGTGGGCTTCTATCAGGAACAGGGATGGAAGTTGTGGAAAAATCAGATTCCAGGTGGGGGTGCTCTAGGTCAGCAGAAAAGAGGTGCAGAGGTCAAAGTGATTAGAGAGTCTCAATGCCAGCCAGGGCCTGACTGCAGAGAATATGATGCTGGCTCATAGCACAGGGCGATCCTAAAGGCAAACAGATGGGCAGGAACCTAGATACAAACTGTACCATTGAAAGAATTAAAGAGAGGCAGCACACAAGGCTGGATGCTCAGGAAGCCAAAAGCATCCATTCCTACCAAACTTCTGATCCAGGCACATTTTGCAGATCTGAGTCACTTCTCAGAAGGTATCACCAGAGAAAGAAACCATGTTCTAAAGAGGAGGGCCCCTTCATCACCACATCTAGTGCGAAAGTCCTTCCATTCTTTCCCAAAGAGCCACCTGGTTATTTACTGGGGTAAGTGAACCTGCAGAAGCAGAAACTACTCTCACATTCACATTTCACCTAGTGTGTTTCTAGTATCAGGTTCAGGAACCGTAGCATCATCATGGTCCCCCAATTGTTGAAGCAAAGCTTGGGGTACCAGGCCATCAAAGGAGAGTAGTCCCAGGTTCTGCTTACAGTGGTTATCATCGGGTCCACAGACCACGAGTGGTCATTTCACATGCTCTGGACCTGTGACATTCATGGAGACCTTAGTAGCTAATAAATTAACGTGGGGTGAAGGCTACCGTATTGGTGAATTCCAGATTCAGACTTCAGACCCTACCTTCCCATCCGCCAATAGTCCGTGTACACAATGTCCTGGAAAAACACAGAGACAAGTACCAGTCTACAATAGCCTGAGGGCTGCAGGGTTGTGGTCCCTCTCCTATCTCCATTTAACTACCACTGTGGCCTTAGGTGTCCTGGAATGGTACAGAAGAAATATTTTGGGCTTCGCAGACCCTACATCTCTGCTGCAATCTGCTGTCTCAGCACAAAAGCAGTCACAATTGGTGAACAATGAGCATGGCTGGAGCTGCTTCCTGGGCAGATGACCCAGCAGAAACCGTGACATCACAGGTGTCTGTGGTCAGAAAGGTGCTACGTGCCATTTTCTACTTGAAAGCCCATAACACAGACCCCGAGTGTCCTGAAGCTAGGCCATGCCACTTGCAGTGGGGAAAGTCACAGCATTTAAACGTGGCTCCTGGTGTGGTCCTAGGGTCTGGCAGAGATGCGGCCTCTGGTCATGGACTGGGGTTGCCCATCGTGATGTGTGCTCATCAACCCCTAATCATTAGTTCAGGTAGGCCAGCCGTCATAGGATAGAAGTGGCTGTGTTTTGGTATAAGCAGGGCCACAGGGAACAACAAGACCCACCAGCAGCTGGCCTAGATGTGACACTAGAGCTGTTATATGGCCACTATCCTCTCCTCACATCTGTGGCTTCCCCTAGGGCACTTTGGACCAAGGTAGCTACTCTGCAGCAAAGGAGTGGGGGCATTAGCCCATAACTGCTGGACGGTTTTTATTTTCCTAAGAAAAAGGATTGCATGTTGAAGATAAATCATTCCCAAAACTAGTCCAAAAAAGCAAAACTTTAAAGGTGAATCAACTGCATTACCTTGTAGAAGTTAAGAAAATAAAAAGCAGTTGGTAGTAAGATTGTTAGTTCAAATATGTGTGTTTAAACAATTTTAAAACTCTTGTAAGAATATACCTATACCTCAAAGGCAACTATGTGTAAAAAATTTACACAAACATTTTCTGTTAAACATAATAAAAGTGATATTGAGAAAGTATTCCACATCATTAAGTCTGTCTTAGAAAGTTGAGATGCTATTCCATTCCTAAGGCATGGTGTTTTGGAAGACAAATGTCCTTCTGCAGTGCTGGGTGATGCATGTGACTGGCTGACTCCAAGTGGGCCTCGACAGGCACCTTCCTCCTGACGTTGGGGGACTGTGAGAGGAGGGTCAGACACAGGCCCCCAGGGCTGCACGGACCTCTGTGAGACACTGGGCCCTTTGCTGGAACTGCACCTCTCCTCCGGATCGAAGGCCCAGCACAAGCCATCACAGAAATGGTTCATCAGGACAGTTGATAGGCGGGGCTATTTGGTAATCCTCTTTCAGGTACTCGGCCACATCAAACGGGTAGATGTCCACTTAGGGCAATGGTCAGAGTCATAAACACGTGGGCTCTTTAGTAGCAGCATGCTGACTTCTCAGTTGTGGCATGCAGGATCCAGCTCCCCCACCAGGGATGGAACCCAGGCCCCTGCACTGGGAGTGTGGAATCTTAGCCACTGGATCACCAGGGAAGGCTGGAGAACTCATTATTAACCAGACTCTCAAAAGCCATCCATCGATCCCGTGTTTTTGTTGTTCCCCAGACAGTGAGAGTCCATGCGGAACAAGACTCTGGAGAGGGACTGG
The DNA here is from genome assembly GCF_910594005.1 of Cervus elaphus. NCBI lineage: Eukaryota > Metazoa > Chordata > Mammalia > Artiodactyla > Cervidae > Cervus > Cervus elaphus. The sequence continues at coordinate 33,174,515 of NC_057840.1, forward strand.
CTTTGCTCTTAACTTGTTCAGTTACAGAGCTCCTAGCTGCCAGGTCTTTGTGGAGGACTTCCTTCTGACCAGGTAGCTCATTCCACAGGCAATGTGGACAGCTTGTGAACTAGGTTTTGTTGAGAAGTTGCCTGTGGATTATTGGCCTCTACATATTTGCACTGTCATAAAAACAATTTAAGATACCCCCAGGTCATGTAAGGCAATCCACCATGGGCTTTTCCCCTTCTTCTGTTCACACATGGGTAATAGGAAGATTTCTGTGATGAAGATCTCGTAGCTTACAACTTTCAGGGAGCATCGTTGTCACCTGAATTTCAGAAGCTTGATCTCTAACTGTCTTTACAAATGCTTGTTGCTCTTTATCTGGATCTTTTTCATCTACATAACCCCCATGGAAAGCACACCAAAAGGTACCTTCTTAGAATACATCCTTTGAGTTCCTCTCCCTGGATAGATATTTTGATATCATTCACCTTAGCTTTGGCCTCCAAAAGAGTGACACTTCTCAAGTCCTACTCCTCTACCCACAAGGGAGGACAACTGGAGATGGGGGCTGTATTGTTGGGTGTGTTGCCTCTCACACACTGAGACATCTGGGAACGACTGGGACTGAGACAGCCTTTGGAAACTACTGCTGGCGCTGATGCTATCTTCCAGTTCAATCCTTCTCGCACTATGAAGATGCAAAACAGCTAATACTAGTACTGCAAGAAATATACCTGGACAGCAAATCCCTAGGCTGATATAAAACACACGTGGAGACACGGCTGGAGCTGCATGTACAGGGTCATAAATGGTTCCTCTGCTGGTCGTTTTGTCCAAGGCTGAAGTTTTCCTTCCTCAATTTCTGGGTGGCAAGTCTAAGACTGTGAAACTTTCTGAAGTTACTGTCAAGTTGAGCTGCATTTAGTATAAGTTCAGAATCTACTTTTCCAGGATAGGACAGCTGGAGCCCAAACACTGATAAGGTGTGTGGGAGTTCTCGGGGCAGAGGGGCGCGGGCGGCAGGCAGCCAGAGGACCAGAGTGGTACTGGCGGGTGCCTTTGGGATGGGCGACCCCGGGAGACCCCGGCACATCCGTCCCGCCCTGAGGGCCCGCCTCCCACCCCGCCTCCCACCCCGCCTCCCACTAGGCCGCCTGCCCACCCCCACCCCGAGGCCTGGATGGCCGCCGAGCTCTCTTCGCCCTGCCTTCCTGCAGGTGTTAACTGATAGGTGATAAAGAGTGCTGGTCCTTCAAGGACCGAGAGCAGTAGGGAAGGGACCTACTTCCCTTCAGCAGTAGTAAGAAGGGACCAGAAGGGTCTCTGTGAGCAGATCGCGGGCTTGGGCTTTTCGGGGCCGCTCTGAGTCCCTTCCCCGTGGAGAGGCCTACGGGTCCCAGCCTGCAGGGCTCCAGGACTCCCACTTCCCAAGGGGCGGGCCGGGCCCTGGGGAGGCCTCAACAGCATTCCTTGTAGTGTTCTGGCCCCCTCTTCTCTTAGCTTCACCTCCCAAACTCCGCACATTACTGTTTCAGGAAGGCCCCCCTGTTCTGGCCTGGAGAGCAGGCAAGTAGCCGGTGGGAGCCACCGAGGCGCAACGGGGCCAGGGGAAGGGAAAGAGGAGGGGGCGGCGGCGCCACCCGGCAGGAAATTTCGTGAATCCCAGCGCACACCGCCACCCCTGTTCAGGTCCTAACTCATCCAACTTCCACGCTCCCCCCGCCCCCCCCCCGCCCCCCCCCCCCCCCCCCCCCCCCGCCGCCGCAGGTTCCCCGCCCGAACTCACCGCCGGGTGTCCAGCTGAACCAGACAATCAGAAGCAGGACCAGGAAGCCCATTTTGCAGGAGTGGAGGATGCCAGGTCAGAGGAGCGGACCCTTTCCGGTGAGGTACACTGCACCTCTGGCCACGTGGCCGGCCCTTCCTCCGCCCGGAGGCCCCGCCCCAGGCAGCGGCCGGCGGAGGGATAAACCTGAGGTTTATTAGACTGCCAGGGTCGCTCTGGTTTTGCCACTTCCTCCTCTTGCTTCCTCCTCTTCTTGGAGGCGTATCGTGGGCTGATAGTGAGAATCTTCCTAGGTCGATCATTTTGTCATTTTGGTCTCCCTAATTAATAGAAATTGATCGGAGGTCAGAAAAGAATTTCTGGCAAGAAGGTCATGGAGGGGAGAGCTCAGCGCTTCCTACTTCCCTATCTTGAGCTTGCCTTGGATGATCACTGACCTTGTCACTGTACTGAATTTCTCAGGGTTCTCCACACCATCTTATGGAAACCTGAAGGATGTTTTTCAGCCAGCCCAGTTGCTGTTTCCGGTGCCAGTTCTGGTGGCAAACCTACTTGATAAACGTCCTCTGTGTCCTGACCCTTCCACTGACCTGGCCTTCTCTCATCTCTCTCCTCTCCTCAGCTTCCTGAGTCCCAGAGGCACAGCAGTATTGAAATTAGGCCAGTTCATCACTCTGTAAATTTGATTCGGTCCCATTTGTTTATTTTTCCTTCAAAATTTCAATGCTGATGCATTTTGAAGAAGGATCCTGTGTAATTCTACACTTTGCCCCTCCTTTTTTTTTTTTTTTTGTATAATTGTACAACCTTTGAAAATTACATAAGGTACAATGATCCAGTATTCTTTGTCATTCAAAAAACAAACAAAAAAAACAACTTTCTCTTCCTCCAAGCAACCATCCAGGAGGAATTAAAGTTCCTGAAAGAAGGCCAGTTCAAGATGGCTTCTACTCTGGTAGAAACAGAAAACAAAAAGATGAGAAAAAGTAAGAAAGAAGTGGGTCCTCATCAAACTTATATACTTTTGCACAGCAAAGGAAACCATAAACAAAACAAAAAAGGCAAACTACAGACTGGGAGAAAAGATTTGCAAATGATGCAGCTGACAAGGAATTAATTTCCAAAATATATGAAAAGCTCTAACAACTCAATAGTAAAATCAGGGAACCCAATCAAAGAATGGGCAGAAGATCTAAATAGACATTTCTCCAAAGAAGGCTTGCACATGGCCAATAAGCATGTGAAAAGATGCTCAATATCAATATTTATTTTTTTAATTAATTAGTTAAAAATTTTATTTTATATTGGAGTATGTAGTTGATTAAAAATGAGAGTTTCAGGTGTGCAGCAAAGTGATTCAATTATACATATAAATGTAGTTTTTTTTTTTTTTTACAAATTCTTTCCCCATTTATGCTATTACAGAATATTGAGCAGAGTTCCCTATGCCACAAATTAAGTCTGTGTTGGTTATCTATTTTAAGTATGGTAGTGAGTACATGTCAATACTAAACTCCCATTTTATCTCTCTCCATCACCTATCACCTCTGGATATATGCCCAGGAGTGAGATTGCTGTATCATATGGTAGCTCTGAACCTGCCTGCAATGCAGGAGACCTGGGTTTAATCCCTGGGTCAGGAAGATCCCCTGGAGAAGGAAATGGCAACCCACTCCAGTATTCTTGCCTGGAGAATTCCATGGACAGAGGAGCCTGGCAGGCAACAGTCCCTGGGGTGGCAAAGAGTCAGACATGACTTGGCAACTAAATCACCACCACATGGTAGCTCTGTTTTCAGTTTTTAAAGGAATCTCCATACCATTCTCTATAGTGTGTGTATTAATTTACATTCCCACCAACAGCATGGGAATGTTTCCTTTTCTCCAAGTCCCTCCAGCATTTACTGTTTGTTCATTTCAGTCACTCAGTAGTGTCTGACTTTTTATGATCCCGTGGTTTGCAGCACGCCAGGCTTCCCTGTCCATCACCAACTCCCGGAGCCTACTCAAACTCATAGACTTTTCAGTATGGCCATTCTGACCAGTGTGAGGTTCCTTGAAGGGGGAAGGAGAACAAATGTCAGAGAATGAGGAGTAAAAGCTAACGTGTCTCAGCCCCAGGATCCAGGGAACCTGCTGGGCAACAAAGACAGACTTTGGTGACAGAGCAGGGTTGGTGCGCACAGGCCTCGCTGCAGAGGCTTCTCTTGTTGCAAAGCCCCGGCTCTGGTTCACCTGGGCTCCCACAGCTCAGGGTCCAGTCGTCCCGGGGCACAGTGGGATCGTCCCTGACCAGGGTCACACCTGTGTCCGCTGCACTGGCAGGCCAATTCCTATCACTGGCTCACCGGAAAACCCCTGCCACATCTTCTTTATCCATTCATTTGTCAACTGTCATTTAAGTTGCTTCTATGGCATCTCAATAGCTCAGACTATAAAGAATCTTCCTGCTATGCGGGAGACCTGGGTTCAATCCCTGTGTTGGGAAGCTCCCCTGGAGGAGGGCATGGCAACCCACTCCAGTATTCCTGCCTGGAGAATCCCATGGACAGAGGAGCCTGGTGGGCCACAGTCCATGGGGTCGCAGAGTTGGACATGACTGAGCTACGAAGCACACACACATTCTCCTTCCCCTGAGAGTGTCCAGGCCCGGGTTCCCACCTCTGACCCTGGGCCCACAATTCTCCAGCTGAATGGCCTCAGGTTCTGAGTGCTTGCCCCATGTCTCCCCCAGGGTCTGGGTCTGTTCTGAGAAGGCCTTCAAGCCATTAATTCTCCTCCAAGAGAAGCAAGGGTTTGGGCCTGTTACTGTCATAATGAAGGAAAGTCTATTTCTCCAATGCCCCCGTGGAGCCTCCACCTCACATCAGGGCTGGAGTGACAATGAAGTTGTAGCCAAGTTAAGTGTCTGTGAGAGAACTCAGGTGCTAGCTGGCATGGGGAGTGCTGACTCACTCTTTATGTGCCCTGCAAAATTCGTCTGTTGCAACTTTGGCCCTGAATGTGATGGTATCAGAAGATGGGTGTGTGGGAAGTGATGGGTGAGTTTAGTCCAGTTCAGTTCAGTCTCTCAGTCATGTCTGACTCTGTGACCTCATGGATTGCAGCACGCCATGCTTCCCTTTCCATCCCCAACTCCTGGAGCTTCGTCAAACTCAAGTCCATTGAATTGGTGATGCTTTTTAACCATCTCATCCTCTGTCGTCCCCTTCTCCTCCTGCCTTCAATCTTTCCCAGCATCAGAGTTTTTTCCAATGAGTCAGTTCTTCACATCAGGTGGCCAAAGTATTGAAACTTCAGCATCAGCATCAGTCCTTCCAATGAATAATCAGGACTAATTTCTTTTAGGATTGACTGGTTTGATCTCCTTGCAGTCCAAAGGACTCTCAGACTCTTCTCCACACCACGGTTCAAAAGCACCAATTATTCAGCACTCAGCTTTCTTTATGGTCCAACTCTCACACCTATACATGACTACTGGAAAAACCATAGCTTTGACTAGATGAACCTTTGTCACCAAATAATGTCTTTGCTGTTTAATATGCTATCTAGGTTGGTCATAGCTTTTCTTCCAAGGAGCAAGCATCTTTTAATTTCAAGGCTACAGTCATCATCTGCAGTGAGGCTGGAGGCCAAGGAAATAAAGTCTGTCACTGTTTCCATTGTTTCCCCATCTATTTGCCATGAAGTGATGGGACCAGATGCCATGATCTTTATTTTCTGAATGTTGAGTTTTAAGCCAGTTTTAAGCCATGAAATTAAAAGACACTTACTCCTTGTAAGGAAAGTTATGACCAACCTAGATAGCATATTAAAAAGCAGAGACATTACTTGGCAAACAAAGGGCCATCTAGTCAAGGCTATGGTTTTTCCAGTGGTCATGTATGGATGTGAGAGTTGGACTGTGAAGAAATCTGAACACAGAAGAATTGATGTTTTTGAACTGTGGTGTTGGAGAAGACTCTCGAGAGTCCCTCGAACTGCAAGGAGATCCAACCAGTCCATCCTAAAGGAGATCAGTCCTGGGTGTTCATTGGAAAGACTGACGCTGAAGCTGAAACACCAATACTTTGGCCTCCTGAGGCGAAGAGCTGACTCATTGGAAAAGACCCTAATGCTGGGAGGGATTGGGGGCAGGAGGAGAAGGGGATGACAGAGGATGAGATGGTTGGATGCCATCACTGACTGGATGGACATGAGTTTGGGTAAACTCCGGGGGTTGGTGATGGACAGGGAGGCCTGGCGTGCTGTGATTCATTGGGTCGCAAGAGTCGGACACGACTGAGCGACTGAACTGAACTGCACTGAACTGAACAGCTTCTTCCCTGTCCTGGGCAATGTTTGGTTCCCTTGGAACCCTGGGTGATGCTGTGCAGGCAGAGGGTCCAGGCCCAGAGAAGGGAGAAGCTGGGGAGCCGGTCACCTCTGAGGCCTCTTCAGCACCAGTCCTGACACACCGCTCACCCCACACTCCCCATGCACACCTGTCTTCCCACACTTCAGCCCCCACAGTTACACACACAAGCCCCCTCAGCGTCCACACCACCTTCCATCACCCACAGCCCCCCCCGACTCTCCAGCCTCCCACACAGCCCCCCTCACATGCACGTGCTCCCCACACAGGCTTCACGCTTCTCACTCATATCTTTCCATCCTTGCACACGTCACCCTTCCTGAAATTGTCCGTGCAGGTCTCCTCACACCCCCTTCCCTCTGGGCACACCCCACCCACACGCCCACACACTTTCTTTCACACACAAGTGCCTGCTTGCCTGCCCCACTGGCTCTCCACTCTCTGCAAAGTCACACCGCGTTCCCCTCCCACAGGGACCCTGGCTTCCTCACACTGTCTGTACACACTGCTTCACACAAATTCCACACAGAAGGCTCCCATCTACTTCCGCTGCCATCCAGAAACTTCCCCCTCATGGCCATTTCCCTTCACTCTCTTCCTCCTCTCTGGGTCCCCCAGGGGATCCCCTCCCGGGCCCTCTGCATACACATACTGTCCACTCCCCTTCTGTCTCAGGCTCACCTGTCCACAGTCACACACACACACACACACACACACACACACACACACCCCAAGGTTCCCAGCATTCTCACACACTAGTTGTGGCTGCTCCCCACACATCCAACACACTCTTCCAAGCATTCCCTCACTCTCTTCACATTTGCTTTCCTATCAAAAATTAGTGTCACTGCCCTACACACACCCAAGTAGGAAATGGCAGCCCACTCCAGTATTCCTGCCTGGAGAATCCCGTGGACGGAGGAGCTGGGAGGGCTACAGTGCACAGGGTCGCAAAGCGTCAGACATGACTGAGCAGCTAACACAGTCACTCTTCTCTTCTGCCCTCCTTCTCTCACGCACACCCTCTCTCTCTGTCTCTCTCTCTCTCACAAACACACAGTCACATTGATCTGTTCTCCCCAAGATACTGGGCCTTCCAGCTGCCTTCAAGACCATCCCCAAGAAAAAGAAATTCAAAAAGGCAAAATGGTTGTCCAAGGAGACCTTACAAACAGCTGAGAAAGGAAAAGACGTAACGGGCAAAGGAGAAAAGGAAAGATATACCCCTTTGAATGCAGAGTTCCAAAGAATAGCAAGGAGAGATAAGAAAGCCTTCCTTAGTGATCAATGCAAAGAAACAGAGGAAAACAATAGAATGGGAAAGACTAGAGATCTCTTCAAGAAAATTAGAGATACCAAGGGAACGTTTCATGCGAAGGTGGGCACAATAAAGGACAGAAATGGTATGGGACCTAACAGGAGCAGAAGATATTAAGAAGAAGTGGCAAGAATATACAGAAGAACTATACAAAAAAGATCTTCATGACTCAGATAACCACAATGCTGTGATCACTCACCTAGAGCCAGACATCCTGGAATGTGAAGTCAAGTGGGCCTTAGGAAGCATCACTATGAACAAAGCTAGTGGAGGTGATGGAATTCCAGTTGAGCTATTTCAAATCCTAAAAGATGATGCTGTGAAAGTGCTACACTCAATATGCCAGCAAATTGGAAAACTCAGCAGTGACCACAGAACTGGAAAAGGTCAGTTTTCATTCCAATCCCAAAGAAAGGCAATGCCAAAGAATGTACCAGAATACTTGGGTATATTTAAAGGTGTCTGCTGATTATAGCTCATTAGATGATATTTTCCAAAGAAGTTAGGTCAATGAAAGAGGACCTACTCCCTTCAAAATAAGTTTGTAGAAATAGCCATTTGATTATCTTCATTTGTGACAAGTACATTTCTTTAACTAAATATTCCATTCATTTGAGAATCCAGTTGATTCCCACCACCAGGCAGGAAGACAACAGACTATTCAGAACGAAAACATGAAATATGGGGCATGTTAAAAAAGGAAGAAAGAAACCCTTTAAATATCCTTTGTGAGAATGTCCTCTCTGAATAAAATACTGTCCATGATAACCCGAAGGTCGAAGTTGCTCACTCGTTACCTCCAGAGGTAAGTCCAACAGTGAGGCTTTGGCATATTTAGCATGGGAATTTGAGAAAGTACAGGCAAACCCCCTCAGCCCCATACAGAAATTGTGCATTCTCCTAAATCCATGCTTCAATCTGGAACCTTAAAAAATGTGGCTAACCTGCGGGGATGAACATGTATTCTAGTTATAAAAAGAAATCCAGGTTCAGGGTCAGGAGGGAGGCTCAAGAGGGAGGGGACATCTGTGTACCTGTGGCTGATTCATGTTGATGTATGGCAGAAACCAGCATAATATTGTAAAGCAATTATTCTCCAATTAAAAAGTTATTAGATTAGTCAGAAAATGGAAGAAGTTTGTTAGAGTGTGGAATAAAAAATTTAATTATTAAAAATAAAAAAACCAACAACAACCCAGATTCAGTGTGAATGGGGATACCTGACCATTTTTCTAGCTAATCTGCAGAACTGTAACCAGATTTCTTTCCTTCAGCTGGGTCCACACAAGAGGACAGCCTTGTTCACAGACGCCTTGGACCACACAGAGAACAGGCCTCACAGCTGCAGCCACCCCGGGAAACAGTCCAGCCATTGTGCTTCTGCATCACGAGCAAACGCCAGCCCCACTGCGGCTCTGAGTACAGAGCATGCGTTCACCGGTGGGACTGAATATTCGCCCACGCCCTTAACTTCATCCTTAGGAACATGCTTGGGATAAATTCCTAACAGCAAGCTAACTGGGTCAAGGCATACATACAAGGCTTCAGAAACTGCCCTCTGGAAGACTGTACTAATTTGAATCCCACCAAATGTAGGTGAGACACTTCTCTATACACTTATAAATATTATTATTATTATTATGCTTTCACCTTTGCCAATGTGGTAGATTAACAAACTTCATCTCATTACTTTCTATACTACATTATTAGTATTAATCTTAGTATCTCTTTAGCACGTCTTCAGTGAGCTAAGTCTTATTTATCCTCCCAAGCCTGTGCGGGAATGAGGGAGCCGAAAAAGCAACTTGTCTATATGACTGTACTAGTTGATCATCCTTGTAAAACACTGGCATTGGTCACAAACCATAATGCATTAAAATTTGTTTTAATGACTGGGTTGGGTCTTCGTCACTTTGTGCAGGCTTTCTCTGGGTGTGGTGAGTGGGCGCTACTTTTTGTTGTGGTGGGTGGGCTCTCACTGCAGCGGCTTCTCTTGTGGTGGGACACAGGCTCTAGGCGTGAAAGCTTCAGGAGTTGTGGCTCTTGGGCTTTAAGATGAGTAGGTTCAGTGGTTGTGGCTCAAAGGCTTAGTTGCTCTGCGGCGAGTGGGATCTTCCCAGACCAAGGATCGAACCCATGTCTCCTGTGCTGGCAGGTGGATTCTTATCCACGGCATCACCAGGGAAGCCCCAACAGTGCATTTTTAAATCTACTGATGTTATGCTGAGTATAACATAATTTCAAATCACAGGAAGGTCAGAGGCTGCGGATTCCAGTCTGGTGGTTCAGAGATGACGGAAGAGGAAGGAAATGGGGGCAGCTGTCCAAACAGAAACCACACACTGTGGGAGGCCCTTTCTAACACTTTCAAGGCTCTGTTCTTTTCTTCCCATTTTCTTTACCCTGGACTTGAAAAAAAATATTTTGGCTATCTTAGTACCCAGACCAGGGACTGAACTTGTGCCTAACCACTGGACTGCCAGGGAATTTCTACCCTGGATGTAATAATTTTGTGACTTTGATGGACATTTCATAACATGAAAATGTTCATAAGTGAGAAAAATGTTTTGTAAAATGATATCCTAATTTTGTTATAAGTGAATAAATGTACGTGGGTCTGTATATACATTTTGTTGTGGATCACAAAAAACTGTGGAAAATTCTTCAAGACATGGGAATACCAGACCACCTGACATGCCTCCTGAGAAATCTGTATGCAGGTCAAGAAGCAACAGTTAGAACTGGACAGGGAACAACAGACTGGTTCCAAATAAATAGGGAAAGGAGTATGTCAGGAGTATATTGTCACCCTGCTTATCTTACATGCAGAGTACATCACGCGAAATGCTGGGCTGGACGAAGCACAAGCTGGAATCAAGATTGCTGGGAGAAACATCAATAACCTCAGATCCGTAGATGACACAATCCTTATGGCAGAAAGCAAAGAAAAATTAAAGAGCCTCTTGATGAAAGTGAAAGAGGAGAGTGAAAAAGCTGGCTTAAAACTCAGCATTAAAAAAACCAGGATCATGGCATCCGGTTCCATTACTTCATGGCAAATAGATGGGGAAACAATGGAAACAGTGAGAGAGTTTATTTTGGGGGGGCCCCAAAATCACTGCAGATGCTGACTGCAGCCATGAAATTAAAAGACGCTTGCTCCTTGGAAAAAAAGCTATGACCAACCTAGACAGCATATTAAAAAGGAGAGACATTACTTTGCCAACAAAGGTCAGTCTAGTCAAAGCTATGGTTTTTCCAGTAGTCATGTATGGATGTGAGAGTTGCACTATAAAGAAAGCTGAGCACAGAAGAATTGATGCTTTGAACTGTGGTGTTGGAGAAGACTCTTGAGAGTCCCTTGGACTGCAAGGAGATCAAACCAGTCCATCCTAAAGGAAATCAACTGTGAATATTCATTGGAAGGACTGATGCTGAAGCTGAAGCTCCAATACTTAGGCCACCTGATGCAAAGAACTGACTCATTGGAAAAGACCCTGATGCTGGGAAAGATTGAAGGTGGGAGGAGAAGGGGATGATAGAGGATGAGATGGTTGGATGGCCTCACGGACTCGATGGACATGAGTCTGAGCAAGCTCTGAGAGTTGGTGATGGACAGGGAAGTCTGGCGTGCTGCAGTCCATGGGGTTGCAAAGAATTGAACACGAGTGACTGAACTGAACTGGGAGAAAATGCAACAAATTGTTAATGGTGAGTTTTGCTAGATGATTTTACTTCTTCATATTTTTCTGTATTTTCCAAATTTTCTACAGTAAATACATATTACTGGAGTGATTAGGAAAAATAATATATAATAGAAATAATAACTGCATATCATCTCACTGCATCTATGAAACTCCATTCTTTACACCTTCACAGCCCAAGTCAAAGGTTTATTATTGAAAAGGACAGAAACAGAGATGCAGGGACTTCCCTGGTGTTCCAGTGGTTAGGACTCTGCTCTTCCACGGCAGGGGGCACTGGTTCCGTCCCAGGTTGGGAAAAAAGATCCCCGTGCTGCTGAGTCATGGGATGGATGACTCAGCCCCCAGCCCCCAAATAAGGAGAGCTGCAAATACATCTCAGACTGGGTGTCAACTCCCATTCACAGTGGTGGCAGCCTGGAGCATTACTTGCAAAAGGATTCTGAAGCTGTCTTCCCTCACCCCGCTGCCCCCACAGGAGACAGAACTGAGATCACAGAGCAGGATCTAGCATGGATAAGGGCTGATGGAGGCCTGCATGAGTCTACGGTTATTTATCTTCCCTGAAACAGACACCAGGCTAGACAGAGCCTTCGGGGTTACCAATGAAGCCCGAATTAATCAATGAGGAAACTGAGGCTCAGAGACATGAAGCAACTCCTCGGGGTTCTAAACACAGAGCTGGGACTAGACCTCAGGAAGGAGACTGGCCTTGGGTCTCCACTCTGCTTTCAGCTAATTCACTCAAGTTCACGTGTGCCTCTCCATCAAAGTGACGGAGCAGGAGTTCACCCGCTGTGGCCTCTGAGAACTTCGTGAGGTCGGTCAACTTCATCCCTGCTGCCAAAGACACCTGGTCCCCCCAGCTCTGCTCTTAGGTTCTCCATTTTCATACGGAGAAAATGGATTAAGACAGTCAAAGCATTGGATGAAGTGACAAAGTTCTCCCATTAGGTGGCGGTACCAGCAAGGAATAGATAAAGCAGGCCTTTGAAGGGCACTTGCCTAATGGTTTAGTTATTAAGATTCTGCCCTTCCAGTGCAGAGGCTGTGGCTTCAATCCTTATTTGGGGAACAAAGATATCTGTGGTATGACCAAGGTTTTGCTTTTTTGTTTTGTTTTTGTAAATCCTTTGTAGAGTATTTTGTAGATATATTTGTATCAAAGCACCTTAAATTTTACAAAGCAGATAACCTTGTAGATAAATTTACAAAGTAGATTAGAAGGAAATATTGAAAGTTAATGTCAATAAAAGGGTGGTATTTTACGTTATTTCCGTTTTCACTATTTGCATCTTCTGGATCTTCTATAATGAACAAAATGGTTTCATAAAGAAGTTACTGAAATAGTGAGAGATTATTTTGGTAATATTTTGTCTGCGCAGTTCGGCCTCTTGTCTGATTGAGAGAAGACAATGGACCAGCGTGGAAGAGAAAGGAGACAGGCAGGCCCTGATACTGTCTCTTATTTAAATATGAAGGGTGTGCTCATGGGGGTCTGATGCTCAGGTGCTGGGTGCTTTCCGTCTCTCTGTCAGTCACAGGTCTTTGGGAAGGTTATAAAGGAAACGGCTGGGAGAGCGGATGTGTGGGGGCTGTTTGGCACTCAGGCGACAGGAGCCCTGCCCGCAGTGCGATCCCCACTGTGCTGCCAGCGTCGCCAGCCTTTGGCCCTCAGGAGCAGAACCTAGCCCACCCAGCACCCTCTAGTCCAGATCCTGGCCCACCTGGTAAAACGATAGTGGGGTCTGTCTCACACAAAGGCCTTTGCTGTGGGCTCTCCAGGTGGTGCTAGTGCTGAAGAACCCGCCTACCAATGCAGGAGAAGTTAGAGACGCTGGTTCGATCCCTGGGTCAGGAAGATCCCCTGGAGGAGGGCATGGTAACCCAGTATTCTTGCCTGGAGAATGCCATGGACAGAGGAGCCTGGTGGGCTACAGTCCATGGGGTCACAGAGAGTTGGACACCACTGAAGTTTCTTAGCACGCACGTGTGCAAAGGCCTTTGCTACTTTCTTTTTTCTCCACACAACCTACTCTGGTCAGTTGTGGTGTTGACCCTGCCCTCAGTTTGAAGCTCAGTCCTTGGTTTGTCCCTTTCTGGGCTTCCTTGGTGGCTCGCTGGTACATAATCCGCCTGCCAATGCAGGAGACACAGGTTTGATCCCTGGGCTTGGAAGATCCCCTGGAGAAGGCAATGACAACCCTTTCCAGTATTCTTGCCTGGGAAACCCCATGGACAAAAGAGCATGGCAGGCTACAGTTCATGGGGTCACAAAAGAATCAGACATGACTTAGCAACGAAACAACAGATTTTGGTAAAATGTATGCAGAGTTTGAGTTCTTAAAGACATTTACAAAAGCACACAGAAATGTGTTCATCTATATTTCTCTCTCCTATGTCATATAAGTATCCAAATATAAAAGTGTAAACATTTTTAGAAGAGAATCCTGTAATGCTTTAGGAGTATGAATGTATTTTAAAACATTATTAGCCATCTCTTAAAAAAAAGATGATAGATTTAGTTAAATTGGAGGCATGACACTGAATTACCAGCACATGCTACTTTTTCAATACAGTACATTATTTTCTTTACATTCACTTGCTTAGTGTGAAGAGGATTTACTTAAACATGTAAGGGTTATACTGTTTCACCTCAAAATAACCTAAAGTTTAGCACTTAGGGCATTAGTTTCCTTTAACATAGGCATTAAAACTTTTAAACTCCACCTTATTTACAATAAATGTATTGATACCTCTGGAGTATGTATTTTGTTCAGTCACTAAGTCGTGTCCTATTCCTTGCAACCCCATGAAGGGCAGCTAGGTTTCCCTGTCCTTCTCTATCTCCCGAGGTTTGCTCAAACTCATGTCCATGGAGTCAGTGACGCCATCCAACCATCTCATCCTCTGTCGTCCCCTTCTCCTCCTGCCCTCAACCTTCCCCAGCATCAGGGTCTTTTCCAATGAGTCAGCTCTTCACATCAGGTGGCCAAAGTATTGGAGCTTCAGCTTTAGCATCAGTCCTTCCAATGAATAGTCAGGGTTGATTTCTTTTAGGACTGACTTGTTTGATCTCTTTGCTATATTTATGCGTATTTATGAATGTATTTAATAGGTGTTCCTTGCTATAAATAATCAGCAAAAATGTCAGGTTTTTTTTCTTTTTGGCCAAATCATTTGCTTTAAATCTGTCCTTTCTTTTAAGATATTTCCTTAACACTCTTCAAATAGAAGCTCACTTTGAGCCAAGAGTCATTGTAGAAAATGAGACTCTTTGAGAAAATCGGCTTCAAGTCCTTACCTGGCATCTCAAGATCAATGTGACTTTCTGGTCCCCCAAAGGTGGAATGATTCTTCTTCTCTGTGGTTGATAGTTCAGGTGTCTGTTTTGGGGTGGCAGGTTTCTCCGACTTTTCAGGCGATGCGCTCCGGCCTGCCTCTGCGCCTGGCCCCGGGGTTCTAGGCTGTGCCGGGGTGGTGTGGGTCTCCATCTCCCGGCCAGCGCTCACTGAGGGTGAAAGAGGTGCTGTCAGTTAGGTTCCTCCCCTGACCTTTACCTAAAACCACCACATTTGCAATAGATTCAAAACATATCACCTAAGATATTTCAGAGCCTCGTTGACAAACTACTAGCTCTTGTTTCCAAGTAAGTCATCAGTTCTCTTCCAAGAATTAGCTTTCTGAAATTTCTCATAAAGAAATAGACAAAGTTCCCTTCAACCTAAGGTTCTGAGATCAGTCATCCTTCCTCAAGTTCTTCATTCAAGTACTTTCAGTTCTTCAGTAAACTGTTCACAGCCCTTCTTCCTTTCTTGCGGTGTTTATGTACACATTGCTGTTGTTCAGTTGCTAAATCATGTCTGACTTTATGTCCCCATGAGCTGCAGTATGCCAGGCTTCCCTGTCCTTCCCTATCACCCTGAGTTTGCTCAGATTCATAAGAATGATTTATAGCTCTGACCTAGCAACACCCTAATGTCATAACTTTTCTAAAAAAAATCTATCAAAACAAAACATTAACTCATTTTAGTTTTCTTAAAAAGCATATGCTAAACAAACTTTTTAGGATGAGGAAGACTCTTTTAGAAAATTAAAAACTATCTCTTAAAATGTTAAGTAATACCAAACTTTGACATTTGTAATTTGCATTAAAGATTTACAGTAAATGCCCATTGAATTTAAGGCATAGCTTTTTCATGTGAAGTTATACTGAAACCAGGCAGAAAAAGAACACTGCTGAGTGTGCATTTACTGTCAGAATACAGACATCCCTTCTACCCCCAAAATGTGATGCAGGTGACTCACGATTTTGACAGAAAGCTTCATCAGACCCATCAGGACACTGCTCCACTCCGTCACAAGCCAGCGTGATGTCAATGCAACAGCCGTCGTCACAAAAGAAGTGGTAGCGTGAGCAGACACTCGAGCATCCTGTTTGTAAACAAGTCTCAAGTCACAGGAGTGCAGAAAGGAAAGTGCTTCCACCGCGTCAGGATCAACCGAGACTGTGTGAACGATGGATGGCTTTGGGTGAGGAGATGCAGGTAATGAGGGGACACTTGACAGGCTGCGCGGCAGCAGTAGGTTCTGGAAGGTTAGGGGGTTTCTTCCTGACCTTCCTGACTGAACTCTCAGGAATCACCATGGGCTTTTCGTCTCAGGGTCCTTGTCCAAGCCAACAGAGCTAAAGAGGTGGGAGCAGAGAAGCAGCAGCTGCGGTCTTCCCCACCCAGCTCTGGGTGTCCTCCTTCAGGAGACTCACTCTGCATTCACGTGCTCCCCCATCACATCCTCAGCAGGCCCCTAACACTGGTCCATCCTCTGCACAGCACTTGGCTGGCTGACCCTATTTTATCAGAGACACTAGTTTGTTTTTTTTTTTTTTTAAAGTGTACCATTTTTAAAGTCTTTATTGAATTTTTACAATATTGTTTCTGATTCATGTTTTGGTGTTTTGCCCCGACGTATGTGGGATCTTAGCTACCCAACCAGGGATCAAACCTGTGCCCCCTGCATTGGAAGGTGAAGTCTCATCCTGAAATCTGAACCGCCAGGGAAGTCCCTGTGGGGTTTTCTATTTTTTTGGTCATTTTTAATGATTTAAAATTTTTTAAATTAATTAATTTATTTATTCTTGGCTGTGCTGGGTCTTCCGTGCTGCTCAGGCTTTTCTCTAGTTTCAGGGCCTGGGCTCCTCACTGAGGGCTTCTTTGTTGCTGAGCATGGGCTCTAGGGCGTCAGGGCTTCAGCAGTTGCGGCTCCCGGGCCCCAGAGCACAGGCTCAGTCGTTGTGGTCCATGGGCTTATTTGGTCCACGGCATGTGGGACCCTCCTGTACAGGGGTCCAACCAGCATCTCCTGCCTTGGCAGGTGGGTTCTTTGCCACTGAGCCACCTGGGAAGCCCAGAGACACCACTTTTTACATGCTGCGTGTGTCTTGCATTCATGTTTCCTAAATAATAATTTTTACTGAGATCAACTTTCTACTGTTGAACCCTGTTTGCTGGCCATCATAGATCCGTGGTGCTGTAAAGAAAAAATAGAATCTTTAGCTACTAGCTAGTGAGAATTTATTATCTCCAAATAATGAAATTCCCTCCATTTTGGAGCGGTGGTGGTGGTTTAGTCGCTAAGTCATGTCCGACTCTTATGATCCCATGGACTGTAGCCCGCCAGGCTCCTCTGTCCGTGGGATCCTCCAGGCAAGAACACTGAAGTGGGTTTCCATTTCCTTCTCCATTTTGGAGTGCTCAAGAGCTTTTAACCCTCAGAGCTACAAGTATTTTCTTGAAAGGCATTCCCTGTGCCCCCAGCTCTGGAGTAAGCCAACTAATAACCGCTGACACTGGTGATACAGACTAAAGGTATCAGGCTAAAGGAGTCACAAGGAGTCTATATTCTCCAGGGACAGATGGACTAGATAACTGTCTCAGAACACAGGAGAGCAACCATGATGATATTTCTGAGCATAGAATACACGTCCAAGTGGGTCTTGGAAGCATTCTACTGGAAAGAAGTTCAGTTAAAATGCTGGGAAAATGGAGAAGGTAATGGCACCCCACTCCAATACTCTTGGCTGGAAAATCCCATGGACAGAGGAGCCTGGTATGGTGCAGTCCATGGGGTCGTGAAGAGTCAGAGATGACTGAGCGACTTCACTTTCACATTTCACTTTCATGCATTGGAGAAGGAAATGGTAACCCACTCCAGTGTTCTTGCCTGGGGAATCCCAGGGATGGGGGAGCCTGGTGGGCTGCCGTCTATGAGGTCGCACAGAGTCGGACACGACTGAAGCGACTTAGCAGCAGCAGCAGTGTGATTGCTGGGTAATACGGTAGTTGTATTTTTAATTTTTAGCTCTTAACTAGTTGCATAGTACATAACCCTTCTTAACTATAATTTCCTCATTTGAAATTCCATTAAGTTCTAAGTCCTTTTCCTGAACTGTTTTTATGCTCTCTCAATATAAATTGTTACTAATTAGAAAATTAAAACATGTATTTTAACACTTAAAAAAAAATGCTGGGAAAAGAGTCCATCTGGGTGGAAGGCAATTTGAGGATACCTAGATTCTGGAGGAAGAAGAGGTGAAGAAAATAAATGGTGGCAGGGACATCCCTCGTGGTCCAGCGGTTAAGAATCCGCCTGCCAACAGGGGACAAGGGTTCGATCCCTGGCCTGGGAGGATCCCACTTGCCGTGGAGCAGTTAAGCCGATGCGCCTCAACTACTGAGGCTGTGCCCTACAGCCCCGGAGCCATGACCACTGAGCCCCTGGCTTAGAGCCTGTCCTTTGCAGCAAGCGAAGTCGCCGCAAAGAGAAGCCTGTGCCCCGCAGCTCGAGTAGCCCTCACTCTCTGCCATTGGAGAAAGCCCTCATTCAGTAACACAGACCCAGCGCGGCCTAAATACATGAACGTGTGTGCTGTCTCTCAGTGTGTCTGACTCCTTGCGACCCTCTGGACTGTAGCCTGCCAGGCTCCTCTGTCCATGGGATTTCCCAGGAAAGAATACGGGGGTGGGTTGCCATCTCCTCCTCCAGGGGAATCTTCCCAACCCAGGGATCGAACCCGGGTCTCCTGCGTCTCCTGCCTTACAGGTGGATTCTTTACCGCTGAGCCAATACAGAAGCCCTAATAAACAAATAAATAAGCAAACACTTGTTAAGAAACAGTGGCAGAAAGAAGGGGACAAAGGGAATCAGCAGTTCTGGCTGAGCACGTGGGCCTAGAAAGGAGGATCTGCTTCGGTCACGGGGAAGGGGCTGGGAGGAGAAGTAAAGGGAAACTGCAGACAGCAAGCCAGGATGCAGCCTCTGCTCACACCTTTTAAATGCATGACATGAAAATCCTAACCACCTCAAGGCTTTCCTGACTCCTTGGTCACTATGGAGACAGATCCATACGAACAATTTATCCATGTATTTCTGGATCAGTGGTCTCCGGACTCTTTTGACCATGTATATCTCCCATCTATAAATCATATGTATGTCCCACTGTAGTAACATATTTTAATACATGTTACAAAATAGACTGACAATTTAAAGAGGACTAAAAATGAATACAAATATAAGTTCTGATATTTTCTTGTCCATTTTAAAAAAATGTCTTGACTGTCTGTGGGGGATCCTGTATGGAGATCACACAACTGGGTTACCTTGGAAGTGTCTGTTGGCTTGCTCTCTGAGTAGATTACTGCTTGTTTGTTTGTTTTTTATTCATTTTGACTAGATCATTTTTTGCAAAGCTTGAAAACATGTGGACTCTACATCCAAATCTGAATCAAGTTATCATAGAAACAAGGGTATATGCTTGTCTGTTTACTATAGAACTTGCATCTTTGATTACCAGAAAGCAAGCTAGCAGCAAGATTCGTATATATAATCAAGGGGAAGAAGCCCTCTCAATCCCCATCTCTCAGTTTCAACGTCTCCATGTGGTGTCCTATAGCTTCCCAGGTGACTTGGTGGTAAAGAATCCACCTGCCAATGCAAGAGACTCAGGTTTGATCCCTGGGTTGGGAAGATCCCCCAGAGAAGGGAATGGCAACCCACTCCTGTATTCTTGCTTGGAGAATCCCGTGAACAGAGGGGCCTGGCCGGCTACAGTCCATGGGTTCGCAGAGTCAGACATGACTTAGTGACGAAACAGCAGCAGCAGCAGCATGTGGTGTCTTATTAACTTTAATTCAGTTTGCTATTCCAATCTAACCAGTGAGTGATTCCAGAAGGCAGTTAACACAACATAATTCTTTCTATTTGCTGTATAAAGTTGCATACATAAGATCTCTCTCTCTCTCAAAGTTGCTCAGTTGTATCAGACTCTTTGTGACCCCCCTGGGCTGTAGCCCGCCAGGCTCTTCTGTCCATGGGGTTATCCTGGCAATAATACTGGAGTGGGTTGCCATTCTCTTCTCCAGGGGATCTTCCCGACCCAGGGATCAAACCCTGGTCCCCCACATTGCAGTCAGATTCTTTTTTTTACCATCTGAGCCACCAGGGAATCCCTACGTAAGACCAATTACACCCGACTGGCCTTTCAGTAATAAGAGGTGAATCATATCACCCTCTGCAGCTTCAAACACACTTCCGTCACATTGAGAAAGGCCAGAAATGTACAACCGGCAACTTGGCTACTCTCTAGTTGCCTTGGGAGCCCAGAAGACTGGCCAGAGTGAATAAATCAGAGCAACAAGTAGCTGGTTGATGTCAGCCCTTTGCCTCCATCAGCTCAGGCCATTTCTCCCTTTGCTAATTTCTGTAGGGCTGACAGCTGCCCAGGAGCACTTCGGTCCCTGGCTAGGGAGCCCTGTTCCCAGGAGCACAGCCCTCCAGCTCAGCACTGGCCAGGTGCTTGGAAGTACAAGCAAATCCAGGTCCCCACTGGCCGTGACCTCAGCTGGACCGGGTGCCATTGTTTTCTACTCCCACCTGCCCCAGTGCACAGTCAGCATTGCCAGGTTTGTTTTAACTGGCCCTTCCGTATCGCTGCAGTAGGTCCACAAACAGGGCCTTGCTCCAGTACGGACTGGGATGCTGCCGGCTCATTCCCCATCGCCTACTCATGGTCGTCTACTGGACCGGAGTTTGGGGTACCATTTGCAGCCGCTCTTCCTTCCTCCAGGTCAAACTGAACCATGGTTGAACAGCAGTGAACCAACCTGATTTTTTGTTTTTAAGATTTACTTGTTTGTTTTTGGCTGCACTAGGTCTCCATTGCGGTGCTCAGTCTTTAGTTTCAGAGAACGGGGGCTACTCTCCAGCTGCGGTGTGAGGGCTTCTCATTGGGCTGGCCTCTCTTGTTGCCCAGCATGGGCTCTAGGGCACACAGGCTCCAGTAGTTGTGGCATATGGGGCTTAGTTACTCCGAGGCATGAGCAGCCTTCCTGGACCAGGGATCGAACCTGTGTACCATGCATTGGCAGGTGGATTCTTAACTGCTAGACTCCAGGGAAAGCCAGCCGACCTCATTTTGAATGTTGCTAGTATCTGTATCTTGCTAGCACTGTTTCTTTGTGGAAGGCAAATTACCAAGGTGGCAGAGTTCTTAGAATTCTAAAGTCTCCTTCCTTCATTTCTAATATGTACACGGACCGGTCTCTTTGATGGAAGACAAGGTCAGCCAAAGTACAAGCAAATCCAATGATTTTATTCTTTCTCCCGACTGCTCGCTTGATTACGATCCAAATATGGAGGAACTGAAGATATAGGAGACAGGCTACAAGTCTGCTAGAGCCAGGGTTAGTGAAGGGGCACTAATCAGGTCTGGGGATCAGGTCTGTGGAACTCAGCACCCATGCTCGCTTCCTTGCACACAGTTACCATTCAGGGCAGATGCCGAGAAAGTATCCCCCGATCGAGCCACAGGACTCTAGACACACACACACACACACACACACACACGATCTCTGCAAAACCTCTATAGCTTTAGTGCTGCCAAGTTCCAAGTACATTTTTTTTTTTTTAACTTGATGAGCTAATCTTAGAAATGTAGATGTTTGGGACAGCAAGAAACAGAGAGAAATGAGCTTACAATGACCAGCAGGATGTGGGAACCATTGTATGTATGTCGAGCTATATTATCAACGTGTCTGTGCTTCTCTGTAATCAACGTATCTGTGCTTCTCTGTAAAGTGTCCATGAAAAGTTGTCAACAGTCCTTTGAAATTGACACATGCACTATACGTGTTTTATTATTTTTTTAATTTGTTTTAAATTTACCTCTTAGCTGCATTCTTTGAACATAGTATTAACTACCCCACCCTCTCCTGGGAAACCCAGATGTCTTTTATGAAACGGAATCAAGGAAAGATGGGGCATCTCTAAGGTCCTGTGACTCACACAGCCTATTGTCATCCCTGGAGTGTGAAGTGCTCCTCTGTTCCAGTGTCGCTTAACATGAAATATAGTGGAGCCTAGTTTTGTAATCATATTTTTAGTTAAGATTTTCCCACTCAGCATTTCCCACAAATAAAATGGAAGGGCCCATTATATTGCACAGTTAGAATATAAAATGGCAAATTTTTTTTTATGTGGACCCTTTTAAGTTTTTTGTTGAATTTGTTACAATATTGCTTCTGGTGGTTTTTAAAAATAATTTTATTTACTTATTTTTGACTGGGCGGGTCTTCACTGCTGCTCGGGCTTTTTCTCTAGCTGCGGTGTGAGGGCTCCGCATTGCAGCGGCCTCCCTTGCTGTGGAGCACGGACTCTGGGGCACGCAGGCTTCAGTAGCTGCTGCATGTGTGCTGGGTGGATGTGGCTCCTGGGCGCAACTTAGTTGCTCTGCCGCGTGTGGGAATCTTCCCAGACCAGGGATAGAACCTGTGTCCCCTGCATTGGCAGATGGATTCTTTACCACTGACTGAGCCACCAGGGAAATCCTTGCTTCTGTTCTGTGTTTTGGTGTTTTGCCCTCAAGCACTGTGGGCATCTTAGCTCCCCGGCCAGGGAGGGAACCTGCAATCCCTGCCCTGGAAGATGAAGCCTCAACCACTGGACACCAGGGAAGCCCCTAAAATGCCAGTTTAACACCACCCTTCCATCCACAGCCTGGCTTGTGTTGGCCACCGTGAACGCGAGGGAAGGGCTTTCTTCTCACCTCCTATGGAGAAGGCCACGGGAAGCACGGTCACTGACACGTTGTCGGAGCTCCTCTGCCCAGCAGTGTCCACCACTGTCAACTGAAGGGTGTATGTTCCTTCCCGCAGGTGGGACAGCTTCAGGGTTCCGGACTGAGGCACCTGATACCCAGACAGGAAACGTCACAGTTAAGAACCCGAAGCACAGAATCTGACGTCCTCCTGAGCTGGAAATCAGTGCCATCCTTGGAGCAGTCCTGTGACCCCCTTCTCCACTCCTGGTCCTGGGCCTCAGAATACTGATCACACACAATTTTGGCAGGCTGGCCAGGAGACCTGAGTTCCGGTGGGTTTGGGGCCTGACACTCCCTTTCTTTGGGAAACTTCCCTCCCACTCCCACCCACGTGGTTGCAAAGGAAGGGTCATTATGACCCCTCCCTGTGGCCACAGGGGCGCGGCTAAGCCAAGGGGAGCGGGTGGCCAGGCAGGGGGTGAAGGGCGGATCTGCCCGGAGGAGGTGGCCGGGCAGACTCTCGCCCTCTCCGACTCTGGCTCGGAATCAGGCAGGCCTCATCAGGCGGCAGCCACGCAGCAGGTGACACCACTGTTTTTTGCTTCTTGGGACTTAGACAGGAACGCAGGGGGACTCGGGGGCGGGTGATGACCACACGGGAGCGTGCTGACGGGAGCCCCGCAGCCTTGAGCAAGGTGTGTGAGAGAGAGGCTCTGCCCTCCGCCCCAGCTGGTCTGCCCGAGCGCAGACCTAAGGCTGCGGAAGGCCAGCAGCCAGGGGGTTTGCTGCCCCGAGTGCACCGGGTAGATGGGAGGACAGAGTCAGTGCACTTGTGACTGGGGGACGCCGAGTGAGGCCCAGATGAAGTTAGTGGGGATTTTAAGAGACCAGGGAGGCACTGAGGCTGGGCGCTGGGTGGGGCATCCACACAGACATCAGCCTCACCCAAGCCCTGGTCAGATTTTTGTGAAGGTGAGTAAGGTACTGGGCTTCTGGATGTCAACACGCAGCGTGCCAGTGTCCAACTACACCTCAGTGGGCTGGGCCTTCTCCGGGAAGCCTCTTCCCAACGCTGGGTCTGGAAGGACAGAGCACCCCCCTCTAAGGGGCCAGTCCATCCACCTGGGCTCTGAAGCCTCCCTCTGGCCTTCTAAGGTACCTCCTCTCTGAGGCAGGAAAGACTGGATCCAGATCCAGACCTGGGTGCACTCGAATTTTGATCTTTTCAAATGAAATATCCCTTCCCTGCTTGCTTGCTTTCTTTGTGTGTGTGTGTGTGTGTGTGTGTGTGAGTTGACATTCTTTATTAAACGCAGCTCTAGTTGTCCTTATTCACTTGGCAGGATTAATATGGTTTTTCAAAGTAATTTTGTTTATATATTGGTTGTACTGGGTCTTTTTCTTGTCTTTTTGTACTGTTCGTGGGGTTCTCGCGGCCACCTGATGTGAAGAGCTGACTCCTTGGAAAAGACCCTGATGCTGGGAAAGATTGAAGGCAGGAGGAGAAGGGGAGGTCAGAGGATGAGATGGTTGGGTGGCATCACTGACTTGACGGATATGAGTTTGAGCAAACTTTGAGAGATAGCAAATGACAGGGAAGCCTAGCGTGCTGCAGTCCGTGAGGTCGCAAAGGGTCGGACACCACTTAGTCACTAAACAACAACAACAACAACTGGGTCTCTGTTGCCACTCAGGCTTTTCTCTAGAGGTGGTGCCCGGGCTTCTCCCTGCGAAGGCTCTAAGGCGCATGGGCTTCAGTACTTGCAGCTCGAGGGCTAAGTAGCTGCACATCGCTCCCCCGGGGCTCTCGAACATAGGCTCAGGAGCCGTGGTGCATGGTGAAAGGTCGGGCATGTTGAGGCATGCCCCAGAAAAGTGTCGCAGATGAGTTCCAGAAGCTGGCTAAACTTCCGGGGGCCGACCCCCTGCAGCCCGGTCCAATCAGGTGCCGACACGGAGCCCTTGGACACCAACCGCCGCTGTAGCCCGCGCTTTCTTCCTTATATGGGAAGACCTGGCTTGGACGCTGGCCCTGGCTATAAAACCTCTCCCCACCCCTCATACCTCACAGACTCCCTTTGTCTCCTCACTCACCCGCCCCTGGGAGTTCTGCCTGAGAGCGACCGCTCAATAAAGGCCTTCGTCAACGGTCCTTAGAGGTGGCCCTTTCTTCCCGCAGCGTTTTCTAACACATGGCATGTGGGATCTCCCCAGACCAGGGATCGAACTTGTGTCTACTGCATTGGCAGGTAGATTCTTCACTACTGAGCCACCTGGGAAGCCCCTTAATACGGTTTTTAATGACCCAAATTTCCCTCTGGCCCTTATGGGGCCAGAGCACTCTAGCAAACATAGCCGAGGTATGTAGAAGTTTGTCTCAAAAACTTTTTCAGATAAATAGAGTTTGAAAAATCTGCTTAGACGGGAAGGATAGGTCTGTCGGATTTTGCACTTTAGCTATCCACAGGCGTGATGACGATTGACTATTTCCATGGGAAAGCTCTGAGAGCCGCTGGGTTTGGACACCAACAGAAAAGGGAGATGCTGACAACTGCGAATAGAGAGTGGGTCTTGCCTGAAGGGCCTCCCAAGAAGGCTTTGCAATTGGCACCAGTCCACACCTGCAGGCCTTTCCTCTGTGAGCAGAAACTAAGTATAGTAACTTAATGCCAAGGACTTTGTGTGAGATTTATTTTGATAACTGCAAAAGTCAACAAGCTCCTGTTAGTCTCCTGTGAAAATCCTTCTACAAAAGGCTTCTTGCCCCTTCTTGTGCAGGAATTTGTTTAAAGAGTTTGCTGTTTCACCTGTTCTCCCAGACCCAGAGAGAAAAGGAAGCAAACACTTTGACTTTTGGATTTCCTCATTTCACGTTGTTTTTTTCGCTCTGTGGTTTTATTTCCCGGATACAGAAAATTCTTTCAGGTTTTTAAGCCATAAAAGGCAAAAACAATAACTTGATTTGATTATTTTTTTAATCTTGTTTTTTTTTTTTTTTTACCACACACAGACATACACACAGATTATATGCAACATATCCTATTTTTGTTTGTTTTTTTTGGCCAAGCCCCTGGGCATCTGGGATTCCCGAACCAGGAATCAAACCACACCTGGTGCATTGGAAGCTCTGAGTCTTAGCTGCTGGGAAGTGCCACAACACACCCAATTTGTAACTTGAAAGGTACATTACCTTTAACAAAACAAAGAAATCTAATCTCTGCCCAGGATCTGTTCTGTAGTAACAGAGGCTTTGATGGCTGGCCTCTGGCTGAAGAAGGGATTCATAGGGCCTGGACTCCATCTCAGGCCTGTCCGTGCTGGTCGTGCACGGCCACCTCTCCACTGGACTCTGAACTCTGTGCTTAGCGCCTATGGGAATGACAATGGAAGGATAAGACCCCCTCTGGGCAGGGGAATCTTGAAGATCACATCCAGGTTACTCATTGCCTAAGAGGAAACATACTGTAATCACCCCTGCCTCCGGACAGGTCATAAATTTTTTCCATATCTATCGGGATGTAATCACAGGCTTATCGATTATTAACTGGTTGGAACGTGACCACGGGCTTATTGATTATTAACTGTTTGAACACATAACATGTGAATGATGGGGTTATTGTAGTTGTATTTACCCTTCCTTTGTTTATGTAAGTTTCAAGGAATTTGGGGTGGTGGGTTTGAAAATGTACACATGGGGTATAAAAGATTTTCACAAATGCTGGTTGGGGCCCTTGGCTAAGAGGAGACGCTGCCTTGGGCCCGCCGGTGTAATAAACTGCACTCCATTATCTGCATTGTCTTTCTGAGTGAGTTTGTTTCCTGGAAAGCGTGGCTATAACATTTGGTGCATTGGCCGGGAAACTCCTCACTTTGAGGAGACAGGTCTCATTTGAGGCCACCCGAGGCTTTGTAGCTTGAATCTCCTAGAGGTGGGAAGGCGCCTCGCCCCTGTGGAAGGATTCTGCTTCTCAACGCCCAGACCTTTCATGTCAGCAGGTAGTGGACGGCAGCAGGGGAACTGAGCACTCAGGTGAGGAGGAACCCACCCGGCAGGGTGGAAGAGGGGGCCTGATCACCCCCTGGGAGGGACTAGAAGGAGCAGGGACCCACAGGAGCCTGGAAGAGGCAGGCAGCAACGATTGCTTGGTACACAGGTCGACGAGCATGCTAGGGTTTAGGAAGGAAATTTGTGAAGATCATTTAGGAGGTGTGTCCATGCCGTCTAGGGGAAAATTATTACCAAGCGATCACCAGGGGATTTTTTAGGATAGGAAACTGGTCCTTGTATGCTCGTATTCTGCCCTCCCCCAGGAGGTGTCCCATCTGCTGTGAAATTCTTGACCCTCTCGAAATTGTTAGGCTAGAAGGAGGGGGATACAGAAGTGAGTATAAATTGGCTTTTCTGGAGATGGCCTGGGACATGGGATATTTAACCCATCTGTGTTTTCATCTGCACCTGATCAAGCCCACCAAGGCAGAATGGACTTTAAAGGAGAAACAGTCTTGGACCATGTGATGTTCTGGTTCAGCTGTGCTGACCGGCGGGTGAAGACACGCCGATCCCCCTTCTCCCTCTGGGATCTGGCAGGTAAGGCTCTTCTCACCCCAATTAGGAAGGAGGCAGAATGGCAATTTAAGTGTCATTGAGTGGAAATATCAGAAGTACATAGGGTACCGAGAACTTCATAGACAGAACGAAAAGGAAAAGTAGAAGGTCTGAGAAGGTAAGCAAGATGTGGAGAAGTGAATCTAAGGCAACTGTATTGGAGTGCATGATTAAAAATTTAAAGAAGAGATTAAAAAGAGGCTATGGGGTGAAGATGAAGCCTAACCACCTCCACATACTCTGTGAGGTCGAATGGACCCCTATGGGAGTAGGATGGCCACCAGAGAACACCATGAACTCAAAAATAGTGGAAGCAGTCTACACAGTAGTCACAGGAGAGCCAGGACACCTGGATCAATATCCATCTATTGACTCATGGCTAGGGTTAGCTTGAGACCCTCCTACTTGGACAAGGTTCTATATCCAGAAGGGAAAGGGAAAAATACTAATGGCACAAAAATTGACTGATGACAAAAAAGAAAGTTCTACAGGATTTGGACGGGGATGACCTGACCCCTCCCCCATACTGGATAATGATGTGCCTGCCTCCCAGTGCTCCACCAGGACCGGAGGCCGCCTTAATGCCCGATCCAGGGCCAGGTGAAGTTCCTGCAGCAGCCGCTGCTCTTCCGCTAGCTCTCCCGGAGTTCATAGAGTCGCCGTTTTGGCAGGCTCGATCCCGATCCCGGTGACAGAAGCCTCTGGCCAACACTTCCCGGATCCAGCTCCAACCGAACTGCCCAAGCTATACCCGCCTCTCCCGGTGAGTACTGACAAGAAGGGGAGGGAGACGTTGGAATTAGGCAGAGACTGTGCTCTGCCAGAGAGCCAGAGGGAACGAAAGAGAACAGACAAGAGACTTACAGTGCTAGCTGCTGCTCTGGGAAAGTCTATCTTGGGCCCTCCAGAACACCTCATCTGCCCCAGGGACAGGACAGTCCTTCAGCGGGTCCCAAGGGAGGCCCTGGGCCCAGCTTTTGGCCACTGGAAGAATGAATGCCCTAAGGCAAGGAAGGAAGAAAAAGCTCCCGCAGTTGTGGGGCTTGCTGATTTGGAAATTAACTAGGGCTGCCAGGGCTCAGAGATATCAGGTCCCCGAGAGCCCATGGTAACCTTAAAAGTGGGGGACCAAAACATTGACTTCATGGTGGATACAGGAGCAGAACTGTCGGTAGTAACAAAACCTGTGGCACCACTGTCCAAAAAGACTACCGCTGTAACTGGGGTATTGGGAGAAGAGATGATTAAATCATTTTGCCAGCCCAGAAAACGTCAGATGGGGGGGCACCAAGTGATTCATGAATTCCTCTGCATTCCTGAGTGCCCAGTACCCCTGTTGGGAAGAGACTTGCTCTCCAAACTAGGAGCACAAGTGACTTTCTCCCCTGAGGAGAGGCCCACCTTCTGGACGGACTTTATGGCTTATTTGCCCTCTCTTTCAATACCAACCCAAGATGAGTGGAGGTTGCATGAGCCTCTGATGGCAGAACTGGGTGGGCCAGAAGAGCATGAGAGAGCTAACTCAATTATTCCCTGAGGTCTGGGTGGAAGACAACTCCCCCTCTCCCCAGGCTGGCTAAACGTCATGTCCCAGTGATAATAGAACTCAAACCAGGCACCATCCCGGTTAGAAAGCGCCAGTACCCGCCACAGATAGAGGCCTCGGCCGGCATACTGCCCCACATCAATAGACTGAAACAAGCAGGCATTCTCGTAGAGTGCCAGTCGGCTTGGAATACGCCAATCCTGCCAGTCAAAAAGGAAAGAGGGGAAGAAAAAAAAAGGAAGACAGGACTATAGGCCTGGACAAGATCTCAGGCTAGTCAACCAGGCTACTGTGACTTTACACCTCACTGTTCCAAACCCCTATACCTTACTTAGCCTCCTCCCGCTGAGGAGTAAAGTTTACACTTGCCTAGATCTCAAGGATGCCTTCTTCTGCATACGTCTCGCCCGAGTGTCACAGCCCCTTTGCCTTTGAATGGGAAGATCCAGTTGGGAGCACCAAACAACAGCTCATCTGGACTCCCCCACAAGGGTTTAAGAACTCCCCAGCCATCTTTGGGGAAGCCTTGGCTTCTGACCTGGACTCATTCCATCCGGAAGAGTATGGATGTCGGCTCCTACAATACGGGGAGGACCTGCTGCTGGCTGCCTGAGACCAAGGAAACATTCTGGAAAGGGACAAATGCACTGCTCCAGCTGTTGATGGAAGCAGGTTACCCGGTGCAGAAGAAGAAGGCACAGATCTACAAAGAGGAGGTAAGGTATCTGGCGTTTGTTTTAAAGAAGGGCTCAAGGTTCCAGACCCTAATTGGGTCCTGTATACTGATGGCACTCGCCTGATACAACAGGGACAACAGCTCTCGGGTATTCCAAAGCGGAAGGGGCCATCAAGACTGAAAAGAGATGGTGGGAATTGCCAAGTGGCAAATTATTGGTACCGGAGGACCTGGCACACACTCTGGTGAGCCAAACACACCAAGCGACCCACCTAGACCATGCTGCCTGCTCACAGGTGAATGCTGCCTCTCGGGTATTCAGACAAAAACCTCCGGGTATTCAGCTGAAAGGCATGCTGCCCCTTGAACACCTGGGAGTGGACTTCACTGAAATGAAACCTCACCGACACTACCGTTACCTGCTGGTCATGGTATGTACGTTCCTGAGATGGGTAAAAGCTTTTCCTACCTGGACTGAAAGAGCATCAGAAGTAGCCTGGTGCCTGCTTAGGGAAACAGTTCCCAGATTTGGATTTCCTACCACCATTGGATCAGGCAATGGCCCGGCTTTTGTAGCTGATTTAGTACAACAAGTAAGCAAAACTTTAAACATCAAATGGAAACTGCACACTGCATATAGGCCCAGGGTTCTGAGATGGTGGAATGAACCAACCAGACACTTAAAGAGACTCTCCAAGTGGATCATAGAGACTGACTGCTCCTGAGTGGACTTGCTTCCGATGGCGCTGCTCAGACTCAGGATGACCCCACAGTCCCAAGGCTATTCTCCATATGAAATTGTGTATGGGAGGCCTCCTCCCATAATAAAACAGGTGTCAACAAAATTGCCTCAGGTAAGGGGGAGGATAGGATTTCACAGCAGATGGAAATGGGTAAGGTAATAAATCGGGTAACTAAGTTTGTACAAGAAAGGGTGCTGTTCCCCCTTGGGGAACAGATTCATGAGTTTACACTTGGTGACCAAGTAGGGGTCAAAGATTAGAAACATGATTTGCTAGCCCCTTGGTGAAAGGGCCCTTATGTTATTCTAACTACCCCTACTGCAGTTAAAGTTGCAGGTATTGTCCCTTGATCCATCATACGAGAGTGCAGAGAGCATACCACGCAGACTTAAAAAACGCTGAGTGGACTGCACAGAGGGACCCCACTGACCCTCGAGAGACTAAGACCATCCTTAAGAAGAGGGAAAAGAAGATCCCGGACGAGCCCCACCTCAGGATGAAGCCGCACAATCAACTCCTGCTGCTTGGCCTCATCAACGTGATTTTGAATTTAACTTCCGACAATGTTTTCATCTCATGGGCACATTCCTACGCGGACTTCCACAACACCTACAACTGCTGGGTATGTGGGGCTATGCCTCTGTCTGTGATAGATGGACTTCCTTGGTGGGTGTCACCGCTCTGCCAAGGAGTTTTAAACCACTCTGCTCTTTTCTGGGATGACAAAGATGTCAATCATAACCTCTCCTTGCTGTCTTGGTGTAAGACCTACGGTCAATAGACTCGGGTCATGGGGTAACATTAGATATAAATGCCAGTGTAACGAAAGCCTAACTTACAACAAGCCCCAGTAAATCTACCTTATTTACGTTCTAGGTGGACAAGATCTGTATTTCAGTGGTATGAGTATATTGCTGCCTTATTTGTACCCTCTATAGGGACAACAGATATTATGATTAAAGTAGAGGCCCTGACTAATTTCACAAAACAGGCCCTCCTAGGTAAAACAAAAGCCATCCAAGCCTTAAATGAAGAGCAAATCTAAATGAGAAAAGCAGTAATTCATAATAAAATGGCTTTGGACATACAGCTGCTCAAGGAGGGACCTGTGCTATAATTAAGGTTAAATGTTGTGTATACATTCCTGACTTATCTGACAATATATCTGACAATGTATTCATTGCTTTAGATGACATGAAAAACCAGGTAAAAACAATGTCAAATGAAAACATTCCTTTCTGGACTTCGGTCCTACCTTGGGTGAAGGGCGATCGGTGAAAACTATATTTACCACTTATAGTTGCCTTGATAGTTCTGCTTTCTGGATCCTGAATTTTACAATGTATTATGAACTTTGTAACCCGAAGGTTGATGTCATTCTCCCAAATTGGCAGTCGGAGAGCCAGGGTGCAATATATCCCTATAAATGATGCTCATAATATGAGTTAAGAGCATCAAGGGGGGGAATGAAGAAGGGATTCATAGGGCCTGGACTCCATCTCAGGCCTGTCCGTGCTGGTCATGAACGGCCACCTCTCCAGTGGACTCTGAGCTCTCTGCTTAGCGCCTATGGGAATGACAATGGAAGGATAAGACCCCCTCTGGGCAGGGGAATCTTGAAGATCACATCCAGGTTACTCATTGCCTAAGAGGAAACATACTGTAATCACCCCTGCCTCCGGACAGGTCATAAATTTTTTCCATACCTATCGGGATGTAATCACAGGCTTATCAATTATTAACTGGTTGGAACGTGACCACGGGCTTATTGATTATTAACTGTTTGAACACATAACATGTGAATGATGGGGTTATTGTAGTTGTATTTACCCTTCCTTTGTTTATGTAAGTTTCAAGGAATTTGGGGTGGTGGGTTTGAAAATGTACACATGGGGTATAAAAGATTTTCACAAATGCTGGTTGGGGCCCTTGGCTAAGAGGAGACGCTGCCTTGGGCCCGCCGGTGTAATAAACTGCACTCCACTATCTGCATTGTCTTTCTGAGTGAGTTTGTTTCCCGGAAAGCATGGCTATAACATGGCTAAATCAATGTATAACTCAGTCTGTTGTTCTGGCTCCACTGCACCTCCCTAAAATAGTAATTTAGTGGCAAGGAACATACATTTGCATTTGTTTATATACCGCACATATATACATACATGATTATCAGTAGAACACTTGGTTACAAAATGAGTACTACCTCTCTATTCCCCTCACCCCCACAGTTGCTTCTAAAGTATATAAGGCATTGGGCATATTGTCATAAGCAGTGACAAGATACGACAACATCACACAAAATATTTCAGTAAGAAATTCCACTGAACCAATGAACCCAAAGGCATGCTAGCTTTCTGCCTCGTGTCAACTTACAAAACTGAGAACTCTGTTAGTGGTTTGAAGGCTACCATTAAGATCCTTGTTGTAATCCAATGCCATCTCCCAGCACACACACAGGCTGAAGGAGACACAGGGGCAGCTAAACTGACCAACAGAGGCCAGAACATATACTGCTATTATTAATACAATTGTCTAGGTATTTCAGGTGAACATGCTTAGGTTCTGTTCTTTAGTTACGTGTTCCTCTTTCTATTTACTTTTCATCACAGATATGACCCAAAATTTCATAAAAGAAGCAAAATGAATTCAATTGTCTGGATTTTCCTAGTCAAAAAAAGAGTAGTGAAAGTGGTAGTTGCCTAGTCGTGTCCAACTCTTTGCCTCTATCTCAGCCCAATCAGAGAAGAATCATCTTCTTAAAAACTTAGGGCTAGGGGTGCGAAGAAGCAGCATATAAATCTAAGGGGTTGAGCAAAGTTAGCTGGTGACAGTGTGTAAAAACACATGCAAACATAGAAATAGAGGAAATGGGGATGTCTCTGGTGGTCCAGTGGTTAAGAATCTGCCTGTCAATGCAGGGTACACAGGTTCCATCCCTGGTCCGGGAAGATTCCACTTGTCACGGGGCAACTGAGCCCTCATGCCGTGACTACAGCAGCCCATGAGCCCTAGAGCCCATGCTCTAAGATGAGAGAAGCCGCTGCAGTGAGAAGCCTGGGCACCACAACGAAGAGCAGGCTTCACTTGCCACAACTGCAGAAAGCCCTTGTGCAGCCATGAAGACCCAGCGTAGCCCAAAATAAAGGGTTTGCCTGCCAATGTAGGAGACGCAGGCAATGTGGGTTTGATCCCTGGGTTGGGAAGATCCCCTGGAGGAGGGATAGGCTACCCACTCCAGTATTCTGGGGCTTCCCTGGGGGCTCAGATGGTAAAGAATTTGCCTGCAATGTGGGAGACCTGGGTTCGATCCCTGGGTTGGGAAGATTCCCTGGAGGAGGGCATGGCCACCCACTCCAGTATTCTTGCCTGGAGAATCCTCATGGACAGAGGAGCCTGGTGGACTACAGTCCATGGGGGTCACAAAGAGCTGGACATGACTGAGCGACTGAGCCCAGCACAACACAGCATATGATTCCAAAGTCCATGCTCGGAGTCACTGGAGACTCCTACCTCCCAGTTAGCAGAGCTTTAAGCCTTCTGGGTTATTATTCCAGAATCATTTTCTTAGAAAGACCTGAACCACAGCTCATGCACAAAGCAGCTACCTGTTGTGGCCTGAAAAAGTCACATACTCCTTACACACACACACACATAGTCCTTTAAAACCTCTGAAAGCTCTCACCCACCCCCACCCTCACCCCACTACCCATCCCAAAATAGAAGTGCCAGGACCTTTGAAGGGAGAGTGACAGGAAGTCGGGTTTAAATGCAAGAGGACCTGGAAGCCCAGATTGACTGCAGATTTTGTGATGCCGGAAGCCTACTGTGCTGTAAATTTATTGTCTCCGAAGTTGAGTGTTCCTGAACAGGAAAGAGACTTCAAAGCTCCTGCTGCTATCGGAGTAGCGCTTTCACAACTCAGCTTACTCAGATTTATTTTTCATGAGGGCTTTTTTTCCCCCAGGGAGATTATTTTTCAACCTTTCCTAATAAGTACTTTTTCTTAAAGAAAAAATAAAAAGCAGTTAAATATTGAAGGCCTTGAGCTACTGTGTAAAAAAAATTCATGCCTAAAGAGTAGTCTACCTCAAGGCTCCAAGTTAACTTTGAAACAAAACAGGTATGAATTATTCATCTATCATGCTCTCATGTATCTTACTATTTAACTGGGACAGTAAATCCTAGGATTTGCTGTGCACTGGGGGTAGGATGTGGTTTTTTTTTAACTGACTGACATCACCCTTCATTCTTGAAATAAGATACAAAGAAATCCTTAAAGCCACCACAGACTATTCATACATGTACACCAACTTAACCCCAGACGTTTCTTAGGAAATTTGCAGCCTTGATAATCTGCTGTGTCTCAAAAATGCCCTGTGGGCTGCTGTAACTTTTTTTGTCCTTTATTAAAATCTTCAGGTGAATAAAATAGCTGAGAGGCAGTAATGTAGAAGAAATTTTGCCGAGGTCCCTATCTGTTTTGGTGCCCTGACATATGGTGGTTTGTTTTTTTTTTTGCTTCCCTGTCCTCCCCTCTGTCTTTGCTCTCACCCCCAGGAAACCACTATTCTCTGGTTTTTCACTGTTAAAACCCGCACTTCTGGGGGGCTTCCTTGATGATCCAGTGGTTAAGAATCTGCCTACCAGTGCAAGGGTGCTTAGTCGCTCAGTCGTATCCAACTCTTTGCAACCCCATGGACCCA
Source organism: Cervus elaphus (assembly GCF_910594005.1). NCBI lineage: Eukaryota > Metazoa > Chordata > Mammalia > Artiodactyla > Cervidae > Cervus > Cervus elaphus. The sequence goes on from NC_057840.1 coordinate 33,209,030, forward strand.
GGGTCCTCAGTACATGGGATTCTCCAAGCAAGAATACTAGAGTAGATTGCCATTCCCTTCTCCAGGGCCAATACAAGGGACACGAGTTCAATTCCTGGTCTGGGGAGATCCTGCATGTCTCAGAGCAATTGGCCTGTGTGCCACAACTACTAAGCCCATGTCTAGAGCCTGCAGGCTGCAACTACTGAGAACACACATCAGCGACTGAAGCCCGCACACCCTGGAGCCCATGCTCAGCAACAAGGGAAGCCACCGCAATGAGACGCCCAAGCACCGCAAGGAAGAGGAGCCCACACATAAAATAAATGTCTTAAAAAAAACAGAACTGCACTTTTCAAAAAAGTCCTGTTTAGAAACAAGAGAGAGAGAGAAACACTGTCCAGAAACCAGTGGGAAAATGACGGTCCTCAAGAAACGAATCAGTAGAACTCTGTTTCCTTGGGTGATTACAAAAGGGGACTGTGTGGGGCTTTAAAAGTGCCATTGTTACTTCTAAACTTACCAAATCTGTTAAGTAATTCCAAAAGAAACATATTATCCTTGGATCCCCAGAGGGGTGTGTGTGTGTGTGTGGGGCGGTCGGGGAGAGTGTCTGGAAACCAGTGGAAAACTGGTGGTGCCCAGGAAATGAATCAGTGGAACTGTAACTGTTTCCTTGAGTCAATACAAATAGGGCCTGAATGCGACTTACAAAAGTGTCACTGTTACATTCAAACTCACTGTTTGTTAAGGTTACTAAATTTAAGTAATTCTGAAATAAACACATTATCCTGTATCTCTGAAAGGGGAGGGGGTGAAACACCACACTGTTTTGACCCAGACTGATCTGGGGTGGCTTCCACCTGCAATCGGGGGCTTTGGTTCCAGAGACTGAGGTCGGGGCATGGCAGTGAGAGCTGAATCCTAGACACTAGACCAGAGGTCAGGGACAAGGCCCTGGCCCTTTGGCTTGGCAGAAAAGAACTCCCACAAAGAGAGGAAGTAGTGAAACAAGTGTTTATTAGGAGGAAAAAGAATACAGTATATGTGGACAGACACAGGGGTGGATTCAGAGAGAGAGAGTCAGGCCCTAGTGGCAGTCTGAATCACTTTTATGAGACATTTCTTCCTTTGGGTGTCCTTTGGCCGATCATTTTGATTTGCCTGGTTCAGAATCCGTATTAAGAATATTTCAGTATCCTCCAATGCATGCACACACATCTCTCAGGCAAGATGGATTCCACTAAAGAGGAGTATGGGTAGACTTGACATCACTCCGCTTTTGACCTCCAAGGAGCTTTCTAGTCAGGAGGGTCTCCTTAATTTCGAGAATGAGAAATATGTAATATGTGGTCTTTGATCTTTTATCTGAGCAGGGGCCCAGCCTCCTCTCTCGATGGTCCCGTTATGATATTTTCGAGTTTCTGCCCACAGGGAACAAACTCCAACGCTCACCTTGGGTGTGGGTGGGGGGCATGAGGTGGGGCGTCCATCTATCTCCTACCTCAAGACCAGAGTTTGGAGGATTTCCTCCACAGGCACTGGAGGTATGAGGTTTTGTTCCCTGTTAAAGGCCTTCTGGGCACTGCTGAACACAGGGAGTAAGTATTTGGGGTTCCTTGGGAGAATCTCTAAGAGAACATTACCCAGGCACCAACATAGTCTGTCTGGGTGCAAGACAGGGCTACCAGAGACCACGTGGATACCATCGAAGGAAAGACGATCTCAGAATAACATGCTTTTTGACTGTTTACTCTTGCTGCTCACTGGTCCAGGGGTCTTATTTGCATTTGCATTTCATCCTTTCATCACAGTAATAATGTTAGGAGAACCACTGACTAAAACTGCCCACTCACTCTGGCCGTGTTCACAGTAAGCACTTGCATGAGTTCCCTGCGGTAGTAAGGAACGTGGAACCTACTGAACTACCTCCAACTGAGAGAATTCGGCACAGGTCAGAAGGAGAGAGCAGATGCCAGTCCACATGTCCCACTGTGTGTGTGTGTGTGTGTGTGTGTGTGTGTGGTGTGTGTGTGTGTGCACGCGCGCTCGCCAAGTCACTTCAGTTGTCTCCGACTCTGTGTGACCCCGCGGACGGCAGCCTGCCTACCCCTCTGTCCTGGGATTCTCCAGGCAACAACACTAGAGGGGCTGCCATGCCCTCCTGCGGGGGCTCCTCCTGACCCAGGTATCCAACCAGTGTCTCTCTATGCCTCCTGCACCGGCAGGCAGGTTCTTCACCACTATGTCCTCCCAACCTCCCAGAATCCTTCTCGCTGGAATCCATCTTGGCTGAGAAATGCGTGCGCCACCAGGAAGGGCCGGTGAGTCGGCATGATTGGCCAGAGACAACCTGGAAACGAATCCCATCACCATAAAGGCCAAGACTGTGAGCCAAGCGGCAGAGCAGTTCTCCCGGCGCCCCTCATCCTGCTGTTCTCCGCCCGGGCGCCCTCCCAGGGAGTTCTCTTACTTGGTCAGCACCCGTGTCTCCTTGGAACGTTTCTGCCCGAGTGTTAGACAAGAGCCCAGCCTTGGGCCATGGAAGGCTGTCCCTGTTCATGCAACAGCAATACCTTGAAAGAGGGCTTTTGTTACCCCATCTGGCACAGGGAAGTGGCAAATCGAGGATTCAAAAACCAAAGCCAAGCAGAGGCTGTGTTAGATTTTCTCTTTCATTCACTGTTGTTGAATCACTCAGGGAGGAAGGAAATAGTTGAAATGTGATAGGAAGCTTTCTCAGTTATTAATATCCTTTCTCTTTTTAAAATTTAGAAAGTCTACTACACTTCTCTACCCCTACCCCATGGCCTAGAATATCTCGGGTAACTTTTATTAAAGGGATTTACAGTTTGTTTCATGAAGACAAGATATTGTCCAGTAGCCAAGAAAAAACAATAGGTGATATGTGTCTAGGATCTCCTTTGATGAGATGCAAAGTAATTGTTAGATAGCTCTTAGCGGCCCTTCCTAACATCAGTGTGAGGCCAGAGTGTGGGACAATGCTGACCTGCTCGTCTTGCTAGGAAGGATGATAAAAATTTGAGGGTTAAAATGGAAGTTTTTCAAAGGTTAGCAAAATAGTCAATCTTTTTTTTTTTTTAAAATAAAAAGATCAATCAGTGAGTGTTAGCATCCTAGTGAGTATAAGGTATATATAGTTCTAGGCTTCAGGAGATAAAGGGAAAAAATATTAATAAAGGAAGAAAGAAAGATGAGAAGGAAGAGGAAGGAGAGAAGGAAGAAGAAATGGAGGAAGGAAGAGAGGAGTGAGGGGAGGGAAAGAGGAAGGGGGAGAAATCCTGGCAGCATCCAGACGATTGAAATCCCTATTCCATTCATCACTCGGTCCCTCATTGAAAATAACTCTAAAGGAATCCTTCATAATCCTTATAAATTCTGTTGTGATAGTATATATTTTATATGTTTTCTTGACCTGTTATCAACAAACATAAATGAAAAACAGAAGACAAATATAGTTATTAATAGCCTTTACTCTTCAAAGATCACATGGGTTCTCTGGAACTTTGTGTATTGGTTAAACAACCCAGGCTGCCTTAAAAACCCTGCTAACTAAATGTTTAGAAAGTCTTTCAATATGTTTTTTAATACTCTCCTTAATATATATGATTCTTTTCTTTTGTGGTCATTTTCAGTATTGACCCAGATTATATCCCAGGGAATCTGACTGAGGAGGGGTAAACCACAAAACATCTCCTACATAAGACATAAGGCAACTTGAAATTCAACATTTATTTTGCGTTCTCTTTCCCCTAGGATAAAAAATCAGTGTTCTTCTATTTATGTTCCTTTCCCAGAAAACCTTTTCTCTAAGCCTCAGTTTTAAAATACTATTTTAATTCATTTAAGGGGATCTAAAAATGAGATTAATGAGGAGACCAATCATTCAGTCTCACGAAACTTGAGTTTTATCAAGAGGGACCTATGTATCTGTTTGCTCAAGACAGTCTCAGTGTATCTCTGGTCCTGGTGTAATTATTTCCACTTCCCAAACATGTTTCAATGATAATACACCTATCTGTTTGTAAAAATTAATTATTTATAGCAGACACACCTGTGTGCAACTGGTTTTAAGTTAATAATGAAGTTATTAGTGTAAACAATATCCATCCTTTAGTAGGCTTCCGTTACATATGGCTCCACCTCCAATTCAGGAGACACGGGTGGGGAAGATTCCCTGGAGAAGGGAATGGCAACCCACTCCAGTATTCTTCCTGAAGAATCCCCATGGACAGACAGCCTGGCGGGCTACAGTCCATGGGGTCACAAAGAGTCAGACACGACCGAGCGACTAACTTTCACACATGGTATTTTAAGACAGTTTAGCTCAATTTTCCACATCTGATGAATGGAAATCAATCTACAGATTTATGAATTTCAAATCTCCCTGAACATTGTCATACTCTGTATCATATTTTACATTCTGACTTCAGATTTAACGTATTACATTAAATAGTCATGAAACTCAGCAACATATAATAGACTATCTGAAAAAAGTGTCTTCTTACATTTGAGAATGTGTTATAGAATACTATTCAGTTAAATGGATGTAGAATATCCTGTTAGAGCACAGAAAATATGTGACTTTAAAATCAGAAATCTCTTGGGAATTCCCTAGTGGTCCGGTGGTTAGGGCTTGGCACATTCACGGCTGTGGCCTGGGTCTAATCCCTGGTCAGGGGACTAAGATCCTGAAAGCCGCATGGGTCAGCCAAAGCACAAAACAAAACAAACAGATCCTCTTGGTCATGGCCGGTCATCTCTTACTCACTTCCTTCATAAATGAGGAAACCATATGAGCTTTTCCATAAGAGCATGAGCTTTTCCTGATGCTTAGTTGATTGTTCCTGAGAACAATACTGGGCACACCCTAGATGCTAAAATAAGGTTAGCTATTAATTTTACCATAATTAAGGTGGCAGCATAATTCTTCTTAAGATGGAGAACCTCATCTATTTTTGTTTTTTGGAGACCTGAATGGGTGATTTGGATATGAAAGGATAGGTCTTAGAAACTGGTCATAAAATATTGCAAAACAAAGTGAGGTTGACTAGTGCACCATGGAAGATGAGAGAAGGGGGTGAGGATTCTGCAGATAATGAAGAGAGGAGAGGGGAGGGCTCAAGAAGGGGTGGGGATAGGCACTCAGCGGAAAGCCAGACCAATGAGCGTTGAGTTAACTTTGAGGGCATTCGTGAATGTCTATATATAAAATATATAATAAAATACAATATATAATACCTATATTATATTATATATAATATACATTATAATAATATATGAAATATTATATATTATATGTTAATATTATATATTATATAAATACTTATATATTTATACATAATATATAATTATAAATATCAATATATTAATATATTAGTATATATTTATATAGTATATAAACATAATATACATTATACATTTATATCTATTTATATATGTATATATACATATTACACACATATATATACATATACATATTTATATACATATATAAATATATATACATAAACATATTCTATACATATATAAATATATACATATATAAAATAATATATATAATACATTATATTATATATACAGTATATTAATACATAATATATATTATATTTATATTAATATATAATACATATATAAAATATAAAATATAAATATATATAATTATTGATAAATATATTAATATATTATAATAATATATTATAATATATAATATGTAATGATAATAATATAATAATAATTATATTAATTAATTAATATTATGATATGAAACATAAGATATATTTATATATTATTTATATATAATATACTTATTATACTTATTATGTGATATATTAATATTATCAATATATTATATTCATAACTGATTATTATAAACCATGTTATAATTTATATTATAATTATATAATTAATAATATAATTATATTAAATTATATTATATAAATTATATAAACAATTTATTGTATAAATTAATAAAATTATTAATATATTATTATATTTATATATAATATATTTATATAAAATTATTTATAAATAATTATTAATAACCACTATAAGACAATTGCAGTTTGAGAGCAAATCGCTCCCCTATTGCAGGATTTGTTGCTAGATGGTGGCTTTATAGTTTTAGGTCTATGTGCTATCACTGTTATAACTTGGCTGGAGAATTGGTCCACAATTTCCTCTTTTTTCTTTCCTTAGTTCTCCTGACCAGAGATGGAATCCCCACCTCCTGCAGTGGAAGTGCAGAGTCTTAAGCACTGGACTGCCAGGGAAGCCCCACACATTTTCCTCTTCAGTCAGCCTTAAAAGCCTAATTTTGTTACTTCTTTATAAACACCTTCAGTAAATTTAATACTGAATCATAAGCATTATTTTTATTTAGCATTCATACACACAATTCATAATCTACAGAATAAAGCTTTTCATAGCAAGTGTGAAAATCTAGGTGATCATAGAGACAGATTTGCAATTGCTTGAACAAATATATCCATGAGTGCCGTAACTCTCACAGAGGTCTGATCAGTGGCTTGTTCATGCACCTTTTCTGATCAATCTTGAAAGTAAAAGTGAAAAGTGTTAGTCACTCAGTTGTGTACAATTCTGCAACCCCATGGTCTGTCCATGCAATTCTCCAGGCAAGAATGTGGGAGTGGGTTGTCCTTCCCTTCTCCAAGGGATCTTCCTGACCCAGGGATTGAACCTGGGTCTCCTGCACTGCAGGCAGATTCTTCACCATCTGAGCTACCAGGGAAGCCCTCTGATCAATCTTAATTCTCAGAAATTTCAGTAAAAATGTATTAATTTTGCAGCTGACACAGTGCACAGAAGAATAATAAACACTGGGTTGGCAAAATGTTCATTTGAGTTTTTCATCAGGTTTAACATCTTACAGAAAAACCCAAACAAAAAATTTTTTTAAACTTTTAATTTAGTATTGGGGTAATTAGCCAGTTAACAATGTGATAGTTTCAGCTGACCAGTGAAGGGACTCAGCCAGACATGAACAAACTTTTTTTCCAAGCCCAATATAATGGATGATACTCAAAGTTCAAAAATTATTTCTGTTGTAGTTGAAAACTACACTGAAGTATAAAAAGGATAAACATATGGCCTTGCAGTCAGGTTCAATAAATCAATTACACAAACATAGAATGGGGGAGACCTCAAGATGGCAATTTGTGTGGAAAGATAAAGTAGGCTTTAGGTGTTCCTTCTACTGGAAAGCTCAACATGAACCTACCCTGGAGCTGGAAATGGCAACCCACTCCAGCATTCGCTCGGAAAATCCCATGGACAGAGGAGCCTGGTGGGTTACAGTCCGTGGTGTCACAAAGAGCTGGACATGACTCAGCATGCATATTTGTAGTTTCTGATGGAAAGCTCAACATGAACCTATAGTGAGAAGCAGATACTAAAATAGTTTCTGTAAATGAGTCTTCATTAATAGAAGTGAGACAATGCCTGGATCACAGGAGGTAATAGTCTGTCAGGAAGAACCACAGTTTAAGTATGGGATTCAATTGGGGGGGGGGGGGTCAGATTTTAAGAGCGGCATGGATGAACCTGAGAAAATCTAAAAACAGCTGGATGGTGGACAGTCTAAGAGCCAATTCATATGAGGAATGTTATAAGAACTGGGAGTGTTGAGTTCTGAGAAGACCATTTTCAGTGGTGACATTCATAAAAAACAACAACAAAGTTTAATTGCTGCTGCATAGAAATAAGATGTGCTTTTCCAAAAGGAAGACCCAATATAGATGCATTGAAATAACAGGGAGGCACATCCTATTGGCCCAGTAATGAGAGCTGATTAAAGATGTCACAGGACATGATGCGAACTAGCGAGCTTTCATCTCTTGAAATACCAGGCAGACTGGATGACCACTAGAAGGGAGGCGAAAGCAGGGGCTCTTGTATGGATAGGAGACTGGGTAAGATGCTGGTCGAAGGTCCGGTCCAATTCTAAGACTATATAGTCTTTGGAAAAGTCAACGTGCTTATATCAGTCTCGAGGGGCTAGCTGATTACTGTTCTTGTTTTCATCCTAAGAGAACAGAAATCAGTGTTTCCTCACAGTGGGAAGAGCCTGTGAACATGTAGGAAAGAGAAGACAGCTGCCTGCAAGCCAAGGAGAGAGGCCTTAGAATAAAGCAGAACTGCTGACACCTTGACCTTGGACTTCCAGCCTCTAGGACTGTGAGAAATGCATTGTTTAAGCCATCCAGTCGGTGGTACTCTGCTATGGCAACCCTGGCAAACCAACACAGATTTTTCTCCACCTTCTCTGAGTGGAGTGATTTGGATGAAGTTTATCTGCCTAAGCCAGGAAATACTCTTATCTACAAAGAGGCTCGGCAGGAAAAAAAAAAACAAAAAGTCACTTTCCTAACAACTGTAGACGCTGCTGATACAGCGATTCAATGTCTGGGTATTTATCTGAAGGAAACAAAAACACTAACTTGAAAAGACATATAGGACTTCCCTGGTGGTCCAGTGGTTAAGAATCTGCCTGCCATGCAGGGGACGAGGGTTCGATCCTTGGTCCAGGACGATTCCACGTGCCATGCGGCCACAAACTGAGCCCACCCCACAACTACTGAAGCCGGGTACTCTAGAGCCTGCGCTCCACAACAAGAGAAGCCCCTGCAAGGAGCACCCTCGCGCCAAAACTAGAGAGCAGCCCCTGCTTGCCACAGCTAGAGGAAGCCCGTGCACAGCGAGGAAGACCCAGAGCAGCCAAAAATAAAATAAATAAAGTTTTAAAAAGATATATGCACCCCATATGCACTGCAGTGTTACTTAATGATAGCCAAGATATGGAAACAAGCTAAACGTCCATCAACTGATAAAAGCATAAAGAAAATACGGAATACAAAAAGAAGGACATCTTGCCATTTGCAAAAACATGGACGGTCCTTGAGGTCATTATGGTAAGTGAAATAAACCAGACAGAAAAATTAAATACTGTATGATCTCACACTTCCATGGAATCTAAAACCAATAAAAAAGCCCAAACCAAGCTCAGAGATATAGAGAACAGACTGGTGGTTGCCAGAGGCATGGGGTAGGGCTAGGTGCAAGGATTCAAAAGGTATACATTTCCGGTTATAAAATAAATAAGTCGTGGGATGTAATGTACAGCATGGTGATTTTAGTCAACAACACTGTCTCATATTTGAAAGTTACTAAGAGAGTAAATCATAACAGTTGTTACCACAAGAAAAAAACTTACAACTTTGTGTGGTGACAGATGTTAACTAGACTTACTGTGATGATCATGTCACAATATATACGTATATCAAGTCACTATGTCCTACATCTGAAACTGATATAATGTTGCATGTCAGTTACATCTTAACTGAGTGTAGGTAGCCAGTGGACAAGAGGCTCATTCCCATCGGCTGCAATTCCAGCGCAGGTAAGCCTTATGAAAATCAGTGAGGAGCACTTGATTAGGAGCCCTTGATGTCAAACTCCCCTCACTTAATTAACTCAACTAACTCAGGTAGGCCTAATGCTAAGTGAGACGCTTGCTTTCTGGATCCTATGAAGAGTAAGTTCATTTTGTTGTTCTTTTCCCCTTTATGCTCTTTTGTATTTTTCATAATTTCTGCTTGGGCTCCAAACTGAAACAAAGAAGAAAGGAAAACATATAATGCTTTTAACATTTCTTAAATGTTTTAAAAACATGTTTTATTCTGAGTCAACAAAACAAAGCATGAGTCTTTTCCCTTGAAGCAGCTTTTATGTGCACTGGAGAAGTCGACAAAAAAGCAAGAATGAAGGTAAGCTTTAAAACACATGGCCAGGGTCTTCCCTGGTGGTCCAGGGCCCAGGTTCCATCCCTGGTTGGGAAGCTAAGATCCCACAAGCTGAATGGTGTGGCCAAAAATAAATAAATAAATAAATAAAATAAGAACAAAACACATGGTCAGGATCACTGTTTACTCAGAAGAAAAGTAAATTCATATAATAAGACACCTTTTCAACAATCATTTTTATGCTTTCTTCATTTTACACTTCTGCCAATTTACAGACATTTGGGGAAAGTAAGTAGAAAGATCATTTTGCTGAAACATTAGTTTTCTTTACAATTACAACATGAATTACCTTCATGTCCACTGTCAGGTCACCTTGCAGCAGTGTCCACTCATACTGGACGATGGCGTGGTCATCTGTGCTTTCTCGGCCATCCAGAATCACGCCATCTGTGGGCAGATGCAAAACCACATCCTGCCCTGCCTTGCTGAGTGGAGGCTCGTCCTTTTCTGTGAAAGAAAATAAATAATTCATAAGCGAGATGATTCCCTATTTTTTCTCATTTATTATGAGAGGTATTTTTGCCAAGAGGATGTATAGCAACTGAAAATTATTTTCTTATTTTCATTGCAATAAATTAAATCTGGAAAGTTAAGGCAAGTTCTTGGATTCACATAAAATTCACATAGAAATTCTTGGAATCTAATTTTCATCTAGGAAAATAGAAGTTCACAGCTTCTTACTAGTTTTTATAAGGGAATCTGACAGAGAATTTGAGATATCCTAAAATATTAATAGCAAACAAGTGTGTACTGATATTTAGCTTTTCTCCTTCATGGTAAGTCTCACTGTGTCCACTAAATATTAAACATGATTAACAGCTGCTCCAGGGATGGTTGATAAACGCCATCAGATACAGAAAACATTCTTAAGATCAGAATTGTGGATATTTTACTTGATTTAAGCATGTTATTAGTAAACTTATGCATATCCACATATATTTTGATGAAGCTTGGTAATTTCTTTTTTGATGTGGACCATTGTTAAAGTCTCCATTGAATTTATTACAGTATTTCTTCTGTTTCATGTTTTGGTTTTTTGGCCATGAGGCATGTCGGATCTTAGCTCCCCAACCAAGGATCAAACCTGCACCCCCCGGCCCCACTGCTGCACTGGAAGGTGAAGTCCTAACCACTGGGCCACCCGGGAAGTCCCAGAAACAGTAATTTAGCTGGGAAAAAACTCTGCAGGCTTTTGTAATACATCCTTGTTGGCATCCACTATCTCTTCCTCCTCTTGAAGAAGGAATTCCTAAGGCCTGGACTCCATCTCAGGCCTGTCTGTGCTGGTCCTGCACGGCCACCTCTCCAGTGGACTCTGAACTCTGTGCTTAGCACCTATGGGAATGACAATGGAAGGATAAGACCCCCTCTGGGCAGGGGAATCTTGAAGATCACATCCAGGTTACTCATTGCCTATGAGGAAACATACCATAATCACCCCTGTCTCCGGACAGGTCATAAATTTTTCCCCATATCTATCAGGATGTAATCACAGGCTTATCAATTATTAACTGGTTTGAACGTGACCACGGGCTTATTGATTATTAACTGTTTGGAATGTAACTGCGGGCTTATTGATTATTAACTGTTTGAACACATAACATGTGAATGATGGGGTTATTGTAGTTGTATTTACCCTTCCTTTGTTTATGTAAGTCTCAAGGAAATGGGGGTGGTGGGTTTGAAAACGTACACATGAGGTATAAAAGATTTTCACAAATGCTGGTCGGGGCCCTTGGCTAAGAGGAGACTCTGCCTTGGGCCCGCCGGTGTAATAAACTGCACTCCACTATCTACCTGCATTGTCCTTCTGAGTGAGTCTGTTTCCCGGAAAGCGTGGCTATAACATTTGGTGCATGGGCCGGGAAACTCCTCACTTTGAGGAGACAGGGCTCATTTGAGGCCACGCCAAGGCTTTGTGGCTTGAATCTCCTAGAGGGGGGAAGGCGCCTCGCCCCTCTGAAAGAATTCAGCCTTTCAAAGCGGTTTCTTCGCTTTGGCAGATAGTGAACGGCAGCAGGGAACTGAGCACTCAGGTGAGGAGGAACCCACCCGGCACAGTGGAAGAGGGGCCTGATCACCCCCCTGGGAGGGACTAGAAGGAGCAGGGACCCACAGGAGCCTGGAATAGGCAGGCAGCAGCGATTGCTTGGTACACAGGTCGAGGAGAGTGCTAGGGTTTAGGAAGGAAATTGGTGAAGGTCATTTAGGAGGTGTGTCCACGCCATCTTGGGGAAAATTATTACCAAGCGATCGCCAGGGGATTTTTAGGATAGGAAACTGGTCCTTGTATGCTCGTATTCTGCCCTCCCCCAGGAGGTGTCCCGTCTGCTGTGAAATTCTTGACCCTCTCGAAATTGTTAGGCTAGAAGGAGGGGGATACAGAAGTGAGTATAAATTGGCTTTTCCAGAGATGGCCTGGGACATGGGATATTTAACCCATCTGTGTTTTCATCTGCACCTGATCAAGCCCACCAAGGCAGAACAGACTTGGACCATGTGATGTTCTGGTTCAGCTGTGCTGACCGGCGGGTGAAGACAGGCCGATCCCCCTTCTCCCTCTGGGATCTGGCAGGTAAGGCTCTTCTCACCCCAATTAGGAAGGAGGCAGAATGGCAATTTAAGTGTCACGGAGTGGAAATATCAGAAGTACATAGGGTACTGAGAACTTTGTAGACAGAACGAAAAGGAAACGTAGAAGAAGGTCCGAGAAGGTAAGCAAGATGTGGGGAAGTGAATCTAAGGCAACTGTATTGGAGTGCATGATTAAAAATTTAAAGAAGAGATTAAAAAGAGGCTATGGGGTGAAGATGAAGCCTAACCACCTCCACATACTCTGTGAGGTTGAATGGCTCCCTATGGGAGTAGGATGGCCACCAGAGAACACCATGAACTCAAAAATAGTGGAAGCAATCTATACAGTAGTCACAGGAGAGCCAGGTCACCTGGATCAATATCCATCTATTGACTCATGGCTAGGGTTAGCTTGAGACCCTCCTACTTGGACAAGGTTCTGTATCCAGAAGGGAAAGGGAAAAATATTATTGGCACAAAAATTGACGGATGATAAAAAAGAAAGTTCTACAGGATTTGGACGGGGATGACCTGACCCCTCCCCCATACTGGATAATGATGTGCCTGCCTCCCAGTGCTCCACCAGGACCGGAGGCCGCCTTAATGCCCGATCCAGGGCCAGGTGAAGTTCCTGCAGCAGCCGCTGCTCTTCCGCTAGCTCTCCCGGAGTTCATAGAGTCGCCGTTTTGGCAGGCTCGATCCCGATCCCGGTGACAGAAGCCTCTGGCCAACACTTCCCGGATCCAGCTCCAACCGAACTGTCCAAGCTATACCCGCCTCTCCCGGTGAGTACTGACAAGAAGGGGAGGGAGACGTTGGAATTAGGCAGAGACTGTGCTCTGCCAGAGAGCCAGAGGGAACGAAAGAGAACAGACAAGAGACTTACAGTGCTAGCTGCTGCTCTGGGAAAGTCTATCTCGGGCCCTCCAGAACACCTCATCTGCCCCAGGGACAGGACAGTCCTTCAGCCGGTCCCAAAGGAGGCCCCGGGCCCATTACCACCAAACCAGTGTGCCCGGTGCAAGCTTTTGGCCACTGAAAGAATGAATGCCCTAAGGCAAGGAAGGAAGAGGAAGCTCCCACAGTTGTGGGGCTTGCTGATTTGGAAATTAACTAGGGCTGCCAGGGCTCAGAGATATCAGGTCCCCGAGAGCCCATGGTGACCTTAAAAGTGGGGGACCAAAACATTGACTTCATGGTGGATACAGGAGCAGAACTGTCGGTAGTAACAAAACCTGTGGCACCACTGTCCAAAAAGACTACCGCTGTAACTGGGGTATCGGGAGAAGAGATGATTAAATCGTTTTGCCAGCCCAGAAAATGTCAGAATGGGGGGGCACCAAGTGATTCATGAATTCCTCTGCATTCCTGAGTGCCCAGTACCCCTGTTGGGAAGAGACTTGCTCTCCAAACTAGGAGCACAAGTGACTTTCTCCCCTGAGGAGAGGCCCACCTTCTGGACGGACTCTATGGCTTATTTGCCCTCTCTCTCAATACCTCCCCCCCCCCACCCACCCAAGGTGAGTGGAGGTTGCATGAGCCTCTGAAGGAAGAACTGGGTGGGCCAGAAGAGCATGAGAGAGCTAACTCAATTATTCCCTGAGGTCTGGGTGGAAGGCAACCCCCCCTCCCCCCAGTATGGCTAAACATCACGCCCCAGAGATAATAGAACTCAAACTAGACCCCGCTACCGATAGAGGCCTCGGCCGGCATACTGCCCCACATCAATAGACTGAAACAAGCAGGCATTCTCGTAGAGTGCCAGTCGGCTTGGAATACGCCAATCCTGCCAGTCAAAAAGGAAGGAGGACAGGATTATAGGCCTGAATAAGATTTCAGGCTAGTCAACCAGGCTACTGTGACTTTACACCTCACTGTTCCAAACTCCTATACCTTACTTAGCCTCCTCCCGCCGAGGACTAAAGTTTACACTTGCCTAGATCTCAAGGATGCCTTCTGCATAAGCCTTGCCCCAGTGTCACAGCCCATCTTTGCCTTTGAATGGGAAGATCCAGTCGGGAGCACCAAACAACAGCTCATCTGGACTCCCCCACAAGGGTTTAAAAACTCCCCAGCCATCTTTGGGGAAGCCTTGGCTTCTGACCTGGACTGATTCCATCTGGAAGAGTATGGATGTCAGCTCCTACAATATGGGGATGACCTGCTGCTGGCTGCCTGAGACCAAGGAAACATTCTGGAAAGGGACAAATGCACTGCTCCAGCTGTTGATGGAAGCAGGTTACCCGGTGTAGAAGAAAAAGGAACAGATCTACAAAGAGGAGGTAAGGTATCTGGGGTTTGTTTTAAGGACGGGCTCAAGGTTCCAGACCCTAATTGGGTCCTATATACTGATGGCACTCGCCTGATACAACAGGGACAATGGCTGTCAGGTTAGCCAGAGCGGAAGGGGCCATCAAGACTGAAAAGAGATGGTGGGAATTGCCAAGTGGCAAATTATTGGTACCGGAGGACCTGGCACACACTCTGGTGAGCCAAACACACCTAGCGACCCACCTAGACCATGCTGCCTGCTCACAGGTGAATGCTGCCTCTCGGGTATTCAGACAAAAACCTCCAGGTATTCAGCTGAAAGGCACACTGCCTCTTGAACACCTGGGAGTGGACTTCACTGAAATGAAACCTCACCGACACTACCGTTACCTGCTGGTCATGGTATGTACGTTCCTGAGATGGGCAAAAGCTTTTCCTACCTGGACTGAAAGAACATCAGAAGTAGCCCGGTGCCTGCTTAGGGAAATAGTTCCCAGATTTGGATTTCCTACCACCATTGGATCAGGCAATGGCCCGCCTTTTGTAGCTGATTTAGTACAACAAGTAAGCAAAACTTTAAACATCAAATGGAAACTGCACACTGCATATAGGCCCAGGGTTCTGAGATGGTGGAATGAACCAACCAGACACTTAAAGAGACTCTCCAAGTGGATCATAGAGACTGACTGCTCCTGAGTGGACTTGCTTCCGACGGCTCTGCTCAGACTCAGGATGACCCCACAGACCCAAGGCTATTCTCCATATGAAATTGTGTATGGGAGGCCTCCTCCCATAATAAAACAGGTGTCAACAAAATTGCCTCAGGTAAGGGGGGATAGGATTTCACAGCAGATGGAAATGGGTAAGGTAATAAATCGGGTAACTAAGTTTATACAAGAAAGGGTGCTGTTCCCCCTTGGGGAACAGATTCATGAGTTTACACTTGGTGACCAAGTAGGGGTCAAAGATTAGAAACATGATTTGCTAGCCCCTTGGTGAAAGGGCCCTTATGTTATTCTAACTACCCCTACTGCAGTTAAAGTTGCAGGTATTGTCCCTTGGATCCATCATACGATGGTGAAGACAGCACACAATGCAGGCCCAGAAAACGCTGAGTGGACTGCACAGAGGGACCCCACTGACCCTCGAGAGACTAAGACCATCCTTAAGAAGAGGGAAAAGAAGATCCCGGACGAGCCCCACCTCAGGATGAAGCCGCACAATCAACTCCTGCTGCTTGGCCTCATCAACGTGATTTTGAATTTAACTTCCGACAATGTTTTCATCTCATGGGCACATTCCTACGCGGACTTCCACAACACCTACAACTGCTGGGTATGTGGGGTTATGCCTCTGTCTGTGATGGATGGACTTCCTTGGTGGGTGTCACCACTCTGCCAAGGAGATTTTAAACCACTCTGCTCTTTTCTGGGATGAGAAAAAGAGACTTTCCTCTCTCTTGTCAATCATAACCTCTCCTTGCTGTCTTGGTGTAAGACCTACAGTCAATAGACTCGGGTCATGGGGTTACATTTGATATAAATGCCAGTGTAACAAAAGCCTAACCTACAACAAGGGCCAGTAAATCTACCTTATTTACATTCTAGGTGGACAAGATCTGTGTTTCAATGGTATGAGTATATTGCTGCCTTTTTGGTACCCTCTATATGGACAACAAATATTATGATTAAAGTAGAGGCCTTGACTAATTTCACAAACGGGCCCTCCTAGATAAAACAGAAGCCATCCAAGCCTTAAATGAAGAGCAAATCTAAATGAGAAAAGCAGTAATTCATAATAAAATGGCTTTGGACATACTCACAGCTGCTCAAGGAGGGACCTGTGCTATAATTAAGGTTGAATGTTGTGTATACATTCCTGACTTATCTGACAATGTATCAACTGCTTTAGATGACATGAAAAACCAGGTAAAAGCCATGTCTAATGAAAATATTCCCTTTTGGACTTCAGTCCTCTCCTGGGTAAAGGGAGACTGGTGGAAAACCATTGTAACTGTTGTTATAGTAATCTTAATCATACAGCTTAATCATCCTGCTTCCTACGATGCCTTGTGAATTTTGTAACCCAGAGGTTGATAGCATTCTCTCATATGGGTGGCAGGAGGGCTAAGGTACAATATATCTCAATGAATGATGCTCCTTACGGAAACTAAGAGCACCAAGAGGGGGGAATGAAGACGGAATCCATAAGGCCTGGACTCCATCTCGGGCCTGTCCTGCTGGGCGTGCGCGGCTGCCTCTCCAGTGGACTCTGAACTCTGTGCTTAGCGCCTGTGGGAATGACAGTGGAAGGATAAGACCCCCTCTGGGCAGGGGAATCTTGAAGATCACAGCCATGTTACTCATCGCCTAAGAGGAAACATGCCGTAATCACCCCTGTCTCCGGACAGGTCATAAATTTTTCCCCATATCTATCAAGATGTAATCACAGGCTTATCAATTATTAACTGGTTTGAACGTGACCACGGGCTTATTGATTATTAACTGTTTGGAATGTAACTGCGGGCTTATTGATTATTAACTGTTTGAACACATAACATGTGAATGATGGGGTTATTGTAGTTGTATTTACCCTTCCTTTGTTTATGTAAGTCTCAAGGAAATTGGGGTGGTGGTTGGACACGTACACATGGGGTATAAAAGATTTTCACAAATGCTGGTCGGGGTCCTTGGCTAAGAGGAGACTCTGCCTTGGGCCCGCCGGTGTAATAAACTGCACTCCACTATCTGCATTGTCCTTCTGAGTGAGTCTGTTTCCCAGAAAGCGTGGCTATAACACTCTAGCACCAAAACTTCATCAAAATTTTGGCCTGGATTACCTTAACTTATTTTAAATGATGTTGCTAAGACAGTGCTCTCTTTCTGCACAGCTGAAGTTGCCTCTAAAGTAAACATCTAAGGGCCAATCCAGATACTCACTGCCTTGAAGAGGAAAAGTTAAAATTTTACATAACCTCCTTCTATAACTCAGCCTCTGTAACTCAGCTTGCCCCTTGCAAAGTCTAGATCATGTAGGTCACATAGTCTCAGAAAGTGGGGACTTGCAATGCTAGGAACTGGAGCTTATCTCACTCACCCTTGTCCTGCTCTTTGCATTCACCCAGGCCCTGCAAACCTGCTTAATCATGCCTGTCCAGGTCAGGCATCCCCCTCCCCATCTTGACCACTGTTCCCCCATGTGTGAAACTCCTTAGTTTAAACCAGCCTATTAACAGCTAGTGTTGCCCACTACAGTCTGTCTATAAAAACTCTGTAATCCCTTTGTTCAGGGCTCAGAGCTTAGAGTGTTAACTCCTCTGGGCCCGCTGGCATAATAAACCTGGGTTCTCCAACTGTCCAAGTGTGGTGCTTGTTTTCTCGAGTACTGGTTTCTGCAACAGCCTGACATTTGAAGCTAGCGGTAATCCTATTATTTTCTCAGACTGCAAGGAGATCAAACCAGCAAACCGGAAAGGAAATCAACTTTGAATGTTCATTGGAAGGATTGATGCAGAAGCTGAAGCTCCAAAACTTTAGCCACCTGATGCGAAGAGCTGACTCATTGAAAAAGACCCTGATGCTAGGAAAGGTTGAGGGCAGGAGGAGAAGCGGACAGCAGAGGATGAGATGATTAGATAGTAACACTGACTCAGTGAACATTAGTTTGAGCACACTCCAGGAGATGGTGGAGGACATCCCACCACTGCATGCATGGATGCGTGTGGCAATCCATGGGATCACAAAGAGCTGAACATGACTCAGTGACTAACACAAGGAATCTGCACACTTGCTGTTGCCGAAGGGTACATATTCCTACTGAGAAAATGAGTCCCATGTTCACAGTCATGTAAAACAATGAGGACTGCTAATCAAATTATGCCACACAAGCAACCTCTGCCTTAGAAGACAATTGGTCTCTTTCTTTCCCCTTGAGCAAAGGTCCAGGGCCTGAAGACTTTATTCTGCTTCTCCCAGGGAAGCAGAGAGATGACAACTGCATTACTAATAGGCCCTCCTTTAGTTTTATAGAGAACTTTCCTTTGCTTCTGCAAGGTTCATCACTTTTGACACAATGGTTTACTACTTTACAATTCTGGAATCTTTTGTGCCTTGTTGCAAAGCTTGTGGGATCTTAGTTCCCCGACCTGGATTGAACACTCGCCCATTGCAAAGTGGAAGAAGAGCGGAATCCTAACCCCTGGACTGCCAGGGAAGTCCCAGGCCCTCAAAGATTTAACCAAAAATATTTCAGATGGAAAAACCAGGTATGCCTGGAAATACTGCATATATTGTAAAACTAATCCTTGCCCTCCTGGAAGAAAAAAAAATCATCACTCCAGTCATTTACTTTTCTTTAGGGAAGCTTAAAGATATGGTTTATGAATGCAGTGAAATCTTCATGTCCCCTAAATTGGTCGCTGTATCAGAAATAATGGAGCTGTATTTCCTACTCGGTTTAAGTCCAGGCAAATTACACTGCATAATGTATTTAAAAATAAGTCAGAGCTGGGACTTCCCTGGTGGTCCAGTGGTTAAAAATCCGCTTGCCAAGGCAGAGGACACTGTTTGATCCCTAGTCTGGAAACTAAGATCCCACAGAAGGAGGAAACAGACACAACAGGCTCTGTCTTGAAAGCAGGACTCCATCTCGGGCTGGACTGTGGACTTTGAGCTATGTGCCCGGTATCTCTGGAAAGGACATACCAACTGGAAAACCAGACCTGCCCCCCCCCCCCCCCCATGGAAGAGCCCCAGGGCTCGTACCTAGACTCTCCATCGCCTAAAAGAATACCCTAATTGTCTGTGTAACTGAATAGAAACATAAATTCTATTACACTTATCAGGTATGACCACAGGCCTATTGATAATTGTCGGCTGTTAACTACGGAGGCCTAAGGCATATGAATGACAGGTTAACTCTGTGTCTTTCTTTTCCTTTGTTCAGACTAGTTTCAGGGAATTTGGGGAGGTGGGTTTGGGCACGTACACTTAGGGTATGTAAGGTTTTCACAAAAACTGGTCGGGGTCCTTGGCTAAGAGGAGACTCTGCCTTGGGGCCCGCTGGTGTAATAAACTGAACTCCACTATCTGCATTGTCCTTCTGAGTGAGTTTGTGTCCCGGAACACGTGGCTACCACACCACAAGCAGTGGGGCAACTAAGCCCGTGAACCATAACTGAGCCGCCATGCGCTAGAGGCCGAGCTCTGCAACAAGAGACGCCACCGTAATGAGAAGCCTGTGCATGGATACTAGACAAAGCCCGCGTGCAGCAACGAAGGACTAATGCAACCATAAACAAACACATAAATAAATAAAATCTTAGAAATAAGACAACCCAGAGCGATTTGGCTTAGGCGACTTAGGCCAGAAACAGGTCTTAAAAATAAACAAATGACAACAAAAAGAGGAAAGGAGTATGCCGTCATTCAAAAAAAATTTGACTTGATCAAAAACAAGCATAAATGTCACTTTAAATTTTTGTTAATCAGAGGTAATAAGCCAACGTGCAGTACTCTGGAAACACTGATTTCTTTTGAAGATTAAGCATATTTGGTATGATCCACAGAGATGAAATAAAACTCATACCCATCTTGATGGAGCATATCAAGGTGGCACTCTACGCAGAGAAGTATATTAACTACTCTGATTTTCGACATGTTGCTCTGAACAATGCCTTAATGACAAGAAATAGGAATCTGGGTCTTACTGCGTGGGCGCCAATAATAGCCAAGGCTGAGGATATGGAAGTGGGGCCAGACTAAGAGAGGAGGCTTAGATATTAAAGGTCAAAATCCATCTTGGTTTTTTTGGTTTGTTTGCTTTTGTGATCTGTTTTCTTCATTGTGCGTTTTTCTTAATTGCAACATGTCAGGAAAAAATTATATACAACCCCAATATAATTATCTTCATTTTCGGCATGTATTGTTTGTCTTTCCCTATCTGAGCTGCCGATAATAGTAATTAATATTGGTGATGGTAGTGTTTAGCTGCTCGGTCGCGTCCAATTCTTTATTACCCCATGGACTGTAGCCCGCCCGGCTCCTCTGTCCATGGGATTTCCCAGGCAGGAATACTGGAGTGGGCAGCCATTCCCTTCTCCAGAGTATCTTCCCCACCCAGGGATCGAACCTGGGCCTTCTGCATTGCAGGCAGATTCTTTACCACTGAGCCACCAGGGAAGCCCAATAATAAGTAACAGCTACTGTTTATTGGGTGATTTCTTTGTACCAGGCATCACACGAAGCATTTTTGAGCCATCAATTCACCCAATTTTCACAAGGCTCTCAGGAAACTAGGTCAGATTGGCTAACTTAGTTGCCTAAGACCACACAAGTGATAAATTTGTCAGTTGAGATATCAGCTCAGATCTGTCTAACTGAAAGGCTCCACTCATCCCACTATACTTTGGGAGCACTCACATGTATTCTAGTTACAGTAAATATAAAGTTACATCCTGAATTTAACCTAACTTATTGATGTATTCTTACTTATTGATATTTATTCATATATCCTACCATTGCTTGTGTCACTGTATAAACTTCACAGTTGTCATTTTAAGTCCCTAGCCTCTACTACTGGACATTACTTTGTTACCAATTTTCTTCATCATCATACATAATGCCACAATAATTTTTTTGCTTATACTTTTCTTTAGCATGGATCATTTTCCTTAAAACATATCTCAGGAGAATGAATATTTTAATGTTCTCTGATATCTTTCTTGATTGATTTCCAAAAGAGACATTTCAATGTACACTCTCAGTGACCATGTATGATTATAAGTTCTCCACATGCATACCAATGTAACTCTTAAGTAAACTTATTATTGCCAATGTAATAACAGTGCATGTGTGTGTGCTAAGTTGCTTCAGTTCTGTCTGACTCTTTGTGTCCCGATGGACTTGTAGTCTGCCAGGCTCCTCTGTCCATGGGATTCTCCAGGCAAGAATACTGGAGTGGGTTGCCATGCCCTTCTCCAGGGGATCTTCCTGACCCAGGGACTGAAAGAGTCTCTAAGGTCTCCTGCATTAGCACGAGGGTTCTTTACCACTAGTGCCACCTGGGAACAGTAATCTGGTATTATTTGCATTTCTCTGATTACTTCTAAGGTTGAGCATTTTTCCATGTTTATCAATTAAATATCCTCTTCTGGAAACTGTTCATATCCTTTGCCTACTTCTTTTTGTTTTTCTTACTAATTCACATAACCAGGTCTCCTGCATTGCAGGCAGATTCTTTATCAGCTGAGCTACCAGGGAAGCTCCTGATTCACATAAGCTTACTATTAATATAATAAATACATTGGTCTCATATCTTCCCAGACTCCTATTTGCAATTTCTTTTGTTTCTTGACATAATGAAGTTTTTAAGAAACATGTGTATACTACATCCTTTCTCTTTGTGATCTCTTTAATTGATTAAAGTTATCTTCCCCCCAGACGTGTAATAGTGAATTTATTTTCTTCAAATCTTCTATGTATGGAGTAACCTATGGCCTAATTTTTTAAAAAACTATTTAATTCTTTTACCCATTTGGAATTTCTGTGTGATCAGAGTTGCAGGTCTCAATATAGTCTCACTGGTTATCTCAATAGTATTACATAATTATTTGCAACTCTTTTGTGATATTTATTTATACCACAAAAGGGAGAGGTTGAAAATGTGAGAAACATGCAATAGGTCAGGCACTCATGGAGGGATGAGCTTTGAACCTTCCCAGGTCAGTTCTTTCCTTTGCCCTTGGAGTAGATGAGAGAGAGGCCAGGGATAGTTATGCATGGGTTTGCAGAGGGGACGGCAGAGTGCTGTCCAACACCAACTTTCCCTGATACAGACGCAAGCCTGACTTCTCAGATCACCCTGCATTTGCCCAGAGATCCTGGTTTTCAGGCTGAATATCCAGTGGAAAGAGCATAAAGGTGCGGGCCCTTGGGCTCCTGGAGACCGTATTCTCCGGGTCCTCTGAGGTCCTAACTGCTGCACTCCCTCCTCCCTGCTGCTCCTCACTTTCATCAGAAAACATAGACCCCAGTCCCTCCAGTCAGCCACACAACCCAGCCAAGGGCCCATAGTGACATCGGGTGCGTGGGAACCACCGTTCTAATTCACAAAGCATGTCCACCCTTGATCCCATGACAGCCCAGCTGGGAGGCAAGGCCAGCACTCAGGTCCTAAGAGGATGAACAGAGACCCTCATGGAGAAGAGCTGGCTTTCAAATTCAGGACTGAGGCCAAAAGCCCCCTGCCCTGCCTTTTGCACACAACTGCAGGCAGATTGTGTCAAGTCAGCACGCCTCTCTCTCCAGCATCCTCCACTCCTTCCCACCTTCTCCCATCATCCCAGGTGGCTGCTTGGTCAGTCTCACCCTGGAAACTCGACAGCGGGCATCTCTACTTCCAGGTGGCCTGATGCTGTTGGAGAAAGCATTCAAGCTGCCCCACAATACAGCTCCACAACTCACAGGGCACAGCTCACGACTCACACAGCACAGCTCACAGCTCACAGCTCCACAAAACACAGGTCACAACTCACAAAGCACAGCTCACAACTTACAATGCATAGCTCCACAAAGCAGGTGCTATGAGACCTTTGGGCAGGTTACTTTCTCTCACCAAGCCTTCAAGTACCCTGGGGATTACAAGAGAACCTAGATTTGGAAAGGACAGATTTGTGAGGACACAGTGAGTTCACGTGTCTAAGGAGCTTATAGCAGTGCTGTTTATCAAACTCAATAAATGTCCGAAAAAAACAGGGCTGACGGGGATCACTGTAACAGCAAATGGCTGATGGGTCCGCTGAAAGTGTGTACTGTGTAATTCCACCTGGCCCCCTGCTCTTTTTTCATGATCCTTGTATTCACCTCAAATGGACCCTAAAACATTTTCTGTAAATTTGAAACCACTTTCATGCTCCTTTAGCCTTAAACGACATGTGCTCATGAGCTTCGGAAAAGCAAAAAAACATTCATGAAGGAACCACTTAGTCTCAGAAGCACAGAGAACTTCAGGAGGTTAAGGATCTGGGCAGGAAAAACACAAGACATCGGGTAGGGTGACCTTTGCCCTCTCTGCAGACAGAATGAGGGCATCTGGGCCAAGCAGCACCCTTCCATGTGTCCACATTCCTGGGATCCAAAGAACTTGTGAGCAGAGCAGCTCTTTTCCTGAATAAGGACCAAGCCCAGTGGTCATCTGGGTGTACCCTGGAGCATCTCCAAAGTGAATTACTAGACAACCCCCGCCCCCCTCGCCCAGAGAAAGGAAGTTCAAAAAAGGAAGTAGAAGAAAAAATGATTCAGAAACTTCTACAGTAAACTAAAGTCCCCCCTACCCTCCATGGTGGATATATTCTTTCCTGGTTTCCACTTTCCTTTCTGTTTCACTGGCTTAGGAGAAAGCTCCATTTGGCAATGATGGTTTCCTCCAGTTGTGCAGTGAGAAGGGAAAGGGATTTTGTTTCATTGGTGGTGGAATTTGTTTTTGAGTCCCTGCTTGGGCAGAGGAAAGATGTGTGTGAAACAGCCATGGGATGCATGGTGAAAGTGCCTCCCGCCTCCACTTCAGGGAGAAAACTTTGGGGTCCTTTGCAGTGTGTGCCTCAAGGCCTAGAAATCTCGGGTGACCTTGGATGTTTATTCCACTGGAGGTGGGAAGGGAGGTGGGCCATTGTGGACACAGATTTCCAGACCCTTCTCTTTGGACCTAAAGGTCATGGAGACTCCAGCTTTCCAAAGTGGCTGAGGCTACGCCCCTCTAGTCTTGTTTTGGTTTCACTCTTGCATCATCATAAAGCAAACAGCAACAGACTGCAATCAAACACACGCAGCTGAACACAGGCAGGCCCAATCAAGCTTTTATTTCCTGAGACCTTGTCTCCAACTGCCACATTTTTTTTTTTTTCTTTTTTGCCTCCTGTTTGGGTCTTAATTCTCATTCTGATCATCCCCAGAATAAAAACCATCAAACGAAAAGCATCCTTCTTAGCTCCTCTTCGAAGAGAGGTGCTTTAAACTTTATTTTCAATTAATCGAGTTCCTTTTCTCCCGACTCCTTAAAAAAGAGAACCATAGTTCATAGAAAATAGTTAGACCCACTTCAAAATAACCTGACCTGTTCCCTTCCCAATTTTGTCTGATGAAAGCAACTTTAGGTGGAATCATGAATCCTGAGAGCCAAGCTAAGAAATAAGGGTGTGCTGTGAGCAATCTGGCATCTAATTAGATTTTGCTCTTGTAATTACTTGACACAAACCATACCTTATAAGAACCTCTGAGACTAAAATAGACTTTCCCCCCTGAACTTTTCTCTTCCATTAAAGCGAATTTCCGTGAATCCTTTCAGATCAGTATTCCTCCCTAAACTTAGAAAAATTCCAGAAGCAGTCCACTCTGCCCGCTTCCACCCAATCTACTGGGGGTTTCTCAAAAACCATCCCTAGGACTGAGATATCAAAGCCGGATGTTTCATTTCTGACTTGACTGAGGAGGGCCCAGCGGTCCTGCCTAGGTAGGTCTGCCAGACGCAGCCACCAATAGGTACAAGGACAGACAGCAGGGCCCGAGCGACCAGGCCCGGGCCTCGGGTGGAGTGCTTACCCAGCCGAGGCGAGGCCCGGGCGAGGGCCAGGGCTCCGGCTTCCAGGCCTTCCTGCTCGCCCTCTGGGGCGCGGCTGAGGCTGTAGCTGCTGTAACCTCGGTGCAGCGCGAACTTGCAGACGCTGCGGCCGCGCCAGGTGCAGTTGAAGAGATAGCAGCCGAGCGCGGCGGCCGGGGGCGCTGGTCTCCGGGGCAGCTCCACCACGGCCACGGAGCAGCGCGGCTCGAGGCAGCAAGCCTGCAGGCACTGCCGCCAGTCCCGCACGGCCGCCGGCGCGCTCAGGAAGCTGGCGCCGGCCGCGATCGAGTCCTTGGTGCGGATGATGGCGTCGGGCCTGGCCCTGTAGCCGCCGCCCCCGGGGCCTCGGCAGCCTTCCTGGGGGTCGCCGCCCGCGCGCAGCTCGAGCTCCAGCTCCTCCTGCGGCCTTTCCTGCTGCAGCTGTCGGCGGAACTCCTCCAGCAGCTGCTCCACTCCCGAGAGCTGCGCGTGCAGCTCGGACAGCGGCGCGGAGGGCGAGCCGGCCGCGCGGCCACCGGGCAGCCACAAGCACAGCAGCAACAGGCCGGGCAGGGCCCGGCGCGGCGGCGGGCGCCTGCGCCCGGAGCCAGCGCCCTCCCGGGCGGCGGAGGCCATGGCGGGCGGCGGCGGAGGAAGTGAGGCGACGCTGGGCGTCAGAGTGCGAGGGAGACGGAAACGGGCGAGCGCCGGCCCTGGGATGCTCCGGCGCTGCCGCGGCGGGCGCTGGGAGCCGGGGACCTCAAAGCGCGGCCTCCCCGGGGCCCCGCTGCGTCCCCGAGGCCGCAGGCTCGCGGTCGCCGGCTGGAATCGTAGCGGCTGGAGGCATAGCCGGCCCGTCGCCCTGGCGCCGCTCCTCGTCCCTTCCCGGAAGCCCGGGTGCGACGGCGTCTCTCTGCCAGGGGCCCGGGTCAGATCGAGGGCGAGAAGGAGGCCGCGTCTAACGGATCAGCACTCCGTGGTGAACAGCGGCCGCGGGGGGTGGGGCGTGTCAAGCCCCGACCCGCCCCGCCCCTCCGGGCCCGCCCCGCCCCTCCGGGCCCGCCCCTGCAGCCTCGGCCCCGCCCCCCGCAAGCTCGGGCCCGCCCGCATTCTTTTTTTGTTTTTTTTTTGTGGGCGGCCGGAAAGGTAGCCGTCAGATAGGCAGATGTCACCACCCTTAGGGAAGAAAGTGAAGAACTACAGAGCCTCTTGAAAGTGAAAGAGGAGAGTGAAAAAGTTGGCTTAAAGCTCAACATTCAGAAAACTAAGATCATGGCATCTGGTCCCATCACTTCATGGCAAATAGATGGGGAAACAGTGGAAACAATGGCTGACTTTATTTTTCTGGGCTCCAAAATCACTGCAGATGGTGATTGCAGCCATGAAATTAAAAGACTCTTGCTCCTTGGAAGGAAAGTTATGACCAACCTAGACAGCATATTAAAATGCAGAGACATATGGCTGATTCATGTTAATGTATGACAAAAACCACTACAATATTGTAAAATAATTAGCCTCCAACTAATCAAAATAAATAGAAAAAAAAAAAAAAAAGCAGAGACATTACTTTGCCAACGAAGGTCCGTCTAGTCAAGGCTATGGATTTTCCAGTGGTCATGTATGGATGTGAGAGTTGGACTGTGAAGAAAGCTGAGCGCCAAAGAATTGATGCTTTTGAACTGTGGTGTTGGAGAAGACTCTTGAGAGTCCCTTGGACTGCAAGGAGATCCAACCAGTCCATCCTAAAGGAGATCAGTCCTGGGTGTTCTTTGGTAGGACTGATGTTGAAGCTGAAACTCCAACACTTTGGCCAGCTGATGTGAAGAGCTGACTCATTTGGAAAGACCCTGATGCTGGAAAGATTGAGGGCAGGAGGAGAAGGGGACAACAGAGGATGAGATGGTTGGATGGCATCACCGACTCAATGGACATGGGTTTGGGTAGACTCTGGCAGTTGGTGACAGACAGGGAAGCCTGGCGTGCTGTGGTTCATGGGGTCGCAAAGAATCAGACACGACTGAGTGACTGAGCTGATCTGAACTGAAGGTAGCCATGGAAAGAAGGTGGTGCCCCAGAGGGGTCTAGCGCCTCTCCCACCGGCCTCCACTTCTGGGCGGACATTCTGGTCCAAGCATGCTGGGCTTATTATTTTTTTTTTTTAATTAAAAAAATCTTTTTGTCAGTTAGTAATTTATTGCCTTTTGACTCCAGGTGCATTTCAGTACACCCTCGGAGATAAACACAGGTATTCTTTTAAATCATTATTCTTTTTTTCTAGTAGCAGGGAGAAGACATGATTTTATTTTATGTTTTACCTTTTTTTTTCTTGAGGTATAATTGCTTTATAGTATTGTGTTAGTTTCTGATACACAGCAAAGTGAATCAGCTATATGTCTGTACGTGGAAGCAACCTAAGTGTCCATTGACAGATGAATGGAAGATGTGGTGCATATATATAAGAGAATATTGTTTAGCCATTTAAAGGAACAAAACTGGATCATTTTTGAGATGTGAATGGACCTAGAGTCTGTCAGAGTAAAGTAAGTCAAAAAGAGAAAAATAAATATCATATGTGAAAAATAAGTATCATATATTATATTAAGAATAAATATCACATTATAATATCATTATTAACCATCCAGACCTGCTCTGTTGTCTTCTCAATGCGACGCGGGCTCCTGGAGAGGAGGGGAGGGGGTGTCTCCACAAATCCTTGTGACCTCAGGGCCACTCTAGAGAAGGGATGTGCTCCACTGGAGAACCATCTGGCACCATCATCAGCCCTTCACCTCCCGTGTCCATGACTGTTTTCACCTTAGCTCCCCAAGATGCACTTGGTAAGAGAAGACAGGCAGTGCTGTGAAAAGACACAAACAGTGGTCCCATTCATTCAATGTTCTACAAACTTAACTAGAAACCTGAGCACAGTCACTTAGGGGAGCTACAAAGTTCACTCTACGGTGCGCACAGAGGCCTTTGGCTGAGGTGTTATAAGACTGAGAGGAATTGTTTTATGTGACCTAGTAAAGTATGGGCTACTTTATGACCTATACCCCTGTGAAAAAGTCCAACCCAAGAAAGGCTACACCTGAAAGTTCTAGCTGCCTGTAAGCTGCTGCTGTGCTGTTTACTTCTGAGTCTGTTTCTATTGATTCATTTTTCTCATGATTATGAATCACACTTTCTTGTTCCTAGCACATCCAGAAATTTTTTTTTTTTTCACTAGAAACTTGAGGATCGTGAATTTTACATTTTTAAATGTCTAGATTTTTAGGAGGGTATGAATAAATGACTGGATAGGAAAATAGGTCTCTGCTGTAGTTTATTTTCACAGCTGACAGTTAGGAACCTATTGCTTTCAAATAAAGAACAGAGTAGGAGGTGAAATCGGAAACTAAACATAGAGAAAAAAAGAAAAAAAAATTAATCTAGTATTTTTTTGCCATTTGACGAAAAGGAGAAATTTTAAAATTGTGTGTGTGTATGCATATTTGAGTGATGTTGAAGCTTAAAAAAAAAAATCTCTTAGCCCCAAAGGCTGTGTCTGGGCTGGAGCACTTTGGGCTGCAGTTTCTTCCATTGTGAGATATTTACCCCACATGACCACAGCCACTTTCAGATGCCCTGAGAGTCACATAAATTCCAGTTTTGTTTAAACCTCAGAGCTTGAAAAAGCTTGCTATGAGGAGAACATTCCACATGTAATAAGAATGGCTCCAGAAGTATCATCAAACCTTCTAAAACTATTATTATAATGATTAGTATTAAAAACCAACATGTATGATATAATATATCAACATGTATGATATAATAACTAATAATTGTATATGATTTCTTGGTTTGAAAACACTTTCAAACACACGATATCACACAGCCTTCACGAAACTGTTAGTTGGACAGGTGACACCACTCGTCTTGGAGACAGTGAGAGTCAGCACAGAGTGCGACCCCCCTAGCTCACCTGCTCCACCGTGGTGGGGGAGAGTGGTGGGATGAGGAGGGGGAGGGCGGTGGGACCGCATTGCTCAGTGGCATCAAGTCCAAGCCCTTACAGCACCCACATAGTTTCCCCCGTTGCTAACTTCTCAATATTTTTGAGAAAAGTGGAAATGACTTTTCTTTTTCTATTTCTTTTTTTTTTTTTTTTACCACTAAGAATGGTTATTTCTAGGGTCAAGATAGGAGCAGTGAAGGGGAATGTTCACTTTCTTACTTTATAAGGTTTTGTATTGATTGAATTTTTTGCTATGACTTGTGATAAAGGAAATCAATCCTGAATAGTCATTGGAAGGACTGATGCTGAAGCTGAAACTCCAATCCTTTGGCCACCTGATGTGAAGAACTGACTCGTTTGAAAAGACCCTGATGCTGGGCAAGATTGAAGGCAGGAGAAAAAAGGGACGACAGAGGATGAGATGGTTGGATGGCATCTCTGACTCAGTGGACATGAGTTTGAGTAAACTCTGGGAATTGGTGGTGGACAGGGAGGCCTGGCATGCTGCAGTCCTTGGGGTTGGAAAGAGTCGGACGTGACTGAGCGACTGAACTATAACAGAAGTAATGTATTTATCATTCATAAACATATTTATAAATTATCATTTCTAAAATAAATAAACTCATTTCCATTATTTTGGAAATAAGATAGCTTTGATTTGAAAGCCTAAACAAATCCTTATGAATGGACAGAAGAAATTTTATGTGAGGATATAGATGTCAGGACTGTGATCTGAATAGATGGAGATGTTTCTCTGTTTTATAAGATCATTAAGGGTATAAGTCCAGCAAATTGAGAGTTGCACATTATGCATCAATTTATTGAAGGTTGGAACGAGGTTGTCATTCTAGTGACTGTCTTAAATGCTTTACAGGCAATAAACAAGTTAAACTAGTGCATGTAAGATCTTTACAAGGGCACCTGGCACATGGAAGATGCTCAGTAAATAATAATAATTATTCTTTCTTGTTCTACCTTTTAAGTTTACAGGAAAAAACCAGGTCCCAGAGAAATGAGGGAGCTTCCCCAAGATTAGAAGATGTGCAACTAGCTGAAGCCTGAATCCCCTACAACCTGCCGCCCAGTAGTTATATCGTTAAGGTTCGTCCCCATCCTCACTCCCTTCACAGCGTCTGCTCTGGGCACATGCCCAGAGGGGCAGCCCCAGCTCCCAGGTGACCCAGCTCGTCCACTGCTGATGGAACCATAATGAATTCCTGGCCCGAGCCCAGCAACCAACACTGTCTCCCAAGGGCAGAGAATCCAGGAACAATGGAGTCAGTGAGGGAAGTGAAGCTGGGAGGCCAGTGGTGGTGGGGGGCACATGGTCCTGTGTGGGGTGATGGAGCAGAGAATCTGCTCAGCTGAGGGGGTGCAGGGGGCACCTGTAGAGCATGGGGTACATGCAGTCCTGAGAGAGTGAAGGCAGGGGCTGCCTGACAACTTTCTCATCCCAGCAGCTTCCCTGGGCACCTCCCTGGCCTCCTCCTTGGATTCTCTGCACAAACTTGTATATATCATTGCTTAGTGATGGGGTTTGTCATGGTAAAATCTTTGTAGATTGGGCTTCCTTGGTTGTCCAATGGCTAAGAATCCACCTACCATTGCAGGGGACATGGGTTCAATTCCTGGTCCAGGAAGATCCCACACGCCACAGAGCAGCTAAGCCCGTTGGCCGCAACTACTGAAGCCTGAGCAGGGTAGAAATGGTGTTCGGCAGCAAGAGAAGCCGCCAAAACGAGAAGCCCAAATCAGAGAGTAGCCCCACTCCCTACACATAGAGAAAGCTCACACACATCAGTGAAGACCAGCGCAGCCAGGAAAAAACAAATCTCTCTGAGTTGCAAACAACAGAAGCCTACTGCACAGTGGCCTGAGGAAAAGCACCAGGGAGCTTTGGCATGTGAGAGATGCCACTTATGGGCAGGGCAGGAAGCGTCGCCAGCCAGAAAGGGGGCCGGGATCCCAGGGCGGAAACCCTCAGCCAGGCAGCTGGTCCCCAGAGGCTGCTTTCCTCCTGGGCCGGTGGTCTTGCATCTCCATCCCCCTGAACACAGAAGTCCTGTTTCTCTCAATGGCTGATGTTTTCTGCCCTCCATATACAAAGCCTGTGGTTACCATACATTAATTTCCCGCAATGCACAGAAACTGCGCCCATGGACTGTGGTTCAGGAGAAGCTGTTAGGAGTCCAGCTGGGTCCTGGGTGCCCAGGTGCAGAGGGCATGAGGTGCAGAGGGCATGAGGTGCAGAGGGCATGAGCCACAAGCGTGGCTAGGAGCACTGCCTCTCCCCGCTGAGGGCAGAGTGAGAGAAAAGAGCAGTGAGGGGCCAGGGGAGGCCCCAGAGGTTGTCTTCTACTTGACTAAGGCAATGCCTAGCGTTTGCTTAAACACTTCTATTCATTTTTATTGCAAATTTAAGAGACACTTTAAAAAGGCCTGTGCTCGGACGGCCAGTCAATACTCTGAGTTCAGCACAAACATTGATCATTGACTTACCACAGCCTCACACACCATGTACCAGTACTGTCCCCATCTCGTCCTGGCTGGGAGCGCAAGACTTCACACGTCCGGGGAGTCCATCCTCAGGTCAGCCTTTCTCTTCACTAGATGCTCTTCCTTATGTTCAGTTACAGTCGGCTGTGTAGTTTCCACACACTTTTTGTAGTTTATTTTCTTGAGGTCTGTTTGAGCAATCTATAATTTGTCTCAAGTGATGGTTCTTCATATATTTAAAAGCTGCCATTTTAGCCTGCAAACAACTCTGCCTGTGAGATTCAACAGTGTTAAAAGCACTGTGAGCCTGGGGCAAGTGATTGTGTAACCTTACTTCCCAGGGTTGTCCAGACGTTTAAGTGAAAACACCCGCCACAACGGCCAGCCCTAGAGAGAGAGGGTCAGTACCTGTTGGCTACTCAGTCCTGCTGTCCGTCCACAGATCCATACATCCTAGCATGAACCCTTTAGATCTTGATCCTGAAACCTAACACCTTCTATCCCACCTGGCTTTGAATCATCTGTAAAGTGTCCTACGTCCTTATCCAAGAAATTGATTTAAATGATGGACTGTAGGAAAGCTAAGGAGGAAGGCTTGAGGTACTCCTACCCCAAGGTTAACATGGATTCACTAATTTGAACCCTTTGGCTATGATTATTAGGTTACTCATCCACCCAGGTGCCCTTGCTCAGCCAAATTTCTCCATCTTTTCTCCAAACATATCATGAGAGCTTGTCAAGTGACTTGGAATTGCAGTACGCTGTATTTGCATACTTTCCAGTTTACAACGCCAAGTTAAACAGATGGATACAAGTCCTTGGAAAATGCAGTAAGCGACTTACCATCCTGATGAGCACCGTTTTCCTGTGAGTTCTCCAATAGGCCCAGAAAAGCTCTTTGTACAATCTTTCTTAATCCAGGGTTGTTTTTAGGTACAAGTTTTGCAAAATCTATCTTTTGTCCATTTCTGTTGTCTGAGGAGTTTTGATAGTGTCTGTCTAGTTTTCTATTGCTATTGTAATAAATTAGCACAAAGTGTAGTGACTCAAAATAAGAGACTATTACCCTAGAGTCTGTTGGTTAGGCTTGGACATTTTAGAGGTTTTTTCATACACTTTGCCAAAATATCCTCCAGAACCAGGCTTTACTCCTGCTAACCTTAGGTCCTCCATACCCAGCCAAACTGAGGACTCACATTTTATAATATTTGGTCAATTTGGAAAAGTTTTTGAAATTGTTGAAATTAAAAATATTCTCATCTTCCCAGTAATTCTAACTCCAGGAAGTTATTCTGCAAATATATTAATATAAGTTTGGAAAGATGTATGTACAGATGGTTATTGCAGGATTTTTTCTTTCCTTTCTTTTTTTTTTTTTTGTGAAAGCAATAGCTAGAAACACCCTGAATATACCCAAGTGAGAGATGCTTAAATAAATTTTGGTAGAAACATGTTTTGGAATACTCAGCACTGTGTGTCTCCCAAGTACATCATCAAGTGACACACAGATGAGGCAGCAGCGTATGTACAGTGAAACCTTATGTGTTGAAAACATACCTACTCTCCTTCCTTTGTTAAAGGAAAAATTGCATGCTACAACCTATATTAAGTTTGTTTTTCTATTCAGGGTGGGAAAATAGGTATATTTGAAAACCACAATGGAAAGAAAGACTGGTTTGCAGGTACCCCTATTTTTATCAAGGAAATAATTTTAATGAGCCCTGACTCTTGTATGTATGTATGCATGTAAATAACGTTCATTGCAGCACTGTTTACAATAGCCAGGACATGGAAGCAACCTAGATGTCCATCGGCAGATGAATGGATAAGAAAGTAGTATTGCATATACACAATGGAATATTACTCAGCTATTAAAAAGAATGCATTTGAATCAGTTCTAATGAGGTGGATGAAACTGGAACCTATTATACAGAGCGAAGTAAGTCAGAAAGAAAAATACCAATATATTAACGCATATATATGGAATTTAGAAAAATGGTAACGATGACCCTATATGTGAGACAGCAAAAGAGACACAGATGTAAAGAATAGACTTTTGGACTCTGTGGGAGAAGGCGAGGGTGGGATGATTTGAGAGAATAGCTTTGAAACATGTATATTATCATATATGGAATAGATCGCCAGTCCAGGTTTGATGCATGAGGTAGGGTGCTCAGGGCTGGTGCACTGGGATGACCCTGAGGGATGGGATGGGGAGGGAGGTGGGAGGGAGGGTCAGGATGGGTGGGATGATTTGAGAGAATAGCTTTGAAACATGTATATTATCATATATGGAATAGATCGCCAGTCCAGGTTTGATGCATGAGGTAGGGTGCTCAGGGCTGGTGCACTGGGATGACCCTGAGGGATGGGATGGGGAGGGAGGTGGGAGGGAGGGTCAGGATGGGGAACACATGTAAACCCATGGCTGATTCATGTGAATGTATGGCAAAAACCACCACAATATTGTAAGGTAACTAGCCTCCAATTAAAACAAAAGTAAATAAATTTAAATAATAAAATAAAAAATCCCAAATTAAAAAAAAATCATTCTTTAAAAAACTTTCATTTTATTGATTTATTTATGGCTACACTGGATCATTATTGTGGCATGCCAGCTTTCTTTAGTTGTGAGAAGCAGTGGCTACCCTCTAGTTGTGTGCTGGCTTCTCAGTGTGGTGACTTATCTTGTTGCAGAGCGTGGGATCTAGGAGCCAGGGCTTCAGTAGTTGTGGCATATGGGTTTAGTTGCCCCACTGCATGTGGGATCTTCCTGGACCAGGGATCAAACCCGTGTCCCCTGCACTGGTAGGCGGATTTTAACCACTGCACCTCCAGAGAAGTCCTCAATCCTATCATTTAGTGATTCTTGTGTCCCAGTGGTTATAACTGTGGTATTAATCTTTCTCTTATTTTCAGTGTCAAAAGTACTCAATGAGTAAACTTAGCAGAATCTTTCAGTTTTTTATAATGTATTTTCTAACTTGAAAGTGCTCAAAGAATAATAGGAAAATAGCTAGATTTTATGTGTATTTCATGCCTTGACTAAAAGTACCATTTTGTTCTGTTTTTTTACTGATGTTATTAGACTGATAATTGCTTTGAATAAGATTAAATTTAATAAGATTTGTTTTCTTCATTCGGTATTACATTTGTAATGCAGCATTTTTTAAAATTCCAATAAATTGAATGGAATGTTCAAACAAGATCTAAGGTAAGTATAAGAATTCTGTTTATTTTCAAAGGTAGTGAGAATGGTATGATTTTGTCCTAGCACTTTGAACTACACAAGGCCCAGAATGTACTTTATAGTTAAAGATTTGCCATACATTATCATGAGGGGATGCTAAGGAATTCAGTTTAAGGTGATGAAATCACTATCTGGTTCTCATTTTCTGTCCCAGAACAAATTCATAAATCCCCTCATAAGGATGCTCCTGTTTAATAAACGCATGCAACTAGTATTTAGCATGGAAATAATACAGGTTGAACTGTGTAAATTTACTTTCTAAGGCATGGTAAGAAATTAGAATATATGTTAAAAGCTGGAAAGTATATTATTTTCAGGTCAAATAAGTTGAATATGGGAAAGATCTATTCTCTAGTTTTGTGCTCTTACAGCTTACTGAAGGATGTAAATATATTTATCTATACGCCTATATATTTAACAAATAGCAAAATGTGTGTAACCTATGTGTATGCTATGTTTGCTGCTAAGGTTTCAAATGATAGGCTACTTACTTCCCTCAACAGTCAAAACTACTTGAGTGTGAATTTGTCATCGACTTATTCTTTTTTTGAGTAAATAATGTATTAATTTATTAAATCTGAGTTTAGCTAAAAAGTATATATATAATATATATAAAATATATATTAAAATATAAAATAATATATTTATTATATATCTATTTTATATATAAATATATAATATTTTATATATAAAATATTATGTATTTTTCTTTGGAGTTTCCGGCTGACCTAGTGGTTAGGTTCCTAGGCTTTCACTGCCATGTCTCGGCTTCAAACCGTGGTTAGGTAACTGAGATCCCACAAACCACAAGGTGCAACCAAAGAAAGAAAAAAAAAATGTCCATGTCTCCTTTATGTGGAGCTCAGAGTTTGCATTTAAAATATAAGCTACTGCATACACACACTACTATATATAAAGTAGATAAACAACAAGGACTTACTGTAGAGCACAGGGAACTCTACCCGGTATTTTGTAATAATCTATATGGTATGTATACGTATGTATAATGTACAACTGAATCACTTTGCTGTATACCTGAAACTAACAAAAGATCATAAATCAGCTACACTTCAATAACATTGTTAAATTAAAAATAAAATATAAGTTACTATTAGCACAAAGAAACAGTGCATTGTGTTACCATGTGCATATTTAGTATTTTAAAATATGATGTTTATAATAAAGTATTTTGAGTCCATCAAGAAGAAAAAGGGCCGAGGTGAATAAAGAAAAAAATTGCTTAAGAAAAGGAAGTCAGCATTTCTGCAAAGGGAGAGATTTGGGGTTCTCTAGTCAGAAGGGAGTAGAGGGCTTCTCTCTGGGGGATCCTGGAGAGTTTAAAAGTAACTGAAGCTTCTTCAGTCAAGGAGGAGAGCTGATATTTGTTGAGCATCTCTTGGACACCTAGAGAAAGCGAACGTCTCGTCCGACTCTTTGCAACCCCGTGGACTATACAGTCCACGGAATTCTCCAGGCCAGAATACTGGAGTGGGTAGTCTTTCCCTTCTCCTGGATCTTCGCAACCCAGGGATCGAACCCAGGTGTCCTGCATTGCAGGCGGATTTTTCACCAGCTGAGCCAGAAGGGACACCCGAGAATACTGGAATGGGTAGCGTATCTCTTCTGCAGCGGATCTTCCCGACCCAGGAATTGAACCGGGATCTCCTACATTGCAGGCAGATTCTCTACCAGCTGAGCTATCAGGGAAGCCCGCTCTTGGGCACCCAGGGCTTGGCAAATGTGACCTCGCTTTTTCCTCACTCCTTGGTGAGAGTGGTCCTGCTTCTCTCCCTGAGCGACTGAGGAAGAAACTGAGGTGAAGCGAGGCTGCCCACTCACCCAGCTCAGCAGTCAGAAAGGAGTCATGAGGGGAAGGGTGGGCAGCTCCGACTGTGGCTTGAGTTTTGTTTCACCTCCGCGCTTTGCACCTCTGACACAGGACACTCACTACAGTAGGAAGTGGAGTCAGCGCTGCAGATGAGTGTGGAGGAGCGTCCGCAGAGGGTGAAGTTGGGGGTAGTTCAGGGAGAAATCTCTCTGGACACCGCGGAAGCTCTGGGTGAGCCCCGCGGAGCAGCCACGACAGCCCAGGCGGCAGCCTGGCCGCCCGCCCAGCTCGCCTGGCTGATGGCGCCCTCTGCCATGGGCTTGGGGTGTGCACGTCCTCTTGGTCGAGGGTGAGGGTGAGGGAGAGAGCAGCGGCTGCCAGGCAAAACCCTCAGCTCCTGGGGCACACGTGGCTCATACCAGGCTGAGTGTTGCTTCCTGTGGGTGTTTTGAAACTGAGGCAATCCCCGCAGTGGCTCACACCACCTTACTTGACCTCGCCTGTTGGCTTCTTCAACCTGAGGCAACCTGGATCTGGTCAAGATTAGCCCAGTCCCCAGGCTCTCCTGATCCGTGACCACACCCCCATCTCTCCTTATTAGGAGCTCAGCTGAGCTGAGAGACACCCAAGTTAACACCCTTATGTGAGAACACAGGCCGGAGTCTGAACCCAGAGGAAGTGCGGCTGTCATTCACTTTCCCCAGTGCGATGGCCTGCGTGGAGCCCGCCTCCCTGTTCAGAGAGCCCAGGGCAAAAGGCTCCAGCAGCTTTAAGGACCCTGAGGTGGGGGTAGGGGAGGAACTCAGTGTAGAGAGCCCTGGGCCTGAGTCGGGTGGGGACAGGGGTCTTCAAGCTTTCTCCATTCTCTTCTCTTATGGAGGCCTTAGCAGAGGTACCACAAGGGAACCTTGGCCCAGGGCCTCAGAAAACGAGACTAGGAAGGAAGAAAGTGCGAGGAGTGAGAACATCTCTCAGGCCCGGGCCCTGAGAGAGGCTGCAGTGCCCAGCTGTCAGCAGTCTGGGGTGAGGAGGGCAGCTCTCCACGTGAGGCCAGCCAGAAAGGTCACACAGGTTTTCAGCCCAGAGGTGGACTCTTCACCTCTCTGTGGAGAGGGTTGACTCTTCTGTTTTCCCATTGCCTCTCTGTTCATTGGCTTGTACCTTCTTTCTCTTCCATTCCATCAGGAGTTAATTCCAGTCCCTGCAAAAAGTTTTGGGGAGTTCTGGTAAAGTGTCAGTACACAATCTTCTACCCTTTCTCAGGCCCTGAAGAGCAGGGCAAACTATTGGGCAACTCACACCAGGAAGAGGGGTCTTCCAGCTTTAGGCAATGTCCCAGGTCCACGTTTTCAGATCCTTGTTGTTGGCTCTCAGAGCTGCCCCCATCCTTCCCTACCCTTCCAGCCCAGCTCAGCGGCAAACACCCACGTCATCATCACCTGGGCATGGCCTCTCTCTGCAGCTGCTCCTGCTGTAAACCAGTTGGTACTCAGAGCAGAAATCAGGTGCAGGAGGGGTCAGGGTTGAGGCCTGCTGCCGGGAGTGTAGGACCAGTGATGAGCCAGAATTGTGCACCCTTAACTGTTTTGTGTGTGTTAAAATACACATAGCAGAATCTACCATCTTAGCTAATTTTTCAAGTTAATGAATTAATTTATTTTTGGCTATGCTGGGTCTTGGTTGCTGCACACTGGCTTTCTCTAGAACATTTGTTGCAGTGCATGGGCTATGGGCTTCTCATTGAAGTGGCTTCTTTTGCTGTGGAGAACAGGCTCTAGGCACACAGGCTTCAGTAGTTGCCAGGTGAGGGCTCTAAAGCATGCCAGCTTCAGTAGTTGTGGCATGCAGGCTCAATAGTTGTTGGCGCATGGGCTTAGTTGCTCTGCAGCACATGGACTTTTCCTGGACCGGGGACTGAACCCATATCCCCTGCATTTGCAGCTGGCTTCTTATCCACTGTACCAACAGGGAAATCCCATCTTAGCTATTAAATATTTTTAAGTGTACAGTCCAGTGATATTAAATGCATTCACACTGTTGTATAATCATCACTACCATCTTCCTCCATAGATCTTATCACTGCAAAACTGTAACTCTGTACCCATCAAACATTAACTGCCCATTTCACCTTCTCCTTGACCCAAGAAAACCACCATTCTACTTTCTGTCCTGTGATTTTGTATACTCTAAGAATCTTGTACATGTGGGATAACACAATATTTGTCTTTTTGTGACGGTCTTATTTTGCTTAGCAGAATGTCCTCAGTTCAGTTCAGTCACTCAGTCATGTCCAACTCTTTGCTACCCCATGAACCGCAGCACGCCAGGCCTCCCTGTCCATCACCAACTCCTGGAGTCCACCCAAACCCATGTCCATCAAGTCAGTGATGCCATCCAACCATCTCATCCTCTGTCATTCCCTTCTCCTCCTGCCCTTAATCTTTCCCAGCATCAGGGTCTTTCCAAATGAGTCAGCTCTTTGTATCAGCTGGCCAAAGTACTGGAGTTTCAGCTTCAACATCAGTACTTCCAATGAACACCCAGGACTGATCTCCTTTAGGATAGACTGGTTGGATCTCCTTGAAGTCCAAGGGACTCTCAAGAGTCTTCTCCAACACCACAGTTCAAAAGCATCAATTCTTCTGCGCTCAGCTTTCTTTATGTTCCAACTCTTACATCCATACATGACTACTGGAAAAACTATAACTTTGACTAGATGGACCTTTGTTGGCAAAGTAATGTCTCTGCTTTTTAATATGCTGCCTAGGTTGGTCATAGCTTTTCTTCCAAGGAGCAAGCATCTTTTAATTTCATGGGTGCAGTCACCATCTGCAGTGATTTTGGAATCCAGAAAAATAAAGTCTCTCACTGTTTCCATTGTTTCCTCATCTATTTGCCATGAAGTGATGGGACCAGATGCCGTGATCTTATTTTTCTGAATGCTGAGTTTTAAGACAGCCTTTTCACTCTCGTCTTTCACTTTCATCAAGAGGCTCTTTAGTTCTTCTTCACTTTCTGCCATCAGGGTGGTGTCATCGGCGTATCTGAGGCTATTGTTATTTCTCCTGGCAATCTTGATTCCAGCTTGTGTTTCACTGAGCCCAGCATTTTGCATGATATACGCTGCATATAAGTTAAATAAGCAGGGTGACCATATACAGTCTTGACGTACTCCTTTCCCCATTTGGAACCAGTCTGTTCCATGTCTGGTTGTTTTTTCTTGACCTACATACAGATTTCTCAGGAGGCAGGTCAAGTGGTCTGGTGTTCCGAT
Source organism: Cervus elaphus (assembly GCF_910594005.1). Classification (NCBI taxonomy): domain Eukaryota; kingdom Metazoa; phylum Chordata; class Mammalia; order Artiodactyla; family Cervidae; genus Cervus; species Cervus elaphus. The sequence continues at coordinate 33,249,131 of NC_057840.1, forward strand.
CTCTTTAAAAATTTCCCACAGTTTGTTGTGATCCACACAGTCAAAGGCTTTGGCATAGTCAATGAAGCAAAGTAGATGTTTCTCTGGAATTCTCTTCCTTTTTCTATGATCCAGCAGATGTTGGCAATTTAATCTCTGGTTCCTCTGCCTTTCCTAAATCCAGTTTGAACATTTGGGAATTCATGGTTCATGTACCATTGAAGCCTGGCTTGGAGAATTTTGAGCATTATTTTGCTAGCGTGTGAAATGAGTGCGATTGTGTGATAGTTTGAACATTCTTTAGCATTGCCTTTCTTTGGGCTTGGAATGAAAACCGATCTTTTTCAGTCCTGTGGCCATGGCTGAGTTTTCCAAATTTGCTGGCATATTGAGTTCAATACTTTGACAACAACTCCAATAATTTGGCCACCTGATGTGAAGAACTGACTCATTTGAAAAGACCCGGATGCTGGGAAAGACTGAAGGCAGGAGGAGAAGGGGATGACCGAGGATGAGATGGTTGAATGGCATCACCGACTCAATGGACCTGAGCTTGAGTAAACTCTGGGAGTTGGTGATGGACAGGGAGGCCTGGTGTGCTGTGTTCTATGGGGTTGCAAAGAGCCAGACACGACTGCTCGACTGAACTGAACTGAACAAACTTTGACAACATCATCTTTCAGATTTGAAATAGCTCATCTGGAATTCCGTCACCTCCACTGGCTTTGTCTGTAGTGATGCTTCCTAAGGCCCGCTTGACTTCACATTCCTGGATGTCTGGCTCTAGGTAAGTGATCACACCATCGTGGTAATCTGGGTTGTGAAGATCTTTTTTGTATAGTTCTTCTGTGTATTCTTGCCACTTCTTAATATCTTCTGCTTCTGTTAGGTCCATACTGTTTCTATACTTTATTGTGCCCATCTTTACATGAAATATTTCCTTGGTATCTCTAATTTTCTTGAAGAGATCTCTAGTCTTTCCCATTCTATTGTTTTCCTCTATTTCTTTGCTTATGAAGCAAAGAAGTTTTCTTTGCTTATGAAGCAAAGAAGTTTTCTTTGCTTATTTTCTTACTTATGAAGGCTTTCTTATCTCTCCTTGCTAATTTTTAGAACTCTGCATTCAGATGGATATATCTTTTCTTTTCTTCTTTACCTTTCATTTCTTTTCTCAGCTATTTGTAAGGCTTCCTCAGACAACCATTTTGCCTTTTTGGATTTCTTCTTGGGGATGGTTTTGATCCCTGCCTCCTATACAGTGTCATGAACCTCCGTCCATAGCTCTTCAGGCACTCTATCTATCAGATCTAATCCCTTGAATCTATTTGTCACTTCCACTGTAGGATCATAAGGGATTTGGTTGAGGTCATACCTGAATGATCTAGTGGTTTTTCCTACTTTCTTCAGTTTCAGCCTGAATTTTGCAGTAAGAAGTTCATGATCCGAACCACAGTCAGCTCCTGGTGGTGTTTTTGCTGACTGTATAGAGCTTCTCCATCTTCAGCTGCAAAGAATATAATCAATCTGATTTTGGTATTGATCATCTGGTGATGCCCATGTGTAAAGTTGTCTCTTGTGTATGTTAATTACTAAGTCCCGACCAGCTCTTTTGTGACTGCAGGGACTGTAGTCTGCCAGGCTCCTCTGTCCATGGGATTTTCCAGGCAAGAATACTGGAGTGGGTTGCAATTTCTTTCTTCAGGGGCTCTTCCCAACCCAGGGCTTAAACTGGTGTCTCCTGCACAGGCAGATGGGTCCTTTACCACTGAGTCACCTGGGAAACTCCAAGGTAGAAAGGTACAAAATTCTAAAAGAAGAAAAATTCCAGAGAATACAGTCACTGCTCATATTAAAGATAGAGTAATATAGCTATCTATAAAAATCCTGACTCTACATTTATAGTGTAATTTGGGAATAAATCCATGATTTGCTGCTGGGAACTCAAATACTTAGCAGTTTGCTATGTTACGCTATAGCTTTCTCCAGCAGTCTCCAAAGTGCCTTCCACATCGCTGACAGGACAGTTTTGCTGGACCTGGATCTGGGGCGGCAGGAATTCCTCGACACATTTGTTGAACTGACTGTTCCAAGTCTGGCTCTTGTAGGCTTGGGGATACCAGCTCTGACTCTTTCTGGGGTGGTTGCTTCAAGACCAACTGTTCCAGCTCTGGCTGCTCCCAGGTGGGATATCCTAGGTCCGTTCACTCCATATAGGCAGGTTTCCAGAAGAGGTCACCAAGCAGTCCTGTGCCAGGAATAGAAACCCAGTAATTCTGTGGTTGTTGAGCCCTGAGTCACAGAGTCACTGTTCCTCAGTCAGTTGTTTTTCTGATTCTGGAACCAGGGCCTCACCCATTTGTAGCTAAGTTTCAGGATATTGGAAAGTTCTTGCATCTGCTGGAGACTGATTCCTGCCTCTGAAGTCTGTCGTTGAGCACAGACATCTGGGTCTGAGTGAACATGGTTCTGATCTTCTGTTTCTTACCTAGGTCTGTCTCTTCCTTCTTCGCTGCACTCTTCTCTGCAAGTTTGGGCAATAGTTTTACTCTGGGGCTTGTGGAAGAATCAGGACTGTCCAGTCTCCTTGTTGAGGGTCCCAGCAGATGATCCTTGCAAGGACACCTGGTTTCCTTCAGGCCCAGAAATTTCAGAAATTGGTGAAGAGTCCCTGGAATTGGATGCTTTGGGACCAAGCAGGCTGGGTCCACACTCATGTTGTGGAGTTGAAGCAGAGAGGAAAAAAAACCTGTGAGCTAGATGGTAGGAAGAGTCCAGGCTTAAGAATCTAGGTAGAAGAGCTTAGAGAAAGGTGAAGATCTCCAGGTGTAAAAGAATTAAGAAGATGGAATGAATGGAATCAACTGTCAGATAACAGGAGAGACCAGCCCAATCTAGAGAAAGGAAAAAAAATGTCTTGATTCTTAAATGAGGTCATACTCTCCAGCAGGCAGGGATCCCTCCCTTGCTTGCCCTCCTGTCTTTGCCCAGAGTACCTGCTGCCCTCCCAATGACTGTGACCAAGTTGAAGTCAGGTGAGAGAGGCTTGCTGAGATGACTTCGTGGAGTCTATGACTCCACCATAAAGTGGTTGGTGGAGGTGTGTGATACTGTTGAAAAAGGAATAGAAGATAAAAATCCTCATCTTTACCTCTATTCTGAGCAGATGTTGTTCCCAGATGCTGTTGTCTTCAGTTTAATAAAAATATTTTGTTGTTGTTTAGCCACTAAGTGGTGTCTGACTCTTTGTGACCCCGAGGATACAGTCTGCCAGGTTCCTCTGTCCATGGGATTTCCCAGCAAGAATACTGCAGTGGGTTGACATTTCCTTCTCCAGGGGATCTTCCTGACCCAGGGATCGAACCAGTGTCTCATACACATGTCTCCTGCATTGTAGGTGGATTCTTTACTGCCGAACCACTGATAAAAGTACTGCTGTTGTTTAGTCGCTCAGTCATGTCTGACTCTTTGTGACCCCATGGGCTGCAGCCAGGCCTCCCTGCCCCTCACCATCTCCTGAAGTTTGCCCAAGTTCATGTCCATTGCATCGATGGTGCCATCCAGCCATCTCATCCTCTGATGTCTTCTTCTGCTGCTGCCATCCATCTTTCCCAGCATCAGGTATTAATAAAAATATTAGTTCTTTGCAAATGTACTGCTCCTCTACCACAAGCAGCCACTATTTTCTGACTAGAAACTGAGGGAGGGAAAGCAGTTCAGCCCCTGGGCCTGGAGGAGGCATCAGTAGGTGAAGGCTGGTGACCCCAGCTGGCACCTGTCCCCAGGCAGCTATTCTTGTGTGGCATTTCCGAGCTAAAAGAAAAAAAAACATTGACAGGAAATGACAGGGGTTGTCAGTTTCTCCCCTGTCCCTGCCCTTCTTTGGTTCCCTTACAACCTCCCTCGCCTTCCCCCATCCTCACTGGTGTCTCCATTTAACCCCTGATGTGCTGTAGACACAGCCACATGGATGGCTGAGGACTTCCCCAGGGAACATGCCGATGCCAGTACAGTAACCCTAACATATTGGGGAGGGTGTCAGCCGTGTGAAGAGGAGATTGCCAAGTGACCTGAGACAAAAAACACACGATCCTGTCTGATCCTGTCTGAGTTCTGCAGTTAACAACCCAGCTGAAAAAACAAAAACCATCTGTGGGAAGGAAACATTATGATACGATCAGTTGTAGGGTGGCCTCTGGTCAAGATAAAGTCCTTGTATGGAGCCTGGGAGGATACCAGGAGTAGAAGAGTCTGGAAGTAGAGAATTCCTGGAGTCAATGCTGTGGGTGGGGTGGAGTGTTTTCCAGGAAACTGGATCGGGCTCCTGAGCTCTGTTGCCCCTGAAACTGCTTCTGCTGCTGCTGGAAAGTGTTCAGGACACATGTGGCCGTGGGTGTCTAAGGGTGGGGCCGGTGTGGGGTGGGTGTCGCTGTGCAGGTTCCTTGCTTCCTGCCTGAGCTGCTGGACAGACCCGGGGGAGAGCTGGAAAAATCTGGGATGGGGGGGGTAAGAGGAAAGGCGGAAAGGTGAGGAGGAAGGTGAAGGGAGAAGAGAAGGTGAGGCAGCGATTAGGGGACAGTGAGGGCGACCCAGCCTGGAGAGGGGCACGGCAGAGTGGTAGAGGGTTCACGCCCCACCCCGCCTCTTCTTTCTGCTTCTCTCCACCTCCCATCTTTGCCCCACACTGCCCATCCCTTGGGGCCAACCCCGCTCCACACACAAAAACCAATTCCATTGGTGTCCCCACTCCCACCTGTTGCACCCCTAGTAGTCCCTCCCCTTGAGCTTTGTAGGCAGGAGGGGATTGAAGGGAATACAATTGCTCAGAGGCTACAGGCTGATTGGAAACTTAAGGAGGGATGCAGTTCAGCCGCTGGGCCTGGGGCAGGCATGAGCAGGTGAAGGCTGGTGACCCCAGCTGACACCTGTCCCCAGGCAGCTACTCTTGTGTGGCATTTCCAAGCTAAAAGAAAAAAAGATTGAAAGGAAGTGACACGGGGGTGTCAGTTTCTTTACTATCCCCGCCCATTTTGGCTCCCTTACAACTTCAGTTAAGGCCCAGGCCAGGAATAAGCCTGTTAATTTATTCCAAAGTCCAGGCCAAGGAAAGGACAGCCAGAGGGAGTCGGTCGTTATGGCAACCACTCCAACAACAGCCATCACCCGCCTTGGCTCCATACTCCCCATCCATGTTTCTTCTCACAGCCCCCACAGTCACAGACACAAGCCCCCTCATATTCCACCCTGACTCTCCAGCTCCACACACTCATACACCCCTCATACACTCCATGCTTCTCACTTATATCCTTCCACCCTTGTGCACACCAGCCCTCGAGAAATTGTCCGTGCAGGTCTCCGCACACCCTCTCCCCACTTTGCACACCCCACCCCCACCACACACTTTCTTTCACACACAAGTGCCTGCTTGCCTGCCCTCCACACTCTCCACTCTCTGCCAAGACACACCGGGCTCGCCTCCTACAGGGACCCCGGTTTCCTCACACTGTCTGTACACACTGCTTCACACAAAGTTCTGTCAGGCGAGTGTATGCTCCTCAGTTCTCTGTCTCGTCACAACAAAGATTTGGAGTGACAGACATTAAAGCCCCCTCGGCGTGTTACAGCTCTCGGGTCTTAGACAGACCGTGTTATAGCTCTCAGGTCTTGAATGGACCGTGTTATGGCGCTTAGATAAATCAGTGTTACAGCTCCATGTTACAGCTCTATTTTATTTAGAAGATAACAGGAAAATCCATCTTCGAGGTGTGAGGGCATGTCGACCCAAAGACACAAAGAGAAGAGCGCCCCTGCGCGCGGGAGAGAGAGAGAGAGAGCTAGCTTTGGCTCCTCTTTTTATATGCTTTTCTCTCCCTGGGCCTGTCCTATGTAAATTGGGCCAGCCAGGAGTGCTGTTTGTTTTACCTGAGGTTCTCACTCTGGTCCTCGGACCTTCGTTTGTTCTGCTTTCGTGAGCTTTTCCCTTCCAGGTCTTTTAGCCAGCGCCATTCTGGACTCCTTTTCCCTATTCTAACTACCTAACGTTCCCCCCTCAAGAGATGGAAGGCCCAATTCTTGGGGAATAGGGACGTCGAGGTCTCTCTGGCTACTTCCTGCTGAACTGGGATGGCGAGGGGCATTGGGCCTCCCCCTCTTGCTAGTTCAAGACTCAGAGTCCTCATAGCAGTGTCCATCCAAGGGTGAGTGATATCCGTGGTCGGCTGTAGTTTTACACCTTTGTTGAACTGGCGCTGCATGTTGCAGCTCGACCTGGGCAGAGACAAGACAGGTTAGACACCTGACAGTACATGGACAGTCATCATCAGCAGCAGCATGGCATGACGAGGACTAGTGGGGGCGTTAGCCAATTTCAAATTTACATTGCCAGGATGGCTCAAGTCCCTCTTTGTTTAGGGATTAGAAGATCTATCTCCTGTCTGTTTTGGAGTGCTATCCCTGTCAAGCTGTGTTGGCTCTTTAGAGCTGTCCTGAGAAATCTTATCCCCAGAGACCAGATTTTGGGGTTGTTCATTAGAATGGTACTCATTTGTAGTTCTGAATAGGTATCTGAGATCTCCCAGGGGCTCACAGTTGTATTGAGTGTCCTCTTTTGTTTTTTTCCCATGGCTTGACTCGTGAGTAGTGAATCCAGGAGCCATGTCCTGGCACTTTGACTGCTATGGGGGTAGAAAGTATTACAGGGTAGGGGCCCTTCCATGTGGGCTGGAGTTGAGCCTTTGGGGACCCATCTTTCCAGACTTTAATTAGGACTTGAGTCCCTGGAGCATATAGTGGTGACTCCTTAGAGTCTTTTGGGTCCTGGTTCATAGCCCACAAGCGTATGTCCTGTTGGAAATGCCCAATGGCCATGGTATAAGGCTGGAGGGTCTGAACCTCTGAATCTAGGAAGAAGTCATTGACATAAACAAAAGGCCTCCCATATGGCATCTCATAAGGACTAAGACCAACCTGTTCTTTAGGGGCAATACGGGTACAGAGAGCTATTGGCAGAGCCTCCTTCCATCCCAGGGAGGTCTCCTGGGTTATCTTTTTTATTGCTGATTTTAAGAATTGGTTGGCTCTTTCTACTTTTCCTGAAGACTGAGGCCTCCAGGCACAATGGAGATAATAAGTAATGCCCAATGCTTTAGAGACCTCTTGGGTGACCTTAGAAGTAAATGATGTCCCATTGTCACTTTGTAATGACCTGGGCAGACCAAATCTTGGAATGATTTCATGGAGCAGTTTTTTTTTTACCACCTCCTTAGCCTTCTCAGTCCTGGTGGAAAAGCCTTCAATCCATCCTATGAATGTATCTATCATGACTAATAGGTATTTATACCCTTGAGAAACTGGCATCTGGGTGAAGTCCATCTGCCAGTCCTCTCCTGGATAGGCCCCACGTCATTGGACGGACTGGGCCAGCTGGCATCTTCGAGCTCCTTGGGGGTTGTTTAATTGGCAAGTGGGACAAGAGAAGGCCACTTGTCTTATAGTTGTTTGGAAGCCTGTTCCTCTGAAGGACCTTTCTAGTAATCTTTGGAGGGCCTTTTCTCCTAAATGAGTGGTGGCATGTAAGGAGTTAACCAACTTCCATTGGAGGTTCCCAGGCAGAAAAAGGAGTCCCTCCTTTTGAAACCACCCCATATGATCTTCTTGAAAGCCCTCACTCTTAGCTTTAAGAGTCTCACCGTCAGTATATGAAGGAGTTTCTGGCAAATTAGTCTGTGGAACTAAAGTGGCAACCCCTACTAGGTCATGGTTCTGTAATGCTGCTCTCTTAGCTGCCTGGTCAGCTGCTTGGCTCCCTCGTGCCACTTCTGTGCTCCCTTTTTGGTGTCCTTTACAGTGGGAGACTGAAACCTCAGTGGGCAGATGGACTGCCTCCAGAAGCCTAAGGATTTGATCACCATATTTGATTGGGGACCCTAAGGTGGTCAAGTGGCCCCTTTCTTTCCAAATAGCAGCATATGCATGTAGCACCAGAAAGGCATACTTGGAGTCAGTGTAAATGGCTCTTCTTTTTCCTTTTCCCAGCTCTAAAGCTCGAGTCAGGGCTATGAGCCCAGCTAATTGGACTGAAGTACCTGGTGGCAGAGGCTTAGCCTCTATGGTCTCAAAACTGGAGACCTGGCTTCATACCCGGCTCTTCTTTCTCCATCCAAGACAAAGCTGCTTCCATCAGTGTACCAGATTTCCTCAGGATTGTTCAGAGGATCTTCCGACAATCCATCCCATCTCGGGGTTTTGTCCAGGGGTCCAAGGTTTCTAGATAGGAGTGAAAGGGGAGAGAGCCCTCGGGGGTAGGCAGGAGGGCGGCTGGGTTAAGAACCTCACAAGGGAATATAGTGAGGTCTGGATTTTCCATCAGCATTATTTGATATCTGAGGATTCTTTAACCAGATATCCATAAATGGCCTCTCCCATTTAGGAGTTGTTTTACTTGGTGGCTGGTAAAAATAGTTAGTTTGCCCCCAAAGGAGAGTTTTAAAGCATTTTCTATCATGATTGCAATAGCTGCTAGACTTCGAAGGCAGGGGGGCCAGGCTTGGGTGGTTGGATCGAGTCTCTTGGATAAATAAGCTACAGGCTGGGGCTCAGATCCCAACCTTTGAGTTAACACTCCCAAGGCTATTCCCTCTCTTTCATGGACATAAATTTGGAATGCTTCTTCTGGGTCTGGCAGCCTCAAGGCAAGTGCCTGAGTTAAGGCCTGTTTTAGTGTAGCCTCTGCCTTCTTTTGAGGAGTTCCCCACATCAGTGGGATTGAATCATCTCGTCCCTTCAAGCTTTCATATAAGGGCTGGGCAATTAGACCATAGTTGGGTATCCAGATTCTATAATACCCAGTTAGCCCCAGGAAAGCTCGCAATTGTTTTCAAGTCATGGGGGAGGGCAACTGGAGGATTCCTTGTACCGGCTCAGAGGACAGCCTCCTAGACCCGTGTGTATTCTGAACTCCCAAGTAAGTGACCTTTGTCTCGACCATCTGTGACTTAGCACACAATACTTTATATCCCCATTCTGGCAAAAAGTTTAGAACCTGAATTGCATATTGTTGGGCACTTTTCTCAAGTGGAGAGCAGATTAGTAGGTCATCTATATATTGTTGTATTTCCCCATTAGGTCCCAGGTGCATATCTAGGAGATCCCGGCTAAAGGCCTGTCCAAACAAGTGGGGGCTATCTCTGAATCCCTGAGGTAATACTGTCCAAGTCATCTGTTGGTGTTTTTCTCCTGGGGCCTCTCACTCAAAGGCAAAAAGATACTGGGATTCTTTAGCCAGTGGTATGCAAAAAAATGCATCTTTGAGATCCAAGACTGTAAACTACTTGGCACTGGGTGGGATCTCTCCCAAGATTACATAGGGATTGGGTACTGTGGGATGGAGGGGGACTATAGCTTCATTTATGATCCGGAGATCTTGAACCATTCACCAGGTTCCGTCCTTATTCTTTACTGAGAGGATTGGGGTGTTACATGGCGAACTGGTGGGGACCAATAGCCCACAAGCAAGGAATTTATTTATTAAAGGCTGTAGTCCCTCTCGAGCCTCTGTTTTGAGGGGATATTGTTTTCAGTTAGGAAACCGTGTGGGATCTTGGAAGACAATGATGACTAGTTCAGTCAGGTGGACTCGTCCAGGAATCCCCTGGTCCCACACCTGGGGATTAATTTTGTCTTCCCATAGTTTTTGGTCCCTGTCTATTGAAGAAGGTGTAATGGGTTCTTCAGTAGTAACCAGAAGCTGTAGGGCCCTAGGGGCTGAAAAGCTTCCCATCACAAGGGTGGTCCACAGTTTAGTGAGTATGTCTCTTCCCATTAAGGGAGTAGGACACTCAGGGACCACCAGGAACTGGTGGGAGAATATCTGTCCATCCCAGCAACAAAGAAGTGCTTGGGTGAATCTTTTAGTAGTTGCTTTTCCTGTAGCACCCAAAATAGTACAGGTTTGGGAGGAGAAGGCTCTGGAGTAGGAGATCAAGACAGAGTAGGTAGCCCCTGTGTCAGCCAAGAAATTCTTGGACCTACCTGCCACATCCAATTGCACCCTTGGCTCCAGCCCCATGATGGTTATCTGTGACAGGTGGGCTGGCTGGAGCGGGCCGCTTCAGTCCTCTTGAACCATCGTGAGGGAAGGCTTGCCGCTTGACCTTGAGGCTCTTGGGTCCCCAGGGCAGAGTGCCACTCAATGTCCCAGTTGATGGCACTTGTGGCAAGCCGTTCTAGATCTGTCACGGTTAGGACACTCTTTGGCCCAATGCCCAGCCTGTCTACAGATGAGGCATTTGCCTCGTGCCTTGTCCTTCAAGGAATCAGGGTGTGCCCTAGGGCTTCCCTGGAGGGCGGCCAGCACCCGGGCATGCCTTGTCTCTTTCTTTTTCTCCCTCTCCTGGGCCTTGGCCTCTTTCTCCTGTTCTCTGCTATAAAAGGTATTGGTGGCTGTCTGGATCATCTCATCTAAAGAGGCAGCAGAGTCCTGCTGCTGTAGCTGTTGTAACTTAATTCTGATATCTGATGCACATTGGGACAGGAATTTGTCCTTTAAAATCACCTGTCCCTTGTAAGCGTCTAAGTCCAAATGGTAAACTTTTGGAGGGCCTCTTTTAGCCTTTCCAGAAAGGCAATGGGGTTCTCATTGGGCTCCTGAGTTATTGCTGAGACCCAGGCATAGCTAATTACTTTTTGTTGAGCTGTTTTTAGTCCTGTCTTCACACAGATTAGAAAATGATCTCCTTCCCAGATGTGTTCAGGATCATCCAGTTATCAAGGATGCATCTCAAGGGCATCTGCCGGGAAGTGGATCGGTTATTTCCCGTCTGAAATACAGTCATGTTAGGGAGGAAAACGAAGAAAAACAAAAACAAAAACAAAAAACTAATAGGCTTTCTGAAGTTTATCCTACCCAGTACTGTTGCAACCTGAGAGCCAGGTGTCCCCGGTTAGGGTGCAGATCCCCGGACAGGTCGAGGCATGACGGCCTCCTGGGACCCGTGGGACTGGCGGATCTCTGAGCAGGTTGAGGCATGACAACATTTCGAGGACCAGATCCCTAGGCAGGTCAAGGCGTGATGACCTCCTGGGACCCCCGGGCTGGAGCTTGGACATTCCCAAGGTCTCCAGCGTGACCAGTGCTTGGTAGGATTAAGGGGTTGGATGTTATATAGTACTTCCCTCCCAAGGCCAGCTATTTTCTGGTTATCCCTCTAGAAGATTGTAGAGGCAACATTGTGGGCCCAGATGGGGCTTAGGAGAGGAGCATGAAACCGGGGAGGAGGGGGGAAGGGGGGAGACAGAGCAGAACCTTTGAAAGAGTGACATAGCAGGAGGGTATAACATAAACCGATTAAAATCAGTTGGGTCCAAGATGACAAGTCAAATTCAAGTAAACCTTAATCCCCAATCTGTAAGCCAAAAGACAAACCCAGAAGTGGCAGGACAGCTCTAAGGCACTGTTGAAAGATGGAGGAGTGGGTGGTTCCCCAATGGTTGGGATGATCTTTCCACTCATTAGCGTATGAATTAACCCCGCTGGAAAAACCTAGCCAGGCCACATTCCATGGCCTGTACCCTGTAGAATGGGCACTTCTCTCTGAATCCTAACAAATCCACCTCATTGCTACCTATAGCTTTGTCTGTCACTGAATTTTTGCAATGAGATATCAGAGCCTAAGCTTCATTAGGTCCTGAAGCCAGGCATCCTGAGTTTTGGTTGGGCTTGAGTCCCGGGAGAAAGAGCTGAAGGAAAGGAGGAAAAAGCAGTGGGAAAAACGTACCAAGGAATCCCCTTCATAGCCTGCTAGGAAATTTGCTAAATATCTGACTGGTGCTCAGTTTTCATTGGTCTGATCTTCGACACAAAGAGTAAGGACAGAAGAACCCCCACCGGCTTTTGTAACAGCTACTGGGGCCCAGCAGATAGTGCCTTTGGCACATACCAAAGAATAGCCTCTCCAGAGTCCCTCAACTGCACCCACTGCCGCCCGCCTGTTCACAGGGGATTCGAGGAAACAAGAAACGAGAGATTGTAAAGGAGTTAAGATTTTGTTAGGCATATGTCCCTCCAGCCATAGGAGCGAGGACCTCCTACCTTAACCAGAGGTCTTCTGGAATCTGAGGCTGAGCCACGTGGGCTTTCTGCTGAGTTCGTTTTTCGCAGCCCCGGTTTCCAGCACGACGGGCCTTCCCCTGCACTGGGTTTTCTTCGCCTTCTGCTTCTAACGCGGGAGCTTCGCTGAGTTGGGTTACTGCGGCGCTTGGCCTCTTCCGCGTGGAGGTTGTTTCAGCAAGGTTAAACCCGAGTCACGGCACCATAGATGTCAGGCAAGTGTATGCTCCTCGGTTCTCTGTCTCGTCACAACAAAGATTTGGAGTGACGGACATTAAAGCCCCCTCGGCGTGTTACAGCTCTCGGGTCTTAGACAGACCGTGTTATAGCTCACAGTCTTGAATGGACCGTGTTACAGCTCTTAGATAAATCAGTGTTACAGCTCCGTGTTACAGCTCTATTTCATTTAGAAGATAGCAGGAAAATCCATCTTCGAGGTGTGAGGCCATGTTGACCCAAAGACACAAAGAGAAGAGCGCCCCAGCGCGCGGGAGAGAGAGAGCTAGCTATGGCTCCTCTTTTTATATGTTTTTCTCTCCCTGGGCCTATCCCATGTAAATTGGGCCAGCCAGGAGGGCTGTTTGTTTTACCTGAGGTTCTCATTCCGGTCCTCGACCTTCCTTTGTTCTATTTTCGCTGGCTTTTCCCTTCCAGGTCTTTTAGCCACAGCCATTCTGGACTCTTTTTCCCTATTCTAACTACCTAACAGTTCCACACAGAAGGCTCCCGTCTACGTCCACTGCCATCCAGAAACTTTCCCCTCACAGCCTTTTCCCTTCACTGTCTTCCTCCTCTCTGGGTCCCCCAGGGAATCCCCCTCTGGGCCCTCTGCATATGTATACTGTCCACTCCCCTTCAGTCCCAGGCTCACCTGTCTGTCCACAGTCACAGGCACACACACACACACACACACACACATCAAACACCCAACATCCTGCCATAGTAATGAGTTGTAGTTACTCCCCTCACACCCAACATACTCTCCCCAGTGGTCCCTCACTCTCTTCACTTACCTTCCTCATCACACATAAGTGTCACCGCCACACACACACTCCTCTCTTTTGCCCTTCTCCTCTCAGGCATTACCTCCTTTCTATCACACACACACACACACACACACACAATCACACTCATACTCTGATGAGTCCTCCCCCAAGACAGGGGGCTCTGCAGCAGCCTCAGAGCCCACACACAGCTCGAGGTAGTTCTGGGAAGAGGCTGGCTGCCAGGACTCTGCCCCCAGGCTGGTCCAGGAATTTTAGGTCTCTATCAGTCAATCTTAAACTAAGTCACTCTGAATATTCATTGGAAGGACTGACGCTGAAGCTGAAGCTCCAATACTTTGGCCACCTGATGCAAAGAACCGACTCATTGCAAAAGACCCTGATGTTGGGAAAGATTGAGGGTGGGGCAACAGAGGATGAAATGGCTGGATAGCATTACTGACTCAATGGACATGAGTTTGAGCAAACTCCAGAAGATAGCGGAGGACAGGGAAGCCTGGTGTGTTGCAGTCCATGGGGTCACAAAGAGTCGGACATGACTTAGTGACTCAACAACAACCTGGATCCTACCTGAAACAGTGCCTTCTCTTTTTTAATGCTCCAGCTCCATACCTAAAGGAACTCACCAAATCCACTCCTACTAGCGTACAGCCCTGAGACCCCATGAACAGTCATATTCATGTACTAATCAACCTAAAATTAATTTTTGTATATTGTGTCAAATAGAAATTCCTTTCTATTTACATCATTAACCAGTTATCCCTTCCCTATGTACTGATCAGTACACCCTTCACTGGTATTTCTTGCCACATGTACTAGATGTCAAGTGTCTAGACATCCCCGGGTCTATTTCTTTGCTCTTTTCTAAAACTGGTCTCCTGTCTGCATTATGACTCACCAACTACCTTTGGTGTTGGAAATACAGCTCAAGCCGATGCGGACTGGGTTGGAAGTGAAGTCCTTTCATAAAAAATTACCATACCCGACAGCTTAAAACAATCAAAATTTATTCTTTGGCAGCTGTGGAAAATAGAAGTCTGAAATAATTTGTGTCCTTGATATACAGGAGTTTTAATAAAAACTTGTGATTCTCATCAGAAAAGAAAATGTACAGCATCTTCATAATTGAATTAACTGATTTTATTCCGGAAGGAGAAAACTTCCAATATGTCTAGATATAGTGAAAACTGCGATATTAATTTATTGTTGAAAAATGACACCCCTACAGTTGAGTGCACAAATCTCAATAAATGGTCAGTCAGTCAGTTCAGTCACTCAGTCATGTCCAACTCTTTGTGACCCTGTGGACTGCAGCACTCCAGGCCTCCCTGTCCATCACCAACTCCCATAGTTTACTCAAACTCATGTCCATTGAGTTGGTGATGCCATCCAACCATCTCATCCTCTGTCGTCCCCTTCTCCTCCTGCCCTCAATCTTTCCCAGCATCAGGGTCTTTTCCAATGAGTCAACTCTTCGCATCAGGTGGCCAAAGTATTGGAGTTTCGGCCTCAGTATCAGTCCTTCCAGTGAACATCCAGGACTGATCTCCTTTAGGATGGATTGGTTGGATCTCCTTGCAGTCCAAGGGACTCTCAAGAGTCTTCTCCAACACCACAGTTCAAGAGCATCAATTCTTCAGCGCTCAGCTTTCTTTATAGTCCAACTCTCACATCCATACATGACCACTGGAAAAACCATAGCCTTGACTAGATGGACCTTTGTTGGCAAAGTAATGTCTCTGCTTTTTAATATGCTGTCTAGGTTGGTCATAACTTTTCTTCCAAGGAGTAAGCGTCTTTTTATTTTATGGCTGCAGTCATCATCTGCAGTGATTTTGGAGCCCCCCAAAATAAAGTCTGCCACTGTTTCCACTGTTTCTCCATCTATTTGCCATGAAATGATGGGACCACATGCTGTGATCTTAGTTTTCTGAATGTTGAGCTTTAAGCCAACATTTTCACTCTCCTCTTTCACTTTCATCAAGAGGCTCTTCAGTTCTTCTTCATTTTCTTCCATAAGGGTGGTGTCATCTGCATATCTGACGTTATTGATATTTCTCCCAGCAATCTTGGTTGAGCCGCGGCTGCTTGGCACTGAAGCAGCTGTGAATAGGTACTCCACGTCCAAGGTCAGGAGCATTGGCTGCACTTTGCTGGACCGGCCATGTGGAGGTACCCCACGTCCAAGGTCAGAGAAACCCCAGTAAGATGGTATGCACTGGAGCAGCTGTGAGAAGATAGCCCTGTCCATCACCAACTCCCGGACCATCTCATCCTCTGTCCTTATTAAGGAATGTAGAAAAAAAGTTTGTTCTTTCCTCCTCCTTGAGAATTCCAGACCCCTATCTCCTCCTTGAGAGCGCCAGACCCCTTTCTCCTCCTCAGGGTCCCTGGAATTCTTTTAATCCTGCCTAGGAATTGACTCTCTAAGCTTGCAGACGGACATCTCATCCCCATGTCTTCACATGGCCCTCCATGTAACATACCAGGTCTGTTCCATTTTCTAATAAGGATACCAATCAGATTGGATTAGGGGTAGACCCTAATGGCCTCATTTTAACCTTATTATTTCTATAAAGGCCTTGTCATTAAATATGGTCATATTCTGAGGTCCTGGGGGTTTAGGGTTTTAGCACATGAATTCAGGGGAATACAATTCTGGCCATAAAAGCATGAAGTAACTGTGCATAAAAGTGAGAACACATGAACACATGAAGTATATCTCATTAAACCACATATATTTATTCCTAACTCATTTTCCTCTTAATGGAATTTAAAAGTGCCAACAAACTCTCCAATTCCACCTAAAATGGAGGGAACTCATAGAAAAGCATCAGGTAAAGCTGATATCCTTAACTGATTAGGAGCAAATATCTTATTTAGCAAATTGTTCAAAATGACTAAGTCAATACATAGGAAGGGCCCATCAACAGCTGTGGAAAGTCAGGAGTTCTCTAGCTTCTTGGTGAACACAACTCCGAGTAGAGGAGAATATACTAGACTGGCAGCCAGACTGTCAGTAAGGATCAGATTCTTCATCCAAGGGCTCATCTAACATTTCCACCTTCTCATGATCAATGGAAGAAACATCAGATGATGGAACGAAGAGCTGTTAGAACATTAGGTAAACTGTTGAACTGAATCATGGTATTGTCAGAAAAGAAACATTTTTTTTTTTTTTCGTCAAAGAACTGGGGAAACCCTGGGTGTGATCTCAACAAGACAACACTCCACCCCAGACTTTTAAAGTTTAGACCCTGCCTCTCCCCTCCTTGCCACAGAATTAGATACTTGGTTTCCCTCTGCTCACTGCACTATCTTAGTGCCTACACAGCCTCTTCTACCCCAACAAAAGAGTAATTTCAGACCTACTGGGAAGCGTGGGGGCCCAAGACTAAGAAAGAGCACCCTCCTAGGTACCAGTAGAGAGGGGTTTGGGTTAGACCCGTGGCTCACTTCTCTGCTGTCCTGACCAGAACAAACCTGCCCAGGAACCAGAGGCCAGCCTGATTCTCACTTTCTGTGGTCCCTGATTTCTTCATACATTTCTTGACGATGATGACAATTAGGCAGATGAAGATGATGAAGATGAAGATCAATGGGAGGATGCATTTATTTAACAGGATAGATGCAGGCTGGTGGTTGTTCGGGGACTTTGTGAGTGGTTCTAAAACAAACGAAAAGGCACAAGCCTTGTCACATCTAAGAGTCCACCTTCCTCAGCATCTACTGTCCCCAGACAGCACCTGTCCAATTACATAGATGCTGGCTCATTACGTGAAGCCATTGGGGCAGAAACATGAATGGAGTTGGGCTCTGTCCTCATAACAGAGCTCCTATTTCTACTGAGGGAGAGAGCAAACGTTTATTTGACAATCTTGCAGGTGGACACATTTACTGTGGGGAGTCCTTTTTAGGGAGGACACAGCTGGGGAGGTGCTTAATTCGGTCTGGGGAGGGGTGAGGGCTTCTCTAAGTGACATTTGAGCTGGTTAAAGGGTCAGGACAACAGGAAGGAGAGAAGGTCTGGAAACACAGTATGTATATAAATCTGGGGACCATTTAGCAGGGTTATGGAACAGGGTCATTGGTTAATGAGGAAAGGGGCTCCTGTGCTAAGGGAGGTGGGCTGGGAAAGGAGGATGTTGGGAAATCCTATGCAATGCCCATCACTGACTCTCCAGACAAGAAGTCCACCAAAAGATCAGTCACTCCATCCAGTTACCACATTTTCAATTGCACAAACATATGTGCTCATATCCACACATGAAGGCACTAGACCTTTGAAGAGAGCTACCACCTCCCCCACCTCCCCCACACCCCACTCAGTTACCTGTGGGCTCTGGGAGCAGCATGTTCTCCCAGTGTTTCAGAAATTCCCGAAGCCAATAACTGTAGTCTCCCATTGAGATCTTCCTGAAATACTCTGCCAGTTCCTGGTTGTTTTCCCACTCCTCCTCGATGCCTGTGGCTCGAGGATCGATGTTTGTCCAGGTTATGTTCATGGTGTCAAGGAGGAGGGCAGTCTGTCCATTGAGGCTGAAGAGTAAGGATGCACCAGAGCATTGCTCAGTTTCACACTGACAACACAGCCTGACCTGCAGGGAGGGAGGACCTGCGCCACCCCCACACAGTGAATCTTTCTGGACTGTCCACAGTACATCCTCCCCAGTCAGTAAAGTGTGTCTGCACGTCCAGAGGTACGTGATCTTCCGACCATGACCTCCCCCTCTTACCCATCAGGTCCACTGGGTCTCTAAGGCTGGATCGTGTTCAGTCTTTTCACAGGAAGGACCTCCCTGCATGCATTCTGCCCCTACCCCTCTCTTACTGTTTCCAGCTCCCCACCCCCTTCCCATATTACCCCTCATCTCCTTTTTGTCCAGTTTGATGACAAGCAGAACCATCCTGAGGTCTCTTCCTGCTTCTCCTAGCGTCTGGCTCAGTTCAGTCCACGCTTTGGTGTCGTTTACCTCCTCCCCCAGGAAACCCAAAGGTCTGACCTTGTTGCTGTCACTGTCAAACTGGAGGAAAGGCTTTGTGTCCACGGAGCCCTGGACTTGACACCAGGGCTGGCCAGGTCTGGACTGACATTTGACAGTGAGGTTAAGGCACAGAGAGTGGGCATCTGTGAGAGAAAACCACAGGTGTGTCTAGGAGATTCCCCTCCAGGGCCTGGTTGCAGAGGGAGGGGTCTCTATCCCAGACCCCCTCCTCTGCTGCATCCTCAGTCCTGTCTCATCTTCAGCTGTCTGAGCTTTAATCTCTTGGATGCCACTGTGGATCCTTTGGGTTCAATACTGTTAGCAGGAAGATTTAGTTGACATATTTTTACCATCATGTACCAACTTCTGAGGCAGCAAAAATAGACAATGTCTGCCTTCTAGTGGCTTAAAAATCCATCTGAACAAACAGGACTTTCAACACGAGTGGGGAAAAAAAGACCACAGAACACAGGCTACATTCAGGAGGAGCCCCTAATCATCAGGAAAGTTTTTACTGCAGAAGGAGGTGGAGTTGGCAGGAGAGGGCAAGCTGCTCCAGGAGCACAGGCCCAGGCACCCTGTCTTGGGCTGGAGTCCCTGCACACTGGGTGTCACCTCCTGGGCAGCCAGTCCAGCTAAACCACACCTGACCATCCTCAGAGCTGGAAGACAGGCCCCCACCAGGGTGGAGCCCCTTCCTTTCCCCTCCTCCCCTGCTCCACTCCCCCTGCCAGAGCCCCAGATCCCAGGACACTCACTGTCCAGAGTCTTCCTGGGTTCTATCAGCTGCAGAATCACCAAAAGATGGCCTGTGGTGTGAGCTAGAGACATTCCTTCCAGCAGTTTTAGAAGAGTAAGGGGCAAATCCTAGCCTGGAGTGTGTCCATACCTCTGCCTCTGCCCACCGCCCAAAGTCTTCAGTCAGAGACTGAGGAAGCCCTGTTGAAGAACAATGCAAAGAACAATTATACCGAGGAAGTATCTTGCAAGTATTCAAATGTAATTCCTCATTAAAAACAGCAACAACAACCACAAAAAAAAAAAAAAACCAGCAGTGACATTAAAAAGCAAAATTCACTTTAAATACCCCACCCTCAAAGAGTCCTTAACTTTTGTGAACAAAATGCTCAGCGTTATGTTGGCTTCTCCCCTCCTTCCAACAAAGGCTCCGCCCACCCCACCCCTGCCTCCCAGCTGCCTCTTTTGCTTCTTTTTCCATCTTCCTCTCAGTCATCCTGCATTTTTTTTCCTACTTCCTTCTCCATCCTAACCTGGCGGACTTTGTCTTCAGGGATCAAGATTCACTCTCACCCAATGCACCCGAGTGTTAATCCGACTGGCCGAGGCGACCATACGTGGTCTACAATGGAAGGTGTGTGTACAAGAGTTGTGTTGCTGTCAAGATTCCACTGACAGTAACAAAAATAGCTTCTTGGCACGCTGCCAACTCGATGGCTAGGCTGCAGGTTACTTTAAGAGTGTTTTTTATTCTCTACTTCCACAATAAATGTAGCAGAATCATCAGTTCTATTTAATCCCAATATGTGGAAAAAGGGTAAAATGTCCTGAGTTCCCTCCTTGATTAGAAAAAGAAAGCTGAAGAATTTATGTTTTTTGCAATAGCACTGTACTGACTTAAGTATTAGTATTAGGAGATAAAATGACTAAAAGAGACACTCACATAATACTTTCTTCCATTGAAAATACTCTGAAGTTGTTTCTCTGAACATAGAAAGAACCCCAGAGTCCTGTAATAGAAGATGGTATTTTTCTTGCATTATCACCATTAGCAACAATGACATTGCCATACAAAGGAGAGTCTGATTTTTCACAAACTAGAAGAAGACAGACAGTGTCCTATGTGTGGAGGTTTCTTGTTAAGTAGTTGAACATTTCATTGCAGGGATTCCATCACTTAGCACCAAGAGAAAAAGGTAAAACAGGTTGGAAAAAAAAAGAAACTGAGGAGTCTGCTCACCAGATGTAACAGGACACATGAGACAACGAAGCTACTGTGTCACCATCACAGGAAGGCAGGCTCAGAACTCCTGGCTGTGACTTCTTGGCTCTAAAGTGAACAGAAGGAGGACAATGGTGGCCAAGCAAAGACTGAGTCAAAGTCAGCAGAGCCCCTGTAAGGGACTTCCTGGGAACACAGTCTCCTGCAGAAAAGAAAGAGATGTTGGTCCAGGAGACCGAGGAAATCCTGTCACTTTCCTGGGGCTGCCCCTCCCCAGCCCCTCCAGCCCCGCCCTCACTGAGGGGCTCCTATGTCCCCCACCCCCACCCCAGGCCCAGCAGCTTCTTGTCCCCTCCTCCTTCCTTCCTGCATCACAGAGTTCCTGACACCCCCTGCTCAGGCTCAGGACTGGAGCCAGTGAGGAATCAATCTGCTCCCTTCACTCAGGTCCAGATCCTCCCCGAGGGGGGCCTAAAGGACCAGGGAGCAGGTCCCTGGAGGAGGGGTCTTGCTTCCTGACAGCCCTGGGGGGCTGCAGGCAAACCTCCTTCCTTCGCTCCCCTCCAGCCTCTGAGCAGCACACACAGCTCTCAGGACCAGGGTCCCTGCCCCCCATCTCTTCCTGGTCCCGCCCAGCTGGGCGCCTCCACCCCAGCTCAGGCCCACCATCCCCAGGACCTCTGCTCAAGGCAGGGCCGCTCAGTGATGGAGGCTCTGGGTCCCCAGGAGGCTGGTGACGAGCAGGCCACAGGCTGAGTCAGAACTGCTGCTGCCCCAGGAGCACAGGCCTGGCCTCGCCCCTTCCCACAGTCTCTCCTGTGGGGCTCCTGCCTTGCCTGCTTGGCCCAAGCCACTTCCTGTGAGAACAGGCCTTTGGAGTTGGGTCTGCAAAGGCCTTCCCAGCCCTCCCTCCTGGGATGAGCCCGGCCCCTCTCATCTTGGCCCCTGGGTGGGTCCCCTCCCTGGGTCCCCTCCCTGCTGACACGCCATGTGGAGCCCCCATTCTGCTCTCAGCCCTGGGAGTCCTGCCCTCGCCCTGAGCGCCTGCTGTTCTCACACCACCCACCCTGGGCCCTGCCAGCCCGCGGTCTGTGCTCAGTCAGGGGACGTGGCTCAACCCTTTCAGCATCAATAGGCCCTCAGCCTAGGGAGGGCCCCTCCCTTTTCACAATGTCACCTGACACTGGGGACCTCTCAGACCTCAGGGCTGAGCTTGTCCGAGTTCTGCTTTCAGGCGATATCCACCTGCTCATTTCCAGGATGAAGAGGTTCAGTGAGGGCAGGGGTCAGCTGGGATTCACCTTCCCCTTCCTCACACCAGGCCCTGTGCCCCTGCCTTACCTCCGAATTCTGCCGTCAGTACCTGGTCCTGGAAAGGACTCAGCCCAGGAAGACAGTTACGATGAAACTGGTGAGGACCACGGGGAGGATGCAGGCTTTGGATTTGATGGCTGTGGCCCTGGGCTGGAATCTAGGGGCGTCCATGGTCCATGATGCTGCAAGGAGAGTAAGAGTGAAGCCTTGTCCAGACCCCAAACTCGGCAGATGCCTCCTCGCCCCCCGACTCAGGTCCCTACTGTGCAGACAGTTTACACGCATCACATAGAGGCCTCTGTGATAGATCCTCAGGCGAGATGGGGGGAAGGCAGGAGCCCAGTCCTCACGGGGCTCTGACAGCTAATGGCGGGAAAGACTTTAAAAACAAAACAAATAAAAAAGGGAGCTTGCATTTCTCCCCTCCAAAAATATAAGTCTTTCCCCTGGTTCTCAGGAACCATCTGATCCATCTGTGGTCTCCCAGAGTGGGGTGGGGAGAATAGCATTTTTAACACCGAAGCAGTAAAACAAGGAGATCTCTGGTTCTGTCTTTACATGGAAATGAATTTGTAACTGAGCTGGATTTAATTGGGTTAAGGGAAAGTGAGCACTATATAAATAAACTCTTAGAATTATCAATAAAGCTCACCAGAACACACTTCTGACACCAGGAAGGACCCTGAGTCTGACTAATTGGCCAGATATGACCCAGAAACTAACTCCATCACCAAAGAACCTGAAACTATAAGCCATGTGTCAGAGCAGTTCTCCTGGGTTCCCCGACCCTGATGCTCTCCGCCCTGTAGCCCCTTCCCCAAAAAGCGTCTTCCTTGTCAGCATGTGTGTCTCCAGAACAATTCATTTCCCAGTGTTAGACAAAAGCCCACTCTCAGACCCTGCAAGGAGTCCCTCTTTCCGTAACAGATGGCGACTCTGGTGGGATTTCCACACTGCGACTGATGCCCTGACCATTCAGGTACTTAGGGACAAGTTTGTCGGCTGACTGACCTGACCCAGTGGCCGGAACAAGGATTTTCTTTTGTCCCTTGTCTCCTCCCAACTCAGATGACTGGCCTGGGTGCCCGATCTGATAAGGAACAGAGTGAGGAGCTAGAGCCTTCAGTTCAGTCGCTCAGTCGTGTCCGACTCTGCGACCCCATGGACTGCAAGCCCATCACCAACTCCTGGAGTTTACTCAAACTCATGTCCATCGAGTTGGTGATGCCTACCAACCATCTCATCCTCTGTCGTCCCCTTCTCCTACCGCCTTCAATCTTTCTCAGCATCAGGGTCTTTTCCAGTGAGTCAGTTCTTCGCATCAGGTGACCAAAGTATTGGAGTTTCATCTTCGGCAACATGAACTCGGCGGTCTCCTATCACCAGCGCAAGTCGGGCACCGCGTAGGCAAGTGGGCAGGCGAGTACACAGGGAAACCTGGCGAGAAAGCGAGCCAGCTGGCAACAGAGCCCCGCCCAGGCCCCGGCGCGCGCCTTCCTAGTGGTTACT
Organism: Cervus elaphus; assembly: GCF_910594005.1. Taxonomy (NCBI): domain Eukaryota; kingdom Metazoa; phylum Chordata; class Mammalia; order Artiodactyla; family Cervidae; genus Cervus; species Cervus elaphus. The sequence goes on from NC_057840.1 coordinate 33,271,985, forward strand.
TGAGAAACCTGGGGCGGGGCCTGTCGGCGGATGGGCGGGCCAGGCACTCGGCGCAGGAGCGGAGGTCCAGACCGCAGCTGCGGGCTAGCGGGAGAGGATCGCGGGTTCTGACTTGGCAGCCTCGCACTCCTGCAACATTGGGATCCAGGAGGCAAAGGGAGAGATGGGTGGCTCCAAGAGCAGTCTTGCCTTCCTCGTTTTGCTTCTGATTGGCTTGTTGAGCGGGACGTCCAGCGGTGAGTTCGGGGATGACCCTGCGCGGGGGGTGGCGGGGGAACGCGAGGAGGTTGGATGGGTTATGACCCGGAAAGGGGAGGGGGGTGGTGTCCGTGGGGGTGCGCGAAACTTCTTGCAGGGTGTCGCCGCCGCCCCCTCCTCTTTCCCGTCCCTCGGCCCCTTTGCTCCTCGGAGGCTCCTCCCGGCTTCTTGCCGGCTCTCCGGGCCAGAGCAGGCTGCCTTGGGTGAAGTAGTAATGCCGGGAGTTTGGGAGGTGATGCTGGGAGAAGAGGGGGCCGTGCCGCGGCAGAAATAGGGTTGAAACCCCCAAGGGTCCAGACCGCCCCTGGGAAGTGGGAGCGCTGGAGCCGGGCGGTAAGGGACCAGTCGGACTTCCGCGGAGAAGGGACCCGCCCCGCCCCGAAAAGCACACCCTCCCGCCCCGACCTGTGCAAAAGACCCTTCTGGTCCCTATATCTCCCGGCCCTTGAAGGACCAGCGCTCTTTCCCGGCCGTAAGTTATAAACGCAGAGTGGACCCGGGTGCCCAGGAGGCTTCGGCGGCGCGCTCCCAGCTTAAACGTGCTTGGGTTGGTCTTGTCAGAGCCGCAGCTGCTGGCTCCAGCCGCTGCCCACGGGCTCCGCGGCGCGGCTCCTACGGTTTTCCCTGGGCTCCACCCCCCGCACTCGGGCTCCACCCCCGGCCACCGGCCGCCGCGGCACGGCTCCACCCCCGGCCCCCGGGCTCCCCCACTGCCCCCGGGGCGCCGCGTCACGGCTCCAGCCCCGGCCCCTGGCCTCCGGGGCAGGTGTCCACCCCCGGCCTCCGGGTTCCACCCCCGGCCTCTGGGCTCCACGCGCGACCCCGGGGGCGGGGGCGAGCCTCTTCTTGAGCGGGAACCAGTTGCCCCGGCTCATTGGTCTAGACAGAACTCTATTAGAGAAGTGACCTTCTTGGGCACTACGTCTATCCTTTAACCCAACGAAACAGATGTCCTGCCTTTCACTTGGCCTGCAGAGTCCAAGTCGAATATAAGCAGGTTTCCAAGTAGACAGTTTCGTGGACCTGCCCCAAGTCAGCATTTCTGCTTGGTGGGGGTGGGGGTGCGAGGGACACGGGGTGGGGTGTTTCCACGCACTATATAGGCTCTAGCTTTCCTTGTCTGCAAAGTAGATGATGAGGTTATGATACTGAATGCAGCTCAACTTGACAGTAAATTCTTCAAAAACTTCCCTTCTTCAAAAATTTGAAAGGAAGGAAAATGTGCTACCAAAATCTTGAAGTAAAAACTTTGGTCTTGGACAAAGCCACTAGCAGAGCTATCTGTGATCCTGTTCATGCAGCTCAGCTACTTCTACCCACGTGTTTTGTATCAGCGCAGGGGTTTGCCGTGCAGTTATATTTCTTGTAGTGATAATATTAGCTGTTTTGCACCTTCATTGTGTGACAAGAATTGAACTGGAAGACAGCATCAGTGCACAGTAGTTCCCAAGGGCTGTCTCAGCCTCTTCCCAGATGACTCAGATGACTCAGGATCTGAGAGGCGCCACACCCAACAGTGGTACTTCCGGCCGTTACCCTGCCTTGTGGGTGGGTGGAGGAGTGTCTTGAGAAGCGCCACTCTTTCGGAGGCCAGCGCTAAGGTGGGTGGCCATTCCCTTCTCCAGGTGATCTTTCCGACCCAAGAATCGAACTCAGGTCTCCTGAATTGCAGGCAGATTCTTTACTGTCTTAGCCACTAGGGGAGTCTGCAGCACAAATTCGTAGAGGCCAGTAATCCGCAAGCAATTTCTCAACAGGACCTGGTCCACAGGGTCAGATTGCCTGTGGAATAAGTTACCTGGTCAGAAGAGAGTCCTCCACAAAGACCTGGCTGCTAGGAGCTCTGCCACTGATGACAGCCTCAAGTTAAGAGTCCAGATAGCCCCTCTCCAGAGTCTTGTTCCCATGGACTCTCACTGTCTTGGGGACAAGGGAAGCGTGGGATCGATGGATGGCTCATGAACGTCTGGTTAAGAATGAGTTCTCCGGACTTCCCTGGTGATCCAGTCGCTAAGACTCCCCACTCCCAATGAAGGGACCCAGTTCGATCATTGGTTGGTGAACTGGATCCCACATGCCACAACTAAGAACTCAGCATGTTGCAACTAAGAGCCTTCATGCTGTAAAAAGATCCCAAGTGCCACAACTAAGAGCCAATACAGCAAAAAAAAAAAAGATATTAAAAAATATTTTTTTTTAGTTCTCCAGTGCTAGTGATGTGTGGGCCTTCAGAGTGATAGTGTAGGAGCTCATGGCGCTGGGTCAAATACCCCACATGGATGTCGACTATTTAGAAATATGAAAGAAGGATATCAAATAGCCCAGCCTATCAACTGTCATGATGAACCATTTGCTGTGATGGCTTGTGCTGGGCCTTAGATTTGGAGGAGAAGCCCAGGTCCAGCAGCTGGCCCGGTGTCTCACAGAGGTCCATGCAGCCCTGGGGGCCTGTGTCTGACTCTCCTCTCTCAGTCCCCCAGCGTCAGGAGGAAGGTGCCTGCTGAGGCCCACTTGGAGCCAGCCAGTCACATACATCACCCAGCACCACAGAAGCACACTGTCTTCCAGAACACTGTGCCTTAGGAATGCCATAGCATCTCAACTTTCTAAGACAGACTTAGTGATGTGGAATATTTTCTAGATATCACTTTCATTAGGTCGAACTGAAAATGTTTGTATAAATTTTTTTGACTGAGAAATTTTTTTAACAATGTTATAAAATAAATAGTTTTTAGGATTGTTTCAACACAAATACTTGGACTAGCTTAGTACCACGTGTTTTTTAGTTTTTACTTCCTCAAAGTAATGTAGTTGATTCACCCTTGAATGTGCCCTGCTTCGTTGCTCAGTCGCGTCCGACTCTTTGCGACCCCATGGACTATGCAGTCTGTGGAATTCTCCAGGGTTGAATACTGGAGTGGATAGCCTTACCCTTCTCCAGGGGATCTTCCCAACCCAGGGATCGAAGCCGGGTCTCCCACATTGCAGGTGGATTCTTTACCATCCAAGGCACCAGAGAAGCTCAAGAATACTGGAGTGGGTAGCCTCTCCCTTCTCCAGGGGATCGTTCTGACCCAGGGTTGAACTGGGGTCTCCTGCATTGCAGGTGGAGTCATTACCTGCTGAGCCACCAGGGAAGCCCTTAAGTTTCTTTCTTTTCTTTCTTCTTCCTCTTTTCTTCTTCTTCTTTTTTTTTTTAATATTTATCACTAGTCTTGGGAATTATTTGTCTATAAGATGAAATACTTTGTCTTAGGAAAAGAAAAATGAAAAAAATGGTGTTGCCTTGTACAGGAAAAGGCAGTCTTGGAGGGAGAAAAGTTAAAAACTAGAAGGAAAAAAAAGAGAGAAATACAATAGAAACAAAAACTACTCTTTCATGAAAAATTGCCTTTTTAAATTTTTTTTGTTAATAAAGAGGAGTTCTGCCTTCTTAATTTGCAGAAAGTAGGAGCGGAATTCACTGAAACATCTTAAATTTGGCAGATCCTAGCATTTCTGAGAGCCAGAAGTGGGCTTGGGGCAGGTCAATAGTAAACAGTTGTAATTTTATTTATTTTTACTTTCTGGAAAAGGAGATAACACAATTCCAGAAGGCGCAATCATGTTTTAAGGTTAAGAATCCCTTTTACTGCACCTAGAACAGTGCTTTGCACAGAGTGTGTGCCTGAGTTGTGTTGTGTAAAAGAAAAAAAAGTAAACAGATTTTGTGCTTATCTTCAAGGTTGGCTTAAGTATAAAATGGATTTTTAAGAACACTTGAAAAAATTAAAGGATTCAATTTATAAAAAAAAAAAAAATTCCATATGCATCCCCAGGAAGGCGCTCATTGCCTAGCCACTGATCAGCGCTTCCCTGGAGTCAAAGCTCTCCCTAGACAGCTCACGCTGTTACTAATTGAAGCTGTTTATGAGCCAGATCCTAACACTGGTGAAGTTAACAAGTGTGGAAAAGGTAAAGTTGGTTTGTTCAGGAGCCCTGGAAAAATAGTGACCTAACGTCCTCAGACCGTCTCCAAGCTTCCCGGTTAGAGAAGGGGGAGGAGGGGCTGCTGCGGGCGCGTCAGCGTCCTGTGCAGTCAGGTTGTTGGCACAAGGCGGACGTCTGAGCCTCACCAGGCTTATGGTTTCAGCCAGTCTGGGGGTCTGTGTGCTTGCAGCCAGCAGTTTTTATGTGCTGGGGGTCTGCTTCCTGCAGAAACAACCTGAGACTTGTGTCAGATCTTTGTTATCTTTCAGGGAACTGGTAAGTTCATGACACTGCTACGTGGCTGGTCACAGTCTAAATTGTTACCAGTTTCCCAGCCTAAGGAATATTCCTTTCTCCATCTTCACATGTCCTAATCCTTAACTCTTAAACCACTGTTTTGAGACTCACAGGAGGCCTGGCTGACTAAAACTTCTCTACAGACAAGAGGCAGACAGAGGCCATGGGGGGACGGGCCCCCTTTAGCCCTTTCAGTTACAAGACCATTTATTACCCATTTTTCCATGGTCCCAAGAAGCCCAGGGCCTCCAACAGCTTCCTATCTCTTGAAGAGAATCTAAACATGGTCTCTATCAACTGGCATCCTATCCCTTTGTCTGATAACTCACCCAGAAAACCCCCCCGGCCTGACCCCCAGGACCTAACATAGGAGGGACGGGAACAGGGTTTCCCAGAGTGTGACACAGGGCTCGAGGGTGAGGCTGGGCATCCCCACTTCTACCCTTTGGTCCCACACTCATATTGTCTAGGAATTGGGACAGTGGCAGCCTATAATGGTTATGGATTAAGGCAAGAGTTGATAGATTTTTACAGAAGAAAGTAAATCTCGTTGTCTCTTTAGGCCATTTGGTATCTGTCTCTGAGTGCAAAAGGAGCTTCCACATTTGTGGAGCACCAGGAGCCAAATATAATGTGTAAATCAACTGAGAACCAGACTTGTCCACTGTCCTGGCTTCTGATCCCAGTAATGAGTGACCCACCCCCTAGAGAATCATCCAAGAGCTGCCTCACTTGTCTGTTTATGAACCAGAATCTTACCCTGTCCTGCCCTGTAGCTTCTGGTGGTGGGAATGTGATAGGAGGTGGGTCTGGCTGTTGTGAGCTAATGCGCCCCCTTCTGCTGTAGCCTGGCTTCCTTGGTTCAAGGAGCGGTAGGGGACACTGCGTGAAGCCCCAGGTGTGAGCAGGGATAGTGGCCCTGTATCAACTCTGGTGTCAGGCCTAGGTCACCTGCTGGTACATCTTATTTGTTCCCTGTGGCGCTGGTTATGGCAAGCCACATAATCACTTCTGTCCTATGACAGCTGGTCTATCTGAAGTAATGGTTAGGGGTTGATGAACCCAGATCATGATGGGCAACTCTGACATTCCATGACCAGAGGCCTCATCTCTGACAGGCCCTAGGACCATACCAGGAGCCAGTTGGTAAAGAATCCGCCTGCAATGCAGGAGATCCCAGTTCAATTCCTGGGTCGGGAAGATCCACTGGAGAAGGGATAGGCTACCCACTCCACTATTCTTGGGCTTCCCTTGTGGCTCAGCTGGTAAAGAATCCACCTGCAATGTGGGAGACCTGGGTTCAATCCCTGGGTTGGGAAGATCCCCCGGAGAAGGGAAAGGCTAACCAGTCCAGTATTCTGGCCTGAAGAATTCCATGGACTGTATAGTCCATGGGGTCACAAGAGTCAGACACGACTGAGCGACTTTAACTAATCGCTTTGACCATTGTACCAACTTTGCTCCTGACTTAAAACACTCCACCTGGAATCTGATCTTCCCCCATTTTCTATCCCTGTTCCTGCCAGAAGCCCACAGGGACACCACTCCTACCACCATCCCTGACCTTCCACAAAAGTCAGCCTTGAGCTGTGGAGATGCTTCTCATCCATGCTTTCCTCTCGGGCTCCATAGAGTCCATCAGGCTTTCCCATGGAGCTGGTGGACTGCACACACTCCTGCCCTTTCACACCGTGTCCGCCCTGCAGAGTCACTTCTCTGAGCCTTGGATCCCCTCCTCTACCACCTGCCTCGGAAGTTCTGGATTTTCTCTTTCATGCCCTGTGGGCCAAGCCTTTCTCCAGGCTTCCAAGACCCATCCTAGTGGGAGATCAGCAGCGTCTCCCCGGCCTTGCTAAGTCCTGTGACCCCTAATTGTGAACTCTCCCTTCTCCAGCTTTGGGTTCTGTGCACACCCGCCACCTCCTTGCCCCTCTCCCTGTGATCCTTCTTCCTGAGGAGCATCCCCACAGGCTCCCCATCTCTCACAGGACACGGGGTTAGATTCTGACAGTCCTCTGTCATCTAGACTTTTCCTGCGTAGCAGCCTGGCACGTCTCTGCAAAGGTTATGATGCTGGGACCTGACCCGGTGGACGAGGGACCACACCCCGGATGAGTGATCCTTGCCAGGCGGGCCTCCTCCTTCTCCACGAGGAGGGGGCACTGGTGTGTGGTGTGTGTGTGTGGGGGGGTCATTGCTCTGACAGCCAGCCCTGCACTGTACTCGGCTCTCATAACTGGGGGAAGGGCCTGTGGGTCTTTTTTTCCCAACTTCACCCTCGCTGTGTTTTTCCTTCACAGACGCTCATTCTCTTTCCTATAATTTCACCATCAATCCTCGGCCCAGACCTGGTCAGCCATGGTGTGAGGTTCAAGGCGAAGTGGATCAAAAGGTGTTTGTCTCCTGTGACTGTGGTACAGCTGAGATCAAGTACTTGAGTCCCTTGGGAGAGGAAGTGAAAAGTATGAACGCCTGGGAAACACAGGCTGGCACACTGAGGGACATTGGAGACTTGCTCAAGGAGCACGTGTCTGACGTTACCCCGGAGAGATACACAGACAAGGGTGAGTGAAGAAGTCCAAATGCAGGAGGAGCAGACTGGGGGCTCAGCTGCATCCACTGTTTTCGGGTTAAAAAAACAACTGGATATTGCCCTTTGCTAGCAGTCCAGTGGAAAGAGCAGCTGTTGCAGGAGAGACCAGGGCCAGATTAGCTGGGCCCAGGGGAGGTGGACCTAGATGGGGCAAAGAATCTGTCAAGCCCAGAGGCTGAGCTCTTTCTTTTCCTCAGTGGGGTCAGGCCCTCTGACCCTGCAGGCCAGGATGACGTGCTGGAGTAAACACAACGGACACATCAATGGATCCTGGCAGTTTGGCTTCAATGGAAAACTGTCCCTCCTCTTTGATTCAGAGAATGGACATTGGAAAGTGGTTCATCCTGGAGGGAGATGGATGAAAGAGAAGTGGGAGAAAGATAGAACTGTTACTGACTTCTTCAAGAAGGTCTCCATGGGAGACTGTCAGCTCTGGTATCAGGCTTTCTTGGAGCGCTGGGAGAGAATGTTGAAGACCACGGGTAGGTGAGAAGATTAGGAGAAAGTGGTAGTTCTCTCATGGTGACATGGACCCACCCCTCTGTGTGTGTGTGTGTGTGTGTGTGTGAGAAAATGATCCGTCAGAGGTGAGTTGCTCCTGATAAAACAATGACCCGGGGATGCTCTGTCGTCCTCTTTCCTCTTTTACCTGCTGACGTCTCTCCTCACAGCACAGGCCTTTGTACGATTGAACATGGATTCTCACTGATCCTAAATATGAGAGCATCTCCATGATTCCAATCTCCTTCTTACTCTTCCCTCTTTCCAGAATCTTCTTTTAAATGTCACCAATCCTCTTTCTGGAAATCTGTCAACCTCATCTCTGCTGTCAGCTCCTGAGGACTCCATCCTCATGTCACCGTCTCTGACATCACAGCAGGACTCAGTGACTCTGTTGGAAACCTCGCTCCCCCATTAGCTGTCAGAGTCCCATGGGGACGGGGCTCCTCTCCCCCATCTCGCCTGAGGACCTGTCACAAGGGCCTCCACGTGTGGGTGGAGGGGTAGGGGTACCTGCGTCAGGGGGGTGAGGAGGCATCTGCCGAGTTTCGGGTCTGGACAGGGGCTTGACCCTTACTCTCCTTGCAGCATCACCGACCACGGGCCCCCCTACAGTCCAGTCCTCGGCCCCAGCCATCACTCACGTCACCTGGATCCTCCCCGTGGCCCTCATAACTGTCTTCCGGGGCTGAGTCCTTTCCAAGAGCAGGTACTGAGGGCAGAATCTAGAGGGAAGGCAGGGGCACAGGGCCTGGTGTGAGGACGGGGAAGGTGAATCCCAGCCGACCCCTGCCCTCACTGAACCTCCTCATCCTGGAAATGAGCCGGTGGATAAGACCCCATATCACCTGAGAGCAATAATTGCGGGCCCAGCTCCAAAGGCCTGTTCTCACCGGAAGTGGCTTGGGCCAAGCAGGCAAGGCAGGAGCCCCACAGGAGAGACTGTGGGAAGGGGCGAGGCCAGGCCTGTGCTCCTGGGGCAGCAGCAGTTCTGACTCAGCCTGTGGCCTGCTCGTCACCAGCCTCCTGGGACCCAGAGCCTCCATCACTGAGCGGCCCTGCCTTGAGCAGAGGTCCTGGGGATGGTGGGCCTGAGCTGGGGTGGAGGCGCCCAGCTGGGGGGGACCAGGAAGAGATGGGGGGCAGGGACCCTGGTCCTGAGAGCTGTGTGTGCTGCTGGCTCAGAGGCTGGAGGGGAGCGAAGGAAGGAGGTTTGCCTGCAGCCCCCCAGGGCTGTCAGGAGGCAAGGCCCCTCCTCCGGGGACCTGCTCCCTGGTCCTTTAGGCCCCCCTCGGGGAGGATCCGGACCTGAGTGAAGGGAGCAGATTGATTCCTCACTGGCTCCAGTCCTGAGCCTGAGCAGGGGGTGTCAGGGCCTGGGGTGACTCTGTGATGCAGGAAGGAAGGCGAAGGGGACAAGACGCTGCTGGGCCTGGGGTGGGGGTGGGGGTGGGGGACATAGGAGCCCCTCAGTGAGGGCGGGGCTGGGGGGGGCTGGGGAGGGGCAACCCCAGGGAAGTGACAGGATTTCTCCGCCTCCAGGACCAAGGCCTCTTTCTTTTCTTCAGGAGACGGTGCTCCCAGGAAGCCCAACAGGTGCTCTTCATTTTAGATCCAGGAGATCAGACCCCATGAATCCTGAGTATGTTATCCGGTTGCTGTGACACAGTAGACGCATCATCTCATGAGCTTTATCACATTTGATGAAATCCTACTCAGCATCTCTGAAAAAAAACAACACAGAATCAATTTATTTCACTTTCTTCTGGTGCTAAGCGATGGAATTTCTGCACTGAAATGTCCAGGTACTTGAAGAAATCTCCACAAACAGGACATTTTTCATCGTATTCTAGTTTGTGCATAATTAGACTCTGCCTCGTGACCTCGTTCTTGCAAATGGTATTGCAAGAAAAATACCATCTGGTATTATAGGACTCAGGGATTCTTTCTGTGTCTGGAAAAATCACCTCAGCCTACTTTCAATAGAACAAAGTTTTATTTATGACTGTTTCCCTTAATAATTTATTATGCTGAAAGTGAAAGTGTTAGTCGCTCAGTCCTGTCCGACTCTCTGCGACCCCGTGGACTATAGCCCGCCAGGCTCCTCTGTCCATGGGATTCTCCAGGCAAGAACACTGAAGTGGGATGCTGTTTCCTTCTCCAGGGACCTCTCCAACTCAGGGATTGAACCCGCATCTCCTGTGTCTCCTGTATTGACAGGCGGATTCTTTACCATCTGAGCCACTGGGGAAGCCCATTTATTATGCTGCTGCTATTTAAATCAAAATCTCAGTACTCCAGAAAACTTGCAGTATTTAAGTTTCTCTCTCACTAGAGAAGTCATGATGTGTCACCATCTCTCCACCTTATGGGATTAAATGTACCTGGTGCTTCTGAGAAAACGTGGTCTGAGTGGATGCGTGTGCCCTGTGTTCATGGCAGCGCTGTTCCCAGCAGCCAGGCCTGGAAGCCACCTCATGTCCACTGACAGATGAATGGAGAGAGAAGATGTGGACATATATCCAGTGCAATGTTACTCAGTGTCAAAAAGAATGAAATAATGCCATATGTAGCAACATGGATGGACCTGGAGATCGTCATATTGAGCAACATATGTCAGACAGAGAAGCAGAAACACCTTTTGCCATCACTTATATGTGGAATCCAAAAAGTCGTGATACAAGTGCTCTTACTTACAAAACAGAAAGAGACTCAGAGATTTAGAGAATGAATTTATGGTTGCCAGGGGGAAAGGATGGGGGGATAGTTAGGGAGTCTGGGATCAACATGTAGACACTGATTTATTTAAAATGGATAACCAGCAAGGACCTCCTGTGTAGCGCATAGAACTCTGCTCAATGTTATGTGGCAGCCTGCGTGGGGATGGGAGGGGAGTCGGGGAAGAATAGATGCATGTACGTAAGTGAAAGTGAAAGAAGCTTAGTTGCACAGTCATGTCTGACCCTTTGGGATCCTGTGGACTGTAAGCTGCCAGCTCCTCTGTTCATGGATTCTCCAGGCAAGGCAGTACTGGAGTGGGTTGTCACTTTCTTCTCCAGGGGACCTTCCCTACCCAGGGATCGAACCCAGGTCCCTTGCATTGCAGGCAAATTCTTTACCAACTGACCCACCAGGGAGGATAGAGACATGTATGTGTATGTTAAATCCCTATCCTAGCTTCTTTGTGCTGCTCATTCAGGACGCCTACATTCCTCTCTGGGTGTATATTTCCACTTTGCTTCCATTTTAAATAGACAAACTCTTTCTCTATATGACTCCAGTAATAACATTGGTACCTATTTTTACAGTTTTTGCCTGCTTGAAACATTCTTGCTTTCGAAGACGGTAAGAGCCAAGGGAACTGCATCTCGCCCCTGGTGTTCAGTGTCTAGAATTCCTCATTTTACACCAAGCTACCCAGATTCAATTCCTGGGCAGGAAACTAAGGTCCCTCTTTAGCACAGCTCACTGCTGTCTCTCTGAGATCAATATTAAGGAAATATACACCTTATATTATTACACCTTATATTGAAGTGTAACTATGAACCTTAAATATACGGGTAGAGGGGCTTCACAAGTTTGTCATGGGGGATTTTGCCTCCACCAAGTGTTTTTTAAAAAAAGAAAGTCCTCTCAAAGTTAACCTGGTTCCTTCCCTCTCTAGGCCCTTTAATGGCTATTGTTGTTCTTTTCTTTCTAGTCCTTGTTTATTTAACCTTTTGACTGACTTTGTGTCTGTAGGAGCTACCAGTTTGAAATAACACTCATGGTGGCTCAAGGAATATAGCCCGTTCCAGTGGAGGGTGGCCCAGATCCATGTAGGTCCTTGTGAGGGACTTCTGCACCTTGAGGGGAGGCTCAGTTCAGAAGTATTTTCCAGCAATATCATCAGTTTTAAGAATAAGATCACAATGCAGGGAAAAGTCTAATTTTCCAAAAATACTTCTGCTATTTCAGGACTCAGGTATATTTTCTATCTCCAGAGAAACAACTTCACTGTATTTTCAGTGGAACAAAATTTTATGTTGACTGGTTCCCTTCATAATTTATTACCCTATGGGTGCTGAGTCATGTTCGACTCTTTCTGATCCCGTGGACTGCAGCCCACCAGGCTCCTCTGTCCATGGAATTTTCCAGGCAAGAAAGAATACTGGAAAGGTTCTTATTTCCTTCTCCAGGGGATCTTCCTGACCCAGGGGTCAAACCATGTCTCTTGTATCTCCTGCCTTGGCAGGCCGATTCTTTTCCACTAGTGCCACCTGGGAAGACTTTACAGTTCAGTTCAGTTCAGTCGCTCAGTCGTATCTGACTCTTTGTGACCCCATGAATCGCAACACGCCAGGCCTCCCGGTCCATCACCAACTCCCGGAGTTTACTCAAACTCATGCCCATCGAGTAGATGATGCCATCCAGCCATCTCATCCTCTGTCGTCCCCTTCTCCTCCTGCCCCCAATCCCTCCCAGCATCAGGGTCTTTTCCAATAAGTCAACTCTTCGCATGAGGTGGCCCAAGTATTGGAGTTTCAGCTTCAGCATCAGTCCTTCCAATGAACACCCAGGACTGATCTCCTTTAGGATGGACTGGTTGGAGCTCCTTGTGATCCAAGGGACTCTCAAGAGTCTTCTCCAACACCTAGTTCAAAAGCATCAATTTTTAAGCATTCAGCTTTCTTCACAGTCCAATGCTCACATCCATACATGACCACTGGAAAAACCATAGCCTTGACCAGACGGACCTTTGTTGGCAAAGTAATGTCTCTGCTTTTTAATATGCTATCTAGGTTGGTCATAACTTTCTTTCCAAGGAGTAAGCATCTTTAATTTCATGGCTGCAGTCACCATCTGCAGTGATTTTGGAGCCCAAAAAAATAAAGTCTGACACTGTTTCCACTGTCTCCCCATCTATTTCCCATGAGGTGATGGGACCAGACGCCATAATCTTAGTTTTCTGAATGTTAAGCTTTAAGCCAACTTTTTCACTCTCCTCTTTCACTTTCATCAGGAGGCTTTTTAGTTCCTCTTTACTCTCTGCCATACGGGTGGTGTCATCTGCATATCTGAGGTTATTGATATTTCTCCCAGCAATCTTGATTCCAGCTTGTGCTTCTTCTAGCCCAGCGTTTCTCATGATGTACTCTGCATATAAGTTAAATAAGCAGGGTGACAATATATAGCCTTGACGTACTCCTCTTCCTATTGGGAACCAGTCTGTTGTTCCATGTCCAGTTCTAACTGTTGCTTCCTGACCTGCATACAGGTTTCTCAAGAGGCAGGTCAGGTGGTCTGGTAGTCCCATCTCTTTCACAATTTTCCACAGTTTATTGTGATCCACACAGTTGAGGGCTTTGGTGTAGTCTGTAAAGCAGAAATAGATGTTTTTCTGGAACTCTCTTGCTTTTTTGATGATCCAGCAGATGTTTGCAATTTGATCTCTGGTTCCTCTGCCTTTTCTAAAACCAGCTTGAACATCTGGAAGTTCTCGGTTCACATATTGCTGAAGCCTGGCTTGGAGAATTTTGAGCATTACTTTACTAGCATGTGAGATGAGTGCAATTGTTTGAGCATTCTTTGGGATTGCCTTTCTTAGGGATTGGGAAGCCTTTACAGTGATCCTTAAATCAACATCTCTATATTGCCAAAAAGTTAAGTACATCATGCCTGTTTTCTAATCCAGGAGAAAAGTCATGGTATTTCACCATTCCTCCATGTGATGGGATTAAATAAAACCAATGATAATGCTTTATTTCTTGTGGAAACAGAGAATTTAAGGATCACTCCTAAAGTAACATGCAGTCCAGCTGTGAAGTGATCCTTAAATTCTCTGAATTTTTAAATGTATATTTCACCATATCCCAACAGTAGGTCATATGTTTACCCTACTACGCAGCCATTCCCAATGTTAGCTCTAGGCTGGAAAATGTGGACTAAGAGCCATGTAGATACAGGCTGACCTCAGAGATATTGGAGGCTGGGTTCCAGACCAGGGCAATAAAGTGAATTTCACAATAAGGGGAATCACACAAATTTTTCATTTCCACTGCATATAATGTTATGTTGACATGGAAGTCTGTTAAGTGTTCAGTATCTTTATGTCTAAATAAATAATGTACAGACCTTAATATATAACACTTTTTTTCTAAAATAAAATATGCTGAGCATTATCTGAGCCTCCAGGGAGTCACCAACTTTTTGCTGGTGGAGGGTCTTGTCTCAATGTCTATGGCTGCTGACTGATCAGGGTGGTGGTCCTGAAGGTTGGGATGGGTAGCGCAATTTCTGAAAATAAGACAACAATGAACTTTGTCACATCGTTTGACTCTTCCTTTCACAGAAGATTTCTCTTAGCATGCAATGCTCTTTGACAGCGTTTTACCCACACTAGAACTTCTTTCAAAATTGGACTTAATCCTGTCAAACCTACCTGCTGCCTTTTCAACTAAATTTATTCTAAACTTATAATATTCTAAGTCCTTTGTCGTCATTTCAACAATTTTCACAAAATCTTCACCAGGAGTAGATTCTATATCAAGAAACCACTTTCTTTGCTCATTCATTAGAGTCAACTCTCATTTATTCCAATTTTATCGTTAGATTGTACAATCAATCCCGTTTTACATTAGTCTCCACTTCTAATTCTCTCTTGCTATTTCCACCACATCTGTAATTACTTCTTCCAGTGAACTGTTGAACCCCTCAAAGTCATCTCAGAAGGTTAAAATCAACTTCTTCAAATTCCTATTAATGTTGTTATTTCAACCTCTCATGAATCACGAATGTTTTGGGTGGAACTTATAATCGTGAATTCACTCTAGAAAGTTTTCAATTGATGTTGCCCAGATCCATCAAAGGAATCACTATTTGTGGCAGCTATAGCCTTACAGAAACTATTTCCTAAATACCACGACTTGAACATGGTGACTACCCCTTGATCTGTGGGCTGCAGAATGGATGCTGTGTTAGCAGGTGTGAAAACAACATGAATCTCATTGTACTTCTCAATCAGGGCCCTTGGGTGCTTTCTCAATGAGAAGTGTTATCTTGAAAGGAATCCTTTTTTGGGAGCAGTAGGTCTCAACAGTGGATTTAATATTTTTGGTAATCAGTGTTGTAAACAGATATGCTGTCATCTCGACTTTGTTGTTCCATTTGCAGAGCACAGGTGGAGTAGATTTAGCATAATTCTGAAAGTCCCTAGGATTTTCAGAATGTAAGTGAGGCTTGGCTTCAACTTCAAGTCACCAGCTGCATTAGCCCCTAACAAGAGAGTCAGCCTGTCCTTTGAATCTTTGAAGCCAGGCTGACTTCTCCTTGCTAGCCATGCAAGTCCTCAGCGGCATCTTCTTCCAATAGAGCACTCTTCTCTGCACTGGAAAGCTCTAATTCAGGATAGCCGTCTTCAGAGATTATTTTATTAGATCTTCTGGATGACTTGTTGCAGCTTCTGCATCAACCCTCAATGTTTGACTCTGCGCTCTATGTTAGGAAGATGGCTTCTTTCCTTAAACCTCATGAACCAATCTCTACCAGCTTTCAACTTTTTTTCTGCGGCATCCTCACCTCTTTCAGCCTTCATAGAATTGAAGAGAGCTAGGACCTTGCTCTGGATTAGGCTTTGGCCTAAGGCAGCATTGTGATCTTTCGTCCAGTCCACTGAAAGTTTCTCCATATCAGCAGTAAGTCTGTTTTGCTATCTTCTCATTTGTGTGTTCACTGGAGGAGCACTTTTGATTTCCTTTAAGAACTTTTCCTTTGCGTTCACAACTTGACTAACTATTTGGGGCAAAAGGCTTAGTTTCTGGCCCATCTTGGCTTTGACATGCCTTCTTCAAAAGCTTAACCATTTCTGTCTTTGGATTTAAAGTGAGAGAGGCATGATTCTTCCTGTCAATGGGACATATAGAGGTAAGGTTATTAATTGGCCTAATTTCGATATTGTTGTGTCTCAGGGACTCAGGAGTCTCAGGAGAGAGATGGACGGGTCAACGGAGCAGTCAGGACACACACACATATTGGATGGCAATGTGCCCATGGTTCCTGGCACCCCCAAACAATTACAATACTAACATGAAAGATCACTGATCACACAAAGGCAAAATCAAGATGGCCAAGTAGGATGCCCTGAGCTCCGCTCTCCCATGAACACACCAAAACCACAACCACGTACAAAACAGCTGTCTTTCTGAGAAAATGACCTGAAATCGGCAGAACATCCCCTCTACAACCAGCATAGAGAAAGAACCACACTGAGAAGGGCAGGAGCAGAAAAGAAGGGATCTAGTCGGGACCCTTTCGCCAGCTACTCTCAAACAGAGGAGCTACTCTCAAACACTGGAGTATTCTGCCTAAGGAGCAGGAGGTTTTGGCCCTACATCAGGCACCTCAGCCCTGGTGCAGCACTGGGAGAAGCAGCCCCTCGCCCCCCGCCCCCACTCCTGTTTTGGAAATCAAGAGGGTTTATGATCTGGAGCACTGGAGGACTGTGGGAAACGGAGACTCCACTCTTAGAGACCATGGGCACAGAATTGCTTGCTCCCTGTCCCAGCACAGAGTCAGCAGATTGCAAAATGTCTGGTGCTCTGGCCAGCATTTGGAGACCATGCCTAGCATTGGCTGGGCCTCACAGCCAACAGAGGTCCACACAGAAGACTCTCTGCAAACAGCCACCCCCTCACCAACACACACACACACACACAGAGGAGCCAAACTTGGCTCTCGCCATCTCTCAGCTCTGCCCCGCCTCCCTGTGACCCCAGCCCAGGCTGAGACAATCATCGCAGGTCCCTGGGTCCTGATGAGCCGTGTGACTGCATGGCCACACGCAGGCTTATCTGATAGAAGCCCTGACTCACATCCCACCACCAGGCTCCACCTTGGGGTCACCCAGCTGCCGCCCACGGAGAGCAGCAAACTCTGTGAGTCAACAGGTGCAAAGGAGGCAAGAAGGTTCTCAACGGACTCACTAGAGTCTCTGTGTGGGACAGACCTGTGCGGGGAGGCCAGTTGGAGGACAAGAGGCCCACAAGGGTGGGCAGGACTCAGGGCTGGGTGGGACAGGAGTTTGGTGGGGCCAGGTGCCATATGAAGGGCTGGGGGTGGGAGCCTGGGTTGAGTCCTCCAGAGGAGGCAACCTGGAAGCCCCTGGTAGACCCAGACCACAGGGAGGAAGGACTGGGAGAACAGGAGGAAGTCAGAGGCTGCCATCAGAGATGTGTCAGGTCGGCCTGGTGTGAGGAGCATGGGCCCCAGGGACCTGGGCAACCAGACTCACCTCATGCATGCCCCTACCCCCGGCCTCATCCCAGATCCCCAGGCATGAGGTCAGAGGTGGAGGGCTGGGGAGATTGGAATTAGCACCTGAAGCAGTTTCATGGATGTGGACTATAGATACCTCCAGAAACAGGAATCTGGACAAAATTCTGACTGTGCTAGTTTCTTCATCTTGCCATGCCTCAATTTACACATTTGTAAATGGGAAACGCTACCTAAGGGAATGAACAGAGGCTAAATATTCATTTAGGACCTGAGAAGATCATGCAGATAACCCGAATTTGTATATGCTGAGGACTCACCAACCCCTCTCTCAGGAGTTGTTGTTTAGTCACTAAGTCGTATCTCTGTGATCCTGTGGACTGTAGCCCGCTAGCCTCCACTGTCCATGGGATTTCCTCATGCAAGAATGTTGGAGAGTGTTGCCATTTCCTCCTCCAGGGGATCTTCCCCATCCAGGGATGGAACAGACATCTCCCACATTGACAGGCGGATTCTTTACCGCTGCGCCACCTGGGAAGCCCCTTATCAGGTGTTTCTACCCCTAAAGATACACAAGGAACCTGGGGATCCAGAGAAGGGGATGGACAGAAGAAAGGTGAGGCACAGATGATTGAAATTTTGAGGAACAACAGTCCCACAGAGGGTGTGGGGAGCCTGGGGGGAGCCCCCAGGAGAGACTCCAGTGGGAGGACTCTGGGGACTCATCCCCTCCTCTACTGGCCAGCCAGGCTCCTCCCCACGGTGGGTCACCCCGGGCTCCAGGTGGCAAGGGCTGCTGGCACCAACATCAGTCTTGCATCCTGGTCCTGCTTCTGCTGCACAACTGTGTCCACGGAGCGCAGGGTGGTGAGCTCCTGGTGAACCTGCCGGGAGAAGGCGGGGTGATGCGTTATAACCAGAGAGCGGACCTAAGCTGGCCTTGGTTAAAGAGCCTACGGGCGCAGTGTTGCCTCCACCTCCTCCTCCTCAATCCTTAGGTGACCTCCTTTCCTTCTTGGCAGCTGCTGGCCTAGTTGGCCACTTTCAGGCCAGCAAAAGGACAAATTGGTTGAAAAAGCAATGCTCAGACAATGGGAGCTAGGGCGGCGAGAGGCCAAGCATGGGCATGAAAGGAACACTGCTATCCCCAAGCTCCCAGCCTGTCACCCACGCCCCCAGGAGTGCGAGCCCCCGTGGCAGGGCTGGGCCAGGCCACCTTCCTGTGGGGGGAACTCAGACACCCCCTGAAAAGCACACAGCACTGACTTCATCTGTTCACACAGACCCTTCTCCTCCACACGGCCCCCTGCCCTTGAACTCCCAGGCCGCTGTACCAGCCATAAACCACCCGTGCCGCCCCGGGCTCTCACTTCCCCAGACACATCCCCTTAGGGGTCACAGCTCCTCCCCTGCAGCTCACTAAGTTCATTCCACATTTCTGCATCCTGAGAAGCCCAGGGCCGCCAATACCTTCCCACCTGTGAAGGGACCCGAATCACACTCTCCACCAACTGGCATCTTATCCCCTTGCCTGAGGACTCACCCCAGCAAAAGCCTCCCAGCCTGGTCCTCAGGAGGGACGGGAGCCCAGTCCCCCAAAGTGTGACATGGGGCCTGAGGGTGAGGAGGGGCACCCCCACTTCTTCCCTTCGGTTCCACATTCATATCGTCCACAGACTGTGGAGATGGAAACCTATAATGGTTATTGATTAAGACAGGAGCTGCGAAATCTGCAGAAAACAATAAATGTGTTCGTCTCTTCAGGCCTTTTGGCGAATGTCTCTGTGCACCTCCACGTTTGTGGTGTGACAACAGGCAAAGACAATGTGAAAAACCAAAGGAATCCCTCTGACCACTGCCCTGGTTTGCGAACCCCAGCACTGGGTGACTCATCACCTGGGGAATTAATTATCCAGTGGCTGCCTCGGCTGCCTGTTCATGAATCTCAACCCTGCCCAGTCCTGCCTCGTAGCCTCTGGTGGTGGGGAGGTGACAGGAGGGTGGGTCCTGCAGTTACAGGCTAGCGCCCCTCCTCTGCTGTAGACTGGCTTCCTAGGTCCCAGGGGCCACGGGGACACTGTGTGAGGCCGCAGAAGTGGCAGAGGATAGGGGAGGTACGACAGTTCTGGGGTCAGGGCTCAGTCCCCTGCTGGTCATCTTATTTGTTCCCTGTGGCCCTGCTTATGCCAAACCACACAGTCTCTTCCATCCTAGGACAGCTGGCCTCTCTGTAACGATTACCGAGTGGATGAGACCAGTTCATCCAGACCAGAGGTCCCTTCTCCACCAGACTCAGGACCCTATCAGTAGCCATGTTTAAATGATCGGTTTCCCCACTACATGTGGCGTGGCTGTGCCTCTGACCCTGTGGGATTGGGTTGTGATGCTCTGATTAGGATGTCACAAGCTGTCCCTGGCGAGGGCATGGCAAGCCACTCTGGTATTCTTGCCCGGAGAATCCCATGGACAGAGGGACCTGGTGGGCTACAGTCCATAGGGTCACAAAGAGTCAGACACGACTGAAGTGACTTAGCAGGCAGGCAGGTTACCCCCGGCACGATTTCCCCGCTGACGGACTTCAGTGTCATGGGTGCTACAGGGTCCTAGT
This sequence comes from Cervus elaphus, assembly GCF_910594005.1. Lineage (NCBI taxonomy): Eukaryota > Metazoa > Chordata > Mammalia > Artiodactyla > Cervidae > Cervus > Cervus elaphus. The sequence goes on from NC_057840.1 coordinate 33,291,460, forward strand.
GTCCTAGTAGCAGATCCCACCACACTCATGCCTTCATGTCCTTTCCATGAACACCTTCCACAGCTGAGTTGAGCATGCCTCTGCAGAGGCCTCTGGTCTTCAAATTATGAAATATTTAGAGTTCGGCCATTGATAGAAATGCTTTAGACCAGGCAGATATAAAACAGAGATGTGAAGGAATCACAGCCCTGCATGCTTTCAGGTTATGATTGTTAAAGAATCTCTGTCATTTTACCCAGAAAAAGGTGGTCTTGCAACATTCTATTTGTAGCAAAGGAAAGACAATATGAGAATGTACTCGTACTTCTCAACTATGGCAGCCTTCACCCCATTCCTAACCACAGAGACTTTTCCATCACTGGTTCAAATCCACAGAATGGGAAATAACCACTGTGTGGGTCTTCACACACCATGATACCCCTGTAAGCAGGATGCAGGACGGTTATGTATTCAATACTCTGTATCTCATGCATCACATTAATAGCAGTGGGGCTGTGATGATGCTTCAGATCCCTGGACATGATGTGAGTCACACACTGGGTCCACAGGAATGTTGGGGTGGCTTCTGCGTCCCAGTGTGCACTTACCTGAGTCAATGGCCATGTGGCTCCCAAGGATGGGGAAGGCCAGAGACTGCTGCACTGCGCTTGCCATGGTGATAAGAGGGCCTTCCTGCTGGAAACTGGCATCTCTCTCTAGTCATGGATTCTTGGTTCTGATAACTGGCTCAGTTCTAGAAACTGGGCAGTGTATCCAGACAAGCTATTGGGATGGCTCTTTTCAGCGTCCTAATCATCCAGCTTGTGTTTTATTTTCGTTTCTGGGGTTTTTTGTTTTTTGGTCGGCTGCCTGGCTTTTGGGATCTTAGTTCCCTGACCAGTGATCAAACCCGGGCACCTGGCAGTGAAGGCCCGGAGTCCTGCCCAGTGGGCCAGCAGGGAACTCCTTTGTGTCATTCCTTTCCACCGTGCAGGTTGTATCTAGGTTGGCCGCCCATCCAGGCTGTCTGCCTCTAGGGTCGCCCTGTGCTGTGAACCAGCATCACACTCTCTGCGGTCAGGACCCGGCTGGCCTTCCCATCTCTCTGGTCATATCAGCCACTGCGCCTGCTCTGTTCCTGACACAGTGAGCCCCCACCTGGAATCTGCATGTGTTCAATCCCTGTTTCTGATGAAGCCCACTGGAGACACCATCTCCAAGCAGCATTCCTGACCTTTATTTAGCCAAAGTCCTCCTGTGTTACCAGCCAGGGTTCCTGGACTCGATCAATAGAAGCTGATAAAAGGCCAGACACAGATTCAGGGGAAAAGAAGCTTCATTGGGACTCATGAGGAAGCAAAAACCAGTAACATGTTTCCTTGCTGGCTCCAGAGCGTGGGGGATCCCGTCCTACATATGAGATGAGCGTGGGGGCGGGTCCTAGGTTCTGACCAGGGGGATGACCTGGGTGATTTGTTCCCCTTGGTGGTGCTGTGTGCAGGGATCATGACCAGTACCTGCTTTTGCTCCTGGCTGCTCTGAAATCGCTTTGGGTTTTTGGTCTTTTTGTATCTTGTTGTTGATTATTTGCCCCAACTGCACAGGCACACAATTATTTTCAGCCCCTTATAATTTCTTTGTATTTTGATGCTTGATGTGACTTTTGTCCAGGTACACTCACTGCAGCAAACTGTCCCAGCCTGTCTCATGACCCACTGAGGGGTTCTACACCCTTATTCTGAAGGGTTAAGGGGCCGAAGCTTTCTTCTATCCAAACTTCTCCCTGCTGGACAGGGACCACTGAACTGAGCCTCCCCTCAAGGTGCAGAAGTCCCTCACAGGGACCTACATGGATCTGGGCCACCCTCCACTGGAATGGGCTATATTTCTTGAGCCACCATGAGTGTTATTTCAAACTGGTAGATCCTACAGACACAAAGTCAATCACAACGTTAAATAAACAAGGACTAGAAAGGAAAGAACAACAATAGACATTAAAGGCCCTAGAAAGGGAAGGAACCAGGTTAACTTTGAGAGGACTTTCTTTTTTTCTAAACTCTCTGCAGAGGCAAAATCTCCCATGACAAACTTGTGAAGCCCCTCTACCTGTATATTTGAGGTGGATAGTTACAACTTAATGTAAGGTGCATATTTCCTTAATATTGATCTCAGAGAGACAGCAGTGAGCGGTGCTAAAGAAGGATCTTAGTTTCCTGCCCAGGAATTGAACCTGGGTAGCTTGGTGTAAAATGAGGAATTCTAGATACTAAACACCAGGGGCGAGATGCTAAGTTCCCTTGGCTTTTACTGTCTTTCAAAGTAAGAATGTTTCAAGGAGGCAAAAACTGTAAAAATAGGTACCAGTGTTATTACTGGAGACATACAGAGAAACAGTTTATTTAATATGGAAGCAAAGCGTAAATATACACCCAGAGAGGAGTTCAGGCATCCTGATGAGCAGCACAAAGAAGCTAGGCGAGGGATTTCACACACACATACATTTCTCTATCCTCCCTGGTGGGTCAGTTGGTAAAGAATTTGCTTGCAATGCAAGAGACCCGGGTTCGAACCCCAGGTTGGGAAGATCCCCTGGAGAAGAAAATGGCAACCCACTCCAGTACTCCCCTGCCTGGAGAATCCATGAACAGAGGAACTGGCAGCTTACAGTCCATGGGATCCCAAAGAGTCAGACATGATTGTTTAACTAATTTTCTTTCACTTTCACTTCCGTACATGCATCTATTCTTCCCCGGCTCCCCTCCCATCCCCACCCAGGCTGCCACATAACATTGAGCAGAGTTCTATGCGCTACACAGGAGGTCCTTGCTGGTTATCCATTTTAAATAAATCAGTGTCTACATGTTGATCCCAGACTCCCTAACTATCCCTTCCGCCCATCCTTTCCCCCAGCAACCATAAATTCACTCTCTAAGGCTCTGAGTCTCTTTCGTAAGTAAGAGCACTTGTATCACGACTTTTTGGATTCCGCATATAAGTGATGGCAAAAGGTGTTTCTGCTTCTCTGTCTGACGTATGTCGCTCAATATGACAATCTCTAGGTCCATCCATGTTGCTACATATGGCGTTATTTCATTCTTTTTGACGCTGAGTAACATTGCACTGGATATATGTCCACATCTTCTCTCTCCATTCATCTGTCAGTGGACACGAGGTGGCTTCCAGGCCTGGCTGCTGGGAACAGCGCTGCCATGAACACAGGGTGCATGCATCCGCTCAGACCACGTTTTCTTAGAAGCACCAGGTACATTTAATCCATAAGGTGGAGAAATGGTGAAACATCATGACTTCTCTCGTGAGAGAGAACCTTAAATACTTCAAGTTTTCTGGAGTACCGAGATTTTGATTTAAAAAGCAGCAGCATAATAAATGGGCTTCCCCAGTGGCTCAGATGGTAAAGAATCCGCCTGTCAATACAGGAGACACAGGAGACGCGGGTTCAATCCCTGAGTTGGAGAGGTTCCTGGAGAAGGAAACAGCATCCCACTTCAGTGTTCTTGCCTGGAGAATCCCATGGACAGAGGAGCCTGGCGGGCTACAGTCCACGGGGTCGCAGAGAGTCGGACAGGACTGAGCGACTAACACTTTCACTTTCAGCATAATAAATTATTAAGGGAGACAGTCATAAATAAAACTTCGCTCAGCTGAAAATAGGCTGAGGTGGTTTCTCCAGACACAGAAAGAATCCCTGAGTTGTATAATAGCAAATGACATTTTTCTTGCAATATCACTTGCAAGAATGAGGTAACGAGGCACAGAAGAGTCTAACTATCCACAAACTAGAATAAGATGAAAAATGTCCTGTTTCTGGAGATTTCTTCAAGTACTTGAATATTTAAGTATAGGTATTCCATCATGTATCACCAAAAAAAAGTGGTGAAATAAATTGTTTCTTTTTTTGTTTTTTCAGATGCTGAGTAGGATTTCATCAAATGTGATAAAGGCCATGAGATGATGCATCTACTGTGTCACAGCAACCGGATAACATACTCAGGATTCATGGGGTCTGATCTCCTGGATCTAAAGAGAAGAACAAGAGAAAGGCAGACAGAGCACCTGTTGGGCTTCCTGGGAGCACCATCTCCTGCAGAAAAGAAAGAGGTTGATCCAGGAGCGTGAGGAACTCCTGTCACTTTCCTGGGGCTGTCCCTCCCCAGCCCTCCCCAGCCCTGCCCTCACTGAGGGGCTCCTATGTCCCCCACCCCCACCCCAGGCCCAGCAGCTTCTTGTCCCCTCCTCCTTCCTTCCTGCATCACAGAGTCACCCCAGGCCCTGACACCCCCTGCTCAGGCTCAGGACTGGAGCCAGTGAGGAATCAATCTGCTCCCTTCACTCAGGTCCGGATCCTCCTGGACGGGGGCGTAAAGGACCAGGAAGCAGGTCCCCGGAGGAGGGGCCTTGCCTCCTGACAGCCCTGGGGGGCTGCAGGCAAACCTCCTTCCTTCCCTCCCCTCCAGCCTCTGAGCAGCACACACAGCTCTCAGGACCAGGGTCCCTGCCCCCCATCTCTTCCTGGTCCCGCCCAGCTGGGCGCCTCCACCCCAGCTCAGGCCCACCATCCCCAGGACCTCTGCTCAAGGCAGGGCCGCTCAGTGATGGAGGCTCTGGGTCCCCAGGAGGCTGGTGACGGGCAGGCCACAGGCTGAGTCAGAACTGCTGCTGCCCCAGGAGCACAGGCCTGGCCTCGCCCCTTCCCACAGTCTCTCCTGTGGGGCTCCTGCCTTGCCTGCTTGGCCCAAGCCACTTCCTGTGAGAACAGGCCTTTGCAGTTGGGTCTGCAAAGGCCTTCCTGCCCTTCCTCCTGGGATGAGAGCCCGGCCCCTCTCATCTTGGCCCCTGGGTGGGTCCCCTCCCCGCTGACACGTCATGTGGAGCCCCCATGCTGCTCTCAGCCCCGGGAGTCCTGCCCTCGCCCTGAGCGCCTGCTGTTCTCACACCACCCACCCTGGGCCCTGCCAGCCAGCGGTCTGTGCTCAGTCAGGGGACGTGGCTCAACCCTTTCAGCATCAATAGGCCCTCAGCCTAGTGAGGGCCCCTCCCTTTTCACAATGTCACCTGACACTGGGGACCTCTCAGAACTCAGGGCTGAGCTTGTCCGAGTTCTGCTCTCAGGTGACATGGGGTCTTATCCACTGGCTCATTTCCAGGATGAAGAGGTTTAGTTAGGGGCAGGGGTCGCCTGGGATTCACCTTCCCCCTCCTCACAACAGGCCCTGTGCCCCTGCCTTCCCTCTGGATTCTGCCCTCAGAACCTGTTCTTTGAAAGGACTCAGCCCAGGAAGACAGTTATGATGAAACTGGTGAGGACCACAGGGAGGATCCAGGCTTCAGTCTTGATGGCTGTGGCCCTGGGCTGCACCGTAGGGGGAACCGTGGTCGGTGATGCTGCAAGGAGAGTGAGAATGATGCCCTTGTCTAGACCCCAAACTCGGCAGATGCCTCCTCACCCCCCCTGACTCAGGTACCCCTCCTCTACAGACAGCTTGTACCCATCACATGGAGGCCCCAGTGATAGGTCCTCAGATAAGATGGAGGAAGGGAGGAGCCCAGTCCTCAGGGGCTCTGACAGCTGATGGGGGAGCGAGGTTTCCAACACAGCCACTCAGTCCTGCTGTGACACAGAGATGGTGACGTGAAGATGGAGTCCTCAGGAGCTGACAGCAGAGGTGGTATTGACAGATTTCCAGAAGCAGGATTGGTGACATTTGAAAAATGATTCTGGAAAGAGGGTACAGTGAGAAATAAATTCCAGAAATCAAAAAGATGTATACAGGTTTGGGATCAGCAAAAATCCATGTTCAGTCGCAGAAAGGCCTGTGCTGTGAGGAGAGATGACAGGAGGTGGAAGAAGAAGGAGGATGACAGAGCACCCCCGGGTCATTGGTCTGCCAGGACAACTCACCTCTGACAGATCACTTTCTCAAACACACACACACACACATGGGAGTCAGTCCATGTCACCACGAGGGGACTATCACTTTCTCCTCCCTTCTCACTTACCCGAGGTCTTCAACATTTTCTCCCAGCGCCCCATGAAAGCCTGAAGCCAGGCCCGGCAGTCTCCCATGGAGACCTTCTTCAGGAACTCGGTCACAGCTCTGTCATTCTCCCACTTCTCTTTCATCCATCTGCCTCCAGGGTGATCCACTCTCCAGTGTCCATTCTCCGAATCAAAGTGGAGGCTCATTTGTCCATTCAAGCCAAACTGCCAGGATCCACTGATGTGTCTGTCATCCTCACAGCGACATGTCATCCTGGCCTGCAGGGTGAGAGGGTCTGCTCCCACCGTGGGAAAGAAAGACTTCAGCCTCTGGGCTTGACAGATTCTTTTCCCCACCTGGGTCTACCTCCCCTGGGTTCACGTCCCCTCGTTGCAGGTCATCTGGGCTCAGCTAATCTGGCCCTGGTCTCTCATGCAACAGCTGCTCTTTCCACTGGACAACTAGGGAAGAACCAATATCCAACTGTGTTTTTAAGCCCCATCTGCTCCTCCTGTACTTGGACTTTCTAACTTACCCGTGACCGTGGGTTTCTCCAGTGTAAAGTCACGCAGTTGGTCCCTGATGTCTCTGAGAGTTTCGATCTGTGTGTCCCAGGACTTCATGGTTTTCACTTCTTCTCCCAATGGACTTGTGAATATGATCTTAGCATGACCACAGTCATAGGAGAGAAAATCCTGTCCGTCCACCTGGCCATGAACCTCACACAACACCTGTCCAGGTCTGGGCTGAGGATCGATGGTGAAGTTATAGGACAGAGAGTGAGCGTCTGTGAAGGCAAACCGCAGAGAGGGTGAAGACCCATAGGCCTCCTCCCCCAGGTCTGTGGCAGCAGAGGAAGGCTGCGGGCTGGGCTGACAGACCAGGACCTCCGCCTGCCCCCCACCCTCACCAGGCACGACTGAGGAAGGCGACGAAGCCTCAGACGGGCAAGAAACCCCACAGCCCTGGAGATGCCCCGTTTCCACTCTGCTTACAAGCTTCCCACGTGGGACGAACCAACACATACGTTTCCCAGGGATGGGCCAGGCTGGTTCAGAAGGAAAGGCCAAAACCCAGAGGATGTCAGGGTCTCTCTGAGTGTCTGTGGGAGATGCAGAGGGTAAGGGGGCTGTTCCTGAGGAAGCGGATCACAGCCAGTGGGGGTGTGGGTGGGGAGGATGAGCACAGAACCCAAAGCTGGAGAAGGGAGAGTTAATAATTACGGGTCACTTGGCTTAGCAAGGCCGGGGAGCCACTGCTGATCTCCCACTAGGATGGGACTTGGAAGCCTGGAGAAAGGCCTGGCCCACATGGCATGAAAGAGAAAGTCCAGAACTTCCGAGGCAGGTGGTAGAGGAGGGGATCCAAGGCTCAGAAAAGTGAATCTGCCAGGGCGGACACGGTGTGAAAGGGCAGGAAGGTGTGCAGTCCATCAGCTCCACGGGAAAGCCTGATGGGCTCTCTGGAGCCTGAGAGGAAAGCGTGGATGAGAAGCATCTCCAATAGCTCCAGGATGACTTTTGCAGAAGGTCAGGGATGGTGGTAGGACTTGGTGTTCCTGTGGGCTTCTATCAGGAAAAGGGATGGAAGTTGTGGAAAAATCAGATTTCAGGTGGGGGTGCTCTAGGTCAGCAGAAAAGAGGTGCAGGGGTCAAAGCAATTAGAGAGTCTCAATGCCAGCCAGGGCCTGACTGCAGAGAATATGATGCTGGCTCATAGCACAGAGTGATCCGAAAGGCAAACAGATGGGCAGGAACCTAGCTACAAACTGTACCATTGAAAGAATTAAAGAGAGGCAGCACACAGGCTGGATGATCAGGAAGCCAAAGGCAGCCATCCCTACCAAACATCTGATCCAGGCCCATTTTCCGGATCTAAGCCACTTCTCAGAAGGTATCAACAGAGAAAGAAGCCACGTTCTAAAGAGGAGGGCATTTTCATCATCACATCTAGTGCAAAAGTGCTTCCATTCTTTCCCAAAGAGCCACATGGTTATTTACTGGGGTAAGTGAACCTGCAGAAGCAGAAACTACTCTCACATTCACACTGCACCTAGTGTGTTTTCTGATATCATGCACAGGAACCATATGATCATCGTCCCCCAATTGTTGAAGCGATGCTCGGACTACTAAGTCATCAGTGGACAGCAGACCAGGTTCTGCTTACAGTGGTTATCACTGGGTCCACAGACCACACAGCAGTCATTTCACATGCCGTGGACTTGTGACATGCACGGAGACCTGAGTAGCTAGTAAATTAACGTGGGGTGAAGGCTACTGTATTAGTGAACTCCAGATTCAGACCTCAGACCCTACCTTCCCATCCCCAATAGTACGTGTACACAATATCCTGGAGGAAATACAGAGACAAGTATCCAAGCTACAACCTCTGGAGGGCTTCAGGGGTGTGGTCCCTATCCTAGCTCCAGTTAATTACCGCTGTGGCCATAGGTTTCCTGTAATGGTACATAAGAAATATTTTAGGCTTCACAGACCCTAGGTCTCTGCTGCAATCTGCTGTCCAGCACAAAAGCAGTCACAATTGGTGAACGGTGAGCATGGCTGGAGCTGCTTCCTGGGCAGATGACCCAGCAGAACCAGTGACATTAGAGGTATCTGTGGTCAGAAAGGTGCTACAAGCCATTTTCTACTTGAAGGCTCACAACAGAGACCCCGAGTGTCCTGAAGTGAGGCCATGTCACTTGCCGTGGGGAAAGTCACACCATTGAAACGTGGCTCCTGGTGTGGTCCTGGGGCCTGGCAGAGATGAGGTCTCTGGTCATGGAATGTCAGAGTTGCCCATCGTGATGTGGGCTCATTAACCCCTAATCATTAGTTCAGCTAGACCAGCCAGCATAGGATAGAAGTGGTTATGTGTTTGGCATAATAGGGCCACAGGGAACAAACAAGACCCACCAGCAGCTGGCCTAGATGTGACACTAGAGTTGTTATGTGGTCACTATCCTCTGCTCATGCCTGTGGCTTCCCCTATGGCACTTTGGACCAAGGTAGCTACTCTGTAATAAAGGAGCAGGGGCATTAGCCCATAACTGCTGGACGGTTTTTACTTTCCTAAGAAAAAGTACTGCATGTTGAAGACAAATCATTCCCAAAACTAGTGAAAGAAAGCAAAACTTTAAAGGTGAATCACGTGCATCGTCTTTAGAAGTTAAGAAAATAAAAGGGAGTTGGTAGTAAGATTGTTATTTCAAATATGTGTGTTTAAACAATTTAAAAACTATTTTGTAAGAATATACCTATACCTCAAAGGCAACTATGTGTAAAAAATTTACACAAACATTTTCAGTTCAAGCTAATAAAAGTGATATTGAGAAAGCATTCCACATCATTAAGTCTGTTTTAGAAAGTTCAGATGCTAAAGCATTCCTAAAGCTCAGTGTTCTGAAAGACAAATCTGCTTCTCTGATGCTGGGTGATGCATGTGACTAGCTGGCTCCAAGTGGGCCTTGACAGGCACCTTCCTTCTGATGCTGGGGTGTGAGAGGAGAGTCAGACACAGGCCCCCAGGGCTGCACGGACCTCTGTGAGACACCGGGCCCTTTGCTGGAACTGCACCTCTCCTCTGGATCGAAGGCCCAGCACAAGCCATCACATAAATGGTTCATCAGGACAGTTGATAGGCTGGGCTATTTGGTAACCCTTTTTCAGGTACTCGGCCACATCAAACGGGTAGATGTCCACTTAGGGTGTTTGGCCAGAGTCATAAACACGTGGGCTCTTTAGTAGCAGCATGCTGACTTCTCAGTTGTGGCATGCAGGATCCAGTTCCCCAACCAGGGATCGAACCCAGGCCCCTGCATTGGGAGTGTGGAGTCTTAGCCACTGGATCACCAGGGAAGGCTGGAGAACTCATTAATAACCAGACTTTCAAAAGCCATCCATCGATCTGTGTTTTTGCTGTTCCCCAGACAGTGAGAGTCCATGGGGAACAAGACTCTGGAGAGGGACTGGCTTTGCTCTTAACTTGAAGTTGTTCAATGACAGAGCTCCTAGGAGCCAGGTCTTTGTGGAGGGCTTCCTTCTGACCAGGTAGCTCATTCCACAGGCAATCTGAGCAGCCATGTGAACTAGCTTTTGTTGAGAAGTTGCCTGCGGACTATTGGCCTCTACATATTTGTACTGTCATAAAAATAATTTAAGATCCCCCAAGTTCATGTAAGGCAATCCACCATGGGCTTTTCCCCTTCTTCTGTTCACACATGGGTAATAGGAAGATTTCTGGGATGAAGATCTCCTAGCTTACAACTTTCAGGGAGCATCGTTGTCACCTGAATTTCAGAAGCTTGATCCCTAACTGTCTTTACAAATGCTTGTTGCTCTTTATCTGGATCTTTTTCATCTACATAAACCCCATGGAAAGTACACCAAAAGGTACCTTCTTAGAGTACATCTTTTGAGTTCCTCTCCCTGGTTAGATACTTTGATATCATTCACCTTAGCTTTGGCCTCCAAAAGAGTGACACTTCTCAAGTCCTACTCCTCTACCCACAAGGGAGGATAACTGGAGATGGGAGCTGTATTGTTGGGTGTGTTGCCTCTCACATACTGAGACATCTGGGTAGGACTGGGACTGAGACAGCCCTTGGGAACTACTGCTGGCGCTGATGCTATCTTCCAGTTCAATCCTTTTCATACTATGAAGATGCAAAACAGCTAATACTAGTACTACAAGAAATATACCTGGACAGCAAATCCCTAGGCTGATACAAAACACACGTGTAGACACGGCTGGAGCTGCATGTATAGGGTCATAAATGGGTTCCTCTGCTGGTCGTTTTGTCCAAGGCTGAAGTTTTCTGTCCTCAATTTCTGGATGGAAACTTTTCCTTCGTTTCAACTCTAAGACTGTGAAGCTTTCTGAAGTTACTGTCAAGTTGAGCTATATTTAGTATCATAACTTCAGAATCTACTTTGCCAGGACACGACAGCTGGAGCCCAAACACTGATACAGTGCTTGGGAGAACCGGGGGCAGGGGGCGCCGGGGCGGCAGGCAGCCTAGCGGACCCCAGCGGTCCCGGCGGCGGCCTTTCGGATGCGCGTCCCGGGGAGACCCGCCCGCACATCCGTCGCTCGGAGCTCTACCCTCCACCGCCCAAGAGAATCTCGGTCGCCCGCTGCGGCCCACCCCCGCCCAGGGCCCTGGACGGCCGCGGAGCTCTCCTCGCCCGGCCGCCCTGCAGATGTTAACTGATCGGTGATAAAGAGCGCTGGTCCTTCAAGGGCCGACAGCAGTAGGGACCAGAAGGGGCTCTGCGCGCAGATCGCGGGCTGGTGCTTTTCGGGGCGGCTCTGGGTCCCTTCCCGCCGGGAGGCAGACGGGTCCCAGCTCGCCGGGCTCCAGGACTCCCACTTCCCAAGGGGCGGACTGGGCCCTGAGGGGCCTCAACAGCATTCCCTGTAGCGTCCTGGCCCCCTCTTCTCCTAGCGTCACCTCCCAAACTCCCCGCATTACTGCTTCACCCAAGGCACCGCTGTTCTGCCCCGGAGAGCCGGCAAGTAGCCCGTGGGAGCCACCGAGACGCAAAGGGGCCAAGGGAAGGGAAAGAGGAGGGGGCCGCGGCGCCACCCCGCAAGGAGTTTCGCGAACCCCCGCGCCGTCACCACCCCTGTTCAGGTCGTAACTCACCCAACTTCCACGCGCCCCGCACCCCCCCGCAGCTTCATCCCCGAGCTCACCGCCGGGCGTCCCGCTGAACCAGACAATCAGAAGCAGGACCAGGAAGCCAAGACAGGTCTCGGGGCCACCCATCTCTCCCTTTGCCACCTGGATCTCAATTTTGCACGAGAGGAGGATGCCAGGTCAGGTGAGCGGATCCTTTCCTCGGGGGCACGTTCTGCACTTCTGTGGCAGCCGGGAGTTCCTCTGCGCTGAGGCCAACCCCGGGGCGGGGCCGGGCGGGCGCTGGCGTCACCTAGTGAAACCGCTTATGTTCTGGACTCTGCCCCGCCCCACTCGCCGCTGCCAGGGCTGTTGCCGCCGCCTCTTCCCACTCCTTGGAGCTGTACTTGAGCTGTGCTTGGGCTGATAGCCAGAATCTTCCTAGTTAGATCATTTTGTCATTTTGGTCTCCCTAATTAATAGAAATTGATCAGAGGTCAGGGAAGAATCTCTGGCAAGAAGGTCATGGAGGGGAGAGCTCAGGGCTTCCTCCTTCCCAGTTTGAGCTTGCCTTGGATGATCACTGACCTTTCCACTGTACTGAGTTTCCTCAGGGTTTTCCACACTATCTTATGAAAACCTGAAGGAGCTTTTCAGCCAACCCAGTTACTGTTTCTGATGCTAGTTCCCGTGGCAACCATCCAGGGGAAATTAAAGTTCCTGAAAGAAGGCCATTTCAAGGTGGCTTCTACTCTGGTAGAAACAGAAAACAAAAAGATGAGCCAAAAGCAATAAATAAATGGGTCCTCATCAAGCTTACATGCTTTTGCACAGCTAGGAAACCATAAACAAAACAACAAAGGCAAACTACAGACTGGGAGAAAATATTTGCAAATGATGTCACCCTTGCAGGTGACAAGGGCTTAATTTCCAAATATATGAAAAGCTCTTATAACTCAGTAATAAAGACAGGGAACCCAATCAAAGAATGGGCAGAAGATCTAAATAGACATTTCTCCAAAGAAGGCTGACACATGGCCCAATGACACGTGAGAAGATGCTCAATATCAATATTTATTATTTTTTATTTAATTAAGAATTTTTATTGTATATTGGAGTATATGGTTGATGAACAATGTGTGTTAGTTTCAGGTGTACAGCAAAGTGACTCAATTACACACATACATGTAGCTATTTTCTTTACAAATTCTTTTCCCATTTATGCTATTACAGAATATTGAGCAGAGTTCCCGATGCCACAGAATAAGTCCTTGTTGGTTATCTATTTTAAGTATAGTAGTGAGTACATGTCAATACTGAACTGCCAGTTTATCTCTCTCCATCACCTATCACCTCTGGATATATGCCCAGGAGTGGGATTGCTGTATCATATGGTAGCTCTGAACCTGCCTGCAATGCAGGAGACCTGGGTTTAATCCCTGGGTCAGGAAGATCCCCTGGAGAAGGAAATGGCAACCCACTTCAGTATTCTTGCCTGGAGAATTCCATGGATGGAGTCTGGCGAGCAACAGTCCCTTGGGTGGCAAAAAGTTGGACAGGACTTAGTAACTGAATCACCACCACATGGTAGCCCTGTTTTTAGTTTTGAAAGGAATCTCCATACCTTTCTCCATTGTGTGTGTATCAATTTACATTCCCACCAACAGCGTGGGAGGGTTCTCTTTTCTCCACAGTCTCTCCAGCATTTATTGTTTGTTCAGTTCAGTTCAGTCGTTCAGTCATGTCCGAATTTTGTGACCCCATGGACTGGAAGCCAGGCTTCCCTGTCCATCACTAAGTCCCAGAGCATCCTCAAAGTCATAGACTTTTCAGTATGGCCGTTCTGACCAGTGTGAGGTTCCTTGAAGGGGGAAGGAGAACAAATGTCAGAGAATGAGGAGTAAAGCTAACCCGTCTCAGCCCCAGGATCCAGGGAACCTAGTGGGCAACAAGGACAGACTTAGGGGACAGAGCAGGGTTGGTGCGCACAGGCCTCGCTGCAGAGGCTTCTCCTGTCGCAAAGCCCCGGCTCTGGTTCACCTGGGCTCCCACAGCTCAGGGTCCAGTCGTCCCGGGGCAAGTGGGACCTTCCCTGACCAGGGTCAAACCTGTGTCCCCTGCACTGGCAGGCCAATTCCTATCACTGGCCCACCGGAAAGCCCCCGCCACATCTTCTTTATCCATTCATTTGTTGATTGTCATTTAAGCTGCTTCTATGGCGTCTCAATAGCTCAGACCTTAAAGAATCTGCCTGCTATGCGGGAGACCTGGGTTCAATCCCTGTGTTGGGAAGATCCCCTGGAGGAGGGCATGGCAACCCACTCCAGTATTCCTGCCTGGAGAATCCCATGGACAGAGGAGCCTGGTAGGTCACAGTCCATGGGGTCACAGAGTTGGACACGACTGAGCTACGAAGCACACACACATTCTCCTTCCCCTGAGACTGTCCAGGCCCGGGTTCCCACCTCTGACCCTGGGCCCACAATTCTCCAGCTGAATGGCCTCAGGTTCTGAGTCCTTGCCCCATGTCTCCCCCAGGGTCTGGGTCTGTTCTGAGCAGGCCTTCAAGGCATTAATTCCCTCCAAGAGAAGCAAGGGTTTGGGCCTGTTACTGTCATAATGAAGGAAAGTCTATTTCTCCAAATGCCCCCGTGGAGCCTCCACCTCACATCAGGGCTGGAGTGACAATGAAGTTGTAGCCAAGTTAAGTGTCTGTGAGAGAACTCAGGTGCTAGCTGGCAATGGGGAGTGCTGACTCAGTCCTCATGTGCCCTGCAAAGTTCGTCTGTTGCAACCTTGGCCCTAAATGTGATGGTATCGGAAGATGGGTGTGTGGGAAGTGATTGATATGTTCCATTCAGTTCAGTTCAGTCTCTCAGTCATGTCCGACTCTTTGTGACCTTGTGGACTGCAGCATGCCAGGCTTCCCTTTCCATCATCAACTCCTGGAGCTTGGTAAACTCATGTCCATTGAGTTGGTGATGCTTTTTAATGATCTCATCCTCTGTCGTCCCCTTCTCCTCCTACCTTCAATCTTTCCCAGCATCAGTCTTTTCCAGTGAGTCAGTTCTTCACATCAGGTGACCAAAGTATTGAAACTTCAGTCTCAACATCATTCCTTCCAAAGTATAATCAGGACTAATTTCTTTTAGGATTGACTGGTTTGACCTCCTTGCAGTCCAAGGGACTCTCAAGACTCTTCTCCAACACCATAGTTCAAAAGCTCAAGTCTTCGGCACTCAGCTTCCCACCTGAGCTTCTGGACAGACCTGGGAACACCTGCGATGAGCGGTAAGAGATGAGGGAAGGTGCGGAGAAGGGCGACGTGGGGAGGAAGGAGTTGGGGGACAGTGAGGGGTCTGGGCCTGGAGAGGTGGAGGGGCGCGGTGGAGAGTGTTGGGTCCCCTCCCCATCCAGTTGTGCCCCCCACAGGAGTCCCTCCTCCTGAGTTTAGTAGGCAGGAGGGGATTGAAGGGAATCCTAGTCCTCAGAGGCTCCAAAGTGAAAGTCACTCAGTCATGTCCAACTATACAGTCCATGGAATTCTCCAGGCCAGAATACTGGACTGGGTAGCCTTTCCCTTCTCCAGGGGATCATCCCAATCGAGGAATCAAATCCAGGTCTCCCACATTGCAGGTGGATTCTTTACCAGCTGAGCCACCAGGGAAGCCCAAGAATACTGGAGTGGGTAGCCTTTTTCTCGGAGAAGGCAATGGCACCCCACTCCAGTACTCTTGCCTGGAAAATCCTATGGATGGAGGAGCCTGGTAGGCTGTGGTCCATGGGGTCACTAAGAGTCGGACACGACTGAGCAACTTCATTTTCACTTTTCCCTTTCACACATTGGAGAAGGAAATGGCAACCCACTCCAGTGTTCTTGCCCGGAGAATCCCAGGGATGGGGGAGCCTGCCGACTATGGTGGTCTGCCGTCTATGGTGGGCTGCCGTCTATGGTGGGCTGCTGTCTAAGGGATCCCATGGAGTCGGACAGAACCGAAGTGACTTAGCAGTAGCAGCAGCAGCCTTTCCCTTCTCCAGGGGATCTTCCTGACCCAGGAGTGGAACCAGGGCCTCCAGCATTGAAGGCAGATTCTTTACCAACTGAGCTATCAGGGAAGCCCCAGGCTGACGAGACGCTGAGGGAGGGAATGCAGTTCAGCCCCTGGGCCTGGGGGAGGCATCAGCTGGTGAAGGTGGGTGACCCCGGTTGACACCTGTCACAAAGTAGATATCTTTGTGTGGTGTTTCCAAGCTAGAAAAAGACAAAGTAAATGACAGGGGCTAACAGCTTCTTCCCTGTCCCGGCCAATGTTTGGTTTCCTTGGGACTTTGGGGTGATGCTGTGCAGGCCAGAGGGTCCAGGCCCAGAGAAGGGAGAAGCTGGGGAGCCGGTCACCTCTGAGGCCTCTTCAGCACCAGTCCTGACACACCGCTCACCCCACACTCTCCATGCACACCTGTCTTCCCACACTTCAGCCCCCAGTTACACACACAAGCCCCCTTCCATCACCCACAGCCCCCCCCTGACTCTCCAGCCTCCCACACAGCCCCCCTCACATGCACGTGCTCCCCACACAGGCTTCACACTTCTCACTCATATCCTTCCACCCTTGCGCACGTCACCCTTCCTGAAACTGTCCGTGCAGGTCTCCTCACACCCGCTTCCCTCTGTGCACACCCCACCCCCCACCCCCACACACTTTCTTTCACACACAAGTGCCTGCTTGCCTGCCCCACTGGCTCTCCAGTCTCTGCAAAGTCACACCGCATTCCCCTCCCACAGGGACCCTGGCTTCCTCACACTGTCTGTACACACTGCTTCACACAAATTCCACACAGAAGGCTCCCATCTACTTCCGCTGCCATCCAGAAACCTTCCTCTCACAGCCATTTCCCGTTACTCTCTTCCTCCTCTCTGGTTCCCCAGGGGATCCCCTCCCGGGCCCTCTGCATACGCATACTGTCCACTCCCCTTCTGTCTCAGGCTCACCTGTCCACAGTCACACACACACACACCAAGATTCCCAGCATTCTCACACACTAGTTGTGACTGCTCCCCACACATCAAACACACTCTTTCCAGCATTCCCTCACTCTCTTCACATTCACCTCCCTATCACAAATAAGTGTCACTGCCCCACACAACCTAAGTGGGAAATGGCAGCCCACTCCAGTATTCCTTTGTGGAGAATCCCATGGACGGAGGAGCCAGGAGGGCTACGGTGCACAGGGTCGCAAAGAGTCAGACATGACTGAGCAGCTAACACAATCACTCCTCTCTCCTGCCCTCCTCCTCTCACGCACACACTCTCTCTCTGTCTGTCTCTCTCTCACATACACAGTCACACTGACCAGTTCTCCCCAAGATACTGGGCCTTCCAGCTGCCCCAAAGCCACACACAGCTTGGGTGGTTCTGGGAAGGGGCTGGCTGCCAGGACTCCGCTCCAGGGCTGAGCCAGGAATTTTAGGTCTCTATCTGGGTCCTACCTGGAATCATGCCTTCTCCTTTTTAATGCTCCAGCCCCATATCTAAAACTACTCACCAAACATGCCCCTACTGGCATACAGTCCTGAGTGCCCACAAACAGTCAACTTCATGCATTAATCAACCTAAACTGAACGTTTGTGTGTTGTGCTAGATAGAAATCCTCTTTTAGTTACAGGATTAGCCACTTCTCCCGTTGTCATGTATTGCATCGCTGGTGTTTCCTTCCTCGTCCACTAGGTGACAAGTTTTAGACATCCCTGGGTCTGTTTCTTGACTCTTCTAAAACTACTCTCCTGCCTTCCTTCTTGCTCACCAGTTCCCTTTGCGCTGGGAATGCAGCCTAAGACCCCGCAAGCTTGGTTGGGACAGTGAAGTTGTCATAAAGAATTACCACAAATGCTATGGCTTGAAACAACCAAAATTTATTCTTTCAAGGTTGTGAGGGTTAGAAGTCAAAAATCAAGGTGTCAGTAGGGCCCTCTATGAAGGCTCTAAGGGAGGCTCCATCTTTTCTCTTCCTGACTACTGGTGGTTGCATGGAGAAGGAAATGGCAACCCACCCCAGTATTCTTGCCTGGAGAATCCCATGGACAGAGGAGCCTGGTGGGCTGCAGTCCATGGGGCCGCAAAGAGGCGGACACGACCGAGGTACCGTGCACAGCTCTGTGGTTCCCGGAAACCCTTGGCGTTGCGGAGCTTGTGTCTATTTCTGTCCTTCCATGACACTCTTCCCGTGGGTCTTGTCTCCCTGTATCTGTCTCTTCTTTGCATGTCCACATTTCTCTCTCCTGGTAAAGGCACCAGTCACTGGATTAGAGCCCACCCTAATCCACCCTGGCCTCACCTTGGTTGGATTACATCTGCACACACCCTATTTCCAGGTGAGGTCTTCTTCACCTAATGGTAAGGACTTCAACACATTTGAGCCCCTAAAATAAAGAATTTTCAATAAACATTCATGTGATTCTCATTGGGCAAAAAAAGGTACAATGTATAATTGAATTCTCTGCATCACTGAATATATTCCTGACAGGAGAAAACTTCAAGTTTTGTCTAGACATCAGTGAAAACTGAAAGGTTAAAATTTTTTCTGATGTTGTCTTCTTCTCATCCTGGTATGAATGTATGAGCTCAAACATCCCTTGGTTTGAGCATTGTTTTAGGTGTTTCTGAGGTCAGCAGTGTTCTCTGTTAGCGAGTTCAGTGCAGTCACCCTTTCTAAGTGGGAAATATTAATGCAAGAGTTAATTCTCTTCAGTTTTGCTGTGCATGAGCTAGTTTAGAGCACCTGATAAGGGTCCATCCAGTTGGTGGGTAGTCCTTTAAATAATATCTTTTCCAGTATGCATAATTTCCTGGTTGTGAGTCATGGAACATCTAATCTTCATCCATAAATTACTAAGATTTAGAATCAAGCTTAGAATGTCTTTTTAATAACTCAGTAAGGGGCTTCCCTGGTGGCTCCTTGGTGATGAATCTGCCTGCCAATGCAGGAGACATGAGTTCAGTCCCTGTCCGGGAAGATCCCACATGCTGCAAATCAACTAAGCTCATGGGCCACGAGTACGGAGGCTGTGCTCTGGAGCCTGGGAGAAGCATCTACTGAGCCTGTGTGCCCAACTCCTGAAGCCCGCAGCCTGGAGCCTGCGCTCTGCCACCAGAAAAGCCATCACAGTGAGCTGCTCTTGTACTGTAACTAGAGAGCAGCAACTAGAGAAAGCCCACACACAGCAATGAGGACCCAGCACAGCCAGAAATAAATACATCTTAAAAAAATAATTCAGTTAAACTTGACAATAATGGAACACAACAAAAAGGAGTACCACAGCGTCCATATTCTTTTGTGTCCAGCACTTGCCTCTCAAATCCTTTTCATGAGGCATCTATGGTTTTGCTGCGGTAATTTATTCTTTATTTATTGGGTTATACTGTTCCATTTATGGTGAGATCACACTTTACCCTTTCTTCTGTCCTGGATACATTTTTATGCATTAACATGTCAGTATGTTAATACATATATTAATCTACATGATAATTTAACTGGTAGACTCATACTTTTGTATACATCTAAGCAGTTAGCACTTGACTATGGTTTCTGCGTATGTATTAGTCTGCTAGGTCTCTAAAGAAAAGCTATTGTTCTATACTCAGAACATGAAATATGACACCAAAATGTGGGTTTTAGAAAGTCTGCTCCAGGAACCAGGACTCTGACCAAACGTATGCTTCCTATTGTATCACAATACAGACTGGAACCACACACCACCGACGAAGTGGTTTCAACAAGACTTCCTGGAGGTGAGGATTTTATCACATGAATTAAGAAGAACACATTCAGCCCATAAAAGCATGTGGTAACTTAACTATACATGAAAGTGAGTGTGAACACATAAATTATGTCTCATTAAATCACATAATGTTATCCCTAATGCATTATCTTCTTAAGAGAATTTTTAAAATGCCAAACCCCGCCCCCTGCCCCAATTCCACCCCACATGAAGGGAAGTCTGATGGAAAGAATAGAATTGGAAGTCTTAACTGATTGTGAGCAAATATTTGACTTTCGCAAATCCTCAAAATGACCAAGCAATACATCTTAAGGGCCCATCAATAGTCGTGGAAAGTGAAGGAATTCTTAAGCATGAGCTTCTTTAGCTTCTTGTTAAATCCCACTCTGAGTAGAAGGTTGTATATTAGATCAACAGCCAGACTGTCATCAAGGGTCAGTTTTTGCCACCCAGAGTTGGTTTAACATTGTACCTTCTCATAGTCCAGGGAGAAACATTCAGATGATGGAATAGCTGTTAGAACATTGGGGAAAATGTTGAACTAGATGATGCTATCATCAGAGAACAAAAGGTTTTTTTCAATCAGAGGGCTGGGAAAGGCTGAGTAAGATCTCAGGACAACACCCCACCTCACCATGTCTACATCTTGTACCCAGTGCCCCCACAGGAGAAGACACTTGTTTTCATCCCCACTCCCACTGCACTGTCCTGCTGCCCACACCAGCCTCTTCTACTCCAACAACAGAGTGGTTCCCAACTCTAAAGGGAAGTATGGGGGCCCAAGACCAAGAGAGAACATCATCAAGGTAAAGATGGGTCCAGTGGACAGGGCATTGGTGAGACCCAAGGCTCACCTCTCCCAAGTCCTGACCAGAACAAACCTGCCTAGGAGCCAGAGGCCAGCTGGCTTCTCACCTGCTGTGGTCCCTGATTTCTCCATAAGATTCATGACGATGAAGCAATTAGAACTAACTGGGTGGTGATCAATAGGATAATGCAAGTGACCAATCAGATGGATGCAGACTGGCTGATATCTGGTGCCATTATTAGTGGTTCTAAAATGAAAAAGCAAAAGCCTTGTCAAATCTAAGAATACACCTTCCTCAGCACCTGCTGTCCTTAGACAGCACATGTTCCCCATATAGTTACTGACTCATGTGAAGCCACTGTTCAGGTCCTGGTGTGGAAAGATGAATGGGCTTGTGCTCTGTCTTCGTGGAGCTCATTTTTCTCCTGAGTTGTGTTAGTCGCTCAGTCAATTCTGAACCCTTTGCAAGCTCATGGACTGTAGCCCACCAGGCTCCGCTGTCC
Source organism: Cervus elaphus (assembly GCF_910594005.1). Lineage (NCBI taxonomy): Eukaryota > Metazoa > Chordata > Mammalia > Artiodactyla > Cervidae > Cervus > Cervus elaphus. Next base: position 33,312,146 of record NC_057840.1, read on the forward strand.
ATGGGATTCTCCAGGCAAGAATACTGGAGTGGGTTGCCATTTCCTACTCCAGGGGATCTTCCCAACCCAGGAATCGAACCCGGGTCTCCTGCCTTGCAGGCAGATTTTTTACTGTCTGAGTCACTGGGACAGCAAATGTCCATCTGATTACCTTTCAGGTGGACATGTTTATTATGAGGAGTCCTTTTTGAGGAGGACACATTGGGGGTATTTAATTCTGTCTGGGAAGGGATAAGGGCTTCATTAAGTGACATTAGAGTTGGTTAAAGTATCAGTACAACAGAGGGGACAGAAGGCCTGGAAACATAATGCATATATAGTTCGGGGACCATTGAGCAGTGCCGGGGGTCTGGGTCATTGGTTAATGAAGAAGGGGGCTCCTGTGCTAAGGGAGGTGGGCTGGGAAAGGAGGATGCTGGCAAGTTCTGTGCTATGCCCATCACTGACTCTCCAGACAGGAAGTCCACCAAGAGATCAGTCACTCCATCCATCCATCATATTTTCAGTTGCACAAACATATGTGCTCATATCCTCACATGAAGGCACTAGAGCTTTGAAGAAAGCTACCGCCTCCCCCACACCCCACTCAGTTACCTGTGGGCTCTGGGAGCAGCATGTTCTCCCAGTGTTCCAGGAATTCACTGAGCCAATAACTGCAGTCTCCCATTGAGATCATCCTGAAATACTCTGCCAGTTCCTGGTTGTTCTCCCACTCCTCCTTGAGGCCTGTGGCTCCAGGATCGAGGACTGTCCAGGTTATGCTCATGGTGTCAAGGAGGAGGGCTGTCTGTCCATTGAGGCTGAAGAGCAAGGACCCACCAGAGCATTGCTCGGCTTCACGCTGACAACACAGCCTGACCTGCAGGGAGGGAAGACCTGAGCCCTGCCCCCCCCCCCCACAGTGAATCTTTCTGGACTGTCCACAGTCCATCCTCCTCAGTCACTCAAGTGTGTCTGCACATCTAGGGGCCCGTGATCTTCCGACCATGACCTCCCCCTCTTACCCATCAGGTCCACCGGGTCTCTAAGGCTGGATCACATTCAGTCTTTTCACAGGAAGGACCTGCATGCACTCCGCCCCTACCCCTCTCTTGCTGTCTCCAGCTCCCCACCCCTCCCATACTTACCCCTCATCTCCTTTTTGTCCAGTTTGATGACAGGCAGGACCATCCTGAGCTCTCTTCCTGCTTCTCCCAGCATTTGGCTCAGTTCAGTCCACGCTTTGGTGTCGTTTACCTCCTCCCCCAGGAAACCCAAAGGTCTGACCTTGTTGCTGTCACTGTCATACTGGAGGAAAGGCTTTGTGTCCACGGAGCCCTGGACTTGACACCAGGGCTGGCCAGGTCTGGACTGAGATTTGACAGTGAGGTCGAGGCACAGAGAGTGGGCATCTGTGAGAGAAAACCACAGGTGTGTCTGGGAGATTCCCCTCCAGGGCCTGGTTGCAGAGGGAGGGGTCTCTATCCCAGACCCCCTTCTCTGCTGCATCCTCAGTCCTGCCTCATCTTCAACTGTCTGAGCTTTAATCTCTTGGATGCCACTGTGGATCCTTTGGGTCTAATACTGTTAGCAGGAAGATTTATCTGAGACATTTTTTACCATCATGTACCAACTTCTGAGGCAGCAAAAACAGAAGACAGTGTCTGTGTTCTAGTGGCTTAAAAATCCATCTGAACAAACAGGACTTTCAACAGGAATGGAAAAAAAGACCACAGAACACAAGCTATGTTCATAATGGGCCCCTAATCATCAGGAAGGTTTTTACTGCAGAAGGAGGTGGGGTTGGCAGAAGAGGAAAAAGTGCTCCAGGAGCACAGGCCCAGGCACCCTGTCTTGGGCTGGAGTCCCTGCACACTGGGTGTCACCTCCTGGGCAGCCCGTCCAGCTAAACCACACCTGACCATCCTAAGAGCTGGAAGACAGGCCCCCACCAGGGTGGAGCCCCTTTCTTTCCCCTCCTCCCCTGCTCCACTCCCTCTGCCAGAGCCCCAGATCCCAGGACACTCACTGCCCAGAGTCTTCCTGGGTTCTATCAGCTGCAGTATCAGCAAAAGATGGCCTGCGGTGTGAGCTAGAGACATTCTTTCAAGCAGTTTTAGAAGAGTAAGGGGCAAATCATAGCCTGGAGCGTGTCTACACCTCCGCCTCCGCCCACCACCCAAAGTCTTCAGTCAGAGACTGAGGAAGTCCTGTTGAAAAACAATGCAAAGGACAATTATACCGAGGAAGTATCTTGCAAGTATCCAAACGTAATTCCTCATTAAAAACAGCAACAACAACCACAGAAAAACAGCGGTGACATTAAAAGCAAAATTCACTTTAAATACCCCACCCTCAAAGACCCCTTAACTTTTGTGAACAAAATGCTCTGGGTCATGTTGGCTTCTCCCCTCCTTCCGACAACAGCTCCCCCCACCCCACCCCCGCCTCCCAGTTGCCTCTTTTGCTTCTTTTTCCATCTTCTGCTCAGTCATCCCTTACTTCCCTTACTTCCTTCTCCATCCTAACCTGGCGGACTTTGTCTTCAGTGATCAAGATCCACTCTCACCCAATGCACCCCAGTGTTAATCCGACTGGTCGCAGGCGACCACACGTGGTCTACAATGGAAGGCGTGTGTACAAGAGTCGTGTTGGAGCCAAGACTCCAGAGAGGCCTGACAGTAACTAAAATAGCTTTTGAAGGAGTCTTTTGGCCCTAGAAAAGAAAACAACAGTCTCAAAGGCCCTTGCTGAATCATCTAACTTCGGAGAAAACAAAACAGAACTTCAGTTCCCCCCTGATGCTCCAGGCTGGTTGCATCTATCTGGGATTTATCACCCCCTGTCCAGAAACCTTCCACCCCCTACACCTGCCCAGAAGACTTATCACCCCCTGCCCAACCACAAATGCAATCTCAACTAAAGAATACTCAAAATATCCCGCCTGATTAACGTTTCCCTTATCGCTTCCACAAGCCTCCCTATAAATATGGAGCCTCTCTGATCCCTCTTGGCGCTCAGCCTGGTAGTTAGGCCGACTGTCGCCCCTCCTTGCCTGCATAAAGGTAACCTACTTCTGTTGAGGTCGTCTTTCCTTTTCTGCCTTGGCCTGAACTAGACCTTATAGCTTCTTGGCATGCTGCCAACTCGACAGCTGCACTGCATACTTTAAGACTGTTCTTTTTATTCTCTGCTTCCACAACAAATGTAGCCGAATCATCAGTTCTATTTAATCCCATAAGGAACAAAAAGGGTGAAATGTCCCGAGTTCCCACCTTGAAGAAAAAAAAAGGTGAAGAATTTATGTTTTCCACAATAACAAGATACAGACTTAAGTATTAGTATTAGGAAATAAAATGACTAAAAGAGACACTCACATAATATTTTCTTCTGTTGAAAATACACTGAAGTTGTTTCTCTGAACACAGAAAGAATCCCTGTGTTCTGTAATAGAAGATGGTATTTTTCTTGCATTATCATCATTTGCAACAATGAGATTGCCACACAGAGGAGTCCGATTTTTCACAAACTAGAAGAAAACAGAAAGTGTCCCATGTGTGGAGGTCTCTTGTTCAAGTAGTTGAACATTTCATTGCAGGGATTCCATCACTTAGCACCAAGAGAAAAAGGTAAAATAGATTGGAAAAAGAAAAAGAGACTGAGGAGTCTGTTCACCAGATGTGACAAAAGACGTGAGACAACCCAGCTACTGCGTCATCATAACAGGAAGGGAGGCTCAGAACTCCTGGCTCTAAAGTGAACGGAAGGAAAACAAAGGCGGCCAAGCCACGACTGAGTCACAGCCAGCAGAGGCCCTGTTAGGGGCATTCTGGGAACACAGTCTGAGGCAGAAAAGAAAGAGGCCTTGGTCAAGGGGGCTGAGGAATCCTGTCACTTTCCTGGGGCTGCCCCTCCCCAGCCCCTCCAGCCCCGCCCTCACTGAGGGGCTCCTATGTCCTCCACCCCCACCCCCACCCCAGGCCCAGCAGCTTCTTGTCCCCTCCTCCTTCCTTCCTGCATCACAGAGTCACCCCAGGCCCTGACACCCCCTGCTCAGGCTCAGGACTGGAGCCAGTGAGCAATCAATCTGCTCCCTTCACTCAGGTCCGGATCCTCCCCGAGGGGGGCCTAAAGGACCAGGGAGCAGGTCCCCGGAGGAGGGGCCTTGCCTCCTGACAGCCCTGGGGGGCTGCAGGCAAACCTCCTTCCTTCCCTCCTCTCCAGCCTCTGAGCAGCACACACAGCTCTCAGGACCAGGGTCCCTGCCCCCCATCTCTTCCTGGTCCCGCCCAGCTGGGCGCCTCCACCCCAGCTCAGGCCCACCATCCCCAGGACCTCTGCTCAAGGCAGGGCCGCTCAGTGATGGAGGCTCTGGGCCCTCAGGAGGCTGGTGACGAGCAGGCCACAGGCTGAGTCAGAACTGCTGCTGCCCCAGGAGCACAGGCCTGGCCTCGCCCCTTCCCACAGTCTCTGCTGTGGGGCTCCTGCCTTGCCTGCGTGGCCCAAGCCACTTCCTGTGAGGACAGGCCTTTGGAGTTGGGTCTCAAAGGCCTTCCCGCCCCTTCCTCCTGGGATGAGAGCCCGGCCCCTCTCATCTTGGCCCCTGGGTGGGTCCCCTCCCCGCTGACCCGTCATGTGGAGCCCCCATGCTGCTCTCAGCCCCGGGAGTCCTGCCCTCGCCCTGAGCGCCTGCTGTTCTCACACCACCCACCCTGGGCCCTGCCAGCCCGCGGTCTGTGCTCAGTCAGGGGACGTGGCTAAACCCTTTCAGCATCAATAGGCCCTCAGCCTAGGGAGGGCCCCTCCCTTTTCACAATGTCTGCTGACAGTGGGGACCTCTCAGATCTCAGGGCTGAGCTCGTCTGAGTTCTGCTCTCAGGTGACATGGGGTCTTATCCCCCTGCTCATTTCCAGGATGAGGAGGGTCAGTGAGGGCAGGGGTCGCCTGGGATTCACCTTCCCCGTCCTCACACCAGGCCCTGTGCCCCTGCCTTCCCTCTGAATTCTGCCCTCAGTACCTGTTCTTTTAAATGATCCAGGCTAGGATGGTAAGTAGTTGGTGATGAGCAGGGAGGCCTGGCATGCTGCGACTCATGGAGTCGCAGAGTCGGACACGACTGAGTGACTGAACTGACTGAACTGAGGATGATAATGCCGAAACTGGCTGGAACCCCAGCAGCGATCCCTGTGGTGAGATCGATGGCTGTGGCCCTGGGCTGCACCGTAGGGGAAAATGTCGTCGGTGATGCTGCAAGGAGAGTAAGAGTGACGCCCTTGTCCACATCCCAAACTCGGCAGATGCCTCCTCGCCCCCCTGACTCAGGTACACCTACTGTGCAGTGTACACCCATCACATGGAGGTCTCTGTGAGAGATCCTCAGGTGAGATGGGGGGAAGGGAGGAGCCCAGTCCTCAGGGGGCTCTGACAGCTAATGGGGAGCAAGGCTTCCAACACAGCCACTCAGTCCTGCTGTGACATCAGAGACGGTGACATGAGGATGGAGTCCTCAGGAGCTGAGAGCAGAGGTGGTATTGACAGATTTCCAGAAGTAAGATTGGTGATATTGAGAAGAAGATTCTGGAAAGAGGGTACAGTGAGAAATAAATCCCAGAAATCAAAAAGATGTCTACAGGTTTGGGATCCCTGCACTGGGAAAATCCCTGGAGAAGGAAAGGGAAACCCACTTCAGTATTCTTGCCTGGAAAATTCCATTGACAGAGGAGCTGGCAGGGTACAGTCCATGAGGACAGAAAGAGTTGGACACACACAGAGTGTGCACACACAGACACACCATATGCCATACATAGGTCATTGATGGTTATCCATTTTAAGTAGAGCAGTGTGTACATGACCTTCCCAAACTCCCTAACTATCCCTTTCCACATCCTTTCCCCCCAGCAACTGTAAGTACATTCTTTAAATATGGGATTCTGTTTCTGAGAATGCAAAACACCCTTATTTCTGATAAAAAGAAAGTTTTACGGGTCTGGATAGAAGATCCAACCAGCAACAATATTTTCTGAACCCAAAGCCTAGTCAAGATCAAAGCCCTAACTCTCTTGATTGCTATGAAGGCTGAGAGAGGTGAAAAAGCTGCAGAAGAAAAATTTGAAGATAGCAGGGGGTGGTTCATGAAGTTTAAGGAAAGAAGTCATCTCCATAAAACAAAGTGCAGAATGTAATACAAGACCTGACACAGAAGCTGCCACAAGTTATCCAAGAGATATAGCTGAGATAATCTATGAAGGTGACCTACTAAGTTAGACATTTGCAGTGTAGACAAAAGAGCCATCTATTGGAAGAAGATGCCCACCAGGACTTTGATACCTGGAGAGGAGTAGTCAATGCCTGGCTTCAAAGATTCCAAGAACAGGCTGATTCTCTTGACAAGGACTAATGCAGCAGATTACTGGAAGTCAATGGTCACTTATCACTTGGAAAATTGTAAGGCCCTTTAGAATTAGGCAGATTCTGTTCTGCCTGTGCTCCCTAAATGAAACAATGATGCCTGGATGGCAGCCTATCTGTTTACGACACTGGTGGCCAAATATTTCAAGTCCACGATGGAGGTCTACTGCTCAGAAAGATTCCTTTCAAAATACTACTGCTGATTGACAAAGCTTCCAAGAATCTGATGGAGAAGTACAATGAGATCCATGTTATTTTCATGGATGCCAACACAACATCGGTTCTGGAGCACATGGATCAAGGAGTAATTATGATGTTCAAGTCATAATATTTAGGAAATACATTTTAAGGTTATAACTACATAGATAGTTATTCCTCTGTTGGATTGGGTGAAGTCAACTGAAAACTTTCCAGACTGAATTCATTATTTCAAAAAAGGATATAGTCTTTTTATAAAAATTTTTATATTTAGTTCTTTGGCTTCCCAGGTCTTAGTTGAGGCACGCAGGATCTTTGTTGGGTCATGCACGATACTTCATCGCAGCACACAGACACAATAGTTGTGTTGCCTGGACTCAGTAGTTGAGACATGTGGGCTTAATTGCTCAACAACATGTGGGATCTTATTTCCCTGAAGAGGGACCAAGCCAACATTCTTTGCATTGCAAGGTGTATTCTTCATCCCTGGAGCAACAGGGAAAGCCCTTTACAGTGGATTCATGATTCTAGATTCCACTGAAAACAGTGAATCAAGGGAATAGATTGAAATATCAACATTAATGCAGGTTTGGGAGAAGTAGATTCCTACTTTCACAGATGACTTTGAGGGGTTCAAGAATTCACTGGAGGAAGTAACTGCAGATGTAGTGGAAATAAGAAGGGAACTAGAGTTAGATGTAGAGCCAGAAGATGTGGCTGAATTGCTGCAATTACATTATAAAGCTGAAGTGAATGAGAGTTCATTCTCATGCATGAGCAAAGAAAGTGGTTTTCTGAGACAAAAGCTACTCTTGGTGAAGAAGCTATGAAGACTGTTGAAATGACAACAAAGGATTTAGAACATAACATAAACTTGGTTGAAAAAAGCAGCAGCAGACTGCAGAGGATTAACTCCAGTTTTGAAAGATCTTCTACTGTGGGTAAAAACGCTGTTAAAGAGCACTGCATGCTCCAGAGAAATCTGTCAAAGGAAGAGTCAGACGATGTGACAAATTTCACTGTTGTCTTCTTTTCAGAAATTGCCCTGCCCACCCCAACCTTCAGCAACCACCACCCCAATCAGTCAGCAGATCTAGACACTGAGACAAGACCCTCCACCGGTAAAAACATTTTAACTCATGAAGCCACAGATGATGGTCAAACGACTGTATTTTAGAAACACAGCATTGTTAATTTAACTCTGTATATTATTTATTTAGTCATAAAGCTATTGCGCACTTAACAGATTTCAGACAGTGTCAACAAAACTATATACAAAATGGGAAATGAAAAGTTTGTGTGGTTCATTTTATTATGACATTCAGTTTATTGCCCTGGTCTGGAACCCAGGCTGGAATATCTCTGAGGTTTTGCTGTATCTTCATGACTTTTGGTCAACATTTTCCATTTGGAACTAACATTGTGTTGACTGTGTAGTAGGATGAGCGAATGATCTACTCTTGAGATACAGTGAAATAATACATCTCAGGACATTATTCAATTTTACTCCTACAAACAATTTGAGAAAATTCCTGTTATTGCATTTCTGGTACCCCTTGATCCTGATTTATTAAAAAGGCTGTCATTTATATCAATATGTGAGGATATCCCAGCAGTTTTTTTGACAGGTTGATTATCCTGGATATGTTCAATCTTTTCACAGGTTTATGCTTCTGTGAAGACCTATATGACCCTCTAGAACTAACACCAAAAAAGATGTCCTTTTCATCATAGGGGATTGGAATGAAAAAGTGGCAAGTCAAGAGATTCCTGGAGGAACAGGCAAGTTTGGCCTAGGAGTATAAAATGGAGGAAAGAAAAGGTTATTTGAATTTTGCCAAGAGAACACGCTAGTCCTAGGAAAAACACCCTTCCAATAAAACGAGAGATGACTCTACACATGGACGTCAGCAGGTGGTCAATACTGAAGTCAGACAGGTAATATTCCTTGTAGCCAAAGGTGGAGAACCTCTATACAGTTAGCAAAAGCAAGACCGGGAGCTGACTGTGGCTCAGATCATGAGCTCATTATGGTAAAATTCAGACTTAAATTGAAGAAAGTAGGAAAAACCACTAGGCCCTTCAGCTATGACCTGAATCTAATCTCTTCTATCACACAGTGGAAGTGACAAATAGCTTCAAGGGATTATATCTGGTACAAAGAGTGCCTGAAGAACTATGGATGCAGGTTCATGACATTGTGCAGAAAGTGCTGACCAAAATCATCCCCAAGAGAAAGAAATGCAAGAAGGCACAATGGTTGTCCGAGGAGGCCTTACAGATAGCTGAGAAAAGAAGAGACGTGAAAGGAAAAGGAGAAAAGGAAAGATCTATCCGTCTGAATGCAGAATGCCAAAGAATGGCAAGGAGAGATAAGAAAGGCTTCCTAGATGAGCAGTGCAAATAGAGGGAAACAATAGAAAGGGAAAGATGAGAGGTCTCTTCAAGAAAATTCGAGACACCAAGGGAACATTTCATGCAAAGATGGACACAATAAAGGGCAGAAACAGCAAGAACTTAACAGAGCAGAAGAGATGAAAAAGGGGTGGCAAAAATAGAAGAAGTGCACAAAAAAGATCTTAATGACCTGGATAAGCACAGTGATGTGGTCACTCATCTAGAGCCAGATATCTTGGAGTGTGAAGTCAAGTGGGCCTTAGGAAGAATTACTAAGAACAAAGCTAGTGGAGGTGATGGAATTCCAGGTGAGTGACTTAAAATCCTAAAGGTGAGGCTGTTAGAATGCTGCACTGAATATGCACTCAATATTTGGAAAAGTCAGCAGTGGTCACAGGACTGGAAACGGTCAGTTTTCATCCCAAAATAAAGAACATTCAAACTACCATAGCAGTGTACACATTTCACAGCAAGGTCATGCTCAAAATCCTTCAAACTAGGCTTCAGTGGTATGTGGAGCAAGAATTCCCAGATGTAGAAGCTGGATTTAAAAAGGCAGAGGAAGCAGAGATCAAATTGGCACACCCACTGGATCACAGAAAAGGTAAGGCAATTCCACAAAACATCTACTTCTGCTTCATTGACTATGTTAGAGCCTTTGACTGTGTGGATCACAACAAACCTGTGGAAAATTCTTAAAGAGATGGGAATACTGGACCACTTTACCTGTCTCCTGAGAAACCTGTATGCAGAACAAGAAGTAATACTCAGAACAAGACATGGAACAATGCACTGGCTCAAAAATGTGAGGAGTACATTAAGGCTATATGTTGTCACTCTGCTTATTCAAATTCTACGCAGAGTACATTGTGTGAAATGCTGGGATGGATGAATCCCAAGCTGGAATCAATATTGCCTGGAGAAATAACAACCACCTCAGATGTGCAGATGATAGTACCTGAATGGCAGAAAATGAAGAGGAACTAAAAAGCCTCTCAGGGAAGGTGAAGGAACAGAGTGAAAATGCTGACTTAAAACTCAATTTCGAAAAACTAAGATTTTGGCATCTGGGACATCACTTCATGGTAATAATATGGGAAATAGTGGAAACAGAGGCAGATTTTATTATCTTGGCCTCCCAAATCACTGTGGAAGGTGACTGCAGCCATTCAGTGAAAATTAATTTTAATTAAGAAATGGAAAGATGCTTGCTCCTTGGAAGAAAAGCTAAAGGAAAAAATAATCTCACAGTAGCCCCTACATGTCTGAGTGAGGGGAAGAATCACACATCTTTCACTTTACATCCAAGGGTAGAAATAGTTAAGCTTTTGAAAAAGACATGTCAAAAGCCAAGACAGGCCAGAAGCCAGGCCTTTTAGCATCAAACAGTTGGTCAAGTTGTGAATGCAAAGGAAAAGTACTAAAAGGAATCAAAAGTGCTCCTCCAGTGAACACATGCATGATAAGAAAGCAAAACTGACCATCAAGGTCAAGTGGTAAAATTGGTTTTAGAAGAAAAAAGAAAGATGCTGAGTAGGATGTACAATGCAAAGACATCACTTTGCCAATAAAGGTCTGTCCAGTCAAAGCTATGGATTTTCAAGTAGTCATGCACTTATGTGAGAGTTGGATGATAAAGAAGGCTGAGTGCTGAAGAACTGATGCTTTTGAACTGTGGTGCTAGATAAGACTCTTGAGAGTCCCTTGGACTGCAAGGAGATCAAACCAGTCCATTCTAAAGGAAACAAACCCTGAATATTCATTGGAAGGACTGAAGCTGAAGATGAAACTCCAGTACTTTGATTCCTGATGTGAAGAGCCAAGTCCTTGGAAAAGACCCTGATGCTGGGAAAGATTGAGGGCAGGAGGAGAATGGGGCAACAGAGGATGAGATGGTTGGATGGCATCAGCAACTCAACGGACACGAGTTTGAGCAACTCTGGGTGATAGTGAGAGACAGGGAAGCCTGGTGTGCTGCAACCACGTGGTTGCAAAGAGTTGGACATGACTTAGCGACTGAACAACAATTCATGTATGTGAACCGCTCAAGCAGTGGCCAAGAAGTTACCATTTATCTTATTTATTTTTAGTAATTCATTACCTATTCTGAGTATGATCCTCTGTCAATGGGGAAATAAATCTACTTTTCAAATCAGACATAGCTTGTGCTGTGAAATCTGGCTTCTCCTTGGAGAGGGGGAGGCATAGAGGAACACAGTCGAGTCATCACTGAGGGTGAAGATCTCGATGAAATAAAAAATGATGTCTTTGCAAAAGTTCCAGAATATATCTTTGGATCCAGGTAATCAGGATACTGTTTGGGATCGACAGCTAGACTGCATGTTACTTTAAGAGCATTCTTTTTATTCTCTGCTTCCACAATAAATGTAGCTGAATCATCAGTTCTATTTAATCCCACAAGGTGGGGTAAAGGTGAAATGTCCCAAGTTCCCTCCTTGGTTAGAAAAAGAAACTTGAAGAATTTATATTTTTTTGCAATAGTGAAATACTGACTTAAATATTACTATATGAAATAAAAATGACTAAAAGAGACATTCAGACATAATACTTTGTTCTGTTGAAAACAGTCTGAAGTTGTTCCTCTGAACATAGAAAGAATCCCTGAGTCCTATAATAGCAGATGGTATTTTTCTCACATTATCATCATTTCCAACAAAGAGATTGCCATACAGAGACGAGTTTAATTTTCCACAAACTAGAAGAAAGAAAGTGTCTTATTAGTGGAGGTTTCTTGTTCAAGTAGTTGAACATTTCAGTGCAGTGATTCCATCACTTAGCACCAAGAGAAAGAGGCAAAAGAGCTTGGGAAAAAAAAAGACTGAGGAGTCTTTTCACCAGATGTGACAAGTCACGAGACAGCGCAGCCACTTGTCATCACAACGGGAAGGCAGGCTCCGAACTCCTGGGTCTGATCTCCTGGCTCTAAAATGAACAGAAGGAGAACAAAGGCGGCCAAGCAAAGACTGAGGCCTGAGGCCGACAGAGCACCTGTCGGGCTTCCTGGGAGCAGCATCACCTGCAGAAAAGAAAGAGGTGTTGGTCCAGGAGGCTGAGGAATCCTGAAACTTTCTTGGGGCTGCCCCTCCCCAGCCCCCTCCAGCCCCGCCCTCACTGAGGGGCTCCTATGTCCCCCACCCCCACCCCCACCCCAGGCCCAGCAGCTTCTTGTCCCCTCCTCCTTCCTTCCTGCATCACAGAGTCACCCCAGGCCTGACACCCCCTGCTCAGGCTCAGGACTGGAGCCAGTGAGGAATCAATCTGCTCCCTTCACTCAGGTCCGGATCCTCCCCGAGGGGGGCCTAGAGGACCAGGGAGCAGGTCCCGGAGGAGGGGCCTTGCCTCCTGACAGCCCTGGGGGGCTGCAGGCAAACCTCCTCCCTTCACTCCCCTCCAGCCTCTGAGCCAGCAGCACACACAGCTCTCAGGACCAGGGTCCCTGCCCCCCATCTCTTCCTGGTCCCGCCCAGCTGGGCGCCTCCAGCCCAGCTCAGGCCCACCATCCCCAGGCACCTCTGCTCAAGGCAGGGCCGCTCAGTGATAGAGGCTCTGGGTCCCAGGAGGCTGGTGACGAGCAGGCCACAGGCTGAGTCAGAACTGCTGCTGCCCCAGGAGCACAGGCCTGGCCTCGCCCCTTCCCACAGTCTCTGCTGTGGGGCTCCTGCCTTGCCTGCTTGGCCCAAGCCACTTCCTGTGAGAACAGGCCTTTGGAGTTGGGTCTGCAAAGGCCTTCCCAGCCCTTCCTCCTGGGATGAGAGCCCGGCCCCTCTCATCTTGGCCCCTGGTGGGTCCCCTCCCCGCTGACACGTCATGAGGAGCCCCCATGCTGCTCTCAGCCCCGGGAGTCCTGCCCTCGCCCTGAGCGCCTGCTGTTCTCACACCACCCACCCTGGGCCCTGCCAGCCAGCGGTCTGTGCTCAGTCAGGGGACGTGGCTCAACCCTTTCAGCATCAGTAGGCCCTCAGCCTAGTGAGGCCCCTCCCTTTTCACAATGTCACCTGACACAGGGGAGCTCTCCGAACTCAGGGCTGAGTTTGTCCGAGTTCTGCTCTCAGGTGATATGGGGTCTTATCCACCTGCTCATTTCCAAGATGAGGAGGGTCAGTGAGGGGCAGAGGTCGACTGAGATTCACCTTCCCCCTCCTCACACCAGGCCCTGTGCCCCTGCCTTCCCTCTGAATTCTGCCCTCAGTACCTCATCTTGTAAATGATCCATCCTAAGATGATAATGCCAAAACCGGCTGCAACCCCGACGGCGATCCCTATGGTGAAACCGATGGCTGTGGCCGTGGGCTGGACTGCAGGGGGGCCCGAGGTCGGTGATGCTGCAAGGACAGTAAGAGTGACGCCCTTGTCCAGACCCCGAACTCGGCAGATGCGTCCTCACCCCCCTGACTCAGGTACCCCTACTGTGCAGACAGTTTACACCCATCACATGGAGGCCCCAGTCACAGGTCCTCAGGCGAGATGGGGGGAAGGGAGGAGCCCAGTCCTCAGGGGGCTCTGACAGCTAATGGGGGAGCAAGGTTTCCAACACAGCCACTCAGTCCTGCTGTGACATCAGAGTCGGTGACATGAGGATGGAGTTCTCAGGAGCTGAAAGCAGAGGTGGTACTGACAGATTTCCAGAAGGAAGATTGGTGACATTTAAAAGAAGACTCTGGAAAGAGGGTACAGTGAGAAATAAATCCCAGAAATCAAAAAGATGTCTACAGGTTTGGGATCGGCAAAAATCCATGTTCAGTAGTACAAAGGCCTGTGCTTTGAGGACCAACGTCAGGAGGTGGAAGAGGAAGGAGATGACAGAGCATCCGGGGCCATTGTTCTCCCAGGACAACTCACTTTATTAATTTATTTTTTACATTCTCTTATTTTATGTTTATTAACACCAAAAACATTGTGTATTGGGGTACAGCCATTAACAATGTCATGATAGTTTCAGGTGAACCGTGAAGGGATTCAGCCATAGATATACATGTGCCCCTTCTCCCCTAAACCCCTCTCCCATCCAGGCTGGCACATAACATTGAGTAGAGTTCCATGTGCTATATTGTGGGAGCTGGTTGGTTATCCATTTTACATATAGCACTGTGTACATGACCTTCCCAAAGTCCCTAACTATGCCTTCGCCCGGGGAACCATAGCTTGTTTTCTAAGTCTGTGAGTTTCTTTCTGTTTTGTAAGTTCCTTTGTACTATTTCTTTTTAGATTCCACATATAAGGCATGTCATATGATATTTCTCCTTCTCTTTCTGACTTACATCACTCAATATGAGACTCTCTAGGGCCATCCATGTTTCAGGAACAGCTCACTTTAGATGGATCACTTTGCTAAAACACACACATACACACAGACACACACACACACACACAGAGGTTTGGTCCACATCACCTTGCGTGGACTGCCACGTCCTTATACTCGTCTCACCTGTGCTCTTCAGCATTTCCTCCCAGCGCACCATGAAATTCTTACACCAGGCCCGACAGTCTCCCATGGAGACCCTTTGCAAGAAGTCGGTAACAGCTCTGTCATTCTCCCACTTCTCTTTCATCCGCCTCCCTCCAGAATGAACCACTGTCCAGTGTTCATTCTCTGAATCAAAGAGGAGACACATTTGGCCATTCAAACCAAACTGCCAGGATCCATTGATGTGTCCATTCTCTCCACACTGGCATGTCATCCTGGCCTGCAGGGTCAGAGGGCCTGACCCACCAAGGAAAAGAAACAGCTCAGCCTCTGGACTTGACAAATTCCTTGCCTCACCTTGGTCCACCTCCCCTGGACCCGCCTAATCTGGCCCTGTTGTTTCCTCCAAGGCCCTCTTCTTCCACTGGACTACTAGGGCAGGACCAATATCCAATTGAATTTTTCACCCATAAACAATGGATGCAGCTAAGCCCCCAGTCTGCTCCTTCAGTATGTGGACATCCTAACTCACCCCTGGACTCAATGGACATGAGTTTGACTTGATGGACATGAGTTTGAACAACTTCTGGGAGTTGGTGAAGGACAGGGAACCCTGCCATGCTGCAGTCCATGGGGTTGCTAAGAGTGGGACACGACTGAGCGACTGACCTGAACTGAATTGAACTCACCTCTGGCTGTGTGTTTCTCCAGTATGACGTCAGACAATTGCCCCTTGAGAAAGTCCCCAATGTCTCTCACTGTTTCTGTCTGTATTTCCCAAGTGTGCGTAGCTTTCACCTCTTCTCCCAATGGACTTGTGGATTGGATCTTGGCACCACCACAGTCATACGAGAGAAAAACATTCTCATCTACCTGGCCTTGAACCACACACCACGGCTCTCCAGGTCTGGGCTGAGGATCAATGGTGAAGTTGTAGCAAAGAGAGTGAGCGTCTGTGAAGGAAAACACAGGTGAGGGCAGGGTTGGGAGAAGAACACCCCTTACCTCCTCCCCCACTTATATGAGAGCAGAGTACAGCTGCAGGGCTGGGTAGGCAGAGCAGGATGGCCCCCCTGCCCCCCAACACCACCTACAGGCTGAGCAAGCAGAGAAACCACATAGCATTATCTCTACTCTGCTCCTAAGGCCAACACAGAACCCCAAGCTGCAGAAAGGAGAATTCACAATTAGGGGTGACAGGACTTAGCAAGGCCAGGGAGATGCTGCTGACCTACAACTAGGAAGAGTCTTGGAAGCCTGGAGAAAGGCCTGGCCCACCTGGTTTGAAAGAGAAAATCCAGAACTTCTGAGGCAGGTGGTAGAGGAGGGGATTAAAGGCTCAGAGAAGTGAATCTGCCAGGGCGGACATGGTATGAAAGGGCAGGAAGGTGTGCAGTCCACCAGGTTCTATGGAGCCCGAGAGGAAAGAGTGGATGAGAAGCATCTCCAACAGCTCCAGGATGACTCTTGCTGAAGGTCACTGATGGTGGTAGCAGATGGTGTACCTGTGGGCTTCCAACAGGAGTAAGGATGGACAAGGTGGAAAGAGCTGATGCCAGGGGGAGTGCTCTATTTCAGAAACACAGTAGATGCAGTGGTCAAAGTGACTAGAGAGTCCCAGTGTAGCCAGGCCTGACTGCAGAGAGTGCGATGCTGGCTCATAGCACAGGGTGACCCTAGAGGCAAACGGATGAGCAGCGAGTACTGTTTAAAACTACACGATGGAAAGGAAAAATTAAAAAAAAAAAGCAAAAACCAGAAACAAACACAAGACTGGATGTTCAGGAAGCTGAATGCAGACATCCCAACAAAATGTCTAGATCATTTGTGCACTATCCAGCACTGAGTCAGGTCTTATATTCAGAATCCATTACTAGAGACAGAGATGCCAGGCACCAGGAAGGAGGGCCCTCTTATCACCACAGCGAGTGCACAAGTCCTTCTGGCCTTTGGAAGCCACATGGTCAGTGACTGGGGTAAGTGTATACCTGGCAGAGAAGCCACCCCCACGTTCATAAGGACCTCGAGTGGGGCTGACATCGTGTCCAGCAATCTGAAACATCATCATGGCCGCCTGTGATTACTGTGGTGCCTGAGGTCTGTGGTTAGGAATACACATCTGTCCCACGTGCTGCCCACAGGAGTGTCACCCATCCACCGATCCTCATAGTGCTCATTTCACATCCACTGCATTTCATATGAATGAAAAATCTTCACAGTTAGTAAATTACCATGAGGGCTAACATAGAAGTGATTTCCAAGTTCACACTTCTGACACTGACCTTTATCCCCCAATAATATGTGTAAACAATGTCATATCCTGGAGAAAATGACAGAGAGGAGTACCAACCTACAACCTCTCCAGGGCTGCAGGAGTATCATCCCTATCCTATCTCCATTTAATTCCCAGTGTGGCCATTGATTTCTATAATTGTACATATGACATAATTCAGGCTCTGAAGACCATAGTTTTCTGTTACAACTGCTGTCCTAGCACAAAAGCAGTCACAGACAATTGGTGAACGATGACCTGCTTCTTGGGCAGATGACCCAGCAGAACCTGTGACGTCAGAGGTATCTGTGGTCAGAAAGGCGCTATGTGCCGAATATGGCATTTTACTTGGAGGGTCACAACACAGACCCTTTATGTCCTGAAGCAAGGCCAAGCGATGTGCAGTGGGGAATACTACACCATATAAATGTGGCTCCTAGTATGGTCCTGGGTGCTGGTAGAGATGAGGCCTCTGGTCATTAAATGTCCATCATTGTCCATCATGATCTGGGTTCATCAATCCCTAATCATTAGTTCAGATAGACCAACCATCATAGGATTGAAGTGATATTGTGGTTTGGCATAAGAAGGGCCAGAGGCAGCAAAAAAAGAGAGAGCAGCAGGTGGCCTAGCCCTGACATCAGAATTGTTTAGGACTAATATTTTCCAGGGCCTGCCCTGGTGGCTCAGCGGTAAGGAATCTGTTTGCAATTTCGGACCTGGAGTAGAGGTGGGATCTATGCCTGGGTGAGAGAAGATCCCATGGAGGAGGGCATGGCAACCCACTCCAGTGTTCTTGCCTGGAGAATCTCTTGGACAGAGAATCCTGGTGGGCTATAGTCCACAGGATCATAAAGAGTTGGGCATGACTGAAGCGACTTAGCGTGCACACACTACTCTCTGCTCATGCCTGTGGTTTCATGCAGTGTCTCCTGTATCTCCATGGACCAAGGAAGCCACTCTAGAGCAGAGGCTGTCAGGGGATATTAGCCCATATCTGCTGGACGCACACCGCTTTCACATTCACACCACCCGGAACCTACAAGGTAGGACAGAGCAAGTGTTTGTTTCCCCAACAGGCAGCTAAGGCATCCCTTGCACTAGTCCGTGGGGGATGAGTCATCTGTTACTGTTTTGTGACCCAGGGCAGTCACATGGTTCTTTTGGTTTTTTCATGTCGTCTTTGCCTACTCTTGTACCACAAATGTGGAGATGTATAATGCACACAGACACCAAAGAACCTGTCTATACCAACAGATTTACTGTCTTTTGAAGAAAAGGTTCTCCAACTCCTGTCTTAAATAATAGCTATTATAGGCCACTGTCTCCATAGTCTCAGAGAAGATGAATGTCAGACCGAAGGGTAGAAGGTGCCCTGTGTCTCACACTTTGGGAAACTCTTCTCCCAACTCTCCTGCTTTATGTCCTGGGGGCCAGGCTGGGAGGCTTCTGCTGGGGTGAATTCTCAGGCAAGAGGATAGGGTGCCAGTTGACAGAGGGCAGTCTTAGGATCCCTTCACAGATGGGAAGTTGTTGGAGGCCCTGAAGTTCTTGGGACGGGGAGGGATATGAAAAAATAGTGTTGTAACCAAGCAGGACTCTAAGGAGGCTTCCTAGGCCAGACTCCACCCATCTCCCCGCCCCTCCCTCCTGCACTGACCCCCCCTCCCCCGCCCAGGTGTCGGACTCCATAGACCCTTGTCCATCTCTGCCCCCACCTCCCCTGCGGCCAACGCAACTGGTCAGACTCCTCCCGGCCTTCCCTGGAACCCCGTGGGTTCTGTCCCTCGGAAGCGGCCGCCACCTTTCCTGCACCCGCTTCAGTGGCTCCGAATTCTCCACGTGGGGGTCGAGAGGCTGCAGCAGCATTCCGTGACGCCGCCCTGGCTCTCACGTCTTCCAGCCTCCCCTCCTTTCCTCTTGGGATTCCTTTTTCACCCAGATCTTGTCTCTTCCCTGCCGGGGGACGGCACCAGACGCGAGTGGGGGCGGGGAGCAGGAGCCCAGCGGGAAAGGAGCGCGCGGAGCTTTAAAAGCAGGAGGCGGCCCCGCCGCGGCGCTCCCCGAACCGCCTCGGACACCCCCATCCCTCTCGGGTCTTAAGGCCCCGTGTCCGCTCCCCGCAGGTTAATCCCCGAACTCACCGCCTCCCGCCGGGCAGAACATGAGAGGCAGGAGCAGAACCAGAGCCGGGAAACCAAGAGGCGCTCCGGGTCCAGCCGTCCAGTCCATCCCCACCTGGAAACTGGCTGGATCCGACTTCGCGAGGAGCTGTGTATAGCTCGCCCCGCATTTCAGTCCACTCTTCGCCCGGGCCTCCTCCCCGGGTCACTGACGCCGGCAGTAGCGCCCCCTCCTGACGCACTCCTTGCTCCTCCTGTCCCTCAGCGTTTTTTATCTCCCCCGAGTCCTTCCGGCCCCTCAGCCCTCCTGCCCATTCCCGCCTGCAGTCTTCCTGTGGTCGCTCAGTCGTGTCTGACTCTTGCGACCCGGAGGTCTGGAGCCCGCCCGTCTCCTCTGTCCGTGGGGATTCTCCAGGCAAGAGTCCTTCAGTGGGTCGCCATGCCCTCCTCCTTGGGGTCTTCCTGACCCTGGGATCGAGGCCGGACCCTGGGATTGCAGGCAGAGGCTTTACTGACTGAGCTTCGAGGGAAGCCCTGCTTTTCTTCAAAGACTCAAGATTCCCCTCCAGCCCCCGCCCCAAACACGCCACCCCCACCGGAGAACTCTGCGGGTCTCTTGAAAGGGCCTGGAGACAGCCCTTAACTGCCGTGTCATCAGCAATATACTTTCTAGTAGTTTCTGTCCCAGAGTAGTCCTAGACCTTTTGTGAGCCGAGGTAATTGCTCATTAGAAGAAGTTTGAGGACTGAGGCCAGAACCCGATTTTCCAGGTTCCCGTGGAGACAGGGAGCCTGTGCTGCCCCCGGGCGCCCCCTGGCGGTCTCTTCCGGCTGCTTGTTCTACTCGGATGCGTTTCTGCAAGCTAAGTTGCTTCAGCTGTCTGAGTCCTAGTGCCCCATGGACTTTAGCCCGCCAGGCTCCTCTGTCCACGGGGATTCTCTAGGCAAGAATAGTGGAGTGGACTGCAATGCTCTCCTCCAGGGGATCTACACTGGTAGCCTGTGTGATCCATTTTCTTCCCCCTCATACTTTACTTTTAGGCAGTGTCCAAGCAGCATTGAGCATCTCACGTTCAAATCTCAGGGCTATCCGCTGATGAAGAGTGAGATCATCCATCACTCGTTGGGACTGACAAGACCTCCTAATTCTTGGGAAGTGGGTCTACCAATAACATTGAGAGGTCAACGTCTGTGACAGAGTGCCCCATCTCTCTGTTATCATGGGGCTCTTGGCCTTTGCTAGCTTCAGGGGTGACTGAGCCCTGACCTCGGACGGTCGTGCTGACCCCTCAGCACGGGCATGCTCCATTTCATGTCTTGTCACTGAGTGAGGCTGGCTTCCCTATTGACAGATGTGGAAATGGATGCCAGCAGAGTTTTAGGGAAGTAACAAGAGCAATCAGGTGGAGTTTCATGTTCTTGGAAGTATGCTCCTTGTCAACACTCATTAAAATCACCTCCTGTTGATTCCACTCCCATCTGGGGTCTATTCTGTGTCCAGGTGGCAGGAGCCGCACGGGTTGGGGTGGCTAGGCCTGTCCAGAGAGGCCCGTCGTCCCCCACCTGGCTGTCCTGACCAGGACTCTAACGCTGTCCTTCTGTCTTTCTCCTGCTCTCCTAGTCACTTGCCTCTTCACCAGCCTCCTCCACTGGGGCTACGTGCTCCCCATGTTGCCTCTTCCAGAGATTAAACCCAGGCCCCTGTCCCCCAGGCCTATGCATGAGAGTCTTTCCCTGACACATCCATCACCTGAACCCACCAAGTTGCTGCCCCACCCAAGCCTGTGTCCAGTCCTCCTCCCAGCCCCCATGTGTCTCTTGTCCCCAAATTGTTACACACCAGGCTCTTGGCCTCCTTCATCAATAGAAATCAATCAGAGGAAAGACGATAGAAATAAATCAAACTTCTTAATCAAAAGAAATTGAGGCAAGGCTTTATTGGGGCTCTTGCTGCACCAGAGGGGAGCGAGAACAAATGACAGGTTCCTTGCTTGCTCGCTCCCCAAGGTGGTGGGGCGAGCTGGTTCCTTCTATGGGGTGAGGGGAGGGGTGTGCCCAGGGGTCAGTCAGAGGGGTGGCTTAGGTGACCTGCTGATCCCTTAAATGTTGTTGTGTGCTGGGGGCATGTGAGGCATGCTGCTTTTGCTCTGGGCTCTTCAAAAGTGGCAGTTGGGTTTTTCATCTCTCTTTCATCTTTTCCCCAGAATTTGCTCCAAATACTCAACTAAAAGACAGTCTAGTTTTAAAAGACTTTATGCTTTATTGGGTGTAGCTGATTAACAAACAGTGTTGGGATAGTTTCAGGTGAACAGCTAAGGGACTCAGCCGTGTACATACATGTATCCATTCTCCCCAGACTCCGCTCCTGACAGGCAGCCACATAACACTGAACAGAGTTGTGGGTTTGATCTCTGCACTGGGAAAATCCCTGGAGAAGGAAAGGCCAACCCACTCCAGTATTCTTGCTGGAAAATTCCATGGACAGAGGAGCTGGCAGGGTACACTCCATGAGGACAGAAAGAGTTGGACACACAGAGTGTGCACACACAGACACACCATATGCCATACATAGGTCCTTGATGGTTATCCATTTTAAGTAGAGCAGTGTGTACATGACCTTCCCAAACTCCCTAACTATCCCTTTCTGCCTCCTTCCCCCAGCAACTGAAAGTTCACTCTTTAAATATGGGAGTCTGTTTCTGAGAATGCAAAACATCCTTATTGCTGATATGAAGAAAGTTTTGTGGGTCTGGATAGAAGATCCAACCAGCAACAATATTTTCTGAGATCAAAGCCCTAACTCTCTTAATTTCTATGAAGGCTAAGAGAGGTAAAAAAGCTGCAGAACAAAAATTTGAAGATAGCAGGGGCGTGGTTCATGAAGCTTATGGAAAGAAGCTATCTCCATAAAATAAAGTGCAGAGTGTAGTACAAGACCTGACAGAGAAGCTGCCGCAAGTTATCCAAGAGATATAGCTGAGATAATCTATGAAGGTGACCTACTAAGTTAGACATTTGCAGTGCAGACAAAAGGGCCACCTATTGGAAGAAGATGCCCACCAGGACTTTGATACCTGGAGAGGAGTAGTCAATGCCTGGCTTCAAAGATTCCAAGAACAGGCTGATTCTCTTGACAAGGACTGTTTGCAGCAGATTACTGGAAGTCGATGGTCATTTATCACTTGGAAAATTCTAAGACCCTTTAGAGTTAGGCTGAATCTGTTCTGCCTGTGCTCTGTAAATGAAACAATGAGGCCTGGATGACAGCCTATCTGTTTACAACATTGGTGGCCAAATATTTCAAGTCCACGATGGAGATCTACTGCTCAGAAAGAAAGATTCCTTTCAAGATATTACTGCTGATTGACAAAGCATCCAAGAATCTGATGGAGAAGTACAATGAGATCCATGTTATTTTCATGGATGCCAACACTGGTAAAGAGTACTGCATGCTACGGATAAATCTGTGAAAAGAAGAGTCATAGGATGTGGAAAACCTCATTGTTGTCCTCTTTTCAGAAATTGCCCTGCCCACCCTAACCTTCAGCAACCACCACCCTGATCAGGCAGCAGACATCGGCACTGAGACAAGACCCTCCACCAGCAAAAACATTTTACCTCGTGAAAGCACAGATGATGCTCAAACAACTTTATTTTAGAAACACAGCATTGTTGATTAAACTCAGTATATTATTTATCTAGTCATAAAGCTATTGCACACTTAACAGACTCAGACAGTGTCAACAAAGCCATATACAAAGTGGGAAATGAAAGTTTGTTTGATTCTCTTTATTATGATATTCAATTTATTGCCCTGGTCTGGAACCCAAGCTGGACTATCTCTGAGGTTTTGCTGTATCTACATGGCTTTTGGTCCACATTTTCCATTTGGAACTAACACTGGGTTGACTGTGTAGTAGGATGAGTGAATGATCTACCGTTGAGATACAGTGAAATAGACATCTCAGGACATTATTCAATTTTACTCCTCCAAACGATGTGAGAAAATTCCTGTTATTGCATTTCTGGTACCCCTTGATCCTGATTTATTAAAAAGGCTGTCATTTATATCAATATGTGAGGATATCCCAGCAGCTTTTTTGTCAGGTTGACTATTCAGGATATGTTCAAACCTTTCACAGGTTTACACTTCTGTGAAGACCTACATGACCTTCTAGAACTAACACCAAAAAAGATGTCCTTTTGATCATAGGGGACTGGAATGAAAAAGTAGGAAGTCAAGAGATTCCTGGAGGAACAGGCAAGTTTGGCTTAGGTGTATAAAATGAAGGAAGGAAAAGGTTATTTGAGTTTGCCAAGAGAACACGCTAGTCCTAGGAAAAACACCCTTCCAATAAAACGAGAGATGACTCTACACATGGACATCAGCAGGTGGTCAATACTGAAGTCAGACAGGTAATATTCCTTGTAGCCAAAGGTGGAGAACCTCTATACAGTTAGCAAAAGCAAGACCGGGAGCTGACTGTGGCTCAGATCATGAGTTCATTATGGTAAAATTCAGACTTAAATTGAAGAAAGTAGGAAGAAAGTAGGAAAAACCACTAGGCCATTCAGCTATGACCTGAATCAAATCTCTTCTATTATACAGTGGAAGTGACAAATAGCTTCAAGGGATTATATCTGGTACACAGAGTGCCTGAAGAACTATGGATGCAGGTTCATGACGTCATACAGAAAGTGCTGACCAAAACCATCCCCAGGAAAAAGAAATGCAAGAAGGCAAAATGGTTGTCTGAGGAGGCCTTACAGATAGCTGAGAAAAGAAGAGATGCGAAAGGAAAAGGAGAAAAGGAAAGATCTATCTATCTGAATGCAGAATGCCCAAGAATAGCAAGGAGAGATAAGAAAGGCTTCCTAGATGATCAATGCAAATAGAGGAAAACAATAGAAAGGGAAAGACTAGAGATCTCTTCAAGAAAATTGGAGATACCATGGGAATATTTCATGTAAAGATGGACACAATAAAGGACAGAAACAGCAAGAACTTAACAGAAGCAGAAGAGATGAAAAAGGGGTGGCAAAAATAGACAGAAGAAGTGTACAAAAAAGATTTTAATGACCCCAATAACCATGGTGGTGTGGTCACTCATTTAGAGCTAGATATTTTGGAGTGTGAAGTCAAGTGGGCTTTAGGGAGAATTACTAAGAACAAAGCTAGTGGAGGTGATGGAATTCCAGGTGAATGATTTAAAATCCTAAAAGATGATGCTCTTAAAATGCTGCACTGAATAGGCACTCAATATTTGGAAAACTCCACAATGGTCACAGGACTGGAAATGGTCAGTTTTCATGTTCAAGCTACCATAGCAGTATACACATCTCACAGCTAGGTCATGCCCAAAATCCTTCAAGCTAGGCTTCAGCAGTATGCGAAGCAAGAATTCCCAGATGTATAAGCTGGATTTAAAAATGCAGAGGAAGCAGAGATCAAATTGGCAACACCCGCTGGATCACAGAAAAGGTAAGGCAATTCCAGAAAACATCTACTTCTGCTTCATTGACTATGCAAGAGCCTTTGACTGTGTGGATCACAACAAGCTGTGGAAAATTCTTAAAGAGATGGGAATACGGGACCAGCTTACCTGTCTCCTGAGAAGCCTATATGCAGGACATGAAGCAATAGTCAGAACAAGACATGGAACAATGGACTGGCTCAAAAATGGAGCAAGTTAAGGCTGTATGTTGTCATTCTGATTATTCAGATTCTATGCAGAGTACATTGTGTGAAATGCTGGGCTGGATGAATCCCAAGCTGGAATCAAGATTGCCTGGAGAAATAACAACAACCTCAGATGTGCAGATGATAGCACCCGAATGGCAGAAAGTGAAGAGGATCTAAAAAGCCTCTCACGGAAGGTGAAGGAACGGAGTGAAAATGCTGACTTAAAACTCAATTTTGAAAAACTAGGATTTTGGCATCTGGGGCCATCACTTCATGGCAATAATATGGGAAATAGTGGAAACAGAGGCAGATTTTATTTTCTTGGCCTCCCAAATCACTGTGAAAGGTGACTGCAGCCATTCAATGAAAATTAATTTTAATTAAGAAATGAAAAGGTGCTTGCTCCTTGGATGAAAAGCTAAAGAAAAGAAAAAAATAATTTTACAGTGGCCTCTACATGTCTGAGTGAGGGGAAGAATCACACACCTTTCACTTTAAATCCAAGAGTAGAACTAATGAAGCTTTGGAAAAAGACATGTCAAAAGCCAAGACAGGCCAGAAGCCAGGCCTTTTACATCAAACAGTTGGTCAAGTTGTGAAAGCAAAGGAAAAGTACTTAAAGGAAACCAAAATGGTCCTCTAGTGAACACATGCATGATAAGAAACCAAAACTGACCATCAAAGTCAAGTGATAAAATTGGTTTGAGAAGAAAAAAGAAAGATGCTGAGTAGGATGTGCAATGCAAAGACATCACTTTGCCAGTAAAGGTTTGTCCAGTCAAAGCTATGGATTTTCCAGTAGTGATGCACGTATGTGAGAGTTGGACCGTAAAGAAGGCTGAGTGCTAAAGAACTGATGCTTTTGAATTGTAGTGCTAGATAGGACTCTTGAGATTCCCTTGGACTGCAAGGAGATGAAACATGTCCATCCTAAAGGAAATCAACCCTGAATATTCATTAGTAGGACTGAAGCTGAAGATGAAACGCCAATACTTTGATTCCTGATGTGAAGGGCCAAGTCATTGGAAAAGACCCTGATGCTGGGAAAAATTGAGGGCAGGACGAGAAGGGGACAACAGAGGATGAGATGGTTGGATGGCATCACTGACTCAATGGAGATGAGTCTGACAGTACTCTTCGAGATACTGAGAGACAGGGAAGCCTCATCTGCTGCAGCCATGTGGCCGCAAAGAGTTGGACACGACTTAACGACTGAACAACAATTCACCATATGTGAACCGCTCAATCAGTGGCCAAAAAGTTACAATTTATCTTCTTTATTTGTAGTAATTCCTGATCTATTCTGAATATGATCCTCTGACAATGGGGAAATAAACCTACTTTTCAAAACAGACATAGTTTGTGTGGTGAAGTCTGGCTCCTCCTTGCAGAGGAGGAGGCATAGAGGAACAGAGCAGAGTCACCACTGAGGGTGCAGATCTCGATGAAATAAACAACGATTTTATTGCTCAAGTTCCAGAATAGATCTTTGGATCCAGGTTATCAGGATACTGTTGGGATCGAGAGCTAGACTGCATGTTACTTTAAGAGCTTTCTTTTTATTCTCCGCTTCCACAATAAATGTAGCTCAATCATCAGTTCTGTTTAATCCCAGAAGGTGGAAAAAAGGTGAAATGTCCTGAGTTGCCTCCTTGATTAGAAAAAGAAGCTTGAAGTATTTATATGTTTTGTAATAGCGAAATACTGACTTGAATATTACTATATGAAATAAAATGACTAAAAGAGACATTCAGACATAATATTTTATTCTGTTGAAAATACTCTGAAGTTGTTTCTCTGCCCGTAGAAAGAACCCTTGAGTCCTGTAATAGCAGATGGCATTTTTCTTCCATTATCATCATTTCCAACAAAGAGATTGCCATACAGAGAAGAATCTGATTTCTCACAAACTAGGAGAAGACAGAAAGTGTCCTGTTTGAGGAGATTTCTTATTCAGGAAGGTGAATATTTCAGTGCAGGGATTCCATCACTTAGCACCAAGAGAAAGAGGCAAAAGAGAATGGGAAGAAAAAAAGAGACTGGGAAGGCTGTTCACCGTATGGCCGGTCAGAAGACAATGAGCATCTGGGTCAGCACAACTGGAAGGCAGACTCTGCATACTGGTCTGATCTCCTGGCTCTAAAGTGTACAGAAAGAGAACAAAGGTGGCCAAGCAAAGACTGAATCCTGAGGCTGACAGAGCACCTGTCAGGGGCTTGATGGGAGCAGCATCCCCTGCAGAGGAGAAAGAGGTATTGGTCCAGAAGGCTGAGGAATCCCATCACTTTCCTGGGGCTGCCACTCCCCAGCCTCCAAGCCCCACCCTCACTAGGGGCTCCTATGTCCTTCACTCCCACCCCTACCCCAGGCCCTGACACCCCCTGCTCAGGCTCAGGACTGGAGCCAGTGAGGAATCAATCTGCTCCCTTCACTCAGGTCCGGATCCTCCCCGAGGGGGGCCTAAAGGACCAGGGAGCAGGTCCCCGGAGGAGGGGCCTTGCTTCCTGACAGCCTTGGGGGGCTGTAGGCAAACCTCCTTCCTTCGCTCCCCTCCAGCCTCTGAGCAGCACACACAGCTCTCAGGACCAGGGTCCCTGCCCGCCATCATTTCCTGGGCCCGCCCAGCTGGGCGCCTCCACCCCAGCTCAGGCCCACCATCCCCAGGCACCTCTGCTCAAGGCAGGGCCACTCAGTGATGGAGGCTCTGGGTCCCAGGAGGCTGGTGACGAGCAGGCCACAGGCTGAGTCAGAACTGCTGCTGCCCCAGGAGCACAGGCCTGGCCTCGCCCCTTCCCATAGTCTCTGTTGTGGGGCTCCTGCCTTGCGTGCTTGGCCCAAGCCACTTCCTGTGAGAACAGGCCTTTGGAGTTGGGTCTGCAAAGGCCTTCCCAGCCCTTCCTCCTGGGCTGAGAGCCCGGCCCCTCTCATCTCAGCCCCTGGGTGGGTCCCCTCCCCGCTGACACGTCATGTGGAGCCCCCATGCTGCTCTCAGCCCCGGGAGTCCTGCCCTCGCCCTGAGCGTCTGCTGTTCTCACACCACCCACCCTGGGCCCTGCCAGCCAGCGGTCTGTGCTCAGTCAGGGGACGTGGCTAAACCCTTTTAACTTCAACAGACCCCCAGGGACCCCCCACTTCCCACTGTCATCTGACACTGAGGTGCTATCAGAACTGAGGCCTGAGCTTGTCTGAGTTCTTGCTCTCAGGTTATATGAGTCTTATTCACCGGCTCATTTCCAGGATGAGGAGGTTCAGTGAGGGTCAGGGGTTGGCTGGGATTTAACTTCCCTGTCCTCACACCAGGCCCTGTGCCCCTGCCTTCCCTCTGACTTCTGCCCTCAGTACCCCTTCTTGTAAAGGATAGAGACTATTATGATGCCCATTATGCAGAAACTGGCTGGAACCCCGACGGCGATCCCTGTGGTGAGATCGATGGCTGTGGCCGTGGGCTGCACTGTAGGGGGGCCCGAGGTCGGTGATGCTGCAAGGAGAGTAAGAGTGATGCCCTTGTCCAGACCCCGAACTCGGCAGATGCCTCCTCACCCCCACCCCGACTCAGGTACCCCTACTGTGCAGACAGTTTACACCCATCACATGGAGGCCCCAGTGACAGGTCCGCAGGTGAGATGGGGGGAAGGGAGGAGCCCAGTCCTCAGGGGCTCTGACAGCTAATGGGGGAGCAAGGTTTCCAACACAGCCACTCAGTCCTGCTGTGACGTCAGAGACGGTAACGTGAGGATGGAGTCCTCAGGAGCTGACAGCAGAGGTGGTGTTGACAGATTTCCAGAAGGAGGATTGGTAACATTTAAAAGAAGACTCTGGAAAGAGGGTACAGTGAGAAATAAATCCCAGAAATCAAAAAGATGTCTACAGGTTTGGGATCAGCAAAAATCCATGTTCAGTCCCAGAAAGGCCTGTGCTGTGAGGAGAGACGTCAGGAGGTGGAAGAGGAAGGAGGATGACAGAGCATCCCCGGGTCATTGGTCTCCCAGGACAACTCACCTCTGATGGATCAGTTTTGCAAACACACACACACAGACACACACACACACAGAGGGGTGGGTCCATGTCACCGTGAGGGGACTGTCACTTTACCTCCCTTCTCACTTACCCGAGGTCTTCAACATTTTCTCCCAGCACACCATGAAATCCTGAAGCCAGGCCGGACAGTCTCCCATGGAGACCTTCTTCAGGAACTCGGTCACAGCTCTGTCATTCTCCCACTTCTCTTTCATCCATCTGCCTCCAGGGTGATCCACTCTCCAGTGTCCATTCTCCGAATCAAAGTGGAGGCTCATTAGTCCATTCAAGCCAAACTGCCAGGATCCACTGATGTGTCTGTCATCCTCACAGCGACATGTCATCCTGGCCTGCAGGGTGAGAGGGTCTGCTCCCACCGTGGGAAAGAAAGAGCTCAGCCTCTGGGCTTGACAGATTCTTTGCCCCGCCTGAGTCCACCTCCCCTGGGTCCACGTCCCCTGGCCTCAGCTAATCTGGCCCTGGCCTCTCATGCAACACTTGCTCTTTCCAATAGACGATTAGGGAAAGACCAACATCCAACAGCATTTTTAAGCCCTGATCTGCTCCTCCTGTACTTGGACTTTCTAACTTACCTGTGACCGTGGGTTTCTCCAGTGTAAAGTCACGCAGATGGTCCCTGATGTCTCTGAGTGTTTCGATCTGTGTACCCCAGGCCGTTATGGTTTTAACTTCTTCTCCCAACAGACTTGTGAATATGATCTTAGCATGACCACAATCATAGGAGAGGAAAACCTCTCCGTCCACCTGGCCTTGAACCTCACACCACGGCTGTCCAGGTCTGGGCTGAGGATCGATGGTGAAGTTACAGGACAGAGAGTGAGCGTCTGTGAAGGCAAACCGCAGAGAGGGTGAGGGTGGGAGAAGAAGACCCGTAGGCCTCCTCCCCCAGGTCTGTGACAGCAGAGGAAGGCTGCGGGCTGGGCTGACAGAGCAGGACCCCCGCCTGCCCCCCACCCCTCACCAGGCACGACTGAGGAAGGCGACGAAGCCTCAGGCAGACAAGAAACCCCACAGCCCTGGATACGCCCCGTTTCCACTCTGCTCACGAGCTCCACCCGGGCATTAACCGACACATACGTTTCCAGGGATGGGCCAGGCTGGTTCAGAAGGAAAGGCCCAAACCCAGAGGATGTCAGGTTCTCTCTGAGTGTCCTGTGGGAGATGCAGAGGGTAAGGGGGCTGTTCCTGAGGAAGTGGGTCACAGCCAGTGGGGGTGTGGGTGGGGAGGATGAGCACAGAACCCAAAGCTGGAGAAGGGAGAGTTTATACTTATGGGTCACTGGGCTTAGCAAGGCCGGGGAGATGCTGCTGATCTCCCACTAGGATGGGACTTGGAAGCCTGGAGAAAGGCCTGGCCCACATGGCACGAAAGAGAAAGTCCAGAACTTCCGAGGCAGGTGGTAGAGGAGGGGATCCAAGGCTCAGAGAAGTGACTCTGCAGGGCGGACACGGTGTGAAAGGGCAGGAGTGTGTGCAGTCCACCAGCTCCATGGGAAAGCCTGATGGACTCTATGGTGTCTGAGAGGAAAACATGGATGAGAAGCATCTGCAATAGCTCAAGGATGACTTTTGCAGAAGATCAGGGATAGTGGTAGGACATGGTGTTCCTGTGGGCTTCCATCAGGAACAGGAATGGAAGTTGCGGAAAAATCAGATTCCAGGTGGGGGTGCTCTAGGTCAGCAGAAAAGAGGTGAAGGGGTCAAAGTGATTAGAGAGTCTCAGCGCCAGCCAGGGCCTGACTGCAGAGAATATGATGCTGGCTCATAGCACAGGGCGATCCTAAAGGCAAACAGATGGGCAGGAACCTAGATACAAACTGTACCATTGAAAGAATTAAAGAGAGACAGAACACAAGGCTGGATGATCAGGAAGCCAAAAGCAGCCATCCCTACCAAACATCTGATCCAGGCCCATTTTCCGGATCTGAGCCAGTTCTTAGATCTAAGCCACCAAAGAGAGAAGCCAAGTTCTAAAGAGGCGGGCCCCTTTATCACCACATCTAGTGTGAAAGTCCTTCCATTCTTTCCCAAAGAGCCACATGGTTATTTGCTGGGGTAAGTGAACCTGCAGAAGCAGAAACTACTCTCACATTCACACTGCACCTAGTGTTTCTAGTATCATGCACAGGAACCGTAGCCTCATCATGGTCCCCCAATTGTTGAAGCAAAGCTTGGAGTACCAGGCCATCAGTGGACAGCACTCCAGGTTCTGCTTACAGTGGTTACCACTGAGTCCACAGACCACACAGCAGTCATTTCACATGCCCTGGACTTGTGACATTCATGGAGACCTGAGTAGCTAGTAAATTAACGTGGGGTGAAGGCTACCGTATTAGTGAATTCCAGATTCAAACTTCAGACCCTACCTTCCCATCCGCCAATAGTCCGTGTACACAATATCCTGGAAAAACACAGAGACAAGTACCAGTCTACAATAGCCCGAGGGCTGCAGGGGTGTGGTCCCTCTCGTATCTCCATTTAACTACCACTGTGGCCTTAGGTTTCCTGGAATGGTACATAAGAAATATTTTGGGCTTCGCAGACCCTACGTCTCTGCTGCAATCTGCTGTCTCAGCACAAAAGCAGTCACAATTGGTGAACAATGAGCATGGCTGGAGCTGCTTCCTGGGCAGATGACCCAGCAGAAACCGTGACATCACAGGTGTCTGTGGTCAGAAAGGTGCTACGTGCCATTTTCTACTTGAAGGCTCATAACACAGACCCCGAGTGTCCTGAAGCTAGGCCATGCCACTTGCAGTGGGGAAAGTCACAGCATTTAAACGTGGCTCCTGGTGTGGTCCTGGGGCCTGGTAGAGATGGGGCCTCTGGTCATGGACTGGGGTTGCCCACCGTGATGTGTGCTCATCAACCCCTAATCATTAGTTCAGGTAGGCCAGCCGTCATAGGATAGAAGTGGCTGTGTGTTTTGGTATAAGCAGGGCCACAGGGAACAAACAAGACCCAACAGCAGCTGGCCTAGATGTGACACTAGAGTTGTTATGTGGCCACTATCCTCTGCTCACATCTGTGGCTTCCCCTATGGCACTTTGGACCAAGGTAGCTACTCTGTAATAAAGGAGAGGGGGGCATTAGCCCATAACTGCTGGACGGTTTTTATTTTCCTAAGAAAAAGGACTGCATGTTGAAGATAAATCATTCCCAAAACTAGTCCAAAAAAGCAAAACTTTAAAGGTGAATCAACTGCATTACCTTGTAGAAGTTAAGAAAATAAAAAGCAGTTGGTAGTAACATTGTTAGTTCAAATATGTGTGTTTAAACAATTTTAAAACTCTTGTAAGAATATACCTATACCTCAAAGGCAACTATGTGTAAAAAATTTACACAAACATTTTCCGTTAAACATAATAAAAGTGATACTGAGAAAGTATTCCACATCATTAAGTCTGTCTTAGAAAGTTGAGATGCTACTCCATTCCTAAGGCATGGTGTTTTGGAAGACAAACGTCCTTCTGCAGTGCTGGGTGATGCATGTGACTGGCTGACTCCAAGTGGGCCTCGACAGGCACCTTCCTCCTGACGCTGGGGGACTGTTAGAGGAGGATCAGACACAGGCCCCCAGGGCTGCATGGACCTCTGTGAGACACTGGGCCCTTTGCTGGAACTGCACCTCTCCTCTGGATCGAAGGCCCAGCACAAGCCATCACATAAATGGTTCATCAGGACAGTTGATAGGCTGGGCTATTTGGTAACCCTCTATCAGGTACTCGGCCACATCAAACGGGTAGATGTCCACTTAGGGCAATGGTCAGAGTCATAAACACCTGGGCTCTTTAGTAGCAGCATGCTGACTTCTTAGTTGTGGCATGCAGGATCCAGTTCCCCCACCAGGGATGGAACCCAGGCCCCTGCATTGGGAGTGTGGAGTCTTAGCCACTGGATCACCAGGCAAGGCTGGAGAACTCATTATTAACCAGACTTTCAAAAGCCATCCATCGATCTCATGTTTTTGTTGTTCCCCAGACAGTGAGAGTCCATGGGGAACAAGACTCTGGAGAGGGACTGGCTTTGCTCTTAACTTGAAGTTATTCAATGACAGAGCTCCTAGGAGCCAGGTCTTTGTGGATGACTTCTTTCTGACCAGGTAGCTCATTCCACAGGCAATCTGAGCAGCCATGTGAACTAGTTTTTATGAGAAGTTGCCTGCAGACTATTGCCCTCTACATATTTGCACTGTCATAAAAACAACTTAATGTACCCCCAGTTCATGTAAGGCAATCCACCATGGACTTTTCCCCTTCTTCTGTTCACATGTAGGTAATAGGAAGATTTCTGTGATGAAGATCTCCTAGCTTACAACTTTCAGGGAGCATCATTGTCACCTGAATTTCAGAAGCTTGATCTCTAACTCTTTTTGCAAATGCTTGTTGCTCTTTATCTGGATCTTTTTCATCTACATAAATCCGATGGAAAGTACACCAAAAGGTACCTTCTTAGAGTACGTCTTTTGAGTTCCTCTCCCTGGATAGATATTTTGATATCATTCACCTTAGCTTTGGCCTCGAAAAGAGTGACACTTCTCAAGTCCTACTCCTCTACTCATAAGGGAGGATAACTGGAGATGGGGGCTGTATTGTTGGGTGTGTTGCCTCTCACATACTGAGACATCTGGGAACGACTGGGACTGAGACAGCCCTTGGGAACTACTGCTGGCGCTGATGGTGTGTTCCAGTTCAATCCTTTTCACACTATGAAGATGCAAATCAGCTAATACTAGTACTACAAGAAATATACCTGGATAGCAAATCCCTAGGCTGATACAAAACACACGTGTAGACACGGCTGGAGCTGCATGTACAGGATCATAAATGGGTTCCTCTGGTGGTCTTTTGTCCAAGACTGAAGTTTTACTTCCTCAATTTCTGGATGGCAACTTTTCCTTCCTTTCAACTCTAATACTGTGAAGCTTTTTAAAGTTACTGTCAAGTTGAACTACATTTACTATCATAACCTCAGAATCTACTTTGCCAGAACAGGACAGCTCGAGCCCAACACTGATAACAGTGAGTGGGAGTCCAGGGATAGGGGGCGCCGGGCGGCAGGCAGCCTAGCGGACCCGAGCGGTACCAGCGGCGGCCTTTGGGATGCGCGTCCCCGGGAGACGGGCCAGCACATCCGTCCAGCTCGGAGCTCCCGTCTCCACCGCCCAGGAGAAGCTCGGCCACCCGCCGCCCCCCACCCCCGCCTGAGCCCGGGATGGCCGCGGAGCTCTCCTCGACCCGGCCGCCCTGCAGGTGTTAACTGATTGGTGATAAAGAGCGCTGGTCCTTCAAGGGCCGACAGCAGTAGGGACCAGAAGGGGCTCTGTGCGCAGATCGCGGGCTTGTGCTTTTCGGGGCGGCTCTGGGTCCCTTCCCCGCGGGGAGGCCGACGGGTCCCAAAGCGCCGGGCTCCAGGACTCCCACTTCCCAAGGGGCGGGCTGGGCCCGGTGGGGCCTCAACAGCTTTCCCTGGAGCGTCCCGGCCCCCTCTTCTCCTAGGGTCACCTCCCAAACTCCCCGCATTACTGCTTCACCCAAGGCACCCCCGTTCTGCCCGGGAGAGCCGGCAAGTAGCCCGTGGGAGCCACCGAGGAGCAAAGTGGCCAGGGGAAGGGAAAGAGGAGGGGCCGGCGGCGCCACCCCGCAAGAAGTTTCGCGAACCCCCGCGCACACCACCACCCTGTTGAGGTCGTAACACACCCATCTTCCCTGTGCCCTCCCGCAGGTTCATCCCCGAACTCACCTCCGGGCGTCCCGCTGAACCAGACAATGAAAAGCAGGACCAGGAAGCCAAGACGGGTCTCGGGGCCACCCATCTCTCTCTTTGCCACTTGGATCTCAATTTTGCAGGAGAGGAGGATGCCAGGTCAGCAGAGCGGATGCTTTAAGGGGAGGTTGCTCTGCACTTCTTGTGGCTGCCTGCGGTCCTCTGACCAGAGGCCTGCGCTGGCGTCGCTGCCTGGTCGGGACTTCCCTGCTTGCTTGCCGCCTGGCTGTTGCCACTGCCTCCTCTTCCCACCCTTGGAGCTGTACTTCAGCTGTGCTTGGGCTGATAGCCAGAATCTTCCTAGTTAGATCATTGTGTCATTTTGCTCTCCCTAATTAATAGAAATTGATCAGAGGTCAGGAAAGAATTTCTGGCAAGAAGCTCATGGAGGGGAGAGCTCAGGGCCTCCTCCTTCCCCATCCTGAGCTTGCCTTGGATGATCACTGACCTTGTCACTGTACTGAGTTTCCTCAGGGTTCTCCACACCATCTTATGGAAACCTGAAGGAACTTTTCAGCCAGCCCAGTTACTGTTTCCGGTGCCAGTTCAGGTGGCAAACTTACTTGATAAATGTCCTCTGTGTCCTGACCATTCCACTGACCTGCTCTTCCCTCATCTCTCTCCCTCTCCTTGGGCTTCCTGAGTCCCAGAGACACAACAATATTGAAATTAAGCCAGTTCATCACTCTGCAAATTTGATTCGGTCCCATTTGTTTATTTTTCCTTCAAAATTTCCATGCCAGTGCATTTTGAAGAAGGATTCTGTTTAATTCCACATGCTGTTTGCCCCTCCCTTTTTTTTGTATAATTGTACAACCTTTGAAAATTACATAGGTTATAATGATCCAGTATTATTTGTCATTCAAAAAACAAAAAACAAAAAAAAAACAACTTTCTCTTCCTCCCAGCAACCATCCAGGAGGAATTAAATTTCCTGAAAGAAGGCCAATTCAAGATGGCTTCTACTCTGGTAGAAACAGAAAACAAAAAGATGAGAAAAAGCAATAAAGAAATGGGTCCTCATCTAACTTATATACCTTTGCACAGCAAAGGAAACCATAGACAAAACAAAAAAGGCAAACTACAGACTGGGAGAAAAGATTTGCAAATGATGCAGCTGACAAGGGCTTAATTTCCAAAATATATGAAAAGCTCTTACAACCCAATAATAAAAACAGGGAACCCAATCAAAGAATAGGCAGAAGATCTAAATAGACATTTCTCCAAAGAAGGCATACACACGGCCAGTAGGCACGTGAAAAGATGCTCAATATCAATATTTATTATTTTTAATTAATTAAAATTTTTATTATATATTGGAGTATATAGTTGATAAAAAATGTGTGTTAGTTTTAGGTGTACAGCAAAGTGATTCAATTATACATATACATGTGACTATTTTCTTTACAAATTCTTTTCCCATTTATGCTATTACAGAATATTGAGCAGAGTTCCCTATGTCACAGAATAAGTCCTTGTTGGTTATCTATTTTAAGTATAGTAGTGAGTATGTGTCAACCCTAACCTCCCAGTTTATCTCTCTCCATCACCTATCACCTCTGGATATATGCCCAGGAGTGGGACTGCTGTATCCTATGGTAGCTCTGAACCTGCCTGCAATGCAGGAGACCTGGGTTTAATCCCTGGGTCAGGAAGATCCCCTGGAGAAGGAAATGGCAACCCACTTCAGTATTCTTGCCTGGAGAATTCCATGGACGGAGAAGCCTGGTGGGCAACAGTCCCTCGGGTGGCAAAAAGTCGGACAGGACTTAGCAACTAAATCACCACCACATGGTAGCCTTGTTTTTAGTTTCGAAAGGAATGTGCATACCATTCTCCAAAGTGTGTGCATCAATTTACATTCCCACCAACAGTGTGGGAGGGTTCCCTTTTCTCCACAGTCTCTCCAGCATTTATTGTTTGTTCAGTTCAGTTCAGTTGCTCAGTCATGTCCGAATATTGTGACCCCACGGACTGCAGCATGCCAGGCTTCCCTGTCCATCACTAAGTCCCGGAGCATCCTCAAAGTCTTAGACTTTTCAGCATGGCCATTCTGACCAGTGTGAGGTTCCCTGAAGGGGGAAGGAGAACAAATGTCAGAGAATGAGGAGTAAAGATAACCTGTCTCAGCCCCAGGGTCCAGGGAACCTAGTGGGCAACAAGGACAGACTTTGGGGACAGAGCAGGGTTGGTGCGCACAGGCCTCGCTGCAGAGGCTTCTCCTGTCGCAAAGCCCCGGCTCTGGTTCGCCTGGGCTCCCACAGCTCAGGGTCCAGTCGTCCAGGGGCAAGTGGGACCTTCCCTGACCAGGGTCAAACCTGTGTCCCCTGCACTGGCAGGCCAATTCCTATCACTGGCCCACCGGAAAGCCCCCGCCACATCTTCTTTATCCATTCATTTGTTGATTGTCATTTAAGCTGCTTTTATGGCGTCTCAATAGCTCAGACCTTAAAGAATCTGCCTGCTATGCGGGAGACCTGGGTTCAGTCCCTGTGTTGGGAAGATCCCCTGGAGGAGGGCATGGCAACCCACTCCAGTATTCCTGCCTGGAGAATCCCATGGACAGAGGAGCCTGGTGGGCCACAGTCCATGGGGTCGCAAAGAGTTGAACATTACTGAGCCCCTAAGCACACACACACATTCTCCTTCCCCTGAGAGTGTCCAGGCCCGGGTTCCCAC
The DNA here is from genome assembly GCF_910594005.1 of Cervus elaphus. Classification (NCBI taxonomy): domain Eukaryota; kingdom Metazoa; phylum Chordata; class Mammalia; order Artiodactyla; family Cervidae; genus Cervus; species Cervus elaphus. Next base: position 33,349,114 of record NC_057840.1, read on the forward strand.
CTCTGACCCTGGGCCCACAATTCTCCAGCTGAATGGCCTCAGGTTCTGAGTCCTTGCCCCATGTCTCCCCCAGGGTCTGGGTCTGTTCTGAGCAGGCCTTCAAGGCATTAATTCTCCTCCAAGAGAAGCAAGGGTTTGGGCCTGTTACTGTCACAATGAAGGAAAGTCTATTTCTCCAGTGCCCCCGTGGAGCCTCCATCTCACATCAGGGCTGGAGTGACAATGAAGTTGTAGCCAAGTTAAGTGTCTGTGAGAGAACTCAGGTGCTAGCTGGCATGGGGAGTGCTGACTCACTCTTCATGTGCCCTGTAAAATTCGTCTGTTGCAACCTTGGCCCTGAATGTGATGGTTTCGGAAGATGGGTATGTGGGAAGTGTGTGTTCCGTTCAGTTCAGTTCAGTCTCTCAGTCATGTCCGACTCTTTGTGACCTCGTGGACTGAAGCACACCAGGCTTCCCTATCCATCACCAACTCCTGGAGCTTGGTCAAGCTCATGTCCATTGAGTTGGTGATGCTTTTTAATGATCTCATCCTCTGTAGTCCCCTTCTCCTCCTGCCTTCAATCTTTCCCAGCATCAGAGTCTTTTCCAATGAGCCAGTTCTTCACATCAGGTGGCCAAAGTATTGAAACTTCAGCTTCAGCATCATTCCTTCCAAAGAATAATCAGGACTAATTTCTTTTAGGATTGACTGGTTTGACCTCCTTGCAGTCCAAGGGACTCTCAAGACTCTTTTCCAACACCACAGTTCAAAAGCATCTATTCTTTGGCACTCAGCTTCCCACCTGAGCTTCTGGACAGACCTGGGAACACCTGTGATGAGCGACAAGAGATGAGGGAAGGTGCGGAGAAGGGCGACGTGGGGAGGAAGGAGTTGGGGGACAGTGAGGGGTCTGGGCCTGGAGAGGTGGGAGGGGCGCATTGGAGAGTGTTGGGTCCCCTCCCCAACCGGTTGGGCCCCCCACAGGCATCCCTCCCCCTGAGTTGAGTAGGCAGGAGGGGATTGAAGGGAATCCTATTCCTCAGAGGCTCCAAAATGAAAGTCACTCAGTTGTGTCCAACTATACAGTCCATGGAATTCACCAGGCCAGAATACTGGAGTGGGTAGCCTTTCCCTTCTCCAGGGGATCATCCCAATCGAGGAATTGAATCCAAGTCTCCCACATTGCAGGTGGATTCTTTACCAGCTGAGCTATCAGGGGAGGCCCAGGCTGACTAGATGCTGAGGGAGGGAACGCAGTTCAGCCCCTGGGCCTGGGGGAGGCATCAGCTGGTGAAGGCTGGTGACCCCGGTTGACACCTGTCACAAGGCAGATATCTTTGTGTGGTGTTTCCAAGCTAGAAAAAGACAAAGTAAATGACAGGGGTAACAGCTTCTTCCCTGTCCCTGCCAATGTTTGGTTCCCTTGAGACTTCGGGGTGATGATATGCAGGCCAGAGAATCCAGGCCCAGAGAAGGGAGAAGCTGGGGAGCCAGTCACCACTGAGGCCTCTTCAGCACCAGTCCTAACACACTGTTCACCCCACACTCTCCATGCACACCTGTCTTCCCACACTTCAGCCCCAGTTACACACACAAGCCCCCTCAGCGTCCACAGCGCCCTCTGTCACCCACAGCCCCCCTGACTCTCCAGCCTCCCACACAGCCCCCCTCACACACACGTGCTCCCCACACAGGCTTCATGCTTCTCACTCATATCCTTCCACGCTTGCGCACGTCACCCTTCCTGAAACTGTCCATGCAGGTCTCCTCACACCCCCTTCCCTCTGTGCACACCCCACCCGCACCCCCACACACTTTCTTTCACACACAAGTGCCTGCTTGCCTGCCCCACTGGCTCTCCACTCTCTGCAAAGTCACACCGCGTTCCCCTCCCACAGGGACCCTGGCTTCCTCACACTGTCTGTACACACTGCTTCACACAAATTCCACACAGAAGGCTCCCATCTACTTCCGCTGCCATCCAGAAACTTCCCCCTCATGGCCATTTCCCTTCACTCTCCTCCTCCTCTCTGGGTCCCCCAGGGGATCCCCTCCCAGGCCCTCTGCATACGCATACTGTCCACTCCCCTTCTGTCCCAGGCTCACCTGTCCACAGTCACACACACACACACACACACACACACACACACACACACCAAGGGTCCCAACATTCTCACACACTAGTTGTGGTTGCTCCCTACACATCCAACACACTCTTCCCAGCATTCCCTCACTCTCTTCACATTCACCTTCTTATCACAAATTAGTGTCACTGCCCCACACACACCTAAGTGGGAAATGGCAGCCCACTCCAGTATTCCTTTGTGGAGAATCCCATGGACGGAGGAGCCGGGAGGGCCACAGTGCACAGGGTCGCAAAGAGTCAGACATGACTGAGCAGCTAACACAGTCACTCCTCTCTTCTGCCCTCCTCCTCTCACGCTTACCCACTCTCTCTGTCTCTCTCTCACACACACACACAGTCACACTGACCAGTTCTCCCCAAGATACTGGGCCTTCCAGCTGCCCCAAAGCCACACACAGCTCAGGGTGGTTCTGGGAAGGGGCTGGCTGCCAGGACTCTGCCCCAGGGCTGAGCCAGAAATTTTAGGTCTCTGTCTGGGTCCTACCTGGAAAGGTGCCTTCTCCTTTTTAATGCTCCAGCCCCATATCTAAAACTACTCACCAAACATGCCCCTACTGGCATACAGACCCGAGCCCCCACGAACAGTCACCTTCATGCATTAATCGACCTAAAATGAACATTTGTGTATTGTGCTAAATAGAAATCCTTTATAGTTACAGGATTAGCCACTTCTTCCATTGTCATATATTGCATCAGTGTCATGTATTGCATCGCTGGTATTTCCTACCTCGTCCACTAGGTGTCATGTTGTAGACGTCCCTGGGTCTGTTTCTTGGCTCTTTTCTAAAACTGCTCTCCTGCCTTCCTTCTTGCTCACCAGTTCCCTTTGCGCTGGGAATGCAGCCTAAGCCCCCGCAGGCTTGGCTGGGACAGTGAAGTCGTCATAAAGAATTACCACAAACGCTATGGCTTGAAACAACCAAAATTTATTCTTTCAAGGTTGTGAGGGTTAGAAGTCAGAAATCAAGGTGTCAGTAGGGCCCTCTCTGAAGGCTCTAAGGGAGGCTCCATCTTGTCTCTTCCTGACTACTGGTGGTTGCATGGAGAAGGAAATGGCAACCCACCCCAGTATTCTTGCCTGGAGAATCCCATGGACAGAGGAGCCTGGTGGGCTGCAGTCCATGGGGCTGCAAAGAGGCGGACACGACCGAGGGACCGTGCACAGCTCTGTGGTTCCCGGAAACCCTTGGCGTTGCGGAGCTCGTGTCTATTTCTGTCCTTCCATGACACTCTTCTCGTGGGTCTTGTCTCCCTGTATCCGTCTCTTCTTTGCATGTCCACATTTCTCTCTCCTGGTAAAGGCACCAGTCACTGGATTAGAGCCCACCCTAATCCACCCTGGCCTCACCTTGGTTGGATTACATCTGCACACACCCTATTTCCAGGTGAGGTCTCCTTCACCTAATGGTAAGGACTTCAACACATTTGAGCCCCTAAAATAAAGGACCTTCCATAAACATTCATGTGATTCTCATTTGGCAAAAAACGTACAATGTATAATTGAATTATCTGCATCACTGAATATATTCCTGACAGGAGAAAACTTCAAGTTTGTCCAGACATTAATGAAAACTGAAAGGTTAAAATTTTTTCCGATCTTTTCTTCTCATCCTGGTATGAATGTATGAGCTCAAACATCCCCTTGTTTTAAGCATTGTTTTAGGTGTTTCTGAGGTCAGGAGTCTTCTCTGTTAGCAAGTTCACTGTAGTTACTCTAAGTGGGAAATATTAATCCAAGAGTTAATTCTCTTCAGTTTTGCTGTGCATGAGCTAGTTTAGAGCACCTGATAAGGGTCCATCTAGGTGGTGGATAGTCCTTTAAATAATATCTTTTCCAGCATGCATAATTTCCTGGTTGTGAGTCATGGAACATCTAATCTTCATCCATAAATTACTGAGATTTAGAATCGAGCTCAGAATGTCTTTTTAATAACTCAGTAAGGGGCTTCCCTGGTGGCTCCTTGGTGATGAATCTGCCTGCCAATGCAGGAGACGTGAGTTCAATCCCTGTCCGGGAAGATCCCACATGCTGCAAATCAACTAAGCTCATGGGCCACGAGTCCTGAGGCTGTGCTCTGGAGCCTGGGGAAGCATCTACTGAGCCTGTGTGCCCAACTCCTGAAGCCCGCAGCCTGGAGCCTGCGCTCTGCTACTAGAAAAGCCATCACAGGGAGCTGCTCTTGCACCGTAACTAGAGAGCAGCAACTAGAGAAAGCCAACACACAGCAATGAGGACCCAGCACAGCCAGAAATAAATACATCTTAAAAAAATAATTCAGTTAAACTTGACAATAATGGAACACAACAAAAAGGAGTATTCTTTTGTGTCCAGCACTTGCCTCTCAAATCTTTTTTATGAGGCTTCTATGGTTTTACTGTGGTAATTTATTCTTTGTTTATTGGGTTATAGTGTTCCATTTATGGCTATATCACAGTTTATCCTTTCTTTTGTCCTGGATACATTTTTACGCATTAACATGTCAGTATGTTAATACATATATTAATCTACATGATAATTTAACTGGTAGACTCATACTTTTGTATACATCTAAGCAGTTAGCACTTGACTATGGTTTCTGCGTATGTATTAGTCTGCTAGGTCTCTAAAGAAAAGCTATTGTTCTATACTCAGAACATGAAATATGACACCAAAATGTGGGTTTTAGAAAGTCTGCTCCAGGAACCAGGACTCCAACCAAACGTATACTTCCTACTGTATCACAATACAGACTGTCACCACACACCACCGATTGAGTGGTTTCAACAAGACTTCCTGGAAGTGAGGATTTTATCACATGAATTGAGAAGAACACAATCAGCCCATAAAACCATGTGGTAACTTAACTATACATGAAAGTGAGTGTGAACACATAAATTATGTCTCATTAAATCACATAAGTATATCCCTAATGCATTACCCTCTTAAGAGAATTTTTAAAATGCCAACCCCCGCCCCCCGCCCTGATTCCACCCCACATGAAGGGAAGTCTGATGGAAAGAATAGAACTAGAAGTCTTAACTGATTTTGAGCAAATATTTGACTTTTCGCAAATCCTCAAAATGACCAAGTCAATACATCTTAAAGGCCCATCAACAGTCGTGGAAAGTGAAGGAATTCTTAAGCATGAGCTTCTTTAGCTTCTTGTTAAACCCCACTCTGAGCAGAAGGTCATGTATTAGATCAACAGCCAGATTGTCATCAAGGGTCAGTTTTTGCCACCCAGAGTTGGTTTAATATTGTACCTTCTCATAGTCCAGGGAGAAACATCCAGATGATGGAATAGCTGTTAGAACATTGGGGGAAATGTTGAACTAGATAATGCTATCATCAGAGAACAAAAGGTTTTTTTCATCAAAGGGCTGGGAAAGCCTGAGTGAGATCTCAGGACAACACCCCACCTCACCATGTCTACATCTTGTACCCAGTGCCCCCACAGGAGAAGACACTTGTTTTCATCCCCACTCCCACTGCACTGTCCTGCTGCCCACACCAGCCTCTTCCACCCCAACAACAGAGTGCTCCCAACCCTACAGGGAAGTGTGGGGGCCCAAGACCAAGAGAGAACATCATCTAGGTAAAGATGGGTCCAGTGGACAGGGCCTTGGTGAGACCCGAGGCTCACCTCTCCCAAGTCCTGACCAGAACAAACCTGCCTAGGAGCCAGAGGCCAGCCAGTTTCTCACCTGCTGTGGTCCCTGATTTCTTCATAAGATTCATGACGATGAACCAACTAGAACTAACTGGGTGATGATCAATAGGATAATGCAAGTGACCAAACGGATGGATGCAGACTGGCTGATATCTGGGGCCATTATTAGTGGTTCTAAAATGACAAAGCAAAAGCCTTGTCAAATCTAAGAATACACCTTCCTCAGCACCTGCTGTCCTTAGACAGCACACGTTCCCCATATAGTTACTGACTCAGGTGAAGCCACTCTGCAGGTCCGGGTGTGGAAAGACAAATGGGCTTGTGCTCTGTCATCGTGGAGCTAATATTTCTCCTGAGTTGTGTTAGTTGCTCAGTCATGTCCGACCCTTTACGAGCTCATGGACTGGAGCCCACCAGGCTCCTCTGTCTATGGGATTCTCCAGGCAAGAATACTGGAGTGGGTTGCCATTTCCTACTCCAGGGGATCTTCCCAACCCAGGAATTGAACCCGGTTCTCCTGCCTTGCAGGCAGATTCTTTACTGTCTGAGTCACTGGGACAGCAAATGTCCATCTGATTACCTTTCAGGTGGACATGTTTATTGTGAGGAGTCCTTTTTGAGGAGGACACATTGGGGGTATTTAATTCTGTCTGGGAAGGGATAAGGGCTTCATTAAGTGACATTAGAGTTGGTTAAAGTATCAGTACAACCGAGGGGAGAGAAGGCCTGGAAACATAATGCATATATAGTTCGGGGACCATTGAGCAGTGCCGGGGGTCTGGGTCATTGGTTAATGAGGAAGGGGGCTCCTGTGCTGAGGGAGGTGGGCTGGGAAAGGAGGATGCTGGCAAGTTCTGTGCTATGCCCATCACTGACTCTCCAGACAGGAAGTCCACCAAGAGATCAGTCACTCTCTCCATCCATCATATTTTCAGTTGCACAAACATATGTGCTCATATCCACACATGAAGGCACTAGACCTTTGAAGAGAGCTACCACCTCCCCCACACCCAACTCAGTTACCTGTGGCTCTGGGAGCAGCATGTTCTCCCAGTGTTCCAGGAATTCCCTAAGCCAATAACTGCAGTCTCCCGTTGAGATCTTCCTGAAATACTCTGCCAGTTCCTGGTTGTTCTCCCACTCCTCCTTGAGGCCTGTGGCTCCAGGATCGATGACTGTCCAGGTTATGCTCATGGTGTCAAGGAGGAGGGCTGTCTGTCCATTGAGGCTGAAGAGCAAGGACCCACCAGAGCATTGCTCGGCTTCACGCTGACACCACAGCCTGACCTGCAGGGAGGGAGGACCTGCACCCCTCACACAGTGAATCCTTCTGAACTGTCCACAGTCCATCCTCCCCAGTCAGTAAAGTGTGTCTGCACATCTAGCGGCCTGTGGTCTTCTGACCATGACCTCCCCCTCTTACCCATCAGGTCCACCGGGTCTCTAAGGCTGGATCACATTCAGTCTTTTCACAGAAAGGACCTCCCTGCACGCACTCCGCCCCTACCCCTCTCTTGCTGTCTCCAGCTCCCCACCCCCTCCCATACTTACCCCTCATCTCCTTTTTGTCCAGTTTGATGACAGGCAGGACCATCCTGAGCTCTCTTCCTGTTTCTCCCAGCATTTGGCTCAGTTCAGTCCACGCTTTGGTGTCGTTTACCTCCTCCCCCAGGAAACCCAAAGGTCTGACCTTGTTCCTGTCACTGTCAAACTGGAGGAAAGGCTTTGTGTCCACGGAGCCCTGGACTTGACACCAGGGCTGGCCCGGTCTGGACTGTTTTTTGACAGTGAGGTCAAGGCACAGAGAGTGGGCATCTGTGAGAGAAAACCACAGGTGCGTCTGGGATATTCCCCTCCAGGGCCTGGTTGCAGAAGGAGGGGTCTCTATCCCAGACCCCCTCCTCTGCTGCATCCTCAGTCCTGTCTCACCTTTAACTGTCTGAGCTTTAGTTAAACACTTTGATGCCACCGTGGATCTTTTCTGTCCATGTACTAGTAGTAGAAAGATTTCTCTGATATATGGTGGCTCAGGCAGTAAAGAATCTGCCCGCAATGCAGGAGACCCAGGTTCAAACCCCTGGAGAAGGAAATGGCAATCCACTCCAGGATTCTTGCCTGGAGAATGGACAGAGGAGCCTGGCAGACTACAGTCCAGCGTAGGGTGTCAAAGAGTCAGACACACCTACGTGACTAAGCAGGCACACGCCAGCTTGTGAGGTAGCAAAATAGAAGACAGTGTCTGCTTTCTAGAGACTTAAAATCTATCTGAACAGACAAGACTTTCAACAGAATGGGAACAAACATGTCATAGGACACATTGCACATTATCGATGGGTCCCTAGGCATTGGGAAAGTTTTACTGGAGTAGGAGGTGGGACTTGCCAGGAGAGGGAAAGCTGCTACAGGAGAACAGGCCCAGGCACGCTGCCTTGGGCGGGGTCCCGGAAGGCAGGGTGTCACCTCCTGGGCAGCCAGTCCAGCCAAACCACACCCTCACCATCCTAAGAGCAGGTGGACAGGCGCCCACCAGGGTGGAGCCCCTTCCCTCCCCGTTTTCTCACATCCCCCACTCCCGCACCAGAGCCCCAGATCCAGGACACTCACTGCCCAGAGTCTTCCCAGCTTCAGTCAGCAGCAGTATCAGCAAAAGATGACCTGTGGTGTGAGACAGTGACTTTCCTCCCTGCAGTTTTAGGAGCATGACCAGAAAACATAGCCTGGGGTGTGTCTATACCTCTGCCTCCTGGCACCGCCCAAAGCCTTCAGTCCTAGACTGAGGAAGCCCTGCTGAAAAACAAGAAAAGTAACACTCAGGCCCAGGAAGTATTTCTCAAGTTTCAAATGTAATTACTCATTAAAAAAAAACATACTCATGACATTACAAAGCCAAATTCACTTTGAACAACTATCCTGCCTCCAAAAAAGCCCTTTTCTGGTGTGAGCAAGAAAAGCCCACGTTTTGTTGGCTCTCCTGCTCACTCCATGAGCCACTTCCTCCTCACATCTTTGAACTCACTTCCTCCTCACCCCCGCCCCACCGCCGCTGCCGTCTCCTGCTCAGTTGTCCCTTCTTTTCTCCTCCATCCACTTTCCATCCTAACCTTTCTCTGTGATGATTACGATTCACTCCATGTTAGTCACTCAGTCGTGTCCGACTCTGCGACCCCCTGGACTGTAGAGCCCGCCAGACTCCTCTGTCCATGGGATTCTCCAGGCAAGAATACTGGAGTGGCTTGTCATTCCCTTCTGTTAATCAAACCAGCAGCGGCCGATCCCCCCCAGGTCTGCCATATCGGAGGAGGGTGTGCAAGAGTCCAATCGTCCTGTTGGAGCCGAGCTCCAGAATAGTCGGTAATTTATTACCGTTTGCTCATCCGCAAGTTGCAAAGTCTTCCTAGGGCCCCGGAAGAGCAAGCTCACCGCCAAACATTGACGGATTTTCCCGAGTCAAGCAGCAGCGGCCCCTCCCGCCTTTCCCAGCCCCCTCCCCTGCGCTACGCGTCTCCCGCAGGATGTCAGCCGCGCAGGTGGCTCAACCTCGCGTTCTCCCGGGTGTTGGCTTCGGGGTGGCGGGAGAAGACAGAACATTTGGGGGAGCCGCCCTGGGTTCGTTCTCACCGCCCACTCCTCCTCCGCACCCGGCTCCTGCGATCGGCGGGACGCGGTTCTCGCTTGCCCGGTCCAGCCAAGGTCTCTCTAGCGCAGGTTGAAACTCTACAGTTCGCAACCACAAGAGACGTTCCGAAACTCTCCTCGGGGTTTTCTGTTTGAATCGCTCTTTGAATCTCGGCCAGACGCCCCGCGGCCCCGGCTCGAGGGAGCTCGGCCGGCGGCGTTCGGAGCAGCGTCGCTGGAGCGGGGATCCGCGGGCGGGCGCGGCGGAGGTGCCGCGCTAGCGGGACGGCGCCCCCGGGAGGCCCGCCCGGCCCGCGAGTGAGTCTCTGTAAGGAAGTGCCCGGGGTGCGGGGTGATGACGAGGCTCTTTCCGGTAAGCCGGAGTGACTTCGGACGCGGGACTTGGGACGGGGGTGCCGGCCGAGGAGCCACGGGCGACTTCTCGGTCCTGCGGGGGCCGAGGTTCCCGGCGCTCGGGCCCCGCCACTCTCTTCTCTCTACTATCCTCTCCTGCGGGTCCGAAAGCGATTCTTCCCTGGCCACCTGACCAGCTGCCACAAGTCAGTCCTTCTTGGATGGCATTCCTTATAAGGGCAGCTAAATAAAGAGATGAGGTAAATAAAATACATGGCACCAGGCCATTTATTCTTCCCACTGTTCCATTACTCCCACCGCCCTTCCAGGAGGTCTGTGATCAAGTCTGGGACATGTCCGAAGGCTAGGGCATCACCCCGCCTCTCTAGGGACAGCCCCTCTCTGCTCCTCCCCACGGTGGTTCCACGTTCACCTTGAACCTCCAGGGTCCCAGGCTGGGGGACCCTGCACCCCTAATTTCACACTGCCTCCCACAGGGAATGTCTGTTGTGTATTGGTTTGATCTGATTTCAATTCCGCTTGCTTTTGACTTAAATGAAGTCGATCTACTTCTTTATGACTTAAATGAAATGTTCTAGTCCACTTGTTTTTAACAAAAACAAAAAAGTTAGTTTTTCATGGTAAAGTTATTTTGAGACTAGAATGATGTAAGATGTGGCAGAGTGTCATTGAATCCGTTGTGGTTCATAAGCACTTTTTAGATCACCTGCCATGGGTCCTCGCTGGGAGCTAGTCCAGAGAACACACACATTATGGAGTGTGAGTTCTTTATCTATTCTAGATGTCAGTCACTTCCCAGATATCTGTGCGCTGGTTCTCGTGTTCAGTCGCTCCTTTGTCTTTGACTCTTTGCGACCCTATGGTTGTAGACCCTCAGACTCCCCTGTCCATGAGATTTGCCAGGCAAGAATACTGGAGTGAGTTGCTATGTCCTCCTCCAGGGAATCTTCCTGTTCTGGGATCGAACTTGTGTCTCCTGAATTGGCAGGCTGATTCTTACCAATGAGCCACCTGGGAAGCCCTACCAGACAAATGACTTGTAAATATCTTCTCTCATTGAAGATAGTCTTTTCACTTTCTTCATGGTATCCTTTAAAATGCAATTTTTAAAAAAAATTTTGAAAGTCTTTTTTTTCCTGTTGTCATTTGTGTCTATATTGTATTTTAGAAGATTTCTTCCAAATGCAAAGGCAAAGATTCACTCATCTTTTCTTCTAAGACTTTCATAGCTTTAGCTCTTCAGTGTATGTCTCTGATCCATTTTGAGTTAATTTTGTATATGGTGTAAGGAGGCGGGTCAACCTCATTCTTTTGCATGTGACTGTCCAGTTGCCCCAGCACCTTTGGCTGAAAACACTCTTCTTTGCCCAGGACTTGACTTGGTAGCCCCTTGAAAATCAATTGACCCTTGTCAACTTAAAAAATAGTCACAACCTAAAAGTTGAGAGCCGTGTTATATTTGGTGGAAATTTTTAAGACATAAGTCTGGGAAGTAGCATCTGAAGTAGCCTCAAGAGAACTCTTCGAGAAGGCGGCGGGGAGGAGTCAGGTTATGTAGCAGTTTGCAACAAAGGGCAGGTAGTCTGAACATCCAAAGTATTTTTGTAAATTAAAGAAAACCAGATATCTCAAGGAATTTAGTGTTTTCCTATACATGGGAAGATGCAAGAGTTTGGGCTCACTGAAATCATTCCTTTCATGTGCATCTCAGCTCTCAGAGGCCAATTGTCTGTGTTTTCACCTTCCCAGTTCCTCAGGGCTCCCAGTAGCAAGGGGCTGCAGCCTGATTCCTGCCATATCACAGGTGTTCTTTTCCCTCCTGAGTACTCTGGAGGGCTGGAATCGCTGATGACTGTGACATCCTTGTTTACTGACATAACAGGAAATGTTCCGTTTTTCAGTCCTTTCCCTTGGTCAGAAAGTTGACCAATATTTGGGAGACATTTCATGACCAATTTTGGTCCCACGGTGCTGAGAGGCTCATCCCAGGTCAGGTGAAAGTTTTCATTGATATATCACTCCAGGTATTAGTTTCTGGATTAGACCCATTGATAGACAATGAGAGATTTTCTGGATCCTCTGTCTTTTAACCTATTGTGTTCCAGGAGATAGTTCCCTTCTTTTCTTTTCCCATACCTAGAGTCACACTATTATAATTAGAGGTCACATACAGAACTAAATATTTGATTAATTGTTTTAAGTCACTGTTACATTTGTTGATTATACACTCTAAGAGACAACAATCTTATAAAATAGACAGAATATAAGTAATGTAGCTGTTAACAGCAAGATTGACAGAGTCATAGTGTAGTAGAGACACAGGCATAAACAATTTGGAAACGAAAAATAAAACAAAGATTAGTATCACTAGTTGTAATCAAGTTGCAATAAACCATCAAATTCATAGGAGAGCTAGCTGGAGAATCCAAATTTTGCCAGAATCAGGTAGAGAGAAAAAGTTAAATGTTTTATCTTTCTTTACAAAGGCTTAATATATCAACTTGTGACAGGATCAGAGAAAAAGGTTTACCGGAAAACAGAGTCAAGTTAGTATGTTTCCTAAAATCAAAGTTATACATTATATTTATCGATTTATTTAGTCTCATGTACTTAATTCCTATTGATCTGCAGGAATTAGTCAGATTTTCTATTATAGTGTGCCATTTGTTACCCAGTTTAGTGGCATTACCTAAAGGTTATCAGAAACTTACATTTGTTTAAACAGGTTCTTTTTATGAGTCTTTTTGAAAATCTCTATTTTGTACAAGCAATGTAAAATTATAATAGTCTATGAAGGACAAATTTAAAATAGTATAGTTAAAAAATTGAATACAATGTAATTAGCAGGAAACTTGGATATTTCTGTAACTTATAACCTTTTAGGATAATAACTAGAATTATGACTGATACCATTATATTAGGACATATCAGATGTTAGGGATAAGTTTTGGAATATCTATATTAATGACATTTATCTATACATTGCAACCTAAAGTTTACCTTCAATAACTTGACAATGTTTTGAATTAAAAATAAACTTAATTTAGTATTTCTCTCTGAGATGTCTCAGAGATGTTTTTTTGAAGCATCCCTGAGTCAACTGGAGGCTAAAGGAGCTTTAGTTAGATTTTGCTATTTGGGAAGTTTGTTAGAAATATTTTAAAAAAGTTTTAAAACAGAGCAGGATCATAGGTGACTGAAACAGCACTTACTCACTTCGCCAAAGTCACAAAGCAGTGAAAGCAAACATGGCTGACGTAAGGGCGCAGACCCCGCGCGGTCTGCCCTTGAGCAGGAGCGCTCTGAGCAGAGAGAAAGGACCCAGCCTCGTGTCAGCTTCCTCGACAGACCCATTTAGGTAGCTTCAATCTAAGTGTTGTTCATCCTAACTATGTATCAACTTTTTTCCTCCTCAGGGTTCCTTTGCATAATCTCTCATCACTGTCTGTATTCATCCTGTCTCTCATTTTTCCATCTAAATATGATCAACCAGCTAATTTTTTTCCTCCAGAAAGTTACTTCTTCCTATATACTGAAATGTTACTGTATTATTCCTTATAGCTTTACTGACATGTTTAAATTAGAATCCTCAACACTTAAAACCTTAGTTTTTAGTAAAAGCTAAGAATTAAGCAATGAATTGTCTTTCACACTGGCATTTTATAGACTGGTTATCATAAACACCAGGGATAAGTTTTTAAAACTTTTGTTCTCATAGACAACACCTCGATGTGATACCAACATTTTTATTGATATTTCTAAATACCTTTAGTTTTTTTTAATCTAGTAATTGATGTCTCAGTATCTTTTATTCAATAAACTTTTGTCACTTAAATTAACACAGTTCTAGGACTTTCAGTCAGTCAGTCATTTCAGTTGCTCAGTCGTGTCCAACTCTTTGTGACCCCATGGACTGCAGCATGCCAGGCTTCCCTGTCCATCACCAACTCCTGGAGCTTGACAAACTCAGTTATCAAATATCTAGGAAGATTATTTTAAGCAGACATTTCTAAAATATAATTATTTTTAAGAGTTTATCCCAATGATTTTTTTTTCTTTTTTGTATCCCAATGATTTTATCTCATTTACATTTACTTTCAGATTTCATCATATCAAGTCATTTTTCTTATAACAGATCTAGTAAGGTCTTATGTATTAAATCTAGGTACAATAAGGAGTTACATAATTTTGATGACTCTTGACATATCTAAATCAATTAGATAAACAAACAAACATTAATACCAGATAGCAACTTAATATTGAATATTTCCCAGTTCACATGAACCTGAAAGTTACTTTAGCCACTGTCTTTAAATGTAACTGCTCTTTATTAAAATTAAATAGAGTTATTTATAAATCTAATTTTGATAAAACTTTTTAGAAGTAGAGATATCTCATATGTATAATGTGTACACAGAAATATACAGGTGAAACCACAGATCTCATAGCTTCACTTAAAAGCTTAACCATTGGATTGGGAATACATGTAAATCCATGGCTGATTCATATCAATGTATGACAAAACCCACTGGAAAAAAATAATAATAATAATATGATGGATTAAAAAAAAAAAAAAAGCTTAACCATTAATCGGGTATTACGATATAACCTTATTAGTTTACAAAGAACAGCTGAAGTACATTTACGTTGTTTGCTCAGATGACCAAAGCTTTGCTATCTGTAAGGTTTGGTTACGAGAACATTCCCAGCACTTTTAACTTTAAAGCCGCCACTTTCCCCCCTTGGTTTCAGGTCATGTCTGATGGAGCTAATCTGGCTCAGTCTCAGTCCTTGCAGCTTGTATTTACATTTTGGTTTGTAAGAGATTTCTAAGAGAAAGCCAGTTGCTTTTATAGTTTTCCAAAGAACAGTTCTGTCACCTAAAGATATGAAAATCAGTGATAAGATCTTTAACGAAACTGAAATGTCTTTTACTGTTTTAGAACTTTAGAGTTTAACTTACCATGCCTTCAAAGGTTTATATAAAGTATTTAGCAAAGGTCCTTTTGAGTTTACAAATTAGACCCAAAGCAAAATTACTAGTTTTATGAGTCCTTGTATGTTAGTTCCCAGTTTGTTTGTTTTTTTACTTGTATGGCTCAGGTAACAGTATTGGTTAGTACATTTAGTTATTATCTCCTAGGTGACAATCTATATCTCTTATCTTATAATACGGGGCAGAAGAACTATTCTCCAGTGAAATATGTCTATCCCATAGTATAATTAAACAAGAGATTTAACCATTTTCCATAAATCTATTTAAATATACCAATTTTATATACTTTTATCTAAATTCCATTAACTTTTATACCTTTTAACTTTAGTTTCTATCGTTATTGTTCAGTTGCTCAGTCGTACCCGACTCTTTGTGACCCCATGGACTGCAGCCCACCAGGCTCCTCTGTCCATGAGATTTTCCAGGCAAGGATACTGGAGTGGGTTGCCATTTCCTGCTCCAGGGGATCTTCCCAATCCAGGGATCGAACCTGGGTCTCCTGCACTGCAGGCAGATTCTCTACCAACTGAGCTACAAGGGGAGTCCCCTGGGTATCTCCCATATGTACATGAGGTGTACATGTTAATAAACTTAGCCACTTGATGCAAGGAACTGACTCATTGGAAAAGACCCTGATGCTGAGAAAGAATGAAGGCGGGAGAAGGGGACTAGAGAGGATGAGACGGTTGGATGGCATCACCGACTCAGTGGACATGAGTTTGAGTAAACTGCAGGAGTTGGTGATGGACAGGGAGGCCTGGCATGCTGCAGTCCATGGGGTCGCAAAGAGTCGGACACGACTGAGCCACTGAACTGAACTGAATTGAAGGAACAAGAGCGTTGCGGTCTCTTGTAACCAGTGCCTCGGGCGCCCAGTGTAAACAGTTGGGTCGGCTGATTTACAGTAAAGCGGGCGCGTGAGTGAGGGTGCCCGTGTGACCGCAAGAGTGCCCCTCCCCGACCCTTGCGCGGAGCCTCCCTGCTGTCACGTCTAGGAAACCAGGGGCGGGGCCTGTCGGCGGAGCGGCTGCCCAGGCAGTCAGCGCAGAGGGGGAGGTCCAGACGCAGCTGCCGGCTAGCGGGAGAGGATCGCCGGCTCTGACTTGGCAGCCTCGCACTCCTGCAAAATTGGGATCCAGGTGGCAAAGAGAGAGATGGGTGGCTCCAAGAGCAGTCTTGGCTTCCTCCTTTTGCTTCTGATTGGCATGTTGAGCGGGACGTCCAGCGGTGTGTTCGGGGATGAAGCTGCGCGGGGGATGGCAGGGGAATGCAAGGAGGTTGGATGTGTTATGACCTGGAAAGGGGACGGGGGTGGTGTACGCCGGGGTTCGCGAAACTTCTTGCAGGGTGTCGCCGCCGCCCCTTCCTCTTTCCCTTCCCTGGGCCCCTTTGCTCCTCGGAGGCTCCTCCCGGCTTCTTGCCGGCTCTCCGGGCCAGAACAGGGGTGCCTTGGGTGAAGTAGTAATGCCGGGATTTTGGGAGGTGACGCTGGGAGAAGAGGGGGCCAGGACGCGGCAGGAAATGCGGTTGAACCCTCCCCCCCAAAGGATCCAGACCGCCCCTGGGAAGTGGGAGCCCTGGAGCTGGGCGGGTTGGGACCAGTCGGCCTTCCCGCGGAGAAGGGACCCAGACCCGCCCAGAAAAGCACACCGTCCCGCCCCGACCTGTGCAAGAGAGACCCTTCTGGTCCTTCCTTCTGCCGAGCCTTGAAAGACCAGCGCTCTTTCCCGGCCGGGTAAGTTATAAACGCAGAGCGGACCCGGGTGCCCAGGAGGCGTCGGCGGCGCGATCCTGGCCGAAATGTGCTTGACTGCTCTTGTCTAAGCCGCAGCTGCTGGCTCCAACCCCGGCCCCCAGGCCGCGAGGCGGGGCTCCTCCCAGATCCCCGGGATCCGCGGCGCGGCTGCATCCGCGATCCCCGAGACTCCGCGGTGCGGCCGCACCCGCGATCCGGGGGCTCCGGGGCACGGCTCCTCCCGGATAACATGGCTCCGCGGCGCAGCTCCTCCCCGATCCCGGGGCTTCGCGGCGCGGCTCCCTTCGCGATCGCCGAGGCCCCTTGCACGGCTCTACTCCTGATCCCCGTGCTCCGTGGCGCGGTTCCTTCCCCATTCTGGGACTCCGCTGCGCGGCTCCACCCGGGACCCCGGAGGCGGGTGCGAGCCTCTTGCTGAGCAGGGACCAGGTGCGCTGGCTCATTGGTCCAGATGAAGAACTTTTTTTTTTTATTAGAGAAGTGACCTTGTTGGGCACTACGTCTATCCTTTAATCTGTTAGTACCCAGCGAGACAGCTGTCCTGCCTTTCACTTGGCCTGCAGAGTCCACGTCGAATATAAGCAGGTTTCCAAGTAGACAATTTCGTGGACCTGCCCCAGGTCAGCATTTCTGCTTGGTGGGGGTGGGGATGCTAGGGGCACGGGTGGGGGGGTTTCCACGCACTCTATCAGTGATTCGGCTCTGGCTTTCCTTTTCTGCAAAGTAGATGATAAGATTATGATACTAAATGCAGCTCAACTTGACAGTAAATTCTTCAAAACCCTTCTTCAAAAACTTGAAAGAAAGAAAAATGTGCTACCAAAATCTTGAAGTAAAACCTTCGGCCTTGGACAAAGCCACTAGCGGAACTATCTGTGACCTGTTCATACAGCTCAGCTACTTCTACCCGTGTGTTTTCTATCAGCACAGGGGTTTCCCGTGCAGTTATATTTCTTGTAGTGATAATATTAGCAGTTTTGCACCTTCATAGTGTGACAAGAATTGAACTGGAAGACAGCATCAGTGCACATTCCCAAGCGTTGTCTCAGCCACGTCCCAGATGACTGAGGATCTGAGAGGCCACACACCCAACAGTGGTACTTCCCTCCTGTTATCCTACCTTGTGGGTGGGTGGAGGAGTGTCTTGAGAAGTGCCACTCCTTTGGAGGCCAGAGCTAAGGTGAAGGATATCGAAATATCCAAGGAGAGAATAACTATCCACGGAGAGGATGTACTCCAAGAAGGTAGTTTTGGGCATATTTTCCATGGGATTTATGTAGATGAAAAAGATCCAAATAAAGAACAGCAATCATTTGTAAAAACAGAGATTAAGCTTCTGAAACTCAGGTGACAGTGATACTCACTGAATGTTGTAAGCTATGAGATCTTCATCACAGAAATCTTCCTCCTATTTCCCTTGTGTGTATAGAAGAAAGAGAAAACCCCTCGTGATATTGCCTTACATGAATTGGGAGAATCCTAAATAGTTTTCACAGCATTGCAAATTGTGTGTCTGCGTGTGTGTTAGTCAGTCAGGCATGTCCGACTCTTACCACCCCATGGACTGTAGCCCGCCAAGCTCTTCTGTCTGAGGAATTCTTCAGGCAAGAATACTGGAGTGGGTGGCCATTCCCTTCTCCAGGGATCTTTCCGACCCAGGGAACAAACTCGGGTCTCCTGAACTGCAGGCAGATTCTTTACTGTCTGAGCCACCAGGGGAGCCTGCAGCACCAGTTAGTAGAGGCCAATAATCCACAGGCAATTTCTCAACAGGACCTGGTCCACAAGGTCAGATTGCCTGTGGAATGAGTTACCTGGTCAGAAGAGAAGTCCTCCACAGAGACCTGGCTGCTAGGAGCTCTGCCACTGATGACAACCTCATGTTAAGAGTCCAGATAGCCCCTCTCCAGAGTCTTGTTCCCCATGGACTCTCACTGTCTGGGGGACAATGAAAACGTGGGAAAATGGATGGCCCATGAACCTGTGGTTAAGAATGAGTTCTCCAGACTTCCCTGGTGATCCAGTCGCTAAGACTCCACACTCCCAATGATGGGGCCCTGTTCGATTCTTGGTCAGGGTACTGGATCCCACATGCCACAACTAAGAAGTCAGCATGTTGCAACTGAGAGTCTTCATGCTGCAAAAAGATCCCAAGTGCCACAACTAAGACCCAGTACATCAAAAAAAAAAAAAAAACCACCCTACATGGATGTGGACTCTTTAGAGATCTGAAAGAGGGTTACCGAATACCCCAGCCTATCAACTGTCCTATGAAACATTTGCTGTGATGGCTTGTGCTGGGCCTTAGATTCGGAGGAGAAGCCCAGTTCCAGCAGCTGGCCCGGTGTCTCACAGAGGTCCATGCAGCCCTGGGGGCCTGTGTCTGACTTTCCTTTCTCAGTCCCCCAGCGTCAGCAGGAAGGTGCCTGCTGAGGCCCACTTGGAGCCAGGCAGCCACATACATCACCCAGCACCACAGAAGCACATTGTCTTCCAGAACACTGTGCCTTAGGAATGCCATAGCATCTAAACTTTCTAAGACAGACTTAATGATGTGGAATATTTTCTAGATAGCACTTTCATTAGGTTGAACTCAAAATGTTTGTATAAATTCTTTGACCAAGGGATTTTTAAACAATGTTATAAAATAAATAGTTTTTAAGATTGTTTCAACACAAATACTTGGACTAGCTTAGTGCCATGTGCTTTTTAGTTTCTATTTCCTCAGAGTAATGTAGTTGACTCACCCTTGTATGTGCCCTGCTTAGTTGCTCAGTCGTGTCCAAATCTTTGCGACACCATGGACTATAGAGTCCCTGGAATTCTCCAGGGTTGAATCCTGGAGAGGGTAGCCTCTCCCTTCTCCAGGGGATCTTTCTGACCCAGGGATTGAACTGGGGTCTCCTGCATTGCAGGTGGAGTCATTACCTGCTGAGCCACCAGGGAAACCCTTAAGTTTCTTTTTTTTTTTTTAATATTTATCACTAGTTTTGGGAATTATTTGTCTATAATATGAAATACTTTGTCTTAAGAAAAGAAAAAAATGCTGTTGCCTTATACAGGATAAAGCAGTATTGAAGAAAACTTAAAAGCTAGAAGGAAAAAAAAAGAGAAAAATACAGTATAATAATAAAAAATACAATAGAAACAGAAACTACTCTTTCATGGAAAATTGCCTTTTAAAATGTTTTTTTTAATAAAGAGGAGTTCACAAAGTAAGGAGTTCTTACTTTGTGGAAAGTAGGAGCGGAATTCACTGAAACATCTTAAATTTGGCA
Organism: Cervus elaphus; assembly: GCF_910594005.1. NCBI lineage: Eukaryota > Metazoa > Chordata > Mammalia > Artiodactyla > Cervidae > Cervus > Cervus elaphus. The sequence goes on from NC_057840.1 coordinate 33,368,912, forward strand.
GATCCTAGCATTTCTGAGAGCCAGAAGTGGGCGTGGGGCAGGTCAATACTAAACAGTTGTAATTTTATTTATTTTTACTTTCTAAAAAAGGAGATAACACAATTCCAGAAGGTGCAATCATGTTTTTAAGATTTAGAATTCCTTTTACTGTACCTAGAATAGTGCTATGCACAGAATGAGTGCCTGAGTTGTGTTGCGTAAAAAAAAAAAAAAGTAAACAGATTTTGTGCTTGTCTTCAAGTCTGGCGTAAGTATAAAATGGATTTTTAAAAACACTTGAAAAAATTAAAGCATTCAATTTATTTTTTAAAAAAATTCCATATGCCTCCCCAGGAAGGCGCTCAATGCCTAGCCACTGATCAGCCCCTCCCTGGAGTTCAAAGCTCCTCCGAGACAGCTCATGCTGTTGCTAATTGAAGCTAGTTATGACCCAGATCCTACCACTGGTAGAGTTAACAAGTGGTGGAAAAGGAAAAGTTGGTTTGTTCAGGAGCCCTGGGAAAATAGTGACCTAATGTCCTCAGACGTCTCCAAGCTTCCAGGTTAGAAAAGGGGGCGGAGGGGCTGCTGCGGGCGCGTCAGCGTCCTGTGCAGTCAGGTTGTTGGCACAAGGCGGACGTCTGAGCCTCACCAGGCTTATGGTTTCAACCAGTCTGGGGGTCATGTTCTTGCAGCCAGCAGTTTTTATGTGCTGGGGGTCTGCTTCCTGTAGAAACAACTTGAGACTTGTGTCAGATCTTTGTTATCTTTCAGGGAACTGGTAATTTCATGGCACTGCTATGTGGCTGGTCACAGTCTAAATTGTTACCAGTTTCCCAGCCTAAGGAGTATTCGATTCTCCATCTTCATGTGTCCTAATCCTTAACTCTTAAAACACTGTTTTGAGACTCACAGGAGACATGGATGACTAAAACTTTTCTACAGACAAGAGGCAGGCAGAGACCATGGGGGGCAGGTCTTTCCACTAAGGCCGCCTAGAGCCCTTTTGGTTACAGGACCATTTATTATCCATTTTTCCATGGTCCCAAGAAGCTCAGGGCCTCCAACAGCTTCCTATCTCTTGAAGAGAATCTAAACATGGCCTCTCTCAACTGGCATCTTATCCCTTTGTCTGATAGCTCACCCAGCAAACCCCCGACCTGGCCCCCAGGACCTAACGTAGGAGGGACGGGAACAGGGTTTCCCAGAGTGTGAGACAGGGCTCGAGGGTGAGGCTGGGCATCCCCACTTCTACCCTTTGGTCCCACACTCATATTGTCTAGGAATTGGGACAGTGGCAGCCTATAATGGTTATTTATTAAGACAGGAGTTGACAGAATTTTCTACAGAAGAAAGTAAATCTGGTTGTCTCTTTAGGCCATTTGGTATCTGTCTCTGGGTACAAAAGGAGCTTCCACATTTGTGGAGCACCAGCAGCCAAATATAATGTGTAAATCAACTGAGAACCAGACTTGTCCACTGTCCTGGTTTCTGACCCCGTAATGAGTGACCCATCCCCTAGAGGATCATCCAAGAGCTGCCTCAGTTGTCTGTTTAAGAACCAGAAATTTACCCTGTCCTGCCCTGTAGCTTCTGGTGGTGGGAATGTGATAGGAGGCGGGTCTGGCTGTTGTGAGCTAATGTGCCTCTTCTGCTGTAGACTGGCTTCCTTGGTTCCAGGAGCGGTAGGGGACACTGCGTGAAGCCACAGGTGTGAGCAGGGATAGTGGCCCTGTATCAACTCTGGTGTCAGGCCTAGGTCACCTGCTGGTACATCTTATGTGTTCCCCGTGGCCCTGGTTATGCCAAGCCACATAATCACTTCTATCCTATGACGGCTGGTCTATCTGAACTCATGGTTAGGGGTTGATGCACCCAGATCATGATGGGCAACTCTGACATTCCATGGCCAGAGGCCTCATCTCTGCCAGGCCCCAGGACCATTCCAGGAGCCAGTTGGTAAAGGATCCGCCTGCAATGCAGGAGACCCCAGTTCAAATCCTGGGTCAGGAAGCTCCCTTGGAGAAGGGAAAGGCTACCCAATCCAGTATTCTGGCCTGGAGAATTCCATGGACTGTATAGTCCATGGGGTCCCAAGAGTCAGATATGACTGAGCGATTTTCACTAATCACTTTGATCATTATACCAACTTTGCTCCTGACATACAACACTCCACCTGGAATCTGATCTTCCTTCATTTTTCATCCCTGTTCCTGCTGGAAGCCCACAGGAACATGGTCTCCTACCGCCATCCCTGATCTTCCACAGCAATCAACCTTGAGATGTTGGAGATACTTTTCATCCACACTTTCCTCTCGGGTTCCATAGAGTCCATCAGGCTTTCCCATGGCACCTGGTGGCCTGGACACTTTCCTGCCCTTTCACACCATGTCCGCCCTGGCAGATTCACTTCTCTGAGCCTTTGATCCCCTCCTCTACCACCTGCATTGGAAGTTCTGGACTTTTGTGCCGTGTGGGCCAGGCCTTTCTCCAGGCTTCCAAGACCCATCCTAGTGGGAGATCAGCAGTGACTCCCCGGCCTTGTTAAGTCCTGTGACCCCTAATTGTGAAGTCTCCTATCTCCAACTTGGGGTTCTGTGCTCACCCGCCACCTATTTGCCCCTCTCCCTGTGATCCTGCTTCCTCAGGAGCATCCCCACAGGCTCCCCATCTCTCACAGGACACGGGGTTAGACTCTGACAGTCCTCTGTCATCTAGACCTTTCCTGCATAGCAGCCTGGCTCATCTCTGCAAAGGTTATGATGCTGGCAACTGACCTGGTGGACACGGGGACACACCAAGATGCGTGACCTTTGCCAGACAGGGCTCCTCCTTCTCCACGAGGCTTGGGGCACTAGTTTGTGTCGGGGTGGTGGTGGTGGTAATTGCTCTGTCAGCCCAGCCATGCACTGTACTCGGCTCTCGTAACTGGGGGAAGGGCCTACGGGTCTTTTTTTCCCCAACCTCACCCTCACTGTGTTTTGCCTTCACAGGTGCTCATTCTCTTTCCTATAATTTCACCATCGATCCTCGGCCCAGATATGGACAGCCATGGTGTGAGGTTCAAGGCGAAGCGGATCAAAAGGTCTTTGTCTCCTATGACTGTGATAGAGCTAAGATCAAGTACACGAGTCCATTGGGAGAGGAAGTGAAAAGTATGAACGCCTGGGAAATAAGACGGACACACTCAGAGACACTGGGGACTTGCTCAAGCAGCAAGTGTCTGACATTACACCAGAGAAATACACAGACAAGGGTGAGTGAGAAAGTCCAAATGCAGGAGGAGCAGACTGGGGGCTCAGCTGCATCCACTGTTTTTGGATTAAAAAAAAAATTGGATATTGTCCTTCACTAGTAGTCCAGTGGAAAGAACAGCTGTTGCAGGAAAGACCACGGCCAGATTAGCTGGGCCCAGGGGAGGTGGACCCAGGTGGGGCAAAGAATCTGTCAAGCCCAGAGACTGAGCACTTTCTTTTCTTGGTGGGGTCAGGACCTCTGACCCTACAGGCCAGGATGACATGCTGGCGTGAAGACAACGGACACACCAGTGCATCCTGGCAGTTTGACTTCAGTGGAAAACTGTGGCTCCTCTTTGATTCGGAGAATGGACACTGGACAGTGGTTCATCCTGGAGGGACACAGATGAAAGAGAAGTGGGAGAAGGACAGAGCCGTGACCGACTTCTTCAGGAAGGTCTCCATGGGAGACTGTCGGGCCTGGTATCAGGCTTTCTTGGTGCGCTGGGAGAGAATGTTGAAGAGCACGGGTAGGTGAGAAGATTAGGAGAAAGTGGTAGTTCTCTCATGGTGACATGGACCCACTCCTCTGTGTGTGTGTGTGTGTGTGTGAAAATGATCCATCAGAGGTGAGTTGCTCCTGAAAGAACAGTGACCCGGGGATGCTCCGTCATCCTCTTTCCTCTTTTACCTGCTGACGTCTCTCCTCACAGCACAGGCCTTTGCACGATTGAACATAGATTCTCACTGATCCTAAACATGAGAGCATCTCTATGATTCCAATCTCCTTCTTACTGTTCCCTCTTTCCAGAATCTTCTGTTAAATGTCACCAGTCCTCCTTCTGGAAATCTGTCACCACCACCTCTGCTGTCAGCTCCTGAGGAATCCATCCTCACATCACCATCTCTGATGTCCCAACAGGACTGAGTGACTCTGTTGGAAATCTTGCTCCCCCATCAGCTGTCAGAGCCCCGAGGAAGGGGCTCCTCCCTTCCCCCATCTCACCTGAGGACCTGTCACAAGGGCCTCCACGTGTGGGTGGAGGGGTAGGGGTACCTGGGTCATGGAGGTGAGGAGGCATCTGCCGAGTTTGGAATCTGGACAAGGGATTCACCCTCACTCTCCTTGCAGCATCACCGACGACAGGCCCCCCTACAGTCCAGTCCACGGCCGCAGCCATCAAGCACATCACCTGGATCCTCCCCGTGGTCCTCACCAGTTTCATCATAACTGTCTTCCTGGGCTGAGTCCTTTCTAGGAACAGGTACTGAGGGCAGAATCCAGAGGGGAGGCAGGGGCACAGGGCCTGGTGTGAGGACAGGGAAGGTGAATCCCAGCTGACCTCTGCCCTCACTGAACCTCCTCATCCTGGAAATGAGCAGGTGAATAAGACCCCATATCACCTGAGAGCAATAATTGTGGGCCCAACTCCAAAGGCCTGTTCTCACAGGAAGTGGCTTGGGTCCAGCAGGCAAGGCAGGAGCCCCACAGCAGAGACTGTGGGAAGGGGCGAGGCCAGGCCTGTGCTCCTGGGGCAGCAGCAGTTCTGACTCAGCCTGTGGCCTGCTCGTCACCAGCCTCCTGGGGACCCAGAGCCTCCATCACTGAGCGGCCCTGCCTTGAGCAGAGGTCCTGGGGATGGTGGGCCTGAGCTGGGCTGGAGGCGCCCAGCTGGGCGGGACCAGGAAGAGATGGGGGGCAGGGACCCTGGTCCTGAGAGCTGTGTGTGCTGCTGGCTCAGAGGCTGGAGGGGAGGGAAGGAAGGAGGTTTGCCTGCAGCCCCCCAAGGCTGTCAGGAAGCAAGGCCCCTCCTCCGGGACCTGCTCCCTGGCCCTTTAGGCCCCCCTTGGGGAGGATCTGGACCTGAGTAAAGGAGCAGATTGATTCCTCACTGGCTCCAGTCCTGAGCCTGAGCAGGGGGTGTCAGGGCCTGGGGTGACTCTGTGATGCAGGAAGGAAGGAGGAGGGGACAGGAAGCTGCTGGGCCTGGGGTGGGGGTGGGGGATATAGGAGCCCCTCAGTGAGGATGGGCTGGAGGGGGGCTGGGGAGGGGCAGCCCCAGGAAAGTGACAGGAGTTCCTCCACCCCCTTGACCAAGGCCTCTTTCTTTTCTGCAGGAGACGGTGCTCCCAAGAAGCCCACAGGTGCTCTGTCTGCCTTTCTTCTGCTCTTCACTTTAGATCCAGGAGATCACACCCCATGGATCCTGAGTCTGTTTTCCGGTTACAATGACACAGTAGATGAATCATCTCATGGGTTTTATCACGTTTGACAAAATCCTACTCAGCATCTTTAAAAAAAAACAGAAACTATTTCACCACTTTCTTCTGGTGCTAAGCGATGGAATTTCTACACTGAAATAATCAGGTACTTGAAGAAATCTCCCCAAACAGGACATTTTTCATCATAGTCTAGTTTGTGGATAATTAGACTCTGCCTCGTGACCTCGTTCTTGCAAATGATATTGCAAGAAAAATACCATCTGCTATTATAGGACTCAGGGATTCTTTCTGTGTCTGGAGAAATCACCTCAGCCTATTTTCTTTTATTTATTTATTTATTTATTTATTTTTTATTAGTTGGAGGCCAATCACTTCACAACATTTCAGTGGGTTTTGTCATACATTGACATGAATCAGCCATAGATTTACACGTATTCCCCATCCCGATCCCCCCTCCCACCTCCCTCTCCACCCGATTCCTCTGGGTCTTCCCAGTGCACCAGGCCCGAGCACTTGTCTCATGCATCCCACCTGGGCTGGTGATCTGTTTCACCATAGATAGTATACATGCTGTTCTTTTGAAATATCCCACCCTCACATTCTCCCACAGAGTTCAAAAGTCTGTTTTGTATTTCTGTGTCTCTTTTTCTCTTTTGCATATAGGGTTATCGTTACCATCTTTCTAAATTCCATATATATGTGTTAGTATGCTGTAATGTTCTTTATCTTTCTGGCTTACTTCACTCTGTATAAGGGGCTCCAGTTTCATCCATCTCATTAGGACTGGTTCAAATGAATTCTTTTTAAGGGCTGAGTAATATTCCATGGTGTATATGTACCACAGCTTCCTTATCCATTCATCTGCTGATGGGCATCTAGGTTGCTTCCATGTCCTGGCTATTATAAACAGTGCTGCAATGAACATTGGGGTGCACGTGTCTCTTTCAGATCTGGTTTCCTCAGTGTGTATGCCCAGAAGTGTCCACTGACAGATGAATGGAGAGAGAAGATGTGGACATATATCCAGTGCAGTGTTACTCAGCGTCAAAAAGAATGAAATAACACCATATGTAGCAACATGGATGGACCTGGAGATTGTCATATTGAGCGACATACATCAGACAGAGAAGCAGAAACACCTTTTGCCATCACTTATACGTGGAATCCAAAAAGTCGTAACACAAGTGCTCTTACTTACAAATCATAAAGGGACTCACAGATTTAGAGGATGAATTTATGGTTGCCAGGGGGAACGGATGGGGGGTGATAGTTAGGGAGTCTGGGATCAAGATGTACACATTGATTTATTTAAAATGGATAACCAGTAAGGACCTCCTGTGTAGCACATAGAACTCTACTCAATGTTATGTGGTAGCCTGGGTGGGGATGGGAGGGGAGTCGGGGAAGAATAGATGCATGTATGGAAGTGAAAGTGAAAGGTTAGTTGCACAGTCATATCTGACTCTTTGGGATCCTGTGGACTGTAAGCTGCCAGCTCCTCTATCCATGGATTCTCCAGGCAAGGGAGTACTGGGGTGTGTTGCCATTTTCTTCTCCAGGGGATCTTCCCAACCTGGGGTTCGAACCCGTGTCTCTTGCATTGCAAGCAAATTCTTTACCAGCTGAATCACCAGGGAAGATAGAGACATGTATGTGTATGTTAAATCCCTAGCCTAGCTTCTTTGTGCTGCTCATTCAGGACTCCTACACTCCTCCCTGTGTGTATATTTCCACTTTGCTTCCATCTTAAATAAACAAACTGTTTCTCTGTATGTCTCCAGTAATTACTTTGGTACTGTTTTTAAAGTTTTTGCCTCCTTGAAACATGCTTGCTGTCAAAGATGGTAAGAGCCAAGGGAACTTTGCATCTCGCTCCTGGTGTTCAGTGTCTAGAATTCCTTGTTTTACACCAAGCTACCCAGATTCAATTCCTGAGTAGGAAACTAAGGTCCCTCTTTAGCACAGCTCACTGCTGCCTCTCTGAGATCAATATTAAGGAGCTATACACCTTATATTAAGGTGTAAATATGCACCTTAAATTTACAGGTAGAGGGGCTTCACAGGTTTGTCATGGGAAATGACACCGAGAGTTTAAAAAAAAAAGAAAGTCCTCTCAAAGTTAACCTGGTTCTTTCCCTCTCTAGGCCCTTTAATGGCTATTGTTCTTTCCTTTCTAATCCTTGTTTATTTAATCTTTTGATTGACTTTGTGTCTGTAGGATCTACCAGTTTGAAATAACACTCATGGTGGCTCAAGGAATATAGCCTGTTCCAGTGGAGGGTGGCCCAGATCGATCCATATAGGTCCTTGTGAGGGACTTCTGCACCTTGAGGGGAGGCTCAGGTCAGTGGTCCCTGTCCAGCAGGGAGAAGTTTGGATAGAAGAAAGCTTTGGCCCCTTAACCCTTCAGAATAAGGGTGTAGAACCCCTCAGTGGGTAATGAGACAGGCTGGGACAGTTTGCTGCAGTGAGTGTACCTGGACAAAAGTCACATCAAGCATCAAAATATAAAGAAATTATAAGGGGCTAAAAATAATTGCTTTCATGTGCAGTTGGGGCAAATAATTAGCACCAAGACACAAAAAGACCAAAAACCCAAGGCGATTTCAGAGCAGCCAGGAGCAAAAGCAGGTACTTGGTCATGGTCCCGGCACACAGCACCACCAAGGGGGAACAAACCACCCAGGTCACCACCCTGGTCTGAACCCAGGACCCGCCCCCACCCTCATCTCATATGTGGGACCGCATTCCCCATGCTCTGGAGCCAGCAAGGGAACATGTTACTTCTTTTTGTTCCCTCATGAGTCCCAATAAATCTGTTTTCCCCCCCGAATCTGTGTCTGGCCTTTTATCAACTTCTATTGATCGAGTCCAAGAACTCTGGCGGGTAACACAGGAGGACTTTGGCTAAAGGTCAGAATGCTGGCTGGAGATGGTGTCTCCAGTGGGCTTCCAGCAAAAACAGGGATTGAACACATGCAGATTCCAGGTGGGGTGCACGGTGTCAGGAACAGAGCAGGCGCAGTGGCTGACATGAGCAGAGAGACGGGAAGGCCCGCCGGGTCCTGACTGCAGAGACTATGATGCTGGTTCACAGCACACGGTGACCCTAGAGGCAGACAGCCTGGATGGGCGGCCAACCTAGATACACCTGCACGATGGAAAGCAATGAAACAAAGGAATTCCCTGCTGGCCCACTGGTCAGGACCCCGGGCTCACTGCCAGGTGCCCGGGTTTGATCACTGGTCAGGGAACTAAGATCCCAAAATCCAGGCAGCCGACCGAAAAACAAAAAACCCCAGAAATGAAAAGAAAATAAAACACAAGCTGGATGATCAGGATGCTGAAAACAGCCATTGCCACAGCTCGTCTGGATACTTGGTCCAGTTTCTAGAACTGAGCCAGTTATCAGAACCCAGAATCCATGACTAGAGAGAGATGCCAGTTTCCAGCAGGAAGGCCCTCTTATCACCATGGCAAGCGTAGTGCAGCAGTCTCTGGCCTTCCTCATCCTTGGAAGCCACATGGCCATTGACTCAGGTAAGTGCACACTGGGATGCAGAAGCCAGCCCCACATTCCTATGGACCCAGTGTGTGACTGACATCATGTCCAGGGATCTGAAGCATCGTCACGGCCCTGCTGTTATTAATGTATGCAGGAGATGCAGGAAATTGAATACATAACTGGCCTGCGTCCTGCTTACAGGGATATCACCGTGTCTGAAGACCCATACAGTGGGTCAGATTCATCTTCTGTAGAAGATTTCTCCAGCTCCTGTCTTAATCAATAACCATTATAGGCTGCCATCTCCACCGTCTCTGGATGATATGAATGTGGGACCAAAGGGTAGAAGTGGGGCTGCCCCTCCTCACCCTCAGGCCCCATGTCACACTTTGGGGGACTGGGCTCCCAACCCTCCTGGGGACCAGGCAGGGAGGCTTTTGCTGGGGTGAGTCCTCAGGCAAGGGGATAAGATGCCATGTGGTGGAGAGTGTGATTCGGGTCCCTTCTCAGGTGGGAAGGTATTGGCGGCCCTGGGCTTCTCAGGATGCAGAAATGTGGAATGAACTTAGTGAGCTGCAGGGGAGGAGCTGTGACCACTAAGGGGATGTGTCTGGGGAAGTGAGAGCCTGGGGCGGCAAGGGTGGTTTATGGCTGGTAAAGCGGCCTGGGAGTTCAAGGGCAGGGGGGCGTGTGGAGGAGAAGGGTCTGTGTGAACAGATGAAGTCAGTGCTGTGCTTCTTAGGGGTGTCTGGGCTCCCCCCACACGGAAGGTGGTCTGGCCCAGCCCTGTCACGGGGGCTCGCACTCCTGGGGGCGTGGGTGAGGGGCTGGGAGCTTGGGGATAGCAGTCTTCCCTCCATGCTCTCTCGTTGGCCTCTCGCCGCCCCACCTCTCACTGTCTGAGCATTGCTTTTTCAACCAATTTGCCCTTTTGCTGGCCTGAAAGTGGCCAACCAGCCCAGCAGCTGCCAAGAAGGAAAGGAGCTCACCTAAGGATTGGGAGGAGGAGGTGGAGGCAACCCCGCTCCCGTAGGCTCTCTAACCAAGGCCAGCTTAGGTCCGCTCTCTGGTCATCACCCCGCCTTCTCCCGGCAGGTTCACCAGGAGCTCACCACCCTGCGCTCCGTGGACACAGTTGGGCAGCAGAAGCAGGACCAGGAAGCAAGACTGATGTTGGTGCCAGCAGCCCTTGCCACCTGGAGCCCGGGGTGACCCACCGTGGGGAGGAGCCTGGCTGGCCAGTGGAGGAGGGGATGAGTCCCCAGAGTCCTCCCACGGAATCTCTCCTGGGGGCTCCCCCCAGGCTCCCCACACCCTCTGTGAGACTGTTGTTCCTCAAAATTTCAATCATCTGTGCCTCACCTTTCTTCTGTCCATCCCCTTCTCTGGATCCCCATGTTCCTTGTGTATCTTTAGGGGTAGAAACACCTGATAAGGGGCTTCCCAGGTGGCTCAGTGGTAAAGAATCCACCTGTCAATGTGGGAGATGTCTGTTCCATCCCTGGATGGGGAAGATCCCCTGGAGGAGGAAATGGCAACCCACTCCAACATTCTTGCCTGAGGACATCCCATGGACAGAGGAGGCTAGTGGGCTACAGTCCACAGGATCACAGAGATACAACTTAGTGACTAAACAACAACAACTCCTGAGACAGGGGTTGGTGAGTCCTCAGCATATACAAATTTGGGTTATCTGCATGATCGCCTCAGGTCCTAAATGAATATTTTGCCTCTATTCATTCCCTTAGGTAGCGTTTCCCATTTACAAATGTGTAAATTGAGGCATGGCAAGATGAAGAAACTAGCACAGTCAGAATTTTGTCCAGATTCCTGTTTCTGGAGGTATCTATAGTCCACATCCATGAAACTGCTTCAGGTGCTAATTCCAGCATCCCCAGCCCTCCACTCTGACCTCATGTCTGGGGATCTGGGATGAGGCTGGGGATCAGGGGCATGCATGAGATGAGTCTGGTTGCCCAGATCCCTGGGGCCCACGCTCCTCACACCGGGCCGACCTGACCCATCTCTGATGGCAGCCTTCTGACCTCCTCCTGTTCTCCCAGTCCTTCTTCCCTGTGGTCTGGGTCTACCAGGGGCTTCCAGGTTGCCTCCTCTGGGGGATTCAATTCAGTCTCCCGCCCCCAGCCCTTCATAGTGGAGTTTCTCCCCCACAGGTCGCCTGGTCCCACCAAGCTCTTGTCCCACCAAGCTCTTGTCCCACCCAGCCCTGAGTCCTGCCCACCCTTGTGGGTCTCTTGTCTTCCAACTGGCCTCCCCGCACAGGTCCGTCCCACACAGAGAGTCTAGTGAGTCCGCTGAGAACCTTCCTGCCTCCTTTGCACCTGTTGACTCACAGAGTTTGCTGCTCTCCGAGGGCGGCAGCTGGGTGACCCCAAGGTGGAGCCTGGTGGTGGGATGAGAGTCAGGGCTTCTGCCAGATGAGCCTGCGTGTGGCCATGCAGTCACACGGCTCATCAGGACCCCGGGGACCTGCGACGATTGTCTCAGCCTGGGCTGGGGTCACAGGGAGGCGGGGCAGGGCTGAGGGATGGCTGGAGCCAAGCTTCGGCTCCTGCCTGTGTGCACGTGTGTGTGTGTGTGTGTGTGTGTGTGTGTGTGTATGTTGGTGGGGGGGTGGCGGTTTGCAGAGAGTCTCCTGTCTGGGGCCCTGTTGGCTGTGAGACCCAGCCAATGCTAGGCATGGTCTCCAAATGCTGGCCAGAGCACCAGACATTCTGCAATCTGCTGACTCTGTGCTGGGACAGGGAGCAAGCAATTCTGTGCCCATGGTCTCTAAGAGTGGCATCTCCGTTTCCCACAGTCCTCCAGTGCTCCAGATCATAAATCCTCTTGGTTTTCAAAATGGGAGTCGGGGAGTGGGGTCATGGGGCTGCTTCTCTGAGCTCTGCACCAGGGCTGGGGAGCCTGATGTAGGGCCAAAACCTCCTGCTCCTTAGGCAGAATGCTCCAGTGTCGGGAGCCATTATGGGAGGTCGCACCCGTGACGAGGTCATGAAGAAAATACCGGGCAGCAAGGCCGTCCGGGACCCCATCCATGACGAGGTCATGAGGAAAATACCTGACAGGCCAGGCCGTCTAGGATAAGGGACCCTCCAGGTTGGCCTCAGCCTCTACCCTACCCTATATCCTCCCCCCTTTTCTGCTCTTGTTCTTGTTTGCCCTGCTGCGGATTCTTGTGTTGCCTGCCGAGAGCTCTCCTGCTCCTCTTTCACTGAATGAGAACCAACTTAAAACCCTAATAGATAAATCTCCTGGATACTGGTACCCTATGAAGGGGCCAGGGATGAAGGAAATGCTTCAGTTCAAACCCTTTAGCTGGCATTCTGGCTTGTTTGATAGATGTCTGCTCTCATTGCACAAAATGCTCCTGATTGTTCTAAACATCCTAAACATAGTACGCTAACAAAAGAAACTATTAAGCATAGGCCCCTTCGCAGGGTGAGAAAAGCTCCACAAATATTATAGCCACAAATGTGCCTAATAGAAAATAGTTTAGGTAGAGATTAGCTGGCGACTTCTTGCAGGTAATTGACTTTTAGACTAAGAGCCTGTTTTGTGCCATATCTGCTGTTTTTGAAATCCTTTGCATTTCTGTTCTGTAAAAAATGTAATCCTATCTAGTTCCCTTGGAGATGACACCTAATAGAAAGAAAATAGATTAACCACAAATAAGACAGGGTCGGCTACTGAAGTTGCTTAAAGTTGCACCAGGTGCAAGCCATAAATTGTTAACAGGCCTGAAAGCCAAAAAATATTATACATAGAGATTAACAATAAAAAAGGCCCTAATAGGCACAGAGCCCTTTGGGGGGTGAGGAAGCCCTATTAGAGAATACAAAAAATATTGTTTTAAAAGTTGTTATTAGATCAATGTTTGATTGATGTTAATGTGCTGAGGTTGTGCAGGGGAAACTATTGTTAGTATAGTTAAAGATATAGTAAAATAAGAGTTTAGCCCTAGTGTAATAACAATAAGATAATTGTTAATTTTAACCAGGAGTGCTAAACAGGGGCTGCCTCACCAGAGCCACAGAGTCTTTGTGTGTTAAACTTTTTAGATAAATTTAGCTGAGAATTTCTGCAAAAAGACTGACTTTATGTTAACAGGATTGTATTTCTATTATATTGCGACTTGCTATACCATGAGACTGCCAATTTTCTGTTTTCTGCTAACCTGAAGGCCAGAAGATAATGTACAAAAAATCTATGGGAAAAAACGCTCATAAACAAAAAATATACAGAGCACACTGGGTTTCGTGAAGGACGAGCCTATATAATGTTAAACTAAGTCTGTATGCTTATCTGCCCCTTAGAAATGTACCAACTTAGGGTATAAAGGCTACGGTGAAAAATAAAGCAACTGCCAGACTCTGCCGCACCTTCCTGGTCTGGTCTCTTTCTTTCTTTCTCTCTCTCTCTCTCCCTAGCAGACTTGGCCCTATCAAGGCCGGTCCTACGTGTCTCTCTCTCGCCGACGCCGTTCATCCTGAGGGTTCCCCTGGATCCTGCTGGGGCTGGACCCCGGCACTCCAGTTTTTGATGACCCCTCCGTTTGAGAGTAGCTGGCCAAAGTGTCCCAACTAGATCCCTTCTTTTCTGCCCCTGCCTTTCTCAGTGTGATTCTTTCTCTATGCTGGTTGTAGAGGGGATGTTCTGCCGGATTCAGGTCATTTTCTCGGAAAGAGAGCTATTTTATATGTGGTTGTAGTTTTGGTGTGTTCATGGGAGAGCGAAGCTAAGGACTTCCTACTTGGCCATCTTGATTTTGCCTTTGTGTGATCAATGATCTTTCCTGTTTGTCTTGTCATTGTTTTGGGGTGCCAGGAATCATGTGCACATTGCCATCCGATATGTGTGTGTATCCTGACTGCTCCGTTGACCCATCCGTCTCTCTCCTGAGACTCCTGAGTCCCTGAGATACAACAATATCAAAATTAGGCCAATTAATAACCTTACCTGTACATGTCCCATTGACAGGAAGAATCACGCCTCTCTCACTTTAAATCCAAAGGTAGAAACGGTTAGGCTTTTGAAGAAGGCATGTCAAAGCCAAGATGGGCCAGAAACTAGGCCTCTTGCCCCAAATAGTCACATTGTAAACACAAAGGAAAAGTTCTTAAAGGAAATCAAAAGTGCTCCTCCAGTGAACACAGAAATGAGAAGCTAGCAAAACAGCCTTACTGCTGATATGGAGAATCTTTCAGTGGACTGGACGAAAGATCACAACACTGCCTTAGGCCAAAGCCTAATCCAGAGCAAGGCCCTAGCTCTCTTCAATTCTATGAAGGCTGAAAGAGGTGAGGAAGCTGCAGAAAAAAAAGTTGAAAGCCAGTAGAGGTTGGCTCATGAGGTTTAAGGAAAGAAGCCATCTTCCTAACATAGAGCGCAGAGTGGAAGAGAGAGGGTTGATGCAGAAGCTGCAGCAAGTCATCCAGAAGATCTAATAAAATCATCTCTGAAGACGGCTATCCTAAATGAGAGCTTTCCAGTGTAGAGAAGAGTGTTCTATTGGAAGAAGATGCCCCCGAGGACTTGCATGGCTAGCAAAGAGGAGTCAGTGCCTGGCTTCAAAGATTCAAAGTATAGGTTGACTCTCTTGTTAGGGGCTAATGCAGCTGGTGACTTGAAGTTGAAGCCAAGCCTCACTTACATTCTGAAAATCCTAGGGACTTTTAGAATTATGCTAAATCTACTCTGCCTGTGCTCTGCCAATGGAACAACAAAGTCGAGATGACATATGTTTACAACACTAATACCAAAAATATTAAATCCACTGTTGAGACCTACTGCTCACAAAAAAGGATTCCTTTCAAAATATCACTGCTCATTGAGAAAGCACCCAAGGGCCCTGATGGAGAAGTACAATGATATTCATGTTGTTTTCACACCTGCTAACACAGCATCCATTCTGTAGCCCACGGATCAAAGAGTAGTCATGATGTTCAAGTCGTGGTATTTAGGAAAGAGTTTCTGCAAGGCTATAGCTGAAACAATTAGTGATTCCTCTGATGGATCTGGGCAAAGTCAATTGAAAACTTCCTAAAGCGAATTCATGATTATAAGTTCCACCCAAAACATTCGTTATTCATGAAAAGAGGGTGACATTTCAACATTCATAGAAATCTAGAAGGAGTTGATTTTAACCTTCTTAAATGACTTTGAGGGGTTCAAGAGTTCACTGGAAGAAGTAACTACAGATGTGGCGGAAATAGCAAGAGAGCTAGAATTAGAAGTGGAGCCTGATGTAAACATGGGACTGATTGTTGCAATCTAATGACACAATTGGAATAAATGAGAGTTGACTCTAATGGATGAGCAAACAAAGTGGTTTCTTGATATAAAATCTACTCCTGGTGAAGATTCTGTGTAGATTGTTGAAATGACAACAAAGGACTTAGAATATTCTAAGTTTAGAATAAATTTAGTTGAAAAGGCAGGAGGATTTGAGAGCATTGACTCCAATTTTGATAGAAGTTCTACTATGTGTAAAACGCTGTCAAAGCATGTATACTATCTATGGTGAAACAGATCCCCAGCCCAGGTGGGATGCATGAGACAAGTGCTCGGGCCTGGTGCACTGGGAAGACCCAGAGGAATCGGGTGGAGAGGGAGGTGGGAGGGGGGATCGGGATGGGGAATACGTGTAAATCTATGGCTGATTCATATCAATGTATGACAAAACCCACTGAAATGTTGTGAAGTAATTAGCCTCCAACTAATAAAAAATTAAAAAAAAAAAAAAAAAAACGCTGTCAAAGAGCATTGCATGCTAAGAGAATTCTTCTGTGAAAGGAAGAGTCAAATGATGTGGCAAATTTCATTGTTGTCTTATTTTTCAGAAATTGCGCTACCCACCGCAACCCTCAGCCACCACCGCCCTGATCAGTCAGCAGCCACAGACACTGAGTCAGGACCCTCCACCAGCAAAAAGATGGTGACTCCCTGGAGGCTCAGATGATGCCCAACGTATTTTATTTTACAAACAGTGTTGTGTATTAAAGTCTGTACATCGTTTATTTAGACATAAAGGTATTGCACACTTAACAGACTTCCATGTCAACATAATATTACGTGCAGTGGAAATGAAAAAATTTGTGTGATTCTCTTTATTGTGAAATTCACTTTATTGCCCTGGTCTGGAACCCAGCCCACAATATCTCTGAGGTTGGCCTCTATCTACATGGCTTTTGGTCTATGTTTTCCAGCCTGGAACTAACACTCGGATGGCTGCGTACTAGGGTGACCTACTGTTGCTGCTGCTGCTGCTAAGTCACTTCAGTCATGTCCGACCCTGTGTGACCCCATAGACGGCAGCCCACCAGGCTCCCCCGTCTCTGGGATTCTCCAGCCAAGAACACTGGAGTGGGTTGCCATTTCCTTCTCCAATGTGTGAAAGTGAAAAGTGAAAGTGAAGTCACTCAGTCATGTCCGACTTGTAGCAACCCCATGGACTGCAGCCTACCAGGCTCCTCCGTTCATGGGATTTTCCAGGCAAGAGTACTGGAGTGGGGTGCCATTGCCTTCTCCAGAGGAGGCGGCTACATACCTAAACGTCCCTTGCTTACAGCCCCTTACTCAGAAATCCTGCTGGCCAACTTGTTTGGATATATACAGATTGAGGAAAA
Organism: Cervus elaphus; assembly: GCF_910594005.1. Taxonomy (NCBI): domain Eukaryota; kingdom Metazoa; phylum Chordata; class Mammalia; order Artiodactyla; family Cervidae; genus Cervus; species Cervus elaphus. Next base: position 33,385,501 of record NC_057840.1, read on the forward strand.
TGCCTCTCTGTATGTCCAGTTATGGCAAGGGGCAGCTGTAACTGGATTTCATCCAGACAGCCTTGGAGCAGAAGTTCACCAGTTATGGTGTGGGCTTCAGGGTCAGACTGTATGGGTCTGAATCCTGGCTCTGCTGTGTGACTTTGCACAGTTTACTTAACTACTCTGGGCCTTAACTGTCTCACCTGTAAAATGGGTATAACAGTCGAACTGACCCCACAGCCTTGTGGTGAAGATTAGGTTATTTGAACACACTGTTAACTTTAACTGTTATGTCTTTACTAACCCAGTCCTGCTTCTGTGTGAGGCTGCCCTCCCAGGTGATGAATCAAGTATGGCATAAGGCTAAGACAGTCAGGACAATCTGGTCACCGAATTCCTGACTTCCCTTCAGCTAGGGGTGGTCATGTAACTCAGCTCTGGCCAATGGCATATAAACAGAGGTAAGACGGTTGGGTTCTGGGCCAAAATTATTTTTCCCTAATGAATCGTACTGTTGGGATATGGTGAAATATGCATTTAAAAATCCAGAGAAGGTAAGGATCACTTCACAGCTAGACTGCATGTTACTTTAGGAGTGATCCTTAAATTCTCTGTTTCCACAAGAAATAAAGCATTATCATTGGTTTTATTTAATCTCATAATGTGGAGGAAAGGTGAAATACCGTGACTTTTATCCTGGATTAGAAAACAGGCATGAAGTACTTACATTTCTGCAATATAGAGATGTTGATTTAAGAATCAGTATAAAGGCTTCCCCGGTGGTGCTTGTGGTAAAGAATCAGCCTGCCAACGAATGAGGTACAGGAGACACATGAGACATGAGTTCAATCCCTGGATCAGGAAGATCTCCTGGAGAAGGCAATAGCAACCCACTCCAGTATTTTTGCTTGGGAAATCCCATGGACAGAGGAGCCTGGTGGCCTAGAGTCCTTGCGGTCGCAAAGAGTCAAACACAACTCAGCACCAAGAGAGTAATAAATTATGAAGGGAACAAGCCAATGTAAAATTTTATTCCTTTGAAAATATAACAAAGTTGTTTCTCTGGATATAGAAAAAAAGTCCCTGAGTCCTGTAATAGCAGATGTATTTTTCCAGCAATATCATAATTTTTAAGAATAAGGTCATGATGCAGGGAAATGTCTAATTTTCCAAAAACTAGAAGATTGAAAGTGCTATGTTTGTGGCGATCTCTTGTTCAAGTAGTTGAAAGCATCAGTGCAGAGACTGCTTCACTCAACACCAACAGAAAGTGGGAAAGGAGATATAAAAAAAATAAAGAGGTTGAGGAGGATGTTCATCAGATGCGACAAGAGACACGAGATGGTGCAGCCACTGTGTCATCATAACTGGTAGACAGATTTGGGATTCTGAAGGTCTGACTTCTTGGTTCTAAAGTGAACAGCAGGAGAACAAAGGCGGCCAAGCAAAGACTGAGTCCTGAGGCCAACAGCCCACCTGTCAGGGGCTTCCTGGGAGCAGCATTTCCTGCAGAAAAGAAAGAGGTGGTGGTCCAGGAGGCTGAGGAAATCCTGTCACTTTCCTGGGGCTGCCCCTCCCCAGCCCCCCCCCAGCCCCGCCCTCACTGAGGGGCTCCTATGTCCCCCACCCCCACCCCAGGCCCAGCAGCCTCTTGTCCCCTCCTCCTCCCTTCCTGCATCACAGAGTCACCCCAGGCCCTGACACCCCCTGCTCAGGCTCAGGACTGGAGCCAGTGAGGAATCAACCTGCTCCCTTTACTCAGGTCTGGATCCTCCCCGAAGGGGGCCTAAAGGACCAGGGAGCAGGTCCCTGGAGGAGGGGCCTTGCCTCCTGACAGCCCTGGGGGGCTGCAGGCAAACCTCCTCCCTTCGCTCCCCTCCAGCCTCTGAGCCAGCAGCACACACAGCTCTCAGGACCAGGGTCCCTGCCCCCATCTCTTCCTGGTCCCGCCCAGCTGGGCGCCTCCACCCCAGCTCAGGCCCACCATCCCCAGGACCTCTGCTCAAGGCAGGGCCGCTCAGTGATGGAGGCTCTGGGTCCCAGGAGGCTAGTGACGGGCAGGCCACAGGCTGAGTCAGAACTGCTGCTGCCCCAGGAGCACAGGCCTGGCCTCGCCCCTTCCCACAGTCTCTCCTGTGGGGCTCCTGCCTTGCCTGCTTGGCCCAAGCCACTTCCAGTGAGAACAGGCCTTTGGAGTTGAGTCTGCAAAGGCCTTCTTGCCCTTTCTCCTGGGCTGAGAGCCCGGCCCCTGTCATCTCGGCCCCTGGGTGGGTCCCCTCCCCGCTGACACGTCATGAGGAGCCCCCATGCTGCTCTCAGCCCCGGGAGTCCTGCCCTCGCCCTGAGCGCCTGCTGTTCTCACACCACCCACCCTGGGCCCTGCCAGCCAGTGGTCTGTGCTCAGTCAGGGGACGTGGCTAAACCCTTTAACCTCAACAGGCCCCCAGTCACCCCCCACGTCCCAGTGTCGTCTCACACTGAGGTGCTATCAGAACTGAGGCCTGAGCTTGTCTGAGTTCTTTCTCTCAGGTGGTATGGGGTCTTATTCACCGGCTCATTTCCAGGATGAGGAGGTTCAGTGAGGGTCAGGGGTTGGCTGGGATTTAACTTCCCTGTCCTCACACCAGGCCCTGTGCCCCTGCCTTCCCTCTGACTTCTGCCCTCAGTACCTCTTCTTGTAAAGGATACAGGCTATTATGATGCCCATTATGACGAAACTGGTGAGAGCCACAGGAGCAATCCAGGCGGTGTGACTGATGGCTGTGGCCGTGGGCTGGACTGCAGGGGGGCCCGAGGTCGGTGATGCTGCAAGGAGAGCAAGAGTGACGCCCTTGTCCAGACCCCAAACTCGGCAGATGCCTCCTCACCCCCACCCCGATTCAGGTACCCGTACTGTGCAGACAGTTTACACCCATCACATGGAGGCCCCAGTGACAGGTCCTCAGGAGAGATGGGGGAAGGGAGGAGCCCAGTCCTCAGGGGCTCTGACAGCTAATGGGGGAGCAAGGTTTCCAACACAGCCACTCAGTCCTGCTGTGACATCAGAGACGGTGACGTGAGGATGGAGTCCTCAGGAGCTGACAGCAGAGGTGGTGTTGACAGATTTCCAGGAGGAGGATTGGTGATATTTATTGGTTTATTTATTTATTTTTGGTGAGATTGAAAAGAAGACTCTGGAAAGAGGGTACAGTGGGAAATAAATCCCAGAAATCAAAAAGATGTCTCCAGGTTTGGGATCAGCAAAAATCCATGTTCAGTCGCAGAAAGGCCTGTGCTGTGAAGAGAGACGTCAGGAGGGGGAAAAGGAAGGAGGATGACAGAGCATCCCCGGGTCATTGGTCTCCCAGGACAACTCACTTCTGATGGATCAGTTTCTCAAACACACACACACACACACACACACACAAGGTCCATGTCACCACGAGGGGACTGTCACTTTCTCCTCCCTTCTCACTTACCCGTGGTTTTCAATATTTTCTCCCAGTGCAGCAGGAAATTCTGATACCAGCGCCGACAGTCTCCCATGGAGACCTTCTTGAAGAAGTCAGTCACAGCTCTGTCCTTCTCCCACTTCTCTTTCATCCGCCTCCCTTTAGAATGAACCACTGTCCAATGTCCATTCTCCGAATCAAAGAGGAGACACAGTTTTCCATTGAAGCCAAACTGCCAGGATGCACTGGTGTGTCCATTGTCTTCACTCCAGCACGTCATCCTGGCCTGCAGGGTCAGAACGTCTGACCCCATCAAAGAAAAGAAAGAGCTCAGCCTCTGGGCTTGACAGATTCTTTGCCCACCTGGGTCCACCTCCCCTGGGCCCAGCTAATCTGGCCCTGATCTCTCCTGCAACAGCTGCTCTTTCCACTGGACTACTAGCGAAGGACAATATCCAACTTTTTCCTTCTACTCGAAAACAGTGGATGCAGCTGAGCCCCCAGTTTGCTCCTCCTGCATTTGGACTTTCTCACTCACCCTTGTCTGTGTCTTTCTCCGGGATAACATCAGGCATTTGCTCCTTGAGCAAGTCTCCAGTGTCTCTGAGTGTGTCTGTCTGTGTTTCCCAGACGTTCATACTTTTCACTTCCTCTCCCAATGGACTCGTGTACCTGATCTCAGCTCTATCACAGTCATAGGAGAGAAAGACCTTTTGATCCACTTCGCCTTGAACCGCACACCATGGCTGACCATCTCTGGGCCGAGGATCAACGGTGAAATTATAGGAAAGAGAATGAGCGTCTGTGAAGGCAAAACACAGTGAAGGTGAGGTTGGGGAAAAAAAGACCCGCAGGCCCTTCCCCCAGTTTGAGAGCAGAGTACAGAGCAGGGCTGGGCTGACAGAGCAATGATCCCCCCCGCACAAACACCACACATCAGTGCCCCCTCCTCGTGGAGAAGGAGGAGGCCCCCGCCTGGAAAAGGTCACTCATCCGGGGTGTGCCCCCGTGTCCACCAGGTCAGGTCCCAGCATCATAACCTTTGCAGAGATGGGCCAGGCTGCTATGCAGGAAAAGTCTAGATGACAGAGGACTGTCAGAATCTAACCCCGTGTCCTGTGAGAGATGGGGGGCCTGTGGGGATGCTCCTGAGGAAGCAGGATCACAGGGAGAGGGGCAAGGAGGTGGCAGGTGAGCACAGAACCCAAAGCTGGAGAAGGAAGAATTTATAATTAGGGGTCACAGGATTTTCAAGGCTGGGGAGACACTAGTGATCTCCCACTAGGATGGGTCTTGGAAGCCTGGAAAAAGGCTTGGCCCACATGGCATGAGAGAGAAAGTCCAGAACTTCCGAGGCAGGTGGTAGAGGAGGGGATCCAGGGCTCAGAGAAGTGAATCTGCCAGGGCGGACACTGTATGAAAGGGCAGGAAAGTGTCCAGGCCACCAGGCACCATGGGAAAGCCTGATGGACTCTATGGAGCCCGAGAGGAAAGCGTGGATGAGAAGCATCTCCAACAGTTCAAGGTTGACTTTTGTGGAAGATCAGGGATGGTTGTAGAAGTGGTGTTCCTGTGGGCTTCCGTCAGGAACAGGGATGGAAAATGGGGGAAGATCAGATTCCAGGTGGAGTGTTTTAAGTCAGGAGCAAAGTTGGTACAATGGTCAAAGCGATTAGTGAAAGTCACTCAGTCGTGTCTAACTCTTGTGACCCCATGGACTATACAGTCCATGGAATTCTCCAGGCCAGAATACTGGAATGGGTAGCCTTTCCCTTCTCCAGGGAATCTTCCCAACCCAGAGATCGACCCTAGGTCTCCCGCATTGCAGGCGGATTCTTTACCAGCTGAGCCACAAGGGAAGCCCAAGAATACTGGAGTGGGTATTCCCTTCTCCAGAGCATCTTCCCGACCCAGGGATTGAACTGGGGTCTCCTGCATTGCAGGCGGATTCTTTACCAACTGGCTCCTGGTATTGTCCTGGGGCCTGGCAGAGATGAGGCCTCTGGTCATAGAATGTCAGAGTTGCCCATCATGATCTGGGTTCATCAACCCCTAACCATTAGTTCAGATAGACGAGCCATCATAAGATAGATGTGATTATGTGGCTTGCCATAAGCAGGGCCACAGGGAACACATAGATGTACCAGCAGGTGACCTAGGCCTGACACCAGAGTTGATACAGGGCCACTATCCCCTGCTCACACCTGTGGCTTCATGCAGTGTCCCCTACCGCTCCTGGAACCAAGGAAGCCAGTCTACAGCAGAGGGGTCGCATTAGCTCACAACAGCCAGACCCACCTCCTATCACATTCCCACCACCAGAAGCTACAAGGCAGGACAGGGTAAATTTCTGGTTCTTAAACAGACAACTGAGGCAGCTCTTGGATGATTCTCTAGAGGATGGGTCACTCATTACGGGGTCAGAAACCAGGACAGTGGACAAGTCTGGTTCTCAGTTGATTTACACATTATATTTGGCTGCTGGTGCTCCACAAATGTGGAAGCTCCTTTTGTACCCAGAGACAGATACCAAATGGCCCAAAGAGACAACCAGATTTACTTTCTTGTATAGAAAAAATCTATCAACTCCTGTCTTAATCAATAACCATTATAGGCTGCCACTGTCCCAATTCCTAGACAATATGAGTGTGGGACCAAAGGGTAGAAGTGGGGATGCCCAGCCTCACCCTTGAGCCCTGTGTCACACTCTGGGAAACCCTGTTCCCGTCCCTCCTACGTTAGGTCCTGGGGGCCAGGTCGGGGGGTTTTGCTGGGTGAGTTATCAGACAAAGGGATAAGATGCCAGTTGAGAGAGGCCATGTTTAGATTCTCTTCAATATATAGGAAGCTGCTGGAGGCCCTGGGCTTCTTGGGATCATGGAAAAATGGGTAATAAATGGTCTTGTAACTGAAAGGGCTATAGGGGGCCTTAGTGATGGGTCTAGGGAAAGACCCATCCCCCCATGGCCTCTGTCTGCCTCTTGTTTGTAGAAAAGTTTTAGTCAGCCAGGCCTCCTGTGAGTCTCAAAACAGTGGTTTAAGAGTTAAGGATTAGGACATGTGAAGATGGAGAAAGGAATACCCCTTAGGCTGGGAAACTGGTAACAATTTAGACTGTGACCAGCCAGGTAGCAGTGTCATGAAATTTCCAGTTCCCTGAAAGATAACAAAGATCTGACACAAGTCTCAAGTTGTTTCTACAGGAAGCAGACCCCCAGCACATAAAAACTGCTGGCTGCAAGCACACATACCCCCAGACTGGCTGAAACCATAAGCCTGGTGAGGCTCAGACGTCCGCCTTGTGCCAACAACCTGACTGCACAGGACACTGACGCGCCCGCAGCAGCCCCTCCGCCCCCTTCTCTAACCTGGAAACTTGGAGACGGTCTGAGGACGTTAGGTCACTATTTTCCCAGGGCTCCTGAACAAACCAACTTTTCCTTTTCCACCGCTTGTTAACTTCATCAGTGGCAGTATCTGGGTCATAACCAGCTTCAATTAGCAACAGCATGAGCTGTCTGGGAGGAGCTTTGACTCCAGGGAGGGGCTGATCAGTGGCTAGGCATTGAGCGCCTTCCTGGGGAGGCATATGGAATTTTTTTAAAAAATTATTTGAATCCTTCAATTTTTTCAAGTGTTTTTAAAAATCCATTTTATACTTAAGCCAGCCTTGAAGATAAGCACAAAATCTGTTTACTTTTTTTTTAAACGCAACACAACTCAGGCGCCCATTCTGTGCATAGCACTATTCTAGGTGCAGTAAAAGGGATTCTTAACCTTAAAAACATGATTGCACCTTCTGGAATTGTGTTGTCTCCTTTTCCAGAAAGTAAAAACAAATAAAATCACCACTGTTTACTACTGACCTGCCCCCAACCCACTTCTGGCTCTCAGAAATAGTAGGATCTGCCAAATTAAAGATGTTTCAGTGGATCCCACTCCTACTTTCCCCAAAGTAAGAAGGCAGAACTCCTCTTTATTAAAAAAAAAAATTTAAAAAGGCAATTTTCCATGAAAGAGCAGTTTCTGTTTCTATTGTATTTTTTATTATTATATTGTATTTTTCTCTTTTTTTCTTCTAGCTTTTAAGTTTTCTTTCTCCAACACTGCCTTTCCCTGTACAAGGCAACAGCATTTTTTCTATTTCTAAGACAAACTATTTCATCTTGTAGACAAATAATTCCCAAGACTAGTGATAAATATTTTAAAAAGAAAGAAAGAAACTTAAGGGTTTCCCTGGTGGCTCAGCAGGTAATGACTCCACCTGCAATGCAGGAGACCCCAGTTCAATCCCTGGGTCAGAAAGATCCCCTGGAAAAGGGAGAGGCTACCCACTCCAGGATTCAACCCTGGAGAATTCTATGGACTCTATAGTCCATGGTGCTGCAAAGAGTCAGACACGACTGAGCAACTAAGCAGAGCACATTCTAGGGTGAATCAGCTACATTACTTTGAGGAAGTGAAACTACAAAGCTCGTGGCACTAAGCTAGTCCACCTATTTGTGTCTAAAAATCTTTAAAAACTATTTATTTTATAACATTGCTTAAAATTTTCTTGGTCAAAAAATTTATACAAACATTTTTAGTTCAACCTAATGAAAGTGATATCTAGAAAATATTCCACATCAATAAGTCTGTCTTAGAGAGTTGAGATGCTATGACATTCCTAAGGCGGTGTTCTGGAAGACAGTGTGCTTCTGCGGTGCTGGGTGATGTATGTGACCGGCTGGCTCCAAGTGGGCCTCAGCAGGCACCGTCCTCCTGATGCTGGACTGAGAGAGGAGAGTCAGACACAGGCCCCCAGGGCTTCATGGACCTCTGTGAGACACCGGGCCAGCTGCTGGAACTGGGCTTCTCCTCCAAATCTCAGGCCCACAACAAGCCATCACAGCAAATGGTTCATCAGGACAGTTGATAGCCTGGGGTATTTGATAACCTTCTTTCATATTTCTAAAGAGTTGACATCTGTGGAGGGTGTTTGACCAGAGACATGAGTTCCTACACTATTACTCTGAAGGCCCACACATCACTAGCACTGGAGAACTAAAAAATATTATTTTTTTAATATTTTTTTCTTTTTTTTTTTTTTTTGCTGTATTGGGTCTTAGTTGTGGCACTTGGGATCTTTTTGCAGCATGAAGACTCTTGGTTGCAACATGCTAACTTCTTAGTTGTGGCATGTGGGATCCAGTACCCCGACCAAGGATCGAACCAGGTCCCTTCATTGGGAGTCCCTTCATTAGTGACTGGATCATCAGGGAAATCTGGAGAACTCATTCTTAACCAGACTTTCATGAGCCATCCATCGATCCCATGCTTTCATTGTCCCCTGACAGTGAGAGTCCATGGGGAACAAGACTCTGGAGAGGGGCTATCTGCACTCTTAACGTGAGGCTGTCATCAGTGGCAGAGCTCCTAGCAGCCAGGTGTTTGTGGAGGACTCTCTTCTGACCAGGTAACTCATTCCACAGGCAATCTGACCTTGTGGACCAGGTCCTGTTGAGAAATCGCCTGTGGATTATTGGCCTCTACTAACTGGTGCTGCAGGCTCCCCTGGTGGCTCAGACAGTGAAGAATCTGCCTGCAGTTCAGGAGACCCGAGTTTGTTCCCTGGGTCGGAAAGATCCCTGGAGAAGGGAATGGCCACCCACTCCAGTATTCTTGCCTGGAGAATTCCTCGGACAGAAGAGCTTGGCGGGCTACAGTGCAAGGGGTGGTAAGAGTCGGACGTGACTGACTGACTAACACACACACAGACACACAATTTGCAATGCTGTGAAAACTATTTAGGATTCTCCCAATTCATGTAAGGCAATATCACAAGGGGTTTTCTCTTTCTTCTGTACACACAAGGGAAATAGGAGGAAGATTTCTGTGATGAAGATCTCATAGCTTACAACATTCAGTGAGTATCATTGTCACCTGAATTTCAGAAGCTTAATCTCTGTTTTTACAAATGATTGCTGTTCTTTATTTGGATCTTTTTCATCTACATAAATCCCATGGAAAATATGCCCAAAACTACCTTTTTGGAGTACATCCTCTCCGCGGATACAGTTATCCTCTCCTCGGATATTTCGATATCCTTCACCTTAGCGCTGGCCTCCAAAGGAGTGGCGCTTCTCAAGACACTCCTCCACCCACCCACAAGGCAGGGTAACGGCCGGAAGTACCACTGTTGGGTGTGTGGCCTCTCAGATCCTCAGTCATCTGGGACGTGACTGAGACAACCCTTGGGAACTACTGTGCACTGATGCTGTCTTCCAGTTCAATTCTTGTCACACAATGAAGGTGCAAAACAGCTAATATTATCACTAAAGAAATATAACTGCACGGCAAACCCCTGCGCTGATACAAAACACGTGGGTAGAAGTAGCTGAGCTGCATGAACAGGATCACAGATAGTTCTGCTAGTGGCTTTGTCCAGGGCCGAAGTTTTTACTTCAAGATTTTGGTAGCACATTTTCCTTCTTTTCACTTTTGAAGAAGGGAAGTTTTTGAGGAATTTACTGTCAAGTTGAGCTACGTTTAGTATCATAACCTCACTATCTACTTTCCGAATCACTGATAGAGTGCGTGGAAACCCCCCACCCCGTGCCCCTCGCACCCCCACCCCCACCAAGCAGAAATGCTGACCTGGGGCAGGTCCACGAAACTGTCTACTTGGAAACCTGCTTATATTCAGCTTGGACTCTGCAGACCAAATGAAAGGCAGGACATCTGTCTCGCTGGGTACTAACAGGTTAAAGTATAGACGTAGTGCCCAACAAGGTCACTTCTCTAATAAAAGAAGTTCTGCATCTAGACCAATGAGCCGGGGCACCTTGTCCCAGCTCAGGAAGAGGCTCGCCCCCGCCCCCGGGGCCCCGGTTGGAGCCGCGCAGCGGAGTCCCAGAATCGGGAAGGAACAGAGACGCCGGAGCACGGGGATCTCGAGTGTAGCCGTGCAAGGAGCCTCGGCGATAGCGAATAGAGCCGCGCCGCGAAGCCCCGGGATCGGGGAGGAGCCGCGCCGCGGAGCCGGGAGATCGATGGTGGAGCCGCGCCGCAGAGCCCAGTTATCCGGGAGGAGCCGTGCCGCGGATCCCCGGGATCGCGGGTGTAGCCGCACGGCGGAGTCTAGGGGATCGCCGATGCAGCCCAGCTGCGGATCCCCAGGATCAGGGAGGAGCGCCGCCTAGGGGCCCGGGGCCGGGGATGGAGACAGCAGCTGCGGCTCAGACTAGAGCAATCAAGCACATTTCGGCCAGGAGCGCGCCACCGAAGCCTCCTGGGCACCCGGGTCCGCTCTGCGTTTATAACTTACGGCCGGGAAAGAGCGCTGATCCTTCACGGGCCGGGAGATGTAGGGACCAGAAGGGTCTCTGTAGCACAGCTCGGGGCGGGAGGGTGTTCTTTTCGGAGCGGGTCTGGGTCCCTTCTCCGCGGGAAGGCCGACTGGTCCCATCCCGCCCGGCTCCAGGGCTCCCACTTCCCAGGGGCGGTCTGGAACCTTGGGGGGTTTCAACCGCATTTTCTGCCGCGTCCTGGCCCCCTCTTCTCCCAGCGTCACCTCCCAAACTCCCGGCATTACTACTTCACCCAAGGGACCCCTGTTCTGGCCCGGAGAGCCGGCAAGAAGCCGGGAGGAGCCTCCGAGGAGCAAAGGGGCCGAGGGAAGGGAAAGAGGAGGGGGCGGCGGCGGCGACACCCTGCAAGAAGTTTCGCGAACCCCGGCGTACACCACCCGCATCCCCTTTCCGGGTCATAACCCATCCAACCTCCTCGCGTTCCCCCGCCACCCCCCGCGCAGCTTCATCCTCAAACTCACCGCTGGACGTCCCGCTCAACATGCCAATCAGAAGCAAAACGAGGAAGCCAAGACTGGTCTTGGAGCCACCCATCTCTCCCTTTGCCACCTGGATTCCAATTTTGCAGGAGTGCGAAGCTGCCAAGTCAGAACCCGCGATCCTTTCCCGCTCGCTAGCCGGCAGCTGCGTCTGGACCTCCCCCTCTGCGCTGACTGCCTGGGCAGCGCTCCGCCGACAGGCCCCGCCCCTGATTTCCTAGCAGTAATCGCGAGGCCGCTCCGCGCCGGGGTGGGGGAGGGGCACTCTTGCGGTCACACGGGGCGCTCTCATTCAGGCCCCCGCCTTCCTGCAAACCAGCCGACCTGCCTGTTTACACCGGGCGTGAACGTGCGCTGGTTACAGGAGACCACAACGCTCTGTTCCTTCAATTTAATTAAGTTCAGTGACTTAGTCGTGTCCGACTCTTTGCGACCCCATGGACTGCAGGACGCCGGACCTCCCTATCCATCACCAACTCCTGGAGATTACTCAAACTCATGTCCACTGAGTCGGTGATGCCATCCAACCATCTCATCCTCTGTCGTCCCCTTCTCCTCCCGCCTTCAATCTTTCCCAGCATCAGGGTCTTTTCAAATGAGTAAGTTGTTTGCATCAGGTGGCCAAAGGATTGGAGTTTCAGCTTCAACATCAGTCTTTCCAAAGAGTATTCAGGACTGATTTCCTTTAGGATGGACTGGTTGCATCTCCTTGCAGTCCAAGAGCTTTCTCCAACACCACAGTTCAAAAGCATCAATTCTTTCACGCTCAGCTTTCTTTACAGTCCAACTCTCACATCCATACATGACTACTAAAAAAACCATAGCTTTGACTAGAGGGACCTTTGCTGGGAAAATGATGTCTCTGCTTTTTAGTATGCTGTCTAGGTTTGTCATAGCTTTCCTTCCAAGAAGCAAACATCTTTTAATTTCATGGCTGCAGTCACCATCTGCAGTGATTTTGGAGCCCAAAATAATAAAGTCAGCCACTGTTTCCACTGTTTCATCTATTTGCCATGAGGTGATGGGACTGGATGTCATGATCTTAGTTTTCTGAATGATGAGCTTTAAGCCAACTTTTCCACTCTCCTCTTTCACTTTCATCTAGAGGCTCTTTAGTTCTTCACTTTCTGCCATAAGGGTGATGTTATTCACATATCTGAGGTTATTGATATTTCTCCAGGCAATCTTGAATTCCAGTTTATGTTTCATCCAGCCCAGCATTTTTCATGATGTACTCTGCATAAAAGTTAAGTGAGCAGGGTGATAATATATAACCTTGATGTACTCCTTTCCCAATTTGGAACCACTCTGTTGTTCCATGTCCAGTTCTAACTCTTCCTTCCCGACCTGCATACCGGTTTCTCAAGAGGCAGGTCAGGCGATCTGGTATTCCCACCTCTTGAAAAATTTTCCACAGTTTGTTGTGATCCATACAGTCAAAGGCTTTGGTGTAGTCAATAAAGCAGAAGTAGATGTTTTTCTGGGACTCTCTTGCTTTTTCGATGATCCTTCTTCCTTACCTTGCTCCTTATCAGTCTTAAGTCTCTGGTTCCTTTTCAGATTGGGGCACTCAGGCCAGTCTTCGGAGTTGGGAGGAGACAAGGGACAAAAGAAAATCCCTGCTCCTGCCACTGGGTCGGGTTAGTCAGTGGACAAGCTTGTCCTTAAGTACCTGAATGGTCAGGGCATCAGTCACAGTGAGGAAATCCCACTGGAGTTGCCATCTGTTACAGAAAGGGGGACTCCTTGCAGGGTCTGAGGGTGGGCTTTTGTCTAACACTGGGAAATGAATTGTTCCAGGAGACACACATGCTGACAAGGAAGAGGCTTTTGGGGGAAGGGGCTACAGGGTGGAGAGCGGCAGGGTCAGGGAACCCAGGAGAACTGCTCTGACACATGGCTTGTAGTTTCAGGTTCTTTGGTGATGGAGTTAGATTCTGAGTCATCTCTGGCCAATCATTCTGACTCAGGTTCCTTCCTTGTGTCAGCAATGTGTTCTGGTGAACTTTACTGATATTTCTGAGAGTTTATTTACATAGTGCTTACTTTCCCTTAACCAAATTATACCCAGCTCAGTTACAAATTCATTTTCATGTAAAGACAGAACCAGAGATCTCCTTGTTTTACTGCTTCGGTTTTAAAAATGCTATTTCCCGCCCCCCCCCCCCACCTCTCTGGGGGACCACAGATGGATCAGATGGTTCCTGAGAACCCACGCAGAAGACTTACATTTTGGAGGGGAGAAATGCAGGCTCCCTTTTTTGTTTGTTTTGTTTTTAAAGTCTTCCAAAATGATTGTGAACAGTGACTGCAGCCATGAAATTAAAAGGTCCTTGCTCCTTGGAAGAAAAGCTATGACAAACCTAGACAGCATATTAAAAAGCAGAGGCATAACTTTCCCAACAAAGGTCCCTATAGTCAAAGCTATGGTTTTTTCAGTAGTCATGTATGGATGTGAGAGTTGGACCATAAAGAAGGCTGAACACTGAAGATTTGAGGCTTTTGAGCATCCAACACCACAGTGTTGGAGAAGACTCTTGAGAGTTCCTTGGACAGCAAAGAAATGAAACCAGTCCATCCTAAAGGAAATCAGTCCTGAATATTCATTGGAAGGGCTGATGCTGAAGTGAAAGCTCCAATACTTTGGCCACCTGATGTGAAGAGCCAACTCATTGGAAAAGACCTGGGAAAGATGCTGGGAAAGATTAAAGGCAGGAGGAGAAGGGGATGACAGGGGACGAGATGGTTGGATGGCATCACTGACAATGCACATGAGCGTGAGCAAGCTCCAGGAGATGGTGAAGGACAAGGAAGCCTGGTTTGTTGCAGTCCATGGGGTCGCAAAGAGTCAGACATGACTGAGTGACTGAACAACAAGCAACTGATGCCCACAACTGTAGCAGAGATTTGCAGGTGGTGAAAAAGGTGACCCAGCAGGGAGTCAGTTGGATGTAAAAAGACAGGAGTGTAGGTATGAGGACCAAGGGAGAGCAAAGGGAGGAGGGGCAGAAAAGACTGAAAACCTGAAAGGGAGCCATTGCCTTTTCAACCCTTGTCCCCTGCGGGTGTCTATTTATTCAGGCACCAACCTGCAGGCTTCCAGAAAGGGCCAGTGAGGGTGGGAGCACCCTGTCCACTGCCCACTGGGGTGATTAAGCCCAGAAACCAGCCCCTTGTACATCGGCTGTGGGACTGCAGCCCAGAGATGAGGTTCTCACCACGCGTAACCCAGCATATAGAAATCTGCCGCTTCACTGAGTTCCCAACGAGACTTTTCTTGGTGGCAGAAAAATAGAAGTGAGACTATTGGTATGATCAGACTTGCAGCCAGTACCTAATAAGAGGTTTGAACCTCTATCATTCTCACAAATCTCCTCGGAGGCAGAACCTGCTGGACCAAGAGCTGCAGGGTATGAAGTGGGTCTCTCCCACCAGCTTGTCATCAAAGTGAGCCATTGACAGCCAGAGGGAGCTTTGTCTCCTAAGTTGAGAGGAGTGATACTGTCCTTGCTGAGGTTCACTCTTTCAGAAGGATAGGACAGAGGGAGAAGAGGACAGAGAGAGGAGAAGTGGAGAGAGAATAGAGGAGGGAAAGGGACAAAGGGTGAGGGGGAGCACGATGCCTGAATGAGGACCCCAAGGCCCCCAGGGGCCAGGAAGGCAGAGCAACCAAACATGGAGACTCTGAGCCGAGGTTCAGGTGGCCACTTGTCACCACAGGGGAGTTGTATCCCAAGATCACAGAGATGCCCAGATGCTCTGGCAGAAAGGGGACAGTAGCCCTTCATGGTTGCCACAGAGTATGTTAGCGACCAGGCTTCTTGGCCTCCTGAATCAATCAGTTCATTCAGTTCAGTTTAGTCACTCAGTCGTGTCCTACTCTTTGTGAACCCATGGACTGCAGCATGCCAGGCCTCCCTGTCCATCACTGACTCCCAGTGTTTACTCAAACTCATGCCCATTGAGTCAGTGACGCTGCAGGGGCAGGGGCTCTGGGTTCAGCAGACTTGGGTATGGCTGGGTGCTGCAGACTTGAGTATGGCATAAGTCCTCTTGGCAGAGGTCACCATTAACCCCACCAAAGAGCTGGACTGGGGAAATAGACTCTTGGAGGGCACAAAGAGAACCTTAATCAATAGAAGTGGATAAGAGGCCAGATGAGAAATTCAGGCGAGGCTTCACTGGGACACGGGCTGCAGTGTGAGGGAGCAAACACAAGCAACAGGTTTCCTTGCTCATTCCCTTGGTGGGTAGGGTGGTGGGGGGAGGCAGGCTGTTCCCTTATATGGGGTGAGGGTAGGGGCAGGTCAAGGGTTAGGACCTGAGGGATGGCTTAGGTGGTCTGCCCACCATCATGGCGGTGCACGGTAACCTTCTTTCAGATCTCTAAAGAGTCCACATTCATGTAGGGTGTTTGACCCAGAGCCATGAGCTCTGAAGGCCCACACATCACTAGCACTGGAGAACTAAAGAAAATTATTTTTTTAATATCTATTTTTTTTTTTTTTGGATGTACTGGGTCTTACTTGTGGCACTTGGGATCTTTTTGCAGTATGAAGACTCTTACTTGCAACATGCTGACTTCTTAATGGCGGCATGTGGGATCCAGTTCCCTGACCAAGGATCAAAGAGGGCCCCATCATTGGGAGTGCGGAGTCTTAGTGATTAGAGCACCAGGGTAGTCCGGAGAACTCATTCTTAACCACACGTTCATGAGCCATCCATCGATCCCACGCTTCCATTGTCCCCCAGACAGTGAGAGTCCATGGGGAACAAGACTCTGGAGAGGGGCTATCTGCACTCTTAACGTGAGGCTGTCATCAGCGGCAGAGCTCCTAGCAGCCAGGTCTTTGTGGAGGACTTCTCTTCTGACCAGGTAACTCATTCCACAGGCAGTCTGACCTTGTGGACCAGGTCCTGTTGAGAAATCGCCTTCGGGTTATTGGCCTCTACTAACTGGTGCTGCAGGCTCCCCTGGTGGCTCAGACAGTGAAGAATCTGCCTGCAGTTCAGGAGACCCGAGTTTGTTCCCTGGGTCGGAAAGATCGCTTGGAGAAAGGAATGGCCACCCACTCCAGTATTCTTGCCTGGAGAATTCCTCGGACAGAAGAGCTTGGCGGGCTACAGTCCATGGGGTGGCAAGAGTTGGACATGCCTGACTGACTAACACACACACAGACACACAATTTGCAATGCTGTGAAAACTATTTAGGATTCTCCCAATTCATGTAAGGCAATATCACAAGGGGTTTTCTCTTTCTTCTATACACACAAGGGAAATAGGAGGAAGATTTCTGTGATGAAGATCTCATAGCTTACAACATTTAGTGAGTATCATTGTCACCTGAATTTCAGAAGCTTAATCTCTGTTTTCACAAATGATTGCTGTTCTTTATTTGGATCTTTTTCATCTACGTAAATCCCATGGAAAATATGCCCAAAACTACCTTTTTGGAGTACATCCTCTCCGCGGATACAGTTATCCTCTCCTCGGATATTTCGATATCCTTCACCTTAGCGCTGGCCTCCAAAGGAGTGGCGCTTCTCAAGACACTCCTCCACCCACCCACAAGGCAGGATAACGGCCGGAAGTACCACTGTTGGGTGTGTGGCCTCTCAGATCCTGAGTCATCTGGGATGGGGTGAGACAATGCTTGGGAATGTGCACTGATGCTGTCTTCCAGTTCAATTCTTGTCACACTATGAAGGTGCAAAACTGCTAATATTGTCACTACAAGAAATATAACTGCACGGCAAACCCCTGCGCTGATATAAAACACGTGGGTAGAAGTAGCCGAGCTGCATGGACAGGATCACAGATAGTTCTGTTACTGGTTTCGTCCAAGACCGAAGTTTTAACTTCAAGATTTTGTTAGCACATTTTCCTTCCTTTCAAATTTTTGAAGAAGGGTTTTGAAGAATTTACTGTCAAGTTGAGCTGCATTTAGTATCATAACCTCACTATCTACTTTCCGAATCACTGATACAGTGCGTGGAAACCCCCCCACCCGTGCCCCTAGCATCCCCACCCCCACCAAGCAGAAATGCTGACCTGGGGCAGGTCCACGAAACTGTCTACTTGGAAACCTGCTTATATTCAGCTTGGACTCTGCAGGCCAAGTGAAAGGCAGGACAGCTGTCTCGCTGGGTACTAACAGGTGAAAGGATAGACGTAGTGCCCAACAAGGTCACTTCTCTAATAAAAAAAGTTCTGCATCTAGACCAATGAGTCTGGGCACCGGTCCCTGCTCAGGAAGAGGCTCGCACCCGCCCCGGGGCCCCGGTTGGAGCCGCGCAGCGGAGTCCCAGAATCGGGAAGGAACCGAGCCGCGGAGCACCGGGATCTCGAGTGTAGCCGTGCAAGGAGCCTCGGCGATCGCGGATGGAGCCGCGCCGCCAAGCCCCGGGATCTGGGAGGAGCCCCGCCTCGGGGCCTGGGGGCTGGGGATGGAGACAGCAGCTGCGGCTCAGACAAGAGCAATCAAGCACATTTCGGTCAGGAGCGCGCCGCCGACGCCTCCGGGGCACCCGGGTCCGCTCCGCGTTTGTAACTTAACGTGGCCGTAAAAGAGCGCTGGTCTTTCAAGGCCGGGCAGAAGTAGGGACCAGAAGACTCTCTGTTGCACAGCTCGGGGCGGGAGGGTGTGCTTTTCTGGGCGGGTCTGGGTCCCTTCTCCGCGGGAAGGCCGACTGGTCCCATCCCTCCCGGCTTCAGGGCTCCCACTTCCCAGGGGCGGTCTGGAACCTTGGGGGATTTCAACCGCATTTCCTGCCGCGTCCTGGCCCCCTCTTCTCCCAGCGTCACCTCTCAAACTCCCGGCATTACTACTTCACCCAAGGGACCCCTGTTCTGGCCCGGAGAGCCGGCAAGAAGCCGGGAGGAGCCTCCGAGGAGCAAAGGGGCCGAGGGAAGGGAAAGAGGAGGGGGCGGCGGCGGCGACACCCTGCAAGAAGTTTCGCGAACCCCGGCGTACACCACCCGCATCCCCTTTCCGGGTCATAACCCATCCAACCTCTTCGCGTTCCCCCGCCATCCCCCGCGCAGCTTCATCCCCGAACTCACCGCTGGACGTCCCGCTCAACAAGCCAATCAGAAGCAAAACGAGGAAGCCAAGACTGGTCTTGGAGCCACCCATCTCTCCCCTTGCCACCTGGATTCCAATTTTGCAGGAGTGCGAAGCTGCCAAGTCAGAACCCGCGATCCTCTCCCGCTAGCCCGCAGCTGCGTCTGGACCTCCGCCTCGGCGCTGACTGCCTGGGCAGCCTCTACGCCGACAGGCCCCGCCCCTGGTTTCCTAGAAGTAACCGCGAGGAGGCTCCGCGCCGGGGTCGGGGAGGGGCACTCTTGCGGTCACACCGGGGGCCCTCATTCACGCGCCCGCTTTCCTGTAAACCAGCCGACCCAACTGTTTACACTGGGCGCCCAAGGCACCGGTTACAGGAGACCGCACGCTCCTGTTCCTTCAATTCATTTCAGTTCTTTGGCTCAGTCGTGTCCGACTCTTTGAGACCCCATGGACTGCAGCATGCCAGGCCTCCCTATCCATCACCAACTCCTGGAGGTTACTCAAACTCATGTCCACAGAGTTGGTGATGCCATTCTACCGTCTCATGCTCTGTCGTCCCCTTCTCCTCCCGCCTTCATTCTTTCTCAGCATCAGGGTCTTTTCCAATGAGTCAGTTCCCTTGCATCAGGTGGCTAAGTTTATTAACATGTACACCTCATGTACATATGGGAGATACCCAGGGGGCTCCCCTTGTAGCTCAGTTGGTAGAGAATCTGCCTGCAGTGCAGGAGACCCGGGTTCGTCCCTGGGTTGGGAAGATCCTCTGGAGAAGGAAATGGCAACCCACTCCAGTATCCTTGCCTGGAAAATCTCATGGACAGAGGAGCCTGGTGGGCTGCAGTCCATGGGGTCACAAAGAGTCGGGCACGACTGAGCTACTGAACAATAACGATAGAAACTAAAGTTAAAAGGTATAAAAGTTAATGGAATTTAGATAAAATTGGTATATTTAAATGGTTTATGGAAAATGGTTAAATCTCTTGTTTAATTATACTATGGGATAGACATGTTTCACTGGAGAATAGTTCTTCTGCCTGGTATTTTAAGAGATATAGATTGTCACCTAGGAGATAACAACTAAACGTACTAAGCAATAATATTACCTGAGCCGTACAAGTGAAGAAAAACAAAACAAAACTGGGAACTAACATACAAGGACTCATAAAAATAGTGATTTTGCTTTGGGTGTAATTTGTAAACTCAAAAGGATCTTTGCTAAATACTTTATATAAACCTTTGAAGGCATGGTAAGTTAAACTCTAAAGTTCTAAAACAGACAGTAAAAGACATTTCAGTTTCGTTAAAGATCTTATCACTGATTTTCATATCTTTAGGTGACAGAACTGTTCTTTGGAAAACTATAAAAGCAACTGCTTTCTCTTAGAAATCTCTTACAAACCAAAATGTAAATACAAGCTGCAAGGACTGAGACTGAGCCAGATTAGCTCCATCAGACAAGACCTGAAACCAAGGGGGAAAAGTGGCAGCTTTAAAATTAAAAGTGCTGGGAATGTTCTCTTAACCAGACCTTACAGATAGCAAAGCCTTAGTCATCTGAGCAAACAATGTAAATGTATTTCAGCTGTTCTTTGTAAACTAGTAAGTTTACATTGTAATAACCGATTAATGGTTAAGCTTTTAAGTGAAGCTATGAGATCTGTGGTTTTGCCTGTATATTTCTGTGTACACATTATACATATGAGATATCTCTACTTCTAAAATGTTTTATCAAAATTAGATTTATAAATAGCTATTTAATTTTAATTAAAAGCACTTACATTTAAAGACAGTGGCTAAAGTGACTTTCAGGTTCATGTGAACTGGGAAATATTCAATATTAAGTTGACATCTGGTATTAATGTTTGTTTATCTAATTGATATAGATATGTCAAGAGTCATCAAAATTATGTAACTCCTTATTGTACCTAGATTTAATACATAAGACCTTACTATATCTGTTTTAAGAAAAATGACTTGATATGATGAAATCTGAAAGTAAATGTGAATGAGATAAAATCATTGGGATAAACTCTTTAAAATACTTATATTTTAGAAATGTCTACCTAAAATAATCTTTTTAGATATTTGATAACTGAGTTTGAGCAAGCTCCAGGAGTTGGTGATGGACAGGGAAGCCTGGCATGCCGAAGTCCTTGAGATCGCAAAGAGTTGGACACGACTGAGCAACTGAAATGACTGACTGACTGAAAGTCCCAGGACTGGTTTAATTTAAGTTACAAAAGTTTATTGAATAAAAGATACTGAGACATCAATTACTCAATTACAAAAACTAAAGGTATTTAGAAATATCAATAAAAATGTTGGTATCACATCGAGGTGTTCTCTATTGGAGAACAAAAGTTTTGAAAACTTATCACTGGTGTTTATGATAACCAGTCTATAAAATGCCAGTGTAAAAGACAATTCATTGCTTAATTCTTAGCTTTTACTAAAAACTAAGGTTTTAAGTGTTGAGGATTCTAATTTAAACATGTCAGTAAAGCTATAAGGAATAATACAGTAACATTTCAGTATATAGGAAGAAGTAAAATATGTTTTCAGTTCAAAAACATATGAGAAATGAGATTACATTTTCTGGAGGAAAAAAGTTAGCTGGTTGATCATACTTAGATGGGAAAATGAGAGACAGGATGAATACAGACAGTGATGAGAGATTATGCAAAGGAACCCTGAGGAGGAAAACATTTTCTACATAGCTAGGATGAACAACACTTAGATAGAAGCTACCTAAACGGGTCTGTCGAGGAAGCTGACGCGAGGCTGGGTCCGTTCTCTCTGCTCAGAGCGCTCCTGCTCGAGGGCAGACCGCGCGGGGTCTGCGCCCTTACGTGGGCCATGTTTGCGGTCACTGCTTTGTGACTTTGGTGAAGTGAGTAAGTGCTGTTTCAGTCACCTATGATCCTGCTGTGTTTTAAAACTTTTTAAAATATTTCTAACAAGCTTCCCAAATAGCAAAATCTAACTAAAGCTCCTTTAGTCTCCAGCTGACTCAGGGATGCTTCAAAAAAACATCTCTGAGACATCTCAGAGAGAAATACTAAATTAAGTTTATTTTTAATTCAAAAACATTGTCAAGTTATTGCAGGTAAACTTTAGGTTGTAATGTATAGATAAATGTCATTAATATAGATATTCCAAAATTTATCCCTAACATCTGATATGTCCTGATATAATGGTATCAGTCATAATTCTAGTTATTATCCTAAAAGGTTACATGTTACAGAAATATCCAAGTTTCCTGCTAATTACATTGTATTCAAATTTTTAACTATACTATTTTAAATTTGTCCTTCATAGACTATTATAATTTTACATTGCTTGTACAAAATAGAGATTTTCAAAAAGACTCATAAAAAGAACCTGTTTAAACAAATGTAAGTTTCTGATAGCCTTTAGGTAATGCCACTAAATTGGGTAACCAATGACACACTATAATAGAAAACCTGACTAATTCCTGCAGATCAATAGGAATTAAGTACATGAGACTAAATAAACCGATAAATATAATGTATAACTTTCATTTTAGGAAACACACTAACTTGAATCTGTTTTCCAGTAAACCTTTCTCTCTAATCCTGTCACAAGTTGATATATTAAGCCTTTGTAAACAAAGATGAAACATTTAACTTTTTCTCTCTACCTGATTCTGGCAAAATTTGGATTCTCCAGCTGGCTCTCCTATGGATTTGATGGTTTGTTGCAACTTGATTACAACTAGTGATACTAATCTTTGTTTTAATTTATTTTTCGTTTCCAAATTGTTTATGCCGGTGTCTCTACTACATTACATATATTCTGTCTATTTTATAAGATTGTTGTCTCTTAGCATGTATAACCAGGCTTCCAACAAATTAACAGTGACTTAAAACAATCAAATATTTAGTTCTGTATGTGATCTCTAATTATAATAGTGTGACTCTAGGTGTGGGAAAAGAAAAGAAGGGAACTATCTCCTGGATCACAATAAGCTAAAAGACAGAGGATCCAGAAAATCTTTTTTGTCTATCAATGGGTCTAATTCAGAAACTAATACCTGGAGTGATATATCAACGAAAACTTTCACCAGACCTGGGATGAGCCTCCCAGCACCGTGGGACCAAAATTGGTCATGAAGTGTCTCCCAAATATTGGTCAAATTTCAGACTAAGAGAAAGGACTGAAATGAAATATTTCCTGCTATGTCAGTACACAAGGATGTCACAGTCATCAGCCCTCCAGAGTACTCAGGAGGGAAAAGAACACCTGTGTGATATGGCAGGAATCAGGCTGCAGCCCCTTGCTACTGGGAGCCCTGAGGAACTGAGAAGGTGAAAACACAGACAATTGGCCTCAGAGAGCTGAGATGCACATGAAAGCAATGATTTCAGTGAGCCCAAACTCTTGCATCTTCCCATATATAGGAAAGCACTAAATTCCTTAACTTGAGATATCTGGTTTTCTTTAATTTACAAAAATACTTTTGATGTTCAGACTACCTGCCCTTTGTTGCAAACTGCTACATAACCTGACTCCTCCCCGCCGCCTTCTCGAAGAGTTCTCTTGACGCTACTTCAGATGCTACTTCCCGGACTTATGTCTTAAAAATTTCCACCAAATATAACACAGCTCTCAACTTTTAGGTTGTGACTATTTTTTAAGTTGACAAGGGTCAATTGATTTTCAAGGGGCTACCAAGTCAAGTCCTGGGCAAAGAAGAGTGTTTTCAGCCAAAGGTGCTGGGGCAACTGGAGAGTCACATGCAAAAGAATGAGGTTGACCCTCCCCCTTACACCATATAAAAAATTAACTCAAAATGGATCATAGACACACATTGAAGAGCTAAAACTATGAAAGTCTTAGAAGAAAAGATGAGTGAATCTTTGCCTTTGCATTTGGCAGAAATCTTCTAAAATACAATATAGACACAAATGACAACAGGAAAAAAAAAAGACTTTCAAAATTAAAAAAAAATTGCATTTTAAAGGATACCATGAAAAGTGAAAAGACTATCTTCAATGAGAGAAGATATTTACAAGTCATTTGTCTGGTAGGGCTTCCCAGGTGGCTCATTGGTAAAGAATCAGCCTGCCAACGCAGGAGACACAAGTTCAATCCTGGATCAGGAAGATTCCCTGGAGGAGGACATAGCAACTCACTCCAGTATTCTTGCCTGGCAAATCCCATGGACAGGGGAGTCTGAGGGTCTACAACCATAGGGTCGCAAAGAGTCAAACACAACCAAGCGACTGAACACGAGAACAAGCACATATATATCTGGTAAGTGACTGACATCTAGAATAGGTAAAGAACTCACACTCCATAATGTGTGTGTTCTCTGGACTAGCTCCCAGCAGGTGATCTAAAAAGTGCTTATGAACCACAACGGATTCAATGACACTCTGCCACATCTATTCTAGTCTCAAAATAACTTTACCATGAAAAACTAACTTTCTTGTTTTTGTTATAAACAAGTGGACTAGAACATTTCATTTAAGTCATAAAGAAGTAGATCGACTTCATTTAAGTCAAAAGCAAGCGGAATTGAAATCAGATCAAACCAATACACAACAGACATTCCGTGTGGGAGGCAGTGTGAAGTTAGGGGTGCTGGGGAAGACCCCGTGCCTGGGACCCTGGAGGTTCAAAGTGAACGTGGAACCACCGTGGGGAGGAGCAGAGAGGGGCTGTCCCTAGAGAGGCGGGGTGATGCCCTCGCCTTCGGACATGTCCCAGACTTGATCACAGACCTCCTGGAAGGGCGGTGGGAGTAACGGAACAGTCGGAGAATAAATGGCCTGCTGCCATGTGTTTTATTTACCTCATCTCTTTATTTAGCTGCCCTTATAAGGAATGCCATCCAAGAAGGACTGACTTGTGGCAGCTGGTCAGGTGGCCAGGGAAGACTCGCTTTCGGACCCGCAGGAGAGGATGGTAGAGAGAAGAGAGTGGCGGGGCCCGAGCGCCGGGAACCTCGGCCCCCTCAGGACCGAGAAGTCGCCCGTGGCTCCTCGGCCGGCACCCCCGGCACTTCCTTACAGAGACTCACTCACCGGCCGGGCGGGCCTCCCGGGGGCGCCGTCCCGCAAGCGCGGCACCTCCGCCGGGGCCCCTCTTCTGCGCCCGCCCGGGGATCCCCGCTCCAGCGACGCTGCTCCGAACGCCGCCGGGGCCGCTGGGCGTCTGGCCGAGATTCGAAAGAGCGAGTGAAACAGAAAACCCCAGGAGAGTTTCGGAACTTCTCTTGTGGTTGCGAACTGTACAGTTTCAACCTGCGCGAGAGCGACCTTGGCTGGACCCTGCAGGCGAGAAGCGCGCCCCGCCGATCGCAGGAGCCGGGTGCGGAGGAGGAGTGAGCGGTGAGTACGAACCCAGGGCGGCTCCCCCAAATGTTCTGTCTTCTCCCGCCACCCCGAAGCCAACACCCGGGAGCCCGCGGGGTTGAGCCACCTGCGCGGCTGACATCCTGCGGGAGACGCGTAGCGCAGGGGAGGGGGCTGGGAAAGGCGGGAGGGGCCGCTGCTAGTTGACTCGGGAAAATCCGTCCACGTTTGGCGGTGAGCTTCCTCCTCCGGAGCCCTAGGAGGACTTTGCAACTTGCCCATGAGCAAACGGTAATAAATTCACGGCTGTTCTGGAGCTCGCCTCCAACAGGACGATTGGACTCTTGCACACCCTCCTCCGATATGGCAGACCTGGGGGGGTCGGCCGCTGCTGGTTTGATTAACAGAAGGGAATGACAAGCTGCTCCAGTATTCTTGCCTGGAGAATCCCATGGACAGAGGACCCTGGCGGGCTCTACAGTCCAGGGGGTCGCAGAGTCGGACACGACTGAGTGACTAACATGGAGTGAATCGTAATCATTACAGAGAAAGGTTAGGATGGAAAGTGGATGTAGGAGAAAAGAAGGGATAACTGAGCAGGTGATGGCAGCGGCGGTGGGGCGGGGGTGAGGAGGAAGTGAGTTCACATAAAGATCTGAGGAGCAAGTGGCTCCTGGAGTGAGCAGAAGAGCCAACAAAACGTGGGCTTTTCTTGCTCACACCAGAAAAGGGCTTTTTTGGAGGGAGGATAGTTGTTCAAAGTGAATTTGGCTTTGTAATGTCATGACTATGTTTTTTTTTTAATGAGTAATTACATTTGAAACTTAAGAAATACTTCCTGGGCCTGAGTGTTGTTTTCTTGTTTTTCAGCAGGGCTTCCTCAGTCTAGGACTGAAGGCTTTGGGCGGGGTCAGGAGGCAGAGGTATAGACACACCCCAGGCTACGTTTTCTGGTCATGCTCCTAAAACTGCAGGGAGGAAAGTCACTGGCTCACACCACAGGTCATCTTTTGCTGATACTGCTGCTGACAGAAGCCGGGAAGACTCTGGGCAGTGAGTGTCCTGGATCTGGGGCTCTGCTGGGGGAGTGGAGGACGAGAGAAAATGGGGAGGGAAGGGGCTCCACCCTGGTGGGCGCCTGTCCACCTGCTCTTAGGATGGTGAGGGTGTGGTTTAGCTGGACTGGCTGCCCAGGAGGTGACACCCTGCCTTCCGGGACCCCGCCCAAGGCAGCGTGCTGGGCCTGTGCTCCTGGAGCTGCTTTCCCTCTCCTGGCCAGTCCCACCTCCTACTCCAGTAAAACTTTCCTGATGCCTAGGGACCCATCGAGAATGTGGCATGTGTCCTGTGGCTTCTTTGTTCCCATTCTGTTGAAAGTCTTGTCTGTTCAGATAGATTTTAAGTCTCTAGAAAGCAGACAGTCTTCTCTTTTGTTACCTCACAAGCTGGCGTGTGCCTGTTTAGTCACTTAGCTGTGTCTGACTCTTTGACACCCTACACCGGACCGTAGTCTGCCAGGCTCCTCTGTCCATTCTCCAGGCAAGAATACTGGAGTGGATTGCCATTTCCTTCTCCAGGGGTTTGAACCTGGGTCTCCTGCATTGCGGGCAGATTCTTTACTGCCTGAGCCACCATATATCAGAGAAATCTTCCTACTACTAGTACATGGACAGAAAAGATCCACGGTGGCATCAAAGTGTTTAACTAAAGCTCAGACAGTTAAAGGTGAGACAGGACTGAGGATGCAGCAGAGGAGGGGGTCTAGGATAGAGACCCCTCCCTCTGCAACCAGGCCCTGGAGGGGAATCTCCCAGACGCACCTGTGGTTTTCTCTCACAGATGCCCACTCTCTGTGCCTCGACCTCACTGTAAAATCTCAGTCCAGACCGGGCCAGCCCTGGTGTCAAGTCCAGGGCTCCGTGGACACAAAGCCTTTCCTCCAGTTTGACAGTGACAGGAACAAGGTCAGACCTTTGGGTTTCCTGGGGGAGGAGGTAAACGACACCAAAGCGTGGACTGAATTGAGCCAAATGGTAGGAGAAGCAGGAAGAGAGCTCAGGATGGTCCTGCCTGTCATCAAACTGGACAAAAAGGAGATGAGGGGTAAGTATGGGAGGGGGTGGGGAGCTGGAGACAGCAAGAGAGGGGTAGGGGCGGAGTGCGTGCAGGGAGGTCCTTCCTGTGAAAAGACTGAATGTGATCCAGCCTTAGAGACCCGGTGGACCTGATGGGTAAGAGGGGGAGGTCATGGTCGGAAGATCATGGCCCCTAGATGTGCAGACACACTTAACTGACTGGGAGGATGGCGTGTGGACAGTCCAGAAAGATTCACTGTGTGTGGTCCTTCCTCCCTGCAGGTCAGGCTATGCTGTCAGTGTGAAGCTGAGCAATGCTCTGGTGCATCCTTGCTCTTCAGCCGCGATGGATGGATAGCTCTCCTCCTTGACACCATGAGCATAACCTGGACAGTCTTCGATCCTGGAGCCACAGGCCTCAAGGAGGAGTGGGAGAATAACCAGGAACTGGCAGAGTATTTCAGGAAGATCTCAACGGGAGACTGCAGTTATTGGCTTAGGGAATTCCTGGAACACTGGGAGAACATGCTGCTCCCAGAGCCCATAGGTAACTGAGTGGGGTGTGGGGGAGGTGGTAGCTCTCTTCAAAGGTCTAGTGCCTTCATGTGTGGATATGAGCACGTATGTTTGTGCAACTGAAAATATGATGGATGGAGAGAGTGACTGATCTCTTGGTGGACTTCCTGTCTGGAGAGTCAGTGATGGGCATAGCACAGAACTTGCCAGCATCCTCCTTTCCCAGCCCACCTCCCTCAGCACAGGAGCCCCCTTCCTCATTAACCAATGACCCAGACCCCCGGCACTGCTCAATGGTCCCCGAACTATATATGCATTATGTTTCCAGGCCTTCTCTCCCCACTGATGTACTGATCCTTTAACCAACTCTAATGTCACTTAATGAAGCCCTTATCCCTTCCCAGACAGAATTAAATACCCCCAATGTGTACTCCACAAAAAGGACTCCTCATAATAAACATGTCCACCTGAAAGATGGACATTTGCTGTCTCAGTGACTCAGACAGTAAAGAATCTGCCTGTAAGGCAGGAGACACACGTTCTATCCTTGGGTTGGGAAGATCCCCTGGAGTATGAAATGGCAACCCACTCCAGTGTTCTTGTCTGGAGAATCCCATAGACAGAGGAGCCTGGTGGGCTACAGTCCATGAGCTTGCAAAGGGTTCGGAATTGACTGAACGACTAACACAACTCAGGAGAGATATTAGCTCCACGAAGACAGAGCACAAGCCCATTCATCTTTCCACACCCGGACCTGCAGAGTGGCTTCACATGAGTCAGTAACTATATGGGGAACGTGTGCTGTCTAAGGACAGCAGGTGCTGAGGAAGGTGTATTCTTATATTTGACAAGGCTTTTGCTTTTTCACTTTAGAACCACTAATAATGGCCCCAGATATCAGCCAGTCTGCATCCATCCGTTTGGTCACTTGCATTATCCTATTGATCATCACCCAGTTAGTTCTAGTTGGTTCATCGTCATGAATCTTATGAAGAAATCAGGGACCACAGCAGGTGAGAAACTGGCTGGCCTCTGGCTCCTAGGCAGGTTTGTTCTGGTCAGGACTTGGGAGAGGTGAGCCTTGGGTCTCACCAAGCCCCTGTCCACTGGACCCATCTTTACCTAGATGATGTTCTCTCTTGGTCTTGGGCCCCCACACTTCCCTGTAGGGTTGGGAGCACTCTGTTGTTGGAGTAGAAGAGGCTGGTGTGGGCAGCAGGACAGTGCAGTGGGAATGGGGATGAAGACAAGTGTCTTCTCCTTTGAGGGCACCAGGTACAAGATGTAGACATGGTGAGGTGGGGTGTTGTCCTGAGATCTTACTCAGGCTTTCCCAGCCCTTTGATGAAAAAAACCTTTTGTTCTCTGATGATAGCATTATCTAGTTTAACATTTTCCCCAGTGTTCTAACAGCTATTCCATCATCTGGATGTTTCTCCCTGGACTATGAGAAGGTACAATGTTAAACCAACTCTGGGTGGCAAAAACTGACCCTTGATGACAATCTGGCTGTTGATCTAATACACGACCTTCTGCTCAGAGTGGGGTTTAACAAGAAGCTAAAGAAGCTCATGCTTAAGAATTCCTTCACTTTCCATGACTGTTGATGGGCCCTTAAGATGTATTGACTTGGTCATTTTGAGGATTTGCGAAAAGTCAAATATTTGCTCAAAATCAGTTAAGACTTCGAGTTCTATTCTTTCCATCAGACTTCCCTTCATGTGGGGTGGAATCAGGGTGGGGGGCGGGGGTTGGCATTTTAAAAATTCTCTTAAGAGGGTAATGCATTAGGGATAACATTATGTGATTTAATGAGATATAATTTATGTGTTCACACTCACTTTCATGTATAGTTAAGTTACCACATGGTTTTATGGGCTGATTGTGTTCTTCTTAATTCATGTGATAAAATCCTCACTTCCAGGAAGTCTTGTTGAAACCACTCAGTCGGTGGTGTGTGGTTACAGTCTGTGTTGTGATACAGTAGGAAGTATACATTTGGTCGGAGTCCTGGTTCCTGGAGCAGACTTTCTAAAACCCACATTTTGGTGTCATATTTCCTGTTCTGAGTATAGAACAATAGCTTTTCTTTAGAGACCTAGCAGACTAATACATACGCAGAAACCATAGTCAAGTGCTAACTGCTTAGATGTACACAAAAGTATGAGTGTACCAGTTAAATTATCATGTAGATTAATATATGTATTAACATACTGACATGTTAATGCGTAAAAATGTATCCAGGACAAAAGAAAGGATAAACTGTGATATAGCCATAAGTGGAACACTATAACCCAATAAACAAAGAATAAATTACCACAGTAAAACCATAGAAGCCTCATAAAAAGGATTTGAGAGGCAAGTGCTGGACACAAAAGAATATGTACACTGAGGTACTCCTTTTTGTTGTGTTCCATTATTGTGAAGTTTAACTGAATTATTTTTTTAAGATGTATTTATTTCTGGCTGTGCTGGGTCCTCATTGCTGTGTGTTGGCTTTCTCTAGTTGCTGCTCTCTAGTTACGGTGCAAGAGCAGCTCCCTGTGATGGCTTTTCTGGTGGCAGAGCACAGGCTCCAGGCTGCGGGCTTCAGGAGTTGGGCACACAGGCTCAGTAGATGCTTCCCCAGGCTCCAGAGCACAGCCTCAGGACTCGTGGCCCATGAGCTTAGTTGTTTTGCAGCATGTGGGATCTTCCCGGACAGGGACTGAACTCATGTCTCCTGCATTGGCAGGCAGATTCATCACCAAGGAGCCACCAGGGAAGCCCCTTACTGAGTTATTAAAAAGACATTCTGAGCTCGATTCTAAATCTCAGTAATTTATGGATGAAGATTAGATGTTCCATGACTCACAACCAGGAAATTATGCATGCTGGAAAAGATATTATTTAAAGGACTATCCACCACCTAGATGGACCCTTATCAGGTGCTCTAAACTAGTTCATGCACAGCAAAACTGAAGAGAATTAACTCTTGGATTAATATTTCCCACTTAGAGTGACTACAGTGAACTTGCTAACAGAGACGACTCCTGACCTCAGAAACACCTAAAACAATGCTTAAAACAAGGGGATGTTTGAGCTCATACATTCATACCAGGATGAGAAGAAAAGATCGGAAAAAAAATTTTTTTTTTTTTAGATCGGAAAAAATTTTAACCTTTCAGTTTTCATTAATGTCTGGACAAACTTGAAGTTTTCTCCTGTCAGGAATATATTCAGTGATGCAGAGAATTCAATTATACATTGTACCTTTTTTGCCCAATGAGAATCACATGAATGTTTATTGAAAGTCCTTTATTTTAGGGGCTCAAATGTGTTGAAGTCCTTACTATTAGGTGAAGGAGACCTCACCTGGAAATAGGGTGTGTGCAGATGTAATCCAACCAAGGTGAGGCCAGGGTGGATTAGGGTGGGCTCTAATCCAGTGACTGGTGCCTTTACCAGGAGAGAGAAATGTGGACATGCAAAGAAGAGACGGATACAGGGAGACAAGACCCACGGGAAGAGTGTCATGGAAGGACAGAAATAGACACGAGCTCCGCAACGCCAAGGGTTTCCGGGAACCACAGAGCTGTGCACGGTACCTCGGTCGTGTCCGCCTCTTTGCGGCCCCATGGACTGCAGCCCACCAGGCTCCTCTGTCCATGGCATTCTCCAGGCAAGAATACTGGGGTGTGTCAGCATTTCCTTCTCCATGCAACCACCAGTAGTCAGGAAGAGACAAGATGGAGCTTCCCTTAGAGCCTTCAGAGAGGGCCCTACTGACACCTTGATTTCAGACTTCTAACCCTTACAACCTTGAAAGAATAAATTTTGGTTGTTTCAAGCCATAGTGTTTGTGGTAATTCTTTATGACGACTTCACTGTCCCAGCCAAGCCTGCGGGGGCTTAGGCTGCATTCCCAGCGCAAAGGGAACTGGTGAGCAAGAAGGAAGGCAGGAGAGCAGTTTTAGAAAAGAGCCAAGAAACAGACCCAGGGACATCTACAACATGACACCTAGTGGACGAGGTAGGAAATACCAGCGATGCAATACATGACACTGATGCAATATATGACAATGGAAGAAGTGGCTAATCCTGTAACTATAAAGGATTTCTATTTAGCACAATACACAAATGTTCATTTTAGGTTGATTAATGCATGAAGGTGACTGTTCGTGGGGGCTCGGGTCTGTATGCCAGTAGGAGCATGTTTGGTGAGTAGTTTTAGATATGGGGCTGGAGCATTAAAAAGGAGAAGGCACCTTTCCAGGTAGGACCCAGACAGAGACCTAAAATTCCTGGCTCAGCCCTGGGGCGGAGTCCTGGCATCCAGCCCCTTTCCAGAACCACCCGAGCTGTGTGTGGCTTTGGGGCAGCTGGAAGGCCCAGTATCTTGGGGAGAACTGGTCAGCGTGACTGTGTGTGTGTGAGAGAGAGACAGACAGAGAGAGAGTGTGTGCGTGAGAGGAGGAGGGCAGAAGAGAGGAGTGACTGTGTTAGCTGCTCAGTCATGTCTGACTCTTTGCGACCCTGTGCACTGTGGCCCTCCCGGCTCCTCCGTCCATGGGATTCTCCACAAAGGAATACTGGAGTGGGCTGCCATTTCCCACTTAGGTTGTGTGGGGCAGTGACGCTAATTTGTGATAGGAAGGCGAATGTGAAGAGAGTGAGGGAATGCTGGGAAGAGTGTGTTTGATGTGTGGGGAGCAGCCACAACTAGTGTGTGAGAATGTTGGGAACCTTGGTGTGTGTGTGTGTGTGTGTGTGTGTGTGTGACTGTGGACAGGTGAGCCTGGGACAGAAGGGGAGTGGACAGTATGCATAAGCAGAGGGCCCGGGAGGGGATCCCCTGGGGGACCCAGAGAGGAGGAAGAGAGTGAAGGGAAATGGCCATGAGGGGAAAGTTTCTGGATGGCAGCGGAAGTAGATGGGAGCCTTCTGTGTGGAATTTGTGTGAAGCAGTGTGTACAGACAGTGTGAGGAAGCCAGGGTCCCTGTGGGAGGGGAACGCGGTGTGACTTGGCAGAGAGTGGAGAGCCAGTGGGGCAGGCAAGCAGGCACTTGTGTGTGAAAGAAAGTGTGTGGGGGTGGGGGTGGGGTGTGCACAGAGGGAAGCGGGTGTGAGGAGACCTGCATGGACAGTTTCAGGACGGGTGACGTGCGCAAGGGTGGAAGGATATGAGTGAGAAGCGTGAAGCCTATGTGGGGAGCACGTGCATGTGAGGGGGGCTGTGTGGGAGGCTGGAGAGTCAGGGGGGCTGTGGGTGATGGAGGGGGCTTGTGTGTGTAACTGGGGGCTGAAGTGTGGGAAGACAGGTGTGCATGGAGAGCGTGGGGTGAGCAGTGTGTCAGGACTGGTGCTGAAGAGGCCTCAGTGGTGACCGGCTCTCCAGCTTCTCCCTTCTCTGGGCCTGGACCCTCTGGCCTGCACAGCATCACCCCAAGGTCCCAAGGGAACCAAACATTGGCAGGGATAGGGAAGAAGCTGTTAGCCCCTGACAATTTACTTTGTCTTTTTCTAGCTTGGAAACATCACACAAAGATATCTGCCTTGTGACAGGTGTCAACGGGGTCACCTGCCTTCACCAGCTGATGCCTCCCCCAGGCCCAGGGGCTGAACTGCGTTCCCTCCCTCAGCGTCTCGTCAGCCTGGGGCTTCCCTGATAGCTCAGTTGGTAAAGAATCCACCTTTAATGCAGGAGGCCCTGGTTCGACTCCTGGGTCAGGAAGATCCCCTGGAGAAGGGAAAGGCTGCTGCTGCTACTGCTAAGTCACTTCAGCCATTTCCGACTCCGTGTGATCCCTTAGACAGCAGCCCACCATAGACGGCAGCCCACCATAGACGGCAGCCCACCATAGTCGGCAGGCTCCCCCATCCCTGGGATTCTCCAGGCAAGAACACTGGAGTGGGTTGCCATTTCCTTCTCCAATGTGTGAAAGGGAAAAGTGAAAATGAAGTTGCTCAGTTGTGTCCGACTCTTAGCGACCCCATGGACCGCAGCCTACCAGGCTCCTCCATCCATAGGATTTTCCAGGCAAGAGTACTGGAGTGGGGTGCCATTGAGGGAAAGGCTACCCACTCCAGTATTCTTGGGCTTCCTGGTGGCTCAGCTGGTAAAGAATCCACCTGCAATGTGGGAGACCTGGATTTGATTCCTCGATTGGGATGATTCCCTGGAGAAGGGAAAGGCTACCCAGTCCAGTATTCTGGCCTGGAGAATTCCATGGACTGTATAGTTGGACACGACTGAGTGACTTTCGCTTTGGAGCCTCTGAGAACTAGGATTCCCTTCAATCCCCTCCTGCCTACTAAACTCAGGGGGAGGGACGCCTGTGGGGGGCACAACCGGTTGGGGAGGGGACCCAACACTCTCCACCATGCCCCTCCCACCTCTCCAGGCCCAGACCCCTCACTGTCCCCCAATTCCTTCCTCCCACCTTGCCCTTCTCCGCACCTTCTGTCATTTCTTACCGCTCATCGCCGGTGTTCCCAGGTCTGTCCAGAAGCTCAGGTGGGAAACTGAGGGCCAAAGAATTGATGCTTTTAAAAAAAAAAAAAAAAGAATTGATGCTTTTGAACTGTGGTGTTGGAGAAGAGTCTTGAGAGTCCCTTGGACTGCAAGGAGGTCAAACCAGTCAATCCTAAAAGAAATTAGTCCTGATTATACTTTGGAAGGAATGATGCTGAGGCTGAAGTTTCAATACTTTGGCCACCTGATGTGAAGAACTGACTCATTGGAAAAGACTCTGATGCTGGGAAAGATTGAAGGCAGGAGGAGAAGGGGACGACAGAGGATGAGATCATTAAAAAGCATCACCAACTCAATGGACATGAGCTTGACCAAGCTCCAGGAGTTGGTGATGGATAGGGAAGCCTGGCGTGCTGCAGTCCACGAGGTCACAAAGAGTCAGACATGACTGAGAGACTGAACTGAACTGAACGGAACATATCAATCACTTCCCACACACCCATCTTCGATACCATCACATTCAGGGCCAAGGTTGCAACAGACGAACTTTGCAGGGCACATGAAGAGTGAGTCAGCACTCCCCATGCCAGCTAGCACCTGAGTTTCCTCACAGACACTTAACTTGGCTACAGCTTCATTGTCACTCCAGCCCTGATGTGAGGTGGAGGCTCCACGGGGGCATTGGAGAAATAGGCTTTCCTTCATTATGACAGTAACAGGCCCAAACCCTTGCTTCTCTTGGAGGAGAATTAATGCCTTGAAGGCCTTCTCAGAACAGACCCAGACCCTGGGGGAGACATGGGGCAAGCACTCAGAACCTGAGGCTGTTCAGCTGGAGAATTGTGGGCCCAGGGTCAGAGGTGGGAACCCGGGCCTGGACACTCTCAGGGGAAGGAGAATGTGTGTGTGCTTCGTAGCTCAGTCGTGTCCAACTCTGTGACCCCATAGACTGTGTCCCACCAGGCTCCTCTGTCCATGGGATTCTCCAGGCAGGAATACTGGAGTGGGTTGCCATGCCCTCCTCCAGGGGAGCTTCCCAACACAGGAACTGAACCCAGGTCTCCCTCATAGCAGGCAGATTCTTTATAGTCTGAGCTATTGAGATGCCATAGAAGCAACTTAAATGACAATCGACAAATGAATGGGTAAAGAAGATGTGGCGGAGGCTTTCCAGTGGGCCAGTGATAGGAGTTCGCCTGCCAGTGCAGGGGACACAGGTTTGACCCTGGTCAGGGAAGATCCCATGTGCCCCGGGACGACTGGACCCTGAGCTGTGGGAGCCCAGGTGAACAGAGCCGGGGCTTTGAGACAGGAGAAGCCTCTGCAGCGAGGCCTGTGCGCACCAACCCCGCTCTGTCCCCAATGTCTGTCCTTGTTGCCCAGCAGGTTCCCTGGATCCTGGGGCTGAGACACGTTAGCTTTACTCCTCATTCTCTGACATTTGTTCTCCTTCCCCCTTCAAGGAACCTCACACTGGTCAGAATGGCCATACTGAAAAGTCTATGAGTTTAGGATGCTCCGGGACTTGGCGATGGACAGGGAAGCCTAGCTTCCAGTCCATGGAGTCACAAAATTCAGACGTTACTGAACGACTGAACTGAACTGAACTGAGCAATCAATAAATGCTGGAGAGACTGTGGAGAAAAGACAACCCTCCCACACTGTTGGTGGGAATGTAAATTGATACAGACACAATGGAGAAAGGTATGGAGATTCCTTTCAAAACTAAAAACAGGGCTACCATGTGGTGGTGATTCAGTTACTAAGTCCTGTCCAACTTTTTGCCACCCAGGGGACTGTTGCTCGCCAGACTCCGTCCATGGAATTCTCCAGGCAAGAATACTGAAGTGGGTTGCCATTTCCTTCTCCAGGGGATCTTCCTGACCCAGGGATTAAACCCAGGTCTCCTGCATTGCAGGCAGGTTCAGAGCTACCATATGATACAGCAGTCCCACTCCTGGGCATATATCCAGAGGTGATAGGTGATGGAGAGAGATAAACTGGGAGGTTAGGGTTGACATGTACTCACTACTATACTTAAAATAGATAACCAACAAGGACTTATCCTGTGGCATAGGAAAGTCTGCTCAATATTCTGTAATAGCATAAATGGGAAAAGAATTTGTAAAGAAAATAGCTACATGTATGTGTGTAACTGAGTCACTTTGCTGCACACCTGAAACTAACACACTTTTTTCATCAACCATATACTCCAGTACACAATAGAAGTTTTTAATTAATTAAAAATAATAAATATTGATCATCTTCTCACGTGTCACTGGCCATGTGTCAGCCTTCTTTGGAGAAATGTCTATTTAGATCTTCTGTCCTTTCTTTGATTGGGTTCCCTGTCTTTATTACTGAGTTATAAGAGCTTTTCATATATTTGGAAATTAAGCCCTTATTACCTGCAAGGATGACATCATTTGCAAATCTTTTCTCCCAGTCTGTAGTTTGCCTTTTTTGTTTTGTTTATGGTTTCCTAGCTGTGCAAAAGTATGTAAGCTTGATGAGGACCCATTTATTTATTGCTTTTGCTCATCTTTTAGTTTTCTGTTTCTACCAGAGTAGAAGCCATCTTGAATTGGCCTTCTTTCAGGAACTTTAATTCCTCCTGGATGGTTGCTGGGAGGAAGAGAAAGTTTTTTTTTCTTTTTGAATGACAAATAATACTGGATCATTATAACCTATGTAATTTTCAAAGCTTGTACAATTATACAAAAAAAAAGGTGGGGGGGGGGGCAAATACCCTGTAGAATTATACAGAATCCTTCTTCAAAATGCATTGGCATTGACATTTTGTAGAATTATACAGAATCCTTCTTCAAAATGCATTGGCATTGACATTTTGAAGGAAAAATAAACAAGCAAACTTGCAGAGTGACGAACTGACCTAATTTCAATACTGTTGTGTCTCTGGGACTCAGGAAGCCTGAGGAGAGGGAGAGATGAGAGAAGGCAAGTCAGTGGAATGGTCAGGACACAGAGGACGTTTATCAAGTAAGTTTGCCAAGGGAACTAGCACCGGAAACAGTAACTGGGTTGGCTGAAAGGCTCCTTCAGGTTTTCATAAGATGGTGTGGAAAACCCTGAGGAAACTCAGTACAGTGGAAAGGCCAGTGATCATCCAAGGCAAGCTCAAGATGGGGAAGGAGGAAGCCCTGAGCTCTCCCCTCCATGACCTTCTTGCCAGAAACTCTTCCCTGACCTCTGATCAAATTCTATTAATTAGGGAGACCAAAATGACACAATGATCTAACTAGGAAGATTCTGGCTATCAGCCCAAGCACAGCTCAAGTACAGCTCCAAGGAGTGGGAAGAGGCGGCGGCAACAGCCCTTGGGGCGGCGAGTGGGGCAGCGTCCAGGATGTAAGCGGTTTCAACCTGGTGACGCCAGCGCCCGCCCGGCCCCGCCCCGGGGTTGGCCTCAGCGCAGAGGATCTGCCGGTTGCCACTGAAGTGCAGAACGTGCCCCCGAGGAAAGGATCCGCTCACCTGACCTGGCATCCTCCTCTCGTGCAAAATTGAGATCCAGGTGGCAAAGGGAGAGATGGGTGGCCCCGAGACCTGCCTTGGCTTCCTGGTCCTGCTTCTGATTGTCTGGTTCAGCGGGACGCCCGGCGGTGAGCTCGGGGATGAAGCTGCGGGGGGCGGGGCGCGTGGAAGTTGGGTGAGTTACGACCTGAACAGGGGTGGTGACGGCGCGGGGGTTCGCGAAACTCCTAGCGGGGTGGCGCCGCGGCCGCCTCCTCTTTCCCTTCCCCTGGCCCCTTTGCGCCTCGGTGGCTCCCACGGGCTACTTGCCGGCTCTCCGGGGCAGAACAGCGGTGCCTTGGGTGAAGCAGTAATGCGGGGAGTTTGGGAGGTGACGCTAGGAGAAGACGGGGCCAGGACGCTACAGGGAATGCTGTTGAGGCCCCTCAGGGCCCAGCCCGCCCCTTGGGAAGTGGGAGTCCTGGAGCCCGGCGGGCTGGGACCCGTCTGCCTCCCCGCGGGGAAGGGACCCAGAGAAGCCCCGAAAAGCACCAGCCCGCGATCTGCGCACAGAGCCCCTTCTGGTCCCTACTGCTGTCGGCCCTTGAAGGACCAGTGCTCTTTATCACCGTTAAGTTAACACCTGCAGGGCGGCCGGGCGAGGAGAGCTCCGCGGCCGTCCGGGGCCTGGGCGGGGGTGGGCGGCGGCGGGCGACCGAGCTTCTCCTGGGCGGTGGAGTCCGGAGCTCCTAGCGGAAGGATGTGCGGGCTGGTCTCCCCGGGACGCCCATCCGAAAGGCCGCCGCGGGGACCGCTGGGGTCCTCTAGGCTGCCTGCCTGCCCCGGCGCCCCCTGCCCCCGGAACTCCCACGCACTGTATCAGTGTTTGGGCTCCAGCTGTCCTGTCCTGGCAAAGTAGATTCTGAAATTATGATACTAAATGCAGCTCAACTTGACAGTAACTTCAGAAAGCTTCACAGTCTTAGAGCTGCGATCCAGAAATTGAGGAAGTAAAACTTCAGCCTTGGACAAAACCACCAGCAGAGGAACCCATTTATGACCCTGTACATGCAGCTCCAGCCGTGTCTACACGTGTGTTTTATATCAGCCTAGGGATTTGCTGTCCAGTTATATTTCTTGTAGTACTAGTATTAGCTGTTTTGCATCTTCATAGTA
Source organism: Cervus elaphus (assembly GCF_910594005.1). Taxonomy (NCBI): domain Eukaryota; kingdom Metazoa; phylum Chordata; class Mammalia; order Artiodactyla; family Cervidae; genus Cervus; species Cervus elaphus. The sequence goes on from NC_057840.1 coordinate 33,423,825, forward strand.
TGAAAAGGATTGAACTGGAAGATAGTATCAGTGCCAGCAGTAGTTCCCAAGGTCTGTCTCAGTCCCAGTCCTTCCCAGATGTCTCAGTGTGTGAGAGGCAACACACCCAACAATACAACTCCCATCTCCAGTTATCCTCCCTTGTGGGTAGAGGAGTAGGACTTGAGAAGTGTCACTCTTTTGGAGGCCAAAGCTAAGGTGAATGATATCAAAATATCTATCCAGGGAGAGGAACTTAAAAGATGTACTCTAAAAAGGTACCTTTTGGTGTACTTTCCATGGGGGTTATGTAGATGAAAAAGATCCAGATAACGAGCAACAAGCATTTGTAAAAACAGTTAGAGATCAAGCTTCTGAAATTCAGGTGACAACGATGCTCCCTGAAAGTTGTAAGCTACGAGGTCTTCATCACAGAAATCTTCCTATTACCCATGTGTGAACAGAAGAAGGGGAAAAGCCCATGGTGGATTGCCTTACATGAACTTGGGGGATCTTAAATTATTTTTATGACAGTGTAGATATGTAGTGGCCAATAGTGCACAGGCAACTTCTCAACAAAAGCTAGTTCACATGGCTGCTCAGATTGCCTGTGGAATAGCTACCTGGTCAGAAAGAAGTCCTCCACAAAGACCTGGCTCCTAGGAGCTCTGTCATTGAACAACTTCAAGTTAAAAACAAAGCCAGTCCCTCTCCAGAGTCTTGTTCCCCATGGACTCTCACTGTCTGGGGAACAGCAAAATCACAGGATTGATGGATGACATTTGAAAGTCTGGTTAATAATGAGTTCTCCAGCCTTCCCTGGTGATCCAGTGGCTAAGATTCCACACTCCCAATGCAGGGGCCTGGGTTCGATCCCTGGTTGGGGATCTGGATCCTGCATGCCACAACTGAGAAGTCAGCATGCTGCTACTAAAGAGCCCAGGGGTTTATGACTCTGGCCAAACACCCTAAGTGGACATCTACCCGTTTGATGTGGCCGAGTACCTGAAAGAGGGTTACCAAATAGCCCAGCTTATCAACTGTCCTGATGAACCATTTATGTGATGCCTTGTGCTGGGCCTTCGATCCAGAGGAGAGGTGCAGTTCCAGCAAAGGGCCTGGTGTCTCACAGAGGTCCGTGCAGCCCTGGGGGCCTGTGTCTGACTCTCCTCTCACAGTCCCCCAGCATCAGGAGGAAGGTGCCTGTCGAGGCCCACTTGGAGCCAGCTAGTCACATGCATCACCCAGCATCAGAGAAGCAGATTTGTCTTTCAGAACACTGAGCTTTAGGAATGCTTTAGCATCTGAACTTTCTAAGACAGACTTACTGATGTGGAATGCTTTCTCAATATCACTTTTATTAGCTTGAACTGAAAATGTTTGTGTAAATTTTTTACACATAGTTGCCTTGAGGTATAGGTATATTCTTACAAAATAGTTTTAAAATTGTTTAAACACACATATTTGAAATAACAATATTACTACCAACTGTTTTTTATTTTCTTACCTTCTAAAGACAATGCACGTGATTCACCTTTAAAGTTTTGCTTTCTTTCACTAGTTTTGGGAATGATTTGTCTTCAACATGCAGTACTTTTTCTTAGGAAAGTAAAAACCGTCCAGCAGTTATGGGCTAATGCCCCCCACTCCTTTGCTGCAGAGTAGCTACCTTGGTCCAAAGTGCCGTAGGGGAAGCCACAGGCGTGAGCAGAGGATAGTGACCACATAACAACTCTAGTGTCACATCTAGGCCTGCTGCTGGTGGGTCTTGTTTGTTCCCTGTGGCCCTGCTTATGCCAAACACATAATCACTTCTATCCTGTGCTGGCTGGTCTAGCTGAACTAATGATTTGGGGTTAATGAGCCCACATCATGATGGGCAACTCTGACATTCCATGACCAGAGACCTCATCTCTGCCAGGCCCCAGGACCACACCAGGAGCCACGTTTCAATGGTGTGACTTTCCCCACGGCAAGTGACATGGCCTCACTTCAGGACACTCGGGGTCTCTGTTGTGAGCCTTCAAGTAGAAAATGGCTTGTAGCACCTTTCTGACCACAGATGCCTCTGATGTCACGGGTTCTGCCGGGTCATCTGCCCAGGAAGCAGCTCCAGCCATGCTCATTGTTCACCAATTGTGACTGCTTTTGTGCTGGGACAGCAGATTGCAGCAGAGACCTAGGGTCTGTGAAGCCTAAAATATTTCTTATGTACCATTACAGGAAACCTATGGCCACAGTGGTAATTAACTGGAGCTAGGATAGGGACCACACCCCTGAAGCCCTCCAGAGGTTGTAGCTTGGTTACTTGTCTCTGTATTTCCTCTAGGATATTGTGTACACGTACTATTGGGGATGGGAAGGTAGGGTCTGAGGTCTGAATCTGGAGTTCACTAATACAGTAGCCTTCACCCCACGTTAATTTACTAGCTACTCAGGTCTCCGTGCATGTCACAATCCACGGCATGTGAAATGACTGCTCTGTGGTCTGTGGACCCAGTGACAACCACTGTAAGCAGAACCTGGACTGCTGTCCACTGATGACTTAGTAGTCCGAGCATTGCTTCAACAATTGGGGGACGATGATGATACGGTTCCTGTGCATGGTATTATAAAACACACTAGGTGCAGTGTGAATGTGAGAGTAGTTTCTGCTTCTGCAGGTTCACTTACCCCAGCAAATAACCATGTGGCTCTTTGGGAAAGAATGGAAGGACTTTTGCACTAGATGTGATGATGAAAATGCCTTCCTCTTTAGAACGTGGCTTCTTTCTCTGTTGATACCATCTGAGAAGTGGCTCAGATCTGGAAAATGGGCCTGGATCAGATGTTTGGTAGGGATGGCTGCCTTTGGCTTCCTGATCATCCAGCCTGTGTGCTGTCTCTCTTTAATTCTTTCAATGGTACAGTTTGTAGCTAGGTTCCTGCCCATCTGTTTGCCTTTCGGGTCACCCTGTGCTATGAGCCAGCATCATATTCTCTGCAGTCAGGCCCTGGCTGGCATTGAGACTCTCTAATCACTTTGACCCCTGCACCTCTTTTCTGCTGACCTAGAGCACCCTCACCTGAAATCTGATTTTTCCACAACTTCCATCCCTGTTCCTGATAGAAGCCCACAGGAACACCAAGTCCTACCACCATCCCTGATCTTCTGCAAAAGTCATCCTTTAGCTATTGGAGATGCTTCTCATCCACGCTTTCCTCTCAGGCTCCATAGAGCCCATCAGGCTTTCCCATGGAGCTGGTGGACTGCACACACTCCTGCCCTTTCATAACATGTCCTCCCTGGCAGATTCAGTTCTCTGAGCCTTGGATCCCCTCCTCTATCTCCTATCTTGGAAGTTCTGGACTTTCTCTTTCATGCCATGTGGGCCAGGCCTTTCTCCAGGCTTCCAAGTCCCATCCTAGTGGGAGATCAGCAGCATCTCCCTGGCCTTGCTAAGCCCAGTGACCCGTAATTATTAACTCTCCCTTCTCCAGCTTTGGGTTCTGTGCTCACCCTCCCCACCCACACCCCCACTGGCTGTGATCTGCTTCCTCAGGAACAGCCCCCTTACCCTCTGCATCTCCCACAGACACTCAGAGAGAACCTGACATCCTGTGGGTTTGGGCCTTTCCTTCTGAACCAGCCTGGCCCATCCCTGGGAAACGAATGTATTGGTTCGTCCCACGTGGGAAGCTTGTAAGCAGAGTGGAAACGGGGCGTCACCAGGGCTGTGGGGTTTCTTGCCTGCCTGAGGCTTCGTCGCCTTCCTCAGTCGTGCCTGGTGAGGGTGGGGGGCAGGCGGGGGTCCTGCTCTGTCAGCCCAGCCTGCAGCCTTCCTCTGCTGCCACAGCCCTGGGGGAGGAGACCTACGGGTCTTCTTCTCACACCCTCACCCTCTCTGTCATTTGCCTTCACAGACGCTCACTCTCTGTCCTATAACTTCACCATCGATCCTCAGCCCAGACCTGGACAGCTGTGGTAATGTTGAAGGTGATGTGGACAGAGAGGTTTTTCTCTCCTATGATTGTGGTCATGCTAAGATCATATTCACTAGTCCATTGGGAGAAGAAGTGAAAACCATGAAGTCCTGGGAAACACAGATCGAAACTCTCAGAGACATCAGGGACCATCTGCGTGACTTAACACTGGAGAAACCCAGGGTCATGGGTAAGTTAGAGAGTCCAAGTACAGGAGGAGCAGATCGGGGCTTAAAATGCAGTTGGATGTCGGTCCTTCCCTAGTTGTCCAGTGGAAAGAGCAAGTGTTGCATGAGAGACCAGGGCCAGATCAGCTGGGCCCAGGGGACGTGGACCCAGGGGAGGTGGACCCAGGTGGGGCAAAGAATCTGTCAAGCCCAGAGGCTGAGCTCTTTCTTTCCCACGGTGGGAGCAGACCCTCTCACCCTGCAGGCCAGGATGACGTGTCGCTGTGAGGATGACAGACACATCAGTGGATCCTGGCAGTTTGGCTTGAATGGACAAATGAGCCTCCACTTTGATTCGGAGAATGGACACTGGAGATTGGATCACCCTGGAGGCAGATGGATGAAAGAGAAGTGGGAGAATGACAGAGATGTGACCGACTTCCTGAAGAAGGTCTCCATGGGAGACTGTGGGGCCTGGCTTCAGGGTTTCATGGTGCGCTGGGAGAAAATGTTGAAGACTTCGGGTAAGTGAGAAGGGAGGAGAAAGTGACAGTCCCCTCGTGGTGACATGGACCCTGTGTTGTGTGTGTGTGTTTGAGATACTGATCTGTCAGAGGTGAGTTGTCCTGGGAGAACAATGACCCGGGGATGCTCTGTCATCCTCCTTCTTCTTCCCCCTCCTGATGTCTTTCCTCACAGCACAGGCCTTTGTACTACTGAACATGGATTTTTGCTGATCCCAAACCTGTAGATATCTTTTTGATTTCTGGGATTTATTTCTCACTGTACCCTCTTTCCAGAGTCTTCTTTTAAATGTCACCAATCCTCCTTCTGGAAATCTGTCAATACCACCTCTGCTCTCAGCTCCTGAGGACTCCATCCTCATGTCACCGTCTCTGATGTCACAGCAGGACTGAGTGGCTGTGTTGGAAACCTAGCTACCCCATTAGCCCATGAGGACTGGGCTCCTCCCTTCCCCCCATCTCGCCTGAGGATCTATCAGAGAGGCTTCCATGTGATGGGTGTAAACTGTCTGCACAGTAGGGGTACCTGAGTCAGGGGGGCAAGGAGGCATCTGCTGAGTTTGGGGTCTGCACAAGGGGTTCCTCTTACTCTCCTTGCAGCATCACCGACCATGGGCCCCTCTGCAGTCCAGCCCAGGGCCACAGCCATCAAGTCCAAAGCCTGGATCCTCCCCGTGCTCCTCACCAGTTTCATCATAACTGTCTTCCTGGGCTGAGTCCTTTCCAGGAACAGGTACTGAGGGCAGAATCCAGAGGGAAGGAAGGGACACAGGGCCTGGTGTGAGGAGGGGGAAGGTGAATCCCAGCCGACCCCTGCCCCTCACTGAACCTCCTCATCGTGGAAATGAGCAGGGGGATAAGACCCCATGTCACCTGAGAGCAGAACTCGGACAAGCTCAGCCCTGAGGTCTGAGAGGTCATCACTATCAGGTGACATTTTGAAAAGGGAGGGGCCTCACTAGGCTGAGGGCCTATTGATGCTGAAAGGGTTGAGCCAAGTCCCTGACTGAGCACAGACCGCTGGCTGGCAGGGCCCAGGGTGGGTGGTGTGAGAACAGCAGGCGCTCAGGGCGAGGGCAGGACTCCCGGGGCTGAGAGCAGCATGGGGGCTCCACATGACGTGTCAGCGGGGAGGGGACCCACCCAGGGGCCAAGATGAGAGGGGCCGGGCTCTCATCCCAGAAGGAAGGGCTGGGAAGGCCTTTGCAGACCCAACTCCAAAGGCCTGTTCTCACAGGAAGTGGCTTGGGCCAAGCAGGCAAGGCAGGAGCCCCACAGCAGAGACTGTGGGAAGGGGCAAGGCCAGGCCTGTGCTCCTGGGGCAGCAGCAGTTCTGACTCAGCCTGTGGCCTGCTCGTCACCAGCCTCTTGGGGGCCCAGAGCCTCCATCACTGAGCGGCCCTGCCTTGAGCAGAGGTCCTGGGGATGGTGGGCCTGAGCTGGGGTGGAGGCGCCCAGCTGGGCGGGACCAGGAAGAGATGGGGGGCAGGGACCCTGGTCCTGAGAGCTGTGTGTGCTGCTGGCTCAGAGGCTGGAGGGGAGCGAAGGGAGGAGGTTTGCCTGCAGCCCCCCAGGGCTGTCAGGAGGCAAGGCCCCTCCTCTGGGGACCTGCTCCCTGGTCCTTTAGGCCCCCCTTGAGGGGGACCCGGACCTGAGTAAAGGGGGCAGATTGATTGCTCACTGGCTCCAGTCCTGAGCCTGAGCAGGGGGTGTCAGGGCCTGGGGTGACTCTGTGATGCAGGAAGGAAGGAGAAGGGGACAAGAAGCTGCTGGGCCCGGGGTGGGGGGGGGGGACATAGGAGCCCCTCAGTGAGGGCGGGGCTGGAGGGGGGCTGGGGAGGAGCAGCCCCAGGAAAGTGACAGGATTTCCTCAGTCTCCTGGACCAAGGCCTCTTTCTTTTCTGCAGGAGATGGTGCTCCCAGGAAGCCCGACAGGTGCTCTTCGGCCTCAGGCCTCAGTCTTTGCTTGGCCGCCTTTGTTCTCCTGCTGTTCACTTTAGAGCCAGGAGGTCAGACCCAGGAGTTCGGAGCCTGCCTTCCCGTTGTGATGAGAAGTGTCTGCACTGTCTCGTGTCTCTTGTCACATCTGGGGAACAGACTCCTCAGTCTCTTTTTATTCCCCCAACTTCTTTTACCGCTTTCTCTTGGTGCTAAGTGATGGAATCCCTGCAATGAAGTGTTCAGCTACTTGAACAAGAAATCTCCACAAATAGGACACTTTCTGTTTTCTTCTAGTTTGTGAAACATCAGACTCTTCTCTGTATGGCATTCTCATTGTTGCAAATGGTGATAATGCAAGAAAAATACCATCTGCTATTACAGGACTCAGGGATTCTTTCTGTGTTCAGAGAAACAACTTCACTGTTTTGCATATAACAAAATATTATGTCTGAATGTCTCTTTTAGTGATTTTATTTCCTAATATGAATATTTAAGTCAGTATCTCACTATTGCAAAAGACATAAATACTTCAAGTTTCTTTTTCTAATCAAGGAGGGAACTTGGGACATTTCACCCTTTTTCCACCTTACGGGATTAAATACAACTGATGATTCAGCTACATTTATTGTAGAAGGAGAGAATAAAAAGAACGCTCTTAAAGTAACATGCAGTCTAGCTGTCGATCCCAATCATGATACCTGGATCCAAAGTCATATTCTGGAACTTGTGCAATGAAATCTTTTTTGTTTTTTTTTCATCAAGATCTGCATGCTCAGTAGTGACTCTGCTGTGTTCATCTATGCCTCCCCCTCTCCAAGGAGAAGCCAGACTTCACAGCACAAACTATGTCTGTTTTGAAAAGTAGGTTTATTTCCCCATTGACAGAGGATCATATTCAGAATAGATAATGAATTACTACAAATAAAGAAGATAAATTGTACCTTTTTGGCCACTGATTGAGCTGTTCACATATGGTGAATTGTTCGGTCGCTAGATCATGTCGAACTCTGTGACCCCATGAAATGCAGCCCATCAGGCTTCCTTGTCTCTCACTATCTCCGGAGTTTGCTCAAACTCACATCCATTGAGTCGCTGATGCCATCCAACCATCTCATCCTATGTTGCCCTATTCTCCTCCTGCCCTCAGTCTTTCCCAGTATCAGGGTCTTTTCCAATGACTTGACTCTTCACATCAGGGAGGCAAAGTATTGGAGTTTCATCTTCAGCATCAGTCTTCCAATGAATATTCAGGGTTGATTTCCTTTAGGATGGACTGGTTTGATCTCCTTGCAGTCCAAGGGACTCTCAAGAGTCTTAACTAGCACCATATTTCAAAATCATCATTTATTCAGGGCTCAACCTTCTTTATGGTCTGACTCTCACATATGTGCATGACTACTGGAAAATCCATAGCTTTGACAGGATGGACCTTTATTGGCAAAGTGATGTCTTTGAGTTGCACATTCTACTCAGCATCTTTCTTTTTTCTTCTCAAACCAATTTTACCACTTGACTTTGATGGTCAGGTTTGCTTTCTTATCACGCATGTGTTCACTGGAGGACCACTTTTGATTTCCTTTGGGTACTTTTCCTTTGCTTTCACAACTTGACCAACTGTTTGGTGGGAAAGTCCTGGCTTCTGGCCTGTCTTGGCTTTTGACATGTCTTTTTCAAAAGCTTAACTATTTCTACCCTTGGATTTAAAGTGAAAGATGTGTGATTCTTACTCTCACTCAGACATGTAGAGGCCACTGTAAATTTCTTTCTTTTCTTTAGCTTTTCTACCAAGGAGCAAACATCTTGAGCTGCAGTCACCTTCCACAGTGATTTTGGAGCCCAAGAAAATAAAATCTGCCTGTGTTTCCAATTTTTCCCATATTATTGCCATGAAGGGATGGCCCCAGATGCCAAAATCTTAGTTTTTAGAATGTTCAGTTTTAGGCTAGTGTTTTCACTCTCCTCCTTCACCTTCCCTAAGAGGCTCTTTAGATCTTCTTTGCTTTTTGGCATTTGGGTGGTATCATCTGCACTTCTGAGGTTGTTGATATTTCTCCCTGCAATCTTGATTCCAGCTTGGGAGTCATCCAGCCCAGCATTTCACATGATGTACTCTGCATAGAAGTTAAATAAGCAGAGTGACAACATACAGCCTTGACATACTCCTCTCCCAATTTGAACCACTCCATTGTTCCATGTCCAGTTCTACTATTGCTTCTTGTCCTGCACATAGGCTTCTCAGGAGACAGGTAAGGTGGTTGAGTAGTCCCATCTCTTTAAGAATTTTCCACAGTTTGCTGTGATCCACACAGTCAAAGGCTCTAGTGTAATCAATGAAGCAGAAGTAGATGTTTTTCTGGAATTCCCTTACTTCTGTGACCCAGTGGATGTTGGCAATTTGATCTCTGCTTCCTCTGTCTTTTGTAAATCCAGCGTGTACATTGGGAAGTTCTCAGTCCACGTACTGCTGAGGCCTAGCTTGAAGGATTTTGAGCATGACCTTGCTCGCATGTGAAATGTCCTGGTATGAGAGTTTGAACATTCTTTGGTATTGGAATGAAAACCAACCTTTTCCAGTCCTGTGACCATTGTGGAGATTTCCAAATATGCTGGCATATTGAGTCCAGCATTTTAAAAGCATCATCATTTAGGATTTTAAATTGCTCAGCTGGAATTCCATCACCTCCACTAGCTATGTTCTTAGTCATTCTTCCTAAGGCCCACTTGACTTCACACTCCAAGATATCTGCCTCTAGATGAGTGACCAGACCATCGTGGTTTTCCAGGTCACTAAGATCTTTTTTGTGCATTTCTTCTGTCTATTTTTGCCACCCCTTTTCATCTCTTCTGCTTCTCTTAGGTCCATACCATTTCTGTCCTTTATTGAGCCCATCTTTGCATGAAATGTTCCCTTCATATCTTGAATTTTCTTGAAGAGATCTCTAGTCTTTCCCTTTCTATTGTTTTCCTCTATTTGCATTGATCATCTAGGAAGCCTTTCTTATCTCTCCTTGCTATTCTTGGGAATTCTGCATTCAGATGGATAGATCGTTCCTTTTCTCCTTTGCCTTTCACATCTCTTCTTTTCGCAGCTATTTCTAAGGCCTCTTCAGACAATCATTTTGTCTTTTTGCATTTCATTTTCTTGGGGATGGTTCTGGTCAGCACCTTCTGTACAATGTTATGAACCTGCATCCATAGTTCTTCAGGCGCTCTGTGTACCAGATATAATCCCTTGAAGCTATTTGTCACTTCCACTGTATAATATAAGAGGTTTGATTCAGGTCATAGCTGAATGGCCTAGTGGTTTTTCCTACTTTCTTTATTTTAAGTCTGAATTTTACAATAAGGAGCTCATGATCTGAGCCTCAGTCAGTTCCCAGTCTTGCTTTTGCTGACTGTATAGAGGTTCTCCACCTTTGACTACAAGGAATATAATCTGTCTGATTTCAGTACTGACCATCTGGTGATGTCCAGGTGTAGAGTCTTCTCTTGATTTGTTGGAAGAGTGTTTTTGCTATGACTAGTGTGTTCTCTTGGCAAAACTCAAAATAGCCTTTGCCCACCTTTTTTTTATATTCCAAGGCCAAACTTGCCTGTTCCTCCAGGAATCTATTGACTTCCTACTTTTCATTCCAATCCCCTATGGTGAAAAGCTCATCTTTTTTGGTGTGAGTTCTAGAAGGTAATGTTGGTCTTCATACAACTATAAACTTGTGAAAACTTTGAACATATCCTGAAAAATCAACCTGACCAAAAAAAAAAAAAAAGCTGAGATACCCTCACATATTCATATAACTGACAGCCTTTTAAATAAATCATGATCAAGTGGTACAGGAAATGCAATTACAGGAGTTTTCTTACTTTGCTTGTAGGAATAAAATTGAATCATGTCTTGAGATGTATATTTCACTGTATCTCAACAGTAGCTTGTTGTCCATCCTACTACACCACGAACCCAACGTTAGTTCCAGATAGAAAATGTGAAGCCATGTAGACGCAGCCATGAAAAGCCATGTAGATACAGCAAAACCTCAGAGATATTCCAGGTTGGGATCCAGACCAGGGCCATAAATTGAATATCATAACAGTGAATCACACAAATTTTTCATTTCCCACTATGTATATAGTTTTGTTGACACTGTCCGAAGTCTAAGTGTGCAAAAGATTTATGACCAAGTAAATAATATACAGAGTTTAATTAACAACACTGTGTTCCTAAAATAAAGTAGTTTGAGCATCACCTGTGTCTTCACGACTCCAAATTGTTTTGCTGGTGGAGGGTCTTGTCTCAGTGACTGTGGCTGCTGACTGATCAGGGTGGTGGTTGCTGAAGGTTGGGGTGGGCAGGGTAATTTCTGAAAAGAAGACAACAGTGAAATTTGTCACATCGTTTGGCTCTTCCTTTCACAGATTTCTCTGCAGCATGCAGTGCCCTTTACCAGTGTTTTTAACCACAGTAGACATTCTGGAGCAGGTTCTGTCTCAAGAAGCCACTCTCTTTGCTCATGCATAAGAATGAAAATGAACTCTCATTCATATCAGCTTCATGATGAAATTGTAGCAATTCAGCCACATCTTCAGTCTCTACTTCTAACTCTAGCTTACTAGTTATTTCCACTGCATCTGCGGTTACTTTCTCCAGTGAATTCTTGAACCCCTCAAAGTCATCTGTGAAGGCAGGAATCACCTTCTCCCAAACTCGCATTAGTGTTGATATTTCAACCTATTCCCCTGATTCAGTGTTTTCAGGGGACTCTATAATCATGAATCCACTATAAAGGGACATCCCTGGTGGCCCAGTGAAGAAGAACCCCCTTGCAATGTAAGGAATAATGGCTTGATACCTGTTCAGAGACCTCAGATCCCACATGTCACTGAACAAGTAAGCACACGTGTTGCAACTCCTGAGCCCAGGCAACACGACTAGAGAGTCTGAGCTGCGATCAGGATCCTGCAAGACCCGACAAAGATACTGCATGCCTCAATTAAGACCAATGCAACCAAAAACTAAACAACTAAATGATTTTTTAAAGGCTATATCATTTTATTAAAAAATGAATTCAGTGCAGAAATTTTTCAGTTGCCGTGGCCCAGATCCAACAGAGGAATAACTGGCTATGCAGCTATAGCCTATAATGTATTTCCTAAATACTGTGAGTTGAGCATCATAATTACTCCTTGATCCATGTGCTGCAGAATGGATGTCATGTTGGCAGCCATGAAAAGAACATGAATCTCATTGTACTTCTCCATCGGATTCTTGGATGCTTTATCAATCAGCAGTAACACTTGAAAGGAATCTTTCTTTCTGAGCAGTAGATCTCAACAGTGGACTTGGAATATTTGGCCACCGATGTTGTAAACAGACATGCTGTCATCCAGGCTTCATTGTTTGATTTATGAAGCACAGGCAGAACATTCAGCCTAATTCTAAAGGGCCTTAGAATTTTCCAAGTGGTAAGTAACCATCAACTTCCAGTAATCTGCTGCACTAGGCCTTATCAAGAGAAACAGCCTGTTCTTGGAATCTTTGAAGCCAGGCATTGACTACTCCTCTTCAGGTATCAAAGTCCTGGCGGGCATCTTCCTCCAATAAATGGATATTTAGTGTACACTGGAAGTCTCGGATTCAGTGGAGCCACCTCCATAGATTATCTTAGCTAAATCTTTTGGAAAACTTGCAGCAGCTTCTACATCAGGTCTAGTTACTACACTCTGCACTTTATGTTATGGAGATTTTTTTTTCCTTAAACGTCATAAACCACCCCCTGCTGCCTTCAAATTTTTCTTCTGCAGCTTTTTCACCTCTCAGCCTTCATAGAAATGAAGAGAGTTAGAGCTTTGATCTCAATTAGGCTTTGGCTTAAGAAAATGTTGTGACTGGTTGGATCTTCTATCCAAACCCATAAAACTTACTTCATGTCAGCAATAAGGATGTTTTGCATTCTCAGAAAGAGACTCACAGACTTACTTAGAGAACAAACTTCTAGTTGCTGGGGGTAGGATGGGGGAAAGAGATCATTAGGGAGTATGGAAAGTTCATGTACTCCCTGCTCTATTTAAAATGGAGAACTGTCAAAGGCCTAAGACATGGTGTGTCTGTGTGTGTGTATCTTTCTGTGTGTGTCCACCTCTTTCTGTCCTCACGGACTGTAGCCTGCCAGCTTCTCTGTCCACGGAATTTTCCAGCCAAGAATACTGGAGTGGGTTCCTCTTTCCTTCTCCAGGATCTTCCCAGCCCAAGGAAGGAACCCACAACTCTGCTCAATATTATGTCAGTGCCCTGTCAGGATGGGAGTGTAGGGAGAATGGACACATGTATGTGTACGGGTGAGTCCCTTAGCTGTTCACCTGAGACTATCCCAACACTGTTTGTAAATCAGCTAGACCCAACACAAAATAAAAGGGTTTTTAAACATAGACTGTTTTTAGTTGGAGTAGTTGAAGCTATTCTGGGGAAAAGATACAAAGAGATGAAAAGCCCAACTGCCACTTTTGAAGAGCCCAGAGCCAAAGCAGGAGGCCTCACATGACCCAGCGCACAACACCACCTAAGGGGTCAGCAGGTCACCCCTCTGACAGGCCCCGGGGCACAGCCCTCCCCTCACCCCATAGAAGGAACCAGCTCGCCCCACCACCTCGGGGAGTGAGCAAGCAAGGAACCTGTTGTTTGTTCTCACTCCCCTCTGCTGGGGAGTTCTCACTCCCCAATAAAGCCTTGCCTCAATTTCTTTTGATTAAGAAATTTGATTTATTTCTACTGTCTGGCCTTTGATTGATTTCTATTGATGAAGGAGGCCAAGAGCCTCGTGTGTAACAATCTGGGGACAAGAGACACATGGGGCCTGGGAGGAGGACAGGACACAGGCTTGCGTGGGGCACCAGCTTGGTGGGTTCAGGTGACGGATGTGTCAGGGGAAGACTCTCATGCATAGGCCTGGGGGACAGGGGCCTGGGTTTAATCTCTAGGAAGAGGCAACACGGGGACCACATAGCCCCAGTGGAGGAGGCTGGTGAAGAGGCAAGTAACTGAGAGAGCAGGAGAAAGACAGAAGGACAGCGTTAGAGTCCTGGTCAGGACAGCCAGGTGGGGGAAGGCGGACCTCTCTGGACAGGCCTGGCCACCCACTCCCGTGCGTGCTCCTGGAACCTGGACACAGAGTAGACCCCAGATGGGAGTGAAAACAACCGGGAGGTGATTTTAATGAATGTCGACAACGCGCATACTTCCAAGAACATGAAACTCCGCCTGATTGCTCTTGTTACTTCCCTAAAACTCTGCTGGCATCCATTTCCACATCTATCAATAGGGAACCCAGCCTCACTCAGTGACAAGACATGAAATGGAGCACTGCCCGTGCTGAGGTGTCAGCGCGACCCGCCAAGGTCAGGGCTCAGTCACCCCCAAAGCTATCAAAGACTAGGAGCCCCATGATAAAAGAGAGATGGAGCCCTCTGTCAGAGACGTTGACCTCTCAATGTCATTGGTAGACCCACTTCCCAAGAATTAGGAGGTCTTGTCAGTCCCAACGAGTGATGGATGATCTCACTCTTTATAAGCGGATAGCCCTGAGAGGTGAACTTGAGATGCTCAATGCTGCTCGGACACTGCATAAAAGTAAATTATGAGGGGAAAGGAAATGGATCACACAGGTTACCAGTGCAGATCCCCTGGAGGAGAGGCTTGCAGTCCACTCCTGTATTCTTGCCTAGAGAATCCCCGTGGACAGAGGAGCCTGGCGGGCTAAAGCCCATGGGGCACTAGGGCTCAGACATGGCTGAAGCGACTTAGCCTGCACAAACGCACCCGAGTAGAGCAAGCAGCCGGAAGAGACCGCCAGGGGGCGCCCGGGGGCAGCACAGGCTCCCTGTCTCCACGGGAACCTGGGAAATCGGGTTCTGGACTCAGTCCTCAAACTCTTTCTAATGAGCAGTTACTTTGGCTCACAAAAGGTCTAGGACTACTCTGGGGCAGAAATTACTAGAAAACATATTGCTGATGACACTGCAGTTAAGGACTGTCTGTCTTCAGGCCCTTTCAAGAGATCCGCAGAGTTCTCCGGTGGGGGTGATGTTTTCTTGGGGGGTGGGAGGGAATCTTGAGTCTTTTAAGAAAAGCAGGGCTTCCCTCGAAGCTCAGTCAGTAGAGACTCTGCCTGCAATGTAGGAGATACGGCTTCTATCCCTGGGTGAGAAATATCCCAAGGAGGAGGGCATGGCGACCCACTGAAGTACTCTTGCCTGGAAAACCCCATTATCAGACGAGCCCGGCGCGCTACAGACCTCGGGGTCGCAAGAGTCGGACACGATTGAGCGAGTAACCCACCACCACTAGAACGACTGCAAGCGGGAATGGGGAGGAAGGTTTCAGGGGCCGGAAGGACTCCGAGGAGAAAAGAGACACTAAGGGACAGGAGGAGAAAGGAGTGCTTCAGAGGGGGCGGCTACTGCCCGGCGTCAGTGACACGGGGAGGAGGGCGGGGCGGAGAGTGGACGGGAGGGCGGGGCGAGCCCGCCTATAAATAGCTCCCCGCGAAGTGGGATCCAGCCAGTTTCCAGGTGGGGATGGCCTGGACTGCTGGTCACGGAGCGCGTCTTGGTCTTCCGGCTCCGGTTCTACTCGTGTCTCTCAGGTTCTGCCCGGCGGGAGGCGGTGAGCTCGGGGATTAACCTGCGGGGAGCGGACACGGGGCCTTAAGACCCGAGAGGAATGGGGGTGTCCGAGGCGGTTCGGGGAACGCCGCGGCCGGACCGCCTCCTGCTTTTAAAGTTCCGCGCGCTCTTTTCCCGCTGGGCTCCTGCTCCCGGCCCCCACTCGCGGCTGGTGCCGTCCCCCGGCAGGGAAGAGACAAGATCTGGGTGAAAAAGGAATCCCAGCAGGAAGGGAGGGGAGGCTGGAAGACGCGAGAGCCAGGTAGCGTCACGAAATGCTGCTGCCGCCCCTCGGCCCCCACGTCGAGAATTCGGAGCCACTGAAGCGGGTGCAGGAAAGGTGGCTGTCGCTTCCAAGGGACAGAACCCACGGGGTTCAGAAGGCTGGGAGGAGTCTGACCAGTTGCGTTGGCCGCAGGGGAGGTGGGGGCAGAGATGGACAAGGGTCTATGGAGTCCGACACCTGGGCGGGGGAGGGGGGGTCAGTGCAGGAGGGAGGGGCGGGGAGATGGGTGGAGTCTGGCCTAGGAAGCCTCCTTAGAGTCCTGCTTGGTTACAACACTATTTTTTCATATCCCTCCCCGTCCCAAGAACTTCAGGGCCTCCAACACCTTCCCATCTGTGAAGGGATCCTAAACCTGCCCTCTGTCAACTAGCACCCTATCCTCTTGCCTGAGAATTCACCCCAGCAGAAGCCTCCCAGCCTGGCCCCCAGGACATAAAGCAGGAGAGATGGGAGAAGAATTTCCCAAAGTGTGTGACACAGGGCACCCCCACTTCTACCCTTTGATCCCACATTCATCTTCCCTGAGACTATGGAGACATTGGCCTATAACAGCTATTATTTAAGACAGGAGTTAGAGAATATTTTCTTCAAAAGACAGTAAATCTGTTGGTCTCAACAGGCCATTTGGTGTCTGTGTCCATTATACATCTCCACATTTCTGGTACGAGAGCAGGCAAAGACAACCTGTAAAAACCAAAAGAACAATGTGACTGCCCTGGGCCACAAAACAGTTACAGAAGACTCGTCCCCTAGGGACTAGTGAAAGGGGTACCTTAGCTGCCTGTTGGGGAACCACACTTGCACTGTCCTACCTTGTAGGTTCTGAGTGGTGTGAATGTGAAAGGACTGTGTGTCCAGCAGATATGGGCTAGTGTCCCCTGACCCCCTCTGCTCTAGAGTGGCTTCCTTGGTCCATAGAGATATAGGGGACACTGCATGAAGCCTCAGGCATGAGCAGAAACTAGTGTGTGCATGCTAAGTGGCTTCAGTCATGTCCAACTCTTTATGATCCTATGGACTATTGCCCACCAGGGTCCTCTGTCCAAGAGATTCTCCAGGCAAGAACACTGGAGTGGGTTGCTATGCCCTCCTCCATGGGATCTTCTCTCACCCAGGGATAGATCCCACATCTACTCCAGCTCTGACATTGCAGGCGGATTCCTTACTGCTGAGCCATGGGGGCAAACCCTGGAGAACAGTGGTCCTAAACAATTCTGATGTCAGGCCTAGGCCACCTGCTGCTCTCTCTTATGTGTTGCATCTGGCCCTTCTTATGCCAAACCACAATATCACTTCAATCCTCTGATGGCTGGTCTAGCTGAACTAATGATTAGGGGTTGATGAACCCAGATCATGATGGACAACGTTGACATTTCATGACCAGTGGCCTCATCTCTACCAGCCCCCAGGACCATAGCAGGAGCCACATTTATATGGTGTAGTATTCCCCACTGCAAATCACTTGGCCTTGCTTCAGGACATAAAGGGTCTGTGTTGTGACCCTCCAAGTAAAATGCCATAGATGGCACATAGCAACTTTCCAACCATAGATACCTCTGACGTCACAGTTCTGCTGGGTCATCTGCCCAAGAAGCAGGTCATCATTCACCAATTGTCTGTGACTGCTTTGTGCTAGGACAGCAGTTGTAACAGAAAACTATGATCTGCAGAGCCTGAAATATGTCATCTGTACAATTATAGAAATCTATGGGCCACATTGGGAATTAAATAGACATAGGATAGAGATGACACTCCTGCAGCCCTGGAGAGGTTGTAGGTTGTTACTCAGTCATTTTCTCCAGGATATGATATTGTTTATATGTACTATTGGGGGATGAAGGTCAGTGTCAGAAGTGTGAGCTTGGAAATCGCTTCTATGTTAGCCCTCACGGTAATTTACTAACTGTGAAGACTTTTCATTCATATTGCAAATACAACGGAAGTGAAATGAGCACTCTGAGGATCAGTGGATGGGTGACACTCCTGTGGGCAGCACGTGGGACAGACGTGCATTCCTAACCACAGACCTCAGGCCCCACAGTACTAACAGACGGCCATGGTGATGTTTCAGATTGCTGGACACGATGTCAGTCCCACTCTAGGTCCTTATGAATGTGGGGGTGGCTTTTCTGCCAAGTGTACACTTAGCCCAGTCACTGACCATGTGGCTTCCAAAGGCCAGAAGGACTTGTGCACTTGCTGTGGTGATAAGAGGGCCCTCCTTCCTGGTGCCTGGCATCTCTGTCTCTAGTAATGGATTCTGAATGTAAGACCCGACTCAGTGCTGGATAGTGTGCAAGTGATCTGGACATTTTGTTGGGATGTCTACATTCAGCTTCCTGAACATCCACCCTTGTGTTTGTCTCTGTTTTTCTTTCTTTCTTTTTTTTTTTTTTAATTTTTCCTTTCAGCATGTAGTTTTTAACAGCACTCACTGCTGTTCCATTTCCCTCTAGGATCGCCTTGTGCTATCAGCCAGCATCGCACTCTCTGCAGTCAGGCCCGGCTACACTGGGACTCTCTAGTCACTCTGACCACTGCATCTGCTTTGTGTCTGAAATAGAGCACTCCCCCTGGCATCAGCTCTTTCCACCTTCTCCATCCTTACTCCTGCTGGAAGCCTACAGGAGTACCATCTCCTACCACCATCCCTGACCTTCACCGAAAGTCATCCTTGAGCTGTTGGAGATGCTTCTCCTCCATTCTTTCCTCTCGGGCTCCATAGAACCTGGTGGACCGCACACCTTCCTGCCCTTTCATACCATGTCCACCCTGGCAGATTCACTTCTCTGAGCCTTTAATCCCCTCCTCTACCACCTGCCTCGGTAGTTCTGGATTTTCTCTTTCATGCCATGTGGGCCAGGCTTTCTCCAGGCTTCCAAGACCCATCAAAGCTGTAGATCAGCAGCATCTCCCTGTCGTTGCTAAGTCCCGTAACCCCTAATTGTGAATTCTCCTTTCTGCAGTTTTGCGTTATGTGTTGGTCTTAGGAGCAGAGTAGAGATAATGTTATGTGGTTTCTCTGCTTGCTAAGCCTGTAGGTGGTGTTGGGGGGCAGGGGAGCCTTCCTGCTCTGCCAACCCAGCCCTGCAGCTTTACTCTGCTCTCATATAAATGGGGGGAGAAGGAAACGGGTCTTCTTCTCCCAACCCTGCCCTCACCTGCGTTTTCCTTCACAGACGCTCACTCTCTTTGCTACAAGTTCACCGTTGATCCTCAGCCCGATCCTGGAAAGCCGTGGTGTATGGTTCAAGGCCAGGTAGATGGGAATGTTTTTCTCTCCTATGACTGTGGTGGTGCCAAGATCCAATCCACAAGTCCATTGGGAGAGGAGGTGAAAACTACAAATACTTGGGAAACACAGACAGAAACACTGAGAGACATTGGGGAATTTCTCAAGGGGCAATTGCCTGATGTTATACTGGAAAAACACATGGCCAGAGGTGAGTTCAATTCAGTACAGTTCAGTTGCTCAGTTGTGTCCCACTCTTTGCAACCCCTGGAACTGCAGCATGGCAGGGTTCCCTGTCCTTCACCAACTCCCAGAGGTTGCTCAAACTCATGTCCATCAAGTCAAACTCATGTCCATCGAGTCCAGGGATGAGTTAGGAAGTCCAGATACTGTAGGAACTGCATGCATTGTTTATGGGTAAAAAATTCAATTGGATCTTGGTCCTTCCCTAGTAGTCCAGTGGAAGGAACGGGCCTTGGAGGAGAAAACAGGGCCAAAGTACCTGGGACCAGGGGAGGTGGACCATGGTGAGGCAAAGAATTTGTCAAGTCCAGAGCCTGAGTTCTTTCTTTTCCTCATTGGAGTCAGGCCCTCTGACCCTGCAGGGCAGGATGATGTGCTTGTGTAAAGAGGATGGACACATCAGTGGATCCTGGCAGTTTGGCTTCAATGGACAAATGTGCCTCCGCTTTGATTCAGAGAATGGACACTGGACAGAAGTTCATTCTGGGGGGAGACAGATGAAAGAGAAGTGGGAGAATGACACAGATGTGACCAACTTCTTGAAGAGGGTCTCCATGGGAGACTGTCGGGACTGGCTTCAGGATTTTATGGTGCCCTGGGAGAAAACGTTGAAGACCTCAGGTAAGTGAGATGAGTATAAGGAAGTGTCAGTCCACGCAAGGTGATATGGACCCAGTCTCTGTGTGTGTCTGTGTATCTCTGTGTGTACGTGTGTCTGTGTGTGTGTGTGTTTTGGCAAAGTGACCCATCTAAAGTGAGCTGTTGCTGAAACATGGATGGACCTAGAGAGTGTCTTACTGAGTGATCTAAGTCAGAAAGAGAAGGAGAAATATCTTGACATGCCTTATATGTGGAAACTAAAAAGAAATACTACCAAAAAAACTTACAAAACAGAAAGTCGCTCACAGACTTAGAAAACACGCTTATGGTTCCCCGGGGGAGGGGATTGTTAGGGGCTTTGGGAAGGTCATGTACACACTGCTATATGTAAATGGATAACCAACAAGCTCCCACTGTATAGCACATCGAACTCTGCTTAATGTTATGTGCCAGCCTGGATGGGAGAGGGGCTTAGGGGAGAAGGGGTACATGTATATCTATGGCTGAATCCCTTCGCGGTTCACCTGAAACTATCATAATGTTGTTGATGGCTACACCCCAATACACAATGTTTTTGGTGCTAATAAAAGAAAAGAATGTAAAAAAAGAAATAAAGTGAGTTGTCCTGGGAGAACAATGACCCGGGGATGCTCTGTCATCCTCCTTCCTCTTCCACCTCCTGACGTCTCTTCCTCACATTACAGGCCTTTGGATGATTGAACATGGATTTTTCCTGATGCCAAACCTGTAGACATCTTTTTGATTTCTGGGATTTATTTCTCACTGTACACTCTTTCCTGAATCTTCTTCTCAATATCACCAATCCTCCTTCTGGAAATCTGTCAACACCACCTCTGCTGTCAGCTCCTGAGGACTCCATCCTCATGTCACTGTCTCTATGTCCCAGCAGGACTGACTGACTATGTTGGAAACCTCGCTCCCCCATCAGCTGTCAGAGCCCCTGAGGACGGGGCTCCTCCATTCCCCCATCTCGCCTGGGGATCTATCACTGGGGCCTCCATGTGATGGGTGTAAACTGTCTGCACAGTAGGGGTACCTGGGTCAGGGGGGCGAGGAGGCATCTGCTGAGTTTGGGGTCTGGACAAGGGCATGACTCTTACTCTCCTTGCAGCATCACCGACCACACTCCCCTCTACAGTGCAGCCCAGGAGGTGCCAGGGCCTGGGATTAATCTGTGATGCAGGAAGGAAGTGTTGTAGAAAGGGGGACCCCTTCCAGGGCCCGAAACTGGGCTCTTGTCTAACACTCAGTAAAGGATTGTCCGAGGAGACACATGTGCTGACAAAGCAAGAGATTTTTTGGGGAAGGGCACTTGGGTGGAGAGCAGGAGGGTAAGGGAACCCAGGAGAACTGCTCTGCCACATGGCTCACAGTCTCGGGTTTTATGGTGATGGGATTAGTTTCCAGGTGGTCTTTGGCCAATCATTCTAATTCACAGTCTTTCCTGCTGGTGCATGCATCGCTCAGCCAAGATGGATGCTAGCGAGAGGGATTCTGGGAAGTGGACGGACACACGGTGTCTCCTTTTGACCTTTCCCGAGCTCTTCTGGTTGGTGGTGGCTTATTAGTTCCGTATTCCTTATCAGGATCTCCTGTCAAAAAACAACTCATGCAAATGGTTACTATGGTGCCTGGCCAGGGTGGGCGGTTTCAATCAATGTGCTTCCCCTAACAGAAGGAGGAGGTGACAAGAAGCTGCTGGGCCTGGGATGGGGGTGGGAGTGAAGGACAGAGGAGCCCCTTAGTGAGGACAGGGCTGGAGGGGGGACTGGGGAGGGGCAGCCGCAGGAATGTGACAGGATTTCCTCAGTCTCCTGGGTCAAGGCCTCTTTCTTTTCTGCAGGAGACAGTGTTTCCAGAATGCCCCTTACAGGGGCTCTGCTGGCTACGACTCAGCCTTTTTGGCCGCCTTTGTTTTCCTTCTGTTTACTTTATAGCCGAGAAGTCAGAGCCAGGAGTTCTGAGCCTGCCTTCCTGTGATGATGACGCAGTAGCTGCATTGTCTCATGTGTCCTGGTAAGTCTGGTGAACAGACTCCTCAGTCTCCTTTTTTCCACCAATCTATTCTGCCTCTTTCTCTTGGTGCTAAGTGATGGAATCCCTGCAATGAAATGTTCAGCTACTTGAACAAGAGACCTCCACACATAGGACACTTTCTGTCTTCATCTAGTTTGTGAAGAATCAGACTCTCCTCCGTGTGGCAATCTCGTTGTTGAAAATGATGATAATGCGAGAAAAATATCTTCTTCTATTACAGGACTCAGGGATTCTTTCTGTGTTCAGAGAAACAACTTCAGAATATTTTCAACAGAGGAAATATTATGTGAGTGTCTCTTTCAGTCATTTTATTTCCTAATACTAATACTTGTGTCAGTATCTTGCTATTGCAAAAAACATAAATTCTTCAGCTTTCTTTTCCTTCAAGGAGGGAACTCGGGACATTTCACCTTTTTTCCACCTATTGGGATTAAATAGATTTGATGATTCTGCTACATTTATTGTGGAAGCAGTGAATAAAAAGAACACTCTTAAAGTAACCTGTAGCCTAGCTGTCAAGTTGGCAGCGTGCCAAGAAGCTGTAAGATATAGTTCGGGCCAAGGCAGAAAAGGAAAGACAACCTCAACAGAAGTAGGTTACCTTTATTCAGGCAAGGGGGGGCAACAGTCGGCCAAAGACCAGGCTGAGCGCCAAGAGGGATCAGGGAGGCTCCATGTTTATAGGGAGGTTTGTGGAAGCGATGAGGGAAACGTTAATCAGGCGGGATATTTTGAGTATTCTTTAGTTGAGATTGCATTTGTAGTTGGGCAGGGGGTGATAAGTTTTCTGGGCAGGTGTAGGGGGTGGAAGATTTCTGGGCAGGGGGTGATAAGTCCCAGATAGATGCAACCAGCCTGGAGCATGAGGGGGGAACTAAAGTTCTGTTTTGTTTTCTCCAAAGTTAGATGATTCAGCAAGGGCCTTTGAGACTGTTGTTTTCTTTTCTAGCGCCAAAAGACTCCTTCAAAAGCTATTTTAGTTACTATCAGGCCTCTCTGGAGCCTTGGCTCCAACACAACTCTTGTACACACACCTTCCATTGTAGACCACGTGTGGTCGCCTGCGGCCAGTCGGATTAACACTAGGGTGCATTGGGTGAGAGTGGATCTTGATCACTGAAGACAAAGTCCGCCAGATTAGGATGGAGAAGGAAGTAGGGAGAAAAATGCAGGATGACTGAGCAGAAGATGGAAAAAGAAGCAAAAGATGCAGCTGGGAGGCAGAGGTGGGGTCGGGGGAGGCTTTGTCGGAAGGAGGGGAGAAGCCAACATGACCCTGAGCATTTTGTTCACAAAAGTTAGGGGATCTTTGAGGGTGGGGTATTTAAAGTGAATTTTGCTTTTTAATGTCACCGCTGTTTTTCTGTGGTGGTTGTTGCTGTTTTTAATGAGGAATTACATTTGAATACTTGCAAGATACTTCCTCGGTATAATTGTCCTTTGCATTGTTTTTCAACAGGGCTTCCTCAGTCTCTGACTGAAGACTTTGGGCGGTGGGTGGAGACAGAGGTGCAGACACACTCCAGGCTACGATTGGCCCCTTACTCTTCTAAAACTGCTGGGAGGAATGTCTCTAGCTCACACCGCAGGCCGTCTTTTGCTGATACTGCAGCTGATAGAACCCAGGAAGACTCTGGGCAGTGAATGTCCTGGGATCTGGGGCTCTGGCAGGGGGAGTGGAGCAGGGGAAGAGGGGAAAGGAAGGGGCTCCACCCTGGTGGGGGCCTGTCTTCCAGCTCTGAGGATGGTCAGGTGTGGTTTAGCTAGACGGGCTGCCCAGGAGGTGACACCCAGTGTGCAGGGACTCCAGCCCAAGACAGGGTGCCTGGGCCTGTGCTCCGGTAGTAGCTTGCCCTCTCCTGCCAACCCCACCTCCTTCTGCAGTAAAAACCTTCCTGATGATTCGGGGCCCCTCCTGAATGTAGCCTGTGTTCTGTGGTCTTTTTTTCCCCACTCATGTTGAAAGTCCTGTTTGTTCAGATGGATTTTTAGCCACTAGAAGGCAGACATTGTCTTCTGTTTTTGCTGCCTCAGAAGTTGGTACATGATGGTAAAAATATGTCACATAAATCTTCCTGCTAACAGTATTAGATCCAAAGGATCCACAGTGGCATCCAAGAGATTAAAGCTCAGACAGTTGAAGATGAGGCAGGACTGAGGATGCAGCAGAGGAGGGGGTCTGGGATAGAGACCCCTCCCTCAGCAACCAGGCCCTGGAGGGGAATCTGCCAGACACAACTGTGGTTTTCTCTCACAGATGCCCACTCTCTGTGCCTTAACCTCACTGTCAAATGTCAGTCCAGACCTGGCCAGCCCTGGTGTCAAATTCAGGGCTCTGTGGACACAAAGCCTTTCCTCCAGTATGATAGTGACAGCAATAAGGTCAGACCTTTGGGTTTCCTGGGGGAGGAGGTAAACAACACAAAAGCGTGGACTGAATTGAGCCAAACGGTGGCAGAAGCAGGAAGAGAGCTCAGGATGGTCCTGCCTGTCATCAAACTGGACAAAAAGGAGATGAGGGGTAAGTATGGGAGGGGTGGGGAGCTGGAGACAGCAAGAGAGGGGTAGGGGCGGAGTGCATGCAGGGAGGTCCTTCCCGTGAAAAGACTGAACACGGTCCAGCCTTAGAGACCTGGTGGACCTGATGGGTAAGAAGGGAGGTCATGGTCAGAAGATCACGGGCCCCTAGATGTGCAGACACACATGAGTGACTGGGGAGGATGGACTGTGGAGAGTCCAGAAAGATTCACTGTGTGTGGGGGGCGTATGTCCTCCCTCCCTGCAGGTCAGGCTGTGGTGTCAGAGTGAAGCCGAGCAATGCTCTGGTGGGTCCTTGCTCTTCA
This sequence comes from Cervus elaphus, assembly GCF_910594005.1. Lineage (NCBI taxonomy): Eukaryota > Metazoa > Chordata > Mammalia > Artiodactyla > Cervidae > Cervus > Cervus elaphus. The sequence goes on from NC_057840.1 coordinate 33,448,313, forward strand.
GCCTCAATGGACAGACTGCCCTCCTCCTTGACACCATGAGCATAACCTGGACAGTCCTCGATCCTGGAGCCACAGCCCTCAAGGAGGAGTGGGAGAACAACCAGGAACTGGCAGAGTACTTCAGGAAGATCTCAACGGGGACTGCAGTTATTGGCTTAGGGAATTCCTGGAACACTGGGAGAACATGCTGCTCCCAGAGCCCACAGGTAACTGAGTGGGGTGTGGGAGAGGTGGTAGCTTTCTTCAAAGCTCTAATGCCTTCATGTGTGGATATGAGCACATATGTTTGTGCAACTGAAAATATGATGGATGGATGGAGTGACTGGTCTCTTGGTGGACTTCCTGTCTGGAGAGTCAGTGATGGGCATAACATAGAACTTGCCAGCATCCTCCTTTCCCAGCCCACCTCCCTCAGCACAGGAGCCCCCTTCCTCATTAACCAATGACCCAGACCCCCGGCACTCTCGATGGTCCCCAAGTCTATATACGCATTATGTTTCCAGGCCTTCTCTCCCCTCTGTTGTACTGATCCTTTAACCAGCTCCAATGTCACTTAATGAAGCCCTTATCCCTTCCCAGACAAAATTAAGTACCCCCAATTGTGTCCTCCTCAAAAAGGACTCCTCACAGTAAACATGTCCACCTGAAAGATAATCAGATAGATATTTGCTGTCTCAGTGACTCAGACGGTAAAGAATCTGCCTACAAGGCAGGAGACCCGGATTTGATCCCTAAGTTGGGAAGATCCCCTGGAGTAGGAAATGGCAACCCACTCCAGTATTCTTGCCTGGAGAATCCCATGGACAGAAGAGCCTGGTGGGCTACAGTCCTTGAGCTTGCAAAGAGTCGGACATGACTGAGTGACTAACACAACTCAGGAGAAATATTAGCTTCACGAACAGAGCACAAGCCCATTCATCTTTTCACACCCGGACCTGAACAGTGGCTTCTCATGAGTCAGTAACTAAATGGGGAACGTGTGCTGTCTAAGGACAGCAGGTGCTGAGGAAGGTGTATCCTTAGATTTGACAAGGCTTTTGCTTTTTCATTTTAGAACCACTAATAATGGCCCCAGATATCAGCCAGTCTGCATCCATCCTATTGATCATCACCCAGTTCTAATTGCTTCATCATCATGAATCTTATGAAGAAATCAGGGACCACAGCAGGTGAGAAGCTGGCTGGCCTCTGGCTCCTAGGCAGGTTTGTTCTGGTTAGGACTTGGGAGAGGTGAGCCTCGGGTCTCACCAAGGCCCTGTCCACTTTACCCATCTTTACCTAGATGATGTTCTGCCTTGGTCTTGGGCCCCCACACTTCCCTGTAGGGTTGGGAGCACTCTGTTGTTGAGGTAGAAGAGGCTGGTGTGGGCAGCAGGACAGTGCAGTGGGAGTGGGGATGAAGACAAGTGTCTTCTCCTTTGAGGGCCCCGGGTACAAGATGTAGACATGGTGAGGTGGGGTGTTGTCCTGAGATCTTACTCAGGCTTTCCCAGCCCTTTGATGAAAAAAACCTTTTCTTATCTGATGATAGCATTATCTAGCTCAACATTTTCCCCAGTGTTCTAACAGCTATTCCATCATCCGGATGTTTCTCCCTGGACTATGGGAAGGTACTATGTTAAACCAACCATGGGTGGCAAAAGCTGACCCTTGGTGACAGTCTGGCTGTTGATCTAATACACGACCTTCTGCTCAGAGTGGATTTAACAAGACGCTAGAGAAGCTCATGCTTAAGAATTCCTTCACTGTCCATGACTGTTGATGGGCCCTTAAGATGTATTGCTTGGTCATTCTGAGGATTTGCGAAAGTCAAATATTTGCTCACAATCAGTTAAGACTTCCAGTTCTATTCTTTCCATCAGACTTCCCTTCACGTAGGGTGGAATTGGGGCAGGGGGCGGGGTTTGGCATTTTTAAAATTCTATTAAGAACATAATGCATTAGGGATATACTTATGTGATTTAATGAGACATAATTTATGTGTTCACACTCACTTTCATGTATAGTTAAGTTACCGCATGCTTTTATGGGCTGAATGTGTTCTTCTTAATTCATGTGATAAAATCCTCACCTCCAGGAAGCCTTGTTGAAACCACTCAGTCGGTGGTGTCTGGTTGCAGTCTGTGTTGTGATACAATCGGAAGTATATGTTTGGTTGGATCCCGACTCCTGGAGCAGACTTTCTAAAATCCACATTGTGGTGTCATATTTGGTGTTCTGAGTATAGAAAAGTAGCTTTTCTTTAGAGACGTAGCAGACTAATACATATGCAGAAACCACAGTCAAGTGCTAACTGCCTAGATGTCATGACACAAAAGTATGAGTTGAGGCTCCCAGGCTCCAGAGCACAGCCTCAGTATTCGTGGCCCATGAGCTTAGTTGTTTTGCAGCATGTGGGATCTTCCCGGACAGGGATTGAACCTATGTCTCCTGCACTGGCAGGCAGATTCATCACCAAGGAGCCACCAGGGAAGCCCCTAGCTGAATTATTAAAAAGACATTCTAAGCTTGATTCTAAATCTTATCTCAGTGATTTATGGATGAAGATTAGATGTTCCATGACTTGCAACCAGGAAATTATGCATACTGGAAAAGATATTAGTTAAAGGACTATCCACCACCTAGATGGACCCTTATCAGGTGCTCTAAAGTAGCTCACGCACAACAAAACTGAAGAGAATTAACTCTTGGATTAATATTTCCCGTTTAGAAAGTGAGACTGCACTGAACTGGCTAACAGAGAACCCCTAAGCCTCAGAAACACCTAAAACCTCAGAAACACCTAAAACCTCAGAAACACCTAAACCTCAGAAACACCTAAAACCTCAGAAACACCTAAAACCTCAGAAACACCTAAACCTCAGAAACACCTAAAACTTCAGAAACACCTAAACCTCAGAAACACCTAAAACCTCAGAAACACCTAAACCTCAGAAACACCTAAAACCTCAGAAACACCTAAAACCTCAGAAACACCTAAACCTCAGAAACACCTAAAACCTCAGAAACACCTAAAAACAATGCTCAAACCAAGAGGATATTTGAGCTCATACATTCATACCAGGACGAGAAGAAGACAAGATCGGAAAAAATTTTAACCTTTCAGTTTTCACTTATGTCTGGACAAACTTGAAGTTTTCTCCTGTCAGGAATATATTCAGTGATGCAGAGAATTCAATTATACATTGTACCTTTTTTGCCCAATGAGAATCACATGAATGTTTATTGAAAGTCCTTTATTTTAGGGGCTCAAATGTGTTGAAGTCCTTACCATTAGGTGAAGGAGACCTCACCTGGAAATAGGGTGTGTGCAGATGTAATCCAACCAAGGTGAGGCCAGGGTGGATTAGGGTGGGCTCTAATCCAGTGACTGGTGCCTTTACCAGGAGAGAGAAATGTGGACATGCAAAGAAGAGACGGATACAGGGAGACAAGACCCACGGGAAGAGTGTCATGGAAGGGCAGAAATAGACACGAGCTCCGCAACGCCAAGGGTTTCCGGGAACCACAGAGCTGTGCACGGTACCTCGGTCGTGTCCGCCTCTTTGCGGCCCCATGGACTGCAGCCCACCAGGCTCCTCTGTCCATGGCATTCTCCAGGCAAGCATACTGGGGTGTGTCGCGATTTCCTTCTCCATGCAACCACCAGTAGTCAGGAAGAGACAAGATGGACCCTCCCTTAGAGCCTTCAGAGAGGGCCCTACTGACACCCTGATTTCTGACTACTAACCCTCACAGTCTTGAAAGAATAAATTTTGGTTGTTTCAAGCCATAGAATTTGTGCTAATTTTTTATGAAGACTTCACTGTCCCAACCAAGCTTGCCAGGGCCTAGGCGGCATTCCCAGCACAAAGGGAACTGGTGAGCAAGAAGGAAGGCAGGAGGCAGTTTTAGAAAAGAGCCAAGAAACAGATCCAGGGATGTCTAGAAATGTGACACCTATTAGACGAGGTAATAAATACCAGAGAAGGGAACACTGATCAATACATGACATCGGGAGAGCTGGCTAATCCTGTAGCTAAAGGAGGATTTCTATTTAGTACAATACACAAACGTTCATTTTAGGTTGATTAATGCATGAAGGTGACTGTTTGTGTGGACTCGGGGCTGTATGCCAGTAGGAGCACGTTTGGTGAGTAGTTTTAGATATGGGGCTGGAGCATTAAAAAGGAGAAGGCACCTTTCCAGATAGGACCCAGACAGAGACCTGAAGTTCCTGGCTCAGCCCTGGGGCGGAGTCCTGGCAGCCAGCCCCTTCCCAGAACCACCCCGAGCTGTGTGTGACTTTGGGGCAGCTGGAAGGCCCAGTATCTTGGGGAGAACTGGTCAGTGTGACTGTGTGTTTGTGAGAGAGAGAGACAGAGAGTGGGTATGGGTGAGATGAGGAGGGCAGGAGAGCGAAGTGACCGTGTTAGCTGCTCAGTCATCTCTGACTCTTTGCGACCCTGTGCACTGTGGCCCTCCCAGCTTCTCCGTCCATGGGATTCTCCAGGAAAAAATACTGGAGTGGGTTGCCATTTCCCACCTAGGTGTGTGGGAAACACCCCACACATTACTAATTTGTAATAGGAAGGTGAATGTGAAGAGAGTGAGGGAATGCCGGAAAGAGTGTGTTGGATGTGTGGAGAGCAGTCACAACTAGTGTGTGAGAATGTTGGGAACCTTTGTGTGTGTGTGTGTGTGTGTGTGTGTGTGTGTGTGTGTGTGTGTGTGTGTGTGTGACTGTGGACAGGGGAGCCTGGGACAGAAGGGGAGTGGACAGTATGCGTATGTGTACGATGGTATGAGAGTTTGAGCCTTCTTTGGTATTGGAATGAAAAACGACAGTTTCCAGTCCTGTGACCGTTGCGGAGTTTTCCAGATATGCTGGCATATTGAGTGCAGCATTCTAACAGCATCATCGTTTAGGATTCTAAATTGCTCAGCTGGAATTCCATCACCTCCACTAGCTGTGTTCTTAGTAATTCTTCCTAAGGCCCACTTGACTTCACACTCCAAGATACCTGGCTCTAAATCAGTGACCACACCATCGTGGTTATTGAGGTCACTCAGAGCTTTTTTGGACATGTCTTCTGTCTGTTTTTGTCACTGCTTTTTCATCTCTTCTGCTTCTGTTAGGTCTTTTCGATTTGTCCTTCATTGTGCCCATCTTTGCATGAAATGTTAGCTTGGTATCTGAAATTTTCTTGAAGAGATCTCTAGTCTTTCCCTTTCTGTTTTTTTCCTGTATTTGCATTGATCATCTAGGAAGCCTTTCTTACCTCTCCTTGCTATTCTTGGAAATTCTGCATTCAGATGGGTAGATCTTTCCTTCTCTCCTTTGCCTTTCACGTCTCTTCTTTTCTCAGCTATTTGTAAGACGACCTCAGAAATCATTTTGTCTTCTTGCATTTCTTTTTCTTGGGGATGGTTTTGGTCAGCACCTGCTGTAAAATGTCATGAACCTCCTTCCATAGTTCTTCAGGAACTCTGTGTACAACATATAATCCCTTAAATCTATTTGTCACTTCCATTGTATAATATAAGACATTTGATTTAGGTCATAGCCGAATGGCCTAGTGGTTTTTCCTACTTTCTTCAATTTAAGTCTGAATTTTACAATAAGGACCTCATGACCTAAGCAACAGTCAGCTCCCAGTCTTGCATTTGCTGACTGTATAGAGGTTCTCCACCTTTGGCTACAAGGAATATAATCTGTCTAATTTCAATATTGACCATCTGGTAATGTCCATGTGTAGAGTCTTCTCTTGTTTTGGTGGAAGAGTGTTTTTGCTCTGACTAGTGTGTACTCTTGACAAAACTCAAAATAGCTTTTTCCTGCCTTCATTTTGTACTCCAAGGCCAAACTTGCCTGTTACTCCTGGAATCTCTTGACTTCCTACCTTTTCATTCCAATCCCCTATGATGAAAAGGACATCTTTTGGGGTGTTAGTTCTAGAAGGTCATGTAGGTGTTCATAGAACTGTAAACCTGTGAAAAGATTGAACATATCCTGAATAATCAACCTGACCAAAAAATTGCTGGGATATCCTCATATATTCAAATAACTGACAGATTTTAAAATAAATCAGGATCAAGTGGTACAGAAAATGCAATAACAGGAGTTTTCTTACATTGTTTGTAGGAGTAAAACTGAATCCTGTCTTGAGATGAATACTTCACTGTGTCTCAACGGTAGATCGTTGACCATCTTACTACACAACCAACTCAATGTTAGTTCCAGATGGAAAATGTAGACCAAAAGCCATGTAGATAGAGCAAAACCTCAGAGACAGTCCAGGCTGTGTTCCAGACCAGGGCAGTAAGTTGAATATCATGATAAAGTGAATCACACAAATTTTTCATTTCCCACTTTGTATATAGTTTAATTGACACTGTCTGACATCTGTTACACATGCAATAGCTTTACGACTAAATAAATAATATACAGAATTTCATTAACAACAATTTGTTTCTAAAATAAAGTAGTTTGAGCATCACCTGTGCCTTCACAATTCTAAATCTTTTTGCTGGTGGAGGGTCTTATCTCAGTGTCTAGGTCTGCTGACTGATCAGGATGGTGGTTGCTGAAGGACAACAATGAAGTTTGCCACATCGTTTGACTTTTCCTTTCACAGATTTCTCTGGAGCATGCAGTGCCCTTTAACAGTGTATTTAACCAGAGCAGAAGTTCTTTGAAAACTGGAGTTAATCCTCTGCAGCCTGCTGCTGCTTTTTCCAACTAACTTTATGTTGTATTCTAAATTCTTTGTTGTCATTTCAATAAACTTCATAGCTTCTTCACCAAGAGCAGTTTCTCTTTCAGGAAACCACTTTCTTTGCTCACGCATGAGAATGAACCCTCATTCATTTCAGCTTTATGATGCAATTGTAGCAATTCAGCCACATCTTCAGGCTCTACTTCTAACTCTAACTTCCTTGTTATTTCCACTACATCTGCACTTACTTTCTCCAGTGAATTCTTGAATTCCTCAAAGTCATCTGTGAAGGTAGAAATCTACTTCTCCCATACTTGCATTAATGTTGATATTTCAAAAAATAATAATAATAATGTTGATATTTCAACCTATTCCCATGACTCACTGTTTTCAGTAGATTCTATCATCATGAATCCAATGTAAAGGGACTTCTCTGGTGGCCCAGTGATGAAGAATCTACCCTCCAATGCAAGGAATGACGACTTGATACCTGTTCAGACAACTACTTGTTCTGAGTCCTAAGATCCCACATGTTGCCCAACAACTAAGCCCAGGTGTCGCAACTACTGAGCCCAGGCAACACGACTAGAGAGTCTGTGTGCTGTGATGAAGGATCCTGCACGACCCAGCAGAGACCCCGCATGCCTCAATTAAGCCCAATGCAACCAAAAAAATTAATTAGCAAATGTTTTTTAAAAAGATTACATCGTTTTTTTAAAAAATGAATTCAGTGCAGAAATTTTTCAGTTACCTTTGCCAGATCCAACAGAGGAATAACTATCTATACAGCTATAGCCTATAATGTACTTCCTAAATACTGTGAGTTGAATATCATAGTTACTCCATGATCCATGAGCTTCGGAATGGATATTGTGTTGGCAGCCATGAAAATAACATGAATCTCATTGTACTTCTCCATCACATTCTTGAATGCTTTGTCAATCAGCAGTAATATTTTGAAAGGACTCTTTCTTTCTGAGCAGTTAGTCTCAGCATTGGACTTAAAACACTTGGCCACCAATGTTGTAAACAGGTATGCTGTCATCCAGGCTTCATTGTTTCATTTACAGAGCACAGGCAGAAGAGCTTCAGCCTAATTCTAAAGGGCTTTAGAATTTTCCTTTTTTTTTTTTTTAGTCCCATATGATTTTCTTTTCATATTTTTTATATTTAAATTATTTATTTATTTTATTTTACAACATTGTATTGGTTTTGCCATACATTGACTTGAATCCACCATGGGTGTACTTGTGTTCCCCATCCTGAAGCCCCCTCCCAACTCCCTCCCCATCTCATCCCTCTGGGTCATCCCAGTGCACCAGCCCCGAGCATCCTGTATCATGCATTGAACCTGGACTGGCGATTCACCTCACATAAGATAATTTGCATGTTTCAATGCCATTCTCCCATATCATCCCACCCTCGCCCTCTCCCACAGAGTCCAAAAGACTGTTCAATGCATCTGTGTCTCTCTTGCTGTCTCACATACAGGGTTATCGTTACCATCTTTCCAAATTCCATATATATGCGTTAGTATACTGTATTGCTGTTTTTCTTTCTGACTTACTTCACTCTGTATAGAATTTTCCAAGTGGCAAGTGACCATTGACTTCCAGTAATCTGCTGCATTAGTCCTTATCAAGAGAATCAGCCTGTTCTTGGAATCTTTGAAGCCAGGCATTGACTACTCCTCCCCAGGTATCAAAGTCCTGGCGGGCATCTTCTTCCAATAGATGGATATTTTGTCTACACTGAAAATCTCTGATTCAGTGGAGCCATCTTCATAAATTATCTTTGCTAAATCTTTTGGAAAACTTGCAGCAGCTTCTACAGCAGGTCTAGTAACTACACTTGGCACTTTATGTTATGGAGATGGCTTCTTCCCTTAAACTTCATAAACCACCCCCTGATGGCTTCAAATTTTTCTTCTGCAGCTTTTTCACCTCTTTCAGTCTTCATAGAAATGAAGAGAGTTGGAGCTTTGATCTTGATTAGGCTTTGGGTCCAGAAAATGTTGTGGCTGGTTGGATCTTCTATCCAAACTCATAATACTTTCTTCATATCAGCAATAAGGATGTTTTGCGTTCTCAGAAAGAGACTCACAGACTTAGTTAGAGAACAAACTTCTAGTTGCTGGGGGTAGGATGGGGGAAAGAGATTGTTAGGGAGTATGGAAAGTTCATGTACACCCTGCTCTATTTAAAATGGAGAGCCGTCAAGGGCCTAAGACATGGTGTGTCTGTGTGTGTACCTTTCTGTGTGTGTCCAACTCTTTCTGTCCTCATGGACTGTAGCCTACCAGCTCCTCTGTCCATGGAATTTTCCAGCCAAGAATACTGGAGAGGGTTGCTCTTTCCTTCTCCAGGGGATCTTCCCAGCCCAAGGAAGGAACCCACAACTCTGCTCAATGTTATGTGAGTGCCCTGTCAGGATGGGAGTGTAGGGAGAATGGATACATGTATGTGTACGGGTGAGTCCCTTAGCTATTCACCTGAAACTATCCCAACACTGTTTTCTATACCCAATACAAAATAAAAAGGTTTAAATAAATAGATTGCTTTTTAGTTGGAGTAGTTGAATCAAATTCTGGAAAAAAGATACAAAGAGTTGAAAAACCCAACAGCCACTTTTGAAGAGCCCAGAGCAAAAGCAACATACCTCACGTGCCCCCAGTGCACAATATTATGTCCGATGTCCAAATCCCCGAGCGGGAAGAGAGAAGGCTTCCAAGACAATGCAACTCACAAAAAAAGGGAAGTTTATTGCTGACTCGAGTCAGGGCTCCTGCCGCGTCCAACGCAGTGATGCGGGGTCAGAGAGCACTGAGCCCAAGCTGTTACCCAAATATATAGGGTGTGCATAAGAACTTGGTAGCTGGCTTAAGCGGATTGGTTACATGTTTGCAAAGTAATCTTATTGGCTCAAACCTTCGCGGGCTTTTTTCAAACTTGGGCGTTCACGGGCTTTTCAGCTTTCCCCTGATAGGTTCCCTTTTTCTTGCTAGGCGCATGTCGATTGGCTGGCTCCAGGTGGCCTGATAATCATGTTACCCTGGAAAACCAGGCCTACTCCTAATCTAGGCTGCCTGTCATGGCGCAGCCTCACATTCCCCCCGTCTTGTTGTTTCTGTGGAAGGCCCAATCATGGGTCTTCTATATCATCTGTGGGGGCAGTCAAATATTGAGATCTGAGTAACATTAGGTGGATGGACAGGCAGTGTGTTTTCCCTAACAACTCCCCCTTGAGAGACTTCATACTCAAGATGCTTTTTGGGAATTGGGGCAGAGGTCTCTTTCTTCTGTAACTTCTTCCTGCTGTGCCTGGGCGTAGGCCTGCCTAGCAGAGCAGAAGTCTGTCTCTACCTGACCTAAGTTGGGGTGTTTTATATCTGAAACCAGCTTTTACTCTTGTAATAACAGCAACTTAGTTTGAAACTTTTGGCGCCTCTCAGAGATAAAATAGACAGGGGCCAAACAGGAGACCTAACAGGATGGTCATCACTGGTCCCCAGAAACAGGAGGCAACATTTGGGGTGATTGGCTGGTGGTCAAGCAACAGAGCTGTGTTCTAGGAATCTTGTGTTTAGTCTGAAGTTACCATCTTTCACCTGGGTGGGGGCTCCAGTTCTGTAGAAGAACTCAAAAGACATTGTTATGCATATTTCTTTGAGTAGGAACCAGGACCGTCTCAAGGCTGTACCACCATTTGATTGTTTTCCTCTGTTTCTGTATTTTTTTCCCTTTCCTGATTAGCAATTGTTTGAATCTACCCTTTGGAATCAGGGAAGTTCAAGGAGGCTGAATAAAGCCTATATCCTACAGTACAGCAGATCTGTACTCCAGAGTCACCACCCCACAGAGTCTTGCTCAGTTTTAATTTAGGGAAGAGGGCAACTATGACTGTGATAATTTCTTGTCAAAATGGGGCATAGGCCTGCCTCAGCTTGGAGAAGAGACACTGAATTGGAAGTATTCCTGAGTTCCAAGTCCTAGATTTGAGCCTTGTATGATTAAAATCTCAATCTCTTGGTCTGCCATTTTGTTGTAACATACCCAGTTAGTAGTAGCTAAAGGAAGGATAACTGGAGTTTTAATAGACAAAATAAATCTCTTTCTTTTAGAAGAATAGGCCTGAAACCCAGTCAGGACCTGGCACTTCAGGGAGACTTGTAGCCAGGTGGCCAGTTGCCTAGTTTTATAAAAAGTAAGGTAGAAGTTACTAGCTTCCAGCAGACATTGTTTTGAGAATGGTGGCATCTAAGCCTGACATGACTCAGAAAACTCAAGTGTTTAGCAATACAATGTCTAATCTGAAATTACACCCATAGTAACACCTGGTTATTTCCCAGGATGTCTGAACCATAGCTGAGTACTCTATTTTGACTTTTAATTGTAAAATTTTTCTTTAATAGCCAAGCAGATGGCACCATTAATGATGTCAGTGTTTTTCTAGGTATGAGAAGATGCAAGAATTGGGACTCATAAAATCTCCTGAAAAGATCTAACTATCTGAAGGCCTGTTCTGCCAGTTTTTCCCAGAGCACGGAACGCCTCATTCTTGATCTTCACCCTGAACTCCTTTCAGGGCCGTTGAAAGTCAGCAGTTGCAGTGGCCATGATTTAATCTCTGTAGATGTAGATGGCAAGTGTCAATCTTCAGTTGGCAGAGCCCCTTTTTGCTCATAAACTTGACCATGATTTTGAGGGGGGCGTTTCATGACCATTTTATCCCACAGTGCTGAGAATGTCCATTCTCAGGTTTGGCAAAGAATTTGTTGACAGGCCACTCAATGTGCTGTTACTGGACTAGGCCATAAAACAGTGTCCAAAATTCTCTGGACCACCTGTCTTACTAGCCTCTTGGTCCAGGAAAACATTCCCTCTTGTTGCTTTTTCTCATATCTAGAGTTACACTGCCATCATCATCGATCTCATAGGGAACTATATATTATTTTATCAGAGGCCTCAGTCACACATTTGGCACTGTAAGAAATAGCAATTTTGTAAAACAGGTGAAATACAAAGAACATAGCCAGCAGTACTAGTAAAGTCACAAGTAAGACTTAAGAGCTTCCATTAGATGTAGCCCATCCCAGGTCGTCTGACTTAGTCTACTCTGTACAAATCTTTATCTTTCAGGGAAATTATACATTAACACCACCATCTATAAGGCACATAGCCCAGTTTTCTAGTGTTACTAGACTGATTACCTTTAGTATGATTTAATTGTTTTTAACACAGAGGAGACTTTAAACTTAAATTACCATAGCCTGGTGTTATCTATATAAATCTATCTCATAATTGTGGGAGATTTCTTTTTCTTTTGCTAAAACTTCTCTTTTTGCTCTGATTGAGCTTGAGGAATAGAAAAAGGCTCAAATTTATGGCCAGAGTCAGAGTAGGCATTTTTAATTGGCCCAGTGAGGGGATCCCGTCTGGTAGTATCACAGTGACCTGAATATGACTATAATTTTTTTTTAAGTAAATTTCCTCAGGGCCAACCAGTTAGAGTCTTATAGTAGAGAAATTTACCAAGGTAACCCAGAACTAGATACAGGTAATTGGCCACAAACCCAACAATTGGATTGATTTTTAAAACTGGCATAGAATCAGGCCAATGATAGAAAAGCATTTGTTTTATATGCAAAGGTCTAAGAAGTCAAGAAAACATTATAAATGATCATACGAAGCAGATCCAGCATCTTGGGCAAGCTGTCTACCTCTGATGTTGTTGTCTTTTCATCTTGGTGTAGTGTAGTTTTTCCTACTCCTGGAAAACACACGATTTAAACCTGTAATTTCTCAGATAGAAACCATAAAAGTTATAAGCACATTCACTGGTTCATTCAATCCTTTGTTAACTTTTGTGAAGTCATCAGGTTTTTCATTAGAATACCAAGACATATCAAAATGTTAAGAACTCCATATAATTTCTAGGATATCTGTATTAGTAATTTTTTATACATTATAACATGAGCGATTTACTACTCATTTGATAATCTTTTTCATGTAATTTAACCAACCAAATAAACAGTTTAATATCTCTCTTTGGGATGTTTCAGGGGCCCTCTGAAACACCCCAAAGTTAGCTAGATGTCAAAGGAACTTCAAAAGAATTCGATTTAGGAAGTTTTATTGAAAAGATCAATTAAAAGCTTTAGAACATTTGGTCAGATTTAGTCAATGTTGATGGGTGTATCATTTAGCTTGTTGATATGTCACAATGGGTGCAAATACCAAGGCTCAAGGTCTAGTGAAAGTCAGTTCTGCCATCTTGGACCTAATTGGCCCTAGCCAGTTTTCTTATGACCGTGTCATTCTTAACAAAATCTATTTATCTAACTAATTGTAATCTAATTTTAGAAAATCCTGATCATGCATAACTCTTTTTAGTATTTTTTTTACACTTTTTTTACTGAAAGCACACTTCTTGCTTTCCTTTAGCAACCAAGAGCTAACTTTTATATTAGCATTTTATAGATTGGTGAGCATAAATAACCAGTGATAATTTCTAAAACCCTTGCTTTCTTAAAACATTTTAGGATGGCATCAAACATTATTTATTTATAGTCCCAAATCTCTTTAGTTTTTTTGTAAAAGGAAATCAGTGTTTAGTAGTAAATGTTTCAAAATCTTATTTCATTTGGAAATGACCTAATTATTTAATAAACTTTTAATACTTAGTTTAGCACAACCGTTAGAAATTCAAGTTACACCAATCTGGAGAGACTATTTTAAACAGATATTTTTAAAGAACAATTATCTTTAATAGAGTTTATATACAAACTCATACCTCATCTACATTTTTTAGAAGTTTTTTTTTCACTCGAGGTAATTTCCTTGTTGACAAACCCGTAACAGGTATAATATTTAACTTATATTAAACCTAGGTACAATGAAAATATTTCACTTGATGTTAATTACTCTAAGACATGTCTATATTAGATAGGTCAACAAACAAACATTAATATCAGGTATTTAATACTGAATATTTCCCAGTTCACCTAAACCTGGAATTTATTGTTTAATTTAGAATTATTTGATTTGTAAGTGCTTACCCCCTTTTTTTAAGCCAATTAAATAGAGCTCATTTACAAATTAACCTAAAAAATATTTTCCAGGGACAAAGACATACCAAAACATATTTAGACAGACACAATGCAAGATCTGGCTTCATTTTCTAAGTTTGGTCATGAATTAGATATTACAATATAAAATTTAAATAAACAACATTTTTAAAGGCTTCTTTTTTTTCTTTTTCTTTCTTTTTTTTTTTTTTTCCCCGCAGTCTCAGGGGTTAAAGATGGTCTAGATGGGTATTCCTGAAAGCCCTGGTCTCAAGGCACAGGGAAAGAAAATCAAGTTCTAACAAAATGGTGGCAGGTCTAAATGGTGGCCAGACAAAGCAAAATAGCCGTCACAAATCACAACACAGAACAGAGTTAAAACACATATAAACCTGGCAGTCCTCATCAGACACTCCCTTGAATACAAGAATACAGTCTCTCAGAAAACCTTCTATAGAGACACAAAACTTCAGATATCTTCAAAGATTTCAAAAGGAGGAAAGGAAGCCAGGTTGAAAGAAGAAGGAGGAGGAGGCGGGAGAGGGGGGCAAAAGAGGTGGACTTACAGACGTCTCCTGCCACCTACAGACACCCAGGCATTACAGGACTTTTCCCTGGGCTTCCAGAAAAGGGAGACAAGAGACAATGCCGGCACACACACAAACACGGAGAGCTGAAGACAAACACACGGACAGACAAACGTCGGCCGACAACACAGCGCTGGGTTTTTGGGCCCCCTGAATTTTCTTGCCCCCTGGTACAAGGTTTACCTTACCGCATGGCGTCCACTGCTCACCAGACTCAGGATCAGGAGAGGAACTCTCCTTCCCGCAGAGCCGGCTGCCTTCCAGCGCGCTCGCTGGCCTCGGTCTTGCGCCGGCTGGAACGTCCAATCTGTTCCCCCTTTATAGAAAGCTTTCTCCTGCGCCAGATACCTTCCTGCTTCTCAGCAGGGCCTCAGATTTACACTGGACTTTCCTGTCCTGCCTGAGCACCGGTGCTATTATTTATCCTTCCCCTCTGTCCTGGAAGTGTTCTCTTTCCCCGGTCAAGGGATCCCGGACGAGCCCCCAAATGTTATGCCCGATGTCCAAATCCCCGAGCAGGAAGAGAAGGCTTCCAAGACAATGCAACTCACAAAAAAAGGGAAGTTTATTGCTGACTCGAGTCAGGGCTCCTGCCGCGTCCAACGCAGTGATGCGGGGTCAGAGAGCGCTGAGCCCAAGCTGTTACCCAAATATATAGGGTGTGCATAAGAACTTGGTAGCTGGCTTAAGCGGATTGGTTACATGTTTGCAAAGTAATCTTATTGGCTCAAACCTTCGCGGGCTTTTTTCAAACTTGGGCGTTCACGGGCTTTTCAGCTTTCCCCTGATAGGTTCCCTTTTTCTTGCTAGGCGCATGTCGATTGGCTGGCTCCAGGTGGCCTGATAATCAAGTTACCCTGGAAAACCAGGCCTACTCCTAATCTAGGCTGCCTGTCATGGCGCAGCCTCACACACAACACTTAAGGGATCAGCCAGTCACCTAAGCCACCCCACTGACTGACCCCTGGGCACACCCCTCCCCTCACCCCATAGAAGGAACAAGCTCACCCCACTACCTCGGGGAGTGAGCAAGCAAGGAACCTGTCATTTGTTCTCACTCCCCTCTGCTGCAGCAGGAGCCCCAATAAAGCCTTGCCTCAATTTCTTTTGATTAAGAAATTTGATTTATTGCTATTGTCTTTCCTCTGATTGATGTCTATTGATGAAGGAGGCCAAGAGCCTGGTGCGTATCAATTTGGGGACAAGAGACACATGGGGGCTTGGAGGAGGACAGGACACAGGCTTGGGTGGGGCACCAGCTTGGTGGGTTCAGGTGATCGATGTGTCAGGGGAAGACTCTCATGCATAGGCGTGGGGAGCAGGGGCTTGGGTATAATCTCTGGGAAGAGGCAACACGGGGAGCACGTAGCCCCAGTGGAGGAGTCTGGTGAAAAGACAAGTGACTGGGAGAGCAGGAGAAAGACAGAAGGACAGCGTTAGAGTCCTGGTCAGGACAGCCAGGTGGGGGAAGACAGGCCTCTCTGGACAGGCCTGGCCACCCCCAGAGAGAAAGTAGACTCCAGATGGGAGTGGAACCAACCGGGAGGTGATTTTAATGGGTGTCAAAAACGAGCATACTTCCAAGAACATGAAACTCCACCTGATTGCTCTTGCTACTTCCGTCATATTCTGCTCGCATCCATTTGCAAATCTATAAATTGGGAACCCAGCCTCACTCAGTGACAAGACATGAAATGGAGCACTGCCCGTGCTGAGGTGTCAGCGCGACCCTCTGAGGTCAGGACTCAGTCATCCCTGAAGCTAGCAAAGGCCAGAAGCCCCGTGATAACAGAGAGATGGATCCCTCTGTCACAGACGTTGACCTCTCAATGTCATTGATAGACCACTATGTCATTGATAGACCACTTCCCAAGAATTAGGAGGTCTTGTCAGTCCCAAAGAGTGTTGGATCATTTCACTCTTCACCAGGGGATAGCCCTGAGATGTGAACGTGAGATGTTTGATGCTGGCTGGATGCTGCATAAAAGTAAATTATGAGGGGGAAGAAAATGGATCACACAGGCTACCAGTGTAGAACAAGCAACCGGAAGAGACCGCCAGGTGGCGCCCGGTGGCAGCGCTGGATCCCGGTCTCCACGGGGAACCTGGAAATTCCTGTTCTGGCCTCAGTCCTCCAACCCTTTCTTTGAGCAGTTACTTTGGCCCACAAAAGGTCTAGGACTACTCTGGGGCAGAAACTACTCGAAAACATATTGCTGATGACACTGCAGTTAAGGGCTGTCTCCAGGCCCTTTCAGGAGATCCGCAGAGTTCTTTGGTGTGGGTAGTTGTGGGGTGGTGGGTGGCGTGGAAATCTTGAGTCTTTTAAGAAAAGCAGGGCTTCCCTCCTACCTTAGTCAGTAAAACCTCTGCCTGCAACGTAAAAGATCGGGCTTCGATTCCAGGGTCAGGAAAATCCAAAGAAGAAGGCCATGACGACCCACTGAAGGACTCTTGCCTGGAGAATCTCCACGGTCAGAAGAGCCCGGCGGGCTACAGTCCACGTGGTCGCAAGAGTCGGACACGACTGAGGGACACCATCGCAGGAAGACTGCAGGCGGGAATGGGAGGAAGGTTGAGGGGCCAGAAGGATTCGGAGGAGAAAAGAAACTTTGAGGGACAGGAGGAGACAGGAGTCAGTCAGGAGGGGGCGGCTGGGTGGGGCCACGCGAGGCTTCCGCTGCCAGAGAGGGAGGCCCCGGGTTCCCGGGACTGTCTGGGCGTCACCAGAGGAGGAAGGGGGCGGGAGTGACCCGGGGTGGAAGAGGCGGGAATGGACGGAAGGGCGGGGCGGCCTCTCATATAAATAGCTCCGCTCCCCCAGCGAAGTCAGATCAAACCACTTTCCACGTGTTGATGGCCACGACCACTGACTCCGTAGCGCGTCTTAGTTTGGCGGCCCTGCTTCTACTCGGGTCTTTCTGGTTCTGCCCAGCGCGAGGCGGTGAGTTCGGGGATTAACCTGCGGGGAGCGGACACGGGGCCTTAAGACCCCGAGAGGGATGCGGGTGTCCGCCGGGTTCGGGAACCCGCGCCGGCCGCCTCCTGCTTTCAGACTCCGCGCGCTCCTTTCCCGCTGCGCTCCTGCTCCTCCGCCCCCACTCTCGGGCTGGTTGCCGTCCCCGGCCCTCCCAATCCCTGTATGTAAAAGACACGATCTGGGTGAAAAAGAAATCCCAGCAGGAAGGGAGGGGAAGCAGGGAGAAGTGGGAGCCAGGGCGGCCGCAAGAAGTGCTGCTGCAATCCCCGGGCCGCCCCTCGGGGATTCGGATCCGTTGGAGTCCGTGCAGGACAGGTGGCGGCCACTCCCGAGGGACCGAACCCACGGGGTGCAGGGGAAGGCGGGGTGCAGTCTGAGCAGTTGCGTTGGGCGGAGGGTGGGAGCGGGAGATGGGCAAGGGTCTAGGTGGAGTCCTCAACCTGGGTGGGGAGTGGGCGGGCAGTGCGGGAGGGAGGGGCGGGGAGATGGGTGGAGTCTGTCCTAGGAAGCCTCCTTAGAGTCCTGCTTGGTTACAACACTATTTTTTCCATATCCCTCCCCATCCCAAGAACCTCAGGGCCTCCAACAACTTCCCATCTGTGAAGGGACCCTAAACCTGCCCTCTGTCAACTGCCACCCTATCCTCTTGCCTGAGAATTCACTCCAGCAGAAGCCTCCCAGCCTGGCCCCCAGGACATAAAGCAGGAGAGCTAGGAAAAGAGTTTCCCAAAGTGTGTGACACAGGGCACCCCCACTTCTACCCTTCGGTCCCACAGTCATCTTCCCTAAGACCATGGACACAGTGGTCTATAATAGCCATTAGCTAAGACAGGAGTTGGAAAGAAAAAAAAAGGACAGGAGTTGGAGAACCTTTTCTTCAAAAGACAGAGAGTAAATCTGTCAGTCTCCACAAGCCATTTGGTGTCTGTGTGGTTAATACATCTTCACATTTGTGCTAGAAGAGCAGGCAAAGATGACCTGAAAAAACCAAAAGAACCGAGTGGCTGCCCTGGGTCACACCACAGTGATAGATGATTCATGCCCTAGGGATTCATCCAAGGGGTGCCTTAGCTTCCTGTTTATGAACCAGAAACTTACTCTGTCCTGTCTTGTAGGTTCTGGTTGGCATGAATGTGAAAGGAGTGTGGGTCCAGCAGATATGGGCTAATGTCCCCTGACCCCCTCTGCTCTAGAGTGGCTTCCTTGGTCCATGGAGATATAGGGGACACTGCATGAAATCTCAGGCATAAGCAGAGAATAGTGTGTGCATGCTAAATCGCTTCAGTCATGTCCAGCTCTTTGCAACACTATGGACTATAGCCCACCAAGGTCCTCTGTCCAAGAGATTCTCCAGGTAAGAACACTGGAGTGGGTTGCCATGCCCTCCTCCATGGGATCTTCTCTCACCCAGGGATAGATCCCACATCTACTCCAGCTCCTACATTACAGGCAGATTCCTTACTGCCGAGCCACGGGGGCAGGCCCTGGAGAACAGTGGTCCTACAACTATTCTGATGTCAGGCCTAAGCTACCTGCAGGTACATCTTATTTGTTCCCTGTGGCCCTGCTTATGCCAAACCACATGATCAATTCTATCCTCTGATGGCTGGTCCATCTGAACTAATGTTTAGGGGTTGATGAGCCCAGATCATGATGGACAACTTTGACATTCCAGGACCAGAGGCCTCATCTCTACCAGACCCAGGACCATAGCAGGAGTCACATTTATATGGTGTAGTATTCCCCACTGCACATTGCTTGGCCTTGCTTCAGGACATAAAGGGTCTGTGTTGTGACCCTCCAAGTAAAATACCATAGACGGCACATAGCACCTTTCCGAACACAGACACCTCTGACGTCACAGGTTCTGCTGGGTCATCTGCCCGAGAAGCAGGTCATCGTTCACCAATTGTCTGTGACTGCTTTTGTGCTAGGACAGCAGTTGTAACAGAAAACTATGGTCTGCAGAGCCTGAATTATGTCATATGTACAATTATAGAAATCAATGGCCACACTAGGAATTAAATGGAGATAGGATAGGGATGACACTCCTGCAGCCCTGGAGAGGTTGTAGATTGGTACTCCTCTCTGTCATTTTCTCCTGGATATGATATTGTTTACACGTACTATTGGGTGATGAAAGTCAGTGTCAGAAATGTGAACTTGGAAATCCTTCTACAGTAGCCCTCACCGCACGGTAATTTATTAACTGTGAGGATTTTCCATTCATATTGCAAATGCAACGGATGTGAAATGAGCACTCTGAGGATCAGTGAATGGGTGACACTCCTGTGGGCAGCACGTGGGACAGACATGTATTCCTGACCACAGATCTGAGGCACCACAGTGATAACATTCGGCCGTGGTGATGTTTCAGATTGCTGGACACGATGTCAGTCCCACGCTAGGTCCTTATGAATGTGGGGGTGGCTTCTTTGCCAAGTGTACACTTTCCCCAGTCACTGACCATGTGGCTTCCAAAGGCCAGAAGGACTTGTGTACTCGCTGTGGTGATAAGAGGGCCCTCCTTGCTGATGCTTGGCATCTCTGTCTCTAGTAATGGATTCTGAATGTAAGACCTGACTCAGTGCTGGAAGCTGCACATAGGATCTGGACATTTTGTTGGGATGTCTGCATTCAGCTTCCTGAACATCCAGCCTTGTGTTTGTCTCTGTTTTTTTTTTTTTTTTAATAATTTTTCCCTTCAACCATGCAGTTTTTAATAGGGCTCACTGCTCATCTGTTTGCCTCTAGGATCACCCTAGATTTAAAAAAAAAGTTTTTAATTAATTAATTAAAAATAATAAATATTGAAAAAAATAAAAAAATAATAAATATTGATATTGAGCACCTTTTCACATGCCTATTGGCCATGTGTGTGAATTCTTTGGAGAAATGTCTATTTAGATCTCTGCCCATTCTTTGATTGGGTTCCCTGTTTTTATTATTGAGTTGTAAGAACTTTTCATATATTTTGGAAATTAAGCCCTTGTCAGCTGCATCATTTGCAAATCTTTTCTCCCAGTCTGTAGTTTGCCTTCTTTGTTTTGTTTATGGTTTCCTTTGCTGTGCAAAAGTATATAAGTTTGATGAGGACCCACTTCTTTATTGCTTTTTCTCATCTTTTTGTTTTCTGTTTCTACCAGAGTAGAAGCCATCTTGAATTGGCCTTCTTTCAGGAACTTTAATTTCCCTGGATGGTTGCTGGGAGGAAGAGAAAGTTGGTTTTTTTGTTTGTTTGTTTGTTTTGAATGACAAATAATACTGGATCATTATAACTTATGTAATTTTCAAAAGTTGTACAATTATACAAAAATAAATAAATAAATAAAGGCGGGGCAAACAACCTGTAGAATTACACAGAATCCTTCTTCAAAATGCATTGGCATGGAAATTTTGAAGGAAAAATAAACAAATGGGACCGAAGCAAACTTGCAGAGTGATGAACTGGCCTAATTTCAATACTGTTGTGTCTCTGGGACTCAGGAAGCTGAGGAGAAGGAGAGAGATGAGGGAAGGGCAGGGCAGTGGAAGGGTCAGGACACAGACGACGTTTATCAGTTAAGTTTGCCACCTGAACTGGCACCGGAAGCGGTAACTGGGCTGGCTGAAAAGTTCTTTCAGGTTTCCATAAGATGGTGTGGAGAACCCTGAGGAAACTCAGTACAGTGACAAGGTCAGTGATCATCCAAGGCAAGCTCAGGATGGGGAAGGAGGAAGCCCTGAACACTCCCCTCCATGAGCTTCTTGCCAGAAATTCTTCCCTGACCTCTGATCAATTTCTATTAATTAACAAAGTGATCTAACTAGGAAGATTCTGGCTATCAGCCCACGAAACTTCCAAGAAGTGGGAAGAGGAGGAAGTGGCAACACCACGGTTGCGAGCTAGCAGTCTGGGGAAATTAAGTGAAGTGAAGTCACTCAGTCGTGTCCGACTCTTTGTGACCCGGTGGACTGTAGCCTACCAGGCTCCTCTGTCCATGGGATTCTCCAGGCAAGAATACTGGAGTGGGTTGCCATTTCCTTCTCCAGGGGATCGTCCTGACCCAGGGATTGAACCTGGGTCTCCCGCATTGCAGGCAGACGCTTTTAACCTCTGAGCCACCAGAGAAGCCTGGGAAAGCCTCAGGTTAATGACTGCAACTGCCCTACCTTGGGGTGGGGGTGGGGGCATCCGGGCAGAGCAACGCCGAGGCCCCAGAAGTGCAGTCTGTGCCTCCCCAGAAAGGATCCGCTCCTCTGACCTGGCATCCTCCACTCCTGCAAAATCGAGATCTAGGTGGAAAAGGGAGATATAGGTGGCCCCGAGACCCGTCTTGGCTTCCTGGACTTGCTTCTCATTGTCTGGTTCAGCGGGACACCCAGCAGAGAGTTCGGGGATGAACCTGCCAGGCAGGGGCGTGGGGGAAGTTGGGTGAGTTAAGACCTGAACAGGCTTGGTGGTGTGCGCAAGGGTTCTTGAAACTTCTTGCGGGGTGGCGCCGCACCCCTCTCCTCTTTCCCTTCCCCTGGGTCGGGTCCTTTACTCCTCGGTGGCTCCCCCGGGCTACTTGCAGGAGCTCCGGGCCAGAACAGGGGTGCCTTGGTGAAGTAGTAATGCGGAGAGTTTGGGAGGTGACGCTAGGAAAAGAGGGGGCCGGGACGCTACAGGAAATGCTGTTGAGGCCTCACAGGGCTCAGCCCGGCCCCTGGGAAGTGAGAGTCCTAGAGCCCGGGGAAGGGACCACAAGCCCACGATCTGCCCTTCTGCGCCATCGCAGCCACAGCGCTCCTGCGCCAGGCTTCAGCACTACGTGAACCCTGAACTTCAGATGTTCAAGCTGCTTTTAGAAAAGGCAGAGGAACCAGAGATCGAATTGCCAACATCCACTGCATCATCGAAAAAGCAAGAGAGTTCCAGAAGAACATCTATTTCTGCTTTATTGACTATGCCAAAGCCTTTGACTCTGTGGATCCCAATAAACTGTGGAAAATTCTGAAAGAGATGGGAATACCAGACCACCTGAGCTGCCTCTTGAGAAACCTGTATGCAGGTCAGGAAGCAACAGTTAGAACTGGACATGGAACAACAGACTGGTTCCAAATAGGAAAAGGAGTCCATTAAGGCTGTAAATTGTCACCCTGCTTATTAAACTTATATGCAGAGTACATCATGAGAAACGCTGGGCTGGAGGAAGCACAAGCT
Organism: Cervus elaphus; assembly: GCF_910594005.1. Lineage (NCBI taxonomy): Eukaryota > Metazoa > Chordata > Mammalia > Artiodactyla > Cervidae > Cervus > Cervus elaphus. The sequence goes on from NC_057840.1 coordinate 33,470,829, forward strand.
GAAATCAAGATTGCCGGGAGAAATATCAATAACCTCAGATATGCCGATGACACCACCTTATGGCAGAAAGTGAAGAAGAGCTAAAGAGCCTCTTGATGAAAGTGAAAGAGGAGAGTGAAAAAGTTGGCTTAAAGCTCAACATTCAGAAAACTAAGATCTTGGCATCCGGTCCCATCACTTCATGCAGAAACAGTGGGGAAACATGGGGAAACAGTGGAAACAGTGGCTGACTTTATTTTTCTGGGCTCCAAAATCACTGCAGATGGTGATTCCAGCCATGAAATTAAAAGACGCTTACTCCTTGGAAGGAGAGTTATGACCAACCAAGACAGCATATTAAAAAGCAGAGACATTACTTTGTCAAAAAAGGTCCGTCTTGTCAAAGCTATGGTTTTTCCAGTGGTCGGGTATAGATGTGAGAGTTGGACTATAAAGAAAGCTGAGCACGGAAGAATTGATACTTTTGAACTGTGGTGTTGGAGAAGACTCTTGAGAGTCCCTTGGGCTGCAAGGAGACCTAAACAGTCCATCCTAAAGGAGACCAGTCCTGGGTTTTCATTTGAAGGACTGATGTTGAAGCTGAAACTCCAATATTTTGGCCACCTGATATGAAGAGCTGAATCATTTGAGAAGACCCTGATGCTGGGAAAGATTGAGGGCAGGAGGAGAAGGGGATGACAGAGGATGAGGTGGTTAATGGCATCACTGACACAATGGACATGGGTTTGCGTGGACTCCGGGAGTTGGCAATGGACAGGGAGGCCTGGCGTGCTGCGCTTCATGGGGTCGAAAAGAGTCGGACGCGACTGAGCGACTGAACTGAATTGATGATCTGCACACAGAGCCCCTTCTGGTCCCTTCCTACTACTGATGAACTGAACTAGGTTCATTCCCTACTGCTCTCTGCCCTTGAAGGACCACGGGTCCCTTCCCTACTGCTCTGGGCCCTTGAAGGACCAGCGGTCTTTATCACGGATCAGTTAATCCCGGCAGGGTGGCCGGGGTAGGAGCTATTCAGCTTTCAAGGGCTCGGGCTGGGTGGGTGGCATTAGGTGGCCTAGCTTCTCCTGGGCAGTGAGGCAGGTGCTTACAGCAGGATGGATGTACAGGGCCATCTCCCTGGGATGGGGATCCTGAAGGCTGCCGCTGGTACAGTTCGGGTCCACTAGGCTGCCTGCGGCCCGGTCCCCCCCTGCCACCAGAACTCCCACACACTGTATCAGTGTTTGGGCTCAAGCTGTCCTGTCCTGGCAAAGTAGTTTCTGAAGTAATGACACTAAATGCAGCTCAACTTGATAGTAACGTCAAAAAGCTTCACAGTCTTAGAGTTGAAATGAAGGAAAAGTTGCCATCCCGAAATTGAAGAAGGAAAACTTCAGTCTTGGACAAAATGACCAGCAGAGGAGCCCATTTATGATCCTGTACATGCAGCTCAAGCCGTGTCTACACGTGTGTTTTATATCAGCCTAGGGATTTGCTATCCAGGTATATTTCTTGTAGTACTAGTATTAGCTGTTTTCAATCTTCACAGTGTGAAAAGGATTGAACTGGAAGATAGCATCAGCACCAGCAGTCGATCCCATGGGCTGTCTTAGTCCCAATCGTTCCCAGATGTCTCAGTATGTGAGAGGCAACATCCCAAAAATACAGCTCCCATCTCCAGTTATCCTCCCTTGTGGGTAGAGGAGTAGGACTTGAGAAGCGTCACTCTTTTGGAGGTCAAAGCTAAGGTGAATGATATCAAAGTATCTATCCAGGGAGAGGAACTCAAAAAATGTACTCTAAGAAGGTATCTTTTGGTGTACTTTCCATGGGGGTTATGTAGATGAAAAAGATCCAGTTAAAGAGCAACAAGCATTTTTAAAAAGAGGTAGAGATCAAGTTTCTGAAATTCCGGTGACAACGATGCTCCCTGAAAGTTGTAAGCAACGAGATCTTCATCACAGAAATCTTCCTATTACCCACTTGTGAACAGAAGGGGAAAAGCCCATGGTGGATTGCCTTACATGAACTTGGGGGATCTTAAATTGTTTTTATGACAGTGCAAATATGTAGAGGACAACAGTCCGCAGGCAACTTCTCAACAAAAGCTAGTTCACATGGCTGCTCAGATTGCCTGTGGAATGAGCTACCTGGTCAGAAGGAAGTCCTCCACAAAGACCTGGCAGCTAGGAGCTCTGTCATTGAACAACTTCAAGTTAAGAGCAAAGCCAGTCCCTCTCCAGAGTCTTGTTCCCCATGGACTCTCACTGTCTGGGGAACAGCAAAAACACGGGATTGATGGATGACTTTTGAAAGTCTGGTTAACAATGAATTCTCCAGCCTTCCCTGGTGATCCAGTGGCTAAGACTCCACACTCCCAATGCAGGGACCTGGGTTCCATCCCTGGTGGGGGAACTGGATCCTGCATGCCACAACTAAGAAGTCAGCATGCTGCTACTAAAAGAGCCCAAGTGTTTATGACTCTGGCCATTGCCCTAAGTGGACATCTACCCGTTTGATGTGGCCGAGTACCTGAAAGAGGGTTACCAAATAGCCCCGCTTATCAACTGTCCTGATGAACCATTTCTGTGATGGCTTGTGCTGGGCCTTCGATCCAGAGGAGAGGTGCAGTTCCAGGAAAGGACCCGGGGTCTCACAGAGGTCCGTGCGGCCCTGGGGGCCTGTGTCTGACTCTCCTCTCACAGTCCCCCAGCGTCAGGAGGAAGGTGCCTTTCGAGGCCCACTTTGAACCATCCAGTCACGTCTATCACCCAGGATCAGAGCAGCAGATTTGTCTTTCAGAACACCAAGCTTTAGGAATACTTTAACATCTGAACTTTCTAAGACAGACTTACTGATGTGGAATACTTTCTCAATCTCACTTTTATTAGCTTGAACTGAAAATGTTTGTGTAAATCTTTTACATATAGTTCCCTTAGAGGTACAGATATATTCTTACAAAATAAATAGTTTTTAAAATTGTTTAAACACACGTATTTGGACTAACAATCATATTACCAACTGCTTTTTATTGCCTGAATTCTACAAGGTAATGCAGTTGATTCACCTTTAAAGTTTTGGTTTCTTTCACTAGTTTTGGAGGTGATTCGTCTTCAACATGCAGTACTTTTTCTTAGGAAAATAAAAATCATCCAGCAGTTATGGGCTACTGTCCACCCCCCTCATTTGCTGCAGAGTAGCTCTTTGTTCCAAAGTGCCCTAGGGGAAGCCACAGGCATGAGCAGAGGATAGTGGCCACATAACAGCTCTAGTGTCACATCCAGGCCAGCTGCTGCTGGGTCTTGTTGTTCCCTGTGGCCCTGCTTATGCCAAAACACATAACCATTTCTATCCTATGATGGCTGGCCTCGCTGAACTAATGATTAGGGGTTGATGAGCCAACATCATGATGGGGAACTCCATTCCATGACCAGAGGCCTCATCTCTGCCAGGCCCCAGGACCACACCAGGAGCCACGTTTAAATGGTGTGACTTTCTCCACTGCAACACTCAGGGTCTGTGTTGTGAGCCTTCAAGTAGAAAATGGCACGTAGCACCTTTCTGACCACAGACACCTCTGATGTCCTGGTTCTGCAGGGTCATCTGCCCAGGAAGCAGCTCCAGCCATGCTCACCGTTCACCAATTGTGACTGCTTTTGTGCTGGGACAGCAGATTCAGCAGAGACCTCGAGTCTGCGAAGCCTAAAATATGTCTTCTGTACCATTACAGGAAACCTAAGGCCAAGTGGTATTAAATGGAGATAGGATAGGTACCACACCCCTGCAGCCCTTGAGAGGTTGTAGATTGGCACTTGTCTCTGTATTTCCTCTAGGATATTGTGTACACGTACTATTGGGGGATGTGGAGGTAGGGTCTGAAGTCTGAATCTGGAATTCACCAATATGGTAGCCTTCACCCCACGTTAATTTATTAGCTACTAAGGACTCCATGAATGTCACAGGTCCAGAGCATGTGAAATGACCGCTCCGTGGGCTGTGGACCCGATGATAACCACTGTAAGCAGAACCTGGGACTGCTTTCCATTGATGGCCTGGTACTCTGAGCTTCGCTCAGCAACTGGGGGACCATGATAATGCTATAGTTCCTGTGCATGATATTAGAACCACTAGGTGCAATGTGAATGTGAGAGTAGTTTCTGCTTCTGCAGGTTCACTTACCCCAGTAAACAACCAGGTGGCTCTTTGGGAAAGAATGGAAGGACTTTTGCACTAGATGTGGTGATGAAAGGGCCCTCCTCTTTAGAACATGGTTTCTTTCTCTGGTGGTACCTTCTGAGAAGTGACTCAGATCCAGAAAATGTGCCTGGATCAGAAGTTTGGTAGGAATGGATGCTTTTGGCTTCCTGATCATCCAGCCTTGTGTGCTGTCTCTCTTTAATTCTTTCAATGGTACAGTTTGTATCTAGGTTCCTGCCCATCTGTTTGCCTTTAGGATCGCCCTGTGCTATGAGCCAGCATCATATTCTCTGCAGTCAGGCCCTGGCTGGCATTGAGACTCTCTAATCACTTTGAGCCCTGAACCTACTATTCTGCTGACCTAGAGCACCCCCACCTGGAATCTGATTTTTCCACAACTTCCATCCCTCTTCCTGATATAAGCCCACAGGAACACCATGTCCTCCTACCGTCCCTGACCCTCAGCAAAAGTTCATCTTGGAGCTATTGGAGATGCTTCTCATCCACGCTTTCCTCTCAGGCTCCATAGAGTCCATCAGGCTTTCCCATGGAGCTGGTGGACTGCACACACTTCCCTGCCCTTTCACACCGTGTCCGCCCTGGCAGATTCACTTCTCTGAGCCTTGGATCCCCTCCTCTACCACCTGTCTTGGAAGTTCTGGACTTTCTCTTTCATGCCACGTGGGCCAGGCCTTTCTCCAGGCTTCCAAGTCCCATCCTAGTGGGAGATCACCAAGTCTCCCGAGCCTTGCTAAGTCCTTTGACCCGTAATTATAAACTCTCCCTTCTCTAGCTTTCGGTTCTGTGCTCATCCTCCCCACCCCCACCCCCACTGTCTGTGACCCACTTCCTCAGGAACAGCCCCCTTACCCTCTGCATCTCCCACAGACACTCAGAGAGAACCTGACATCCTCTGGGTTTGGGCCTTTCCTTCTGAACCAGCCTGGCCCATCCCTGGGAAACGTATGTGTTGGTTAGTGCTACGTGCGGAGCTCGTGAGCAGAGTGGAAACGGGGCGTCTCCAGGGCTGTGTGGTTTCTTGCCTGCCTGAGGCTTCGTCACCTTCCTCAGTCGTGCCTGGTGAGGGGTGGGGGGCAGGCGGGGGTCCTGCTCTGTCAGCCCAGCCCGCAGCCTTCCTCTGCTGTCACAGACCTGGGGGAGGAGGCCTATGGGTCTTCTTCTCCCAAAGTCACCCTCTCTGCGGTTTGCCTTCACAGACGCTCACTCTCTGTCCTATAACTTCACCATCACTCCTCGGCCCAGACCTGGACAGCCGTGGTGTGAGGTTCATGGCCAGGTGGACGGACAGGTTTTTCTCTCCTATGACTGTGGTCATGCTAAGATCATATTCACAAGTCCATTGGGAGAAGAAGTGAAAACCATGAAGTCCTGGGACACACAGATCGAAACTCTCAGAGACATCAGGGACCAACTGCGTGACTTTACACTGGAGAAACACATGGTCACGGGTAAGTTAGAAAGTCCAAGTACAGGAGGAGCAGATGGGGCTTAAAAACACAGTTGGATATTGGTTCTTCCCTAGTCATCCAGTGGAAAGAGCAGCTGTTGCATGAGAGACCAGGGCCAGATTAGCTGGGCCCAGCTGACCTGCAACCAGGGGACGTGAACCCAGGGGAGGTGGACCCAGGTGGGGAAAAGAATCTGTCAAGCCCAGAGGCTGAGCTCTTTCTTTCCAACGGTGGGAGCAGACCCTCTCACCCTGCAGGCCAGGATGACATGTCGCTGTGAGGATGACAGACACATCAGTGGATCCTGGCAGTTTGGCTTGAATGGACAAATGAGCCTCCACTTTGATTCAGAGAATGGACACTGGAGATTGGATCACCCTGGAGGCAGATGGATGAAAGAGAAGTGGGAGAATGACAGAGCTGTGACCAACTTCCTGAAGAAGGTCTCCATGGGAGACTGCCGGGCCTGGCTTCAGGGTTTCATGGTGCGCTGGGAGAAAATGTTGAAGACCTCAGGTAAGTGAGAAGGGAGGAGAAAGTGACAGTCCCCTCGTGGTGACATGGACCGACTCCCGTGTGTGTGTGTGTGTTTGAGAAAGTGATCTGTCAGAGGTGAGTTGTCCTGGCAGACCAATGACCCGGGGATGCTCTGTCATCCTCCTTCTTCTTCCACCTCCTGTCGTCTCTCCTCACAGCACAGGCCTTTCTGCGACTGAACATGGATTTTTGCTGATCCCAAACCTGTAGACATCTTTTTGATTTCTGGGATTTATTTCTCACTGTACCCTCTTTGCAGGTTTTGTTTTAAATGTCACCAATCCTCCTTCTGGAAATCTGTCAGTACCACCTCTGCTCTCAGCTCCTGAGGACTCCATCTTCACGTCACCATCTCTGTGTCACAGCACGACTGAGTGGCTGTGTTGGAAACCTCGCTCCCCCATCAGCTGTCAGAGCCCCCTGAGGACTGGGCTCCTCCCTTCCTCCATCTTATCTGAGGACCTGTGACAGGGGTCTCCATGTGATGGGTGCAAGCTGTCTGTAGAGGAGGGGTACCTGAGTTAGGGGGGCTGAGGAGGCATCTGCCGAGTTTGGGGTCTGGACAAGGGCATCATTCTCACTCTCCTTGCAGCATCACCGACCACGGTCCCCCCTAGAGTCCAGCCCAGGGCCACAGCCATCAAGACTGAAGCCTGGATCCTCCCTGTGGTCCTCACCAGTTTCATCATAACTGTCTTCCTGGGCTGAGTCCTTTCAAAGAACAGGTTCTGAGGGCAGAATCCAGAGGGAAGGCAGGGGCACAGGGCCTGGTGTGAGGGGGGGAAGGTGAATCCCAGCCGACCCCTGCCCCTCACTGAACCTCTTCATCCTGGAAATGAGCAGGTGGATAAGACCCCATGTCACCTGAGAGCAGAACTCAGACAAGCTCAGCCCTGAGTTCTGAGAGGTCCCCAGTGTCAGCAGACATTGTGAAAAGGGAGGGGCCCTCACTAGGCTGAGGGCCTATTGATGCTGAAAGGGTTGAGCCACGTCCCCTGACTGAGCACAGACCGCTGGCTGGCAGGGCCCAGGGTGGGTGGTGTGAGAACAGCAGGCGCTCAGGGCGAGGGCAGGACTCCCGGGGCTGAGAGCAGCATGGGGGCTCCTCATGACGTGTCAGCAGGGAGGGGACCCACCCAGGGGCCAAGATGAGAGGGGCCGGGCTCATCCCAGGAGGAAGGGCAGGAAGGCCTTTGCAGACCCAACTCCAAAGGCCTGTTCTCACCGGAAGTGGCTTGGGCCAAGCAGGCAAGGCAGGAGCCCCACAGCAGAGACTGTGGGAAGGGGCGAGGCCAGGCCTGTGCTCCTGGGGCAGCAGCAGTTCTGACTCAGCCTGTGGCCTGCTCGTCACCAGCCTCCTGGGGACCCAGAGCCTCCATCACTGAGCGGCCCTGCCTTGAGCAGAGGTCCTGGGGATGGTGGGCCTGAGCTGGGGTGGAGGCGCCCAGCTGGGCGGGACCAGGAAGAGATGGGGGGCAGGGACCTGGTCCTGAGAGCTGTGTGTGCTGCTCAGAGGCTGGAGGGGAGGGAAGGAAGGAGGTTTGCCTGCAGCCCCCCAGGGCTGTCAGGAGGCAAGGTCCCTCCTCCGGGGACCTGCTCCCTGGTCCTTTAGGCCCCCCTCCGGGAGGATCTGGACCTGAGTGAAGGGAGCAGATTGATTCCTCACTGGCTCCAGTCCTGAGCCTGAGCAGGGGGTGTCAGGGCCTGGGGTGACTCTGTGATGCAGGAAGGAAGGAGAAGGGGACAAGAAGCTGCTGGGCCCGTGGTGGGGGTGGGGGACATAGGAGCCCCTCAGTGAGGGCGGGGCTGGGGAGGGCTGGGGAGGGGCAGCCCCAGGAAAGGGACAGGAGTTCCTCACGCTCCTGGATCAACCTCTTTCTTTTCTGCAGGAGATGGTGCTCCCAGGAAGCCCAACAGGTGCTCTGTCTGCCTTTCTCTTGTTCTTCTCTTTAGATCCAGGAGATCAGACCCCATGAATCCTGAGTATGTTATCCGGTTGCTGTGACACAGTAGATGCATCATCTCATGGCCTTTATCACATTTGATGAAATCCTACTCAGCATCTTAAAATACAAAAACAGAAACAATTTATTTCACCACTTTTTTTTGGTGATACATGATGGAATACCTATACTTAAATATTCAAGTACTTGAAGAAATCTCCAGAAACAGGACATTTTTCATCTTATTCTAGTTTGTGGATAGTTAGACTATTCTGTGCCTCGTGACCTCATTCTTGCAAGTGATATTGCAAGAAAAATGCCATTTGCTGTTATACAACTCAGGGATTCTTTCTGTGTCTGGAGAAACCACTTCAGCCTATTTTCAATTGAGCGAAGTTTTATTTATGACTGTCTCCCTTAATAATTTATTATGCTGAAAGTGAAAGTGTTAGTCGCTCAGTCCTGTCTGACTCTCTGCGACCCCGTGGACTGTAGCCCGCCAGGCTCCTCTGTCCATGGGATGCTCCAGGCAAGAACACTGAAGTGGGATGCTGTTTCCTTCTCCAGGAACCTCTCCAACTCAGGGATTGAACCCGCGTCTCCTGTGTCTCCCTCATTGACAGGCGGATTCTTTACCATCTGAGCCACTGGGGAAGCCCATTTATTATGCTACTGCTTTTTAAATCAAAATCTCAGTACTCCAGAAAACTTGAAGTATATAAGTTTCTCTCTCACGAGAGAAGTCATGATGTTTCACCATTTCTCCACCTTATGGGATTAAATGTAACTGGTGCTTCTGAGAAAACATGGTCTGAGTGGATGCGTGCACCCTGTGTTCATGGCAGCGCTGTTCCCAGCAGCCAGGCCTGGAAGCCACCTCGTGTCCACTGACAGATGAATGGAGAGAGAAGATGGTGACATATATCCAGTGCAATGTTACTCAGCGTCAAAAAGAATGAAATAACGCCATATGTAGCAACATGGATGGACCTAGAGATTGTCATATTGACCGACATACGTCAGACAGAGAAGCAGAAACACCTTTTGCCATCACTTACATGCGGAATCCAAAAAGTCGTGATACAAGTTCTCTTACTTACGAAAGAGACTCAGAGACTTAGAGAGTGAATTTATGGTTGCTGGGGGAAAGGATGGGTGGAAGGGATAGTTAGGGAGTCTGGGATCAAGATGTAGACACTGATTTATTTAAAATGGATAACCAACAAGGACCTACTGTATAGCACATAGAACTCTGCTCAGTGTTATGTGGTAGCCTGGGTGGGGAGGGGAGGGGAGTCGGGGAAGAATAGATGCATGTACGGAAGTGAAAGTGAAAGAAAATTAGTTAAACAATCATGTCTGACTCTTTGGGATCCCATGGACTGTAAGGTGCCAGTTCCTCTGTTCATGGATTCTCCAGGCAGGGGAGTACTGGAGTGGGTTGCCATTTTCTTCTCCAGGGGATCTTCCCAACCTGGGGTTCGAACCCCGGTCTCTTGCATTGCAAGCAAATTCTTTACCAACTGACCCACCAGGGAGGATAGAGAAATGTATGTGTGTGTGAAATCCCTCGCCTAGCTTCTTTGTGCTGCTCATCAGGATGCCTGAACTCCTCTCTGGGTGTATATTTCCGCTTTGCTTCCATATTAAGTAAACTGTTTCTCTGTATGTCTCCAGTAATAACATTGGTACCTATTTTTACAGTTTTTGCCTCCTTGAAACATTCTTACTTTGAAAGACAGTAAGAGCCAAGGGAACTTAGCATCTCGCCCCTGGTGTTTAGTATCTAGAATTCCTCATTTTACACCAAGCTACCCAGGTTCAATTCCTGGGCAGGAAACTAAGATCCCTCTTTAGCACCGCTCACTGCTGTCTCTCTGAGATCAATATTAAGGAAATATGCACCTTACATTAAGTTGTAACTATCCACCTCAAATATACAGGTAGAGGGGCTTCACAAGTTTGTCATGGGAGATTTTGCCTCCACCAAGAGTTTAGAAAAAAAGAAAGTCCTCTCAAAGTTAACCTGTTTCCTTCCCTTTCTAGGGCCTTTAATGTCTATTGTTGTTCTATCCTTTCTAGTCCTTGTTTATTTAACCTTGTGATTGACTTTGTGTCTGTAGGATCTACCAGTTTGAAATAACACTCATGGTGGCTCAAGAAATATAGCCCATTCCAGTGGAGGGTGGCCCAGATCCATGTAGGTCCCTGTGAGGGACTTCTGCACCTTGAGGGGAGGCTCAGTTCAGTGGTCCCTGTCCAGCAGGGAGAAGTTTGGATAGAAGAAAGCTTCGGCCCCTTAACCCTTCAGAATAAGGGTGTAGAACCCCTCAGTGGGTCATGAGACAGGCTGGGACAGTTTGCTGCAGTGAGTGTACCTGGACAAAAGTCACATCAAGCATCAAAATACAAAGAAATTATAAGGGGCTGAAAACAATTGTGTGCCTGTGCAGTTGGGGCAAATAATCAACAACAAGATACAAAAAGACCAAAAACCCAAAGCGATTTCAGAGCAGCCAGGAGCAAAAGCAGGTACTGGTCATGATCCCTGCACACAGCACCACCAAGGGGAACAAATCACCCAGGTCATCCCCCTGGTCAGAACCCAGGACCCACCCCCACACTCATCTCATATGTAGGTCCGGATCCCCCACGCTCTGGAGCCAGCAAGGAAACATGTTACTTGTTTTTGCTCCCTCATGAGTCCCAATGAAGCTTCTTTTCCCCTGAATCCGTGTCTGGCCTTTTATCAGCTTCTATTGATCGAGTCCAGGAACCCTGGCTGGTAACACAGGAGGACTTTGGCTAAATAAAGGTCAGGAATGCTGCTTGGAGATGGTGTCTCCAGTGGGCTTCATCAGAAACAGGGATTGAACACATGCAGATTCCAGGTGGGGGCTCACTGTGTCAGGAACAAAGCAGGTGCAGTGGCTGATATGAGCAGAGAGATGGGAAGGCCCGCCGGGTCCTGACTGCAGAGACTATGATGCTGGTTCACAGCACAGGGCGACCCTAGAGGCAGACAGCCTGGATGGGCGGCCAACCTAGATACACCTGCATGATGGAAAGGAATGACACAAAGGGATTCCCTGCTGGCCCACTGGTCAGGACTCCGGGCTCACTGCCAGGTGCCCGGGTTTGATCACTGCTCAGGGAACTAAGATCCCAAAAGCCAGGCAGCCGACCAAAAAACAAAAAACCCAGAAACGAAAAGAAAACACAAGCTGGATGATTAGGACGCTGAAAAGAGCCATCCCAATAGCTTGTCTGGATACACTGCCCAGTTTCTAGAACTGAGCCAGTTATCAGAACCAAGAATCCATGACTAGAGAGAGATGCCAGTTTCCAGCAGGAAGGCCCACTTATCACCATGGCAAGCGCAGTGCAGCAGTCTCTGGCCTTCCCCATCCTTGGAAGCCACATGGCCATTGACTCAGGTAAGTGCACACTGGGACGCAGAAGCCACCCCAACATTCCTGTGGACCCAGTGTGTGACTGACATCGTGCCCAGGGATCTGAAGCATCATCACAGCCCCACTGCTATTAATGTGATGCATGAGATACAGAGTATTGAATACATAACCGTCCTGCATCCTGCTTACAGGGGTATCATGGTGTGTGAAGACCCACACAGTGGTTATTTCCCATTCCGTGGATTTGAACCAGTGATGGAAAACTCTCTGTGGTTAGGAATGGGGTGAAGGCTGCCATAGTTGAGAAGTACGAGTACATTCTCATATTGTCTTTCCTTTGCTACAAATAGAATGTTGCAAGACCACCTTTTTCTGGGTAAAATGACAGAGATTCTTTAACAATCATAACCTGAAAGCATGCAGGACTGTGATTCCTTCACATCTCTATTTTATATCTGCCTGGTCTAAAGCATTTCTATCAATGGCCGAACTCTAAATATTTCAGAATTTGAAGACCAGAGGCCTCTGCAGAGGCCTGCTCAACTCAGCTGTGGAAGGAGTTCATGGAAAGGACATGAAGGAATGAGTGTGGTGGGATCTGCTACTAGGACACTAGGACCCTGTAGCACCCATGACACTGAAGTCCATCAGCGGGGAAATCGTGCCGGGGGTAACCTGCCTGCCTGCTAAGTCACTTCAGTCGTGTCTGACTCTTTGCGACCCTGTGGACTGTAGCCCACCAGGTCCCCCTGTCCATGGGATTCTCTGGGCAAGAATACCAGAGTGGCTTGCCATGCCCTCGCCAGGGACAGCTTGTGACATCCTAATCAGAGCATCACAACCCAGTCCCACAGGGTCAGAGGCATGGCCACGCCACGTGTAGTGGGGAAACCGATCATTTAAACATGGCTACTGATAGGGTCCTGACTCTGGTAGGGAAGGGACCTCCAGTCTTGATGAACTGGCCTCATCCACTCGGTAATCGTTACTGAGAGGCCAGTTGTCCTAGGATAGAAGTGACTGTGTGGTTGGCATTAGCAGGGCCACAGGGGACAAATAAGATGACCAGCAGGGGACTGAGCCCTGACCCCAGAACTGTCGTACCTCCCCTATCCTCTGCCACCTCTGCGGCCTCACACAGTGTCCCTGTGGCCCCTGGGGCTGAGGAAGCCAGTCTACAGCAGAGGATGGGCGCTAGCCTGTGACTGCAGGACCCACCCTCCTGTCACATCCCCACCACCAGACGCTACAAGGCAGGACTGGGCAGGGTTGAGATTCATGAACAGGCAGCCGAGGCAGCCACTGGATAATTAATTCCCCAGGTGATGAGTCACCCAGTGTTGGGGTTCGCAAACCAGGGCAGTGGTCAGAGGGATTCCTTTGGTTTTTCACATTGTCTTTGCCTGTTGTCACACCACAAACATGGAGGTGCACAGAGACATTCGCCAAAAGGCCTGAAGAGACGAACACATTTATTGTTTTCTGCAGATTTCGCAGCTCCTGTCTTAATCAATAACCATTATAGATTTCCATCTCCACAGTCTGTGGACGATATGAATGTGGGACCGAAGGGAAGAAGTGGGGGTGCCCCTCCTCACCCTCAGGCCCCATGTCACACTTTGGGGGACTGGGCTCCCGTCCCTCCCGGGGACCAGGCTGGGAGGCTTTTGCTTGGGTGAGTCCTCAGGCAAGGGGATAAGATGCCAGGTGGTGGAGAGTGTGATTCGGGTCCCTTCACAGGTGGGAAGGTATTGGCGGCCCTGGGCTTCTCAGGATGCAGAAATGTGGAATGAACTTAGTGAGCTGCAGGGGAGGAGCTGTGACCCCTAAGGGGATGTGTCTGGGGAAGTGAGAGCCCGGGGTGGCGCTGGTGGTTTATGGCTGGTACAGCGGCCTGGGAGTTCAAGGGCAGGGGGTCGTGTGGACGAGAAGGGTCTGTGTGAACAGACGAGGTCAGTGCTGTGTGCTTTTCAGGGGGTGTCTGAGTTCCCCCCACAGGAAGGTGGTCTGGCCCAGCCCTGCCATGGGGGCTCCCACTCCTCGGGGCGTGGGTGAGGGGCTGGGAGCTTGGGGATAGCAGTGTTCCCTTCATGCCCTTGCTTGGCCTCTCGCCGCCCTACCTCCCATTGTCTGAGCATTGCTTTTTCAACCAATTTGCCCTTTTGCTGGCCTGAAATTGGCCAACTAGGCCAGCAGCTGCCAAGAAGGAAAGAAGCTCACCTAAGGATTGAGGAGGAGGAGGTGGAGGCAACACTGCGCCCATAGGCTCTTTAACCAAGGCCAGCTTAGGTCCGCTCTCTGGTTATAATGCATCACCCCGCCTTCTCCCCGCAGGTTCACCAGGAGCTCTCCACCCTGCGCTTCGTGGACACAGTTGGGCAGCAGAAGCAGGACCAGGAAGCAAGACTGACGTTGGTGCCAGCAGCCCTTGCCACCTGGAGCCCGGGGTGACCCACCTTGGGGAGGAGCCTGGCTGGCCAGTGGAGGAGGGGATGAGCCCCCAGAGTCCTCCCACTGGAGTCTCTCCTGGGGACTCCCCCCAGGCTCCCCACATCCTCTGTGGGACTGTTGTTCTTCAAAATTTCAATCATCTGTGCCTCACCTTTCTTCTGTCCATCCCCTTCTCTGGATCCCCAGGTTCCTTGTGTATCTTTAGGGGCACTAACACCTGATAAGGGGCTTCCCAGGTGGCGCAGCGGTAAAGAATCTGCCTGTCAATGTGGGAGATGTCTGTTCCATCCCCAGATGGGGAGGATCCCCTGGAGGAGGAAATGGCAACACTCTCCAACATTCTTGCATGAGGAAATCCCATGGACAGTGGAGGCTAGCGGGCTACAGTCCACAGGATCACAGAGATACGACTTAGTGACTAAACAACAACTCCTGAGAGAGGGGTTGGTGAGTCCTCAGCATATACAAATTCGGGTTATCTGCATGATCTTCTCAGGTCCTAAATGAATATTTAGCCTCTGTTCATTCCCTTAGGTAGCGTTTCCCATTTACAAATGTGTAAATTGAGGCATGGCAAGATGAAGAAACTAGCACAGTCCGAATTTTGTCCAGATTCCTGTTTCTGGAGGTATCTATAGTCTACATCCATGAAACTGCTTCAGGTGCTAATTCCAACCTCCCCAGCCTTCCACCTCTGACCTCATGCCTGGGGATCTGGGATGAGGCTGGGGATCAGGGGCATGCATGAGGTGAGTCTGGTTGCCCAGGTCCCTGGGGCCCATGCTCCTCACACCAGGCCGACCTGACACATCTCTGATGGCAGCCTCTGACTTCCTCCTGTTCTCCCAGTCCTTCCTCCCTGTGGTCTGGGTCTACCTGGGGCTTCCAGGTTGCCTCCTCTGGAGGACTCAACCCAGGCTCCCGCCCCCAGCCCTTCATATGGCACCTGGCCCCACCAAGCTCTTGTCCCACCCAGCCCTGAGTCCTGCCCACCCTTGTGGGCCTCTTGTCCTCCAACTGGCCTCCCCGCACAGGTCCGTCCCACACAGAGACTCTAGTGAGTCCGTTGAGAACCTTCTTGCCTCCTTTGCACCTGTTGACTCACAGAGTTTGCTGCTCTCCGTGGGCGGCAGCTGGGTGACCCCAAGGTGGAGCCTGGTGGTGGGATGTGAGTCAGGGCTTCTATCAGATAAGCCTGCGTGTGGCCATGCAGTCACACGGCTCATCAGGACCCCGGGGACCTGCGACGATTGTCTCAGCCTGGGCTGGGGTCACAGGGAGGCGGGGCAGAGCTGAGGGATGGCGAGATCCAAGCTTGGCTCCTCTGTGTGTGTGTGTGTGTGTGTGTGTGAGGTGTGTGTGTGTGTGTGTGTGTGTGTGTGTTGGTGAGGGGGTGGCTGTTTGCAGAGAGTCTTCTGTGTGGAGCCCTGCTGGCTGTGAGCCCCATCCAGTGCTAGGCATGGTCTCCAAATGCTGGCCAGGGCACCAGACATTTTGCAATCTGCTGACTCTGTGCTGGGACAGGGAGCAAGCAATTCTGTGCCCATGGTCTCTAAGAGTGGAGTCTCCGTTTCCCACAGTCCTCCAGTGCTCCAGATCATAAACCCTCTTGATTTCCAAAACAGGAGTGGCGGCGGGGGTCGTGGGGCTGCTTCTCCCAGCGCTGCACCAGGGCTGGGGTGCCTGATGTAGGGCCAAAACCTCCTGCTCCTTAGGCAGAATGCTCCAGTGTGATGACCCCTCTGTTTGAGAGTAGCTGCCCAAAGGGTCCCGACTAGATCCCTTCTTTTCTGCTCCTGCCCTTCTCAGTGTGGTTCTTTCTCTATGCTGGTTGTAGAGGGGATGTTCTGCCAATTTCAGGTCATTTTCTCAGAAAGAGAGCTGTTTTGTACGTGGTTGTAGTTTTGGTGTGTTCATGGGAGAGAGGAGCTCAGGGCATCCTACTTGGCCATCTTGATTTTGCCTTTGTGTGATCAATGATCTTTCATGTTAGTATTGTAATTGTTTTGGGGTGCCAGGAACCATGGGCACATTGCCATCCAATATGTGTGTGTGTCCTGACTGCTCCGTTGACCCGTCCATCTCTCTCCTGAGACGCCTGAGTCCCTGAGACACAACAATATCGAAATTAGGCCAATTAATAACCTTACCTCTATATGTCCCATTGACAGGAAGAATCATGCCTCTCTCACTTTAAATCCAAAGACAGAAATGGTTAAGCTTTTGAAGAAGGCATGTCAAAGCCAAGATGGGCCAGAAACTAAGCCTTTTGCCCCAAATAGTTAGTCAAGTTGTGAACGCAAAGGAAAAGTTCTTAAAGGAAATCAAAAGTGCTCCTCCAGTGAACACACAAATGAGAAGATAGCAAAACTGCCTTACTGCTGATATGGAGAAACTTTCAGTGGGCTGGACGAAAGATCACAATGGTGCCTTAGGCCAAAGCCTAATCCAGAGCAAGGTCCTAGCTCTCTTCAATTCTATGAAGGCTGAAAGAGGTGAGGATGCCGCAGAAAAAAAGTTGAAAGCTGGTAGAGATTGGTTCATGAGGTTTAAGGAAAGAAGCCATCTTCCTAACATAGAGCACAGAGTCAAACATTGAGGGTTGATGCAGAAGCTGCAGCAAGTCATCCAGAAGATCTAATAAAATAATCTCTGAAGACAGCTATCCTGAATTAGAGCTTTCCAGTGTAGAGAAGAGTGCTCTATTGGAAGAAGATGCCGCCGAGGACTTGCATGGCTAGCAAGGAGAAGTCAGCCTGGCTTCAAAGATTCAAAGGACAGGCTGACTCTCTTGTTAGCAGCTAATGCAGCTGGTGACTTGAAGTTGAAGCCAAGCCTCACTTACATTCTGAAAATCTTTCAGAATTATGCTAAATCTACTCCGCCTGTGCTCTGCAAATGGAACAACAAAGTCGAGAGGACAGCATATCTGTTTACAACACTGATTACCAAAAATATTAAATCCACTGTTGAGACCTACTGCTCCCAAAAAAGGATTTCTTTCAAGATAACACTTCTCATTGAGAAACCACCCAAGGGCCCTGATTGAGAAGTACAATGAGATTCATGTTGTTTTCACACCTGCTAACACAGCATCCATTCTGCAGCCCACAGATCAAGGGGTAGTCATGATGTTCAAGTCGTGGTATTTAGGAAATAGTTTCTGTAAGGCTATAGCTGCCACAAATAGTGATTCCTTTGATGGATCTGGGCAACATCAATTGAAAACTTTCTAGAGTGAATTCACGATTATAAGTTCCACCCAAAACATTTGTGATTCATGAGAGGTTGAAATAACAACATTAATAGGAATTTGAAGAAGTTGATTTTAACCTTCTGAGATGACTTTGAGGGGTTCAACAGTTCGCTGGAAGAAGTAATTACAGATGTGGTGGAAATAGCAAGAGAGCTAGAATTAGAAGTGGAGACTAATGTAAAATGGGATGATTGTACAATCTAATGATAAAATTGGAATAAATGAGAGTTGACTCTAATGAATGAGCAAAGAAAGTGGTTTCTTGATATAGAATCTACTCCTGGTGAAGATTTTGTGAAAATTGTTGAAATGACAACAAAGGACTTAGAGTATTATAAATTTAGAATAAATTTAGTTGAAAAGGCAGCAGGTAGGTTTGACAGGATTAAGTCCAATTTTGAAAGAAGTTCTAGTGTGGGTAAAACGCTGTCAAAGAGCATTGCATGCTAAGAGAAATCTTCTGTGAAAGGAAGAGTCAAACGATGTGACAAAGTTCATTGTTGTCTTATTTTCAGAAATTGCGCTACCCACCCCAACCTTCAGGACCACCACCCTGATCAGTCAGCAGCCATAGACATTGAGACAAGACCCTCCACCAGCAAAAAGTTGGTGACTCCCTGGAGGCTCAGATAATGCTCAGCATATTTTATTTTAGAAAAAAAGTGTTGTATATTAAGGTCTGTACATTATTTATTTAGACATAAAGATACTGAACACTTAACAGACTTCCATGTCAACATAACATTATATGCAGTGGAAATGAAAAATTTGTGTGATTCCCCTTATTGTGAAATTCACTTTATTGCTCTGGTCTGGAACCCAGCCTCCAATATCTCTGAGGTCAGCCTGTATCTACATGGCTCTTAGTCCACATTTTCCAGCCTAGAGCTAACATTGGGAATGGCTGCGTAGTAGGGTAAACATATGACCTACTGTTGGGATATGGTGAAATATACATTTAAAAATTCAGAGAATTTAAGGATCACTTCACAGATGGACTGCATGTTACTTTAGGAGTGATCCTTAAATTCTCTGTTTCCACAAGAAATAAAGCATTATCATTGGTTTTATTTAATCCCATCACATGGAGGAATGGTGAAATACCATGACTTTTCTCCTGGATTAGAAAAACAGGCATGATGTACTTAACTTTTTTGCAATATAGATATGTTGATTTAAGGATCACTGTAAAGGCTTCCCAATCCCTAAGAAAGGCAATCCCAAAGAATGCTCAAACAATTGCACTCATCTCACACGCTAGTAAAGTAATGCTCAAAATTCTCCAAGCCAGGCTTCAGCAATATGTGAACCGAGAACTTCCAGATGTTCAAGCTGGTTTTAGAAAAGGCAGAGGAACCAGAGATCAAATTGCCAACATCTGCTGGATCATCAAAAAAGCAAGAGAGTTCCAGAAAAACATCTATTTCTGCTTTACAGACTACACCAAAACCCTCAACTGTGTGGATCACAATAAACTGTGGAAAATTGTGAAAGAGATGGGACTACCAGACCACCTGACCTGCCTCTTGAGAAACCTGTATGCAGGTCAGGAAGCAACAGTTAGAACTGGACATGGAACAACAGACTGGTTCCCAATAGGAAGAGGAGTACGTCAAGGCTATATATTGTCACCCTGCTTATTTAACTTATATGCAGAGTACATCATGAGAAACGCTGGGCTGGAGGAAGCACAAGCTGGAATCAAGATTGCTGGGAGAAATATCAATAACCTCAGATATGCAGATGACACCACCCGTATGGTAGAGAGTAAAGAGGAACTAAAAAGCCTCCTGATGAAAGCGAAAGAGGAGGGTGAAAAAGTTGGTTTAAAGCTTAACATTCAGAAAACTAAGATTATGGCGTCTGGTCCCATCACCTCATGGGAAATAGATGGGGAGACAGTGGAAACAGTGTCAGACTTTATTTTTTTGGGCTCCAAAATCACTGCGGATGGTGACTGCAGCCATGAAATTAAAGATGCTTACTCCTTGGAAAGAAAGTTATGACCAACCTAGATAGCATATTAAAAAGCAGAGACATTACTTTGCCAACAAAGGTCCGTCTGGTCAAGGCTATGGTTTTTCCAGTGGTCATGTATGGATGTGAGAGTTGGACTGTGAAGAAAGCTGAATGCTTAAAAATTGATGTTTTTGAACTATGGTGTTGGAGAAGACTCTTGAGAGTCCCTTGGACCGCAAGGAGCTCCAACCAATCCATCCTAAAGGAGATCAGTCCTGGGTGTTCATTGGAAGGACTGATGCTGAAGCTGAAACTCCAATACTTGGGCCACCTCATGTGAAGAGTTGACTTATTGGAAAAGACCCTGATGCTGGGAGGGATTGGGGGCAGGAGGAGAAGGGGACAACAGAGGATGAGATGGCTGGATGGCATCATCTACTCGATGGGCATGAGTTTGAGTAAACTCCGGGAGTTGGTGATGGACCGGGAGGCCTGGCGTGCTGCGATTCATGGGGTCACAAAGAGTCAGACACGACTGAGCGACTGAACTGAACTGAACTGTAAAGTCTTCCCAGGTGGCACTAGTGGTAAAGAATCGGCCTGCCAAGGCAGGAGATACAAAAGACATGTGTTTGACCCCTGGGTCAGGAAGATCCCCTGGAGAAGGAAATAAGAACCTTTCCAGTATTCTTTCTTGCCTGGAAAATTCCATGGACAGAGGAGCCTGGTGGGCTGCAGTCCACGGGATCAGAAAGAGTCGAACATGACTCAGCACCCATAGGGTAATAAATTATGAAGGGAACCAGTCAACATAAAATTTTGTTCCACTGAAAATACAGTGAAGTTGTTTCTCTGGAGATAGAAAATATACCTGAGTCCTGAAATAGCAGAAGTATTTTTAGAAAATTAGACTTTTCCCTGCATTGTGACCTTATTCTTAAAACTGATGATATTGCTGGAAAATACTTCTGAACTGAGCCTCCCCTCAAGGTGCAGAAGTCCCTCACAAGGACCTACATGGACCTGGGCCACCCTCCACTGGAACGGGCTATATTCCTTGAGCCACCATGAGTGTTATCTCAAACTGGTAGCTCCTACAGACACAAAGTCAATCAAAAGGTTAAATAAACAAGGACTAGAAAGAAAAGAACAACAATAGCCATTAAAGGGCCTAGAGAGGGAAGGAACCAGGTTAACTTTGAGAGGACTTTCTTTTTTTAAAAAACACTTGGTGGAGGCAAAATCCCCCATGACAAACTTGTGAAGCCCCTCTACCCGTATATTTAAGGTGCATATTTACACTTTAATATAAGGTGTAATAATATAAGGTGTATATTTCCTTAATATTGATCTCAGAGAGACAGCAGTGAGCTGTGCTAAAGAGGGAGCTTAGTTTCCTACCCAGGAATTGAATCTGGGTAGCTTGGTGTAAAATGAGGAATTCTAGACACTGAACACCAGGGGCGAGATGCAGTTCCCTTGGCTCTTACCGTCTTCGAAAGCAAGAATGTTTCAAGCAGGCAAAAACTGTAAAAATAGGTACCAATGTTATTACTGGAGTCATATAGAGAAATAGTTTGTTTATTTAAAATGGAAGCAAAGTGGAAATATACACCCAGAGAGGAATGTAGGCGTCCTGAATGAGCAGCACAAAGAAGCTAGGCTAGGGATTTAACATACACATACATGTCTCTATCCTCCCTGGTGGGTCAGTTGGTAAAGAATTTGCCTGCAATGCAAGAGACCTGGGTTCGATCCCTGGGTAGGGAAGGTCCCCTGGAGAAGAAAGTGACAACCCACTCCAGTACTGCCTTGCCTGGAGAATCCATGAACAGAGGAGCTGGCAGCTTACAGTCCACAGGATCCCAAAGAGTCAGACATGACTGTGCAACTAAGCTTCTTTCACTTTCACTTCCGTACATGCATCTATTCTTCCCCGACTCCCCTCCCATGCCCACGCAGGCTGCCACATAACATTGAGCAGAGTTCTATGCGCTACACAGGAGGTCCTTGCTGGTTATCCATTTTAAATAAATCAGTGTCTACATGTTGATCCCAGACTCCCTAACTATCCCCCCATCCTTTCCCCCTGGCAACCATAAATTCATTCTCTAAATCTGTGAGTCCCTTTCTGTTTTGTAAGTAAGAGCACTTGTATCACGACTTTTTGGATTCCACATATAAGTGATGGCAAAAGGTGTTTTTGCTTCTCTGTCTGACGTATGTTGCTCAATATGACAATCTCTAGGTCCATCCATGTTGCTACATATGGCATTATTTCATTCTTTTTGACACTGAGTAACATTGCACTGGATATATGTCCACATTTTCTCTCTCCATTCATCTGTCAGTGGACATGAGGTGGCTTCCAGGCCTGGCTGCTGGGAATAGCGCTGCCATGAACACAGGGCACACGCATCCACTCAGACCACGTTTTCTCAGAAGCACCAGGTACATTTAATCCCATAAGGTGGAGAAATGGTGACACATCATGACTTCTCTCGTGAGAGAGAAACTTATATACTTCAAGTTTTCTGGAGTACTGAGATTTTGATTTAAATAGCAGCAGCATAATAAATGGGCTTCCCCAGTGGCTCAGATGGTAAAGAATCCGCCTGTCAATACAGGAGACACAGGAGACGCGGGTTCAATCCCTGAGTTGGAGAGGTCCCTGGAGAAGGAAACAGCAACCCACTTCAGTGTTCTTGCCTGGAGAATCCCATGGACAGAGGAGCCTGGCGGGCTACAGTCCACGGGGTCGCAGAGAGTCGGACAGGACTGAGCGACTAACACTTGCACTTTCAGCATAATAAATTATTAAGGGAAACAGTCATAAATAAAACTTTGTTCTATTGAAAGTAGGCTGAGGTGATTTCTCCAGACACAGAAAGAATCCCTGAGTCCTATAATACCAGATGGTATTTTTCTTGCAATACCATTTGCAAGAACGAGGTCACAAGGCAGAGTCTAATTATCCACAAACTAGAATACGATGAAAAATGTCCTGTTTGTGGAGATTTCTTCAAGTACCTGGACATTTCAGTGCAGAAATTCCATCGCTTAGCACCAGAAGAAAGTGAAATAAATTGATTCTGTGTTGTTTTTTTTCAGAGATGCTGAGTAGGATTTCATCAAATGTGATAAAGCTCATGAGATGATGCGTCTACTGTGTTATCGTAACCGGAAAACAGACTCAGGATCCATGGTGTCTGATCTCCTGGATCTAAAGTGAAGAGCAGAAGAAAGGCAGACAGAGCACCTGTTGGGCTTCCTAGGAGCACCATCTCCTGCAGAAAAGAAAGAGGCCTTGGTCCTGGAGGCGGAGGAATCCTGTCACTTTCCTGGGGCTGCCCCTCCCCAGCCCTCTCCAGCCCCGCCCTCACTGAGGAGCTCCTATGTCCTCCACCCCCACCCCACCCCAGGCCCAGCAGCTTCTTGTCCCCTCCTCCTTCCTTCCTGCATCACAGAGTCACCCCAGGCCCTGACACCCCCTGCTCAGGCTCAGGACTGGAGCCAGTGAGGAATCAATCTGCTCCCTTCACTCAGGTCCGGATCCTCCCCGAGGGGGGCCTAAAGGACCAGGGAGCAGGTCCCCGGAGGAGGGGCCTTGCCTCCTGACAGCCCTGGGGGGCTGCAGGCAAACCTCCTCCCTTCGCTCCCCTCCAGCCTCTGAGCCAGCAGCACACACAGCTCTCAGGACCAGGGTCCCTGCCCCCCATCTCTTCCTGGTCCCGCCCAGCTGGGCGCCTCCACCCCAGCTCAGGCCCACCATCCCCAGGACCTCTGCTCAAGGCAGGGCCGCTCAGTGATGGAGGCTCTGGGTCCCAGGAGGCTGGTGACGAGCAGGCCACAGGCTGAGTCAGAACTGCTGCTGCCCCAGGAGCACAGGCCTGGCCTCGCCCCTTCCCACAGTCTCTCCTGTGGGGCTCCTGCCTTGCCTGCTTGGCCCAAGCCACTTCCTGTGAGAACAGGCCTTTGGAGCTGGGCCCGCAATTATTGCTCTCAGGTGATATGGGGTCTTATCCACCTGCTCATTTCCAGGATGAGGAGGTTCAGTGAGGGGCAGGGGTCGGCTGGGATTCACCATCCCCCTCCTCACACCAGGCCCTGTGCCCCTGCCTTCCCTCTGAATTCTGCCCTTAGTACCTGTTCCTGGAAAGGACTCAGCCCAGGAAGACAGTTATGGTGAGGACCACGAGGAGGATCCAGGTGACGTGATTGATGGCTGGGGCCGAGGACTGGACTGTAGGGGGGCCCGTGGTCGGTGATGCTGCAAGGAGGGTAAGGGTCAAGCCCTTGTCCAGACCCGAAACTCGGCAGATGCCTCCTCTCCCCCCTGACCCAGGTACCCCTACCCCTCCACCCACACGTGGAAGCCCTTGTGACAGGTCCTCAGGCGAGATGGGGGAGAGGAGCCCCGTCCCCATGGGACTCTGACAGCTAATGGGGGAGCGAGGTTTCCAACAGAGTCACTGAGTCCTGCTGTGACGTCAGAGACGGTGACATGAGGATGGAGTCCTCGGGAGCTGACAGCAGAGATGAGGTTGACAGATTTCCAGAAAGAAGATTGGTGACATTTAAAAGAAGATTCTGGAAAGAGGGAAGAGTAAGAAGGAGATTGGAATCATGGAGATGCTCTCATATTTAGGATCAGTGAGAATCCATGTTCAATCGCCCAAAGGCCTGTGCTGTGAGGAGAGACGCCAGGAGGTAAAAGAGGAAAGAGGATGACGGAGCATCCCCGGGTCATTGTTCTTTCAGGAGCAACTCACCTCTGACGGATCATTTTCTCACACACACACACACACACACACACAGAGGGGTGGGTCCATGTCACCATGAGAGAACTACCACTTTCTCCTAATCTTCTCACCTACCCGTGGTCTTCAACATTCTCTCCCAGCGCTCCAAGAAAGCCTGATATCAGAGCTGACAGTCTCCCATGGAGACCTTCTTGAAGAAGTCAGTAACAGTTCTATCTTTCTCCCACTTCACTTTCATCCATCTCCCTCCAGGATGAACCACTTTCCAATGTCCATTCTCTGAATCAAAGAGGAGGGACAGTTTTCCATTGAAGCCAAACTGCCAGGATCCATTGATGTGTCCGTTGTGTTTACTCCAGCACGTCATCCTGGCCTGCAGGGTCAGAGGGCCTGACCCCACTGAGGAAAAGAAAGAGCTCAGCCTCTGGGCTTGACAGATTCTTTGCCCCACCTGGGTCCACCTCCCCTGGGCCCAGCTAATCTGGCCCTGGTCTCTCCTGCAACAGCTGCTCTTTCCACTGGACTACTAGCAAAGGACAATATCCAATTTTTTTTTTTTACCCAAAAACAGTGGATGCAGCTGAGCCCCCAGTCTGCTCCTCCTGCATTTGGACTTCTTCACTCACCCTTGTCTGTGTATCTCTCCGGGGTAACGTCAGACACGTGCTCCTTGAGCAAGTCTCCAATGTCCCTCAGTGTGCCAGTCTGTGTTTCCCAGGCGTTCATACTTTTCACTTCCTCTCCCAAGGGACTCAAGTACTTGATCTCAGCTCTATCACAGTCACAGGAGACAAACACCTTTTGATCCACTTCGCCTTGAACCTCACACCATGGCTGACCAGGTCTGGGCCGAGGATTGATGGTGAAATTATAGGAAAGAGAATGAGCGTCTGTGAAGGAAAAACACAGTGAGGGTGAAGTTGGGAAAAAAAGACCCACAGGCCCTTCCCCCAGTTATGAGAGCCGAGTACAGTGCAGGGCTGGGCTGACAGAGCAATGACCCCCCCACGACACGCACACCACACACCAGTGCCCCCTCCTCGTGGAGAAGGAGGAGGCCCCCGCCTGGCAAAGATCACTCATCCTGGTGTGGTCCCTCGTCCACCGGGTCAGGTCCCAGCATCATAACCTTTGCAGAGACGTGCCAGGCTGCTACGCAGGAAAAGTCTAGATGACAGAGGACTGTCAGAATCTAACCCCGTGTCCTGTGAGAGATGGGGAGCCTGTGGGGATGCTCCTGAGGAAGAAGGATCACAGGGAGAGGGGCAAGGAGGTGGCGGGTGAGCACAGAACCCAAAGCTGGAGAAGGGAGAGTTCACAATTAGGGGTCACAGGACTTAGCAAGGCCGGGGAGACGCTGCTGATCTCCCACTAGGATGGGTCTTGGAAGCCTGGAGAAAGGCTTGGACCACAGGGCATAAAAGAGAAAATCCAGAACTTCCGAGGCAAGTGGTAGAGGAGGGGATCCAAGGCTCAGAGAAGTGACTCTGCAGGGCAGACACGGTGTGAAAGGGCAGGAGTGTGTGCAGTCCACCAGCTCCATGGGAAAGCCTGATGGACTCTATGGAGCCCGAGAGGAAAGCATGGATGAGAAGCATCTCCACAGCTCAAGGCTGACTTTTGTGGAAGGTCAGGGATGGTGGTAGGAGTGGTGTTCCTGTGGGCTTCTGGCAGGAACAGGGATAGAAAATGTGGGAAGATCAGATTCCAGGTAGAGTGTTGTATGTGAGGAGCAAAGTTGGTACAATGGTCAAAGCAATTAGTTAAAGTCGCTCAGTCGTGTCTGACTCTTGTGACCCCATGGACTGTATAGTCCATGGAATTCTTCAGGCCAGAATACTGGACTGGTTAGCCTTCCCCTTCTCCAGGGGATCTTCCCAACCCAGGGATCGAACCCAGGTCTCCCACACTGCAGGTGGATTCTTTACCAGCTGAGCCACAAGGGAAGCCCAAGAATACTGGAGTGGGTAGCCTATCCCTTCTCCAGTGGATCTTCCCGACCCAGGAATTGAACTGGGATCTCCTGCATTGCAGGCGGATTCTTTACCAACTGGCTCCTGGAATGGTCCTAGGGCCTGTCAGAGATGAGGCCTCTGGTCATGGAATGTCAGAGTTGCCCATCATGATCTGGGTTCATCAACCCCTAACCATGAGTTCTGATAGACCAGCTGTCATAGGACAGAAGTGATTATGTGGCTTGGCATAACCAGGGCCACAGGGAACAAATAAGATGCATCAGCAGGTGACCTAGGCCTGACACCAGAGTTGATACAGGGCCACTATCCCCTGCTCACACCTGTGGCTTCATGCAGTGTCCCCTACCGCTCCTGGAACCAAGGAAGCCAGTCTACAGCAGAAGAGGCACATTAGCTCACAACAGCCAGACCCACCTCCTATCACATTCCCACCACCAGAAGCTACAGGGCAGGACAGGGTAAGTTTCTGGTTCATAAACAGACAACTGAGGCAGCTCTTGGATGA
Source organism: Cervus elaphus (assembly GCF_910594005.1). Taxonomy (NCBI): domain Eukaryota; kingdom Metazoa; phylum Chordata; class Mammalia; order Artiodactyla; family Cervidae; genus Cervus; species Cervus elaphus. Next base: position 33,497,280 of record NC_057840.1, read on the forward strand.
TTCTCTAGGGGGTGGGTCACTCATTGCTGGGGTCAGAAACCAGGACAGTGGACAAGTCTGGTTCTCAGTTGATTTACACATTATATTTGGCTCCTGGTGCTCCACAAATGTGGAAGCTCCTTTTGCACTCAGAGACAGATACCAAATGGCCTAAACAGACAACGAGATTTACTTTCTTCTGTAAAAATCTATCAACTCTTGCCTTAATCAATAACCATTATAGACTGCCGCTGTCCCAATTACTAGACAATATGAGTGTGGGACCAAAGGGTAGAAGTGGGGATGCCCAGCCTCACCCTCGAGCCCTATGTCACACTCTGGGAAACCCTGTTCCTGTCCCTCCTACGTTAGGTCCTGGGGGCCAGGTCGGGGGGTTTTTCTGGGTGAGTTATCAGACAAAGGGATAGGATGCCAGTTGATAGAGACCATGTTTAGATTCTCTTCAATAGATAGGAAGCTGTTGGAGGCCCTGGGCTTCTTGGGACCATGGAAAAATGGGTAATAAATGGTCCTGTAACCAAAAGGGCTCTAGGGGGCCCGTCCCCCCACATGGCCTCTGTCTGCCTCTTGTCTGTAGAGAAGTTTTAGTCAGCCAGGCCTCCTGTGAGTCTCAAAACAGTGGTTTAAGAGTTAGGGATTAGTACATGTGAAGATGGAGAAAGGAATACTCCTTAGGCTGGGAAACTGGTAACAATTTAGACCGTGACCAGCCACATAGCAGTGCCATGAAATTACCAGTTCCCTGAAAGATAACAAAGATCTGACACAAGTCTCAAGTTGTTTCTACAGGAAGCAGACCCCCAGCACATAAAAACTGCTGGCTGCAAGAACATGACCCCCAGACTGGCTGAAACCATAAGCCTGGTGAGGCTCAGACGTCCACCTTGTGCCAACAACCTGACTGCACAGGACGCTGACGCGCCCGCAGCAGCCCCTCCGCCCCCTTTTCTAACCGGGAAGCTTGGAGACGTCTGAGGACATTAGCTCACTATTTCCCCAGGGCTCCTGAACAAACCAACTTTTATTTTCCACCACTTGTTAACTTCACCAGTGTTAGGATCTGGGTCATAAACAGCTTCAATTAGTAACAGCGTGAGCTGTCTAGGGAGAGCTTTGACTCCAGGGAGGCGCTGATCAGTGGCTAGGCAATGAGCGCCTTCCTGGGGATGCATACGGAATTTTTTTTTTTTTAATAAATTGAACCCTTTAATTTTTTCAAGTGTTCTTAAAAATCCATTTTATACTTAAGCCAACCTTGAAGATAAGCACAAAATCTGTTTACTTTTTTTTCTTTTACACAACACAACTCAGGCACACACTCTGTGCAAAGCACTGTTCTAGGTGCAGTAAAAGGGATTCTTAACCTTAAAACATGATTGCGCCTTCTGGAATTGTGTTATCTCCTTTTCCAGAAAGTAAAAATAAATAAAATTACAACTGTTTACTATTGACCTGCCCCAAGCCCACTTCTGGCTCTCAGAAACGCTAGGATCTGCCAAATTTAAGATGTTTCAGTGAATTCCGCTCCTACTTTCTGCAAATTAAGAAGGCAGAACTCCTCTTTATTAAAAAAAAATTTAAAAAGGCAATTTTTCATGAAAGAGTAGTTTTTGTTTCTATTGTATTTCTCTCTTTTTTTTCCTTCTAGCTTTTAACTTTTCTTCCTCCAAGACTGCTTTTTCCTGTACAAGTCAACACCATTTTTTTCATTTTTCTTTTCCTAAGACAAAGTATTTCATCTTATAGACAAATAATTCCCAAGACTAGTGATGAATATTAAAAAAAAAAAAAGAAGAAGAAGAAGAGGAAGAAGAAAGAAAAGAAAGAAACTTAAGGGCTTCCCTGGTGGCTCAGCAGGTAATGACTCCACCTGCAATGCAGGAGACCCCAGTTCAATCCCTGGGTCAGAACGATCACCTGGAGAAGGGAGAGGCTACCCACTCCAGTATTCTTGAGCTTCCCTGGTGCCTTGGATGGTAAAGAATCCACCTGCAATGTGGGAGACCTGGCTTCGATCCCTGGGTTGGGAAGATCCCCTGGAGAAGGGTAAGGCTATCCACTCCAGTATTCAGCCCTGGAGAATTCCACAGACTGCATAGTCCATGGGGTCGCAAAGAGTCAGACACAACTGAGCAAGTAAGCAGGGCACATTCAAGGGTGAGTCAACTACATTACTTTGAGGAAGTAAAAACTAAAAAACACGTGGTACTAAGCTAGTCCAAGTATTTGTGTTGAAACAATCCTAAAAACTATTTATTTTATAACATTGTTAAAAAAATTTCTCAGTCAAAAAAATTTATACATTTTCAGTTCAACCTAATGAAAGTGATATCTAGAAAATATTCCACATCACTAAGTCTGTCTTAGAAAGTTTAGATGCTATGGCATTCCTAAGGCACAGTGTTCTGGAAGACAGTGTGCTTCTGTGGTGCTGGGTGATGTATGTGACTGGCTGGCTCCAAGTGGGCCTCAGCAGGCACCTTCCTACTGACGCTGGGGGACTGAGAAAGGAGAGTCAGACACAGGCCCCCAGGGCTGCATGGACCTCTGTGAGACACCGGGCCAGCTGCTGGACCTGGGCTTCTCCTCCAAATCTAAGGCCCAGCACAAGCCATCACAGCAAATGGTTCATCATGACAGTTGATAGGCTGGGCTATTTGATAACCTTCTTTCATATTTCTAAAGAGTCGACATCCATGTGGGGTATTTGACCCAGCTCCATGAGCTCCTACACTATCACTCTGAAGGCCCACACATCACTAGCACTGGAGAACTAAAAAAAAATATTTTTTAATGTCTTTTTTTTCCTTTTTTTTGCTGTATTGGCTCTTAGTTGTGGCACTTGGGATCTTTTTACAGCATGAAGGCTCTTAGTTGCAACATGCTGAGTTCTTAGTTGTGGCATGTGGGATCCAGTTCGCCAACCAATGATCGAACTGGGTCCCTTCATTGGGAGTGGGGAGTCTTAGCGACTGGATCACCAGGGAAGTCCGGAGAACTCATTTTTAACCAGACGTTCATGAGCCATCCATCGATCCCACGCTTCCCTTGTCCCCAAGACAGTGAGAGTCCATGGGGAACAAGATGCTGGAGAGGGGCTATCTGGACTCTTAACTTGAGGTTGTCATCAGTGGCAGAGCTCCTAGCAGCCAGGTCTTTGTGGAGGACTCTCTTCTGACCAGGTAACTCATTCCACAGGCAATCTGACCCTGTGGACCAGGTCCTGTTGAGAAATTGCTTGCGGATTACTGGCCTCTACGAATTTGTGCTGCAGACTCCCCTAGTGGCTAAGACAGTAAAGAATCTGCCTGCAATTCAGGAGACCTGAGTTCGATTCTTGGGTCGGAAAGATCACCTGGAGAAGGGAATGGCCACCCACCTTAGCGCTGGCCTCCGAAAGAGTGGCGCTTCTCAAACACTCCTCCACCCACCCACAAGGCAGGGTAACGGCCGGAAGTACCACTGTTGGGTGTGGCGCCTCTCAGATCCTGAGTCATCTGAGTCATCTGGGAAGAGGCTGAGACAGCCCTTGGGAACTACCGTGCACTGATGCTGTCTTCCAGTTCAATTCTTGTCACACTATGAAGGTGCAAAACAGCTAATATTATCACTACAAGAAATATAACTGCACGGCAAACCCCTGCGCTGATAGAAAACACGCGGGCAGAAGTAGCTGAGCTGCATGAACAGGATCACAGATAGCTCTGCTAGTGGCTCTGTCCAAGACCAAAGTTTTTACTTCAAGATTTTGGTAGCACATTTTCCTTCCTTTCAAATTTTTGAAGAAGGGAAGTTTTTGAAGAATTTACTGTCAAGTTGAGCTGCATTCAGTACCATAACCTCATCATCTACTTTGCAGAAAAGGAAAGCTACAGCCTATATAGTGCGTGGAAACACCCCACCCCGTGTCCCTCGCACCCCCACCCCCACCAAGCAGAAATGCTGACTTGGGGCAGGTCCACGAAACTGTCTACTTGGAAACCTGCTTATATTCGACTTGGACTCTGCAGGCCAAGTGAAAGGCAGGACATCTGTTTCGTTGGGTTAAAGGACAGACGTAGTGCTCAAGAAGGTCACTTCTCTAATAGAGTTCTGTCTAGACCAATGAGCCGGGGCAACTGGTTCCCGCTCAAGAAGAGGCTCGCACCGGCCCCCGGGGTCGCGCGTGGAGCCCAGAGGCCGGGGGTGGAACCCGGAGGCCGGGGGTGGACACCTGCCCCGGAGGCCAGAGGCCGGGGCTGGAGCCGGGACGCGGCGCCCCGGGGGCAGTGGGTGGAGCCCGGGGGCCGGGGGTGGAGCCGTGCCGCGGCGGCCGGTGGCCGGGGGTGGAGCCCGAGTGCGGGGGGTGGAGCCCAGGGAAAACGAAGGAGCCGCGCCGCGGAGCCCGTGGGCAGCGGGTGGAGCCAGCAGCTGCGGCTCTGACAAGACCAACCCAAGCACGTTTAAGCTGGGAGCGCGCCGCCGAAGCCTCCTGGGCACCCGGGTCCACTCTGCGTTTATAACTTACGGCCGGGAAAGAGTGCTGGTCCTTCAAGGGCCGGGAGATATAGGGACCAGAAGGGTCTTTTGCACAGGTCGGGGCGGGAGAGTGTGCTTTTCGGGGCGGGGCGGGTCCCTTCTCCGCGGGAAGGCCGACTGGTCCCTTACCGCCCGGCTCCAGCGCTCCCACTTCCCAGGGGCGGTCTGGACCCTTGGGGGTTTCAACCCTATTTCTGCCGCGGCACGGCCCCCTCTTCTCCCAGCATCACCTCCCAAACTCCCGGCATTACTACTTCACCCAAGGCAGCCTGCTCTGGCCCGGAGAGCCGGCAAGAAGCCGGGAAGAGCCTCCGAGGAGCAAAGGGGCCGAGGGACGGGAAAGAGGAGGGGGCGGCGGCGACACCCTGCAAGAAGTTTCGCGCACCCCCACGGACACCACCCCCCTCCCCTTTCCGGGTCATAACCCATCCAACCTCCTCGCGTTCCCCCGCCACCCCCCGCGCAGGGTCATCCCCGAACTCACCGCTGGACGTCCCGCTCAACAAGCCAATCAGAAGCAAAACGAGGAAGGCAAGACTGCTCTTGGAGCCACCCATCTCTCCCTTTGCCTCCTGGATCCCAATGTTGCAGGAGTGCGAGGCTGCCAAGTCAGAACCGGCGATCCTCTCCGGCTAGCCCGCCCCTGTGGTCTGGACCTCCGCTCCTGCGCCGAGTGCCTGGCCCGCCCATCCGCCGACAGGCCCCGCCCCAGGTTTCTCAAGTAACCACTAGGAAGGCGCGCGCCGGGGCCTGGGCGGGGCTCTGTTGCCAGCTGGCTCGCTTTCTCGCCAGGTTTCCCTGTGTACTCGCCTGCCCACTTGCCTACGCGGTGCCCGACTTGCGCTGGTGATAGGAGACCGCCGAGTTCATGTTGCCGAAGATGAAACTCCAATACTTTGGTCACCTGATGCGAAGAACTGACTCACTGGAAAAGACCCTGATGCTGAGAAAGATTGAAGGCGGTAGGAGAAGGGGACGACAGAGGATGAGATGGTTGGTAGGCATCACCAACTCGATGGACATGAGTTTGAGTAAACTCCAGGAGTTGGTGATGGGCTTGCAGTCCATGGGGTCGCAGAGTCGGACACGACTGAGCGACTGAACTGAAGGCTCTACCTCCTCACTCTGTTCCTTATCAGATCGGGCACCCAGGCCAGTCATCTGAGTTGGGAGGAGACAAGGGACAAAAGAAAATCCTTGTTCCGGCCACTGGGTCAGGTCAGTCAGCCGACAAACTTGTCCCTAAGTACCTGAATGGTCAGGGCATCAGTCGCAGTGTGGAATTCCCACCAGAGTCGCCATCTGTTACAGAAAGAGGGACTCCTTGCAGGGTCTGAGAGTGGGCTTTTGTCTAACACTGGGAAATGAATTGTTCTGGAGACACACATGCTGACAAGGAAGAGGCTTTTTGGGGAAGGGGCTACAGGGCGGAGAGCATCAGGGTCGGGGAACCCAGGAGAACTGCTCTGACACATGGCTTATAGTTTCAGGTTCTTTGGTGATGGAGTTAGTTTCTGGGTCATATCTGGCCAATTAGTCAGACTCAGGGTCCTTCCTGGTGTCAGAAGTGTGTTCTGGTGAGCTTTATTGATAATTCTAAGAGTTTATTTATATAGTGCTCACTTTCCCTTAACCCAATTAAATCCAGCTCAGTTACAAATTCATTTCCATGTAAAGACAGAACCAGAGATCTCCTTGTTTTACTGCTTCGGTGTTAAAAATGCTATTCCCCCCACCCCACTCTGGGAGACCACAGATGGATCAGATGGTTCCTGAGAACCAGGGGAAAGACTTACATTTTTGGAGGGGAGAAATGCAAGCTCCCTTTTTTATTTGTTTTGTTTTTGAAGTCTTTCCCCCCCATTAGCTGTCAGAGCCCCGTGAGGACTGGGCTCCTGCCTTCCCCCCATCTCGCCTGAGGATCTATCACAGAGGCCTCTATGTGATGCGTGTAAACTGTCTGCACAGTAGGGGTACCTGAATCGGGGGGCGAGGAGGCATCTGCCGAGTTTGGGGTCTGAACAAGGCTTCATTCTTACTCTTCTTGCAGCATCATGGACCATGGACGCCCCTAGATTCCAGCCCAGGGCCACAGCCATCAAATCCAAAGCCTGCATCCTCCCCGTGGTCCTCACCAGTTTCATCGTAACTGTCTTCCTGGGCTGAGTCCTTTCCAGGACCAGGTACTGAGGGCAGAATTCAGAGGTAAGGCAGGGGCACAGGGCCTGGTGTGAGGAGGGGGAAGGTGAATCTCAGCTGACCCCTGCCCCTAACTAAACCTCTTCATCCTGGAAATGAGCCAGTGGATAAGACCCCATGTCACCTGAGAGCAGAACTCAGACAAGCTCAGCCCTGAGGTCTGAGAGGTCCCCAGTGTCAGGTGACATTGTGAAAAGGGAGGGGCCCTCCCTAGGCTGAGGGCCTATTGATGCTGAAAGGGTTGAGCCACGTCCCCTGACTGAGCACAGACCGCTGGCTGGCAGGGCCCAGGGTGGGTGGTGTGAGAACAGCAGGCGCTCAGGGCAAGGGCAGGACTCCCGGGGCTGAGAGCAGCATGGGGGCTCCACATGACGTGTCAGCGGGGAGGGGACCCACCCAGGGGCCAAGATGAGAGGGGCCGGGCTCTCATCCCAGGAGGGAGGGCTGGGAAGGCCTTTGCAGACCCAACTCCAAAGGCCTGTTCTCACCGGAAGTGGCTTGGGCCAAGCAGGCAAGGCAGGAGCCCCACAGCAGAGACTGTGGGAAGGGGCGAGGCCAGGCCTGTGCTCCTGGGGCAGCAGCAGTTCTGACTCAGCCTGTGGCCTGCCCGTCATCAGCCTCCTGGGGACCCAGAGCCTCCATCACTGAGCGGCCCTGCCTTGAGCAGAGATGCCTGGGGATGGTGGGCCTGAGCTGGGCTGGAGGCGCCCAGCTGGGCGGGACCAGGAAGAGATGGGGGGCAGGGACCCTGGTGCTGAGAGCTGTGTGTGCTGCTGGCTCAGAGGCTGGAGGGGAGCGAAGGGAGGAGGTTTGCCTGCAGCCCCCCAAGACTGTCAGGAAGCAAGGCCCCTCCTCTGGGGACCTGCTCCCTGGTCCTTTAGGCCCCTCTCAGGGAGGATCCGGACCTGAGTGAAGGGAGCAGATTGATTCCTCACTGGCTCCAGTCCTGAGCCTGAGCAGGGGGTGTCAGGGCCTGGGGTGACTCTGTGATGCAGGAAGGAAGGAGGAGGGGACAAGAAGCTGCTGGGCCTGGGGTGGGGTGGGGGTGGAGAACATAGGAGCCCCTCAGTGAGGGCGGGGCTGGAAGGGGGGCTGGGGAGGGGCAGCCCCAGGAAAGGGACAGGATTTCCTCGGTCTCCTGGACCAACATCTCTTTCTTTTCTGCAGGAGACTGTGTTCCCAGGAAGCCCCTGACAGGGGCTCTGCTGGCTTTGACTCAGTCTTTGCTTGGCCACCATTGTCCTCCTTCTGTTCACTTTAGAGCCAAGAAGTCAGAGCCAGGAGTTCTGAGCCTGCCTTCCTGTGATGGTGACACAGTAGCTTCGTTGTCTCATGTGTCCTGTTACGTCTGGTGAGCAGACTCCTCAGTCTCTTTTTTATTCCAACCTATTTTACCTTTTTCTCTTGGTGCTAAGTGATGGAATCCCTGCAATGAAATGTTCAACTACTTAACAAGAAACCTCCACACATAGGACACTTTCTGTCTTCTTCTAGTTTGTGAAAAATCAGACTCTCCTTTGTATGGCAATGTCATTGTTGCTAATGGTGATAATGCAAGAAAAATACCATCTTCTATTACAGGACTCTGGGGTTCTTTCTATGTTCAGAGAAACAACTTCAGAGTATTTTCAATGGAAGAAAATTATGTGAGTGTCTCTTTTAGTCATTTTATTTCCTAATACTAATACTTAAGTCAGTACCTTGCTATTGCAAAAAACATAAATTCTTCAGCTTTCTTTTTCTAATCAAGGAGGGAACTCAGGACATTTTACCCTTTTTCCACCTACTGGGATTAAATAGAACTGATGATTCTGCTACATTTATTATGGAAGTAGAGAATAAAAAACACTCTTAAAGTAACCTGCAGCCTAGCCATCGAGTTGGCAGTGTGCCAAGAAGCTATTTTTGTTACTGTTAGTGGAATCTTGACAGCAACTCATCTCTTCTACACACGCCTTCCATTGTAGACCACGTATGGTCGCCTCGGCCAGTCGGATTAACACTCGGGTGCATTGGGTGAGAGTGAATCTTGATCACTGAAGACAAAGTCCGCCAGGTTAGGATGGAGAAGGAAATAGGAAAAAAAATGCAGGATGACTGAGAGGAAGGTAGAAAAAGAAGCAAAAGAGGCAGCTGGGAGGCGGGGGTGGGGTGGGGATAGCTGTTGTTGGAAGGAGGGGAGAAGCCAACATAACGCTGAGCATTTTGTTCACAAAAGTTAAGGACTCTTTGAGGGTGGGGTATTTAAAGTGAATTTTGCTTTTTGATGTCACTGCTGGGTTGTTTTTTTTTTGTGTGTGGTTGTTGTTGCTGTTTTTAATGAGGAATTACATTTGAATACTTGCAAGATACTTCCTTGGTATAATTGTTCTTTGCATTGTTTTTCAACAGGGCTTCCTCAGTCTCTGACTGAAGACTTTGGGCGGTGGGTGGAGGCAGAGGTGCAGACACACTCCAGGCTAAGATTTGCCCCTTACTCTTCTAAAACTGCTGGAAGGAATGTCTCTAGCTCACACCGCAGGCCATCTTTTGGTGATTCTGCAGCTGATAGAACCCAGGAAGACTCTGGGCAGTGAGTGTCCTGGGATCTGGGGCTCTGGCAGGGGGAGTGGAGCAGGGGAGGAGGGGAAAGGAAGGGGCTCCACCCTGGTGGGGGCCTGTCTTCCAGCTCTGAGGATGGTCAGGTGTGGTTTAGCTGGACCGGCTGCCCAGGAGGTCACACCCAGTGTGCAGGGACTCCAGCCCAGGACAGGGTGCCTGGGCCTGTGCTCCTGGAGCAGCTTGCCCTCTCCTGCCAACCCCACCTCCTTCTGCAGTAAAAACCTTCCTGATGATTAGGGGCCCCTCCTGAATGTAGCCTGTGTTCTGTGGTCTTTTTTTCCACTCCTGTTGAAAGTCCTGTTTGTGCAGATGTATTTTTAAGTCACTAGAAGGCAGACATTGTCTATTTTTGCTGCCTCAGAAGTTGGTACATGATGGTAAAAATATGTCAACTAAATCTTCCTGCTAACAGTATTGAACCCAAAGGATCCACAGTGGCATCCAAGAGATTAAAACTCAGACAGTTGAAGATGAGGCAGGATTGAGGATGCAGCAGAGGAGGGGGTCTGGGATAGAGACCCCTCCCTCTGCAACCAGGCCCTAGAGGGGAATCTCCCAGACACACCTGTGGTTTTCTCCCACAGATGCCCACTCTCTGTGCCTTAACCTCACTGTCAAATCTCAGTCCAGACCTGGCCAGCCCTGGTGTCAAGTCCAGGGCTCCGTGGACACAAAGCCTTTCCTCCAGTGTGACAGTGACAGCAACAGGTCAGACCTTTGGGTTTCCTGGGGGAGGAGGTAAAGGACACCAAAGCGTGGACTGAATTGAGCCAAACGGTGGGAGAAGCAGGAAGAGAGCTCAGGATGGTCCTGCCTGTCATCAAACTGGACAAAAAGGAGATGAGGGGTAAGTATGGGAGGGGTGGGGAGCTGGAGACAGCAAGAGAGGGGTAGGGGCGGAGTGCATGCAGGGAGGTCCTTCCTGTGAAAAGAATGGACATGACCCAGCCTTAGAGACCCGGTGGACCTGATGGGTAAGAGGGGGAGGTCATGGTCAGAAGATCACGGACCCCTAGATGTGCAGACACACTTGAGTGACTGGGGAGGATGGACTGTGGACAGTCCAGAAAGATTCACTGTGTGGGGGGCGTATGTCCTCCCTCCCTGCAGGTCAGGCTGTGTTGTCAGCGTGAAGCCGAGCAATGCTCTGGTGCATCCTTGCTCTTCAGCATCAATGGATGGACAGCCTCCTCCTTGACACCATGAGCATAACCTGGACAGGCATCGATCCTGGAGCCACAGGCGTCAAGGAGGAATGGGAGAACAACCAGGAACTGTCAGATTATTTCAGGAAGATCTCAGTGGGAGACTGCAGTTATTGGCTTAGGGAATTCCTGGAACACTGGGAGAACATGCTGCTCCCAGGGCCCACAGGTAACTGAGTGGGGTGTGGGGGAGGTGGGGGAGGTGGTAGCTCTCTTCAAAGGTCTAGTGCCTTCATGTGTGGATATGAACACATACGTTTGTGCAATTGAAAATCTGATAGCTGGATGGAGTGACTGATCTCTTGGTGGACTTCTTGTCTGGAGAGTCAGTGATGGGCATTGCATAGGATTTCCCAACATCCTCCTTTGCAAGCCCACCTCCCTTAGCACAGGAGCCCCCTTCCTCATTAACGAATGACCCAGTTCCGCAGCCCTGCTAAATGGTCCCCAGATTTATATACATATTGTGTTTCCAGACCTTCTCTCCTTCCTGTTGTCCTGATCGTTTAACCAGCTCAAATGTCACTTAGAGAAGCCCTCACACCTTCCCAGACCAAATTAAGCACCTCCCCAGCTATGTCCTCCCTAGAAAGGACTCCCCACAGTAAACATGTCCACCTGCAAGATTGTCAAATAAACATTTGCTCTCTCCCTCAGTAGAAATAGGAGCTCTGTTATGAGGACAGAGCCCAACTGCATTCATCTTTCTGCCCCAGTGGCTTCACGTAACGAGCCAGCATCTATGTAGGTGGACAGGTGCTGTCTGGGGACAGTAGATGCTGAGGAAGGTGGACTCTTAGATGTGACAAGGCTTGTGCCTTTTTGTTTGTTTTAGAACCACTCACAAAGGCCCCGAATAACCACCAGCCTGCCTCTATCCCGTTAAATAAATGCATCCTCCCATTGATCTTCATCTTCATCATCTTCATCTGTCTAATTGTCATCATCGTCAAGAAATGTATGAAGAAATCAGGGACCACGGAAGGTGAGAATCAGGCTGGCCTCTGGTTCCTGGGCAGGTTTCTTCCAGGCAGGACTTCAGAGAAGTGAGCCATGGGTCTCACCCAAACCCCTCTCTACTGGTACCTAGGAGGATGCTCTTTCTTAGTCTTGGGCCCCCACACTTCCTGGTAGGTTTGAAATTACTCTGTTTTGGGGGTAGAAGAGGCTGTGTAGGCACTAAGATAGTGCAGTGAGCAGAGGGAAACCAAGTATCTAATTCTGTGGCAGGGAGGGGAGAGGCGGGGTCTAAACTTCAAAAGGCTGGGGTGGAGTGTTGTCTTGTTGAGATCACACCCAGTGTTTCCCCAGTTCTTTGATGAAAAAAAAAAAAATGTTTCTTTTCTGACAATACCATGATCCAGTTCAACAGTTTACCTAATGTTCTAACAGCTCTTCGTTCCATCATCTGATGTTTCTTCCATTGACCATGAGAAGGTGGAAATGTTAGATGAGCCCTTGGATGAAGAATCTGATCCTTACTGACAGTCTGGCTGCCAGTCTAGTATATTCTCCTCTACTCGGAGTTGTGTTTACCAAGAAGCTAGAGAACTCCTGACTTTCCATGGCTGTTGATGGGCCCTTCCCATGTATTGACTTAGTCATTTTGAACAGTTTGCTAAATAAGATATTTGCTCCTAATCAGTTAAGGGTATCAACTTTACCTGATGCTTTTCTATCAGTTCCTTCCATTTTAGGTGGAATTGGAGTGTTTGTTGGCACTTTTGAATTCCATTAAGAGGAATATGAGTTAGGAATAAATATATGTGGTTTAATGAGATATACTTCATGTGTTCATGTGTTCTCACTTTTATGCACAGTTACTTCATGCTTTTATGGCCAGAATTGTATTCCCCTGAATTCATGTGTTAAAACCCTAAACCCCCAGGACCTCAGAATATGACCATATTTAATGACAAGGCCTTTATAGAAATAATAAGGTTAAAATGAGGCCATTAGGGTCTACCCCTAATCCAATCTGATTGGTATCCTTATAAGAAAATGGAACAGACCTGGTATGTAACATACATGTTACCTGGTATGTTACATGGTATGTTACATGAAGACATGGGGATGAGATGTCCGTCTGCAAGCTGAGTCAATTCCTAGGCAGGTTTAAAAGAATTCCAGGGACCCCCAAGGAGGAGATAGGGGTCTGGAATTCTCAAGGAGGAGGAAAGAACAAACTTTTTTTTCTACATTCCTTAATAAGGACAGAGGATGAGATGGTCTGGGAGTTGGTGATGGGCAGGGATATCTCCTCACAGCCACTCCAGTGCCTACTATTGAGAGGGTAACAGGCAGGAAGGCCAGGGGTCTCCAAATGGAGGAAAGAGGCTGTAAGTGCCAGACATTTTTATCTCTCTTAAGCGGCAGGAAGAAACAAACCAGCGATCTGTTTTTCCTTCTCTATACAAATTTAGAAGGAGGTTTCTCTTAACATTCTGTGTTGCCATGACACCTGGTCTCACCTAAGGCTAACTACTCTCAAACTTTGAGTTAACCAATACATTTCTTTTTCATATGGAAATGTTGTCTTAAGATATGTTAATGAACCCCAGACTCTATCTTCAAGTTGGTTCCGCCAAACGGCCTAATTTACTTACTCAGGTATTGTTCCCCTAATCTATGTAAACGGAACTATTTGTTGGTATTCTGCCCTTCTACAAGATTCAAGTCAGTCGTTTTATGGACTGGGATGAATTATCTGATGCCATTCTAAATTTTATGACATTCCTTTCATTTCATTAACAGACTGTGAGTGACTATATAACATACAGCTAAAGACTAGGAGGGGGGTACTCTTTTGCCCCCTTCTGATGCCTATGTCAGAAGCTTTCTCTATACTTTAATAAAACTTTATTACACAAAAGCTCTGAGTGATCCAGCCTCGTCTCTGGCCCCGGATTGAATTCGTCTCCTCCGGAGGCCAAGAATCCCGCGTCTTATCGTTCAGCAACAACCTTTCATCTTGGGGGCTCGTCCGGGATCCTTCAGGACAAGGTAAGGATGCTTGGAGCTCTAGTTCTTTGTTCTCCTAGCGAACACGTTTTCCGCTGTACTTTACTAACTCTATGGTGTGCTTGTGTGAATGAATGAAATGCCCTGCGCGAAGCAAGTGAGGAGCCCTGCTCTGCGGTCCCGCAGTGACCTCATAAGGCTATGGCAGAAACCTGTCGGGGGTTTATACCGACCTGCCAATGCCAAGAGGCAACCAATGTCTCCTTCGGGAACTGACCAGAAGCGGGCAAAGCGTGTGGACCGAACTCTCCTTTCTCGGTCAAACTTTTCGGTCTCTTTGACCATTTCATAACTCCTTGGGAATTAGAAGTACTAACCTAATCTATCGGATCATAGACTTTCCAGGGACTTACAATCTATTTTGCTACTCTACTGTAGCCTAGGTCTCAAACTTGGATTGGTAGTCAGGAAGCGCCTAGCCTCGCTAGGCATGGAAAGTTCAGAAGCTAGATGGAGTTCTAACTCCCAGAGCATCTCTGAGGTTAAAGGTTACTCAGATTGGAACTGCAATGGTTTTTTCCTTTGGTAACACTGGCTCTCAGTGGACCAGAGGAGGCTCTTATACCGGTGTGGTGACGCTTGGAAGGAACATCTCAGTTTCATGTTTGTATCGGTCTTATTGCGGTCAGGAATATACTCATGGTCGTGCACAGGCACTCAGGTGACGAATGTTTCCCCCAGAGGTCTTAGTTTGGGAAGCATTCTGGAAGGCTACTCTGATTGCACCCCGGGTGGCATCAGAGGCAAGCGAGGTGAAGGGCTGGACGTTAGTCAGGGATGCCATCGGGTCTACCCCTGGTGCATCCCCACCCCGTCTCGGTGGTAGAACCGGGAGGGACAAGTGTGACACCTGAGTCGGTAAGAGACAGACTAAGTCCGACCAGGAAGGAAAAGCTTTTGGTGTAACGTCTGTCTACACCCCCATCTAGAGCAGGGAGGGACGCCTCCGGTAGAAAAAAATTGGCGCTGGTCGCTTTTTTTCTCTCTTACAGATGGGAGCTAACAATTCCAGCCTCACTCCTTTGAACTGTATCCTGAAAAACTGGGATAGATTTGATCCCCAGGGCTTAAAGAAGACACACCTGGCCTTCCTATGTAATACTGCATGGCCGCAGTACCACTGGGAGTCAGGCGGTCCCAGCTACAGAACCAGACTGGGACTATAACACTGCTAAAGGAAGATGGGATCAGAGTCATTTTGTCAGATGTATTCTTGAAGGACTCAGACAGGCGCGTTCTAAGCCTTTAAACTATGGTAAACTGGCAGACATAGAACAGGAGGAAAAAGAAGCTCCTGGTAAATTCCTAGATAGACTGAGAGAAGCCCTTCGCAGATTCACTGAGATTGATCCCGAAAGTGAAGAGGGGAAAGTGATCTTAAAAGATAAGTTTCTCACTCAGTCGGCTCCAGATATTCGCCGTAAGTTATCAAAACGGGCATATGGACCAAATCAGTCTTTAGAAAATCTGTTACAACTGGCTCAGACAGTCTATTATGGTAGGGAATATGAGGAAAAGAAAGAAAGGCAGAGAAAGACGAAGGAAAAGGCGGAAGCCCTCGCAATGGCTATGAAAACTGTTCTTAAGCAGCCTGAGAAAAATGCCCAGAGGGACCCAGGTGAAAAGGGATGGGCTTGCTATTGCTATGGAAAGGAGGGGCACCTCAAGCGGGATTGCCCTCAGGCATCTAAGCCGCCCCCGGCTCCACGTCCGGTCTGCAAGGGACCACACTGGAGGAGAGACTGCCCCTAGAGGCGTAGGTCTCAGGGGTCTGACTCTCAAGACAATCAGGACTGAAGGTGCCCGGGGGTCCCCACACAAGCTCCCGTCCTAATTACACCTGAGGAACCCCGGGTATTGATAACGGTGGGAGGCCAATCCGTCAATTTCCTTTTAGATACTGGGGCAACTTACTCCGTGCTTACTGAAGCCCCTGGCCCACTTTCTTCCCCATCCGCTTCCGTAATGGGACTGTCTGGATGAGCCAAAAGGTATTACTTCAGTTATTCTCTATCATGCAACTGGGATTCTGTGCTATTTTCACACGAGTTTCTTATCGTGCCAGAATCACCCTCACCCCTCTTGGGGAGGGATATACTGAGCAAGGTCCATGCCTCTGTTTTCATGAATATGGAGCCTTCCCTTTCTCTCCCTTTAGTTGAACAAAATGTGAATCCTAGAGTATAGGCTGATGGAAAATCTGTGGGTCGAGCACAAAATGCTATTCCTGTGGTTGTCAAGCTCAAAGACCCACACTTATTCCCACATAAGAAGCAGTATCCACTGAAACCTGAGGTTAAGGAAGGGTTAAAACCCATCATTGAGAATTTAAAGGAGCAGGGACTATTAGTTCCCTGTAACAGTCCATGCAACACTCCTATTTTGGGTGTAAAAAAATCAAATGATAAATGGAGATTAGTTCAAGATTTACAAATAATAAATGAGGCTGTGGTTCCTTTACACCCTGTGGTGCCTAATCCTTATACTCTATTGTCTGAAATTCCTGAATGAGCCAAATATTTTTCAGTAATTGATTTAAAAGATGCCTTCTATTCAGTGCCTTTGGCGGAGGAAAGTCAATTTCTATTTGCCTTTGAAGACCCCACACAGCCAGCTTCCCAGTTAACTTGGACAGTTTTGCCCCAGGGATTTCGTGACAGTCCTCACTTATTTGGACAAAGTTTGTCACGAGATCTACAAAACTTTAATAGCTCTGAAGCGGTAGTGTTACAATATGTAGATGATATTTTGCTCTGTGCTGAGACAGAGGAAGCTTGTTCACGAGCCTCAGAAGATTTCTTAAACTTTCTGGCAGGCTGCGGTTACAAGGCATCAAGAGAAAAGGCTCAGCTTTGTCAACAATCTGTTAGATATCTGGGCCTAATCATCTCAGAAGGGACTAGGGCCATAGGCCCTGAGAGAATTAAACCTATACTAAACCATCCCCTACCTATGACTTTAAGACAATTGAGAGGATTTTTGGGACTCACAGGCTACTGTCGTATTTGGATTCCGAGCTATGGGGAACTTGCCCGGCCTTTATATAAACTTATAGCTGAAACTCAGCAGGCCCAAACCGACAAACTGGTTTGGTCTCCAGATACTCTAAAGGCTTTTAAGGTTCTTCAGACTGCTCTCCTGCAAGCTCCAGCTTTGAGTTTGCCCACAGGGTCAGAATTTAACCTGTTTGTCACTGAAAGAAAAGGTATGGCCTTGGGAGTTTTGACAAAACCCCGGGGGCCTCACCAGCAACCTATTGCTTATCTAAGCAAAGAATTAGATGTAATTGCACGTGGGTGGCCCCACTGCCTAAGAGTAATTGGGGCAGCGGCTTTATTAGCACCTGAAGCTTTAAAAATAATTAATGGACGAAACCTTACTGTACTGACTTCTCATGATGTGAGTGGAATCTTAAATTCTAAGGTTAATATTTGGATGACAGACAGTAGGCTTCTTAAATATCAGTCACTGTTGTTAGAAGGACCTGTAACTAAGCTTAAAGTTTGTGGAAATTTAAATCCTGCCACTTTCCTTCCTGAGAAGGAAGATGAAGCACCTGATCATGATTGTTCCCAATTCCTAACCTTAAACTATGCAGCTCGGGAGGATCTAATGGATACCCCATTAGACAATCCTGACATGGAAATATTTACAGACGGCAGTTCTTTTGTTCAGGATGGAAAGCGCAAAGCAGGTTACGCCGTGGTGACTGCTGAACAGGTTTTAGAAGCAAAATCTCTCCCCCAGGGAACCAGTGCCCAGTTAGTGGAGCTTGTGGCTCTGACCCGAGCTCTAGAGTTAAGCAAAGGGCAGCGAGTGAATATCTACACTGATTCTAAGTATGCTTATTTGACTTTACATGCTCATGCTGCAATATGGAAAGAAAGACAGTTTAAAACAGCAACTGGAGAACCTATTAAGCATTTCAGAGAGATTGAGAGACTTTTAACTGCTATCTATTGTCCTAAAGAAGTAGCTGTTATGCATTGCAAAGGGCACAGCAGGGATGGGAGTAAAGTAGCTGCCGGTAACCTGCTGGCTGACTCTCAAGCCAAAAAAGCGGCACTTTACGAAACCCCCTCTCTACAGACGCCTTTGATCTGGACAGGTCCTGTGGGACAGGAAAAACCACAATATACTGAGGAAGAATTAGAAAGATGAGAAAAGAGGAGCAAAGATTACTGATAAAGGATGGTTACAGCCCAAGGATGGGCGATTAATAATTCCTGAAAATGCTCAGTGGAAAATTCTTAAGGGTTTACATCAGAGTTTTCATTTGGGTGTAGAAAGTACTTACCAGATGGCTTCTCGTTTGTTTGAAGGTAAAAATATAATAAAAACTTTAAAGAACATTATCAAACGGTGTGAGGTTTGTCAGAAAAATAACCCAAAGACTGAAAAGCTAGCAAAATCTGGATTACAACGAAAGGGAAAGTATCCTGGAGAAGACTGGGAAATTGATTTTACTCATATGCCAAAAGCTAATGGATATTCTTGCTTACAAGTTTGGGTGGATACTTTTACTGGATGGATTGAGGCGTTCCCCTGTCGTAGTGAACAAGCTAAGGAGGTTATAAAGATTTTAATCCATGAAATTATCCCCAGGTTTGGGCTGCCACGGAGCCTTCAGAGTGACAATGGCCCCACCTTTAAAGCTGCTGTAACTCAGGGGGTGTCTAAAGCTCTAGGAGTAGAGTATCACTTACACTGTTCCTGGAGACCCCAATCCTCAGGAAAGGTTGAAAAAGCTAATGACCTTATCAAAAAACATCTGCGCAAATTAACTCAAGAAACGCAGGACAATTGGATTAAAGTCCTACCCATAGCTTTAATGAGGGCTCGAACTGCCCCAAAAAAGGAGGGACTGTCCCCCTTTGAATGTATTTATGGAAGGCCTTTCTTACGTACAGACACTGTTATAGATCCTGAGGCCTTAGAGTTAACTAATTATGTAACTCAACTCTCAGCTTTCCAACAGGCATTAACAGAACTCCGGGAGACGACTCCTGACCCAGCCTCTGAATCCAGCAAGCCTCTATTTGAGCCAGGAACCGAGGTCCTCATAAAAACATTGGGATCTGGGGGCTCATCCCTCGAGCCCCTCTGGGAAGGCCCTTACCAGGTTATTCTTTCTTCTCCCACAGCTGTCAAAGTCCCAGGAATTGATTCGTGGGTACATCACACTCGAGTCAAGAGGTGGCACCCTGACCAGAACTAAGTGATGTCATTTTATGTTTTACTTTCTATGCTCTGACTTTGTATGTTTCACATGGGCCTGATAATCTATGTGAGCCTACTTCTGCTGACTCCAGAAATCCTGAGTCTGCCCTTTGATCCTCAAGACAATGCCTTCCTGTCCTGGGCTCACTCCTATGCTGCATTCCACAATCGGTCTAACTGCTGGGTCTGCGGAGCACTCCCCTCTTCATCAGTGAAAGGCTTCCTGTGGTGGACATCTCCACTTCAAGGAAAAGACTTTCTCCAAGTCTGCGAATACCTTCGACAACAATCACATGTGATGCCTCTTCTTCGTCTGATGACATCTAACAACCCTAGAATGGACTGGTGCAATACTTTGTACCTTAACTATGGACATAATGTGACTTTTAATTCTGATTGTTTTGTTTTTGCTGTTTGCTCCCTGCATCTGTAACTGTGTAACTGAATTTGTTTCTAGTCGCATGAAAGCTTTTAAGTTACAAATGGTTGCTCAAACTCCTGCTATCACTGCAGCTTCTTCCGACTACTATTTGGGGCCCCTGGATCAGACATCCTCACTATGAGGATTAGGAGAATATGTTGCCTCACCAATTTAGGGACAACGCCCCTTGTCAGCTCGGAAGCAGTTATGGAATGAAAACGACGCCCCTTTTCCCTAGGCAACATAATTCTCCTAAAAGAAAAGCGGGGAATGAGAGGGTAACAGGCAGGAAGGCCAGGGGTCTCCAAATGGAGGAAAGAGGCTGTAAGTGCCAGACATTTTTATCTCTCTTAAGCGGCAGGAAGAAACAAACCAGCGATCTGTTTTTCCTTCTCTATACAAATTTAAAAGGAGGTTTCTCTTAACATTCTGTGTTGCCATGACACCTGGTCTCACCTAAAGCTAACTACTCTCAAACTTTGAGTTAACCAATACATTTCTTTTTCATATGGAAATGTTGCCTTAAGCTATGTTAATGAACCCCAGACTCTATCTTCAAGTTGGTTCCGCCAAACGGCCTAATTTACTTACTCAGGTATTGTTCCCCTAATCTATGTAAACGGAACTATTTGTTGGTATTCTGCCCTTCTACAAGATTCAAGTCAATCGTTTTATGGACTGGGATGAATTATCTGATGCCATTCTAAATTTTATGACATTCCTTTCATTTCATTAACAGACTGTGAGTGACTATATAACATACAGCTAAAGACTAGGAGGGGGGTACTCTTTTGCCCCCTTCTGATGCCTATGTCAGAAGCTTTCTCTATACTTTAATAAAATTTTATTACACAAAAGCTCTGAGTGATCCAGCCTCGTCTCTGGCCCCGGATTGAATTCGTCTCCTCCGGAGGCCAAGAATCGCGCGTCTTATCGTTCAGCAACAACCTTTCACTATCTTACTGGGGTTTCTCTGACCTTGGACATGGGGTACCTCCACACGGCCGGTCCAGCAAAGCACAGCCAATGCTCCTGACCTTGGATGTGGAGTACCTATTCACAGCTGCTCCAGTGCCAAGCAGCCATGGCTCACCCAAGATTGCTGGGAGAAATATCAATAACCTCAGATATGCAGATGACACCACCCTTATGGAAGAAAGTGAAGAAGAACTGAAGAGCCTCTTGATAAAAGTGAAAGAGGAGGGTGAAAATGGTGGCTTAAAGCTCAACATTCGGAAAACTAAGATCACAGCATGTGGTCCCATCATTTCATGGCAAATAGATGGAGAAACAGTGGAAACAGTAGCAGACTTTATTTTGGGGGGCTCCAAAATCACTGCAGATGATGACTGCAGCCATAAAATAAAAAGACGCTTACTCCTTGGAAGAAAAGTTATGACCAACCTAGACAGCATATTAAAAAGCAAAGACATTACTTTGCCAACGAAGGTCCGTCTAGTCAAGGCTATGGTTTTTCCAGTGGTCATGTATGGATGTGAGAGTTGGACTGTGAAGAAAGCTGAGCACTGCAGAATTGATGCTTTTGAACTGTGGTGTTGGAGAAGACTCTTGAGAGTCCCTTGGACTGCAAGGAGGTCCAACCAGTCCACCCTAAAGGATATCAGTCCTGGATGTTCACTGGAAGGACTGATACTGAGGCTGAAACTCCAATACTTTGGCCACCTGATGCAAAGAGCTGACTCATTGGAAAAGACCCTGATGCTGGGAAAGATTAAGGGCAGGAGGAGAAGGGGATGACAGAGGATGAGATGGTTGGATGGCATCACTAACTCAATGGACATGAGTTTGAGTAAACTATGGGAGTTGGTGATGGACAGGGAGGCCTGGAGTGCTGCGGTCCATGGGGTCACAGAGTTGGACATGACTGAGTGACTGAACTGACTGACTGACCATTTATTGAGATTTGTGCACTCAACTGTAGGGGTGTCATATTTCAACAATAAATTAATATCGCAGTTTTCACTATATCTAGACATATTGGAAGTTTTCTCCTTCCGGAATAAAATCAGTTAATTCAATTATGAAGATGCTGTACATTTTCTTTTCTGATGAGAATCACAAGTTTTTATTAAAACTCCTGTATATCAAGGACACAAATTATTTCAGACTTCTATTTTCCACAGCTGCCAAAGAATAAATTTTGATTGTTTTAAGCTGGTGGGTATGGTAATTTTTTATGAAAGGACTTCACTTCCAACCCAGTCCGCATCGGCTTGAGCTGTATTTCCAACACCAAAGGTAGTTGGTGAGTCATAATGCAGACAGGAGACCAGTTTTAGAAAAGAGCAAAGAAATAGACCCAGGGATGTCTAGACACTTGACATCTAGTAGGTGTGGCAAGAAATACCAGTGAAGGGTATACTGATCAGTACATAGGAAAGGGGTAACTGGTTAATGATGTAAATAGAAAGGAATTTCTATTTGATACAATATACAAAAATTAATTTTAGGTTGATTAATACATGAATATGACTGTTCATGCAATCTCAGGACTCCACGCTAGTGGAAGTGTATTTGGTGAGTTCCTTTAGGTATGGGGCTGGAGCATTAAAAAAGAGAAGGCACTGTTTCAGGTAGGATCCATGTTGTTGTTGAGACCCTAAGTCATGTCCGACTCTTTGTGACCCCATGGACTGCAGCACACCAGGCTTCCCTGTCCTCTGCTATCTTCTGGAGTTTGCTCAAACTCATGCCCATTGAGTCAGTGATGCCATCCAGCCATCTCATCCTCTGTTGCCCCACCCTCAGTCTTTCCCAGCATCAGGGTCTTTTCCAATGAGTCAGTTCTTTGCATCAAGTGGACAAAATATTGGAGCTTCAGCTTCAGTGTCAGTCCTTCCAATGAATATTCAGGGTTGATTTAGTTTAGGATTGACTGGTAGAGACCTAAAATTCCTGGATCAGCCTGGGGGCAGAGTCCTGGCAGCCAGCCTCTTCCCAGAACTACCCCGAGCTTTGTGTGGGCTCTGAGACTGCTGCAGAGCCCCCTGTCTTGGGCGAGGACTCATCAGAGTATGAGTGTGTGTGTGTGTGTGTGTGTATGTGTGTGTGTGTGTGTGTGACTGTGGACAGGTGAGCTTGGGACAGAAGGGGAGTGGACAGTATGCATATGCAGAGGTCCCAGTAGCGGATCCCCCTGGGGACCAGAGAGGAGGAAGACAGTGAAGGGAAATGGCTGTGAGGGGAAAGTTTCTGGATGGCAGTGGACGTAGACGGGAGCCTTCTGTGTGGAACTTTGTGTGAAGCAGTGTGTACAGACAGTGTGAGGAAGCCAGGGTCCCTGTGGGAGGGGAGCCCAGTGTGTCTTGGCAGAGAGTGGAGAGTGTGGAGGGCAGGCAAGCAGGCACTTGTGTGTGAAAGAAAGTGTGTGGTGGGGGGTGGGGTGTGCAAAGTGGGGAGAGGGTGTGCGGAGACCTGCATGGACAATTTCTCAAGGGCTGGTGTGCACAAGGGTGGAAGGATATAAGTGAGAAGCATGGAGTGTATGAGGGGTGTATGAGTGTGTGGAGCTGGAGAGTCAGGGTGGAATATGAGGGGGCTTGTGTCTGTGACTGTGGGGGCTGTGAGAAGAAACATGGATGGGGAGTATGGGGCTAAGGTGGGTGATGGCTGTTGTTGGAGTGGTTGCCATAATGACCGACTTCCTCTGGCTGGCCTTTCCTTGGCCTGGACTTTGGAATAAATTAATAGGCTTATTCCTGGTCTGGGCCTTAACTGAAGTTGTAAGGGAGCCAAAATGGGCAGGGACAGTAAAGAAACTGACACCCCCGTGTCACTCCCTTTCAATCTTTTTTTCTTTTAGCTTGGAAATGCCACACAAGAGTAGCTGCCTGGGGACAGGTGTCACCTGGGGTCACCAGCCTTCACCTGCTCACGCCTGCCCCAGGCCCAGGGGCTGAACTGCATTCCCTCCTTAAGTTTCCAATCAGCCTGGAGCCTCTGAGCAATTGCATTCCCTTCAATCCCCTCCTGCCTACAAAGCTCAAGGGGAGGGACTCCTGGGGGTGCAACAGGTGGGAGTGGGGACACCAAAGGAAGTGGTTTTTGTGTGTGGAGCGGGGATGGCACCATCAATGCAATGGACGTGAACTTGGGCAAACTTCAGGAGATGGTGAGGGGTAGGGAGGCCCGGCTGCAGTCCATGGGGTCACAAAGAGTCAGACACGACTGAGCGACTAAACAACAGCAGTACTTTTATCAGTTGTTCGGCAGTAAAGAATCTGCCTACAATGCAAGAGACATGTGTATGAGACACTGGTTCGATCCCTGGGTCAGGAAGATCCCCTGGAGAAGGAAATGTCAACCCGCTGTAGTATTCTTGCTGGGAAATCTCATGGACAGAGGAACCTGACAGACTGTATCCTTGGGGTCACAAAGAGTCAGACACCACTTAGTGGCTAAACAACAACAAAATATTTTTATTAAACTGAAGACAACAGCATCTGGGAACAACATCTGCTCAGAATAGAGGTAAAGACAAGGATTTTTATCTTCTATTTCTTTTTCAACAATATCACACAGCTCCACCAACCACTTTATGGTGGCGTCATAGACTCCACTGGGTCATCTCAGCAAGCCTCTCTCACCTGACTTCAACTTGGTCACAGTCATTGGGAGGGCAGCAGGTACTCTGGGCAAAGACAGGAGGGCAAGCAAGGGAGGGATCCCTGCCTGCTGGAGAGTATGACCTCATTTAAGAGTCAAGACTTTTTTTTTTTTCCTTTCTCTAGATTGGGCTGGTTTGCTCCTGTTATCTGACAGTTGATTCCATTCATTCCATCTTCTTAACTCTTTTACACCTGGAGATCTTCACCTTTCTCTAAGCTCTTCTACCTAGGTTCTTAAGCCTGGACTCTTCCTACCATCTAGCTCACAGGTTTTTTTTCCTCTCTGCTTCAACTCCACAACATGAGTGTGGACCCAGCCTGCTTGGTCCCAAAGCATCCAATTCCAGGGACTCTTCACCAATTTCTGAAATTTCTGGGCCTGAAGGAAACCAGGTGTCCTTGCAAGGATCATCTGCTGGGACCCTCAACAAGGAGACTGGACAGTCCTGATTCTTCCACAAGCCCCAGAGTAAAACTATTGTCCATACCTGCAGAGAAGAGTGCAGCAAAGAAGGAAGAGAAGGACCCAGGTAAGAAACAGAAGATCAGAACCATGTTCATCAGACCCAGATGTCTGTGCTCAACGACAGACTTCAGAGGCAGGAATCAGTCTCCAGCAGATGCAAGAACTTTCCAATATCCTGAAACTTAGCTCCAAATGGGTGAGGCCCTGGTTCCAGAAGCAGAAAAACAACTGACTGAGGAACAGTGACTCTGTGACTCAGGGCTCAACAACCACAGAATTCCTGGGTTTCTATTCCTGGCACAGGACTGCTTGGTGACCTCTTCTGGAAACCTGCCTATATGGAGTGAACGGACCTAGGATACCCCACCTGGGAGCAGCCAGAGCTGGAACAGTTGGTCTTGAAGCAACCACCCCAGAAAGAGTCAGAGCTGGTATCCCCAAGCCTAGAAGAGCCAGACTTGGAACAGTCAGTTCAACAAACGTGTCGAGGAATTCCTGCCACCCCAGATCCAGGTCCAGCAAAACTGTCCTGTCAGCGATTTGGAAGGCACTTTGGCGACTGCTGGAGAAACCAACATAGCAAACTGCTAAGTATTTGAGTTCCCAGCAGCAAATCATGGATTTATTCCCAAATTACACTATAAATGTAGAGTCAGGATTTTTATAGATAGCTATATTATTCTATCTTTAATATGAGCAGTGACTGCATTCTCTGGAATGTTTCTTCTTTTAGAATTTTGTACCTTTCTACCTTGGAGTTTTCCAGGTGACTCAGTGGTAAAGGACCCATCTGCCTGTGCAGGAGACACCAGTTCAAGCCCTGGGTTGGGAAGAGCCCCTGAAGAAAGAAATGGCAACCCACTCCAGTATTCTTGCCTGGAAAATCCCATGGACAGAGGAGCCTGGCAGACTACAGTCCCTGCAGTCACAAAAGAGCTGGATGGGACTTAGTAATTAACATACACAAGAGACAACTTTACACATGGGCATCACCAGATGGTCAATACCAAAATCAGATTGATTATATTCTTTGCAGCTGAAGATGGAGAAGCTCTATACAGTCAGCAAAAACACCACCAGGAGCTGACTGTGGTTCGGATCATGAACTTCTTACTGCAAAATTCAGGCTGAAACTGAAGAAAGTAGGAAAAACCACTAGATCATTCAGGTATGACCTCAACCAAATCCCTTACGATCCTACAGTGGAAGTGACAAATAGATTCAAGGGATTAGATCTGATAGATAGAGTGCCTGAAGAGCTATGGACAGAGGTTCATGACACTGTATAGGAGGCAGGGATCAAAACCATCCCCAAGAAGAAATCCAAAAAGGCAAAATGGTTGTCTGAGGAAGCCTTACAAATAGCTGAGAAAAGAAATGAAAGGTAAAGAAGAAAAGAAAAGATATATCCATCTGAATGCAGAGTTCCAAAAATTAGCAAGGAGAGATAAGAAAGCCTTCATAAGTAAGAAAATAAGCAAAGAAAATTTCTTTGCTTCATAAGCAAAGAAATAGAGGAAAACAATAGAATGGGAAAGACTAGAGATCTCTTCAAGAAAATTAGAGATACCAAGGAAATATTTCATGTAAAGATGGGCACAATAAAGTACAGAAACAGTATGGACCTAACAGAAGCATGAGATATTAAGAAGTGGCAAGAATACACAGAAGAACTATACAAAAAAGACCTTCACAACCCAGATTACCACGATGGTGTGATCACTTACCTAGAGCCAGACATCCAGGAATGTGAAGTCAAGCAGGCCTTAGGAAGCATCACTACAGACAAAGCCAGTGGAGGTGACGGAATTCCAGATGAGCTATTTCAAATCTAAAAGATGATGTTGTCAAAGTTAGTTCAGTTCAGTTCAGTTGAGCAGTCGTGTCTGGCTCTTTGCAACCCCATGGACCGCAGCACGCCAGGCCTCCCTGTCCATCACCAACTCCCAGAGTTTACTCAAACTCAGGTCCATTGAGTCAGTGATGCTATTCAACCATCTCATCCTCGGTCATCCCCTTCTCCTCCTGCCTTCAGTCTTTCCCAGCATCCGGGTCTTTTCAAATGAGTCAGTTCTTCACATCAGGTGGCCAAATTATTGGAGTTGTTGTCAAAGTATTGAACTCAATATGCCAGCAAATTTGGAAAACTCAGCCATGGCCACAGGACTGGAAAAGATCAGTTTTCATTCCAAGCCCAAAGAAAGGCAATGCTAAAGAATGTTCAAACTATCACATAATCGCACCCATTTCACACGCTAGCAAAATAATGCTCAAAATTCTCCAAGCCAGGCTTCAATGGTACATGAACCATGAATTCCCAAATGTTCAAACTGGATTTAGAAAAGGCAGAGAAACCAGAGATTAAATTGCCAACATCTGCTGGATCATAGAAAAAGGAAGAGAATTCCAGAAAAACATCTACTTTGCTTCATTGACTATGCCAAAGCCTTTGACTGTGTGGATCACAACAAACTGTGGGAAATTTTTAAAGAGATGGGAACACCAGACCACTTGACCTGCCTCCTGAGAAATCTGTATGTAGGTCAAGAAGAAACAGAACCAGACATGGAACAACAGACTGGTTCCAAATTGGGAAAGGAGTATGTCAAGACTGTATATGGTCACCCTGCTTATTTAACTTATATGCAGGGTACATCATGCAAAATGCTGGGCTCAGTGAAGCACCAGCTGGAATCAAGATTGCCAGGAGAAATAACAGTAACCTCAGATATGCCGATGACACCACCCTTATGGCAGAAAGTGAAGAAGAACTAAAGAGCCTCTTGATGAAAGTGAAAGAGGAGAGTGAAAAGGCTGTCTTAAAACTCAGCATTCAGAAAAATAAGATCATGGCATCTGGTCCCCATCACTTCATGGCAAATAGATGGGGAAACAATGGAAACAGTGAGAGACTTTATTTTTCTGGATTCCAAAAATCACTGCAGATGGTGACTGCACCCATGAAATTAAAAGATGCTTGCTCCTTGAAAGAAAAGCTATGACCAACCTAGACAGCATATTAAAAAGCAGAGACATTACTTTGCCAACAAAGGTCCATCTAGTCAAAGCTATGGTTTTTCTAGTAGTCATGTATGGATTTAAGAGTTGGACCATAAAGAAAGCTGAGCACAGAAGAATTGATGCTTTTGAACTGTGGTGTTGGAGAAGACTCTTGAGAGTCCCTTGGACTGCAAGGAGATCCAACCAGTCCATCCTAAAGGAGATCAGTCCTGGGTGTTCATTGGAAGGACTGATGTTGAAGCTGAAACTCCAATCCTTTGGCCACCTGATGTGAAGAGCTGACTCATTTGGAAAGACCCTGATGCTGGGAAAGATTGAGGGCAGGAGGAGAAGGGAATGACAGAGGATGAGATGGTTGGATGGCATCACTGAGTTGATGGACATGGGTTTGGGTGGACTCCAGGAGTTGGTGATGGACAGGGAGGCCTGGCGTGCTGTGGTTCATGGGGTCGCAAAGAGTTGGACACGACTGAGTGACTGAACTGAACTGAGGACATTCTGCTAAGTGAAATAAGACCGTCACAAAAAGACAAATATTGTGTTATTCCACATATACAAGATTCTTAGAGTAGACAAAATCACAGGACAGAAAGTAAAATGGTGGTTTTCTTGGGTCAAGGAGAAGGTGAAATGGGGAGTTAATGTTTGATGGGTACAGAGTTACAGTTTTGCAGTGATAAGATCTATGGAGGAAGATGGTAGTGATGATTACACAACAGTGTGAATGCATTTAATATCACTGGACTGTACACTTAAAAATATTTAATAGCTAAGATGGGATTTCCCTGTTGGTACAGTGGATAAGAAGCCAGCTGCAAATGCAGGGGATATGGGTTCAGTCCCCGGTCCAGGAAAAGTCCATGTGCTGCAGAGCAACTAAGCCCATGCGCCAACAACTATTGAGCGTGCATGCCACAACTACTGAAGCTGGCATGCTTTAGAGCCCTCACCTGGCAACTACTGAAGCCTGTGCGCCTAGAGCCTGTTCTCCACAACAAAAGAAGCCACTTCAATGAGAAGCCCGTAGCCCATGCACTGCAACAAATGTTCACCACATCTAGAGAAAGCTGGTGTGCAACAACCAAGACCCAGCATAGCCAAAAATAAATTAATTCATTAACTTGAAAAATTAGCTAAGATGGTAGATTCTGCTATGTGTATTTTAACACACACAAAACAGTTAAGGGTGCACAATTCTGGCTCATCACTGGTCCTACACTCCCGGCAGCAGGCCTCAACCCTGACCCCTCCTGCACCTGATTTCTGCTCTGAGTACCAACTGGTTTACAGCAGGAACAGCTGCAGAGAGAGGCCATGCCCAGGTGATGATGACGTGGGTGTTTGCCGCTGAGCTGGGCTGGTAGGGTAGGGAAGGATGGGGGCAGCTCTGAGAGCCAACAACAAGGATCTGAAAATATGGACCTGGGACATTGCCTAAAGCTGGAAGAACCCTCTTCCTGGTGTGAGTTGCCCAATAGTTTGCCCTGCTCTTCAGAGCCTGAGAAAGGGTAGAAGATTGTGTACTGACACTTTACCAGAACTCCCCAAAACTTTTGGCAGGAACTGGAGTTAACTCCTGATGGAATGGAAGAGAAAGAAGGTACAAGCCAATGAACAGAGAGGCGATGGGAAAACAAAAGAGTCAACCCTCTCCACAGAGAGGTGAAGAGTCCAACTCTGGGCTGAAAACCTGTTTGACCTTTCTGGCCGGCCTCACGTGGAGAGCTGCCCTCCTCACCCCAGACTGCTGACAGCTGGGCACTGCAGCCTCTCTCAGGGCCCAGGCCTGAGAGATGTTCACACTCCTCGCACTTTCTTCCTTCCTAGTCTCGTTTTCTGAGGCCCTGGGCCAGGGTTCCCTTGTGGTACCTCTGCTAAGGCCTCCATAAGAGAAGAGAATGGAGAAAGCTTGGAGACCCCTGTCCCCACCCGGACTCAGGCCCAGGTCTCTCTACACTGAGTTCCTCCCCTACCCCCACCTCAGGGTCCTTAAAGCTGCTGGAGCCTTTTGCCCTGGGCTCCCTGAACAGGGAGGCGGGCTCCACGCAGGCCATCGCACTGGGGAAAGTGAATGAGAGCCGCACTTCCTCTGGGTTCAGACTCCGGCCTGTGTTCTCACATAAGGGTGTTAACTTGGGTGTCTCTCAGCTCAGCTGAGCTCCTAATAAGGAGAGGTGGGGGTGTGGTCACGGGTCAGGAGAGCCTGGGGACTGGGCTAATCTTGACCAGATCCAGGTCACCTCAGCTTTGAAGAAGCCAACAGGAGAGGTCAAGTAAGGTGGTGTGAGTCACTGTGGGGATTGCCTCAGTTTCAAAACACCGACAGGAAGCAACACTCAGCCTGGTATGAGCCACGTGTGCCCCAGGAGCTGAGGGTTTTGTCTGGCAGCCGCTGCTCTCTCCCTCACCCTCACCCTGGACCAAGAGGACGTGCACACCCCAAGCCCATGGCAGAGGGCGCCATCAGCCAGGCGAGCTGGGCGGGCGGCCAGGCTGCAGCCTGGGCTGTCGTGGCTGCTCCGCTGGGCTCACCCAGAGCTTCCGCGGTGTCCAGAGAGATTTCTCCCTGAACTACCCCCAACTTCACTCTCTGCGGACGCTCCTCCACACTCATCTGCAGCGCTGACTCCACTTCCTAGTGTATGGAGTGTCATGTGTCAGAGGTGCAACGCGCGGAGGTGAAACAAAACTCAAGCCACAGTCGGAGCTGCCCACCCGTCCCCTCATGACTCCTTTCTGACTGCTGAGCTGGGTGAGTGGGCAGCCTCGCTTCACCTCAGTTTCTTCCTCAGTCGCTCAGGGAGAGAAGCAGGACCACTCTCACCAAGGAGTGAGGAAAAAGCGAGGTCACATTTGCCAAGCCCTGGGTGCCCAAGAGCGGGCTTCCCTGATAGCTCAGCTGGTAGAGAATCTGCCTGCAATGTAGGAGATCCTGGTTCAGTTCCTGGGTCGGGAAGATCCAATGCAGAAGAGATAGGCTACCCATTCCAGTATTCTCGGGTGTCCCTTGTGGCTCAGCTGGTGAAGAATCCACCTGCAATGCAGGACACCTGGGTTCGATCCCTGGGTTGTGAAGATCCAGGAGAAGGGAAAGACTACCCACTCCAGTGTTCTGGCCTGGAGAATTCTGTGGACTGTATAGTCCACGGGGTTGCAAAGAGTCGGACATGACGTTTGCTTTCACTCGGTGCCCAAGAGATGCTCAACAAATATCAGCTCTCCTCATTGACTGAAGAAGCTTCAGTTACTTTTAAACTCTCTAGGATCCCCCAGAGAGAAGCCCTCTACTCCCTTCTGACTAGAGAACCCCAAATCTCTCCCTTTGCAGAAATGCTGATTTCCTTTTCTTAAGCAATTTTTTTTCTTTATTCACCTCGGCCCTTTTTCTTCTTGATGGACTCAAAATACTTTATTATAAACATCATATTTTAAAATACTAAATATGCACATGGTAACACAATGCACTGTTTCTTTGTGCTAATAGTAGCTTATATTTTATTTTATTTTTAATTTAACAATGTTATTGAAGTGTAGTTGATTTTATGATCTTTTGTTAGTTTCAGGTATACAGCAAAGTGATTCAGTTGTATATTATACATACGTATACATACCATATAGATTATTACAAAATACCGGGTAGAGTTCCCTGTGCTATACAGTAAGTCCTTGTTGTTTATCTTTTTTATTTATAGTACTGTGTATATGTAATAGATTATATTTTAAATGCAAACTCTGAGCTCCACATAAAGGAGACATGGACATTTTTTTTTTTCTTTCTTTGGTTGCACCTTGTGGTTTGTGGGACCTCAGTTACCTAACCACGGTTTGAAGCCGAGCCATGGCAGTGAAAGCCTAGGAACCTAACAACTAGGTCAGCCAGAAACTCCGAAGGAAAAAAATATATATATGTGTGTGTATATATATATATATATATATATATATACTTTTTAGCTACACTCAGATTTAATAAATTAATACATTATTTACTCGAAAAAAGAATAAGTTGATGACATATTCACACTCAAGTAGTTTTGACTGTTGAGGGAAGTAAGTAGGCTATCATTTGAAAGCTTAGCAGCAAACATAGCATACACATAGGTTACACACATTTTGCTATTTGTTAAATATATAGGCGTATAGATAAATATATTTACATCCTTCAGTAAGCTGTAAGAGCACAAAACTAGAGAACAGATCTTTCCCATATTCAACTTATTTGACCTGAAAATAATATACTTTCCAGCTTTCAACATATATTCTAATTTCTCACCTTGCCTTAGAAAGTAAATTTACACAGTTCAACCTGTATTATTTCTGTGCTAAATACTAGTTGCATGCGTTTATTAAACAGGAGCATCCTTATGAGGGGATTTATGAATTTGTTTTGGGACAGAAAATGAGAACCATATAGTGATTTCATCACCTTAAACTGAATTCCTTAGCATCCCCTCATGATAACGTATGGCAAATCTTTAACTATAAAGTACATTCTGGGCCTTGTGTAGTTCAGAGTGCTAGGACAAAATCATACCATTCTCACTACCTTTGAAAATAAACTGAATTCTTATACTTACCTTAGATCTTGTTTGAACATTCCATTCAATTTATTGGAATTTTTTAAAATGCTGCATTACAGATGTAATACCGAATGAAGAAAACAAATCTTATTAAATTTAATCGTATTCAAAGCAATTATCAGTCTAATAGCATCAATGAGAAAACAAAACAAAACGGTACTTTTAGTCAAGGCATGAAATACAGATAAAATCTAGCCGTTTTCCTATTATTCTTTGAGCACTTTCAAGTTGGAAAATACATTATAAAAAACTGAAAGATTCTGCTAAGTTTACTCATTGAGTACTTTTGACACTGAAAATAAGAGAAAGATTAACATCAGTTATAATCATTGGGACATAAGAATCACTAAGTGATAGGATTGAGAACTTCTCTGAAGGCGCAGTGGTTAAAATCCTCTTGCCTATGCAGGGGACACAGGTTTGATCCCTGGTCCAGGAAGATCCCACATGCAATGGGGCAACTAAACCCATATGCCACAACTACTGAAGCCCTGGCTGCTAGATCCCACGCTCTGCAATAAGATAAGTCACCACACTGAGAAGCCAGCACACAGCTAGAGGGTAGCCACTGCTTCTCACAACTAAAGAAAGCTGGCATGCCACAATAACAATCCAGTGTAGCCATAAATAAATAAATAAAATGAAATTTTTTAAGGAATCATTTTTTTTAAATTTGGGATTCTTTATTTTATTATTTATTTTTGTTTTAATTGGAGGCTAGTTACCTTACAATATTGTGATGGTTTTTGCCATACATTCACATGAATCAGCCATGGGTGTTCATGTGTTCCCCATCCTGACCCTCCCTCCCACCTCCCTCCCCATCCAATCCCTCAGGGTCATCCCAGTGCACCAGCCCTGAGTACCCTACCTCATGCATCGAACCTGGACTGGTGATCTATTCCATATATGATAATATACATGTTTCAAAGCTATTCTCAAATCATCCCACCCTCGCCTTCTCCCACAGAGTCCAAAGTCTATTCTTTACATCTGTGTCTCTTTTGCTGTCTCACATATAGGATCATCGTTACCATTTTTCTAAATTCCATATATATGCGTTAATATATTGTATTGGTATTTTTCTTTCTGACTTACTTCGCTCTGTATAATAGGTTCCAGTTTCATCCACCTCATTAGAACTGATTCAAATGCATTCTTTTTAATAGCTGAGTAATATTCCATTGTGTATATGCAATACTACTTTCTTATCCATTCATCTGCCGATAGACATCTAGGTTGCTTCCATGTCCTGGCTATTGTAAACAGTGCTGCAATGAACATTATTTACATACATACATACAAGAGTCAGGGCTCATTAAAATTATTTCCTTGATAAAAATAGGGGTACCTGCAAACCAGTCTTTCTTTCCATTGTGGTTTTCAAATATACCTATTTTCCCACCCTGAATAGAAAAACAAACTTAATATAGGTTATAGCATGCAATTTTTCCTTTAAAAAAGGAAGGAGAGTAGGTATGTTTTCAACACATAAGGTTTCACTGTACATACGCTGCTGCCTCATCTGTGTGTCACTTAATGATGTACTTGGGAGACACACAGTGCTGAGTATTCCAAAGCATGTTTCTACCAAAATTTATTTAAGCATCTCTCACTTGGGTATATTCAGGGTGTTTCCAGCTTGCTTTTGCAAAATAAAAAGAAAGAAAAAATCCTGTAATAACCATCTGTACATACATCTTTCCAAACTTATATGAATGTATTTGCAGAATAACTTCCTGGAGTTAGAATTACTGGGAAGATGAGAATATTTTTAATTTCAACAATTTCAAAAACTTTTCAAAATTGACCAAATATTATAAAATGTGAGTCCTCAGTTTGGCTGGGTATGGAGGACCTAAGGTTAGCAGGAGTAAAGCCTGGTTCTGGAGGATATTTTGGCAAAGTGTATGAAAAAACCTCTAAAATGTCCAAGCCTAACCTACAGACTCTAAGGTAATAGTCTCTTATTTTGAGTCACTACACTTTGTGCTAATTTATTACAATAGCAATAGAAAACTAGACAGACACTATCAAAACTCCTCAGACAACAGAAATGGACAAAAGATAGATTTTGCAAAACTTGTACCTAAAAACAACCCTGGATTAAGAAAGATTGTACAAAGACCTTTTCTAGGCCTATTGGAGTACTCACAGGAAAACGGTGCTCATCAGGATGGTAAGTCGCTTACTGCATTTTCCAAGGACTTGTATCCATCTGTTTAACTTGGCGTTGTAAACTGGAAAGTATGCAAATACAGCGTACTGCAATTCCAAGTCACTTGACAAGCTCTCATGATATGTTTGCAGAAAAGATGGAGAAATTTGGCTGAGCAAGGGCACCTGGGTGGATGAGTAACCTAATAATCATAGCCAAAGGGTTCAAATTAGTGAATCCATGTTAACCTTGGGGTAGGTCTCAATGGAGTACCTCAAGCCTTCCTCCTTGGCTTTCCTACAGTCCATCATTTAAATCAATTTCTTGGACAAGGACGTAGGATACTTTACAGATGATTCAAAGCCAGGTGGGATAGAAGGTGTTAGGTTTCAGGATCAAGATCTAAAGGGCTCATGCTAGGATGTATGGATCTGTGGACGGACGGCAGGGCTGAGTAGCCAACAGGTACTGACCCTCTCTCTCTGGGGCTGGCCATTGTGGCGGGTGTTTTCACTTAAACGTCTGGACAACCCTGGGAAGTAAGGTTACACAATCACTTCCACATTATAGATGAGTCCTCTGGGGCTTGCCCCAGGCTCACAGTGCTTTTAACACTGTTGAATCTCACAGGCAGAGTTGTTTGCAGGCTAAAATGGCAGCTTTTAAATATATGAAGAACCATCACTTGAGACAAATTATAGATTGCTCAAACAGACCTCAAGAAAATAAACTACAAAAAGTGTGTGGAAACTACACAGCCGACTGTAACTGAACACAAGGAAGAGCATCTAGTGAAGAGAAAGGCTGACCCGAGGATGGACTCCCCGGACGTGTGAAGTCTTGCGCTCCCAGCCAGGACAAGATGGGGACAGTACTGGTACATGGTGTGTGAGGCTGTGGTAAGTCAGTGATCAATGTTTGTGCTGAACTCAGTATTGACTGGCAGTTCGAGCACAGTCCTTTTTAAAGTGTCTCTTAAATTTGCAATAAAAATGAATAGAAGTGTTTAAGCAAATGCTAGGCATTGCCTTAGTCAAGTAGAAGACAACCTCTGGGGCTTCCCCGGCCCCTCACTGCTCCTTTTCTCTGACTCTGCCCTCAGCGGGGAGAGGCAGTGCTCCTAGCCACGCTTGTGGCTCATGCCCTCTGCACCTCATGCCCTCCGCACCTGGGCACCCAGGGCCCAGCTGGACTCCTAACAGCTTCTCCTGAACCACAGTCCATGGGCGCAGTTTCTGTGCATTGCGGGAAATTAACGTATGGTAACCACAGGCTTTGTATATGGAGGGCAGAAAACATCAGCCATTGAGAGAAACAGGACTTCTGTGTTCAGAGGGGTGGAGATGCAAGACCACCGGCCCGGGAGGAAAGCAGCCTCTGGGACCAGCTGCCTGGCTGAGGGTTTCCGCCCTGGGATCCCGGCCCCCTTTCTGGCTGGCGACGCTTCCTGCCCTGCCCATAAGTGGCATCTCTCACATGCCAAAGCTCCCTGGTGCTTTTCCTCAGACCACTGTGAAGTAGGCTTCTGTTGTTTGCAACTCACAGAGATTTGTTTTTTCCTGGCTGCGCTGGTCTTCACTGATGTGTGTGAGCTTTCTCTGCGTGCAGTGAGTGGGGGCTACTCTCTGATTTGGGCTTCTCGTTTTGGCGGCTTCTCTTGCTGCCGAACACCATTTCTACTCTGCTCAGGCTTCAGTAGGTGCCTCGAACGGGCTTAGCTGCTCTGCGGCATGTGGGATCTTCCCGGACCAGGAATTGAACCCATGTCCCCTGCAATGGTAGGTGGATTATTAACCATTGGACAACCAAGGAAGCCCAATCCACAAAGATTTTACCATGACAAACCCCATCGCTAAGCAATGATATATACAAGTCTGTGCAGAGAATCCAAGGAGGAGGCCAGGGAGGTGCCCAGGGAAGCTGCTGGGATGAGAAAGTTGTCAGGCAGCCCCTGCCTTCACTCTCTCGGGACTGCATGTACCCCATGCTCTACAGGTGCCCCCTGCACCCCCTCAGCTGAGCAGCTTCTCTGCTCCATCACCCCACACAGGACCATGTGCCCCCCACCACCACCACCACTGGCCTCCCAGCTTCACTTCCCTCACTGACTCCATTGTTCCTGGGTTCTCTGCCCTTGGGAGACAGTGTTGGTTGCTGGGCTCGGGCCAGGAATTCATTATGGTTCCATCAGCAATGGACGAGCTGGGTCACCTGGGAGCTGGGGCTGCCCCTCCAGGCATGTGGACAGAGCAGACGCTGTGAAGGGGGTGAGGATCGGGACGAACCTTAACGACATAACTGCTGGGCTGGCAGGTTGTAGGGGATTCACGCTTCAGCGGGTTGCACATCTTCTAATCTTGGGGAAGCTCCCTCATTTCTCTGGGACCTGGTTTTTTCCTGTATACTTAAAAGGTAGAACAAGAAATAATAATTATTATTATTTATTGAGCATCTTCCATGTGCCAGGTGCCCTTGTAAAGATCTTACACGCACTAGTTTAACTTGTTTATTGCCTGTAAAGCATTTAAGACAGTCACTAGAATGACAACCTCGTTCCAACCTTCAATAAATTGATGCATAATGTGCAACTCTCAATTTGCTGGACTTATACCCTTAATGATCTTATAAAACAGAGAAACATCTCCATCTATTCAGATCACAGTCCTGACATCTATATCCTCACATAAAATTTCTTCTGTCCATTCATAAGGATTTGTTTAGGCTTTCAAATCAAAGCTTATTTCCAAAATAATGGAAATGAGTTGATTTATTTTAGAAATGATAATTTATAAATATGTTTATGAATGATAAATAAATTACTTCCGTTATCATAGTTCAGTCGCTCAGTCACGTCCGACTCTTTCCAACCCCAAGGACTGCAGCGTGCCAGGCCTCCCTGTCCACCACCAATTCCCAGAGTTTACTCAAACTCATGTCCACTGAGTCAGAGATGCCATCCAACCATCTCATCCTCTGTCGTCCCTTTTTTCTCCTGCCTTCAATCTTGCCCAGCATCAGGGTCTTTTCAAACGAGTCAGTTCTTCACATCAGGTGGCCAAAGGATTGGAGTTTCAGCTTCAGCATCAGTCCTTCCAATGACTATTCAGGATTGATTTCCTTTATCACAAGTCATAGCAAAAAATTCAATCAATACAAAGCCTTATAAAGTAAGAAAGTGAACATTCCCCTTCACTGCTCCTATCTTGACCCTAGAAATAACCATTCTTAGTGGTAAAATAATAAAAAAAAAGAAAAAGAAAGAAAGAAAAGTCATTTCCACTTTTCTCAAAAATATTGAGAAGTTAGCAAAGGGGGAAACGATGTGGGTGCTGTAAGGGCTTGGACTTGATGCCACTGAGCAGTGCGGTCCCACCCCCCTCCCCCTCCTCATCCCACCGCCCTCCCCCACCACGGTGGAGCAAGTGAGCTAGGTGGGTCGCACTCTGTGCTGACTCTTCACTGTCTCCAAGACGAGTGATGTCACCTGTCCAACTAACAGTTTTGTGAAGGCTGTGTGATATCGTGTGTTTGAAAGTGTTTGCAAACCAAGAAAGCATATACAATTGTTAGTTATTATATCATACATGTTGATATATTATATCATACATGTTGGTTTTTAATACTAATCATTATAATAATAGTTTTAGAAGGTTTGATGATACCTCTGGAGCCATTCTTATTACATGTGGAATGTTCTCCTCATAGCAAGCTTTTTCAAGCTCTGAGGTTTAAACAAAACTGGAATTTAGGTGACTCTCAGGGCATCTGAAAGTGGCTGCGGTCATGTGGGGTAAATATCTCACAATGGAAGAAACTGCAGCCCAAAGTGCTCCAGCCCAGACACAGCCTTTGGGGCTAAGAGATTTTTTTTTTTAAGCTTCAACATCACTCAAATACACATACACACACACAACTTTAAAATTTCTCCTTTTCGTCAAATGGCAAAAAAATACTAGATTAATTTTTTTTCTTTTTTCCTCTATGTTTAGTTTCCAATTTCACCTCCTACTCTGTTCTTTATTTGAAAGCAATAGGTTCCTAACTGTCAGCTGTGAAAAGAAACTACAGCAGAGACCTATTTTCCTATCCAGTCATTTATTCATACCCTCCTAGACATGTCTAAAAATCTAGACATTTAAAAATGTAAAATTCACGATCCTCAAGTTTCTACTAAAAAAAAACAAATTTCTGGATGTGCTAGGAACAAGAAAATGTGATTCATAATCATGAGAAAAATGAATCACTAGAAACAGACTCAGAAGTAAACAGAACAGCAGCAGCTTACAGGCAGCTAGAACTTTCAGGTGTAGCCTTCCGTGGGTTGGACTTTTTCACAGGGGTATAGGTCATAAAGTAGCCCATACTTTACTAGGTCACATAAAACAATCCCTCTCAATCTTATAACACCTCAGCCAAAGGCCTCTGTGCGCACCGTAGAGTGAACTTTGTAGCTCCCCTTAAGTGACTGTGCTCAGGTTTCTAGTTAAGTTTGTAGAACATTGAATGAATGTGACCACTGTTTGTGTTTTTTCACAGCACTGCCTGTCTTCTGTTACCAAGTGCATCTTGGGGAGCTAAGGTGAAAACAGTCATGGACACGGGAGGTGAAGGGCTGATGATGGTGCCAGATGGTTCTCCAGTGGAGCACATCCCTTCTCTAGAGTGGCCCTGAGGTCACAAGGATTTGTGGAGACACCCCTTCCCCTCCTCTCCAGGAGCCCGCGTTGCATTGAGAAGACAACAGAGCAGGTCTGGCTGGTTAATAATGATATTATAATGTGATATTTATTCTTAACATAATATATGATACTTATTTTTCACATGTGATATTAATTTTTCTCTTTTTGACTTACTTTACTCTGTCTGACAGACTCTAGGTCCATTCACATCTCAAAAATGATCCAGTTTTGTTCCTTTAAATGGCTAAACAATATTCCCTTATATATATGCACCACGTCTTCCATTCATCTGTCAATGGACACTTAGGTTGCTTCCATGTACAGACATATAGCTGATTCACTTTGCTGTGTATTAGAAACTAACACAATACTATAAAGCAATTATACCTCAAGAAAAAAAAAGGTAAAACATAAAATAAAGTCATGTCTTCTCCCTGCTACTAGAAAAAAAGAATAATGATTTAAAAGAATACCTGTGTTTATCTCCGAGGGTGTACTGAAATGCACCTGGAGTCAAAAGGCAATAAATTGCTAACTGACAAACAGATTTTTTTAATTAAAAAAATAAATAAGCCCAGCATGCTTGGACCAGAATGTCCACCCAGAAGTGGAGGCCGGTGGGAGAGGCGCTAGACCCCTCTGGGGCACCACCTTCTGTCCATGGCTACCTTCAGTTCAGATCAGCTCAGTCACTCAGTTGTGTCTGATTCTTTGCGACCCCATGAACCACAGCACGCCAGGCTTTCCTGTCCGTCACCAACTCCCGGAGTCTACCCAAACCCATGTCCATCGAGTCGGTGATGCCAACCAACCATCTCATCCTCTGTTGTCCCCTTCTCCTCCTGCCCTCAATCTTTCCCAGCATCAGGGTCTTTCCAAATGAGTCAGCTCTTCACATCAGGTGGCCAAAGGATTGGAGTTTCAGCTTCTACATCAGTTCTTCCAATGAACACCCAGGACTGATCTCCTTTAGGATAGACTGGTTGGATCTCCTTGCAGTCCAAGGGACTCTCAAGAGTCTTCTCCAACACCACAGTTCAAAAGCATCAATTCTTTGGTGCTCAGCTTTCTTTATAGTCCAACTCTCACATCCATACATGACCACTGTAAAATCCATAGCCCTGACTAGACAGACCTTCGTTGGCAAAGTAATGTCTCTGCATTTTTTTTTCCATTTATTTTTATTAGTTGGAGGCTAATTACTTTACAATAGTGTAGTGGTTTTTGTCATACATTGACATGAATCAGCCACATGTCTCTGCATTTTAATATGCTGTCTAGGGTGGTCGTAACTTTCCTTCCAAGGAGCAAGAGTCTTTTAATTTCATGGCTGCAATCACCATCTGCAGTGATTTTGGAGCCCAGAAAAATAAAGTCAGCCATTGTTTCCACTGTTTCCCCATCCATTTGCCATGAAGTGATGGGACCGGATGCCATGATCTTAGTTTTCCGAATGTTGAGCTTTAAGCCAACTTTTTCACTCTCCTCTTTCACTTTCAAGAGGCTCTGTAGTTCTTCATTTTCTTCCCTAAGGGTGGTGACGTCTGCATATCTGACGGCTACCTTTCCCGCCGCCCACACACACAAAAAAAAGAATGCGGGCGGGGCCCGAGCTTGCGGGGGGCGGGGCCAAGGCTGCAGGGGCGGGCCCGGAGGGGCGGGTCGGGTCGGGGCTTGACACGCCCCACCCCCCGCGGCCGCTGTTCACCACGGAGTGCTGATCGGTTAGACGCGGCCTCTTTCTCGCCCTCGATCTGACCCGGGCTCCTGGCAGAGAGACGCCGTCGCACCCGGGCTCACGGCAAGGGACGAGGAGCGGCGCCAGGGCGACGGGCCGGCTCTGCCTCCAGCCGCTACGATTCCCGCCGGCGACCGCGAGCCTGCGGCCTCGGGGGCGCAGCGGGGCCCCGGGGAGGCCGCGCTTTGAGGTCCCCGGCTCCCAGCGCCCGCCGCGGCAGCGCCGGAGAATCCCGGGGCCGGCGCTCGCCCGTTTCCGTCTCCCTCGCACTCTGACGCCCAGCGTCGCCTCACTTCCTCCGCCGCCGCCCGCCATGGCCTCCGCCGCCCGGGAGGGCGCGGGCTCGGGGCGCAGGCGCCCGCCGCCGCGCCGGGCCCTGCCCGGCCTGCTGCTGCTGTGCTTGTGGCTGCCCGGTGGCCGCGCGGCCGGCTCGCCCTCCGCGCCGCTGTCCGAGCTGCACGCGCAGCTCTCGGGCGTGGAGCAGCTGCTGGAGGAGTTCCGCCGACAGCTGCAGCAGGAAAGGCCGCAGGAGGAGCTGGAGCTCGAGCTGCGCGCGGGCGGCGACCCCCAGGAAGGCTGCCCGGGCCCCGGGGGCGGCGGCTACAGGGCTAGGCCCGACGCCATCATCCGCACCAAGGACTCGATCGCGGCCGGCGCCAGCTTCCTGAGCGCGCCGGCGGCCGTGCGGGACTGGCGGCAGTGCCTGCAGGCTTGCTGCCTCGAGCCGCGCTGCTCCGTGGCCGTGGTGGAGCTGCCCCGGCGGCCCGCGCCCCCGGCCGCCGCGCTCGGCTGCTATCTCTTCAACTGCACCTGGCGCGGCCGCAGCGTCTGCAAGTTCGCGCTGCACCGAGGTTACAGCAGCTACAGCCTCAGCCGCGCCCCAGAGGGCGAGCAGGAAGGCCTGGAAGCCGGCGCCCAGGCCCTCGCCCGGGCCTCGCCTCGGCTGGGTAAGCACTCCACCCGAGGCCCCGGGCCTGGTCGCTCGGGGCCCTGCTGTCTGTCCTTGTACCTATTGGTGGCTGCGTCTGGCAGACCTAGCTAGGCAGGACCGCTGGGCCCTCCTCAGTCAAATCAGAAATGAAATATCCGGCTTTGACATCTCAGTCCTAGGGATGGTTTTTGAGAAACCCCCAGTAGATTGGGTGGAAGCAGGCACAGTGGACTCTTCTGGAATTTTTCTAAGTTTAGGGAGGAATACTGATCTGAAAGGATTCGCAGAAATTCGCTTTAATGGAAGAGGAAAGTTCAGGGGGGAAAGTCTATTTTAGTCTTAGAGGTTCTTATAAGGTATGGTTTGTGTCAAGTAATTACAAGAGCAAAATCTAATTAGATGCCAGATTACTCACAGCACACCCTTATTTCTTAGCTTGGCTCTCAGGATTCATGATTCCACCTAAAGTTGCTTTCATCAGACAAAATTGGGAAGGGAACAGGTCAGGTTATTTTGAAGTGGGTCTAACTAT
Source organism: Cervus elaphus (assembly GCF_910594005.1). Lineage (NCBI taxonomy): Eukaryota > Metazoa > Chordata > Mammalia > Artiodactyla > Cervidae > Cervus > Cervus elaphus. Next base: position 33,539,195 of record NC_057840.1, read on the forward strand.
TTTCTATGAACTATGGTTCTCTTTTTTTAGGAGTCGGGAGAAAAAGAACTCGATTAATTGAAAATAAAGTTTAAAGCACCTCTCTTTCGAAGAGGAGCTAAAAAGGATGCTTTTCGTTTGATGGTTTTTATTCTGGGGATGATCAGAATGAGAATTAAGACCCAAACAGGAGGCAAAAAAGAAAAAAAAAAGTGGCAGTTGGAGATAAGGTCTCAGGAAATAAAAGCTTGATTGGGCCTGCCTGTGTTCAGCTGAGTGTGTTTGATTGCAGTCTGTTGCTGTTTGCTTTATGATGACGCAAGAGTGAAACCACAACAAGACTAGAGGGGCGTAGCCTCAGCCACTTTGGAAAGCTGGAGTCTCCATGACCTTTAGGTCCAAAGAGAAGGGTCTGGAAATCTGTGTCCACAATGGCCCACCTCCCTTCCCACCTCCAGTGGAATAAACATCCAGGGTCACCTGAGATTTCTAGGCCTTGAGGCACACACTACAAAGGACCCCAAAGTTTTCTCCCTGAAGTGGAGGCGGGAGGCACTTTCACCATGCATCCCATGGCTGTTTCACACACATCTTTCCTCTGCCCAAGCAGGGACTCAAAAACAAATCCCAGCACCAATGAAACAAAATCCCTTTCCCTTCTCACTGCACAACTGGAGGAAACCAGCATTGCCAAATGGAGCTTTCTCCTAAGCCAGTGAAACAGAAAGGAAAGTGGAAACCAGGAAAGACAGGGGGACTGCCAAGGGGGGCAGGGGGGACTTTAGTTTACTGTAGAAGTTTCTGAATCATTTTTTCTTCTACTCCTTTTTTGAACTTCCTTTCTCTGGGCGAGGTGGGGGGGTTGTCTAGTAATTCACTTTGGAGATGCGCCAGGGTACACCCAGATGACCACTGGGCTTGGTCCTTATTCAGGAAAAGAGCTGCTTTGCTCACAAGTTCTTTGGATCCCAGGAATGTGGACACATGGAAGGGTGCTGCTTGGCCAAAATGCCCTCATTCTGTCCACAGAGAGGGCAAAGGTCACCCTACCCGATGTCTTGCGTTTTTCCTGCCCAGATCCTTAACCTCCTGAAGTTCTCTGTGCTTCTGAGACTAAGTGGTTCCTTCATGAATGTTTTTTTGTTTTTCTGAAGCTCGTGAGCACATGTCGTTTAAGGCTAAAGGAGCATGAAAATGGTTTCAAATTTACAGAAAATGTTTTAGGGTCCATTTGAGGTGAATACAAGGATCATGAAAAAAGAGCAGGGGGCCAGGTGGAATTGCACAGTACACACTTTCAGCGGACCCGTCAGCCATTTGTTGTTACAGTGATCCCCGTCAGCCCTGTTTTTTTCGGACATTTATTGAGTTTGATAAACAGCACTGCTATAAGCTCCTTAGACACGTGAACTCACTGTGTCCTCACAAATCTGTCCTTTCCAAATCTAGGTTCTCTTGTAATCCCCAGGGTACTTGAAGGCTTGGTGAGAGAAAGTAACCTGCCCAAAGGTCTCATAGCACCTGCTTTGTGGAGCTGTGCATTGTAAGTTGCGAGCTGTGCTTTGTGAGTTGTGACCTGTGTTTTGTGGAGCTGTGAGCTGTGAGCTGTGTTATGTGAGTCATGAGCTGTGCCCTGTGAGTTGTGGAGCTGTATTGTGGGGCAGTTTGAATGCTTTCTCCAACAGCATCAGGCCACCTGGAAGTAGAGATGCCCGCTGTCGAGTTTCCAGGGTGAGACTGACTAAGCAGCTACCTGGGATGATGGGAGAAGGTGGGAAGGAGTGGAGGATGCTGGGGAGAGAGGCGTGCTGAATTGACACAATCTGCCTGCAGTTGTGTGCAAAAGGCAGGGCAGGGGGCTTCTGGTCTCAGTCCTGAATTTGAAAGCCAGCTCTTCTCCATGAGGGTCTCTGTTCATCCTCTTAGGACCTGAGTGCTGGCCTTGCCTCCCAGCTGGGCTGTCATGGGATCAAGGGTGGACATGCTTTGTGAAGTAGAACGGTGGTTCCCACGCACCCGATGTCACTATGGGACCTTGGCTGGGTTGTGTGGCTGACTGGAGGGACTGGGGTCTATGTTTTCTGATGAAAGTGAGGAGCAGCAGGGAGGAGCGAGTGCAGCGGTTAGGACCTCAGAGGACCCGGAGAATACAGTCTCCAGGAGCCCAAGGGCCCGCACCTTTATGCTCTTTCCACCGGATATTCAGCCTGAAAACCAGGATCTCTGGGCAAATGCAGGGTGATCTGAGAAGTCAGGCTTGCGTCTGTATTAGGGACAGTTGGTGTTGGACAGCACTCTGCCATCCCCTCTGCAAACCCACGCATAGCTATCCCTGGCCTCTCTCTCATCTACTCCAAGGACAAAGGGAAGAACTGACCTGGGAAGGTTCAAAGCTCATCCCTCCATGAGTGCCTGACCTATTGCATGTTTCTCACATTTTCAACCTCTCCCTTTTGTGTTATAAATAAATATCACAAAAGAGTTGCAAATAATTATGTAATACTATTGAGATAACCAGTGAGAATATATTGAGACCTGCAACTCTGATCACACAGAAATTCCAAATGGGTTAAAGAATTAAATAGTTTTTTAAAAAATTAGGCCATAGGTAACTCCATACATAGAAGATTTGAAGAAAATAAATTCACTATTACACGTCTGGGGGGAAGATAACTTTAATCAATTAAAGAGATCACAAAGAGAAAGGATGTAGTATACACATGTTTCTTAAAAACTTCATTATGTCAAGAAACAAAAGAAATTGCAAATAGGAGTCTGGGAAGATATGAGACCAATGTATTTATTATATTAATAGTAAGCTTATGTGAATCAGGGGCTTCCCCGGTAGCTCAGCTGATAAAGAATCTGCCTGCAATTCAGGAGACCTGGTTATGTGAATTAGTAAGAAAAACAAAAAGAAGTAGGCAAAGGATATGAACAGTTTCCACAAGAGGATATTTAATGGATAAACATGGAAAAATGTTCAACCTTAGAAGTAATCAGAGAAATACAAATAATACCAGCTTACTGTTCCCAGGTGGCACTAGTGGTAAAGAACCCTCCTGCCACTGCAGCAGACCTTAGAGACTCTTTCAGTCCCTGGGTCAGGAAGATCCCCTGGAGAAGGGCATGGCAACCCACTCCAGTATTCTTGCCTGGAGAATCCCATGGACAGAGGAGGCTGGCAGACTACATGTCCATCGGGACACAAAGAGTCGGACACAACTGAAGCGACTTAGCACACACACATGCACTGTTATTACACTGGCAATAATAAGTTTACTTAAAAGTTACACTGGTATGCATGTGGAGAACTTATAATCATACATGGTCACTGAGAGTGTACATTGAAATGTCTCTTTTGGAAATCAATCAAGAAAGATATCAGAGAACATTAAAATATTCATTCTCCTGAGATATGTTTTAAGGAAAATGATCCAAGCTAAAGAAAAGTATGAGCAAAAAAATTATTGTGGCATTATGTATTGTTGGGGTCCTAGATTGCAATAAGCTTTTAAATAATCAATAATAGTCCTAGTCTCACAAATTGCAGCTATAGCTCTTTGACATTTCTGATTTGCATTCTCATAAGGAAGTAATTTCTCTAGCTGTTTTTTGGTTTCTTCTCCGATTACAGTATGGGAAATAGCAGCTTCTAATCTAGTTTAAAAATTAGCATAACTTTTCATTAGGTTCCAATAAATGAGAGACTTTCGGAGTTGCGACTGTTGGCAGAGGAGAAGCATTTGGAGCAGCCGGGGCAGGGCTAGTAAGAAAATTTTGAGATATTTTGTATTGTTTTAATTAGGCCTTTTACAAAGTTTAATCATTTAATTTATATTTATGTAATAAGTGTTCTATCTGTTGCTGAATATTGGAAGGGCTAGAATGTACCTTGAAATGGCAGAATTACAGCTTTAATAAGAGCCCATAGGGGCTAGAGATCAATTGGAATATTTTTTCCTTGTTTGGCTGCTCATTTAACATTTTTTTTGACTTGGAGCCAAATTTCTAAATCAAAACTGCATTTATCTGGAAACTAAGGATTATGTTCAACTACTGTTTGAAGGCAAGCCTCTATTCATTGCCGTGAAGCCAGAAGTCCCTGAAATTTAAACAAATGGTGAAGTAAAGTAGAAAAATAATGGGGCTGGCCAGCCGTTTAACCCACGCCTTAGTACTTACCCACCTCAATAGGTCCCTGAGTCACTCCGCCCGATATGCCGCGTATACCAGTGTCCCTGTTCTTTGGCGCCATTTGTTGGGGTCCTTTAATGGACCGGAACCTTGTGGTACGGAGTCGACGATAAGAAAGTGAAAGAGAGAAAGAGAGAGAGAGAGAGACAAAAAAGACCCGGGGACCTAAGCTCTGGTGGAGCAAAGGTGCTTTAATGATTTTTCTATGAGTATATATAGACTGCAGTACAAGAAACTTCTTTCGGGAATGATAGAGATCAGAAAACCAAATGTACAAGCAACCGTTACCAAGGGAACAAGGGGTAACGTTAGTCACAAGGTCAGGAGACAATCTATATCTCAAGTAAGGGGAAGGAGATTAAGCTGTTTTGTCCTAAGGAGAATGTTTACTAAAGGAGACTCATGCTTGCCTCACACAATGACCTCAGTCCCTGGGAGCAGCGTGCTGTTCCGCTTGAAGAGGGACAAAGGACTCATGAGAGACAGCACGTAGGAATCCTCCCGTCAAACATTCCCTGACAATGTATGATGATGAAGAAAATTGGTAACAAAGTAATGTCCGGTAGTAGAGGCTAGGGACTTAAAATGACAACTGTGAAGTTTATACAGTGACACAAGCAATGGTAGGATATATGAATAAATATCAATAAGTAAGAATACATCAGTAAGTTAGGTTAAATTCAGGATGTAACTTTATATTTACTGTAACTAGAATACATGTGAGTGCTCCCAAAGTATAGTGGAGCCTTTCAGTTAGACAGATCTGAGCTGATATCTCAACTGACAAATTTATCACTTGTGTGGTCTTAGGCAACTAAGTTAGCCAATCTGACCTAGTTTCCTCAGAGACTTGTGAAAATTGGGTGAATTGATGGCTCAAAAATGCTTCGTGTGATGCCTGGTACAAAGAAATCACCCAATAAACAGTAGCTGTTACTTATTATTGGGCTTCCCTGGTGGCTCAGTGGTAAAGAATCTGCCTGCAATGCAGAAGACCCAGGTTCGATCCCTGGGTGGGGAAGATACTCTGGAGAAGGGAATGGCTGCCCACTCCAATATTCCTGCCTGGGAAATCCCATGGACAGAGGAGCCTGGCGGGCTACAGCCCATGGGGTAATAAAGAATTGGACGCGACCGAGCAGCTAAACACTACCATCACCAATATTAATTACTATTATCGGCAGCTCAGATAGGGAAAGACAAACAATACATGCCAAAAATGAAGATAATTATATTGGGGTTGTAAATAAATTTTCCTGACATGTTGCAATTAAGAAAAACGCACAATGAAGAAAACAGATCACAAAAGCAAACAAACCGAAAAAATCAAGATGGATTTTGACCTTTAATATCTAAGCCTCTTCTCTTAGTCTGGCCCCACTTCCATATCTTCAGCCTTGGCTATTATTGGCGCCCACGCAGTAAGACCCAGATTCCTATTTCTTGTCATTAAGGCATTGTTCAGAGCAACATGTCGAAAATCAGAGTAGTTAATATACTTCTCTGCGTAAAGTGCCACCTTGATATGCTCCATCAAGATGGGTATGAGTTTTATTTCGTCTCTGTGGATCATACCAAATATGCTTAATCTTCAAAAGAAATCAGTGTTTCCAGAGTACTGCACGTTGGCTTATTACCTTTGTATAACAAAAATTTAAAGTGACATTTAAGCTTGTTTTTCATCAAGTCAAATTTTTTTTGAATGACGGCATACTCCTTTCCTCTTTTTGTTGTCATTTGTTTATTTTTAAGACCTGTTTCTGGCCTAAGTCGCCTAAGCCAAATCGCTCTGGGTTGTCTTATTTCTAAGATTTTATTTATTTATGTGTTTGTTTATGGTTGCATTAGTCCTTCGTTGCTGCACGCGGGCTTTGTCTAGTATCCGTGCACAGGCTTCTCATTGCGGTGGCGTCTCTTGTTGCAGAGCTCGGCCTCTAGCGCATGGCGGCTCAGTTATGGTTCACCGGCTTAGTTGCCCCACTGCTTGTGGTGTGGTAGCCACGTGTTCCGGGACACAAACTCACTCAGAAGGACAATGCAGATAGTGGAGTTCAGTTTATTACACCAGCGGGCCCCAAGGCAGAATCTCCTCTTAGCCAAGGACCCCGACCAGTTTTTGTGAAAACCTTATATACCCTAAGTGTACGGGCCCAAACCCACCTCCCCAAATTCCCTGAAACTAGTCTGAACAAAGGAAAAGAAAGACACAAAGTTAACCTGTGATTCATATGCCTTAGGCCTCCATAGTTAACAGCAGACAATTATCAATAGGCCTGTAGTCATACCCTGATAAGTGTAATAGAATTTATGTTTCTATTCGGTTACACAGACAATTAGGGTATTCTTTTAGGCGATGGAGAGTCTAGGTACGAGCCCTGGGGCTCTTCCATGGGGGGGTGGGGGGCGGGGGGGGCGGGGCTTGTTTTCCAGTTGGTATGTCCTTTCCAGAGATACCGGGCACATAGCTCAAAGTCCACAGTCCAGCCCGAGATGGAGTCCTGCTTTCAAGACAGAGCCTGTTCTGTCTGTTTCCTCCTTCTGTGGGATCTTAGTTTCCAGACTAGGGATCGAACAGTGTCCCCTGCCTTGGCAGGCGGATTTTTAACCACTGGACCACCAGGGAAGTCCCAGCTCTGACTTATTTTTAAATACATTATGCAGTGTAATTTGCCTGGACTTAAACCGAGTAGGAAATACAGCTCTATTATTTCTGATACAGCGACCAATTTAGAGGACATGAAGATTTTACTGCGTTCATAAACCATATCTTTAAGCTCTGATCACACAGAAATTCCAAATGGGTTAAAGAATTAAATAATTTTTAAAAAAATTAGGCCATAGGTTACTCCATACATAGAAGATTTGAAGAAAATAAATTCACTATTACATGTCTGGGGAAAGATAACTTCCTAATCAATTAAAGAGATCACAAAGAGAAAGGATGTAGTATACACATGTTTTTAAAAACTTCATTATGTCAAGAAACAAAAAGAAGTGCAAATAGGAGTCTGGGAAGATATGAGACCAATGTATTTATTATATTAATAGTAAGCTTATGTGAATCAGGGGCTTCCCCGGTAGCTCAGCTGATAAAGAATCTGCCTGCAATTCAGGAGACCTGGTTATGTGAATTAGTAAGAAAAACAAAAAGCAGTAGGCAAAGGATATGAACAGTTTCCAGAAGAGGATATTTAATGGATAAACATGGAAAAATGCTCAACCTTAGAAGTAATCAGAGAAATACAAATAATACCAGCTTACTGTTCCCAGGTGGCACTAGTGGTAAAGAACCCACCTGCCAAGGCAGGAGACCTTAGAGACTCTTTCAGTCCCTGGGTCAGGAAGACCCCCTGGAGAAGGGCATGGCAACCCACTCCAGTATTCTTGCCTGGAGAATCCTATGGACGGAGGAGGCTGGCAGACTACAAGTCCATCAGGACACAAAGAGCGACTTAGCACACACACATGCACTGTTATTACACTGGCAATAATAAGTTTACTTAAAAGTTACACTGGTATGCATGTGGAGAACTTATAATCATACATGGTCACTGAGAGTATACATTGAAATGTCTCTTTTGGAAATCAATCAAGAAAGATATCAGAGAACATTAAAATATTCATTCTCCTGAGATATGTTTTAAGGAAAATGATCCAAGCTAAAGAAAAGTATAAGCAAAAAAATTATTGTGGCATTATGTATGATGATGAAGATAATTGGTAACAAAGTAATGTCCAGTAGTAGAGGCTAGGGACTTAAAATGACAACTGTGAAGTTTATACAGTGACAGAAGCAATGGTAGGATATATGAATAAATATCAATAAGTAAGAATACATCAATAAGTTAGGTTAAATTCAGGATGTAACTTTATATTTACTGTAACTAGAATACATGTGAGTGCTCCCAAAGTATAGTGGGATGAGAGGAGCCTTTCAGTTAGACAGATCTGAGCTGACATCTCAACTGACAAATTTATCACTTGTGTAGTCTTAGGCAACTAAGTTAGCCAATCTGACCTGGTTTCCTCAGAGACTTGTGAAAATTGGGTGAATTTATGGCTCAGAAATGCTTCATGTGATGCCTGGTACAAAGAAATCACCCAATAAACGGTGTCTGTTACTTATTATTGGGCTTCCCTGGTGGCTCAGTGGTAAAGAATCTGCCTGCAATGCAGAAGACCCAGGTTCGATCCCTGGGTGGGGAAGATACTCTGGGGAAGGGAATGGCTGCCCACTCCAGTATTCCTGCCTGGGAAATCCCATGGACAGAGGAGCCTGGCGGGCTACAGTCCATGGGGTGGCAAAGAGTTGGACCCGACTGAGCAACTAAACACCACCATCACCAACATTAATTACTATTATCAGCAGCTCAGATGGGGAAAGACAAACAATACACACCAAAAATGAAGATAGTCATATTGGAGAGGTAAATAATTTTTTCCTGACATGTTACAATTAAGAAAAATGTACAATGAAGAATAAAGATCACAAAAGCAGGCAAACCGAAAAAATCAAGATGGATTTTGACCTTTAATATCTAAGCCTCTTCTCTTAGTCTGGCCCCACTTCCATATCCTCAGCCTTGGCTATTATTGGCGCCCACGCAGTAAGACCCAGATTCCTATTTCTTGTCATTAAGGCGTTGTTGAGAGCAACATGTCGAAAATCAGAGTAGTTAATATACTTCTCTGTGTAAAGTGCCACCTTGATATGCTCCATCAAGATGGGTATGAGTTTTATTTTGTCTCTGTGGATCATACCAAATATGCTTAATCTTCAAAAGAAATCAGTGTTTCCAGAGTACTGCACGTTGGCTTATTACCTTTGTATAACAAAAACTCAAAGTGACATTTAAGCTTGTTCCTCATCAAGTCAAATTTTTTTTGAATGATGGCACACTCCTTTCCTCTTTTTGTTGTCATTTGTTTATTTTTAAGACCTGTTTCTGGCCTAAGTCGCCTAAGCCAAATCGCTCTGGGTTGTCTTATTTCTAAGATTTTATTTATTTATGTGTTTGTTTATGGTTGCATTAGTTCTTCATTGCTGCACGCGGGCTTTGTCTAGTATCCGTGCACAGGCTTCTCATTGCGGTGGCGTCTCTTGTTGCAGAGCTCGGCCTCTAGCGCATGGCGGCTCAGTTATGGTTCATGGGCTTAGTTGCCCCACTGCTTGTGGTGTTGTAGCCACGTGTTCCGGGACACAAACTCACTCAGAAGGACAATGCAGATAGTGGAGTTCAGTTTATTACACCAGCGGGCCCCAAGGCAGAGTCTCCTCTTAGCCAAGGACCCGGACCAGTTTTTGTGAAAACCTTATATACCCTAAGTGTACGGGCCCAAACCCACCTCCCCAAATTCCCTGAAACTAGTCTGAACAAAGGAAAAGACAGACACAAAGCTAACCTGTGATTCATATGCCTTAGGCCTCCATAGTTAACAGCAGACAATTATCAATAGGCCTGTGGTCATACCCTGATAAGTGTAATAGAATTTATGTTTCTATTCGGTTACAGAGGCAATTAGGGTATTCTTTTAGGCGATGGAGAGTCTAGGTCCGAGCCCTGGGGCTCTTCCATGGGCGGGGAGGGGGTCTGGTTTTCCAGTTGGTATGTCCTTTCCAGAGATACCGGGCACATAGCTCAAAGTCCACAGTCCAGCCCGAGATGGAGTCCTGTTTTCAAGACAGAGCCTGTTGTGTCTGTTTCCTCCTTCAGTGGGATCTTAGTTTCCAGACTAGGGATCGAACAGTGTCCCCTGCCTTGGCAAGCGGATTTTTAACCACTGGACCACCAGGGAAGTCCCAGCTCTGACTGATTTTTAAATACATTTATGCAGTGTAATTTGCCTGGACTTAAACTGAGTAGGAAATACAGCTCCATTATTTCTGATACAGCGACCAATTTAGAGGACATGAAGATTTTACTGCGTTCATAAACCATATCTTTAAGCTTCCCTAAAGAAAAGTAAATGACTGGAGTGATGATTTTTTTTTTTCTTCCAGGAGGGCAAGGATTAGTTTTACAATATGTGCAATATTTCCAGGCATACCTGGTTTTTCCATCTGAAATATTTTTGGTTAGATCTTTGAGGGCCTGGGACTTCCCTGGCAGTCCAGGGGTTAGGATTCCGCTCTTCTTACACTTTGCAATGGGCGAGTGCTCAATCCCAGTCGGGGAACTAAGATTCCACAAGCTTTGCAACAAGGCACAAAAGATTCCAGAATTGTAAAGTAGTAAACTGTAAATTGTAAAGTAGTAAATTGTGTCAAAAGTGATGAACCTTTTGACAGAAAGGAAAGTTTACCTTTGACAGAAGTAAAGGAAAGTTCTCTATAAAACTAAAAGAGGGCCTATTAGTAATGCAGTTGTCATCTCTCTGCTTCCCTGGGAGAAGCAGAATAAAGTCATCAGGCCCTGGACCTTTGCTCAAGGGGGAAAAAACAGACCAATTGTCTTCTAAGGCAGAGGTTGCTTGTGTGGCATAATTTGATTAGCAGTCCTCATTGTTTTACATGACTGTGAACATGGGACTCATTTTCTCAGTAGGAATATGTACCCTTCGGCAACAGCAAGTGTGCTGATTCCTTCTGTTAGTCGCTGAGTCATGTTCAGCTCTTTGTGATCCCATGGATTGCCACACGCATCCATGCATGCAGTGGTGGGATGTCCTCCACCATCTCCTGGAGTTTGCTTAAACTAATGTTCACTGAGTCAGTGTTACTATCTAATCATCTCATCCTCTGCTGTCCACTTCTCCTCCTGCCCTCAACCTTTCCTAGCATCAGGGTCTTTTTCAATGAGTCAGCTCTTCGCATCAGATGGCCAAAGTTTTGGAGCTTCAGCTTCTGCATCAATCCTTCCAATGAACATTCAAAGTTGATTTCCTTTCCGGTTTGCTGGTTTGATCTCCTTGCAGTCTGAGAAAATAATAGGATTACCGCTAGCTTCAAATGTCAGACTGTTGCAGAAACCAGTACTCGAGAAAACAAGCACCACACTTGGACAGTTGGAGAACCCAGGTTTATTATGCCAGCGGGCCCAGAGGAGTTAACACTCTAAGCTCTGAGCCCTGAACAAAGGGATTACAGAGTTTTTTATAGACAGACTGTAGTGGGCAACACTAGCTGTTAATAGGCTGGTTTAAACTAAGGGGTTTCGCACATGGGGGAACAGTGGTCAAGATGGGGAGGGGGATGCCTCATCTGGACAGGCATGATTAAGCAGGTTTGCAGGGGCTGAGTGATTGCAAAGAGCAGGACAAGGGTGAGTGAGATAAGCTCCAGTTCCTAGCATTGCAAGTCCCCACTTTCTGAGACTATGTGACCTACATGATCTAGACTTTGCAAGGGGCAAGCTGAGTTACAGAGGCTGAGTTACAGAAGGAGGTTATGTAAAATTTTAACTTTTCCTCTTCAAGGCAGTGAGTATCTGGATTGGCTCTTAGAAGTTTACTTTGGAGGCAACTTCAGCTGTGCAGAAAGAGAGCACTGTCTTAGCAACATCATTTAAAATAAGTTAAGGAAACCCAGGCCAAAATTTTGATCAAGTTTTGGTGCTAGAGTGTTATAGCCACGCTTTCTGGGAAACAAACTCACTCAGAAGGACAAAGCAGATAGTGGAGTGCAGTTTATTACACCGGCGGGCCCAAGGCAGAGTCTCCTCTTAGCCAAGGACCCCGACCAGCATTTGTGAAAATCTTTTATACCCCATGTGTACGTGTCCAACCACCACTCCAATTTCCTTGAGACTTACATAAACAAAGGAAGGGTAAATACAACTACAATAACCCCATCATTCACATGTTATGTGTTCAAACAGTTAATAATCAATAAGCCTGCAGTTACATTCCAAACAGTTAATAATCAATAAGCCCGTGGTCACGTTCAAACCAGTTAATAATCGATAAGCCTGTGATTACATCCTGAGAGATACGGGAAAAAATTTATGACCTGTCCGGAGACAGGGGTGATTATGGTATGTTTCCTCTTAGGCAATGAGTAACCTGGATGTGATCTTCAAGATTCCCCTGCTCAGAGGGGGTCTTATCCTTCCACTGTCATTCCCATAGGCGTTAAGCACAGAGTTCAGAGTCCACTGGAGAGGTGGCCGTGCACGACCAGCATGGACAGGCCTGAGATGGAGTCCAGAACTTATGAATTCCTTCTTCATTCCCCTCTCTTGGTGCTCTTAGTTTCCATAATGAGCATCATTCATTGAGATATATTGTACCTTAGCCCTCCTGCCACCCTTATGAGAGAATGCTATCAACCTCTGGGTTACAAAATTCACAAGGCATTGTAGGAAGCAGGGCCCACAAAGAAATATGATTAAGATTACTATAACAACAGTTACAATGCTTTTCCACCAGTCTCCCTTTACCCAGGAGAGGACTGAAGTCAAAAGGGAATATTTTCATTAGACATGGCTTTTACCTGGTTTTTCATGTCATCTAAAGCAGTTGATACATTGTCAGATAAGTCAGGAATGTATACACAACATTCAACCTTAATTATAGCACAGGTCCCTCCTTGAGCAGCTGTGTGTATGTCCAAAGCCATTTTATTATGAATTACTGCTTTTCTCATTTAGATTTGCTCTTCATTTAAGGCTTGGATGGCTTCTGTTTTATCTAGGAGGGCCTGTTTATGAAATTAGTCAAGGCCTCTACTTTCATCATAATATTTGTTGTCCCTATAGAGGGTACGAAAAAGGCAGCAATATACTCATACCATTGAAACACAGATCTTGTCCACCTAGCATGTAAATAAGGTAAATTTACTAGGCCTTGTTTTAGGTTAGACTTTTGTTACACTGGCATTTATATCAAATGTAACCCTATGACCCGAGTCTATTGACTGTAGGTCTTACACCAAGACAGCAAGGAGAGGTTATGATTGACAAGAGAGAGGAAAGTCTCTTTTTGTCATCCCAGAAAAGAGCAGAATGGTTTAAAATCTCCTTGGCAGAGCGGTGACACCCACCAAGGAAGTCCATCCATCACAGACAGAGGTATAGCCCCACATACCCAGCAGTTGTAGGTGTTGTGGAAGTCCAGGTAGGAATGTGCCCATGAGATGAAAACATTGTCGGAAGTTAAATTCAAAATCACGTTGATGAGGCCAAGCAGCAGGAGTTGATTGTGCGGCTTCATCCTGAGAGGGGGTTCGTCCGGGATCTTCTTTTCCTTCTTCTTAAGGATGGTCTTAGTCTCTCGAGGGTCAGTGGGGTCCCTCTGTGCAGTCCACTCAGCGTTTTCTGGGCCTGCGTGGTATGCTGTCTTCACCCTCGTATGATGGATCAAGGGACAATACCTGCAACTTTAACTGCAGTAGGGGTAGTTAGAATAACATAAGGGCCCTTTCACCAAGGGGCTAGCAAATCATGTTTCTAATCTTTGACCCATACTTGGTCACCAAGTGTAAACTCATGAATCTGTTCCCCAAGGGGGAGCAGCACCCTTTTTTGTACGAAGTTAGTTACCCAATTTATTACCTTACCCAGTTCCATCTGCTGTGAAATCCTATCCCCCCCTACCTGAGGCAAATTTGTTTACACCTGTTTTATTATGGGAGGAGGCCTCCCATACACAATTTTGTATGGAGAGTAGCCTTGGGACTGTGGGGTCATCCTGAGTCTGAGCAGCGCCATCGGAAGCAAGTCCACCCAGGAGCAGTCAGTCTCTCTGATCTACTTGGAGAGTCTCTTTAAGTGTCCGGTTGGTTCATTCCACCATCTCAGAACTCTGGGCCTATGTGCAGTGTGCAGTTTCCATTTGATGTTTAAAGTTTTGCTTACTTGTTGTACTAAATCAGCTACAAAAGCCGGGCCATTGCCTGATCCAATGGTGGTAGGAAATCCAAATCTGGGAACTGTTTCCCTAAGCAGGCACCAGGCTACTTCTGATGCTCTTTCAGTCCAGGTAGGAAAAGCTTTTACCCATCTCGGGAACGTACATACCATGACCAGCAGGTAACAGTAGTGTCAGTAAGGTTTCATTTCAGTGAAGTCCACTCCCAGGTGGTCAAGGGGCAGCGTGCCTTTCAGCTGAATACCCAGAGGATTTTGTCTGAATACCCGAGAGGCAGCATTAACCTGTGAGCAGGCAGCATGGTCTAGGTGGGTCGCTTGGTGTGTTTGGCTCACCAGAGTGTGTGCCAGGTCCTCCGGTACCAATAATTTGCCACTTGGCAATTCCCACCATCTCTTTTCAGTCTTGATGGCCCCTTCCGCTTTGGAATACCCGAGAGCTGTTGTCCCTGTTGTATCAGGCGAGTGCCATCAGTATATAGGACCCAATTAGGGTCTGGAACCTTGAGCCCTTCTTTAAAACAAACGCCAGATACCTTACCTCCTCTTTGTAGATCTGTGCCTTCTTCTTCTGCACCGGGTAACCTGCTTCCATCAACAGCTGGAGCAGTGCATTTGTCCCTTTCCAGAATGTTTCCTTGGTCTCAGGCAGCCAGCAGCAGGTCCTCCCCGTATTGTAGGAGCCGACATCCATACTCTTCCGGATGGAATGAGTCCAGGTCAGAAGCCAAGGCTTCCCCAAAGATGGCTGGGGAGTTTTTAAACCCTTGTGGGGAGTCCAGATGAGCTGTTGTTTGGTGCTCCCGACTGGTTCTTCCCTTTCAAAGGCAAAGATGGGCTGTGACGCTGGGGCGAGGCATATGCAGAAGAAGGCATCCTTGAGATCTAGGCAAGTGTAAAATAAACTTTAGTCCTCGGCGGGAGGAGGCTAAGTAAGGTATAGGGGTTTGGAACAGTGAGGTGTAAAGTCACAGTAGCCTGGTTGACTAGCCTGAGATCTTGTACAGGCCTATAGTCCTGTCTTCCTTCTTTTTTTTTTTTTTTTTTTCCTCTTTCCTTTTTGACTGGCAGGATTGGCGTATTCCAAGCCGACTGGCATTCTACGAGAATGCCTGCTTGTTTCAATCTATTGATGTGGGGCAGTATGCCGGCCCAGGCCTCTATTGGTAGCGGGTACTGACGCTTTCTAACCGGGATGGTGCCTGGTTTGAGTTCTGTTATCACTGGGTCGTGATGTTTAGCCATCCTGGGGGGACGGGGGGTTGTCTTCCACCCAGACCTCAGGGAATAATTGAGTTAGCTCTCTCATGCTCTTTTGGCCCACCCAGTTCTTCCTTCAGAGGCTCATGCAACCTCCACTCACCTTGGGTGGGGGGGGAGGTATTGAGAGAGAGGGCAAATAAGTCATAGAGTCCATCCAGAAGGTGGACTTCTCCTCAGGGGAGAAAGTCACTTGTGCTCTTAGTTTCGAGAGCAAGTCTCTGCCCAACAGGGGTACTGGGCACTCAGGAATGCAGAGGAATTCATTAATCACTTGGTGCCCCCCCATCTGACATTTTCTGGGCTGGCAAAACGATTTAATCATCTCTTCTCCCGATACCCCAGTTACAGCGGTAGTCTTTTTGGACAGAGGGGCCACAGGTTTTGTTACTACCGACAGTTCTGCTCCTGTATCCACCATGAAGTCAATGTTTTGGTCCCCCACTTTTAAGGTTACCATGGGCTCTCGGGGACCTGATATCTCTGAGCCCTGGCAGCCCTAGTTAATTTCCAAGTCATCAAGCCCCACAACTGCGGGAGCTTCCTCTTCCTTCCTTGCCTTAGGGCATTCATTCTTCCAGTGGCCCAAACCTCGGAGCCAGGCTCACTGGTTTGGCTGTAACGGGCCCAGGGCCTCCCTTGGAACCCACTGAAGGACTGTCCTGTCCCTGGGGCAGATGAGGTTTTCTGGAGGGCCCGAGATAGACTTTCCCAGAGCAGCAGCTAGCACTGTCAATCTCTTGTCTGTTCTCTTTCGTTCCCTGTGACTCTCTGGCAGAGCACAGTCTCTGCTTAATTCCAATGTCTCCCTCCCTTTCTTGTCAGTACTCACCGGGAGAGGCGGGTATAGCTTGGGCAGTTCGGTTGGAGCTGGATCCAGGAAGTGTTGGCCAGAGGCTTCTGTCACTGGGATCGAGCCTGCCAAAACGGCGGCTCTACGAACTCTGGGAGAGCTGGCGGAAGAGCAGCGGCTGCTGCAGGAACTTCACCTGGCCCTGGATCGGGCATTAAGGCGGCCTCCGGTCCTGGTGAAGCACTGGGAGGCAGGCACATCATTTTCCAGCATGGGGGAGGGGTCAGGTCATCCCCATCCAAATCCTGTAGAATTTCCTTTTTTATCATCAGTCAATTTTTCTGTCATTAATATTTTTCCCTTTCCCTTCTGGATACAGAACCTTGTCCAAGTAGGAGGGTCTCAAGCTAACCCTAGCCATGAGTCAGTAAATGGATATTGATCCACGTGTCCTGGCTCTCCTGTGACTACTGTATAGACTGCTTCCACTATTTTTGAGTTCATGGTGTTCTCTGGTGGCCATCCTACTCCCATAGGGGGCCATTCAACCTCATAGAGTATGTGGAGGTGGTTAGGCTTCATCTTCACCCCATAGCCTCCTCTGAATCCCTTCTTTAAATTTTTAATCATGCACTCCAACACAGTTGCCTTAGATTCACTCCCCCCCATCTTGCTTACCTTCTCGGAACTTCTTCTACATTTCCTTTTCGTTCTGTCTACAAAGTTCTCAGTACCCTACATACTTCTGATATTCCCACTCCATGACACTTAAATTGCCATTCTGCCTCCTTCCTAATTGGGGTGAGAAGAGCCTTACCTGCCAGATCCCAGAGGGAGAAGGGGGATCGGTGTGTCTTCACCCGCTGGTCAGCACAGCTGAACCAGAACATCACATGGTCCAAGACTGTTTCTCCCTTAAAGTCCATTCTGCTTTGGTGGGCTTGATCAGGTGCAGATGAAAACACAGATGGGTTAAATATCCCATGTCCCAGGCCATCTCCAGAAAAGCCAATTTATACTCACTTCTGTTTCTCCCTCATTCTAGCCTAACAATTCCGAGGGGGTCAAGAATTTCACAGCAGACGGGACACCTCCTGGGGAAGGGCAGAATACGAGCATACAAGGACCAGTTTCCTATCCTAAAAATCCCCTGGCGATCGCTTGGTAATAATTTTCCCCGAGACGGCGTGGACACACCTCCTAAATGACCTTCACCAATTTCCTTCCTAAACCCTAGCACGCTCCTCGACCTGTGTACCAAGCAATCGCTGCTGCCTGCCTATTCCAGGCTCCTGTGGGTCCCCGCTCCTTCTAGTCCCACCCGGGGGGGTGATCAGGCCCCCTCTTCCACTGTGCCGGGTGGGTTCCTCCTCACCTGAGCGCTCAGTTCCCTGCTGCCGTTCACTATCTGCCAAAGCGAAGAAACCGGGCTTTGAAAGGCTGAATTCTTCCAGAGGGGTGAGGCGCCTTCCCCTCTCTAGGAGATTCAAGCCACAAAGCCTCGGGGTGGCCTCAAATGAGACCTGTCTCCTCAAAGTGAGGAGTTTCCCGGCCCATGCACCAAATGTTATAGCCATGCTTTCCAGGAAACAAACTCACTCAGAAGGACAATGCAGATAGATAGTGGAGTGCAGTTTATTACACCGGCAGGCCCAAGGCAGAGTCTCCTCTTAGCCAAGGACCCCGACCAGCATTTGTGAAAATCTTTTATACCCCATGTGTACGTGTCCAACCACCACTCCAATTTCCTTGAGACTTACATAAACAAAGGAAGGGTAAATACAACTACAATAACCCCATCATTCACATGTTATGTGTTCAAACAGTTAATAATCAATAAGCCTGCAGTTACATTCCAAACAGTTAATAATCAATAAGCCCGTGGTCACGTTCAAACCAGTTAATAATCAATAAGCCTGTGATTACATCCTGAGAGATACGGGAAAAAATTTATGACCTGTCCGGAGACAGGGGTGATTATGGTATGTTTCCTCTTAGGCAATGAGTAACCTGGATGTGATCTTCAAGATTCCCCTGCTCAGAGGGGGTCTTATCCTTCCATTGTCATTCCCATAGGCGCTAAGCACAGAGTTCAGAGTCCACTGGAGAGGTGGCCGTGCACGACCAGCATGGACAGGCCTGAGATGGAGTCCAGGCCTTATGAATTCCTTCTTCAAGAGGAGGAAGAGATAGTGGATGCCAACAAGGATGTATTACAAAAGCCTGCAGAGTTTGTTCCCAGCTAAATTACTGTTTCTGGGGCTTCCCGGGTGGCCCAGTGGTTAGGACTTCACCTTCCAGTGCGGCGGTGGGGGGCGGGGGGTGCAGGTTTGATCCTTGGTCGGGGAGCTAAGATCCGACATGCCTCATGGCCAAAAAACCAAAACATGAAACAGAAGAAATACTGTAATAAATTCAGTGGAGACTTTAACAATGGTCCACATCAAAAAAGAAATTACTAAGCTTCATCAAAATATATGTGGATTTGCATAAGTTTACTAATAAGATGCTGAAATCAAGTAAAATATCCACAATTCTGATCTTAAGAATGTTTTCTGTATCTGATGGCGTCTATCAACCATCCCTGGAGCAGCTGTTAATCATGTTTAGTATTTAGTGGACACAGTGAGACTTACCATGAAGGAGAAAAGCTAAATATCAGTACACACTTGTTTGCTATTAATATTTTAGGATATCTCAAATTCTGTCAGCTTCCCTTATAAAAACTAGTAAGAAGCTATGAACGTCTTCTGTTTTCCTAGATGAAAATTGGATTCCAAGCATTTCTATGTGAATTTTATGTGAATCCAAGAACTTACCTTAACTTTCCAGATTTAATTTATTGCAGTGAAAATAAGAAAATAATTTTCAGTTGCTATACATCCTCTTGGCAAAAATACCTCTCATAATAAATGAGAAAAAATAGGGAATCATCTCGCTTATGAATTATTTATTTTCTTTCACAGAAAAGGACGAGCCTCCACTCAGCAAGGCAGGGCAGGATGTGGTTTTGCATCTGCCCACAGATGGCGTGATTCTGGACGGCCGAGAAAGCACAGATGACCACGCCATCGTCCAGTATGAGTGGACACTGCTGCAAGGTGACCCGACAGTGGACATGAAGGTAATTCATGTTGTAATTGTAAAGAAAACTAATGTTTCAGCAAAGTGATCTTTCTACTTACGTTCCCCGAATGTCTGTAAATTGGCAGAAGTATAAAATGGAGAAAGCATAAAAATGATTGTTGAAAAGGTGTCTTATTATATGAATTTACTTTTCTTCTGAGTAAACAGTGATCCTGACCATGTGTTTTGTTCTTATTTTATTTATTTATTTATTTATTTTTGGCCACACCATTCAGCTTGTGGGATCTTAGCTTCCCAACCAGGGATGGAACCTGGGCCCTGGACCACCAGGGAAGACCCTGGCCATGTGTTTTAAAGCTTACCTTCATTCTTGCTTTTCTGTCGACTTCTCCAGCGCACATAAAAGCTGCTTCAAGGGAAAAGACTCATGCTTTGTTTTGTTGACTCAGAATAAAACATGTTTTTAAAACATTTAAGAAATGTTAAAAGCATTATATGTTTTCCTTTCTTCTTTGTTTCAGTTCGGAGCCCAAATAGAAAATATGAAAAATACAAAAGAGCATAAAGGGGAAAACAACAGCAAAATGAACTTACTCTTCATAGGATCCAGAAAGCAAGCGTCTCACTTAGCATTAGGTCTACCTGAGTTAGTTGAGTTAATTAAGTGAGGGGAGTTTGACATCAAGGGCTCCTAATCAAGTGCTCCTCACTGATTTTCATAAGGCTTACCTGCGCTGGAATTGCAGCCGATGGGAATGAGCCTCTTGTCCACTGGCTACCTATACTCAGTTAAGATGTAACTGACATGCAACATTATATCAGTTTCAGATGTAGGACATAATGACTTGATATATGTATTTATTGTGAAATGATCATCACAGTAAGTCTAGTTAACATCTGTCACCACACAAAGTTACAATTTTTTTTTCTTGTGGTAACAACTGTTATGATTTACTCTCTTAGTAACTTTCAAATATGAGACAGTGTTGTTGACTAAAATCACCATGCTGTACATTACATCCCATGACTTATTTATTTTATAACCAGAAATTTCTACCTTTTGAATCCTTTCACCTAGCCCTACCCCATGCCTCTGGCAACCACCAGTCTGTTCTCTATATCTCTGAGCTTGGTTTGGGCTTTTTTATTGGTTTTAGATTCCATGTAAGTGTGAGATCATACAGTATTTAATTTTTCTGTCTGGTTTATTTCACTTACCATAATGACCTCAAGGACCATCCATGTTATTGCAAATGGCAAGATGTCCTTCTTTTTGTATACCATATTTTCTTTATGCTTTTATCAGTTGATGGACGTTTGGCTTGTTTCCATATCTTGGCTATCATTAAGTAACACTGCAGTGCATATGGGGTGCATATATCTTTTTAAAACTTTATTTATTTTATTTTTGGCTGCTCTGGGTCTTCCTCGCTGTGCACGGGCTTCCTCCAGCTGTGGCAAGCAGGGGCTGCTCTCTAGTTTTGGCGCGAGGGTGCTCCTTGCAGGGGCTTCTCTTGTTGTGGAGCGCAGGCTCTAGAGTACCCGGCTTCAGTAGTTGCGGGGTGGGCTCAGTTTGTGGCTGCATGGCCTGTGGAATCGTCCTGGACCAAGGATCAAACCCTCGTCCCCTGCATGGCAGGCAGATTCTTAACCACTGGACCACCAGGGAAGTCCTATATGTCTTTTCAAGTTAGTGTTTTTGTTTCCTTCAGATAAATACCCAGACATTGAATCGCTGTATTAACAGAGTCTACAGTTGTTAGGAAAGTGACTTTTTGTTTTTTTTTTTTCCTGCCGAGCCTCTTTGTAGATAAGAGTATTTCCTGGCTTAGGCAGATAAACTTCATCCAAATCACTCCAGTCAGAGAAGGTGGAGAAAAATCTGTGTTGGTTTGCCAGGGTTGCCATAGCAGAGTACCACTGACTGGACGGCTTAAACAATGCATTTCTCACAGTCCTAGAGGCTGGAAGTCCTAGAGGCTGGAAGTCCAAGGTCAAGGTGTCAGCAGTTCTGCTTTATTCTAAGGCCTCTCTCCTTGGCTTGCAGGCAGCTGTCTTCTCTTTCCTACATGTTCACAGGCTCTTCCCACTGTGAGGAAACACTGATTTCTGTTCTCTTAGGATGAAAACAAGAACAGTAATCAGCTAGCCCCTCAAGACTGATATAAGCACGTTGATTTATCCAAAGACTATACAGTCTTAGAATTGGACCAGACCTTCGACCAGCATCTTACCCAGTCTCCTATCCATACAAGAGCCCCTGCTTTCACCCCCCTTCTAGTGGTCATCCAGTCTGCCTGGTATTTCCAGAGATGAAAGCTCGCTAGTTCGCATCATGTCCTGTGACATCTTTAATCAGCTCTCATTACTGGGCCAATAGGATGTGCCTCCCTGTTATTTCTATGCATCTATGTTGGGGCTTCCTTTTGGAAAAGCACTGAACACATCTTTTTATTCTCTGCAGCAGCAATTAAACTTTGTTGTTGATTTTTTATGAATGTCACCACTGAAAATGGTCTTCTCAGAACTCAACAGTCCCAGTTCTTACAACATTCCTCATAAGAATTGGCTCTTAGACTGTCCACCATCCAGCCTTTTTTAGATTTTCTCAGGTTCATCCATGCCCCTCTTAAAATCTGACCCCCCCCCAATTGAACCCCATACTTAAACTGTGGTTCTTCCTGACAAACTATTACCTCCTGTGATCCAGACATTGTCTCACTTCTATTAATGAAGATTCATTTACATAAACTATTTTAGTATCTGCTTCTCACTATAGGTTCATGTTGAGCTTTCCATCAGGAGCTACAAATATGCATGCTGAGTCATGTCCAGCTCTTTGTGACACCACGGACTGTAACCCACCAGGCTCCTCTGTCCATGGGATTTTCCGAGCGAATGCTGGAGTTGGTTGCCGTTTCCTCCTCCAGGGTAGGTTCATGTTGAGCTTTCCGTTAGAAGGAACACCTAAAGTCTACTTCATCTTTCCACACAAATTGCCATCTTGAGGTCTCCCCCATTCTATGTTTGTGTAATTGATTTATTGAACCTGACTGCAAGGCCATATGTTTATCCTTTTTATACTTCAGTGTGGTTTTCAACTACAACAGAAATAATTTTTGAACTTTGAGTATCATCCATTATATTGGGCTTGGCAAAAAAGTTTGTTCATGTCTGGCTGAGTCCCTTCACTGTTCAGCTGAAACTATCACATTGTTAACTGGCTAAATACCCCAATACTAAATAAAAAGTTTTAAAAAAATTTTTTGTTTGGGTTTTTCTGTAAGATGTTAAACCTGATGAAAAACTCAAATGAACATTTTGCCAACCCATTGTTTATTATTCTTCTGTGCATTGTGTCAGCTGCAAAATTAATACATTTTTACTGAAATTTCTGAGAATTAAGA
The DNA here is from genome assembly GCF_910594005.1 of Cervus elaphus. NCBI lineage: Eukaryota > Metazoa > Chordata > Mammalia > Artiodactyla > Cervidae > Cervus > Cervus elaphus. Next base: position 33,561,724 of record NC_057840.1, read on the forward strand.
TTGATCAGAGGGCTTCCCTGGTAGCTCAGATGGTGAAGAATCTGCCTGCAGTGCAGGAGACGCAGGTTCAATCGCTGGGTCAGGAAGATCCCTTGGAGAAGGGAAGGACAACCCACTCCCACATTCTTGCCTGGAGAATTGCATGGACAGACCATGGGGTCGCAGAATTGTACACAACTGAGTGACTAACACTTTCACTTTTACTTTCAAGATTGATCAGAAAAGGTGCATGAACAAGCCACTGATCAGACCTCTGTGAGAGTTACAGCACTCATGGATATATTTGTTCAAGCAATTGCAAATCTGTCTCTATGATCACCTAGATTTTCACACTTGCTATGAAAAGCTTTATTCTATAGATTATGAATTGTGTGTATGAATGCTAAATAAAAATAATGCTTATGATTCATTATTAAATTTACTGAAGGTGTTTATAAAGAAGTAACAAAATTAGGCATTTAAGGCTGACTGAAGAGGAAAATGTGTGGGGCTTCCCTGGCAGTCCAGTGGTTAAAACTCTGCACTTCCACTGCAGGAGGTGGGGATTCCATGTCTGGTCAGGAGAACTAAGGAAAGAAAAAAGAGGAAACTGTGGACCAATTCCCCAGGCCAGTTATAACAGTGAAAGCACATAGACCTAAAACTATAAAGCCACCATCTAGCAACAAATCCTGCAATAGGGGAGCGATTTGCTCTCAAACTGCAACTGCCTTATAGTGGTTATTAATAATTATTTATAAATAATTTTATATAAATATATATAATATAATAATATATTAATAATTTTATTAATTTATATAATAAATTGTTTATATAATTTATATAATATGATTTAATATAATTAAATTATTATATAATTAATAATATAATTAAATTAATTATATAATTATAAAATATAAATTATAATATGATTTATATAATAATCAGTTATTATAATACATTAATAATATTAATATATTACATAATAAATATAATATAATAAATATATTATATATAATATATAAATATATTTTATATTTTATTATAAAAATATAAATATTAATATAATATATATAATATTTATATAGTATATATGTTTATATGTGTATTATATATAAATATAAATATATAATATATATTATATATTATATATTAATATACTGTATATATAATATAATATAATGTATTATATATATTATTTTATATGTGTATATGTTTATGTATATATATTTATATATGTATATAAATATGTATATGTGTATATATGTGTGTAATATGTATATATACATATATAAATAGATATAAATATATTAAATATATATTAATATAATATGTTAATATATTGATATATTTATAATTATATATTAATATATAAGTATTTATATAATATATATTAATATATAATATAATATAGGTATTGTATATTGTATTTTATTATATATATATTATATATATTCGTGAGACATTCACGAATGCCCTCAAAGTTAACTCAACGCTCACTGGTCAGGCTTTCCACTGAGTGCCTATTTCAACCCCTTCTTGAGCCCTCCCCTCTCCTCTCTTCACTATCTGCAGAATCCTCACCCCCTTCTCTCATCTTCCATGGTGCACTAGTCAACCTCACTTTGTTTTGCAATATTTTATGACCAGTTTCTAGGACCTATCCTTTCATATCCAAATCACCCATTCAGGTCTCCAAAAAACAAAAATAAATGAGGTTCTCCATCTTAAGAAGAATTATGCTGCCACCTTAATTATGGTCAAATTAATTGCTAACCTTATGTTAGCATCTAGGGTGTGTCCAGTATTGTTCTCAGCACTTTAAATCGACTAAGCATCAGGAAAAGCTCATGTTCTTATGGAAAAGCTCATATGGTTTCCTCATTTATGAAGGAAGTGAGTAAGAGATGACCGGCCATGACCAGGAGGATCTGTTTTTGTTTTGTGCTTTGGCTGACCCATGTGGCTTTCAGGATCTTAGTTCCCTGACCAGGGATTAGACCCAGGCCACAGCCGTGAATGTGCCAAGCCCTAACCACCGGACCACTAGGGAATTCCCAAGAGGTTTCTGATTTTAAAGTGACATATTTTCTGCACTCTAACCAGATATTCTACATCCATTTAACTGAATAGTATTCTGTAACACATTCTCAAATGTAAGAAGACACTTTTTTCAGATAGTCTATTATATGTTGCTGAGTTTCATGATTATTTAATGTAATAACGTTAAATCTGAAGTCAGAATGTAAAATATGATACAGAGTATGACAATGTTCAGGGAGATTTGAAATTCATAAATCTGTAGATTGATTTCCATTCATCAGATGTGGAAAATTGAGCTAAACTGTCTTAAAATACCATGTGTGAAAGTGTTAGTCACTCAGTTGTGTCTGACTCTTTGTGACCCCATGGACTGTAGCCCGCCAGGCTGTCTGTCCATGTGGACTCTTCAGGAAGAATACTGGAGTGGGTTGCCATTCCCTTCTCCAGGGAATCTTCCCCACCTATGTCTCCTGCATTGGAGGTGGAGCCATATGTAACGGAAGCCTACTAAAGGATGGATATTGTTTACACTAATAACTTCATTATTAACTTAAAACCAGTTGCACACAGGTGTGCCTGCTATAAATAATTAATTTTTACAAACAGATAGGTGTATTATCATTGAAACATGTTTGCGAAGTGGAAATAATAATTACACCAGGACCACAGAGATACACTGAGACTGTCTTGAGCAAACAGATACATGGGTCCCTCTTGATAAAACTCAAGTTTCGTGAAACTGAATGATTGGTCTCCTCATTAATCTCATTTTTAGATCCCCTTAAATGAATTAAAATAGTATTTTAAAACTGAGGCTTAGAGAAAAGGTTTTCTGGGAAAGAAACATAAATAGAAGAATACTGACTTTTTATCCTAGGGGAAAGAGAGCGCAAAATAAATGTCGAATTTCAAGTTGCCTTATGTCTTACATAGGAAATGTTTTGTGGTTTACCCCTCCTCAGTCAGATTCCCTGGGATATAATCTGGGTCAATACTGAAAATGACCACAAAAGAAAAGAATCATATATATTAAGGAGAGTATTAAAAAACATATTGAAAGACTTTCTAAACATTTAGTTAGCAGGGTTTTTAAGGCAGCCGGGGTTGTTTAACCAATACACAAAGTTCCAGAGAACCCATGTGATCTTTGAAGAGTAAAGGCTATTAATAACTATATCTGTCTTCTGTTTTTCATTTATGTTTGTTGATAACAGGTCAAGAAAACATATAAAATCTATACTACCAGAACAGAATTTATAAGGATTACAAAGGATTCCTTTAGAATTATTTTCAATGAGGGACCGAGTGATGAATGGAATAGGGATTTCAATCGTCTGGATGCTGCCAGGATTTCTCTCCCTTCCTCTTTCCCTCCCCTCACTCCTCTCTTCCTTCTTCCATTTCTTCTTCCTTCTCTCCTTCCTCTTCCGTCTCATCTTTCTTTCTTCCTTTCTTAATATTTTTTCCCTTTATCTCCTGAAGCCTAGAACTGTACTTTGTACTCACTAGGATGCTAACACTCACTGATTGATCTTTTTAAAAACAAAAAAAAAAGATTGACTCTTTTGCTAACCTTTCAAAAACTTCCGTTTTAACCCTCAAATTTTTATCATCCTTCCTAGCAAGATCAGCAGGTCAGCATTGTCCCACACTCTGGCCTCACACTGATGTTAGGAAGGGCTGCTAAGAGCTATCCGACAATTACTTTGCATCTCATCAAAGGAGATCCTAGACACATATCACCTATTGTTTTTTCTTGGCTACTGGACAATATCTTGTCTTCATGAAACAAACTGTAAATCCCTTTAATAAAAGTTACCCTAGATATTCCAGGCCATGGGGTAGGGGTAGAGAAGTGTAGTAGACTGTTTCTAAATTTTAAAAAGAGAAAGGATATTAATAACTGAGAAAGCTTCCTATCACATTTCAACTATTTCCTTCCTCCCTGAGTGATTCAGTTTAACAACAGTGAATGAAAGAGAAAATCTAACACAGCCTCTGCTTGGCTTTGGTTTTTGAATCCTCGATTCGCCGCTTCCCTGTGCCAGATGGGGAAACAAAAGCCCTCTTTCAAGGTATTGGTTGCATGAAGACGGACAGCCTTCGATGGCCCAAGGCTGGGCTCTTGTCTAACACTCGGGCAGAAACGTTCCAAGGAGACACGGGTGCTGACCAAGTAAGAGAACTCCCTGGGAGGGCGCCCGGGCGGAGAACAGCAGGATAAGGGGCGCCGGGAGAACTGCTCTGCCGCTTGGCTCACAGTCTTGGCCTTTACGTGATGGGATTCGTTTCCAGGTTGTCTCTGGCCAATCATGCCGACTCACCGGCCCTTCCTGGTGGCGCACGCATTTCTCAGCCAAGCTGGATTCCAGCGAGAAGGATTCTGGGAGGTTGGGAGGACATAGTGGTGAAGAACCTGCCTGCCAGTGCAGGAGGCATAGAGAGACACTGGTTGGATACCTGGGTCAGGAGGAGCCCCCAGGAGGGCATGGCAGCCCCTCTAGTGTTGTTACCTGGAGATCCCAGGACAGAGGAGTAGGGCAGGCTGCCGTCCGCGGGGTCACACAGAGTCGGAGACAACTGAAGCGACTTAGCGCGCGCGTGTGTGCGCGTGTGCACACACACACACACACAGTACAACTGAAGCGACTTAGCGCGCACACACACACACACACACAGACACAGACACACACACACACACAGACACACACACACACACACACACACAGTAGGGCATGTGGACTGGCATCTGCTCTCTCCTTCTGACCTGTGCCGAATTCTCTCAGTTGGAGGTAGTTCAGTAGGTTCCACGTTCCTTACTACCGCAGGGAACTCATGCAAGTGGTTACTGTGAACACGGCCAGAGTGAGTGGGCGGTTTCAGTCAGTGGTTCTCCTAACATTATTACTGTGATGAAAGGATGAAATGCAAATGCAAATAAGACCCCTGGACCAGTGAGCAGCAAGAGTAAACAGTCAAAAAGCATGTTATTCTGAGATCGTCTTTCCTTCGATGGTATCTACGTGGTCTCTGGTAGCCCTGTCTTGCACCCAGACAGACTATGTTGGTGCCTGGGTAATGTTCTCTTAGAGATTCTCCCAAGGAACCCCAAATACTTACTCCCTGTGTTCAACAGTGCCCAGAAGGCCTTTAACGGGGAACAAAACCTCATACCTCCAGTGCCTGTGGAGGAAATCCTCCAAACTCTGGTCTTGAGTTAGGAGATAGATGGACGCCCCACCTCATGCCCCCTACCCACACCCAAGGTGAGCGTTGGAGTTTGTTCCCTGTGGACAGAAACTCCAAAATATCATAACGGGACCATCGAGAGAGGAGGCTGGGCCCCTGCTCAGATAAAAGATTAAAGACCACATATTACGTATTTCTCATTCTCGAAATTAAGGAGACCCTCCCGACTAGAAATCTCCTTGGAGGTCAAAAGGGGAGTGATGTCAAGTCTACCCGTACTCCTCTTTAGTGGAATCCATCTTGCCTGAGAGATGTGTGTGCACGCACGGGAGGATACTGAAATATTCTTAATACGGATTCTGAACCAGGCAAATCAAAATGATTGGCCAAAGGACACCCAAGGGAAGAAATGTCTCATAAAAGTGATTCAGACTGCCACTAGGGCCTGACTCTCTCTGAATCCACCCATGTGTCTGTCCACATGTACTGTATTCTTTTTCCTCCTAATAAACACTTGTTTCACTACTTCCTGTCTTTGTGGGAGTTCTTTTCTGCCAAGCCAAAGGGCCAGGGCCTTGTCCCTGACCTCTGGTCTAGTGTCTAGGATTCAGCTCTCACTGCCATGCCCTGACCTCAGTCTCTGGAAGCAAAGCCCCCGATTGCAGGTGGAGGCCACCCCAGATCAGTCTGAGGCAAAACAGTATGGTGTTCCCCCGCCCCACACCCTGCTTTCAGAGATACAGGATAATGTGTTTATTTCAGAATTACTTAAATTTAGTAACCTTAACAAACAGTGAGTTTGAAAGTAACAGTGATACTTTCGTAAGTCCCATTCAGGCCCCTTTTGTATTGGCTCAAGGAAACAATTATAGTTCCACTGATTCATTTCCTGGGGACCACCAGTTTTCCACTGGTTTCCAGACTCTCTCCCCCCCACCACACACCCCTCTTGGAATCCAAGGATAATATGTTTCTTTTGGAATTACTTAACAGACTTGGTAAGTTTAGAAGTAACAGTGACACTTTTATAAGTCCCACACAGTCCCCTTTTGTAATCACCCAAGGAAACAGTTCCACTGATTCCTTTCTTGAGGACCATCATTTTCCCACTGGTTTCTGGACAGTGTTTCTCTCTTTTGTTTCTAAACAGGACTTTTTTGAAAAGTGCAGTTTTGTTTTTTTAAAGACATTTATTTTATTTGTGGGCTCCTCTTCCTTGCGGTGCTTGGGCGTCTCATTGCGGTGGCTCCTCTCGTTGCTGAGCATGGGCTCCAGGGTGTGCGGGCTTCAGTCGCTGATGTGTGTTCTCAGTAGCTGCAGCCTGCAGGCTCCGGACATGGGCTTAGTAGTTGTGGCACACAGGCCAAGTAGCTCTGAGACACGCAGGATCTCCCCAGACCAGGAATTGAACTCGTGTCCCTTGTATTGGCCCTGGAGAAGGCAATGGCAATCCGCTCCAGTATTCTTGCTTGGAGAATCCCATGTACTGAGGAGCCTGGCAGTCTACAGTCCATGGGGTTGCAGAGTTGGATACGACTGAGCGACTAAGCACCCTTGCACTGGTAGGCAGATTCTTAACCACTGGATCATCAAGGAAGCCCCCCAGAAGTGTGGGTTTTGACGCTGGAAAACCAGAGAATAGTGGTTTCCTGGGGGTGAGAGCAAAGACAGAACAGGGGACAGAGAAGCAAAAAAAAAAAAAAAACCAAAAAACACCATATGTCAGGGCACCAAAACAGATAGGGACCTCAGCAAAACTTCACCTACATTACTGCCTCTCAGCTATTTTATTCACCTGCAGATTTCAATAAAGGACAAAAAAAGTTACAGCAGCCCACAGGGCATTTTTGAGACACAGAAGATTATCAAGGCTGCAAATTTCCTAAGAAACATCTGGGGTTAAGTTGGTGCACATGTATGAATAGTCTGGTGGCTTTAAGGATTTCTTTGTATCTTATTTCAAGAATGAAGGGTGATGTCAGTCAGTTAAAAAAAAACACAACCTACCCCCAACCCACAGCAAATCCTAGGATTTACTATTCCAGTTAAACAGTAAGATACATGAGAGCATAATAGATGAATAATTCATACTGGTTTTGTTTCAAAGTTAACCTGGAGCCTTGAGGTAGGCTACTCTTTAGGCATGAATTTTTTTTTACACAGTAGCTCAAGGCCTTCAATATTTAACTGCTTTATTTTTTTCCTTTAAGAAAAAATACTTATTAGGAAAGGTTGAAAAATAATCTCCCTGGGGGGAAAAAAGCCCTCATGAAAAATAAATCTGAGTAAGCTGAGTTGTGAAAGTGCTACTCCAATAGCAGCAGGAGCTTTGAAGTCTCTTTCCTGTTCAGGAACACTCAACTTCCGAGACAATAAATTTATAGCACAATAAGCTTCCGGCATCACAAAATCTGCAGTCAATCTGGGCTTCCAGGTCCTCTTGCATTTAAACCCGACTTCCTGTCACTCTCCCTTCAAAGGTCGTGGCACTTCTATTTTGGGGTGGGTAGTGGGGTGAGGATGGGGGTGGGTGAGAGCTTTCAGAGGTTTTAAAGGACTTTGTGTGTGTGTGTGTGTGTGTGTGTGTGTAAGGAGTATCTGACTTTTTCAGGCCATAACAGGTAGCTGCTTTGTGCATGAGCTGTGGTTCAGGTCTTTCTAAGAAATGACTCTTGGAATAAGAACCCAGAGGCTTAAAGCTCTGCTAACTGGGAGGTCGGAGTCTACAGTGACTCCGAGCATGGGCTTTGGAATCATATGCTGTGTTGTGCTGGGCTCAGTCGCTCAGTCATGTCCAACTCTTTGTGACCCCCATGGACTGTAGCCCACCAGGCTCCTCTGTCCATGAGGATTCTCCAGGCAAGAATACTGGAGTGGGTGGCCATGCCCTCCTCCAGGGGATCTTCCCAACCCAGGGATCAAACCCAGGTCTCCCACATTGCAGGCAAATTCTTTACCATCTGAGCCCCCAGGGAAGCCCCAGAATACTGGAGTGGGTAACCTATCCCTCCTCCAGGGGAACTTCCCAACCCAGGGATCAAGCCCACATTGCCTGCGTCTCCTGCATTGGCAGGCAGACCCTTTATTTTGGGCTACGCTGGGTCTTCATGGCTGCACAAGGGCTTTCTGCAGTTGTGGCAAGTGAAGCCTGCTCTTCGTTGTGGTGCCCAGGCTTCTCACTGCAGCGGCTTCTCTCATCTTAGAGCATGGGCTCTAGGACTCATGGGCTGCCGTAGTCACAACATGAGGGCTCAGTTGTCCCATGACAAGTGGAATCTTCCTGGACAAGGGATGGAACCTGTGTACCCTGTGTTGACAGGCAGATTCTTAACCACTGGACCACCAGAGACATCCCCATTTCCTCTATTTCTATGTCTGCATGTGTTTTTACACATTGTCAGCAGCTAACTTTGCTCAACCCCTTGGATTTTATACGCTGCTTCTTCACGCCCCTAGCCCTAAATTTGTAAGAAGATGATTCTTCTCTGATTGGGCTGAGATAGAGGCGAAGAGTCGGACACGACTGAGCAACTAACACTTTCACTACTCTTTTTTTGACTAGGAAAATACAGACAATTGAATTCATTTTGCTTCTTTTATGAAATTTTGGGTCATATCTGTGATGAAAAGTAAATAGAAAGAGGAACACGTAACTAAAGAACAGAACCTAAGTATGTTCACCTGAAATATCTAGACAATTGTATTAATAATAGCAGTATATGTTCTGGCCTCTGTTGGTCAGTTTAGCTGCCCCTGTGTCTCCTTCAGCCTGTGTGTGTGCTGGGAGATGGCATTGGATTACAACAAGGATCTTAATGGTGGCCTTCAAACCACTAACAGAGTTCTCGGTTTTGTAAGTTGACACGAGGCAGAAAGCTAGCATGCCTTTGGGTTCGTTGGTTCAGTGGAATTTCTTACTGAAATATTTTGTGTGATGTTATCTTGTCACTGCTTATGACAATATGCCCAATGCCTTATATACTTTAGAAGCAACTGTGGGGGTGAGGGGAATAGAGAGGTAGTACTCATTTTGTAACCACGTGTTGTACTGATAATCATGTATGTATATATGTGCGGTATACAAACAAATGCAAATGTATGTTCCTTGCCACTAAATTACTATTTTAGGGAGGTGCAGTGGAGCCAGAACAACAGACTGAGTTATACATTGATTTAGCCAGAGGCCAACCATCAAAGCCTCTGTTACTACAGAATAGATCCTGGGCAGAGATTAGAAGTTCTTTGTTTTATTAAAGGTAATATACCTTTCAAGTTACAAATTGGGTGTGTTGTGGCACTTCCCAGCAGCTAAGACTCAGAGCTTCCAATGCACCGGGTGTGTTTTGATTCCTGGTTCGGGAATCCCAGATGCCCTGGGGCTTGGCCAAAAAAGACAAACAAAAATAGGATATGTTGCATATCATCTGTGTGTATGTCTGTGTGTGGTAAATCCTTCCCAGTGTCATAAGTGTGAGGAGACATCTAGAAACACCTGGATGCTTGGAGGGAAATCATCTGTCTTACAGTTCTATATATTCTTATATTGATGTTGAGGAAAGATAGCCTTTGTTAGCTAAATAACTAAACTAAAAAGGGCCAGGGAGTTAAAAATACAGATTACTTTGTATAAAATAAATAAGCTGCAAAGATGTATTATACAGGGCAGAGAATAGAACCAATATTTTATAGTAACTGTGAATGGAGTAGTTATTGACTCACTATGTTATACACCTTAAATTTATCTAATATTGTAAGTCAACTATACCTCAATTAACAAGAAAAAGCACATGTCAAGCTATGTCACAAAAGAGATTAAAAAATTAAATCAGGGACTTTCTTGGTGGTCCAATGATTAAAACTCTGCACTCCCAATGCAGGGCATTCAATCCCCAGTTAGGGAACTAAGATCACTAATGCCAAAAAAGAAAAAAAAAAAAAGCTTAAAAAAATAATCAAATCAAGCTATTGTTTTTGCCTTTTATGTCTTAAAAACCTGAAAGGATTTTCTGTATCTGGGAAATAAAACCACAGAGCAAAAAAAACAACGTGAAATGAGGAAATCCAAAAGTCAAAGTGTTTGCTTCCTTTTCTCTCTGGGTCTGAGAGACCAGGTGAAACAGCAAACTCTTTAAACAAATTGCTGCACAAGAAGGGGCAAGAAGCCTTTTGTAGAAGGATTTTCACAGGAGACTAACAGGAGCTTTTTGACTTTTGCAGTTATCAAAATAAATCTCACACAAAGTCCTTGGTACTAAGTTACTGTACTTAGTTTCTGCTCACAGAGGAAAGGCCTGCAGGTGTGGACTGGTGCCAATTGCAAAGCCTTCTTGAGAGGCCCTTCAGGCAAGATCCACTCTCTGTTCGCAGTTGTCAGCATCTCCCTTTTCTGTTGGTGTCCAAACCCAGCAGCTCTCAGAGCTTTCCCATGGAAATAGTTGATAGTCATCACGCCTGTGGATAGCTAAAGTGCAAAATCTGACAGACCGATCCTTCCCCTCTAAGCAGATTTTTCAAACTCTATTTATCTGAAAAAGTTTTTGAGACAAACTTCTACATACCTCGGCTATGTTTGCTTGAGTTCTCTGGCCCCATAAGGGCCAGAGGGAAATTTGGGTCGTTAAAACCCGTATTAAGGGGCTTCCCAGGTGGCCCAGTAGTGAAGAATCTACCTGCCAATGCAGCAGACACAAGTTCGATCCCTGGTCTGGGGAGATCCCACACGCCATGCACCACGGCTCCTGAGCCTATGTTCGAGAGCCCCGGGGGAGCGATGTGCAGCTACTTAGCCCTCGAGCTGCAAGTACTGAAGCCCATGCGCCTTAGAGCCTTCGCAGGGAGAAGCCCGGGCACCACCTCTAGAGAAAAGCCTGAGTGGCAACAGAGACCCAGTTGTTGTTGTTGTTGTTTAGTGACTAAGTGGTGTCCGACCCTTTGCGACCTCACGGACTGCAGCGCGCCAGGCTTCCCTGTCGTTTGCTATCTCTCAAAGTTTGCTCAAACTCATATCCATCAAGTCAGTGATGCCACCCAACCATCTCATCCTCTGACCTCCCCTTCTCCTCCTGCCTTCAATCTTTCCCAGCATCAGGGTCTTCTCCAAGGAGTCAGCTCTTCACATCAGGTGGCCGCGAGAACCCCACGAACAGTACAAAAAGACAAGAAGAAGACACAGTACAACCAATATATAAATAAAATTACTTTGAAAAACCATATTAATCCTGCCAAGTGAATAAGGACAACTAGAGCTGCGTTTAATAAAGAATATCAACTCTCTCTCTCTCTCTCTCTCTCTCTCTCACACACACACACACCCAAAAAAGAAAGAAAGCAAGCAGGGAAGGGATATTTCATTAGAAAAGATCAAAATTAGTGTGCACCCAGGTCTGGATCTGGATCCAGTCTTTCCTGCCTCAGAGAGGAGGTACCTTGGAAGGCCAGAGGGAGGCTTCAGAGCCCAGGTGGATGGACTGGCCCCTTAGAGGGGGGTGCTCTGTCCTTCCAGCCCCAGCATTGGGAAGAGGCTTCCCGGAGAAGGCCTGGCCCGCTGAGGTGTAGTTGGACACTGGCACGCTGCGGTTTGACATCCAGAAGCCCAGTACCTCACTCGCCTTCACAAAAATCTGACCAGGGCTTGGGTGAGGCTGATGTCTGTGTGGATGCCCCACCCAGCGCCCAGCCTCGATGCCTCCCTGGTCTCTTAAAATCCCCACTAACTTCATCTGGGCCTCACTCGGCGTCCCCCAGTCACAAGTGCACTGACTCCGTCCTCCCATCTACCTGGTGCACTCGGGGCAGCAAGCCCCCAGGCTGCTGGCCTTCGGCAGCCCTGGGTCTGTGCTCGGGCAGACCAGCTGGGGCGGAGGGCAGAGCCTCTCTCTCACACACCTTGCTTGAGGCTGCGGGGCTCCCGTCAGCACGCTCCGGTGTGGTCATCGCCCGCCCCTGAGTTCCCCTGCATTCCTGTCTAAGCCCCAAGAAGCAAAAAACAGTGGTGTCACCTGCTGCGTGGCTACTACCTGGCGCGGCCTGCCTGATTCCGAGCCAGAGTCGGAGAGAGCAAGAGTCTGCCCAGCCACCTCCTCCGGGCAGATCCGCCCTTCACCCCCTGCCTGGCCACCCGCTCCTCTTGGCTTAGCCGCGCCCCTGTGGCCACAGGGAGGGGTCATAATGACCCTTCCCTTGCAACCACGTGGGTGGGGGTGGGAGGGAAGTTTCCCAAAGAAAGGGGGTGTCAGGCCCCAAACCCACCGGAACTCAGGTCTCCTGGCCAGCCTGCCAAAATTGTGTGTGATCAGTATTCTGAGACCCAGGACCAGGAGTGGAGAAGGGGGTCACAGGACTGCTCCAAGGATGGCACTGATTTCCAGCTCAGGAGGACGTCAGATTCTATGCTTCGGGTTCTTAACTGTGACGTTTCCTGTCTGGGTATCAGGTGCCTCAGTCCGGAACCCTGAAGCTGTCCCACCTGCGGGAAGGAACATACACCCTTCAGTTGACAGTGGTGGACACTGCTGGGCAGAGGAGCTCCGACAACGTGTCAGTGACCGTGCTTCCCGTGGCCTTCTCCACAGGAGGTGAGAAGAAAGCCCTTCCCTCGCGTTCACGGTGGCCAGCAGAAGCCAGGCTGTGGATGGAAGGGTGGTGTTAAACTGGCATTTTAGGGGCTTCCCTGGTGTCCAGTGGTTGAGGCTTCATCTTCCAGGGCAGGGACTGCAGGTTCCATCCCTGGCCGGGGAGCTAAGATGCCCACAGTGCTTGAGGGCAAAACACCAAAACACAGAACAGAAGCAAGGATTTCCCTGGTGGCTCAGTCAGTGGTAGAGAATCCATCTGCCAATGCAGGGGACATGGGTTCTATCCCTGGTCTGGGAAGATTCCCACACGCGGCGGAGCAACTAAGTTGCGCCCAGGAGCCACATCCACCCAGCACACATGCAGCAGCTACTGAAGCCTGCGTGCCCCAGAGTCCGTGCTCCACAGCAAGGGAGGCCGCTGCAATGCGGAGCCCTCACACCGCAGCTAGAGAAAAAGCCCGAGCAGCAGTGAAGACCCGCCCAGTCAAAAATAAGTAAATAAAATTATTTTTAAAAACCACCAGAAGCAATATTGTAACAAATTCAACAAAAAACTTAAAAGGGTCCACATAAAAAAAAAATTGCCATTTTATATTCTAACTGTGCAATATAATGGGCCCTTCCATTTTATTTGTGGCTGTTGCTGAGTGGGAAAATCTTAACTAAAAATATGATTACAAAACTAGGCTCCACTATATTTCATGTTAAGCAACACTGCCGGAGTGGAACAGGGGAGCACTTCACACTCCAGGGATGAGAATAGACTGTGTGAGTCACAGGACCTTAGAGATGCCCCATCTTCCCTTGACTCCGTTTCATAAAAGACATCTGAGTTTCCCAGGAGAAGGTGGGGACCACCCTCCTGTTTAAAGGAGGGTGGGCTAGTTGATATTATGTTCAAAGAATGCAGCTAAGAGGTAGATTTAAAACAAATTTAAAAAAATAATAAAACAAATTAAAACATGTACAGTGCATGTGTCAATTTCAAAGGACTGTTGGAAACTTTTCATGGACACTTTACAGAGAAGCACAGACACGTTGATAACATAGCTCGACATATACACAATGGTTCCCACATCCTGCTGCTCAGTGTAAGCTCATTTCTCTCAATTTATCTGTTTCTTGCTGTCCCAAACATCTACAGTTCTAAGATTAGCTCATTAAGTTTAAAAAAAAATGTACATGGAACTTGGCAGCACTAAAGCTATAGAGGTTTTGCAGAGATCGTGTGTGTGTGTGTGTGTGTGTGTCTAGAGTCCTGTCACTCGGTCGGGGGATACTTTCTCGGCATCTGCCATGAATGGTAACTGTGTGCAAGGAAGCGAGCATGGGTGCTGAGTTTCACAGACCTGACCCCGGCCCTGATTAGTGACCCTTCACTAATCCTGGCTCTAGCAAACTTGTAGACTGTCTCCTATATCCTTGAGTCCTCCATATTTGGATTGTAATCAAGCGAGCAGTCAGGAGAAAGAATAAAATCATTGGATTTGCTTGTACTTTGGCTGACCTTGTCTTCCATCAAAGAGATGGGTCTGTGTACATATTAGAAATGAAGGAAGGAGACTTTAGAATTCTAAGAACTCTGCCACCTTGGTAATTTGCCTTCCACAAAGAAACAGTGCTAGCAAGATACATATACTAGCAACACTCAAAATGAGGTCGGCTGGCTTTCCTTGGGGTCTAGCAGTTAAGAATCCACCTGCCAATGCATGGTACACAGGTTCGATCCCTGGTCCAGGAAGGCTGCTCATGCCTCGGAGTAACTAAGCCCCATATGCCACAACTACTGGAGCCTGTGTGCCCTAGAGCCCATGCTGGGCAACAAGAGAGGCCAGCCCAATGAGAAGCCCTCACACCGCAGCTGGAGAGTAGCCCCCGTTCTCTGAAACTAGACTGAGCACCGCAATGGAGACCTAGTGCAGCCAAAAACAAACAAGTAAATCTTAAAATAAAAAAAAATCAGGTTGGCTCACTGCTGTTCAACCATGGTTCAGTTTGACCTGGAGGAAGGAAGAGTGGCTGCAAATGGTACCCCAAGCTCCGGTCCAGTAGACGACCATGAGTCGGCGATGGGGAATGAGCCGGCAGCATCCCAGTCCGTACTGGAGCAAGGCCCTGTTTGTGGACCTACTGCAGCGATACGGAAGGGCCAGTTAAAACAAACCTGGCAATGCTGACTGTGCACTGGGGCAGGTGGGAGTAGAAAACAATGGCACCCGGTCCAGCTGAGGTCACGGCCAGTGGGGAGGTGCTGAGCTGGAGGCCTGTGCTCCTGGGAACAGGGCTCCCTAGCCAGGGACCAAAGTGCTCCTGGGCAGCTGTCAGCCCCACAGAAATTAGCAAAGGGAGAAATGGCCTTTCTCAATATGACGAAAGTGTGTTTGAAGCTGAAAAGGGTGATATGATTCACCTCTTATTACTGAAAGGCCAGTCAGGTGTAATAGGTCTTACGTAGGGCTTCCCTGGTGGCTTAGATGGTAAAAAAAGAATCTGACTGCAATGTGGGGGACCAGGGTTTGATCCCTGGGTCGGGAAGATCCCCTGGAGAAGAGAATGGCAACCCACCCCAGTATTATTGCCAGGATAACCCCATGGACAGAAGAGCCTGGCAGGCTACAGCCTGTGCTCCTGGGAACAGGGCTCCCTAGCCAGGGACCGAAGTGCTCCTGGGCAGCTGTCAGCCCCACAGAAATTAGCAAAGGGAGAAATGGCCTTTCTCAATATGACGAAAGTGTGTTTGAAGCTGAAAAGGGTGATATGATTCACCTCTTATTACTGAAAGGCCAGTCAGGTGTAATAGGTCTTACGTAGGGCTTCCCTGGTGGCTTAGATGGTAAAAAAAGAATCTGACTGCAATGTGGGGGACCAGGGTTTGATCCCTGGGTCGGGAAGATCCCCTGGAGAAGAGAATGGCAACCCACTCCAGTATTATTGCCAGGATAACCCCATGGACAGAAGAGCCTGGCGGGCTACAGCCCAGGGGGGTCACACTGAGTCTGATACAACTGAGCAACTTAAGAGAGAGAGAGATCTTATGTATGCAACTTTATACAGCAAATAGAAAGAATTATGTTGTGTTAACTGCCTTCTGGAATCACTCACTGGTTAGATTGGAATAGCAAACTGAATTAAAGTTAATAAGACACCACATGCTGCTGCTGCTGCTGTTTCGTCACTAAGTCATGTCTGACTCTGAGAACCCATGGACTGTAGCCGGCCAGGCCCCTCTGTTCACGGGATTCTCCAGGCAAGAATACAGGAGTGGGTTGCCATTCCCTTCTCTGGGGGATCTTCCCGACCCAGGGATCAAACCTGAGTCTCTTGCATTGGCAGGTGGATTCTTTACCACCAAGTCACCTGGGAAGCTATAGGACACCACATAGAGACATTGAAACTGAGAGATGGGGATTGAGAGGGCTTCTGTCCCGTTGATTACATATACGGATCTTGCTGCTAGTTTGCTTTCTGGTAATCAAAGATGCAAGTTCTATAGTAAACAGACAAGCATATACCCTTGTTTCTGTGATAACTTGATTCAGATTTGGATGTAGAGGCCACATGTTTTCAAGCTTTGCAAAAAATGATCTAGTCAAAATGAATAAAAAAACAAACAAGCAATAATCTACTCAGAGAGCAAGCCAACAGACACTCCCAAGGTAACCCAGTTGTGTGGTCTCCATACAGGATCCCCCGCAGACAGTCAAGACACTTTTTAAAGTGGAAAAGAAAATATCAGAACTTATATTTGTATTTACTTTTAATCCTCTTTAAATTTTCAGTCTATGTTATAACATGTATTAAAATATGTTACTACAGTGGGACATACATATGATTTATAGATGGGAGATATACATGGTCAAAAAAGTCCAGAGACCACTGATCCAGAAATACATGGATAAATTGTTCGTATGGATCTGTCTCCATAGTGACCAAGGAGTCAGGAAAGCCTTGAGGTGGTTAGGATTTTCATGTCACGCGTTTAAAAGGTGTGAGCAGAGGCTGCATCCTGACTTGCTGTCTGCAGTTTCCCTTTACTTCTCCTCCCAGCCCCTTCCCCGTGACCGAAGCAGATCCTCCTTTCTAGGCCCAGGTGCTCAGCCAGAACTGCTGACTCCCTTTGTCCCCTTCTTTCTGCCAACGTTTCTTAACAAGTGTTTGCTTATTTATTTATTTATTAGGGCTTCTGTATTGGCTCAGCGGGTAAAGAATCCACCTGTAAGGCAGGAGACGCAGGAGACCCGGGTTCGATCCCTGGGTTGGGAAGATTCCCCTGGAGGAGGAGATGGCAACCCACCCCCGTGTTCTTTCCTGGGAAATCCCATGGACAGAGGAGCCTGGCAGGCTACAGTCCAGAGGGTCGCAAGGAGTCAGACACACTGAGAGACAGCACACACGGTCATGTATTTAGGCCGCGCTGGGTCTGTGTTACTGAATGAGGGCTTTCTCCAATGGCAGAGAGTGAGGGCTGCTCGAGCTGCGGGGCACAGGCTTCTCTTTGCGGCGACTTCGCTTCCTGCAAAGGACAGGCTCTAAGCCAGGGGCTCAGTGGTCATGGCTCCGGGGCTGTAGGGCACAGCCTCAGTAGCTGAGGCGCACCGGCTTAACTGCTCCACGGCAAGTGGGATCCTCCCAGGCCAGGGATCGAACCCTCGTCCCCTGTTGGCGGGCGGATTCTTAACCGCTGGACCACGAGGGATGTCCCAGCCACCATTTATTTTCTTCACCTCTTCTTCCTCCAGAATCTAGGTGTCCTCAAATTGCCTTCCACCTGGATGGACTCTTTTCCCAGCATTTTTTTTTTAAGTGTTAAAATACATGTTTTAATTTTCTAATTAGTAACAATTTATATTGAGAGAGCATAAAAACAGTTCAGGAAAAGGACTTAGAACTTAATGGAATTTCAAATGAGGAAATTATAGTTAAGAAGGGTTATGTACTATGCAACTAGTTAAGAGCTAAAAATTAAAAATAGAACTATCATATTACCCAACAATCACACTGCTGCTGCTGCTAAGTCGCTTCAGTCGTGTCCGACTCTGTGCGACCTCATAGACGGCAGCCCACCAGGCTCCCCCATCCCTGGGATTTCCCCAGGCAAGAACACTAGGTTGCCATGCCCTCCTCCAGGGGATCTTCCTGACCCAGGGATCGAACCAGCGTCTCTAACTTCTCCTGCATTGGTAGGCAGGTTCTTTACCACTAGCACCACCTGGAAAGCCCACAGCAAAGGCCTTTGTGTGAGACAGACCCCACTATCGTTTTACCAGGTGGGCCAGGATCTGGACTAGAGGGTGCTGGGTGGGCTAGGTTCTGCTCCTGAGGGCCAAAGGCTGGCGACGCTGGCAGCAGAGTGGGGATCGCGCTCTGGGCAGGGCTCCTGTCGCCTGAGTGCCAAACAGCCCCCACACATCAGCTCTCCCAGCCGTTTCCTTTATAACCTTCCCAAAGACCTGTGACTGACGGAGAGACGGAATGCACCCAGCACCTGAGCATCAGGCCCCTGTGAGCACACCCTTCATATTCAAATAAGACACAGTGTCAGGGCCTGCCTGCCTCCGTTCTCTTCCATGCTGGTCCATTATCTTCTCTCAATCAGACAAGAGGCCAAACTGCGCAGACAAAATATTACCAAAATAATCTCTCACTATTTCAGTAACTTCTTTATGAAACTATTTTGTTCATTATAGAAGATCCAGAAGATGCAAATAGTGAAAACGGAAATAACTTAAAATACCACCCTTTTATTGACATTAACTTTCAATATTTCCTTCTAATCTACTTTGTGAATTTATCTACAAAGTTATCTACTTTGTAAAATTTAAAGTGCTTTGATACAAATATATCTTCAAAATACTCTACAAAAGATTTACAAAAACAAAACAAAAAAGCAAAACCTTGGTCATACCACAGGTATCTTTGTTCCCCAAATAAGGATTGAACCCACAGCCTCTGCACTGGAAGGGCAGAATCTTACTAACTAAACCATTAGGCAAGTGCCCTTCAGAGACCTGCTTTATCTATTCCTTGCTGGTACCGCCACCTAATGGGAGAACTTTGTCACTTCATCCAATGCTTCGACTTTGTCTTAATCCATTTTCTCCGTATGAAAATGGAGAACCTAAGAGCAGAGCTGGGGGGACCAGGTGTCTTTGGCAGCAGGGATGAAGTTGACCGACCTCACGAAGTTCTCAGAGGCCACAGCAGGTGAACTCCTGCTCCGTCACTTTGATGGAGAGGCACACGTGAACTTGAATGAATTAGCTGAAAGCAGAGTGGAGACCCAAGGGCAGTCTCCTTCCTGAGGTCTAGTCCCAGCTCTGTGTTTAGAACCCCGAGGAGTTGCTTCATGGTTCTGAGCCTCAGTTTCCTCATTGGTTAATTCGGGCTTCATTGGTAACCCCGAAGGCTCTGTCTAGCCTGGTGTCTGTTTCAGGGAAGATAAATAACCGTAGACTCATGCAGGCCTCCATCAGCCCTTATCCATGCTAGATCCTGCTCTGTGATCCCAGTTCTGTCTCCTGTGGGGGCAGGGGGGTGAGGGAAGACAGCTTCAGAATCCTTTTGCAAGTAATGCTCCAGGCTGCCACCAGTGTGAATGGGAGTTGACACCCAATCTGAGATGTATTTGCAGCTCTCCTTATTTGGGGGCCGGGGGCTGAGTCATCCATCCCATGACTCAGCAGCACGGGGATCTTTTTTCCCAACCGGGGACGGAACCAGTGCCCCCTGCAGTGGAAGAGCAGAGTCCTAACCACTGGAACATCAGGGAAGTCCCTGCATCTCTATTTCTGTCCTTTTTAATAATAAACCTTTGACTTGGTCTGTGAAGGTGTAAAGAATGGAGTTTCATAGATGCAGTGAGATGATATGCAGTTATTATTTCTATTAATATTATTTTTCCTAATCACTCAAGTAATATGTATTTACTGTAGAAAATTTGGCAAATACAGAAAAATATGAAGAAGTAAAATCATCTAGCAAATCTCACCATTAACAATTTGTTGCATTTTCTCCCAGTTCACTTCAGTTCAGTTCAGTCACTCGTGTTCAATTCTTTGCAAACCCATGGACTGCAGCACGCCAGGCCTCCCTGTCCATCACCAACTCTCAGAGCTTGCTCAGACTCATGTCCATCGAGTCCGTGAGGCCATCCAACCATCTCATCCTCTATCATCCCCTTCTCCTCCCACCTTCAATCTTTCCCAGCATCAGGGTCTTTTCCAATGAGTCAGTTCTTTGCATCAGGTGGCCTAAGTATTGGAGCTTCAGCTTCAGCATCAGTCCTTCCAATGAATATTCACGATTGATTTCCTTTAGGATGGACTGGTTTGATCTCCTTGCAGTCCAAGGGACTCTCAAGAGTCTTCTCCAACACCACAGTTCAAAGCATCAATTCTTCTGTGCTCAGCTTTCTTTATAGTGCAACTCTCACATCCATACATGACTACTGGAAAAACCATAGCTTTGACTAGACTGACCTTTGTTGGCAAAGTAATGTCTCTGCTTTTTAATATGCTGTCTAGGTTAGTCATAGCTTTTTTTCCAAGGAGCCAGCGTCTTTTAATTTCATGGCTGCAGTCAGCATCTGCAGTTATTTTGGGGGCCCCCAAAAATAAAGTCTCTCACTGTTTCCATTGTTTGCCCATCTATTTGCCATGAAGTGATGGAACCGGATGCCATGATCCTGGTTTTTTTAATGCTGAGTTTTAAGCCAGCTTTTTCACTCTCCTCTTTCACTTTCATCAAGAGGCTCTTTAATTTTTCTTTGCTTTCTGCCATAAGGGTTGTGTCATCTACGGATCTGAGGTTATTGATATTTCTCCCAGCAATCTTGATTCCAGCTTGTGCTTCGTCCAGCCTGGCATTTTGTGTGATATACTCTGCATATACGATAAGCAGGGTGACAATATACTCCTGACATACTCCTTTCCCTATTTATTTGGAACCAGTCTGTTGTTCCCTGTCCAGTTCTAACTGTTGCTTCTTGACCTGCATACAGATTTCTCAGGAGGCATGTCAGGTGGTCTGATATTCCCATGTCTTGAAGAATTTTCCACAGTTTTTTGTGATCCACAACAAAATGTATATACAGACACACGTACATTTATTCACTTATAACAAAATTAGGATACTATTTTACAAAACATTTTTCTCACTTATGAATATTTTCGTGTTATTTAATGTCCATCAAAGTCACAAAATTATTACATCCAGGGTAGGAATTCCCTGGCGGTCCAGTGGTTAGGCAGAAGTTCAGTCCCTGGTCTGGGTACTAAGATAACCAAAATATTTTTTTTAAAGCCCAGGGTAAAGAAAATGGGAAGAAAAGAACAGAGTGTTAGAAAGGGCCTCCCACAGTGTGTGGTTTCTGTTTGGACAGCTGCCCCCATTTCCTTCCTCTTCCGTCATCTCTGAACCACCAGACTGGAATCCGCAGCCTCTGACTTCCTGTGATTTGAAATTATGTTACACTCAGCATAACATCAGTAGATTTAAAAATGCACTGTTGGGGGCTTCCCTGGTGATGCCGTGGATAAGAATCCACCTGCCAGCACAGGAGACATGGGTTCGATCCTTGGTCTGGGAAGATCCCACTCGCCGCAGAGCAACTAAGCCTTTGAGCCACAACCACTGAACCTACTCATCTTAAAGCCCAAGAGCCACAACTCCTGAAGCTCGCATGCCTAGAGCCTGTGTCCCACCACAAGAGAAGCCGCTGCAATGAGAGCCCACACACCACAACAAAAAGTAGCCCCCACTCACCACACCCAGAGAAAGCCTGCACAAAGTGACGAAGACCCAACCCAGTCATTAAAACAAATTTTAATGCATTATGGTTTGTGACCTACGCCAGTGTTTTACAAGGATCATCAGCTAGTACAGTGATATAGACAAGTGGATTTTTCTGCTCCCTCATTCCCGCACAGGCTTGGGAGGATAAATAAGACTTAGCTCACTGAAGATGTGCTAAAGAGATACTAAGATTAATACTAATAATGTAGTATAGAAAGTAATGAGATGAAGTTTTTGAATCTACCACATTGGCAAAGGTGAAAACATAATAATATTTATAAGTATATGGAGAAGTGTCTCACCTACTTTTGGTGGGATTCAAATTAGTAGAGTCTTCCAGAGGGCAGTTTCTGAAGCCTTGTATGTATGCCTTGACCCAGTTAGCCTGCTGTTAGGAATTTATCCCAAGCATGTTCCTAAGGATGAAGTTAAGGGCGTGGGCGAATATTCAGTCCCACCGGTGAACGCATGCTCTGTACTCAGAGCCGCAGGGGGGCTGGCATTTGCTCGTGATGCAGAAGCACAATGGCTGGACTGTTTCCCGGGCTGGTTGCAACTGTGAGGCCTGTTCTCTGTATGGTCCAAGGCATCTGTGAACAAGGCTGTCCTCTTGTGTGGACCCCGCTGAAGGAAAGAAATCTGGTTACAGTTCTGCAGATTAGCTAGAAAAATGGTCAGGTATCCCCATTCACACTGAATCTGGGTTGTTGGTTTTTTTTTTTTTAATAATTAAATTTTTTATTCCACACTCTAACAAACTTCTTCCATTTTCTGACTAGTCTAATAACTTTTTAATTGGAGAATAATTGCTTTACAATATTATGTTGGTTTCTGCCATACATCAACATGAATCAGCCACAGGTACACAGATGTCCCCTCTCTCTTGAGCCTCCCTCCTGACCCTGAATCTGGATTTCTTTTTATAACTAGAATACATGTTCATCCCAGCAGGTTAGCCACATTTTTTAAGGTTCCAGATTAAAGCATGGACTTAGGCGAATGCACAATTTCTGTATGGGGGTGAGGGTGTTTGCCCATACTTTCTCGAATTCCCATGCTAAATATGCCAAAGCCTCGCTGTTGGACTAATCTCTGGAGGTAACGAGTGAGCAACTTAGACCTTCGGGTTATCATGGACAGTATTTTATTCAGAGAGGACTTTCTCACAAAGGATATTTAAAAGGTTTCTTTCTTTTTTTTTTTTTTAACATGCCCTATATTTCATGTTTTCGTTCTGAATAGTCTGTTGTCTTCCTGCGTGGTAGTGGGAATCAACTGGATTCTCAAATGAATGGACTATTTAGTTAAAGAAATGTACTTGTCACAAATGAAGATAATCAGATGGCTATTTCCACAAACTTATTTTGAAGGGAGTAGGTCCTCTTTCATTGACCTAACTTCTTTGGAAAATATCATCTAATGAGCTATAATCAGCAGACACCTTTAAATATACCCAAGTATTCTGGTACATTCTTTGGCATTGCCTTTCTTTGGGATTGGAATGAAAACTGACCTTTTCCAGTTCTGTGGCCACTGCTGAGTTTTCCAATTTGCTGGCATATTGAGTGTAGCACTTTCACAGCATCATCTTGCAGGATTTGAAATAGCTCAACTGTAATTCCATCACCTCCACTAGCTTTGTTCGTAGTGATGCTTTCTAAGGCCCACTTGACTTCACATTCCAGGATGTCTGGCTCTAGGTGAGTGATCACACCGTTGTGGTTATCTGAGTCATGAAGATCTTTTTTGTATAGTTCTTCTGTGTATTCTTGCCACTTCTTCTTAATATCTTCTGCTCCTGATAGGTCCCATACCATTTCTGTCCTTTATTGTGCCCATCTTTGCATGAAATGCTCCCTTGGTATCTCTAATTTTCTTGAAGAGATCTCTAGTCTTTCCCATTCTATTGTTTTCCTCTATTTCTTTGCATTGATCACTGAGGAAGGTTTTCTTATCTCTCCTTGCTATTCTTTGGAACTCTACATTCAAATGGGTATATCTTTCCTTTTCTCCTTTGCCTTTTATGTCTTTTCCTTTCTCAGCTGTTTGTAAGGCCTCCTTGGACAACCATTTTGCCTTTTTGAATTTCTTTTTCTTGGGGATGGTCTTGAAGGCAGCTGGAAGGCCCAGTATCTTAGGGAAAACTGGTCAGTGTGACTGTGTGTTTGTAAGAGGGAGACAGAGAGAGAGGGTATGCGTGAGAGGAGGAGGGCAGAAGAGAGGAGTGACTGTGTTAGCTGCTCAGTCATGTCTGACGCTTTGCGACCCTGTGCACTGTGGCCCTTCCGGCTCCTCCGTCCATGGGATTCTCCAGGCAGGAATACTGGAGTGGGCTGCCATTTCCTACTTGGGTGTGTGTGGGGCAGTGATACTAATTTGTGATAGGAAGGTGAATGTGAAGAGAGTGAGGGAATGCTGTAAGGAATGTGTTGGATGTGTGGGGAGCAGTCACAACTAGTGTGTGAGAATGTTGGGAACCTTGGTGTGTGTGTGTGTGTGTGTGTGTGTGAGACTGTGGACAGGTGAGCCTGGGACAGAAGGGGAGTGGACAGTATGCGTATGCAGAGGGCCCGGGAGGGGATCCCCTGGGGGATCCAGAGAGAAGGAAGGGAGTGAAGGGAAATGGCCATGAGGGGAAAGTTTCTGGATGGCAGCGGAAGTAGATGGGAGCCTTCTGTGTGGAATTTGTGTGAAGCAGTGTGTACAGACAGTGTGAGGAAGCCAGGGTCCCTGTGGGAGGGGAACGCGGTGTGACTTTGCAGAGAGTGGAGAGCCAGTGGGGCAGGCAAGCAGGCACTTGTGTGTGAAAGAAAGTGTGTGTGGGTGGGGGGTGGGGTGTGCACAGAGGGAAGGGGGTGTGAGGAGACCTGCATGAACAGTTTCAGGACGGGTGACGTGCGCAAGGGGGGAAGGATATGAATGAGAAGCGTGAAGCCTGTGTGGGGAGCACGTGCGTGCGAGGGGGGCTGTGTGGGAGGCTGGAGAGTCAGGGGGGGCTGTGGGTGATGGAGGGCGCTGTGGACGCCGAGGGGGCTTGTGTGTGTAACTGGGGCTGAAGTGTGGAAGACAGGAGTGCATGGAGAGTGTGGGGTGAGCAGTGTGTCAGGACTGGTGCTGAAGAGGCCTCAGTGGTGACCGGCTCCCCAGCTTCTCCCTTCTCTGGGCCTGGACCCTCTGGCCTGCACAGCATCACCCCAAGTTTCCAAGGGAACCAAACATTGCCTGGGACAGGGAAGAAGCTGTTCAGTTCGGTGCAGTTCAGTTCAGTTGCTCAGTCGTGTCCGACTCTTGCGACCCCATGAATCACAGCACGCCAGGCCTCCCTGTCCATCACCAACCCCCAGAGTTTACCCAAACTCATGTCCATCGAGTCGGTGATGCCATCCAGCCATCTCATCATCTGTCATCCCCTTCTCCTCCTGCCCCCAATCCCTCCCAACATCAGGGTCTTTTCCAATGAGTCAACTCTTCACAAGAGGTGGCCAAAGTATTGGAGTTTCAGCTGCAGCATCAGTCCAACCAATGAACACCCAGGACTGATCTCCTTTAGGATGCACTGGTTGGAGCTCCTTGCAGTCCAAGGGACTCTCAAGAGTCTTCTCCAACACCATAGTTCAAAAGCAT
Organism: Cervus elaphus; assembly: GCF_910594005.1. Lineage (NCBI taxonomy): Eukaryota > Metazoa > Chordata > Mammalia > Artiodactyla > Cervidae > Cervus > Cervus elaphus. The sequence continues at coordinate 33,586,926 of NC_057840.1, forward strand.
CAATTCTTCTGTGTTCAGATTTCTTCACAGTCCAACTCTCACATCCATACATGACCACTGGAAAAACCATAGCCTTGACTAGATGGACCTTTGTTTGCAAAATAATGCCTCTGCTTTTCAATATGCTATCTAGGTTGGTCATAACTTTCCTTCCAAGGAGTAAGCGTCTTTTAATTTCATGGTTGCAGTCACCATCTGCAGTGATTTGGGAGCCTAGAAAAATAAAGTCAGCCACTGTTTCCCCATCTATTTGCCATGAAGTGATGGGACCAGGTGCCATGATCTTAGTTTTCTGAATGTTGAGCTTTAAGCCAACTTTTTCACTCTCTTCTTTACCCCCTATCATTTACTTTCTTTTTTTAGCTTGGAAACACCACACAAAAATATCTGCCTTGTGATAGGTGTCATCCGGGGTCACCTGCCTTCACCAACTGATGCCTCCCCCAGGCCCAGGGCTGAACTGCATTCCCTCCCTCAGCGTCCAGTCAGCCTGGGGCTTCCCTGATAGCTCAGTTGGTAAAGAATCTGCCTTCAATGCAGAAGACCCTGGTTCAATTCCTGGGTCAGGAAGATCCCCTGGAGAAGGGAAAGGCTACTCACTCCAGTCTTCTGGCCTGGAGAATTCCATGGACTGTAAGTTGGACCTGACTGAGTGACTTTCATTTTGGAGCCTCTGAGCAATAGAATTCCCTTCAACCCCCTCCTGCCTACAAAGCTTGGGGTGGAAGACTCCTGTGGGGGGCGCAACATGTGGAGGAGTGGACCCACCCCTCTCCAACGCGCCCCTCTCACCTCTTCAGGCCCAGACCCCTCACTGTCCCCCAACTCCTTCCTCCCCACCTCGCCCTTCTCCCCACCTTCCCTCATCTCTTACCGCTCATCACAAGTGTTCCCAGGTCGGTTCAGCAGCTCAGCTGGGAAGCCAGGAGCCTTCATGGCAAGACCCCCAGGCCCACCTTAGACACTCATGGCCCATGTGTCCCAGACTCTTTCCAGGAGGAGCAGAAGCAGCTTCAACAGAAAAGTGGGGACTTGGGAGCCTGAGCTGTGACCTTGGAGGCTACTCCCCAGCAGCTTTTAAATACAACCTCCAATCCCTCCCCCCTCCCCCTTCCCCTTTCCCCCTCCAACCCCAGCACCCTCCACCCCACCCCCCCACACCACCCCTTGGCCCCCCCTTCAGGAAACCACAGAGCCAATGCCCACCTTGCCAAGTCCTCCCTGCTGTCCTGAGGAGGTCACCCTAATACTTACCACTTCTTTCCACAGGATGGTTTGTTTTCTCAGCTAGGTTGATAACTGCAGGATTCAGACAGGGTCACATATTTTTTTCACATGTCCTGCCCTCGGCGCTCTCCTGTCCATGTAGCTGACTCCTCTCCCCAGTGTGTTAGGGCTACTGTACTGGCATCAGCATCTACCCTGGGGAAGTCCTCATCCACAGTGTCTACAGAACACCAGGCGCTAAATGCAGACACCAGTGGGGATGTGGGAAGAGCGGAAAGACCTAAATCTGGAGTGCCCTCTGCCTGTCCTGCCTTTCAGGGGACTTGAACCCCATGTCTTAGACACCAGGCTTTTGAGAGCTCCCTTCCTCCCTGTCTAAGTCCCTTGGGACTGCTATAACATGTAACATACACTGGGTGGCCTAAAAATAACAGGAAAGTTTTCCCTGTGGTTCTGGAATCTGGCAAGTCCAAGATCAAGGCACTGGAAGATGTCTGGTTCACAGAGGGCTGGCCTCTCACGGTGTGAGAAGGGTGAAAGGGTGGGGGGAACACAGGGTCATTTTCTATAGTGGTTCTCACCCATTATTTTGAGTGTGTGGATCACAACAAACTCTGCTAAATTCTTAAAGAGATGGGAATACCAGACCACCTGACCTGCCTCCTGAGAAATCTGTATGTGGGTCAAGAAGCAGCAGTTAGAACCAGACATGGAACAACAGACTGGTTCCAGATTGGGAAAGGAGTACATCAAGGCTGTATATTGTCACCCTGTTTATTTTAACTTATATGCAGAGTACATCATGCTATATGCTGGGCTGGATGAAGCACAAGCTGGAATCAAGACTACCAGGAGAAATATCAATAACGTCAGGTACGCAGATAACACCACCCTCACAGCAGAAAGCAAAGAGGAACAAAAGAGCCTCTTGATGAAAGTGAAAGAGGAGAGTAAAAAAGCTGGCTTAAAACTCAACATTCAGAAAATAAAGATCATGGCGTCTGGTCCCTTCACTTCAGGGCAAATAGATGGGGAAACAATGGAAACAGTGACAGACTTTATTTCCTTGGCCTCCAAACTCACTGCAGATGGTGACTGTAGCCTTGAAAGTAAAAGATGCTTGCTCCTTGGAAGAAAAGCTATGACCAACCTAGACAGCATATTAAACAGCAAAGACATTATTTGGTGACAGCGGTTCATCTAGTCAAAGCTATGGTTTTTCTAGTAGTCATGTATAGGTATGAGAGTTGGACCATAAAGAAAGCTGAGTGCCGAACAATTGGTGCTTTTGAACTGTGGTGTTGGAGAAGAGTCTTGAGAGTCCTTTGGGCTGCAAGGAGATCAAACCAGTCAATCCTAAAAGAAATTAGTCCTGATTATTCATTGGAAGGAATGATGCTGACGCTGAAGTTTCAATACTTTGGCCACCTGATGTGAAGAACTGACTCATTGGAAAAGACTCTGATGAAAGATTGAAGGCAGAAGGAGAAGAGGATGACAGAGGATGAGATAGTTAAAAAGCATCACCAACTCAATGGACATGAGTTTGACGAAGCTCCAGGAGTTGGTGAGGGAAAGGGAAGCCTGGCGTGCTGCAATCCATGCGGTCACAAAGAGTCAGACATGACTGAGAGACTGAACTGAACTGAACTAAATTCACCCATCACTTCCCACACACCCATCTTCCGATACCATCACATTCAGGGCCAAAGTTGCAACAGACGAATTTTTCAGGGCACATGAAGAGTGAGTCAGCACTCCCCATGCCAGCTAGCACCTGAGTTTCCTCACAGACACTTAACTCGGCTACAACTTCATTGTCACTCCAGCCCAGATGTGAGGTGGAGGCTCCACGGGGGCATTGGAGAAATAGACTTTCTTTCATTATGACAGTAACAGGTCCAAACCCTTGCTTCTCTTGGAGGAGAATTAATGCCCTGAAGGCCTGCTCAGAACAGACCCAGACCCTGGGGGAGACATGGGGCAAGGCCTCAGAACCTGAGGCCGTTCAGCTGGAGAATTGTGGGCCCCGGGTCAGAGGTGGAAACCCGGGCCTGGACACCATCAGGTGAAGGAGAATGTGTGTGTGCTTCGTATCTCAGTCGTGTCCAACTCTGTGACCCCATGGACTGTGGCCCACCAGGCTCCTCTGTCCATGGGATTCTGCAGGCAGGAATACTGGAGTGGGTTGCCATGCCCTCCTCCAGGGGAATCTTCCCAACACAGGGATTGAACCCAGGTCTCCCGCATAGCAGGCAGATTCTTTACGGTCTGAGCTTGAGATGCCATAGAAGCAACTTAAATGACAGTTGACAAATGAATGGATAAAGAAGATGTGGCGAGGGCTTTCTTAAGGGCCAGTGATAGGAATTCGCCTGCCAGTGCAGGGGACACATGTGTGACCCTGGTCAGGGAAGATCCCATGTGCCCCGGGACGACTGAACCATGTGCTGTGGGAGCCCAAGGGAACCAGAGCCGGGGCTTTGTGACAGGAGAAGCCTCTGCAGTGAGGCCTGTGGGCACCAACCCTGCTCTGTCCCCAAAGTCTGTCCTTGTTGCCCAGCAGGTTCCCTGGATCCTGGGGCTGAGACGCTTTAGCTTTTACTCCTCATTCTCTGACATTTGTTCTCCTTTCCCCTTCAAGGAACCTCACACTGGTCAGAATGGCCATACTGAAAAGTCTGTGAGTTTGAGTAGGCTCCGGGACTTGGTGATGGACAGGGAAGCCTGGCGTGCTGCAAACCATGGGATCATAAAAAGTCAGACACTACTGAGTGACTGAAATGAACAAACAGTAAATGCTGGAGGGACTTGGAGAAAAGGAAACATTCCCATGCTGTTGGTGGGAATGTAAATTAATACACACACTATAGAGAATGGTATGGAGATTCCTTTAAAAACTGAAAACAGAGCTACCATGTGGTGGTGATTTAGTTGCCAAGTCATGTCTGACTCTTTGCCACCCCAGGGACTGTTGCCTGCCAGGCTCCTCTGTCCATGGAATTCTCCAGGCAAGAATACTGGAGTGGGTTGCCATTTCCTTCTCCAGGGGATCTTCCTGACCCAGGGATTAAACCCAGATCTCCTGCATTGCAGGCAGATTCAGAGCTACCATATGATACAGCAATCCCACTCCTGGGCATATATCCAGAGGTGATAGGTGATGGAGAGAGATAAACTGGGAGTTTAGTATTGACATGTACTCACTACTATACTTAAAATAGATAACCAACACAGACTTATTCTGTGGCATAGGGAAGTCTGCTCAATATTCTGTAATAGCATAAATGGGAAGAGAATTTGTTAAAAAAAAATAGCTACATTTATATGTATAATTGAATCACTTTGCTGCACACCTGAAACTAACACACATTTTTAATCAACTATATACTCCAATACACAATAAAAGTTTTAAGTAATTAATTAAAAAATAAATATTGATATTGAGCATCTTTTCATGTGCTTATTGGCCATGTGTAAGCCTTCTTTGGAGAAATGTCTATTTAGATCTTCTGCCCATTCTTTGATTGGGTTCCCTGATTTTACTATTGAGTTGTTAGAGCTTTTCATATATTTTGGAAATTAATTCCTTGTCAGCTGCATCATTTGCAAATCTTTTCTCCCAGTCTGTAGTTTGCCTTTTTTGTTTTGTCTATGGTTTCCTTTGCTGTGCAAAAGTATATAAGTTTGGTGAGGACCCATTTCTTTATTGCTTTTTCTCATCTTTTTGTTTTCTGTTTCTACCAGAGTAGAAGCCATCTTGAATTGGCCTTCTTTCAGCAACTTTAATTCCTCCTGCATGGTTGCTTGGAGGAAGAGAAAGTTGTTTTTTTGTTTGTTTTTTGAATGACAAATAATACTGGATCATTGTAACTTATGTAATTTTCAAAGGTTGTACAATTATACAAAAAAAAAAAGAAAAGGAGGGGCAAAGTGTAGAATTACACAGGATCCTTCTTCAAAATGCATTAGCATTGAAATTTTGAAGGAAAAATTAACAAATGGGACCGAATCAAATTTACAGAGTGATGAACTGGCCTAATTTCAATACTGTTGTGCCTCTGGGACTCAGGAAGCCGAGGAGAGGAGAGAGATGTGCGAAGGGCAGGTCAGTGGAAGGGTCAGGACACAGAGGACGTTTATCAAGTAGGTTTGCCACCAGAACTGGCACCGGAAACAGTAACTGGGCTGGCTGAAAAGCTCCTTCAGGTTTCCATAAGATGGTGTGGAGAACCCTGAGAAACTCAGTACAGTGACAAGGTCAGTGATCATCCAAGGCAAGCTCAAGATAGGGAAGTAGGAAGCGCTGAGCTCTCCCCTCCATGAGCTTCTTGCCAGAAATTCTTTTCTGACCTCTGATCAATTTCTATTAATTAGGGAGACCAAAATGACAAAATGATCGACCTAGGAAGATTCTGGCCATCAGCCCACCATACGCCTCCAAGAAGAGGAGGAAGCAAGAGGAGGAAGTGGCAAAGCCGGAGCGACCCTGGCAGTCTAATAAACCTCAGGTTTATCCCTCCGCCGGCCGCTGCCTGGGGCGGGGCCTCCGGGCGGAGGAAAGGCCGGCCGCGTGGCCAGAGGTGCGGTGTACCTCCCCGGAAAGGGTCCGCTCCTCTGACCTGGCATCCTCCACTCCTGCAAAATGGGCTTCCTGGTCCTACTTCTGATTGTCTGGTCCAGCGGGACACCCGGCGGTGAGTTCGGGCGGGGAACCTGCGGCGGGGGCGGGGGGGGGGGGGGGGGCGGGCGCGTGGAAGTTGGATGAGTTAGGACCTGAACAGGGGTGGCGGTGTGCGCGGGGATTCGCGAAATTTCCTGCCGGGTGGCGCCGCCGCCCCCTCCTCTTTCCCTTCCCCTGGCCCCTTTGCGCCTCGGTGGCTCCCACGGGCTACTTGCCGGCTCTCCGGGCCAGAACAGGGGTGCCTTAGTGAAACAGTAATGTGGGGAGTATGGGAGGTGACGCTAAGAGAAGAGGGGGCCAGAACACTACAGGGAATGCTGTTGAGGCCTCCCCAGGGCCCGGCCCGCCCCTTGGGAAGTGGGAGTCCTGGAGACCCAGAGCCGCCCCGAAAAGCCCAAGCCCGCGATCTGCTCACAGAGACTCTTCTGGTCCCTTAACACTACTGCTGAAGGGAAGTAGGTCCCTTCCCTACTGCTCTCGGTCCTTGAAGGACCAGCACTCTTTTTTTTTCCATTTATTTTTATTAGTTGGAGGCTAATTACTTTACAGTATTGTAGTGGTTTTTGTCATACATTGACATGAATCAGCCATGGATTTACATGTATTCCCCATCCCAATCACCCTCCCACCTCCCTTTCCACCTGATTCCTCTGGGACTTCCCAGTGTACCAGACCGGAGCACTTGTCTCATGCATCCAACCTGGGCTGGTGATCTGTTTCACCCTAGATAATATACGTGTTTCCATGCTGTTCTCTCGAAACAGCCCACCCACGCCTTCTCCCACAGAGTCCAAAATTCTGTTCTGTACATCTGTGTCTCTTTTTCTGTTTTGCATGTAGGGTTATCATTACCATCTTTCTAAATTCCATATATATGCGTTAGTATACTGTATTGGTCTTTATCTTTCTGGCTTACTTCACTGTGTATAATGGGCTCCAGTTTCATCCATCTCATTAAGTCAAGTGAATTCTTTTTAATGGCTGAGTAATATGGAAGCAACCTAGATGCCCATCAGCAGAGGAATGGATAAGGAAGCTGTGGTACATATACACTATGGAATATTACTCCACCGGCACTCTTTATCACCGATCAGTTAACACCTGCAGGACGACTGAGGGGAAGAGAGCTCGGCGGCCATCCAGGCCTCGGAGCGGGGGTGGGCGGCGGCAGGGCGGTGGCAGGCGGCCAGCTTCTTCTGGGCGGTGGAGGCGGGCCCTCAGAGCGGACGAAAGTGCCTGCCCATCTCCCGGGGAGGCGCGCGCATCCCAAAGGCACCCGCCAGTACCGCTCAGGTCCTCTGGCTGCCTGCCGCCCGGCCCCCGCCCCTGCCCGGAGAACTCCCACGCGCCTTATCAGTGCTTGGGCTCCAGCTGTCCTATCCTGGAAAAGTAGATTCTGAAGTTATGATACTAAATGCAGCTCAACTTGACAGTACTTCAGAAAGCTTCACAGTCTTAGACTTGCCACCCAGAAATTGAGGAAGTAAAACTTGAGCGTTGGACAAAATGACCAAGAGGAACCCATTTATGACCCTGTACATGCAGCTCCAGCCGTGTCTACACGTGTGTTTTATATCAGCCTAGAGATTTGCTGTCCAGGTATATTTCTTGTAGTACTAGTATTAGCTGTTTTGCATCTTCATAGTATGAAAAGGATTGAACTGGAAGATAGCTTTAGCGCCAGCAGTAGATCCCAAGGGCTGTCTCAGTCCCAGTCGTTCCCAGATGTCTCACTATGTGAGAGGCAACACACCCAACAATACAGCTCCCATCTCCAATTATCCTCCCTTGTGGGTAGAGGAGTAGGACTTGAGAAGTGTCACTCTTTTCGAGGCCAAAGCTAAGGTGAATGATATCAAAGTATCTGTCCAGGGAGAGGAACTCAAAAGATGTACTCTAAGAAGGTACCTTTTGGTGTACTTTCCATGGGGTTTATGTAGATGAAAAAGATCCGGATAAAGAGCAACAAGCATTTGTAAAAAGAATTAGAGATCAAGCTTCTGAAATTCAGGTGACAACGATGCTCCCTGAAAGTTGTAAGCTACGAGATCTTCATCACAGAAATCTTCCTATTACCCATGTGTGAACAGAAGGAGGGGAAAAGCACATGGTGGATTGCCTTACATGAACTTGGGGGATCTTAAATTATTTTTATGACAGTGCAAATATGTAGAGGCCAATAGTCCGCAGGCAACTTCTCAACAAAAGCTAGTTCACATGGCTGCTCAGATTGCCTGTGGAATGAGCTACCTGGTCAGAAGGAAGTCATCCACAAAGACCTGGCTCCTAGGAGCTCTGTCATTGAACAACTTCAAGTTAAGAGCAAAGCCAGTCCCTCTCCAGAGTCTTGTTCCCCGTGGACTCTGTCTGAGGAACAGCAAAAACACTGGATCGATGGATGGCTTTTGAAAGTCTGGTTATTAATGAGTTCTCCAGCCTTCCCTGGTGATCCAGTGGCTAAGACTCCACACTCCCAATGCAGGGGCCTGGGTTTGATCCCTGGTTGGGGAACTGGATCCTGCATGCCACAACTAAGAAGTCAGCATGCTCCTACTAAAGAGCCCAGGGGTTTATGACTCTGGCCAAACACCCTAAGTGGACATCTACCCGTTTGATGTGGCCGAGTACCTGAAAGAGGGTTACCAAATAGTCCAGCCTATCAACTGTCCTGATGAACCATTTATGTGATGGCTTGTGCTGGGCCTTCGATGCAGAGGAGAGGTGCAGTTCCAGCAAAGGGCCTGGTGTCTCACAGAGGTCGGTACAGCCCTGGGGGTCTGTGTCTGACTCTCCTCTTACAGTCCCGCAGTGTCAGGAGGAATGTGCCTGTTGAGACCCACTTAGAGCCAGCCAGTCAATGCATCACCCAGCACCAGAGAAGCAGATTTATGTTTCAGAACACTGAGCTTTAGGAATGCTTTAGCATCTGAACTTTCTAAGACAGACTTACTGATGTGGAATGCTTTCTCAATATCACTTTTATTAGCTTGAACTGAAAATGTTTGTGTAAATTTTTTACACATAGTTGCCTTTGAGGTGTAGATATATTCTTACAAAATAGTTTTAAAATTGTTAAAACACACATATTTGAACTAACAATCTTACTACCAACTGCCTTTTATTTTCTTAACTTCTAAGGACAATGCACGTGATTCACCTTTAAAGTTTTGGTTTCTTTCACTAGTTTTGGGAATGATTTTTCTTCAACATGCAGTACTTTTTCTTAGGAAACTAAAAACGGTCCAGCAGTTATGGGCTAATGCCCCCGCTCCTTTATTACAGAGTAGCTACCTTGGGCCAAAGTACCATAGGGGAAGCCACAGGCGTGAGCAGAGGATAGTGGCCACATAACAATTCTAGTGTCACATCTAGGCCAGCTGCTGGTGGGTCTTATTTGTTCTCTGTGGCCCTGCTTATGCCAAAACACATAATCACTTCTATCCTATGATGGCTGGCCTAGCTGAAATAATGATTAGGGGTTGATGAGCCCAGATCATGATGGGCAACTCTGACATTCCATGATCAGTGACCTCATCTCTGCCAGGCCCCAGGACCACACCAGGAGCCACGTTTAAATGGTGTGACTTTCTCCACTGCAACACTCAGGGTCTGTGTTGTGAGCCTTCAAGTAGAAAATGACATGTAGCACCTTTCTGATCACAGATACCTCTGATGTCACCAGTTCTGCTGGGTCATCTGCCCAGGAAGCAGCTCCAGCCATGCTCACCGTTCACCAATTGTGACTGCTTTTGTGCTGAGACAGCAGATTGCAGCAGAGACCTCGGGTCTGCGAAGCCTAAAATATGTCTTCTGTACCATTACAGGAAACCTAAGGCCAAGTGGTGTTAACTGGAGATAGGATAGGGACCACACCACTGCAGCCCTTGAGAGGTTGTAGATTGGCACTTGTCTCTGTATTTCCTCTAGGATATTGTGTACACGTACCATTGGGGGTGGGGAGGTAGGGTCTGAAGTCTAAACCTGGAATTCACTAATATGGTAGCCTTCACCCCACGATAATTTATTAGCTCCTCAGGTCTCCATGCATTTCACAAGACCAGGGAATGTGAAATGACCGCTGTGTGGTCTCTGGACCCAGTGACAACCACTGTAAGCAGAACCTGGACTGCTGTCCATGGATGGCCTAGAAGTCAGAGCATCACTTCAACAACTGGGGGGCAATGATGATGCTATGGTTCCTGTGCCTGATACTAGAAACACACTAGGTGCAATGTGAATGTGAGAGTAGTTTCTGCTTCTGCAGGTTCACTTACCCCTGGAAATAATGACGTGGCTCTTTGGGAAAGAATGGAAGGACTTTTGCACTAGATGTGGTGATGAAAGGGCCCTCCTCTATAGAACGTGGCTTCTTTATCTGGTGATACCTTCTGAGAAGTGGCTCAGATCTGGAAAATGGGCCTGGATCAGATGTCTTGTAGGGATGGCTGCTTTTAGCTCCCTGATCATCCAGCCCTGTGTGCTGTCTCTCTTTAATTCTTTCAATGGTACCGTTTGTATCTAGGTTCCTGCCCATCTGTTTGCCTTTAGGATCGCCCTGTGCTATGAGCAAGCATCATATTCTCTGCAGTCAGGCCCTGGCTGGCATTGAGACTCTCTAATCACTTTGACCCCTGCACCTACTTTCTGCTGACCCTGAGCATCCCCACCTGGAATCTGATTTTTCCACAACTTCCATCCCTGTTCCTGATGGAAGCCCACAGGAACTCCATGTCCTACCACCATCCCTGACCTTCCACAAAAGTCATCCTTGAGCTATTGCAGATGCTTCTCATCCATGCTTTTCTCTCGGGCTCCATAGAGTCCATCAGGCTTTCCCATGGAGCTGGTGGACTGCACACACTCCTGCCCTTTCATACCGCGTCCACCCTGGCAGATTCACTTCTCTGAGCCTTGGATCCCCTCCTCTACTACCAGCCTCGGAAGTTCTGGACTTTCTCTTTCATGCCATGTGGGCCAGACCTTTCTCCAGGCTTCCAAGACCCATCCTAGTGGGAGATCACCATGTCTCCCCAGCCTTGCTAAGCCCAGTGACCCGTAATTATAAACTCTCCCTTCTCCAGCTTTGGGTTCTGTGCTCATCCTCCCCACCCCCACCCCCACTGGCTGTGATCCGCTTCCTCAGGAACAGCCCTCTTACCCTCTGCATCTCCCACAGACACTCAGAGAGAACCTGACATCCTCTGGGTTTGGGCCTTTCCTTCTGAACCAGCCTGGCCCATCCCTGGGAAAAGTATTTGTTGGATAGTGGCACCTGGGGAGCTGTGAGCAGAGTGGAAATGGGGCGTATCCAGGGCTGTGGGGTTTCTTGCCTGCCCGAGGCTTCGCCGTCTTCCTCAGTCGTGCCTGGTGAGGGGTGGGGGGCAGGTGGCGGTCCTGCTCTGTCAGCCCAGCCCGCAGCCTTCCTTTGCTGTCACAGCCCTGGGGGAGGAGGCACACGGGTCTTCTCCCACCCTCACCCTCTCTGTGGTTTGCCTTCACAGACGCTCACTCTCTGTCCTATAACTTCACCATCAATCCTCAGCCCAGACCTGGACAGCTGTGGTGTAACGTTGAAGGCGACGTGGACAGAGAGGTTTTTCTCTCCTATGATTGTGGTCATGGTAAGATCATATTCACTCGTCCATTGTGAGAAGAAGTGAAAACCATGAAGTCCTGGGAAACACAGATTGAAACACTCAGAGACATCAGGGACCACCTGTGTGACTTTACACTGGAGAAACCCACGGTCATGGGTGAGTTAGAGAGTCCAAGTACAGGAGGAGCAGATCGGGGCTTAAAATGCAGTTGGATGTTGGTCCTTCCCTAGTCGTCCAGTGGAAAGAGCAAGTGTTGCATGAGAGACCAGGGTCAGATCAGCTGGGCCCAGGGGACGTGAACCCAGGGGAGGTGGACCCAGGTGGGGCAAAGAATCTGTCAACCCCAGAGGCTGAGCTCTTTCTTTCCCACGGTGGGAGCAGACCCTCTCACCCTGCAGGCCTGGATGACATGTCACTGTGAGGATGACAGAAACATCAGTGGATCCTGGCAGTTTGGCTTGAATGGACAAATGAGCCTCCACTTTGATTCGGAGAATGGACACTGGAGAGTTGATCCCCCTGGAGGCAGATGGATGAAAGAGAAGTGGGAGAATGACAGAGCTGTGACCGAGTTCCTGAAGAAGGTCTCCATGGGAGACTGCCGGGCCTGGATTCAGGCTTTCATGGTGTGCTGGGAGAAAATGCTGAAGACCTCGGGTAAGTGAGAAGGGAGGAGAAAGTGACAGTCCCCTCGTGGTGACATGGACCCTGTGTGTGTGTGTGTCTGTTTGAGAAAGTGATCTGTCAAAGGTGAGTTGTCCTGGGAGACCAATGACCCGGGGATGCTCTGTCATACTCCTTCTTATTCCACCTCCTGACATCTTTCCTCACACACAGGCCTTTCTGCGACTGAACATGGATTTTTGCTGATCCCAAACCTGTAGACATCTTTTTGATTTCTGGGATTTATTTCTCACTGTATCCTCTTTCCAGAATCTTCTTTTAAATGTCACCAATCCTCCTTCTGGAAATCTGTCAATACCACCTCTGCTGTCAGCTCCTGAGGACTCCATCCTCATGTCACCGTCTCTGATGTCACAGCAGGACTGAGTGGCAGTGTTGAAAATCTTGCTCCCCCATTAGCTGTCAGAGTCCCGTGAGGACTAGGCTCCTCCCTTCCCCCCATCTCACCTGAGGATCTATCACAGGGGCCTCCATGTGATTGGTTGAAACTGTCTGCACAGTAGGGGTACCTGGGTCAGGGGGGCGAGGAGGCATCTGCCGAGTTTCAGGGTCTGGACAAGGGCTTCACTCTTACTCTCCTTGCAGCATCTCCGACCACAGTCCCCCCTAGAGTCCAGCCCAGGGCCACAGCCATCAAGACCAAAGCCTGGAACGTCCCTGTGGTCCTCACCAGTTTCATCATAACTGTGTTTCTTGGCTGAATCCTTTCCAGGAGCAAGTACTGAGGGCAGAATCCAGAGGGAAGGCAGGGGCACAGGGGCTGGTGTGAGGAGGGGGAAGGTGAATCCCAGCTGACCCCCTCCGCTCACTGAACCTCTACGTCCTGGAAATGAGCAGCTGAATAATACCCCATATCATCTGAGAGCAGAAGTCAGACAAACTCAGCCCTGAGTTCTGAGAAGTCCTCACTTTGAGGTGATATTGTGAAAAGGGAGGGGCCCTCACTAGGCTGAGGGCCTATTGATGCTGAAAGGGTTTAGCCACATCCCCTGACTGAGCACAGACCGCTGGCTGGCAGGGCCCAGGGTGGGTGGTGTGAGAACAGCAGGCGCTCAGGGCAAGGGCAGGACTCCCGGGGCTGAGAGCAGCATGGGGGCTCCACATGACGTGTCAGCCGGCAGGGGACCCACCCAGGGGCCAAGATGAGAGGGGCCGGGCTCTCATCCCAGGAGGAAGGGCTGGGAAGGCCTTTGCAGACCCAACTGCAAAGGCCTGTTCTCACAGGAAGTGGCTTGGGCCAAGCAGGCAAGGCAGGAGCCCCACAGGAGAGACTGTGGGAAGGGGCGAGGCCAGGCCTGTGCTCCTGGGGCAGCAGCAGTTCTGACTCAGCCTGTGGCCTGCCCGTCACCAGCCTCCTGGGGACCCAGAGCCTCCATCACTGAGCGGCCCTGCCTTGAGCAGAGGTCCTGGGGATGGTGGGCCTGAGCTGGGGTGGAGGCGCCCAGCTGGGCGGGACCAGGAAGAGATGGGGGGCAGGGACCCTGGTCCTGAGAGCTGTGTGTGCTGCTGGCTCAGAGGCTGGAGGGGAGCGAAGGGAGGAGGTTTGCCTGCAGCCCCCCAGGGCTGTCAGGAGGCAAGGCCCCTCCTCTGGGGACCTGCTCCCTGGTCCTTTAGGCCCCCCTCGGGGAGGATCCGGACCTGAGTGAAGGGAGCAGATTGATTCCTCACTGGCTCCAGTCCTGAGCCTGAGCAGAGGGTGTCAGGGCCTGGGGTGACTCTGTGATGCAGGAAGGAAGGAGGAGGGGACAAGAAGCTGCTGGGCCTGGGGTGGGGGTGGAGGACATAGGAGCCCCTCAGTGAGGGCGGGGCTGGAGGGGGGCTGGGGAGGGGCAGCCCCAGGAAAGTGACGGGATTCCTCAGCCTCCTGGACAAACACCCTTTTTTTTTTTCTACAGGAGATGGTGCTTCCAGGAAGCCACAACAGGTGCTCTTGTTGGCCTCATGGAACAGTCTTTCCTTGGCCGCCATTGTTCTCCGTCTGTTCACTTTAGAGCCAGGAGACCAGAGCGAGGAGTTCTGAGCCTGCCTTCCAGTTACGATGACGCAGGATCTGCACTGTCTCATGACTCTGGTCACATCTGGTGAGCACCCTCTTCAGTCTTTTTTTCACATCGTCTTTTGCCTCTTTCTCTTGGTTGTGAGTGCTGGAATCCCTGCAATGAAATGTTCAACTACTTGAACAAGAAATCTCCTCACATAGGACACTTTCTGTCTTCTAGTTTGAGAAAAATCAGAGTCTTCTCTGTATGGCAATCTCATTGTTGCAAATGATGATAATGCAAGAAAAATACCATCTGCTATTACAGAACACAGGGATTCTTTCTATGTTCAGAGAAACAACTTCAGAGTGTTTTGAACAGAACAAAATATTATTTCTAAATGTCTCTTTTAGTCATTTTATTTCCTAATATGAATATTTAAGTCAGTATCTCGCTATTGCAAAAGACATAAATATTTCAAGTTTCCTTTTCTAATCAAGGAGTGAGCTCAGGACATTTACCCTTTTCCCACCTTATGGGATTAAATAGAACTGGTGATTCGGCTACATTTATTGTGGAAGCAGAGAATTAAAAGAAAGCTCTTAAAGTAGCATGCAGTCTTGTTATTGATCCCAACAGTATCCTGATAAACTGAATCCAAAGATATATTCTGGAAGTTATGCAATGAAATCCTTTTTTGTTTCATCGAGATCTGCACCCTCAGTGGTGGCTCTCCTGTGTTGCTCTATGCCTCCACCTCTCGAAGGAGAAGCCAGACTTCACCGCACAAACTATGTCTGTTTTGAAAAGTAGATTTATTTCTCCATAGACAGAGGATCATATTCCGAATAGAGAATGAAGTACTACAAATAAATAAGATAAATTATAATGTTTTTGGCCACTGCTTGAGCTGTTCACATATGGTGAATTGTTCAGTCGCTAAGTCATGTCCAACTCTGTGACCCCATGGACACACGCCAGGCTTCCCTGTCTCTCACTATCTCCCGGAGTTTGCTCAAACTCATGTCCATTGAGTCAGTGATGCCATCCAACCATCTCATCCTCTGTTGCCCCATTCTCCTCCTGCCCTCAATCTATGCCATCATCATGAACTTTTCCAATGACTAGGCTCTTCACATCAGGAAGGCAAAGTACTGGAGTTTCATCATCATCATCAGTCCTTCCAATGAATATTCAGGGTTGATTTCCTTTAGGATTGACTGGTTTGCTCTCCTTGCAGTCCAAGCGACTCTCAAGAGTCTTATCTAACACCACAATTCAAAAGCATCAGTTCTTCAGCACTCAGCCTTCTTTATGGTCCAACTCTCACATAAGTGCATCCCTACTGGCAAATCCATAGCTTTGACCGGACAGACCTTTATTGGCAAAGTGATGTCTTTGCATTGCACGTCCTACTCAGCATCTTTCTTTTTTCTTCTCAAATCAATTTTACCACTTGACCTTGATGCTCAGTTTTGCTTTCTTATCATGCATGTGTTCACTGGAGGAGCACTTTTGATTTCCTTTAAGTACTTTTCCTTTGCATTCACAATTTGACCAACTGTTTGATAGGAAAGGCTTCTGTTAGGTCTTTGCCGGTTCTGTCTTTTATTGTGTCCATCTTTAAATGAAATGTTCCCTTGGTATCTCGAATTTTCTTGAGGAGATCTCTAGGCTTTCCCTTTCTGTTTTTTTTCCTCTATTTGCATTGATCATCTAGGAAGCCTCATCTTACCTCTCCTTGCTATTCTTGGGAATTCTGCATTCAGATGGGTAGATCTTTCCTTCTCTCCTTTGCCTTTCACGTCTCTTCTTTTCTCAGCTATTTGTAAGACGACCTCAGAAATCATTTTGTCTTCTTGCATTTCTTTTTCTTGGGGATGGTTTTGGTCAACACCTGCTGTAAAATGTCATGAACCTCCTTCCATAGTTCTTCAGGAACTCTGTGTACAACATATAATCCCTTAAATCTATTTGTCACTTCTACTGTATAACATAAAAGATTTGATTTAGGTCATAGTTGAATGGCCTAGTGGTTTTTCCTACTTTCTTCAATTTAAGTCTGAATTTTACAGTAAGGACCTCATGACCTAAGCAACAGTCAGCTCCCAGTCTTGCATTTGCTGACTGTATAGAGGTTCTCCACCTTTGGCTACAAGGAATATAATCTGTCTAGTTTCAATATTGACCATCTGGTAATGTCCATGTGTAGAGTCTTCTCTTGTTTTGTTGGAAGAGTGTTTTTGCTCTGGCTAGTGTGTACTCTTGACAAAACTCAAAATAGCTTTTTCCTGCCTTCATTTTGTACTCCAAGGCCAAACTTGCCTGTTACTCCTGGAATCTCTTGACTTCCTACCTTTTCATTCCAATCCCCTATGATGAAAAGGACATCTTTTGGGGTGTTAGTTCTAGAAGGTCATGTAGGTGTTCATAGAACTGTAAACCTGTGAAAAGATTGAACATATCCTGAATAATCAACCTGACAAAAAAATTGCCGGGATATCCTCATATACTCAAATAACTGACAGCCTTTAAAATAAATCTAGATCAAGTGGTACAGAAAATGCAATAACAGGAGTTTCCTTACATTGTTTGTAGGAGTAAAACTGAATCCTGTCTTGAGATGTATGCTTCAGTGTATTTCAACATTAGATCGTTTGTCCATCTTACTACACAACCAACTCAATGTTAGTTCCAGATGGAAAATGTAGACCAAAAGCCATGTAGATATAGCAAAACCTCAGCGATAGTCCAGGCTGTGTTCCAGACCAGGGCAGCAAATTGAATATCATAATATAGTGAATCACACAAATTTTTCATTTCCCACTTTGTATATAGTTTACTTGACACTGTCCATCATCTGTTACATGTGCAATAGTTTTACGACTAAATAAATAATATACAGAATTTCATTAACAACACTTTGTTTCTAAAATAAAGTAGTTTGAACATCATCTCTGCCTTCACAAGTCCAAATCTTTTTGCTGGTGGAGGGTCTTGTCTCAGTGTCCGTGGCTGCTGACTGATCAGGGTGGTGGTTGCTGAAGGTTGGGGTGAGCAGGACAATTTCTGAAAAGAAGACAACAATGAACTTTGCCACATCCTTCGACTCTTCGATTCACAGATTTCTCTGGAGCATACAGTGCTCTTAAACAGTGTTTTTACCCACAGCAGAAGTTCTTTGAAAGCTGGAGTTAACACTCTGCAGCCTGCTGCTGCTTTTTTCAACTACCTTTATGTTATATTCTAAATCCTTTGTTGTCATTTCAGTAAACTTCATAGCTTCTTCATGAAGAGCAGTTTCTCTCTCAAGAAACCACTTTCTTTGCTCATGCATAAGAATGAACCCTCATTCATTTCAGCTTTTTGATGCAGTTGCAGCAATTCAGCCACATCTTCAGGCTCCACTTCTAACTCTAGCTTCCTTGTTATTTCCACTACATCTGTACTACTTTCTCCAGTGAATTCTTGAATTCCTCAAAGTCATCTGTGAAGGTAGAAATCTACTTCTCCCATACTTGCATTAATGTTGATATTTCAACCTATTCCCATGATTCACTGTTTTCAGTAGATTCTATAATCATGAATCCAATGTAAATGGACTTCTCTGGTGGCCCAGTGATGAAGAATCTACCTTCCAATGCAAGGAATGACAGCTTGATACCTGTTCAGAGAACTACCTGTTCAGAGGACTAAGATCCCACATGTCGCCAAACAGCTAAGCCCACGTGTTGCAACTAGGCAACACCAGGCAACACCACTAGAGAGTCTGTGTGCTGTGATGAAGGATCCTGCATGACCCAACAGAGATCCCACATGCCTCAATTAAGACCAATGCAACCAAAAAAATTAATTAGCAAATGTTTTTTAAAAAGACTACATCGTTTTTTTTAAAAAATGAATTCAGTGCAGAAATTTTTCAGTTGCCTTTGCCCAGATCCAACAGAGGAATAACTGTCTACGCAGCTATAGCCTATAATGTACTTCCTAAATACTATGAGTTGAATATCATAGTTACTCCATGATCCATGAGCTTCGGAATGGATGTTGTGTTGGCAGCCATGAAAATAACATGAACCTCATTGTACTTCTCCATCACATTCTTGAACGCTTTGTCAATCAGCAGTAATATTTTGAAAGGAATCTTTCTGAGCAGTTGGTCTCAACACTGGACTTAAAACACTTGGCCACCAATGTTGTAAACAGATATTCTGTCATCCAGGCTTCATTGTTTCATTTACGGAGCACAGGCAGAACAGATTCAGCCTAATTCTAAAGGGCTTTAGAATTTTCCTTTTTTTTTTTTTAGTCCCATATATTTTTTTTTCATTTTTTAAAAATTTAAATTAGTTGTTTATTTTACTTTACAACATTGTATTGGTTTTGCCATACATTGACTTGAATCCGCCATGGGTGTACATGTGTTTCCCACCCCACCCCTCAGGGTCATCCCAGTGCACCAGCCCCGAGCATCCTGTATCATGCATCGAACCTGGACTGGCAATTCATTTCACATATGATAATTTACATGTTTCAAGGCCATTCTACCATATCATCTCACCCTCGCCCTCTCCCACAGAGTCCAAAAGATTGTTCAATACATCTGTGTCTCTCTTGCTGTCTCACATACAGGGTTATCATTACCATCTTTCTAAATTCCATATATATGCATTAGTATACTGTATTGCTGTTTTTCTGACTTACTTCACTCTGTATAGAATTTTCCAAGTGGCAAGTGACCATTGACTTCCAGTAATCTGCTGCATTAGCCCTTATCAAGAGAATCAGCCTGTTCTTGGAATCTTTGAAGCCAGGCACTGACTACTCCTTTCCAGGTATCAAAGTCCTGGCAGGCATCTTCTTCCAATAGATGGATATTTTGTCTACACTGGAAATCTCTGATTCAGTGGAGCCACCTTCATAGATTATCCTCACTAAATCTTTTGGAAAACTTGCAGCAGCTTCTACAGCAGGTCTAGTTACTACACTCTGCACTTTATGTTATGGAGATGGCTTCTTTCCTTAAACTTCATAAACCAACCCCTGCTGCCTTCAAGTTTTTCTTCTGCAGGTTTCTCACCTCTCTCAGCCTTCATAGAAATGAAGAGTTACAGCTTTGATCTGGATTAGGCTTTGCCTTCAGAAAACGTTGTGGCTGGTTGGATCTTCTATCCAAACCCATAAAACTTTCTTCATATCAGCAATAAGGATGTTTTGCATTCTCAGAAAGAGACTCACAGACTTAGTTAGAGAACAAACTTCTAGGTGCTGGGGGTAGGATGGGGGAAAGAGGTCATTAGGGAGGATGGAAAGTTCATGTATACCCTGCTCTATTTAAAATGGAGAGCCATCAAGGGCCTAAGACATGGTGTGTCTGTGTGTGTACCTTTCTCTGTGTGTCCAACTGTCTCTGTCCTCATGGACTGTAGCCTGCCAGCTCCTCTGTCCATGGAATTTTCCAGCCAAGAATACTGGAGTGGGTTCCTCTTTCCTTCTCCAGGATCTTCCCAGCCCAAGGAATGAACCCACAACTCTGCTCAATGTTATGTGACTGCCCTGTCAGGATGGGAGTGTAGGGAGAATGGATACATGTATGTGTACGGGTGAGTCCCTTAGCTGTTCACCTGAGACTATCCCAACACTGTTTGTAAATCAGCTAGACCCAATCCAAAATAAAAGGGTTTTTAAAAATAGACTGTTTTTTAGTTGGAGTAGTTGAAGCTATTCTGGGAAAAAGATACAAAGAAATGAAAAACCCAACAGGACTTTCGAAGAGCCCAGAGCAAAAGCAACATGCCTCACATGCCCCCAGCACACAACACCACCTAAGGGTTCAGCCAGTCACCTAAGCCACCCCTCTGACTGACCCCTGGAAACACCCCTCCCCTCACCCTTCAGAAGGAACCAGCTCACCCCACCACCTTGGGGAGTGAGCAAGCAAGGAACCTGTCATTTGTTCTCACTCCCCTCTGCTGCAGCAGGAGCCCCAATAAAGCCTTGCCTCAATTTCTTTTGATTAAAAAATTTAATTTATTTCTATTGTCTTTCCTCTTTAGATTTCTATTGATTAAGGAGGCCAAGAGCCTGGTGTGTAACAATTTGGGGACAGAGACACATGGGGGCTGGGAGGAGGACAGGACTCAGACTCGGGTTCCGGCCTCAGTCAGAAAACTCTTTCTAATGAGCACTTACTTTGGCCCACAAAAGGTCTAGGACTACTCTGGGACAGAAACTACTAGAAAATATATTGCTGATGACACAGCAGTTAAGGGCTGTCTCCAGGCCCTTTCAAGAGATCAGCAGAGTTCTCCGGTGGGGGTGGTGGTTTTTCTGGTGGGGTGGGGGCGGTTTGGAGGGGATCTTGAATCTTTTAAGGAAAGCAGGACTTCCCTCCAAGCTCAGTCAGTAAACACTCTGCCAGCAACGTAGGACATCCGGCTTCGATTCCAGGGTCAGAACTATCCCAAGGAGGAGGGCATGGCGACCCACTGAAGTACTCCTGTGGGACTGCTGGGGCTGGCAGGCGGCCCGGACCTGGTTTCGTTTCCCCTGAAATGGTGGGATTCCCCGCCCCGATCGGACCGCCTGGAGCCAGCCAATCAATATGCACCCAGTAAGAAACAAGAGTGAAAGCTGAAATGCCCGCGAACGCCTAAGTTGGAACAAAAGCCCGAGAAAGTTTGTACCAATAAAATTGCTTTGCAAACATGTAACCAATCCGCTTAAGCCAGCTACCAACTGCTTATGTTCACCCTGTAAATTTATGTAACAGCTGGGGCTCGGGGCTTTTCTGACCCTGCACCACTGCGTTGGTAATACACTTCCCTTTTTGCGAATTGCATTGTCTTGGAAGCCTTCTCTCTTCCTGCCCGGGGATTCGGACATCGGGCAAAACACTCCTGCCTAGAGAATCCCCAGGGACAGAGGAGCCCGGCGGGCTACAACCTCGGGGTCGCAAGAGTAGGACACGACTCAGCGAGTAAACCACCACCACAGGAAGGACTGCAAGCGGGAATGGGGAGGAAGGTTGAGGGGACAGAAGGATTTGGAGGAGAAAAGAGACGCTGAGGGGCAGGAAGAGACAGGAGTCAGGAGGGGGCAGCAACTGGTGGCGTCAGTGACGCGGGAAGGAGGGCGGGGAGGAGAGTGGACTGGAGTACGCAGCGAGCCCTCCTATAAAGAGCTTCTTCTATAAATAGTCGAATCCAACCAGTTTCCAGGTGGGGATGGACTGGACGGCTGGACCCGGAGCGCCTCTTGGTTTTCTGGCTCAGGTTCTGCTCCTGCCTCTCAGGTTCTGCACGGCGCGAGGAGGTGAGTTCCGGGATTAACCTGCGGGGAGCGGACACGCGGCCTTAAGACCCGAGAGGGATGGGGGTGTCCGAGGCGGTTCGGGGAACGCCGCGGCGGGGCCGCCTCCTGCTTTTAAAGCTCCGCGCGCTCCTTTCCCGCTGGGATCCTACTCCCTTCCCCGCTCGCCTGCTGGTTGCCGTCCCCCGGCAGGGAAGAGACAAGATCTGGGTGAAAAAGGAATCCCAGCAGGAAGGGAGGGGAGGCAGGAAGACGTGAGGGCCAGGGCGGCGTCACGAAATGCTGCTGCCGCCCCTCGGCGCCCCCGTCGAGAATTCGGAGTCACTGAAGCCGGTGCAGGACGGAGAAGGCAATGGCACCCCACTCCAGTCCTCTTGCCTGGAGAATCCCATGGACGGAGGAGCCTGGTAGGCTGCGGTCCAAGGGGTCGGGAAGAGTCAGATAAAACTGAGCGATTTCACTTTCACTTTTCCTTTGCATTGGAGAAGGAAATGGCACCACTGCAGGGTTCTTGCCTGGAGAATCCCAGGGACGGCGGAGCCTGGTGGGCTGCCGTCTGCGGGGTCGCACAGAGTCAGACACGACTGAAGCAGCAGCAGAAGCGGGTGCAGGAAAATGGCGGCCGCTTCCGAGAGACTGAACACACAGGGTTCAGGGGAAGGCTGGGTGGAGTCTGAGCAGTTGCGCTGGCAGCCGGAGAGGAGGGGGGAGATGGGCTAGGGTCTAGGTGGAGTCCTCCACCTGGGCGGGGAGGTGGGGGGGGAGGCAGGAGGGAGGGGCGGGGAGATGTGTGGACTCTGTACTAGGAAGCCTCCTCAGAGTCCTGCTTGGTTACAACACTATTTTTCTGCATCTCTCCCCTTCTTGTGAAGCCCATGGCCTCCAACAACTTCCCATCTTGTGAAGCCCATGGCCTCCAACAACTTCCCTAAACCTGCCCTCTGTCAACTGGCACCCTATCCTCTTGCCTGAGAATTCACCCCAGCAGAAGCCTCCCAGCCTGGCCCCCAGGACTTAAAGCAGGAGAGATGGGAGAAGAGCTTCCCAAATTGTGTGACACAGGGCACCCCCACTTCTACCCTTCGGTCCCATTCATCTTCCCTGAGACCATGGAGACAGTGGCTTATAATAGCTATTATTTAAGACAGGAGTTGGAGAACATTTTCTTTAAAAGACAGAGAGTAAATCTGTTGGTCTCGACAGGCCCTTTGGTGTCTGTGTGCATTATACACTCCACATGTGTGGTACAAGAGCAGGCAAAGATGACGAGAAAAAACCAAAAGAACCATGTGGCTGCCCTGGGTCACAAAACCGTAACAGATGACTCATCCCCCACGGACTAGTGCAAGGGGTGCCTTAGCTGCCTGTTGGGGAACCGAACACTTGCTCTGTCCTACCTTGTAGGTTCCGGGTGGTGTGAATGTGAAAGGATCGTGGGTCCAGCAGATATGGGCTAGTGTCCCCTGACCCCTCTGCTCTAGAGTGGCTTCCTTGGTCCACGGAGATATAGGGCACACTGCATGAAGCCTCAGCACGAGCAGAGAATAGTGTGTGCATGCTAAGTCGCTTCAGTCATGTCCCAACTTTTTATGATCCTATGCACTATCACCCACCAGGGTCCTCTCTCCAGGAGATTCTCCAGGCAAGAACACTGGAATGCGTTGCCATGCTCTTCTCCATGGGATCTTCTCTCACTCAGGGATAGATCCCACATCTATTCCAGCTCCATCATTGCAGGTGGATTCCTTACTGCTGAGCCTTCGGAGGCAGGTCCCGGAGAACAGTGGTCCTACAACAATTCTGATGTCAGGCCTAGGCCACCTGCTGCTATCTCTCATTTGTTGCCTCTGGCCCTTCTTATGCCAAACCACAATATCACTTCAGTCCTCTGATGGCTAGTCTGTCTGAACTAATGATTAGGGATTGATGAACCCAGATCATGATGGACAATGTTGACATTTCATGACCAGAGGCCTCATCTCTACCAGCCCCCAGGACCATACCAGGAGCCACATTTATATGGTGTAGTATTCCCCACTGCAAATCGTTTGGCCTTGCTTCAGGACATAAAGGGTCTGTGTTGTGAACCTCCAAGTAAAATGCCATAGACGGCACATAGCGCCTTTCTGACCACAGATGCCTCTGACGTCACAGGTTCTGCTGGGTCATCTGCCCAAGAAGCAGGTCATTATTCACCAATTGTCTGTGACTGCTTTTGTGCTAGGACAGCAGTTGTAACAGAAAACTATGGTCTGCAGAGCCTGAATTATGTCATATGTACAATTATAGAAATCTATGGGCCACACTGGGAATTAAATGGAGATAGGATAGGGATGATACTCCTGCAGCCCTGGAGAGGTTGTAGGTTGGTACTCCTCTCTGTCATTTTCTCCAGGATGTGATAAGGTTTGCACGTACTATTGGGGGATGAAGGTCAGTGTCAGAAGTGTGAACTTGGAAATCGCTTCTATGTTAGCCCTCACTGTAATTTACGAACTGTGAAGATTTTTCATTCATATGAAATGCAGTGGATGTGAAATGAGCACTGTGAGGATCAGTGAATGGGTGACACTCCTGTGGGCAGCACGTGGGACAGATGTGTATTCCTAACCACAGATCTCAGGCACCACAGTACTAACAGACGGCCATGGTGATGTTTCCGATTTCTGGACATGATGTCATTCCCTCTCTAGGTCCTTATGAATGTGGGGGTGGCTTCTCTGCCAAGTGTACACTTACCCCACTCACTGACCATGTGGCTTCCAAAGGCCAGAAGGACTTGTGCACTCGCTGTGGTGATGAGGGCCCTCCTTGCTGATGCCTGGCATCTCTGTCTCTAGCAATGGATTCTGAATATAAGACCTGACTCAGTGCTGGATGCTACACAGAGGATCTGGACATTTTGTTGGGATGTCTGCATTCAGCTTCCTGAACATCCAGTCTTGTGTTTGTCTCTGTTTGTTTTTTTTTAAATTTTTCCTTTCCATCGTGTAGTTTTTAACAGCGCTCACTGCTCATCCGTTTGCCTCTAGGGTCGCCCTGTGCTATGAGCCAGCATCGCACTCTCTGCAGTCAGGCCCGGCTACACTGGGACTCTCTAGTCACTCTGACCACTGCATCTGCTTTGTGTCTGAAATAGAGCACTCCCCCTGGCATCAGCTCTTTCCACCTTCTCCATCCTTACTCCTGCTGGAAGCCCACAGGAACACCATCTGCTACCACCATCAGTGACCTTCAGCAAGAGTCATCCTGGAGCTGTTGGAGATACTTCTCATCCATTCTTTCCTCTCGGGCTCCAGAGAACCAGGTGGACCGCACACCTTCCTGCCCTTTCACACCGTGTCCGCCCTGGCAGATTCACTTCTCTGAGCCTTTAATCCCCTCCTCTACCACCTGCCTCGGAAGTTCTGGATTTTCTCTTTCAAGCCAGGTGGGCCAGGCCTTTCTCCAGGCTTCCAAGACCCTTCCTAGTTGTAGATCAGCAGTATCTCCCTGGCCCTGCTAAGTCCTGTGACCCCTAAATGTGAATTCTCCTTTCTGCAGCTTTGGGTTCTGTGTTGGCCTTAGGAGCAGAGTGGAGATAATGTTATGAGCCTTCTCCACTTGCTCAGCCTGTAGGTGGTGTTGGGGGGCAGGGGGGCCTTCCTGCTCTGCCCACCCAGCCCTGCAGCTGTACTCTGCTCTCACATAAGTTGGGGGAGGAGGTAAAGGGTGTTCTTCTCCCAACTCTGCCCTCATCTGCGTTTTCCTTCACAGATCCTCACTCTCTTTGCTACAACTTCACCATCGATCCTCAGCCTAGTCCTGGAGAGCCGTGGTGTGTGGTTCAAGGCCAGGTAGATGGGAATGTTTTTCTCTCCTATGACTGTGGTGGCGCCAAGATCCAATCCACAAGTCCATTGGGAGAGGAGGTGAAAACTACGCACACTTGGGAAATACAGACAGAAACACTGAGAGACATCGGGGACTTGCTCAAGTGGCGATTGTCTGACGTCATACTGGAGAAACACATGGCCAGAGGTGAGTGCAGTTCAGTTCAGGTCAGTCGCTCAGTGGTTGTTCCACTGTTAGCAACGCCATGGACTGCAGCACGGCAGGGTTCCCGGTCCTTCACCAACTCCCAGAGCTTGCTCAAACTCATGTCCATCAAGCCAAACTCATGTCCATTGAGTCCAGGGATGAGTGAGCAAGTCCAAATACTGAAGGAGCACACTGGGGGCTTAGCTACATCCATTGTTTATGGGTGAAAAATTCAATTGGATATTGGTCCTTCCCTGGTAGTCCAGTGGAAGAAGAGGGCCTTGGAGGAGAGAACAGGGCCTGATTAGCCAGGACCAGGGGAGGTGGACCAAGGTGAGGCAAGGAATTTGTCAAGTCCAGAGGCTGAGCCCTTTCTTTTCCTCGGTGGGTCAGGCCCTCTGACCCTGCAGGCCAGGATGACGTGCCGGTGGGAAGAGGATGGACACATCAATGGATCCTGGCAGTTTGGCTTCAATGGCCAAATGTGGCTCCTCTTTGATTCAGAGAATGAACACTGGACAGTGGTTCATTCTGGAGGGAGGCGGATGAAAGAGAAGTGGGAGAATGACAGAGCTGTGACCGACTACTTGAAGAAGGTCTCCATGGGAGACTGTCAGGCCTGGCTTCAGGATTTCATGGTGCGCTGGGAGGAAATGTTGAAGAGCGCAGGTGAGAGTAGCATAAGGACGTGGCAGTCCACGCAAGGTGATGTGAACCCACCGTCTGTGTGTGCGTGTGTGTGTCTGTGTGTGTGTTTTAGCAAAGTGATCCATCTAAAGTGAGCTGTTCCTGAAACATGGATGGCCCTAGAGAGTCTCATACTGAGTGATGTAAGTCAGAAAGAGAAGGAGAAATATCATATGACGTGCCTTTTATGTGGAATCTAAAAAGAAATAGTACAAAGGAACTTACAAAACAGATTCACAGACTTAGAAAACAAGCTTATGTGTACCCAGGGAAAGGGATAGTTAGGGACTTTGGGGAGGTCATGTACACAGTGCTATATGTTAACGGATAACCAACAAGCTCCCACTGTATAGCACATGGAACTCTACTCAATATTATGTGCCAGCCTGGATGGGAGAGGGGCTTAGGGGAGAAGGGGCACATGTATATCTATGGCTGGATCCCTTCGCGGTTCACCTGGAACTATCATTGCGTTGTTAATCAGCTATACCCCAATACACAGTGGTTTTGGTGTTAAATAAAAGAATGTAAAAAGAGAAATAAATAAAGGGAGTTGTCCTGGGAGAACAATGTCCCGGGGATGCTTTGTCATCCTCCTTCCTCTTCCACCTCCTGACGTCTCTCCTCACAGCACAGGCCTTTGAACGAGTGAGTATGGATTTTTGCTGATGCCAAACCTGTAGACATCTTTTTGATTTCTGGGATTTATTTCTCACTGTACCCTCTTTACGGAATCTTCTTTTAAATGTCACCAATCCTCCTTCTGGAAATCTGTCATTACCACCTCTGCTGTCAGCTCCTGAGGACTCCATCCTCATGTCACCGTCTCTGATGTCACAGCAGGACTGAGTGGCTGTCTTGGAAACCTTGCTCCCCCATTAGCTGTCAGCCCCGTGAGGACTGGGCTCCTCCCTTCCCCCATCTCACCTGGGGGTCTATCACTGGGGCCTCCATGTGATGGGTGCAAACTGTCTGCACAGTAGGGGTACCTGAGTCAGGGGGGTGAGGAGGCATCTGCCGAGTTTGGGGTCTGGACAAGGCTTCACTCTTACTCTCCTTGCAGCATCACCGACCACGGGCCCCCCTGCAGTCCAGCCCAGGGCTACAGCCATCAGTCACACCGCCTGGATTGCTCCTGTGGTTCTCACCAGTTTCTTCATCATAGTAGCCTGGAGCCTTTACAAGAAGAGGTACTGAGGGCAGAATCCAGAGGGAATCAGGGGCACAGGGCCTGGTGTGAGGACGGGGAGGGAAATCCCGCAGGCTGAGTCAGAACTGCTGCTGCTCCAGGAGCACAGGCCTGGCCTCACCCCTTCCCACAGTCTCTCCTATGGGGCTCCTGCCTTGCCTGCTTGACCCACTTCCTGTGAGAAAGGGCCTTTGGAGTTGGGTCTGCAAAGGCCTTCCCACCCCTTCCTCCTGGCATTGGGAATCCCATCCAATCCCTGCCCTTCACTGTACCTCCTCATCCTGGAAATGAGCCAGGTGAGTAAGACCTCATATAACCTGATAGCAAGAACTCAGACAGGCTCAGGCCTCAATTCTGATGGCTCCTCACTGTCAGATGACAATGGGAAGTGGGGGGTGGCTGGGGTGCAGGAAGGCTGGGGGCCTGTTGAAGTTGCAGAGACTGCTGTCTGGCAGGGCCCAGGGTGGGTGGTGTGAGAATGTGGGGGCTCCACATGACGTGTCAGCGGGGAGGGGACCCACCCAGGGGCCGAGATGAGAGGGGCCAGGCTCTCAGCCCCGGAGGAAGGGGTGGGAAGGCCTTTGCAGACCCAACTCCAAAGGCCTGTTCTCACAGGAAGTGGCTTGGGCCAAGCAGGCAAGGCAGGAGCCCCACAGGAGAGACTGTGGGAAGGGGCGAGGCCAGGCCTGTGCTCCTGGGGCAGCAGCAGTTCTGACTCAGCCTGTGGCCTGCTCGTCACCAGCCTCCTGGGGACCCAGAGCCTCCATCACTGAGTGGCCCTGCCTTGAGCAGAGGTCCTGGGGATGGTGGGCCTGAGCTGGGCTGGAGGCGCCCAGCTGGGCGGGACCAGGAAGAGATGGGGGGCAGGGACCCTGGTCCTGAGAGCTGTGTGTGCTGCTGGCTCAGAGGCTGGAGGGGAGCGAAGGGAGGAGGTTTGCCTGCAGCCCCCCAGGGCTGTCAGGAGGCAAGGCCCCTCCTCCGGGGACCTGCTCCCTGGTCCTTTAGGCCCCCCTCGGGGAGGACCCGGACCTGAGTAAAGGAAGCAGAATGATTCCTCACTGGCTCCAGTCCTGAGCCTGAGCAGGGGGTGTCAGGGCCTGGGGTGACTCTGTGATGCAGGAAGGAAGGAGGAGGGGACAAGAAGCTGCTGGGCCTGGGGTGGGGGTGGGGGTGGAGGACATAGGAGCCCCTCAGTGAGGGCGGGGCTGTGGGGGATGGGGAGGGGCAGCCCCAGGAAAGTGACAGGATTCCTCAGCCTCCTGGACCAACACCTCTTTCTTTTCTGCAGGAGACGGTGTTCCCAGAAAGCCGATGACAGGCTCTGTTGGCCTCAGGAATGAGTCTTTGCTTGGCCGCTGTCCTTCTCTTGCTGTTCATTTTAGAGCCAAGAAGTCAGACGTTCGGAATCCCAAGTCTGTCTATGAGTTATGATGACACAGTGGCTGCACCATCTCGTGTCTCTTGTCACATCTGATGAACATCCTCCTCAACCTCTTTATTTTTTTCAAATTATTATTATTATTGTTATTTTCAAATCTCCTTTCCCATTTTCTCTTGGTGTTGAGTGATGCAGTCTCTGCACTGATACTTTCAACTATTAGAACAAGAGATCACCACAGACATAATACTTTCAATCTTCTAGTTTTTGGAAAATTAGACTTTCCCCTGCATCGTGACCTTATTCTTAAAAATGATGATATTGCTTGAAAAATACAATTGCTTTTGCAGGACTCAGTGATTTTTTTTTCTATATCCAGAGAAACAACTTCATTATAATTTCAAAGGAGTAAAATTTTACATTGACTTGTTCCCTTCATACTATTACCCTATTTGTGCTGAGTCATGTTCGACTCTTTGCAACCCCATGGACTACCAGTCTTCTCTGTCCATGGGATTTCCCAAGCAAGAATACTGGAGTGGGTTGCTATTTCCTTCTCCAGGGGATCTACCTGATCCAGGGATCAAACTCATGTCTCCTGTGTCTCCTGTTCCTCACTCGCTGGCAGGCTGATTCTTTACCACAAGCACCACCTGGGAAGCCTTTATACTGATTCTTAAGTCATCATCTCTATATTGCAGAAAAGTTAAGTCCTTCATGCCTGTTTTCTAATCCAGGAGAAAAGTCATGGTATTTCACCATTCCTCCCCATGATGGCATTAAATAAAACCAATGATAATGCTTTATCTCTTGTGGAAACAGAGAATTTAAGGATCACTCCTAAAGTAATATGCAGTCCAGTTGTGAACTGATCCTTAAATTCTCTGGATTTTTAAAAGTATATTTCACCATATCCCAACAGTAGGTCATGTGTTCACCCTACTATGCAGCCATCTGAGTGTTAGTTCCAGGCTAGAAAACATAGACTAAAAGCCATGTAGATAGAGGCCAACCTCAGAGATATTGTGGGCTGGGTTCCAGACCAGGGCAATAAAGTAAATGTCACAATAAAGAGAATCACACATTTTTTCATTTCCACTGCACATAATAGTATGTTGATATGGAAGTCTGTTAAGTATGCAATACCTTTATGTCTAAATGAACAATGTACAGACCTTAATACACAACACTTTGTTTCTAAAATAAAATATGTTGGACAACATCTGAGCCTCCAGGGAGTCACCATCTTTTTGCTGGTGGAGGGTCCTGTCTCAGTGTCTGTGGCTGCTGACTGATTGGGGTGGTGGCTGAGGGTTACGGTGGGTAGCGCAATCTGAAAATAAGACAGCAATGAACTTTGCCACATCATTTGACTCTTACTTTCACAGAAGAATTAATTCTCTTAGCCTGCAATGCTCTTTGACAGTGTTTTACCCATAGTAGAACTTCTTTCAAAATTAGGGTTAATCCTCTCAAGTCCTGCCTTTTCAACTAAATGTATTCTAAAGTTAGAATATTCTAAGTTCTTTGCTGTCATTTCAACAATCTTCACGGAATCTTCACCAGGAGTAGATTTTATATCAAGAAACCACTTTGCTCATCCGTTAGAGTCAACTCTCATTTATTCCAATTGTGTCATTAGATTGCAACAATCACTCCCATCTTTACATTAGGCTCCACTTCTAATTCTAGCTCTCTTGCTATTTCTGCCACATCTGTAGTTACTTCTTCCAGTGAACTCTTGAACCCCTCAAAGTCATCTAAGAAGGTTAAAATCAACTTCTAAATTTCTATGAATGTTGAAATTTCAACCTCTTTTCATGAATCACGAATGTTTTGGCTGGAACTTCTAATCGTGAATTCACTTTAGAAAGTTTTCAATTGACTTTTGCCCAGATCCATCAGAGGAATCACTATTTGTGGCAGCTATAGCCTTGCAGAAACTATTTCCTAAATTCGACAACTTGAACATAATGACTACTTGGTCCGTGGGCTACAGAATGGATGCTGTTTTAGCAGGTGTGAGAACAACATGAATATCATTGTACTTCTCCATCAGGGCTCTTGGGTGCATTCTCAATGAGCAGTGATAGTTTGAATGGAATCCTTTTTTGTGAGCAGTAGGTCTCAATAGTGGATTTAATACTTTTGGTAATCAGTGTTGTAAACAGAAGTCATCTCATCTTTGTTGTTCCATTTGCGGAGTACAGGCAGAATAGATTTAGCATAATTCTGAAAGTCACAAAGATTTTTGGAAGGTAAGTGAGGTTTGGCTTCAAGTCACCAGCTGCATTAGCCCCTAACATGAGAGTTGGCCTATCTTTTGAATCTTTGAAGCCAGGCACTGACTTCTTGCTAGCCATGCAAGTCCTCGGGGGCATCTTCTTCCAATAGAACACTTCTCTACACTGGAAAGCTCTCATTTAGGATAGCCATCTTCAGAGATTATTCTATTAGATCTTCTGGATGACTTGCTGCAGCTTCTGCATCAACCCTCTCTCTTCCACTCTGTGCTCTATGTCAGGAAGATGGCTTCTTTCCTTAAACCTCATGAACCAATCCCTACCGACTTTGCACTTTTTTTCTGCAGCTTCCTCACCTCTTTCTGCCTTCATAGAATTGAAGAGAGCTAGGGTCTTGCTCTGGATTAGGCTTTGACCTAAGGCAGCGTTGTGATCTTTCGTCCAGTCCACTGAAAGATTCTCCATATCAGCAATAAGTCTGTTTTGCTATCTTCTCATTTGTGTGTTCACTGGAGGAGCACTTTTGATTTCCTTTAAGAACTTTCCCTTTGCGTTCACAACTTGACGATTTGGGGCAAGAGACCTAGTTTCTGGCCCATCTTGGCTTTGACATGCCTTCTTCAAAAGCCTAACCATTTCTGTCTTTGGATTTAAAGTGAGAGAGGCGTGATGCTTCCTGTCAATGGGTCATGTAGAGGTAAGGTTATTAATTGGCCTAATTGCGATATTGTTGTGTCTCAGGGACTCAGGCGTCTCAGGAGAGAGATGGACGGGTCAACGGAGCAGTCAGGACACACACACATATCAGATGGCAATGTGCCCATGGTTCCTGGCACCCCAAAACAATTACAATACTAACATGAAAGATCATTGATCACACAAAGGCAAAATCAAGATGGCCAAGTAGGATGCCCTGAGCTCCGCTCTCCCATGAACATACCAAAACTACAACCACATACACAACAGCTCTCTTTCCGAGAAAATGACCTGAAACTGGCAGAATATCCCCTCTACAACCAGCATAGAGAAAGAACCACACTGAGAAGGGCAGGAGCAGAAAAGAAGGGATCTAGTCGGGACCCTTTCGCCAACTACTCTCAAACAGAGGGGTCATCACACTGGAGCATTCTGCCTAAGGAGCAGGAGGTTTTGGCCCTACATCAGGCACCCCAGCCCTGGTGCAGCGCTGGGAGAAGCAGCCCCACGCCCCCACTCCCCCACTCCCATTTTGGAAACCAAGAGGATTTATGATCTGGAGTACTGGAGGACTGTGGGAAACGGAGACTCCACTCTTAGAGACCATGGGCACAGAATTGCTTGCTCCCTGTCCCAGCACAGAGTCCGCAGATTGCAAAGTGTCTGGTGCTCTGGCCAGCATTTGGAGACCATGCCTAGCATTGGCTGGGCCTCACAGCCAACAGGGCTCCACACAGAAGACTCTCTGCAAACAGCCACCCCCTCACCAACACACACACACACACACACACACACACACCTCACACACACACACACACACACACAGAGGAGCCAAGCTTGGATCTCGCCATCCCTCAGCTCTGCCCCGCCTCCCTGTGACCCCAGCCCAGGCTGAGACAATCGTCGCAGGTCCCGGGGTCCTGATGAGCCGTGTGACCGCATGGCCACACGCAGGCTCATCTGGCAGAAGCCCTGACTCACATCCCACCACCAGGCTCCACCTTGGGGTCACCCAGCTGCCGCCCTCAGACAGCAGCAAACTCTGTGAGTCAACAGGTGCAAAGGAGGCAGGAAGGTTCTCAACGGACTCACTAGACTCTCTGTGTGGGACGGACCTGTGCTGGGAGGCCAGTTGGAGGACAAGAGACCCACAAGGGTGGGCAGGACTCAGGGTTGGGTGGGACAAGAGCTTGGTGGGGCCTGGTGACCTGTGGGGGAGAAACTCCATTATGAAGGGCTGGGGGCGGGAGCCTGGGTTGAATCCCCTGGAGGAGGCAACCTGGAAGCCCCTGGTAGACTCAGACCACAGGGAAGAAGGACTGGGAGAACAGGAGGAAGTCAGAGATGGGCCAGGTCAGCCCTGTGGGAGGAGCATGGGCCACAGGGACCGGGGCAACCAGATTCACCTCATGCATGCCCCTGACCCCCAGCCTCACCCCAGATCTCCAGGTGTGAGGTCAGAGGTGGAGGGCTGGGGAGGTTGGAACTAGCACCTGAAGCAGTTTCATGGATGTGGACTATAGATACCTCCGGAAAAAGGAATCTGGACAAAATTGGACTGTGCTAGTTTCTTCATCTTGCCATGCCTCAATTTACACATTTGTAAATGGGAAATGCTACCTAATGGAATGAATAGAGGCTAAATATTCATTTAGGACCTGAGGCGATCATGCAGGTAACCCCGAATTTGTGTATACTGAGGACTCACCAACCCCTGTCTCAGGAATTGTTGTTGTTTAGTCACTAAGTTGTATCTCTGTGATCCTGTGGACTGTAGCCCGCTAGCCTCCTCTGTCCATGGGATGTCCTCAGGCAAGAATGTTGGAGTGGGATGCCATTTCCTTCTCCAGAAGATCCTTCCCATCCATGGATGGAACAGACATCTCCCACATTGACAGGCGGATTCTTTACTGCTGCGCCACCTGGGAAGCCCCTTATCAGGTGTTAGTGCTGCTAAAAAAACACAAAGAACATGGGGATCCAGAGAAGGGGATGGACAGAAGAAAGGTGAGGCACAGATCATTGAAATTTTGGTGAACAACAGTCCCACAGAGGGTGTGGGGAGCCTGGGGGGAGCCCCCAGGAGAGACTCCAGTGGGAGGACTCTGGGGAGTCGTCCCCTCCTCCACTGGCCAGCCAGGCTCCTCCCCACGGTGGGTCACCCCGGGCTCCAGGTGGCAAGGGCTGCTGGCACCAACATCAGTCTTGCTTCCTGGTCCTGCTTCTGCTGCTCAACTGTGTCCACAGAGCGCAGGGTGGTGAGCTCCTGGTGAACCTGCTGGGAGAAGGCGAGGATGATGCATTATAACCAGAAAGTGGACCTAAGCTGGCCTTGGTTAGAGAGCCTACGGGAGCGGGGTTGCCTCCGCCTCCTCCTCCTCAATCCTTAGGTGAGCTCCTTTCCTTCTTGGCAGCTGCTGGGCTGGTTGGCCACTTTCAGGCCAGCAAAAGGGCAACTTGGTTGAAAAAGCAATGCTCAGACAATGGGAGGTGGGGCGGCGAGAGGCCAAGGAGAGAGCATGGAGGGAACACTGCTATCCCCAAGCTCCCAGCCCCTCACCCACGCCCCCAGGAGTGGGAGCCCCCATGGCAGGGCTGGGCCAGGCCCCCTTCCTGTGGGGGGAGCCCAAACACCCCCTGAGAAGCGTAGCACTGACTTCATCTGTTCACACAGACCCTTCTCCTCCACACAGCCCTGTGCCCTTGAACTCCCAGGCCGCTTTACATGCCATAAACCACCCGTGCCGCCCTGGGCTCTTACTTCCCCAGACACATCCCCTTAGGGGTCACAGCTCCTCCCCTGCAGCTCACTAAGTTCATCCCACATTTCTGCATCCCGAGAAGCCCAGAGCCGCCAATACCTTCCCACCTGAGAAGGGACCTGAGTCACACTCTCCACCAACTGGCATCTTATCCCCTTGCTTGGGGACTCACCCCAGCAAAAACCTCCCAGCCTGGTCCCCAGGAGGGACGGGAGCCCAGTCCCCCAAAGTGTGACATGGGGCCTGAGGGTGAGGAGGGGCACCCCCACTTCTCCCCTTTAGTCCCACATTCATATCGTCCACAGAATGTGGAGATGGCAGCCTGTCATGGTTATCAATTAAGAAAGGAGCTGGGAAATCTGCAGAAGATAATAAATCTGTTCATCTCTTCAGGCCTTTTGGCGTCTGTCTCTGTGCACCTCCACGTTTGTGGTGTGACAAGAGGCAAAGACAATGTGAAAAACAAAAGGAATCCCTCTGACCACTGCCCTGGTTTGCGAACCCCAGCAATGGGTGACTCATCACCTGGGGAATCATCCAGGGGCTGCCTCGGCTGCCTGTTCATGAATCTCAACCCTGCCAGGTCCTGCCTTGTAGCCTCTGGTGGTGGGGATGTGACAGGAGGGTGGGTCCTGCAGTTACAGGCTAGCGCCCCCTCCTCTGTTGTAGACTGGCTTCCTCGGCCCCAGGGGCCACAGGGACACTGTGTGAGGCCGCAGAAGTGGCAGAGGATAGGGGAGGTATGACAGTTCTGGGGTCAGGGCTCAGTCCCCTGCTGGTCACCTTATTTGTCCCCTGTGGCCCTGCTTATGCCAAACCACACAGTCACTTCTATCCTAGGACAGCTGGCCTCTCAGTAACGATTACCAAGTGGATGAGCCCAGTTCATCCAGACCAGAGGTCCCTTCTCTACCAGACTCAGGATCCTATCAGTAGCCACGTTTAAATGATCGGCTTTCCCCACTACACGTGGTGTGGCCGAGCCTCTGACCCTGTGGGGCTGGGTTGTGATGCTCTGATGAGGATGTCACAAGCTGTCCCTCGGCGAGAGCATGGCAACCCACTCTGGTATTCTTGCCCGGAGAATCCCATGGACAGAGGGACCTGGTGAGCTACAGTCCATAGGGTCGCAAAGCGTCAGACATGACTGAAGTGACTTAGCAAGCAGGCAGGCAGGTTACCCCCGGCATGATTTCCCCGCTGATGGACTTCTGTGTCATGGGTGCTACAGGGTCTTAGGGTGCTCGTGGCAGATTCCACCATACTCATTCCTTCATGTCCTTTCCATGAACACCTTCCACAGCTGAGTTAACCAGTTGCAGAGGCCTCTGGTCTGCAAATTCTGAAATATTTAGTATCCAGCCATTGATAGAAATGCTTTAGACTAGGCAGATATAAAAAGGAGATGTGAAGGGATCACAGCCCTGCATGCTTTAGGGCTATGATTGTCACTAATCTCTGTCATTATACCCAGAAAAAGGTGGTCTTGCAACATTCTATTTGTAGCAAAGGAAAGACAATATGAGAATGTACTCATACTTCTCAACTATGGCAGCCTTCACTCCGTTCCTAACTACAGAGACTTTTCCATCACTGGTTCAAATCCACACAATGTAAAATAACCACTGTGTGGGTCTTCACACACCATGATACCCGTGTAAGTGGAGGCAGGACGGTTATGTATTCAATGCCCTACATCTCATGCATCACATTAATAACAGCGGGGCTGTGATGATGCTTCAGATCTCTGGACATGATGTGAGTCACACACTGGGTCCACAGGAATGTGGGGGTGGCTTCTGCGTCCCAGTGTGCACTTACCTGAGTCAATGGCCATGTGGCTCCCAAGGATGGGGAAGGCCAGAGACTGCTGCACTGCGCTTGCCATGGTGATAAGAGGCCTTCCTGCTGGAAACTGGCATCTCTCTCTAGTCATGGATTCTCGGTTCTGATAACTGGCTCAGTTCTAGAAATGGGGCAAAGTATCCAGACAAGCTGTTGTGATGGCTCTTTTCAGCATCGTGATCATCGAGCTTGTGTTTTATTTTCTTTTCGTTTCTGGGGTTTTTTGTTTTTTGGTCGGCTGCCTGGCTTTTGGGATCTTAGTTCCCTGACCAGTGATCAAACCAGGGCACCTGGCAGTGAAGGCCCGGAGTCCTGACCAGTGGGCCAGCAGGGAATTCCTGTGTTTCATTCCTTTCCATCGTGCAGTTTGTATCTAGGTTGGCCACCCATCCAGGCTGTCTGCCTCTAGGGTCTCCGTATGCTGTGAACCAGCATCATACTCTCTGCAATCAGGACCCGGCTGGCCTTCCCATCTCTCTGGTCATATCAGCCACTGCACCTGCTCTGTTCCTGACACAGTGAGCCCCCACCTGGAATTTGCATGTGTTCAATCCGTTTCTGATGAAGCCCACTGGAGACACCATCTCTGACCAGCATTCCTGACCTTCAGCCAAAGTCCTCCTGTGTTACTGACCAGAGTTCTTGGACTTGATCAGTAGTAGTTTACAAAAGGCCAGACACAAATTCAGGGGGGAAAAAAAGCTTTATTGGGACTCATGAGGAAGCAAAAACAAGTAACATGTTCCCTTGCTGGTTCCACAGGATGGGGGAGCCGGTCCCACATAAGAGATGAGGGTGTGGGCGGATTCTGGGTTCAGACCAGAGTGGTGACCTGGGTGGTTTGTTCCCCCTTGGTGGTGCTGTATGCAGGGATCATGACTAAGTACCTGCTTTTGCTCCTGGCTGCTCTGAACTTGCTTTGGGTTTTTGGTCTTTTTGTATCTTGTTGTTGATTATTTGCCCCAACTGCACATGCAAGCAATTATTTTCAGCCCCTTATAATTTCTTTATATTTTGATGCTTGATATGACTTTTGTCCAGGTACACTCACTGCAGCAAATTGTCCCAGCCTGTCTCATTACCCACTGAGGGGTTCTACACCCTTATTCTGAAGGGTTAAGGGGCCAAAGCTTCCTTCTATCAAAACTTCTCCCTGCTGGACAGGGACCACTGACCTGAGCCTCCCCTCAAGGTGCAGAAGTCCCTCACAAGGACCTACATGGATGCATCTGGGCCACCCTCCACTGGAACGGGCTATATTCCTTGAGCCACCATGAGTGTTATTTCAAACTGGTAGATCCTACAGGCACAAAGTCAATCAAAAGGTTAAATAAACAAGGACTAGAAAGGAAATACCAACAATAGCCATTAAAGGGCCTAAAAGGGAAGGAACCAGGTTAACCTTGAGAGGACTTTCTTTTTTTTTAAACTCTTGGCGGAGGCAAATTCTCCCATGACAAACTTGTGGAGCCCCTCTATCTGTATATTTAAGGTGCATGTTTACACCTTAACATAAAGTGTAATAATATAAGGTGTATATTTCCTTAATATTGATCTCTGAGAGAAAGCAGTGACTGTGCTAGAGAGTGATCTTAGTTTCCTACCCAGGAACTGAACCTGGGTAGCTTGGTGTAAAATTAAGAATTCTAGACACTAAACACCAGGGGCGAGATGCAAAGTTCCCTTGGCTCTTACCGTCTTTGAAAGCAAGAATATTTCAAGGCAAAAACTGTAAAAACAGGTACCAAAGTTATTACTGGAGACATACAGAGAAACAGTTTATTTAAGATGGAAGCGAAGTGGAAATATACATCCAGAGAGGAGTGCAGGCGTCCCGAATGAGCAGCACAAAGAAGCTAGGCTAGGGAATTAACACACACATACATGTCTCTATCTTCCCTGGTGATTCAGTTGGTAAAGAATTTGCTTGCAATGCAAGAGAACCAGGTTCGATCCCCGGGTCGGGAAGATCCCCTGGAGAAGAAAATGGCAACCCACCCCAGTACTGCCCTGCCTGGAGAATC
This sequence comes from Cervus elaphus, assembly GCF_910594005.1. Classification (NCBI taxonomy): domain Eukaryota; kingdom Metazoa; phylum Chordata; class Mammalia; order Artiodactyla; family Cervidae; genus Cervus; species Cervus elaphus. The sequence continues at coordinate 33,625,252 of NC_057840.1, forward strand.
CATGGACAGAGGAGCTGGCAGCTTACAGTCCACGGGATCCCAAAGAGTCAGACATGACTGTGCAACTAAGCTTCTTTCACTTTCACTTCCGTACATGCATCTATTCTTCCTTGACTCCCCTCCCATCCCCACGCAGACTGCCACATAACATTGAGCAGAGTTCTATGTGCTACACAGGAGGTCCTTGCTGGTTATCCATTTTAAATAAATCAATGTGTACATCTTGATCCCAGACTCCCTAACTATACTTTCCCCCCATCCTTTCCCCCTGGCAACCATAAATTCATTCTATAAGTCTCTGAGTCTCTTTCTCTTTCGTAAGTAAGAGCACTTGTATCACGACTTTTTGGATTCCACATATAAGTGATGGCAAAAGGTGTTTCTGCTTCTCTGTCTGACTTATGTTGTTCAATATGACAATCTCCAGGTCCATCCATGTTGCTACATACGGGGTTATTTCATTCTTTTTGACGCTGAGTAACACTGCACTGGATATATGTCCACATCTCTCTCCATTCATCTGTCAGTGGACACGAGGTAGCTTCCAGGCCTGGCTGCTGGGAACAGCGCTGCCATGAACACAGGGCGCACGCATCCGCTCAGACCATGTTTTCTCAGAAGCACCAGGCACATTTAATCCCATAAGGTGGAGAAATGGTGAAACATCATGACTTCTCTCGTGAGAGAGAAACTTAAATACTTCAAGTTTTCTGGACTACTGAGATTTTTATTTAAATAGCAGTAGCTTAATAAATGGGCTTCCCCAGTGGCTCAGAATGTAAAGAATCCGCCTGTCAATACAGGAGACACAGGAGATGCGGGTTCAATCCCTGAGTTGGAGAGGTCCCCTGGAGAAGGAAACAGCATCCCACTTCAGTGTTCTTGCCTGGAGAATCCCATGGACAGAGGAGCCTGGCAGGCTACAGTCCACGGGGTCACAAAGAGTCAGACACGACTGAGCGACTAACACTTTCACTTTCAGTATAATAAATTATTAAGGGAGACAGTCATAAATAAAACTTTGTTCTATTGAAAACAGGCTGAGGTGATTTCTCCAGACACAGAAGGAATCCCTGAGTGCTATACTAGCAGAGGTATTTTTCTTGCAATATCATTTGTAAGAATGAGGTCACGAGGCAGAGTCTAATTATCCACAAACTAGAATACGATGAAATATGTCCTGTTTCGGAGATTTCTTCAAGTACCTCAACATTTCAGTGTAGAAATTCCATCACTTAGCACCAGGAGAAAGTGGTGAAATAAATTGTTGCTTTTTTTTTTTTAAGAGATGCTGAGTAGGATTTCGTCAAACGTGATAAAACCCATGAGATGATGCATCTATTGTGTCATCGTAACCGGAAAACAGACTCAGGATCCATGGGGTCTGATCTCCTGGATCTAAAGTGAAGAGCAGAAGAAAGGCAGACAGAGCACCTGTGGGGTTCCTGGGAGCACCGTCTCCTGCAGAAAAGAAAGAGGCCTTGGTCCAGGGGGCAGAGGAATCCTGTCACTTTCCTGGGGCTGTCCCTCCCCAGCCCCCCTCCAGCCCCGCCCTCACTGAGGGGCTCCTATGTCCCCCACCCCCACCCCCACCCCAGGCCCAGCAGCTTCTTGTCCCCTCCTCCTTCCTTCCTGCATCACAGAGTCACCCCAGGCCCTGACACCCCCTGCTCAGGCTCAGGACTGGAGCCAGTGAGGAATCAATCTGCTCCCTTCACTCAGGTCCGGATCCTCCCCGAGGGGGGCCTAAAGGACCAGGGAGCAGGTCCCCGGAGGAGGGGCCTTGCCTCCTGACAGCCCTGGGGGGCTGCAGGCAAACCTCCTCCCTTCCCTCCCCTCCAGCCTCTGAGCCAGCAGCACACACAGCTCTCAGGACCAGGGTCCCTGCCCCCCATCTCTTCCTGGTCCCGCCCAGCTGGGCGCCTCCACCCCAGCTCAGGCCCACCATCCCCAGGCACCTCTGCTCAAGGCAGGGCCGCTCAGTGATGGAGGCTCTGGGCCCCCAGGAGGCTGGTGACGGGCAGGCCACAGGCTGAGTCAGAACTGCTGCTGCCCCAGGAGCACAGGCCTGGCCTCGCCCCTTCCCACAGTCTCTCCTGTGGGGCTCCTGCCTTGCCTGCTTGGCCCAAGCCACTTCCTGTGAGAACGGGTCTTTGGAGTTGGGCCCGCAATTATTGCTCTCAGGTGATATGGGGTCTTACCCACCTGCTCATTTCCAGGATGAGGAGGTTCAGTGAGGGCAGGGGTCAGCTGGGATTCACCTTCCCCGTCCTCACACCAGGCCCTGTGCCCCTGCCTTCCCTCTGGATTCTGCCCTCAGTACCTGTTCCTAGAAAGGATTCAGCCCAGGAAGACAGTTATGATGAAACTGGTGAGGACCACGGGGAGGATCCAGGTGACGTGATTGATGGCTGGGGCCGAGGACTGGACTGTAGGGGGGCCTGTGATCGGTGATGCTGCAAGGAGAGTGAGGGTGAATCCCTTGTCCAGACCAAACTCAGCAGATGCCTCCTCACCCCGCTGACTCAGGTATCCCTATTGCCCAGTTTGCACCCACATGTGGAGGCCCTGTTACAGGTCCTCAGGAGAGATGGGGGAAGGGAGGAGCCCCGTCCTCAGGGGCTCTGACAGCTAATGGAGGAGCAAGATTTCTAACAGTCACTCAGTCCTGCTGTGACATCAGAGACGGTGACATGAGGATGGAGTCCTCAGGAGCTGACAGCAGAGGTGGTGTTGACAGATTTCCAGAAGGAGGATTGGTGACATTTAAAAGAAGACTCTGGAAAGAGGGAAGAGTAAGAAGGAGATTGGAATCATGGAGATGCTCTCATGTTTAGGATCAGTGAGAATCCATGTTCAATCGTCCAAAGGCCTGTGCTGTGAGGAGAGACGTCAGCAGGTAAAAGAGGAAAGAGGACGACAGAGCATCCCCGGGTCATTGTTCTTTCGGGAGCAACTCACCTCTGACGGGTCATTTTCACACACACACACACACACACACACACACACACACACACACACACACACACAGACGGGTGGGTCCATGTCACCACGAGAGAACTACCACTTTCTCCTAATCTTCTCACCTACCCGTGGTCTTCAACATTCTCTCCCAGCGCACCAAGAAAGCCTGATACCAAAGCTGACAGTCTCCCATGGAGACCTTCTTGAAGAAGTAGGTCACAGCTCTGTCATTCCCCCACTTCTCTTTCATCCGCCTCCCTTTAGAATGAACCACTGTCCAATGTCCATTCTCCAAGTCAAAGAGGAGGGACAGTTTTCCATGGAATCCAAACTTCCAGGATCCATTGATGTGTCCGTTGTCTTCACGCCAGCACGTCATCTTGGCCTGCAGGGTCAGAGGGCCTGACCACACTGAGTAAAAAAATGAATTCAGCCTCTGGGCTTGACAGATTCTTTGCCCCACCTGGGTCCACCTCCCCTGGGCCCAGCTAATCTGGCCCTGGTCTCTCCTGCAACAGCTGCTCTTTCCACTGGGCTACTAGGGAAGGACAATATCCAATTTTTTTTTTTTACCCAAAAACAGTGGACGCAGCTGAGCCCCCAGTCTGCTCCTCCTGCATCTGGACTTCCTCACTCACCCTTGTCTGTGTATCTCTCTCGTGTAACATCAGGCATTTGCTCCTTGAGCAAGTCCCCAGGGTCTCTGGGTGTTTCCGTCTGCGTTTCCGAGAAAAGTTTCATACTTTTCACTTCCTCTCCTATTGGACTCATGTACTTGATCTCAGCTCTATCACAGACGTAGGAGAGAAAGACCTTTTGACCCCACTCTCCCTTGAACCTCACACCAAGGTTGACCATGTCTGGGCCAAGGATCGATGGTGAAATTACAGGAAATACAATGAGCGTCTGTGAAGGCAAAACACAGTGAATGTGAGGTTGGGTAAAAAACACCCACAGGCCCCTTCCCCCAGTTATGAGAGCAGAGTACAGTGCAGGGCTGGGCTGACAGAGCAATGACCCCCTCCCCCAACAACACACACCATACAGCCAGTGACCTCCCCTCTCCTGCCTGGCAAAGATCACACATCCTGGGTGTGTCCCCTTGTCCACCAGGTCAGTTCCCAGCATCATAACCTTTGCAGAGATGTGCCAGGCTGCTATACAGGAAAAGTCTAGATGACAGAGGACTGTCAGAGTCCAACCCCGTATCCTGTGAGAGATGGGGAGCCTGTGGGGATGCTCCTGAGGAAGCAGGATCACAGGGAGAGGGGCAAAGAGGTGGCGGGTGACACAGAACCCAATGCTGGAGAAGGGAGAGTTCACAATTAGAGGTCACAGGACTTAGCAAGGCCGGGGAGACACTGCTGATCTCCCACTAGGATGGGTCTTGGAAGGCCTGGCCCATATGGCATGGAAGAGAAAGTCCAGAGCTTCCTTGGCAGGTGGTAGAGGAGGGGATCCAGGGCTCAGAGAAGTGACTCTGCCAGGGCGGACACTGTATGAAAGGGCAGGAAAGTGTCCAGGCCACCAGGCGCCATGGGAAAGCCTGATGAACTCTATGGAGCCTGACAGGAAAGTGTGGATGAGAAGCATGTCCAACAGCTCAAGGTTGACTTCTGTGGAAGGTCAGGGATGGGGCAGGAGTGGTGCCCCTGTGGGCTTCCGGCAGGAACAGGGATGGAAAATGGAGGAAGATCAGATTCCAGGTGGAGTGTTGTATGTCAGGAGCAAAGTTGGTACAATGGTCAAAGCAATTAGTGAAAGTCGCTCAGTCGTGTCTGACTCTTGTGACCCCATGGACTATACAGTCCATGGAATTCTCCAGGCCAGAATACTGGAGTGAGTAGCCTTTCCCTTCTCCAGGGGATCTTCCCAACCCAGGGATTGAACCCAGGTCTCCCGCATTGCAGGCGGATTCTTTACCAGCTGAGCTACAAGGGAAGCCCAAGAATACTGGAGTGGGTAGCCTATCCATTCTCCAGCGGATCTTCCCGACCCAGGGATTAAACTCGGGTCTCCTGCATTGCAGGTGGATTCTTTACCAACTGGCTCCTGATATGGTCCTGGGGCCTGGCAGAGACGAAGCCTCTGGTCATGGAATGTCAGAGTTGCCCATCATGATCTGGGTTCATCAACCCCTAACCATTAGTTCAGATAGGCCAGCCGTCATAGGACAGAAGTGATTATGTGGCTTGGCATAACCAGGGCCACAGGGAACAAATAAGATGCACCAGCAGGTGACCTAGGCCTGACACCAGAGTTGATACAGGGCCACTATCCCTGCTCACACCTGGGGCTTCACGCAGTGTCCCCTACCGCTCCTGGAACCAAGGAAGCCAGTCTACAGCAGAAGAGGCACATTAGCTCACAACAGCCATACCCACCTCCTATCACATTCCCACCACCAGAAGCTACAGGGCAGGACAGGGTAAGTTTCTGGTTCATAAACAGACAACTGAGGCAGCTCTTGGATGATTCTCTAGGGGATGGGTCACTCATTACAGGGTCAGAAACCAGGACAGTGGACAAGTCTGGTTCTCAGTTGATTTACACATTATATTTGGCTCCTGGTGCTCCACAAACGTGGAAGCTCCTTTTGCACCCAGAGACACATACCAGATGGCCTAAAGAGACAAGGAGATTTACTTTCTTCTGTAGAAAAAATCTGTCAACTCCTGCCTTAATCAATAACCATTATAGATAGCTGCCGCTGTCCCAATTCCTAGACAACATGAGTGTGGGACCAAAGGGTAAATGTGGGGATGCCCAGCCTCACCCTCAAGCCCTATGTCACACTCTGGGAAACCCTGTTCCTGTCCCTCCTAAATTAGGTCCTGGGGGCCAGGTCGGGGGGTTTTGCTGGGTGAGTTATCAGACAAAGGGATAGGATGCCAGTTGATAGAGGCCATGTTTAGATTCTCTTTAATAGATAGGAAGCTGTTGGAGGCCCTGGGCTTCTTAGGATCATGGAAAAATGGGTAATAAATGGTCTTGTAACAAAAAGGGCTCTAGGGGGCCTCAGTGGAAAGACCTGCCCCCCATGGTCTCTGCCCGTCTCTTGTTTGTAGAAAAGCTTTAGTCAGCCAGGCCTCCTGTGAGTCTCAAAACAGTGGTTTAAGAGTTAAGGATTAGGACACGTTAAGATGGAGAAAGGAAGAATACTCCTTAGGCTGGGAAACTGGTAACAATTTAGACTGTGACCAGCCACATATCAGTGTCATGAACTTACCAGTTCCCTGAAGGATAACAAAGATCTGACACAAGTCTCAAGTTGTTTCTACACGAAGCAGAGCCCCAGCACATAAAAACTGCTGGCTGCAAGCACACAGACCCCAGAGTGGCTGAAACCATAAGCCTGGTGAGGCTCAGACGTCCACCTTGTGCCAACAACCTGACTGCACAGGACGCTGACGCGCCCGCAGCAGCCCTTCCGCCCCCTTCTCTAACCTGGAAACTTGGAGACGGTCTGAGGACGTTAGGTCACTATTTTCCCAGGGCTCCTGAACAAACCAACTTTACCTTTTCCACACTTGTTAACTTCACCAGTATTAGGATCTGAGTCATAACTAGGTTCAATTAGTAACAGCGTGAAATGTCTGGGAGGAGCTTTGACTCCAGGGAGGCGCTGATCAGTGGCTATGCATTGAGCGCCTTCCTGGGGATGCATATGGAATTTTTTTTTCTAATAAATTGAATCCATTAATTTTTTCAAGTGCTTTTAAAAATCTATTTTATACTTATGCCAGCCTGAAGATAAGCACAAAACCTGTTTCTTTCTTTTTTTTTTTTTACTCATCACAACTCGGGCACCCATTCTGTGCATAGCACTGTTCAGGTGCAGTAAAAGGGATTCTTAACCTTAAAACAGGATTGCACCTTTTGGAATTGTGTTATCTCCTTTTCCAGAAAGTAAAAATAAATAAAATCACCACTGTTTACTATTGACCTGTCCCAAGCCCACTTCTGGCTCTCAGAAATGCTAGGATCTACCAAATTTAAGATGCTTCAGTGAATTCCGCTGCTACTTACCCCAAAGAGGAGGCAGAACTCCTCTTTATTAAAAAAAACTTAAAAAGAAAATTTTCCATGAAAGAGTAGTTTCTGTTTCTATTGTATTTTTTATTAGTATATTGTATTTTTCTCTTTTTTTTCTTCTAGCTTTTAAGTTTTTTTCCTCGAACACTGCTTTTTCCTGTACAAGGCAACAGCATTTTTCATTTTTCTTTTCCTAAGACAAAGTATTTCATCTTATAGACAAATAATTCCCAAGACTAGTGATAAATATTAAAAAAAAAAGAAGAAGAAGAAGAAGAAAGAAAAGAGAGAAACTGAAGGGTTTCCCTGGTGGCTCAGCAGGTAATGACTCCACCTGCAATGCAGGAGACCCCAGTTCAATCCCTGGGTCAGAAAGATCCCCTGGAGAAGGGAGAGGCTACCCACTCCAGTATTCTTGAGCTTCCCTGGTACCTTAGATGGTAAAGAATCCACCTGCAATGTGGGAGACCTGGGTTCGATCCCTGGGTTGGGAAGATCCCCTGCAGAAAGGAAAGGCTATCCACTCCAGTATTCAACCCTGGAGAATTCCACGGACTCCATAGTCCATGGGGTTGCAAAGAGTTGGACACGACTGAGCAAGTAAGCAGGGCACATTCAAGGGTGAATCAACTACATTACTTTGAGGAAGTGAAAACTAAAAAACACCTGGCACTAAGCTAGTCCAAGTATTTGTGTTGATACAATTTTAAAAACTATTTATAACATTGTTTAAAAATTTCTTGGTCAAAAAATTTATACCAACATTTTCAGTTCAACCTAATGAAAGTGATATCTAGAAAATATTCCACATCACTAAGTCTGTCTTAGAAAGTTTAGATGCTATGGCATTCCTAAGGCACAGTGTTCTGGAAGACAGTGTGTTTCTGTGGTGCTGGGTGATGTATGTGGCTGCCTGGCTCCAAGTGGGCCTCAGCAGGCACCTTCCTCCTGACGCTGGGGGACTGGGAGAGGAGAATCAGACACAGGCCCCCAGGGCTGCATGGACGTCTGTGAGACACCGGGCCAGCTGCTGGAACTGGGCTTCTCCTCTGAATCTAAGGCCCAGCACAAGCCATCACAGCAAACGGTTCATTAGGACAGTTGATAGGCTGGGGTATTCAGTAACATTCTTTCAGATCTCTAAAGAGTCCACATTCATGTAGAGTGTTTGGCCCAGAGCCATGAGCTCCTACAGTATCACTCTGAAGGCCCACACATTACTAGCACTGGAGAACTAAAAAAATTATTTTTTTAATATCTTTTTTGGGGGAAGGTATTGGGTCTTAGTTGTGGCACTTGGGATCTTTTTGCAGCATGAAGACTCTTAGTTGCAACATGCTGACTTCTTAGTTGTGGTATGTGGGATCCAGTTCCCTGACCAAGGATAGAACAGGGCCCCATCATTGGGAGTGGGGAGTCTTAGCGACTGGATCACCAGGGAAGTCTGGAGAACTCATTCTTAACCAGACTTTTATGAGCCATCCATTGATCCCATGCTTCCATTGTTCCCTGACAGTGAGAGTCCACGGGGAATAAGAGTCTGGAGAGGGGCTATCTGGACTCTTAACGTGAGGTTGTCATCAGTGGCAGAGCTCCTAGCAGCCTGGCCTTTGTGGAGGACTTCTCTTCTGACCAGGTAACTCATTCCACAGGCGATCTGACCTTGTGGACCAGGTCCTGTTGAGAAATTGCCTGCGATTATTGGCCTCTACTAATTGGTGCTGCAGGCTCCCCTGGTGGCTCAGACAGTGAAGAATCTGCCGGCAATGCAGGAGACCCGAGTTTGTTCCCTGGGTCGGAAAGATCACCCGGAGAAGGGAATGGCCACCCACTCCAGTACTCTTGCCTGGAGAATTCCTTGGACAGAAGAGCTTGGCGGGCTACAGTCCACGGGGTGGTAAGAGTCGGACGTGACTGACTGACTAACACACACACAGAGACACACAATTTGCAATGCTGTGAAAACTATTTAGGATTCTCCCAATTCATGTAAGGCAATATCACGAGGGGTTTTCTCTCTCTTCTATACACACAAGGGAAATAGGAGGAAGATTTCTGTGATGAAGATCTCATAGCTTACAACATTCAGTGAGTATCACTGTCACCTGAATTTCAGAAGCTTAATCTCTGTTTTCACAGATGATTGCTGTTCTTTATTTGGATCTTTTTCATCTACGTAAATCCCATGGAAAATATGCCCAAAACTACCTTTTTGGGGTACATCCTCTCCGTGGATAGTTATCCTCTCCTCGGATATTTCGATATCCTTCACCTTAGCGCTGGCCTCCAAAGGAGTGGCGCTTCTCAAGACACTCCTCCACCCACCCACAAGGCAGGGTAACGGCCGGAAGTACCACTGTTGGGTGTGGCGCCTCTCAGATCCTCAGTCATCTGGGACGGGGTGAGACAATGCTTGGGAATGTGCACTGATGCTGTCTTCCAGTTCAATTCTTGTCACACTATGAAGGTGCAAAACTGCTAATATTGTCACTACAAGAAATATAACTGCACGGGAAACCCCTGCGCTGATATAAAACACGTGGGTAGAAGTAGCCGAGCTGCATGGACAGGATCACAGATAGTTCTGTTACTGGTTTCGTCCAAGACCGAAGTTTTAACTTCAAGATTTTGTTAGCACATTTTCCTTCCTTTCAAATTTTTGAAGAAGGGTTTTGAAGAATTTACTGTCAAGTTGAGCTGCATTTAGTATCATAACCTCACTATCTACTTTCCGAATCACTGATAGAGTGCGTGGAAACCCCCCACCCCGTGCCCCTCGCACCTCCACCCCCACCAAGCAGAAATGCTGACCTGGGGCAGGTCCACGAAACTGTCTACTTGGAAACCTGCTTATATTCAGCTTGGACTCTGCAGACCAAATGAAAGGCAGGACATCTGTCTCGCTGGTTACTAACAGGTTAAAGTATAGACGTAGTGCCCAACAAGGTCACTTCTCTAATAAAAGAAGTTTTGCATCTAGACCAATGAGCCGGGGCACCTTGTCCCAGCTCAGGAAGAGGCTCGCCCCCGCCCCCGGGGCCCCGGTTGGAGCCGCGCAGCGGAGTCCCAGAATCGGGAAGGAACAGAGACGCCGGAGCACGGGGATCTCGAGTGTAGCCGTGCAAGGAGCCTCGGCGATAGCGAATAGAGCCGCGCCGCGAAGCCCCGGGATCGGGGAGGAGCCGCGCCGCGGAGCCGGGAGATCGATGGTGGAGCCGCGCCGCAGAGCCCAGTTATCCGGGAGGAGCCGTGCCGCGGATCCCCGGGATCGCGGGTGTAGCCGCACGGCGGAGTCTAGGGGATCGCCGATGCAGCCCAGCTGCGGATCCCCAGGATCAGGGAGGAGCGCCGCCTAGGGGCCCGGGGCCGGGGATGGAGACAGCAGCTGCGGCTCAGACTAGAGCAATCAAGCACATTTCGGCCAGGAGCGCGCCACCGAAGCCTCCTGGGCACCCGGGTCCGCTCTGCGTTTATAACTTACGGCCGGGAAAGAGCGCTGATCCTTCACGGGCCGGGAGATGTAGGGACCAGAAGGGTCTCTGTAGCACAGCTCGGGGCGGGAGGGTGTTCTTTTCGGAGCGGGTCTGGGTCCCTTCTCCGCGGGAAGGCCGACTGGTCCCATCCCGCCCGGCTCCAGCGCTCCCACTTCCCAGGGGCGGTCTGGAACCTTGGGGGATTTCAACCGCATTTTCTGCCGCGTCCTGGCCCCCTCTTCTCCCAGCGTCACCTCCCAAACTCCCGGCATTACTACTTCACCCAAGGGACCCCTGTTCTGGCCCGGAGAGCCGGCAAGAAGCCGGGAGGAGCCTCCGAGGAGCAAAGGGGCCCAGGGAAGGGAAAGAGGAGGGGGCGGCGGCGGCGACACCCTGCAAGAAGTTTCGCGAACCCCGGCGTACACCACCCGCATCCCCTTTCCGGGCCATAACCCATCCAACCTCCTCGCGTTCCCCCGCCACCCCCCGCGCAGCTTCATCCTCAAACTCACCGCTGGACGTCCCGCTCAACATGCCAATCAGAAGCAAAACGAGGAAGCCAAGACTGGTCTTGGAGCCACCCATCTCTCCCTTTGCCACCTGGATTCCAATTTTGCAGGAGTGCGAAGCTGCCAAGTCAGAACCCGCGATCCTTTCCCGCTCGCTAGCCGGCAGCTGCGTCTGGACCTCCCCCTCTGCGCTGACTGCCTGGGCAGCGCTCCGCCGACAGGCCCCGCCCCTGATTTCCTAGCAGTAATCGCGAGGCCGCTCCGCGCCGGGGTGGGGGAGGGGCACTCTTGCGGTCACACGGGGCGCTCTCATTCAGGCCCCCGCCTTCCTGCAAACCAGCCGACCTGCCTGTTTACACCGGGCGTGAACGTGCGCTGGTTACAGGAGACCACAACGCTCTGTTCCTTCAATTTAATTAAGTTCAGTGACTTAGTCGTGTCCGACTCTTTGCGACCCCATGGACTGCAGGACGCCGGACCTCCCTATCCATCACCAACTCCTGGAGATTACTCAAACTCATGTCCACTGAGTCGGTGATGCCATCCAACCATCTCATCCTCTGTCGTCCCCTTCTCCTCCCGCCTTCAATCTTTCCCAGCATCAGGGTCTTTTCAAATGAGTAAGTTGTTTGCATCAGGTGGCCAAAGGATTGGAGTTTCAGCTTCAACATCAGTCTTTCCAAAGAGTATTCAGGACTGATTTCCTTTAGGATGGACTGGTTGCATCTCCTTGCAGTCCAAGAGCTTTCTCCAACACCACAGTTCAAAAGCATCAATTCTTTCACGCTCAGCTTTCTTTACAGTCCAACTCTCACATCCATACATGACTACTAAAAAAACCATAGCTTTGACTAGAGGGACCTTTGCTGGGAAAATGATGTCTCTGCTTTTTAGTATGCTGTCTAGGTTTGTCATAGCTTTCCTTCCAAGAAGCAAACATCTTTTAATTTCATGGCTGCAGTCACCATCTGCAGTGATTTTGGAGCCCAAAATAATAAAGTCAGCCACTGTTTCCACTGTTTCATCTATTTGCCATGAGGTGATGGGACTGGATGTCATGATCTTAGTTTTCTGAATGATGAGCTTTAAGCCAACTTTTCCACTCTCCTCTTTCACTTTCATCTAGAGGCTCTTTAGTTCTTCACTTTCTGCCATAAGGGTGATGTTATTCACATATCTGAGGTTATTGATATTTCTCCAGGCAATCTTGAATTCCAGTTTATGTTTCATCCAGCCCAGCATTTTTCATGATGTACTCTGCATAAAAGTTAAGTGAGCAGGGTGATAATATATAACCTTGATGTACTCCTTTCCCAATTTGGAACCACTCTGTTGTTCCATGTCCAGTTCTAACTCTTCCTTCCCGACCTGCATACCGGTTTCTCAAGAGGCAGGTCAGGCGATCTGGTATTCCCACCTCTTGAAAAATTTTCCACAGTTTGTTGTGATCCATACAGTCAAAGGCTTTGGTGTAGTCAATAAAGCAGAAGTAGATGTTTTTCTGGGACTCTCTTGCTTTTTCGATGATCCTTCTTCCTTACCTTGCTCCTTATCAGTCTTAAGTCTCTGGTTCCTTTTCAGATTGGGGCACTCAGGCCAGTCTTCGGAGTTGGGAGGAGACAAGGGACAAAAGAAAATCCCTGCTCCTGCCACTGGGTCGGGTTAGTCAGTGGACAAGCTTGTCCTTAAGTACCTGAATGGTCAGGGCATCAGTCACAGTGAGGAAATCCCACTGGAGTTGCCATCTGTTACAGAAAGGGGGACTCCTTGCAGGGTCTGAGGGTGGGCTTTTGTCTAACACTGGGAAATGAATTGTTCCAGGAGACACACATGCTGACAAGGAAGAGGCTTTTGGGGGAAGGGGCTACAGGGTGGAGAGCGGCAGGGTCAGGGAACCCAGGAGAACTGCTCTGACACATGGCTTGTAGTTTCAGGTTCTTTGGTGATGGAGTTAGATTCTGAGTCATCTCTGGCCAATCATTCTGACTCAGGTTCCTTCCTTGTGTCAGCAATGTGTTCTGGTGAGCTTTACTGATATTTCTGAGAGTTTATTTACATAGTGCTTACTTTCCCTTAACCCAATTATACCCAGCTCAGTTACAAATTCATTTTCATGTAAAGACAGAACCAGAGATCTCCTTGTTTTACTGCTTCGGTTTTAAAAATGCTATTTCCCGCCCCTCCCCCCCCCACCTCTCTGGGGGACCACAGATGGATCAGATGGTTCCTGAGAACCCACGCAGAAGACTTACATTTTGGAGGGGAGAAATGCAGGCTCCCTTTTTTGTTTGTTTTGTTTTTAAAGTCTTCCAAAATGATTGTGAACAGTGACTGCAGCCATGAAATTAAAAGGTCCTTGCTCCTTGGAAGAAAAGCTATGACAAACCTAGACAGCATATTAAAAAGCAGAGGCATAACTTTCCCAACAAAGGTCCCTATAGTCAAAGCTATGGTTTTTTCAGTAGTCATGTATGGATGTGAGAGTTGGACCATAAAGAAGGCTGAACACTGAAGGTTTGAGGCTTTTGAGCATCCAACACCACAGTGTTGGAGAAGACTCTTGAGAGTTCCTTGGACAGCAAAGAAATGAAACCAGTCCATCCTAAAGGAAATCAGTCCTGAATATTCATTGGAAGGGCTGATGCTGAAGTGAAAGCTCCAATACTTTGGCCACCTGATGTGAAGAGCCAACTCATTGGAAAAGACCTGGGAAAGATGCTGGGAAAGATTAAAGGCAGGAGGAGAAGGGGATGACAGGGGACGAGATGGTTGGATGGCATCACTGACTCAATGCACATGAGCGTGAGCAAGCTCCAGGAGATGGTGAAGGACAAGGAAGCCTGGTTTGTTGCAGTCCATGGGGTCGCAAAGAGTCAGACATGACTGAGTGACTGAACAACAAGCAACTGATGCCCACAACTGTAGCAGAGATTTGCAGGTGGTGAAAAAGGTGACCCAGCAGGGAGTCAGTTGGATGTAAAAAGACAGGAGTGTAGGTATGAGGACCAAGGGAGAGCAAAGGGAGGAGGGGCAGAAAAGACTGAAAACCTGAAAGGGAGCCATTGCCTTTTCAACCCTTGCCCCCTGCGGGTGTCTATTTATTCAGGCACCAACCTGCAGGCTTCCAGAAAGGGCCAGTGAGGGTGGGAGCACCCTGTCCACTGCCCACTGGGGTGATTAAGCCCAGAAACCAGCCCCTTGTACATCGGCTGTGGGACTGCAGCCCAGAGATGAGGTTCTCACCACGCGTAACCCAGCATATAGAAATCTGCCGCTTCACTGAGTTCCCAACGAGACTTTTCTTGGTGGCAGAAAAATAGAAGTGAGACTATTGGTATGATCAGACTTGCAGCCAGTACCTAATAAGAGGTTTGAACCTCTATCATTCTCACAAATCTCCTCGGAGGCAGAACCTGCTGGACCAAGAGCTGCAGGGTATGAAGTGGGTCTCTCCCACCAGCTTGTCATCAAAGTGAGCCATTGACAGCCAGAGGGAGCTTTGTCTCCTAAGTTGAGAGGAGTGATACTGTCCTTGCTGAGGTTCACTCTTTCAGAAGGATAGGACAGAGGGAGAAGAGGACAGAGAGAGGAGAAGTGGAGAGAGAATAGAGGAGGGAAAGGGACAAAGGGTGAGGGGGAGCACGATGCCTGAATGAGGACCCCAAGGCCCCCAGGGGCCAGGAAGGCAGAGCAACCAAACATGGAGACTCTGAGCCGAGGTTCAGGTGGCCACTTGTCACCACAGGGGAGTTGTATCCCAAGATCACAGAGATGCCCAGATGCTCTGGCAGAAAGGGGACAGTAGCCCTTCATGGTTGCCACAGAGTATGTTAGCGACCAGGCTTCTTGGCCTCCTGAATCAATCAGTTCATTCAGTTCAGTTTAGTCACTCAGTCGTGTCCTACTCTTTGTGAACCCATGGACTGCAGCATGCCAGGCCTCCCTGTCCATCACTGACTCCCAGTGTTTACTCAAACTCATGCCCATTGAGTCAGTGACGCTGCAGGGGCAGGGGCTCTGGGTTCAGCAGACTTGGGTATGGCTGGGTGCTGCAGACTTGACTATGGCATAAGTCCTCTTGGCAGAGGTCGCCATTAACCCCACCAAAGAGCTGGACTGGGGAAATAGACTCTTGGAGGGCACAAAGAGAACCTTAATCAATAGAAGTGGATAAGAGGCCAGATGAGAAATTCAGGCGAGGCTTCACTGGGACACGGGCTGCAGTGTGAGGGAGCAAACACAAGCAACAGGTTTCCTTGCTCATTCCCTTGGTGGGTAGGGTGGTGGGGGGAGGCAGGCTGTTCCCTTATATGGGGTGAGGGTAGGGGCAGGTCAAGGGTTAGGACCTGAGGGATGGCTTAGGTGGTCTGCCCACCATCATGGCGGTACACAGTAACCTTCTTTCAGATCTCTAAAGAGTCCACATTCATGTAGGGTGTTTGACCCAGAGCCATGAGCTCTGAAGGCCCACACATCACTAGCACTGGAGAACTAAAGAAAATTATTTTTTTAATATCTATTTTTTTTTTTTTTTTGGATGTACTGGGTCTTACTTGTGGCACTTGGGATCTTTTTGCAGTATGAAGACTCTTACTTGCAACATGCTGACTTCTTAATGGCGGCATGTGGGATCCAGTTCCCTGACCAAGGATCAAAGAGGGCCCCATCATTGGGAGTGCGGAGTCTTAGTGATTAGAGCACCAGGGTAGTCCGGAGAACTCATTCTTAACCACACGTTCATGAGCCATCCATCGATCCCACGCTTCCATTGTCCCCCAGACAGTGAGAGTCCATGGGGAACAAGACTCTGGAGAGGGGCTATCTGCACTCTTAACGTGAGGCTGTCATCAGCGGCAGAGCTCCTAGCAGCCAGGTCTTTGTGGAGGACTTCTCTTCTGACCAGGTAACTCATTCCACAGGCAGTCTGACCTTGTGGACCAGGTCCTGTTGAGAAATCGCCTTCGGGTTATTGGCCTCTACTAACTGGTGCTGCAGGCTCCCCTGGTGGCTCAGACAGTGAAGAATCTGCCTGCAGTTCAGGAGACCCGAGTTTGTTCCCTGGGTCGGAAAGATCGCTTGGAGAAAGGAATGGCCACCCACTCCAGTATTCTTGCCTGGAGAATTCCTCGGACAGAAGAGCTTGGCGGGCTACAGTCTATCGGGTGGCAAGAGTCAGACATGCCTGACTGACTAACACACACGCAGACACACAATTTGCAATGCTGTGAAAACTATTTAGGATTCTCCCAATTCATGTAAGGCAATATCACAAGGGGTTTTCTCTTTCTTCTATACACACAAGGGAAATAGGAGGAAGATTTCTGTGATGAAGATCTCATAGCTTACAACATTTAGTGAGTATCATTGTCACCTGAATTTCAGAAGCTTAATCTCTGTTTTCACAAATGATTGCTGTTCTTTATTTGGATCTTTTTCATCTACGTAAATCCCATGGAAAATATGCCCAAAACTACCTTTTTGGGGTACATCCTCTCCGTGGATAGCTATCCTCTCCTCGGATATTTCGATATCCTTCACCTTAGCGCTGGCCTCCAAAGGAGTGGCGCTTCTCAAGACACTCCTCCACCCACCCACAAGGCAGGGTAACGGCCGGAAGTACCACTGTTGGGTGTGTGGCCTCTCAGATCCTCAGTCATCTGGGATGGGGTGAGACAATGCTTGGGAATGTGCACTGATGCTGTCTTCCAGTTCAATTCTTGTCACACTATGAAGGTGCAAAACTGCTAATATTGTCACTACAAGAAATATAACTGCACGGCAAACCCCTGCGCTGATATAAAACACGTGGGTAGAAGTAGCCGAGCTGCATGGACAGGATCACAGATAGTTCTATTACTGGTTTCGTCCAAGACCGAAGTTTTAACTTCAAGATTTTGTTAGCACATTTTCCTTCCTTTCAAATTTTTGAAGAAGGGTTTTGAAGAATTTACTGTCAAGTTGAGCTGCATTTAGTATCATAACCTCACTATCTACTTTCCGAATCACTGATACAGTGCGTGGAAACCCCCCCACCCGTGCCCCTAGCATCCCCACCCCCACCAAGCAGAAATGCTGACCTGGGGCAGGTCCACGAAACTGTCTACTTGGAAACCTGCTTATATTCAGCTTGGACTCTGCAGGCCAAGTGAAAGGCAGGACAGCTGTCTCGCTGGGTACTAACAGGTGAAAGGATAGACGTAGTGCCCAACAAGGTCACTTCTCTAATAAAAAAAGTTCTGCATCTAGACCAATGAGTCTGGGCACCGGTCCCTGCTCAGGAAGAGGCTCGCACCCGCCCCGGGGCCCCGGTTGGAGCCGCGCAGCGGAGTCCCAGAATCGGGAAGGAACAGAGACGCCGGAGCACGGGGATCTCGAGTGTAGCCGTGCAAGGAGCCTCGGCGATCGCGGATGGAGCCGCGCCGCCAAGCCCCGGGATCTGGGAGGAGCCCCGCCTCGGGGCCTGGGGGCTGGGGATGGAGACAGCAGCTGCGGCTCAGACAAGAGCAATCAAGCACATTTCGGTCAGGAGCGCGCCGCCGACGCCTCCGGGGCACCCGGGTCCGCTCCGCGTTTGTAACTTAACGTGGCCGTAAAAGAGCGCTGGTCTTTCAAGGCCGGGCAGAAGTAGGGACCAGAAGACTCTCTGTTGCACAGCTCGGGGCGGGAGGGTGTGCTTTTCTGGGCGGGTCTGGGTCCCTTCTCCGCGGGAAGGCCGACTGGTCCCATCCCTCCCGGCTTCAGGGCTCCCACTTCCCAGGGGCGGTCTGGAACCTTGGGGGATTTCAACCGCATTTCCTGCCGCGTCCTGGCCCCCTCTTCTCCCAGCGTCACCTCTCAAACTCCCGGCATTACTACTTCACCCAAGGGACCCCTGTTCTGGCCCGGAGAGCCGGCAAGAAGCCGGGAGGAGCCTCCGAGGAGCAAAGGGGCCGAGGGAAGGGAAAGAGGAGGGGGCGGCGGCGGCGACACCCTGCAAGAAGTTTCGCGAACCCCGGCGTACACCACCCGCATCCCCTTTCCGGGTCATAACCCATCCAACCTCTTCGCGTTCCCCCGCCATCCCCCGCGCAGCTTCATCCCCGAACTCACCGCTGGACGTCCCGCTCAACAAGCCAATCAGAAGCAAAACGAGGAAGCCAAGACTGGTCTTGGAGCCACCCATCTCTCCCCTTGCCACCTGGATTCCAATTTTGCAGGAGTGCGAAGCTGCCAAGTCAGAACCCGCGATCCTCTCCCGCTAGCCCGCAGCTGCGTCTGGACCTCCGCCTCGGCGCTGACTGCCTGGGCAGCCTCTACGCCGACAGGCCCCGCCCCTGGTTTCCTAGAAGTAACCGCGAGGAGGCTCCGCGCCGGGGTCGGGGAGGGGCACTCTTGCGGTCACACCGGGGGCCCTCATTCACGCGCCCGCTTTCCTGTAAACCAGCCGACCCAACTGTTTACACTGGGCGCCCAAGGCACCGGTTACAGGAGACCGCACGCTCCTGTTCCTTCAATTCATTTCAGTTCTTTGGCTCAGTCGTGTCCGACTCTTTGAGACCCCATGGACTGCAGCATGCCAGGCCTCCCTATCCATCACCAACTCCTGGAGGTTACTCAAACTCATGTCCACAGAGTTGGTGATGCCATTCTACCGTCTCATGCTCTGTCGTCCCCTTCTCCTCCCGCCTTCATTCTTTCTCAGCATCAGGGTCTTTTCCAATGAGTCAGTTCCCTTGCATCAGGTGGCTAAGTTTATTAACATGTACACCTCATGTACATATGGGAGATACCCAGGGGGCTCCCCTTGTAGCTCAGTTGGTAGAGAATCTGCCTGCAGTGCAGGAGACCCGGGTTCGTCCCTGGGTTGGGAAGATCCTCTGGAGAAGGAAATGGCAACCCACTCCAGTATCCTTGCCTGGAAAATCTCATGGACAGAGGAGCCTGGTGGGCTGCAGTCCATGGGGTCACAAAGAGTCGGGCACGACTGAGCTACTGAACAATAACGATAGAAACTAAAGTTAAAAGGTATAAAAGTTAATGGAATTTAGATAAAATTGGTATATTTAAATGGTTTATGGAAAATGGTTAAATCTCTTGTTTAATTATACTATGGGATAGACATGTTTCACTGGAGAATAGTTCTTCTGCCTGGTATTTTAAGAGATATAGATTGTCACCTAGGAGATAACAACTAAACGTACTAAGCAATAATATTACCTGAGCCGTACAAGTGAAGAAAAACAAAACAAAACTGGGAACTAACATACAAGGACTCATAAAAATAGTGATTTTGCTTTGGGTGTAATTTGTAAACTCAAAAGGATCTTTGCTAAATACTTTATATAAACCTTTGAAGGCATGGTAAGTTAAACTCTAAAGTTCTAAAACAGACAGTAAAAGACATTTCAGTTTCGTTAAAGATCTTATCACTGATTTTCATATCTTTAGGTGACAGAACTGTTCTTTGGAAAACTATAAAAGCAACTGCTTTCTCTTAGAAATCTCTTACAAACCAAAATGTAAATACAAGCTGCAAGGACTGAGACTGAGCCAGATTAGCTCCATCAGACAAGACCTGAAACCAAGGGGGAAAAGTGGCAGCTTTAAAATTAAAAGTGCTGGGAATGTTCTCTTAACCAGACCTTACAGATAGCAAAGCCTTAGTCATCTGAGCAAACAATGTAAATGTATTTCAGCTGTTCTTTGTAAACTAGTAAGTTTACATTGTAATAACCGATTAATGGTTAAGCTTTTAAGTGAAGCTATGAGATCTGTGGTTTTGCCTGTATATTTCTGTGTACACATTATACATATGAGATATCTCTACTTCTAAAATGTTTTATCAAAATTAGATTTATAAATAGCTATTTAATTTTAATTAAAAGCACTTACATTTAAAGACAGTGGCTAAAGTGACTTTCAGGTTCATGTGAACTGGGAAATATTCAATATTAAGTTGACATCTGGTATTAATGTTTGTTTATCTAATTGATATAGATATGTCAAGAGTCATCAAAATTATGTAACTCCTTATTGTACCTAGATTTAATACATAAGACCTTACTATATCTGTTTTAAGAAAAATGACTTGATATGATGAAATCTGAAAGTAAATGTGAATGAGATAAAATCATTGGGATAAACTCTTTAAAATACTTATATTTTAGAAATGTCTACCTAAAATAATCTTTTTAGATATTTGATAACTGAGTTTGAGCAAGCTCCAGGAGTTGGTGATGGACAGGGAAGCCTGGCATGCCGAAGTCCTTGAGATCGCAAAGAGTTGGACACGACTGAGCAACTGAAATGACTGACTGACTGAAAGTCCCAGGACTGGTTTAATTTAAGTTACAAAAGTTTATTGAATAAAAGATACTGAGACATCAATTACTCAATTACAAAAACTAAAGGTATTTAGAAATATCAATAAAAATGTTGGTATCACATCGAGGTGTTCTCTATTGGAGAACAAAAGTTTTGAAAACTTATCACTGGTGTTTATGATAACCAGTCTATAAAATGCCAGTGTAAAAGACAATTCATTGCTTAATTCTTAGCTTTTACTAAAAACTAAGGTTTTAAGTGTTGAGGATTCTAATTTAAACATGTCAGTAAAGCTATAAGGAATAATACAGTAACATTTCAGTATATAGGAAGAAGTAAAATATGTTTTCAGTTCAAAAACATATGAGAAATGAGATTACATTTTCTGGAGGAAAAAAGTTAGCTGGTTGATCATACTTAGATGGGAAAATGAGAGACAGGATGAATACAGACAGTGATGAGAGATTATGCAAAGGAACCCTGAGGAGGAAAACATTTTCTACATAGCTAGGATGAACAACACTTAGATAGAAGCTACCTAAACGGGTCTGTCGAGGAAGCTGACGCGAGGCTGGGTCCGTTCTCTCTGCTCAGAGCGCTCCTGCTCGAGGGCAGACCGCGCGGGGTCTGCGCCCTTACGTGGGCCATGTTTGCTTTCACTGCTTTGTGACTTTGGTGAAGTGAGTAAGTGCTGTTTCAGTCACCTATGATCCTGCTGTGTTTTAAAACTTTTTAAAATATTTCTAACAAGCTTCCCAAATAGCAAAATCTAACTAAAGCTCCTTTAGTCTCCAGCTGACTCAGGGATGCTTCAAAAAAACATCTCTGAGACATCTCAGAGAGAAATACTAAATTAAGTTTATTTTTAATTCAAAAACATTGTCAAGTTATTGCAGGTAAACTTTAGGTTGTAATGTATAGATAAATGTCATTAATATAGATATTCCAAAATTTATCCCTAACATCTGATATGTCCTGATATAATGGTATCAGTCATAATTCTAGTTATTATCCTAAAAGGTTACATGTTACAGAAATATCCAAGTTTCCTGCTAATTACATTGTATTCAATTTTTTAACTATACTATTTTAAATTTGTCCTTCATAGACTATTATAATTTTACATTGCTTGTACAAAATAGAGATTTTCAAAAAGACTCATAAAAAGAACCTGTTTAAACAAATGTAAGTTTCTGATAGCCTTTAGGTAATGCCACTAAATTGGGTAACCAATGACACACTATAATAGAAAACCTGACTAATTCCTGCAGATCAATAGGAATTAAGTACATGAGACTAAATAAACCGATAAATATAATGTATAACTTTCATTTTAGGAAACACACTAACTTGAATCTGTTTTCCAGTAAACCTTTCTCTCTAATCCTGTCACAAGTTGATATATTAAGCCTTTGTAAACAAAGATGAAACATTTAACTTTTTCTCTCTACCTGATTCTGGCAAAATTTGGATTCTCCAGCTGGCTCTCCTATGGATTGGATGGTTTGTTGCAACTTGATTACAACTAGTGATACTAATCTTTGTTTTAATTTATTTTTCGTTTCCAAATTGTTTATGCCGGTGTCTCTACTACATTACATATATTCTGTCTATTTTATAAGATTGTTGTCTCTTAGCGTGTATAACCAGGCTTCCAACAAATTAACAGTGACTTAAAACAATCAAATATTTAGTTCTGTATGTGATCTCTAATTATAATAGTGTGACTCTAGGTGTGTGAAAAGAAAAGAAGGGAACTATCTCCTGGATCACAATAAGCTAAAAGACAGAGGATCCAGAAAATCTTTTTTGTCTATCAATGGGTCTAATTCAGAAACTAATACCTGGAGTGATATATCAACGAAAACTTTCACCAGACCTGGGATGAGCCTCCCAGCACCGTGGGACCAAAATTGGTCATGAAGTGTCTCCCAAATATTGGTCAAATTTCAGACTAAGAGAAAGGACTGAAATGAAATATTTCCTGCTATGTCAGTACACAAGGATGTCACAGTCATCAGCCCTCCAGAGTACTCAGGAGGGAAAAGAACACCTGTGTGATATGGCAGGAATCAGGCTGCAGCCCCTTGCTACTGGGAGCCCTGAGGAACTGAGAAGGTGAAAACACAGACAATTGGCCTCAGAGAGCTGAGATGCACATGAAAGCAATGATTTCAGTGAGCCCAAACTCTTGCATCTTCCCATATATAGGAAAGCACTAAATTCCTTAACTTGAGATATCTGGTTTTCTTTAATTTACAAAAATACTTTTGATGTTCAGACTACCTGCCCTTTGTTGCAAACTGCTACATAACCTGACTCCTCCCCGCCGCCTTCTCGAAGAGTTCTCTTGACGCTACTTCAGATGCTACTTCCCGGACTTATGTCTTAAAAATTTCCACCAAATATAACACAGCTCTCAACTTTTAGGTTGTGACTATTTTTTAAGTTGACAAGGGTCAATTGATTTTCAAGGGGCTACCAAGTCAAGTCCTGGGCAAAGAAGAGTGTTTTCAGCCAAAGGTGCTGGGGCAACTGGAGAGTCACATGCAAAAGAATGAGGTTGACCCTCCCCCTTACACCATATAAAAAATTAACTCAAAATGGATCATAGACACACATTGAAGAGCTAAAACTATGAAAGTCTTAGAAGAAAAGATGAGTGAATCTTTGCCTTTGCATTTGGCAGAAATCTTCTAAAATACAATATAGACACAAATGACAACAGGAAAAAAAAAAGACTTTCAAAATTAAAAAAAAATTGCATTTTAAAGGATACCATGAAAAGTGAAAAGACTATCTTCAATGAGAGAAGATATTTACAAGTCATTTGTCTGGTAGGGCTTCCCAGGTGGCTCATTGGTAAAGAATCAGCCTGCCAACGCAGGAGACACAAGTTCAATCCTGGATCAGGAAGATTCCCTGGAGGAGGACATAGCAACTCACTCCAGTATTCTTGCCTGGCAAATCCCATGGACAGGGGAGTCTGAGGGTCTACAACCATAGGGTCGCAAAGAGTCAAACACAACCAAGCGACTGAACACGAGAACAAGCACATATATATCTGGTAAGTGACTGACATCTAGAATAGGTAAAGAACTCACACTCCATAATGTGTGTGTTCTCTGGACTAGCTCCCAGCAGGTGATCTAAAAAGTGCTTATGAACCACAACGGATTCAATGACACTCTGCCACATCTATTCTAGTCTCAAAATAACTTTACCATGAAAAACTAACTTTCTTGTTTTTGTTATAAACAAGTGGACTAGAACATTTCATTTAAGTCATAAAGAAGTAGATCGACTTCATTTAAGTCAAAAGCAAGCGGAATTGAAATCAGATCAAACCAATACACAACAGACATTCCGTGTGGGAGGCAGTGTGAAGTTAGGGGTGCTGGGGAAGACCCCGTGCCTGGGACCCTGGAGGTTCAAAGTGAACGTGGAACCACCGTGGGGAGGAGCAGAGAGGGGCTGTCCCTAGAGAGGCGGGGTGATGCCCTCGCCTTCGGACATGTCCCAGACTTGATCACAGACCTCCTGGAAGGGTGGTGGGAGTAACGGAACAGTCGGAGAATAAATGGCCTGCTGCCATGTGTTTTATTTACCTCATCTCTTTATTTAGCTGCCCTTATAAGGAATGCCATCCAAGAAGGACTGACTTGTGGCAGCTGGTCAGGTGGCCAGGGAAGACTCGCTTTCGGACCCGCAGGAGAGGATGGTAGAGAGAAGAGAGTGGCGGGGCCCGAGCGCCGGGAACCTCGGCCCCCTCAGGACCGAGAAGTCGCCCGTGGCTCCTCGGCCGGCACCCCCGGCACTTCCTTACAGAGACTCACTCACCGGCCGGGCGGGCCTCCCGGGGGCGCCGTCCCGCAAGCGCGGCACCTCCGCCGGGGCCCCTCTTCTGCGCCCGCCCGGGGATCCCCGCTCCAGCGACGCTGCTCCGAACGCCGCCGGGGCCGCTGGGCGTCTGGCCGAGATTCGAAAGAGCGAGTGAAACAGAAAACCCCAGGAGAGTTTCGGAACTTCTCTTGTGGTTGCGAACTGTACAGTTTCAACCTGCGCGAGAGCGACCTTGGCTGGACCCTGCAGGCGAGAAGCGCGCCCCGCCGATCGCAGGAGCCGGGTGCGGAGGAGGAGTGAGCGGTGAGTACGAACCCAGGGCGGCTCCCCCAAATGTTCTGTCTTCTCCCGCCACCCCGAAGCCAACACCCGGGAGCCCGCGGGGTTGAGCCACCTGCGCGGCTGACATCCTGCGGGAGACGCGTAGCGCAGGGGAGGGGGCTGGGAAAGGCGGGAGGGGCCGCTGCTAGTTGACTCGGGAAAATCCGTCCACGTTTGGCGGTGAGCTTCCTCCTCCGGAGCCCTAGGAGGACTTTGCAACTTGCCCATGAGCAAACGGTAATAAATTCACGGCTGTTCTGGAGCTCGCCTCCAACAGGACGATTGGACTCTTGCACACCCTCCTCCGATATGGCAGACCTGGGGGGGTCGGCCGCTGCTGGTTTGATTAACAGAAGGGAATGACAAGCCACTCCAGTATTCTTGCCTGGAGAATCCCATGGACAGAGGACCCTGGCGGGCTCTACAGTCCAGGGGGTCGCAGAGTCGGACACGACTGAGTGACTAACATGGAGTGAATCGTAATCATTACAGAGAAAGGTTAGGATGGAAAGTGGATGTAGGAGAAAAGAAGGGATAACTGAGCAGGTGATGGCAGCGGCGGTGGGGCGGGGGGTGAGGAGGAAGTGAGTTCACATAAAGATCTGAGGAGCAAGTGGCTCCTGGAGTGAGCAGAAGAGCCAACAAAACGTGGGCTTTTCTTGCTCACACCAGAAAAGGGCTTTTTTGGAGGGAGGATAGTTGTTCAAAGTGAATTTGGCTTTGTAATGTCATGACTATGTTTTTTTTTTAATGAGTAATTACATTTGAAACTTAAGAAATACTTCCTGGGCCTGAGTGTTGTTTTCTTGTTTTTCAGCAGGGCTTCCTCAGTCTAGGACTGAAGGCTTTGGGCGGGGTCAGGAGGCAGAGGTATAGACACACCCCAGGCTACGTTTTCTGGTCATGCTCCTAAAACTGCAGGGAGGAAAGTCACTGGCTCACACCACAGGTCATCTTTTGCTGATACTGCTGCTGACAGAAGCCGGGAAGACTCTGGGCAGTGAGTGTCCTGGATCTGGGGCTCTGCTGGGGGAGTGGAGGACGAGAGAAAATGGGGAGGGAAGGGGCTCCACCCTGGTGGGCGCCTGTCCACCTGCTCTTAGGATGGTGAGGGTGTGGTTTAGCTGGACTGGCTGCCCAGGAGGTGACACCCTGCCTTCCGGGACCCCGCCCAAGGCAGCGTGCTGGGCCTGTGCTCCTGGAGCTGCTTTCCCTCTCCTGGCCATTCCCACCTCCTACTCCAGTAAAACTTTGCTGATGCCTAGGGACCCATCGAGAATGTGGCATGTGTCCTGTGGCTTCTTTGTTCCCATTCTGTTGAAAGTCTTGTCTGTTCAGATAGATTTTAAGTCTCTAGAAAGCAGACAGTCTTCTCTTTTGTTACCTCACAAGCTGGCGTGTGCCTGTTTAGTCACTTAGCTGTGTCTGACTCTTTGACACCCTACACCGGACCGTAGTCTGCCAGGCTCCTCTGTCCATTCTCCAGGCAAGAATCCTGGAGTGGATTGCCATTTCCTTCTCCAGGGGTTTGAACCTGGGTCTCCTGCATTGCGGGCAGATTCTTTACTGCCTGAGCCACCATATATCAGAGAAATCTTCCTACTACTAGTACATGGACAGAAAAGATCCACGGTGGCATCAAAGTGTTTAACTAAAGCTCAGACAGTTAAAGGTGAGACAGGACTGAGGATGCAGCAGAGGAGGGGGTCTAGGATAGAGACCCCTCCCTCTGCAACCAGGCCCTGGAGGGGAATCTCCCAGACACACCTGTGGTTTTCTCTCACAGATGCCCACTCTCTGTGCCTCGACCTCACTGTAAAATCTCAGTCCAGACCGGGCCAGCCCTGGTGTCAAGTCCAGGGCTCCGTGGACACAAAGCCTTTCCTCCAGTTTGACAGTGACAGGAACAAGGTCAGACCTTTGGGTTTCCTGGGGGAGGAGGTAAACGACACCAAAGCGTGGACTGAACTGAGCCAGACACTGGGAGAAGCAGGAAGAGAGCTCAGGATGGTCCTGCCTGTCATCAAACTGGACAAAAAGGAGATGAGGGGTAAGTATGGGAGGGGGTGGGGAGCTGGAGACAGCAAGAGAGGGGTAGGGGCGGAGTGCGTGCAGGGAGGTCCTTCCTGTGAAAAGACTGAATGTGATCCAGCCTTAGAGACCCGGTGGACCTGATGGGTAAGAGGGGGAGGTCATGGTCGGAAGATCATGGCCCCTAGATGTGCAGACACACTTAACTGACTGGGAGGATGGCGTGTGGACAGTCCAGAAAGATTCACTGTGTGTGGTCCTCCCTCCCTGCAGGTCAGGCTATGCTGTCAGTGTGAAGCTGAGCAATGCTCTGGTGCATCCTTGCTCTTCAGCCGCGATGGATGGATAGCTCTCCTCCTTGACACCATGAGCATAACCTGGACAGTCTTCGATCCTGGAGCCACAGGCCTCAAGGAGGAGTGGGAGAATAACCAGGAACTGGCAGAGTATTTCAGGAAGATCTCAACGGGGGACTGCAGTTATTGGCTTAGGGAATTCCTGGAACACTGGGAGAACATGCTGCTCCCAGAGCCCATAGGTAACTGAGTAGGGTGTGGGGGAGGTGGTAGCTCTCTTCAAAGGTCTAGTGCCTTCATGTGTGGATATGAGCACGTATGTTTGTGCAACTGAAAATATGATGGATGGAGAGAGTGACTGATCTCTTGGTGGACTTCCTGTCTGGAGAGTCAGTGATGGGCATAGCACAGAACTTGCCAGCATCCTCCTTTCCCAGCCCACCTCCCTCAGCACAGGAGCCCCCTTCCTCATTAACCAATGACCCAGACCCCCGGCACTGCTCAATGGTCCCCGAACTATATATGCATTATGTTTCCAGGCCTTCTCTCCCCACTGATGTACTGATCCTTTAACCAACTCTAATGTCACTTAATGAAGCCCTTATCCCTTCCCAGACAGAATTAAATACCCCCAATGTGTACTCCACAAAAAGGACTCCTCATAATAAACATGTCCACCTGAAAGATGGACATTTGCTGTCTCAGTGACTCAGACAGTAAAGAATCTGCCTGTAAGGCAGGAGACACACGTTCTATCCTTGGGTTGGGAAGATCCCCTGGAGTATGAAATGGCAACCCACTCCAGTGTTCTTGTCTGGAGAATCCCATAGACAGAGGAGCCTGGTGGGCTACAGTCCATGAGCTTGCAAAGGGTTCGGAATTGACTGAACGACTAACACAACTCAGGAGAGATATTAGCTCCACGAAGACAGAGCACAAGCCCATTCATCTTTCCACACCCGGACCTGCAGAGTGGCTTCACATGAGTCAGTAACTATATGGGGAACGTGTGCTGTCTAAGGACAGCAGGTGCTGAGGAAGGTGTATTCTTATATTTGACAAGGCTTTTGCTTTTTCACTTTAGAACCACTAATAATGGCCCCAGATATCAGCCAGTCTGCATCCATCCGTTTGGTCACTTGCATTATCCTATTGATCATCACCCAGTTAGTTCTAGTTGGTTCATCGTCATGAATCTTATGAAGAAATCAGGGACCACAGCAGGTGAGAAACTGGCTGGCCTCTGGCTCCTAGGCAGGTTTGTTCTGGTCAGGACTTGGGAGAGGTGAGCCTTGGGTCTCACCAAGCCCCTGTCCACTGGACCCATCTTTACCTAGATGATGTTCTCTCTTGGTCTTGGGCCCCCACACTTCCCTGTAGGGTTGGGAGCACTCTGTTGTTGGAGTAGAAGAGGCTGGTGTGGGCAGCAGGACAGTGCAGTGGGAATGGGGATGAAGACAAGTGTCTTCTCCTTTGAGGGCACCAGGTACAAGATGTAGACATGGTGAGGTGGGGTGTTGTCCTGAGATCTTACTCAGGCTTTCCCAGCCCTTTGATGAAAAAAACCTTTTGTTCTCTGATGATAGCATTATCTAGTTTAACATTTTCCCCAGTGTTCTAACAGCTATTCCATCATCTGGATGTTTCTCCCTGGACTATGAGAAGGTACAATGTTAAACCAACTCTGGGTGGCAAAAACTGACCCTTGATGACAATCTGGCTGTTGATCTAATACACGACCTTCTGCTCAGAGTGGGGTTTAACAAGAAGCTAAAGAAGCTCATGCTTAAGAATTCCTTCACTTTCCATGACTGTTGATGGGCCCTTAAGATGTATTGACTTGGTCATTTTGAGGATTTGCGAAAAGTCAAATATTTGCTCAAAATCAGTTAAGACTTCGAGTTCTATTCTTTCCATCAGACTTCCCTTCATGTGGGGTGGAATCAGGGTGGGGGGCGGGGGTTGGCATTTTAAAAATTCTCTTAAGAGGGTAATGCATTAGGGATAACATTATGTGATTTAATGAGATATAATTTATGTGTTCACACTCACTTTCATGTATAGTTAAGTTACCACATGGTTTTATGGGCTGATTGTGTTCTTCTTAATTCATGTGATAAAATCCTCACTTCCAGGAAGTCTTGTTGAAACCACTCAGTCGGTGGTGTGTGGTTACAGTCTGTGTTGTGATACAGTAGGAAGTATACATTTGGTCGGAGTCCTGGTTCCTGGAGCAGACTTTCTAAAACCCACATTTTGGTGTCATATTTCCTGTTCTGAGTATAGAACAATAGCTTTTCTTTAGAGACCTAGCAGACTAATACATATGCAGAAACCATAGTCAAGTGCTAACTGCTTAGATGTACACAAAAGTATGAGTGTACCAGTTAAATTATCATGTAGATTAATATATGTATTAACATACTGACATGTTAATGTGTAAAAATGTATCCAGGACAAAAGAAAGGATAAACTGTGATATAGCCATAAGTGGAACACTATAACCCAATAAACAAAGAATAAATTACCACAGTAAAACCATAGAAGCCTCATAAAAAGGATTTGAGAGGCAAGTGCTGGACACAAAAGAATATGTACACTGAGGTACTCCTTTTTGTTGTGTTCCATTATTGTGAAGTTTAACTGAATTATTTTTTTAAGATGTATTTATTTCTGGCTGTGCTGGGTCCTCATTGCTGTGTGTTGGCTTTCTCTAGTTACTGTTCTCTAGTTACGGTGCAAGAGCAGCTCCCTGTGATGGCTTTTCTGGTGGCAGAGCGCAGGCTCCAGGCTGCGGGCTTCAGGAGTTGGGCACACAGGCTCAGTAGATGCTTCCCCAGGCTCCAGAGCACAGCCTCAGTACTCGTGGCCCATGAGCTTAGTTGTTTTGCAGCATGTGGGATCTTCCCGGACAGGGACTGAACTCATGTCTCCTGCATTGGCAGGCAGATTCATCACCAAGGAGCCACCAGGGAAGCCCCTTACTGAGTTATTAAAAAGACATTCTGAGCTCGATTCTAAATCTCAGTAATTTATGGATGAAGATTAGATGTTCCGTGACTCACAACCAGGAAATTATGCATGCTGGAAAAGATATTATTTAAAGGACTATCCACCACCTAGATGGACCCTTATCAGGTGCTCTAAACTAGTTCATGCACAGCAAAACTGAAGAGAATTAACTCTTGGATTAATATTTCCCACTTAGAGTGACTACAGTGAACTTGCTAACAGAGACGACTCCTGACCTCAGAAACACCTAAAACAATGCTTAAAACAAGGGGATGTTTGAGCTCATACATTCATACCTGGATGAGAAGAAAAGATCGGAAAAAAAATTTTTTTTTTTTTAGATCGGAAAAAATTTTAACCTTTCAGTTTTCATTAATGTCTGGACAAACTTGAAGTTTTCTCCTGTCAGGAATATATTCAGTGATGCAGAGAATTCAATTATACATTGTACCTTTTTTGCCCAATGAGAATCACATGAATGTTTATTGAAAGTCCTTTATTTTAGGGGCTCAAATGTGTTGAAGTCCTTACTATTAGGTGAAGGAGACCTCACCTGGAAATAGGGTGTGTGCAGATGTAATCCAACCAAGGTGAGGCCAGGGTGGATTAGGGTGGGCTCTAATCCAGTGACTGGTGCCTTTACCAGGAGAGAGAAATGTGGACACGGATAGAAGAGATGGATACAGGAAGACAAGACCCACGGGAAGAGTGTCATGGAAGGACAGAAATAGATACGAGCTCCGCAACGCCAAGGGTTTCCGGGAACCACAGAGCTGTGCACGGTACCTCGGTCGTGTCCGCCTCTTTGCGGCCCCATGGACTGCAGCCCACCAGGCTCCTCTGTCCATGGCATTCTCCAGGCAAGAATACTGGGGTGTGTCAGCATTTCCTTCTCCATGCAACCACCAGTAGTCAGGAAGAGACAAGATGGAGCTTCCCTTAGAGCCTTCAGAGAGGGCCCTACTGACACCTTGATTTCAGACTTCTAACCCTTACAACCTTGAAAGAATAAATTTTGGTTGTTTCAAGCCATAGTGTTTGTGGTAATTCTTTATGATGACTTCACTGTCCCAGCCAAGCCTGCGGGGGCTTAGGCTGCATTCCCAGCGCAAAGGGAACTGGTGAGCAAGAAGGAAGGCAGGAGAGCAGTTTTAGAAAAGAGCCAAGAAACAGACCCAGGGACATCTACAACATGACACCTAGTGGACGAGGTAGGAAATACCAGCGATGCAATACATGACACTGATGCAATATATGACAATGGAAGAAGTGGCTAATCCTGTAACTATAAAGGATTTCTATTTAGCACAATACACAAATGTTCATTTTAGGTTGATTAATGCATGAAGGTGACTGTTCGTGGGGGCTCGGGTCTGTATGCCAGTAGGAGCATGTTTGGTGAGTACTTTTAGATATGGGGCTGGAGCATTAAAAAGGAGAAGGCACCTTTCCAGGTAGGACCCAGACAGAGACCTAAAATTCCTGGCTCAGCCCTGGGGCGGAGTCCTGGCATCCAGCCCCTTTCCAGAACCACCCGAGCTGTGTGTGGCTTTGGGGCAGCTGGAAGGCCCAGTATCTTGGGGATAACTGGTCAGTGTGACTGTGTGTGTGAGAGAGAGACAGACAGAGAGAGAGTGTGTGCGTGAGAGGAGGAGGGCAGAAGAGAGGAGTGACTGTGTTAGCTGCTCAGTCATGTCTGACTCTTTGCGACCCTGTGCACTGTGGCCCTCCCGGCTCCTCCGTCCATGGGATTCTCCACAAAGGAATACTGGAGTGGGCTGCCATTTCCCACTTAGGTTGTGTGGGGCAGTGATGCTAATTTGTGATAGGAAGGCGAATGTGAAGAGAGTGAGGGAATGCTGGGAAGAGTGTGTTTGATGTGTGGGGAGCAGCCACAACTAGTGTGTGAGAATGTTGGGAACCTTGGTGTGTGTGTGTGTGTGTGTGTGTGTGACTGTGGACAGGTGAGCCTGGGACAGAAGGGGAGTGGACAGTATGCATAAGCAGAGGGCCCGGGAGGGGATCCCCTGGGGGACCCAGAGAGGAGGAAGAGAGTGAAGGGAAATGGCCATGAGGGGAAAGTTTCTGGATGGCAGCGGAAGTAGATGGGAGCCTTCTGTGTGGAATTTGTGTGAAGCAGTGTGTACAGACAGTGTGAGGAAGCCAGGGTCCCTGTGGGAGGGGAACGCGGTGTGACTTGGCAGAGAGTGGAGAGCCAGTGGGGCAGGCAAGCAGGCACTTGTGTGTGAAAGAAAGTGTGTGGGGGTGGGGGTGGGGTGTGCACAGAGGGAAGCGGGTGTGAGGAGACCTGCATGGACAGTTTCAGGACGGGTGACGTGCGCAAGGGTGGAAGGATATGAGTGAGAAGCGTGAAGCCTATGTGGGGAGCACGTGCATGTGAGGGGGGCTGTGTGGGAGGCTGGAGAGTCAGGGGGGCTGTGGGTGATGGAGGGGGCTTGTGTGTGTAACTGGGGGCTGAAGTGTGGGAAGACAGGTGTGCATGGAGAGCGTGGGGTGAGCAGTGTGTCAGGACTGGTGCTGAAGAGGCCTCAGTGGTGACCGGCTCTCCAGCTTCTCCCTTCTCTGGGCCTGGACCCTCTGGCCTGCACAGCATCACCCCAAGGTCCCAAGGGAACCAAACATTGGCAGGGATAGGGAAGAAGCTGTTAGCCCCTGACAATTTACTTTGTCTTTTTCTAGCTTGGAAACATCACACAAAGATATCTGCCTTGTGACAGGTGTCAACGGGGTCACCTGCCTTCACCAGCTGATGCCTCCCCCAGGCCCAGGGGCTGAACTGCGTTCCCTCCCTCAGCGTCTCGTCAGCCTGGGGCTTCCCTGATAGCTCAGTTGGTAAAGAATCCACCTTTAATGCAGGAGGCCCTGGTTCGACTCCTGGGTCAGGAAGATCCCCTGGAGAAGGGAAAGGCTGCTGCTGCTACTGCTAAGTCACTTCAGCCATTTCCGACTCCGTGTGATCCCTTAGACAGCAGCCCACCATAGACGGCAGCCCACCATAGACGGCAGCCCACCATAGTCGGCAGGCTCCCCCATCCCTGGGATTCTCCAGGCAAGAACACTGGAGTGGGTTGCCATTTCCTTCTCCAATGTGTGAAAGGGAAAAGTGAAAATGAAGTTGCTCAGTTGTGTCCAACTCTTAGCGACCCCATGGACCGCAGCCTACCAGGCTCCTCCATCCATAGGATTTTCCAGGCAAGAGTACTGGAGTGGGGTGCCATTGAGGGAAAGGCTACCCACTCCAGTATTCTTGGGCTTCCCTGGTGGCTCAGCTGGTAAAGAATCCACCTGCAATGTGGGAGACCTGGATTTGATTCCTCGATTGGGATGATTCCCTGGAGAAGGGAAAGGCTACCCAGTCCAGTATTCTGGCCTGGAGAATTCCATGGACTGTATAGTTGGACACGACTGAGTGACTTTCGCTTTGGAGCCTCTGAGAACTAGGATTCCCTTCAATCCCCTCCTGCCTACTAAACTCAGGGGGAGGGACGCCTGTGGGGGGCACAACCGGT
Source organism: Cervus elaphus (assembly GCF_910594005.1). Lineage (NCBI taxonomy): Eukaryota > Metazoa > Chordata > Mammalia > Artiodactyla > Cervidae > Cervus > Cervus elaphus. Next base: position 33,658,569 of record NC_057840.1, read on the forward strand.
TGGGGAGGGGACCCAACACTCTCCACCGCGCCCCTCCCACCTCTCCAGGCCCAGACCCCTCACTGTCCCCCAATTCCTTCCTCCCACCTTGCCCTTCTCCGCACCTTCTGTCATTTCTTACCGCTCATCGCTGGTGTTCCCAGGTCTGTCCAGAAGCTCAGGTGGGAAACTGAGGGCCAAAGAATTGATGCTTTTGAACTGTGGTGTTGCAGAAGAGTCTTGAGAGTCCCTTGGACTGCAAGGAGGTCAAACCAGTCAGTCCTAAAAGAAATTAGTCCTGATTATACTTTGGAAGGAATGATACTGAGGCTGAAGTTTCAATACTTTGACCACCTGATGTGAAGAACTGACTCATTGGAAAAGACTCTGATGCTGGGAAAGATTGAAGGTAGGAGGAGAAGGGGACTACAGAGGATGAGATCATTAAAAAGCATCACCAACTCAATGGACATGAGTTTGACGAAGCTCCAGGAGTTGATGATGGAAAGGGAAGCCTGGCATGCTGCAGTCCACAAGGTCACAAAGAGTCGGACATGACTGAGAGACTGAACTGAACTGAACGGAACATATCAATCACTTCCCACATACCCATCTTCCGATACCATCACATTCAGGGCCAAGGTTGCAACAGACGAATTTTGCAGGGCACATGAGGACTGAGTCAGCACTCCCCATGCCAGCTAGCACCTGAGTTCTCTCACAGACACTTAACTCGGCTACAACTTCATTGTCACTCCAGCCCTGATGTGAGGTGGAGGCTCCACGGGGGCATTGGAGAAATAGACTTTCCTTCATTACGACAGTAAGAGGCCCAAACCCTTGCTTCTCTTGGAGGAGAACTAATGCCTTGAAGGCCTTCTCAGAACAGACCCAGACCCTGGGGGAGACATGGGGCAAGGACTCAGAACCTGAGGTCATTCAGCTGGAGAATTGTGGGCCCAGGGTCAGAGGTGGGAACCAGGGCCTGGACACTCTCAGGGGAAGGAGAATGTGTGTGTGTTTAGGAGCTGAGTCGTGTTCAACTCTTTGCAACCCCATGGACTGTGACCCACCGGGCTTCTCTGTCCATGGGATTCTGCAGGCAGGAATACTGGAGTGGGTTGCCATGCCCTCCTCCAGGGGAGCTTCCCAACACAGGGACTGAACCCAGGTCTCCCGCATTGCAGGCAGATTCTTTACAGTCTGAGCTATTGAGACGCCATAAAAGCAACTTAAATGACAATCGACAAATGAATGGATAAAGATGTGGCGAGGGCTTTCCAGTGGGCCAGTGATAGGAATTGGCCTGCCAGTGCAGGGGACACAGGTTTGACCCTGGTCAGGGAAGGTCCCACGTGCCCTGGGACGACTGGACCCTGAGCTGTGGGAGTCCAGGTGAACAGAGCCGGGGCTTTGGGGCAGAAGCCTCTGTAGCGAGGCCTGTGCGCACCAACCCTGCTCTGTCCCCTAAGTCTGTCCTTGTGGCCCAGCAGGTTCCCTGGATCCTGGGGCTGAGACGGGTTAGCTTTACTCCTCATTCTCTGACATTTGTTCTCCTTCCCCCTTCAAGGAACCTCATACTGGTCAGAATGGCCATACTGAAAAGTCTATGACTTTGAGGATGCTCCGGGACTTAGTGATGGACAGGGAAGCCTGGCTTCCAGTCCATGGGGTCACAAAATTCGGACATGACTGAGCAACTGAACTGAACTGAACTGAACAAACAATAAATGCTGGAGAGGCTGTGGAGAAAAGGGAACCCTCCCACAGTGTTGGTGGGAATGTAAATTGATACACACACAACGGAGAAAGGTATGGAGATTCCTTTCAAAACTAAAAACAGGGCTACCATGTGGTGGTGATTCAGTTACTAAGTCCTGTCCAACTTTTTGCCACCCAAGGGACTGTTGCTCACCAGACTCCGTCCATGGAGTTCTCCAGGCAAGAATACTGAAGTGGGTTGCCATTTCCTTCTCCAGGGGATCTTCCTGACCCAGGGATTAAACCCAGGTCTCCTGCATTGCAGGCAGGTTCAGAGCTACCATATGATACAGCAATCCCACTCCTGGGCATATATCCAGAGGTGACAGGTGATGAAGAGAGAGAAACTGAGAGGTTAGGATTGACACATACTCACTACTATACTTAAAATAGATAACCAACAAAGACTTATTTCTGTGGCATAGGAAAGTCTGCTCAATATTCTGTAATAGCATAAATGGGAAAAGAATTTGTAAAAAAACTAGTCACATGTATGTGTGTAATTGAATCACTTTGCTGTACACCTGAAACTAACACACACTGTTCATCAACCATATACTCCAGTACACAATAAAAATTTTAATTAATTAAAAATAATAAATATTGATATTAAGTATCTTCTCACGTGTCATTGGGCCATGTGTAAGTCTTCTTTGGAGAAATGTCTATTTAGATCTTCTGCCCATTCTTTGATTGGGTTCCCTGTCTTTATTATTGAGTTATAAGAGCTTTTCATATATTTGGAGATTAAGCCCTTGTTATCTGCAAGGGTGACATCATTTGCAAATATTTTCTCCCATTCAGTAGTTTGCCTTTTTTGTTTTGTTTATGGTTTCCTAGCTGTGCAAAAGTATGTAAGCTTGATGAAGACCCATTTATTTATTGCTTTTGCTCATCTTTTTGTTTTCTGATTCTACCAGAGTAGAATCCATCTGGAATTGGCCTTCTTTCAGGAACTTTAATTTCCCCTGAATGGTTGCTGGGACCAAGAGAAAATTGGTTTTTTTTTTTTTTTTTTTTGAATGACAAATAATGCTGGATCATTATAACCTATGTAATTTTCAAAGTTTGTACAATTATATATTTTAAAAAAAAGGAGGGGCAAACAAGCTGTAGAATTATACAGAATCCTTCTTCAAAATGCATTGGCATTGACATTTGAAGGAATAATAAACAAATGGGACTGAAGCAAACTTGCAGAGTGATGAACTGGCCTAATTTCAACACTTCTGTGTCTCTGGGACTCAGAAAACCCGAGGAGAGGGAGAGAGATGAGAGAAGGGCAGGTCAGTGGAAGGGTCAGGACACAGACGACCTTTATCAGTTAAGTTTGCCACCTGAACTGGCACCGGAAACAGTAACTGGGCTGGCTGAAAAGCTCCTTCAAGTTTTCCTAACATGGTGTGGAGAACCCTGAGGAAACTCAGTACAGTGCAAGGTCAGTGATCATCCAAGGCAAGCTCAAGGTGGGGAAGGAGGAAGCCCTGAGCTCTCCCCTCCATGACCTTCTTGCCAGAGATTCTTCCCTGACCTCTGATCAATTTCTATTAATTAGGGAGACCAAAATGACAAAATGATCTAACTAAGAAGATTCTGGCCATCAGTCCAAGCACAGCTCAATTGGGAAGAGGCGGCGGCAACAGCCCTTGCGGCGGCGAGTGGGGCGGGGCAGAGACCAGAACGGAAGCGGCTTCACCGGGTGACGCCGGCGCCGGCCCGGCCCCGCCCCGGGGTTGGCCTCCGCTCAGAGGATCTGCCGGCTGCCAGAGAAGTGCAGAACGTGCCCCCGAGGAAAGGATCCGCTCACCTGACCTGGCATCCTCCTCTCGTGCAAAATTGAGATCCAGGTGGCAAAGGGAGAGATGGGTGGCCCCGAGACCTGCCTTGGCTTCCTGGTCCTGCTTCTGATTGTCTGGTTCAGCGGGACGCCCGGCGGTGAGCTCGGGGATGAAGCTGCGGGGGGCGGGGCGCGTGGAAGTTGGGTGAGTTACGACCTGAACAGGGGTGGTGACGGCGCGGGGGTTCGCGAAACTCCTAGCGGGGTGGCGCCGCGGCCGCCTCCTCTTTCCCTTCCCCTGGCCCCTTTGCGCCTCGGTGGCTCCCACGGGCTACTTGCCGGCTCTCCGGGGCAGAACAGCGGTGCCTTGGGTGAAGCAGTAATGCGGGGAGTTTGGGAGGTGACGCTAGGAGAAGACGGGGCCAGGACGCTACAGGGAATGCTGTTGAGGCCCCTCAGGGCCCAGCCCGCCCCTTGGGAAGTGGGAGTCCTGGAGCCCGGCGGGCTGGGACCCGTCTGCCTCCCGGCGGGAAGGGACCCAGAAAAGCCGCGAAAAGCAAAAAGTTTGCGATCTGCGCACAGACCCCTTTCTGGTCCCTACTGCTGTCGGCCCTTGAAGGACCAGCGCTCTATATCACCGATCAGTTAACACCTGCAGGGCGGCCGGGCGAGGAGAGCTCCGCGGCCATCCTGGGGCCTGGGCGGGGGTGACCGGCGGCGAGTGACCGGGCTTCTCTTGGGCGGTGGAGGCTGGAGCTCTGAACGGACGGATGTGCGGGCCGGTCTCCCGGGGACGCGCATCCGAAAGGCCGCCGCCGGTACCGCTCGGGTCCGCTAGGCTGCCTGCCGCCCCGGCGCCCCCTGTCCCCGGTACTCCCACGCACTGTATCAGTGTTTGGGCTCGAGCTGTCGTGTCCTGGCAAAGTAGATTCTGAAGTTATGATACTAAATATAGCTCAACTTGACAGTAACTTCAGAAAGCTTCACAGTCTTAGAGTTGAAACGAAGGAAAAATTTCCATCCAGAAATTGAGGAAGGAAAACTTCAGCCTTGGACAAAACGACCAGCAGAGGAGCCCATTTATGATCCTGTACATGCAGCTCCAGCCGTGTCTACACGTGTGTTTTATATCAGCCTAGGGATTTGCTGTCCAGGTATATTTCTTGTAGTACTAGTATTAGCTGTTTTGCATCTTCATAGTGTGAAAAGGATTGAATTGGAAGATAGCATCAGCGCCAGCAGTAGTTCCCAAGGCCTGTCTCAGTCCCAGTCCTACCGAGATGCCTCAGTATGTGAGAGGCAACACACCCAACAATACAACTCCCATCTCCAGTTATCCTCCCTTGTGGGTAGAGGAGTAGGACTTGAGAAGCGTCACTCTTTTGGAGGCCAAAGCTAAGGTGAATGATATCAAAGTATCTAACCAGGGAGAGGAACTCAAAAGATGTACTCTAAGAAGGTACCTTTTGGTGTACTTTCCATGGGGATTATGTAGATGAAAAAGATCCAGATAAAGAGCAACAAGCATTTGTAAAGACAGTTAGAGATCAAGCTTCTGAAATTCAGGTGACAACAATGCTCCCTGAAAGTTGTAAGCTACGAGATCTTCATCACAAAAATCTTCCTATTACCCATGTGTGAACAGAAGAAGGGGAAAAGCCCATGGTGGATTGCCTTACATGAACTTGGGGGATCTTAAATTATTTTTATGACAGTGCAAATATGTAGAGGCCAATAGTCCACAGGCAACTTCTCAACAAAAGCTAGTTCACATGGCTGCTCATATTGCCTGTGGAATGAGCTACCTGGTCAGAAGGAAGTCATCCACAAAGACCTGGCTCCTAGGAGCTCTGTCATTGAATAACTTCAGGTTAAGAGCAAAGCCAGTCCCTCTCCAGAGTTTTGTTCCCCATGGACTCTCACTGTCTGGGGAACAGCAAAAACACCGGATCGATGGATGGCTTTTGAAAGTCTGGTTAACAATGAGTTCTCCAGCCTTCCCTGGTGATCCAGTGGCTAAGACTCCACACTCCCAATGCAGGGGCCTGGGTTCCATCCCTGTGGGGGAACTGGATCCTGCATGCCACAGCTAAGAAGTCAGCATGCTGCTACTAAAGAGCCCAGGGGTTTATGACTCTGGCCAAACACCCTAAGTGGACATCTACCCGTTTGATGTGGCCGAGTACCTGAAAGAGGGTTACCAAATAGTCCAGCCTATCAACTGTCCTGATGACCCATTTATGTGATGGCTTGTGCTGGGCCTTCGATCCAGAGGAGTTGTGCAGTTCCAGCAAAGGGCCTGGTGTCTCACAGAGGTCCATGCAGCCCTGGGGGCCTGTGTCTGACTCTCCTCTTACAGTCCCCCAGTGTCAGGAGGAATGTGCCTGTCAAGGCCCACTTGGAGCCAGCTAGTCACATGCATCACCCAGCATCAGAGAAGCAGATTTGTCTTTCAGAACACTGAGCTTTAGGAATGCTTTAGCGTCTGAACTTTCTAAGACAGACTTACTAGTGTGGAATGCTTTCTCAATATCACTTTTATTAGCTTGAACTGAAAATGTTTGTATAAATTTTTTACACATAGTTGCCTTTGTGGTATAGGTATATTCTTACAAAATATTTTTAAAATTGTTTAAACACACATATTTGAACTAACAATCTTACTACCAACTGTTTTTTATTTTCTTAACTTCTAAAGATAATGCACGTGATTCACTTTTAGAATTTTGCTTTCTTTCACTAGTTTTGGGAATGATTTGTTTTCAACATGCAGTACTTTTTCTTAGGAAAGTAAAAACCGTCCAGCAGTTATGGGCTAATGTCCCCTCTGCTTTGCTGCAGAATAGCTACCTTGGTCCAAAGTCCCATAGGGGAAGCCACAGGTGTGAGCAGAGGATAGTGGCCACATAACAACTCTAGTGTCACATCTAGGCCAGCTGCTGGTGGGTCTTATTTGTTCCCTGTGGCCCTGCTTATGCCAAAACACATAATCACTTCTATCCTATGATGGCTGGTCTAGCTGAACTAATGATTAGGGGTTAATGAGCCCAACTCTGACATTCCATGATCAGAGACCTCATCTCTGCCAGGCCCCAGGACCACACCAGGAGCCACATTTAAATGGTGTGACTTTCCCCACTGCAAGTGACATGGCCTAGCTTCAGGACACTCGGGGTCTGTGTTGTGAGCCTTCAAGTAGAAAATGGCACGTAGCACCTTTCTGACCAGAGATACCTCTGATGTCACGGGTTCTGCCGGGTCATCTGCCCAGGAAGCAGCTCCAGCCATGCTCACCGTTCACCAATTGTGACTGCTTTTGTGCTGGGACAGCAGATTGCAGCAGAGACCTAGGGTCTGCAAAGCCTAAAATATTTCTTATGTACTATTACAGGAAACCTATGGCCACAGTGGTAATTAACTGGAGCTCCTGAAGGCCTCTAGAGGTTGTACCTTGGTTATTTGTCTCTGTATTTCCTCCAGGATATTGTGTACATGTACCATTGGGGGTGGGGAGGTAGGGTCTGAAGTCTGAATCTGGAGTTCACTAATACAGTAGCCTTCACCCCACGTTAATTTACTAGCTACTCAGGTCTCCATGCATGTCACAAGACCAGGGCATGTGAAATGACCGCTGTGTGGTCTGTGGACCCGGTGATAACCACTGTAAGAAGAACCTGGAGTGCTGTCCATTGATGGCTGAGAAGTCAGAGCATCGCTTCAACAACTGGGGGACCATGATGATGCTCTGGTTCCTGTGCCTGATATTAGAAACACACTAGGTGCAGTGTGAATGTGAGAGTAGTTTCTGCTTCTGCAGGTTCACTTACCCCAGTAAATAACCATGTGGCTCTTTGGGAAAGAATGGAAGGACTTTTGCACTAGATGTGGTGATGAAAGGGCCCTCCTCTATAGAACATGGCTTCTTTCTCTCGTGATACCTTCTGAGAAGTGGCTCAGATCTGGAAAATGGGCCTGGATCAGATGTTTTGTAGGGATGGCTGCCTTTGGCTTCCTGATCATCCAGCCCTGTGTGCTGCCACTCTTTAATTCTTTCAATGGTACAGTTTGAATCTAGGTTCTGCCCATCTGTTTGCCTTTAGGATTGCCCTGTGCTATGAGCCAGCATCATATTCTCTGCAGTCAGGCCCTGGCTGGCACTGAGACTCTCTAATCACTTTGACCCCTGCACCTACTTTCTGCTGACCCTGAGCATCCCCACCTGGAATCTGATTTTTCCACAACTTCCATCCCTGTTCCTGATAGAAGCCCACAGGAACACCATGTCCTACCACCATCCCTGATCTTCTGCAAAAATCGTCCTTGAGCTATTGGAGATGCTTCTCATCCACGCTTTCCTCTCGGGCTCCATAGAGTCCATCAGGCTTTCCCATGGAGCTGGTGGACTGCACACACTCCTGCCCTTTCACACCATGTCCGCCCTGGCAGAGTCACTTCTCTGAGCCTTGGATCCCCTCCTCTACCACCTGCCTCGGAAGTTCTGGACTTTCTCTTTCATGCCATGTGGGCCAGGCCTTTCTCCAGGCTTCCAAGTCCCATCCTAGTGGGAGATCAGCAGCATCTCCCTGGCCTTGCTAAGCCAAGTGACCCATAATTATAAACTCTCCCTTCTCCAGCTTTGGGTTCTGTGCTCATCCTCCCCACCCACACCCCCACTGGCTGTGATCCGCTTCCTCAGGAACAGCCCCCTTACCCTCTGCATCTCCCACAGACACTCAGAGAGAACCTGACATCCTCTGGGTTTGGGCCTTTCCTTTTGAACCAGCCTGGCCCATCCCTGGGAAACGTATGTGTGGCTTAGTGCCATGTGCAGAGCTTGTGAGCAGAGTGGAAACGGGGCGTCTCCAGGGCTGTGGGGTTTCTTGCCTGCCTGAGGCTTCGTCGTCTTCCTCAGTCGTGCCTGGTGAGGGGTGGGGGGCAGACGGGGGTCCTGCTCTGTCAGCCCAGCCTGCAGCCTTCCTCTGCTGTCACAGCCCTGGGGGAGGAGGCCCACGGGTCTTCTTCTCCCACCCTCACCCTCTCTGTGGTTTGCCTTCACAGACGCTCACTCTCTGTCCTATAACTTCAACATCGATCCTCAGCCCAGACCTGGACAGCCATGGTGTGAAGTTCAAGGCCAGGTGGACGGAGAGGTTTTTCTGTCCTATGATTGTGGTCATGCTAAGATCATATTCACAAGTATATTGGCAGAAGAAATGAAAACCGTAAAGGCCTGGGAAACACAGATAGAAACACTCAGAGATATCAGGGACCATCTGCGTGACTTTACACTGGAGAAACCCACGGTCACGGGTAAGTTAGAAAGTCCAAGTACAGGAGGAGCAGATCGGGGCTTAAAAGTGCAGTTGGATGTTGGTCCTTCCCTACTCGTCCAGTGGAAAGAGCAGCTGCTGCATGAGAGACCAGGGCCAGATCAGCTGGGCCCAGGGGACGTGGACCCAGGGGAGGTGGACCCAGGGGCAAAGAATATGTCAAGCCCAGAGGCTGAGCTCTATCTTTCCCACGGTGGGAGCAGACCCTCTCACCCTGCAGGCCAGGATGACATGTCGCTGTGAGGATGACAGACACATCAGTGGATCCTGGCAGTTTGGCTTGAATGGAATAATGAGCCTCCACTTTGATTCGGAGAATGGACACTGGAGAGTGGATCACCCTGGAGGCAGATGGATGAAAGAGAAGTGGGAGAATGACAGAGCTGTGACCGACTTCCTGAAGAAGATGTCAATGGGAGACTGTCGGTCCTGGATTCAGGCTTTCATGGTGTGCTGGGAGAAAATGTTGAAGACCTCGGGTAAGTGAGAAGGGAGGAGAAAGTGACAGTCCCCTCATGGTGACATGGACCCTGTGTGTGTGTGTGTGTGTGTGTGTGTGTGTGTGTTTGAGAACGTGATCTATTGGAGTTGAGTTGTCCTGAGAGAACAATGACCCGGGGATGCTCTGTCATCCTCCTTTCTCTTTCACCTCCTGACGTCGCTCCTCAGAGCACAGGCCTTTGGACAACTGAACATGGATTTTTGCTGATCCCAAACCTGTAGACATCTTTTTGATTTCTGGGATTTATTTCTCACTCTTTCCAGAATCTTCTTTTAAATGTCAGCAATCTTCCTTCTGGAAATCTGTCAATACCACCTCTGCTGTCAGCTCCTGAGGACTCCATCCTCATGTCACCGTCTCTGAGTCACAGCAGGACTGAGTGGCTGTGTTGGAAACCTTGCTTCCCCATTAGCTGTCAGAGCCCCGTAAGGACTGGGCTCCTCCCTTCCCCCCATCTCCCCTGAGGATCTATCACTGTGGCCTCCATGTGATGGGTGCAAACTGTCTGCACAGTAGGGGTACCTGAGTCAGGGGGGCTGAGGATGCATCTGCCGAGTTTGGGGTCTGGACAAGGGCATCACTCTTACTCTCCTTGCAGCATCACCGACCATGGGCCCCTCTGCAGTCCAGCCCACGGCCACAGCCACCAAGTCTAAAGCCTGGATCCTCCCCGTGCTCCTCACCAGTTTCATCATAACTGTCTTCGTGGGCTGTGTCCTTTACAGGAACAGGTACTGAGGGCAGAATCCAGTGGGAAGGCAGGGGCACAAGACATGGTGTGAGGAGGAGAAAGATAAATCCAAGCCAACCCCTGCCCCTCACTGACCCTCCTCATCCTGGAAATGAGCAGGTGGATAAGACCTCATGTCACCTGAGAGCAGAACTGGGACGAGCTCGGCCCTGAGTTCTGAGAGTCCCCACTGTCAGCAGACATTGTGAAAAGGGAGGGGCCCTCACTAGGCTGAGGGCCTATTGATGCTGAAAGGGTTGAGCCACGTCCCCTGACTGAGCACAGACCGCTGGCTGGCAGGGCCCAGGGTGGGTGGTGTGAGAACAGCAGGCGCTCAGGGCGAGGGCAGGACTCCCGGGGCTGAGAGCAGCATGGGGGCTCCACATGACGTGTCAGCGGGGAGGGGACCCACCCAGGGGCCAAGATGAGAGGGGCCGGGCTCTCATCCCAGGAGGAAGGGCAGGAGGCCTTTGCAGACCCAGCTCCAAAGGCCTGTTCTCGCAGGAAGTGGCTTGGGCCAAGCAGGCAAGGCAGGAGCCCCACAGGATAGACTGTGGGAAGGGGCGAGGCCAGGCCTGTGCTCCTGGGGCAGCAGCAGTTCTGACTCAGCCTGTGGCCTGCCCGTCACCAGCCTCCTGGGGACCCAGAGCCTCCATCACTGAGCGGCCCTGCCTTGAGCAGAGGTCCTGGGGATGGTGGGCCTGAGCTGGGGTGGAGGCGCCCAGCTGGGCGGGACCAGGAAGAGATGGGGGGCAGGGACCTGGTCCTGAGAGCTGTGTGTGCTGCTGGCTCAGAGGCTGGAGGGGAGCGAAGGAAGGAGGTTTGCCTGCAGCCCCCCAGGGCTGTCAGGAGGCAAGGCCCCTCCTCCGGGACCTGCTCCCTGGTCCTTTAGGCCCCCCTCGGGGGGGATCCGGACCTGAGTAAAGGGAGCAGATTGATTCCTCACTGGCTCCAGTCCTGAGCCTGAGCAGGGGGTGTCAGGGCCTGGGGTAGGGGTGGGAGTGAAGGACATAGGAGCCCCTATTGAGGGTGGGGCTTGGGAGGCTGGGGAGGGGCAGCCCCAGGAAAGTGACGGGATTCCTTAGCCTCCTGGACCAATACCTCTTTCTTTTCTGCAGGAGATGCTGCTCCCATCAAGCCCCTGACACATTCTCTGTCGGCCTCAGGACTCAGTCTTTGCTTGGCCGCCTTTGTTCTACTGACCACTTCAGAGCCAGGAGATCAGACCAGTATGCGGAGCCTGCCTTCCAGTTGTGCTGACCCAGATGCTCATTGTCTTCTGACAGGTCATATGGTGAACAGGCTTCTCAGTCTCTTTTTTTCTTCCCATCCTCTTTGGCGTCTTTCTCTTGGTGCTAAGTGACGGAATCCCTGCACTGAAATATTCAACTTGCTGAATAAGAAATCTCCTCAAACAGGACACTTTCTTCTTCTAGTTTGGGAAAATGAGACTCTTCTCTGTATGGCAATCTCAGTGTTGCAAATGGTGATAGTGGAAGAAAAATACCATCTGCTATTACAGGACTCAGGGATCCTTTCTACGTTCAGAGAAACATCTTCAGAGTATTTTCAACAGAACAAAATATTATGTCTGAATGTCTCTTTTAGTCATTTTATTTCATATAGTAATATTTAAGTCAGTATTTCACTATTACAAAAAATATAAATACTTCAAGCTTCTTTTTCTAATCAAGGAGGGAACTCAGGACATTTCACCGTTTTTCCACCTTCTGGGATTAAACAGAACTGATGATTGAGCTACATTTATTGTGGAAGCGAAGAATAAAAAGAAAGCTCTTAAAGTAACATGCAGTCTAGCTCTCGATCCCAACCGTATCCTGATAACCTGGATCCAAAGATCTATTCTGGAACTTGAGCAATAAAATCGTTGTTTATTTCATCGAGATCTGCACCCTCAGTGGTGACTCTGCTGTGTTCCTCTATGCCTCCCCCTCTGCAAGGAGGAGCCAGACTTTACCACATAAACTATGTCTGTTTTGAAAAGTAGGTTTATTTCCCCATTGATTGAGATTCATATTCAGAATAAATAATGAATTACTACAAATAAAGAAGATAAATTGTAACTTTTTGGCCACTGATTGAGCGGTTCACATATCGTGAATTGTTGTTCAGTCGTTAAGTCGTGTCCAACTCTTTGCGGCCACATGGTTGCAGCAGATGAGGCTTCCCTGTCTCTCAGTATCTCGAAGAGTACTGTCAGACTCATCTCCATTGAGTCAGTGATGCCATCCAACCATCTCATCCTCTGTCATCCCCTTCTCCTCCTGCCCTCAAGCTTTCCCAGCATCAGGGTCTTTTCCAATGACTTGGCCCTTCACATCAGGAATCAAAGTATTGGAGTTTCATCTTCAGCTTCAGTCCTACCAATGAATATTCAGGGTTGATTTCCTTTAGGATGGACTGGTTTCATCTCCTTGCAGTCCAAGGGAATCTCAAGAGTCCTATCTAGCACTACAATTCAAAAGCATCAGTTCTTTAGCACTCAGCCTTCTTTACGGTCCAACTCTCACGTGCATCACTACTGGAAAATCCATAGCTTTGACTGGACAAACATTTACTGGCAAAGTGATGTCTTTGCACTGCACATCCTACTCAGCATCTTTCTTTTTTCTTCTCAAACCAATTTTATCGCTTGACCTTGATGGTCAGTTTTGCTTTCTTATCATGCATGTGTTCACTAGAGGACCATTTTGATTTCCTTTAAGTACTTTTCCTTTGCTTTCACAACTTGACCAACTGTTTGATGCTAAAGGCCTGGCTTCTGGCCTGTCTTGGCTTTTGACATGCCTTTTTCCAAAGCTTAACTAGTTCTACTCTTGGATTTAAACTGAAAGATGTGTGATTCTTCCCCTCACTCAGACATGTAGAGGCCACTGTAAAATTATTTTTTTCTTTTCTTTAGCTTTTCTTCCAAGGAGCAAGCATCTTTTCATTTCTTAATTAAAATTAATTTTCATTTAATGGCTGCAGTCACCTTCCACAGTGCTTTGGGAGGTCAAGAAAATAAAATCTGCCTCTTTTTCCACTATTTCCCATATTATTGCCATGAAGTGATGGCCCCGGATGCCAAAATCGTAGTTTTTCGAAATTGAGTTTTAAGTCAGCATTTTCACTCTGTTCCTTCACCTTCTGTCAGAGGCTTTTTAGATCCTCTTCACTTTCTGCCATTCGGTTGCTATCATCTGCACATCTGAGGTTATTTGTCCAGGCAAACTTGATTCCAGTTTGGGATTCATCCAGCCCAGCATTTCACACAATGTACTCTGCATAGAATTTGAATAAGCAGAATGACAACATACAGCCTTAACTTACTCCATTTTTGAGCCAGTCCATTGTTCCATGTCTTGTTCTGACTATTGCTTTGTGTCCTGCATATAGGCTTCTCAGGAGACAGGTAAGCTGGTCCCGTATTCCCATCTCTTTAAGAATTTTCCACAGTTTGTTGTTATCCACACAGTCAAAGGCTCTTGCATAGTCAATGAAGCAGAAGTAGATGTTTTCTGGAATTGCCTTACCTTTTCTGTAATCCAGCAGGTGTTACCAATTTGACCTCTGCTTCCTCTGCATTTTTAAATCCAGCTTATACATCTGGGAATTCTTGCTTCACATACCGCTGAAGCCTAGCTTGAAGGATTTGGGGCATGACCTTGCTGTGAGATGTGTATACTGCTATGGTAGCTTGAACATGAAAACTGACCATTTCCAGTCCTGTGACCATTGTGGAGTTTTCCAAATATTGAGTGCCTATTCAGTGCAGCATTTTAAGAGCATCATCTTTTAGGATTTTAAATCATTCACCTGGAATTCTATCACCTCCACTAGCTTTGTTCTTAGTAATTCTCCCTAAGGCCCACTTGATTTCACACTCCAAAATATCTAGCTCTAAATGAGTGACCACACCACCATGGTTATCGGGGTGATTAAAATCTTTTTTTGTATACTTCTTCTGTCTATTTTTGCCACCCCTTTTTCATCTCTTCTGCTTCTGTTAAGTTCTTGCTGTTTCTGTCCTTTATTGTGTCCATCTTTGCATGAAATATTCCCATGGTATCTCCAATTTTCTTGAAGAGATCTCTAGTCTTTCCCTTTCTATTGTTTTCCTCTATTTGCACTGATCATCTAGGAAGTCTTTCTTATCTCTCCTTGCTATTCTTGGGCATTCTGCATTCAGATAGATAGATCTTTCCTTTTCTCCTTTTCCTTTCGCATCTCTTCTTTTCTCAGCTATTTGTAAGGCCTCCTCAGACAACCATTTTGCCTTCTTGCATTTCTTTTTCCTGGGGATGGTTTTGGTCAGCACTTTCTGTATGACGTCATGAACCTGCATCCATAGTTCTTCAGGCGCTCTGTGTACCAGATATAATGCTTTGAAGCTATTTGGCACTTCCACTGTATAATAGAAGAGATTTGATTCAGGTCATAGCTGAATGGCCTAGTGGTTTTTCCTACTTTCTTCAATTTAAGTCTGAATTTTACCATAAGGAGCTCATGATCTGAGCCACAGTCAGCTCCCGGTCTTGCTTTTGCTAACTATATAGAGGTTCTCCACCTTTGGCTACAAGGAATATAATCTGTCTGACGTCAGTATTGACCATCTGGTGATGTCCATGTGTAGAGTCATCTCTTGTTTTGTTGGAAGAGTGTTTTTCCTAGGACTAGCGTGTTCTCTTGGCAAAACTCAAATAACCTTTTCCTTCCTTCATTTTATACGCCTAGGCCAAACTTGCCTGTTCCTCCTGGAATCTCTTGACTTCCTACTTTTTCATTCCATTCCCCTATGATGAAAAGGACATCTTTTTTTGGTGTTAGTTCTAGAAGGTCATGTAGGTCTTCACAGAAGTGTAAACCTGTGAAAGGTTTGAACATATCCTGAATAATCAACCTGATAAAAAAAACTGCTGGGATATCCTCACAGATTGATATAAATGACAGCCTTTTTAATAAATCAGGATCAAGGGGTACCAGAAATGCAATAACAGGGATTTTCTCACATCATTTGTAGGAGAAAAATTGAATAATGTCCTGAGATGTCTATTTCACTGTATCTCAACGGTAGATCATTCACTCATCCTACTCCACAATCAACCCAGTGTTAGTTCCAAATGGAAAATGTGGACCAAAAGCCATGTAGATACAGCAAAACCTCAGAGATAGTTCAGCTTGGGTTCCAGACCAGAGAAATAAATTGAATATCATAATAAAGAGAATCAATCAAACTTTCATTTCCCACTTTGTATATAGCTTTGTTGACACTGTCTGAAGTCTGTTAAGTGTGCAATAGCTTTATGACTAGATAAATAATATACAGAGTTTAACAATGCTGTGTTTCTAAAATAAAGTTGTTTGAGCATCATCTGTGCCTTCATGAGGTAACATGTTTTTGCCAGTGGAGGGTCTTGTCTCAGTGCCTATGTCTGCTGACTGATCAGGGAGGTGGTTGCTGAAGGTTGGGGTGGGCAGGGCAATTTCTGAAAAGAGGACAACAATGAGGTTTTCCACATCCTATGACTCTTCTTTTCACAGATTTATCCGTAGCATGCAGTACTCTTTACCAGTGTTGGCATCCATGAAAATAACATGGATCTCATTGTACTTCTCCATCAGGCTCTTGGATGCTTTGTCAATCAGCAGTAATATTTTGAAAGGAATCTTTCTTTCTGAGCAATAGATCGCCATTGTGGACTTGAAATATTTGGCCACCAATGTTGTAAACAGATAGGCTGTCATCCAGGCTTCATTGTTTCATTTACGGAGCACAGCCAGAACAAATTCAGCCTAATTCTAAAGGGCCTTAGAATTTTCCAAGTGATAAATGACCATCGACTTCCAGTAATCTGCTGCATTAGTCCTTATCAAGAGAATCAGCCTGTTCTTGGAATCTTTGAAGCCAGGCATTGACTACTCCTCTCCAGGTATCAAAGTCCTGGTGGGCATCTTCTTCCAATAGGTGGCCCTTTTGTCTGCACTGCAAATGTCTAACTTAGTATGGTCACCTTCATAGATTATCTCAGCTATATCTCTTGGATAACTTGTGGCAGCTTCTCTGTCAGGTCTTGTACTACACTCTGCACTTTATTTTATGGAGATGGCTTCTTTCCATAAGCTTCATGAACCAACCCCCTGCTATCTTCAAATTTTTCTTCTGCAGCTTTTTCACCTCTCTTAGCCTTCATAGAAATTAAGAGAGTTAGGGCTTTGATCTCAACTAGGCTTTGGTCTCAGAAAATATTGTTGCTGGTTGTATCTTCTATCCAGACCTGCAAAACTTTCTTCATATCAGCAATAAGGATGTTTTACATTCTCAGAAACAGACTCCCATATTTAAAGAGTGAACTTTCAGTTGCTGGGGGAAGGAAGCAGAAAGGGATAGTTAGGGAGTTTGGGAAGGTCATGTACATGCTGCTCTACTTAAAATGGATAACCATCAAGGACCTATATATGGCATATGGTGTGTCTGTGTGTGCACACTCTGTGTGTGTCCAACTCTGTCCTCATGGACTGTACCCTGCCAGCTCCTCTGTCCATGGAATTTTCCAGCAAGAATACTGGAGTGGGTTGGCCTTTCCTTCTCCAGGGATTTTCCCAGTGCAGAGATCAAACCCACAACTCTGCTCAGTGTTATGTGGCTGCCTGTCAGGAGCGGAGTGTAGGGAGAATGGATACATGTATGTACACGGCTGAGTCCCTTAGCTGTTCACCTGAAACTATCCCAACACTATTTGTTAATCAGCTACACCCAATAAAGCATAAAGTCTTTTAAAACTAGACTGTTTTTTAGTTGAGTATTTGGAGCAAATTCTGGGAAAAAGATGAAAAAGAGATGAAAAACCCAACTGCCACTTTTGAAGAGCCCAGAGGAAAAGCAGCATATCTCACGTGCCCCCAGCACACAACACTTAAGGGATCAGCAGGTCACCTAAGCCACCCCTCTGACTGACCCCTGGGCACACCCCTCCCCTCACCCCATAGAAGGAACCAGCTCGCCCCACCACCTTGGGGAGCAAGCAAGGAAGGAACCTGTCATTTGTTCTCGCTCCCCTATGGTGCAGCAAGAGCCCCAATAAAGCCTTGCCTCAATTTCTTTTGATTAAGAAATTTGATTTATTTCTATTGTCTCTCCTCTGATAGATTAAGGAGTCCAAGAGCCTGGTGTGTAACAATTTGGGGACAAGAGACACATGTGGCCTGGAAGGAGGACTGGACACAGGCTTGGGTGGGGAAGCAACTTTGTGGGTTCAGGTGATGGATGTGTCAGGGGAAGACTCTCATGCATAGGCCTGGGGAACAGGGGCCTGGGTTTAATCTCTGGCAAGAGGCAACACGGGGACCATGTAGCTCCAGTGGAGGAGTCTGGTGAAGAGGCAAGTGACTGGGAGAACAGGAGAAAGAGGGACAGTGTTAGAGTCCTGGTCAGGGCAGCCAGGTGGGGGACAACGGGCCTCTCTGGACAGGCCTGGCCACCCCCACCCGTGCATTCTCCCGGCACCTGGACACAGAGTAGACCCCAGATGGGAGTAGAATCAACCGGGAGGTGATTTTAATGAGTGTTGACAATGAGCCTCCCTAAAAGAACATGAAACTCCACCTGATTGCTCTTGCTACTTCCTTAATATTCTGCTCGCATCCATTTCCAAATCTAGAAAGAGGGAAGCCAGCCTCACTCAGTGACAAGACATGAAATGGAGCACTGCCCGTGCTGAGGGGTCAGCGCGACCCTCCGAGGTCAGGGCTCAGTCACCCCTGAAGCTAGTCAAGCCCAAGAGCCCCGAAATAACAGAGATGGATCCCTCTGTCACAGACGTTGATCTCTCAATGTCATTGATAAACCTCTATGTCATAGATAGACCACTTCCCAAGAATTAGGAGGTCTTGTCAGTCCCAAAGAGTGATAGATCATCTCACTCATCATCAGCGGATAGCCCTGAGATGTGAACGTGAGATGTTCAGTGCTGGCTGGATGCTGCATAAAAGTAAATTTTGAGGAGGAGGAAAATGGATCACACAGGCTACCAGTGTAGAACAAGCAGCCGGAAGAGCCCGCCAGGTGGCGCCCGGTGGCAGCGCTGGATCCCGGTCTCCACCGGGAACCTGGAAATTCAGGTTCTGGCCTCAGTCCTCAAACTCTTTCTAATGAACAGTCACTTTGGCCCACAAAAGGTCTAGGACTACTCTGGGACAAAAACGACTAGAAAACATATTGCTGATGACACTGCAATGAAGGGCTGTCTCCAGGCCCTTTCAAGAGATCCGCAGAGTTCTTTGGTGTGGGTAGCTGTGGGGTGGTGGGTGGCGTGGAAATCTTGAGTCTTTTAAGAAGAGCAGGGCTTCCCTCCAACCTTAGTCGGTCAAGCCTCTGCCTGCAACGTAAGAGATCGGGCTTCGATCCCAGGGTCAGGAAGATCCGAAGAAGGAGGCCATGGCGACCCACTGAAGGACTCTTGCCTGGAGAATCCCCACGGTCAGAAGAGCCCGGCGGGCTACAGTCCACGTGGTCGCAAGAGTCGGACACGACTGAGGGACACCACCACAGGAAGACTGCAGGCGGGGATGGGAGGAAAGTTGAGGGGCCAGAAGGATTCGGAGGAGAAAAGAAACGCTGAGGGACAGGAGGAGACAGGAGTCAGTCAGGAGGGGGCGGCTGGGTGGGGCCAGGCGAGGCTTCGGACGCCGGAGAAGGAGGCCCCGGGGTTCCCCGGGACTGTCTGGGCGTCACCTGAGGAGGAAGGGGGCGGGGTGACCCGGCGGGGAAGTGGTGGGAATGGACGGAAGGGCGGGGCGGCCTCTCTATAAATAGCTCCGCTCCCCCAGCGAAGTCAGATCAAAGACCTTCCACGTGCTGATGGCCACGACCACTGACTCCGTAGCGCGTCTTAGTTTGGCGGCCCTGCTTCTACTCGGGTCTTTCTGGTTCTGCCCAGTGCGAGGCGGTGAGTTCGGGGATTAACCTACCGGGAGCGGACGCGGGGCCTTAAGACCCCGAGAGGGACGCGGGTGTCCGCCGGGTTCGGGAACCTGCGCCGGGCCGCCTCCTGCTTTTAGACTCCCCGCGCTCCTTTCCCGCTGCGCTCCTGCTCCTCCGCCCCCACTCCCGGGCTGGTTGCCGTCTCCCGGCCCTCCCAATCCCTGTATGTAAAAGACACGATCTGGGTGAAAAAGAAATCCCAGCAGGAAGGGAGGGGAAGCAGGGAGAAGTGGGAGCCAGGGCGGCCGCAAGAAGTGCTGCTGCAATCCCCGGGCCGCCCCTCGGGGATTCGGATCCGTTGGAGTCCGTGCAGGACAGGTCGCGGCCGCTCCCGAGGGGCCGAACCCACGGGGTGCAGGGGAAGGCTGGGTGCAGTCTGAGCAGTTGCGTTGGGCGGAGGGTGGGAGCGGGAGATGGGCAGGGGTCTAGGTGGAGTCCGCAACCTGGGTGGGGAGTGGGCGGGCAGTGCGGGAGGGACGGGCGGGGAGATGCGTGGAGTCTGTCCTAGGAAGCCTCCTTAGAGTCCTGCTTGGTTACAACACTATTCTTTCCATATCCCTCCCCATCCCAAGAACCTCAGGGCCTCCAACAACTTCCCATCTGTGAAGGGACCCTAAACCTGCCCTCTGTCAACTGGCACCCTATCCTCTTGCCTGAGAATTCACCCCAGCAGAAGCCTCCCAGCCTGGCCCCCAGGACATAAAGCAGGAGAGCTAGGAAAAGAGTTTCCCAAAGTATCTGACACAGGGCACCCCCACTTCTACCCTTCGGTCCCACATTCATATTCCCTAAGACCATGGACACAGCGGTCTATAATAGCCATTAGTTAAGACAGGAGTTGGAAAGGAAAAAAAGGACAGGAGTTGGAGAACCTTTTCTTCAAAAGACAGAGAGTAAATCTGTCAGTCTCCACAAGCCATTTGGTGTCTGTGTGGTTAATACATCTTCACATTTGTGCTAGAAGAGCAGGCAAAGATGACCTGAAAAACCAAAAGAACCGAGTGGCTGCGCTGGGTCACACCACAGTGATAGATGATTCATCCCCTAGGGATTCATCCAAGGGGTGCCTTAGCTTCCTGTTTATGAACCAGAAACTTACTCTGTCCTGTCTTGTAGGTTCTGGTTGGCATGAATGTGAAAGGAGTGTGGGTCCAGCAGATATGGGCTAATGTCCCCTGACCCCCTCTGCTCTAGAGTGGCTTCCTTGGTCCATGGAGATATAGGGGACACTGCCTGAAGTCTCAGGCATGAGCAGAGAATAGTGTGTGCATGCTAAGCCGCTTCAGTCATGTCCAACTCTTTGCAACCCTATGGATTATAGCCCACCAGGGTCCTCTGTCCAAGAGATTCTCCAGGCAAGAACACCGGAATGGGTTGCCATGCCCTCCTCCATGGGATCTTCTCTCACCCAGGGATAGATCCCACATCTACTTCAGCTCCTATGTTGCAGGCGAATTCCTTACTGCTGAGCCACGGGGGCAGGCCCTGGAGAACAGTGGTCATACAACCATTCTGATGTCAGGCCTAGGCCACCCGCAGGTACATCTTATTTGTTCCCTGTGGCCCTGCTTATGCCAAACCACATGATCAATTCTATCCTATGATGGCTGGTCCATCTGAACTAATGTTTAGGGGTTGATGAGCCCAGATCATGATGGACAACTTTGACATTCCAGGACCAGAGGCCTCATCTCTACCAGCCCCCAGGACCATAGCAGGAGCCACATTTAAATGGTGTAGTATTCCCCACTGCACATCGCTTGGCCTTGCTTCAGGACATAAAGGGTCTGTGTTGTGAACCTCCAAGTAAAATGCCATATTCGGCACATAGCGCCTTTCTGACCACAGATACCTCTGACGTCACAGGTTCTGCTGGGTCATCTGCCCAAGAAGCAGGTCATCGTTCACCAATCGTCTGTGACTGCTTTTGTGCTAGGACAGCAGTTGTAACAGAAAACTATGGTCTACAGAGCCTGAATTATGTCATATGTACAATTATAGAAATCAATGGCTGCACTAGGAATTAAATGGAGATAGGATAGGGATGACACTCCTGCAGCCCTGGAGAGGTTGTAGGTTGGTACTCTAACATTTTCTCCAGAATATGACATTGTTCACACGTACTATTGGGGGATGAAAGTCAGTGTCAGAAGTGTGAACTTGGAAATTGCTTCTATGTTAGCCCTCACGGCAATTTACTATCTGTGAAGATTTTTCATTCATATTGCAAATGCAGTGGATGTGAAATGTGAATGAGAATGTGAAATGAGGATCAGTGAATGGGTGACATTCCTGTGAGCAGGATGTGGGAGAGTTGTGTATTCCTTACCACAGATCTCAGGCACCACAGTAATAACAGGCGGCCGTGGTGATGTTTCAGATTGCTGGACATGATGTCAGACCAACACTAGGTCCTTGTGAATATGGGGGTGGCTTCTCTGCCAAGTGTACACTTACCCCAGTCACTGACCATGTGGCTTCCAAAGGCCAGAAGGACCTGTGCACTTGCTGTGGTGATAAGAGGGCCCTCCTTGCTAATGCCTGGCATCTCTGTCTCTAGTAATGGATTCTGAATATAAGACCTGACTCAGTGCTGGAAACTGCACAGAGGATCTGGACATTTTGTTGGCATGTCAGCATTCAGCTTCCTGAACATCCAGTCTTGTGTTTGTCTCTGGTTTTGTTTTTTAATTTTTCCTTTCAATCGTGTAGTTTTTAACAGCGCTCACTGCTCATCCGTTTGCCTCTAGGGTTGCCCTGTGCTATGAGCCAGCATCACACTCTCTGCAGTCAGGCCTGGCTACACTGGGACTCTCTAGTCACTTTGACCACTGCATTTACTTTGTGTCTGAAATAGAGCACTCCCCCTGGCATCAGCTCTTTCCACCTTCTCCATCCTTACTCCTGCTGGAAGCCCACAGGTACACCATCTCCTCCCACCATTGATGACCTTCAGCAAGAGTCATCCTGGACCTGTTGGAGATGCTTCTCCTCCACTCTTTCCTCTTGGGCTCCACAGAACCTGGTGGCCTGCACACCTTCCTGCCCTTTCAAACCATGTCCGCCCTGGCAGATTCGCTTCTCTGAGCCTTTAATCCCCTCCTCTACCACCTGCCTCGGAAGTTCTGGATTTTCTCTTTCAAGCCAGGTGGGCCAGGCCTTTCTCCAGGCTTCCAAGACCCTTCCTAGTTGTAGATCAGCAGCATCTCCCTGGCCTTGCTAAGTCCTGTGACCCCTAAATGTGAATTCTCCTTTCTGCAGCTTTGGGTTCTGTGTTGGCCTTAGGAGCAGAGTGGAGATAATGTTATGAGCCTTCTCCACTTGCTCAGCCTGTAGGTGGTGTTGGGGGGCAGGGGGGCCTTCCTGCTCTGCCCACCCAGCCCTGCAGCTGTACTCTGCTCTCACATAAGTTGAGGGAGGAGGTAAAGGGTCTTCTTCTCCCAACTCTGCCCTCACCTGCGTTTTCCTTCACAGATCCTCACTCTCTTTGCTACAACTTCACCATCGATCCTCAGCCTAGTCCTGGAGAGCCATGGTGTGTGGTTCAAGGCCAGGTAGATGGGAATGTTTTTCTCTCCTATGACTGTGGTGGCGCCAAGATCCAATCCACAAGTCCATTGGGAGAGGAGGTGAAAACTACGCACACTTGGGAAACACAGACAGAAACACTGAGAGACATCGGGGACTTGCTCAAGTGGCGATTGTCTGACGTCATACCTGAGAAACACATGGCCAGAGGTGAGTTCAGTTCAGTTCAGGTCAGTCGCTCAGTCGTGTTCCACTGTTAGCGACGCCATGGACTGCAGCACGGCAGGGTTCCCGGTCCTTCACCAACTCCCAGAGCTTGCTCAAACTCATGTCCATCAAGCCAAACTCATGTC
Organism: Cervus elaphus; assembly: GCF_910594005.1. Lineage (NCBI taxonomy): Eukaryota > Metazoa > Chordata > Mammalia > Artiodactyla > Cervidae > Cervus > Cervus elaphus. The sequence continues at coordinate 33,681,512 of NC_057840.1, forward strand.
CATTGAGTCCAGGGATGAGTGAGCAAGTCCAAATACTGAAGGAGCACACTGGGGGCTTAGCTACATCCTTTGTTTATGGGTGAAAAATTCAACTGGATATTGGTCCTTCCCTAGTAGTCCAGTGGAAGAAGAGGGCCTTGGAGGAGAGAACAGGGCCTGATTAGCCAGGACCAGGGGAGGTGGACCAAGGTGAGGCAAGGAATTTGTCAAGTCCAGAGGCTGAGCTCTTTCTTTTCCTCGGTGGGTCAGGCCCTCTGACCCTGCAGGCCAGGATGACGTGCCGGTGGGAAGAGGATGGACACATCAGTGGATCCTGGCAGTTTGGCTTCAATGGCCAAATGTGGCTCCGCTTTGATTCAGAGAATGAACACTGGACAGTGGTTCATTCTGGAGGGAGGCGGATGAAAGAGAAGTGGGAGAATGACAGAGCTGTGACCGACTACTTGAAGAGGGTCTCCATGAGAGACTGTCGGGCCTGGCTTCAGGATTTTATGGTGCGCTGGGAGGAAATGTTGAAGAGCACAGGTGAGAGGAGCATAAGGACGTGGCAGTCCACGCAAGGTGATGTGAACCCACCGTCTGGGTGTGCGTGTGTGTGTCTGTGTGTGTGTGTGTTTTAGCAAAGTGATCCATCTAAAGTGAGCTGTTCCTGAAACATGGATGGCCCTAGAGAGTGTCATACTGAGTGATGTAAGTCAGAAAGAGAAGGAGAAATATCATATGACATGCCTTATATGTGGAATCTAAAAAGAAATAGTACAAAGGAACTTACAAAACAGATTCACAGACTTAGAAAACAAGCTTATGTGTACCCAGGGAAAGGGATAGTTAGGGACTTTGGGGAGGTCATGTACGCAGTGCTATATGTTAACGGATAACCAACAAGCTCCCACTGTATAGCACATGGAACTCTACTCAATGTTATGTGCCAGCCTGGATGGGAGAGGGGCTTAGGGGAGAAGGGGCACATGTATATCTATGGCTGGATCCCTTCGCGGTTCACCTGGAACTATCATAACGTTGTTAATCAGCTATACCCCAATACACAGTGGTTTTGGTGTTAAATAAAATAAAAGAATGTAAAAAGAGAAATAAATAAAGGGAGTTGTCCTGGGAGAACAATGTCCCGGGGATGCTCTGTCATCCTCCTTCCTCTTCCACCTCCTGACGTCTCTCCTCACAGCACAGGCCTTTGAACGAGTGAGTATGGATTTTTGCTGATGCCAAACCTGTAGACATCTTACTGATTTCTGGGATTTATTTCTCACTGTACCCTCTTTATGGAATCTTCTTTTAAATGTCCCCAATCCTCCTTCTGGAAATCTGTCAATACCACCTCTGCTGTCAGCTCCTGAGGACTCCATCCTCATGTCACCGTCTCTGATGTCACAGCAGGACTGAGTGGCTGTGTTGGAAACCTTGCTTCCCCATTAGCTGTCAGAGCCCTGTGAGGACTGGGCTCCTCCCTTCCCCCCATCTCACCTGGGGGTCTATCACTGCGGCCTCCATGTGATGGGTGTACACTGTCTGCACAGTAGGGGTACCTGAGTCAGGGGGCTGAGGAGGCATCTGCCGAGTTTGGGGTCTGGACAAGGGCTTGACTCTTACTCTCCTTGCAGCATCACCGACCACGGGCCCCCCTGCAGTCCAGCCCAGGGCTACAGCCATCGATCTCACCACAAGGATTGTCCTCGGGGTTCTCGCCAGTTTCTTCATAATGGGCATCATAGTAGCCTGGAGCCTTTACAAGAAGAGGTACTGAGGGCAGAATCCAGAGGGAATCAGGGGCACAGGGCCTGGTGTGAGGACGGGGAGGGAAATCCCGCAGGCTGAGTCAGAACTGCTGCTGCTCCAGGAGCACAGGCCTGGCCTCACGCCTTCCCACAGTCTCTGCTGTGGGGCTCCTGCCTTGCCTGCTTGGCCCACTTCCTGTGAGAATGGGCCTTTGGAGTTGGGTCTGCAAAGGCCTTCCCACCCCTTCCTCCTGGCATTGGGAATCCCATCCAACCCCTGCCCTTCACTGTACCTCCTCATCCTGGAAATGAGCCAGGTGAGTAAGACCTCATATAACCTGATAGCAAGAACTCAGACAGGCTCAGGCCTCAGTTCTGATGGCTCCTCACTGTCAGATGACAATGGGAAGTGGGGGGTGGCTGGGGTGCAGGAAGGCTGGGAACCTGTTGAAGTTGCAGAGACTGCTGTCTGGCAGGGCCCAGGGTGGGTGGTGTGAGAATGTGGGGGCTCCACATGACGTGTCAGTGAGGAGGGGACCCACCCAGGGGCCGAGATGAGAGGGGCCGGGCTCTCAGCCCCGGAGGAAGGGGTGGGAAGGCCTTTGCAGACCCAACTCCAAAGGCCTATTCTCACCGGAAGTGGCTTGGGCCAAGCAGGCAAGGCAGGAGCCCCACAGCAGAGACTGTGGGAAGGGGCGAGGCCAGGCCTGTGCTCCTGGGGCAGCAGCAGTTCTGACTCAGCCTGTGGCCTGCCCGTCACCAGCCTCCTGGGGACCCAGAGCCTCCATCACTGAGCGGCCCTGCCTTGAGCAGAGGTGCCTGGGGATGGTGGGCCTGAGCTGGGGTGGAGGCGCCCAGCTGGGCGGGACCAGGAAGAGATGGGGGGCAGGGACCCTGGTCCTGAGAGCTGTGTGTGCTGCTGCTCAGAGGCTGGAGGGGAGGGAAGGAAGGAGGTTTGCCTGCAGCCCCCCAGGGCTGTCAGGAAGCAAGGCCCCTCCTCCAGGGACCTGCTCCCTGGCCCTTTAGGCCCCCCTCAGGGAGGATCGGACCTGAGTGAAGGGAGCAGATTGATTCGTCACTGGCTCCAGTCCTGAGCCTGAGCAGGGGGTGTCAGGGCCTGGGGTGACTCTGTGATGCAGGAAGGAAGGAGGAGGGGACAAGAAGCTGCTGGGCCTGGGGTGGGGGTGGGGGTGGGGGACATGGGAGCCCCTCAGTGAGGGCGGGGCTGGAGGTGGACTGGGAAGGAAAGTGACAGGATTTCCTCCGCCTCCTGGACCAAGGCCTCTTTCTTTTCTGCAGGAGACGGTGCTCCCAGGAAGCCCGACAGGTGCTCTGTCTGCCTTTCTTCTGCTCTTCACTTTAGATCCAGGAGATCAGACCCCATGGATCCTGAGTGTGTTTTCTGGTTACGACGACACATCATCTCATGAGCTTTATCACATTTGATGAAATCCTACTCAGCATCTCTTAAAAAAAATCGGAAGCAATTTATTTCACCACTTTCTCCTGGTGCTAAGCGATGGAATTTCTACACTGAAATGTCCAGGTACTTGAAGAAATCTCCACAAACAGGACATTTTTCATCGTATTCTAGTTTGTGGATAATTAGACTCTGCCTCGTGACCTCGTTCTTGCAAATGGTATTGCAAGAAAAATACCATCTGGTATTATAGGACTCAGGGATTCTTTCTGTGTCTGGAGAAATCACCTCAGCCTACTTTCAATAGAACAAAGTTTTATTTATGACTGTTCCCTTAATAATTTATTATGCTGAAAGTGCAAGTGTTAGTTGCTCAGTCCTGTCTGACTCTCTGCGACCCAGTGGACTGTAGCCCGCCAGGCTCTCTGTCCATGGGATGCTCCAGGCAAGAACACTGAAGTGGGTTGCTGTTTTCTTCTCCAGGGACCTCTCCAACTCAGGGATTGAACCCGCGTCTCCTGTGTCTCCTGCATTGACAGGCGGATTCCTTACCATCTGAGCCACTGGGGAAGCCCATTTATTATGCTGCTGCTATTTAAATCAAAATCTCAGTACTCCAGAAAACTTGAAGTATTTGTTTCTCTCTCATGAGAGAAGTCATGATATTTCACCATTTCTCCACCTTATGGGATTAAATGTAACTGGTGCTTCTGAGAAAACATGGTCTGAGCGGATGCTTGCACCCTGTGTTCATGGCAACGCTGTTCCCAGCAGCCAGGCCTGGAAGCCACCTCGTGTCCACTGACAGATGAGTGGAGAGAGAAGATGTGGACATATATCCAGTGCAATGTTACTCAGCGTCAAAAAGAATGAAATAACGCCATATGTAGCAACATGGATAGACCTGGAGATTGTCATATTGAGCAACATACGCCAGACAGAGAAGCTGAAACAATTTTTTTGCCATCACTTATATGTGGAATCCAAAAAGTCATAATACAAGTGCTCTTACTTACAAAAGAGAAAGACTCACAGACTTAGAGAATGAATTTGTGGTTGCCAGCGGGAAAGGATGGGGGGATAGTTAGGGAGTCTGGGATCAACATGTACACACTGATTTATTTAAAATGGATAACCAGCAAGGACCTCCTGTGTAGCACATAGAACTCTGCTCAATGTTATGTGGCAGCCTGGGTGGGGATGGGAGGGGAGCCGGGGAAGAATAGATGCATGTACGGAAGTGAAAGTGAAAGAAGCTTAGTTGCACAGTCATGTCTGACTCTTTGGGATTTCATGGACTGTAAGCTGCCGGCTCCTCTGTTCATGGATTCTCCAGGCAAGGCGGTACTAGAGTGGGTTGTCACTTTCTTCTCCAGGGGACCTTCCCTACCTGGGGATCGAACCCGGGTTTCTTGCATTGCAGGCAAATTCTTTACCAACTGAGCCACCAGGGAAGATAGAGACGTGTATGTGTATGTTAAATCCCTAGCCTAGCTTATTTGTGCTGCTCATTCAGGACACCTACACTCCTCTCTGGGTGTATATTTCCACTTTGCTTCCATTTTAAATAAACAAACTGTTTCTCTGTATGTCTCCAGTAATAACTTTGGTACCTGTTTTTACAGTTTTTGCCTCTGTGAAACATTCTTGCTTTTGAAGACGGTAAGAGCCAAGGGAACTTTGTATCTCGCCCCTGGTGTTTAGTATCTAGAATTCCTCATTTTACACCAAGCTACCTAGGTTCAATTCCTGGGTAGGAAACTAAGATCCCTCTTTAGCACCACTCACTGCTGTCTCTCTGAGATCAATATTAAGGGAATATACACCTTATATTATTACACCTTATATTAAAGTGTAAATATGCACCTTAAATTTGCAGGTAGAGGGGCTTCACAAGTTTGTCATGGGAGATTTTGCCTCCCCCAAGAGTTTAAAAAAAAAAGAAAGTCCTCTCAAAGTTAACCTGGTTCCTTCCCTCTCTAGGCCCTTTAATGGCTATTGTTGTTCTTTCCTTTCTAGTCCTTGTTTATTTAACCTTTTGATTGACTTTGTGTCTGTAGGATCTACCAGCTTGAAAGAACACTCATGGTGGCTCAAGGAATACAGCCCTTTCCAGTGGAGGGTGGCCCAGATCCATGTAGGTCCTTGTGAGGGACTTCTGCACCTTGAGGGGAGGCTCAGTTCAGAAGTATTTTCCAGCAATATCATCAGTTTTAAAAATAAGGTCATGATGCAGGGAAAAGTCTAATGTTCCAAAAACACTTCCTGCTATTACAGGACTCAGGTATATTTTCTATCTCCAGAGAAACAACTTCAGTGTATCTATATCCAGAGAAACAACTTCAGTGTATTTTCAGTGGAACAAAATTTTATGTTGACTGGTTCCCTTCATAATTTATTACCCTATGGGTGCTGAGTCATGTTCGACTCTTTGTGATCCCATGGACTGCAGCCCACCAGGCTCCTCTGCCCATGGAATTTTCCAGGCAAGAAAGAATACTGGAGTGGGTTCTTAGTTCCTTCTCCAGGGGATCTTCCTGACCCAGGGGTCAAACCCGTGTCTCCTGTATCTCCTGCATGGGCAGGCCGATTTTTTACCACCATCGCCACCTGGGAAGACTTTACAGTTCAGTTCAGTTCAGTTCAGTCGCTCAGTCGTGTCCAACTCTTTGCTACCCCATGAATCACAGCACGCCAGGCCTCCCTGTCCATCAGCAACTCCCGGAGTTTACTCAGACTCATGCCCATCGAGTCGGTGATGCCATCCAGCCATCTCATCCTCTGTTGTCCCCTTCTCCTCCTGCCCCCAATCCCTCCCAGCATCAGGATCTTTTCCAATGAGTCAGCTCTTCGCATGAGGTGGCCAAAGTATTGGAGTTTCTGCTTCAGCCTCAGTCCTTCCAACGAACACCTAGGACTGATCTTCAGGATGAACTGGTTGGATCTCCTTGCAGTCCAAGGGACTCTCAAGAGTCTTCTCCAACACCACAGTTCAAAAGCATCAATTTTTTGGCATTCAGCTTTCTTCACAGTCCAACTCTCACATCCATACACTGGAAAAACCATAGCCTTGACCAGACGGAACTTTGTTGGCAAAGTAATGTCTCTGCTTTTTAATGTGCTGTCTAGGTTAGTCATAACTTTCCTTCCAAGGAGTAAGCGTCTTTAATTTCATGGCTGCAGTCACCATCTGCAGTGATTTTGGAGCCCCCCAAAATAAAGTCTGACACTGTTTCCACTGTCTCCCCATCTATTTCCCATGAGGTGATGGGACCAGATGCCATGATCTTAGTTTTCTGAATGTTGAGCTTTAAGCCAACTTTTCACTCTCCTCTTTCACTTTCATCAGGAGGCTTTTTAGTTCCTCTTCACTCTCTGCCATAAGGGTGGTGTCATTGGCATATCTGAGGTTATTGATATTTCTCCCGGCAATCGTGATTCCAGCTTGTGTTTCTTCCAGCCCAGTGTTTCTCATGATGTGCTCTGCATATAAGTTAAATAAGCAGGGTGACAATATACAGCCTTGACGTTCTCCTTTTCCTATTGGGAACCAGTCTGTTGTTCCATGTCCAGTTCTAACTGTTGCTTCCTGACCTGCACACAGGTTTCTCAAAAGGCAGGTCAGGTGGTCTGGTATTCCCATCTCTTTCAGAATTTTCCACAGTTTATTTTGATCCACACAGACGAAGGCTTTGGCGTAGTCTATAAAGCAGAAATAAATGTTTTTCTGGGACTCTCTTGCTTTTTTGATGATCCAATGGATGTTGGCAATTTGATCTCTGGTTCCTCCGCCTTTTCTAAAACCAGCTTGAACATCTGGAAGTTCTCGGTTCATGTATTGCTGAAGCCTGGCTTGGAGAATTTTGAGCATTACTTTACTAGCGTGTGAGATGAGTGCAATTGTGCAGTAGTTTGAGCATTCTTTGGGATTGCCTTTCTTAGGGATTGGGAAGCCTTTACAGTGATCCTTAAATCAACATATCTATATTGCCAAAAAGTTAAGTACATCATGCCTGTTTTCTAATCCAGGAGAAAAGTCATGGTATTTCACCATTCCTCCATGTGATGGGATTAAATAAAACCAATGATAATGCTTTATTTCTTATGGAAACAGAATTTAAGGATCACTCCTAAAGTAACATGCAGTCCAGCTGTGAAGTGATCCTTAAATTCTCTGAATTTTTAAATGTATATTTCACCATATCCCAACAGTAGGTCATATGTTTACCCTACTATGCAGCCATCCCAATGTTAGTTCTAGGCTGGAAAATGTGGACTAAGAGCCATGTAGATACAGGCTGACCTCAGAGATATTGCAGGCTGAGTTCCAGACCACGGCAATAAAATGAATTTCACAATAAGGGGAATCACACAAATTTTTCATTTCCACTGCTTATAATGTTATGTTGACATGGAAGTCTGTTAAGTGTGCAATACCTTTATGTCTAAATAATGTACAGACCTTAATATACAACACTTTGTTTCTAAAATAAAATCTATGGAGCATCATCTGAGCCTCCAGGGAGTCACCATCTTTTTGCTGGTGGAGGGTCTTGTCTCAATGTCTATGGCTGCTGACTGATCAGGGTGGTGGTCCTAAAGGTTGGGGTGGGTAGCGCAATTTCTGAAAATTAGACAACAGTGAACTTTGTCACATCGTTTGACTCTTCCTTTCACAGAACATCTCTTAGCATGCAATGCTCTTTGACAGCGTTTTACCCACACTAGAATGATCTCTGTTCGTTTCCAAGGCAAACCCACACTAGAGCTTCTTTCAAAATTGGATTTAATCCTCTCAAACCCACCTGCTGCCTTTTCAACTAAATTTATTCTAAACTTATAATCTAAGTCCTTTGTTGTCATTTCAACAATTTTCACAAAATCTTCACCAGGAGTAGATTCTATATCAAGAAACCACTTTCTTTGCTCATTCATTAGAGTCAACTCTCATTTATTCCAATTTTATCATTAGATTGTACAATCAATCCCATTTTACATTAGTCTCCACTTCTAATTCTAGCTCTCTTGCTATTTCCACCACATCTGTAATTACTTCTTCCAGTGAACTGTTGAACCCCTCAAAGTCATCTCAGAAGGTTAAAATCAACTTCTTCAAATTCCTATTAATGTTGTTATTTCAACCACTCATGAATCACGAATGTTTTGGGTGGAACTTATAATCATGAATTCACTCTAGAAAGTTTTCAATTGATGTTGCCCAGATCCATCAAAGGAATCACTATTTGTGGCAGCTATAGCCTTACAGAAACTATTTCGTAAATACCACGACTTGAACATGGTGACTACCCCTTGATCTGTGGGCTGCAGAATGGATGCTGTGTTAGCAGGTGTGAAAACAACATGAATCTCATTGTACTTCTCAATCAGGGCCCTTGGGTGCTTTCTCAATGAGAAGTGTTATCTTGAAAGGAATCCTTTTTTGGGAGCAGTAGGTCTCAACAGTGGATTTAATATTTTTGGTAATCAGTGTTGTAAACAGATATGCTGTCATCTCGACTTTGTTGTTCCATTTGCAGAGCACAGGCGGAGTAGATTTGGCATAATTCTGAAAGTCCCTAGGATTTTCAGAATGTAAGTGAGGCTTGGCTTCAACTTCAAGTCACCAGCTGCATTAGCTCCTAACAAGAGAGTCAGCCTGTCCTTTGAATCTTTGAAGCCAGGCTGACTTCTCCTTGCTAGCCATGCAAGTCCCCGGCGGCATCTTCTTCCAATAGAGCACTCTTCTCTACACTGGAAAGCTCTAATTCAGGATAGCCATCTTCAGAGATTATTTTATTAGATCTTCTGGATGACTTGCTGCAGCTTCTGCATCAACCCTCAATATTCAACTCTGTGCTCTATGTTAGGAAGATGGCTTCTTTCCTTAAACCTCATGAACCAACCTCTACCAGCTTTCAACTTTTTTTCTGCAGCATCCTCACCTCTTTCAGCCTTCATAGAATTGAAGAGAGCTAGGACCTTGCTCTGGATTAGGCTTTGGCCTAAGGCAGCATTGTGATCTTTCGTCCAGCCCACTGAAAGTTTCTACATATCAGCAGTAAGGCAGTTTTGCTATCTTCTCATTTGTGTGTTCACTGGAGGAGCACTTTTGATTTCCTTTAAGAACTTTTCCTTTGCGTTCACAACTTGACTAACTATTTGGGGCAAAAGGCTTAGTTTCTGGCCCATCTTGGCTTTGACATGCCTTCTTCAAAAGCTTAACCATTTCTGTCTTTGGATTTAAAGTGAGAGAGCCATGATTCTTCCTGTCAATGGGACATATAGAGGTAAGGTTATTGATTGGCCTAATTTCGATATTGTTGTGTCTCAGGGACTCAGGCGTCTCAGGAGAGAGATGGACGGGTCAGTGGAGCAGTCAGGACACACACATATTGGATGGCACTGTGTCCATGGTTCCTGGCACCCCAAAACAATTACAATACTAACATGAAAGATCATTGATCACACAAAGGCAAAATCAAGATGGCCAAGTAGGACACCCTGCGCTCCGCTCTCCCATGAACACACCAAAACTACAACCACATACAAAACAGCTCTCTTTTTGAGAAAATGACCTGAAATCGGCAGAACATCCCCTCGACAACCAGCATAGAGAAAGAACCACACTGAGAAGGGCAGGAGCAGAAAAGAAGGGATCTAGTCGGGACCCTTTCGCCAGCTACTCTCAAACAGAGGAGCTACTCTCAAACACTGGAGCATTCTGCCTAAGGAGCAGGAGGTTTTGGCCCTACATCAGGCACCCCAGCCCTGGTGCAGCGCTGGGAGAAGCAGCCCCATGCCCCCCGCCCCCACTCCTGTTTTGGAAATCAAGAGGGTTTATGATCTGGAGCACTGGAGGACTGTGGGAAACGGAGACTCCACTCTTAGAGACCATGGGCACAGAATTGCTTGCTCCCTGTCCCAGGACAGAGTCAGCAGATTGCAAAGTGTCTGGTGTTCTGGCCAGCATTTGGAGACCATGCCTAGCATTGGCTGGGTCTCACAGCCAACAGAGCTCCAGACAGGAGACTCTCCGCAAACCGCCACCCCCCGACCACACACACACACACACACACACACACACAGAGGAGCCAAACTTGGCTCTCGCCATCCCTCAGCTCTGCCCCGCCTCCCTGTGACCCCAGCCCAGGCTGAGACAATCGTTGCAGGTCCCTGGGTCCTGATGAGCCATGTGACTGCATAGCCACAAGCAGGCTCATTTGGTAGAAGCCCTGACTCACATCCCACCACCAGGCTCCACCTTGGGGTCACCCAGCTGCCGCCCTCAGACAGCAGCAAACTCTGTGAGTCAACAGGTGCAAAGGAGGCAGGAAGGTTCTCAGCGGACTCACTAGAGTCTCTGTGTGGGACGGACCTGTGCGGGGAGGCCAGTTGGAGGACATGAGACCCACAAGGGTGGGCAGGACTCAGGGTTGGGTGGGACAAGAGCTTGGTGGGACCAGGCGACCTGTGTGGGGAGAGACACCCTTATGAAGGGCTGGGGGCGGGAGCCTGGGTTGAATCCCCTGGAGGAGGCAACCTGGAAGCCCCAGGTAGACCCAGACCACAGGGAAGAAGGACTGGGAGAACAAGAGGAAGTCAGAGGCTGCCATCAGAGATGTGTCAGGTCAGCCCCGAGTGATGTGCGGGGGCCCCAGGGACCTGGGCAACCAGACTCACCCCATGCATGCCCCTGATCCCCAGCCTCATCCCAGATCCCCAGCCATGAGGTCAGAGGTGGAGGGCTGGGGAGGTTGGAATTAGCACCTGAAGCAGTTTCATGGATGTGGACTATAGATACCTCCAGAAACAGGAATCTGGACACAATTCTCACTGTGCTAGTTTCTTCATCTTCCCATGCCTCAATTTACACATTTGTAAATGGGAAACGCTACCTAAGGGAATGAATAGAGTTTACATATTCATTTAGAACCTGAGGGATCATGCAGGTAACCTGAATTTGTATATGCTGAGGACTCACCAACCCCTCTCTCAGGAGTTGTTGTTTAGTCACTAAGTCGTATCTCTGTGATCCTGTGGACTGTAGCCCGCTAGCCTCCACTGTCCACGGGATTTCCTCATGCAAGAATGTTGGAGAGTGTTGCCATTTCCTCCTCCAGGGGATCCTCCCCATCCGGGGAGGGAACAGACATCTCCCACATTGACAGGCGGATTCTTTACCGCTGAGCCACCTGGGAAGCCCCTTATCAGGTGTTAGTGCCCCTAAAGATACACAAGGAACCTGGGGATCCAGAGAAGGGGGTGGATAGAAGAAAGGTGAGGCACAGATGATTGAAATTTTGAGGAACAACAGTCCCACAGAGGGTGTGGGGAGCCTGGGGGGAGCCCCCAGGAGAGACTCCAGTGGGAGGACTCTGGGGACTCATCCCCTCCTCCACTGGCCAGCCAGGCTCCTCCCCACGGTGGGTCACCCCGGGCTCCAGGTGGCAAAGGCTGCTGGCACCAACATCAGTCTTGCTTCCTGGTCCTACTTCTGCTGCCCAAGTGTGTCCATGAAGCGCAGGGTGGTGAGCTCCTGGTGAACCTGCCGGGAGAAGGCGGGGTGATGCATTATAACCAGAGAGCGGACCTAAGCTGGCCTTGGTTAAAGAGCCTATGGGCTCAGTGTTGCCTCCACCTCCTCCTCCTCAATCCTTAGGTGAGCTCCTTTCCTTCTTGGCAGCTACTGGCCTGGTTGGCCACTTTCAGGCCAGCAAAAGGGCAAATTGGTTGAAAAAGCAATGCTCAGACAATGGGAGGTGGGGCGGCGAGAGGCCAAGCAAGGGCATGAAGGGAACACTGCTATCCCCAAGATCCCAGCCCCTCACCCACGCCTCCATGAGTGGGAGCCCCCATGGCAGGGCTGGGCCAGACCACCTTCCTGTGGGGGGAGCCCAGACACCCCCTGAAAAGCACACAGCACTGACCTCATCTGTTCACACAGACCCTTTTCCTCCACATGACCTCCTGCCCTTGAACTCCCAGGCCACTTTACCAGCCATAAACCACCCGTGCCGCCCCGGGCTCTTACTTCCCCAGACACATCCCCTGAGTGCTCACAGCTCCTCCCCTGCAGCTCACTAAGTTCATTCCACATTTCTGCATCCCGAGAAGCCCAGGGCCGCCAATACCTTCCCACCTGTGAAGGGACCTGAATCACACTCTCCACCAACTGGCATCTTATCCCCTTGCCTGAGGACTCACCCCAGCAAAAGCCTCCCAGCCTGGTCCCCGGGAGGGACGGGAGCCCAGTCCCCCAAAGCGTGACATGGGGCCTGAGGGTGAGGAGGGGCAGCCCCACTTCTTCCCTTCGGTCCCACATTCATATTGTCCACAGACTGTGGAGATGGCAGCATATAATGGTTACTGATTAAGACAGGAGCTGCGAAATCTGCAGAAGACGATAAATGTGTTCATCTCTTCAGGCCTTTTGGCGAATGTCTCTGTGCACCTCCACGTTTGTGGTGTGACAACAGGCAAAGACAATGTGAAAAACCAAAGGAATCCCTCTGACCACTGCCCTGGTTTGTGAACCCCAGCACTGGGGTGACTCATCACCTGGGGAATTATCCAGGGGCTGCCTCTGCTGCCTGTTCATGAATCTCAACCCTGCCCAGTCCTGCCTTGTAGCCTCTGGTGGTGGGGATGTGACAGGAGGGTGGGTCCTGCAGTTACAGGCTAGCGCCCCTCCTCTGCTGTAGACTGGCTTCCTCGGCCCCAGGGGCCACAGGTGGACACTGTGTGAGGCTGCAGAGCTGGCAGATGATAGGGGAGGTATGACAGTTCTGGGGTCAGGGCTCAGTCCCCTGCTGGTCATCTTATTTGTTCCCTGTGGCCCTGCTTATGCCAAACCACACAGTCACTTCCATCCTAGAACAGCTGGCCTCTCTGTAACGATTACCGAGTGGATGAGACCAGTTCATCAAGACTGGAGGTCCCTTCTCTACCAGACTCAGGACCCTATCAGTAGCCATGTTTAAATGATCGGTTTCCCCACTACACGTGGCGTGGCCGTGCCTCTGACCCTGTGGGACTGGGTTGTGATGCTCTGATTAGATGTCACAAGCTGTCCCTGGGCGAGGGCATGGCAAGCCACTCTGGTATTCTTGCCCGGAGAATCCCATGGACAGAGGGACCTGGTGGGCTACAGTCCATAAGGTCGCAAAGAGTCAGACACGACTGAAGTGACTTAGCAGGCAGGCAGGTTACCCCCGGCACGATTTCCCCCGCTGACGGACTTCAGTGTCATGGGTGCTACAGGGTCCTAGTGTCCTAGTAGCAGATCCCACCACACTCATTCCTTCATGTCCTTTCCATGAACACCTTCCACAGCTGAGTTGAGCAGGCCTCTGCAGAGGCCTCTGGTCTTCAAATTCTGAAATATTTAGTGTCCGGCCATTGATAGAAATGCTTTAGACCAGGCAGATATAAAAAGGAGATGTGAAGGAATCACAGTCCTGCATGCCTTCAGGTTACAATTGTTCAAGAATCTCTGTCATTTTACCCAGAAAAAGGTGGTCTTGCAACATTCTATTTGTAGCAAAGGAAAAACAATATGAGAATGTACTCGTACTTCTCAACTGTGGCAGCCTTCACCCTGTTTCTAACCACAGAGAGTTTTCCATCACTGGTTCAAATCCACAGAATGGGAAATAACCACTGTGTGGGTCTTCACACACCATGATACCCCTGTAAGCAGGATGCAGGACGGTTATGTATTCAATTCCCTGCATCTCCTGCATACATTAATAGCAGCGGGGCCGTGACGATGCTTCAGATCCCTGGACATGATGTCAGTCACACACTGGGTCCATATGAATGTGGGGTGGCTTCTGCGTCCCAGTGTGCACTTACCTGAGTCAATGGCCATGTGGCTTCCAAGGATGGGGAAGGCCAGAGACTGCTGCACTGCGCTTGCCATGGTGATAAGAGGCCTTCCTGCTGGAAACTGGCATCGCTCTCTAGTAACGGATTCTGGGTTCTGATAACTGGCTCAGTTCTAGAAACTGGACCAAGTATCCAGACAAGCTGTGGCAATGGCTGTTTTCAGCATCCTAATCATCCAGCTTGTGTTTTATTTTATTTGCATTTCTGGGGTTTTTTGCTTTTTGGTCAGCTGCCTGGCTTTTGGGATCTTAGTTCCCTGACCAGTGATCAAACCCGGGCACCTGGCAGTGAAGGCCCAGAGTCCGGACCAGTGGGCCAGCAGGGAATCCCTTTGTGTCATTCCTTTCCATTGTGCACTTTGTATCTAGTTTGGCCGCCCATCCAGGCTGTCTGCCTCTAGGATCGCCGTGTGCTATGAACCAGCATCACACTCTCTGCAGTCAGGACCCGGCTGGCCTTCCCGTCTCTCTACCATATCAACCATTGCACCTGCTTTGTTCCTGACACAGTGTAACCCCACCTAGAATCTGCGTATGTTCAATCCTTGTTTCTGATGAAGCCCACTGGAGACACCATCTCCAAGCAGCATTCCTGACCTTTATTTAGCCAAAGTCCTCCTGTGTTACCCACCAGAGTTCTTGGACTCGATCAATAGAAGTTGATAAAAGGCCAAACACAGATTCAGGGGAAAAGAAGCTTCACTGGGACTCACGAGGGAGCAAAAACAAGTAACATGTTCCCTTGCTGGCTCCAGAGCGTGGGGGATCCGGTCCCACATATGAGATGAGAGTGGGGGCAGGTCCTGGGTTCAGACCAGAGTGGTGACCTGGGTGGTTTGTTCCCCCTTGGTGGTGCTGTGTGGAGGGATCATGACCAAGTACCTGCTTTTGCTCCTGGCTGCTCTGAAATTGCCTTGGGTTTTTGGTCTTTTTGTATCTTGTTGCTGATTATTTTCCCCAACTACACATGCATGCAATTATTTTCAGCCCCTTATAATTTCTTTATATTTTGATGTTGATGTGACCTTTGTCCAGATACACTCACTGCAGCAAACTGTCCCAGCCTGTCTCATTACCCACTGAGGGGTTCTATACCCTTATTCTGAAGGGTTAAGGGGCTGAAGCTTTCTTCTATCCAAACTTCTCCCTGCTGGACAGGGACCACTGAACTGAGCCTCCCCTCAAGGTGCAGAAGTCCCTCACAAGGACCTACATGGATCTGGGCCACCCTCCACTGGAATGGGCTGTATTTCTTGAGCCACCATGAGTGTTCTTTCAAACTGGTACATCCTACAGACACAAAGTCAATCAAAAGGTTAAATAAACAAGGATTAGAAAGGAAAGAACAATAGCCATTAAAGGGCCTAGAGAGGGAAAGAACCAGGTTAACCTTGAGAGGACTTTCTTTTTTTTTAAACTCTCAGCGGTGGCAAAATCTCCCATGACAAACTTGTGAAGCCCCTCTACCTGCAAATTTAAGGTGCATTATTTACACCTTAATATAAGGTATATATCTCCTTAATATTGATCTCAGAGAGACAGCAGTGAGCTGTGCTAAAGAGGGACCTTAGTTTCCTACCTAGGAATTGAACCTGGATAGCTTGGTGTAAAAGGAGGAATTCTAGATACTAAACACCAGGGGCGAGATACAAAGTTCCCTTGGCTCTTACCGTCTTCAAAAGCAAGAATGTTTCACAGAGGCAAAAACTGTAAAAACAGGTACCAAAGTTATTACTGGAGACATACAGAGAAACAGTTTGTTTATTTAAAATGGAAGCAAAGTGGAAATATACACCCAGAGAGGAGTGTAGGTGTCCTGAATGAGCAGCACAAATAAGCTAGGCTAGGGATTTAACATACACATACACGTCTCTATCCTCCCTGGCGGCTCAGTTGGTAAAGAATTTGCCTGCAATGCAAGAGACCCGGGTTCGATCCCCGGGTAGGGAAGGTCCCCCAGAGAAGAAAATGGCAACCCACCCCAGTACTCCCCTGCCTGGAGAATCCATGAACAGAGGAGCCGGCAGCTTACAGTCCACAGGATCCCAAAGAGTCAGACATGACTGTGCAACTAACCTTTCACTTTCACTTCCGTACATGCATCTATTCTTCCCTGACTCCCATCCCATCTCCACCCAGGCTGCCATATAATATTGAGCAGAGTTCTATGTGCTACACAGAAGGTCCTTGCTGGTTATCCATTTTAAATAAATCAGTGTGTACATGTTGATCCCAGACTCCCTAACAATCCCCCCATCCCTTCCCCCTGGCAACCATAAATGCACTCTCTAAGTCTCTGAGTCTCTTTCTCTTTCGTAAGTAAGAGCACTTGTATCACCGGCATACAAGTGTTGTCAAAAGGTGTTTCTGCTTCTCTGTCTGACTTATGTTGCTCAATATGACAATCTCCAGGTCCATCCATGCTGCTACATATGGCGTTATTTCATTCTTTTTGACGCTGAGTAACATTGCACTGGATATATGTCCACATCTTCTCTATCCATTCATCTGTCAGTGGACACTAGGTGGCTTCCAGGCCTGGCTGCTGGGAACAGCGCTGCCATGAACACAGGGCGCACGCATCTGCTCAGACCGTGTTTTCTCAGAAGCACTAGGTACATTTAATCCTATAAGGTGGAGAAATGGTGAAATATCATGACTTCTCTCGTGAGAGAGAAACTTAAATACTTCAAGTTTTCTGGAGTACTGAGATTTTTACTTAAATAGCAGTAGCATAATAAATGGGCTTCCCCAGTGGCTCAGATGGTAAAGAATCTGCCTGTCAATGCAGGAGACACAGGAGACGCGGGTTCAACCCCTGAGTTGCAGAGGTTCCCTGGAAAAGGAAACAGCATCCCACTTCAGTGTTCTTGCCTGGAGAATCGCATGGACAGAGGAGCCTGGCGGGCTACAGTCCACTGGGTCGCAGAGAGTCAGACAGGACTGAGCGACTAACACTTTCACTTTAAGCATAATAAGTTATTAAGGGAAATAGTCATAAATAAAACTTCACTCTATTGAAAACAGGCTGAGGTGGTTTTGTCCAGACACAGAAAGAATCCCTGAGTTGTGTAATAGAGATGGTATTTTTCTTGCAATATCATTTGCAAGAATGAGGTCACGAGGCACGGAAGAATTTAATTATCCACAAATGAGAAGAATATGAAAAATGTCCTGTTTCTGGAGACTTCTTCAAGTACTTGATTATTTCCGTATAGATATTCCATCACGTATCACCAAAAGAAAGTGGTGAAATAAATTGTTTCTTTTTTTTTTTTTAAGATGCTGAGTAGGATTTCATCAAACCTGATAAAAGCCATGAGATGATGCATCTACTGTGTCACAGCAACCGGAAAACAGACTCAGGATCCTTGGGGTCTGATCTCCTGGATCTAAAGAGAAAACCAGAAGAAAGGCATACAGAGCACCTGTGGGCTTCCTGGGAGAACCATCTCTTGCAGAAAAGAAAGAGGTGTTGGTCCAGGAGTCTGAGGAACTCCTGTCACTTTCCCGGGGCTGCCCCTCCCCAGCCCCCCCCAGCCCCGCCCTCACTGAGGGGCTCCTATGTCCCCCACCCCCACCCCCACCCCAGGCCCAGCAGCTTCTTGTCCCCTTATCCTTCCTTCCTGCATCACAGAGTCACCCCAGGCCCTGACACCCCCTGCTCAGGCTCAGGACTGGAGCCAGTGAGGAATCAATCTGCTCCCTTTACTCAGGTCCGGATCCTCCCTGAGGGGGGCCTAAAGGGCCAGGGAGCAGGTCCCCGGAGGAGGGGCCTTGCCTCCTGACAGCCCTGGGGGGCTGCAGGCAAACCTCCTCCCTTCGCTCCCCTCCAGCCTCTGAGCCAGCAGCGCACACAGCTCTCAGGACTAGGGTCCCTGCCCCCCATCTCTTCCTGGTCCCGCCCAGCTGGGCGCCTCCACCCCAGCTCAGGCCCACCATCCCCAGGACCTCTGCTCAAGGCAGGGCCGCTCAGTGATGGAGGCTCTGGGTCCCAGGAGGCTGGTGACGGGCAGGCCACAGGTGGAGTCAGAACTGCTGCTGCCCCAGGAGCACAGGCCTGGCCTCGCCCCTTCCCACAGTCTCTCCTGTGGGGCTCCTGCCTTGCCTGCTTGGCCCAAGCCACTTCCTGTGAGAACAGGCCTTTGGAGTTGGGTCTGCAAAGGCCTTCCCACCCCTTCCTCCTGGGATGAGAGCCCAGCCCCTCTCATCTTGGCCCCTGGGTGGGTCCCCTCCCCGCTGACACGTCATGTGGAGCCCCCATGCTGCTCTCAGCCCCGGGAGTCCTGCCCTCGCCCTGAGCGCCTGCTGTTCTCACACCACCCACCCTGGGCCCTGCCAGCCCGCGGTCTGTGCTCAGTCAGGGGACGTGGCTCAACCCTTTCAGCATCAATAGGCCCTCAGCCTAGGGAGGGCCCCTCCCTTTTCACAATGTCACCTGACACTGGGGACCTCTCAGATCTCAGGGCTGAGCTTGTCCGAGTTCTGCTCTCAGGTGACATGGGGTCTTATCCCCCTGCTCATTTCCATGATGAGGAGGTTCAGTGAGGGGCAGGGGTCGGGTGGGATTCACCTTCCCCCTCCTCACACCAGGCCCTGTGTCCCTTCCTTCCCTCTGGATTCTGCCCTCAGTACCTGTTCCTGGAAAGGACTCAGCCCAGGAAGACAGTTATGATGAAACTGGTGAGGAGCACGGGGAGGATCCAGGCTTTGGACTTGATGGCTGTGGCCCTGGGCTGGACTGCAGAGGGGCCCGTGGTCGGTGATGCTGCAAGGAGAGTAAGAGGAACCCATTGTGCAGACCCCAAACTCGGCAGATGCCTCCTTGCCCCCCTGACTCAGGTACCCCTACTGTGCAGACAGTTTACACCCATCACATGGAAGCCTCTCTGATAGATCCTCAGGCGAGATGGGGGGAAGGGAGGAGCCCAGTCCTCATGGGCTAATGGGGGAGCTAGGTTTCCAACACAGCCACTCAGTCCTGCTGTGACATCAGAGACGGTGACATGAGGATGGAGTCCTCAGGAGCTGACAGCAGAGGTGGTATTGACAGATTTCCAGAAGCAGGATTGGTGACATTTAAAAGAAGATTCTGGAAAGAGGATACAGTGAGAAATAAATCCCAGAAATCAAAAAGATGTCTACAGGTTTGGGATCAGCAAAAATCCATGTTCAGTCGCAGAAAGGCCTGTGCTGTGAGGAAAGACGTCAGGAGGGGGAAGAAGAAGGAGGATGACAGAGCATCCCCGGGTCATTGTTCTCCCAGGACAACTCACCTCTGACAGATCAGTATCTCAAACACACACACACAACACAGGGTCCATGTCACCACGAGGGGACTGTCACTTTCTCCTCCCTTCTCACTTACCCGAGGTCTTCAACATTTTCTCCCAACGCCCCATGAAAGCCTGAAGCCAGGCCCCACAGTCTCCCATGGAGATCTTCTTCAGGAAGTTGGTCACAGCTCTGTCATTCCCCCACTTCTCTTTCATCCATCTGCCTCCAGGGTGATCCACTCTCCAGTGTCCATTCTCCGAATCAAAGTGAGGCTCATTTGTCCATTCAAGCCAAACTGCCAGGATCCACTGATGTGTCTGTCATCCTCACAGCGACATGTCATCCTGGCCTGCAGGGTGAGAGGGTCTGCTCCCACCATGGGAAAGAAAGAGCTCAGCCTCTGGGCTTGACAGATTCTTTGCCCCACCTGGGTCCACCTCCCCTGGGTCCACGTCCCCTGGGCCCAGCTGATCTGGCCCTGGTCTCTCATGCAACACTTGCTCTTTCCACTGGACGACTAGGGAAGGACCGACATCCAACTGCATTTTAAGCCCCGATCTGCTCCTCCTGTACTTGGACTCTCTAACTTACCCATGACCCTGGGTTTCTCCAGTGTAAAGTCACGCAGATGGTCCCTGATGTCTCTGAGAGTTTCGATCTGTGTTTCCCAGGACTTCATGGTTTTCACTTCTTCTCCCAATGGACTAGTGAATATGATCTTAGCATGACCACAATCATAGGACAGAAAAACCTCTCTGTCCACATCACCTTCAAAGTTACCACAGCTGTCCAGGTCTGGGCTGAGGATCGATGGTGAAGTTATAGGACAGAGAGTGAGCGTCTGTGAAGGCAAATGACAGAGAGGGTGAGGGTGGGAGAAGAAGACCCGTGGGCCTCCTCCCCCAGGGCTGTGACAGCAGAGGAAGGCTGCGGGCTGGGCTGACAGAGCAGGACCCCCGCCTGCCCCCCACCCTCACTAGGCACGACTGAGGAAGGCGGCAAAGCCTCAGGCAGGCAAGAAACCCCACAGCCCTGGATACGCCCCATTTCCACTCTGCTCACAGCTCCCCAGGTGGCACTATCCAACAAATACGTTTCCCAGGGATGGGCCAGGCTGGTTCAGAAGGAAAGGCCCAAACCCACAGGATGTCAGGTTCTCTCTGAGTGTCCTGTGGGAGATGCAGAGGGTAAGGGGGCTGTTCCTGAGGAAGCAGATCACAGCCAGTGGGGGTGTGGGTGGAGAGGATGAGCACAGAACCCAAAGCTGGAGAAGGGAGAGTTAATAATTACGGGTCACCGGGCTTAGCAAGGCTGGGGAGACGTGGTGATCTCCCACTAGGATGGGTCTTGGAAGCCTGGAGAAAGGCCAGGCCTGTCCAGAGAGGCCCGTCGTCCCCGACCTGGCTGTCCTGACCAGGACTCTAACGCTGTCCTTCTGTCTTTCTCCTGCTCTCCCAGTCACTTGCCTCTTCACCAGCCTCCTCCACCGGGTATTGCCTCTTCCCAGAGATTAAACCCATGCCCCTGTCTCCCAGGCCTATGCATGTGTCTTTCCCTGACACATCGATCGACTGAACCCACCAACTTGTGCCCCACCGAAGCCTGCATCCTGTCCTCCCCCCAGACCCCATGTGTCTCTTGTCCCCAAATTGTTAAACACCAGGGCTCTTGGCCACCTTAATCAATAGAAATCAATCAAAGGAAAGACAATAGAAACAAATCAAACTTCTTAATCAAAATAAATTGAGGCAAGGCTTAATTGGGGCTCCTATTGCGGCAGAGGGGAGTGAGAACAAATGACAGGTTCCTTGCTTGCTCACTCTCCGAGGTGGTGGGGCAAGCTGGTTCCTTCTATGGGGTGAGGGGAGGGGTGTGCCCAGAGGTCAGTCAGAGGGATGGCTTAGGTGACTGGCTGGTCCCTTAAGTGTTATTGTGCGCTGGGGGCATGTGAGGCATGCTGCTTTTGCTCTGGGCTCTTCAAAAGTGGCAGTTGGGATTTTCATCTCTTTTTCATTTTTGTCCCAGAATTTGCTCCAAATACTCAACTAAGAACAATCTAGTTTTGAAAGACTTTATGCTTTATTGGGTGTAGCTGACTAACAAACAGTTTTGGGATAGTTTCAGGTAAACAGCTAAGGGACTCAGCCATGTACCTACATGTATCCATTCTCCCCAGACTCCCCTCCTGACAGGCAGCCACATAACACTGAGCAGAGTTGTGGGTTCGACCCCTGCGCTGGGAAAATCCCCTGGAGAAGGAAAGGGCAACCTACTCCAGTATTCTTGCCTGGAATATTCCAAGGACAGAGGAGCTGGCAGGGTACAGTCTATGAGGACAGAAAGAGTTGGACACACACAGAGTGTGCACACACAGACACACCATATGCCATACATAGGTCCTTGATGGTTATCCATTTTAAGTAGAGCAGTGTGTACATGACCTTCCAAAACTCCCTAACTATCCCTTTCCAGGAGTCTGTTTCTGAGAACGTAAAACATCCTTATTGCTGATATGAAAAAAGTTTTATGGGTCTGGGTAGAAGATCCAGCCAGCAACAATATTTTCTGAGACCAAAGCCTAGTTGCAATCAAAGCCCTAACTCTCTTAATTTCTATTAAAGCTAAGAGAGGTGAAAAAGCTGCAGAAGAAAAATTTGAAGATAGCAGGGTGGTGGTTCATGAAGTTTATGGAAAGAAGACATCTCCATAAAATGAAGTGCAGAGTGTAGTACAAGACCTGACATAGAAGCTGCCGCAAATTATCCAAGCTGAGATAATCTATGAAGGTGACCACACTAAGTTAGACATTTGCAGTGCAGACAAAAGAGCCACCTATTGGAAGACGATGCCCACCTGGACTTTGATACCTGGAGAGGAGTAGTCCATGCCTGGCTTTAAAGATTCCCAAAACAGGCTGATTCTCTTGATAAGGACTGTTTGCAGCAGATTACGGGAAATCGATGGTCATTTATCACTTGGAAAATTCTAAGGCCCTTTAGAATTGAGCTGAATCTGATCTGCCTGTGCTCTGTAAATGAAACAATGAAGCCTGGATGATAGCACGTCTGTTCACAACATTGGTGGTCAAGTATTTTAACTCCAGTGTTGAGACCTAATGAAAGATTCCTGTCAAAATATTACTGCTGATTGACAAAGCATCCAAGAATCTGATGGAGAAGTACAATGAGATCCATGTTGTCTTCATGGCTGCCAACACAACATCCGGTCTGCAGCACATGGCTCAAGGAGTGATTTTGATGCTCAAGTAACAGTACTGACGAAATACATTCTAAGTCTGTAGCTGCATAGATAGTTATTC
This sequence comes from Cervus elaphus, assembly GCF_910594005.1. Taxonomy (NCBI): domain Eukaryota; kingdom Metazoa; phylum Chordata; class Mammalia; order Artiodactyla; family Cervidae; genus Cervus; species Cervus elaphus. The sequence continues at coordinate 33,704,147 of NC_057840.1, forward strand.
CTCTCCTGGATCTGAGCCAAGTCAACTGAAAACTTTCTGGACTGAATTCATTTTTAAAAAAAGTCTACAGTCTTTTCTAAAAAAAAAAAAAAATTATCTCTTAGTCTGCACGGGTCTTAGTTGAGGCACACAGGATCTTTGCTGGGTCATGCATCATCCTTCATCGCAGCACACAGACTCCCTAGTTTCGGTGCCTGGGCTCAGTAGTCGCAACACGTGGGCTTAGTTGCTCGGCAGCATGTGGGACCTTAGTCCCCTGAACAGGGATCAAGCCACTATTCCTTGCATTGCAAGGAGGATTCTTCATCACTAGACCACCAGGGAAGTCCCCCTACAGTGGATTCATCATTACAGATTCCATTGAAAACACTGAATCATGGGAATAGGGTGAAATATCAACATTAAGGCGAGTCTGGGAGAAGGTGATTCCTACCTTCACAGATGACTTTGAGGGGTTCAAAAAATCACTGGAGGAAGTAACTGCAGATGTAGTGGAAACAAGAAGGGAGCTAGAATTAGAAGTAGAGCCTGAAGATGTGGCTGAGTGGCTGCAATTGCATCATAAAGCTGGAAAGAATGAGAGTTCATCTTATGCATGAGCAAGTAAAGCATTTTCTTGAGACAGACACTGCTCTTGGTGAAGAAGCTATGAAGATTGTTGAAATGACAACAAAGGATTTAGAACATAACATAAACTTAGTTGAAAAACGCAGCAGCAGACTGCAGAGGATTACCTCCAGTTTTGAAAGGAGTTCTACTATGGGTAAAAACGCTGTTAAAGAGCACTGCATGCTCCAGAGAAATCTGTCAAAGGAAGAGTCAGACGATGTGGCAAACTTCACTGTTGTCTTCTTTTCAGAAATTGCCCTGCCCACCCCAACCTTCAGCAACCACCACCCTGATCAGTCAGCAGTCATAGACACTGAGATAAGACCCTCCACCAGCAAAAAGATTTTGACTCGTGAGGGCACAGATGATGCTCAAACTACTTTATTTTAGAAACAAAGAGTTGTTAATTAAACTCTGTATATTATTTATTTAGTCATAAAGCTATTGCACACTTAGACTTCAGTGTCAACAAAACTATATACATACTGGGAAATGAAAAGTTTGTGTGATTCACTTTACTATGATATTCAATATATTGCCCTGGTCTGGAACACAGCCTGGAATACCTCTGAGGTTGTCTTGTATCTATATGGCTTTTTGTTCACTTTTTCCATCTGGAACTAACATTGGGTTGACTGTGTAGTAGGATGGACTAAAGATCTAATGTTGGGATATAGTGAAATAGACAGCTCAAGACACGATTCAATTTTACTCCTACAAACAATGTAAGAAAACTCTTCTTATTGCATTTCCTGCACCACTTGATCTAGATTTATTTAAAAGGCTGTCAGTTATATGAATATGTGAGTGTATCCCAGCATTTTTTTTGTCAGGTTGATTATTCGGGATATGTTCAGTCTTTTCACAGGTTTATGCTTCTATGAAGACCTACATGACCTGCTAGAACTAACACCAAAAATCATGTCCTTTTCATCATAAGGGATTGGAATGAAAAAGTAGCAAGTCAAGAGATTCCTGAAGGAACAGGCAAGTTTGGCCTTGGAGTATAAAATGAAGGCAAGAAAAGACTATTTTGAGTTTTGCCAAGAGAACACACTAGTCATAGCAAAAACCCTTTTCCAACAAAACAAGAGAAGACTCTACACATGGACATCACCAGATGGTTAGTACTGAAATCAGACAGATTATATTCCTTGTAGCCAAAGGTGGAGAACCTCTATACAGTCAGTAAAAGCAAGATCAGGAGCTGACTGTGGCTCAGATCATGAGCTCCCTATTGCAAAATTTAGACTTAAATTGAAGAAAGTAGGAAAAACCACTAGGCCATTCAGCTATGACCTAAATCAAATCTCTTATGATTATACAGTGGAAGTGCCAATAGATTCAAGGGATTGTATGTGGTACATAAAGTGTCTGAAGAACTATGGACGGAGGTTTATGACACTGTACAGAAGGTGCTGACGAAAACCATCCCCAAGAAAAAGAAATGCAAGAAGAAAAAATGATTGTCTGAGGAGGCCTTACAAATAGCTGAGAAAAGAAGAGACGTGAAAGGAGAAGGAGAAAAGGAAAGATCTATCCATCTGAATGCAGAATTCCCAAGAATAGCAAGAAGAGGTAAGAAAGGCTTCCTAGATGATCAATGCAAATAGAGGAAAAAAATAGGAAGGGAAAGACTAGAGCTCTCTTCAAGAAAATTCGAGATACCAAGGGAACTTTCATGCAAAGATGGACACAATATAAGACAGAACCTGCAAGGAGCTGACAGAAGCAGAAGAGATTAAAAAGGGGTGGCAAAAAGTAATCTTGAGAAAGAAGAATGGAACTGGAGGAATCAACCTGCCTGACTTCAGACTATACTACAAAGCCACAGTCATCAAGACAGTATGGTACTGGCACAAAGACAGAAATATAGATCAATGGAACAGAATAGAAAGCCCAGAGATAAATCTACAAAGTTATGGACACCTTATCTTTGACAAAGGAGGCAAGGATATACAATGGAAGAAAGACAACCTCTTTAACAAGTGGTGCTGGGAAAGCTGGTCAACCACTTGTAAAAGAATGAAACTAGAACACTTTCTAACACCATACACAAAAATAAACTCAAAATGGATTAAAGATCTAAATGTAAGACCAGAAACTATAAAACTCCTAGAGGAGAACATAGGCAAAACACTCTCCGACATAAATCACAGCAGGATCCTCTATGACCCACCTCCCAGAATATTGGAAAGAAAAGCAAAACTAAACAAATGGGACCTAATGAAACTTCAAAGCTTTTGCACAGCAGAGGAAACTATAAGCAAGGTGAAAAGACAGCCATCAGAATGGGAGAAAACAATAGCAAACGAAGCAACAGACAAAGGATTAATTTCAAAAATATACAAGAAGCTCCTGCAGCTCAATTCCAGAAAAATAAATGACCCAATCAAAAAATGGGCCAAAGATCTAAACAGACATTTCTCCAAAGAAGACATATAGATGGCTAACAAACACATGAAAAGATGCTCAACATCACTCGTTATCAGAGAAATGCAAATCAAAACCACAATGAGGTACCATTACACGCCAGTCAGGATGGCTGCTATCCAAAAGTCTACAAGCAATAAATGCTGGAGAGGGTGTGGGGAAAAGGGAACCCTCTTACACTGTTGGTGAGAATGCAAACTAGTACAGCCGCTATGGAAAACAGTGTGGAGATTTCTTAAAAAGCTGGAAACAGAACTGCCATATGACCCAGCAATCCCACTTCTGGGCATACACACCAAGGAAACCAGATCTGAAAGAGACACGTGCACCCCAATGCTCATCGCAGCACTGTTTATAATAGCCAGGACATGGAAGCAACCTAGATGCCCATCAGCAGATGAATGGATAAGGAAGCTGTGGTACATATACACCATGGAATATTACTCAGCCGTTAAAAAGAATTCATTTGAACCAGTTCTAATGAGATGGATGAAACTGGAGCCCATTATACAGAGTGAAGTAAGCCAGAAAGATAAAGAACATTACAGCATACTAACACATATATATGGAATTTAGAAAGATGGTAACAACAACCCTATATGCAAAACAGAAAAAGAGACACAGAAGTACAGATCAGACTTTTGAACTCTGTGGGAGAAGGTGAGGGTGGGATGTTTCGAAAGAACAGCATGTATATTATCTATGGTGAAACAGATCACCAGCCCAGGTGGGATGCATGAGACAAGTGCTCGGGCCTGGTGCACTGAGAAGACCCAGAGGAATCGGGTGGAGAGGGAGGTGGGAGGGGGGATCGGGATGGGGAATATGTGTAAATCTATGGCTGATTCATGTCAATGTATGACAAAACCCACTGAAAAAATAAATAAATAAATAAAGGGGGAAAAAAAAGAGAGAGAGAGGAAAAAAATAATAATAAAATCACTCTTCTTTAAAAAATAAATAAATAAATAAAAAGGGGTGGCAAAAATAGAAGCAGTGTACAAAAAGGTCTTAATGACCTGGATAACCAGGATGATGTGGTCACCCATCTAGAGGCAGATATCTTGGAGTGTGAAGTCAAGTGGGCCTTAGGAAGAATTACTAAGAACATAGCTAGTGAAGGTGATCAAATTCCAGCTAAGTGATTTAAAATCCTAAATGAAACAGACATTTCTCCAAAGAAGACATACAGATGGCTAACAAACACATGAAAAGATGCTCAACATCACTCATTATCAAAGAAATGCAAATCAAAACCTCAATGAGGTACCATCTCAGGCCAGCCAGAATGGCTGCTATCCAAAAGTCTACAAGAAATAAATGCTGGAGAGGGTGTGGAGAAATGGAAACTCTCTTACACTGTTGGTGGGAATGCAAACAATTACAGCCACTATGGAGAACAGTGTGGAGACTCCTTAAAAAACTGGAAATAGAACTGCCATATGACCCAGCAATTCCACTGCTGGGCATACACACCGAGGAAACCAGAACTGAAAGAGACACATGCACCCCAATGCTCATCGCAGCACTGTTTATAATAGCCAGGACATGGAAGCAACCTAGACGTCCATCAGCAGACGAATGGATAAGAAAGCTGTGGTACATATACACAATGGAATATTACTCAGCCATTAAAAAGGAGCCATTTGAATCAGTTCTAATGAGATGGATGAAACTGGAGCCTGTTATACAGAGTGAAGTAAGTCAGAAAGAAAAATGCCAATACAGTATACTAATGCATATATATGGAATTTAGAAAGATGGTAACGATAACCACGTAAGCGAGACAGCAAGAGAGACACAGATGTGTTGAAGAGTCTTTTGGACTCTGTGGGAGGGGGCGAGGGTGGGATGATATGGGAGAATGGCCTTGAAACATGTAAATTATCATATGTGAAACGAATCACCAGTCCAGGTTTGATGTATGATACAGGATGCTCGGGGCTGGTGCACTGGGATGACCCAGATGGATGCGATGGGGAGGGAGTTGGGAGGGGGGTTCAGGATGGGGAATACATGTACACCCATGGCGGATTCAAGTCAGTGTATGGCAAAACCAATACAATTTTGTAAAGTAAAATAAATAATTAAAAATAAAATAGAGAAAAAACACAACTAAAAAAATAAATAAAATACTCTTTATAAAAAATAAAAATAAAATCCTAAATGATGATGCTGTTAAAATGCTGCACTCAATATGCACTTAATATCTGGAAAACTCCACAATGGTTGCAGGACTGGAAATGGTCAGTTTTCATTCCAACGTAAAGAATGTTCAAACTACCATACCAGTGTACACATTTCACAGCAAGGTCATTCTCAAAATCCTCAAGTTAGGCCTCAGCAGTACATGAACCAAGAACTTCCCAATGTACATACTGGATTTAGAAGGTAGAGGAAACAGATCAAATTGCCAACATGTGCTGGATCACAGAAGAAGTCAGGAATTCCAGAAAAATATCTACTTCTGCTTCACTGACTATGCTAGAGCCTTTGACTGTGTGGATCACAACAATCTGTGGAAAATTCTTAAAGAGATGGGAATACCGGACCACCGGACCTGTCTCCTGAGAAGCCTGCATGTAGGATAAGAAGCAATAGTCAGAACCGGACATGGAACAATGGAGTGGTTCAAATTGGGAAAAGAGTATGTCAAAGCTGTGTGTTGTCACTCTGCTTATCTAACTTCTGTGCAGAGTACATCATGTGAAACGCTGGGCTAGATGAAGCCCAAGCTGGATTCAAGATTGCGGGAGAATTAACAACCACCTCAGATGTGCAGATGATACCACCCACATGGCAAAAAGCAAAGAGGATCTAAAGAGCCTTCTGGGGGAGGTGAAGGAGGATGAAAACTCTGGCTTAAAACTGAACATTCTAAAAACTAAGAGTTTGGCATCCGGGGCCATCACTTCATGGCAATAATATGGGGAAAAGGTGGAAACAGAAGCAGATATTATTTTCTAGGGCTCCAAAATCACTGTGGAAGGTGACTGCAGCCATTAAATGAAAATTGATTTTAATTAAGAAATGAAAAGATGCTCCTTGGAAGAAAAGCTTAAAAGAAGAAAAAAATAACGTTACAGTGGCCTCTACATGTCCGAGTGAGAGGAAGAATCAAACACCTTTCACTTTAAATCCAAGGGTAGAAATAGTTAAGCTTTTGAAAAAGACATGTCAAAAGCCAAGACAGGCCAGAAGCTAGGCCTTTTGCTACAAACAGTTGGTCAAGTTGTGAATGCAAAGGAAAAGTACTTAAAGGAAATCAAAAGTGGTCCTCCAGTGAACACAAGCATGATAAGAAAGCAAAACTGATCATCAAGGTCAAATGGTAAAATTGGTTTGAGAAGAAAAAAGAAAGATGCTGAGTAGAATGTGCAACTCAAAGACATCACTTTGCCAATAAAGGTCCATCCCGTCAAAGCTATGGATTTTCCAGTAGTCATGCACGTATGTGAGAATCAGACCATAAAGAAGGTTGAGCCCTGAATAAATGATGCTTTTGAATTGTGGTGCTAGTTAAGGCACTTGAGAGTCCCTTGGACTGCAAGGAGAGCAAACCAGTCCATCCTAGAGGATTTCAACCCTGAATATTCATTGGAAGACTGATGCTGAAGATGAAACTCCAATACTTTGCCTTCCTGGTGTGAAGAGCCAAGTCACTGGAAAGACCCTGATGCTGGGAAAGACTGTGGGCAGGAGGAGAATAAGGCAACAGAGGATGAGATGATTGGATGGCATCAGCGACTCAATGGACATGAGTTTGAGCAAACTCCGGAGACAGTGGGCTGCAGTTCATTGGGTCACAGAGTTGGACATAACTTAGCGACTGAACAACAATTCACCATATGTGAACAGCTCAATCAGTGGCCAAAAAGGTACAATTTATCTTCTTTATTTGTAGTAATTCATTATCTATTCTGAATATGATCCTCTGTCAATGGGGAAATAAATCTACTTTTCAAAACAGATATAGTTTGTGCTGTGAAGTCTGGCTTATCCTTCGAGAGGGGGAGGCACAGAGGAACACAGCAGAGTCACTACTGAGGATGCAGATCTTGATGAAATAAAAAATGATTTCATTGCACAAGTTCCAGGATATGTCTTTGGATCCAGGTATCAGGATTGGGATCGACAGCTAGACTGCATGTTAGTTTAAGAGGGTTCTGTTTACTCTCTGCTTTCACAATAACTGTAGCTGAATCATCAGTTCTATTTAATCCCAAAAGGTGGAAAAAGGGTGAAATGTCCCAAGGTCCCTCCTTGATTAGAAAAAGAAACTTGAAGTATTCATGTCTTTTGCAATAGCGAGATACTAACTTAAATATTCATATTAGGAAATAAAATGACTAAAAGAGACATTCAGGCATAGTATTTTGTTTTGTTGAAAATACTCTGAAGTTTTTTCTCTGAACATAGAAAGAATCCCTGAGTCCTGTAATAGCAGATGGTATTTTTCTTATATTATCACCATTTGCAACAATGAGATTGCCATACAGAAAAGAGTCTGATTTTTCACAAACTGGAAGAAAACAGAAAGTTTCCTATTTGTGGAGATTTCTTGTTCAAGTAGCTGAACATTTAGGTGCATGGATTCCATCACTTAGCACCAAGAAAAAGAGGTAAAATCAGTTGGGGGAATAAAAAGAGACTGAGGAGTCTGTTCCCCAGATGTGAGAAGAGATACGAGACAGCGCAGCCACTTGTCATCACAACGGGAAGGCAGGCTCCGAACTCCTGGGTCTGACCTCCTGGCTCTAAAGTGAGCAGAAGGGGAACCAAGGCGGCCAAGCAAAGACTGAGGCCTGAGGCCGGAGAGCACCTGTCGGGCTTCCTAGGAGCAGCATCACCTGCAGAAAAGAAAGAGGCCTTGGTCCTCTGGGGTTGAGGAATCCTGTCCCTTTCCTGGGGCTGCCCCCCTCCAGCCCCGCCCTCACTGAGGGGCTCCTATGTCCTCCACCCCCACCCCCACCCCAGGCCCAGCAGCTTCTTGTCCCCTGCTCCTTCCTTCCTGCATCACAGAGTCACCCCAGGCCCTGACACCCCCTGCTCAGGCTCAGGACTGGAGCCAGTGAGGAATCAATCTGCTCCCTTCACTCAGGTCTGGATCCTCCCTGAGGGGGGCATAAAGGACCAGGGAGCAGGTCCCGGAGGAGGGGCCTTGCCTCCTGACAGCCCTCGGGGGCTGCAGGCAAACCTCCTCCCTTCGCTCCCCTCCAGCCTCTGAGCCAGCAGCACACACAGCTCTCAGGACCAGGGTCCCTGCCCCCCATCTCTTCCTGGTCCCGCCCACTGGGCGCCTCCACCCCAGCTCAGGCCCACCATCCCCAGGCACCTCTGCTCAAGGCAGGCCGCTCAGTGATGGAGGCTCTGGGCCCCTAGGAGGCTGGTGACGAGCAGGCCACAGGCTGAGTCAGAACTGCTGCTGCCCCAGGAGCACAGGCCTGGCCTCGCCCCTTTCCACAGTCTCTCCTGTGGGGCTCCTGCCTTGCCTGCTTGGCCCAAGCCACTTCCGGTGAGAACAGGCCTTTGGAGTTGGGTCTGCAAAGGCCTTCCTGCCCTTCCTCCTGGGATGAGAGCCCAGCCCCTCTCATCTTGGCCCCTGGGTGGGTCCCCTCCCCGCTGACACGTCATGTGGAGTCCCCATGCTGCTCTCAGCCCCGGGAGTCCTGCCCTCGCCCTGAGCGCCTGCTGTTCTCACACCACCCACCCTGGGCCCTGCCAGCCCGCGGTCTGTGCTCAGTCAGGGGACGTGGCTCAACCCTTTCAGCATCAATAGGCCCTCAGCCTAGGGAGGGCCCCGTCCTGTTCACAATGTCACCTGACAGTGGGGACCTCTCAGATCTCAGGGCTGAGTTTGTTTGAGTTCTGCTCTCAGGTGACATGGGGTCTTATCCACCTGCTCATTTTCAGGACATGGAGGTACAGTGAGCGGTGGCGGTCAGCTGGGATTCACCTTCCCCGTCCTCACACCAGGCCCTGTGCCCCTGCCTTCCCTCTGGATTCTGCCCTCAGTACCTGTTCCTTGAAAGGACTCAGCCCAGGAAGACAGTTATGATGAAACTGAGGACCAAAGGGAGGATCCAGGCTTTGGACTTGATGGCTGTGGCCGTGGGCTGGACTGTAGGGGGGCCCATGGTCGGTGATGCTGCAAGGAGAATAAGAGTGATGCACTTGTCCAGACCGCAAACTCAGCAGATGCCTCCTCGCCCCCAACTCAGGTACCCCTACTGTGCAGACAGTTTACACCCATCACATGGAGGCCCCAGTGATAGATCCTCAGGAGAGATGGGGGGAAAGGAGGAGCCCAGTCCTCACAGGGCTCTGACAGCTAATGGGGGAGCAAGGTTTCCAACACAGCCACTCAGTCCTGCTGTGACATCAGAGATGGTGACGTGAGGATGGAGTCCTCAGGAGCTGAGAGCAGAGGTGTATTGACAGATTTCCAGAAGGAGGATTGGTGACATTTAAAAGAAGATTCTGGAAAGAGGGTAGAGTGAGAAATAAATCCCAGAAATCAAAAAGATGTCTACAGGCTTCGCATCAGCAAAAATCCATGTTCAATCTTCCAAAGGCCTGTGCTGTGAGGAGAGACGTCAGGAGGGGGAAGAGGAAGGAGGATGACAGAGCATCCCCGGTTCATTGTTATCCCAGCACAACTCACCTCTGATGGATCAGTTTCTCAAACACACACACACACACACACACACACACACACACACACAGGGTCCATGTCACCATGAAGGGACTGTCACTGTCTTCTCCCTTCTCACTTACCTGAGGTCTTCAACATTTTCTCCCAGCGCACCATGAAAGCCTGAAGCCAGGCCGGACAGTCTCCCATGGAGACCTTCTTCAGGAACTTGGTCACAGCTCTGTCATTCTCCCACTTCTCTTTCATCCATCTGCCTCCAGGGTGATCCACTCTCCAGTGTCCATTCTCCGAATCAAAGTGGAGGCTCATTTGTCCATTCAAGCCAAACTGCCAGGATCCACTGATATGTCTGTCATCCTCACAGTGACATGTCATCCTGGCCTGCAGGGTGAGAGGGTCTGCTCCCACCATGGGAAAGAAAGAGCTCAGCCTCTGGGCTTGACAGATTCTTTGCCCCACCTGGGTCCACCTCCCCTGGGTCCACGTCCCCTGGGCCCAGCTGATCTGGCCCTGGTCTCTCATGCAACAGCTGCTCTTTCCACTGGACGACTAGGGAAGGACCAACATCCAACTGTATTTTTAAGCCCCAATCTGTTCCTCCTGTACTTGGACTTTCTAACTTACCCATGACCGTGTGTTTCTCCAGTGTAAAGTCACGCAGTTGGTCCCTGATGTCTCCAAGTGTTTCGATCTGTGTTTCCCAGGCCTTTATGGTTTTCACTTCTTCTCCCAATGGACTTGTGAATATGATCTTAGCATGACCACAATCATAGGAGAGAAAAACCTCTCTGTCCACATGGCCTTGAACTTCACACCACGGCTGTCCAGGTCTGGGCTGAGGATCGATGGTGAAGTTATAGGACAGAGAGTGAGCATCTGTGAAGGCAAACCGCAGAGAGGGTGAGGGTGGGAGAAGAAGACCCATAGGCCTCCTCCCCCAGGTCTGTGACAGCAGAGGAAGGCTGCAGGCTGGGCTGACAGAGCAGGACCCCCGCCTGCCCCCCACCCTCACCAGGCACGACTGAGAAAGACGATGAAGCCTCAGGCAGGCAAGAAACCACACAGCCCTGGAGACGCCCCGTTTCCACTCTGCTTACAAGCTTCCCACGTGGGACGAACCAACACATTCGTTTCCCAGGGATGGGCCAGGCTGGTTCAGAAGGAAAGGCCCAAACTCAGAGGATGTCAGGTTATCTCTGAGTGTCTGTGGGAGATGCAGAGGGTAAGGGGGCTGTTCCTGAGGAAGCGGATCACAGCCAGTGGGGGTGGGGGTGGGGAGGATGAGCACAGAACCCAAAGCTGGACAAGGGAGAGTTAATAATTATAGGTCACTGGGCTTAGCAAGGCCGGGGAGACTTGGATGGGACTCCACTAGGATGGGACTTGGAAGCCTGGAGAAAGGCCTGGCCCACATGGCATGAAAGAGAAAGTCCAGAACTTCCAAGGCAGGAGATAGAGGAGAGGATCCAAGGCTCAGAGAAGTGAATCTGCCAGGGCGGACACGGTGTGGAAGGGCAGGAGTGTGTGCAGTCCACCAGCTCCCTGGGAAAGCCTGATGGACTCTAGGGAGCCTGAGAGGAAAGCGTGGATGAGAAGCATCTCCAGTAGCTCCAGGATGACTTTTGCAGAAGGTCAGGGATGGTGGTAGGACTTGGTGTTCCTGTGGGGTTCTATCAGGAAGAGGGATGGAAGTTGTGGAAAAATCAGATTCCAGGTGGGGGTGCTCTAGGTCAGCAGAAAAGAGGTGCAGGGGTCAAAGTGATTACGGAGTCTCAATGCCAGCCAGGGCCTGACTGCAGAGAATATGATGCTGGCTCATAGCACAGGGTGATCCGAAAGGCAAACAGATGAGCAGGAACCTAGATACAAACTGTACCATTGAAAGAATTAAAGAGAGGCAGCACACAGGCTGGATGATCAGGAAGCCAAAGGCAGCCATCCCTACCAAACATCTGATCCAGGCCCATTTTCCGGATCTAAGCCACTTCTCAGAAGGTATCACCAGAGAAAGAAGCCACGTTCTAAAGAGGAGGGCATTTTCATCATCACATCTAGTGCAAAAGTCCTTCCATTCTTTCCCAAAGAGCCACGTCGTTATTTCCTGGGGTAAGTGAACCTGCAGAAGCAGAAACTACTCTCACATTCACATTGCACCTAGTGTGTTTTATGATATCATGCACAGGAACCGTAGCATCATCGTCCCCCAATTGTTGAAGCAATGCTCGGACTACTAAGTCATCAGTGGACAGCAGTCCAGGTTCTGCTTACAGTGGTTATCACTGGGTCCACAGACCACAGAGCAGTCATTTCACATGCCGTGGATTGTGACATGCACGGAGACCTGAGTAGCTAGTAAATTAACGTGGGGTGAAGGCTACTGTATTAGTGAACTCCAGATTCAGACCTCAGACCCTACCTTCCCATCCCCAATGGTACATGTACACAATATCCTAGAGGAAATACAGAGACAAGTAACCAAGCTACAACCTCTGGAGGGCTTCAGGGGTGTGGTCCCTATCCTAGCTCCAGTTAATTACCACTGTGGCCATAGGTTTCCTGTAATGGTACATAAGAAATATTTTAGGCTTCACAGACCCTAGGTCTCTGCTGCAATCTGCTGTCCCAGCACAAAAGCAGTCACAATTGGTGAACGGTGAGCATGGCTGGAGCTGCTTCCTGGGCAGATGACCCGGCAGAACCCGTGACATCAGAGGCATCTGTGGTCAGAAAGGTGCAAAAGCCATTTTCTACTTGAAGGCTCACAACAGAGACCCCGAGTGTCCTGAAGTGAGGCCATGTCACTTGCCGTGGGGAAAGTCACACCATTGAAACGTGGCTCCTGGTGTGGTCCTGGGGCCTGGCAGAGATGAGGTCTCTGGTCATGGAATGTCAGAGTTGCCCATCATGATGTGGGCTCATTAACCCCTAATCATTAGTTCAGCTAGACCAGCCAGCACAGGATAGAAGTGATTATGTGTTTGGCATAAGCAGGGCCACAGGGAACAAACAAGACCCACCAGCAGCAGGCCTAGATGTGACACTAGAGTTGTTATGTGGTCACCATCCTCTGCTCACGCCTGTGGCTTCCCCTACGGCACTTTGGACCAAGGTAGCAACTCTGCAGCAAAGGAGTGGGGGGCATTAGCCCATAACTGCTGGACGGTTTTTACTTTCCTAAGAAAAAGTACTGCATGTTGAAGACAAATCATTCCCAAAACTAGTGAAAGAAAGCAAAACTTTAAAGGTGAATCACGTGCATTGTCTTTAGAAGGTAAGAAAATAAAAAACAGTTGGTAGTAATATTGTTATTTCAAATATGTGTGTTTAAACAATTTTAAAACTATTTTGTAAGAATATACCTATACCTCAAGGCAACTATGTGTAAAAAATTTACACAAACATTTTCAGTTCAAGCTAATAAAAGTGATATTGAGAAAGCATTCCACATCAGTAAGTCTGTCTTAGAAAGTTCAGATGCTAAAGCATTCCTAAAGCTCAGTGTTCTGAAAGACAAATCTGCTTCTCTGATGCTGGGTGATGCATGTGACTAGCTGGCTCCAAGTGGGCCTCGACAGGCACCTTCCTCCTGATGCTGGGGGACTGTGAGAGGAGAGTCAGACACAGGCCCCCAGGGCTGCACGGACCTCTGTGAGACACCAGGCCCTTTGCTGGAACTGCACCTCTCCTCTGGATCGAAGGCCCAGCACAAGGCATCACATAAATGGTTCATCAGGACAGTTGATAAGCTGGGCTATTTGGTAACCCTCTTTCAGGTACTCGGCCACATCAAACGGGTAGATGTCCACTTAGGGTGTTTGGCCAGAGTCATAAACCCCTGGGCTCTTTAGTAGCAGCATGCTGACTTCTCAGTTGTGGCATGCAGGATCCAGATCCCCAACCAGGGATCGAACCCAGGCCCCTGCATTGGGAGTGTGGAATCTTAGCCACTGGATCACCAGGGAAGGCTGGAGAACTCATTATTAACCAGACTTTCAAATGTCATCCATCAATCCTGTGATTTTGCTGTTCCCCAGACAGTGAGAGTCCATGGGGAACAAGACTCTGGAGAGGGACTGGCTTTGTTTTTAACTTGAGGTTGTTCAATGACAGAGCTCCTAGGAGCCAGGTCTTTGTGGAGGACTTCTTTCTGACCAGGTAGCTATTCCACAGGCAATCTGAGCAGCCATGTGAACTAGCTTTTGTTGAGAAGTTGCCTGTGCACTATTGGCCTCTACATATTTGCACTGTCATAAAAATAATTTAAGATCCCCCAAGTTCATGTAAGGCAATCCACCATGGGCTTTTCCCCTTCTTCTGTTCACACATGGGTAATAGGAAGATTTCTGTGATGAAAACCTCGTAGCTTACAACTTTCAGGGAGCATCGTTGTCACCTGAATTTCAGAAGCTTGATCTCTAACTCTTTTTACAAATGCTTGTTGCTCTTTATCTGGATCTTTTTCATCTACATAACCCCCATGGAAAGGACACCAAAAGGTACCTTTTTAGAGTACATCTTTTGAGTTCCTCTCCCTGGATAGATATTTTGATATTATTCACCTTAGCTTTGGCCTCCAAAAGAGTGACACTTCTCAAGTCCTACTCCTCTACCCACAAGGGAGGATAACTGGAGATGGGGGCTGTATTGTTGGGTGTGTTGCCTCTCACACACTGAGACATCTGGGAAGGACTGGGACTGAGACAGACCTTGGGAACTACTGCTGGCACTGATACTATCTTCCAGTTCAATCCTTTTCATACTATGAAGATGCAAAACAGCTAATACTAGTACTACAAGAGATATAACTGGACAGCAAATCCCTAGGCTGATATAAAACACACGTGTAGACACGGCTGGAGCTGCATGTACAGGGTCATAAATGGGTTCCTCTGCTGGTGGTTTTGTCCAAGGCTGAAGTTTTACTTCCTCAATTTCTGGATCGCAGCTCTAAGACTGTGAAGCTTTCTGAAGTTACTGTCAAGTTGAGCTGCATTTAGTATCATAATTTCAGAATCTACTTTGCCAGGACAGGACAGCTGGAGCCCAAACACTGATACAGTGCTTGGGAGTACCGGGGGCAGGGGGCGCCGGGGCAGGCAGGCAGCCTAGAGGACCCTAGCGGTCCCCGCGGCGGCCTTTCGGATGGGCGTCCCCGGGAGACCAGCCCGCACATCCTTCCGCTAGGAGCTCCGGACTCCACCGCCCAGGAGAAGCTCGGTCGCCCGCCGCCGCCCACCCCCGCCCAGGCCCCGGACGGCCGCGGAGCTCTCCTCGCCCGGCCGCCCTGCAGGTGTTAACTTAACGGTGATAAAGAGCACTGGTCCTTCAAGGGCCGACAGCAGTAGGGACCAGAAGGGGCTCTGTGCGCAGATCGCGGGCTGGTGCTTTTCGGGGCGGCTCTGGGTCCCTTCCCCGCGGGGAGGCCGACGGGTCCCAGCCCGCCGGGCTCCAGGACTCCCACTTCCCAAGGGGCGGGCTGGGCCCTGAGGGGCCTCAACAGCATTCCCTGTAGCGTCCTGGCCCCGTCTTCTCCTAGCGTCACCTCCCAAACTCCCCGCATTACTGCTTCACCCAAGGCACCGCTTCTGCCCCGGAGAGCCGGCAAGTAGCCCGGGGGAGCCACCGAGGCGCAAAGGGGCCAGGGGAAGGGAAAGAGGAGGCGGCCGCGGCGCCACCCCGCTAGGAGTTTCGCGAACCCCCGCGCCGTCACCACCCCTGTTCAGGTCGTAACTCACCCAACTTCCACGCGCCCCGCCCCCCGCAGCTTCATCCCCGAGCTCACCGCCGGGCGTCCCGCTGAACCAGACAATCAGAAGCAGGACCAGGAAGCCAAGGCAGGTCTCGGGGCCACCCATCTCTCCCTTTGCCACCTGGATCTCAATTTTGCACGAGAGGAGGATGCCAGGTCAGGTGAGCGGATCCTTTCCTCGGGGGCACGTTCTGCACTTCAGTGGCAGCCGGGAGTTCCTCTGCGCCGAGGCCAACCCCGGGCGGGGCCGGGAGGGCGCTGGCGTCACCGGGTTGAAACCGCTTACATCCTGGACGCTGCCCCACTCGCCGCCCCAAGGGCTGTTGCCGCCGCCTCTTCCCACTCCTTGGAGCTGTACTTGAGCTGTGCTTGGACTGATAGCCAGAATCTTCCTAGTTAGATCATTGTGTCATTTTGGTCTCCCTAATTAATAGAATTTGATCAGAGGTCAGGGAAGAGTTTCTGGCAAGAAGGTCATGGAGGGGAGAGCTCAGGGCTTCCTCCTTCCCCATCTTGAGCTTGCCTTGGATGATCACTGGCCTTTCCACTGTACTGAGTTTCCTCAGGGTTTTCCACACCATCTTATGAAAACCTGAAGGAGCCTTTCAGCCAACCCAGTTACTGTTTCCGGTGCTAGTTCCCTTGGCAAACTTACTTGATAAACGTCCTCTGTGTCCTGACCATTCCACTGACTTGCCTTCTCTCATCTCTCCCTCTCCTCAGGCTTCCTGAGTCCCAGAGACACAACAGTATTGAAATTAGGTCAGTTCGTCACTCTGCAAGTTTGTTTGTTTATTTTTCCTTCAAAATGTCAATGCCAATGCATTTTGAAGAAGGATTCTGTATAATTCTACAAAATGTCAATGCCAATGCATTTTGAAGAAGGATTCTGTATAATTCAACAGGGTATTTGCCCCCCCCCACCTTTTTTTTTGTATAATTGTACAAGCTTTGAAAATTACATAGGTTATAATGATCCAGTATTATTTGTCATTCAAAAAGAAAAAAAAACTTTCTCTTCCTCCCAGCAACCATCCAGGAGGAATTAAAGTTCCTGAAAGAAGGCCAATTCAAGATGGCTTCTACTCTGGTAGAAACAGAAAACTAAAAGATGAGCAAAAGCAATAAATAAATGGGTCCTCATCAAGCTTACATACTTTTGCACAGCTAGGAAACCATAAACAAAACAAAAAAGGCAAACTACAGACTGGGAGAAAAGATTTGCAAATGATGTCATCCTTGCAGGTAATAAGGGCTTAATTTCCAAATATATGAAAAGCTCTTATAACTCAGTAATAAAGACAGGGAACCCAATCAAAGAAAGGGCAGAAGATCTAAATAGACATTTCTCCAAAGAAGGCTGACACATGGCCAGTGACACGTGAGAAGATGATCAATATTTATTATTTTTAATTAATTAAAAACTTCTATTGTGTACTGGAGTATATGGTTGATGAAAAAAGTGTGTTAGTTTCAGGTGTGCAGCAAAGTGACTCAGTTACACACATACATGTAGCTATTTTCTTTACAAATTCTTTTCCCATTTATGCTATTACAGAATATTGAGCAGACTTTCCTATGCCACAGGATAAGTCCTTGTTGGTTATCTATTTTAAGTATAGTAGTGAGTACATGTCAACCCTAACCTCCCAGTTTATCTCTCTCCATCACCTATCACCTCTGGATATATGCCCAGGAGTGGGACTGCTGTATCATATGGTAGCTCTGAACCTGCCTGCAATGCAGGAGACCTGGGTTTAATCCCTGGGTCAGGAAGATCCCCTGGAGAAGGAAATGGCAACCCACTTCAGTATTCTTGCCTGGAGAATTCCATGGACGGAGTCTGGCGAGCAACAGTCCCCTGGGTGGCAAAAAGTTGGACAGGACTTAGTAACTGAATCACCACCACATGGTAGCCCTGTTTTTAGTTTTGAAAGGAATCTCCATACCTTTCTCCATTGTGTCTGTATCAATTTACATTCCCACCAACAGTGTGGGAGGGTTCTCTTTTCTCCACAGTCTCTCCAGCATTTATTGATTGCTCAGTTCAGTTCAGTTCAGTCGTTCAGTAACGTCTGAATTTTGTGACTCCATGGACTGGAAGCTAGGCTTCCCTGTCCATCGCCAAGTCCCGGAGCATCCTAAACTCATAGACTTTTCAGTATGGCCATTCTGACCAGTGTGAGGTTCCTTGAAGCGGGAAGGAGAACAAATGTCAGAGAATGAGGAGTAAAGCTAACGTGTCTCAGTCCCAGGATCCAGGGAACCTGCTGGGCAACAAGGACAGACGTTGGGGACAGAGCGGGGTTGGTGCGCACAGGCCTCGCTGCAGAGGCTTCTCCTGTCTCAAAGCCCCGGCTCTGTTCACCTGGGCTCCCACAGCTCAGGGTCCAGTCGTCCCGGGGCACATGGGATCGTCCCTGACCAGGGTCAAACCTGTGTCCCCTGCACTGGCAGGCCAGTTCCTATCACTGGCCCACTGGAAAGCCTCCGCCACATCTTCTTTACCCATTCATTTGTCGATTGTCATTTAAGTTGCTTCTATGGCATCTCAATAGCTCAGACTATAAAGAATCTGCCTGCTATGAGGGAGACCTGGGTTCAGTTCCTGTGTTGGGAAGCTCCCCTGGAGGAGGGCATGGCAACCCACTCCAGTATTCCTGCCTGGAGAATCCCATGGACAGAGGAGCCTGGTGGGACACAGTCTATGGGGTCACAGAGTTGGACACGACTGAGCTACGAAGCACACACACATTCTCCTTCCCCTGAGAGTGTCCAGGCCCGGGTTCCCACCTCTGACCCTGGGCCCACAATTCTCCAGCTGAACAGCCTCAGGTTCTGAGTGCTTGCCCCATGTCTCCCCCAGGGTCTGGGTCTGTTCTGAGAAGGCCTTCAAGGCATTAATTCTCCTCCAAGAGAAGCAAGGGTTTGGGCCTGTTACTGTCATAATGAAGGAAAGTCTATTTCTCCAATGCCCCCGTGGAGCCTCCACCTCACATCAGGGCTGGAGTGACAATGAAGCTGTAGCCAAGTTAAGTGTCTGTGAGGAAACTCAGGTGCTAGCTGGCATGGGGAGTGCTGACTCAGTCCTCATGTGCCCTGCAAAGTTCGTCTGTTGCAACCTTGGCCCTGAATGTGATGGTATCGAAGATGGGTGTGTGGGAAGTGATTGATATGTTCCGTTCAGTTCAGTTCAGTCTCTCAGTCATGTCTGACTCTTTGTGACCTCGTGGACTGCAGCACGCCAGGCTTCCCTATCCATCACCAACTCCTGGAGCTTGGTCAAGCTCATGTCCATTGAGTTGGTGATGCTTTTTAATGATCTCATCCTCTGTCGTCCCCTTCTCCTCCTGCCTTCAATCTTTCCCAGCATCAGAGTCTTTTCCAATGAGTCAGTTCTTCACATCAGGTGGCCAAAGTATTGAAACTTCAGCCTCAGCATCATTCCTTCCAAAGTATAATCAGGACTAATTTCTTTTAGGATTGACTGGTTTGACCTCCTTGCTGTCCAAGGGACTCTCAAGACTCTTCTCCAACACCACAGTTCAAAAGCATCAATTCTTCGGCACTGAGCTTCCCACCTGAGCTTCTGGACAGACCTGGGAACACCTGCGATGAGCGGTAAGAGATGAGGGAAGGTGCGGAGAAGGGCGACGTGGGGAGGAAGGAGTTGGGGGACAGTGAGGGGTCTGGGCCTGGAGAGGTGGGAGGGGCGCGGTGGAGAGTGTTGGGTCCCCTCCCCATCCGGTTGTGCCCCCCACAGGAGTCCCTCCTCCTGAGTTTAGTAGGCAGGAGGGGATTGAAGGGAATCCTAGTCCTCAGAGGCTCCAAAGTGAAAGTCACTCAGTCGTGTCCAACTATACAGTCCATGGAATTCTCCAGGCCAGAATACTGGACTGGGTAGCCTTTCCCTTCTCCAGGGGATCGTCCCAATCGAGGAATCAAATCCAGGTCTCCCACATTGCAGGTGGATTCTTTACCAGCTGAGCCACCAGGGAAGCCCAAGAATACTGGAGTGGGTAGCCTTTCCCTCAATGGCTCCCCACTCCAGTACTCTTGCCTGGAAAATCCTATGGATGGAGGAACCTGGTAGGCTGCGGTCCATGGGGTCGCTAAGAGTCGGACACGACTGAGCAACTTCATTTTCACTTTTCCCTTTCACATATTGGAGAAGGAAATGGCAACCCACTCCAATGTTCTTGCCTGGAAAATCCCAGGGATGGGGGAGCCTGCCGACTATGGTGGGCTGCCGTCTATGGTGGGCTGCCGTCTATGGTGGGCTGCCGTCTATGGGATCACACGGAGTCGGAAACGACTGAAATCACTTAGCAGTAGCAGCAGCAGCCTTTCCCTTCTCCAGGGGATCTTTCTGACCCAGGAGTTGAACTGGGGCCTCCAGCATTGAAGGCAGAGTCTTTACCAACTGAGCTCTCAGGGAAGCCCCAGGCTGACGAGACGCTGAGGGAGGGAACGCAGTTCAGCCCCTGGGCCTGGGGGAGGCATCAGCTGGTGAAGGCGGGTGACCCCGGTTGACAGCTGTCACAAGGCAGATATCTTTGCGTCGTGTTTCCAAGCTAAAAAAAGACAAAGTAAATTGTCAGGGGGTAACAGCTTCTTCCCTGTCCCTGCCAATGTTTGGTTCCCTTGGGACCTCGGGGTGATGCTGTGCAGGCCAGAGGGCCCAGGCCCAGAGAAGGGAGAAGCTGGGGAGCCGGTCACCTCTGAGGCCTCTTCAGCACCAGTCCTGACACACTGCTCACCCCACACTCTCCATGCACACCTGTCTTCCCACACTTCAGCCCCAGTTACACACACAAGCCAACTCCATCACCCACAGCCCCCCTGACTCTCCAGCCTCCCACACAGCCCCCCTCACATGCACGTGCTCCCCACATAGGCTTCACGCTTCTCACTCATATCCTTCCCCCCCTTGCGCACGTCACCCGTCCTGAAACTGTCCGTGCAGGTCTCCTCACACCCGCTTCCCTCTGTGCACACCCCACCCCCCACCCCCACACACTTCCTTTCACACACAAGTGCCTGCTTGCCTGCCCCACTGGCTCTCCACTCTCTGCCAAATCACTTCGTGTTCCCCTCCCACAGGGACCCTGTCTTCCTCACGCTGTCTGTACACACTCCTTCACACAAATTCCACACAGAAGGCTCCCATCTACTTCCGCTGCCATCCAGAAACTTCCCCCTCACGGCACTTCCCTTCACTCTCCTCCTCCTCTCTGGGTCCCCCAGGGGATCCCCTCCCAGGCCCTCTGCTTATGCATACTGTCCACTCCCCTTCTGCCCCAGGCTCACCTGTCCACAGTCTCACACACACATTCACACACACACACACCAAGGTTCCCAACATTCTCACACATTAGTTGTGGCTGCTCCCCACACATCTAACACACTCTTCCCAGCATTCCCTCACTCTCTTCACATTCGCCTTCCTATCACAAATTAGCGTCACTGCCCCACACAACCTAAGTGGGAAATGGCAGCCCACTCCAGTATTCTTGCCTGGAGAATCCCATGGACGGAGGAGCCGGGAGGGCTACATTGCATAGGGTCGCAAAGAGTCAGACATGACTGAGCAGCTAACACAATCACTCCTCTCTCCTGCCCTCCTCCTCTCACGCACACCTCTCTCTCTGTCTCTCTCTCACACACACACAGTCACGCTGACCAGTTCTCCCCAAGATACTGGGCCTTCCAGCTGCCCCAAAGCCACACACAGCTCAGGGTGGTTCTGGGAAGGGGCTGGCTGCCAGGACTCCGCCCCAGGGCTGAGCCAGGAATTTTAGATCTCTGTCTGGGTCCTACCTGGAATCGTGCCTTCTCCTTTTTAATGCTCCAGCCCCATACCTAAAACTACTCACCAAACATGCTCCTGCTGGCATACAGACCCGAGCCCCCACGATCAGTCACCTTCATGCATTAATCAAACTAAAGTGAACGTTTGCGTGTTGTGCTAAATAGAAATCCTCCTTTAGTTACAGGATTAGCCACTTCTCCCGTTGTCATGTACTGCATCAGGGTCATGTATTGCATCGCTGGTATTTCCTACCTTGTCTACTAGGTGTCATGTGTCTAGACGTCCCTGGGTCTGTTTCTTGGCTCTTTGCTAAAACTGGCTCCTGCCTTCCTTCTTGCTCACCAGTTCCCTTTGCGCTGGGAATGCAGCCTAAGCCCCCACAAGCTTGGTTGGGACAGTGAAGTCGTCATAAAGAATTACCACAAACTCTACAGCATGAAACAACCAAAATTTATCCTTTCAAGGTTGTGAGGGTTAGAAGTCAGAAATCAAGATGTCAGTAGGGCCCTCTCTGAAGGCTCTAAGGGAGGCTCCATCTTTTCTTTTCCTGACTACTGGTGGTTACATGGAGAAGGAAACGGCGACCCACCTCAGTATTCTTGCCTGGAGAATCCCATGGACAGAGGAGCCTGGTGGGCTGCAGTCCATGGGGCCGCAAAGAGGCGGACACGACCGAGGTACCGTGCACAGCTCTGTGGTTCCCGGAAACCCTTGGCGTTGCGGAGCTCGTGTCTATTTCTGTCCTTCCATGACACTCTTCTCGTGGGTCTTGTCTCCCTGTATCTGTCTCTTCTTTGCATGTCCACATTTCTCTCTCCTGGTAAAGGCACAAGTCACTGGATTAGAGCCCACCCTAATCCACCCTGACCTCACCTTGGTTGGATTACGTCTGCACACACCCTATTTCCAGGTGAGGTCTCCTTCACCTAATAGTAAGGACTTCAACACATTTGAGCCCCTAAAATAAAGGAGTTTCAATAAACATTCATGTGATACTCATTGGGTAAAGGTACAATTTATGATTGAATTCTCTGCAACCCTGAATATATTCCTGACAGGAGAAAACTTCAAATTTGTCTAGACATTACTGAAAACTGAAAGGTTAAAATTTTTTCCGAGTGTTGCCTTCCTCTTCTCCTGGTATGAATGTATGAGCTCAAACATCCTCTTGGTTTGAGCGTTGTTTTTAGGTGTTTCTGAGGTCAGCAGTGTTCTCTGTTAGCCATTTCAGTGCAGTCGCCCTCTCTAAGTGGGAAATATTAATCCAAGAGTTAATTCTCTTCAGTTTTGCTGTGCATGAGCTACTTTAGAGCACCTGATAAGGGTCCATCTAGGTTGTAGATAGCCCTTTAAATAATATCTTTTCCAGTATGCATAATTTCCTGGTTTTAAGTCATGAAACATCTAATCTTCCTCCATAAACTATTGAAATAAGATTTAGAGTCAAGCTTAGAATGTCTTTTTAATAATTTGGTTAGGGGCTTCCCTGGTGGCTCCTTGGTAATGAATCTGCCTGCCAACGCAGGAGACATGAGTTCAATCCCTGTCCAGGAAGATCCCACATGCTGCGAAACAACCAAGCTCACGGGCCACGAGTCCTGAGGCTGTGCTCTGGAGCCTGGGAGCCGCAACTCATACTTTTGTGTCATGACATCTAGGCAGTTAGCACTTGACTGTGGTTTCTGCATATGCATTAGTCTGCTAGGTCTCTAAAGAAAAGCTATTTTTCTATACTCTGAACATGAAATATGACACCAAAATGTGGCTTTTAGAAAGTCTGTTCCAGGAACCAGGACTCGGACCAAATGTATACCTCCTATTGTATCACAACACAGACTGTAACCACACACCACCGACTGAGTGGTTTGTTTCAACAAGTCTTCCTGGAGGTGAGGATTTTATCACATAAATTAAGAACACATTCAGCCCATAAAAGCATGTGGTAACTTAACTATACATGAAAATGAGTGTGAACACATAGATTATGTCTCATTAAATCACATAAGTATATCCTTAATGCATTATCTTCTTAAAAGAATCTTAAAAATGCCAACCCCCAACCCCGACCCCAATTCCACCCCACATGAAGGGAAGTCTGATGGAAAGAATAGAACTGGAAGTCTTAACTGATTGTGAGCAAATATTTGACTTTCGCAAATCCTCAGAATGACCAAGCAATACATCTTAAGGGCCCATCAATAGTCGTGGAAAGTGAAGGAATTCTTAAGCATGAGTTTCTTTAGCTTCTTGTTAAACCTCACTCTGAGTAGAAGGTAATATATTAGATCAACAGCCAGATTGTCATCAAGGGTCAGTTTTTGCCACCCAGAGTTGGTTTAACATTGTACCTTCTCATAGTCCAGGGAGCAACATCCAGATGATAGAATTGCTGTTAGAACATTGGGGAATATGTTGAGCTAGATAATGCTATCATCAGAGAAGAAAAGGTTTTTTTCATCAAAGGGCTGGGACAGCCTGAGTAAGATCTCAGGACAACACCCCACCCCACCACGTCTACATCTTGGACCTGGTGCCTCCACAGGAGAAGACACTTGTCTTCATCCCCACTCCCACTGCACTGTCCTGCTGCCCACACCAGCCTCTTCCACACCAACAACAGAGTGCTCCCAACCCTACAGGGAAGTGTGGGGTCCCAAGACCAAAACAGAACATCATCTAGGTAAAGATGGGTCCAATGGACAGGGGCTTGGTGAGACCCGAGGCTCACCTCTCCCAAGTCCTGACTAGAACAAACCTGCCTAGGGGCCAGAGGCCAGCCGGCTTCTCACCTGCTGTGGTCCCTGATTTCTTCATAAGATTCATGACGATGAAGCAATTAGAACTAATTGGGTGATGATCAATAGGGTAATGCAAGTGACCAAATGGATGGATGCAGATTGGCTGATATCTGGGGCTATTATTAGTGGTTCTAAAATGAAAAAGCAAAAGCCTTGTCAAATCTAAGAATACACCTTCCTCAGCACCTGCTGTCCTTAGACAGCACACGTTCCCCATATAGTTACTGACTCAGGTGAAGCCACTCTTCAGGTCTGGATGTGGAAAGACGAATGGGCTTGTGCTCTGTCTTCGTGGAGCTAATATTTCTCCTGAGTTGTGTTAATTGCTCAGTCATGTCTGACACTTTGCGAGCTCATGGATTGTAGCTAACCAGGCTCCTCTGTCCATGGGATTCTCCAGGCAAGAATACTGGAGTGGGCTGCCATTTCCTACTCCAGGGGATCGTCCCTACCCAGAGATTGAAGGCAGGGTCTCCTGCCTTGAGGGAGATTCTTTACCGTCTGAGTCACCGAGACACAAATGTCCATCTGATTATCTTTCAGGAGGACATGTTTACTGTGAGAAGTCCTGTTTGAGGAGGACACAATTGGGGGTACTTAATTCTGTCTGGGAAGGGATAAGGGCTTCATTAAGTGACATTGGAGCTGGTTAAAGGATCAGTACAACAGAGGGAAGAGAAGGCCTGGAAACATAATGCGTATATAGATTTGGGGACCATCGAGAGTGCCGGGGGACTGAGTCATTGGTTAATGAGGAAGGGGGCTCCTGTGCTGAGGGAGGTGGGCTGGGAAAGGAGGATGCTGGCAAGTTCTGTGCTATGCCCATCACTGACTCTCCAGACAGGAAGTCCACCAAGAGATCAGTCACCCCATTCATCCATCATATTTTCAGTTGCACAAACATATGTGCTCATATCCACACATGAAGGCACTAGACCATTGAAGAGAGCTACCACCTCCCCCACACCCTACTCAGTTACCTGTGGCTCTGGGAGCAGCATGTTCTCCCAGTGTTCCAGGAATTCCCTAAGCCAATAACTGCAGTCCCCGTTGAGATCTTCCTGAAATACTCTGCCAGTTCCTGGTTGTTCTCCCACTCCTCCTTGAGGCCTGTGGCTCCAGGATCGATGACTGTCCAGGTTATGCTCATGGTGTCAAGGAGGAGGGCTGTCCGTTCATCGAGGCTGAAGAGCAAGGATGCACCAGAGCATTGCTCGGCTTCACACTGACACCACAGCCTGACCTGCAGGGAGGGAGGACCTGCACCCCTCACACAGTGAATCTTTCTGGACTGTCCACAGTCCATCCTCCCCAGCCAGTCAAATGTGTCTGCACATCTAGGGGCCCATGGTCTTCTGACCATGACCTCCCCCTCTTACCCATCAGGTCCACCGGGTCTCTAAGGCTGGATCGTGTTCAGTCTTTTCACAGGAAGGACCTCCCTGCATGCACTCCGTCCCTACCCCTCTCTTGCTGTCTCCAGCTCCCCACCCCCTCCCATACTTACCCCTCATCTCCTTTTTGTCCAGTTTGATGACAGGCAGGACCATCCTGAGCTCTCTTCCTGCTTCTCCCAGCGTCTGGCTCAATTCAGTCCACGCTTTGGTGTCGTTTACCTCCTCCCCCAGGAAACCCAGAGGTCTGACCTTGCAGCTGTCACTGTCATACTGGAGGAAAGGCTTTGTGTCCGTGGAGCCCTGGACTTGACATCAAGGCTGGCCTGGTCTGGACTGAGATTTGACAGTGAGGTTGAGGCACAGAGAGTGGGGCATCTGAGAGAGAAAACCACAGGTGTGTCTGGGAGATTCCCCTCCAGGGCCTGGTTGCAGAGGGAGGGGTCTCTATCCCAGACCCCCTCCTCTGCTGCATCCTCAGTCCTGCTTCATCTTCAACTGTCTGAGCTTTAATCTCTTGGATGCCACTGTGGATCCTTTGGGTCCAATACTGTTAGCAGGAAAATTTATGTGACATATTTTTACCGTCATGTACCAACTTCTGAGGCAGCAAAAACAGAAGACAATGTCTGCCTTCTAGTGGCTTAAAAATCCATCTGAACAAACAGGACTTTCAACACGAGTGGGAAAAAAAGACCACAGAACACAGGCTACATTCAGGAGGGGCCCCTAATCACCAGGAAGGTTTTTACTGCAGAAGGGGGTGGGGTTGGCAGGAGAGGGCAAGCTGCTCCAGGAGCACAGGCCCAGGCACCCTGTCTTGGGCTGGAGTCCCTGCACACTGGGTGTCACCTCCTGGGCAGCCCGTCCAGCTACACCACACCTGACCATCCTCAGAGCTGGAAGACAGGCCCCCACCAGGGTGGAGCCCCTTCCTTTCCCCTCCTCCCCTGCTCCACTCCCCCTGCCAGAGCCCCAGATCCCAGGACACTCACTGCCCAGAGTCTTCCTGGGTTCTATCAGCTGCAGTATCAGCAAAAGACGGCCTGCAGTGTGAGCTAGAGACATTCCTCCCAGCAGTTTTAGAAGAGTAAGGGGCAAATCATAGCCTCGAGTGTGTCTACACCTCCGCCTCTGCCTACCGCCCAAAGTCTTCAGTCAGACTGAGGAAGTCCTGTTGAAAAACAATGCAAAGGACAATTATACCGAGGAAGCACCTTGCAAGTATTCAAACGTAATTCCTCATTACAAACAGCAACAACAACCACAAAAAACAGCGGCGACATTAAAAAGCAAAATTCACTTTAAATACCCCACCCTCCAAGACCCCTTAACTTTTGTGAACAAAATGCTCAGGGTTGTGTTGGCTTCTCCCCTCCTTCTGACAAAGGCTCCTCCCACCCCACCCCCGCCTCGCCCAGCTGCCTTTTTTGCTTCTTTTTCCATCTTCTGCTCAGTCATCCTGCATTTTCCCCCTACTTCCTTCTTCCTTCTCCATCCTAACCTGGCGGACTTTGTCTTCAGTGATCAAGATTCACTCTCCCCCAGTGCACCCCAGCGTTAATCCGACTGGCCGAGGCGACCGCACGTGGTCTGCAATGGAAGGCGGGTGTACAAGCGTTGGAGCCGAAACTCCAGAGAGGCCGGGACGCTGTAACGAAATAACTATAGCACCAAACGAAGTGCTCTAACTTGGCATGCTGCCAACTCCTAAGACCACTTGAGCAGCAAGCTGAAAGCTGAAAGCGGAGCTGTGGGGATCTCAGTCCTTTCTTATCAACCAGCAGTCCGCAAAGGCAACCTCTCCTGACCGATAGTTCCCCCCAGCCTTCGCATCTCCCCCCGCACCCCTCTTCGTCCCCACCCCCTCCCGTGGCCCGAGCAAGTGGCTCAACCCCGCGGCCTCAGGGGTGGTGGCTTCGGGGTGGCGGGAGACGACGGAGCCCTCGGTGGGGAGACCCGCCCTGGGGTCTCACTCGCCGCCCCCTCCTCCCTCCTCACCCGCCTCCCGGTCGAACGCCCGTGATTGGCGGGGCGCGGTCCTCGCCTGCGCGCTCCATCCGAGGTCGCAGGTTGAGATGGTCGATGTTTGAGATCACAAGAGAAGTCCGAAACGGAGATTCCAGCTTGAATCGCTCTCGCCCGACGCGCCGCGCGGTCCCGGCTCTTCCAGAGCTCCGTCGGCTGCGTCCAGTTGGTGACAAAGAGGGGCCCCGGGGCGGGGAACGGACAGCGCCCGGGAGAGGCGGGAGCACCCGGGCCGCGGAGCCGCGCGAGCGAGGTCTCAGCCCAGCAGCGCCGTGATGCGCGGCGACCGCGCGGTTCTGGCCTCTGGCGAAACTGGGAGGACAGGACTTCGCCTAGGCGACTGGAGACTTCTCTCTCTCTCCGTTTTTTGTCCGTACCTGAAAGCGTGTATATGCAAATGACACCACCCAGCCTCTTGATGAAAGTGAAAGAGGAGAGTGAAAAAGTTGGTTTAAAGCTCAACATTCAGAAAACTAAGATCATGGCATCTGGTCCCATCACTTCATGCGAAATAGATGGGGAAACAGCAGAAACGGTGTCAGACTTTATTTTCTTGGGCTCCAAAATCACTGCAGATGGTGACTGCAGCCATGAAATAAAAAGACGCTTACTCCTTGGAAGGAAAGTTATGGCCAACTTAGATAGCATATTAAAAAGCATAGACATTACTTTGCCAACAAAGATCTATCTAGTCAAGGCTATGGTTTTTCCGGTGGTCATGTATGGATGTGAGAGTTGGACTGTGAAGAAAGCTGAGAGCTGAAAAATTGATGCTTTTGAACTGTGGTGTTGGAGAAGACTCTTGAGAGTCCCTTGGACTGCAAGGAGATCCAACCAGTCCATCCTAAAGGAGATCAGTCCTGGGTGTTCATTGGAAGGACTGAGGCTGAAGCTGAAACTCCAATACTTTGGCCACCTCATGTGAAGAGTTGACTCATTGGAAAAGACCCTGATGCTGGGAGGGGTTGGGGGCAGGATGAGAGGGGGATGACAGAGGATGAGATGGCTGGACAATATCACCAACTCAATAGACATGAGTTTGAGTAAACTGTCCCTCCCCACCTCTCATTTCATTCATTCATTCATCTCACCAATCTTCTCGAGGTCTGTATCAAGGCTGGGACAAGTCAGAGGGCAAAGGGCACCACCCAGCCTCTCTAGTAAGAATCCCTCGCTGCCCCTCCCCCAGAGTTGCCCCCATATTCACCTTGAGCCTCCAGGGTCCCAGGCACACAGGTCTTCCCCAGCCCACATGCACCCCTCACTTCACACTGCCTCCCACACTGACTCTCTGTTGTGTTTTTGGCTCCATACACGAATGATGTAAGACGTGTCAGAGTGCCATTTCCTCTGTTGTGGTTCGTAATCACTTTCTAGATCATCTGTCCTGGGGCACCGCTGGGTGCTTGTCCTGAGAATGTGTGAAGTCACTACGGCAAAGGGTACTAAGTTGCTTCAGTCATGTCCGATTCTTTGAGGCCCCATGGACTGTAGCCCACCAGGCTCCTCTGTCCATGGGATTCTCCAGGCAAGAATACTGCAGTGGGCTGCCACGTCTTCCTCATGGCAAAGGGACATTTAGCCTATAAATACCAAGAGTTTGTGAGGAGTGTCTGAGAGTTCCAGTCTGGGGAAAAGCTGATCTAGCTTTTCCTTAAATCGTTTGTTTCCATGAGAACTCTTGGGCTTCCCAGGTGGTGCTCATGGTGAAGAACCCACCTGCCCATGCAGGAGACCTAAGAGATGTGGGTTCGATCCCAGGGTCAGGAAGATCCCTTGGAGGAGGAAATGGCAACCCAGTCCAGTGTTCTTGCCTGGAGAACCCCATGGACAGAGGAGCCTGGCAGGTTACAGCCCAAAGGATTGAAAAGAGCCGGAAACGACTGAGGAGTCTTAGCACAGGCACACATGAGAAATCTAACTCGTTAGGGCGTCTGCTATCATTCTCCCTCCATGTTATAATGATCTGATATTTGTATATATTGTGACGTGAAAACCATAACCGACCAGGAAACAACCATCGCCACACCCATAGTTACAATTTTCTTTATCCTTTTGGGAAAACATCTAAGATCTACACTCTTAGCAGTTTTCAAATATGTTGATACAATCCAGTTGTTCCTCGGTGTCTGCTGGGGATTGGTTCCAGAGCCACCTAGGATACCTCAGTCCTCTGATGCCTGGGTCCCGTAGCCAGCCCTCTGTATCCATGGGTCCCCATTGGAGAACTCAACCAACTCCAGAATCAACTAATGGCAGATTGGGTAGTACTGCATTTATTGAAAATAATCTGAGTTGAAGTGGACCCACAGAGTTCAAACCAGTGTTGTTCAAGGGTCAACTGTACAGTATTGTACACCATGATATACATTACATCCCCAGGACTTACTCACTTTATAGGTGGAATTTTGTACTTTTGCTGCCTTCACCCCGTCCTCCCATCCTCCCCAAGCCCCATCTCTGACAATCATCACCACTCTGTTCCATAATATTTGAGGCTTCTTAAAAAATTATTTTTAGGTTCCACACAAGTATGATAATATAATATTTGCCTTTGTCTTTCTGGCTTATCTCACTTAGCAAAGTGCCTTCAAAGTCATTCATTGTTGTCACAAACGACAGGATTTCCGTCTGTTGTGTGGAGGAGTAATACTCCCTGGTGTGAATATGTGTGTATCTACCTCACTTTTCCTCGACACTCGGCCACTGATGGAGGAGTAATATTCCCTGGTGTGAATATGTGTGTATCTACCTCACTTTTCCTCGACACTCGGCCGCTGATGGAGACTTAGGTCGCGCCATGTCTAGTGCTGCCCTCACTCCAGTTTGTCTGTTGCTCACGCCTTGGGTTCTGCTGTCTCCACCCCACCCCACGCGAGCCCCTCCCAAAGTGAGAGTCTGATTTGAGTCAAGCCTGATTTTGCTAAATCCCTTTAGCGTCAACAGGCCATAAACCTGGACTTGGTGTGGACTTCTGTCCTTTCCCACAGGCTGTTGGAGGTGAGGAATTATCAGAACTCAACACTGAGCTTGCCTAGTAACTGCTATCACGCAATATGGGGCCCTTTTCCTGGTTAATTAAAAAAAATTTTTTTTAATTGGAAGACAACCTGGAGAATTCCATGAACAGAGGAGCCCGGCAGGCTATATAGTCCATGGGGTCAGAAACAGTCAGACAGGACTGAGTGACTAACACACACACACACAACTGCTTTACAACGGTTGGTTTCGCTGTGCGACAATGCAAGTCAGCCATAAGTGTCTGTATATGTAAATAAGCGTATACATACTATAAGTATACATACAGCCCCTCCCTCCTGACCCCCCTCCCACCCTGTCCTGGTTCCTTTTCTCTGTTACCTTGACAAGGCTGAGGGATGCCCTTAGAGCTGGTAACACATGATTTCTGGGTTTGTCTGTGAGGGGGTTTCTGCCAGACATTAGCATGAGAATGTTCACAGAGAGAGCATGAGAGTGATTTTGTATGAAGTTGTACTTTAAAAGTAAAGTAAAAAGCAAAGTGAAGTCGCTCAGTAGTGTCCGACTCTTAGAGACCCCACGGACTGTAGCTTAACAGGCTCCTCCGTCCATGGGATTTTCCAGGCACGTGTACTGGAGTGGATCGCAATTTCCTTCTCCAGAGGATCTTCCCAACCCAGGGATCAAACCCACGTTTCCTGCATTGTAGGCAGATGCTTTACCATCTGAGCCACCAGGGAAGTCCAGGGAAGTTGTACTTTAGGTGTGTTCATAGGAAGCGGGTGCTCAGGGCTTCCTATTCGTCCATCTTGTTCCTGTTTTTGTGTGATCAACCATCTTTGATGCTCTTATTGGAATTGTTCTGTGGGCCAGGACCTGTGCCCACATGAGATGGCAAACGTAATGCATAAATGCTGTGTGTTCTGACTGCTCCACTGACCTTCCCTTCCCTCATCTCTCTCTGTGTCCTCAGACCTCTTGAGTTCCTGAGACACACAATACTGAAATTAGGCCAAAAATAACTTTACAGTGGCCTCAAAGTGTCCTAGTGAAAGGAAGAATCACATGGCTCTCACTTTAAATCCAAGACATGGCCAAAGCCAGGACAAGCCAGAAGACAGGACATTTGCATCAGTTAATCAAGTTGTGAATGCAAAGGAAAAGTTCTTAAATGAAATCAAAAGTGCTCCTCTAGTGAACACATGCATGATAAGAAAGCAAAACTTACCACCAAGGGAAAATGGTAAAATTGGTGGAAAAAAAGATCCTGAGTAGGATGTTCATCAGATGTGGTAACAGACATGATATGGTACATCTGTGTCACTGTGACTGGGCACCAGCTTTGGGATGCTTAGGGTCTGGACTCCTGAGGTCTGAAGTGAACAGCATTCTCTGCCATCTCATTTTATGAACAACAAATTATGTGTCAGTAAACCGACAGCTTTTAAAATAAAATAAAATCAGTTCCAATCACTAAGAAGATAACTGGTGAATAATTTCTGAAGTTAGAAAACTACATTCCAAGGGAGAAATAGCTTCAGGACCCGTATAACTTTGAGCCAGCCTTGTGTGAAATTGTCAAACTGAAACGGTCCCAGGATCTTCCAGTGGTAGTTGATTAGCCACACCAGCAGGATCGTGCAGTAATGGATTCATCGCTGAATGAGGCAGAGTGCCCACTGAGACACAATGGGACCAATTCTACAAAGATAAACCACAGTCTTTTCATCACGTGCTGTGTGTGCTTAGTCTGTCAGTCATGTCCAGCTCTTCGTGACCCCGTGGACTGCAGCCCGCCAGGCGCCCCTGTCCACGGGGATTCTCCAGGCAAGAATACTGGAGTGTTGCCATGCCCTCCTCCAGGGGATCGTCCCAATCCAGGGATCAACCTAGGTCTTCTGAACTGTAGGTGAATTCTTTACCATCTCAGCCACCAGGGAAGCACTTTTTTCATCATACTCACTCTCAAAACATAATATGAAACAAAAATGATACATTATCTCTATTAAAACATTTCTATCAAAAAATATGCAAATTATGTAAACAGCAGGAGATCAAAGGCAGCCAAGCAAAGACAGTCCTGAGGCCAACAGAGCACATATCAGGGGCTTCGTGGGAGCACCGTCTCCTGCAGAAAAGAAAGAGGCCTTGGTCCAGGGGGCTGAGGAATCCTGTCACTTTCCTGGGGCTGCCCCTCCCCAGCCCCCTCCCAGCCCCACCCTCACTGAGGGGCTCCTATGTCCTCCACCCACACCCCTACCCCAGGTCCAGCAGCATCTTGTCACCTCCTCCTTACTTCCTGCATCACAGAGTCACCCCAGGCCCTGACACCCCCTGCTCAGGCTCAGGACTGGAGGCAGTGAGGAATCAATCTGCTCCTTTACTCAGGTCCGGATCCTCCCCGAGGGGGGCCTAAAGGACCAGAGAGTAGGTCCCCAGAGGAGGGGCCTTGCCTCCTGACAGCCCTGGGGGGCTGCAGGCAAACCTCCTTCCTTCACTCCCCTCCAGCCTCTGAGCCAGCAGCACACACAGCTCTCAGGACCAGGGTCCTTGCCCCCCATCTCTTCCTGGTCCGTCCCAGCTGGGCGCCTCCACCCCAGCTCAGGCCCACCATCCCCAGGACCTCTGCTCAAGGCAGGGCTGCTCAGTGATGGAGGCTCTGGGTCCCCAGGAGGCTGGTGACGGGCAGGCCACAGGCTGAGTCAGAACTGCTGCTGCCCCAGGAGCACAGGCCTGGCCTCGCCCCTTCCCACAGTCTCTGCTGTGGGGCTCCTGCCTTGCCTGCTTGGCCCAAGCCACTTCCGGTGAGAACAGGCCTTTGGAGTTGGGTCTGCAAAGGCCTTCCCACCCCTTCCTCCTGGGATGAGAGCCCGGCCCCTCTCATCTTGGCCCCTGGGTGACACATCATGAGGATCCCCCATGCTGCTCTCAGCCTACCCTCGCCCTGAGCGCCTGCTGTTCTCACATCACCCACCCTGGGCCCTGCCAGCCAGTGGTCTGTGCTCAGTCAGGGGACGAGGTTAAACCCTTTCAGCATCAATAGGCCCTCAGCCTAGGGAGGGCCCCTCCCTTTTCACAATGTCTGCTGACAGTGGGGACCTCTCAGATCTCAGGGCTGAGCTTGTCTGAGTTCTGCTCTCAGGTGATATGGGGTCTTAGTCACCTGTTCATTTCCAGGATGAAGAGGTTCAGTGAGGGGCAGCGGTTGGCTGGGATTCACCTTCCCCGTCCTCACACCAGGCCCTGTGCCCCTGCCCTCCCTCTGGATTCTGACCGCAGTACCTTTTCTTGTAAAGTATCCAGGCTAGGATGCTCATGCTACAACTGGCGAGAACCCCAGCGGAGACCCCTGTGATGAGGTCGATGGCTGGGGCCATGGTGTGCACTGTAGGGGGGGTCCGTGGTCGGTGATGCTGCAAGGAGAGTAAGCATGAAGCCCTTGTCCAGACCCCAAACTCAGCAGATGCCTCCTCAGCCCCCCTGACCTAGGTACCCCTACTGTGCAGACAGTTTACACCCATCGCATGGAGGCCCCAGTGATAGATCCTCAGGCCAGATGGGGGGAAGGGAGGAGTCCAGTCCTCATGGGGCTCTGACAGCTAATGAGGGAGCAAGGTTTCCAACACAGCCACTCAGTCCTGCTGTGACATCAGAGACGGTGACATGAGGATGGAGTCCTCAGGAGCTGACAGCAGGGTGGTATTGACAGATTTCCAGAAGGAGGACTGGTGACATTTAAAAGAAGATTCTGGAAAGAGGGTACAGTGAGAAATACATCCCAGAAATAAAAAAGATGTCTAGAGGTTTGGAATCAGGAAAAATTCATGCTCAACCGTCCAAAGGCCTGTGCTGTGAGGAGAGACGTCAGGAGGTCGAAGAGGAAGGAGGATGACAGAGCATCCCCGGGTCATTGGTCTGCCAGGACAACTCAACTCTGGCGGATCACTTCCTCAAACACACGCACAGAGGGGTGGGTCCATGTCACCATGAAGGGACTGTCACTTTCTCCTCCCTTCTCACTTACCTGAGGTCTTCAACATTTTCTCCCAGCGCACCATGAAAGCCTGAAGCCAGGCCGGACAGTCTCCCATGGAGACCTTCTTCAGGAACTCGGTCACAGCTCTGTCATTCTCCCACTTCTCTTTCATCCATCTGCCTGCAGGGTGATCCACTCTCCAGTGTCCATTCTCCGAATCAAAGTGGAGGCTCATTAGTCCATTCAAGCCAAACTGCCAGGATCCACTGATGTGTCTGTCATCCTCACAGCGACATGTCATCCTGGCCTGCAGGGTGAGAGGGTCTGCTCCCACCATGGGAAAGAAAGAGCTCAGCCTCTGGGCTTGACAGATTCTTTGCCCCACCTGGGTCCACCTCCCCTGGGTCCACGTCCCCTGGGACCAGCTGATCTGACCCTGGTCTCTCATGCAACAGCTGCTCTTTCCACTGGACTACTAGGGAAGGACCAATATCCAACTGTGCTTTTAAGCCCCAGTCTCCTCCTCCTGTACTTGGACTTTCTAAGTTACCCGTGACCATGGGTTTCTCCAGTGTAAAGTCACGCAGTTGGTCCCTGATGTCTCCAAGTGTTTCGATCTGTGTTTCCCAGGCCTTTGTGGTTTTCACTTCTTCTCCCAATGGACTTGTGAATATGATCTTAGCATGACCACAATCATAGGAGAGAAAAACCTCTCCGTCCACCTGGCCTTGAACCTCATACCACGGCTGTCCAGGTCTGGGTTGAGGATCGATGTTGAAGTTATAGGACAGAGAGTGAGCGTCTGTGAAGGGAAACCGCAGAGAGGGTGAGGGTGGGAGAAGAAGACCTGTAGGCCTCCTCCCCCAGGTCTGTGACAGCAGAGGAAGGCTGTGGGCTGGGCTGACAGAGCAGGACCCCTGCCTGCCCCCCACCCTCACCAGGCATGAATGAGGAAGACGGCGAAGCCTCAGGCAGGCAAGAAACCCCACAGCCCTGGAGACGCCCCGTTTCCACTCTGCTCACGAGCTCCGCACGTAGCACTAACCAACACATACGTTTCCAGGGATGGGCCAGGCTGGTTCAGAAGGAAAGGCCCAAACCCAGAGGATGTCAGGGTCTCTCTGAGTGTCTGTGGGAGATGCAGAGGGTAAGGGGGCTGTTCCTGAGGAAGCGGATCACAGCCAGTGGGGGTGGGGGTGGGGAGGATGAGCACAGAACCCAAAGCTGGAGAAGGCAGAGTTTATAATTACGGGTCACTGGGCTTAGCAAGGCCGGGGAGACATAGTGATCTCCCACTAGGATGGGACTTGGAAGCCTGGAGAAAGGCCTGGCCCACATGGCATGAAAGAGAAAATCCAGAACTTCCGAGGCAGGTGGTAGAGGAGGGGATCCAAGGCTCAGAAAAGTGACTCTGCAGGGCGGACACGGTGTGAAAGGGCAGGAGTGTGTGCAGTCCACCAGCTCCATGGGAAAGCCTGATGGACTCTATGGAGTCCGAGAGGAAAGCGTGGATGAGAAGCATCTCCAATAGCTCCAGGATGACTTATGCAGAAGATCAGGGATGGTGGTAGGAGTGGTGTTCCTGTGGGCTTCTATCAGGAACAGGGATGGAAGTTGTGGAAAAATCAGATTCCAGGTGGGGGTGCTCTAGGTCAGCAGAAAAGAGGTGCAGAGGTCAAAGTGATTAGAGAGTCTCAATGCCAGCCAGGGCCTGACTGCAAAGAATATGATGCTGGCTCACAGCACAGGGCGATCCTAAAGGCAAACAGATGGGCAGGAACCTAGATACAAACTGTACCATTGAAAGAATTAAAGAGAGGCAGCACACAAGGCTGGATGATCAGGAAGCCAAAAGCATCCATTCCTACCAAACTTCTGATCCAGGCACATTTTCTGGATCTGAGTCACTTCTCAGAAGGTATCACCAGAGAAAGAAACCATGTTCTAAAGAGGAGGGCCCCTTCATCACCACATCTAGTGCGAAAGTCCTTCCATTCTTTCCCAAAGAGGCACATGGTTATTTACTGGGGTAAGTGAACCTGCAGAAGCAGAAACTACTCTCACATTCACATTTCACCTAGTGTGTTTCTAGTATCAGGTTCAGGAACCGTAGCATCATCATGGTCCCCCAATTGTTGAAGCAAAGCTTGGGGTACCAGGCCATCAAAGGAGAGTAGTCTCAGGTTCTGCTTACAGTGGTTATCATCGGGTCCACAGACCACGAGTGGTCATTTCACATGCTCTGGACCTGTGACATTCATGGAGACCTTAGTAGCTAATAAATTAACGTGGGGTGAAGGCTACCGTATTGGTGAATTCCAGATTGAGACTTCAGACCCTACCTTCCCATCCGCCAATAGTCCGTGTACACAATATCCTGGAAAAACACAGAGACAAGTACCAGTCTACAATAGCCTGAGGGCTGCAGGGTTGTGGTCCCTCTCCTATCTCCATTTAACTACCACTGTGGCCTTAGGTTTCCTGGAATGGTACAGAAGAAATATTTTGGGCTTCGCAGACCCTACATCTCTGCTGCAATCTGCTGTCTCAGCACAAAAGCAGTCACAATTGGTGAACAATGAGCATGGCTGGAGCTGCTTCCTGGGCAGATGACCCAGCAGAAACCGTGACATCACAGGTGTCTGTGGTCAGAAAGGTGCTACGTGCCATTTTCTACTTGAAAGCTCATAACACAGACCCCGAGTGTCCTGAAGCTAGGCCATGCCACTTGCAGTGGGGAAAGTCACAGCATTTAAACGTGGCTCCTGGTGTGGTCCTAGGGTCTGGCAGAGATGCGGCCTCTGGTCATGGACTGGGGTTGCCCATCGTGATGTGTGCTCATCAACCCCTAATCATTAGTTCAGGTAGGCCAGCCGTCATAGGATAGAAGTGGCTGTGTTTTGGTATAAGCAGGGTCACAGGGAACAACAAGACCCACCAGCAGCTGGCTTAGATGTGACACTAGAATTGTTATATGGCCACTATCCTCTCCTCACATCTGTGGCTTCCCCTAGGGCACTTTGGACCAAGGTAGCTACTCTGCAGCAAAGGAGTGGGGGCATTAGCCCATAACTGCTGGACGGTTTTTATTTTCCTAAGAAAAAGGACTGCATGTTGAAGATAAATCATTCCCAAAACTAGTCCAAAAAAGCAAAACTTTAAAGGTGAATCAACTGCATTACCTTGTAGAAGTTAAGAAAATAAAAAGCAGTTGGTAGTAACATTGTTAGTTCAAATATGTGTGTTTAAACAATTTTAAAACTCTTGTAAGAATATACCTATACCTCAAAGGCAACTATGTGTAAAAAATTTACACAAACATTTTCTGTTAAACGTAATAAAAGTGATATTGAGAAAGTATTCCACATCATTAAGTCTGTCTTAGAGAGTTGAGATGCTATTCCATTCCTAAGGCATGGTGTTTTGGAAGACAAATGTCCTTCTGCAGTGCTGGGTGATGCATGTGACTGGCTGACTCCAAGTGGGCCTCGACAGGCACCTTCCTCCTGACGCTGGGGGACTGTGAGAGGAGGGTCAGACACAGGCCCCCAGGGCTGCACGGACCTCTGTGAGACACTGGGCCCTTTGCTGGAACTGCACCTCTCCTCCGGATCGAAGGCCCAGCACAAGCCATCACATAAATGGTTCATCAGGACAGTTGATAGGTGGGGCTATTTGGTAACCCTCTTTCAGGTACTCGGCCACATCAAACGGGTAGATGTCCACTTAGGGCAATGGTCAGAGTCATAAACATGTGCGCGCTTTAGTAGCAGCATGCTGACTTCTCAGTTGTGGCATGCAGGATCCAGCTCCCCCACCAGGGATGGAACTCAGGCCCCTGCATTGGGAGTGTGGAGTCTTAGCCACTGGATCACCAGGGAAGGCTGGAGAACTCATTATTAACCAGACTCTCAAAAGCCATCCATCGATCCCGTGTTTTTGTTGTTCCCCAGACAGTGAGAGTCCATGGGGAACAAGACTCTGGAGAGGGACTGGCTTTGCTCTTAACTTGTTCAGTTACAGAGCTCCTAGCTGCCAGGTCTTTGTGGAGGACTTCCTTCTGACCAGGTAGCTCATTCCACAGGCAATGTGGACAGCTTGTGAACTAGGTTTTGTTGAGAAGTTGCCTGTGGATTATTGGCCTCTACATATTTGCACTGTCATAAAAACAATTTAAGATACCCCCAGGTCATGTAAGGCAATCCACCATGGGCTTTTCCCTTCTTCTGTTCACAAATGGGTAATAGGAAGATTTCTGTGATGAAGATCTCGTAGCTTACAGCTTTCAGGGAGCATCGTTGTCACCTGAATTTCAGAAGCTTGATCTCTAACTCTTTTTACAAATGCTTGTTGCTCTTTATCTGGATCTTTTTCATCTACATAACCCCCATGGAAAGCACCTTCTTAGAATACATCCTTTGAGTTCCTCTCCCTGGATAGATATTTTGATATCAGTCACCTTATATTTGGCCTCCAAAAGAGTGACACTTCTCAAGTCCTACTCCTCTACCCACAAGGGAGGACAACTGGAGATGGGGGCTGTATTGTTGGGTGTGTTCCCTCTCACACACTGAGACATCTGGGAACGACTGGGACTGAGACAGCCCTTGGAAACTACTGCTGGCGCTGATGCTATCTTCCAGTTCAATCCTTCTCACACTATGAAGATGCAAAACAGCTAATACTAGTACTGCAAGAAATATACCTGGACAGCAAATCTCTAGGCTGATATAAAACACACGTGGAGACACGGCTGGAGCTGCATGTACAGGGTCATAAATGGTTCCTCTGCTGGTCGTTTTGTCCAAGGCTGAAGTTTTCCTTCCTCAATTTCTGGGTGGCAAGTCTAAGACTGTGAAACTTTCTGAAGTCACTGTCAAGTTGAGCTGCATTTAGTATAACTTCAGAATCTACTTTTCCAGGATAGGACAGCTGGAGCCCAAACACTGATAAGGTGTGTGGGAGTTCTCGGGGCAGAGGGGCGCGGGCGGCAGGCAGCCAGAGGACCAGAGCGGTACTGGAGGGTGCCTTTGGTATGGGCGACCCCGGGAGACCCAGGCACATCCGTCCCGCCCTGAGGGCCCGCCTCCCACCCCGCCTCCCACCCCGCCTCCCACTAGGCCGCCTGCCCACCCCCACCCCGAGGCCTGGATGGCCGCCGAGCTCTCTTCGCCCTGCCTTCCTGCAGGTGTTAACTGATCGGTGATAAAGAGTGCTGGTCCTTCAAGGACCGAGAGCAGTAGGGAAGGGACCTACTTCCCTTCAGCAGTAGTAAGAAGGGACCAGAAGGGTCTCTGTGAGCAGATCGCGGGCTTGGGCTTTTCGGGGCCGCTCTGAGTCCCTTCCCCGTGGAGAGGCCTACGGGTCCCAGCCTGCAGGGCTCCAGGACTCCCACTTCCCAAGGGGCGGGCCGGGCCCTGGGGAGGCCTCAACAGCATTCCTTGTAGTGTTCTGGCCCCCTCTTCTCTTAGCTTCACCTCCCAAACTCCGCACATTACTGTTTCAGGAAGGCCCCCCTGTTCTGGCCTGGAGAGCCGGCAAGTAGCCCGTGGGAGCCACCGAGGCGCAAAGGGGCCAGGGGGAGGGGGGGGGCGGCGGCGCCACCCGGCAGGAAATTTCGCGAATCCCCGCGCACACAGCCACCCCTGTTCAGGTCGTAACTCATCCAACTTCCACGCGCCCCCCACCCCCCCCCGGAGGTTCCCAGCCCGAACTCACCGCCGGGTGTCCCGCTGGACCAGACAATCAGAAGCAGGACCAGGAAGCCCATTTTGTAGGAGTGGAGGATGCCAGGTCAGAGGAGCGGACCCTTTCCGGTGAGGTATACTGCACCTCTGGCCACGTGGCCGGCCGTTCCTCTGCCCGGAAGCCCCGCCCCAGGCAGCGGCAGGCAGAGGGATAAACCTGAGGTTTATTAGACTGCCAGGGTCGCTCTGGTTTTGCCACTTCCTCCTCTTGCTTCCTCCTCTTCTTGGAGGCGTATCGTGGGCTGATAGTGAGAATCTTCCTAGGTCGATCATTTTGTCATTTTGGTCTCCCTAATTAATAGAAATTGATCGGAGGTCAGAAAAGAATTTCTGGCAAGAAGCTCATGGAGGGGAGAGCTCAGCGCTTCCTACTTCCCTAAGTTGAGCTTGCCTTGGATGATCACTGACCTTGTCACTGTACTGAGTTTCTCAGGGTTCTCCACACCATCTTATGGAAACCTGAAGGATGTTTTTCAGCCAGCCCAGTTGCTGTTTCCGGTGCCAGTTCTGGTGGCAAACCTACTTGATAAACGTCCTCTGTGTCCTGACCCTTCCACTGACCTGGCCTTCGCACATCTCTCTCCTCACCTCGGCTTCCTGAGTCCCAGAGGCACAACAGTATTGAAATTAGGCCAGTTCATCACTCTGTAAATTTGATTCGGTCCCATTTGTTTATTTTTCCTTCAAAATTTCAATGCTGATGCATTTTGAAGAAGGATCCTGTGTAATTCTACACTTTACCCCTCCTTTTTTTTTTTTTTGTATAATTGTACAACCTTTGAAAATTACATAAGGTACAATGATCCAGTATTCTTTGTCATTCAAAAAACAAACAAAAAAACAACTTTCTCTTCCTCCAAGCAACCATCCAGGAGGAATTAAAGTTCCTGAAAGAAGGCCAGTTCAAGATGGCTTCTACTCTGGTAGAAACAGAAAACAAAAAGATGAGAAAAAGTAAGAAAGAAGTGGGTCCTCATCAAACTTATATACTTTTGCACAGCAAAGGAAACCATAAACAAAACAAAAAAGGCAAACTACAGACTGGGAGAAAAGATTTGCAAATGATGCAGCTGACAAGGAATTAATTTCCAAAATATATGAAAAGCTCTAACAACTCAATAGTAAAATCAGGGAACCCAATCAAAGAATGGGCAGAAGATCTAAATAGACATTTCTCCAAAGAAGGCTTGCACATGGCCAATAAGCATGTGAAAAGATGCTCAATATCAATATTTATTTTTTTAATTAATTAGTTAAAAATTTTATTTTATATTGGAGTATGTAGTTGATTAAAAATGAGTGTTAGTTTCAGGTGTGCAGCAAAGTGATTCAATTATACATATAAATGTAGTTTGTTTTTTTTTTTTTACAAATTCTTTCCCCATTTATGCTATTACAGAATATTGAGCAGAGTTCCCTATGCCACAGAATAAGTCTGTGTTGGTTATCTATTTTAAGTATGGTAGTGAGTACATGTCAATACTAAACTCCCATTTTATCTCTCTCCATCACCTATCACCTCTGGATATATGCCCAGGAGTGAGATTGCTGTATCATATGGTAGCTCTGAACCTGCCTGCAATGCAGGAGACCTGGGTTTAATCCCTGGGTCAGGAAGATCCCCTGGAGAAGGAAATGGCAACCCACTCCAGTATTCTTGCCTGGAGAATTCCATGGACAGAGGAGCCTGGCAGGCAACAGTCCCTGGGGTGGCAAAGAGTCAGACATGACTTGGCAACTAAATCACCACCACATGGTAGCTCTGTTTTCAGTTTTGAAAGGAATCTCCATACCATTCTCTATAGTGTGTGTATTAATTTACATTCCCACCAACAGCATGGGAATGTTTCCTTTTCTCCAAGTCCCTCCAGCATTTACTGTTTGTTCATTTCAGTCACTCAGTAGTGTCTGACTTTTTATGATCCCGTGGTTTGCAGCACGCCAGGCTTCCCTGTCCATCACCAACTCCCGGAGCCTACTCAAACTCATAGACTTTTCAGTATGGCCATTCTGACCAGTGTGAGGTTCCTTGAAGGGGGAAGGAGAACAAATGTCAGAGAATGAGGAGTTAAAGCTAACGTGTCTCAGCCCCAGGATCCAGGGAACCTGCTGGGCAACAAAGACAGACTTTGGGGACAGAGCAGGGTTGGTGCGCACAGGCCTCGCTGCAGAGGCTTCTCTTGTTGCAAAGCCCCGGCTCTGGTTCGCCTGGGCTCCCACAGCTCAGGGTCCAGTCGTCCCGGGGCACAGTGGGATCGTCCCTGACCAGGGTCACACCTGTGTCCGCTGCACTGGCAGGCCAATTCCTATCACTGGCTCACCGGAAAACCCCTGCCACATCTTCTTTATCCATTCATTTGTCAACTGTCATTTAAGTTGCTTCTATGGCATCTCAATAGCTCAGACTATAAAGAATCTTCCTGCTATGCGGGAGACCTGGGTTCAATCCCTGTGTTGGGAAGCTCCCCTGGAGGAGGGCATGGCAACCCACTCCAGTATTCCTGCCTGGAGAATCCCATGGACAGAGGAGCCTGGTGGGACACAGTCCATGGGGTCGCAGAGTTGGACATGACTGAGCTACGAAGCACACACACATTCTCCTTCCCCTGAGAGTGTCCAGGCCCGGGTTCCCACCTCTGACCCTGGGCCCACAATTCTCCAGCTGAATGGCCTCAGGTTCTGAGTGCTTGCCCCATGTCTCCCCCAGGGTCTGGGTCTGTTCTGAGAAGGCCTTCAAGCCATTAATTCTCCTCCAAGAGAAGCAAGGGTTTGGGCCTGTTACTATCATAATGAAGGAAAGTCTATTTCTCCAATGCCCCCATGGAGCCTCCACCTCACATCAGGGCTGGAGTGACAATGAGGTTGTAGCCAAGTTAAGTGTCTGTGAGAGAACTCAGGTGCTAGCTGGCATGGGGAGTGCTGACTCACTCTTTATGTGCCCTGCAAAATTCGTCTGTTGCAACTTTGGCCCTGAATGTGATGGTATCAGAAGATGGGTGTGTGGGAAGTGATGGGTGAGTTTAGTCCAGTTCAGTTCAGTCTCTCAGTCATGTCTGATTCTGTGACCTCATGGATTGCAGCACGCCATGCTTCCCTTTCCATCACCAACTCCTGGAGCTTCGTCAAACTCAAGTCCATTGAATTGGTGATGCTTTTTAACCATCTCATCCTCTGTCATCCCCTTCTCCTCCCACCTTCAATCTTTCCCAGCATCAGAGTTTTTTCCAGTGAGTCAGTTCTTCACATCAGGTGGCCAAAGTGTTGAAACTTCAGCATCAGCATCAGTCCTTCCAATGAATAATCAGGACTAATTTCTTTTAGGATTGACTGGTTTGATCTCCTTGCAGTCCAAAGGACTCTCAGACTCTTCTCCACACCACGGTTCAAAAGCACCAATTATTCAGCACTCAGCTTTCTTTATGGTCCAACTCTCACACCTATACATGACTACTGGAAAAACCATAGCTTTGACTAGATGAACCTTTGTCACCAAATAATGTCTTTGCTGTTTAATATGCTATCTAGGTTGGTCATAGCTTTTCTTCCAAGGAGCAAGCATCTTTTAATTTCAAGGCTACAGTCATCATCTGCAGTGAGGCTGGAGGCCAAGGAAATAAAGTCTGTCACTGTTTCCATTGTTTCCCCATCTATTTGCCATGAAGTGATGGGACCAGATGCCATGATCTTTATTTTCTGAATGTTGAGTTTTAAGCCAGTTTTAAGCCATGAAATTAAAAGACACTTACTCCTTGTAAGGAAAGTTATGACCAACCTAGATAGCATATTAAAAAGCAGAGACATTACTTGGCAAACAAAGGGCCATCTAGTCAAGGCTATGGTTTTTCCAGTGGTCATGTATGGATGTGAGAGTTGGACTGTGAAGAAATCTGAACACAGAAGAATTGATGTTTTTGAACTGTGGTGTTGGAGAAGACTCTCGAGAGTCCCTCGAACTGCAAGGAGATCCAACCAGTCCATCCTAAAGGAGATCAGTCCTGGGTGTTCATTGGAAAGACTGACGCTGAAGCTGAAACACCAATACTTTGGCCTCCTGAGGCGAAGAGCTGACTCATTGGAAAAGACCCTGATGCTGGGAGGGATTGGGGGCAGGAGGAGAAGGGGATGACAGAGGATGAGATGGTTGGATGGCATCACTGACTGGATGGACATGAGTTTGGGTAAACTCCGGGAGTTGGTGATGGACAGGGAGGCCTGGCGTGCTGTGATTCATTGGGTCGCAAGAGTCGGACACGACTGAGCGACTGAACTGAACTGCACTGAACTGAACAGCTTCTTCCCTGTCCTGGGCAATGTTTGGTTCCCTTGGAACCCTGGGTGATGCTGTGCAGGCAGAGGGTCCAGGCCCAGAGAAGGGAGAAGCTGGGGAGCCGGTCACCTCTGAGGCCTCTTCAGCACCAGTCCTGACACACCGCTCACCCCACACTCCCCATGCACACCTGTCTTCCCACACTTCAGCCCCCACAGTTACACACACAAGCCCCCTCAGCGTCCACACCACCTTCCATCACCCACAGCCCCCCCCGACTCTCCAGCCTCCCACACAGCCCCCTCACATGCACGTGGTCTCCA
Source organism: Cervus elaphus (assembly GCF_910594005.1). Classification (NCBI taxonomy): domain Eukaryota; kingdom Metazoa; phylum Chordata; class Mammalia; order Artiodactyla; family Cervidae; genus Cervus; species Cervus elaphus. The sequence goes on from NC_057840.1 coordinate 33,748,917, forward strand.
CACAGGCTTCACGCTTCTCACTCATATCTTTCCATCCTTGCACACGTCACCCTTCCTGAAATTGTCCGTGCAGGTCTCCTCACACCCCCTTCCCTCTGGGCACACCCCACCCACACCCCCACACACTTTCTTTCACACACAAGTGCCTGCTTGCCTGCCCCACTGGCTCTCCACTCTCTGCAAAGTCACACCGCGTTCCCCTCCCACAGGGACCCTGGCTTCCTCACACTGTCTGTACACACTGCTTCACACAAATTCCACACAGGAGGCTCCCATCTACTTCCGCTGCCATCCAGAAACTTCCCCCTCATGGCCATTTCCCTTCACTCTCTTCCTCCTCTCTGGGTCCCCCAGGGGATCCCCTCCCGGGCCCTCTGCATACACATACTGTCCACTCCCCTTCTGTCTCAGGCTCACCTGTCCACAGTCACACACACACACACACACACACACACACACACACACACCCCAAGGTTCCCAGCATTCTCACACACTAGTTGTGGCTGCTCCCCACACATCCAACACACTCTTCCAAGCATTCCCTCACTCTCTTCACATTTGCCTTCCTATCAAAAATTAGTGTCACTGCCTTACACACACCCAAGTAGGAAATGGCAGCCCACTCCAGTATTCCTGCCTGGAGAATCCCGTGGACGGAGGAGCCGGGAGGGCCACAGTGCACAGGGTCGCAAAGAGTCAGACATGACTGAGCAGCTAACACAGTCACTCCTCTCTCCTGCCCTCCTTCTCTCACGCACACCCTCTCTCTCTGTCTCTCTCTCTCTCACAAACACACAGTCACACTGATCTGTTCTCCCCAAGATACTGGGCCTTCCAGCTGCCTTCAAGACCATCCCCAAGAAAAAGAAATTCAAAAAGGCAAAATGGTTGTCCAAGGAGACCTTACAAACAGCTGAGAAAGGAAAAGACGTAAAAGGCAAAGGAGAAAAGGAAAGATATACCCCTTTGAATGCAGAGTTCCAAAGAATAGCAAGGAGAGATAAGAAAGCCTTCCTCAGTGATCAATGCAAAGAAACAGAGGAAAACAATAGAATGGGAAAGACTAGAGATCTCTTCAAGAAAATTAGAGATACCAAGGGAACGTTTCATGCGAAGGTGGGCACAATAAAGGACAGAAATGGTATGGGACCTAACAGGAGCAGAAGATATTAAGAAGAAGTGGCAAGAATATACAGAAGAACTATACAAAAAAGATCTTCATGACTCAGATAACCACAATGCTGTGATCACTCACCTAGAGCCAGACATCCTGGAATGTGAAGTCAAGTGGGCCTTAGGAAGCATCACTATGAACAAAGCTAGTGGAGGTGATGGAATTCCAGTTGAGCTATTTCAAATCCTAAAAGATGATGCTGTGAAAGTGCTACACTCAATATGCCAGCAAATTGGAAAACTCAGCAGTGACGACAGAACTGGAAAAGGTCAGTTTTCATTCCAATCCCAAAGAAAGGCAATGCCAAAGAATGTACCAGAATACTTGGGTATATTTAAAGGTGTCTGCTGATTATAGCTCATTAGATGATATTTTCCAAAGAAGTTAGGTCAATGAAAGAGGACCTACTCCCTTCAAAATAAGTTTGTAGAAATAGCCATTTGATTATCTTCATTTGTGACAAGTACATTTCTTTAACTAAATATTCCATTCATTTGAGAATCCAGTTGATTCCCACCACCACGCAGGAAGACAACAGACTATTCAGAATGAAAACATGAAATATGGGGCATGTTAAAAAAGGAAGAAAGAAACCCTTTAAATATCCTTTGTGAGAATGTCCTCTCTGAATAAAATACTGTCCATGATAACCCGAAGGTCGAAGTTGCTCACTCGTTACCTCCAGAGGTAAGTCCAACAGTGAGGCTTTGGCATATTTAGCATGGGAATTTGAGAAAGTACAGGCAAACCCCCTCAGCCCCATACAGAAATTGTGCATTCTCCTAAATCCATGCTTCAATCTGGAACCTTAAAAAATGTGGCTAACCTGCGGGGATGAACATGTATTCTAGTTATAAAAAGAAATCCAGGTTCAGGGTCAGGAGGGAGGCTCAAGAGGGAGGGGACATCAGTGTACCTGTGGCTGATTCATGTTGATGTATGGCAGAAACCAGCATAATATTGTAAAGCAATTATTCTCCAATTAAAAAGTTATTAGACTAGTCAGAAAATGGAAGACATTTGTTAGAGTGTGGAATACAAAATATAACTATTAAAAAAAAAACTAACAACCCAGATTCAGTGTGAATGGGGATACCTGACCATTTTTCTAGCTAATCTGCAGAACTGTAACCAGATTTCTTTCCTTCAGCTGGGTCCACACAAGAGGACAGCCTTGTTCACAGACGCCTTGGACCACACAGAGAACAGGCCTCACAGCTGCAGCCACCCCGGGAAACAGTCCAGCCATTGTGGGTCTGCATCACGAGCAAATGCCAGCCCCCCTGCGGCTCTGAGCGTACAGAGCATGCGTTCACCGGTGGGACTGAATATTCGCCCACGCCCTTAACTTCATCCTTAGGAACATGCTTGGGATAAATTCCTAACAGCAGGCTAACTGGGTCAAGGCATACATACAAGGCTTCAGAAACTGCCCTCTGGAAGACTGTACTAATTTGAATCCCACCAAATGTAGGTGAGACACTTCTCTATACACTTATAAATATTATTATTATTATTATGCTTTCACCTTTGCCAATGTGGTAGATTAACAAACTTCATCTCATTACTTTCTATACTACATTATTAGTATTAATCTTAGTATCTCTTTAGCACGTCTTCAGTGAGCTAAGTCTTATTTATCCTCCCAAGCCTGTGCGGGAATGAGGGAGCAGAAAAATCAACTTGTCTATATGACTGTACTAGTTGATCATCCTTGTAAAACACTGGCATAGGTCACAAACCATAATGCATTAAAATTTGTTTTAATGACTGGGTTGGGTCTTCGTCACTTTGTGCAGGCTTTCTCTGGGTGTGGTGAGTGGGCGCTACTTTTTGTTGTGGTGGGTGGGCTCTCACTGCAGCGGCTTCTCTTGTGGTGGGACACAGGCTCTAGGCGTGCGAGCTTCAGGAGTTGTGGCTCTTGGGCTTTAAGATGAGTAGGTTCGGTGGTTGCGGCTCAAAGGCTTAGTTGCTCTGCGGCGAGTGGGATCTTCCCAGACCAAGGATCGAACCCATGTCTCCTGTGCTGGCAGGTGGATTCTTATCCACGGCATCACCAGGGAAGCCCCAACAGTGCATTTTTAAATCTACTGATGTTATGCTGAGTATAACATAATTTCAAATCTCAGGAAGTCAGAGGCTGCGGATTCCAGTCTGGTGGTTCAGGGATGACGGAAGAGGAAGGAAATGGGGGCAGCTGTCCAAACAGAAACCACACACTGTGGGAGGCCCTTTCTAACACTTTCAAGGCTCTGTTCTTTTCTTCCCATTTTCTTTACCCTGGACTTGAAAAAAATATTTTGGCTATCTTAGTACCCAGACCAGGGACTGAACTTGTGCCTAACCACTGGACCGCCAGGGAATTTCTACCCTGGATGTAATAATTTTGTGACTTTGATGGACATTTCATAACATGAAAATGTTCATAAGTGAGAAAAATGTTTTGTAAAATAATATCCTAATTTTGTTATAAGTGAATAAATGTACGTGGGTCTGTATATACATTTTGTTGTGGATCACAAAAAACTGTGGAAAATTCTTCAAGACATGGGAATACCAGACCACCTGACATGCCTCCTGAGAAATCTGTATGCAGGTCAAGAAGCCACAGTTAGAACTGGACAGGGAACAACAGACTGGTTCCAAATAAATAGGGAAAGGAGTATGTCAGGAGTATATTGTCACCCTGCTTATCTTATATGCAGAGTACATGACGCGAAATGCCGGGCTGGACGAAGCACAAGCTGGAATCAAGATTGCTGGGAGAAATATAAATAACCTCAGATCCGTAGATGACACCATCCTTATGGCAGAAAGCAAAGAAAAATTAAAGAGCCTCTTGATGAAAGTGAAAGAGGAGAGTGAAAAAGCTGGCTTAAAACTCAGCGTTAAAAAAACCAGGATCATGGCATCTGGTTCCATCACTTCATGGCAAATAGATGGGGAAACAATGGAAACAGTGAGAAACTTTATTTTTGGGGGCCCCCAAAATCACCACAGATGCTGGCTGCAGCCATGAAACTAAAAGACGCTTGCTCCTTGGAAAAAAAGCTATGACCAACCTAGACAGCATTATTAAAAAGCAGAAACATTACTTTGCCAACAAAGGTCAGTCTAAGTCAAAGCTATGGTTTCTCCAGTAGTCATGTATGGATGTGAGAGTTGCACTATAAAGAAAGCTGAGCACAGAAGAATTGATGCTTTGAACTGTGGTGTTGGAGAAGACTCTTGAGAGTCCCTTGGACTGCAAGGAGATCCAACCAGTCCATCCTAAAGGAAATCAATCGTGAATATTCATTGGAAGGACTGATGCTGAAGCTGAAGCTCCAATACTTAGGCCACCTGATGCAAAGAACTGACTCATTGGAAAAGACCCTGATGCTGGGAAAGATTGAAGGTGGGAGGAGAAGGGGATGATAGAGGATGAGATGGTTGGACGGCATCATGGATTCGATGGACATGAGTCTGAGCAAGCTCTAAGAGTTGGTGATGGACAGGGAAGCCTGGCGTGCTGCAGTCCATGGGGTTGCAAAGAATTGAACATGAGTGACTGAACTGAACTGAACTGGGAGAAAATGCAACAAATTGTTAATGGTGAGTTTTGCTAGATGATTTTACTTCTTCATATTTTTCTGTATTTTACAAATTTTCTACAGTAAATACATATTACTTGAGTGATTAGGAAAAATAATATATAATAGAAATAATAACTGCATATTATCTCACCGCATCTATGAAACTCCATTCTTTACACCTTCACAGCCCAAGTCAAAGGTTTATTATTAAAAAGGACAGAAATAGAGATGCAGGGACTTCCCTGGTATTCCAGTGGTTAGGACTCTGCTCTTCCACTGCAGGGGGCACTGGTTCCATCCCCGGTTGGGAAAAAAGATCCCCGTGCTGCTGAGTCATGGGATGGATGACTCACCCCCAGCCCCCAAATAAGAAGAGCTGCAAATATATGTCAGACTGGGTGTCAACTCCCATTCAAAGTGGTGGCAGCCTGGAGCATTACTTGCAAAAGGATTCTGAAGCTGTCTTCCCTCACCCCGCTGCCCCCACAGGAGACAGAACTGGGATCACAGAGCAGGATCTAGCATGGATAAGGGCTGATGGAGGCCTGCATGAGTCTACGGTTATTTATCTTCCCTGAAACAGACACCAGGCTAGACAGAGCCTTCGGGGTTACCAGTGAAGCCCGAATTAACCAATGAGGAAACTGAGGCTCAGAGACATGAAGCAACTCATCGGGTTCTAAACACAGAGCTGGGACTAGACCTCAGGAAGGAGACTGCCCTTGGGTCTCCACTCTGCTTTCAGCTAATTCACTCAAGTTCACGTGTGCCTCTCCATCAAAGTGACGGAGCAGGAGTTCACCCGCTGTGGCCTCTGAGAACTTCGTGAGGTCGGTCAACTTCATCCCTGCTGCCAAAGACACCTGGTCCCCCCAGCTCTGCTCTTAGGTTCTCTATTTTCATACGGAGAAAATGGACTAAGACAAAGTCGAAGCATTGGATGAAGTGACAAAGTTCTCCCATTAGGTGGTGGTACCAGCAAGGAATAGATAAAGCAGGCCTCTGAAGGGCACTTGCCTGATGGTTTAGTTAAGATTCTGCCCTTCCAGTGCAGAGGCTGTGGGTTCAGTCCCTATTTGGGGAACAAAGATATCTGTGGTATGACCAAGGTTTTGCTTTTTTGTTTTGTTTTTGTAAATCCTTTGTAGAGTATTTTGTAGATATATTTGTATCAAAGCACTTTAAATTTTACAAAGCAGATAACCTTGTAGATAAATTCACAAAGTAGATTAGAAGGAAACATTAAAGTTAATGTCATTAAGGGTGGTATTTTAAGTTATTTCTGTTTTCACTAGTTGCATCTTCTGGATCTTCTATAATGAACAAAATAGTTTCGTAAAGAAGTTACTGAAATAGTGAGAGACTATTTTGGTAATATTTTGTCTGCGCAGTTCGGCCTCTTGTCTGATTGAAAGAAGATAATGGACCAGCGTGGAAGAGAAAGGAGACAGGCAGGCCCTGATACTGTGTCTTATTTAAATATGAAGGGTGTGCTCACGGGGGTCTGATGCTCAGGTGCTGGTGCTTTCCGTCTCTCCGTCAGTCACAGGTCTTTGGGAAGGTTATAAAGGAAACGGCTGGGAGAGCGGATGTGTGGGGGCTGTTTGGCACTCAGGCGACAGGAGCCCTGCCCGCAGTGCGATCCCCACTGTGCTGCCAGCGTCGCCAGCCTTTGGCCCTCAGGAGCAGAACCTAGCCCACCCAGCACCCTCTAGTCCAGATCCTGGCCCACCTGGTAAAACGCTAGTGGGGTCTGTCTCACACAAAGGCCTTTGCTGTGGGCTTCCCAGGTGGTGCTAGTGCTGAAGAACCCGCCTACCAATGCAGGAGAAGTTAGAGACGCTGGTTCGATCCCTGGGTCAGGAAGATCCCCTGGAGGAGGGCATGGTCACCCAGCATTCTTGCCTGGAGAATGCCATGGACAGAGGAGCCTGGTGGGCTACAGTCCATGGGGTCACAGAGAGTTGGACACCACTGAAGTGACTCAGCACGCACGTGCGCAAAGGCCTTTGCTACTTTCTTTTTTCTCCATGCAACCACTCTGGTCAGTTGTGCGTTAACCCTGCCCTCAGTTTGAAGCTCAGTCCTTGGTTTGTCCCTTTCTGGGCTTCCTTGGTGGCTCGGTGGTACATAATCCGCCTGCCAATGCAGGAGTCACAGGTTTGATCCCTGGGCTTGGAAGATCCCCTGGAGAAGGCAATGACAACCCATTCCAGTATTCTTGCCTGGGAAACCCCAAGGACAAAAGAGCATGGCAGGCTACAGTCCATGGGGTCACAAAAGAATCAGACATGACTTAGCAACGAAACAACAACAGATTTTGGTAAAATGTATGCAGAGTTTGAGTTCTGAAAGACATTTGCAAAAGCATACAGAAATGTGATCATCTATATTTCTCTCTCCTATGTCATATAACTATCCAAATACAAAAGTGTAAAAATTTTTAAAAGAGAATCCTGTAATGCTTTAGGAGTATGAGTGTATTTTAAAACATTATTAGCCATCTCTTAAAAAAAGATGATAGATTTAGTTAAATTGGAGGCATGACACTGAATTACCAGCACATGCTACTTTTTCAACATAGTACATTATTTTCTTTACATTCACTTGCTTAGTGTGAAGAGGATTTACTTAAACATGTAAGGGTTATACTGTTTCACCTCAAAATAACCTAAAGTTTAGCACTTAGGGCATTAGTTTCCTTTAACATAGGTGTTAAAACTTTTAAACTCCACCTTATTTACAATAAATGTATTGATACCTCTGGAGTATGTATTTTGTTCAGTCACTAAGTCGTGTCCTATTCCTTGCAACCCCATGAAGGGCAGCTAGGTTTCCCTGTCCTTCTCTATCTCCCGAGGTTTGCTCAAACTCATGTCCATGGAGTCAGTGACGCCATCCAACCATCTCGTCCTCTGTCGTCCCCTTCTCCTCCTGCCCTCAACCTTCCCCAGCATCAGGGTCTTTTCCAATGAGTCAGCTCTTCACATCAGGTGGCCAAAGTATTGGAACTTCAGCTTTAGCATCAGTCCTTCCAATGAATAGTCAGGGTTGATTTCTTTTAGGACTGACTTGTTTGATCTCTTTGCTATATTTATGCGTATTTATGAATGTATTTAATAGGTGTTCCTTGCTATAAATAATCAGCAAAAATGTCAGGTTTTTTTTCTTTTTGGCCAAATCATTTGCTTTAAATCTGTCCTTTCTTTTAAGATATTTCCTTAACACTCTTCAAATAGAAGCTCACTTTGAGCCAAGAGTCATTATAGAAAATGAGACTCTTTGAGAAAATCGGCTTCAAGTCCTTACCTGGCATCTCAAGATCAATGTGACTTTCTGGTCCCCCAAAGGTGGAATGATTCTTCTTCTCTGTGGTTGATAGTTCAGGTGTCTGTTTTGGGGTGGCAGGTTTCTCTGACTTTTCAGGCGACGCGCTCCGGCCTGCCTCTGTGCCTGGCCCTGGGCTTCTAGGCTGTGCTGGGGTGGTGTGGGTCTCCATCTCCCGGCCAGCGCTCACTGAGGGTGAAAGAGGTGCTGTCAGTTAGGTTCCTCCCCTGACCTTTACCTAAAACCACCACATTTGCAATAGATTCAAAACATATCATCTAAGATATTTCAGAGCCTCGTTGACAAACTACTAGCTCTTGTTTCCAAGTAAGTCATCAGTTCTCTTCCAAGAATTAGCTTTCTGAAATTTCTCATAAAGAAATAGACAAAGTTCCCTTCAACCTAAGGTTCTGAGATCAGTCATCCTTCCTCAAGTTCTTCATTCAAATACTTCCAGTTCTTCAGTAAACTTTTCACAGCCCTTCTTCCTTTCTTGCGGTTTTATGAACACATTGCTGTTGTTCAGTTGCTAAATCGTGTCTGACTTTATGTCCCCATGAGCTGCAGTATGCCAGGCTTCCCTGTCCTTCACTATCACCCTGAGTTTGCTCAGATTCATAAGAATGATTTATAGCTCTGACCTAGCGACACCCTAATGTCATAACTTTTCTAAAAAAAATCTATCAAAACAAAACATTAACTCATTTTAGTTTTCTTAAAAAGCGTATGCTAAACAAACTTTTTAGGATGAGGAACACTCTTTTAGAAAATTGAAAGCTATCTCTTAAAATGTTAAGTAATACCAAAATTTGACATTTGTAATTTGCATTAAAGATTTACAGTAAATGCCCATTGAATTTAAGGCATAGCTTGTTCATGTGAAGTTATACTGAAACCAGGCAGAAAAAGAACACTGCTGAGTGTGCATTTACTGTCAGAATACAGACATCCCTTCTACCCCCAAAATGTGATGCAGGTGACTCACGATTTTGACAGAAAGCTTCATCAGACCCGTCAGGACACTGCTCCTCTCCGTCGCAAGCCAGTGTGATGTCAATGCAACAGCCATCGTCACAAAAGAAGTGGTAGCGTGAGCAGACACTCGAGCATCCTGTTTGTAAACAAGTCTCAAGTCACAGGAGTGCAGAAAGGAAAGTGCTTCCACCGCGTCAGGATCAACCGAGACTGTGTGTGTGATGGATGGCTTTGGGTGAGGAGATGCAGGTAATGAGGGGACACTTAACAGGCTGCGCGGCAGCAGTAGGTTCTGGAAGGTTAGGGGGTTTCTTCCTGACCTTCCCGACTGAACTCTCAGGAATCACCATGGGCTTTTCATCTCAGGGTCCTTGTCCAAGCCAACAGAGCTAAAGAGGTGGGAGCAGAGAAGCAGCAGCTGCGGTCTTCCCCACCCAGCTCTGGGTGTCCTCCTTCAGGTGACTCACTCTGCATTCACGTGCTCCCCCATCACATCCTCAGCAGGCCCCTAACACTGGTTCATCCTCTTCACAGTACTTGGCTGGCTGACCCTATTTTATCAGAGACACTAGTTGTTGTTTTTTTTTAAAGTGTCCGATTTTTAAAGTCTTTATTGAATTTTTACAATATTGTTTCTGTTTTATGTTTTGGTGTTTTGCCCCGACGTATGTGGGATCTTAGCTACCCAACCAGGGATCAAACCTGTGCCCCCTGAATTGGAAGGTGAAGTCTCACCCTGAAATCTGAACCGCCAAGGAAGTCCCTGTGGGTTTTTTTTTTTTTTTTTGTCATTTTTAATGATTTAAAATTTTTAAAATTAATTAATTTATTTATTCTTGGCTGTGCTGGGTCTTCCTTGCTGCTCAGGCTTTTCTGTAGTTTCAGGGCCTGATCTTCTCACTGAGGGCTTCTTTGTTGCTGAGCATGGGCTCTAGGGGGTCAGGGCTTCAGCAGTTGCGGCTCCCGGGCCCCAGAGCACAAAGTCAGTCGTGGTCCACGGGCTTATTTGCTCCACGGCATGTGGGGCCCTCCTGGATCAGGGGTCCAACCAGCATCTCCTGCCTTGGCAGGTGGGTTCTTTACCACTGAGCCACCTGGGAAGCCCAGAGACACTGCTTTCTGCATGCTGTGTGTGTCTTGCATTCATGTTTCCTAAATAATAATTTTTACTGACACCAACGTTCTACTACTGAACCCTCTTTGCTAGCCATCATAGATCCGTGGTGCCGTAAAGAAAAAATAGAATCTTTAGCTACTAGCTAGTGAGAATTTATTTTCTCCAAGTAATGAAATTCCCTCCATTTTGGAGCGGTGGTGGTGGTTTAGTCGCTAAGTCGTGTCCGACTCTTATGACCCCGTGGACTGTAGCCCGCCAGGCTCCTCTGTCCGTGGGATCCTCCAGGCAAGAATACTGAAGTGGGTTGCCATTTCCTTCTCCATTTTGGAGTGCTCAAGAGCTTTTAACCCTCAGAGCTACAAGTATTTTCTTGAAAGGCATTCCCTGTGCCCCCAGCTCTGGAGTAAGCCAACTAATAACCGCTGACACTGGTGATACAGACTAAAGGTATCAGGCTAAAGGAGTCACAAGGAGTCTATATTCTCCAGGGACAGATGGACTAGATAACTGTCTCAGAACACAGGAGAGCAACCATGATGATATTTCTGAGCATAGAATACACGTCCAAGCGGGTCTTGGAAGCATTCTACTGGAAAGAAGTTCAGTTAAAATGCCGGGAAAATGGAGAAGGTGATGGCACCCCACCCCAATACTCTTGGCTGGAAAATCCCATGGACGGAGGAGCCTGGTAGGCTGCAGTCCATGGGGTCGTGAAGAGTCAGAGATGACTGAGCGACTTCACTTTCACATTTCACTTTCATGCATTGGAGAAGCAAATGGTAACCCACTCCAGTGTTCTTGCCTGGGGAATCCCAGGGATGGGGGAGCCTGGTGGGCTGCCATCTATGAGGTCGCACAGAGTCGGACACGACTGAAGCGACTTAGCAGCAGCAGCAGTGTGATTGCTGGGTAATATGATAGTTCTATTTTTAATTTTTAGCTCTTAACTAGTTGCGTAGTACATAACCCTTCTTAACTATAATTTCCTCATTTGAAATTCCATTAAGTTCTAAGTCCTTTTCCTGAACTGTTTTTATGCTCTCTCAATATAAATTGTTACTAATTAGAAAATTAAAACATGTATTTTAACACTTAAAAAAAAATGCTGGGAAAAGAGTCCATCTGGGTGGAAGGCAATTTGAGGATACCTAGATTCTGGAGGAAGAAGAGGTGAAGAAAATAAATGGTGGCAGGGACATCCCTCGTGGTCCAGCGGTTAAGAATCCGCCCGCCAACAGGGGACGAGGGTTCGATCCCTGGCCTGGGAGGATCCCACTTGCCGTGGAGCAGTTAAGCCGGTGCGCCTCAACTACTGAGGCTGTGCCCTACAGCCCCGGAGCCATGACCACTGAGCCCCTGGCTTAGAGCCTGTCCTTTGCAGCAAGCGAAGTCGCCGCAAAGAGAAGCCTGTGCCCCGCAGCTCGAGCAGCCCTCACTCTCTGCCATTGGAGAAAGCCCTCATTCAGTAACACAGACCCAGCGCGGCCTAAATACATGAACGTGTGTGCTGTCTCTCAGTGTGTCTGACTCCTTGCGACCCTCTGGACTGTAGCCTGCCAGGCTCCTCTGTCCATGGGATTTCCCAGGAAAGAATACGGGGGTGGGTTGCCATCTCCTCCTCCAGGGGAATCTTCCCAACCCAGGGATCGAACCCGGGTCTCCTGCGTCTCCTGCCTTACAGGTGGATTCTTTACCCGCTGAGCCAATACAGAAGCCCTAATAAACAAATAAATAAGCAAACACTTGTTAAGAAACAGTGGCAGAAAGAAGGGGACAAAGGGAATCAGCAGTTCTGGCTGAGCACCTGGGCCTAGAAAGGAGGATCTGCTTCGGTCACGGGGAAGGGGCTGGGAGGAGAAGTAAAGGGAAACTGCAGACAGCAAGTCAGGATGCAGCCTCTGCTCACACCTTTTAAACGCGTGACATGAAAATCCTAACCACCTCAAGGCTTTCCTGACTCCTTGGTCACCATGGAGACAGATCCATACGAACAATTTATCCATGTATTTCTGGATCAGTGGTCTCCGGACTCTTTTGACCATGTATATCTCTCATCTATAAATCATATTTATGTGCCTCTGTAGTAACATATTTTAATACATGTTATAAAATAGACTGAAAATTTCAAGAGGATTAAAAGTGAATACAAATATAAGTTCTGATATTTTCTTTTCCACTTTAAGAAGTGTCTTGACTGTCTGCGGGGGATCCTGTACGGAGACCACACAACTGGGTTACCTTGGGAGTGTCTGTTGGCTTGCTCTCTGAGTAGATTATTGCTTGTTTGTTTTTTAAATTCATTTTGACTAGATCATTTTTTGCAAAGCTTGAAAACATGTGGCCTCTACATCCAAATCTGAATCAAGTTATCACAGAAACAAGGGTACATGCTTGTCTGTTTACTATAGAACTTGCATCTTTGATTACCAGAAAGCAAGCTAGCAGCAAGATCCGTATATGTAATCAAGGGGACAGAAGCCCTCTCAATCCCCATCTCTCAGTTTCAATGTCTCTATGTGGTGTCCTATAGCTTCCCAGGTGACTTGGTGGTAAAGAATCCACCTGCCAATGCAAGAGACTCAGGTTTGATCCCTGGGTCGGGAAGATCCCCCGGAGAAGGGAATGGCAACCCACTCCTGTATTCTTGCCTGGAGAATCCCGTGAACAGAGGGGCCTGGTGGGCTACAGTCCATGGGTTCGCAGAGGCAGACACGACTTAGTGATGAAACGGCAGCAGCAGCAGCATGTGGTGTCTTATTAACTTTAATTCAGTTTGCTATTCCAATCTAACCAGTGAGTGATTCCAGAATGCAGTTAACACAACATAATTCTTTTTATTTTCTGTATAAAGTTGCATACATAAGATCTCTCTCTCTCTTAAGTTGCTCAGTTGTATCAGACTCAGTGTGACCCCCCTGGGCTGTAGCCCGCCAGGCTCTTCTGTCCATGGGGTTATCCTGGCAATAATACTGGAGTGGGTTGCCATTCTCTTCTCCAGGGGATCTTCCCGACCCAGGGATCAAACCCTGGTCCCCCACATTGCAGTCAGATTCTTTTTTTACCATCTGAGCCACCAGGGAAGCTCTATGTAAGACCTATTACACCTGACTGGCCTTTCAGTAATAAGAGGTGAATCATATCACCCTCTTCAGCTTCAAACACACTTTCGTCATATTGAGAAAGGCCAGAAATGTACAACTGGCAACTTGGCTATTCTCTAGTTGCCTTGGGAGCCCAGAAGACTGGCCAGAGTGAATAAATCAAAGCAACAAGTAGCTGGTTGATGTCAGCCCTTTGCCTCCATCAGCTCAGGCCATGTCTCCCTTTGCTAATTTCTGTGGGGCTGACAGCTGCCCAGGAGCACTTCGGTCCCTGGCTAGGGAGCCCTGTTCCCAGGAGCACAGCCCTCCAGCTCAGCACCTCCCCACTGGCCGTGACCTCAGCTGGACCGGGTGCCATTGTTTTCTACTCCCACCTGCCCCAGCGCACAGTCAGCATTGCCAGGTTTGTTTTAAGTAACTGGCTCTTCCGTATCGCTGCAGTAGGTCCACAAACGGGGCCTTGCTCCAGTACGGACTGGGATGCTGCCGGCTCATTCCCCATCGCTGACTCACGGTCGTCTACTGGACCGGAGTTTGGGGTACCATTTGCAGCCGCTCTTCCTTCCTCCAGGTCAAACTGAACCGTGGTTGAACAGGAGTGAGCCAACCTGATTTTTTTTTTATTTTAAGATTTACTTGTTTGTTTTTGGCTGCACTAGGTCTCCATTGCGGTGCTCAGTCTAGTTTCAGAGAACGGGGGCTACTCTCCAGCTGCGGTGTGAGGGCTTCTCATTGGGCTGGCCTCTCTTGTTGCCCAGCATGGGCTCTAGGGCACACAGGCTCCAGTAGTCGTGGCATATGGGGCCTAGTTACTCCGAGGCATGGGCAGCCTTCCTGGACCAGGGATCAAACCTGTGTACCATGCATTGGCAGGTGGATTCTTAACTGCTAGACTCCAGGGAAAGCCAGCCGACCTCATTTTGAATGTTGCTAGTATCTGTATCTTGCTAGCACTGTTTCTTTGTGGAAGGCAAATTACCAAGGTGGCAGAATTCTTAGAATTCTGAAGTCTCCTTCCTTCATTTCTAATATGTACACAGACCCATCTCTTTGATGGAAGACAAGGTCAGCCAAAGTACAAGCAAATCCAATGATTTTATTCTTTCTCCCGACTGCTCGCTTGATTACGATCCAAATATGGAGGATTCAAGGATATAGGAGACAGTCTACAAGTTTGCTAGAGCCAGGATTAGTGAAGGGTCACTAATCAGGTCTGCGGATCAGGTCTGTGAAACTCAGCACCCATGCTGGCTTCCTTGCACACAGTTACCATTCAGGGCAGATGCCGAGAAAATATCCCCCAACCAAGTGACAGGACTCTAGACACACACACACACACATGATCTCTGCAAAACCTCTATAGCTTTAGTGCTGCCAAGTTCCATGTACATTTTTTTTTAAACTTAATGAGCTAATCTTAGAACTGTAGATGTTTGGGACAGCAAGAAACAGATAAATTGAGAGAAATGAGCTTACACTGAGCAGCAGGATGTGGGAACCATTGTGTATATGTCGAGCTATGTTATCAATATGTCTGTGCTTCTCTGTAAAGTGTCGATGAAAAGTTTTCAACAGTCCTTTGAAATTGACACATGCACTGTACATGTTTTAATTTGTTTTATTATTTTTTTAAATTTGTTTTAAATCTACCTCTTAGCTGCATTCTTTGAACATAATATCAACTAGCCCACCCTCCTTTAAACAGGAGGGTGGTCTCCACCCTCTCCTGGGAAACTCAGATGTCTTTTATGAAACTGAGTCAAGGGAAGATGGGGCATCTCTAAGGTCCTGTTATTCACACAGTCTATTCTCATCCCTGGAGTGTGAAGTGCTCCGCTGTTCCACTCCGGCAGTGTTGCTTAACATGAAATATAGTGGAGCCTAGTTTTGTAATCATATTTTTAGTTAAGATTTTCCCACTCAGCAACAGCCACAAATAAAATGGAAGGGCCCATTATATTGCACAGTTAGAATATAAAATGGCAATTTTTTTTTTATGTGGACCCTTTTAAGTTTTTTGTTGAATTTGTTACAATATTGCTTCTGGTGGTTTTTTAAAATAATTTTATTTTTTTTGACTGGGCCAGGTCTTCACTGCTGCACGGGCTTTTTCTCTAGCTGCGGTGTGAGGGCTCCGCATTGCAGCGGCCTCCCTTGCTGTGGAGCACAGACTCTGGGGCACGCAGGCTTCAGTAGCTGCTGCATGTGTGCTGGGTGGATGTGGCTCCTGGGCGCAACTTAGCTGCTCCACCGCGTGTGGGAATCTTCCCAGACCAGGGATAGAACCTGTGTCCCCTGCATTGGCAGATGGATTCTTTACCATGGACTGAGCCACCAGGGAAATCCTTGCTTCTGTTCTGTGTTTTGGTGTTTTGCCCTCAAGCACTGTGGGCATCTTAGCTCCCCGGCCAGGGATGGAACCTGCAATCCCTGCCCTGGAAGATGAAGCCTCAACCACTGGACACCAGGGAAGCCCCTAAAATGCCAGTTTAACACCACCCTTCCATCCACAGCCTGGCTTGTGTTGGCCACCGTGAACGCGAGGGAAGGGCTTTCTTCTCACCTCCTGTGGAGAAGGCCACGGGAAGCACGGTCACTGACACGTTGTCGGAGCTCCTCTGCCCAGCAGTGTCCACCACTGTCAACTGAAGGGTGTATGTTCCTTCCCGCAGGTGGGACAGCTTCAGGGTTCCGGACTGAGGCACCTGATACCCAGACAGGAAACGTCACAGTTAAGAACCCGAAGCACAGAATCTGACGTCCTCCTGAGCTGGAAATCAGTGCCATCCTTGGAGCAGTCCTGTGACCCCCTTCTCCACTCCTGGTCCTGGGTTTCAGAATACTGATCACACACAATTTTGGCAGGCTGGCCAGGAGACCTGAGTTCCGGTGGGTTTGGGGCCTGACACTCCCTTTCTTTGGGAAACTTCCCTCCCACCCCCACCCACGTGGTTGCAAGGGAAGGGTCATTATGACCCCTCCCTGTGGCCACAGGGGCGCGGCTAAGCAAGGGGAGCGGGTGGCCGGGCAGGGGGTGAAGAGTGGATCTGCCCGGAGGAGGTGGCCGGGCAGACTCTCACTCTCTCCGACTCTGGCTCGGAATCAGGCAGGCCGCACCAGGCGGCAGCCACGCAGCAGGTGACACCACTGTTTTTTGCTTCTTGGGGCTTAGACAGGAACGCAGGGGAACTCAGGGGCGGGCGATGACCACACCGGAGCGTGCTGACGGGAGCCCCGCAGCCTCAAGCAAGGTGTGTGAGAGAGAGGCTCTGCCCTCCGCCCCAGCTGGTCTGCCCGAGCACAGACCTAAGGCTGCGGAAGGCCAGCAGCCCGGGGGTTTGCTGCCCCGAGTGCACCGGGTAGATGGGAGGACGGAGTCAGTGCACTTGTGACTGGGGGACGCCAAGTGAGGCCCAGATGAAGTTAGTGGGGATTTTAAGAGACCAGGGAGGCATCGAGGCTGGGCGCTGGGTGGGGCATCCACACAGACATCAGCCTCACCCAAGCCCTGGTCAGATTTTTGTGAAGGCGAGTGAGGTACTGGGCTTCTGGATGTCAAACCGCAGCGTGCCAGTGTCCAACTACACCTCAGCGGGCCAGGCCTTCTCCGGGAAGCCTCTTCCCAATGCTGGGGCTGGAAGGACAGAGCACCCCCCTCTAAGGGGCCAGTCCATCCACCTGGGCTCTGAAGCCTCCCTCTGGCCTTCCAAGGTACCTCCTCTCTGAGGCAGGAAAGACTGGATCCAGATCCAGACCTGGGTGCACACTAATTTTGATCTTTTCTAATGAAATATCCCTTCCCTGCTTGCTTTCTTTCTTTTTTGGGTGTGTGTGTGTGTGTGTGTGTGTGTGAGAGAGAAAGAGAGAGAGAGAGAGAGAGAGAGTTGATATTCTTTATTAAACGCAGCTCTAGTTGTCCTTATTCACTTGGCAGGATTAATATGGTTTTTCAAAGTAATTTTATTTATATATTGGTTGAACTGGGTCGTCTTCTCGTCTTTTTGTACTGTTTGTGAGGTTCTCGCGGCCACCTGATGTGAAGAGCTGACTCCTTGGAAAAGACCCTGATGCTGGGAAAGATTGAAGGCAGGAGGAGAAGGGGAGGTCAGAGGATGAGGTGGTTGGGTGGCATCACTGACTTGATGGATATGAGTTTGAGCAAACTTTGAGAGATAGCAAATGACAGGGAAGCCGGCGCGCTGCAGTCCGTGAGGTCGCAAAGGGTCGGACACCACTTAGTCACTAAACAACAACAACAACAACTGGGTCTCTGTTGCCACTCAGGCTTTTCTCTAGAGGTGGTGCCCGGGCTTCTCCCTGCGAAGGCTCTAAGGCGCATGGGCTTCAGTACTTGCAGCTCGAGGGCTAAGTAGCTGCACATCGCTCCCCCGGGGCTCTCGAACATAGGCTCAGGAGCCGTGGTGCATGGCGTGTGGGATCTCCCCAGACCAGGGATCGAACTTGTGTCTGCTGCATTGGCAGGTAGATTCTTCACTACTGGGCCACCTGGGAAGCCCTTTAATACGGTTTTTAACGACCCAAATTTCCCTCTGGCCCTTATGGGGCCAGAGAACTCAAGCAAACATAGCCGAGGTATGTAGAAGTTTGTCTCAAAAACTTTTTCAGATAAATAGAGTTTGAAAAATCTGCTTAGACGGGAAGGATAGGTCTGTCAGATTTTGCACTTTAGCTATCCACAGGCGTGATGACGATCGACTATTTCCATGGGAAAGCTCTGAGAGCCGCTGGGTTTGGACACCAACAGAAAAGGGAGATGCTGACAACTGTGAGCAGAGAGTGGATCTTGCCTGAAGGGCCTCCCAAGAAGGCTTTGCAATTGGCACCAGTCCACACCTGCAGGCCTTTCCTCTGTGAGCAGAAACTAAGTACAGTAACTTAATACCAAGGACTTTGTGTGAGATTTATTTTGATAACTGCAAAAGTCAACAAGCTCCTGTTAGTCTCCTGTGAAAATCCTTCTACAAAAGGCTTCTTGCCCCTTCTTGTGCAGGAATTTGTTTAAAGAGTTTGCTGTTTCACCTGTTCTCCCAGACCCAGAGAGAAAAGGAAGCAAACACTTTGACTTTTGGATTTCCTCATTTCACGTTGTTTTTTTCGCTCTGTGGTTTTATTTCCTGGATACAGAAAATTCTTTCAGGTTTTTGAGCCATAAAAGGCAAAAACAATAACTTGATTTGGTTATTTTTTTAAGCTTTTTTTTAAACCACACACAGACATACACACAGATTATATGCAACATATCCTATTTTTGTTTGTTTGTTTTGGCCAAGCCCCTGGCATCTGGGATTCCTCAACCAGGAATCAAACCACACCCGGTGCATTGGAAGCTCTGAGTCTTAGCTGCTGGGAAGTGCCACAACACACCCAATTTGTAACTTGAAAGGTGCATTACCTTTAACAAAACAAAGAAATCTAATCTCTGCCCAGGATCTGTTCTGTAGTAACAGAGGCTTTGATGGCTGGCCTCTGGCTGAAGAAGGGATTCATAGGGCCTGGACTCCATCTCAGGCCTGTCCGTGCTGGTCGTGCACGGCCACCTCTCCAGTGGACTCTGAACTCTGTGCTTAGCGCCTATGGGAATGACAATGGAAGGATAAGACCCTCTCTGGGGAGGGGAATCTTGAAGATCACATCCAGGTTACTCATTGCCTAAGAGGAAACATAGTGTAATCACCCCTGCCTCCGGACAGGTCATAAATTTTTTCCATATCAATCGGGATGTAATCACAGGCTTATCAATTATTAACTGGTTGGAACGTGACCACGGGCTTATTGATTATTAACTGTTTGAACACATAACATGTGTTATTGTAGTTGTATTTACCCTTCCTTTGTTTATGTAAGTTTCAAGGAATTTGGGGTGGTGGGTTTGGAAATGTACTCATGGGGTATAAAAGATTTTCACAAATGCTGGTCGGGGCCCTTGGCTAAGAGGAGACGCTGCCTTGGGCCCGCCGGTGTAATAAACTGCACTCCACTATCTGTATTGTCCTTCTGAGTGAGTTTGTTTCCCGGAAAGCGTGGCTATAACATTTGGTGCATTGGCCGGGAAACTCCTCACTTTGAGGAGACAGGTCTCATTTGAGGCCACCCGAGGCTTTGTAGCTTGAATCTCCTAGAGGTGGGAAGGCGCCTCGCCCCTGTGGAAGGATTCTGCTTCTCAACGCCCAGACCTTTCACGTCAGCAGGTAGTGGACGGCAGCAGGGGAACTGAGCGCTCAGGTGAGGAGGAGCCCACCCGGCAGGGTGGAAGAGGGGGTCTGATCACCCCTTGGGAGGGACTAGAAGGAGCAGGGACCCACAGGAGCCTGGAAGAGGCAGGCAGCAACGATTGCTTGGTACACAGGTCGATGAGCATGCTAGGGTTTAGGAAGGAAATTTGTGAAGATCATTTAGGTGTGTCCATGCCGTCTAGGGGAAAATTATTACCAAGCGATCGCCAGGGGATTTTTTAGGATAGGAAACTGGTCCTTGTATGCTCGTATTCTGCCCTCCCCCAGGAGGTGTCCTGTGCTGTGAAATTCTTGACCCTCTCGAAATTGTTAGGCTAGAAGGAGGGGGATACAGAAGTGAGTATAAATTGGCTTTTCCGGAGATGGCCTGGGACATGGGATATTTAACCCATCTGTGTTTTCATCTGCACCTGATCAGGCCCACCAAAGCAGAATGGACTTTAAGGGAGAAACAGTCTTGGACCATGTGATGTTCTGGTTCAGCTGTGCTGACCAGCGGGTGAAGACACGCCGATCCCCCTTCTCCCTCTGGGATCTGGCAGGTAAGGCTCTTCTCACCCCAATTAGGAAGGAGGCAGAATGGCAATTTAAGTGTCATTGAGTGGAAATATCAGAAGTACATAGGGTACCGAGAACTTCATAGACAGAACGAAAAGGAAAAGTAGAAGGTCCGAGAAGGTAAGCAAGATGGGGAGAAGTGAATCTAAGGCAACTGTATTGGAGTGCATGATTAAAAATTTAAAGAAGAGATTAAAAAGAGGCTATGGGGTGAAGATGAAGCCTAACTGCCTCCACATATTCTGTGAGGTTGAATGCTCCCCTATGGGAGTAGGATGGCCACCAGAGAACACCGTGAACTCAAAACTAGTGGAAGCAGTCTACACAGTAGTCACAGGAGAGCCAGGACACCTGGATCAATATCCATCTATTGACTCACGGCTAGGGTTAGCTTGAGACCCTCCTACTTGGACAAGGTTCTATATCCAGAAGGGAAAGGGAAAAATACTAATGGCACAAAAATTGACTGATGATAAAAAAGAAAGTTCTACAGGATTTGGACGGGGATGACTTGACCCCTCCCCCATACTGGATAGTGACAAGCCTGCCTCCCAGTGCTTCACCAGGACCGGAGGCCGCCTTAATGCCCGATCCAGGGCCAGGTGAAGTTCCTGCAGCAGCCGCTGCTCTTCCGCCAGCTCTCCCGGAGATCGTAGAGCCGCCGTTTTGGCAGGCTCGATCCCGATCCCAGTGACAGAAGCCTCTGGCCAACACTTCCCGGATCCAGCTCCAACCAAACCGCCCAAGCTATACCCGCCTCTCCCAGTGAGTACTGACAAGAAAGGGAGGGAGACATTAGAATTAAGCAGAGACTGTGCTCTGCCAGAGAGTCACAGGGAATGAAAGAGAACAGACAAGAGATTGACAGTGCTAGCTGCTGCTCTGGGAAAGTCTATCTCGGGCCCTCCAGAAAAGCTCCTCTGCCCCAGGGACAGGACAGCCCTTCAGCCGGTCCCAAGGGAGGCCCTGGGCCCAGCTTTTGGCCACTGGAAGAATGAATGCCCTAAGGCAAGGAAGGAAGATAAAGCTCCCGCAGTTGTGGGGCTTGCTGACTTGGAAATTAACTAGGGCTGCCAGGGCTCAGAGATATCAGGTCCCCGAGAGCCCATGGTAACCTTAAAAGTGGGGGACCAAAACACTGACTTCATGGTGGATACAGGAGCGGAACTGTCGGTAGTAACAAAACCTGTGGCACCACTGTCCAAAAAGACTACCGCTGTAACTGGGGTATCGGGAGAAGAGATGATTAAATCGTTTTGCCAGCCCAGAAAACGTCAGATGGGGGGGCACGAAGTGATTCATGAATTCCTCTGCATTCCTGAGTGCCCAGTACCCCTGTTGGGAGGAGACTTGCTCTCCAAACTAGGAGCATAAGTGACTTTCTCCCCTGAGGAGAGGCCCACCTTCTGGACGGACTCTATGGCTTATTTGCCCTCTCTCTCAATACCCGCCCCCCCCAAGGTGAGTGGAGGTTGCATGAGCCTCTGATGGCAGAACTGGGTGGGCCAGAAGAGCATGAGAGAGCTAACTCAATTATTCCCTGAGGTCTGGGTGGAAGACAACTCCACCTCTCCCCAGGCTGGCTAAACGTCACGCCCCAGTGATAATAGAACTCAAACCAGGCACCATCCCGGTTAGAAAGCGCCAGTACCCGCCACAGATAGAGGCCTGGGCCGGCATACTGCCCCACATCAATAGATTGAAACAAGCAGGCATTCTCGTAGAGTGCCAGTCGGCTTGGAATATGCCAATCCTGCCAGTCAAAGAGGAAAGAGGGGGAAAAAAAAAAGGAAGACAGGACTATAGGCCTGTACAAGATCTCAGGCTAGTCAACCAGGCTACTGTGACTTTACACCTCACTGTTCCAAACCCCTATACCTTACTTAGTCTCCTCCCGCTGAGGAGTAAAGTTTACACTTGCCTAGATCTCAAGGATGCCTTCTTCTGCATACGTCTCGCCCCAGTGTCACAGGCCCTTTGCCTTTGAATGGGAAGATCCAGTTGGGAGCACCAAACAACAGCTCATCTGGACTCCCCCACAAGGGTTTAAAAACTCCCCAGCCATCTTTGGGGAAGCCTTGGCTTCTGACCTGGACTCATTCCATCTGGAAGAGTATGGGTGTTGGCTTCTACAATAAGGTCATGACCTGCTGCTGGCTGCTTGAGACCAAGGAAACATTCTGGAAAGGGACAAATGCACTGCTCCAGCTGTTGATGGAAGCAGGTTACCCGGTGCAGAAGAAGAAGGCACAGATCTACAAAGAGGAGGTAAGGTATCTGGGGTTTGTTTTAAAGAAGGGCTCAAGGTTCCAGACCCTAATTGGGTCCTATATACTGATGGCACTAGCCTGATAAAACAGGGACAACGGCTGTCAGGTTAGCCAGAGTGGAAGGGGCCATCAAGACTGAAAAGAGATGGTGGGAATTGCCAAGTGGCAAATTATTGGTACCGGAGGAGCTGGCACACACTCTGGTGAGCCAAACACACCAAGCGACCCACCTAGGCCATGCTGCCTGCTCACAGGTGAATGCTGCCTCTTGGGTATTCAGACAAAAACCTCCGGGTATTCAGCTGAAAGGCACGCTGCCCCTTGAACACCTGGGAGTGGACTTCACTGAAGTGAAACCTCACTGACACTACCATTATCTGCTGGTCATGGTATGTACGTTCCCGAGATGGGTAAAAGCTTTTCCTACCTGGACTGAAAGAGCATCAGAAGTAGCCTGGTGCCTGCTTAGGGAAATAGTTCTCAGATTTGGATTTCCTACCAGCATTGGATCAGGCAATGGCCCGGCTTTTGTAGCTGATTTAGTACAACAAGTAAGCAAAACTTTAAACATCAAATGGAAACTGCACACTGCATATAGGCCCAGGGTTCTGAGATGGTGGAATGAACCAACCAGACACTTACAGAGACTCTCCAAGTAGATCAGAGAGACTGACTGCTCCTGAGTGGACTTGCTTCCGATGGCTCTGCTCAGACTCAGGATGACCCCACAGTCCCAAGGCTATTCTCCATATGAAATTGTGTATGGGAGGCCTCCTCCCATAATAAAACAGGTGTCAACAAAATTGCCTCAGGTAAGGGGGAGGATAGGATTTCACAGCAGATGGAACTGGGTAAGGTAATAAATCGGGTAACTAAGTTCATACAAGAAAGGGTGCCACTCCCCCTTGGGGAACAGATTCATGAGTTTACGCTTGGTGACCAAGTATGGGTCAAAGATTAGAAACATGATTTGCTAGCCCCTTGGTGAAAGGGCCCTTATGTTATTCTAACTACCCCTACTGCAGTTAAAGTTGCAGGTATTGTCCCTTGATCCATCATACGAGAGTGCAGAGAGCATACCACGCAGACTTAGAAAACGCTGAGTGGACTGCACAGAGGGACCCCACTGACCCTCGAGAGACTAAGACCATCCTTAAGAAGAAGGAAAAGAAGATCCCGAACGAGCCCCACCTCAGGATGAAGCCGCACAATCAACTCCTGCTGCTTGGCCTCATCATCGTGATTTTGAATTTAACTTCCGACAATGTTTTCATCTCATGGGCACATTCCTACGCGGACTTCCACAACACCTACAACTGCTGGGTATGTGGGGCTATGCCTCTGTCTGTGATGGATGGACTTCCTTGGTGGGTGTCACCGCTCTGCCAAGGAGATTTTAAACCACTCTGCTCTTTTCTGGGATGACAAAGAGACTTTCCTCTCTTGTCAATCATAACCTCTCCTTGCTGTCTTGGTGTAAGACGTACAGTCAATAGACTCGGGTCATGGGGTAACATTAGATATAAATGCCAGTGTAACGAAAGCCTAACTTACAACAAGCCCCAGTAAATCTACCTTATTTACGTTCTAGGTGGACAAGATCTGTATTTCAGTGGTATGAGTATATTGCTGCCTTATTTGTACCCTCTATAGGGACAACAGATATTATGATTAAAGTAGAGGCCTTGACTAATTTCACAAAACAGGCCCTCCTAGGTAAAACAAAAGCCATCCAAGCCTTAAATGAAGAACAAATCCAAATGAAAAAGTGGTAATTCATAATAAAATGGCTTTGGACATACAGCTGCTCAAGGAGGGACCTGTGCTATAATTAAGGTTAAATGTTGTGTATACATTCCTGACTTATCTGACAATATATCTGACAATATATTCATTGCTTTAGATGACATGAAAAACCAGGTAAAAACAATGTCAAATGAAAACATTCCTTTCTGGACTTCGGTCCTATCTTGGGTGAAGGGCAATCGGTGAAAACTATATTTACCACTTATAGTTGCCTTGATAGTTCTGCTTTCTGGATCCTGAATTTTACAATGTATTATGAACTTTGTAACCCGAAGGTTGATGTCATTCTCCCAAATTGGCAGTCGGAGAGCCAGGGTGCAATATATCCCTATAAATGATGCTCATAATATGAGTTAAGAGCATCAAGGGGGGGAATGAAGAAGGGATTCATAGGGCCTGGACTCCATCTCAGGCCTGTCCGTGCTGGTCATGAACGGCAACCTCTCCAGTGGACTCTGAGCTCTCTGCTTAGCACCTATGGGAATGACAATGGAAGGATAAGACCCCCTCTGGGCAGGAGAGTCTTGAAGATCACATCCAGGTTACTCATTGCCTAAGAGGAAACATAGTGTAATCACCCCTGCCTCCGGACAGGTCATAAATTTTTTCCATACCTATCGGGATGTAATCACAGGCTTATCAATTATTAACTGGTTGGAACGTGACCACGGGCTTATTGATTATTAACTGTTCGAACACATAACATGTGAATGATGGGGTTATTGTAGTTGTATTTACCCTTCCTTTGTTTATGTAAGTTTCAAGGAATTTGGGGTGGTGGGTTTGAAAACGTACACATGAGGTATAAAAGATTTTCACAAATGCTGGTCGGGGCCCTTGACTAAGAGAGGACTCTGCCTTGGGCCTGCCGGTGTAATAAACTGCACTCCACTATCTGCATTGTCTTTCTGAGTGAGTTTGTTTCCCGGAAAGCATGGCTATAACATGGCTAAATCAATGTATAACTCAGTCTGTTGTTCTGGCTCCACTGCACCTCCCTAAATAGTAATTTAGTGGCAAGGAACATACATTTGCATTTGTTTGTATACCGCACATATATACATACATGATTATCAGTAGAACACTTGGTTACAAAATGAGTACTACCTCTCTATTCCCCTCACCCCCACAGTTGCTTCTAAAGTATATAAGGCATTGGGCATATTGTCATAAGCAGTGACAAGATATGACAACATCACACAAAATATTTCAGTAAGAAATTCCACTGAACCAATGAACCCAAAGGCATGCTAGCTTTCTGCCTCGTGTCAACTTACAAAACTGAGAACTCTGTTAGTGGTTTGAAGGCTACCATTAAGATCCTTGTTGTAATCCAATGCCATCTCCCAGCACACACACAGGCTGAAGGAGACACAGGGGCAGCTAAACTGACCAACAGAGGCCAGAACATATACTGCTATTATTAATACAATTGTCTAGATATTTCAGGTGAACCTGCTTAGGTTCTGTTCTTTAGTTACGTGTTCCTCTTTCTATTTACTTTTCATCACAGATATGACCCAAAATTTCATAAAAGAAGCAAAATGAATTCAATTGTCTGGATTTTCCTGGTAAAAAAAAGAGTAGTGAAAGTGGTAGTTGCTTAGTCGTGTCCAACTCTTTGCCTCTATCTCAGCCCAATCAGAGAAGAATCATCTTCTTAAAAACTTAGGGCTAGGGGCGCGAAGAAGCAGCATATAAAATCCAAGGGGTTGAGCAAAGTTAGCTGCTGACAGTGTGTAAAAACACATGCAGACATAGAAATAGAGGAAATGGGGATGTCTCTGGTGGTCCAGTGGTTAAGAATCTGCCTGTCAATGCAGGGTACACAGGTTCCATCCCTGGTCCGGGAAGATTCCACTTGTCACGGGGCAACTGAGCCCTCATGCCGTGACTACTGCAGCCCATGAGCCCTAGAGCCCATGCTCTAAGATGAGAGAAGCCGCTGCAGTGGGAAGCCTGGGCACCACAACGAAGAGCAGGCTTCACTTGCCACAACTGCAGAAAGCCCTTGTGCAGCCATGAAGACCCAGCGTAGCCCAAAATAAAGGGTCTGCCTGCCAATGTAGGAGACGCAGGCAATGTGGGCTTGATCCCTGGGTTGGGAAGATCCCCTGGAGGAGGGATAGGCTACCCACTCCAGTATTCTGGGGCTTCCCTGGGGGCTCAGATGGTAAAGAATTTGCCTGCAATGTGGGAGACCTGGGTTCGATCCCTGGGTTGGGAAGATCCCCTGGAGGAGGGCATGGCCACCCACTCCAGTATTCTTGCCTGGAGAATCCTCATGGACAGAGGAGCCTGGTGGACTACAGTCCATGGGGGTCACAAAGAGTTGGACATGACTGAGCGACTGAGCCCAGCACAACACAGCATATGATTCCAAAGTCCATGCTCGGAGTCACTGGAGACTCCTACCTCCCAGTTAGCAGAGCTTTAAGCCTTCTGGGTTCTTATTCCAGAATCATTTCTTAGAAAGACCTGACCCACAGCTCATGCACAGGCCACCTGTTGTGGCCTGAAAAAGTCACGTACTCGTTACACACACACACACACATAGTCCTTTAAAACCTCTGAAAGCTCTCACCCACCCCCACCCTCACCCCACTACCCATCCCAAAATAGAAGTGCCAGGACCTTTGAAGGGAGAGTGACAGGAAGTCGGGTTTAAATGCAAGAGGACCTGGAAGCCCAGATTGACTGCAGATTTTGTGATGCCGGAAGCCTACTGTGCTGTAAATTTATTGTCTCCGAAGTTGAGTGTTCCTGAACAGGAAAGAGACTTCAAAGCTCCTGCTGCTATTGGAGTAGCGCTTTCACAACTCAGCTTACTCAGATTTATTTTTCATGAGGGCTTTTTTTCCCCCAGGGAGATTATTTTTCAACCTTTCCTAATAAGTACTTTTTCTTAAAGAAAAAATAAAAAGCAGTTAAATATTGAAGGCCTTGAGCTACTGTGTAAAAAAAATTCATGCCTAAAGAGTAGTCTACCTCAAGGCTCCAGGTTAACTTTGAAACAAAACAGGTATGAATTATTCATCTATTATGCTCTCATGTATCTTACTATTTAATTGGGACAGTAAATCCTAGGATTTGCTGTGCACTGGGGGTAGGTTCTGTTTTTTTTTTAACTGACTGATATCACCCTTCATTCTTGAAATAAGATACAAAGAAATCCTTAAAGCCACCACAGACTATTCATACATGTACACCAACTTAACCCCAGACGTTTCTTAGGAAATTTGCAGCCTTGATAATCTTCTGTGTCTCAAAAATGCCCTGTGGGCTGCTGTAACTTTTTTGTCCTTTATTAAAATCTTCAGGTGAATAAAATAGCTGAGAGGCAGTAATGTAGGTGAAGTTTTGCCGAGGTCCCTATCTGTTTTGGTGCCCTGACATATGGTGGTTTTTTTTTTTTTTTGCTTCCCTGTCCTCCCCTCTGTCTTTGCTCTCACCCCCAGGAAACCACTATTCTCTGGTTTTTCACTGTTAAAACCCGCACTTCTGGGGGGCTTCCTTGATGATCCAGTGGTTAAGAATCTGCCTACCAGTGCAAGGGTGCTTAGTCGCTCAGTCGTATCCAACTCTGCAACCCCATGGACTGTAGACTGCCAGGCTCCTCAGTACATGGGATTCTCCAAGCAAGAATACTAGAGTAGATTGCCATTCCCTTCTCCAGGGCCAATACAAGGGACACGAGTTCAATTCCTGGTCTGGGGAGATCCTGCGTGTCTCAGAGCCAATTGGCCCGTGTGCCACAACTCCTAAGCCCATGTCCGGAGCCTGCAGGCTGCAGCTACTGAGAACACACGTCAGCGACTGAAGCCCGCACACCCTGGAGCCCATGCTCAGCAACGAGAGGAGCCACCGCAATGAGACGCCCAAGCACCGCAAGGAAGAGGAGCCCACACATAAAATAAATGTCTTAAAAAAAAGAGAACTGCACTTTTCAAAAAAGTCCTGTTTAGAAACAAGAGAGAGAGAGAAACACTGTCCAGAAACCAGTGGGAAAATGATGGTCCTCAGGAAAGGGATCAGTAGAACTGTTTCCTTGGGTGATTACAAAAGGGGACTGTGTGGGACTTTAAAAGTGCCATTGTTACTTCTAAACTTACCAAATCTGTTAAGTAATTCCAAAAGAAACATATTATCCTTGGATCCCCAGAGGGGTGTGTGTGTGTGGGTGGGGGGGGGGGGTGGGGGGGTGCTGGGGAGAGTGTCTGGAAACCAGTGGAAAACTGGTGGTCCCCAGGAAATGAATCAGTGGAACTGTAACTGTTTCCTTGAGTCAATACAAATAGGGCCTGAATGCGACTTACAAAAGTGTCACTGTTACTTTCAAACTCACTGTTTGTTAAGGTTACTAAATTTAAGTAATTCTGAAATAAACACATTATCCTGTATCTCCGAAAGGGGAGGGGGGAAAAAACCATACTGTTTTGACCCAGACTGATCTGGGGTGGCTTCCACCTGCAATTGGGGGCTTTGGTTCCAGAGACTGTGGTCGGGGCATGGCAGTGAGAGCTGAATCCTAGACACTAGACCAGAGGTCAGGTACAAGGCCCTGGCCCTTTCTCTTGGCAGAAAAGAACTCCCACAAAGACAGGAAGTAGTGAAACAAGTGTTTATTAGGAGGAAAAAGAATACAGTATATGTGGACAGACACAGGGGCGGATTCAGAGAGAGAGAGTCAGGCCCTAGTGGCAGTCTGAATCACTTTTATGAGACATTTCTTCCTTTGGGTGTCCTTTGGCCAATCATTTTGATTTGCCTGGTTCAGAATCCGTATTAAGAATATTTCAGTATCCTCCCGTGCGTGCACACACATCTCTCAGGCAAGATGGATTCCACTAAAGAGGACTATGGGTAGACTTGACATCACTCCCCTTTTGACCTCCAAGGAGCTTTCTAGTCAGGAGGGTCTCCTTAATTTCGAGAATGAGAAATATGTAATATGTGGTCTTTAATCTTTTATCTGAGCAGGGGCCCAGCCTCCTCTCTCGATGGTCCCGTTATGATATTTTGGAGTTTCTGCCCACAGGGAACAAACTCCAACGCTCACCTTGGGTGTGGGTGGGGGGCATGAGGTGGGGCGTCCATCTATCTCCTACCTCAAGACCAGAGTTTGGAGGATTTCCTCCACAGGCACTGGAGGTATGAGGTTTTGTTCCCTGTTAAAGGCCTTCTGGGCACTGTTGAACACAGGGAGTAAGCATTTGGGGTTCCTTGGGAGAATCTCTAAGAGAACATTACCCAGGCACCAACATAGTCTGTCTGGGTGCAAGACAGGGCTACCAGAGACCGCGTGGATACCATGGAAGGAAAGACGATCTCAGAATAAACAGAATAACATGCTTTTTGACTGTTTACTCTGTGCTGCTCACTGGTCCAGGGGTCTTATTTGCATTTGCATTTCCTTTCATCACAGTAATACTGTTAGGAGAACCACTGACTAAAACCGCCCACTCACTCTGGCCGTGTTCACAGTAACCACTTGCATGAGTTACCCTGCGGTAGTAAGGAACGTGGAACCTATTGAACTACCTCCAACTGAGAGAATTCGGCACAGGTCAGAAGGAGAGAGCAGATGCCAGTCCACATGTCCCACTGTGTGTGTGTGTGTGTGCGTGTGCGTGTGTGTGTCCGTGTGTGTGTGTGTGTGTGTGTGTGTGCGTGTGCGTGTGTGTGTCCGTGTGTGTGTGTGTGCACGCGCGCTCGCCAAGTCACTTCAGTTGTCTCCGACTCTGTGTGACCCCGCGGACGGCAGCCTGCCTACCCCTCTGTCCTGGGATCTGCAGGCAACAACACTAGAGGGGCTGCCATGCCCTCCTGCGGGGGCTCCTCCTGACCCAGGTATCCAACCAGTGTCTCTCTATGCCTCCTGCACTGGCAGGCAGGTTCTTCACCACTATGTCCTCCCAACCTCCCAGAATCCTTCTCGCTGGAGTCCATCTTGGCTGAGAAATGCGTGCGCCACCAGGAAGGACCCGTGAGTCGGCATGATTGGCCAGAGACAACCTGGAAACGAATCCCATCACCGTAAAGGCCAAGACTGTGAGCCAAGCGGCAGAGCAGTTCTCCCGGCGCCCCTCATCCTGCTGTTCTCCGCCCGGGCGCCCTCCCAGGGAGTTCTCTTACTTGGTCAGCACCCGTGTCTCCTTGGAACGTTTCTGCCCGAGTGTTAGACAAGAGCCCAGCCTTGGGCCATGGAAGGCTGTCCCTGTTCATGCAACGGCAATACCTTGAAAGAGGGCTTTTGTTACCCCATCTGGCACAGGGAAGTGGCCAATCGAGGATTCAAAAAGCAAAGCCAAGCAGAGGCTGTGTTAGATTTTCTCTTTCATTCACTGTTGTTGAATCACTCAGGGAGGAAGGAAATAGTTGAAATGTGATAGGAAGCTTTCTCAGTTATTAATATCCTTTCTCTTTTTAAAATTTAGAAAGCCTACTACACTTCTCTACCCCTACCCCGTGGCCTAGAATATCTAGGGTAACTTTTATTAAAGGGATTTACAGTTTGTTTCATGAAGACAAGATATTGTCCAGTAGCCAAGAAAAAACAATAGGTGATATGTGTCTAGGAGCTCCTTTGATGAGATGCAAAGTAATTGTTAGATAGCTCTTAGCGGCCCTTCCTAACATCAGTGTGAGGCCAGAGTGTGGGACAATGCTGACCTGCTCATCTTGCTAGGAAGGATGATAAAAATTTGAGGGTTAAAACGGAAGTTTTTAAAAGGTTAGCAAAATAGTCAATCTTTTTTTTTTTTTTTTAAATAAAAAGATCAATCAGTGAGTGTTAGCATCCTAGTGAGTATAAGGTATATATAGTTCTAGGCTTCAGGAGATAAAGGGAAAAAATATTAATAAAGGAAGAAAGAAAGATGAGAAGGAAGAGGAAGGAGAGAAGGAAGAAGAAATGGAGGAAGGAAGAGAGGAGTGAGGGGAGGGAAAGAGGAAGGGGGAGAAATCCTGGCAGCATCCAGACGATTGAAATTCCTATTCCATTCATCACTCGGTCCCTCATTGAAAATAACTCTAAAGGAATCCTTCATAATCCTTATAAATTCTGTTCTGATAGTATATATTTTATATGTTTTCTTGACCTGTTATCAACAAACATAAATGAAAAACAGAAGACAGATATAGTTATTAATAGCCTTTACTCTTCAAAGATCACATGGGTTCTCTGGAACTTTGTGTATTGGTTAAACAACCCCGGCTGCCTTAAAAACCCTGCTAACTAAATGTTTAGAAAGTCTTTCAATATGTTTTTTAATACTCTCCTTAATATACATGATTCGTTTCTTTTGTGGTCATTTTCAGTATTGACCCAGATTATATCCCAGGGAATCTGACTGAGGAGGGGTAAACCACAAAACATCTCCTACATAAGACATAAGGCAACTTGAAATTCAACATTTATTTTGCGTTCTCTTTCCCCTAGGATAAAAAGTCAGTGTTCTTCTATTTATGTTCCTTTCCCAGAAAACCTTTTCTCTAAGCCTCAGTTTTAAAATACTATTTTAATTCATTTAAGGGGATCTAAAAATGAGATTAATGAGGAGACCAATCATTCAGTCCCACAAAACTTGAGTTTTATCAAGAGGGACCCATGTATCTGTTTGCTCAAGACAGTCTCAGTGTATCTCTGGTCCTGGTGTAATTATTATTTCCACTTCCCAAACATGTTTCAATGATAATACACCTATCTGTTTGTAAAAATTAATTATTTATAGCAGACACACCTGTGTGCAACTGGTTTTAAGTTAATAATGAAGTTATTAGTGTAAACAATATCCATCCTTTAGTAGGCTTCCGTTACATATGGCTCCACCTCCAATTCAGGAGACACGGGTGGGGAAGATTCCCTGGAGAAGGGAATAGCAACCCACTCCAGTATTCTTCCTGAAGAATCCACATGGACAGACAGCCTGGCGGGCTACAGTCCATGGGGTCACAAAGAGTCAGAAACGACCGAGCGACTACTTTCACACATGGTATTTTAAGACAGTTTAGCTCAATTTTCCACATCTGATGAATGGAAATCAATCTACAGATTTATGAATTTCAAATCTCCCTGAACATTGTCATACTCTGTATCATATTTTACATTCTGACTTCAGATTTAACGTATTACATTAAATAGTCATGAAACTCAGCAACATATAATAGACTATCTGAAAAAAGTGTCTTCTTACATTTGAGAATGTGTTACAGAATACTATTCAGTTAAATGGATGTAGAATATCCTGTTAGAGCGCAGAAAATATGTGACTTTAAAATCAGAAATCTCTTGGGAATTCCCTAGTGGTCCGGCGGTTAGGGCTTGGCACATTTACGGCTGTGGCCTGGGTCTAATCCCTGGTCAGGGGACTAAGATCCTGAAAGCCACATGGGTCAGCCAAAGCACAAAACAAAACAAACAGATCCTCCTGGTCATGGCCGGTCATCTCTTACTCACTTCCTTCACAAATGAGGAAACCATATGAGCTTTTCCATAAGAACATGAGCTTTTCCTGATGCTTAGTCGATTTAAAGTGCTGAGAACAATACTGGACACACCCTAGATGCTAAAATAAGGTTAGCTATTAATTTTACCATAATTAAGGTGGCAGCATAATTCTTCTTAAGATGGAGAACCTCATTTATTTTTGTTTTTTGGAGACCTGAATGGGTGATTTGGATATGAAAGGATAGGTCTTAGAAACTGGTCATAAAATATTGCAAAACAAAGTGAGGTTGACTAGTGCACCATGGAAGATGAGAGAAGGGGGTGAGGATTCTGCAGATAGTGAAGAGAGGAGAGGGGAGGGCTCAAGAAGGGGTTGGGATAGGCACTCAGCGGAAAGCCTGACCAATGAGAGTTGAGTTAACTTTGAGGGCATTCGTGAATGTCTCATGAATATATATAATATATATATAATAAAATACAATATACAATACCTATATTATATTATATATAATATACATTATAATAATATATAAAATATTATATATTATATATTAATATTATATAAATACTTATATATTTATACATAATATATAATTATAAATATCAATATATTAATATATTAGTATATATTTATATAGTATATAAACATAATATATATTATATATTTATATCTATTTATATATGTATATATACATATCACACACACACATATATATACATAAACATATTTATATACATATATAAATATATATACATAAACATATTCTATACATATATAAATATATATACATATATAAAATAATATACATAATACATTATATTATATATACAGTATATTAATACATAATATATATTATATTTATATTAATATATAATACATATATAAAATATAAAATATAAAAATATATAATTATTTATAAATATATTAATATATTATAATAATATGTTATAATATATAATAATGTAATGATAATAATAAAATAATAATTATATTAATTAGTATTATGATATGAAACATAAGATATATTTATATATTATTTATATATAATATACTTATTATACTTATTATGTGATATATTAATATTATCAATATATTATATTCATAACTGATTATTATAAACCATATTATAATTTATATTTTATAATTATATAATTAATTTAATTATGTTATTAATTATAAAATAATTTAATTGTATTAAATTATATTATATAAATTATATAAACAATTTATTATATAAATTAATAAAATTATTAATATATTATTATATTTATATATAATATATTTAAATAAAATTATTTATAAATAATTATTAATAACCACTATAAGACAGTTGCAGTTTGAGAGCAAATCGCTCCCCTATTGCAGGATTTGTTGCTAGATGGTGGCTTTATAGTTTTAGGTCTATGTGCTATCACTGTTATAACTGGGCTGGGGAATTGGTCCACAATTTCCTCTTTTTTCTTTCCTTAGTTCTCCTGACCAGAGATGGAATCCCCACCTCCTGCAGTGGAAGTGCAGAGTCTTAAGCACTGGACTGCCAGGGAAGCCCCACACATTTTCCTCTTCAGTCAGCCTTAAAAGCCTAATTTTGTTACTTCTTTATAAACACCTTCAGTAAATTTAATACTGAATCATAAGCATTATTTTTATTTAGCATTCATACACACAATTCATAATCTACAGAATAAAGCTTTTCATAGCAAGTGTGAAAATCTAGGTGATCATAGAGACAGATTTGCAATTGCTTGAACAAATATATCCATGAGTGCTGTAACTCTCACAGAGGTCTGATCAGTGGCTTGTTCATGCACCTTTTCTGATCAATCTTGAAAGTAAAAGTGAAAAGTGTTAGTCACTCAGTTGTGTACAATTCTGCGACCCCATGGTCTGTCCATGCAATTCTCCAGGCAAGAATGTGGGAGTGGGTTGTCCTTCCCTTCTCCAAGGGATCTTCCTGACCCAGGGATTGAACCTGGGTCTCCTGCACTGCAGGCAGATTCTTCGCCATCTGAGCTACCAGGGAAGCCCTCTGATCAATCTTAATTCTCAGAAATTTCAGTAAAAATGTATTAATTTTGCAGCTGACACAGTGCACAGAAGAATAATAAACACTGGGTTGGCAAAATGTTCATTTGAGTTTTTCATCAGGTTTAACATCTTACAGAAAAACCCAAACAAAAAATTTTTTTAAACTTTTAATTTAGTATTGGGGTAATTAGCCAGTTAACAATGTGATAGTTTCAGCTGACCAGTGAAGGGACTCAGCCAGACATGAACAAACTTTTTTGCCAAGCCCAATATAATGGATGATACTCAAAGTTCAAAAATTATTTCTGTTGTAGTTGAAAACTACACTGAAGTATAAAAAGGATAAACATATGGCCTTGCAGTCAGGTTCAATAAATCAATTACACAAACATAGAATGGGGGAGACCTCAAGATGGCAATTTGTGTGGAAAGATAAAGTAGGCTTTAGGTGTTCCTTCTACTGGAAAGCTCAACATGAACCTACCCTGGAAATGGCAACCCACTCCAGCATTTGCTCGGAAAATCCCATGGACAGAGGAGCCTGGTGGGTTACAGTCTGTGGTGTCACAAAGAGCTGGACGTGACTCAGCATGCATATTTGTAGTTTCTGATGGGAAGCTCAACATGAACCTATAGTGAGAAGCAGATACTAAAATAGTTTATGTAAATGAGTCTTCATTAATAGAAGTGAGACAATGCCTGGATCACAGGAGGTAATAGTCTGTCAGGAAGAACCACAGTTTAAGTATGGGGTTCAGTTGGGGGGGGTCAGATTTTAAGAGGGGCATGGATGAACCTGAGAAAATCTAAAAAAGGCTGGATGGTGGACAGTCTAAGAGCCAATTCATATGAGGAATGTTATAAGAACTGGGAGTGTTGAGTTCTGAGAAGACCATTTTCAGTGGTGACATTCATAAAAAACAACAACAAAGTTTAATTGCTGCTGCATAGAAATAAGATGAGTTCAGTGCTTTTCCAAAAGGAAGACCCAATATAGATGCATTGAAATAACAGGGAGGCACATCCTATTGGCCCAGTAATGAGAGCTGATTAAAGATGTCACAGGACATGATGCGAACTAGCGAGCTTTCATTTGTGGAAATACCAGGCAGACTGGATGACCACTAGAAGGGAGGCGAAAGCAGGGGCTCTTGTATGGATAGGAGACTGGGTAAGATGCTGGTCGAAGGTCTGGTCCAAATCTAAGACTGTGTAGTCTTTGGATAAGTCAACGTGCTTGTATCAGTCTCCAGGGGCTAGCTGATTACTGTTCTTGTTTTCATCCTAAGAGAACAGAAATCAGTGTTTCCTCACAGTGGGAAGAGACTGTGAACATGTAGGAAAGAGAAGACAGCTGCCTGCAAGCCAAGGAGAGAGGCCTTAGAATAAAGCAGAACTGCTGACACCTTGACCTTGGACTTCCAGCCTCTAGGACTGTGAGAAATGCATTGTTTAAGCCATCCAGTCGGTGGTACTCTGCTATGGCAACCCTGGCAAACCAACACAGATTTTTCTCCACCTTCTCTGACTGGAGTGATTTGGATGAAGTTTATCTGCCTAAGCCAGAAAATACTCTTATCTACAAAGAGGCTCGGCAGGAAAAAAAAAACAAAAAGTCACTTTCCTAACAACTGTAGATGCTGTTGATACAGCGATTCAATGTCTGGGTATTTATCTGAAGGAAACAAAAACACTAACTTGAAAAGACATATAGGACTTCCCTGGTGGTCCAGTGGTTAAGAATCTGCCTGCCATGCAGGGGACGAGGGTTCGATCCTTGGTCCAGGACGATTCCACGTGCCATGCGGCCACAAACTGAGCCCACCACACAACTACTGAAGCCGGGTACTCTAGAGCCTGCGCTCCACAACAAGAGAAGCCCCTGCAAGGAGCACCCTTGCGCCGAAACTAGAGAGCAGCCCCTGCTTGCCACAGCTAGAGGAAGCCCGTGCACAGCGAGGAAGACCCAGAGCAGCCAAAAATACAATAAATAAAGTTTTAAAAAGATATATGCACCCCATATGCACTGCAGTGTTACTTAATGATAGCCAAGATATGGAAACAAGGTAAACGTCCATCAACTGATAAAAGCATAAAGAAAATACGGAATACAAAAAGAAGGACATCTTGCCATTTGCAAAAACATGGATGGTCCTTGAGGTCATTATGGTAAGTGAAATAAACCAGACAGAAAAATTAAATACTGTATGATCTCACACTTCCATGGAATCTAAAACCAATAAAAAAGCCCAAACCAAGCTCAGAGATATAGAGAACAGACTGGTGGTTGCCAGAGGCATGGGGTAGGGCTAGGTGCAAGGATTCAAAAGGTATACATTTCCGGTTAGAAAATAAATAAGTCGTGGGATGTAATATACAGCATGGTGATTTTAGTCAACAACACTGTCTCATATTTGAAAGTTACTAAGAGAGTAAATCATAACAGTTGTTACCACAAGAAAAAAACTTACAACTTTGTGTGGTGACAGATGTTAACTAGACTTACTGTGATGATCATGTCACAATATATACGTATATCAAGTCACTATGTCCTACATCTGAAACTGATATAATGTTGCATGTCAGTTACATCTTAACTGAGGGTAGGTAGCCAGTGGACAAGAGGCTCATTCCCATCGGCTGCAATTCCAGCGCAGGTAAGCCTTATGAAAATCAGTGAGGAGCACTTGATTAGGAGCCTTTGATATCAAACTCCCCTCACTTAATTAACTCAACTAACTCAGGTAGGCCTAATGCTAAGTGAGACGCTTGCTTTCTGGATCCTATGAAGAGTAAGTTCATTTTGTTGTTGTTTTCCCCTTTATGCTCTTTTGTATTTTTCATAATTTCTGCTTGGGCTCCGAACTGAAACAAAGAAAAAAGGAAAACATATAATGCTTTTAACATTTCTTAAATGTTTTAAAAACATGTTTTATTCTGAGTCAACAAAACAAAGCATGAGTCTTTTCCCTTGAAGCAGCTTTTATGTGCACTGGAGAAGTCGACAAAAAAGCAAGAATGAAGGTAAGCTTTAAAACACATGGCCAGGGTCTTCCCTGGTGGGCCAGGGCCCGGGTTCCATCCCTGGTTGGGAAGCTAAGATCCCACAAGCTGAACGGTGTGGCCAAAAATAAATAAATAAATAAATAAATAAAATAAGAACAAAACACATGGTCAGGATCACTGTTTACTCAGAGGAAAAGTAAATTCATATAATAAGACACCTTTTCAACAATCATTTTTTTTTTTTTCAACAATCATTTTTATGCTTTCTTCATTTTACACTTCTGCCACTTTACAGACATTCGGGGAAAGTAAGTAGAAAGATCATTTTGCTGAAACATTAGTTTTCTTTACAATTACAACATGAATTACCTTCATGTCCACTGTCGGGTCACCTTGCAGCAGTGTCCACTCATACTGGACGATGGCGTGGTCATCTGTGCTTTCTCGGCCATCCAGAATCACGCCATCTGTGGGCAGATGCAAAACCACATCCTGCCCTGCCTTGCTGAGTGGAGGCTCGTCCTTTTCTGTGAAAGAAAATAAATAATTCATAAGCGAGATGATTCCCTATTTTTTCTCATTTATTATGAGAGGTATTTTTGCCAAGAGGATGTATAGCAACTGAAAATTATTTTCTTATTTTCATTGCAATAAATTAAATCTGGAAAGTTAAGGCAAGTTCTTGGATTCACATAAAATTCACATAGAAATTCTTGGAATCTAATTTTCATCTAGGAAAATAGATGTTCACAGCTTCTTACTAGTTTTTATAAGGGAAGCTGACACAGAATTTGAGATATCCTAAAATATTAATAGCAAACAAGTGTGTACTGATATTTAGCTTTTCTCCTTCATGGTAAGTCTCACTGTGTCCACTAAATATTAAACATGATTAACAGCTGCTCCAGGGATGGTTGATAAACGCCATCAGATACAGAAAACATTCTTAAGATCAGAATTGTGGATATTT
The DNA here is from genome assembly GCF_910594005.1 of Cervus elaphus. Classification (NCBI taxonomy): domain Eukaryota; kingdom Metazoa; phylum Chordata; class Mammalia; order Artiodactyla; family Cervidae; genus Cervus; species Cervus elaphus. Next base: position 33,787,528 of record NC_057840.1, read on the forward strand.
TACTTGATTTAAGCATCTTATTAGTAAACTTATGCATATCCACATATATTTTGATGAAGCTTAGTAATTTCTTTTTTGATGTGGACCATTGTTAAAGTCTCCATTGAATTTATTACAGTATTTCTTCTGTTTCATGTTTTGGTTTTTTGGCCATGAGGCATGTCGGATCTTAGCTCCCCAACCAAGGATCAAACCTGCACCCCCCGGCCCCACCGCCGCACTGGAAGGTGAAGTCCTAACCACTGGGCAACCCGGGAAGTCCCAGAAACAGTAATTTAGCTGGGAAAAAACTCTGCAGGCTTTTGTAATACATCCTTGTTGGCATACACTATCTCTTCCTCCTCTTGAAGAAGGAATTCATAAGGCCTGGACTCCATCTCAGGCCTGTCCGTGCTGGGCGTGCACGGCCACCTCTCCAGTGGACTCTGAACTCTGTGCTTAACGCCTATGGGAATGACAATGGAAGGATAAGACCCCCTCTGGGCAGGGGAATCTTGAAGATCACATCCAGGTTACTCATTGCCTATGAGGAAACATACCATAATCACCCCTGTCTCAGGACAGGTCATAAATTTTTCCCCATATCTATCAGGATGTAATCACAGGCTTATCGATTATTAACTGGTTTGAACGTGACCACGGGCTTACTGATTATTAACTGTTTGGAATGTAACTGCGGGCTTATTGATTATTAACTGTTTGAACACATAACATGTGAATGATGGGGTTATTGTAGTTGTATTTGCCCTTCCTTTGTTTATGTAAGTCTCAAGGAAATTGGGGTGGTGGTTGGACACGTACACATGGGGTATAAAAGATTTTCACAAATGCTGGTCAGGGTCCTTGGCTAAGAGGAGACTCTGCCTTGGACCCGCCGGCGTAATAAACTGCACTCCACTATCTGCATTGTCCTTCCGGGTGAGTCTGTTTCCCGGAAAGCATGGCTATAACATTTGGTGCATGGGCCGGGAAACTCCTCACTTTGAGGAGACAGGGCTCACTTGAGGCCACCCCAAGGCTTTGTGGCTTGAATCTCCTAGAGGGGGGAAGGCGCCTCGCCCCTCTGGAAGAATTCAGCCTTTCAAAGCCCGGTTTCTTTGCTTTGGCAGATAGTGAACGGCAGCAGGGAACTGAGTGCTCAGGTGAGGAGGAACCCACCCGGCTGGGTGGAAGAGGGGGCCTGATCACCCCCCTGGGAGGGACTAGAAGGACCGGGGACCCACAGGAGCCTGGAATAGGCAGGCAGCAGCGGTTGCTTGGTACACAGGTCGACGAGCGTGCTAGGGTTTAGGAAGAAAATCTGTGAAGGTCATTAAGGAAGTGTGTCCACGCCGTCTCAGGGAAAATTATTACCAAGAGATCACCAGGGGATTTTTAGGATAGGAAACTGGTCCTTGTATGCTCGTATTCTGCCCTCCCCCAGGAGGTGTCCTGTCTGCTGTGAAATTCTTGACCCCCTCGGAATTGTTAGGCTAGAAGGAGGGGGATACAGAAGTGAGTATGAATTGGCTTTTCCGGAGATGGCCTGGGACATGGGCTATTTAACCCACCTGTGTTTTCATCCGCACCTGATCAAGCCCACCAAGGCAGAACAGACTTGGACCATGTGATGTTCTGGTTCAGCTGTGCTGACCGGCGGGTGAAGACACGCCGATCCCCCTTCTCCCTCTGGGATCTGGCAGGTAAGGCTCTTCTCACCCCAATTAGGAAGGAGGCAGAATGGCAATTTAAGTGTCACGGAGTGGAAATATCAGAAGTACATAGGGTACTGAGAACTTTGTAGACAGAACGAAAAGGAAACGTAGAAGAAGGTCCGAGAAGGTAAGCAAGATGGGGGGAAGTGAATCTAAGGCAACTGTATTGGAGTGCATGATTAAAAATTTAAAGAAGGGATTAGGAGGAGACTATGGGGTGAAGATGAAGCCTACTCTGTGAGTAGGAGAAGCCTACTCTCCACATACTCTGTGAGGTTGAATGGCCCCCTATGGGAGTAGGATGGCCACCAGAGAACACCATGAACTCAAAAATAGTGGAAGCAGTCTATACAGTAGTCACAGGAGAGCCAGGACACCTGGATCAATATCCATCTATTGACTCATGGCTAGGGTTAGCTTGAGACCCTTCTACTTGGACAAGGTTCTGTATCCAGAAGGGAAAGGGAAAAATATTAATGGCACAAAAATTGACTGATGATAAAAAAGGAAATTCTACACGATTTGGACGGGGATGACCTGACCCCTCCCCCATGCTGGATAATGATGTGCCTGCCTCCCAGTGCTCCACCAGGAATGGAGGCCACCTTAATGCCCGATCCAGGGCCAGGTGAAGTTCCTGCAGCAGCCGCTGCTCTTCCGCCAGCTCTCCCAGAGTTCGTAGAGCCACCGTTTTGGCAGGCTCGATCCCGATCCCGGTGACAGAAGCCTCTGGCCAACACTTCCCGGATCCAGCTCCAACCGAACTGCCCAAGCTATACCCGCCTCTCCCGGTGAGTACTGACAAGAAGGGGAGGGAGACGTTGGAATTAGGCAGAGACTGTGCTCTGCCAGAGAGTCACAGGGAATGAAAGAGAACAGACAAGAGATTGACAGTGCTAGCTGCTGCTCTGGGAAAGTCTATCTCGAGCCCTCCAGAACACCTCATCTGCCCCAGGGAAAAGACAGCCCTTCAGCCAGTCCCAAAGGGAGGCCCTGGGCCCGTTACAGCCAAACCAGTGTGCCCGGTGCCGAGGTTTTGGCCACTGGAAGAATGAATGTCCTAAGGCAAGGAAGGAAGAGGAAGCTCCCGCAGTTGTGGGGCTTGCTGACTTGGAAATTAACTAGGGCTGCCAGGGCTCAGAGATATCAGGTCCCCGAGAGCCCATGGTAACCTTAAAAGTGGGGGACCAAAACATTGACTTTGTGGTGGATACAGGAGCAGAACTGTCGGTAGTAGCAAAACCTGTGGCACCGCTGTCCAGAAAGACTACCGCTGTAACTGGGGTATCGGGAGAAGAGATGATTAAATCATTTTGCCAGCCCAGAAAACGTCAGATGGGGGGGCACCAAGTGATTCATGAATTCCTCTGCATTCCTGAGTGCCCAGTACCCCTGTTGGGAAGAGACTTGCTCTCCAAACTAAGAGCACAAGTGACTTTCTCCCCTGAGGAGAAGCCTACCTTCTGGATGGACTCTATGGCTTATTTGCCCTCTCTCTCAATACCCGCCTCCCCCCAAGGTGAGTGGAGGTTGCATGAGCCTCTGAAGGCAGAACTGGGTGGGCCAAAAGCGCATGAGAGAGCTAACTCAATTATTCCCTGAGGTCTGGGTGGAAGGCAACCCCCCCTCCCCCCAGTATGGCTAAACATCACGCCCCAGTGATAACAGAACTCAAACTAGACCCCGCTACCGATAGAGGCCTGGGCTGGCATACTGCCCCACATCAATAGATTGAAACAAGCAGGCATTCTCGTAGAGTGCCAGTCGGCTTGGAATATGCCAATCCTGCCAGTCAAAAAGGAAGGAGGACAGGACTATAGGCCTGAACAAGATCTCAGGCTAGTCAACCAGGCTACTGTGACTTTACACCTCACTGTTCCAAACTCCTATACCTTACTTAGCCTCCTCCCACTGAGGACTAAAGTTTACACTTGCCTAGATCTCAAGGATGCCTTCTGCATAAGCCTTGCCCCAGTGTCACAGCCCCTTTGCCTTTGAATGGGAAGATCCAGTCGGGAGCACCAAACAACAGCTCATCTGGACTCCCCCACAAGGGTTTAAAAACTCCCCAGCCATCTTTGGGGAAGCCTTGGCTTCTGACCTGGACTGATTCCATCTGGAAGAGTATGGATGTCAGCTCCTACAATATGGGGATGACCTGCTGCTGGCTGCCTGAGACCAAGGAAACATTCTGGAAAGGGACAAATGCACTGCTCCAGCTGTTGATGGAAGCAGGTTACCCAGTGTAGAAGAAAAAGGAACAGATCTACAAAGAGGAGGTAAGGTATCTGGGGTTTGTTTTAAAGACGGGCTTAAGGTTCCAGACCCTAATTGGGTCCTATATACTGATGGCACTAGCCTGATAAAACAGGGACAACGGCTGTCAGGTTAGCCAGAGTGGAAGGGGCCATCAAGACTGAAAAGAGATGGTGGGAATTGCCAAGTGGCAAATTATTGGTACCGGAGGAGCTGGCACACACTCTGGTGAGCCAAACACACCAAGCGACCCACCTAGGCCATGCTGCCTGCTCAGAGGTTAATGCTGCCTCTCGGGTATTCAGACAAAAACCTCCGGGTATTCAGCTGAAAGGCACACTGCCTCTTGAACACCTGGGAGTGGACTTCACTGAAATGAAACCTCACTGACACTACCGTTACCTGCTGGTCATGGTATGTACTTTCCTGAGATGGGCAAAAGCTTTTCCTACCTGGACTGAAAGAACATCAGAAGAAGCCCGGTGCCTGCTTAGGGAAATAGTTCCCAGATTTGGATTTCCTACCAGCATTGGACCAGGCAATGGCCCGGCTTTTGTAGCTGATTTAGTACAACAAGTAAGCAAAACTTTAAACATCAAATGGAAACTGCACACTGCATATAGGCCCAGGGTTCTGAGATGGTGGAATGAACCAACCGGACACTAAAGAGACTCTCCAAGTGGATCATAGAGACTGACTGCTCCTGGGTGGACTTGCTTCTGATGGCTCTGCTCAGACTCAGGATGACCCCACAGACCCAAGGCTATTCTCCATATGAAATTGTGTATGGGAGGCCTCCTCCCATAATAAAACAGGTGTAAACAAATTTGCCTCAGGTAAGGGGGGATAGGAGTTCACAGCAGATGGAACTGGGTAAGGTAATAAATCGGGTAACTAAGTTCATACAAGAAAGGGTGCTGTTCCCCCTTGGGGAACAGATTCATGAGTTTACACTTGGTGACCAAGTAGGGGTCAAAGATTAGAAACATGATTTGCTAGCCCCTTGGTGAAAGGGCCCTTATGTTATTCTAACTACCCCTACTGCAGTTAAAGTTGCAGGTATTGACCCTTGGATCCATCATACGAGGGTGAAGACAGCATACCACGCAGGCCCAGAAAACGCTGAGTGGACTGCACAGAGGGACCCCACTGACCCTCGAGAGACTAAGACCATCCTTAAGAAGAAGGAAAAGAAGATCCCGGACGAGCCCCACCTCAGGATGAAGCCGCACAATCAACTCCTGCTGCTTGGCCTCATCAAAGTGATTTTGAATTTAACTTCCGACAATGTTTTCATCTCATGGGCACATTCTTACGCGGACTTCCACAACACCTACAACTGCTGGGTATGTGGGGTTATGCCTCTGTCTGTGATGGATGGACTTCCTTGGTGGGTGTCACCGCTCTGCCAAGGAGATTTTAAACCACTCTGCTCTTTTCTGGCATGACAAAAAGAGACTTTCCTCTCTCTTGTCAATCATAACCTCTCCTTGCTGTCTTGGTGTAAGACCTACAGTCAATAGACTCAGGTCATGGGGTTACATTTGATATAAATGCCAGTGTAACAAAAGCCTAACCTACAACAAGGGCCAGTAAATCTACCTTATTTACATTCTAGGTGGACAAGATCTGTGTTTCAATGGTATGAGTATATTGCTGCCTTTTTCGTACCCTCTATAGGGACAACAAATATTATGATTAAAGTAGAGGCCTTGACTAATTTCACAAACAGGCCCTCCTAGATAAAACAGAAGCCATCCAAGCCTTAAATGAAGAACAAATCCAAGTGAAAAAGTGGTAATTCATAATAAAATGGCTTTGGACATACTCACAGCTGCTCAAGGAGGGACCTGTGCTATAATTAAGGTTGAATGTTGTGTATACATTCCTGACTTATCTGACAATGTATCAACTGCTTTAGATGACATGAAAAACCAGGTAAAAGCCATGTCTAATGAAAATATTCCCTTTTGGACTTCAGTCCTCTCCTGGGTAAAGGGAGACTGGTGGAAAACCACTGTAACTATTGTTATAGCAATCTTAATCATACAGCTTTGTGGGCCCTGCTTCCTATGATGCCTTGTGAATTTTGCAACCCAGAGGTTGATAGCATTCTCTCATATGGGTGGCAGGAGGGCTAAGGTACAATATATCTCAATGAATGATGCTCCTTACGGAAACTAAGAGCACTAAGAAGGGGGAATGAAGACGGAATCCATAAGGCCTGGACTCCATCTCGGGCCTGTCCTGCTGGGCGTGCGCGGCTGCCTCTCCAGTGGACTCTGAACTCTGTGCTTAGCGCCTGTGGGAATGACAGTGGAAGGATAAGACCCCCTCTGGGCAGGGGAATCTTGAAGATCACATCCAGGTTACTCATTGCCTAAGAGGAAACATGCCATAATCACCCCTGTCTCCGGACAGGTCATAAATTTTCCCCCATATCTATCAGGATGTAATCACAGGCTTATCGATTATTAACTGGTTTGAACGTGACCACGGGCTTATTGATTATTAACTGTTTGGAATGTAACTGCGGGCTTATTGATTATTAACTGTTTGAACACATAACATGTGAATGATGGGGTTATTGTAGTTGTATTTGCCCTTCCTTTGTTTATGTAAGTCTCAAGGAAATTAGGGTGGTGGGTTTGGACACGTACACATGGGGTATAAAAGATTTTCACAAATGCTGGTCGGGGTCCTTGGCTAAGAGGAGACTCTGCCTTGGGCCCGCCGGTGTAATAAACTGCACTCCACTATCTGCATTGTCCTTCTGAGTGAGTGTGTTTCCCAGAAAGCATGGCTATAACACTCTAGCACCAAAACTTCATCAAAATTTTGGCCTGGATTACCTTAACTTATTTTAAATGATGTTGCTAAGACAGTGCTCTCTTTCTGAAGTTGCCTCTAAAGTAAACTTCTAAGGGCCAATCCAGATACTCACTGCCTTGAAGAGGAAAAGTTAAAATTTTACATAACCTCCTTCTGTAACTCAGCCTCTGTAACTCAGCTTGCCCCTTGCAAAGTCTAGATCATGTAGGTCACACAGTCTCAGAAAGTGGGGACTTGCAATGCTAGGAACTGGAGCTTATCTCACTCACCCTTGTCCTGCTCTTTGCATTCACCCAGGCCCTGCAAACCTGCTTAATCATGCCTGTCCAGATGAGGCAGCCCCCTCCCCATCTTGACCACTGTTCCCCCATGTGTGAAACCCCTTAGTTTAAACCAGCCTATTAACAGCTAGTGTTGCCCACTACAGTCTGTCTATAAAAACTCTGTAATTCCTTTGTTCAGGGCTCAGAGCTTAGAGTGTTAACTCCTCTGTGCCCGCTGGCATAATAAACCTGGGTTCTCCAACTGTCCAAGTGTGGTGCTTGTTTTCTCGAGTACTGGTTTCTGCAACAGTCTGACATTTGAAGCTAGCGGTAATCCTATTATTTTCTCAGACTGCAAGGAGATCAAACCAGCAAACCTGAAAGGAAATCAACTTTGAATGTTCATTGGAAGGATTGATGCAGAAGCTGAAGCTCCAAAACTTTGGCCACCTGATGCGAAGAGCTGACTCATTGAAAAAGACCCTGATGCTAGGAAAGGTTGAGGGCAGGAGGAGAAGCGGACAGCAGAGGATGAGATGATTAGATAGTAACACTGACTCAGTGAACATTAGTTTGAGCACACTCCAGGAGATGGTGGAGGACATCCCACCACTGCATGCATGGATGCGTGTGGCAATCCATGGGATCACAAAGAGCTGAACATGACTCAGCGACTAACAGAAGGAATCAGCACACTTGCTGTTGCCGAAGGGTACATATTCCTACTGAGAAAATGAGTCCCATGTTCACAGTCATGTAAAACAATGAGGACTACTAATCAAATTATGCCACACAAGCAACCTCTGCCTTAGAAGACAATTGGTCTCTTTCTTTCCCCTTGAGCAAAGGTCCAGGGTCTGAAGACTTTATTCTGCTTCTCCCAGGGAAGCAGAGAGATGACAACAGCCTTACTAATAGGCCCTCTTTTAGTTTTATAGAGAACTTTCCTTTGCTTCTGCAAGGTTCATCACTTTTGACACAATGGTTTACTACTTTACAATTCTGGAATCTTTTGTGCCTCGTTGCAAAGCTTGTGGGATCTTAGTTCCCCGACCGGGATTGAACACTCGCCCATTGCAAAGTGGAAGAAGAGCAGAATCCTAACCCCTAGACTGCCAGGGAAATCCCAGGCCCTCAAAGATTTAACCAAAAATATTTCAGATGGAAAAACCAGGTATGCCTGGAAATATTGCACATATTGTAAAACTAATCCTTGCCCTCCTGGAAGAAAAAAAAAATCATCACTCTAGTCATTTACTTTTCTTTAGGGAAGCTTAAAGATATGGTTTATGAACGCAGTAAAATCTTCATGTCCTCTAAATTGGTCGCTGTATCAGAAATAATAGAGCTGTATTTCCTACTCGGTTTAAGTCCAGGCAAATTACACTGCATAACGTATTTAAAAATAAGTCAGAGCTGGGACTTCCCTGGTGGTCCAGTGGTTAAAAATCCGCTTGCCAAGGCAGGGGACACTGTTCGATCCCTAGTCTGGAAACTAAGATCCCACAGAAGAAGGAAACAGACACAACAGGCTCTGTCTTGAAAGCAGGACTCCATCTCGGGCTGGACTGTGGACTTTGAGCTATGTGCCCGGTATCTCTGGAAAGGACATACCAACTGGAAAACCACCCCCCCCCACCCCCCATGGAAGAGCCCCAGGGCTTGTACCTAGACTCTCCATCACCTAAAAGAATACCCTAATTGTCTGTGTAACCGAATAGAAACATAAATTCTATTACACTTATCAGGGTATGGCTACAGGCCTATTGATAATTGTCCGCTGTTAACTACGGAGGCCTAAGACATATGAATGACAGGTTAACTTTGTGTCTGTCTTTTCCTTTGTTCAGACTAGTTTCAGGGAATTTGGGGAGGTGGGTTTGGGCACGTACACTTAGGGTATATAAGGTTTTCACAAAAACTGGTCGGGGTCCTTGGCTAAGAGGAGACTCTGCCTTAGGGCCCGCTGGTGTAATAAACTGAACTCCACTATCTGCATTGTCCTTCTGAGTGAGTTTGTGTCCCGGAACACGTGGCTACCACACCACAAGCAGTGGGGCAACTAAGCCCGTGAACCATAACTGAGCCACCGTGCGCTAGAGGCCAAGCTCTGCAACAAGAGACGCCACCGTAATGAGAAGCCTGTGCATGGATACTAGACAAAGCCCGCGTGCAGCAACGAAGAACTAATGCAACCATAAACAAACACATAAATAAATAAAATCTTAGAAATAAGACAACCCAGAGTGATTTGGCTTGGGCGACTTAGGCCAGAAACAGGTCTTAAAAATAAACAAATGACAACAAAAAGAGGAAAGGAGTATGCCGTCATTCTAAAAATATTTGACTTGATCAAAAACAAGCATAAATGTCACTTTAAATTTTTGTTAATCAGAGGTAATAAGCCAACGTGCAGTACTCTGGAAACACTGATTTCTTCTGAAGATTAAGCATATTTGGTATGATCCACAGGGATGAAATAAAACTCATACCCATCTTGATGGAGCATATCAAGGTGGCACTTTACGCAGAGAAGTATATTAACTACTCTGATTTTTGACATGTTGCTCTGAACAATGCCTTAATGACAAGAAATAGGAATCTGGGTCTTACTGCGTGGGCGCCAATAATAGCCAAGGCTGAGGATATGGAAGTGGGGCCAGACTAAGAGAGGAGGCTTAGATATTAAAGGTCAAAATCCATCTTGATATTTTCGGTTTGTTTGCTTTTGTGATCTGTTTTCTTCATTGTGCGTTTTTCTTAATTGCAACATGTCAGGAAAAAATTATTTACAACCCCAATATAATTATCTTCATTTTTGGCATGTATTGTTTGTCTTTCCCTATCTGAGCTGCCGATAATAGTAATTAATATTGGTGATGGTAGTGTTTAGCTGCTCGGTCGCGTCCAATTCTTTATTACCCCATGGACTGTAGCCCGCCAGGCTCCTCTGTCCACGGGATTTCCCAGGCAGGAATATTGGAGTGGGCAGCCATTCCCTTCTCCAGAGTATCTTCCCCACCCAGGGATCGAACCTGGGCCTTCTGCATTGCAGGCAGATTCTTTACCACTGAGCCACCAGGGAAGCCCAATAATAAGTAACAGCTACTGTTTATTGGGTGATTTGTTTGTACCAGGCATCACACGAAGCATTTTTGAGCCATCAATTCACCCAATTTTCACAAGTCTCTGAGGAAACTAGGTCAGATTGGCTAACTTAGCTGCCTAAGACCACACAAGTGATAAATTTGTCAGTTGAGATATCAGCTCAGATCTGTCTAACTGAAAGGCTCCACTCATCCCACTATACTTTGGGAGCACTCACATGTATTCTAGTTACAGTAAATATAAAGTTACATCCTGAATTTAACCTAACTTATTGATGTATTCTTACTTATTGATATTTATTCATATATCCTACCATTGCTTGTGTCACTGTATAAACTTCACAGTTGTCATTTTAAGTCCCTAGCCTCTACTACCGGACATTACTTTGTTACCAATTTTCTTCATCATCATACATAATGCCACAATAATTTTTTTGCTCATATTTTTCTTTAGCATGGATCATTTTCCTTAACACATATCTCAGGAGAATGAATACTTTAATGTTCTCTGATATCTTTCTTGATTGATTTCCAAAAGAGACATTTCAATGTACACTCTCAGTGACCATGTATGATTATAAGTTCTCCACATGCATACCAGTGTAACTTTTAAGTAAACTTATTATTGCCAGTGTAATAACAGTGCATGTGTGTGTGCTAAGTCGCTTCAGTTGTGTCCGACTCTTTGCGTCCCAGTGGACTTGTAGTCTGCCAGCCTCCTCTGTCCATGGGATTCTCCAGGCAAGAATACTGGAGTGGGTTGCCATGCCCTTCTCCAGGGGATCTTCCTGACCCAGGGACTGAAAGAGTCTCTAAGGTCTCCTGCATTGGCAGGAGGGTTCTTTACCACTAGTGCCACCTGGGAACAGTAATCTGGTATTATTTGTATTTCTCTGATTACTTCTAAGGTTGAACATTTTTCCATGTTTATCCATTAAATATCCTCTTCTGGAAACTGTTCATATCCTTTGCCTACTTCTTTTTGTTTTTCTTACTAATTCACATAAGCAGGTCTCCTGCATTGCAGGCAGATTCTTTATCAGCTGAGCTACCAGGGAAGCTCCTGATTCACATAAGTTTACTATTAATATAATAAATACATTGGTCTCATATCTTCCCAGACTCCTATTTGCAATTTCTTTTGTTTCTTGACATAATGAAGTTTTTAAGAAACATGTGTATACTACATCCTTTCTCTTTGTGATCTCTTTAATTGATTAAAGTTATCTTCCCCCCAGACGTGTAATAGTGAATTTATTTTCTTCAAATCTTCTATGTATGGAGTAACCTATGGCCTAATTTTTTAAAAAACTATTTAATTCTTTAACCCATTTGGAATTTCTGTGTGATCAGAATTGCAGGTCTCAATATAGTCTCACTGGTTATCTCAATAGTATTACATAATTATTTGCAACTCTTTTGTGATATTTATTTATAACACAAAAGGGAGAGGTTGAAAATGTGAGAAACATGCAATAGGTCAGGCACTCATGGAAAGATGAGCTTTGAACCTTCCCAGGTCAGTTCTTCCCTTTGCCCTTGGAGTAGATGAGAGAGAGGCCAGGGATAGCTATGCGTGGGTTTGCAGAGGGGATGGCAGAGTGCTGTCCAACACCAACTTTCCCTAATACAGATGCAAGCCTGACTTCTCAGATCACCCTGCATTTGCCCAGAGATCCTGGTTTTCAGGCTGAATATCCGGTGGAAAGAGCATAAAGGTGCGGGCCCTTGGGCTCTTGGAGACTGTATTCTCCGGGTCCTCTGAGGTCCTAACCGCTGCACTCGCTCCTCCCTGCTGCTCCTCACTTTCATCAGAAAACATAGACCCCAGTCCCTCCAGTCAGCCACACAACCCAGCCAAGGTCCCATAGTGACATCGGGTGCGTGGGAACCACCGTTCTAATTCACAAAGCATGTCCACCCTTGATCCCATGACAGCCCAGCTGGGAGGCAAGGCCAGCACTCAGGTCCTAAGAGGATGAACAGAGACCCTCAGGGAGAAGAGCTGGCTTTCAAATTCAGGACTGAGGCCAAAAGCCCCCTGCCCTGCCTTTTGCACACAACTGCAGGCAGATTGTGTCAAGTCAGCACGCCTCTCTCTCCAGCATCCTCCACTCCTTCCCACCTTCTCCCATCATCCCAGGTGGCTGCTTGGTCAGTCTCACCCTGGAAACTCGACAGCGGGCATCTCTACTTCCAGGTGGCCTGATGCTGTTGGAGAAAGCATTCAAGCTGCCCCACAATACAGCTCCACAACTCACAGGGCACAGCTCACGACTCACACAGCACAGCTCACAGCTCACAGCTCCACAAAACACAGGTCACAACTCACAAAGCACAGCTCACAACTTACAATGCATAGCTCCACAAAGCAGGTGCTATGAGACCTTTGGGCAGGTTACTTTCTCTCACCAAGCCTTCAAGTACCGTGGGGATTACAAGAGAACCTAGATTTGGAAAGGACAGATTTGTGAGGACACAGTGAGTTCACGTGTCTAAGGAGCTTATAGCAGTGCTGTTTATCAAACTCAATAAATGTCCGAAAAAAACAGGGCTGACGGGGATCACTGTAACAGCAAATGGCTGATGGGTCCGCTGAAAGTGTGTACTGTGTAATTCCACCTGGCCCCCTGCTCTTTTTTCATGATCCTTGTATTCACCTCAAATGGACCCTAAAACATTTTCTGTAAATTTGAAACCACTTTCATGCTCCTTTAGCCTTAAACGACATGTGCTCATGAGCTTCGGAAAAGCAAAAAAACATTCATGAAGGAACCACTTAGTCTCAGAAGCACAGAGAACTTCAGGAGGTTAAGGATCTGGGCAGGAAAAACACAAGACATCGGGTAGGGTGACCTTTGCCCTCTCTGCAGACAGAATGAGGGCATCTGGGCCAAGCAGCACCCTTCCATGTGTCCACATTCCTGGGATCCAAAGAACTTGTGAGCAGAGCAGCTCTTTTCCTGAATAAGGACCAAGCCCAGTGGTCATCTGGGTGTACCCTGGAGCATCTCCAAAGTGAATTACTAGACAACCCCCGCCCCCCTCGCCCAGAGAAAGGAAGTTCAAAAAAGGAAGTAGAAGAAAAAATGATTCAGAAACTTCTACAGTAAACTAAAGTCCCCCCTGCCCCCCATGGCGGATATATTCTTTCCTGGTTTCCACTTTCCTTTCTGTTTCACTGGCTTAGGAGAAAGCTCCATTTGGCAATGATGGTTTCCTCCAGTTGTGCAGTGAGAAGGGAAAGGGATTTTGTTTCATTGGTGCTGGAATTTGTTTTTGAGTCCCTGCTTGGGCAGAGGAAAGATGTGTGTGAAACAGCCATGGGATGCATGGTGAAAGTGCCTCCCGCCTCCACTTCAGGGAGAAAACTTTGGGGTCCTTTGCAGTGTGTGCCTCAAGGCCTAGAAATCTCGGGTGACCTTGGATGTTTATTCCACTGGAGGTGGGAAGGGAGGTGGGCCATTGTGGACACAGATTTCCAGACCCTTCTCTTTGGACCTAAAGGTCATGGAGACTCCAGCTTTCCAAAGTGGCTGAGGCTACGCCCCTCTAGTCTTGTTTTGGTTTCACTCTTGCGTCATCATAAAGCAAACAGCAACAGACTGCAATCAAACACACGCAGCTGAACACAGGCAGGCCCAATCAAGCTTTTATTTCCTGAGACCTTGTCTCCAACTGCCACATTTTTTTTTTTTCTTTTTTGCCTCCTGTTTGGGTCTTAATTCTCATTCTGATCATCCCCAGAATAAAAACCATCAAACGAAAAGCATCCTTCTTAGCTCCTCTTCGAAAGAGAGGTGCTTTAAACTTTATTTTCAATTAATCGAGTTCCTTTTCTCCCGACTCCTTAAAAAAGAGAACCATAGTTCATAGAAAATAGTCAGACCCACTTCAAAATAACCTGACCTGTTCCCTTCCCAATTTTGTCTGATGAAAGCAACTTTAGGTGGAATCATGAATCCTGAGAGCCAAGCTAAGAAATAAGGGTGTGCTGTGAGCAATCTGGCATCTAATTAGATTTTGCTCTTGTAATTACTTGACACAAACCATACCTTATAAGAACCTCTGAGACTAAAATAGACTTTCCCCCCTGAACTTTTCTCTTCCATTAAAGCGAATTTCCGTGAATCCTTTCAGATCAGTATTCCTCCCTAAACTTAGAAAAATTCCAGAAGCAGTCCACTGTGCCCGCTTCCACCCGATCTACTGGGGGTTTCTCAAAAACCATCCCTAGGACTGAGATATCAAAGCCGGATGTTTCATTTCTGACTTGACTGAGGAGGGCCCAGCGGTCCTGCCTAGGTAGGTCTGCCAGACGCAGCCACCAATAGGTACAAGGACAGACAGCAGGGCCCGAGCGACCAGGCCCGGGCCTCGGGTGGAGTGCTTACCCAGCCGAGGCGAGGCCCGGGCGAGGGCCGGGGCTCCGGCTTCCAGGCCTTCCTGTTCGCCCTCTGGGGCGCGGCTGAGGCTGTAGCTGCTGTAACCTCGGTGCAGCGCGAACTTGCAGACGCTGCGGCCGCGCCAGGTGCAGTTGAAGAGATAGCAGCCGAGCGCGGCGGCCGGGGGCGCTGGTCTCCGGGGCAGCTCCACCACGGCCACGGAGCAGCGCGGCTCGAGGCAGCAAGCCTGCAGGCACTGCCGCCAGTCCCGCACGGCCGCCGGCGCGCTCAGGAAGCTGGCGCCGGCCGCGATCGAGTCCTTGGTGCGGATGATGGCGTCGGGCCTGGCCCTGTAGCCGCCGCCCCCGGGGCCCCGGCAGCCTTCCTGGGGGTCGCCGCCCGCGCGCAGCTCGAGCTCCAGCTCCTCCTGCGGCCTTTCCTGCTGCAGCTGTCGGCGGAACTCCTCCAGCAGCTGCTCCACTCCCGAGAGCTGCGCGTGCAGCTCGGACAGCGGCGCGGAGGGCGAGCCGGCCACGCGGCCACCGGGCAGCCACAAGCACAGCAGCAGCAGGCCGGGCAGGGCCCGGCGCGGCGGCGGGCGCCTGCGCCCGGAGCCCGCGCCCTCCCGGGCGGCGGAGGCCATGGCGGGCGGCGGCGGAGGAAGTGAGGCGACGCTGGGCGTCAGAGTGCGAGGGAGACGGAAACGGGCGAGCGCCGGCCCCGGGATTCTCCGGCGCTGCCGCGGCGGGCGCTGGGCACCGGGGACCTCAAAGCGCGGCCTCCCCGGGGCCCCGCTGCGTCCCCGAGGCCGCAGGCTCGCGGTCGCCGGCGGGAATCGTAGCGGCTGGAGGCATAGCCGGCCCGTCGCCCTGGCGCCGCTCCTCGTCCCTTCCCGGAAGCCCGGGTGCGACGGCGTCTCTCTGCCAGGGGCCCGGGTCAGATCGAGGGCGAGAAGGAGGCCGCGTCTAACGGATCAGCACTCCGTGGTGAACAGCGGCCGCGGGGGGTGGGGCGTGTCAAGCCCCGACCCGCCCCGCCCCTCCGGGCCCTCCCCTGCAGCCTCGGCCCCGCCCCCCGCAAGCTCGGGCCCCGCCCGCATTCTTTTTTTGTTTTTTTTTTGTGGGCGGCCGGAAAGGTAGCCGTCAGATATGCAGATGTCACCACCCTTAGGGAAGAAAGTGAAGAACTACAGAGCCTCTTGAAAGTGAAAGAGGAGAGTGAAAAAGTTGGCTTAAAGCTCAACATTCAGAAAACTAAGATCATGGCATCTGGTCCCATCACTTCATGGCAAATAGATGGGGAAACAGTGGAAACAATGGCTGACTTTATTTTTCTGGGCTCCAAAATCACTGCAGATGGTGATTGCAGCCATGAAATTAAAAGACTCTTGCTCCTTGGAAGGAAAGTTATGACCAACCTAGACAGCATATTAAAATGCAGAGACATATGGCTGATTCATGTCAATGTATGACAAAAACCACTACAATATTGTAAAATAATTAGCCTCCAACTAATCAAAATAAATAGAAAAAAAAAAAACAAAAGCAGAGACATTACTTTGCCAACGAAGGTCCGTCTAGTCAAGGCTATGGATTTTCCAGTGGTCATGTATGGATGTGAGAGTTGGACTATAAAGAAAGCTGAGCGCCAAAGAATTGATGCTTTTGAACTGTGGTGTTGGAGAAGACTCTTGAGAGTCCCTTGGACTGCAAGGAGATCCAACCAGTCCATCCTAAAGGAGATCAGTCCTGGGTGTTCTTTGGTAGGACTGATGTTGAAGCTGAAACTCCAACACGTTGGCCAGCTGATGTGAAGAGCTGACTCATTTGGAAAGACCCTGATGCTGGAAAGATTGAGGGCAGGAGGAGAAGGGGACAACAGAGGATGAGATGGTTGGATGGCATCACCGACTCAATGGACATGGGTTTGGGTAGACTCTGGCAGTTGGTGACAGACAGGGAAGCCTGGCGTGCTGTGGTTCATGGGGTCGCAAAGAATCAGACACGACTGAGTGACTGAGCTGATCTGAACTGAAGGTAGCCATGGAAAGAAGGTGGTGCCCCAGAGGGGTCTAGCGCCTCTCCCACCGGCCTCCACTTCTGGGCGGACATTCTGGTCCAAGCATGCTGGGCTTATTATTATTATTTTTTAATTAAAAAAATCTTTTTGTCAGTTAGTAATTTATTGCCTTTTGACTCCAGGTGCATTTCAGTACACCCTCGGAGATAAACACAGGTATTCTTTTAAATCATTATTCTTTTTTTCTAGTAGCAGGGAGAAGACATGATTTTATTTTATGTTTTACCTTTTTTTTTCTTGAGGTATAATTGCTTTATAGTATTGTGTTAGTTTCTGATACACAGCAAAGTGAATCAGCTATATGTCTGTACGTGGAAGCAACCTAAGTGTCCATTGACAGATGAATGGAAGATGTGGTGCATATATATAAGAGAATATTGTTTAGCCATTTAAAGGAACAAAACTGGATCATTTTTGAGATGTGAATGGACCTAGAGTCTGTCAGAGTAAAGTAAGTCAAAAAGAGAAAAATAAATATCATATGTGAAAAATAAGTATCATATATTAAGAATAAATATCACATTATAATATCATTATTAACCATCCAGACCTGCTCTGTTGTCTTCTCAATGCGACGTGGGCTCCTGGAGAGAGGGGAAGGGGTGTCTCCACAAATCCTTGTGACCTCAGGGCCACTCTAGAGAAGGGATGTGCTCCACTGGAGAACCATCTGGCACCATCATCAGCCCTTCACCTCCCGTGTCCATGACTGTTTTCACCTTAGCTCCCCAAGATGCACTTGGTAAGAGAAGACAGGCAGTGCTGTGAAAAGACACAAACAGTGGTCACATTCATTCAATGTTCTACAAACTTAACTAGAAACCTGAGCACAGTCACTTAGGGGAGCTACAAAGTTCACTCTACGGTGCGCACAGAGGCCTTTGGCTGAGGTGTTATAAGACTGAGAGGAATTGTTTTATGTGACCTAGTAAAGTATGGGCTACTTTATGACCTATACCCCTGTGAAAAAGTCCAACCCAAGAAAGGCTACACCTGAAAGTTCTAGCTGCCTGTAAGCTGCTGCTGTGCTGTTTACTTCTGAGTCTGTTTCTAGTGATTCATTTTTCTCATGATTATGAATCACACTTTCTTGTTCCTAGCACATCCAGAAATTTGTTTTTTTTCACTAGAAACTTGAGGATCGTGAATTTTACATTTTTAAATGTCTAGATTTTTAGGAGGGTATGAATAAATGACTGGATAGGAAAATAGGTCTCTGCTGTAGTTTATTTCCACAGCTGACAGTTAGGAACCTATTGCTTTCAAATAAAGAACAGAGTAGGAGGTGAAATCGGAAACTAAACATAGAGAAAAAAAGAAAAAAAAATTAATCTAGTATTTTTTTGCCATTTGACGAAAAGGAGAAATTTTAAAATTGTGTGTGTGTATGCATATTTGAGTGATGTTGAAGCTTAAAAAAAAAAATCTCTTAGCCCCAAAGGCTGTGTCTGGGCTGGAGCACTTTGGGCTGCAGTTTCTTCCATTGTGAGATATTTACCCCACATGACCACAGCCACTTTCAGATGCCCTGAGAGTCACATAAATTCCAGTTTTGTTTAAACCTCAGAGCTTGAAAAAGCTTGCTATGAGGAGAACATTCCACATGTAATAAGAATGGCTCCAGAGGTATCATCAAACCTTCTAAAACTATTATTATAATGATTAGTATTAAAAACCAACATGTATGATATAATATATCAACATGTATGATATAATAACTAACAATTGTATATGCTTTCTTGGTTTGAAAACACTTTCAAACACACGATATCACACAGCCTTCACGAAACTGTTAGTTGGACAGGTGACACCACTCGTCTTGGAGACAGTGAAGAGTCAGCACAGAGTGCGACCCACCTAGCTCACCTGCTCCACCGTGGTGGGGGAGGGCGGTGGGGTGAGGAGGGGGAGGGCGGTGGGACCGCATTGTTCAGTGGCATCAAGTCCAAGCCCTTACAGCACCCACATAGTTTCCCCACTTTGCTAACTTCTCAATATTTTTGAGAAAAGTGGAAATGACTTTTTTTTACCATTAAGAATGGTTATTTCTAGGGTCAAGATAGGACAAGTGAAGGGGAATGTTCACTTTCTTACTTTATAAGGCTTTGTATTGATTGAATTTTTTGCCATGACTTGTGATAAAGGAAATCAATCCTGAATAGTCATTGGAAGGACTGATGCTGAAGCTGAAACTCCAATCCTTTGGCCACCTGATGTGAAGAACTGACTCGTTTGAAAAGACCCTGATGCTGGGCAAGATTGAAGGCAGGAGAAAAAAGGGACGACAGAGGATGAGATGGTTGGATGGCATCTCTGACTCAGTGGACATGAGTTTGAGTAAACTCTGGGAATTGGTGGTGGACAGGGAGGCCTGGCATGCTGCAGTCCTTGGGGTTGGAAAGAGTCGGACGTGACTGAGCGACTGAACTATAACAGAAGTAATGTATTTATCATTCATAAACATATTTATAAATTATCATTTCTAAAATAAATAAACTCATTTCCATTATTTTGGAAATAAGATAGCTTTGATTTGAAAGCCTAAACAAATCCTTATGAATGGACAGAAGAAATTTTATGTGAGGATATAGATGTCAGGACTGTGATCTGAATAGATGGAGATGTTTCTCTGTTTTATAAGATCATTAAGGGTATAAGTCCAGCAAATTGAGAGTTGCACATTATGCATCAATTTATTGAAGGTTGGAATGAGGTTGTCATTCTAGTGACTGTCTTAAATGCTTTACAGGCAATAAACAAGTTAAACTAGTGCATGTAAGATCTTTACAAGGGCACCTGGCACATGGAAGATGCTCAGTAAATAATAATAATTATTCTTTCTTGTTCTACCTTTTAAGTTTACAGGAAAAAACCAGGTCCCAGAGAAATGAGGGAGCTTCCCCAAGATTAGAAGATGTGCAACTAGCTGAAGCCTGAATCCCCTACAACCTGCCGCCCAGTAGTTATATCGTTAAGGTTCGTCCCCATCCTCACTCCCTTCACAGCGTCTGCTCTGGGCACATGCCCAGAGGGGCAGCCCCAGCTCCCAGGTGACCCAGCTCGTCCACTGCTGATGGAACCATAATGAATTCCTGGCCCGAGCCCAGCAACCAACACTGTCTCCCAAGGGCAGAGAATCCAGGAACAATGGAGTCAGTGAGGGAAGTGAAGCTGGGAGGCCAGTGGTGGTGGGGGGCACATGGTCCTGTGTGGGGTGATGGAGCAGAGAATCTGCTCAGCTGAGGGGGTGCAGGGGGCACCTGTAGAGCATGGGGTACATGCAGTCCCGAGAGAGTGAAGGCAGGGGCTGCCTGACAACTTTCTCATCCCAGCAGCTTCCCTGGGCACCTCCCTGGCCTCCTCCTTGGATTCTCTGCACAAACTTGTATATATCATTGCTTAGTGATGGGGTTTGTCATGGTAAAATCTTTGTAGATTGGGCTTCCTTGGTTGTCCAATGGCTAAGAATCCACCTACCATTGCAGGGGACATGGGTTCAATTCCTGGTCCAGGAAGATCCCACACGCCACAGAGCAGCTAAGCCCGTTGGCCGCAACTACTGAAGCCTGAGCAGGGTAGAAATGGTGTTCGGCAGCAAGAGAAGCCGCCAAAACGAGAAGCCCAAATCAGAGAGTAGCCCCACTCCCTGCACATAGAGAAAGCTCACACACATCAGTGAAGACCAGCGCAGCCAGGAAAAAACAAATCTCTCTGAGTTGCAAACAACAGAAGCCTACTGCACAGTGGCCTGAGGAAAAGCACCAGGGAGCTTTGGCATGTGAGAGATGCCACTTATGGGCAGGGCAGGAAGCGTCGCCAGCCAGAAAGGGGGCCGGGATCCCAGGGCGGAAACCCTCAGCCAGGCAGCTGGTCCCCAGAGGCTGCTTTCCTCCTGGGCCGGTGGTCTTGCATCTCCACCCCCCTGAACACAGAAGTCCTGTTTCTCTCAATGGCTGATGTTTTCTGCCCTCCATATACAAAGCCTGTGGTTACCATACATTAATTTCCCGCAATGCACAGAAACTGCGCCCATGGACTGTGGTTCAGGAGAAGCTGTTAGGAGTCCAGCTGGGTCCTGGGTGCCCAGGTGCAGAGGGCATGAGGTGCAGAGGGCATGAGGTGCAGAGGGCATGAGCCACAAGCGTGGCTAGGAGCACTGCCTCTCCCCGCTGAGGGCAGAGTGAGAGAAAAGAGCAGTGAGGGGCCAGGGGAGGCCCCAGAGGTTGTCTTCTACTTGACTAAGGCAATGCCTAGCGTTTGCTTAAACACTTCTATTCATTTTTATTGCAAATTTAAGAGACACTTTAAAAAGGCCTGTGCTCGGACGGCCAGTCAATACTCTGAGTTCAGCACAAACATTGATCACTGACTTACCACAGCCTCACACACCATGTACCAGTACTGTCCCCATCTTGTCCTGGCTGGGAGCGCAAGACTTCACACGTCCGGGGAGTCCATCCTCGGGTCAGCCTTTCTCTTCACTAGATGCTCTTCCTTATGTTCAGTTACAGTCGGCTGTGTAGTTTCCACGCACTTTTTGTAGTTTATTTTCTTGAGGTCTGTTTGAGCAATCTATAATTTGTCTCAAGTGATGGTTCTTCATATATTTAAAAGCTGCCATTTTAGCCTGCAAACAACTCTGCCTGTGAGATTCAACAGTGTTAAAAGCACTGTGAGCCTGGGGCAAGTGATTGTGTAACCTTACTTCCCAGGGTTGTCCAGACGTTTAAGTGAAAACACCCGCCACAACGGCCAGCCCTAGAGAGAGAGGGTCAGTACCTGTTGGCTACTCAGTCCTGCTGTCCGTCCACAGATCCATACATCCTAGCATGAACCCTTTAGATCTTGATCCTGAAACTTAACACCTTCTATCCCACCTGGCTTTGAATCATCTGTAAAGTGTCTTACGTCCTTATCCAAGAAATTGATTTAAATGATGGACTGTAGGAAAGCTAAGGAGGAAGGCTTGAGGTACTCCTACCCCAAGGTTAACATGGATTCACTAATTTGAACCCTTTGGCTATGATTATTAGGTTACTCATCCACCCAGGTGCCCTTGCTCAGCCAAATTTCTCCATCTTTTCTCCAAACATATCATGAGAGCTTGTCAAGTGACTTGGAATTGCAGTACGCTGTATTTGCATACTTTCCAGTTTACAACGCCAAGTTAAACAGATGGATACAAGTCCTTGGAAAATGCAGTAAGCGACTTACCATCCTGATGAGCACCGTTTTCCTGTGAGTTCTCCAATAGGCCCAGAAAAGCTCTTTGTACAATCTTTCTTAATCCAGGGTTGTTTTTAGGTACAAGTTTTGCAAAATCTATCTTTTGTCCATTTTTGTTGTCTGAGGAGTTTTGATAGTGTCTGTCTAGTTTTCTATTGCTATTGTAATAAATTAGCACAAAGTGTAGTGACTCAAAATAAGAGACTATTACCCTAGAGTCTGTAGGTTAGGCTTGGACATTTTAGAGGTTTTTTCATACACTTTGCCAAAATATCCTCCAGAACCAGGCTTTACTCCTGCTAACCTTAGGTCCTCCATACCCAGCCAAACTGAGGACTCACATTTTATAATATTTGGTCAATTTTGAAAAGTTTTTGAAATTGTTGAAATTAAAAATATTCTCATCTTCCCAGTAATTCTAACTCCAGGAAGTTATTCTGCAAATATATTAATATAAGTTTGGAAAGATGTATGTACAGATGGTTATTGCAGGATTTTTTCTTTCCTTTCTTTTTTTTTTTTGTGTGAAAGCAATAGCTAGAAACACCCTGAATATACCCAAGTGAGAGATGCTTAAATAAATTTTGGTAGAAACATGCTTTGGAATACTCAGCACTGTGTGTCTCCCAAGTACATCATCAAGTGACACACAGATGAGGCAGCAGCGTATGTACAGTGAAACCTTATGTGTTGAAAACATACCTACTCTCCTTCCTTTGTTAAAGGAAAAATTGCATGCTATAACCTATATTAAGTTTGTTTTTCTATTCAGGGTGGGAAAATAGGTATATTTGAAAACCACAATGGAAAGAAAGACTGGTTTGCAGGTACCCCTATTTTTATCAAGGAAATAATTTTAATGAGCCCTGACTCTTGTATGTATGTATGCATGTAAATAACGTTCATTGCAGCACTGTTTACAATAGCCAGGACATGGAAGCAAGCTAGATGTCCATCGGCAGATGAATGGATAAGAAAGTAGTATTGCATATACACAATGGAATATTACTCAGCTATTAAAAAGAATGCATTTGAATCAGTTCTAATGAGGTGGATGAAACTGGAACCTATTATACAGAGCGAAGTAAGTCAGAAAGAAAAATACCAATATATTAACGCATATATATGGAATTTAGAAAAATGGTAACGATGACCCTATATGTGAGACAGCAAAAGAGACACAGATGTAAAGAATAGACTTTTGGACTCTGTGGGAGAAGGCGAGGGTGGGATGATTTGAGAGAATAGCTTTGAAACATGTATATTATCATATATGGAATAGATCGCCAGTCCAGGTTTGATGCATGAGGTAGGGTGCTCAGGGCTGGTGCACTGGGATGACCCTGAGGGATGGGATGGGGAGGGAGGTGGGAGGGAGGGTCAGGATGGGTGGGATGATTTGAGAGAATAGCTTTGAAACATGTATATTATCATATATGGAATAGATCGCCAGTCCAGGTTTGATGCATGAGGTAGGGTGCTCAGGGCTGGTGCACTGGGATGACCCTGAGGGATGGGATGGGGAGGGAGGTGGGAGGGAGGGTCAGGATGGGGAACACATGTAAACCCATGGCTGATTCATGTGAATGTATGGCAAAAACCACCACAATATTGTAAGGTAACTAGCCTCCAATTAAAACAAAAGTAAATAAATTTAAATAATAAAATAAAAAATCCCAAATTAAAAAAAAATCATTCTTTAAAAAACTTTCATTTTATTGATTTATTTATGGCTACACTGGATCGTTATTGTGGCATGCCAGCTTTCTTTAGTTGTGAGAAGCAGTGGCTACCCTCTAGTTGTGTGCTGGCTTCTCAGTGTGGTGACTTATCTTGTTGCAGAGCGTGGGATCTAGGAGCCAGGGCTTCAGTAGTTGTGGCATATGGGTTTAGTTGCCCCACTGCATGTGGGATCTTCCTGGACCAGGGATCAAACCCGTGTCCCCTGCACTGGCAGGCGGATTTTAACCACTGCACCTCCAGAGAAGTCCTCAATCCTATCATTTAGTGATTCTTGTGTCCCAGTGGTTATAACTGTGGTATTAATCTTTCTCTTATTTTCAGTGTCAAAAGTACTCAATGAGGAAACTTAGCAGAATCTTTCAGTTTTTTATAATGTATTTTCTAACTTGAAAGTGCTCAAAGAATAATAGGAAAATAGCTAGATTTTATGTGTATTTCATGCCTTGACTAAAAGTACCGTTTTGTTTTGTTTTTTTTACTGATGTTATTAGACTGATAATTGCTTTGAATAAGATTAAATTTAATAAGATTTGTTTTCTTCATTCGGTATTACATTTGTAATGCAGCATTTTTAAAAATTCCAATAAATTGAATGGAATGTTCAAACAAGATCTAAGGTACGTATAAGAATTCTGTTTATTTTCAAAGGTAGTGAGAATGGTATGATTTTGTCCTAGCACTTTGAACTACACAAGGCCCAGAATGTACTTTATAGTTAAAGATTTGCCATACATTATCATGAGGGGATGCTAAGGAATTCAGTTTAAGGTGATGAAATCACTATCTGGTTCTCATTTTCTGTCCCAGAACAAATTCATAAATCCCCTCATAAGGATGCCCTGTTTAATAAACGCATGCAACTAGTATTTAGCATGGAAATAATACAGGTTGAACTGTGTAAATTTACTTTCTAAGGCATGGTAAGAAATTAGAATATATGTTAAAAGCTGGAAAGTATATTATTTTCAGGTCAAATAAGTTGAATATGGGAAAGATCTATTCTCTAGTTTTGTGCTCTTACAGCTTACTGAAGGATGTAAATATATTTATCTATACGCCTATATATTTAACAAATAGCAAAATGTGTGTAACCTATGTGTATGCTATGTTTGCTGCTAAGGTTTCAAATGATAGGCTACTTACTTCCCTCAACAGTCAAAACTACTTGAGTGTGAATTTGTCATCGACTTATTCTTTTTTTGAGTAAATAATGTATTAATTTATTAAATCTGAGTTTAGCTAAAAAGTATATATATATATATATATATAATATATATAAAATATATATTAAAATATAAAATAATATATTTATTATATATCTATGTTATATATAAATATATAATATTTTATATATAAAATATTATATATTTTTCTTTGGAGTTTCCGGCTGACCTAGTGGTTAGGTTCCTAGGCTTTCACTGCCATGTCTCGGCTTCAAACCGTGGTTAGGTAACTGAGATCCCACAAACCACAAGGTGCAACCAAAGAAAGAAAAAAAAAATGTCCATGTCTCCTTTATGTGGAGCTCAGAGTTTGCATTTAAAATATAAGCTACTGCATACACACACTACTATATATAAAGTAGATAAACAACAAGGACTTACTGTAGAGCACAGGGAACTCTACCCGGTATTTTGTAATAATCTATATGGTATGTATACGTATGTATAATGTACAACTGAATCACTTTGCTGTATACCTGAAACTAACAAAAGATCATAAATCAGCTACACTTCAATAACATTGTTAAATTAAAAATAAAATATAAGTTACTATTAGCACAAAGAAACAGTGCATTGTGTTACCATGTGCATATTTAGTATTTTAAAATATGATGTTTATAATAAAGTATTTTGAGTCCATCAAGAAGAAAAAGGGCCGAGGTGAATAAAGAAAAAAATTGCTTAAGAAAAGGAAGTCAGCATTTCTGCAAAGGGAGAGATTTGGGGTTCTCTAGTCAGAAGGGAGTAGAGGGCTTCTCTCTGGGGGATCCTGGAGAGTTTAAAAGTAACTGAAGCTTCTTCAGTCAAGGAGGAGAGCTGATATTTGTTGAGCATCTCTTGGACACCTAGAGAAAGCGAACGTCTCGTCCGACTCTTTGCAACCCCGTGGACTATACAGTCCACGGAATTCTCCAGGCCAGAATACTGGAGTGGGTAGTCTTTCCCTTCTCCTGGATCTTCGCAACCCAGGGATCGAACCCAGGTGTCCTGCATTGCAGGCGGATTTTTCACCAGCTGAGCCAGAAGGGACACCCGAGAATACTGGAATGGGTAGCGTATCTCTTCTGCAGCGGATCTTCCCGACCCAGGAATTGAACCGGGATCTCCTACATTGCAGGCAGATTCTCTACCAGCTGAGCTATCAGGGAAGCCGGCTCTTGGGCACCCAGGGCTTGGCAAATGTGACCTCGCTTTTTCCTCACTCCTTGGTGAGAGTGGTCCTGCTTCTCTCCCTGAGCGACTGAGGAAGAAACTGAGGTGAAGCGAGGCTGCCCACTCACCCAGCTCAGCAGTCAGAAAGGAGTCATGAGGGGAAGGGTGGGCAGCTCCGACTGTGGCTTGAGTTTTGTTTCACCTCCGCGCTTTGCACCTCTGACACAGGACACTCACTACAGTAGGAAGTGGAGTCAGCGCTGCAGATGAGTGTGGAGGAGCGTCCGCAGAGGGTGAAGTTGGGGGTAGTTCAGGGAGAAATCTCTCTGGACACCGCGGAAGCTCTGGGTGAGCCCCGCGGAGCAGCCACGACAGCCCAGGCGGCAGCCTGGCCGCCCGCCCAGCTCGCCTGGCTGATGGCGCCCTCTGCCATGGGCTTGGGGTGTGCACGTCCTCTTGGTCGAGGGTGAGGGTGAGGGAGAGAGCAGCGGCTGCCAGGCAAAACCCTCAGCTCCTGGGGCACACGTGGCTCATACCAGGCTGAGTGTTGCTTCCTGTGGGTGTTTTGAAACTGAGGCAATCCCCACAGTGGCTCACACCACCTTACTTGACCTCGGCTGTTGGCTTCTTCAACCTGAGGCAACCTGGATCTGGTCAAGATTAGCCCAGTCCCCAGGCTCTCCTGATCCGTGACCACACCCCCATCTCTCCTTATTAGGAGCTCAGCTGAGCTGAGAGACACCCAAGTTAACACCCTTATGTGAGAACACAGGCCGGAGTCTGAACCCAGAGGAAGTGCGGCTCTCATTCACTTTCCCCAGTGCGATGGTCTGCGTGGAGCCCGCCTCCCTGTTCAGAGAGCCCAGGGCAAAAGGCTCCAGCAGCTTTAAGGACCCTGAGGTGGGGGTAGGGGAGGAACTCAGTGTAGAGAGCCCTGGCCCTGAGTCCGGGTGGGGACAGGGGTCTTCAAGCTTTCTCCATTCTCTTCTCTTATGGAGGCCTTAGCAGAGGTACCACAAGGGAACCTTGGCCCAGGGCCTCAAAAAACGAGACTAGGAAGGAAGAAAGTGCGAGGAGTGTGAACATCTCTCAGGCCTGGGCCCTGGGAGAGGCTGCAGTGCCCAGCTGTCAGCAGTCTGGGGTGAGGAGGGCAGCTCTCCACGTGAGGCCAGCCAGAAAGGTCACACAGGTTTTCAGCCCAGAGTTGGACTCTTCACCTCTCTGTGGAGAGGGTTGACTCTTCTGTTTTCCCATTGCCTCTCTGTTCATTGGCTTGTACCTTCTTTCTCTTCCATTCCATCAGGAGTTAATTCCAGTCCCTGCAAAAAGTTTTGGGGAGTTCTGGTAAAGTGTCAGTACACAATCTTCTACCCTTTCTCAGGCCCTGAAGAGCAGGGCAAACTATTGGGCAACTCACACCAGGAAGAGGGGTCTTCCAGCTTTAGGCAATGTCCCAGGTCCACGTTTTCAGATCCTTGTTGTTGGCTCTCAGAGCTGCCCCCATCCTTCCCTACCCTTCCAGCCCAGCTCAGCGGCAAACACCCATGTCATCATCACCTGGGCATGGCCTCTCTCTGCAGCTGCTCCTGCTGTAAACCAGTTGGTACTCAGAGCAGAAATCAGGTGCAGGAGGGGTCAGGGTTGAGGCCTGCTGCCGGGAGTGTAGGACCAGTGATGAGCCAGAATTGTGCACCCTTAACTGTTTTGTGTGTGTTAAAATACACATAGCAGAATCTACCATCTTAGCTAATTTTTCAAGTTAATGAATTAATTTATTTTTGGCTATGCTGGGTCTTGGTTGCTGCACACTGGCTTTCTCTAGAACATTTGTTGCAGTGCATGGGCTATGGGCTTCTCATTGAAGCGGCTTCTTTTGCTGTGGAGAACAGGCTCTAGGCACACAGGCTTCAGTAGTTGCCAGGTGAGGGCTCTAAAGCATGCCAGCTTCAGTAGTTGTGGCATGCAGGCTCAATAGTTGTTGGCACATGGGCTTAGTTGCTCTGCAGCACATGGACTTTTCCTGGACCGGGGACTGAACCCATATCCCCTGCATTTGCAGCTGGCTTCTTATCCACTGTACCAACAGGGAAATCCCATCTTAGCTATTAAATATTTTAAAGTGTACAGTCCAGTGATATTAAATGCATTCACACTGTTGTGTAATCATCACTACCATCTTCCTCCATAGATCTTATCACTGCAAAACTGTAACTCTGTACCCATCAAACATTAACTCCCCATTTCACCTTCTCCTTGACCCAAGAAAACCACCATTCTACTTTCTGTCCTGTGATTTTGTATACTCTAAGAATCTTGTACATGTGGGATAACACAATATTTGTCTTTTTGTGACGGTCTTATTTCGCTTAGCAGAATGTCCTCAGTTCAGTTCAGTCACTCAGTCATGTCCAACTCTTTGCTACCCCATGAACCGCAGCACGCCAGGCCTCCCTGTCCATCACCAACTCCTGGAGTCCACCCAAACCCATGTCCATCAAGTCAGTGATGCCATCCAACCATCTCATCCTCTGTCATTCCCTTCTCCTCCTGCCCTTAATCTTTCCCAGCATCAGGGTCTTTCCAAATGAGTCAGCTCTTTGTATCAGCTGGCCAAAGTACTGGAGTTTCAGCTTCAACATCAGTACTTCCAATGAACACCCAGGACTGATCTCCTTTAGGATAGACTGGTTGGATCTCCTTGAAGTCCAAGGGACTCTCAAGAGTCTTCTCCAACACCACAGTTCAAAAGCATCAATTCTTCTGCGCTCAGCTTTCTTTATGTTCCAACTCTTACATCCATACATGACTACTGGAAAAACTATAACTTTGACTAGATGGACCTTTGTTGGCAAAGTAATGTCTCTGCTTTTTAATATGCTGCCTAGGTTGGTCATAGCTTTTCTTCCAAGGAGCAAGCATCTTTTAATTTCATGGGTGCAGTCACCATCTGCAGTGATTTTGGAATCCAGAAAAATAAAGTCTCTCACTGTTTCCATTGTTTCCTCATCTATTTGCCATGAAGTGATGGGACCAGATGCCGTGATCTTATTTTTCTGAATGCTGAGTTTTAAGACAGCCTTTTCACTCTCGTCTTTCACTTTCATCAAGAGGCTCTTTAGTTCTTCTTCACTTTCTGCCATCAGGGTGGTGTCATCGGCGTATCTGAGGCTATTGTTATTTCTCCTGGCAATCTTGATTCCAGCTTGTGTTTCACTGAGCCCAGCATTTTGCATGATATACGCTGCATATAAGTTAAATAAGCAGGGTGACCATATACAGTCTTGACGTACTCCTTTCCCCATTTGGAACCAGTCTGTTCCATGTCTGGTTGTTTTTTCTTGACCTACATACAGATTTCTCAGGAGGCAGGTCAAGTGGTCTGGTGTTCCCATCTCTTTAAAAATTTCCCACAGTTTGTTGTGATCCACACAGTCAAAGGCTTTGGCATAGTCAATGAAGCAAAGTAGATGTTTCTCTGGAATTCTCTTCCTTTTTCTATGATCCAGCAGATGTTGGCAATTTAATCTCTGGTTCCTCTGCCTTTCCTAAATCCAGTTTGAACATTTGGGAATTCATGGTTCATGTACCATTGAAGCCTGGCTTGGAGAATTTTGAGCATTATTTTGCTAGCGTGTGAAATGAGTGCGATTGTGTGATAGTTTGAACATTCTTTAGCATTGCCTTTCTTTGGGCTTGGAATGAAAACCGATCTTTTTCAGTCCTGTGGCCATGGCTGAGTTTTCCAAATTTGCTGGCATATTGAGTTCAATACTTTGACAACAACTCCAATAATTTGGCCACCTGATGTGAAGAACTGACTCATTTGAAAAGACCCAGATGCTGGGAAAGACTGAAGGCAGGAGGAGAAGGGGATGACCGAGGATGAGATGGTTGAATGGCATCACCGACTCAATGGACCTGAGCTTGAGTAAACTCTGGGAGTTGGTGATGGACAGGGAGGCCTGGTGTGCTGTGTTCTATGGGGTTGCAAAGAGCCAGACACGACTGGTCGACTGAACTGAACTGAACAAACTTTGACAACATCATCTTTCAGATTTGAAATAGCTCATCTGGAATTCCGTCACCTCCACTGGCTTTGTCTGTAGTGATGCTTCCTAAGGCCCGCTTGACTTCACATTCTTGGATGTCTGGCTCTAGGTAAGTGATCACACCATCGTGGTAATCTGGGTTGTGAAGGTCTTTTTTGTATAGTTCTTCTGTGTATTCTTGCCACTTCTTAATATCTTCTGCTTCTGTTAGGTCCATACTGTTTCTGTACTTTATTGTGCCCATCTTTACATGAAATATTTCCTTGGTATCTCTAATTTTCTTGAAGAGATCTCTAGTCTTTCCCATTCTATTGTTTTCCTCTATTTCTTTGCTTATGAAGCAAAGAAATTTTCTTTGCTTATTTTCTTACTTATGAAGGCTTTCTTATCTCTCCTTGCTAATTTTTAGAACTCTGCATTCAGATGGATATATCTTTTCTTTTCTTCTTTACCTTTCATTTCTTTTCTCAGCTATTTGTAAGGCTTCCTCAGACAACCATTTTGCCTTTTTGGATTTCTTCTTGGGGATGGTTTTGATCCCTGCCTCCTATACAGTGTCATGAACCTCCGTCCATAGCTCTTCAGGCACTCTATCTATCAGATCTAATCCCTTGAATCTATTTGTCACTTCCACTGTAGGATCATAAGGGATTTGGTTGAGGTCATACCTGAATGATCTAGTGGTTTTTCCTACTTTCTTCAGTTTCAGCCTGAATTTTGCAGTAAGAAGTTCATGATCCGAACCACAGTCAGGTCCTGGTGGTGTTTTTGCTGACTGTTTAGAGCTTCTCCATCTTCAGCTGCAAAGAATATAATCAATCTGATTTTGGTATTGATCATCTGGTGATGCCCATGTGTAAAGTTGTCTCTTGTGTATGTTAATTACTAAGTCCCGACCAGCTCTTTTGTGACTGCAGGGACTGTAGTCTGCCAGGCTCCTCTGTCCATGGGATTTTCCAGGCAAGAATACTGGAGTGGGTTGCAATTTCTTTCTTCAGGGGCTCTTCCCAACCCAGGGCTTGAACTGGTGTCTCCTGCACAGGCAGATGGGTCCTTTACCACTGAGTCACCTGGGAAACTCCAAGGTAGAAAGGTACAAAATTCTAAAAGAAGAAAAATTCCAGAGAATACAGTCACTGCTCATATTAAAGATAGAGTAATATAGCTATCTATAAAAATCCTGACTCTACATTTATAGTGTAATTTGGGAATAAATCCATGATTTGCTGCTGGGAACTCAAATACTTAGCAGTTTGCTATGTTACGTTATAGCTTTCTCCAGCAGTCTCCAAAGTGCCTTCCAAATTGCTGACAGGACAGTTTTGCTGGACCTGGATCTGGGGCGGCAGGAATTCCTCGACACATTTGTTGAACTGACTGTTCCAAGTCTGGCTCTTGTGGGCTTGGGGATACCAGCTCTGACTCTTTCTGGGGTGGTTGCTTCAAGACCAACTGTTCTAGCTCTGGCTGCTCCCAGGTGGGATATCCTAGGTCCGTTCACTCCATATAGGCAGGTTTCCAGAAGAGGTCACCAAGCAGTCCTGTGCCAGGAATAGAAACCCAGTAATTCTGTGGTTGTTGAGCCCTGAGTCACAGAGTCACTGTTCCTCAGTCAGTTGTTTTTCTGATTCTGGAACCAGGGCCTCACCCATTTGTAGCTAAGTTTCAGGATATTGGAAAGTTCTTGCATCTGCTGGAGACTGATTCCTGCCTCTGAAGTCTGTCGTTGAGCACAGACATCTGGGTCTGAGTGAACATGGTTCTGATCTTCTGTTTCTTACCTGGGTCCTTCTCTTCCTTCTTTGCTGCATTCTTCTCTGCAGGTATGGGCAATAGTTTTACTCTGGGGCTTGTGGAAGAATCAGGACTGTCCAGTCTCCTTGTTGAGGGTCCCAGCAGATGATCCTTGCAAGGACACCTGGTTTCCTTCAGGCCCAGAAATTTCAGAAATTGGTGAAGAGTCCCTGGAATTGGATGCTTTGGGACCAAGCAGGCTGGGTCCACACTCATGTTGTGGAGTTGAAGCAGAGAGGAAAAAAAACCTGTGAGCTAGATGGTAGGAAGAGTCCAGGCTTAAGAACCTAGGTAGAAGAGCTTAGAGAAAGGTGAACATCTCCAGGTGTAAAAGAATTAAGATGGAATGAATGGAATCAACTGTCAGATAATAGGAGCAAACCAGCCCAATCTAGAGAAAGGAAAAAAAAAAGGTCTTGATTCTTAAATGAGGTCATACTCTCCAGCAGGCAGGGATCCCTCCCTTGCTTGCCCTCCTGTCTTTGCCCAGAGTACCTGCTGCCCTCCCAATGACTGTGACCAAGTTGAAGTCAGGTGAGAGAGGCTTGCTGAGATGACCCAGTGGAGTCTATGACGCCACCATAAAGTGGTTGGTGGAGCTGTGTGATATTGTTGAAAAAGAAATAGAAGATAAAAATCCTCGTCTTTACCTCTATTCTGAGCAGATGTTGTTCCCAGATGCTGTTGTCTTCAGTTTAATAAAAATATTTTGTT
Source organism: Cervus elaphus (assembly GCF_910594005.1). Lineage (NCBI taxonomy): Eukaryota > Metazoa > Chordata > Mammalia > Artiodactyla > Cervidae > Cervus > Cervus elaphus. Next base: position 33,820,045 of record NC_057840.1, read on the forward strand.
GTTGTTTAGCCACTAAGTGGTGTCTGACTCTTTGTGACCCCAAGGATACAGTCTGTCGGGTTCCTCTGTCCATGAGATTTCCCAGCAAGAATACTGCAGTGGGTTGACATTTCCTTCTCCAGGGGATCTTCCTGACCCAGGGATCGAACCAGTGTCTCATACACATGTCTCTTGCATTGTAGGCAGATGCTTTACTGCCGAACAACTGATAAAAGTACTGCTGTTGTTTAGTCACTCAGTCGTGTCTGACTCTTTGTGACCCCATGGACTGCAGCCGGGCCGCCCTACCCCTCACCATCTCCTGAAGTTTGCCCAAGTTCATGTCCATTGCAATGATGGTGCCATCCAGCCATCTCATCCTCTGATGCTTTCTTCTATTGCTGCCCTCCATCTTTCCCAGCATCAGGTATTAATAAAAATACTAGTTCTTTGCAAATGTACTGTTCCTCTACCACAAGCAGCCACTATTTTCTGACTAGAAACTGAGGGAGGAAAAGCAGTTCAGTCCCTGGGCCTGGAGGAGGCATCAGTAGGTGAAGGCTGGTGACCCCAGCTGGCACCTGTCTCCAGGCAGCTATTCTTGTGTGGCATTTCCGAGCTAAAAGAAAAAAAACATTGATAGGAAATGACAGGGGTTGTCAGTTTCTCCCTGTCCTTGCTGTTCTTTGATTCCCTTACAACTTCCCTCCCCTTCCCCCATCCTCACTGGTGTCTCCATTTAACCCCTGATGTGCTGTAAACACAGCCACGTGGATGGCTGAGGACTTCCGCAGGGAACATGCTGATGCCAGTACAGGAGCCCTAACATATTGGGGAGGGGGTCAGTCGTGTGAAGAGGAGAGTGCCAAGTGACCCAAGAGATAAAAAACACACGATCCTGTCTGATCCTGTCTGAGTTCTGCGGTTACCAACCTAGCTGAAAAAACAAAAACCATCCGGTGGGAAGTAAATGTTATGATACGATCAGCTGTAGGGTGGCCTCTTGTCAGGATAAAGTCCTTGTATGGAGCCTGGGAGGATGCCAGGAGCAGAAGACTCTGGAAGTAGAGAATTCCTGGAGTCAATGCTGTGGGTGGGGTGGAGCGTTTTCCAGGAAACTGGATCAGGCTCCTGAGCCCTGTTGCCCCTGAAACTGCTTCTGCTGCTGCTGGAAAGTGTTCAGGACACATGTGGCCGTGGGTGTCTAAGGGTGGGGCCAGTGTGTGTGGGGGGTCTCGCTGTGCAGGTTCCTCGCTTCCTGCCTGAGCTGCTGGACAGACCCGGGGGAGAGCTGGGAAAATCTGGGATGGGGGGTAAGAGGAAAGGCGGGAAGGTGAGGAGGAAGGTGAAGGGAGAAGAGAGGATGAGGCAGCGGTTAGGGGACAGTGAGGGGGACCCAGCCTGGAGAGGAGTAAGGCAGAGAGCTGGTGGTAGAGGGTTCGCACCCCGCCCCCACCTCTTCCTTCTGCTTCTCTCCACCTCCCATCTTTGCCCCACACTGCGCATCCCTTGGGGCCAACCCCGCTCCACACACAAAAACCACTTCCTTTGGTGTCCCCACTCCCACCTGTTGCACCCCCAGGAGTCCCTCCCCTTGAGCTTTGTAGGCAGGAGGGGATTGAAGGGAATGCAACTGCTCAGAGGCTCCAGGCTGATTGGAAACTTAAGGAGGGAATGCAGTTCAGCCCCTGGGCCTGGGGCAGGCGTGAGCAGGTGAAGGCTGGTGACCCCAGCTGACACCTGTCCCCAGGCAGCTACTCTTGTGTGGCATTTCCAAGCTAAAAGAAAAAAAGATTGAAAGGAAGTGACACGGGGGTGTCAGTTTCTTTACTGTCCCTGCCCATTTTGGTTCCCTTACAACTTCAGTTAAGGCCCAGGCCAGGAATAAGTCTGTTAATTTATTCCAAAGTCCAGGCCAAGGAAAGGCCAGCCAGAGGGAGTCAGTCGTTATGGCAACCACTCCAACAACAGCCATCACCCACCTTAGCCCCATAGTCCCCATCCATGTTTCTTCTCACAGCCCCCGCAGTCACAGACACAAGCCCCCTCATATTCCACCCTGACTCTCCAGCTCCACACACTCATACACCCCTCATACACTCCATGCTTCTCACTCATATCCTTCCACCCTTGTGCACACCAGCCCTCGAGAAATTGTCCGTGCAGGTCTCCGCACACCCTCTCCCCACTTTGCACACCCCACCCCCCACCACACACTTTCTTTCACACACAAGTGCCTGCTTGCCTGCCCTCCACACTCTCCACTCTCTGCCAAGACACACCGGGCTCCCCTCCCACAGGGACCCCGGTTTCCTCACACTGTCTGTACACACTGCTTCACACAAAGTTCCACACAGAAGGCTCCCGTCTACGTCCACTGCCATCCAGAAACTTTCCCCTCACAGCCATTTCCCTTCACTGTCTTCCTCCTCTCTGGTCCCCCAGGGGGATCCGCTACTGGGACCTCTGCATATGCATACTGTCCACTCCCCTTCTGTCCCAAGCTCACCTGTCCACAGTCACACACACACACACACACACACACACATCAAACACCCAACTCATTAGCGTTGTAGTTACTCCCCTCACACCCAACACACTCTCCCCAGTGGTCCCTCACTCTCTTCACTTACCTTCCTCATCACACGTAAGTGTCACCACCACACACACTCCTCTCTTCTGCCCTTCTCCTCTCAGGCACAAGCTCCTTTCTATTGTTAGGTAGTTAGAATAGGGAAAAAGAGTCCAAAATGGCGGTGGCTAAAAGACCTGGAAGAGAAAGCCCTCAGGTAAAACAAACAACACTCCTGGCTGGCCCAATTTACATAAGACAGGCCCAGGGAGAGAGAAACACATAAAAAGAGGCGCCAAAGCTCCCCCCCCCTCCGCCGCCGCGTGATGGGGCGATCTTCGCGTCTTTGGATCTACGTGCCCTCATGCCTCGAAGATGGATTTTCCTGCTATTATCTAAATAAATAGAGCTGTAACACTGAGCTGTAACACTGATTCATTTAAGAGCTATAACACGGTCCGTCCTCCGAGAGCTGTGACCCGCCGAGGGCCTTTAATGTCCGTCACTCCAAATTTTTGTTGTGACGAGACAAAGAACCGAGGAGCATACACTCGTGTGACACTATCACACACACACACACACACACACACACACACACACACAGTCATACTCTGATGAGTCCTCGCCCAAGACAGGGGGACCTGCAGCAGTCTCAGAGCCCACACACAGCTCGGGGTAGTTCTGGGAAGAGGCTGGCTGCCAGGACTCTGCCCCCAGGCTGATCCAGGAATTTTAGGTCTCTACCAGTCAATCCTAAACTAAATCAACCCTGAATATTCATTGGAAGGACTGACACTGAAGCTGAAGCTCCAATATTTTGTCCACTTGATGCAAAGAACTGACTCATTGGAAAAGACCCTGACGCTGGGAAAGACTGAGGGTGGGGCAGCAGAGGATGAGATGGCTGGATGGCATCACTGACTCAATGGGCATGAGTTTGAGCAAACTCCAGAAGAAAGCAGAGGACAGGGAAGGCTGGTGTGCTGCAGTCCATGGGGTCACAAAGAGTCAGACATGACTTAGTGACTCAACAACAACCTGGATCCTACCCGAAACAGTGCCTTCTCTTTTTTAATGCTCCAGCCCCATACCTAAAGGAACTCACCAAATACACTCCTACTAGCGTGGAGTCCTGAGATTGCATGAACAGTCATATTCATGTATTAATCAACCTAAAATTAATTTTTGTATATTGTGTCAAATAGAAATTCCTTTCTATTTACATCATTAACCAGTTACCCCTTTCCTATGTACTGATCAGTACATCCTTCACTGGTATTTCTTGCCACACCTACTAGATGTCAAGTGTCTAGACATCCCTGGGTCTATTTCTTTGCTCTTTTCTAAAACTGGTCTCCTGTCTGCATTATGACTCACCAACTACCTTTGGTGTTGGAAATACAGCTCAAGCCGATGCAGACTGGGTTGGAAGTGAAGTCCTTTCATAAAAAATTACCATACCCGACAGCTTAAAACAATCAAAATTTATTCTTTGGCAGCTGTGGAAAATAGAAGTCTGAAATAATTTGTGTCCTTGATATACAGGAGTTTTAATAAAAACTTGTGATTCTCATCAGAAAAGAAAATGTACAGCATCTTCATAATTGAATTAACTGATTTTATTCTGGAAGGAGAAAACTTCCAGTTTGTCTAGATATAGTGAAAACTGCGATATTAATTTATTGTTGAAATGTGACACCCCTACAGTTGAGTGCACAAATCTCAATAAATGGTCAGTCAGTCAGTTCAGTCACTCAGTCATGTCCAACTCTGTGACCCCATGGACCGCAGCACTCCAGGCCTCCCTGTCCATCACCAACTCCCATAGTTTACTCAAACTCATGTCCATTGAGTTAGTGATGCCATCCAACCATCTCATCCTCTGTCATCCCCTTCTCCTCCTGCCCTTAATCTTTCCCAGCATCAGGGGCTTTTCCAATGAGTCAGCTCTTTGCATCAGGTGGCCAAAGTATTGGAGTTTCAGCCTCAGTATCAGTCCTTCCAGTGAACATCCAGGACTGATATCCTTTAGGGTGGACTGGTTGGATCTCCTTGCAGTCCAAGGGACTCTCAAGAGTCTTCTCCAACATCACAGTTCAGAAGCATCAATTCTGCAGTGCTCAGCTTTCTTCACAGTCCAACTCTCACATCCATACATGACCACTGGAAAAACCATAGCCTTGACTAGACGGACCTTTGTTGGCAAAGTAACGTCTCTGCTTTTTAATATGCTGTCTAGGTTGGTCATAACTTTTCTTCCAAGGAGTAAGTGTCTTTTTATTTTATGGCTGCAGTCATCATCTGCAGTGATTTTGGAGCCCCCCAAAATAAAGTCTGCTACTGTTTCCACTGTTTCTCCATCTATTTGCCATGAAATGATGGGACCACTTGCTGTGATCTTAGTTTTCTGAATGTTGAGCTTTAAGCCAACATTTTCACCCTCCTCTTTCACTTTCATCAAGAGGCTCTTCAGTTCTTCTTCACTTTCTTCCTTAAGGGTGGTGTCATCTGCATATCTGAGGTTATTGATATTTCTCCCAGCAATCTTGGGTGAGCCGTGTCTGCTTGGCGCTGGAGCAGCTGTGAATAGGTACCCCACATCCAAGGTCAGGAGCATTGGCTTCGTTTTGCTGGACCGGCCATGTGGAGATACCCCATGTCCAAGGTCAGAGAAACCCCAGTAAGACAGTAGGCATTGGAGCAGCTGTGAGAAGATAGCCCTGTTCATCACCAACTCCCGGACCATCTCATCCTCTGTCCTTATTAAGGAATGTAGAAAAAAAGTTTGTCCTTTCCTCCTCCTTGAGAATTCCAGACCCCTTTCTCCTCCTCGGGGTCCCTGGAATTCTTTTAAACCTGCCTAGGAATTGACTCAGCTTGCAGACGGACATCTCATCCCCATGTCTTCATGTAACATACCATGTAACATACCAGGTAACATGTATGTTACATACCAGGTCTGTTCCATTTTCTTATAAGGATACCAATCAGATTGGATTAGGGGTAGACCCTAATGGCCTCATTTTAACCTTATTATTTCTATAAAGGCCTTGTCATTAAATATGGTCATATTCTGAGGTCCTGGGGGTTTAGGGTTTTAACACATGAATTCAGGGGAATACAATTCTGGCCATAAAAGCATGAAGTAACTGTGCATAAAAGTGAGAACACATGAACACATGAAGTATATCTCATTAAACCACATATATTTATTCCTAACTCATATTCCTCTTAATGGAATTCAAAAGTGCCAACAAACACTCCAATTCCACCTAAAATGGAAGGAACTGATAGAAAAGCATCAGGTAAAGCTGATACCCTTAACTGATTAGGAGCAAATATCTTATTTAGCAAATTGTTCAAAATGACTAAGTCAATACATGGGAAGGGCCCATCAACAGCCATGGAAAGTCAGGAATTCTCTAGCTTCTTGGTAAACACAACTCCGAGTAGAGGAGAATATACTAGACTGGCAGCCAGACTGTCAGTAAGGATCAGTTTCTTCATCCAAGGGCTCATCTAACATTTCCACCTTCTCATGGTCAATGGAAGAAACATCAGATGATGGTACGAAGAGCTGTTAGAACATTAGGTAAACTGTTGAACTGAATCATGGTATTGTCAGAAAAGAAACATTTTTTTTTTCATCGAAGAACTGGGGAAACCCTGGGTGTGATCTCAACAAGACAACACTCCACCCCAGACTTTTGAAGTTTAGACCCCGCCTCTCCCCTCCCTGCCACAGAATTAGATACTTGGTTTCCCTCTGCTCACTGCACTATCTTAGTGCCTACACAGCCTCTTCTACCCCCAAAACAGAGTAATTTCAGACCTACTGGGAAGTGTGGGGGCCCAAGACTAAGAAAGAGCATCCTCCTAGGTACCAATAGAGAGGGGTTTGGGTGAGACCCGTGGCTCACTTCTCTGATGTCCTGACCAGAACAAACCTGTCCAGGAACCAGAGGCCAGCCTGATTCTCACTTTCCGTGGTCCCTGATTTCTTCATACATTTCTTGACGATGATGACAATTAGACAGATGAAGATGATGAAGATGAAGATCAATGGGAGGATGCATTTATTTAACGGGATAGATGCAGGCTGGTGGTTGTTCGGGGCCTTTGTGAGTGGTTCTAAAACAAACAAAAAGGCACAAGCCTTGTCACATCTAAGAGTCCACCTTCCTCAGCATCTACTGTCCCCAGACAGCACCTGTCCACCTACATAGATGCTGGCTTGTTACGTGAAGCCATTGGGGCAGAAAGATGAATGGAGTTGGGCTCTGTCCTCATAACAGAGCTCCTATTTCTACTGAGGGAGAGAGCAAATGTTTATTTGACAATCTTGCAGGTGGACACGTTTACTGTGGGGAGTCCTTTCTAGGGAGGACACAGCTGGGGAGGTGCTTAATTTGGTCTGGGGAGGGGTGAGGGCTTCTCTAAGTGACATTTGAGCTGGTTAAAGGATCAGGACAACAGGAAGGAGAGAAGGTCTGGAAACACAATATGTATATAAATCTGGGGACCATTTAGCAGGGCTGCGGAACTGGGTCATTCGTTAATGAGGAAGGGGGCTCCTGTGCTAAGGGAGGTGGGCTTGCAAAGGAGGATGTTGGGAAATCCTATGCAATGCCCATCACTGACTCTCTAGACAAGAAGTCCACCAAAAGATCAGTCACTCCATCCAGCTATCAGATTTTCAATTGCACAAACGTATTTGTTCATATCCACACATGAAGGCACTAGACCTTTGAAGAGAGCTACCACCTCCCCCACCTCCCCCACACCCCACTCAGTTACCTGTGGGCTCTGGGAGCAGCATGTTCTCCCAGTGTTCCAGGAATTCCCTAAGCCAATAACTGCAGTCTCCCACTGAGATCTTCCTGAAATAATCTGACAGTTCCTGGTTGTTCTCCCATTCCTCCTTGACGCCTGTGGCTCCAGGATCGATGACTGTCCAGGTTATGCTCATGGTGTCAAGGAGGAGGGCTGTCCATCCATTGATGCTGAAGAGCAAGGATGCACCAGAGCATTGCTCGGCTTCACGCTGACAACACAGCCTGATCTGCAGGGAGGGAGGACCTGCCCCCCACACAGTGAATCTTTCTGGACTGTCCACAGTCCATCCTCCCCAGTCACTCAAGTGTGTCTGCACATCTAGGGGTCCGTGATCTTCTGACCATGACCTCCCCCTCTTACCCATCAGGCCCAGCGGGTCTCTAAGGCTGGGTCATGTTCAGTCTTTTCACAGGAAGGACCTCCCTGCATGCACTCCGCCCCTACCCCTCTCTTGCTGTCTCCAGCTCCCCACCCCTCCCATACTTACCCCTCATCTCCTTTTTGTCCAGTTTGATGACAGGCAGGACCATCCTGAGCTCTCTTCCTGCTTCTCCCAGCGTCTGGCTCAATTCAGTCCACGCTTTGGTGTCGTTTACCTCCTCCCCCAGGAAACCCAAAGGTCTGACCTGTTGCTGTCACTGTCACACTGGAGGAAAGGCTTTGTGTCCACGGAGCCCTGGACTTGACACCAGGGCTGGCCAGGTCTGGACTGAGATTTGACAGTGAGGTTAAGGCACAGAGAGTGGGCATCTGTGAGAGAAAACCACAGGTGTGTCTAGGAGATTCCCATCCAGGGCCTGGTTGCAGAGGGAGGGGTCTCTATCCCAGACCCCCTCCTCTGCTGCATCCTCAATCCTGCCTCATCTTCAACTGTCTGAGTTTTAATCTCTTGGATGCCACTGTGGATCCTTTGGGTTCAATACTGTTAGCAGGAAGATTTAGTTGACATATTTTTACCATCATGTACCAACTTCTGAGGCAGCAAAAATAGACAATGTCTGCCTTCTAGTGGCTTAAAAATACATCTGTACAAACAGGACTTTCAACAGGAGTGGAAAAAAAGACCACAGAACACAGGCTACATTCAGGAGGGGCCCCTAATCATCAGGAAAGTTTTTACTGCAGAAGGAGGTGGAGTTGGCAGGAGAGGGCAAGCTGCTCCAGGAGCACAGGCCCAGAAACCCTGTCTTGGGCTGGAGTCCCTGCACACTGGGTGTGACCTCCTGGGCAGCCGGTCCAGCTAAACCACACCTGACCATCCTCAGAGCTGGAAGACAGGCCCCCACCAGGGTGGAGCCCCTTCCTTTCCCCTCCTCCCCTGCTCCACTCCCCCTGCCAGAGCCCCAGATCCCAGGACACTCACTGCCCAGAGTCTTCCTGGGTTCTATCAGCTGCAGTATCACCAAAAGATGGCCTGCGGTGTGAGCTAGAGACATTCCTTCCAGCAGTTTTAGAAGAGTAAGGGGCAAATCTTAGCCTGGAGTGTGTCTATATCTCTGCCTCCACCCACCGCCCAAAGTCTTCAGTCAGAGACTGAGGAAGCCCTGTTGAAAAACAATGCAAAGAACAATTATACCAAGGAAGTATCTTGCAAGTATTCAAATGTAATTCCTCAATAAAAACAGCAAAAACACCCACAAAAAAAAAAAAAAAAAAAAACAACAAACCAACCCAGCAGTGACATTAAAAAGCAAAATTCACTTTAAATATCCCACCCTCAAAGAGTCCTTAACTTTTGTGAACAAAATGCTCAGCGTTCTGTTGGCTTCTCCCCTCCTTCCAACAACAGCTCTCCCCACCCCACCCCCGCCTCCCAGCTGCCTCTTTTGCTTCTTTTTCCATCTTCCTCTCAGTCATCCTGCATTTTTTTTCCTACTTCCTTCTCCATCCTAACCTGGCGGACTTTGTCTTCAGTGATCAAGATTCACTCTCACCCAATGCACCCGAGTGTTAATTCGACTGGCCGAGGTGACCATACGTGGTCTACAATGGAAGGCGTGTGTAGAAGAGATGAGTTGCTGTCAAGATTCCACTGACAGTAACAAAAATAGCTTCTTGGCACGCTGCCAACTCAATGGCTAGGCTGCAGGTTACTTTAAGAGTGTTTTTTATTCTCTGCTTCCACAATGAATGTAGCAGAATCATCAGTTCTATTTAATCCCAGTAGGTGGAAAAAGGGTAAAATGTCCTGAGTTCCCTCCTTGATTAGAAAAAGAAAGCTGAAGAATTTATGTTTTTTGCAATAGCAAGGTACTGACTTAAGTATTAGTATTAGGAAATAAAATGACTAAAAGAGACACTCACATAATACTTTCTTCCATTGAAAATACTCTGAAGTTGTTTCTCTGAACACAGAAAGAACCCCAGAGTCCTGTAATAGAAGATGGTATTTTTCTCGCATTATCACCATTAGCAACAATGACATTGCCATACAAAGGAGAGTCTGATTTTTCACAAACTAGAAGAAGACAGAAAGTGTCCTATGTGTGGAGGTTTCTTGTTAAGTAGTTGAACATTTCATTGCAGGGATTCCACCACTTAGCACCAAGAGAAAAAGGTAAAATAGGTTGGAAATAAAAAGAGACTGAGGAGTCTGCTCACCAGACATAACAGGACACATGAGACAACACAGCTACTGCGTCACCATCACAGGAAGGCAGGCTCAGAACTCCTGGCTCTGACTTCTTGGCTCTAAAGTGAACAGAAGGAGGACAATGGTGGCCAAGCAAAGACTGAGTCAAAGCCAGCAGAGCCCCTGTCAGGGGCTTCCTGGGAACACAGTCTCCTGCAGAAAAGAAAGAGATGTTGGTCCAGGAGACGGAGGAAATCCTGTCCCTTTCCTGGGGCTGCCCCTCCCCAGCCCCCCCAGCCCCGCCCTCACTGAGGGGCTCCTATGTCCCCCACCCCCACCCCCACCCCAGGCCCAGCAGCTTCTTGTCCCCTCCTCCTCCCTTCCTGCATCACAGAGTCACCCCAGGCCCTGACACCCCCTGCTCAGGCTCAGGACTGGAGCCAGTGAGGAATCAATCTGCTCCCTTCACTCAGGTCCGGATCCTCCCCGAGGGGGGCCTAAAGGACCAGGGAGCAGGTCCCCGGAGGAGGGGCCTTGCCTCCTGACAGCCCTGGGAGACTGCAGGCAAACCTCCTTCCTTCCCTCCCCTCCAGCCTCTGAGCCAGCAGCACACACAGCTCTCAGGACCAGGGTCCCTGCCCCCCATCTCTTCCTGGTCCCACCCAGCTGGGCGCCTCCAGCCCAGCTCAGGCCCACCATCCCCAGGCACCTCTGCTCAAGGCAGGGCCGCTCAGTGATGGAGGCTCTGGGTCCCCAGGAGGCTGGTGACGGGCAGGCCACAGGCTGAGTCAGAACTGCTGATGCCCCAGGAGCACAGGCCTGGCCTCGCCCCTTCCCACAGTCTCTGCTGTGGGGCTCCTGCCTTGCCTGCTTGGCCCAAGCCACTTCCTGTGAGAACAGGCCTTTGGAGTTGGGTCTGCAAAGGCCTTCCCAGCCCTTCCTCCTGGGATAAGAGCCGGGCCCCTCTCATCTTGGCCCCTGGGTGGGTCCCCTCCCCGCTGACACGTCATGTGGAGCCCCCATTCTGCTCTCAGCTCCGGGAGTCCTGCCCTCGCCCTGAGCGCCTGCTGTTCTCACACCACCCACCCTGGGCCCTGCCAGCCAGCGGTCTGTGCTCAGTCAGGGGACGTGGCTCAACCCTTTCAGCATCAATAGGCCCTCAGCCTAGTGAGGGCCCCTCCCTTTTCACAATGTCACCTGACAATGGGGACCTTTCAGACCTCAGGGCTGAGCTTGTCCGAGTTCTGCTTTCAGGTGATATCCACCTGCTCATTTCCAGGATGAAGAGGTTCAGTGAGGGCAGGGGTCAGCTGGGATTCACCTTCCCCTTCCTCACACCAGGCCCTGTGCCCCTGCCTTACCTCCGAATTCTGCCGTCAGTACCTGGTCCTGGAAAGGACTCAGCCCAGGAAGACAGTTACGATGAAACTGGTGAGGACCACGGGGAGGATGCAGGCTTTGGATTTGATGGCTGTGGCCCTGGGCTGGAATCTAGGGGCGTCCATGGTCCATGATGCTGCAAGGAGAGTAAGAGTGAAGCCTTGTCCAGACCCCAAACTCGGCAGATGCCTCCTCGCCCCCCGACTCAGGTACCCCTACTGTGCAGACAGTTTACACGCATCACATAGAGGCCTCTGTGATAGATCCTCAGGCGAGATGGGGGGAAGGCAGGAGCCCAGTCCTCACGGGGCTCTGACAGCTAATGGGGGGAAAGACTTTAAAAACAAAACAAATAAAAAAGGGAGCTTGCATTTCTCCCCTCCAAAAATATAAGTCTTTCCCCTGGTTCTCAGGAACCATCTGATCCATCTGTGGTCTCCCAGAGTGGGGTGGGGAGAATAGCATTTTTAACACCGAAGCAGTAAAACAAGGAGATCTCTGGTTCTGTCTTTACATGGAAATGAATTTGTAACTGAGCTGGATTTAATTGGGTTAAGGGAAAGTGAGCACTATATAAATAAACTCTTAGAATTATCAATAAAGCTCACCAGAACACACTTCTGACACCAGGAAGGACCCTGAGTCTGACTAATTGGCCAGATATGACCCAGAAACTAACTCCATCACCAAAGAACCTGAAACTATAAGCCATGTGTCAGAGCAGTTCTCCTGGGTTCCCCGACCCTGATGCTCTCCGCCCTGTAGCCCCTTCCCCAAAAAGCCTCTTCCTTGTCAGCATGTGTGTCTCCAGAACAATTCATTTCCCAGTGTTAGACAAAAGCCCACTCTCAGACCCTGCAAGGAGTCCCTCTTTCTGTAACAGATGGCGACTCTGGTGGGATTTCCACACTGCGACTGATGCCCTGACCATTCAGGTACTTAGGGACAAGTTTGTCGGCTGACTGACCTGACCCAGTGGCCGGAACAAGGATTTTCTTTTGTCCCTTGTCTCCTCCCAACTCAGATGACTGGCCTGGGTGCCCGATCTGATAAGGAACAGAGTGAGGAGCTAGAGCCTTCAGTTCAGTCGCTCAGTCGTGTCCGACTCTGCGACCCCATGGACTGCAAGCCCATCACCAACTCCTGGAGTTTACTCAAACTCATGTCCATCGAGTTGGTGATGCCTACCAACCATCTCATCCTCTGTCGTCCCCTTCTCCTACCGCCTTCAATCTTTCTCAGCATCAGGGTCTTTTCCAGTGAGTCAGTTCTTCGCATCAGGTGACCAAAGTATTGGAGTTTCAGCTTCGGCAACAAGAACTCGGCGGTCTCCTATCACCAGCGGAAGTCGGGCACCGCGTAGGCAAGTGGGCAGGCGAGTACACAGGGAAACCTGGCGAGAAAGCGAGCCAGCTGGCAACAGAGCCCCGCCCAGGCCCCGGCGCGCGCCTTCCTAGTGGTTACTTGAGAAACCTGGGGCGGGGCCTGTCGGCGGATGGGCGGGCCAGGCACTCGGCGCAGGAGCGGAGGTCCAGACCGCAGCTGCGGGCTAGCGGGAGAGGATCGCGGGTTCTGACTTGGCAGCCTCGCACTCCTGCAACATTGGGATCCAGGAGGCAAAGGGAGAGATGGGTGGCTCCAAGAGCAGTCTTGCCTTCCTCGTTTTGCTTCTGATTGTCTTGTTGAGCGGGACGTCCAGCGGTGAGTTCGGGGATGACCCTGCGCGGGGGGTGGCGGGGGAACGCGAGGAGGTTGGATGGGTTATGACCCGGAAAGGGGATGCGGGTGGTGTACGCCGGGGTTCGCGAAACTTCTTGCACAGTGTCGCCGCCGCCGCCCCCTCCTCTTTCCCGTCCCTCGGCCCCTTTGCTCCTCGGAGGCTCCTCCCGGCTTCTTGCCGGCTCTCCGGGCCAGAGCAGGCTGCCTTGGGTGAAGTAGTAATGCCGGGAGTTTGGGAGGTGATGCTGGGAGAAGAGGGGGCCGTGCCGCGGCAGAAATAGGGTTGAAACCCCCAAGGGTCCAGACCGCCCCTGGGAAGTGGGAGCGCTGGAGCCGGGCGGTAAGGGACCAGTCGGCCATTCCGCGGAGAAGGGACCCGCCCCGCCCCGAAAAGCACACTCTCCCGCCCCGACCTGTGCAAAAGACCCTTCTGGTCCCTATATCTCCCGGCCCTTGAAGGACCAGCACTCTTTCCCGGCCGTAAGTTATAAACGCAGAGTGGACCCGGGTGCCCAGGAGGCTTCGGCGGCGCGCTCCCAGCTTAAACGTGCTTGGGTTGGTCTTGTCAGAGCCGCAGCTGCTGGCTCCAGCCGCTGCCCACGGGCTCCGCGGCGCGGCTCCTACGGTTTTCCCTGGGCTCCACCCCCGCACTCGGGCTCCACCCCCGGCCACCGGCCGCCGCGGCACGGCTCCACCCCCGGCCCCCGGGCTCCACCCACTGCCCCCGGGGCGCCGCGTCCCGGCTCCAGCCCCGGCCCCTGGCCTCCGGGGCAGGTGTCCACCCCCGGCCTCTGGGCTCCACGCGCGACCCCGGGGGCCGGTGCGAGCCTCTTCTTGAGCGGGAACCAGTTGCCCCGGCTCATTGGTCTAGACAGAACTTTATTAGAGAAGTGACCTTCTTGGGCACTACGTCTATCCTTTAACCCAACGAAACAGATGTCCTGCCTTTCACTTGGCCTGCAGAGTCCAAGTCGAATATAAGCAGGTTTCCAAGTAGACAGTTTCGTGGACCTGCCCCAAGTCAGCATTTCTGCTTGGTGGTGGTGGGGGTGCGAGGGACACGGGGTGGGGGGGTTTCCACGCACTATATAGGCTCTAGCTTTCCTTTTCTGCAAAGTAGATGATGAGGTTATGATACTGAATGCAGCTCAACTTGACAGTAAATTCTTCAAAAACTTCCCTTCTTCAAAAATTTGAAAGGAAGGAAAATGTGCTACCGAAATCTTGAAGTAAAAACTTTGGTCTTGGACAAAGCCACTAGCAGAGCTATCTGTGATCCTGTTCATGCAGCTCAGCTACTTCTACCCGTGTGTTTTCTATCAGCGCAGGGGTTTGCCGTGCAGTTATATTTCTTGTAGTGATAATATTAGCTGTTTTGCACCTTCATAATGTGACAAGAATTGAACTGGAAGACAGCATCAGTGCACAGTAGTTCCCAAGGGCTGTCTCAGCCTCTTCCCAGATGACTCAGGATCTGAGAGGCGCCACACCCGACAATGGTACTTCCGGCCGTTACCCTGCCTTGTGGGTGGGTGGAGGAGTGTCTTGAGAAGTGCCACTCTTTCGGAGGCCAGAGCTAAGGTGGGTGGCCATTCCCTTCTCCAGGTGATCTTTCCGACCCAAGAATCGAACTCAGGTCTCCTGAATTGCAGGCAGATTCTTTACTGTCTTAGCCACTAGGGGAGTCTGCAGCACAAATTCGTAGAGGCCAGTAATCCGCAAGCAATTTCTCAACAGGACCTGGTCCACAGGGTCAGATTGCCTGTGGAATGAGTTACCTGGTCAGAAGAGAAATCCTCCACAAAGACCTGGCTGCTAGGAGCTCTGCCACTGATGACAACCTCAAGTTAAGAGTCCAGATAGCCCCTCTCCAGCATCTTGTTCCCCATGGACTCTCACTGTCTTGGGGACAAGGGAAGCGTGGGATTGATGGATGGCTCATGAACGTCTGGTTAAGAATGAGTTCTCCGGACTTCCCTGGTGATCCAGTCGCTAAGACTCCCCACGCCCAATGAAGGGACCCAGTTTGATCATTGGTTGGCGAACTGGATCCCACATGCCACAACTAAGAACTCAGCATGTTGCAACTAAGAGCCTTCATGCTGTAAAAAGATCCAAAGTGCCACAACTAAGAGCCAATACAGCAAAAAAAAAAAAAAGATATTAAAAAATATTTTTTTTTAGTTCTCCAGTGCTAGTGATGTGTGGGCCTTCAGAGTGATAGTGTAGGAGCTCATGGCGCTGGGTCAAATACCCCACATGGATGTCGACTCTTTAGAAATATGAAAGAAGGTTATCAAATAGCCCAGCCTATCAACTGTCATGATGAACCATTTGCTGTGATGGCTTGTGCTGGGCCTTAGATTTGGAGGAGAAGCCCAGGTCCAGCAGCTGGCCCGGTGTCTCACAGAGGTCCATGAAGCCCTGGGGGCCTGTGTCTGACTCTCCTCTCTCAGTCCCCCAGCATCAGGAGGAAGGTGCCCGCTGAGGCCCACTTGGAGCCAGCCAGTCACATACATCACCCAGCACCACAGAAGCACACTGTCTTCCAGAACACTGTGCCTTAGGAATGCCATAGCATCTAAACTTTCTAAGACAGACTTAGTGATGTGGAATATTTTCTAGATATCACTTTCATTAGGTTGAACTGAAAATGTTTGTATAAATTTTTTTGACTGAGAAATTTTTTTAACAATGTTATAAAATAAATAGTTTTTAGGATTGTTTCAACACAAATACTTGGATTAGTTTAGTACCACGTGTTTTTTAGTTTTTACTTCCTCAAAGTAATGTAGTTGATTCACCCTTGAATGTGCCCTGCTTCGTTGCTCAGTCGCGTCCGACTCTTTGCGACCCCATGGACTATGCAGTCTGTGGAATTCTCCAGGGTTGAATACTGGAGTGGATAGCCTTACCCTTCTCCAGGGGATCTTCCCAACCCAGGGATCGAAGCCAGGTCTCCCACATTGCAGGTGGATTCTTTACCATCCTAGCATTTCTGAGAGCCAGAAGTGGGCTTGGGGCAGGTCAATACTAAACAGTTGTGATTTTATTTATTTTTACTTTCTGGAAAAGGAGATAACACAATTCCAGAAGGTGCAATCATGTTTTAAGGTTAAGAATCCCTTTTACTGCACCTAGAATAGTGCTATGCACAGAATGGGTGCCTGAGTTGTGTTGTGTAAAAAAAAAAGTAAACAGATTTTGTGCTCATCTTCAAGGCTGGCTGAAGTATAAAATGTATTTTTAAAAACACTTGAAAAAATTAGAGGATTCAATTTATTAAAAAAAAATTACATATACATCCCCAGGAAGGCACTCAATGCTTAGCCACTGACTCCAGCGCTTCCCTGGAGTCAAAGCTCCTCCCAGGCAGTTCATGCTGTTGCTAATTAAAGCTGGTTATTACCCAGATAGGAGAAGGCAGTGGCAACCCACTCCAGTACTCTTGCCTGGAGAATTCCATGGACAGAGGAGCCTAGTAAGCTGGAGTCCATGGGGTCTCGAAGGGTCAGACATCACTGAGCAACTTCACTTGCACTTTTCACTTTCATGCATTGGAGGAGGAAATGGCAACCCACTCCAGTGTTCTTGCCTGGAGAATTCCAGGGACGGGGGATCCTGGTGGGCTGCCATCTATGGGGTCGCACAGAGCCAGACAACTGAAGCGACTTAGCAGCAGCAGCAGCAGCGTGATCCATATCCTACCACTGATGAAGTTAACAAGTGGTGGAAAAGGAAAAGTTGGTTTGTTCAGGAGCCCTGGGAAAATAGTGACCTAACGTCCTCAGACCGTCTCCAAGTTTCCAGGTTAGAGAAGGGGGCGGAGGGGCTGCTGCGGGCGCGTCAGCGTCCTGTGCAGTCAGGTTGTTGGCACAAGGCGGACGTCTGAGCCTCACCAGGCTTATGGTTTCAGCCACTCTGGGGGTCTGTGTGCTTGCAGCCAGCAGTTTTTGTGTGCTGGGGGTCTGCTTCCTGCAGAAACAACTTGAGACTTGGGTCAGATCTTTGTTATCTTTCAGGGAACTGGTAAGTTCATGACACTGATATGTGACTGGTCACAGTCTAAATTGTTACCAGTTTCCCAGCCTAAGGAGTATTCCTTTCTCCATCTTCACATGTTCTAATCCTTAACTCTTAAACCACTGTTTTGAGACTCACAGGAGGCCTGGCTGACTAAAACTTTTCTACAGACAAGAGGCAGGCAGAGACCATGGGGGGCAGGTCTTTCCACTAAGGCCGCCTAGAGCCCTTTTGGTTACAGGACCATTTATTACCCATTTTTCCATGGTCCCAAGAAGCCCAGGGCCTCCAACAGCTTCCTATCTATTGAAGAGAATCTAAACATGGCCTCTATCAACTGGCATCTTATCCCTTTGTCTGATAACTCACCCAGAAAAACCCCCTGGCCTGGCCCCCAGGACCTAACGTAGGAGGGACGGGAACAGGGTTTCCCAGAGTGTGACACAGGGCTCGAGGGTGAGGCTGGCATCCCCACTTCTACCCTTTGGTCCCACACTCATGTTGTCTAGGAATTGGGACAGTGGCAGCCTATAATGGTTATTGATTAAGGCAGGAGTTGACAGAATTTTTCTACAGAAGAAAGTAAATCTCATTGTCCGTTTAGGCCATTTGGTATCTGTCTCTGAGTGCAAAAGGAGCTTCCACATTTGTGGAGCACCAGGAGCCAAATATAATGTGTAAATCAACTGAGAACCAGACTTGTCCACTGTCCTGGCTTCTGACCCCAGTAATGAGTGACCCATCCCCTAGAGAATCATCCAAGAGCTGCCTCAGTTGTCTGTTTAAGAACCAGAAACTTACCCTGTCCTGCCCTGTAGCTTCTGGTGGTGGGAATGTGATAGGAGGTGGGTCTGGCTGTTGTGAGCTAATGCGCCCCCTCTGCTGTAGACTGGCTTCCTTGGTTCAAGGAGCGGTAGGGGACACTGCATGAAGCCACAGGTGTGAGCAGGGATAGTGGCCCTGTATCAACTCTGGTGTCAGGCCTAGGTCACCTGCTGGTACATCTTATTTGTTCCCTGTGGCCCTGGTTATGCCAAGCCACATAATCACTTCTGTCCTATGACAGCTGGTCTATCTGAAGTAATGGTTAGGGGTTGATGAACCCAGATCATGATGGGCACCTCTGACATTCCATGACCAGAGGCCTCATCTCTGACAGGCCCTAGGACCATACCAGGAGCCAGTTGGTAAAGAATCTGCCTGCAATGCAGGAGATCCCAGTTCAATTCCTGGGTCGGGAAGATCCACTGGAGAAGGGATAGGCTACCCACTCCACTATTCTTGGGCTTCCCTTGTGGCTCAGCTGGTAAAGAATCCACCTGCAATGTGGGAGACCTGGGTTCAATCCCTGGGTTGGGAAGATCCCCTGGAGAAGGGAAAGGCTAACCAGTCCAGTATTCTGGCCTGAAGAATTCCATGGACTATACAGTCCATGGGGTCACAAGAGTCAGACACGACTGAGCGACTTTAACTAATCGCTTTGACCATTGTACCAACTTTGCTCCTCACATACGACACTCTACCTGGAATCTGATCTTCCCGCATTTTCTATCCCTGTTCCTCCCAGAAGCCCACAGGGACACCACGCCTACCACCATCCCTGACCTTCCACAGAAGTCAGCCTTGAGCTGTGGAGATGCTTCTCATCCATGCTTTCCTCTCGGGCTCCATAGAGTCCATCAGGCTTTCCCATGGAGCTAGTGGACTGCACACACTCCTGCCCTTTCACACCGTGTCTGCCCTGCAGAGTCACTTCTCTGAGCCTTGGATCCCCTCCTCTACCACCTGCCTCGGAAGTTCTGGATTTTCTCTTTTATGCCCTGTGGTCCAAGCCTTTCTCCAGGCTTCCAAGACCCATCCTAGTGGGAGATCAGCAGCGTCTCCCCGGCCTTGCTAAGTCCTGTGACCCCTAATTGTGAACTCTCCCTTCTCCAGCTTTGGGTTCTGTGTCACCCGCCACCTCCTTGCCCCTCTCCCTGTGATCCTGCTTCCTCAGGAGCATCCCCACAGGCCCCCCATCTCTCACAGGACACGGGGTTAGATTCTGACAGTCCTCTGTCATCTAGACTTTTCCTGTGTAACAGCCTGGCACGTCTCTGCAAAGGTTATGATGCTGGGACCTGACCCGGTGGACGAGGGACCACACCCCGGATGAGTGATCCTTGCCAGGCGGGTCTCCTCCTTCTCCACGAGGAGGGGGTACTGGTGTGTGGTGTGCGTGTCGGAGGGGGGTCATTGCTCTGTCAGCCCAGCCCTGCACTGTACTCGGCTCTCATAACTGGGGGAAGGGCCTGTGGGTCTTTTTTCCCCAACTTCACCCTCGCTGTGTTTTTCCTTCACAGACGCTCATTCTCTTTCCTATAATTTCACCATCAATCCTCAGCCCAGACCTGGTCAGCCATGGTGTGAGGTTCAAGGCGAAGTGGATCAAAAGGTGTTTGTCTCCTGTGACTGTGGTACAGCTGAGATCAAGTACTTGAGTCCCTTGGGAGAGGAAGTGAAAAGTATGAACGCCTGGGAAACACAGGCTGGCACACTGAGGGACATTGGAGACTTGCTCAAGGAGCACGTGTCTGACGTTACACCGGAGAGATACACAGACAAGGGTGAGTGAAGAAGTCCAAATGCAGGAGGAGCAGACTGGGGGCTCAGCTGCATCCACTGTTTTCGGGTAAAAAAAAAATTGGATATTGTCCTTTGCTAGTAGTCCAATGGAAAGAGCAGCTGTTGCAGGAGAGACCAGGGCCAGATTAGCTGGGCCCAGGGGAGGTGGACCCAGGTGGGGCAAAGAATCTGTCAAGCCCAGAGGCTGAGCTCTTTCTTTTCCTCAGTGGGGTCAGGCCCTCTGACCCTGCAGGCCAGGATGACGTGCTGGAGTAAACACAACGGACACATCAATGGATCCTGGCAGTTTGGCTTCAATGGAAAACTGTCCCTCCTCTTTGATTCAGAGAATGGACATTGGAAAGTGGTTCATCCTGGAGGGAGATGGATGAAAGAGAAGTGGGAGAAAGATAGAACTGTTACTGACTTCTTCAAGAAGGTCTCCATGGGAGACTGTCAGCTCTGGTATCAGGCTTTCTTGGAGCGCTGGGAGAGAATGTTGAAGACCACGGGTAGGTGAGAAGATTAGGAGAAAGTGGTAGTTCTCTCATGGTGACATGGACCCACCCCTCTGTGTGTGTGTGTGTGTGTGTGTGTGTGAGAGAGAGAAAATGATCCGTCAGAGGTGAGTTGCTCCTGAAAAAATAATGACCCGGGGATGCTCTGTCGTCCTCTTTCCTCTTTTACCTGCTGACGTCTCTCCTCACAGCACAGGCCTTTGTACGATTGAACATGGATTCTCACTGATCCTAAATATGAGAGCATCTCCATGATTCCAATCTCCTTCTTACTCTTCCCTCTTTCCAGAATCTTCTTTTAAATGTCACCAATCTTCTTTCTGGAAATCTGTCAACCTCACCTCTGCTGTCAGCTCCTGAGGACTCCATCCTCATGTCACCGTCTCTAACGTCACAGCAGGACTCCGTGACTCTGTTGGAAACCTCGCTCCCCCATCAGCTGTCAGAGTCCCATGGGGACGGGGCTCCTCTCCCCCATCTCGCCTGAGGACCTGTCACAAGGGCTTCCACGTGTGGGTGGAGGGATAGGGGTACCTGGGTCAGGGGGGTGAGGAGGCATCTGCCGAGTTTCGGGTCTGGACAAGGGCTTGACCCTTACTCTCCTTGCAGCATCACCGACCACGGGCCCCCCTACAGTCCAGTCCTCGGCCCCAGCCATCAATCAAGTCACCTGGATCCTCCTGGCCCTCACCATAACTGTCTTCCTGGTCTGAGTCCTTTCCAGGAACAGGTACTGAGGGCAGAATTCAGAGGGAAGGCAGGGGCACAGGGCCTGGTGTGAGGACGGGGAAGGTGAATCCCAGCCGACCCCTGCCCTCACTGAACCTCCTCATCCTGGAAATGAGCAGGTGAATAAGACCCCATATCACCTGAGAGCAATAATTGTGGGCCCAAATCCAAAGGCCTGTTCTCACAGGAAGTGGCTTGGGTCCAGCAGGCAAGGCAGGAGCCCCACAGCAGAGACTGTGGGAAGGGGCGAGGCCAGGCCTGTGATCCTGGAGCATCAGTTCTGACTCCGCCTGTGGCCTGCTCGTCACCAGCCTCCTGGGGACCCAGAGCCTCCATCACTGAGCGGCCCTGCCTTGAGCAGAGGTGCCTGGGGATGGATGGGCCTGAGCTGGGGTGGAGGCGCCCAGCTGGGCGGGACCAGGAAGAGATGGGGGGCAGGGACCCTGGTCCTGAGAGCTGTGTGTGCTGCTGGCTCAGAGGCTGGAGGGGAGCGAAGGGAGGAGGTTTGCCTGCAGCCCCCCAGGGCTGTCAGGAGGCAAGGCCCCTCCTCCGGGGACCTGATCGCTGGTCCTTTAGGCCTCCCTCGGGGAGGATCTGGACCTGAGTAAAGGAGCAGATTGATTCCTCACTGGCTCCAGTCCTGAGCCTGAGCAGGGGGTGTCAGGGCCTGGGGTGACTCTGTGATGCAGGAAGGAAGGAGGAGGGGACAAGAAGCTGCTGGGCCTGGGGTGGGGGTGGGGGTGGGGGACATAGGAGCCCCTCAGAGATGACGGGGCTGGAGGTGGACTGGGAAGGAAAGTGACAGGATTTCCTCCGCCTCCTGGACCAAGGCCTCTTTCTTTTCTGCAGGAGACGGTGCTCCCAGGAAGCCCGACAGGTGCTCTGTCTGCCTTTCTTCTGCTCTTCACTTTAGATCCAGGAGATCAGACCCCATGGATCCTGAGTCTGTTCTCCGGTTACGATAACACAGTAGACGCATCATCTCATGAGCTTTATCACATTTGATGAAATCCTACTCAGCATCTCTGAAAAAAAACAACACAGAATCAATTTATTTCACTTTCTTCTGGTGCTAAGCGATGGAATTTCTGCACTGAAATGTCCAGGTACTTGAAGAAATCTCCACAAACAGGACATTTTTCGTCGTATTCTAGTTTGTGGATAATTAGACTCTGCCTTGTGACCTCGTTCTTGCAAATGGTATTGCAAGAAAAATACCATCTGGTATTATAGGACTCAGGGATTCTTTCTGTGTCTGGAAAAATCACCTCAGCCTACTTTCAATAGAACAAAGTTTTATTTATGACTGTTTCCCTTAATAATTTATTATGCTGAAAGTGAAAGTGTTAGTCGCTCAGTCCTGTCCGACTCTCTGCGACCCCGTGGACTGTAGCCCGCCAGGCTCCTCTGTCCATGGGATTCTCCAGGCAAGAACACTGAAGTGGGTTGCTGTTTCCTTCTCCAGGGACCTCTCCAACTCAGGGATTGAACCCGCATCTTCTGTGTCTCCTGTATTGACAGGCGGATTCTTTACCATCTGAGCCACTGGGGAAGCCCATTTATTATGCTGCTGCTATTTAAATCAAAATCTCAGTACTCCAGAAAACTTGCAGTATTTAAGTTTCTCTCTCACTAGAGAAGTCATGATGTGTCACCATTTCTCCACCTTATGGGATTAAATGTACCTGGTGCTTCTGAGAAAACGTGGTCTGAGTGGATGCGTGTGCCCTGTGTTCATGGCAGCGCTGTTCCCAGCAGCCAGGCCTGGAAGCCACCTCATGTCCACTGACAGATGAATGGAGAGAGAAGATGTGGACATATATCCAGTGCAATGTTACTCAGTGTCAAAAAGAATGAAATAATGCCATATGTAGTAACATGGATGGACCTGGAGACTGTCATATTGAGCAACATACGTCAGACAGAGAAGCAGAAACACCTTTTGCCATCACTTATATGTGGAATCCAAAAAGTCGTGATACAAGTGCTCTTACTTACAAAACAGAAAGGGACTCACAGATTTAGAGAATGAATTTATGGTTGCCAGGGGGAAAGGATGGGGGGATAGTTAGGGAGTCTGGGATCAACATGTAGACACTGATTTATTTAAAATGGATAACCAGCAAGGACCTCCTGTGTAGCGCATAGAACTCTGCTCAATGTTATGTGGCAGCCTGGGTGGGGATGGGAGGGGAGTCGGGGAAGAATAGATGCATGTACGGAAGTGAAAGTGAAAGAAGCTTAGTTGCACAGTCATGTCTGACTCTTTGGGATCCTGTGGACTGTAAGCTGCCAGCTCCTCTGTTCATGGATTCTCCAGGCAAGGCAGTACTGGAGTGGGTTGTCACTTTCTTCTCCAGGGGACCTTCCCTACCCAGGGATCGAACCCAGGTCTCTTGCATTGCAGGCAAATTCTTTACCAACTGACCCAGCAGGGAGGATAGAGACATGTATGTGTATGTTAAATCCCTAGCCTAGCTTCTTTGTGCTGCTCATTCAGGACGCCTACATTCCTCTCTGGGTGTATATTTCCACTTTGCTTCCATTTTAAATAAACAAACTATTTCTCTATATGACTCCAGTAATAACATTGGTACCTATTTTTACAGTTTTTGCCTGCTTGAAACATTCTTGCTTTCGAAGACGGTAAGAGCCAGGGGAACTGCATCTCGCCCCTGGTGTTCAGTGTCTAGAATTCCTCATTTTACACCAAGCTACCCAGATTCAATTCCTGGGCAGGAAACTAAGCTCCCTCTTTAGCACAGCTCACTGCTGTCTCTCTGAGATCAATATTAAGGAAATATACACCTTATATTATTACACCTTATATTAAAGTGTAAATATGCACCTTAAATATACGGGTAGAGGGGCTTCACAAGTTTGTCATGGGGGATTTTGCCTCCACCAAGTGTTTTTTAAAAAAAGAAAGTCCTCTCAAAGTTAACCTGGTTCCTTCCCTCTCTAGGCCCTTTAATGGCTATTGTTGTTCTTTTCTTTCTAGTCCTTGTTTATTTAACCTTGTGATTGACTTTGTGTCTGTAGGATCTACCAGTTTGAAATAACACTCATGGTGGCTCAAGAAATATAGCCCATTCCAGTGGAGGGTGGCCCAGGTCCATGTAGGTCCTTGTGAGGGACTTCTGCACCTTGAGGGGAGGCTCAGTTCAGAAGTATTTTCCAGCAATATCATCAGTTTTAAAAATAAGGTCACAATGCAGGGAAAAGTCTAATTTTCCAAAAATACTTCTGCTATTTCAGGACTCAGGTATATTTTCTATCTCCAGAGAAACAACTTCACTGTATTTTCAGTGGAACAAAATTTTATGTTGACTGGTTCCCTTCATAATTTATTACCCTATGGGTGCTGAGTCATGTTCGACTCTTTCTGATCCCGTGGACTGCAGCCCACCAGGCTCCTCTGTCCATGGAATTTTCCAGGCAAGAAAGAATACTGGAAAGGTTCTTATTTCCTTCTCCAGGGGATCTTCCTGACCCAGGGGTCAAACCCATGTCTCTTGTATCTCCTGCCTTGGCAGGCCGATTCTTTACCACTAGTGCCACCTGGGAAGACTTTACAGTTCAGTTCAGTTCAGTCGCTTAGTCGTGTCTGACTCTTTGTGACCCCATGAATCGCAGCACGCCAGGCCTCCCGGTCCATCACCAACTCCCGGAGTTTACTCAAACTCATGCCCATCGAGTAGATGATGCCATCCAGCCATCTCATCCTCTGTCGTCCCCTTCTCCTCCTGCCCCCAGCCCCTCCCAGCATCAGGGTCTTTTCCAATAAGTCAACTCTTCGCATGAGGTGGCCCAAGTATTGGAGTTTCAGCTTCAGCATCAGTCCTTCCAATGAACACCCAGGACTGATCTCCTTTAGGATGGACTGGTTGGATCTCCTTGCAGTCCAAGGGACTCTCAAGAGTCTTCTCCAACACCATAGTTCAAAAGCATCAATTTTTAAGCATTCAGCTTTCTTCACAGTCCAACGCTCACATCCATACATGACCACTGGAAAAACCATAGCCTTGACCAGACGGACCTTTGTTGGCAAAGTAATGTCTCTGCTTTTTAATATGCTATCTAGGTTGGTCATAACTTTCTTTCCAAGGAGTAAGCATCTTTAATTTCATGGCTGCAGTCACCATCCGCAGTGATTTTGGAGCCCAAAAAAATAAAGTCTGACACTGTTTCCACTGTCTCCCCATCTATTTCCCATGAGGTGATGGGACCAGACGCCATAATCTTAGTTTTCTGAATGTTAAGCTTTAAGCCAACTTTTTCACTCTCCTGTTTCACTTTCATCAGGAGGCTTTTTAGTTCCTCTTTACTCTCTGCCATACGGGTGGTGTCATCTGCATATCTGAGGTTATTGATATTTCTCCCAGCAATCTTGATTCCAGCTTGTGCTTCTTCCAGTCCAGCATTTCTCATGATGTACTCTGCATATAAGTTAAATAAGCAGGGTGACAATATATAGCCTTGACGTACTCCTCTTCCTATTGGGAACCAGTCTGTTGTTCCATGTCCAGTTCTAACTGTTGCTTCCTGACCTGCATACAGGTTTCTCAAGAGGCAGGTCAGGTGGTCTGGCATTCCCATCTCTTTCACAATTTTCCACAGTTTATTGTGATCCACACAGTTGAGGGCTTTGGTGTAGTCTGTAAAGCAGAAATAGATGTTTTTCTGGAACTCTCTTGCTTTTTTGATGATCCAGCAGATGTTGGCAATTTGATCTCTGGTTCCTCTGCCTTTTCTAAAACCAGCTTGAACATCTGGAAGTTCTCGGTTCACATATTGCTGAAGCCTGGCTTGGAGAATTTTGAGCATTACTTTACTAGCGTGTGAGATGAGTGCAATTGTTTGAGCATTCTTTGGGATTGCCTTTCTTAGGGATTGGGAAGCCTTTACAGTGATCCTTAAATCAACATCTCTATCATGCCTGTTTTCTAATCCAGGAGAAAAGTCATGGTAATTCACCATTCCTCCATGTGATGGGATTAAATAAAACCAATGATAATGCTTTATTTCTTGTGGAACCAGAGAATTTAAGGATCACTCCTAAAGTAACATGCAGTCCATCTGTGAAGTGATCCTTAAATTCTCTGAATTTTTAAATGTATATTTCACCATATCCCAACAGTAGGTCATATGTTTACCCTACTACGCAGCCATTCCCAATGTTAGCTCTAGGCTGGAAAATGTGGACTAAGAGCCATGTAGATACAGGTTGACCTCAGAGATATTGGAGGCTGGGTTCCAGACCAGGGCAATAAAGTGAATTTCACCATAAGGGGAATCACACAAATTTTTCATTTCCACTGCATATAATGTTATGTTGACATGGAAGTCTGTTAAGTGTTCAGTATCTTTATGTCTAAATAAATAATGTACAGACCTTAATATACAACACTTTTTTTCTAAAATAAAATATGCTGAGCATTATCTGAGCCTCCAGGGAGTCACCTACTTTTTGCTGGTGGAGGGTCTTGTCTCAATGTCTATGGCTGCTGACTGATCAGGGTGGTGGTCCTGAAGGTTGGGGTGGGTAGCGCAATTTCAGAAAATAAGACAACAATGAACTTTGTCACATCGTTTGACTCTTCCTTTCACAGAAGATTTCTCTTAGCATGCAATGCTCTTTGACAGCATTTTACCGACACTAGAACTTCTTTCAAAATTGGACTTAATCCTGTCAAACCTACCTGCTGCCTTTTCAACTAAATTTATTCTAAACTTATAATATTCTAAGTCCTTTGTTGTCATTTCAACAATTTTCACAAAATCTTCACCAGGAGTAGATTCTATATCAAGAAACCACTTTCTTTGCTCATTCATTAGAGTCAACTCTCATTTATTCCAATTTTATCGTTAGATTGTACAATCAATCCCATTTTACATTAGTCTCCACTTCTAATTCTAGCTCTCTTGCTATTTCCACCACATCTGTAATTACTTCTTCCAGTGAACTGTTGAACCCCTCAAAGTCATCTCAGAAGGTTAAAATCAACTTCTTCAAATTCCTATTAATGTTGTTATTTCAACCACTCATGAATCACGAATGTTTTGGGTGAAACTTATAATCGTGAATTCACTCTAGAAAGTTTTCAATTGATATTGCCCAGATCCATCAAAGGAATCACTATTTGTGGCAGCTATAGCCTTACAGAAACTATTTCCTAAATACCACGACTTGAACATGGTGACTACCCCTTGATCTGTGGGCTGCAGAATGGATGCTGTGTTAGCAGGTGTGAAAACAACATGAATCTCACTGTACTTCTCAATCAGGGCCCTTGGGTGCTTTCTCAATGAGAAGTGTTATCTTGAAAGAAATCCTTTTTGGGGAGCAGTAGGTCTCAACAGTGGATTTAATATTTTTGGTAATCAGTGTTGTAAACAGATATGCTGTCATCTCGACTTTGTTGTTCCATTTGCAGAGCACAGGCAGAGTAGATTTAGCATAATTCTGAAAGTCCCTAGGATTTTCAGAATGTGAGGCTTGGCTTCAACTTCAAGTCACCAGCTGCATTAGCTCCTAACAAGAGAGTCAGCCTGTCCTTTGAATCTTTGAAGCCAGGCTGACTTCTCCTTGCTAGCCATGCAAGTCCTCGGCAGCAACTTCTTCCAATAGAGCACTCTTCTCTACACTGGAAAGCTCTAATTCAGGATAGCCGTCTTCAGAGATTATTTTATTAGATCTTCTGGATGACTTGCTGCAGCTTCTGCATCAACCCTCAATGTTTGACTCTGTGCTCTATGTTAGGAAGATGGCTTCTTTCCTTAAACCTCATGAACCAATCTCTACCAGCTTTCAACTTTTTTTCTGCGGCATCCTCACCTCTTTCAGCCTTCATAGAATTAAAGAGAGCTAGGACCTTGCTCTGGATTAGGCTTTGGCCTAAGGCAGCATTGTGATCTTTCGTCCAGTCCACTGAAAGTTTCTCCATATCAGCAGTAAGGCTGTTTTGCTATCTTCTCATTTGTGTGTTCACTGGAGGAGCACTTTTGATTTCCTTTAAGAACTTTTCCTTTGCGTTCACAACTTGACTAACTATTTGGGGCAAAAGGCTTAGTTTCTGGCCCATCTTGGCTTTGACATGCCTTCTTCAAAAGCTTAACCATTTCTGTCTTTGGATTTAAAGTGAGAGAGGCATGATTCTTCCTGTCAATGGGACATATAGAGGTAAGGTTATTAATTGGCCTAATTTCGATATTGTTATGTCTCAGGGACTCAGGCGTCTCAGGAGAGAGATGGACGGGTCAACGGAGCAGTCAGGACACACACACATATTGGATGGCAATGTGCCCATGGTTCCTGGCACCCCAAAACAATTACAATACTAACATGAAAGATCATTGATCACACAAAGGCAAAATCAAGATGGCCAAGTAGGATGCCCTGAGATCCGCTCTCCCATGAACACACCAAAACTACAACCACGTACAAAACAGCTCTCTTTCTGAGAAAATGACCTGAAATCGGCAGAACATCCCCTCGACAACCAGCATAGAGAAAGAACCACACTGAGAAGAGCAGGAGCAGAAAAGAAGGGATCTAGTCGGGACCCTTTCGCCAGCTACTCTCAAACAGAGGGGTCATCACACTGGAGCATTCTGCCTAAGGAGCAGGAGGTTTTGGCCCTACATCAGGCACCCCAGCCCTGGTGCAGCACTGGGAGAAG
This sequence comes from Cervus elaphus, assembly GCF_910594005.1. Lineage (NCBI taxonomy): Eukaryota > Metazoa > Chordata > Mammalia > Artiodactyla > Cervidae > Cervus > Cervus elaphus. The sequence goes on from NC_057840.1 coordinate 33,848,659, forward strand.
CAGCCCCATGCCCCCCGCCGCCACTCCTGTTTTGGAAATCAAGAGGGTTTACGATCTGGAGCACTGGAGGACTGTGGGAAACGGAGACTCCACTCTTAGAGACCATGGGCACAGAATTGCTTGCTCCCTGTCCCAGCACAGAGTCAGCAGATTGCAAGATGTCTGGTGCTCTGGCCAGCATTTGGAGACCATGCCTAGCATTGGCTGGGCCTCACAGCCAACAGAGGTCCACACAGAAGACTCTGCAAACAGCCACCCCCTCACCAACACACACACACACACACACACACACACACACACACACACAGAGGAGCCAAACTTGGCTCTCGCCATCTCTCAGCTCTGCCCCGCCTCCATGTGACCCCAGCCCAGGCTGAGACAATCATCGCAGGTCACGAGGTCCTGATGAGCCGTGTGACTGCATGGCCACACGCAGGCTTATCTGATAGAAGCCCTGACTCACATCCCACCACCAGGCTCCACCTTGGGGTCACCCAGCTGCCGCCCTCGGAGAGCAGCAAACTCTGTGAGTCAACAGGTGCAAAGGAGGCAGGAAGGTTCTCAATGGACTCACTAGAGTCTCTGTGTGGGACGGACCTGTGCGGGGAGGCCAGTTGGAGGACAAGAGGCCCACAAGAGTGGGCAGGACTCAGGGTTGGGTGGGACAAGAGCTTGGTGGGGCCAGGCGACCTGTGTGGGGAGAGACTGCCATATGAAGGGCTGGGGGCAGGAGCCTGGGTTGAGTCCTCCAGAGGAGGCAACCTGGAAGCCCCAGGTAGACCCAGACCACAGGGAGGAAGGACTGGGAGAACAGGAGGAAATCAGAGGCTGCCATCAGAGATGTGTCAGGTCGGCCTGGTGTGAGGAGCATGGGCCCCAGGGACCTGGGCAACCAGACTCACCCCATGCATACCCCTGATCCCTAGCCTCATCCCAGATCCCCAGGCATTAGGTCAGAGGTGGAGGGCTGGGGAGGTTGGAATTAGCACCTGAAGCAGTTTCATGGATGTGGACTATAGATACCTCCAGAAACAGGAATCTGGACAAAATTCGGACTGTGCTAGTTTCTTCATCTTGCCATGCCTCAATTTACACATTTGTAAATGGGAAACGCTACCTAAGGGAATGAACAGAGGCTAAATATTCATTTAGGACCTGAGAAGATCATGCAGATAACCCGAATTTGTATATGCTGAGGACTCACCAACCCCTCTCTCAGGAGTTGTTGTTTAGTCACTAAGTCGTATCTCTGTGATCCTGTGGACTGTAGCCCGCTAGCCTCCACTGTCCATGGGATTTCCTCATGCAAGAATGTTGGAGAGTGTTGCCATTTCCTCCTCCAGGGGATCCTCCCCATCTGGGGATGGAACAGACATCTCCCACATTGACAGGCGGATTCTTTACCACTGAGCCACCTGGGAAGCCCCTTATCAGGTGTTAGTGCCCCTAAAGATACACAAGGAACCTGGGGATCCAGAGAAGGGGATGGACAGAAGAAAGGTGAGGCACAGATGATTGAAATTTTGAGGAACAACAGTCCCACAGAGGGTGTGGGGAGTCTGGGGGGAGCCCCCAGGTGAGACTCCTGTGGGAGGACTCTGGGGACTCATCCCCTCCTCCACTGGCCAGCCAGGCTCCTCCCCACGGTGGGTCACCCCGGGCTCCAGGTGGCAAGGGCTGCTGGCACCAACGTCAGTCTTGCTTCCTGGTCCTGCTTCTGCTGCCCAAGTGTGTCCACAGAGCGCAGGGTGGTGAGCTCCTGGTGAACCTGCCGGGAGAAGGCGGGGTGATGCATTATGACCAGAGAGCAGACCTAAGCTGGCCTTGGTTAGAGAGCCTACAGGCGCGGTGTTGCCTCCACCTCCTCCTCCTCAATCCTTAGGTGAGCTCCTTTCCTTCTTGGCAGCTGCTGGCCTAGTTGGCCACTTTCAGGCCAGCAAAAGGGCAAATTGGTTGAAAAAGCAATGCTCAGACAATGGGAGGTAGGGCGGCGAGAGGCCAAGCAAGGGCATGAAGGGAACACTGCTATCCCTAAGCTCCCAGCCCCTCACCCACGCCCCCAGGAGTGCGAGCCCCCGTGGCAGGGCTGGGCCAGGCCACCTTCCTGTGGGGGGAACTCAGACACCCCCTGAAAAGCACACAGCACTGACCTCATCTGTTCACACAGACCCTTCTCCTCCACACGGCCCCCTGCCCTTGAACTCCCAGGCCGCTGTACCAGCCATAAACCACCGGCACCGCCCCGGGCTCTCACTTCCCCAGACACATCCCCTTAGTGGTCACAGCTCCTCCCCTGCAGCTCACTAAGTTCATTCCACATTTCTGCATCCCGAGAAGCCCAGGGCCGCCAATACCTTCCCACCTGAGAAGGTACCCGAATCACACTCTCCACCAACTGGCATCTTATCCCCTTGCCTGAGGACTCACCCCAGCAAAAACCTCCCAGCCTGGTCCCCAGGAGGGACAGGAGCCCAGTCCCCCAAAGTGTGACAGGGGGCCTGAGGGTGAGGAGGGGCACCCCCACTTCTTCCCTTCAGTCCCACATTTGTATCGTCCACAGATGGTGGAGATGGCAGCCTATAATGGTTATTGATTAAGAAAGGAGCTGGGAAATGTGCAGAAGACAATAAATCTGTTTGTCTCTTCAGGCCTTTGGCATCTGTCTCTGTGCACCTCCAGGTTTGTGGTGAGACAACAGGCAAAGACAACGTGAAAAACCAAAGGAATCCCTCAGCACTGGGTGACTCATCACTTGAGGAATTATCCAGGGGCTGCCTCGGCTGCCTGTTCATGAATCACAGCCCTGCCCGGTCCTGCCTTGTAGCCTCTGGTGGTGGGGATGTGACAGGAGGGTGGGTCCTGCAGTTACAGGCTAGCGCCCCTCCTCTGCTGTAGACTGGCTTCCTCGGCCCCAGGGGCCACAGGTGGACACTGTGTGAGGCTGCAGAGCTGGCAGATGATAGGGGAGGTATGACAGTTCTGGGGTCAGGGCTCAGTCTCCTGCTGGTCACCTTATTTGTCCCCTGTGGCCCTGCTTATGCCAAACCACACAGTCACTTCTATCCTAGGACAGCTGGCCTCTCAGTAACAATTACCGAGTGGATGAGCCCAGTTCATCCAGACCGGAGGTCCCTTCTCTACCAGACTCAGGACCCTATCAGTAGCCATGTTTAAATGATCGGTTTCCCCACTACACGTGGCGTGGCCGTGCCTCTGACCCTGTGGGACTGGGTTGTGATGCTCTGATTAGGATGTCACAAGCTGTCCCTGGCTAGGGCATGGCAAGCCACTCTGGTATTCTTGCCCGGAGAATCCCATGGACAGAGGGACCTGGTGGGCTACAGTCCATAGGGTCGCAAAGAGTCAGACACGACTGAAGTGACTTAGCAGGCAGGCAGGTTACCCCCGGCACGATTTCCCCCGCTGACGGACTTCAGTGTCATGGGTGCTACAGGGTCCTAGTGTCCTAGTAGCAGATCCCACCACACTCATGCCTTCATGTCCTTTCCATGAACACCTTCCACAGCTGAGTTGAGCAGGCCTCTGCAGAGGCCTCTGGTCTTCAAATTCTGAAATATTTAGAGTTCGGCCATTGATAGAAATGCTTTAGACCAGGCTGATATAAAATAGAGATGTGAAGGAATCACAGTCCTGCATGCTTTCAGGTTATGATTGTTAAAGAATCTCTGTCATTTTACCCAGAAAAAGGTGGTCTTGCAATGTTCTATTTATAGCAAAGGAAACACAATATGAGAATGTACTCGTACTTCTCAACTATGGCAGCCTTCACCCCATTCCTAACCACAGAGAGTTTTCCATCACTGGTTCAAATCCACGGAATGGGAAATAACCACTGTGTGGGTCTTCACACACCATGATACCCCTGTAAGCAGGATGCAGGACAGTTATGTATTCAATACCCTGTATCTCATGCATCACATTAATAGCAGTGGGGCTGTGATGATGCTTCAGATCCCTGGACATGATGTGAGTCACACACTGGGTCCACAGGAATGTGGGGTGGCTTCTGCGTCCCAGTGTGCACTTACTTGAGTCAATGGCCATGTGGCTCCCAAGGATGGGGAAGGCCAGAGACTGCTGCACTGTGCTTGCCATGGTGATAAGAGGCCTTCCTGCTGGAAACTGGCATCGCTCTCTAGTCATGGATTCTTGGTTCTGATAACTGGCTCAGTTCTAGAAACTGGGCAGTGTATCCAGACAAGCTATTGGGATGGCTCTTTTCAGCGTCCTGATCATCCAGCTTGTGTTTTATTTTCGTTTCTGGGGTTTTTTGTTTTTTGGTCGGCTGCCTGGCTTTTGGGATCTTAGTTCCCTGACCAGTGATCAAACCTGGGCACCTGGCAGTGAGCCCGGGGTCCTGACCAGTGGGCCAGCAGGGAACTCCTTTGTGTCATTCCTTTCCATCATGCGGTTTGTATCTAGGTTGGCCGCCCATCCAGGCTGTCTGCCTCTAGGGTCGCCCTGTGCTGTGAACCAGCATCATACTCTCTGCGGTCAGGACCCGGCTGGCCTTCCCATCTCTCTGGTCATATCAGCCACTCAGCTGCTCTGTTCCTGACACAGTGCACCCCCACCTGGAATCTGCATGTGTTCAATCCCTGTTTCTGATGAAGCCCACTGGAGACACCATCTCCAAGCAGCATTCCTGACCTTTATTTAGCCAAAGTCCTCCTGTGTTACCAGCCAGGGTTCCTGGACTCGATCAATAGAAGCTGATAAAAGGCCAGACACAGAATCAGGGAAAAAGAAGCTTCATTGGGACTCATGAGGGAGCAAAAACAAGTAACATGTTTCCTTGCTGGCTCCAGAGCGTGGGGGATCCGGTCCTACATATGAGATGAGCGTGGGGGCGGGTCCTAGGTTCTGACCAGGGGGATGACCTGGGTGATTTGTTCCCCTTGGTGGTGCTGTGTGCAGGGATCATGACCAGTACCTGCTTTTGCTCCTGGCTGCTCTGAAATCGCTTTGGGTTTTTGGTCTTTTTGTATCTTGTTGTTGATTATTTGCCCCAACTGCACAGGCACACAATTATTTTCAGCCCCTTATAATTTCTTTGTATTTTGATGCTTGATGTGACTTTTGTCCAGGTACACTCACTGCAGCAAACTGTCCCAGCCTGTCTCATGACCCACTGAGGGGTTCTACACCCTTATTCTGAAGGGTTAAGGGGCCGAAGCTTTCTTCTATCCAAACTTCTCCCTGCTGGACAGGGACCACTGAACTGAGCCTCCCCTCAAGGTGCAGAAGTCCCTCACAGGGACCTACATGGATCTGGGCCACCCTCCACTGGAATGGGCTATATTTCTTGAGCCACCATGAGTGTTATTTCAAACTGGTAGATCCTACAGACACAAAGTCAATCACAAGGTTAAACAAACAAGGACTAGAAAGGATAGAACAACAATAGCCATTAAAGGCCCTAGAGAGGGAAGGAATCAGGTTAACTTTGAGAGTACTTTCTTTTTTTCTAAACTCTTGGTGGAGGCAAAATCTCCCATGACAAACTTGTGAAGCCCCTCTACCTGTATATTTGAGGTGGATAGTTACAACTTAATGTAAGGTGCATATTTCCTTAATATTGATCTCAGAGAGACAGCAGTGAGCGGTGCTAAAGAGGGATCTTAGTTTCCTGCCCAGGAATTGAACCTGGGTAGCTTGGTGTAAAATGAGGAATTCTAGATACTAAACACCAGGGGCGAGATGCTAAGTTCTCTTGGCTCTTACTGTCTTTCAAAGTAAGAATGTTTCAAGGAGGCAAAAACTGTAAAAATAGGTACCAATGTTATTACTGGAGACATACAGAGAAACAGTTTATTTAATATGGAAGCAAAGCATAAATATACACCCAGAGAGGAGTTCAGGCATCCTGATGAGCAGCACAAAGAAGCTAGGCGAGGGATTTCACACACACATACATTTCTCTATCCTCCCTGGTGGGTCAGTTGGTAAAGAATTTGCTTGCAATGCAAGAGACCAGGGTTCGAACCCCAGGTTGGGAAGATCCCCTGGAGAAGAAAACGGCAACCCACTCCAGTACTCCCCTGCCTGGAGAATCCATGAACAGAGGAGCCGGCAGCTTACAGTCCATGGGATCCCAAAGAGTCAGACATGATTGTTTAACTAATTTTCTTTCACTTTCACTTCCATACATGCATCTATTCTTCCCCGACTCCCCTCCCCTCCCCACCCAGGCTACCACATAACACTGAGCAGAGTTCTATGTGCTACACAGTAGGTCCTTGTTGGTTATCCATTTTAAATAAATCAGTGTCTACATGGTGATCCCAGACTCCCTAACTATCCCTTCCACCCATCCTTTCCCCCAGCAACCACAAATTCACTCTCTAAGTCTCTGAGTCTCTTTCGTAAGTAAGAGCACTTGTATCACGACTTTTTGGATTCCACATATAAGTGATGGCAAAAGGTGTTTCTGCTTCTCTGTCTGACGTATGTCGCTAAATATGACAATCTCCAGGTCCATCCATGTTGCTACATATGGCGTTATTTCATTCTTTTTGACGCTGAGTAACACTGCACTGGATATATGTCCACATCTTCTCTCTCCATTCATCTGTCAGTGGACATGAGGTGGCTTCCAGGCCTGGCTGCTGGGAACAGCGCTGCCATGAACACAGGGTGCACGTATCCGCTCAGACCACATTTTCTCAGAAGCACCAGGTACATTTAATCCCATAAGGTGGAGAAATGGTGACACATCATGACTTCTCTCATGAGAGAGAACCTTAAATACTTCAAGTTTTCTGGAGTACCGAGATTTTGATTTAAAAAGCAGCAGCATAATAAATGGGCTTCCCCAGTGGCTCAGATGGTAAAGAATCCGCCTGTCAATACAGGAGACACAGGAGATGCGTGTTCAATCCCTGAGTTGGAGAGGTTCCTGGAGAAGGAAACAGCAACCCACTTCAGTGTTCTTGCCTGGAGAATCCCATGGACAGAGGAGCCTGGCGGGCTACAGTCCACGGGGTCGCAGAGAGTCGGACAGGACTGAGCGACTAACACTTTCACTTTCAGCATAATAAATTATTAAGGGAGACAGTCATAAATAAAACTTCGCTCAGTTGAAAATAGGATGAGGTGATTTCTCTAGACACAGAAAGAATCCCTGAGTTGTATAATAGCAAATGGCATTTTTCTTGCAATATCACTTGCAAGAATGAGGTCACGAGGCACAGAAGAGTCTAACTATCCACAAACTAGAATAAGATGAAAAATGTCCTGTTTCTGGAGATTTCTTCAAGTACTTGAATATTTAAGTATAGGTATTCCATCACGTATCACCAAAAAAAAGTGGTGAAATAAATTGTTTCTGTTTTTGTATTTTAAGATGCTGAGTAGGATTTCATCAAATGTGATAAAGGCCATGAGATGATGCATCTACTGTGTCACAGCAACCGGATAACATACTCAGGATTCATGGGGTCTGATCTCCTGGATCTAAAGAGAAGAACAAGAGAAAGGCAGACAGAGCACCTGTTGGGCTTCCTGGGAGCACCATCTCCTGCAGAAAAGAAAGAGGTTGATCCAGGAGCGTGAGGAACTCCTGTCACTTTCCCGGGGCTGCCCCTCCCCAGCCCACCCCCCAGCCCCGTCCTCACTGAGGGGCTCCTATATCCCCCACCCCCACCCCAGGCCCAGCAGCTTCTTGTCCCCTCCTCCTTCCTTCCTGCATCACAGAGTCACCCCAGGCCTGACACCCCCTGCTCAGGCTCAGGACTGGAGCCAGTGAGGAATCAATCTGCTCCCTTCACTCAGGTCCAGATCCTCCTGGACGGGGGCCTAAAGGACCAGGAAGCAGGTCCCTGGAGGAGGGGCCTTGCCTCCTGACAGCCCTGGGGGGCTGCAGGCAAACCTCCTCCCTTCCCTCCCCTCTAGCCTCTGAGCCAGCAGCACACACAGCTCTCAGGACCAGGTCCTGCCCCCCATCTCTTCCTGGTCCCGCCCAGCTGGGCGCCTCCACCCCAGCTCAGGCCCACCATCCCCAGGACCTCTGCTCAAGGCAGGGCCGCTCAGTGATGGAGGCTCTGGGTCCCAGGAGGCTGGTGATGAGCAGGCCACAGGCTGAGTCAGAACTGCTGCTGCCCCAGGAGCACAGGCCTGGCCTCGCCCCTTCACCCAGTCTCTCCTGTGGGGCTCCTGCCTTGCCTGCTTGGCCCAAGCCACTTCCTGTGAGGACAGGCCTTGGGAGTTGGGTCTGCAAAGGCCTTCCCACCCCCTCCTCCTGGGATGAGCCCAGCGCCTCTCATCTTGGCCCCTGGGTGGGTCCCCTCCCCGCTGACACGTCATGAGGAGCCCCCATGCTGCTCTCAGCCCCGGGAGTCCTGCCCTCGCCCTGAGCGCCTGCTGTTCTCACACCACCCACCCTGGGCCCTGCCAGCCCGCGGTCTGTGCTCAGTCAGGGGACGTGGCTAAACCCTTTCAGCATCAATAGGCCCTCAGCCTAGTGCAGGACCCTCCCTTTTCACAATATCACCTGACACTGGGGACCTCTCAGATCTCAGGGCTGAGCTTGTCCAAGTTCTGCTCTCAGGTGACATGAGGTCTTATCCACTGGCTCATTTCCAGGATGAGGAGGGTCAGTGAGGGGCAGGGGTCGGCTGGGATTCACCTTCCCCCTCCTCACACCAGGCCCTGTGCCCCTGCCTTCCCTCTGGATTCTGCCCTCAGTACCTGTTCTTTGAAAGGACTCAGCCCAGGAAGACAGTTATGATGAAACTGGTGAAGACCACAGGGAGGATCCAGGCTTCAGTCTTGATGGCTGTGGCCCTGGGCTGGACTCTAGGGGGGACCGTGGTCGGTGATGCTGCAAGGAGAGTGAGAATGATGCCCTTGTCCAGACCCCAAACTCGGCAGATGCCTCCTCAGCCCCCCTGACTCAGGTACCCCTCCTATACAGACAGCTTGCACCCATCACATGGAGGCCCCAGTGATAGGTCCTCAGAGAAGATGGAGGAAGGGAGGAGCCCAGTCCTCAGGGGCTCTGACAGCTGATGGGGGAGCGAGGTTTCCAACACAGCCACTCAGTCCTGCTGTGACACAGAGATGGTGACGTGAGGATGGACTCCTCAGGAGCTGAGAGCAGAGGTGGTGTTGACAGATTTCCAGAAGCAGGATTGGTGACATTTGAAAAATGATTCTGGAAAGAGGGTACAGTGAGAAATAAATCCCAGAAATCAAAAAGATGTCTACAGGTTTGGGATCAGCAAAAATCCATGTTCAGTCGCAGAAAGGCCTGTGCTGTGAAGAGAGACGTCAGGAGGTGGAAGAAGAAGGAGGATGACAGAGCATCCCCGGGTCATTGGTCTGCCAGGACAACTCACCTCTGACAGATCACTTTCTCAAACACACACACACACACGGGAGTCGGTCCATGTCACCATGAGGGGACTGTCACTTTCTCCTCCCTTCTCACTTACCCGAGGTCTTCAACATTTTCTCCCAGCACACCATGAAAGCCTGAAGCCAGGCCCGGCAGTCTCCCATGGAGACCTTCTTCAGGAACTCGGTCACAGCTCTGTCATTCCCCTACTTCTCTTTCATCCATCTGCCTCCAGGGTGATCCACTCTCCAGTGTCCATTCTCCGAATCAAAGTGGAGGCTCATTTGTCCATTCAAGCCAAACTGCCAGGATCCACTGATGTGTCTGTCATCCTCACAGCGACATGTCATCCTGGCCTGCAAGGTGAGAGGGTCTGCTCCCACCATGGGAAAGAAAGACTTCAGCCTCTGGGCTTGACAGATTCTTTTCCCCACCTGGGTCTACCTCCCCTGGGTTCACGTCCCCTGGTTGCAGGTCATCTGGGCTCAGCTAATCTGGCCCTGGTCTCTCATGCAACAGCTGCTCTTTCCACTGGATGACTAGGGAAGAACCAATATCCAACTGTGTTTTTAAGCCCCATCTGTTCCTCCTGTACTTGGACTTTCTAACTTACTCGTGATCATGGGTTTCTCCAGTGTAAAGTCATGCAGTTGGTCCCTGATGTCTCCAAGTGTTTCGATCTGTGTGTCCCAGGACTTCATGGTTTTCACTTCTTCTCCCAATGGACTTGTGAATATGATCTTAGCATGACCACAGTCATAGGAGAGAAAAACCTGTCCGTCCACCTGGCCATGAACCTCACACAACACCTGTCCAGGTCTGGGCTGAGGATCGATGGTGAAGTTATAGGACAGAGAGTGAGCATCTGTGAAGGCAAACCGCAGAGAGGGTGAGTTTGGGAGAAGAAGACCCGTAGGCCTCCTCCCCAAGGGCTGTGGCAGCAGAGGAAGGCTGCGGGCTGGGCTGACAGAGCAGGACCCCCGCATGCCCCCCACCCTCACCAGGCACGACTGAGGAAGGCGACGAAGCCTCAGGCAGGCAAGAAACCCCACAGCCCTGGATACGCCCCGTTTCCACTCTGCTTACAAGCTTCCCACGTGGGACGAACCAACACATACGTTTCCCAGGGATGGGCCAGGCTGGTTCAGAAGGAAAGGCCCAAACCCAGAGGATGTCAGGGTCTCTCTGAGTGTCTGTGGGAGATGCAGAGGGTAAGGGGGCTGTTCCTGAGGAAGCGGATCACAGCCAGTGGGGGTGTGGGTGGGGAGGATGAGCACAGAACCCAAAGCTGGACAAGGGAGAGTTAATAATTACGGGTCACTTGGCTTAGCAAGGCCGGGGAGCCGCTGCTGATCTCCCACTAGGATGGGACTTGGAAGCCTGGAGAAAGGCCTGGCCCACATGGCATGAAAGAGAAAATCCAGAACTTCCAAGACAGGTGGTAGAGGAGGGGATCCAAGGCTCAGAGAAGTGAATCTGCCAGGGCGGACACGGTGTGAAAGGGCAGGAGTGTGTGCAGTCCATCAGCTCCACGGGAAAGCCTCATGGGCTCTCTGGAGCCTGAGAGGAAAGCGTGGATGAGAAGCATCTCCAATAGCTCCAGGATGACTTTTGCAGAAGATCAGGGATGGAGGTAGGAGTGGTGTTCCTGTGGGCTTCTATCAGGAACAGGGATGGAAGTTGTGGAAAAATCAGATTCCAGGTGGGGGTGCTCTAGGTCAGCAGAAAAGAGGTGCAGGGGTCAAAGCAATTAGAGAGTCTCAATGCCAGCCAGGGCCTGACTGCAGAGAATATGATGCTGGCTCATAGCACAGGGTGACCCGAAAGGCAAACAGATGGGCAGGAACCTAGCTACAAACTACCATTGAAAGAATTAAAGAGAGACAACACACAGGCTGGATGATCAGGAAGCCAAAGGCAGCCATCCCTACCAAACATCTGATCCAGGCCCATTTTCCGGATCTAAGCCACTTCTCAGAAGGTATCACCAGAGAAAGAAGCCACGTTCTAAAGAGGAGGGCATTTTCATCATCACATCTAGTGCAAAAGTCCTTCCATTCTTTCCCAAAGAGCCACATGGTTATTTACTGGGGTAAGTGAACCTGCAGAAGCAGAAACTACTCTCACATTCACACTGCACCTAGTGTGTTTTATAATACCATGCACAGGAACCGTAGCATCATCATCCCCCAATTGTTGAAGCAATGCTCGGACTACTAAGTCATCAGTGGACAGCAGTTCAGGTTCTGCTTACAGTTGTCACTGGGTCCACAGACCACAGAGCAGTCATTTCACATGCCGTGGATTGTGACATGCACGGAGACCTGAGTAGCTAATAAATTATCATGGGGTGAAGGATACTGTATTAGGGAATTCCAGATTCAGACCTCAGACCCTACCTTCCCATCCCCAATAGTACGTGTACACAATATCCTGGAGGAAATACAGAGACAAGTAACCAAGCTACAACCTCTGGAGGGCTTCAGGGGTGTGGTCCCTATCCTAGCTCCAGTTAATTACCACTGTGGCCATAGGTTTCCTGTAATGGTACATAAGAAATATTTTAGGCTTCACAGACCCTAGGTCTCTGCTGCAATCTGCTCTCCCAGCACAAAAGCAGTCACAATTGGTGAACGGTGAGCATGGCTGGAGCTGCTTCCTGGGCAGATGACCCGGCAGAACCCGTGACATCAGAGGCATCTGTGGTCAGAAAGGTGCAAAAGCCATTTTCTACTTGAAGGCTCACAACAGAGACCCCGAGTGTCCTGAAGTGAGGCCATGTCACTTGCCGTGGGGAAAGTCACACCATTGAAACGTGGCTCCTGGTGTGGTCCTGGGGCCTGGCAGAGATGAGGTCTCTGGTCATGGAATGTCAGAGTTGCCCATCATGATGTGGGCTCATTAACCCCAAATCATTAGTTCAGCTAGACCAGCCAGCACAGGATAGAAGTGATTATGTGTTTGGCATAAGCAGGGCCACAGGGAACAAACAAGACCCACCAGCAGCAGGCCTAGATGTGACACTAGAGTTGTTATGTGGTCACTATCTTCTGCTCATGCCTGTGGCTTCCCCTATGGCACTTTGGACCAAGGTAGCTACTCTGCAGCAAAGGAGTGGGGGGCATTAGCCTATAACTGCTGGACGGTTTTTACTTTCCTAAGAAAAAGTACTGCATGTTGAAGACAAATCATTCCCAACACTAGTGAAAGAAAGCAAAACTTTAAAGGTGAATCACGTGCATTGTCTTTAGAAGGTAAGAAAAAAAAAAACAGTTGGTAGTAATATTGTTATTTCAAATATGTGTGTTTAAACAATTTTAAAACTATTTTGTAAGAATATACCTATACCTCAAGGCAACTATGTGTAAAAAATTTACACAAACATTTTCAGTTCAAGCTAATAAAAGTGATATTGAGAAAGCATTCCACACTAGTAAGTCTGTCTTAGAAAGTTCAGATGCTAAAGCATTCCTAAAGCTCAGTATTCTGAAAGACAAATCTGCTTCTCTGATGCTGGGTGATGCATGTGACTAGCTGGCTCCAAGTGGGCCTCGACAGGCACCTTCCTCCTGATGCTGGGGGACTGTGAGAGGAGAGTCAGACACAGGCCCCCAGGGCTGCACGGACCTCTGTGAGACACCAGGCCCTTTGCTGGAACTGCACCTCTCCTTTGGATCGAAGGCCCAGCACAAGCCATCACATAAATGGTTCATCAGGACAGTTGATAAGCTGGGCTATTTGGTAACCCTCTTTCAGGTACTCGGCCACATCAAACGGGTAGATGTCCACTTAGGGTGTTTGGCCAGAGTCATAAACACGTGGGCTCTTTAGTAGGAGCATGCTGACTTCTTAGTTGTGGCATGCAGGATCCAGTTCCCCTACCAAGAATGGAACCCAGGCCCCTGCATTGGGAGTGTGGAGTCTTAGCCACTGGATCACCAGGGAAGGCTGGAGAACTCATTAGGCTGGAGACTTTCAAAAGCCATCCATCGATCCGTGTTTTTGCTGTTCCTCAGACAGTGAGAGTCCATGGGGAACAAGACTCTGGAGAGGGACTGGCTTTGCTCTTAACCTGAAGCTATTCAGTGACAGAGCTCCTAGGAGCCAGGTCTTTGTGGAGGACTTCCTTCTGACCAGGTAGCTCATTCCACAGGCAATCTGAACAGCCATGTGAACTAGCTTTTATTGAGAAGTTGCCTGCGGATTATTGGCCTCTACATATTTGCACTGTCATAAAAATAATTTAAGATCCCCCAAGTTCATGTAAGGCAATCCACCACGGGCTTTTCCCCTTCTTCTGTTCGCACATGGGTAATAGGAAGATTTCTGTGATGAAGATCTCGTTGCTTACAACTTTCAGGGAGCATCGTTGTCACCTGAATTTCAGAAGCTTGATCTCTAACTCTTTTTACAAATGCTTGCTGCTCTTTATCTGGATCTTTTTCATCTACATAATCCCCATGGAAAGTACACCAAAAGGTACCTTCTTAGAGCACATCTTTTGAGTTCCTCTCCCTGGTTAGATACTTTGATATCATTCACCTTAGCTTTGGCCTCCAAAAGAGTGACACTTCTCAAGTCCTACTCCTCTACCCACAAGGGAGGATAACTGGAGATGGGGGCTGTATTGTTGGGTGTGTTGCCTCTCACATACTGAGACATCTGGGTAGGACTGGGACTGAGACAGCCCTTGGGAACTACTGCTGGTGTTGATACTATCTTCCAGTTCAATCCTTTTCACACTATGAAGATGCAAAACAGCTAATACTAGTACTACAAGAAATATAACTGGACAGCAAATCCCTAGGCTGATACAAAACACACGTGTAGACACGGCTGGAGCTGCATGTACAGGGTCATAAATGGGCTCCTCTGCTGGTCGTTTTGTCCAAGGCTGAAGTTTTCCTTCCTCAATTTCTGGATGGAAATTTTTCCTTCGTTTCAACTCTAAGACTGTGAAGCTTTCTGAAGTTACTGTCAAGTTGAGCTATATTTAGTATCATAACTTCAGAATCTACTTTGCCAGGACACGACAGCTGGAGCCCAAACACTGATACAGTGCTTGGGAGTACCGGGGGCAGGGGGCGCCGGGGCGGCAGGCAGCCTAGGGGACCCCAGCGGTCCCGGCGGCGGCCTTTCGAATGCGCGTTCCGGGGAGACCCGCCCGCACATCTGTCCGCTCGGAGCTCCAGCCTCCACCGCCCAAGAGAAGCCCGGTCACTCGCCGCCGCTCACCCCCGCCCAGGCCCCGGACGGCCGCGGAGCTCTCCTCGCCCGGCCGCCCTGCAGGTGTTAACTGATCGGTGATAAAGAGCGCTGGTCCTTCAAGGGCCGACAGCAGTAGGGACCAGAAGGGGCTCTGCGCGCAGATCGCGGGCTGGTGCTTTTCGGGGCTTCTCTGGGTCCCTTCCCCGCGGGGAGGCCGACGGGTCCCAGCCCGCCGGGCTCCAGGACTCCCACTTCCCAAGGGGCGGGCTGGGCCCTGAGGGGCCTCAACAGCATTCCCTGTAGCGTCCTGGCCCCGTCTTCTCCTAGCGTCACCTCCCAAACTCCCCGCATTACTGCTTCACCCAAGGCACCGCTTCTGCCCCGAGAGCCGGCAAGTAGCCCGGGGGAGCCACCGAGGCGCAAAGGGGCCAAGGGAAGGGAAAGAGGAGGCGGCCGCGGCGCCACCCCGCAAGGAGTTTCGCGAACTCCCGCGCCGTCACCACCCCTGTTCAGGTCGTAACTCACCCAACTTCCACGCGCCCCGCACCCCGCAGCTTCATCCCCGAGCTCATCGCCGGGCGTCCCGCTGAACCAGACAATCAGAAGCAGGACCAGGAAGCCAAGGCAGGTCTCGGGGCCACCCATCTCTCCCTTTGCCACCTGGATCTCAATTTTGCAGGAGAGGAGGATGCCAGGTCAGGTGAGCGGATCCTTTCCTCGGAGACAGGTTCTGCACTTCTGTGGCAACCGGCAGATCCTCTGCGCTGAGGCCAACCCCGGGGCGGGGCCGGGCGGACGCTGGCGTCACCAGGTTGAAACCGCTTACATCCTGGACGCTGCCCCACTCGCCGCCCCAAGGGCTGTTGCCGCCGCCTCTTCCCACTCCTTGGAGCTGTACTTGAGCTGTGCTTGGACTGATAGCCAGAATCTTCCTAGTTAGATCATTTTGTCATTTTGCTCTCCCTATTTAATAGAAATTGATCAGAGGTCAGGGAAGAATCTCTGGCAAGAAGGTCATGGAGGGGAGAGCTCAGGGCTTCCTCCTTCCCCATTTGAGCTTGCCTTGGATGATCACTGACCTTTCCACTGTACTGAGTTTCCTCAGAGTTTTCCACACTATCTTATGAAAACCTGAAGGAGCTTTTCAGCCAACCCAGTTACTGTTTCTGATGCTAGTTCCCGTGGCAACCATCCAGGGGAAATTAAAGTTCCTGAAAGAAGGCCATTTCAAGGTGGCTTCTACTCTGGTAGAAACAGAAAACAAAAAGATGAGCCAAAAGCAATAAATAAATGGGTCCTCATCAAGCTTACATGCTTTTGCACAGCTAGGAAACCATAAACAAAACAACAAAGGCAAACTACAGACTGGGAGAAAAGATTTGCAAATGATGTCACCCTTGCAGGTGACAAGGGCTTAATTTCCAAATATATGAAAAGCTCTTATAACTCAGTAATAAAGACAGGGAACCCAATCAAAGAATGGGCAGAAGATCTAAATAGACATTTCTCCAAAGAAGGCTGACACATGGCCCAATGACACGTGAGAAGATGCTCAATATCAATATTTATTATTTTTTATTTAATTAAGAATTTTTATTGTATATTGGAGTATATGGTTGATGAACAATGTGTGTTACTTTCAGGTGTACAGCAAAGTGACTCAATTACACACATACATGTAGCTATTTTCTTTACAAATTCTTTTCCCATTTATGCTATTACAGAATATTGAGCAGAGTTCCCTATGCCACAGATTAAGTCCTTGTTGGTTATCTATTTTAAGTATAGTAGTGAGTACATGTCAATACTGAACTGCCAGTTTATCTCTCCATCACCTATCACCTCTGGATATATGCCCAGGAGTGGGATTGCTGTATCATATGGTAGCTCTGAATCTGCCTGCAATGCAGGAGACCTGGGTTTAATCTCTGGGTCAGGAAGATCCCCTGGAGAAGGAAATGGCAACCCACTTCAGTATTCTTGCCTGGAGAATTCCATGGACGGAGTCTGGTGAGCAACAGTCCCTTGGGTGGCAAAAAGTTGGACAGGACTTAGTAACTGAATCACCACCACATGTTAGCCCTGTTTTTAGTTTTGAAAGGAATCTCCATACCTTTCTCCATTGTGTGTGTATCAATTTACATTCCCACCAACAGTGTGGGAGGGTTCCCTTTTCTCCACAGTCTCTCCAGCATTTATTGATTGCTCAGTTCAGTTCAGTTCAGTCGTTCAGTAACGTCTGAATTTTGTGACTCCATGGACTGGAAGCTAGGCTTCCCTGTCCATCGCCAAGTCCCGGAGCATCCTCAAACTCATAGACTTTTCAGTATGGCCATTCTGACCAGTGTGAGGTTCCTTGAAGGGGGAAGGAGAACAAATGTCAGAGAATGAGGAGTAAAGCTAATGTGTCTCAGCCCCAGGATCCAGGGAACCTGCTGGGCAACAAGGACAGACTTAGGGGACAGAGCAGGGTTGGTGCGCACAGGCCTCGCTGCAGAGGCTTCTCCTGTCTCAAAGCCCTGGCTCTGGTTCACCTGGGCTCCCACAGCTCAGGGTCCAGTCGTCCCGGGGCACGTGGGACCTTCCCTGACCAGGGTCAAACCTGTGTCCCCTGCACTGGCAGGCCAGTTCCTATCACTGGCCCACCGGAAAGCCCTCGCCACATCTTCTTTATCCATTCATTTGTCGATTGTCATTTAAGTTGCTTCTATGGCGTCTCAATAGCTCAGACTGTAAAGAATCTGCCTGCTATGCGGGAGACCTGGGTTCAGTCCTTGTGTTGGGAAGATCCCCTGGAGGAGGGAATGGCAACCCACTCCGGTATTCCTGCCTGGAGAATCCCATGGACAGAGGAGCCTGGTGGGTCACAGTCCATGGGGTCACAGAGTTGGACACGACTGAGCTACGAAGCACACACACATTCTCCTTCCCCTGAGAGTGTCCAGGCCCGGGTTCCCACCTCTGACCCTGGGCCCACAATTCTCCAGCTGAATGGCCTCAGGTTCTGAGTCCTTGCCCCATGTCTCCTCCAGGGTCTGGGTCTGTTCTGAGCAGGCCTTCAAGACATTAATTCCCTCCAAGAGAAGCAAGGGTTTGGGCCTGTTACTGTCATAATGAAGGAAAGTCTATTTCTCCAAATGCCCCCGTGGAGCCTCCACCTCACATCAGGGCTGGAGTGACAATGAAGCTGTAGCCAAGTTAAGTGTCTGTGAGAGAACTCAGGTGCTAGCTGGCATGGGGAGTGCTGACTCAGTCCTCATGTGCCCTGCAAAGTTCGTCTGTTGCAACCTTGGCCCTGAATGTGATGGTATCGGAAGATGGGTGTGTGGGAAGTGATTGATATGTTCCATTCAGTTCAGTTCAGTCTCTCAGTCATGTCCGACTCCTTGTGAACTCGGGGACTGCAGCACTCCAGGCTTCCCTATCCATCACCAACTCCTGGAGCTTGGTCAAACTCATGTCCATTGAGTTGGTGATGCTTTTAATGATCTCATCCTCTGTAGTCCCCTTCTCCTCCTGCCTTCAATCTTTTCCAGCATCAGTCTTTTCCAATGAGTCAGTTCTTCACATCAGGTGACCAAAGTATTGAAACTTCAGCCTCAACATCATTCCTTCCAAAGTATAATCAGGACTAATTTCTTTTAGGATTGACTGGTTTGACCTCCTTGCAGTCCAAGGGACTCTCAAGACTTCTCCAACACCACAGTTCAAAAGCATCTATTCTTTGGCACTCAGCTTCCCACCTGAGCTTCTGGACAGACCTGGGAACACCGGCGATGAGCGGTAAGAGATGAGGGAAGGTGCGGAGAAGGGCAATGTGGGGAGGAAGGAGTTGGGGGACAGTGAGGGGTCTGGGCCTGGAGAGGTGGGAGGGGCATGGTGGAGAGTGTTGGGTCCCCTCCCCAACTGGTTGTGCCCCCCACAGGAGTCCCTCCTCCTGAGTTTAGTAGGCAGGAGGGGATTGAAGGGAATCCTATTCCTCAGAGGCTCCAAAGTGAAAGTCACTCAGTCGTGTCCAACTATACAGTCCATGGAATTCTCCAGGCCAGAATACTGGACTGGGTAGACTTTCCCTTCTCCAGGGGATCGTCCCAATCGAGGAATCAAATCCAGGTCTCCCACATTGCAGGTGGATTCTTTACCAGCTGAGCCACCAGGGAAGCCCAAGAATACTGGAGTGGGTAGCCTTTTTCTCGGAGAAGGCAATGGCACCCTACTCCAGTACTCTTGCCTGGAAAATCCTATGGATGGAGGAGCCTGGTAGGCTGCGGTCCATGGGGTCGCTAAGAGTCGGACACGACTGAGCAACTTCATTTTCACTTTTCCCTTTCACACATTGGAGAAGGAAATGGCAACCCACTCCAGTGTTCTTGCCCGGAGAATCCCAGGGATGGGGGAGCCTGCCGACTATGGTGGTCTGCCGTCTACGGTGGGCTGCCGTCTATGGTGGGCTGCTGTCTAAGGGATCACATGGAGTCGGACAGAACTGAAGTGACTTAGCAGTAGCAGCAGCAGCCTTTCCCTTCTCCAGGGGATCTTCCTGACCCAGGAGTGGAACCGGGGCCTCCAGCATTGAAGGCAGATTCTTTACCAACTGAGCCATCAGGGAAGCCCCAGGCTGATGAGACGCTGAGGGAGGGAACCCAGTTCAGCCCCTGGGCCTGGGGGAGGTATCAGCTGGTGAAGGTGGGTGACCCCGGTTGACACCTGTCACAAGGTAGATATCTTTGTGTGGTGTTTCCAAGCTAGAAAAAGACAAAGTAAATGACAGGGGCTAACAGCTTCTTCCCTGTCCCGGCCAATGTTTGGTTCCCTTGGGACCTCGGGGTGATGCTGTACAGGCCAGAGGGTCCAGGCCCAGAGAAGGGAGAAGCTGGGGAGCCGGTCACCACTGAGGCCTCTTCAGCAGCAGTCCTGACGCACCGCTCACCCCACACTCTCCATGCACACCTGTTTTCCCACACTTCAGCCCCCAGTTACACACACAAGCCCCCTTCCATCACCCATAGCCCACCCTGACTCTCCAGCCTCCCACACAGCCCCCCTCACACGCACGTGCTCCCCACATAGGCTTCATGCTTCTCATTAATATCCTTCCACCCTTGCGCACGTCACCCTTCCTGAAACAGTCCATGCAGGTCTCCTCACACCCCCTTCCCTCTGGGCACACCCCACCCACACCCCCACACACTTTCTTTCACACACAAGTGCCTGCTTGTCTGCCCCACTGGCTCTCCACTCTCTGCAAAGTCACACTGCGTTCCCCTCCCACAGGGACCCTGGCTTCCTCACACTGTCTGTACACACTGCTTCACACAAGTTCCACACAGAAGGCTCCCATCTACTTCCACTGCCATCCAGAAACTTCCCCCTCATGGCCATTTCCCTTCACTCTCTTCCTTCTCTCTGGGTCCCCCAGGGGATCCCCTCCCGGGCCCTCTGCATAGGCATACTGTCCACTCCCCTTCTGTCCCAGGCTCACCTGTCCACAGTCACACACACACACACACACACACACACACACACACACACACACATCAAGGTTCCCAGCATTCTCACACACTAGTTGTGGCTGCTCCCCACACATCCAACACACTCTTCCCAGCATTCCCTCACTCTCTTCACATTCACCTTCCTGTCACAAATTAGTGTCACTGCCCCACACAACCTAAGTGGGAAATGGCAGCCCACTCCAGTATTCCTGCCTGGAGAATCCCATGGACGGAGGAGCCGGGAGGGCTACAGTGCACAGGGTCGCAAAGAGTCAGACATGACTGAGCAGCTAACACAGTCACTCCTCTCTTCTGCCCTCCTCCTCTCACGCACACCTCTCTCTCTGTCTCTCTCTCACACACACACACAGTCACACTGACCAGTTCTCCCCAAGATACTGGGCCTTCCAGCTGCCCCAAAGCCACACACAGCTCAGGGCGGTTCTGGGAAGGGGCTGACTGCCAGGACTCTGCCCCAGGGCTGAGCCAGGAATTTTAGGTCTCTGTCTGGGTCCTACCTGGAATCGTGCCTTCTCCTTTTTAATGCTCCAGCCCCATATCTAAAACTACTCACCAAACATGCTCCTACTGGCATACAGACCCGAGCCCCCACGATCAGTCACCTTCATACATTAATCAACCCAAAGTGAACGTTTGTGTGTTGTGCTAAATAGAAATCCTTTATAGTTACAGGATTAGCCAGCTCTCCCATTGTCATATATTGCATCAGGGTCATGTATTGCATCGCTGGTATTTCCTACCTTGTCTATTAGGTGTCACGTGTCTAGACGTCCCTGGGTCTGTTTCTTGGCTCTTTTCTAAAACTGCTCTCCTGCCTTCCTTCTTGCTCACCAGTTCCCTTTGCGCTGGGAATGCAGCCTAAGCCCCCACAAGCTTGGTTGGGACAGTGAAGTTGTCATAAAGAATTACCACAAACGCTATGGCTTGAAACAACCAAAATTTATCCTTTCAAGGTTGTGAGGGTTAGAAGTCAGAAATCAAGATGTCAGTAGGGCCCTCTCTGAAGGCTCTAAGGGAGGCTCCATCTTTTCTCTTCCTGACTACTGGTGGTTGCATGGAGAAGGAAACGGCGACCCACCTCAGTATTCTTGCGTGGAGAATCCCATGGACAGAGGAGTCTGGTGGACTGCAGTCCATGGGGCCGCAAAGAGGCAGACACGACTGAGGGACCGTGCACAGCTCTGTGGTTCCCAGAAACCCTTGGCGTTGCGGAGCTCGTGTCTATTTCTGTCCTTCCATGACACTCTTCCCGTGGGTCTTGTCTTCCTGTATCTGTCTCTTCTATCCATGTCCACATTTCTCTCTCCTGGTAAAGGCACCAGTCACTGGATTAGAGCCCACCCTAACCCACCCTGACCTCACTTTGGTTCGATTACATCTGCACACACCCTTTTTCCAGGTGAGGTCTCCTTCAACTAATAGTAAGGACTTCAACACATTTGAGCCCCTAAAATAAAGGAGTTTCAATAAACATTCATGTGATACTCATTGGGTAAAGGTACAATTTATGATTGAATTCTCTGCAACCCTGAATATATTCCTGACAGGAGAAAACTTCAAGTTTGTCTAGACATTACTGAAAACTGAAAGGTTAAAATTTTTTCCGATGTTGTCTTCCTCTCGTCCTGGTATGAATGTATGAGCTCAAACATCCTCTTGGTTTGAGCGTTGTTTTTAGGTGTTTCTGAGGTCAGCAGTGTTCTCTGTTAGCCATTTCAGTGCAGTCGCCCTCTCTAAGTGGGAAATATTAATCCAAGAGTTAATTCTCTTCAGTTTTGCTGTGCATGAGCTACTTTAGAGCACCTGATAAGGGTCCATCTAGGTTGTAGATAGCCCTTTAAATAATATCTTTTCCAGTATGCATAATTTCCTGGTTTTAAGTCATGAAACATCTAATCTTCCTCCATAAACTATTGAAATAAGATTTAGAGTCAAGCTTAGAATGTCTTTTTAATAATTCGGTTAGGGGCTTCCCTGGTGGCTCCTTGGTAATGAGTCTGCCTGCCAACGCAGGAGACATGAGTTCAATCCCTGTCCAGGAAGATCCCACATGCTGCAAAACAACCAAGCTCACGGGCCACGAGTCCTGAGGCTGTGCTCTGGAGCCTGGGAGAAGCATCTACTGAGCCTGTGTGCCCAACTCCTGAAGCCCGCAACCTGGAGCCTGTGCTCTGCCACCAGAAAAGCCATCACAGTGAGCTGCTCTTGTACTGTAACTAGAGAGCAGCAACTAGAGAAAGCCAACACACAGCAATGAGGACCCAGCACAGCCAGAAATAAATACATCTTAAAAAAATTATTCAGTTAAACTTGACAATAATGGAACACAACAAAAAGGAGTACCACAGCGTCCATATTCTTTTGTGTCCAGCACTTGCCTCTCAAATCCTTTTCATGAGGCATCTATGGTTTTGCTGCGGTAATTTATTCTTTATTTATTGGGTTATAGTGTTCCATTTATGGTGAGATCACACTTTACCCTTTCTTCTGTCCTGGATACATTTTTATGCATTAATATGTCAGTATGTTAATACATATATTAATCTACATGATAATCTAACTGGTAGACTCATACTTTTGTATACATCTAAGCAGTTAGCACTTGACTATGGTTTCTGCGTATGTATTAGTCTGCTAGGTCTCTAAAGAAAAGCTATTGTTCTATACTCAGAACATGAAATATGACACCAAAATGTGGGTTTTAGAAAGTCTGCTCCAGGAACCAGGACTCTGACCAAATGTATACTTCCTATTGTATCACAATACAGACTGGAACCACACACCACCGACGAAGTGGTTTCAACAAGACTTCCTGGAGGTGAGGATTTTATCACATGAATTAAGAAGAACACATTCAGCCCATAAAAGCATGTGGTAACTTAACTATACATGAAAGTGAGTGTGAACACATAAATTATGTCTCATTAAATCACATAATGTTATCCCTAATGCATTATCTTCTTAAGAGAATTTTTAAAATGCCAAACCCCGCCCCCTGCCCCAATTCCACCCCACATGAAGGGAAGTCTGATGGAAAGAATAGAATTGGAAGTCTTAACTGATTGTGAGCAAATATTTGACTTTCGCAAATCCTCAAAATGACCAAGCAATACATCTTAAGGGCCCATCAATAGTCGTGGAAAGTGAAGGAATTCTTAAGCATGAGCTTCTTTAGCTTCTTGTTAAATCCCACTCTGAGTAGAAGGTTGTATATTAGATCAACAGCCAGACTGTCATCAAGGGTCAGTTTTTGCCACCCAGAGTTGGTTTAACATTGTACCTTCTCATAGTCCAGGGAGAAACATTCAGATGATGGAATAGCTGTTAGAACATTGGGGAAAATGTTGAACTAGATGATGCTATCATCAGAGAACAAAAGGTTTTTTTCAATCAGAGGGCTGGGAAAGGCTGAGTAAGATCTCAGGACAACACCCCACCCCACCATGTCTGTATCTTGTACCCAGTGCCCCCAAAGGAGAAGACACTTGTTTTCATCCCCACTCCCACTGCACTGTCCTGCTGCCCACACCAGCCTCTTCTACTCCAACAACAGAGTGGTTCCCAACTCTAAAGGGAAGTATGGGGGCCCAAGACCAAGAGAGAACATCATCAAGGTAAAGATGGGTCCAGTGGACAGGGCATTGGTGAGACCCAAGGCTCACCTCTCCCAAGTCCTGACCAGAACAAACCTGCCTAGGAGCCAGAGGCCAGCTGGCTTCTCACCTGCTGTGGTCCCTGATTTCTTCATAAGATTCATGACGATGAAGCAATTAGAACTAACTGGGTGGTGATCAATAGGATAATGCAAGTGACCAATCAGATGGATGCAGACTGGCTGATATCTGGTGCCATTATTAGTGGTTCTAAAATGAAAAAGCAAAAGCCTTGTCAAATCTAAGAATACACCTTCCTCAGCACCTGCTGTCCTTAGACAGCACATGTTCCCCATATAGTTACTGACTCATGTGAAGCCACTGTTCAGGTCCTGGTGTGGAAAGATGAATGGGCTTGTGCTCTGTCTTCGTGGAGCTCATTTTTCTCCTGAGTTGTGTTAGTCGCTCAGTCAATTCTGAACCCTTTGCAAGCTCATGGACTGTAGCCCACCAGGCTCCGCTGTCCATGGGATTCTCCAGGCAAGAATACTGGAGTGGGTTGCCATTTCCTACTCCAGGGGATCTTCCCAACCCAGGAATCGAACCCGGGTCTCCTGCCTTGCAGGCAGATTTTTTACTGTCTGAGTCACTGGGACAGCAAATGTCCATCTGATTACCTTTCAGGTGGACATGTTTATTGTGAGGAGTCCTTTTTGAGGAGGACACATTGGGGGTATTTAATTCTGTCTGGGAAGGGATAAGGGCTTCATTAAGTGACATTAGAGTTGGTTAAAGTATCAGTACAACAGAGGGGAGAGAAGGCCTGGAAACATAATGCATATATAGTTCGGGGACCATTGAGCAGTGCCGGGGGTCTGGGTCATTGGTTAATGAAGAAGGGGGCTCCTGTGCTAAGGGAGGTGGGCTGGGAAAGGAGGATGCTGGCAAGTTCTGTGCTATGCCCATCACTGACTCTCCAGACAGGAAGTCCACCAAGAGATCAGTCACTCCATCCATCCATCATATTTTCAGTTGCACAAACATATGTGCTCATATCCTCACATGAAGGCACTAGAGCTTTGAAGAAAGCTACCGCCTCCCCCACACCCCACTCAGTTACCTGTGGGCTCTGGGAGCAGCATGTTCTCCCAGTGTTCCAGGAATTCACTGAGCCAATAACTGCAGTCTCCCATTGAGATCATCCTGAAATACTCTGCCAGTTCCTGGTTGTTCTCCCACTCCTCCTTGAGGCCTGTGGCTCCAGGATCGAGGACTGTCCAGGTTATGCTCATGGTGTCAAGGAGGAGGGCTGTCTGTCCATTGAGGCTGAAGAGCAAGGACCCACCAGAGCATTGCTCGGCTTCACGCTGACAACACAGCCTGACCTGCAGGGAGGGAAGACCTGAGCCCTGCCCCCCCCCACAGTGAATCTTTCTGGACTGTCCACAGTCCATCCTCCTCAGTCACTCAAGTGTGTCTGCACATCTAGGGGCCCGTGATCTTCCGACCATGACCTCCCCCTCTTACCCATCAGGTCCACCGGGTCTCTAAGGCTGGATCACATTCAGTCTTTTCACAGGAAGGACCTGCATGCACTCCGCCCCTACTCTCTTGCTGTCTCCAGCTCCCCACCCCTCCCATACTTACCCCTCATCTCCTTTTTGTCCAGTTTGATGACAGGCAGGACCATCCTGAGCTCTCTTCCTGCTTCTCCCAGCATTTGGCTCAGTTCAGTCCACGCTTTGGTGTCGTTTACCTCCTCCCCCAGGAAACCCAAAGGTCTGACCTTGTTGCTGTCACTGTCATACTGGAGGAAAGGCTTTGTGTCCACGGAGCCCTGGACTTGACACCAGGGCTGGCCAGGTCTGGACTGAGATTTGACAGTGAGGTCGAGGCACAGAGAGTGGGCATCTGTGAGAGAAAACCACAGGTGCGTCTGGGAGATTCCCCTCCAGGGCCTGGTTGCAGAGGGAGGGGTCTCTATCCCAGACCCCCTTCTCTGCTGCATCCTCAGTCCTGCCTCATCTTCAACTGTCTGAGCTTTAATCTCTTGGATGCCACTGTGGATCCTTTGGGTCTAATACTGTTAGCAGGAAGATTTATCTGAGACGTTTTTTACCATCATGTACCAACTTCTGAGGCAGCAAAAACAGAAGACAGTGTCTGTGTTCTAGTGGCTTAAAAATCCATCTGAACAAACAGGACTTTCAACAGGAATGGAAAAAAAGACCACAGAACACAAGCTATGTTCATAATGGGCCCCTAATCATCAGGAAGGTTTTTACTGCAGAAGGAGGTGGGGTTGGCAGAAGAGGAAAAAGTGCTCCAGGAGCACAGGCCCAGGCACCCTGTCTTGGGCTGGAGTCCCTGCACACTGGGTGTCACCTCCTGGGCAGCCCGTCCAGCTAAACCACACCTGACCATCCTAAGAGCTGGAAGACAGGCCCCCACCAGGGTGGAGCCCCTTTCTTTCCCCTCCTCCCCTGCTCCACTCCCCCTGCCAGAGCCCCAGATCCCAGGACACTCACTGCCCAGAGTCTTCCTGGGTTCTATCAGCTGCAGTATCAGCAAAAGATGGCCTGCGGTGTGAGCTAGAGACATTCTTTCAAGCAGTTTTAGAAGAGTAAGGGGCAAATCATAGCCTGGAGCGTGTCTACACCTCCGCCTCCGCCCACCACCCAAAGTCTTCAGTCAGAGACTGAGGAAGTCCTGTTGAAAAACAATGCAAAGGACAATTATACCGAGGAAGTATCTTGCAAGTATCCAAACGTAATTCCTCATTAAAAACAGCAACAACAACCACAGAAAAACAGCGGTGACATTAAAAGCAAAATTCACTTTAAATACCCCACCCTCAAAGACCCCTTAACTTTTGTGAACAAAATGCTCTGGGTCATGTTGGCTTCTCCCCTCCTTCCGACAACAGCTCCCCCCACCCCCCCCCCGCCTCCCAGTTGCCTCTTTTGCTTCTTTTTCCATCTTCTGCTCAGTCATCCTTCATTTTTTCCCTTACTTCCTTCTCCATCCTAACCTGGCGGACTTTGTCTTCAGTGATCAAGATCCACTCTCACCCAATGCACCCCAGTGTTAATCCGACTGGCCGCAGGCGACTACACGTGGTCTACAATGGAAGGCGTGTGTACAAGAGTCGTGTTGGAGCCAAGACTCCAGAGAGGCCTGACAGTAACTAAAATAGCTTTTGAAGGAGTCTTTTGGCCCTAGAAAAGAAAACAACAGTCTCAAAGGCCCTTGCTGAATCATCTAACTTCGGAGAAAACAAAACAGAACTTCAGTTCCCCCCTGATGCTCCAGGCTGGTTGCATCTATCTGGGATTTATCACCCCCTGTCCAGAAACCTTCCACCCCCTACACCTGCCCAGAAGACTTATCACCCCCTGCCCAACCACAAATGCAATCTCAACTAAAGAATACTCAAAATATCCCGCCTGATTAACGTTTCCCTTATCGCTTCCACAAGCCTCCCTATAAATATGGAGCCTCTCTGATCCCTCTTGGCGCTCAGCCTGGTAGTTAGGCCGACTGTCGCCCCTCCTTGCCTGCATAAATGTAACCTACTTCTGTTGAGGTCGTCTTTCCTTTTCTGCCTTGGCCTGAACTAGACCTTATAGCTTCTTGGCATGCTGCCAACTCGACAGCTGCACTGCATACTTTAAGACTGTTCTTTTTATTCTCTGCTTCCACAACAAATGTAGCCGAATCATCAGTTCTATTTAATCCCATAAGGAACAAAAAGGGTGAAATGTCCCGAGTTCCCACCTTGAAGAAAAAAAAAGGTGAAGAATTTATGTTTTCCACAATAACAAGATACAGACTTAAGTATTAGTATTAGGAAATAAAATGACTAAAAGAGACACTCACATAATATTTTCTTCTGTTGAAAATACACTGAAGTTGTTTCTCTGAACACAGAAAGAATCCCTGTGTTCTGTAATAGAAGATGGTATTTTTCTTGCATTATCATCATTTGCAACAATGAGATTGCCACACAGAGGAGTCCGATTTTTCACAAACTAGAAGAAAACAGAAAGTGTCCCATGTGTGGAGGTCTCTTGTTCAAGTAGTTGAACATTTCATTGCAGGGATTCCATCACTTAGCACCAAGAGAAAAAGGTAAAATAGATTGGAAAAAGAAAAAGAGACTGAGGAGTCTGTTCACCAGATGTGACAAAAGACGTGAGACAACGCAGCTACTGCGTCATCATAACAGGAAGGGAGGCTCAGAACTCCTGGCTCTAAAGTGAACGGAAGGAAAACAAAGGCGGCCAAGCCACGACTGAGTCACAGCCAGCAGAGGCCCTGTTAGGGGCATTCTGGGAACACAGTCTGAGGCAGAAAAGAAAGAGGCCTTGGTCAAGGGGGCTGAGGAATCCTGTCACTTTCCTGGGGCTGCCCCTCCCCAGCCCCTCCAGCCCCGCCCTCACTGAGGGGCTCCTATGTCCTCCACCCCCACCCCAGGCCCAGCAGCTTCTTGTCCCCTCCTCCTTCCTTCCTGCATCACAGAGTCACCCCAGGCCCTGACACCCCCTGCTCAGGCTCAGGACTGGAGCCAGTGAGCAATCAATCTGCTCCCTTCACTCAGGTCCGGATTCTCCCCGAGGGGGGCCTAAAGGACCAGGGAGCAGGTCCCCGGAGGAGGGGCCTTGCCTCCTGACAGCCCTGGGGGGCTGCAGGCAAACCTCCTCCCTTCCCTCCTCTCCAGCCTCTGAGCAGCACACACAGCTCTCAGGACCAGGGTCCCTGCCCCCCATCTCTTCCTGGTCCCGCCCAGCTGGGCGCCTCCACCCCAGCTCAGGCCCACCATCCCCAGGACCTCTGCTCAAGGCAGGGCCGCTCAGTGATGGAGGCTCTGGGCCCCCAGGAGGCTGGTGACGAGCAGGCCACAGGCTGAGTCAGAACTGCTGCTGCCCCAGGAGCACAGGCCTGGCCTCGCCCCTTCCCACAGTCTCTGCTGTGGGGCTCCTGCCTTGCCTGCGTGGCCCAAGCCACTTCCTGTGAGGACAGGCCTTTGGAGTTGGGTCTCAAAGGCCTTCCCGCCCCTTCCTCCTGGGCTGAGAGCCCGGCCCCTCTCATCTTGGCCCCTGGTGGGTCCCCTCCCCACTGACACGTCATGTGGAGCCCCCACGCTGCTCTCAGCCCCGGGAGTCCTGCCCTCGCCCTGAGCGCCTGCTGTTCTCACACCACCCACCCTGGGCCCTGCCAGCCAGCGGTCTGTGCTCAGTCAGGGGACGTGGCTAAACCCTTTCAGCATCAATAGGCCCTCAGCCTAGGGAGGGCCCTCCCTTTTCACAATGTCTGCTGACAGTGGGGACCTCTCAGATCTCAGGGCTGAGCTCGTCTGAGTTCTGCTCTCAGGTGACATGGGGTCTTATCCCCCTGCTCATTTCCAGGATGAGGAGGTTCAGTGAGGGGCAGGGGTCGCCTGGGATTCACCTTCCCCCTCCTCACACCAGGCCCTGTGCCCCTGCCTTCCCTCTGAATTCTGCCCTCAGTACCTGTTCTTTTAAATGATCCAGGCTAGGATGATAAGTAGTTGGTGATGAACAGGGAGGCCTGGCATGCTGCGACTCATGGAGTCGCAGAGTCGGACACGACTGAGTGACTGAACTGACTGAACTGAGGATGATAATGCCGAAACTGGCTGGAACCCCAGCAGCGATCCCTGTGGTGAGATCGATGGCTGTGGCCCTGGGCTGCACCGTAGGGGAAAATGTCGTCGGTGATGCTGCAAGGAGAGTAAGAGTGACGCCCTTGTCCAGATCCCAAACTCGGCAGATGCCTCCTCGCCCCCCTGACTCAGGTACCCCTACTGTGCAGTGTACACCCATCACATGGAGGTCTCTGTGAGAGATCCTCAGGTGAGATGGGGGGAAGGGAGGAGCCCAGTCCTCAGGGGGCTCTGACAGCTAATGGGGAGCAAGGCTTCCAACACAGCCACTCAGTCCTGCTGTGACATCAGAGACGGTGACATGAGGATGGAGTCCTCAGGAGCTGAGAGCAGAGGTGGTATTGACAGATTTCCAGAAGTAAGATTGGTGATATTGAGAAGAAGATTCTGGAAAGAGGGTACAGTGAGAAATAAATCCCAGAAATCAAAAAGATGTCTACAGGTTTGGGATCCCTGCACTGGGAAAATCCCTGGAGAAGGAAAGGGAAACCCACTTCAGTATTCTTGCCTGGAAAATTCCATTGACAGAGGAGCTGGCAGGGTACAGTCCATGAGGACAGAAAGAGTTGGACACACACAGAGTGTGCACACACAGACACACCATATGCCATACATAGGTCATTGATGGTTATCCATTTTAAGTAGAGCAGTGTGTACATGACCTTCCCAAACTCCCTAACTATCCCTTTCCACATCCTTTCCCCCCAGCAACTGTAAGTACATTCTTTAAATATGGGATTCTGTTTCTGAGAATGCAAAACACCCTTATTTCTGATAAAAAGAAAGTTTTACGGGTCTGGATAGAAGATCCAACCAGCAACAATATTTTCTGAACCCAAAGCCTAGTCAAGATCAAAGCCCTAACTCTCTTGATTGCTATGAAGGCTGAGAGAGGTGAAAAAGCTGCAGAAGAAAAATTTGAAGATAGCAGGGGGGTGGTTCATGAAGTTTAAGGAAAGAAGTCATCTCCATAAAACAAAGTGCAGAATGTAATACAAGACCTGACACAGAAGCTGCCACAAGTTATCCAAGAGATATAGCTGAGATAATCTATGAAGGTGACCTACTAAGTTAGACATTTGCAGTGTAGACAAAAGAGCCATCTATTGGAAGAAGATGCCCACCAGGACTTTGATACCTGGAGAGGAGTAGTCAATGCCTGGCTTCAAAGATTCCAAGAACAGGCTGATTCTCTTGACAAGGACTAATGCAGCAGATTACTGGAAGTCAATGGTCACTTATCACTTGGAAAATTGTAAGGCCCTTTAGAATTAGGCAGATTCTGTTCTGCCTGTGCTCCCTAAATGAAACAATGATGCCTGGATGGCAGCCTATCTGTTTACGACACTGGTGGCCAAATATTTCAAGTCCACGATGGAGGTCTACTGCTCAGAAAGATTCCTTTCAAGATATTACTGCTGATTGACAAAGCATCCAAGAATCTGATGGAGAAGTACAATGAGATCCATGTTATTTTCATGGATGCCAACACAACATCGGTTCTGGAGCACATGGATCAAGGAGTAATTATGATGTTCAAGTCATAATATTTAGGAAATACATTTTAAGGTTATAACTACATAGATAGTTATTCCTCTGTTGGATTGGATGAAGTCAACTGAAAACTTTCCAGACTGAATTCATTATTTCAAAAAAGGATATAGTCTTTTTATAAAAAATTTTATATTTAGTTCTTTGGCTTCCCAGGTCTTAGTTGAGGCACGCAGGATCTTTGTTGGGTCATGCACGATACTTCATCGCAGCACACAGACACAATAGTTGTGTTGCCTGGACTCAGTAGTTGAGACATGTGGGCTTAATTGCTCAACAACATGTGGGATCTTATTTCCCTGAAGAGGGACCAAGCCAACATTCTTTGCATTGCAAGGTGTATTCTTCATCCCTGGAGCAACAGGGAAAGCCCTTTACAGTGGATTCATGATTCTAGATTCCACTGAAAACAGTGAATCAAGGGAATAGATTGAAATATCAACATTAATGCAGGTTTGGGAGAAGTAGATTCCTACTTTCACAGATGACTTTGAGGGGTTCAAGAATTCACTGGAGGAAGTAACTGCAGATGTAGTGGAAATAAGAAGGGAACTAGAGTTAGATGTAGAGCCAGAAGATGTGGCTGAATTGCTGCAATTACATTATAAAGCTGAAGTGAATGAGAGTTCATTCTCATGCATGAGCAAAGAAAGTGGTTTTCTGAGACAAAAGCTACTCTTGGTGAAGAAGCTATGAAGACTGTTGAAATGACAACAAAGGATTTAGAACATAACATAAACTTGGTTGAAAAAAGCAGCAGCAGACTGCAGAGGATTAACTCCAGTTTTGAAAGATCTTCTACTGTGGGTAAAAACGCTGTTAAAGAGCACTGCATGCTCCAGAGAAATCTGTCAAAGGAAGAGTCAGACGATGTGACAAATTTCACTGTTGTCTTCTTTTCAGAAATTGCCCTGCCCACCCCAACCTTCAGCAACCACCACCCCAATCAGTCAGCAGATCTAGACACTGAGACAAGACCCTCCACCGGTAAAAACATTTTAACTCATGAAGCCACAGATGATGGTCAAACGACTGTATTTTAGAAACACAGCATTGTTAATTTAACTCTGTATATTATTTATTTAGTCATAAAGCTATTGCGCACTTAACAGATTTCAGACAGTGTCAACAAAACTACATACAAAATGGGAAATGAAAAGTTTGTGTGGTTCATTTTATTATGACATTCAGTTTATTGCCCTGGTCTGGAACCCAGGCTGGAATATCTCTGAGGTTTTGCTGTATCTTCATGACTTTTGGTCAACATTTTCCATTTGGAACTAACATTGTGTTGACTGTGTAGTAGGATGAGCGAATGATCTACTCTTGAGATACAGTGAAATAATACATCTCAGGACATTATTCAATTTTACTCCTACAAACAATTTGAGAAAATTCCTGTTATTGCATTTCTGGTACCCCTCGATCCTGATTTATTAAAAAGGCTGTCATTTATATCAATATGTGAGGATATCCCAGCAGTTTTTTTGACAGGTTGATTATCCTGGATATGTTCAATCTTTTCACAGGTTTATGCTTCTGTGAAGACCTATATGACCCTCTAGAACTAACACCATAAAAGATGTCCTTTTCATCATAGGGGATTGGAATGAAAAAGTGGCAAGTCAAGAGATTCCTGGAGGAACAGGCAAGTTTGGCCTAGGAGTATAAAATGGAGGAAAGAAAAGGTTATTTGAATTTTGCCAAGAGAACACGCTAGTCCTAGGAAAAACACTCTTCCAATAAAACGAGAGATGACTCTACACATGGACATCAGCAGGTGGTCAATACTGAAGTCAGACAGGTAATATTCCTTGTAGCCAAAGGTGGAGAACCTCTATACAGTTAGCAAAAGCAAGACCGGGAGCTGACTGTGGCTCAGATCATGAGCTCATTATGGTAAAATTCAGACTTAAATTGAAGAAAGTAGGAAAAACCACTAGGCCCTTCAGCTATGACCTGAATCTAATCTCTTCTATCACACAGTGGAAGTGACAAATAGCTTCAAGGGATTATATCTGGTACAAAGAGTGCCTGAAGAACTATGGATGCAGGTTCATGACATTGTACAGAAAGTGCTGACCAAAATCATCCCCAAGAGAAAGAAATGCAAGAAGGCACAATGGTTGTCCGAGGAGGCCTTACAGATAGCTGAGAAAAGAAGAGACGTGAAAGGAAAAGGAGAAAAGGAAAGATCTATCCGTCTGAATGCAGAATGCCAAAGAATGGCAAGGAGAGATAAGAAAGGCTTCCTAGATGAGCAGTGCAAATAGAGGGAAACAATAGAAAGGGAAAGATGAGAGGTCTCTTCAAGAAAATTCGAGACACCAAGGGAACATTTCATGCAAAGATGGACACAATAAAGGGCAGAAACAGCAAGAACTTAACAGAGCAGAAGAGATGAAAAAGGGGTGGCAAAAATAGAAGAAGTGCACAAAAAAGATCTTAATGACCTGGATAAGCACAGTGATGTGGTCACTCATCTAGAGCCAGATATCTTGGAGTGTGAAGTCAAGTGGGCCTTAGGAAGAATTACTAAGAACAAAGCTAGTGGAGGTGATGGAATTCCAGGTGAGTGACTTAAAATCCTAAAGGTGAGGCTGTTAGAATGCTGCACTGAATATGCACTCAATATTTGGAAAAGTCAGCAGTGGTCACAGGACTGGAAACGGTCAGTTTTCATCCCAACATAAAGAACGTTCAAACTACCATAGCAGTGTACACATTTCACAGCAAGGTCATGCTCAAAATCCTTCAAACTAGGCTTCAGTGGTATGTGGAGCAAGAATTCCCAGATGTAGAAGCTGGATTTAAAAAGGCAGAGGAAGCAGAGATCAAATTGGCACACCCACTGGATCACAGAAAAGGTAAGGCAATTCCACAAAACATCTACTTCTGCTTCATTGACTATGTTAGAGCCTTTGACTGTGTGGATCACAACAAACCTGTGGAAAATTCTTAAAGAGATGGGAATACTGGACCACTTTACCTGTCTCCTGAGAAACCTGTATGCAGAACAAGAAGTAATACTCAGAACAAGACATGGAACAATGCACTGGCTCAAAAATGTGAGGAGTACATTAAGGCTATATGTTGTCACTCTGCTTATTCAAATTCTATGCAGAGTACATTGTGTGAAATGCTGGGCTGGATGAATCCCAAGCTGGAATCAAGATTGTCTGGAGAAATAACAACCACCTCAGATGTGCAGATGATAGTACCTGAATGGCAGAAAATGAAGAGGAACTAAAAAGCCTCTCAGGGAAGGTGAAGGAACAGAGTGAAAATGCTGACTTAAAACTCAATTTCGAAAAACTAAGATTTTGGCATCCAGGACATCACTTCATGTCAATAATATGGGAAATAGTGGAAACAGAGGCAGATTTTATTATCTTGGCCTCCCAAATCACTGTGGAAGGTGACTGCAGCCATTCAATGAAAATTAATTTTAATTAAGAAATGGAAAGATGCTTGCTCCTTGGAAGAAAAGCTAAAGGAAAAAATAATCTCACAGTAGCCCCTACATGTCTGAGTGAGGGGAAGAATCACACATCTTTCACTTTACATCCAAGGGTAGAAATAGTTAAGCTTTTGAAAAAGACATGTCAAAAGCCAAGACAGGCCAGAAGCCAGCCTTTTAGCATCAAACAGTTGGTCAAGTTGTGAATGCAAAGGAAAAGTACTAAAAGGAATCAAAAGTGCTCCTCCAGTGAACACATGCATGATAAGAAAGCAAAACTGACCATCAAGGTCAAGTGGTAAAATTGGTTTTAGAAGAAAAAAGAAAGATGCTGAGTAGGATGTACAATGCAAAGACATCATTTTGCCAATAAAGGTCTGTCCAGTCAAAGCTATGGATTTTCAAGTAGTCATGCACTTATGTGAGAGTTGGATGATAAAGAAGGCTGAGTGCTGAAGAACTGATGCTTTTGAACTGTGGTGCTAGATAAGACTCTTGAGAGTCCCTTGGACTGCAAGGAGATCAAACCAGTCCATTCTAAAGGAAACAAACCCTGAATATTCATTGGAAGGACTGAAGCTGAAGATGAAACTCCAGTACTTTGATTCCTGATGTGAAGAGCCAAGTCCTTGGAAAAGACCCTGATGCTGGGAAAGATTGAGGGCAGGAGGAGAATGGGGCAACAGAGGATGAGATGGTTGGATGGCATCAGCAACTCAACGGACACGAGTTTGAGCAACTCTGGGTGATAGTGAGAGACAGGGAAGCCTGGTGTGCTGCAACCACGTGGTTGCAAAGAGTTGGACATGACTTAGCGACTGAACAACAATTCATGTATGTGAACCGCTCAAGCAGTGGCCAAGAAGTTACCATTTATCTTATTTATTTTTAGTAATTCATTACCTATTCTGAGTATGATCCTCTGTCAATGGGGAAATAAATCTACTTTTCAAAACAGACATAGCTTGTGCTGTGAAATCTGGCTTCTCCTTGGAGAGGGGGAGGCATAGAGGAACACAGGAGAGTGAGTCATCACTGAGGGTGCGGATCTCGATGAAATAAAAAATGATGTCTTTGCAAAAGTTCCAGAATATATCTTTGGATCCAGGTAATCAGGATACTGTTTGGGATCGACAGCTAGACTGCATGTTACTTTAAGAGCGTTCTTTTTATTCTCTGCTTCCACAATAAATGTAGCTGAATCATCAGTTCTATTTAATCCCACAAGGTGGGGTAAAGGTGAAATGTCCCAAGTTCCCTCCTTGGTTAGAAAAAGAAACTTGAAGAATTTATATTTTTTTGCAATAGTGAAATACTGACTTAAATATTACTATACGAAATAAAATGACTAAAAGAGACATTCAGACATAATACTTTGTTCTGTTGAAAACAGTCTGAAGTTGTTCCTCTGAACATAGAAAGAATCCCTGAGTCCTGTAATAGCAGATGGTATTTTTCTCACATTATCATCATTTCCAACAATGAGATTGCCATACAGAGACGAGTTTAATTTTCCACAAACTAGAAGAAAGAAAGTGTCTTATTAGTGGAGGTTTCTTGTTCAAGTAGTTGAACATTTCAGTGCAGGGATTCCATCACTTAGCACCAAGAGAAAGAGGCAAAAGAGCTTGGGAAAAAAAAGACTGAGGAGTCTTTTCACCAGATGTGACAAGTCACGAGACAGCGCAGCCACTTGTCATCACAACGGGAATGCAGGCTCCGAACTCCTGGGTCTGATCTCCTGGCTCTAAAATGAACAGAAGGAAAACAAAGGCGGCCAAGCAAAGACTGAGGCCTGAGGCCGACAGAGCACCTGTCGGGCTTCCTGGGAGCAGCATCACCTGCAGAAAAGAAAGAGGTGTTGGTCCAGGAGGCTGAGGAATCCTGAAACTTTCTTGGGGCTGCCCCTCCCCAGCTCCCCTCCAGCCCCGCCCTCACTGAGGGGCTCCTATGTCCTCCAACCCCACCCCCACACCCCCCCCCGGCCCAGCAGCTTCTTGTCCCCTCCTCCTTCCTTCCTGCATCACAGAGTCACCCCAGGCCCTGACACCCCCTGCTCAGGCTCAGGACTGGAGCCAGTGAGGAATCAATCTGCTCCCTTCACTCAGGTCTGGATCCTCCCCGAGGGGGGCCTAAAGGACCAGGGAGCAGGTCCCCGGAGGAGGGGCCTTGCTTCCTGACAGTCTTGGGGGGCTGCAGGCAAACCTCCTCCCTTCCCTCCCCTCTAGCCTCTGAGCCAGCAGCACACACAGCTCTCAGGACCAGGGTCCCTGCCCCCCATCTCTTCCTGGTGCAGCCCAGCTGGGCGCCTCCACCCCAGCTCAGGCCCACCATCCCCAGGCACCTCTGCTCAAGGCAGGGCCGCTCAGTGATGGAGGCTCTGGGTCCCAGGAGGCTGGTGACGGGCAGGCCACAGGCTGAGTCAGAACTGCTGCTGCCCCAGGAGCACAGGCCTGGCCTCGCCCCTTCCCACAGTCTCTGCTGTGGGGCTCCTGCCTTGCCTGCTTGGCCCAAGCCACTTCCTGTGAGGACAGGCCTTTGGAGTTGGGTCTGCAAAGGCCTTCCCAGCCCTTCCTCCTGGGCTGAGAGCCCGGCCCCTCTCATCTTGGCCCCTGGGTGGGTCCCCGCTGACACGTCATGTGGAGCCCCCATGGTGCTCTCAGCCCCGGGAGTCCTGCCCTCGCCCTGAGCGCCTGCTGTTCTCACACCACCCACCCTGGGCCCTGCCAGCCCGCGGTCTGTGCTCAGTCAGGGGACGTGGCTAAACCCTTTCAGCATCAATAGGCCCTCAGCCTAGTGAGGCCCCTCCCTTTTCACAATGTCACCTGATAGTGAGGACCTCTCAGATCTCAGGGCTGAGATTGTCTGAGTTCTGCTCTCAGGTGATATGGGGTCTTATTCACCAGCTCATTTCCAGGATGAGGAGGTTCAGTGAGGGGCAGAGGTCGACTGGGATTCACCTTCCCCCTCCTCACACCAGGCCCTGTGCCCCTGCCTTCCCTCTGACTTCTGCCCTCAGTACCTCATCTTGTAAATGATCCATCCTAAGATGATAATGCCAAAACTGTCACGAACCCCGGCGGCGATCCCTGTGATGAGATCGATGGCTGTGGCCGTGGGCTGGACTGCAGAGGGGCCTGTGGTCGGTGATGCTGCAAGGGGAGTAAGCGTGATGCCCTTGTCCAGACCCCAAACTCGGCAGATGCCTCCTCGCCCCCTGACTCAGGTACCCCTACTGTGCAGACAGTGTACACCCATCACATGGAGGCCCTAGTGACAGGTCCTCAGGTGAGATAGGGGGAAGGGAGGAGCCCAGTCCTCAGGGGGCTCTGACAGCTAATGGGGGAGCAAGGTTTCCAACACAGCCACTCAGTCCTGCTGTGACATCAGAGACGGTGACATGAGGATGGAGTCCTCAGGAGCTGACAGCAGAGGTGGTATTGACAGATTTCCAGAAGGACGACTGGTGACATTTAAAAGAAGACTCTGGAAAGAGGGTACAGTGGGAAATAAATCCCAGAAATCAAAAAGATGTCTACAGGTTTGGAATCGGCAAAAATCCATGTTCAGTAGTACAAAGGCCTGTGCTTTGAGGACCAACGTCAGGAGGTGGAAGAGGAAGGAGATGACAGAGCATCCGGGGCCATTGTTCTCCCAGGACAACTCACTTTATTAATTTATTTTTTACATTCTCTTATTTTATGTTTATTAACACCAAAAACATTGTGTATTGGGGTACAGCCATTAACAATGTCATGATAGTTTCAGGTGAACCGTGAAGGGATTCAGCCATAGATATACATGTGCCCCTTCTCCCCTAAACCCCTCTCCCATCCAGGCTGGCACATAACATTGAGTAGAGTTCCATGTGCTATATTGTGGGAGCTGGTTGGTTATCCATTTTACATATAGCACTGTGTACATGACCTTCCCAAAGTCCCTAACTATGCCTTCGCCCAGGGAACCATAGCTTGTTTCCTAAGTCTGTGAGTTTCTTTCTGTTTTGTAAGTTCCTTTGTACTATTTCTTTTTAGATTCCACATATAAGGCATGTCATATGATATTTCTCCTTCTCTTTCTGACTTACATCACTCAGTATGAGACTCTCTAGGGCCATCCATGTTTCAGGAACAGCTCACTTTAGATGGATCACTTTGCTAAAACACACACACACAGACACACACACACACACAGAGGCTTGGTCCGTATCACCTTGCGTAGACTACCACGTCCTTATACTCGTCTCACCTGTGCTCTTCAGCATTTCCTCCCAGCGCACCATGAAATTCTTACACCAGGCCCGACAGTCTCCCATGGAGACCCTTTGCAAGAAGTCGGTAACAGCTCTGTCATTTTCCCACTTCTCTTTCATATGACTCCATCCAGAATGACCCACGCTCCAGCGTCCATTCTCTGAATCAAAGAGGAGACACATTTGGCCATTCAAACCAAACTGCCAGGATCCATTGATGTGTCCATTCTCTCCACACTGGCATGTCATCCTGGCCTGCAGGGTCAGAGGGCCTGACCCACCGAGGAAAAGAAACAGCTCAGCCTCTGGACTTGACAAATTCTTTGCCTCACTTTGGTCCACCTCCCCTGGACCCGCCTAATCTGGCCCTGTTGTTTCCTCCAAGGCCCACTTCTTCCACTGGACTACTAGGGAAGGACCAATATCCAGTTGAATTTTTCACCCATAAACAATGGATGCAGCTAAGCCCCCAGTCTGCTCCTTCAGTATGTGGACGTCCTAACTCACCCCTGGACTCAATGGACATGAGTTTGACTTGATGGACATGAGTTTGAGCAACTTCTGGGAGTTGGTGAAGAACAGGGAACCCTGCCATGCTGCAGTCCATGGGGTTGCTAAGAGTGGGACACGACTGAGCGACTGACCTGAACTGAATTGAACTCACCTCTGGCTGTGTGTTTCTCCAGTATGACGTCAGACAATTGCCCCTTGAGAAAGTCCCCGATGTCTCTCAGTGTTTCTGTCTGTATTTCCCAAGTGTGTGTAGCTTTCACCTCTTCTCCCAATGGACTTGTGGATTGGATCTTGGCACCACCACAGTCATACGAGAGAAAAACATTCTCATCTACCTGGCCTTGAACCACACACCACGGCTCTCCAGGTCTGGGCTGAGGATCAATGGTGAAGTTGTAGCAAAGAGAGTGAGCATCTGTGAAGGAAAACGCAGGTGAGGGCAGGGTTGGGAGAAGAACACCCCTTACCTCCTCCCCCACTTATGTGAGAGCAGAGTACAGCTGCAGGGCTGGGTGGGCAGAGCAGGAAGGCCCCCCTGCCCGCCAACACCACCTACAGGCTGAGCAAGCAGAGAAACCACATAGCATTATCTCTACTCTGCTCCTAAGGCCAACACAGAACCCCAAGCTGCAGAAAGGAGAATTCACAATTAGGGGTCACAGGACTTAGCAAGGCCAGGGAGATGCTGCTGACCTACAACTAGGAAGAGTCTTGGAAGCCTGGAGAAAGGCCTGGCCCACCTGGTTTGAAAGAGAAAATCCAGAACTTCTGAGGCAGGTGGTAGAGGAGGGGATTTAAGGCTCAGAGAAGTGAATCTGCCAGGGTGGACATGGTATGAAAGGGCAGGAAGGTGTGCGGTCCACCAGGTTCTGTGGAGCCCGAGAGGAAAGAGTGGATGAGAAGTATCTCCAACAGCTCCAGGATGACTTTTGCTGAAGGTCAAGGATGGTGGTAGCAGATGGTATTCCTGTGGGCTTCCAACAGGAGTAAGGATGGACAAGGTGGAAAGAGCTGATGCCAGGTGGAGTGCTCTATTTCAGACACAAAGTAGATGCAGTGGTCAAAGTGACTAGAGAGTCCCAGTGTAGCCAGGCCTGACTGCAGAGAGTGCGATGCTGGCTCATAGCACAGGGCAACCCTAGAGGCAAACAGATGAGCAGTGAGTACTGTTTAAAACTACACGATGGAAAGGAAAAATTAAAAAAAAAAAAAAGCAAAAACCAGAAACAAACACAAGGCTGGATGTTCAGGAAGCTGACATCCCAACAAAATGTCCAGATCATTTGTGCACTATCCAGCACTGAGTCAGGTCTTATATTCAGAATCCATTACTAGAGACAGATACGCCAGGCATCAGGAAGAAGGGCCCTCTTATCACCACAGCAAGTGCACAAGTCCTTCTGGCCTTTGGAAGCCACATGGTCAGTGACTGGGGTAAGTGTATACCTGGCAGAGAAGCCACCCCCACATTCATAAAGACCTAGAGTGGGACTGATATCGTGTCCAGCAATCTGAAACATCACCATGGCCGTCTGTTAGTACTGTGGTGCCTGAGGTCTGTGGTTAGGAATGCACGTCTGTCCCACGTGCTGCCCACAGGAGTGTCACCCATCCACTGATCCTCAGAGTGCTCATTTCACTTCCGTTGTATTTGCAATATGAATGAAAAATCTTCACAGTTAGTAAATTACTGTGAGGGCTAACATAGAAGCGATTTCCAAGCTCACACTTCTGACACTGACCTTCATCCCCCAATAGTACGTATAAACAATATCATATCCTGGAGAAAATGACTGAGTAACAACCTACAACCTCTCCAGGGCTGCAGGAGTGTCATCCCTATCCTATCTCCATTTAATTCCCAGTGTGGCCATTGATTTCTATAATTGTACATATGACATAATTCAGGCTCTGCAGACCATAGTTTTCTGTTACAACTGCTGTCCTTGCACAAAAGCAGTCACAGACGATTGGTGAACGATGACCTGCTTCTTGGGCAGATGACCCAGCAGAGTCTGTGACATCAGAGGTATCTCTGGTCGGAAAGGTGCTATGTGCCGAATATGGCATTTTACTTGGAGGGTCACAACACAGACCCTTTATGTCCTGAAACAAGGCCAAGCGATTTGCAGTGGGGAATACTACACCATATAAATGTGGCTCCTAGTATGGTCCTGGGTGCTGGTAGAGATGAGGCCTCTGGTCATTAAATGTCAACATTGTCCATCATGATCTGGGTTCATCAATCCCTAATCATTAGTTCAGATAGACCAACCATCATAGGATTGAAGTGATATTGTGGTTTGGCATAAGAAGGGCCAGAGGCAGCAAAAAAAGAGAGAGCAGCAGGTGGCCTAGGCCTGACATCAGAATTGTTTAGGACTAATATTTTCCAGGGCCTGCCCTGGTGGCTCAGCGGTAAGGAATCTGCTTGCAATTTCGGACCTGGAGTAGAGGTGGGATCTATGCCTGGGTGAGAGAAGATCCCATGGAGGAGGGCATGGCAACCCACTCCAGTGTTCTTGCCTGGAGAATCTCTTGGACAGAGAATCCTGGTGGGCTATAGTCCACAGGATCATAAAGAGTTGGGACATGACTGAAGCGACTTAGCGTGCACACATTACTCTCTGCTCATGCCTGAGGCTTCATGCAGTGTCTCCTGTATCTCCATGGACCAAGGAAGCCACTCTAGAGCAGAGGCTGTCAGGGGATATTAGCCCATATCTGCTGGACGCACAGCGCTTTCACATTCACACCACCCGGAACCTACAAGGTAGGACAGAGCAAGTGTTTGTTTCCCCAACAGGCAGCTAAGGCACCCCTTGCACTAGTCCGTGGGGGATGAGTCATCTGTTACTGTTTTGTGACCCAGGGCAGTCACATGGTTCTTTTGGTTTTTTCATGTCATCTTTGCCTACTCTTGTACCACAAATGTGGAGATGTATAATGCACACAGACACCAAAGGGCCTGTCTACACCAACAGATTTACTCTCTGTCTTTTGAAGAAAAGGTTCTCCAACTCCTGTCTTAAATAATAGCTATTATAGGCCACTGTCTCCATAGTCTCAGGGAAGATGAATGTCGGACAGAAGGGTAGAAGTGGGGTGCCCTGTGTCTCACACGGG
This sequence comes from Cervus elaphus, assembly GCF_910594005.1. Lineage (NCBI taxonomy): Eukaryota > Metazoa > Chordata > Mammalia > Artiodactyla > Cervidae > Cervus > Cervus elaphus. The sequence goes on from NC_057840.1 coordinate 33,890,919, forward strand.
AAACTCTTCTCCCAACTCTCCTGCTTTATGTCCTGGGGGCCAGGCTGGGAGGCTTCTGCTGGGGTGAATTCTCAGGCAAGAGGATAGGGTGCCAGTTGACAGAGGGCAGTCTTAGGATCCCTTCACAGATGGGAAGCTGTTGGAGGCGCTGAGGTTCTTGGGACGGGGAGGGATATGGAAAGAACAGTGTTGTAACCAAGCAGGACTCTAAGGAGGCTTCCTAGGCCAGACTCCACCCATCTCCCCGCCCCTCCCTCCTGCACTGACCCCCCCTCCCCCGCCCAGGTGTCGGACTCCATAGACCCTTGTCCATCTCTGCCCCCACCTCCCCTGCGGCCAACGCAACTGGTCAGACTCCTCCCGGCCTTCCCTGAAACCCCGTGGGTTCGGTCCCTCGGAAGCGGCCGCCACCTTTCCTGCACCCGCTTCAGTGGCTCCGAATTCTCCACGTGGGGGCCGAGGGGCGGCAGCAGCATTTCGTGACGCCGCCCTGGCTCTCACGCCTCCCTGCCTCCCCTCCTTTCCTCTTGGGATTCCTTTTTCACCCAGATCTTGTCTCTTCCCTGCCGGGGGACGGCACCAGCCGCGAGTGGGGGCGGGGAGCAGGAGCCCAGCGGGAAAGGAGCGCGCGGAGCTTTAAAAGCAGGAGGCGGCCCCGCCGCGGCGCTCCCCGAACCGCCTCGGACACCCCCATCCCTCTCGGGTCTTAAGGCCCCGTGTCCGCTCCCCGCAGGTTAATCCCCGAACTCACCGCCTCCCGCCGGGCAGAACATGAGAGGCAGGAGCAGAACCAGAGCCGGGAAACCAAGAGGCGCTCCGGGTCCAGCCGTCCAGTCCATCCCCACCTGGAAACTGGTTGGATCCGACTTCGCGAGGAGCTGTGTATAGCTCGCCCCGCATTTCAGTCCACTCTTCGCCCGGGCCTCCTCCCCGGGTCACTGACGCCGGCAGTAGCGCCCCCTCCTGACGCACTCCTTGCTCCTCCTGTCCCTCAGCGTTTTTTTTCTCCCCCGAGTCCTTCCGGCCCCTCAGCCCTCCTGCCCATTCCCGCCTGCAGTCTTCCTGTGGTCGCTCAGTCGTGTCTGACTCTTGCGACCCGGAGGTCTGGAGCCCGCCCGTCTCCTCTGTCCGTGGGGATTCTCCAGGCAAGAGTCCTTCAGTGGGTCGCCATGCCCTCCTCCTTGGGGTCTTCCTGACCCTGGGATCGAGGCCGGACCCTGGGATTGCAGGCAGAGGCTTTACTGACTGAGCTTCGAGGGAAGCCCTGCTTTTCTTAAAAGACTCAAGATTCCCCTTCACCCCCTGCCCCAAACACGCCACCCCCACCGGAGAACTCTGCGGGTCTCTTGAAAGGGCCTGGAGACAGCCCTTAACTGCCGTGTCATCAGCAATATACTTTCTAGTAGTTTCTGTCCCAGAGTAGTCCTAGACCTTTTGTGAGCCGAGGTAATTGCTCATTAGAAGAAGTTTGAGGACTGAGGCCAGAACCCGATTTTCCAGGTTCCCGTGGAGACAGGGAGCCTGTGCTGCCCCCGGGCGCCCCCTGGCGGTCTCTTCCGGCTGCTTGTTCTACTCGGATGCGTTTCTGCAAGCTAAGTTGCTTCAGCCATGTCTGAGTCCTAGTGCCCCATGGACTTTAGCCCGCCAGGCTCCTCTGTCCACGGGGATTCTCTAGGCAAGAATAGTGGAGTGGACTGCAATGCTCTCCTCCAGGGGATCTACACTGGTAGCCTGTGTGATCCATTTTCTTCCCCCTCATACTTTACTTTTAGGCAGTGTCCAAGCAGCATTGAGCATCTCACGTTCAAATCTCAGGGCTATCCGCTGATGAAGAGTGAGATCATCCATCACTCGTTGGGACTGACAAGACCTCCTAATTCTTGGGAAGTGGGTCTACCAATAACATTGAGAGGTCAACGTCTGTGACAGAGTGCCCCATCTCTCTGTTATCATGGGGCTCTTGGCCTTTGCTAGCTTCAGGGGTGACTGAGCCCTGACCTCGGACGGTCGTGCTGACCCCTCAGCACGGGCATGCTCCATTTCATGTCTTGTCACTGAGTGAGGCTGGCTTCCCTATTGATAGATGTGGAAATGGATGCCAGCAGAGTTTTAGGGAAGTAACAAGAGCAATCAGGTGGAGTTTCATGTTCTTGGAAGTATGCTCCTTGTCAACACTCATTAAAATCACCTCCTGTTGATTCCACTCCCATCTGGGGTCTATTCTGTGTCCAGGTGGCAGGAGCCGCACGGGTTGGGGTGGCTAGGCCTGTCCAGAGAGGCCCGTCGTCCCCCACCTGGCTGTCCTGACCAGGACTCTAACGCTGTCCTTCTGTCTTTCTCCTGCTCTCCTAGTCACTTGCCTCTTCACCAGCTTCCTCCATTGGGGCTACGTGCTCCCCATGTTGCCTCTTGCCAGAGATTAAACCCAGGCCCCTGTTCCCCAGGCCTACGCGTGAGAGTCTTCCCCTGACACATCCATCACCTGAACCCACCAAGTTGCTGCCCCACCCAAGCCTGTGTCCAGTCCTCCTCCCAGCCCCCATGTGTCTCTTGTCCCCAAATTGTTACACACCAGGCTCTTGGCCTCCTTCATCAATAGAAATCAATCAGAGGAAAGACGATAGAAATAAATCAAACTTCTTAATCAAAAGAAATTGAGGCAAGGCTTTATTGGGGCTCTTGCTGCACCAGAGGGGAGCGAGAACAAATGACAGGTTCCTTCCTTGCTCGCTCCCCAAGGTGGTGGGGCGAGCTGGTTCCTTCTATGGGGTGAGGGGAGGGGTGTGCCCAGGGGTCAGTCAGAGTGGTGGCTTAGGTGACCTGCTGATCCCTTAAATGTTGTTGTGTGCTGGGGGCATTTGAGGCATGCTGCTTTTGCTCTGGGCTCTTCAAAAGTGGCAGTTGGGTTTTTCATCTCTCTTTCATCTTTTTCCCAGAATTTGCTCCAAATACTCAACTAAAAGACAGTCTAGTTTTAAAAGACTTTATGCTTTATTGGGTGTAGCTGATTAACAAACAGTGTTGGGATAGTTTCAGGTGAACAGCTAAGGGACTCAGCCGTGTACATACATGTATCCATTCTCCCCAGACTCCGCTCCTGACAGGCAGCCACATAACACTGAACAGAGTTGTGGGTTTGATCTCTGTGCTGGGAAAATCCCTGGAGAAGGAAAGGCCAACCCACTCCAGTATTCTTGCTGGAAAATTCCATGGACAGAGGAGCTGGCAGGGTACACTCCATGAGGACAGAAAGAGTTGGACACACACAGAGTGTGCACACACAGACACACCATATGCCATACATAGGTCCTTGATGGTTATCCATTTTAAGTAGAGCAGTGTGTACATGACCTTCCCAAACTCCCTAACTATCCCTTTCTGCCTCCTTCCCCCAGCAACTGAAAGTTCACTCTTTAAATATGGGAGTCTGTTTCTGAGAATGTAAAACATCCTTATTGCTGATATGAAGAAAGTTTTGCGGGTCTGGATAGAAGATCCAACCAGCAACAATATTTTCTGAGGACAAAGCCTAGTTGAGATCAAAGCCCTAACTCTCTTAATTTCTATGAAGGCTAAGAGAGGTAAAAAAGCTGCAGAAGAAAAATTTGAAGATAGCAGGGGGGTGGTTCATGAAGCTTATGGAAAGAAGCCATCACCATAAAATAAAGTGCAGAGTGTAGTACAAGACCTGACAGAGAAGCTGCTGCAAGTTATCCAAGAGATATAGCTGAGATAATCTATGAAGGTGACCTACTAAGTTAGAAATTTGCAGTGCAGACAAAAGGGCCACCTATTGGAAGAAGATGCCCACCAGGACTTTGATACCTGGAGAGGAGTAGTCAATGCCTGGCTTCAAAGATTCCAAGAACAGACTGATTCTCTTGACAAGGACTGTTTGCAGCAGATTACTGGAAGTCGATGGTCATTTATCACTTGGAAAATTCTAAGGCCCTTTAGAGTTAGGCTGAATCTGTGTTGCCTGTGCTCTGTAAATGAAACAATGAGGCCTGGATGACAGCCTATCTGTTTACAACATTGGTGGCCAAATATTTCAAGTCCACAATGGAGATCTACTGCTCAGAAAGAAAGATTTCTTTCAAAATATTACTGCTGATTGACAAAGCATCCAAGAATCTGATGGAGAAGTACAATGAGATCCATGTTATTTTCATGGATGCCAACACTGGTAAAGAGTACTGCATGCTACGGATAAATCTGTGAAAAGAAGAGTCATAGGATGTGGAAAACCTCATTGTTGTCCTCTTTTCAGAAATTGCCCTGCCCACCTCAACCTTCATCAACCACCACCCTGATCAGTCAGCAGACATAGGCACTGAGACAAGACCCTCCACCAGCAAAAACATTTTACCTCGTGAAAGCACAGATGATGCTCAAACAACTTTATTTTAGAAACACAGCATTGTTGATTAAACTCTGTATATTATTTATCTAGTCATAAAGCTATTGCACACTTAACAGACTTCAGACAGTGTCAACAAAGCCATATACAAAGTGGGAAATGAAAGTTTGATTCTCTTTATTATGATATTCAATTTATTGCCCTGGTCTGGAACCCAAGCTGGACTATCTCTGAGGTTTTGCTGTATCTACATGGCTTTTGGCCCACATTTTCCATTTGGAACTAACACTGGGTTGACTGTGTAGTAGGATGAGCGAATGATCTACCGTTGAGATACAGTGAAATACACATCTCAGGACATTACTCAATTTTACTCCTCCAAACGATGTGAGAACATTCCTGTTATTGCATTTCTGGTACCCCTTGATCCTGATTTATTAAAAAGGCTGTCATTTATATCAATATGTGAGGATATCCCAGCAGTTTTTTGTCAGGTTGATTATTCAGGATATGCTCAAAACTTTCACAGGTTTACGCTTCTGTGAAGAGCTACATGACCTTCTAGAACTAACACCATAAAAGATGTCCTTTTGATCATAGGGGACTGGAATGAAAAAGTAGGAAGTCAAGAGATTCCTGGAGGAACAGGCAAGTTTGGCCTAGGTGTATAAAATGAAGGAAGGAAAAGGTTATTTGAGTCTTGCCAAGAGAACACGCTAGTCCTAGGAAAAACACTCTTCCAACAAAACAAGAGATGGCTCTACACATGGACATCACCAGATGGTCAATACTGACGTCAGACAGGTAATATTCCTTGTAGCCAAAGGTGGAGAACCTCTCTACAGTTAGCAAAAGCAAGACCAGGAGCTGACTGTGGCTCAGATCATGAGCTCATTATGGTAAAATTCAGACTTAAATTGAAGAAAGTAGGAAAAACCACTAGGCCCTTCAGCTATGACCTGAATCATATCTCTTCTATTACAGAGTGGAAGTGACAAATAGCTTCAAGGGATTATATCTGGTACAAAGAGTGCCTGAAGAACTATGGATGCAGGTTCATGACATTGTACAGAAGGCGCTGACCATCCATGCCCAAGAGAAAGAAATGCAAGAAGGCACAATGGTTGTCTGAGGAGGCCTTACAGATAGCTGAGAAAAGAAGAGACGCGAAAGGAAAAGGAGAAAAGGAAAGATCTATCCATCTGAATGCAGAATGCCAAAGAATAGCAAGGAGAGATAAGAAAGGCTTCCTAGATGATCAATGCAAATGGAGGAAAACAATAGAAAGGGAAAGACTAGAGATTTCATCAAGAAAATTGGAGACACCAAGGGAACATTTCATGCAAAGATGGACACAATAAAGGACAGAAACAGCGAGAGAACTTAACAGAAGCAGAAGAGATGAAAAAGGGGTGGCAAAAATAGACAGAAGAAGTGTACAAAAAGATTTTAATGACCCCGATAACCATGGTGGTGTGGTTTAGAGCTAGATATTTTGGAGTGTGAAGTCAAGTGGGCCTTAGGGAGAATTACTAAGAACAAAGCTAGTGGAGGTGATGGAATTCCAGGTGAATGATTTAAAATCCTAAAAGATGATGCTCTTAAAATGCTGCACTGAATACGCACTCAATATTTGGAAAACTCCACAATGGTCACAGGACTGGAAACGGTCAGTTTTCATGTTCAAACTACCATAGCAGTATACACACCTCACAGCAAGGTCATGCCCCAAATCCTTCAAGCTAGGCTTCAGCGGTATGTGAAGCAAGAATTCCCAGATGTATAAGCTGGATTTAAAAATGCAGAGGAAGCAGAGATCAAATTGGCAACACCCACTGGATCACAGAAAAGGTAAGGCAATTCCAGAAATCACCTACTTCTGCTTCATTGGCTATGCAAGAGCCTTTGACTGTGTGGATCACAACAAACTGTGGAAAATTCTTAAAGAGATGGGAATACGGGACCACCTTGCCTGTCTCCTGAGAAGCCTGTATGCAGGACAAGAAGCAATAGTCAGAACAAGACATGGAACAATGGACTGGCTCAAAAATGTGAGGAGTAAGTTAAGGCTGTATGTTGTCACTCTGCTTATTCAAATTCTATGCAGAGTACATTCTGTGAAATGCTGGGCTGGATGAATCCCAAACTGGAATCAAGTTTGCCTGGACAAATAACCTCAGATGTACAGATGATAGCACCCGAATGGCAGAAAGTGAAGAGGATCTAAAAAGCCTCTGACAGAAGGTGAAGGAACAGAGTGAAAATGCTGACTTAAAACTCAATTTGGAAAAACTACGATTTTGGCATCCGGGGCCATCACTTCATGGCAATAATATGGGAAATAGTGGAAACAGAGGCAGATTTTATTTTCTTGGCCTCCCAAATCACTGTGGAAGGTGACTGCAGTCATTCAATGAAAATTAATTTTAATTAAGAAATGGAAAGATGCTTGCTCCTTGGAAGAAAAGCTAAAGAAAAGAAAAAAATAATTTTACACTGGCCTCTACATGTCTGAGTGAGGGGAAGAATCACACATCTTTCCGTTTAAATCCAAGAGTAGAACTAGTTAAGCTTTGGAAAAAGGCATGTCAAAAGCCAAGACAGGCCAGAAGCCAGGCCTTTAGCATCAAACAGTTGGTCAAGTTGTGAAAGCAAAGGGAAAGTACTTAAAGGAAATCAAAATGGTCCTCTAGTGAATACATGGGTGATAAGAAAGCAAAACTGACCATCAAGGTCAAGTGATAAAATTGGTTTGAGAAGAAAAAAGAAAGATGCTGAGTAGGATGTGCAATGCCAGTAAATGTTTGTCCAGTCAAAGCTATGGATTTTCCAGTAGTGATGCACGTATGTGAGAGTTGGACCGTAAAGAAGGCTGAGTGCTAAAGAACTGATGCTTTTGAATTGTAGTGCTAGATAGGACTCTTGAGATTCCCTTGGACTGCAAGGAGATGAAACATGTCCATCCTAAAGGAAATCAACCCTGAATATTCATTGGTAGGACTGAAGCTGAAGATGAAACTCCAATACTTTGATTCCTGATGTGAAGGGCCAAGTCCCTGATGCTGGGAAAGCTTGAGGGCAGGAGGAGAAGGGGATGACAGAGGATGAGATGGTTGGATGGCATCACTGACTCAATGGAGATGAGTCTGACAGTACTCTTCGAGATACTGAGAGACAGGGAAGCCTCATCTGCTGCAGCCATGTGGTTGCAAAGAGTTGGACACGACTTAACGACTGAACAACAATTCACCATCTGTGAACCGCTCAATCAGTGGCCAAAAAGTTACAATTTATCTTCTTTATTTGTAGTAATTCATTATTTATTCTGAATATGAATCTCAATCAATGGGGAAATAAACCTACTTTTTAAAACAGACATAGTTTATGTGGTAAAGTCTGGCTCCTCCTTGCAGAGGGGGAGGAATAGAGGAACAGAGCAGAGTCACCACTGAGGGTGCAGATCTCGATGAAATAAACAACGATTTTATTGCTCAAGTTCCAGAATATATCTTTGGATCCAGGTTATCAGGATACAGTTGGGATCGAGAGCTAGACTGCATGTTACTTTAAGAGCTTTCTTTTTATTCTTCGCTTCCACAATAAATGTAGCTCAATCATCAGTTCTGTTTAATCCCAGAAGGTGGAAAAAAGGTGAAATGTCCTGAGTTCCCTCCTTGATTAGAAAAAGAAGCTTGAAGTATTTATATTTTTTGTAATAGTGAAATACTGACTTAAATATTACTATATGAAATAAAATGACTAAAAGAGACATTCAGACATAATATTTTGTTCTGTTGAAAATACTCTGAAGATGTTTCTCTGAACATAGAAAGGATCCCTGAGTCCTGTAATAGCAGATGGTATTTTTCTTCCACTATCACCATTTGCAACACTGAGATTGCCATACAGAGAAGAGTCTCATTTTCCCAAACTAGAAGAAGAAAGTGTCCTGTTTGAGGAGATTTCTTATTCAGCAAGTTGAATATTTCAGTGCAGGGATTCCATCACTTAGCACCAAGAGAAAGACGCCAAAGAGGATGGGAAGAAAAAAAAGAGACTGAGAAGCCTGTTCACCATATGACCGGTCAGAAGACAATGAGCATCTGGGTCAGCACAACTGGAAGGCAGGCTCCGCATACTGGTCTGATCTCCTGGCTCTAAAGTGGTCAGTAGAACAAAGGCGGCCAAGCAAAGACTGAGTCCTGAGGCCGACAGAGAATGTGTCAGGGGCTTGATGGGAGCAGCATCTCCTGCAGAAAAGAAAGAGGTATTGGTCCAGGAGGCTAAGGAATCCCGTCACTTACCTGGGGCTGCCCCTCCCCAGCCTCCCAAGCCCCACCCTCAATAGGGGCTCCTATGTCCTTCACTTACACCCCTACCCCAGGCCCTGACACCCCCTGCTCAGGCTCAGGACTGGAGCCAGTGAGGAATCAATCTGCTCCCTTCACTCAGGTCCAGATCCTCCCCGAGGGGGGCCTAAAGGACCAGGAAGCAGGTCCCCGGAGGAGGGGCCTTGCCTCCTGACAGCCCTGGGGGGCTGCAGGCAAACCTCCTCCCTTCGCTCCCCTCCAGCCTCTGAGCCAGCAGCACACACAGCTCTCAGGACCAGGGTCCCTGCCCCCATCTCTTCCTGGTCCCGCCCAGCTGAGCGCCTCCACCCCAGCTCAGGCCCACCATCCCCAGGCACCTCTGCTCAAGGCAGGGCCGCTCAGTGATGGAGGCTCTGGGTCCCAGGAGGCTGGTGACGGGCAGGCCACAGGCTGAGTCAGAACTGCTGCTGCCCCAGGAGCACAGGCCTGGCCTCGCCCCTTCCCACAGTCTCTCCTGTGGGGCTCCTGCCTTGCCTGCTTGGCCCAAGCCACTTCCTGTGAGGACAGGCCTTTGGAGTTGGGTCTGCAAAGGCCTTCCCAGCCCTTCCTCCTGGGATAAGAGCCGGGCCCCTCTCATCTTGGCCCCTGAGTGTGTCCCCTCCCCGCTGACACGTCATGAGGAGCCCCCATGCTGCTCTCAGCCCCGGGAGTCCTGCCCTCGCCCTGAGCGCCTGCTGTTCTCACACCACCCACCCTGGGCCCTGCCAGCCAGCGGTCTGTGCTCAGTCAGGGGACGTGGCTCAACCCTTTCAGCATCAATAGGCCCTCAGCCTAGGGAGGGCCCCTCCCTTTTCACAATGTCTGCTGACAGTGGGGACTCTCAGAACTCAGGGCTGAGCTCGTCCCAGTTCTGCTCTCAGGTGACATGAGGTCTTATCCACCTGCTCATTTCCAGGATGAGGAGGGTCAGTGAGGGGCAGGGGTTGGCTTGGATTTATCTTTCTCCTCCTCACACCATGTCTTGTGCCCCTGCCTTCCCTCTGGATTCTGCCCTCAGTACCTGTTCCTGTAAAGGACACAGCCCACAAAGACAGTTATGATGAAACTGGTGAGGAGCACGGGGAGGATCCAGGCTTTAGACTTGGTGGCTGTGGCCGTGGGCTGGACTGCAGAGGGGCCCATGGTCGGTGATGCTGCAAGGAGAGTAAGAGTGATGCCCTTGTCCAGACCCCAAACTCGGCAGATGCCTCCTCAGCCCCCCTGACTCAGGTACCCCTACTGTGCAGACAGTTTGCACCCATCACATGGAGGCCCCAGTGATAGATCCTCAGGGGAGATGGGGGGAAGGGAGGAGCCCAGTCCTTACGGGGCTCTGACAGCTAATAGGGGAGCTAGGTTTCCAACACAGCCACTCAGTCCTGCTGTGACTCAGAGACGGTGACATGAGGATGGAGTCCTCAGGAGCTGACAGCAGAGGTGGTATTGACAGATTTCCAGAAGGAGGATTGCTGACATTTAAAAGAAGATTCTGGAAAGAGTGAGAAATAAATCCCAGAAATCAAAAAGATGTCTACAGGTTTGGGATCAGCAAAAATCCATCTTCAGTTGTCCAAAGGCCTGTGCTCTGAGGAGCGACGTCAGGAGGTGAAAGAGAAAGGAGGATGACAGAGCATCCACGGGTCATTGTTCTTTCAGGACAACTCAACTCCAATAGATCACGTTCTCAAACACACACACACACACACACACACACACACACAGGGTCCATGTCACCATGAGGGGACTGTCAGTTTCTCCTCCCTTCTCACTTACCCGAGGTCTTCAGCATTTTCTCCCAGCACACCATGAAAGCCTGAATCCAGGACCGACAGTCTCCCATTGACACCTTCTTCAGGAAGTCGGTCACATCTCTGTCATTCTCCCACTTCTCTTTCATCCATCTGCCTCCAGGGTGATCCACTCTCCAGTGTCCATTCTCCGAATCAAAGTGGAGGCTCATTTGTCCATTCAAGCCAAACTGCCAGGATCCACTGATGTGTCTGTCATCCTCACAGCGACATGTCATCCTGGCCTGCAGGGTGAGAGGGTCTGCTCCCACCATGGGAAAGAAAGAGCTCAGCCTCTGGGCTTGACAGATTCTTTGCCCCTGGGTCCACCTCCCCTGGGTCCACGTCCCCTGGGCCCAGCTGATCTGGCCCTGGTCTCTCATGCAGCAGCTGCTCTTTCCACTGGATGACTAGGGAAGGACCAACATCCAACTGCATTTTTAAGCCCCGATCTGCTCCTCCTGTACTTGGACTTTCTAACTTACCCGTGACCGTGGGTTTCTCCAGTGTAAAGTCACGCAGATGGTCCCTGATATCTCTGAGTGTTTCTATCTGTGTTTCCCAGGCCTTTACGGTTTTCATTTCTTCTGCCAATATACTTGTGAATATGATCTTAGCATGACCACAATCATAGGATAGAAAAACCTCTCCGTCCACCTGGCCTTGAACTTCACACCATGGCTGTCCAGGTCTGGGCTGAGGATCGATGGTGAAGTTATAGGACAGAGAGTGAGCATCTGTGAAGGCAAACCACAGAGAGGGTGAGGGTGGGAGAAGAAGACCTGTGGGCCTCCTCCCCCAGGGCTGTGACAGCAGAGGAAGGCTGCAGGCTGGGCTGACAGAGCAGGACCCCCACCTGCCCCCCACCCCTCACCAGGCATGAATGAGGAAGACGACGAAGCCTCAGGCAGGCAAGAAACCCCACAGCCCTGGATACGCCCCGTTTCCACTCTGCTCACAAGCTCTGCACATGGCACTAACCCACACATATGTTTCCAGGGATGGGCCAGGCTGGTTCAGAAGGAAAGGCCCAAACCCAGAGGATGTCAGGGTCTCTCTGTGTCTGTGGGAGATGCAGAGGGTAAGGGGGCTATTCCTGAGGAAGCGGATCACAGCCAGTGGGGGGTGTGGGTGGGGAGGATGAGCACAGAACCCAAAGCTGGAGAAGAGAGAGTTTATACTTATGGGTCACTGGGCTTAGCAAGGCCAGGGAGATGCTGCTGATCTCCCACTAGGATGGGACTTGGAAGCCTGGAGAAAGGCCTGGCCCACATGGCATGAAAGAGAAAGTCCAGAACTTCCGAGGCAGGTGGTAGAGGAGGGGATCCAAGGCTCAGAGAAGTGACTCTGCAGGGCGGACACGGTGTGAAAGGGCAGGAAGGTGTGCAGTCCACCAGCTCCACGGGAAAGCCTGATGGACTCTATGGAGTCCGAGAGGAAAGCGTGGATGAGAAGCATCTCCAATAGCTCAAGGATGACTTTTGCAGAAGATCAGGGATGGTGGTAGGACTTGGTGTTCCTGTGGGCTTCTATCAGGAACAGGGATGGAAGTTGTGGAAAAATCAGATTCCAGGTGGGGATGCTCAGGGTCAGCAGAAAGTAGGTGCAGGGGTCAAAGTGATTAGAGAGTCTCAGTGCCAGCCAGGGCCTGACTGCAGAGAATATGATGCTGGCTCATAGCACAGGGCGATCCTAAAGGCAAACAGATGGCAGGAACCTAGATACAAACTGTACCATTGAAAGAATTAAAGAGAGGCAGCACACAGGGCTGGATGATCAGGAAGCCAAAGGCAGCCATCCCTACCAAACATCTGATCCAGGCCCATTTTCCAGATCTGAGCCACTTCTCAGAAGGTATCACGAGAGAAAGAAGCCATGTTCTATAGAGGAGGGCCCTTTCATCACCACATCTAGTGCAAAAGTCCTTCCATTCTTTCCGAAAGAGCCACATGGTTATTTCCTGGGGTAAGTGAACCTGCAGGAGCAGAAACTACTCTCACATTCACACTGCACCTAGTGTGTTTCTAGTATCAGGCACAGGAACCATAGCATCATCATGGTCCCCCAGTTGTTGAAGCGATGCTCTGACTTCTAGGCCATCAATGGACAGCAGTCCAGGTTCTTCTTACAGTGGTTATCACCGGGTCCACAGACCACACAGTGGTCATTTCACATGCCCTGGACTTGTGACATGCATGGAGACCTGAGTAGCTAGTAAATTAACGTGGGGTGAAGGCTACTGTATTAGTGAACTCCAGATTCAACTTCAGACCCTACCTCCCCACCCCCAATGGTACATGTACACAATATCCTGGAGGAAATACAGAGACAAGTAACCAAGGTACAACCTCTAGAGGCCTTCAGGAGCTCCAGTTAATTACCACTGTGGCCATAGGTTTCCTGTAATAGTACATAAGAAATATTTTAGGCTTCACAGACCCTAGGTCTCTACTGCAATCTGCTGTCCCAGCACAAAAGCAGTCACAATTGGTGAACGGTGAGCATGGCTGGAGCTGCTTCCTGGGCAAATGACCCGGCAGAACCCATGACATCAGAGGTATCTCTGGTCAGAAAGGTGCTACGTGCCATTTTCTACTTGAAGGCTCACAACACAGACCCCGAGTGTCCTGAAGCTAGGCCATGTCACTTGCAGTGGGGAAAGTCACACCATTTAAATGTGGCTCCTGGTGTGGTCCTGGGGCCTGGCAGAGATGAGGTCTCTGATCATGGAATGTCAGAGTTGGGCTCATTAACCCCTAATCATTAGTTCAGCTAGACCAGCCATCACAGGATAGAAGTGATTATGTGTTTTGGCATAAGCAGGGCCACAGGGAACAAACAAGACCCACCAGCAGCTGGCCTAGATGTGACACTAGAGTTGTTATGTGGTCACTATCTTCTGCTCACACCTGTGGCTTCCCCTATGGGACTTTGGACCAAGGTAGCTATTCTGCAGCAAAGCAGAGGGGACATTAGCCCATAACTGCTGGACGGTTTTTACTTTCCTAAGAAAAAGTACTGCATGTTGAAAACAAATCATTCCCAAAACTAGTGAAAGAAAGCAAAATTCTAAAGGTGAATCACGTGCATTATCTTTAGAAGTTAAGAAAATAAAAAACAGAGGGTAGTAAGATTGTTAGTTCAAATATGTGTGTTTAAACAATTTTAAAAATATTTTGTAAGAATATACCTATACCACAAAGGCAACTATGTGTAAAAAATTTATACAAACATTTTCAGTTCAAGCTAATAAAAGTGATATTGAGAAAGCATTCCACACTAGTAAGTCTGTCTTAGAAAGTTCAGACGCTAAAGCATTCCTAAAGCTCAGTGTTCTGAAAGACAAATCTGCTTCTCTGATGCTGGGTGATGCATGTGACTAGCTGGCTCCAAGTGGGCCTTGACAGGCACATTCCTCCTGACACTGGGGGACTGTAAGAGGAGAGTCAGACACAGGCCCCCAGGGCTGCACGGACCTCTGTGAGACACCAGGCCCTTTGCTGGAACTGCACCTCTCCTTTGGATCGAAGGCCCAGCATAAGCCATCACATAAATGGTTCATCAGGACAGTTGATAGGCTGGGCTATTTGGTAACCCTCTTTCAGGTACTCGGCCACATCAAACGGGTAGATGTCCACTTAGGGTGTTTGGCCAGAGTCATAAACCCCTGGGCTCTTTAGTAGCAGCATGCTGACTTCTTAGTTGTGGCATGCAGGATCCAGTTCCCCCACAGGGATGGAACCCAGGCCCCTGCATTGGGAGTGTGGAGTCTTAGCCACTGGATCACCAGGGAAGGCTGGAGAACTCATTGTTAACCAGACTTTCAAAAGCCATCCATCGATCCGGTGTTTTTGCTGTTCCTCAGACAGTGAGAGTCCATGGGGAACAAAACTCTGGAGAGGGACTGGCTTTGCTCTTAACCTGAAGTTATTCAATGACAGAGCTCCTAGGAGCCAGGTCTTTGTGGAGGACTTCTTTCTGACCAGGTAGCTCATTCCACAGGCAATATGAGCAGCCATGTGAACTAGCTTTTGTTGAGAAGTTGCCTGTGGACTATTGGCCTCTACATATTTGCACTGTCATAAAAATAATTTAAGATCCCCCAAGTTCATGTAAGGCAATCCACCATGGGCTTTTCCCCTTCTTCTGTTCACACATGGGTAATAGGAAGATTTCTGGGATGAAGATCTCCTAGCTTACAACTTTCAGGGAGCATTGTTGTCACCTGAATTTCAGAAGCTTGATCTCTAACTGTCTTTACAAATGCTTGTTGCTCTTTATCTGGATCTTTTTCATCTACATAATCCCCATGGAAAGTACACCAAAAGGTACCTTCTTAGAGTACATCTTTTGAGTTCCTCCCCCTGGTTAGATACTTTGATATCATTCACCTTAGCTTTGGCCTCCAAAAGAGTGACACTTCTCAAGTCCTACTCCTCTACCCACAAGGGAGGATAACTGGAGATGGGAGTTGTATTGTTGGGTGTGTTGCCTCTCACATACTGAGGCATCTCGGTAGGACTGGGACTGAGACAGCCCTTGGGAACTACTGCTGGCGCTGATGCTATCTTCCAATTCAATCCTTTTCATACTATGAAGATGCAAAACAGCTAATACTAGTACTACAAGAAATATAACTGGACAGCAAATCCCTAGGCTGATACAAAACACACGTGTAGACACGGCTGGAGCTGCATGTACAGGATCATAAATGGGCTCCTCTGCTGGTCGTTTTGTCCAAGGCTGAAGTTTTCCTTCCTCAATTTCTGGATGGAAACTTTTCCTTCGTTTCAACTCTAAGACTGTGAAGCTTTCTGAAGTTACTGTCAAGTTGAGCTATATTTAGTATCATAACTTCAGAATCTACTTTGCCAGGACACGACAGCTGGAGCCCAAACACTGATACAGTGCTTGGGAGTACCGGGGGCAGCGGGCGCCGGGGCGGCAGGCAGCCTAGCGGACCCCAGCGGTCCCGGCGGCGGCCTTTCTGATGCGCGTCCCCGGGAGACCCGCCCGCACATCCGTCCGCTCGGAGCTCCCGTCTCCACCGCCCAGGAGAAGCTCGGTCGCCCGCCGCCGCCCACCCCCGCCCAGGCCCCGGACGGCCGCGGAGCTCTCCTCGCCCGGCCGCCCTGCAGGTGTTAACTTAACGGTGATAAAGAACGCTGGTCCTTCAAGGGCCGACAGCAGTAGGGACCAGAAGGGGCTCTGTGCGCAGATCGCGAACTTTTTGTTTTTCGGGGCTTCTCTGGGTCCCTTCTCGCCGGGAGGCCGACGGGTCCCAGCCCGCCGGGCTCCAGGACTCCCACTTCCCAAGGGGCGGGCTGGGCCCTGAGGGGCCTCAACAGCATTCCCTGTAGCGTCCTGGCCCCGTCTTCTCCTAGCGTCACCTCCCAAACTCCCCGCATTACTGCTTCACCCAAGGCACCGCTGTTCTGCCCCGAGAGCCGGCAAGTAGCCCGGGGGAGCCACCGAGGCGCAAAGGGGCCAGGGGAAGGGAAAGAGGAGGCGGCCGCGGCGCCACCCCGCAAGGAGTTTCGCGAACCCCCGCGCCGTCACCACCCCTGTTCAGGTCGTAACTCACCCAACTTCCACGCGCCCCGCACCCCGCAGCTTCATCCCCGAGCTCACCGCCGGGCGTCCCGCTGAACCAGACAATCAGAAGCAGGACCAGGAAGCCAAGGCAGGTCTCGGGGCCACCCATCTCTCCCTTTGCCACCTGGATCTCAATTTTGCAGGAGAGGAGGATGCCAGGTCAGGTGAGCGGATCCTTTCCTAGGAGGCACGTTCTGCACTTCTCTGGCAACCGGGAGTTCCTCTGCGCGGAGGCCACGCCCCGCGGCGGGGCCGGGCGGGCGCCGGCGTCACCGGGTGAAGCCGCTTACGTTCTGGACGCTGCCCCACTCGCCGCCCCAAGGGCTGTTGCCGCCGCCTCTTCCCACTTGAGCTGTGCTTGGGCTGATAGCCAGAATCTTCCTAGTTAGATCATTTTGTCATTTTGGTCTCCCTAATTAATAGAATTTGATCAGAGGTCAGGGAAGAATCTCTGGCAAGAAGGTCATGGAGGGGAGAGCTCAGGGCCTCCTCCTTCCCCATCTTGAGCTTGCCTTGGATGATCGCTGACCTTTCCACTGTACTGAGTTTCCTCAGGGTTCTCCACACCATCTTATGAAAACCTGAAGGAGCTTTTCAGCCAACCCAGTTACTGTTTCCGGTGCCAGTTCAGGTGGCAAACTTAACTGATAAAGGTCGTCTGGGTCCTGACCCTTCCACTGACCTGCCCTTCTCTCATCTCTCTCCCTCTCCTCGGGCTTCCTGAGTCCCAGAGACACAACAGTGTTGAAATTAGGCCAGTTCATCACTCTGCAAGTTTGCTTCAGTCCCATTTGTTTATTATTCCTTCAAATGTCAATGCCAATGCATTTTGAAGAAGGATTCTGTATAATTCTACAGCTTGTTTGCCCCTCCTTTTTTTTTAAATATATAATTGTACAAACTTTGAAAATTACATAGGTTATAATGATCCAGCATTATTTGTCATTCAAAAAAAAAAAAACCAATTTTCTCTTGGTCCCAGCAACCATTCAGGGGAAATTAAAGTTCCTGAAAGAAGGCCAATTCCAGATGGATTCTACTCTGGTAGAATCAGAAAACAAAAAGATGAGCAAAAGCAATAAATAAATGGGTCCTCATCAAGCTTACATACTTTTGCACAGCTAGGAAACCATAAACAAAACAAAAAAGGCAAACTACTGAATGGGAGAAAATATTTGCAAATGATGTCACCCTTGCAGATAACAAGGGCTTAATCTCCAAATATATGAAAAGCTCTTATAACTCAATAATAAAGACAGGGAACCCAACCAAAGAATGGGCAGAAGATCTAAATAGACATTTCTCCAAAGAAGACTTACACATGGCCCAATGACACGTGAGAAGATACTTAATATCAATATTTATTATTTTTAATTAATTAAAATTTTTATTGTGTACTGGAGTATATGGTTGATGAACAATGTGTGTTAGTTTCAGGTGTACAGCAAAGTGATTCAATTACACACATACATGTGACTAGTTTTTTTACAAATTCTTTTCCCATTTATGCTATTACAGAATATTGAGCAGACTTTCCTATGCCACAGAAATAAGTCTTTGTTGGTTATCTATTTTAAGTATAGTAGTGAGTATGTGTCAATCCTAACCTCTCAGTTTATCTCTCTCCATCACCTGTCACCTCTGGATATATGCCCAGGAGTGGGATTGCTGTATCATATGGTAGCTCTGAACCTGCCTGCAATGCAAGAGACCTGGGTTTAATCCCTGGGTCAGGAAGATCCCCTGGAGAAGGAAATGGCAACCCACTTCAGTATTCTTGCCTGGAGAACTCCATGGACGGAGTCTGGTGAGCAACAGTCCCTTGGGTGGCAAAAAGTTGGACAGGACTTAGTAACTGAATCATCACCACATGGTAGCCCTGATTTTAGTTTTGAAAGGAATCTCCATACCTTTCTCCATTGTGTGTGTATCAATTTACATTCCCACCAACAGTGTGGGAGGGTTCCCTTTTCTCCACAGTCTCTCCAGCATTTATTGTTTGTTCAGTTCAGTTGCTCAGTCATGTCCGAATTTTGTGACCCCATGGACTAGAAGCCAGGCTTCCCTGTCCATCACTAAGTGCCAGAGCATCCTCAAAGTCATAGACTTTTCAGTATGGCCATTCTGACCAGTATGAGGTTCCTTGAAGGGGGAAGGAGAACAAATGTCAGAGAATGAGGAGTAAAGCTAACCAGTCTCAGCCCCAGGATCCAGGGAACCTGCTGGGCCACAAGGACAGACTTAGGGGACAGAGCAGGGTTGGTGCGCACAGGCCTCGCTACAGAGGCTTCTGCCCCAAAGCCCCGGCTCTGTTCACCTGGGCTCCCACAGCTCAGGGTCCAGTCGTCCCAGGGCACGTGGGACCTTCCCTGACCAGGGTCAAACCTGTGTCCCCTGCACTGGCAGGCCAATTCCTATCACTGGCCCACTGGAAAGCCCTCGCCACATCTTTATCCATTCATTTGTCGATTGTCATTTAAGTTGCTTTTATGGCGTCTCAATAGCTCAGACTGTAAAGAATCTGCCTGCAATGCGGGAGACCTGGGTTCAATCCCTGTGTTGGGAAGCTCCCCTGGAGGAGGGCATGGCAACCCACTCCAGTATTCCTGCCTGCAGAATCCCATGGACAGAGAAGCCCGGTGGGTCACAGTCCATGGGGTTGCAAAGAGTTGAACACTACTCAGCTCCTAAACACACACACATTCTCCTTCCCCTGAGAGTGTCCAGGCCCTGGTTCCCACCTCTGACCCTGGGCCCACAATTCTCCAGCTGAATGACCTCAGGTTCTGAGTCCTTGCCCCATGTCTCCCCCAGGGTCTGGGTCTGTTCTGAGAAGGCCTTCAAGGCATTAATTCTCCTCCAAGAGAAGCAAGGGTTTGGGCCTGTTACTGTCGTAATGAAGGAAAGTCTATTTCTCCAATGCCCCCGTGGAGCCTCCACCTCACATCAGGGCTGGAGTGACAATGAAGTTGTAGCCGAGTTAAGTGTCTGTGAGGAAACTCAGGTGCTAGCTGGCATGGGGAGTGCTGACTCAGTCCTCATGTGCCCTGCAAAATTCGTCTGTTGCAACCTTGGCCCTAAATGTGATGGTATCGGAAGATGGGTGTGTGGGAAGTGATTGATATGTTCCGTTCAGTTCAGTTCAGTCTCTCAGTCATGTCTGACTCTTTGTGACCTCGTGGACTGCAGCACGCCAGGCTTCCCTTTCCATCACCAACTCCTGGAGCTTGGTCAAACTCATGTCCATTGAGTTGGTGATGCTTTTTAATGATCTCATCCTCTGTAGTCCCCTTCTCCTCCTGCCTTCAATCTTTCCCAGCATCAGAGTCTTTTCCAATGAGTCAGTTCTTCACATCAGGTGGTCAAAGTATTGAAACTTCAGCCTCAGTATCATTCCTTCCAAAGTATAATCAGGACTAATTTCTTTTAGGATTGACTGGTTTGACCTCCTTGCAGTCCAAGGGACTCTCAGGACTCTTCTCCAACACCACAGTTCAAAAGCATCAATTCTTTGGCCCTCAGTTTCCCACCTGAGCTTCTGGACAGACCTGGGAACACCGGCGATGAGCGGTAAGAAATGACAGAAGGTGCGGAGAAGGGCAAGGTGGGAGGAAGGAATTGGGGGACAGTGAGGGGTCTGGGCCTGGAGAGGTGGGAGGGGCATGGTGGAGAGTGTTGGGTCCTCTCCCCAACCAGTTGTGCCCCCCACAGGTGTCCCTCCCCCTGAGTTTAGTAGGCAGGAGGGGATTGAAGGGAATCCTATTCCTCAGAGGCTCCAAAGTGAAAGTCACTCAGTCGTGTCCAACTATACAGTCCATGGAATTCTCCAGGCCAGAATACTAGACTGGGTAGCCTTTGCCTTCTCCAGGGGATCATCCCAATCGAGGAATTGAATCCAAGTCTCCCACATTGCAGGTGGATTCTTTACCAGCTGAGCCACCAGGGAAGCCCAAGAATACTGGAGTGGGTAGCCTTTAATGGCACCCCACTCAAGTACTCTTGCCTGGAAAATCCTATGGATGGAGGAGCCTGGTAGGCTGCGGTCCATGGGGTCGCTAAGAGTCTGACACAACTGAGCAACTTCATTTTTACTTTTCCCTTTCACACATTGGAGAAAGAAATAGCAACCCACTCCAATGTTCTTGCCTGGAGAATCCCAGGGATGGGGGAGCCTGCCAACTATGGTGGGCTGCCGTCTACGGTGGGCTGCCGTCTATGGTGGGCTGCCGTCTATGGTGGGCTGCTGTCTAAGGGATCACATGGAGTTGGAAACGGCTGAAGTGACTTAGCAGTAGCAGCAGCAGCCTTTCCCTTCTCCAGGGGATCTTCCTGACCCAGGAGTCCAACCAGGGCCTCCTGCATTAAAGGTGGATTCTTTACCAACTGAGCTATCAGGGAAGCCCCAGGCTGACAAGATGCTGAGGGAGGGAACGCAGTTCAGCCCCTGGGCCTGGGGGAGGCATCAGCTGGTGAAGGCAGGTGACCCTGTTGACACCTGTCACAAGGCAGATATCTTTGTGTGATGTCTCCAAGCTAGAAAAAGACAAAGTAAATTGTCAGGGGCTAACAGCTTCTTCCCTGTCCCTGCCAATGTTTGGTTCCCTTGGGACCTCGGGGTGATGCCGTGCAGGCCATAGGGTCCAGGCCCAGAGAAGGGAGAAGCTGGGGAGCCGGTCACCACTGAGGCCTCTTCAGCACCAGTCCTGACACACCGCTCACCCCACACTCTCTATGCACACCTGTCCTCCCACACTTCAGCCCCCAGTTACACACACAAGCCCCCTCAGCGTCCACACTGCCCTCCATCACCCACAGCCCCCCCTGACTCTCCAGCCTCCCACACAGCCCCCGTCACACGCAAGTGCTCCCCACATAGGCTTCACGCTTCTCACTCATATCCTTCCACCCTTGCGCACGTCACCCGTCCTGAAACTGTCCGTGCAGGTCTCCTCACACCCGCTTCCCTCTGTGCACACCCCACCCCCACCCCCACACACTTTCTTTCACACACAAGTGCCTGCTTGCCTGCCCCACTGGCTCTCCACTCTCTGCAAAGTCACACCGCGTTCCCCTCCCGCAGGGACCCTGGCTTCCTCACACTGTCTGTACACACTGCTTCACACAAATTCCACACAGGAGGCTCCCATCTACTTCCGCTGCCATCCAGAAACTTTCCCCTCATGGCCATTTCCCTTCATTCTCCTCCTCCTCTCTGGGTCCCCCAGGGGATCCCCTCCCAGGCCCTCTGCTTATGCATACTGTCCACTCCCCTTCTGTCCCAGGCTCACCTGTCCACACTCACACACACACACACACACACACACACACCAAGGTTCCCAGCATTCTCACACACTAGTTGTGGTTGCTCCCCACACATCCAACACACTCTTTCCAGCATTCCCTCACTCTCTTCACATTCACCTTCTTATCACAAATTAGTGTCACTGCCCCACACAACCTAAGTGGGAAATGGCAGCCCACTCCAGTATTCCTTTGTGGAGAATCCCATGGACGGAGGAGCCGGGAGGGCCACAGTGCACAGGGTCGCAAAGAGTCAGACATGACTGAGCAGCTAACACGGTCACTCCGCTCTTCTGCCCTCCTCCTCTCACGCACACACTCTCTCTCTGTCTGCCTCTCTCTCACATACACAGTCACACTGACCAGTTATCCCCAAGATACTGGGCCTTCCAGCTGCCCCAAAGCCACACACAGCTCGGGTGGTTCTGGAAAGGGGCTGGATGCCAGGACTCCGCCCCAGGGCTGAGCCAGGAATTTTAGGTCTCTGTCTGGGTCCTACCTGGAAAGGTGCCTTCTCCTTTTTAATGCTCCAGCCCCATATCTAAAACTACTCACCAAACATGCTCCTACTGGCATACAGACCCGAGCCCCCACGAACAGTCACCTTCATGCATTAATCAACCTAAAATGAACATTTGTGTATTGTGCTAAATAGAAATCCTTTATAGTTACAGGATTAGCCACTTCTTCCATTGTCATATATTGCATCAGTGTCATGTATTGCATCGCTGGTATTTCCTACCTCGTCCACTAGGTGTCATGTTGTAGATGTCCCTGGGTCTGTTTCTTGGCTCTTTTCTAAAACTGCTCTCCTGCCTTCCTTCTTGCTCACCAGTTCCCTTTGCGCTGGGAATGCAGCCTAAGCCCCCGCAGGCTTGCCTGTGACAGTGAAGTCGTCATAAAGAATTATCACAAACGCTATGGCTTGAAACAACCAAAATTTATTCTTTCAAGGTTGTGAGGGTTAGAAGTCTGAAATCAAGGTGTCAGTAGGGCCCTCTCTGAAGGCTCTAAGGGAGGCTCCATCTTGTCTCTTCCTGACTACTGGTGGTTGCATGGAGAAGGAAATGGCAACCCACCCCAGTATTCTTGCCTGGAGAATCCATGGACAAAGGAGCCTGGTGGGCTGCAGTCTATGGGGCCGCAAAGAGGCGGACTCGACCGAGGTACCGTGCACAGCTCTGTGGTTCCTGGAAACCCTTGGCGTTGCGGAGCTCCTGTCTATTTCTGTCCTTCCATGACACTCTTCCCGTGGGTCTTGTCTTCCTGTATGCATCTCTTCTATCCGTGTCCACATTTCTCTCTCCTGGTAAAGGCACCAGTCACTGGATTAGAGCCCACCCTAATCCACCCTGGCCTCACCTTGGTTGGATTACATCTGCACACACCCTATTTCCAGGTGAGGTCTCCTTCACCTAATGGTAAGGACTTCAACACATTTGAGCCCCTAAAATAAAGGACCTTCCATAGCATTCATGTGATTCTCATTGGGCAAAAATGGTACAATGTATAATTGAATTCTCTGCATCACTGAATATATTCCTGACAGGAGAAAACTTCAAGTTTGTCCAGACATTAATGAAAACTGAAAGGTTAAAATTTTTTCCGATCTAAAAAAAAAAAAATTTTTTTTCCGATCTTTTCTTCTCATCCTGGTATGAATGTATGAGCTCAAACATCCCCTTGTTTTAAGCATTGTTTTAGGTGTTTCTGAGGTCAGGAGTCGTCTCTGTTAGCAAGTTCACTGTAGTCACTCTAAGTGGGAAATATTAATCCAAGAGTTAATTCTCTTCAGTTTTGCTGTGCATGAACTAGTTTAGAGCACCTGATAAGGGTCCATCTAGGTGGTGGATAGTCCTTTAAATAATATCTTTTCCAGCATGCATAATTTCCTGGTTGTGAGTCATGGAACATCTAATCTTCATCCATAAATTACTAAGATTTAGAATCGAGCTCAGAATGTCTTTTTAATAACTCAGTAAGGGGCTTCCCTGGTGGCTCCTTGGTGATGAATCTGCCTGCCAATGCAGGAGACATGAGTTCAGTCCCTGTCCGGGAAGATCCCACATGCTGCAAAACAACTAAGCTCATGGGCCACGAGTACTGAGGCTGTGCTCTGGAGCCTGGGGAAGCATCTACTGAGCCTGTGTGCCCAACTCCTGAAGCCCGCAGCCTGGAGCCTGCGCTCTGCCACCAGAAAAGCCATCACAGGGAGCTGCTCTTGCACCGTAACTAGAGAGCAGCAACTAGAGAAAGCCAACACACAGCAATGAGGACCCAGCACAGCCAGAAATAAATACATCTTAAAAAAATAATTCAGTTAAACTTCACAATAATGGAACACAACAAAAAGGAGTACCTCAGCGTACATATTCTTTTGTGTCCAGCACTTGCCTCTCAAATCCTTTTTATGAGGCTTCTATGGTTTTTTTTTTTTTTATGAGGCTTCTATGGTTTTACTGTGGTAATTTATTCTTTGTTTATTGGGTTATAGTGTTCCACTTATGGCTATATCACAGTTTATCCTTTCTTTTGTCCTGGATACATTTTTACACATTAACATGTCAGTATGTTAATACATATATTAATCTACATGATAATTTAACTGGTACACTAATACTTTTGTGTACATCTAAGCAGTTAGCACTTGACTATGGTTTCTGCATATGTATTAGTCTGCTAGGTCTCTAAAGAAAAGCTATTGTTCTATACTCAGAACAGGAAATATGACACCAAAATGTGGGTTTTAGAAAGTCTGCTCCAGGAACCAGGACTCCGACCAAATGTATACTTCCTACTGTATCACAACACAGACTGTAACCACACACCACCGACTGAGTGGTTTCAACAAGACTTCCTGGAAGTGAGGATTTTATCACATGAATTAAGAAGAACACAATCAGCCCATAAAACCATGTGGTAACTTAACTATACATGAAAGTGAGTGTGAACACATAAATTATATCTCATTAAATCACATAATGTTATCCCTAATGCATTACCCTCTTAAGAGAATTTTTAAAATGCCAACCCCCGCCCCCCCACCCCGATTCCACCCCACATGAAGGGAAGTCTGATGGAAAGAATAGAACTTGAAGTCTTAACTGATTTTGAGCAAATATTTGACTTTTCGCAAATCCTCAAAATGACCAAGTCAATACATCTTAAGGGCCCATCAACAGTCATGGAAAGTGAAGGAATTCTTAAGCATGAGCTTCTTTAGCTTCTTGTTAAACCCCACTCTGAGCAGAAGGTCGTGTATTAGATCAACAGCCAGATTGTCATCAAGGGTCAGTTTTTGCCACCCAGAGTTGGTTTAACATTGTACCTTCTCATAGTCCAGGGAGAAACATCCAGATAATGGAATAGCTGTTAAAACACTGGGGAAAATGTTAAACTAGATAATGCTATCATCAGAGAACAAAAGGTTTTTTTCATCAAAGGGCTGGGAAAGCCTGAGTAAGATCTCAGGACAACACCCCACCTCACCATGTCTACATCTTGTACCTGGTGCCCTCAAAGGAGAAGACACTTGTCTTCATCCCCACTCCCACTGCACTGTCCTGCTGCCCACACCAGCCTCTTCTACTCCAACAACAGAGTGCTCCCAACCCTACAGGGAAGTGTGGGGGCCCAAGACCAAGAGAGAACATCATCTAGGTAAAGATGGGTCCAGTGGCCAGGGCCTTGGTGAGACCCGAGGCTCACCTCTCCCAAGTCCTGACCAGAACAAACCTGCCTAGGAGCCAGAGGCCAGCCAGTTTCTCACCTGCTGTGGTCCCTGATTTCTTCATAAGATTCATGACGATGAACCAACTAGAACTAACTGGGTGATGATCAATAGGATAATGCAAGTGACCAAACGGATGGATGCAGACTGGCTGATATCTGGGGCCATTATTAGTGGTTCTAAAGTGAAAAAGCAAAAGCCTTGTCAAATCTAAGAATACACCTTCCTCAGCACCTGCTGTCCTTAGACAGCACACGTTCCCCATATAGTTACTGACTCATGTGAAGCCACTGTTCAGGTCCTGGTGTGGAAAGATGAATGGGCTTGTGCTCTGTCTTCGTGGAGCTAATATTTCTCCTGAGTTGTGTTAGTCGTTCAGTCAATTCCGAACCCTTTGCAAGCTCATGGACTGTAGCCCACCAGGCTCCTCTGTCTATGGGATTCTCCAGGCAAGAACACTGGAGTGGGTTGCCATTTCATACTCCAGGGGATCTTCCCAACCCAAGGATAGAACGTGTGTCTCCTGCCTTACAGGCAGATTCTTTACTGTCTGAGTCACTGAGACAGCAAATGTCCATCTTTCAGGTGGACATGTTTATTATGAGGAGTCCTTTTTGTGGAGTACACATTGGGGGTATTTAATTCTGTCTGGGAAGGGATAAGGGCTTCATTAAGTGACATTAGAGTTGGTTAAAGTATCAGTACAACTGAGGGGAGAGAAGGCCTGGAAACATAATGCATATATAGTTCGGGGACCATTGAGCAGTGCCGGGGGTCTGGGTCATTGGTTAATGAGGAAGGGGGCTCCTGTGCTGAGGGAGGTGGGCTGGGAAAGGAGGATGCTGGCAAGTTCTGTGCTATGCCCATCACTGACTCTCCAGACAGGAAGTCCACCAAGAAATCAGTCACTCTCTCCATCCATCATATTTTCAGTTGCACAAACATATGTGCTCATATCCACACATGAAGGCACTAGACCTTTGAAGAGAGCTACCACCTCCCCCACACCCTACTCAGACCTACCTGTGGGCTCTGGGAGCAGCATGTTCTCCCAGTGTTCCAGGAATTCCCTAAGCCAATAACTGCAGTCTCCCGTTGAGATCTTCCTGAAATACTCTGCCAGTTCCTGGTTATTCTCCCACTCCTCCTTGAGGCCTGTGGCTCCAGGATCGAAGACTGTCCAGGTTATGCTCATGGTGTCAAGGAGGAGAGCTATCCATCCATTGAGGCTGAAGAGCAAGGACCCACCAGAGCATTGCTCAGCTTCACACTGACAGCATAGCCTGACCTGCAGGGAGGGAGGACCACACACAGTGAATCTTTCTGGACTGTCCACAGTCCATCCTCCCCAGTCAGTAAAGTGTGTCTGCACATCTAGGGGCCATGATCTTCCGACCATGACCTCCCCCTCTTACCCATCAGGTCCACCGGGTCTCTAAGGCTGGATCACATTCAGTCTTTTCACAGGAAGGACCTCCCTGCATGCACTCCGCCCCTACCCCTCTCTTGCTGTCTCCAGCTCCCCACCCCCTCCCATACTTACCCCTCATCTCCTTTTTGTCCAGTTTGATGACAGGCAGGACCATCCTGAGCTCTCTTCCTGCTTCTCCCACCTTTTGGCTCAGTTCAGTCCACGCTTTGGTGTCGTTTACCTCCTCCCCCAGGAAACCCAAAGGTCTGACCTTGTTCCTGTCACTGTCAGACTGGAGGAAAGGCTTTGTGTCCACGGAGCCCTGGACTTGACACCAGGGCTGGCCCGGTCTGGACTGTTTTTCACAGTGAGGTCGAGGCACAGAGAGTGGGCATCTGTGAGAGAAAACCACAGGTGCGTCTGGGAGATTCCCCTCCAGAGCCTGGTTGCAGAGGGAGGGGTCTCTATCCCAGACCCCCTCCTCTGCTGCATCCTCAGTCCTGTCTCACCTTTAACTGTCTGAGCTTTAGTTAAACACTTTGATGCCACCGTGGATCTTTTCTGTCCATATACTAGTAGTAGGAAGATTTCTCTGATATATGGTGGCTCAGGCAGTAAAGAATCTGCCCGCAATGCAGGAGACCCAGGTTCAAACGCCTGGAGGAGGAAATGGCAATCCACTCCAGGATTCTTGCCTGGAGAATGGACAGAGGAGCCTGGCAGACTACAGTCAGGTGTAGGGTGTCAAAGAGTCAGACACAGCTAAGTGACTAAACAGGCACACGCCAGCTTGTGAGGTAGCAAAATAGAAGACAGTGTCTGCTTTCTAGAGACTTAAAATCTATCTGAACAGACAAGACTTTCAACAGAATGGGAACAAACATGTCATAGGACATATTGCACATTATCGATGGGTCCCTAGGCATTGGGAAAGTTTTACTGGAGTAGGAGGTGGGACTTGCCAGGAGAGGGAAAGCGGCTCCAGGAGCACAGGCCCAGCACGCTGCCTTGGGCGGGGTCTCGGAAGGCAGGGTGTCATCTCCTGGGCAGCCAGTCCAGCCAAACCACACCCTCACCATCCTAAGAGCAGGTGGACAGGCGCCCACCAGGGTGGAGCCCCTTCCCTCCCCATTTTCTCTCATCCCCCACTCCCCCACCAGAGCCCCAGATCCAGGAAACTCACTGCCCAGAGTCTTCCTGGCTCTCGGTCAGCAGCAGTGTCAGCAAAAGATGACCTGTGGTGTGAGCCAGTGACTTTCCTCCCAGCAGTTTTAGGAGCATGACCGGAAAAGGTAGCCTGGGGTGTGTCTATACCTCTGCCTCCTGGCACCACCCAAAGTCTTCAGCCCTAGACTGAGGAAGCCCTGCTGAAAAACAAGAAAAGTAAAACTTATGCTCAGGAAGTATTTCTCAAGTTTCAAATGTAATTACTCATTTAAAAAAAACATAGTCATGACATTACGAAGCCAAATTCACTTTGAACAACTATCCTCCCTCCAAAAAAGCCCTTTTCTGGTGTGAGCAAGAAAAGCCCACGTTTTGTTGGCTCTTCTGCTCACTCCATGAGCCACTTCCTCCTCTGATCTTTCTTTGAACTCACTTCCTCCTCACCCCCACCCCACCGCCGCTGCCATCACCTGCTCAGTTGTCCCTTCTTTTCTCCTCCATCCACTTTCCATCCTAACCTTTCTCTGTGATGATTACGATTCACTCCATGTTAGTCACTCAGTCGTGTCCGACTCTGCGACCCCCTGGACTGTAGAGCCCGCCAGGCTCCTCTGTCCATGGGATTCTCCAGGCAAGAGTACTGGAGTGGCTTGTCATTCCCTTCTGTTAATCAAACCAGCAGCGGCCGACCCCCCCAGGTCTGCCATATCGGAGGAGGGTGTGCAAGAGTCCAATAGTCCTGTTGGAGCCGAGCTCCAGAATAGTCGGTAATTTATTACCGTTTGCTCATGGGCAAGTTGCAAAGTCCTCCTAGGGCTCCGGAGGAGCAAGCTCACCGCCAAACGTGGACGGATTTTCCCGAGTCAAGCAGCAGCGGCCCCTCCCGCCTTTCCCAGCCCCCTCCCCTGCGCTACGCGTCTCCCGCAGGATGTCAGCCGCGCAGGTGGCTCAACCCCGCGTTCTCCCGGGTGTTGGCTTCGGGGTGGCGGGAGAACACAGAACAGTTTGGGGGGCCGCCCTGGGTTCGTACTCACCGTCCACTCCTCCTCCGCACCCGGCTCCTGCGATCGGCGGGACGCGGTTCTCGCTTGCAGGGTCCAGCCAAGGTCGCTCTCGCGCAGGTTGAAACTGTACAGTTCGCAACCACAAGAGAAGTTCCGAAACTCTCCTCGGGGTTTTCTGTTTCACTCGCTCTTTCGAATCTCGGCCAGACGCCCAGCGGCCCCGGCTCGAGGGAGCTCGGCCGGCGGCGTTCGGAGCAGCGTCGCTGGAGCGGAGATCCCCGGGCGGGCGCGGAAGAGGGGCCCCGGCGGAGGTGCCGCGCTCGCGGGACGGCGCCCCCGGGAGGGCCGCCCGGCCCGTGAGTGAGTCTCTGTAAGGAAGTGCCTGGGGTGCGGGGTGATGACGAGGCTCTTTCCGGTAAGCCGGGGTGACCTCGGACCCTGGACCTGGGACGGGGGCCGGCCGAGGAGCCACGGGCGTCTTCTCGGTCCTGCGGGGGCCGAGGTTCCCGGCGCTCGGGCCCCGCCACTCTCTTCTCTCTACTGTCCTCTCCTGCGGGTCCGAAAGCGATTCTTCCCTGGCCACCTGACCAGCTGCCACAAGTCAGTCCTTGGATGGCATTCCTTATAAGGGCAGCTAAATAAAGAGATGAGGTAAATAAAACACATGGCAGCAGGCCATTTATTCTCCGACTGTTCCATTACTCCCACCGCCCTTCCAGGAGGTCTGTGATCAAGTCTGGGACATGTCCGAAGGCTAGGGCATCACCCCGCCTCCCTAGGGACAGCCCCTCTCTGCTCCTCCCCACGGTGGTTCCCCGTTCACCTTGAACCTCCAGGGTCCCAGGCACGCGGTCTTCCCCAGCACCCCTAACTTCACACTGCCTCCCACAGGGAATGTCTGTTGTGTATTGGTTTGATCTGATTTCAAATCCGCTTGCTTTTGACTTAAATGAAGTCGATCTACTTCTTTATGACTTAAATGAAATGTTCTAGTCCACTTGTTTATAACAAAAACAAAAAAGTTAGTTTTTCGCGGTAAAGTTATTTTGAGACTAGAATGATGTAAGATGTGGCAGAGTGTCATTGAATCCGTTGTGGTTCATAAGCACTTTTTAGATCACCTGCCATGGGTCCTCGCTGGGAGCTAGTCCAGAGAACACACACATTATGGAGTGTGAGTTCTTTATCTATTCTAGATGTCAGTCACTTCCCAGATATCTGTGCGCTGGTTCTCGTGTTCAGTCGCTCCTTTGTCTTTGACTCTTTGCGACCCTATGGTTGTAGACCCTCAGACTCCCCTGTCCATGAGATTTGCCAGGCAAGAATACTGGAGTGAGTTGCTATGTCCTCCTCCAGGGAATCTTCCTGTTCCGGGATCGAACTTGTGTCTCCTGAGTTGGCAGGCTGATT
The DNA here is from genome assembly GCF_910594005.1 of Cervus elaphus. Classification (NCBI taxonomy): domain Eukaryota; kingdom Metazoa; phylum Chordata; class Mammalia; order Artiodactyla; family Cervidae; genus Cervus; species Cervus elaphus. Next base: position 33,921,033 of record NC_057840.1, read on the forward strand.
CTTACCAGTGAGCCACCTGGGAAGCCCTACCAGACAAATGACTTGTAAATATCTTCTCTCATTGAAGATAGTCTTTTCACTTTCTTCATGGTATCCTTTAAAATGCAATTTTTAAAAAAAATTTTGAAAGTCTTTTTTTTCCTGTTGTCATTTGTGTCTATATTGTATTTTAGAAGATTTCTTCCAAATGCAAAGGCAAAGATTCACTCATCTTTTCTTCTAAGACTTTCATAGCTTTAGCTCTTCAGTGTATGTCTCTGATCCATTTTGAGTTAATTTTGTATATGGTGTAAGGAGGCGGGTCAACCTCATTCTTTTGCATGTGACTGTCCAGTTGCCCCAGCACCTTTGGCTGAAAACACTCTTCTTTGCCCAGGACTTGACTTGGTAGCCCCTTGAAAATCAATTGACCCTTGTCAACTTAAAAAATAGTCACAACCTAAAAGTTGAGAGCCGTGTTATATTTGGTGGAAATTTTTAAGACATAAGTCTGGGAAGTAGCATCTGAAGTAGCGTCAAGAGAACTCTTCGAGAAGGCGGCGGGGAGGAGTCAGGTTATGTAGCAGTTTGCAACAAAGGGCAGGTAGTCTGAACATCCAAAGTATTTTTGTAAATTAAAGAAAACCAGATATCTCAAGGAATTTAGTGTTTTCCTATACATGGGAAGATGCAAGAGTTTGGGCTCACTGAAATCATTCCTTTCATGTGCATCTCAGCTCTCAGAGGCCAATTGTCTGTGTTTTCACCTTCCCAGTTCCTCAGGGCTCCCAGTAGCAAGGGGCTGCAGCCTGATTCCTGCCATATCACAGGTGTTCTTTTCCCTCCTGAGTACTCTGGAGGGCTGGAATCGCTGGTGACTGTGACATCCTTGTTTACTGACATAACAGGAAATGTTCCGTTTTTCAGTCCTTTCCCTTGGTCAGAAAGTTGACCAATATTTGGGAGACATTTCATGACCAATTTTGGTCCCATGGTGCTGGGAGGCTCATCCCAGTTCAGGTGAAAGTTTTCGTTGATATATCACTCCAGGTATTAGTTTCTGGATTAGACCCATTGATAGACAATGAGAGATTTTCTGGAGCCTCTGTCTTTTAACCTATTGTGTTCCAGGACATAGTTCCCTCCTTTTCTTTTCCCACACCTAGAGTCACACTATTATAATTAGAGGTCACATACAGAACTAAATATTTGATTAATTGTTTTAAGTCACTGTTACATTTGTTGATTATACACTCTAAGAGACAACAATCTTATAAAATAGACAGAATATAAGTAATGTAGCTGTTAACAGAAAGATTGACAGAGTCATCATGTAGTAGAGACACAGGCATAAACAATTTGGAAACGAAAAATAAATTAAAACAAAGATTAGTATCACTAGTTGTAATCAAGTTGCAACAAACCATCAAATCCATAGGAGAGCCAGCTGGAGAATCCAAATTTTGCCAGAATCAGGTAGAGAGAAAAAGTTAAATGTTTCATCTTTGTTTACAAAGGCTTAATATATTAACTTGTGACAGGATCAGAGAAAAAGGTTTACCGGAAAACAGAGTCAAGTTAGTATGTTTCCTAAAATCAAAGGTATACATTATATTTATCGATTTATTTAGTCTCATGTACTTAATTCCTATTGATCTGCAGGAATTAGTCAGATTTTCTATTATAGTGTGCCATTTGTTACCCAATTTAGTGGCATTACCTAAAGGTTATCAGAAACTTACATTTGTTTAAACAGGTTCTTTTTATGAGTCTTTTTGAAAATCTCTATTTTGTATAAGCAATGTAAAATTATAATAGTCTATGAAGGACAAATTTAAAATAGTATAGTTAAAAATTTGAATACAATGTAATTAGCAGGAAACTTGGATATTTCTGTAACATATAACCTTTTAGGATAATAACTAGAATTATGACTGATACCATTATATTAGGACATATCAGATGTTAGGGATAAGTTTTGGAATATCTATATTAATGACATTTATCTATACATTGCAACCTAAAGTTTACCTTCAATAACTTGACAATGTTTTGAATTAAAAATAAACTTAATTTAGTATTTCTCTCTGAGATGTCTCAGAGATGTTTTTTTGAAGCATCCCTGAGTCAACTGGAGGCTAAAAGGAGCTTTAGTTAGATTTTGCTATTTGGGAAGCTTGTTAGAAATATTTTAAAAAAGTTTTAAAACAGAGCAGGATCATAGGTGACTGAAACAGCACTCACTCACTTCACCAAAGTCACAAAGCAGTGAAAGCAAACATGGCCCACGTAAGGGCGCAGGAGCGCTCTGAGCAGAGAGACCGGACCCAGCCTCGCGTCAGCTTCCTCGACAGACCCATTTAGGTAGCTTCAATCTAAGTGTTGTTCATCCTAACTATGTATCAACTTTTTTCCTCCTCAGGGTTCCTTTGCATAATCTCTCATCACTGTCTGTATTCATCCTGTCTCTCATTTTTCCATCTAAATATGATCAACCAGCTAATTTTTTTCCTCCAGAAAGTTACTTCTTCCTATATACTGAAATGTTACTGTATTATTCCTTATAGCTTTACTGACATGTTTAAATTAGAATCCTCAACACTTAAAACCTTAGTTTTTAGTAAAAGCTAAGAATTAAGCAATGAATTGTCTTTCACACTGGCATTTTATAGACTGGTTATCATAAACACCAGGGATAAGTTTTTAAAACTTTTGTTCTCATAGACAACACCTCGATGTGATACCAACATTTTTATTGATATTTCTAAATACCTTTAGTTTTTTTTAATCTAGTAATTGATGTCTCAGTATCTTTTATTCAATAAACTTTTGTCACTTAAATTAACACAGTTCTAGGACTTTCAGTCAGTCAGTCATTTCAGTTGCTCAGTCGTGTCCAACTCTTTGTGACCCCATGGACTGCAGCATGCCAGGCTTCCCTGTCCATCACCAACTCCTGGAGCTTGACAAACTCAGTTATCAAATATCTAGGAAGATTATTTTAAGCAGACATTTCTAAAATATAATTATTTTTAAGAGTTTATCCCAATGATTTTTTTTCTTTTTTGTATCCCAATGATTTTATCTCATTTACATTTGCTTTCAGATTTCATCATATCAAGTCATTTTTCTTATAACAGATCTAGTAAGGTCTTATGTATTAAATCTAGGTACAATAAGGAGTTACATAATTTTGATGACTCTTGACATATCTAAATCAATTAGATAAACAAACAAACATTAATACCAGATAGCAACTTAATATTGAATATTTCCCAGTTCACATGAACCTGAAAGTTACTTTAGCCACTGTCTTTAAATGTAACTGCTTTTTATTAAAATTAAATAGAGTTATTTATAAATCTAATTTTGATAAAACTTTTTAGAAGTAGAGATATCTCATATGTATAATGTGTACACAGAAATATACAGGTGAAACCACAGATCTCATAGCTTCACTTAAAAGCTTAACCATTGGATTGGGAATACATGTAAATCCATGGCTGATTCATATCAATGTATGACAAAACCCACTGGAAAAAATAATAATAATAATAATATGATGGATTAAAAAAAAAAAAGCTTAACCATTAATCGGGTATTACGATATAACCTTATTAGTTTACAAAGAACAGCTGAAGTACATTTACGTTGTTTGCTCAGATGACCAAAGCTTTGCTATCTGTAAGGTTTGGTTAAGAGAACATTCCTAGCGCTTTTAATTTTAAAGCTGCCACTTTTCCCCCTTGGTTTCAGGTCTTGTCTGATGGAGCTAATCTGGCTCAATCTCAGTCCTTGCAGCTTGTATTTACATTTTGGTTTGTAAGAGATTTCTAAGAGAAAGCCAGTTGCTTTTATAGTTTTCCAAAGAACAGTTTTGTCACCTAAAGATATGAAAATCAGTGATAAGATCTTTAACGAAACTGAAATGTCTTTTACTGTCTGTTTTAGAACTTTAGAGTTTAACTTACCATGCCTTCAAAGGTTTATATAAAGTATTTAGCAAAGGTCCTTTTGAGTTTACAAATTAGACCCAAAGCAAAATTACTAGTTTTATGAGTCCTTGTATGTTAGTTCCCAGTTTGTTTGTTTTTTTACTTGTATGGCTCAGGTAACAGTATTGGTTAGTACATTTAGTTATTATCTCCTAGGTGACAATCTATATCTCTTATCTTATAATATGGGGCAGAAGAACTATTCTCCAGTGAAATATGTCTATCCCATAGTATAATTAAACAAGAGATTTAACCATTTTCCATAAATCTATTTAAATATACCAATTTTATATACTTTTATCTAAATTCCATTAACTTTTATACCTTTTAACTTTAGTTTCTATCGTTATTGTTCAGTTGCTCAGTCGTACCCGACTCTTTGTGACCCCATGGACTGCAGCCCACCAGGCTCCTCTGTCCATGAGATTTTCCAGGCAAGGATACTGGAGTGGGTTGCCATTTCCTGCTCCAGGGGATCTTCCCAATCCAGGGATCGAACCTGGGTCTCCTGCACTGCAGGCAGATTCTCTACCAACTGAGCTACAAGGGGAGTCCCCTGGGTATCTCCCATATGTACATGAGGTGTACATGTTAATAAACTTAGCCACTTGATGCAAGGAACTGACTCATTGGAAAAGACCCTGATGCTGAGAAAGAATGAAGGCGGGAGAAGGGGACTAGAGAGGATGAGACGGTTGGATGGCATCACCGACTCAGTGGACATGAGTTTGAGTAAACTGCAGGAGTTGGTGATGGACAGGGAGGCCTGGCATGCTGCAGTCCATGGGGTCGCAAAGAGTCGGACACGACTGAGCCACTGAACTGAACTGAATTGAAGGAACAAGAGCGTTGCGGTCTCTTGTAACCAGTGCCTTGGGCGCCCAGTGTAAACAGTTGGGTCGGCTGATTTACAGTAAAGCGGGCGCGTGAGTGAGGGTGCCCGTGTGACCGCAAGAGTGCCCCTCCCCGACCCTTGCGCGGAGCCTCCCTGCGGTCACGTCTAGGAAACCAGGGGCGGGGCCTGTCGGCGGAGCGGCTGCCCAGGCAGTCAGCGCAGAGGGGGAGGTCCAGACGCAGCTGCGGGCTAGCGGGAGAGGATCGCCGGCTCTGACTTGGCAGCCTCGCACTCCTGCAAAATTGGAATCCAGGTGGCAAAGAGAGAGATGGGTGGCTCCAAGAGCAGTCTTAGCTTCCTCGTTTTGCTTCTGATTGGCATGTTGAGCGGGACGTCCAGCGGTGTGTTCGGGGATGAAGCTGCGCGGGGGATGGCAGGGGAATGCAAGGAGGTTGGATGTGTTATGACCTGGAAAGGGGACGGGGGTGGTGTCGGCGGGGGTTCGCGAAACTTCTTGCAGGGTGTCGCCGCCGCCCCCTCCTCTTTCCCTTCCCTGGGCCCCTTTGCTCCTCGGAGGCTCCTCCCGGCTTCTTGCCGGCTCTCCGGGCCAGAACAGGGGTGCCTTGGGTGAAGTAGTAATTCCGGGAGTTTGGGAGGTGACGCTGGGAGAAGAGGGGGCCAGGACGCGGCAGGAAATGCGGTTGAACCCTACCCCCCAAAGGATCCAGACCGCCCCTGGGAAGTGGTAGCCCTGGAGCCGGGCGGGTTGGGACCAGTCGGCCTTCCCGCGGAGAAGGGACCCAGACCCGCCCAGAAAAGCACACCCTCCCGCCCCGACCTGTGCAAGAGAGACCCTTCTGGTCCTTCCTTCTGCCGAGCCTTGAAAGACCAGCGCTCTTTCCCGGCCGGGTAAGTTATAAACGCAGAGCGGACCCGGGTGCCCAGGAGGCGTCGGCGGCGCGATCCTGGCCGAAATGTGCTTGATTGCTCTTGTCTAAGCCGCAGCTGCTGGCTCCACCCCCGGCCCCCAGGCCGCGAGGCGGGGCTCCTCCCAGATCCCCGGGATCCGCGGCGCGGCTGCATCCGCGATCCCCGAGACTACGCGGTGCGGCCGCACCCGCGATCCGGGGGCTCCGGGGCACGGCTCCTCCCGGATAACATGGCTCCGCGGCGCAGCTCCTCCCCGATCCCGGGGCTTCGCGGCGCGGCTCCCTTCGCGATCGCCGAGGCCACTTGCACGGCTCTACTCCTGATCCCCGTGCTCCGTGGCGCGGTTCCTTCCCCATTCTGGGACTCCGCTGAGCGGCTCCACCCGGGACCCCGGAGGCGGGTGCGAGCCTCTTCCTGAGCAGGGACCAGGTGCGCTGGCTCATTGGTCCAGATGAAGAACTTTTTTTTTTTATTAGAGAAGTGACCTTCTTGGGCACTACGTTTATCATTTAATCTGTTAGTACCCAGCGAGACAGCTGTCCTGCCTTTCACTTGGCCTGCAGAGTCCACGTCGAATATAAGCAGGTTTCCAAGTAGACAATTTCGTGGACCTGCCCCAGGTCAGCATTTCTGCTTGGTGGGGGTGGGGGTGCGAGGGGCACGGGGTGGGGGATTTCCACGCACTATATCAGTGATTCGGCTCTGGCTTTCCTTTTCTGCAAAGTAGATGATAAGGTTATGATACTAAATGCAGCTCAACTTGACAGTAAATTCTTCAAAACCCTTCTTCAAAAACTTGAAAGGAAGGAGAATGTGCTACCAAAATCTTGAAGTAAAACCTTCGGCCTTGGACAAAGCCACTAGCGGAACTATCTGTGACCTGTTCATACAGCTCAGCTACTTCTACCCGTGTGTTTTCTATCAGCGCAGGGGTTTGCCCTGCAGTTATATTTCTTTAGTGATAATATTAGCAGTTTTGCACCTTCATAGTGTGACAAGAATTGAACTGGAAGACAGCATCAGTGCACATTCCCAAGCATTGTCTCAGTCACGTCCCAGATGACTGAGGATCTGAGAGGCCACACACCCAACAGTGGTACTTCCACCCGTTATCCTACCTTGTGGGTGGGTGGAGGAGTGTCTTGAGAAGTGCCACTCCTTTGGAGGCCAGAGCTAAGGTGAAGGATATCGAAATATCCAAGGAGAGGATAACTATCCACGGAGAGGATGTACTCCAAAAAGGTAGTTTTGGGCATATTTTCCCTGGGATTTATGTAGATGAAAAAGATCCAAATAAAGAACAGCAATCATTTGTAAAAACAGAGATTAAGCTTCTGAAATTCAGGTGACAGTGATACTCACTGAATGTTGTAAGCTATGAGATCTTCATCACAGAAATCTTCCTCCTATTTCCCTTGTGGGTACAGAAGAGAGAGAAAGCCCCTCATGATATTGCCTTACATGAATTGGGAGAATCATAAATAGTTTTCACAGCATTGCAAATTGTGTGTCTGCGTGTATGTTAGTCAGTCAGGCATGTCTGACTCTTGCCACCCGATAGACTGTAGCCCGCCAAGCTCTTCTGTCTGAGGAATTCTTCAGGCAAGAATACTGGAGTGGGTGGCCATTCCTTTCTCCAAGCGATCTTTCCGACCCAGGGAACAAACTCGGGTCTCCTGAACTGCAGGCAGATTCTTCACTGTCTGAGCCACCAGGGGAGCCTGCAGCACCAGTTAGTAGAGGCCAATAATCCGCAGGCGATTTCTCAACAGGACCTGGTCCACAAAGTCAGATTGCCTGTGGAATGAGTTACCTGGTCAGAAGAGAGTCCTCCACAAACACCTGGCTGCTAGGAGCTCTGCCACTGATGACAGCCTCACGTTAAGAGTGCAGATAGCCCCTCTCCAGAGTCTTGTTCCCCATGGACTCTTACTGTCTGGGGGACAATGAAAACGTGGGAAAATGGATGGCCCATGAACCTGTGGTTAAGAATGAGTTCTCCAGACTTCCCTGGTGATCCAGTCGCTAAGACTCCACACTCCCAATGATGGGGCCCTGTTCGATCCTTGGTCAGGGTACTGGATCCCACATGCCACAACTAAGAAGTCAGCATGTTGCAACTGAGAGCCTTCATGCTGCAAAAAGATCCGAAGTGCCGCAACTAAGACCCAGTACATCAAAAAAAAAAAAAAAAAAACACCGTACGTGGATGTGGACTCTTTAGAGATCTGAAAGAAGGTTACCGAATACCCCAGCCTATCAACTGTCCTATGAAACATTTGCTGTGATGGCTTGTGCTGGGCCTTAGATTTGGAGGAGAAGCCCAGTTCCAGCAGCTGGCCCGGTGTCTCACAGAGGTCCATGCAGCCCTGGGGGCCTGTGTCTGATTCTCCTCTCTCAGTCCCACAGCGTCAGGAGGAAGGTGCCTGCTGAGGCCCTACTTGGAGCCAGGCAGCCACATACATCACCCAGCACCACAGAAGCACATTTTCTTCCAGAACACTGTGCCTTAGGAATGCCATAGCATCTAAACTTTCTAAGACAGACTTAATGATGTGGAATATTTTCTAGATAGCACTTTCATTAGGTTGAACTCAAAATGTTTGTATAAATTCTTTGACCAAGGAATTTTTAAACAATGTTATAAAATAAATAGTTTTTAAGATTGTTTCAACACAAATACTTGGACTAGCTTAGTGCCATGTGCTTTTTAGTTTCTATTTCCTCAGAGTAATGTAGTTGACTCACCCTTGTATGTGCCCTGCTTAGTTGCTCAGTCCTGTCCAAATCTTTGCGACACCATGGACTATAGAGTCCATAGAATTCTCCAGGGTTGAATCCTGGAGAGGGTAGCCTCTCCCTTCTCCAGGGGATCTTTCTGACCCAGGGATTGAACTGGGGTCTCCTGCATTGCAGGTGGAGTCATTACCTGCTGAGCCACCAGGGAAACCCTTAAGTTTCTTTTTTTTTAATATTTATCACCAGTTTTGGGAATTATTTGTCTATAATATGAAATACTTTGTCTTAGGAAAAGAAAAACAAAAAATGCTGTTGCCTTGTACAGGATAAAGCAGTATTGAAGAAAACTTAAAAGCTAGAAGGAAAAAAAAAAGAGAAAAATACAGTATAATAATAAAAAATACAATAGAAACAGAAACTACTCTTTCATGGAAAATTGCCTTTTAAAATGTTTTTTTTTTAATAAAGAGGAGTTCACAAAGTAAGGAGTTCTTACTTTGTGGAAAGTAGGAGCGGAATTCACTGAAACATCTTAAATTTGGCAGATCCTAGCATTTCTGAGAGCCAGAAGTGGGCTTGGGGCAGGTCAATACTAAACAGTTGTGATTTTATTTATTTTTACTTTCTGGAAAAGGAGATAACACAATTCCAGAAGGTGCAATCATGTTTTTAAGGTTTAGAATTCCTTTTACTGCACCTAGAATAGTGCTATGCACAGAATGAGTGCCAGAGTTGTGTTGTGTAAAAAAAAAAATAAGTAAACCGATTTTGTGCCTGTCTTCAAGTCTGGCATAAGTATAAAATGGATTTTTAAAAACACTTGAAAAAATTAAAGGATTCAATTGATTTTTTAAAAAAAAATTCCATATGCCTCCCCAGGAAGGTGCTCAATGCCTAGCCACTGATCAGCCCCTCCCTGGAGTCAAAGCTCCTCCCAGACAGCTCATGCTGTTGCTAATTGAAGCTAGTTATGACCCAGATCCTACCACTGGTGGAGTTAACAAGTGGTGGAAAAGGAAAAGTTGGTTTGTTCAGGAGCCCTGGGAAAATAGTGACCTAACGTCCTCAGATGTCTCCAAGCTTCCCGGTTAGAAAAGGGGGCGGAGGGGCTGCTGCGGGCGCGTCAGCGTCCTGTGCAGTCAGGTTGTTGGCACAAGGCGGACGTCTGAGCCTCACCAGGCTTATGGTTTCAACCAGTCTGGGGGTCATGTTCTTGCAGCCAGCAGTTTTTATGTGCTGGGGGTCTGCTTCCTGTAGAAACAACTTGAGACTTGTGTCAGATCTTTGTTATCTTTCAGGGAACTGGTAATTTCATGGCACTGCTATGTGGCTGGTCACAGTCTAAATTGTTACCAGTTTCCCAGCCTAAGGAGTATTCGATTCTCCATCTTCATGTGTCCTAATCCTTAACTCTTAAAACACTGTTTTGAGACTCACAGGAGACATGGATGACTAAAACTTTTCTACAGACAAGAGGCAGGCAGAGACCATGGGGGGCAGGTCTTTCCACTAAGGCCGCCTAGAGCCCTTTTGGTTACAGGACCATTTATTATCCATTTTTCCATGGTCCCAAGAAGCCCAGGGCCTCCAGCAGCTTCCTATCTATTGAAGAGAATCTAAACATGGCCTCTCTCAACTGGCATCTTATCCCTTTGTCTGATAGCTCACCCAGCAAACCCCCGACCTGGCCCCCAGGACCTAACGTAGGAGGGACGGGAACAGGGTTTCCCAGAGTGTGACACAGGGCTCGAGGGTGAGGCTGGCATCCCCACTTCTACCCTTTGGTCCCACACTCATATTGTCTAGGAATTGGGACAGTGGCAGCCTATAATGGTTATTGATTAAGACAGGAGTTGACAGAATTTTCTACAGAAGAAAGTAAATCTCGTTGTCTCTTTAGGCCATTTGGTATCTGTCTCTGGGTACAAAAGGACCTTCCACATTTGTGGAGCACCAGCAGCCAAATATAATGTGTAAATCAACTGAGAACCAGACTTGTCCACTGTCCTGGTTTCTGACCCCGTAATGAGTGACCCATCCCCTAGAGGATCATCCAAGAGCTGCCTCAGTTGTCTGTTTAAGAACCAGAAATTTACCCTGTCCTGCCTTGTAGCTTCTGGTGGTGGGAATGTGATAGGAGGTGGGTCTGGCTGTTGTGAGCTAATGTGCCTCTTCTGCTGTAGACTGGCTTCCTTGGTTCCAGGAGCGGTAGGGGACACTGCGTGAAGCCACAGGTGTGAGCAGGGATAGTGGCCCTGTATCAACTCTGGTGTCAGGCCTAGGTCACCTGCTGGTACATCTTATGTGTTCCCTGTGGCCCTGGTTATGCCAAGCCACATAATCACTTCTATCCTATGACGGCTGGTCTATCTGAAGTAATGGTTAGGGGTTGATGAACCCAGATCATGATGGGCAACTCTGACATTCCATGGCCAGAAGCCTCATCTCTGCCAGGCCCCAGGACAATACCAGGAGCCAGTTGGTAAAGAATCCGCCTGCAATGCAGGAGACCCCAGTTCAAATCCTGGGTCAGGAAGCTCCCTTGGAGAAGGGAAAGGCTACCCAATCCAGTATTCTGGCCTGGAGAATTCCATGGACTGTATAGTCCATGGGGTCCCAAGAGTCAGACACGACTGAGCGATTTTCACTAATCGCTTTGACCATTATACCAACTTTGCTCCTGACATACAACACTCCACCTGGAATCTGATCTTCCCTCATTTTTCATCCCTGTTCCTGCTGAAAGCCCACAGGAACATGGTCTCCTACCGCCATGCCTGACCTTCCACAGCAATCAACCTTGAGCTGTTGGAGATACTTTTCATCCACACTTTCCTCTCGGGTTCCATAGAGTCCATCAGGCTTTCCCATGGCACCTGGTGGCCTGGACACTTTCCTGCCCTTTCACACCGTGTCCGCCCTGGCAGATTCACTTCTCTGAGCCTTTGATCCCCTCCTCTACCACCTGCATTGGAAGTTCTGGACTTTTGTGCCATGTGGGCCAGGCCTTTCTCCAGGCTTCCAAGACCCATCCTAGTGGGAGATCAGCAGTGACTCCCCGGCCTTGTTAAGTCCTGTGACCCCTAATTGTGAAGTCTCCTATCTCCAACTTGGGGTTCTGTGCTCACCCGCCACCTCTTTGCCCCTCTACCTGTGATCCTGCTTCCTCAGGAGTATCCCCACAGGCTCCCCATCTCTCACAGGACACGGGGTTAGATTCTGACAGTCCTCTGTCATCTAGACCTTTCCTGCATAGCAGCCTGGCTCATCTCTGCAAAGGTTATGATGCTGGGAACTGACCTGGTGGACACGGGGACACACTAAGATGAGTGACCTTTGTCAGACGGGGCTCCTCCTTCTCCACGAGGCTGGGGGCACTAGTTTGTGTCGGGGGGGTGGTGGTGGTAATTGCTCTGTCAGCCCAGCCATGCACTGTACTCGGCTCTCGTAACTGCGGGAAGGGCCTACGGGTCTTTTTTCCCCAACTTCACCCTCACTGTGTTTTGCCTTCACAGGTGCTCATTCTCTTTCCTATAATTTCACCATCGATCCTCGGCCCAGATATGGACAGCCATGGTGTGAGGTTCAAGGCGAAGCGGATCAAAAGGTCTTTGTCTCCTATGACTGTGATAGAGCTAAGATCAAGTACATGAGTCCATTGGGAGAGGAAGTGAAAAGTATGAACGCCTGGGAAATAAGACGGACACACTCAGAGACACTGGGGACTTGCTCAAGCAGCAGGTGTCTGACATTACACCAGAGAAATACACAGACAAGGGTGAGTGAGAAAGTCCAAATGCAGGAGGAGCAAACTGGGGGCTCAGCTGCATCCACTGTTTTTGGATTAAAAAAAAAAAATTGGATATTGTCCTTCACTAGTAGTCCAGTGGAAAGAACAGCTGTTGCAGGAGAGACCAGGGCCAGATTATCTGGGCCCAGGGGAGGTGGACCCAGGTGGGGCAAAGAATCTGTCAAGCCCAGAGACTGAGCACTTTCTTTTCTTGGTGGGGTCAGGACCTCTGACCCTACAGGCCAGGATGACATGCTGGCGTGAAGACAACGGACACACCAGTGCATCCTGGCAGCTTGGCTTCAGTGGAAAACTGTGGCTCCTCTTTGATTCGGAGAATGGACACTGGACAGTGGTTCATCCTGGAGGGACACAGATGAAAGAGAAGTGGGAGAAGGACAGAGCCGTGACCGACTTCTTCAGGAAGGTCTCCATGGGAGACTGTCGGGCCTGGTATCAGGCTTTCTTGGTGCGCTGGGAGAGAATGTTGAAGAGCACGGGTAGGTGAGAAGATTAGGAGAAAGTGGTAGTTCTCTCATGGTGACATGGACCCACTCCTCTGTGTGTGTGTGTGTGAAAATGATCCATCAGAGGTGAGTTGCTCCTGAAAGAACAGTGACCCGGGGATGCTCCGTCATCCTCTTTCCTCTTTTACCTGCTGACGTCTCTCCTCACAGCACAGGCCTTTGCACGATTGAACATAGATTCTCACTGATCCTAAACATGAGAGCATCTCTATGATTCCAATCTCCTTCTTACTGTTCCCTCTTTCCAGAATCTTCTGTTAAATGTCACCAATCCTCCTTCTGGAAATCTGTCACCACCACCTCTGCTGTCAGCTCCTGAGGAATCCATCCTCACATCACCATCTCTGATGTCCCAACAGGACTGAGTGACTCTGTTGGAAATCTTGCTCCCCCATCAGCTGTCAGAGCCCCGAGGAAGGGGCTCCTCCCTTCCCCCATCTCGCCTGAGGACCTGTCACAAGGGCCTCCACATGTGGGTGGAGGGGTAGGGGTACCTGGGTCATGGAGGTGAGGAGGCATCTGCCGACTTTGGGATCTGGACAAGGGATTCACCCTCACTCTCCTTGCAGCATCACCGATGACAGGCCCCCCTACAGTCCAGTCCTCGGCCCCAGCCATCAAGCACATCACCTGGATCCTCCCCGTGGTCCTCACCAGTTTCATCATAACTGTCTTCCTGGGCTGAGTCCTTTCTAGGAACAGGTACTGAGGGCAGAATCCAGAGGGAAGGCAGGGGCACAGGGCCTGGTGTGAGGAGGGGGAAGGTGAATCCCAGCTGACCCCTGCCCCTCACTGAACCTCCTCATCCTGGAAATGAGCAGGTGGATAAGACCCCATATCACCTGAGAGCAATAATTGCGGGCCCAACTCCAAAGGCCTGTCCTCACAGGAAGTGGCTTGGGCCCAGCAGGCAAGGCAGGAGCCCCACAGGAGAGACTGTGGGAAGGGGCGAGGCCAGGCCTGTGCTCCTGGGGCAGCAGCAGTTCTGACTCAGCCTGTGGCCTGCCCGTCACCAGCCTCCTGGGGACCCAGAGCCTCCATCACTGAGCGGCCCTGCCTTGAGCAGAGGTGCCTGGGGATGGTGGGCCTGAGCTGGGGTGGAGGCGCCCAGCTGGGCGGGACCAGGAAGAGATAGGGGGCAGGGACCCTGGTCCTGAGAGCTGTGTGTGCTGCTGGCTCAGAGGCTGGAGGGGAGCTAAGGGAGGAGGTTTGCCTGCAGCCCCCCAGGGCTGTCAGGAGGCAAGGCCCCTCCTCCAGGGACCTGGTCCCTGGTCCTTTAGGCCCCCCTTGGGGAGGATCCAGACCTGAGTGAAGGGAGCAGATTGATTCCTCACTGGCTCCAGTCCTGAGCCTGAGCAGGGGGTGTCAGGCCTGGGGTGACTCTGTGATGCAGGAAAGAAGGAGGAGGTGAAAACAAGCTACTGGGCCTGGGGTGGGGGTGGGGGTGGGGGTGGGGGACATAGGAGCCCCTCAGAGAGGGTGGGGCTGGAGAGGGACTGGGGAGGGGCAGCCCCAGGAAAGTGACAGGAGTTCCTCCACTCCCTGGACCAAGGCCTCTTTCTTTTCTGCAGGAGACGGTGCTCCCAAGAAGCCCACAGGTGCTCTGTCTGCCTTTCTTCTGCTCTTCACTTTAGATCCAGGAGATAACACCCCATGGATCCTGAGTCTGTTTTCCGGTTACAATGACACAGTAGATGAATCATCTCATGGGTTTTATCACGTTTGACAAAATCCTACTCAGCATCTTTAAAAAAAAACAGAAACTATTTCACCACTTTCTTCTGGTGCTAAGCGATGGAATTTCTACACTGAAATAATCAGGTACTTGAAGAAATCTCCACATACAGGACATTTTTCATCATAGTCTAGTTTGTGGATAATTAGACTCTGCCTCGTGACCTCGTTCTTACAAATGATATTGCAAGAAAAATACCATCTGGTATTATAGGACTCAGGGATTCTTTCTGTGTCTGGAGAAATCACCTCAGCCTATTTTCAATAGAACAAAGTTTTATTTATGACTGTCTCCCTTAATAATTTATTATACTGAAAGTGAAATTGTTAGTCGCTCAGTCCTTCCGACTCTCTCCGACCCCGTGGACTGTAGCCCGCCAGGCTTCTCTGTCCATGGGATTCTCCAGGCAAGAACACTGAAGTGGGTTGCTGTTTCCTTCTCCAGGGACCTCTCCAACTCAGGGGTTGAACCCTCGTCTCCTGTGTCTCCTGCATTGACATTCAGATTCTTTACCATCTGAGCCACTGGGGAAGCCCATTTATTATGCTACTGCTACTTAAATCAAAATCTCAGTACTCCAGAAAACTTGCAGTATTTAAGTTTCTCTCTCATGAGAGAAGTCATGATGTGTCACCATTTCTCCACCTTATGGGATTAAATGTACCTGGTGCTTCTGAGAAAACGTGGTCTGAGCGGATGCGTGCGCCCTGTGTTCATGGCAGCGCTGTTCCCAGCAGCCAGGCCTGGAAGCCACCTCGTGTCCACTGACAGATGAATGGAGAGAGAAGATGTGGACATATATCCAGTGCAGTGTTACTCAGCGTCAAAAAGAATGAAATAACGCCATATGTAGCAACATGGATGGACCTGGAGATTGTCATATTGAGCGACATACGTCAGACAGAGAAGCAGAAACACCTTTTGCCATCACTTATATGTGGAATCCAAAAAGTCATGACACAAGTGCTCTTACTTACAAAACAGAAAGGGACTCACAGATTTAGAGGATGAATTTATGGTTGCCAGGGGGAACGGATGGGGGGTGATAGTTAGGGACTCTGGGATCAAGATGTACACATTGATGTATTTAAAATGGATAACCAGTAAGGACCTCCTGTGTAGCACATAGAACTCTGCTCAATGTTATGTGGTAGCCTGGGTGGGGATGGGAGGGGAGTCGGGGAAGAATAGATGCATGTACGGAAGTGAAAGTGAAAGGTTAGTTGCACAGTCATGTCTGACTCTTTGGGATCCTATGGACTGTAAGCTGCCAGCTCCTCTGTCCATGGATTCTCCAGGCAAGGGAGTACTGGGGTTGCCATTTTCTTCTCCAGGGGATCTTCCCAACCTGGGTTTCGAACCCGTGTCTCTTGCATTGCAAGCAAATTCTTTACCAACTGAATCACCAGGGAAGATAGAGACATGTATGTGTATGTTAAATCCCTAGCCTAGCTTCTTTGTGCTGCTCATTCAGGACACCTACACTCCTCCCTGTGTGTATATTTCCACTTTGCTTCCATCTTAAATAAACAAATTGTTTCTCTGTATGTCTCCAGTAATAACTTTGGTACCTGTTTTTAAAGTTTTTGCCTCTTTGAAACATGCTTGCTGTCAAAGATGGTAAGAGCGAAGGGAACTTTGCATCTCGCTCCTGGTGTTCAGTGTCTAGAATTCCTCGTTTTATACCAAGCTACCCAGATTCAATTCCTGAGTAGGAAACTAAGGTCCCTCTTTAGCACAGCTCACGCTGCCTCTCTGAGATCAATATTAAGGAGATATACACCTTATATTAAGGTGTAAATATGCACCTTAAATTTACAGGTAGAGGGGCTTCACAAGTTTGTCATGGGAAATTTTGCCACCACCGAGAGTTTAAAAAAAAAAAGAAAGTCCTCTCAAAGTTAACCTGGTTCTTTCCCTCTCTAGGCCCTTTAATGGCTATTGTTCTTTCCTTTCTAATCCTTGTTTATTTAATCTTTTGATTGACTTTGTGTCTGTAGGATCTACCAGTTTGAAATAACACTCATGGTGGCTCAAGGAATATAGCCCGTTCCAGTGGAGGGTGGCCCAGGTCCATCCATATAGGTCCTTGTGAGGGACTTCTGCACCTTGAGGGGAGGCTCAGGTCAGTGGTCCCTGTCCAGCAGGGAGAAGTTTGGATAGAAGAAAGCTTCGGCCCCTTAACCCTTCAGAATAAGGGTGTAGAACCCCTCAGTGGGTAATGAGACAGGCTGGGACAGTTTGCTGCAGTGAGTGTACCTGGACAAAAGTCACATCAAGCATCAAAATATAAAGGAATTATAAGGGGCTAAAAATAATTGCTTTCATGTGCAGTTGGGGCAAATAATTAGCACCAAGACACAAAAAGACCAAAAACCCAAGGCGATTTCAGAGCAGCCAGGAGCAAAAGCAGGTACTTGGTCATGGTCCCGGCACACAGCACCACCAAGGGGGAACAAACCACCCAGGTCACCGCCCTGGTCTGAACCCAGGACCCGCCCCCACCCTCATCTCATATGTGGGACCGCATTCCCCATGCTCTGGAGCCAGCAAGGGAACATGTTACTTCTTTTTGTTCCCTCATGAGTCCCAATAAATCTGTTTTCCCCCCCGAATCTGTGTCTGGCCTTTTATAAACTTCTATTGATCGAGTCCAAGAACTCTGGCGGGTAACACAGGAGGACTTTGGCTAAAGGTCAGAATGCTGGCTGGAGATGGTGTCTCCAGTGGGCTTCCAGCAAAAACAGGGATTGAACACATGCAGATTCCAGGTGGGGTGCACGGTGTCAGGAACAGAGCAGGTGCAATGGTTGATATGGTAGAGAGATGGGAAGACCAGCCAGGTCCTGACCGCAGAGACTATGATGCTGGTTCACAGCACACGGCGACCCTAGAGGCAGACAGCCTGGATGGGCGGCCAACCTAGATACACCTGCACGATGGAAAGCAATGAAACAAAGGAATTCCCTGCTGGCCCACTGGTCAGGACCCCGGGCTCACTGCCAGGTGCCCGGGTTTGATCACTGGTCAGGGAACTAAGATCCCAAAATCCAGGCAGCCGACCAAAAAACAAAAAAGCCCAGAAATGAAAAGAAAATAAAACACAGGCTGGATGATTAGGACGCTGAAAAGAGCCATCCCAATAGCTTGTCTGGATACACTGCCCAGTTTCTAGAACTGAGCCAGTTATCAGAACCAAGAATCCATGACTAGAGAGAGATGCCAGTTTCCAGCAGGAAGGCCTCTTATCACCATGGCAAGCACAGTGCAGCAGTCTCTGGCCTTCCCCATCCTTGGGAGCCACATGGCCATTGACTCAGGTAAGTGCACACTGGGATGCAGAAGCCACCCCACATTCCTATGGACCCAGTGTGTGACTGACATCATGTCCAGGGATCTGAAGCATCGTCACGGCCCCGCTGTTATTAATGTATGCAGGAGATGCAGGGAATTGAATACATAACCGGCCTGCGTCCTGCTTACAGGGATATCACCGTGTCTGAAGACCCATACAGTGGGTCAGATTCATCTTCTATAGAAGATTTCCTCAGCTCCTGTCTTAATCAATAACCATTATAGGCTGCCATCTCCACCGTCTCTGGATGATATGAATGTGGGACCAAAGGGTAGAAGTGGGGGTGCCCTTCCTCACCCTCAGGCACCTTGTCATACTTTGGGGGACTGGGCTCCCAACCCTCCTGGGGACCAGGCAGGGAGGCTTTTGCTGGGGTGAGTCCTCAGGCAAGGGGATAAGATGCCATGTGGTGGAGAGTGTGATTCGGGTCCCTTCTCAGGTGGAAAGGTATTGGCGGCCCTGGGCTTCCCGGGATGCAGAAATGTGGAATGAACTTAATGAGCTGCAGGGGAGGAGCTGTGACCACTAAGGGGATGTGTCTGGGGAAGTGAGAGCCTGGGGCGGCAAGGGTGGTTTATGGCTGGTAAAGCGGCCTGGGAGTTCAAGGACAGGGGGGGTGTGTGGAGGAGAAGGGTCTGTGTGAACAGATGAAGTCAGTGCTGTGCTTCTTAGGGGTGTCTGGGCTCCCCCCACAGGAAGGTGGCCTGTCCCAGCCCTGTCACGGGGGCTCCCACTCCTGGGGGCGTGGGTGAGGGGCTGGGAGCTTGGGGATAGCAGTGTTCTCTCCATGCTCTCTCGTTGGCCTCTCGCCGCCCCACCTCCCACTGTCTGAGCATTGCGTTTTCAACCAATTTGCCCTTTTACTGGCCTGAAAGTGGCCAACCAGCCCAGCAGCTGCCAAGAAGGAAAGGAGCTCACCTAAGGATTGAGGAGGAGGAGGCGGAGGCAACACCGCGCTCGTAGGCTCTCTAACCAAGGCCAGCTTAGGTCCCGCTCTCTGGTCATAATGCATCACCCCGCCTTCTCCCGGCAGGTTCACCAGGAGCTCTCCACCCTGCGCTCCGTGGACACAGTTGGGCAGCAGAAGCAGGACCAGGAAGCAAGACTGACGTTGGTGCCAGCAGCCCTTGCCACCTGGAGCCTGGGGTGACCCACCGTAGGGAGGAGCCTGGCTGGCCAGTGGAGGAGGGGATGAGTCCCCAGAGTCCTCCCACGGAGTCTCTCCTGGGGGCTCCCCCCAGGCTCCCCACACCCTCTGTGGGACTGTTGTTCCTCAAAATTTCAATCATCTGTGCCTCACCTTTCTTCTGTCCATCCCCTTCTCTGGATCCCCAGGTTCCTTGTGTATCTTTAGGGGTAGAAACACCTGATAAGGGGCTTCCCAGGTGGCGCAACGGTAAAGAATATGCCTGTCAACGTGGGAGATGTCTGTTCCATCCCTGGATGGGGAAGATCCCCTGGAGGAGGAAATGGCAACCCACTCCAACATTCTTGCCTGAGGACATCCCATGGACAGAGGAGGCTAGTGGGCTACAGTCCACAGGATCACAGAGATACAACTTAGTGACTAAACAACAACAACTCCTGAGACAGGGGTTGGTGAGTCCTCAGCATATACAAATTTGGGTTATCTGCATGATCGCCTCAGGTCCTAAATGAATATTAAGCCTCTATTCATTCCCGTAGGTAGCGTTTCCCATTTACAAATGTGTAAATTGAGGCATGGCAAGATGAAGAAACTAGCACAGTGAGAATTGTGTCCAGATTCCTGTTTCTGGAGGTATCTATAGTCCACATCCATGAAACTGCTTCAGGTGCTAATTCCAGCATCCCCAGCCCTCCACCTCTGACCTCATGCCTGGGGATCTGGGGTGAGGCCGGGGGTAGGGTCATGCATGAGATGAGTCTGGTTGCCCAGATCCCTGGGGCCCACTCTCCTCACACCTGGCCGACCTGACCCATCTCTGATGGCAGCCTTCTGACCTCCTCCTGTTCTCCCAGTCCTTCTTCCCTGTGGTCTGGGTCTACCAGGGGCTTCCAGGTTGCCTCCTCCGGGGGATTCAACTCAGTCTCCCGCCCCCAGCCATTCATAGTGGAGTTTCTCCCCCACAGGTCGCCTGGTCCCACCAAGCTCTTGTCCCACCCAACCCTGAGTCCTGCCCACCCCTGTGGGTCTCTTGTCCTCCAACCAGCCTCCTTGCACAGGTCCGTCCCACACAGAGACTCTAGTGAGTCCGTTGAAAACCTTCCTGCCTCCTTTGCACCTGTTGACTCACAGAGTTTGCTGCTCTCCGAGGGCGGCAGCTGGGTGACCCCAAGGTGGAGCCTGGTGGTGGGATGTGAGTCAGGGCTTCTATCAGATAAGCCTGCGTGTGGCCATGCAGTCACACGGCTCATCAGGACCCCGGGGACCTGCGACGATTGTCTCAGCCTGGGCTGGGGTCACAGGGAGGCGGGGCAGAGCTGAGGGATGGCTAGAGCCAAGCTTCGGCTCCTCCCTGTGTGCACGTGTGTGTGTGTGTGTGTGTGTGTGTGTGTGTGTGTGTGTGTTGGTGGGGGGGGTGGCGGTTTGCAGAGAGTCTCCTGTCTGGAGCCCTGTTGGCTGTGAGCCCCAGCCAGTGCTAGGCATGGTCTCCAAATGCTGGCCAGAGCACCAGACATTCTGCAATCTGCTGACTCTGTGCTGGGACAGGGAGCAAGCAATTCTGTGCCCATGGTCTCTAAGAGTGGCGTCTCCGTTTCCCACAGTCCTCCAGTGCTCCAGATCGTAAACCCTCTTGGTTTTCAAAATGGGAGTCGGGGAGTGGGGTCATGGGGCTGCTTCTCTGAGCTCTGCACCAGGGCTGCAGTGCCTGATGTAGGACCAAAACCTCCTGCTCCTTAGGCAGAATGCTCCAGTGTCGGGAGCCATTATGGGAGGTCCCACCCGTGACAAGGTCATGAAGAAAATACCGGGCAGCAAGGCCGTCCGGGACCCCATCCATGACGAGGTCACAAGGAAAATACCTGACAGGCCAGGCCGTCTAGGATAAGGGACCCTCCAGGTTGGCCTCAGCCTCTACCCTACCCTATATCCTCCCCCCTTTTCTGCTCTTGTTCTTGTTTGCCCTGCTGCGGATTCTTGTGTTGCCTGCCGAGAGCTCTCCTGCTCCTCTTTCACTGAATGAGAACCAACTTAAAACCCTAATAGATAAATCTCCTGGATACTGGTACCCTATGAAGGGGCCAGGGATGAAGGAAATGCTTCAGTTCAAACCCTTTAGCTGGCATTCTGGCTTGTTTGATAAATGTCTGCTCTCATTGCACAAAATGCTCCTGATTGTTCTAAACATCCTAAACATAGTACGCTAACAAAAGAAACTATTAAGCATAGGCCCCTTCTCAGGGTGAGAAAAGCTCCACAAATATTATAGCCACAAATGTGCCTAATAGAAAATAGTTTAGATAGAGATTAGCTGGCGACTTCTTGCAGGTAATTAACTTTTAGACTAAGAGCCTGTTTTGTGCCATATCTGCTGTTTTTGAAATCCTTTGCATTTCTGTTCTGTAAAAAATGTAATCCTATCTAGTTCCCTTGGAGATGACACCTAATAGAAAGAAAATAGATTAACCACAAATAAGACAGGGTCGGCTACTGAAGTTGCTTAAAGTTGCACCAGGTGCAAGCCATAAATTGTTAACAGGCCTGAAAGCCAAAAAATATTATACATAGAGATTAACAATAAAAAAGGCCCTAATAGGCACAGAGCCCTTTGGGGGGTGAGGAAGCCCTATTAGAGAATACAAAAAATATTGTTTTAAAAGTTGTTATTAGATCAATGTTTGATTGATGTTAATGTGCTGAGGTTGTGCAGGGGAAACTATTGTTAATATAGTTAAAGATATAGTAAAATAAGAGTTTAGCCCTAGTATAATAACAATAAGATAATTGTTAATTTTAACCAGGAGTGCTAAACAGGGGCTGCCTCACCAGAGCCACAGAGTCTTTGTGTGTTAAACTTTTTAGATAAATTTAGCTGAGAATTTCTGCAAAAAGACTGACTTTATGTTAACAGGATTGTATTTCTATTATATTGCGACTTGCTGTACCATGAGACTGCCAATTTTCTGTTTTCTGCTAACCTGAAGGCCAGAAGATAATGTACAAAAAATCTATGGGAAAAGACGCTCATAAACAAAAAATATACAGAGCACACCGGGTTTCGTGAAGGACAAGCCTATATAATGTTAAACTAAGTCTGTATGCTTATCTGCCCCTTAGAAATGTACCAACTTAGGGTATAAAGGCTACGGTGAAAAACAAAGCAACTGCCAGACTCTGCCGCACCTTCCTGGTCTGGTCTCTTTCTTTCTTTCTCTCTCTCTCTCTCCCTAGCAGACTTGGCCCTATCAAGGCTGGTCCTACGTGTCTCTCTCTCGCCGACGCCGTTCATCCTGAGGGTTCCCCTGGATCCTGCTGGGGCTGGACCCCAGCACTCCAGTTTTTGATGACCCCTCCGTTTGAGAGTAGCTGGCCAAAGTGTCCCAACTAGATCCCTTCTTTTCTGCCCCTGCCCTTCTCAGTGCGATTCTTTCTCTATGCTGGTTGTAGAGGGGATGTTCTGCCGGATTCAGGTCATTTTCTCGGAAAGAGAGCTGTTTTATATGTGGTTGTAGTTTTGGTGTGTTCATGGGAGAGCAAAGCTAAGGACTTCCTACTTGGCCATCTTGATTTTGCCTTTGTGTGATCAATGATCTTTCATGTTTGACTTGTCATTGTTTTGGGGTGCCAGGAATCATGTGCACATTGCCATCCGATATGTGTGTGTATCCTGACTGCTCCGTTGACCCATCCGTCTCTCTCCTGAGACTCCTGAGTCCCTGAGATACAACAATATCAAAATTAGGCCAATTAATAACCTTACCTGTACATGTCCCATTGACAGGAAGAATCACGCCTCTCTCACTTTAAATCCAAACGTAGAAACGGTTAGGCTTTTGAAGAAGGCATGTCAAAGCCAAGATGGGCCAGAAACTAGGCCTCTTGCCCCAAATAGTCACGTTGTAAACACAAAGGAAAAGTTCTTAAAGGAAATCAAAAGTGCTCCTCCAGTGAACACACAAATGAGAAGCTAGCAAAACAGCCTTACTGCTGATATGGAGAATCTTTCAGTGGACTGGACGAAAGATCACAACACTGCCTTAGGCCAAAGTCCAATCCAGAGCAAGGCCCTAGCTCTCTTCAATTCTATGAAGGCTGAAAGAGGTGAGGAAGCTGCAGAAAAAAAAGTTGAAAGCCAGTAGAGGTTGGTTCATGAGGTTTAAGGAAAGAAGCCATCTTCCTAACATAGAGCGCAGAGTCAAACATTGAGGGTTGATGCAGAAGCTGCAGCAAGTCATCCAGAAGATCTAATAAAATCATCTCTGAAGACGGCTATACTAAATGAGAGCTTTCCAGTGTAGAGAAGAGTGTTCTATTGGAAGAAGATGCCCCCGAGGACTTGCATGGCTAGCAAAGAGAAGTCAGTGCCTGGCTTCAAAGATTCAAAGTATAGGTTGACTCTCTTGTTAGGGGCTAATGCAGCTGGTGACTTGAAGTTGAAGCCAAGCCTCACTTTCCTTCTGAAAATCCTAGGGGCTTTCAGAATTATGCTAAATCTACTCTGCCTGTGCTCTGCCAATGGAAGAATAAAGTCGAGATGACATATGTTTACAACACTAATACCAAAAATATTAAATCCACTGTTGAGACCTACTGCTCACTAAAAAAAGATTCCTTTCAAAATATCACTGCTCATTGAGAAAGCACCCAAGGGCCCTGATGGAAAAGTACAATGATATTCATGTTGTTTTCACACCTGCTAACACAGCATCCATTCTGTAGCCCACGGATCAAAGAGTAGTCATGATGTTCAAGTCGTGGTATTTAGGAAAGAGTTTCTGCAAGGCTATAGCTGCCACAAATAGTGATTCCTCTGATGGATCTGGGCAAAGTCAATTGAAAACTTCCTAAAGCGAATTCACGATTATAAGTTCCACCCAAAACATTCGTTATTCATGAAAAGAGGGTGACATTTCAACATTCATAGAAATCTAGAAGGAGTTGATTTTAACCTTCTCAGATGACTTTGAGGGGTTCAAGAGTTCACTGGAAGAAGTAACTACAGATGTGGCGGAAATAGCAAGAGAGCTAGAATTAGAAGTGGAGCCTGATGTAAACATGGGACTGATTGTTGAAATCTAATGACACAATTGGAATAAATGAGAGTTGACTCTAATGGATGAGCAAACAAAGTGGTTTCTTGATATAAAATCTACTCCTGGTGAAGATTCTGTGTAGATTGTTGAAATGACAACAAAGGACTTAGAATATTCTAAGTTTAGAATAAATTTAGTTGAAAAGGCAGGAGGATTTGAGAGCATTGACTCCAATTTTGATAGAAGTTCTACTATGTGTAAAACGCTGTCAAAGAGCATTGCATGCTAAGAGAATTCTTCTGTGAAAGGAAGAGTCAAATGATGTGGCAAATTTCATTGTTGTCTTATTTTTCAGAAATTGCGCTACCCACCGCAACCCTCAGCCACCACCGCCCTGATCAGTCAGCAGCCACAGACACTGAGTCAGGACCCTCCACCAGCAAAAAGATGGTGACTCCCTGGAGGCTCAGATGATGCCCAACATATTTTATTTTACAAACAGTGTTGTGTATTAAAGTCTGTACATCGTTTATTTAGACATAAAGGTATTGCACACTTAACAGACTTCCATGTCAACATAATATTACGTGCAGTGGAAATGAAAAAATTTGTGTGATTCTCTTTATTGTGAAATTCACTTTATTGCCCTGGTCTGGAACCCAGCCCACAATATCTCTGAGGTTGGCCTCTATCTACATGGCTTTTGGTCTATGTTTTCCAGCCTGGAATTAACACTCGGATGGCTGCGTACTAGGGTGACCTACTGTTGCTGCTGCTGCTGCTAAGTCACTTCAGTCGTGTCCGACCCTGTGCGACCACATAGACAGCAGCCCACCAGGCTCCCGTCTCTGGGATTCTCCAGGCAAGAACACTGGAGTGGGTTGCCATTTCCTTCTCCAATGTGTGAAAGTGAAAAGTGAAAGTGAAGTCACTCAGTCATGTCCGACTTGTAGCAACCCCATGGACTGCAGCCTACCAGGCTCCTCCGTTCATGGGATTTTCCAGGCAAGAGTACTGGAGTGGGGTGCCATTGCCTTCTCCAGAGGAGGAGGCTACATACCTACACGTCCCTTGCTTACAGCCCCTTACTCAGAAATCCTGCTGGCCAACTTGTTTGGATATATACAGATTGAGGAAAATGCCTCTCTGTATGTCCAGTTATGGCAAGGGGCAGCTGTAACTGGATTTCATCCAGACAGCCTTGGAGCAGAAGTTCACCAGTTATCGTGTGGGCTTCAGGGTCAGACTGTATGGGTCTGAATCCTGGCTCTGCTGTGTGACTTTGCACAGTTTACTTAACTACTCTGGGCCTTAACTGTCTCACCTGTAAAATGGGTATAACAGTCGAACTGACCCCATAGCCTTGTGATGAAGATTAGGTTATTTGAACACACTGTTAACTTTAACTGTTACGTCTTTACTAACCCAGTCCTGCTTCTGTGTGAGGCTGCCCTCCCAGGTGATGAATCAAGTGTGGCATAAGGCTAAGACAGTCAGGACAATCTGGTCACCGAATTCCTGACTTCCCTTCAGCTAGGGGTGGTCATGCAACTCAGCTCCGGCCAATGGCATATAAACAGAGGTAAGACGGGTGGGTTCTGGGCCAAAATTGTTTTTCCCTAATGAATCGTACTGTTGGGATATGGTGAAATATGCATTTAAAAATCCAGAGAATATAAGGATCACTTCACAGCTGGACTGCATGTTACTTTAGGAGTGATCCTTAAATTCTCTGTTTCCACAAGAAATAAAGCATTATCATTGGTTTTATTTAATCTCATAATGTGGAGGAAAGGTGAAATACCATGACTTTTATCCTGGATTAGAAAACAGGCATGAAGTACTTACATTTCTGCAATATAGAGATGTTGACTTAAGAATCAGTATAAAGGCTTCCCCGGTGGTGCTTGTGGTAAAGAATCAGCCTGCCAACGAATGAGGTACAGGAGACACAGGAGACATGAGTTCAATCCCTGGATCAGGAAGATCTCCTGGATAAGGCAATAGCAACCCACTCCAGTATTTTTGCTTGGGAAATCCCATGGACAGAGGAGCCTGGTGGCCTAGAGTCCTTGGGGTCGCAAAGAGTCAAACACAACTCAGCACCAAGAGAGTAATAAATTATGAAGGGAACAAGTCAATGTAAAATTTTATTCCTTTGAAAATATAACAAAGTTGTTTCTCTGGATATAGAAAAAAAGTCCCTGAGTCCTGTAATAGCAGATGTATTTTTCCAGCAATATCATCATTTTTAAGAATAAGGTCATGATGCAGGGAAATGTCTAATTTTCCAAAAACTAGAAGATTGAAAGTGCTATGTTTGTGGTTATCTCTTGTTCAAGTAGTTGAAAGCATCAGTGCAGAGACTGCATCACTCAACACCAACAGAAAGTGGGAAAGGAGATATAAAAAAAATGAAGAGGTTGAGGAGGATGTTCATCAGATGCGACAAGAGACACGAGATGGTGCAGCCACTGTGTCATCATAACTGGTAAACAGATTTGGGATTCTGAAGGTCTGACTTCTTGGTTCTAAAGTGAACAGCAGGAGAACAAAGGCGGCCAAGCAAAGACTGAGTCCTGAGGCCAACAGCCCACCTGTCAGGGGCTTCCTGGGAGCAGCATTTCCTGCAGAAAAGAAAGAGGTGGTGGTCCAGGAGTCTGAGGAACTCCTGTCACTTTCCCGGGGCTGCCCCTCCCCAGCCCCCCCCCCAGCCCCGCCCTCACTGAGGGGCTCCTATGTCCCCCACCCCCACCCCAGGCCCAGCAGCCTCTTGTCCCCTCCTCCTCCCTTCCTGCATCACAGAGTCACCCCAGGCCCTGACACCCCCTGCTCAGGCTCAGGACTGGAGCCAGTGAGGAATCAACCTGCTCCCTTTACTCAGGTCTGGATCCTCCCCGAAGGGGGCCTAAAGGACCAGGGAGCAGGTCCCTGGAGGAGGGGCCTTGCCTCCTGACAGCCCTGGGGGGCTGCAGGCAAACCTCCTCCCTTCGCTCCCCTCCAGCCTCTGAGCCAGCAGCACACACAGCTCTCAGGACCAAGGTCCCTGCCCCCATCTCTTCCTGGTCCCGCCCAGCTGGGCGCCTCCACCCCAGCTCAGGCCCACCATCCCCAGGACCTCTGCTCAAGGCAGGGCCGCTCAGTGATGGAGGCTCTGGGTCCCAGGAGGCTAGTGACGGGCAGGCCACAGGCTGAGTCAGAACTGCTGCTGCCCCAGGAGCACAGGCCTGGCCTCGCCCCTTCCCACAGTCTCTCCTGTGGGGCTCCTGCCTTGCCTGCTTGGCCCAAGCCACTTCCAGTGAGAACAGGCCTTTGGAGTTGAGTCTGCAAAGGCCTTCTTGCCCTTTCTCCTGGGCTGAGAGCCCGGCCCCTGTCATCTCGGCCCCTGGGTGTGTCCCCTCCCCGCTGACACGTCATGAGGAGCCCCCATGCTGCTCTCAGCCCCGGGAGTCCTGCCCTCGCCCTGAGCGCCTGCTGTTCTCACACCACCCACCCTGGGCCCTGCCAGCCAGCGGTCTGTGCTCAGTCAGGGGACGTGGCTAAACCCTTTAACCTCAACAGGCCCCCAGTCACCCCCCACGTCCCAGTGTCGTCTCACACTGAGGTGCTATCAGAACTGAGGCCTGAGCTTGTCTGAGTTCTTTCTCTCAGGTGGTATGGGGTCTTATTCACCGGCTCATTTTCAGGATGAGGAGGTTCAGTGAGGGGCAGGGGTTGGCTGGGATTTACCTTCCCTGTCCTCACACCAGGCCCTGTGCCCCTGCCTTCCCTCTGACTTCTGCCCTCAGTACCTCTTCTTGTAAAGGATACAGGCTATTATGATGCCCATTATGACGAAACTGGTGAGAGCCACAGGAGCAATCCAGGCGGTGTGACTGATGGCTGTGGCCGTGGGCTGGACTGCAGGGGGGCCCGTGGTCGGTGATGCTGCAAGGAGAGCAAGAGTGACGCCCTTGTCCAGACCCCGAACTCGGCAGATGCCTCCTCACCCCCACCCCGATTCAGGTACCCGTACTGTGCAGACAGTTTACACCCATCACATGGAGGCCCCAGTGACAGGTCCTCAGGAGAGATGGGGGAAGGGAGGAGCCCAGTCCTCAGGGGCTCTGACAGCTAATGGGGGAGCAAGGTTTCCAACACAGCCACTCAGTCCTGCTGTGACATCAGAGACGGTGACGTGAGGATGGAGTCCTCAGGAGCTGACAGCAGAGGTGGTGTTGACAGATTTCCAGGAGGAGGATTGGTGATATTTATTGGTTTATTTATTTATTTTTGGTGAGATTGAAAAGAAGACTCTGGAAAGAGGGTACAGTGGGAAATAAATCCCAGAAATCAAAAAGATGTCTCCAGGTTTGGGATCAGCAAAAATCCATGTTCAGTCGCAGAAAGGCCTGTGCTGTGAAGAGAGACGTCAGGAGGGGGAAAAGGAAGGAGGATGACAGAGCATCCCCGGGTCATTGGTCTCCCAGGACAACTCACTTCTGATGGATCAGTTTCTCAAACACACACACACACACACACACACACAAGGTCCATGTCACCACGAGGGGACTGTCACTTTCTCCTCCCTTCTCACTTACCCGTGGTTTTCAATATTTTCTCCCAGTGCAGCAGGAAATTCTGATACCAGTGCCGACAGTCTCCCATGGAGACCTTCTTGAAGAAGTCAGTCACAGCTCTGTCCTTCTCCCACTTCTCTTTCATCCGCCTCCCTTTAGAATGAACCACTGTCCAATGTCCATTCTCCGAATCAAAGAGGAGACACAGTTTTCCATTGAAGCCAAACTGCCAGGATGCACTGGTGTGTCCATTGTCTTCACTCCAGCACATCATCCTGGCCTGCAGGGTCAGAACGTCTGACCCCATCAAAGAAAAGAAAGAGCTCAGCCTCTGGGCTTGACAGATTCTTTGCCCACCTGGGTCCACCTCCCCTGGGCCCAGCTAATCTGGCCCTGATCTCTCCTGCAACAGCTGCTCTTTCCACTGGACTACTAGCGAAGGACAATATCCAACTTTTTCCTTCTACTCGAAAACAGTGGATGCAGCTGAGCCCCCAGTTTGCTCCTCCTGCATTTGGACTTTCTCACTCACCCTTGTCTGTGTCTTTCTCCGGGATAACATCAGGCATTTGCTCCTTGAGCAAGTCTCCAGTGTCTCTGAGTGTGTCTGTCTGTGTTTCCCAGACGTTCATACTTTTCACTTCCTCTCCCAATGGACTCATGTACTTGATCTCAGCTCTATCACAGTCATAGGAGAGAAAGACCTTTTGATCCACTTCGCCTTGAACCGCACACCATGGCTGACCATCTCTGGGCCGAGGATCAACGGTGAAATTATAGGAAAGAGAATGAGCGTCTGTGAAGGCAAAACACAGTGAAGGTGAGGTTGGGGAAAAAAAGACCCGCAGGCCCTTCCCCCAGTTTGAGAGCAGAGTACAGAGCAGGGCTGGGCTGACAGAGCAATGATCCCCCCCGCACAAACACCACACATCAGTGCCCCCTCCTCGTGGAGAAGGAGGAGGCCCCCGCCTGGAAAAGGTCACTCATCTTGGTGTGTCCCCGTGTCCACCAGGTCAGTTCCCAGCATCATAACCTTTGCAGAGATGGGCCAGGCTGCTATGCAGGAAAAGTCTAGATGACAGAGGACTGTCAGAATCTAACCCCGTGTCCTGTGAGAGATGGGGGGCCTGTGGGGATGCTCCTGAGGAAGCAGGATCACAGGGAGAGGGGCAAGGAGGTGGCAGGTGAGCACAGAACCCAAAGCTGGAGAAGGAAGAATTTATAATTAGGGGTCACAGGATTTTCAAGGCTGGGGAGACACTAGTGATCTCCCACTAGGATGGGTCTTGGAAGCCTGGAAAAAGGCTTGGCCCACATGGCATGAGAGAGAAAGTCCAGAACTTCCGAGGCAGGTGGTAGAGGAGGGGATCCAGGGCTCAGAGAAGTGAATCTGCCAGGGCGGACACTGTATGAAAGGGCAGGAAAGTGTCCAGGCCACCAGGCACCATGGGAAAGCCTGATGGACTCTATGGAGCCCGAGAGGAAAGCATGGATGAGAAGCATCTCCAACAGTTCAAGGTTGACTTTTGTGGAAGATCAGGGATGGTTGTAGAAGTGGTGTTCCTGTGGGCTTCCGTCAGGAACAGGGATGGAAAATGGGGGAAGATCAGATTCCAGGTGGAGTGTTTTAAGTCAGGAGCAAAGTTGGTACAATGGTCAAAGCGATTAGTGAAAGTCACTCAGTCGTGTCTAACTCTTGTGACCCCATGGACTATACAGTCCATGGAATTCTCCAGGCCAGAATACTGGAATGGGTAGCCTTTCCCTTCTCCAGGGAATCTTCCCAACCCAGAGATCGACCCTAGGTCTCCCGCATTGCAGGCGGATTCTTTACCAGCTGAGCCACAAGGGAAGCCCAAGAATACTGGAGTGGGTATTCCCTTCTCCAGAGCATCTTCCCGACCCAGGGATTGAACTGGGGTCTCCTGCATTGCAGGCGGATTCTTTACCAACTGGCTCCTGGTATTGTCCTGGGGCCTGGCAGAGATGAGGCCTCTGGTCATAGAATGTCAGAGTTGCCCATCATGATCTGGGTTCATCAACCCCTAACCATTAGTTCAGATAGACGAGCCATCATAAGATAGATGTGATTATGTGGCTTGCCATAAGCAGGGCCACAGGGAACACATAGATGTACCAGCAGGTGACCTAGGCCTGACACCAGAGTTGATACAGGGCCACTATCCCCTGCTCACACCTGTGGCTTCATGCAGTGTCCCCTACCGCTCCTGGAACCAAGGAAGCCAGTCTACAGCAGAGGGGTCGCATTAGCTCACAACAGCCAGACCCACCTCCTATCACATTCCCACCACCAGAAGCTACAAGGCAGGACAGGGTAAATTTCTGGTTCTTAAACAGACAACTGAGGCAGCTCTTGGATGATTCTCTAGAGGATGGGTCACTCATTATGGGGTCAGAAACCAGGACAGTGGACAAGTCTGGTTCTCAGTTGATTTACACATTATATTTGGCTGCTGGTGCTCCACAAATGTGGAAGCTCCTTTTGTACCCAGAGACAGATACCAAATGGCCCAAAGAGACAACCAGATTTACTTTCTTGTATAGAAAAAATCTATCAACTCCTGTCTTAATCAATAACCATTATAGGCTGCCACTGTCCCAATTCCTAGACAATATGAGTGTGGGACCAAAGGGTAGAAGTGGGGATGCCCAGCCTCACCCTCGAGCCCTGTGTCACACTCTGGGAAACCCTGTTCCCGTCCCTCCTACGTTAGGTCCTGGGGGCCAGGTCGGGGGTTTGCTGGGTGAGTTATCAGACAAAGGGATAAGATGCCAGTTGAGAGAGGCCATGTTTAGATTCTCTTCAATATATAGGAAGCTGCTGGAGGCCCTGGGCTTCTTGGGATCATGGAAAAATGGGTAATAAATGGTCTTGTAACTGAAAGGGCTATAGGGGGCCTTAGTGATGGGTCTAGGGAAAGACCCATCCCCCCATGGCCTCTGTCTGCCTCTTGTTTGTAGAAAAGTTTTAGTCAGCCAGGCCTCCTGTGAGTCTCAAAACAGTGGTTTAAGAGTTAAGGATTAGGACATGTGAAGATGGAGAAAGGAATACCCCTTAGGCTGGGAAACTGGTAACAATTTAGACTGTGACCAGACAGGTAGCAGTGTCATGAAATTTCCAGTTCCCTGAAAGATAACAAAGATCTGACACAAGTCTCAAGTTGTTTCTACAGGAAGCAGACCCCCAGCACATAAAAACTGCTGGCTGCAAGCACACAGACCCCCAGACCGGCTGAAACCATAAGCCTGGTGAGGCTCAGACGTCCGCCTTGTGCCAACAACCTGACTGCACAGGACGCTGACGCGCCCGCAGCAGCCCCTCCGCCCCCTTCTCTAACCGGGAAGCTTGGAGACGGTCTGAGGACGTTAGGTCACTATTTTCCCAGGGCTCCTGAACAAACCAACTTTTCCTTTTCCACCGCTTGTTAACTTCATCAGTGGCAGTATCTGGGTCATAACCAGCTTCAATTAGCAACAGCATGAGCTGTCTGGGAGGAGCTTTGACTCCAGGGAGGGGCTGATCAGTGGCTAGGCATTGAGCGCCTTCCTGGGGAGGCATATGGAATTTTTTTAAAAAATTATTTGAATCCTTTAATTTTTTCAAGTGTTTTTAAAAATCCATTTTATACTTAAGCCAGCCTTGAAGATAAGCACAAAATCTGTTTACTTTTTTTTTAAATGCAACACAACTCAGGCGCCCATTCTGTGCATAGCACTATTCTAGGTGCAGTAAAAGGGATTCTTAACCTTAAAAACATGATTGCACCTTCTGGAATTGTGTTGTCTCCTTTTCCAGAAAGTAAAAACAAATAAAATCACCACTGTTTACTACTGACCTGCCCCCAACCCACTTCTGGCTCTCAGAAATAGTAGGATCTGCCAAATTAAAGATGTTTCAGTGGATCCCACTCCTACTTTCCCCAAAGTAAGAAGGCAGAACTCCTCTTTATTAAAAAAAAAAATTTAAAAAGGCAATTTTCCATGAAAGAGCAGTTTCTGTTTCTATTGTATTTTTTATTATTATATTGTATTTTTCTCTTTTTTTCTTCTAGCTTTTAAGTTTTCTTTCTCCAACACTGCCTTTCCCTGTACAAGGCAACAGCATTTTTTCTATTTCTAAGACAAAATATTTCATCTTGTAGACAAATAATTCCCAAGACTAGTGATAAATATTTTAAAAAGAAGGAAAGAAACTTAAGGGTTTCCCTGGTGGCTCAGCAGGTAATGACTCTACCTGCAATGCAGGAGACCCCAGTTCAATCCCTGGGTCAGAAAGATCCCCTGGAAAAGGGAGAGGCTACCCACTCCAGGATTCAACCCTGGAGAATTCTATGGACTCTATAGTCCATGGTGCTGCAAAGAGTCAGACACGACTGAGCAACTAAGCAGAGCACATTCTAGGGTGAATCAGCTACATTACTTTGAGGAAGTGAAACTACAAAGCTCGTGGCACTAAGCTAGTCCACCTATTTGTGTCTAAAAATCTTTAAAAACTATTTATTTTATAACATTGCTTAAAATTTTCTTGGTCAAAAAATTTATACAAACATTTTTAGTTCAACCTAATGAAAGTGATATCTAGAAAATATTCCACATCAATAAGTCTGTCTTAGAGAGTTGAGATGCTATGACATTCCTAAGGCGGTGTTCTGGAAGACAGTGTGCTTCTGCGGTGCTGGGTGATGTATGTGACCGGCTGGCTCCAAGTGGGCCTCAGCAGGCACCGTCCTCCTGATGCTGGACTGAGAGAGGAGAGTCAGACACAGGCCCCCAGGGCTTCATGGACCTCTGTGAGACACCGGGCCAGCTGCTGGAACTGGGCTTCTCCTCCAAATCTCAGGCCCACAACAAGCCATCACAGCAAATGGTTCATCAGGACAGTTGATAGCCTGGGGTATTTGATAACCTTCTTTCATATTTCTAAAGAGTTGACATCTGTGGAGGGTGTTTGACCAGAGACATGAGTTCCTACACTATTACTCTGAAGGCCCACACATCACTAGCACTGGAGAACTAAAAAATATTATTTTTTTAATATTTTTTTCTTTTTTTTTTTTTTTTGCTGTATTGGGTCTTAGTTGTGGCACTTGGGATCTTTTTGCAGCATGAAGACTCTTGGTTGCAACATGCTAACTTCTTAGTTGTGGCATGTGGGATCCAGTACCCCGACCAAGGATCGAACCAGGTCCCTTCATTGGGAGTCCCTTCATTAGTGACTGGATCATCAGGGAAATCTGGAGAACTCATTCTTAACCAGACTTTCATGAGCCATCCATCGATCCCATGCTTTCATTGTCCCCTGACAGTGAGAGTCCATGGGGAACAAGACTCTGGAGAGGGGCTATCTGCACTCTTAACGTGAGGCTGTCATCAGCGGCAGAGCTCCTAGCAGCCAGGTCTTTGTGGAGGACTCTCTTCTGACCAGGTAACTCATTCCACAGGCAATCTGACCTTGTGGACCAGGTCCTGTTGAGAAATCGCCTGTGGATTATTGGCCTCTATTAACTGGTGCTGCAGGCTCCCCTGGTGGCTCAGACAGTGAAGAATCTGCCTGCAGTTCAGGAGACCCGAGTTTGTTCCCTGGGTCGGAAAGATCCCTGGAGAAGGGAATGGCCACCCACTCCAGTATTCTTGCCTGGAGAATTCCTCGGACAGAAGAGCTTGGCGGGCTACAGTGCAAGGGGTGGTAAGAGTCGGACGTGACTGACTGACTAACACACACACAGACACACAATTTGCAATGCTGTGAAAACTATTTAGGATTCTCCCAATTCATGTAAGGCAATATCATGAGGGGTTTTCTCTTTCTTCTGTACACACAAGGTTTGAAATAGGAGGAAGATTTCTGTGATGAAGATCTCATAGCTTACAACATTCAGTGAGTATCACTGTCACCTGAATTTCAGAAGCTTAATCTCTGTTTTCACAAATGATTGCTGTTCTTTATTTGGATCTTTTTCATCTACATAAATCCCATGGAAAATATGCCCAAAACTACCTTTTTGGGGTACATCCTCTCCGTGGATAGTTATCCTCTCCTCGGATATTTCGATATCCTTCACCTTAGCGCTGGCCTCCAAAGGAGTGGCACTTCTCAAGACACTCCTCCACCCACCCACAAGGCAGGATAACGGCCGGAAGTACCACTGTTGGGTGTGTGGCCTCTCAGATCCTCAGTCATCTGGGACGGGGTGAGACAATGCTTGGGAATGTGCACTGATGCTGTCTTCCAGTTCAATTCTTGTCACACTATGAAGGTGCAAAACTGCTAATATTATCACTAAAGAAATATAACTGCAGGGCAAACCCCTGCGCTGATATAAAACACGTGGGTAGAAGTAGCCGAGCTGCATGAACAGGATCACAGATAGTTCTGCTACTGGTTTCGTCCAAGACGAAGTTTTAACTTCAAGATTTTGTTAGCACATTTTCCTTCCTTTCAAATTTTTGAAGACGGGTTTTGAAGAATTTACTGTCAAGTTGAGCTGCATTTAGTATCATAACCTCACTATCTACTTTCCGAATCACTGATAGAGTGCGTGGAAACCCCCCCACCCCGTGCCCCTCGCACCCCCACCCCCACCAAGCAGAAATGCTGACCTGGGGCAGGTCCACGAAACTGTCTACTTGGAAACCTGCTTCTATTCAGCTTGGACTCTGCAGACCAAGTGCAAGGCAGGACAGCTGTCTCGCTGGGTACTAACAGGTGAAAGTATAGACGTAGTGCCCAACAAGGTCACTTCTCTAATAAAAGAAGTTCTGCATCTAGACCAATGAGCCGGGGCACCTTGTCCCAGCTCAGGAAGAGGCTCGCACCCGCCCCGGGGCCCCGGGTGGAGCCGCGCAGCGGAGTCCCAGAATCGGGAAGGAACCGAGCCGCGGAGCACGGGGATCAGGAGTGTAGCCGTTGAAGGAGCCTAGGCGATCGCGGATGAAGCCGCGCCGCGAATCCCCGGGATCTGGGAGGAGCCCCGCCTCGGGGCCTGGGGGCTGGGGACGGAGACAGCAGCTGCGGCTCAGACAAGAGCAATCAAGCACGTTTCGGCCCGGAGCGCGCCGCCGATGCCTCCTGGGCACCCGGGTCCGGTCTGCGTTTGTAACTTAACGTGGCCGTAAAAGAGCGCTGGTCTTTCAAGGCCGGGCAGAAGTAGGGACCAGAAGAGTCTCTGTTGCACAGCTCGGGGCGGGAGGGTGTGCTTTTCTGGGCGGGTCTGGGTCCCTTCTCCGCGGGAAGGCCGACTGGTCCCAACCCGCCCGGCTGCAGGGCTCCCACTTCCCAGGGGCGGTCTGTATCCTTGGTGGTGGTGGGGGGGGGGTTCAACCGCATTTTCTGCCGCGTCCTGGACCCCTCTTCTCCCAGCGTCACCTCCCAAACTCCCGGCATTACTACTTCACCCAAGGGACCCCTGTTCTGGCCCGGAGAGCCGGCAAGAAGCCGGGAGGAGCCTCCGAGGAGCAAAGGGGTCCAGGGAAGGGAAAGAGGAGGGGGCGGCGGCGGCGACACCCTGCAAGAAGTTTCGCGAACCCCGGCGTACATCACCCGCATCCCCTTTCCGGGTCATAACCCATCGAACCTCCTCGCGTTCCCCCGCCACCCCCCACGCAGCTTCATCCCCGAACTCACCGCTGGACGTCCCGCTCAACACGCCAATCAGAAGCAAAAGGAGGAAGCCAAGACTGGTCTTGGAGCCACCCATCTCTCCCTTTGTCACCTGGATTCCAATTTTGCAGGAGTGCGAAGCTGCCAAGTCAAAACCGGCGATCCTCTCCCGCTAGCCCGCAGCTGCGTCTGGACCTCCGCCTCGGCGCTGACTGCCTGGGCAGCCGCTCCGCCGACAGGGTCCGCCCCGGATTTCCTAGAAGTAACCACAGGCTTCGCGCCGGGGTCGGGGAGGGGCCTTGCGGTCACACCGGGGGCCCTCATTCACGCGCCCGCTTTCATGTAAACCAGCCGACCCAACTGTTTACACTGGGCGCCCAAGGCACCGGTTACAGGAGACTGCAACGCTCCTGTTCCTTCAATTCATTTCAGTTCATTGGCTCAGTCGTGTCCGACTCTTTGCGACCCCATGGACTGCAGCATGCCAGGCCTCCCTATCCATCACCAACTCCTGGAGGTTACTCAAACTCTTGTCCACAGAGTTGGTGATGCCATCCAACCGTCTCATCCTCTCTCGTTCCCTTCTCCTCCCGCCTTCATTCTTTCTCAGCATCAGGGTCTTTTCCAGTGAGTCAGTTCCTTGTATCAGGTGGCTAAGTTTATTAACATGTGCACCTCATGTATATATGGGAGATACCCAGGGGGCTCCCCTTGTAGCTCAGTTGGTAGAGAATCTGCCTGCAGTGCAGGAGACCCGGGTTCGATCCCTGGGTTGGGAAGATCCCCTGGAGAAGGAAATGGCAACCCACTCCAGTATCCTTGCCTGGAAAATCTCATGGACAGAGGAGCTTGGTGGGCTGCAGTCCATGGGGTCACAAAGAGTCGGGCACGACTGAGCTACTGAACAATAACGATAGAAACTAAAGTTAAAAGGTATAAAAGTTAATGGAATTTAGATAAAATTGGTATATTTAAATGGTTTATGGAAAATGGTTAAATCTCTTGTTTAATTATACTATGGGATAGACATGTTTCACTGGAGAATAGTTCTTCTACCCAGTATTTTAAGAGATATAGATTGTCACCTAGGAGATAACAACTAAATGTACTAAGCAATAATATTACCTGAGCCGTACAAGTGAAGAAAAACAAAACAAAACTGGGAACTAACATACAAGGACTCATAAAAATAGTAATTTTGCTTTGGGTGTAATTTGTAAACTCAAAAGGATCTTTGCTAAATACTTTATATAAACCTTTGAAGGCATGGTAAGTTAAACTCTAAAGTTCTAAAACAGACAGTAAAAGACATTTCAGTTTCGTTAAAGATCTTATCACTGATTTTCCTATCTTTAGGTGACAAAACTGTTCTTTGGAAAACTATAAAAGCAACTGGCTTTCTCTTAGAAATCTCTTACAAACCAAAATGTAAATACAAGCTGCAAGGACTGAGACTGAGCCAGATTAGCTCCATCAGACAAGACCTGAAACCAAGGGGGAAAAGTGGCAGCTTTAAAATTAAAAGTGCTGGGAATGTTCTCTTAACCAGACCTTACAGATAGCAAAGCCTTAGTCATCTGAGCAAACAATGTAAATGTATTTCAGCTGTTCTTTGTAAACTAGTAAGTTTACATTGTAATACCCGATTAATGGTTAAGCTTTTAAGTGAAGCTATGAGATCTGTGGTTTTGCCTGTATATTTCTGTGTACACATTATACATATGAGATATCTCTACTTCTAAAATGTTTTATCAAAATTAGATTTATAAATAGCTATTTAATTTTAATTAAAAGCACTTACATTTAAAGACAGTGGCTAAAGTAACTTTCAGGTTCATGTGAACTGGGAAATATTCAATATTAAGTTGATATCTGGTATTAATGTTTGTTTATCTAATTGATATAGATATGTCAAGAGTCATCAAAATTATGTAACTCCTTATTGTACCTAGATTTAATACATAAGACCTTACTATATCTGTTTTAAGAAAAATGACTTGATATGATGAAATCTGAAAGTAAATGTGAATGAGATAAAATCATTGGGATAAACTCTCTAAAATAATTATATTTTAGAAATGTCTACCTAAAATAATCTTTTTAGATATTTGATAACTGAGTTTGAGCAAGCTCCAGGAGTTGGTGATGGACAGGGAAGCCTGGCATGCCGAAGTCCATGGGGCTGCAGAGTCGGACACGACTGAGCAACTGAAATGACTGACTGACTGAAAGTCCCAGGACTGGTTTAATTTAAGTTACAAAAGTTTATTGAATAAAAGATACTGAGACATCAATTACTAAATTACAAAAACTAAAGGTATTTAGAAATATCAATAAAAATGTTGGTATCACATCGAGGTGTTCTCTATTGGAGAACAAAAGTTTTGAAAACTTATCACTGGTGTTTATGATAACCAGTCTATAAAATGCCAGTGTAAAAGACAATTCATTGCTTAATTCTTAGCTTTTACTTAAAACTAAGGTTTTAAGTGTTGAGGATTCTAATTTAAACATGTCAGTAAAGCTATAAGGAATAATACAGTAACATTTCAGTATATAGGAAGAAGTAAAATATGTTTTCAGTTCAAAAAGATATGAGAAATGAGATTACATTTTCTGGAGGAAAAAAATTCGCTGGTTGATCATACTTAGATGGGAAAATGAGAGACAGGATGAATACAGACAGTGATGAGAGATTATGCAAAGGAACCCTGAGGAGGAAAAAATTTTCTACACAGTTAGGATGAACAACACTTAGATTGAAGCTACCTAAACGGGTCTGTCGAGGAAGCTGACGCGAGGCTGGATCCGGTCTCTCTGCTCAGAGCGCTCCTGCTGGAGGGCAAACCGCGCGGCGTCTGCGCCCTTACGTCAGCCATGTTTGCGTTCACTGCTTTGTGACCTTGGTGCAGTGAGTGAGTGCTGTTTCAGTCACCTATGAGCCTGCTGTGTTTTAAAACATTTTTTAATATTTCTAACAAACTTCCCAAATGCAAAATCTAACTAAAGCTCCTTTAGTCTCCAGCTGACTCAGGGATGCTTCAAAAAAACATCTCTGAGACATCTCAGAGAGAAATACTAAATTAAGTTTATTTTTAATTCAAAAACATTGTCAAGTTATTGAAGGTAAACTTTAGGTTGCAATGTATAGATAAATGTCATTAATATAGATATTCCAAAATTTATCCCTAACATCTGATATGTCCTGATATAATGGTATCAGTCATAATTCTAGTTATTATCCTAAAAGGTTATAAGTTACAGAAATATCCAAGTTTCCTGCTAATTACATTGTATTCAAATTTTTAACTATATTATTTTAAATTTGTCCTTCATAGATTATTATAATTTTACATTGCTTGTACAAAATAGAGATTTTCAAAAAGACTCATGAAAAGAACCTGTTTAAACAAATGTAAGTTTCTGATAGCCTTTAGGTAATGCCACTAAATTGGGTAACCAATGACACACTATAATAGAAAATCTGACTAATTCCTGCAGATCAATAGGAATTAAGTACATGAGACTAAATAAATTGATAAATATAATGTATAACTTTCATTTTAGGAATCACACTAACTTGAATCTGTTTTCCAGTAAACCTTTCTCTCTAATCCTGTCACAAGTTGATATATTAAGCCTTTGTAAACAAAGATGAAACATTTAACTTTTTCTCTCTACCTGATTCTGGCAAAATTTGGATTCTTCAGCTGGCTCTCCTATGGATTTGATGGTTTGTTGCAACTTGATTACAACTAGTGATACTAACCTTTGTTTTAATTTATTTTTCGTTTCCAAATTGTTTATGCCGGTGTCTCTACTACATTACGTATATTCTGTCTATTTTATAAGATTGTTGTCTCTTAGCGTGTATAACCAGGCTTCCAACAAATTTAACAGTGACTTAAAACAATCAAATATTTAGTTCTGTATGTGATCTCTAATTATAATAGTGTGACTCTAGGTGTGGGAAAAGAAAAGAAGGGAACTATCTCCTGGATCACAATAAGCTAAAAGACAGAGGATCCAGAAAATCTTTTTTGTCTATCAATGGGTCTAATTCAGAAACTAATACCTGGAGTGATATATCAATGAAAACTTTCACCTGACCTGGGATGAGCCTCCCAGCACCGTGGGACCAAAATTGGTCATGAAATGTCTCCCAAATATTGGTCAAATTTCAGACTAAGAGAAAGGACTGAAATGAAATATTTCCTGCTATGTCAGTACACAAGGATGTCACAGTCATCAGCCCTCCAGAGTACTCAGGAGGGAAAAGAACACCTGTGTGATATGGCAGGAATCAGGCTGCAGCCACTTGCTACTGGGAGCCCTGAGGAACTGGGAAGGTGAAAACACAGACAATTGGCCTCAGAGAGCTGAGATGCACATGAAAGCAATGATTTCAGTGAGCCCAAACTCTTGCATCTTCCCATATATAGGAAAGCACTAAATTCCTTAACTTGAGATATCTGATTTTCTTTAATTTACAAAAATACTTTTGATGTTCAGACTACCTGCCCTTTGTTGCAAACTGCTACATAACCTGACTCCTCCCCGCCGCCTTCTGGAAGAGTTCTCTTGAGGCTACTTCAGATGCTACTTCCCGGACTTATGTCTTAAAAATTTCCACCAAATATAACACAGCTCT
Organism: Cervus elaphus; assembly: GCF_910594005.1. Classification (NCBI taxonomy): domain Eukaryota; kingdom Metazoa; phylum Chordata; class Mammalia; order Artiodactyla; family Cervidae; genus Cervus; species Cervus elaphus. The sequence goes on from NC_057840.1 coordinate 33,961,926, forward strand.
CAACTTTTAGGTTGTGACTATTTTTTAAGTTGACAAGGGTCAATTGATTTTCAAGGGGCTACCAAGTCAAGTCCTGGGCAAAGAAGAGTGTTTTCAGCCAAAGGTGCTGGGGCAACTGGACAGTCACATGCAAAAGAATGAGGTTGACCCTCCCCCTTACACCATATACAAAATTAACTCAAAATGGATCATAGACATACAGTTAAGAGCTAAAACTATGAAAGTCTTAGAAGAAAAGATGAGTGAATCTTTGCCTTTGCATTTGGCAGAAATCTTCTAAAATACAATATAGACACAAATGACAACAGGAAAAAAAAAAAGACTTTCAAAATTAAAAAAAATTGCATTTTAAAGGATACCATGAAAAGTGAAAAGACTATCTTCAATGAGAGAAGATATTTACAAGTCATTTGTCTGGTAGGGCTTCCCAGGTGGCTCATTGGTAAAGAATCAGCCTGCCAACTCAGGAGACACAAGTTCAATCCTGGATCAGGAAGATTCCCTGGAGGAGGACATAGCAACTCACTCCAGTATTCTTGCCTGGCAAATCCCATGGACAGGGGAGTCTGAGGGTCTACAACCATAGGGTCGCAAAGAGTCAAACACAACCAAGCGACTGAACACGAGAACAAGCACATATATATCTGGTAAGTGACTGACATCTAGAATAGGTAAAGAACTCACACTCCATAATGTGTGTGTTCTCTGGACTAGCTCCCAGCAGGTGATCTAAAAAGTGCTTATGAACCACAACGGATTCAATGACACTCTGCCACATCTATTCTAGTCTCAAAATAACTTTACCATGAAAAACTAACTTTCTTGTTTTTGTTATAAACAAGTGGACTAGAACATTTCATTTAAGTCATAAAGAAGTAGATCGACTTCATTTAAGTCAAAAGCAAGCTGAATTGAAATCAGATCAAACCAATACACAACAGACATTCCGTGTGGGAGGCAGTGTGAAGTTAGGGGTGCTGGGGAAGACCCCGTGCCTGGGACCCTGCAGGTTCAAAGTGAACGTGGAACCACCGTGGGGAGGAGCAGAGAGGGGCTGTCCCTAGAGAGGCGGGGTGATGCCCTCGCCTTCGGATATGTCCCAGACTTGATCACAGACCTCCTGGAAGGGCGGTGGGAGTAACGGAACAGTCGGAGAATAAATGGCCTGCTGCCATGTGTTTTATTTACCTCATCTCTTTATTTAGCTGCCCTTATAAGGAATGCCATCCAAGAAGGACTGACTTGTGGCAGCTGGTCAGGTGGCCAGGGAAGAATCGCTTTCGGACCCGCAGGAGAGGATAGTAGAGAGAAGAGAGTGGCGGGGCCCGAGCGCCGGGAACCTCGGCCCCCTCAGGACCGAGAAGTCGCCCGTGGCTCCTAGGCCGGCACCCCGGGCACTTCCTTACAGAGACTCACTCACCGGCCGGGCGGGCCTCCCGGGGGCGCCGTCCCGCAAGCGCGGCACCTCCGCCGGGGCCCCTCTTCCGCGCCCGCCCGGGGATCCCCGCTCCAGCGACGCTGCTCCGAACGCCGCCGGGGCCGCTGGGCGTCTGGCCGAGATTCGAAAGAGCGAGTGAAACAGAAAACCCCGAGGAGAGTTTCGGAACTTCTCTTGTGGTTGCGAACTGTACAGTTTCAACCTGTGCGAGAGCGACCTTGGCTGGACCCTGCAGGCGAGAAGCGCGCCCCGCCGATCGCAGGAGCCGGGTGCGGAGGAGGAGTGAGCGGTGAGTACGAACCCAGGGCGGCTCCCCCAAATGTTCTGTCTTCTCCCGCCACCCCGAAGCCAACACCCGGGAGACCGCGGGGTTGAGCCACCTGCGCGGCTGACATCCTGCGGGAGACGCCTAGCGCAGGGGAGGGGGCTGGGAAAGGCGGGAGGGGCCGCTGCTAGTTGACTCGGGAAAATCCGTCCACGTTTGGCGGTGAGCTTCCTCCTCCGGAGCCCTAGGAGGACTTTGCAACTTGCCCATGAGCAAACGGTAATAAATTCACGGCTGTTCTGGAGCTCGCCTCCAACAGGACGATTGGACTCTTGCACACCCTCCTCCGATATGGCAGACCTGGGGGGGTCGGCCGCTGCTGGTTTGATTAACAGAAGGGAATGACAAGCCACTCCAGTATTCTTGCCTGGAGAATCCCATGGACAGAGGACCCTGGCGGGCTCTACAGTCCAGGGGGTCGCAGAGTCGGACACGACTGAGTGACTAACATGGAGTGAATCGTAATCATTACAGAGAAAGGTTAGGATGGAAAGTGGATGGAGGAGAAAAGAAGGGATAACTGAGCAGGTGATGGCAGCGGCGGTGGGGCGGGGGGTGAGGAGGAAGTGAGTTCACATAAAGGTCTGAGGAGCAAGTGGCTCCTGGAGTGAGCAGAAGAGCCAACAAAACGTGGGCTTTTCTTGCTCACACCAGAAAAGGGCTTTTTTGGAGGGAGGATAGTTGTTCAAAGTGAATTTGGCTTTGTAATGTCATGACTATGTTTTTTTTTTTAATGAGTAATTACATTTGAAACTTAAGAAATACTTCCTGGGCCTGAGTGTTGTTTTCTTGTTTTTCAGCAGGGCTTCCTCAGTCTAGGACTGAAGGCTTTGGGCGGGGTCAGGAGGCAGAGGTATAGACACACCCCAGGCTACGTTTTCTGGTCATGCTCCTAAAACTGCAGGGAGGAAAGTCACTGGCTCACACCACAGGTCATCTTTTGCTGACACTGCTGCTGAAAGAAGCCGGGAAGACTCTGGGCAGTGAGTGTCCTGGATCTGGGGCTCTGCTGGGGGAGTGGAGGACGAGAGAAAATGGGGAGGGAAGGGGCTCCACCCTGGTGGGCGCCTGTCCACCTGCTCTTAAGATGGTGAGGGTGTGGTTTAGCTGGACTGGCTGCCCAGGAGGTGACACCCTGCCTTCCGGGACCCCGCCCAAGGCAGCGTGCTGGGCCTGTGCTCCTGGAGCTGCTTTCCCTCTCCTGGCCAGTCCCACCTCCTACTCCAGTAAAACTTTCCTGATGCCTAGGGACCCATCGAGAATGTGGCATGTGTCCTATGGCTTCTTTGTTCCCATTCTGTTGAAAGTCTTGTCTGTTCAGATAGATTTTAAGTCTCTAGAAAGCAGACAGTCTTCTCTTTTGTTACCTCACAAGCTGGCGTGTGCCTGTTTAGTCACTTAGCTGTGTCTGACTCTTTGACACCCTACACCGGACCGTAGTCTGCCAGGCTCCTCTGTCCATTCTCCAGGCAAGAATACTGGAGTGGATTGCCATTTCCTCCTCCAGGGGTTTGAACCTGGGTCTCCTGCATTGCGGGCAGATTCTTTACTGCCTGAGCTACCATATATCAGAGAAATCTTCCTACTACTAGTACATGGACAGAAAAGATCCACGGTGGCATCAAAGTGTTTAACTAAAGCTCAGACAGTTAAAGGTGAGACAGGACTGAGGATGCAGCAGAGGAGGGGGTCTAGGATAGAGATCCCTCCCTCTGCAACCAGGCCCTGGAGGGGAATCTCCCAGACACACCTGTGGTTTTCTCTCACAGATGCCCACTCTCTGTGCCTCGACCTCACTGTAAAATCTCAGTCCAGACCGGGCCAGCCCTGGTGTCAAGTCCAGGGCTCCGTGGACACAAAGCCTTTCCTCCAGTTTGACAGTGACAGGAACAAGGTCAGACCTTTGGGTTTCCTGGGGGAGGAGGTAAACGACACCAAAGCGTGGACTGAACTGAGCCAGACACTGGGAGAAGCAGGAAGAGAGCTCAGGATGGTCCTGCCTGTCATCAAACTGGACAAAAAGGAGATGAGGGGTAAGTATGGGAGGGGGTGGGGAGCTGGAGACAGCAAGAGAGGGGTAGGGGCGGAGTGCGTGCAGGGAGGTCCTTCCTGTGAAAAGACTGAATGTGATCCAGCCTTAGAGACCCGGTGGACCTGATGGGTAAGAGGGGGAGGTCATGGTCGGAAGATCATGGCCCCTAGATGTGCAGACACACTTAACTGACTGGGAGGATGGCGTGTGGACAGTCCAGAAAGATTCACTGTGTGTGGTCCTCCCTCCCTGCAGGTCAGGCTATGCTGTCAGTGTGAAGCTGAGCGATGCTCTGGTGCATCCTTGCTCTTCAGCCGCGATGGATGGATAGCTCTCCTCCTTGACACCATGAGCATAACCTGGACAGTCTTCGATCCTGGAGCCACAGGCCTCAAGGAGGAGTGGGAGAATAACCAGGAACTGGCAGAGTATTTCAGGAAGATCTCAACGGGAGACTGCAGTTATTGGCTTAGGGAATTCCTGGAACACTGGGAGAACATGCTGCTCCCAGAGCCCATAGGTAACTGAGTAGGGTGTGGGGGAGGTGGTAGCTCTCTTCAAAGGTCTAGTGCCTTCATGTGTGGATATGAGCACATATGTTTGTGCAACTGAAAATATGATGGATGGAGAGAGTGACTGATCTCTTGGTGGACTTCCTGTCTGGAGAGTCAGTGATGAGCATAGCACAGAACTTGCCAGCATCCTCCTTTCCCAGCCCACCTCCCTCAGCACAGGAGCCCCCTTCCTCATTAACCAATGACCCAGACCCCCGGCACTGCTCAATGGTCCCCGAACTATATATGCATTATGTTTCCAGGCCTTCTCTCCCCTCAGTTGTACTGATCCTTTAACCAACTCTAATGTCACTTAATGAAGCCCTTATCCCTTCCCAGACAGAATTAAATACCCCCAATGTGTCCTCCACAAAAAGGACTCCTCATAATAAACATGTCCACCTGAAAGATGGACATTTGCTGTCTCAGTGACTCAGACAGTAAAGAATCTGCCTGTAAAGCAGGAGACACACGTTCTATCCTTGGGTTGGGAAGATCCCCTGGAGTATGAAATGGCAACCCACTCCAGTGTTCTTGCCTGGAGAATCCCATAGACAGAGGAGCCTGGTGGGCTACAGTCCATGAGCTTGCAAAGGGTTCGGAATTGACTGAACGACTAACACAACTCAGGAGAAATATTAGCTCCACGAAGACAGAGCACAAGCCCATTCATCTTTCCACACCCGGACCTGCAGAGTGGCTTCACATGAGTCAGTAACTATATGGGGAACGTGTGCTGTCTAAGGACAGCAGGTGCTGAGGAAGGTGTATTCTTAGATTTGACAAGGCTTTTGCTTTTTCACTTTAGAACCACTAATAATGGCCCCAGATATCAGCCAGTCTGCATCCATCCGTTTGGTCACTTGCATTATCCTATTGATCATCACCCAGTTAGTTCTAGTTGGTTCATCGTCATGAATCTTATGAAGAAATCAGGGACCACAGCAGGTGAGAAACTGGCTGGCCTCTGGCTCCTAGGCAGGTTTGTTCTGGTCAGGACTTGGGAGAGGTGAGCCTCGGGTCTCACCAAGGCCCTGGCCACTGGACCCATCTTTACCTAGATGATGTTCTCTCTTGGTCTTGGGCCCCCACACTTCCCTGTAGGGTTGGGAGCACTCTGTTGTTGGAGTAGAAGAGGCTGGTGTGGGCAGCAGGACAGTGCAGTGGGAATGGGGATGAAGACAAGTGTCTTCTCCTTTGAGGGCACCAGGTACAAGATGTAGACATGGTGAGGTGGGGTGTTGTCCTGAGATCTTACTCAGGCTTTCCCAGCCCTTTGATGAAAAAAACCTTTTGTTCTCTGATGATAGCATTATCTAGTTTAACATTTTCCCCAGTGTTCTAACAGCTATTCCATCATCTGGATGTTTCTCCCTGGACTATGAGAAGGTACAATGTTAAACCAACTCTGGGTGGCAAAAACTGACCCTTGATGACAATCTGGCTGTTGATCTAATACACGACCTTCTGCTCAGAGTGGGGTTTAACAAGAAGCTAAAGAAGCTCATGCTTAAGAATTCCTTCACTTTCCATGACTGTTGATGGGCCCTTAAGATGTATTGACTTGGTCATTTTGAGGATTTGCAAAAAGTCAAATATTTCCTCAAAATCAGTTAAGACTTCAAGTTCTATTCTTTCCATCAGACTTCCCTTCATGTGGGGTGGAATCAGGGTGGGGGGCGGGGGTTGGCATTTTAAAAATTCTCTTAAGAGGGTAATGCATTAGGGATAACATTATGTGATTTAATGAGATATAATTTATGTGTTCACACTCACTTTCATGTATAGTTAAGTTACCACATGGTTTTATGGGCTGATTGTGTTCTTCTTAATTCATGTGATAAAATCCTCACTTCCAGGAAGTCTTGTTGAAACCACTCAGTCGGTGGTGTGTGGTTACAGTCTGTGTTGTGATACAGTAGGAAGTATACATTTGGTCGGAGTCCTGGTTCCTGGAGCAGACTTTCTAAAACCCACATTTTGGTGTCATATTTCCTGTTCTGAGTATAGAACAATAGCTTTTCTTTAGAGACCTAGCAGACTAATACATATGCAGAAACCATAGTCAAGTGCTAACTGCTTAGATGTACACAAAAGTATGAGTGTACCAGTTAAATTATCATGTAGATTAATATATGTATTAACATACTGACATGTTAATGTGTAAAAATGTATCCAGGACAAAAGAAAGGATAAACTGTGATATAGCCATAAGTGGAACACTATAACCCAATAAACAAAGAATAAATTACCACAGTAAAACCATAGAAGCCTCATAAAAAGGATTTGAGAGGCAAGTGCTGGACACAAAAGAATATGTACACTGAGGTACTCCTTTTTGTTGTGTTCCATTATTGTGAAGTTTAACTGAATTATTTTTTTAAGATGTATTTATTTCTGGCTGTGCTGGGTCCTCATTGCTGTGTGTTGGCTTTCTCTAGTTGCTGCTCTCTAGTTACGGTGCAAGAGCAGCTCCCTGTGATGGCTTTTCTGGTGGCAGAGCGCAGGCTCCAGGCTGCGGGCTTCAGGAGTTGGGCACACAGGCTCAGTAGATGCTTCCCCAGGCTCCAGAGCACAGCCTCAGTACTCGTGGCCCATGAGCTTAGTTGTTTTGCAGCATGTGGGATCTTCCCGGACAGGGACTGAACTCATGTCTCCTGCATTGGCAGGCAGATTCATCACCAAGGAGCCACCAGGGAAGCCCCTTACTGAGTTATTAAAAAGACATTCTGAGCTCGATTCTAAATCTCAGTAATTTATGGATGAAGATTAGATGTTCCATGACTCACAACCAGGAAATTATGCATGCTGGAAAAGATATTATTTAAAGGACTATCCACCACCTAGATGGACCCTTATCAGGTGCTCTAAACTAGTTCATGCACAGCAAAACTGAAGAGAATTAACTCTTGGATTAATATTTCCCACTTAGAGTGACTACAGTGAACTTGCTAACAGAGACGACTCCTGACCTCAGAAACACCTAAAACAATGCTTAAAACAAGGGGATGTTTGAGCTCATACATTCATACCAGGATGAGAAGAAAAGATCGGAAAAAAAATTTTTTTTTTTTTAGATCGGAAAAAATTTTAACCTTTCAGTTTTCATTAATGTCTGGACAAACTTGAAGTTTTCTCCTGTCAGGAATATATTCAGTGATGCAGAGAATTCAATTATACATTGTACCTTTTTTGCCCAATGAGAATCACATGAATGTTTATTGAAAGCACTTTATTTTAGGGGCTCAAATGTGTTGAAGTCCTTACCATTAGGTGAAGGAGACCTCACCTGGAAATAGGGTGTGTGCAGATGTAATCCAACCAAGGTGAGGCCAGGGTGGATTAGGGTGGGCTCTAATCCAGTGACTGGTGCCTTTACCAGGAGAGAGAAATGTGGACACGGATAGAAGAGATGGATACAGGAAGACAAGACCCACGGGAAGAGTGTCATGGAAGGACAGAAATAGACACGAGCTCCGCAACGCCAAGGGTTTCCGGGAACCACAGAGCTGTCCACGGTACCTCGTTCGTGTCCGCCTCTTTGCGGCCCCATGGACTGCAGCCCACCAGGCTCCTCTGTCCATGGCATTCTCCAGGCAAGAATACTGGGGTGTGTCAGCATTTCCTTCTCCATGCAACCACCAGTAGTCAGGAAGAGACAAGATGGAGCTTCCCTTAGAGCCTTCAGAGAGGGCCCTACTGACACCTTGATTTCAGACTTCTAACCCTTACAACCTTGAAAGAATAAATTTTGGTTGTTTCAAGCCATAGCGTTTGTGGTAATTCTTTATGACGACTTCACTGTCCCAGCCAAGCCTGCGGGGGCTTAGGCTGCATTCCCAGCGCAAAGGGAACTGGTGAGCAAGAAGGAAGGCAGGAGAGCAGTTTTAGAAAAGAGCCAAGAAACAGACCCAGGGACGTCTACAACATGACACCTAGTGGACGAGGTAGGAAATACCAGCGATGCAATACATGACACTGATGCAATATATGACAATGGAAGAAGTGGCTAATCCTGTAACTATAAAGGATTTCTATTTAGCACAATACACAAATGTTCATTTTAGGTTGATTAATGCATGAAGGTGACTGTCCGTGGGGGCTCGGGTCTGTATGCCAGTAGGGGCATGTTTGGTGAGTAGTTTTAGATATGGGGCTGGAGCATTAAAAAGGAGAAGGCACCTTTCCAGGTAGGACCCAGACAGAGACCTAAAATTCCTGGCTCAGCCCTGGGGCGGAGTCCTGGCATCCAGCCCCTTTCCAGAACCACCTGAGCTGTGTGTGGCTTTGGGGCAGCTGGAAGGCCCAGTATCTTGGGGATAACTGGTCAGTGTGACTGTGTGTGTGAGAGAGAGACAGACAGAGAGAGAGTGTGTGCGTGAGAGGAGGAGGGCAGAAGAGAGGAGTGACTGTGTTAGCTGCTCAGTCATGTCTGACTCTTTGCGACCCTGTGCACTGTGGCCCTCCCGGCTCCTCCGTCCATGGGATTCTCCACAAAGGAATACTGGAGTGGGCTGCCATTTCCCACTTAGGTTGTGTGGGGCAGTGACGCTAATTTGTGATAGGAAGGCGAATGTGAAGAGAGTGAGGGAATGCTGGGAAGAGTGTGTTGGATGTGTGGGGAGCAGCCACAACTAGTGTGTGAGAATGTTGGGAACCTTGGTGTGTGTGTGTGTGTGTGTGTGTGTGACTGTGGACAGGTGAGCCTGGGACAGAAGGGGAGTGGACAGTATGCATAAGCAGAGGGCCCGGGAGGGGATCCCCTGGGGGACCCAGAGAGGAGGAAGAGAGTGAAGGGAAATGGCCATGAGGGGAAAGTTTCTGGATGGCAGTGGAAGTAGATGGGAGCCTTCTGTGTGGAATTTGTGTGAAGCAGTGTGTACAGACAGTGTGAGGAAGCCAGGGTCCCTGTGGGAGGGGAACGCGGTGTGACTTTGCAGAGAGTGGAGAGCCAGTGGGGCAGGCAAGCAGGCACTTGTGTGTGAAAGAAAGTGTGTGGGGGTGGGGGTGGGGTGTGCACAGAGGGAAGCGGGTGTGAGGAGACCTGCATGGACAGTTTCAGGACGGGTGACGTGCGCAAGGGTGGAAGGATATGAGTGAGAAGCGTGAAGCCTATGTGGGGAGCACGTGCATGTGAGGGGGGCTGTGTGGGAGGCTGGAGAGTCAGGGGGGCTGTGGGTGATGGAGGGGGCTTGTGTGTGTAACTGGGGGCTGAAGTGTGGGAAGACAGGTGTGCATGGAGAGTGTGGGGTGAGCGGTGTGTCAGGACTGGTGCTGAAGAGGCCTCAGAGGTGACCGGCTCCCCAGCTTCTCCCTTCTCTGGGCCTGGACCCTCTGGCCTGCACAGCATCACCCCAAGGTCCCAAGGGAACCAAACATTGGCAGGGATAGGGAAGAAGCTGTTACCCCCTGACAATTTACTTTGTCTTTTTCTAGCTTGGAAACATCACACAAAGATATCTGCCTTGTGACAGGTGTCAACGGGGTCACCTGCCTTCACCAGCTGATGCCTCCCCCAGGCCCAGGGGCTGAACTGCGTTCCCTCCCTCAGCGTCTCGTCAGCCTGGGGCTTCCCTGATAGCTCAGTTGGTAAAGAATCCACCTTTAATGCAGGAGGCCCTGGTTCGACTCCTGGGTCAGGAAGATCCCCTGGAGAAGGGAAAGGCTGCTGCTGCTACTGCTAAGTCACTTCAGCCATTTCCGACTCCGTGTGATCCCTTAGACAGCAGCCCACCATAGACGGCAGCCCACCATAGACGGCAGCCCACCATAGTCGGCAGGCTCCCCCATCCCTGGGATTCTCCAGGCAAGAACACTGGAGTGGGTTGCCATTTCCTTCTCCAATGTGTGAAAGGGAAAAGTGAAAATGAAGTTGCTCAGTTGTGTCCAACTCTTAGCGACCCCATGGACCGCAGCCTACCAGGCTCCTCCATCCATAGGATTTTCCAGGCAAGAGTACTGGAGTGGGGTGCCATTGAGGGAAAGGCTACCCACTCCAGTATTCTTGGGCTTCCCTGGTGGCTCAGCTGGTAAAGAATCCACCTGCAATGTGGGAGACCTGGATTTGATTCCTCGATTGGGACGATCCCCTGGAGAAGGGAAAGGCTACCCAGTCCAGTATTCTGGCCTGGAGAATTCCATGGACTGTATAGTTGGACACGACTGAGTGACTTTCGCTTTGGAGCCTCTGAGAACTAGGATTCCCTTCAATCCCCTCCTGCCTACTAAACTCAGGGGGAGGGACGCCTGTGGGGGGCACAACCGGTTGGGGAGGGGACCCAACACTCTCCACCATGCCCCTCCCACCTCTCCAGGCCCAGACCCCTCACTGTCCCCCAATTCCTTCCTCCCACCTTGCCCTTCTCCACACCTTCTGTCATTTCTTACCGCTCATCGCCGGTGTTCCCAGGTCTGTCCAGAAGCTCAGGTGGGAAACTGAGGGCCAAAGAATTGATGCTTTTGAACTGTGGTGTTGGAGAAGAGTCTTGAGAGTCCCTTGGACTGCAAGGAGGTCAAACCAGTCAATCCTAAAAGAAATTAGTCCTGATTATACTTTGGAAGGAATGATACTGAGGCTGAAGTTTCAATACTTTGACCACCTGATGTGAAGAACTGACTCATTGGAAAAGACTCTGATGCTGGGAAAGATTGAAGGTAGGAGGAGAAGGGGACTACAGAGGATGAGATCATTAAAAAGCATCACCAACTCAATGGACATGAGTTTGACGAAGCTCCAGGAGTTGATGATGGAAAGGGAAGCCTGGCATGCTGCAGTCCACAAGGTCACAAAGAGTCGGACATGACTGAGAGACTGAACTGAACTGAACGGAACATATCAATCACTTCCCACATACCCATCTTCCGATACCATCACATTCAGGGCCAAGGTTGCAACAGACGAATTTTGCAGGGCACATGAGGACTGAGTCAGCACTCCCCATGCCAGCTAGCACCTGAGTTCTCTCACAGACACTTAACTCGGCTACAACTTCATTGTCACTCCAGCCCTGATGTGAGGTGGAGGCTCCACGGGGGCATTGGAGAAATAGACTTTCCTTCATTACGACAGTAAGAGGCCCAAACCCTTGCTTCTCTTGGAGGAGAACTAATGCCTTGAAGGCCTGCTCAGAACAGACCCAGACCCTGGAGGAGACATGGGGCAAGGACTCAGAACCTGAGGTCATTCAGCTGGAGAATTGTGGGCCCAGGGTCAGAGGTGGGAACCAGGGCCTGGACACTCTCAGGGGAAGGAGAATGTGTGTGTGTTTAGGAGCTGAGTCGTGTTCAACTCTTTGCAACCCCATGGACTGTGACCCACCGGGCTTCTCTGTCCATGGGATTCTGCAGGCAGGAATACTGGAGTGGGTTGCCATGCCCTCCTCCAGGGGAGCTTCCCAACACAGGGATTGAACCCAGGTCTCCCGCATTGCAGGCAGATTCTTTACAGTCTGAGCTATTGAGACGCCATAAAAGCAGCTTAAATGACAATCGACAAATGAATGGATAAAGATGTGGCGAGGGCTTTCCAGTGGGCCAGTGATAGGAATTGGCCTGCCAGTGCAGGGGACACAGGTTTGACCCTGGTCAGGGAAGGTCCCACGTGCCCTGGGACGACTGGACCCTGAGCTGTGGGAGGCCAGGTGAACAGAGCCGGGGCTTTGGGGCAGAAGCCTCTGTAGCGAGGCCTGTGCGCACCAACCCTGCTCTGAAGTCTGTCCTTGTGGCCCAGCAGGTTCCCTGGATCCTGGGGCTGAGACGGGTTAGCTTTACTCCTCATTCTCTGACATTTGTTCTCCTTCCCCCTTCAAGGAACCTCATACTGGTCAGAATGGCCATACTGAAAAGTCTATGACTTTGAGGATGCTCCGGGACTTAGTGATGGACAGGGAAGCCTGGCTTCCAGTCCATGGGGTCACAAAATTCGGACATGACTGAGCAACTGAACTGAACTGAACTGAACAAACAATAAATGCTGGAGAGACTGTGGAGAAAAGGGAACCCTCCCACACTGTTGGTGGGAATGTAAATTGATACACACACAATGGAGAAAGGTATGGAGATTCCTTTCAAAACTAAAAACAGGGCTACCATGTGGTGGTGATTCAGTTACTAAGTCCTGTCCAACTTTTTGCCACCCAAGGGACTGTTGCTCACCAGACTCCGTCCATGGAGTTCTCCAGGCAAGAATACTGAAGTGGGTTGCCATTTCCTTCTCCAGGGGATCTTCCTGACCCAGGGATTAAACCCAGGTCTCCTGCATTGCAGGCAGGTTCAGAGCTACCATATGATACAGCAATCCCACTCCTGGGCATATATCCAGAGGTGACAGGTGATGAAGAGAGAGAAACTGAGAGGTTAGGATTGACACATACTCACTACTATACTTAAAATAGATAACCAACAAAGACTTATTTCTGTGGCATAGGAAAGTCTGCTCAATATTCTGTAATAGCATAAATGGGAAAAGAATTTGTAAAAAAACTAGTCACATGTATGTGTGTAATTGAATCACTTTGCTGTACACCTGAAACTAACACACACTGTTCATCAACCATATACTCCAGTACACAATAAAAATTTTAATTAATTAAAAATAATAAATATTGATATTAAGTATCTTCTCACGTGTCATTGGGCCATGTGTAAGTCTTCTTTGGAGAAATGTCTATTTAGATCTTCTGCCCATTCTTTGATTGGGTTCCCTGTCTTTATTATTGAGTTATAAGAGCTTTTCATATATTTGGAGATTAAGCCCTTGTTATCTGCAAGGGTGACATCATTTGCAAATATTTTCTCCCATTCAGTAGTTTGCCTTTTTTGTTTTGTTTATGGTTTCCTAGCTGTGCAAAAGTATGTAAGCTTGATGAAGACCCATTTATTTATTGCTTTTGCTCATCTTTTTGTTTTCTGATTCTACCAGAGTAGAATCCATCTGGAATTGGCCTTCTTTCAGGAACTTTAATTTCCCCTGAATGGTTGCTGGGACCAAGAGAAAATTGGTTTTTTTTTTTTTTTTTTGAATGACAAATAATGCTGGATCATTATAACCTATGTAATTTTCAAAGTTTGTACAATTATATATTTTAAAAAAAAGGAGGGGCAAACAAGCTGTAGAATTATACAGAATCCTTCTTCAAAATGCATTGGCATTGACATTTGAAGGAATAATAAACAAATGGGACTGAAGCAAACTTGCAGAGTGATGAACTGGCCTAATTTCAACACTTCTGTGTCTCTGGGACTCAGAAAACCCGAGGAGAGGGAGAGAGATGAGAGAAGGGCAGGTCAGTGGAAGGGTCAGGACACAGACGACCTTTATCAGTTAAGTTTGCCACCTGAACTGGCACCGGAAACAGTAACTGGGCTGGCTGAAAAGCTCCTTCAAGTTTTCCTAACATGGTGTGGAGAACCCTGAGGAAACTCAGTACAGTGCAAGGTCAGTGATCATCCAAGGCAAGCTCAAGGTGGGGAAGGAGGAAGCCCTGAGCTCTCCCCTCCATGACCTTCTTGCCAGAGATTCTTCCCTGACCTCTGATCAATTTCTATTAATTAGGGAGACCAAAATGACAAAATGATCTAACTAAGAAGATTCTGGCCATCAGTCCAAGCACAGCTCAATTGGGAAGAGGCGGCGGCAACAGCCCTTGCGGCGGCGAGTGGGGCGGGGCAGAGACCAGAACGGAAGCGGCTTCACCGGGTGACGCCGGCGCCGGCCCGGCCCGCCCCGGGGTTGGCCTCCGCTCAGAGGATCTGCCGGCTGCCAGAGAAGTGCAGAACGTGCCCCCGAGGAAAGGATCCGCTCACCTGACCTGGCATCCTCCTCTCGTGCAAAATTGAGATCCAGGTGGCAAAGGGAGAGATGGGTGGCCCCGAGACCTGCCTTGGCTTCCTGGTCCTGCTTCTGATTGTCTGGTTCAGCGGGACGCCCGGCGGTGAGCTCGGGGATGAAGCTGCGGGGGGGTGCGGGGCGCGTGGAAGTTGGGTGAGTTACGACCTGAACAGGGGTGGTGACGGCGCGGGGGTTCGCGAAACTCCTTGCGGGGTGGCGCCGCGGCCGCCTCCTCTTTCCCTTCCCTTGGCCCCTTTGCGCCTCGGTGGCTCCCCCGGGCTACTTGCCGGCTCTCGGGGCAGAAGCGGTGCCTTGGGTGAAGCAGTAATGCGGGGAGTTTGGGAGGTGACGCTAGGAGAAGACGGGGCCAGGACGCTACAGGGAATGCTGTTGAGGCCCCTCAGGGCCCAGCCCGCCCCTTGGGAAGTGGGAGTCCTGGAGCCCGGCGGGCTGGGACCCGTCTGCCTCCAGGCGGGAAGGGACCCAGAAAAGCCGCGAAAAGCAAAAAGTTTGCGATCTGCGCACAGAGCCCTTTCTGGTCCCTACTGCTGTCGGCCCTTGAAGGACCAGCGCTCTATATCACCGATCAGTTAACACCTGCAGGGCGGCCGGGCGAGGAGAGCTCCGCGGCCATCCTGGGGCCTGGGCGGGGGTGACCGGCGGCGAGTGACCGGGCTTCTCTTGGGCGGTGGAGGCTGGAGCTCTGAACGGACGGATGTGCGGGCCGGTCTCCCGGGGACGCGCATCCGAAAGGCCGCCGCCGGTACCGCTCGGGTCCGCTAGGCTGCCTGCCGCCCCGGCGCCCCCTGTCCCCGGAACTCCCACGCACTGTATCAGTGTTTGGGCTCGAGCTGTCGTGTCCTGGCAAAGTAGATTCTGAAGTTATGATACTAAATATAGCTCAACTTGACAGTAACTTCAGAAAGCTTCACAGTCTTAGAGCTGCGATCCAGAAATTGAGGAAGTAAAACTTCAGCCTTGGACAAAACGACCAGCAGAGGAGCCCATTTATGATCCTGTACATGCAGCTCCAGCCGTGTCTACACGTGTGTTTTATATCAGCCTAGGGATTTGCTGTCCAGGTATATTTCTTGTAGTACTAGTATTAGCTGTTTTGCATCTTCATAGTGTGAAAAGGATTGAATTGGAAGATAGCATCAGCGCCAGCAGTAGTTCCCAAGGCCTGTCTCAGTCCCAGTCCTACCGAGATGCCTCAGTATGTGAGAGGCAACACACCCAACAATACAACTCCCATCTCCAGTTATCCTCCCTTGTGGGTAGAGGAGTAGGACTTGAGAAGCGTCACTCTTTTGGAGGCCAAAGCTAAGGTGAATGATATCAAAGTATCTAACCAGGGAGAGGAACTCAAAAGATGTACTCTAAGAAGGTACCTTTTGGTGTACTTTCCATGGGGATTATGTAGATGAAAAAGATCCAGATAAAGAGCAACAAGCATTTGTAAAGACAGTTAGAGATCAAGCTTCTGAAATTCAGGTGACAACAATGCTCCCTGAAAGTTGTAAGCTACGAGATCTTCATCACAAAAATCTTCCTATTACCCATGTGTGAACAGAAGAAGGGGAAAAGCCCATGGTGGATTGCCTTACATGAACTTGGGGGATCTTAAATTATTTTTATGACAGTGCAAATATGTAGAGGCCAATAGTCCACAGGCAACTTCTCAATAAAAGCTAGTTCACATGGCTGCTCATATTGCCTGTGGAATGAGCTACCTGGTCAGAAGGAAGTCATCCACAAAGACCTGGCTCCTAGGAGCTCTGTCATTGAATAACTTCAGGTTAAGAGCAAAGCCAGTCCCTCTCCAGAGTTTTGTTCCCCATGGACTCTCACTGTCTGGGGAACAGCAAAAACACGGATCGATGGATGGCTTTTGAAAGTCTGGTTAACAATGAGTTCTCCAGCCTTCCCTGGTGATCCAGTGGCTAAGACTCCACACTCCCAATGCAGGGGCCTGGGTTCCATCCCTGTGGGGGAACTGGATCCTGCATGCCACAGCTAAGAAGTCAGCATGCTGCTACTAAAGAGCCCACGTGTTTATGACTCTGGCCAAACACCCTAAGTGGACATCTACCCGTTTGATGTGGCCGAGTACCTGAAAGAGGGTTACCAAATAGCCCAGCCTATCAACTGTCCTGATGAACCATTTATGTGATGGCTTGTGCTGGGCCTTCGATCCAGAGGAGTTGTGCAGTTCCAGCAAAGGGCCTGGTGTCTCACAGAGGTCCATGCAGCCCTGGGGGCCTGTGTCTGACTCTCCTCTTACAGTCCCCCAGTGTCAGGAGGAATGTGCCTGTCAAGGCCCACTTGGAGCCAGCTAGTCACATGCATCACCCAGCATCAGAGAAGCAGATTTGTCTTTCAGAACACTGAGCTTTAGGAATGCTTTAGCGTCTGAACTTTCTAAGACAGACTTACTAGTGTGGAATGCTTTCTCAATATCACTTTTATTAGCTTGAACTGAAAATGTTTGTATAAATTTTTTACACATAGTTGCCTTTGTGGTATAGGTATATTCTTACAAAATATTTTTAAAATTGTTTAAACACACATATTTGAACTAACAATCTTACTACCAACTGTTTTTTATTTTCTTAACTTCTAAAGATAATGCACGTGATTCACCTTTAGAATTTTGCTTTCTTTCACTAGTTTTGGGAATGATTTGTTTTCAACATGCAGTACTTTTTCTTAGGAAAGTAAAAACCGTCCAGCAGTTATGGGCTAATGTCCCCTCTGCTTTGCTGCAGAATAGCTACCTTGGTCCAAAGTCCCATAGGGGAAGCCACAGGTGTGAGCAGAGGATAGTGGCCACATAACAACTCTAGTGTCACATCTAGGCCAGCTGCTGGTGGGTCTTATTTGTTCCCTGTGGCCCTGCTTATGCCAAAACACATAATCACTTCTATCCTATGATGGCTGGTCTAGCTGAACTAATGATTAGGGGTTAATGAGCCCACATCATGATGGGCAACTCTGACATTCCATGACCAGAGACCTCATCTCTGCCAGGCCCCAGGACCACACCAGGAGCCACATTTAAATGGTGTGACTTTCCCCACTGCAAGTGACATGGCCTAGCTTCAGGACACTCGGGGTCTGTGTTGTGAGCCTTCAAGTAGAAAATGGCACGTAGCACCTTTCTGACCAGAGATACCTCTGATGTCACGGGTTCTGCCGGGTCATCTGCCCAGGAAGCAGCTCCAGCCATGCTCACCGTTCACCAATTGTGACTGCTTTTGTGCTGGGACAGCAGATTGCAGCAGAGACCTAGGGTCTGCGAAGCCTAAAATATTTCTTATGTACTATTACAGGAAACCTATGGCCACAGTGGTAATTAACTGGAGCTCCTGAAGGCCTCTAGAGGTTGTACCTTGGTTACTTGTCTCTGTATTTCCTCCAGGATATTGTGTACATGTACCATTGGGGGTGGGGAGGTAGGGTCTGAAGTCTGAATCTGGAGTTCACTAATACAGTAGCCTTCACCCCACGTTGATTTACTAGCTACTCAGGTCTCCATGCATGTCACAAGACCAGGGCATGTGAAATGACCGCTGTGTGGTCTGTGGACCCGGTGATAACCACTGTAAGAAGAACCTGGAGTGCTGTCCATTGATGGCTGAGAAGTCAGAGCATCGCTTCAACAACTGGGGGACCATGATGATGCTCTGGTTCCTGTGCCTGATATTAGAAACACACTAGGTGCAGTGTGAATGTGAGAGTAGTTTCTGCTTCTGCAGGTTCACTTACCCCAGTAAATAACCATGTGGCTCTTTCGGAAAGAATGGAAGGACTTTTGCACTAGATGTGGTGATGAAAGGGCCCTCCTCTATAGAACATGGCTTCTTTCTCTCGTGATACCTTCTGAGAAGTGGCTCAGATCTGGAAAATGGGCCTGGATCAGATGTTTTGTAGGGATGGCTGCCTTTGGCTTCCTGATCATCCAGCCCTGTGTGCTGCCACTCTTTAATTCTTTCAATGGTACAGTTTGAATCTAGGTTCTGCCCATCTGTTTGCCTTTAGGATCGCCCTGTGCTATGAGCCAGCATCATATTCTCTGCAGTCAGGCCCTGGCTGGCACTGAGACTCTCTAATCACTTTGACCCCTGCACCTACTTTCTGCTGACCCTGAGCATCCCCACCTGGAATCTGATTTTTCCACAACTTCCATCCCTGTTCCTGATAGAAGCCCACAGGAACACCATGTCCTACCACCATCCCTGATCTTCTGCAAAAGTCGTCCTTGAGCTATTGGAGATGCTTCTCATCCACGCTTTCCTCTCGGGCTCCATAGAGTCCATCAGGCTTTCCCATGGAGCTGGTGGACTGCACTCACTCCTGCCCTTTCACACCATGTCCGCCCTGGCAGAGTCACTTCTCTGAGCCTTGGATCCCCTCCTCTACCACCTGCCTCGGAAGTTCTGGACTTTCTCTTTCATGCCATGTGGGCCAGGCCTTTCTCCAGGCTTCCAAGTCCCATCCTAGTGGGAGATCAGCAGCATCTCCCTGGCCTTGCTAAGCCAAGTGACCCATAATTATAAACTCTCCCTTCTCCAGCTTTGGGTTCTGTGCTCATCCTCCCCACCCACACCCCCCACTGGCTGTGATCCGCTTCCTCAGGAACAGCCCCCTTACCCTCTGCATCTCCCACAGACACTCAGAGAGAACCTGACATCCTCTGGGTTTGGGCCTTTCCTTTTGAACCAGCCTGGCCCATCCCTGGAAACATATGTGTGGCTTAGTGCCATGTGCAGAGCTTGTGAGCAGAGTGGAAATGGGGCGTCTCCAGGGCTGTGGGGTTTCTTGCCTGCCTGAGGCTTCGTCGTCTTCCTCAGTCGTGCCTGGTGAGGGGTGGGGGGCAGACGGGGGTCCTGCTCTGTCAGCCCAGCCTGCAGCCTTCCTCTGCTGTCACAGCCCTGGGGGAGGAGGCCCACGGGTCTTCTTCTCCCACCCTCACCCTCTCTGTGGTTTGCCTTCACAGATGCTCACTCTCTGTCCTATAACTTCAACATCGATCCTCAGCCCAGACCTGGACAGCCATGGTGTGAAGTTCAAGGCCAGGTGGACGGAGAGGTTTTTCTGTCCTATGATTGTGGTCATGCTAAGATCATATTCACAAGTATATTGGCAGAAGAAATGAAAACCGTAAAGGCCTGGGAAACACAGATAGAAACACTCAGAGATATCAGGGACCATCTGCGTGACTTTACACTGGAGAAACCCACGGTCACGGGTAAGTTAGAAAGTCCAAGTACAGGAGGAGCAGATCGGGGCTTAAAAGTGCAGTTGGATGTTGGTCCTTCCCTACTCGTCCAGTGGAAAGAGCAGCTGCTGCATGAGAGACCAGGGCCAGATCAGCTGGGCCCAGGGGACGTGGACCCAGGGGAGGTGGACCCAGGGGCAAAGAATATGTCAAGCCCAGAGGCTGAGCTCTTTCTTTCCCATGGTGGGAGCAGACCCTCTCACCCTGCAGGCCAGGATGACATGTCGCTGTGAGGATGACAGACACATCAGTGGATCCTGGCAGTTTGGCTTGAATGGAATAATGAGCCTCCACTTTGATTCGGAGAATGGACACTGGAGAGTGGATCACCCTGGAGGCAGATGGATGAAAGAGAAGTGGGAGAATGACAGAGATGTGACCGACTTCCTGAAGAAGATGTCAATGGGAGACTGTCAGTCCTGGATTCAGGCTTTCATGGTGTGCTGGGAGAAAATGTTGAAGACCTCGGGTAAGTGAGAAGGGAGGAGAAAGTGACAGTCCCCTCATGGTGACATGGACCCTGTGTGTGTGTGTGTGTGTGTGTGTGTGTGTGTGTTTGAGAACGTGATCTATTGGAGTTGAGTTGTCCTGAGAGAACAATGACCCGTGGATGCTCTGTCATCCTCCTTTCTCTTTCACCTCCTGACGTCGCTCCTCAGAGCACAGGCCTTTGGACAACTGAAGATGGATTTTTGCTGATCCCAAACCTGTAGACATCTTTTTGATTTCTGGGATTTATTTCTCACTCTTTCCAGAATCTTCTTTTAAATGTCAGCAATCTTCCTTCTGGAAATCTGTCAATACCACCTCTGCTGTCAGCTCCTGAGGACTCCATCCTCATGTCACCGTCTCTGAGTCACAGCAGGACTGAGTGGCTGTGTTGGAAACCTTGCTTCCCCATTAGCTGTCAGAGCCCCGTAAGGACTGGGCTCCTCCCTTCCCCCCATCTCCCCTGAGGATCTATCACTGTGGCCTCCATGTGATGGGTGCAAACTGTCTGCACAGTAGGGGTACCTGAGTCAGGGGGGCTGAGGATGCATCTGCCGAGTTTGGGGTCTGGACAAGGGCATCACTCTTACTCTCCTTGCAGCATCACCGACCATGGGCCCCTCTGCAGTCCAGCCCACGGCCACAGCCACCAAGTCTAAAGCCTGGATCCTCCCCGTGCTCCTCACCAGTTTCATCATAACTGTCTTCGTGGGCTGTGTCCTTTACAGGAACAGGTACTGAGGGCAGAATCCAGTGGGAAGGCAGGGGCACAAGACATGGTGTGAGGAGGAGAAAGATAAATCCAAGCCAACCCCTGCCCCTCACTGACCCTCCTCATCCTGGAAATGAGCAGGTGGATAAGACCTCATGTCACCTGAGAGCAGAACTGGGACGAGCTCGGCCCTGAGTTCTGAGAGTCCCCACTGTCAGGTGACATTGTGAAAAGGGAGGGGCCCTCACTAGGCTGAGGGCCTATTGATGCTGAAAGGGTTGAGCCACGTCCCCTGACTGAGCACAGACCGCGGGCTGGCAGGGCCCAGGGTGGGTGGTGTGAGAACAGCAGGCGCTCAGGGCGAGGGCAGGACTCCCGGGGCTGAGAGCAGCATGGGGGCTCCACATGACGTGTCAGCGGGGAGGGGACCCACCCAGGGGCCAAGATGAGAGGGGCCGGGCTCTCATCCCAGGAGGAAGGGCAGGAGGCCTTTGCAGACCCAGCTCCAAAGGCCTGTTCTCGCAGGAAGTGGCTTGGGCCAAGCAGGCAAGGCAGGAGCCCCACAGCAGAGACTGTGGGAAGGGGCGAGGCCAGGCCTGTGCTCCTGGGGCAGCAGCAGTTCTGACTCAGCCTGTGGCCTGCCCGTCACCAGCCTCCTGGGGACCCAGAGCCTCCATCACTGAGCGGCCCTGCCTTGAGCAGAGGTCCTGGGGATGGTGGGCCTGAGCTGGGGTGGAGGCGCCCAGCTGGGCGGGACCAGGAAGAGATGGGGGGCAGGGACCTGGTCCTGAGAGCTGTGTGTGCTGCTGGCTCAGAGGCTGGAGGGGAGCGAAGGAAGGAGGTTTGCCTGCAGCCCCCCAGGGCTGTCAGGAGGCAAGGCCCCTCCTCCGGGACCTGGTCCCTGGTCCTTTAGGCCCCCCTCGGGGGGGATCCGGACCTGAGTAAAGGGAGCAGATTGATTCCTCACTGGCTCCAGTCCTGAGCCTGAGCAGGGGGTGTCAGGGCCTGGGGTAGGGGTGGGAGTGAAGGACATAGGAGCCCCTATTGAGGGTGGGGCTTGGGAGGCTGGGGAGGGGCAGCCCCAGGAAAGTGACGGGATTCCTTAGCCTCCTGGACCAATACCTCTTTCTTTTCTGCAGGAGATGCTGCTCCCATCAAGCCCCTGACACATTCTCTGTCGGCCTCAGGACTCAGTCTTTGCTTGGCCGCCTTTGTTCTACTGACCACTTCAGAGCCAGGAGATCAGACCAGTATGCGGAGCCTGCCTTCCAGTTGTGCTGACCCAGATGCTCATTGTCTTCTGACAGGTCATATGGTGAACAGGCTTCTCAGTCTCTTTTTTTCTTCCCATCCTCTTTTGCCTCTTTCTCTTGGTGCTAAGTGATGGAATCCCTGCACTGAAATATTCAACTTGCTGAATAAGAAATCTCCTCAAACAGGACACTTTCTTCTTCTAGTTTGGGAAAATGAGACTCTTCTCTGTATGGCAATCTCAGTGTTGCAAATGGTGATAGTGGAAGAAAAATACCATCTGCTATTACAGGACTCAGGGATCCTTTCTACGTTCAGAGAAACATCTTCAGAGTATTTTCAACAGAACAAAATATTATGTCTGAATGTCTCTTTTAGTCATTTTATTTCATATAGTAATATTTAAGTCAGTATTTCACTATTACAAAAAATATAAATACTTCAAGCTTCTTTTTCTAATCAAGGAGGGAACTCAGGACATTTCACCGTTTTTCCACCTTCTGGGATTAAACAGAACTGATGATTGAGCTACATTTATTGTGGAAGCGAAGAATAAAAAGAAAGCTCTTAAAGTAACATGCAGTCTAGCTCTCGATCCCAACCGTATCCTGATAACCTGGATCCAAAGATATATTCTGGAACTTGAGCAATAAAATCGTTGTTTATTTCATCGAGATCTGCACCCTCAGTGGTGACTCTGCTGTGTTCCTCTATGCCTCCCCCTCTGCAAGGAGGAGCCAGACTTTACCACATAAACTATGTCTGTTTTGAAAAGTAGGTTTATTTCCCCATTGATTGAGATTCATATTCAGAATAAATAATGAATTACTACAAATAAAGAAGATAAATTGTAACTTTTTGGCCACTGATTGAGCGGTTCACATATCGTGAATTGTTGTTCAGTCGTTAAGTCGTGTCCAACTCTTTGCGGCCACATGGTTGCAGCAGATGAGGCTTCCCTGTCTCTCAGTATCTCGAAGAGTACTGTCAGACTCATCTCCATTGAGTCAGTGATGCCATCCAACCATCTCATCCTCTGTTGCCCCCTTCTCCTCCTGCCCTCAAGCTTTCCCAGCATCAGGGTCTTTTCCAATGACTTGGCCCTTCACATCAGGAATCAAAGTATTGGAGTTTCATCTTCAGCTTCAGTCCTACCAATGAATATTCAGGGTTGATTTCCTTTAGGATGGACTGGTTTCATCTCCTTGCAGTCCAAGGGAATCTCAAGAGTCCTATGTAGCACTACAATTCAAAAGCATCAGTTCTTTAGCACTCAGCCTTCTTTACGGTCCAACTCTCACGTGCATCACTACTGGAAAATCCATAGCTTTGACTGGACAAACATTTACTGGCAAAGTGATGTCTTTGCACTGCACATCCTACTCAGCATCTTTCTTTTTTCTTCTCAAACCAATTTTATCGCTTGACCTTGATGGTCAGTTTTGCTTGCTTATCATGCATGTGTTCACTAGAGGACCATTTTGATTTCCTTTAAGTACTTTTCCTTTGCTTTCACAACTTGACCAACTGTTTGATGCTAAAGGCCTGGCTTCTGGCCTGTCTTGGCTTTTGACATGCCTTTTTCCAAAGCTTAACTAGTTCTACTCTTGGATTTAAACTGAAAGATGTGTGATTCTTCCCCTCACTCAGACATGTAGAGGCCACTGTAAAATTATTTTTTTCTTTTCTTTAGCTTTTCTTCCAAGGAGCAAGCATCTTTTCATTTCTTAATTAAAATTAATTTTCATTTAATGGCTGCAGTCACCTTCCACAGTGCTTTGGGAGGTCAAGAAAATAAAATCTGCCTCTTTTTCCACTATTTCCCATATTATTGCCATGAAGTGATGGCCCCGGATGCCAAAATCGTAGTTTTTCGAAATTGAGTTTTAAGTCAGCATTTTCACTCTGTTCCTTCACCTTCTGTCAGAGGCTTTTTAGATCCTCTTCACTTTCTGCCATTCGGTTGCTATCATCTGCACATCTGAGGTTATTTGTCCAGGCAAACTTGATTCCAGTTTGGGATTCATCCAGCCCAGCATTTCACACAATGTACTCTGCATAGAATTTGAATAAGGAGAGTGACAACATACAGCCTTAACTTGCTCCATTTTTGAGCCAGTCCATTGTTCCATGTCTTGTTCTGACTATTGCTTTGTGTCCTGCATATAGGCTTCTCAGGAGACAGGTAAGCTGGTCCCGTATTCCCATCTCTTTAAGAATTTTCCACAGTTTGTTGTGATCCACACAGTCAAAGGCTCTTGCATAGTCAATGAAGCAGAAGTAGATGTTTTCTGGAATTGCCTTACCTTTTCTGTAATCCAGCAGGTGTTACCAATTTGACCTCTGCTTCCTCTGCATTTTTAAATCCAGCTTATACATCTGGGAATTCTTGCTTCACATACCGCTGAAGCCTAGCTTGAAGGATTTGGGGCATGACCTTGCTGTGAGATGTGTATACTGCTATGGTAGCTTGAACATGAAAACTGACCATTTCCAGTCCTGTGACCATTGTGGAGTTTTCCAAATATTGAGTGCCTATTCAGTGCAGCATTTTAAGAGCATCATCTTTTAGGATTTTAAATCATTCACCTGGAATTCCATCACCTCCACTAGCTTTGTTCTTAGTAATTCTCCCTAAGGCCCACTTGATTTCACACTCCAAAATATCTAGCTCTAAATGAGTGACCACACCACCATGGTTATCGGGGTGATTAAAATCTTTTTTTGTATACTTCTTCTGTCTATTTTTGCCACCCCTTTTTCATCTCTTCTGCTTCTGTTAAGTTCTTGCTGTTTCTGTCCTTTATTGTGTCCATCTTTGCATGAAATATTCCCATGGTATCTCCAATTTTCTTGAAGAGATCTCTAGTCTTTCCCTTTCTATTGTTTTCCTCTATTTGCACTGATCATCTAGGAAGTCTTTCTTATCTCTCCTTGCTATTCTTGGGCATTCTGCATTCAGATAGATAGATCTTTCCTTTTCTCCTTTTCCTTTCGCATCTCTTCTTTTCTCAGCTATTTGTAAGGCCTCCTCAGACAACCATTTTGCCTTCTTGCATTTCTTTTTCCTGGGGATGGTTTTGGTCAGCACTTTCTGTATGACGTCATGAACCTGCATCCATAGTT
Source organism: Cervus elaphus (assembly GCF_910594005.1). NCBI lineage: Eukaryota > Metazoa > Chordata > Mammalia > Artiodactyla > Cervidae > Cervus > Cervus elaphus. The sequence goes on from NC_057840.1 coordinate 33,986,963, forward strand.
CTTCAGGCGCTCTGTGTACCAGATATAATGCTTTGAAGCTATTTGGCACTTCCACTGTATAATAGAAGAGATTTGATTCAGGTCATAGCTGAATGGCCTAGTGGTTTTTCCTACTTTCTTCAATTTAAGTCTGAATTTTACCATAAGGAGCTCATGATCTGAGCCACAGTCAGCTCCCGGTCTTGCTTTTGCTAACTATATAGAGGTTCTCCACCTTTGGCTACAAGGAATATAATCTGTCTGACGTCAGTATTGACCATCTGGTGATGTCCATGTGTAGAGTCATCTCTTGTTTTGTTGGAAGAGTGTTTTTCCTAGGACTAGCGTGTTCTCTTGGCAAAACTCAAATAACCTTTTCCTTCCTTCATTTTATACGCCTAGGCCAAACTTGCCTGTTCCTCCTGGAATCTCTTGACTTCCTACTTTTTCATTCCATTCCCCTATGATGAAAAGGACATCTTTTTTTGGTGTTAGTTCTAGAAGGTCATGTAGGTCTTCACAGAAGTGTAAACCTGTGAAAGGTTTGAACATATCCTGAATAATCAACCTGATAAAAAAAACTGCTGGGATATCCTCACAGATTGATATCAATGACAGCCTTTTTAATAAATCAGGATCAAGGGGTACCAGAAATGCAATAACAGGGATTTTCTCACATCATTTGTAGGAGAAAAATTGAATAATGTCCTGAGATGTCTATTTCACTGTATCTCAACGGTAGATCATTCACTCATCCTACTCCACAATCAACCCAGTGTTAGTTCCAAATGGAAAATGTGGACCAAAAGCCATGTAGATACAGCAAAACCTCAGAGATAGTTCAGCTTGGGTTCCAGACCAGAGAAATAAATTGAATATCATAATAAAGAGAATCAATCAAACTTTCATTTCCCACTTTGTATATAGCTTTGTTGACACTGTCTGAAGTCTGTTAAGTGTGCAATAGCTTTATGACTAGATAAATAATATACAGAGTTTAACAATGCTGTGTTTCTAAAATAAAGTTGTTTGAGCATCATCTGTGCCTTCATGAGGTAACATGTTTTTGCCAGTGGAGGGTCTTGTCTCAGTGCCTATGTCTGCTGACTGATCAGGGAGGTGGTTGCTGAAGGTTGGGGTGGGCAGGGCAATTTCTGAAAAGAGGACAACAATGAGGTTTTCCACATCCTATGACTCTTCTTTTCACAGATTTATCCGTAGCATGCAGTACTCTTTACCAGTGTTGGCATCCATGAAAATAACATGGATCTCATTGTACTTCTCCATCAGGCTCTTGGATGCTTTGTCAATCAGCAGTAATATTTTGAAAGGAATCTTTCTTTCTGAGCAATAGATCGCCATTGTGGACTTGAAATATTTGGCCACCAATGTTGTAAACAGATAGGCTGTCATCCAGGCTTCATTGTTTCATTTACGGAGCACAGCCAGAACAAATTCAGCCTAATTCTAAAGGGCCTTAGAATTTTCCAAGTGATAAATGACCATCGACTTCCAGTAATCTGCTGCATTAGTCCTTATCAAGAGAATCAGCCTGTTCTTGGAATCTTTGAAGCCAGGCATTGACTACTCCTCTCCAGGTATCAAAGTCCTGGTGGGCATCTTCTTCCAATAGGTGGCCCTTTTGTCTGCACTGCAAATGTCTAACTTAGTATGGTCACCTTCATAGATTATCTCAGCTATATCTCTTGGATAACTTGTGGCAGCTTCTCTGTCAGGTCTTGTACTACACTCTGCACTTTATTTTATGGAGATGGCTTCTTTCCATAAGCTTCATGAACCAACCCCCTGCTATCTTCAAATTTTTCTTCTGCAGCTTTTTCACCTCTCTTAGCCTTCATAGAAATTAAGAGAGTTAGGGCTTTGATCTCAACTAGGCTTTGGTCTCAGAAAATATTGTTGCTGGTTGTATCTTCTATCCAGACCTGCAAAACTTTCTTCATATCAGCAATAAGGATGTTTTACATTCTCAGAAACAGACTCCCATATTTAAAGAGTGAACTTTCAGTTGCTGGGGGAAGGAAGCAGAAAGGGATAGTTAGGGAGTTTGGGAAGGTCATGTACATGCTGCTCTACTTAAAATGGATAACCATCAAGGACCTATATATGGCATATGGTGTGTCTGTGTGTGCACACTCTGTGTGTGTCCAACTCTGTCCTCATGGACTGTACCCTGCCAGCTCCTCTGTCCATGGAATTTTCCAGCAAGAATACTGGAGTGGGTTGGCCTTTCCTTCTCCAGGGATTTTCCCAGTGCAGAGATCAAACCCACAACTCTGTTCAGTGTTATGTGGCTGCCTGTCAGGAGCGGAGTGTAGGGAGAATGGATACATGTATGTACATGGCTGAGTCCCTTAGCTGTTCACCTGAAACTATCCCAACACTATTTGTTAATCAGCTACACCCAATAAAGCATAAAGTCTTTTAAAACTAGACTGTTTTTTAGTTGAGTATTTGGAGCAAATTCTGGGAAAAAGATGAAAAAGAGATGAAAAACCCAACTGCCACTTTTGAAGAGCCCAGAGGAAAAGCAGCATATCTCACGGGCCCCCAGCACACAACACTTAAGGGATCAGCAGGTCACCTAAGCCACCCCTCTGACTGACCCCTGGGCACACCCCTCCCCTCACCCCATAGAAGGAACCAGCTCGCCCCACCACCTTGGGGAGCAAGCAAGGAAGGAACCTGTCATTTGTTCTCGCTCCCCTATGGTGCAGCAAGAGCCCCAATAAAGCCTTGCCTCAATTTCTTTTGATTAAGAAATTTGATTTATTTCTATTGTCTCTCCTCTGATAGATTAAGGAGTCCAAGAGCCTGGTGTGTAACAATTTGGGGACAAGAGACACATGTGGCCTGGGAGGAGGACTGGACACAGGCTTGGGTGGGGAAGCAACTTTGTGGGTTCAGGTGATGGATGTGTCAGGGGAAGACTCTCATGCATAGGCCTGGGGAACAGGGGCCTGGGTTTAATCTCTGGCAAGAGGCAACACGGGGACCATGTAGCTCCAGTGGAGGAGTCTGGTGAAGAGGCAAGTGACTGGGAGAACAGGAGAAAGAGGGACAGTGTTAGAGTCCTGGTCAGGGCAGCCAGGTGGGGGACAACGGGCCTCTCTGGACAGGCCTGGCCACCCCCACCCGTGCGTTCTCCCGGCACCTGGACACAGAGTAGACCCCAGATGGGAGTAGAATCAACCGGGAGGTGATTTTAATGAGTGTTGACAACGAGCCTCCCTAAAAGAACATGAAACTCCACCTGATTGCTCTTGCTACTTCCTTAATATTCTGCTCGCATCCATTTCCAAATCTAGAAAGAGGGAAGCCAGCCTCACTCAGTGACAAGACATGAAATGGAGCACTGCCCGTGTTGAGGGGTCAGCGCGACCCTCCGAGGTCAGGGCTCAGTCACCCCTGAAGCTAGTCAAGCCCAAGAGCCCCGAAATAACAGAGATGGATCCCTCTGTCACAGACGTTGATCTCTCAATGTCATTGATAAACCTCTATGTCATAGATAGACCACTTCCCAAGAATTAGGAGGTCTTGTCAGTCCCAAAGAGTGATAGATCATCTCACTCATCATCAGCGGATAGCCCTGAGATGTGAACGTGAGATGTTCAGTGCTGGCTGGATGCTGCATAAAAGTAAATTTTGAGGAGGAGGAAAATGGATCACACAGGCTACCAGTGTAGAACAAGCAGCCGGAAGAGCCCGCCAGGTGGCGCCCGGTGGCAGCGCTGGATCCCGGTCTCCACCGGGAACCTGGAAATTCAGGTTCTGGCCTCAGTCCTCAAACTCTTTCTAATGAACAGTCACTTTGGCCCACAAAAGGTCTAGGACTACTCTGGGACAAAAACGACTAGAAAACATATTGCTGATGACACTGCAATGAAGGGCTGTCTCCAGGCCCTTTCAAGAGATCCGCAGAGTTCTTTGGTGTGGGTAGCTGTGGGGTGGTGGGTGGCGTGGAAATCTTGAGTCTTTTAAGAAGAGCAGGGCTTCCCTCCAACCTTAGTCGGTCAAGCCTCTGCCTGCAACGTAAGAGATCGGGCTTCGATCCTAGGGTCAGGAAGATCCGAAGAAGGAGGCCATGGCGACCCACTGAAGGACTCTTGCCTGGAGAATCCCCACGGTCAGAAGAGCCCGGCGGGCTACAGTCCACGTGGTCGCAAGAGTCGGACACGACTGAGGGACACCACCACAGGAAGACTGCAGGCGGGGATGGGAGGAAAGTTGAGGGGCCAGAAGGATTCGGAGGAGAAAAGAAACGCTGAGGGACAGGAGGAGACAGGAGTCAGTCAGGAGGGGGCGGCTGGGTGGGGCCAGGCGAGGCTTCGGACTCCGGAGAAGGAGGCCCCGGTTCCCCGGAACTGTCCGGGCGTCACCTGAGGAGGAAGGGGGCGGGGTGACCCGGCGGGGAAGTGGTGGGAATGGACGCGAGGGCAGGGCGGCCTCTCATATAAATAGCTCCGCTCTCCCAGCGAAGTCAGATCAAAGACCTTCCACGTGTTGATGGCCACGACCACTGACTCCGTAGCGCGTCTTAGTTTGGCGGCCCTGCTTCTACTCGGGTCTCTCTGGTTCTGCACGGCGCCAGGCGGTGAGTTCGGGGATTAACCTACCGGGAGCGGACGCGGGGCCTTAAGACCCCGAGAGGGACGCGGGTGTCCGCCGGGTTCGGGAACCTGCGCCGGGCCGCCTCCTGCTTTTAGACTCCGCGCGCTCCTTTCCCGCTGCGCTCCTGCTCCTCCGCCCCCACTCCCGGGCTGGTTGCCGTCTCCCGGCCCTCCCAATCCCTGTATGTAAAAGACACGATCTGGGTGAAAAAGAAATCCCAGCAGGAAGGGAGGGGAAGCAGGGAGAAGTGGGAGCCAGGGCGGCCGCAAGAAGTGCTGCTGCAATCCCCGGGCCGCCCCTCGGGGATTCGGATCCGTTGGAGTCCGTGCAGGACAGGTCGCGGCCGCTCCCGAGGGACCGAACCCACGGGGTGCGGGGGAAGGCGGGGTGCAGTCTGACCAGTTGCGTTGGGCGGAGGGTGGGAGCGGGAGATGGGCAGGGGTCTAGGTGGAGTCCGCAACCTGGGTGGGGAGTGGGCGGGCAGTGCGGGAGGGAGGGGCGGGGAGATGGGTGGAGTCTGTCCTAGGAAGCCTCCTTAGAGTCCTGCTTGGTTACAACACTATTCTTTCCATATCCCTCCCCATCCCAAGAACCTCAGGGCCTCCAACAACTTCCCATCTGTGAAGGGACCCTAAACCTGCCCTCTGTCAACTGGCACCCTATCCTCTTGCCTGAGAATTCACCCCAGCAGAAGCCTCCCAGCCTGGCCCCCAGGACATAAAGCAGGAGAGCTAGGAAAAGAGTTTCCCAAAGTATCTGACACAGGGCACCCCCACTTCTACCCTTCGGTCCCACATTCATATTCCCTAAGACCATGGACACAGCGGTCTATAATAGCCATTAGTTAAGACAGGAGTTGGAAAGGAAAAAAAGGACAGGAGTTGGAGAACCTTTTCTTCAAAAGACAGAGAGTAAATCTGTCAGTCTCCACAAGCCATTTGGTGTCTGTGTGGTTAATACATCTTCACATTTGTGCTAGAAGAGCAGGCAAAGATGACCTGAAAAACCAAAAGAACCGAGTGGCTGCGCTGGGTCACACCACAGTGATAGATGATTCATCCCCTAGGGATTCATCCAAGGGGTGCCTTAGCTTCCTGTTTATGAACCAGAAACTTACTCTGTCCTGTCTTGTAGGTTCTGGTTGGCATGAATGTGAAAGGAGTGTGGGTCCAGCAGATATGGGCTAATGTCCCCTGACCCCCTCTGCTCTAGAGTGGCTTCCTTGGTCCATGGAGATATAGGGGACACTGCCTGAAGTCTCAGGCATGAGCAGAGAATAGTGTGTGCATGCTAAGCCGCTTCAGTCATGTCCAACTCTTTGCAGCCCTATGGATTATAGCCCACCAGGGTCCTCTGTCCAAGAGATTCTCCAGGCAAGAACACCGGAATGGGTTGCTATGCCCTCCTCCATGGGATCTTCTCTCACCCAGGGATAGATCCCACATCTACTTCAGCTCCTATGTTGCAGGCGAATTCCTTACTGCCGAGCCACGGGGGCAGGCCCTGGAGAACAGTGGTCATACAACCATTCTGATGTCAGGCCTAGGCCACCCGCAGGTACATCTTATTTGTTCCCTGTGGCCCTGCTTATGCCAAACCACATGATCAATTCTATCCTATGATGGCTGGTCCATCTGAACTAATGTTTAGGGGTTGATGAGCCCAGATCATGATGGACAACTTTGACATTCCAGGACCAGAGGCCTCATCTCTACCAGCCCCCAGGACCATAGCAGGAGCCACATTTAAATGGTGTAGTATTCCCCACTGCACATCGCTTGGCCTTGCTTCAGGACATAAAGGGTCTGTGTTGTGAACCTCCAAGTAAAATGCCATATTCGGCACATAGAGCCTTTCTGACCACAGATACCTCTGACGTCACAGGTTCTGCTGGGTCATCTGCCCAAGAAGCAGGTCATCGTTCACCAATCGTCTGTGACTGCTTTTGTGCTAGGACAGCAGTTGTAACAGAAAACTATGGTCTACAGAGCCTGAATTATGTCATATGTACAATTATAGAAATCAATGGCTGCACTAGGAATTAAATGGAGATAGGATAGGGATGACACGCCTGCAGCCCTGGAGAGGTTGTAGGTTGGTACTCTAACATTTTCTCCAGAATATGACATTGTTCACACGTACTATTGGGGGATGAAAGTCAGTGTCAGAAGTGTGAACTTGGAAATTGCTTCTATGTTAGCCCTCACGGCAATTTACTATCTGTGAAGATTTTTCATTCATATTGCAAATGCAGTGGATGTGAAATGTGAATGAGAATGTGAAATGAGGATCAGTGAATGGGTGACATTCCTGTGAGCAGGATGTGGGAGAGTTGTGTATTCCTTACCACAGACCTCAGGCACCACAGTAATAACAGGCGGCCGTGGTGATGTTTCAGATTGCTGGACATGATGTCAGACCAACACTAGGTCCTTGTGAATATGGGGGTGGCTTCTCTGCCAAGTGTACACTTACCCCAGTCACTGACCATGTGGCTTCCAAAGGCCAGAAGGACCTGTGCACTTGCTGTGGTGATAAGAGGGCCCTCCTTGCTAATGCCTGGCATCTCTGTCTCTAGTAATGGATTCTGAATATAAGACCTGACTCAGTGCTGGAAACTGCACAGAGGATCTGGACATTTTGTTGGCATGTCAGCATTCAGCTTCCTGAACATCCAGTCTTGTGTTTGTCTCTGGTTTTGTTTTTTAATTTTTCCTTTCAATCGTGTAGTTTTTAACAGCGCTCACTGCTCATCCGTTTGCCTCTAGGGTTGCCCTGTGCTATGAGCCAGCATCACACTCTCTGCAGTCAGGCCTGGCTACACTGGGACTCTCTAGTCACTTTGACCACTGCATTTACTTTGTGTCTGAAATAGAGCACTCCCCCTGGCATCAGCTCTTTCCACCTTCTCCATCCTTACTCCTGCTGGAAGCCCACAGGTACACCATCTCCTCCCACCATTGATGACCTTCAGCAAGAGTCATCCTGGACCTGTTGGAGATGCTTCTCCTCCACTCTTTCCTCTTGGGCTCCACAGAACCTGGTGGCCTGCACACCTTCCTGCCCTTTCAAACCATGTCCGCCCTGGCAGATTCGCTTCTCTGAGCCTTTAATCCCCTCCTCTACCACCTGCCTCGGAAGTTCTGGATTTTCTCTTTCAAGCCAGGTGGGCCAGGCCTTTCTCCAGGCTTCCAAGACCCTTCCTAGTTGTAGATCAGCAGCATCTCCCTGGCCTTGCTAAGTCCTGTGACCCCTAATTGTGAATTCTCCTTTCTGCAGCTTTGGGTTCTGTGTTGGCCTTAGGAGCAGAGTGGAGATAATGTTATGAGCCTTCTCCACTTGCTCAGCCTGTAGGTGGTGTTGGGGGGCAGGGGGGCCTTCCTGCTCTGCCCACCCAGCCCTGCAGCTGTACTCTGCTCTCACATAAGTTGAGGGAGGAGGTAAAGGGTCTTCTTCTCCCAACTCTGCCCTCATCTGCGTTTTCCTTCACAGATCCTCACTCTCTTTGCTACAACTTCACCATCGATCCTCAGCCTAGTCCTGGAGAGCCATGGTGTGTGGTTCAAGGCCAGGTAGATGGGAATGTTTTTCTCTCCTATGACTGTGGTGGCGCCAAGATCCAATCCACAAGTCCATTGGGAGAGGAGGTGAAAACTACGCACACTTGGGAAACACAGACAGAAACACTGAGAGACATCGGGGACTTGCTCAAGTGGCGATTGTCTGACGTCATACCTGAGAAACACATGGCCAGAGGTGAGTTCAGTTCAGTTCAGGTCAGTCGCTCAGTCGTGTTCCACTGTTAGCGACGCCATGGACTGCAGCACGGCAGGGTTCCCGGTCCTTCACCAACTCCCAGAGCTTGCTCAAACTCATGTCCATCAAGCCAAACTCATGTCCATTGAGTCCAGGGATGAGTGAGCAAGTCCAAATACTGAAGGAGCACACTGGGGGCTTAGCTACATCCTTTGTTTATGGGTGAAAAATTCAACTGGATATTGGTCCTTCCCTAGTAGTCCAGTGGAAGAAGAGGGCCTTGGAGGAGAGAACAGGGCCTGATTAGCCAGGACCAGGGGAGGTGGACCAAGGTGAGGCAAGGAATTTGTCAAGTCTAGAGGCTGAGCTCTTTCTTTTCCTCGGTGGGTCAGGCCCTCTGACCCTGCAGGCCAGGATGACGTGCCAGTGGGAAGAGGATGGACACATCAGTGGATCCTGGCAGTTTGGCTTCAATGGCCAAATGTGGCTCCGCTTTGATTCAGAGAATGAACACTGGACAGTGGTTCATTCTGGAGGGAGGCGGATGAAAGAGAAGTGGGAGAATGACAGAGCTGTGACCGACTACTTGAAGAGGGTCTCCATGAGAGACTGTCGGGCCTGGCTTCAGGATTTTATGGTGCGCTGGGAGGAAATGTTGAAGAGCACAGGTGAGAGGAGCATAAGGACGTGGCAGTCCACGCAAGGTGATGTGAACCCACCGTCTGGGTGTGCGTGTGTGTGTCTGTGTGTGTGTGTGTTTTAGCAAAGTGATCCATCTAAAGTGAGCTGTTCCTGAAACATGGATGGCCCTAGAGAGTGTCATACTGAGTGATGTAAGTCAGAAAGAGAAGGAGAAATATCATATGACATGCCTTATATGTGGAATCTAAAAAGAAATAGTACAAAGGAACTTACAAAACAGATTCACAGACTTAGAAAACAAGCTTATGTGTACCCAGGGAAAGGGATAGTTAGGGACTTTGGGGAGGTCATGTACGCAGTGCTATATGTTAACGGATAACCAACAAGCTCCCACTGTATAGCACATGGAACTCTACTCAATGTTATGTGCCAGCCTGGATGGGAGAGGGGCTTAGGGGAGAAGGGGCACATGTATATCTATGGTTGGATCCCTTCGCGGTTCACCTGGAACTATCATAACGTTGTTAATCAGCTATACCCCAATACACAGTGGTTTTGGTGTTAAATAAAATAAAAGAATGTAAAAAGAGAAATAAATAAAGGGAGTTGTCCTGGGAGAACAATGTCCCGGGGATGCTCTGTCATCCTCCTTCCTCTTCCACCTCCTGACGTCTCTCCTCACAGCACAGGCCTTTGAACGAGTGAGTATGGATTTTTGCTGATGCCAAACCTGTAGACATCTTACTGATTTCTGGGATTTATTTCTCACTGTACCCTCTTTATGGAATCTTCTTTTAAATGTCCCCAATCCTCCTTCTGGAAATCTGTCAATACCACCTCTGCTGTCAGCTCCTGAGGACTCCATCCTCATGTCACCGTCTCTGATGTCACAGCAGGACTGAGTGGCTGTGTTGGAAACCTTGCTTCCCCATTAGCTGTCAGAGCCCTGTGAGGACTGGGCTCCTCCCTTCCCCCCATCTCACCTGGGGGTCTATCACTGCGGCCTCCATGTGATGGGTGTACACTGTCTGCACAGTAGGGGTACCTGAGTCAGGGGGCTGAGGAGGCATCTGCTGAGTTTGGGGTCTGGACAAGGGCTTGACTCTTACTCTCCTTGCAGCATCACCGACCACGGGCCCCCCTGCAGTCCAGCCCAGGGCTACAGCCATCGATCTCACCACAAGGATTGTCCTCGGGGTTCTCGCCAGTTTCTTCATAATGGGCATCATAGTAGCCTGGAGCCTTTACAAGAAGAGGTACTGAGGGCAGAATCCAGAGGGAATCAGGGGCACAGGGCCTGGTGTGAGGACGGGGAGGGAAATCCCGCAGGCTGAGTCAGAACTGCTGCTGCTCCAGGAGCACAGGCCTGGCCTCACGCCTTCCCACAGTCTCTCCTGTGGGGCTCCTGCCTTGCCTGCTTGGCCCACTTCCTGTGAGAATGGGCCTTTGGAGTTGGGTCTGCAAAGGCCTTCCCACCCCTTCCTCCTGGCATTGGGAATCCCATCCAACCCCTGCCCTTCACTGTACCTCCTCATCCTGGAAATGAGCCAGGTGAGTAAGACCTCATATAACCTGATAGCAAGAACTCAGACAGGCTCAGGCCTCAGTTCTGATGGCTCCTCACTGTCAGATGACAATGGGAAGTGGGGGGTGGCTGGGGTGCAGGAAGGCTGGGAACCTGTTGAAGTTGCAGAGACTGCTGTCTGGCAGGGCCCAGGGTGGGTGGTGTGAGAATGTGGGGGCTCCACATGACGTGTCAGTGAGGAGGGGACCCACCCAGGGGCCGAGATGAGAGGGGCCGGGCTCTCAGCCCAGGAGGAAGGGGTGGGAAGGCCTTTGCAGACCCAACTCCAAAGGCCTATTCTCACCGGAAGTGGCTTGGGCCAAGCAGGCAAGGCAGGAGCCCCACAGCAGAGACTGTGGGAAGGGGCGAGGCCAGGCCTGTGCTCCTGGGGCAGCAGCAGTTCTGACTCAGCCTGTGGCCTGCCCGTCACCAGCCTCCTGGGGACCCAGAGCCTCCATCACTGAGCGGCCCTGCCTTGAGCAGAGGTGCCTGGGGATGGTGGGCCTGAGCTGGGGTGGAGGCGCCCAGCTGGGCTGCACCAGGAAGAGATGGGGGGCAGGGACCCTGGTCCTGAGAGCTGTGTGTGCTGCTGCTCAGAGGCTGGAGGGGAGGGAAGGAAGGAGGTTTGCCTGCAGCCCCCCAGGGCTGTCAGGAAGCAAGGCCCCTCCTCCAGGGACCTGCTCCCTGGCCCTTTAGGCCCCCCTTGGGGAGGATCCGGACCTGAGTGAAGGGAGCAGATTGATTCGTCACTGGCTCCAGTCCTGAGCCTGAGCAGGGGGTGTCAGGGCCTGGGGTGACTCTGTGATGCAGGAAGGAAGGAGGAGGGGACAAGAAGCTGTTGGGCCTGGGGTGGGGGTGGGGGTGGGGGACATGGGAGCCCCTCAGTGAGGGCGGGGCTGGAGGTGGACTGGGAAGGAAAGTGACAGGATTTCCTCCGCCTCCTGGACCAAGGCCTCTTTCTTTTCTGCAGTAGACGGTGCTCCCAGGAAGCCCGACAGGTGCTCTGTCTGCCTTTCTTCTGCTCTTCACTTTAGATCCAGGAGATCAGACCCCATGGATCCTGAGTGTGTTTTCTGGTTACGATGACACATCATCTCATGAGCTTTATCACATTTGATGAAATCCTACTCAGCATCTCTTAAAAAAAATCGGAAGCAATTTATTTCACCACTTTCTCCTGGTGCTAAGCGATGGAATTTCTACACTGAAATGTCCAGGTACTTGAAGAAATCTCCACAAACAGGACATTTTTCATCGTATTCTAGTTTGTGGATAATTAGACTCTGCCTCGTGACCTCGTTCTTGCAAATGGTATTGCAAGAAAAATACCATCTGGTATTATAGGACTCAGGGATTCTTTCTGTGTCTGGAGAAATCACCTCAGCCTACTTTCAATAGAACAAAGTTTTATTTATGACTGTTCCCTTAATAATTTATTATGCTGAAAGTGCAAGTGTTAGTTGCTCAGTCCTGTCCGACTCTCTGCGACCCCGTGGACTGTAGCCCGCCAGGCTCTCTGTCCATGGGATGCTCCAGGCAAGAACACTGAAGTGGGTTGCTGTTTCCTTCTCCAGGGACCTCTCCAACTCAGGGATTGAACCCGCGTCTCCTGTGTCTCCTGCATTGACAGGTGGATTCCTTACCATCTGAGCCACTGGGGAAGCCCATTTATTATGCTGCTGCTATTTAAATCAAAATCTCAGTACTCCAGAAAACTTGAAGTATTTGTTTCTCTCTCATGAGAGAAGTCATGATATTTCACCATTTCTCCACCTTATGGGATTAAATGTAACTGGTGCTTCTGAGAAAACATGGTCTGAGCGGATGCTTGCACCCTGTGTTCATGGCAACGCTGTTCCCAGCAGCCAGGCCTGGAAGCCACCTCGTGTCCACTGACAGATGAGTGGAGAGAGAAGATGTGGACATATATCCAGTGCAATGTTACTCAGCGTCAAAAAGAATGAAATAACGCCATATGTAGCAACATGGATAGACCTGGAGATTGTCATATTGAGCAACATACGCCAGACAGAGAAGCTGAAACAATTTTTTTGCCATCACTTATATGTGGAATCCAAAAAGTCATAATACAAGTGCTCTTACTTACAAAAGAGAAAGACTCACAGACTTAGAGAATGAATTTGTGGTTGCCAGCGGGAAAGGATGGGGGGATAGTTAGGGAGTCTGGGATCAACATGTACACACTGATTTATTTAAAATGGATAACCAGCAAGGACCTCCTGTGTAGCACATAGAACTCTGCTCAATGTTATGTGGCAGCCTGGGTGGGGATGGGAGGGGAGCCGGGGAAGAATAGATGCATGTACGGAAGTGAAAGTGAAAGAAGCTTAGTTGCACAGTCATGTCTGACTCTTTGGGATTTCATGGACTGTAAGCTGCCGGCTCCTCTGTTCATGGATTCTCCAGGCAAGGCGGTACTAGAGTGGGTTGTCACTTTCTTCTCCAGGGGACCTTCCCTACCTGGGGATCGAACCCGGGTTTCTTGCATTGCAGGCAAATTCTTTACCAACTGAGCCACCAGGGAAGATAGAGACGTGTATGTGTATGTTAAATCCCTAGCCTAGCTTATTTGTGCTGCTCATTCAGGACACCTACACTCCTCTCTGGGTGTATATTTCCACTTTGCTTCCATTTTAAATAAACAAACTGTTTCTCTGTATGTCTCCAGTAATAACTTTGGTACCTGTTTTTACAGTTTTTGCCTCTGTGAAACATTCTTGCTTTTGAAGACGGTAAGAGCCAAGGGAACTTTGTATCTCGCCCCTGGTGTTTAGTATCTAGAATTCCTCATTTTACACCAAGCTACCTAGGTTCAATTCCTGGGTAGGAAACTAAGATCCCTCTTTAGCACCACTCACTGCTGTCTCTCTGAGATCAATATTAAGGGAATATACACCTTATATTATTACACCTTATATTAAAGTGTAAATATGCACCTTAAATTTGCAGGTAGAGGGGCTTCACAAGTTTGTCATGGGAGATTTTGCCTCCCCCAAGAGTTTAAAAAAAAAAGAAAGTCCTCTCAAAGTTAACCTGGTTCCTTCCCTCTCTAGGCCCTTTAATGGCTATTGTTGTTCTTTCCTTTCTAGTCCTTGTTTATTTAACCTTTTGATTGACTTTGTGTCTGTAGGATCTACCAGCTTGAAAGAACACTCATGGTGGCTCAAGGAATACAGCCCTTTCCAGTGGAGGGTGGCCCAGATCCATGTAGGTCCTTGTGAGGGACTTCTGCACCTTGAGGGGAGGCTCAGTTCAGAAGTATTTTCCAGCAATATCATCAGTTTTAAAAATAAGGTCATGATGCAGGGAAAAGTCTAATGTTCCAAAAACACTTCCCGCTATTACAGGACTCAGGTATATTTTCTATCTCCAGAGAAACAACTTCAGTGTATCTATATCCAGAGAAACAACTTCAGTGTATTTTCAGTGGAACAAAATTTTATGTTGACTGGTTCCCTTCATAATTTATTACCCTATGGGTGCTGAGTCATGTTCGACTCTTTGTGATCCCATGGACTGCAGCCCACCAGGCTCCTCTGCCCATGGAATTTTCCAGGCAAGAAAGAATACTGGAGTGGGTTCTTAGTTCCTTCTCCAGGGGATCTTCCTGACCCAGGGGTCAAACCCGTGTCTCCTGTATCTCCTGCATGGGCAGGCCGATTTTTTACCACCATCGCCACCTGGGAAGACTTTACAGTTCAGTTCAGTTCAGTTCAGTCGCTCAGTCGTGTCCAACTCTTTGCTACCCCATGAATCACAGCACGCCAGGCCTCCCTGTCCATCAGCAACTCCCGGAGTTTACTCAGACTCATGCCCATCGAGTCGGTGATGCCATCCAGCCATCTCATCCTCTGTTGTCCCCTTCTCCTCCTGCCCCCAATCCCTCCCAGCATCAGGATCTTTTCCAATGAGTCAGCTCTTCGCATGAGGTGGCCAAAGTATTGGAGTTTCTGCTTCAGCCTCAGTCCTTCCAACGAACACCTAGGACTGATCTTCAGGATGAACTGGTTGGATCTCCTTGCAGTCCAAGGGACTCTCAAGAGTCTTCTCCAACACCACAGTTCAAAAGCATCAATTTTTTGGCATTCAGCTTTCTTCACAGTCCAACTCTCACATCCATACACTGGAAAAACCATAGCCTTGACCAGACGGAACTTTGTTGGCAAAGTAATGTCTCTGCTTTTTAATGTGCTGTCTAGGTTAGTCATAACTTTCCTTCCAAGGAGTAAGCGTCTTTAATTTCATGGCTGCAGTCACCATCTGCAGTGATTTTGGAGCCCCCCAAAATAAAGTCTGACACTGTTTCCACTGTCTCCCCATCTATTTCCCATGAGGTGATGGGACCAGATGCCATGATCTTAGTTTTCTGAATGTTGAGCTTTAAGCCAACTTTTCACTCTCCTCTTTCACTTTCATCAGGAGGCTTTTTAGTTCCTCTTCACTCTCTGCCATAAGGGTGGTGTCATTGGCATATCTGAGGTTATTGATATTTCTCCCGGCAATCGTGATTCCAGCTTGTGCTTCTTCCAGCCCAGTGTTTCTCATGATGTACTCTGCATATAAGTTAAATAAGCAGGGTGACAATATACAGCCTTGACGTTCTCCTTTTCCTATTGGGAACCAGTCTGTTGTTCCATGTCCAATTCTAACTGTTGCTTCCTGACCTGCACACAGGTTTCTCAAAAGGCAGGTCAGGTGGTCTGGTATTCCCATCTCTTTCAGAATTTTCCACAGTTTATTTTGATCCACACAGACGAAGGCTTTGGCGTAGTCTATAAAGCAGAAATAAATGTTTTTCTGGGACTCTCTTGCTTTTTTGATGATCCAATGGATGTTGGCAATTTGATCTCTGGTTCCTCCGCCTTTTCTAAAACCAGCTTGAACATCTGGAAGTTCTCGGTTCATGTATTGCTGAAGCCTGGCTTGGAGAATTTTGAGCATTACTTTACTAGCGTGTGAGATGAGTGCAATTGTGCAGTAGTTTGAGCATTCTTTGGGATTGCCTTTCTTAGGGATTGGGAAGCCTTTACAGTGATCCTTAAATCAACATATCTATATTGCCAAAAAGTTAAGTACATCATGCCTGTTTTCTAATCCAGGAGAAAAGTCATGGTATTTCACCATTCCTCCATGTGATGGGATTAAATAAAACCAATGATAATGCTTTATTTCTTATGGAAACAGAATTTAAGGATCACTCCTAAAGTAACATGCAGTCCAGCTGTGAAGTGATCCTTAAATTCTCTGAATTTTTAAATGTATATTTCACCATATCCCAACAGTAGGTCATATGTTTACCCTACTATGCAGCCATCCCAATGTTAGTTCTAGGCTGGAAAATGTGGACTAAGAGCCATGTAGATACAGGCTGACCTCAGAGATATTGCAGGCTGAGTTCCAGACCACGGCAATAAAATGAATTTCACAATAAGGGGAATCACACAAATTTTTCATTTCCACTGCTTATAATGTTATGTTGACATGGAAGTCTGTTAAGTGTGCAATACCTTTATGTCTAAATAATGTACAGACCTTAATATACAACACTTTGTTTCTAAAATAAAATCTATGGAGCATCATCTGAGCCTCCAGGGAGTCACCATCTTTTTGCTGGTGGAGGGTCTTGTCTCAATGTCTATGGCTGCTGACTGATCAGGGTGGTGGTCCTAAAGGTTGGGGTGGGTAGCGCAATTTCTGAAAATTAGACAACAGTGAACTTTGTCACATCGTTTGACTCTTCCTTTCACAGAACATCTCTTAGCATGCAATGCTCTTTGACAGCGTTTTACCCACACTAGAATGATCTCTGTTCGTTTCCAAGGCAAACCCACACTAGAGCTTCTTTCAAAATTGGATTTAATCCTCTCAAACCCACCTGCTGCCTTTTCAACTAAATTTATTCTAAACTTATAATCTAAGTCCTTTGTTGTCATTTCAACAATTTTCACAAAATCTTCACCAGGAGTAGATTCTATATCAAGAAACCACTTTCTTTGCTCATTCATTAGAGTCAACTCTCATTTATTCCAATTTTATCATTAGATTGTACAATCAATCCCATTTTACATTAGTCTCCACTTCTAATTCTAGCTCTCTTGCTATTTCCACCACATCTGTAATTACTTCTTCCAGTGAACTGTTGAACCCCTCAAAGTCATCTCAGAAGGTTAAAATCAACTTCTTCAAATTCCTATTAATGTTGTTATTTCAACCACTCATGAATCACGAATGTTTTGGGTGGAACTTATAATCATGAATTCACTCTAGAAAGTTTTCAATTGATGTTGCCCAGATCCATCAAAGGAATCACTATTTGTGGCAGCTATAGCCTTACAGAAACTATTTCGTAAATACCACGACTTGAACATGGTGACTACCCCTTGATCTGTGGGCTGCAGAATGGATGCTGTGTTAGCAGGTGTGAAAACAACATGAATCTCATTGTACTTCTCAATCAGGGCCCTTGGGTGCTTTCTCAATGAGAAGTGTTATCTTGAAAGGAATCCTTTTTTGGGAGCAGTAGGTCTCAACAGTGGATTTAATATTTTTGGTAATCAGTGTTGTAAACAGATATGCTGTCATCTCGACTTTGTTGTTCCATTTGCAGAGCACAGGCGGAGTAGATTTGGCATAATTCTGAAAGTCCCTAGGATTTTCAGAATGTAAGTGAGGCTTGGCTTCAACTTCAAGTCACCAGCTGCATTAGCTCCTAACAAGAGAGTCAGCCTGTCCTTTGAATCTTTGAAGCCAGGCTGACTTCTCCTTGCTAGCCATGCAAGTCCCCGGCGGCATCTTCTTCCAATAGAGCACTCTTCTCTACACTGGAAAGCTCTAATTCAGGATAGCCATCTTCAGAGATTATTTTATTAGATCTTCTGGATGACTTGCTGCAGCTTCTGCATCAACCCTCAATATTCAACTCTGTGCTCTATGTTAGGAAGATGGCTTCTTTCCTTAAACCTCATGAACCAACCTCTACCAGCTTTCAACTTTTTTTCTGCAGCATCCTCACCTCTTTCAGCCTTCATAGAATTGAAGAGAGCTAGGACCTTGCTCTGGATTAGGCTTTGGCCTAAGGCAGCATTGTGATCTTTCGTCCAGCCCACTGAAAGTTTCTACATATCAGCAGTAAGGCAGTTTTGCTATCTTCTCATTTGTGTGTTCACTGGAGGAGCACTTTTGATTTCCTTTAAGAACTTTTCCTTTGCGTTCACAACTTGACTAACTATTTGGGGCAAAAGGCTTAGTTTCTGGCCCATCTTGGCTTTGACATGCCTTCTTCAAAAGCTTAACCATTTCTGTCTTTGGATTTAAAGTGAGAGAGCCATGATTCTTCCTGTCAATGGGACATATAGAGGTAAGGTTATTGATTGGCCTAATTTCGATATTGTTGTGTCTCAGGGACTCAGGCGTCTCAGGAGAGAGATGGACGGGTCAGTGGAGCAGTCAGGACACACACATATTGGATGGCACTGTGTCCATGGTTCCTGGCACCCCAAAACAATTACAATACTAACATGAAAGATCATTGATCACACAAAGGCAAAATCAAGATGGCCAAGTAGGACACCCTGCGCTCCGCTCTCCCATGAACACACCAAAACTACAACCACATACAAAACAGCTCTCTTTTTGAGAAAATGACCTGAAATCGGCAGAACATCCCCTCGACAACCAGCATAGAGAAAGAACCACACTGAGAAGGGCAGGAGCAGAAAAGAAGGGATCTAGTCGGGACCCTTTCGCCAGCTACTCTCAAACAGAGGAGCTACTCTCAAACACTGGAGCATTCTGCCTAAGGAGCAGGAGGTTTTGGCCCTACATCAGGCACCCCAGCCCTGGTGCAGCACTGGGAGAAGCAGCCCCATGCCCCCCGCCCCCACTCCTGTTTTGGAAATCAAGAGGGTTTATGATCTGGAGCACTGGAGGACTGTGGGAAACGGAGACTCCACTCTTAGAGACCATGGGCACAGAATTGCTTGCTCCCTGTCCCAGGACAGAGTCAGCAGATTGCAAAGTGTCTGGTGTTCTGGCCAGCATTTGGAGACCATGCCTAGCATTGGCTGGGTCTCACAGCCAACAGAGCTCCAGACAGGAGACTCTCCGCAAACCGCCACCCCCCGACCACACACACACACACACACACACACACACAGAGGAGCCAAACTTGGCTCTCGCCATCCCTCAGCTCTGCCCCGCCTCCCTGTGACCCCAGCCCAGGCTGAGACAATCGTCGCAGGTCCCTGGGTCCTGATGAGCCGTGTGACTGCATAGCCACACGCAGGCTCATTTGGTAGAAGCCCTGACTCACATCCCACCACCAGGCTCCACCTTGGGGTCACCCAGCTGCCGCCCTCGGAGAGCAGCAAACTCTGTGAGTCAACAGGTGCAAAGGAGGCAGGAAGGTTCTCAGCGGACTCACTAGAGTCTCTGTGTGGGACGGACCTGTGCGGGGAGGCCAGTTGGAGGACATGAGACCCACAAGGGTGGGCAGGACTCAGGGTTGGGTGGGACAAGAGCTTGGTGGGACCAGGCGACCTGTGTGGGGAGAGACACCCTTATGAAGGGCTGGGGGCGGGAGCCTGGGTTGAATCCCCTGGAGGAGGCAACCTGGAAGCCCCAGGTAGACCCAGACCACAGGGAAGAAGGACTGGGAGAACAAGAGGAAGTCAGAGGCTGCCATCAGAGATGTGTCAGGTCAGCCCCGAGTGATGTGCGGGGGCCCCAGGGACCTGGGCAACCAGACTCACCCCATGCATGCCCCTGATCCCCAGCCTCATCCCAGATCCCCAGCCATGAGGTCAGAGGTGGAGGGCTGGGGAGGTTGGAATTAGCACCTGAAGCAGTTTCATGGATGTGGACTATAGATACCTCCAGAAACAGGAATCTGGACACAATTCTCACTGTGCTAGTTTCTTCATCTTCCCATGCCTCAATTTACACATTTGTAAATGGGAAACGCTACCTAAGGGAATGAATAGAGTTTACATATTCATTTAGAACCTGAGGGATCATGCAGGTAACCTGAATTTGTATATGCTGAGGACTCACCAACCCCTCTCTCAGGAGTTGTTGTTTAGTCACTAAGTCGTATCTCTGTGATCCTGTGGACTGTAGCCTGCTAGCCTCCACTGTCCACGGGATTTCCTCATGCAAGAATGTTGGAGAGTGTTGCCATTTCCTCCTCCAGGGGATCCTCCCCATCCGGGGAGGGAACAGACATCTCCCACATTGACAGGCGGATTCTTTACCGCTGAGCCACCTGGGAAGCCCCTTATCAGGTGTTAGTGCCCCTAAAGATACACAAGGAACCTGGGGATCCAGAGAAGGGGGTGGATAGAAGAAAGGTGAGGCACAGATGATTGAAATTTTGAGGAACAACAGTCCCACAGAGGGTGTGGGGAGCCTGGGTGGAGCCCCCAGGAGAGACTCCAGTGGGAGGACTCTGGGGACTCATCCCCTCCTCCACTGGCCAGCCAGGCTCCTCCCCACGGTGGGTCACCCCGGGCTCCAGGTGGCAAAGGCTGCTGGCACCAACATCAGTCTTGCTTCCTGGTCCTACTTCTGCTGCCCAAGTGTGTCCATGAAGCGCAGGGTGGTGAGCTCCTGGTGAACCTGCCGGGAGAAGGCGGGGTGATGCATAATAACCAGAGAGCGCCCCTAAGCTGGCCTTGGTTAAAGAGCCTATGGGCTCAGTGTTGCCTCCACCTCCTCCTCCTCAATCCTTAGGTGAGCTCCTTTCCTTCTTGGCAGCTACTGGCCTGGTTGGCCACTTTCAGGCCAGCAAAAGGGCAAATTGGTTGAAAAAGCAATGCTCAGACAATGGGAGGTGGGGCGGCGAGAGGCCAAGCAAGGGCATGAAGGGAACACTGCTATCCCCAAGATCCCAACCCCTCACCCACGCCTCCATGAGTGGGAGCCCCCATGGCAGGGCTGGGCCAGACCACCTTCCTGTGGGGGGAGCCCAGACACCCCCTGAAAAGCACACAGCACTGACCTCATCTGTTCACACAGACCCTTTTCCTCCACATGACCTCCTGCCCTTGAACTCCCAGGCCACTTTACCAGCCATAAACCACCCGTGCCGCCCCGGGCTCTTACTTCCCCAGACACATCCCCTGAGTGCTCACAGCTCCTCCCCTGCAGCTCACTAAGTTCATTCCACATTTCTGCATCCCGAGAAGCCCAGGGCCGCCAATACCTTCCCACCTGTGAAGGGACCTGAATCACACTCTCCACCAACTGGCATCTTATCCCCTTGCCTGAGGACTCACCCCAGCAAAAGCCTCCCAGCCTGGTCCCCGGGAGGGACGGGAGCCCAGTCCCCCAAAGCGTGACATGGGGCCTGAGGGTGAGGAGGGGCAGCCCCACTTCTTCCCTTTGGTCCCACATTCATATTGTCCACAGACTGTGGAGATGGCAGCCTATAATGGTTACTGATTAAGACAGGAGCTGCGAAATCTGCAGAAGACAATAAATGTGTTCATCTCTTCAGGCCTTTTGGCGAATGTCTCTGTGCACCTCCACGTTTGTGGTGTGACAACAGGCAAAGACAATGTGAAAAACCAAAGGAATCCCTCTGACCACTGCCCTGGTTTGCGAACCCCAGCACTGGGGTGACTCATCACCTGGGGAATTATCCAGGGGCTGCCTCGGCTGCCTGTTCATGAATCTCAACCCTGCCCAGTCCTGCCTTGTAGCCTCTGGTGGTGGGGATGTGACAGGAGGGTGGGTCCTGCAGTTACAGGCTAGCACCCCTCCTCTGCTGTAGACTGGCTTCCTCGGCCCCAGGGGCCACAGGTGGACACTGTGTGAGGCTGCAGAGCTGGCAGATGATAGGGGAGGTATGACAGTTCTGGGGTCAGGGCTCAGTCCCCTGCTGGTCATCTTATTTGTTCCCTGTGGCCCTGCTTATGCCAAACCACACAGTCACTTCCATCCTAGAACAGCTGGCCTCTCTGTAACGATTACCGAGTGGATGAGACCAGTTCATCAAGACTGGAGGTCCCTTCTCTACCAGACTCAGGACCCTATCAGTAGCCATGTTTAAATGATCGGTTTCCCCACTACACGTGGCGTGGCCGTGCCTCTGACCCTGTGGGACTGGGTTGTGATGCTCTGATTAGATGTCACAAGCTGTCCCTGGGCGAGGGCATGGCAAGCCACTCTGGTATTCTTGCCCGGAGAATCCCATGGACAGAGGGACCTGGTGGGCTACAGTCCATAAGGTCGCAAAGAGTCAGACACGACTGAAGTGACTTAGCAGGCAGGCAGGTTACCCCCGGCACGATTTCCCCCGCTGACGGACTTCAGTGTCATGGGTGCTACAGGGTCCTAGTGTCCTAGTAGCAGATCCCACCACACTCATTCCTTCATGTCCTTTCCATGAACACCTTCCACAGCTGAGTTGAGCAGGCCTCTGCAGAGGCCTCTGGTCTTCAAATTCTGAAATATTTAGTGTCCGGCCATTGATAGAAATGCTTTAGACCAGGCAGATATAAAAAGGAGATGTGAAGGAATCACAGTCCTGCATGCCTTCAGGTTACAATTGTTCAAGAATCTCTGTCATTTTACCCAGAAAAAGGTGGTCTTGCAACATTCTATTTGTAGCAAAGGAAAAACAATATGAGAATGTACTCGTACTTCTCAACTGTGGCAGCCTTCACCCTGTTTCTAACCACAGAGAGTTTTCCATCACTGGTTCAAATCCACAGAATGGGAAATAACCACTGTGTGGGTCTTCACACACCATGATACCCCTGTAAGCAGGATGCAGGACGGTTATGTATTCAATTCCCTGCATCTCCTGCATACATTAATAGCAGCGGGGCCGTGACGATGCTTCAGATCCCTGGACATGATGTCAGTCACACACTGGGTCCATATGAATGTGGGGTGGCTTCTGCGTCCCAGTGTGCACTTACCTGAGTCAATGGCCATGTGGCTTCCAAGGATGGGGAAGGCCAGAGACTGCTGCACTGCGCTTGCCATGGTGATAAGAGGCCTTCCTGCTGGAAACTGGCATCGCTCTCTAGTAACGGATTCTGGGTTCTGATAACTGGCTCAGTTCTAGAAACTGGACCAAGTATCCAGACAAGCTGTGGCAATGGCTGTTTTCAGCATCCTAATCATCCAGCTTGTGTTTTATTTTATTTGCATTTCTGGGGTTTTTTGCTTTTTGGTCAGCTGCCTGGCTTTTGGGATCTTAGTTCCCTGACCAGTGATCAAACCCGGGCACCTGGCAGTGAAGGCCCAGAGTCCGGACCAGTGGGCCAGCAGGGAATCCCTTTGTGTCATTCCTTTCCATTGTGCACTTTGTATCTAGTTTGGCCGCCCATCCAGGCTGTCTGCCTCTAGGATCGCCGTGTGCTATGAACCAGCATCACACTCTCTGCAGTCAGGACCCGGCTGGCCTTCCCGTCTCTCTACCATATCAACCATTGCACCTGCTTTGTTCCTGACACAGTGTAACCCCACCTAGAATCTGCGTATGTTCAATCCTTGTTTCTGATGAAGCCCACTGGAGACACCATCTCCAAGCAGCATTCCTGACCTTTATTTAGCCAAAGTCCTCCTGTGTTACCCACCAGAGTTCTTGGACTCGATCAATAGAAGTTGATAAAAGGCCAAACACAGATTCAGGGGAAAAGAAGCTTCACTGGGACTCACGAGGGAGCAAAAACAAGTAACATGTTCCCTTGCTGGCTCCAGAGCGTGGGGGATCCGGTCCCACATATGAGATGAGAGTGGGGGCAGGTCCTGGGTTCAGACCAGAGTGGTGACCTGGGTGGTTTGTTCCCCCTTGGTGGTGCTGTGTGGAGGGATCATGACCAAGTACCTGCTTTTGCTCCTGGCTGCTCTGAAATTGCCTTGGGTTTTTGGTCTTTTTGTATCTTGTTGCTGATTATTTTCCCCAACTACACATGCATGCAATTATTTTCAGCCCCTTATAATTTCTTTATATTTTGATGTTGATGTGACCTTTGTCCAGATACACTCACTGCAGCAAACTGTCCCAGCCTGTCTCATTACCCACTGAGGGGTTCTATACCCTTATTCTGAAGGGTTAAGGGGCTGAAGCTTTCTTCTATCCAAACTTCTCCCTGCTGGACAGGGACCACTGAACTGAGCCTCCCCTCAAGGTGCAGAAGTCCCTCACAAGGACCTACATGGATCTGGGCCACCCTCCACTGGAATGGGCTGTATTTCTTGAGCCACCATGAGTGTTCTTTCAAACTGGTACATCCTACAGACACAAAGTCAATCAAAAGGTTAAATAAACAAGGATTAGAAAGGAAAGAACAATAGCCATTAAAGGGCCTAGAGAGGGAAAGAACCAGGTTAACCTTGAGAGGACTTTCTTTTTTTTTAAACTCTCAGCGGTGGCAAAATCTCCCATGACAAACTTGTGAAGCCCCTCTACCTGCAAATTTAAGGTGCATTATTTACACCTTAATATAAGGTATATATCTCCTTAATATTGATCTCAGAGAGACAGCAGTGAGCTGTGCTAAAGAGGGACCTTAGTTTCCTACCTAGGAATTGAACCTGGATAGCTTGGTGTAAAAGGAGGAATTCTAGATACTAAACACCAGGGGCGAGATACAAAGTTCCCTTGGCTCTTACCGTCTTCAAAAGCAAGAATGTTTCACAGAGGCAAAAACTGTAAAAACAGGTACCAAAGTTATTACTGGAGACATACAGAGAAACAGTTTGTTTATTTAAAATGGAAGCAAAGTGGAAATATACACCCAGAGAGGAGTGTAGGTGT
The DNA here is from genome assembly GCF_910594005.1 of Cervus elaphus. NCBI lineage: Eukaryota > Metazoa > Chordata > Mammalia > Artiodactyla > Cervidae > Cervus > Cervus elaphus. The sequence continues at coordinate 34,011,325 of NC_057840.1, forward strand.
CCTGAATGAGCAGCACAAATAAGCTAGGCTAGGGATTTAACATACACATACACGTCTCTATCCTCCCTGGCGGCTCAGTTGGTAAAGAATTTGCCTGCAATGCAAGAGACCCGGGTTCGATCCCCGGGTAGGGAAGGTCCCCCAGAGAAGAAAATGGCAACCCACCCCAGTACTCCCCTGCCTGGAGAATCCATGAACAGAGGAGCCGGCAGCTTACAGTCCACAGGATCCCAAAGAGTCAGACATGACTGTGCAACTAACCTTTCACTTTCACTTCCGTACATGCATCTATTCTTCCCTGACTCCCATCCCATCTCCACCCAGGCTGCCATATAATATTGAGCAGAGTTCTATGTGCTACACAGGAGGTCCTTGCTGGTTATCCATTTTAAATAAATCAGTGTGTACATGTTGATCCCAGACTCCCTAACAATCCCCCCATCCCTTCCCCCTGGCAACCATAAATGCACTCTCTAAGTCTCTGAGTCTCTTTCTCTTTCGTAAGTAAGAGCACTTGTATCACCGGCATACAAGTGTTGTCAAAAGGTGTTTCTGCTTCTCTGTCTGACTTATGTTGCTCAATATGACAATCTCCAGGTCCATCCATGCTGCTACATATGGCGTTATTTCATTCTTTTTGACGCTGAGTAACATTGCACTGGATATATGTCCACATCTTCTCTCTCCATTCATCTGTCAGTGGACACTAGGTGGCTTCCAGGCCTGGCTGCTGGGAACAGCGCTGCCATGAACACAGGGCGCACGCATCTGCTCAGACCGTGTTTTCTCAGAAGCACTAGGTACATTTAATCCTATAAGGTGGAGAAATGGTGAAATATCATGACTTCTCTCGTGAGAGAGAAACTTAAATACTTCAAGTTTTCTGGAGTACTGAGATTTTTACTTAAATAGCAGTAGCATAATAAATGGGCTTCCCCAGTGGCTCAGATGGTAAAGAATCTGCCTGTCAATGCAGGAGACACAGGAGACGCGGGTTCAACCCCTGAGTTGCAGAGGTTCCCTGGAAAAGGAAACAGCATCCCACTTCAGTGTTCTTGCCTGGAGAATCGCATGGACAGAGGAGCCTGGCGGGCTACAGTCCACTGGGTCGCAGAGAGTCAGACAGGACTGAGCGACTAACACTTTCACTTTAAGCATAATAAGTTATTAAGGGAAATAGTCATAAATAAAACTTCACTCTATTGAAAACAGGCTGAGGTGGTTTTGTCCAGACACAGAAAGAATCCCTGAGTTGTGTAATAGAGATGGTATTTTTCTTGCAATATCATTTGCAAGAATGAGGTCACGAGGCACGGAAGAATTTAATTATCCACAAATGAGAAGAATATGAAAAATGTCCTGTTTCTGGAGACTTCTTCAAGTACTTGATTATTTCCGTATAGATATTCCATCACGTATCACCAAAAGAAAGTGGTGAAATAAATTGTTTCTTTTTTTTTTTTTAAGATGCTGAGTAGGATTTCATCAAACCTGATAAAAGCCATGAGATGATGCATCTACTGTGTCACAGCAACCGGAAAACAGACTCAGGATCCTTGGGGTCTGATCTCCTGGATCTAAAGAGAAAACCAGAAGAAAGGCATACAGAGCACCTGTGGGCTTCCTGGGAGAACCATCTCTTGCAGAAAAGAAAGAGGTGTTGGTCCAGGAGTCTGAGGAACTCCTGTCACTTTCCCGGGGCTGCCCCTCCCCAGCCCCCCCCAGCCCCGCCCTCACTGAGGGGCTCCTATGTCCCCCCCTCCACCCCCACCCCAGGCCCAGCAGCTTCTTGTCCCCTTATCCTTCCTTCCTGCATCACAGAGTCACCCCAGGCCCTGACACCCCCTGCTCAGGCTCAGGACTGGAGCCAGTGAGGAATCAATCTGCTCCCTTTACTCAGGTCCGGATCCTCCCTGAGGGGGGCCTAAAGGGCCAGGGAGCAGGTCCCCGGAGGAGGGGCCTTGCCTCCTGACAGCCCTGGGGGGCTGCAGGCAAACCTCCTCCCTTCGCTCCCCTCCAGTCTCTGAGCCAGCAGCGCACACAGCTCTCAGGACTAGGGTCCCTGCCCCCCATCTCTTCCTGGTCCCGCCCAGCTGGGCGCCTCCACCCCAGCTCAGGCCCACCATCCCCAGGACCTCTGCTCAAGGCAGGGCCGCTCAGTGATGGAGGCTCTGGGTCCCCAGGAGGCTGGTGACGAGCAGGCCACAGGCTGAGTCAGAACTGCTGCTGCCCCAGGAGCACAGGCCTGGCCTCGCCCCTTCCCACAGTCTCTGCTGTGGGGCTCCTGCCTTGCCTGCTTGGCCCAAGCCACTTCCGGTGAGAACAGGCCTTTGGAGTTGGGTCTGCAAAGGCCTTCCCAGCCCTTCCTCCTGGGATGAGCCCGGCCCCTCTCATCTTGGCCCCTGGGTGGGTCCCCTCCCCGCTGACACGTCATGAGGAGCCCCCATGCTGCTCTCAGCCCCGGGAGTCCTGCCCTCGCCCTGAGCGCCTGCTGTTCTCACACCACCCACCCTGGGCCCTGCCAGCCCGCGGTCTGTGCTCAGTCAGGGGACGTGGCTCAACCCTTTAACTTCAACAGGCCCCCAGTCACCCCCCACTTCCCAGTGTCGTCTGACAGTGAGGACTTTTCAGAACTGAGGCCTGAGCTTGTCTGAGTTCTTTCTCTCAGGTGGTATGGGGTCTTATTCACTGGCTCATTTTCAGGATGAGGAGGTTCAGTGAGGGGCAGGGGTTGGCTGGGATTTACCTTCCCCGTCCTCACACCAGGCCCTGTGCCCCTGCCTTCCCTCTGACTTCTGCCCTCAGTACCTCTTCTTGTAAAGGATACAGGCTATTATGCTGCCCATTATGACGAAACTGGTGAGAGCCACAGGAGCAATCCAGGCGGTGTGACTGATGGCTGTGGCCGTGGGCTGGACTGCAGGGGGGCCCGTGGTCAGTGATGCTGCAAGGAGAGCAAGAGTGACGCCCTTGTCCAGACCCCAAACTCGGCAGATGCCTCCTCACCCCCCTGACTCAGGTACCCCTACTGTGCAGACAGTTTACACCCATCACATGGAGGCCACAGTGATAGATCCTCAGGCGAGATGGGGAGAAGGGACGAGCCCAGTCCTCAAGGGGTTCTGACAGCTCATGGGGGAGCAAGGTTTCCAACACAGCCACTCAGTCCTGCTGTGACGTCAGAGACGGTGACATGAGGATAGAGTCCTCAGGAGCTGACAGCAGAGGTGGTAGTGACAGATTTCCAGAAGGAGGATTGGTGATATTTAAAAGAAGATTCTGGAAAGAGGGTACAGTGAGAAATAAATCCCAGAAATCAAAACGATGTCTACAGGTTTGGGATCAGGAAAAATCCATGATCAGTCATCCAAAGGCCTGTGCTGTGAGGAGAGACGTCAGGAGGTGGAAGAGGAAGGAGGATGACAGAGCATCTCCGGGTCATTGCTCTTCAGGACAACTCACCTCTGACAGATCACTTTCTCAGACACACAGACACACACACACACGGGAGTGGGTCCATGTCACCATGAGAGAACTACCACTTTCTCCTACGCTTCTAACTTACCCGTGCTCTTCAACATTTTCTCCCAGCGCACCAAGAAATCTTGATACCAGAGCTGACAGTCTCCCATGGAGACCTTCTTGAAGAAGTCAGTCACAGCTCTGTCACTCTCCCACTTCTCTTTCATCCACCTCCCTTTAGAATGAACCACTGTCCAGTGTCCGTTGTCCGAATCAAAGAGGAGGGACAGTTTTCCATTGAAGCTAAACTGCCAGGATCCATTGATGTGTCCGTTGTCTTCACGCCAGCACGTCATCCTGGCCTGGAGGGTCAGAGGGCCTGACCCCACCAAGGAAAAGAAAGAGCTCAGTCTCTGGACTTGATAGATTCTTTGCCCCACCTGGGTCCACCTCCCCTGGGCCCAGCTAATCTGGCCCTGGTCTCTCCTGCAACAGCTGCTCTTTCCACTGGACTACTAGGGAAGGACAGTATCTGATTTTTCTTTTTTTTACCCCAAAACAGTGGATGCAGCTGAGCCGCCAGTCTGCTCCTCCTGCATTTGGACTTTCTCACTCACCCTTGTCTGTGTATCTCTCTGGTGTAATATCAGACATTTGCTCCTTGAGCAAGTCTCCAGTGTCTCTGAGTGTGTCAGTCTGTGTTTCCCAGACGTTCATACTTTTCACTTCCTCTCCCAATGGACTCAGGTACTTGATCTCAGCTGTACCACAGTCATAGGAGAGAAAGACCTTTTGATCCACTTCGCCTTGAACCTCACACCATGGCTGTCCATGTCTGGGCAGAGGATTGATGGTGAAATTATAGGAAACAGAATGAGCGTCTGTGAAGGCAAAACACAGTGAGGGTGAAGTTGGGGAAAAAAGACCCGTAGGTCCCTTCCCCCAGTTATGAGAGCCGAGTACAGTGCAGGGCTGGCTGTCAGAGCAATGACCCCCCCCCAACACACACCACACACCAGTGCCCCCTCCTCATGGAGAAGCAGGAGGCCCTGCCTGGCAAAGGTCACTCATCCTGGTGTGTCCCTGTGTCCACCAGGTCAGGTCCCAGCGTCATAACCTTTGCAGAGACGTGCCAGGCTGCTATGCAGTAAAAGTCTAGATGACAGAGGACTGTCAGAGTCTAACCCCATGTCCTGTGAGAGATGGGGAGCCTGTGGGGATGCTCCTGAGGAAGCAAGATCACAGGGAGAGGGGCAAAGAGGTGACAGGTGAGCACAGAACCCAAAGCTGGAGAAGGAAGAGTTTATAATTATGGGTCATAGGACTTAACAAAGCTGGGGAGATGCTGCTGATCTCCCACTAGGATGGGTCTTGGAAGCCTGGAGAAGGCCTGGCCCACATGGCAAGAAAGAGAACGTCCAGAACTTCCGAGGCAGGTGGTAGATGAGGGGATCAAAGGCCCAGAGAAGTGAATCTTCCAGGGCGGACACTGTATGAAAGGGCAGGAAAGTGTCCAGGTCACCAGGCACCATGTGAAAGCCTGATGGACTCTATGGAGCCTGAGAGGAAAGTATGGATGAGAAACATCTCCAACAACTCAAGGTTGACTTTTGTGGAAGGTCAGGGATGGAGGTAGGAGACCGTGTTCCTGTGGGCTTCCAGCAGGAACAGGGATGGAAAATGGAGGAAGATCAGATTCCAGGTGGATGGCTGGGATCAATTCCTGATCCTGTATATCAGGAGCAAAGTTGGTAAAATGGTCAAAGTGATTGGTGAAAGTCGCTCAGTCATGTCTGACTCTTGTGACCCCATGGACTTCCATGGAATTCTGAAGGCTGGAATACTGCAGTGGGTAGCCTTTCCCTTCTCCAGGGAATCTTCCTGACCCAGGGATCGAACCCAGGTCTCCCGCATTGCAGGCGGATTCTTTACCAGCTGAGCCACAAGGGAAGCCAATGAGTATTGGAGTAGGTAGCCTATCCCTTCTCCAGCAGATCCAGGAATCCCGACCCAGGAATCGAAGTTGGGTCTCCTGTGTTGCAGGTGGATTCTTTACCAACTGAGCTATCAGGGAAGCTGAAAGTGATTAGAAAGTCCCAATGCCAGCCATGGCCTGACTGCAGATAGTACAATGCTGGTTCATAGTACAGGGTGATCCTAGAGGCAGAGAGATGGTCAGTGAACCTGGATGCAAACTGCTTGATTGAGAGACAGAAAACAATGAGAGACAAACACAAGACTGGATGATCAGTAGGCTGAAAGCAGCCACCCCTACCAAACAACCCTACCAAAATTTCCAGAACGGAGCTACTTCTCAGAAGGCATCACCAGAGAAAGAAGCCACATCTCAGTGAGGCAGGCCCTTTCATTACTGCAGCAAGTGCAGAAGTCCATCCATTCTTTCCTGATGAGCCACATGGCTATTTACTGTGGTAACTAAGTCCAATACTTTGGCCACTTGATGCAAAGAAAGACCCTGATGCACAAAAGACCCTGATGCTGGGAAAGATTGAAACAGGAGGAGAAGGGGATGACAAAGGATGAAACGGTTGGGTGGCATCACCGAAGTGATGGACATGAGTTTGAGTAAGCTCCAGAAGTTGGTGATGGACAAGGAAGCCTGGCGTGCTACAGTCCATGGGGCTACAAAGAGTCAGACAGGACTGAGTGACTGAATTGAACTGGAACTGAAGAAGGAGAAACTACTCCCACATTCATATTGGGCCCTGTGTGTTACTAACATCATGCATGGAAACAGTAGCATGATCATGGCCCCCATGTTGTGAACTGATGCTCCAAGGACCAGGCAGTTAATAGACACCTGTCCCAGGTCCTGCTAACAGTGGTTATCTCTGGGTCCACAGATCCACTCAGTGTTCATTTCACATGTCTTAGACTTCTGACATGAATGGATAATCTGTGTAGTTAGTAAACTACCATGGGGTGAGGGTACCATAGTAATGAATTCCACATTCATACTTCTGACCCTGACTCCCCATCCCCTGATAGGATGTGTATCATATCCTGGAGGAAATAAGGAAAACGAGTTCCCACCTACAATCTCCCCAGGCCTGCAGAGCTGTGGTCCCTACCTTATCTCCATTTAATTGCCACTGTGGTCCATAAGTTTCCTCTAATGGTACATATGAAATATTTCAGGCTTCGCAGACCCTAGGTCTTTGCTGCAACTGCTGTGCTGGCACAAAAGCAGTCACAATTGATGAATGATGAGTGTGGCTGGACCTGCTTCTTGGGCAGATGACCCAACAGAACCAGTGACATCATAGCTCTCTGTGGTTAGAATGGTCCTACATGCTGTACATGGCATTTTAATGGAGGCTCACAACACAGACTCCTAGTGCCCTGAAGAAAGGACACACCACTTGCAGTGAGAAAGCCCATACCATTTAATGTGGCTCCTGGTATGGTCCTGGGGCCTGGCAGAGATGAGGCCTCTGGTCATGGAATGTCAGAGGTGCCCATCATGATCTGGGTTCATCAACCCCTAACCATTAGTTGTGATAGACCAGCCGTCATAGGACAGAAGTGATTATGTGGCTTGGCATAACCAGGGCCACAGGGAACAAATAGGATGTACCAGCAGGTGACCTAGGCCTGACAGCAGAGTTGATACAGGGCCACTATCCCTGCTCACACCTGTGGCTTCATGCAGTGTCCCCTACCGCTCCTTGAACCAAGGAAGCCAGTCTACAGCAGAAGGGGCGCATTAGCTCATAACAGCCAGACCCGCCTCCTATCACATTCCCACCACCAGAAGCTACAGGGCAAGACAGGGTAAGTTTCTGGTTCATAGACAGCTGAGGCAGCTCTTGGATGATTCTCTAGGGGGTGGGTCACTCATTACTGGGGTCAGAAACCAGGACAGTGGACAAGTCTGGTTCTCAGTTGATTTACACATTAAATTTGGCTCCTGGTGCTCCACAAATGTGGAAGCTCCTTTTGCACCCAGAGATAGATACCAAATGGCCTAAAGAGACAATGAGATTTACTTTCTTCTGTAGAAAAATCTATCAACTCCTGTCTTAATCAATAACCATTATAGGCTGCTGCTGTCCCAATTCCTAGACAATATGAATGTGGGACCAAAGGGTAGAAGTGGGGATGCCCAGCCTCACCCTCGAGCCCCGTGTCACACTCTGGGAAACCCTGTTCCCGTCCCTCCTACGTTAGGTCCTGGGGGCCAGGTCTGGGGGTTTTGCTGGGTGAGTTATCAGACAAAGGGATAAGATGCCAGTTGAGAGAGGCCATGTTTAGATTCTCTTCAATATATAGGAAGCTGCTGGAGGCCCTGGGCTTCTTGGGATCATGGAAAAATGGGTAATAAATGGTCTTGTAACCAAAAGGGCTCTAGGCGGCCTTAGTGGGGAAGACCCGGCCCCCCCTCCCCCCATGGCCTCTGTCTGCCTCTTGTTTGTAGTCAGTCAAGTCTCCTGTGAGTCTCAAAACAGTGTTTTAAGAGTTAAGGATTAGGAAACGTGAAGATGGAGAAACGAGAATACTCCTCAGGCTGGGAAACTGGTAACAATTTAGACTGTGACCAGCCACATAGCAGTGTCATGAAATTACCAGTTCCCTGAAAGATAACAAAAATCTGACACAAGTCTCAAGTTGTTTCTACAGGAAGCAGACCCCCAGCACATAAAAACTGCTGGCTGCAAGCACACAGACCCCCAGACCGGCTGAAACCATAAGCCTGGTGAGGCTCAGACGTCCGCCTTGTGCCAACAACCTGACTGCACGGGACGCTGACGCGCCCGCAGCAGCCCCTCCGCCCCCTTTTCTAACCGGGAAGCTTGGAGACGGTCTGAGGACGTTAGGTCACTATTTTCCCAGGGCTCCTGAACAAACCAACTTTTCCTTTTCCACCACTTGTTAACTCCACCAGGGGTAGGATCTCAGTCATAACCAGCTTCAATAAGCAACAGTGTGAGCTGTCTGGGAGGAGCTTTGACTCCAGGGAGGCACTGATCAGTGGCTAGGCATTGAGCGCCTTCCTCGGGATGCATATGTAATTTTTTTTTTAATAAATTGAATGCTTTAATTTTTTCAAGTGTTTTTAAAGATCCATTTTATACTTAAGCCAGCCTTGAAGATAAGCACAAAATCTGTTTACTTTTTTTTTTTTTTAATGCAACACAACTCGGGCACCCATTCTGTGCATGGCATATTCTAGGTGCAGTAAAATGGATTCTTAACCTTAAAAACATGATTGCACCTTCTGGAATTGTGTTATCTCGAATGTAAAAATAAATAAAATCACTACTGTTTACTATTGACCTGCCCCCCAATCCACTGCTGGCTCTCAGAAATACTAGGATCTGCCAAATTTAAGATGTTCCACTGAATTCCACTCTTACTTTTCCCAAAGTAAGAAGGCAGAACTCCTCTTTATTAAAAAAAAAATTTAAAAAGGCAATTTTCCATGAAAGAGTAGTTTCTGTTTCTATTGTATTTTTCTCTTTTTTTTCTTCTAGCTTTTAAGTTTTTTCCCTTGAACACTGCCTTTCCCTGTACAAAGCAACAGCATTTTTTCATTTTGCTTTTCCTAAGACAAAGTATTTCATCTTATAGACAAATAATTCCCAAGACTAGTGATCAGTATTTTTTAAAAAAGGAAGGAAAAGAAAGAAACTTAAGGGTTTCCCTGGTGGCTCAGCAGGTAATGACTCCACCTGCAATGCAGGAGACCCCAGTTCAATCCCTGGGTCAGAAAGATCCCCTGGAGAAGGGAGAGGCTACCCACTCCAGTAATCTTGAGCTTCCCTGGTACCTTAGATGGTAAAGAATCCACCTGCAATGTGGGAGACCTGGCTTCGATCCCTGGGTTGGGAAGATCCCCTGCAGAAGCGAAAGGCTACCCACTCCAGTATTCAACCCTGGAGAATTCCATGGACTGCATAGTCCATGGGGTCGCAAAGAGTTGGACACGACTGAGCAAGTAAGCAGGGCACATTCAAGGGTGAATCAACTACATTACTTTGAGGAAGTAAAAACTAAAAAACACGTGGCACTAAGCTAGTCCAAGTATTTGTGTTGATACAATCTTAAAAGCTATTTATTTTATAACATTATTTAAAAATTTCTTGGTCAAAAAATTTATACCAACATTTTCAGTTCAACCTAATGAAAGTGATATCTAGAAAATATTCCACATCATTAAGTCTGTCTTAGAAAGTTTAGATGCTATGGCATTCCTAAGGCACAGAGTTCTGGAAGACAATGTGCTTCTGTGGTGCTGGGTGATGTATGTGTCTGCCTGGCTCCAATTGGGCCTCAGCAGGCACCTTCCTGCTGACGCTGGGGGACTGAGAAAGGAAAGTCAGACACAGGCCCCTAGGGCTGCATGGACCTCTGTGAGACATCGGGCCAGCTGCTGGAACTGGGCCTCTCCTCCGAATCTAAGTCCCAGCACAAGCCATCACAGCAAATGGTTCATCAGAACAGTTGATAGGCTGGGGTATTTGATAACCGTCTTTCATATTTCTGAAGAGTCGACATCCGTGTAGGGTATTTGACCCAGAGCCATGAGCTCCTACACTATCAGTCTGAAGGCCCACACATCACTAGCACAGGAGAACTAAAAAAAATTATTTTTCTAATATCTTTTTTTCTTGGGGGGGGCGGTGTACTGGGTCTTAGTTGTGGCACCTGGGATCTTTTTACAGCATGAAGACTCTTAGTTGCAACAGGCTGACTTCTTAGTTGTAGCATGTGGGATCCAGTTCCCCAACCAAGGATCGAACTGGGCCCCTTCTTTGGAGTGTGGAGTCTTAGAGACTGGATCACCAGGGAAGTCTGGAGAACTCATTCTTAACCAGACTTTCATGAGCCATCCATCGATCCCACGTTTTCATTGTCCCCCAGAGAGTGAGAGTCCATGGGGAACAAGACCCTGGAGAGGGGCTATCTGCACTCTTAACTTGAGGTTGTCATCAGTGGCAGAGCTCCTAGCAGCCCGGTCTTTGTGGAGGACTTCCCTTCTGACCAGATAGCTAATCCCACAGGCAATGAGAACAGACATGTGGACCAGGTCCTGTTGAGAAATTACCTGTGGATCACTGGCCTCTACTCACTTGTGCTGCCACAAAAACAATTTAAGATTCTCCCAACTCATGCAAGCCAATCCACCATGGACTTTTCTCCTTCTCTACATACATGGATAATAGGGAGATTTCTGTGATGAAGACTTCATAGCTTACAACTTCCAGTGATCATCACTGCCACCTGAATTCCAGAAGTTTGATTTTTTTTTTAATACAGAACAATAAATTTTTATTATCTTGAATGCTGGTTGATGCATAACCAAAAACAAGCTTAATCAGAGGAGGAGACAGAGGGAAACTTCAAATACTGAGGTGGATTTCTGGGCAGATTTAAAACTTTTAAGGGTTGTTCGTAGTGTCTTTTTTTAGATGTAGGGCTTTCCTTTTACTGGACAATTTTCACTTAACAGTTCTTACATTATGAAGTTCAACCAGAGTCTTTTGCCTATAAAGTGAAATGAAAAAAGAGAGCAAGAGAAACAGAAAATTCTCTAGTATATACTGATGTTTGAAAGAGTGTATATTTTTTGTACCTTCATGTACATTTTACAGTCTAGATTTGAAACTTTATGTTCAAGGTAACTAATTTTCTTGAAGTAAAGATTACAATAGCTTTAAAAGTGATCAAGATACATGTACAACAAAATCTCAGTTGTTCTTGGAAACACGTTTTAAGATATAGCACACATGACACATACTTCTTTTGGGACTAGATTATCCTCTGAGTACTGAAGAATACTTGGTAGATTTATTTTACACTAAAAATTTAGCCTTTGATAACCACAGCTTGGATAGATCACAAAGTTGAGTCTTTAAAGTTTTCTCAATATGCTTTCAGTCCAAATATCTCAAAGACATCTTATGTCCTAAAGTGGAATAATCAGTTATTTTTTCTCATATAATTATCATCAGTGGGCTCTTGTACTGGCAGTCTGTCTTGGTCGTATCTTATTCTTGCAAAGCCATTCCTTACAGTGAAATATGAAAGATTATCTTCCCCAATGAAAGGAAATTAATCTGAATAAACAACAGTCAAACCCATAAGTGTCTCTGGACATTCTTGAAAACAGGTTTAGACAGTACTAAGATACTTTGCTTTAACAATTTTCCTCCTTTTTCATAACTGTGCAATCACTACCTTATTCTACTCTGCAAAAAAAAGAAAAAAAGAAAAAAATTTTTTTTGGAAGATCAAGCTTTTCATTGGTACAGAACTATTTGGAATAAACCCAAAAGACAGTGGAATGCTGGGTCTCTCCTCAAGAAGCTTCTCCTCTCTTAACAGCATTTAACTACTCTTTCAGTGATCTCATCACAGCCGAGTTCTTCCGTCAGACGATTGACAACCATAAGTGAAAAAAGTTCTCCGACAAAAGCCAACTGATCAAACGGGGTCTTCTCATAATGCATCTGAAACCCGCCATCCAGAGATGCTTCTCTGGTTCTGGAGGTTCTCAGAAACATCTTGTTGGCTTCTTCAAGGGTCGCTGATACTCTGTAGCCCTCACCATTTAGCGGCTCCTCTTCCGGAGAGTTATAGTCATCGAATTTCTCGCCCTCGCCCTCGCTCTCGAAATCAGGGCGCGCGATCTGGCCTGGCTGCTCCCCAGGGCTGGGGCCCCTGTGGGGCCATTGGCTGGGCCGCCTCCTCCTCCATGGGGTCTTCTTCCTCCAGCTGTGGCGGGGCACTGGCGGCGCGGGCGGGGTTCTGGATATCTCCCAGCACCCGCCGCCTACCTTCATAGGCGGAAGGTCACTCTCACCAGGCATCGCAATCATCTGCAGGTCATTGCTCTCCTCATAGAGCTCCGACAGCTCGTTCATTTCAGACATAGTGCAAGCAGCTCAACCTCCCCGCAAGTCGTTCGTTTTCCACCCAGAAGCTTGATCTTTAACTGTTTCTCTTTATTTGGATCTTTTTCATCTACTAACACCCCATGAAAAATACACCCAAAAGTACATCTTTTAGAGTTATCCTCTCCCTGTATACGTGAAACGTGAACTTCCAGATGATCAAGCTGGTTTTAGAAAAGGCAGAGGAACCAGAGATCAAATTGCCAACATCTGCTGGATCATCAAAAAAAGCAAGAGAGTTCCAGAAAAACATCTATTTCTGCTTTATTGACTATGCCAAAGCCTTTGACTGTGTGGATCACAATAAACTGAGGAAAATTCTGAAAGAGATGGGAATACCAGACCACCTGACCTGCCTCTTGAGAAACCTGTATGCAGGTCAGGAAGCAACAGTTAGAACTGGACATGGAACAACACACTGGTTCCAAATAGGAAAAGGAGAACGTCAAGGCTGTATATTGTCACCCTGCTTATTTAACTTATATGCAAAGCACATCATGAGAAACGCTGGGCTGAAGGAAGCACAAGCTGGAATCAAGATTGCCGGGAGAAATATCAATAACCTCAGACATGCAGATGACACCACCCTTACAGCAGAAAGTGAAGAACTAAAGAGCCTCTTGATGAAAGTGAAAGAAGAGAGTGAAAAAGTTGGCTTAAAGCTCAACATTCAGAAAACTAAGATCATGGCATCCGGTCCCATCATTTCATGGGAAATAGATGGGGAAACAGTGGCTGACTTTATTTTTGGGGGCTCCAAAATCACTGCAGATGATGACTGCAGCCATGAAATTAAAAGACACTTACTCCTTGGAAAGAAAGTTATGACCAACCTAGACAGCATATTAAAAAGCAGAAATATTACTTTATCAACAAAGGTCCATCTAGTCAAGGCTATGGTTTTTCCAGTGGCCATGTATGGATGTGAGAGTTGAACTATAAACAAAGCTGAGCACTGAAGAATTGATGCTTTTGAACTATGTTGTTGGAGAAGACTCTTGAGAGTCCCCTGGACTACAAGGAGATCCAACCAGTCCATCCTAAAGGAGACCAGTCCTGGGTGTTCATTGGAAGGACTGATGCTGAAGCTGAAACTCCAATACTTTGGCCACCTGATGCGAAGAACTGACTCATTTGAAAAGACCCTGATGCTGGGAAAGGTTGAAGGTGGGAGGAGAAGGGGACGGCAGAGGATGAGATGGTTGGATGGCATCACTGACTCAATGGACTGGGTTTGGGTGGACTCTGGGAGTTGGTGATGGACAGGGAGGCATGGCGTGCTGCGGTTCATGGGGTTGCAAAGAGTCCGACAGGACTGAGTGACTGAACTGATAAAAACTGATCTCCCTGGATCTCTCAGTATACTTCACCTTAGCTTTGTCTCCAAAAAGTGACACTTCTCAACTCCTACGCCTCCATCCCAAGGGTAAAATAATTGGAGAGGGAAGGTGCACTGTCGGGTGTGTCGCCTCTCAGATACTGAGTCATCTGCAACATGTTTGGGACATGTTGGGAACTACAGTGCACTGATGCTGCCATCCAGTTCAATCATTTCCATACTATGAAGGTGCAAAACAGCCAATACTATTACTGCAAAATATTACTGCAGAGTAAATGCCGGCGCTGATATAAAACACACATGTAGAAGGGGTTGGAGCTGCATGAACAGGATCATAGATGGTTCTGCTAGTGATTCTGTACAAAACTGAACTTTTTACTTCTTCAAATTTTTTGTGGCACATTTTTCGTCGTTTCAACTTTAGGACCGTAAAGCTTTTTCAAGACTACTGTCAAGTGGATCTGCATTGGAAGATTAGAAGATTCTTATAACCTCAGAATCTACTTTGCCAGAAGAGGAAAACTCAGTCCGAAACACTGATACAATGCGTGGCAACTGCCCCCAAATAGAAATATTGAAGAGGGAATTCCCATGAAATTGTTTACTTGGAAACCTGTTTTATGTTCAAACTCTGACTTTGGAAGCCCAATGAAGGGCAGGAAATTTGTCTCGCTGGGTACTAACAGGTTAAAGGATTAGTGTTAGTCGCTCAGTCGTGTCTGACTCTGTGACCCCACGGACTGTAGCCCGCCAGGCTCCTCTGTCTATGGGATTCTCCAGGCAAGAAGACGGGTAGGTTGCCCTTCCCTTCTCCAGGGGATCTACCCAACTCAGGAATCGAACCTGGGCGTCCTGCATCGCAGGCAGATTCTTTACCGGAATAAAGTCATTTCTCACAAATGAAGTTATGCATCAAGACCGAAGAACCAACACACCCGGTTCTCGCTCAGGTAGAGGTTCCTGCTGACCTCCCTCCCCCTGCCCCTTCCCCCCACCACCTCCCCCGGCCCCCGGCTGCTGGTGGCAGGGCGCGGGGAGCTGGGGCCGGGTGGCGGGGGCGACGTGCGGGGCGTCGCAGCTCAGTCTCAGATTCCAGAAGACCTCCGGTTAAGGTAGGAGGTCCTCGCTCCTACTACTGGAGGGACATATGCCTAACGAAATCTTAATTCCTTTACAGTCTCTTGTTTCTTGTTTCCTCAAATCCCCTGCAAACAGGCGGGTGGCAGTGGGTGCAACTGAGGGTCTCCGGAGAGGTTACTCCTCAGTATGTCCCAAAGGCACTCTCTGCTGAGCCCCAGTAGCTGTTACCCAAGCCGGTGGGGGTTCTTCTGTCCTTAATCTTTGTGCTAAGGAGCAGGCCATTGAAAACTGTGAGCACTGGTCAGGTATTTAGCAGATTTCTGGCAGGCTATGAAGGGGATTTTCCCACGTTTTTCCCTCCTGTCCTTCAGCTCTTTCTCCTGGGACTCGAGTCCAGCCAAAACCTATGAAGCTCAGGCTCTGGTGTCTCATTGCAAAAATTCAGTGAGAGATAAAGCGATAGGTAAGAGGTGGATTTGTTAGGATTCAAAGAGAAGCACCCTCTGCAGGGTGTGGGCTATTGCAGAGGGCTCTGGCCATGGAATGTGGCCTGGCTAGGTTTTGTGAGCGGGATGAATTCATATGCTAATGAGCGGGAGGATCATCCCAACCGTTGCCTCCATCTTTTGGCAATGCCTCCAGTTCAGTTCACTGTCCTGCCACCACTGGGTGTGTCATTTAGCTTACAGATTGGGGATTAAGGTTTACTTGAATCTGACTTTTCATCTTGGACCCAATTGATTTTAATTGGTTTATGTTATGCCCTTGTGCAAGAGTATTGGAGTGGGTTGCCATTTCCTTCTCCAGGAGATCTTCCCGACCCAGGGATCGAACCCAGGTCTCCAGCATTGCAGACAGACACTTTTACCATATGAGCCACCAGGGAAGCCCATTCTTTCAAAAGTTGTACCCTGCCCCCTTCCCTCCTGTTTCACGCTTCTTTCCTGAACCCTGTCCAGGCCCACAGTGTTGCCTCTACAGTCTTTTGGAGGGACAACCAGAAAATAGCCGGCCCTTGGGAGGGAAATACTGTACAATATCCAACCCCTCTAGATATTCGGGCCTTCATCTTCCATGTTTCCTACAACATGTGCAACATTAGCATCGCTCAGTGGACCTGCTAGGTCGGGTGACGGGCACACAATGCCTGGTAGAAGTCCATCTGTTGGCATCTCTTCAAAGATGATTGGGCTTCCAGGGATAATGTTTGCCACTTTGGGAGTTAGCCCTGCAGGTCGTTTGGGCCCAAACCCTTACCACCCTTCTCCTAAAGCTACAAACATACCCCCGGGTCAAATTTCCATTCCACTTTTATGGAACATCTGGTCTGTTGCCTTTTTTTTTTTTTTCTCAGAAGAATATTTATCAATGCATGAAATAAAATACATAGGGTTACAAAGGAAACCAATTATATTGAAATATAGTTCTTAACTCCGGACAGTCTCTGGAGAATGAGTCCCTTGAGTGCATGGATTGAGCAAGGCTTCATCTCTGTACTGGGAGTGCCAAGCACAAAGCCTGGCACATATAGATGGCTACTGAAAGCTCAGCCTGAGGAATGAGTCATTGCAACTGCTTGTGCACATACCAGTGGCTTGCATGTGTCTCACTCCATCTGAGATCATTTAGACCAGGGCTATGAGGAAACCCACACTCAACAACGGGTACATAGCATTGAGCAATAATGACAGGCTATTGGAAGACCAGGAAAACAACAAAGCTCATGTATTTCCACCAGGTGGAATATTCAGAATGAAAGTAAACAGGCTCTGTCTTTAGGAGGTGATCTCTTGACTTAGGAAGCATGATGCTCACACTACTTTAAAACAGTACCAACATCTCTGAAACAAGAAATAAAAGAACCTGAGCTAGCGTGTAGGTGTTCTCTACGGCTCCTCCTCTGTCCAGAGTTAAGCCTGTTGTCTCTGGGAAAGAGAAAAGTGTCCTTAAAAGCCACAATAGGGATGGCATGTGCCTTTTTAGGTTCAAGTAGTAGTTTTAGACTTAGGCAGAAATTTCGTTTTTGTTTATGTGGAGCAACATTGCCTACAAGGGGCAAGGTCCTAACTGTAAGAGTTAGTAATTGGCTTAAGAACAAATTTGTTAAGAGGAAACAGACCAAACAGATGTTGCTCCACCCAGACTATTATTAACATTCCTTAATTCTCCTAACAGGGCCAGATAACCCATTCCTTTGTCATTACTTCTGTTATTACCTAAGGTGGGTCTATGACAACGAAATGCTTACCTGTGGATGCACCCTAACCTGCTCTTATGGAGGACTAGGGGAGGAAATCAGTGGCTTACAATCACTTACAGCAGTAAGAGGATAAGATTTATGACCGTTTCACCAGGTTCCCAGTCTTAGGGCACAGGCTTGGATTGTTTTACATCTGGGTATCTATTCCCATCTGTGGTGAACAACCTGGCAATGAGTTAAAATTACAACCCCTTAATCCTACCCAGCACTGGTCATCCTCGAGCTCTTGGGGATGCCTAACTCCAGACGGGAGTCCCAGGAGGTCAACCTGCCTAGGAATCTGGTCCTGAAAAAGTTGTCATGCCTCAACCTGCTTGGGGATCCGCCAGCCCAGGGGTCCCAGGAGGTCGTCACGCCTCGGCCTGCCCAGGGACACAATCCCTGGGAGGCCGTCAGGCTTCGACCTGCCCGGGGATTCGATCTCCCCGGACAGGAGGCTGTCATGCCTCAGCCTGCCAGGGGATCTGCACCCTGACCCAGGGACACCTGGCTCTCAGGTTCCAACAGTACTGGGGAGGGTAGGCTTCAGAAAGACTCACCCCTGAGGACGTCCACCCATGGCAATTGAAAGAAGCCTATTAACTTGTGGGACTGTGCCCAGTCTCAGCAATAACTCAGGAGCCCAATGAGACCTCATTGCCTTTCTGGAAAGGCTAAAAGAGGCCCTCCAAAAGTTTACCAATCTTACTTAGACTCTTACGAGGGACAGGTGATTTTAAAGAACAAATTCCTGTCCCATTGTGCATCAGATATCAGAATAAAGTTACAATAGCTACAACAGCAGTGTGAGGCTGTCACGGCTAACGCCATGGCAGGCAGCCTAGATTAGGAGTAGGCCTGGTTTCCCGGGGTAATATAATTATCAGGCCTCCTGGAGCCAGCCAATCAACATATGCCTAGCCAGAAAAAAGGGAACCTATCAGGGGAAAGCTGAAAGCCCCACGTTGGGCCAACAAAAATTACCTTACAACTGTGTAACCAATCAGCTTACACCAACTACCCACTGTGTAACCAATCCGATTGCGCCAACTACCTGCTGCTTATTTTGCCCTAATAAATACCCGAGAGAACTGGGGCTCGGGGCCTTTCATCCTCACACACCTGGTGAGGGCGGGAGGCCCTGGCTCGAGTCAGTAATAAATTCCCCTATTGCGAGTTGCATTGTTTCGAGGAGTCTTCTTTCCCGACCGGGGACTCGGACTACGAGCAGAACAGCAGGACCCTGCTTCCTCTTTAGATGAGATGGTCCAGATGGCCACCGATACCTTTTATAACAGAGAACAGAAGAAGGAGGCCAAGGCCCAGGAGAGGGAGAGAAGGAAACCAACAAGGCATGCCCAGATGACGGCCGCCCTCCAGGGAATCCCTATGGCACACCCTGAGTCCTTGAAGGACAAGGCATGAGGCAAATGTCTAATCTGTAGACGGGCGGGGCATTGGGCCAAAGAGGGTTCAAACCGTGACAAGTCTCCTAAAACGGCTTGCTACAAATGCCATCAACTGGGACATTGGGTGGCACTCTACCCTGGGGACCCAAAAGCCTCAAAGTCAAGTGACAAGCCTTCTGTCAGGATGGTTCAACAGGACTGAAGTGGGCACACTCCAGCCAGCCCGCCTGTCACAGATAACCATCATGGGGCTGGAGCCAAGGGTGCGACTGGATGGGGCAGGTAGGTTCAAGAATTTCTTGGTTGACACAGGGGATACCTAGTCTGTCTTGATTTCCTACTCTGGAGCCTTCTCCTCCCAAACCTGTACTATTTTGGGTGCTACAGGAAAAACAACTACTAAAAGATTCACTGGAACACTTCTTTGTTGCTGGGATGGACAAATATTTTCCCACCAGCTTCTGGTGGCCCCTGAGTGTCCTACTCCCTTATTGGGAAGAGACATACTCACTAAACTGGGGATCACCCTGGTGATGAGAAGCTTTCCAGCCCCCAGAGCCCTACAGCTCCTGGTTACTATTGAAGAACCCATTACACCTTCTCCAATAGAGAGGACCAAAAACTATGGGAGGACAAAATTAACCACCAGGTGTGGGAGCAGGGGACTCCTGGACGAGCCCACCAAGCTGAACTGGTCATCATTGTCCTCTAAGATCCCACTCGGGTTCCTAACTGGAAAAAATATCACCTCAAAAGAAAGGCATGGGAAGGACAACAGGCTTTAATAAATAAATTCCTTGCTTGTGGGCTATTTGTCCCCACCAATTCGCCATGTAACACCCCAATCCTCTCAGTAAAGAAAAAGGACAGAACCTGGCAAATGGTTCAAGATCTCCAGATCATAAATGAAGCTGTAGTTCCCCTCCATCCCACAGTACCCAATCCCTAGTAATCTTGGGAGAAATCCCACCCAGTGCCAAGTGGTTTACAGTCTTGGATCTCAAAGATGCATTTTTTTTGCATACAACTGGCTAAAGAATCCCAATATATTTTTGACTTTGAGTGGGAGGCCCCAGGAGAAAAGCACCAACAGATGACTTGGACAGTATTACCTCAGGGGTTCAGAGATAGCTCCCACCTGTTTGGACAGGCCCTTAGCCGAGATCTCCTAGATCTGGACTTGGGACCTAATGGGAAAATATTATAATATGTAGATGACCTACTCATCTGCTCTCCAGATGAGAAAAATACCCAACAACCTGCAATCCAGGTTCTAAACTTTTTGGCAGAGAGGGGATATAAAGTCTTGTGTGCTAAGGCACAGATGGTCGAGACAAAGGTCACTTACCTGGGAGTTCAGATTACACATGGGTCTAGGAGGCTGTCCTCTGATCGGGGACAAGGAATCCTCCAGTTGCCCTTCCCCACGACTCTAAAACAATTGCAAGTTTTCCTGGGGCTGACTGGGTATTGTAGAATCTGGATACCCAGCCATGGTCTAGTTGCCCAACCCTTACATGTTAGCTTAAAGGGACGGGATGATTCAATCCCACTAGTGTGGGAAACTCCTCAAAAGAAGGCAGAGGCTACACTAAAACAGGCCTTAGCTTGAGCACCTGGCTTGAGGTTGCCAGACCCAGAAAAGGCATTCCAACTTTATGTCCACGAAAGAGAGGGAATAGCCTCTCTTTGAGTGTTAACTCAAAGGTTGGGATCTGAGCCCCAGCCTGGAGCTTATATATTCAAGAGGCTCAACCCAACTGCCCAAGGCTGGCCCCCTGCCTTCGAAATCTTGCATCTATTGCAATCCTGATTGAAGATCCTTTAAAACTGTCCTTTAGGGGTAAACTAACTATTTTTACCAGCCACCAAGTAAAACAACTCCTAAATGGGAGAGACCATTTATGGATGTCTGATCAAAGAATCCTCAGATATCAAGTAGTGCTGATGGAAAATCCAGGCCTCACTATATCCCCTTGTGAGGTTCTTAACCCAGCCACCCTCCTGCCTACCCGCGAGGGCTCTCTCCCCTTTCACTCTTGTCTAGAAACCTTGGCCCACTGGACAAAACCCCGAGAGGGATTGTTGGAAGACCCTCTGACCAATCCTGAGGAAATCTGGTACACTGATGGATGCAGCTTTGTCTTGGATGGAAAAAGAAGAGCCGGGTATGCAGTAGTCTCCAATTTTGAGACCATAGAGGCTAAGTCTCTGCCACCTGGTACTTCAGCCCAATTAGCTGAGCTCATAGCCCTGACTAAAGCTTTTGAGTTGGGAAAAGGAAAAAGAATAGCCATTTACAGTGACTCCAAGTATGCCTTTCTGGGGCTACATGCACATGCTACTATTTGGAAAGAAAGGGGCCACTTGACCACCCGAGGGTCCCCAATCAAACAAGGTGATCAAATTCTTAGACTCTTGGAGGCAGTCCATCTGCCCACTGAGGTTTCAGTCTCCCACAGTAAAGGACACCAAAAAGGGAGCACAGAAGTGGCACGAGGGAGCCAAGCAGCTGGTCAGGCAGCTAAGACAGTAGCATTACAGAACAATGACCTAATAGGGGTTGCCACCCTAGTTTCACAAACGAATTTGCCAGAAACTCCTTCATATACTGAAGGTGAGACTATTAAAGCTAAGAGTGAAGGTTTTTCAAGAAGATCATATGGGGTGATTCCAAAAGGAGGGACTCCTTCTTCTGCCTGGGAACCTCCAATGGAAGTTAGTTAACTCCTTACATGCCACCACTCATTTAGGGGCAAAGGCCCTCCAAAGATTACTAGAAAGATCCTTCAGAGGAATAGGCCTCCAAGCAACTATAAGGCAAGTGGTCTCCTCTTGTCCCACTTGCCAATTAAACAAGCCCCAAGGAGCTCAAAGACCCCAGTTGGCCCAGCCAACCCAAAAGAGAACCCAGAAGAGAACTGGCAGATGGACTTCACCCAGATGCCAGTATCCAAAGTGTAAAAATACCTATTAGTCGCGATAGATATATTCACAGGATGGATTGAAGGCTTTTCCAACAGGACTGAGAAGGCTGAGGAGGTGGTAAAAAAAACTGCTCCATGAAATAATTTCAAGATTTAGTCTGCCCAGGTCATTACAAAGTGACAATGGGACATCATTTACTTCTAAGGTCACCCAAGGGGTGTCTAAAGCATTGGGCATTACTTATTATCTCCATTGTGCCTGGAGGCCTCAGTCTTCAGGAAAAGTAGAAAGAGCCAACCAATTATTAAAATCAGCGATAAAAAAGATAACCCAGGAGGCTTCCCTGGGATGGAAGGAGGCTTTACCAATAGCTCTCCTCCACACCCCTGTTGCCCCTAAGGAACAGGTTGGTCTTAGTCTTTATCAGATGCTATATGGAAGACCTTTTGTTTATGTCAATGACCTTTTCCTAGATCCAGAGGCTCAGACCCTCCAGTCTTATACCATGGCCACTGGGCAATTCCAGCAAGATATACACTTGTGGGGTGTGAACCAGGACCCAAAAGATTCTAAGGAGTCACTATTGCATGCTCCAGGGACTCAAGTCCTAATTAAAGTCTGGAAGGATGGGTCCCCAAAGGAGTTGAGACTCCAGCCCACATGGAAGGGCCCCTACCCTGTAATACTTTCTACCCCCACAGCAGTCAAGGTGCCAGGACATGACTCCTGGATTCACTACTCATGAGTCAAGCTGTGGAAGAAAACAGAAGAGGACACCTAACACACCTGTGAGCCTCAGGGGCTCCCACTTTCTAAGGGGGTGCGGTGGCCTGCGGGCAGCAGCATTTCCTGCCACGCCCTCTTCTCTGTGCTCTACCTCTTCTCCACACAGTACTTCTTTTTTTTTTTTTTTGCCAGTTTTTAAATCTTATCTGGCCTTGCCTTGACTGGAGGACGGCTTCAAGCCATAGGAGAATTTACAAGGAGAAAGAGCCTGCAGAGAGAAATGAGTCAGGGGTAAGGAAACCACCAGCAAGAAACTTCTGGGGCTCCCCCTCCTAGTCCTGGGTCTTAATGGCTGCCCAGTCGGAAACTCTAAGGAAATGGCTTCTATTAGTGATCTAGTGAGGTGGGGGGTGGGGGGAGCACAAAGCTGATTCCTCCCAGGGCCCCAGGCCAAGGGCCCAGCTGGTCCACGCTTTGATTTCAGACTGGGGAGAACCAGAGCAGCGAAACTCAAGGAGTCACCTCGGACTTCTGTCCTGCAGACAAGAAGTGTGTGAAAATAGTGGGTTTGATTTGAGTAGTTGAGTCTATCATCTGTTATGGCAGAAATAGAAAACTAATACACACACCCTTCCCATTTAAGTGAAACTTTGTCTGGATATAAAACTGTAGGCCCAAAACTCTTTTCCTTTAAGACTTTGGCGATAGAGTTCCTAGGGGCTTCCCAGGTGGCTCAGTGGTAAAAAAAAAAAAAAAAAAAAAAAATCTGCCTGCCAATGCAGGAGACCTGGGTTCCATTCCTGGCTTGGGAAGATCCTCTGGAGAAGGAAATGGCAGCCCAGTCCAGTATTCTTGCCTTGAGAACTCCATGGACAGAGGAGCCTGGAGGGCTACAGTCTATGGGGTTGTGAAGTGTTGGACAGGACTGAGGCAACTTAGCGTGCACGCACACGCAGGCAGTCATTTAGTCCTAGTGGAGGTGGGGAAGGTTTAAAAAACTTTTTCAAACAACAGGTCAATAGATGTGCTCATAGGTGGGGTAAGTTCATTGTTTCTTTTGTTCCACTATTATTAGTCTTCTCTCCATCTTTAATGTAAATCAGTTACTGAGACATAATTTGAAGACGGTTATAATTGAGATATAATTTATAGAAAGTTATTGAGATATAGTTTATAGAGTGCTTTCCTTTTGAATTAAGCAACTTAAAGTCCTTTATCTTTGAGAGTATATTAGAAACATATAGGCATTTGGCAAAATTATAAGACATGTTCCCAGGCTGTGGAAGTAAGAACAGATGAATGATATTACTTCAGCCATGAATCATCATACCAACCTGTAAATTCTGTGGAGAATCATATTTCCAAGCAGTACTATTTTCAAGTTTGCAGAAGTGAAAAAACTAATGATTTTTCTCAGTGAAGCCCTTGATCTTTTAGACAAAGTGAATGCCAGAACTAGAAGTCACTTCTACTTACTATGATGTTTATAGTTTATGAGCTTCATAAACTTAGTCCATATAATACTATATTTATTACAAGTATGATAGATATTTTAATGAACTGCCCACTCACTTTTAGTCACTGGAAACACTTATGTTGATTATAGACTTTAAAAAATATGGACTTCCTTGGTGGTCCAGTGGTTAAGACTCCATGCTTCCATTGCAGGGGCATGGGTTCCATCCCTGGTGAGGGAAGTTCTGCATGCTGCATGGTGTGGGCCCCCACCCCCTAAAAAAAGCCACAGCCATTGGTGACAACATGGATGGACCTAGAAAATGAAAGTCGCTAAGTCGTGTCTGACTCTTTGCGACCCCATGAACCATACAGTCCATGGAACTCTCCAGGCCAGAATATTGGAGTGTGTAGCCTTTCCCTTCTCCAGGGATTCTTCCCAACCCAGGGGTTGAACCCAGGTCTCCTGCATTGCAGGTGGATTCTTTACGAGCTGAGCCATCAGGGTAGTCCAAGAATACTGGAGTGGGTAGCCTATCCCTTCTCCAGTGAATCTTCCTGACCCAGGACTCAAACTGGGGTCTCCTGCATTGCAGATGGATTCTTTACCAACTGAGCTAGCAGGGAAGCTAAGTGGAATAAGTCAGACAGAGAAAGACAAATATTGTATGCCTTTGCATGTGGAATCTAAAAAACAAAACAAATGAACAGAGTCATAGATACAAAGAACAAACAAGTGGTTGTCACAGTGGGTGGAGGGTGAAAGAAGTAGGGGATGGAGATTAGGAGGAACAGACCTGCAGTTACACAATAAATGAGTCAAGGGTATGAAAAGTACAATGTGGGGAACACAGTCAGTAGAGTTTAACATCTTTGCATGGTGACAGAAGGTAGCTCGACTTACTGACTTATGGTGATCATTTTGAAATATATAGAAATATTTAATCACTATGCTGCACACCAGGAACTAACATAGTGTTTATATGTCAGTTATATTTCAAAAACTAATAACAACCTCATAAAAAGAGATTAGGTTTGTGTTTACCAGAGGAGGGGTGGGGGTGGAAGTGGTGGGAGAGGGGGAATTGAATGAAGTTAGCCAAAAGGTACAAATTTCCAGTTATAAGGTAAGTAATTACTAGGGGTGTAATATACAGTATAGTAAATAAAATTAACACTGCTGTATGTGTGATATATCTCATCAGAGGACGAGATGGTTGGATGGCATCACTGACTCAATGGACCTGAACTTGAACAAACTTCGGGAGATAGTGAAGGATAGGGAGGCCTGGTGGGCTGCAGTACATGGGATCTCAGAGTCAGACACGATTTAGCGACTGAAAAACAACGTTATATGTTAAATTTTTTAAGTGAGTAAATCTTAAGAGTTCTCATCACAAGTAAAAAACATTTTTTTCTTTTGTATCTAAATGAAGTGATGGATATTTACAAAACCTGTGGTAATCATTTTATGGTGTATATAAGTCAAAGCATTATCCTGTATACTTTAAACTTATATGTTTCTGTATGTCAATTATATCTCAAAAATGGAAAAAATAGATCAAGTTACTAAAAAAAAACAAAAAAATTTAAAAAGTCACATTGTAGAATACAGCACCCTTTAAAAACTGAACTCGACCAAATTAAATCAGATACACTAGATAGTTTGAGGACTCTCAGGGAAGCTTAATGAATAGTTTGAAATAGTTTAAAATACATTTTTAGAATATATCTAAACAGGGTGAATTATAGTAACACTTTGCTGTTGAGGAGAAATCATTAGTTTGGGATTTAACATAGAGTTGCACCATAGGAAAAGATGAATTGGGAGAATTGTGCCTTTATGAATACAAGTGAGCAGTGAAAATCCATATTACAGTTACTTCATCAGATGGTTAGACATTTCCTTGCAATATGAGAATTTTTTTTTTAACCTTGAAACTACATAATTAACTGTCAGTTTTAGCTAACAGATACCATGTGATACAGTAGCAAAAGAGCGAGAAAAGCACACATTATTTTTTCTGCTACAGTCAGTTTCAGATCATCTTCTACAAAACATTTTGGCTAAAGCCCATCTTCCCCATGATGAACTAACAAATAAGGAACAAGGAATAGCAACAAAAATGAACAATATTTAAACCTCTGATTTCTACAATAATGGATGAAAATTGTTGATGGAAGAAGGTAATATTTATCTGGGGGAAAAAGGCATAAAATGGAAAGCTAGTAACATATGCTTCTCATGAACATGTTTTGCCTTTTAGCAGGTGTGTGCTAAACACGTAATTGCACTTATATTACTATCAAATCAGATAGTAATTTTGTTTTCCATTTTTTCTGATTTTTTTTGTATATTATGTAAGACATTTTCTCTTATTTTTTCCCACAATATTGAATGCCTGAAATTTGTTCCTATCAGGATGCTATCTGTTTTAATTACTATCAAAACATTTTTTTATCTCTTCATAAAAGTAAACTTTAACTTAAAGGAGTGTGCTTAATTTCTCAAAGACTCCTTTGAAAAGCTCCTATCTACCCACGGAAATTTGAATTCTCTTTCACTTCTCTCTGTTTTAGAAAGGACTCCTTTGGTCTTCCTTCTGAGCCAGAAGATTCATCTTTGCGATGACAGTACTTAGCTTCTCTGCTTATTCTCCTGCAGAACATGAAGCTGGTCACTGGCACTCCTTGGCTGAATTTACAGCAAGTCATGCTCATTTTCTCAGAAAAACAAGTTTACTCATTTGTTCCATAACCATTGGTGGGAAAGAGAATGGTTTGGGTCACAGTGTGAGCAGTTAAGACATGCCCTGGAATAAGAGAGGAGAAGGAGAAGTAAAAATAAAAGAAGGAGAGGAAATATGAGACAGAATCCTCTAAGTCATTAGCAGGTTTTAGATGGTGCCCTGTGGTTACTCATGTGAAGGACACTTGCCCAGGAGTTCTTTGAGTGGTTTATCACCATCTCCATTGGCTCTCTCCAGTGTGGGGGAAAACTTCTCTTGATAGTTCTTGATGACACCATCTAAGACTTTCTCTCAGAGTTAAGGATTTTGGTCGGGGTGGGGGTTGGGGTGGAGGGAAGGGAGTCTTTTTCACTTTGCTGTGAATCTCCCTGGAGGGAAAGAAGCCAGAAAACTACTTGCTCAGATAGCGAGATGGGAAGATGGAAATATATAGAGAAACTTCTAATGTTTATGTTGCTACAGTGAAGTCAGATTAGATTTTATTCTCTTGAAGTTTAAGCTGGGTACACATGAGAACGATTCTTGTGTGTTCTAATGGGGTAAGATTCATGATGAAATATTCACCTTTAACTGTGAGTTGAGATATTTTCAGTTTAGAGTTTTGGCTCTGAGTCTCCAAAGCGAGAGGGACACATAACTCCTTTCTTAAAGCACAGCTGAGTTTACACGAGAGGGAAATTTGTGAGGGCCAAACCGGAAAAGAGAATTGAAAGGCAGAGTGGTAAGCCAAGTAGGGGACCCTGTGGCTTTCCAGAGGTTGGTGGAAGGGCAGGGAAAGGAGGTGAAGGTTCTTGGCCTCAGGATGCTAAGCATTTAGATTTTACTCCTATCTAGGCACCAGCCTATGGGCTTTATCAAGGTGAGGAGTTGGATCTGGGACACCATATAAAGCTGAGAGAGAGTGAAAAGATGATTTAGAAAAACATCTCAGGGCCACAGAGAGACAACAGTAAAAGGATACAGCAGGCATACTTCTCTATCTTGGCCTGAGAGATCTGTGTAAAACAAATGAGAAACTCTCCGCTGAGAATTAATAAGTATAGGCTGTCTTTACCTGGTTTTAGGGTTAGAATTTACTCTGCCTGACCCATCAAGGGACCTCCAAGTCACAAAACTAACATAAAAATGATTCCTGCTATTAAAGATCCATGTGTGTCTAACAGGATTAAACTAATACTCCTCCAGAAGAACACAATCTCAAGTAGGCTGCTGACATTACTCATAGATAAAGCCCAGCCAAAGAAAACCTCATAGTTTAAACTTAGAAATTGCATCAAGACTCAAACCACAGTAAGTGAAACAAGTCTATCCAACTCAGTAGGAGCCGTAATATATATATATACATACATACACACACACACATATACATACATATATATATGTAAATCATAAAGGCATATAGGAAAGGACAAAAATAATTGCAAATAATGAGACATTGTCAAAACAGACTTCTAGTAGTGAAAATGTTTGCTGAATTTAAAACTCATTGCACTGGTGAACCAGCATTTTAGACAAAGCAGCCTAGAGAATCCGTGAACTAGATGATTGATCTGAAGAAATTAATCAAAATTCAGCAGAGGGTTTCATTCTGAAACTGAGGGAGAGGTATAAGAGAAAGCTATACAATAAGAGGGCCCAACCTACACCTAACAGGACTTTCAAAAGCAGAAAGGAAAAAAATGAGAGAGAGGAAATGTTTAAAGAGCTAGGAATTTCCCAGATTTTTAAGAAAGACATTAATTCTCAATTTCTGGAAAGAACAAATCCCAAGAAAGCTACACAAAAATAAATTAATTACTAGACGTATTGTAATGAAATTGCAAAATATCTTCAAGATCTTAAAAGAGAAAAAGGAGAAAAAATTAAAAGTGACTACTGATAAAATATAGGCTATCTGTAATGGAAAGACAATCAAATTGACAACAGACTTCTAATTAGTTTTAAAAAATCCTGAGCCATCAGCTCTTCAAATGTGACTTCTTCCTTGTTTTCTTCCTTTGGGATTCCGGTGAAATGTGGTGTAGACTTCATTGTGTCTGCTATGTCTCTTTCTTCTGTATTTTTTCACCGTTTGGGCTTTTTGTACCTCATTCCAGATAATTTCTTTTTATTTACCTTCCAGTTACTAATTCTCTCTTCAGCCATGTATAACCTGCTATTAGATACATGTATTGAATTCCTAATTTTAGTTACTCAGTTTTACAGTCATAGGTTATTCCATAGATCAAGTGTATATAATTTCTAGTTCTACATTGAATTTCCATCTTTTTTAGCTCCTTAAACATGCTAAGTATAACTATTTTTAATTCCTGCCTGATAGTTCTAAAATCTAAAACAGTAAGATCTAATATGGTAGTTACTAGCTACATTTGGCTCCTGAACACTTGAAATATGGCAAGTCTGATTTGGGATACTGCAACTGTAAAATGCATGCCCAATTTTGAAGACTTGGTACAAAAAATGTCCAGTATCCCATTATGAATTTTATATTGATTTTATATTTATATTGATTATATGCTGACATAGTTTGAAATAGCAATTTGGGTTAAGTAAAAACTTGAGTTAAAATATACTGAGTTAAAATTTAAAAAAATAATTTCAATTGTTTCATTTTTCTTTTTAATGTGGTTACTAGAAAATTTGAAATTACATGCATGATTCACGTTTGTGGTTTGCATTCTAGTTCTATCAGAGCACTGATCTAGACCTTCTGTGTGTTTTCTGCTTCTGTTGTCTTATCTACAAAGCATGAGGCACTCGGTTGCTGTAAATCAAGGAGTTAGATATTTTTGGCCATGCAGAAGCTTTGAAGCTGGATTGCAGTCTGTTTGAGGACTGGTTTGCCTGCAGTTGACCTTTACTCCTAAGGCGCAGTCCTTCAGCATCTCTACCCAAAGAACAGGACGCTTCCCAGGGTCCCTATCTTTGGCAGGCCCTAGACTTCAATATGTGTTTGCTCTACCCCAGGAAGTTGTCCAAAGCCTGCATAAGTCACCAAGACCGAAATGTTGCTTCTAGGATTAAAAAACTGCTGATGCCATCATTACATCACTACTGTTGCGATTTGAAAGCCGCCAAGATTAGGACTGTAACACTACTCAGGCCATCACCACAATCAGAAGTCACAACTGATTTTGGGAACTCCAGAAGCACATTGTGCAGGCACGCAGGCGATGGTCTGCGTGAATGGATGCCATGTGCCACAGGCCCTGCTCTCAACACTGCCAGGCCAGTGACCAGAGCCCAGCAGCTCTGCTACTACTCCTGCAGAAGCACCAAATGTCTTCGCAACCAGGCTTGCCAGCAGGAGCAGCAGAAACTTGGTGTTTGTGCTCCAATTTGGTCAGGTTGGATCAAAAGTGAAAGTGATAGTGGGTTGCCATTCCCTTCTCCAGAGGATCTTCCCAACCCAGGGATCAAACCCAGGTCTCCTGCACTTTACCATCTTGAGCTGCCAGGGAAGCCTGCTTCTATGTAGACAATTTCTATAAAGGCAGAAATATCAGTTGTGACTTCAAGCTTAGTTTCTGGAATCACACTGTCTGGTTTAAAACCTGTATTTTTGTGACCTGTATTTCCCCATGCTCTCTCAGACTTCTAGTTCTCTGTCTGTAAAATAGGTATACTGATAGTACCTACTTTAAAACAATGTTGTGGAGGGACTTCCCTGGTGGTCCAGAGGTTGAGACTTTACCTTCCAATGCAGGGGGTGCAAGTTCAGTCCCTGCTTGGAAAGCTAAGATCCAATGTGCCTTGTGGCCAAAAATTCAAAATATAAAACAGAAAAAATATTGCAACAAATTCAATAAGAACTTTAAAAATGGTTCGCATAAAAATAGAGCTTTAAAAAATTGCTGTAGGGCTCAAATAAAATAAGGCCTTTAATAGACCTCACAATAAGTACCTAGAAAATTTTAACTGTTCATCATATGGGTGACAAAAGATCTAGTTGCTAACCCTCATTATATTTCCCTGGCAAGCCTCTTAAATTCTGAGTCCTGATTTCTTTGTTTTTCAGATGAGGGTCTTGTCTTACATGCTCTGTAAGGTGAGTTTCTGAGCTAAAAATCTCTAGATCCATGACTGGAGAAAGTGAAGCACTGAAAGAAGCTATTAGCCTACTAAGGAATGAGGTTGGAGAGTCTGGCATGTAGACATTCTAATTTTTCATTTCTGTTTTTCCACACAAAGTCTTATAATTTTAGCGCTATGCTAATTAAGAGAAATACGACGATGGAAGTAACACCGGGAAGCATGTTTAAACAGGACTCCATGACTTCAGTTGCCAAAATAAAGAAAGACACTAGAGGGCACTTGAGTTAAAGAGTGAAGTGGAA
The DNA here is from genome assembly GCF_910594005.1 of Cervus elaphus. NCBI lineage: Eukaryota > Metazoa > Chordata > Mammalia > Artiodactyla > Cervidae > Cervus > Cervus elaphus. The sequence continues at coordinate 34,041,968 of NC_057840.1, forward strand.
CAGTTCAGTTCAGTTCAGCTCAGTTGCTCAGTCCTGTCCGACTCTTTATGACCCACGGAATACAGCACACCAGGCTTCCCTGTCCATCACCAACTCCCGGAGTTTACTCAAACTCACAACCATTGAGTCGGTGATGCCAGCCAACCACCTCATCCTCTGTCGTCCCCTTCTCCTCCTGCCTTCAATCTTTCCCAGCATCAAGGTATTTTCAAATGAGTCAGTTCTTTGCATCAGGTGGCCAAAGTATTGGAGTTTCAGCTTCAGCATCAGTCCTTCCAATGAATATTCAGGACTGATTTCCTTTAGGATAGACTGGTTGGATCTCCTTGCAGTCCAAGGGACTCTCAAAAGTCTTCTTCAACACCACAGCTCAAAAGCATCAATTCTTCGGCACTTAGCTTTCTTTGTAGTCCAACTCTCACATCCATACATGACCACTGGAAAAACCATAGCTTTGACTAGATGGGCCTTTGTTGGCAAAGTAATGTCTCTGCTTTTTAATATGCTGTCTAGATTGGTCATAACTTTCCTTCCAAGGAGCAAGCGTCTTTTAATTTCATGGCGGCAGTCACCATCTGCAGTGATTTTGGAGCCCTCCAAAATAAAGTCTGTCACTGTTTTCACTGTTTCCCCATCTATTTGCCATGAAGTGATGGGACTAGATGCCATGATCTTAGTTTTCTGAATGTTGAGTTCTAAGCCAATTTTTTCACTCTCGTCTTTCACTTTCACCAAGAGTTCTTTAGTTCTCCTTCACTTTCTGCCATAAGGGTGGTGTCATCTGCATGTCTGAGGTGGAACGAAGTTAAGGTAAACATTGGCAGTCTTTTTAGGAGGTGAAAAGAAAGAGCAAGAGGCTTGGTGATGAAAGCAGTAGGATTTTCGTCTTTCGTGAAAAATGTTGTTTAATTTCATTTTCAACTCCCTGGACATGCATGACATGGGAGGATGGTTGGGTAGTTTTGTTACCCTCATTTGGATTGTTGATATAAAGCTTAATGAGTCCCATTAATAAAAACAAATAGCAAAGACAAAAGTTTTCATCTTTTGCTGGGGATTCTTATGCCATGCAGCTGTCTCTAGATGTCTGGTATTTGGTGAACCAGAAAATGCACTTGTTTAGAGTGTTTGTCAGCACTCCAGACCTTTCCATGACTTAGGGAGAAGAACCCCGGGAGTAAACTACCCTTGTGGCAGTATACACACAGTGACTTCAGTCCCCAGGAAAAACACAGGTTCAGAGAAAATCACATTAGACTATAATAAACCTTGGTGATTGATAAAGATGGATGTGTAATAACTGAAATATAATCCATTGAAATTATACTACCTAAATGAACCATTTCTAACTCTCACAGAAATGATGCTTTTTAAAAATTAGAAATACAAGCAACTTCAGATTATGACCTCACGAATATTAAGTTCACAGAGCTCATAGATGATCTTCCTATGTCTGTTAATGTGATAAGGGTTTATATTCTGTCCTATAGTCTTTTCCCCCCCCAGTTAACATCAGTTCAAGGCAACAATAAAAAAAGATCTTTATGCAAATGTCCTTTTATAATAAAATAAACTGCCCTATGGTTCAGAAATAATGAAAAGCTGGGCAAACGAAACCTCTCATAGAAAACAAAAGATTTCCATTAACTGCTGCCTTCCGACTTTATCAAGGCACTACATAATTAGAAACTTGGGAAGTCTCACTAGCTGTAATTGTAGTTCTGACCTATGGAAATTCAAAAAATTGATACCTATGCAGTACACTAGCTATTCTGAAAGGAAGGGCTTAAATTCAATTAAAAAAAAAATCTTTTTGGTAACCAGGAACTATCAAAAGAAGCGTGGATGCTTTCCATTAGAACTTGACAGTAGACTTGCTTGAAAGTGAAAGTTGCTCAATCCTGTCCAACTCTTTGCAACTCCATGGACTATAAAGTCCATGGAATTCTCCAGTCCAGAAAACTGGAGTGGGTAGCCATTCCCTAGTGATTAATAAATGATGGGGTGGTGTGTAGCATTTAAGCTGATTTCTAGCTCTTGAGTGTTACTCTGTGCAACCCGAGATATGCTCACTGATTCAGCCTGGAGCAATTCTCCTTCAGGGAACACCTCAGTTCTGGGCCAGTCTGGAATGGGTGCAGGTTGAGGGTCTGTCCTCTTTTGGAGCTGGTTTAAATGTAAAAAACATCATTTTTAAGTTTACTTGTCAGTACTCATATCAAACCTGAGTGTGACTTCACACCTTATTTGAAATCCAGGTATAGGACTTTAAGGGCTTCCCTTGTGGCTCAGTAGTAAAGAATACACCTGCTAATGCAGGAGACTTGGGTTTCATCCCTGGGTCAGAAAGATTCCCTGGAAAAGGAAATGGCAATCCACTCCAGCATTCTTGCCTGGAAAATCCCATGGACAGAGGAGCCCAGTGGTCATAGTCCATGGGGTTGTAAGAGAGTCATACACAACTCATCGACTAAACAACAACAATGGGACTTCAAAGTGGGGGATGGAAACTTAAGGGATAATTTTCTGTATCTCACACTGGGGTACATGAAACAGTTAGTACAATGCTGAATGACAATGGTTAAAAATCAGAGGATAAGTTTCTGCATCACCTTAGAGAATCCATTTGGTCAAAATTGTATGGTATAAGCATATTCATTTATGCTTTTTTAAAAGAAATGTTTATTCATTTGACTGTGTCAGATCTTTGTTGTGGCATGCAGGGTCTTTCATTGTGGTGAGTGGATTTCTCTCTAGTTGTGACACATGGGCTTAGTTATCCCATGACATGTGGATCTTAGTTCCCCTATCAGGGACTGAACCTATGTCCCCTGCATTGGAAGATCAATTGTTAACCACTGGACCACCAGGGAAGTCCCTAATTTATGTTTATATTAAAACAAATCCAAGGATTGTTGTTGTTGTTCAGTCACTAAGTCGTGTCCGACCCTTCGCAATCCCATGAAATGCAGCATGCCAGGCTTCCCTGTCCTTCACTGTCTCCAGGAGTTTGCCCAAATTCATGTCCATTGAGTTGGTGATGCTATCTAGTATATTATAAAGTAAAATGCAGAACTGTATTGACTTTTTTTTCAGTGAGAACATGGAACTTCAAATAAATTTTTCTCTTGCAGAAGGCTTCTTTGGGCTGGGCTTCTTGGTCTTTAGATAATGAAGCAACTGCTTGCTCATGTTCTACCACTAATGCTTTTTTAGGGGAAACATCTGAAATTTTTATTCAGCAATTTCATTTGACATCCAAGAAAACCAAAACACAAAGAGAGAAAGTTCTTCATTTATGAGTGTGATTTGAACTTTATATACCTTCCTTTTTTAACCTCAGATATTGCTTTTCATTCCCAAACCCAAGTGGAAAATTCAGAGAAAGCATGATTTAGTAATACTGAAGAACACAGGGCTGTCCATAAATTTAGTCCTTTTTCTGCACGTGTAACTTGAACAAGGGATTTAGCATCCCAGTCCCTCAGCAATAAAGAAATGTATTTTAAAATAAAGAAATAAAAAATCCATTGTACTTGCCTTGTGTGGTTATTGGATAGATCAAACCAGGCAGCATATGTGGAGTTTGAAATGTTGTAAAAAGAGATAGAATCTACTTTTTGACAAATGGTGCTGAGAAAACGATATCCATATACAAAAGAATAAAGGTGGACTCCACACCACATGCAAAAATTAACATATAGTGAATACAAGGACCTAAATGTAGACCTGAAATGATGAAACTCTTAGAATAAAACAGGATAAATGCTTCATCACTAATCACTGAGGGAAATGCAAATTGTGACTTTGGACTTGAAATAATTTTTTTTTATATGACATCAGAGGCAAAGATATGAAAAGAAAAAAATAGACAACTTGGACTTCATGAAAAATTTTTTAAAAATTGTATGTCAAAAGACCATATCCAGAGTAAAAAGGCAACCCACAAGATAGGAGGAAATATTGCAAATCATATATCTGATAAGGGATTAGTATCCAGAATATATAAAGAACTCCTACAACTCAACAACAGAAAGACAAACAACTTGATTAAAAAATGGGCAAAGAACTTGAATAGGTTGTTCTCCAAAGAAGACATACAAATGGCCAACAAGCACAGGAAAAGATGCTCAACATCACTAATCACTGAGGGAAATGCAAATCAAAAGCACAGTGAGTTACCACTCACTCTTTAGAACAACTCCAAGTATTGGTGGGAATATAAAATGGTACAGCCACTGTGGAAAACAGCATGGTAGTTTCTCAAAAAAATAAAAATAGAATTATATATGATTCAGTAAATCCACTTCTGGGTATGTAACCCAAAGAAATGAAAGCAGGGTCTTGAAGAGATATTTGTACATCATGTTCATAGCAGTGTTATTCCACAATAGCTAAAACATGGAAGCAACCTGTGTCTATCAAAAGATGAAAGGATAAGCACATACTTGTGTACATTCAGCCTTTTAAAAAGGTAAACTTTGCAACATGCTATAACATGCATGAACCTTGAGGGCATTATGCTAAATGAAATGAGAAAGTCACAAGCATACCCACACAGACACTCACAGGACTGTATGATCCCACTTTGTTGTTGTTCAGTCGCTCAGTCATGTCCGACTCTTTGTGACCCCATGGACTGCAGCACACCAGGCTTCCCTGTCCTTCACCATCTCCTAGAGCTTGCTCAAACTCATGTCCATCGAGTCAGAGATGCCATCCAACCATCTCATCCCCTTCACCTCCTGCCTTCAATCTTTCCCAGCTTCATGGTCTTTTCCCATGAATCATCTCTTAGCAGCAGGTGGCCAAAGTATTGATTCCACTTAAATGAGGAAATTTGGGGTAGTCGAAATTATAAAGACAGAAAGTGTAACGATGGGACTTCCCTGGTGGTCCAGTGGTTAAGAATCTGCCTGCCAATGCAGGGAGACACAGGTTTGATCCCTGGTCCAGTAAGATCCCACGTGCTGTGGAACAACTAAGCCTGTACACCACAACTGCTGAGCCTGTGCTCCACGGCAAGCAAAGACGCTGCAGGGAGAACCCCAAGCACCAAAACTCGAGAGTCGCTCCCGGTTGCTGCAACTAGAGAAAGCCCACTAACAGCAACGAATGCCTAGCACAGCCAAAAAAGGAAATAAATTAAAATAGATCCATTTAAAAAAAGAAAATAAATTAAAATAGATCCATTTTAAAAAAGAAAATAAAACAGATCCATTTTTAAAAAGAAAATAAATTAAAATAGATCCATTTAAAAAAAGAAAATAAATTAAAATAGATCCATTTTAAAAAAGAAAATAAAAATAGATCCATTTTTAAAAAGAAAATAAATTAAAATAGATCCACTGAAGAAAAGAAAATAAAATAGATCCATTAAAAAAAGAAAGTGTCATGGTGGTTTCCAGGAGCTGGAGGAGCAGAAAATGGGGAGCTACTGATTAATAAGTATAGAATTTCAGTTTTACAAGATAAATAGTAATGTGGATGGATGGTGGTAATGGTTGTACAACAATAGGAATATATTTAGTACCACTGAACTGTACTCTTACAAATTAAGATGGTAAATTTTATGTATATTTTACTCAATTAAAAAAGAGAGGGAGATAGAACCCAAAGACTAGAATCCATCTCTTGAAGCTACATTAATAAGGGTTGAAAGTGGGCTTCTCATGAGCAATTCTAATTTCAGGCTGTGTTCTTGACCAATGTTTTGTCTGCAGGTTCTGTCGTTCGTGACTCATCAGGTTGCCCCCACTGCCAAGTTTTGTTTTGTTCCTTGGTTACGGACTTTTTCCTAATCCTGGTCCATGGAAACTAGAAATTCATACCCAGGCCCCTAGGAGGAGTCAGAGCAAGAAGGAACCTCCACCAATACTTTCCCTCCCCCCAACTGCTGGGAACCCGGATCTGCTGGGTGTGGGGTGTTGTCAAGCCCTGGGCTTAGCCTTGCTGCCTAATCCTCTCAAGAACACCATTAGGTTGGGCTGTGCCCTCTCTCATTTAATGGATAAAGACATTGAAGGCACAGAAGTTAAGTGTTTTATTCATGAGTTCTGTTTGCCATGCCTCCCCTGACTCTTGGCTGGTGAACTCTTCCTGCCCCCTCCTTACTTTCCAGCTCCCTGTCGCCTCCCCAAGGGGCCCCCCAGTTTGGGGTCCCCTCCCAAATTCTCCTGTGAAGCGGTTTCTCACTTTCCGCTCCAGTGTTTGCCTCTGCCTCCAGAGATGGATTGAGAGATTGGGGGCTGTGCACATGTGATGTGTCAACTCCACAAATACATGAGTGAACGGGTATGTGAATGAATAAATAACGTTTTAAGATACCAAGTCCCCAGATGAGAAATCCATTCTGGCTTATGAGTCCCTGGAACTTCTTACCCAGTCTCCCTCTTCACAGCTATTAATATTAACAGCCTTGGCCCCATCCCAGCTGGTAAGAGTTCAAATATCACTGAGACAATATTTAGAAACTTGTTTAGACCATGCTGGCTTCAACCCAACCAACCCTTTTGAGGTTGTTGCTGAGCCTCATAGCTCCATGATGGAGCAGGGTCTTGTGAAGAAACATACAATTTGTGTAGGAATAGGTCAGTTAAAGCAGATTGTCTGTTGGCAATTGTTTCCAGCCTTCCCACAACTCATCATACTAATTAAATCTCTGTGCTCTTTTTGTTGTTGTTCAGTTGCCAGTGTGATTCTTCATGACCCCATGGACTGCAGCATACCAAGATTCCCTGTCCTTCACCATCTCATGGAGTCTGCCCAAGCATGTCCATTAAATCAGTGATGCCATCCAACCATCTCATCCTCTGTCACCCTCTTCTTCTGCCTTCAATCTTTCCCAGCATCTTTCCCAGGGTCTTTTCCAATGAGTCAGTTGTTTGCATCAGGTGGCTAAAGGATTGGAGCTTCAGCTTCAGCATCAGTTCTTCCAATGAATATTCAGGACTGATTTCCTTTAGGATGGACTGGTTTGATCTCCTTGCAGTCCAAGGGACTCTCAAGAGTCTTCTCCAACACCACAGTTCAATAGCATCAATTCTTTGGCGCTCAGCCTTCTTTATTGTCCAACTCTCACATCTGTACATAACTACTGGAAAGACCATAGCTTTGACTAGATGAACCTTTGTCGGCAAAGTGATGTCTTTGCTTTTTAAAATACTGTCTAGGTTTGTCATAGAGAGATGGCAAATATTCTGCAGGTCATTCTGGTCTCCAAGAAGATATTGGTGCCCTTCAAGAGTTCTCTCCTAGTGGAGGATGAAGTTACTGTGACTGGAAGTGGACCTCCTTTAGAAGGCTGATTAGCACCCTTATAAACAGGGCTTGGTTCTCAGGATCCACCGGGGTAGTAATATGAGCCCTCACTCTCACCCTCTGCAGTCATCTGGGAGCGAAGAGCTCAGCTGTGTCTCTGAGACCTTACCTGCTAGCAGCGACTGGGAGGGGAGGTGCTGGGGAAAAGAGTCACTTGAATGCTTTTGAGCTATGGGCTCCTTCTGACCTCAAACTTGGACCATTCTACTAGAAGGTGTTTTTTTTATCACCTGTGTCATGACTATACCTCTGTCAGGACAAGAGGCTGATGATCTGACAGCTATGGGACTGGGATGCAAGGTCACCTCAGTCTGCTACAAGGTCACACAGCCATTTCCAAGTACTCCCCGAAGAGCTTGCTCGTGGCATCTCTTTGATTTGGTTGGGATACGGTGTGTTGATGTTTGTCCTTCCTAAGTGACCATTGTCCACTCCCTGAAGCAGGACGGGGTCACAGACTGGTTCATTCGTCTTACTTACTGGCTTTTGCTATGTGCCAGGCTCTGTGGTCAGGATATTATTGACATACGTCCCGATCTTTAATGCATATAGGTAAGTGGGGCCCCTAATCACAGATCTCTGTGATTACAGATGTAACAAGAAATGGAAACATGGAGGGAAGGAAACGATATAAAACATCGCTTCCTTAGAGAAGCCTGCTCTGATTTTCCCCAGCATGGTTGAATCTCCCAGTTACAAGCCTCTATATCACCTTTGTACTAGACATGGACTCCATGTACTAGACATGGACTCCATGGGTAGAGACTGTGTCTGTCTCACTCAGCAATGTATTTCCAGCACTCAGCACAGTGGTGAGCACAACATAGGTGCTTAATATATGCTTGTTGAATGAATGAATAGTCATGGAAGGCTTTACGGAGGTGGTGGCACTGAGGTGGGTCTTGACAAATCAGGGAGGTTTACCAGGGAAGAAGTGAATGGATAATTTTGTAAAACGAACATATGTTATTAAATTTATGACCCTCCTCATTAGCACAGGGAAAATCCCTGATGTTAACAAGTACTTTTGATGGCAGGATGAAGCCTAGACAGGCTAGGGGTGAACAAACTATTTGTGGCCCTTCCTTTCAACACACTTGGAAAACCAGTCTCCTAATGAGAATGAGGCTTGGTGGACAGGGAGGGGATAGAAGAGCCCCAGTCACCACCCCCTTCTCTCTGCCCCAGTGAACAGCTGGGACTTCGAAGAAATATGAGAAAGACTGCTCTTCCTTTGGTTAATATTTCTTACTTTACCTTCCTGTACTTTCTGATTGGGGTGAATTTATGGGCACTTAACAGCTGGTCTAAGGAATCACGACTCATTCAACAAACATTTAGTGAACATCCTTGGCACTGAAGATGCTGTGTGGGAGCTGCAGCAGAAAGTACAGGATGTACGAACCACAGACTCTGTCTTCATGGAGCTTATTTTTAGTAAATAAATAACACGGATGACATCAACAACTACAGTGCAGTCAGAATCTTGTCACAATCACATCGGAAGGGCAGAAATGCTGCGTAGGGGAGGGAGACCTGGAGTGGGAACTGGAGGGTAAGAGATGTGATGGGGCAGGGGTTCTGGTAGGAGTGAAGACATGAAACCAGGTGGCATGGGGGGTCTGGGGAAGAGCTTGTAACAGCTGATCCAGGAAAGTGATGGAAGGTGAAGTCAGAAAAGGAGATCAGTGCCATACGTGCGTGCATGCGTGCTCTGTCGCTTTAGTCATGTCTGACTCTCTGCGACTCTGTGGACCATAGCCCTCCAGGCTCCTCTGTCCATGGGATTCTCCAGGCAAGAATACTGGAGTGGGTTGCCATGCCATCCTCCAGGGGATCTTTCCAACACAGTGATCAAACCTGCGTCTCTTATGTCTCCTGCATTGGGAGGCAGGTTCTTTACCACTAGCACCTGGAACCCCTACCTTGGAGAACACTGAAAAGCAGATCTAAAATTTTCCAAAGGTGAAATATCTTCCATAGGCAGCCCTCTAAGAAGTGGTAAGGCAGGGATTTAAGCTGGTGCTTGATCAGACTCCAAAAGTATGTGTATATGCATATATATTAATACCTGTGTATACTGAGGCACGGGACTTCCCTGGGGGCTCAGTGGTAAAGAATCTGCCTGCAATGCAGGAAACTCAGCTTTGATCCTTGGGTCTTGAAGATCCCCTGGAGAAGGGAATGGGTACCTACTTCAGTATTCTTGCCTGGGAAATCCCATGGACAGAGGAGCCTGGTGGGCTATAGTCCATGGGGTCGGAAAGAATCAGTTACAACTAGCAACCCAACAAGAACACACAGAGGTATGCATTAAACTGCTTAACTAAGTATTTTTGAATTAGGAGGAAACTGGCAGAATTTTCAGGAACTCTCAATGTCAGCTAGATTTTTGAAGTAAAATTTTCCTTAATTTCTGATGCAAGAGGCCCACAGCCCATTGGTCTGAGCAGAAGGAGGGTCTTGGGTTTTTGTCACGCAGCAGCACAAGAAATTTAAATGAAAAACACTGCAGAGCCAACTCTTGGTTTGCTTGTAGTTCAGCTTATTATTATTATTATTATTATTATTTTGGTGGGCATTGGGAGAGGGAAAGGAATGGAATAGTTCCCTCTCTGTAGGAGTGAGGGAGGAAGAGGGGAGAAAGGGCCTCCTGTCCCAGGGTCCTGTGTGCCTGTTGAGCTACTTTATGGGCATCCCGGATTAGACCCCTGATGAGAACTAGCTGGGGACTGAATTCCCATTGGTAGAATTGTTTCTGATAGAAACAAGTTCCAGGCTCTAGAATGACATGCAAATGGACCTTGGAATGGAAACTGTTTGTAAGTGGATGTTATAATAATAATGATTTTGGATTCAAATAAAAATTTTATTTTTTGATTTATTTATTTTTTTAATTTTTATTTTAATTTGAGGCTAATTACTTTACAATATTGTAGTGGCTTTTGCCATACACTGACATGAATCAGCCATGGGTGTACATGTGTTCCCCATCCTGACCCTCCTTCCCACCTCCCTTCCCATCCCATCCCTCAGGGTCATCCCAGTGCATCAGCCCTGAGCACTCTGTCTCATGCATTGAACCTGGACTGGTGATCTACTTCACATATGGCAATATACATGTTTCAGTGCTATTCTCTCAAATCATCCCACCCTCGCCTTCTCCCACAGAGTCCAAAAGACTGCTCTATACAACTGTGTCTCTTTTGCTGTCTCGCATATAGGGTCATCATTACCATTTTTCTAAATTCCATATATATGTGTTAGTATACTGTAGTGGATTCAAATAAAAATTTTAAATCTTGATGAGATATTTGTAAACAAAAATTAAGGTTGGCAAGAATATTCAATAAATGAGTATGTCTGATGATGAAAGTGACTTAACTTGGTTGAGAGTGAGGCTAAATCAATGCAAATTCTTAGCTCCAAAACAAGTTAGATGAAAACCTGTCACCACCTGAAGTGGCTCGCTTCCTGCTGAATGTTTTCTGATGTTCTTTATATTAGGTAAACTTCATTTGTCCTGATATAGTGCCTCTTATATACTTCATCTTCCATGTAGCAAGTTGGGTGGTAACAAATTAATTCCTGGTGTATTCAGGCGGGGCAGTGGAAGAACACCAGTGTCAGAAGAGGTGTGTTGGTTCCTTTTCTGTCTTGGTCACTATTGCTGGGGGACCTTGGACAAGTCACTTAACCTTTACAAGTCAAGTTTGCTCACCTGGATATGAAATAAGGGGATGGAGCAAGGCTTCTTCATGCTCTGAAGTTTGATCCCATGTATAAAGCTAAGTTTTATAGTAGAGCTTCTCTGAGGATGATTTATAATGTTATTGTTCAGTGAGTGATTTTTTCACTCTATGTTGTCATCAGAAATAGGTCATTGTTGATTTTTTGAAAATTTATTTATTTTTAATTGGGGGATTATTGCTTTACAATACTGTGTTGGTCTCTGCCATACATCAACAAGTTGCTGATTTTTAAAGTCTGGGTTTTGAAAAGATTTATACTGTTCAAAATTGTTTTTAAAAAGTCCCTTGAATGGCAATGGCTATTCAATAACAATTGTAATTTTCTATTTTCTTTGTGTTTCCTTTCTGATGCAAATGGCCATTTATTTGATTTCCAGTAGAAAATACAAGAGGAAATGTAAGCATGAACATTGCATCTTGGAATTAAGAAATACAGATGAGTATATAAATTACTATTTTTTTTAATTTCAAAGTTAAGACTTCTGAGGGGAAAAAAAATGGACTAGACCATATCCAGAAGGGAGGAAATATGGGAGGAAATATTTTATACCACTACAGTATGTGTTAGAAATAACTATGCTGCTTCTCCTTGTCAAATTTGAGCTGCCATTCATTTTTATCAAACTACTTTCCCTCTTCAGAAGGAAACAAACCTTGATATTGTGAGTTTTTAAGAAGTTTACTTTTGTGCCTTTTTTAAAAAAAAAAAATGTAAACATTTTTACTTCGTTCCAGGCTGGAGAGGGGAGCATAAAAGCACTCTTCTTACAGGGTGACCCCTCTGTTCGTGTGCAAATGGATGAGAATATATAGGTGGTCATCTGGGGCTAAGTGAAATTTCTCTTATGACGTGTTAGCTGTGTTAACTATCCACAAGGAGAACCTGGATGATATATCCAGAGCAAAAGGGGAAAAAAAGTACCAAAAGCATACACTTTTTTAGAGTTTAGGCATCAGAACAAGCCATTGAGACTTCCCTGGAGAGAGTGAATCTAGTTTAAGGAGGCAAGATTCTGCTCCAGGAGCACCTCTTGTAGGGAGACTGCGTGGCCGGGGGAATTTGTACCAGATCTGCCTTTGAACTGGGCCGGGAAGAGTGAGGTGGAAGCTTCGAAGCCTTTCTCCTTTCCATCTTTCTCTCCCACAACCATATCTGTCAGTCATAAAGCTAGATTCCTGTTTGGGCAGCTCTTTCCATGGTCCCCAGTTGGTTCTGGTGTTGCAGGCTGGCCAGGAAACTCTTTGCACCATTTCTTAGGTGAGGACACAGACATGGAAAGGTGAACTGGTGGGCCCAAGGACACATTGGTTAGTAAGGGACCTTGAATTTGAACCCAAATCACTTAAAGTCCAGGGTGGAGCTCTCTCTGCATGCCTGGTTACTTCTGAAGGAGAGTCTCAGAATACAGCCTGCATTGGTTTGCTGCACCTCCATGATTAAACTTCCAACAGAGTATTAACATCTTTTGTGACCTGGTAGTTTAGAACCATTCAGAGACTATGAAAATCTTACATTTTTGGCCAGAGGAAACAAAAACCTCATTCTAGAAAAGAGTGGGTGACGTGTCAAGATATGTCAACCAACTGGTGCTTCTCAGAGGTGGGCCAGCGGCTGGGCTGTTTGCAGGAGATTGGTGGATGGTGAGCCTGGGCCATCAGCCTTGGCGGGGCTGGAAGGGGACGGGGGAGCAGGGAGTTAACGTTATGGGACACGAGCATGTACTCCCTTGGGCTGACGCCCAAGTGAGAGGAGTGGACCGATAAAGGCAGTCTCTCCTCCAGCTCCCTGGCTTGTGGCCTGAGCCTGCTGCCAGGATGCTTCTGCCTGAGGTTCTGGCTTGGATGGTCGGCCACATGCAGGGAGAGTCAGGGATTACTCACAGCAGCTGCGTGAGGCCCAGTGGGCCTCCTAAGTGGCTTTCTAAGCAGAGGGTTCCTAGGGTGATCCTGGCTGGCCTTGCCTGGCCGAGTCCCTGCGGTTTGCAAGCCTGGACCTCCAGCTCTGCCCTCTGCCCTGAGAGACTTGCTTTCAACAGACCTTCTTGGCTAAAGATAGCTTCTGTTGTTTGCAGTTGACAAGCCAACTCATGCAGCCAGGAAGAAGTGGAATCAGGTTTAGAACTGGGTCTGTCAGATACCCGTTGCTTATTCCACTGTACCCAAAAAAGGGATGAGAATCTGAGTGACGGCCAAATTTTATCATTTAAGCCTTCTTGGGAAATAGGTTTATAAGTAGATCAGTGATCAAATAAATCAATGTGATCACATACATATATTCATGCACACACATATACACATACATGTTCACACACACACGTTTTAATTGATTGGCAAGTTTTCATGAAGCGTTGTTGAAGCTCTATGACGCTGACATTTCTAGAGGAGGGGAGCAGACATAACATTCACCAGGTGGCTGTGGGCACAGGAAGTAATGGGTGGGCTACAGAAGTGATGTGTTGATTGAGAGCAGATTTGGGAGTCAGACAGATTTGATTTCAAACCCACAGCTACAATTAGATAAACCTTTGTGTCCTTGAACAAATTATTTATTTTCTTTGGACCTCAGTTTCCTTATCTGTACAATAGGTATAATTATACTCATTTCATAGAGATTCAAAGCAGTCCAGATAAGGCACCTAGCACAGAACTGGGCACCGAGTGATGGATGGAAGGGAGTTATTATTTTTATTTAAATATATTGCCTAGTTTAGTTCTCACAGCACTACTGAATTTGTCCTTTCTTGAATAAGTTTAGGATTCTGCTTGTTGGCATATCCTCTTATCCTCTTTTGGAAGGGGACTGTGGGAGTGGGCGAGGAGAGGGTGAGATGGAAGTCATAGGGGAGGAGGAAGCCATAAGAAGCCACAGCTCTGAGCATCCTCTCTGAGCTCCTGGTCCTGGGGAAGCTGCTTGTCCTGGAGATCCTGCTTGTCTTGTGTGGTGGGAACCACGGGCAGGTTCTGAGTGACACCAGTCCAGGGCAGCCCACTTCACCAGCAAAGCAACCAAATCCACTTAGAAAACAAGTCAACCAAAGCATATTCACTAACGAAGAGCTGACAGTAATCCATGTTGTATTCTATCATAGGAGGTCACATGCATGAAAAATCTTTGCCCATCTGCTTAGCAAATAACATGTTCTAAAGAAATGTTGGCTTTTCTTGGTGGCTCAGCAACAAAGACTCTGCCTGGCAATGCAGGATGCAACCTGCATCAACCCAGGATGATTCCTGGGTCGGGAACTTCCCCTGGAGATGGAAATGGCAACCCAGTCCATATTCTTGCCTGGAGAATTCCATGGGTAGAGCAGCCTGGCGGGCTACAGTTGGTGGGGTTGCAAAGAGTTGGATGTGACTGAGTGACTAAACAGCAACCACAAGAAGGGGATGTTAGACACAGTCTAACTCTTCTTTCTCTCTTTCTTAGACACAGTCTCTTGGTGGCTTGTAAAAAATGTGGTCAGAATTAGCTTATGTAATTCTCACTACAATTTTAAGAGAAGTGTGTTATTTTTCATCTCTGCTTTCCAGAGGTGGAAATCTGGAATTGGAAAGAATTCCTCCTGGATTGTGCACTGTGGCAATGACAAAGCCGGAGACCAAACCCAAATCCTTTGCCATCAACTTTATATTCATTCATTCATTTGTGTACCGTCTACCATGTGCCTGGGGGCTGGGCTGTGCACCCGGGACCTGTGTCTTGGCTGTGGTCCCCGCCTGCAAGGAGCTCACACCGCTCAGGAAGAGTCTTTCCTTTTGGCTATCCTGTCCAAGACCACACCATTTTTTTCCTGGCTCTAATTAATGACCCATTCATATCCCAAGAATAGACGATGAATGGCTATATTCAGGTTTCTAGTTGATGGCAATTTTCTTTGGAAACTAACCAGTTTTGGGTCTCCATTTCAATCTGCCCACACAGTTCACTGTTAAACTGTCAAAAATGATGTGGAATGTGGAAATATTTCTTACAAGGTCCAAGAGAGGTGTTTCAGGAGCCAGTGACACCCTGACTCTCTTCAGTCTGGGGAACAGGCGGGGAGATGCCCCCAAAGTCCATTGTACAGCCAACTGTTGTATTGTTTTTTGGTTTGAGTTTGTTTTATTATTATTTTATTTTAAAAATTTTAATTTAGGTATAGTTGATCTGCAATGTCCTGTTAGTTTCAGGTGTACATCAAAGTGATTCAGTCATATATCTATTACATAGGTTATTACATTATAGGGTATTACACAATATTGAATACAGTCTGCCATGCTATACAGGAAGTTTCTCTTGCTCCAGGGGTGAGATTGCTGGATCATATGGTAGTTCTATTTTTGGTTTTTAAAGGGGCTTCCATACTGTTCTGCATAATGGTTGTACCAATTTACACTCCTACCAGTGATGTAAGAGAGTTCTTTTGTCTACATACCCGCTCTAGCATTTATTATTTGTCGACATTTTGATGATGGTCATTCTGACTGTTGGGAGGGGGTACCTCATTGTAGCTTTGATTTTCATTTCTCAAATAATTCCTGATGTTGAACATTTTTCATGTGCCTATTGTCCATCTGTAAGTTTTTTTTGAAGAAATATCCTCTTAGGTCTTCTACCCCAATTCTTGATTTTTTTTTTTTTTTTAATATTGAGCTATATTGATATTGAGCTGTTTTGTTTATTTTGGAGTTGCATTGTTTCCAAACATTTTCTCCCATTCCATAGATTGTCTTTTCGTATTGTTATTGTTTTTCTTTGCTGTGCAAAAGCTTTTAAGTTTAATTGGGTCCCATTTGTTTATTTTTGCTTTTACTTCTATTATTCTAGGAGATGGATCCAATGTTGCTGCAATTTATGACAAAGAGTGTTGTGCTTGATTTCCTCCAGGAGTTTTATAGTATCTAGTCTCACACTTAGGCCTTTAATCCATTTTGAGTTTATTTTTGTGTATGGTTTTAGAGAATGTTCTTATTTTTCTAGTAAGACAAAGTTGGTTTTGGTGCTTACCCTGGAGAGGAAGACAGCTACTTCAACCTAGGCTTGCTAGCATCTCAAAGAGGGTAGGACAAACCTAGGTTGTTCATTCAGACTATGAAGTCTAATTTAATACAAGTCTTTCAATGCTGTGCTCAATTAGGAGTGGGTAAAACTCCAGAATTAGTGCTTTGAGAGGAAAGGGCTTTGAAAGCCCTTGTGTGGTTTGGCTATTGTCCAGGCATGGAAATGCCATGAATCCTGAGAAGTCTGTGGAATATATGGACCAAGACACTGGAGACCTGTACCTAAGCACATGTGGCCACTTGGATTTTCCTTAGTTCACTACCACTCCCCAGTTTAGTCCAGGGACCAACCTTCCTTTTCTTACTCTCCACAAGGCAGAACTTCCTGGAAGTATCATATATGCTGCTGCTGCTAAGTCGCTTCAGTCGTGTCTGACTCTGTATGACCCCATAGACGGCAGACCACCAGGCTCCCCCATCCCTGGGATTCTCCAGGCAAGAACACCGGAGTGGGTTGCCATTGCCTTCTCCAATGCATGAAAGTGAAAAGTGAAAGTGAAGTTGTTCAGTTGTGTCCGACTCTTCACAACCCCATGAACTGCAGCCTACCAGCCTCCTCCATCCATGGGATTTTTCAGGCAAGAACACTGGAGTGGGTTGCCATTGCCTTCTGCAAGTATCATATATATGACACAGTAATAACCATAACAATCAGACCAATATCAGTAGTCCACATTTACTTTAGCATCATACACATGACAAAATCATAATCATACAATCGCAGTAATAATACTAATAGCTAACATTTATTTCCCCTTGACTTCCCAGGTGGCGCTAGTGGCAGGCATTGGCCTGCCTACCAGTGTGGGAGACAAAAAGAGATGTGGGTTCAATCCCTGGGTCAAGAAGATCCCCTGGAAGAGGAAATGGCAACCCACTCCAGACAGCATTCTTGTCTGGAGAATCCCATGGACAGAGGAGCCTGGCAGGCTAAAGTCCATAGGGTCGTGAAGAGTCGAACACAACTAAAGCCCCAGAGCAGCAGCATTTACCCTTGACTCTGTGCAGGCAGCTGGGCTAAGCACTGTAGATGGATCCCTCTCATTAAGGCCCATAACAATGCTGTGAGCTGGGAACTGTTTTGTTCTTGGCTAATGAAACTTACCAAGGTTAAATCAAAGGTGTGCAGGAGAGCTGGAGCCAGAACTCAAGCCAAGTCTATTGGAGCCCAAAGCCTGCTTGTTCTTAGGTATTATGCTATAGGATCACTCTCTCCTTTTAAAATACATTGTTCCTACAACTAATTTTTTTAAAGCAATGTCCAAATATTTGCTCACAGGGGAGAAGACTGACTCTCACCATACAGAACCCTTCTCACCTTTCAACCAGGTAGGAGTGTAGCCTTTATCCCTGTTTCAGTGCTGAGGTGGAGCCTCCCATTCTCAAGGGTGGAGGCTGCCCCTCTTTTGTGCTGTTCTGCCTGGCTTCCTGGTTTCCCTGGGAAGTTTTCCAAGTGAAAAACAGCTTCCCCAGTAACTGACAGCCCACCCACTGGCCCTTCTGCCAGAGTGACTTAATCGCTTTGTGTCTCTTGGTTTCTTAAAGGTGTTTCTTTTGGGATAGTCCAAACCGCTTTGACACATGTTCTGACAAATTAGTGGTTAAGGAGAACACTTCCTTGGGCTAGAAAGAATGAATATTCAAACAAATAAGAGAAAACTGTCAACATAGACAGTGGCTGCTGTAGAGTGGGAGAACATTGAGCAACTGGTTCCTTTAGTTCCCCAGCTTTGGAAAGAGAGAGCTAATCATTTCTGACAGATGGAGTCTACCAGTTTAAAATATCCCTAGATTTTTTGATGGTTGCCATTCTTACCGATATGAGGTGATACTCATTGTAGTTTTGATCTACATTTCTCTAATAATTAGTGATCTTGAACATCTTTTCATGTGCCTGTTGGCCAGCTGTATGTCTTCTTTGGAGAAATGTCTATTTGGGTCTTCTTAGGTCACTTGTAGAGATGTGGATGAATGGAGTCTGTCATACAGAGTGAAGTCAGAAGGAGTGAAACAAATATCATATATTAATGCATATATGTGGAATCTATGGTACAGATGAACCTCTTTGCAGAACAGAAATAGAGACGCAGATGTAGAGAACAGATGTATGGACACGGCAGGGGGGTGGGGAGGTAGGATGAATTGGGAGATTGGGATTGATAGATACACACTACCATGTGTAAAATCGATAATTAGTGGGAACATGCTGTATAGCATAGGAAACTCAGCTTGGTGCTCTGAGTAGGTGACCTACTCTTTATTCATCCTCAGTTGTGTCCAACTGTTTGTAACCCTATGGACTGAAGCTCACCAGGCTCCTCTATCCATGGAATTTTCCAGGCATGAATACTGGAATAGGTTGCCATTTCCTACTCCAGGTGATCTTCCCAGTCCAGGGATCGAACCCATGTCTCTTGTGTCTCCTGCACTGGCAGGTGGATTATTTACCAACTGTGCCACCTAGGAAGCCCAAGGTGACCTTGAGGGGTGCGATATTGTAGGAGAGGGAGCCATATATATACACATATGGCTGGTTTGCTTCATTGAACAGCAGAAACAGCATTGTAAGGCAACTATACTCCAATTAAAGAAAAAACAAAGTAAAAAGAGGAAAAGAAAAGCTTCCTAGAGAAGGAGATTCCACTCTTCTCTGTAACTCATGTGTAACAATTGGGTAATTATTTCTAATAGTGAATTGAATTCCCCCACTGGCAATTTGGAATTCATTTCTAAATATGTTTCCTCCAGTAGAAATGGACAAAGGCTTGCCCAGATGGTACAGCGGGTCATACGTTATCATCCTTGCTTCACTGTCTTAGGAACAGGGGCTGCAGTGGAGAAAACGACTCACTGGCTTTCGTGGAAGGGTGAAGGGAGAAGTAAGCTTTATGCTCAAGCCCAGAAGTGGAGCTTATGTCCAAACTACATCATGATTGTAGAACTTCCGGAATCTCTATAAATGTGCCCTGGTTGTTTAACTAGGGCCTGTTTTCTCATCGTGAGAACACATAAGAAAAAAAGGCTAGTCTATGTAGTTGATTCCTGGGCAGCAAAAAGAGGAGGAGGAAGGTAGTAGGGGGATAGTTGAACTGAGTCAGGAAACTGGGGCAGAATAGTCTGCAGCAGGGTGGGAGGGGGTTGCTCTGTTGGGGATGAAGTAGCTTGAATCTTGGCCACCTCAACTGACAAAGAGATTAAAGCATGTTGAGCAATTTGAGGTCTCAGAAAGGATCCTGATGTTGAGTAGGAGAAAGACCCCTTTAGAGTTGATATAAGTCTTACCACATCTTTAACACATTCGTAAACTGTTATTAGAGCTCACAGCATCCTGATATTGTCCTGATGAAATCATACTTTCTCCTGAGTGGTGATTTTTTCTTTCCTCATATTTTCATCTGTTCTAGTCAAAGATAGTTATTTTATATGGAGAGGAAAAAACTGGAGGAAGAAGAAGACACAGATTTCTTGGAACAAGTAGACTTTAAAGGTGGAGTTTAGGGGACAGAGGCTTTCAATTTAGATGGCAGTCAACAACAAACAAATAAGCAAAATGAACCAAGAAAGAAGAAAAAAGATGAAGTAAAAGAAAACCATATTCCAATATCATGTGTCTTATCACATGCAATGACGTCATAGCCTCCCATTTTTCAATGAGTATTGTTAAATACCATCATGAGGAACCGCATCCCTTGCTCTGGATGAAGCATACACCAAGTAGACTTGGAGGACCTAGGTCTGTTAGAGAAGCTGAATTATGTAATAATAAGTGAAAGATGGAAATCCAGAGCCAGTCCCGTGGGACTCAGAGAAGGTGAGAGCTAGTTCAGCTGGGGCAGTACAGGAAAGGCTTGGGAGAAGGAAGCCTGAGCACTAGGACTTGAAGAATGATGAGTGGGCTTTGGTCTTGTTTGTCTGGTTGCAGGTGGGGCAAGAATAGCAAAGACTAGGGCACAGAATGAGGCGGTGCACAGTTCAAAAAGAGGAGAAAGCCTGAAGGAGGCCTGGCATGGACTGGGAGAAAACTGTGTTGGGAGGAAGTTGAGAACCAAAATGTGGAGCTTCCTGAATTCTTTATGGTCTTTGGGAGTCATTGGCAACCCTAGGCTTGTCAGATGGCTGAAAGTAGTACTGTGTGGGTTATAGGCCTAGGGTGATTACAAAGCCCTCTTCTAATTATCTAAGACAAAAATCAGCACCAAAACATTCCCCTCTCGCCTTCTCAGTCTTACATGTGGAACCCACAGTGTCAGAAAACTGGGCAGGAGTCATCTCTCACACTTCCCTCTATGTATTTGGTGGTTGGAGGTCTGCATTTATGTATTTGTGATTGGACCCACAAGAAAGAAGCTTCCCCACAAGTCCCACAGGAAGTGCTGCCAAGAAGAGAATCACTGGCCAGCAGGGCTTCCCTGACTCATAATCCAGCCTTGTTTCCTGTCTCACTTATTGGTTGTTGTTGGTGGTGGTTTCATTGCTAAGTCCTGTCCAACTCTTGCGACCCCATGGACTGTAGCCTGCTAGACTCCTCTGTCCATGGGATTCTCTAGGCAAGAATACTGGAGTGGGTTGCCATTTGGTTAGAGGGGGGAAAAAGATGATTTTTGACAAACTCCCTGAGAGAGGAGGGAGAATTTAGTTGAACAATGCTTGGAAAGCATTGTTTGAAAGCTTGAAAACTACTGACCTAGAATAGCCTTGTATTTTAGAACATATAAACTATCCCCTAAAACTAAGATCATGGCAATTGGTCCCATCACTTCATGGGAAATAGATGGGGAGACAGGGGAAACAGTGTCAGATTTTATTTTTTTTGGGCTCCAAAATCACTGTGGATGGTGATTGCAGCCATGAAATTAAAAGACGCTTACTCCTTGGAAGAAAAGTTATGACCAACCTAGATAGCATATTAAAAAGCAGAGACATTACTTTGCCAACAAAGGTCCGTCTGGTCAAGGCTATGGTTTTTCCAGTGGTCATGTATGGATGTGAAAGTTGGACTGTGAAGAAAGCTGAGCACTGAAAAATTGATGCTTTTGAACTGTGGTGTTGGAGAAGACTCTTGAGAGTCCCTTGGACTGCAAGGAGATCCAACCAGTCCATCTTAAAGGAGATCAGTCCTGAGTGTTCATTGGAAGGACTGACGCTGAAGCTGAAACTCCAATACTTTGGCCACCTCATGCGAAAAGTTGACTCATTGGAAAAGACCCTGATGCTGGGAGGGATTGGGGGCAGGAGGAGAAGGGGATGACAGAGGATGAGATGGCTGGATGGCATCACCGACTCGATGGGCATGAGTTTGAGTAAACTCTGGGAGTTGGTGATGGACAGGGAGGCCTGTCGTGCTGCGATTCATGGGGTGGCAAAGAGTCAGACACGACTGAGCGACTGAACTGAACTGAACTGAATGCTATAGTAATAAAGATTTCTCATGGGCCAGCTGGGTTCAGTCTCATGAGAAGCATTATGAAAGACTTAAAACATGTAAGGTACAGCCTTCTCAAAATGCAGGAGACAACTTATATGCATGGACCATTAGTACAAGGTCAGAGCATCAGGTGCTGAATTGTATGGACAGAGATGGAAGCTGTTGGAGAAGATTTTACAACATCCTGAAAAGCCAATAATGGAAAAAAAAATCTATGAAGGAACCACTTGGGAGCCTTATATTGTATTTTGGAACTGTAGCTCACAATCTATCCAGCGTGTTTGGTTTTCACAAAATATTATGGTGAGAACATATTTGACTTGATTGGGGTTTCACTGAAAGTTCATAAGGCACGTTTTCTTGTAGTTCTAGTTACTGGTTATTTTTCTGGATGGTGAAACATGGGTATGAAGATAGAAAAATTCAGTCATCTGTCTGCTTTTTGCTTACTTTGCAGGATTGAATTTTAAACTATTCTTTTAAATGTTGGCAGCCTGTAGACTGAGACATGGCAAATGATAAGAGATTCTAACCATGGTTAATGAAATCTGTAAGGAAATAACCATGGACATGTTACCTTCTGTCAGTGTTTACTGTATGACATGAAGAGTAATTTTCTTTTAATTAGGATCATCACTGTGGCCTCCATTTCTTTGATGAATGCCAGGTTAAATCCATGACTTACTTCACAGCTGTGAATGGGTTCCAATCTTTGTTAATATTTGCCTATTACAGAGGCCAGGTTTTTTCTTTCTTTATGGAAGTGGGATTTTTCCTGTTGTTTCATGTTTAGGATATTTAACTCGTTGGTTCTGTCAAAAACTGAACAGAAATAACAGTTACAATCATTCAGCTTCTTAGGCTGAATGGACTCCTTGACTTAGGGTAAAACTTTCCAATATCTAACAGAAGGAATTTATTCTTAAGACATACCTTAGATGATTCCTTCAGTTGGGTCAAACTCAACACATCTGGTATGGGTTGAACTGTGTCCTTTAAAATCCATATGTTGAAGCCCTAATCCTCACTACCTCAAAATAAGACGATCTTTGAGAGAGATTCTAAAGAGGTGATTAAGTTAAAATGAGGCCATTAGGTTTAGCTTTTATCCAACCTGACTGGTGTCCATGTAGGAAGAGGAAATTTGGGTATGCAAAGAGACACCAGGGATGGGCACAGAAGTCCTCCATGTGAGGACCAGTGAGAAGATAGCCATCTGTAAGCCAAGGAGAAAGGCCTCAGGAAAAACCAAAACTGTTGACCTCTTGATCCTGGACGTCTAGCCTCAGTAACTATGAGAACATAATGTTCAATTATTTAAGCTGCCCAATCTTTGATATTTTCCTATGGCAGCTCTAGCAAACCAATACAACACCCAAACCCAAATTTATTACTTGCCTGTTCAAAGCCATTCATTTTGCGGCAGAGGAATTTACTCCTCACTGGACATCCATGTAATTCCCCTGAAAGACCCGCTCACCTGCAGCCAGGTGGGGCTGTGCCATAGCTGGTCTGTGGGCATCCACAATCTTATCTCCTGACCCAGTGACCAAGGATGCGACAGTCCCGGAGGGAGAGCTCCAAGATGATGGGGTTTCCATCTGGCCCCTGGGAGACTGAGTGGAGCAAAGCCTCCCCCCAACCAATGTAGAATATGTCTCCCAGGTGAGACACAATTCATTACTGTATTAAGCCTGGGATTTGGAAGGTTTAGTTTGTTTCTTCTGCTTAACTTTGTTTATCATGAGCAGTAAAGTCTCCAGCCTCCTAGTTCACCTGAAAGTATGAATTTAGCCACATATTTGGACCCATAATTTCACATCTGACTGATTATTAGTCTTTCATTCTACTTTTGCAGCTTCCCACAAGCCTGCCCCTCCTTTCCTTTCACAGAGGGGCTATAGTTATCTCTCTAAACAAGTGATGACATGACGATGATAATGATGGAGGGGCACTATTCCAGGCACTGACCTAGTGCTTTCTGTACATCAAGTCCTTTATCCTCATAACCTATGAAGTGAGGCAATATTATCATATTATTGTTTCCAACAGAAAAGGTGAGGTACAGAATTTGACTTGTTCAAGTTCACACAGCTGGTAAGTGGTACAGCCAGGATTTGAACTTGGTAATATGGTTTCCATTGCTTTCTAATAAACTCGTGGAGTTAACAGCCTTTCCAGTTCTGTTCCCAGTATATCCTATCACTTTTCCCATCAAGGACCACCCTCTACTTCTGACCGCTTCCAACTCTTCATTCTAGTTACAGTCTACATTGTTTCTGTCCTCTAAACAAATCCTGCGTTTGTCAACTTCGGTTTCATTGCTCAAGCTCTTTTCTCTGAACTGCTCTGTTGCCCATTCTCTTTCTCCCTTGGCCCCGCCTGTCAGCATCTTGTGCATCGTACAGAGCCCCATTCCCTTGCCACCTCTTCTGGGAAGCCTTCCTTCAGTCATCTTCATTCAGCACCCCCATAATCCCTTGCCCACAGACACTCATGGTTCACTTATTTGTGTCTGTCTATTTCTCTCTTTAAAGGATAAGTTCCCTGACCGCTGAGACCATATATATATAGTCTTTAGATCTTGTCTGCAAGCAGTGGGCACAGTATACACACACACACACAGTCATTGGGTTACACTTCTTGATTGCAATTAAGAGGAAGGAAACTTTCCTTGAATGCCTTGCACTTAACAAGAGGTAACAATACTACCCCTCCTCACTTTGGCCACCATAGTTTAGGATTCCCAGCCCCTGTATGGGAGTGATTTTGTTAACATCAAAACGCTTTCCTTCATCCTCTATCTGCGTTCATTTCTCTGAGATGGATGCTACCACTTCTCATCTGTGTCATGTTAGCAAATTGTCCCTTTGGTCTTTATATTAGAACTGATTTTCGCTGGGTTTCAATTATTTCTTAGCTTTGATTTATTAAGAGCAGCCTTTCATCCCGGTGGCACTTTTCAAGCGTGTGGTAATATATGTTCCAGGGAGCTGCAAGGAAAGAGAAGAATAGCATTCCTGCAGCTCTCCCCCCTGCAGGTCTCCACCTTTCAGCGTTTTGTGAAGCCGGCGGTCCTCTTCTCTTGGGGGTGGGCAGCAAGTTGAAAGGAACGTGGAGTTCAGTCACTTCTGCCACAAGTATTTCTGGGTCAAAGGCAGAACAGATTTGAAAGTTGAACACAATTGGATTTTCTGAGGACTTCAGCCAAGAATGTATTTGTGTCTGTCGTCTTCTTACATAGACATGCATTTTCCCAGACATGGCGGTGATTTTCCAACATGGCCTCCAGTAATCCTCGCCTCCTGGAGTCATGCTTTTGTCTTATTTCCTCCCAAACTAAGTCGTGGAGCAGTTCTATAAATAATGGGCTATTGCAGAAGGGATGGAGTGTGATTAGCAGCTAAATCATAAAAGTGTGGCTTCCACCGTGAAGCCACAGAGAGGTCCGTGTGGCACTGAATGGTCTCCTGCCAGGCGCCAGCACTCAGTGCAGCCATGTGAGTGAACGCTCTTGGGACAGATGCTCCAGCCCCAGCCAAGCCTTTGGACGACTGTAGCCCCAGCTTCAGCTCATGAGAGACTGGACCAGGGTCAGCCCAGCCAAGCGGCTCCCCAGATCCTGACCTGCAGAATCCCTGTGAGATGATAAATGTTTATGTTTATGTTAAGCTGCCAAGTCTGGCGCTTACTGCTTGTGCGGCCACAAGCAATATACATGGGACATGAAATTCCATTTTCTTGGTTCTTTGAGAGTCTATTGTGTTTTCAGTTCTAATAATACTTTTGGCACTACAGGCAGTCTGAATCTGTGATTGAAATTAAAAGTCAATGTAAAATGGAAAATGGAAAAATCATCATGGTTTGGTCAAATGCTCAGCATAGAGAGATCGCCTCAGTTCCCTCCTTCAGTTATGCCTGGACCCTTGGAACGGCCCCAAGACAAGCTCCCCTAACCTGTCCCTCCCCAAGCTCCTTGGCTCCCTGCTCTTGGCCTCCTCACCCCCTCACAGCGCACTATCACTGCCATGAGGACACAGAGGCACCCACCAATCCCCCAGGCAACCTGGGCGTCCACGCGCCTTCCATCTGCCACCATCCCAAGTGCTCTGATGAGGATGCTGTGACTTTGAACTTCGTGAAATGTTTTCTTCATCAACCCCAGAAGAGGAGACAGCCTGCTGAGACACAGATGCAAGTGCAAAACCACCAGAGGCCAGGTTTTCTTTTGGCGATGGGAAGAAAGAGCCGAAGGCAGTGAAGTATGCCTTTCACCGGGCGGGAGAACGTGAGTCATTCATGACTTCAACAGAATGAACCAGTCCCAGAGCCAGATCCCTTTACCCAAATGAGCAGGTAAAACCACCAACGGTAACTTGCACAAGATGGGATCTCATCTTCCCATGTGACAGTTATCTCTTTGTCAAGGACACCTGGAGACAGCCACAGCTGGAGTCCAGTCATGGGCTGCTTCCCTCTGGTCTTGAAAAAGATGGACTTGCCTGCTCCTGTTTCAGAAGGGGCCTCTGGCTATCGGTGGCTGTCTGCACCACCAGCCTGAAACACCGAACGCTTCTCTCCTCCTCCCCATCGTCCTCTCTCTACCCTCCTCCTTTTCTGCCCTCTTCCACATCAACACAATTATAAAGTCCATCTTTACCATTCTAGATGTGCATTTAGGGCATTTTATTATTTAATGGAAATTCTGCAGTGCTTTACAGGCCAGGAGTATAGAAAACATTGTGTAAAATTCTGTAGGAATGCATCTTATTACTTAACAAAGATCATAACCGAAGCAAATATATATTTATTAAGAGTATACATGTTCTCCTGTAAAATGTTTAAGAAGACAAGTCATCTCTATCTTAAATATTTGTGGTGGATCCATATAATTTAGAGAGAAATGCAAGTTAAAAGCTCCATGGTTAATGTATTCAGTGTTCAAAACCATACTGAGTAATTTAGGCAAGAAAATATACTTCATCTACTTTGATTGCATCTGCAAGACCCTGTAGCTTCCAAATTTTCAGTTGGCTCCCTGTCTCATGGATAGAGTTTTTGAAGGGTATTCTCAATAATTCCTGCTTTAGGGACACACACACCCACCACCACCCACCTCAGATCACTTAGGGTTTTAATCTACTGATGCTCACACTATGAACAGGTCAGATGTGGCTAAGTGCCCATGACAGTGACCTTGGTGGTCCAAAGCAGTCCTGAAAATTTAGCTGAGCCCCTGGCCTAAGGGAGGACAGGTGATTCTGGTCCTTTTCAGCCTCCTTAGACATTCAGGCCTTTCCTGAAGATCATGGTCAACTCCAGCCTGTCTATAGGGGCAGGGTCAGCCATCTGCCCCTCAAGCTCCTGACTTCTCTTTCCCGCTTGCCCAGGGCTGGCCAGTTCAGACCAGCTCCAGGTGACCCAGCACATTCTGGGACAGAATGGTGTCTGACTGCCTTTTCCTATTCACGGTGTCAATCAGGTGCTCCACATAGTCCCCTTCCCCACCCCCACCCCGCCCAAACCCAACAAGAGCTATCGTGTTACAGAAGCTTCCTGGGAACGTGTAATTCATCAAACAGAAACCCACAATGAGAAGTATGAACAAATTCTACAAGTGTTTGCTCCCCTGGGGGCAGTCAGGGCAGAAAAGCACTTTGTGCTTCTTGTCTTGGGGAGACTTTGGGGGCCTCCCAGCCAGCTGCCCCTAAATCACAGTCATGAGTCACGTGTCCAAAGTCTGGAGGGGAGCACTGTTCTCCAGGAGGACTGTAAGTCTATCAGTGGCCAGGCTGGGCAGCTCTGCAGCAGTGGGCTTGTCTCGTGGTCTCCCTCCTGTGGTCCCCTCTCCTCTGCCACATCCTCTCCAGTTTCCTCACTCTGTCCTCTCACCAGTCCTGTTCCTATGGCCATACCCTTCTCATCACCAGCCCCCCACTACCTAGGCCAGTGGGCTCCATCCAAGGCCAGTCTCCCCTAGCCTGTTAAGACCCCAAGCTTCACCTCCTCACTTTCTCCAGGCTGGTACCTTGATAGAGTCTTCCCTGCTGATGCCCCGGTTAGAGACCTCAGTACCTTCCAGAGCTTTCTCTGCTCTTGAGGGAGCACGCACACATCCTACAATGCTCTGTGCACACAAATACAACACACAAGCCTTCAGCAACCCAGAGGCGACTGTCTGGGGAGAAAGTGCAACCTTAAGGAGGGAACATGGTGATGGGGAGGATGTGGGCACCATCTCTCGGGGCCGGATGGTAACCTTCCAATGAGACAAAGCTGGCAAACTGCAGCCCACAGCTAAACAGGGCTCACAGACAGCTTTTGTTTTGCTTGTGCAATTTTCTAAAATTCTTATTTAGTTGTCATGCTTGCTAAGTTGCTTCACTTGTGTCCAACTCTTTGTGACGCTATGGACTAGAGCCTGCCAGGCTCCTCTGTCCCTGGGATTCTCCAGGAAAGAATACTGGGGTGGGTTGCCATGCCCTCCTCCAGGTAATCTTCCCAACCCAGGGATGGAACCAGCATCTTTTAAGTCTCCTGCATTGGCAGCTGGGTTCTTTACCACTTAGTGCCACGGGGGAAGTCCACTTAGTTGTCAACATTGTACAATTAGGAGAATTCACATGAAAAGCTGTATTACTGGAGTGTTTTGAAAACCTGAAGATGTAGCCATGTGGGATCTACATGGCCACGTGTAGATTTAGGGGGATTAAAGACTGTACCAGATACATATACACCATGGAATATTACTTAGCCGTTAAAAAGAATTCATTTGAATCAGTTCTAATGAGATGGATGAAACTGGAGCCCATTATACAGAGTGAAGTAAGCCAGAAAGATAAAGAAC
Organism: Cervus elaphus; assembly: GCF_910594005.1. Taxonomy (NCBI): domain Eukaryota; kingdom Metazoa; phylum Chordata; class Mammalia; order Artiodactyla; family Cervidae; genus Cervus; species Cervus elaphus. The sequence continues at coordinate 34,070,352 of NC_057840.1, forward strand.
ATTACAGCATACTAACACATATATATGGAATTTAGAAAGATGGTAACGATAACCCTATATGCAAAACAGAAAAAGAGACACAGATGTACAGAACAGACTTTTGAACTCTGTGGGAGAAGGTGAGGGTGGGATGTTTCGAAAGAACAGCATGTATATTATCTATGGTGAAACAGATCACCAGCCCAGGTGGGATGCATGAGACAAGTGCTCAGGCCTGGTGCACTGGGAAGACCCAGAGGAATCGGGTGGAGAGGGAGGTGGGAGGGGGGATCGGGATGGGGAATGCGTGTAACTCTATGGCTGATTCATATCAATGTATGACAAAACCCACTGAAATGTTGTGAAGTAATTAGCCTTCAACTAATAAAAAATAAAAATATATATATATATTAAAAAGACTGTACCAGAATTTATTTATTTATTTGGTTGTGCCAGGTCTTAGTCATCACACATGGGATCTTTGATCTCACGCAAGGTCTTTAGTTGCCATCTGTGAACTCTCAGTTGTGGCCTGTGGGATCTAGTTCCCTGACCAGGAATTGAACCCAGGCCCCATGCATTGGGAACTCGGAGTCTTAGCCACTGGACCGCCAGGGAAATTCCTGTGCCTGAATTTAACATGCCACTGGGGCTACTGTACTCCTTTCCTGGGGCCCTGAGGGTTTCAGGCTGGGGAAGGTCTGGCTGGTAAGGATGAGGGGCCACCAGCCCCCTGGGTAACCAGTGCCAGATGAGGATTTGGAGGAATTAAAAGTCAGGATTCTCTGCTCAGTACCTGCATGTCTGGAATCAAAAGCAGGTAAGTGACAAACTTGCACCTGAATAAACATGGTTTCTCAATGACGCTGATGTCAACACTTCTAACCAACTCAGAGGCTGTGTCGCTCAGAAAGTTCCTCAGAGGTCAAGGAAAGTCAGTTTTGGGGAGGCCCCTGGGGAGGGGAAGGGTGGGGGGCAGTGCTGGCTTCAGGGACAGGTAACCAGTAGTCACATAGGGCCCATGCTTGGTTTCATGCTCTGCTGATGTTACCTTAAATTAATGATGTTTTGAACAAGGGTCCCATAGTTTCGTTTGCACTAAGAATCTGATAGCAGTACAGGAGACCCGGTTTCAATCCCTGGATCAGGAAGATCCCCTGGAGAAGGGAATGACAACCCACGCTAGTATTCTTGCCTGGAGAATCCAATGGATAGAGGAACCTGGTGGGCTATAGTCCATGGGGTTGCCAAGAGTCAGATATGACTGAGCGACTGACCCTTTCACTATCAAGCAATTTCCCCAAATTATGTAGCCAGTCCTAGCAGAGCTTAATCAACCCAGGACCACGTATCTCTCCAAAGAGATATGTTTCACATGAGATGCTTTTTAAAATTTTTTTATTATTCTTTGACCACCCTGCTCTGGCATGCAGGATCTTTGTTCCCTAATCAGGGATCGAACCCATGCTTCCTACAGTGGAACTCAGAGTCTTAACCATTGGACCACCAGGGAATTCCCCAGATAAGATGCTTTAAAAAGACTTGAAATGTTGATGGATGCCCCCGGGGCTCTGGTGCTCTGAGCAGAGAGTGATTTCATGTGATATTGTGCCCATCAGTGAAATTAGAGAATCCAGTCAATAGACGATGGAGCTTCCAAGAGAATGTGGGAACAACTTAACACACTGTTAAGTGATCAGAAGGCTGCTGCTGTCTCAGGGGCCTGAAGTTAACATCTTTTCTGCTTTAAGAAATTTTGCAGATTGTTGGATGGGTGGACCTGAGTCAGCTACATGAGGCTACATGTGGAGGTGTGGTGGTGTGAACCTGCAATGCTCACAGTCTTCAAGTAAATGTAAATGTTTTGGAAACTTCTGGAGAGTAATCTGCTCAGGGTTGCTACTTTCCTTCCAAAGGAGTGCACATAAATACCTGGCTGCCACAACATTAACTTAGACAAATGCTTTCAGGATTTAAACCCCTGCAATGGAATATTTCTGCAAGTGTATTAGAGTCTTTTGCTAGAATTCTAGCTCACACATGGTGCTATGCTCAGTCACTTGGTTGTGTTTGACTCTTTGCGATCCTGTGGACTGTAGCTCTCCAGGCTCCACTATCCCTGGAATATTCCAGGCAAGAATACTGGAGTGGACTGCCATTTCCTCCTCCAGGGGGTCTTCCCGACACAGGGATTGAACCCATGCCTCTTGTGTCTCCTGCATTGCCAGGCAGATTCTTTACCACTGTGCCACCTGGGAAGCTCAAACATGGACCTTATAGTAATTAAAAGATGAAATGAGGGAATTCTTTGATGGTCCAATGATTGCGACTCTGTGCTTCCACTGCAGGGAACTCAGGCTTGATCCCTAGTTGGGGAACTGAGATCCTGCAAGCTGCATGATTTGGCAAAAAAAAAAAGGGAATTGATAGATTGTTATGGGTTGAATTGTGTCCTCTCCAAAGCAAATGTTGAAGTCCTAAGCCCCAGTACCTCAGAGTGCAACATTGTTTAGAAATAGGGTCAATGTTGATGTAATTAGTTAAGATGAGGTCACACTGGAGTTGATGGAAGCTTAATCTAATGTGACCAGTGTCCTCGTAAGAAGAGGGAAGGACGCACAGACACTCAGATGAGATAGCCATGTGACGATGACCGAGGCGGAGGTGGAACACTACAGCTGCTGGACGGTGAGTGTCAAGGTTTGGCGGCCACCCCAGTAGGGGGTGGGGCTCCGAAGGCGTCTTCTCTTCAGCTCGTTGAGGGCTCTTGATTTTGAACTTCACCCCTGAAAGTGTGAGAGAACACACTTCTGTTGTTTCAAGCCACCCAGGTTGTGGTAGCCAGCCAGCAGTCCTAGGAAACTAACCTGGAATATATAGGTCTTCCTCAAATATATATTTTTTCTTTTGGGGTAAATCCAATTCTTTGTAGATATCTAGATTTACAATTTAAAAGAAAAAGAGGCACTCCATATTTTTTTTATATCTGGATCTCACTTAAAGCTCCCCAAATATTGCACTCATTAGTAAATTTCAGCATTTTTAATGGGTGCTGAAGTGCTTAGTACTATAATACTATTAACAAGAGGTGATTCTAGTCTATGAGTATTACATTAAAAAGAGTAGCTTTCATGAATGAGGGTGTAACTATTATAGTGAATATGTAAGAATTCTCAAATGTGATCACAGGCAGTAGCGCTTTTGTCTCTTGTTGTCCTTAAGTTTCTCTGTAGGCTTAGTCCTATCCTTGTTCAGACTGAGAGAGCTAGAAGATTTTCTGGTTATTTGAAGTTTTTTTCTGGTCACTTTCAGGCCCACTAAAAATTAACATGCTTGGGTTGGTATGGTATTAAAGCTTGAACCGTCTCTAAAACTTCTTTCCTGTTCATCCATCCAGGATTGATACGTGAGCACAGAGTGAACTTCTGGAGTGATGGAGCCATTACACTTTTGGAGCGTTTGCAATAACACTTAGCTGTTCTAATGAACACATGCCGCGCTACTGATCCAGAAGCAGGTGCAGAAGCGAAGTGTGCGGCTCACAGGCCAGATGGAAATAAGTGACGCATAAAATCCATGCATGATATTTATTTCTCAGAAAAGTGATGCATCGACTGAAGTTTTTCTGAATCGCTTTAAGACATCATCTAACGCCAATAAAAGGTCTGCTAACTAGCTACAGCCTGGGACATGTCCTGGGGGTGGTCTAATGAGTCTGTAAATAGTCTGTAAATAAGTATGATCCATGTATAATCTAAGCATGAATAAGCCACACTAGGAAAACTCCCTCATTCCCATTCTAATTTCTCATGTGCACTCAGAAAATTTACTAAAACCTCCAGGAGGTTTGACCCAAGGAAGTTACGAGTCTTGACCCTGCAAACAAAACCATTGCTGCTGTCTTCTTGCTTGTCTGTTTAAAATTTAATCTCAATTATGGTCATTCAAACCATAGCCAGGAGAAACGTGGCATCTGGAAAGATAGCTATTTAAGGAAACTAAGAGTTCAGCTTTTAAAATAGGCTATAGGAATATATGTGCAATCACTAACTTTCCCTCTTAGGAAGGCAAACCAGCACTCTAGGTCTCTCCCAATGAATACACTATGATCCACACCTTGGCCTTAGGATGTTAATATCTGAAAGGATTCTCTATATCTGCCTGACTCTGGGGAGAGAGTTGAATAAGTGAGAGCTCTTTGGGTCTGAAGAGCAGTTTCATGGAGGAGGCTGTGCAGTGCCAGAGTTTCAGTTTTGGAGGAACATGAGTGAGCTATGACCCGGAGGAGCTTTCCCAGAAGTGATTCAGTGGTGCTTCTTCATCTCAATATGATGCCCAGACACAGTTCTCGCGTTCAGTGGCTCCATCATAAACGTTTACTGGGGGAGAAACTCCTAATGAGAGGCTGCATTGTGTAGATGGGGCTACACTGGCTAGCTCTGCCCCTTGTTTCCTGTGTGGTTTCGACAAGTTACTTATCCTCTCTGTGTTTCCATTGCCTCATCTGCAAAATGATGAGTGGTTCAGCTGATAAAGAATCTACTTGCAATGCAGGATACCTGGGTTCGAATCCCTGGGTAGGATCTATCCCGTGGAGAAGTGAATGACTACCCACTCCAGTGTTATTGCCCGGAAAATTCCATGGGCGTAGGAGCCTGGTGGCCTACAGTCCATGGAGTTGCAAAGAGTTGGACATGACTGAGAGACTAACATTTTCACTTTTTTTTCCCTTCAGATGTAAAAGAAACAATTATGATAGTAATTGGCATTTAGCGGGGTTATGTAAGTGTTGCTGTTATTATTACAGGAGAAGTATTAATATTCTCCTTGAATGCTGACTTTCAGAATGTTGAAGTGGTTCTCCATATTTCATAAGCTCAGTAGAAGAGTACAGAAGAGTTATTTATAGCTTATCAAGATGATATTTTCATGTCCAAATAGCATTTGATATTTAAATATCTTGAAGGTTTTTTTTAATTATTATATGCAGTTGAGTACTTATTCATTAGATTTACTGCTTGCCAAATTCCATGCTAGATACTAAGGAAACCAAGCAGCTAGTGAAAGTTAACGTGTTAGTCGCTCAGTCGTGTCTGACTCTTTGTGACCCCATGGACTGTAGCCTGCCAGGCTCCTCCATCCATGGGCTTCTCCAGGCATGAATACTGGAGTGGGTAGCCATTCCAGGGAAAGTGAAAGGTAAACGAAGTCATTCTTTGTTTTTCTTCTAAGTTTTTATAATCTAAATCCTATTGGTTAAGAAACATTTTTTTTTTTGTCCAGTCTCACAAATTTTCTGAAACCACTTCGACTTTGTATCTTAAATATTTACACTTTCATAAACTGGTCCTCACAGGACTCTTTTGCAGCCTTCTTTGCTTACTAACAAAGCTTCCATTAAAGAAGAAATCAACTGATGTTCAGTGTATTTGTATAAGAATAATTTCATTTTTTAAAATAGGTTAGATTTATTTGAAACAGACATTTGAAAAAAGTTCTAAGTGCGTTATCTTGTATTTGTTTATTTTTCCCCCGTATAGTGAAAAGCAGAAGGTGTTTCAACATAGCAGGAGAGTGGGTGATTGAGGGTGCCGAGGCTGTGAGCCCTGGGAGGTGCCTCCAACAGGGCTGGCAGTAGCTGACACACGCTGTCACTCCCTCTTCTGGGTTCATGAATGCCACGTACCTGATGGCATTCTTCTTTGTAGAGTCTGGATGTCACATCACAGCCCAGCTCCAAGCAGAGCACTAAGTGACTCCCCCAGGACACAAGAAGTCTTCATTTGAGGTGAGACTTATTTTCACCCCAAGTCTGCAGGAGACTGTGGTTAGCAGTCAGGTACATGCTTACGTTTAAAGGCTCCGTATTAGCACCTAGTGCTGGGGTAACTCAGTACTACAAGCTGGGTGGCTTAAACAATAGCAATGCATTGTCTCCCAGTTCGGGAGACTCCAACACTGGAGATGAGGCAAGGCTGTGCACTCTCCAAAGGCTCTGGGCGAGGATCCTTCCTTGCTTCTTCTAGCTTCTGATGGTCCTGGCAATCCTTGGCTTGCAGGTGCAATCCTGTGATCGTCACCTCACATGACGTTCTCTGGGTGTCTTCACTCTGTCTTCCTCCAGACACAGCGTGTCTGTATGTCTATGTGGCTGTGTTTCTTTTCCTCTTGGAAGGACAGCAATCAGGTTAGATTAGGGGCCCACCTACTTCAGTATGACCTCACCCATTACATCTACAGTGATCATATTTCCAAATTCAGCCACATTTGTGGAGCTGCTGGTTCCGGAGTGTGGGGAGGTGTGGGTTTAGCACCCAGGACATTGGGAATGCCCGTGGGCTCTGCGGCAAGATTGTCGGATGAGGCAATAGGCTTGTGGTTCTAAGAAGGACTTGAATTTAGCAGGCGGGGACACTATTCAATCTGGTACAGGTTCTTTGTCTTCTTGTCTTCATCACACAACTGGCTTTTCCCCATCGGTAGTTGCTGCCTTGGTCTTGGAGGGTAAGAAAGAGGGCTGGCATGGGAGAGAAGAGACACAAGTGATGGGGGAAGGCCATGAGAGGCTCTGTCTGCTGGCAAAGGGTAGTGATGGTGGATGAGCACCATCCAGGTGTATTGGAATATGCACCTGGGAGAGGTGGGGGCCTGCACATTAGGAAGAGGGACACATTTCACCCACTCACAGCTTGGTTCATAGCTGGAACCAACCCACAACTGCAGACTGCCTTGCTTACTGTCCCTCCTCCACCCCCCCACAACCTCCCCACCCCACCTCCCATGTGTAGGGTCTGGATTGTTCCTCTCCCAGCTCGACTGATTGTACAGGACCAACTAGGGGGTAGGGACTTCCCTGGCAGTCCAGTGGTTAAGACTCTGCCCTTCCACTGCAGAGGTCATGGGTTCAATTCCTAGTTGGGGCACTAAGGTCCTGCCTACCGTGGGGCTAAAAAAAAGGGGGCATACTGCACAGTTGGCAACTTAGATTCTGACCCTGTTTCCCAAAAAGTCTCCACATTTCTTGGTTCACCAGAATCATGAATTTACTAGAAGTTTTATTTTCTAAAATGTCGGCCGCAGTCATAGTCGCAGTCCTGCAATATCTATAGTGACAGATTTAGACGTACCTTGAGGCTTATCTTCACTCATTACGTTCTGCAGCACTTCTAGGTTTTTCTCTACAGAACCTCTTTCTAAGGGTTCAGACAGCCAAAGGGCATATGTGGAATTTTTAATAATTCTTTCTCTCCGTGGGTTGGGCAGTTGGGGCAGAGAAGCTTATTGCCACTTATTACTTATTCTACAGCTTATTGCCTTGCAGTCTACACTAAGGACATTATGCACATTCACTTCTTGCCTCATTTTCTGGGCAGTAGCATTGTTGCCGAACCATGTTATAATTTTGCTTGTTTTTCAGACATAACGTTTGCAACCTAGTACCATAGATTTTTCTGTTGTCTTAAACATGAAAGCTGGAAAGAAATACCATTCTCTACTTTTTTCAACATATTATGTTTCCTAGGATCAACATAATTCTCTGCACAAGGTTCTGACAGACCATTCTCTTCCAGTTAAAAAAATTTTTTTTTCCAGTTAGGTAATTAGATTTCTTGGTGACATGATGGATTTACATATTTATATAACTTTACAATTATGTCTGATCCTTTTATTATTCTACAATTGAGATGTTTTTGTCTGTCCATAAAGATCCATTCTTTTTATATTTCAAAACAATTGCCAAGTCACATCACCAGTTTCAAACTGTACTGTGAAATGCATACTGTGACTGAATAGTCATTTCTATAGAAGTCGATGTATTTGATTAAGCACTTATGGAGGACCAAAGCTGCTGCTGCTGAGGTCTTTGTGGAGCAAAGCCAGAGAGAGTAAATAAGAGTGAGAAAGAACAGAATAATGCTGAGAACAGAGGGCAGTGTCTGGGGAGTCATGAAGCTTGTCCCCAAGTGGTCCTGGGCAATGGCCCTCCACCCTTGCTGCACAGAAGACTCACCTGGGAACTTTTAGCACTGATGCCCAGGCCTGACCCCCAGAGACATTGACTTGATTGATAGGAGGTGGACCAGCATCAGATTTTCATCCCATGTGTCAGGGAACCAGAAACTGCACACCTAGTGGATGCCATATATAATTGCCAGTTGATTTCAGAACATCTCAGTTCTTGAAGTAGAGAAGGGGAAAGAAAAAACTTCCTTCCTCACTTAAAAATAAAACTTGACTACTCCAAATTTGGAACCAGACTAGAGATTTCTGTGAGGAGTGGGTTTATGGTCCCTTGAACGCTGCTGGTGCCCCGAGGCTCTCTCACAATGACCTTGGCTCCACCAAGCCAAGCTCCAAAGGAAGGAAGGGGATGCTCCGTGTCTCTAACTCCCTGGCTCAGTCCTAAGCTCAGAGCCTGACACTAAAGGGCCTGTGCAGAACTGAGAGGCTGGGACTTTTGTGTAAGTTCTTACTAATGATGAGACTGGAAGGTAAAAGATAAGATCACAGCTCCACGACCCCAAAACCTCAAGGTGGAAGGTGGGGCCACTTGTCTCTTGCAGCTTGGATTCTTTTTCTTTCAAATGAATGGAATCATCAACCTTGAGGGTAGGTTATCTGCAGGGTTGGGGGCAGGTACTTAATGAGATAGCGTTTATAACATAGCATCTGACACATCATTGGGTATCATTGATGGGGAGCTCTGGGAATTATAAGATTCAAACTATTATAAACCTGTGACACCTGCTTCACATGAGACTAGCTTGGGAACTGCCAACCTGGTTGTGGATTCACTTCCCTCTTCAGTTCAGTTCAGTTCAGTTCAGTCACTCAGTCGTGTCCGACTCTTTGTGACCCCATGGACTGCAGCATGCCAGGCTTCCCTGTCCATCACCAACTCCTGGACCTTGCTCAAACTCAAGTCCATCGACTCAATGATGCCGTGCAGCCGTCTCATCTTCTGTCATCCCCTTCTCCTCTTGCATTCAATCTTTCCCAGCATCAGGGTCTTTTCTAACGAGTCAGTTCTTTGCATCAGGTGGCCAAAGGATTGGAGCTTCAGCTTCAGCATCAGTCCTTCCAATGAATATTCAGGGCTATTTCTTTTAGGATGGACTAGTTTGAGCTCCTTGTGGTCAAAGGGACTCTCAAGAGTCTTCTCCAAACCACAGTTCAAAAGCATCAAGTCTTTGGTGCTCAGCTTTCTTTATGGTCCAACTCTCATAGCCATACATGACTACTGGAAAAACCATAGCCTTGACTAGGCGGACCTTTTGACAGACTTCCCTGTGGAGGACACCTGCAGTCATAGTTAAGTCTAGACCTCTCCTCACAGTCTAATCACAAGGCCAGTGAAAAGTCATCCATCACACTTTCCTCTGCAGCACCTCAGGAGTTCACCGTCTAGAGGGACCTTCTAGTTTTTTAGTAGAAACTGGCACTGGGTATGTCAGGCCCTTCATGGATTCAGTTCGGTTCAGTTGCCCAGCCGTGTCCGACTCTTTGTGATCCCATGAATTGCAGCACGCCAGGCCTCCCTATCCAACACCAACTCTCAGAGTCCACCCAAACCCATGTCCATCGAGTCAGTGATGCCATCCAACCATTTCATCCTCTGTCACCCACTTCTCCTCCTGCCCTCAATCTTTCCCAGCATCAGGGTCTTTTCAAATGAGTCAGCTCTTCGCATCAGGTGGCCAAAGTATTGGAGTTTCAGCCTCAACATCAGTCCTTCCAATGAACACCCAGGACTCATCTCCTTTAGGATGGACTGGTTGGATCTCCTTGCAGTTAAGGGACTCTCGAGAGTCTTCTCCAACACCACAGTTCAAAAGCATCAATTCTTTGGTGCTCAGCTTTCTTTATAGTCCAACTCTCATGTCCATACATGACCCCTGGAAAAGCCATAACCTTGACTAGATGGACCTTTGTTGACAAAGTAATGTCTCTGCTTTTTAATATGCTATCTAGGTTGGTCATAACTTTCCTTCCAAGGAGTAAGCGTCTTTTAATTTCATGGCTGCAGTCACCATCTGCAGTGATTTTAGAGCCCCCAAAATTAAGTCAGCCACTGTTTCCACTGTTTCCCCGTCTATTTGCCATGAAGTGATGGGACCAGATGCCATGATCTTAGTTTTCTGAATGTTGAGCTTTAAGCCAACTTTTTCACTCTCCTCTTTCACTTTCATCAAGAGGCCCTTTAGTTCTTCTTCACTTTCTGCCATATGGGTGGTGTCAGCTGCATATCTGAGGTTATTGATATTTCTCCCAGCAATCTTGATTCCAGCTTATGCTTCCTCCAGCCCAGCGTTTCTCATGATGTACTCTGCATATAAGTTAAATAAGCAGGGTGACAATATACAGCCTTGATGGACTCCTTTTCCTATTTGGAACCAGTCTGTTGTTCCATGTCCAGTTCTAACTGTTGCTTCCTGACCTGCATACCGGTTTCTCAAGAGGCAGGTCAGGTGGTCTGGTATTCCCTTCTCTTTCAGAATTTTCCACAGTTTACTGTGATCCACACAGTCAAAGCCTTCAGCATAGATATACCCAGCCCCTTTTCCTTGTGTTGGAGCCCATTGTAACACAATGCAACACACAGTACAACATGACGCAACGCAGTGAAGCCAACAGTCCTCAGAGACATACAGGAATAAGAGATGGATTTTTTTTCTTTTTTCTTTTGTTATTTTTAAAACATAATTTTATGATTATATTTATTTATTTATTTTTTACCATGCTGGGCCTTCGTTGCTGCCCAGGCTTTCTCTAGTTGTAGTGAGTGGGGGTAACTCTTCTTCGGGGTGTGTGGGCTTCTCATTGTGGAGGTTTCTCTTGTTGCAGAGCACAGGCTCTAAGGTACACAGGTTTCGGAAGTTGTGGCTCCCAGTATCTAGAACACAGGCTCAGTAGCTGTGGCACATGGGCTTGGTTGCCCAGAGGCATGTGGGATCTTCCTGGATCAAGGATGGAGCCCACATCTCCTGGATTAGCAAGCAGATCCTTTACCACTGAGCCACCAGCGAAGCCTGGGATGTGGATTTCTAAAGGAAGGAGTCTTGTGCCATCCTCCAGAGCACGTGGCGGGCAGATTGCAGAGGCTACACGAGCTTCTCAGGAGGTGAACGTCTTTCTGGGTCACTAGAATCAGCCCTGTTCTAACAGAGATTTCCAGAGGAGGAAGTGAAGGCCAGCACCCCATTCTCCCAAGCTGGAGGGCAATGCCCTGTTATTATTGCTATAGATACTACAACATCTGTTAGAGTTGATGAGTCACTCATCATGACAACACGGGACCTGTGGCTCAGGATTTTCAGAGAGTTGTTCCTGAGCTGGTGCCAGTGACTGGTCTGTTCTGTTTCTGGGTCACGGCAAGATAAGCTCAGAATGTGAGAGTAGACGTTTGAGAAATTTTAGAGACAACCGATGTTGCCAGGAGACCAGTGGTACAGACTGGGGTCAGACAGCAGGGCTTGGAGCAGTCTGAGCGCTGTGACGCTCACTTGGTGAGTCAAAGATGACACTGGCTGCAGATTAGCTGTGCCCTGTGGGACCACGCCTCGGTCCATGTGACCTGGTCCTTTACCACAGATGGCCTGGGGTGGTAGCCTTTGGAATCATTCCTCTTTTTGCAGATGGGGAAAACAACTGCTCAGCCCACGGCAGAGTCAGGTGAGAGGAGAACCAGAGTCATCAGCGGACTTCACACCTGATTCCTCAGCCACTGTCTCATAAAAGCCTCAAACCAACAAGGTGTTGAAAAGCTGAAACTAAATACTGAAAGGGGGTTAGAGCTCCAGCTGGTGTGTGGGCCCTGGGGAGAACAGAGAGACAGTTATTTCTTTTGTTTACTATGGAAACATAGTAAAAAATCCTGGAGCTTCTCTGTAGAGGGGGGAAGTGTGATTTCCTGTGATTTTAAAAGAACAACCACCACCAGATTGAGCCTAGACTGAGGAGAGATGAGAGAGACCTGCATTTCTGTATATTTGAATTGGAGAGCCAAGAGGGGGGAAAAAAAAAAGCATATAGCCAGAAGTGGAGATTAGTTTCACTCATTCCCTATTTTGGGGCACCTAACATGTGGTAAGCACACTGTTCTTGGTGCTGAGAATATAAACTCCAATTAGCCTCCTCCTCCTCTTCCAGAGTTTACAATCGAGTGGGAGGGACAGATGACTTAACAGACACCTTCTGCTGACAATGAGAAGCCTAGTGCTACTACTGTTTTGAAAAATGAAAGTGAAGTCACTCAGTCGTATCTGACTCTTTGTGACCCCATGGAGTGTAGCCTGCCAGGCTCCTCCATCCATGGGATTCTCCAGGCAAGAATACTGGAGTGGATTGCCATTTCCTTCCCCAACTACTGTTTTAGGAAGTGGAAAAAGTGAACAGTGAAGTCCCTGCCCTCATGAAATTTACATTCAGGCAGGAGAGTGAGTCAGTTAACAAGTACATATGCACTTTTCAAGAAGTCATACAAAGGAGAAGGAGAAAAGAAAGCGATCAAGGGGCGAGAGAGGGCAGAGAGGAGGCCTGTGGAGGAGGTGACCTTGGAGCAGAGACGTGATCACAAAAAGGCTTGATGGGTGATGTGACAGGTGGTGGCCAATGAGCAGACATGAGAGCAACACCAAGCTGAGACCAAGGACATCTTGAATAGCTTAGTCCAGGAGGTGAGACCTGAGATGATCCTGGAGAGGTGAGGGGTCAGCCTGGCACCATGGGGAGCTTGGAAGGGGTGTATAGGTACAGGTAAAAGTAGATGGTGAGTGTTCTGTATTTGGGAATCCACGTTCAGTGATATGTCGGGCAGAGTGAGGTATGTACGTGTATTGGGTGGGATGCGGCATGTTTGAACAGATGCTGGAGCAAAAAGCAAGGGCCGGAGCAAGAAAAGCCTGTGTGCAATGCGAGGTTGTTCGTACTTTAGCCTGAAAGCAATGGGAGATATGGAGGGATTTTTTTAAGCATAGGATCTTGATCACATTTGTTTTCAGAAATGTCTCTGTGGGAGGAATATAGACAATGGATGGAAGGCAGGTCATGAAGATAAAGTAGGAGAGCACTGGAAACATCCAGCGGAGAGTGTGAGGACCAGAGGAGGAGGCAGATCTCAGATCCAGACAATAAAGACTTGCTTATTGATTGGACAGGGTGGATAAGAGAATGAGGGAGATGGTTCTCAAGTTTCTAGAATAAACAAGTGAGTGATGCTAAAAGGTCCTGGCAAAAGGAAACTGGGAAAAGGAAGTAGGTCCTAGGAAGTCGGTGATGTCGTTTAGAACTTGTTAATTTCAGGTGACTTCAAGGCATGTAGGTGAAGGCACCAACTGAGTAAGCAGTGGATATGTGTGTTTGCCTCCATTTATTGGAACTTGTCGATGGGAATGCTGAGTCTGCTGTGTAATGACTGGAGCAGGTTCCCTCTGGAGATGTTTCCCATTGTTCTCTTCACATTCCTGGAGTCAGGACATGCCTATGGCCATAATTTCTCTGCGACATTATTGGAACTACAGTAAGTTCTCTCTGCGGTGTTTATGATCCCTCCACACATAACAGCAGGCACTGTTCTAGGTGCTTTTTCTCCAGATGCCCATTCTCTCTCAGAACAACCTGTAAAACAAGTGCTACTGATCCTTTTATAGACGGGCAAATGGAGGCGCAGAGAGCTTAAGTAACTTGCAAGGTCACACAGTGCCTAAGCGGCAGAACTGAGGCGAAGTCGCTCAGTCGTTTCAGACTTTGCGGCCCATAGACCGTAGCCTGCCAGGCTCCTCCATCCATGGGATTTTCCAGGCAGGAATACTGGAGTGGGTTGCCATTTCCTTCTCCATAAGTGGCAGAGGTCAGATTCAATCCAGGCACTTGGGATACGGGCTTTGTGCCGGGTTTTTTTTTTGTGTTGTTGTTTTTGTTCAGTCACTAAGTCGTGTCCAACTCTTTTCGACCCCATGGACTGCAGCAGCCAGGCTCCTCTACCCAGTTCTACCCTCCAGTTCTCCACTATCTCCCAGAGTTTGCTCAAATTTGTGTCCATTGAGTGGGTGATGCTATTTAACCATCTCATCCTTTGCCTTCACCCTTTGCCCAGCACTCTATTCTTGCCCTGAGGCTGGAGGCTCTACCAATCTCTGATGGCCTTCTATCTTTACCCTCCAGGGACTCCACCATTTCCTGAGGGAGTATAGAGGTTCAGCAAAGGCCCATGCTCATGTCCAGAACATTCTTGTTTAATTCTTTCGCAGCACTTCCCGGAGGATCACACTCAAGTTCTGTGTCAGTCATTTGGGGTCAAAATTGTTGACCGGAACACTTAATTTAATAGTGACAGAAAGAGAGCACTGGAGAAATAAATAACCATGCTGGAGGGTGCCAGGATTGATGCTTGAAGGTATGATTCTGGCTGACAGCAGCTCTTTTCCAATTCTGGGTTGCAATCCCATAGTAGGTTGGGAAATCTGTTTAGTAGATTGTGAGCAGCAGTCTTTATTAATAATAGGACAGAATAGAATAGGATGTGTCAGAGTGTATGACATGTCATATGGGTAAGTTATGTGTGTAGACGTATATTTAGGTCATGCCAGAAATGTATTTCTTATTGTGGTTTGTGGTAAAAAAAAAAAAAAAAAAAGTTTTAATAAACTGGGCTAGAGCAGCCTTTACTGTGCTAACCATCCATGACCAAAACAATATTCACTGGACTGTTTTGCTCTCAAATGAATTGAGATCAATATATATTTGTGTTGTTGCTACTTAGTTGCTAACTCAAGTCTGACTCTTTGTGGCCCCATAGATTGTAGCCCACTGGGGTCCTCTGTCCATGGGGCTTCCCAGGTTCTTTACCCCTGAACCACCATGGAAGCCCCCTGTGCCTGTGTGCTTTAATAGTAAACATATTTGCATAGCGCATGGGCACTAAAGGTGATGTGTCTGTAGATCTAAAGCTTGGACCAGGATTCTGCTGGAGATTGTTCATCTGGAGAGTCTGTGACAGGTAGATGGTAGGTTGTCAAAGTAGAAGATTCACTAGGAGACAGAGTCACCTTGAGTGAGCGTATGAATGAATAAAGAAGAAGCAGAGGGAAGAACCCTGGAGAATCACTTACCTTGAAGGTGGAGATGCAGGAAAAGGAGTTCACCAGAATTACAGTGATGGGCTTCCCAGTGGCACAAGTGATAAAGAAAGTGAAAGTCGCTCGGTCGTGTCCGACTCTTTGTGACCCCAAGGACTATACAGTCCATGGAGACTATACTCCATGGAGTGGCTAGCCTTTCCCTTCTCCAGGGGATCTTTCCAACCCAGGGATTGAACCCAGGTCTCCCGAATTGCAGGTGGATTCTTTACCAGCTGAACCACCAGGGAAGCCCCGTGGTCAAGAACCTACCTGTAATGTAAGAGACAAAGAGACACGGGTTTGATTCCTGGGTCTGGAAGATCCCCTGGAGGAGGGCATGGCAACCCACTCCAGTATTTTTGTCTGGAGAGTCCCAAGGACAGAGGAGCCTGGCGGGCTACGTAGGGTCACAAAGAGCCGGACACGACTGAACCGACTTAGCACGCACAGATGCGTGGTGATGGAATAGACAGAGGTGGAACAAATCCAGGAGGATGTTATCCAGGAGGATGTTGGCCAGGAGAGAGTCAAGACTGTCAAGCGTGGCAGGAGTTCAAAGTAGATAAGAGCTGAGAAGGCACAACTGAATTGAGCGACATGAAGACCTTGCTTGGCAGCGGTGGCAGTCACGCTGCAGAGGGCTGAGTGAGAGCGAAGTCAGAGATGTTGGGGAATGGACAACTCTTCCAGAACACTGGACAGTGAAAGAGGGAGGGCAGGAGGACATTGGCTGGACAGGGGAGAATCGGCTTCTCTTGAGAGTTTAGTCTCACAGAAAAAGACAAAATATTTTATAAGTGAGGCTTACAGGAAGCCACAGGGATATTTAATCTTTGTTAGAAGGGATGCAATGAAGCTATGGGTTTCTCCCCCTGTTTTTCATCATCTCTGAATTGTCACATAAGAATTTCTGTTAATTGCTAACACAAAGAACTGTGACAGTGACTGCTGTTGATTCTGATTATTTATGCAAATAGTGGCTAAGTTCATTTAGGAATTATGACTTCAAATTGTAGAACATAATACAATCAAATGCCCAGAATTAGGAAGGGGAAAAAAAAAGTCAGTGGGGGAAGCGTAGATGAAGTAGTAGCCATAAGGAAACTACACTGATATAGGTTAACAATATCACTTCTCTCAATGCATAAAGAATAATGAAATAATGGGCTGTATTCTGAAAACTAAAAATACTGTGAACAGTTGATAGAATCCTAAAGAACAGATGATATTTTCTCTACTTTTATAATGAAAAACAGACTTATTAAGTTACTTTTTGTTTGTCTTTTTGCTTTATCACATCTCTGAGAGAAATCAGGGGCAGGCATCTTATCACTGACCTGTATGAGTCAAGATAAGAATTCTCTGTTGAGGTCTAGCTTTGGGGGCTGTAATTATCACAGTCGCAAGGCAGATTCCCAAGTGTTGCATAATTATTGCAACAACTAGCCTTTAAAAAGTAAGGAAATTGGGTCTAAGTATGAACATTTGTATTTTAGTCCTTCTTTCCTCTAAGAAGGAAGAAAGCCCTGGGACCCTTGATTTTCACCCTTTTCTAACAACCTTTAGCAAGGATTTTTCCAGTAGTCATGTATGGGTGTGAGATTTGGACTATAAACAAAGCTGAGTGCCAAAGAATTGATGCTTTTGAACTGTGGTTTGGAGAAGACTCTTGAGAGTCCCTTGGACTTCGAGGAGATCCGACCAGTCAATCCCAAAGGAAACCAGTCCTGAATGTTCATTGGAAGGACTGATGCTGAAGCTGAAACTCCAATACTTTGGCCATCTGATGAGAAGAACTGACTCACTTGAAAAGTCCCTGATGCTGGGAAAGATTGAAGGCAGGAGGAGAAGGGGACAGCAGAGGATGAGATGGTTGGATGGCCTCACTGACTTGATGGAAATGAGTTTGAGTAAGCTCCAGGAGTTGGTGATGAACAGGGAGGCCTGGCGTGCTGTGGTCCATGGGCAAAGAGTCGGACATGGCTGAGAGACTGAACTGAACTGATTAATTGTTTTTGATTAACTGCCATTAAAAAAATTATTTACTTTAGAAAAGAAAGAGTTTGCCCTGAACAAATTTACACATAAGTCTTATAGGTAAGAAATATCTTTGGTTTTACTGAATTTAAATATTCATCTGTATAAATGGTTTCTAGCCTGGGGTGGGGGGAATGATTCCCTTGCTCCCAAATACTTTGTCTTCAGTATTTGAAATCTGCAAAAAACAGTAATTCTATGATCCATCAAGATTTGAACATTGAGTTTTGATTATTCAAGCATGGAGGGGTGTGTGTGTGTATATGTGTGTGTGTGTATTTGTGGTGGGAATGGGCTGTGCAGTTCACTTTGAATGTAAATTATATCCCGGGGACTTCCCTGGAAGTCCAGTGGTTAAGACTTCCAGCTCTCAATGCAGGGGATATAGGCTAGGTCCCTAGGCAGGGAATTAAGATCCTGCATGCCCCACAGTGTGGCAAAACAACAACAACAACAAAAAGATGTCCATGGTATATTCTTAAGTTTAAAAAAAAAAAAAAGTAAATTATGTCCTGGGTGGAGCTATGGGATTTATAGGAAGAGGGACTCTTGTTTAGTTCAACTCATAATTCCAAGTCAAGGTGACTCATTCAGGCATCTGAAAGTCAGTGTACCCCTGGAAGGAGGCTAACTCCTCCCTGGCTATTTTTCTACAAGTTAGGATGTGAAAACTCTAAATTTCTTCTTAAATGTCTCTTACTACTTGTCACTTTTGAAGTCATGAAAGTGAAAGCTGTATTTTAAGCATAAAGGAAAAAGCATCTTATACAGTGAGAAAAAACTGGCACAAGAAATTCTCAGAAAGAACTTAGTCAATTTTTATAAATCCTTTGAAGTTATTCTCGAATGACTGAATTCATTGTCCAAAGACTCAAAGTAAGGAGTCGGAATTTCCCACTCTTTGCCACACTCCTGGATCCCAGGCATAGTTTTCAAAATAAATGGGAATAGCCAGGCCCCAGCACCAGAACGAGGCCGAGGTTTTATATAGTTTCTCCCTCATGAAGTACAATTTTAGCTGTTTTTGTTTTGAACGAAATTCTCTTGGTTAGTCCAGTTGGTTAAAGCTGGTGCTAGCTAAATTGAATAAGTGCCAGACGTCGAGAGGGAGACAAGCTTAGTCTCTCTCTGTGTTGGGGGGAGAGTCTTGTTGATCACTGCCTACCCTCCTCTGCCTCCTCAGCCTAGCTGACAAAGCTCCTTTTTGTTGATGTGCTTGCCCTCTTGGTTATGAGCACAGGGTTTAAAATGATCTACCCCCTAAGGCAGGTGGGGGTGGAGGTCATGGGGAGAATTCTCATCAGTCTCTAGGAGCAAGAATCTGCCTGCCAATGCGGGAGAAGCAGGAGATGCAGTTTCGATCCTTGGGTTGGAAAGATTCCTTGGAAGAGGAAATGGCAACCCACTCTAATATTCTTGACCGGATAATCCCATGGACAGAGGTGCCTGGCAGACTACAGTCCATGGGGTCGCAGAGTTGGACAGAACTGAAGCGACCAAGCATGCATGCACCAGGACCTATACCAGCCACCTTTTTTTCCCCCCACACAATCCCCACTAGATCTTTCCTTTCATTCTGCAAGGCCAGACATGTCCCGATGATGAACATTGGGCAGGGAACACTTTAGGAAAATCCCTTCACCGTCATGTTCCAGCTGGAAAACCCCACACGAAAGAATAAAGCAGACACAAACCTGGGGAGAGGAAACCAGGGAACCAGATGCAAAGCCAGAAGAGTCAGAACAAAGCTCTGGCCACTTTTATTTCCAGTGTCTTTATGTCTTTATAGCTGTGAGTCTAAGGGCCCAGCTAGAATCCTCTCCATCAAAGAAAGTATTCAGAGGAAACTGACTTGATTCTTTATCTCTGAGAAACTCGGGTAGCTGCTAGTACCCTTTGCTGCCATGCTGTCCGACTCTTCGTGGCCCAATGGACTGTAGTCCACCAGGCTCCTCTGTCCGTGAGATTTTTCAGGCAAGAATACTGGAGTGGGCTGCCATTTCCTCCTCCAGGGGATCTCCCCAGCCCAGGGATTGAACCCAAGTTTTCTTTGTCTCCTGCATTGGCAGCCAGATTCTTTACCACTGAGCCACCTTGAGAAGTGTCCAGTAGCATTTAAAAGAATTTTGTACAAAGTTTGTACTTATGTTTGAGTATCTTTATGATTTCTTTCAATGGTCTGAACAGAAATGTATTGTTATGACCGATACCACATAAATATATGTCTCCCAATAATTTTATACACATACACACACAGTTTTCTGCTTATAACTTCTGCTCCATCTCCTTGCCCTAAACTTTATAAGAAACTCATTCATTTATAACTTTTCCTGACTGTATAGCTTGGTCATAACTTTCCTTCCTGACCAACCTAGACAGCGTATTTAAAAACAGAGACATTACTTTGTCAACAAAGGTCCATCTAGTCAAGGCTATGGTTTTTCCAGTGGTCATGTATGGATGTGAGAGCTGGACTATAAAGAATGCTGAGCGCAGAAGAATTGATGCTTTTGAACTGTGGTGTTGGAGAAGACTCTTGAGAGTCCCTTGGACTGCAAGGAGATCCAACCAGTCCATCCTAAAGGAGATCAGTCCTGGGTGTTCATTGGAAGGACTGATGTTGAAGCTGAAACTCCAGTACTTTGGCCACCTGATGTGAAGAGCTGACACATTTGAAAGGACCCTGATGCTGGAAAAGATTGAGGGCAGGAGGAGAAGGGGACGACGGAGGATGGGATGGTTGGATGGTATCACCGACTTGATGGACATGGGTTTGAGCGGACTCCAGGAGCTGGTGATGGACAGGGAGGCCTGGCATGCTGCGGTTCATAGGGTCGCAAAGAGTCGGACATGACTAAGCGACTGAACTGAACTGAACTGGCTGTATAAAGTTTTAAAAGTAGTCTCAGCTGTTATTTTCCTAGCTAAAAAGAGGTTGTTTGGCAATGGTATTGAGAGAGGAAAGGTGGCCAGCAGGGAATACTACAATGCCAGAAATGGAAGACCGGGAACCAGCAGGGGCTCACAGAGAGAGATTTGCGTCCCCAGTCTCTTGCCCAAGAGACAGCGAGCCTTCTGCCCTTTAGATATAGAGATACCTTCATGCTCTGCCTATGAAGAAACGAGACACGGTGTAAGAGGAGAAAAACTGGTCTGGAGAGTATTTTTCAGGTGCGGGATTGCCTCATGGCACAAACATCGCCTAGTCAATTTTCTCACAAACCCAGGGAGAAAGCGGCAAGAACAGGGATGGGTGTTTGGAGCGGTGGGGTGGGGCCAGGAGGGGAGGAGACAGGTCCCCGCCCTCCCAGGAGGCGGGAGGGAGAGCAAAAACCTTTGCCAGGGACCTGCGGCTCCGTCCCTTCCCGCGTCGCCTGCCCCCTCCCCCGGCGGTCGCCAGTATCCCCCAGCGCTGGCCAAGGCCGCGGGCGGCGGTGGGCTTCCTGCGCTTCGGGACGGCGGGAGAAGAGCAATCCTTGTGTCCCGGGGGACAGAACACGGTCATCCGCGCAGAGGACCATCCCTGGCAGCAGACCCTCGCCAGTCCTCCCGGTGTCCACACCCCGGCGCCCGCGTCGTCTGCGCGCCCACATTCGCTCCGCCGCGCGCAGCTCCCACGCCCCTGGCTGCTGCCTGCCGGGCGCCGGATCCGCCTCCCCGGTTGGACCGAGAGGGTCGTCGGCGGCGTCTTTAAGGCTGGGTCCCCGCCCCTGCCTCCTCCCCGCTCTCCCCCGCCCGTGCTCCTCCAGACCTCCCCGGAGCGGGCGGCGGCGAGGAGCAGGTGCCGGCGAAGC
This sequence comes from Cervus elaphus, assembly GCF_910594005.1. Taxonomy (NCBI): domain Eukaryota; kingdom Metazoa; phylum Chordata; class Mammalia; order Artiodactyla; family Cervidae; genus Cervus; species Cervus elaphus. The sequence goes on from NC_057840.1 coordinate 34,091,281, forward strand.
CCTCGCATGCCGCTGCCCGGCCCGAGGTGGTAGCGGCGCCTGGCGCTCCGCCTGTCCTCCTCCGGGCCGCACTCCGGCTCCTACGCGCGCGGGGACATGTCGGTGGCGACAGGCAGCAGCGAGGCGGCCGGCGGGGCCGGGGGCGGCGGCGCGCGGGTTTTCTTCCAGAGTCCCCGGGGCGGCGCCGGCGGCAGCCCCGGCTCGAGCAGCGGCTCGGGCTCCTCCCGGGAGGACTCGGCGCCCGTGGCCACCGCGGCCGCCGCCGGGCACGCTCAGCAACCGCAGCAGCAGCAGCAACAGCGGCGCCACCAGCAGGGAAAAGTGACGGTGAAATACGACCGCAAGGAGCTTCGGAAACGGCTGGTGCTGGAGGAGTGGATCGTGGAGCAGCTGGGACAGCTGTATGGCTGCGAGGTACCTGGGCGCGGGGCCGGGAGGGTCGGGGTGGGGGGCCTCGCGCACCCGGCTGTGCCAACACAGGAATTCTCCAGGGCTCCGACTCCCGGCTGCGCGCCGCCCTGGTTCCTGGGGACCCAGGGCTGGGAGCGAGACGCGGCGCGTTCTCTCCCCAGGGTGCCCTCTGGTGCCAGGGCGCATCCTGCTTGGGTTCAGCTGCCGGGTGTCCGGAGAGCTGGGGGGCCCCATGATGGTCGTGGGGAGGGCCGGGTCTTGCTCAGCGCACTGCCTTTCTCCCACCCCTGGGCTCTCCTCGGCTTCAGCTGCAGCTTCCCAAAGTGGGGCTCGGAGGGGCTCACCCAGCTGCGCGCAAGAACAGGACTCCCTGCTCTGGGGATCCTGGCAACCCCGAGTTTCGTGGAGAGGGAGCAGGGAAGAGACTGAAAGCCGCTTCACCGAGAGGAGAGGTTCTGGGGATCCCAGAGGCCCCTTGCGTTCTTGAAATAACATCACAAAACCATAAGCTGAACGCGTTCCCAGTTCCAGCCAGCCCCGACGCGTGTCCCCACGATTCGTCCTTACCTTACCAAAGCTGCACGCGTTGGGCTTTGTTGAAGCAGGTCTCTTTCTTCCTGCCCAGTTTGAGTTACTCGCGTTGATGGGCGCAGAATGAGAGCCTTGGGCAACCTGGAAGGGTGCTGGGTGGAGGAAGGGAGCCTGCGGGTGAGCTGGGAATTCCCCAGCTCCCCCCTCCGCCGCGACATTTACTTCCCACAGTTCAGGGGCTAAGCCTGTAGCAAGTCTGCCGCGTAAGGAGAAACGATTGGTGTGTTTTTGGAGAAATACTAAGAACAAACTGTAACAAAACTGTGGTTACCGAAAAATGACCGAAGCTAAAATGCTCTCGCAGGAGAGTCTTTTTAATGGCAGTAGTTGTAAATGAAGTATTCTACTTCTCTTAAGAGAGTGGAGTTTGGAAAGGGTGGAAGGATGAAGAGGGTTAATAATTAAGGATATGGCTTCTGAGTTAAAGCTGGGTTTGCTTTCATCCGGCTGTTACCCTCTTCAGCAAAAATGAAAGCCAGATGAACCCACTGGCTTTTCCTCTGGTTTGGATTTCACACATTTTATGGCCTATTGTGAATACATATTTTCCTTAATATTCTCATCGCGCGAGGAAACAGCATTCTCATTACGGACTCCTGATGAATGATTATGATATAATGAAGCTTGACTATATGACTAATGGGCTTGTAAAAATATATTGTTCCTCCAGCCCAGCTCTTATAAAAGCATTTTAATTGCGTAAATAAAAACTGGCCCAAAACGAAAGTGTTTATGGTGTTTTTTAAGTAGGAAGTTGGCAAAACTCTTTAAAGAAACAATATATTTGATTTCGATGGGGTTACTGTGGGGGTGGATGGAAGACTCAGTCTTGCCTCTGTAGAATCCAGTTAGTTTTCATTTATTTCATACTAGTCTTTATGCTCCATTTTGGGTTTAGAGAAGATTTGGGTTAATAGAGAAACTACTGTTGAAATTAACTATGCTTTAGTAATGCTCCTTTTATGGCAGACCAATTACATGTAGCTTGGGAAAGAGTTCCAGCCTCTTAGCAAGGTTGGTAAATCATGTATTTTCAAAAATCTTCAGAGTAACTGGTAAAAAAAAAAAAAAAAAATGGAAGATTGAATGCTCATTGTATTAAACATGTAGATTAGGTACGTATTTTAAAGGGTAAATATGACCTTGCAGCTTTTCCTTGTGCTTCTCATATTGCAGACCTCCGCATATAGCAAACAGCTAAAGATCTGAGAGGTTTTGTGGTAAAATGACACAAGATGCTATATGCTGCTAGCTTGTTATTAAAATGTGGCAGGTATTTCTAGATTCGAGTTGCTTGTTCTGTCATGTTAGGTTGAAGAGCTATAAGTCATGTTGGCAATTTATAAATACTATGCTGATGCTACACCTTCACTGAATAATAAAAAGCCTGTGGACTAATAAGTAGCCATATAAAGGACTGTCTTCTTCCATCTCTTTCTCCACTAGTAGGGCTCTATTTTTAGCTTCAGCTCTCTGGTCTGGTAGCCTTTCCTTGCTGATAGTTTCAAGTATTTCAGCCTCTGGTGTGTAAATTGAGAAGGACCTAGCTGGTTTGTAGCTCTGAATCTCCTGAATATGAAGGTTCGGAAATGTCCAAATGGTGTGTGTATGAAATTGACATGGAAAGCCAACTTGCCAGACTTCAGCTCAGCCAAAGGCTTGAGCTGTCTGCCAGGTTGGGTGCTTTCTAGATGAACACATATGTAATTTCAGAAAAACTTGCATCAGGAAGGTCAGCAGTTAGGTGCCCTGTCCTTCTCAGAATAGGAAATAGTGGTCTTTTAGGGTGCCATAAAGTGTGATATTTTAAATTAGAAAGGAGTCGGGGAAGGGGGGGAGAAATACACAGAATAACTTCCTGGCTGTGGTTTTATCTAGAAGTTTGCAGTGGCCAATCAGTTTTGTATAGAGAATAACACAAAGAGAATTTATGGAGTACTTGTATTAGGTCCCAGATGTTGTTCTAGGCCCTTTGTGTACACTGATTCATTAGTCTTTACAACAACCCATATGGACAGGGTGCTGTTATCCTCTCTGTTTTATAGACGAGGAAACTGGGAGACACAGCAGAAGTAAGAGGCTTTCCCAAGCTCCATAGCTGGTGGATGGCACTGGGTAGATGGCATGGACTCTGAGTCCATGTTCTAACCACCAAGCCTGCTTCTAACTCTGCAGGGTCCTGTGTAAGAGAACAGATGGAGGCCTCACAGTATGTGTCTGAATATTTAAAAGTCATGAATCAAGCTATTGAGTGTTTCTTTAAAATGTGGTTCCTCCTACCTTGACAACTGTATCTTCATAATGACCCAGAAAGCAAGGTTTGAACCGTGAATTCCCAGATCTCCCAGAGCTCAGAACTGATCCAAAGAACCTTTTTCTCTGGCCCAGGGCCTGCTTCCTTTGGCTGTTCACCTGTGATACCATCCTACCTGGTGTATTGTGTCCACTTGCACGTGCAGTCTGTCCACACCCTCTGCCATCCCCTAACCATGCCTCTGGCTCCAACCAAGGACCTGGAAGGACTTGGTTCATGCTTTGAAAGTGTCTGCGTATTTGATCAGGGGATGCTGGCGACTTGAAGTGTAGCCTAAAACCAGATAGAGGCTTACCGGTCCTGGATGGGTAAATCCACCTGGTACTCTGCAGGAAAATGCCTGTGGCAGGAGTGGCCTGGGGCTATGACCCCTCTTACACAGTCTAAACATAGTATCGTTAAACAGCACAGCCTTTTGGATATAAACATAAATGTCTTTATAGATTCTAAAATGGTTATGTTTATAGTTATTTTCCATTTCGTCTACTTGTACAGGTAGTTACATTTTCACCTAGGAATTTGATTATCCTGGAACTGCGAGGTTAACTCTATATCAACATGTCAGGATTTCTGTTTTAAGACATTTTCATATCTCTCCCAAACCCTGATGGTTTTAAAGAGCATTTGATATCTGGCATAATGTCTACTTTGACAAGTATTGCAAGAGGACTTACTGGATAAGTCATGTCAATTTTTTTCATCTTGCTCAGCATCAAGATAACATCAGTACTTCCAGTTTTGCAATTTGATTTGCTTTGGAAATAAAAGCCTGTTGTTAATCTTGGATTACTGAAACCCTCGCAGCAGCCTAGGCATAAACAGACTTGTACACGGAGGGTATCCCCTGGTGATCCTGACTGTCCATTCAGAAGGACTTTCCTTTTCCAGCATCAGCCTGCATTTTTAAAAAATTTATTTATTTTTTTAATTGAAGGATAATGGCTTTACAGAATTTTGTTGTTTTCTGTCAAACCTCAACATGATGTCTGCATTTTAAAAAGTGGTTTCTGGCACATTACACTTTTTCATCTTCCCTTTCTCCCTACCATCTTCATTCTGTAAATCAGTGGTTCTCAAAATATTTTGATTGTGGCCCTTGAAAGAAATTCCCTTGCTTCCTGATACCTACACTAACACATGGATGGATACAGAGATTCACAAAGACCAGTTAATGTTACCATGTACGCAAAAGAAAAATTACCAAGTTAATATAAAATGCATGCATGTATGCATGCCAACTCGCTTCAGTTGTGTCTGACTCTTTGCGACCCCATGGACTGTAGCCTGCCAGGCTCCTCTGTCCATGGGATTCTCCAAGCAAGAGTACTAGACTGGGTTGCCGTGTCCTCTTCCAGGGGATCTACCTGATCTAGGAATCGAACCCACGTCTCTTAAGTCTCCTGCATTGGCAGGCAGGTTCTTTACCACTAGCACCATCTGGGAAGCCCCTAATATAAAATATGACTTTATTAATATTTAAATACAATATTCTGTTCTATTTAATTTACCAGAATTGCTGGCTCTGATCCTCTAAATTGATTTCATCACACATTTGGGGGTTGTGACCTGCCATTAAAAAAGTACTGCTCCAGAAAGGGAAACACTTAAACATATTTAAGAGACAAAGCTAAAATTTATTAAGTACTTTCTGTATCAGGTATGGTTCATGTAATCCTAGTAACAACCTTTGATAGTCCCATTTCATGGATGTGGAAACTGAGGCTCAGAGAAGTCTAGAAGTTGCCTGAGGCCCCTCAGCTGGAACACAGCAGAGCAGGGCTGTGTCCAGAAAGCCAGACGCACCCTAACCACTGCTTCCTGCGATGGGACAGTACCCGGCACTCTCTGTGAACCCCTGTAGGTTGCCTGCTCCCGGATGCAGCTGCGGTAACTTCTGGGTTGACTGATGTTGCATGCAGAGGGACACAGGTGTCTGTGGGTTTGTTCCTGGATCAGGCCTCTTCTTTTCAGTTCAGGTCCTTACTTTGTTCTCAACTCCCAGTCTACAACATCAAGTTAGCTTGCTTTGCTGGAAGGTAGAAACTGCTGTCTAGAAGATGATGTGCAGATAATGTGGTGAATCCCCATTTATGTAGCTATTTGAGAATGAATCGACTTTTCAACAAAACTGCTTAACATGGATACCAAGGAGGAAGGGGGGATGGGATGAATTGGGAGATTGGGATTGACAAATATACCCTGCTATGACGTGGGTTGCCATTCCCTTCTCCAGTGGATCTTCCTGACCCAGGGCTCAAACCCGGGTCTCCCGTGTTGCAGGTAGATTCTTTCCTGTGTGAGCCTCCAGGGAAGCCCCTAACGTACAAAATAGACAACTAACGAGAACCTACTGGATAGCACGGGGAACTCTACTCGCAGGGAACGATAGCTCTGTGATCACCTAAATGGGAAGGAAGTCCAAGGACACGGGATATATGTATCCATGTGCCTGGTTTCCCTTGGCTGTGCAGTGGAAACTAACCCAGCGTTGTAACGCAACTATACTCCAATTAAAAAAAAAACAAAACAAAACTGCTTAAAGAAAACACCATAAACTCAATCTGTAAAATATTATGGACTAAATTAAACATGTTTAAAAGTCTATGAATAAAAGAATTCGAAATTGCCAAAGGCTGAAAAGAAAACTGTGCTTAACAAGTTCCCTTTGAAACAATGGTTGGGGAAATCTGACGTGGAGGCAGTGGTTAAGAGAGTCAATGCTTTGAAGTGAGGTGAACCTGAAAGCTACATTGGCCCCTGCATTGAGTAGTGCTGAGATGAGGCAACTTCCTTATTAACTTCTCTGAGTGCCACTTTACCCTGCGTTTAAGGGAATCATCCTGGCCCCTTGGTGGGGTTGTTAGAAGTTCTAAATGGGTCAGACCATGGAGCTGGAACTTAATCGGTGTAGTATGAACCACGAATGCATGCGTGCTCGGTCAGTTAGTTGTGTCCGACTCTCTGCGACCCCATGGATTGTAGCCCATCAGGCTCCTCTGTCCATGGGATTTTCCAGGCAAGAATACTGGGGTGGGTTGCCATTTCCTCTTCCAGGGGATCTTCCTGCTGCATCTCCTGCATTGGCAGACAGATTCTTTACCACTGAGCCTCCTGGGAAGCCCCAGTTGGAACCATAACCAGCCACTAGCTGTTGATCATTCTCTATGATACAGGAGGGCAGGAGTGGGGAAGAAAATGAAGTATTCATACCTAGTTAGTGGTAAAGTTTGGAGATGGATATGGGGTCACAGGTGTTGACGTGTCTTTGAACTTGAACATGAGCAAATATCATCCCCTTCTTTTTTCCTAGCGCCTTCCTTATTCTGGAAGTCCTTATGAATTTTCACTTGCATGGAGGCAAGTTGCTATTGTTCAGTCACTAAGTTGTGTTTGACTCTTTGCGACCCCATGGACTGCAGCATGCCAGGATCCTCTGTCCTCCACTATCTCTCTGAGTTTGCTCAAATTCATGTCCATTAAGTTGGTGATGCTACCTAGCCATCTCATCCTCTGCCACCCTGATCTCCTTTTGCCTTCAGTCTTCCCCAGCATTGGGGTCTTTAGACATCAACAGTTTGAAGGCAGGGTTGATTTAATTTTCTTCATCTGTGTCCCTAGGAGGGCTCAGTTCTTCGACCATTAAGCATTAACACGAATGAATGAAAAAGGATCAACCTTCAGAAAACTTTTGAAAAGTCATTGTTGTTTTAGTCCTGGATTATTTAGTGATGATCCTTTATCATACTTCTGGCTATGGAAAAATACTAATCTAGGGTTTTGTTAAACAGTCATCCATATCAAGCTCTTGCATCTTTACTGTTTGATTTCAACATTTTTGGATATACACCTACCTTCCTTGACTTATTTGTCTGAAATAGGAACTTAAAGATGGTAGCTGCAGCTGATTGATTTTTAAGCTTAGATTGAGAGAATTCATTTGAAAATTGAACTTCTTCCCTCCAGTGTCCTGTTCACTCTTTTCCTTTGCTTCTACTGTGCCCCTCACCACACTAACCTACCTGCCCTTCTCATCTCTGGCAACTGTTTGCTTCCAGTATCTTCTGTTTTTCTCCCACCATTGAAACAACCTGGCTTCCTAGGGTACCCTTGCTTACCTCAGAGCTGTCCTCTCTTTCTAGATGGAGGGAGCAGTGAAGTCTGTTTGATTTTCCTTGTGGTCTGCACACCATGTGCATAATTGCATTTTGTAGTCTACTTTCCTATCTCTTGTCTCCTGCACTTGGCTATTTCACACCTTCACCTGGCTTTGCAAGGTACCTTTGTTGTTACCTGAACTGCCCCTTGCAGCCTCCTGTGTTCAAGCCAGGCCAGCTGCCCTCCCAAGCAGGCTCTTAATTTCTCTCCTATCTGGGCTGCTTTTTCAGCCTCCCCTTTTCACCCTAGCACACACACAAGTTGCAGTGTTTCTTTTTGTTACCAACAACCCCCTACCACAAAAATGCTTTCCTTTTTCAATCCTGTACTTCCTTTGATTGTGGCCCTATCTTCTCCTTCCCTTACTATTTTTCCAGATCTCTCTCCTCCATGACACCACTGTTGATCCGTTACAATCTGATGTCGGCTTCTGCCACGGTTTCCCTGAGGATCTCCTTGCTTCTCAACCCAGTGGGTTTGTTTGGGTCTCTATTTCATTGACCTTCTGAGGCCTTCGGTGCCCTTCTGCATTTCCTGGGAAGCCCTTTGCTCTAAGCAGATCTCTCCTGGGTCTCATCCTAATCATTAACGACTCTTCCAGCCTCCTCTGCATTTTCTTCCTCTGCCTTCCTCTTCCGTGATATCACACCAGCTCTGTCTTTGGGTCCCTACTCTATTCTCTGTATTTTTCTTCCCACTGCTACACCCTCTTTCTGAGTGATATGAATATTCCTGTGGCTTCAGTCACTGTTCACACACTGACAACTCTTCAATCTCCATTTTTAGCCCTGATCTGTTTTCGGAGTACCAGACATATTCAGAGGCCTGGTGGGAGCCTCATCTTCAGCTGCTCTGAAGCTGAGTTTCTTGTCATCCTCTGCAAACCTGCCCGCTTCCTCGGTTCCCTCGGTAGATGGTGGGCATGCTGTCTGCAGGTGTCCCAGCCAAAATTACACTGGCTCCCTTCTCTGACCTCTCCCTGCGGGTCACACCCAGCAGTCAGGAGACTTGGTTGGTGCCTGCCCCTTCCAGCCCTGGAATCTGACTGCGTGGCTTCTCACTGCCGCCGCTTTAGTCCAGCACCTTACAACGTCTCACCTGTATTATAGCACGAGACACTTGGGTCTCTTGCCCCTCAAATTCCTGCTACCAAGAGTACTAGTACTACTACAATCCTTCTGCTAGTGCTGCTGGTATTACTACTTCTGCTACTCAAATAGCTCTCGGTCAAGGGCCAGGTGATGTATACATTTTATCTCCAACAGCCGATCCTGGCAGTGACTTTATGGGGTGGGAAGTATCATCTTCATTGCTTCGCATTATAGAGGAAGAAACTGAGGTCAGAGAAGTTGCTCCTTGTCCCTGTCCAAGGTCACGGTGAGCAGAGTCACATGGCCTCCATGCTGCGGTTGCTCCCATCAGCTGCTTGTCTCAAGTTCTTACTGCACACCCGATCCTTGCTGAGCGCGAGTTCTGTCCTTGCAGTAACTCAGGAAGGGAGGTCGAGAGACTGCGGTACAGAGGCCTTGAGCCACAGGTCTCAGTCAGAGGCAACATCGGCTCCAGTGGGGAGGCTGGAGCGAAGCCCTGTCTCCGGTTCCTGGGCTGGGGTCTTCTCCTCTGATCCCTCACCTCCAGCTCTCCCTCCCCACCAGAGCTTCAGAGCCCCGTCCACATGGCTGGAGTGTTTCCAAAATCCTGACCCGATCTAGCCTTCAGGGTACAGCTTGAGACAAAACTCGGGGTCCCCTCTCTGGTCCCATCTCTTGTCCCCACCCCACCCCTGCTTTCCGTCCCCCTTGCTTTCTCCCTCTGCCAGAGCCACCTCTCCCTCCCTCCTCCTCCTCACCTGTCTACCTCTTATCTGTTCTCCTCCAGGAAGCCTCTGTGACAGGTGCTGTCCCCAGCAAGCTGGCCGACCAGTCTTTGCTGGCTTGTGCTTACCCATGTCTCAGCACCTTTCTGTAATCCTGTCCCCTGGCCTTGCTGCCAGCTTCGTAAAGGTGGAATCTTGTGGTCCCTGCAGCCTGGGTGGCCTCTTCATCCTGTCTGCACTCAGGGGCCCAGGACCTGGCTGTCAAGTGAGTGACGCAAAAACTGGCCCAGTAGACCAGTTGGCAGCATCTTCTGGTGCCATGCATTTCAGAAGTACAGCTCCCAAATTAAGTGCATTGATGTAGTATGACTCTGCCTGTATTAAAAACCTGCTCTTCTTGAGACTTCCCTGGTGGTCCAGTGATTAAGACTCCACGCTTCCAGTGCAGGGGACTTGGGTTCAATTCTTGGTCAGGAAACTAAGATCCCACATACAGCATGCAGCATGGCCAAAAGAAAAAAAAAAACCCAAAACTTCTCCTTTATCCTTGATGAAGTTTTGGTTCTTTTTCATGGTTAGGAATTATATCCATGCAGGTTTTTTTTTGCCTGGAAAATTCCATGGGCAGAGGAGCCTGGCAGGCTACAGTCCATGGGGCCACAAAGAGTGGGACATGACTGAGCAACCCAGCACACAGTTTTTTGAAACTGTGAATTAAAAGAGTATTATGATGGAATAAGGCATTGATGCCCGGGTCATAAAAGTCTTCAAAGGGAGTAATCACACATTACTGCCATTCTTCTCTGTAATTTTAATTTTTCATTATGTACAAGAATATTACTTTGTTTGCACAGTAATTGTTCACTTCTTTGGGAGTGGAGATGCTTGCTGTACTGGGAAGAGGTGAGGGCTTTTCCAGCAGCAGATAAGATTCAGAGCAACAGGCTCACACATGTCTTGATGGAACAAGGAATGAAAGCCAGGATTCCTGCCTCTGCTTAAAAGTTCAGGCCAATAAATTCTCACCAGGTTTTTCTTAGTCAGCATTGGCATTTTGGAAATCTGTTCCACTGCGTAAAAGCTGAGAAACAAGGAGACCAGAGTGTGATTTAGTCTCTAAAGCATCACTCTATGGTTGAGGATAAAATGATCACAGAAGGGCTTTTCCTTTTTGAAAGAATCCTTGGGGCAAACTGTGGAAAGACTTGTGAAGGGCAAGAATATTCATTTATTCATTCATTCCAACAGACATTTGCATAGATGGGGAAAGAGGAATAAGACGCCAACATCCATTTAAATTAGGTAAGAGAAAAAGAGAAAGTAAAGGAACCCTGTCCATTATAGGAGGAGAATGGAGGCATCTACATCCTTGGAAGTCCTTTGATGGCAGCAACTCTCTCCTGTTTGTAGTTGCATTTCTTTATTGCCTTTTCATACTGCTCATAGGGTTCTTGAGGCATGAATACTGAAATGGTTTGCCATTCCCTTTTCCAGTGGACCACATTTTGTCGGAACTCTCCACCCATCCATCTTGGGTGGCCCTACACAGCATGGCTCATAGCTTCATTGAGTTACACAAGGCTGTGATCCATGGGATGATTTTGATTAGTTTCTGTGATTGTGGTTTTCATTCTGGAGGTTGTAGAATTATAGTTCTTGCTTCTTCTGTCTGTCATAAGGGTGGTGTCATCTGCATATCTGAGATTATTGATATTTCTCCTGGCAGTCTTGATTCCAGCTTGTGCTTCATCCAGCCCGGCATTTCCCACGATGTACTCTGCACATAAGTTAAATAAGCAGGGTAACAACATACAGCCTTGACATACTCCTTTCCCAATTTTGAACCAGTTTTCTGCCACCCTTTTGGCAGAAAGTGAAGAGAAACTAAAGAGCTTCTTGATGAAGGTGAAAGAGGAGAGTAAAAAAGCTGGCTTAAAATGCAACATTCAAAAAACCAAGATCATAGCATCCGATCCGATCACTTCATGGCAAATAGATGGGGAAACAATGAAAACAGTGCAGGCTATTTTCTTGGGCTCCAAAATCACTGCATATGGTGACTGCAGCCATGCAATTAGAAGACACTTGCCCTTTGGAAGGAAAGCTATGACAAACCTAGACAGCATATTAAAAAGCAGAGACACTACTTTGCTGACAAAGGTCTGTCTAGTCAGAGCTATGGTTTTTCCAGTAGTCATGTATAGATGTGAGAGCTGGACCATAAAGAAAGCTGAGTGCTGAAGAATTGATGCTTTTGAACTGTGGTGTTGGAGAAGAGTCTTGAGAGTCCCTTGGACTGCAAGGAGATCAAACCAGTCAATCCTAAAATAAATTAGTCCTGATTATTCATTGGAAGGGCTGATGTTGAAGCTGAAGTTTCAATACTTTGGCCATCTGATGTAAAGAACTGACTTATTGGAGAAGACTCTGATGCTGGGAAAGATTGAAGGCAGGAGGAGAAGGGGACTACAGAGGATGAGATGGTTAAAAAGCATCACCAACTCAATGGACATGAGTTTGACCAAGCTCCAGGAGTTGGTGATGGAAATGGAAGCCTGGTGTGCTGCAGTCCATGAGGTCACAAAGAGTCAGACATGACTGAGAGACTGAACTGAATTGAATAAAACACATCAATCACTTCCCACACACCCATCTTCCGATACCATCACATTCAGGGCCAAAGTTACAACAGACGAATTTTGCAATTTTGCAGTCCCTTGGACTGCAAGAAGATCCAACCAGTCAATCCTGAATACTCATTGGAAGGACTGATGCTGAAGCTAAAGCTCCAATACTTTGACCACCTGATACAAAGAGCCGACTCATTGGAAAAGACCCTGATGATGGGAAAGATTGATGGTAGGAAGAGAAGGGGACAACAGAGGATGAGAATGGTTGGATGGCATCACTGCCTCAATGGACATGAGAGCAAACTCTGGGAGATAGTGAAAGACAGGGAAGCCTGACGTGCTGCAGTTCATGGGATCGCAGAGTCAGACACAACTTAATGACTGAACAACAACAACAAATTTACTGCCTACTGGTCGTGTCCTTTTTCCTTTGCTCTAAGCCTGCTTTCAGGAAGATTATCTTAAATTCATTGACATGTTATCTTTCATTTTAATAGAAAGTAAGGTCTTAAGTAAGAGAAAGTCATCATTTAATAACTGAACTTCAGGAATGAATAAACAGGGCAGGCTCTATCATTTATGGGCTGTGGGACCTTGCTGGTGTCTATGAAATCTCTGACTCAAAATATGTTTCTAATATGATGTTGTGGGAATGACCTGGCCTCTGTTCTAATGGGCAGCCCGCTTACCAGCCAGACGACCTTGGCAAGTCATATTCATGATAGGCTTTTGTTTTCAGGTTTTCTTTCCTCATCTTAAAAAAAAAGCGGGGGTGGGGTGAGTCTAGGACTTCCTTGACTGATCTTTAGAGGTTCTATAATAAATCCAGATGTGCACTGGAGAAAAGGAGATTTATTAAAGGGTGGGTGATGCTGGAAGCAGTAATAGAGGGTCTTTCCTTTCAAGGCAAACCTGAGACAATTAGACTAGTTCACCCAAAGATCATCTGATTTCCATAGTCACTTCAGTAGTTAAAGTGAGTGTCTCCACCATTCCTTTGCATAATCTCTTGTGTGATGCCACTTGAATGGGAAGGATCAAATTGAGAAGGCTTTTAAAAAGAGAGAAACCCTCTTTCCCCCTCCAGTACTTTCCCCCTACCATTGACTTCCAAGTTGAATTTGAAATCTAACGGTGCAGATACTCAGAGCTAGTCTTATCTGCCTTTTTTTTTTTTTTTGCATTTAATTGGGCTAACCTTTAAGAAGAGCTGACGTATCTGACTTAAAGCTTTTAGGCATATAATTTTTAATATTGGCTGTTGGGGACTTTTCCAGTTCTAATTATTTGTCTTTTATCTTGGCAGCTCATAATTAACTAATGGTGGTATTTATTTTAACTTGAGGAGGATTTGTGTTGAGATCTAAAATGAGCATTCGAGAGAGAAAATGCGGCAGATTTAGGAAATAAATTTTTAAAAAGGCGAGGAGCATAAATTAGCCTAAATAAGAGGCTGAAGAAATCTGTACTCAACAAATTAATTTTCACTGGGGAATTTATTCCTGAAATGTCACTTTATAGTTAGATTTAGAACTAACATGACAGGATAGAAAAATGAAATTAAGATTTTTTTTCATAGACACTTCTGGTAGAAAGTGGAAAGCAGAATTGATTGCTCTTTATAATATTGGTTTATTTTGTTTTATGATAGAATCCGTAAAGCCCCATCAGATAATCCCATTCAATCCATGCAAATGCTCTGTGATGTGAGTGGTCATCCTATTTCTAAATGAGAAAATTGAGTCTCAGAGGGGCTTAGTAACATGCCCAAGTTTAAATTGCCAGTAAGAAGAACAAGACTCAGAAGCAGTTCTTGGAAACTGTGAACATCAGTTTCACCTTCACCCACTGATTATTTCCATGTGTTCTAGCATTTTTGACCAATACCTCAGGTAAAACTTTTCTGCTTAATTTATTTTATTTATTTTCAAATATTCTGCATCTTAGTTGAACAATTTATAGCATTCTGTTATTTTTCAGAAGAATCATTTACCGGATTCAGCTGTTTCTTTAGAAAAATTCAAATCCATTTGTTTTCGAGTACATATCACAGTTAAGTGTATAACTTATTTTGTTTTGCCAGGTTTGCATGCGCAGTTAGCATTGGGGTTCTTATGTTCTCCATTTATCCACTTACATGGAGTTTGGAAGTAAAAAGTTGGAAATTCACTTTAAATAAGCCATAAGATACAGAGTAGGTGTTTTATCCTTCATATCTGAAAATTCCAAATATTACCTTTGACATGAAGTAAAGAAATAATGCTTCTTCCAAATAAAATGTGAAAAATCCTAAACAACATCTTTTGCTTCTGCTAAGGAATATTTTTGTCCTGAGCTGCTGTGGTCAACCATCTGTTAATATCTTTTATGTTTTCTTTGTCAGTAGTACTACTAACAGAGCTGCTTTATTCATTTCTGCACATATTAATTGAATCAAGTCTGTTTCAAGGCAAGCAGGTAAGGTGTTGCATTTTCAGACTGGTAAAGATGACTTTCCTGTTCTCATGAGCTAATATTGCACATAACAGATCTAATTAGTCAACTGGTTTTTCTCCTGCTTGTGATGGGGTGTGGCAGGTCTTTAGCAAGTCGAAAGAAAATGAGTCATTGATTTGGTGCTAAAACATGATTATGCTTGCTATAATGATAACAATCTACAAATATTACAACTAAAAAGAAAATAGCATGTACTATCTCTGGTAGACAAGTGCCTTTTGTTAAGCTAAAATATTCCATTTCTTCATCAAACCCAGATGGTTCAATATTTAGTAATCTTATGCCAGAAGCAGTTTATATGGATGGATGTTTAGATAATGAAAGGACGTGTGTGTGCATGTGTGTGTGTGTGTGTGTGTATCTAGGTAAACAGACTATCACCCAAACTAGCCTGAGACTTTAAAAGCATTTAGTTGACAGTCACATCTCAAACTTCTGGAATATTCCCACATTAAACTTCAGAGAGGGATAGTAGGCTGCCTTTAATATGCGGAAGATCTGTCAGTTGAGTTCTCTCATTATTCTAAAGAGGAACTAGTTTATTTATCCTTGACACCGTACTATAAATTGCCTTGCTTAAAGCAATTTAGAACAGTCAAGGAGGGCAAAGAATGAGATACAGAGAACATACAAAACAGCAAAGTGCAATCCAAATTCTCAAGCCAACTGTTATGACTAAGACACTATCTCTACTCAGCTGCCTCTACGGTGCCAGCTTGAGTTCTGAGCAGACCTGGTGGGCGTGAGTGTGAGTGAGCAACCCCTTCATCTTCTCTCAGGAGCCTCCATCCTGCTGCTCAAGGAGGGACTTACTTCTTCATCTCAGCCTTTCCTTCAAAAGTCACAGAGCTAGACACTGAAAATCTGTGCATTTCATGGTGTGAAAATGATGCCTCAGTAAAGTGCCAGACATGCATACACAGAAGACTCTCCCTATTTCTTCTTCTTTTTGCCCAGATCAAAGGTCCCCTGGCAAAGGGCATGGCTACCCACTCCAGTATTATTGCCTGGAGAATTCCATGGACAGAGGATCTTGGTGGATTACAGTCCAAGAAGTTGCATAGAATCAGACACACACACAACAGGGAGCTTGTCTGCTCCCTTCTGCTCACCTGCAGCCCACTGCTGTACGGCTGTCTCTCCTCTCTACCAATGGGGCTCATGCCCTCCAGGGAGCTGAGACCCTAATGCCCATCTCATTTCTCATCTTCTGTGCTCTCAGCAGTTGTTGTCTGCCCTGCTTTCTGGAGCCACTCAACCCATTTTCCATCCATCAGCCATCCTGCCCTCCGCCCATCCTCCCATCAGTCATTTTGCCATCCATCTCTCCCTCTTTCCAATATCCATCCACCAGTCCTGCAATCACCTTCTGCTGGGTCCACTTAAAAATAAAAAGTTTATAGATTTACAGAAAAATTATGAATGTAGTATTCCAAACTAAGTTGACAGACTTTATTATCTTGGTCTCCAAAATCACTGTGGAGATCCACAGCCATGAAATTAAAAGATGCTTGCTCCTTAGAATAAAAGCTATGGCAAACCAAAAGAACATATTAAAAAGCAGAGACATTACTTTGCTGAAAAAGGTCTGTCTAGTCAAAGCTATGATTTTTCCAGTAGTCATGTATGGATGTGAGAGTTGGACCATAAAGAAGGCTGAGCATGGAAGAATTGATGCTTTTGAACTGTGGTGTTAGAGAAGACTCTTGGAGAGTCCCTTGGACTGCAAGGAGATTAAACCAGTCAATCCTAAAGGAAACTAACCTTGAATATTCACTGGAAGGACTGATGCTGAAACTCCAATCCTTTGGCCACCTGATGTGAAGAGTCAAGTCTTTGGAAAAGACCCTGATGCTGGGAAAGATTGAAGGCAGGAGGAGAAGGGGACGACAGAGGATGAGACAGTTGGATGGCATCACTGACTCAATGGACATGAGTCTGAGCATACTCTGGGAGATGGTGAAGGACAGGGAAGCCTGGTTTGCTGCAGTCCATGGGGTCACAAAGAGTCAGATATGACAGTGACTGAACTGAGCTGAACTCCATATACTCTGCAACCAGTTACCTATTAGCAATATCTTAAATTAGTATGGTACATTTGTTACAATTAATGAACCAATATCAATACATTATTTTAACTAGAATTCATACTTTATTCAGTTTCCTTAGTTTTATCTGGAGTCTTTTTCTTCTGTTCCAGAATTCACCCAAGATACCATGTTACATTTAGTTGCCGTGTCTCCTTAGATTCCTCTTGACTATGGTAGTTTCTCAGGTGCTTCTCATTTTTCATGACTTTGACATTTGTGTGAAGTACTGTTAGGTATTTTGTTGAATGCCCCTCAAATGAGACTTGTGTGATGTTTTTCTCATTATTAGGCTGGGATTATGGGTTTGGGGGAGGAAAATCGCAGAGGTGAAGGGTAGTTCTCATCACATCCTGTCAAGGGACTTCTTATCAACAGGACTTATCACTGTTGATGTTGATCTTGATCTTGATCAACTGGCTGGTATAGTGTCTGCCAGGTTCCTTCACACCTAAGGAGGGGGACTTATGCTCCAACTCCTAAGATTTCTACATAAGTTATATGGAATTCTTCTGCATGGGACATTTGTCTCCTCTCTCCCACTTGTTTATTTAGCCAAAATTTATTTAAATCTATGTGGGCTGTGGGTATTTATTATGTACTTTGGGTTAAAATTCATTCCTTCTGTATTTATTTTATTGTCTGAATTGTTCCAACTTTGGAAGCTGTTTCAATTGGCTCCTTTGTATGTTTGACATACTCCCATCATTGTATGTGTGTGCATGTGTGTTTGTGTGTGTTTAATACTTCTTTACTCTCTGGTGCTACAAGATATTCCAAGTTCATCTTGTGTATTTTTTGCCCTAGGCATAGAATCAGCCATTTCTACATGGAGATTTAGTTCTTTTTGTAGAAGAATGGTATTAGAAACCAAGACATGGATGCTAGGTGTGGCTACTGGAGTCATTGTTTCTAGGGTCTGTCAGCTGTCAGAATGAAGAAAGGTATGTGTGCATAACTATTGTATATACATATATCTGTAAATATTTCTAGAGGTAACCAACCATCACTCTCTATATTAAGCCAAACATGAGTTCAAGGTGATGTCTCCCACTCTAATCCATTACCACGTGCATTAGTCTAGCCTCTTTCTCTTGCTCATCTGTAAATTTTTATTCCATCAGTGAGAAACTTGAGGTTCCCACCACCTGCCATCCATTCACTTAATTGTGCAGTTGTGGCGTACATGTATAGCAGTTATCAGAATTGTTAACCCATACCCCTGTGGGAAATAACTTTATCAACTGGAGTACAGTGTTTGTGCACAGTTCACTTTGCATTTGGTGTTATAGACTCCACTCATTTCCAGGTA
Organism: Cervus elaphus; assembly: GCF_910594005.1. Lineage (NCBI taxonomy): Eukaryota > Metazoa > Chordata > Mammalia > Artiodactyla > Cervidae > Cervus > Cervus elaphus. The sequence continues at coordinate 34,109,093 of NC_057840.1, forward strand.
TTTAAGTCAGCACCTCTTTCCCATACCTCTTTCAGTGAGGTTGTTTCATACATTTGTAATATAGTTAGATTGATTTTGCCATATTCTGCATTCCATTTTGGGATCGCCCAAACTCTTAAGTGATTATTTATTTTATTATTATTATTTTGGCCACACCATGCAACTTGTGGGATCTTAGGCCCCTGACCAGGGATTGAACTTGTGCCTCCTGCAGTGGAAGCATGGAGTCTTAACCACTGGACCATCAAGGAATTCCCTTAAAAATTTTTCTTGAAATTTGCACATCCTAAATTGTCCTTTGTGCTGTAAAGTATTTTGTGTTGTAAAGTACTTTGTGTTTTGACAAATACATGATGTCATGTATTCACCCTTACAGTATCCTATAGAATGGCTTCATCATGCTGAAAAATCTCCCGTAATTTACTCATTCAACCTTTCCTACGCCCCCTGAGCTCCTGACAACCACTGATGCTTTCACCATTGCCATAGTTTTGTCTTTCCTAGATGTCACTTAATTGGAACCATGTAGTATGTAGCCTTTTCAATCTGGCTTGTTTCACTTCAGTTCAGTCACTCAGTCATGTCCGACTCTTTGCAACTCCATGGACTGCAGCATGCCAGGCTTCCGTGTCCGTCACCAACTTCTGGAGCTTGCTCAAACTCATGTCCATGGAGTCAGTGATGCCATCCAACCAGCTCATCATCTGTCATCCCCTTCTCCTCCTGCCCTCAATCTTTCCCAGCATCAGGGTCTTCTCCAATGAGTCAGTTCTTTGCATCAGGTGGCCAATGGATGGGAGCTTCAGCTTCAGCATCAGTCCTTCCAATAAATATTCAAGACTGATTTCCTTTAGGATTGACTGACTTGATCTCCTTGCTGTCCAAGGGGATCTCAAGAGTCTTCTCTAATGCCACAATTCAAAAGCATCAACTCTTTGGCACTCAGTTTTCTTTATGGTTAGCAACATGTATTTAAGATTCATTTACATCTTTTCATTACTTGATAGTTCATTTCTTTTTATAGCTAAATAATATTCCTTTGTGTACCACAATTTGTCCATTTAACTATTGAAGGGTATCTTGGTTGCTTCAAGTTTAGGGGCAATTATAAATAAACCTGGCATAGACATTTGCTCACAGGCTCTTGAGTGGATATAAACTTAAAACCATTTGGGTAAATAAGCCAGATGTAGTTTTGAATGCTAGAGATATGGGTGGTAGGGACACAGCAATGAACCAGAGAGACAAAGTCCTTGTGCTCTGGAACCAGATACCCAAGAGTAAAACAAAATGGTTTCAGCCCGTGAGAAGTGCTATGGAAGAAATAAAACAGACTAATGGAATAGAGAATGAATGAGTGTGCCTAGCTTGCTGGTACCAGGGGTGGCCTCTCTGAGGAAGTCCATTGCATTTGAACCAGGACCTACACAATGAGAGTTGACATCAGCTGTGCAAAGACAGGAGAGGATGAGTTTTTCTGCAGTAGGATTCAGTTAATGCTGAGACCCCGAGGTAGGATGGACCTTGACATAATCAAGGGACTAGAGACAGAAAAAATTGTGAGATGAGATCATGAGTGAGAGCATTTTTTTTTTTAACTTTTTCTTGTAGTATAACAGACAGGGTACACAAATCCTAAGTGTACGGGTTGATGAATTGTCTCAAATTGAATTTACCACGATTCATCCAGATCAAGAAACAGAACATTGCTAGTGCCACACGAGTCCCTGTTCTACCCTCTTTCCATCGTTAGTATACCCCCTACCCTCGCTTGCAAGGGTGATTGCCTTTTTAAATAACTGATTGCCTTTTTAAATAATTTTTATGTCTTTTGTTCAGCATTGTGTTAAATACATCCAAGTCATTGCACACCATTGAGGTTTATCCATTTGAGTTGCTGTACAGTGTTTGATGTATGAATGCATCACAGTTGTTTTTTAATGTGTTCTGCATTTTATGGGCATTGGGGAGGTTTCCAGTTTGGAATTATTCTGAAGTGAACTGCTGTGAACATTATTGCATGTGTCTTTTGGTGAACATATGTCTGCATTTTTGTTGGGTGGTATACAAGGCAGTGAAATTGCTGGCTTACAGGGCATACATATGCTCAGCTTTGCTAGATATTCCGAGACAATTTTCCAAAGTAATGACAGTGACTTACATTCCCACTAGAGTATCTGAAAGTTCCAGTTGTTTCACATCCTTGCCATCACTTAGAATTTTCTCTCTTTCATTTTAACTATCTGTTAGGTGTACAGTGTTTTCACATTGTGGTTTTATCTGCATTTATCATGAAGTTCAGTCTTTTTTTATGTTTATTGACCCTCAGGGTATTCTCTTTGTGAAATACTTGTTCAACTCTTTTGCCCATTAAAAGATAAACTTTTGGTTGAGTTGTCTTACTGATTTTTATATATCCTGGATACTAATCTTTTATGCATCCTAAATGTCAGTCATTTGTCAGAAATATGTAGTGTATGTATTTTCTCCCACTTTGTAAGTTGCCTTTTCCAGTCTTGTAATGTCTAAGTGTTTTTTGATGAACAGAAGTTCTTAATGTTGATATTGTCCTGTTTACCAGTTTTTTCATTTATACTTAGTGTATTTTGCATCCTGTTTAAGAAATCTTTGTCTGGTCTAAGGTCATGAAGATATTCTCCAATGTTACTTTTTGGATCCTTCATTGTTTTAGTTTTCATAATTAGATCTATAATCTACCTGAAATTGATGGTATACTATAGACCTCAAGATTCATTTTTTTTCCCTTTGGGACATCCAGTTGACCCAGCACCATTCACTGAAAGGCTCATCCTCTTCCCTACTGTGCTATAGTCAAGAAACAAGGACCTTGTGTGTGGGGGGTGGGGCCGGGGGGGGGGGGCGCTATTTTAGATTCTGATGGTGTGTTTTCTTGCTGGGCTGGATCTTCTCATTGTGCTTACTATACTCCGTCTTCCATTCCTGGCACAATGGCCTACACACTGGAAATGGTCAGTAGGTATCAGCTGGTTGATAGTCAGCTCTGAACTTGCCTTTTCAGTAAGAGTATGTAAAATCCCTAAGTTCAGACTCAAACAGAAGGTTCTCAGATTTGATTTTAGAGAAGACTTGCCTTGACAACTTGATTATATTTCTTCAACAGGTCCAAATATAGTTTTAGATAAGTCCTATTGGCCACAGTCCTAGGGAAGGCCAGTTAGCGTCAGACTAGTCAATAGGACTTTGTCTATTCAACCATCCAGTCATCTACCTAATTAATATTTGTTATGGGCCTACTGTGTGTCAGGCCTGAAGTAGAACTATGAAATTAAAGGATTATTTCCAGAGTTTCTGTTTTTGATTTTAGAGCATTTGTTGTTTCTTTCTTTATAAGTTAAACGTTCCAGTGTGAGGAGGGTAATTTTTGGAATTTTCTATTTCTGGGGTAGCTTTGTTGTTCTATTATAGTTATTTTAAAATGTTTTGTATGTGCGACAGTTTGGGTAAACAGGCCACAAGCCTATGAATTAGAGCTTTTATGTTGCTATCAGAATATTTTAAAACAAAGCCCTACAGAAGAAAAGAGAGTAAACAAAAACGTTTTAAAGCACATTATTTCATCCCGTGAATTTAGTGAGCGGTGAAATATATTTCTTATTTTCAGAATTCAGTGCCAGTGTAAAGACCACGTTCAGAGGAGTAGAGACGTGCCTTTTCAGGAGGTTGGCATTGTGCTCGGCCGGGGGCAGTTGGTGTTGCATAGCAGGCGGGTCTCAGGCTGGTGCTGCCCCTCACACCTATCCGCTGGCGACCGTCAACTGACGGCTTCTCGTGGCCGCCATCTTGCTCCGTTATGCTGGGGCCGCGGTTCATGTCCCAGGGCCTCTCTGCCCCTTGCCTCCCTCCTCCAGGGATGTGAACGAGGTGGGGTGTGTTCAGCAGATGCTGGAAGCTGGAGCCAGTTCCCTCCCCGCACCCCGCCCCGCCCCGCAGTAGCTGCTGGAAGGTGGGGCCGCCTCTACCAGCATTTTCTTGGCCACCACTGCCTGTTTCTGGTGGTTTCCAGTTCCAGCTGCTCAGAGCCCTTTGTGGACACTGGGACAGGCAGCCCTGGGGCAGGGCCAGGGCTGGCTCTGTCCTCTGCTTCAGGAAAGAGAGACTGGCCAGAGAACTGGGTGTCCCTGCTCTCCATTATCGCTTACAGACAGGGCTTTGGTTCCCTCTCTTATTTAGTGAACGCTGGCCTTTTATTTTTGTTTTCTTTTTGTAGTTTGTCTCCATGGAATGTTTTCACCTACTGAGTGAAACCTTACCTCTCTGGAGGTCACTCATTTGGAATACAGAGATGGACCTGGAAGAAAGCAGAAGGAGTAGATTTGGGAAGCGAAGGAGCCACCCTGGAGAATCTGTTCTTCCTTCTTTGGAGGAGCTCATTTCCTCTTCCTTTAGCCAGGGTTCTAACAAGCTTGATTTCTTAGTTCATTCTGGTTTAGAAGCCACAAAGAAGGCTGCTAGATGTAAGTACTGGGATAACGTCTCGAAGTGACAGCTGACAGCCTGACAGTAGGGGGTTGACAGGGAAGCTATAAAAAGCTCAGGAGATTGGCGCCATCTTCCCAGAAGACAAAGAACTGTGTGCGTGCTGGTGGCCTGGAGGGTGGCACCGCAACGCATACGACGTCTGACCCGAGTTACCGAGAAAATGGTCAATGCTATCGATAGCCTCTGCTTCAGAAGGCACATTTAGAGCAAATTTTAGACAGAGTGTCAGTATTGGTTATCTGAAATAATTTGCTTATACATGTAGAGCCACTGTTTTCCTCTGGACACTAAAGAGAAGAAATGCTCCTCTTTCCCTCTCTGTCTTCTGGTCTCTCCCCCTCGGTTCTCCCCTCTTCCTTAGCCCCCTTCTTGCCTTCTTCCCACCCTTTCTCTGCCCCCTTCCTCTCTCCTTGTCTTCCTCCTCCCATCTACTCTTTCTGCTTCCTCTTCCCTTCCACACTCTCTCTCTCCCCATCAGCTTACCCCAACCCCCAACACAATTTGGATGGAGAGAACTGCAAACATAGTGTTAATTTTTCTCATATCTGTATTCGCTCAGCTTCCTCTGATGCTAACATCTTGTAGTCTAGTGAAAGTGAAGTCGCTCAGTCGTGTCCTACTCTTCTTCGTGATCCCATGGACTGTAGCCTACCAGGCTCCTCCATCCATGGGATTTTCCAGGCAAGAGTACTGCAGTGGGCTGCCATTTCCTCCTCCAGGAGATCTTCCCGACCCAGGGATTGAACCCAGGTCTCCCGCATTGTAGGCAGACACTTTACCATCTGAGCCACCAGGGAAGTCCATAGAGGATGTAATCTAGTACGTATAGCCAAACTAAGAAATCAACCTCAGTGTAATGTTAATTCTGTTAGCTAAACTACAGTCTTTTTTCGGATTTCCTTGTTGTGGTTGTTGTTTCCCCCCTAGATTAGGTCCTTTTTCTCTTCCAAGACCTAATCTAGAATATTTCACTGTATTTAGTGGAGTTTGTTTTTGACTTCTTCCCTCATATTCCTCTCTCTGAGCCACCAGGGACGCCCATAGAGGATGAGATGGTTGGATGGCATCACCAACTCAATGGACATGAGTTTGAGCAAACTCTGGGAGATAATAAAGGACAGGGGAGCTTGGTGTGCTTCAGTCATGGGGTCGCAAAGAATCGGACACAACCAAGCGAGTAACACACACACACACACACACACACACACACACACACACACACAGTCTACCCAACACATCTTAGATTTATAGCTATGAAAGTGAAGTCGCTCAGTCCTGTCCGACTCTTTGCAACCCCATGGACTGTAGCCTACCAGGCTTCTCTGTCCATGGGATTTTCCAGGCAAGAATACTGGAGTGGGTTGCCATTTCCTTCTCCAGGAGATCTTCCTGACCGAGGGATTGAACCCAGGTCTCCCGCATTGTAGGCAGACGCTTTACCATCTGAGCCACCAGGGAATCAAAAATGAATGTGATAGCATTGCTCAGCTGGCACTTCCCATCTGCTGCCTGTGGTGTGGTCTCTTATGTATATGTATCTTATCTTCCTAATTCGTCTCTAAGCTCCTAGAGGGTAGTAACATTGGTTCATAAGATATTTTGTCCTCCAAAAAGTCCAGCAAATGTTCTCTGTTGAATAGATGTGTTTTAATAAGTAAGTGTGATTTCCTGGAATGTCACATGATGGTAAATAATGAAGGATTTGTCTTTTTGGTCTCATGCTACTTGAAACACACCATGAATGGTTTGAATGTTGCTAATGGTGCTGCTGTGGCACTTGATCTCTATTGAGCAAATAATAAAACCCAAACAACACTGAGCCTTCTTCATAGTAACTCTTTATCCTCTTAACAAACCTATGAGATGTGTGAGCATGCTAAGTCGCTTCAGTTGTGTCCGACTCTGCGACCCCACGGACTGTTGGCCCACCAGGCTCCTTTGTCCTTGGGATTCTCCAAACAAGAATAGTGGAGTGGGTTGCCATGCCCTCCTACATGGGATCTTTCCAGCCCAGGGATGGAACTTGTGTCTCTTATGTCTCCTGCATTGGGAGGCAGGTGTTTTTTTTTTTTTTTTTTTTTACCACTAGCACCACCTGGGAAGCCCCTAGATACTATCACTGGTCCCATTTTTAAAAAGGTGGAAACTAGGCACAGAGAGGTTCAGTAACTTACCGAGGGCTGCAGAACAGCTGGTGGGGTGGGAAGGATTGTTCCCTGTGGATCTCTTGGTTCTGATTCACTGGGGTCCTTGCCAGCAGGTGTCACAGAACCCACCTCCTCTTTTCGTGAGAGCAGAGTGATCCTGTGCTAAGGATACAGAAACTTGATACATTGAGCATATTTTGGAGAAAGTGAGTTTGTTTATATTGTGGGTCTTCATAAATATTTAACTCCTCTCTCTTCATGACTGCACAGTAATTTCCTTGTAAAATATTACTTCAACCATAAAAAGCACAAATAAAGGTAAGCTTCCTAGCTTGGCATTTGTGGGCATTTCTCACTGCAAGGAAGTCACTCTGACATTTCCCGGGTGGTGGTTTGGTTCCCCCATTAGGAATGTAGCCAATTACAAGAACTCTTACTTTGTCCAGTTTGTTTGTTCTAACGCTTAATCATTTTACAGCATTCAACCCTGCATTACTGGGTAACCATAACACACAGCTTTTGACTCTACAAGGTTTCAGGCTGATTGTTTATTTCAGCAGAAACGGTTAAAGTAAAACTCAGATGTCTTACCACTGGTGTGTTTGGGAAAAGCAGTTTGTACCACAGGTTCAAAAAAGAAAAAAATACTTGTGGTATTTTAATCACCATTTGGTTTGCTCCAGTGGGTCCTGAACTTTCTGAAGTTCTCCCTTTAATAACAGGATTTCTAAACCATCCACACATAAGTCACTAGTTACTCTAAGAAAGAATTTAAAACCCCTCTGGAAATATTTGGAGCTCTAGCCTGTCATGGCCTGTGGGGATCCCACCCTTTCTTGTGGGTTTATCCTTTGATTGGGTTACCTGGTTTGAGGTGGGGGGAGAGAGTTCTCATGATTGGGATGAACAAGAGGGTTCTTGTTGGCCACCGCTAGGTGACAGAGTGTGGGGCTGGGGTACGACGCTGATAGTCACCTGCTGACCAGTCTGGATAAGCCACCCTGGATGCTTCCGTCTCTAAGGGGCACCCATGCTAAGTTGCTTCAGTCATGTCCGAGTCTTTGTGACCCCAAGGTCTGCAACCTGCCAGGCTCCTCTTTCCCTGGAATTCTCCAGGCAAGAATACAGGAGTAGGTTGCCATTTCCTTCTCCAGGGTATCTTCCTGACCCAGGGATCGAACCTGGGTCTCCTGCATTGCAGGCAGATTCTTTACCATATGAGCCACCTTGGGAAGTCCCAAGGGGCACCCATGGCCTCCTTGAGTTACCAAACCAGGAATGGTTCCTAAAAATCAAGCTTGGGAAATTCCCTGGAAACCTTGTAGTTAGGATTCCGTGCTTCCACTATTGCAGGGGGCCCAGGTTTGATCCCTTGTCAAAGAACTAAGATCTCACATGCCACTTGGGGTGGCGCTCCCCAACCCCCCCAAAAAAATCAAGGATGAAGAAGGATGATTATGGTACAGTGTGTATCTGACTCCCTTGGGGCAAGTACCTCTTGTCTTGTTTCCTGTTTCAAGACAGTATCTTTTGGTTTAAACTGAACTTTCCCCTTGATTAGCAGTCTTAGTGCCAAAGGGATGACAGAAAAGCAGCATCCTGTTTCCGTCCGTGCAGACACTTAAAGTACCAAGTTCAGGCTCCATAAATGCGAGAACTTCCTTAGCTCATGTGAAGGAGTTGTTCCTTGTCTAATTTGTGCTCTGCTTCTTTCTATGGATATTTCAGAGGATTAGTGGGTTGGTGTCGTGGGAGCCAGTAGAGCTCTTATGATCGTCTTCAACTAGTCCGCATTCAAACAAAAGCTTTTTGGGTCACAGAAGTGAGAGTTTTCTTTCAAGATGTTCCTGGTGGTGAGGTGCGTGTCAGGCAGGCCCCTGCCATTGTGCAGGTGTCTGGGTTCAGCAGAGGACTTGGAGGGGAGTCTGACTCAGGAGAATCCTGTTTGCTGTGTGGGGGACCCAGGAAGTGGGATGAGAGAGCTCCAGGAATTATTTCAGGCAAGTGCCACCTCAGGCAAGTGACCCAGCCGTGGCGTGTGCCAGCTGCCCTGTCTCTCTACTGTCTGGTTTCCCAAGTTCCTGACTCCACGTCCTGTTTGCTGCCTTCCTTTTTACCAGGAATTCTAATATCCGTGTTCCCAGCCTGCAAACGTGACCTCAGTTCCTGACAGATGACTTGCTGAGTTTTCTTGTGGATGTTTCGGGTACCCTCTGAACACAGTTAAGCCCCGTCTTGATGGTCAGCAGAGAGAACTCAGGCTGTGTCCTTGCACTGTGGATTGGCTGAGGGGCAAGTGCTTTCAGGAGAAGCATCTGGACAGTTCTAGAGAAACTAAGATGCACCGCTCTGTACCCGTTGTTTCTGCAAAGGGATCCGGGGAGAAGAGAAGGAAACCGAAGTGATAGTTCGGGTCCATGTGTGGGTCTTACTCAGTGGCGCTTTCAGGTCAAGTCTATATTGGGAAGGGAACTATCTTGGTAGATAAGAGGTAAAAATCCTTGCCATTGTGACCAAGGCCTGGAACCTGTCTGCTGACAGCAAAGAAGGGAAACAGGGTCATGTGTAATTGGACCAATTGGACCTACATCCACCCACCAGCAGCCAGGGTGGCCCAGTGACCCTCCCAGCAGGTAGATGGGACGGACCTCATTGTCAAGACCCTGTCTCAGGTGAGGAAGATGGACTTCTCTTGGCTGTCTGTGTCCTTCCTCTTTGCTCCTGGCCTTGGTTGTGGGACAAACTTTGTTCAGTTGCTCATTGGTTTAAGGTTTTATCTTGGTCATGAACACACTTTCCCCTCAAGGCTGTGGGTTGTGACATCATCTCCCAGCAGGGTTCCTGTGTGTGCCCTGAGCTCCATACCACCACCCGCTATGGGAATTATTTAAGGTAGGTGCCACCCCAGGCCAGTGATCGGGCCACACCCCATGTGTCATTTGCTCTGTCCCTCTGCCTTCTGGTTTCCCAAGTTCCTGATTTCACGTCCTATTTGCTGCCTTCCTTTCACCAGAAATTCTGATATCTGTGCTCCAGCCTGTAAACTTCATCCTCCTTCCTGACAGATGACTTGCTGGGTTTTGTTGTAGATGTTTTGGGCCCTCTAGTGCCCTCCAAACACAGGTACCCTGAGGAGGCTCTGTGCCCTCCAAGTCTGGCACCCTCCTGGGAAGGCTCGTGGGGACCTGTCTTGGGCACATCTCGGAACAGCAATGGGAAGTCGGGATGAAGGGTCTGGTCTGTCTGATAACGCACCCCATGGGGGAGACTGGAGGAAAACCCAAGTGTGGGCAGAGGAGCGTGTTGGGGGCCATGAGGACAGTGAAGCCCTTAAGGGGGCTGACAGAGAGGGGCAAGGCCTGCTGGAGAAATCTCAGGAGACTCGGGCTCTGACTGGGGGGGGAAGGGGGTGCAGCAGCTGGGGATTTGTCGTTCTCCTTTTGTGCCCAACCAGCCCTTGAAGTTCAGTTCTTCAGTGTTAGCACAGTCAGTGTGACAGGTGGATAGACCTGTTGGAAGAGTGTCTCAACCCAAGAGATGACAGCGTGTCTGAGGAAAGCCCAGTCATAGACTCATTACCATGATGGCTTGGTTTCTGCTTTCATTTTTTGGAATCGAAGTTACCCCTGGCTGTCAGAACAGTCACGATGCCACAAAATCCTGGGTCAGGAACACTGAAGAGGTTCTTTATGCTATTGGTTGTTGTGTTACTATGCGTGGAAGCGATAATATGAGATGAAGGGCTGGCTAACTCTGACCCAGCCTGAAGAGATTCGGAGGCTTCTAGGCCTGCCCTGCTCCTTGATATGCGGGTTTTCAGCTCTCACAGCTGACTCATCTCTCCATCCACAGAGAAGGATTGAAGAGCAGATCTGTGTACCCATTGCATGCTGCAGGCACAGCACATTCTCCAGAGAAAGCCCACCAACTCTGCTCCTTGACTTCCAAGACCGTCTCCATCACTCTGAGTGGACAAGTCCCCTTCAAAGCCCTGTTCTACTTCCTAAGTTACTCTCCCAGCCCACTTCCTCTGAGGAGGAAGGGAGGCCTGTGGTGTCTGCTGTCCTCAGAGTGGGGAGACCTGGGGAGGGGCCTGGGGAGGGAAGAGACTTCCGGCCTTGGGGCCTTCATCCTCAGTGAGGGAAATGGCCCCCAGGGGCCTGAAGAGCCCAGTAAGGAGGCCTAAGTACTGGCCTATCTTCTTAAATGGAAACTAACCCAGCAGATTGACCCTTAATTAGGATCTGAATCCCCAAATACGCATCTCGTGTTAAAGTTCAGTTGTTGGTTCATGAGCTATTAAAATAATTGCCATTATTCATGATGATGATTTTATATTTGGGTGAAGAAACATCCGTCTGATTATTTTTAGTGTGCTTGTGGTGAAACTGAAGGGTAATATCATGCATAGAATGAGTGAGAAAGAGGAAAGTTTGAGTCCCAGCTGGGCCACATAGTGACTGTACAACCTCGGGGAAATTAGCCTCCCTGCTCCTTGGTTTCATCATCTGTAAAATTGGGAGTCATGAAAGGGATATTGTGAGAATGAAGTGAGATGATTTAGGTGATAAAGCAACCAGGTGGCTCAGTGGTAAAGAAATCTACCTGCCAATGCAGGAGATGCAAGAGACATGGGTTCAATCCCTGGGTCGGGAAGATTCCCTGGAGGAGGAAATGGCAGCCCACTCCAATATTCTTGCCTGGAAAACCCCATGGACAGAGGAGCCTGGCGGGCTACAGTCCATAGGGTTGCACAGAGTCAGATCTGACTTAGCAACTGAGCATTCATGGCATCTGATAGATACTAGGCTCTCGGTAAATGTCAGCTATTATTATATTTAGGTTGAATAGCATAAACTGATACAAGGTTCTGGTTGTGTGACTGCGGCAAATAACCTCTTTCTCTGAGCCTCAGTTTCTTCATCATGAAATGGGGAAATTAGTTCCCACTTATATGAAAGAGCTATCACTAGAGCAATGCATAATAGCATTTGGGGAAAGTGCTTTAATGACATGTAAGTACTTGGGACTGTCAGGCGTGGTAGTTTAATATTTCATCCAGAATTGCAGAAAGGAAGCCACACATGCAGGAAAATCTCAAGAGCTACTTGTTTTGCCTTTGGTTTTCGCTGATGTAAACCTTGCCACAGCCATACAAACCCTTCTCGGAAGTGATGCTTTGAGTGCATGTCTGGAGGACCTCCCTGGGGTCACTTCAGTGGGAGATGCAGGAGGAAGCATCAGTATGAGCTCCTAAAGCACGTGTGACGTGGAGATCAGAGTGCCATTGGGTGATTTTGCAGAGATTTGGGGCTGTCGCCAAACAGTGTGACTGGCAGGAAGGGCAGATGAGTGTGAAAACCACAGGCTTGATTGAACTTGAAGGCAGTCTGTGTGCTGTTTGAAGGGCTGAGTGCTGACACTGATCTGTGCCATCCGGTCTCAGAGGGGTTCTGCTTGAAATAATAAATGACTCAGTGCCAATCTGCATCGTCACTAGAAAAATTAATGTCCACATTCTTGTCACAGTGCCTCTGAAATAAGGACAGAGTGTCAAAGTTTAGGTTTACTTGGGGGAGAGGAAGGTCGACCAACTATAGCTTCTCCCTTAGGAACTCATAGTCACATTTAAATTTAGTAGTAAGTGATATGTATCTTTTAAAAAGTGAAATCGATGAGGCCTGTCTTCAGAAGTGCAGTTTTTCTTCTCTCTGCTTGCGTCTGTTTATCAGTGAGTGGCCGACTGCTTCCGGTAAGGCTGGCTGTTGAGGAGATGGTTTTGATAAGGATAGCTCAGCCTGGTGGGCCATCCACTCCTCTCCCGAACATTTGAGGGTACTTTTCAGTGAGGGGAGGCACTGGTGGGCATTTTCCCTTCCTTTCTGCTACAGGATTTAGACTGTCCTTAGAGGAGAAATGTTAATAGTATGGTTGAACCTTTAAACAATCTTGACTTGAATATGTAACTGTTAGTTATTCATGTTCTTCTCTGTTACCCTGGCTCATCACTTTTGCTGTTTCCTGTTTCCCCAGATGTGGCACTTCTCAAATTAAAAAAAAAAAAAAAATGGTTTCTCGCACATAATGGTTTCCTGGGCTATGCCTTAATTAGGAAAAAATGTCACATAGGAGCCTAGCCTTCTTGTTTCTAAACATAATAAGATGCTTTGTCCTTTGCCTTAACTGGAGCTCTCTGGAGAGAGAGGTTGCTCTGAGTCTGTGTGAGCCAGCTACCTGACAAACACGGCACCTTTTGTGGGTATCTTTGTTAAGATCTTTCTTTAATGTGATGATTTATTTTTGAGTTGGGGCTCTGACAGGTTTTCTTTTTCATTGCTCCTCTAATTTGAGACTCGAAATAAAATTACCTTGTGCAGTAAATAGTTTGCAGTATGTTTACCCCTTTCTTCTTTTTCTTCTGTAGCAGCTGCTAGAGGAAGTGGGAAATTGGATACAAGAGGTAGAATAAGAATCCATTTTTTTGGAAATGCTGGGCTTGACATGGACCATGCAGCTAACTAGCTTGGGGGTAAACGACGTTAAAGAAAAATAAAACTTAGTCTTGTCTTTTGACTAAACTGAGCCATTTTTATCAAATTGGTTAGGGTCAGTAACAGAGCACTTTTAGTTTGGTATGGCCAAGAGAGCATACTCAACATTCAGACCTCCTGGATTTGAATCTGGCTGTCATTTTCAAGCTGTGTGCCTTGGGGCCAGTTACTCAGTCTCTCTGTTTGCTTAACTATAAAGTGAGGATAATCAAGGTGTATGCCTACTTTATAGGATCAGTGTGAGGATTAAATGAGATGATATATGTAGAAAGGAAAGTGAAAGTGAAAGTCAAGTCGCTCAGTCGTGTCTGACTCTTTGCGACCCCTTGGACTGTAGCCTACCAGGCTCCTCTGTCCATGGGATTCTCCAGGCATGAATACTGGAGTGGGTTGCCATTTCCTTCTCCAGGGGATCTTCCCAACCCAGGGATCGAACCCAGGTCTCCCACATTGGAGGCAGACGCTTTAACCTCTGAGCCACCAGGGAAGACTTCTATGATATATGTAAAGTACACTGTATAGTGCCTGTCACCAAGTAAGCACGCCATCACTGCAGAAATTCATAAATGCCCATTTAACGTGCAAATATTCTGCTGGTCTGTGGATTATCCTTTTCATAACTGCTGTATAGTTGAGACTTTTCACATTTCAGTGGGAGCGATTTTTTAAAAATGAGTTATCTTGGATTATTAGCAAGCAACTCTAGCTAATGTTAGTCATAAATTTCACTTGAATTTTCTATAGTACAGCTAGCTCTAGAATTAGAAAAAAGAAAACAAGTTGGTGAAAATGGGTTTATAAATTCTGTCTTTCTCCACAGAATGGAAATAGAATGAAAAATAAAATGTATTTTGTCTTAGGACTTCAGGGAAGTTCAGTGTTCAGAAAAATCCTTCCAAATGTCATAGGACGTGGAGAGTTATTACAAACCTATGACTGAGTATCTCAGTGTTGGTTTTTACCTGTGTCACTAAACTGGGAAATTTCTTGAGATGAGTGAGTAAAAGGTAGAAAAGTTTCAGTGATGTATGTAAAATCTCACACCGATGTAGAGATTACTAAGTCTGTTTACTTTGAACATCTGAGAAAAGCAGGAGAGACGTGCTCTGGTGTAAGGCTCTCCTTTGGACCGTTCACAGGTTTCTCAAGTTCTGAGTAATCACTTAGAGTGTCAGGTCGGTGATTCATCCAGCTTTTGAAGAAGGATTGGTTGTCAAAACTTGATGCGCCACTAAATCGGGCAGGTTAAATATCATTGTCTTCTTTGTCGTAGACGGATCAGAAGTGAGTGTCTGGGCTCTGCATGAGCTAATCTGCAGGTGTCGTCACGTGTCTGAGCTCAGTAAACGCTGCACCTGGGAACATCTTTCCCAGGTAGAATGTGATGTTCTTTCTTGCAAGAGGGACTTAGCACTGGGCCCGTCATGACTTTGAGCTGCGGTGACTCTTGTGTGGGGCCCAGAGGGGCTCTTGCACTCACTGACACCTCCTCCTGTTAGCAGGCCAGCTGCCTTCTCCTGGCTGGGCAGATCCACCCCTCTCCAGGGAAACTTGGATGCCCGGTTCTTTGTCCCCACCCCCACCGCATTCCCTTTAAGGCCATGTGTGTGATTTGCCATCGCTTGCAATTTGGGGGACATTACTTTTTGGCACGTTTAGAACTTCTCTTTGCCAAAGATCTGGATAAGTGACCTCTGTTTTGCCCAGGGGAGTCCTCACTCCTAGTTTGTCTTCATTGGAGGAAAGGCCTTTGGAGTGCAGCCACTACATGGGTCACTCATGATTGTATATTTGAATGTCCAACAGTTCCTTGTGCATGGCAGGTGCCCCAAAAGATTTGTGAATGAGTCAGTGAATGAATGAACTATCTCTTTGAGCAGACCTCAGCTGGCTCACAAGGCCTGGCTGAGATACAATCAAGAGAGGTTTTGGTTGTGACTCATCCTTTGGGGGAGAGGATGACTCATTCTCCCTTCCTGCCCTTGATTCCTGGGTGAGCTGCCAGGGCCTTCTCTTGGCTAACCATACCCTCTGTGGTTGGATCTTAGCTGTCACATTCTGTTACGGATCTCTTCCCCTTTTAATTTCAGATTATTATTAAGATAACTAATTTCTCATGTCTACATTCCCACATCCCTACCTCTCAGCCTCGCTGGATTGCGAGAATCCAAAGAAGTTGTTGAACTTCTTTCCTTATCACTTTCCTTATCTGTGAAATGACAACTGTGGTTTCTGCCTATCTGATAGGTTGGCTGTGAGGTTGAGAGGAGTTAATGGTGTGAAGTACTTAGAAAGTGCCTGGTCATAGTCAGCTCTGATCACCCCCAAGTCATCTCAATGTCATGGACCCATGCTGAGCTGCTCTGACTGAGGTCCCAGGCTTCTGTCCTTTGCTCTTGGCCCTGCCAGATACGTCACTGGTCTCTCAACTTTGTTCAACTTGCCACGGGGACCCTCCTCACAGCCACCAGAACAGTTTTCCAGCAACAGTCAACAGTATCCCTCGAATTTAGCCCCTGGTCTGACGATGTGTATCAGTAAGTAATTGTTGATTGGAGGAAGCTGAGGTTCCCTGCCGAGTCCCCTGCTGGGTGTGGGGCTCAGGGCTCCCCAATCTGAAGGCTGCTACTGCATAACAGTTCTGCAGGCTCCTAGTCTGTAATAGGAAACTGATGACGATTTTAAATTCCAACAATCAGTGACAAATCAGCATTATCCGTCAAGATAGGTTAGGTTATGTTGCAATCAGCTTGCCTGTGCTGCTGTGATCAGCCGTGTCTGACTCTTTGCAACCACATGGACTGTAGTCCGCCTGGCTCCTCTGTCCATAAGGTTCTCCAGGCAAGAATACTGGAGTGGTTTGCCATGCCTTCTTCCAGGGGAATCTTCCCGACCCAGGGATTGAACCCATGTTTCTTATGTCTCCTGCACGGGCAGGCGGGTTCTTCATCATGAACGCCACCCAAGAAGCAATCAGATGTGACCCCAAATTTCAGTGATCTGAAACAACAAATCATAGCTCTCACTCGTGAGGTGTATCCAGTGTTGGCTGATGTGGGGGTTCTGTTCCTCGTTGTCACTCAGGCCCAAGCTGATGGGGCTCCTTCTTGGACACGGTTAACAAAGCAGATCCAGTGGCATGTGAGTCATCCATGGCTCTTAGAGCTTCTAGCAGACAGGGTGCATAGCACTTCCCCGCCCAGTTTATTAGCCCTAACAAGCCACTCCCCACCGCCAACTTCAGAGGGAGCAGCAAAGTGCAGACCCGCCCTATACCAGAAAGGAGCTACCAGAACGTTTGCAACCAGAGAGATTTTGCTGATACATGGAGTGTTACAGTCATTCTTCAAAGGGATTGCTCCTGCTTCATCTCTACCCTCATATTAAGTCATTATTTAATGTAGTCAAGGAGAAAAATTAATCCCAGGAAGCTTCACTCGTGGGGTTTTCCTTTGTGAGGATCTTCCAGGGCTCTCGGAACAACCTTCCCGTCCTTGTTGAAGGAAATCACTCTGCAGTCTGAAGAGCACGTGTCCTATATAATCTAGAACTGGGCTTCAGAGGGGAGTGTTTTACAGGAAAAGCCACTTAGAGGGTTGCAAAAGAGTCAGACACGACTGAGCGACTGAACTGAACTAACTCAGCTGTTTCATCAGGCTTTTGCCAGGGGTTTATATGGCCTTTCATCATGACGACTAGGTGGGCTTGTCATTGTATGGATAAACGCCATGTCAAGTAAGCCTGCTTTAACAGTCTCATGGTATTCTGTGGTTATGTGATTAATAAACACAACAGTGGCGGCTGGGAGAAGCAGCCGAGGGAAGCCCTGGGCTGATGAATAAAGGGAGGGTTGGGCCCCCGGAGGCAGTGGGCAGATCAGGCCTCTCCCAGGCGCTGATTGGGAGGCTGTGAAGCCAGCTGGCCTGCGGTGAAACGGGGACTGGCCCTTCGGAAAGTGCTCACTGGCCTGCACGGCTGCCTCAGGCATAAAATGAAGCTGGTGGAGTCAGACCAGGAGAGCATTGGGGGCAAGTCAAGGAGGCAGAATTTTGAGTTTAGTCAGACACTGAAGCAAGGGAGTGAGATGGTCAGGTTGGATTTTTTTTAAAGTTGTTCTAAATGTATTCATGATTTTTTGCTTCACATGCTTTACTTCTTGGTATGATTTATATTTCCACAACTAATGACTCTTCACAATATTGCTGTCTTAAACCTAAAGTTTTATTTTACATTGAGTGTGTGTGTGTGTGTGTGTGTGTGTTAAGTCGCTTCAGTGGTGTCTGATGCTTTGTGGCCCTATGGACTGTAGCACACCAGGCTCCTCTGTCCATGGGATTTCCCAAGCAAGTGTACTAGAATAGGTTGCCATTCTCTTTTCAGGGGATCTTCCTGACCCAGGGATCCAACCCATGTCTCTTGTATCTCCCACATTGGCAAGTGGGTTCTTTACCGCTAGCGCCACCTGGGAACACGTTTAAATATCATCTTTTCCAGTATTTTTCACTCACACAGAAAATTCAACTATGTGAAAAAACCAAGGAAGAATATTATATTCTCAGATTCAATTACAGGGGAGAGAGATCTGTTTATTATCAAGGTTTATTTATCTTATTAGGTGATGGCTACCATTTGTTGTCTTATGAAAATTTAACTTTGTATGTTCTTAAAGCATTAAGTGTTTCTAATTTAGAACAGATTAATCTACTTCTGGTTTTATGATGGGATAATCTACTTGAATCTTTCTTCTTTTGGTTAAGAGTTTAATTAGATGGCCAGACAAATATTTATCCAATGCACTCTTAAATGGTAAGTTCTGTTTCTAAATGTTTGAAGGCAAATTCGAATTTGGAGAAAACCCGGTGTGGTTGCTGTGGGGAGAAAAGGTCGGAGAGAGTTAGGAGGCTGGAGGGGATGTGTGGCCTGGACCAAGGGGATGGAAGTGGGGGGGGGGGGGGTGGGTACAGATGCTCCCTGGAGGTGGGATTGACAGGACTGGGCCGCCTGTGGATGGCTGATGTGTAGCAGGAAGATGACAGTGGTCATCTGCTCAGGGCAGCTGTCCAGGAGGGCAGGGATGCCTGGGGACTGAGGAGGGACATCAGAAAACTGGTATTGAACAGAACAAAGGGAACTACCTTCCCTTTGTAGGAGGTGTTTTCATTACCCCTGTTCACTCTCTTAGTTCTCCCTCCTTTGAGTTATTTTTTATGGATGTAACTGAAATCAGTCCTTGAGAGTCAGTGCCATCCCTTTCCCTCCAGAATGCCAGATGAAGAATGATACAGTTAGCATGCCTGTGTCCCCATTTACCACCTCTGTGCTTCTTAATGTATTTCCTTCTGTTTACACGGTGCCAGCTCAGATGGAGGTCAGAATGCAATAGAGCAGAACACAGTGTTCTTTGATGACTTAATTGACATCCTTGTCCCATTTTTCATGGTCACTGTTATTGGATTTGAGGGAGACTCTGGTCTCTTGATTGGATAAGGAAGATACCTGTGTGTCCCTGATCGAATTTGGCAGTTCTGGTATCCTTCTGGGGGACTGAGGAAATACCCGAGTCTCATCTGCAATGTATCATCAAGCCGTCTTTTACCTAGGAGGGATTTCTGGGGATGGCCAAGCTCATCATGTGGATGTTGATTGTTTTAGCTTTTTTTTTTTCTCCAGAGGGAACATTTTCTCACCTTACTTTCTAGGACTGCTCCCATTGGAAGCGTTAAAACTGATGTTTACATATTTGTTGTTGATGTTCAATCACTCAGTCATGTCCAACTCATTGTGACCCCATGGGCTGCAGCACGCCAGGCTTCCCTGTCTTCACCATCTCCTGGAGCTTGCTCAAACTCATGTCCATCGAGTCAGTGATGCCATCCAACCATCTTATCCTCTGTCATCCCCTTCTCCTCCTGCCTTCAGTCTTCCCCAGCATCGGGGTCTTTTCCAATGAGTTAGTTCTTTGCATCAGGTGGCCAACATATTGGAGTTTCAGCTTCAGCATCAGTCCTTCCAATGAATATTCAGGATTGATTTTCTTGAGGATTGACTGGTTTGATCTCCTCGCAGTCTAAGGGACTCTCAAGATGTTTACATATGGAATGCTTTGTCATCAAGCACACCTCTACCTCTGGGTAGAGTTTAAAAGTTGTAGTAGACATCTTAATACCAACAACCACAGTTTGGAATCTTAATCCTGGCTGATTCTGTACTGAATTTTATCCCCTTCCTGCTCATCTTCGGAATCTGTGGAGTCACACAGTTCTGTTCTGGATTGTAACCTCCCACTGCCCCCCAGTACCGACCACCTCCAGGAAGGTGAAGGCCAAGTAGGTGACTGCCCAGCAAGGCCTTCTCACCTCTTGCTTTGAGTCCTCATCCCACTTGCAGGTTACAAGGGGTAAAGGATATTTTTGGTCAAATCACCTTTGGGCCAAGCTGCCTGACCCAGGACAAATCATGTAACCCCTAGAAGTCTTCATTTCCTCACTTGTCATATGAGCACCTACAATTAGGTTGAGATGAGAAGTAATTAAACTCTTGATTGTAAAAGTTATAGGCACAGTGCCTGGCACAAAGGTGTTGGTAAATATTAGCTATTATTCTTTTGAAGAAAAAAGAAAAAGAGAGGACCACCTTATTTAGTTTTGCACTATTCAACCAGACCCAGGACTATGCTTTGTGATGGTTTGTGCTTTACCCAAATTTCTTGAAGAAAATAAACACGTAGGCTCTAAGTCACTGATTCATAGCTGATTTGTGGTTCAGGACTTTGCCTTTTTATTATTAATCAGTGGATCTAACACTCTGTACTCTGGGATTCTCAGAGGCTATAGACGTAGTGTTTGCTAAGCGGTCTTCTGGACAGAGGCCAGTCTCCCTGTAAAGCTGCATAATAACATGTTTTGAACTCTGTAAACAAAGGCATCACTCAGATATGATAAAGAATTTGAATCGAGACTAATCTTTTCTCTGGCCTGGGTCCACGGTTGACTTCCTCAGACTCACAGAAGCTCTTACTGGAGAAGCGCCTACTAAACAGCAGGCACTGTGTTAAGCCAAGGACATGCCATTTAATCCTTAAAATGGCCCAGTGAGGTAGGCTCTCTCATCCTTATTCCCATTTTATGGATGAGGAAACTAAGGTGCAGAGAGGTTAAGTTTCACAGCCTGTAACTGGCAAAGCTAGGGCCCAAACCTTGGTCTGCTTGGCTCTACTGTCTGTTCTGAAATGCCGTTATGGCTTGAAGGTGCAGGTGATGTTGAGTTTGAGAATATTCTCTTGGGAGCAAATATTGAATGGAGTGTCAGCAGTGCACCAAGTGATGTATGAGGTCCACTGAAAAGGAGCCTGCTTCACTTGTGTTCAGCTGGGGCTTCTGCCTTCAGCACTGCACCAAGGCTGTTCTTGTCAGGGAGCTGTCACATCCATGGAGCTCAGAGCAGTGGCCTAGTCTCACTTGCGGGGTCTGATGCAGTTGATCAGCCCCTCCTCCTTAAAACTTGTTCCCCTCCATTGGTTTTCCAGACACTGTGCTCTTCCCTCTCCCTTTGCTGGTCCTCTGACATCTTTCTAATTTCTACACATTTGAGGCCTTGGGGATTAGCCCTCAGACCTCTTCTCTTTCTACATCCCATCTCTTGGGGTTCTTGTTTGGTCTCATGGCTTAAAATATTATCTATACACTTGTGAATCCCAAGTTTATGTCTCTAGCCTGGACCTCTCCATCAGAGTTTATCCTTCCATATCCAATAGCATCCTACATCAAAGCTTAGATGCCTAGAAGGTGGTTCAGCCTCAGTATATCCAAAACCAAGCTCCCATCTGCAGCTCCATTGCCCCGCCACCCCCACCTGCCCTTCTAGCCCATCTCACCCAACTAAGACATGGCAGCCCATCCAAATGGCTCTTCAAGTCAGAAACATTAGAGCCATTCTCTCCTTGCATCCTGTATTCCGTCAGTCAGCAGATCCCATTGGCTCTGCCTTCCAAGTATCCCAGAGCTGACCTCCTCCTCCATGATCTGTGTTACCCACTTTTCTTGCCTGGATTACTTCAGCTCTATTGCTCTCCTTTCTTTCTCCTTTGCCTCCTCCCCCTTCATCCTCAACACAGGAGCTAGAGCGATCTCACTACTGTAATTCAGATTATGTGTATGTCCTTATACTGATCTATGAGATCTGTGATCTGACCCCCAGGCCTTACCTCTCCCATCTTCCCCTTCTTTTTCCTGCACTGACTCTGCTCTCCCACACTGGTGTCCTCATTTCCAAGCCATTTGTGTCTCCTCTTTAGGGTTTTGCAACTTGCTTTTCCTCTGCCTGAAACATTCTTCCCCTGGACATCTTCACAGTTTAATGCCTCACCACCTTCAGAGCTTTACTCACAATGAACCCTCAACATTTGGGGAATTGCAATACCTCAACCATTCCTGCCTCCCTTGCCTGCTCTAATTTTCTTTATGGCACTTATATCCATTCAACATTATTTTGCATACCTATGTTCCAGGAGGGTAGCATTTTGTAAATTTTGTAAATTTTGTTTCCTGCTCTCTTCCTAGCACCTAGAACAAGGCCTTGCATATAGCAGGCACTCAATAACTATATGTGGAATGAATTTATCTGCCAAATATTTAGTTATTATCACTATGTGCAAAGAACAGTGCTTAGAATTGGGAGGGACACAAAAATAAATTAGACGTGTATAATGCTCTCAGAGTGTTCCCAACAGCATGACAGAAAAGACTTGTCCTAACATCTACTTTTAGAATCATTATTTAAGTGCCATTCTGGTTGTTGTTGTTGAGTTGCTAAGTCGTGTCCAGCTCTTTGCACCCCCATGGCCTGCAGCACAGCCAGGCTCCTCTGTCCTCCACTAGCTCCCAGAGTTTGCTCAAATTCATGTCCATTGAGTCGGTGATCCTATCTCTAACTGTTTTATCCTCTCTCGTCCCCTTCTCCTTTTCTCTTCAGCTTTCCCAGCATCAGGTTCTTTTCCAATGGCTTGGCTCTTCACATCAGGTGGCCTAAGTATTGGGGCTTCAGATTCAGCATCAGTCTTTCCAAAGAATACTAAGGGTTGATTTCCTTTAGGATTGACTGGTTTGATCTCCTTGCAGACCAAAAGACTTTCAAGAGTCTTCTCCAGCACCATAATTTGAAAGCATTAACACTCAGTGTTCTTTATGGTCCAGCTCTCACATCCATACACAATTATTGGAAGAACCATAGCTTTGACTAGATGGACCTTTGTCAGCAAAGTGATGTCTCTGCTTTTTAATACACTGTCTAGATTTGTCATGGCTTTCCTTCCGAGGAGTGAATGTCTTTTAATTTCATAGTTGCAGTCACCTTCCAAGTAATTTTAGAGCCCAAGAAAAGAAAATCTTTCACTGTTTCCACTTTTCCTCCTTCTATTTGCCATGAAGTGATGGGACTGGATGCCATGATCTGTGTTCTTTGAGTGTTGAGTTTTAAGCCAGCTTTTTCACTCTCCTCTTTTACCCTCATCAAGAGGCTCTTTAGTTCCTCTTCACTTTTAGCCATCCTGATATGAGACTTTAAAAGAGATCTTACCCTGCCAGCTATGCTAGAAGGAAGTGGTTTCAGGCACAGTGATCTTAAGCTGGGAGTGGGGTTTAGATGGGGACAGAGGAGCATTCCAGGTGTGGACACTCACGTGCATAGAGGTGGGAGCTTTCAGACTCGGTGTGTAGAATGAGTCACTGGGTTTGCGGTTTCACTTGGTCTGTTTCTAAGCTTCCTGTTTGTAAGGTACAGTGTCTCCTTGGAGAGGTCCTGAATACTTTCCCTAAGGTCCACCCAAAGCATAGAAACTCAGTGCTTGAGATCTGATGACTAAGTTTGGACTGGTCCATTTTGACTTTGCCTATCCATTCTGTGGACTTGATCTGGATGCCAGCCTCTCTGTGTAGTAATTTACTGTCTCTAAGTCCTGGCCTGAATTGTTCATGTTGTACTTGAGTGTTACTTGAGTATCCTAGAGGATGCCATGGGCACAGTTATACACCTAGTCGGCCTTTTAGTGGGAAGGAGAAAGATCCTGAAATATTCTGAGTGCTCACTGCTCTTTTCTGCATGTCTCCTTTCTTAATGCCCTATTTTACTGCAAAGTAAAAGTCATTTGTGTAGGCTGCCACTGGACAGCAGGTAAGGGCCAGGCTTTGATTCATGGAGAGAAGAGCTTAGAGGTTACCAAGTCCTGTATTTCCCAAACTTGTTGCTTATCAGAGTCATCAGGGGAGCTTTCTTTTCAAAATACTTTATTTTTTTATTGGAATATTTGCTTTCTAACGTTATGTTGTGCTGCGATTCATGGGGTCGCAAAGAGTCGGACACAACTGAGCAACTGAACTGAACTGAACTGAATGTTTTGTTAGTTTCTGCTATACGGCAAAGTGAATCAGCTATACATATACATATATCCCCTCTTCTTTTGGATTTCCTTCACATTTAGGTCACCACAGAGCGCTGAGTAGAGTTCCCTGTGCTGTGCAACAGGTTCTCACTGTCTATTTTGTACAGAGTAGTCTCCCATTTCATCCCACCCATCCCAGGGGAGCTTTCTAAAGCTGCTTCAGTCACATTGCCAGCGAAAGGGCACAAGAATCAACATTAATAAACACAAGGAGACTGTAATCTGGAAGAAGAATGGCACCCTCCATCAGCCTCTGCTGATTCAGGTCTGGAATACCTTCCAAGTCATCTCATTCTGATTTTGAACAGTTCTTGATAATAACTCATTCCTCTTTTCCTTCAACTGTTGTTCCAATGATGGAGTCCCCGAACCCACTGTCCTACGCCTCCTTACCCGGCCTCTCACCCTGGCAGACATTCACTGAATGCCTGATGTGGGCATGGTTTCCTTATCTCTTTTCCCTCAAAATCCCTCTTCCATTTTGATTGCCCTTCTCTTATCCCAAGAAACAGTTACTCAACTGATCCATAGGCCTACTGAGGATTTGGACCGCAGCCTGAGCCAAGATTTGTCTTTGTATTGCACACCTCTGTTTGTTTTCCCTTTAAAGAATGTGTACAAAAGGATACGGTTGACCGGATCTTTAAGTGGTATGTGTAACTTAGTGACTGAGAACCACATAATGTCCCACTACAATTTGTATGTCAATTACATATCAATTTCTTTTCCATTAATTAAAGGCAGAACCTTCCAACTGTCTACCAAGTAATACTTTATTATCCTAGAATGGTTTTTTGAATGTTAATTTGAAATGATAAAAAAAAAAAATTTCCATTTAAAGTATTTTGGGGCTTCCCTGATGGTCTAGTGGTTAAGAATCTGCCTTGCAGTACAGGAGACGTGGGTTCAATCCCTGGTCGGAGAAGATCCCGCATGCCGCAGAGCAACTAAGCCTGTACACCACAACTTCTGAAGCCTGCCTGCCCTGGAGCCCATGCTCTGCAACAGAAGCCACCACAATGAGAAGACCATGCACCACAACTAGAGAGCAGCCCCTGCTTGACGCAACTAGAAAAGAGCCCCTGCAGCAGCGAAGACCCAGCACAGCGACAAATAAATATTTCACATTTTATTAAGTTACATTGGCCTCCCCTCACTCTGAAATGACTAACCCTTGTACTCAGTAGGAGGCTGGCTACTCTTGCTTCATTTCAGACAGCAAGAGTTTCCAGACATTTCAGACAGTTCTGGCATTTGTTAACCTGATAAAATATCTGCCTTGGCGAATTGCAAGATATAAAAGATACTCTTATATAATTTGTTCCATAACTGAAAACCCTGTTTCGTTTAATTAAGCTCCTTGGTGGTAGATATTTTCTGTTCTTTAACATCTCAGTGAGTCAAGGGGAAATCCTCTTGTTTAAGCACTGATGCTTGTTGAATTTAATTATTGACACAAAATTTAAAGGTGAGATAGAGCCAGTTCATAAATATAACAATTGATTCAAGAGGTTCTCTGTCTGGGTTGAATCATTCAACAAAGGCAAGAGTTATAAAAAGAATATATGCCCACTTTCCCTTTGGACTAGCTTTACTTACATACCTAGAGCAGTTACTATTTATAGCCTCTCTTATATAACCTGCATGATTATCTTATCTCCAATTCTGAGTCAATTTCAAGAGGAAATTAAGTACCCATGCAATTATATGGGTTCCTCGTTAACTTGAATCTTTTAGAAAATGTGTTTAATGGTAAAGTTTTAGGCCTGAGCATTTTATTTGGAAGAGGGCTTCAATTTATTCACTGACAATAAAAAGGTCACTGTGTGTGTTTGTGTGAGTTGAATACCATGCTCTGTATAGGCAGGGGAGGAAATTACAAGAATAAGGAAAGCACAGTCCCGCCTTCCCAGGGCTCTGAGTTTGCTGGTGGAGACAGCAGGTATACATCTTGGTGGGTTTTGACATGCTAGTGACTATCGGGAGATGGAATCTACCAAGGACCACAGTGTGTGGGCAACCAGAGAACGGGAGACTCCGGATTGTAACACAGTGTCCCGTCATGGGCAGTGGTTGGCCTGAATGGGTTGCACCCATCTCTTCATGTGCACTGGGTACCAAGGGGAGAAGACCTGGGACCCTTTGGCTTGGTCACTCTCTGGGCAGAAGAACCTGTCTCAGGGAGTGGAGAAACGGGGTTCTCCCGTCCCGTGTCATAGACCCTGAGAACTGTCATCCTCGTAGACCCTCCTTTTCTAAGTAGGAGTAACAATGGGACTTTCAGAAGGGAATCATCACATTATGCTGTCTTTATGCCTGCCGAATACTAGCTGGATTGCTTCAAGCAGCCTAGAGGCTGGCAAAGACTTATGGTCCTGGAGGCAACTGGGCTATCATAAATCTTCATCCCTGCTTGCCTTTATAACAGCGGAGTTAGCTTGCTAAAGCAAAGACCCACTGGGACTCAGAATAAATCATTAAGGCAGTCACTCAACAGATAATTATGGAGTGGCCACTAGGTGTGAGGCCTTCTGGTCCCTCTTTCATTTATGTCAATATTTAGCAGAGTAGGAGCAAGGCATTGGATTCTTCAATCTCATTTCTGTTCTAAGCACTTAAAAAAAAAAAAATCGATAAGGTGCACTGAGGGGAGAGGCTTCCAGAATTGATCTCTGCACATGCTGATGTCTTCCATGGCCAGGGCAAGTTCCAGGATGTGGGTGCTGAGATGCACAGCATGGATCAGGCTTAATGATATATGGCATTTGTTAGTATTTATGCAGAAAAGAAGGGGCTTTCTTGGTGGCGCAGTGGTAGAGAATCCACTTGCCACTGCAGGAGATGTGAGTTCGATCCCTGGGCTGGGGAGAGAACCCCTGGAGGAGGAAATGGCAACCCACTCCAATATCCTTGCCTGGAAAATCCCATGGACAGAGGAGCCCAGCAAGCTACAGCCCATAGGGTCACAAAAAGCTGAACATGACTGAGCGACTGGGCACACCAGGTGGCCTTGAATATATCATCCTCAATCAAAACTGTTCCCTGCTCACGACAAAATAAATGAAGCTCTGGGGAAAAAATTTCGCATTCAGTAGCTTTCTGGGAATAAAATCAGAGTAAGTGTGAGAAATTTGTCCCCCCTGTTATTTATCACCATTTTTTCTCCTCTGAAAAATAAATCTGTTGTTCAGTCAATTCTTTTGTTAAAATTAAAGTATGGAGCCCCTACTCCTTTTCCATCTGCCACTATTTGTGATCTCTGATGAGTATCTGTCCTAGGAGCAGAAGTCACAGATGGAGGTCAGGCAGCAACCTACTGCCTCACTAGCGGAAGTTAGCTTTGTGGTTGAATCAGAATAACAGAATCAGAATTTTGACAATTACTGGAATTGTGTGTGACTCGCCTAGGGTCTAAGTCCCAGAGCTGTTACTGTAAAGGGGAAACTGTATCATAATCAGGGCTGACAGCATTTATGGAAGACAGATGAGAGTTCCCAGGTTTCAGGAAGGCCTGGGCGCCCTCCCCTCCCCTCCCAGCAGCACCATATAAACCTAGAAACCCTCTACTCTCCACCCACTAAGCCTTGAACTTCTCTGCTTGCTTCACCCCTTTAGCTCCCCGACAGGTATCCTGGGGGAATTATTCAGCTGCAGAGGTTTACAAGGATCATCAGCTGGACTTGCCTTCCTCCGGCCATGCACAAGTAGAGGGTGGGGGAGTATCTTTGTGGGAGAAAGTCAGGAGTGCAGCCCAGACTGAGACCTCAGCCCCACCTGAGAATTTAATCTGCAGGTTCAACTCAGGTGAAGACCGCTTTCTGCTTCCTGTTGTTTGTCTAGGAAGTTCCACTCTGGACCTCTTCTCGCCAGCACTCGCTTCTAGAGGCCGTTCCAGCAGTGGCTCAGGAGGGCACTTGGCTTGCATGTAAAAGGCATCAAGTGTTTGAATTGCATTTAATGTTTACCGCATCCCCAGGATCTGTGAAATTAGGGAGAAGGTGGCTCCCAAATTAAAGGGATGCTTTGTAGGTTGGCAAATTGCTGAATTCCAGGCTGTTATGGGATGACTGTCCAGTGTGGTGGCAATCTGACTATGACATCTGTCCCCTGATTGATTGCGGTGGTCAGTGAAGAGGAGGACGTGGGTTGGATCCTGCTCTGGCTGCACTGTTGCCAGATGACCTCTGACCCCTGGGGGAGGAGGGCTGCTCTTCAGTGAGGGCTGTGTGATGGCTCAGGTCCCCTGCCACAGCTTCCTTCATCCTGGGCTTTTGACTGAGCGTGCATCAGTGTGTGTGTGCAAGACCTGCACAATTACAAAAGCTAAGGAAGATTTTGTTTTTTATGGGCAGCGAGACTCATTTTCAAAATAGGGTTACCAGCGGGCGGTGAGGAACACTCAGATGATGTCTTCACCGAGGGTCCCAGGGGAGAGGGAAGTTGAGCAACAGCAGAGCGATGGTGGCCTTGGGCCTGGAGACAACCTCCCAGGCCGGATTTGGTGGGGACAGTGTGGCCAAACTCACTCAGCTGAGCCTCAGTGCCTGGCCAAGCAGCAGTGTGCCTTGGGTCATGGCCATCTGCCTCCATTAGCATCATCTCTGCACGGGTGTGGGTCTCCTGTCTTGTTGATGGTTGTTTTCAGCATCCAGCCCCTGGCCAGCCCCCAGTAGGCAGCCAGTGCAGAATGAAGTTTCTACCAGGGCTGTGGAAATCAGTGATCAAGCATAAGAAATGGTTTTTCCCTTTTTTGTTGTCACTGTCTTAGGAGTCAACCAGAACCTCCTGAGGCAGGATTTGCAAGCTTTTGTTGTTGTTGTTGTTGTTAGTTGCTCAGTCACGTCCTACTCTTTGCTGCCACAGGTACTGTAACCTGCCAGGCTCCTCTGTCCATGGGATCCTCCAGGCAAGAATACTGGAGTGGGTTGCCAGTTTCCTTCTCCAGGGGGTCTTCCTGACCCAGGAATCGAACCCAAGTCTTCTACACTTCAGGCAGATCTTTACTGTTGAGCCACTGGGAAAGGGAAGCTCTGCAAGCTTTAACTGACTTTAAATCCCCTGGGCTCCAGTTCCCTGTGGGGGTCCTGAGTTCCTCCCTGCAAGTCAGGGTCCAGTGACCCTGAGGGGGGTGCCCAGGAATCTGCATCTTCACAAGGGGTTTCTCAGGCAGGTATTCCATGAATCATCACTTGAGAAAGAGCCCTTCAAGCTTCTAGCTGGGAAGCGCTCTGGAAAAATCTCTCGGGACTTCCCTGGCAGTCCAGCGGTGGACTGGACTCTGAGCTTCCACTGTAGGGGGCATGAGTTCGATCCCTGGTTGGGGGAACTCAGATTCCATATGCTGTGTGGTATAGCCAAAAAAAGTATTAAATTTTAAAAAGTGAAAAATGTCTCCAAGTGGGGAATCAAGAGTTGGAGAAGGGAGTTCTGGCCCTTGCTCTTCTTTCATCTTGCACCTGGGGTTTCCCAAACTTCGATATCTTGTGCTGCCCCACATTGAGCTCCCGAGGCATACTTTAAAATTCTCTCCAAGTGCACTTTAAATTTTCAATGACATTGTTGAAGCCAGTTGACATTTTAAAAATTGAGTGCTTTTATAGGAGAACAGTAATAAAAAATTATTGGACATACATTAAAAAAGAAACAGTTAAGTGTCCAAATATCAGATCTTAAAGAAATTCGAGCCCTGGGAGACTTGGCAATACCTCACAGCCACCCACCCCTTATGGCATCAAGGTTATAATTACGTTTCTATGGAACAGTTGCTCTTTTTTTCCTCTGTAACCTTGAACCCTTCTCTACCCAGGTCTCCAGACTTAAGCTTATCTTTTGCACTGTAAGGAAATCCATCCAGTACCAGCTTCCAGCCTGGGGGAGATGATTAGCTTAGACTTGGGAAGTAGTCAAAGTGCAGGTTCAGGAGACGCTTAAGCCATAGAATTGATAGACTTGGTGACGATTTGATGGTGGGGACAGAGAGGGAGGAGGCTTCAGGGGCAAGGCCTCTCTGAATAGTCACATGGCCTGCACAGAGCAAGCCCTCATTAAATGCAGATTATTATGGTAATTATTCACAAAGCAGCTCTCTCTTCCTATGGTCTGCTGTCACAGAAGTGCTCTCACAGAACTGCTCTCACCAGAGAAGCTCTGGTTAAATGGCTTTTGAGGGGTGAAGAGGAGGCTGGCCGGTTCCCTCAGCCTGGCAGTTGACCCATGGCAGTCGGGACCTTTCGTAGTTGTTCGGTCGCTCAGTTGTGTCCGACTCTTTGCGACCCCATGGACTGCAGCACACTAGGCCTCTCTGTCCTCCACTGTCTCCTGGAGCTTGCTCAAACTCAAGTCCATTGAGTCGGTGATGCCATCTCATCTTCTGTCGCCCCCTTTTCCTCCTGCCTTCAATCTTTCCCTGCATCAGGATGTTTTACACTTCCGTATGTTATAATAATAATTCTCAAGGCTATTAGCGAGAAGGTCAGCCTGTCACATTGCCATGTGTTGTCACCACACAACAGTAGTCATTTTTTAAAATTATAAGCACATTTTAAAATTGAAGTTTAGTTGACATCCCTTATGTTTCAGGTGTAGAGCATAATGATTTGATATATATACTGAAAAATGATCACCAAAATAAGCCTAGCATTCATCACCATACATAGTTAACAGAATTTTTTTCTTGTGATGAGAATTTCTAAACTTAGCAACTTTCAAATACGCAATACAGTTTGCTAACTGTAGTAGCTATGCTGTGACATTATATCCCCATGACTTATTTCTTCTATAATTGGAATTTTCCAAGTTTTGACTCCCTCCCCCCATTTTACCCCTCTCACCCCACCCTAGCCAATCACCAGTCTATTCTCTGTGTCTGATAGTCATTTTTTAAAAAATCAATAGGCTGTACTTTTAGAACAGCTTTATATTAGTTGAAAAACTGACCGGAAGTTACAGAGCTCCCCTACACCCCCTCACCAACCCCACCCCACCCTGTTTTCCCTGTTATTAATCCAGTTGTGCTTATTGCAGTTGATGAGTCACTATTGATACGTTATTATTAACTGAAGTCCATAGTTTCTATTAGGGTTCAGTGTGTGTACATTCTATGGGATTTGACAATAATGGCGTGGATCCATCATGACAATTTCAGAATGATTTCTCTGCTCCAAAAATGCCCGTGCTCAGCCATTCATCCCTCCTTTCCTGTGAGCCTTTGATGCCCACTGATCTTTTTACTGTCTCCATAGTTCTGGCTTTTCCAGCATGTCCTGTATGTAGTTGGACTCATACAGTATATAGTCTTTTCAGATGGGCTTCTTTCACTTACCATGAAGGCTCCTCCATGGCTTCTCATGACTTGATAGCTCATTTCACCAAGTCTTTGGAATTCCATCTGCACGGTGCCTACCGATCTGCACCTGGAGGTCTCCATATGGGAATCACAGTTTCTTTTCGGTGCCTGGCCTCTCTTCCAAGTGTCATTTCCACATCGTTCTCCACCATCTTGTTCTTCTGTGCACCTTCAGTCCTGGAGACATCTGGCCATAGCTGATTTAGGAAGCTTCCCGAGATAGGAACTGGAAAATGATTGGATTCTGTGTTTATGTTCAGGAAATAAGACACCACAGTGACTCCATATTCCCAAGGAACGATTCAGTGAAAGCTTTGGTAGCATGGGGGAGCTGCCTTTTCTCTAAGAATGGGGTTGTACCAGACTTAGAGTTATTATTGCCTTTGTGACACCCTAGGGGTATATTGATGGTTTCTAGCCAAAGGAGTTCGGCTTGCCACCTATGTAGTTTTATTGCAAGGGGGAGTGTATGCCATCTTTCATCAGAAGACAGCTCTGGCCAGGTCACTGAAAATGGGAAATGGGACACGGACAAGTATGACTTCCTCGAGACAGGCTGCACGGCTGTGGCCTCTTGCTCTCTTTGGACACCACCAGCCCTGTTCTAGAACACTCCTTTATTCTTCCCCAGGGTCCTCAGTCATTGCCTGCAGTCCAGGACTGATTTGAGGTCACTGCTGAGTTGCCTTGCTCATGGTTTGCAGCTGCCCGGTCCCCCCTGTCTTTTTATCATGTCCTAATGTCTGGGTCTTCCACCTCCCTCAGGACCCACTTACGTGTGGTGTTCCTCGTGATGTTGGTGCTGCCATGGTGAGTGAGGGTCAGAGGTGAGACATTGCTGTCAATCAGCATGGGGGCATGAGGATGGTGGCCGTCCACCTCCTGTATCTGGAGCCTTTAGGACGTTCTGTCCTCACCATCCTCAGGTGTGCCACAGCTGAGAAGGTTGTCCCTGCCACCCTTGCCATCTGCCTCAGCCATCACTGGTTTCAAATCCCTTATTAGGAGCCATCTCCCCCTCTTCTTGTCAGTTTGGTACTGTTAACGGCCAGCCGTGCATCTTTAATGTTCACATGCAGAAATGCAGAACCAAGTGTTATTGTTTTGAGAAAGCGCTGCATCTGGAGATTCTTGCCTATATTTCCTTTCTTTTTTCCTCCTTTGAGTCCTTGTGCTTTTGAACAAGTTGGTAATGTGTTAGGTCTTCACTTGCCCTTTTCAGGCATCAGAAATGAAGGATTCCTTGGAAGAGACTTTCACATTGAACTTTATTTATTGACGAGAAATCCAGCCATCAGAAGCACCCAGTCAACTGAGCACCGTCTGAGGTCATGTTATCATCTGCTAGTTTGTACTGCCCAGCCGGGCACCTTCAGGCCAGCGTCTTATTCAACCCTGAGGATTATGGGCGTGGGGGGCCCGGGTTGGGAGATAAATTATCTTGCCTGATTTGCAGGTTGTAAGGGACAGGGACAGGATTTAAACCTAGGCCTGTCTCTTTCCAAACTTGGTGCCCTGTGCCACTTCCTGCCCACTGCTGGAGGGGTCTCATCTGTACTGAGAAGCAGGGCCACCTGGGCCTTTGTGGAAAGAAGCAGCTTTTGAGCCCTGGTCTCCCAGATTCCCCTGGTGTCCTTTCGTTACCATTGAGACCAAGGATGGGACACATAGCATCATTTCTGCCCTGACTCTGAGCCTTTTTAAAACCGTGTTTGGAGAGCTATGATTATCTCTCCAAGGACAATCGTTTGTTAAAAACGAATTGCTAAATTTTTTAGGGAGGGCAGAGATTTGGGGGTGGGAAAGACCAGCTCCTCAGAGTCCTGTGGAGGGGGAACAACATGCTAAGAGGGGAGGGAAGGGAACTGGGGTGCAACCCCTCGGCTGACTCCACACTGGCTTGCTGCTTTTCTGGGCGGCTCCTAGCTTCTAGGTCGCCTCTGGCCTGGGCGCCCACACCAAGTGTCCTGCATTGCCAGTGGCTCACACCCACCATCTCACCCACCCAAGCTCAATAGGGTGCCTTTATGCATACACCTAGAAAAGCGCTCAGGCTCAGCCCACCTCGTTAACCCATGCAGCTGCTTTTAGAAGCTTGTATAGAAGCTCATATAGAACCAAACCCCTTGAGGTTTGGATTCAAAGTGAAAGTGTTAGTCGCTCAGTCATATCCGACTCTTTGCGACCCCATGGACTGTCGCCCAACAGGCTCCTCTGTCCTTTGGATTCTCCAGGCAAGAATACTGGAGTGGATTGCCATTTTCTTCTCCAGGGGATCTTCCCTACCCAGGGAATGAACCCAGGTCTCCTGCATTGCAGGCAGATTCTTTACCGTCTGAGCCACCAGGGAAGCCCCTTTATCACCATTTGTGCATGTTGTACTTAGGTGTTTATTGTCTGTCTTCCCCATCAGGGCTTAATCTCCTTGAGAGCAAGTATTTTTGCCCGTAATTCATTCTTTAACCCCGGCATCTAGAAAGTTTTAGAAAATAGCAGGTCCTCAGTAAATGTTAATGGTTGTCACGTGGATTTGCCTGGGGTGTTTAGATCCCAGTGTAGATGTGCCTAGATCTGGAGTATGCTCATGTGACCTGTAGTGTGAATCTTTATATCTCTGAGCTATCATTTGTATTGTATTGTTTTATTTTTTAATTATTATTATTATTTTTTGGCCATCTTGTGTTGCATGTCAGATCTTAGTTTCCTGATCAAGAATGGAACCTGCGCCCCTCTCAGTGAAACTTGTTGTTCAGTCCCTCAGTCATATCCGACTCTTCCCTCAGTCATATCCGACTCTTCCCGACCCCATGGACTGCAGCACACCAGGCTTCCCTATCCCTCACTGTCTCCTGGAGTTGGCCCAAGTTCATGTCCATTGAATTGGGGATGCCATCCAACTGTATCTGCCCTCTTCTCCTTCTGCCTTCAATCTTTCCCAGCATCAGGATCTTTTCCAAGGAGTCAGCTGTCAGGTGGCCAAAATATTGGAGCTTCAGCTTTAGCATCAGTCCTTCCAAAGAGAATTCAGGGCTGATTTCCTTTAGGATTGACTGGTTTTATCTCCTTGCTTTCCAGGGGACTCTCAAAAGTCTTCTCCAGTGCCACAATTTGAAAGTATCAATTCTTTGGTGCTCAGCCTTCTTTATGGTCCAGCTCTCACATTCATACATGACTACTGGAAAGACCAGAAGCGCAGAGTCTTAACCACTGGACCGCCAGGGAAGCCCCTGTTTTGTATGTTGACTGGGCTTCCCTGGTGGCTCAGATGGTAAACAATCCTCCTACAATGCAGGAGACCTAGGTTCGATCCCTAGATGGGGAAAATCCCTTGGAGGAGGGCATGGCAACCCATGCCCTGGAGAATCTTTCCTGCAGAATCCCCATGGACAGAGGAACCTGGTGGGCTACAGTCCATGGGGTCGTAAAGAGTCACACAAGACTGAGTGACTGAGAACAGAACAGGGTGACAGTTCTCAACTAGATTGCTGTGACACAAGGATGCATCTCAAATAATTTATTCAATGATGATAGTGAAAGTACCAAATAAAGCTGGTGAACTATCAGAAAGTTAAAATATATTCTAGGTGTTTGTGAAATGATGTCAGTCTTGCTCGGTGCAGGATAGAGGGGTGTCCGACCTGGGAGGCAAGGAGGGCAGCCTCTCTGCCTGTTATTTAAAACATCCCTTCACTTTATCACAGGGTGAAGCTCGGTCAGGCTGTCCTAATCTTTTTGAAGGAGGAGTTGGACGGATTTTGCTGTTTGGCTCGGAGGAAGCTTCAGCCTTTGAAGGTTATTTACCTTTCAAAACAAGAATTGGGAAATTGGGACTGACATATATATGCTATCAATAGTATGTGTAAAATAGGTAACTAATGAGAACCTACTGTATAGAACAGGAAACTCGATTCAGTGCTCAGTGGTGGCCTAAATGGGAAAGCAGTCCAAGAAAAAGAGGGGGATATAAACAAGCAAACTAAAATAAAATAAAACAAGTGTGTGTTAGCTATGTGCTAGTGACATGGGATTGTACCATTTGTCAGTGTTGAATTTGGAATGGTGTATGCTCGTTTAACCCTTTGAGTTCTGTTACAGGACTCTCCTATGCCAGCTCCTCTAAAGCACCTGGCGGATGTGGGCCCATCAGGGACTGGACCTGGTGCCCATATTAAAAAGAGGCTCATTGCCTCTCCTTTCACTCAGCTTTCCAGCTCTCTACACCTCCCCACTCAGTCTTGATTCCTTCCCAATTCTTCATGCCCCCCTCTTCAGTCCTGATCCTTGTACGCCCTCTGGCCTCCATGCTCCACAGTGATAGATGACTCTCCTAGTTTATTTGATTCACTGGAGCACTTCTTCCTGAAATGGGAGATAAACATATTAAGATATAAAACCTGATGTGTCATAAAATGTCTGTGATTTTTTTCCCTATCTCTTAGTTGACAGTCGGGGGGGTATGTAGGCGTCCAGGTTAAAACTCGTTTCCCCTTAGGATCTTGGCATGTTTGTTCTCTTGGTTTCCAGCTCACAGCACTGTTGTTGAGAAGCCTGGTGACATTGATTTTCTGTCCTTGTGTGTGTGACCTGTTTTCCTTCTGAAAGCTTCCCAGATCTCCGCTTCATCTCCAGTGTTCTGATATTTCACAGTGATGTGCCTTAGGGTAGGCTGGGCTCCTTTTTAGGTAGAAAAATTTCTTACAAATCCCAGAGCTTTAAAGGTTTACTATGATGTGATTTAAAGGTTTAATATGATAATATTTAGATGTATACTGCTCAAAACCAAGCATGAACGTTTTATGCTTATGGTTCTTCTGATTACAAAATCAAAATTGCAAATTAAACATAAAGTACCCATAAAGTACCCAAAGTACATTTGTACAACTCAAATGTACAATGTGAATTGACTGGGATGGCTGATGTCATTCTTTCCGTCAGAGGAATTAGGCACAGTTGCCTTCCCTGCTGGCTCAAATAGTAAATAATCTGCCTGCAATACAGGAGACATGGGTTTGATACCTGGGTCAGGAAGATTCCCTGGAGAAGGGAATGGCTACCCACTCTAGTATTCTTGCCTGGAGAATTCCATGGACAGAGGAGCCTGGTGGGCTACAGGCCATGGGGTCACAAAGAGTCTGACACGACTGAACAATTAACACAACGGCAAGGCACAGTTGTGGGCAGCAGCTTGGTGTGAATAACTCAGTATTAAATCTACCTTTTGGCCTTTTTCTCATTAGGCCATTAACATAATTCTGCTTGATGATAAACACAGAGCTGGATCTGGTTATGGGATGGTCATCCAGACAATTCCTAGAATAAATGTGCTTGCTTACAGAAATGGTTTTGGGTTGTCATTAATGAAAACTTGGAATGTAAATATTTTCAGAGAAAATAATAACACTCACATAGTCCCTGGGAGTGGGGACCTTCTTTGGGTTTTCCCCCTCCAGTTTCCCCGTAAGCCTGTGGAGGGGAGCTCTGGGGAGTGTGGGTATCAGAGTAGGCGAGTGCCCACCCGGCCCTGCTGCCCGAGTTTCTCCCTCACTGGCGCCGAGCTCACAACACTCTGATCTCACGGTCCTTCACGTCCTTATTTTGGGACGGAGACTGCGGAGAACAATGAGCCACTGTCACTTTCGGGAAGCCCTTGGGCTGTGTGGTGGAACCTTAAAAACCATCCTCCGTTTTCAAACTGCTTGAGGGTTTTCAAGCTGCTTTCGCATCTTCATTCCTGCCGCCTTCCCTGTTGTGGAGGGCGGCGAGCATTTGTACTTTTTAACGGCTGACACCACTCTTGTCGGGGTTCATGGTGTAAAATTCCTGGTTAGCAGTGTATGAGTGTGTGTGTGTGTGTGTGTGTGTTTTCCCCACAGGCCGTCTGTGTTTCAGGAACACAATACGAGGTTGCATCACTGTGTCCTGGTGTGTGAGCCGGGGGTGGTCACAGGCCCTGCGGAGTCCTGCCTACAGGGGGAAATGGCAGCGTGGGGGTCCCCCTTTTGCTTAGGGATGGGGCTGCTGGAGATGGCTGCCCTCCGAACTGCCTTTTGATTTGTGAGGTGTCCTCAGGGTCCGAGGCGTGCTCTGTCTTTGCGTGTTTCTTCCAAACCGCGCAGGCTTGGGACTTCCCTGGTGGTCCAGTGAGCTACCAATGCAGAGAACTCAAGTTCAATCCCTGATTAGGGAACTAGATCCCACATGCTGCAACTGCAGATCCTGCATGCCACAACAAAGACCTGGCCTAGCACCAAATAATAAAATAAATTAAAAAAAAAAAAAGAAATTGTAAGCAAGACAAAACAAAAAACCTCTCAGGCTGGCAACCTGCATCTTCTCTTTCCCTCTTCCAACTTCCAGTTCATCTCTAAATTCCATCTCTTTTCCCTTCCTATTTATCACTTTTGAAATCTTTCCGTTCTTGCCTCAGTTGGCATCCAGGCCCTGTTACCTCCCACGGATGAACGCAGCAGGCTCTCAGCAGCACCCCCACGCCCTACCCTGGGCCCCCGGGCCGGGACTGTGCAGCTGGGCCAGCTCTCCCAGCATCACTTCTCACCCTTGCTGTGCAGCCCTCCGTTGCCACAGTCTCTGCAGGGAAAGACTGGCAACATGAAGGGGATGGATTTTGTTTCTTTCACAGTATTTTAAGGACTTGTAAACCAACTGGAAAAATAAATCGGGATATTTTAACATTAAAAAATCCATCTTTTCAACTTTTCTGAAAACTTGGAAAATCTGGCAGCACTGAGCATTTGTTCCTAAAAGGTTACAGTAGTCGGGAATGGAGGGTTTGGGGGGTTTTTTTTTTTTGGTTGTTTTTTTTGGCTGCTTTTCCATGGGGCATGTTTTCTCTTGTTTGCTTCACTCATACTCCTTACAGCCTCCCACCTGCCTCAGCTCTCATTTCTGGCTTTCATAGGCATTAGCATTAATATTTGCAGCCCAGAGCAGTCTGACTCCCAGGCCAAGACCTTTCTGTATCCTGTGTTTAGAACACTTCTTGTATTTTGCCTCCTGTGTACCATCCTATCTCTTTTGGGTGCTCTCTGTCCCCCTCTAAGCCTGTCCAAATCCTGCCATTCCCCAAGGCCAGCTTCTCCTTGGTGAAACCCTCCCCGCCTGCCCAGGTGGAAGCGTTCCCCTTCCTTCATCATAAAGCCCTTTGGTTTGTCTGTCTTTCGGTGCCTCTCAGTAGCGTTTTGTGTTTGTGCGTGGGCTGCCTCTCCATGGCAGGGCCTCCCAGGGTTGACACAGAGAGCCTCACGTGTGGTGAATGCTCAGTGGATACTTTCTTAACCAGAAGGATCCAGGGCCTCGTTCTGTGGGTACCAACAGGAAGATCTCTGTCTCAGT
This sequence comes from Cervus elaphus, assembly GCF_910594005.1. Taxonomy (NCBI): domain Eukaryota; kingdom Metazoa; phylum Chordata; class Mammalia; order Artiodactyla; family Cervidae; genus Cervus; species Cervus elaphus. The sequence continues at coordinate 34,147,445 of NC_057840.1, forward strand.
GGGGGATGATGTTAGCTGGTGGCTTACCCAGCCACTCTGAAGAGGTTGTTTCATGTCTTGTCACCTGAGCCCCTGTTGGCAGATCTATTTTTAGTGTGGGGAAGTCCCCGAACACAACTAAATTCTGGCAAACCAGAGTAGGTCATGGGTGGAGCTACTTCCTTGTAAGTGACTTGATCTGTCCCCAAGGTTATTCAGTGATACAGCTTTATACAGAAGATAGAGCTCAAGAGAACATCAATTGAATTTGGACTATGTCCACACTCCTCGTTAAAATGATTAAACCCAAATATATGCAGGATTCTATGCTTGATGCTAGATCTGTTTTTTCTTTTCACATGTACCTCCATGGCCCCATCTCTCTGTCCTCCCTGGGGCTTTGGTTTCAGTATCACTGACCTTCAGAATCCACCCTGCTGTGTGCTCCACGCCCTGCTCTGGTCCACACACTCAGCCTGACCTCCTCCTGGCCTCTGAGAGAAGCAGGTGGGGGTCCTGAGAAGCCCATAGGTTGGTAGAAAATGCTGATGCCTAGTGATTCACTATAATTACTCAGCGAGTGAATACTTAGTTTGCATCAACCTTCCCACTTAGAAAGCCAAGCCCAGGATTGCCCAGCTACCTGCCCTTGGGGCATGGCGGTGACCTTGGGATGCTGGCTGTTTTCTTTGGGGCTTTGCTTTGTCTGGGCCAGAGGATGAGTGGACCCTAGGGCTGTGGTGTCCAGTGAAATGAAAAACCCCATGTCACTTGCCACGTGTGGCAGCTGAGCCCTGAAATGTGGCTGAGATGTCCAGGGAACCAGATTTAGAATTCTATTTCATCTTAGTGAATTTAAACATAAATACCACATGTGGTGACCACGTTGGATGGCCCAGACCTCAAGGGTGGGGGAAATGGGTCGCATAAGGTCAGAACCTTTGGGGAGCCCAGTACAGTCGTGGTGACAGGAGACCTAATTGCAGACGCTGCCGTGTGGGCGAGACTCTGCCGCTGAGCAAGTAAAAGCTTGTTTGACCAAATTTGGCCTCAAAGCTGAACGATGTTTGCGGGGAAACCTGTGCTGTGCTATGCTGACGAGGGCATTGTTCACTTCTTCTTTTATTTCCTTTCAGAAGAGCAGACACGGAGCTTCCCTCAGCTGTGATTACTTGAACGAGTCTCTATATCCTGTTTCCTCTACTTGGTTTCATTAAACCGTGACATAAATGCATACTTTGCACCCAAACCACTGAACCCAAATGACTGCTTTGAGAGAGGAGTCAGGGAACTTAGAGCAAGGCTGTATAGACTGTTACACAGATGGAAACTTGTGGGGTTATCACGTTTACTTGGTTTTTCTTGAATAGCATCAGCTGAAATGGGCTCTGGGTGTTTTGCCCTTACATGGTGGTTATTAAAGTCGTGCTGAGCTGCGGGCATAGGTGAATTAATCTTGCACCACATTTGCTAGAATATCCTCACCGTGTGTGCCATGACTTCAGTATTCACTGGCCCCAGGGAGGGTCCATGTGTTCAGGAGTCATTTGTTCCACGCTGTGGCTTCCCAGCTGCAATCCGTGTTCATGGGCTGCCAGTTGTTCCTTCATCTAGTGAGTTTCTTTGTTGGTGTTTCGGTTCCCACCAGTCCTTTCACTCTGGAAAGTCTGGCAGCCCCTTGAGAGCCACACCGCTCTTTGGGGCTCTCCCCAAACGGCTCTCCTCTCCACCCACAGCCTTCCTTTCAGCCACAATGTCAAATATACACAATATAGGAAGCCAGCACAGGCAGCCCTGGAGCAAGAAAATACCAGTGTGAAAGGTAGATGATGAACAGGGAGGCTGGCACCCACACAGGGGAGCGTCAGTGTGGTCCTCCCCAGCATCCTGACTGAGTGGAGTGCAGCCTTGGGGTCCTCCGGCATCCTCCCCCTGGTGGAGGCCACGTCCGTCCCCATCTCTCTGCTCTGCCCTTTGTTCAATTGCTCAGTCTTGTCCGAATCTTTGCGACCCCATGAAGTGCAGCACGCCTGGCTTCCCTGTCCTTCCCCATCTTCTGGAGTTTGCTCAAACTCATGTCCATTGCGTCAGTGATGCCATCCAACCATCTCATCCTCTGTCACCCCCTTCTCCTCTTGCTTTCAGTCTTTCCCAGCATCAGGGTCTTTTCCAAGGAGTCTGTTCTCTTCACATCAGGTGGTCAAAGTAGTGGAGTTTCAGCTTCAGCATCAGTCCTGCCGATGAATATTCAGGACTGATCTCCTTTAGGATGGACTGGTTTGATCTCTGTGCAGTCCAAGGGACTCTCCAGAGTCTTCTCCAGCACCACAGTTCCAAAGCCCTGGGGAGAGCTTAAAAATGGTATCTCATTTGAAAGAGTGGCTCTGTACCACTCTGAGAGACAGACTGGCTCGATAAAAATGTGGGCTGGATGGCTTCCAGGGAAGGAGGGAAAAGGCACGGCAACCTAGCCAGCTCTAAATGGAGCACAGTGATGCTGTGTTCATTGCCTCATGTAGCCTGAGTCTTAGGGCCGGGAAGGTACTGTCAAATATTCCTATAGGCAGATGCACACCTCCAACCCTGTACTGCTTTTCTGATGCCCTGAAAGGCCAGGTGATTATGTTTTAATTTTATTCCTACCGCTACTCTCCAGCAAGAATCCTTCTTCCCCACTTCTGAGGTCATTTGACTTCTCTAAGGAGACTTGCTTTTTCCTTCCCATTTTTTGTTAGTATTATTAAAAAATTTAAAAGAGATTTTAACTTTAATGAAACTAACCTCCCTCTACTTTGGGTTCAGCTTTCCTTCTGCTTTATCTGAACTTTCCAATATCGACTTCATATCTTATAATAGTAAAAAAAAAAAAAAAAACCCACAATAGTCAGCACCCCTATTTGCAAGGATTTACAAGGATTTCCCTGGTGGCTCAGATGGTAAAGCATATGCCTACAATGTGGGAGTCCTGGGTTCGATCCCTGGGTTGGGAAGATCCAGGGCAGTCCACTGCCTGGCAACCCACTCCAGTACTCTCGCCTGGAGAATCCCATTGATGGAGGAGCCTGGTGGGCTACAGTCCATGGGGTTGCAAAGAGTCAGACGTGACTTCATTTTCACTTTCACTATTTATAAGGGTTTGAAGAGCTCTGTGTCAGGAAGTGGGATACAGACAGCAATAAACATTTTCTTATTATTTCACAGTAGTATATCATCTGCCTCAGTTTCCTCAAAACACTTGGGTCCTCACTTTTGTGTAGGAGCAGGAAAAAGAACGGTTGGGCACCATTACCTAGTGGATGCGCTTTGCTAGAAAGGAAATTCTCAGAAAGTCAGCCTTGCCTCTGAGGACCAGACAAGGTGGCTGGCACAGAGCAGCAAAGCCCAGGTGGACGCACAGGTGTCCCCACACAGGTTTCTCTCTGACTTCTGTAAATACTCCTCGCCATCCCTGGGGCTGGGACGAGTTGGCAGGCAGGTGACTCCTCACGGCAAGTGCAAAATTAAAGCACTCTTCTAAATGCGATCTTTCTCTCCACTTTCTCAGACCAAGATGTGGGGAAGAGGTAGGCGAGAGGAGAGGTAGCCGGGATTAACCAGGCACTGGAGGTCAGATTCCAGATCAGGAGGTCTCTCACCGCATTGCTGCTGGACTTCCTCGCCCTCTGTTGTGGACAGGATGTCCTTGGCTGCAGGAATTTTAAACTTGACTCCCAATAATAGGGCTCTACTGGGATGTCGGTGGGCTTCAGAGGTGGTTCGACTCGGCGACATTTTTCAGAACCCTCTTTCCTTACTTCTCCCGTCTGCCCACCACGAGTCAGACTCTCCCTTCACGGTTGCACAATGGTTGCAGCAGTTTCTAGGTAACGGGCTCCCTCAGCCCACTCTCCAGCCGGGATGCTGCTGTTGAAAGAACTTCTTTTCCCCCTGATCTGAGTTGAGTCTATAACTGGGGCTGGGGTGACATTGACCCAAGAGCCCTGGCTCAGAAACCCCTGGACTCAGGTTTTTCCAGACCCAGAGCTGGGAAGGGAGATGCAGATCCATGTCCCCCCACCCCCACCCACTCTCCAAAAAAAAAAGACCAGGTAGTCGCCAAAGAAATGTCGATGTTCAGTAGGAAACTGCAAGTCACACTACTCTTCCTATAATTGATCAACCCCCCCCCATTAAATACTCAGAAAGGCAATTTCCTCCCAGAAAGTAGAAAATCATCATTGTTGAGGTAGCATTAGTGTCTATGCTTTGTGACTCTAATGTCTCCTTTGCTCCCACTCCTCCTTCTGTTCCTTTTCCCCTTCCCACCTCTTCTTCCTTTTTCTTCTCTTTCCTACTTCCCCTTCCTTCTTCTTTCCCTCCTCTTCCTCCTAGTCTCTTCCCTGTGCCCCCACCCCCATTAATTGTCAGCACATCTATATGACTCAACGCCATTGGTTAGATAAAGTGCAGTATCTCACTAAATAGAATGTTTCCATATTTGTTCCCCAGGAAGAAGAAATGCCAGATGTGGAAATTGACATTGATGATCTTCTTGATGCAGACAGTGAAGAAGAGAGGGCTTTAAAATTACGGGTAAGTAGTATTCAAAATCTAGATCCTTTGATGAATGCTTGAATCCACTTGGGTCCCCAGAGCATGGCTCTCACTCATCCTGCCCTGGGGTGGTGTTGGCGCCAGCGCTTGGGCAGTGGCAGGTTGCAGAGGGAATCAGTAGGATGCTGAGTGTTCACCCACATAAACTGCATATCTGGAGATAAAACAGCCCAAAGGACCTGCCTATAGTCAGATCTTAAATCACCTTATGGATGTGAGTTTCTCCAGCTCCAACTTCTTGGGAGAAAGATGGTTCTGCCTGCAGAGATCCATTTCCCAGAGAAGAAAGGCATGTCCCACAGTTGTATGAGAAGGAGAGGGACTGAGCTAGAACTGGAATACCTAAGCCCAGGATTCTGGTCTTGCAGTTGTGGATTATAGCATTCATGAAATTCATTCCTAGATAAGATTGCTTGCAACATAATTCTAATAAAATATCTTTTATTGGAGCATGCTCACCTAATACAATGGATATTGAGATACCGCCCCCCCCCTTCCTTTGTCCAGAGCAAAAAAAATACTTATTTCCCTTTCCACAGGAAGTCAAATCTATCATTTTAAAATCTGCATTTGGGAGTTTCTAAAACCAATTAACCTTTGACCTCCTATGGTTCTCACTGTTCATTGATAATTACTATTAATGGCTGTTAGTTATCACTGATGACAAATGATCACTAGGGGCAAGCAAAGGACAAGTTTGAATGTGTTAATGTGTTTAGTGTGTTAATAATTACTGGTGCCCCTTGCGTGGTGAGCAGTCTCAGTTTAATGATTATTTCTTGTTGTTAAATTTAGTTGGGAGATGATAGCATCCCGGTTATGAAAGTTACAAAAAGCAAAACAAAAACAAACAAAAAACCCCAGGTACCAGTTCTATAGAAAATGTAATGACATAAAATTTTTTTCTAAAAAATAATTACTTGAAAGAGGCTTTAACTGCCATCAGATCACCCTGGCTGGTTCTCAGGGGAGGACAACCAAAGCCTGCAGAGGTGAGACAAGCTACTTTGTGGTTGAATCACAGCCAGGCTCTCATTCCCCACGCCCAGTGTGACTGTCACCATCTCTCACAGGCTGTCTCAACTTAAGTGTATCCAGATTATTATGAACCACATAGGCAGCCCGAAGGACAGATGTATATGTGTGTATTCTGAAGAGTGCAAATGAAAGGTACAACGTTGTGTCTTCAGAGGGCTAACAGATACTGAAATACAGTATGATTCTTGGTAGTCAGTATGAAATATTGATTTACCCTATTAAGAATAATGCTATAAAAATGAGATGATTTCACTTAAATGATGTTGAATTTTAAAATAAAACTTCTGTGTGTTTTCTTCTAGGAAGCTCTTGTAGACTGCTACAAACCAACAGAGGTAAGCAAATCACTTTCCCTAAATGTCAAGTTTGAGCTGGCTTTTTTCTTCTTTTTTTTTTTTAATTAAATCAATTTCTCTATTTTTAAAGTGGAACCACAATAAGTAGTTTTGATTATGTGTACACTAAGTAGCCATTATAAGTGAAGTGCATGTGTTTGAATAACACTGACTTCCTTATTTGTAAACCTAAACGTGTCTGGTTCTAGAAGACTTAAAACTAATAGAATTGGGTGTGTTGCATGCTTTTATATCATTTAAATGCCAAACTTCAAAGGAAATTATAAGAAGGTTTGGAATCATTTTAGTAAAAATTTTAGATTTATAACTGGAGAATACATTCTATTAGTGTAGAGGTATGTATTTTTAAAAAGCTTAAAGCTGATTCTGTCATTTATAGTTGAATGGTTGCCTTTATTGGAAGGATAAATTTTATGCTTCATGTGGATATTTGTCAAGAACATAAGCATTAATGTAAAACACTGATATTAGTTTGATCAGACCAAAACATTTAATGAATACTCTAGTGACCCATGTACAAATTAAGGATTTGATCATTTAGGAAAATATTTGTAAAAGAAGTATTTTCACTTTGCTCCTATGATAAATAAGAGAAATTAGAAGATCTATCAGATGTTTTGAAGTTAATTTACAATATCAATGCAATAATGAGAGGACTTCTGTTTTTGAAGTGGCATAACTACAAAGGGAGAGGAGAGCATGTTTTAAAGAGTATGTAAAATTAAAATGAATGGGAGATTTTAGGATCGTTTGGCTTGAAGTCAGTTTCTTATTTGAACTTTATTCTTACAATCTCCGTTTTCCCTTATATTTATTACATACTGTATTCATAGAGATTTTAGATTTTTTAGGTATCAAAACATATATATATATATATGTATACACATATATATTTTAATCAATGCGATATATATATTCATAATTTTGAAAACCAAAAACAGGCTTATGGTGAAAAAGTAGCCATGTCTTTCACATTCCTTAGTTCCCCTCCCTAGAGGTATATATTTTATATTTATGTATCTTTGTATAACAACAATTTTGGCTGTTTCCCTGCTGTTTACTCTTATATTGCTAAGTATGCATTTACCACTTTTTTTCACTCCTTGACTTAAGAAGAATATGATAGATCTCTTACTCGCCACACAATTCATTTCCTTCCATCCCCTCAATAAAATTATTTAACAGTATTGTATTAACTCAGTAGTCAAGATTAACAGTACCATGATTTAAATAAATGTTTTTCACTGATAAGTCAAACAGTGAAATATTGCCAATGTTTCTCTCTTGCATAGCCATTTGTTTTTCCTGGAGTTGATAAGTACCTTGTCATTTATTTTTGTCTAGTGCCTATTGGTATTTTTTTTTGTTGAACTCTCCGGAATCTTTGTCTATGTAGCATATTTTTTATATGCTCAAACACATCATTACTATCACTCCACACCAGGCTTTCCTCCTGGAATCCCTTTGCAACAATATGGAGAAGTTATTCTCTGGGTCTGCTGAGTAGTTATTGTGTTGAGACTTCTGTTCACTGCTGTCCCCTGTCAGATGCTTTGTTTCTTAAATCTGTCTTCCTCATTTAAATTTGAGTACATCGTCCTACAATAGCTTTTTGGGAAAGGATGTATAAAAGGTAAATTTTTTGAATCCCTGCATATATGAAAATATATCTTGATTGATAGTTTGGATGGTATAGAATTCTAGATAAAATTCATTTCTAAAACTCAATTTTAAGGGCATTATTCTATTGTATTACTTCAGTTGTTAAGAATTCAGAAGCCTTTTCCATTCTCAGAATCTAGGTGACCTATTCTTTTCCCTTCAGTTAACCTGGATTATCTCTATATTTTGGAATTTTACAATGATATGCTCTAGTGTGGGTCCTTTTCTGTTCATATGCTGGGTACTTTGTAAACTCTTTTAGTCTGAAGATTTATGCCTTTCAGCTCTTCAAAACTAATTTTTTTAATATTTATTATTTTTATCAATTTTTCCCCTCGGTATTCTATATTTTTGGCTCTCTTATTATTTAGATGTTACCTCTTCTAGATGGAGCCTCTAACTTCTTATCTTTTTCCTTTTGTTTTTCACCTCTTTGATCTTTTGTTCTACTTTCTGAAAGATTTCCCTGACTTTATCTTCTCTACTTTTAATTGATATTTTAAAATTTCAGCTATCTTATTTTTAATATTCAAGAACTCTTTCTTGTTCACTGTTCACTATTTTGTTTGAGTATTTCTTCTCATATTATGGATGCATTTATTTCTTTTTTCTCCTTGAGGATATCAGTCAATGTTTTGTTTCCTTTTGAAGATTATGCTGCTCTCTTCATTTTCTCTTTTTTCTCTGAATCACATTTTTTCTCTCTCTGTTTTTGTCCATCCTTGCTAATTCTGGGCAGTGTATTCATGTTTGAATGTTAGGACTCAGTAAGCTGATTGGAATCTGTGTGTATGAGCACAACTTGTCCATTGGTGGGTCTCAGCGTGGAGTGACCAGGTTGCAAATCAGATTTTTTTTTTTTCATTGTATGTGGGTATGGAGAGGGGGGTGCATTCTAGGTGGTTCAGTGGTAAAGAATATGCCTGCCAATGCAGGAGATGCAGAAGACGCAGGTTCTATCCCTAGCTCAGGAAGATCCCCTGGAGGAGAAAATGGCAACCCAATCCAGTATTCTTGCCTGGAGAATCCCATGGACATAGGAACCTGGTAGACTATAGTCCATAATGTTGCAGAGAGTCAGACACGACTGAGCGCATATACATACACACACACACATTTGGAACAGGGGGCTTCTCAAACTATTGCTGTTTGACATCTCTTTTCTGGAGAGGTTTTTCTGTTTGTCTGTTTTTTGTTTTTTGTTTTGTTTTGTTTTTTAAGATTTGACCCAGTAAACTCCTATCTGAGGGTTGATAATCTGACTTTAGGCTTTGTTGAAGTAAGGACAGAAAGGCAGCAGGTGACCTTACCCTTTAGCTCTTTGGGGACTAGAACTCCTTTATTTATACATAGTTGGGAAATTAAGAGTTAAAACAATTAGATATTTGGAGAGCAGTATCGAATTGTTGCGAAGGGTTGGACAAGCTTAGTGGAATCTTAGTCAGGAAAAGTGATGAATTATGCCGATGAATTAACATGTGATGTGGGGGTGGGGGGTGGCTGCTGAGAGTAGATGCAGGCTGGTGGGTGTAGACATGCCCCTTACTCACTTATCATTCCTTTTTTCTTCAGTTCTTCTGGGTGGGGAAGTGCATCTTTTGGTATTTAGGTAAGAAAGGTTGGATATGCATGAGAGCCCTCCGCCTCTTTCCCTCAGGTTTTGCAATGTTCAGGGAGAAAAGTGTTTACACTCCTCATAATTAAATGAGATGGAGGGTCTTTTCCTCCTGCAATAATTGTATTCCTTAAAGCAGAAACATTACTTTACTGACAAAGGTCCGTATCGTCAAAGTTATGGGTTTTCCAGTAGTCATGTATGGATGTGAGAGTTGGACCATAATGAAAGCTGAGTGCTGACGAATTGATGCTTTTGAACTGTGGTGTTGGAGAAGACTCTTGAGAGTCCCTTGGACTGCAAGGAGATCAAGCCAGTCCATCCTAAAGGAAATCAATCCTGAATGTTCATTGGAAGGATTGATGCTGAAGCTGAAACTCCAATACTTTGGCTACCTGATGTGAAGAACTGACTCACTGGAAAAGACCCTGATGCTGGGAAAGGTTATAGGCAGGAGGAGAAGAGAATGACAGAGGATGAGATGGTTGGATGGCGTCACCAACTTGAGATGGACATGAGTTTGAGCTAGCTCTGGGAGTTGGTGATGGGAACTCCACATCAGGGAACTCCAACTTCCACACCAAGGAAGCCTGGCATGCTGCAGTCCATGGGGTCGCAGAGAGTCATACATGCTAAGCAGCTGAACTGAGCTGGTCTCTTTGAAGAGGCTTATGAGATGAGAGGATGTGGTATTTGAATGTTCCTCGGAGTCCCAAAGGAAGAAGGAAGGAAAAGGTGCTGTAGTTTATGATGGAGCCTATCTTGCCCGCTTTTTTAGCTCATGGTTCCTAGGAATGGAAATGGTGTAAAACACTGGGGAATTTCAGTCAAGGTCATTGATGTATTAAAGGATCATTTCAGAAAAGTTTGGATAGTTTTGTCTTTAAGCTTATGTGCATAAGAAACAGATTTTACTGGCACCTGGATTGTGATAATAAAATTAATAGCTTGTGTTTCCCCCGAGCTCTAGAGTTCATACTGAGGGAACAAGTATTATCTTATTTAATCCTCACAACCATCACTTGAAGCAGAGAATTTGGGTGACTTGTCTAAGATCTCGCAGCAGTGAGCAGAGAGACCGCGACTTATCCTTGAGTTTCTGACACCTGATCTTGTGCTCTTTCTCTCCATCCTGCCAGTCTTCCTAAGCTGCTTGACACAGCAAGACATGTAGGACATTAAAGGACTTTGACTTATCTCAGCTAAATGCCTCACAATTAATGATGTTCCTTTTCAAGCCACCTTCTCTGGAGGTACTATTTTTTGATCAAAAGAATTTTACATACAATTATTATGCCTCTTTGAAGTTAGAAATGTAAGGAAACCGTCTTTGCTGAATCAGACAGATCTATTTATAGTCTCATTGCAGAAGATGAGTTGGCAGTGGTGGGGCTGGGGGGCAGGGAGTGGAAAGAAGACTGGACTTTGAATCTAGAGTCTTATACCAGCACTAAACTTGTGTGACTTATAGCAATTTTCTCAACCTCTCTGAGCCTCCTTTTCCTCCTTTATGAACATGGAGGTAGTAATAACCACCTCCTTAGATTTTAGTAAGGGCTATTTGCAATGAAAATATTATTAGTGATAGCAACAATATTAATAGCTTAGTCATCTCTGAGCACATGCCAGGCACTGATCTAATGCATGTATTAATCATTTCATCTTCACAGCAGAGTTATGAGGTTGGCACTATGATCCTCAGTTGAGACACAGAACAGCCTGTGTAAATTGCCTCAGGTGACGTAGTTAATAAGTAGAGAAGTCAGGGTACGTAGGAAAGCACGTAACATGAAGCTTGCCACATGCTGGTTGAATCTGGCTCCATATAAGGCAATACTTCTCCATTACATATTAATCGCATAAAATGCCCAAATTCACTGATAATGATATTCTTGCATTATTTAATTTGAAGAGCAGGTTTGAAAGAATCTTCTGATTTCACAGAAGTGATATTGTTCTGTCACAGACTTTGGGTCCGTGGTTTCATCCCGTGTGGGTCCCTGGCTAGGAAGAAAGAGACTTGTATTTCCCCATTTTGATTCATATGCCAAACTGTGGACTCCTGACATTTAAATCTTTCCTGACTTGGGCCCTTTAGAAAACACAGCAGTGTAACTGAAGTCCCCACACTAATGGATTAGTGATTGACTAGTCAGAATGGTGCTTTCATTTTTTCCACTTCAATAAATGCCATTTCTGATGTAGTTGATACTAAAATAGAGCTGATAGGTAGAAAATAGGATAGAAAATAGGTAGAAAAAGGATATTTCTATATAAAACATGAAGAAAATAAGTAATTTTGCTTTGGTTATTACTTGGATTTGAAGGATGCAAGTGGAGTTTGTAGGGCTTCCCAAGTGGCTCAGAGGTAAAGAATCCACCTGCCAATGCAGGAGACACAGGAGACACTTGTTCAATCTCTGGTTTAGGAAGATCCCTTGGAGTAGGAAATGGCAACCCACTCCAGTATTCTTGCCTGGAAAATCCTACAGACAGAGGAGCCTGGCGGGCTACAGTCCATGTGGTTGCAAAGAGTTGAACATGACTGAGTCACTGACCATGCATACAGTGGGCTTTGTAGAAATCAAGGATGGGGATGTCTTGGCCAACTAGCCAGGCTAGGGGGAAGCTTCTTCTCCTGTTGCTCAGTGTCACTTTGGATGGTTTTCAAATCTCAGGATCACAGAGGAACACTTCCATTGACTGGGATGGTGGAAAGAAATTGCATTTAATATGGGCTGGAGGGCGTCTCTCTTACCATCTGTTAAGAGAATTGCCAGTTGGACTTACGGACTTTTAGAAATCTCTTTTTTATAGTTAAAGGTGGCTGTGCCGTTGCTGTCTAATAAACATCAGATTTTTCTTTCTGGATTTATTTCTTTTTTGTGAAATAGAGGTTGAGGTATTACCTATCATCTTAGCCATCAGAGTCTGTCCATTGATACGCATGAGAAGTTCACGCAGGATGACTCAGTCTGTGAGGAGGCGGTGAGAGGCATCTTTGGTCCCAGTAGTTGGCTGGGTCATAGAAATGTCATGCCATGTGACGGTACAGAAGAAGGATGTCTAATTATTGTTTGCAAATGGGAATTGGCCAGTGTTTTCAGCAGGACGGGTCTGCCCTGTTGTTCATTGTGTGTTGGTAGGAAGGCAGATTCGCTTTCCTTGCTCTGATGTCACAGTGACTGCATCTTACATTTCTGATAGGCTTTGGTGCTGGCCATTGTCACCTTCCTACTCACACCCACCATTTAGTATCTTAACCTGTCATTTAAAATATTGTTCAGTTTATGCGTACATGGAAATACTCCCAGCCCTGATTACTGAGCTGACTGCAGCAGAAAGAAAATGTAAACTAGGAGAGTCGGTGTGAGTGGCTGGAGGAAGTTTGGCTTGGTGTTTTGCTATGTTCTCTTTGTTCATCCATTCAACAAATATTTATAGAAGATTTCTGTAATCTAGGGACTTAGAGAGGGTGGCGAACATGTGTGTCCGGTTTAAAAACAATCTCTTAGGGACTTCCCTGGTGGTCCAGTGGCTAAGACTCCACGCTACCAATGCACGGCCCGGGTTCCATCCCTGGTCAGGGAACTAGATCCCACATGCCAAACCTAAGACCCAGTGCAGCCAAAATAAATAAATAAACATTAAATAATAAATAGAAAATAAGATCAATCTCTTAAAAGGCCACAGCCACTATGGTGAGAATTTCAATGCTCAAAAAATTTTAAAATGGGGATAAAATGACAGAAGTGCCAGGGTGTCAGCTTATCCCATGGTTCTCTAAGTTAGAAACCAAATTGCTGAATGGAGAGTGATTTTATGGGATCTGTACTTTGCTGGAAAAAGCCAAGGAGGCTGCCGTTTTGCTTGTTTAATAGATCTGAGAGCCTGCATGCAGGGAAAACTTTTCATCTAGCTTCTCAAGGGATTTCCTCAAAAAAGACTGCTGTTTAGGGCTGGGAAAAGGAGTAGAACAAGAATGTGAGATTAATGAGTTGAAATCTACCCTTTGAAAACTGTCACCTTCAGAATGATGTCTCTGAAGGGTAAGAATTGGGAAATTACAAAGAAAGACTGGAGTCAGATAGGAACGACATTCTAGCCGTTGGAACCATTGGCTACAATAGCCTAATTATGTGTTAGAGTAATTGGGCAGGTAGATCATAAAGAGTTCAGATTGATTAGCCAGAAACATGGGAAGCTTTATCTAGTGGCCAAAAGGATTTTAGTCCCAGTATGTCAGTTGTTCACACACTTTCATTAGGGCTCTTTAGGCTCCAGGCCTCTTCTGCCCAGGGAGAAAGAGCCAGGACATGTTGGAGCTGACTTTTGGACTCATTTTTAAAGAAGATTTATTTATTTACCTTATTTTTTGGCTTTGCTGGAAGAACCACATGCGTCTTGCCATTGGATGGTCCCCTTCCCCCCAGACATTAATGATTATTATTTTATAAAAGACTCAGTGGAGGAGGTAGAGGCTTTAAAAGGCAGTGACTTTAAACAGTTGGCATTTTCCAGTGATTGATTGTGCTTTTATGGCCTTTTCTTTTTCTATTAAATTCAAAATGAATGATCATGTGACACCATGATCATGTTTTAAAAGCTAATCAACCCTATATTAAAATCAGCTTTATGTTTTCTTCTTGTGTTTAGATTTATCTGGGCAAGAGAAAAACTATGTTAAAGGCAATTTGACACATGATTGATTTCTATATCTTTAGCAAAGGGAGTCACAATCACACAAGTCTCAAACAGTTTAGAAATGGATTTCTTTCCTTTAGACAAGATTCAGGTGTTTGTACTAAATAATATTGTCCTTCATTGATAATAGAAGCCTTGATGAAATTAGTTTTCTTAGGGATTATGAAATGGGAATTCTGCTGAGTGTAGTCCATGGATTATTTATTGGAGTTGGATTACTTATTTGGACTTTATGTGGTGTGAATTGCAGGTGTACAGTGTGTGAGAAACCCATTAGTAAGTGAAGGAAGAATTAAATGCCAGTTAGGTTGGATCTGGTGAGGGCAAATGAACTGTTCTGCTGCATATACAAAAAGGTTAGAATTTGGGTACAAAATAAATTAATCTAAGAGCAGCGGTTTGAATCTCTAAAATAGATTCATGAGACCGCTCTCATCAGCAGAGCAAATTAATCTTTAATGGTGGATAGTCAAGGAAATAAATGGACAAAATAGTGTCAGTGGTTTTTAAGTTAAAGGAGGGGGAACCAGGATGCAGTTAAGGCCTTCAGGAATGTACGCTGGCAGAAGTCATTATAAGCACAGCAGGTACAAACCCTCACCCAAAACAGATTCATAAGCCTCTCTTCAGATCATGAAAAATAGGATCAGTTCTGGTGTGGTTCTGTCGGCAAATGAACTTCTCTGAAGAAAAACCCTCTCCCCTCCCCCACCCCCCAAAAGACGGGGAAGTGAAGTATTTCAGTGCTGAGTGATGAAGGCCCCGGTGCTGCTGAATAATGCCACCGACTGAGGAGAGCAAATCCCAGGGTCACACAGGGATGGGCTCGCCCCCAAAGCCACGTTCATCAGGACGGATTCACCGCCTGCCCCTTTGGCGTCCTGTGTGACCCGGACAGTCAAGCCAATGAAAGTTTACAGTGTGATTTTTGAATGCTTAGCTGGTTCGTTGAGGGAGGACATTTTGCCATTTGGAATAGTTTTCAGGTGTTGCCATCATGTTTAAGAAGAGGCATGCACTGCCTACCCTTCCATTGTTCTCACATATCTAATCTTTGCTGGATCTTGAAATTCTTCTCATAGAGCCTGGTGACTACAGTTCACAGTGCCGTTTTGTGTATTTGAAAGTTGCTAAGAGAAAAAATTGTAACTGTGTGGTGATGGATGTTAACCAGACTTACTGTCATGATTACTTTGCGATATATTCATGTATCATGTCTTATGGTGGTTTAGTTGCTAAGTCGTGTCCAACTCTTGCAATCCCATGGACTGTAGCCTGCCAGGCTCCTCTGTCCATGGAATTCTCCAGGCAAGAATACTGGAGTGGGTTGCCATTTCCTTCTGCAGAGGATCTTCCCAACCCAGGAATCAAACCCGGGTCTCCTGCATTGCAGGCAGATTCTTTACCGACTGAGCTATGAGAGAAGCCCATTATGTCGTATACTTGAAACTAATATAATGTTGTATGTCAATTACACTTCGATTAAAAAAATGAAATTCTTCCATGTCTACCAATCACAACTTGCCTGATTCCCATGTCATCTGTTGAATGCCAGGCTTTTTGGAAGGAGTGTCAGGTAGCTACATAAAACAGGTGCAAGTTGACTTGATTTGCCATCGTTTGGCAGCGAGGCTCAGGGACAGATGGTCCCCGAATGTGCCTTTTCAGGAAATGCTTGGTGCAGTGACTGGGGTGACAAAGAGGAGGCACACGGGAAGTTGCTGATCCTCATGGGCTCCAGCCTTCAGAATCCTCCCCTGCTGTTTCTTTTCACGCCACCTAAGCAGTGGGTGGTATTTTTTGGACAAGCAGGGAAAGCCCTCAGAGTTCTGCTGGGCGCCCTTTGTCAGAACTTGCATGTGGCACACAGTCGTTCTCATTGGTGACATCATTCACCAAGCGGCAGTTTTAAGCATTTCTTTGGAAAAATCTGTTTGTTGGGAAATATTTCTCATCAAAGGGCTGCGTCATAATATCCATTTATCTTGTTTATCTTTTCCAATGACTTGAAACGCTTGAAAGAACGACATGAGTGAGTGCAGCTTAGTCACGCACACAGCAGCGGTCTGTAGTGACACCCAGATTTCTCCTTCTCCCACTTTCCGACGGACCCACCCGAAGCAGCGCAATGTCATCACTAACAGATGAGTCACTCCGAGCGACTAGGGAAGGGCCGCAGACGCCTGGCTCTGGTGATAATTGCAAAGTGCGCATCCATCTGCCGCCTCTGGCACAGACCCCAGCAGGCGAGAAAGGGTGGCAGCTGAAAGCCACGGGGCCCAGGAGGAATTAGGAACGAGAGCTCAGAGTGTGGCCACCGCGAGGCCATGTCCCGTGCCAGCCCATACCGCCCAAACTCCAGAGCGAGGACGGACCTTCTGTTTTCACGAAGCTGCCAGGTCCCCTCAGAAGCCTGCTTTGCCTTTTCTTTCCTAGGAGTCTCTCTGTAAATCCGATGGCCTCATGTCATTGAGTCAGGTTTCCAGGGTCACTGGAGATGTTTCTGCTGTTCTTTGATCTCTTCTGTGTGTGTGCTTGTGCAAACCTCTCCTCTCTTCGCTGCCCTCCCCACCTCCAGCATCCTAGTCTCCACTCTCCCCCAAGTGTTCCTCCTCTTCCCTAACTCTCCCAGGTGGCCTAGTGTTCCAGCGCTGAAAGGAGAACCTCTGGAACCTTCCTCCAGAGTAGCTGGGGCCAGTTAATACTTTGTACCGTTCCAGCCTCCTCCATTGATATATAGAGATTCTCGTGTTTTCTCTCCCTGCTGCTTCACTTTAATGCCTCGCTGTGTGGATTAATTGCTTCATGTACATATTTCTTGGCTTTACAAACCTTTGCTGAGCACCTCCTGTATTATGCACCATGCTAGGAAAACAAAAAGGAGTTGGATTCATGCAGCCAAGTAGGAGTGACAAGTGTGCTCAGGATTATCTTGCATCCTTTATATAAATGATACTTTGTAGTTTTTCTTCTTCAGCCTGCTTATTGTGCCCAACATGAGACTTCTGAGATTTGTCCATGCTCATACAGAAGGCTCTAGTTTATTCATTTTTATTGCATTCCTGTGCAATAACATTGTTTAAATGTATATAATCCTCTTTACTATAATTTATGAATACAAAACTGACATGGTCTGTTTGTTAAGACACTAGATTCTTATGGGCATCTGCTTTCCACTGGTTAGAAAATCTACTGTTTATTTGAGAATGATAAAAAAAGGAAGAAGAAGAAAGAAAAGGCTAGTATCTTAGTCATTATGTCTTCACCTCGTAGGAAACCTAGAAAGGTCTCTGGGCCTCCCAGGTCATGAGACTATATTGTTTTATAGTCTCATATGTCTCTCTACCCCCACTCAAGTGTCTTCTGAAATTTCTTATAAAATTCAGTGGGCACCTTGGCAACAGAACTTTCTATTACTCTGCTGTCTTTTAAGAGTTAAATAATTCCAAAATTTAACATTTTTAAACTGTCCAGCCTTATCTTCCTAAAATAGTGTGTCACTCACCAACTCTCCTTGCCAAATAAAGGCCCCTCAGATACTAAGTGTTAACTGCAAAGAAGTTAGTTGAGGCTCCTCTTCTCTCCCTAGATCAAGTTATTTGGAGTTTCAAGTGAATGTAAGCACCACAAACACAGGTCTTTCCCAAAGAAGGCAATAACATTATTCTGTTACAGTATACTATAACATATTTATCCCCTCTTCTGCTATTCACTCAGGCTATCTTTATTCACAGACAGCATGATTGTCTATGTAGAAAATCCAAGAGTATACCCAAAAGTTACCAGACATAATGAGTTCAGCAAGCTTGCAGGATACAAGATAAATATATAAAAATCTATTGTATTTCTATATACTAGCAACAATCAAAATTGAACTAAATCCACACCACTCACAGTAGCGTCAACAATATTAAATATTTAGGAATAAATCTGACAGAAGATGTATAATATTTGTACACTGAAAACCAAAAATGTTGCTTAAACAAGACTTAAATGGGTACAGAGATATACTATTTTCATGGGTGAGAAGATTTATTATTGTTAAGATGTCAGTTCCCTCCAAATTGATCTATAGATTTCATGCAGTCTTAATGAAAACCCAGCCAGTTTTTATTGGTAGGCACTTACAGGCAAAACAATTCTAAAATTATTAAGGAAATTTAAAGGACCTAGAATAGTTTTGAAAAAGATTAATAAATTTGGCTGATTAACATTACCACATTTTAAGACTTATTATAAAAGTCTACACTTTCCTTATTGGTGTAAGGATAGATACATAAATAGATCAATGCCTCAGCTATTCTACTCCTAGGTATTCACCCAAAATAAGTGGAAGCATATTTCATACAAAGACTTGTACGTGATGTTTTTAGCAACTTTTTTTATGATTTGTGTAGTTTTCTATTTTTTTAATTGCTTTACAATATTATGTGAGTTTCTGCCACACAGCAACGTGAATCACCCATAGGTATATATATGTCCCTCCCTCTTGAACCTCCCCTTCCACCTCCCACCCCATCCTACCCCTCTCGGTTGTCACAGAGCACTGGATTTGAACTCACAGCATCGTACAGCAAATTCCCACTGGCTATCTGTTTTACATATGGTAGTGTATATGTTTCAGTGTTCAGTTCAGTTCAGTCACTTAGTCATGTCCAACTCTTTGCAAGCCCGTGGACTGCAGCATGCCAAGCTTCCCTGTCCATCACCAACTCCTGGAGCTTGCTTAAACTCATGTCCATCAAGTTGGTGATGCCATCCAACCATCTCATCCTCTGTCGTCGCCTTCTCCTCCTGCCCCCAATCCCTCCCAGCATCAGGGTCTTTTCCAATGAGTAGGTTCTTAGCATCAGGTGGCCAAAGTATTGGAGTTTCAGCTTCAGCATCAGTCTTTCCAATGAATACTCAGGACTGATTTCCTTCAGGATTGACTGGTTTGATCTCCTTGCAGTCCAAGGGACTGAAATGTGTTACTCTTTCAATTCATCCCTCCCTCTCCTTCCTCCACCATGTCCACAAATCTGTTCTCTACGTCTGCATCACCATTGCTGCTCTGGAAATAAGTTTATCAGTACCGTCTTCCCGGATTCCATATATATTTGTTAATGTACGATATTTGTTTTTCTCTTTCTGATTTACTTCACTCTATATGGTAAGCTCTAGGTTCATCCACCACATTGGAGCTGACTCAAATGCATTCCTTTTTATGACTGAGTAATATTTCACTGTATTTATGTATCAAAACTTCTTTATCCATTCATCTATTGATGAACATCTAGGTTGCTTCCATGTCCTAGCTATAGTAAAGAGTGCTGCAGTGATACATTGGGGATACATGTGTCTTTTTTGGTTATGGCTTCCTCAGGGTATATGCCTAGTAGTGGTATTGTTGGATCACATGGTGGTTTTACTCCTAATTTTTTAAGAAATTTCCATACTGTTCTCCACACTGGCTTTTAAGCCCCAAAGAGGGAATAACTCAAATTCCACCAACAGGTGACTGGGTAAACAAATTGTGATACTTCTCTGAAGGGGTATGCCAATTGGCAACAAAGTAGGAATGAACTATTAATACATGCAGCAGTATTGCTGAACCTCAAAATAGTTTTGCTGAGCTAAAGAAGCCAGACTAAAAAGTATAGAGTGTTATAATTGTATTTATAGAAACCTCTAGAAAATGCAAACGAATCTAGAATGACAGAAAACAGATCAGTGTTTTCCTGGGGCAGGAGGAATAAGAGGAGGAGGGGAGGAGTATCAAGGAAAATGAAAAATCAGCTGGAAGTATTGGATATGTCCATTATATTCATTGTGCAGATAGTATGCTCATAGTAGTTGTATACTTCAACTATGTGTATTTTGTGGCATATCAATTATATTTTAGTGAAGCTGTTTACAAAAAAGTCCCTGGGGTCCTTTTAGTGTTGAGAGCTTCCCTCCCAACCATTCTATTAAAATTTCTCTCCTCCAGGGCACAATGGCCCTTTTCTTGCCTGATTCAATATCTTTGTCTTTGACTTAATCTCTCATCAGCAATTTCTTCTTTTGGCTTCTTAACCACACAGTTTCTTTGCAATATTGTAAATCAACTATACTTCAATTTTTAAAAAATTTTGAAAGAAAAACCAGAACACTTTCTTGAGTTTCCCCCAATTTCATTGGTTCCTCTTTTTCAGTCTCCTTTGCTGGCGCCAAGCCTTTGCCAGATCTCACTTGTTAGAGGGCCTCTGACCATGGTCTTTGGCCTTTTTTTCCTCTCTATTTGCACTTTTCTCCAAGGTTTTTGCATCTAGTTTTGTGATTCCAAGTATTGTCATCTTGAACAGTTCAATAGAATTTTCTGAGATGATGGAAAAATCCTACTGTTCAATATGATAACCATTAGCTAATTTAATATATTATATATGGTGACTGAGCATTTGAAATGTGGCTTGTGTGACCAAGGAAGTGAATTTTAATTTTTATTTATTTTAATTAGTTTAAATTGAAATAGCCACATGTAGTTAGGGGTTAATATATTGAATAACCTGGGTCTAGATCACTGTGTTTACAAACTATGGGTGGTAACCATTAAGTGATCTTGATCTGTATTTTTTTTCAAAATAGAATAAAATAGAAAATATCTTACGGATAGTAAGAGTTACATTTTTATGTGAAGCTTTTGTTTCAGTCTTGCATCTCTGTATACTAGGTTGCTATAACTATGTATAGATCACAAGATTTTTAGGGCTTTTTGTTTGTTTTGTTTTCAGTTGAAAGTCATTTAGATCAGTGCTCGTCATACCCATATTTATGTCTTCTGTCCAAGTTCAGAAATGGTGGTGATTAAAATGTTTATGTCCTTTGACCTATGACAGAATAGCTCTCCAAAGGGAATAATCCAAACTGTAAACAGAGATTTATACACAAAGATGTTAACTGTGGCATTGTTTATACTTTCAAAAAGCCAGAAACCAGCCAAATATCCAGTGATGGAGGAATTAAACAGATTGTAGAACATCCATATAATAAAGGACTGTTTAACTATTAAAATTAATTTTTAAAAAGACTACTTAATGTTGTGGGGACAAGACTTGACATAATGCTAGGTGTGGGCTTTCCTGGTGGCTCAGATAATAAAGAATCTGCCTGCAATGCAGGAGACCTGGGTTCGATCCCTGGGTTGGGAAGATCCCCTGGAGAAGGGAATGGCTACCCATTCCAGAATTCTTACCTGGAGAATTCCATGGACAAAGGAGCCTGGTGGGCTAGAGTCAGAGTCCGTGGGGTCACAAACAGTTGGACATGACTGAGTGACTAATACACACATACAATGCTAAGTGCAAATAAAGAATATATTTATACAGTATGATCTTAATTAGGTAAAAATAATTTCCATAGAAGAAAACGTGTTAATAGTGGTTTGTTCTGAGGAGTAATTGTTGTTGGTTTATATTTTCTAGGTTTTCTAGAAAAAGCACATGTAACTTTTATAATAGCAAAAAGATTATTAAAAAAGAAATCATGGCAGCTCCTCATATATTAACTGTTTAAGCATATTATGTTTTAGAGATGGATAGAAGCACAGGGGCTGTGCTCCCAGAAGTCTGGGAGCTATGGCTGGGGGTTGTAATTGGTGGGTGATTGTCTGAAAGCTGTTTTTCAGAGGTCTTAAAAGAAAGGAAGTCTCCTTAACGTTTTTGCTCCGGGATGTCCCTGCTGTGCGCAGTTCTGTCACTCACTGGCTGTCCTTTGCTGATCAGAAAGTCTGATTGGCTGTCAGCTTTGTTTCAACAAATCTAAAAAAGGAAGACAAAGTAATTATTATCTAATAAATGCGACTTATTTAGTAGCCAGAAACTTTAACACATGAGGCAACAACGAAAGATTGCTGATGGCTTAAAGTGAGAACTATTCTAGATTGTTCTTTGGGTTCTGATCCATGAATAGTCACAGCATCATTTTAGTGGGTCTTCCCCAGTATTACATTTTAAATGAAATTAGAGTGGAATAAAAAAAGAGTCTGTGGCATATAGTAAGTATTCATTCTTTAAGTTTTTATTTCAGATGTATTTTTGTATGTACTGGGTTGTATATATAAATGTGTCTTGTTTTTCTTTTCAAACTGTGATTTGCAGTCCAAAAAAGTCAAGAGACTTCTATTATGATCTAGACCCACGGTTCTCAGTAAGATCCTGAGACCAGAAGCATAGGTGTCACCTGGAAGCTTGTCAGAAATGCAAGTTCTCAGGCCACAGCCTGTATCTACTGAATCAGAAACTCTGGGTGGGTGGGCCAAGCACTCTGGAGTTTATTTAATAAGCCCTCCTTCCCCACCAGTGATTTGATGTGCACACCCGTGGTGTGAAAACCATGGGTCTAGTTTAGCTCTTTCAAGTGAGGTTCAGAGACTAATGCTGGCATCATTTGATGGCCAGTTGGAAACGCAAAATCTTCAGCCCCAACCAGACTTATTCATTCAGAATCCACACATTTCCCTGGTGATTTGTAAGCAAGTGCTAAAGATTTAGTGAAGTTAGTGAAACATTGATCTAAACCACATAGGCCTTCAGGGGCCAAGTAGATAATGTCAATGAGTGAAGGCAGCTTGGTTTTTTTCTCTTTAAAGAGAGTACAGCAGTGAGAAGGCAGGATGGTGAGAAGTTTAAGTATCTTCATTTGTTTAAAAATGTCCTATACTGTACCAGTTGGGTTAACACATCCAACCAAGCTCATCAATTAAGGTTAGCTGCAGATGAAGTCAGTGACTTCAAGCAGATTTTAAACCCTTATTTGAATATTGTGACTCTCTCATAATAACTTCTTCTGATCTCTTTTAGGAGTTCATCAAGGAGCTGCTCTCTCGGATAAGAGGCATGAGGAAGTTGAGCCCCCCGCAGAAGAAGGCTGTATAATTCCAGCCCAGGTGGAACTCTGCTGGAGACCCAGGAAGGAATTTGGACTTCAAGAAGACTTTTCTTAAAGAACTGTTGTCCTTATGAGCAACTTTTTTGGGGGGTGGGGAGGGGTGGTATCTATTAGACATTTATTCAAGAGTGTTCCTTTTTTGGTTTTTAAAGTTTTGGTTGGTGTAATATTTTAATAGCAAAGATATCACAGACTCTGGCTTCAGCCCAACCAGAGAGCATCAAATCAGGCAGACATGCAAGGAGGGGCTGGACCAGGCAGCATCTTCTTGGAGAAACCAGATACAGGGATGATGGTTTTCTTACAGCTAGTTTGGTAATACTTTTTTCTTGAGTTGTACATTTGACACAGAGGTTGAATTTCTTGTACTTGTATATATCTACAGGCAACTAAGTTAAAATGTGGATGTGAGTTTTATTTCACACGGATGGAATAAACTTGTGGTCGTCCTTTTATTGGAGGTCATGGCGTGTGTGTTTTCAAGAGGCCACTAGGTCTTCTTCGTGTGAGTGCTGGAGACCTCCAATGTTCACTTTCTGCACCAAAGTGAAAAGAACTCAGCGTATCTTTAATGAGCTACACTACGACAATGTGGAGTTGGTCAAGGGCTTAATTTATGGACTTTGTATTATTCTGTTAATCGGGATGCTTTGCCAGGTCATGTACTTATTGCCTCATTTGTGGTATTTTAAAGTTTTCTGAACCCTTTCTTTGAATGACTATTCGAATTTCTTGGGAAATATTCACACTATGTGAGGGGTGTTTGGCGGTGGAACCAGAAAGCGCCGTGTAGCAATTCATTCTGTGCTTTCTACCAAATACCATGTATTATTCTCTCTCCATGAAAGCAGGTCATAAGGAAGTGAGCAGATTCAGTATCTTCCTCCTTAGAAGTAGATCTGGTCACTTCTGTGCCTGGGGGGCATCAGACCAGGGTGGGTGAGCTGAGCGATGAGCGGGTGTACAACTGAGAAAAACCTCAGCTCCGCTGGAGAAAGTCGATGCAAGAGCGTTGGCTGGTTTAGAAGTGTGGTAGAGATTTCCTTTCTGGCTTCTCTCAGTGGCTTATGCTGAGGACTGTGGCCCTAATTGTGCACCCCGATCCAATCCCTTTGCTTGGAGCTGAGCCTGGGGCACCTGCTGAGCCCCTCTCAGTTCGATACTGGCTCCTTGGAGAAGGATCAAAATGCAGCTGGATGTGGGTGGGGTCAAAGGTCAGAGTAGAAACTCTTGGTGTCTTCCGGGAAGCCCCCACTGCCTCCCATAGAAACCCCCCTCCCTACCGTAAGGTGTCTCTAGGTGGCCCTGTCAGAGGACAGGGGTCAGGCATTTTATATCAAGGGTGCTCTGAACATATTTTATTTTTTAAAAGAACTATGTTTGTGAATTTTATGTACACTGGCAAGCTTTTGAAAATGTATTTAATTTTGTAATGTTTACCAATGATTTATTTACAAGCTATTTACTCGAATAAATGAAGCTGCTTACACCTCTGCTTACACGTTTGCCTTGTGAAACCACATGGGTGTGATGAGATGCTCTGAAGACAAGGGTGTGGGCGCATATGCTCAGTCGTGTCCAACTCTTTGCAACCTCATAGACTGTAGCCCGCCAGGCTCCTCTGTCCGTGGGATTTCCCAGGCAAGGATGCTGGGGTGGGTTGCCTTGCCCTCCTCCAGGGGATCTTCCCGACCCAGGGATCAGACCCAGGGATCGAACCCACGCCTCCTGCATAGGCAGGTGGGTTCTTTACAACTGAGCCACAGACAAGGGTACCAAGCACCTATACCTAACTTTTCATCTTCAGGTCTTTTGTTCATTTGATCCTGGACCTCACCTGAGGCATCGTCAGATCAGGTGATGAAAGGAGAGGAGCTGGGACAGACTCCCGGCTTGAGCAGGAAACAGAAAATAACTCTGTGCCCTTGGCCCTGCCTGCCTTCTACTCCAACACTCCCCTAGGCTGTGCATCTCTCATTTCATTCAAACTCCCTTTTGCCCATCTGGTGTATATTCTCAAGATTTCAGATGAATCAACTATTCCAATTATTGTTAGAATGCCTTGCACTCTATGAGTACACAAAAATCGGAACTTGCAGCAGTTCTGTTAGGTTTGACCAGCGCAAGTTATAATCTTTAGAACTTTTCCTTTGAAGGCCTCTGAGGCCTACCACATCATACACTTCCTGCCCCCCGCCCCTTGTTCTTGGCCTGGCATCACCTGACTCTCTGGAGCACTCAAGTCACAAGTTGGGACCTCCTCCTGGCCTCCCAATCCCAGTCCCAACGCATCCATAGTCACCAAGCTTTTCCTCTGCTAGTACTGCTTAAATCTGTCCTGGTGAAATCTTGCCATGATTGCTGCAACTATCTTGGAATTGACTTCCCTGTGTTCTGTCTTATGTCCCTCCGATCTGTTTTCCACCCAGTAATCAGAATAATCTTTCCCCAAAACAGCTCTGATCACTCCACTCCCCTACTTAAAACCCAAACCCCTCTGACTTCTCTGCAAGGAACTGGTCCCTACCTCTCCAGCCTTCTCTATCAGGCTTTCAGACTAACATCTGGTCCTACTGAATTCCTTGGGGTGTCTGAAATGTTCTCTGTATTTTTTTTCCTCAGAAGCTTTGCAAAAACTATTGCCTGGGTCTGGTACACCCTCTCCACCAATAGGCTGTATCTGGAGAGCTGGATTGGTCCCCTGCTAATTGTGTGCACACAGCCTAGTGGCATGTCTCCTTTATATTACTACTGGCTATTCATTCACCTGTTGTCTCATCTGTTAGATTCTAGGATTCTTGAGGTTGGAACTGGATCTTATAAATCAGGCCCCTTGTTCTGTGCTTGACCCATCAGAGGGATCCATATGTGTTTGCCAATTGAATAAATATGATAAATGACTCTTCAAGAGAAAACTCAACTGACTCCTTCGCACCTCGGAGAGCATGCGCATATTAGACCCGAGTGTATGTTTGAACTACCTGTGAAGATTTAAAAGCAGCTAATGCCTAGACCCTAGTCCTGACCAACTTAATCAGAATCCATAGGTAGGAGCAGAGATTAGACATTTTTAAGGTCCCCAGGTTGAGTCCCCCAGGCCACTGGCCGTTCTTGCGTAGCCCAATGCCCACGTCTGACGGCAGGGCATCAGCTTGTGCTGTTACGACAGGCGGCAGCCATGACGTGAGCACACTTCTCATTTTATTTTCACTGGAGAACCCGGGGCCCTGCCTGCTCTGGAGCTGTGGCACAGCCTACTCTGGGCTCTTCTTGTTTTCTCCCCTAACAAAAAGCTCCTGGGCTTGGCCTTGGCAGCAGAGTACAGAGCACCCTTTCTTCAGTTTCCTGAGAAGCCAACTTTAGGAGAAAGAGCAGCCCAGGGCGATGTGGTTTCCAACTCTTGTTACACACAGATGCTTGATTTTCCTTTACAAACTGGAGTCCCCATGAAAGACTGTGTGTTGTGCAGAAATCAGTTAATCAACAGTAGATGAGTAAGTCATTGTTTCTGGTTCTTTCCAAGAAGACGAAGTGGCTAGGGACACGAGGTCTGTGCGAGCCACGACTGCCCTTTCACTGAGGGGTACAGAAAGAAGGGGTCAACGCCAAGAGACTGCCAGGCAGGTACCAGGCCCCCACCTGGAGACGCAGTTTGGAGAGCGTCTGGGAGGTGACCTCATCCCTTCCCATGGTCAGAGTGGGAGCCGTGTGATTGCCTCATTGCTTAGAGTTGCTCTGGGTGCTGCTCAACGCCCGGCCTGCAAGCACGGGGCTTGTTCTTGTTCCTGTCCCTCCAGTGTTGCTCAGCGAGATGCCCAGGCTCAGAGCCAGCCCTCCGTGTGACTGCTGAGTGACACTCCGGCCCTTGCACCACATTTCTGCTTCCGAGTTAAGGCTGCTGTGGATGCCCTCTGCTTCTCAGGGATCTTCCTTGAGTGCCAACACTTTTGGGAACTTCCTACCACCCCCTTCATCCACATCCTTCCACCTCTGCTTTAGGCACCACCCTGAGGACACTTTGATGGCAGAAATTGCCTAAGATGTCTTGGGTGGGGGAAAGTACTGTTAGTGGGAGGGCCCCTTGTCTATGGTCTAAAAACACGAAGAACTCAATGTATTTGGTATTAGAACTTTGGGGAAGCCAGTTTCAGATTGAACAGAGATGGGGTCCTGGTGATTCTCCCCACTGCTGTTTTCTTCTTCTTTGAATTTATTTCAATCCAAAGGATCCTGGAGAGTTATTACTGAGAGCTGGTGACATTCTCTCTGAGGTTCGGGATGTAACTAGCTGGGTGTTTGTAATTTGCCTGTGAAAATCAGGTGGCTTCTCCCAGTCTTCGGTGAGTGAGAAAGATCCAGACTTCCTGGAGTTCCCCTCCTCCCTGACTCAGACACCAGGGCTGGAAATGCTTCACTTCTTCAGTGTTCTGATGCCACTGTGGTGTCATGCACCTGGGAATGAATGGCTTGTATAAGACTGGATTGTTCTGTACTCCTCTCGGCTGTGTGGGTGTTCCCACCACAGCACACTGGATGAGCATCTCAGTGGAGTACTGTTACAAGAACAACTGCAAACTAGGCCCTGGAGTTCTGGTCTTCTGATGCTTTTTTTGGGTCCATTGGATAAATAAGACCAGATTTATCTCTGGTACATATTTCCTTCAGCTTCAAGCTCTTCAAGGTAGGGTGCATTAAATGACCTTGCTGGGTTTGGGTTCACCTTGTTCCAGTGGATTCTAGAGGTAGAAAATCCTATCAAGTATATGGGGGTTTAAAAAAATGTTTGTGCTATGTTGACTTGATCACATTTTACATTCACACATATGCACACAAATTCAGTGTTATCCTTGTTGGGAGACAATTCTATACAGGTCTCTAGTGTTTCTGGGTTTTTGTGGCTAGACACTGCCTTAGGGGTGGACAAGTGTTTTCAAGTGTGATTGTGTGTGCAGCAAACTGTGTTGGAGGATAAAGATTGCTTCTCCCTCTAGAGTAAAAAAACAGGTGAGCTTACTGCCTATTATAAAAGATACGGGTTCCCTAAGTTCAGAGTTCTTTCTCCTGTAGTGCAGCCCTTTGCAAGTATAGTTGTCACTCAGCCTTCTTTGCAACCCCCTGTGCGAATTGGGACTTGCAAAATCATCATTCCAAAATGCTGCTGCTCTAGCTACCGCTCTTGTGAATAATAAGCTGTCCTCTCTCTCTGATCCAGGAGTATTGGGTCTTTGATGTATTCCTGGCTCTCAGGTAGGCTAACTTTTCAGCTTGGAAATAGGGTCAAATCTCAGACACCACCCAAGTCTTGGCAATGATCAGTCTTCCTGGTCTCTTTGAGTATGATATGCATCATTCGTGTAACTAGTAGATACTTTCTTTTGTTTAGACCCTAATTTGATCCATCGTTTTCAATTATAGAGAGTTAGAAATTTTCTTTAGAGAGATTTCATGTCTGGAAATGATTTTCTGTTGGCAGAATTTACTTTTACTTTCACAAAAGCTATTTTCTCTCTCTCTCCTTGTTAGCCACAAAAGGAGGATGCTGTGTGGTAGAGATAAGGCAAAATGGGCCGATGGAAGAGAGACATAACAAATTTACAGAAAAATGACACTCTAGAGTGAAGCTGAGAAGACAGGCATGTGGCAGTTCTTATCTTGAATCTTCCTGTTTAAAATAGGTACTTAAATAATATGAGTGGCAGTTTATCACATGCTACCTTGACACCCTCAAATTAAACTCCAAAAGCAGTTTAGTGACTGTAATTTATTTGCAGTATCACAGTCAATCCAGTGGTCCCTGAGCCACAAAATAGAAAGTAAGCTCATGGAATGAATACCTGGTGCTCCCAGATCGCAAAGTGATCCATATAAAGTGTAATGCATCATACCCCTTGGGGTCACAAGTTGCTTGAGGGTAAGTGATTTGCAGGTTGGTTTTCCTCTTATTAGTAGTAGGAAATTACCCCTGGTGTGGATTAGATGTGTAAAAGGGGCTGTTACTGACTCAAACCCCTTTTCTTATAGCTATGGATTATGGGACAAATAAGGCAATGTATCTTAATTAAAAAGAATATTTTTATAGTATTTAGCACCTCACTCTTTTTGGCTGTAACCCCAACATGGAGCACCAAAATGCATAATCTATAGTGTGGGCTTAGAGAATCATCTCTTTCTGAAATTAATGATGGGTGAGGAGTTGAACAAAACCTCCCAAACTGCTTTAAAAAAAAAAAAGTGTAGTTGTTTTTTAATCTTATATTCTGTTTCAAACATGTGCTCCTTTTTTTATTTTAAAAAAACTTTTTACTTTTTGGCTATGCTGCATGGCATGTGGGAATTTAGTTCCCTGGCCAGGGACCAAATCTGCACCCCCTGCATTGGAAGTGTGGAAGCTTACCCACCGGACCACCAGGGAAGTCCCACATGCTCCTTTTAGAGCTGAGAACACCCTGCCTACCTCTTTAAGCTCATGTTTGTGCTAAGTCACTTCAGTCGTGTCGGGACTCTTTGTGAACCATGCACCCAGCCTGATTTCCACCAGGCTCCTCTGTCCATGGGGTCCTTCAGGCAAGAATCCTGGAGTGGGTTGCCATGCCCTCCTCCAGGGGATCTTCCTGACCCAGGGATTGAACCCATGTGTCTTATGTCTCCTGCATTGGCAGGCAGGCTCTTTACCTTGGAGCCACCAGGAAAGTCGCATCTTTAAGCTAGGAGCTCTTAGAGCTACAGCTCATGTGGCCTGAAGGGGAGTCTTTGAAACCTCTGAAATTTTGTAAGAGAGAGAGCAAGAGACCAGAAGGAGATAGAGACACACACAGAGCCACAGAGAGAGAGAGTGCTCTAAAGGAGAGACTTAAATTGCTTCAGAGAGGGAAGAGCAGAGAGGTGGGAACCTTTCAGGGAGGAGAGGGTCTAGGCTCTCCTCAGGTTCCCACAGTGTCCATCCCTAGAACAGGTGAAGAACCAAGCTCTGGAGGCCATAGTCCCGCAGGAAGCCAGGGTTGCTGGCTGTTCCAAAAGAGCTGGGCGAGCCCAGCCTCCCCTCTTGGGCCCCAGCCCTCCCTGATTCCCTGGTTTCCATCCTTCCCACCTCATCCTCAGAGGTTCCACTTGCTGAATTGCTTCTGTGAATATTAGCTTCTCCCTGAGATGCTGCTCCCAGAGCAAACAGCAACCTGCCCAGCAGAGAAGCCGCTGGGGATGGCCCCGCGCTCAGCCACGCACATACACTGACTTGTTCAGGAAAGGAGCTCCATGTCCCTTTCCTCTTCTGCTTTTTTGGGATGAACTTCGCTCATAGGTTCTGAGGATCACGCGTTTTTGATGCAGATTCACCTCCAACAGGCTCAGCTTCACACGTCTGCTTCAGGAGCCAATGCCCTTTGCCTCAGCAGTGCACACCCTGAACTGACAGAACATCTGGAGAAATATCTTTCCTCCCCTTCCTATCCCTTCTAGAATCTTGTTTAGGTCATCAAACAAGAAAATGCATGAAAATAAGCATGTGAATATTGGTATACAATGCACTGGAAGAAGTGGAAGAAAATTCCACACTTTGTCATCCTGTCCCTAGGAAAAAAGAAAGAAAAGAAAGGTAGGAATAGTGTCTTGGCCTTCAACAAACCACTTCTCTGTATATGCTTCTGTTGTTCCAGAGGCATTACAAATGTATTTTATTATATTTGGGCTGGGACTTTAAATTCCATAAAATATTTTATTATTTCTAGGAGGAAGTCAACCCTTAATTGTCCTTTTTGCTCATGTTTTATCATGAGTCTCATTTAATCCAAAGTGTTGCTTCCTAATTTACAATCTTTCTGTGGAGGAAACACAAAAGATGCTTCGTAAAGCCACTCTGCAAGCAGGATGCACATTTCAGAACAGAACTTGCTTCCTGATTAAGTAGTTGCCTTCCACCTCCCGAGATCAAGAATGACTCATTCGTGTACAGGATGAACCAGACAAAGCAACAAACATTTCTAATGCGCCCCAGACCCTGAGGGCAGAAACCCTTTAAGAATTGAAATTCCCATTTTATTGCCAACAACAAATATTAGACTGAATGTCCATTCAGTGATGATCGCCCAGAGAAAAACAAGCAGAAGCGAAGAGCTCTTAAGATTATAACCATCATCAATTCAGTCAATTCCCTCAGATACCAACTTCATTACTAAAGGGTCATTATGTTTGTGTTGTCAGGGTTTTCTTGAAAAGTCCTTGGGGCCTATTTATGGGTCACTGGGAAAGTAAGTGTTGCGGTCTGCCTTGGATGCTTTAGGACTGACTCTTCAAATGCTTATTTGGGATTGGCTGAGTCTGGAAGTTGCGTTTGTTTTCCAGCCAACGCTTCACAAGAGCTTTTAAATTACCTGTAGCTGTCAGAGCGGATCATCTCCTTAGGAAAGTGGATGGAGCTTGCCCATCACACCATGGTTCAGGTTTTTACAATAATGCTGTTGTGGCCTCTGGTCTCCCCTTTCACTTTAAATGGTGGTTCTGAAGTCAAGCTACAGTGCCGCTGATTTGGGGCTTCCCTGGTGGCTCAGATGATAAAGAATCTGCCTGCAGTGCAGGAGACCTGGGTTTGATCCCTGAGTAGGGAAGATTCCCTGGAGAAGGGAATGGCAACCCGCTCAGGTATTCTTGCCTGGAGAATTCCATGGGCAAAAGAGCCTGGGGGGGGGGGGGGGGGCTGTAGTTTATGGGGTTGCAAAGAGTCAGACATGACTGAGCGACCAAACACACACATAGCTGATTTACAATGTTGAGTTAATTTCTGCTATAAAGCAAGTGATTCAGTCATATATATATATATATTCTTTTTTTTCATTTATTTTTATTAGTTGGAGGCTAATTACTTTACAATATTGTAGTAGTTTTTGCCATACATTGACATGAATCAGCCATGGATTTACATGTGTTCCCCATCCCGATCCCTCCTCCCACCTCCCTCTCCACCCGATCCCTCTGGGTCCTCCCAGTGCACCAGCCCTGAGCACTTGTCTCATGCATCCAACCTGGGCTGGTGATCTGTTTCACCATAGATAGTATACATGTTTCAGTGCTGTTCTCTCTGAACATCCCACCCTCGCCTTCTCCCACAGAGTCCAAAAGTCTATTCTGTACATCTGTGTCTCTTTTTCTGTTTTGCATATAGGGTTATCGTTACCATCTTTTTAAATTCCATATGTATGTGTTAGTATACTGTATTGGTCTTTATCTTTCTGGCTTACTTCACTCTGTATGATGGGCTCCAGTTTCATCCATCTCATTAAAACTGATTCAAATGAATTCTTTTTAATGGCTGAGTAATATTCCATTGTGTATATATACCACAGCTTCCTTATCCATTCATCTGCTGATGGGCATCTAGGTTGCTTCCATGTCCTGGCTATTATAAACAGTGCTGCGATGACATTGGACCCAGCAATCCCACTCCTAGGCATATACACCGAGGAAACTAGATCTGAAAGAGACACGGGCACCCCAATGTTTATATATATATATATATATATATATATATATATGTATATATATATATATTCTTTTAAAAATTCCTTTCTATTATGGTTATTCACAAGATATTGAATATAGCTCCCTTAGTGCTGTGCTTCTGATTTTATAAGAATCTTATAGGAAGCAAGATTGGGTTACTAAGAGGGGAGGGGTTAGCACACACCTTCTAGAAGAGGCTTTAGCAGCCATAGCGAGGCCCCTGGGCCCCTGTCCTCCTCCACACAGTGACCCCCCTACCGATTTATCAGAGGCCCCACGGTCAGGCATTCGTTCTCCTTCAAGCTAACCAGCACATACTGCTGGGATCTTAAGCTTTAATCATCTTTGCTTTTGTCAAGTATGGACCATCGTGTCTTTTGGCCCCCACTGTGATATGGGGCTCCTCAAACAAAGTACTTGCTTGGCGGCTCAACCAGTAGAGAATCTGCCTGCATTGCAGGAGACCTGGGTTCAATCCGTGGGTGGGGAAGATCCCTTGGAGGAGGAAATGGCAATCCACTGCAGTATTCCTGCCTGGGAAATCCCATGGACAGAGGAGCCTGGCAGGCTACAGTCCGTGGGTTGCAAAGAGTCCGACACAACTGAGTGACTAAGTCACCACCAAACAAAGTAACGGCGTCTCTTGTAATTAAAAATGCTAAAATAGCAAAACTAAATATGTATCGAGGCAGACCCTGCCTTGGTACTAGATGAAGCAGTCTGTGATTCTGGTATGTGGATCTGAATATTTCCTCCACAGAATGTTTCATGTGATGCAAACATTGTAGAGAAAGGGAAAGCTCAGACAACTATCAGAGGGGCCTCAGATAAGTTTGCAAAGGGGAGGAGGGGGCAGGTATGGTCTTCACTGTGATAAAGTCCACTGAGGACCCCACATGGGTCCTAGGAGGTTGGTAGAGTGAAAAAAGCACTTGAATCTGTCAGAACCCAGCCTGGTCTCTTTGGTCAAGTGATTCTGTCTGGGCTTCTGTCTCCTCCTCTTAAAATTAAGAATATTTGCCTTAGCTATCTTGAGGAGTAGAAAGAAGCAAATGAACAATAAACGTTAAAGGTCGGCCACAGCATTAACGTCTACTGGAAGCTTGACTGGTTTGATCTCTTTGCTGTCCAGGGGACCTTATGAGTCTTCTCCAGCACCACAATTTGAAAGCATCAATTCTTCAGTGCACAGCGTTTTTTTATGGTCCAACTCTCACATCTTACATCTCACCCAGCACCTTATTACTATTACATGCATGTCATTACTTAGAATACCTTTCTTGCTCATTCTCAGTTTCAAAAATGATGATCACTACCCTTAGGGCCCTTGCTTTTTCTCCTCCCTCTTCCTTCTCCATCTGTTACCATTATTGACCTGATTCAGCTCAATCACAAGGGTGAAGCCGGAGGAAGTCAGTGGAGTTGACAGCACAGCTTAAGTCTGTGAGGCCACCATCAAGAGTTTCCAGGGGCGAGGCTGGAACACCTGCCCATGGGGGACAAGAATCTGAACCCCACGGTTCTCCAGGTTTTACAATTCCATAATTAAAACCTTGGAGGAACTGAAAGAACTTTTGGTTGATCCTTGCTGTCTGTGTATTACATTTTGTCCTCATTAGTACTGAAATGTATTTGTATTACTTCTTCTTGGTGTCATACGTGGCTGGGGGTGGAAATGGCCTTTGGGTCAGTACCCTAAATCCAGCAATCATCCCAGTGGGGCAAAATTATGGATGGGAAAATGGCCCTCCATAGCTAAGGCTCAAAGAAGGTGAAATCCATATAACAAGGCACACAAGTTTTTTTTCCCCAGTGTTTCTAGGGGCCAGTGTTTTTTAAATCAAGGACAAGGTTATGGAAAATCATCTTTAATTAAACCTGCATCAGTCCCTCTAGGGCTTTGTGCTGTGTTCACCTCTTAAATTATCCACTCCAATTAGCAGAATCTTTCCTCCCAGCCTCAAGGTTTTATTTTCAGGTCTCACAATGCTCTGACAGCTCCAATCTGTTTCATTGTGTGTGGAAGCAGCATCTGTAGGATTTCTTCCCCTGCTGCCTCAGGCTGCATTCTTTTTCTCTCCCAGTGTGTCTTTGTTGTGAGCCCAGCTAAGGCCACAGCCAGCTTTGTCTCTTAAACCACCACCCCCTGCCTATTGCTACCCTACTGACTTTTATTCCCAGCTCTTCCTAGAATTAGTCTTCACCTGTTCATGTATTTAATCAAGATATAGACCAGCATTCCTTGCTACTTTCAG
The DNA here is from genome assembly GCF_910594005.1 of Cervus elaphus. Taxonomy (NCBI): domain Eukaryota; kingdom Metazoa; phylum Chordata; class Mammalia; order Artiodactyla; family Cervidae; genus Cervus; species Cervus elaphus. The sequence continues at coordinate 34,182,046 of NC_057840.1, forward strand.
AAAGAAGCTTATGGAAGCAATGCTCCTTCCTTCAGCCAGAAAAACCAAAGTGGAGGAGTCTTCTTAATCGAGCATCCACCCCGCGGATATTGCGCCCTAAAATGATTAGAAAAAGGCAGTTGATATTTTAAATCATCATTCAATTAATTAATCTAAAAAGAAAAGGGAACAGCAAATGTGCACTTCCTTTCATGTGATCCACATATTGACCCTTAAATACTTCAGCTTCCTGGAATATCTATTGTTGTTGTTCAGTCACCAAATCACGTCTGACTCTCTGTGACCCCATGGACTGCAGCACGCCAGGCTTCCCTGTCCTTCACCATCTCCCGGAGTTTGCTCAGGTTCATGTCCACTGAGTCAGTGATGCCATCCAGCCATCTCATCCTCTGCCGCCCTCTTCTTTTGCCCTCAATCTTTCCCAGCATCAGGGTCTTTTCCAGTGAGCTGGCTCTTGGCATCAGGTGGCCAATGGATTGGAGCTTCAGTTTCAGCATCCGTCCTTCCAATGAATATTCAGGGTTGATTTCCTTTAGGATTGACAGGTTGGATCTCCTTGCAGTCCAAATGGCTCTCAAGAGTCTTCTTCCACACTGTATTGAATATCTATTAAGAGCTATAGATTACTGAGCAGTAATTTTAAAAAGAAATCATTATAACAAAATACTTACAGTGTACAAAAAAATCCAAGGAACAATAGTCAAATATGTTTTATACTTGTATCTATTTATGTCTGTGTAAATATCTGTATCTATTTATCACCTGTATATCTACAAGCCATTAAGCTTAAGATGTGAAACATAGATAAATTGAAGCCCTCTTTATACCCCTCTGCTGATCTCTCTCTCTACAGTGGTAACTATGAACCTGACTTTGGTGTGTATCCTTGCCATGTATGTCTTCATACTTTCACTACTTATGAAGGATCCGTAAATAATACTACATTAAAAACTTCATGTAAATAGCATCATATTCTATGTATCTGTCTGCACCCTGTTTTTCACATGTGAGAATTTCCTGTGTAAATATTCATAATTTGGCCACTTAATTTATTCTAAAGGAGGTGTGCCCATTCTCCCCTGGATGGATGTTTAGGCCCTGACTTTCAGCGATTATGAACAATGCTGTGATGGACTCATCATTACAGGGGATCTATGTGTGTGACCATCTTCACAAGTCAATCAAGGTGATCAGGCAAGTCTGGGAAACTCTAGAGCAAACTTTTCCTGTAAAAGGCCAGATCATAAGTTGTTTCAGCTTTGTGATGACAAAGCTCTTGACAGACCCTGTCGACTCCCTCCAGTCCACCTTCTTCACAATCCTCTAAGAAATATAAAAACCATCGTTAATTTGAGGGCTGTCTACACTATGCTGGCAGATTTGGTCCACTAGCCTGTGCCTGACCCTTCTCTGAGTACCACTGAGATGAGGCTACCTACGTTCGTAAACCTATTAGATTCTGTTAAACGTCTGAGATGACTTTGGAATGTCATAAAATCTGTCACCTCCCCTGTCTCCCTGATATTCTATGACTTACTTCCTCCTTCCTTCTTTCCGGTATGGTTACGTGTTGCATGATTTATCATTTCTATGGGAACTTCTTGCTTGAACTCAGAGGTTTACTTTGGAGGAGCAGAGTGCCAGAGTTGCTCTTCCTCTATAAAATTCTTACAGATTGAGGTTTATCCCACTTCTGAAAACTGGTGTGTGGCCGGGGCAGGTGGTAAACTGCGGGGACAGTGGAAACGCTTTCCGCCTCTAGAAATAAAGCCTCAGAACAGGTGCCACTTGGGGACAAGAGGAGAAGACAGTGTTCATTGGACGCAAAGCCATAAACGTGCTTAGAAAACCTGGCATCGTTAATGGTGCGTGCTAATGAAGGCTTTTAATTTTTATGATTATCTAGGCGAGAAAGCATATGGGGAATGGTGATAATGTTCTGGAAGACAAAGAAAACACTAACACAGAACAATCTTGAAAATACAAAAGAAAAATATGACACTTCCTGAAGGCTGAATACAAAATCAATATTTGTCATGAAAAGTGTGTGGTAAAGAGCTTTGAGAAAACAGAGAAATTCCAGACCATGGGCTGCAGGGCATCAAACAAGCTCACACCAGTCACACTTGACACATTTTAAATTAGAGCAACATATTAGCGGAATGGGTTGGTTCTGTTGGATTTGAGAAGAAAATGCTTTGTTCTCAGAAATAATTTGTTGGCCTGGATAAAACCCTGAAGACGAGGGACACAGTGGCCCTGTGGCCCTGTAGGTGTGGCATCATTTGACTTTGGGGGTCATTGGCTTAAAGAGGAGTAGAGAGAAGGGGGTAGATGGAGACTGCCCCCTAAACACTGGAGAGGGTGACTGCCGAGCACTCTGTAATACATGAGGCTGAAGCAGGTGGAGTCACTGGGGCCTTCCAGGGGAACTCAGCCAAGCCAGCAGCGTGGCATCCTTGTTGTGTAGACGGAGAAGTAACTGCAGGGCGTCCCGGACACCGTGAGGAGGGTGCTGTTAGGTGGCTAGCTTGTCTACACCTTTCTGAATGCAGCAAATAGAGTGCTCCTCTCATGACACCCTCGCTGGGGTCCCTGGCACCTTGCACCCCATCTCTCATGCCCTCCCCATGTCTAACCCACCAGAAGGCTCCCCTTCCGAGGGATATCACTCCTAACCCAGCCAAATGCTCCACGCTTCTGAAGGCTTATTTCAGGCCCTGTATTGGGTCAGGGGGGCTCCCTCTCCACCTCTCATATCATAGGGGGCTGCTCAGCTGGAACTCAGGGACCTCTGGACCCAAGATGCCGAAGCTTCAGAAGGCAGTTTCACCACACGACTCTGAGCAGCCTCTCTGCCTGCTGATTTTCCTGGTCATGCGTCTCCTAAGAAGATTGCAGGGCTCATGTAAGATACCTTCCTCCTCTGTCTCCATGCCAACAGTGCACGCAGGTCCTGCCTGCCTCTGTCCTCCTTCCCCCCACCCCACCCTGCGAAGGACGCCCCACAGTGTGTATTGATCACCTTCTGGCACCAGCGATTCACCATGACCTCCAGTCAGCTCTGTCTCCATTCATTCCCTCTGAGGCTCAGCACGACTTTTTACTGTCCCACTTTGAGGCCAGTAGTGCAAAGTCGGAAAGAAAAAGAAATAGTCACCTACACTTGTAAGAATTACGCCCTTGGAATGTAATAAGTGACACTGGTTTGGCATTTTGTTTAAAAAGTGTTTCTAATCTGTGTCATTTGACATATCTCTAGGAAGCAGGTGAAGCAAATTTTATTCAAACATTTAAAAGATTTTCATTTTATAAATAAGGAATTTAAAGCTTGAAGAGAATTTCTGAAGATAATTTTTAGGCCTTCCAGAAATTTCTGAAGTTTCCAGAGCTGGTATGTGATGAATCTGGGACTCAGACCCAAATCTTCAACCCTTAATCTTGTGATTTTTAATGAGACTATTATTCCCTCATGGTTCTCCAGAGAAACAGAAGCAATAGAATACACACATACATATATACATTTGCATATACCCATACAAATGTGTTTGTGTATACACAATTTTTAATATAATGGTATGTTTTAAAAATATTTTAGGTTTCAGAATTATATATTATGGTATTATTATTTATTAATATTATCATTTTATTATCTTAAGGATTATCTTATATGATTACAGGAAGTGGTCGGTTCAAAAATCTATTGAGCAGACTGGAAGTTCAGAACTCAGATAAGAGTTGATGGTGCAGTTTTGAGGCAGAATTTCTCTTCTCTAGGAAACTTGAGTTTTTGTTCTTGAAGTCTTGAACTGAGTGAATGAGGCCCACCTACATTATCGAGCTTAATTTCCTTATTTACTATCAACCACTTGAAAAAATTATGCACATCTACAAAATACCTTCTCAGCAGCACCTAGGTTACTGTTTGATGAAATGACTGAGTATCATAGTCTGGGGCTTCCCTGATGGCTCAGCTGGTAAAGAATCTGCCTGCAATGTGGGAGACGTGGGTTTGATCCCTGGGTTTGGAAGATTTCCTGGAGAAGGGAAAGGCTACCCATTCCAGTATTCTGACCTGGAGAATTCCATGGACTGTATAGAATTCCATGAACTGCAAACAGTCGGACACGACTGAGCAACTTTCACTTCACTTCACTTCACACCATATTCTAGCCAAGCTGAAACGTAAAATTAACCATCACAGCTATATGATAAAAATTTTTCCTAGGGTAAGTCTCAATTCTGTGGTGGGCAGAACCAAGAGTTAGCAGAGAAACGAAAATAAGACTGAAGATGTATGCCCTAACCTGTGTTCTATGGCCTGTACCCCCTGCAGGCAGGGTCTGCATCAGGTTCAGCTTTGCTTTCCCAGTGAGAGGCCATGAGAGGCCATCAGTGAATATGGGCTCAAGGGATGTACATGAAACTTCCTCATTATCTCAGAGATGCTGATGATGGAATTAGCCATATATATGTATGTGTATATATGTGTGTGTGTGTGTGTGTGTGTGTGTGTGTATTTTTGGCTGCACTGCAGGGCATGTGGTACCTTACTTCCCAGACCAGGGATGGAACCCATGCCCCCTGCAGTGGAAGCGCAGATTCTTAACCATTGGACCACCAGGGAAGGCCCTGGGTTAACCATATCTTATAAAACTAGTGGCTTCCAGGTCTTTCTAGCCATTAGAGTGTGCTCTGGAGCCTGACTGTCAAGGACTGAAATTCACAGAATTCCCCCCTACTAGCTGTGCTGCCTTAGGCAAGTAACTAAACCTTTCTCACTGACTTCCTCATTTGAAAAATGGGGGTGATGATTGTGTCTACTACAATAAGTTGTTGTGCAAATTAAATGAGTTAATGCACATGAAGGGTTGAACTCAGTGCCTGGCACGTAGAAATAGCCAGTAAATATTAGCTATAATTTCCTTTATTATTTGTGCATCTTCCTAGACTTTTTTGCTTTGAGCTCCACATTCCTATATGAAGGCCAGAGTTCTACAAGTTCTTCTTTCTCAAACATTTCCTAGGTTATCACTGCTAACTACACACTGGAAGCTGTGTGCTGTTTAAATAATTGAGAAGATATTATCTTATGGAAGAAAGTCCCTCCAAATTAAAAAAAAAAACAACGAGGGTAGCTTAGTATATTAGTTTGGTAATATGCAAGCAATATACCTGCTAAGACAAAGAGCCACAAACCACGGGGCTTAAACAGAAATTCATATTTTCATTGTTCATTAGATGGGAAGTTTAAGTTCAGGTGTTGGCAGGATTGATTTCTTCTGAGGACTGGGGAAAAAATCTGTTCCATGTTTCTTTTCTTGGTTTGGTAGCTTAGCCTCAGCTCTTCCTTGGCTTGTAGAAGGCTGGCTCCTCCCTGTGCCTTTACATGACTGTTGTCTTCTTTCTATGCGTGTCTGTCTCTGCATCCATTTCCACTTCTTGTAGGGACACAAGCTATGCAGGGTTAGGGCCTGCCTTAATGACTTTGTCTTAACTTGATCATCTGCAAAGACTTTGTAAGACCATATTCACAGGTATTGGGGTTAGGATTTCAATATCTTTTGGGGGGACACAAACTCATGACACTCAGCTTTCATTTTGGGTCTAGTGGATTATAATCAGCTTATGCTCTGGCCTGGGCAGTGCCCTCTAGCTGATAAGTAAATACCCAATTTCAAGCCACACAGTGGTATATGCTGAGGAAAACCTCAGCCAGAGTGAAGTCGGGGGCCATCATGCTGTTGTTTAACATTCCCTGTCGTTTTAACATCTTTTTTGTATCTCGTAATAAACACTCACTTGGTGGTGTTCATGCTGAAAGATGGGTTGGAACAATTTAGAAATAAAAAGCTATGACAAAGTCCAAACACCCTGACACACCATGTTAACTGATTCAAAAGACAGCTCACTGACGTATTAGAGAAAAAGCTAGATTATTCTTAAAAAGCATGACTCCATGGTTTTTGACTTACATGCTGTGAGAAGTTATTTCTCCCACTTTACATTTATTCCAGTGTTGAGACCCTTGGACTGCAAGGAGATCAAACCAGTCAATCCTAAAGGAAATCAGTCCTGAATATTCACTGGAAGGACTGATGCTGAAGCTGACGCTCCAGTACTTGGGCCACCTGATGCAAAGAACTGACTCATTGGAAAAGACCCTGATGCTGGGAAAGATTGAAGGCAGGAGGAGAAGAGGACCACAGAGGATGAGATGGTTGGATGGCATCACTGACTCGATGGACATGAGTTTGAGCAAGCTCCAGGAGTTGGTGATAGATACAGAGGCCTGGCGTGCTGCAGCCCATGGGGTGGCAAAGAGTCGGACACGACTGAGCGACTGAACTGAAATGAAAAATTAGTTTGGGTTATGGAAGGCCTTCAGGCTGAGGTCCTCCCGTGTAAGCTCCTGGCCTGTATGTGCGTAACACTGCAAACTCTCCCACGCTTTTTCACAAGTACCGCTCAGCTGACATAGATACTCTATCTGTCCTATCTCAGATGTCACTCTGAGGTCTGTGGGAAAGGTGATGCTCCCTACTTTACAGGTGTGGTCACTGAGATGCCAGAGAGTGAGCGGCAGGGCCAGGATAGAGGTACCATTCCAGGGCTGATTCCATGACCACAGGTGGAAGATCTTGGTAGAAGGACAGTAAAATCCTTTCGTGTCAATAGACAGCCAATGGGAGTTTTCTGTATGGCTCAGGAAACTCAAACAGGGGCTTTGTATCAACCTGGAGGGGTGGGGTGGGGAGGGAGATGAGAGGGAGGTTCAAAAGGGAGGAGCTATATACCTTCCCTTTTCTATACCTATGGCTGATTTATGTTGAGGTTTGACAGAAAACAGCAAAATTCTGTAAAGCAATTATCTTTCAATAAAAAAATAAATTAAAAAAATCCTTTTGTGTCTGTTCACCACTGAGTTCACACTACACAAAGGACTGGTTCAGACAAAACTCTAATCCCCAAAGATACATGCACCCCTATGTTCATAGCAGCGCTATACACAATAGCCAAGACATGGAAACAAACTAAATGTTCATCAACAGAGGAATGGATAAAGAAGATGTGATACATATATACATTGGAATATTACTCAGCCATTAAAAAAGAATGAGATAATTCCATTTGCAGCAACATGGATGCAACTAGAGATACCGTACTAAGTGAGGTTAAGTCAGAAGGAGAAAGCACCATGTGATATTATTTATATGTGGAGTCTAAAATACGATACAAATGAATCTATCTATGAGATGGAAATAGACTCAGGGACATAGAGAACAGATTTATGGCTTCCAAGGGGAAGGGAGTTGAAGGAGGGTTGGAGTGGGAGACTGGGGTTAGCAGATGTAAACTATTATATATGGAATAGATAAACAACAAGATCCTACTGTATAGCAGTGTTGTGTATACTCTGAAAAACTATAAAGGAAAAGAATATATAAAAATAATGTATATGTATGTATAACTGAATCACTTTGCTGTATGGTAGAGACTAGCATGATATTGGAAATCAGCTATGCTTCAATTAAAAAAAAAATTAACTAAGGACTTGTTAAAAGCTTCCAGAAAGGCAGGAGGGGCCTTAATGGTGGGAAAAATGAAACTGCACAATGTCAACTCATTCCCCTGGGTCCCATTTCTCCTCGAAGTGGAAATCAAATACTGGATAATGAGTTGTCCCGAGGTCTCCATCTTTTGAAGGTGATTGGTCAAAAATCAATTTCCCTACTGAAGTCACTATTACTATTAACTGAAGGTCAAGCCAGTCACTAAAGACAACCGTTTGTCACCTGTTGGGAATAGTTCTCAGGGCAGCTGCTCCAGGCACTTACAGCCTTTCACAGACATCTATCTTGTCATCACCTTCTTTCTGGCAAGACAAGACATTTCCCTTCCCACCGCTCCTGTCTGGGGAGATGTTAGCAACGTTCTGCAAGAACAAGGCCCTGAGATGCTCATGGGCACAGATGCAGCTGCTGGCAGGATAGGAGAGGGAGTCAAGTGGCAATGTGCAGGTCTCAACAAGAACCTGTCATGCTCTGGAAGCCTGCTGGGTGCTGGAGTTACACAGAGAATGACTGTTAGAGTTACTGTTTTCTGGAGACCTACTGTGTGCCAGCAGACCCTCAGCACATTCTGTGTATTGCTTCATTTAATTCTCTCAATATTCCTGTGAGGCTGGTAGGCATTAATGCCATCCCATTTTACAGATAAGAAAACTGAGGCCCAGGTGATTAGAAAGCTTGCCCAGCTATACAGCTAAAAGTGGAAGAGTTGGGACTTTAGCCCAGTAGGTCTGACTTCAGAGCAAGGTCTCAACAGCATTTTAACAACGTCAGGGACTTTACGGTCAGGAGAGAGAGAATACTAGCCCACAAGAATTAACGGTAAGGAGTGTAGTGAGGGCTGTTGGAACAGAGAGAAAGGACTCTGGATGGAGTCTTAGGGGGTGGTCACAAAAGCACTTTCAGAGTCAAGGGCCTGGCTATGTGTCCCTGCAGCACCCCATGATGGTTGCTGCTGTGTGTCAGGTTGGCTGGGTTACAGGATAATTAGGTCAGGCATCATCCTGGGTGTTTCTCTGAAGGTGTTTTGGATGAGATTAACATTTAAATGCGTAGACCAAATAAAGCAGATGGCCCTCCCTAGTGTGGGTGGACCTTATGTAATCAGCTGAAGGCTGGGATAGAACAAAAAGCTGACCCTGCCCTGAGTGAGGGGGGATGCCTCCTGCCTGCCTGCCTGTGAGCTGGGACATCGGATCTTTTTCTGCTTTTGGACTAGAATTGAAATGTCGGCTTTTCCCGGATCTTTAGCCTGCTGGCCTTTGGGCTGGAACTCCACCACTGGCTGTCCTGGTTCTCAAGCTTTCGGAGACAGACTAGAACTAGAGCCAATGGGCTCTTATGGGTCTCAGTTTGATGACTCACACCCTGCAGGACTGGAGATTTGCTCGCCTCTGTGATCACACAGCCAAGTGTTTATAACACATCTCTTTATCTATATTTCTGTCTGCGCGCACACACACACACACACACACACACACATACACACACACACACCTCTTCTAGTATCTATTGGCTCTGTTCCTCTGGACAACCTTGAGTACACACCCTGTTCTAATTCTGTCACACAACCTACCCCAGCATCTTATCACCGCCTGTTTACTTATACCTCTTCACTGGGCTGTGAACTCTGGGTGGCAGGGACCAGTCCCCTTGTTCTTTGTTGTATCCTCAGAGTCCAAAGACACCACATAGGGAAAGGACTAGCAGAATGCCTGTGGATTGATTGAATGAGAGGGTGAATGGGGTGCTGGAACCCTAAGGATGAGTAGAGATGAGCAGGAGGAGGCGTGGGAAGTGGTGGGTCAGCAGCTGGAGAAGGAAGTTCTAGCAGCAGTAACGGCATGGGTCAAGTGTCCGGACCTGAATGATTTGAGCAGGGCTGGAGGCTGCAGTGTGAGGTCAGGAGAGGTGGAGTTGACAGCCAGGTTATAAGGGGCTTCACACATGTAAGCAGCTTGGACTTTATCCACACAGGGATCCATTGTAGTGCCTGAGGATTGAGGATCCATCTTGCAGTGTGACCTTGGCTAAAAAATTCGCTTACCCCTTGGAAGGAAAGTTATGACCAACCTAGGTAGCATACTAAAAAGCAGAGACATTACTTTGCCAACAAAGGTCCGTCTAGCCAAGGCTATGGTTCTTCCAGTGGTCATGTATGGATGTGAGATTTGCACTGTGAAGAAAGCTGAGCGCCGAAAAATTGATGCTTTTGAACTGTGGTGTTGGAGAAGACTCTTGAGAGTCCCTTGGACTACAAGGAGATCCAACCAGTCCATCCTAAAGGAGATCAGTCCTGGGTGTTCATTGGAAGGACTGATGCTGAAGCTGAAACTCCAATCCTTTGGCCACCTCATGTGAAGAGTTGACTCATTGGAAAAGACCCTGATGCTTGGAGGGATTGGGGGCAGGAGGAGAAGGGGACGACAGAGGATGAGATGGCTGGATGGCATCACCGACTCGATGGACATGGGTTTGAGTAAACTCCGGGAGCTGGTGATGGACAGGGAGGCCTGGTGATGGACAGGGAGGCCTGCGATTCATGGGGTGGCAAAGAGTCAGACACGACTGAGTGACTGAACTGAACTGGGCCTGGGTTTTGTTGTTGCTTGTTTTGTCTGTTCTTTTGCATGATCAGGCTTCCCTGCTGGCTCAGAAGGTAAAGCGATGGCCTGCAATGTGGGAGACCCGGGTTCGATCCCTGGATCGGGAAGATCTCCTGGAGAAGGAAATGGCAACCCACTCCAGTACTCTTGCCTGGAAAATCCCATGGACGGAGGAGCCTGGTGGGCTACAGTCCATGGGGTCACAAAGAGTTGGACACAACTGAGCGACTTCACTTTTCTTTTCCTTTTGCATAATTAAACAGATAAGGGGAACCTCGGCTTAGAGAGGTTGTGAGCCTGCTATGGGAAATATCAGTGTTGGGTGGGGGGAGGCCTGCTGGGGGTCCAAAGGGGGCGGGGCTCAGTGCTTCTGTGTGCATGGCTCCCATCTCACCCTTGGCAGCTGGATGCACCTGCATGACATCCCTCTGCTCTGGGAAGTGGATGATCAGCAGCCTGTGATGAACGAGTCTCCCGGGGCAGCAGAGAGTTACCACGCCTGCCTTCAGAGCCTGACACGAAGGGAGTAATTTCTGTCTTGGGAGCATCTAGGTAAATAAATGGTGTCTAGAAGAGTCCTTAGGGAAGAACCGCAGTAGTATGAGTGAGAGTCTCTGTGTTAATAGCAAAGGCCATTGAGTTCTAAGTTAAAAAAACAACAACAAAAGCCCTGGATCCATTTAAGGGCCATGCATCTTCACACGCTGGTTTGGTGTTTATCTGTGCTTATAGCATATTCAGCTCAGCTGCTGATCAACCTTTTCATGGGTCAAATGTACTGCTCTATACGGGGAGATGCGGAGGGTGGAGAGATTAAATAAACACTGCAAAGCCTTCCAAACCTGGTTTGCTGCAAGGTAAATTCTTGCTATAGCACTAGCTGGTTGTAATTTTTGGTCTGTTTGTTTACTCCAATGTAATTATCAATAAGGTCTTGAAGGGAAAGGATGTCAGAGTGATCTGTGGCATATAGGAGTTGCTCAATACAGATGAATGAATGCATCTACTCTTATGTGGAAGATAAACAGGTAGAAATAAATACTGCAAAGACTTCCAAATCCTACTTTACTCCCAGGAGAAGCATTTTGCTTTTCTTTTTGGTTCATTAGAAGAAGAGAGGCAGATTGGTTTCCCTGGCAGTATGGTAGACAGAAAAGAATGGAGAGGATTTTGTGTTTGGTACCTGGATGATGGAAATAAAGCAAATGCTTGGTCTGCACCATTGCAACTGATGCGGATTGTGAACAGCAGACTGGGGTCATGATTGGGAACTTGACCTCTATTGACATACTCATGAGAGCATCAGAAGACTCTAACATGGTTCATATACTCTAAACAGGCACTTAGCAAGTCAAACGGTATCAAGAATGAAGATGATACCCGGTGGAAGATAGAAATGTGTTGTCTAGCCTTAGGACAAAGTATTTTTTCCCTTCCTTTTTTCATTTGATTTCTAATATATTACCTTCCCCATTTTCTGCCTTTCTTGTCCTCTTTTCATTCTTAAACTGAGTACCCCACTTCCTCCTCTCCCTTGAATTCCTATTTGTGTTGACCTCATTTAGGACAGCAAGGGTGAGGGCTCTGTGGACAAACAAGTGAATCATAAACAAAGTGTTAACATATCCAGCGCCTTCTTCAGCGACTGCCATGTGCTTAGTGTAAAGTTCCTTGTTTCCAAGGGCTGGTGAAGCAGGATAGCAGATGGGTAGTAATGACAAACCATACAGACCTCTCATCTAGAAGACTGAACACAAAACAGTGAGTGTGGAACCCTAAATGGTGTAGGAATTCAGAGAAAGTAGAGATGAACAAGCAGTCAGACTGGATGGGCAAAGAGGAACACTCAAAGTATGAGGGATAAAATAAACAAAGGGGGTGAGGTGAGACATCATGAGAAGACCAACCTGGCTGGACTGAAATGTACTAAGCCTCAGTAGGTGGACAGACAACCAGAAAAGGAAGAGGGCTTTAGGAGCAGCCTAGGAGTTAATAGCAGTGTTACGTATAGGGCGTATGGAGCCCCACTTTTGAAAGCTTACCCAACTCTTGATCTCTGTCTTCCCTTCTGTTACATACCTCTGTTTAGAGCTCCTGTTATAGTATTAACTGGTTGTATCATAATGTACATTTATAATTATACTTGTTTATCCAGTTGTAATTATCATCAATAAGGTTTTGGAGGAAAAGAACATTAGAGTGATCTGTGGCACATAAGAGGTACTCAATACAGATGAATTACTGTCCATGCTTTCATCAAGTAGCACAGGGCTTGCCCTATGGGGCAGTCAGCACATCTTTGCTGAAAGTCAGGGTTCAGTTGCAGATAACAGTGTTCATTATCGTTTAAGCACAAAGGGATTTGATACAGAGCATTAGCTGCTTACATAATTGTTGGGAGGTCTAAAGATGTGGGATTTTAGGCTGGGTCCCCAGAAATGATTTTCAGGAGAACATGATTATAGGATTGACCCATCAAGGGTCTGGAAAATTCTACTTTTAAGCCTTCAAAGTGATTGCAGCATATGACAGCCCTTAGGTTGGAATAGATAAAGAGCTACCAAGCTACCATCTCCTATGGCAAAACTAACAACATTGTAAATCAACTATACTCCAAAAAAAAAAAATTAAAAAAATACCATTAAAAAGAAGATCAATGCTGGGAGCTGGCAAGAGAGGAAATTCTCATTTGCTTCCTATTTTTAATATATTTGCCTAGAAAAGTCCAAACACTTACCCTCTTCCTTGCCCCCAATTTGTACTCAAGCTAACCGAAGTTTGGAGACATGATTTGCTAAACCAGGCTGGGGCAAGCTCCAAGAGAATTACTGACAATGTTTCTTTTATGGGCCAAAGACACAGAGTCAGATGGGTCAGAAGCAGCCCATTCATTTCTTTCTCTTTTCATCACTCCTGGATCACTTAGCCAAGACTGGATGACTGATGGTAGCTCTCATAGTTGTGGGTCTCAAATTTGTAAGGAGGTTTCTGGAAGGCTGCATTTAACTGGTTTTATAAATGTTGCTGGGCTTCCTAGGTGGTGTTATTGGTAAAGAACCCGCCTGCCAGTGTTGGAGACATAAGAGACTTGGATTTGATCCCTGGGTCAGGAAGATCCTCCTCCCTGACATGTAGGAGAGCATGGCAACCCACTTCAGTATTCTTCCAGGGACAGAGGAGCCTGGCGGGCTACAGTCCTTAGGGTCGCAAAGAGTTGGACGCGACTAAAGTGACTTAGCACACAAGCATGCATAAAGGTGGCTGGGAAATAGCTCAACCATCTGTGCTTCCAGATCTAACCCCAGGCCCAGGTGAATTTGGGCATATTCCTGAGAGAGGACAACTCTGCCCACGTGGAAGACTTGACTCTGGATTCCAGCTGCATGACTCATGGAAATGATGCCACCGTGCCAGCCCTTCCCCATCCCTCACGAAGCATCTGCCACTAAGTTAATTCATCTGCACAGTATGACCTATGACTGTCCCAGCACCAGGACAGGGTCTCCCCTTCTTTCTGATGACAAAGGTAATATACGCTTGTTCTAGAACATTGCAAAATACATCCAATAGGAAGAAAGGGAAAACAAATCTATAATTGTACCACACACTGTTTGCCACACATTTTGGCACTTTTCTTTTTTCTTTTTTTTCCCCCCACAGGTCACAGGATTTTAAAAGGAATCCACGAAAACAAGTTAGTCTATGCATATCTGCAAACATCGGAGTGAGGGCTTCATCATGTAGCTGGAGCTCTCTCTTCTTGAAGGAATATAATCAAGGAGACACCACCACTTTTCATTTCAATATTCACCAGTCTCTCAGAAAACTCTTCAAAAAAAAAAACCTTTTTATTTATTTTGTGCTGGGGTATAGTCAATTAACACTGCTGTGTTAGTTTCCGGTGAACACCAAAGGGACTCAGCCATACATATACACGTATCCATTTTCCCTCAAACTCACCTCCCATCCAGGCTTCCTCATAACATTGAGAAGAGTTCCCTGTGCTATATAGTAGATCCTTGTTGGTTATCCATCTTAAATATAGCAGTATGTACAAAATTCTTTTTGTTTTTAATAGTTAATTAAAAAAAACTGGTGTGGTTATAGCCCATTTTCTCAGGTCCATGGTGATAGGTTAACATCTGGCCCCCATTCTCTGGAAGATATGAAGAAAGGCCCACCGACTCCTTCAGAACCTGCTTGGAAGAATCGTCAGGAGGCTGACAGACGTCCGGGGAGTGGGAAGAGGTGGATGAACTAACAAGGGCGTTTGTTCTAGAAAGTGTGTAGACCAAAGTCTCACTCAATGGGCAGCATCTCCACAAGTCCCTGGACATATGTTTTGACTCTGCTACTTAAGCCCATGAGAAGTTAGCAGATGGCTTTCCTTCCCTGTCTGCTGCGGACCAGGACAGGCTGGGGTGTGTCCGTCTAGCCCGTTGTGGTCTTTTCTCTGGGAAAGGAGTGTCTGTGGTGTGGCTGCAAGCTCGTGATCCCCAGAGGGCCTCCCTTGGCAGGCCTGGCCCCTCGAGTGAACGCTGGGTGAGAGTGAAGTCCAGTTTGGCCGGTTCCTGGGGGAACAACGAAACCTCACTGGAGGCTGACGTTCAAATTTGGGCCTGAGGTTAAATATAGCCTCACCACACGTTCTAGAGTTGCATTTGGGTAGCTTAAAAGGGCAAATCAGTTTTAATGTGATTCTCTCAGGGGAAAGACCACGTACGTCCATTCATGTTACAAGGACGTAAATGGCCTTCTCGATCTTTCGAGCAGAATGACCTGATGTAAAATGACCCAGCTGTGAGGTAGCAGTCACCTCAACACGTTCTTTCTCCCCACCGGGATTTCGCCTCTGGCTTTTCCTTTTTATTACTGATGCTTCAGAAACATCCAGAAACACCGCCAGGGCTGGGAGGAGTAAACAGGGAAAGAGAAAAAGCCAGCCAGGGGCGGGGAGAGGGTCTGGATGGGAGGTTTTCAGATCAGATTAGCACTGAGAGCTTCAGCCTTTTCTGAAGTGAAGCATAGTCTTTCAGCTGTTCCTGGATAAACCAGCCCTGAATTGACAGTGGGACTTTGATAGAGACACGTGGATATGACAACGTTGCATTCTCATTCCCTTGGTTCAATAGCAAACAAGCTAGAAGCACTGCGCCCTGCCCCCCTTCCCAAAGTTAACCTGTGAAGAGATAGGGTGATAATGCGCTTTATAATTAAAATAAGATATGTATTTGGTCTGTGTCCCCGTTTCTGGCACAGAGCTGCTAAAACCCTTGGGATTTTTCAAAAGTGATTATTAAGTATAAAGTTAAAAGAAAAAATGGATGAGAATGATAAAAGTGTCTTTTGTTATGTTAATGAAGTGACTTTTGAAAGCCCCTGGGTCACCTAAGGATGGGGGTTGGTTGCCTGGGGAACTAAGTGGGTGAATAGATGGCTGGAACTTTTAGTGTCAATCCCGAATTTGAGAGGATAGGAGGAGGCTGGGGGTTGAATCCATCAACAATGGCCAATGATTTCATTGATCATGCCTATATGATGAAGCCTCCAGAGAGACACAAAAGGATGGATTCAGAGAGCTTCCAGGTGGGTAAACATGGGGAGGTTTGGGGAGGGTAGGGCACCTGAAGAGACGTGGATGCTCTGTGCCCCTTGCCCATGCCTTGCCGTGTGCATCTCTTTCATTTGGCTGTTCCTGAGTTACATTCTTTTATAATAAACCCGTGATCTAGTAAGTAAGATGCTTCTCTGAGTTGGTGAGCCACTTTAGCAAATGAATCAAACCCGATGAGAGGGGTCATGGGAACTTCTGTTCTATAGCTGGTCAGTCAGAAGCACAGGTGACCTAGGCTTGTGATTACATCTGAAGTAGGTTGGGGGCATTCTTACAGGGCTGAGCTCTTTAATCTGTGAGATTTGAGGCTATTTCCTGGTAGGTAGGGTCAGAATTATGTAACACCCCGCTGGTGTGGGAGAATCTGTTGGTGGTGGGGAATCCATGCCACATACACACCCACACAGACATTAGACTTGAATGCACAATCATTAGGAGGCTAATAAATATGTTTTCGGTGGAATAACTATAGTGCTTCCCAATTGTTTTCACCTCATAAGATGCATAGAGAGATACCTGAAGGCAAAGTGGTGCAAACAGACAAGTTGGCCTCTGAAGAATCAGACCCACAACACTAGAGGAACATTTTGAATTAATAAGCCCAGTCACATTGTATTACCTGGGGAGGTGAGGGGAGAGGGTGTTCAGCTCAGAGCAGCTGGAAAAGCTTCCAGAGACCCATGTTCACGGAATTGTTCTTCTCTTCTTGCTCCCTTTGCCCCTCTTTGATTGATTGCCTGGTTCTTTCTCATCAGAATCTGTCTTTTGGGGATCTCACCCTTTCAGTTCTAGGAAAAAGGCCTGTTAAGCCACCACAAGACAGTATAAAAGGTACAGAGAGAGAAGACTGGTCAGAGTGTATTTATTGAAACATGTTTCTAAAGCAGTTTCTCCCCAGCATGTGGTGCCTGTTAGAATCATCTGGAATCTTCTTGGTAGATGCAGTCTCCGACCTCGTCCTCCGGCTTCCTAGGTGACGCTAGTGGTAAAGAACCCACCTGCCAATGCAGGAGATGTAAGAGACGTTGGTTTGTCCCTGGGTCGGACAGATCCCCGGGGGAGGGCATGGCAACCCACTCCACTATTCTTGTCTGGAGAATTCCATGGACAGAGGAGCCTGGTGGGCTACAGTTCATGGGGTCTCAAAAAGTTGGACACAACTGAAGCGACTTAGCACACACGACCCTGTCCTCAGCTTCTCTGTGGGAGGGAGATCAGGAACCTGCCTTCTACCACGCCCTTCAGGGGGGTCCTTGCGTCACTTTGGGGGATATCTGCTCTAACAGTGTCTCTCCCCTCCTTTCTTCCTTTGTTAACTGAATATCAGGATGGTTACGGTCACACTGTGTTTCTTCAGCCCATGTGGTGTTTACCTCTAACTCTCTTGTCCAGAAGGTTGTGTGAGTGCTAAGTCACTTCAGTCGTGTTCAACTCTTTGCGACTCCATGGACTGTAGCCCACCAGGCTCCTCTGTCCATGAGAGTTCTCCAGGCAAGAATACTGGAGTGGGCTGTCATGCCCTCCTCCAGGGGATTTTCCCAACCCAGGGATCGAACCCGAGTCTCTGAGGTGTTCTGCATTGGCAGGTGGATTCTTTTTTTTTGGCAGGTGGATTCTTTACCACTAGCACCACCTGGGAAGCTCAGTTCAGCTCAGGTCAGCTGCTCAGTAATGTCCGACTCTTTGTGACCCCATGTACCTCCCCATGGGAAGCCCTACCAGATGGTTAGGTACTTGTTTTTCAATACCAAGTAAAAACATTTCTAGTCTTTCTGTTTCCCAGAGGGCATCCAACTTGGAAGCCATACCATTCAGGTGAAAAGGTTGTCTGCATTTTGCTGAGGCTGCTCTCCCGGGATGGTCAGAAGGGGCCGAGGCTGTTCCAGGGGAGGGGCCGGGGCAGATGTGCTGAAAGGCCGCATCTGCACTGAGGGGCTCCTGCTCCTGAAAGGATCCGGCTCCAGAGCACGAAGAAGATGCCTGCAGACTGCGCAGGACAAAAGACTCTTTGAACTTGATGCCTCGGCTAAGAACTGGGTGAGGAAAATCAGAGCACTCTGAACAGAGGCTTCTGGCCATCCCAAGGGAGCCTGCCACCCTAAAGCTGAATTGGGGAACATTTCCCCACTGATTAGTCTCCGAAGTCTGGCAGACATTGGCCGTCTGTCCAGCCAAATGCTAGAGTGACCATGTCATTTATTGTTCGGCCAGACACTGTTGAGAGTGAAAAGGGTACTGTTACTTACAGGATGGAAATATACATAAGATTGTCCTGGACACCCACCCTAATGCCCTCTTCCTTAAGTTGAAGAACATGAGACTGTCAGTGTAAACAGATATAAATCCTATGATTTCAGCTAGTTTGTTAGTAGAAGTCTATGCCGGATGTGTACATCCCAACCGGGGACACTGAGGTCCAGCCTTCATTGTACCCACTATAAGGCCGGTGAGCTTGGACAAACCACCGACCTCTGTGGCCTCGTCTCCTTCTCTGAAAAATGGTCCAGTTGTGCAATCTCAGGACTGATTAAGGAGCTCCGGCTCCCTTTCTCCTTTTCTTTGTTAACTCCTGTTCATCTAGCATCTGTTCGCCATTCTGCACCAACCTGTGAATGTCAGCACCTACCGTTACTGTTACTATCTCAAATTTCCTGTTTCAACATGCAGGCCACTTGATTACAAAATCAAAGACTATTTTAATTGTGGAGGCATCACGACTAGATTGAACCATATCCTTGTTTTTACATGTCATTTTCTTCAAGCACATCCTAAGCGTACCCTTCCCAGGAGGCTGGGAGCTGAGAGCTTCCGTCTAGTGTAACACCTTGCCTGCCTGGGAGGTGCTATAGAAGTTATTTATAGCAACTGAATTGAGCTCATTCAGCTCTGGCAACAGTCATGAGGCTAAAAGAAGCATTTTCGTAATAGTGGCAGGAGCCCAGAATCACCCCAGTTGAGAGTGATAATGGTTTCTCTGAGTTTCCTTCTCCTGCCATCTGAGACAGCAACTGCTTATAGAAAGGAGGGGTGAGATGCTGCAAACAAGGAAGATGGATGAACAGAATAAGGTGAACTGTCTCTCTGATGCGGAGAACCCTCTCTGCAGAGAAGTTGTTACCATTTGCCCCAGAAAATATAGAGAAGAGGCTTTAGGTCTGTAGTTTGCTGATGACTTGATAGAATTAAGGCTTTATTTAAAACCATTCTTTATACTTCGTGCTCATGCATGCTCAATCGCTTAGTCACATCTGACTCTTTTGCAACCCCATGGACTGTAGCCCGCCATGCTCCTCTGTCCATGAGATTTTTCAGGCACGATCACTGGAGTGGGTTGCCATTTCCTCCTCCAGGGGATCTTACTGACCCTGGGATCGAACCCACATCTCTTGCACTGGCAGGCAGATGCTTTACCACTGAGTTACTAGGAAAGCCCATCCTTCAAAATAGGAGTGGGCAAGCTATAACCTGAAAGCTGAATTCATCTTGCTATCTTTGTAGGGTTTAGGAGCTAAGACTAGTTTTTTTCCACTTTTTTTAGATGGTTGGGAAAAAATCAAGAGAAGAATGACATTTTGTGGCATGTAAAAGTTACCTGAAACGCAAATTTCAGTGTCTATAAATAAAGTTGTATGGGAACACAGCCACCCCATTGGTCTACAAGTTGTCCATGGTTGCTTCCTGCCATGGCTGCAGAGAAGTTGCCAGGAGCCCAAACCATGACCTCATCACTTGGCTCTGCTGCTCTGTGAACTGCAAATCTCAGGGGTGCAGTTGTAACTCAGCAGTATTTGGAAAGTCATCCCTACTGCCATACCAGAGCATTTCATTCTACTTCTTATTGCTAGCTGTTCCAAAAACTTCAAGGGAAGGAGAACAGGAGAGCAGAAGTGAGTGACTCTGAAGCTCTGGGCTCTAATACAGTGTTGACAACTCTAGACCAGCAAATCCTGCAATTTATATTGGTTGTTTTAATTCTTACGCCTATACCACATTAAAGTGGGGGGGGGGGTGGCATTTGAGATGGGGAGGAATGAAGTCATCTGATGGCACTAGACTCACCCAGGAGTTATTTACAGGCAGACCTCTGAGACATTGCAGTTTTAGGTCCAGACAACTTCGATAAAGCAAGTATTGAAACAGAGATAAGATAGAGTAACGTAAGATAGTTCAGTCGCTCAGTCGTGTCTGACTCTTTTCGACCCCATGAAGTGCAGCACGCCCGGCCTCCCTGTCCATCACCAACTCCCGGAGTTTACCCAAACTCATGTCCATTGAGTCGGTGATGCCATCCAACCATCTGATCCTCTGTCATCCCCTTCTCCTGCCTTCAATCTTTCCCAACATCAGGGTCTTTTCAAATGAGTCAGCTCTTTGCATCAGGTGGCTATTACATGTGTTAATTTAAAACGTACCTTAAAACAAAAAAATGCCAAGGGACTTCCCTGGCGGTATAGTGGTTGGGACTCCTAGCTTCTACCATAGAGGATGTGGGATCGACCTCTGATTGGGAACTAGAATCCCACGTGCTGCCTGGCACCACCAAACCAAAAAAATAAAAAATAGAAAAAAATTAAAAATGCCAAAACAGTTATGATAATAACATCAAAGATCACTAATGGCAGGTCACCATAACACATCTGATAATAATGAAAAAGTTTGAAATGCCATGAGAATTACCAAACTGTGTCAAAGACACGAAGTGAGTAAATGCCCTTGGGAAAGTGGTCCTCACAGACTTACTCAGTGCAGGGTTGCCACTAACCTTCAATTTGTAAAAATGCAACAAAGCAAAGCATGATAACATGAAGTATGTGTGCATTTATCGTTACATATCAGAGATGTATTGTATCCTTGATTTTGCCTTTTAGCATGCACAGGACTTTCACAGAAAAAGTCTGTCTACCATAGCTCTTGGAGAAGGAAATGGCAGCCCACTCCGGTTTTCTTGCCTGGAGAATCCCATGGACAGAGGAGTCTGGCAGGTTACACACAGTCTATGGGGTCACAAGAGTTGGACATGACTAAGCAATTAAGCACACACACCACAGCCCTGATATGTCCTGTCTCTCCCTAGAGAAGTACAGAAACCCGGTGCTCTTTGGCCTCGTGGCTGAACTCATCTCTGCTCCTGCTCTTGCCTGTCTTCCCACATGTGCCCTGGACTGCGGCCACAGCGTGGACGTGCCCCCTTCACTGACTTTCACCTCCTTATCTCAGCAAGGGCTGCTTCCTGGGCCCCCTGAAAGGGACGTCTCCCATGCCAACTCCCAGGCCAGGGAGGGCCCCTCTTTCCCCGGCTTTCTCTTTCTCTGAGAGTAATAGTAATAACATACAATCATCAAGCACTTACTGTGTCCTCGGGACTGTTCCAGCCACTTTTCTGTAGTATCTAATTTAATCCTCTCCAGTCCATTGAGGTAGATACCAATGCCATCACCATCTTACAGATCACAAAACTGAGGCTCAGTGATGTTAAGCCACCTGTGGGGGTCACTCAGGTAGAAAGTGGCAAATCCAGGCTTTGAGTTCAGACAGCTGAGCCCAAGCATCCACAAGCTGACTGCTTTGCCTTGAGCCTCTTTGGACACATGTCTGGCCCCTTGCAATGGTTCCCTGACCCTCCATGGAGGCTGTCTTCATGACCTGCTACAGGGTCACAGCTGGTGGCCCACGGTTGGGTGAAGTCAATCAGGGGAACACCTTTAAGTCTTGGGGATTTGGTTTCTTCTGTCTGTGGTCCTGGGCAGCCATGTTGGGTCAGGGGGTCTGCTCTGCAGTTCCCAGGTAGCTGCCCCACCATCTACACTTGGATGAAGGGCTGGAGTGTATTGGCATGGCCCACCTGTTTTTCTCTTCAATCCTCTGTTTTTCACAACAGTTCTAAATTTACAGAAAATTTGAGAAGATGGTACAGAGAGAGCTGTATAATCTGTATTGTTTCCTTTATTATTAATATCTTACACTAGTATGATGCATTTGTTAAATTAAAGAACCCAACTGATACTTTCTTATTGACTAAAATCCATAGCTTATTTAAATTTCCTTAGCTTTTACCTAATGTTCTTTTTCCATTCCAGCATCTTTTGGTCACCTCTGCTTAGGCTCCTCTTGGCTTATGTCAGTTTTTCAGATTTTGCTTGTTTTTGAGGAACTTGATGGTGTACTGGTCGGATATTTTGCAGAAAATTTGTCATGTGCAATTTGTCTGAAGTTTTTCTGATGACTAGGCCAGAATTATAGGTTTTGGGGAGGAAGACCTTGGAGGTTAAGTGTTATTCTCATCATACCATACATGTCAAGGGCACATGTATCTACATGGTTTACAACTGTCAATATTGACCTTGATCACCTGGCTGAGACAGCATCTGTCAAATTTCCTCACTGTCCAGTTCCTCTTTCTTGTGACATGCTCTTTTGATCACAGGCCTAACGCCATGTTCTCTAATGGGCTTTCTCAGCAATATAGCTGACATTTTGACCTCCTTTGTCTACCTCTTGCATTTTGTTCTTCAGTTGAAGAAGGGAGAAGGGAAAAAAATAAGTAGATATTATACAGTGAACCCCTAAGACCTCAATGGGGCTTCTCAGGTGGTGCTCGTGGTAAAGAACTCGCCTGCCAATGCAGGAGACCTAAGAGACTCAGGTTCGATCCCTGCGTTGGGAAGATCCCCTGGAGAAGCATATGGCAACCCACTCCTGCAGTCTTGCCTGGAGAATCCCACAGACAGAGGGGCCTGATGGTCTATAGTCCATACGGCCATGAAGAGTTGGACACAACTCAAGAGACAGAGCACTCAGCATGAATGCAAGACCTCAATGCGATCAATCTGGCAAAATACTGCTCTTCCTTCAAGGCTCCTTGGGAAGGAGATAAAATCATGTAGACCCAAGTGCCTTGTCTAGCTGTTGCAGCTGGACTCACATTCAAGCCCAGGACTTACGTTCAGTTATTGACAGATATTATTGAATGAGCAGCAGGAGGAAGGTAGTCTTCCCTGGGTATTAGGCTTTCTCTTGGTTGAGGTTTAAAAGAAAATCTCAAAAAAGAAGTGTAGTTTTAGAAACTGATAAATATATAGTAAATACAATAATAGTTATCATTCTTGGACAAATATGATAAGCACTGTGCTAGGTGTTTCATAGGTGCTATTTAATTCTTACAACTCAGAGAGGGAAAGCAGCTTCTTTAAGACCTCACAGCTATAAAGACCTGCAATCTACTTTGAATTAGACCTGGATCTAATTCAAAGTTTATTTTATTTCCACTGATTCTACATTGATTCCCTTTATAAACTTTCCGCTTCTCTTCATCTTCTTCTGTAATTAGCTGAGTCTAAGCAACTGACGTGAGAAAGGACACAATACTGGCCAACAAAACACAGCAGATGGACCAAGGTTCTGTTCTTTTGTCAAAAATAAGACTCCATTTTTGTGATTCTGCCCTAAGGAATGCTGACTCTCAACCATTTCTGTACGTTATACCTGAATCCTCACTGAGGTGACTTACTGTGTTTTCTTGAGTTTAAGATACACATTTTCCCATATTTTAACTTTGTTTAAAATGCAGATGTCTCTTTCAATTTCGTTCAGCCTGATTGAGGTCAAGTTTCTTAAGAGGGGATTTTAGGTTTTATTTAAAGCTGTCTCAGTCTGGGGGCTCCTATCCACTTGAGTTCAAATTCTCTAGGGAGTACTTTTTCCCTACCTTCACCCCGTGCAAAGTGAGACTTACAAGTCTTCTGCTGTTTCTTTCTGTGGGGTGGATTTATTATTATTTACCCCAAAACTGAAGGTGTAGCTTTGGTGGGTCAGCTTTATTTGGAGAGTCTCCCAATATTGGCCATTTTTTCTTTCTTGTTGATACATAAAATAAAGATGTATCTTACAGTCAATGGTATTTTAGATCCAGTGAAATGTGTGTTTTTTGAGGTCTGATGTTCATTTTAAGCAGTGCAGCAGACAGTCTTCAGGGTGCCCTTCCTATCCACCATGGTTCTTGCTCCTGACTCCTATGCCTTTGTGTGTCCCCTCTTACATTGAAAAAGACTGACCTGTGCAAGCCGACAGGATGTTACAGACGTGACAGAGTATGACTTCTGATAAAAGACCTTGCTGCTTTTGTCTTGCTCTCTTTTGGATCACTCATTTTAGAAGAAGCCGGCTTCCATGCTGTAAGGATACCCAAGCAGTTCCATGGTGAAGTTGATGCAAAGGGTAAGACCACTTGTCAGCAGCCAGGACAAACTTGCTCGGTCACTCAGTCGCGTCCGACTCTTTGTGACCCCATGGACAGGAGCGGGTCCATGAGATTTTCCAGGCCAGAACACTGGAGTGGGTTGCCATTTCCTTCTGCACATCAGGCATGAGAGTGAACCATCTAGAAAGAAGATCTTTCAGCCCCAGTTGAGCCCTCAGATGACTGTAGTCCTGGACTTGACAGACCCCTCATGAGAGACTCCAAGCTAGAACCACCCAGTTAAGCTACATCCAGATTTGGGATTCACAGAAACTGTGAGACTATAAATGTATCTTATTTTAAGTCACCAAATTTTGGTGTAATTTACATGGGGCAATAACAACTAATACAAAAGCTAGAAGAATACTGTATGGAGGGATAAAATATGTATTGCTGCATTTTTTTAAATGGGAAAGTAGTGATTGGATTATTTTCAATCCAGAAGAAATACTTAACTTGCAAAAATGTCCTTAATTACCCTATAATGGCTTAGCTTGAGGCAGCAGCTCACATATATTAAAGAGATCTTGTGTGGAAAAGAAAGAGGAGAGGGAGAGAAATCCAGGGGATGGGGAGGAGAGTGGGGGTGGGGAGAGAGAGAGAAAGAGAGGACACTGTAAGGAATACAATCCCTCTGAGACTCCCAGGACATATGGGACACTGGGTTTCAGGCTTCATAAAGAATGTGCAATGTACTCAAGCTTCCTTTTTTTTTTTATCTTAAAGGAAAGAGTGAACTCCCAGGAGAAAGACTTGGGAACTGACATCCCAAGCAGACACTTGGATTGCATCACAAGTTTTCTGTGAAATGGAAGGGTTTTTATCATGCCACACACATTCCTGCCACAAAGAAACCTCAGGTCCTGATGGACACTCTTCGCAGAGGCTGAGACTGCCCTCTTTCTTATATATCCAGCTGTTCTTTAGACACTGTCTTTAGTGCTCCCCAAGGAATAAGCCACAAGTACTCCATCATAAGGAAGACAGGTTTACAATAACTGGGGAGAACAGTTTAATTTAGCTCCAAGGAAAGGGCCAGAGTTGTCAAAGGAGAATTGAGGGCAGCCCCAGCTCTTCCCAGCCTTTATATTCTGTGATTCTTAGGAAGAGAGGGGCCAAACCCCGGTTTTGTGCCACAATGAATAAAATGGCCTGGCTGGGGGTCAGCTGGCCTGCCAAATCTGGCAGCTGGCAAGGAAGAAACAGAAAACTTCCAAGGATCTAGCTCCACTTGCATGTATAATGTGTTCATATATGCTGTGTGCATATAGATTATATAACATCCATGACATAAAGAGGAAGATTTGGGATTCTTGGGGGAAAAAAGCTCAGAAATAGACACAAATCAGGGCATAGATTCTCATATGCGGGGTGACCTCAGCCACTAGAGGACATTTAGAAAGCAGGAAGGCACACATGAGGACAAAGGAAGTCATTCCCACAGTCAGGGCCCTGACCTAAAGCTCAGGGAGCTTTAGGGCTGTTGCCTGGCAACAGGAGAGACCTAGTAGGGATGCTGGGGGGATCATTTCTCATGGGGGAGCTGAGCCCTAAGGAGCTAAATCCCATTTCACTCAAGCCTTTGGTTGCACGGAATAGGTTTGCCAACTCCTACTGGGGCAAAATGTGATGACAAAAGCTCACAGCTAGGAGAAGAGAGGTGACATGGTCCCAAATGCCTGCAGAAACAGCAAATAATTGATCCACTATGTTGTATGATTATTTCTACTGCAGGCCACCCTGAGAAATAGGCACAAGCTTCTAGCTGAAGATTCACCCCTGGCTGTCCATGGTCACTTTTCCTCTCCAGGCTTTACAGGAAATGGACAGCCACCTACCCCTGGAGTGGTGCTGTTTCAAGATCTGGTGTGAAGGACACAGAAAACTCACTGGATTATAAAAGCTCTTGAGGATGGGGCCATCACTTTTTTTTTTTTTAATGCTCTGTATTTTATAAACACCTAGCATTGAGTCTTTTAACATAATAGGTCCTCAAAAAACATAAAATTTTGTTGAGTAATCAGAAGCACCTATACTTCCTTGGGGCTCCACGGCATCTGGCCTTTCCAATTACATCATGCCATTTTGCTTGGATATTAAAGGCAAGGGTGAGCCCCAGGAGAAAGGTTTGGAATACAATATCTCCATAGCAAACACTTGGGTTATATTATAAAATATTTTCTATGAAATGGAAGAATTTGGATCATAGCACACATGCCCTTGTGTAGCTGGAGGACTTCAGGTATGCCCTCACCCAGTGTATTCCTGCTGGTGGAATCCTGAAGGGGTCAAATGGGATTTAATACTACTGGTTGCTTCAAGTTTTATGGAAAAGGGAGTTGATTGTACTTTGGTGTGTCAGGTCAGTTCTTCCCAGGATTATTTTGTGAGGAAGAGAAATTCTTCATTTCTTCGAAGCTTTGAGTGTTTGGACTGGGGAGAAGAGGAGATATATGCAGGGGAGAGACGGGACGCCACTAACTGCTGGGGCTTCCCTGACAAGAAATGAGAAATAAAGGGCAGGAGGCGCTGTGGGAAGCATTAGACTTGGAGATGAACGAGCGAGTCTGCAGCATTGGAAGAGGAATCCTACCTAGGGACTTTTGCATTAATCCGAGATTTTATTTCGAGTAGTGTGACCTAGCAACTTTTTAAAATCTCTCTTTTCTTTCTTGTTTGACATAATAATTTCATTTTCCTGCTAGATCCGAACCATTGCAAAAAAAAAGAGTGAGCATTTATTCTTTACAAGCACCTTTGCTTCCTGAGTCTTGAGAAGAATATTTTAAAGTGAACCTCGTTGTTCAGTCACTAAATTGTATCCAACTCTTTGTGACTCCATGTACTGCAGCACTCCAGGCTTCCCTGTCTTTCACTATCTCCTAGAGTTTGCTCAAACTCAAATCCATTGAGTCAGTGATGCCACCCTAGAGTAAAAGCAAAGTTGCCTCTCACTTCCTCCCCGGTGTGGACCAGCATCATCCCAAGACCCATGTGTGCTGGGATGACCAGGCAGAGTCAGAGGTTAGGCTCAGGCAATTGAGCCAAAGCCTAATCTTTGTTTATTCTTTTGAGAACAGAGGATTTCATTGGTTTGTTGTTTCTTTGGCAGGGGTGGGGGGGGGGGGGGGGGGGGGTGGTGATGGTGGTTGTCAGTTTTGCTCCAATGTTGGTGCATAAATATTTACAATGGTGACATTCTCTTGGGGAATTGATCCATTTATCATTATTTGTTGACCTTTTTGTCTCTGGTTACAGCTTTTCTTAAAATCTATTTTTTAAAATGCATGTATAGCTACCGATACATTCTTTTAGTTTCCACTTGCATGAAATATCTTTTCCATCCATTCACTTTGAGCCTATGTGTGTATTTATAACTAAAATGAGTCTCTTTTAAGCAACATACAGTTGGATCTTTTTTTAAAATCCATTCAGCCACTCTGTGTCTTTTAATTGTTGAATTTAGACCATTTACATTTAAACAAATTATTATTGATAGGTGTGGAAATACTATTGCTATCTTGTTAGTTGCTTTCTGGCTCTTTTGTGGTTCCCCTCCTCCTCCCTTGCTCTCTTCCTTTGTGCTTTGATGATATTCTGCAGAGGCATGCTTGATTCCCTTCTATGTGCAGGTATCCTTTGTGTATCTGCTATAGGTTGTTGCTTTGAGGTTACCATGAGGCTTATCTAAAACATCTTATGGTTATAACAGTCAGTTATGTTCCTTTGAGGTTACCATGAGGCTTATCTAAAACATCTTATGGTTATAACAGTCAGTTATGTTCAAAAACATACAAAAGTTCTACATTTTTACACTCCCCTCCCACATTTTATGATTTGGTATCACAATGTACATGTTTTTTATTATGTCTATTAAAAATATTGTAATTATAGTTATTTTTAACACTTTTGTCTTTTAATATTTGTATTAGATTATATATGATTTATGCACCCCCATTATATTATTAAAACATTCTGAATTTAACTATATATTCATCATTACAAGAAAGTTTTATTTATTAAATTTGAAGATACACACTTCTAGGTATATAGCCTACAGAAATGGTGCCTATGAACACAAAGAGATATGCAAAGAGTGATTATAGTATCATTATCTAGAAATAACCAACCATCATCAGTAGAATGAATAAATGATGACCCATTCATACAGTGGAATCCCGAACGGCCGTTAAAATAAAGCAATTAATTGTGCTCACGCTCAGTTGCTCAGTCACGTCTGACTCCTTGCGACCCCATGGACTGAGCCCACCAGGATCCTCTGTCCATGGAGTTTTTCAGGCAAGAATACTTGAGTGGGTTGCCATTTCCTGCTCCAGGGAATCTTCTAGACTCAGGGATCAAACTGGCATCTCCTATGTCTTCTAAATTGCAGACAGATTCTTTACCCACTGAACCATTGGGGAAGCCCAAAACAATTAATGCTTTACCAAAAAGATAAATTTTAGAAACATAATATTATGAAAAATAAGCCAGAATCAAAGAAAATATGTGAAATTATTATACACTGTATCCGGTTTGAAGACAGGTAAAGTAAACATTAGTATTAGAAGTCAAAATGGTGTTGCCTCCAGGAGTAGTGAGGAACTGGGTAATGACTAGGAGATGGGGGCCCAGGAGGAACTTCTGGACCACTGACAACTTTTCACATCCTCACCTGTGTTTCACAGGTGTCCACTTGGTACATACAGGAAATTCCAGGAGAAGATCTGCCAGGTGGCTGCTTTCTGAAAGGATTGCTTATACTTTTCAGGTTTTTATGACTTCACTGCTTCTCACCTTTTTCCTGTGCCCACACCTTGGTGTGAGGGCCCATCTGTTCATAGCTGTCACCTTTGGGAACAAGTCTGAGGCTCTGTGAAAAAATTTCTTGAGGTTCGCCAAGGACACGTGTGAATGATATAGGCCACCCGGGGCCCTCTCCTGACCTCCCAGGTAGGTCCTTGGTGCTGGCTGCCCTCCACCCTCCACGGGCCTGCAGGAGACCTAAAGGGATTTGGCATGAGACTAAACAACTTCCCCTTGCCAGTTATTAGCTCTTCTCTTGCTCTCCCTTCCCCCATCTTTCTCTCTTTCAGTTTTTTTAATCACAGTCCCTCGGAAGCACTGGGAAACACATTTTTGCAGGGGAATGTCTTTCCGGCCTCTCTTGCTGCCAGTGACAACAAAAAAAAGCCACACAGCATGCTCTGGCTCCGTGTGCCTTGGAACAGAGCGCCAGGCACTGTGGCCGACGGGGACAGGGTAGCCGGGGTAGCACGGGGCCTTCCGCTGCACTTGCAGATGGTCACCCACCACGCAGAGGAAAGAACCTTCCCTCATGCTCAATGTTGCTTTTGCTGTCTTTCTTGACCTCCTCTGTCACAATTCAACACAATTCACACTTTATTGTTGCATGAGAGAAAAAGAAAATCTTCTCTTTTTCTCATGAGATCCTGAAGACAGGAATTTCTAAGTGTCTCTCCTGATATGTTGGAAGAAAGTTGGTTTTGATGTGCTTTTCTTCTCTCTGTTAAACTTGCATTTTGTTCAGCTTACTGGGCAATAGATGAGAGGCTGGGAAGGAGTCATAGTGATCCTTACCGGGGCAGAGAGGAGTTGGGACTGCTTTCTCTGACCAGGTTTTCACGTCAGCTGCAAATGCCAGAAATTTTCAATACATGCTAGAGATCCAGCACCACAAGAACGAGAATATATTTGCCAGGGAGCTCCATGAGGCTTCCTGACAACTGCTATGGAAATTAGCCTTTCTGAAAAGAAAATAAATACGGGTGGAGAGCACCAGCTATGCTACGCCAGCCCCCACCCTCATGTCCCTTACGGCTGTCACTCTGAATATCTGCCCTTCTCTGTAACACAAGGATTTCATACCCAGCTGCAGGGGTAGGTATCCTCAGTAATATCCCTAGGCAACAGGCAACCAAGATCTAGGATTTGCACTGTATGTGTCTTAAAAGTTTAACTAGAGTATCTGTTATCTATGGCTGCATTACAAATGATCCTAAAACCAAGTGGTTTAGAGCAACAAAATCTTATTTCACAGCCTCTGTGGGCCGGGAATCCAAAGGTGGTCTCACTGGTTCTGGCTCAGGGTCTGTTGGGAGGCTACAATCCAGATGTTGGTCTAGGCTTCCCTGGGGCTGAGGATCAGATTTGTGAGATGGCTCCCTGTGATGACTGCTGGCAACAGGGGACAGCAAGGGGGCTTGGCTATGGAGAAAGCCTTCCAAGCCATCTCTTCCAAGCCTTTTCTGCAGAGCTTGTCAAGGGCCAGTATGGGGTTCAGCATGGGGGTGAGTCAGTCGAGGGGTGAGCAGGGGAAATGCAGGCAGCCGTGAGAGGGGAGATGAAATGAATTTAGGTTAAATCATCCCAAAGAGCATTGTTACTGAGTCTGTCTTCTTGGGCACAAAGAGGTCTCATTTACAAGACTGAGCACACACGCCTGGCCAAGAGGCCTGGCAATCTGATGGAAAGGGTGTCAAGTAAGATGGAAGGTCCTCAGCGGCAGTGATCAGAGCTTGACAATGACCTACTTCTCTACCCTTCCCAGGTAATTACTGGACAAGTGAGGCTGAACCACGTGTAAGTCACTGCCAGAAAGAGAGCTGAGTGAAAGCCACTCGTGAGAAAAGAGCTGCATTCAACAACTCCATTTTCTTTTCTACACACTCCAGCACATTCTGGCTTTTATGCAACAGACACACATGCTCTGGTATAACAGTACCACAGAGACACGGGTCACAAAACGTTAGCAGACTCATTCTTAGTATGGAATTTAGGGTGACCCTCTTCCAACAATGCTGTCTGATTAGAAACCAGAGTTCTAAGAGGTTAGCTGATATCCTCAAGGCTGCTGAGTTATGAGTGGCAAGTCTGCTCCTGGACTGTTTTTCTGACCCGCAGGCCAGCACTCTCTCCGTTATTTTACTGGAGAGATTCAGGCAGTGTTTTACTAGACAATGAGCTGCCTCATCCCCATAGACCCAGGGGAAGTACAGGGCTCACCCACTACACAGCTAGAAGCATCCTTTTATCAGCACACTCGAGGGCAAGGAGACAGTGCGGGGTTGTTTAGGCTGCTAATGGATTTCCCTCCACGTGCCCTATGATGTCCCCAACCTGACCCTGCATTGTGCCACAGGACACAGTGGAAGCCTGCTAACACTGGCATACCCTTATGAGGGAGAAAATAATTTGTGCACAAAGCTTCCGGCTCAGGGCATCTAACAGCCCTGTGCAGTGCTCCTGGACTCCCAGAAGCTAGCCTTTCTGTGACCTCGGGAGTCAGAGAGCCCGCGTACATTCTTCCATTCCCTGCAGGCCACCTCAGAGCTCCCTGATGGGATGGACTCTGTTGCTGCTAAAATAATCCATATTTTTACCTCCCTGGGTCTTTGAAGTCTTCACATGGGTGAAGAGAGGCTCCGGGCTCTCTTCTGATGAGGCTGAGTTGATAGACGTCACCAACATATTAGTGTCAGCTTTTCAAAATCACATTAAGATGTGTTCATGACAAATCAGTCTGGACAGTGACTCATATGAATTTGTGACTTGCTTTTGAAGGCTGAGCCGGGAGAAGGAGTCTGTACAGAACCAAGCACTCACAATGCACAATGATGGTTCGTTCACAAGCAACACTTGCTTTTCTATTCTGTTCACAAGTCAGGGCTGTGGGTAAGTGGACAAGGAGGGAATGAAGTCAGTATATGAGGCTCCAGCTGGTGGGCCCCAGAGGTGTACCTAAGGTGGCGATGGTTTGTTTTATTTTTATTTTTTTAACTTTTGGCTGCATTGCTATGGGATCTTCATTCCCTGACCAGGGACTGAACACGTGCCCCCTGCAGTGGAAGAATGGAGTCTTAACTATCGGATAGTCAGGTAAGTCCCACGATGCCGATGGTTTTAGATATTATCATTTGACCCTAGATTTTGACCACAACTCACTTCTAACCCTCAAGCTGACATCCCTAAAAATATGCTTATTGAGATAATCTTTAAGTGTGTGGTCGTGCTTTAGTCTTCCACCCAGCTCTCTATAGGAGGATGGCTGTGACCACTTATTGCTCCTTCAGCCCAACAATTCTCTCTCCCGATACAGCTGTGACAGTTAAAACATTGGGGGTCTGCTCCTAGGTGGAGGGGGATTGGCCAGCATAAATCAGTGGCTTCGGCAGCTCCAGCAACAAAGATCAAAGCCAGCCACACAGGTTTATTGCAAGCAAGAGGCTGAGTTTCACTGTGACACAGGGAAAATCAGCAGGAATCAAGCCGTTAGGAAGTGTTGCCGACTGCAATTACAGGGTGACAGTTCTGACTGGTTTTACAGGCAGGGCTGTGCTAAATTTAGCATGTGACTTTATTGGTGTTGACTGGCAACATCCCAAGGATGCAAGGTGTGAGGCACAGTTTCCAGCAGCAAAACCTTGTGTCGAGGGTGGAAAACAGCACCAACTGGGAAGCACGTTAGACCCAGGAAACAAGCAGAGCTGGGGGCTGAGCCGAAGCAATTCTCTGAACTGGGACTGCCGTGCTGGGCCAGCTGGAGCTTGTAGGGGCTCATTTCCCCTTCTCTGTACTCTGTACCACCTGGGCACCTGTGTGGTATATGCCTACTACAAGGCACATAGGGAGCGAGGATATTTCTGGAAGATTCCTATCACAATAAATTTCAACTTAAACAGTTAAAAATAGCTTTCTTTTCTTTTCTTTTAATTAGGCAAACCAGACTGATCAGATAAATGTCAAAAGTTTCTGGAACAAGACACTCTACAGAAAGGGTCAGCAAACTGGTCCACAGGAGAACTGCCTGATTTTGTAAATTAAGCTTTATTGAGACACTGCGGCACCCACTAGTTCATGAATGATCCACGGCTGCTTTCAGGCCACCAGGGAAGAGCTGGGCAGTACAACCAGAGAGCCAGTGGTGTGCAAAGATTGAAGCACTTGCTATCTGGCCTTTTAAGGGAGTTTTCTGACCCGTGATCTGGAGCAATGGCCCCTGGACCAATTCTTTTCAAGACCATTGACCCTTGAACAACATGGATTTGAATTGCATGGGTTCACTTATACATGGATTTTTTTCAGCAAACACATTGGAAAATTTTTCTGAGATTTGTCACAATTTGAAAAAAATCACACAACCTAGAAATGTAAAAAAATCAAGAAAAAGGTATGTCATGAATGCATAAAATATTTATAGATACTAGTCTATCCTCACATTGGCATAAGGTGAGTGATACTTAATATAAAATTAATACTTAATATAAAATTAATACTGTGTCTGTTTTTGTACTGTTTTATCACTTTGCTTTAAAAGAATTACATTACCATACAGTTTATCTCACTTTCTAATAATTGGAGAAATTGTGAATTGGTCTATCATCACAGGTAAGTGATTTTCAAAAAATGTAACAATGTTTCTAATACTGTGGTATGAATATGATTGTAATACTGTTTGCCATAAATATTTTATAGCAATTCACTCCTTATTATAGAGGCTAGGCTACCGTGAAGCAGTTGTATTGATTATACCAGGTAACAATAGGGCAGTTACATTGCTGCCTCTTCATAGTCAGGGCATGAATCATTGTTTCTGTAAATAAATATCTGAGTTTCTTTTTCACATTATCTTTTCATTTTGGATGTCTAGTGTTGGTAATATGTATAATATCTGCAACATTTTGTATCATAAGACAATATAGATGTCAATATATACTGACAGATGGACAACTCAAACAGATGATATAAATTTACAGTATGAATAAATACAGAACAGTACTGTATTTTCTCTTCCTTATGATTTTATTAATAACATTTTATTTTCTATAATTTATTTTAATAATGCAGTATATAGTACATATACATATAATAATAAAGGGCTTCCCTTTTGGCTCAGCTGGTAAAGAATCTGCCCTCAATGAGAGAGACCTGGGAAGATCCTCTGGAGAAAGGAATGGCTACCCACTCCAGTATTCTGGCCTGGAGATCTCAAACCCAGAGCTTTCACTTGCAAATGTCTGATTTTTGTCTACTCTTGAAAAACTGAGTAATCTGGTTGGTCATGTTCCTGCATGGCAACCATAGGCTGGAGCCCGGCAACTGCAGCCTTCTTTAGAGGGGGAACATCCTTTTCTACAGACACAGTTTGCTATTGTCTCCTTCACAGAAAGACAGTGTCAGCTTCAATTAGTCATGATTCTTGCTCTGCTGGTTCACACCCCTGGTTGCTTGATTAGGTATGACCTGCTCTTTAGCATATATTTACAACCCCACATTTAAAATCAAGATTCTTTGCTTTGGGCCTGAATTTGGGTCAGGTTATTCTCAAGTCCTGGTTGTGTCATGCTGGTCAGAAGCTCTGTTTAACTATTACATTAAAAAATAATACAAATGATACTTCATAATGAAAAGCTGGGGAGCCATCACTGTAAAACAGCTAAGAAAACAAAGTACATTCTTGTGTAATTGAAATCTTTTTTTTTTTTTAACCAACTGAAAGTGAAAGATCAGTGTGAAAAAGCCGGCTTAAAACTCAACATTCAAAATACTAAGATCATGGCATCCCGTCCCATCACTTCCTGGCAAATAGATAGGGAAACAATGGAAACAGTGACAGCTTTTATTTGCTTGGGCTCCAAAATCACTGCAGATGGTGACTGCAGCCATGAAATTAAAAGACACTTACTCCTTGGAAGAAAAGCTATGACAAATATAGACAGCATATTAAAAAGCAGAGACATCACTTTGCCAACAAAGGTCCATCTAGTCAAAGCTCTGGTTTTTCCAGTAGTCATGTATGGATGTGAGAGTTGGACCATAAAGAAAGCTAAGTGCAGAAAAATTAACTTTTGAACTGTGGTACTTAAGAGTCCCTTGGACTACAAGGAAATCAAACCAGTCCATCCTAAAGGAAATCATCATAAAGGAATATTCATTGAAAGGACTGATGCTGAAGCTGAAGCTCCAATACTTTGGCTACCCGATGCAAAGAACTGACTCATTGGAAAAGACCCTGATGCTGGGAAAGATTGAAGGCAGGAGGAAAAGGGGATGAGAGAGGATGAGATGGTTGGATGGCATCACCGACTCGATGGACATGAGTTTGAGCAGGGCCTGGGAGTTGGTGATGGACAGGGAAGTCTGGCATGCTGCAGTCCATGGGTTTGCAAAGAGTGGGACACAACTGAGCAACTGAACTGAACGAGTAAACCATCAACTCCAAGAGGACAGGAGGTCAGGTTGCTTCTGATGGTTTGTCCTGATCCAGGTGATTCATTTGATTTGCTAACATTTTCTCCCAGGGATTGCTCTGGATGGGTCCCCCCTCCCCCACCCCAATACAGATGCCATGTGCCTGCATGGGATTACCTGGATGCTTGTGAAGATGCACACTCCTGCAATCACAGTCTGTTATGACCATCACTAATGCACACAGGATGGAGAAAGAAATAGTAACCCACTCCAGTATTCTTGCCTGGATAATACCATGGTCAGAGGAGCCTGGAGGGCTACAGTCCATGAAGTCACAAAAAGTTGGACATGATTGAGCATGAGCACAATGCACGATGCCTCCTATACATGAAAAATACCCAGAGAGTAACTCCCCAAGGTGGCTTAGAATTTAGACTTAGATCAGCAAGAGAATTTGGGTTTGATCCCTGGGTCAGGAAGAACCCCTGGAGGAGGGCACAGCAACCCACTCCAGTATTCTTGCCTGGAGCATCCCATGGATGATAGGAGCCTGGTGGGCTACAGTCCACAGGGTTGAAAAGAGTAGGACATGACTGAGGTGACTTAGCACACATGCACATGACCTTAATAAGGAAAGGGGCGAGGGTGTAGGTTTCTTAAGGAACAGTAATTTTTAGGAGAGATGAGAAGACTTCCTGGGAGGTGTGGTTGTCCGGGACGAAGTTCAGGTGTTGTGTTGACCTCTAACCTCCTCTCCTGTGATGACTCAGTCCTCTGTGGTCAATAAGACTCCCTAAGAGGAGAGGTGTTAACAGCTGAGTGTCTCTAGACTGAGAAGGGGACCTGGCAGAGAAAGCCTCATCCTGTATTTGCTGTTTCTCAAGTGTCTATAGGTCAAAATAATCAATCCGTCAAAGCCGCATATTTGGGGATGGCATGTCCTGAATCCCTGCAGTCATATTTTGGGGTGGCATATGCTACTACCCTGCGCTGACTCTCCTTAATCCAATTTGACCTCTTTTTTTCAGTCTTTTTTTTAACAATTTGGGTCCCTCCATTGTTTTTCCTCACCATCTTCACCCTGATGCCTGTGATGTAGAAAATGCTATTCCTAGGATTTGCTTCTTCTTCCTCTTGAGCCTTCTCCTGGTAAGATTTTATTCAAAGGGAACATAAGGAATGGTGCTGACTTTTTCTTCTGGTAACCCTTCTCTCCTACGCCCCCCACCCCACCACCTCTCCCTCCTCCAAGAATATGGGTGACTGTTTCACTGCTTCAGGTTCACTCTTTTCTACTCTAACATATGCTGCCTCTTTCATGCTGAATTCCAAGACTGAGACCATTTTTCTGTTTATGGCCTCATGACTCCAAAGTGCCTCCATCCTCATAGACACCTAGGATATGGAGCCTTGAAACCCCCCAAGGGGTTTTCTCAAAAGAAGTCTAACAGCATCACAACTTGCCTCGTGATGGGATCCTGTGACACTTGGAACATTGCCTCCAAGTCAGCACTTTTCCACTCTGCAAAATGTCTACAGCCCCCAACCCTTCTATCTGTGAGTTAACAAAAAAGATGAGTTCAAATATAGAGAAAAGCTCGATTTACTGCTTAACAAGTGAAGTGAAGTAAAGTGAAGGTCGTTCAGTCATGTCCAACTCGTTGTGACCTCATGGACTGAGGCCCACCAGGCTCCTCTGTTCATGGGATTCTCCAGGCAAGAATACTACAGTGGCTAGCCCATTCCCTTCTCCAGGGGATCTTCCTAACCCAGAGATCGAACCCAGGTCTCCCGCACTGCAGGCAGATCCCAAATGAAAAGATCATAATAATTAAAAAATACCAAATCAGTTTTGAATTTATAAACAAAAATCTTTAAAACCTTGCTGGATTAAAATTTTTAAAAATCATGAAAAATCTATAGGTCTCTATTCTGGTTCCAGCAGTGACATGTAGCTCTGAGACCTCAGGCGCTGTGCTCCCTGTCTGACTTAGCGCTTTCTTATGACTGTGAAATGGCAGCTAAACATTCTAAGGGCCAGCGTTCTAATTGCCCGTGAAGGTGTCTGAAGAGGGAATCGGTCACCAGGTCACTCCCCGGTCTTCTGTGAAGTAGGAGAACCCCTTCTCTCTGAGTCAGAGCAAATCATTTCGTCTGCTTGGTTTTGGCCTCGGTGGAAGTGGCACCTATCACATCATATTAGAGCCAGCTGTTGGCTTGCGAGTTTTCCCAGCCAAATAATGCTCAAGTTCTACTATTGTGTTGCAAGAAAGAGAAAATACAAATCAAGCAGGCTCAGGTAGTGAAGCTGATTCATTTATGTAACTGAAAGATCCAGATGTCTGCCTGGCTTGAGGTCTGGTTGCACTCAGGTCCCCTGTAGTGTGACTGGGCCCCACTTTCCCTCCTCGGCTCTGCTTCCGTGATGTTGGCCCCATTCCCAGGTCTCAGATGGACTGGAGGGGGCTGCGAGCAAGTCCTGCAGTTAGATCCACCCTCCGTCCCATCCAAACGGAAAGAGAGCTTTTGCTCCTGTAGTTCCAATGGAAGAAAGACTTTTCTTTTTTCCCTTCCCCGAAGCCCCCTTAAATCTCCTCCTGCCATATTGACCATTTGAGTCAAGTATCTATCCCTGAACTGATCACTGAGACCAGGAAGAAGAGATACAGTAATTAGCATAAACCAATCAGGTGCCCCTGCCTCCTGGGGCCTGGGGGTGGAGTCAGCTCCATCCACAGGCCTGGCTGGCGACACGGGAGCAGTGAATCTTCGGATACCAGGGTGGTAGAAGCGGGGCGGGGGACCCGAGGCTGCAGTTCCCTTCATACCTGGTGGGTACCTCGGCAACAGCGTTCTCTACTGCCTGCTCTATACGCAGTAGACCTTAGCAAGTGAACATGGCGAAGCTGTGATTTACATCTGACTTCCCTGGGCCCAACGTGCAGTGTGTTCAGTAGAGGTTTTCGTGGTCCTTTTTTTCAGATGCCTCGGCATCTGAAAGCGATGCCTTTCACATGCCTTTCAGATGCGTTCACTATCAGATGATACCTCTTGGCTGTTCCCAGAGACAGTGGATTCCATGTCTGGATGGAAGAGCTGGAGGGCAGTGGCAATGAGAGGGAGTAAGAGTGAGACCAGCAACTTCCGGGGTCTTTGGGGTGTTTCCAGCGGCCATGCTGAGAACTCCGGGGTTGTATTTACAACACAGGAATGCTAGTGCAGAATCACGGGTACCAAACGACCCCCACGTATGATTTTTGATGTGACAATGACCACAAAGGGGGCATAGGTGGATGTAAAAATAAAACACCAACCAGTAGCCTGGATTCCTTCTCCCAGTGATAAAATTGCCTGCACTGAGCTTCTAATAGAAAGAGACGGGTGAAAGACTGGAGTAGAAATTAGCTTCCCCACCCCCATTCTTGAGGTGCAATCTGGCATTTAGCTGGAGGCAGCTACTGTAAAAAGGTTTGTGGCAGTGACTGTGAAAGAGAAATGAAATGTCAGGGTTTCCTTCCCGGCGGGGCTCCAGTGGGCCGGTGCAGATGGCACCCCACCATGCAGTATGCTGAAAATATATTTTAAAGGCTATTTTGTAGACTTCACAAACTATGCCACTTGAACATAATGAAATACGAGCTAGCTAATAAGATGCTGTGTGAAAATGTTGATTAATATAGATACAGCATTTGAAATAATGCAAATTAAAAAAAAAAAAAAAAAACCCACCCAGAACTCAAAATAGCATGAACACACTGATGATCGCTCCATTATACATGGGTTCATTTTTAAATATTTGAAAGAGTTTTTGGAGTATAGTAAATAGACTTTATGAGATTGGAAATCTTAGTTCATGGTTAATTTTAAAGGAATTCTGCAGAATGGTCTTCTTTGGACAAATTGGTGATACATTTTCCAGTAAATTAATTCTGCGGGTCCCAAGCCAGCTGGATGTGGGCAGTGGTTTTAGTTTAAAGACGAGGGTGGGGAGTGAGAGGGGAGGATGAAAGGAAGGGCAGGAGAAAGGAAAGACTAGTTCCTCCGTTTCCTTGACTGAGGAGACCCGAGTTCAAAATGATGTTTTTGCAGTGTTGCCAGCCTGGGAACTTTCTGAACCTGTGAAAACAACTCAGGGTGACTCCAGACAGATTTACATCCCTGGTCACCCGAAGCCCCAGTCTCAAGCAATAGTGGTACATTTATTCAGGATTTACTGTCAGTCCTTTGGTTAATATATGGTGTCCAGCCGTGTAGCTCAGAGCTACAGAGGGGACCACAAAAGTGAGCGGGACAACATGCTTGTCATTAGTACACTTTCCGTCTCATTAGAGGGACAGCTATGACATATTAAGCAGCTGGGAAAAACACATAGAGAAGTGCAAGATAGAAAAGTACCGAGAAAATTAAAAAGTACCATAAATGAAAAGGGAGAGAAAGGAATGAATACTAGAGCGATCAAGGAATTCTCCTGAGAGGAGGGGGCAATTATGTTGGGTATTGAAATGTAGCTATGATTTGGATTATTACATTTAGAAAAAACTAAAGCTCAAAAAGACGGTGAACAAAGGGATCCCGGGGCAGTGAGTCCTACCCAGCCAGGGTAGGGGTGTGATAGAGCAGAGGGGATCTAAAGCTGGCCAGTGGAGGGGAGGTAGATCCCAGAGGGTCACGGGAGCCAGGTGTTTAGGAACTCAGGTGTGAGTCAGTAGGGAAGAGGTAGTTATTGGAGGCTTTTGAGGGATTTGCCTGAAAAGACTTTCAGACAAACACCAGAAGGGGCTGTGAGCTGCAGTGATGAGAGAGCAGAGGGAGGAAAGGCCAGGCAAGACCCAGGGCGAGACACTGGCTGTTTGAATTGTGATGATGCAGGTTTAGTTCTTTCAAACTTTAATTTTCTACCCACTAGACATGAGGGTGGCTTTCCTGGTGTCTCAGATGGTAAAGAATCCTCCTGCAATGCAGGAGACTCCAGTTCAATCCCTGAGTCAGGAAGATCACCTGGAGAAGGGAACGGCTATCTACTCCAGTGTTCTTGCCTGGGGAATCCCATGGATGACTGGCGGGCTGCAGTTCATGGGGTCTCAGAAGTTGGACATGATAGAGCGATTAACACTTTCACTTTCAGACATGAGGATGATACCTCTGATACCCAGGGCTATGTTTAGACTGATAATATCACTTGAACACTCCCATCTGAAAAAATCAAATTTCATGTAATCTGAAAGATGATTTGCTCACTGGGGAAGGGGTTCCTGGGCCTGAACTTTTGAGTGCCTTGCTCTGTCTGGGACTTGTGGCCTCAGCAAGACCCCCTGAAGTCTGCAGCTGCTCCCCAGGCCCCTGGCAGCACCTGTGATATAGCAGGCCCTCAGTAAGTGTCCACTGAAAGGAGAAGTGGAACACCATTCTACTTGGGCAGAGTTTTGATTTCTCTAAGGCTTTTGTAAGGAGGTAGGGCTGAATGACTGAGATGGTTAGATGGCATCACCGACTCAATGGACATGAGCTTGAGCCAACTCTGGGAAACAGTGTATCCTTCTGGAGGCCACATCTTCTCAAAGATCACCCTCCCTTTGTTTAGTAAGAGAAATATACATGGCCAGGCAACATCTACACTGTGATAAGTGCAGTACGTCGGTCAAATCAGACTCAAAATAGTCTTCAGGGAGATGACCCTGCGGATAGTCTAGGACAAGAAGGAAGTACATGGTCTAACACGGCAGCCGAGGAGGCCTGACGCAGTGCAGTGTCCAGGCAATGAGCCAGGCCGTGCACTGACCCCATCCATCAGGCCCAGATACAGTTTCAGCCCCATCAGCAGTGGCTTCTCCGTGTCTCTCACTAATCCTGCTGCAGGCCAGATAGAGCTTGGGTGGTTTATGGGTGACAGAGTAGCATCCAGGGTATCATTTTACAACTCATACCTTGGTTGTGATGTCTTGCAAAGGTGCTGATTTTCCAGGACTAGGAGCCCCTTAAGGCCTCTTCCTGCAATGCAAAGTTGGCATAGGGACGGAATTAAAAGCAGCTGATGTCCTGAGA
The DNA here is from genome assembly GCF_910594005.1 of Cervus elaphus. Taxonomy (NCBI): domain Eukaryota; kingdom Metazoa; phylum Chordata; class Mammalia; order Artiodactyla; family Cervidae; genus Cervus; species Cervus elaphus. The sequence continues at coordinate 34,223,326 of NC_057840.1, forward strand.
ATTGGTGTCCAGAGAAAATTCACACTGCTATGTTACTCACCATGCCTGTGGTCAGTAAAAACACAGTCACCCAGCTTCAACGCAAATACCTCAGGTTTTACAGAATTTTAAAGCCAGAAATTCAGAGAGCTTCTATTCAGTCCTTCCTCATATTTTTTTTTTAAACAGATGAGAAAACTGAGACTTGGAGGGAATGAAGTGACTTGTACAGGGTCACACATTTCATAGCAAAATCTTGATTAAAGTTTAGAGTTTCTAACTTCAGTTCAACTCTTGGACTGTCTGAAATCTACTCCTTTTAAAAAGTTTTGTCCCCTAATATTACTAAAGATACATTTTTCCCCCCAAGAAGCTTGTTTGCATGTTGTTTTGAAATGATAGCTGACTGGGATTTTTTTTTCCCAAAAATAAATGTATAGAATATCACCACGATCCACTGAGCTACTGAAACTAAAAACCAAGTTATCCTTCATGCAAACCCTTCCCCCCATTCCTGGCCCGGGCAACATCTAATCTGCTGAGAGCTCTTGCTTTTTCTACTTTTAAAATGCATTTCAAATCCTTCTACTTGTTTCTACCTCCATCTCTGTTCTAAGCCCCAATATCTCTTTCTGCACCTCCTGCAAAGCTTCCCATTCATTCTCCCCACTGGACTCAGAATGATCATTTTTATAAACTTTTTATTCTGAAATAATTATAGATTCATAAGAAACTGCAAAGAACAGTGTGGAAGGAGATCCCATATACCTATCACCCAGTTTCCCCCAATGGTAAAGTCTTACATAACTATCAAATAGTATCAAACCAGGAAATTGACAATGGTGCAACCCACAGAGTTGATTTCAGCACTTTTACCTCCACTCTTGTGTGTGTGTATGTGTGAATATGTGTGTGCATATTCATGGAACCACCACCACAATCAAGAATAATCTTCAAAAACTGTAAATCACTCATGCTACCTCCTTGCTGAAATCTCTCAATGGCTTCCCATCCTTTTAGAATACACTCAAGCTCCAGCCCAAGCGCCTTCTCAGCTTCCTTGCAGACCCCAGCACTGCTGCCTGGTTGGGGCCCGCAGGCCCTCAGACCTTCGACACCTGCTGCTGCTTCCATCTGGTTTGCTTGTTCTTGACTATTCCCTCCTCTGCCCATTCTCCTCCTTCAGGTCTCAGCCCGCAGGCCATTCTCGGTGACTGTTGGCTATGTCACAGCACCCTGGTCTTTGCCCTGCAGCACTTATCACAGTTGGCACAGCTCCATACGCTAGCTGACTTTGCTTCTTTGTTCCTCGGGGAAATAAATGCCATGAAGGCAGACACCTTGTCAACAGTTATCCCCTTAGACCTGAACACCAAGCCTGGTGATCAGTAAACATGTTGAGGATGAAGGTCAGGGACAGGTCTGCGTCTTAACGCCCACAATGAGTGAGGGCAATTCAGGGACTAAATTTAATTAATGAGAAAAGAAAGCATATTATATATACAGAGGAAAATCTCATATTTTAAAGAGTAATTGCCCTATACTGAAAACAAACAGTACTCTAAGAATGCAAAGGTATGAAACTTTGTAATTTTTTTTTTAAAGTTTGTATCCAGTCCTTTTTGAACTATGGAAAAGAAAGTTGTACTTGCTATTCTTTATCATATAGGTTTTTTTGGTAAATGTTGAAGGCAGTCTGTTTCTTTTTACATGTTATATTAATATTTTGTATCCTTAAGAAGACTATAAAACCCATCTCTAGATATACTGAAAGTAAATATTCCAATAGTATAATGTTGCATTGAATACGAAGTGTGTGCTCATGTGCCTGGGAGTTTTCAGCTACTTCCCACACAGGAAGTATTGTGATTGGTGACAATGGTTAGGTTCAGTCCTGAACCCACGACTGCAGAGGCTCCTGGGTCAAGCAAAACTCAATGAAGATGTCATTTCACCTCGCCAGGAACGTGACATTCAGTACTTCCTACTCACCAGGTCTTTTATAAAAACTTTCCTTTTCAATACCAGTCTTTCGGATGCATTCATGTCATAATGTAGAAGTAAAAATTAAAAAAAAAAAAAAAGATATATATATAGCTGCCACAGAAGGCAATGGGACCTTTGTTGTCCTTTTTTACTTTGAACCAAGGGAATAATCCTAAGTGACACGAGCCATTGAACACATAGGCCCTTCTGCCAGACGGACTGGTCAAGTCTCCTATGGGGACACTCTCCTGTGTAGGAGCTGCTCTGGACAGAACTGAGAAGTGGAAGGAATTTGCCTTTCCGTTTCTCCATATGTTTCCCATTTTCTGTGTCTTGAGGATGTTTTCACTCTGATTCCTGCAGCCTCATCTCCATCAGAAGCCCGCGGGCAGGGACCAGTTGGCTTGCTCCCATCTCCTTAGGCAATCTAGACTTCAGTGCTAATCCCTTATATCAAACACCCATCAATTGGCACTACCATGGGTTAGGCAGAGACACACAGATAAAAGATATCCACTTTCTGGCCAGCTAGAAGGGCCTGCCGTGAGCATGGATAAGTGGGCAGGCCGTCTAACCAGTCAGACATGAAGGCTGGTGCTGGTTGTGTGTGTTATCCTGGCCAAACCAACTGAGGAGGAAAAAGGGAATGAGCTCTGAGGGAGCAGCTCCTTCAAACTGTCCTTTGCACAAGAATCAAAGCTGGCAATTGAGCCCTTCTGCTGGGACAGCAGGGGCAATTGAGCTCTGGGACAAGTGGCAGCTCCTTAACTTGTACACCCTTTCCTGACCCTGCAGCAGTGAAGTGACCAGAGGGGATGGACAATTCCTCTACCAAACCTCCTGGGCTTTCTTCTCTCTCTTTTTCTTAGTTTCCATTCTGCATTTTTATTTACTAAAGGTAGCATCCCCGTTTATAACAATGATTTTATTTATATATTTTTAATTTGTTATTAAGTTTTAGTTGATTTACAATGTTGCATTAGTTTCTGCTGAACAGAAATGTGATTCATTTATATATAAATATATTAGTATATATGTATTCCTTTCATATTTTTTCAGTGATGGTTTTTCACAGGATATTGAATATAGTTCCCTGTGCTATACAGTAGGATCTTGTTGCCTATCCATTTTATATATGATAGTGTGCATCTGCTAATCCCAAACTCCCACCCCACCCCTCCCTCACCTGCCCTCCTTGTTGGCAACCACAAGTTTATTTTCTATGTCTATGAGTCAGTTTCTTTTTCATAGATAAGTTCACTTATGTCATATTTTAGATTTCACACATATATTTAGATTTCTGTCTCTTTCTGACTTGTTTCACTCAGTATAATAATCTCCAGGTCCTTCCATGGTGCTGTAAATGGCATGATTTCATTCTTTTTTTCTGGTGGAGTAATATTTCATTGCATACATGTACTGCATCTTCTTTACCCATTCATCTGTCGATGGACATTTGGGTTGTTTACATGTGGTTTCCATATCTTGGCTATTGTAAATAGTGCTGCTATGAACATTGGGGTGCATCTATCTTTTTGAATTATAGTTTTGTTTGGATATATACTCAGTAGTGGGATTGCTGGATCATAATGGTAGCTCCATTTTTAATCTTTTTGAGGAACCTTCATACTTTTCTCCTTAGTGGTTGCACCATTCCCACCAACAGTGTTATCTCCTGGGGTTTCGATTGCATTTGTCATCTTCTTGAGCAAAGCCCAAGTCGCCTGATAGCGAGGGCGGGAAGCCCAGCACACTCCGGGCACTGCCGGCTGCGTCAGAGGAGGCCTGGCAGGGGCCCCAAGCAGAGGCCGCAGGGCTCACCGCCTTCTCCCTGTGGCTGAGTTCTACCCTATGAAGGGGCTTCTCTTTGCAATGTTTGGGTCACCACCCCCCCCCAGGTTTATCAGCGTGCATTTCACACTGAAGATTTGACTCCATTCCTAACAATGTTTTCTTTCTTTACTTTTTCCATGCCTGCTTTTTATTTTTCAGTACTCTATTGTTTTATAATTGGGATATAATTGCTTTATAATGTTGTACTAATTTCCTAAAAATGTTTTCTTAATTGCATTTTAAGAATTAGTTAAATAGTACCTGTTTGTATTCCTCCCTTCCTTTCCCTCCCACCCCCTGCCTCCAGAGGGCAAAAGAATACACGTTCTTTCCTGTCAATTTTCCTGCTCTGTCCTCATCCCATCAGTGATTCTGCTGAAGCTGAAAATGTCATTATTCGTCACTAATCCACTCTGAGTCGGGAGCTGCCTCTTGTCCATCTAAGGTCACTGAGCACTGTGGATCGCCCAGCAGCTGCTCAGATCCGGTGTGTGTTTATTTTCCTTCAAGCCTTTCAGAAGGACCAGTAGATGCCTGGTGCTGAGGAAGAAGTGAGAACGTGGAAGTGACTGACCCCAGGATCGGGTGACCCCAGGGATCTGCCCCAGGGCCCGGCACTGCTTTTTGACTTCTCTAAGCTTCAGTTTCCTCATCTGTGGAATGGGTGCCATAAGAAGACCCACCTCACTGGGTTATTGACCTCACCTGTGTAGCAGTAAGCCCAGAATCTGGAGGGTGAAATCTCCTCAAAGATGGTGATTCACAGGTAATGATTCTCCTTAATTTTTAAAATTGAAGTAGAGTAGGCGTGCAATATTATACAAGGTATAAGTACACAATTCACAATTTTTAAAAGTTATATTCCATTAATAGTTCCATTGGAACTATTCCATTAATAGTTATTATAAAATATTGGCTATTCTTTTTATGTTGTACAGTATATCCTTATAGCTTATTTTAATTCTTATTTTCAAAGGAACTTTTAATTTATTTTGATTTAGCTTGTTTTTATTTATTTAGTGAAAGTCACTCAGTCATGCCCAATTCTTTGCGACTACATGGACCGCATGCGACCATATAGTCCATGGCACTCTCCAACCAGAATACAGGAGTGGGTAGCCTTTCCCTTCTCCAGGGGATCTTCCCAACCCAGGGATCGAACCCAGGTCTCCCACATAGCAGACAGATTCTTTACCAGCTGAACCACAAGGGAAGCCCAAGAATACTGGAGTGGGTAGCCTATTCCTTCTCCAGAGGATCTTCCCGACCCAGGAATAGAACAGGGGTCCCCTGCATCGCAGGCAGATTTTTTTATCAACTGAGCTATGAGGGAAGATCTTATTAGAAGGCAGGTGGTTAGTAACTTACAGAACTGTCCTTGCTCTTCCATTTTACATTAAGATGCAAGCCTGGCTAAAGGGTAAGCAATGGGAATAATGATGCGGGAAGATGCCCCTATGTGCTCCTGGCACTTTCTCTTTTATTCTTTGAGAGGTGCCGATGAGGGGTCGTGGTTAACAGGAAGAGCCCTCTAAGCTTGAAGGAAGTGGGAAAGAGGAAGTGGCGCCATATTTCTTTTTAATCTGCTGGAACTTATTCTGGTGTGTCTGCTGTCCCAGCGGTCGATACGCCTAACTCACCCATGTCAAAAGCTGCACGTTAAGTATTTTAAAAAACTGTCAAGTCCCAAGGTCGATCCCGGGGTCAGGAAGATCCCCTGGAGGAGGAAATGGCAACCTACTCCGGTGATCTTGCCTGGAGAATCCCAAGGACAGAGGACCTGGCGGGCTGCAGTCCCTGGGGTCGCAAAGAGTCGGACACGACTGAGCATGCGCACACACATCTCAAGGGCGTGGTGCATTTTTGTTGGCATCTTCCTGACAGAGACTTGAGGACCTGTCCTCCTATCATTCATGTCAGCAGACGGAAGTCCCGCCCATAGAGGGGAAGTCCTATAATATCTTCCCTTTGTAAACATGTCTGCCGATTAGGAGCACTTTCTTTACATATTTCACTTGAGTTTCACACCCACCTGTGAGGCAGAAAGAAAAGAGTTTGTGGTCCTCATTTTATAGAGAAGATAAAGCGGATTGGAGAAGTTGAGTGACTTGCCTAAGGTCAAACACTCTGTCAGTGGTTGAACAGGAATAGAACTCCAGGCTGGGTGGGGAGAATATTCAAGACATCTGATTAATGTTTTAGATCTGCAGGTTTCTAGATGGTGCCACCCTTGTGAGTCACTTGTCAACGGGAAAGCAAGAGGCTGGAGTCAGCTGGGTAATCCCTGTGGTTCTTTGATGTTGGCTGGTGGGAAGTGAGGCCAGCCACCTTTTCCCTCCCACTGACCCCCATGAAGTCGTTCTCAGATGTGGGAATGAGGAGCCCAGGATAATACTTTCAGGGGGATTTCAGTTCTTTCCTCTAAGTACAGAGAGGCTGAAAACTCACTGGGGAATCAGCAAAATCCCTCAGTAGCTCCAAACCTCCTTAAGCAATTTGTGCTGCCTAAATCCAAAATTAAGCTCTGGCTTTGCCATGAGCTGCTGGCAAGCTGCCTGTCTAATTACAATAAGGTAGGAAACGCTGTGATATCCTGTAGAACCACGATTATTAACTTAACCTGTAATTGTGTCTTAGGAAGACTGTCATTTTAGAGTGTGAGCAGTGAGAGGGCATAACAGAGTCTGAATTCTGGGTGTTGTGGTTACTTTGGACTTTGCATTTCTCCCTGTAGTCATATCCACATTTCCTTCAGTAACATTCGTGCTGGTGTTTTTGACCCCAAAACTCACCTTTTCCCTGTCAGTAATGAGATTCAGTTTTCTGAATAGTGTCTTGATTTCTATGGTAACTATGGTAACACCTCCACACACACTGCCCCCAACCCCAAAGAAGAAACCAACAAAGAAGTAAGTTATCATCATACAAGCTCCACCTCAAGTCCTCGAGAGGAAATGGATCTGTTCGGGTGAGGCAGCCACCACCATCCCTCCCTGGAGCCCCTGGTACCACACTTCTGCTCAGCAATGCTCGCCTCCTCTCCTGGGGCCATCCTGCTTTTAGCATCGCTCTGTTATTCCTTGTTTTACTGTAGAGCAGTGGTAATTGATGTCGATGATCTATTAAACAGATGGCGGGATGAGCCGGAAGCATCTTAGTTAAAAGACAGTTCAGTTCTATCATTCTTGTTGAAACACTTTAACCTCTGATTTAATTTTATTCCACTGGGATTGAGGGTTATGGTTTCTGGCTCTTGTTCTGTTGTCATTCACATGGACGCACTCTCCAGAAAAGAGACAAGCCCTCTCTCCTGCCCTTCTTGCCACCCAGATTGAGGGTGTGAGGTGAAAACACAAATAGCATCCTCTGAGGGCCTTCTCTGCTGAGGTCTTTTCTGCCAACAGGCAGATGGGGGTGGGTAGCCTCCCTGGCAGGCAACCAGGGAGGAGAGAAGAAATCATTACTGCCAAGTGAACCTTGAAATGGTGGGGAAGCTTGGTCTGATGCTGTGAATGCAAACCCATGAGCCTTCTGGAGTTTTCTCTGAAATTTGATCTGAGCGTTTAACCTTTTCCTTCCTGGTCAGACTCTTGCGTGTAGAATGACATAAATGGTACAGCAAATAAAGTATCCAGGCTAAATAGAAGATAAAGATTGGGATTAGAATGTGTTTTTCTTAGAAGAGTGTCTTTTAAGTGGTTTTCTAGGTGGTGGTTGTTCATTCCCGAAGTTGTGTTCAACCTGCGACCCCATGGACTGTAGCTTTCCAGGCTCCACTGTCCATGGAATTTCCCAGGCAAGAATAATGGAGTGGGTTGCCATTCCCTTCTCCAGGGGATCTTCCCCACCCAGGGATCAAACCTGCATCTCCTGATTGGCAGGTGGATTCTTTACCACTGAGTCACCAGAGACAGACCAGTTTCCTACTTTCCTAGGACTGTTGTAACAAAGTACCACAAATTGGGTGGCTTAAAATAACAGATTTCTAGTCTGTTAGACTAGAGAGTGAGAAGTGAGAAGGAATGAGAAGGCAAGAAATCTGAAATCAAGGGGTGGGCAGAGTCATACGTCCTCTGCAATCTGGAGGGGAAAGTCCCTCCTTTCTAGTCTGGTTTCTGGTGTTTGCCAGCAATCTGTGGTGTTCCTTAACTTGCAGACACATCACTCTAATCTCTGCCTCCATGATCGCATGGCTGTCTCCCTGTGAACCTGTTTCTATGCCTCCCTTCCTTTAATAAGGACACCAGCCATGTTGAATTTGAAGCCAACCCTTTCCTGGTGGTTCAGACGGTAAAGAATCTGCCTACAATGCGGGAGACCTGGGTTCAATCCCTGGGTTGGGCAGATCCCCCGGAAAAGGGAATGGCTACCCACTCCAGTATTCTGGCCTGGAGAATTAGACAGACTGTATAGACCATGGGGTTGCAAAGATTCAGACTCAACTGAGCAACTTTCACTTTCGCTTTTCACTCCTCCAGTATGACTTCATCTTACTTTACTTCATGACATCTGCAATGGCTCTATTTCAAAATAAAGTCCCATCCTGGGGCACTGGGGTTAGGACTTAAGCATACCTTTTGGGGGGATACAATTTAACTCATAACAAGAGAGGATACAGAATCCAAGATTTCCCCGCTAAGTGTCCAGAAAACGTCTAGACTGAAGAGGATACTGTGGAATCCGTGACCTGGGAAACAGACTTGCGAAATGATGCCCTCAGCCCTGTGGAAGGCTCGCTCGTGGAGTTCTCCAGCTCACCCCGAAAAGGACCCTCAGCACTGCTCGCTTGCCTTTCAGGTTCTGACACCATTGTTCCTCCATTTCCCGGAGACCATGGCATGCCCAGGACTTCTCTCCTGCATTTGAGAAGTCCGCACTGGGGGCCCAGCCCTGCCAACCCAGGCATTGTTCTCAGCTGACGTTGAGACTCTCTCTAAGCACACACCTGCCACCTTGTGGTGAGCTTTGCCTTCCCCCCACCACATGAAGGCTTTTTTTCTTTCTTTCTTAAATTTAATTTTTATTTTATCTTGGAATACAGTTGATTTATAAGATTATTTTAGTTTCAGATGCACAGCAAAGTGATCCAGTTATGTATATACATATATCCATTCTTTTTCAGATTTTTTTTCCCAAATAGGTAATTACAGAGTATTGGGTAGAGTTCCCTGTCTCTACACAAATATCAAATGGTATCACTTATACGTGGAATTTTAAAAAATGATACAAATGAACTTATGATAGAAGTAGAACAAGACTCACAAACGTTGATAACATATCTGTGGTTACCAAGGGGGAAAGGTAGGAGGGTGATAAATTAGACGTTTGGGAGTAACATGTACACACTACTATATATAAAATAGGCAGGCTTTTTATCGAGTAAAACAAGAGCCTTTTGTCTCTGCTAACATCGATGTTGCCTCACAGCCCAAACCATCAGAGATAGCCACTCCCTTAGCTGTGCTCCACCTCTGGGGCTAACCTAGGTACTCTGGTCTTTACATGGTCTACACAGTGCTGTATGTCAATTATTTCTCAATAAAACTGGATGTGAGAGTTGGACCATAAAGAAAGCTGAGCACCAAAGAATTGATGCTTTTGAACTGTGGTGTTGGAGAAGACTCTTGAAAGTCCCTTGGACAGCAAGGAAATCAAACTAGTCCATCCTAAAGGAAACCAATCCTGAATATTCATTGGAAGGACTGATGCTGAAGCTGAAGCTCCAATACTTTGGCCAGCTGATGAGAAGAACTGACTCATTGGAAAAGACCCTGGTATTGGGAAAGATTGAAGGCAGGAGGAGAAGGGGATGACAGAGGATGAGAGGTCGGATGGCATCACTGACTCGATGGACATGAGTTTGAGCAAGCTCCGGGAGTTGGTGGTGGACAGGGAAGCCTGGTGTGCTGCAGTCCACGGGGTCGCAAAGAGTCAGACACGACTGAGTGACTGAACTGAACTGAAAACTGGAAGGAAAAAAATGCCTATGGTTGGGGTTTGAGTGTAATGAATTAATAATTAATCACCACTCTCTCTGCTACTTGGAGTTCAGAGAGACTCAGGTGATAGATAAATGGGAACAAAAATATCAGTTTTATTATTGGTAAAATGCAGCTGAAGAATGTGGCACCCATGTTGTGACGATCTAGAAGGTCTATTAGGAGTTTCATTATTATCTTGACCAGAGTTTTCAGAATAAGGATGCTCAAGAGTAAGCTCTCTTTTTTCCTATCTTTCCCCCTCTCACTTTGTCTTTCCTTCCTTTTTTTAAATTTTGATTTCTGATTTTAATGATATTGCCTATAGTGTTTGTCATTAAGAATATTATTGATTCAGTTTAAGGTGAATTTTTAAAATCATGTTAAAAGAAAATTTTAGGACTTCTAAAGAACTTTCTAAAAGTCAGATTGGGTATTAAAGAATATCAGCTAGCTTTTGGAAATTTTTGAAGATTATTGCATAATTTTAAAATTTAACCAATTTTTGTAGTATAATATATTTAGATTTCCTCATATTTAATTATTCTGTGTTGCTTGGATAAATCTTTTTTTTTTAATAAATCTTATTTGAATGTATTTAGTGAAGATATGTTTAAAATATATTGATTCATTTAAATTTCTAATTATTTCTGTAAAATTTACAAGTGGGATTTATAAGTGTGATTGTTTTTGTTTTGTTTTTGGTCTGCTATCTTTGTTGAGCTTTGTTAGTAGAATTATTCCTATTTTTGCTCAATAAATTGAGAAGATTTACATATACTCTGAGGTTTTTTATTTAGCCTGGGTAATATTTTTCTTTGAGTGTTTGAAAAGGTCACGATCTGAGGTAGGACACATCTTTTTTTAAACATAACATTCTTTGACAATGTTTTTAATTTTTTATCATAGTAACTGATATTTTTTAGTCAGTTTGAGAATTTTGCTTGTTTTTCCCCTGGAAATTGCTGATTTTATTGAGTTTTAAAATGTATCCACACTGAATTGTATGAAGTTTGATGTAATTTAAAATGTCCCTTTGTAACTATTTGAGATACAACCTTAGTTCTAATTTTGTTAAATTGCATTTTTCTTATTTACATTTGCTAGTGTATGCTGTGTCCTTTTTTCTCTAAAGAATCTGTGCCATTATTTATTTAATAAATAAATTTTTTTAGAGAAATGTTTAAAAATTGAAATACAAGAATTTAAGGGTAACTGTAGTGGTGGTGCTAGGGGTAAAGAATCAGTCTGCCACTGCAGGAGACACAAGAGATGAGGGTTCTATCCCTGGGTCAAAAAGATCCCCTGGAATGGGAAATGGCACCCCACTCCAGTATTTTTGCCTGGAAAATTCCATGGGCAGAGGAGCCTGGCAGAGTACAGTTCATGGGGCCACAAAAAGTTGGACACGACTGAGCACACACACATTGCTAACTAGGGGGAAAAAGAAATTCCAGAAATTTGTATCGTATAGTGCTTCATTAAGAATCAGCCCGATGTGTTCTGGGCAACTCATTTTACAGTTAGTTTGTCCAATTGAATCATCAATCGGGTTAAAAAGAATAACATGGTACCACAATGTTCATAGGTGCATTAATCACAATACCCAAAAGGTAGAAGCAACCCAACAGATCCATGAACAGGTAAATGAATAAATGCAGTGTATACACTCCATGAAATATCATCTGGCTTTAAAAAGCAAAGGAATTCTGACATTAGCCACAATGTTGAGCTATGAAATAAGTCAGACATGAAAGGACAAATATAATTTCAGTTATGTGAGGTACTCAGAGTAGTCAACTCTGTAGAGATAGAAGATAGTATGGTGGTTGCCAGGGACTAGGGCAGGAGGGCAGAGGGACTTAATGTTTAATGGATATTTGTAATGTTTACTGTTTAACAGACTTCCTGACTGGGCTGATAAAAAACCATTCTGCAGGTGGGAGGTGGGCATGGTTGCACAACAACGTGAATGTCCTTCTCACCTTCGAACTGTTCACTTAAAAATGGCTAAAATGGTAAAGTTTATGTTTTGCATAAACTTTTACCACCATTTTTTAAAAAAAGAGTATATTTTGCAATTAGAATATTATGCACTCGGCTTTAGGCTTAGTTTAGATGAATCATTCAAAAAACAAGAGTATAGTAACTCACTTCATCTATTAAGGAATAGAGAAACAGTGATTGCCTAGCCTGCAGTATTAAAGAGATTTTAAGTCATTATGTTGCAGAAAAGCACTGAATGCCTTTCTTGGTCTGCAGAAATATTCTTTTATGCTAATATTTCAAGGAAATACTAAAATAGGGAGATCATCCTGGATTATAGGATGGAGCCCATGGAATCAGAAGAAGAGCTCCTGTCCTCTCTCCCCCTGGTTCTCCCAGTGGACAGAGAGGGGTAGAGGTGGAAGTCAGAGTAATGTAATGGGAGAAAAACTTGACCGGCTGTTGCGAGTTAAAGTAATCAACATTAATATCTAATCAAAAACTGAAATATAAGGATAATTAAAAGATATAACCTTTGGACCTCTAGACTTTCCAGAGTCTAGACGTATGAATAAAAGAGGTTTCTGATCTCCCAACATTTGTGTTGAGCAATCTCAGCCTCCCAGCTGGGCAGATGAGTCATTGATTATGAATGGGGTGCTTGGCTTAGAGAGAAATAAGTACAATTTCTCCTGCTCTGCCCACTTTACAATCAGATAGGCTAAAAACTTGGAGACTCACCATGATTTGATTAATGTTTCACAGTGAACTTACTCCCACCAGAAGAGGAGGAAGTATCTTCATTTCCATTTTACCAGGTGTTATGGGTTGAGTGGTGCCCCAAAGGGATATGCTCGTGTCCACCAGGACATACTGTCTTTGCAGGTGTAGTCGAGTTAGGATGAGGTCATAGGGTGGGCCCGAGTCTAAAATGACTGGTATCCTGGTGAGAAAAGGAGAAACATACAGACGCAGATTTACAAGGGGAAGGGGAACTGAAAACACACTGGGAGAATGCCATGTGACTCCACAGGCAGGACTAGAGTGATGTTTAGGAGTATCAACACTTGCTGGCCTCCACCAGAAATAAAAAGAAAGCCCTGGTCAGATTTTCCCCTGGAGCCTTTCGTAGGAACCCCGCCCTGCTGAACCCTTGATTTCAGACTTCTGACCTCCAGCACTGAGAGACAGCACATTTCTGTTCTTTCAAGTCACCCAGTTTGCGGGGCTTTCTTACAGCTGCCTAAGGGCTGCCCCGGTGGCTCAGACCCTGAAACATCTGCCTGCAGTGCAGGAGAGACAGATTCGATCCCTGGATCAGGACGATCCCCTCGAGAAGGGAACAGCAACCCAGTCCAGCATTCTTGCCGAAAGAATTCCGTAGACAGAGGAGCCTGGCGGGCTACAGTCAGTGGAGTTACAGAGAGTTGGACATGACTGAGTGACACACACATTAGGGAAGGAACACACCAGACATTCTCTTAAATGCCAAGCAATCAATGCCTCTCCTACAAGTCACCTTGCTTTGTTAACATTCTGCCTCGTAATTTCTTCTTGGAGGAGAAATAAGATGGTGATGATAATTCCATCATCAGATGATAATTTTTTTATTGTGCAGAAAAGCAATAATGAATCTTTATTGGAAGCAAACACAGTATCGATAAATGCTAAGGAATGTGGCTCTGGAACATAACATCTTTCTGTGAAAAACTTTTTCTGACTAATATCACCACAGAGTTTTTGTCTTCTTGTCTAGATTGGATGCCACATCATTTGTGGTTAAGCTCTTTCATAAAACAGCATTGTTTTCAAAAGATAATATAATACAGAGGTTGAGGAATTGCTGTCGTTTCTCATCTGTGGGCCCCAACCTGTGACCAGGCAGTACTGTTTGGATATTGCTTGAGTGAGAAAAAGAAGCACTCGGGAAATCCCCCAGTCTCAGAAGTCATGTTTTGATAGAGGCAGAGCCAGTCTCACTTGATGAATTACGTTCCGGAACAATCCCCAGCTTTGTGAGCGCTGTGTTGTCATTTCAGCTTTTCCCCTGAGAGCTCTTTATAGCAGTCTCACCACTTAAATGCTCATTGGGTTAAATAACGTGAAGTCCGTGAAATCCCAAAGTCTTTTCCCAAGAGAATGAGACAAAGTACAGACTGGAATATGCTGGGAGAAGGAGGGATGTCATTTTTGATTCCTGCTCTGTAATACCCCCACATCTGGACCTGGTCACTTCCACCATCTCCAAACTTTATGCCACCATTTCCTCCTCCTACTCCCCAAGTTTTCTTCCCCAATGGGTCCTCAGTTAGCTCTCATCTGAATGGCTGCAGTGGTTCTTTTTCGATTATAGTTGATTTACAATGTTGTGTTACTTTCAAGTGTACAACAAAGTGATTCATATACATGTGTGTGTGTGACACACACACACATATCCTTTTAAGATTCTTATTCCATATACACTTTTACAGAATATTGACTATAGTTCCCTGGGCTATGGCTTCCCATAGCAGAGACATTACTTTGCCAACACAGGTGCATCTAGTCAAAGCTATTTTTCCAGTAGTCATGTATGGATGTGAGAGTCGGACTATAAGGGAAGCTGAGTGCCAAAGAATTGATGCTTTTGAACTGTGGTGTTGGAGAAGACTCTTGGGAGTCCCTTGGACTGTAAGGAGACCCAACCAGTCCATCCTAAAGGAGATCAGTCCTGGGTGTTCATTGGAAGGACTGATGCTGAAGCTGAAACTCCAATACTTTGGCCATCTGATGGGAAGAGCTGACTCATTGGAAAAGACCCTGATGCTGGGAAAGATTGAGGGCAGGAGGAGAAGGGGACGACAGAGGATGAGATGGCTCAATGGCATCACCGACTCAATGAACATGAGTTTGAGTAAACTCCGGGAGTTGGTGATGGACAGGGAGGCCTGATGTGCTGCAGTCCATGGGGTCGCAAAGTGTTGGACACGACTGAGCGGCTGAACTGAACTGAACTGAACTGAACTGATGGCTTCTCTGGTGGCTCAGCCGTAAAGAATGCATCTGCCAAAGCAGGAGATATGGGTTCGATCCCTGGGTCTAGAAGATCCCCTGGAGAAGGAAATGGTGACCCACTCTAGTATTCTTGCCTGGAGAATTCCATGGACACAGGACCCTGAAGGGCTACAGTGCATGGGGTCACAAAAGAGTCAGACATGACTGAGCAACTAAACAAGGGAATATGAGGAGAGAATCTTTCTTGAGTCCAGTGGTTCTCATACTTCAGCAAGTGTCGGCACCACCTGGAGTGCTTCTTGAAACAGAGTGCTGGGCCCACCTCCAGAGTTTCTGATTCAGTGGATCTGGAGTAGGGCCCAAGAGTTTGCTGTTCTAACAAATCCTCTGGGGATGTGGATGATGGGGATCCAGGACTACGCATTAAGGACCTTGTTTCCACTCGTTCATGGTGCTTTAGCCACTGTGTACAAGCTCTTCATTTTTCCTTCAGGGTAGAGGAGATTTTTTTTTAATTAAAATATTTTTGGTACAATATATACAACATTAAGGGCTTCCCTGGTGGCTCAGATGATAAAGAATCTGCCCACAATGTGGGAGACCTGGGTTCCATCCAGGATTGGGAAGATCCCCTGCAAGAGGGCATGGCAACCCACTCCAGTCTTCTTGCCTGGAGAATCCCCATGGACAGAGGAGGCTGGCGAACTACAGTCCATAGGGTCATGCAAAGAGGCAGACACGACTGAGTGACTAAGTACAGCACAGCACACAACACTGAATGTACCATCTTCGCTTTTTTTCAGTGTACTGTTCAATAGTATAAGTCCATTCTCACTGTTGTGTAACCATCACCACTATCCACCACCGTCCAGAGCTCCTTTTGTCTTACAAAACTGGAACTCTGCACCCATTAGGTGATAGCTCTCCTTTTCCCCTCCCCCAGCCACAGTGAACAGTTTATTTTCTGTCTTTATGAATTTGGCTACATTAGATCTCATACACGTGATTTATACAAGGTTTATCCTTTTGTAACTGGATGTTTTTTCACTTAGCAGATGGCTTCAAAATTCATTGATGCTGCACCATGGGTCAGAATTTCCCTCTTTTTTAAGGTTGAATAATATTCTAGTGTCTCTACTATATTGTTTATCCATTCATCTGTTCATGGACACTTGGGTAGCTCCCATCTCTTGGCTATGGTGAGAAATAGTACTGTGAATATAAATGTGCAAATATCTCTTTGAGACCCTGCTTTCAATTCTTATATGTATTAATATATATCTAGTAGTGGAATGGCTGGAACAGTGGAGTTTCTTATCAAGTGCCTGATTCCTGTGGATTATATGGGATAATGTAGATAAAGAATCAACATAGTGATCACACATAGAAACATAAACTTCTGCATCACACAGTCCTCTGGTCATTAGATCTATATAAAGTAAATATCCTTTGATGGTGTTGAAGTTATTAGTGAGTAAGGACTGTGTATAGGTGAGGCCAGTTAGATTTAAAAACATTCTGAATTTTTTCCCCTAACTTCACGCTTGAACTGAGATAAGATTTTGGTGCAGACATAGGAATATCTTATTATTTTTGTTTTTTTAGCCATAAGGTTCTTCTTTAAAAAAAAAAAAAAAAGACAGCTTTTTATTTTGCGTTGGAGCATAGCTGATTAACAATATTGTAACAATTCCAGGTGGGGCAGCAAAGGGACTCAGTGTGTACGTGTCCATTCCAAACTCCCTAACTATCCCTTCCCCCACTCCTTCTCCCCATCCTTCCTCCTGGCATCCGCAAGTTCATTCTCTAAATCTGTGAGTCTGTTTCTGTTTTGGCCACGGCACATGGCGTGTGGGATCTTAGTTTCCCAACCAGGGTTTGAACATGCCCCTGGTAGTGAACGTGCAGAGCTATGACCTGTGTATCACCAGGGAAGTCCCCAGCCGACAGTGTGAATACTTGATATAACACTTGTTAAATAAGTACTTGATAGAAATGCTTGATGACAGGCTGTTTGTGTGAATCATTAGAAACGGTGCTGCCTCACTCAATGCTCCGGGAAGTCTCTTTCCTGGAAAGTTCTCTTTCACCTCATTTCACTTACCCTGCAAATACACTTGCAGGGTGTTACTAAAGCAGAAGGATTCAAGGACGGGGATAATTAGATTCACCACCAGCACTGGAAGTAAAGACTCACATGTGTGTCTTGGGAAAATATGTTCTCTAGAGTAAAGATGTTCACAGTGCGGTCTGCAGACTGACCAACCCATCCACTCATGATCACCAGTCAAGAAACGAGACATGAGCACACAGTAGAATGGAAATTCAGGCAAAGTAACCATGTCACTACACTACACACTGTCTAGGTCAGCTGACTTTTTTTTTTTTTTGTAGCAAGAGTTTCTCAAGGAAGGGAAGAGTGTGTAGATTAGATTCTGGCGCAGGCTCCCTGATTTGCACTGTCCCAGGTCACACTGAGTTTGATGAGACAGTAGAAGCTATGTCCTCCGTGGGGTCTTGTCCTGTCTCAGATGAAATAAGGGACCAGGCATACTTGTCTGTTATAGAACTTATTGCACTGTGTTGTAATGGTCTTTTTTAAAATATCACATTTATTTAGTATCTATTTTTTAGGTATAAAAATACATGTGCTGTGCCGAGCCAGTTGTGTCTGACTCTTTGCGACCCCATAGACTGTAGCCCTCCAGACTCTGCTGTCCATGGGATTTTTCAGGCAAGGATGCTGACTTGGATTACCATTTCCTTCTCCAGAGGATCTTCCTGATCCAGGGATCAAACCTGCATCTGCATTGCAGGCAGATTTGTTACCTACTGAGACATTGGGGAAGCCCCCATAAAAATATATAGAACCTGCTAAACCATGAAAAAGAATGACGTTCTGATCCATATTAAAACATGGATGAATTTTGAAGACTTTCGGCTAAGTGAAACAAGCCATTCACAAAAAGACAAACACTGTATGGGTCCACTTACAGAAGGCTCCTAGGATAGTCAGAATCATGAGGCAGGAAGTGGGTCTGAGGTTACCAGGGCCTGTGGGAAGAGAAAGTGGGGAGTTACTGCTTCATGGTTAGAGGGTTCCTGTTTGGGATGATGAAGCAGTTTTTGGAAGAGTGGAGGTGGGTTTACAACACTGTGAATGTACTTAATGTCATTGAA
The DNA here is from genome assembly GCF_910594005.1 of Cervus elaphus. NCBI lineage: Eukaryota > Metazoa > Chordata > Mammalia > Artiodactyla > Cervidae > Cervus > Cervus elaphus. The sequence goes on from NC_057840.1 coordinate 34,241,262, forward strand.
CTGGAGCCTTAAAAAGAGCTAGGATAGTAAATTTTATATTATTATATTTTATCACAATAAAAAAAGTAGAAATAGTAAAAAAAAAAAAAAATAGTACACACTGGTTGAAAAGAATTCAAATAATATAGATACACATAAGCCAAAATGTGCACAAGAGGCCTGAGATAGCCAATCCTTTGCCTAGTCTCTAAAACCACAGGAAAACATCCCAGATTTGGGAACCGCTCAAAAGGGCCATGGAGGTTGGTTGAGAAGGGCCAACACTTAGCTACTCCTAGCACCAGGAGACACATCAGTCGAAGACACATTGCTTTCAGCAAAATCTACAGGAGAAGGGTGAAATACCTTCCACCATGGCTGGCAAGATCTAGTGCTTCAAAGTATATCCTCGAATCCTGGCAATGATTGTCTAAGAATATATTGATTGAGTACACAATTTAAAAAAGTGCACTCACCCACGCATTGCCAGACCCACAGCACACCCTGATGCACGCAGCTGTGATCTTTGCTCCTTGGCAAAGTCCTTGTGGAGTCAGCAGGTTCACTGTTCCTTCCCTGGGCAAACCCCTCCCTCTCTTCACTCATCTCCCAGCGTTCCGCACACCTGTCCCTGTTTGTTTAAACCCCAGCCTGGGAAGCATGGACACCCTTCAGGATCAGCCTCACCACCATGTTTCTTCTGACTCCAGTCTTGGTAGCAGTCGTCTGCATTTTGATGGTGTGGATCTTTAAAAATGCTGATGGAGGCACTGAGAGAAGGAACAGGGAGCCTAGGGCTGAGGCCCGTCCCTGGGTGGATGAAGACTCGACAGGCAGCACCGATGTCCACCAGGAGGAAGCAGGTAAAGACACTGGCTCTGCTGCTCCAGTTCCACCTTCTGTATTTTTACGATGAGGTCAAGTGGGTGGCGGGGCTTATGGAGAGAAATAAATGCAGGCAGGTCAGTTTCATCATCAATTTCTATTGTGCAAACAAATTAGTGTGTGACAGAGACATCATTTCTCTTGGGTGTCAGCTTGTCATTTGCTGTCACCAAGTAAAAAGCTGGATTGTCAGTAAAAGAACTGTTGAAGGGCTGGCTTTCCCCAGCTCCTGTCCTGACTGGCTGCTAAAATCTTTCTGCAGGGGGCACAGCATGGGCTGGTGTGGCCATGAGTTAAGTAGTCAGGTTTTGATCAAGAACTTTGAAATAAAAGAAGGGGCAGCTGTGTAGGGGCTCACTACTACTCATTACAGCAACTCTATGGGTTAGAGACAAGAGTGGCTGTGGTCCTCAAAGTTAAGTGTCTGATTCAGTAGACAAGGCAATGAACAGACAACTAAAAGAGAATAATAAAGAGACAGGCGGAACTGATTGATTATAAGGTGTTTTGAGAAGGCTCGGGATCTTGGCGAGGCAGTTACAGAAAGACTGAACCAGGCCTGGTGGATTACTAGGATATGAATAGAAAGGATGAGGAGGTTGAGAGGAACAGAAGGAGCCTGAATACAGAACTGCTAGGAAAGATGCTAAGAAGACGGAAGGACTATGCTGACCAGGGAAGGGGCAAAAATGAAGTGGGATGTTGAGGATGGGCTGGGGCATGGTTGACCCAAGAGAGACAAGGTGATGAAGGAGGCAGGCAGGAAGGGAGGGGTTTGGGGGAGCTCTGAGTGATCTGTGTTTGGGGAGGGTCTGAGGTGGTTCTGTGGGCTGGATTTGACTCGGAAGAGGCTCAGTGACTCTCAGCTGGAGTAGTAATGGCTCCAGTTTTCAGTCGCTCAGTCGTGTCTGACTCTTTGCAACCCCATGGACTGCAGCACGCCAGGCCTCCCTGTCCATCACCTACTCCTGGAGTTTACTCAAACTCGTGTCCATTGAATCGGTGATGCCATCCAACCATCTCATCCTCTCTCGTCCCCTTCTCCTCCTGCCTTCAATCTTTCCCAGCATCAGGGTCTTTCCAAATGAAACAGTTCTTGGCATCAGGTGGCCAAAGGATTGCAGTTTTAGCTTCAACATGAGTCCTTCCAATGAATATTCAGGACTGATTTCCTTTAGGATGGACTGGTTGGATCTCCTTGCTGTCCAAGGGACTCTCAAGAGTCTTCTCCAACACCACAGTTCAAAAGCATCAATTATTTGGTGCACAGCTTTCTTTATAATCAACTCTCACATCCATACATGACCACTGGAAAAAACAAAGCTTTGACTAGATGGAACTTTGTTGGCAAAGTAATGTCTCTGCTTTTTAATATGCTATCTAGGTTGGTCATAACTTTTCTTCCAAGGAGCAAGTGTCTTTTAATTTCATGGCTGCAGTCACCATCTGCGGTGATTTTGGAGCCCGCCCCTCTCCCCCAAATAAAGCTCCACCCTCCCTCCAAAAGAGGCCACCTGGAAGTATATGTGTGCATGTGTGTGTAAGTGTGTGTGCGTGTTCTGAGTTGTCCTAACCTTAGGATTTGGGGGTGGGGTACACAGCTGGTGCTCCATGCTGGAAGCCATGCACCACTGGCTATACCATAAATGGTACACTGAATATACCTCACAGGGTCCAAGCCCAGACAGCCTCCTAGCAGGGCTGCCTCTTACTCTCCTCCCTGGATGCCAACTATGCCAGCTGAGAAGCACTTCCCTGAATGAGGGGAGATCCACTCTGAAGCTGGGTAAGGATCTGCTCCAGTAACAATGGGCAGGGCGGTGGGGACAGTGCGATGCAAGAGAAGAGGTGGATCAGAGGGACGGTCAAGGAAGAACAGTGGGCTCTGGCAATAAGTTAGATGTCGGAAGAAGAAGAGGGCAACGATTTGGAGACTGGAAGAATTAGAACAACGCTGTCATATGAGGGTGGGGGGGGGGGACCCGGTTTAAAGGGGAAGCTGTTGAGTGTAGTGCAGGGCATGCTGAACTTGAGAGAACAGTGGCACATTGAAGTAGAAAGATAGGGAGGTTTCTAGGTGAGAGATCCAGGCCACAGACACTGATTGGAGAGTCACTAGCTTACAGTGATGCTTGGAACTTGGAAAACAAATGAATTCACTAGGGGCTATTGCTAAAGAGAAGGCTGAGGAGAGAACCTGGTGGGGAGCACATTCAGATGAGAGGAACTGCTTGGGAGGAATGGACTTGGAAGACAAGATGTAGGGAAGAAGGGTCAGGTTAGTAGTCATAACAAGCCCTCCCAGGTACTTTCTATATCCGAGGTCACTTTTACACAGGGTGAATCACTTAGTTTTCATAATACAGGGAGCAGGCACTATTATCTCCCCTATATTACAGATAAGGAAGCTGAGCTCAGATCATCTAAATCATCTGTCCAAGCAGCTAGTGGTGAAGCCAGGACCCAGCGGGGGCTGGTTGCAGAGTTCCAGGCTTACAAGCTAGACATCTTTTCCAAAGAATGACCCAGAACAGAGCAGGCAGGAGATGGCCCACAGGGTTAAACATTCCCTGAGAGATCAGAAGTAGTGTGTGCATTGAGGAAAGCCCACTGGCTCTGAAGACCCAAGGGTTGAAGGGATACAAAAGGATCGATGTGGCTGGTGGGGAACCAGGGACCTGGTTCCAGGGACCTGCTCCTGATGGTTGGGACCAGACACCAAAGCTTTGCAACCCTGTTCTGCTTCTCTGCCTGTTGATTCCCTTTCCATTCTCTATTCTTTACAAAGAGGAATGAAGTGAATGTGTAGTGGCCCCCTCAGCAGCCATGAGCAAATTTTCCCCGAGTGTAGAGTTCACAGTCTCTTGTTGGGATTTTTGCTGTCTACTTAAGTGGTATTTCCTGAGGTCACACGGGCACGCAGGTGGTAGTTAGGGCTAATGTTTAAACTCAGTCTCCTCTGCCACCCAAGTCCCTGCTCTTAACCACTGGGTGGGTGGACACAGTCTAAGACAGGATACACCGCCAGTACCGTGGCTCCAGTGGAGGAGAGGAGAAGGCTACCATTGCCAAGGCAACACGAGATGGCTTTGATAACAGTGACTAGAGACCAGGGGCAAGCCATTTTGAAAATTCACAGAGACAAAACAGTAAAATAAGTTTTGTAGGCCATTCTAGTGTGAGTTAAGGAAAATATGAGCACCAATCCAACCTCTGCCAGCTGTGACTCACCAGATTCCTGTTCCACATTCACAGATCGATCGGGGAGTCAGCCTGTGTGGGGTAAGGGGCGGGTCACACAGAGGACATGCTGATTAGATGTCAGACACAGATTTTGTCTGGGGACCAGTCACACATGGTGTCCTGATGGTGATTTTCGGTTCCCTCTTTATCTGTGGCAGAGGCCTGAGGAAGAGAAATGACCCATATTTAATCTCAAACAGGAAACCTCAGATTGCTTCCCCAAAATGAACTGAAGATACCACACAAAAACCCTCCAGTCAGTCCCAGATTCATGAAAACTCATGGAACTGGAAGTAGGAGGAAAAGACAGGAAACACATTCAGATGTGTCCATTTTAACATTAGTGGGGATTTTCTTTACTTGGCTTTGCTAGCCATCCAAAAGCTAGTATTCTAACTGAATTTTTATTGTCCCAGTCACTGCTAATAAAGGCTTTGCCAAAATTTTTATCTAATGTGCTCAATACCTGAGAATAAAAATGTTCCTCAGACTTAGGAACAGATAGATTTTTATGTACCCATATGCAGCTGTTTCAAACCTGTTCATTGGATCAATGACAGCTCATTTCAGTAAAAGCTTAACAAGTCAACCGATTAGAGATAGATTCATTCTAGTACCAGCTCCTCTGCATGCCAACCAATCAATAGCAGTCTCAACCAAGTAACACTGTTCCTACAGACGATATCAACCCTCTTACATGCCTGGAAGTCAACCAATGCTTGAACTCCATGTTTTCCAACCAAGTGGTATGCAAGAACTAGCCTGAGATCTTAGAGGTTCAGGAAATTTATGGGCCATTGTTCACTTGCTAGTAGCTTGAAGTCAGGCCATGATGGAAGTGCTGACTCTATATTATAGCACTGGAAATTGGCCAGTGCTATAATTCAGTGATCTTTTTCTCCCTACTCTCAGAGAGCTGGTTTACCAGCACACCACTGACAAAAACGCTATGTAAGAGCAGCACTCGTGACCAACCTAGCTTTCCTCTGCTATGAGAAGCAAGGAATTCAGCTTCATCTTTGCCTTTCATCATCTTTTGACACCCATGCATACTTCTGCATGACTAATTTTAAAAGGCTGGTTTACCAGGCCTCCTGTAAGACATTATGGTCCTAAGATAAATGAGAGGTAAATTCGAATTCAGATGAGAGAAGATTAGGGACAGGAAAGGATTTGATGGAGATGTCATCCTTGGGATCAAATCTGGGTGAGTGCCTCTGGGGAGAGTGAAGGTCAACACAGAACACTGGGGACCCCAGAAGAGGTGGAGGGGCTCAGAAAACAAGTTCTGTCCACTTCACCTGGAATAGCATTGCTCTAATCCAGATCTTTCCAGCTGAACACTCCCAGACGCCCCAACCCCCGCCCACCATTGTTGTTGCTAGTGAGTCAGTTTACACTGTAACAAATGGCAGAGAGGCCCACACAGAAGGGAAAGTGATGGCTGAGGAAGTGGGAAGGAGACCTTCTCTGGGCCAATCTTGAGCCCCAGAGCTGTTCCCATTGTCAACTGCAAGAGCTGCGTCACCCAGAGCCTTATTAACATGGTTGCTCAAGGCTCCTCCAAAATTGCAGGGAGGGAACAAGGATGATACGACACAAATTGGCCTAGCGGTTTCATAGCCGGAAAACATTTGGCCCGTTTGCCAAGATTTGGAAGTGGAACTGCGAAAACACAAAAGCAGTTCACATAGAAAAATGCAGCCAGAAAAATGCCTCCAAGTTAAACATTAAAGGATAAACATGACCTAGAATTACTTGGCCATTAAACCTAATTAGGGAGCAATTTGGTTCCCTGGCATTTAAGCCACGATACAAGGCAAGCTGGTTTTGGTGTCAATAGCAAACTCCATGTGTGATAGCACAGGACTTCTGTTAAAAGCAGACCACAGCAGTGTGCATTTATTTTGGAATATGTGGGCTCCACCACTTGAATGAATCCACCAGAGTGGTTTAGCTGGTCTGGGCTGGAGGCAGAAAAGCCACAGAATGGAGGCTCTTCCCTCTCCTTTGGTGAGGCCACATTTCCTGGGGGCGGGGGCCGGGGTGGCGGGGGATGGTTAGGACTTCAAGAGGAAGGAAAGAGCCGTGCCTTTTGTGTCGGTTCACTGCCCTGCAGTCCCTCGGAGCTTCTCTCCATCTGGCTCAGCTGACCCCTTTCCCCAGGTCGAGGGTAGACTTTCTGTCCTGGGAGAGGCTCCAGGAAGAGCAGCCCCCCTGTGCTCTGCTCAGAAAGCCCTTCAGGACAAGCCAACCCAGTGGTGGTTGGGACCGTGTATCTGCCGGCTCAGAGACAAGGCTGCGCTGATAAGGCTTGAGAGGCTGCCCCTTCATTCTGCCCGAGTAGGAGCGCCTACCCTGGACTTCAGTGGCTGCAGAAACTGCCGACTCATGCCCCTTCGCTGCCTTTAGTTTCTGCAAATGGACCTGAAGTTAAGGAGGCCTTTCATGCATTCGCTCATTTACCATTGAGTAAATGAGTTTGCTGGACTTTGGACACATGGTGGGGGAGTATCACTGGTGTCGAAAGTCTTTGCTGATGCATTTGATAAAGTTGACCTGATGATATCTGGGTTTGGTTCAGGGTGGAACGTTAGAAAGCTGGTAGGTGTTAGTGGCCACTCCCCCATCACATCTAGTACCTTCTGATTTAGTAACTGGGCCATCTCATTAAATGTGTACAGTGTGGGCTCCCACTGCCCCGAGCTAGTAAAGTGTAAGAAGTTTCTCACTGCTAGCAATGAGCTACCATGATCCCTACTAGTATTGTAGTTGGGTTCTCAAGCTCCCCCAAATCCCCTTTTCTCCCTCTTGCCTTCTTTTCCCCATCATCACATACCCAGGAGTGAAATGTGTGGGTGCTCGCTGGGGCGGAGGACTCTCTCCTACCTGAATTCCACCTGGAATGCCCCAGACCCTCAGGGCCAGGCCCTGGATCTTCTTGGATTCTTCTGGATCTTCTGGATCCTCGTTTTGATTGTCATTCTCATCTTTATTTGAGGGATCCCTAAGCAACATCTTACCTCCTGGACACTGACTGCAGTCCCCCCTAATCCTAAGGGGCAACCATCCAAGACCCCAAGTGGATACCTAAAACTGCAGATAGTACTGAACCCTACATACCCTAACCTTTCCCTATACATACATGCCTATGGTAAAGTTTAAATTCGACACAGTAAGAAAAGGAGATCAGTCCTGGGTGTTCATTGGAAGGACTGATGCTGAAGCTGAAACTCCAATCCTTTGGCCACCTGATGCGAAGAGCTGACTCATTTGAAAAGACCCTGATGCTGGGAAAGACTGAGGGCAGGAGGAGAAGGGGACGACAGAGGATCAGATTGTTGGATGGCATCACCGACTCAGTGGACATGAGTTTGGGTAAACTCCGGGAGTTGGTGATGGACAGGGAGGCCTGGCGTGCTGCGGTTCATTGGGTCGCAAAGAGTCGGACGCGACTGAGCGACTGAACTGAACTGAAGAGAATATCTGAATTGCCAGCATCATTACTCACGTGCTTTGAGGTCACTATTAAGTAAAATCAGGGCTACTTGAGAACAAGCAGTACCCCAGCAGTTGACCTGATAACTGTGCTGTGCTCAGTTGCTCGGTCGTGTCCGACTCTTTCTGTGACCCCATGGACTGTAGCCCACCAGGCTCTGCTGTCCATGGGGATTCTCCAGGCAAGAATACTGGAGTGGGTTTCCATGCATTCCTCCAGGGGATCTTCTCAACCTAGGGATCAAACTCAGGTCTCCAGCACTGCAGGCAGATTCTTTACCATCTGAGCCACCAGGTAAGCCCTAAGGCTACTAAGTGTCTAATTAGGTGGATATGTGAACAAAAGGATGATTCATGTGGGTGGGGGGATGGGGCAGGACAGGCATTAGATTTCATCATCTTACTCAGAATGATGCATAATTTAAAACTTCAGTTCAGTTCAGTCATTCAGTCATGTCTGACTCTTTGCAATCCCATGGACTGCAGCACTCCAGGCTTCCCTCCACCACCAACTCCCAGAGCTTACTCAAACTCATGTCCATCGAGTTGGTGATGCCATCCAATCATCTCATTCTCTGTCATCCCCTTCTCCTCCCGCCTTCAATCTTTCCCAGCATCAGGGTCTTTTCCAATGAGTCAGCTTTTCTCATCAGGTGGCCAAAGTATTGGAGTTTCAGCTTCAGCATCAGTCCTTCCAATGAATAGTCAGGACTGATTTCCTTTAGGATGGACTGGGTGGATCTCCTTGCAGTCCAAGGGACTCTCAAGAGTCTTCAACACCACAGTTCAAAAGCATAAATTCTTTGGCATTCAGCCTTCTTTGTAGTTCAACTCTCATATCCATACATGACTACTGGTATAAATTGCTTATTTCTTGAATTTTCCACTTAATATATTCAGAACACAGTTGAACCTGGGTAACTGAAACCAGCCTCAGAAAGCAAAACCTCCGTTCTCGGGGGGGGCAGGAAGGGAGGAACATTGATTTAAGAGTTAAGAAACCTAAGCTATAGTTCTGGCTCCATGAGAGATTACTGCATGTTTAGGACAAATTAACTGTATTCATTCATTCCATCTCCTACTTTTGCCCCACCTTCCCCAGATGATTTATCTCTCATCCTTCTGACTCACTTAAGAGACTGTGAAGTGTCTTAACAGTTGTGTTCAGTTGATCTACCCTTGGGGTTTTTTGCGTAATTCATTTCTATGGCTTTCTTATTAAAACAAAACACACACACACACACAAATCCCTTAATTGTGAAGTGTAAGGTAGTGATTGGTTTAGTCACTAAGTCATGTTGAGCTCTTTGCAACCTCATGGACACAGGGATCAAACCCACATATGCTGCATTGCAGGTGGATTCTTTATCCTGAGCCACCAGAGAAGCCTGTGATATGTAATATGCTGGCTGGAAACGTGTATAAAACATAGATGAATGGCTTAACAAATAATTTGAAAGCAAAAATCCATATAATTATCACTTAGATCAAGAAGTATAAATTTCTAGTACTCCATAAACCCATGTATTCCCAGTCACACCTCTTTCATCCCACAGACAAAACTATTATTTTTAATTTTATGGGAATTACTTCTTTGTTTTTCTTTATAGATGTATCCCCTAAATATGCATTCCTAACAGTAGCATTTTATTGCTTATATTCTTTTCACTTTGTTCCTTTGCTTAACAGTTTATTTGTAAAATTCATTCAGGTTAGGCATGTGACTGCAGTTCATTCCTTTTTGCTGCTGTATAGTATTCTGTTTCATGAGTATATCACAATTTATTTATTTTACTGTTGAGGAAGATCTGGGCTATTTCCAATTCAGGACTATGATAAACTATGCCTGTAAGAACATTTTAATACTTATTTCCAGGATACACACACATGACTATCTCTGGGGTATGCATGGGATTGCAGAGTTACAATGTGATGGGCATGGAAATGTTTCACCCTTCAAGGAAAGACTTGTTGCTCCTTCTATTGGGAGTATTGTAAACAAATAGCCTTCAACTGTCTGCATATTCCAGAGTTTACCTTTGCTTTGCCCAAGATTCTGCCTTTCCCAGGGTGGTTTATATGCAATGACTGGTTGGCTTAGGGGTATAAAGGCCCAGTCATTTGGGCCTAGTTGCAGACAACTCTGATGGGCTATTTTTCTTCCAAAGATGCCCTATTGTTGGCTAAGCCATCATACAAGGCTTACAATGAAGTATGATGTCTTCTGTCCAATCATGTTTCTTCCCTCACCTTTCCACAGGTTTAGTTCCCAAAGGTACTTTCTGTAAACATCCTACACACTAGTTTCAGTTTGAAACTGCTTCATGATCTGTCTGATAATTCCAATATCTCAAGTCTTTGTAGGTCTATTTCTGATGCCTGTGGTTTCTATGGTTATTATTTATGACTTCTTATTTTCTTGAACACAGTTATTTTTTATTGTACACTGGTTATTCTTTTGGAAAATTACTCACAATTTTTTTGAGACCTGAGATATAGTTAGGGCTTCCCAGGTGATATAGTTAGGCTTTCCTCAGTGGTAAAGAATCCACCTGCCAAGCAGGAGACAGTGGTTCTAATCCTGGATCAGGAAGATCCCCTGGAGAAAGAAATGGCAACCACTTCAGTAGTCTTGCCTGGGAAATCCCATGGACAGAGGAGCCTGATGGGCTACAGTTCATGGGGTCCCAAAAGACTCAGACATGACTTAGCAACTAAACAACAACAACAAGATATTGTTACTTACTCCAGGGAATAGTCACATTTGCGCCTACAAATTGAGCAGCTTTGTCACACTGGGACAACTTTAATATGAGGTCAAGACTTATGGTTCCTTGGATCACTCACAGGATATCATCCTAGGCTCTAAGACACCAGGACTGGATTACTTACATTTTAGTCTTACTGTTGGAATATAAACCTTCAAGCCCTGGGTGGCCCTGGGGTTTTGACTTTTGTCACCATCTCTTTGTCTGAACTCAGCCTCATGGCTGCTTCTTGGCAACTGGAAAATATTGTCTGGACACTGAATTGCTGGTCTACCTCTCCTGGTACTAACCTTCACCTAGATTTTTAACTATGATGTCCTATAGTCACAGATTGGTAGTGGTGGTTTAGTTGCTCAGTCGTGTCCACCCTTTGCAACACCATGGACCATCGCCTGCCAGGCTCCTCTGTCCATGGCATTTCCCAGGCAAGAATACTGGAGTGGGTTGCCATTTCTTTCTCCAGGGGATGTTCCCAACCCAGGGATCAAACCCAAGTCTCTTGCATTGCAGGTGGATTCTTTGCCATTGAGTCACCAGGGAAATTACAGATTAGCTCTTAATATGTAGAAGAAAACATTCTAAATTATATTTTACTAAGCATTTTAGCTTTTTTTACTTTACAGAGTTGGTTTAAATTATGTAAATAACCATTACTGGAAATGAGAACCCTTTAGTAAATGTCACAACAACCAAAATATAATCATAACCCCAACATCAGTTAATCCATGGCATCAAAATGGATTTGTATCTACTCAAGGAAGAAAATCACAATTAACTGTTTTCTGTCACACAGCTGAAGGCATGGGATATAATATGTCTTATCAGGCAAATATTCATTGGGTTTTGGGTTGTGAATGAGGAAGATATATGATAGCATTATATTCAGTTTTCTAAAGGTACAGTTTAGGTAGTACAGTAATAATTCAGGTAAGCCATGCACATGCACACAGATAAATTTTATGGTTTAAAACACTCTAAATCTATTACTTTAATGAAAGTAAGTGCTGAGCATTTTTGGGAATTTAATCATAGTGGATTCTGATTACCTGCTATTATCTAAGTAGGAGTTGCCTTCTACTGGTTATGTGGCTTCTCTGCACCAATCCCCATCAGGCTGAAAAATATCAGATCAGGTTTAGGAAAGACTTCAGCCTTTGTATAAAAGAACTATCTACTCATTAGATTCCAGTGATATTTTCAGTGTCTATTTCCTTGGCAGCCTTCTTGGTGAAGCCTTATTTATCTGATTTAAATTTCCCTGAAGAGTTCAACTCACATCAATTTATTCTGATTTGATGTACAGAAGTCCACTTTCTGTACTGGTCTCTTTTTGGCATCTTCTGTCTCCAAGATTCTAGTAGTTGGTGAAGCCCAACAATAACCAGAAGTCCAAGACTAACTCAAGTTAAGCATATGTATACATGTAGAATATATATATATAATATGGTAGAATTATTATATATATGTATATAGATATGTTATATGGTAGAATAAATTATATATATATGTATATATATATATTATATGGAAGAACATGGTAGAAGCAGGCAGGTGTAAAGATAAATTTAGTGTAGGTAAGTGGAACAGATTTTTTCCTTATGGTTAATATTTTTGTATCTTATTTAAAAAATTCTTCTTCTCTACACAGTCATGAAGATAGTCTCCTACATTCTTTCCTAAAAGCTTCAAAAATTAGTCTTTCATAATTAAAACTCTGGTGAGAATAGGCAATATTAATTCATTTTCAATATCTGATGGAAGAGTTTAAATGTTTCACCATTAACTATGCAGTTGGTTCTGGGGTGTTTTGTTTTCATTTTTTCCCCATAGCTAGACTTTATCAGGTTAAGAAAGTTCCTTTATACTTCCAATTTACTAAGAGATGAATGCCTAATTTTATCAAACACTTTTTCTGTATTACAATGAATGTAATAATTGTGAATGTAACAAACATGGTTTTGCTAATGTTGGTAACTTGCATTCCTGGGATAATCCCAACTTGGTCAAAGTGCATTGTTTTTTATATATCATTGAATTCTGTTTACTAATATTTTGGTCAGGACTCTTTGCATCTATATTTGTGAGGAAGTTGAATCTGTAGCCTTTCTTTCTTTTAATGTCCTAGTCAGACTTGGTAACAAGGCTGTGTGTGTCATAAAATGAGTTGGGGATGATGTTTCCTCTATTTCTATTCTTGGTAAGAGTTTGAGAAAATTTAGCAATAATTATTTTTTGTGATAAAGAACCTGCTTGCCAATGCAGGAAACTAAGAAATGAGGGTTCGATCCCTAGGTCGGGAAGATCCCTTGGAGGAGGGCATGGCAACCCACTCCAGTATTATTCAGGCTTCCCAGCTGGTGCCAGTGGTAAAAAACTTGCCTGCCAATGCAGGAGACATAAGAGACAAGGGTTCAATCCCTGGGTTGGAAAGATCCCCTGGAGGAAGGCATGGCAACCCCCTCCAGTAGTCTTGCCTAGAGAATCCGATGGACAGAGGAGCCTGGAGAGTTGACACGACCGAAGCGACTCAGTATGCATGCATGCATGCATGTTCTTTGAGTGTTTGGTAGAACTAACTCCCTTATGAAGCCATCTGGGTCTCTTCCTAAAGGAATCTTTTTTTTCCCCTCTGGCTGATTTTGAGATTTTATATTTGATTATAAAAGATGTGGGCTTTTCTCTTTTACTGCTGCTGCTGCTGCTAAGTCGCTTCAGTCGTGTCCGACTCTGTGAGACCCCATAGACGGCAGCCCACCAGGCTCCTCTGTCCCTGGGATTCTCCAGGCAAGAACACTGGAGTGGGTTGCCATTTCCTTCTCTTTTACTACCTGGGATTGACTGGGCCTCTCGAATCTGTAGATCTGGCATTTTTCATCAGTTTTTTTTTTTTTTTTTTTTTAATCAGATGCATGTATCTGTCCCTGGGATTCTCCAGGCAAGAACACTGGAGTGGGTTGCCACGCCCTCCTCCAGAGGATCTTCCACACCCAGGGATTGAACCTGAGTCTCTGTGTCTCCTGCATTGCAGGTGGCTTTTTTTCTGCTGAGCCACCCTGGAAGCCCTTTTAACAAATAGTCTCCTTCAAATATGGCCTCTGCCACATCCTCTTTCCCATCTCCTGCTGTGACTATCATCAGACATAAAATAGACATTCTCATTCTGTTTTATTTTTCTTGATCTTTCTTTTATGTTTTCCATCTTTTGGTCTTTCCTTGCTCTATTCAAGATATTTTCTTCTGAGTTATCTACAGTTCATTAACTCTTTCTTTAGGTATGTCTAACCTGCTGTTAAACTCATCCACCAAGTTCTTAGTTCTATTATTTTATTTTTCAATTCTAAAATGTCTATTTTAAAATATTTTCCATGTAACTTTTCATTTTTTCCTATACCCTACAGATTTATAAATGCTTGTCTTTTTTTCCCTCTAAACCTAGCCATCAAAGTTTTTCTACATTTTGAGTCTGACGATTCCATATTTGGAGACTTCAGGTGTCTGATTCTATTTTTAAAAATCTGCTCTGCTATATTTTGTTCAAGGTGTTTTGGTTTTGTGTATGTCTGGTTGTCTTTGGTGGGTTGCTGACAATTGTACTTAAAATTATCTCTATGTTGGCATTTGCTTCTATTGGGTGATGGGGCTATTTTCAGGCAGGACCACATTGTTCCAAGTTCAAGTTTGAGGCGTGACTCACAGAAATGCTGTAACCCCTTGGGGGCTGACTTATTTACATTTCTTACTTTTTCTAAGGATGTGGTCTTGGGACCCCAGCTTGTTAGACTTCCCATTGTATACGGGTCTGAGCTTTGATTTCTGTCTCTCTTGATCCCTGAAAATAAAAAAATAAACATGTAAATATATAGGGATTGGCAGGTACTAACACGGCAAATGCAGCTTTTGCACTTATTTACCTTCGCAGGTTCCTAATTTCCCTTAAGTTTTGGCCTGGGTATATCTTACTATGCTGTTAGCAATTTAATGATTTTACAATAGGTTTTAAAGTAATACTTTTTTTTTTTTTTTCAAGATCTTAGTGTTCAATGATTCCTAGTGGCTCAGATGGTAAAGAAACTGCCTGCAATACAGGAGACCTGGGTTCAATCCCTGGGCCAGGAAAATCCCCTGGAGAAGGAAATGGCTACTCATTCCAATATTCATGCCTGGAGAATTCCGTGAACAGTAGCCTGTTGATAAGGGCTACAGTTGATAAGATCACAAAAGGGTCAGACACGGCTGAGCGACTAACACTTTGGACTTCCCTGGTGGCTCAAACGGTAAAGTGTCTGCCTACAGTGTGGGAGACCCGGGTTCAATCCCTGGGTTGGAATCTCCAGAAATAAATGGCAACCCACGCCAGTATTCTTGCCTGGAAAATCCCATAGACGGAGAAGCCTGGTAGGCTACAGTCCATGGGGTCGCAAAAAGTAGGACACAGCTGATCGACTTCACTTTCACTTCAGTGATTTTCAGCTGGTGGGAGATTGCTTCAATAAGCTAGTTCACCATTAACAGAAATTCATATTTCTCATCTTTGGGAAAGCAAAAATTTTCTTTTTCTTGATTTGTAACCAGTCGAGTTTGGAGGACAGTCAAGATCAGAGTTCAGGATTCTCAGACCCTTTTCATCTTTTTATGATGTTTTTGAGCTCATATCCTTAGAGATATTTTTGAGAACTTGATTTCTCTTTCCCCACTGGCCACCTTGTGACTCTGAAAGAGAAAAAGACATTCCCCTCTATTCTTCTAGGTTTTTTGCTGAGACATCTCTTCTTCATAATAAATACAGATTAACAAGAGAAAAACAAACAGAAATTTAACAATAAGTATATTTCTTGTATACATGGGAGAGATCCAGGAAAACTGAGTAACCCCCCTGAAATGGCTCCAGAAAGAAAGTGAAAGTCGCTCAGTCATGTCCAACTCTTTGTGACCCCATGGACTGTAGCCTGCCAGGCTCCTCTGTCCATGGAATTCTCCAGGCAAGAATACTGGAGTGGGTTGCCCTTCCCTTCTCCAGGGAATCTTCCCGAGCCAATAATCAAACACAGGTCTCCTACATTGCAGGCAGATTCTTTACCAGCTGAGCTGCCAGGGAAATGGCCCCAGCCACCACCTTAAATATCAGTTTCAGATAAAGACAAAAGAAAGGTGTTGGGCGCTGGGCAGAGTCAGTTATGGGAGGTTATCAGAAAAAGCAGAGTAAATAAGGGTAAAGTTGTTACAGAGATTTACGGCCACACCTTCTCTATTGACAAGAGTTTATTGTGATTTAGAATCATCCTTCTCTTCCTGGGGCAGAGAGGAAGATACTTCCAAATGGAGAATTCCTTTATAAATGTAAACCTCTGCTTACCAAAGAGTGACTTCTACTCTGGTTTTCAGAGTTTCTCCTGTGTCTTCTGTTTCCTAAAAATAGTCAACTCAAAAAGAATTCTTATGCTAATGAGGCATATGGGGGTGGGGAGGGGGCATCCCCTTTCAAAGCCAAGAGATCTTTTAATTTGCTGTCTTGTTCCTATTTGCAGAGGCTGATGAATGGCAAGAGTCAGAGGAAGAGGTGGAACATATCCCATTCTCCCACACCAGATACCCAGAGAAGGAAATGGTTAAGAGATCCCAAGAGTTTTATGAACTTCTCAGTAAGAGACGGTCTGTTAGATTCATAAGTCACGAGCAGGTCCCAGTGGAGGTCATTGATAATGTCATCAAAGCAGCAGGTCTGTACATGCGCAGTGGGTCTTTGAGAATGTCCGCTGCAAGAGATAGTAGTAGAGCAATGTTGACATTCAAACACAGCAGATAAAGCCTGGAGTGATAGGTTTACCTGTAAAGTCTTGTTAGTGCACAGTGAGGCCAAACACACCAAAATGTAGGAGTTTGGAGCAGAGAAAGGTTTATAGAGGAGAGGGGTGGTTCATTCCCTAAAAGCCCCCTGAGTTCAAAGCATTTTTAAAAACCAGGTGAGGGAGAGAAGTCGCAGGGTATGTGATCCACTCAGGCACAAGTCTCTGACTGGCTGCTGGGTGGTGTCATAGGGGTTAACTTCATCAGACCTTAGGCTCCAGGAGGCCTGGGGCTATGAGCTCATGGGGTCAAATAGTTAACACCTTCCATTTGGTGGGGGGTTTCACCTCAGAGAGTAACATGGAAACTTACATTGCCATAGATAAAATACATAGCCAATGGGAATTTGCTGTTTGTCTCTGGGAAGTCAAACAGGGTCTGTGTATCAACCTAGAGGGGTGGGATGGGGAGGGAGATGGGAGGTAGGTTAGAGGGAAGGAGGGGACATGTGTACACCTATGGCTGATTCATGCTAATGTTTGACATAAAACAACAAAATTCTGTAGAGCAATTATCCTTCAGTTAAAAAATAAATAAACTTAAAAAAAAAAAGTGAAAAAAAAAAAAAGTGATGTCTGGTGTTAAAAAAAAAACCAGCTCTGGAAATGTGCATCAGATACTGTTATCTAGGTACTTCAAGAGGAGCTAAAGCAGAGGATATGGGAAAAGCCCATCCTAGAAAGGCCCCATAGGGTCCTTCTTGGTTACAGTCTTACCCACATGTTGACTGACTTCTAGGGACATAATGACTTCCATTTTCTACAAACTTCTAACTATTACAGACTTTCTGGGAGCAGATGTGACAACAGTTCAAAACTTCTAAAATTATTCAACATTATTAAATGTTATGAAAAATGAAAATTTCTGAAGATATTACACAATGGAAGAGAAAAAACATCCTCTTACTTTCCCTTCCCCTTAAAACACATGCAAACGTGCATGAGCACACACACACCCAGACACACACTCACACAGACACATACTCACATTTATATATTTCTCTTTTGGGGACCAAATTTCTTGTATTACACACCATGAGGCTCTGTTCCAATGAACTAGCAAACTTCATGTGAATTCACAAAGTAAATTGAAGCAAGATAAACCCATTTTTAATGTAAAGTAATAAATATCTCCCTAGAAGAAGAGATGAGAATTACAGACAAGGGGAAGGATATATAAGAGAAAGTCCCCTATTTGAGAGTCTCCTCTGACTGGGTTCTTATTCCTATACAAAATCACATTTAAGTTAATTTTCAGAAATTATTGCATGACCATTATAAATCTATTGCCCGAATTAAAAGGAAGTAAGAATAAAAAATTTTATTTCAGTTAAGAACACAAATGTACTAGATTGGTGAGTCCTTTATCTAACTAGTAACAGTTACTAAATATCCTCTGTGTGTATATCTGTGTTTAACTATGCATGCACATGACATTCAGAGAAGTTTGGCATAACTGAAAACATTAGGGGGCAACCTATTTCTTGTGTTCAATGGCACCAATATTTAGTGAACAGACAACATGTACAAAGTGAACTGGAATCTCTATTTAGAAATGTGGGCTTTATGTTTGATGCGAGTTGCATTTAACATTTCAGTGATGCTCTCTCTATCACGGGGACTGGTGGATGGTGAACTCATGAAGGCTGGCAGGCTTGAGACCCCCTCTATAGAGTTTATGCCATTGAATTACTCATTAGGAAGAAAAAAAGACTTGCTTCTGAAATATCCCACACCATGGTCTGCTTCCAGAAACAGTGAGCGATTTCTAGGACAGAGAGGCAACATCCAGACCAGAACCTGGCTCGCTCCTTAGCTGAAATTGTAAAGAGAACTGAAGCTCCTTGAGTCCACGATGCACTGTGAAGCTTTGTCGGGGATACCGGGACTGATCCAAGTGTGGTCTGAGGTTTCCCAAAGCCTGTGAGAGCTGAAAGACACCACTGTTACGTGTCTGAGCGCCCAGGGCCAAGAAGTTTCATGTATTCACATAGGACCACAACCCCACAGCGCCACCCTCAGAACTGTGATATAGGCACTAAACAATTTATAGTTCAGTTGCCTTTCGGCGAGTGCTCTTTTAAAAATCTATTAATTTATTTAGTGGCTGTGCTGGGTCTTCGTTGCTGTGTATGCTTTTCTCTAGCTGAGATGTGCAGGCTTCTTGTTGAGGCAGTTTCTCTCGTTGGAGCACAGGCTCCAGGAGCAGGGCTTCAGTTCTTGTGATACATGTGTTCACTAGTTGCAGTCCCTGGGCTCTCAAGCAAAGACTCAATAGCTGTGGCACATGGGTTTAGTGGCTTCTTCATATGTGGGATCTTCCTGGACCAGGGATCAAACCCATGTCCTCTGCAACAGCAGGAGGATTCTTATCCACTGAGCCACCAGGGAAGCCCTGGAGAGTGCTTTTAACCATGTAAAAATTTTACACGCTTTTTACCATTTAAATTTTTTGAATTCCAATAACCTTCACGACTTAACACTTTTTTTCAAGAATACCAAAACAAATAGGATTTTGGAGGATTTTGCCTGATAGAGCTTGCCCTCTGAGTTTCCTTACTGGTCACTGTATAGTTTTCAAAGGACGTCTTCTCCCACATAATAAGAGAAGCAGTGATAAACTCCCATAGCCCAGGAACTACTGGCCTTGATCTCAGCCTTAGTTGGTTCAAAGACCCTGACAGCGAGGTGGAACAAAACAGGATGTCAGCAAGACCCCAGAGGCTACTGCTGGGCACTTTGTGCACTAGATGATCTAACATTATCTTGAGCAAATATGAGTTATAGGAATTCTTAGCTAACAGTCACATTTTCCTGCAGTTTTAATTTGTGATGTTAATTGAATGTGTGATAGGAACAGCCCCAAGTGGGGCCCACACAGAGCCCTGGACATTTGTGGTGGTGAAGGACCCAGATGTGAAGCATAAGATTCGGGAGATCATTGAGGAGGAAGAGGAAATAAACTACCTGAAGAGGATGGGACCTCAGTGGGTCACAGACCTGAAGAAATTCAGGTACAAAAGTGCGGAGAATCAGGGATGTTTGGTTTGGCTTCTTAAAATGAGATAACTAAGATTCAGTTTCCTGGTTTGTTTTAGGGGTTAAAAAGTTTCATTTTACCTGTGGGAGAAATAATGGAAGTGCAGTCAGGCCTCACCTCTGTGTTGCCTTGAGCACACATATTGAGCAGGTATTAGAGATGCTGGCTGTGATCGCATCTCAGTTCATGTCTCAGCTCTGGTTTTTCCAAGTGCAAGACCTTGGGTGTCTGCTTGCTGTCTCCAAGTGCATGAGTCTGGATTCTGCAGAGAAACAGAATCAATGCAGAGACAGAGACAAAGACAGAGAGAAATAGAAACACACAGAGAAAGAGATTTATCATATTATTACATATAGCAGATAATATTATTTATTATAGAGCTTCCTTGCTCAGCTGGTAAAGAATCCATCTGCAATGCAGGAGACCCTGGTTCGATTTCTGGGTCGGGAAGTTCCCCTGGAGAAGGGAGAGGCTACCCACTCCAATATTCTTGGGTTTCTCTGGTGGTTCAGCTGGTAAAGCATCCATCTGCAATGCAGGAAACCTACGTTTGATCCCTGGGTTGGGAAGATCCCGTGGAGGAGGGCATGGGAACCCACTCCAGTATTCTTGCCTGGAAAATCCCCATGGATGGAGGAGCCTGGCAGACTATAGCCCATGAGGTCACAAAGAGTTGGACACAACTGAGAGACTAAGCACATTTTAGCACATTATTTATTATAATAGACTATTTATTATTTATAATTGGCTCATAATTACTTTAGCCAACTTATTGTAACTGGCTTAAATGATTATGAAAGCTGAGAAATCCCGAGACCTGCACTCAGCAAGCAGGAGGCCCAGCAGAGCTGATGCTGCTATTCCAGTCTGAGTCCAAAGGCCTGGGAATCAGGGGAACTGATGGTGTATGTTCCAGTCCAAGTCTGAGTCGAAGGGCAGGAGAAGACTGATGTCCCAACTCAAAGACAGTCAGGCAGAAAATTATCCCTTACTCCACCTGTGTTTTCTCTACTCTGGGCTTCAACAGATTAGATCAGGCCACCAACATTGGGAAGGTTAATCTGCTTTACTCAATCTGCCAATTCACATGTTAATCTCATCCAGAAACATCCATTCGACACACCCAGAATAATGCTTAACCAACTATCTGCATTCCTTGTGCCCCAGTCAAGTTGGCACATTAACTTAACCATCACACTAAGCTTCTATTTTTTTCACCTGAAATAATGTTAAAAACTTGGTATCAGGATTAAATAAGATACAGGCTAAGAGTAGGGCCTTAGAAGCTGGAGTGCTTGGGTTCAAATATGAGATCTACTATTTATTAAACTCTTTGTGCCTCAGTTTCTTCATCTACAAAATGGGAATAAGTCTAGTGTCTATTTCATTATGAAATCTGGATGTGTTTGTAAGCATGCAGAACAGCGATGACACATAGTAAGTCTAGTAAACAAGTAGGCTCTGACCCAAATAATTATTAGCAAACAAAACTTTGAGGATGTACTTTTCTACTATCTGGAACATAAGACTGTGAAATTCTCAGGATCTTGAATGAATAAATGACATCTTGCTATAATGATCACATCTTCCACATGATCTCGCTGAGCAGGCTTTAGTTTTAGTACATGTTCAGTAAAAGTACAAATTTAGTGCAGGTATAATATCCATTAGGCATTAGTAACATTGCAGGCTTTCTTAACTCCAGGGAAAGAGGATTGGAATTCAGTGTAACTGGCTTTACCATGAAGCTTCAATGTATTAGAGCAGACACATGTGAAGTTTCATTTTTTTCTAGAATCTGCAACTAACTATGCCTTGTTGAACCCATTTTCCCCGTTGAGGACCAGTCATCCTACATTATATCTAGGATGAATTCAGTAATTTCTCAGTCATTTTCAAAGTTAAAAACACTCCATTTTTTTCAGACTAGGCCTTGTTATTTTATTTTTTAATTAAAATGTTTCTTTAGTTTGTTGTTTGTCTTTTCAGCTGCACTGGGTCTTTGTTGCAGCAGATGAGCTTTCTCAAGATGAGGCACATGGCTTAGCTCATTGCAGAAAAAGTGAAAGTTGCTCAGTTGTGTCAGACTCTTTTCAACTCCATGGACTATACAATCCATGGAATTCTCCAGGCCAGAACACTGGATTATGTAGCCTTTCCCTTCTCCAGGGGATCCTCCCAACCCAGGGACTGAACTCAGGTCTCCCGCATTGTAGACAGGTTCTTTACCAGATAAACCACAAAGGAAGCCCCCATCAGCCTCGTCATTTAGAACACTGGTCGCAGGGTCCTCTTTACAAACACTGCACTCGTCACAGGCGTTTCGGTTCCCCTCTGAAGTCTTCTCAGGTCGAGCATGAGGGGGGGTGGGGCGCCAACTCTAGCCCTTGGCGTGTAGAAGGTAGGAGTTCTCATGCCCCAGGCTGTCAGCTGTGGGCCTTTAGTGGTCACTTTCAGCACCAGCCATCCAACACCCACTGTGACAGAGGTCTGAGGAAAGGCAATGGGCTCACCATCTTGTGGAGTGAAGCAGGGTTCTCCTCTGGTAGACAAGGCTGGGTGATGAGAAGGCTGGCCTCTTAGACCTGTTCCTTTCATTTCTTTGGTCCCAGAGGACTTTTTTTTTTTTCCTGAGATAACATTTAAATGCTATCAAAATGGATGTCTATTGGCAATGTAACTTAGATTGTGTTCTGGAATAAGTACAGGGTATTAATAATAAATACATAAATCTTACGGCACATTCATGAGAAAACACAGACAGGTAAAGTCCAGTCGAGCCCGTCCCTCTTAGAGAGACGTTTTGCTCTTGTGTGCGTGCAGTACCTACAACACACTGCCAGCCCCGTCTCTCCCCAGTGAAGGCAGAATCGGCTGCTCTCTTGTCTCCACGCGCAAAGCACTTTATACACACCTTCCATGCATCTGAAATAGCCATTACCACACAGGATTTTGGGCTTCCCTGGTAGCTCAGCTGGTAAAGAATCCGCCTGCAATGCAGGAAACCCTGGTTTGATTCCTGGATTGGGAAGATCCCCTGGAGGAGGGCATGGTAACCCACTCCAGCATTTTTGCCTGGAGAATCCTCATGGGCAGAGGAACCTGGTGGACTACAGTCCATGGGGTCACAGAGTCAGACACGACTGAGTGACTAAGCACAGCACACAGTACTTTAATTGCTGGCTTGCTTTTCTTCTCGTTTTCATTTCTGTATTTTAGAAACCTCTGTTGTACACCAGGATACTCATGAGAGTCCAATGAGCATTACGGACTTTCTCTGCAGATAATATGTACACACAGATATGTTCATAAAAACTCTAGGGCCCAGCCTTGTATCACTTAGCATAGTGCTAACGTATAGTAGGTAACTGAATAAATGTTTGCTAAATTGCAAATGAACACTCACCTCACTCACCTCCTGATATCCAATTTAGGTCAGTTCTCAAACTCAGGGCTGTCATTAAAGCCTATAATATACAATCTGGTCCAACTTACTTGTCAAGCTTTGTTCTCCTGCTGCTGGCGTGAGGCCCTCCGCCCTAGGCAGAAGGTGTTTTCTTAACAGGCGTCGGCATGTGGCAATCTGTATTAATTCTAATACAATGTCATAATACATCCCTGTAAAATTGAACAAACCAAAATGCTAGCCATCAATGTATGCCCTGGCAGATAAGTATGAAAATTGTAAAAAATTACTACCCTGCCTCCAAAACTAGTAAATTGCTTATTCTTCACCTTATATTTAAAAATTGTTTTGAATTATTCACTGTAAAATAAAATACAGTTGTGATAATAACACTAGCCATTGCAAGCATGGCACTATGTCCTGGGTACTATTCTAAACATTTGATTTATTTGCACCGATTTTACCATCACAAAACCTTTTGAGGTGAGTACATTTTACACATGAGGAAGATGAGCTGTGAGAAAGGGAGAGACTTAACTAACATGGCAAAGCTAGTTGACTCCAGAGTGTTCTGGTAAAACTAGTAACATTCTCCCTCCTTCTAAAGAGGAAAAGCATTGATCTTAGTCAAACGTGAGTAAGCTGGTTGAAGTACAGTGAAGTAGCTTTGAACAAGTAACCTACAGTAGTTAAGTAGGGTAAAAGAAACCATAGAAAAATATACATGATATACATGTGAGTTTAGTGTATTTTAAACAAGGAAGTATTATACTTCCTAGGTTAAAAATGAAATCAATGATTACTGTCTCTTGTTTACTGATGACATTATATACCCTAAGGGAAAATTCTAATATATAGCATTGAATGAGGGTCTTTCCTTTGAATACCTGTGCTAGAATGAAGCATTTGCCAAAATATATGGGCAGGGTAATGAAAGACATGCTCTTAGCTGGAAAACAAAAAGGGAAACTCAGCATTTATACCTCCCATGAGTTATGTCCCTCTCCCACAACGGTTTCCTTCCTTCTCTCCATAACTGGGCTAAGAGCATCACCATCTGGAGACTCGCTTCAGCCTCACTGTCACGTTTTCCGTCTCCCTTTGCACTCCTGTATCCTATCTGTCAGATCCAGCCTTCACAGCTCCCCAGATTCTCCTGGGCCATGGCCATCATCTCCTCTCTGGTCTCCCCAGAGCTGGTCCACACCAGCCTGGCTGTTTCTGAAACAGATTTGATCATGTGATGCTTCTGCTCAGAAACGTGGTAACTTTTCCTGCCCCGCTGAACAAAACCCTGTGCAAAATCTGTATGAAAACTGCCAATCCTCCAACATATGTTCCACCACTCACACCATCCTCCAGCCTATCAGGCTTCTGAAATCCCTGGCTGGCCAAGGATTCTCCTTCCGCCTCTGCCCTTTGCTCATCTCTTCACTAGGGTGCCCTCCCCAATGTCCTTTTTCCACTTGGCCTTCAGCATCCCTCCTCAAGAGAAACTTTGGATACATTCTGACAATCTTCTTATTTAAAATTAGCATTTCATTTTTGAGCTCCTAAGGCATTTGGCTTATTTTTCTTTCATAAAACTTACCAAGTTTTTATTTTACTAAATGTGACTTATTACCCTCTGGGTTATAGGATCCATCTTTGTGTCTTTTCAGTCTTGCCATATGACTTTTTATGAATATTTGTTTATTGACTTTGGCTAGAAAAAGATAAATATGACAAAAGAATAATCCTGGTCTTTTTCAATTTTAACGTAAAAGACAAGTAAATGTTTTTATTTTTCATGTCAGTAAGGTGGTAAGAGGGGAACAAAAGAACCATTAACAGAAAATATTCTTCTGAATCTTTTTCTCTCCTTTAGGACCAATTGGATTAAAGAATACTTGGACACTGCCCCTGTTTTGATTCTCATTTTCAAGCAAGTCCACGGATTTGCTGCAAATGGCAAGAAAAAGATTCACTACTACAATGAGATAAGCGTTTCCATCGCTTGTGGCATCCTCCTGGCTGCCCTCCAGGTATGCCGCCCTCCCTCTCTGTCCAAGAGAGAGAAGTGATATGTGGGGCCGACTGTGGTTTTATTTGCAAATTTCAGCTGAGTTTCTAGTTCAGGGACTAGTACAGTTTCATCTAAAGTTGAATTCCTAAGGCAAGTTACTCTGATGTATAAACTACCTCTGGAAAGCTGGACTGGTGAGGATGATGGTTCAAACAATCCGGAATCCTTCCTGGAAGTTTACTTACAACATCAGTTAAGGGTCAAAAGAATGGTCATTGTGTTTGCCTTCTTTTGTAAGGACAAGAAACTTTAAGGATTTTGGTAAACACACATGAGGAGCTTCGGAACTTGAAAGTTGCAGGGCCTGGCTTCTCAGCTGTGTTCACTGTTGTCTGAGTCAGCGGGATGATTAAAAAGCCATCTATTATGGAGCTCCTATCCCGAGAAGTTGTTTATATATTGCATTAGAAACATGTCCATGACAAAAAAAAAAATGTCCATGTGCTTAAAAAAAAAAATTCCATCTATATAGTAGCTACAGTAACACTAAGTTGAAATTGAGCAGGAATTGAGGTCCGCCTTTCACAAGATTCAAGTCATTGATACACCAGATATTTTCTGAGCTCCTTCTATGTGGCAGATTCCAGAAGGCTCCAGGAATAGTTGCCCCCTGTGTGAACAGTATACTCTAGTGGGGACTGCGGTCCTGGGAAGGGGTGGAGAGATGGTAAACAAGTGAAATAAACAAAGCAAACAGTATTATTAGAGCGAATGAGCCAGCTTTCAAGGGATCAAGGGACAGTCGACGGCAAAAACCTATGTGCTTCCTCATTATCTCAAAGGAAAACGTGCTTGCTGAAAGCCTGCAAAATAGTCACTGTGGCATAAAAGAGGGGGGAAAAAAACATAAAAAATAAAACATTAAAAAAAAAAAACATAAAAAAGACTTTAGATGACTTGAAAAATGGTTACAAAGGAGCTGGCGTCCCATCTCCTTCCTGATTCTGAAACAGATAAGTAAAGGAGGTGCTGTACAAACGTCACGAAGGTCAGACCGCCGGGCGCCGCCGCTATCCTACATAGGGTCCCGGAAGAAGCAGTTTCGCCTTCTGTCGCTGGCTTCAAGCATCGGCTTCTGCGCGTTTGGCTAGGCAAATCTCTCCGCTTTAGCGTGGAGTTTGCTGCCCTCTAGCGTTCTGTAAAGTGTAATGAGAGTGGGTTTTGTGATCAGTTGTTTTGTGAGACAGGAAAGAATCTTCCAGGAGCCCACCTGGACAGATTGCTCACGGACTGTAGATATGCTTGACTCCCAAAGACAATTCCAGAACTTCCTTCTGGCCCAGGCTTCCCGTTGACCATCTAACGGGAAAATCAGGGGGAGGATAGAGACAGCCAACTGGAAAAGTGGCTTGAAGCTACACGTGATTTTTATCGAATGTTTATTATTCAACGGGACTGGGCAGAGGTTGGTGGAATATGTCCTCTACCTCTTAATGTACCTCTTGGCCACTGCGTCCTCCATCACTGGACGTCAAGTATTCTCAGCTGGGATGATGCTCTGCTTCCACTGGTTGGTTGTACAATCACAGGAACTGCTTTTTGTTATTCCATTTCTTTGGTGTGAGTCAGTTCAGTCGCTCAGTCGTGTCTGCGACCCAACGGACTGCAGCACGCCAGCCTTCCCTATCCATCACCAACTCCCGGAGTTTACTCAAACTCATGTCTATTGCGAGTTAATGATGCCATCCATCATCTCATCCTCTGTCGTCCCCTTCGCCTCCTGCCTTCAATCTTTCCCAGCATCAGGGTCTTTTCCAATGAGTCGATTCTTCACATCAGATGGCCAAAGTATTGGTTTCAACTTCAGCATCAGTCCTTCCAATGAATATTCAGGACTGATTTCCTTTAGGATTGACATGCTGGATCTCCTTGCAGATCAAGGGACTCTCAAGCGTCTTCTCCAACACCACAGTTCAAAAACATCAATTCTTTACAGCTTTCTTTACAGTCCAACTCTCACATCCATATATGTGTACTGAAAAAAACAGAGCTTTGGCTAGACAGGCCTTTGTTGGCAAAATAATGTCTCTGCTTTTTAATATGCTGTCAAGGTATGCTGACACATAATATGCTGTCTTGGTATGATTAGATAGCTCAAATTTCTTTCCGTGAAATAACCATTCCCATTTTTTTAAGCACCAGTGAAAAATAAGACTGGTACTTTCTTCTCTGAGAAGCTTCACACTATTTGGTTCAGAGATGGGGTCTGGGGAGGCCGAGGAGGGTAGGAAAGATTCAAGACACCATTGCCCAAGTTGGTAGCTTCTTTTCTGCCCAACTATGGGACAAAGAGTCTTACAGGGACTAGAACGTGCCCATGCTACAAGCAGAGCTGGGGTTTTGCCTGCCGACTTTAAAATGTTTTTTCTTTTTCTCTCCTGTTGTAGAATGCCGGACTGGTGACTGTCACCACCACGCCTCTCAACTGCGGCCCCCGTCTGAGAGTGCTTCTGAACCGCCCCACCAATGAAAAACTCCTGATGCTGCTCCCTGTGGGGTACCCCAGCAAAGACGCCACGGTGCCCAACCTCGCCCGGAAAACTCTGGATCAGATCATGGTGACTGTGTAGGCAGGACACAGGCAGGCAGACGCTGGAAGCTGCCCTGCTCCCCTCTCCGGTTCCTCTTTCCCTGGGCATTCCGTCTCCCTGGCAGTCCACCCTGCGGGGGTGGCCACTATGTCAGTCAAGAAGCCTTTCCACTTTCTCCAGCACTTTGAGTCTGAGAAGGCCTGGTTCCGATAGTGTGATTAGCTGAACATACAGAATAAGGGATGAACAGGTATGTTCCCTTCCATTCCTTATCCACTTTGGAAATGCATTAAATGTTTATTAAGAATATGCCCTGGTTTTTAAGTATTTCTAAATTGTTCCAGAAAAATCATGGGGGATTTTTTTTTCCTTTGCTCTTTAAAAATTCATAGAGGAAAGAGTTACCAGAAAATTTAGTGTAGTCCCAAGAGTTCAGCTGTGTGATGATTTCTGAATTTAAATTTAGATTGATCAAATCTTTCTGGTGCTTTCTGGTGGCTTTTAAGCAAGGATTATTTTTAAGAGGAAATCTTTCTGAGCTTCATGGATACTCTGCTAGTTTTCAGTAAGTAACCTTCAAAATATTTAAAACCTCACAAGCACAGAACAGAACAGCGTCTGCTTGTGCAGGTGAGTTGAACGGGCCACCATCCGGGCATATAAATGGTTAGTCGCACTGTCCAGCCCAGTGAGTGTTGAAGGTGGCTCGCACCAGCTCGTGGAAGCTGATGGTTAAATATTCATGAATTCTTCATGCCAGTTACTAAACCATTTGTAGCTTGAAACTGCCGATGGTGGGAGTACACCATGGCAATTGGCAGACACACAACTCAGGACTTGCTTTCTTTTTCTTAAAGAGCAATGTTTTCCAGACACTAACAGTGTCCCTCGTCTTTTCCACTCTCCTCCGTGAAACGCACTTATCCTTTTTCTCCAGATGGCAGTCACACTGTTCGGAACCCATGGGGCCACAAGGTGCAGGTGGGGGGGTCACTGCCAACTCCAGCCCTTCACCCGTCACTTCTGTCTCCCTTCAAGGGGTGCGGCTCACATTGGCCCAGGAGTAGCTCAGATAATTGCTCATTAAGCAACTGTACTCAGACTTCTGCCTCGTGTCACTTTGTGTGTGAGTCACACAGTGCATTGATAGGATCATCACTAGTGTCACTGATAAGAGTCAGGGCTGGCGACAAATCTGTATCAGAGAAAAGGAAGACTTTTTTCCCATTTAAAATATAGAGGGAATTCCCTGGCAGTCCAGTGGTTAGGGCTCCATGCTTTCACTGCTGAGGGTGTGGGTTCATTCCCTGGTCAGGAAACTAAGATCCTGCAAGCTTTGTGGCTTGGCCAAGAGAAAGAAAGAAAGAAAACTTAAAAAAAATATATGTA
This sequence comes from Cervus elaphus, assembly GCF_910594005.1. Taxonomy (NCBI): domain Eukaryota; kingdom Metazoa; phylum Chordata; class Mammalia; order Artiodactyla; family Cervidae; genus Cervus; species Cervus elaphus. The sequence goes on from NC_057840.1 coordinate 34,269,909, forward strand.
TATATATATATATAGAGAGAGAGAGAGAGAGAGAATTAGGTATTATAAGAACCTGTGCTTTTGACCTTTGAAGTAGCCAGATGTCTCTTTTAGAAGGTCCAAAATCTTCCATCTAAATCTTTTTTTTTCTCTAGACGTTCTTTTCCCCAAGTCTACACATTTTACTAAATGCATCCCTTCCTATATTTTGTTTCTATTCTTTTTCAAACAATTATTAGTACTCTGATAGGTGTTTGTCCTGAACTCTTCACTGTAAACGAACATTGTTTTAACTACATTGAGGCTTTATTAAACCTAATCACAGTACTTCCAGTTGTTTTTAAAAGGACAAAGATACTCTTGAGTTCCAATGGGAGAACAATAAACATTTTGGTATCACTGTGCAAAGAAACTGAAGTTGTATTTATGAGCTTGTGTTTGTTCTGTTTTGAAGCTGTTTGAACCCAGGGGGTTCTTTGCTGGTTTCAACGCACCCTGCTGAAGAGGTGAGGGTAGAGGGGAAACTTCCCTCCCGGATGTGGGGTGGAAAAGGAGTCCACGCCAGTGATGGGGGTCTGGGTACAGTTGTTCAAGTGCAAAGTTCCTTGAGAGGAAAGGGGAAGTCCAGTCACATGAGTTAGAGTTCCTGAGCAAAGAGCTGATCTGGTTGTCTCCTAACCACGCCGTCCAGAGACACAGCCCTGATCTGTCATGGATGCTGAATTGAGTTGCCGAGGTGCAGCTCTGGGAACTGCTCCAGCTAGCTTTCTCTTTGGGGGATAGGATTATTCGTAATTCTTCATCTGGATAGCCCAGCATAGACAGGCCTGGAATCAAGTTCCCCTTCAACTTCTCCCCATCTGGGTGGCCATGGGGAACTGGATCTTTCTCAGCCTCATTTTCTTCATCTGTAAAATGAGGAGAAGTGTAGTGCTTACCTAGGACTATTTTGATCGAGTATGATGATTCACATTATAGTCCCTGGCATAGGCTATGTGACACCTGGTGCTAGCTTTGACTGAGGGCTGTTGATATTACTTCCCTGGTGGCTCAGACGGTAAAGCATCTGTCTACAATGCGGGAGACCTGGGTTATATTCCTGGGTCAGGAAGATTCCCTGGAGAAGGAAATGGCAACCCACTCCAGTACTCTTGACTAGAAAATCCCATGGACGGAGGAGCTTGGTGCAGGCTACTGTCCATGGGGTTGCAAAGAGTCGGGCACAACTGAGCGACTTCACTTTCTTTCTTGGTATTATTTAGTTATGACTAACCTAAACAGCACATTAAAAAGCAGAGACATTACTTTGCCAACAAAGGTCATCTAGTCAAGGCTATGGTTTTTCCAGTAGTCATGTATGGATGTGAGAGTTGGACTATAAAGAAAGCTGAGTGCAGAAGAATTGATGCTTTTGAACTGTGGTGTTGGAGAAGACTCTTGAGAGGCCCTTGGACTGCAAGGAGATCCAACCAGTCCATCCTAAAGGAGATTAGTCCTGAGTGTTCATTGGAAGGATTGATGTTGAAGCTGAAACTCCAATACATTGGCCATCTGATGCAAAGAGCTGACTCATTTGAAAAGACCCTGATGCTGGGAAAGATTGAAGGCGGGAAGAGAAAGGGACGACAGAAGATGAGATGGTTGGATGGCATCACTGACTCAAAGGGCATGAGTTTGAGTAAACTCTGGGAGTTGGTGATGGACAGGGAAGCCTGGCATGCTGCAGTCCACGGGGTTGCAAAGAGTTGGACACGACTGAGCGACTGAACTGAACTGAACTTGATATTATTATGAATGTTATTATTGCTCTGATTAATACTATGTGCTATGCACATTTGACCATGAAAATTAAAACCATAAAATGACACCCTTCAAGAGTCTTGTCCTTAATGCATTAAATAATCTTAAAACGTGAAAGAAGGCTGTCGGCTGTCCCAGCTTGAGCCTGTTTTGAGGATGGAGGTTGACTTGACTATATCTGATGGGTTCTGGGAGCCTCCGGATGGGACTTCGGAATCTCTTTAATAGTAAGATCTATAAACAGAGGTCTTTTTTTCTTTGTTCGTTTAACTTTTAATTTTATATTGACATGTACCCACTTAACAATGTTGTGATAGTTTCAAGTGCACAGCAAAGCAACTTAGCCATAGACACACATGTATTCATTCTCTCCCAAACTCCCTACGCATCCAGCTGCCACATAACTTTGAGCAGAGTTTCCTGTGCTATATGTAGGACCCAGCTGGCTATCTGTTTTAAATATAGCAGTGTGTACATGTCGATCCCAAACTCCCTATCTTTTCCCCACATCCTCCCCCGCTACCCCGGTAACCATAAATTCGTCCAACAGAGATCTATTTAACAGTAGGGAAAAGCATCCTTGGAAAACTTTTTTCAGGGAAGAGACAATGAAGACACATAGTAAGATACCACAATGACAATCAGTGTCAGAAAAAAGAAGCAAATTTAAATGTGGTGTAGACAGCTGTTCCCAACTTATATATTGTCCCCACTTGTTAAAGAATCTGCTTGCAATGTGAGAGACCCAGGTTCGATCCCTGGTTGAGACGATTCCCCTGGAGAAGGGAATGGCAACCCACTCCAGTACTCTTGCCTGGAGAATCCCATGGGCAGAGGAGCCTGGGAGGCTACAGTCTATGGGGTCGAAAGAGTCAGACACAACTGAGTAATTAACACATTTGTTAATCATCTCAACATTTTGTCACAGACTCACCCTATGGAGACTTGCATTCCTTGCTTTTTTCTGCTGGCTGTGACTATTTTTTTCCTCTCACTTTTCACCATTATAAATCCAACTGGCCTTTCTTGTTTCTTCTGTCCTCTCTGCTCCCTCTCCCCCATATATTATTCTGATCCTGGTAATAAAGGCCTAACAATGACAGGCGAGGGGAGACCTTTCTTAGTCAGTTGGGGAGAGAGGAGGAGATGCTGCAGCCTCATATGTCAATATCACCATCAAGGTCACGTCCAGGAGTCCGTGGTGGCAACGGGTCCAATGGTTGAGCACAAGAGTTACTCAGCCTGGGTTTATTATTTCCCTGCTCTGCCAGACATCTAAAGGGAAAAGTCCTTGGTAGTCTTAGGCTAATTGCTTAATCAAGTCTCGTATCTGATGTGTAAAATGGGGTGAGTCGTAAGTTACCTTGTGGGGTCTGGCATAGTCTCTGGTACACAGCATTTAAAAGTGATAGCATCTTAATGTGTAGGTGATGGTTGACATCACTGCTGTCTTCAGGCAGCCCTACTTTGGGTTCCAAGTGGGCAAAGATTAGAAGGGTGGGTGAGGGACCCTTTCCTCTAAGATAAGAGGCCTGGCTGGGGTTCAGGTGGCAGCTGCAGGCCAGGTGAAGGTGGCCCAGGGTGTCAGCTACACCGAATCAGAGAGCTTCCCAGCAGATGTCACCATTGGGAACCTAAAATGCTTTTTTTCCCCTCTGTTGTAGTTAATGTCATCAATTCGATATGCAGTTGGGTAATTACTCTTTACATGCGTTTTTAACATTTTTAATTAAAAATTACAGTGGAGGAAGAGAAAATTGGAAGCGCTCACCCTAGAGATTACATACCTTGGCCCAGGAGTGATTTCCTGACCCCCACAGCCCACTGGCTGGAACTAAGTCATGTGGCCCCGTCAGAAAGCCAGGAAAGGTCACCCTCCTATGTCCAGAAGGAGAGGGAACTGAGATGGGGCTACGCAAGCATTAGAAGTCTTTTCTCCTCAAACAAGTAACTTAAGACTTCAGAAATAAAATTGGATACAAAAAAACATGTGGGGAGAGAAAGGAAGGCTGAAGAAATGGACAAAATTAGAATTAGGATGGTGCAAGGCATAAAGGTTCTCTTCTGAAAAGTAAACATTAAAATTGGTTATACTTGTCTGACGCAGCTTTTAAATACAGCATAAATTTAGGCAAAGAAAATTAATATAAATGTATTGAGAAGGAAACTCAAATTCCCTTCTTCCTAAACATTCCTCCCTCTGCCCACAAAATGGAAACTTTTGTCTCAGAAGTGGGCTACACTGGTGGCTCAGACAGTAAAGAATCCGCCTGCAATGCGGGAGATCTGGGTTCGATCCCTGGATTAGGAAGATCCCCTGGAGGAGCACATGGCAACCCAGTCCAGTATTCTTGCCAGGAGAATCCCCGTGGACAGAGGAGCCTAGTGGGCTGCTGTCCACGTGGTCACAAAGAGTCGGACACGACAGAGTGACTAAGCACATCTCAGAAGTACTGAGGGAAAGTCCCTATTTTCATGTCACTTGCTCATCCCTATGAAGGAAGAAGGACTTCTCTGGTTAGTGAAATTGGGGGAAAAACGAGTTACTCTACATGTCCAAACCAAGCCAGGTTGTACTCCATTTTAAGCCAAATGTACAAATTACAAGTGAGTATTCACCTTATAAAGATGATCCGCCAGTTAATTTCTCTAACTGTTGGTGTTTTAAAGAGTATTTGAACTAGCATAATAAAATAAAACAATTTTTTTGTAAATATTTTTAAGAGTATCTATAACCCTAAAGAAAACATTTATCAATGAATATTTTGCTAGAGGGATATGAGGAATATAACTGTTATTTTGCCAGATATCAACAGAGTGCTCACCTTAGAATTTCATGTTGTTGCTGTTCAGTCACTAAGTTGTGTCCAACTCTTTGCAACCCCATGGATTCCAGTACATCAGTTTTCTCTGTCCTTCACTGTCTCCCGGAGTTTGCTCAAACTCATGTCCATTGAGTTGGTGATACCATCCAACCATCTCATCCTCTGTTGCCGCCTTCTCCTGCCCCCAATCTTTCCCAGCATCAGGGTCTTTCCCAATGAGTCAGCTCTTCCCATTAGGTGGCCAAAGTATGAATTTCATGAAATGGGAACAATTGTAATGTTTCAAACCACACGGATCAATAAATAATGATAAGTCTAAAACAAATGTGGCCCCAGCTCTGCTGTGGTGGCCTCACTTTCACACACACACACACACACACACACAAAAGGCCAGACATTCAAAAAAGGAGGAACTTCTCTAACTTTTAGAGATAAATGAATGAAGAGAACAGGAGGTGGGGATGGTAAGGAGATCAGACCCCCTGGGCTGGAATGGACTGAAGGACTGATGCATCTGAGGGTGGACCTGATCAGCGCCCTCTTCAGGTGACTCAGATAACACCCAGGATGCACAGTCTGCAGGGATAACAGTGCCCCCGGTCAGACACCCTGTGGGTTAACTGGTAGTTCTGATGAAAAGTGAGATGCTATAATCCCATGTGGGGAATTCCTGAAAAGTCACAAGGAAGAGGAATGGTTCATGTTATTCTTATGACTTTAGAATCATGGTGCAGAACCAAAAGTTCAGGATTCAATTCAAGACCATTAAAATGTCCTTAGAGCAATCTGGAAATATCTCAGCAGTGTCTGCATAGAAGCCAATGATGTAATAGAGGAAGTCAGCTAACTCGGGTGGAGGTGGAGTTGACAACTTTTTTCTACTCTAAGAATAAAGAATAATAACTAAGAGGTAACTGGAATGAAGCTTCTAAAATCAAACCCCTCTGAAGGTGTCCCCTGTTGTCATGGTAACCACAGAAAGGGTCAGGGGGCTGGCTCTCCTTCTGATTTTGGCTCCTCAGCACCCTTGAATTATCTGAGATTCCACCATATTGTGGTCATGAGTCCTTGATGAAGTAACTTTGACTCCCTTGAGGTCAAAAATCTGTTCCTTTGTTGAATAAGTGACTTCCCAAGTCTGATAATGTTTAGAATCAATACAGAGATGATGAAATAAATCAATCCCATAATACTGATATTCCCAAACTTGCTTATGTTTCTTATTAAGCAATTACATTTTTTTTAAACTTATGATTCCAATTTAAAATGTGAAGTTGATTTAGGCTTATAATTTTATGTTGAAAGGTGTAAGAAAGTTTACAGTGTAGCTCATTAACAGTATTAAAATAGATTCATTATATTTATCAATTTAACTTATCAGGTTTAGAAGAGCTGTTTAAGTGTATGAGAACATTTTGGCTTAATTGGTAATAAACTTGCCAGGTCAATTACATGAAGTGCTAAAACAGAAAATCAACTATGATTAAGTCTATAGAAGGAGTTTAAAATGTTTAAGAGATTATAGTAAATGATTCTGGTAAATGAGACAGATGCTTTAAGGGAGTTTTATTTATTCAACTTGAGTTTTAATCAAGCATTAATCAAAGCCCTTCTTCCCAAAAGTAATTAGTTTTAAATTATTTAAATGCACTGTGCTGTGCTTAGTCACTTAGTTGTGTCTGATTCTTTGCAACCCCAATGGACTGTGTCTGTCAGGCGCCTCTGTCCGTGGGGATTCTCCAGGCAAGAATATTGGAGCAGATTGCCATGCTCTCCTCCAGGGAATCTTCCCAACCCAAGTATCGAACCCAGGTCTCCCGCATTGTGGGTGGATTCTTTACCATCTGAGCCACCAGGGAAGCCCAAGAATCCTGGGGTGGGCAGCCTCTCCCTCCTCCAGAGGACCTTCCCCATCCCCTGTTATGTTTGTTATGTGTAACAAACAAACAAACAAAACCAACCACAGTGGCTTAAATAAGTAGAGGTGTATCTGTTCCTCATAATGATAAGTTTGGATACAGGTCCAGGGTTCAATGAAATCCATGACAAAATCATTCAGGACTACATCCCACAATTTTCAATCTTGTGAAAGTAAAAGTTGTTCAGTTGTGTCCGACTCTTTGCGACCTCATGGACTGTGGAATTCTCCAGGCCAGAATACTGGAGTGGGTTGCCTTTCCCTTCTCCAGATATCTTCCCAACCGAGGACTTGAATCCAGGTCTCCCGCATTGCAGGCGGATTCTTTACCAGCTGAGCCACAAGGGAAGCCCAAGAATACTGGAGTGGGTAGCCTATCCCATCTCCAGGGGATCTTCCCCACCCAGGAATTAAACCAGACCATGAACTGAATCTCTTGTGAGCCGGCATTTAAATTCTTTTCTGTTCATTCTTTCTCCTTGTGTAAATGTGAATTTCTTTAGGGTATATACATCAGCAGAAAATTGCTGGGTCAAAGAGCATTCATATTTCAATTAGATATTTCAACTAAATTGTTCTCCCAAGGTTCCCCGGCCCCAGATTTTGAAAACTCACTTATTGAGCATCTCCCATGACAAGACTTGACTTCTAAGACATCTGATCCCCCATGCATGCCCCACCCTGTCTCTGCAGAGCAGTGGCTGTGACATGAATATTTGTTGAATGGCTGAAGATATGATGGCCCAAGGGGGTACAGTGACTTGTCCAGGGTTATGGACTATCTTGAGGACAGCGCTGGGATTCAAGCCCAGGCTGCTGACTCCTTGAAACATGAGAGGAAGCAGTTATTGTAAACACAGTCCCTTGGGCTATGGGTCCAAAGTTCTGTCCCCAGGAAGAAAGTCTAGAGTGACTTTATCAGAGAAATGCAAATCAAAACCACAGTGAGGTACCATTACACGCCAGTCAGGATGGCTGCTATCCAAAAGTCTACAAGCAATAAATGCTGGAGAGGGTGTGGAGAAAAGGGAACCCTCTCACACTGTTGGTGGGAATGCAAACTAGTACAGCCGCTATGGAAAACAGTGTGGAAATAGAACTGCCATATGACCCAGCAATACCACTTCTGGGCGTACACACTGAGGAAACCAGATCTGAAAGAGACACGTGCACCCCAATGTTCATCGCAGCACTGTTTATAATAGCCAGGACATGGAAGCAACCTAGATGCCCATCAGCAGACGAATGGATAAGGAAGCTGTGGTACATATACACCATGGAATATTACTCAGCCATTAAAAAGAATTCATTTGAATCAGTTCTAATGAGATGGATGAAACTGGAGCCCAATATACAGAGTGAAGTAAGCCAGAAAGATAAAGACCAATACAGTATACTAACACATATATATGGGATTTAGAAAGATGGTAATGATAACCCTATATGCAAAACAGAAAAAGAGACACAGATGTACAGAACAGACTTTTGGACTCTGTGGGAGAAGGCAAGGGTGGGATGTTTCGAGAGAACAGCATTGAAACATGTATATTATCTATAGTGAAACAGATCACCAGCCCAGGTTGGATGCATGAGACAAGTGCTCGGGCCTGGTGCACTGGGAAGACCCAGAGGGATCGGGTAGAGAGGGAGGTGGGGGATCGGGATGGGGAATACATGTAAATCCATGGCTGATTCATGTCAATGTATGACAAAACCCACTACAATATTGTAAAGTAATTAGCCTCCAACTAATAAAAATAAATGGGGGAAAAAAAAGAAAAAAAAAAAGTCTGGAGTGAGTTCACACTGACAGCTCAAGGGCTCTCCTGCGTGGCTGAGCTGGTACAAGCCAAAGACACGTGCCATTGGAGGTGGGAGGTACAGGTCTGAAGATTCTTCAGAAGGTGAGCCTCTGATCCAAGAGTATAGGAACAGAGCTGCCAGGGACCATGAGGGCTATGGTGATGTGGGGGATCTTGGCCAAGGGGACAGAGAAGGGAGGGGGACAGGCCACTACACTGGCAGAGGGAATGCTGACCCAATGGAGGCTGCCTTTGGAAGCCCTGAGATCACATCAATCTTTAAAAGATGAAGAAGGAACGCCTAGAGTTCTTCCCTTCAGCTCCCTGCAAGTCCTCGCAAGGCAGCCATGGGGGCTGCTTTGGGCTGAGCCGCAGAGCCCTGGGGGATGGCTCAGACCCAGGCTCAGCCTTGGGAGCTGTTCATTTGAGGTCTTAAAGTTTGTGTTTATTCTGGCCTTTCTTCCTACTTGGATTTGCATTTGGTTTTCATCCCACACTGTCTTGGATCCAAGCTGGAATGTATACATCACTTAGCAAATGAGCCGACAGCAGGGCTACCAAAGGGATGGAAAGTAAAACCCCCAAAGTGGGGGTGAAGGGGAGCAATTGGAGAGAGGGAGTGATCATGGGCTGCAGGCAGAGGGGGATGGGGATGTGAGTCACAGAGGCAGTAACAGGGTCTTCTCGTCCTTGAGAACAGCTCCACCAGACTGGGATACCTGGAGAGAGAGAGAGTGAACTAGACTGAGCCTTTGGCCAGAATACATGAAAGAGAACCAGCCCAAGAATCCAGCCTCGCAGTGTCCCACTGTCACTCAGATCCCTGCTTAGTCCTATTGGACCATTTTCTGTGCCCCCCAACTCCCCATGGTTGGCCTTCCTGATCAGAACCAGGTAACCTTTCTGTATACTTCTCACAGCTTTATCTCCCATCCTTTAAGGCCCAACTTGCTGCCACTTTGCTGAAGAAGTCCCCCAGATTCTCCAATGAGACTTCCAGAGGCAAAGACCAAGGTCAGACCCTCTCCTTCGAGCATCGGTGGTGTCCCTTCCCAGGGCACTTGCCACCCTCCTTCTAGACCCAAGCTCTCTACTAGACCTTCAGCTCTTAGCGAGCAGGAACCAAGCTTGGTGTCCCCTGGGCACCTGGCACGTGGCCTGGCCCATGGTAGGTGCTTGGTGATTATTGTATGATTTGATTCACATTGTGGGGAAGCCCTGCAATTTGATGTTATCACTCGATGATTGGGAGACCTCACCAAAACCTTTTCTGCATTTTCAGTGGGAAATTCGTGGGGGTAAAAAAAGGAAGGCCTGGGTCTGTCAGATTTGCTAGTGAGATAAACCAGTTACCACAAACCCCACGTAATTATGGGCAGAGTAGAGGTAGGTATTTGGAGAGGGGGGTGGTGGGATGGGATTAAACTAAGTGCTGTCTCTTCACTCTTTGGCACTCTGAGTTTATAATTTAATTTCTGGTCATAAACTGGAGCATTGGACTTACTAAACACCATGTTTAATAAAGAGTTTTGGTCTGAAAAAGGAAGTGAAAGCCCATTTTCTGCCCTTGGAGAGGGTGGATGCCACCCATGTAGCTGCCTTCCAAGAAAGGTATTATGGAGTGTATCAGTCAGGTCCGGCCTAAATGGAGATCATTTATTTACATAAGAGGATTTAGAAAAAGAAATTGGTTGCAAAGTTGATGGAAGCACTGCCAAACCAAAGTAGATGTTGACAGGGGTGATGGTGAAGGTCTCCCCCGAGGGGCCACCTGGAGGAAGCTGGGAACATAGATGGCCTGCCAGGTAGAGACCCCAGAGCTATGCAGCTCAGGATACAGTCTGAGACACACACAGAGAAGTCCCCTGACTCCACCCTTCCCCTGATGCTCCAAACTCCCGCCAGTGCTTCTCATTGACTGAGACTTCCTTCTTTTCTCCCTTCCTCCTTCTTCATTTCTTCCCTGTTTTTTTTTTTTTATTTTTTTTTAGAACAGGGAACCCTTTTTTTCTGGTGCTCACTAATATATCTAGAAAAGAAAAGAGCATATTTAAAATTAAAATAAAAAACTATTGATATATGGTCTTCTTTCTTTACCTCTATAGTATTCATTTCTGAAAGAATAAATATTGAGCTAGTGATCCCAGGAGGCTCTATGGTCTTAGGCTCAGCCTATTAACTATTGAAACAAAAAAGGACCATATCAAGCATGTGAGCGTCAATGATTCAGTTCATAACATTGAAATGGAGAAACTTTCATCAGAAACTCGTGTACCTAGAAGCTAGTGGACTTCTGATCTTCAATTAGGTATTTAAACGTAATTAAATAAACACTTCTGCAATTTCCTTAATTAAGGTCTAAGGGAGTGAAGTGATTTAACTTATGCCAGTTTTTATCCACTGCGTGAATATTTTTTTTTAATGTTGAAGGTCAAACTCAGAGTTTCCTAGCTTAGAGGCAAAAACTAAACCAGAGACAGCGTGAACTCTAGTCGTGACCTATAAAGGTAAAAATTGGGGGGAGAAGCTGGGGGGAAAATAAAGCTTAAAAGAGGCAGATGTCCACTAATTAAAACTAATACGGGCATGAATATCAAAGCTAATGGAGGGTAGCTTTAATTCTTTATGACTTTGTATCCAAACCCTAGTTTTCAAGGCTACATCCATATTTGAGGCAGGTGGTTATTTGTTAAGTGCATGAATCTCTTACTTATTGCTTCCCAGGTGGCTCAGTGGTTAAAGAATCCACCTGCCACTGCGGGAGATGCAGGAGACACTGGTTTGACCCCTGGGTCAGGGAGATCCCCTGGAGTAGGAGATGGCAACCCACTCCAGTATTCTTGCCTGGAAAGTTCCATGGGCAGAGGAGCCTGGTGGGTTACAGTCCATGAGCTCACAGAGAGTCAGACATGACTGAGCAACTGAGCAGGCATGCACACACGGGTATTTGTTAAATGCATGAATCTCTCTTCCTTGTTTTTTAATATATCTACTTTCAATAAAGATTGAAGGCAGCTGACACTACTGAGACTTCTTTTTTAAAAAAGCAAACAATCTGAAGGAGGCACGTGCACCCCAATGTTCATCGCAGCACTGTTTATAATAGCCAGGACATGGAAGCAACCTAGATGCCCATCAGCAGACGAATGGATAAGGAAGCTGTGGTACATATACACCATGGAATATTACTCAGCCATTAAAAAGAATTCATTTGAATCAGTTCTAATGAGATGGATGAAACTGGAGCCTATTATACAGAGTGAAGTAAGCCAGAAAGATGAAGAACATTACAGCATACTAACACATATATATGGAATTTAGAAAGATGGTAATGATAACCCTATATGCAAAACAGAAAAAGAGACACAGATGTACAGAACAGACTTTTGGACTCTGTGGGAGAAGGCAAGGGTGGGATGTTTCGAGAGAACAGCATTGAAACATGTATATCATCTATAGTGAAACAGATCACCAGCCCAGGTTGGATGCATGAGACAAGTGCTCGGGCCTGGTGCACTGGGAAGACCCAGAGGGATCGGGTAGAGAGGGAGGTGGGGGATCGGGATGGGGAATACATGTAAATCCATGGCTGATTCATGTCAGTGTATGACAAAACCCACTACAATATTGTAAAGTAATTAGCCTCCAACTAATAAAAATAAATGAAAAAATAAAAAATAAAAAAGCAAACAGAAAATGGGAGCGATAGAGGCAATAAGAAAGGTGATTTCTGCGATATTTTGCTTTTCCCACCATTCTTAGGGTCAAATGACCACATTACATTGTTATCTAAACATAAGACCTTTTGACAATAGTCTGGGTATGGAAAGGCTTTTCTAAAGAATATTTCAGTGTTTGCTCTTCATCACAGAAAACTGAAGTCTTTGACAATTTTAATATGATATATGGCATATTAGTCATAGAAGAAGCTACATACCACAGTCATTGAGAAAAATGGCTCACTTCAAAATGATGAATTACATTGAAGTATTAAACCAACTCCAAGCCTTACAAACAAATAGGTATGATTTTAAATGCCATTTTCCTTTTTCTAAGCCATATTTCTATGATTGATCATAAAAAGTAAACTCGAATACGTGCCAGCCAATTACCAGAAGATCTGTCCTTCTCAAAGTCAAGGTTAGAAGAAGAAATTCTGAGAAGCTCACTGACATTCTTCTAAAACGTATGTGTGAGATTCACTCTTTCTCATTTGGAATTATTAATTTATAGGATGAAGACTTAACAGTGAGGATTTTTTGTCATAGCTGACAATTAAGAAGCAAATACAGATAAAACTGTTGAGCCAACACAGGCCGGCCAGGATCATTAGACTGCAGAAAACCAGTCGTCTCAGAAGCAGACACTCTCTGCTACCCTGAGCGGTCAGAAGCCGCCTATACCAAGAATCAGGAGACAATCTCTGGGCTCTTCCTCTTTGGGGAGTGGGTAATCACTCCTACTGTTTGGTGTTACAATCAACTGAGATGATTTATATTTTGAGGTTATAAAGTATCGTCTACATACGAGATGCGATAGTCACAGTGAAGACAGAAATGATGGAGATTCATTGCAAACTATTCTTACTCCTAAAGAATAACCCAAAGTATATCCCTCTGAAATGGATCCATTTATCATTGGTCTCTATTTGGACAGACAGCAAGTCAAATAAACACCTTACAGTGGAGTCAAAACAGTTCCCTAATCTCTGAAAATCAAAACTTTTCCCAATGATCTGAAGTCTCAAAACACAATAGATCCAATCATGGGCTTCTTGGGGGAAATATAAACAAATGTATAAAATGTATTTTAAACACTCAACAACTGCAATGATAATATACTAAAATGGTACTTTTCAAAAATCAGTCTATAATGTCTAATCTCATAGCTTAATCCCAGGGCATAAATTGTTAAGTAGACTTGCTCCAAATAAAGTGTACTAGATTTTAAAAAAAATCAGAGGGTTGGCACTCTTCATCTAATAAAAAATTAAAATAGAAAAAAGTTTGTAATGTCTTCACAAAGCTCATGTGTCTTTGCTTTGATTTCAAAACACTGTTTTCAGCAGGAAGCAGATAACTTCTTCCACACACCCTCTAAAGGTAAAAAGGAGATGTGTATAGAGTTTATGCACCTTTCCTGGTGGCTCAGCGGTAAAGAATCCGCCTGCTGATGGAAGAGACTCTGGTTCAATCCCTGGGTTGGAAGCTCCCCTGGAGAAGGAAATGGCAACCCACTCCAGTATTCTTGCCTGGAGAATCCAACTGACAGAGGAGCCCCGAGGGTTACAGTCCATGGGTCTATAAGAGTCAGACACAACTTAGCGACTAAACAACAACAAAAAAATAGAGTTTATATCAGGTATGGAAATGACTCACTTGACAGATGTTTGGATTTATTAAAAATCTCAACCCTCTGGTTCACAAGTTGAAATCCAGAGGGCAACATTCCCCACCTCTAAAGGCCTTCACCAGCTGTCAAAAACCCACCCTAAAGATCCAGAGCAGTCCTCCACAACAAAGGTCTTCAGACCTTTACTCAGGTGTATTTACTCTACAAACAGGTCTAAAAAGCATATTTGTTTAATTCCCTAGGATACAGTGAACGAAATAGGAACTTGGAAGGTGACAAAAAACGGAAGAAGCAACATTAAGAAAGATGTGACCATTTACCAGTGAGGCAACAGACAGATAGAAGCCTCAATGCACTTAGCTGCTAGCAATCTGGGGACGGTTAATTATCTAAAGTGCTTACAACTTCAGTAGTGTTTAACAGTATCACTGTTTCAGAGCGTATAAACCTCTAGATGAATATTAAAACATTGGAGGACAAAACATTAAAGTTTTATTTTTTCCTGTGGAAAATTGGCACATGTATAAAGAATATGAAAAAAAATCTTCCATTGATCTTATGACTTAGAAATAATCTTTGGGAACCTTTTATTTCTTCCTAGTTGCCAACACGTGCAATAAATTTGCAGCACTAAGAATGCATATTAGTTCATTTTCTAAAGGCCTAGCCTAGCTCTTCAAACAGAAGCTTAACTGTTGGGACTCCAGCAAGGAGTCCACAGAGCCAAGAGAATTCTGGGTATTCCCTCTCTCCTCTAGTGCTGGGAGGTGAACTGCTCTTCTAGAAGAAATTATATACATTCAGCTAAACAGCCTGAAGTGATTTTTAAATTATGTTTTCACTGATGTACATTAAACTTGTTGTGATGAAACAGGAAAATCTGTGACCCACCTCATTTAGCCACGTCAAAAGGAACTGTGGCATCAGCAGTTTCACATGTATCAGAATTTCCATGTATCTATAGATTTTTGTTTTGAAATGTTATTTTGGTAATTTGGAAAATGCAGGCAAGTATTGAGAACATAAAAACACACATGAATCCAGCACTTTATATTAGTGAGTATTTACATTGTGTAATTTTGTATTCTTTATTTTAAAATACAAGAAACAAAGCATTAGAAATGCATGTTAAGATCTCATTAGACCCTCTATGGTCTCAAGGTCTCAAGTTTTTCCTTCCTTTTTCCGAGGCAACCATTCTCTGTGGGTCACTTTGAATGGAAGGTATTAATCACCAGCAGGAATCTGTGGATGCCGATAAGGAAATGGATGTTCTCAGTAACACATTATAATAACATTTCATCTCTTTTCTGGGTGAAAGTCATGACTTCATAAAAGGTGACAAGGTGCATAGCGATTGGCTTTCTGGCTCCATAGTAGACTTGACTTGAGTTTCGATGCTTGCTTGGCTAGTTATTAGACACGTGACCCTGAATGATTTACTTAAATTACGCCTGTGCCACAGCTTCCTCATCTCTAGGAGATGGGAGATAATTGTACCTGATAGGTTTGCTTTAAGGATGAGATTTATCTCATCTCACCTATGTAAAATACTTAGTACAGATCCTAGCACATAGAAAAACACAGATCCTAGCACATATCATTACAAGAACTTAGCAGATGAAGGATGATGTATTAGAAAATGAGTTATTAACTAAGCAGAAGGTATAAATGAACAGCTTTTTCCTCCCCCTTGACCATAGTTTAACATAACTAATTAGTGAGATTTTAGCAAGACAGGAGATGTTCTCATGTGTTTGGCAAGTGGTCCTATCAAAAAAACTCTAAGCTGGCATTTGAAAAGGAGATTCAGTCCAACTCGATTCAACAAAACTTACTGAGTGATGAGTACTTAAAAGAACAATGAGAGTCCAATCTAATAGGGAGACACGTGAACAGGTGTTTGAACTGCATAGTGGTGCTGCCTGTGAGAACAGATGCCATCCAGGAGAGCAGGCTGGATGTATGGTTCATAACCATGAATTGATCAAAGACCAACAAAAATGTCTTTCTAATTTGTGATGGGCACAAAACCTGAGAGAGGTAGTGAAGTAGAAACAGACTCAGGAGTCCAAAAGATTGTCACAATCTTTGGAATTAGAGACTAAAATTTGAAAGATGAGATTTAAAAAGGATAGAGTCCTACATGCTTTGGAAACCAACTGCCCAAGAATAGGGCAGTGAGAGCAGGTCATTCTAAAAAGTTTGAGGGGTTTTAGCTGATTGGTTCAAACACAATTTGAGCAAACATATGACACAGTTGCAGAAAGGCATGCAGTCTCAGACTACGTCATTAGAGGAAGCACAGCATCACAGCCAAATAATGCTCTCACCATATTCCCCACTGTCCAGAGCGTGCTGGGCTCATGCCTCAGTGATGCATGTTTAGCGGGATATAGACCCATTTTAATATCTAGAGGAAGACATTGGAGATGGTGAAGGAGTGGAATCCATGACTTTATAGGACGGGTAACAATCTGAAGATAGTTAGCTTGATGCAGAGAAATATTGAGGACAAGGACATGCTATTGCTGTTAAGTCACTTTAGTCGTGTCCAACTCTGTGGGACCCCATAGACGGCAGCCCACAAGGCTCTTCTGTCCCTGGGATTCTCCAGGCAAGAATACTGGAGTGGGTTGCCATTTCCTTCTCCAATGCATGCATGCATGCTAAGTCACTTCAGTCATGTCCGACTCTGTGAGACCCTATGGACTGCAGCCCTCCAGACTCCTCTGTCCACAGAATTCTCCAAGCAAGAATACTGGAGTGGGTTGCCATTTCCTTCTCCCACAAGGACATGACAGGTGGTTTAACGTAGTTCAAGATTTTTCATATGGTCTCAAAATCTACATGATGTTACAAGAAGGCAAGCTAGTCTAGAAATTATAAATAAAATGGGAAGCCTTGTGAAGAAAAGAGTTCCCTGTCATTGCATGAGTGAAATGAAATGATTAACTGTCAGGTAAATTGTAGAGAAATTTCTGCAATTTAGAAACTGTAGCATCAGTTGAGGAATCTTCTCTATGGCAGTTTTCACTCCAAGACTCTGTGATTCTATAAACACCCTGGTAGCAGAATACTTAGGTAAACAAGCTGGGTAATTATTCTCATCTGGGTTAGATGAGGGCCAAGTATGTAGTTGACCTTAATATAGAAACATAAAGTTCTTTTCTATGCCCAAGATCATCTCCTTTGTTTTCTAGTCTGTATTTGCATTAACGTGTGTTGAGTGTGGGCTCAGTCACTTAGTCTTGTCTGACTCTTTGCAACCCCACGGACTGTAGCCTGCCAGGCTCCTCTGTCCTTGGAGTTCTCCAGGCAAGAATACTGGAGAATATATTTCCTTTTCTAGGGGAGCTTCCTGATCCGGGGATCGAAACTGTGTCTCTTGCACCTCCTGCATTGGCAGGCAGATTCCTTACCATTGCACCACCTGAAATACTCACTCTTAAAAATCAATGATCACTTCACACCCAGTAGGATGGCAATAATAATAATGGTAATTTTAAAACAGAAAATTACTAGTCTTAGTGAGGATACAGAGAAATTAGAACACTCATACATTTTTGTTGGGACTGTAAAATGGTACAGCCACAGTGAAAAGCAGCTTGGTAGTTCTTCAAAGAGTTAAACATACAATTATCATGTGACCCATCAATTCCACTCATATATATAAATATACACTCAAGGGCATTGAAAATGTATATTTATATAAAAATTTGTATATGAATGTTCATAGCAGCATTATTCACAATAAAGCCAACAGTAGAAATAACTCAGATGTCCATTAACTACTGAATGTATGAAAAATGATGTGTTATATACTCATACAATGGACTATAATGCTATAAAATGGATGAACTTTGAATGTGCTAAGCCAAGAAGCTAAATACCAAAGACCTCTTACTATATGCTACCATTTACACAGAGTATGTAGAATAGGCAAATCTGTAGAGATAAAAAGTAGATTGATTACTGGTTGCCAGAGGCTGGTATGAGAAGAGGGAACAGGAAGTAAGGTATGGGGTGTGGGGTTTTTCTGGGGAGTAATGGAAATGTTCTAAGATTGGTTTGATATGATGGTTGCACAAGTTTGTGAATGAAAAATAAAACTTTGAACTATATACTTTAAAATGGTAAATTTTATGTTACATGAATTATGTCTCAACGACAACAAAACAGTAAATAAACCAACAAACATCATCAACTATTTAAAATATTCTAGTTTCATGTTTTAAAAATCCATGTTTTAAAAATTTGGCACGTCTCCACTTTTCCAATATTTCCAAAAGTTGCTGAGATGTTTTCCCCAGTCTTGCTTCTTTCTCATGTCGGCTATTTTACCTTTCTGTACATTTCTATGCTTTTGTAGATTCCATATAAAATGTGCAATCATTTCAAAGCAACTTGCAAAAAAAAACTCTGGATATTTTCTATTCTTTCTTCCCTGAGTTCCTTCTGACTGTTTCCTTGTGGGTGGTACAGTTGAGAGAGTTTAAGTGGCTGATCAGAGAATTGCGCAGAAGTAGGGAAATTTGAGGGCTGGGGACAACTTTAGGTGGATATTGATGACATTCAGAACACAAGTCAGAGAGAGCAGGAGACCCCAAGTAAATAGCGAATCAGATATAGAATGAAGTAAGTCAGAAAGAGAAAAACACATACCACATATTAATACATACATGCAGAATCTAGAAATCCTATTTGCAAAGCAGAAGTAGAGATACAGACATAGAGGAAAAAAATACGGACACCAAGGGAGAATGTAGGGGGTGGGATGAATTGGGAGACTGGGATTGACATGTATGTGCTAGTATGTATAAAAGTATAAAATAGATAAGTAATGAGAACCTCCCATACAGCATAGGGAACGCTATCCAGTGCTCTGGGGTGACCTAAATCAGAAGGCAATCCAGAAAAGAGATATATATACACATATAGCTGTTTCACTTTGCTGTTCAGTAGAAACTAACATCGTTTTGTAACACAGCATTGTAAAGCAACCATATGCCAATAAAAATTTAATTTAAAAAATGGTTTAAAGAAAGAGAGAGTCAGAGTTGGTGTGGGAAGGCTTCACATTAAGAACAAATATTTGCAAAAAAAAAATCACAATTTCAGAGCAAGAGATTCGGTAGGTCAAGCTTATTGCTTTATGGCAAACATCAGCCTTGGGTTATTTGAAGGATGGCTACTGAGTTTAGGGATTCTTCTTTCTATCTTTATTAGCTGCCTCTAGTACTATCACTCCCTCTTAGCACCTTGAAAACAGAAGGGAGAAGTCTGCTTTGGAAGGCAGGAACCATCTGCAGAGCTGGTGGGTGTCTTTGATGTCCAGACTCAAAACACACTTTGACATTGAATGGATTCCTTTAGATGATGAAATCAGGCATTTGTGTGAAGTTCCTAAGTTTTCACTTACCATTGGCTTACATAATTTGGAAATACCCTACATGTGGTTGCCACAGAAATACTTTTTCAATCCCCTTTCATTGCAGTTGATGGGAAATTCAAAGCATCTTGCTGAACTGAATCCATTTCCAAGTGAAGGTAGATATTGTGACTCCACCAGATGGCGCACGCATGCTAGATCAGGATTTCATAAAGATAAGACCAAAGATTCACCAATGGAATCAGATACTCTCTTTTCTCTGTCTCCGGGCAACCCCTGAATTTTCCTGTGTGTTCGTAATTTACGTTTCCAGATCATGTAAATACAGATGTGCTAGAGTTAGTCACCCAAATCAACTGTTCAATGTCTAAGGCGAGGCTGTAAAAATGATCACTCTCCTTTGTTTTCAGTTCAAGTATTCTGACTATTCCTTTGTCACACATTATTTTACTTTTCATCCACTTACATCAGTGGTCTGGGTCTCTTTTCTTACACACACACACTGATTGAGAGGAAAACTATGCTCTTGAACATTCTGGAAATTTTCTTGTATAGTACATCAATTCCCCAACCCTCTTAAAGATGCCACTCATTTTATTTTGCATGTAAGGGGCTCAGCTTTTGGAAAGATGTTAGAGAAATGTCCCAAGATACAAAACAAATGATTGTTCTCTTTATTCAGGTTTATTTGCCTTTGCCTTTTGAAAAAAGAGGAAGTGGGGAGAAGAGGAAATATTCAGTCTGAAGCTGAACCAGCAAGACCAGCTATGTTACGAGCCTGTCCTGTGGTCACTGAGATTTGCCATCTCCTAGTCTAACCCCTGCGCCAGCCAGCACTCCCTCTAAAGCAAGACACAGGCCCCCAGAGGAAAAGTTTGGTAGGACATCATGTGGAATAAGTCCAGAGCCAATAAAGGGAACTAACAGAGAGACTTAGAGGCCGGAAGAGAGAAATGAGAGTTAGCTAGTCTGACATCACGAAGCCACAAATGTGGCCACAAAGAGGCTACCTGTGTTGAAGTGGAAAGCTGGACAGCCTGGGGGCTGGCAGGCCCACCTCTTGGCTGGGGCCCTGCTGCTGAGCCAAGAAATGGAAGGAGAGGCCCCTTGAGGTGTTGGTGGCCCCTGGAGTAGGTGGTGTGAAGGGACAGTAGACTCAAGAGGGTGAACGATGGATGGAATACAGGGGACACACTGACCATGCTTTCCTCAATTCCCTTGTGGAGCTCGGTTTCCACGAGGAGAAGACAGAAAATCATAGTCTAAATCTCAAAACAAGGGTGTGATCTAGTTTTTTATAGGGCAGGATTGAGAAATAGTCCGTGATTATGCAGACAACATTTTAGGAACTGTTAGTATTTATAAGTCTGTTATAAACGTTTTCAGAGCTGACCTTTAATTCTAGAAGTATATGGTTAAAGTTTTGTTTTGCTTTTATTGGTTCGGTCCTTGGGATATAAAAAGAACTTTGTGGTCCTCTGACATTTATGAAGAAGTAGAGTTATTTTAATTTTTGAATATACTGGATCAATTTGTATACAGGATATCATTTTTAATAACCCCTATTTACTTTTATTTTTAATCCCTACTTTCTTTTTTTTGATCCAGATGTCATGTCATATGTTGTGACATTATAGAATACATTTGTACTTCATAAGCTATAACCCAGAAGGCAACACTTTTTCCCCCTAAAGGCCTTCAACAGCTGTTACAAACCCATCATAAAGATCCAGAACAGTCTGGGGCTTTGGTGCTGTTATTAGTTTAAAAACGAAATATATTATGAGAAAGCACAAACATGAAAGAAAGGAGGCAGAGACTCAGTTTTGTAAAAATTCAATTCAATTCTAGGATGGCAAAGATTTACATAAGATTTATACTTTGCATGAGTCATAACAAGCAGTGCTGGCTCCACTAACAAAGACCTGAAAATTTCAGTGGTTTAACAAAGCAGAGGTTTATTTCTCACTTTCTTCACAGCTTAACATGGGTCTCTCAGGAGAAAGGGAGGGAGCCCGGCTCCAGGCATTCAGGGATCCAGGCCTTTTCCAATTGGTGGGCTGCCATTTTTTAGTGCTTTGGTTTCCTCTATCAGTGCTTTGCATTTGATCAGCAGCCAGGAGAGGAGGAGGATGAGTAAATCCTATTTCATTTAACTGCCTCAGTGTGGACGTAACGTACACCACTTCTGCTTACCTTCCATCAATAAGAACTAGTTTCAGGAATCCTGCCAGGAAGAAGAGAACTTGGATATGGATGTAAAATAGTCCAGTGTTTACTACACAAGCGTGTGTGTGTGCCAAGTTGTGTCAGTCATGTCCAACTCTTTGCGACCCCATGGACTGTAGCCCATCAGGCTCCTCTGTCCAGGGGATTCTCCAGGCAAGAGTACTGAAGTGGGTAGCTGTTCCCTTATCAGGGAATCTTCCCAATCCAAGGGTTGAACTCAGGTCTCCCACATTGCAGGAGGATTCTTTACCACCTGAGTCACCAGGGAAGCCCATTTACTACACATACACACCAGCAATACAGATTTTCATAAGATATAAAACTATTGTTAAAACTATTTGTTTCAGGGTGAGAAATGTCATGTTCCACTCCCCCAAACCCAGTCCACTCATACCAGACCCAGTCAGCCACAAGCAAACTCTAGCCTTGGGAAATAGCTTCCTGTTTTTAGCATTTGCCTAGATTAAAGAATCTTGATGAAGTTTGGATCAAGGAAGTTTTTCTATACATAATTTCTATACATAATTTTTTTTCTATACATAATTTTTTCTATACATAATTTTTTTTTAAGTTGTTTTAATCTAGCCCTTAAGAAAACAGGCTCTAAGTCCTTTGTTACCATATCCTGTCTACAAGATGGCACCAGTGATTCCTGCCTCCTGACGAGTTACACCCTGGTACCATTTCCTGCCATGCTGGGATGGGGCTGACTTGGGTAACCACAGACATTGTGAAAATGAAAGAATGTGACTCTGAGGTCCATTGCAGCTTCCATCTTGTTATCTCTTGGAGCAATCCAGCTGCCATGTTGTTAAGGACATCCAAGAAGCCCTGGTGGAGGAAGCTACCAGGCATGGAGCTGAGTGCTTGTGGTCAATGGGTGAAAAAAAATCCCTTGTGAAGAAGAAAGATCCTAAGCAACATGATGGATTCAGATGCTCATGAAAAGAGGCCACCAATCCTAACATCTTCAAAATCAGATCTATCCCACCATATTACAAACACTGGTAAAATGAAGCAGTAAAAAGAAAAGAAAAAAAAAAACATGGAGAGATCCACCTGAGGAGGAAAGGAGGTTGTCTGCTAACCACCAGCACCAACTTGTGAACCACTGGGTGTACCGTTTTGAATCAAATCCTCCAACTCCAGATGGGACTTCAGGTGATCACAGCCTTGGTTGACCTCTTGGCCATCATCTTCCGAGAGCCACAAACAGAACCATTCAGCTAAGTGAAGCGAAAGCGAAAGTCACTCAGTTGTGTCTGACTCTTTATGACCCCATGGACTGTAGCCTACCAGGCTCCTCTGTCCATAGAATTTTCCAGGCCAGAATACTGGAGTGAGTAGCCATTCCCTTCTCCAGGAGATCTTCCCAACCCAGGGATCGAATCCAGGTCTCCCACATTGAAGGTGAATTCTTTACCAGCTGAGCCACCAGGGAAGCCCAAGAATACTGGAATGGGTAGCCTATCCCTTCCCCAGTGGATCTTCCCAATCTAGGAATTGAATTGGGGTCTCTTGCACTGCAGACAGATTCTTTACCAGCTGAACTATGAGCTAAGCCACTCTCCAATTCTTGATCTATAGCAATGGAGTGAGATGATAAATGGTTATTTTTATTTTGAACCACTAAAATTTAGGAGCAATTTGTTCTGTAGCAATAGCTAACTAAAATGCAGATCCCCAAGCTCCCCTGGCCATTCTGAGCTGTAGACTTGAGATAAGGCTGGTGATTCTGAGGCAGAAGGGCAACGTTGGCTCTCAGGAGAGTTCAGTGGCAGGGAAATGCCCTCCCTTTCACAGGCCCCATGTTTTGAGAGTCCCTCTCCTTTCCAGAGCTCTCATATGTTCCAAGTACATGGCGCTTCTTTTTTTCCCATAATCACTGCTTCCTTCTGTCTGGATCAAGTAACTGTCTGGTTCACAGTGTAGGCTATACACTGCTTTCTTATTTACAGTGGCCTGTCTCCCTGCATGTGTGTGTTCTAAGTCACTTCAGTCATGTCCAACTCTTTGCAACTGCATGGACTGTAGCCTACCGGCTCCTCTGTCCACAGGATTCTCCAGGCATGGTTACTGGAGTGGGTTGCCATGCCCTCCTCCAGGGGGTCTTCTCGACCCAGGAATCAAACCCATCTCTCAGGTCTCCTGCATTGGCCAGTGAGTTCTTTACCCCACTAGTGCCACCTGGGTAGCCCATTGCCCTTCAAGGCCCAGGCAAACCAGGGGAGATGGCTCAGATACCACCCCAGAATGCCCAGCTCCACCTAGGCCACTCAGAGCCTAGGCCCTGACCCAGCTGGGAGTACAAGGCCAGGCCTGGAGCTCAGGAGCAGGCAGGCTCCAGCTCTGCTTTGGGAGACTGAGCTGTTAGCAGGAAGTCAGGCACAAAAGCAGGTCATTGCCAAATGCTTTGGGCATGGAGCTGCATCTCAATGGCAGGGCACTTGACTGGAAAATCCTATGGGAAGAGATGAAAAAATGTGAACTGGTCCCACAGGAGCACAGACAAAGAATTTTTTTTTTTTTTTTTTTTTTTTTGCCAAACGTGCCCAACATTCAGAGAAGTTTCCTGAAGACTCCACCTGACATGGCTGTGAAGAGCTAATACTAGTTTAGATCAAGGAATTGTCAAACTACATACCGTGAGCCAAATTCAGACAGCTCCTGGTTTTTATACAACCCATGACCTGAGAGCAATTTTTACATTTTTAAATGATTGGGGGAAAAAATCAAGAGAAGAAAACTGTCTTACAACATGTGAACATGATATGAAATTCCAGATCTTCATGTCTCAAAATCAAGTTTTGGTGGAACCCAGAATGCTTAATTATGTATTGTGTATGACTGTTTCCATGTTGTGTTGCCCCCACAGAGACCCTGTGGCAGGTAAATCCTCAAATGTTTACTCTCAAGCCCTTGAGAGTGACCTTCTTCTGAGCAGAAAGTGCTGACTTCCTTCCCAGATAGAAGGGACACTGTGGGAGAGGCTCCAGGTGAGAAAATCCATGGTGTACATGGAGAGCTGCCCGCTGTGGATAGTGTGATCTGGGCATGGAGGTGAGGAAGAGAGAGGAGGAAATGAGGCCAGGGCCACATCATGGAGTGGTCAAGGCTTTCACTTGGACAGTGCCCTGCATGGAATGGGGAGGAAGCTTTGGAACCAGGAAGATGTGGCAATGGGAACCAAGGTCCAGGTGGGGACGGGTGCAAGTCAGTCATGGAACAGACTGAGATTGGCGCCTAAAGGTGGAAGAAGAGTACAGAAAGCAGGGGAAAGGAGCCAAGAAGGATGAATGAAACCCACCCATTAAGCAGTTTTGCAGAACAGCAACCGCAATAACCCAGGCATTACTGTCAAGTCATCACTGCCCCTTCAGATGCTTGTAAGTGAAAGCAGAAACGTCTCTTTGTGACCCCACACACTATACAGTCCATGGAATTCTCTAGGCCAGAATACTGGAGTGGGCAGCCATTCCCTTCTCCAGGGGATCTTCCCAATCCAGGGATCAAACCCAAGTCTCCCTCATTGCAGGCAGATTCTTTACCATCTGAGCCACCAGGGAAGCCCAAGAATACTGGAGTGGGTAGGCTATCCCTTCTCCAGGGGATCTTCCTGACCCAGGAATCAAACCAGGGTCTCCCACATTGCAGGAGGATTCTTTACCAGCTGAGCTACCAGGGAAGGCCGTCAGATGCTTAGTTGAAATGAATAAAGGGCTTGTCTTCATTATTCATTTTCCAAGTCTGTAATGAGTTTCTCCAGTGGGAAGTTACCCTTTTGCATATTCTCAGATCAGGGACTTGAAGATATGATAATATACCCAAAGGCATTTTATAATCAGTAGGAACCTACATCAATGTCAGCTGCTATTGATCAGTTGAGCCTAGATTAGAGCCAGGTCACAGAGGAACAGTTCAGATGGTTAAATATTGTCTTTCCTTCAATATTTCTCACAACTGGCAGTTTAGCCTAAAGGTGCTTATTCTCCATTCATCTTATGTTGCTCTTTGAGTGACCCTCAGGAGGTAGTCGAGTCTACCAGTTAGCAGTTTGGCAAACAGGTTAATCACCTCTTGCCATTTGTCTCTATTGGAGAAGAACCAGCATAACCATCATCCACAAGATGAACTGTCTTGATAATTATACCGAATATTTGGGGTGGGGGAGGTTAAAGATCCAGGACTAGTCTAATCTCTCTTTGGTAATTTGTCATTTAGATGATCTTCCTGTAAAAGGTGAAGGACAAGAACTGTGTGAGGAGGGCAAGAAAAGATGGTGTGCTTCAGAGAATCTTTTTAACCTCAAGGACACCCGAGGAGCATTGAGTCTCGGGCATTAAACAAGCAAAATGACTCGGAAACCATTGGAGATGCTTTCTCAGCGTTATTTTGCCTTTATTTACCTTTGGGGGAGGGGGGAAATGAAGTCAGAATTATTTTTAAATAAGAAAGATGCTAAAAACAAACCCATTAAAAGGCACAAATTAAATATTCATATGCACAATCCCACATCCTTAGCAGGCACTCTTCCAGGAGGAGGTGGGCTGCCTGCCTCTTCTTTAAGGGACATTCATCTCCCTCAGAGCCGCCTGCTGGTGGCCACCTCCCGTCCTCCCTCCATACCCACATTGCAAGTTGACAGTCCTTTGAATCGCTGCACTGCCTACCATGTTCTTTTTGGGGGGCGGTTTCCTTTTTAAACCATTGCCACAAGCACAAACAAACTTATGATGGCTGAACTGGCCACTTTTCCCTAAAGAGCAAATTCTCACCGTTTATTTCTGGGAAGAAGGCAGGCATCAGAAAAGCAGGCTTGGGGACAGTGAACATAAAGCAAACGGTGTGTTTTGAATTGATGAGGGAATGTGATATTTCCACTGGCCATTAAACCAGTGACATCAGACCCACTCCCATGACCCTTTCAGCCACGATTAAAAGAGGTGAAAGATGGTTTCTAGAAGTTCGGTCTACTGTGGAAGAGGGTTTCAGTCACCAAAGTAGATGCCAAGAATACACGTGGATTAACAAACAATAAGGGAACAAAAAATACCAAAGGACTATTTGGAACCTCTCTCTGTCACAGGGACCTGAAAGTAGGGTCAGTTACATGATTTGTGGGGCCCAGTACAGACTGAAAAATGCAGGCCTCTGTTCGATGATTATTAAGAATTCCAAGACTCCTAGCGCAGGAGCAGGCTCTTTCGGAGTGCAGGCCCTGGGTAACCGAACAGGCGGCATGCCTGTGAGGGTTTAAGGCGATTTTCAAAATGTGTCTTAATTTACTCGAGAGAGTTAATTCACTCACTAAGAATTTGTCTTATAGAGCAAGATTAAACCGTCCTGGAATAATTTTTCTATAATCCTGCAAAGGAATGAATTTTCCTCTGACATATATATTGAATTGGCACACGTGGACTTTTGCCTGTGAGATGTTTATGCTGGGGAAGAGCTGTCCAGGCCTGCCTGAGTACCACACACGTGTCTGCAAATGTCCCCAGGCTGGCAGGATTTAACACACTTTGGAACTGTGTCACTTTCGTATTTAAAAAAAATTAAAAATCTTTGATATAATGAGTTTTGAAACTACACTTAAATTTAGAAATCCCATTTCCTTTGTTGCTTTCTCCTTTAATAGAAATGTGCTCGCTGCCCTTCTGCTATTATACTCAAAAGTGTGGTCTCTTTAAGTGCTTTATTGGAAAACTGTCTCACTGATGTTATTTGACAAGTTAGTAGGAGAAGCAATTAGTGATTTGAGCTATGAGACAAAGGGTCAGTTGACACAAATCGTTCAAGTTTTGAGAGCCAAAGCGAAAGTGGGATCAGATTAAAGGATGTAGCAGCCCTAGACGTAGTAGAGGAACCTGCAGAGACATCTTTCACAAGAGACAGAAAAACCAAGGAGGTCGTAGTAAAGGCCAGAGCAGGAGGGTCCTGGAGCACCCGAACACGGGTTAAGCGGACGTAGTAGGTGGGCAAAGAGGCTGATCACTCCTCCTCACTCTCCAGGTTCCCACATCTATCTCTACGCCCGAGCCAGGTAATGAGAACACAGATAGGCGGCCGGCAATGACCACATTGATAAGCGCCATGCAAAAACCGGCCTCAGGATGGAGTAAGGCGGACCTACGACGAGAGGATGAGCCAAAGCTCGCGAGAACATCGAAGGGAGTTGCCCGAGTGGGTGGTGCCTCCTCACATTTCATTGGTTGAAGTCGTTCACGTGGCCACGCCCAAAGCCGCAGGGGAAGGACACTTTGCCTCAGCGAGTACACTAAGTGGTCATGTAGCAAAAGGGGAAAACAATCGAGAACAATCCATCTTGATCAGGGAGGCAGGAAGCTTCCCATCAGAGATTCCCCCTTCTTTCCCCAACTTATTTTCATAAACTTGGACATGAATGTGACCCATATAAGCCCGGCAGTGGGAGAAAGGGCGGGAGGGCCTCCGGTTGGGGTGCGTATCTCTGGGCTTGGAAGAGATGAAGCCACGTGGTGAAGCTGAAGGCGCCATTTTGGTGGGTTCTCATCTCCAGCCGCAGTTCCAGCAGCTGCAGTTAGACTCTGAACACCGCGCCCGAAAGACCTGTTCTAATGCTCAGAACAGTGAAGGGCAAGAGAAGGGTCTCCTTCCTGACACACTGCATCCTGATGGGGCACCAGAGGTAGCCGCAGGACCAGCCCCGAGGGCACACGGAGCGAGGATGTCTGGGGACAGGCTGGAGCCTCCGGGAGTCTGGAGTGTGAGGCGTTCATGGTCATCCAACCCTCAGACCCATGAAGGTGGGTCTGGACTTTGACCTGGCTCCTGGAGTCAGAGTGGAAATAGGCCTGGGTGAAGAAGGGCCTTTTTCGCTCATAAAGCTGAGGTATCGGGTGGATTTTAAGGCGAAGTTTGGCCACAGAGAAGATGCAAGGGAGTTGAAAAGGTGTAGCTTGCAGATATCCCGGGAGTGAAGAGCGCTGGGGCAGGAAGGTGCTTTTGGAACTTCTGTGCCAAGCCCAGGGGTGAAGAGGCAGCTGTGTGGGGCACCCAACCCACTGAGACAATGACTCCATTTACCCATGAGAATCATAGGGTTTGTTAAGAATCAATAAAAGGGCAACTTCTGCAAGGCTGTTAGGATTATGCAATCCATTCAGTTGGGTTATTTTTAACTAGATGACCAGTTGATGCCCTGGTCCCTTAATCAATAATGTTTGGATAAAAGGGTTTCTACCTTACGAATTAAGAACCAGGATCTATGGCTCTAAAATTTTTTTGCAGAGAGCAGATAACCGATTTCTGTATATGTGCCTGGTGCCTTTAAATATTTGCATTAATTTGTGCAGAGTTAGGGGATTCCTGCAGCCCTGTCCTTGTGGACTGTCTTGCAGGAAGAGGTCAGGGCCTCAACAGTGACAAGAAGAATGGTTGCTGCTCCAGCCTTGTGCTGTTACCGTGTTGCTCAGCCAGCTGCTAGGGGTGCAAGGTTGGGTGAAGGGACTGGCCCTGCCCAGATTCCTCCCCGGCATTGGCCCCACCAGCCACGATGCAGAGGAAGATAATGCAGTGAGTCAGGGGTTATCAAGCTACCCAGGCCTACCTGGTAGGTAGTGCTTATGTATGCATGACATCTGGCTTTCCCACCTCGGTCATCCCCACTCCCTTCTGAGCACTGATGTGCAAAAGGCTAGTTCTTTCATCCTGGATTTTTTTTTTCTACAAAAAAATATAGAAAAGAAGGAGGAGGGAACAGTACATATATGATATGTAGGTTCTTTGGGATATATGATAAGCGTTGACAATTTTGAAAATGTTTAAAGAGAGATGAGGGTCATGGGATTTTTACAGCAATCCCCGAGAGCAGGTTTCTCATTTTCCTCCCCGAGGCTGCCTTCTGGGGAGGCTTCAGCCTCAGTCCTGTGGAAGGAGGGGCTCTGCTGGATAATTTCTGAGGGTGCCCACCACCAACCCGCCCCACCCCCCCAGCTCTAGACTCCTCCAAGTCTACACTTCTGGCCCTCTTTCCATAATGGAACACTTTTGTTTTTTTTCTTTTTGCTTGGGTTTTCAATCTATTCCTGAATCAGTTTAGTTCAGTTTAGTTCAGTGGCTCAGTCGTGTCTGACTCTTTGCAATCCTGTGGACTGCAGCACGCCAGGCTTTCCTGTCTATCACCAACTCTCAGAGTTTACTCAAACTCATGTCCATTGAATCAGTGATGCCATCTAACCATCTAACCTCTGTCGTTCCCTTCTCCTCTTGCCGTCAATCTTTGCCAGCATCGAGGTCTTTTCAAATGAGTCGGTTCTTCACATCAGGTGGCCAAAGGATTGGAGTTTCAGCTTCAGCGTCACTCCTTCCAATGAATATTCAGGACTGGTTTCCTTTCAGATGGACTTGTTAGATCTCCTTGCAGTCCAAGGGACTCTCAAGAGTCTTCTCCAAAATCAAAGTTCAAAAGCATCAGTTCTTCAGCGCTCAGCCTCCTTTATACTCCAACTCTCACATCCATACATGACTACTGGAAAAACCAGAGCTCTGACGACAGACCTTTGTTGGCAAAGTAATGTCTCTGCTTTTTAATATGCTGTCTAGGTTGGTCATAACTTTTCTTCCAAGGAGCAAGTGTCTTTTAATTTCATGGCTGCAGTCACCATCTGCAGTGATTTTGGAGCCCCCCAAAATAAAGTCTGTCACTGTTTCCACTGTTTCCCCATCTATTTTCCATGAAGTGATGGGACCAGATGCCATGATCTTAGTTTTCTGATTGTTGAGTTTTAAGCCAACTTTTTCACTGTCCTCTTTTGTGTTCATCAAGAGGCTTCTTAGTTCTTCTTTGCTTTCTGCCATAATAAGACTTAGGTTTATTCTAATGGAACCAAAAGTGAGAAAGGCATTTCACTTATTTGTCTTTCATTCAACCATGTTCATATAAAAGGTGTGGGGCTGGTGGGTTTGGGGGGGCATGCACACCCCATGGTGGCCCTTTGGTGGAGGTTACTATCACATGTCCAAGAGCCTTGTCCCTCCAAACCTGCTCGTGTCACTAGGGCTTGCTTCCTTATCCACAGGAGGACAGCACTTCCTA
Organism: Cervus elaphus; assembly: GCF_910594005.1. Classification (NCBI taxonomy): domain Eukaryota; kingdom Metazoa; phylum Chordata; class Mammalia; order Artiodactyla; family Cervidae; genus Cervus; species Cervus elaphus. The sequence goes on from NC_057840.1 coordinate 34,300,282, forward strand.
AAGCTGTAACTCACCTGCAATGCAATTGCAGGGTCTTTAGGGCTCTACTTTCCTATCCCGAAGTGTAATGCACAGCTAGAATTTTCCCTTTTAGAAGATAAAATCTATAGCCTAACTGTATGTTTCGGCACTGTATTTAACTCAGATTTCTACCTCAAACTGAATTTAGAAAAGAAAATATTCAAACCACATAAAATCTGGCTTGTTGACAACAACAATGTTGAAATAAATCCAACTCTGTTTTACCTTAGGCCCTGTCACAAGAAACATGAAGTGGTTCAAAATCAAAACCTGCAGCCAGGAGGGGTGATGAACAAATAGCTTTATTCAGGAAAACCACAGTGTTCTGATTTCTGTCTCCAGTGGGATTCATTGTTTAGTTGGCACCCAACCTGGAAGATACCCACCAACAGGAGAGGCGTTTAAGAGTGCCTTACCCTGGACTGTGGTACAAACAGAACAAGAGGGAACTGGTTCAAGAAAGCAGCCGCTCAATATGGATGGCCCTAGAGATTGTCATACTGAATGAAGTAAGTCAAACAGAGAAGGATAAATATCAAATGGCATCCCTTATATGTGGAATCTAAAAAGAAATGATATAAATGAACTTACAAAATGGAAAGAGACTCAGAACGAATTTATGGTTGCTGGGGTGAAGGATGAGGGGAAGGGATAGTTAAGGAGGTTGGGATGCACATGTGCATACTGCTGTATTTAGAATGGATGGCCAACAAGGACTTACAGTATAGCACAGGGAATCCTGCTTAATGTTATGTGGCAGCCTGGATGGGAGGAGAGTTTGGGGGAGAATGGATACATGTATATATATGGCTGAATCCCTTTGCTCTTCGCCTGAAGCTATCACAACATTGTTAATCAGCATTACCCCAATACAAAATAAAAAGTTAAAAAAAAAACAAAAGCAGCTGCTCAAATTAGAGGGGACAATTGAAGGATCAACCCTTGTAAAAGACACCTATCTCTTAGAGGTAGTTTCTGCTTGCTTTACAGCAGAATTTCTTAAAAGAATCATCCATACTTGATGTTTCCAGCACTCCATCTCTCATTCACTTCTCAACCCCATCAGATTTTCACCTGCACCTCTCCATGGACACGACCCTTGAAGTCTTCTGTACCATTTTTATCTGACCAGGTTCAGTGGACAGTTCTCCGTTGACATTCACTTGATCTCTTAGCAGCATCAAACCAGGTAAGTACGTCTCCTTAAACACCTGACTTCCAGGCCACCACACTTACCTTATTTTCCTTTGACCTCTCTGGTCTCTTCTTCCTAGTCATTGTTGGAATGCTCTCGAACTCAGTCCTCAGCCTTCCCAAGGCTGTTCAACCATTGCCATGGGTTTACATGTCACATATGTACTAGTGGTTCTCAAGCTTGTATCTGTAATTCTTCCTTGACCTTAGGTAACTGCCAACTTGACTTCACTTCTTGGATGTCTTAACAGGCATCTTGAGTTGAATATGGCAGAACCAGAACTCTTGATTCCCTTCCGCATAGCCATCCTTACCCCAGCCTCCTCCATGTCCCTGCAGCACAGACATTACTCTCAAAAGGGATTAAGAGGGATGTGAAATCCTTCATGGAGCTTTGTGTGTAGATGTCCTGAAATTTCCATTTCATTGCTAGTAAGAGAGTCAAAAGGTAGTCTATTTCAGAGGAAAGAGTTATTCTTAATTTTAGAAAATTCTGAAATATAGATGCCTGATTAGCATATAATGAATGAATGAGAAGTAGGGAACTTAAATAGCCACCGACGGGATTCACAGCTTTGTATATCTGGGTGGAGATTTACCAAAATGTCAGTTTTCAGAGATTTAAGAACCTCTCTGTCTGGTCTGGTGCTCTGGATACTTCTCTGCCTAAACACACACATCAACAGCTGGTCTGTTAAAGTATGATATTGAATCGCTGCTGCTGCTGCTAAGTCGCTTCAGTCGTGTCCGACTCTGTGCAACCCCATAGATGGCAGCCCACGAGGTTCCCCCATCCCTGGGATTCTCCAGGCAAGAACACTGGAGTGGGTTGCCATTTCCTTCTCCAATGCATGAAAGTGAAAAGTGAAAGTGAAGGTGCTCAGTCGTGTCCGACTCTTAGCAACCCCATGTACTGCAGCCCACCAGGCTCCTCCGTCCATGGGATTTTCCAGGCAAGAGTACTGGAGTGGGTTGCCATTGCCTTCTCCAGATATTGAATACCAGCTTAAGTTTAATATTACAGGTAGATTGCCTTAGGCCTAGCATATACCAGTTTTCCCTGTATCAATTCAAAACGCTTAAAATTGATCACTTGGTTCGGCTGCTTTTCACATGGCTTGAAAGTGACCTCTGATGGATGTTTGGGAAAGAGTGGGGATTGCATGCTGTCAGTTTCCCCCTCCCCATAAAACTGCATTAGAAGGGTAAGGCCATATGTGGAAAGATCAATTTATGTCACCTCTAAATAAGACTGAGTGACTTCACTTTCACTTTTCATTTTCATGCATTGGAGAAGGAAATGGCAACCCACTCCAGTATTCTTACCTGGAGAATCCCAGGGACAGAGGAGCCTGGTGGGCTGCCACCTATGGAGTCACACAGAGTCGGACACAACTGAAGTAACTTAGTAGCAGCAAATAAGCTTAAGAAATAACATGGACAGTAGCAATGTCAGACAGATATTCTCTTTTTGCTTCTAACGTTTCAGTTACTTGTGACCTTGATATCATCTTCCTTCAGGTCAATCCTTCTGTTGCTGTTCAGTCACCCAGTCATGTCTGACTCTTTGAGACCCCATGGACTGCAGCATGCCAGGCCTCCCTGTCCCTCACCGTCTCCCAGAGTTTGCCCAAGTTCATGGGCAATCTTTCATAGTCCTTTTGAACAATCCAAAACTAGATCTTAATGATAAAAATATTGGTGATCATGGAATGAGGCAGAGAAACCAATAATGAAGGGGCAGTGTGAAGTCATTAAAGCATGACGTCATTGCCTTAAATGAAACTCTCATTGTATACTAGGGAGCTATAGGTTCCTTTCTGAAACATAAAAAAGGGCTGGTGACCCATGAGTCAGGCTCTGTTGATGATCCATGAGGGAGGAAGTCAATTGCTCTCCTTTCTTGGGCCTACTTGGGGCCAGTGAGAGGCCAGAACATGACAGGAAGTGATGAAGAAGAGCCAAGGACACAGGCAGCACTCCTAATCTCTACTTACATATATAGTGTGTGTGCATACTTTTATACTACGTGCATAGTATGTGTACATGTGTGTATATACACTTTCACATTTATATACCTAGTATATATGTACACATGCACATATACATGCGTATATGTATGTACACACACCATAGTTTTACATTTCAGAAACATTGCAGGATTTCTGAGGACTGTCTAGGAGCAAGTCATCATTTATTCCAAGAAGTGCCACATGTACAGGAGACAACTCAATATATAGTTAGGTATCTGCATTATTTAATATTTGCACTTAATTCCATTTGATTGGCATTTGATTCCAGTGCCACATTTGATTCCCGTTTGGTTGGAGTCACATTGAAATCACATCTGATTCCATTTTGATTGGCATTTGATTCCTTTGCTGTTATTGTGTTTTGTTTTTCCTGAGAATTTGATTTTATTTGATTGGCATTTGTTCCTCTGCTTCTATTGTGTTTTATTTTTCCTGAGAATTCAATTTCATTTAATTTGCATTTGTTCCTCTGTTCCTATTGTGTTTTCTTTTTCCTGAGAATGTACATCAAGTTGGAGGAACTGTACGTGCATGTGGCCTCCTGAACTTAGGAAAAGAGAAGAATTCAACAGAAGGTCAGTCAAGGAGGAAAATGAGTGGGTGGCACTGGCAGGTGTGGCGTGGACTGCTTGCAAGGTCCAGCTGAATTCTGACGATTTCATTCTTGAGAACAGATTCTATTTTAGAGAGTTCTCACCGCAGGATGTCTGGGCCACAGGAGACTGCAGTCTGATCAATACTTTCTCCTCTTACTCTCTTCTGTATTACCTCATTTTAATCATGAGACATCAAGGCAATGGTCATTTCTCTTTTTTTTTCAATTTTTTTTTATTGAAGCCTTGTTGATTTACAATGTTATGTTAATCTCTACTGTACAGCGAAGTGATTCAGTTACATATATGTGTGTGTATATATATATACATTCTTTTTTACTATTCTTTTCCATTATGGTTTATCACAGGATATTGAATATAGTTCCCTTTGCTCTACAGTAGGGCTTTGTTGTTTAACCATTCTGTATATAAAAACTTACATCTGCTAACCCCAACCTCCCACTCCAACCCTGCCCCAAACCCCCTCCCCATTGGCACCCACCAGTCTGTTCTTTATGTCCTTGGTTCTGCTTCTGTTTCATTTGGACACAGAGACACACACGCAACAGGGGAAAGACAGTGGGAAGAGATGGAGACAGAGGATGGCTGTGGACAGTCCAAGAAGAGAGGCCTGGGATGGAGGCTCCCTCTCAGCCCTCAGAAAGAATCAATCTGTTGACACCTAGATTTCAGCCGGCCGGCCTCCAGAACTGGGAGAGAATCCAGTGCTGGCGCTGGTGCTTAAGCCACTCAGCCTGTGGTCCTTTGTCGTGGCATCCCTGGGGCCTGAACGTAGTGTGTTCTGGTCCATGTGCTCAGTGAGGACATGTCCCCCTAATAATGAAAAGAGAGGGCTGTGAGGAGTGGCCTTCCCTCTTGCTGCCTGGCACATGGTGTGTGAAGCCTTGGGACTTGGAGCTCTGGAGCCATCCTGTGATGTGTGAGACTCGCCCTGGACAGAGGCGTGTCTCATGAAGGTGTCAGAGTAGAGCAAAAGAGCCTGGGGCCTGTAGGACACCAAGGTAACCCGAGTCATCGACTTGCAGACTTGGGCTTTATGATACAATTACACATCTTTATTGCATGAGCCCTTCTTCAATATTGAGAAACAGTCATTTAATTGCCAACACAATATGATTCTAATTGTTTATCCTTGGATGCCCCCAAAGCTGATCTTTGTATCTTAGTAAGTTATATGACTAAAAGGAAAAGAGAAGTTATTAGTTTTAATTGTATGTTTCCTGTCAATGGAGCTCTTTTTTTTTTTTTTTTTTTGGTGTGGTGTAGAGACTACACACAAAAGATATTAAAATCAGAGTGGCATATACTACATTTCCATTTGAATTTTTAAATGAGTCATAGCTAGCTAATCATCACTCAGTCGTATCTGACTGTTTGCAACCCCATGGACTGTACAGTCCATGGAATTCTCCAGTCCAAAATATCGGAGTGTAGCCATTCCCTTCTCCAGGGGATCTTCCAAACCCAGGGACCAATCCCAGGTCTCCCACATTGCAGGTGGATTCTTTACCAGCTGAGCCACCAGGGAAGCCCAAGAATACTGGGGTGGGGGGGGTACTCTTTTGCCCCCTTCTGATGCCTATGTCAGAAGCTTTCTCTATCTCCTTTATACTTTAATAAAACTTTATTACACAAAAGCTCTGAGCGATCCAGCCTCGTCTCTGGCCCCAGATTGAATTCATCTCCTCCGGAGGCCAAGAATCCCACGTCTCATCATTCAGTAACAACCTTTCATCTTGGGGGCTCGTCCGGGATCCTTCAAGACAACATGGGCCCGATAATCTATGTGAGCCTACTTCTGCTGACTCCAGAAATCCTGAGTCTGCCGTTTGATCCTCAAGACAATGCCTTCCTGTCCTGGGCTCACTCCTATGCTGCATTCCACAATCGGTCTAACTGCTGGGTCTGCGGAGCACTCCCCTCTTCATCAGTGGAAGGCGTCCCATGGTGGACATCTCCACTTCAAGGAAAGGACTTTCTCCAAGTCTGCAAGTAACTTCAACAATCGCATGTGATACCTCTTCTTAAACTGATGACATCTAACAACCTTAAGATGGACTGATGTAACTATGGACATAATGTGACTTTTCATTTTGATTTTAACTTGGTTTAATGACTATTTTGCCTTACGTCTGTAACTGTATAATGGGGTTTTCTAACAGTCTAAAAGCTTTTAATTTACAAATAGTTGTCCAAGCTCCTATGAGTGCCACAGCCTCCTCCAACTATTACTTAGAGCCCCTGGATCAGACATCCTCACTATGAGGATTAGGAGAATATGTTGCCTCACCAATTTAGGGACAATGCCCCTTGTCAGCTCGGAAGCAGTTATGGAATGAGAACGACGCCCCTTTTCCCTAGGCAACATAATTCTCCTAAAAGAAAAGGGGGGAATGAGAGAGTCATTTCCTAGGCAGGTTGATAAGAAGTCTAGGGGTCCCCAAGGAGAGAGAGGTCTGGGATATTCAAGGAGGAAGAAAGGACAAACTTTTACTTTTTTTCCTCTACATTCCTTAGGATTATATAACAATAATGTATCCTGCCTGAGGACAGTCTTTGGATTAAACCCTCTGGCTAATTCTGTTATCTTAAAACATAAATTATGGGAGTAGGTCTGGTCTTTACAAGGATGTATCCTGCCTGAGGACAATCTTTGGATTAAACCTTCTGGCCAACTCTGTTATCTTAAAATGTAAATTATGGGAGTGGGTCTGGTGAGGTCTTTGCAGCCTCCAGACATTCTTTGGATTCATTGGAGAGTATATAACTCCATTGCTAATACTAGCAAAGGGGGTACTCTTTTGCCCCCTTCTGATGCCTATGTCAGAAGCTTTCTCTATCTCCTTTATACTTCAATAAAACTTTATTACACACACACAAAAAAAAGAATACTGGGGTGGGTAGCCTCTCCTTTCTCCAGGGGATCTTCCTGACCCAGGAATCAAACCGGGGTCTCCTGCATTGCAGGTGGATTCTTTACCAGCTGAGCTATCAGGGAAACCCTTAAATGAGTCACACAAGATGCTAAATGTAAGAAATTGAAACTTGCACTTTCCAGTAGCATTTAAAATGCCTTTGACCCTAGAAACGGATCACTTGACAGTGAAGAGAGGTTGTGGGGATTGAATTAACTTTCACATTTGAATTTGAGTAGAAGATTCTAGTGCAAAGGGCTATGAAGCCTTCATGGACCATCTAGCTACTGCTCAAGGCTCTGATAATGTCAGCAGCAGGCCATCCTCCAAGGCAGCTCACCCAGGCTGGCAGCCCACGGGCAGGTGGAGCCAGGAAGCATGAGGGGCACAGACCCGGGAGGGGACCAAAACTAAATGCCAAGAGGGCCACATTTAAAGAAGCTGGGGAAGGGAGAGGGGGAAATGAGTCTGGAGAGGTGAGATGAGAACACTGCAAGTGGTGGTGCTGGAGGCGATGGAGAGAGCATCACGGTCCCATTTTCCTATGGTTCTGGCTACGTGGACTGGGGAAAGTGGTGGTGAATTAAGGGAAAGTAAAGAACTGACTCATCCCCTTGCAGGTTATTCTGATGCTGTTCCCTGAAAGATACTGCTTTGGCATGGGATTTCTCTTGCCACCACCCAGCACAGTGGGTAGACACCACCATCTTCTGAGGAGACATAAGTAAGCTTTTCTTATTCCTAAAGATGTTTCCTGAATCTCCTTCCACGTTCCTGGAATCCACCCATACCAAGTCCTTTCTTTGGCTGTTACTCCATACAGGTACTCAGCTTCTACTTCTGGTAGTATGGTGGACTATGTTATTTGGATCAGTCTTTCTTCTGACAACTAAAAATTCTGGATGAAAAGATTTTAAACTATCTTCTTAAAACTATTAAAGCATCAGTAAGATAGTAAGGAACGATCAGGTCAGAATATTATTGAAAACTGAAACCTAGAAAGGTCAAGGAGAAGCACCAAAGTTCCTTTTGCTCTGAGAGCATTTGCCCACCTAGGTGAACTTGAACTTCTGATTTGACATCCTTTGGGGGCATAGAGGATAGAAAAGATTAATCCGCATTGCCTCTGTTTCAGCCCTTTATTCCTTTTTATTACTGAATAGTATTCCAATGTATAGATGTAAAACAGATGGATTACATATTCACCAGTTCATGAACATTTGAGTTGTTTCCAGTTTTTGGCAATTAAAAATCAGGTCACCGTAGACAATCATGTAGAGATTTTTGTGTGAATATAAGTTTTCATTTCTCTTTGATGTAGATGTAGGAGTGGGATTGCTGGGTTGTATGGGAAGTGTATGCTTAATTTTACAAGAAACTGCTAAGAGTTGTGCCATTTTGCACCAGCAGTGTGAGAATTCCAGTCGCTCCACATACTCGCTTAATGTCAGTTCTGTTTTGGTTTGGTTTGGTTTTTTGCCATTCTAATATGGTGATGTCTAATTGTGGTTTGAATTTGCATTTTCCCGATGACTGAAGATATTGAGCATCTTTTCATATACTTGTCATTTGTATATCTTCTTTGATGGAGTGTCTACTCAAAGCTTTTGCTAATTTTTAAATTGGTTTTTTTGCTTAGTATTGAGCCTTAAGAGTCTTTATCTATTCTGGACACAGTCCTTTAGCAGATCTGTGATTTTGCAAATATTTCCCCTCATCTTTGGCTTGCTTTTTTAATTTTTCATCTTTTTAAAACAGCATCTTGTTAAAGATCAGAACATTTTAATTTTGATGAAGGTCAGTTTATCAATTTACGAGACATGTGTGTTGTATTAGAGCGAATCTCTTCTGAACTGGTTTTATGTTTCAGTGGCTGGCAGCTCTCAGGCTTTCGTGTGGTTTCAGTCTTGTCTTCCCACTTACAGCACTTACTCAAATACATGAAAAGTAACTCATCTAATAAATCATACTGAGTAACTCAGAATCTATTGCGTGTATAGCATCTTCATCTGTCAGAGTCTTGACAAAGACTTGGGAAGGGTAGAACAAGAAGCAGCAAAGCCACAATAGACCCTTTGTAAAGAGTAAATCTTCTTTTTCTATTACTTCACTCATTCTAATGTTGGTAATAAAAATGAGATAGCATGCACAATTTAGGGGACAGAAGTGAACTGAAATCTAAAATAAGGAGAGTTAAGCACAGAAGTCTTTTGTCATTCACAAAGAAAAAAATCAGTCGGTAATACCGATCTTTAAGATTTGCTTTAGCACCTCAATCTCTCTATGTATTGAGAAGGGCATGGGCTTTTATAGACATGAAAATTGATGCAAAGGAAAGCAATTAGTGAACTGTTCATCTGAATATCTGCTCATTCTGTTGGTCTTCTGCTTTTCAAGTTCAACCATTATGTTTTGAAGGGTAACAGCTTAGTCAACAAAGATTGTTCAACATTATTACCTAAGAGTATATCATGCTATTAAATTTTAACATCATTTTTGATAATAAAAACTCTAATAATTTATATTGAGCTATTTATTATTTTGTTTTCTAGTTAGCTGTGATCATTAAATGTGGTCTTGATTGTATAAGGTATAATATTTGTTATCCTCTTAAAGGGTCATCCCAGTATTTTGGTTAAAATTTTTTAGTTTGGGAATATCTTTTATCTCCTTTTCATATATACTAATAACCTAATACATGCCAAAATAACACTAGATCTATAATCTAATAAAAAATTCCATCTGATTTAGGGCCCAATGAGACACGGATCAGTACATAATCAGTATATAAAAAGAAGGATTTATTTCATTCATTAATCATTTCAGAAATATTCCCAAGCATGTGCAGAGGTCAAATTCTGCTCTAGCTGCTAGAAATGTAATAATGAACTATAACTGATATTTCCGCTACAATCTTGAGCTTGTGGCCTGGTGTGTAATACAAGCATTAAACAATAATCTTGTCAGTAAATATATAACTACAAAATGTGATATGTGCTGTAAATGATAGTTAAGTCATGACATGAGAGATATCCTGGGAGTAGGCAAGGTTTTTCTAAGAAAGTAATGTTGGGTTGAGATCTGAGTAAGAGTAAAGATTAACAGAGAAGGGTAAGGTAGGTGAGATAAGACAGGTGAACATTCCAGACAGAAATAACAGCATAAGCAAAGGCTCTGTGGCATGTTCAAAGAAGCCTCAAGATTCTGGAGCAAAGAAAGTATAAAAGAGACTTAGGTAAAGTGATACAATGCAGGGCCTTTAAGGTCACTTTAAAGATTTTGCTGTTAGAACAGTGGGAAGCCATGTGTTAATCCAGGAAGAGAATGTTAGTGAATGGGTGTGATGAGATTTTTTTCACTTTCACTGAAGCATGAAGAATGATACTGAAGACAGGTAAGCATAGATTAAGGAGGACCAGTTAAGATGCCATTAAAATAACTCCAGTGAGAGGAGATGGTGGCTTAGATTGAAGTGGTGGCTGTGGAGGAAAAGAGGTGTAGAGAGATCTGTGAGAACCATGTAGATGGGCAAAAATTGGGAGTTGGAGGGGCAAGGAATTCCTCAGCTTCTGCTTGTAGAACCAGATGGAAGAGAGTGTCAGTCAGGTAGTAAACCCTACACGAAGAACAGGCTGATGCAGAAGACCATGAGGTCATTCTTAGTGTAGTCTTGGTCCTATTGGGTGTGAAGTCACCTTAATGGAGATCTTGAATAAGCCATCAGACTTGTAGGTCTGCAATAAGAAGAAGGATTGGGGATGGAGATACAAGTTTGGGAGATCCTGGGTATTATCATTGAAAACACAGGCAAGCATGGGATCATCAGAAGACTTGAGCCAGGTAAGAAGAGTGGACAGAGGCAGTGCCTTGCAGAATTCATGATCTTAATGGCTATGAGGAGCTGGTAAGCCCACAGAGGTTTCCCTGGTGGCTCAGATGGTCAAGAATCTGCCTGCAATGCGGGAGACCCGGTTTTGATCCCTGGGTTGGGAAGATCCCCTGGAGAAGGGAATGGCAAGCCACTCCAGTATTCTGGCCTAGAGAATTCCATGGAGAGAGGAGCCTGGTGGGCTACAATCCACGGGTCGCAAAGAGTCAGACACGACTGAGCGACTGACACCACCAAGCTCACAGAGGAAGGGAATCAGCCAGAGTCTCCAGAAATAGTCAAAAGTGTGATGGCGGTCCACAGTCCACTGCATTAGTGCTGCCGAGAAGTCAGAAAGCTGAAAAATGTTCATGGGACTTAATGACCTTGAGGCTTTTGAGGCTGGTTTTAATAGGATGATGAGGGAAACAACGAGCCAGACAGTTGGGTGGTGAGCAAGGGGTGGGCAAATGGAGATTGCGGGTAAAGACAGGTCTTGAGAAATTTGGCTCTGAACCAGAGAAAGGAGTTGGACTTGGCAGAAGGGATACATGTGGTCAAGGTTAAAGTAGCCAGTAAATCGTGTGTATGTATATATATATTTATATAATATACAGGTGATGATATTGAAAGAATATTGTGTGTAACTCAATACCTGAAATGTGTTTTATAAAACAATTCAAGTTCATGCCTTAAAATGCATACAACTTGGCTTCTGTTTCAGGGGTTTTTTTTAACCCTATTTTTCAGGAAGCTTAATTCTTTTATTAACTGAAGTTCCACATATAATCCCAGTCTGTAGAAGAGATAAAAGCAGATGTGGCCCTTATAACACCTGCATGAAACACGAGCTTCCTCTCCATCCAGATGGATGTCCTTTACGAAGGTGTGTGTTTGCAAAAGCAATGCCTGTTACTAGCAGAGCATTCAGCAGTGACTTACTCTGGAAACAGGTTCTTTGATGTAACCTGTGAACATACAGAAAATACAGACGAACCAAAGAAAGGAAAAACTCAGAGCCAAGTTGGCTGTCAAAAGAGCATACTCAGATCTGTACCAGCTGCTGGACAGGTGAGAATTTTGTCTCTAAGCTTCCCAGTAACTGAAGCAAAGAGCTATGCAAGATGCCTTACCAGTCACAGCATCCTTCGGGTAAGGTGCCCAGCTGTCGAGGAAAGCAGCTTTTCATGAAAATGAGACCCGAGAAAAATGTCTCCTATAAATTCTCAACATGAAAAGAACCGAGATGTAATGGACACCATCCTCAACAACGTTTTCTTCGATAGATATAATGACAAATTTTGTGCACCTGTTTCTTATGTTCCTCCAGAGGCCCACATGTGCATATGTTCTCAGTCACTTCAGTCGTGTCCAACTCTTTGCAACCCTGTAGACTGTAGCCCGCCAGGCTCCTCTGTCCATAGGATTGGCCAGCAAGAATACTGGAGTGGGTTGGCTGCCATTTCCTCCTCCAGGGGATCTTCCAGACCCAGGGATCAAACCTGCATCTCCTGCGCTTCCTGCATTGCAGACGGATTCTTTACAGCTGAACCACGGGGGAGAGGCCCAAGGGATAACATCAAAGTGCAGTCGAATAAAAGCATTGTTTGTGGGGTTAGGAGTGGATGTGGGAGAGAGAGCGGAGTGATTTCTGAATTTCCAAGGCACAGCCCTTTATTAATGTTGCAAATCTCTCCCTTCTCCCTTCCTCCCCCTTAGCACACAGTGTTTACTGTCTCTATAAAAAAAGACCCATTTCTTTATGACTTTTTGTTCTTATAAAAGTACACATATTCTTTACAAAAGTGCAAATAATTCTGAAATATAAAGCACAAAATGTATAATTTTCAGAAATCTGATCCCTCAAAGATAATCACTGATAGAAGTATATTCTTCTGAGATTTTTCATACATTCACAGCACTAATTTATGTACATATTTACCAAATAGGCTCATACCTGATTTAATGTATAGAATTTCATCTTTCAGTGGTTAAATGGATCAGCTCATCACATGCATATAAACTAATCAATCCCCTGTTGATGGATTCTTGCATGTTTCTATTTTTCTCACTATTAAAAATAAAGCTTCCATGAGTTTATATAGGCCTAATTTCTCAAAATTCTTTTCAGGCTTCTCAGGAGTCTGCATCCAGACCTCCTCTGTTAGCAGGACTTGATATGAGCTCATTCGTCTTCTCTTTTTACCTTCAAAGTGATCTTGTGCTTTATTTTTGAAAGCCTTGACCTCTTTCTGATGACTCACATCTTAGAAGAAAACAGTTTCCTCTGAATGTCACTGAGTATGGCTTGGAATTTTCTTTCCCAGTTAATATATTGCCATTGCAGTAGTGTCCTTCTGGAAACCATACATCATCCACAGAACTTTTTGAAAGTTACAGTCAGGTGGGCAGGGGAGGTATAGGTCAGCTGCACAGACACCGAGTCAGTTTTGTAAGTGTTCACACACACACACACACATAGACACACACACACAGTTGGCATATCTGGAAGGCTGCCTAGCGCAGTGGTGAAGGGTGAAAACTCTGGAACCAAGATGCCTGGGTTTGAATCCTGGCTCCAGCACTAGCTCTGTGTGACTTTGGGCAACTTATTCAGCCTCTCCCTGCCTCAGTTTTCTTATCTCTAAATTAGCTAATTAAAGTCCTATGAACACTAGGTGCACTATAATGAACTCCAAAAAGCACTAACACAGAGTAAGTTAAGATTTTGAAAAATAAATAAATTCTCCTCTCCACCTGCCCCACAATTTTTCAGACACTTTCAACCACTTCCTAACCTCATGCTACCATTCATCTGGGCCCAGATTAAGGTTGGCTGTAACAAAGCCAAATTTTTCTATGGCTAATTTCTATGGCTCGGTGGTAAAGAATCTGCCCGCAACGCAAGAGATGTGAGTTTGATCCCTGGGTCGGGAAGATCCCTTGGACAAGGAAATGACAACCCACTCCAGTATTCTTGCTTGGGAAATCCCATGAATAGTGGTGCCTGGTGGGCTACAGTCCATGGGGTCACAAAGAGTCAGACACAAATTAGAAACTAAACAAGTCAACTCAGAGGTTGCTAAGTTGGTTCTTCATCTGTTTATACACTTTCTGTCACATCCAGAGTTTTATTTTGGTTAAATACAGGTTCATAAAAGCAATTTAAAAAAAAACTTTATTCTAGTCTTGTTAAAATTACTTTTTCTTTGGATGATGTCATAACAGATTAGACATTGACTTAAGAGTTGGTTACTATTGGTAAGTTTGTAATAGATCAAATACTTTGGATATTAGAAAACATGGGCATTATTGAATTATATTTTATTAAACTTAATGATTATATGAAGTTTTTAATGTCCAGTTTTACTTCAGAACAGATTTGAAGGAGATTGACAAGTATCACTTAAGGAAAGAAAATACTCCATCAGCCTACTTCAAAAACCAGAAAATTTTTTCAAAGTGTATCTTAACTCTGCAACAGATTTTACTGGGCTCTTTTCCAAAACGGCCTACTAAATCAGCGTTGTTATTTTTTGGTGAAGAAAGGCTCCACAATCACCAGCTTTATTCACCTACAGAAGCAGATTCAAGAAACATCCTTTGAGGACTTAGCAAACAAAGATCTGTTTATACTCTGTGTTTTTTCCCACAGAGGTCCCAGGTGCTTCAGGAGACTGAGAACACCAAAAATGTTCATAAACAGACACGTTTAGCAGTTTCTTCTGAAGAACTTCTTCTGGGCTACAGAGGCTGCTTACTGTGTAATTTGAAATACAAAGCAATTTCACTCACATAATTAACTCTTGTTCCAGAATTCCTGTCACAATTGCCACTATGCACATGAAATTATAAGTTTTTAGAAACCATACTCCAACTCTGTTACATAGAAAACCTGGGGCGAAGGCTTAGTTTTGCTTCTTTTCAATTGTCTTACATATGGCAGTCTCTAGTTGTAATCTGAAACAAATGTGATTCATATAAGATGTTTACTTGTCTTTATGGTGTGACAAGAAAAGACACTTCTATTTCCTTCTTTAGAAGAAATAATATTAAAGTTTTTCATTAGTCGGAGGGTTAAATGAACAACCAAACACAGAATGCTTAATTGTGTGGGAGTTGTCATTTTGAAACTATTGATAATTCAGTTGGTTGGTTAAGAAAAATTGAGTGAAGGGTCAATTTAGTACCTCAAGCTCAATTAGGAAAATTTTCTGGAAGTGTTCATTCTGAAAGTTTCCCTAAAAGCATTTTTTTTGCTCAACTTAATGCTGTTAACATGAATTTCTGTCCTCCTTATCACAACCAAGAGATGGTAGGTGCTCCGTAACTGCTGAATTAGATTGACTGTTAAGATTTAGTAAACACTTTGCTTTGACTTCTTGTCATAAAAGCACCAACATGGATTTTGGCATCCAGAATGCCTCAGCTGAAAATACGTCTGTCCTGCCTTCTTGCCAAAAGACCAGGCAGTTTGTTGGGTGGTCTCCAGTCTTTCTGTGGATAAAGGAGAATAAGAAGACCCACGTCTCTGGGCTGCTGGGAAGAATGGTGATATGGATGTCAGAAACCTTGAGTAATGATAAGCGGGCTGTGTTTATGACCATTATGAGGATAGGTGGCTTCCCAGGTGGTGCTAGTGGTAAAGAACCCACCTGCCAATGCAGGAGACAAAAGAGTTGCGGGTTCGATCCCTGGGTTGGGAGGATCCCCTGGAGGAGGGCATGACAATCCATTCCAGTATTCTTGCCTAGAGAATCCCATGGACAGAGGAGCCTGGTGGGCTACAGTCCATAGGGTCGCACAGAGTTGGACACAACTGAGTGACTGAGCTCGCTGTTATACTCGTCAGAAAATGAGCTTTTCCCTAAGGATGCGTCAGTCCCTCTCTTTCTTTGCTAGTCACTCTGTTAGTTGCTATTTATTTCTAAAAATTTAGTTTGATTTCCTGCTTTCAGGTAAAATATTGAATTTATTAGTGCTTTCTGATGTTTGGTGAGGGGTCCTAGAATAACTGCTTTTTCTAAACATCAGGTAAGGTTATTGAGTTAATAAAGCAAGTGTAAGAAACCAGGTTAAACCTGTGTTGAAATCAACTCATTCTGGAAGATGTTTTGTTGTTTGTTTATTTTTTCAAAAGTCATGAGATGTTTGTTTCCTTGGATTGCCTGGCTTCTTTACCCTTAAAGTAGAATGCAGAAAATACTTACATGACTAATTTTTTTTTTTTTTTTTTTGGCTGCACTGAGTAGCTTGTGGGATCTTTGTTCCATGAATGAGGATTGAGCCCAGACCCTCAACAGTGAAAGCTTGGAGTACTAACTACTGGACCATCAGGGAATTCCCTTAAATGGATGATCATATTGGCTACTCCCAAGGAGCATTTTTTTTTAAGAGTATTTTTTTTTTCTTATTTTTAAATTAATTTGTATTGGAGTGTAGTTGTTTTACAACATTGTGTTAGTTTCTCTTATACAGCAATCTAATGACCATCTTAACAAGCAGAGCAGACATACCACCTTGACACACAGAAGTCAGGAATGAGCTGGTGCTTTAAGAGGAGAGAAAAAGGGCTTCGCCCTGCCCAGGGGTCTAAGAGGCAGAATCTCAGATGGCGGGGGACGAGGGGAGCAGGCCAACAGGTGCTACCCACGCACCTCACAGGATAAGCTCAAGGATTTGAAGTGTGAGAAGAACTGCTCAACACCCATGGCACTCTATCAGTAACAGCCATGTGCTCACACACAGGACTTTTCATGGGCCACCTATAGGGGCATCTGAATGACCGAGGCACTGGCAGAAGGAATCTGCGGTTTCTGCATCCATGCAACCAGGTTAGAGGATGAGAGAGTCAGAGGCAGGTGAGGGGATGAGGTGTCCAGTGAGAGAGGAGCTAGGAAGGTTTCATCACCTCACTACTTAATAGAAAGACTTGTCAGATGTGAACAAGGGATGTTTGCTCACAGAACTGAGTTCCTTGCTGCTTGACATACAGTTGAGCTACACCTGTCATCAGAGAGCTAATGAAATGGAACAACTGGTCCCCAGGCAGCAGCTTGAACGAATCAACGGCAACGGGCACCGTTTTGCCTCTGAAGCCTGTTTTTCCAGTGGAGGCGTTTGACGTGTTTCTTACACAGTGGAACATTTGCAGTGTTTTGAAAGCCAAGACAGGAGACGTTTCTTCAGCTCAGGACCTGATATTGGTTTCAAGGGCATTTCCTATGATCCTCAGTGGGCAGGCACATTGACTTCTGGGAATTTCCTCCCTGTTTTTTTGGGGGGGGGTAAGGGGGGGGGCAAGGTGGGGGTTTAGTTGCTTTAAGGGGCTTCCCAGGTGCCTCAGTGGTAAAGAATCTGCCTGCCAGTGCAGAAGACGCGTGTTTGATCCCTGGGTTGGGAAGATCCCCTAGAGGAGCACATGGCAACCCACTCCAGTATTCTTGCCTGGAGAATCCCATGGACAGAGGATCCCGGTGGGCTACAGTCCATAGAGTCGCAAAGAGTCAGACATGACTGAAGTGATTTAGAACATGCACACACACATAGTTGCTTTCCAATGTTGCATTAGTTTCTGTTGTACAATGAAGTGAATCAGGTGTGTGTATACATATATATATCCCTTTCCTGTTGAGTTCCCTTCCATCCGCCATCCCACTCCTCTAGGTTACCACAGAGCACCAAGCTGACCTCCCTGTGGTTCCCACGAGCTCTCTTTTCCACGCATGGTAGTTCCACCTCCTGGAAATTAGATGGCTAGGGGGGGGGGGGGCGGTGGGTGCTGTCCTCCTGCTGAAAAAGTGGTCCTCAGACCAGCAGCTTCAAATGAGAAGCATTGCTCCAAGTAAAGGAGCTGAAGGAGAAAATCCTGAAACCCCTATGGAACATTTCTCCATCTTCACCTAGACAGGCCCGTAAGGAAGGCTGGTCTCCAGGTCCCATGCTTATTTGGTACCCAAGCCTCGGAAGACCTCTCTTTCTGATGCTGCGTTCCTTCCTTTAAGCCATGCTGTGTCCGCACCTATGACCTGGTGCTAAACTCGGGGCCATGTGTTACCGCGCGGGCCATGGAAAACAAAGTAGCCACCCAGCTTTTTTGGATGGTTTCCCAATGTTCCTGATTCCTGGCAACTGAAAAGTGCTTCCAGGGACAGGACTAATGGTGGGGCGGAAGAGGGAGGAGAGGAAAGTGAGGTGAATAATGCTGACAGTGTGGAAAAGGCAGCCTGGGAGGGCCCCTGAATCAGCAGGAGTTCACCTTCCTTCCCGTCCTGCTCTCCCAGCCCCAGCGCCAGGGTCAATAGTTCATGCATAAGAAATCAGGATTCTTTGGAGCAACTCATGCTGCCAAATCTACACTGACAGTCCAGACCAACACCCCCACCTCCCTGCCTAGCATTTGAAGGTCACTTGCTCTGCGTCAAGCACGCTTGACAATTGCTCAAAGGGAAATGAGAGAACTGTTGTGTATAAATGAATCAACTTGCCTTCAATTAACACGACTTGAAATGAACCTTTCAGTGATAGACAGGTTTGCATGGCTTTACCTGAATGTTATCCTAAAATAGAACACATATTACAAACTTCCTGGCTTCATGGTTCTGCATCAGGTTTTAGGAAGAAATTAATTTGGACATAGTATATAATCCAGGTAACTTCAGTAAGACTGGAGGTAACATGTTAAGCATGTGTGTTAACATTTTAACAATTGACAATGAGGAAGGAGAAATAATGAAACTAGTCGATGACATTGGTAAAAGGCAGAGTCCAGGCTGCAGGTGGTAAATAAAGACTCATACATACATACCTACAAGGCAGGAGTGGAGCCAAGCATTTTTAATTGAAGAGAAAATTGGAGTTTCTCCATCTTTTTTAGCTTCTGCTAAGTGATACTTCTGAGTCATGTCCCACTCTTTGTGACCCTATGGACTGTAGCCCAGCAGGTTCCTCTGACCATGGGATTCTCCAGGCAAGAACACTGGAGTGGGTTGCCATATCCTTCTCCAGGGTATCTTCCCAATCCAGGGATTGAACCTGAGTCTCTTATGTCTCCTGCATTGGCAGGTGGGTTCTTTACCACTAGTGCCACCTGGCAAGCTGCTGGGAGAAAAAGTTAATTCATGGTGGCATTAACTGCTCTGTTCGCAGGCATGAAGCAAAGTTCATCGCAGAAACTCTTCCAACACCTTTCATGTTAAGAACTTCTTGCTGAAATTGTTGCTTGTGCAGGGGGATTAACTGTGCTCACTGGGGTTCTCAAAAACTTTAGCCATTTGGACAAAAAATTTCAGTTACAGCCACATGACACAGGCTTATGTTCAAAAGAAAGAAAAGAGCTTTACAGCCAGTATCTTCCTTATCCTGCACTTGTATTTGGTAGGAGGGCAGGAAGAACATTTGCAAAGAAGCCCCAAGTGCTGCCAGATGCCCTCCAGGTTGGCTGTTGCATCACTCCTGCGCTCAGTCTCAGGGCCACCCCTGGATCCAGAAAAGGATGCTGCCAGCATCTCCTTGGCCTTCCGCTTCCTGCTTACCATGCTCAGCACTTTGAGGAAAAATATGTTCTCACCTCACAGTGGTTGAGGATTCACTGCATAGGTCACATCTCATCTGAAAACCAGAAGAGAGTCATGGGGCATGCCCATTTCTCTTGACTTCTACCGTTTAGCCATTCTAGCCAGTGCTTCTGCTTTGGAAATCATTCCTTGGGTTATGCGAGGTACTCACGAGCCTGTGTGCACTACATGTGTGTCTGCACGCACATGTATGATGGAGAAAGTGATGCTTGGCTTAGAGATGCTGAGGAAAGAGATTCTGCCTCCTTTCTGGTAAGTAAGCTAGTCGTAAGCTTTCTCTGTCGTAAGCTAGTCTGAGTCATTGGGCCACCAAGACTAAGTGTTATCAGGAAAACTGAAGGAGACCCCGCAGTGCTAACTTGATTGTAGGAGATGAGTTTCCTTCTAAAAGATTGAACTTCTGCAGAAAGGAGGGGAGGGTAGAGACACAGGCCTGGCTTTCAAGAGGGTCAGTCGCTTAGTCGTGTCTGATTCCTTGCGAGCCTATGGACTGTAGCCTGCCAGACTCCCCTGTCCATGGGATTCTCCAGGAAAGAATACTGGAGTGGGTAGCCATTTCCTCCTCCAGGAGAGCTTCCTGATGCAGGAATTGAACTTGAGTCTCTGGCATCTCCTGCAATGGCAGGCAGATTCTTTACCACGAGTGCCACCTGGGAAGCGCAATAGAATGGAATAATTGCTCAAAGTCTATTTAAGAACAAGGCTCACAGCTCTTTCCCCTCAAACCAACTTGGAAGAAAACCATGGAAATTAGAGATTACTGATCTGAAGAATTCACACTCAAAGCTGAGAGAAACTCTGGGGTGAAGTGAAAGCTGCCGCATCCAAATGTGTGTGTGTGGAGGGGTCATGGCCGCCTTCCAGGGCACAGTACGGATCCAGTGAGAACAGGTTGGGAGCAGCTTGTTTCAGTTCCAGCTTCAGTTCAGTTGTGTCTGACTCTTTGCAACCCCATGGACTGCAGCATGCCAGGCCTCCCTGTCCATTACAACTCCAGGAGCCTACTCAGACTCATGTCCATCGAGTCAGTGATGCCATCCAATCATCTCATTCTCTGTGTTTTACCCTCAGCTCCTCATCCCTTTGCTAAAGTCTTGAAAAACAAGCAAAAACAAATTTAAAAGGCAAATGTATAGAATATCTAAACATTTAGTTACTAGGTTTCAGAGAGTCGAGCCTCTAACAGTCAGTGGTCTGACTCTCTCCTCCATGCCAGCCTCCCACTTTTGACCCTGACATCACTTCTGTAGCCTCTGTTCTGGGCATCCCACCAGCTGCCCAACACTTCCCATCGTCATAGCCTATGACCACTCCACCGACAACTCGAACTTCACCAGGATCTACAATCCACTATTCTTACTCCCTTTCCTAGGTCACCCCTCCCATGTTGTCATTTCCTTCTATATCCATCAAAGGTCCTTCATCATCATTACCACTCCCCTTCATCCGCCCCAACACCCTTCAACTTCTCTCCCTCCAGCCTGAAAAGTGAAAGTGTTAGTTGCTCCATTGTGCCCAACTGTGACTCCATGGACTGTAGCCCACCAGTTTCCTCTGTCCATGGGATTCTCCAGGTAAGAATACTGGAGTGGGTTGTCATTCCTGCTTCCAGGGGTTCTTCCAGACCCAGGGATCGAACCCAGGTCTTCTGCATTGCAAGCAGATTCTTTACCGTCTGAGCCACCAGGAAAGCTCCCTCCACCCTTCAGCCTACTCTCCTATAATAACCCCAATCTTGGTTAATCCAACCCCCTACCTTCTCAAGCCTGCACTGAGAAGCCGATGTGACTGGAGAACATCAATGCCCACTGCCTAGAAGTCTCACCAGATTTCCTCACAACAGTCACGCTCTGACTCTTGGAGCCAAATGTTTCACACCCCTCTTACTCCCTAGCAACTGGAGACTTTGTGTTTTTTTTCATAGAGTGTGTTTATTCTCTCAGCTATTAGAAACCATCGAAACTGCCTTACCTCTATTAATCAAGGAATTCTCCTCTCTCTTTTTAAAATTCTTCATGGGAGGATGATTGCTTTACAATATCGTGTTGATTTCTGCCATACAACAATGTGATTCAGCCACAGGTATCCCTATGTCCCCTCTCTCTCCAACCTCCCTCCCTCCTCCCACCCCATCCCACCCCTCTCGGATGTCACAAAGTACCGGGTTGCACTCCTGTGTTATATAGCAAACTCCCACTGGCTTATCTATTTTATATATAGTAAAGTATATGTTTAAGTGTTACTGTCTCAATGCATCCCACCGTCTCCTCCTCTGCTGTGTCCTCCAGTCTGTTCTCTATGTCTGTGGGAGACAGTATTTTTAATGACTGAGATCATAGAAACACCCAGAAAGATCCTTTTCTTCCCACAGCCAAGTTCTCCAGTCTCCCCAGACACCCTGCCTCCCCTCCCATTCACGGACACCACTCTGCTCTCCACTTAAGCCCGCTCCTTCCTCCTGCTTGGGTTCTTCCGAAGCAGACCCTGAGGCAGGGATTTGGGTGAAGACTTTTGTTAAGACTTGGGCTTCCCTGATGGCTCAGCTGGTAAAGAATCCACCTGCAATGAGGGAGACCTGGGTTCGATCCCTGGGTTGGGAAGATCCTCTGGAGAAGGGCAAGGCTTCCCACTCCAGTATTCTGGCCTGGGGAATTCCATGGACTGTATAGTCCCTGGGGTTGCAAAGAGTCAGACACAACTGAGTGATCTTCACATTTCACTTTTGTTAAGATGCCCCCAGGAGAAACCGGGAGGGAGGTGGGGAAGGCAAAACAAGAACAGGAGAAGCCAGCTGGGGTGCAATTTGAGATGAAGCTCCAAAGAGCATCGCTGTACAGTACTCCGGAGTGTCACTTACGCCTTTGATTTGTCCTGCCTGAACACCTAGGAGCTGGTCTCTCAGAGCTCTGACTTATCAGCCATTGGCCAAGGCCCCCCAGGGCTGTACAAGCTCTGTTGATATTCATGGAGGGGCCCAGCAGCCCATGGCAGGCTCTGCAGAAGGCCCGTAGGTGCAGACTTTTGAAAGCAAAAGCACGCTGAAAGTGAAAGTGTTAGCCATTCTGTCCTGTCCTATTCTTTGCGACCCCGGGCACTGTAGCCCCCCAGGCTTCTCTGTCCATGGAACTTTCCAGGATATTGGAGTGGGTTGCCATTTCCTTTTCCAGGGAATTGTCCCAACCCAGGGATTGAACCTGGGTCTTCTGCATTGCAGGCAGACTCTTTACCATCTGAGCCACCAGGAAAGCTAAGAATAATGGAGTGCGTTGTCATTTCCTTCTCGGGGGGACCTTCCCAACCCAGGGAAAGAGCCCTTGTTTCCCACAAGCCTCCTACATGGCAGGCAGATTCTTCATTTCTGAGCCACCAGAAAGGATGTAAAGCATGCCAATATATACACAAAATACACTCACCAAGCGATACGCTGGACCATGATCAGTTATGGATGACTTGGGGGTTTGTCTGCACCCACCAGAAGAGCAGAGATAAGGGGGGAAATTCAACAACAAACAAAAGGAAAAAGCAGAACGAACGATCCAGGAGATCCCCCAAGTTTCTGCAGGACAGCCACAGCTCCTTCACTCTGCTGGCTTCCTGAGTCAGTGAGGGGCTGCCGCCTCCACGCGGCTGCATCTGCATCGCGCCCACAAAGCCCAGCATCCCACTTCCAGAGCGAGAGGAGAGCCAGCACCAGGGGAAGAGCAGAGCTGGCACCCACGACCCTGGCAGCAGCAAGCAAAGCGCCACACTTGAAAGCCCGGCTCACCGTGAGAGGACGCTGCAACCTCTGTTGGGCGGTGTTGAGAGCACGGGGTCCCAAGCCAGACCTCCAGGTTTGATCCCATCTCTGCCACTTGGGAGCTGTGTGACCTGAAGTGAGTTACTGAACCTCTCTGTGCCTCGGTTTTATCATCTATCAAAGGGGGAGAAAAATAGTCTTTACCTCCTGGGTGGCTGTGGGATAAAATGAGTTAAAGCACCAAGTATAGTGCCTGGGCTTTACCAAGCATTATTTTTTTTATATGTACACATGAATTTTGGGGCTTCCCCAGTGGTTTCGCAGTAAAGAATCTGCCTGCAGTGCAGGAGATGCGGGTTCAGTCCCTAGGTCGGGAAGATTCCCTGGAGGAAGTGAAAGTGAAAGTCACCCAGTCATGTCCAACTCTTTGTGACCCCATGGACTATAGAGTCCATGGAATTCTCCAGGCCAGAATACTGGAGTGGGCAGCCTTTCCCTTCTCCAGGAGATCTTCCCAACCCAGGGATCAAAACCAAGTCTCCCACATTGCAGGCAGATTCTCTACCAGCTGAGCCACAAGGGAAGCCCAAGAAACCTAGAGTGGGTAGCCTATCCCTTCTCCAGTGGATCTTCCAGATCCAGGAATCAAACCGGGGTCTCCTGCATTGCAGGCGGATTCTTTACCAACTGAGTTATGAGGGAAGCCCAAGGGCATGGCAACCTAACCCAGTATTCTTGCCTGGAGAATCCCATGGACAGAGGAGCCTGGCGGGCTACAGTCCATGAGGTCACAAAGAGTCAGACATGACTTACGTAACTTAGCATGCACACATGAATTTTACCAAATTATAAAAAATTAGAATTCATCACTTCTCTTTGATATTCTCTATCTAGGTTTATCACGGGATTCTGGTTTAATATGATGTCATGCCTGATATTCCTGATGCATCTTTTACCAACTTTAATGGACACACTATTGCTTCACCCTTACACCCCAAAATAATACAAGCTTGCAAATTTTATGAATATTAAATATAAGAAAAGGCCACATGCCAAAAACACATGGAAATACAAACATCATCAGTACCAATGAGTTGAGAAACACCTTCTTGATACTTCCATCCTGGGGCTGTGATCAGTGGAGAATGAATTAGAGGAAGCAAATAAAACCTGTGTAACATGTGCATGTGCTAGTTATAAAATAAGAAAAATTAGTGTTAGAAAATTAATAGTGAAACCAGACTACTAATCTAGAATAATACTTGGAAGTAATTAATATTTGAATGTGGACAAATTTTAGCAAAGAACTAAAGATACACTTAGGAGTAAGATTGAGCAATAATACAATCATCCCATTCTCCTCAGTGTATCTGCTGTGGAATCAGAGAGGTGATGTAAATAAACTGTCCTTGAAGGACCCTTGATGGAGCAAAGTACAGTGTTTAATGCTCAAATGCAATGTCTGTGATAAATATCTAGTGTCTTGGCTACTTAAGGGTTGAAAGAACTGTGGGTAGAAATACATACTTTCTGTTCACTTTGAGAACAGAAATATTCTTTTAGAGATTTAGACCAATGACATAATGTATCTGAACATTAATCTTTGTTCAATTTTGAAATTCTTGTATTTTCCTCCTACATACATTTTGAAAGAGTATGTATACTGCTAGGAGCTTCACGTATGACCCTCATATGCAATGTTTCTGACCACTTTTGTGATTTTGATGTTTCTTTGGGAACATCATGTTCAACTAGAATCCCATGATAAATCTGGGGCGAGTATATCAAAGAGATGCAGAGAATTCTAATCTTTTTAATTAGGTAAAAACTTTAGTTTTAAAAATTAGGTAAAAAATTCTAGTCTGTAAAATTAGGTAAAAAGCAGCTTAGGAAAACCCAAGGCACTATTCTTAGTGCTTTATTTTAACTCATTTTACACCACAGCCACCCCAGGAGATGGAGACTATTTTTCTCCCCTTTGATAGATGATAAAACCGAGGCACAGAGAGGTTCAGTAACTCACTTCAGGTCACACAGCTCCCAAGTGGCAGAGATGGGATCAAACCTGGAGGTCTGGCTTGGGACCCCGTGCTCTCAACACCGCCCAACAGAGGTTGCAGCGTCCTCTCACGGTGAGCCGGGCTTTCAAGTGTGGCGCTTTGCTTGCTGCTGCCAGGGTCGTGGGTGCCAGCTCTGCTCTTCCCCTGGTGCTGGCTCTCCTCTTGCTCTGGAAGTGGGATGCTGGGCTTTGTGGGCGCGATGCAGATGCAGCCGCGTGGAGGAGGCGGCCCCTCACTGACTCAGGAAGCCAGCAGAGTGAAGGAGCTGTGGCTGCTCTGCAGAAACTCGGGGGATCTCCTGGATCGTTCGTTCTGCTTTTTCCTTTTGTTTGTTGTTGAATTTCCCCCCCTTATCTCTGCTCTTCTGGTGGGTGCAGACAAACCCCAGGTTTTCCTCTATTTAAAAAAATCTGGATGTGAAGTTAGTAAACAATTTACGTGAGGGAACATGTGTTACGGAAGTGGAAACAGCTGGTGCTGGGGAGGTTGGTGGTCATGGGTTGTTTTTATGCGGGGAGTCGTTGGAACAGCTCCCAGACCTGGCCTGGGCCTGGAGTGTCCCTCTAGTGTGGGCTCCCCTTTGCTTCCCGCCACTCCTCTGCCCTTCCCCCGTCTCCCTTCCTCTCTTCCAGCTCCCCTTCTGCCCCCATCCCCTCCCTTCTCTTCCCCCATTTCCCCACCTCCCCTCTCCTTCTGTCCCTCATGGAGCCTCATCTCCTCGCTCCACCCCTTCTCTCCCCCAGCTCTGTCTCCTCTCTCCTTTCCGCCTATCTCTTTTATCTCCATTCCATTCCTTTCTGTTTGTGATTTAATGCTGAAAAGCACAAAGGCTCCCTTCCCAAAGCCCCCTCCGTCTTTTGGAGGAGGTGGTTAGGACCTCTATTTTTGCCCCCAGTCCCACAGGACACACAGTGGTGGAAGGGAGGGCGGGGGCCCTATGGCCCAAGGAGCCTGCATCCCAAACAGCTGCGACCTGCAGCCTCCACCAGGGCAGCCCTGATGGAGCCAGGTCTGCAGACAAGCACCTGGGTGGGGGAGGCTCAGCAAGGTCGGGTCAGGGCCCTGAGAGCCCCTCGCAGGGTGGTGCGCTGGGGGGATTGATTGGAATGATAATGACAGGGTGTGTGTGCTCACTGTCTCCGTCACGTCTGACTCTGCCATCCCATGGACTGTAGCCCACCAGGCTCCTCCATGGGATTTTACAGCCCAGGATGCTGGAGCAGTTTGCCATTTCCTTCTCCAGGGGATCTTCCCGACCCAGGAATTGAACCTGCATCTCTTCTGTCTCCTGCATTGGCAGGCAGATTCTTTACCAGTGGGGCACCTGGATCAGAACCAAACTAGATGATTCCCTTTTATTTATAATAACTGACGGTGTTACCATGGTGATGGCAGCCAACACTAAAGTATGATACTCCAGGAACTAGCCAAAGCACTTTATGTATATTAACTCTTTTCTTCCTCATGACAGCCCTGTGGAGTAGGTTGGAGTAGGTGTACTTATTATTATCTCTGTTTTGCAAACCAAACTGAGACTCAGAGAAGTTCAGTCATTTGCCCAAGGGTACAGAGCTAGAAAGTAGGAGAGCTGAGATTCAAACCCAGGCAGCTGGGGTCCAGGGCTTGAATAGCAGAGTTTTCAGAGAGCCCGTTCTCATGCCTGACATCATGGAAAGACAAAGAACATCCCAACAAGTTGGCACATTAGCTCCATATGAGTGCTTGTGTATAACACATTTAAGAAGCGGTGCAATATGGGATTTTGATGTTCTCTAATTCTTCTGACAGTTTCACACATGATCATGTGGCTGGATGTAGGACTCTGTTAGTGAACACATCTTGTCTACATGTGTCTATTCTCTGGGTGGTCTACCAGCCTAAGCTGAGAAAGAATACGGGAAAAGCAAATTACCTATTCATTTATTCAATCATTTATTGTCTGTGCGTGTATGCTAAGTCGCTTCCATCGCGTCTGACTCTGCAACGCTAAGGACTGTATTCTACCAGGCTCCTCTGTCCATGGGATTCTCCAGGCAAGAATACTGGAGTGGGTTGCCATGCCCTCCTCCAGGGGATCTTCCCACCCCAGGAATCGAACCCATGTTTCCTGTTTTGGCAGGCAGGTTTTTTTTACCACTAATGCCACCTGGGAAGCCTGATTTTCATTTATTCAACTAATCATTTATTGTCTACCAAATCATTTAGGTAGGCTGGGTTTTGGGGGTATAGGAAGAAAAGACTTGGTCTAGTTGAGAAATAAATGGTATTCATTTATTATAAATATAAAGTACATATAAAGCATAGTAACATGGTGTGATAATAACTATCAGAAGAGATAAGCACTGCATGAAAGGTACTGGGAGGACTTTTCCATCTCTCTGGAAGGTGTGACTGAGGCTGGAGAAGGGGGTGGGCATCAAGTTTGTCTTTCAGGAAGAGATGGTGTCTGTGCCTCACCTTGGAGTGTGGGCGAGTGTTGAGTTCGTGAACATAGGAGCATTTCCTCTCCCAGGATGGAGCCCCAGGACATGCTGTGGTCCTTGTGGGACACCTTTGATTGGTCATGCTTCCTGGCTTGTCATTTGTACAGTGGGTGAATTGGTACATTAATTTTCCTCTTGTTTGACACAACCTCTTACCACCTCCCAAGCTGGCAAGTAAGCAGTATATTGGACAGTTTTGTGCAGTGCTTTTCAAATCAGTGAATGAAAAAGTCCTGGTTACTGCCCGTTAGCGGCTAAGCTATGTTCCCCTAAAATTCAAACATTGAAGCCCTAACCCCTAGTCCCAAGCAAAGTACTTGGAGATTGGCTGTTTAAAGAGATAATAAAAATTAGCAAAGGGAACTGGACTGCTTATTAGCTAGAAATCCCATGTAATTACAGTGGTAATATAATTTTTCGTTTAAAATAGGACATTTTTCTGAGTGAAACAAGACATTGTTAAAAATTATGCCAGGGTAAAGTTAGAATGCAGGGTTGTTCTAAGCAAATATACATGATTGTACCAGACAAACAAATATTTTTTCCCTAGTTGTAGCTGTCACTGAGGAATTTTCCAGGGCGTTAGCTCATTTTTTTTTTTTTTTTTTTTTTTTTGGTTGCTAAATCTTAAAAATCCCAGCACATTTATTTCTTTAGATAAAGCCATATGTATCAGCTCATGATATCATGGACTGTCCATATTTCCAAAGCTTTGCCATGTGAGGAACTGCGTGTTTGGACACTCACCTCTGAATGCCTCACATGAGCTGCAATTCTGCTGACCAATGAGGCAGCAAATGTATAGAAATAGCAGAGTCTAGGAGTCTGAAATTCTAATTCCAAGTCTGCCACTACCAGCTGCTTGATGACAGTTGTTTTTAACTTGTAAAATGTGCAGGTTGGAGCACATGATTTCTAAGATCTGCATGGCTCTAGCATTTCCACGTAGGAGAAGCTTAGGGACAGTTATCAGGTTGGGAGGGTCTTGTCCTGAAGCTGCCGTCATATAACTTTTCATAAAATTGAGGAAACAGCAATTGTCCACATCAAAAAGTGGGTGAGGGAGGGTACTGAGAGAAAGTACTTGGATTAAAGTGACTCTGCTCCTTCTGTTTCCACTTTAAAGTTCTGCCATCTTTATGTGAATCTAAGACTTGGGAAGAATAAGCAAGGTGACGGGACATAAAAGACAAACATTGACAGTAAGATTGGAATGAACCTGAATTGTTGAAATTCTTAGAGAGCAGTGGAATATTACGGTAGTTATTTAGGAATGAAAACATGAGGAAGCATAACTGATCACCCTGTGACTCACAGGCAATAGCTTCATTTGTGATGACTCGTAGGATAGAATTCCCCAGTGTGGTATGTGTTCCTAGATATTAATACCTATTGCATGATCCACAGACATTTACCTCAAAAGTTGGAAATTGTGCTTCTTACCCACCAGAATGGTAAAAAAAAAAAAAATGCAATCATGTTATGATTGCATCTAATGATACAGAAGCTATCAAGGAGTAGACATCTATATGTTGTTCATAAGAGTATAAACTGTCTCAACCACATTTTAAAAAATTATCTTTAAAATCAAGGTATGGTTTACTTAAGAAAAAAAACACCCATTTGAAGTGTACACTTTGATGAGTTTTGAATAATACATTCACAAATCACTACCAAAATCACTTGGAGCATTTCTATTACTTCAAAAATGTTATCTGTGTGGCCCATTCTATTTAATTCCACCAATTCCCCACCCCTGGTAACCAATGGTCCATTTTCTGTCCCCACAGATGAAATTTATCTTTTCTGGAATTTCATATAAATGGAGTCATATTTCATGCCTTGCTTCCTTCACTATCTCAGTCTAATGTTTTTAAAATTCATCTCTTACTGTATGTACTATTGCTTTCTGTTGATGAGTAATGGTCTACTGCACAGATCAGTCACAGTTTGCTTATCCGTTTACCTGGTGATAAACATTTGGGTTGTTTTTAGTCTTTGCATATCATGATCAAAGCTGCTATGAACATCTATGCACAAGTCTTTGCATGGAATGAACTCTTCATTTCTCTTCAGTAAACACATGAGAAGGTTAATGGTTTGTGATAGTTAATTTTGTGTGTCTACTTGACTTGCTACAAGGTGCCTAGACTAAATATTATTTATGAATTGTCAGTGAGGGTGTTTCTGGGTAAGATTGGCATTTGAATTGGTAAACTCATAAAACAGATTGTCCTCCACAATGGGAGTGGGCATCATCCAAAGTGTTGAGGGCATAAATAGAATAAAAGGCAGAGGAAGGGGGAATTTGTATATATTTTCTGCCTCATTGTTTGAGCTGTGACATTTCATCTTCTCCTGACCTTGGACTGCCATTGGCTTTCCTGCCAACAATTCAGGAGACCTGAGTTCAATATCTGGGTCGGGAAGATCCCCTGAAGAAGTGGATGGCTACTCACTCTAGTATTCTTGCCTAGAAATTCCCATGGACAGAGACTGGTGGGCTACAGTCTATGGGGTCACAAAGAGTCGGACACAACTGAGCGACTAACACTTTCCCTTTTCCTAGTTTACAGACCTTTGGACCTCTTATTCATCTGGTTAACATAATGTCATTGATGTGATGGACTAGGGAGTTATTCTATGGAATGTCCAGGTAATTCATGTCCCAGCAAACATATTATGACAGATGGCAGGAAACAAGGAAACTCTTGTCTGTCCCATATGAATAAGAACAGTTTCTGATCCTCTTGTTTAATAGGAGTGGAAAAGAAACCATCCACCAAGCCATGGCCTGCACACAATAGATCCAAAAGAAAGTGAAGTCACTCAGTCATGTCCAACTCTTTGGGACCCCATGGACTGTAGCCTACCAGGCTCCTCCGTCCATAGGATTTTCCAGGCAAGAATACTGGAGTGGGTTGCCATTTCCTTCTCCAGGAGATCTTCCTGACCCAGGGATTGAACCTGGGCTTCCCACATTGTAGGCAGACGCTTTACCGTCTGAGCCACCAGGGAAGTCCGTTGGTAGATTGATATAAACCCCTGACAGTGTTTCTGCCATAAGCCGTGTGAGGTCACTGCGGAACGGCAGAGCAGGGCTCCTCACTGGCTTCGCACAGGGCATGTCATTCATTCACACAAGCACACTGTAGAGTTAGCAAAGTACAGCAGAAAACATGTTCGCTAGGAGAACAAAGGACTAGAGCTTCAAGAATCCTTACCTTGTTCTGAAGAATCCCGGACGAGCCCCCAAGATGAACAGTTGCTGCTGAACCACAAAAGACGCCAGGATTCTTGGCCTCTGGAGGAGAAGAATTCAATCCAGGGCCAGTGACAAAGCTTGATCGCTCAGAGCTTTTGTGTAATAAAGTTTTATGAAAGTATAGAAGAGATAGAGAAAGCTTCTGACACAGACATCAGACCCAAGGCTGTGTTAATTTGCTCTAGCAAAGACACTGCATCTGGCCCTGCAGCTGCAGTTAGGGCATGGGGAGAGGGTATGTGGCAGAAGATGAGACTGGAAATGTAAACTTGGTGCTAGAGTGCAAATGGGCCTGAAGGGCTCACAATGGACTTGAACTTGAACTGAATGAACTGAGAAGCCTTTCAGGTTTGCAAGCAATGCATTCTCTCCACCTGCTATTTTCAACCAGAAAACTGTGTTTCCTAACATTCAATAGTGTCCCAGTGAACCGTCTCACTGGTAGCGCCAGTGGCCTGTGATCAGGCTGCCCCTCCGTATGGAAATAGCCATTCTCTCAGCTGCCAGCAGAGCCTCACAGCTGCGTCCCGGTCGCCATCATTTCCGGAATATAGCGTGCACTTTCAACCCTTGATTCCTTTGCATTTGCTATTCTTTCTTCTGGATATCTCCCCCCAACTTCCTATGCCTGGAGAAATTCTATTTATTCCACAAGACTTCCTTAGATGTCTCCTCTCACCCTAGATAGGACTAACTGCTTCCTTCTCTTTCTAAAGTGTTTTGTTCATTGTGTGAGTTTAGGACTTGGAGTGATTCTGGGCATCATGAATGGCGATTCATGTCCTTAGCTCCCCTATGAACTGGGCTCTCAGGACAGCAGTCCAGGCCATGTCTCATTTATCTTCTTGTCATGTTGCATAGAGCCTGACACATGTAGACATTCAAGGAATGGTTACTGAATTCAACTGTTATTTAATTGAACGTTTTTTCTGGTGTTAAAAGAGATCAAACCAGTCAGTCCTAAAGGAAATCAATCCTGAATATTCTTTGGAAGGACTGTTGCTGTAGCTAAAGCTCCAGTACTTTGGCCACCTGATGGGAAGAACAGATTTATGGAAACAAGACCCTAATGCTGGGAAAGACTGAAGGCAGAGGAGAAGGGGGCGGCAGAGGATGAGATGGTTAGATGGCATCACCAACTCAATGGGCGTGAATTTGAGCAGACTCCAGGAAATAGTGAAGGACAGGGGAGCCGGGCATGCTGCAGTCCAATGGTCACAAAGAGTCGGACACAACTTACCAACAGAATAACAACAACAATTGGTGTTAAAAAAGGGGAAAAAAAAATCCAGATTTATACTCACACATTTATTCTTTCATCAAATATGTATTAGTTGTCATGTAACAGTGGGCCCAAAGTAGACTTTTTGTGCTAATATCACTTATCATTCTGAATTTGTAAAGTAAAACTGTCATAAACCTAAAGCTTTTTTTTCCCCTTCCATTTATTTGAATTGGAACTATTTAACTAAGAATGCATATGACTCTAATACCTTTAAAAACTACTTAATTGTGTGTGTGTATGTGAGAGAGAGTTTATCTTGTGTTCAAAAACTCCCATTCTGACTTATCTTTTATCTTTAAGCATTGACCTCATAATAATTAAAGCAACAAAATAGTGCTAAGAGCAAAGATACTTTTGTTTATAGTTTCAAAGTTACAACATGATTGTCAGTTTAACACAAACCCTATTTTTTTTTTTTTTAATTTTGGTTGAGGCATGAACTATTTACTGCCTGGAGACTATGTTTGACACATATTCACCTTTTTTCAGGTGCAAATATTCAGTGGAAGGATTTCCATACTAAATTTCCCAGCACCTGACCACTTAAAAGAAAAAAAAAAAAAACATGAACCACAGATTGACTTACATGTATCATCTGCCTTCTGTGGTCTGCATTATGGAGCAAGTGTGTGCGTTTTAGACAATAAATGAGACAATTAACCAAGCTAGAAAATTGCTTACTGTGTTAGACCCAACTCACCACTATCTTTAAGGTTCCTAATCACAGTGACTTAAACATGAAAAGTGAAAGTTGGTAGCACAGTCATGTCCTACTCTTTGCGATTCTATAGGCTGCCTGGCTCTTCTGTCCATGGAATTCTCCAGGCAAGAATACTAGAGTGGCTTGCCATTTCCTTCTCTAGGGAATCCTCCTGACCCAGGGATCGAACCCAGGTCTCCTGCATTGCAGGCAGATTCTTTACCAACTGAGCCACTAGGGAAGGCTTTAACATACTAGGAGGTATGCAGTACATTGGGCTTCAAAGTTCTGTCTAGTCAAAGCTATGGTTTTTCCAAGGGTCATGTATGGATGTTGGAGGTAGACTGAAAAGAAAGCTGAGCACTGAAGAACTGATGCTCTTGAACTGTGGTGTTGGAGAAGACTCTTGAGAGTCCCTTGCATTGCAAGGAGATCCAATCAGTCTATCCTAAAGGAAATCAGTTCTGAATATTTATTGGAAGGACTGATGCTGAAGCTGAAACTCTAATACTTTGGCCACCTGATGTGAAGAACTGACTCACTAGAAAAAACCGTGATGCTGGGAATGATTGAAGGCGGGAGGAGAAGGGGACGACAGAGGATGAGATGATTGGATGGCATCACTGACTCGATGGGCGTGAGTTTGAGTAAGCTTCGGGAATTGGTGATGAACAGGGAGGCCTGGCGTGCTGCAGTCCATGGAGTCGCAAACAGTCGGATACGACTGAGCTACTGAACTGAACTGAATAGAGTACATTACCTCCCTCATGCAAAAGTCTGAGCGTAGGCAGTTCAGAGCTTTTATGGCAGCTCTCAGATCATCTGACCCCGGGCACCACCAACTCAAGAGTCTGGTCCTCATGCTTATGGTCCAAGATGCTTATGGTCCCCATGTCTCCATCAGAAAGCTGAGTGGATAACAAAGAGAAGAAGCATCCCCTATCATTTTTAGGGACATTTCCTGGAACTTGTAGCTATCACCTTTTCTCAGATCCCATGAGATGGATATGACTGGAATTTAGTTCTGTAGCTATAAACAGCTGCCAAATGAGACTGGGAAATACCATCTATATTTAGTAAGGCCACGTGCCCAGCCAAGTATTGGTGTTCCTATTACTGAAGCAAAAGTGGGAAATATGCATCGGGGACCACTGTGGAGAAAACACAGTGCTCAGATGATATTTTGCAAAATAGTAAATTGGAGGATTCCAGCTTTGGGGTCGCTGTCTTTGCCTTCATTTCTTCCACTTGCCCAAACATAAGTCTTCCGCTTCCATTTCCTGCTTTCGTGTGTGAGACCCTGTGCTCATCAGGGCCTCTACAGCCTGGCAGGCTGGTTTCACAGAGTGCCTTGGAACTGGCTTTGGTTATTCAGGAATGTATCTCATTTGTCCTACATGAGTTCAACTCTGAACATCAGAGTCATTTGGCAACAATCATTTATTTATAAACAATCATTAACCTTTCCTTAAGTGCTCTGTTTTGCATTTGGTTTGCTAAAACCAAAGCACTGGCTTTCTGAAGGTTTAGAAAAATAACACTAGCAAGCTGAGAAAAAGAATTGGGGTCATAAGGTGGGAGTAGGAAATTGAAGTTAAAAATTACTTAAATGGTGCTCTTAGAGCTGCTTCCCCTGTCAGAGGAGTGAGTTTTTCCATCTCTTTCTCTGCAACCTGGAATTTACATCACTCTCATAAACCAGAGCGATGCCAAACAGATTTTCTGGGGTGGAAGAGGGGGGAGTGGAAATTGCTACAAGCTTAACATTATCCTTAATGCTTTAGGAAATACAGGAGAAATTTATGTCCTAGACTCTGGGAGGTAGAGTACTGTGTTGGAAGAAAAGGGTATGGATTTAGTCAGGAGAGAACAGGCTACGCTGCAGTAACAAGTATATAAATTGTGAGATGTCAGTGCCCGGCCGCAGTGAACGTTCATCTCTCACTCAGCTTTCAGTCTCAGACACTACTAGCAGCCACTCTCCATTTCACAGGACTGCCGTCTGGAGCTCACATCCTTCAAACTAGCTAAGGAAGGAGAAGAAAGCACTGGGAGCCTTAAACAGGATGTTTTTAAGGGCCAGGCCTGGACGCTTCTTTCATATAGGTCAGAGGTGCCTAGGCCAGAGTTCAGGCACAGGGCAGGAACTGAACCACAAGGTCAACTGAGGCTAAAGGCCTAGTCTCCCTGTGCACCCAGCAACAGGAAATGGTGTGGCGAACCCACCACAATGTCTCTGGCACGCCGATTTAACCCCCAGCTTTTCTACTTGATACCTTTATGAACATGGGTAAGTCATACACTTCGGGTGAGTGCCTGACATCAACGTTTTCATGAAACGCTAATTCTCATTCTCTTTTTCAGAAGCATTTACAGTCACAGGCAATATTTTACATACATGCAAAAGCTAGAAGCATCTCTAAATTTGTCCTGAAGACTACCTGCCTCCAAATCCCTGGGAGTGATAATTAAGATAATGCTTTCTCCTCCCTTCCACCCAAATGAAAACATCAAAAATATGAAACTTGCCACTGAGCTGAGAGACTGTCATTTTATATTCTCTTCTCAAATTTTAAAAAAATCATGGTAAAATATATGCTTTATAGCATAATGTAATAGTACCATCTTAGCCATTTTTAAGCATACAGTTGAATGGTGTTAAGTACATTCACATTGTTCTTCAGTCACCCTCCAGAACTGTGTTTGTCTTGTAATTCAAACTCTGTCCCCATTCAGCAGCACCTTCCCTGGTTGCCCGTGGCAACCATTCTTCTAGTTTCTATGAATACAACTACATAGGTTCTTCATGTAAGTGGAATTGTCCAGTAACTTTTGTGACTGGCTGATTTCACTTACAATCATACCCTCAAGGTTCATCCATGTGGTGGCATGTGTTGAAATTTCTTTTGTTTTTAAAGCTGAATAATATTCCTCTGTGTGTGTATGTAGATAGAGATACAGATACAGATATACCACATTTTGCTTATCTATCCATTCATCTATATACACTTGGGTTGTTTCCACCTTTTGGCTATTGTGAATAATGCTGCCATAAAGATGGGTATACAAAAATCTCTTTGAGATTCTGCTTTCAATTCTTTTGGGTAAATACCCAGAAGTGGAATAGCTAGGGAAAGTCGTTCAGTCATGTCTGACTCTTTGCGACCTCGTGTACTATACAGTCCATGGAATTCTCCAGGACAGAATGCTGGAGTGGGTAGCTGTTCCCTTCTGCAGGGGATCTTCCCAACCCAGGGATCGAACCCAGGTCTCCTGCATAGCAGGCAGATTCTTTACCATCTGAGCCACCACAGAATAGCTAGATCATATGGTAATTTTTATTTTTAATATTTTGAGGAACCTGATGATTCTTTTCCCCATTGACATTTGAATAGCACTGGATTAGAGTCCAAGAAAGGATATAATCAAGGGCTCAATTTGTGCAATCAGATAATACATGCCCTGGGAGGTTGTTAGGAAGGAAGCAAAAGGAGTTGAGAAGACTAATGTGGGAAGGGAGTCCACACAGCAAGGAAGAGGAGGGTGAGCAGCCTCCAAGCAGAGGTTTGAGTAAAATGAAATGCAAGGAGAAGGCAGTCTAGGTGGGAACCCACAGAAGCAAGTCAAGGAGACCATGAGTGCAGCAGGGAGCAGGAGGCAAAAGTCGTGTTGAAGTCTCCCTGGGAGGTGAGGTTGTTGGGAGGGGTGGAGTTAGATTATTGCAAGCCTTGCAAACCAGGCAAATGGGTTCTGATTTAATACAGTAGACAATAGGCAACTCCCAGAGGCTCCGAAAGAGAAAGTCAGATGATAACTGCCATGCCATCATTCAGGAAAATTAACATCACCAACAAAATGGTATTAAAAGTGCACTTCTATATAAATTCCATTGTAGTGAGGATTCTAATAAAATTGTATAAATGGTTCATGTGGTGTTATAAATTACAAATGAACGTAACTATATAATTATACGACCCTCTTCTACCCACCAGAAATTTCTAACAAACATCATCCACAATACCTAGCAAATTTTTATAAACAATACAAAATGCAAAAAAATAAAATAAAATAAAAAAACAAAGGTCTAGCAAAATGCCAAAAAAAATCTTTCTGTCTGAATGGACTAAATGATATTTTTAAATGTGTAAGAAAGTGCCATGTCTGTGGGGTTTTATGCAAAAGCTAGTTAGAGTTGTGGTGTCTGAAAAGTTTCAATTTGATAAATCTACCCTCTGTTAGGCACAACTTGACTTAACCTCCTTATACTCCTTATGTTGTAGGTTCTCACCTCTGAAGTGAGGATAATAGCGAGAACTAAGTCAGAGTTTTTGAGATGATCTGATGAGTTAATGTATGTCAAACACAACATGGGGTCTGGTGCTGAAGAGTGAATAAATACTATATTAACATTATTCTCTATACTCTTTAAATAAATAAATGAAGGTCAATTAAATAATTTCCTATTCTCACAAGAAATCATCATATCTCAGAACCTTTCAAACTCTTACTTTTACCCTAGTGCTCGTACTAAGTTGTTTCAGTCTTGGCTGACTCTTCGCGACCCTATGGACTGTAGCCCACCAGGCTCTTCTGTCCATGGGATTCTCCAGGCAAGAATACTGGAGTGGGTTGCCATTCCCTTCTCCAGGAGATCTTCCTGACCTAGGGATCAAATTCACATCTCATAGGTTTCCTGCACTGGCAGGCAGGTTCTTTACCACTAGCGCCATCTGGGAAGCCTCCACTTTTCCCCTACTGATCTAGAAGATATTCTCTTTAAAATTTAAGTAGTTAATTTTTTGGCTGACCTGGGTCTTCATTGCTGCACGTGGGCTTTCTCCAGTAGTGGTGGCAGGAGGGACTACTTTCTGTGTGGTGTGTGGGCTTCTCATTTCAGTGACTTCTCGTTTCAGAGCACGGGTTCTAGGAGCTGGGCTCAGTAGTTGGGGTTCACAGGCTCTAGGGCGGGCAGGTTTCAGTAGCTGTGGCCTATGGGCTTTAGGTGCTCTGTGGCCTCTGAGATCTTCCCAGACCAGGGATGGAACCCGTGTCCCCTGCGTCGGCAGGCTGATTCTGATCCACTGTACCACCAGGGAGTCCGGATCTAGAAGATACTCTCCATGTGGACTTCTAATTTAGAGCAAAGCAAACTAAGGGACTGTTTATAAAATACTTACCTAATAGTCCTCAATGATGAAAGTGAAAGAGGAGAGTGGAAAAGCTGACTTAAAACTCAGCATTCAAAAAACTAAGATCATGGCATCTGGTTCCATCACTGCATGGCACATAGATGAGAAACAATGGAAACAGTGACAGACTTTATTTACTTGGGCTTCAAAATCACAGCAGATGGTGACTGCAGCCATGAAATTAAGAGACACTTGCTCCTTGGAAGAAAAGCTATGACAAACCTAAACAGTGTATTAAAAAGCAGAGACGTTATTTTGCCAACAACAGTCTTACAGTGAAAGCTATGGTTTTTCCAGTAGTCATGTATGGATGGACACAAGAGTTGGACCATAAAGAAAGCTGAGCACCAAAGAATTGATGCTTTTAACCTATAGTGTTGGAGAGGACTCTTGAGAGTCCCTTGGACTGCAAGGAGATCAAACCAGTCAATCCTAAAGGAAATCAACCCTGAATATTCATTGGAAGGACTGATGCTAAAGCTGAAGCTCCAATATTTGGCCACCTGACGTGAAGGACTGACTCATTGGAAAAGACCCTGATGTTGGGAAAGACTGAAGGCAGGAGAAGGGGATGATAGAGGATGAGATGGTTGGATGGCATCTCTGACTCGATGGACATGTGTTTGAGCAAACTCTGGGAGATGGTGATGAACAGGGAAGCCTGGTGTGCTACAGTTCATGGAGTCACAAAGATTCAGACATCAGTGAGTGACTGAACTGAACTAAACTGAATAGTCCTCAATAGGTCTGTAAAGCCTTCACTGTTTTTTTTAACAGTTCAATATTCTACTTTTAATCCTTTTTTCCTGTGAATTTTCTATGTCATCCTTCTTAAAATGTAAGATTCTAAACAATAAGGACCTGATTGGGAGTGGGAAACAAAGGAAGGATGGCTGGACTGGTAAGAGTTGGGGACAGGGACCAGAATACCAGTTTTGTTCGGTGCTGAGTCATACGCCTCACCCACACCTGAGGTGCAACAGGAGAACCATCAGAGGAACAATGACTTGCGGCTTCCTAGGCCATCCTTCATCACAACCCATCAGCTGTTATTACTGATTCAAAGGAGCACATACAATGTGACAGCAGATCTTTGCATCTGGCGGCACTGACAGTGATGACGTCAGGAAAAATGTTTAGGGAAAAATCTGAATTGAAAAAATATTTTTGCACCTCCAATAACTACAGAGTTGAATCACTGATGAACCAAACTATGCCTGGGAAAGCAATGCAGAGATAAAAAGAAAGGGAACAAGAAAGAAAAGGAAAAAAAGCAAACAAAAACAGAAAATAAAAATGATAAACTACTTTTTGCCTCGTGAATATACTTGTAGGCAAACACACACTTAGAATGGCAGTAATTTGTCAACAAGAACTACTTGCTAAGTACTGGTCATAGATGTTTCTCAGAAGTAGCCATCATTAGGAAATATTTTGAAAGTTTATAATCAGGCATTGACTAGACAAGGTGGCCTTGACGTGACCAGTTTTCTCAGGGCCATATGTTCAGTGTATTAAACCACTGACCCACTTCAACCCCCGCTGAGCTCCTAAAGGTCATCAGAGCATGAGGCTCCATGAAATCAGGACTCTGAATTGGGTTCATTAATGAATGTTTACGGAAGAGAGGCACTGTAGAAGGAGCATGGTGACCTTCAGAACCAATTAACGCTTGGGACTATAATTGTCAAGGCTCCCATTTGGGTCAATGATAGAAGACTTGAAGAGCTGTGGGTTCATTTATGAGCCAGATGAAACCCCTGAGAAGGTAGTGAGAGTATAATACTAAGAGGCCGACCAGCAAACTCTAAAAAATCTCAAGATTAGGAGCCTAGGACTTGGTTGGGCCTCAGGTCACCAAGGCATAGCCAAGCCAAAACTAGGGACCATTGCTCACGTTGAATGGCGAGGAGCCAAACTTCTTTCCTGACCCTGAAGAGAACCCTGGGTATCATAAAAGAGCTCTGTTTTCTTTGATTTCCCAGCCAGGATTATCCTTGTATTATAAAACAGAGTTACACAAGTTTGGGAGTAACGTCAGTCAGTTTTATAGGTCAGGCTGGCTAGGCTATAGTACCTAGTTATTCAATCAATCACTAATCTAAGTGTTTCTCTGAAGGCATTCTGCAGATCTGGTTAACAGATATACAGAGTGAAGTAAGCCAGAAAGATAAAGAACATTACAGCATACTAACACATATATATGGAATTTAGAAAGATGGTAACGATAACCCTATATGCAAAACAGAAAAAGAGACACAGAAATACAGAACAGACTTTTGAACTCTGTGGGAGAAGGTGAGGGTGGGATGTTTCAAAAGAACAGCATGTATACTATCTATGGTGAAACAGATCACCAGCCCAGGTGGGATGCATGAGACAAGTGCTCGGGCCTGGTGCACTGGGAAGACCCAGAGGAATCGGGTGGAGAGGGAGGTGGGAGGGGGGATCAGGATGGGGAATAAGTGTAAATCTATGGCTGATTCATATCAATGTATGACAAAACCCACTGCAATGTTGTGAAGTAATTAGCCTCCAACTAATAAAAAAAATAAAAAAAATTTAAAAAAAACAGATACAAACTCTTAGGAGAGGAGAGTATCCTTTAGAATGTGGTGGGTCCCATCTAATCAGTTGAAGGCCTTAAGACCAAAACTGCTTTTCCAAGGAAGAAGAAATTTCACTTGTGGACAACATCATCAGCTCCAAAACAATATCATGTGCTCCTGACATGATTCATGGAGGATTACCCTCTGGCTATCTCAGTTAAACTACACTGAGTTGTAGCTCCTTTGTCTGTAAATTTTTTTAAATTAAATAAATGACTATTAGATGAAATAATCTGTTTAACATTTTGTAAAGAAGCACATGTAAATCCACGGCTGATTCATATCAATGTATGGCAAAAACCACTACAATATTGTAAAGTAATTAGCCTCCAACTAATAGAAAAAAAAAAGTTTAAAAAAAAGTAGCATAGGTGTTATTAATATAAATTCCTTCCTCTTCTCCCTCTGAATTATTCCCCCCCCCCACCCCCCGCAAAAGATCTTAAAACTGTTTTGCTCCTTTCAAATGACCTCATGTATAAACTGAGCCAATAGGTACCCTGGATGTCTGATATTCTTTTGATTTACTTGCTTTGCTTACTTGAGAGCTTCCTTTGGTATACACTTGAGATGAATAAATCAAGAAAATTCAAATGATGGGCCCACACTCATGCATTTCCTTTCATAATTAAAAATAAGATCAGGCCCTCAGATGTTCATAGAAATACAGACATGAGCACCAAAGTCCAACTACAGTATTTTGTTCAGTTGCTGAGTCCTGTCTAACTCTTTGTGACCCCATGGACTGCAGCATGCCAGGCTTCTTGTAACTGTAAATATTCACTTAGCCCACCTTACTGGTTTGAACACATTTCTCTTGGAAAATAGAGTTCTTTTTAAACACACAGTTTCAGCATAATAACACAAAAGAAGTAGAGGTATTTTTAACCTGCCAGCTTTGCCAGTCTCTCCCTAAATCCTCCCATGCTTTGTTGTGAGACCCAGCCATGCCTTCAGGCCCATCATACAAATTCTATCTAGTTTTCTGCACACAAATTTTCTGTTCTGGTTGGTTCTACCTCCTATCTCATGAACCAGACTTAGATCCCAGGAGAAAAGCGAGCGGCATGAAGTCCATGTATGGCCCCCAAACACCCATCTTGTGTGGCCTTTGCATTAAGCCCACACAGATGGCAACCTCAGCTTCCTCCTGACCCATCGGCTTCCCACAGGCTTTGAGTTTTCCATTTTTGCTGTCTACCTGTATTCTGATTTTTCATTTGCTTAGTCTACCCTTCCCCCCTGTATCCTAAGTGTCCTTCAAAACACTGTCATGCTCCCCTGTTTTCCTTGTCCACCCTCTGTGTCTTAGGTGCCATTCAGGTCACCTTGATGGAAATGGCTACTATGGCTTAGATCTGGAATTTTTATTCTTATTCTTGTCACAGATCACCCTTGGTTTTTAGCAATTCTGGCTTCCTTACAAAGATGGCCGATCTTTACAAAGTTTGACATAAATAGCCACACAAATGCTAAAAGCTCCTTCAGCTCTTTGAACTCACAAGATGAGTACAAATATAATTATAATTACAAACATAAAGATTATTATCATTGTTTTTCTAACAGCAGTAATGGGTTATGTGGGTCCATCTACCCAAATAGTCCAGTTCTTGGGTAAGCGGAGGTGCAAACTTGAATTTGTAGCCAAAGAATTTAATTTTGAATCAAGTTGCTAAATGAGAAACAAGTTAACCACAGAGTAGCTTCTCCTGTCTACCCAGTGACTCAACCAGAACAGAAAGATGTGTTCAGATGCACTGCCCAAGTCAATCCCAGACTCAACCACAATTTCTTTTGTTCAGTGTCAGGAATTTGCTCCAGTTTGTGAGCTGGTTGCTCACCTCCTTGACAGAATGCAGGATGATTCCTGTTTCCCTGTTGTTTCCTGAAGGATAAACACTGACCTAAAATCCCTTTTGTCAATAAGTCTGGGAGGAACCCATCTTCACGCGAGCGCCTTTTCCGGTCCTGCTGCAGCTGTTTGTAGCCTCAAAGGCCACGGCAGGATGTTTCTCTCCTAAATTCCCCAGGGCTCCTCATCCCTCCAGTGTCTTTGACCAACTAAACAGGAATGATGCAATGCTCTAGAGGTCTCCTAACCTACATTCATCAAAATAAAACACCTCTCTGGGCTGGACTGCATAGCTTTGTCTTAGTAAATGGAGAACTATGTAATACATGTGTGTATTGTTGTTTAGTCACTAAGTTGTGTCCAACTCTTTGTGACCTCATGGACTATAGCCCACCAGACTTAGTTCATGGGGTTCTCCTGGCAAGAATACTAGAGTAGATTGCCATTTCCTTCTCCAGGGGATCTTCCCAGGCCAGCGACTGAACCTGTATCTCCTTCATTGTCAGTGGCAGGCACTTCTTTACCACTGAGCCATCTGGGAAGCCCACATGTATGTATAGATGCATGTATAGTTATATGTGTTTGCATTCAGACGTGTGTATATAATACATACATATATCCATATATGCCTATGCACATGTGTGTATATGAATGTGTGTGTTTGGAGCTTTATCTACAACTATAGTCCTACACAAACATTTCAACAAGACTATTCAGTTCACTGCTGAGGGCAACTTCACATTTTTTAATCTAACATTTTTATTGTCTTTTGTTATTTTTCAGTTGCTAAGTCACGACTCTGACCTCGTGAACTGCAGCACGCCAGGCTTCCCTGTCCTTCATTCTCTCCCGGAGTTTGCTTAAACTCATGTCCATTGAGTCAGTGATGCCATCCAACCATCTCATCCTCTGTCACCCTCTTCTCCTCTTGCCCTCAGTCTTTCCCAGCATCAGGATCTTTTC
The DNA here is from genome assembly GCF_910594005.1 of Cervus elaphus. Lineage (NCBI taxonomy): Eukaryota > Metazoa > Chordata > Mammalia > Artiodactyla > Cervidae > Cervus > Cervus elaphus. The sequence continues at coordinate 34,343,648 of NC_057840.1, forward strand.
CAATAGGTTGACTCTTTGAATCAAGTGGCTGAAGTATTGGAGCTTCAGCTTCAGCATCAATGAATATTCAGGGTTGATTTCCTTTAGGATTGACTGATTTGATTTCCTTGCTGTCCAAGGGACTCTAAAGAGTCATCTACCATGTACCAGCTAACATGCCTGTGTCATATTCATATATATGCAACCTTTCAAATTTTCTAAATTTGAAACCATATCCTAAAGATCTCTTCGTATTTGGAGTGTGTAGATAGGTATTCCCATTATTCTTTTCTGTACTACCTAATATTCCATTATGTGGATCAACCATACTTTAATAACAAATCTTTTATTGCTTTCTACTTGTGTCATTTCCAGTCTTTTGCTATTGCAAACAATGCCACAATAAATGATTTGTCTGCGTACATCTTTTATTATGTGTGCAGGTGTCTCTGTGGGACATATTATCAGAAGTGGAGTTTCTGGGTCAAAGGGTAAAGGTGCCTATAGTTCTGTTAGCTATGGCCAGATATCTCTGCATAAGGACAAAATCAACAACGTGTGAGGGTCTATTTCTCCTACAGTGTTACCAACAGTTTTGGATGTTTGCCATTTTGATGGATTAGAAATGGTATCTTGTTGTAGTTTCGATCTGTACTTCTCTTATTATAAATGTGAAATGGAGTTGAGCATCTTTTCTTGTTTACAGGAAGTTCATCTATATTCGTAGTGAAGTTAAGCATCTTTTGATGTTTAAGGGAAGTTCATCTACATTCATAATAGAATCCTTAAGTGATCTTTAGGCACAAGGCTTTCTTAAAGCTTCTGGCCCAAGGCCAAGAAACTTGAACGAAAAAAAAATTGGTGAAGTGGAGAAGCTGGAAGGGCCAAGGATCCCAACAGAAAGGTGAACAACCAAATGCCAGGTTTGCGTGGGAACCACAAGCAGCCAGACTGAGAGCCTTGTCAGTGCAAAGAACTGCAAGGAGGGCTTCCAGAGGGCGTCTTCAAGGAAACCCAAAGGCACCCACCCTGAAGGAGCTCGCATTGCATGTCTGGCAGGGGTGCCAATCCTCTCCCAGCTAAGGGCTGTGCTCTTTTTCCCCAGCCCTACACCTGGAATGCCCTGACCCAGGACAGAGAACTTCATCCCAGCTCCTGGAATGCTACTGACCAAGTCCCTCAGCTCTCAGCAGCCCAGAGGGCTGGACCCTGCAGAGAGCCACCTGCTCAAGGCCGTGCTTCCTGAGGAGACCAGCATCCAATGGCTGATAGACATGGGAGAACAAAACTCTGATCCCTAGCCTCAACTGGACAACTTGGAAGAGTGATCCCAGCTTCAAAACTCTGGGGTCAGCTAAGGCCCCATCAAGACAGCATCACAGCTCAGCTTTATCTTCTGCCCGCTCCTCCCTTCCTTTTCTCTTCTGCCTCCCCCTCATCTCCTTTTCCCTTCCTCTTCCACAGGTAACGATGGCATGGTTTTGTCCAGAGGCAGGTAGAGCAACTGGTCCAGGGTGAGTTGACTGGGGCTGATGGGGTTTGGCTCACACCCTAAATCAGGTCATTAAATATACCGCTTACATAGTAGCTTCTGGGAACTTTTTCACTATTCATAAAAATGGGTAAAATTGTGTTATATCTGTGCTTATTTCATGAAGGTCCCAAAAAGAAACAGAAAGTGATTCAAACTCTGAGACAGAGGTAGTCAAAGGTCTAAGGTACTAGTTTAAGATGAAGCATAGCCCTGGGAACAGCATTGCCAAGATGACCACAGGTAAGATGTGGGGGTTTTATCTGAGAGAGGCCACCCCTCACTGACCTTAACTCAGTTAGTCATTAACCTAGTTTGCCAAGTGAGTTTAAATTGTCTCACTAATGGAACTGATGTGGGCCATGTGTTAGCCCTGAGCAAGTTTAAACTCTTACCTTGACCTTTTCTGAACTTTTAAAGACGGCCGAATCACATTTGGTGGGGGACATACATGACTTTTGAAAAAGTACTTTACATGTTGAACTGAGCTCATGTTGCTACTGGCTAAGGAACAGAAACCTTGGCCTGTCTTTTCAGGGGGTGGAAGCTGAGGGACCGCTGGTTGCAGCCCCCTTCCCCCCCATTTCTCAGCAGGTGTTCCAGGCACTGGCCTGTTTGAGGGGCTTAGCCTAAGAAACCAGTGTACATCCAGTTATGCTTCACCTCCAGGGTCAAACTAAAAACACAGGTTGAAAGGAACCAGGAAAAGGAAAATATACTTTATCCACAAAATGTATTTTTAAACATCTTTTTCCTGTGCAGCTGTCTGGCCTGATTCCTTCATTGAAGAGCAAAAAGTCAAAAAATAATAATTAAAAATAGTTTCTTTTCTTTTTTCATCTCACCTCAGGATTATAATATGTCAGGAATGGAAAGGATCTTATAGTAGTTCTTTTAGTCAAACTCTTATTGTATGTATGTAAAGAAATGGTACCAGAAAGGTGACCTGCTAGTCAGTGAGAGGACCCAATTCCGCTGATACACAGCACCTTATTACGATGGTCTCCTATGTGTATATTTATTGTTTTCTATGACTGATAATCTCACTTAAGAATTTCCAGGTTCTCCAATAGGTGGAATAGCTGTCTCTTCCAGATAACTAGAGTACTGGAAACATTAGGTGATTTGTTTCATATCTCACAGCTAGGTTTGCCACATTCCTGTTTAAAATGCTTCATTTGTTCTCCATACATTTTGAGACAAAGTGCTTCCGGGCCCCAACTCTCACTTGCTCCACCCTCTCGCTGGCCCCACCCCTCACTGGCCCCACCCCCTCACTGACCCCCACCCTCACAGGCTCCACCTCCCACTGGCCTCCACCCTCTCATTGGCTCCACCTCTCACTGGCCTCTACCCTCTCATTGGCTCTACCCTCTCACTGGCCCCACCCCTCACTGACCCCCACCCTCTCACAGACTCCACCTCTCACTGGCCTCCACCCTCTCACTGGCTCCACCTCTCACTGGCTTCCACCCTCTCATTGGCTCCACCCCTCACTGGCTCCACCCTTTCACTGGCTCCACCCTTTCACTGGCTCCACCTCTCACTGGCCTCCACCCTCTCACTGGCTCCACCCCCTCACTGGCCCCACCCTCTCATTGGCTCCACCTTCTTACTGGCCCCACCCTGGCACTGGTGCCACCCTCTTATTAGCCCCACCTTCTTTCTGGCCCCTCACATCCTTCCAGGCTTTATTTCAACGTTGGCGTGTTTTCCTATCTAGTGCCTTTCTCTACTTGCCAGTGACTGCGATGCAATCTCTTCCCACTCACAGATTGCTGGGGCGAACAGCAGGGGCCTGCAAGGCAGAGCTGGGGTCTCGACTTCAACTGAGACTGTGCTGGATGAGCCTGTGGCCTCCTGGGACGTGGCTTACTCACCTGTGGAAAGGAAAGCTGGGACTAACCTCTAGGACTGTTACTAGGAGAACAGGACACTCAGGGGGCACAGGAACAGTCTCCTCCTCAACACTGGCCCTCTTCTAGGACTGCCTCCTAGACTTCTACCACTGGTTCTGGCACCAGATCTGCCATGTGGCTCAGCCAATGCAGTGCCCAAGGCCCCACCGCCTTCTTAGCTCACCTCCCAGACTCTTCTTCACAAGATTTTTCTAATAACATATCAGCTGAAACTAAAACCAGGTTCCTTGGCAAAGACATTCTCATTAACAGTCCTTTCAAAGTAGACACCAAGAGATTGCTGGGTACTTTTTAAAGCTTAAGGATATTTCATGAAGGTTATTTTCAATGCAGATATTTTATTTTCTTGAACAGGCATTGTGAATGAATGAATGAAAAACATAAATGTTTCCCTTGGAACTTAGTTGAAATGTCACTCTCTCAGGGATTCATTCCCTGATATCCTTAAGTCCCTTGTTATTGGTTGACATGATATCCAGTAATTTTCCTCATCAAGACTATAATTATATAAGTATGCATGCAGCTGTTTCGCATCCATCTATCCAGCTAGACTGTAAACTCCATTTCCCTTTTCATTGTTTGATCCCAGGACCTAATGCAGTGTAGATCCCAGGACCTACTCTACACAGAGTAGAACCTCAGCAGATACTTGTTGAATGAATGAATGAACAGCCAGCCTCATTCTGGCTCTCAGAGGGCAGTTAGCTTGCACGTTGGTGGCAGCCTCCTCACAAGGGAACCATTTAGAAATGCAAATCCTAGAGCCTCACTGCAGCCTTACTGAATCAGAATTGATTCAGTTCCAGGGTCGGGAGTGGGGGTGGGGAGCCCAGCAATCTACACTTTAATAAGCCCTCCAGGCGACTGCAAGGGTTCTGGTGAAATAGGTGATGGTTTAACACAAGACTCTATCCCACAGGGATCTGAACAATAGGCAGGGGGAGGCAGAAATCGAAACCTCTGGCTTTGGAAGCACAGTGGGGCTGGGGAGGAGGATGTGAGAGAGAGAGAGAGAGAGAGAGAGAATGTGTGTGTGTGTGTGTGTGCGCGTGTAGGCGAGGCCTGCAGCAGCCTGGGCACAAAGAACTCCCCAGCATACTCGATTCATGTGTGAGGGCCAATTCTGCCCCCAACAAGTTAGCAGTGTTGAAGAGGAGTCTGTTTCTGTGCCCCCTGAGTGTCCTCGCCCCCTTGTAACAGGTTCCTTGGCCTCTGAAGGTCTGTTTTATGGAATAGCTAAGTGTTTGGGGTTCAGACTTGTGACCATCTTGGTGGGAGAGATTGCTGGCCCTGAAAACATATCCCGGAAATTTCTTCCTTCAGCCTGGAAAGTAAGTCATCTATTTTTAAGTATGGGTTGGCTATAAGGCTGACTGTCAGTAATTTTTAAATCTGTTTCCTCCTTCAAGAGTTATTAGGTGACTTCTTGCAAGTCCTGTTCAGTGGTCTGGGGACCCTGGGCTCAGGACTGTCCCTTTTCCCCAGATTAGTTATCTTAAAAATTCTCTAGAAATTTTGACTTAGAATTTACACATTTCATAATGCTTCAGACTATTTAGGATCATAAGACTATGAAAGAGTGAAGGGATTAAACAGAGAGGAGACTTGGACTCAACCACTTGCATGACTATCCCTAAATGGACCAGACTCAAGTTCACCACCTCCCACTGGCCTTGAGGGTTTGGGCTGCTAGCTCCTCCTGGTGAGTGCCTGGCTTTCTGTTCCATTAGTGTTCCTCCCCCTCTACCGCCACCTCATCTGCTCCCCCAAATTCCATCCTCATTTGTTACCCTGAACCTGGTCACCTTCCTTGCCTGGAACTCCCAGCATGCCATGGGTGGGGGCTGTGCCCATCATAACTCTGTCAATGACTAGCTCATAGTTCAGTAAACTACGTTATTGACCTGCCATCTCATATAAACATTCGGCCTCTCCTTTGGGATCAGCCCACCCTCACGCCTCGAGGGTGTACTATCCTTAGGGTTTCCCTCATAGCTCAGTCAGTAAAGAATCTGCCTGCAGTTCAGGAGATCTGGATTTGATTCCTAGGTTGGGAAGATCCCCTGGAGAAAGAAATGGCAACCCACTCCAGTATTCTTACCTGGAGAATCCCACGGATAGAGGAGCCTGGCAGGCTACAGACCATGGAGTCACAAGAGTCTGACACGACTTAGTGACTAAACCACCACCACCTACTCTGCCCAGTCAAATTTGTGTATTTTATATTGTTCCTTTCATAAGAAAAAAAGGGCAATGGCAATATTTGTCTAGAAGACAGATTCATACTGGATGCAGAGCTCTCAGTGGGAAAGAGAAGGGTTCTAGTGAAGAGAGGTGCCCCAGTCATGAGCTGAGCATTGTCAAGTCCACTGAATCATAAGGTCCCTGTGGACACAGCAGCAACATATCATAGTGTAGAAATGGTACATTCAAGATCATGTTCAAGAGGGGAGTCACTTAAATAAGTTCCATGAGTAGGTGGCCCAGACTTGCAAACATCACACCAGTCTCTGAAGCACTGCAGCCTCTATGCTTGCTCATCACTTTGGCCTCTTGAGGTTTCCCCATAACCTACTTGGTGAGAGTGAGGAGAATTTTAAATGGGGTAGAGGAGCAAGGTGCCAAATATCATTTTATTTCTAAGGAAATTATTCACTGATCAAAATACACAAAGTATCTCCAATGCCTTTGGAACAGAAGTCAGATTACATTATATTATCTTTCCAGTCTCCTTTCACTGTCTCAACTGCCCTGTTTATTCTTCCAGATTATTCCCAATAGTAAAAGTGTTCTTCCCAAAATACTAAGTCTATTTCCAGTGAATAAGAAAAAAAATGAATGAAATAAAAGTCAGAACTCGAGCCAGCCTATGGGCCTTTCTAGCCCAACTATTGTATAATCATTTCTTCATGTGTGGATTTATTCCCTATGGGTGTGTCCTGGATTCCATTGCAAATATCCTTGCTGACCCTAACAATGTCTTCTGACGAAGACCCAAGCTTCATCCTAAACGCCCCCGCTGACTCAGCTCGGCCAACAGGATGGATCATGCCTGAAACAGATGTTTCAGCTTCCCTCGGCCAAACAGCTCAGTCTCTTCCCAGCAGACGAGACATTTCATCCTTTGGACAGCAGAGCACCTTCCTAATTTCATCAGATGAGATGAGATATTGGTTTGGGGGATGACAACCAAACAAATCAAATGTGTGAACTTAAAGCCTGAACCACATATGTAAAATATAGCATTAAGTAAATTCTACCAAATTGAAAATAGCACATTCTTCTCCTGATGAGCCAGCAACTTCTCAAGATGATTTTGTAAAAGGAAGGATAACATGATCACAGTGAGAAATCTTCAAGGTCTTGAGAAGATAATGTAATCAGAGAATTCCTGGCTGCATGTAATACAGTAAGAACTTGAAAATCTGACTAAAGCCTCAAAGCAATGATAAAATTCTTAAATATATGGTTGACGTATTTCTTCTGTGTGAGCCAGTCATCGCCCCTCAAACTGTAATGTGCACAGGAATTGCCAGGTGATCTTGTTGCTCAGTTCAGTTCAGTTCAGTCGCTCAGTCGTGTCTGACTCTTTGTGATCCCAGGAACCCCAGCACGCCAGGCCTCCCTGTCCATCACCAACTCCCGGAGTCGACCCGAACCTATGTCCATTGAGTTGGTGATGCCATCCAACCATCTCATCCTCTGTCGTCCCCTTCTCCTCCTGCCCTCAATCTTTCCCGGCATCAGGGTCTTTTAAAATGAGTCAGCTCTTTGCATCAGGTGGAGTTTCAGGCAGATTCTAATTCAGAAGTTCTCAGGTAGGGTGGTAGACTCTACATTTCTGACCAACTCCATACACTGCAGATGCTACTGGTTTGTGCCCACTCCTCCACCACTTTGAGTAGCAAAAAAAGTACACTATTCTTAAAGCAATCTTTCTCCAAGGTTGATCACTGGATCACTTTTATGAAAATCTCCCAGATAATCTGGTAAAGCAAACAAACAAACCACACTCCCATTCTCCATCCATGGAGGGCTTCCCTGTAGCTCAGTTGGTAAAGAATCTGCCTGCAGTGCGGGAGACCAGGGTTCACTTCCTGGGTTGGGAAGATCCCCTGGAGAAGGAAATGACAACCCACTCCAGTATTCTTGCCTGGAGGATTCCATGGACAGAGGAGCCTGGTGGGCTACAGTCTGTGGGGTCACACAAAGTCAGACATGACTGAGCAACTAAGCACACATGTTCTATCAGTTTACTAAATCCAGTGTCTAGAGCTGAAGGCCAGGGATCTGTAGTTAACAAACTGCTCACATGATGCTTATCAGAGCTAACACTTGAGAATGGATGCTGTGGATAGATGGCAAATTTGGGATAACTAGGAAATTTTGTGGGTAGGCTTTGGCCTCTGTAAGGAGGCTTCTGCACCATCAACAGGAAGGAACGGGACCAGCAATGCAGCATGTGGGGCGTCCATAGCTTGGCAGGTACCGGTCATGGAGGGACTATGGATGGAAGAGACAGAACTTGTACAAGCCTTCATCGTAGTACAATACTGTACTAATTTCCATTGCTAAAATATACATTAATGTTCAGTATTGAGCAGAGCCTCCTCACTTTAAAACATAATTATGACTTGGCAAAAGTTGTAGAGAATTAAGTTTTTATTTTCTTACTGACTTACTTGATAATTTTAGAGGGGTTTATCATCTTTTTTTGTAGATTCTTCACTTGATGCTGTGTCCTCAGTTTTAAGCTTTTAGATATTTCTAGTCCTCAGTTCCCAGCTCTTTGATGGAGGAGAAAACAATTCATAAATAAATGCTAACTTTTACTAAGGACATTGCTTCTCAAAAATAAATGAAATAAATTCATTAGAGCTTGTGCTTGTTTGGTAATAATAGCAGATAATATTTACAATGCATTTATTATGCACTTGGAACTATGACAAGTAAGTTAAATTTATAATTGCAGTTACTTTAAAATATGAGATATAGGCCATTGTTATCTCCAAGGGCAGGTGAGCTTCAAAGGGCTCAGTGAGCTGAGGGAACCATCGTTCCCAGCTGGCCCTTGGCCAGTGTGTTACCCTGCAGAGTTCTCTTGATGTTTTTTCCTTTCATAAAAAATTCCCAGGTTGTCAGAGCCAAGTGCGGCCTGCTCCCTATGCTTTGACCAAACCCAGATGCAACTGGTCCAAAGGGAGTGCCTTGTGTTTGGCAGCATCGCCCTGCACTACAGAGAAAAGTCTTATTTAGGAGAAACAGAACCTGATCCCTTGGTGTTTCCGCCTCCCATACAGAATCGTTGTTGTGTTACCTCGGAAGAAGTGAAATTGAAAGAAGCAACAACTTTACTCGGTGTCATCTTAGAGATGAACAGCAGCCCCATTCTTCCCAAATCAATAATTTTGTGATGGAGGAGAAATCAGGAGATAGAGAACATTAAACATTTTTTTTATGTAACATTATATAAAAGGGACTGTTGTTGTTGTTTAGTTGCTCAGTCATGTCTGACTCTTTTGCGACCCCTTGGACTGTAGCCCACCAAGATTCTTGCCTGGAGAATTCCTCTGTCCATGGAATTCTCCAGGCAAGAATACTGGGGTAGGTAGCCATTCCCTTCTTCAGGGGATCCTTAAAAATTTTTTTACATAGTACTTATGTAAAAGGCACTGTAGGTGTGTCCAAATGAGGGTGTGCCATCCTTATCACTAAGGAAAGAGTCCCCTTTAGGAAGACTGGATTCAAAAACTCCAAACAAAAGATGGAGGAGGTAGAGACTTAGAGAATTTCTCTTTTCTCTGGCATTAATATAGCCATGCCCAATGTCTTTCGATATTTATCTCATAATATTTTCCACCTTTAGTTTTAACCTTTAGTTTTAACTTGCTCGTATTTTATATGCTGTTGGAAACAGCATGAGAATTTTTTTTTTTAATCCAAGCCAGCAATCACTGCCTTTCGAATGAAAGTCTATTGTATTTGCATTCATTACCACTGCTGAGATATTTGTTCAGGCCAAAAACTTTGGAGACATCCTTGACTCATCACACATGTAATTTATCAGCAAATCCCACCTTCCAACTCTCTCCAGACTCCCCAGCCCTTCTCACCCCCTTCACTTGCATTTGTCCTAGTTGCAGCTGCACTACCCACCCAATCAGCCTTTGCTTTTTCCTCTTTTAATGTGTTTGCATCACAGCATCTAGAGTGATCCTCCTAAAAAAACAATAAGTCAGATCGTCCCCCTCTTCTCAAAAAATCCTCCACTTACCCATTTTACTCAGCACAAATGTCACATCTTTCAAGTGGCCCCCAAGGGCCTGTTGGATCCAGTCCTCCTGTTCTCCTCTCTTCCCGCTCTCCTGTGCTCTTTGTGGCCTCCCCGAGCACATTCTAGCCTCAGGCTATCTGCCCTTGCTGTTCCCTTGTCTGAATGCTGTTCCCTCCATATGTTCACATCGTTCAATTCCTTACTTCCCTCATAATGTTTTGAATACTGTCAATAGCTTCCTGGTGAGACTGTCCTTAACATATCCATTGCACTTACTTGTCTTGTGCTTGCTGTCATAAGACATACCACATGTGATTTATTCACTTATCTGGTCCACATATGTCCCGCTAAAGGATAGACAGTCCGTGGGAGCAGGTCTTTTTCTGGTTTTTTGTTTGTTTGGTTGTTTTTTCTTTTACTGCTGTATCTCTGGTTCCTAAAATAGTATCTATGTGTTAGTAGGCACTCCATAGTATAATTGTTGAATAAATGAATTTGGGCTTTTTCTACTGTCTTAAACTTTGCACTTTCTGTGTTTGTTTCTCCTTTCTTGCATTTTTTGGGGTTGAGTTTTGTTTTCAGTTTTTATTTGTTCTCTTCTACTTATTTGGAAGATGTACTACTGTGTCTATTTTCTCGGGAATGGTCTTGATTCCTGTCTCCTGTACAACGTCACGAACCTCCTTCCATAGTTCATCAGGCACTCTGTCTATCAGATCTAGTCCCTTAAATCTATTTCTCACTTCCACTGTATAGTCATAAGAGACTTGATTTAGGTCATACCTGAATAGTCTAGTGGTTTTCCCCACTTTCTTCAATTTAAGTCTGAATTTGGCAATAAGGAGTTCATGATCTGAGCCACAGTCAGCCTCTGGTCTTGTTTTTGCTGACTGTATAGAGCTTTTCCATCTTTGGCTGCTAAGAATATAATCAATCTGATTTTGGTATGGACCATCTGGTGATGTCCATGTGTAGAGTCTTCTCTTGTGTTGTTGGAAGAGGGTGTTTGCTATGATCAGTGTGTTTTCTTGGCAGGACTCTAGTAGCCTTTGCCCTGCTTCATTCTGTACTCCAAGGCCAAATTTGCCTGTTGCTCCAGGTATTTCCTGACTTCCTACTTTTGCATTCCAGTCCCCTATAATGAAAAGGACATCTTTTGGGGGTGTTAGTTCTAGAAGGTCTTATAGGTCTTCATAGAACTGTTCAACTAAGGAGATCCAAACAGTCCATCCTAAAGCAGATCAGTCTCGGGTGTTCATTGGAAGGACTGATGTTGAAGCTGAAATTCCAATACTTTGACCACCTGATGTGAAGAGCTGATTCATTTGAAAAGATCCTGATGCTGGGAAAGATTGAGGGCAGGAGAGGAAGGGGATGACAGAGGATGAGATGGTTGAATGGCATCAGTGACTCAGTGGACATGGGTTTGGGTGGACTCCGGGAGTTGGTGATGGACAGGGAGGCCTGGCGTGCTGGGGTTCCTGGGGTCGCAAAGAGTCGGACACGACTGAGCGACTGAACTGAACTGAACTGAACTACTCTGTCTGCTCTGCTTCTGTTCTTAGAATGCGTCATCTTTCAATTTTAATTTTTACTTTTACTATGCATACTTACAACGAATCAAATTAGAATCTTAACCCTGCAGAGCAATATTACTCTTGCCTTTAAGTGATTCACTTCAAAGTGGCTTCTTGGATCATCTTTATTTTTATAATATAATATTTTATATTTTGTTCAACAAAAATGTAAGTGGTTGTTACCAAAGAAGAAAAAGAAAAGCTCCCATCTCTCCAGATGTTCATATTTGCTGTCATAGGGTTGCAGCTCAATATTCTATCAGTTTTTTGATCTTGGACTTTTTAACCATAAATTTCATCTTGCTTGATACAAATAAAGAGGAAGTAAGAGAGGCAATTACGTATTTGCTATATATTTATTCAGTCCTTTATTTTCTCTCTCCTTAAACTTTATGGGTAGTCTTTAAAATAAAAAATGCCAGTATTAGTGTTTTAATAGGAGAATCTAGTACATTCATATTGAATAGATCTACCGATAAACCTAACTTTATTCCTCTGTCTTTATGACTTCTTTTTGTTTCACTTCTTTATTCTTTCTTCCATTTTTTCCCCTATTTCCCCCTATTTTCAGAAGTCCTACTACTGTACTTTACCACCAGGGAAAATTTAGGTCATCTTCTCTGTCTTTATACTCATAATCCCACCCTTCTTTCTCTACCATAACAATCAAATGAATGTGGCCAGATTGGACCAACATCCATTACTTGTTCACACTTAGGCAATAGGGGACCTAAGGAGCAGAAATAGAAATAAAGGGACAAAATTGAATCCTTTTTATGCCTTTCAAACGTCTTCAACAGCTGTTTGCCTTTTTAAAGTTTCTTATTATTTTTTTAATATTTATTTATTTATTTGGCTGTGCCTTATAAATAGGCCTTTTGGTACAGTGTGTGAGATCTAGTTCCCTAACCAGAGACTGAACCTCAGCCCCCTGCACTGGGAGCATGGAGTCCCAGCCACTAGATGACCAGGGAAGTCCCTTCATCAGCTGTTTATTATCTATTGCTTTATTTTTTAAAAAAAAATCCTTCAATGATTTGTTTCCACTCTTTATAAAGGTAATGACTAGAAGGTAGTCCAAAGGTAGGATCTCAGGCAGGAGTGGAGTGGTCCAGTGAAAAGTACACGCAGGGGAGAATGACCGAGCAGGCTGGCTAATAATATGGCAGCAGGGAGAAGGGTCCCTGCTGCCTTCTCCTAACTTGATAACTGACCCAGCCAGCCTGGGTGAAAAGAATCATTTGGTTTATCATTTTCTTGAAGAATTCACACTAGGCTCCAACGATAAAAGGGTCCACTTTTTAGGAGTTATTTATGTTGTTGTGTGCTGTTGTTGTGGTGTTGTGCTGAGTTCAGTCGTGTTGGACTCTGTGACCCCATGGACTGTAGCTCACCAGGCTCCTCTGTCCGTGGAATTTTCCAGGCAATAATACTGGAGTGGTTGCCATTGCCTCCTCCAAGGGATCTTGCTGACCCAGAGATTGAACTCGTGTGTCTCACATGTCCTGCATTGACAGGTGGATTTTTTAACCACTCTGCCACCTAGTACTTTTACTATTATATTATTTATATTTTATGCTTGCTAAAATAATATGTGCTCCTTGCAGGAAAGCTGGGCAACAGAAAAAGTAATAAGGAAAAAAAAAAGGAAATCGTCACAATCCCACTATCTGGAGAAAACAACTGCTAAACTTTAAGAGTATTTTCTTTCAGTGGTTTTGTTTTTTTATTTCCTGTATTCACTTTCATTTGGAATTTTGACTGTCTCACTTACTGTGTAACTTTTATCTAGTTACTTGACTTCTCTGAATTCCACCTTCTCTTCTGAAAACTGGATATATAAATAAGACTAACCTCCTAGAATTGTTATGAGGGTTAAATAAGGCAAGACATTTATAGTGTTTAGTATAGACTCTAACACAGAGTAAGCACTCGGTACATGTCAGCTTTCTCTCTTTCCTCCTCCCCCTGTCTTCTTTTTCCTTCTTCCTCCATCACCATGATGATATAACCTTTCTCAGATGCTAACCTTAAAGCTTATAGCCTTGTGAAGACAAAAAGGGATAATGACCATAAATATCATCTTTGTAAACCACAGACTCCCAAATTTACTTCTAGCGTATTGAAAGCCACAGATTTACAATACAAAAGACCAAATGTTTCCTCTTTCAAAAAATACTTTGCAATCACCACCATGTCCACAAAGTTAGCTAGAACCTACAGGGAATACAAAAGTATTTAAGACAATGTCCTTCCCCTGGAATTCTAATAATTGGTTTCTTACATTATTTCCTAGGAGGACTCCAGATATCAAGTCATACTCTAAAATTAAGAAATTAAGCATTACATTATTGGCACAGATATAAGAAAATAAGGCAGTGGAGCTTATTAGAGAGTCCAGAAACAAATTCTTGTGCACATGGGAATTTAGTTAAATGAAAACCATGACATTTCAAATCACTGGTGAAAGACACTTCAATAAAGTGTTGCGAAAATCAGTGATCCATTTAGTAAAAGAAAGAAATCCCTGTAACTACCTCACACCACACACAAAAGTAAGCTTTATACAGATTAAAGAGTTCCAGACAGAAAATCCAAAATAAAACCTAGTGTTAGAAGAAAATAGAGTTAAGAATCAGTTACTGCCAATGTGTTAGTCATGCAGTTCTGTCCGACTCTGCCATCCCATGGACTATAGTTCACCAGGAATCTCTATCCATGGAATTCTCCATGCAGATTACTGGGGTGGGTAGCCATTCGCTTCTCCAGGGGATCTTCCTGACCCAGGGATTAAACCTGAGTCTCCTGCTTTGCAGAATCTTTACTGTCTAAGCCACCATGGAAGCCCTGCCTCATAGCAAACCTCCCCAAAGTTTAGAGCTTTAAAGCTACTATCATACAATTAAAGCACATCATCTGGGCCATTCTGCTGATCTGAACCCAGTGTGGCTGATCTCAACTGGGCTTGTTCACGAGGCTGCAGTCAGCAGATATGTAGGCTAGGGGCTGGCTGTCTAGCATGGTCTTACCCACATGTCTGCTGGTTTGGCTGGATACTGGCTTGGGTGAGGACATACATCTCTTATCTTCCAATACACTAGCCTGGATTTTTCACATGGCATGGTTTCAAGACAGAGAGCAAATGGTGTGCATTGTCATTTCTGCTGCTTTCCATTGGCCAATGCAAGTCACGAGAGGAGAAATAGGTGCCTCCTCTTGATAGAAGAAGCCACAAGTTGCAAAGGGCATGGATACAAGAAAGGAAAAGCAGGTCAATTTTGCAACCTTCCATAACAGAAAGCTATTTTTTTTATTTTTATGCTTTGAGGATTGATTTCATAAAAATTTAAAACTTAGATGCAGTGACAGGGCCTATAAACAAAGTTAAAAGAGAAATATCAAGTTGAGAAAAATGTGAGCAGTGTATATAGCAGTAAAATGTTCCCATTAAACAACAAAAAAGATAATATTCTAATCTAAAAATAAGCAAATTTCCAAAATGGTAAATTCTCTAGACGAACACAAACCTGCAATCAACATGTAAAAAGATGCACAATCTCATTAGTAATCTAGAAAAGAAAATTTAAAGAAAAAAAAGTCATCACTGAAATAAGTGACACACGTGAAAATGATTCAAAGCATTCAGAGTTTCAAGAATGCAAAGAAATGACCTTTCACATATACTGAGTGGTATAAATTAATGCATCTTTCTGGAAAACAATTGGCAATATACATAAAGATATATTTAGGATACGGGTATTCTGTGTCCCAGAAAATTCCCTGCCAGGGATATGTCTTAAGAGAATGATTGGGCAAGTGTTTATAACAACTGCAAACAAATCTAAATGTCTAGTAATAGAGAATAGGGTACCTAAATTTTGGCAGCATGTCCACACAATGCAATGATGTGTGTCTTAGTCCATTCAGAGCTGTTGTAACAAAATACCAGAGGACTGCGTAGCCTATAAACAACAGAAATTTACTTCTCCCAGTTCTGGAAGCTGGAAGTCTGAGATAAGGGTACCAGCACAGTCAAGTGAGTTCTCCCTTCCTAATGGCAGACTCCTCACTGTGTCCTCACATGGCAGAAAGGGCTCAGAAGCTCTGTAGGGTCTCTCTCATAAGGGAACTTAAACCCCATTTCTGAATCCTCCACCCTCATGACCTATGCATGTCCCCCAAACCCCATGTCCTCATACCATCACCTTAGCGGGTAGATATATACAGTGGAATACTACTCAACCAAATAAAAGAATGAAACAATGCCATTTGCAGCAGCATGGATGTAACTAGAGATTTTCATTATTCATGCAACACATGAATTTGGAAGGGACACAAATATTCAGACCATACGAATGATGCAACCAGTGCAAAGAATGAGACAGATCTAAGTGAACCATTGGAGGAAGACACCATGACACATTTTTAGGTGACGAAAAATGACAATATCTATCATATGATCCTATTTTAGTGATGCTTATCTCATCTCAACCTTCAGGAATCTTCTCATGTTATTTCCTTTTGACTGGAAATATTTTTCTCAATCACTGACTATCCAAAACACAACGTAAGCATCTATCCTGAGCAACCCCTGGATGAGAAATCTTTCCCTTCCAGGAGAACTGACAATCTTGTCCAGTGGAAAGGAATTTAAGATGCCTTGGGAATAGAAAGCATACATTTTCTGCCCTCCAGAAAACATGATTTGTAAGAAGAGATCATTTTTGTGAGATGAGCTCCTTTTGTGTGAATGGAAGGAAGGCAGGGAGAGTGGAAGGGAGAGAGGAAAGGTGAGAGAGAGACAGAGGGGGAGAGGGAAGGAAAGAGGGGAAAGAGAGAAGAAGAGGGAGCAAAGAAAGAAAGAGAGAGAGAAAGAAAAAGAAAGAGAGAGAAAGGAAGGAAGAAGGAAGAAAAAGAAAGGAAAAGGGCCACACTACTTAGAGGAAAATTACACCTCACTCACTATATGTGCAAGTACAGAATTTCTGGTGCATTACAATACACGTGTTTGTCTGGATTGTGAGTCAAAGTATGTGTATTTACATCTTGTGAAAGTAGAACCATCTATCAGTATTCTTTCTATATCCCGCCCCCCCCACCTTGAAACACAGTGTATGTAATGATTAAATTTTAAACCATGTACTTCTCTCCTCTCTCACTAGTACAAACCCAAGAAAATAGAGTTAAGTGACTGTCTAAAAATACGATCATGTAGGAACTTGTGCCAGTTTCCAGAGATGAGACAATATTTTAAAGCCGCTAGAGGCAGAATACCTATCCAACATAGCACTGGCTAGGATGACAATTAGAATAATGACAATGCATGTCAATGCTACAGTCTTTACTTAGTATAAAAATTATAGAAAACTAACAACTAAAACTATGCCAGCATTCTTTAAATTTTCTGAAAGCTTGAGATTTCATCTTAACTCAGGAATGAACTCCTCCAAATGAAAGCTCATGATTTTCTCAAATCATACACATCAACATAAGCTCACTGGGTTACTTACAAAACAGGTACATTTTAAAGTTTTTGGCTTTCTGCTTTTAATGACCCCCAAAACATGCAGTTGGGCTATTTCTCTTCTCTAAATCCATATTTTACTTTTTAAAAGTTTATTTTATTGGAATAAAGTTGATTTCCAATGTTGTATTAATTTCTGCTATACAGCAAAGTGACTCAGTTATCAGTTCAGTTCAGTTGCTCAGTCGCGTCCGACTCTTGGCGACCCCATGGATGCAGCACACCAGGCTTCCCGGTCCTTCACCGTCTCCCAGAGTTTGCTCAAACTCAAGTCCATCGAGCTGGTGATGGTTATCTCAGCCTCTGTCATCCCCTTCTCCTCCTGCCTTCAATCTTCCCCAACATCAGGATCTTTTCCAGTGAGTCAGTTCTTTGCATCAGGTGGCCAAAGAATTGGAGCTTCAGCTTCAGCATCAGTCCTTCCAATAAATATTCAGGGCTGATTTCCTTTAGGATGGACTGGTTTGATCTCCTTGCAGTTATACATATATGTATTTTTTCATACACTTTCCCATTATGAATTAGCACAGGATATTGAATATAATTCCCTGTACTATATAGTAGGACCCTGTTGTTTACCCTTTCTATATATGATAGTTTACATCTGCTAATCCTAAATTCCCAATCCATCCTTCCTCCATGCCCCTTTCTCCCTTGGCAGTCACAAATCTGTTCTCTATATCTATGAGTCTGTTTCTGTTTTGTAGATAAGTTCATTTGTGTTCTATTTTAGATTCCACGTGTAAGTGATATCATTTGGTATTAGTCTTTCTTTTTCTGACTTACTTCCCTTTGTATGATAATCTCTAGTTGCTTCCATGTTGCTGCAGACGGTATTGTTTCATTCTTCTATATGGCTGAGTAGTATTCCACTGTTTATATGTACTGCATCTTCTTTAGTCATCTGTTGATGGACAGTTAGATTGTCTCCATACGTTGGCTATTGTAAATCATGCTGCTATGAACATTGGGATGCATATATCTTTTCAAATTATAATTTTTTTTTGTAAGGCCTTACTTTGTTGAGTATTTCCTCTGAATGTTCTCCTAGAATTGGGCTCTGTGTGGAAGGAAGGGACAGAAGCTGGAGTTTTTTAAAGAAATGGAACTGGCATTGAGTTTATCACCGTCTGTTGACCCATGATAAAAGAAGTCTGATCCTTACTCTTAAGGAGTTAAGAAATATCCTCCAACATCGGAAGAGAGGTCACAAATGCATCCACTTTCACTGAGATCTTGCAGTATTATGCTTACCTCTTCTTAGAGGTCATGTCTGTAAAAAGCATCTAGAGTCAGCCTGTCTGACAAACTCAGCTACGTGGGAAGTTTTGAGGATTGAGACTGAGTCCTTTCAGAAATTTTTCCTCCACTGCCCCAAGAACTCCTCTGATTAAGGAAGCCAGGAAATTTCACGGTGGTATGGTGTGTTGTTTTTCTGACCGAATTTTGACAACACAGCAGATAAAGCCAAAGAGTTAACATCATGCTCTTTGCATTGGGAATATCTACTGGATAAGTCCATTCCAACAGAAATCACAGCATAGTGATCACAGTCTTATTTTATTCTATAATATGGCCTCTGGCAAAAGTCCCCAGCACCCCTTTAGGGAAAGGATCAATAATCACATCAGTCTGAAGACAGATTTTTTCAAGGATGCCACACACTCTGGAATTTTCAGGTTTAGAGCCAGTGACTGTTGAACGTCCATTCACAAACTCAAACATGTCTTTTTAGTCCTAAGCCACTTGAACCACCTTGGCTCCAAAATCAGCTAGAATCATGCCACAGATGGAAGACAGAAAATTTCCAGCCAACTCTAGTACCAGCACTGAGCTTCAAGCCTTGTCAGTTTTGCACACAGAAAATTGGGAATAGCTGAGATGAGCCTAAAGCTTTGTTTTTAAATGTAAGCTCAGGACTTTCTGGGAACACACTAAAGAAAGAAAAGGCCCATCCATGGAAAAATCAATAAAAAACTTTTAAAAATTTGTTGTCTGTCTTCTATTTTCCACTTCTCCTGTAGCCTATCTCCTTTAATGTAATAAGTACAATTATAATAAGTCCCCTACATATGAATGAGTTCCTTTCAAGAGCAGGTTCGTCAGTTCAATTTGTTTGCAAGCCCAGAGAAGTAAGAAGTAAGTCTAAGCTGCAGTTTCACTCCTGCTTGCTGTTGATGAAATGCATGGTTGCATCTTTGAAAGTTTGAGGCTTGAGGAAGGTTTATATGTAGGAGATTTACTGTACTAAATAAATACAAGTATTTCTCTCCTTGAGATCTTTATTTGAAGCTGTTCTGTGGAATTAAAATATAGTCACATAAATGGCCCTTTTCTGAAATCCTAACAATTCTTTACCAATCAGAAGCTTAAAGATAAACTGGATGGAGGGATAGACATTTTTTTATTGGCTAAGAGCAACAACTGGCTCCCTTTGCAGGGATGTTACAGAGAAAAATGTATTGCCTTTAGGGTTCATCAAGTCAATTTCTGCTTAGTGAAAAATTAGAATCTATTTGAAGAATAACAATTTAGTTATTACTATTAAGGCTCTGAACACTAGTGTTATGTTTAGACTTCTGAAAATGCCCTAGAATCCTGGATTTTGGGTTTGGCAGGAAGATGAACAGTGAAAGTCTGCTCCATCAGTCCGGAAAGAGACAGTGTCATCAGAGGGCACTGGGAAGAGAAGGGGGTATGCTCAAGGAGGTGACTTTTCGAGTCTTCCAGTTCCTCGCTGGAGATACACTGGCTGGAGCTGATGGCCACTGTGAGGTCTTGCCTAGATTTAGGAAACGCCAAGAATCTAATTTCCCACCCACATCTCCTTGGACTCCCAGCATACCTACTACACTTTCTTACAAGTTTGCAAAGTATAACTTCAGGCAAGTCAGTTTGGTATTTTGTGGGAACAGTATCCTTCTCTACCATAGGTTATTCAAGAATGAGTTGTCTTTGCCCATGCACAATGCCCTTGCAATGACTTCACACTGGCCCCTCTATAGCAGGTAGTCCTCACAACTCTATGCAGAAAAGTACTCTTATTCTGCCCACTTTTCAGATGAGGAAACCAAGACACAGAGAGATTAAGTAACTTGCTAAAGTTCATTCAGATAGGAGGTGTCTTTCCTGCATTATAATCTCTATATACATTAGAGTCAAGCCTTTGTAAAACTTTTATCAAACACTTGAATCTAAAGCTAGCTGAGTTTGGGGAAATTGAAGTAGGAGCTATGCCTATGCTCTATATAAACCAGTGGAAAGCAAAGAGCAGGAGTAAAAAGGAGATGATGAAACAGAGTGAGTATAGAACATGGAATATCGTTTCAGGAAACTTAGTTGAGAAGGAAGTGGGAGAGACAGGGCTATGGCTAGAAGGAGACAAAGGGTCCACAAAGGGTGAGAAAGTATTTGCGAATATTTAGAAAGTGAAAAGAGATACTAAGATGGGAGAAGGGCTGAAGACATAAGATCCACTGGGGACTTCGCTGGAAGTCTAGTGATTAGGACTTGGCCCTTCCATTGCAGAGGGTGAGGGTTTGATCCCTGGTCAGGGAACTAAGATCCTACACGCCCTGAAGGTGAGAGGAAGTGGACTTAAGAGTGTAAGTGATGTAGCCCTTGGACAGGAAGTGACATGACTCACCTGGGGTGCCTGGAAAGCTGGAGGGAAGGAGGTAGGCAGGTGACTAATAAATTGATGTGTTTTTTTTAAATGTTGATATAATTCATACCTGATGACTTTCAATTTCTTTATGAAAAAAGGACCCATCTTTGGACAAGTGTAGCGACTGCGTGGTTTGAGTAGGGAACTGGAGGAGAGAAGTAAAGTTTTGAGGCTGTTGCTGAGCGGAAAGGGGGCTGATAAAGAACAAGAGAAAGGATTTTTGAACAGATGTTCAGGGTCCAGCTTGGGAGGAGACTAGGAGTTTGTAGTAGCTGCAACATATTCTACTTTGCAATTTGCTCATCGAAAGTCAGCAGCATTAGGCACAGATTATCAGAGTGATCCAGGGATTTTACTGGGCCAGGGAGGGGAAGGACAAGGGTATAAAGAGCTAAGAATGTCTGTGAGAAAGAATGTGGTTTAGGGGATCAATCCTCCAGCCCAAGCTGGATCAAGCAGTTAGACCAAAAAAGGGCTTTGAGTTTGCAAGTAATGAAGGGATGCACAGCAGGCAGAGTCAAGAGTGGGTGGAGGAGGGCCTGAACTGAGAGGGTGTGAGGTTGTGGCCAGAGATGGGGACATTAGAGGTTTCAGAGGTGAAACCGTTCTGGGTGATGACAAGGTCTGGGATGTGGAAATACAAGTAAGAATGGGAAATGGAATGAAGAAACCACTGGAATTGTTGTTGTTCAGTTGCTAAGTTGTGTCTGACTCTTTTGTGACCCCATGGACTGTAGCCCACCAGGCTCCTCTGTCCATGGGATTTCTCAGGCAAGAATACTGGAGTGGGTTGCCATTTCCTTCTCCAGGTGATCTTCCCGACCCAGGGATTGAACCCACATCTCCTGCATTGCAAGCAAATTCTTTACCACCGAGCCACCTGCGAAGACCAACCATTGGAGAGAAGGTCTTAATAGACCCGGAGGATGGATCTCTGTGTGAGTGCTGCCCACATGGATACTGCGGTGACCCAAGAACTTTTGGCAGGACAGGAGACAGAGAGGAAGGCTACGACCTTTGTGCCAAAGTTCTCTGGGAAAGTGCGGAGTGACCAGGATGTCAACAGAGTGCAGGGATGAGCCAGGTGGCATGAGCTGCCAAGGAGGCAGGCTTAGCTATGGGAAAGGGAAGAGCCTTGAGGTTAAGGGCACAGGCTTTGGAGCTAAATAAACGTGGATTCCAATCCTAGTTCTGCCACTTGCAAGTTGTGGGACTTGAGCCAAGTTACATAGTCTTGCGGTTCTTAGATTTTTTTGCCCACCAAGCGGGATAATTATACATATTCTGACCCCCTAGTGAGTAGAGTGGACAGCACAGTCTTGACATGTGATAAGCACCTGATAAAAGACAGCTTCCCTCTGCCTGGAATCCCCTTATTTTCTCATTTAGTGAAACTCCTGCTTTTCTCTTAGATTCAGATCAAACAGCAACTCAACACTACCCAGTTTTCTGTATTCCCTGGGTTCAAACTGCTCTTTCTCCTTGCCAACTCCTGTAGCAGGTTTTGAACTTTTCTCCTGCAGTTATAGTTCTTATTCTCTACATTATAGTTCCTTTTGGTCATCTCTTTTACCCCTATAGATTAAAAACTTACAGAGACAAGGAATAATAGCTTGCTTGCTTGGGTTTCAACCAAATGATCAATAAATATTTGTTGAATTTTTCCCATTTGATTCCCAATGTTATTCTAATTTAAATTTAAATTACTTTGTAAAGCCTTATAAATGATCAGAAGAAACAAAACCTTTAAAAATTGATAACAAAAAATCTTGGTGCCAGAAATTCTAAACACAAAAACTGGAGACTTTAGGAGAAAGATTGTGAGATCATACCCACAAATTATATAGCATTTGATAGTTCTGGAATCAAAAGATTTCATGTGAAAGAGGCAAGTCATTCATAACCTTAACTGACAGTAAATATGTGCTCTCAAATCAGTGCATTGTAATTCAACACATATGTCTTATCTTAAGCCAATGTTTTCATCTGTTTTTCACTGTACCTTTACCCATATAGAAATCTCCATTCATTTCAGGGGAAGGAAACATTAAAGAATTTTATTGTCTTACCAGGATATGCAAGAATACCCTGAAAGACAGAAATCAAATCATCATTAAAATCTCCTTAACAATAAGCATAGGGCTGCACAAAGAAGACTCCCCCCACCTTCTATGTACATAAAAAGCCACAGAAAGGAAGGAATTACTGATATGCACAGCATGCATGAATCTCAACAGGGTGTTAAACAAAGGGAACCAGACGCAGAAGAGTAAACACTTCTGATTGCATTTGTATGAAATTCTAGAAAAGGCAAGACTAATCTTCAGTAACAGAAAGCATTGCTTGTCTGAGGGCTGGGGAATGGTTGCCAAGGGGCAAGTGAATATTTGGGGATTCTAGAAGTGATCTGTATACCTCAACAGAGGCTTCCCAGTTGGCACTAGAGGTAAAGAACCCGCCTGCCAATGCAAGAGATATAAGAGATGGAGTTTCCATCCCTGGGATGGGAAAATCCCCTGGAGAAGAATATGGCAACTCCAACGTTCTTGCCTGGAGAATCCCATGGACAGAGGAGACTGGCGGGCTACAGTCCATAAAATCACAAAGAGTCATACATGACTGAAGTGACTTAGCGTCATCATTAATCATCTCAATAGGAGGGTAAGTGACCTGGATATGTGCATTTCTCAAAATTCATAGAGCTGTACATTGAAAATGGGTGAATTTAATTTTAAAGAAGTTATATCTCAGCAAATACTACTTTTTAAAATAAAGTTTATAAGTCTAGTATGAATCAGGTTAATCTGACCAGGACCCTTTTGAGAGATGGGGTTACCTGCAATGTTTCCAGATAGTTGATGGGATGCAGGAGGCTTACAGGGAATTAATTAAGAGGTTCTAAAATGTTTGTTTTTAAGCAGCTACAATAACAAAATAGAAGGCTTTTTTCCAAGGCTGGAATTCTCCTTTTCCTGTTGGACCAAAAGAGACAGAGGAAGCAAACAACCAAGGGTTGGTGAAGGCTTTTCCCTGACAAAGTCACTCATACACATCCTTCCTGATCCACCACAAGCCTGGGCCAATGGGAGGCTTGCTTTTGAGAGCAAAATCACATGCAGGACCCACAGATTCAGGAGCTAGGAGCAAATCCCAGGAGATTCTCTAACACATTCAATACACTTAAGACTGGTTATGCTGCGCTAAGTCACTTCAGTCATGTCCGACTCCTTGCAACCCCATGAACTGCAGCTCTCCAGGCTCCTCTGTCGGTGGGTTCTCCCAGCAAGAATCCTGGAGTGAGTTGTCATGCCCTCCTCCAGGGGATCTTCCCAACCCAAGGATCAAACCTGTGTCTCTTATATCTCTTGCATTGGCAGGCAGTGTCTTTACCACAAGCACCACCTGGGAAGACCAAGGGTGGTTATACTGAGCAGTAATTATTAACAGATGAAAACTAGAAAGCTCGTTCACAACTTATCTTTGATGAGTGTTTCTTAAAATTCTTTCACACATGCATCATCGAGCTAGATATAATTAGAAACATTATCAAATTTTGTATTTAGTTGTTTAACAAAGTGGTTTAAAAAAATCATATCTCATTGGTGGAAAAATTCTCCAGTCCTGTGGCTGGAAGGAATCCATCTGTTTGAACGAGGAGACTGCCCACGCATCATCAAAAGTTGTAAACTAACTATTATAGATGAGGGCAGAAAGGTTTTGGAAGGCTAACCTGCCAAGCTTTAATCAAGAAGAAATAATCACCAAACAGCATTTTATACCATTGGGTCTCATTTGTCTTTTATTAGTTTTGTCTCCCAAACTAGGGCAAAGATCCTAGTTTGTGTCTCAGGACACTTACCATACTTAAATTTGGCCCCCAGCCCCATAGGGCTTGCCTGCTTGCCTCTCTGCGTGGCTTGTGGGATCTTAGTTTCCCAATTAGTGACCGAACCTGGGACTATAGCAGTGAAAGCGCTGAGCCTTGATCACCGGATCACCAGGGAACTCCCATAGTGCTTTCTTTCTAACGAGTATTTTATCCATGGGTCTTGACTCAGGCCCCCTACCTGAAACTTGAAGCTTGTCCCCACTTACCTGGATCCCACCTATGTTGTTTTCTAACATCCTGAGTACACAGGTCTCCTTAACTAACCCAGCCTTAGGGCTCCATATTTCTGACAGTCTCCCTATGGGCACTCACTCCCCCTCATCTTTCCCACCCCCTGCCAGATGGCCTGAGGCTCTGTGCCTCTTCCTTGATGCTGCTAATACCCTCTGTATGCAGCTTCCCATCTTTCTCCTCCAAAGAGATTTTGCTTTGGTAGTCAGCAGAAACAAGGAAGGTAAGCTCCTTGTGCCCCAAGGCAGGTATGAAAGTGAAAGTTGCTCAGTTGTGTCTGACTCTTTGCGACCCCATGGACAATACAATCCATGGAATTTTCCAGGCCAGAATACTGGAGTGGGTAGCCTTTCCCTTCTCCAGGGGATCTTCCCAACCCAGGGATCGAACCCAGGTCTCCCGCATTGCTGGCAGATTCTTTAAGGGAAAGAATGCTTTCCCTTCACAAGGGAAGCCCAAGAATACTGGAGTGGGTAGCCTATCACTTCTCCAGCAGATCTTCCCGACCCAGGAATCGAACCAGGGTCTCCAGCATTGCGGATAAGGCAGGTATATTTAGCTCCAAACACCAGGAGGGGTCTCAGAATACAAACATACAGTTTAAATTTTTTTAAGTACTGCTATCTGAGTATAATCAATGTCCACAACCGCAACTGTGTCTGGCATCCACACCCAGGAAGATTTGGTGATTCTTTCCATCCCATGTTCCCACTGTGAACTGAATGAAGCACATCAGGCAATTGTATTCCTGCTCCCAGGGCTCACAGGAGGTTCGAGCTTAGGACAGCACTCAAGTCCTCACACAATGAAAAGAAGTTATACACCTGAACATTTTTTTTTCCAAAAAGGTACTTTCTCTTTCCTGATGGAATTTACTCAGAAAACTGATTCTCAATTGCATGCTGGCAGTCCTACACTACAAAGCACATGTAGTCTTTTCTCCCCAAATTCTCATTTCCACTAATTCTAAAGATTTGAGTAGTTGATATACAACCTGAGAGAAGTCATCATCCCTGTTGAAAAAATATGAAGATTTTTAAAATAAAAATAAGAGATCATCAAATATTCTTCCTACTCTGTTCTATTCTATTCCAAAACAGAAGAGACAGGGAATTCTCTGATTTCTGAATGCAGTTGGGAGGAAGGAATAAAATAGGAAAATCTCGAACATGACTATCTCTTTATAATGTTTGACAAAGAGCAAATGCTTACAAAGAGAGGTGAGCAGAAATTAATCATAAGGGCAGAGACCTTTGGTATATAATTTAAAACAATAATATTTGGTGATTATTTCATAGGATGGAAGATTTTGAGTGGAAGGTCACATTATTTTATGATTATTTTGGTTAGTAGACATGAAACAAGAAAGCAGAGTCCGAGAAACAGTCATCGTAAGCTCGCACTTCCTCCAGTGAAGGACATTTAAAAGCATTTTCATGGGGTTTTTAGAGGCCAATTTGGCCATTTTCATCAGTTCACTTTACACGCAATTCACCACAAACCAGACAGATGGGGAAAGCTGCACAGCTGCTCAGCAGAGTAGAAAAGAGAAAATATTTCTCTCCTCACGTGAGATGGCAAAAGCATGTGGTCATTCTGAAAGAAAAGTGGTTTTCAATCATTTCTGTTGTCTCTCTTAGGAAGGAAACATGAGAATGGGGAGTCAAAATAAATGCAGAGCTAAATAATTTACAATGATTTCAAAGATGCTTTCTGTCCCTATTCAAATAAATAAGGCTGTGCCTTATGTTGTTGTCATTTCTGGTTACCATGATAATTTACACACACACACACACACACACACACAAGCGGAGCCTTGTTCCACCCAGTCCAGGACTTGGTGTCAGACAAAGGCTACAAGTGACATCTTTTAGCAAGACATAATTATCAGCTCTCAAATGTTAGGATTGTAAACAAAAAGTACCCATTATCCTTATTAATCCCACATGGCCCTCGAATTCTCTATACCCTGCCTTTTCAGCCACCACATCTGTAGAGGAGAGCTCGAGTCCATGACCGCAGTCCTGAACAGCTGTCCTTGATCCAAATGCTCTGACTTCCTCTCATCCTCCAGCCCTGGCTGCATCTTCTTACTGTTTCCATCCTGACTTTATCCTAGTTTGACCCTCGACACAATTTTCCCACCTGTGTCTTGTCTCCTCCCAACAGCAATTAGGGTTCCCCATCATTGGTGATGAGTGTTCCATCATTGGTACCCTCCCTCAGGAAGCACCCCTTCCAAACTGTCTTTGCTGTGGATCTTCCTGCCCCAGGTTTATTATTGCCTTTTCTGCAGAGATCAGTCAAAACAAATCATAAAGTTGTATGTATATGCTTATTCTGATCTTTTCTGGAAGTAATGAGTACAGTTTATTCATTGCAGCATTTCAAGCGTGGAGACAGACTAGGACATTTATTCTGTTTTTCCCACACCCTTCCTAGTAATCATTACTATTTGGCTGTTTGTTCTGGTTCCATTCTCTGGGTCAATGGGTTGAACATTCTATTGGTGATTCCTCAACCCTTTCCTAGGTTGTGACAATTATTTCAGCATGTATCGCTTATGAAACAGAGTCATTTCCCTGCATGGATTTGCACATACCCACATACAAACTCAACACAGCTCTTCTGGCTTCTCTGTGAGTCTCTGGTGATCTTTGGGTTCACTACCATCAGATCAACATTTGACTCTATAAACAGAATTAGTACCATCTGCAGACTTGGAACATTCACTGTGCACTTTCTCTTTTATTTCTAATAAGTATATGAAGAAGCCTTAGGCTCTGTTCCAATCTCGTTTCAATTTTGAATGTCTAGAATATGCTTAGAAAAGATTCCAGTCAACTAGTCAATCAACTAGACTTTACTGAGAATGAGCATTAACGGGCAGAAGACTGTGGGGATCAGGAGAATATTTATGTCTGACCAGTTTGTCGAGACTGGAAGTTTGAGTCATAGTTTTTGGCTCACAGGGTGCCCCTGAGAGGCTGCCTAGAAATAAAAATAACACTGACCATTCCGCAGTTTTCTATTGAAGCACAGTGTTCCTATAAAACTAAAGTTGCATAATTTGGTCAATAAATCCACACTTTCATCCCACTCCTTCCTAACGGCTTAACTTCACCTCTTCTGTTAATAGGTTACTATATCCTGTTTATCCACTTACCCATTTCAAAAAAACAGTTTGGGAGTTGGAACCTCCCTCTAGCTTCTCCTCCAAGGGTAATTCTGGAGAAAGGCATGTTCTTCCTTGCCTTAAAAAGAAAAAAATCAGAAAATGAACAATTAGCAACATCAAGCGCCAGCAATGAGTGGCTTCTTTTCTTTGAATAGATTCTGAGTATTGTATCTGCATTCTCCTCAGAGGAGCTCTCCCTTTTCTTAGGAAGCCTGTCTGATTTCAAGTTGTTCTTGACATGGAGCATTCTCAGAATGTCTTCTTGTCTGGGCCAACCAAGCATGACTTCCAGCCTCCTGGGAGCCCCTGACGCCACTGGGTAAACTCTCTATATTTTCTCAGAAGGCATCTTACTTGTTCTCCCCAAGAGCCTTTCTAATCCAATCCTCTCCACAGAGAGTGAAGACAGTTGCAGGGTAAAGGCGAGGTTAAGACTGTGGGCTCTAGAACCGGGTTACCCGATATGAGTCTGGGTTCTGTGAAATCTTGGGCAACTTAGTTCATCCATCTCCATGCTTCCCTTTCCTCTGCTTCAGATAATAACAGAATAGCCCATCACAATGCCAATCAGAGGATAAAATGAGCTCCTATGGAGGAAATGTCTGGAAGAGTGTAGAATGTAGCAAGTGTTCATAAGCACCAGTATTTGTGTGATTTTGAAAAAATATGTCAGCGAGAAGACCACTCAACTCTTGACAACAAACCTACACACTAACTTGAATTTACTTAGGATCTGTCCTCTGTCCTATTGTCAAAGGAGAGGTTCTAAATTTTAGGCTGTCTAAGGTCAAATCCTCCCCCTGTACATCAGATACACCCCATAAGCCCCTCTTCCTCAGGGATCTCATAAATTGTTACCCCTCACCCTTTTTCTCTCTTACATCTTTAATCTCACTCCCCTCTTTACTATAATTTCTCTCCTCAGCATTAAACATAGTCAAGACTTTCTCATTAAAAATAATAATAATAATCTCTCTTATTAATCTGCTACTCCTCACTTCGGTTCAGTTCAGTTCAGTTGCTCAGTCGTATCCGACTCTTTGTGACCCCATGGACTGCAGCATACCAGGCTTCCCTGTCCATCACCAACTCCCGGAGCTTACTCAAATTCATGTCCGTTGAGTCGGTGATGCCATCCAGCCATCTCATCCTCTGTTGTCCCCTTCTCCTCCTCCCTCAATCATTCCTAGCATCAGGGTCTTTTCCAATGAGTTAGTTCTTCGCATCAGGTAGCCAAAGTATTGGAGTTTCAGCTTTAGCATCAGTCCTTCCAGTGAATATTCAGGACTGATTTCCTTTAGGAAGGACTGGTTGGATCTCCTTGCAGTCCAAG
The DNA here is from genome assembly GCF_910594005.1 of Cervus elaphus. Lineage (NCBI taxonomy): Eukaryota > Metazoa > Chordata > Mammalia > Artiodactyla > Cervidae > Cervus > Cervus elaphus. The sequence continues at coordinate 34,372,750 of NC_057840.1, forward strand.
AGACTCTCAAGAGTCTTCTCCAACACCACAGTTCAAAAGCATCAATTCTTCGATGCTCAACTTTCTTTACAGTCCAGCTCTCACATCCATACATGACTACTGGAAAAACCATAGCTTTGACTACACTGGCCTTAGTTGGCAAAGTCATGTCTCTGCTTTTTAATATGCTGTCTAGGTTGGTCATAACTTTTCTTTCAAGGACCAAGCCTCTTTTAATTTCATGGCTGCAGTCACCATCTGCAGTGATTTTGGAGCCCAAGAAAATAAAGTCTCTCACTGTTTCCATTGTTTCCGCATCTATTTGCCATGAAGTGATGGGACCAGATGCCATTATCTTAGTTTTCTGAATGTTGAGTTTTAAGCCAACTTTTTCACTCTCCTCTTTCACTTTCATCAAAAGGCTTTTTAGTTCTTCTTCACTTTCTACCATAAGGGTAGTGTCATCTGCATATCTGAGGTTATTGAGGTTTCTCCTAGCAGTCCTGATTCCAGCTTGTGCTTCATCCAGTCCAGTATTTCTCATGATGTACTCTGCATATAAGTTAAATAAGTAGGGTGACAATATACAGCCTTGACGTACTCCTTTCCCAATTTGGAACCAGTCTGTTGTTCCACGTCCAATTCTAACTGTGTCACTGAAAATACTAATAATAATCTCTCTCAACTGCTACACCTACTATTATTGAATACTTTTTTTTAATTGGAGTATAATTGTGTGACTTAGCAACTAAACAATTTCTTTACAACATTTCTGTTGTACAACAGAGTGAATCAGCTGTATGTATACGTATATCCCCTCCCTCTAGAGCCTCCCTCCCAAGTCCTCATCCCACCCATCTCGGTCATCACAGAGCACTGGGCTGAGCTCCCTGGCCTATAGAGCAGCTTCCCATAGCTATCTGTTTTACATGTGATAGTGTAAACACATGTCAATCCTGATCTCCCAGTGTTTACCTTATCTCTCAGCATCTCTGCAAAGATGAAATGCTTGGAAGAGTTAGTTATCTCTGCTCTGTGGTAGAGACAACTCATCACTCCCCATGATGCCTCAGCTCCTGATGGGTGGTCCACGCTCCTTTCCCTCCACTAAAACTGCTTTCAACCCTTTGTTCTCATGAAACCCAGGGGACACTTTTCAGTCCTGATATTACTTGAACTCTTCACAGCATTCAACACTGGTGAGCACTCCTTCCTTATAGAAGTCTTTTCCTTAGTTTCTCACACTCCACACTTCCTCAACTTTCCCTCATTCTCTCTCGTTGTTTTTCTCAGTTAAAACTGCTGATGCATTTCCTCTGTCTTTAACTGGTATTCACTGAACCTCTGTCCTGATCTCTCTTCCTTTTCTTTTTTTCTCTTCCTTTTCTGTCAATATTTTCTTTGTAGTTATTGCTTTCAGTGTTGTGTTTAAGAAAACAAAAAAAAAATTTTTTTTGCCCTGAGATCAGAAAGATATTTTTCTATATTGTGATAATTTTTACCATTCACTTCTAAATCTCAATCCAAATTGAACTCACTGGTTTCAGTATGCTGTGACAAAAGGATCAATTTTATTTTTCTCCATGTGGATATCCAATTGATGAAGCATCATTTAATGAAAGCCCATCATTTGCCCAGGGCTCTGTTGTGCCACTTTTGTGATAAATTATACACACACACACATGCATATATATATAATATATTTATACATTTATCTGTTCCTAGACTCTGTGTTCTGTTGCATGATCTTTTAAACTATAGCTGTCAGAGGAGTTTGTCATTTCCTCAGTTCTGTCTCGTTGCAACAAAAATTTGAAGCGACAGACAGACCACTGTTACAGCCCTCAAACGGACCAATGTTACAGTCCCGTGTAATTTCCTTGGATAGACCAGTGTTATAGCTCTGTGTTACAGCTCAGTTTTATTTAGAAAGTAAAGGAAAATAAATCCTTGAGGCATGAGGTTGGGCCGACCCAGAAGACACTAAGAGAAGAGAAGCCCCTGGCCCAATTTTGGCTCCTCTTTTTATGTTTTTTCTCCTCCCCCTGAGCCCTATGTAAATTGGGCTAGCCAGGAGGGCTGTTTGTTTTACCTGAGGTCCTCACTCTGGTCCTCAGACCTTCCTTTGTTCTGTTTTCTTGGGCTTTTCCCTTCTTTGTCTTTTAGCCACTGCCATTCTGGACTTCTTTTTCCTATTCTAACTACAATACTAAGCTTTATCTTCTTGTTGTTGTTGTTCAGTTGCTAAGTCTGACTCTTTGTGACCCCATGGACTATAGCATGCCAGTCTCTTCTGTCCGTGGGCTTCTCCAGTCAAGGATGCTGGAGTGAGTTGCCATTTCCCTCTCCAGGGCATCTTGCCAGACCAGGGATCAAACCTGTGTCTCCTGCGTCTCCTGCATTGGCAGGCGGATTCTTTATCACTGGGCCACAAGGGAAGCCCAAGCTTTGTAGCAGGTCTTAACCAAAATAGTCAATTTCCAATTTTTTTTCCACAAATTTTTGGATTATTTTTAGTGGAACTGGGATTACATTGGATATACACATCAATTAGGGAGGGACTGGTATCTCCACAGTATTAACAACCCATGAATATAGTATATCCCACCTCATTTATTTAGGTTTCTTTTGTTGTTGTTCAGTCGCCCAGTTGCTTCCAACTCTTTGCAACCCCAGGGACGGCTGCATGCCAGGCCTCCCTGTCCCTCACCATCTCCCAGAATTTGCCCAAGTCATTGGTGATGCCATCCAGCCATCTCATCCTCTGATGCCCTCTTCTCCTTCTGTCCTCAATCTTCCCCAGCATCAAGGACTTTTCCAATGAGTCAGCTGTTTGTATCAGTTGACCAAAATACTGGAGTTTGAGCTTCAGCATCAGTCCTTCCAATGAGTATTCAGGGTTGATTTCCCTTAGGATTGACTGGTTTGATCTCCTTGCTGTCCAAGGGACTCTCGGGAGTCTTCTCCAGCTCCACAGTTTGAAGGCATCAATTCTTCGGTGCTCTGCCTTCTTTACCATCCAGCTCTCACAACCGTACATGACCACTGGGAAGACCATAGGCTTGGCTATACGGACCTTTGTCAGCCGAATAATGTCTCTGCTTTTCAACATACCGTCTAGGTTTGTCATAGGTTTCCTGCCAAGAAGCAAATGTCTTTTGATTTCCTGACTTTAATTCATCTTAATAATGCTTCTTCATTTACAAAGAAGCCTTGCACATCTTTGTTGGATTTATTCCTAAGCATTTTAGATTATTTGATACAGTTTAAACAGAATCTTTTATATTTTCTAGCTGCTTATTGATAGTATATAGAAATGAAATTGATTTTTTTTTAGCTTGTCACAAGGTCCAAGTCACACTAAACTCACTTAATTCTAATAATATATTTGTTGAATATTTTTGATAGTTACATAAATCTGCATATAATCATATCATTGGTTTATTTCTTCTTTTTCGGTACTTACACATTTGGCTTCTTTATCTTCTCTTAATACACTGGCTTGAACTTCCAGTAAAATGTTAAATAGAAATGATAAAAATGGATATATTTATCTCTTTCCCTAATATTATTTTTCTAACACTATTTCTTTGGTTAATCCCAAAGACTGATAGTAAAATTATAGGATAGTAGAAATGGAATAAACCTTGAAGCTCATCCATTGAGATGTTAAGAGATGGATTGAATTCTTTAATCATATAATAAAAGTGAACAGGAGTCAGAACACAGGCAATTTTACTATTGGTTTAGTGTTCTTTTCCCTCAAGCAAAGAAAGTCTTTCCTAAAAAGGAATACAATCAAGGTAATATCCTCTTATCTCCTAAAATTAAGGAGTACTTGGAGTTCAAAGCTTTCAGAGCTGAACAACTCTAAAGCGGGCCAAACCATTAACAAAACCACCATACCCAGGCCAGAAACAGGGACACCTCCTTGGCAAGTCCACCTTATTCCACTAAGACCTTCAGTCCCATTTCACTCCCAGGAAGCTCCCAGCATGGGCACTGGCCCTATTCAATTTCTGAATTTCTGGAATTTCTCCTTGATACTGTGTCAATCCATCCTGGCACCTTAAGAAGAACTACATATAGACACCTACCCTCCTTCAGTCTGATTTCCCATGAGATCAAAGGAAATGATTTTGTTCGGTTCCGTCTGTTGCCTTTGGAGGCAAACTCTTGGCAGAACACTAGATAGTGACACTCTTACATGTCTTCTTGCCATCGCCAATACCTTCAGTCCATTGTCTGTTAGTCCTCCCACTGGCCTCTGCCTGGTAAATCCAAATCCAAGTTCAAAATCTACTCCCTATAACTGGTTGCTGAGCCATGCTAGCATTAAATAGTGTAATTAATTGATTTTATGAGGCCACCTCAAAGCACTATTGATATCATACTCAGTAATTGACCTTTTAAGAATTTATAATCTAGTTGAGGAGACGAGATTAACACATGTGAGTTAAAGATCAGGAACTTATAATGTGCACATAATCTCTGCTAGCAATAATCAACACAAAGAAATAGATCCAACAGGTGGACAAGTTCAGAAATATTTAAGTCTGATGGTCATAGCTCCAGCTTCTATATTTTAACTGCTCCCGCATTCTCACAAGCAGTTACCTCTTGGCATCTCAGTTCACACAGGTTCTTTCTTTCCCCTCCCCCATCTGAGTCACTGAGGGAAATGTTTGCTTTGGGTATTACTGGTTGAAACTTGGAATGCAATTTAGTCCAAGAAAGAGTGGTTAGGAAAGATGTCACTACTTCAGTCCCATTATAGGTTAAATGGGCTATTGTGAACTATTTATAACTATTTCTTTGGAGAAGCTGCCCTGAATACAAAACGACCTGCTTTCAGATGATATTTCAAAACACAGACCCGTCTCTCAGTTCCCAATATTCAAATCTAGGCTCTCAAGAAGTGTGCCCCGCCAGCTTCGTGATGCTGCCTTCATCAGCAATGTTGACTGTCTTCTTACTCTACACAAGCGAAAGACTAAATACGAACATATCAAGCAATTAAACATGGCGGTCACATGATCTTTGTTTCCATAGAAACTAGCACTCTTCCACTCCTCATGGTCTTTCCTGTACAAAGGCAAGAAGATTAGAAACACTTCAGGAAAACCGAAACTGGACTGCACATGCCCTGTGTAAACCTTCGCTCTCAAGTCTGTAAAATGAATATGATTATCTTGGTTTGGACTCTTGGCCGAACCTGAGGAAAAGAGTTTTTAGAATATGTATTGTTTATAATTCTGGAGCTGCTGGATAACGTAAGTGGAAACAGGATATGAGAAGGACAAATTCCCAGAGTGTTACACAGCAGTGCTCAAAGTGTGGTCCGTGGATCAATAGCTTCACCCTTACCTGAGAAGTGGCTGAAAATGCATTTTTTGGCCTACCCAGAATCAGAGCCTCTGGGGTGAGGCCAAGTATCTGGGCTATAACATGTTCTGCAAGTGACGTTTATGCACGTCAAAGAGAAAAGGCAAGAGGCTTGTCCTCTCTCCGCTCTTTGGATCCAAAGTTAGTGGTATCTGTTGAGACACATAAAGGTCCCTTAGTCCCCAGAGGTGCCCTACCTTGCTGTGAGCACAGGGTCTGGCACAGAGCAGACACTTGATACCTATGGAATGAATGAGTGTGCTATGGCCCCCGCGTACCCTCTGCATCTCCTTACACTCTCCGTACCTCATGCGGTCTGTGATGGGCTAAACTATCCCCTACAAGTTCTTAAACTGAAACACTAACCTCTAGTACCTGAGAAAGTAACTGTATTTGGAGGTAAAGTCTTTTTTCTTTTTTTTTTTCATTTATTTTTATTAGCTGAAGGCTAATTACTTTACAATATTGTAGTGGTTTTTGCCATACATTGACATGAATCAGCCATGGATTTACATGTGTTCCCCATCCCGATCCCCCTTCCCGCTTCCCTCTCCATCCCATCCCTCTGGGTCTTCCCAGTGTAAAGTCTTTAAGGACATAAGACATAATTCAGTTCAAAGGAGGTCATTAAGGTGAAGCCTAATCTCACATATCTGGTGTCCTTATAAGAAGGGGAGATTAGGACACAAACACACATAGATAGCCCGTAAGAACAGAGCACAGGCAGCCATCCTCAAGCCAAGGAGAAACCAACTCTGTCAACACCTTGGTCTTGGACTTCTAGGCTACAGAACTGTGAAAGAATAAATCTCCACTGTTTAAGCTACTTAGTCTGGGGTACTTTGTTATAGCAGCTCTAGCAAACTAATAGACTACACCCCCACCCCACACCCACACCTTGGAGTGGTTTATACAGAGCTTGTGTGTGCTCAGTCATGTCTGACTCTTTGCAACCTCATAGACTACAGCCCACCAGCCTTCTCTGTCCATGGGATTTTTCAGGCAAGATACTGGAATGGGTTGCTATTCCTTTCTTCAGGGTATCTTCCCAATCCAGGGATCAAACCCACATCTCCTACATCTCTTGCACTGGTGAAAGTGTTAGTAGCTCAGTCATGTCCGACTCTTTGCGACCGCATGGACTGTAGCCTGCCAGTCTCCTCTGTCCATGGAATTCTCCAGGCAAGAAGACTGGAATGGATAGCCATTCCATTCTCCAGGGAATCTTCCCAACCCAGGGATCGAATCCTGTTCTGCATTGCAGACAGATTCTTTACTGTCTGAGTCACCTGGGAAGCCCATTATATAGAACTCTGCCCAGAGTAACTGCTGGTTCCCATAGCAGCATGCCACTGACCTTGAGAGCGGGGTTAGTGCCTGAGACTTTCTGTGATGGCCCATTTGTGTGGAGCTCCTATGCTCAGTCCTGACTCAGGGGAAACTGAGCTCTTCTGTCCAACTATGGAGGGCCTAACACTCTGGAGTCCAGAGTTGTGTTTATGTAACATGTTTGTCTGTGGGAAAATGCCTTTGATCTAGGTTTATTTCTTCATATGAAAAAAAAAAAAGACCTTCATACTAACAACAATTCTCTCTTTCTTACAGGGCTTCTGGAAAGGTCAAGTGAGGTAATTACGTAGGCGCTTTAAAATGCATTGTCAATGGAAGGTGGGGATGGGGACTATTGTTTTCACTTTATTACCAGGACTATTATTAGCAAACCAGCTCTAGGTCAACAGCTCAGGGAGAGCAACAACTGGGAGCCAACAGTGGAACCTGTGCTTCACTCAGCTCCATCACCTGGTAGAATTTAAGGACCCTCAGACTCCACCTGGCAGCCATACATTTGGAAACTCGCCAAGGGATCAAGTAAACATGTTTGTATTTTTGTAATCCATTTGTCATTGTACTTTGTTCTGAGCTTCAGAGCATGTATATGTGTGCTCCAACTCTGAGCAGACCAAGATAACTCATCAATAATTTGGGTTCCATCTCACCTGTCTCCTTGCTTTAAGTTACCTCTCTCCTTCCTACCCTCATTTTTTAAATGCCTGTATCTTGAAACAAGATGGAGACAATCTGATTTAAGATAAAAACCCCCTTTATTTCTGAGTTTAAGTCATCAGAACCAAGAAATCATGTCAAGGGTTCTGTTCAGCCAGGAAGTGCAGCAGATGGAGTGCTAAACGACAGCAGACAAAACAAGGGAGTGTTTTTGAGCGATCATTCGTGTAGTTTAGACTCAAAGACTTCTATTTAAGTCAAAGCACATAACAAATGATGGTGATATCATTAAAATAAATATCCCACAGGGACCGTCCCTTCCCCTCCCATATCATAGCACTGACATCATTTTTGCATATGATATCAATGGCATTTTCCATATTCTGCTGAAAGGTCACAGTTCTGTCAGTAATGAAATTCAGCCCCCAGTCAAGCTGTTCCAAGACACCACCGCCCATTTTCAAGACAGTGTTGAGAGCAGTTTCCCAGCAGCATGAATTCCAGAGAGCCGATTTCTCCCTGGGTCTGGGCTACAAGTGACGCTGGGGGAGTCCCCTCCAGAACACTGTGGTCACTGGGGCTGTGGCCAGGCCATCTAGGAGGATACACAGTATCATCCCATACCCAGGAGGGCAGGGCTTCCACAGAGCAGGTAGAGGGCTGATCAAAGCTACCAGTGGCACCATCTCCGGGCCAACCCAAGAATCCCTGCCAGTGCAGCCGTGGTTATAAAACAAGGACTCATTTGTCTGAAGATCAAGAGTTCTTTAGGGTGAAAAAGGACTGGCCCTGTTCCTTGCACAGCTGTGTGACATTAGGTAAATTGTCCAGCGTCTCTGAGCCTGTTTCCCCAACTGCAAGATAGAGATGACAACAGTCTCTGCCTCCTATGGTTGCTGTGAGGCAAAAGATAAAAGCATGTAAGCCAGTCCGTCATATGTGCCAGCTGCTGTTACCACCATTAATGAGGATTTTAGGGTTAAACTGAACTTGAATATCTGCCAAAATAGGCCACCCCTCCTTTCTCCTGCTAGTATCAGAGGAGTGCATTGGGTGAAATGTTTGGTGATCTGAAAACAGAAGAAGAGGGAAGAGGATATTGTGAGCATGTATTGGAATTTTCAGAGACTATGTAATCAGTTATACATCTTGATCTCTTTGTAAATGTGGGTCTGTGCATGGGTCCATTCTTGAGCTCGTCTGCTAAGTTCGTAAGATGTTTTTCATTTACCATTCTGCTGTGACCGCACACTTCTTGTTGTTCAGTCACTCAGTCCTGTCCGGCTCTTTGCAACCCCATGGACTGCAGCACACCAGGCTTCCCTGTCCTTCACCATCTCCTGGAACTTGCTCAAACTCATGTCCATTGAGTTGGTGATGCCATCCAACCATCTCATCCTCTGTCGTCCACTTCTCCTCCTGCATTCAATCTTTCCCAGCATCAGAGGCTTTTCTAATGTCAGTTCTTCACATCAGGTAGCCAAAGTATTGGAGCGTTAGCTTCAGCTAAACACACTTGTTAGGTTTATATTAACAACCATCCTTTCACTTCCTCCAGTACCCCATGACTTTTTACTCCATTGGAGTCAGATAGAAAAGATCTATCTGATCAGTATTAGATCACTATCATGTTAGTGTAAGGGCTTCCTAGGTGACTCAGCAGTAAAGAATTCACCTGCCAATTCGGGAGACACAGGAGTTGCATGTTCAATGCCTGGGTCGGGATGATCCCCTGAGGAAGAAACAGCAATCACTCCAGTATTCTTGCCTGAAAAATCCCATGGACAGAGAGAGGAGCCTGGCGGGCTACAATCTATGGGGTCACAAAGAATCAGACACAACTGAGCACAACAACAAAAGCAACCAATGTTAGTGTAAATGAAGGCAACCTGTGAGCCCAATTCTCACCCCAAGAGTGCTTGCCTTTCAAAAGAGAAAGCGCGTGCCTGTGTGAGAGAGTCTTTTGTTTAGTTTGTATACATCATTCCCCTGATATACTATCTGATTTCAGTAGGACAAGTGACAAAAGCTCTTCCAACATCCATGTGGAGAGAGGGAGAAATATAGACGGGAAAAGAGCACAGTTCTATTTATATCTGGGTTCAGTGTCCCTGATCAAAGAATGCTCACAAAGGAAAAGCAGGCACAAGAGGGTGCTACACCTGTAAAGGATCACAGGAATCTTTCTGAGGCCATATCCTGGCCAACATTTTTATCAGGAACTTGAAGGAAAGCACAGATGGTGTGCTGAACAGGCTCACAGATGGTTGAATTGTAGCTGACACATTCTGATGATCAAGACTATTCCATGCTCTTATCTGAATTAAAGGCATGGCACAACAGCTCTCCTGCTCAGGCCAAACCATGTGCCAGGCAGTTTGCACATGTTGTCTCTAGCCCTGCAAAATAGGGACTTTTGTCTCCAGATTATAAACAAGGAAATGGATGCTCATCATGGTTAAGAAACTTGATGGGATCCCACAGTCAAGTAGAAGGACAGAACAGGAACTTGAATCCAAATCCACATAACTCCAGAGCTTCTGTTCTTCCTGACCTCACTTAGCCTGTGACAGTCCTGCACTGCCCTTTAAAATAACAAGTGTATGAGTCGTATTGGGGTGGGGTTGTCTGGTACATATAGATGCAGAAGTATTTGTGGGGAGAAAAAAAAGAGCAAGTAGAGGGAAGGAAGAGAGGGTGGGACGATGTCCGCTTTAGTCTGTGCTATGGATCTTGACCAGTGGGAACCAGTTGATGACACTAATTTGGGAGATGGAGGCACACTCATTCTTTTTAAACAATGAAAGGGCTGTTATTGTGCAGAAAGTATTCAGTGTAACCCAGGGAGGTGGGTTTTAACGCAACATGAGCTGAAACTTTCTAAAATAATGAACATTGTTTGCATGTGCTGCAGGCTCCCAACAGAGGTGATGTCTTGTCCCTGGACCTGCCCAAGCAGGATCACATCACTGCTCCCTGTGGAGGACCCCAGGACAGAAGCAGTGGACATGACCTCTACTTTATGAGAGTCACAACCCTACTTCTTAGTCTTTAGTGCTTGAATTGGGGAGATATTTTGTAGTAGAGGGATTTCTCTCTATCCTTAAATACACCACATAGCTTTCTGTCTCCTCCACTGAATATACAAAAGTTATGAGATAGAGATGGCTCCTCATTAGACCAAATGCCAACAAAACAGTGGCCTAATTTAGTCCTTTGTTTGAAGGAAAGGACTCAAAAATCCCTCAAGCAGGCTTCTGGGGAAAAGAAAAACCCTCGAAAGTACAGCAGGGGCTCTTTGGAGAAGCACAAGATAGGCTTTGTTCAGTGCCTGCCAGTCTGTGCCAGAAGAGCAGTGAGCAAATGGAAAAATGTCCTGACAGACCATGTTTATCACCCAGCCGTCGGCATTCTCCTGATTCCTCTATAGAGCTTCTTACAGGGAGTGTGCATGCTGATGGATTTGAGCTATATGGAGATTTCTTTCCCGTTTAATCTTTAACGCAGTAAACCAGGAAGAGCTTTAGACATCCTCCCAGTAACTGGAATACTAACAATGAAATACACCAAGACCACAGCCTGCTTGATTATTTCCTAATTTTCTCTTTATGCCTGTTCCAGCTCAGAGATCCTGCCAGATGCAGAAAGCTTCCTTCATGGCAGCACAAATAGTTTCCATTTCCCAGTCAAGAGCCAGCATCCAAGACGAGCTTCTGATTTGACACTGAATGAAACAAAAGATGGCCCAGGACTTGATGGAAGCCAGGAAATGGAGGCCCAACTGCCAGAAAATCTCTGCAACATCCCAGAAATCCCCATGGGCAGAAAAGGTACACTGGCTACTCTGTGCAGCCTCCAGCTGTTTTTCTCTCCAAAGTTTCTTCAAGTTCTTGGTGAAATTTTGTAAAAATACATTCCATGTTACACTCCAAATAGTCTTCTCATTCATCTGCCTTGGACTTCATAAAGTCAACCTCCATTTAGTTTTTCATTTTACTTCTTAATTCAGGAAACATACATTGAGCATATTATAATTCATTCATTTGTTCAACACGTCTTGAATACCCAGTACAAGCAAGAATGGGCTTGGGTTAAAGAGATTCATACAACACAGTTTCTGGCTAGTATCATATCCCTGACATATTGAACCCTTACTAAATGCTCTGCATTTTCTAAGAGTTTTCACCTACATGCAAAACTTTCTTACCTGCAGATTTCTAACCCCACCAGCTTTTCAAAGCCATAGCCAGATTTCTACATATGTTAGATTTAGTCTTATCCTGAATGTCCCTCTGACACCTCAACTTCAACATGTTCAGAATTGAATTCATGCCCTCATCCTTTTAACCTCCTCATCTTCATGACTCCAGTTTTTTGTTAGAGCTGTATGCTCATTCCATGGGCTTGGGTTCAAAGGTATCTCTGATGTTTCTTTCTCCTTTACTCAAGACAACAGTGACTTTCACCTCCAAAATGCCTCTCAAGCATCTGTTTTGTTCCACTTCTACTGATAACATTCACGGACAGGACAAGAACCCAGTAGATCTTGCCTGGACTGTTGCAGTAGCTTCTCAACTGGTCTCACCATCTTCATGTTACCACATCCTGGTCCATCCTGAACTTTGCCACCAGAATAATCTCCCTAATTTGCTTTCTCACAATGCCACTTTCCTACCCATTACTGTTGCCATATTATTCTTGGGTAGCATATTCTCTATAACACAGCCTTAAATTCCACTTCCCCTCAATCTTCTCTGTGCCATGCAAACTGGTCAACTATCCTTTACCAGATCCTCTCTAGGTTTTTCTGCTTCTTTGCTTTTTCTTACGCTGTTCTCCCTGCTTGGTGTCCCTTTCCAGTTTCTGCTGCAGAATTTTTCCCAGCCTTAGCCTTCTAGCCCAGATCCTCCATGAAACTTCCTTATCACCTCTCTGATAATAAGTACTCTCTCTTTCCTTGAACTCTCAGTGCACTGAACGCATTTCTCATGTTCACATAACACTAATGTGGATACCATCTTCCCTTTCACAGTCTGAGCTTCATGAGGTCACTTCAACCATGGAAAGGGACATCTGTGCATTAAACGTCAGTTTGCACAAGGAGGATAAATGCACAAAATCTTTCTTATGAAAAGGAATGAGTAGAGAATGAAAGATCAAGAACAAAAGATCACAGGTACAAAAAAGGAAATGGTAGGAAGAAGAACATTATATAAGAGAAAAGGATTAAATCAAGGGATATTCTCTTAGACTTGAGAGTTTTCTCTTCTCAAGGAAGGATGAATTGTGGAGGAGAAGTCCAGGTGCTGATGTGTACGGAGGAAGGAGCAGTGCTTCTGCTCTGAGGAGGGAGGGGTGTGGCTAGTCAAGGAATGCACACCCCTCCCTCTGTGGCTTGAGCAAGTCACCCTCCAAGTCCATTTCCTCCTATGTGGACCCAAGAGAAGAGAGCCACATGTAGCTTATATGTCTGTTGTGAGGAGCATGTGAAATAATGTAAGTTAAGAGCTGAACACTGTGCCCGGCCCCACCATGAATTAATATGGGTACATGCTGCATTGTGGTTGAAGAGGGGGAGCTGAAGGTTCTGGAGTCTGGAAATGGCAGGAAGTGTAAGAGAGATGTAGACCACAAGCTGTAGAAGATCATTAAAATGGACAAGTGAGGTCACAAATGGGGGGAGGGGTGTGATTAGGCAGCAATATAAGTGATTAAGACAGTCTCTGCCTTTATCTAGGATGTGAAAGAGAGGGATTGGCTCTTGGCTTATACTTGCCGGCATGATAAGGTAGTTTGGGTGGGCATTTGTAAGCGACTGGCTATAAGAAGAAGCTGTTGTGGAGAATGATACTACAGAAGAGAAAAGTTGCTTCTCTGCTGAATGCAGTTCCCTTTGTTGAATCATCAGTAAGCCTTGTTTCTTAATTCTTTCCTTCCTAGGACTCATCTCTCTCTTCCTCCCTAGACTCTTGTTTTAACACCCATATTTAACTTTATTTTATTATTGCCATTTAAAGCTTGATTTTATGAAACACAAAAAAGACATTGTTAAGAGTTCTGTATCACAGGAATATAAGCAGTACAGTTATCCATAGCCTCATAGTGTAAACTCAAATAATTGGATTTTTTTCAATATAGAAACTATACAAATGAAATAAATGGCAAAAGGATCTGATGCCTTTTAGCAAATCTTTTTCTTTTTTTTTTTTTTTCCCAAAGAGCCTCAGAACCAGCATTAGGTGCTTTATTTATTTATTGGCCATGCAGCATGAGGGATCAGGGATCCAACTTCGACCCCTGCATTGTAAGTGCAGAGTCTTAATCACTGGACAGTCAGGCAAGTCCCACAAACTTTATTTAATTCTTTCCTCCCTAGGATTCAGGTACTGTCACAGGAACTTCAGAGTACATGAAGGACCAACTTCAATGCCAGAGCTCCCTGGCCATCATGCTGCTTTTCCAACAACCCACCTGGAGGTTTACATTTCCCTAGAGCATGGTGATTTGGGGACTGGAAAGAGAAACTAAAGACAACTGGCCACCCAGGGGAGAGAACATTCAATTCATCAGAAGCAGGAATTCTAGGACATCTATTGTTGTTGTTCAGTCATTCAGTTCTGTCCAACTCTTTGTGACCCCACGGACTGCAGCACGGCAGGCTTCCTTGTCCTTCACTAACTCCCTGGAGTTTGCTCAAACTCATGCCCACTGAGTTGGTAATGCCATCTATGTGTGCCAGGACATCTACAGTGAGAGTTATTTAGCCCCTGCAAAAGATTCCTCTGTCATTTTACAGGACCCAGATCTCCCTGTGAGATTTTCAGTGTCCCAGGAGTGCTGGGGGCAACTGAGTGATTTTCCAACCTACATTAGTACGATTGCAGATAAACACTAACCCTGAGATTGTCCCAGAGACCTAATTAGAGGTTCCTGCTGGCCTGACCCACTGGCAGTGACCTTGTCAAGCAGCAGGCTGGAGAAGACCCTTTTTGCCTTGGGAGGTGATTCAATATGGGATTCATTTTCTCCTTCTGAATTGCTTGTCAGGATCAAGAGTAGAAAACTAACTCGAGGCACTCATTTCATGTGTATTTGGTTCGTTGGCCTCTAATGGCAGATAGATGCAAGATTTAACTCAGGGAAATCAGAGGCAACACCTTTTCAACAGAAGCAGTTGGTTGAATTAGAGCTGCAGGTTGCTGAACAGAAGGCATAGGCTCATGGTTTTGGCTTTTTATTTCCTCGCTGCTCCTCGAGGTATGCCCTGCTTCTATAGTAGCTCCCTGCAAAACAAACACCAAACACAATTTTCTCCACCCTTCTTTTTTTTGTAAAAGTGAAATCCCTTTCAGATTTCTTTCAGTTAGAAAAAAAATAGGTACAAATGTTAAGTCTTTCTTAAAAAAATAAGCGGCATAAAATGAACTTTGAATAAGCAGAGGATAGTTGTATACAGATATCCATGTATACATGTACACAAAGAGTCCATAGAAAGCTAATTTTAAGCAAAGGCTACTACTTGTAAAATGTATCCCTAGGAAGCTAAATAAATTGATTTGCTGTACATGGATTTTGGATAAAAGCCAACTAAAGTTCCCAGGTCTTTTTCACATAAGCTGCCCTTGAATTATTGATTTTTTTAGCTCAAACACAGAACTTCACATTTATTCTTGCTATTTCCCACCCATGATTCCACTTGATTGGCTGGCCTGAGTCCAAGGAGTTGCCTCATATGCCCAATCCTCTGAACAGCTGAATTCATAAGGGACATTCTACATTTAAGCCTATGGAACATTTACTGAAACCAGTCAACTTTCTTGAATTGACAATGAACAACATACTCTATTTAAAATTTCTTATTTTCATCCTGAATTCAATTTCTTTTTCGGGCAGTTAAAGATCTAAAAAAATGACTTAATCCTTCTTGAAGTCTCTCAGCACCAAGCAAGCAATAACTGTGTCCCATTCATCTTTGGATGTCTCCAGTCTTTGGTGAGAGAGGGTGACAAATGAGTGCTGAGTGGGGGAATAAAGAGAGAATGAATTAACATATAAATTAGTCTAGAATTTGAACTGAATTTTTCAGCAAGACCATACCTGATGGTTAAACAGATAGAGTAGCACCAAAAACCAGTTAACCAATAATTAATGAATTGATTCATTTTAGTGAAGATCAACTGTTCTCAAATGTGCTTTTCTCCCTCCAACTCCGTGACCACCAGCAACATCACCCACTGGAAACGTTAGAAATATAGATGTGGTGCTCAGTCACATCTGACTCTTTGTGACCCCATAGACTCTAGCCCACCAGGCTCCTCTGTCCATGGAGATTTCCAGGCGAAAATACTGGAGTAGATTGCCATTTCCTATGCCAGGAGATCTTCCTGACCCAGGGATCAAACTTAACCCACTTCTCTTGTGGCTCCGGCCTTGGCAGGCATATTCTTTACCACTGAGCCACCTGGGAAACCCTGAGCACCACCCTATGCATGAGGCTTTCCCCAAACACTCAACATAGAAGAGCAATGACCTCCCCCTTCCTCTTTCTCCCCCAGACCCCAGCCCCTACACATCCAGCAGTCCAAGTCCCCATCCCCTTGTTCATTTTCC
Source organism: Cervus elaphus (assembly GCF_910594005.1). Classification (NCBI taxonomy): domain Eukaryota; kingdom Metazoa; phylum Chordata; class Mammalia; order Artiodactyla; family Cervidae; genus Cervus; species Cervus elaphus. Next base: position 34,388,728 of record NC_057840.1, read on the forward strand.
TCTGTCGTACTTATCACCAACTGGCCTTCAGTTTATTTTCTGCTAATGTATTTTCTGTTACCTCCCACTGGAACACAGGCTTCATCATGGTAGAGGCATTTATAATCTTGGTAGATTCAGTAATGCCAAGCACTGTGAGCAATAAATACTTGATGAGAGAATGAATGGTTGATGCAGCATAAGTGAAAGTGCTTCAGAAAATGAAAAGATGCCACCATGAACAAGCTCTTCAAATAAGTGGCAGACTGGAGAAGTTATTTCACAACATATATAATAGACATTCCCAAAATGGCACCTATAGTATATACATTTTTAAAAATCCTAGACATTAATAGGAAAATGATCAGTAGCAATGCAATGGAAAAAAATGGGTAGAGGATATTAATAGAAAATTTGCAGTAGAGGGTACATAGCGGTCAGTGACCTGGCCAGGTAACTTGATCTCTGTGTTTAGTTTCCCTCACCTAGTAAAATAGCTACCTGCTTCCTAGGGTTGGGAGAATAAAATGAGTTAATATAAATTAACTGCTTAAAAGGGTGAATAGCACATACAAGGGCTAGCAAGTATTATTGTTACTGGTAATCAGAGAAATAAAACTGAAAACAAAACACCATTTTTTGCCCATCAGATTGTTAAAAAAATTTTTTTTTTAAGTCTGAACAGCAGATATTAAAGATGTGGGGGAAATATGTGTATTAGACATGGTGAACGTGGTAATTCAATGGAGCAGCCCCTTCAGAGAGCACTGCAGTCGTAGCTAGTAAAACAGAAAGAGTGCCCAGCCTATAGTCAGTTCCACTTTTGAGTCTATAACCTAGGGCAGCTCTTCCCAGTGCTCCTCAACTGTGGAAACTCTGGAATGGTGGTTAAGCACACAGATTCCTGGAACACACCCCAAACCCACTGATTCAGAATCACCAGGGAAAGAGCTGAGCAATCTAGATATTTCACTAGTACTACAGGGGATCCTTATTATCAGACAAATCTGGGAAATCCTGAGCTAAAAAGTTCTTATCCTTTTATTTAAGATTTCTGGAATAAGGCTAAATGCAGCATTCTGATCAAAATCAAAATAATGGAAATAATCTAATATGTAACAATTGGTACATTAATTAATAAATTAATAAAATGTGATGCACACATATAATGGAATAGTCATAGTAGTTTAGAGCTATGGCTCTAAATGTCAATGTGAATGGGTCATTTAAAAATCTGGATTAAAAAAATCAAGATGCAGAACTATATATGACACTATTTCATACTATAACTATAGTGTAGTTGTATTTCAGTGAAGTTTTAAAGCAACACAGATTGATGGAAATATAAATTGGCATTAGACTTTTGTAACATTGTTCAGCAATACTGACTAAAGCTTATTATAATCAAGTCATATGACTTAGCAATTCCACTCCTAGTTATGTACCCGATAGAAACATATATATGAACATCAAAAATGTGCACAAAAATGTTCATAATGACCTGAATCCAGAAAATACCGTATGTCCATCTATGATAGAGTTGAGAAATAAATTATATTAATGTGATTGAATACTATACAGCAATGAACATGAATGAACTAGAGCTTCATGCAAAAGCATGTATGAATTCCACATAAATGTTAACTAAATGAAGTCATACACAAAAGATTCCATTTATATGGAATTCAAAAACAAGCAAAATTAACATGTGATGTTACAGTATGAGAGTGGTAGTGAGGTAGAAGATAATTCAGAAATGGCTTCTGAGGGACTGATAATATTCTATTTTTTTTCTGTGTAGTGAGTGCCTAGGGATTCTTGCTGTATACAAATATATTGAGTTATAACTTTTGATAGGTATACTCTATACACACATGGCTTTTGTTTCATAAATACACACAAAATTGCTTATTTTCTGGGTACATATTTTATGTAAAATATGAAAATGAGCTTGAATTATACACAACAAACTCATCAAACTTATGATACAATTGCCAAGTTAGGATGGTGAGTGTAACAAAGTTAGTGGGACCAAAGATGGTGGCTAAAGTGATTCTTTAATTTTAAAAAATGAAAATAAAGAGAAGAAAAAAAAGCTAGGAGAAAATAGAATATTAAGTTGATGATTCTGAATGATGAAAATACATGTGTTGTATTTGTTACAGTACTTTTGCTCTCTATTTTTAGGACTCAAAATTTTAAATACATAAGAAAAACAAAACTGTCTAATGAGCAAAATTTTTAAATTAAGTCACTGCTTACTTGGGGGAAATTCTGATTTTTTTAGATAAGCCACAAAGAGATGAAGTCATTTTTCTAAAAAAATTTAACAAGAGTAAGATTTCTTTAAAATCTTCATTAACAACTGAATTTGGAGAATAAAATGATGCAGTAACTTTATTTATCCATCCACCCACTGCTATAATATGCCGCAAAAACTCCTTGGACATTCACAGTGTCGTTTGTTCTACAGTTAGAAATGAGACTGACAAAATCTTGTTTACTTATAGGGACACTAAGGTCAGAGCTCGCCCACTCTGGCCAACAGAGCTATAGAAACAAAGACTGGATTAAAAGGATGTGCCATGAGATGAAGTTTGACTTTCTTATCTGAAGAAGAAAAATAGTATTTTACAAACAAGGTGGAAACATTGGGAACCCTCCAGGATTCTTAGCTGTGAACGTCTGGAAAAGCCTGTATTGGTCTTGGGCAAAGAGTCAGCAAGTGCCAGAGAATAAGGGGGATGTCTGCAGCCCAAGACATGCATAAATCCAGAGGATGCTCCAGCCAACACAATTGACTTCCTGGTCTCCACACTGAGATAAAACCATCCTTAAGGAAGGATGCCAAAAATAGGAAGCCTTAAAATACAAAGACAACAAACACTGTTTTTTCCTGACATTAATCCTCTTGACATGGGCCACCAGGAGATAAGTTATCCCTCGCTTAAAGCACATCTCCCAGAAAAAAAAAAAAAAATGCAGCATCACCAGTGAGATGTCTGATGTCAGATGGGACGTTTCTGAGGTTCGGGGACAATGGTCCAAAGTGACCAAACAGCTGGATTTCAAGCTTCCACACATTTTCCTGTGTCTCCCAACACATTCCTGGCAGTTGTTAATATCTTTAATTTACAACCAATAATTAAGCTTTTAATTGTTTTTCTCTTCCTGTGTATTTGCTTAGAAGTGCAAGCTATGCTGTTCATTGTTGACTTAGCTTGCTCAGCCTCCATGGAGGGCCAGCCAAAATTGAACAGGCTGACTCAACCAGTGGAGGGGCGACTTTACGATCAGGCCCACAAAATGTTTGTTTTGAAGACAAAGTCCCCCGCATAAGCAATGAAACCACAATGTACTGGTATGCTGGCTCGCATTTCATACAGGATTCTCTCCTTTCCTCTTGGCCGGAAGTTGCTCTTAGCATGTTATCTTAGGAGGAGAGGAAACTGGCCATCCAGCGGCTCCCTCAATTCTCTAAGGATTTTGCTTCTTGCTCTCACGTGGCCTCTCTTGTGTACATTTTGGAAAATGTGAAAATAAATGCATTGTTCAGCTTCCAGAAGGGATGCTCCTTGTAAAGTGCTCCCTATTGGTCCAAGGAGAGGTAGCCTCTCCATCCTGTCCTCCACAGGGACCAGAGTGACACAGCCACAGCTGCACAACTCATTTCTTCAAGCCCTGTGTCTTGAGGGGGAGAGAAGGGAAGCAAGAAGGAAGAAAGAGAGAAAAAGAGAGAGGAGGGACAAAAAGAGGGCAGGAAGGAAGGGAGGAGGGAGCTTGAGGAGCCCTGGAGGAGTCTGTGAAGGTGAAGGAGAGGCAGACCAGTGGGGTGTGCCTGTGACTGTAAAGTAGAAGCTAGTTTCCAAGGTCACTGAAAACTGGCTCTGGAGGAAATTCATGGGGAAAAGTTTAAAAAAACTAAAACCTCAGTGTGTTTTGAAGTGGTATTTCAGTAGGGGAGCCATCTCATGACCTTAGAGGAGTGTCGCCTATTCAAACTTTACCTTTACTGGGCAAGCTGGAAGCGTAGAGATCCAGGCAACATGGCCCGTAGGAGGGTTGGTGCTGGAGACTCGATTTCACAGCCTCATGCTAAAACTCTGTACCACATGCCTTTGACTGTAGCTCCAACTTAAGTCAAAACTGGAAGCTCCTTGACGACAGGAGGTCACAATGTAGTGAAGAATCAGAAGTTGGACTATTTGGTGTTTGACACAAGGAAATAAACTGAAATGGCCAGTGACCGAGAGAGGGGACCCCATGGAAAGACCTGAAGCTCCATCTCTATTGCCAGAGGGACAGTCACAATGAGAAACGGAAGCTGCCGAGCTGAGGTCTGATGTAGTTCCTCAAAGGTGCCTGTCACAGTCCCTTCACACGAGTTTCCCTGAATTCCACGAGTGGATGTGTGGCAGGGATCACATATGCATAGTAAGTCATTTAGAACATGTGTGACTGGGTACCATGTAGAATTTTAAAGACACATTCTCTTCGGAAATCTCCTTGGAGGTGAGGGCAATTCCATCTGGAGGGACAGATGGAAGATGCTGAGCCCAAGCCCAGATCTCACTTGCCTCTCTCGCCCCACTGGACCAAGCCCACTGGGTATCAGTGAGCAGGGGAGCCCATTGGCACAGCCCATATGGGTCAGCTCCTGAGCACAGAGCAGGGTAACCAGAGTGGAGAAGGTTTCTCCAAGAGCCAAGGGAGAAAACTCCAGTACTCTGTCTAACTCGATCTCCATCCTGGGGGCCCCCCTGTAAGTGGCCTTGAAGGCTGAAGGGATTGATGATCTGTTGTTACAGAGCAGACCGAGGTGGCGTTCAGGCTCATCTCATGGCCTTCCACATCATGGCGCCACCACCCACCTGCCAACAGACGCCAGAAGAAGGTAAAGGGGTTCTCAGCTCATCTGGGTCCATCCAGCTTGCAGCAGACTGAGGCCCAGAACCCTGAGGACAATTGAATCAGCCACAGACAGGGGGAAGCATCCTCCCAACACATCATTTCAGGGCCTCTGAAAGTCCCGATGCAACATCCCACCAAAAAGGCTCCCAGAGGCTTCTAAAAGCCTTGCCGCAGGCTCCTCGACCATCCAGATCAACTCACATCCTCACATTTCAGTCCAACAATCCTCTCTCAAACCTCTGGCCTCATAGGCCCTTCTTGCCCCACTGACTTGATGACACATGAGGATGTGGTTTTCAGTCACCCTGAAGTCTTGGGCCAGACAACAACTTTTGTCTCTGGCTGTCTGGACCCCTTCATAGCACGTGGGCGTTCAGAGGAGAAAAGCTTCAGTTCTGAAAGATCCCAGCTTGTTGAGGCTTCCCTCCTGCCAGGTTCTCCCTCCGTTCCATGGAATGAAAGGTTGGAAACCAGAGCTGAGAAGACCACACCGTTCTCTCATCCAACCATCTCCTCCTCTGCAAGGATCTGAGGCTACTACTTGTTCACACAGGGTCACACAGCCAACTAAGCTAAGCTGCTGCTGCTCGAGTGGACCCCACACCCAGCCCAGAGCGCTCTCTACTAGGCCAGGTTCTCTCCAGCTTTTCTAAGGAATACATCCTTTGAGAAAAGTCATAGCCATGGCCTTGTTTTGACACTTTGGAGGATGTCATGGGGCCGGCCCAACTGCTTTCTCGTGCTCCCTCCCTCCCCCCGGCATCTCTCTGCCCTCCTCCTCCTGCTGTCCCTCTTTTTACCCCTCCTCTTCTTCCTTTTGATCATCACTGCCTCTCCTTCTGTCTAAGTGTTTCCCCCTTCAATTGCTTGCAAGAGATTTTGAGAGAGTGGAGAGAGAAAAAGCAAAGAGCAGGCAAGATGGGGGCGGGGTAGGGGGTGGGGAGATGTTGGTTGGAGAGGGAGGAAGTAGCCGAAGCTGACTTTGTATTACTGTACTTCGAATAAATGACCTCATTTCCCAGGGAGTCTGTTTATGTGACTCTTTGATTGCACTCTATAACAAAGTTCTCCACATTCCAAGGACTAGAAAGCCCATCCGGGTGTTCTCTCTTTAATTAAGTGTACCGCTCTTGATCCACTCTAGAAAATTTTTCTAGAGTGACTACATCTCTTCTCTGTTGAAGCAGTCTGGAAGAGTGGGGTGGGATGGAGGGCTGTGAGGGAAAGGGAAGGCCAGCTTAAAGCTGTTGCCCTGCCTGACCTGGTCCCCTTGTGACACCGCACACCACTCGCTGGGCACAGCCGTCCTCCACTGCAGCCCAGCGCCGTGGCCTGCCTCGGTGTCCTCAGTCACTCCTTTCCCCAGGCCCCTCCTTTCACCGATTGGGGCCTATTCCCTTAAAGATCGATCCTCTGACCTCTAATCTACTCACAGATTTGTTTTGGCAATCCCTAAAATCTTTCTGGAGAAGGGAACGGCTAGCCACTCCAGTATTCATGCCTGGAGAATTCCATGGACAGAGGAGCCTGGCCAGCTACACAGTCCATGAGGTCACAAAGAGTCAGACATGAGCGATCTTCACTCACTCACACAAACTCCTTCTAGCTCTAACCTTCTCCGAATCTAAAGTAAATTAGTTGGAACTTTCTTGGTAGTCTAGTGGTTAAGACTCCAGTCTCCCAATGAAGGGGGCCCAGGTTCGAAAGCTGGTTGGGGAACTGGATTCCACATGCCTCAACTGAGAGTTCGCATGCTACAACTAAAAAAATAAAAAATAAAAAACTTCCTGCTTGACTCAAGGAAGGTTGAAGAGCCCATGTGCTGCAACTAGGACCCAGAGCAGCCAAATGAACAAATAAAAGTACATTTTTTAAGAAAAGTAAATTAGTTAAGGGTGCTATTTGCACACACACACCAGGGTCTTCTTTATCAACTATGCATTTATCATTTCATTTTTTATACATGCATTTTGTTGTTTAACCTGGAGTGGCAATTCTGAGAGTTCTCACTTCAAACCAATGAACAGAATCCCTAGTCTCTGAGTAACAGATATATTCAGACAAGTGAAGCCTTTCCAGGGGGCTACCCTGAACCTTATTGTATAGCCCCTACACCATATGTGGGCTAAGGTGGGTCCAGTACTCCTTTCGGGAGCCTAGCTATTATTGATGACTGCTCCTGGGTAGTCACAATGTGCAATTCAGCCAAAGGACCATTCATACCCTCAAAGTGAAAAAAATGTGTCTTTCTTACTTTCCAAGTGTAGCAGCAGGGTGTTTTATAGAGAACAGTCCCTAAGATTTTTCTGAAGCTACAAAAAAATTGCTACCTGATAATCGCAAGCACATTCTTCTTTCATCATGAAGTCTTGATTTAACATCATAACAGAATGTCTTTTTTTTTCTAATGGGAAGAGCTGTTAGATTCTGTCATCTTACTTCATTAATTTGATTATTCAATATCAACTAATGCCAACACTAGTTTCTAGGCTTGTGGTGGTGAACAGAAGTGTCACCACCACCCCAAAACTTGCAACACAATGATGCACAGATACAATCAAGAAACCAAACACATATTTGATGGTTTTGAAGGAAATAAACAGGATCCGTGATGGGTAGCAACAGAGAAGGAGCAATTTGGACAAGGGGTTCATTGTTCGTGGAAAGTGAAGACCCAAGGAATGAAAAAAAAAAATGTCAGGCAAGCATAACAGGGAAGGGAGGATGTCCCAAGCAAAGGAATGTTCCAAGCAAAGGAAATAACATGCACAAAGGGCTGGGCTGCCATGGGGGAGGCTTACCTTGTTTAAGAAAATGAAGGGAGGTTTGTGTGACTAAGTAGTGTGTGAGGTAGGAAAATAGGAGGTCGGAGAGGTAGACAGAGATTAGATCACATAGCACAATGTAAGCCATGGAAATGGGTTTGTACTCTATTTGAAAGCCAAGACAAAACAGCTTTTGAGAAGAAGTAAGAGCAAGGCCAGAGTATATAATGGAGACTATTGTATCTCCTGCAATGGCAGGTGGATTCTCTACCATTGTGCCACCCGCGAAGCCCATGGTGGAGACCAGTGGGAGGCAATTGCTAGGTCTGGGCAGGAGATGGTCCCGTGACCATTGGGATGGAGTGAATTTAGCTGATATGAAGCGGTTTGGCTCCTGAAGGAGAAGATTGAGTAAGAATTGCTGAGGCATTCAATGAGGAGGGTGAGAGAAGGGAGGAATTGAGAATGAAATGCAGATTGTTGGCAGGAAAACCTGAGTTCTTGGGGTACCATTCATGAAAATAAAGAAGGTTGTGAGAGTAGGAATTTGAAGAGAGTGTGGGATGAGTCAGGATTTTCATCTGCAGGTGGACTTGAGTCATTCTATGTTTAAGCAGCCTGTGCCTGTTAACTGTTGCTTGTTCCTGTGGATACCTGCTATCTGAGCACTCTTTGCAGAAGAGGTGGAATTTGGAAAGGAGCAATGCAGGAGGGCCAGCTCTTCATCCCAGCAGACTTGCTGTTGAGATGTTCCAGTGTGATCTGGTGTTTCACCCAAGATATTCAATCTGATATTTGTGAAATGTACTCTCAGTTCAGTGCAGTTGCTCAGTTGTGTCCAACTCTTTGCTACCCTGTGAACCGCAGCACTCCAGGCTTCCCTGTCCATCACCAACCCCCAGAGCTTACTCAAACTCATGTCCATCGAGTTGGTGATGCCATCCAACCATCTCATTCTCTGTCATCCACTTCTCTTCCCACCTTCAATTTTTCCCAGCATCAGGGTCTTTCAATGAGTCAGCTCTTTGCATCAGGTGGCCAAAGTATTTGGGTTTCAGCTTCAGCATCAGTCCTTCCAATGAATAGTCAGGACTGATTTCCTTTAGGATGAACTGGTTGGATCTCCTTGCAGTCCAAGGGACTCTCAAGAGTCTTCTCCAGCACCACAGTTCAAAAGCATCAATCCTTTGGTGCTCAGCATTTTTTATGGTCCAACTCTCATGTCCATGCATGACTACTGGAAAAACCATAGCCTTGACTAGACGGATCTTTGTTGATAAAGTAATGTCTCTGCTTTTTAATATGCTGTCTAGGTTGGTCATAGCTTTTCTTCCAAGGAGCAAGCATCTTTCAATTTCATGGCTGCAGTCACCATCTGCAGTGATTTTGAAGCCCCCCAAAATACTCTAGGCCATGACTTCCAACTGTGGAAGCAGTTGGGGGTGGGTGAGCAGAGGATCACTAACGAGAATAGATACCCGTTCTCTCAGTCATCCTCAGAAGTCAGCATGAAGGCAGAACACAAGGGCTTGGTGATGTCCCTCTTGACTAATCACGTCTTGCAATTTAAATACCCCACCTTGTAACAGACCCAGAGACTAATACTCGGCTCAACTCTTGAAACAGATACAAGACAATGTGCTTGTGTGCTGAGTCGCTTCAGTTGTGTCTGACTCTTTGCAACCCCATGGACTGTAGCCCACCAGGCTACCAGGCTCTCTGTCCATGGAATTGTCCAGGCAAGAATGCTGGGGTGGATTGTCATTTCCTACTCCAGGGGATCTTCCTGACCCAAGGATAGAACCGCGTCTCTTGTGTCTCCTGCGTCTCCTGCATTGGCAGATGGATTCTTTACTCTAGTGCCACCTGGGAAGCCCCAAGACCATAGATTTCTACAAAGAGTTCTGGGATAGTTTTTATACCAGGGGCATATTCATATAAATACCTGCATATAGATTTATAATTCGTTTGAAACAAACCCTTCCATTTCAATATATTTTTAAAATAAGATATATCTTAAGTGGCTATTCAGTATATAACCAGTACACTTTCACTTCTTTAGCCAAATTGATGAAAAAGAACTCTTTGAATGAGCAAAAAGCTAAAACACAGAGACTTTAATCCATGTTGCAATCAGCTCTAAGCAAATATTTCCTTGTAGTATCTATACTTCTAATCAAACATTTCAGCAACCTTAATGAATAAGTAAGCATTACATACAAAGAAAAGAATAGCAATAAAGTAGGTAGTTTACTTCTCATCAGCAAAAATGCAGACCAGAAAACAGTATCACAACATCTCTACGGTATCAAAACAAACAAACACAAACTTACTTTAAAATGATATGGGCAAAGAAAATATCTATCAAAAATAAGTGATAAGACTACATATGTCAAAACAGTGTGATTCTGGCACAAAGACAGACACATACACAGATAAAATAAAATAGACAGTCCAGAAATAAAGCATCATAATTTTCAGCCAAGGTGCCAAGACCATTCACTGGGGGAATGTATGATCTCTTTACAATAAATGATACCAGGAAAACTGGGTATTCACACGCAAGAGAATAAAGTTAAACCCTTAACAAACACTATACACAAAAATTATTCATAATGGATCAAAGACCTAGGTGTAAGAGCTAAAGCTTTATTTATTTTCTCAGAAGGAACTATGGGAAATCTTCATGATATTGATTTGGCAATAATTTATTCAATATATCACCAGAAGTACAGTCAACCAGATAAAAATAGACAAATGGGTCTACATCAAAAATTAAAACTTCTAATTTGTACATCAAAAAACACAATCAACAAAGTGAAAAAGCAGCATATAGAATGGGAGGAAATATCTGTAAACCATGTATCTGATCAGAGATATATATCTACATGGACAAATTGATGTAAATACCAGAAAATATAAAGAATTTCTACAACTGAAAAAAAAAAAACAAGGTACACAATTTAAAATGAACAAAGGGCATGAATAGACTCTTCAAAAAAGATACACATGGCCAATGTGTATGGCCAATAAACACATGAAAAGGTGCTCAACTAATCATTAGAGAAATACGAATCAAAATCCCAATGCAATATCACCTCACACCTGTTAGGATGGCTGAAATAAATAAATAAATTCAAACTAGCAAGTGTTGGCAAGGATGCGGAAAAATTGAAACCTTCATGCACTGTTGGTGGGAATGTGAAATGATGCTTCTGCTACAAAAAACAGTATGGCAGGTCCTCAAAATGAAAAATAGAATTATTATAGGATCTAGCAATTCCACTTCTAGGTATATAGCCAAAAGAATTGAAAGCAGGGTCTCAGTGAGATATTTGTATACCCAGGTTCATAGCAGCAACCCAAGTGTCCACTGATGGATAAGCAAAATGTGGTATATATTCATACAATGGAATATTATTTGGCCTTAAAGAGGACAGAAATTCTGATGCATGTTACAACTTAAATGATTCAGAAGGATATCATGCAAAATGAAATGTCAGTCACTCCCACACAAAAACATATTATATGATTCCTCATATATGGGGTACATAGAGTAATCAATTTCATAGAGATAAAAAGGATAATGGTAGTTGCCAGGTGCTGGGTGAGGCATTGTGTGTTGATCTTTAACGGGTATAGAGTTTCAGTTTTGCAAAATGAAAGAAGTTCTGGAGATTGTACAACAGCGTGAATATACTTAACACTATTGAACTGTACACTTAAAATGCTTAAGATGGGAAATTTTATATTATGTGCATTTTATCACAATGAAAAATAAAAAGAAAATAAGCAATACACATTTCTGGGGGAAAATGCTGAGAGATTTTGTCTCTAGCATAAGTCCACTATTTAAACACTAAAGGAAGTTCTTCTGTCTAAAGGGAAATGCCTTCAGTTGGCAACTTGGATCCGCACAAAGAAATGAAGAACACAGGAAACAGTAACTTTGTTTAACTGTTTTTTTCTTTTCTTAATTTCTTGAAGAGACAATTGAACTATTTAAAACAATATACTGTGGGCTTTATAAAGAGGTGAAATGTAAGAGAACACAAAAATAAGGAAAGGCAATGGATGAAAGTTATACTATTTTAAAGTTTTATACATGGAATAATGTAATATTAATTCAGGGTACATTGTAATAAGTTAAGAAACAACAGTGCAATCTTCAGAGCAACAGCTGGAAAAATGAAACAAAGAGGTTCAGGCAATGGGCCAATAGATGAGAAAAAAATGAAATACTACACAATGTACAATAATCAAAAAGTAGGGAAGAAAATAGGAAAAACAACAAAAGTATAGAAAACAGCAAAATGGAAGTCTTAAATATGAGACATTTCATATAAAAGATAAAATTTTGTAGTTTTAAAATAATAATAAAAGAATCAGTTAATCAAGAAGAGGTAACAGTCTTAAATATATATGCATCTCAGAGCTTCAAAATACAAGAAGCAAAAAGAGAAACAGATTAATTCATAAATATAGCTTGATGTTTTAACACTCCTCCCACAATAGTTGTTAGAGCAAGTGCACAATACTATCAATTTGACCTAACTAACATTTACAAAATACTCTACACGGTAGTCACATTCTTGCAAGTGTATATATAACATTTTCCAAGGTAGACCATGTGTTGGGCCATTAAAAAGTCCATAAGTTTAAATAATTAAATTATACAAATGTTCTCTGATCATAATGAAATTATTAAAACTCAATAACTAAAAAATATCTAGAGAATTTCCAAATATTTGGAAATTGGGCCGTGAGATATAGCTAAAGTGGTAAAATATAAACTAAAGAAACAACAGGGAAATTTAATGAAACAATAAGCTGGTTCTTTAAAAAGATCACTAAAATTGATACTTTCAAACTGGATTGATCAAGGGGAAAAAAGAGAGAACACACAAATTACCAACATGAAGTGCAGAGAAAAGACATTAGTACATATACTACAGATATCAAAAGGAAATAAGATAATATGAACCTGTTCAGTCCAATAAATTTCACAACCTAGATAACTTGGAGAAATTCCTTGAAATTCATAAGCTAATTATAGATAAAATGTATAAAATTAAAGACTGACAACACCAACTGTTGACAAATGTATGAAGTAACTGGAACTTTTATACATTGCTGCTGGGAATGTAAGATGATACAATCATTTTGGGAAGTATTTTGATGGCTTTTTATAAAGTTAAACGTACACTTATAAATTCCACTATTAGGCATTTACCCAAGAAAAATAAAAACTTAGTGTCTTTAATAACACTTGGACATGAACATTGATAGGAGACTTATGATGATCAAAAAAGTGGAAGCAACTCAACAGATGAAATCCATCAATAGATGAATAAACAAAATACAGTTTGAATTCATATACTGAAATACTATTCAACAATAAAAGGCAATAAAGTATTGATACACACAACTTTCATTTATCTCAGAATCATTATACTGAACAAAGAAAGCCACAAATGGGTATATACTATTTGGCTTTATTTTATTAAATAATGACAGGCAAAACTAACTTATAGGGACGGAAAGCTGATCCATGTTTGCCTGGTATAGAAAACAGGGGGCACTTACTGTAAGGGGGCAATGAAACTTTGAAGTGATGGAAATATTCTATATCTTGAGTAGATGGGAGCTACATAGGCTCCAAACACATGGAGCCTAAAGTGATACATTTTATTGTAGGTAAATTGTACCTCAATACATTTGAGTTTAAAAGATGAAAAGAATGCACATTGAGATATTGACACATACCTGCTTGAATGGCTAAAATGAATTTTTAAAAGCACTGACAATACTAACTGTCAGCAAGTATGGGAACAAGTGAACTCTTATCCATTGCGGACAAGTACGTAAATTGGTAAAATCGTCCTGGATAACTGCTTTGTATTGATCATATATGTAACCTTTGACATAAAACTTCCTTTTTAAATACATCTGACAGAAATGTGTACATATACACTCCAAAAGAATGCTCATAGCAGTCATATCTTAAAACTGGAAACAATCTAATTGTCCATAAATTGTAAAATGGACTAAAAACTAGTGGTATATTCACATAATAGAATACTATCCAATAATGAAAGTGACTGAATTGCTTATACATGCAAGAAACATGGGTGAATCTCATAAACCTTGTATTGAGAGAAAGAAGCCAGATACAAAAGACTGTGTACTGTAAAATTTCATTTATATTAAAATTTTAAATATGCAAAATTAATCCAGGATGTTGAAAGTCAAAATTTCCTCTGGAAAAAGGAGAAGGGAATATGAGATGAGCTTCTGAGATGGAAAGCTGTTTCATGAACCAGGTGATGACTGGAGTGTATTTACTTTATGATGACTCACTGAATTATACACTGGTGATTTGTGTCCTTTTCAGTGTGTATGTCATATGCATTTATACAAAAAGCTTTTTAAAAGGGAATTATGAGTGAATGAGAACCAAGGAAGCAGAAGAAGAAATATGGACTTTATTTGTCACTAAGTTCATAGTAATGAAAGGATGCAAAAAGGAAGAAGCTTGGAGTGTAGTACGATTGTGCTAAAAAGTGTTTTTTGGATTCGAAAAGAGTTGCATGTGCCTATATGCTGATTTTTTTTTAAACCAGTGAAGGGGAAGAATTAATGCTATAGGAAATAAATGATGAAGCATTGTTTTAAAAACTTAATGAAGCAGAAGTTCATGAGAAACAGTGGTTATATATAGAAGTGCAAATCTTGTACAAGAGTGATTATTTTCCCTCTGAGTCCCAAAATAAAGTAATTTAAATTCAAATGAAAAGATGGAGCCACACAGAGAACCCATAAAAGAGTGATGGGAAAATTGGGAAACTGTTGGAACAAGGCTGAGGAAGTTTATATCTGACAGAAAGCACACCACATGCTGAGAGGTTGTGAATCAGGATCTGAATCTTCAGGGAAAAGTGATGAAAGTTGGCACCTCCACTGCAGGAAGAGTGAAGAGTAGCTGCTTAAGGATAAATGAAACCAAAACTGAGCTATACAGAGGGATCAGCTTAATTTGGAAATTACAGATTTCTTATTGTTTAGTTGGTACGTTTGTTCTCTTGGGCACCGGCAGGAAACCTTGATGTACCTGATTTATGACCTGTCTTCTCTTCCTTCTCTTCACAGTCATCTTACAATCCAACACTCTTTCCCTTTCAGTCTTCAGCAATCCACACCTATCAGGGAAAACCTAAACTACTGTAACCTTTTCCCAGCAGAGTTTCTGCCTCCATTCTCTCCCTTCAACACTTATTTTCCTAGTACAAATATTTAGATGTCTGCATGCCCAGAGAGATGGTTTCTAGCATTGGATTTCAGTTAAACTGAAAACTTAGCTGAATCCCGGTCACATTACAGACGGTGATAGAATCTGGAGTACATGGCACATCATGGACTGGACATTAGCCCAGCACAGCCAGCCCATCACATAGTCAAGCCTTCACCCGGGTAAGTACAAACTAATGAGTACTGACTTTTATTGAGTACGTATGATGTGGAAGACATGTTCGAAACTCCTAGCATATACTAGTCTATTTCATTCTCATAACAACCTCTGGGGGCAGTTATAGTTTTCTCATTTAATAGGCAGAGAATTGAAACATAGGAAGCCAAGTAAATTGCCCCACTTAGAGTTAGTAAATTGAAAGCCAGTTAGTTGGATCCAAAATTGTACATTTAATCCTTGCACTAAAAACAGGCACTTGTTTGGCTTCTAACACTGCTGTCTTCAGGTCTACTGGGCCAAGTCAAAAATCTTGGTTCTGAGACCCACCTCCAGCATGGTCCTAGAAACTGTTGGTTTTCCTTCTGGTTTCAGGAGTCCCTACTCAGTAGTGAGAAACAGTCACTAATTTTCAAATGCTGGAAAGAAAGAAAGTGAAGTCACTCGGTCGTGTCAGACTCCTTGCAGCCCCATGAACTGTAGCCTACCAGGCTCCTCCATCCATGGGATTTTCCAGGCAAGAGTACTGGAGTGGGTTGCCATTTCCTTCTCCAGGGGATCTTCCTGACCCAGGGATCGAACCCAGGTCTCCCACATTGTAGGCAGATGCTTTACCGTCTGAGCCACCAGGGATATTAAAAAGATTAAAAGGAAAGAAAAAGGAAAAGGGCTGGAGGGTGAATTCCTATCCTTGTAGTAAGTAAGGGGTTCTCTTAAAGAAGATTATTTCCTGTAAATCAATTACATGCCAATAAAATTTAATTTAAAAAAAGAAACAAGCCACATAATAAACTTAGTTTAGAACCTGGCCAAAAAAAAAAAAGTGATTTAAGAATAAACTATTTCTCATACAGAAAAAAAAAAAAAAAAAAGATTATTTTCATCTCTCCCTTTCCCCCACCACAATGCACTGTCATAAAAATTTCAACATAAAATTATCTTCAGCTATTTTATGAATAGTTTACCCTATTCTGTTGAATTGATTCTTATAAGCAAAAAGACTTTTTTATTCCTTGCTTTCCTTATGAAATCATCATTTGAACAAAGAAATATTTCAAGAATTGGTTCACCTTCCCCCCCAAAGTTTGTTTCTCCTTTCCAAACTAAACAGTAACTCCCTTTTTCCTCCACCCAGAACTTTTTTTTTTTTTTCAGGCTTCTTTAACCAAGTACGAGGTTAGGACAACCTTTGCTGAGACACTTTTAAGATTCCATTGTAGACAGAATCCTTATCAGTTTGACCGTGATTACCAAGTCACCTAGTTCCTATACAGAGTCAAAGATAAAGTCTTTATTCTACAGACTAAAATGCTGCAGTCTTTGAAAGTTAAGTTTTGCAGGCGTTGCTTTGCCACTTAATGTACTTCTTTCTAGCCACTTAAGACAGAGCGCAAGTGCTCTTCCTGAATAGCGGGAAACCTCTACCTTCCCACGCTCGCGTGTGAAAGCCCTACCGTAAAAACACGTTACATTATCCTTGAAACAAATTTCTCTCTGACTTCAGTGACACTAAAACGCACTGCAAACAATGGCTCTGGCACAGTTCCAGTGCCTCTGGACACTGCTTCTTAACATGAAATGAGCTCACAAAGGCTGGGGTTTCATTTCTGAGGATAACAGATACTTTAAATACTGTACACTTTTGTGTCCACACATACAAAGTAAAGTAGTGAATTGGGGCAATTATCCTTGTAATTCGAATGCACCCTTTCCTCCCCACATACATATTTTGACTTTAATTATCTGAATGTTTCAAATGAACAGTGTCTTTTTCCCCCATGGGTAATGGCTTCATATCTCTATTTTGTACATGTAATTTTAAAGTATTCTTTATTCCATGTAGAGAGATGAGAGAAAGGTTAGCAAGGAATCATTTCTGAAGCAATACTTTTCCTTTTTCTAATGGAGAGCCACATGCATGCTCCATCACGTCTAACTCTGCAACCCCTTGGACTGTAGCCCACCAGGCTCTTCTGTCCATGGGATTTCCCAGGCAAGAATACTGGAGTGGGTTGCCATTTCCTTCTCCAGAGGATTTTCCCAATCTATCGTGTCTCCTGCATTGGCAGGTGTATTCTTTACCACTGAGCCACCTGGGAAGTCTCAACTATGGTTCAACAGGCAATAGATAGTTGACCTGTGAGGTCGGAATCCCACCCACACAGGCAGGGACATCCTGTTCCCATTCTTCAGTCCCGAGGAGCAGAGAGGATAGCTGAGGCCCTGCCACCAGGAAGGTGACAGAAACTGTCATCCAGGAGGCAGGAACACAATTCACCTGGGGCCTGAGAATTATCATCAGACGTGTTGACAGGCGTGGGGGCTGGAGAGGGAGGCGAGGTCTGTGCCGGCCGCTGAAAGGAAGGACTGTCCCCCTCTTCTCTTCCAGCAGGTGTGAGATACTGCAGCCAGCATCACTGATGGTATGAACCTTCTAAGGCATGGACACAACATTCCTAGGCACTTTGTGGAGATCCTGGTGGGGCCTGAGGGTGGGGGTTAAGAGATCTGAAGGATGGGGTTGGAACTTGTGCAGTATCTTCTATGCTGAAGTGCGCATATTGTGTTACTCGCTGGGGTAACCAAAGGCCTGGATGAATCACCCATCCTAATGCACTCACATTAGTTTAAGGACAAAAACGCTGTGGTTTGGCAGGTGAGCCAAGTAGTCCTTGACTGCTGTTGTTTGTCCTTTTCACTCAGCTATGAAAGGAATGTGTCGCCTTCTTTCCAAATTGTGTAGACAGAGATCAGGACTTTGTCTCAGGAACCCTTAAGGGACTAGTGAGTTGAGTAAAAGGAACATACACTTAAAAATGCATATTAAATTCATCCTCAGAATATTTAGGATAGGCCAAGATCTCTAAAAATGATGGATTTTTAGCGTTATGACACATAGGACACGGGGGAGAGCCACCCTAAAAGACCTCGCATAACTGAAGAGAAAGCTGTATGGTTTTTATTGTCTCATGGCTGTGATTCTAAGAGACTCTAAAATGTTCTTGGTATTGAGCAGGAAATTTTGTGGATTTCAAATAAATGCAGAGTGAGTGATCATGGGTGTGTTCTGCTCGGAAGTCAGTGCCTTTGTACAGCAGTTGATAATGAAAACAAGATGCTTTCTGGAAAGGGGGACCTATGAAGCCAGATAACCAGGAGATGTCAAGAAGCTTGACTCATGAACCTTGTGAAGGATGAGGTGACTGACTGGAGTCGTTTAAGATGAATGGCCCAGAAAAAGGTCAGTTGGCCTGGAGAATTCCATGGATAGAAGAGACTGGCGGGCTACAGTCCATAGAGTCACAGAGTCGGACACGACTGAGGCAACTTAGCACTCAAGGTAGAATCCCACCCCTGGGCAGTCTGATTCCCAAATACATACTTCTCAACTCTTGAGAGTCCCTTGGACAGCAAGGAGATCAAACCTGTCAGTCCTAAAGGAAATCAACCTTGAATGTTCATTGGAAGGACTAATGCTGAAGCTGAAGCTCCAATACTTTGGCCACCTGATGCAAAGAGCAGACTCCTTGGAAAAGACCCTGATGCTGGGAAAGATCGAGGGCGGGGGGAGAAGGGGGCAACAGAGAATGAGATGGCTGGATGGCATCACTGACTCAATGGACATGATTTTGAGCAAACTCCAGGAGACAGTGAAGGACATGGAAGCCTGGAGTGGCAGTCCATGGGGTTGCAAATAGACACAACTTAACAACTAAACAACAAAAACCAGTTGGCACTAGTAAAGAACCCGCCTGCCAATGCAGGAGACATAAGAGACACAAGTTCAATCCCCGGGTCAGAAAGATCCCCTGGAGTGGGGCATGGCAACCCACTCGAGTATTCTTGCCTGGAGAATCCCATGGACAGAAGAGCCTGGCAGGCTACAGTCCATAGGGTCGCAAAGAATCAGATGCGACTGAGGTGACTTATCATGTACCAGGTTCCTTCCTTGGAGGAATAAACTAATTTCTTAGGTACAATATATGCACACCACACTCCAGAAAAAGGCACCTGATACAACGGTGAGCCCATCTCCCAACTTTGAAATCCACACAGCAGCCTCCTGCCCTTCCAGCAGGTTTTTGTCAGAAAGGCTTTCTTAGTTGCCCTCTTTAAAATAACACTGCCTCCTTGTCCTGCTTTAATTTTCTTTCTGGGGTTTCACACCACCTGGTTATAGCTATAGCTATATGGTATGTTATAACCTGGTATGTTATAGCTTCATTCTCTGTCCCTCCTGCCCCTAGGATGCAAGATGAGTGAGAACAAGGACTTTGCCTGTTTTGTTTACTCCTGGATCCCCAGCACCTAGACCCATGGCTGGGCACGTAGACACTCGGTGACCATCCTTCATTTCAATCAGTCACAATGAGGTTTCTTGTCATTTGCTGTCTCCACATTCTTATTCAGGCAGCTCTTTCTACCTGGAATTTTTGGAGTGTCCAATTTCCACCTGACCCTGCAAAAGAATCCAAAGTCATGCCACCTCAGTCCCACCCAGTTCCTGGACCAACTCTCGTCCTTCTTGCATGTCCCCAATCTCTCCATCTGCAACTGGGCTCACTGTCATCTACACCCCAGTAGCAACATCCTTGTGTCTCTTTTATAGCACTCATTGCATCTTATCTGTGGAGTGGATATGTGTGTGTGTGTCCCCATTGTCCAGCCAGGCCAGGCCACATTCTTCCAGAAGCAGAGACTTAGTATCTATACCTGTTCCGGGTACTCACCTAGACACATAGTATTTGTACAAGTAGAATAGTATTTATAAATATTATATATTATTTTCATAGTATATATTATGAGAGCTTCCCTGGTGGCTCAGACCGTACAGACTCCACCTGCAATGCAGGAGACCCAGGTTCCATCCCTGGGTCAGGAAGAACCCCTGGAGAAGGGAATGGCAACCCACTCCAATACTCTTGCCTGGAGAATTCCATGGACAGAGGAGACTGAATGGTTACAGTCCAGGGAGTCACAAAGAGTCAGACACAACTGAGAGACTAACATTTTCACTTTCACTTCATATGAGAGTGTGATTGCATATTCAATTATATATATACATATAAAAAGTAAATATACATGAATGATGATAGGCAGGGTGTAAGATCATAAGTCACAGAGGGAAGAGAAAAAAAGAGGGGAAAAAACCAAGAGCAGCCTACATTTGTGATTCTTCCCTGAAGAGTAAACAGTTTTTTGGGTTCAACCCTATGCTTGCGAAAATGATCTGAGGATACGACTGGTTAATTTAAAATGCCTTTATGTCTGGAAAAAAGTATAATCCAAATACGTACACTCCTATATTCATAGCAGGAACCAAGACATGGAAGCAACCTAAATGTTCAACAGAGTAATGGATAAAGAAGATGTAGTACACGTGTACAATGGAATACTCAGTTCAGTTCAGTTGCTCAGTCATGTCCGACTCTTTGCAACCCCATGAACCACAGCACGCCAGGCTTCCCTGTCCATCACCAACTCCCAGACTTCACCCAAACTCATGTCCATTGAGTCGGTGATGCCATCCAACCATCTCATCCCCTGTCATCCCCTTCTCCTGCCCTCAATCTTTCCCAACATCAAGGTCTTTTCAAATGAGTCAGTTCTTCACATCAGGGAGCCAAAGCATTGGAGTTTCAGCTTCAACATCAGTCCTTTCAATGAACACTCAGGACTGATCTCCTTTAGGATGGACTGGTTGGATCTCCTTGCAGTCCAAGGGCCTCTCAAGAGTCTTCTCCAACACCACAGTTCAAAAGCATCAATTCTTCTGCACTCAGCTTTCTTTATAGTCCAACTCTCACATCCATACATGACCACTGGAAAAACCATAGCCTTGACTAGACGGACCTTTGTTGACAAAGAAATGTCTCTGCTTTTTAATATGCTGTCTAGTTTGGTCATAACTTTCCTTCCAGTGGAATACTATTCAGCCATAAAAAAGAATGAAATATATGATATAGTTACATGTGGAATCTAAAATATGGGATGAACCTATCTGCGAAACAGAAAGAGACTCACAGACAAAGAGAACAGACTTGTGGTTATTAAGGGGGTGGGGAAATGGGAGGAGGGGAACTGGGAGTTAGGGGTTAGTAGATGCTTCACACTCCAGTACTCTTGCCTGGAAAATCCCACGGGCAGAGAAGCCTGGTAGGCTGCAGTCCATGGGGTCTCGAAGCGTCAGACACGACTGAACAACTTCACTTTCACTTTTCACTTTCACACATTGGAGAAGGAAATGGCAACCCACTCCAGTATTCTTGCCTGGAGAATCCCATGGACAGAGAAGCCTGGTGAGCTACAATCCATAGGATTGCAAAGAGTTAGACACAATTGAAATGACTTAGCACAGCACAGATGCAAACTATTACCTATAGAACGGGTAAACAAAAGGTCCTATTGTATATAGCACATGGAATTATATTCAGTATCTTAGGGAAGACCATAATGGAGAACAATATAAAAAAGAATGTATAGATGTGTGTAATTGAGTCAGTTTGCTATATAGCAGAAATTAATCCAACATTGTAAATCAACTATACTTCAATAAAAATTCCTGTTTTAAAAAAAAAGATGCCTCAGCTTCAATTTGCTCATTCGAAGTCAATAGCCATCACGGAAGCTGAGATGTGGACAGAAAGCCATCAGTCTCTGAGGCCAGGAGCCTGCTTTGCTGATGCTCACAATTGTCAGCACTTCCCCACTGGCCTGTGGCATTGTTCTAACAACCTGGTCACCTCCAGAAAGGTCACTGACCCTCAACAAGCAGAGACCCTGGGTCTGCTTCCCAGCGTCACTGGGGATCACTCCAGGCTGCTCACTGACCCGGCTCAGAGACTAGGGTCAGCGAGATCAGCCAGCTGGGGGAGGGCAGGGGACAGTCATCCAACCAGCATCTGGAACCTTTAGTGCAGAATTCTGCCTCAGAGGTGAAAAATCAGAAGCCTGAGGTGGGAGCAGCGGTGGAGGGTCTCTGAGTACTTAGGTAACAGCAGCTGGGCAGACGTGCTCAGAGGTAGGACCCATCGCAGAGAGTCAGCTGGAGCCGGCGCTGAAGGTGAACCACGGGTGCTCATGCAGGTCCATCCAGGAGGCCTGTGGTAGTTGCACCAGCTGTGCTGGTAGCCTGCCAGCAGCTGTCCTGGCCTTGTCCCCTGCTGGCCCAATGCCAGCAGCCTCCTGTGTTCACCTCAAGCTCGTCTGAAGCCCTCTTCTGTTCACTTTTACCCCTCTGTCCTTCCCATGAGAAGTAGAAACAGTGTGTGTGGCATCTGTAAAAATCCAAGGAGAGCCAGATTACATCCCCAGACTACAACTTTCCCATCTGCAAAATGGGTAGGATGTTGTGTGTCTGCTCATGTCTCGAATAAAACACTTATGAACAATCACCTGGTAAACTCTTGTGGTTATGATATCCTTGTTAGCTTTCTTCATCCTCCAATTTACTCATTCATCACCTTCCTCCTCTTTACTTTCCTGACCCTTTGTAAATCAATTCTAACATCATCAAATCATATCTGTAAAAGTGCAATTAAACCAATTATAAAGGTACCAAATCCATCAAATGGGAGAGCTTTGTGCTCATGAACACACCATGGTATGGCACTTGAGTCGTGTCTGACTCTCTGCGACCTCATGGATTATAGCCTGCCAGGCTCCTCTGTCCATGGGATTCTCCACGCAAGAATACTGGAATGGGTTGCCATGCCCTCCTCCAGGGGATCTTCCCAACCCAGGGATCAAACCTGTGTCTCTTACATCTCCTGCATTGGCAGGTGAGTTCTTCATCACTAGTGCCACCTGGGGAAGCCTGCTTATGAACATAGTGGAACTTTATTTTTGTTCAAAATTTCAAGATATTACAGATATTTTGCTTTAGAATATAAAAATGTGAGTTACTTACACTTGATTGAAATGAAGTGGCACTGGTTTTATTTCAGATCATCTTGGTGGGTTCAGGAAATAGAGGGTGTTCATTTGGTGGACCTGAGACCCACAGTGACATTCACAGCAGCAGAGTCTCAAGTGGCCTTCGTGCTGGCGGGAATGGATCTAGACCAGCTTCACACCTCCTGCCCTGAAACTTCTCTCTCTCTTGCCAACACGCAGCATGAAAATGTTGCCACCGTTTGGATGAGGCAAGAGCTCCAGGCTAGAATGAGGAACTGTGTTAACCCACTGGCATGACTGAGTTCTAGCTCCTGTCCAAATGAGAACACCTTTCCAGGGAAAGTGAAAGCCGCTCAGTCATGTCCAACTCTTTTCAACCCCATGGACTATACAGTCTATGGAATTCTCCAGGCCAGAATACTGGAGTGGGTAGCCTTTCCCTTCTCCAGGTGATCTTCCCAACCCAGGCATCGAAAACAGGCCTCCCGCATTGCAGGCGGATTCTTTACCAGCTGAGCCACAAGGGAAGCCCACACCTTTCCAGAGAACAACCCAAATGATAAACAACTGTTTGTGCACGTGATACAGAAGAAGGCGTTGTTTTAAAATGTTTGTGAAGATAATAAGGGAGGTAATTAGACACAGTTTTTGTTCTCAAAGAGTTGCTCAAGTTTTAAGCGTGTGTAGATAGATGCTATAATCAGGCTTTGGTGTGGACATCCTTAGATGGGGACCCAGTAGCAGGATTTACCTGACCAGTCGAGCAGACTACAGAAGGGCCTGGACACTCAAGACTGGTGAGATTTTGGCCTTAGCTCACAGAGGAAAAAGCACCACCAAGTCAGGGGGCATGTCACCTTGTCAATGGCTGAATTTGGTTTGAACAAACTAGATTAGAGGAAGGAGGAGATTTGATAGCATATTTATGGTGTCCTACTCTCGTAAAAACAGCCACCATTTTTTTGAATACTGACTCTGTGCCAAGCGCTCCTCTAAGCACTTTGCATGTAATCCTTTTTAGCAACTCTGCTTACTGTTCCCATTGTACAGATGGAGAAACCGAAGCCAGAGTTGTTAAATCATCCACCGCAGGACCCCCAGGCAGTAGGTGACAGAACCAGGCTTTGAACCTAGGCACTTGGGCTACAGGGCGCATTCTCTCTGTCCAGTGCCTGCCTACCCTGTACAAGAGGGTTTACCTGAGACCAGTGGGAGCTTTCCCTCTCCCCAGGACACGGAAATAGCCGAGATCCAGCCGTCCCATTCCTGCCTTCACCTGCCAGATCCCTGGGGCACAGCAGAGCTCCAACTCTTTGCTCTTGCTTTCTTCTGGAGGCTAAATATGTTTTCCAGAGTGCCAAACACAAGGAGCTGGTCAGGGGAGGCTTGCCTTCTCCATCTCGCCTCCATCCTAAGCTAGGGGCCAGTCCTTCAAGCCACAGGTAGGGAAGGACCCACAGGACCCAGCATCCCTGTGGCCAGAGCCAGTTTCCTTCAGCCTTTCTAGAGAGGAAAGTGGGGCGAGGACCCAACCGCTGTTGCTCGTTACACATGGACACCTGCGCACGTCGGGGAGCAGAGCATTTGTTGTGCTTAACCCTCTTCCCAGAGATCATACAGGTAGGTTACTGATTTCTACCTCCATGGTTGAATTGTTCATCTCCGTGTTAACTTCCATCGCCTTTTCCCTCTCCAGTGGAAAGGCGGACTCCCCTCTGGGGTTCTACCCTGGCCCATAGGTTCTGTGCAGAATGATTCTCCCTCCCAGTTTTGAGACATAGAGTTTGCAAAGAAGTCAGGCTCTCATGTTCCCAGAGCAGCTCAGTGTATGGAGACAGTCAGTGTGGAAGCTGGATAATTACCAACCTTGTCAGGTAAAGACAATGGGCTTCAGGCTTCCACACCGACTGTCTCCACGATGCTGAGCAGCTCTGAGAACACAAGAGCCTGACTTCTTTGCAAACTTTCAAACGCTGGTGCTGGAGAAGACTCTTGAGAGTCCTTTGGACAACAAGGAAAAGACACTGAAGTTAGGAATGATTGAGTACAAGAGGAAAAAGGGGTGACAGAGGATGAGATGGTCAGATGGCATCATCGACTCAATGGACATGAGTTTGAACAAACTCTGGGGGATAGTGAAGGATTGGGAAGCCTGGCGTGCTGCACACCACGGGTCACAAAGAGTTGGACACAACTGAGCAACTGAACAACAACTGAACTATGAGTTCCAGGAGCATAGGGACAAAATCCTTGACCATTTTAATGTCTCCAGATTCTAGAATAAGGCCTGGCATGTGGGAAGGAAGGAGAGAAGACTTGTGTAACATACACCAGTTGCCTTTGAGGGCTCACACCTTCTCAGGGAGGATGCTAAATGTGTGTTTCTAATTAGACTTAGGGAGCCTTCAGATGATGGCAGGGGTCGGGGGAGGAAGAGATGGCATCTGGTTGCGTGGATTCAGAAAGACTAGATTAAGGCCCTGGCCTTGGAGTTGGGCCATGGAGGAGCAATAGGAGGCAGCAGAATCGGCGTGAACAAGGCAGGCTCCTGGAAAGCACGGGAATATTCAGGAAGCAAGGTGGTTTCCTTTGGCTGGAGCATGAGGTACATGGAACAGAGCGGTAGGAGCCAGAGTGAGGGTGGGGGTTGGCCAGGCTGGGGAGGCCTGGGCGCCGGGGAAGCAGGAAGGCCAAGGTGAAGGGGGCTGGCTGCCTTCCATGTTGTCCCGCCTCTATTTCTCATCTGCTTCCGAGAATCAATTGTTCAGCGTTAAGTGGATGGAGGGACTTTCCTAGCCTCCTATCTGTGTTCGTAACTAGACTTGGTGGAGCCTGCAACAATGGCTTTCTATTTAGAACCAGAAGTCAGGCTTTGTGATGGCCTTCTCCAAAGGGGCAGGAGAGAACAAACTGTGCTCTGCTTGTGGAATGACTGCAGGGAGGATGCAACGTTTCTATCAAACGCTGATAGGCTGCGTTCTTTTATTAATCACATAATCTGTTGGTCTAAAAGCACATCCTCAACGCCCCAAACCTGAGTTATTCAACTGGACTCCTAAGTGGAAAATGCTGAAGTGTAAGCCTGCAGAGGGTTCTAGGAATAAGGCACAGGAATAAATAATATTCTCCCTGTGCTTCTGTCCATTTCTTCAGTCCTACTCTTTGAGACCCCATGGACTATAGTCCACCAGGCTCCGCTCTGCATGGGATTCTCCAGGCAAGAATACTGGAGTGGGTTGCCATGCCCTCCTCCAAGGGATCTTCCCAACCCAGGGATTGAACCTGTGCCTCTAAAGTCTCCTGCATTGGCAGGGGGTTTCTTTACCACTCTCACCACCTGGGAAGCCCATGTAAAATATTAAAATGTTAGAACAAATTAGACTAATGTCTCCTTTAGCTGGCCGTTGCTCCAGTCTTGTCTATCACCGTCCCCATCCCCTCTCCTGAGTCAGCCATTATTATCATTCTGTTGAATATATCTTCAGAACTTTTTCGTATGTGTTTACATATTTAGAAAATGTATACTTGTGTTTTGTGTCCACCTACCTAGATGCATGACTCGTGCGGCTTTGAAATTAGTTCTCTGAAAGCCCGAAGGTAGCAAGTAACCAGAACTCTGAGTACGTGCTGCAGCCGAAATAGGAAGCTCTTCATATTCTCTAAATAAAGTGCTTGTCCACTTGACTTTGGATTTTCCTTCCATGTTCAGGAAGATGTGAAAGAACAGTTGATACTGCAATTCCCTGCTTGGATTCCTTACCTGCTTCTGAAAATCTCTGCTAGATTCCCCACCCCCACACAATCCTTAGCACCTGTGACAGGGGTAAGCAGAGTGAGAAAGCCAAGGATGAACAGGGCTGTCACCCATTCTGCCCAAACAGAGGTGGAGAACCCTTCCCCAACAACTGCCAGAGAGATACTGGCTGCCAGGGTCTCTGGACACTTTTACTTACCATTTATTTCAATAAGGAAACTCTGTCTCAGCCCAAGGATGTGAGAGCTGTCTCTGTGGTTTTCTTCCACCCCCAGTTTAATAGTGAGATTGTACAAGTTCTCTTGCTTTTTTAAAAAAACTCAGAATCCCCTTCTTACGCCAGGAAACACAGGATTTAAAAGCCTTGCAGATGGAGGCTTTTGTCGAGAAAGATAAGCAGGTTAGTTGGATAACTCATAGACTGGCAACATTTCGGTGAATTACTTATAAATTTAAAGATTTCTTTACCTGGAAGATAAAGCTCACTGCTGGAGCACTTTTGAGTTCTCTTGCACTTCCTGTGACCCTTAAGAGTGTTAGTACTCATAACATAAAGCATGGAAAGTCAGAATGCATTTTCACGTCACCTTTGCCAAGGATTGGCTCTCCCTCTGGCTGAATTAACCACTGATTCTTAGTCTGCTCTCCTAAAGTCACAAGCTAATTTATCCTGTGATCATTTCATTAGAGGGCAACCTAAGGGCATATCATCCACCTTCCTTTATTTCCACGTTAACGCACAGGGTCCATGTTGGTTATTGTCAAATATGACAGCAGTTTCTCCTGCTCTCATTGAAAAGGCAAATGACAAATTGCTCTGGGGTCAGGTTTTATGAAGATGATAAAATCCTCTACTGGGTTTCAGGTGCTTCTTTACCAGCAATCATGAGGCCATCTTGAAGTCAGTGCATGGACATTATCATAGCTCAGTGATGTCGAGCCTAATGTTTTGCTTGTACATCTCTTGTTTAGGATCTCCATTGAAATTTGGCATCTCCATTGAAATTTGCTAACAAAGGTCCGTATGATCAAAGCTATGGTTTTCCAGTAGTCATGAATGGATGTCAGAGTTGGACCATAAAGAAAGCTGAGCGCCGAAGAATTGATACTTTTGAACTGTGGTGCTGAAGACTCTCGAGAGTCCCTTGGACTGCAAGGAGATCAAACCAGTCAATCTTAAAGGAAATCAGTCCTGAATTTTCATTGGAAGGACTGATGCTGAAGGTGAAACTCCAATACTTTGGCCACCTGATGCAAACTGACTCATTGGAAAAGCTCCTGATGCTGAGAAAGATTGAAGGCAGGAGGAGAAGGGGACAACAGAGGATGAGATGGTTGGATGGCATCACTGACTTGATGGACATGAGTTTGAGCAAGATCCAGGGGTTGGTGATGGACAGAGAAGCCTGGGGTGCTGCAGTCCTTGAAGTCACAAATAGTCAGGCAAAACTGAGTGACTGAACTGAACTGATTGAAATTTGGAGGTCTTTAGATGCTGAGATTTCCTGTACAAAGGGAAACTGACTTTACCTTGCTACCTTCTTCAAAGATTCCATTTCTGATTTGACCCTATAGCCCTCAAGAGCAAATTTCTCCACCACCTCTCTTGTGCTATGAAGTGATGCTTCTCTGCTTAGCACCAAGCATGGTTCCTCATCAAAACCTGGATGATGCCTGATGACAGTATTCCAGTGGTCTGACAAAGTCAGCCTCGGCTTTGGGTACCAGACAGTCCTTTGAGCCCCTGGAGCTTCTCTCTGGCAAGTGAGTTTTGAGACAAACTGCAGACTCTGGAATCTGAGGTCCTATCCAATATGACAGCATCAGAAACCATATTTTAAAAGAGAGAGGAGTGTGCTATTCTAAAATAACATTTTCCATGTTGCCAGCCTTGTAAATGACAGTGTGTCCATTACATTCAGCAGTAACTTTTGCTTAATTTTTAAAGCTTCATATTAAAATGTTCAAGATTTATACTCAAATAGTTAATATCTAGGGGGATATAATCCCAAAGAGTGAAGGGAACAGGCTTAGTGTTCCCTTTATCATAACTCAAGGTGACAACACACCCAAGGGGTGCCTCGTGAACATCTCAGAGACTTGAAATGGTAGAACTCTACTAATTCTGACATCACGCTCAGAAGACCGAGGAGGGGCAGTGTTGTGGTGGTCCTGGAAATCGGCCTGGGATTCTCCAGCTCCTTCTGGGCAGAACACCCCTCTCATCCCCCTTGCTAGCCCCTCACCCACCCCACCTCCTGCCCAGGAGAATGAGTGCCCTGTTTCCAGCAGCTTCCTCTAAGTGGTTGCCTGACAACCCCTTCTGTGGCCTCTACAGCCAGAAAAGACAGGCCCCAGGTCACACCTCATCAGGAGCTGGGTCTCAACCAAGCCCAGCCAAAGGGTCTCCGGATAACGTCACTTGTCTGTCTGGTGTGGTTTCCTCTTCTGAAGAAAAGGCCTTTCAGTCTTTTTAGCCTGCCTCTAAACCACAATTTCCCCTCTATCAGAAGACTATGACATGCCCTACATGTTATGTTATACACGTCGCCTGAGTCACATCACCACAGCATCAGTGTCAAGCAGGACTGCTGTCAGCCGTGGCCCCAGGAAAATTCCTAACCTCTCTGGTGCTCCATTTCTTTATCAGCAAGAAGGTGATGGTGATGATGATGATGATGGCGTGATGTGTTTCTTAAGGGCTCTTTGTTGAGCTTCCCTGGTGCTCAGATGGTAAAGAATCTGCCTGCGATGCAGGAAACCTGGGTTTGATCCCTGGGTTAGGAAGATCCCCTGGAGAAGGAAATGGCAACCCACTCCAGTATTCTTGCTTGGGAAATCCCATAGACTGTGGAGCCTGGTGGGCCACAGTCCATGGAGATGCAAAGAGTTGGACATGACAGAGCAACTGAGCACAATAGAGAGCTAATATATCTCTTGGTGTTCTCCACATATTGTTGTATTAAATGAAATAAAACAAGCACTTAGCAATACCTAGCAATAGAGAAACTCTCAGTAGATAGTAACAGCTGTTAAATTTTCTTTTCCAACTCCTATGTTCTTTCACGTAATACATAAGGTATATTTTTGCGCTTTTTTTCAAATTATTTTTAAAAAAGACAACAGGACGATAGACCATTTATTCATCATCCAATATTAAATAGACCTCAGTTAAACAGATTAATTGTAGGTGTTTTATGAATGGAGAAAGCAGCAAACTAAGAGAAAATTGGAAAAGACCCTGATGCTGGGAAAAATTGAAGGCAGGAGGAGAAGGGGATGACAGAGGATGAGATGGTTGGATGGCATTACCAACTCAATGGACATGAGTCTGAGCAAACTCCTGGAAATGGTGAAGGACAGGGAAGCCTGGCAGGCTGCAGTCTGTGGAGTCACGAAGAGTAGGACAAGACTGAGGAACTGAACAACAAGAGAAAATATCCTGTCAGAGATGCAGGATATATTTTAAAGTAACTTCTATCATGAGGCCTGAGTATCAGTTCAGGCTCTTCGCAGCATAGTCATCCTCAGTATCATACAATCAGAATTAATATTCAGAAGGGTAACTCTGCCCTGGGCTTCCCAGATGGCTCAGTGGTAAAGAATCCACTTGCCAGTGCAAGAGTCACAGAAGATGCCGGTTGGATCCCTGGGTAGGGAAGACACCCTGGAGGAGGAAATGGCAACCCACTCCAGTTTTCTTGCCTGGAGAATCCCAGGGACAGAGGAGCCCATGGGCTACAGTCCATGGGGTCACAAAAAGACGGACATGACTGAGCGGCTGAGCATGCACACATGCAACCCTGCACTATAAGACGTTTATCAGTGAGAAAAAGATCCAATTATTTGCAGATGGTATTTTAAGGCATCAGTATCTGCAGATATCCTACCTTATGTATTGCAAAGAAAAGGAGTTCTAATGACCCCAAATTCAATAAGCCATAACACCCCATTTCCCAAGGTTTTATTTAATCCAGACTTTACTGAACTGAGTGCATGAAGGACATCTGCAGGTTGGAAGATTTCTGGTTGAAGAAGTGCACACCAAGACTGTGTCATTAGTGATTATCTCTGGCTTAAGCCTTGGAGTAGGGCAGAAAGTGCATAATCACTAGACAAGTTTCCACTTAAAGCTTTTTCATGCTACCATATGAACCCTGCAAATACTCCCATGAGTATGAAGAAATTACTAATTAATATGCAGAAATTACTAATTCTACTGCTGGAGAAATGAAGGATGGTAAGCTGTTGAAAGTCCACTTGAAATTCATAATAGGAGCTCCTCTTCTCCAGCTAATTAATACCAGTATTCAGGCCTGTAGATCCTCGCATCACCTACCACATTGCCTCTGAAGATTTGTGGAAACTTGCAGCTCTGACTGCCCCTTAATCTCAATTTTACTGATTTAGGAGAGACTGGCCATTTGGGGAGGGTCGAGCTCTGTCTCCTGGTTGGAAGCACAGTAGCCCATTCACTGTGCGGATCTTTGAGTGACTCATAAGGCAGCTGCCTAGATTTATGGCCAGTTGATTGATTTAAGGGCTGTTGGCTCTTTTGTTGAAATTCATATTAATAAAAAAGAGGGCTCTATAAATACTTACTGTTGCATGGAGGGAATGCATGAAGCATCAGGAGCAAGGATTATGATGTCTTTACAACTCAAGAAGTAGGGTAGAACCATGCTTCCTTTCATCAGGTTTTGCAGTCTTAAAAGCAAGGAGGCTCTGAGGGAATTTACCATAAAATTGGCAGGACAAACTAAACTCTAGCAATTATATATAAACTCCTGTTTTCTTCTTACCACCAAGAAGTTACTTTTACTGCCAAGACATAATGTGTTTTTTTTTTTTTTTTAAGATCAGACATAAACACTCAAAGGTTGAAATCTGGCAAGTTAGTCTCTTGTCCAAGTTCTTAATTTATGCCAACATGTAGCATATACATCAGTTTTCAGCTACTTAAGAGAAAACAAATGTTGGTTATGTAATATAATAGCATAAAACTCATCCAAACTTATAAAGTAGAGGACCTATTCCTCCCCTCCCCCAGGTGATCCACTGTTCCCCAGGCATACCCTGGAAGCCTAAGGACCTTCTTCCCAGCGGCTACCCCTTCCTTCCTACCCCTTGTACTGCTGCAAACTTCCCCTCTGCCTGGAACACTGTCTCTGCCCTGTCCTTTCTCCTTTGGCATGTTAACTCCTACTCATTCTGATCTCAAAGGGCAATTTTAGGGACACCACCCCTGAACTTCTAGAGTAGGTTTTGGAAGGCTCTATATCCGTCCTCAGATCCTTTACTTTCCACAGCAGGCAATTGATCCTGATTTGGGTATTAAGTCATTGCCATGGATTCTCCCCATTATATGGCCATGAGAACTGGAACGGCATCTCTTTTGCTCCTCTTTGCCCAGAGTGGTCCTGACACATACATGGGGCTCAGCAAATATCAAAAGAATTACTGAATGCACTTATGCATTTACCTATGAATGAAGTAATGTAGCTACTTTTCAGGCAGGCCGACCATTCCATTAGGTCCCTCCAATAGGTCAGCGAGTGAGGGGACTTTGATATTTCTAGACTACATCTTCCTACCTGCAGTCTTCTCATGCCAAGCCCAAGAAGTGAGTGTAGGGCCTTTCCAATTAAACAAAAAAAAAGTTACATTCCCATCTCTTAAAAAATAAATCTTTCACAGTCCTCACTGGAAAGTACCCTGTACCCCCAAAGCATTTCCTCCTTTTCATGGGCTGGTGTGGATGGTATTTCTCATCTCCTCACAATGACAGCGTTACTGACAGATCCTCTGAGAAAGAACCATGCTCCCCTCCCCCAGGCGCCCCACTGTGCCCCAGGCACACCCCCGGAAGCTGCCGTCTAGACCAGGAGTCTTATTTGACTGGTGCTATCTCTTCGCATGGCAGAATTCAGTTATAAAAACTACCCCACACATTTAGTCATTCACACATAAATTGGAATTTTTATTTTATTTTCTTGACACAAGCTGTTTGGGAAACTGATTAAAAGGCTGCACTAGACTGCTCCGTTCCAGTTCTGAAAAAGTCTTTCAGTCTGCGATTCACTAGTTTTGCAATTCAGATGTAGCAGCCATAGATTCACAGCATCATCTCATTCATTGACCAGGGCTTTCTGATTCCAGAAATTTCTATGGGGATGTGGAGAATGCCTTCTTCTATGAAGAGGGGCATGAGTAATGCACTAAAGTTACTCCTGATCTAGTGTAAGCTACTTAACCCCCACGTATCTACCAAACAGTTAGCCATCTAGTAAAAAATAATTTAGTAGAGAGGTTCTGATCTTAAAGAACCCATCAGAGAATCATTTTATTAGATGAATAACTACCTTCAATCATATCAGTTTTGTTTGTCAAGGTTTTTTTTTTTTTTTAATGCATGCATGCAAACCTGACCATTATGAAATCAACTGTCTCACCTGTCTTATCCTATCATTGTCAATAATCACAGGTTGAGTGCACACCCAAGAAAGTAACTTGGTCCTTGTTGCACTTCAGGAGGAAGCAGGTGTAGGCAATGTGTGGTTTGTACATTCTGAGTGGGGAACTTATCCCTGGGGTGTTTAGGAAAATCCAGTACAAGATGTGGAACTAAGACTTCTCCCTGGAGGAAGGTCATGTCTCCTCAAAGAACACAAGAAAGCACATCCCAGCCACAAACACAGGATCTTATATGACATCATATAATATAGATATACTACTTACTGGTAGATTTGGTTAACTGAAATTAACCAAATTGTGGTGGCATAATAAGAAGAAGACAAGGATGTCAAACAGGGGCTAGATTAATAGGTATAAAATATTGGACTAAGAAATTTGAACTTGAGTCAAAACTAGGGAGGTACTGGAGTTTGGTCAAGGGGTGGCCGATGTGAGCATGACTATGTAAACAAACTGCAAATAGTATGCAGACATCCCAGTAAAGTGTTTGAACCTTTCTTACTAAGAAATTTGTAAAGCAAATAAGACTGACATTGTCAGGCTTCATATCCATCATCTTCTTTTCAGGCAAATATCTTTGTCCCAAGACTGTCAAGCTCTTCTTTTTTCATTTTCCTGATTTAGGATAATTTGGTGATCTTGGTAGATACCTAACTGGGCCATGTTCCATGATAAAATGCACAATAGACTTTTATTTCCTTGCATGGGAGGTAAAGCCAAATATAATTCAGAGATCAATTCCCAGTCAAGTTTGCAGCTTCTCCAAGTTAAATGTGTAAGCAGAGTCACTTCCTCAACTATGAGCCTAAACTCCTTTTTTCCCCACTTTACCCCTGTGCAAGCCTGGACAACGCTGACATTTAATGAGGCGTGTTCTCCTCCAGAGCGAGCTCTTCAAAACCATTTCTCCCAGCTTTGAGTGACAGCTCAGGGAGCAACTTCCATTCTGGACAGAAAGGCAGCATTTGGAAGGGGGCGGGGCTTAGACGCCTCTTGACTTGGAAAGAGTGGTGACCAGGGGCTGGTGGGGCAGGGGAATGGTTAGTACAGAGAAACAAGGGTTGCAACCCGTCGGGAAAGTCTCCCCACTATTCAGAAGACTCTAGTCTTTGACTGCTGTCTGGGTCAACACTCAAAGTCCTTCCCAGTCACACAGATTGGCTTTGCTTTTCACCCTTTGGGGGCCCCTTTCTGTGTTGTTAGCTATGCAAACAGTGACCCTCTGAGAGCAGGCTTGCCAGCCTGCTCTGTGCAGAGTGCATGGAAGCCTGAACTTGTGGACTTGTCCCCATCAGGGAAGCACGTGATGAGGACTTGAACTAAAACCAGAGGAAGACGACTGGAAAGAAGAAATAGATGATGATATATGATATATATATATATATATATATATATATATATATATATATTTAAATTAAAATAAGCTTTATTTTATTTTAATTTTTATTTATATTGGAGTATAGTTGACTTACAATGTTGTGTTACTTTCAAGTGTAATGATACATGGTATTTTTAATTATAAGATTACAGGAGGAGATGTTCATGAATTGAATTAGTCCACATCAAGGTTGTCTTCTATTTTTTTTTTTTTTAACTTGCTGAATAGCTTTTAAAGACCCCTTCTGTTCCTGAAAGGTGAAAGGATACATTTCCTAAAAGAAATAGGAGCTCAAAACATCTTGCTAGGAATGTGGGAGTCAACTCTCAGGAAACTATTTGGTTGCTGGAAAGTGATCATGAAATTGAGTTCTTCACAAAAAAAGTCCTTCTGTAATTACAGAAAAACTTACTTTGAAGCCAGTATCCTAAATGTGCCTG
The DNA here is from genome assembly GCF_910594005.1 of Cervus elaphus. Classification (NCBI taxonomy): domain Eukaryota; kingdom Metazoa; phylum Chordata; class Mammalia; order Artiodactyla; family Cervidae; genus Cervus; species Cervus elaphus. Next base: position 34,423,790 of record NC_057840.1, read on the forward strand.
GAGTTAATTGCATTACAAAGGACTCCAGTCTACACAGGCAGCTGAGTCCATGTATGGTGAATGAGTTGAGGGAAATTATAAAAATGAAGAAACTAATTTTTAAAAGAATGATTTTTCAGGTAACAAATTCAGACAAAGCATGATGCTTTTTTGGCTTCTGGTTTAGTTTGTTTCATCACATAATTCTGAAGAAAAGTGCAACATCTAGGAATTCATAGGCAATATGTTGACACTACTTCATCAGGTTTTGCTGAATCAAGCTGGAAAGAAAATGCTAATGGGAATAAGGATTTTGATAATGTAAATAAAGTTGACTTTTTGAGGAAAAGGAGACTCAGAAATGAAAAAGAAGAAAGAAAAATGAAGTCTAGAAGGACAGATCAGTACAAAGAGTAAGAAATAGACATGCAAGTGTAATTTTGGTGAGAAGGTAGATTTAATTTCTGTTCTGAACAGAGTAATTCAGACAAACAGGAAATATCACCAGTCTTTAATGGATGCAACACATGATTCTAAATATTCAAGGTGTGCGTGTGTGTGCGTGTTCTTAGTCACTCGGTTATTGTACAACTGTTTGTGACTCCGTGGACTATAACCCACCAAGCTCCTCTGTCCATGGGGATTCTCCAGGCAAGAATACTGGAGTGGATTGTCATGCCCTCCTCCAAGGGATCTTCCCAACCCAGGTCTCCTGCATTGCAGGTGGATTCTTTACCAGCTGAGCTACCCAGGAAGCCCTATTCAATGTATATTCACTGAAGCATGAAGATACTAAGGAAGGAGTTCCCAGAAATAAAACATCTTAATCTTTCTCCAGTCACTGCTTAATTCACCTTTGTCCCCTTCATTGCACTTTCTTCAAAGACTGCATTTTATAAGCCTGCTGATAACTGCTTCCTCCAGTATTCAACTCTGTTTAAAAGTCAGGTCTTTGTATTTTCAAATATCAGTGTTCCCCATTCAAAATGAATTTTCCTTCTTTTGAGAATTTCATGGGATTTAATTTTTAATATAAGTATTTAATTTATTAATTTATTTATTTAATTTATTCCTTCTTCATAAAGCATTTAGCATTAAAAAGACCTCACTAGTTCATTATCAATAATTTTAACACATTACCCCCCAAAAGTCAAACTTTTATGTAAAATAAGTCAAGTCATAATACTTATACTCAGAAAACAGCATATACTATATGGAAAAAATTTTAAAAAGAAACCACTTGAACATAGAATTCTGAAGAAGGGGCACATACTTGGCTTGGGTTACTTTGGGCCCAGAATGTTGTCTATAAAGCAAGCTCAGCAAGTCCAGGCACACACACACACACACACACATATAATATTTACATGTCCTTTTAATTAGGAACCTTATGAGAATGACTAAAGGATTGATTTATGACTAAACCCATATTCTATAACAATAGGTATTTATGTTTCTAATTTGTACTTCTATATAAACTAGCTATATAATATTTAGCATTCTGACATTTGTCTCCAGTTTCTCCCCACTAAGGAAGTGGTGATAATCCATATCTAGTGAGGGTCCGGAAATAGTCCTTGCACCCTCCAGATCATCTTTTGAATGTCCTGTGTTGTTTTTAATTTTGCACTTGTCTTACAGGATTGAGCTATTTTTAAAAGTTCATATTTTAAGACATTCACTATTTAATATGAAAAGTCAATGCCAGATCATTTTATTCTTATTCCCAAACATTTTTAAACAATATTTTGCAGGGGATACAAGAACAATCTTGAAAGTTTGGTTTCACTGGGACTTTTCCTTCTAGAATTTTTGCTTGAAATAGGGTATTTTTTATTCTTCAAGAAACAGCCTGCCACCATTTAAAATGGAAATGAAAAAAAAAGAAGTACATGTATTGAATAGCCAAAGTCTCCAAATTTGCCAACAGCTTCTAAAGAGTTGTCATAGACCTCAGTGCTGGCCCTGGATAATTATTTCCAAGATGATGTTGTGTCTGAAAGAAAACTGCCAATTTGCAGTCTCAGGCACCATTTTTTGGCATTAATGAATAAGAATAATTACGGGGTTTCCCCCCTTTTCCGCTGATCATTTTGTTCTCTATAATTAGTTGCCTGGTTATTCCTCTCTACAGCATGTGCACTCAGATCTTGAATGTAAAATTCCTTTTCTCACCGGTAGTAGGGTTAAGTCTGAAGTTGTGTGGGAGAAGTGAAAACTAGATAATCACTAAACTCCATCTGAAGGCAGTGTGGCACAGGATGTGGGTTTCAGTGGGCTAAAAATCTCCTACTCCTTAATTTGTGTTAGGTCATGTACTAACCGAGACTCACATGTGCTCTTCTTTCAATCCACGCACTCCGACTGGGAAATAAGGTCCAAACCACCTGCCTGGCTGGGTGAGAAGAGGGATGGGACCTGGAAATCCCTGGGGCCAGCACCACCACAGGGGGCGCCAATCACTGGTCCTTTGTTCTGCCTCTCCCCAATGTTCCAGAGTCCCTGGGTTTCCAGTGGCCGTCAATGAAACATCATTGCATGATAAAACCTTAACCTTACTATATTCCATGTCTTCCTTTAAGTCCTGAAAGAGCTTAAATTTGAGGTGCCCAGTCTGAAGGGACTCCTCCCAGTGTTCTTCAGGAAATGCTGTTGGTATTTAGGATGGAACGATCTTTTGTGGTGTACGACTGTCCCAGATAGTAGAAAGTTTAGCCACCCTGGCGTCCAACACCAGCAGACTCCCCATTCCAAGGTGACACTCCTCCCCCAAACACTCCTCCCATTTCAAACCATTCTTCCTGTGGTGACCTTCTAAACATAATTATTTTGAGAAATAAAGTTGAAAGTAACTCCTTCCTCTAACACACCTGACATAGAGAAAACAGCTCAAAGGATACTCTAAATTTCAAGAACTTCCAAACATATGAATTTGAAAATAAAGTTAATTCTAAGCAGAAACATAAATTGTCCAGTGTTGCTTTATTTAGATATAACACCACCGAGAATGAGCTCTGCTATGCAAATATCCAGGCTATCTGCATAAAATAATATTGGCTTTGGTTAACTTTTTTCTGCAAATATCAATATTTACAAAACATGTACACATACATCTTACTTTACTATATCGATCAAAATTGAGAATGCTTAGGCAATGGGCTCCAAAATCACTGCAGATGGTGACGGCAGCCATGAAATTAAAATTCGCTTACTCCTTGGAAGAAAAGTTATGACCAACCTAGACAGCATATTAAAAAGCAGAGATATTACTTTGCCAACAAAGGTCCATCTAGTCAAGGCTATGGTGTGTCCAATAGTCATGTATGGATATGAGAGTTGGACTAGAAAGAAAGCTGAGTGCTGAAGAATTGATACTTTTGAACTGTGGTGTTGGAGAAGACTCTTGAGAGTCTCTTAGACTGCAAGGAGATCAAATCAGTCAATCCTAAAGGAAATCAATCCTGATTATTCATTGGAAGGACTGATGCTGAAGCTGAAACTCCAATACTTTGGCCACCTGATGCAAAGAGCTGACTCATTTGAAAAGACCCTGATGCTGGGAAAGATTGAAGGTGGGAGGAGTAGGAGATGACAGAGGATGAGATGGTTGGATGGCATCACCGACTCAATGGACATGAAAGTGAAAGTGAAGTTCGCTCAGTCGTCTCTGACTCTTTGCGACCCCATGGACCATACAGTCCATGGAATTTTCCAGGCCAGAATACTGGAGTGGCTAGCCTTTCCCTTCTCCAGGGGAATCTTCCCAACCCAGGGATTGAACCCAGGTCTCCCGCATTGCAGGCAGATGCTAGGAGGCCTAGGATGCTGCAGTCCATGGAGTCGCAAAGAGTTAGACACGACTGAGCGAATGAACTGAACTGAACTGAATTGAGGCAATTGAAGGAACAGATAAAATTGTGATGGTGGCTATGAGCTATTTACAGTTCTTATTATCACATGTGTCTGTTATCCTGGCACATTTCTGTCATGTTTTTTGCATCACTTGATGGTTCTTTGCTGTCTTCTTGCCATCGATAGTTATCTGAGGTCTTCCTGCTCTTCAGGGGCCTCGTTAGCAGCAGACAATCATGTTTAAGGAATCCGATGAGCTCATTATGCTAGTCCAATAGTGGGTGGGATAATTATCCACTATATTTATTATTCCTGATAAGTAATGAATTTACACTTTCCTCCTAGACACCAGATCTTAACCTACTAGGCTACTACTAAAGGGAAATTTGGGGCTCTTCTGGTGGTTCAGTGGTAAAGAATCTGCCCGCAATACAGGAAATGCAGGTTTGATACCTGGGTCAGGAAGATTCCCCTGGGGAAAAAAAATGGCAACCCACTCCAGGATTCTTGCCTGGGAAATCCGATGGACAGAGGAGCCTGGAGGCTACAGTCCACAGGGTTGCAAAAGAGTAGAATATGACTTAGCAACTTAGTAATCACAAGGGGAAATTTAGGCACTCTGTTGCAAACCAGCAATGAAGATATTCTGACATATCAGAATTTCTAGGGATTTCAAATTCTTCTACCTACTTTTAAGCCCAACTAAGCTAGGTACTAATAACTGTGAACATTTCTTATTTTCTCTTTCACTCTTTGAAGTTAGTATAGTGCCTTGACTTTTAAGTTAGCTGATTAGAGGCTTGAGAGACAGGAGCGCCAGTACTGACTCTGATCACCACTCCTAGCTGGAGAGATCTTAAAGACGCACTTGCTGATATTCTTGGTTTGCTGTCTTCCCTACATGAGACTCTGCCATAAGTCCCTTCTCTTATCTCAAATGCTTTAACACAGTCAAAATGTTCTAGATCTTTTTCAAACCACATTTGAAATAGGAACAGCTTTAAAAATCAAAAAGGATAAATGCTACCTGTGTTTTTCCCCGAGGTGCTCCTGTAACCCAGTGGATAGGATATTTCTGATCTCGGGTGATCATAAATCCAGTGCAGCCATCACAAGCACCATAAAAGTTGTCACCCAAAGTCGTAAAATGAAAGTGAGGCGTGATCCAGCCTTTTAACTCTATAAGCTTTGCAAACATTAACTCCCACATGTGCATGGATCAGTGACCCTGAAATGTGATTCTATAGGAGACTCTGGTCTCACAGCTTTTCATTAGGATCAGCTGAGTTAGTGGGACAAATGGAGAACCAGAATGCAGAGCCCTGCCCATGTTTGTAAGCCGTTCCACCACGTACAGTGTGTGGCCTTGATCAAGTCACTAAAACTTCCTAAATGGCTGTGACCTTGTATGTAAGTTAGGGGTTATAGGGTTTATGTCCCTGGGTTTGTATGAGGGGTGAATGAAATGCAATAAGAGACACTCAGTGATCTGAAGAAGCAAAAATATTTCTTCTAGACTCGATCTTATTGGAGAGAGAAAAGGGTATGACTTGAGGGATCCACTAGGTCTGTATTGGTTGCCTTCAGATTCTTCTCACCCTTTTCCTGCTCAATGTCACAGGATTGCAGGGGTGGCCGTGGGGAAGTCCCTGCAAACTGAGTGTTCCAAGTTCCCGGTCAGCTTGGTTCATCCAATGCAAGGTATTGGACTGGAGCGTGAAGGAAGAAGGGAGAAGCCAGATATTTCCCCTCTCCTTGCCAGTGTGTAAGACAGTGGCTATTTCTCAGCCTCCCACAGACAGCTTCCATCTGTAGTATATCCCCTCCCTGCCCCTCCTGCCAGAGGTGATAGTGGCTTTTGGTTCTTATTAATTTCTGGACTACCTCACTGTGTCCTGTTGAATTCTTGGTTCTTCCATCACTTATGGAGACAATCCCCTGCATAAAAGTCTCTCTTTATAAATACTTTAAGAGGTTTCTGTTTCCCTTATTTGACCTTGACTATCAGTAATAATGATAGGAAGATCTTTCACCAAAAAAATTTTCCTGATACTGAATACATCATTAGAAAGCCATTCTTTGGATTCCATTGGATTCTTTTCCTCAAAGGGGGAGAGTAGTATATTACAACATAGAATGTTACATTGTATAATAGCATTTTCACAACTCTTATGTTATCATTTCATCCATCCATCCACCCACTGAACATTTTATATCAACTGTGAATTAGGAACTAAGCTTAAGTGCTGGGCGCATATGATAAACTAGACACATGAAATGTCAGACCAGGTGATTTCAAGGCCACTTGCTAATGACCTGAAGGGCAGAGTGCACTTACTTGGAAATCAGGAGTGATAATGTGGGTTAGGTGCCTAATGCCACGCTTGGCACACAGCATCAACGAAAAAGATTTCACAATCCTGTTTCCAGGAGCCGCCTCCAACCTTATTAATAAACTGAGGTGAAATGAAGAGGTCTGGACAGGAAATATAATAACCATTACACAGATAAGGAACCAAAGTTCAAAATTGTTATCTGCAGCTAGCAAGTGGTAAAGTCTGCAGCTGATGGTCACACCGCTTCACTAATAGCTTTACTCAAAGTCATCTATGCTAAGAAAGCATGTGACTCTGTGGGCCAGGGAGAGGGTAGCAGAGAAAGCATTTGAAAGAACCAGGAAAGCCTGCTTCTCCTCCCTTCTTCTCCAAGCTGTCCCCAAACCCCAGCTGTCAGACACTACCATGATCATCAGTTATGCTCTTTGAACCTAAGGTTGTTGAATGAAGGCCAGTACTAACTCAGAGAGTTGATAAAGACCATGAATGAGGTCCATGCTATATGGTAAGGCGCTCCTGCTCACTTCACGGAAAGTAAGAGCATAGATAGACTGGCGAACAGGTGGGGTTTTGTGCGAGCTCTTGGTGCTAGAGAGGGTCTGGTTCAGGCTGCCGAGTCTCCACATTCTGTGAAAGGACACTAACACCTGTCCTGCCGACATAACAAGGGTACTGCAAGATCAACTGAAACAGTGCTTTGAAGATGGCAAAAATCTGTTTGAGTTGCACTGCAAATCTTCCGTGGTAAATGTACCCGGAGCATAACCCAGCCTCATGGCTTGAGATAATACAAGTCAGTTGTGAAGACAAAATAAATTGTAAAACAGAATATAAAGTGCACGTTGTAGGGAGAGAACTGTGACACTGTGTGGCTCTGTGGCTCAAAACCTTATTTTATTTCAAATCTTTATGGTAATTTCCATACATGCATCAGAGCAGATAAAAGGGGGAAATCAACAATAATAGCTAACATTTATCCAGCAAGTGTGCCAGGAACCTTCTAAACCCTTCCTGGAAATTGCCTTATTGAAATCACAAGAAGCAACTCTGTGAGGCAGGCACTATCCTCATTATCCCCATTTTACAGATGAGGAAACTGAGGCACAGGGAGGTCACATAATTTTCTTAAGGTCACACAGCTTCTAACTGCTAAAACTGAAAGTCTGTGAACAAATCATGTAAGAGTGCATTCTTACAAATCTAATGGACTCAACAGGCAAATACATATGGCTGCCTTGAAAAGGAAATGAGTGTTGGGAAATCACTGCTTGCCTTTGACGGTCACCTTAGGCACCTTCGACTCAAGTTATCATCTCACTACACACACAGCTGGGACCTTTAACACCTCTCTCGTTATTTCAAAGGTTAGTCTTCTTGGCCTTCTTTTTTCACTTTTACTTTCTCTAAGCGAAGGTTAGTTGGTACATTAACTGAGGTGATTAGAGTAATGACACCTGAAAAACAGCGAGCTTCCTCCCTCCGTCCATAAGATTGCCCCAGAGCTTCTGTGTTAACACTAAAATGTCTAACTAAAAGAATTATTTAGGGTACTTTTTTTTTTTTTTTACAAAATCATATGCAAAGTATCAAGTTCAAAAGAAAGCTAAACCCGAGGATCCCGGAAAATGAAGAAAAGTGATGTGTCTGCGAAAACGGTAGCAGGGATTTTTTTTTTTTTTTTTTTTTTGTAATTTTTCCCCCCAGGGGCTGTAATTTGACTGCTCTGTTTGGCTACCCTCCAGAGACAAGTCCAAGTGCTCAATCTCTTTCTCTTTCTCCCGCTCCTCCCCGCCGTGCTCGCCCGGGTCGAGGGGAGGAGGGACCCAAGATCCGCTGCTCGCGGCGACGAGGCCCGCAACCCTGCGCCGGGAGGGGCGGGCCGGGGCGCGGCCGGCGAGCGGGGAGCGCGGCCGAGCGGCGGGGCCGAGCGCGAGGAAGAGGAAGTCCGAGCCGGGCGGCGGTGCAGGGCGCTCGGCTGGCGCCGCAGCCGGCGCAGAGCAGCCGCACCTTCCCCTGGCCGACCTGCGAGCGGGGCCCGCGCCGGCAGCCGGCCCTCCCCGGGTAAGTGTCCCTTTCGCTGGACACCGGGTCCTTTTCCAGGAATGGGACCGCGCGGCCGGGAACGCCGGGATAGGAGGGACGGGAGGGGGACCCGGGGGGCGCCCCAGATCCGCAGGTGGAGGCGAGCGGACCGGGGTGCCGGGTTCCTGTTCCCCGCGCGCTCCCTCCCGGATGGGGGCCAACGGGGTTGGGGGAGCGCCCCGCCGCCGCGGCCCCGGCCCGCCGCTGCCCACCACCGCCTGGAGGGGGCGACCCGCGGCCGCCACCGCCCGACTCCGGGGGTTCGGCCCCGAGCCCCCGTGCTCCCCGCCCTCCATCCGCAGCCGCGGGGGCCGGAGCGTTCGCTCCTTGGAGAAGAGATTCCTCAGTGCGCTCGGGACTGTTACCAAGTCAACCCTGCAACTCGAACCGGACAGTCCGAGAACGGGACCCGAGCGCCCTCCGCCCTCGGTCCGCTCCCGCCGCGGGTACCCGCTCCTGGCCCCCCGGACGGTGGACCGCTGTGGGAGTCGGAGGCCCCGGCTCTGTGGCGCGTTTGGTTTGGAGGGTCCCAGCCTTTGTAGATAGAGCCTCGGTGCCCCAGCTCTGCAGATATTTCCTGGGGCGGGGGGCGGTGGAGGGGACGTGCAGGGGGGCTTGGGGTCGAAGCCGGTGGCCGGTCCATCACGGCGATCAATGTAACCCCTGGTCCACGGGGACTTTGTCGACGGTCCTGGTCTCGGAGGGCCGCCGGGGTTTGCGGTGATGCCCGCAGCCCGCTCTCCCAGCCTTTGTGTCCTTTAGTGAGAGTCTAGTTGTTAAACCAGAAGCCTAAGGACTTTTGGGGAAAGTCGTTAAGCCGTGGCATTTCATTGAGCTTACGGCAAACAATGAGGTGGATGGCTTTTTAAATGCTCCGGTGGAGTCTTGCTTGTAGGGCAGGTATTTCATTAAGTTCTGGTCCTTAACCCTCCCTTTGTACCACCCTCAGGTGGCCATGGCTACTGCACATACTTTTGAAATTGTAGAGGGTGAGTCTGGGGGAAGGCTGTTTGCAGCCAGCATCACCCAAGAGAAGGTCAGTCACAGAGAGAGAGAGAGTGGTTTGGGGGTTTTCCGACGACTGGATACAGAACTTGCTTGTGTTTCCTATTTAAACCAGGAGACCAGCATGTTGACTCTGGGTCAGATTCGTCTTCGAACAGAATCCCAGGCCTAGATAGATTGTGTAATGCCGTAAAAATAGTGATCAAGTGTTAAAATCAGCGTCGGGCTGCTCGATTTCTGTGGTTGGCATACTTTTAAAGAATTTACAGGCTTTGGATTTTGATTAAACACTATTAAAACACTTCCAGGCCCATCGTGTCTGGGAGTAAGAAACTCCATCCTAATTTCCTCTTTGCCAAGTCAGACCGGAGCAAGCGGCTCCACCTCGGGTGGCCTTGGCTTCCTCCCTTAAGAAATGATTTAGAGAAACCAGGCAGTTTCTGAAGTTTCAAGCTCACTCCTTGCCGCCCCTCCCCAGTAAGCAGTACTTATTTGGTCTACTATATTTAAGACTTAGATCCAAAAGGGATGGTTTGGTATTATGGTCCTTTACCATCCTTGAGTCTGACTTTCCAGTTCCTCATGTTGCTCTTAGTCCTATTTGAAGCCTTGTGTCTGAGCTGCCAAGCCACCTGAAGAAACATTTCCCCAGAGTTCTCTCCCCTCTTTGGTCCCATCCTCATTAGGTCATCAACAGCTGTCACCTCGTGACCTTCCTTTTTCCTGGTGGAGCTGCTCCCTGAAGCTTTCTGCTGAAGGGCAAAGCACAGTGAGAAACAGCTACCTAGCAGTCAGATCCATGCCCGAATCCTGCTTCCCTTGATGGTTTTTTCCTGCTTATCTCCATCTTCACAATGGGCACCGGCTTCCTTCAGTGACTTTAATATGGATGATGGTACCAAATGCAAACAAATATTTCCCTGGGAGACTCAATCTGTGCTTCAAAAAGGTTCAATGGTCACCTTTTAACAAATCAAGAGGAAGTGGCAGTGTAAATTTTCAAAAGCGAGAATAACCAGTACTGTTTTTTTCTCCTCCTTTGAGGCTATGATTTTTATTAAGTGACTTAATTAGATTTAATGATTTGTAGTCTGACACATAAATGTGGGAAATGCTTGAGCAGCACTAAATCTTTTGAGCCCTTAGTAAACTGGAAGTGATTCCTGGATCTACGCTCTGATTCTTCAACGCTGCAGTCCACTTTTCACAGATTTCTTTAACCCCCCACCTTTCCCCATGAATAGCTGATCTTTCACCTAGTTGCCATCTTTGAATCCTCCTGCAGGCAAATTATATCCATGGAATAGTAAAACTAAAATGGCTCTTGGAAGATCTAGCCCAGCCCCTACATCTTAAAGATTTGGGACAGCACTGGTGTTTAAGAACAAGTGCTCAGAAACTAAGTTGGCCTGTGTATCATTTGCTCAATAGCACTTTGACCTTGATCCCTCTAAGGAAATTCTGTAGATGTAGATTCTTTTATAATTGAGAAACTGTAACAGTCATAGTTGATCATTCTCTCTGGATTATCTGACCTTTGCTCATTCCTTCCTCTGTCAATTTAGGAAATGGTAAGCCTTCTTCCTTCTTAGGTGGTACTATAGTTAAGTGTTGGACACATTGTATGCTTCTAAGATGACTGCTGTTGATAAACCAAGTCCCAGGAGTGAGTGATTTTCCTGGTGATTACACAACTCTCAACTGGAAGAGCTGTGATTTAACTCATGTTCATGTCTCTTGGTCTGGAACTGTACTACCTAGAAATGGTGATGGCATGGGGGCATATTTTAAATTAAATGCAATGATTCTTTGTTTCAGGAAAGAAAAAAAAAAAGTCCCTTGCCTCTTTTGACCTAAAAAGAACATGGATTCCAAATCAAAATATTCATTGTTTAAGTAGGAATGGGAATAGAAATATTTTATAGACAAAGACCCTAAGCAAGCTAGTACTCGTGTGTGGCAGGCTTCTCAAGTATTAGTGTTTCTTCACAATGTACATCAATCTTGCTTTATAGAATGAAGAGCTGACTCCAAACCATTTGGGCATTCAGGGCCATGGGCGTCTGTGCCAAGGAGAACTTACTGACTGCAAGGCCCGCTTTCAAGTAATTATGAGAGGACTACAGGCTCTGCTTCATGTTGCTTGTGCTGATGAAAAGCAACAGATGCTTTAGCAGAGATGATAGAAATATAGGCTGGCCATCCCAGCAAGGGGGCCTGGGTTTGCTGTCAGAGTAACTAGGCCCCAGGTCATCCAGATGCTGTGGAACAACTTCCTGGATGCCTGAGTGATCCCCATCCCAGGGATAAGGAGGTGCTGGTCAGTCTAGCATAGTTTCCATAATCGAGTCATATTGGAATATCTTTTCAATCTTTTGGGTACAAAAGTACCCAAAAATGTTTCTCTGCCGAGATGCAAGGCTTGTAAAAATTTCCAACCCTAAACATCTCCTTTTGGTAAATATTGAATTACTGTTGGATGGAAAGCAAAAGTAGGCTGGATTCATGGATACAAAAAGTCCCTAACTCTCGTCTGCTTTTCCCCTTCCCATATAAACCCAGAGGAAGGGAAACTTGAGGAGTGCTAATGTTAGGCTAAATTTTACAAAGGTTCCAGCTACGCCCACTGGATGTACTAAACCGATGTCTTTAATTAAGAAAGCTGTTTGGGTAAGCTTTAATGACCAGGGTGCTGCCGAGCCTGTAGAAACCGCTTATCACCAGCATTAGGAGGATCAAACCACTGCAGCATTTGGCCAAAAGCTAGCAAGCCCTTAAGTGTGAGAAGGACATCTTTTTAAAATATCAAAGTTGAAATGGGTGTGAGTGTAATAATGATGGAGATTTAGAATTCTCATAAAAGGAATCAGTAAATCAATGTCATTACACCATTCAACTGGCTCTAATGTTTGAAGTGGCAAATAGATCTTACCATTGTCCATTCTGTGTCCAGTCACATTAAACACTGACTTAAATGACTTGAGTCTAAATAAAGATGGATGAGAGGAGGAGGAGAAGTTCTAGATCATGGGGTGGTGGACTTTTTCCTGTAAAGAGCCAGATAGTGTTTCAGGCTTAGTGGTCCATGTGTATCCCCATCGTATATTCTTTGATTTGTAGAAGGGGGGACTGGTTGTTTACATAAGCCTGGTTAAACTTTAAATATTTAAAAACCAGCCTTTGCTTGAAAGCCATACAGGATAAGCTTTTTCACTGGAAACCTAAATAAATGTTAGTAAACCAAAAAAGGAAAAAAAAAAAATCTATGACAGCCATTGTTTTCCACTTCTGTTCTAAATGAAATATTCTGTTTGAACTATCATTCCCAAAATGACAAATGCCATAGGCTCTATCTAAGCTGTCTGGCTGTAGACTGGCTTATAATCAAATCTCCTATGTTAATATTTTTTTTCCAGTCACCCTTCTTTATTTGCTCTTTTCACTCGGCTTAGAAGTCTCTGTTAGACAGTGATCAGTTGACAGGATTCTCAGCACCAGATTTCAACATCCAGTCTTGGGTGAGGTATGGAACAGGCAGAGGAGTTCAGCTGGGATGTAGTAAATTCCTCAAAGAAGCAGGTCATTGATGAGGCTCACTGATGACATGAAATAAAGTTCACACCCACTAGGATGGCAGCCAAGGCCCTTGTGTTCTATTTTCTTCTAGTACCTTCCCATGTATACTCTATGGCCCTCTCATCCAAGAAGACTTGCAGAGCCCTAGATGGGCTGTGCTGTCTCTCACCAAAGGTGGGATCCTTCCATACAAAGTTTAACTATATATCTCTTTCTGATCTTCCTGGGGAGAAACATGGGCCTCTGAATCTCTGTGCTAACACAGGACTTTATATGTGACTCAAGTAGAAGGACAGAGAAATGTAGTGATCCCCAATGGACACACATTACCCTTCAAGGTTGCGGGGACCGTTTTATTCCTCTCTGTAGCTTCGGGGATCTTGTCTTATGTCTGTGGACCAGTCACTGAATCAGAACTGTTTCCAGGCTTTGTATGTGATTCCAAGTATAGCATGGCGCTGATGTGTCTGGACTTGAAGTGAGGCTGAGCTGACATCTAGTCCTGGTTTCTCCACTTCACCTGCTGCCCCATCTTTCAAGTCAAGAATAAGACCTCTCAATTGCTAGGAATAAAGGAGATTTTTTTTTTTTTTTTCTGTGAAAAGCATTTAGTTCAGAGTCTGACATGTAGTAGTGGCTTAGTAAATGGCAACTTTTGTTCAATCCATAGTCATTTATTGAGAACCTGCTGTACCTGGAATGATGTTCAGTCCTGCTCTGGGCATAGCAGTGAATACAAGAGCCACGGTTTGCACAGAGATGTGATCAGGAAGTGGGGAGAAGGCGGGATGAGGGATGGGTCACCTTAGATTGGTGTTTCAGGAAGCCTGTCAGAGAAGGCAGGGTTTGAACTGCAACCTTAGTGATATTGATGAGTCCCTATTTCATCTAATCTAAGATACTTTTGAAAATACTTTTTTTAATACATCATTAAGAAAAAATTCTGTCAGTAAAATTGACAGTCTCCTATAAGTTGTAAAAAATGTACATCTTAGCACCAATAAGGGTATTAATATTAGTGCTCAGTAAGTACCCACTGAGTGCGGGCATGTGTGCTAAGTCACTTCAGTTGTGTCTGACTCTGCGACCCTGTGGACTGTAGCCCGCCAGGTTCCTCTGTCCGTGGGATTCTCCAAGCAAGAATACTGGAGTGGGTTGCCATGCCCTTTAATGTGTGAATCTTTAATGCATAGCAATGCCATCCTAAGGGCTGCAAAGGCATTAGCTGGAGCTTGCTTCCTTCTGTTTCCCAGATTTAATTGAACATTAATACGCCCCTCCTCTGTATCCCAAGGGACCGATCGTTCCTCTAACCAAGCAGGTCCTCTGTGATAATGAAATGGGGGGAAGGCTCCCTTTAGAGCCACCGCCTTCCCCTCCTCTGGCAAGTCCCTACGCTTTCAAAGTCCAGGCAGTGTCCTCTTCTCTCCCCACTCCCTCCTTCCTGCTCAGAGCAAAACGAACTGCTGAAATCTTTGCTTTCTGACCACCCTGTACACTCTGGTCCCTCGTCCAGATCTTTTTCTGAACCCAGTCCGGAGCCCGCCCCAGCTCTCCCCAGCTGTCCAAGGTCTCAGCTTCTGCATGGATGACTCAATGGGAGCTTTGACAATACCCGGCTATTTCTAGCTTTAATAAAGTGTGCTTTCATGCTGTTTTGATTTTAATTTCAACATGTCACTCAAGGCCTGTGCACATGTCGGCTTGCGGGTCCCCCACATGTGGGGAGCGTGCCTTTCCTTCTGTCCGCCTGGAGTCTGTCAGCAGCTTCCACCCTCTCCCTGCCCGGTGGGGAGGAGTCTGTCAGCCCTGGCCTGGAGGAAGCAAGTGCAGAGCTTACTCCCTCCCAGCCACGTCCTCCCCCGTCTTCTCCTGGGACTGAAGCCCTCGTGCTCTAGGAGTTCTTCAGGACCCACCGCAACTCCGGCTGCAACAGGAGTCGTTGGAAACAAGGAGATGCAAAGGAAAGGCTGTTTGTAGGCGTTCCGGGGATGCGTATTAACCACCATCTGGCCTCAGGGTGATTTCAGGCTGTCTCCAACCTATGACTGGAAAGCTGGTGGAGGTGGGAGGGGTGTGTGAAGGTGTGAGGCCACGAGGACGCGGGTGGGCACTGATCTGAGTTCCCCGTGCTTCCCGGGGCCGTGTGATTATATAGGCAGTCCTCAGACACTAACATCTGTGCTTCTCTGATGTGCTGGGAGAGAGGAAAAAACTGTAATCTGGGGCATAAATATACGATCCTGTGTTTGTTCCCTTTAACCAAGTAAACCTGTTATTAGGTTAAGCATCTGTGTTGCACTAAAATATTACAGCTCCTTCAAAGGAAGATATGGTTGCTCGTCTGATACAGCTTGCAGTTTAAACATTCATCTGTCTCACACTTTTAAAAATTTGAATCAACTAAGAATATGAATTATGAAGCATAAGAATCAAAATCCAGGATACAGGATTACTGAGTAGGGGGCAGAGGAGGAAGTTAGAGGAGACATAGACTTAATATTTTTTACTTTTTATTTTATATTGGAGTCTAGCCAATTAACAATGTTGTGATAGTTTCAGGTGGACAGCCAAGGGACTGTGCCATGCATATACATGTATCCATTCTCCCCCAAACTGACTTAGACTTTAAAAGTGAATTTTTTTAAAGAAGACTCTTTGAAAGTTTGGGGTTGACTTGCACTACTATAGTTGAAATAGTTAACAAACTATTAGTTAAACAAACTAATAGTTAACAAACAAGGACCTACTGCATAATACAGGGAACTCTGATCAATATTCTGCAATAACCTAAATGGGAAAAGAATTTGAAAAAGAATAGACACACGTATATGCATAACTGAATCACTTTGCTCTACTCCTGAAGCCAACACAACATTGTAAATCAACTATATAATCATACTCCAATATAAAATACAAATTAAAAACAAAAAAGAAGGAAAATCTTTCCATTCCCTCATGCCCTTCCCATCATATATCAGTTTTAAGAGAATAACTTGCTAAGAACTAATGAGGGTGAGGCTGGAAGGGTGATGAGATGAGCAGGGAACAGGATGGGAAATGGGCGCCCAGATGGGCTGATGAGGATTGGCTGTATCTAGGAAAGTGCTTTGGGAGACATTTGCAAGCTTTGCAATATAGTTATGGAACAAACTCTCGGTGGTCTTGGCTTTTTTCCACTTTTCTTCAATATCTATATGAGATAAATGCTTCTTTCCCCTTCTCTTCTTTAACAGTTGTTTAAACTCTAAGGAATTGGCACTTAATCACAATATTTAATGGTATCTGATCTTGACACTAAAATGGCAAGGAAAACAATGTGCAAATAACGTTTTGTGGCCTGTGGACCCGCTTTGGCCCATGGGTGTACTAAGCACAAGGATGAATTACCTCTAGCAAGTTGGAATCCAGATGACTTCTTCCAGGTGTCATTATTTGGAAACTCTGTTCCTTCCTTCCTTTCTTTCTTCTTATCCTGTTAGGAAAGCAAATACTATGACGTTCTAAAAATTAAGTTGTGATGAGTGCTATAATGGCCATACCTTTCAGAATCCAGAATCTCCCTGAAGAGCAGAAAGAGACTTATTTCACTGAATAATCTAACACGTCAAGATATGAGACTCTAAATTTCCACAGAGGAAGTTAAAAGATGTTTGTTTTTACCTTCTTACCAAATGAAGAAGAGAGCACATTTCTGTACTAGGTAAAGACAGAATAGCTAGCAGCAACTATTCTAAAAAATACCCTTGGCTTTGGTTTACAAATATGAGCAGAAAACATACTTTGCAAATGTTCAGAAACAAAATACTATGCTCTTAAAAGAGAAAATTCTTACTTGATGCTTCTATATGCATAACAGACATCACAGTCAAATCTAATACTTTTCTGCTTTCTTTGCTTGTGTGAGTGTGTGTGTGTGTGTGCGCGCACACACGAACTCAGTTGCTCAGTCATGTCAGATCCTCTGCGACCCCACGGACTGGGGCCCACCAGGATCCTCTGTCCATGGAATTTTCCAGGCAAGAATACTGGAATGGCTTGACATTTCCTCCTCCAGAGGATCTTCCCAACCCAGGGTTTGAACCCGAGTCTCTTGCGTCTCCTGCATTGGCAGGTGGATTCTTTACTACTGTACTACCTAGGAAGTCCATTTCTTTGCTTACTTATTGTAATGCCAGTTTCTGTGCCATTAATTATGGGGAAAATGGTGTGCATAGGAGAGATAAGTTTGTTTTTCTAAGGTCTGAATATTGAGTTGAAATGTGGGAATAGTCTGAAATTAGGCAGTCTGTGTATGTCATTTGAATGTTATTTGAAAATGCCTGCTAACCTAGGGGTAAAACCATATAATAAAGATATTGTGAGGCTTGAATGCATAATGTATATATGGCACCCCATACATAATAAACCCTTGATAAATAGTGGCTCTTTTACTGTGTTTACTGGGTGAAACACTTCAGTTTTATTCCCCGCTACTAGACATCTGGAACAATAAACCAACATGAAAATAACTGAGAAAAAACATTTCAGTGGTAGAAGACAGCCTTTGTCCTGAGGCAGGGATAAGAGAGAGGGATGAGGAACACTTTGTTCTGTTGTTTTTTACTGTAGTAGAGACACAGTACACATTGCACTTGGAAATTCAGATTAGAATGAGCATATCAACAAATACAGTTTTCTAAATTCTGGGGATACAGTGATGAACAGAACAGGCCAAATCTGGAATGAAGGGAAAAACACTATGTGTTGAGCGCTTTAAAGAAAAAAGGGAAATATGTGGCGGAGAGGGGAGGGCTAGTGGCTTGCCATTTGCTGGGTGATCTGAAAGGCCTATCTGAGCTGGTCCTTGAAAAGTGGACCTTAAGATATGAGGGAAGAACATTCTAGACAAACAGGGAGGAAAAAAATAAGTATGGAGGCCCTAGGAGAGGAGTAAATTCTGTGAGTTCTTAGAAAAGAAAAGCAGGCTGTGTATATGAACAAGGGAGGTGGGGGCAGAAGAAAGAGAGGTGAAGGTGAAGAGGGAGACAGAGCCCAGATCTCATAGCTCTGTATAACACTGAAGGTCTTTACTGTGGCTTAAAAGTGGATACATATATATGTATGGCTGAATCCCTTCACTGTTCATCTAAAACTATCACAACACTGTTAATCAACTATATGCGTTCGTGCTAAGTCGCTTCATTCACATTCAACTCTCTGCGGCCCTGTGAACTGTAGCCTGCCAGGCTCTTCTGTCCATGGGGATTCTCCAGGCAAGAATACTGGAGTGGATTGCCATGCCCTCCTCCAGGGGATCTTCCCAACCCAGGGATCAAACTTGAGTCTCTTATGACTCCTGCATTGGCAGGTGGGTTCTTTGCCACTAGTGTTTGTTAACTGACTATACCCTAATACAAAATAAAAAGGTTTTCTTTTTTTTTTCTTTTGAAAACATGATGCAAAGCCAGTGGAGGGCATGGTGCAGGGGAGTGACAGAATCTGATTACTGATCATTCAGTTGGGAGCAGTGCTACAGAGAAGTGGTACAGAGACGGTGCAGAGGTTGGGGTGGGGGCTGCAGGTTGATTCAGAACTGGAATGTCGGCCAAGATGGTGCAGCTGAAGGAGAAGGACTTTGTGGGACTCAGGGAGCAGCATGGCCTGTGTTATTTGCTTCAACCTACCTGCTTACCAGCCAGTCTCCGTCTCCTACTTCCATTGCCCTTTCTCCTTAAGTTCAGTTTAGTTCAGTTCAGTCGCTCAGTCGTGTCTGACTCTTTGTGACCCCATGGACTGCAGCACGCCAGGCCTCCCTGTCCATCATCAACTCCTGGAGTTTACTCAAACTCATGTCCATTTAGTCGGTGATGCCATCCAACCATCTCATCCTCCATCGTCCCCTTCACCTCCCACCTTCAATCTTTCCCAGCATCAGGGTCTTTTCCAATGAGTCAGCTCTTCGCATCAGGTAGCCAAAGTATTGGAGTTTCAGCTTCAACATCAGTCCTTCCAATGACCATTCAGGACTGATTTCCTTTAGGATGGACTGGTTGGATCTCCTTGCAGTCCAAGGGACTCTCAAGAGTCTTCTCCAACACCACAGTTCAATAGCATCAATTCTTTGGTGCTCAGCCTTCTTTATAGTCCAACTCTCACATCCATACATGACTACTGGAAAAACCATAGCCTTGACTCTCTCTCTTTCGGCTCCCATAAATAAAGTAATTAAAGCACCACGTGACCGTGAAGGATGCTCTCCCTGAAGCCATGATGGACAAGCTCACCTCCCCACACCCGCCTCCCTTCTAGAATTTGGTGTTGCTTGTAGCCATTAGTTGTCTGCCTTCCCTCACTAGACCACTGGCTCCTTGAAGGCAAGTGTTTGAACAAAACAGTTTTCCCTTTTACTAGTTGAGATGAGCTTTTAAGAAGTCTGGGCAAAAATCTCTGTTTTTCACAAATGAATTGAAGAAAAGAAATTTTGAGTAGGTGGCTAAATATTTGGAGAAGGACCAAGAAGAAGAGGAAGAAGGGGGAAGGAAAGAACAAAAAAGAGAAGAAAAGGAAAGAAGAGAAAAAGCAAAGAGAAGGAGCCCCGTTGGAGAGATCCAGAGGAGCTCTCATGAACACTTCAGAAAACGTTCTGCAGAAAGATGTTTTTGTTCCAAAGATTTTCTGTAAGAGAAATCCAGTAGCTACTGGTTTAAAACCTGTAGTGTTTGTGCTTCATGTGGTACTTTATGAATATGTAGGTCCGTGGTCTGCCTTACCCTGGTTTGCAGGACACTTGGAAACTCAGCAATGCTTATTCTGAAATAGGAACAACATTAGAGAAATTGAGGTGCTCAGAAGTCTTTCTGATGTTCCGAGTCAGGTGAGTGACTGATAATGCATTTCTAGACTGACTGACTATCAGCCCTACTCCAACCCTATACCTATGCCTTCTTATGCATGGCGGGCAGAGGGCACTCCAGACCCTTTGGTAGGTTGTGAGTCTCTAGGGGCACAATTCAGTTCAGTTGCTCAGTCATGTCCAACTCTTTGTGACCCCATAGACTTCAGCACACCAGGCCTCCCTGTCCATCAACAACTCCTGGAGCCTACTCAAACTCATGTCCATTGAGTCAGTGATGCCATCCAACCATCTCATCCTCTGTCGTCCCCTTCTCCTCCCGCCTTCAATCTTTCCCAGCATCAGGGTCTTTTCAACGGAGTCAGCTCTTCACATCAGGTGGCCAAGTTTCAGCTTTGTGTTCCAGATGGAGAGCATGGTCACTGGCACACCCAACTGTTTGACCTGAAGTTGGGTCCAGGTGTCTATTTCCACTGGGAAATGCACATGAGAAGTTTGATGTTCAGTCCGAGTATGGGGGTTTTGGAGGAAAACCTTAACTCTAGTTTACCACCTTGAAGCTTAGAAATGTAAAACCAAATTTGAAAAGTCTATATTTACTATTCTCATATTCTGAATTTAGCATTCTTACTGGAAAAAAAGATGAATATAGCTAAACCACATTGTTAAGTGTTATTTTAAAATGGTATAGTAATTGCTCTGTTCTTTGTAAATTTAGTTGATTAAGACTGGTCTTTCACATTGCTTCGTGTCAAAAGGAAATGGATTCTGGTAGCCTAGTTTTAGTTACTACTCTTATTAGAAAATAATCAAATGAAATAGCTCTCAAAATGTTCTGACTTAAATTTCCTAGCTCTGATAGTGAGGCCCTATTGTGTTTCAAAATAAATTCAGAGAAAAACCGTGCAGCAGCCTGTCTGAGCCTCCCACTCTTATTCACACTCCTTCTGGGATTTATCTGTTGGCTTTTGCACAATTGATTCCAAGTCACCCACCCAGAGCTGGGCTCATAATCTCCATTTCCAGACCCACCTCTAACTTCCTGGGGTTGTTTTTCTTTTCCCTCCTTTTCCAATTCTTAGTTAATAGCCCCACAATTCTTTGGTCAGAGTAAGTCATTTTCCTTCCTTTCGTGCCTTGTCCAGTCTGTTAGCAGTGACTTCCTAAATAGCTCTCCATCCACGTTCACCTCTTCATGCCCCCTTTCCATCCTATGAGACGCTTCTCTCTTACCTAGCCCATTAGCATGCCTGCTGAGCCAGCATGGATTGATGTATCTAGAGGACAAATCTGACCAGTGAATACATTGTCACAGAGGCATCTCCTAATGGCTTAACCCAACGGAAAGGTTGAAGGTAGAGCCTCGAGTGGAGAGAAAAGTCTCAGGGAAAGGGACTTCCCTGGTGGTCCAGTGGTTAAGACCCCATGCTTCCACTGCAGGAGACATAGGTTCGATCCCTGGTAGGGAAACTAAGACCCTGAATGCTGAGTTGTGAAGCTAAAAGGTAGGAAATAAAGGGGAGGGGCTTCAGGTAGAGATCCTTTGGTGTTTCTGTGGTCACATTCCTCCTCTCATATTTCAGGTCCAATCCAGAGTCAGACTGGGCTCTTCCTCCAAAACATCCAGAATCCTAGGACTTCTCATGGTCTTTTCCACACCCACCTGGTCCAGCCCGTCTCTTCTGTCTCCCTGGCTTAGTGCAATAGGTTCCTAACTGGTCTCCTGGCTCAGTCTTGTTGCCCCCTACTCTTTCTTTCCCACACACCAGTCCAAAGGATCCTAATTCAAACATCTCTAATGATTCCCTGTTCCATTCAGAGTCCAAAGCCAATCCATGGAACAGCCTCCAAGCCCCTCCCCAGTGGGGTCCCTGCCGATCCCCACATGGTCACCCTGACCCAGCTCACTGGCCTCTCCGTTGGCCCCAGATACACCCAACAGGCCCCAGCCTTGGACTGTTTTCATGCCCTCTGCCTGGGAATCAAAGCTTTGCTGACTCAATTCTCTTCGCCCCCACTCAAGAGCGCCCTTATCAAAGTCTTCCTGATGGCACTCCAGAAGACAGGAAGCCAACACCTTGGAGGTTGTAGCCTTCGTACCCTACTTCATCTGTATGCCTGGCATTCATGAACACATAACAAAGGATATATTTGTTTCTTGTCTGTTCATCATGAGAAGAGAGGCCTTGTGCTGTTCACGCTGCATTTGCAGTGTTTTAGAACAATGCCCAGTGTAGAGAGAAGCTTTATTCTCAAACAAATCACTGTCACCTCGGCAGCTGCCATCTCTTGCCTCTGAGTCAGGTAAATTCTGATTGTCTGATATTGTTGTACTATGTTCTAGAATGAGATCAGCACTTAAGGTGTTGAATGTGGACATGGGTGGGAGGGTATGCTGGAATAGAAGTGGTGGAGAACCTGTCTTATGACTCCACCTCCCTCTTCCCTCCGTCCTCTGTCACTGCCCTCATTCTCCTGGGCTTCAGAGGAAGCTTCCTTTGGAAGTCCATCTGGGCCTCTTGCCTGCAGTGGTGTCCGCGCTGTAGCACCATCCAGCCCAGAAAACCTTACTCTTGGCTGTTCTCCTGCGTCTGCCTTATTCTTGCACAGTATCCACAGCACCACTCAGAAAATATCAAGGCACTACTGGATATTTAGGTCTACTCTTTCACCCTTCCTTCATCCAGATGCTATTTATCCATCCAGATAGCCAGTGTCAGATGACACTTAAACATGCAAACTCTGGTCCTGGGCTACCTGGATTCAAACTGGGTTATACCACTTAGAGTTTTCATAACCTTGGACAGACTTTTAGCCTCCCTAAGCTTAGGGGCAGCCTCTTACAGATGAAGGAAACAGTACCAACTTCTGGGGTTGTGATGAGGATCAAAGCCAATCATTCTTTAATATGTTTGCAGCATCTAGTTCTAACATAGAGAGAAGTTAAGTAATATTCATCATTGTTTTCATTAACATTTCTTTGAAATGGGCTTCTTTCAGAAAACTCAAATTGCTCTTATCTTTCTCAGAAATTATCTTTAATTATCATTGTATTCAACTTCATGTGAACTTCATGTGTATTAAGGTCTTATCCTGATGCAGTTATCAATTCATCCAGGTTTTATTAATTTATGTGTATAAAATAAATGCTGCCTGTGTGTAGAAACACTATATTCATCCACCCTCCTCTCAGCATCTCCCTTCTCTGCTTTATTTTTCTGATTAGCACATGTATCTGCCTGATGGATACACCATGAATTATTGTTTATCTTTAAAGCTCCATAGAGGGAGGAATGCATCTTCTAATTAAGGGAATTTCCAAATAAACACAAGTAGAGAGACTAGCATAATGAACCCCCATGTACTCATCTTCCAAGTTCAACAATTATAAACATTTTGCCAATCTTGTTTCATCTGTTTCCCCATGTGTCCCCTCCCCCACTTTGAAGTTGTTGTTCATTCACTCAGTTGTGTCCGACTCTTTGCAACCCCATGGACCGCAGCACACCAGGCTTCTCTGCCCTTCACCATCTCCTGGAGTTTGCTCAGACTCATGTCCATTGAGTCAGTGATGCCATCTAACCATCTCATCCTCTGTCATCCCCTTCTCCTCCTGCCTTCAATCTTTCCCAGCATCAGGGTCTTTTCTAATGAATCAGTTTGCAACAGGTGAACAAAGTATTGGAGCTTCAGCACCAGTCCTTCCAATGAATATTTAGGATTGATTTCCTTTAGGATTGACTGATTTGATTTCCTTGTTCTCCAAGGGACTCTCAAGAGTCTTCTCCAACACTACAATTCAAAAGTATCAATTCTGCAGAACTCAGGTTTCTTTGTAGTCCAACTCTCACATCCATACATGACTATTGGAAAAACTATAGCCTTAACTAGAGAGACTTTTGTTGGCAAGGTAACATCTCTGTTTTTTAATATGCAGTATAGATTTGTCATAGCTTTTCTTCCAAGGAGCAAACACCTTTTAATTTCAAGACTGCTGTCACCATGTGCAGTGATTTTGGAGCCCAAGAAAATAAAATCTGTCACTGTTTCCATTGTTTCTCCATCTATTTGTCATGAAGTGATGGAACTGGATGCCATGATCTTAGTTTTTTTGAATGCTGAGTTTTAAGACAGCTTTTTCATTCTCCTCTTTCGCCTTCATCAAGAGGCTCTTTAGTTCTTCTTCACTTTCTGCCATAAGGGTGGTGTCATCAGCATATCTGAGGTTATTGATATTTCCCCTGGCAATCTTGTTTCCAGCTTGTGCTTCATCCAGCCTGGCATTTTGCATGATGTACTCAGCATATAAGTTAAATAAGCAGGGTGACAATATTCAGCCTTGATGTACTCCTTTCGCAATATGATGCTCTTGACAACAGGTGACCAAAATATCAGAGCTTCAGCTTCAGCATCAGTCCTTCCAATGAATATTCAGGGTTGAGTTCCTTTAGGACGGACTGGTTTGATCTCCTTGCAGTCCAAGGGACTCTCATTAGAAGTTAAAGCTCTTTAAATTGGCCCTCAGAAGGGCAGTAGGATTGTAAAGAAGTAAAACCGTTCCTGCTTTCCCACTGCACAGTGGACCAGAACAGTGAGAAAACCCAAAGCGCCAGTCTGGACAGGAAGAGAGAGAATCTGGGCATAGAGGCAGGGAGGCCCGGGGAGGGCTGACATCCACTTGGTAACCCCTTGCCTCCATGCAACCTCTGAGGGTCTTCTGATGGCATCTCGGACTCAATGGACATGAGTTTGAGCAAACTCAGGGAGATGGTAAAGGGCAAGGGAGGCTGGTATGCTACAGTTCATGGAGTCGCAAAGAGTTGGATGCGACTTGGCGACTGAACAACTTTTAACGAGGCCAAAAAAACCCAAAAGCCTTCTAGTTCTACCTTCTCTTCTGAGTAACACTAGACAAAAACAGTTCCATAAAAATCCGATTTTGTGCTTTGTGTCACTTTTCCAGAATTAGATCTCTATTTCTACCAACCTCTGAAAGAATGATGGGGTAACACTGTAGATGCCTATCCCATTAAGCTTACTGTCAGGCACATGGGGGACCCTAATACATTCTGAAGTAACAACCAATCTTGTCAGTAACACATAAATCCACTTCTCATAGTAGGTTTATTTGCAAGATTAGTCTTCCTCTCCATCATTGGTCTGACCTATGGAAACGCCGTCTTGACGTTATGATTTGAAGTAGTTGCCTCTATTTCTAAGACTGCACCTAGCTCTGGGGCAGATTAGCCTGGAATTTGAGGTGAATAAAGCTTTGGATAACTTATAACCTCAAGCAAAATCCAGTGCCTCTCCACAGCACAGAGGATTCCAAAGTGTTAGGTCTAACTCTGATAGCTTTGAACCTGAACATACACCCTTGAGCCCTTTTCTGTGTGACATGTCTGGGTCCCCACCTGTCCAGCCAGCCCCCAAGTCCCTGCAGAGTTCTGTTTGCTCTGGCTTGGCCTCCTTCGCCCCTCCAAAAGCTGTCATCAGCTTTAAGTGTCCCCTCCTTCTTTCCAAATCTCCCCACTGGAAATCTGGTCACATGCACATGCTCACGTGTATGCTCAGTCGCTTCAGTCGTGTCCAACTCTTTGTGACTTTATGGATGGTAGCCCGTCAGGCTCCTCTGTCCATGGAATTCTCCAAGCAAGGATACTGGAGTGGGTTGCCATCTCCTACTCCAGGGGGATCTTCCCCACCCAGGGGTCTAGCCCCCATCTCTTATGTCTCCTGCATTGGCATGTGGGTTCTTTACCACTAGCACCACCTAGGAAGCCTTCTATTTGCATACTCAAATTCTCACAATAGGAAAAATAATACAGATATAAATTTACAGAAGCTAGAATTTTTTTGTGTGGGAGGATACAGACTGAAGAGGGATTGCAGGGAGCAGTCTGCTATATGAATAGAGGGGAGTTCTAAATAAGGACCAAGGAGACTGGAAGGGACAGGGCATCTGGGATCAAGTATGGGGAGAATGAGAAGGCAAGGGGAGTGGTTTTGAGGCTCTACCTCTGGTTCCCATTTGCCTCCTGTCTTATGGTTCCCTGTTGTATCAAGGAGCCCTGACTAGTTCAGGCAATGTTCTAGAGGCTTTGCACATATTTACTCATTTTGTGCTCACAAACACTTTGAATACATGCAGTCATTCCCATTTCATAGATGAGGAAATGGCTGCATGCTCACTTGTGTCTGACTCTTTGCAACCCCGTGGACTGTAGCCCACCAGGTTCCTCTGTCCATGGGACTTCCCAGGCAAGAATACTTGGGTGGGTTGCCATTTCCTCTTTCAGGGGACCTTCCTGACCCAGGGACCAAACCTGCATCTCCTGAGTCTTCTGCATTGGCAGGTGGAACCTTAGCACTGAGTCAGCTGGGAAGCCCATAAAGAGGAAATTGTGGTGTAAAAACAGGTAACGTGTCCAAAGACATTCAGCAAATCAATGGCAGCATTGGATCAGTGCCCAACAGACTGGCTCCAGATCTCATGCTCTTAGGATACTCGGTGTATGAATTAGGGTTGGGTTCCACTGCAAGTGATGGGGAGAGGGGCACATGGAACTCACAGGTATACGTAGGTCCGAGGCTAGTAGGTATCTCTCTGCTCGTGGGTACCCACGCTTCTTCTATCTCATTGCCCTAAGAAATGTCATCTTCATTATGGCCCCTGTATCCCCAGATGTTGTATCTGTGGATTCACCCAACCAAGGATCGAGGTTGGTTGGTTGAATCTGAGGATGCAAAACCCGTGGATTCAAAACACATGGATCGAAACATGTATATTATCTAGGGTGAAACAGATCACCAGCCCAGGCTGGGTGCATGAGACAAGTGCTCGGGCCTGGTGCACTGGAAAGACCCAGAGGGATCGGGTAGAGAGGGAGGTGGGAAGGGGGATCGGGATGGGGAATACATGTAAATCCATGGTGATTCATGCCAATGTATGACGAAAACCCCTACAATGTTGTAATTAGCCTCCAACTAATAAAAATAAATGGAAAAAAAAAACACATGGATAGGGAGAAATGACAATATTTAATGTACTGCACTATTTTATACAAGGGACTCAAGCATCCGGGAATTTGGGCATCTACAGGGACCTCCTGAAGCCAACCCTCCAAAGATACCGAGGGACAAATGTATCTGGTTAAGACTGAGGATTGCATTATTGAAGAAGAATCTTTTCTCCTAGTGGCTAGTTGGGGTGCAACTTTCTTGATAGGAGAAAAGGAAAACGACAGAGGGAAGGAAAGCCAACAGCCAGGGTCTCTGAACTCTACTGCTTGAGTACCTTGCAAATCTGGGCTCATGACAGCTACCAAAGTATTTGAGTGACTACTGGGGCATCTTCTCTAAAGGGAAAAAAACACAGTGTTTAACATCTGGCGGGATATTCCACTTCATTACAAATAAATTAGATGCTAGTGTCTGATTAACAACTGGGCATTTCCATCAAATATTTCATCCTGGCAAGGGCTGTTTACTAACTTAAAGTCAGAAGCAGTCTCTTCTGGAGAGGAAACTGCTAAAGATGTTAATCGTCATGGGATGTCAGTCATTCGTGGCGATGTCAGGAAACAGCTGAAAACTGATCTGGTCGATTTGCCTCCTTCAGCTTAGTATCTTGTAAGAACTTGCATTTCTGTCAAAGAGGTGTCCTAGTCAGACTGTTGCTTGAAGGACTCCATATTTGCACTGAATTAAAATCCAAGAGATGAGTGAAGTTGCAGTATTCTCAATCTACTATTTACTATGATAGGAAAGAAAATGGTAAATGCAAAGTTCTAGAATTAAGACCTAAATTAAGGGAGGAATGATTGAAACATCAGTGAGAGGATTAGAAGGAAAATCAAGCACTGGATAACAAGTTGGTTTTTTTTTACCAAAATCAAAAGTTTGAAGAAGCATAATTGAGTTAAATTGTATATTTTTCAGAAATTTAGATTGAGTGAATTTTCCTCTATTGCATGTTCCCAGAAAATTACAGGAAATCCTTTCTAACAGGGTATCCTGAGTCGGAGGGTTTGTTAAGTTTAAAAAAAACACGCATTTGGTGGTATGCTACTGGTGAAGATTATAGAATCCCTTATGCTTCACTGAGTTTGAAGAACTACAATCACTTTAATCACACTTGTTTTCACGGTGGCCCAGGGAAGAATTAAGAGACTTCCTTTTCAAAAAGTTTTTGCTAAGACAGCGCTTTTATCCTCCAGTTGAGTCAACGGAATTGTCTTCTATTGGAATTCCAAAATCAGACTTGATGTCCTAGTGAGGTTTAAAAGTAAATTGTTGAGAAGTAATTAACCAGTTAATTACTAGTGTGGCAAAATAAGCTTGTGCTTCAGAAGTGTTTTAACTACTCAGATGGCTGGGGAATTTCAGAAGAAGGCTGTTGGTTAATGGGAAGCCTTGGTAATACAGAACTCTAAGTCTCCCTGGCAACATTTCCCAAAGAACTCAGTTTGGGTCTAACTGGAGCTGCCCGAGAAAATTAAGAACGGTGCCACTGATGCTGAGTGGAGAAGAAAGCTACCAACTGGTGAGAGAGCCCTTGTGAGGCCAAGCAGCAGAGCGCTCACCAGGGTTTATAAATGCAGAGGATTTCCTTCCATTCTCTGAGGACGTTTGACAGACAAATGATTGCAGCTTATTGATGGGCGTATCAGCAAGCATTGTTTTGAGGAGGGCCTGGGGTGTGGGAACAGGTTTGAAAGGGTGATAGAAAGTGAATATGGTGTGAGTTGGTAAATGTTTAACGACCTGTGAGGGTGGGTGGCTCTGTGTGGGGGTGTGTGTGTGTGTATTCACACAGGAGACGTACATATACGCATACATGCATATAATTTAGATAAATTATACTGTAATAAGGGATGTATAGCACACAATTTGCAAGTACATGTTTTTGTTGATGTTTGCTGAGCTTCTTATATTCATAACCAACCTGTTAATAAGTGAGTTACGCCTCAACATCAATACTGTTAGATATTTTCTTTGACATTAATATGACAGAATTGAAACCATGAAGGTGTGTCAGAGCTTCATGCTGTTTATCAATGACACAATATTCTTCTGCTGAACCGAATGCTGGATGAGTATTTCCTCACTTTTGGTGCTTTTTTTTTTTTTTCTTTTAACAGTGTAACAGCTCCAGATGTAACACCCTTTTATGTTCTAATCTAGAGTATTTGCATTTTCTCTATCACTTTCTTAGACATAAAGAGAACAAGTAAAAGCCCAGATTTGTAGTGTTTGCCAGCTTCCATGGTGTAAATATTCCTGCTGTGACTACTTTCAAGCCACCAGAGTTGGAGAGAAATGTTTAATATCATGACCTTTTTAGTCTTTAATATGCTATTTCTATCATATAGGTAAAATAGATAGACATCAACAGCCTCAAGAGCCTAGGTGACCGTAAAATGAGAAGTGATGAGTTTTGAGCAATGTCCATTTTAGTGTCTAAGGCATTTTATTTAATTTTGATTACATTATTTACATTTTAACGATGACTTTAACAACTGGCTCATGAAATTCCCAAAATTTAATGGCCGGCTCTTGTGAGATGCCAAGGGAAAGAGCACTGGGAGGAGAGCGTCAGCCCTCACGATGTACGGAAGCATTGGGAGAGTGCACGTCTGAGAAGTTTTTACCTGATGAAACGTATTTTGAAAAGCAGTGGTGATTTTTCCTCCATAAATGGGCCAAATGCATTTAGGTACTGGATACAAGGGGTCTCCAAGTTACTAAGGACAATTTCAGTCCAAAAGGTGGGGCAGCCCCTGCCCAGCCATTGCTGGAGATCTCTCACTGGTTACCCCTGGCTTTTTACTTATTTGCGGTGAGGGGAGTAGCATCAGAAAACATGGAAAGAGGGGGACTTCTCTGGTGGTCCAGTCGTTACGGCTCCCTGTGGTTACTTCACCGCTGAGGGTGTGGGTTCGATCCCTAAGCAGGGAACTAAGATCCCACAAGCGCTGGGGCATGGCCAAGAAAGAAAAAAGGGAAAGAAAGACAAGGGAAAAAAACTTGGAGAGTGAAAAACAGTTTAAACTTGCTTTGGGGACAGAGCCTGGACCTTTTGACTCAAATGATGATTTGTCTCAAAATCTATCTAATGAGAGATCCATGTTGGTTAAAGACATGATGGGAGGTGGTTCAAAGGTCATCTCTACTCTGTGCTCAGGGTCCCTCTACATAGCCTTAGCACTCCTGTTCAGTGGCCTCTCCCCCTGTCCTCTAACCCTGTAGTGTTCAGTAACTAAGTCATGTCCGACTCTTTGCAACCCCACGGACTGCAGCATGCCAGACTTCCCTCTCCTTCACCATCTCCAGCAGTTTGCTCATACTAATGTCCATCGAGTCGGTGATGCCAACCAACCATCTAATCCCCTGTGGCCCCCTTCTCCTCCTGCCCTCAATCTTTCCCAACATCAGGGTCTTTCCCAATGAGTCAGCTCTTCGCATCAGGAAGGACGTGGAAGACTGGAGCTCCTTGAGAGCCAAAGGATTGGAGCTTTAGCTTCAGCTTCAGCATCAGTCCTTCCAATGAGTATTCAGGGTTGATTTCCTCTAGGATTGACTGGTTTGATCTCCTTGAAGTCCAAGGGACTCTCAAGAGTCTTCTCCATCAAGTGTAGTCATGTTCTTTCCCAGTCTCCCCTCTTCTGCCCTCACCAAGAGTTTTCTAGCTTTCTTCGCCTTTGTACTTGCTCAGAACCGTCACACAGCTTAGCAAGCAGAAGACCTCAGAATCCATGCTTCCTTAGAGACTCATGGAAGATTGTAAAGGTAGATCTAATTTTCTGACACATTTTCATTTGAATTAACTCAGTGTTACTTAATATTCATTAATATTAAACTAATTCAGCTTTACTCCCAATATCCACCGAGACCCTGTATACTAAGGGAGTGGATGATGAAGTAGAAAGGAAGTCAGTTTGGAACAGGGAGGCTTTGAGGACCCAAGGGTGGCTTGTATGGAGCAGTGTTGTGTTAGCTGCTCAGTTGTGTCCAACTCTTTGGAACCCCATGGACTGTAGCCCACCAGGCTTCTCTGTCCATGGAGTTCTCCAGGCAAGAGTACTGGAGTGAGTTGCCATTTCCTTCTCCATGTATGGAGCAGGCAGAGAGGTAATTCATCAGACATGAAGGAAGAAATGTTCTTTTTATTTCTCCCTCCCACTTCACACTGCCCACAGCTCCAGAGACCCAAGGCTCAGAAAAACACCCATTTGCTGCTTGGACTGCTTGTAGTGTTTGGCATAAATTGATTTCTTTTTTGAAGATGTGTTTTGAGTTAAGGGGGTATTTCTGTAGTGTTAACACATGTAGGCTGTCGTACTGAGATTAACACCGACATTTATGCTGCTGAGTCTTCTGTATAAATCCATGTTTATTTGGTCACAGTCACACAACCATCTTTATATTTTTAGTGTATTTATTTTTGCCTTTGTGTTTATTCTTGCTGTTTATTTTATTGTGTATATTTTGATCATTTTATTGTGTTTTTAATCCAAAAAGGGATGTTCGCATCCTGAAGAGATAGAAAAAGACAAATTCCCAGTTGGTTCATTAGAAAGAGTTCTAAACCCGGACTCCTTAAAGCTGTAGCCTGGCCATGGGGAGGAAATCCCAAACGCTGGGCAGCCTGATGGTGTTCTGGCTGCAGGAAGACACCTTGATTCAGGGGCCCACCCAGCTATGCCTGTTCCCGGCCACACCCAGGCCAGATCTGGCAGGTCCCCATCCCTCAAGAGATTGCTGCGGCCTCCTGGCCTGTCCTTTGTCCCCCCAGACCCCTGCAGTATTTGTGCAAGCGGGGCAGGGCTCTGTATAAACATTGTCACTCCCTCTCTGACCATCGGGCACTCCACACCCTCTTAATCCAAGTGAGGTTGAAAAGAGCCAATTGTGTGTTCTGTTTTGCTTATCTTTTAAATTGCCAGATCTTTTTGACTGACTAAGCTTTTTTTTTTTTTTTAAGTTGTCTAGACTTGTGCTGTAATGAGGAGTGTGTGTGTGTTTGTGTGTGTGTGTGTTCATTCAGTAAATGGCTATGTGCCTGCCTGTTCTGTGCCAGGCATCCTTTATTTGCCATGCAGGCACTTAGGATGCAAGGGTGAACAAAACAGAAGACCTGACCTCCTTCAGTCTGCATTCTCTGCAGGCGACAGATATCAACAAGTAAACATGAAATGTTATCAAGAATGAAGAAGAGTCAGGCCAGGGTTACAAAATAGAGAAGGAACTTGGATTGGAAGGGAGGGCACTTTCTCTTACTGTTGCCCAGGCACGTCTCATCTATGGATATTAGTGATAGCCAGAAGGAGAAAATAAAACTGCTGTTTATCCTGTCTCTGTAAGGGAAAAAAAAAAAAAAATTCCAGCTTCTCTTGCTTGGAATGAATCTCCAATGTTCCTGACTTCAGTTTCTGGGCTTTAGTTTGCTAATGTTAAGATGCATTTAATAATAGAAACCAGCTCCTAGAGTTGTTTCAAAGGGTGATGGGGTTAGTGCTTGTAATGGGCTTAGAACAATGCCTGGCAAATATCTTCAAATGGTAGCTCTGGTACTTACAGTAATGATGTAACTATCTAGCTTATCTCTAGCAAGTATCTAGCACTTATGCCAGGAGACTGTGTTCCAGAAAGTCAGAATGGATAGCTGCTGCTTCTGATGCCCCCCCGCCACCTCCCCAGGCCTCTGCCCCCAGCCACAGTAAGTGAGGGACCTCAGCTTCCCTCTTTGTCAAAGGAAATCCTCTTAGTACGATAGCCTCACGGGGTTTTGTTGTGCAGATCAGTTTAAACAACATGAGATCACAGTTTGAAAACTGGGAAATGCTGTTGGAAATACCACTACACAGGGTGGTATTGAGCACTAATAGGGCCCATAATAACCTATTTAAAGTCTCTAAATATGAGTGCTATCAAAATACATGTTGTAATCATTCATGCTGTACCTCTTGTCCTCCTTCCTTTATGATGGTTTCCCTTTCATCCCTGGCACAACCTCCAATTCACTATGTGCGTGTGGGGGTAATGCTTATCACCTGGCGCTTGCATCCAGTTGTGCTGTTGGCGCAGTTGATCTTGCCTTTGAATGCAACTCACATTTGGGCCTCTCTGTCCCTTACTGGTCCCTCACGTCATTCTTTCCCCCGAGAACTCTGTCCATCGCTGGGATCTGCTTGGTGGTGCCAGCCTGCATTTCATGTTATACCAGGTGGAGGGAAGCCAAAAGCCAGATGAGAATGTCACACGGTGACGTTGTCAGAAGTGTGTGTTTATGTGCGTGCACCTGCTCAGCCGCTAAGTTGTGTCTGACTCTTTGAGACCTCCCTGGACTGTAGCCCACCAGGCTCCTCTGTCCATGGAATTTTCCAGGCAAGAAACTTTTGTCAAATGAATGAATCTCTTTAAAAGCAAAACTGTTATATGAACATTTATTATATGTATATAAAGCACTATTCCATATGCTGTATGATGAATGGTTTTAGCCCCAAGACAGAGAATAATAGTTCGTTATTCTATGTACAGGGGCTTCCCAGGCGGCCTTAGTAGTAAAGAACCCGCCTGCCAATGCAGAGGACGTAAGAGGGGCAGGTTCGATCCCTGGGTTGGGAAGATCCCCTGGAAAGGACGTGGCAACTCACTCCAGTATTCTTGCCTGGAGAATCCCATGGACAGAGGAGCCTAGCAGCCTACAGTCCATGGGGTCGCAAAGAGTCGAACATGACTGAAGCGACTTAGCGCAGAACAACATTCTACGTATAAAGACAAAGAGGAAGCATTCCCAGTGATAGACTTCTTTGGAAATGGCAAAACTTGAAGTAACTGCAGCCAGTTCTGCTGCGGGGGCAGCATGGTGGGGCACCCATCCTGTGTCCTGTCTCCCCAGCTCACCCCACCCACCGTGGGGCAGTCTTTGGTGCCAGAACGTCTTAACTTCTCAGAAAGCATTGAGCTGTTTCAAGAATTCTCCCCCCCCACCCCCACCCCCACAACGACACTCCACCCCAGGCTTCTCTGGACCACTGTTTTTGAACCAGGGAACTCAGTTGGATCCACCAGGGAGATATTAACCCCTCACCAGCTCACCTCTCCCTGGAGTAGAGTCCACAAGACTCTCCCCTCTCATCCCCCAGACAGGGAGATGTGCCCAGAGGTTGTGTTATTGAAGGTTCACTGTCATAGACATGCAATGGGGTTTTACCACCACAGGAAGTCAGAAACTTTTCCCCTGAATTGAAAAAAGAAATCAACAATTGTTTCAGTCCCTCTGAAGTGCCTAAAAGTGTGTGAGGCCCTACTAAGGGTTAGAAAAACCAGAGAATTGTATAGTAGCACCCTCCCCCTCATAAGGATGAAGACCTTGTCAGCTGCATTGTTTCAGCCCCTCGCACAAAGAGGAGGCGGCACTTCCTCTTGTGGCCAATAGATAGGGAGTCTTAATTAAAATCTTTTGTTGTTTTTCTGTAGGAAATGAGTGATTCAGCTTGCTGAGGCCACTTCTGTCATTTGTTAGGTATCCTGTATGCCAGGGACACGTTCTTGAAGTTTCACTTCTCTTTTCCTTAGCCTCGCCCTAGTGTAATTCATCAAGTAGCCCTCAAGTCACATTTGATGTTATCGTGCCTTAAACCACACAGGTGCAGCCACAAAGAGGAAAACAGATGGGCAGGTTTTTTTTTTTTATCTTTTTTCCCCGTTTTGCAAGTTAAATAACCTTGCAAGGGGGAGAGCATTACATAGTTTTGTGAGAGCTCCTACTGATGGGCCAACGTCAATACCATCTTTGGTACTACTCTTTGCCTGGAGAATCCCAGGAATGGGAACCTGGTGGGCTGCCACCTATGGGGTCACACAGAGTTGGACACGACTGACGTGAGGATATAGGCACCAATTTAAACATTCTTTAGTAAAAAGAATGAGCAGGACTCTTGGGGTTTCGGCCTTAGCTACATTTCCCCTATCCCCCACTCTAAAAATTAGGATGGGGCTTCCCTGATGGCTCAGTGGTAAAGAATCCACCCGTCAGTACAGGAGATGCAGGTTGAATCCCTGATGCAGGAAGATTCCCACATGCTGGGAGCAACTAAGACCATGCCCCACAACTAGCCTTGCTCTAGAGCCCGTGCTCCTCAACACGAGAAAGCATCACAATGAGAAGCCCGTGCACCGCAGCCAGAGAGTAGTCCCTGCTCTCTGCATCCAGAGAAAAGCTCACACAGCAACGAAGACCCGGCACAGTCAAAAATAAGTGCGTGAATAAAATTATAGTATCTTTCCCTGGAGTAGGAAAGGGCAACCCACTCCAGTATTCTTGCCTAGAGAATCCCATGGCCAGAGGAGCCTGGTGGATTACGGCCCATACAAAGAGTTGGACACGACTGAGTGACTAAGCAAAGCATGCTTAGACTCTAGGTCAGCACTCTTTCAAGGGTCCCTAAGGGTCCCAGTATGGGTCCCTAAGACCCTTTCATGGGTCCATGAGGCCAAAACTATTTTTATAGGAATACTAAGACCCTGTTTGCCTTTTCCCTCACTTCTCTCATGAGGCTGCAGCAGTGTTTTCCAAAGATGCCATGACATATGATAGCGCGAGAGACTGAATGCAGAGGGAGATGCGAGAACCCAGCTGTCTTCGATAAAGCCAGACGTTCAGGAGACTTAGAAAACTGTAAAACAGTGACACTCTCCTCATGAAATGGTTTTGGTTTAAGAAATACTATTTTTCATTAAAATGTGACATATGAACTTGTCATGGATTTACAGTGTCTCTTTTATAGTTACTACAGATTTTGAACTTTTTAAAGTTTTAGTTTCTAATATGATCAATGTTAGAATTTATAACTGTAAACTGAGGCATTTGGGGAGCCTCAGTCACATTGAAGAACGTAAAAGGAGCCTGAGAAGCACTGACGTCACACGAGAGCCCTCATGGAGGAGCAGAAAGGTCTAGGTTTCCTTCCTCCTTAGGGAGACAGCAGGTAGTGCCCCAGAGAGTATGTCCCATGTGGAAACCCGAAGAAATTGCCCATGCCTAGAGAATTTACTGCAGATTCTCACTTGGCCCCCATGAGAAGACCCCAGCTTCTTCTTCCCACTCTTTTCCCCATTACTGTCCTGTTTGAAGTCCTATGTTGTGGTGCCTGGGACTTGGGGCCATCCTGCTCCTTGTCCTTGGGGTCCTGTCCCCCACCCCACCAAGGGCCCCCTGCTTAGGAGAACCCTGCCTCCCTCCCCATCCCCTCAACTTTCCTCTCTGCTATGCTCTGTCAGGAGAAAACAGTCCCCACCTCACAGAGCTGCTGTGGTGAATAAGTTCATCTCCAAAGTGCTCAGATGCTGCCTTCCATTGTGAATCAAATGATTTAATTCACTCCCATTCAGATTGCAACTCCTCATGGGTAAAGGTCTTCCATTCTATGTAGGGCCTGGTGACATGACGGCTGAGGGACAGTCTCTTTGAAAAAATTCAGCAAGGGCAATTTTAGTTTGTGTGAAAAAAGCCAGAAGTCTATGTTATCATCCTCATCATTCTAACAGGTATAGTCATCAAGGCTTCATCCTTACTTCACACAGAAGTTGGGGGATTTGTTTGAATTGAGGAATGGGAGGGACATTTACTGAAAGCTTTCTGTGCCCAGTCACTTTTCATAGTTTTGTTTTCTTATTCAGTCGTCACCACAAGCAGCCTAACTTCAACAGCATCAAGCAAGGTTAGCTGTGGTCTCCATCCGGGAAATGGAAGCCCGGAAATAAGGAACTTGCTTACACCAAGGAGGAAATGCATATTTGAAATCCAGTTTGTCTGAAATAAAAGCTCATAATTTTTCCATAACAACCAAATATAATGACTGAACCTTGACTGAGTTATATATCAAAAAAATGTAGCATAATCTTAGAAGAGTGTGTCAGTTTGCTTGAGCTGTTATAACAAAGCACCACAGACTCAGTGGCCTTAAACACAAGAAATTTATTTTCTCACAGTTCTAGAGGCCAGAAGTCCAAGATCAAGATGTTGTCAGGGCCAGTTTCATTCTGAGGCCTTTCTCCTTGGCTTATAGATGGTCATCTTCCCCCTGTAACTTCACATGGTGCTTCATCTGTGTATGTCTCTCCAAATTTCCTTATCTTACAAGGACAAGAGTCATATTGGATTAGGACCCACCCTAATGACCTCA
This sequence comes from Cervus elaphus, assembly GCF_910594005.1. Classification (NCBI taxonomy): domain Eukaryota; kingdom Metazoa; phylum Chordata; class Mammalia; order Artiodactyla; family Cervidae; genus Cervus; species Cervus elaphus. The sequence goes on from NC_057840.1 coordinate 34,460,647, forward strand.
TTTTAATCTGCTTACCTCTTTAAAGCCCCTATCTCCAAATACAGTCCTATTCTTAGGTATTGGGGGTTCAGATTTGAACATATGAATTTGGGGGAGATATGAGTGAGCCCATAAAGGACAACTGGTTAACTTTGAACTTGGACTGGGTATGAGATGGTGTTATGGAACTCTTAATTTTCATGGATTGTGAATCAACAGAAAGTGCCACTTTGGGCAGATGCATGATGAAATCCAGAGGGATGGGGAGAGATATCTGTGCCTTACTTTCAAACAATTGAATGACCACAAAAAAAGTTGTAAGAGTGATTTAAAACACTGCAAAAGATACCATGAAGGGGACAGATTGAGAAAAAGTACCTGCAACATAAACCATACATGGGTTTTATTGTCTAAAATGTACATGAAAACGCTTGAAGTTCATTAAATAAAGACCCAAAAAAGGCCCACATTGTCTTTCCAGGAAGGAAGGGTGTACAGAAATACTGCGCATTTTCCCAGAGACAGGGTGTTATCCTCTGCAGAGGTCTTCAGGCAAAGGTTCACGGTTCCGTGGCCTGGCTGAGTTTCAGCGTGGTCTTTCCTGAAGGCTAAGACTTGAACACACTGGCCTTGAAAGATTTCTCCAAGTCCTTGTGATCAGGAGTCGGTTTTGATCTCCCGTGTGTTTCCGTCTGTGAAGGACACTGGGAGGTCAGTTCTGTTCTTTGCCTGGTGCTCTTGAGTGAAGGGGAAGCTCGCATAGCTGCTGTTCCTGGGTTAGCTAACACCGCTTCAGACCTCCCAGGGCTCAGACATACTCTGTGGACAAGTTTTTTATTTTTGGAAAGGAAAGTATTTGTTTCTACGTTATTAAGGTTCAGCTATGGCACCAGCCACATATTATGGTATATACCTAAGGTAAATAAACCTCTTTGAATAGGTCATTAACAATTCCATTTCAAAAAGCTCAAAGGCACAATGTCAAAGAATTCAAACCCATTGTGTAGTATGCTTGAGGAACAATATCCCACAAGTATTAGGAATAGTTCAAGTTTTATCGTGAAATTCTCTGTGTGTGTGTGTCTGTGGCATGTTTATCTTCAATTTACATCACAGCTATAAAAAATTATTTAAAGTTAAACATCTTTGCCCTCAACTGTGAAACTTGGGAAAGCTTATGAATGAGAAGAAGCAAATAAGCCATGCTTTGTAGTGAATGGGCACTTTGAGAGGCAGGGAAGATGGAAAATCACTGACTAGCCTCTGCAGTTCTCTCATCATAGATCAAGGGGAGAGTTTATCCCAAATTTTGTTTCCAGTGATGTGATTATTGCTGTTGTTGTTCAGTCTCTAAGGCGAATCTGACTCTCTGACCTCGTGGACTACAGCACGCCAGGCTTCTCTGTCTTTTACCATCTCCTGGAGCTTGCTCAAACTCATGTCCATTGAGTTGGTGATGCCATCCAACTATCTCATCCTCTGTCATCCCCTTCTGCTTCTACCATCAATCTTTCCCAGCATGAGGGTCTTTTCCAATGAGTCAGTTCTTCGCATCAGGTGGCCAAAATATTGAAGGTTCAGCTTCAGCATCAGTCCTTCCAGTGAATATTCAGGACTGATTTCCATTAGGACTGATGACTTGATCTCCTTGCTGTCCTAGGGACTCTGAAGAGTCTTCTCCAACACCACAGTTTGAAAGCAGAGATGTGATAGCACAAGCTAATCAGAAAGTCCATGGACAGAAATGTTTGTTTATACCATGTCAAATTCTGGACAAAATATTTATTTGAAGAATGAAAAATATTTATGTCTTGAAAGGCGTTGTTGAGGTGGACAGTGATAGAAAGTTTTTAATCATTTTTCTTCCTGAGCTCTATTAGAAGCTACAAAATCTGCTTTGAGATGACTCTCACTTATGAGAGAATGGAGGACATAGTTCTCACTACCTCTGAATCTTGCTATTGTGGCAACAATCTCTGATCCAAACTGAAATTTTTTCTTTGTTCAAAAGTAAGGTTATCATGATTTCTTCCATTAAGAAGAGTAAACATTTCCACAGATTATTGTGGTGCAAATTTCAGGAGTGAAGAGAAAGAAACTTGAGCTTACAAATAATGATGGTCTTAAAAAAACAAAACAAAACACTAACATCATTTTTGAGAAGAAAACTTAAACATCTGGTTTCCTTCTGGGAAACTGCACTTTTTTTCTTTTTTGGGGATCTTCATCTTTAAAAGAAAAAGCCTCTACTAGTCTAATCTGCAAGTAAAAAGTTAAGGGAATTACTACATACCTGAAAAATCCAACATTGGCACATTGATTTTGTTTATTAGGATTACAGGGTTAACAAAATTGGATATACATGTGTCCTGCCTGGCAAATTGAATATAAATATCTGTGTCAACATATGCTTGCCACAGTTAGAGAAGATTTCCTCAGCACTGTTGCCTTGAGCATTGCTGGAGAAATTTATAACCATCTGCCATCATCAGGAACTTAAATCCTGGATTACACAGATAATGACAAATGATTGCTGCTTTTTTGCCTTCCAGACATGTTGCTCTGCAGTGTATGGGGAGTTTTATGGAATGGAGGCTTTATTCCATGTTTTAAGAGCAGATATAGGCCTCCATTAATGTTTATTTTAATGATATCCTTGTAACCACATGATAAAGGGATTTTTAAATAGAACCTGTTCTGGTGTAGAATCACTCTTGGACATTTAACTAGTCTTATGTCCACCATATGGGAAACAGAGTGAACCCAAAGTAAATGTTTTAAAGATTTGGTAATATTGGAATGATTGTCTGAGGGGATGATGTTTCTGCAGTATAACTGAGCAATGAAGCTATGATTTAGGCATTTGAACTTCCACTTTCAGAGGTTTGAAATGTAATATGTTTCAGGTTGTTTTCTTCTCTGAGCAGGATTTTCTGTTTCACTGTAAATTGCCACTGCTGTTTAATTTGTGTATATTTTTCTTGGTGTAAACTTCAAAAGGGATGTTGACCTAGTAGAAAACCCCTTGCCTGAAGAATAGCATAAAAGTAGCAACTTTCACACATAGCACTTCAATCCTGGCTTCTCTTTAGATTCCTTTGAGATCAGCTTTCAAAGAGTCCTTAGCAAATGGACGTTTGTTTTAGGGATGGTATGTAGGTAGGAGAACACACATACACACACACATACCTGTCCCTGCCCTGCTATGTTATACCCGCTCTATCTAGATTAGGTATTAACTTGACTCAGTCCGAGAGTCTTGGGCTTGAATTCATCTAGTTCGATAGAGTTGGTTAATATTCTGCCCTTACTATTAATGGCCCTATAATCTAGCGGAGAGGATAAGGTGATTGTATAACCATTGTATTATTCTGTAGAATAAAAATCTTCGCCGTAGCAATATTCCCAGTTGATTCACAGGCACATACAGTTAAGAAGTTCTGTCCAGTGATGACAAGTGGTGATGGAACCACCACCCATGTGCAGGTGATGATTCCTCACACCAGTTCCTGGCTTGCGATGATGTTAGTACATCCAGGTGGTGTGAACTTGGGACAATTGGAGATAAAGGTTGAGCTCAGGGACACATTGCTGCTTGGAATGTATGTTCCTGCCATTTGACCATGTGTGTCAAGCCTCAAATGTTCATACCCTTTTACCTAGTAATTCTATTTTCAAGATTATACCCTAAAGAAATAAACCTTTCTGTACACCAGATTATGTACAAGCTTTTATATTGCTGCAATAAACAACCTAAATTTTCAACAATGAAGAACTGAGTAATTGATGATATATTCATCCAAGGGACTACTGTGTGCAATTAAAATTTCCCAAGATAATTGGAGAAGAAAATGGCAACCCACTCCAGTATTCTTGCCTGGAAAAGTCCATGGACAGAGGAGCCTGGCGGGCTGCAGTCCATGGGGTTACATGACTGAGCACATGTGTGCACGAGGATGGAGGGAGATGGGTTGGTAGCAATACAGTGGTAGAAATAAAAAAAAATTCCCAAGATATTATTGATGATAAAAGTAAAATGTTTAAGACATGTAAGAAAGAAGAAGATCAAATCAACATAGAATAATCTACTTTTTGAAAAACGTCAATACGGCATAGAATAGAAAGGCAGGAAATTAGATCAAAATAGTAATGCTAATAATAGTTATCTTTTGGCTCTTTGACATTTTGATTTTTACTGTATTTATATTTTCCTGTGTTTTTTAGCATCTTTAGAGATGTCTACAATCAGAAAAAAATTAATTTTATTTAAGTAAAAATGAAGGATACTTATTCAGACAGCCTCCCCCCAGCCAGAGTGGCTGAGAACATAGACTATTGGAGAGTTTCACGGGTGAAACCATACTTTATGTGAGACCAGTACTGCCCACTGGGTTGTCTTCAAAGCAGTCTCTCCCTTGTTCAACTGGGAGGTGAATGGAGGAAGGGGACTCAGGACAGAGGTCCTAATTAGGACCTTGGCTTTGCTCTGCATGTGATGGAAAGCCACTGGAGGGGGTTGAAGCTGGGAGTGCCATGATTTGCACAGGAACAGAACTGCTCTGGTTCCTGTTTGTAGAATCAGCACTAGGGAAGCATGGTTATGAGCAGAGAGTTCAGTGAGTAGGAGGTTTGTCCAGATGAGAGAGGATAGGGTGGGAGTTACAGAATTGGTGAACCACGGTTGGATATCTGCCGAGAGTGGGCCCACTGAGGTTTATGGACAGCCTACTTGTGGTGCATCGGAAAGAAAGGGGTAAATCATGGAGTCAAGAATATTAGCCTGAACATCTGAGTGCATTTGGCATTCGGGGGGAAAGGCAGATTAGCAAGGACGAGAAGTTAGGAGTCTGTGGTCAGGCTGGATCTTGAAAAGACATCTCAGCTTTCAGGGGGTGAAGCCAGGTACACACTGGGCATGTGAATCTAGTGGTTGGGACAGAGTTCTGGGGAAGAGATGGGCACCTGGAAACTCTCAGCAAGTCTGTGGTGTTTACAGTCATGGGACTAGATAAGATTGCTTCCAGAGAAAGTGTAGACAGAGAAAAGGCAGGAAGGCAGATCCTGGGGCATCCCAACTTAAAGGATAGATGAGGGAAAGACCCAGCCCAGGATACTGGGAAGGAGCAGCCCATAAGGGGAGGAAAGCTAGGAGTCCTGTCTCTCAAAAGCCAAGTGGAGAAGGTATATCACAACGGCTGCAAGGTCCTTTGCACGTGACCTACCATGTGCACCAAGAGTTATAGGGAATTATAAGCTCTAAGTGTGGATCTGAGAATACTTCTTCCCCTGCTCCAATGGATTCAGGGCCTCCCTTTTCTCTTACCAGCAATCACTCCCCACTTGGCTAGCAGGAGGATTACAGAAGCTTCTGAGCATGGCTGGAGGCTCCTGAAGATAGGGATGCGGGGTTGAGCCAGGTTAGTCAGAAGAACAAGATCTGGGCTGGTGGAGGAGGTGTAATGGGGAACAGGGCTTCGTGTGGGTCAGCTTCCTGCCGGAGCGCTCCTAGGGGTTGACTGCTACTTTCTCTGCCACTGCCACCAGGCTGTCCACCAGCGGTTCCCTACTCTCTGGCCTACTGAGAATGGAAACAGTCTTCTAAGTATGCAGCCTTTCTGACATTTTCTGAAGAGTTTTTGCTGCAAGTAGCAAACCATCCACAGTTTAAAGTTCTCTCCTAAGAAATGTCATTGTTATAATGCTTGGGGCATGGGGGAAGGTCAGAATACACTAAATTGTTTAATCCTCCATTCTCTATTGTAAACAAATAAACTGGCAAGACTAGAAGGAAAGAACTACTGTTTCTGTAGCCATGATTCTTTCTGAGTTACATGTGATGCTTTTTTCTTGCTTTCCTTTATTTACTCTCTAGGCTTTTTTTACAGTGGGCATCTATTATATTTATAATATAAAATAAATATAATAACTAAAAAATATATATTTAAGCATTTCTTCCAAACTTCAGTACACTTTAACAATCTGCCTTGGTGAGTTGGGTACCCAGAGGGCTGCTGTCAGTCTGGGGTACTGCAGTGGATGGTCAGACCTGCGGAAGGGAAGCCATAGATATATGAGGGATAAGGTTCAACAACGTGTTTGGACATCCGGCCCAGCTTCCTTCCGCCAGCTCAGCAGGACAGGATTTATCTTTATGCCCCACCACCCCTTCCCCCTGACTTGTCATTAGTCACAACCGCACTCCCCACTCAAACACCAGCATCGTGTGTCTGGAATCTCAAGTGGGGGGCTGTGTGTTTGCGTGTGTCTATGCACACTTCGACTGTGGGCATCCCTGACGCCATCTAATCTATTTTTATTGAGCTCCCGATGTGTGCTGAACCCTTTGCCTGTTCCAGCTTACAAAAGTGACCAGTCTTTAAACTCTCAAGTGACTCTGGCTCCCTGGCCTGTTTTCAGCCGTAAGTACCCCCAGACACCGCATCTGAGAAGCGCCCAGCATGTTAATCATTGCCAGAGCTTTGGCCTAAGGCTGTATTAGCTGCTATGATCCCCAGTCTTGACTGTGGCCTCCGCTGTCGAGCTCACTGCTGCTGCCCGGGTTCCCACAGGAGAGAGAACCCGACAGGCCTGCCAAAGGCCAAGTACCTGGGGACCGCAAAGCCTGGGAGCCCAGGGGAGGAGGCCCAGGGCTGGGGCTGAGGCTGCTGGTGTCACACCTGCTGAGGAAGAAGGGAAAGCATCATGGACTTCCAGGAGCAGCTTTACAGAGAGTAGAAGGGAGGAGGGCTCCCTGACAGGCAGCGTGAAGGGGACTACTCTGGATTTCTAGAGAAGAGAGTAGATATTTGGGCGCGCATGGCAGGATGGGGTCTGTGAAGAAGGTTCGTTGGAGAATCTGCTTTGTCTCCAGAGACCACAGATGATGCCCTGTCTTGTGAGGTGAAGTCTGGAGTAGCTTCTCTCTGAGTAGGAATCACTTGAGGCTCCAACTGCCTTTCCAGCAGCTCCTAGATGTCCTGCCTGGTGTCACACGTTGAGTAGCAAGGCTGTGAGGGTGACCCAGGGTGTGGCCGAGGCCAGGGAGACCCTCCATCAGGCATATTTTAGGGTCCTCAGTTAGCCAGCTGGAGCTGTCAGGAGTGATGGCTGAAACGGAAGTAAAGAAAGACAGAAACCCGGATGCGGAAGGTGGGTGGTGCAACAGAGAGCCTCTCCGTGGAGACACACGTTCTGAACTGACGTGAGCACTGTGGAAACTTTTTAATGTTTGTGTTCTTCATCGTGGTCGTGATTCTCTCTTGACCAAGAGTCACACAGCAGAGTGTGTATGGCACTGTATTAGGTTAGTGACTAGCAATGCTTTGGTCAGAAGAGAGTCAGTTTGTGAGTATAAATAACTTGTGATTTGCTAGAGAATGACTCACGCATACTGGCTATCAAATCTCCTGAATTTTAGACAGACCACTTGGCTTTGTGTCTGTACCATAGGCTTTGACTTCCAGAGTGGTTGTATATTTTTATATTTTATATGTGTATTTATACACTTAAATATATATATAATCTATGTAAATGTTGTGCATACATATGCATAAAAATCAAAGTAATTAAATCCTAGAAACCTGATACCAAATGGTAAAGATTAGTTCAATCCTCTTATTTTTATATGAACAATTAAGATATAAGAAGAATAATTAACAATTTGGGCATGTTCATGTTTAGAAGTCTTATTGGTTCTTTTGAGATCTAAAGTTCTAAGCTAGACCACATTATCACATTCTATTCTGAATAGGATGAAGAGGGCTCCTTTCCTTTTGGGAAAAGAAAAGTGGCTTTGGGCTTAATAGTAAGGTCACATTTTGCATTTCATAGTCACCAACCTGTCGATGGTACAGGCATCCAATCCCTGGGAACAATCATCCTTTGCATAGATGGTGTACTCAGGCTGTGATATTGTAATTTTTAATATTAAAAAACTTACTATTCAGTCTTATAAATACTTTTTCATAAAACCTCCTTTAATTATTGCAAAACAAAATCATCCTTCACTTGTGTGCAGAATGGACATTTGAATGCTATGAGGGTTCTGCTGGCCCTGGCTGCTCTGAGGTTAGTGTCCACTCATGAGGGTCAGCTGCCTGGGGGACATGACTCAGAGAACAAGGTCTGTCTTTTGAATCATTTGCCTCTATTTACTTGCCTTTCAGTGATGGCAACAAAGCTTTTCATGGTTGCAAACACAATGTAAACTTGTTCTGATAAATATATGCAGTTCAACTAAGTGAATAGTGAGAACCTCTGACTGTTTAGCTGGTGGAGATAATGGGGGAGGTAAGGAAGGAGACCCCTCTAACAGTAGATCTGCTTATACCAAGGTCTGGAGACCCGTGCAGGTCAATTCACTAAGCCCTTAACAGGCAGCACAGGGCTTATCATAGGAAAGCAGGAGTGATGAACACCAGAGGCAGTACTTGCTCAAGTACTAAGCACCCGTTGATCGAGATGAGACTGAAGTTGCATCCTTGACTAGGAAAATTACCCTGCCCAGTCTTCTGTGACCCACAGCTCCAGCACAGTTCTGTGTCTTCCATGTTAGGTGAGATTCTTGACACACGTGAATCAATCCACCATATTTGAGTACTACCCTGTGGATGCGCAGAATTAAAGCTACAGCACTGTTCTCTATGCTAGGATAAAGAACATAGCCCCATATCCACCTACAAAATAACATAAAGTTATGCAGGGGGCCACACATGATTTATTGTTGATATGGAAAGGGATCATTTACTTAACAGTAGGTGAAATCACTGTTGATCTGAACAGGAAAGATATATTCGTCCTCCCAGGGCCTCGATCTAAGAGGGACAAAGACAGAATAATGATGGTAAAGGTAGTGGAAGAGTTAGGCCAAGTGGGAAGAGTGGGGAGGTTTAGAGAGATGTGCGATGTGCCCATGTGTGATGTCTTTGTCTAAACATACCATGTTTTTCCCTCCCCTGCCCTTGATCTCAATGTTCCCCTTCTGAAAGTCTTATCTCCTTTTTTCTCTCAAAGTTCTGCATAAACTTCAACTCACAACCTCCTGCTGCCTTCCCATGAGCAATCCTACCTAGGCTATCCCTGCCTTAACTAAAAGGCTTCTAGACACTTTTCAGGCCAGTTCATTGAATATTCTGTCCCCACTGCTTCTGGGAAGGCAGGATACTGAATGTACATCATGCAAAGGTGAGCACGCTGATGTACCTGGGATGGAGCAGGGCACTCTCTCTGGGTGGATTAATTCATTCTGTAGATGCTTGCTGAATGTCTGTTACCTCGTCAGGCATTGTTCTCGTTCTGCAGGTGATGAGCAAAGAAGGAAAGTAGCCACCCCCTTGGAGCACTGAGTCCAGCTGGGAATACAGACAGGAATATGGTATTACAATGCAGGGGAGGGGGTGCAGGGGTGACAGACATGTGCAGAGTTCAAGAGCAAATAGGAAGGCTTGTCACCGGCCCTAAGTTTCTACTGCTCACTGCGCAACAGGCCAATAAATCAAGAGACAAGGTGTTGGAGCAAGGAATAGACAGTTTATTTGGAAAGCCAGCCAGCAGAAAAGATGGTGGACTAGTGCCCCAAAGAACCATCTTACTCAAGCTAGAATTCTGGCTTCTTTTATACGCAAAGGGGAGAGGGTGTGGCTGGCTATTGCAAACTTCTTGATGCCAGAATCCTTTGTTCTTGCTGGTCACTATGTTCCTATAAACTTCCAACAAGACAACTATTGTATTCTGTTCTTCAGCTTGTTATCTCTATATGAATAGAAATGATCAGAGCCTTGAGAATGGGCTATCAAGTATATTTCAGGGTATAGGCAACATTCTTTTACAAAAGGTGCAGAGTCAGTGTGACTAAGCATAGACAAGAGAGCACAAGAGTTAGCGCTAAAGGAATAGACCCAACATGGAGTCAGGCTGTTCTATTATAGGACCTCAGCCCAAACCATACTGATAAGGGAAGGATTCTCAGAGGAGTTTACATGTGAACTGAGTCTGGAAGAACTGGGCATTAAGTATAGATGAGAAGACAGTCCGAAGTGCAGTACTTGGGTGCAATCTCAAAAACGACAGAACGAGCTCTGTTAATTTCCAAGGCAAACCATTCAGTATCACAGTAATCCAAGTCTATGCCCCAACCACTACTGCCGAAGAAGCTGAAGTTGAACGGTTCTATGAAGACCTACATGAGCTTCTAGAACTAACACCAAAAAAGATGTCCTTTTCATGTTAGGGGACTGGAATGCAAAAGTAGGAAGTCAAGAGATACCTGGAGTAACAGGCAAATTTGGCCTTGGGGTACAAAATGAAACAGGTCAAAGGCTAACAGAGTTTTGCCAAGAGAACACACTGGTCATAGCAAATACTCTTTCCAGCAACACAAGAGAAGACTCTACACACGGACATCACCAGTTGGTCAATACCAGAGTCAGACTGATTATATTCTTTGCAGTCAAAGATGAAGAAGCTCTATAAAGTCAGCAAAAACAAGACTGGTAGCTGACTGTGGCTAAGATCATGAACTCCTTATTACAAAATTCAGACTTAAATTGAAGAAGGTAGGGAAAACCACTAGACCATTCAAGTATGATCTAAATCAAATCCCTTACAATTATACAGTGGAACTGATAAATAGATTCAAGAGGTTAGATCTAATAGAGTGCCTGAAGAACTATGGACAGAGGTTCGTAATATTGTACAGGAGGCTGTGATCAAAATCATCCCCAAGAAAAAGAAATGCAAAAAGGCAAATGGTTGTCTTAGGAGGCCTTACAAAAAGCTGAGAAAAGAAGAGAAGTGAAAGTCAAAGGAGAAAAGGAAAGATATATCCATCTGAATGCAGAGTTCCAAAGAATAGTGAGGAGAGATGAGAAAGCCTTCCTCAGTGATCAATGCAAAGAAATAGAGGAAAACATTAGAATGGGAAAGACTAAAGATCTCTTCAAGAAAATTCAAGATACCAAGGGAGCATTTCATACAAAGATGGGCACAATAAAGGACAGAAACAGTACAGACATAACAGAAGCAGAAGATATTAAGAAGCAGCGGCAAGAATACACAGAAGAACTATACAAAAAAGACCTTCATGACCCAGATAACCACGATGGTGTGATCACTCACCTAGAGCCAGACATCTTGGAGTGCAAAGTCAAGTGGGCCTTAGGAAGCATCACTGCAAACAAAGCTAGTGGAGGTAATGGAATTCCAGTTGAGCTATTTCAGATCCTAAAAGATGATGCTGTGAAAGTGCTGCACTCAATATGCCAGCAAATTTGGAAGACTCAGCAGTGGCCACAGGACTGGAAAAGGTCAGTTTTCATTCCAATCCCAAAGAAAGGCAATCCCAAAGAATGCTCAAACTACCACACAATTGCACTCATCTCACACACTAGCAAAGTAATTGCTCAAAATTCTCAAGCTAGGCTTCAACAGTACATGAATCAAGAACTTCCAGATGTTCAAGCTGGTTTTAGAAAAGGCAGAGGAACCAGAGATCAAATTGCCAATATCTGCTGGATCATCGAAAAAGCAAGAGAGTTCCAGAAAAACATCTACTTCTGCTTCATTGACTACGCTAAAGCTTTTGACTATGTGGATCACCACAAACTGTGGAAAATTCTTCAAGAGAAAGGAATACCAGACCACCTGACCTGCCTCCCTGAGAAATAAGTATGCAGGTCAAGAAGCAACAGTTAGAAGAATGGACTGATTCAAAATTGAGAAAGGAGTACATCAAGGCCATATATTGCCACCCCGCTTATTTAACTTCTATGCAGAGTACATCATGTGAAATGCTGGGGTGGGTGAAGCACATGATTGCCGGGAGAAATATCAATAACCTCAGATATGAGGCTGACACCACCCTTATGGCAGAAAGCGAAAAGGAACTACAGAGCTTCGTGATGAAAGTGAAAGAGAAGAGTGAAAAAGCTGGCTTAAAAGTCGGTATTCAAAAAAACAAAGATCATGACATCCAGTCCCATCACTTAGTAGCAAATAGATGGTGAAACAATGGAAATAGTGACAGACTTTATTTTCTTGAGCTCCAAAATCACAGAGCCAGGAAATGGCAATCCACTCCAGTATCCTTGCCTGGAGAATTTCATGGACAGAGGAGCCAGGCGGGCTGCAGTCCATGGGGCTGCAAATAGTCGGACACGACTGAGTGACTAACAAACAAAATCCCTACAGGTGGTAACTGCAGCCTTGAAATTAAAAGATGCTTGCTCCTTGGAAGAAAAGCTATGACCAACCTAAACAGCTTATTAAAAAGCAAAGACATTACTTTACCAACAAATGTCCATCTAGTCAAAGCTATGGTTTTTCCTGTAGTCATGCATGGATGTGAGAGTTGGACCATAAAGAAAACTGAGTGCCAAAGAATGAATGCTTTTGAACTGTGGTGTTGGAGAAGACTCTTGAGAATCCCTTGGACTACAAGGAGACCCAACCAGTAAATCGTCAAGGAAATCCTTCCTGAGTATTCATTAAAAAGACTAATGCTGAAGCTGAAGCTCCAACACTTTGGCCACCTGATGTGAAGAACTGACTCAGTTGAAAAGACCCTGATGCTGGGAAAGATAGAAGGCAGGAGGAGAAGGGGACGACAAAGAATGAGATGGTTGGATGGCATGACCGACTCGATGGATGTGAGTTTGAGCAAGCTCCAGGAGTTGGTGAAGGACAGGGAGGCCTGGGGTGTTGCAGTCCATGGGGTTGCAAAGAGTTGGACAGGACTGAGTACTGAATTGAACTGAACTGATAGAAGAAAAAGGCTTTTCCAGGTGGCTCAGTGGGTAAAGAATCCATCTGCAATGCATGAGAGCAGGAGATGTGAGTTCAATCCCTGGGTCAGGAAAATACCCTGGAGGAAGGCATGGCAATCCACTCCAGTATTCTTGCCTGAAAAATCCCATGGACAGAGGAGCCTGGCAGGCTATAGTCTATAGGGCCGCACAGAGTCAAACATGACTGAAACAACGAAACATACACACACACACACACACAGATGAAAAATATTCATTGAACATGTAAAATGCATTTAGAAAACCTTGTCAGGCACTAAAATGCAAATACCTGAGTTTCAGCACCTTTTCTGCATGATTATGTTAAGCCATCAGCTCTCAGCAACATTATCTTTGTTTCCTTAAGGATCTGATTGGTCTCAGGGCTGAGCTCAGAGCTCGAGATGATGTCTCTGCAGTGAACAATGTGAGGAAGACTCAGAGGGTATCACAGAGGTCTCTGACATGCTTCTCAGTTATTTATTATTTAAAGAGCCTTTTACAATAGAGTATATAAGTGATACATGATAATTGGGGATGGGAAGGAAAATAAAAACTTCACAGACTTAAATTCTACCAGCCAGAGTGCTACCAATCGTAACATTTTTGCTTTATATCCTTCCAGATGTTTTCCTGCCAGCTTGTCTTTTTTTATTCCTTCAAAAATAGGATCCTACTATCCTATACATCCTGGTTTACAGCCTGCCATTTGCAGCCAATATTTTGTGACCATATCAAACATTTATTGAAGTATAAGCTTTGTAGCAAAGTAATTCCAAGTGCCCCATAATACGTACAGTTTGCTTTGTGAGTCCAATAGAGATACAGAGAATCAGTTCTCAAGTTTTTTATTCTTACCTAGCTGGTATTAGTTGTAAGGATGCTGGTGGTTAAAAGATAAGGAAGAGGGGAATGAAGAGGAACTCTATCTCGAAGAGGTATTTTAAAGAACCTTTTCTAAGACATTTTGCCATGAAATGATATGTATCACTAAGTATGGGTTTTATTTACTAGAAGGTTCCTGGAGAAACTAGCTGACTTTAACTTAGAGAATATCAAAGGCTAAAGTTTTCATGCCCTTCTAGGATGACTTCATTTGAATTTCCCTTTCTAACTTAGTTGATATTTTGCTAATGATGTAATTATTTATTTAGGGTCTTAAAGTATTCTGTGCAAATACCTTATGCAATGCTTTCTTCTTTTTAAGCACCTTTTATTTATTTTTACTAAGCCAAAAAGCACACTTCACATCTGGGAACAACTAACGAATGGACTCACTTTCCTTTGAAGACTCATAATTCACTTTCACATTTTTAACAAGTACTCTGGGCCCAAGGTCCTGTGGATGAGACCGGGTTGCTGCCCTTGAGGTCACAAGGGCATCTTCTAATGAAGAATCCAGGCCAGGCCAGGCCTGGAAAAGCACTATCAGGGGCACCCTCCTGAAGGAGGTCATTGGCATTGGAGCTTGGTTAGGTGACAAAGGGTGGGAGTGATGCACTAGGGAGAGGCGAGAACAGGACAGAATCCAGACAGGCAGGAAAACGTGTGTCCAGCAGAGGTGGTACAGGCAGGCAGTATTGCCGCGCTATGTGGAGTGCTATGTGAGGCTCACAGGAGTTGGGGTAGAGCTGGTAATGATAGCTTACAGTGAATGATGTCAGATTCGAGATCTCTAAAGAAGATTTAGCTTTGGGACCAAGGACTAGGCTTGATCACTCAAGAGCTTTTATGTAGCTGAGTTTTATTAAAGTGTAAAAACAGACAGAGAAAGCTTCTGACATAGACGTCAGACGGGGGATGGAGAGTGCCCCCCTTGCTAGTCTTAGCAAGGCCTTATATACTTTTGTCAGATCCACTCCCACAACATACATCTTAAGATAACAGGGTTAAAACTAACAATAGAAAGATCTTACCAGACCCACTGCCACAGTATACAAGTTTCAAGATAACAAGATTAGTCAGAATGTTCTTGTTAAGGAGAAACATATCCTCGAGCAAGATACATTGTTATACTGATTAAGACAAAGCAATGTAGAAAATAAAGATGTTTGTCCTTTTTTCCTCCTTGAGAGCCTGGGACCCCTTTCTCCCTCTTGGGGACCCTGGACTTCTTACCAACCTTCCTAGGAATTGTCTCTCAGTAGGATGAGTTAATTACCAAGTTAATGGCCAAGAGACTATTCTGAGCTGTTCTCCGGGCAGTTGGAGATAAAGGTCTGAAGGCTTTGCTTAAAGCTGTAAATAATGAATGATTCAGGAGCCTCTGAAGACCTGCGCCCTAGTCATCTCAGTGGCAGAACCAAGGAAATAGAAGCACAGATGGAGTAAATGAGAGATGAGGAAATGAGTGGATCATAAACAGTGACAGTGAAAAAATATGGCCAAGTAAGGAAGCTGATGAAAACCAAGGGGAGGAGGGAGAGGCACATAGTCCAAAGGGGAGGTTTATCACGGGTCTAGGCGGAGAGAAAACAGCCAGTGGAGGGGGAAGAGTTCGTATACATGAGGGAGAGTGATGTATGGGTGCTATCGAGAATGGTGGTGATGAGATGTCCCTCCTCAGTTCTGACCATCCTCCCCTCTGAACCTGCAGGAAGACAGTAAAGAAAAGAAGCCAGAGATGGATTTTAAATGCAGGACTTAGGAAGTGGAGAGAGACAGAGAGTTCTGATGGCCTCGTTTTCCTTAACAAAGCAGACTTCTTTCTGAGAAGAGGGAATGGGGTGAGTTAGAAGGTTTGTGGGGCAAAGTAAATGATAAACCTGCTGCAGAGAGGAACTATAGAAGGAGCGGATAAGGATTAAGGCAGGAACAGGTATCCCAGGACAGTCCCTGGCACACGATAGGTGTTCAGGTAACAGTCAATTAAAAAAATAATGATGGTCAAAAGATGGTTGAATAGCATCAAGATCCCAACTGAGGCTGGCAAACCACGGAATTGTTGTTGTATCATGATGCGTGTGTGGTTTTTGTCTCATAGATATAGTAGAAAGATGGAAAGGAGAAAGATGGACACTAACCTTGTGTTGTTCTTTTCCTGGATATCTGCAGAGTTCAAGAGTGGAAGAGAATGAAGGGTATTTTTAATAGAGTGGTTAGTGGGTGAGCCAGGAGGATCTGATCTACTCCACCCCTCAGTTTGGGGGCTGAGGAGTGGAGGCAGTAAGGGTTGCAAAAGTGGGACTTGCACTTTTTATTATGTGTCCATAATAAATGCCATATGTACAAAAGTTTGCTCATTTTTAAATGATGATATTCATATATTATTAAAGTTTTCTAAAATTTAAATGATGATATTCATGTTATTAATTGTAAGTTTTTCTAAAATAAGAAGCAGTCTAAACTTCCAATAACAAAATATACTTAGATGTTCAAGGTGGTAATGAGAGAAACCCATGCATAATGTTTCTTGGAATTTGTATGAAATATCACATTTCAGTGGGGTAAATGTGGCTGTGAGAAGTCTCAATGTCCAGCACAATATTAAAAACCAGATCTGGTCCTTTCTCCCTTGTGAGAATATAGAGGGCCATGCTGAATTCATACTGATAGTTACTACACACATTCACCCATTCAGGGACTAGCATCATTCCTGTGTGGGTACCACTTATGCCCTGAGTGCCATGAATGACTAGGAGACGTGGAAGAGACTGACTGATCATCAGACTGGTTTTTCCTTTGGTTTAGGAGGAAAGGTCAACTAACCTACATGCCTTTGGAAACAAAGTATGTGATCAAGTAGCTGCGTGAATAGTAGAGAGTAATAAATGTGAAAATGATTTTGCAATGTAGAAAAAAACGCATGGCCTAGGGTAGTCTAAGAAAACTTGATGATTTGGTGAAATTGTAAATAGTAGTTGCAGAGAAAAAGTATGAAAAGCTCAAAAGGCAAATGGTGTAAGTGCAAAAGGTTACCCACTGCTATCTTGACTTCTGCAGTTGAACCACACTCAAGGCTAACCTGAAAACTGCAAAGAGGCCTGAAACATTGCTTTGGGGATACAGCTTTAATAAATAAATGAAGTAAATAGAAATAAACGTTTAAAATATTTTAGCTAAAGAGTAAATCAGTTTCTTCACTACTGGGTCAACTGGTTGAAATTCAGACATATGGAGAAATTTAACTTTTAATTCCAGACTCTAAGCTTAATTCTGGGAGAAAATCCATTAAAGTAATGAAGTAAGGAAGCAATTGAGCAATGATTCTTTATTTTGTAGAGAATACAGTGAAGGATGGGAGGTACATCACCATTTTCGTGCTTTTGGCTTATTAGAAAAACCGACATCTTTGCCTAAGAGTTGCCAGGTTGTGGTTTGTAACTGACTTCAGGGCAGGAGTAGGTAGGAATTTATAGGATGTTCCTTCCAAGAAGAGCTAGGAGACTTGTTTTTTGGATGCAGAAGCTTAAAACTACCCAGGTTTTAAAATAATTGAGTGACTTTTCCTCTGGAAAAATAATTAGTACTCTATCCTTTTTAACTTGAATAGTGAATGAAGCTGTCATTGGAATCCAAAAGAAATGAAAATATAGGTGGATATGGTTCCTTCCCATAAAGGACTTATAACAACAGAATATTTTGAATTTTACACAAATGTTTTGCATTATTTCATTAAGCTTACTCCAATACACTTCAATTAGTTTCCTGGAGTGCAAGTAAACTGCAGTTTTCACTGCTTTTTGAAAAAAAAATTGGGGTGGGGGGAAAGTGGCGATTTATCTGTGGCAAATTTCACTTTTAGTAAGTGTCATCGAAATGTTTTCAATGCCCTGAAGTAGCTGAATGACAATTTGAAGAATCTTAAAACTAAAATAAAAAATAGGGAAGCTATGGATGGACATTAGAGGAATCACAGTTGCGTTTTTTTTGTTTTTGTTTTTTTGAAATTTGTGGATCCACTATGTCATTCGTTGTTCCAAAGAATTAAGAGATGTGTCTGTTTAGGTCTAATTTTGTCCTTTTAAATGTTTCTAATCTCAGTTGTCTTCACTCAGAGGACAAACATCTCAGCTTATCTGGTGCTACATTTTTTTATATTCCTTTCGTGGGTTCAAACATGTTAGTCATCATCACACACATTTCCAGTGAGTTACGAATAGCATATCTTTGGATTTCCTCCATTTCTAGACTCTGGATTTTTAAGATACTCAATCGATTTAACATTTTTACAGGGAACTGAAGTAAACAAGTTGTGTTAAATGTTCATGTTAACTGTAAGCTACATCCTGATTTCAGGTATGTTTGTATACCTTGATAAGTATGCAGTGATTTGACAGCACCAATTAAAGCTGTCAAGCATATCAAGGGCCCTAGTACCATGCACTGCACAGCACTCATCATGGATTTTGATTATGTGCCTTGCAGAAGGCAGCATATGGGCTTTTCCTATTTAAAACTTTAAATAATAATCATCATCTTTTGGGTGTTAACAGAGGGCATTTTTAACTTGAAGGAAATGAAGCAATGATTACCTTTCATGCTTGTGTTATCATTAGTAGATAAATTAGTGGCTTCCTGTGCAAATAATTGGGGATTAGTATATCTAAGATTTGGCTTCTCTTAAAGGACTTCCCTGATGGCTCAGACGGTAAAGCGTCTGTCTACAATGTGGGAGACCCGGGTTCGATCCCTGGGTCGGGAAGATCCCCTGGAGAAGGAAACGGCAACCCACTCCAGTACTCTTGCCTGGAAAATCCTATGGACGGAGGAGCCTGGTAGGCTGCAGTCCATGGAGTTGCTACAAGTCAGACACGACTGAGCGACTTCACTTTCACTTTCAAAGGAAAAAAAAATTATCTATAGATATGAATCCCTCTTCAGGGTCTTTAGACAAACTTCAGTGTGTTAAAGTGCATGAAAATATGCCCTATTTTGAATTTTTATACATTGTGTGAATAATAAGTTGGCATAAACCTGCTGGATCATGGTATGTTATTTATGGATTCGGTTTGAAAAGTTAATGTAATATATAATATAATACTTGTAAGTGTCACACTTACAGAACAGCCAGGGAACAGGGTGTCTTTTGAGCATCCGTTACATGGAGAGAGCAGGGCCATCTGGTTTACCTGGCAGCAGCCGTGGTGCCAGTATAGCATCTGTTATGTCAGGGGTCCCAAGCTCCAGGATCTAATTCCTGATGATCTGATGGAACTGATGTAATAATAATAGAAATAAAGTGCACAATAAATGTCATGTGCTTGAATCATCCCAAAGCCATCCCTGCCCAGTCCTTGGAAAAATTGTCTTCCATGAAACTGGTCTCTGGTGCCAAAAAGGTTGGGGCTTGCTGTGTTATGTGATTAACTCTGTTCAGTCAGTCCCTTATTTTGGTTCACTGAGGACTTCCTCCTGTTCCTTTCCTGTGACTATCCATTCTTCACTGACACTGCCTCTAGACAAGGGGACAGATCTTCCTGTCCTTGGTTTTGTTTATACTCTTGCTTTCAAATCAGCATTTAGATAAAAATCCTTTGTTTAATCATTTTCAGTTAGCTCGCGGTGTCTGGAGCCCTAGATTTTTCACACTTTGAAACATGCTCTTTGTTAGCAGTTAGATGCCTCCTGAATAAGACTTGGCTTATTCCACTCTAAATGGATGTATTGTTTTAGAAATGTAAATCATTTGGAAGGGGCTGAAGTCAAACATAGAAACATCATTCCTTAAGTGGCAGCCACTGCTAAGAGTTGCTCTATTAGTGTTGGTGGTCACCAACTTTTTCTTTTCTAAAGCATCTATCAAACCTCTTCTCTGCAAAGTGAGCATATGAGCATCTTTTAGCCATCTCTTCTCCTCATGACTAATGTGACAAACTAGTCTTGGTTTACCCAGGACTTTCCCAGTTTTTTAGAACTGAAAGTTCCACATCCAAGAACACCCCTCACTTCCAGAAGGGTCAGCCCTTACCTATAAGCTCCCAATGTGTTAGACCACAATTTTTACAGCATCATGTTAATACTTGTTGTTAGAGCATAGCTATGAATACTTGTTTTGTTTATGTGCTTAGTCGCTTGGTTGTATCCTACTCTTTGCGCACCCATGGACTGTAGCCAGCCAGGTTCTTCTGTCCATGGGATTCTCCAGGTAAGAATACTGGAGTGGGTAGCCATTCCCTTCTCCAGGGGATCTTCCCAACCCAGGGATTGAACCCAGATCTCCTGCATTGTGGACAGATACTTTATTGTCTGAGCCATCAGGATTGTTTCTAAAAATCAAAAGCTAATATACAAACAGTATTCACTCTGAAGCCACAGAATATAATAAGATCCATAGAGAAAGAAGTTCCATACTGAATCACTGAGTTTCGCTGCTTGAAGACGTTTGTTCCAATGGCTTCTATTCTTTATAGACAGTCTTCTGTTTGGGGGTTATATTTGGCTCCCATTGTTTTTCTGCATCTGTGTTGTTCCCTTCATTAGATTCTTGTTTTGTTTTCATTGGTAGACTATTGCCTCTGAGTAACTTTTTATATATAATATGTATGGATGGTGAACTCTGTTACTGCATGTCTGAAAATGTCTGATTTTGCCTGCACACTTGATTGATAATTTCAGTCTAGATTCAAAATGATAGTTCCTCAACTTTGAAGGCATTGCCCTTCTGATACCTACAATCTAGTGTAGCCAATACGTCTGCTGTTAGACTGATACTTCTTAGTTGACTGTGTATGCATTTGTTTTTCTGTCTACCTCTTTGAATCTTTGAGAAATTTTTACTTTATTCTTAGTTTTGATGTTTTATCAGTGATCTTTTTTTCATTAATTCTTTTTTTTTTCCTTTGGCCTTTATGATCTTAAGTCTCCTATAGCTCAGGGTATTTTCTCCCCACTAATCCTTCTGCACTCTTCACCTAGAACTCCGGGAGATGAACCAGTTCCTCCTAGAATTGATTCTCCTTGTCTTTCAGATTTTTCTTTGTTTCTGCTGTATGTTCTGGAGATTTTCTTGGCTTCAATTTTTCCCACCTGCTGGATGAGCCTTAAGCCCTACAAATTCTATTATTTAGTCCATTGAGTTTTCTATTTTGGCATTTATTTGTTTAATAATCTGAGGACATTCCCATTCTTGCTCTTTTTTTTCCCGTGAAAGGAATGTGAATATATATGAACATTGTGGTTCCCTCACTTCATGGCAAATAGATGGGGAAACAGTGGAAACAGTGACAAACTTTATTTTTGGGAGCTCCAAAATCACTGCAAATAGTGACTGCAGCGATGAAATTAAAAGACGCTTGTTCCTTGGAAGAAAAGTTATGACCAAACTAGAGAGCATATTAAAAAGCAGAGACATGACGTTGCCAACAAAGGTCTGTCTAGTCAAATCTATGGTTTTTCCAGTAGTCGTATATGGGTATGAGAGTTGGGCTATAAAGAAAGCTGAGTGCTGAAGAATTGATGCTTTTGAACTGTGGTGTTGGAGAAGACTCTTGGGAGTCCCTTGGACAGCAAGGAGATCCAACCAGTCCATCTTAAAGGAAATCAGTCCTGAATATTCATTGGAAGGACTGATGCTGAAGCTGAAACTCCAATACTCTGGCCACCTGATGCAAAGAACTGACTCATTGGAAAAGACCCTGATGCTGGGAAAGATTGAAGGTGGGAGGAGAAGCAGACGGCAGAGAATGAGATGGTTGGATGGCATCACCAACTCAATGGACATGAGTCTGAGTAAACTCCGGGAGTTGGTGATGGACAGGGAGGCCTGGCATGCTACAGTCCATGGGGTCACAAAGAGTTGGACACAACTGAGCGACTGAACTGAACTGATGAACATTGTTCCAGCCATTAAGAAAGCATTATTCTTGACAATGATGATCTTGACAGATGATCTTCTTGGATTGCTTAAACATTTTCTTTTCCAGCATCAAACACTTCTTTAATTTGTTAATTTGTAGATAGAATGCATCACTGTTTTCCACCAAAACTGCTCTAAGTTACCCATCTTAGTTCCTTGGAATAATTTAGGCTTTCTAGTTTCCTGTGCTGCTCTCCCACTGTTTTGGAATGCCTTTCCTTCCATCTCCTAACTCTTCTCCAGATGTTATCGTGACTGCCCACTTTGTACCTCATTTACACAGAAGGTCTGAGATCTCCCACTCCCACCGCCCTCAACCAGAATCAGTCTCTCCTTTCTTGAGAGACTCAAGAGCCTTGGGACTTCCTTGGTGGTCCAGTGGTTAAGAGTCTGTGCTTTCAATGCAGGAGACATTCAGTCCCTGGTCAGGGAACTGATATCGCACATGCCACGTGGTGTGGCCAAACCCTATCTGCAGGGAAGATAGAGAATGGACTTGAAGATACAGTGAGGGAAGGAGAGAATGGGACAAGTGGAGAAAGTAGTATTGACATATATACATTATCACGTATAAAATAGATATCTGGTGAGAACGTTGCTATGGAACACAGGGAGCCCAGCCTGGCACTCTATGATGACCTAAAGGGGTGGGATGGGGGGAGGCTCTAGAGGGAGGGGATATGTGTATAATTATGGCCAATTTGCATTGTTGTACTGCAGAAACCAACACACTATTGCAAAGTAATTTTCCTCCATTTAAAAAAATAAATTAAAAAAATAAACAAAAACAAAAAAACATTCATGAGCCTTATTAAAACGTTCTTGTCATTGCCCCTCTCTCACTCTTGTTGAGGGTCCCTATTGCTAGAGCAGGATTCCTGAAACAAAGACAAATAAGAAGATAGGATAATTCCCAGACATGGGAGGGAGAACAGGGAGTTCTAGAGAGCAGGTGTAGGCCGCCTCTGCCAGGTACCTCATGTGAAAAATAGCTGGTCAGTGGCCAGGGGCTCACGTGCCTGCTTCTCATCTAGAAGCTTAATTGAATGAAAACTTAATTTTTAAAATTGTTTTATGTTCCAAAAGTCTTTTAAGTAACAATCAGTTGATAGATGACCAAAATAGAAACTGTTAAAATTCTCTTTCTGTAGCAGGAAATAGGATTACAGGACCTGGATGCATTCCTAAAATTTCTTTGTGGTTTGGCTGCAGTAAATTACTACTTTACATATATGCTTTTAAAATATATTTAGACTTAAGTTTAAAGAGTGAGAACCACTTGTATAAACATCGTTGAATACCATTCTTTTAATGAATGGGGTAATGTTATTTATATTCTTTCTTCACTTCCTCTGGAAAGCCCATGTCTTTAGGGGAGGGCTTTAACTTATATTCCCCCTGAAAAGTGAAAGGAACTCACCTTAATGTATTTTAATTCAGTCACAGAATTCTCACTGTTGCTACTGAAAACTGCTTGGCCCAAATCTCTTAGTGTGATGATTTTTAATTGGACTGTCATAAAATAGCACATGACAATGCGTATATCCTAAAGCAGTAAATTTATATGTTTAAGGGATTAGAATAACTCTTATTTTATGTGTGCTTTTATATTGAAAATCCTCCCTTTCTCTCTTTTTTTTTTTTTGAAGAGAAATTTTGCAGTTAGTGTTTCAGTGAAGCAGTGAAATGAGGCAGGAACTAGTGATGGAGGGCTTGCTGGGTGGAAGCGAGGAGCCTGGGTTCATTAGTCAGCACGGAGGGGGTGGGCTTTTGAAGGACTGAAGCAAGGAAGCCACGTGATCACATTTATCATACAGGTGACAAGATGGAAGTAGGATTGGAGGCAGCCCAGAAGGAGGTTGTAGTATAACCCATTTCAGGAAGTACTGAAGCCACGGACCAAGACAATAAAAGTGTTTCTGTCCAACTCTAAAATTTTGCACTATATTAATTCTACCTCCATTAGACTAATTTCCTGGTTATTTTGTTAAGATTTGGCCCTTTTAGAGCTAGAAGGGATCTTGGAGATTCTTATGCAGTCCTTTTATTTCAGAAATGTAAAACCTGAGGCCTAAAGAAATGAAATGATTCCTCCAGGTCAGGCAACTCATTACGTGGAAAGCTTGGGCTTGGACCCAAGTCTTCTGATTCCAAAACCGAAGCTTTTTGGTGATGCTTCCCACCTGTCCTACCTGCTCTCGGCTAGGCACTTTCCCAAGGCAACATCCCACCTAAACATCTACCACCTGGTGCTTGATGACACAGTGGGATATTGACAACTGTCTTGCTCTAGTTAACTCATATCCCGACTCTTCTAAATGACTTATTTCTAATCTTTCTCACTCTTCCCAAGTGCTCATTCTTGCCCATCACATTCAGAGGATGGTCTATCTCTTATTTCCTAGAGGAAATAGAAGTCACCCAAGAACATACTGGGCTACTGCCTACCATCAAATCTACTAACCCCCATCTGCCTGCCCTTTATTGTAACAGCAAATGTGTCCCACCTTATTTAATGCTGGATCCTGGATCCTGGGTCCCAGGTTCTCCTATCTTTTCAAGGACATTTTTTATAATTTTCCCTGTTTTGGTGTTTTCAACCGTTTCTTCCCTAAAAGATGTATCTGGTCATCATTTATGTATCAAACTGGATTTTTTCTTTTCGGATGCTGCTCAGAATACCTGTCCAATGAGCACATTTCACTCAGTTATTAATAACTGTTCATGAGTGACCTCTATGCGCTTGGTATTGGGTATCCTGTCATGTACAGAAGAAATGGGGTCTCATATGGTCTCATGGGAGAAACAGATGCTAAACAAGTATCTGTACTTGCTGAACATTCGGACTGGACGGTGCAAGTCTAACCAGTTTTATGGTAGTAGGCACTGAATTTCAGTTTTGTCGTATTCATTTCAGTTTCAGTTTCATAGTAAAATTTGTGGTAGTGAGTTCTGTCTAGCGTTATCGTGCGTTACCAGAGGCCTGGCCTTTGCTCTGGGTTTAATTTTAATATCTCATGACCAAATGCCAGTGCTGTTACAAGCTAGTGTACACACCCAAATACCCCTGCTAAAAATGCACATTTAACTGAATCTGAAGAAATATTAATCTGCTCAGGGATTTGGAAACTAAACACCACATATTTATTCTGGATAAAATTTATTCTCAAATAAATAAAAATACTTAATATAATATAAACCTGAAAGATAGGTTGAAAAAAATCCTAAAGGCATTCCTTTTAAAATTAGCAAAATAACTGTAAGCACACACTAGGTATGCTAATGACAAGTTTAATTGAAAGAAAAAGTCTTCTCAAGTACAGATGTAAAATGACATGGTTTCTTTCCATGTGTCAGTTATTACCCTCCAAGTTTCCTCGTGGGCTACATAACTCAGTTTTAGCATTTCCCCTCTTTTTAGAAGTAGAAGAAGTCCACACTAGCAAAACCAACGATTTCCAGGAAGTACTAGTTGCTGTAATGGTGGGGAACGTGTAGATGAATAAATCACTGTTTGTTAAGGACTATAAAATATTTTATTGGAAGTCTGCCTTCTATATTCGGGTTTCCTTGAACCTGAAAGCCTATTGAGATATCCTCAAGATGAATGTTAAATAAAAACTCCGTGATATATTTGGTAGTTCATTTTTTAAAAAAAAAACTGGTATGTCAAAGACCGTTTTTCTTGACTGATGTGGAAAGGTTGGAGGAAAAAAAGGCCTTCAGTAAAAGGAAATTACCTTTCTAAATATAACATTCTAAAGTGATGTAACAGTTTTTTCCATATGTTGCTTGAATAAAAGTAGTGTTTTTACAGAAGTGTTTTACAGTACTCACTATTAAATAAACTGGCAACCACAAATTCAAATTTCTAAAGCTATCTCCCCAAATATTAGTTTATTAAATAGCTAGTATAAAAAAGAAACATGATATCTTTGGTCTCCCTGTACCAAAGTCTATTTTACTTTTGAGCCAGTCCAACTTTAAAAACCACAGCCATATGAATTCTGTTCATTTTAGGGGATTTTCCTGTGTAAACTAACATTGTGTATTTTTGTTCCTTGCTAACACATTCTGAATCAGTTAAAGTTATTGGTCTAGGTTGAAAGAAGCTCTTGGACGCTAATCTATATTCCTCTAATCTATAAAAGGCGTTGCTTATAAAATATTTCTGCTTAGAAATGCTTGTCCATTTCTATAGTTTCCTCCATTTTATTAAGTATAGAATCTGCCAAAACATTATTAACTTTCATAATCACCTTCCATCTTTCTGTCTAGACTTGAGGATCTTTGGAAAGTCTTATCTTACTCATAATAATATTCTTCCACTGGTGTACCACTAAGACCCATATTTTAATATTAGAATTGTATTCTTTTATGCTCTCAAGGACACACCAGATATCATGCTGCCCCTGGGCATTATTGCTAGCTAGCTCTGACAGCCTATCCCACTGGCTGGAGATTCCCTGAGGGTAAGAAAGAGGTCGCTCCTAGTGCGGGCTGAGTTCCCTGACTAGGGGGTGCATCCTTGGTGCTCAGATGTTGGGTGCCTTCGGGTCATTTACAGAGTAACACAGGGGACTTCCCTGGTGGTCCAGTGGTTAAGTATCTGTCTTGCAAAGCAGGAGACTCAGGTTCAATCCCTGGTCAGAGCACTAAGATACCACATGCCACAGAGCAACTAAGCCCATGCATTTCAACTAAAGAGCTGGCATGCCACAACAAAAGATCTAAATGATGCAACAAAGATCTTGTGTGCTGCAACTGAGACTCTCGACTGAGACTCGACACAACCAAATAAATAAATAAATAAAGAGTAACACAGGTTGCTTGGGTGAGTAGAAAGTCAATTAGGAAAGTGTGGATAACTGTATTACAGCATTTGCAGTATAGCTACCAACCAATCTCTTGGCTTCAAAGCCTCCTTTCTTGGATAGAGTCTCAGTAATTTCTTTTGTAATCTTGGTACCTTTAATACCACTTGAATGACGCTCATTCATTTAAGAAACATTCCCCCATTTTACCTTCTGGCCCAGTATCCCCTCCAACACTGAAAAATAAAGGAAAATAGTGTTGTAATCTCCAGTTCTGTTTGGACAGCTTTTTTAATGAAGAGGTCCACTTTGCCCCAAGAATGATAAAGAGAGGGACATACAGGGAATGTGAGGAAGGAATCATCGAACTCGTAATCTCCAATTCAGTGTTAGAATTAAGGATTCTTTGTCAAGTCATTAAGCCAGCTCTTAGTCTCTTTAAAAGTATAAACAGGAAATGACAGAATCTAAACTCTGGGTTATCAGAATCTGGTGTGCAGAGTTTGTTGTCTAGTTGCTTTTGGCTTCCTTTCTAAAATGTTCACAGCCAACTTACTGTTAAATAAAGCCTAGCATTTCTTAATAATGTATAAAGAGCTTTTATCACACAAGTGGTGTGCGATCTTTTGGAACCCAGGAACGGGTGCAGACTGAAGACTGAGCTTGTCATTTCATCAGTCTCCTTTCTGTGCAGCATGTAGTGCCTGACGAGTCAGGCAAACCTGACGAGTTACACCAGAATTGAGTGGGTAGAACCTTCCCTTTGACAGTTTCATTTCAATATATCTGTTAAAATGCCACTGAAAGCAATTCAACTTATTAAGAATTGCTTTATGTATGTAGTTTTCCCACGAATACACCCAGTTTGTAATATGAGATGTTTGGAGACTTTGCTTTACTCACTTTGTAACTTCCATGCCTGGCACTGTGCCTGGCACACATCAGACATTGACTATATAATTTAATCAAACTTTGATTAAAATGAATATGTTTACTGGCTAAGAAACCAAAAACAAATAGTTATTGAAAGATGTGCAACTATTCTCCATAGTTTCCACTTCCAAATTCTAGGGTGGTGTTATTTTTTAAGTGATTGAGACCCACTGGACCTCTTAAGAAACATGAAGGGGCCGATCGGAGATATCAAATGAGAAATAGAAATTGACTTGAGTTTGCAAGGAAAGCTACAGAGTGTCTGTCTTTGGAGGTCTCTATGAGAATAGAAATGTGTGTCTCTACATAACAGATCCTGAATACTTGTTGAATGGATAAATAAAAATTGAATCTGAGGTATTTAAATAATTACCTGCTTGGATGAAACACTTCTGTGATTGCTTAACACCCTTATTCTAAAATGTTAAAATAAGACGTTTCTCACCCATTGGAATAGCTGTAATTAAAGTTTTATGGTATCAGATGTTGGCCATAATACGGAGTGAAAGGAACTCATATAAAGACATATGTCAGAGATATTGCAGGTTCCCTTCCAGAGCATGACAATAATGCCAGTATCACAATGAATCAAGTCACACAAATTGTTTGGTGTCCCAGTGCTTATAAAAGTTATGTTTATACTACACTGTAGCCTATTGAGTACATAGATAGCATTATGCCTAAAAAACAATGTATATACCTTAAATTAAAAGTGCTAAAATAAAAGTGCTTAAAAAATAAAAGTGCTTAAATAAAAATGCTAACCATTATTTGACAACACAAAAATGCTAACCATTATTTGACAATTTGATACCACAAACCTTCAATTTGAAAAAAAAAAGAAAATGCCATGTGTCCAAGGTGCAATGAAGCAGAACATAATAAAATGAGGTATGCCTGTCCTGTGGGTGGAATGTAAATTGGTACAATTACTCTTGGAAAAAAAAAAATTGGCATCACTCAGTAAAGCTCAACATGTGTATGATGAACAACCCAACAGTTCCGATTCAGGTAAATACAATGTAGAAGCATGAATACAGGGCTATGTACAACACTGCTTGTAATAAAGAAGAAAAGTAGAAACAGCCTAAAGGTGAAACAGTAGATCATATAAATATACCACGAAGTGTCTAATGACATTCAAAGAAATACTGTCTCTCAGCACAGACAATAACACTGCAAAGCCACATGCAGGAGTCTCACATACTGTCGAGTTGGAAAAAGCAAGTCACCTTGGAGCGTGTATAAGTCTGTTTTTATAGTTCAAAAGCACATAGAATTGATCAGAATGGGATGTGGGCTCATTTTCAGCCCTTATGTGTTTGCAGGACGGCTACATCATCTTGGGCCTCTAAATCCTGTCTTATTCATGTCTAGCAGGAGCAAGAAAAGTTCTGCTTCCCTAGTCATTTTAACAAAATACCCCCAATTAGGTCTCATTGGTCCTGATTGGTGTGGCTTGGGCCACGTGCCTATCTCTGCACCAATCACAGTAATCCGGGAGAGGAGATATATGAATGTTTAGCCTAATTGATATCATTCAGAGCACCTGGGCTGAGAGTAGGACAAAAGAGAGGAAAATATTGATGGTTGCCAGATGGAGGGTAGTTGAGCTTCTAAAACTATAGACGGTATTATTCCGCCCCCCTTTCAGAAGTCAATTTAAGGTTTATATTTCGCTAACTATTGTGACTTGCTTATTCTCTACGAAGGAAATGAGGTGGCTCAAAAGGCAAGTGGAAGGGAGAAAGTGGTTTTTATGTTGTGGTGGACCTGAGTCCCAGGTTACCTGCCTTTTGAAATCAGAATGTATGGATGTGAAGTGGCCCCCCATCATGGCAGGTATGGGGCAGAGGCTGGACTCTCGTCTGAATACAGAGATTCTTTTTGGATTTACAAGATCAGATTGTATCCCCTGAAAACTACTCACTTTGGTTTCGTTAACTATGTCAGTTTTGTCTGTGTTACTTATCTAAGCAATACTTTCTAGATATTTAGGGCAGGAAAGTTGTCCTTTTTTGGCCTGATTACTTTTGAGTATGTTAGTTGCGCTGGCCTAAGGTTTTATGATTTCTGGGAGCCTCATAAGTGGATTTTCACCCTGTTTTTTCTGTGAAGTTTGTGTGTTTAACTCAAGAAATAAAGATTTCACGCCTATGAGCAGGGGCTTCCCTGGTGGCTCAGCTGGTAAAGAATCCGTCTGCCATGTGGGAGACCTGGGTTCAATCTCTGGGTTGGGAAGATCCCTTGGAGAAGGGAACGGCTACCCACCCCAGCATTCAAGCCTAGAGAATTCCATGGACTGTATAGTCCATGCGGTTGCAAAGAGTCGGACATGAAAAGCAACTTTCACTTATGAACAGATTTTGGGGGCTCCTGTATTTCAAATAGTTGACATTTTAGGGAAAATGTCTATGCTTTGGGTATTTGCACAGTCATTATCATAAGGAGAAGTGTTTTTATTGGACATGACTTTAAATCATTTCTTGTTTAAACCATGCCTAACTTAGACCATTAAATCTGCTTTTACCTGTTACCTCAATATTCTCCTCCGAAGCTAACAGGCCTTTAAATTTGTCCTAATATAAAGAGTAAGTGTGGTCCCTTTTGTGGATAATTTTCATTAACATTCATTCTGAAATAACTAAAATTGATCCCATAGTTTTTGTCAGAAACACCTGGTTTTCAGTTTCTCTCCTCACCTGTTGTCTAAAATGAAAGGTAAACTTGTTTTAGACACTATAACTAAAATGATATGGTGACATATTGGACTTCTGTCTCCTTTTTATGAAACCAACCCTGACGTTTTATTTATTTTTAGTTTCAAACTCACATTAGTTGTGGTTTTCATGTAGAACTTATTTTAAACATCACCTTGCATGTACTCCTGACTATAAACCAAGCTTCCCATTGTTCTTTGGCCAAAAGCAATAAAATATGGCCTGTTTTATCACAGTGAAATGCAATTAGGATTTTCTTTTCAGAAATAGAACATCAATGGCTATTTATAACATTTCCCCAACTTTTAAAAGCC
Organism: Cervus elaphus; assembly: GCF_910594005.1. NCBI lineage: Eukaryota > Metazoa > Chordata > Mammalia > Artiodactyla > Cervidae > Cervus > Cervus elaphus. Next base: position 34,490,983 of record NC_057840.1, read on the forward strand.
TAGTAAAGTGTTGAGATGTCTTTATGTGAAATTCTATTTGTATTTAATGCCGTGGGTACAATCTATCAGTGCATTTTGCATTTAAGGCCGGATAATCAAATATTCTTAATGTGTTTCTTTTTTCTAAAAGTTCTATTGTGAATTTATAGAACAGCCTCTGAGATCCTTAAGTATTCACCTATAAATAAGCCTCACTGATTGTTAAAGCCTCTTGCCATTCTCATATTCCATAATGGTATTTCACCTTCTACAGACCAAAGATATACTCATTAGTTTACCTCATGTTGAATTTCATGCCTTTTATTAAAAAAGTACATTTATACTTCTCAACTTTTCTCATGAGGAAACCACTGTCCTGAAGATTTCCTTAAATGTTTTCTATATAGGTTCTTTAAGCATAATTTTTTTGAATATGATCTGGTTTTAAATTATCTCTGTTTTCATTTGTTTGTGATTGGCCATTGCTATCACTGGACAGAAAACATTGCTTTTTATGTATTTCAAATCAACTAATGCCACCTTTATTATATCCAACAGGGCATTTTTTCAAGATATTTTTCTTGTTTTCAGTCTTCCATCTGCTGATGGTGGTATTTGGTCTTTTCATTTCCTTTCACTAATGCTTTGTGAGCATCTTTTTATTTTATTCCTGACTTTACAGCAAAAATGTTGTCTGTTGGTTTTAGGTCTTTTTAAAAATCACAGTAAGTGATCTGTTTCTAGATTACTGAGAGATTATCAGGTATAAGTGCTGTTTTGTCGTCTTTGAAACTAGGAGTATGTGTTGATTTGACCTATTGATAGAGCATAAGAGATTTATTTCTGTAATATTTATAGAATAAGCCCAGTTTATATTGTTGTGTAATTATTTTAATATACTGGGAATAGACTATTATGAGCACTTTATTTAATATTCTTCCATCTTATTTATCTAAGTCAAACAAGCCTCTTGCTTTTTTCCTTCTTTGTGTTTTATCAGGCTAGCTAATCTGATAAGCTTCACCAAACAACCTGGAGTCTCATTTGTCTTATATCCTGAAACTTTTTTATATAGCCTGGGAATTGTCTAATCCTTGAAGTAACCTATATTTCTTAGCTTTTCAACTTTTATGTTTTTAGTTCAGTTTTTAGTAATTAAATAGCACCTTATAGAACTGCTTCCACTGATGTTCAGATTTATTCAAAGGATCCTTTAATATAACATTCTTAAGTTTATCATCTGTTCTATGTCTGTGATATATTCTAATAATTCAAGTTTCATGTTGGATTTTAAGGCTAGATTTGCCTGAAATCTGTCTATGAGGTATTTCGTTCTATATTGAACCAGTGACTGTTTTTTAAGTATCGAAATCACAAAGTCCTGCATTTTCTTCTGCCTTTCCTATACTACATTTATTGCTATTTTTGAACTTAAGATTGAATATGTAGTTTATTTCTTTGTTCTCTACAATATAGGAAAAAAATAAAACTAGTGTCACAAGTAAAATTCTATTTCTTATTCTTCATATTAAATGAAATTAACTCACTTTTACCATTTATCCCCACTCATTTCCCCATTTTTCATAATATGATCCAGGATTTTAGGGACTTCCCTGATGGTACGTTGGTTAAGAATCCACTTTCCAATGCAGAGGGAGTGGATTCAATCCCTGGTTGGGAAACTAAGATCCCATATGCCATGAGGCAAAAAATTTTTTTAAAAATTGAAAATTGACTGATCCAGAATTTCAGACTTTGATGAGCTTAATTATTATAGTATGTTTTTATTACACATTTTTTCAAAAATTTGAAGTTTGCACCCTGTTTGGACTGTTTTTTAGAGTCATTAGCATACTTTATTCCCTATTTACTGCTTTTAATGCTTATCGCCAGTGCTACTACATGACTACTTTTTCATTTTGTTTGGATTCATCCCTCAGTTCAGTTCAGTTCAGTCCCTCAATCGTGTCCGACTCTTTGCGGCCCCGTAGACTGCAACACCCCAGGCTTCCCTGTCCCTTACCAACTCTGGAGCTTACTCAAACTCATGTCCATTGAGCCAGTGATGCCATCCAACCATCTCATCCTCTGTCATCCCCTTCTCCTCCTGCCTTCAGTCTTCCCCAGCATCAGGGTCTTTTCTAGTGAGTCAGTTCTTCGAATCAGGTGGCCAAATTATTGGAGTTTCAGCTTCAGCATCAGTCTTTCCAAGGAATAATCAAGACTGATTTCCTTTAGGATGGACTGGTTGGATCTCCTTGCAGTCCAAGGGACTCTCAAGAGCATTCTCCAACACCACAGTTCAAAAGCATCAATTCTTCAGCACTCAGTTTTCTTTATAGTCCAACTCTCACATCCATACATGACTACTGGAAAAACCATAGCCTTGACTAGACGGACCTTTGTTGGCAAAGTCATGTCTCTGCTCTTTAAGATGCTGTCTAGGTTGGTCATAACTTCTCTTCCAAGGAGTAAGTGTCTTTTAATTTCATGGCTGCAGTCACCATATGCAGTGATTTTGGAGCCCCCCAAAATAAAGTCTGTCACTGTTTCCATTGTTTCCCCATCTATTTGCCAAGAAGTGATGGGACCGGATGCCATGATCTTAGTTTTCTGAATGTTGAGTTTTAAGCCAACTTTTTCACTTTCCTCCTTCACTTTCATCAAGAGGCTCTTTACTTCTTCTTCACTTTCTGCTATAAGGGTGATGTCATCTGCATATCTGAGGTTATGGATATTTCTCCTGGCAATCGTGATTTCTGCTTGTGCTTCATCCAGTCCAGCATTTCTCATGATGTACTCTGCATATAAGTTAAATAAGCAGGGTGACAATATGCAGCCTTGACGTACTTCTTTCCCTATTTGGAACCAGTCTGTTGTTCCATGTCCATTTCTAACTGTTGCTTCTTGACCTGCATACAGATTTCTCAGGAGGCAGGTCAGGTGGTCTGGTATTCCCATCTCTTTAAGAATTTTCCACAGTTTGTTGTCGTCCACACAGTCAAAGGCTTTGGCATAGTCAATAAAGCAGAAATAGATGTTTTTCTGGAACTCTCTCGCTTTTTCCATGATCCGGTGGATGTTGGCAATTTGATCTCTGGTTCCTCTGCCTTTTCTAAATCGAGCTTGAACATCTGGAAGTTCCCAGTTCACATACCATCCCTCAGTCAACTGGAAATATTTTCAAGTAGCTTTTGTTCATGATGATACCTACCTGGTACACTTATAGGCACATTTTGTTTATCTGTGATTCTTTCTTTTCAAAAATAGTGACCAAAAGAAAGAAAAGCAGTCCCCAATTTTATCCCATTTAAGCTTCACCCCATGAACTTCTCCCTTCCCACCCAGGTACTTTGCAAAGATGGAAACAGAGAAATGATTGGATACAGCCATAGAGAGGAACTCAGGGATAGAGTGACCATGGTCTTAGGTGGTTCCCATCCTGTGGAGGACTTGGGTTTCAGAGATAAGAGATCTTATTGAGGCTGAGAATACTATTTTACTGAGTTGAGACTGAGTGAAATCATCCATCCTCCTTCTGCTTCTTGGAGTTTCATCTCTCTTCCTGGTACAGGAAATGCTTCTTACTTCTGGCAAGTCATTGAATTTAGTTTTTATTGCTATTGAAAATTCTAGTCTTTTTTTTTTTTTTTAATTTTCTGAGTATTTCAAGGGAAAGGAAAGATCAAGAACTGGACATCAGTGCCTGTCCAACACCACACCCTCTGGGTTTTTTAAAAACTAAATTGTTGATTATTGCTATAAGTCCATTATAGACCAGTAGCATGCTGTACTGTGCTCAGTCATATTCAGCCCTTTGCAATCACATGGACTACAGCCCACTAGGCTCCTCTATCAACCCATGGGATTTCTCAGGCAAGAATACTGAAATGGATTGCCGTTTCCTCCCCTGGGATCTTCCCAACCCAGGATCCAACCCACATCTCCTGCATCTCCTGCATTGGCAGGAGGATTTTTTTTTTTTAAACCACAGCACCAACTGGGAAGCCCACAGATGTGGCATTTTCCTAGGAAAATTATGTGTTTTTTTTTAAAATCCAGTCTTCCTTTTGCCACTTAAAATTGACCCAGATGTTTCTTCCATATTCCACAGAAATCATTCTGGAAAAGTAACATTTAAGTAAAAAGCAATTTATCTTTGTGTTTCTCCTCCAGGTGGAGACAGATGTGAAGAGTTGGTGGATGAAGACATTGGAAAGGCTTCAACCATAAAAGTGAGCCATTTTCATTTTTTTGCCACTTGAGTTATGAAATGCGCTAAAAGATTAATCAATTCATGAGTTTGTTAGGTATTTTCATATAAGTACCCTCTGTGAGCAAAATTTTTCTTGTTTTTTTAAAGCTTTTTTGTAAGATGGAATAACAACTATAACCAAAGGATGAGATACAAAAGAAAATTCATATTTCAAAATACATAGGTGAAGAATAAAAATTGAGTCAGGAAAAGTAAACCACAGTGTGACCCAAATTGGAGTCATTTCTTCCCGTTGGCTCTCTACTGTTAATGAGTCACTCTTCTTTTTTTTTTTTTAATTTATTTATTTATTTATTTTTTCAGTGGGTTTTGTCATACATTGACATGAATCAGCAATAGATTTACACGTATTCCCCATCCCGATCCCCCCTCCCACCTCCCTCTCCACCCGATTCCTCTGGGTCTTCCCAGTGCACCAGGCCCGAGCACTTGTCTCGTGCATCCCACCTGGGCTGGTGACCTGTTTCACCATAGATAATATACATGCTGTTCTTTTGCAACATCCCACCCTCACCTTCTCCCACAGAGTTCAAAAGTCTGTTCTGTACTTCTGTGTCTCTTTTTCCGTTTTGCATATAGGGTTGTCGTTACCATCTTTCTAAATTCCATATATATGTGTTAGTATGCTATAATGTTCTTTATCTTTCTGGCTTACTTCACTCTGTATAAGGGGCTCCAGTTTCATCCATCTCATTAGGACTGGTTCAAATGAATTCTTTTTAACGGCTGAGTAATATTCCATGGTGTATATGTACCACAGCTTCCTTATCCATTCATCTGCTGATGGGCATCTAGGTTGCTTCCATGTCCTGGCTATTATAAACAGTGCTGCGATGAACATTGGGGTGCACGTGTCTCTTTCAGATCTGGTTTCCTCGGTGTGTATGCCCAGCAGTGGGATTGCTGGGTCATATGGAAGTTCTATTTCCAGTTTTTTAAGAAGTCTCCACACTGTTCTCCATAGTGGCTGTACTAGTTTGCATTCCCACCAACAGTGTAAGAGGGTTCCCTTTTCTCCACACCCTCTCCAGCAATGAGTCACTCTTTTAGGTAGTATTTTAAATGCTTTTCATTGGACAGAAAAGTTCTTCTTGTTCTTTTTAAGTCTCTCTCTTTTCTTTAAGATATAAAATCTCAATCTAATTTTGTCGTGGCAGTACTTGAAAACCACACTGAACGATAAAAGGGAAAGGAAAGGGGATACATCCCTCTTGACAGGTCTCATCATTATTTTATTCTGTTTCTCCTTTTCTAAGTCCTTTAATTTATCACAGTCAGGCCATATTATAAGCTATTTTCAGGACTTGAAATGTTGAATTGACATTATTCACTTCCATATTAAATAATTACTAGAATGAAAGAAATATGTAAAAACAGTCCTGATACGCATAGTATTATCATTTTTACTCTGGATTATTTTTTTTTTATACTTGCAGTTTTACACCAGGCCTTTCTTTTAACCAAACAGTAAAATAAAAATAAAATTAAAGTGTAAGTGCAGCAAGGGGTTAAAGTTTGCCTTTAGCTAGCAAAATGATCATGCTTTATTGGAATCATGAATATTTAATACATTGCATTATGCTTCTTGAGGTACTCAAATTATTACAAAGACAAATGATATTTTAATGGAATAAAGATGTCCTTGTGTGTGTTGGAGTTTAGAGTTCATCGGTGTTTTTTTAGCTGGTAAAACAATGGTTTTCTTACCACAGATCTTCATTTCTGGCAAGAAAGTCTTCATTCCTGGCAAGAAAGGAGTTTTTTTGTCTAATGTATGATTAGAATTCTGAGTAGTTTAAAAATCAAGAGTCTGAGGTACAGAGTTGACTTATCTATTACACACAGTGCCTGGGACCATGATACTTTTAGTGGCCCATGAAAATGTTTTAATTTTAATTGTTTCCCCCCAGATGAATAGAATAGCCTGCCAGGCTCCTTTGTCCATGGGATTTCCCAGGCAAGAATACTGGATTGGGTTGCCATTCCCTTCTCCAGGGGATCTTCCCAACTCAAGGATAGAACCCTGGCCTCCTGCATTGCTGGCGGATTTTTTTACTGTCTAAGCTACCAAGGAAGCCTGGAATATATAATAACAAACCCAGCCTGGATTATATTTTTCTTTATACCAATGGAGGCATAAAATGCAATTCTTAATACTCTCTTTTATGGAGGAAAAGGCTAAAGTGCCCCAGGACCCAAGAAAGTCATCACATGTGCCTCCCGAGGTCGCAGTCAGGCACGCTCTATATATGTGACCAATTCAGTCTTTTGAATACTATTTTTTCTTTTTTTTTAAGAGAAATAATCATTTCTTTCACAGAAATGATTACCTTTTCTGTAAATGAACTTATCATAGACTTGTCTGCTCAACAGAGAGAGATACATGGTTCTGTCTCCAAAGAAAGTAATGACGTCTTGTGAGGTTAGGTCGCTGTGGTTTTTCATGATGTTTGCCTAGAATTAAATAAATATTTTCTCCTCTGAGAGATCCACTGATTTTCTGTTTGCTTTGTAATATGATATGGAAAATAAGGAAAGGGAAAGAGAGACTAGCTCAGGATTCTTTGGTCCCATTCTGGACAAGCATTTTTTTTTTTTTTTTTGCCTGCAAAATGTGTGTTCCATGAGAACATGTGATGACCCTGCCTCCTCTCTGCAGGGGGTGTCTAGAACTTAAGTTCTTGAATCTTCCGTGATTGCTGATCTGTATTACTGAGTACGTTTCATTCTCAATTACCGTGACTGATCTGGTTTTGTTTGTTTCTGAAGCCATGATCTAATGTTGGAGAAAATATTAAGATCTTTGTCAATCTTCAACTGCAGTGACCATGTAAGATTATCTTCTAAAAATCACTTTGATTTAAAGTAAGTGTGTTGAATGTCTGATGAACTTCTTTTGCAGAATTGGTATCCAGTCAGACAAAAGCTCCCTAAAAGCCAGGTCTTTGCATGTTTTGCTTGTTGCTATAGACTCTAGAAAAAGCCAGACATCAGGGAAGCCCAAATATTTGCTGAAAGATTGAATGAGCTAATTTCCTTCTTTAGAAAAGTCATGGTTCCCCCTCTTGAGGACTAGGGCTCCAGATCTCTGGTTTGAGGTAACAACTCTGGTGATCAGATGCTGGAAGGGCCCCATCCTCAGTGCCCAGAGAGATGGGTGACCCTGCATTGGTCAGCCTCCATCTCCAGACTCAGTTTTGTTGTTGTTCAATAGCTAAGTTATGTCTGACTCTTTGCAACCCCATGGACTACAGCACACTAGGCTTCCCTGTCCTTCACAATCTCTTGGAGTTTGCTCAAATTCATGTTCATTGAGTCGATGATGCCATCCAACCATCTCATCCTCTGTTGTCCCCTTCTCCTCCTGCCCTCAATCTTTCCCAGCATCAGGGTCTTTTCCAATGATTCATCTCTTCGAATCAGGTGGCCAAAGTATTGGAGCTTCAGCATCAGTCCTTCCAATGAATATTCAAGATTGATTTCCTTTAGGATTGACTGGTTTGATCTCCTTGCAGTCCAAGGGAATCTCAAGAGTCTTCTCCAGCACCACAGTGTGAAAACATCCATTCTTTGGCACTCAGCCTTCTCTATGGTCCAACTTTCACATCTGTACATGACTACTGGAAAAAACATAGCTTTGGCTATACAGACCTTTGTCGGCAAAGTAATGTCTCTGCTTTTTAATACACTGTCTAGGTCTGTCATAATTTTTCTTCCAAGAAGTCAGTATCTTTTACTTTCATGGCTGCAGTTTCCATCTGCAGTGATTTTGGAGGCCAAGAAAATAAAACCTGTCACTGTTTCCACTTCTTCCCCATCTATTTGCTGTGAAGTGATGGAACCGGATACCATGGTCTTAGTTTTTTGAATGCTGGGTTTCAAGCCAGGTTTTTCACTCTATCACCCTCATCAAGAGGCTCTTTAGTTCCTCTTCACTTTCTGCCATTAGAGTGGTATCATCTGCGTATCAGAGGTTGTTGATATTTCTCCCAGCAATCTTGATTTTAACTCGTGATTCATCCAACCCAGCATGGTTTAACCCTTTCACAAAAATAGTTGGGTTAGAAGGACTCAGTTTACCCTCTCACAAAAATAGTTGGGTTAGAAGGAACATTTTTACTTTTCTAGAATTTCTTAAAACAACAGAAAAGCTATTCTGATGGCCTCCTCCACCTTGGTGTCCCCCTAGATCCCTCTTACCCCATGCTCATCTCAGGCTGGTCCAGGCCATGCCACACACTCCCTTCTCCTAGCCCTCCAAAAGGAAAAAGTACCCCTGTGTTTGTAAAACAATTATTTATTTTAAATGTAAATATATATATTAAAATTGATAACCCCCCCAAAAAAAAAGTCACGTTATATCTCTGAAGTGTTCTGAAATTGTTTGAGGTATGTAAGAAAACTGCAAAACCTCTAGTTCTTAGATTAGCAAGTATCTGGGCATGTGAACAAAAATGTATATAGTACATCACTATAATAATAATCTACCAATCTGTCACCCACCAACTATAGATGTGAGCTGTTCTCTCCAGGTAGCAAGCCAGAGGATGCCACTGGGTACCAACTGATCAGATTAAGCTAGGAAAGTGAGAAAAGTCTAAAGAGAAGCTCTGCTGTCTCCAGCTGTTGAAAACATAGTCTGGAGGTGTAAACAGAAGGAATCAACTGACCTGAATTAGTAGTATTTGGTTAGGTAATCCTGATTTACAGAAATTTTTAAAATATCAGAGGAATATAGGCCTATTTTGCAGTTTTTTGACCCTAAGTTTTTTCCCTTGGTATGACATGTGTATGTGTACGTGTGTGTGTCTGTTATTCTGCTTCAAGACTATGTCTTTGATGCCAGCTATTGTATATATAAAGGATAAACAACAAAGTCCTACCATTTAGCACAGGAAGCTGTATTTAATATCCTGTGATAAACCATCCCAGAAAAGAATAGGAAGAAGCATGTGTGTATATGCATAACTGAATCACTTTGCTATACAGCAGAAATCAACCCAACATTGTAAATCAACTATATATCAATAAAATAAATTTTAACAAAGACTACGTTATCGTTGAAATACTGCCAAGAAAATATGTATGTACCAATACTCATATAAGTATATTTTTTTCCCTGAATAAACTTGCCCATACATTGTATTATTGGTGCCTTCTTGTCCAGGGTTTCATCTGCCCTGATTCTTGATGAAAGGGTGTCAGGGATGGAGGTAGGAGCACATAGCAGAGAGCTGCCCAAGGAGCTGAGAGATGCCAATTAAATGTTTCAAGGTACACTCCAGGCACTGGGGTGCTCAGGACATCCTGATCTTTACAGTTCTTGCTAGCATTTTTTGAACCCAACTATGTGGTCACGTTCTTGTCTGCAGGGTGTAAACATCACTCTAGTTTCTTCCATCTCTGTCTGGGGATTTTCACAGCCCTGTGAGTGACATTACCAGTGGTTTCAGATCCCTGGAAGTGTTTTACTTAGGGCTGACAGATTTGTCGGAAGGCAGCTAATAGAAGCATTATCGGGACTGCAGCATAAATGATGGACATTAAGAACAAATAACTCATTGTATTGAGCAAGTCATTGCTAATAATATACCCATCTGGTACAGTTCTTGGCACAGTTTGAGGACAACAGCTAACTGCAGTAGGATCTTTAAAAAGTCATTGAGATGCCTTCCTTAAGTTTCTTCCATTGCAAACTACCCTGATTATCTCTTAACGTGGAGGTGTCATGAAAATAATTTTTAAATGTATAATCAAAAATTAAAAGTGTTATAATAACCAATGTAGTGGATACAAAAATATAGCACATGTAGCCCACATGGCACAAGATTACACATTCAGAAAGATATAGAAATTTGACTCTGACTTTGAGCACCTCTTCCCCTACTAAAAAATATCTCCTTTGAAGAGTTCCAGGGATGGGTTGCATAACAGTGTAAATGCATTTAACGCTACTGAACTGTATGCTCAAAAATGGTTAAATGGCAAATTTTATATGAAATTAATACAACTAAAAATATTTTTAATTTAAAATATCTTCTAGAAGTTTGCATACCTTAAGCTTGTATGGAGATTAGACACCCTTTTGTGGGGAGGAGGCCTGAAGGAAGACTTCCTCATTGTAGATCTTTCATTTTAGCTGTGAAAAGTATGAAGGGAAATCCCCAACCATTTTTGAGAGAAAAATGATGTAAGTTTAAAAAATATATATTTGTTTTCTTATGAAGGGGTGACTTGTGGAATGAGGAACTACTTCTCATTCTTGGTATTGAGCATAAGAGGATTCTCAGGATACTATGTGAAACTATGGTAATAGGTTTCTGTCAAAAACAGGGATGGGGAGGGGGGCTTCATGGTCAAGTAGGTTTGGGATTTAAGCAAGGTTAATAATTCCTTTTCCTGCAGAGTCTTTACTATGCTGCTCTGAATGGTGCATCTTCAACAAAGAGGTGTTTCAGACAAGGTTCCCAAACTTACTGGAACAGGATACCTCCTCCCTCCTCAAAGCCCCCTGCCCCGCCTGCTAGTTTTTTGACCTATTACTGTGTTGTTCTGTGGAAGGTAGCTTGTACGTGCATGTGTGCTGAATGCTAAGTCCCTTCAGTGGTGTCTGACTCTGTGCGACCCTATGGACTGTAGCCTGCCAGGCTCCTGATACTAAAGGCCGATTTAGAATGGAAAGAGGAAGTGACTAGCACAAACCCACAAATGGGTTATAGGGTTATAGGAAGAAATAGAGATGAATTAAAGCCGTAACTGAGACCTGTCTCAGTAGGAGGAGCCAAGGAGGACATTTGGAGCACAAAACTCTGTACAATGACTCTAAGAGCTCCACCTGGATAACCAGTAATGGAGGGAGCCCTTGAGTTTGCTCGTCAGGGGTTCCCTCCTCTTCATCTCTCCCCCAGACTGACCTGTATGTTCCATGCATACAACTTGTGAAGCATCTTGGAGCATTTAGCTAAGCCACTGGGCTTCCCTGATGGCTCAGTGGTAAAGAATCTGCCTGCAATGCAGGAGACACAAGAGATTCGGGTTCGATCCCTGAGTTGGAAAGATCTCCTAGAGGAAGAAATGGAAACACACTTCAGTATTCTTGCCTGAAAAATCCCATGGACCGAAGAGCCTGGTGGGCTACAGTCCAGAGGGTCTCAAAGAGTCAGATACAAGTATAAACCACTGGCTCAGGGATCAGCAACAGATGACATTCAGTGTTCTGAAATTCTAATGTGGAAGAAAGTTTCTTTAAATCTTTTTTAAAATCTTTTGCTGTTAAGCTACTTCCAACTTAATAACATTTGATAGATTCTAATGGACTCCTTATTGGAAGAGAAGTAGCATAAAATTATTTAGCATAGGTTGTTATTGATACATCATTAAAAGTGATCTGTTTTAGGGTGATCATTTTATAAATGAATGCATACTTTGTGTAGAGCGCTAAGTATTGAGAGGGTTACAAAGGCAAGAAGACAAGGCTTCTATCCTTGGAAACATTGCAAAGTGAGTCAGAGAAGGTAAAACACTTAAAAAAGTAACCTTTCTATGAAACAGTATGTGATTAAAAAGTAGTAAGAGAAATTTAGATTACCAAAAATCTTAGAAATGTGATCCGAAGAGATGTACTTCTCATGTGAATGTCCCATGTCTTTGAAAATAATGTTTATTTTCTGTTGGATACAAAGATACCAATTAAATAAAAATGGTTTAATTGTTATTCAAGTCATCAAAATCCTTATTGAACTTTTTCTTTATTTGACCTGTCATTTTCTGAGGGAGCTGTTTTGGAGCTAAATTGTATGAGTGGATTGTTGACATTTTCTTTTAGTTCTATCAGTTTTTCTTTGTGTGTTTCAAAGCTATACTTTAGATATAGATAGGTTAACAAGTTATTTGCTTGCTATGAAGCTAGGTGCAAGATAATTGTTGTGTTTTAGAAACCAGATAGTATAGCCTGTCCCCATGAAGTGTGGGATCATGGAGAGTTATTGAAGGTCTTGTGTTTTTAGCATCTGCCACTGATGATGATCCTTGGATAGGTCTGTTCACAGCTTGCCAAGGGGCCATCTAATAGGCACAGAAAGGCCGTCACATAAAATGTCAAAAGAACCAGATGCATTCAGTGATGCCAGATCTGTTTTCAGCAGCTGTAGATAATGAACCCAGTGTCTGGAGCAGACAGTTGTAATATTTGAGAAACTTGTAGAAGCACTGGGCCAGAGTCACCACGCTTAGGAATCCGTACGGCAGAATTATCCACCACAGCTTTAGGTGATCAAGGCCTGTATTCATGTCAACTCAGTAAAGCCGACATCTCCTCCATCTCTGTCTTGGGCTTCCTGTCTCATTCCAGATCCCAACCATCGCTGTTTCAGTTGCATTTTCCAAGGTATGCATACTTTTAGAAGTCTGTATTTTATTGCCTTATAGCATTTTGCCTTTCCTGTGCCATGCGGAAAGCCCTATTCTGGAGAAAGATTACATTTGTGATAAAGACTTTTGAGAGTTAAGTCCGGTATTAAAGCAGTCATTGTGTTTTCAATCGAAAGCCTGGCTGATGCAATTGATCTTAAGTCCTGTATTAAGTAGAGTATTTTCTTTTAATATTCTTTGTCTTAAAAAGTGTGGGATTGGGTTTCTTAAAATGTTGTAACTTCATATATATTCCTTTGATTTCTAAAGCATAGTCATTCAAAGAAAAACAGAGTTTAGCAATTTCACAAGTCCTCATAAATGGAACATTATAGCAACCAGGCTCTTCGACAAATGATCACCAAATCATTTTTCTTCGGTTTCCCTTCTCTCTTTAAGCCCTCTGTTTCATTTCTAACTCTTTTCAGATTGTTTTCAAGCGGGGATCTCCCAGTCACCTCTAAGGTCACTTATTCCTAAAGCTACCTTTTAACTCCTATTTGAAGAAAGTGAAGATATTTTGTGCAGGCTTATCATTTCAAGTACACACCTGACATCTCTCTCCCTTCCTCTCCACCACTCCATATCTAAGTTGTCACCAGATCTCAGTAAACTTACTTCCCTACCTGTCTCATCCCTTCTTTTCTATTTCCACACCCTTCACAGAGGAGAAAAAATGAACATCTGATTACTTCCCATGTGCTACATGCTACACTTCTTTTATTTCATCCTTTTAGTTTTGGGCAGTTATCATCATGAATTGATCACAGGTTAGGAAACTGAAGTTCTCAGAAATTTTAGTCATCGACCAAAGTCATACAACCAGTGGTTTTAGATGCAAGATGAATTATAAATATCCAAGTTCAATTTCAAGTCCACTGTCTTCTCTGCTCCCCTGGAGTTCGAGATACTGCCCAGCCTAGCCATGTCATGTGCCTCCATGGTACCAACTCTGGCAGAGGAGCCAGATTCTCTTTCTCTCTGTTTTTTCCAAATTCATGAACCTCCAGTTCAGTCTGTCCTCCAGTCTGGTCCACTCTCAGAGCTGGATTAATTATGTCAGGTGTCTAGTCTGAAATTCACAATGATGCATTGTTGCTTGCTCCAAAAATTCTGACATATTTTTTCATTCTGTCTTTAAGTCTTTAAGTCAACTGTTCTAGAAAAGTATATTTTCTGCCACCCAAATTGTCTGCACTCCTTGTAGTCGGTGTGAGGGGAACACAGTGGGCTCAGGGGTCAGTTTGACGTGGGTGTATGTCACTGCTCATCTCCTTCCTGGGAGGCCGTGGGCAAATTTTTTGCCATCATCATCTGTAAAATCATGACGATAAACTCACTTCAGGTTAGCTCTTGGGAGTGCATGTACAATGCCAGCTATAGTGAGAGTCTGGCAGGCTCTCAAATGGAGCTGGAGGGCAGTTGCAGTAATACTGTTATCTGGACCTTATCTTTCCTCTTAAACTTAGTTCAAATTCCTCTTTCTTTATAAATGACTCCGGCCTGATTTTATCTGCCTCCTCCTATATCAGTTAGCCTCCAAACAATTCATTTAGTAATTTTAATTATGTAGTGCCTCTGGACACTGCTTTGTGGTCTTAAAAATCCTTCTTGAAATGCCTCCTCGAGAGTTGTTAATTCCTGCTCTAATGGACTGAAGTAGTTCAAAGGCAGGACGAAGTCTAATGCATGTGATATATTGCCTGGTGCCTGATATGCAACCAACTGCTCACAGACTTTTTTGATTCAAGATTGTAACTGTGTTTATTTTAAGTACAAAGATTCTCGGTGCTCAGTCACTTAGTTGTGTCTGACTCTTTGCAACCCCATGGACTGGAGCCCACCAGTCTCCTCGGTCCAAGGGATTGCCAGGCAAGAATACTGGAGTGGGAAGCTATTTCCTTCTCCAGGGGATCTTCCCGACTCAGGGATGGAACCCACATCTCCTGCATTGGCAGGCGGACTCTTGATCACTGAGCCACCAGTGTCCGTAGTTCTGAATGTAAAATATATTGCAGAGTAAACTTTGAAGCTCCAAAAAAATCTTACTATCCAGCACTTGTAATAAACCTGTCTATTAAACAGTGAACAATCTTCAAACATGACTATTTTAAACATTCATGTTTTATTTTCTTAGAGTACGTCCAAGTTAGGAAATATTGTAATTTTCTTCATAACTATTATTTTCTAGGCCTAACTTTTTTTCTTGGGCAGATTTTCATTTTTCTTCGTTGCCTCTTCAGTCTCAATAACTTTTTCTCCCCTCCTGGCCAGGTTTTCCACTGGGAGTGTCTGGTGGGGAGAATGTTGCTTATAAAATAAGCCTGAGGAAGAGTCAGGATCTGTTTCAGAGACAAAAATGTGGTGGCACTTTAAAACTGAAGGAAACATTCTGTTAATTATGGGTCATTTAGCTTTACTTAGTCACCCCATATTCAGAGCCAGTTTTTAAAACTCCATACTTTAGCATTTTAACTGGAGGTTTGGGGACCTCTTCCTTCCAAAATGTAAGTATTGGTGAAATAACCGTTTGAAACACATTGTAGGCAAGTTTCACCTGCCAAGGTGTGTGTTCCATCCTGAAGTCACATTTAAATGCATTTGCAAAGTTTATTTCTGAACAAAGTGTGTACTACTCATTTGGGCAGTGTTTTGCCTATATGGAAAAGTTATTTGTTAAAATATTTACTTAAGGAAAAGAAGTCTCCTTGGTCTGCAGGCTTAAAGTTGTGAAACTGAACTGCGTGAGATCCTTTGGAAGAAAGCTTCCCAGGGGAATGGCCTTCTGCCTTCTTGGGTCAGGCGATGGGGTGAAGGGTTGGAAACCACATCTCCCAGCTGTGGAATGCCCCGCTCACTGTGTTCGTCCTTTGACCTGTGCCCTCCTCTCCCTCGTCTGTCCGGGAGGCGATGCTGGATAAAACCCCAGAAGGGGTAGAGGTTCAGGCTAACTCCGCACGCCCCTCTGTTGGGATCCAGCAAGATCCCTCTCTTAGCAAAATGAACTTTCCAAAGAAATTTTTCAAAATTCAAACATTTTCAAGACTGTTTGAACATTCGAAACTAGAATTCTGTAGGGAAAGACTGGGAACCAGTTAGGATTCAATCAGTAAAACCATGTGTATTAGCAACATGTGTTACCAGCAGGCAGTCTTCCATTTAAGCCAGGGTTGTTTTCCGAACAGTTCACTTGAAAAATATTTCAGAGTGTATTTTTTCCTCATTAGACATAAAGCTATGTGTGGGAAGTCCTCTGGCAAATAGAGCCTGTTTAACCCATATTATACCTGAAAAGCAGTTCAGGTCATTTGGGTGGCCAGTTGCCAATACTAATATTCTTCCCCACTGTTCACATAAACAATTGCAGTTCCAACGTTTGTAGAACTGCTTACAACTAGAAAATGTAGAAAATGTAGCATAAACATTTTTATGAGGCCATGTATCTTGATATCAGAGTTTAGAGAGACACATATTCGCTATTAATATAAAACTATAGTCATACAGACTTGAGTAATCGTGTGTAAGATTGAGTCAGGAGAGCTTCACCAACCTACCAAAGCAATAATGGAAGCACATTACAATTATATAACACTTTCAAGTCTGATATATTTATAATTTATGCCAGTTTGAATTTTCAAACTCTAAGACCCAGGCATTTTCATTTACTTTGTGCAAGAGCTGAGGCGGAATGCTTTGAAATGAGCAGTAAGATGGGGCCTGGTACCCTGAGGGGAGAATGAAAGGACTGTAGGAATGATGGCCTGTGTGGGCCTCTTAGGGAGAGGCGGGAGGAGTACAGAAGGATGGGCCAAGGACTTCCTGGTGGTCCAATGGTTGAGACTCTGTGCTTCTACCACAGGGGGTGCAGGTTCGATTCGTGGTCAGGGAACAAAGGCTCTGCATGTCAAGTGGTTCTACCAAAAAAAAAAAGAAGAATGATTCATAGAAAGGAGGAACATGTATGTCATGATAGTCCCCAAGTACATCCCAAAGTGAGAATTGGCTGGTTTTGGTAATACTTGGTTGGAGAAGAGACAAAGGGGAGGGTGAGGAAATCTTTGCCTTTCAAGTTGCCATCATCCCAATCAGGGTTACCCCTTTGTCTCTGAGACCTATCCTTCTGTAAAAGCCCTGATAACCTATGATTAGATCCCACATTTGAGAATCATTATGGCTTCAAAGATCCTGATGCCGGGAAAGACTGAGGGCAGGAGGAGAAGGAGGCACGACAGAGGATGAGATGGTTGGATGGCGTCACTGACTCAATGGACATGAATTTGAGCAAACTCCAGGAGATACTGAAGGATAGGGAAGCCTGTGTGCTTAGTCAGTCTGTGGGGTTGCAAAGAGTCGGATATGACTTAGCAACTAAACAACAAATGGCTTAAAAAGCTTTTACAGGCAAAGTTGGAAACCTTCTATACCATTAGAACCTGGAACACATTCTCCTTTATGTAAGTAAACAACCATTTACCAGGACTCTTTTAGAACATGCTCTATTTTTAAATTGGTTTTGCTCATTTGTGTAGAGTTGAGTGAGCCTGAGAAGCAAAGAGTCAACAGCCAGATTCTCATGGGGAGAACTTGGGTATTTTTCCTTCAGAACTCAGAGAGCTGTTGTATCTCTCTGTACACCTTGAGGTCAGTCTCAACTGTGTGTTTCTTAGACACAAAATATAATTTCTAATTTTTTAACATTTATGATTTTTATGAACATAGCTTTCCTATCTGAGAAACTTTAAACACTTATGAAAATAATTATGATGCTCTTGGGGTCACTTTAGAATACAAAAAACAGATGGTCAGAGGTTCGTTGACATGACCAACTGACCTGCCGTGATATACTGAATGCTTTAATTTATTTTTCTTCCTCCATGATCATTTTTCTGAACATCTTGAAAGACATCCAAGAGAACTTTCTCGTCTAATTATTTCCAACTATTTCTCAGAAGTTCATTCAGACGTACAATTAAACAAATCATCCATACTTTGGGAGCACCAATTTAAACATCAAGTGTTTACATTTACATATAGAAAGAGGATTAATTATCTCTTCCCACCACCAGATTTTAATCTTAAAGACAAATTATTAATTTTGCTCCCTCTTGTTTGCTGAGCAGTTGCTCAGTAAATGGGTTAAATAATATGGTATCTGGATTCAGGAAAATGTGGTTCCCAAATGAACCATTTAGAGAAAACAGGATGTGACTGTGAGTAGAAGAGACAAGGAGGTAGATATCTCAAAAAAGCAAGTTGTTAGAAAGGAAGAAGTGGAAAGTAAGTTCTGGGTAAGCAACCAACAATGCCCATGAAACAGGCTATTATACTTAATTGTTGCACTCTTATTCCAAATGAAAGATTATTCTATATATAACCTTTCTATCCCTGCTTCTTATCCGTACATACAATTGCAGACTGTCTCTACTTCTACAAACCTCCTCAAGTTATTTCTTGGCACCTTGGAGGGACAGAAAGCACAAATCATGTTATGAACAGCTGTGGTGTCTTCATCTTCTGATCTGAGTTGCTCAGCTCTCCATGACTGGGAGGTGCCCAAAATCCAGACAATACTGCCATCATGAATCACTCACGCACAGAACCTACCCTGGGTCAATTGGTGCTTTGTTCTTTGGAGCATGTGCCAGAGTCATACTATATTCTGTGCGGAGTTGGGACAGATGCTTCTAATATCTTGTGGAGTTTTAAGTGAAAATTACTTTCTGCTCTTTATTTCTTTGTCTTTAGAACTCAGACATAAACTGTAGAGACAGGGCCTGAGGACAGCAGACCAATAATTGAAGGATGGGTTCTACATTTCTGCCTTGGATAGCTGAGTGGGACTAGGTCATAACGAGGAGGGCAGACTCCTTGTGATATTTAGCATCCAAGTTACGTGTAGGCAATTTTATTCCCTATTTATCCTTTATAATGTTGTATCCATGGGAAAATAAGTCCTCTTTCCACCCTGGCAGCACTCTGGGTAAAAGAAGCAAGTTATATAAATATAATGCGAACATGTACCATGGACAAAATGTATTAAGAGGGCCAGATGTTCCACTTTCCGCAGCCTAATAGAGTTGTAGTTGTCTGAAGTAAGCCAATATATTCAGATTGGAACATTGCCAAGAGAAAAAAGTGTAAGAACAAGGGTAAACTTGGCCTTCCTCTCAACAAGCTGCAGTCACTACAAGATAATATTGGCTTTCCCCTTCAGGGGATTCTCTGGTCTGACTCTCTTGTGCAGAATCTCTTATTACTTCTCCATCCCATACCCTCTCTACTACATTGGTCCATTCACTACTGACTAGCATCTGTCATCTTGTCTCTTCATGAAATGCCCTTCTCCTCTGCTTGGGGTAGAAATCAACCCTCCAGATAACCAATAAACCTAATGTCTCCACCCCTCTCTGTGCTCACCTCAGTCATACCTGCGTGTTAATTTTAGATGTCTAAAAGATCTAGTCCTAAATATCTCATGTTGCTTATGAGAAAATTGAGGCATGAAGAAAGTTGGTGTCACCACCAAATTTGGGCAGCAAGTTTATATCAGAGACTGAACTAGAATCAAGAAGTCTTGTCTTCTAACCTGGTATAGTTGCCGTCATACCCACTGCATTTGTAAAGTTCTTTAGTTTTTCTGAAAAGAGGTATGTATATAGATACACACACACATTTTTTTAAACTGATGAGCAATAAGAAAGATGGACTTTTAAAAACTGACTTGCTATATATTAGTCTATTTAGAGCTGAGAATGCCAACCATTTAAATCTTACAACATGAAAATTAAGCCTGTTTAAGCATATATTAATGCTGGGTTTGTATTACCTTTGGTCACCTAACTACTAAGATTTCAAGTTTCTAGCATCCCCAACTATGGGATCATCAGACTTTTAAAATCTTGCATTGCTCTAGACATGACTTTTAAAAAGAATTTCAACATGTCAACTTTATGAGTAGTAGTCAGGGATTGGCGCTAAGAAGGCTGCTTGTTTCTATTATGTGTTCAATCGAGTCTTTGTGTTTTCAGCAAATTTATAAGAGACAGCATTATGGTGTCTTATTGTGGTACTAAAATGGGATTTGGGCAGAACGGGTGTCTGCTTGTAACACACAATCTAACATGATAGAGTGTCTCGGGAAAGACTAGTTTGAAGCACAACTTCCAGTGACGGTCTCCCAGAGTATCATTAATTTTCCTTGTTCAAAGCAATCTAGTTTTTCCTATTTGCAACAGTTGTGTCTAAACAGTATATTTTATTCACTCAAGCAGAAATATTTTCCTGCATTAAAATGACCTAATATCACATGGTTTTCCTTGTGTATAAGGAGCATATACTGCTTGCAAACATGTAGAGAAACCAAATTCAGATTTGTGGAAAGATAGGAAGTGGTGAAAAACAGAACTGACCATCCTTTAGAGCTAAGGTGATATTAAATCCATCAACAATAACAAGTAAAAATTTTGTGCATTATTGTCAAGTCCTACCTGTCCCTTGAAAAGATTTCTCAACCAACGAGTATAAAGGGTTGTAAGATCTCTTGGGTTTTTGTGAAATGTGTATCTAAAGAGGCATAGAGACCAAAGAAGTATTTGAAAGTTGACTTGTAGACAAGAGTGACTAAAATATTTATACACAAATAGGCTTCTTTCCAGGAATATGGAAGGGAAGATTGATTCAAAAAGCTATTTTTTTCAGCTGGTTTTTGAGGGCTTTTCTGTGTATTGGAGAAGGCTCAGGGTGCCTATGTATTGTTGTATCCTGGTGCTTCCACAAGGGCTGAATGTAAACCTCGTTGCTCTCTGTCCTGCCAAGAAAGCATGTAAAGCATTGGCTGCCCTTCCTGCAACTTTTCTGAAAACAAAACAAAAAGTTATCCTGGGAGCATTAAACACCAGAACACCTTCTAGACAAAGTGCAAAATGATTTGCTTCTTTACGGCTCCCTCAAATATTAGTTAACTCCCTGAAGTCTAGTTCCAAAGAAGGAATTATGATTTTCTCTAAGAGCCAACAGTTCCCTTTGTAAATTTCTGGACTTCATGGGGGTGATATGTTTGAGTTCTTCTACGATAAAATTTAATGGTCCATTTGAGAAATTGTCCCCGTATTGAGCGTGGTTTCTATTTCAGGGTTGTTAGAGGCAATTCTTGAGTGCTAACCTCCTCTTTGATCTGTGGGGACTCACTGGTTTCCATGGAGTCTCACTGGCTCACGACCCAGTGAGAGCTCAGCGTTCCTGTCAGCTGGGGTGCAACGTTCCCAATCAGGTCTGACCTGAACTACTTGGACAAAGGACTTTAAAATCAGAATGCTTCATACGTCAGCCCGAAAATACGTTGCTTATTTTGGGAGAAGAGTGCAGTAAAGGTTTAAAAATGTGTGTTTCTTTCATTTATTTAAATTTTGAAGCATTTCTGGAAAACGGTTTTAGTCTTCTGATGACTACATACATTCTCCATTCCTCCTACTTTGTACAAAATAATATAAAGCAGAATATCTTATTTGACCTTAAATGTAAGTACGATGAGAGCCAAGTTATTGTGACCAATATATTTCACGCATCTGGCAGTAATCTTAGTATTTTATGGCAGTGATGACTCAAAGCAATTGTTGATCCTAATTTATTTTTAAACCTTTTAGCTTAAGCCTTCTTCTTGGGGCTTTTTTTTTTCCCTCCCCCACCTAGTGTTGTAGTATGGCTGAAATAAGATCACTGTAAACTCCCAAAGTTCACTTATTTAAGTCAAGCATTTGCAGGACTACACTGTGGATTCAGGAGAGGCAGAGGCAGATTCCTGACTTAGAGCTTGCCTTCAAGTAGAGGATGGGAGCCCACAAGGCTCATAATTGTAGACAGCTGGGATTGTCTTTAGCGTGCAAAATGAGTAGGAGCAAAGAGAAAGAAAATATGACTTTGACTTGGGTTTGTGGGTGTTGAAGAGGCATCGATGGCATTTGTGCTCCTACGGAGGGCATTCTCTGACCTACTTTGATGCCTGATTCCCTTGCGATTACCACTGCTCAAATCCACAAGGCTTCATTCTAGGGAAGAATTAACTCTTTAGCTAACGTGGAAAACCATGAGATGTTCTTTAAGGGAAATGTTTATCTAAATTACTTTCAACACTCTACTTGATGTCAGAGTTACCCAAATTGTTCATTTAGATCCTTTTGGCAGAATCCTGTGAAGCAATTGTAAAGAATGAGTCTTACACTCAATCAGCTTCTTACCAAGGTGTTCTCCATGTTAAAATCATGCTAACTCAGATTTTGACCTTGTATTTCTAATTTCCTTTTGAAACCATGCCTGAGATTACTAAGGGATTTTTGTCTTTAAGGAAAAACATGGCTTTATTAATTTTTATCCCTGCTCCGTCAATGAAATAGATGTTTATTTTTCTTCATAAACCCCATGGATTTTGATAGAAATATCAAGAAAAACCATCAAGAAAAAGATTTCATATAATATTTTCACATGTGCTTATGTTTTAAAAGTAAATAAGCAATGAGGAATCAATTTTCAAGTATCAGTGATGTTGGCGGTATTTTTTAAAAAAAAAAATTGGTTTAAATTAAGTAGCTTCACTTTTCATAGCTTCTCACTGACTTTTATTTCATTAACTATGAAAGGAATATGATCCATTTAATCATATTTTTAAAGACATGGATAAGATGAATGTTGGGTTTTTAACAAAGAATAAACCCAGGACCAAAGCATAGAACTATAAGAATAGTCCAAAAAGGTAACATTAAGGAACTGAGCAGGGCCACTACCTGCGGCTACATAGACCTGCTCTAATTTACACAGACCCCTGCTATTCATGGACCCATTAGGAACAGAGAGGCCCCTGGAGTTGTGCCAACCTACCAGCCCTAGACCTAAGGGTTATTTTTTAAAGTTTTCACATTTTTGGGTTCATTCGGCAAACTTTTAGGCTCCCTAGTTGTTGGAGAAACCCTGGATCACACAACATCTGTAACTGAGGGGCCTTTTTATTGTTGACTCTCAAGAGAAGACCATTTGGCCGAGGCAAATGGCCTTATGTTACAGCTCCTACATTGCTGTTTTTTCCTCATCCTAGAGAGTTCTCCTTTAAAGAGGAAATGGCAGGGCCATTATGGGCAAGAAGGAACCAAAGCCCAAGACTTTTGAGGAACTGGTCGAGTCAGGAGTCCTCCACATCTCGCTTAACTCAGGCTTCCATGCAGTCCGCACCTATGGACAGGCTCCATATTCCAGGCACTGGAGCAGATGTTGAGTTTACAGTGTTTACCATGCAAGTGACATCCGCAGGAAGCCTAGAGCCTAGGGGAGCTGAAAGATAATTGTAAAGACCATCATTAAGTGTATAATTGCGCATTGTGGTGAATGCTATGAAGGAAGAGAATAGGGGACTCTTAAGAAAGTGGATTTTCATTGGCAGGAAGGGCAATCCTAAAGTTGGGACATGAGTGAATGAGTGAGTGAATGAATGAAAGCCAGAGAGTGTAGAGGCTGGTGAGCCGTGATGAGTGGTGCAATGAGATAGGGCTGTGTGAGGTGATGAGGTGAGGGCTGTGCCGTGCCCAGGGCTGCAGGCCATGTTGAGGAGTCTGGCTTTTATTCTAAATTCAGTGGGAGCATACTTAATAGGTTTTAAGCAGGGGAGTTGATGTAATCCAGCTTAGTTTTTTGAAGGTTTGCTCTTTTGGGTGAAGAATGAATTGCAGATAAGAGTGAAAAAGGGATAACCAGTTAGGGGTTTCTTCTTTTTCTTTTTTAATTGAAGTATAGTTGATTTATAGTATTTGTCAGTTTCAGGTGTACAGCAAAGTGTTTTGTGTATATATGTATATATATATATATATATTTCAGATTATTTTCCATTATAGGTTATTACAAGATATTGAATTCATTAATAATTCCCTGGGCTATATAGTAAATCCTTATTGCTTGTCTATTTTAGGTGTAGTAGTTTGTATCTGTTAATCCCATCCTTCTAATTTATCCCTCTTTCCCTCCCTTTCCCCTTTAGTGGCCATAAGATTATTTTCAGTGTCTGTGAATCTATTACTGTTTTGTATATAGGTTCATTTGGTTCATTTGTTTTTGTTTTTTTTTAGATTCTACATATAACTAATACTATATAATATTTGTCTTTGTCTGTCTGACAATTCACTTAGTATGATAATCTCTAGATCCATCTATGTTGCTGTAAATAGCAATATTTATTTCATTCCTTTTTAATGGCTGTTGTTGTTCAGTTGCTCAGTCTTGTCCAACTCCTTGTGACCCCATGGACTGTAGCACACCAGGCTTCCCTGTCCTTCACCATCTCCCAGAGCTTGCTCAAACTCATGTCCATTGAGTCAGTGATGCCATCCAACCATCTTGTCCTCTGTTGTCCCCTTCTCCTCCTGCCTTCAATCTTTCCCAGCATCAGGGTCTTTTCTAATGCTGAGTAATATCCAATATTAAACCAATCATCTGCTGATGGGCACTTGGGTTGTTGCCATGTCTTGGCTATTGTAAATAGTAAGGAGGCTTTTCAAATATACTGATTATATAATTATGAACTGATTATATAGTATCAGTTATATGTGGAATCTAAAAAATAATACAAATAAGCCAAATGATCCTGTATACAAGTAAGAACTAATGGCTTAACTAATGGTAAGAACTAGTGGCTCCTTGAACCAAAGGGATCCCTGATATTAAAGAAATTATGCTCTGGGGCACACAAAAACTGTGCAGATATTATCAAGTGGCTACTATTTAAACAGTGGAAAAAGAGCATGTGACCTTAACTACCTTCCCTCTTCTTCTTACCTTTAGATAATGACTCTTGTCTACCTGGGTTCTCTCTATACTGTGGAGAAAATTAGACCTGAATCCAGCACGCCCACATGAATAAATCAGTGTTATGAGGTGCTTTGCAGTAATTTACAAATTCTAGAAATTAATGCTGCCTCCTCTGCTTTCCCCTTTGTTCCTTGA
The DNA here is from genome assembly GCF_910594005.1 of Cervus elaphus. Classification (NCBI taxonomy): domain Eukaryota; kingdom Metazoa; phylum Chordata; class Mammalia; order Artiodactyla; family Cervidae; genus Cervus; species Cervus elaphus. Next base: position 34,515,626 of record NC_057840.1, read on the forward strand.
AGTTCCTGGGGGAAGCCAGAGGGCTTTTATATTGTTCGTTCATGGAGATGAGTGAACTTCAAAATTAAGGATGATTTTGCAATTGTCTTAGAAGTTGAACCCTTTGAAAAGATCTAATTAGTTGCTCATTGTAACTACAAGCCTATATTAAGGCTCTGTTTCACAAATAGTAACATTGAGGTGAAAAGAGAATACAGAAAATTTTAAGTCATTATTGCTTTGACACATGTGTAATATAATTAGTATAAACTATTTAATATATAAATATATGGAGTAAATATACATAGTAAACATATAATATACATGCATTAAGTTTATTATAATGTGTAAGACATATATGAAGAATGTTTTCAATTATTTCAAGTACTACTGAAGCATTGGTGCATAATATCTTCAGCTCTTTGGCAATGTACTATGATTTCTTTCCTTTGAATCTTATGATAGAAAATCATATCAAGGACTTTAGAATTAGAAAACATTTTTTAAAGATTATTAATAGGTGTAATGCTCTCTTAACAGAAGTAAATGACATAAAAACACTTCGTTATTATGTACTCAAAAAATCACTCTCTACCCCTCTCCAGAAATGAAGTACGGGCACAGCCCAAAGTAACTACACTTTTAGTTGATAATTCAAAGAATGAAAGAGAAAAACAAGATATTTCTTGTTTCTTTGTAGATGCTTACGTTCATTTCCACACATAATTTTACAGTGAAAGGTGGGTGAGAATTCCTCAGGTTTCTAGTTTAGATGAGAGGAAAAAGCACAGTGATGGATAAAAAGGAAGATAACTGGTCCTTCCTACATCCCTCCTTTCTCTTTTAGTATTTCTGCAGGTAGACACACAGCATGAGTGTCTGCTTCTAACTAGCAGGGAGTAAATAATTCAGCATTTTCTGCTGCATATCAACTCTCTGCTTATTTTCCCCCTCAAATTACATATTCTGGCAAGGTTTCTCACTTGTTAAAACATTTAATTATTATGTTTGGCAGTCATGGTTGGTTGCATTATATAAACAGATGCCTACTTCAAACATCGAAACTGATTTTTTTCATAGTCTGCCAGAAAGCGAGACTATTTGATGTGCAGTTTAAATGCTCTATTTCTGATTATATAATTTAGGTCTGGGAATAGAATTCTGGCATTTGTCTGCAGTCTTTATGACATAGAAAATTAACCTTTAGCCTCCTCTTTATAGGGCAAATCATCTTGGATACAAGTTCCAAAACCACTATAAGGTGAGCGCCGTTCTATTAAAAGATCCTTTTATCTTCAAGCATGTGCACATCTGTCTAGGACTGCATTATTTGTAAACACTCTGGATAATCTGTGACCTCTACAAAGCTGTGGCTAACTCAACTCCACATCCTAGTCCGTGTTTAGATGAAGAGTCTGCTAGAAAAACTTGCTTTTCTTCTGCCTGTCTGTAGCCAGTGCTTACAATTAGTTCCTGAAATATACTTAAGAACACTTCCCAGGGCACTAGATTCTTATTTAAGGCATATATCCACCTGTAGTCAAATAAAATTTAGGTATCCAAAGCCCTTAATGGACTGTTTTCTTTCTAAACTCAGTTTCTAGAAGAAACCTTCCCTCCCCATCACAAACACGAACTAGTTAGACATGAAGGATGTATTTAAAGAGAAAATACATGGGGAGGGAGGTGGGAGGGGGTTCAGGATGGGGAACACATGTAAATCCATGGCTGATTCATGTCAATGTATGGCAAAAACCACTACAATATTGTAAAGTAATTAGCGTCCAACTAATAAAAATAAATGAGAAAAGAAAACAAAAAATAAAAAATAAAGAGAAAAGATAAACCTTCAGAAGTGCATTACGCGATTAGTTCTCATCCAACCCTCTTCATCTTCTCCTCCCAGAGTTTAGTCAATGCACCTGGTAGAGTTGACCCTGAGGCAGAGCAGAGTCTGACTCATCAGAGGGAGACTAAATTATAGTTTGGACACCATACTTACTTACTGAAGTGGGAACCTGTAGGACTTAGAAAAAAATTAGCAAGAGTTGAAAGAGTTTTTCATTGTTAACTCTCAAAGGACCAGAACGTTCAGTTAGATAGAACTTTTCATCTCTTGAGGAATTTGGGTAATTGCTGTCTTACTTAATAACAGTGACAGACTAATGACCTCAGAGGCCAAACCCTCTTCCCCCTGACTTCTCCAGAATCAGCTTGCTACTAGGAAGTTATAGAAGCTCATGGGAGAATGATATCCACTGAAATGAGGAGTAGAGAGAAGGTTGGGTTCAATCTCTTGTTACAAAACAGAAATAGAATGAGGAGTAGAGAGAAGGTTGGGTTCAATCTCTTGTTACAAAACAGAAATAGACTCACAGACTTAGAGAGCAAACTTGTGGTTACCAAAGGGGAAAGGCCATTGGAGGGTAGGGGCAGGATAAATTAGGAGATTGGAGTTAACAGATATGTGACTATAGGTAAATAGATAAACATGGACCTACTGTATAGCACAGGGAACTATATTCAATACCTTGTAATAACCTATAATGGAAAAGAATATGGAGAAAAGTATATTTCATATGTGTGTGTGTGTGTGTGTGTGTGTGTGCGTGTGTAACTGAATCACTTTGCTGTATATCTGAAACTAACACATTTGATGTAAATCAGCTACTGTTGCTGTTTCATCACCAAGTCCTGTGTGACTCTTGCGACCCCATGGACTGTAGCCCGCCAGGCTCCTCTGTCCATGGGGCTTCCCAGAGAAGAACACTGGAGTGGGTTGCCATTTCCTCCTCCCGGAGATCTTCCCCACCCAGGAATCGAACCCACATCTCCTATGTCTCCTGTACTGCAGGTGGATTCTTTACCGGCTGAGCCATTGGGGAAGCCTATAAATCAACTATATTTCAATTTTAAAAAGAAGAAAAAGAAAGAAGCTCTTGTTACAGATTATTGTAGAACTAGGTTTTTGGTGTCTGGATTTCACTTTTATTTTAAATTGCACGATGCCAGATTACACCTCACACCTCTCCTAGAAAAGGTACACACAACCTGGGAACGGTTTTCTATTTGGAAATGGAACCCTGAAACTTTTGTTTGAGTTAATGACATGGTGTAGCTGACATGTGTAGCAATCACGGGCAATATTTGAGCAGCAGGCAGTTTGGGTAGATGCTTCACAAGCTTTGTGATTTCCTGGGTACCACCCTGTCTGTGATAACAGCCCCTGGCAGCCCTTCCTGCTCATTCTTGCACCCTTCACTCCACCATCCATACATGCTTGGGGAACTTGGCTAAGGTCACATAGCTCCTGAGAGGCAGAAGCAGGACTCAGGCCTGTCAGACACCATGTCTTTTGCACCTTCCCTGTCTCCAGTGCCTGTTCTTACACAGACTGGTGTGTTCTTGTCCCTTTTCTCCTTTCCCTCATGCTATCCTGGTGGGACAACCTCATCTCTCAGTTTTTTATATTTATAACCCATTTGGGGTTTTTTTATTCCCTTTCTTTTTCATGGAAAATTCGTTTGTATTCTGTTAAACTTTGGTGACATTCTAGGACATCCTTGATGCATTTAACTAGGTTCTCAGCCACTTGCCAGATATTTGATCCTATACAAACTGTTCAGCCCTTCTGAGCCCCAGTTCTCTCCTCTGTAATGTGGGTGTAATATTATTTTTCAGAGTGGTTTTACGTAAAGCACCTGGCATGGTGCTGGTGTACCCCCTTTCTGAGATAGTTTTGTTTTAGCCCCTTGTCTGTAATGATAAAATTTATTTCCCTTAGTGAAAGGTTAAGCACAGGATCATTTAAATTTAAGACAATCAAATTTGATAGGAAAAATGAGCCCACATAAATATTTCTTACAGATATCATACAGATGAATTGAGTAAAAACTAGTAAAATTACTAACCACAGGCTATAACTTTCATGTTATATTATTATTCATATTATAATAATATATTATATTATTATTCATGTTATATTATTCCTTTCATGAAAAATTCTCTAAGATTCAGACCACATAGCATAAAAAAATATGTGTGCCTCAACAAACTCTCAACAATTAAAGAATTATGGATTTGGAGTAGCACAATTTCAACTACAAAGGGGAAATTTTTGTTGAAGGAAATGACTGTTGAAAGGGAAAGGTGGGAAAATGTATATATATACATGAAAGCCTCAAAATGAGAAAATATGCATGGCAAACTTTAGAAACTTGATAACACAGACAAGTTTATGTCAATGCGAGCACAATATCAGAGTATAATTAAATAAGGAAGGGGTCCAAGGAAGCTTTCAGCTGTTTCACCCAAAATAAAACAAATAGAAAATTAAATTTGTATATTCAACAAATTTTAAAATGAATTTTACCCCTACCAAGTAAATGAAGGTCCAATGCCAAATCTGGAAAGGTTGTAAGGAAAAGAAAAATATCCTCATGCATTATTGCTGACAATGTAAATAGATGATCCCTTTGGATAAGACCTGGCAGTGTATAAATAGTAGGAATTATCAAAGTCTTCCTCTGCGAGCCAGCAGTGCTCTTCCTGGGAATTTATCCCAAGGGTATCATGAGATAAGCACTTAGGAAGCCACTGAAGTGTGAGAAGCTATGAGAAGCAGAGATGGAGGAGATAGACTGTCATCTGAAGGAACAACTAATGTAATTTAAAGGCACTAAAATAGTACGTGTTCAAAAAAAGTTCTCAAGGCATTAATTATAACGGGGGAAAATGCAGGGTAGCCTAATTCTGAGAATGGGGGGGCTCATCGTTTCCCTGAACCACCTGCCGTCCCAAGACCAAAACTCCTCTGTTCTTCTGTGCGTACCCCTGTGAGCCCCATGGTAACCCCACCATAGGTCTAAACTACCCCTGATTCCTCTCTCTGCTCACTCCCAACCCATGGAATCAATTCCCAAGCCACACGCAGCCCCACTCCAGCTGCCTTTATCCAGGCCACCATCATCCCTTTCCCATCTGGTCTTTATCTCCCTACTTGCATTCTTACTCCCTCCAAAGTGTTTTCCAACTTCAATTAGTGTCTTCTTTTCAAAACGCAGATCTGATCATGGTACTTAGCTTCAAACCTTTCAAAACTTTATCATTGCTTGGGTATAAATTCAAGCTCTGTTTAAGATATTTATGACCTGGTTCCTGCTTACCTATATAGTCTTGTCTCTTATTTCTCCCCTTCTTTACACACCCCCCTCAACACACACACACTGTCTCTCTCACACACACACATACACACACACACACACACACACTAGTTTCTACCTCACTACATTGCTTGCAGTTCCCCCAAACAGACATCTTGGTTCTTTGTAGGCAGCAAGCCCTACACCTGCTCCTCACCTCATTCTGAAACTCCAGGCTGTTCTATCTATTCCTGTTTGTTCTTCTGGATTCAATTCCTGTATCAGCCCCTCCAGGGCATCTTCATGATATAGAGCACTTTCTGATATACACAGACACAAGATGCAGAGCCCACCTGTGTTCACAGCATCTGACTACCCCTTGTTTAGAATACTCTTTATTGGAAAAGAACTTCTGAATTCTGAAAACTCATGTCTGAACACTGCTTTCCATTCAACTTGAGGCAAGATATATTATCCTACTTAATCTCTAATATGTTGAGTTGTAATACTATCTTTTATACTATTTTGTTGGTAGTGGTAAGTACAAACCATTTTAAATTATGTAAAAGAATTGTATTTAAGGTGGGATGTGAAAGGGTGGTCTCCCCAAGAAGGAGGTGATCTGGGTAAAGCTGCATCTCTCTGAGACTGCCCACATCCTGTTAGTTAGAAAATCTAGTAAGTCAACTCTCATTAATTTAAAACTCTATTATCAAATGTTTTCAGCAAGAGTAAAGAGGGAAACCTTTTAAGGTCTTTCAGTGTGTTCCCTCGTCTTTAATATAAATAGTATTTGTGACTCCTTAAAGGTTGGTATGAGTATTATCTGGTACTTAGAGACCAAATGGGGCCCCCAAAAATGTAAATATGTTTTCTCACTCTTTCTAGTCAAATATTTAAAAAACTGCTTCTAATGGACACCTAAACTGAGCAATGCCTGAAAAAACTTTAATAATTCCGTATAGTGAGCATGGAGACATCTAACTTATTATGCCATTAAGAACTCTCCATATGTAAACAAGAATTATTTCTTAACAGAAAAATGTCCACGCTAACTTCAGATGCCATGATAAACAGAAGTTTTTGTATTTGGTTCAGCCTGAATTACCCACCTTGACCCAATCAAACTGATGGAAGTAGCAGGAATTACTTTTGTGCAGACAGGGATAAAAACTAATCCTGGTCAGTCAGCACCTTGTAATTAATCCACATACTCATTTTAAGAGAGAAATGTTGGCACTTCTCTGGTTTAAGGTTCTACACCGATCTAATATAGCATTCTACAACTATATCGGGTTTGGTTTCAGGGTAGAATTACATATAACAAAGGTTTTGCTGTAGCAGATGGTTATTTCCAACTGCCAGGTATTGAGGTTTTCTTGGGAATCTGTTCTAACCATCCATGAGCAAGTTTATGAGTAAATGAATTAAAGAGAAAACATGGAGGTACCTTTTAAATTTGACTTGAAAACCTGGGCTTTAACATACTAGCTTAACATTGATTTTGTGGTTTTTAAAACCTGAAATCTCTGAATACCAACTAATTGCCAAGTGGAAGTCAGTTCGAACAATATCACCTTTCATTTCTGAAAAACAGCTAATAAACCACTGAAAAAAAGTACAACGGTGTTAATAATTTTATAAGCCAGTATATTAAACAAATTCTTTTAAAGTTGCCTATATAAATGAAGGTACCACGCTAAGGGATAGTAGGCTCACCTTACTTTGACGTAGAGGAGAAAATAAACGTGGAAACCACTTTTGCTGTATGTTAAGTGTTTGGTATGAGAAGGCCCCATTGCCTTTTCTCTATTCTAGTTGCTGTGTTTTTAATAAAATGCACATTTAGCAGTTTTTAATATATTTTCACCTAGGTTTTAATCTTAAAATGAACACTAAGCTGCAAGTAGATGCTTAGTCATTTGTTAAACTTCTTGAGCTTTATGGCTATATTCAGCAATATTGGTAGGATTTCTCAGGGCACAGAAGATGTGAAGCTTAAATCTAAATAGGAGATCAATACCAGCAGCCCACCTTTCACCTCAATGCTCTCTTTGAAGAATCCATATAAAAAAGTAGGTGTCATAAAGTAGATCATACTTTCCCCTGGGAATGTTTTTATAATTACCAGCTACTTTTTAAATCAGATCTTAGCATCTAATTATAACAGTTGCATGTTTTTAAATATTACAAAAACTGTGATGGAAGTATCATGCACACTTATTATACCGAAGTCCCCAGTGTACTATAGTCGTTCATTCATTCATCCCACAGATGCTATTGAATATGTACTATGTTCCAGGCACTATTCCAGAATCTGGGGATTTGATATGGGCAAAAAACACATGTCCCCTCCCCCATCAATATTACAGAATAGACTAGTGGCAGAGATGACTATACACCAAATATTCATTGCAAATGATAAACGCTAGAAAGGAAAAAAATATACAGGCATTGCCTTGAGGAGGTGGTCCTTGAAGAGATCTCTGACAGATCAGTAGTAGCTAGGGGGGAGATCATTATGGCAGAAAAACAATGTGGAGAGAACATGAACCCCTAGAGAAACTTAGAGAAGAGTAATGATTCTGGAGGCGTACAGAGGCCAGTAAGATGAATAACGAGGCAGAGACTGGACTTTCCAGGTGTTGGAGGCCATGTCAAAGATTTGGTTATTGTCTTTGAAGAATGAAAAAGCATGGGAGAGTTTTCAGTTGATGGGATAAGGGTGGGGTGACATCAGATTTACAATTTTAAAAGTTTGTAGTGCAACAGTCCTACACCCTCCATGAGGGACATTCTATTAGTACAGATGGTAGATGAGCAGGGTAAAGATAGAGGAAAGTAAGTGCCATTTGAGAGAGAGCTGTGCGTGCGTGCTCAGTTGCTTTGTTCGTGATGGACTCTTTGCAACCCTGGGGACTGTAACCTGCCAGGCTGTTCTGTCCATGGGATTCTCCAGGCAAGAATACTGGAGTGGATTGCCATGCCCTCCTCCAGGGGATCTTTCCAACCCAGGGATCAAACCTGCATCTCCTATGACTCCTTCATTGCAGGCAAATTCCAAAAAAAAAAAAAAGAAATTGGAGGTAGTAATAGTTTGACTTTCTGGAGTAAAAGTGGAAAAGATGATTCCAGATTTTCTGGCTGCTATATCCCTGCAAATGGGAGTAACGTTCACTTTCCTGTGAAATTTCAAATCTGAGATATCAAATAGTCACTTAGATGTACTGGTCTATTGCTCAGGTGTTTGGGCCACAGGTAAAAATCAGTGATTGGATGGTCCTGCAAAGGAAACTGAAAAAGGGCTGTCAGTATAGGTGGGAGGAAAAACAGGATTATAAGAAATTGAGGTCCCCAGGGGAATATAGAGCTTGAAGAAGAAAGGAGTGGCCAGAAGTGTCAGGTGCTGCCAACAAGTTCTAGGAGAAAGAGACTGATAAATACCAGTGGGATTAGGAAGCATTATACTACACAGAACTGTTCGGGGGGTTGGAGAGGGTGAGGGGAAAACTGGATCAGACTGAGCTGGGGAAGAAATGAAGAGCAGCACACATAACCCATTTGTGATTTTTTTTACTAACCCTAACCCTAACTCTTGAGGAGAAGAGACCTATAGCTGGAGGAGGAGGACACAGGGAGAGTCAAGGGAACAACTTCTTAGATGGGCAAGTCTGAGCACGTCTTCCTGCTCTTAGGGCGGATAGAGAAGAGATGCCTTGGACAGCTGATTAACATCTCTAAACACCAAGACCTGCTTGTGTATATGAGAATCCAAATTCGATGTGAATTCACAAATACATTTTTGAAGGATTATCAGCATTAGCAGCTGATAATTAGCAACATGTACTGAATTTTTTTTCCCTGTGTGTGACCTCTGTGATGCTGCAGACTGTATATACAGCACAGGGGATTTATATTATAGTGCCTGGTGGACTTGAGGACAGCGTCAATTCAGAGCCATTCAGCCTAGCTTGTTGTTATCACTTAGAGGTAAGAAATGAGGATAGAATACTGCACATGAGATGAGGCTCAGAGCTGCTCACCAGATCACCCAGAAGCCAATGGCTTGACCGTAAGAGCCAACAGGGGCACAGAACAATTTGCAGTAAATTGCAGGTAAACACCAGTGGCTCATGCTTTGTACAGCATCTGCCAGAAGCATCACTCTTCAGGAGTTGTCTCCCAAATGCCACGTCCTAGAGCCATCCCACTAAATGTTGGGACTTGGGGGAACTCCTTCTATCCAAGTTCTGAACCAATTTGGAATTGGAAACAAAGGAGCAAAAGCAGATGGAGACTAAACCTCCACCTTTTTTACCGATAAAACCAGTGTTGGAGATTGTGTCTTACACCTGTGAGCAGGTGAGCATCCTGATACTAAACTCAGCCTCAGAAACCTTCCCACCCAGTGGGAACCTTCCCAGTGGGCTGAACAGGGACAACCCTCCCCACATAGAAGCGGAGCTTTCCTGCAAGGAAAGCAAAACCCGTGCCACCTGTGGGTAGGCAGCCCTCTGCCAAAAGAATCAAAATCTAATTCCTGTTCTCTGCCCCCAAGAGAAATGTATATAAGGAGTCAGAGAGAGACCAGCAGCTCTTGGAGCCCCACTCAAATGGAAGAAATTCTCCACATAGCCAGCCTTCCACCCAGTAGCTCCTTTTTGAAAGAATAGTGGGAGGTCATATATTTGCTTGCAAAGAGTCGGACATGACTTAGCAGCTGAACAGCAACAAAATATATATTTGCTCCAGAGATGGAAGCTATTCTTGGTTCTGGTCGCTCATGGCACCTTTTAGTATCTGACAGCCATATCATCACAGCTTGTCGTCTTTTACACAATCAGCACTTGCCAAGAGCCCTCTGTGTGACCAGACCAGGTCCTGTGACATTAGGAAGAAGCATGTGGCCAGTTCATCCCTCATGCTCTTCAGAAGGCAGGTGGGGATGGTACTGATGTTTCTGAAATTTAGAAAATAGTTGTTAACTCATGGACACCATAGGAAATTAGAAGCAAATACCCGTGAGCTGAAGTCTATCGTGACACGTATATTGGCTTCTCCAGAGCCTTCAGCATGACTCTGGGTTTCTAGAGCTGCTGTCTAAAGAAAGAGTGTGTTTCCTTCCGGAGTGCCCCGTTTCAGGAGTGGAGGGGGAGGGTGTCTTATAATAAGGCTGATGGGGGGAGATGACCTCATGTGCTCGCGTTGTCCTTCGCTTCCTGGCGGGCGCACCGGTGGCCTCTGGCGGGTCTCTTTCAGGAAGTGGATGTGTAGGACCTGGGAAGGGTGGGGCTGCCCTCCACAGGCAGGACATTACTCTTCTTCCTCTTCCTGACCACGTTTCCCACAGCAGTCCTGGCCATTGCTCAGCTTCCTGTCGGGGAAAACCTTGGCTACTGAGCGTCCACCTGCTACCACCAGCAAACTGAGGACGACAGAGTGTTCTGTGCGTTAGTGGCTCTTCATGGAGCTGATCACTTGCTTTCAGCATCACTGTCTTATCTCCACCACCTCACCCTGAGGATGAGGCCGGGCAGCTTCTGCTCATCCTCATGGGCTCCTGGAATCCCTACCAGCCTGCACTCCCAGCCCACCCAGCCTCCTACGACTGGGGCAGCGTTCCACCGAGAGATGAATCAGGGTAAACACACACTGTGTTCCTGCCTCCTGACTGTCCCCTGAGGAATTCCAAGTGACTCTGGGCCATCCTCAAGACCCCTGCCTCTCGGCTAAGACCAGACCCCAGGCTTGAGCACCAGGCTCCCCTGCTGTCCTTCCCTGAGGCCATCCCACTCCCCCGGGGGTGTCCCCAGAAGAAGGCCGGTTCAGCTGTCTTTGTGACTCTGGGGGTCACAGGAACTGAGAGACTGCTGAAGGCCTCTTTGCTCTTTTCCCTGAAGGGAAGGTAGCTTTGTTTCCTGAGTGCCTCTCCCAGCAGACCCCAGCTGAGCCCTTGGTGGCGGAGGGGAGGGAGCTGCCCAGGGCAGAGAGCCCTGCTCCAGGGAGGAAGCGGGGAGGACCCAAGACTGGTCCCTCTCAGCAACCACTGTGCCTCCCCAGGGTGACCCCGCCCTGTGCCTCAGATGTGTGTCTGAACACCTCCTGAGGTCGCGAGCAGAGATCAGAGCCGACAGCTTCCTGCTCTCAGGCCATTTCAAGTCCCTATCCTTCGTTTCTACCTTCCCTCCGTCTGCCATGATACCAAAGTTTTTCCTACGGTTTGGAAAAGTCAAAATAATTAACAAATGAGGGAAAGTTCAACTAAATGAATGTGTAAAATATGTATCCCCAAAGTGCTACTGCTTTTTAATACACTAGGGGCTTTTTCTTTTTTTTTTAAAAACTGGGATGATTGTGGAGGGATTGGGGGGAATTTGCCTGCTTCCTGCAAAAACAACCTTAATCTTATCAGATAAAGTGTCACTGGGGAAGAGAAGTAGAGCAAAGTCAGGGAATGGATCATTCCATCTTCTCCATCTGTGTAATCCATAGCAGTCATAAAGACAGAAAATAATATCAAAAGACCCAGCCTGCCTACAATTAATTCAGGCTGAGTGAATATAGTATACCAAGGGATTCTAGAATTTTCTACTGCCTGACACCCACCCCCCCACCCGCCCCCCATCCGCCCCCCACCGCCCCAGGTTTAAGGCAAGCTTTGGTCTCTAACCGATGTGCATCTGGCATCTTGACCAGTAGGGGGCATATGTGAGCAGTGTACTCTATGCCCAACACACAGGTCCCATCTTCTCAGTCTGAGGCAATTCCAACTAGCTCACCAGGAGACAGAAAAGAATTAGGTCATCGGAATCAATTCTTTTTTTTTTTTTTTTAAGTTCTTGAGCATTTACATAATTGTGAAATTTTATTAAATTCCCTTAATCAACTTTTGCCATCCACAAAAGCTGATATAATTCTGTGACATGAACACTCAGACATTAGAAATACTTTTCACATTTTGTAAACAAATTCTGTTTATCTAGACGACTGGTTCTCTTTTGGAAAAACAATTGCCTGAAAGCGGTTCCAATTTAGGAGAAAAAATAAGCTTGGAAAAGAGAAATAGATACTCATTCATGCCCCTACCCCACATCTAGTCACTTTTGTCTGTTTGATGTAGGTTTGGTTTTTTTGTGTTTTTTTGTTTTTTTTTTAATTTTATGGAAGTGTAGTTGATTTACAATGCTGTGTTCATTTCTGCTGTATAACAAAGTGACTCAGTTATATTTATTTTTTTTCCATAGTCTTTTCTATTATGGTTTATCTCGGGTACATTTAAAATAGTCATTTTTAAATGTTGAAAAAGTAGACTTTATTTCTTTAAGTGAAAAATGAAGAGTCAAAAGATCAAAGCACTTCCCTGCAGGAGATCGGCACTTCTGTCATACGGAGCATCCTCTTCTATGAATAGGCTGTCTGCATACTGCTCTTCTCTGTTGATTCTGTTTTCTGCCCTTGCTCGTCTCATCTCCCACTTTCCCTGGGCCTCCTGAAGGAGGATCCGCAGCACAGGATGAGTGTGTGGGTGGAGGCCGAAGGCGGGTGAACTGCCCGGACCTGTCTATCTGGGGTGTAACTCCATCACAGGTGGACGGAATCCTCCCGACGGTGGCAGCCACACAGGGCTGTCCACCCCTTCCCGGTTCACCCAGCAGGGCTGCGGCCACCTGGGGACATGCTGTCCACAACCATGGTGGGGGCCCTGGTCAGAGGGTGGAGAAATCGAAGCTCTCCTCGAAGGGCGGAATCCAGGCTTCTTATCCCTCAGAGCCAAGATGAAATTCAGACTCGAGGTAGGTTTGTGACTTTGCTATGACTGCATAGTTTTCTTTTTAAAGCGTTCAGGAAGGTGATAATGAGCTTAGGAGCTTCTCCACACACACTCCCCTTCAAAGAGAATTGATACATCTTCAGTCTGTTTTTCTTCTCAGGTTATTATAAATTATGGCTAACTCACTGGTAGAAGGTTTATTTTCTCTTTTCCAAGTCAAAGACATAGGAACCTTCAGTGGTTGCCCAATGAAAGATCATCATCTCACCTATTTTCCTTCAAAAGCTTTTAACTTGTATCCTGGTTCTATGATATGTATATTTGACTAGTAGGACAGAAAAAGTTTACTGGCTTTTGGCAAATTCTGGTCCAAGTTGTATCACTTTGGTACTTCTGGTGTGGGAAATGGTAAAAGTAGTTAGCTTCTGGGTTTCCTCATTAATTATTTTTATTTTCTGTTACTGTTGTTTTGTGGCAGCAGTAGAACTCGTGACCAAAATGTAGCTTGCCTGTTAACTTCACTCCAAAGGCTTCGGTGGCCTTTTTTGAAAGAAATTTCCTTTGGAATGAAAAACTTTGAAAATTCCTGACCTCATTCTATTCTGTCTAGACCTTGGACTTCTTAAGGATTCTTAGAAGGGAACTCTTTGGTCTTGCTGATGTTTGACCTGTGAGAGAAGCACAGAGCCAGCAGAGGAGGCAGGGATAAGCTCAGAAAGAATCGACTCCCGAGGGCTTTCTGAGCTGGCCTGCTGCCCCTCAAAAGGCTTCTGTCTGACTCAGAGCTCTGAGAGGTTCCAAGCAGTAATGGCCGACTGTCCCTTCATTTCAACAAATGTGTATGTGCTGCACATTTTTCTAGATACTGACTTTCTCTGGTCTCTACCTAACCTACAGTTGAGAGGTATGAAAATTCAGTGTTACCATTTGTTTTGTTCTGGTAGTGGTTTCCGACCATAATTTTCACGCTGATGGTATTCAAAATGAATCAAGTCAAGAGACTACTGTGAACACAGTCTTATATGCTTATTCATGGCAAGATAATCAATTCGTTGTTTAACCGGATATGAAAAAGACAGAAGGCTCTGCTATGTTCTAAACTGCCAAAAGAGTTAGTGATCACTTGTAACATCTGACAATCAGAAAGAAATGTGAGCTGTAGTGTTTCAAACGTTGATCACCTGGTTGTGCTCCTGGTACATTTATTTAAGAATATTCAGAGCTTTACAAGATGACAAAGTAGTATGCTAACAAGTGAGGGATTTTTTTTTTTAACAGCTTTATTGAGATATAACTTACATGCCATACAATTCATCCATTTAAAGGATACAATTCAATAATTTCTGGTACATTGCATTATTCATTTTTTAAGCTATAGAAAAATCTTATATAGCATAAAATTTGCTATTTTGACTATTTAGAAGAGTACAATTTAGTGGTATTAATTACATTCATAATTCTAAACAGTCATCACCACTGTGTACTGGTAAAACTTTCATCACCCCAAACAGAAACTCTGTAACCATGAAGCAGTAACTCCCTATTCTCTCCTGCCCCAACCTTTGGTCACCTCTAACCTACTTCTTTCCTCTAGATATGTCCCTAGACTAGATACTGCATATAAATGGAATCATACAATATTTTTCCTTTCACATCTGGCTTATTTCACTTAGAGTAATGTTTTCAAGAGTCATCACAACATGTATCAGAACTTCATTCCTTTTTATAGCTGAAAGGATAGTATGTTTTAATTTTAATTTATTCTCTCTCCCTTAAATATATCTTAATTTCTAACCTGGTCATAGAAAAACCTTGAGATATTTTTCAGTCTACTGGTATTTTAATGTTTATTTAAAGTCTGAAAAGACTCTTAGAAAGGTATTTGTTTTCAGTTCACTTTTTAAAGTCAGGGGCCATAGATTAATCTTTTAAAAATCCTTTTTATCCCCTCATGTCTAGTCCAAGAACTGCTCTAGAGTAATTATTCCACAAATTTATCTTGAGCTGGACAAGATGAATAGTTTATAAGGTTTTACTTTTAGGTACCAGCAAAGAGAGTTTAAATTAAAAGTAATATAATCTTTATGCTTTAATTCTTTCTTTACTGGAGCAATGGTATTTTCTTTTGATGTAAAAATTTCCAGCTGCAGTTATTTCACACCCCTAGAATTTTATTTCACATGCCATAGAATCACTAAATATTGAGAGTAGAGTGTTAGTAGAGTAGCATATATAATATGTTAAACTGTGACATGTCCGAAGTTAACGCAGGAAATCTGACAATGCCTAATTCATACTAGTTTAGAGCCTATTTGGTGATTTTTTTTTTTCAGGGTGATTAGAGAGTATCCCAACTGCTTAGTAGTGTGACGTGAAACAGCTCATAGCTACTCTTGGCGCTGTTGACCTCATTACTCTTTCTCGGTGTTGGGCTCAGGAATTAAGAGCAGTCAAACTGAAACAGAAACTCTTGCAAGTTGAAGAAGCCTTTTGACACCTCCCTGAAGTAGGGAAACTGGAGGCAAGGGTGGATTGGGGTGATTCACAGGGCTCATCTTTAAATACAAAATATACCTGTATATTTATATATTTATTTTTATATATTTATATGGTTACTATATTTATATATACAGATATATATAGCTCTGTCCAGATAACCAAGGATGTACATGTATGTTTATGTGGCAGCCCACACTTAACTAAAATGTGCTCTTATTATGCTTTGACTGTTTCAAAAGTTGTGAAGGACATGAGAAGGAGGAGGGATGCGAAATGAAGGCCTTGATGAGGACTTGGAAATTAGTCATCAAAGGATACCTTTGCTGCAGATGATTCCCAGCCTACTTTCTCAACATCTAACCAAGAACAAACTTTCCCACATTCATTTTTTCCACTAATTTTATTGCAGTATAGTTGATTTACAATGTTGTGTTGATTTCTACTGTACAGCGAAGTGATTCATTTATACACACAGACACATTTTTGCATATTCTTTTCATTATGGTTTATCCCAGGATATTGAATATAGTTTCCTGTGCTATCAGTTCAGTTCAGTTCAGTCACTCAGTCGTGTCCGACTCTTTGCGACCCCATGAATCGCAGCATGCCAGGCCTCCCTGTGCATCACAAACTCCCGGAGTTTACTCAAACTCATGTCCATTGACTTGGTGATGCCATCCAGCCATCTCATCCTCTGTCGTCCCCTTCTCCTCCTGCCCCCAATCCCTCCCAGCACCAGGGTCTTTTCCAATGAGTCAACTCTTCGCGTGAGGTGGCCAAAGTATTGGAGTTTAAGCTTCAGCATCAGTCCTTCCAATGAACACCCAGGACTCATCTCCTTTAGGATGGACTGGTTGGATCTCCTTGCAGTCCAAGGGACTCTCAAGAGTCTTCTCCAACACCATAGTTCAAAAGCATCAATTCTTCAGCGCTCAGCTTTCTTCACAATCCAACTCTCACATCCATACATGACCACTGGAAAAACCATAGCCTTGACTAGATGGACCTTTGTTGGCAAAGTAATGTCTCTGCTTTTTAATGTGCTATCTAGGTTGGTCATAGGACCTTGTTATTTATCCATTCAACGTACTACAGTTTGCATCTGCCAATCCCCAAATCCCAATCCATCCCTCCCTCACCCCGGGCAACCACAAGTCTGTTCTCTAGGTCTGTGAGTCTGTTTCTGTTTCATAGATAAGTTCATTTGCAGTTGCATATTTTAAATATGCAACAAAGTGACTTGCATTGTTGAGTGAAATCATGTCCATTTTGGTGTATGTGCTCTTTCAGAAATTCTGTTCCTCAATGAAGTGCCTGTGAATGCCTGAAAAACTTGGCCATGTCACTCATTTCCAGCATAGCAGAGGCTGCACCCACCATTCACTTGTCCTATGGTCCTCCTTTAGGTGATGTGCCCAGTTAGAGCCCTCTGGCCTGATACTCTAAATCCACCGTGGTCAGTGTTCTATGATTGGCACTCAGTGACTATTTTTGATGGCAGGGCCTTTAGAATCATCAACTACAAAATGTTATCAAGTCAGGAGCCTCGTTTTCATGGCCAGGCTGTATAATCTATCTTGATGCCTTATAAGTCATACCAGGTGGGTAAGTTATTATTGCTTTTCACATTTCAAAGGCATACAGACTACCATTGCCCTCAATATAAAATAATAATTTCTGGCTGTAGGACTCTACACCCTATAGTCGAAAAGAAAGCCTTTCCTTCCTCATTTCTCAGTGGCAGCCTGTAATCATCTTTGAGTAATTTTTAAGATTCTTTCTAAACCACCATTTCCCTCATCATGTCGGCTAGGGAACAGCTCCTCTGTGTGTGAATGGAATGGTTCTCATTCCTTTCCAAGCTCAACCACCCAGCTAGTAAGAAAAGGTAGCTATAAATCTCTGCCAACTTTCTTTTTTCAACAATTCTGCTGGGAGCAGAGTCAAATGATAAAGTCAGCTCACCACCAGATATTGAGGACCTAGGGGAAAATTTTAGGTAACCACTAAAGAGAATATGAGTTTACCCACACCTGATTCTCTCACTCAGCTCCAGCCTAGGCTTGAAGGAGTGGGGACCAGGGGTGGATCTGGACTTCTATTTAGCTGGCCCATCTCCTTCTTTAGGAGTGGGACAAGTTTCAGGTAGCTTGTTTGGCTTCTTTAAATTCCAACTGGAGTTTTTACTCATACCCCATGTGTTGTTATTGTTATTCAGGGCTACGTTGTGTCTGATTCTCTGTGACTCCATGGACTGCAGCATGCCAAGCTTGCTTGTCCTTCAGCATCTCCCAGAGTTTGCTCAAATTCGTGTCCACTGAGTCAGTGATGCTATCTAACTGTTTCATCCTCTGCCACCCTCTTCTTTTTTTGCCTTCAATCTTCCCCAGCATCAAAATCTTTTCCAATGAGTCTGCTCTTCACATCAGGTGGCCAAAGTATTGGAGCTTCAACTGCAGTATCAGTCCTTCCAATGAATATTCAGGACTGATTTCCTTTAGGATGGACTGGTTGGATCTCTTTTCAGTCCAAGGGACAACTCTCATGAGTATTCTCCAGCACCACAATTCAAAAGCATCAGTTCTTCAGCACTCAGCCTTCTTTATGGTCCAACTTTCACATCTGTACACAACTACTGGTAAAACCATAGCTTTAACTACGTGGACCTTTGTCAGCAAAGCAAGGTGTATGCTTTCTAAAATGTTGTCTAGATTTGTCGTAGCTTTCCTTCCAAGGAGCAAGCATCTTTTAATTTCTTGGCTGCAACATTAGGCAAGGGTAAAATGAACCCTGAGAAATCACAGCTTGGTGTATGTTTTACCGATAAGCTGAAATTGTTTTGTCTTTATAAACCAAAATTAAAATTAACTCCATTTTATAATGAATGGTAATGACTAAATATGATGGTAATGATTGAAAATAATTTACTATATCTGTGACTGTTTTCTGATGGGATTTAATAGACTGTTATACTCTGACTTGTACTAATTGTACTAGTTTAGACAAGCTATGTATCCCTTTTCCCATATTTCCCCATGATTAACTATCATTACCATTTGATAAGAGCCCCTTATTTTAATTAGAATAATCATAGGGCTTATGATTCAATAAATATTCACTGAACTGCTTATGTGTAATACTAATGGGCATGCTGGAAAGATTAAAGAATTATTAAAGATTAAAGAATTACTAAGGCTTCTCCTTTTTTAAAATTGAGGTATAATTGACATATACCATTGACAGACACCATAATGATTTGATTTTGGTATATGTTATAAAATGATCACCACATTATTGTCTAGTTAACATTCAACACCACACGTAGTTGCAGATTCTTTTTTTTCCTGTGATGACAGCTTTTAAAATCTATCTACGGCTTATCCTTGACCCCAAAAGAGTGTTTGTGACCTAGAGAAAACAAAGGTGAAGAAATGCAACAAATATAATATGAATAAACAGAATTAAACACATGGTAAATGGATATCAGAGGAAGGAATGATTAATTTAAGAGATAGTACAGTTTCCCCAGTAGATAGAACTTGATTTGGGCCTTCCAAACCATTGAAGGTATTGTCAACTCTGAAATTAGGGCTAATAGAAAGTAAATATTTGCTCTTGTTACACTTCCAACCTTTTCTCATGCATGAAGTTTTCCCTAAGTCAAACCAAAGGCTTGAAATTAATTTGGTTATTTACTGTCAGGGCAATTATAGTATAGAAGCAAATTCACTCAGAGGCCACATGTGCCATACTTAGAGAAGAGTGGGTAGAGCATCCCACGGGCAGACACTAGCCTGAGCAAAGGCCCAGAGGTGTGAAAAGCTGGCAGGACTCATGGGGCGTGTTCAGGAGTCTCATGTGGCTGCAGTACCTGGCCAGACACTAGAAGGCTAACTCCCAAGATAAGGAGTGTGGACTTGAGCTGCAGACCACCTGGAACTATATCAAACTTTCTTGGCAGAGTGTAAACCTGCAATCTGAGTTTTAAAAGAGAGCTATGTAAAGATATGGCTTGAGGAACCAAGAGATTGAATTTAACAAAATATATTAAGGAGGCCATTGTCATGATTCAGCCCAAAACTCTGAAACTGACAGTAAGAAAAGGAAAGGTGGAAAGAAGACACATAGACTTAACATTATGTTTATGGCCTATGTAAAAGTTTTTATAGCAATTGCTTATGAGGTCCATCATCTCAGTGACTGTACTCATGGGATTTTAGTTTATGGAAGTGACTAAATGATAACATGGAGAGACTAATGCCACTAAAAGATTCTTATTACTCACATTTCCCAAGGGTGGAGGTGCTGGCATGCCATGTAAGGCTACATGGGGACATACCAGTTTTGTCCAGGAGGCAGAAAGAAATGAGAGGAAAGCCCAGGTCAGACTTGATTGGTGTTTCTGTGGGGCTGCCCATGCAGGACAGGGTCCACAGCTTAGGGCTGGCTAGTTTGAATAATTCTAGCTGGTCTTAAGGCATGGGGGCTTCCCCTGCTTGTCTGATACCTAACCCTGGGGTTTTGTGTGAGAATTAGATAAGGGGATGGTTCAGAGTGTAGGCTCTGGATCACAGGGGAGATGTAAACAACTCTGGCTGTTTGGCCCTACGATTGTTGTTGTTCAGTCGCTGAAGTGAAAGTGAAAGTCACTCAGTCGTGTCTGACTCTTTGTGACCCCATGGACTATACAGTGCATTGAATTCTCCAGGCCAGAATACTGGAGTGGATAGCCTTTCCCTTCTCCAGGGGATCTTCCCAACCCAGGGACCAAACCCAGGTCTCCTGCATTGCAAGCAGATTCTTTACCAGCTGAGCCACAAGGGAAGCCCAAGAATACTGGAGTGGGTAGCCTATCCCTTCTCCAGGGGATCTTCTCGACCCAGTTCTTTGTGACCCCATGAACTGCAGCATGCCAGGCTCCTCTGTTCTCCACTGTTTCCCAGAGTTTGCTCAAATTCATGTCAACTGAGTCAGTGATGCTATCCATCTCATCTTCTGCCACCCCTTTCTCCTCAATCTTTCCCAGCATCAGGGTCTTTTCCAATGAATTAATGGATACAAAATGGACAAATATAGAATCTAAGAAAACACAAGTCTGAAGATATCTACATGTATCCTGGTGGTTCAGATGGTAAAGAATCTGCCTTCAATGTGGGAGACCTGGGTTTGGTCCCTGCATCGGGCAGATCCCCTGGAGAAAGGAATGGCTACCCACTCCAGTATTCTTGCCTGGAGAATTCCATGGACAGAGGAGCCTGGCGGGCTATAGTCCATGTGGTCGCAAAGAGTCAGATATGATTGAGTGACATCTGGACATTTGGATGAATGCTTTATACTCAGTGTCTCTCTCAATCCTCTCAACTATATGCAGTAAGTGCCAGGTTGTCCCCATTTTACACAAGAAGCAACTGGGATCCAAAGGGGTTCAACAATTTACCCACCTATACACTATTGAATGATTTTTCCAGCCAGATTCAATCCAGGTCATGGTCAGCTTCACCCCCTGCTAAGCTCTATCCCCACATGCACTTCTCTATTTGATTATATTCCTCTCTCTGGACTCAGGATGTGAGATTAGTTCTGTTGAAAAAGTGGTGGCAACTTGTTGAAGCTTCCTCAGAGCTGATTAGACTAGGGAACAGAAGTGAATGTACTTGGTTCACTATCTCTGTAATTCTTTATGCTTCTACTTGCTTTGTCAGAAGAGTGTGAAGATGTATTTGCATACTGGTGGCCTCCCATGCAGCACATTATAATAAAATATTATTAAGTAAAATGTGTGACTTCAGCACTGTCTCCTCCATTCCCGGAAACTGATTCTAGACTTTGACTTTTTTTCTCTGATCTCTTTGACCCTGGGACTTGGACGCTCTCGTGTCAGCAAACAAAGCCTTTGGCAGACTGTTTTTCTCCCCTGCGTCATGAGCCAGTGATCCAAATTGGCTATGGAAGAGTCTCTGAATTCCCTGGGATAGACTCTGAGGTCCTGCATCAGTAACTACCCCGTTTGGTCGTTGTCCAGTACTTCCTTGGATCAGCCCACCACTCCCCGTGAGGTCTGTCTCTTCCCAGCCGCCGGAGCTTTGTTCTCTAACATTTGGCTGCCTTCTCAGCCCCTCTCCACACATCATGCCTCACTTCCACGAAGAGCCAGCTTGGTGCTCAGCCTCTGTGGGAGGGTGACCACAGCACATGTAAATCACACAGGCACATCCATGAAGCATCTGCTTTGCACAAAGCCATGAGCGGGATACAGGACCATGAATGGCCCAGGTCAAGATCTCTGGGAGCTTGGGACTGGCTTGAGAGGCAAAGTAAAATGGTGAGTGAATGAGTGAGTGAAGTTGTCACATCATGTCCAACTCTTTGCAACTTCATGAACTGTAGCCTACCACGCTCCTCCGTCCATGGGATTTTCCAGGCAAGGATACTGGAGTGGGTTGCCATTTCCTTCTCCAGAGGATCTTCCCAACCCAGGGATCGAACCTGGGTTCCCCACATTGTAGGCAGATGCTTTACCATCAGAAATGGTAAAAGATGCAAATAACACTTTAAAAAATGAAGGCTAAGCATGTATACTATCTATGGTGAAACAGATCACCAGCCCAGGTGGGATGCATGAGACAAGTGCTCCGGCCTGGTGCACTGGGAAGACCCAGAGGAATCGGGTGGAGAGGGAGGTGGGAGGGGGGATCGGGATTGGGAATACATGTAAATCCATGGCTGATTCATATCAATGTATGACAAAACCCACTGGGGAAAGAAAGAAATAAATAAATAAATAAAGAAAAAAGAAAAAAGAAAAAAAAAAAGAAGGCTATATCAAACAAGAGTTTAGAAGTCATTCCCCATCAAATTGGTACCGCTTTGTGTATATTTATTGATTCACTCATCTTCATCTTTCCACATGCTCCCCACAGGTTAGCTAGGAGCTTTCACTCTTGAACTGGGCTGTGAACCATCAGACAGAGGTGTCACAAGTCTAGTCTATATAAGAGCCTTTGCAGAAGAAACATGACAGCTATTTCTGTTTCCTACCCACTAATAGTCCAGTTATGTGGGGACAATCCCTGTCTTTACATGCAGAGCTCAGCTGCTGGGAATTAGTGTAGCAGAGGGAGTAAGTGTTTCAGCCCCAGGACTGTCTGGCTTATATACCAGTTATACCACTTCATAGTTAGATGACTTCGAAAGCTACTTCCCTCCTGTGTGTCTCATTTTTCTTAAGTGCAAAATAGGATAGCAATACCTACCTTTTAGAATTGTTATGAGAATTAAATGAGTTAATTCTTTTTGGTTCATGGCAGCTTTATTCAGATTAGCTCCAAACTGGAAACTATTATACATAAATGTCCATCAGAAGGTGAATGGAAGCACAAATTGAGATATATCCATACAGTGAAATACTAAAAGAACCACTGATACACACAGTACGAATGACTTGTAAAATAATTTTTCTGAATAAGACTGGACACAAAAGATTATATACAGATTCAATTTATATGAAACCCTAGAAAAGACTAATCTTTTAAAAAACTTTTTATTTTCTATTGGTGTGTAGCTGGTTAATGGGGCTTTCCAGGTGGCTCAGATGGTACAGAATCTGCCTGCAATGCAGGAGACCCAGGGTCAATCCCTGGGTCAGGAAGATCCCCTGGAGGAGGAAATGGCAACCCACTCAAGTATTCTTGCCTGGAAAATCCCATGGACAGGGGAGCCTGGCAAGCTATAGTCCTTGGGGTGACAAGAGAGTCAGACATGGCATAGTGGCTAAACAACAACAACACAGCCAGTTAATAATGTTGTGATAGTTTCAAGTGGACAGCAAAGGGGCTCAGCCATGCATATACATGTATCCATTCTCCCCTAAACAAATGAGTTAACTTTTTTAAAGCATAAAAGTGGTACCTGGCACACAGTAAAAACCCATATTACTATGTGGTCCCCATGAATGAGTGATTCGCATCTTTTAGAGGTTTTCTAGTCCATTCCCGGAGCTGTCTTATAAGTCATCAGTTCCATTAATCGTCTCTGTAAATTTTACAAAAACAAAGTTTAAAAATTTGAGCGTAGGCATTTCCCCTGGAATACCAGAATTGTTGGTATTTTATTACTTCTCCACGGACATTTGAATAGCCAACAATGGCTTTGAAAATAATTGGGAAGACGTGCAGTGTCTGTCAGTCTCCATATTGAAGTTTCTGTTGTGTTTTTGTTTCCATGTGAACTTTATTTTTTTTCTAAAGTTTATAAGCCTTTTGCTCCATGGTGAGATTCAGCAACAAGTTTCCGTTCCAAAGAACAATATTTGTCCTGCTTGAAAAATCGACCTGGTTTCCATTTTCTTTACAAAGAAGTTGCTCAATGCTTTATGCTTCCAGAACTTGGATTTAGCTTGATGTTTTTCACAAACATAATTTTTTCATGTTTGATCATTTTCAAAACACTTCTTAAAAGCTGTCTTTATAACACATTGTCCCCCTTTGGGTTTTGTTTTCTTTTGTTGATGTTTTTATTTTTTGTTTTGTTGATGCTAAGTTGCCTCTAGTTGATCTTAGTTTGAAATAAGGATGTTAGATGTTAATATGTTAGGAATTCACTAGAAATATAGTACTAATCTGTAGACTAAGATCCTAGACTGCAGAAGATATTTCTTCCTTGTAGAGAAAACTGTTGATTCTCCTTTGCTTGAAATGTTAAAGTATAAGGCAGGGGTTAAGAACACAGAATCCTGGCTCTTGGATTTCCACTTGAGTCACTTTGAACTTGTTACATAGCTTGCCTAAGCCTCAAATTGCCCAGCTTTGAAATGGGGACACTTGAGTTTTAGGGACCAGGTGAGACTTTGTAATTCTTATAAGGAGGACTAGCAAGTGTTCATTGTGATGGTGAACAAATACAAAGGCACCAATATCCATGATTGCTATTTTGCAGATGTCCGACTTGAGAGTTTCCATGAGAAACTCTATCTGGCTGTTGAAGTTTTTTTGAAAATACAATGTGACCCTCTTGAATGGAGAAGATTTTGTGTGAGAATATCTATAAAGTGACCCAAGGTGCTTATTGAAGTCACTGTGGTCTGGAAGAAAGTGGGGAAGAAGTGTTAAAATAAGAATTCAGGGGACTTCCTTGGTGGTCTAGTGGTTAAGATTCTGCACTCCCGATGCTGGGAGCACCCGTTCAATCCCTGGTCAGGGAACTAAGATCCCCACCTGCCACACTAGGGTGTAGTCAAAAAATAAAACTAAAAAAAAAAAATAAGAGTTCAAATATAGAACCTTCACCTTAAAAAAATGTTAATTTATCATTTTCTTGACCACTTTCACAGCCAGTCAAATGAATCTGGGATATGTTTATGTAAGTTATGCAAAGAGTGCAGAAAACTAGTATTAGCCTTAAATAGTGTCCAGAGCCTCTGCTATATATCAAGATTGTGATGAGAATTCAGATCACAGAGAATATTTTAGAATGTCTTTCCCCTGTAACTACTTTTAAAAGCCCATATATCTTTTTAATTATTTCTTTGCTAGCTTAAGTTGAAAGTCTAGGGAGTCTGGCAGTGGAATTTAGGCTAAAACCAGGAGACCGAAGGTGATGCCGCGGGCAGTGAGCGCTCCGTGTATGAAGTCTCTTCCCTCCTCTCCCCAAAGCCCTGAGCTGCTTTAAGCCCCGTGGTGATGGCAGGCTGCCAGCTCTGGGGAAAAATCTGCAGTTTTCATTTGAAATCAGAGGATGGAATTTAGACACTTCTTAATCTTGCACTAAACACTTTGACTATCTAGTTACACACACATACACACAGACACACACATCACACCAAGGCACGCACACCTCTCTTTTCTTCAGGCAGCACTGGTGCTGAGTCCAGGGTCTGTTTTTCCTCAGCTCTGTTGGATCTCACTGTGTGGATTTGTTTCTGAACAACAGCATCTCTATGCAAAATGCACAAAAAGAGTCTTTAGCTAACCAGGATTTGAAAAATAAATCACCGATTCATGAGCATCATTTTACAAGTGCTAAGTCCAGGGATATAAGAAATCATCTGTGCAGTACAAGGGACAAAAGTCTCAGGTGAGCTTTCTTTGTATGTTGAGATGGCGTATATGGGTGATATTTCAGAAATCAAACTTGGAAGCTGCTACAGAAGTGGCTGTCTCTTGTGATCTGTAAGACTGTTGTATTTCCAAGAGTAAAATTACTTTTGAATTACCAAGAAAAGATGCAAAAATTATGCTATGGCCAATGAAAAAAAAATTTTAATTATTTCAGTGGGTTCCAATTTATGTGTGTGTGTGTGTGTGTGTGTGTGTGTGTGTGTGTACATATAAAGTGTGCTAAATTTTGCTAAAGATTATTTGGGAACCATGTTAGTATCAGAAGTCCTTTTAATATACTAACAGTTTAAAGCATTTAAAAATTCCTCCAGGATGGGAGGGAGTTTGAGAGAGAATGGATACATATACATGTGTGGCTGTGTTCCTTCACTGTTCACATAAAACTGTTACCACACTGTTAATTGGCTACACCCCAATACAAAATAAATAAATAAAAATTCCTCCAGGAGCTGAAAGAAAATGTATGTGATGATTTGATTCTGAAAGAATAAAGATAATTACAATTTGTCAATTCTCGAGCTTAAAAATATGAATAAAATAGTAAATTTTTAATCACTTAGGCCAGAGAACAATTTGATGTGCTGTAGGCAATGGACAGAGCACCAAACTTGGAATCAGGCCTCCAGCTCTCTAACTGTGTGCCTTAGGCAGGTTATTTGATCCGTGTCTCCGCATCCTCAGAATCTTTGAGGGGGGCTGAACTTAGGGCCCCAGGCCTTGAAGGAAGGAGTCCTGGGTGGGCAGGGTTGGACCAGGGAGTGGGGAGATTTCAAGACACTCAACTGGGATGTAAGTCAGGGTGCCTAGGGATGGAGAGATGGCCAGTGTGGTCCAGGACAAGTTTCCTCATATTTCGAAATCTTGCCCAAGGCTGGCCCTAGAAGGGAGGAGCCTTCTACAATAGTTCTGCTTGGTCATTTTAGAATTCAGATGACCCCAGCAGGGGTTGTCAGCTCTTTGTGTACCAGTGGAGGCCAGTGTGACTTCTCCACCCATTGAAACATCTATTTACTCTGGCTGGCCTCAGTGGGGGGAGATTGACACAGACAGCTCCGATCGTGCAAAGGGAAAATGCTGCGTTTTGTTTTCTAATACCAAAGACACTTTTTTAGGGTGAAGAATCTAAAATGTCATCACGTTGTTACCCACTCAAGAAAGTCGTTTTCTGAACTTATAGTTACCAAGGAGGAAAGATTGGGGAGGGGCTCGTTGGGGAGTTTGGGACTGACATGGATACACTGCTGTGTTTAAAAGGAATAACGAACAAGGACCTACAGTATAGCACAGGGAACTCTGCTCAATGTTATGTGGCAGCTTGGGTGGGAGGGGAGATTGGGGGAGAATGGATACATGTATATGTATCCCTTTGCTATCCACCTGAAATTATCACAGTATTGTTAATTGTTAATATAAAAAGTTTTTAAAAAAAGTAGTTCTAGTCCTTTTTGACAGACCTGGAGAATCTGCTTCTTATGAAATTTTGAAGACATTTTGTTCTTCTGGTGGGCTACTGATGCTTTTTCTCTTTTTTATTTTTAGTTATTTTTATTTTATTTTTTATATTTCAGATAAAGACCAAATGTTGGTAGGTCAGTTTGAACTACCTTGTGTTGCTATCAATTTTGAAAGATAGTTGCTGGTTAAGGAAGATGAATGGTTTGACTCCATAACCTGACTATATATTATTCAAATACCCTATTCCAGCTAATTGAAATATTCCATTTTAATAGCGCCAAATACATATGTAAGAAAAGAGAGTATGCTCAAGGAAAAAGAAGACTGATTTATAGTGAACACAATATGGAGAAATGTAACAAAATCCAATTATTCAAAGCCAGGCAATATAGAAAGTTCTAAAGTTGCTCATTTATCCTCTTAAAGCAGTTGTACAGATGAAGTATGTTTGGGCAGGGTTCGGATTTGTGTCCAAGTCTCGAGCTTACCTGTCACTTTAAAAGAGACTAAATGGCTTCATCCATTGTTGCTTGTTGTTGTCATTAATCACTAAGTGGTGTCTGACTATTTTGTGACCCCATGGACTGTAGCCTGACGCGTTCCTTTTCCATGGGATTTCCCAGGCAAGAATACTGGAGTGGGTTGCCATTTCCTTCTCCAGGGGATCTTTCCAACCCAAGGATCAAACAAATCCAGGTCTCCCCTGTCTCCTGCTTAGCAGGTGGAGTCTTGACTGCTGAGCTACCAGGGAAGCCCATCACCCATAAATGCTCATATCTATAAATGATTTGGAAAAGAGTTTAATCTGATTACAGTCATTAAGCTCAGTCTCTGAAAAAAAAAAATTAAGTTTTTTTTTCAGGGAGAGTCATAATTTATACAATTTATGACCTTAACATTTGTCTTTTTCTCATAACTAGTACATGCAAAGTCACATTTCAAAGTAACATCAGGTGAGAGTGATTGTGTTCATTGCCTTCACATCTCTTTCTTTGTTCTTATGTCCTTCAAAACTAAACTGTAACTGTCCTCAAAACTGATGACATTTGAGTGTGCTCTATGGACTGGCCCGATGTCAACATCCTGGTTTCGCTACCATACAACAGTGATGCAAGTTGTTGGCATTGGGGGACACTGGGTGAAGGCTACAGGAGAACTCCTTGTACTTTTTTTTGGCAACTTCTTATGGATTTATACTTCTTTCAAAATAAAAAAAAAATAATTTAACCTAACTCTTCTCTAGAATATTTTCCTGAGGTCTCTAATGCTTAAGCAAGTATTCCAATTAGATGCTTTGGCTCAGTAAGTGACATTCTATAAGGTTTTGTGGGTAACAGATAATTGCCTTGTAAATGTAGATGCTCCATAAATGAGTTTGAGGTCCACGGTCTCTAATCACCCTGCTAATGGGGAAGAGAGACTTGGTGATGAAGTCTGCTGCTTACTCAGGTCATGCCCTTTGGCCCCACCTACTTGTCCAAGCAAACGGGCCAGTCCCTGGGCTCTTTTAAATGCCAGGAGCAATAATGTTGAGCGCTGCCTGACACTCTATGAGCACCTAGTATATGCCAGGCTCCATCATGCCTTATGCTCATTAAGTCGCTTAAACCTCAGAACACCCCGGGGACGGCAGGAAAATGAAGCAGTTTTAAATGTGACAAGTTTAAACAGTCATTAAATAATGTCCCTACTTTCTGAAGAGTTCACTCTATTAGGAATCTTAATGAAAGGCAATGGATCCTCTCAGCTAAACAAATAAACAGAAAAATTTCCTTTTGATTTATAATGCAAACAAAACTTTGAAATTGTCTAACCATCCTTCTCTTCTGAGAATAAATACTGGCAATTATCCATGACCCCTGCTTGTTGCTAATTCCTGCTATGTTTAGCATTTGAAAGAGCCAAATTTCAGATCACAAGTTTTGGTAAATAGCTCAGGGTGAGAATAATATTTATTATCGGCAGTGAACAGCTTTGTGTTGTTTCAGATTGGTGATGTGTGGGGGTGGGTGCAGAAGGTTAGAACCAAGTTCCAGTATCATAATGAATCACGGTGTAATGTGCCTGCCAGCAGGAACCTTCCAAATGTCTCAGCTAAATTAGGAGGAGGACTGTATTCCCTACCTGCGCTCGGGCTGCCCAAGCAAGCTGACCCACCTCCCTCTGTCTCTCCCGTTATAGGGCAGCTGGTACCCACCATTTATTGGGAAGATGTGAAGTGAAGAGAGCAGAAGCCTCATTCTGGCTCAGCTACTAACTAGCTCATTGATTCTTTTTTTTAAATGTTTTATTGATGTGTAGTTGACTTACAATGCTGGGTTAGTTTCTGGTATAGATCAATGATTCTTAAAACATGTTCCCAAGACCAGCAGCATCAATACCATTTGCTGACTTGTTAGATATTCTCAGGCCCTACCCCAGACCCAAGTCAGACACAACTGAGCGACTACGCATACGCACACCCCAGACCCACAGAATCAGAAACGCTGGCAGTGGGATCAGCGATCTATGTTTCACTGGTCTGTCAGTTGCTTTATCTTGGCACAGCAGTGTTTTCATGTGCTTCAGATAATTCCTCAGAAGTGGAATTGCTGGGTCATATGGTAGTTCAATTTTTAGTTATTTTGAGAAAACTCTGTATTGTTTTCTACAATGCCTGTACCAATTTACAGTCCCATCAACATTGTACAAGGGTTCCCTTCTCTCCACATTCTCACTGTTATTTATCTTTTTGATGATAGCCACTTTGACAGGTGTGAGGTGGTATCTTATTGTGGTTCTGATTTGCATTTCCCTAGCAGTCTGGAGCATATTTTCATGTACCTGTTGGCCACCTGTTGCCATTTCCAAAACAAAACTTTTTTAAAAAAACAAAATCATGGTATGGAATCTACTGATGCAGAGGAGAAAAAGAATCCCCTGCTCACCAACACTTGTCATGGGGTCTCCAGAGGAGCATCCCAGAGGAAGAGGTGGGTACAAGTCTGTCCTCTTTGGGGCTGAGTCTCAGTTTTCTAGGCCTTACTCTGCTCTGGCCTTCACCCCAAATGTCTAGGCTCACCCGTGCTGAAAGCATGTGGCCTCGTAAACACACCTCAAAACCATGAAGAGAAACATCAGCAAGTTAAGTAGCCTGAAGACTTGCTTGATCCACCTCAGTCTGAAGGAGCTTTTTCCCTCAGGGGAGCTTTTAGCTTTCTGCTTTTCTACCACATCAGGATTAGGGGAGAGTAGTTGCTTTTGTTTTTCTATCCCCCCTCACCCTTCTCTCCCCCAACTCCCGCCTCCTCACATGTGAGGGAAGAGATCACATATCAGAGACGTTGCTTCTTCAAAAGGGTTTGGGTACGTTCGCAAATCCTTGTTGAGGCCTTCTGTGTATTAAAATTTTTATCTCCAGGGTTCAGAAGGAAAGAAACATCGGGCTGGGGTACAGGATGGGGTTTTTTCCCCTTTCTAGGAAAAATGCTGACGATTAACTAATGCCTCTGGGTATCTTCTTAAACGCTCCTTGTCAAAATGAATAAATGCTCTTCCCAATGAGGAGGGACTGCTTTATTTTTCTTTTTTTCTTGCTTATAAACAGTCTTACAGCCCTTGTTTATTTTGATGGGGCCAGGATCTCCAGTTCTAAGTCTTAACTTCTGTCCTATTATTTTTTAAAAAGGTACCACAAAACCAGTATTCTATGAGCTTAAGATATGATATGTGAATTTTAGCATTTGTAGTTGATCCTGGCTTGTTTTTCAGAAGTGATTCAAAAATCAATCCTGACTTCAAGTCCTTGGATGAGGGTTCGGGTAAGGGACCCTCAAGAATTGTCTGACAACTCAATGTGTCATTCTTTCAGGGCTGTGGTTTTTATCTAGCTGTCCCAGTATTTTTAAATGTCTAAAACTATGACACCGTGTTACCTGGATGTTTGGTTTGGCAGAATTACCAAATCACTGAAGAAGAATTACCACTGTAATTCTTCCATAGAGACCCTGAGGAAATTCTAACATTTATTGATATGTTAAAGGTTTATGAAAGTACTAGTAAAATAATGACTCTAATTAATAGTAAGAGTGGAAAATGAAACTAAAAGCTTGTGGAATTAAATGGTGGAGACAGTTCCAGGCAGTCCAATGATTAAGACTCCGTACTTTCACTGCTGAAGGCATGTGGTTGATATCTGGTTGGGGGACTAAGATCCTGCAAGCCACATGGAATGGCCAAAAAATAAAGTGAAACAAATTTAACTCAGTTATCTTTAAAAAAAAAAAAAGACAGTTCCAATTTCTTGACCTGTAATTTTAATATTCTTCCCACCTGCTACTATAAACATTTTCCCCTTACTCACTACACTGAGTATTTCCATGATGGTTTTGGTTTTATGGTACTTTTTTTGGTCTATTCTTATATACAGTAACAAACAACTAGTGATATATTTAATCCTTCATGCTTCATTTTTATGTGACTTACAAATTGAAGAGAAATAAATTGTTCTTAAAACATCATTTCTAGTAATCTGGTTGTTCTAAGACTACTAACCTAGTACACAGTGTAGTGTCCAAGCGTCCATGAGTGTGACCCAGTGTCAAATGCTTTCAGACTCCAGAGTCAGGCAGGTCCTACAAAAGAGCGATTGGCCAAGAGTGTGATACAGATGGGAGGGGTGGGGCCTGCGGCAAACTGTGAAGTGCGCAGTGAAGGTGAAGGGAACAAGCTGAGCTCCAGCCATTGCTGCTGAGTGGAAATACAAGGCTAGTGGCAACCAAGGCTTACTGTTTCTTTGGCATCTCCTCCCCAAGAAGGAAAATCTGTATTTTTATGTGAAATATCCTGATTTTTCCTTTTTCTATTTTTGAAATAGCTTGATTTTTAAAATGTATTTTATCAATTCAAATGATGTAAACCCAGTGTTGACAAACAGCAAGTCTTCAGGTCACACTCTGCCTACTCAGCCTCGGAGCACAACTTCCCGGGGAGTCTGCAGCTCACATCAGGCCTCTGCAGCCCTGTGGGTCTAGGTCCGGTCACACTAATAAGGGCTTCCCAGGTAGTGTAGCAGTAAAGAATCAGCCTACCGATGCAGGAGACACAAGAGATGTGGGTTCAATTCCTGGGTTGGGAAGAGCCGCTAGAGTAGGAAATGGCAACCTGCTCCAGTATTCTTGTCTGGAAAATTCCATGGACAGAGGAGCCTGGTGGGCTCCTGGGGTCACAAAGAGTCAGACACCACTGAGTGGCTGAGCACACACACTGAAGACTAAACTTTACCAGCTCAGTGTCCCTTCCCATCAACACAGGGTCCAGACCTCACTCCCCTCCCTCTCCTCCTGGGTAGTCCCCCCCCTGGCTCCCCAACTTCCCTGCCTGTACTGTCACTGCCCTTTGTCCAAGGATGTGTGCCCTCCCAGGGCCCCTGCCCTGAGATATCTGGGGTCTCCACACTTCCCTGGGAGTTCACCTGGAGACCACCCAACCCCTAACCCCAAGCTGCTGATGTTCACTTCTCTCTCTTTATGGGAAAAGGGCTACCTTTTTTATTATGTTTTCTTCCCTTATATAGAATCTCATAGCTAAGATGTTATAGCTATTCCCTCTCTCTTTCTCTCTCTCTTTTCTTTTTACCTCTCAATCTCTTCCTTCTCTAAGACATTCACAGGCTGTGTGGTTGGCTGGGGTGATGTTATTGAGTCCAAGCTCCTACTACTCACCACACAACAGGCCAATAAATCAAGAGATAAGTTGTTAGGGCAAGGAAGAGCAACTTTATTCAGAGAGCTAGCATACTGAAAAGATGGTGGACTAGTGTCCCAAAGAACCATTCCACTGGAGTTAAAAATTGAGGCTTCTTTTATACTCAAACGGGAGGGGTTGTGGTTGGTTGTTGCAAACTTCTTGGAGTCAGAATCCTCTGTTATCACAGCTGTTCACATAGGTCAGGTCACAATGTTCCTATAAGCTTCCAACAAGACATGTTATTCTCTGTTCTGCAACTTTTTATCTCCATATGAATGGAAATGTGTTATATCTTTAAAAGCTAGAGTCTTGAGATTG
Source organism: Cervus elaphus (assembly GCF_910594005.1). Lineage (NCBI taxonomy): Eukaryota > Metazoa > Chordata > Mammalia > Artiodactyla > Cervidae > Cervus > Cervus elaphus. The sequence goes on from NC_057840.1 coordinate 34,548,631, forward strand.
GGCAGTTCTGTATACTTCAGGCTATATGCAACATTTCTTAGGAACATTGCAAAAGCAGTAGAATACAAAGGTTAAGGTAAAAGAAATGGATCCAAAATGGAGTCAGATTTGTTCTTCCCTATTACAGGGAGGCCAGTTTGCATAGTTATTTATCAGGCCTGACTTCCTTCCCCATCTCTCCCAGGGCAACCAATCTTTGAATTACCCTCAGATCTCTCACCTCCAGCCCCATCCTCTGCAGCCCATACAAAACCTGAGATGTATACTTGAAAATAGAGCTGAATCCCAATTTCAGATATTGGTAGGATTCTTTCTTTGAGAACCAATTAAACAGAACTCTTGAAAATCAGCCAGTCAGTTCATTCATCAATCAAAACAAGTAAACTGGGTTGGGGACCACTATAAAGATTCTCCCAGTCTTAACCACCCAGTTTCCATGGAGAGTCAAGCAGGACACCCATTACAGTGAATTTGTTCCAATCATCATCATTGCATGTGTACTTAAAGTATAATGAGCCCCTAGGTAATTTAGAACTAGCCATTCTTCCCATTATCTGCAGGTTATAGGAGCATAATTTTTGCAGTTATTCAGTGATATCAACTTTTATGTTACCTCTATTCCAGGAGTATTATTAGGACAGGTACTTGCCTGGAGTAAAGTGCAACCCCAAATTATATACCCTGCGGTAAAATTAGCTATTCTGTAATCTATGTTCTAACCTGGTTTCCAGAATGCAATTTTGCAGAAAGTGGAGATGATGTCAGTGAATAGGTAAAAAGCATGACCTTGACACTAGGCATTGGTCTACTGCCAGATTATATTGTTAAAAGTTTTTGTGGGGAATCTTTCTGTTGATAGCAGATGAGTTAAGATGTCTTATCATAAGTTCTGCTGCATGAGAAATTATAGATAATTTAAAGCAATTTCCCTTTATAAAAGCCATATGTTCCTGGTTTTTGTATCAATTCATGGTTATCTGACTAAAATAGTGGAACTATATTTAAGAACCTCAAGTTATATGAGAGCCTCAAGAAATACTGGGATTCCCTCATAGCTTGGTCTGTAAAGAACCTGCCTGCAATGCAGGAGACCTGGTTTTGATTCCTGGGTCAGGAAGTTCCCCTGGAGGAGGAAATGGCAACCCACTCCAGTAATTCTTGCCTGGAGAATCCCATGAACAGAGGACCCTGGCAGGCTACAGTCTATGGGGTCGCAAGAGTCAGATACGACTTAGTGACTAAACCACCAAGAAATATTGTGTAGTTCAGAAATGGGTCATTGTGTTAACCCATTGCCCCAAAGCATGGAATCTTAGATTTGAAGATTTGGAAAGTGTTTTTTATTTTGATTAATTTTATTGAAGTGTAGTTCATTCATAATGTTGTGTTAATTTCTGCTGTATAGCAAAACAATACACTGCTTTACAAATTCACTCATACAGACATTGTTCTTTTTCATTTTGTTTCTATTATGATTTGTCACAGGATATTAAATATAGTTCCTTATGCTATACAGTAGGACCTTGTTATTTATCCATTCTCTGTACAATAGTTTGCCAAAGCGTTCTTGAAGGCTACAGGCTCCAGAGTTGTCACTTTACTAATCCAGGAGGAACCTGGAACCCAGAGAGGTAAGTAAGTTGCTCAAGGTGACCCAGTTGTCTAGGAAAGCGTCAGTTCTTCACATCCCAGCTCCAGGTCTGTGCCCTGTAACATGCGTCATGTTACAAGTGGTGAACGATGGTTTGGATTGAACAAAGTTCCGCTTTGGAGCTGGTCTTTACTATGGCTTCACTGGATAGTAACCGAGTCTTATGAAAATCTAACTCCTCAATATTCTCAGAGAAGCTTCATTTTCTTTGTCCTAATATCCAAAATCACCGGATGGTGACTGCAGCCATGAAATTAAAAGATGGTTGCTCCTTGAAAGGAAAGCAATGGCAAATATAGTAAAGGTTTTTCCAATAGTCATGTACAGATGTGAGAGTTGAACCATAAAGAAGGCTGAGTGCTGAAGAACTGATACTTCGAAACTGTGGTGCTAGAGACTTGTGAGAGTCCCTTGGACAGCAAGGATATCAAACAAGTCCATCCTAAAGGAAAGCAACACTGAATATTTATTGGAAGGACTGATGCTGAAGCTGAAGCTGCAATACTTTGGCCACCTAATGCAAAGAGTCGATTCGTTGAAAAAGACCCTGTTGCGGGGAAAGTTTGAAGGCAATAGGAAAAGGGGGTGGCAGAGGATGAGATGGTTAGATAGCATCACCGACTCAATGGACATGAATTTGGCCAAACTCTGGGAGATAGTGAAGGACAGGGAAGCCTGGCGTGCTGCACTCCAGGGGATCTCAAAGCGTCAGACACCACTTAGTGACTGAACAGAACAAAACAAAAGAGTGTGCAGATTCCTAAGCAGATGTCTTATGTTTGGAGCTACAGTGGTACCAGGAAGTCGTCCCTGGCTTTAAGTGTCCTGGAATAGGTGAACAAGTGGTCCTGGGCTGTACTCAAGGCTCACCTGTGCAGGGTCAGTCCCTAAACCCCCTAGAAGTAGCACCGCAGTGGAGTGGGGGGGCCCCTCCTCCAGGCTGTCCTTTCGTGACCACTTCTCCCCTTCGGGCTCCTTTGGTGTTCATTTTGATCTGATTATACCTAGATGAAAATGCCAGGCAGGGACATTTAAGTTGTGATTTACTGTAACCACACCTTCTAAGGGGCCCTGTCGAGGCGGTTGCACATGAACAGTCATGGTTACTTCCCAAGTGGCTCTGCCCAGTGTGTGGAGGGGATAAAGGAAAAGCCCCGAAAAGGGAGGCTGATGTGTGCAGATTAGAAGGTGGGTCACCCCAGAGTAGAGAAGGAAATAGAAGATTCTTTAATAAGGGGGCAGAGTTTCAGTAAACATAGTTATTAACTGTGGTATGCAGTAGGATATTTGCAAACAAGATTGCCCAGAGAAAAATCTAGGTCGAGTGGTCACCGTGGGCGTAATGCTAGGTACACCAGCCATCTACGCTTAAGGGAAGTAAAATGACCTGGACGATCTTGTCTGTTGGCTTGGCTTCCCCCAGCTTTCTTTCCTCTCAGCTTTCAAATGTCAGTTCACACACTCCTCTCATGGGAAACCTTCTCTGACCCCACCCCCAAACTAGGCCTGGTCCCCTTGGACCAAGCTATGTTTTCATAGCCCTCCCCCCATGCCATCTCTGCAGAATCCAATCTCAGGTAGAAGGAACACTGGTTCGTGTGACGGTTCAGTGTCTGTCCCCTCCCCCGGTCACACTCTGTGCCTTTGGAGGACAGAGTGCTGCTGCTACATCTAAAAACCTGATAGAGAAGAACATTTCTTTTCCAAAAGGCTTTCTCTAAAAGCAGTGTCTTTGTAGGATTTTTTACAGTGGTAAGTGGCATGAGGATTTTTTGAGATCCTGAAAACCTTTTGGTGGAAGCTGCAGGAAAGCAAGATCTTGAGACACCTGAAGCAGGTGTTCCTGGGGGTTCCGCACTGTCCCATGCACCCCACAACATGAGGGGCAACTCCCCACCCCCACCCCTTGAACCCTTGCCTCCAGGAATCACCTAGGGCAGTTATTCAATAAATATTTGAATGAAGAGGCAAGTATGAATGGGAGACCTGATAGCATCTCAAATAGTTAACGAACTTCAAGATGGAAGTGAGGTATGATCTGTCTTGTTTTCCTGCAGTGGTCCTTGAAGAACTTCTGCTCCATGTGAGAAAATACTTTAAAGATTATAGACAACTTTAATAAAGACTAGCTTGGCTAAAGTGTGATGGACTGTGAACAGTGGTCAATGTCTAGTAACTAACAGTCTCTGAGCAGAGACTGGGCATACTTTGTGAGTTATTGTAAGTGATCATTCAAACACCAGATAAGGAGTTAGATTGAAAGTGAAAAGTGAAAGTCACTCAGTTGTGTCCAACTCTTTGTGACCCCATGGACTATATAGTCCATGGAATTCTCCAGGCCAGAATACTGGAGTGGGTAGCCTTTCCCTTCTCCAGGGGATTTGCCCAACCCAGGGATCAAACCCTGGTCTCCCACATTGCAGGTGGATTCTTTACCAGCTGAGCCACAAGGGAAGCCCAAGAATACGGGAGTGGGTAGCCTATCTCTTCTCTAGCAGATCACTGACCCAGGAATTGAACCGGAGTCTCCTGCATTGCAGACAGATTCTTTACCAACTGAGCCATCCAAAACCTCAAAGAACCTTTCCAATATTGAAACACTGTTATCACGGGATTTTCGTCCAGCTAGCCCCCACTCATAAAGAAACTGCAGAAAGTTAGGGGTGGTTACGCATTTTCTTCACTGCTGTGTCTTTAGCGCTTATACAGGGCCTGACACATAGTAGCTGCTCAATAAATATCTGTTGAGTTAAATATATCAGTAGATATTAAATTCAAAATCTATTTCTAGCACAAAATAGATTCTGTTTATTTCATTGACCTGAATCAAGCAGCCGGTAAATCAAAAAAGGGCTGAAAATTGGGCAGTAAACCCCCTAGGGAAAAGCTGTGGTCAAACATGCGAACTAAGCACGTGAAACTGGACTGCTATCAGCTTTTCAGACCAGAGAGTCTGGGGTCAGGATGAAACTGGATCAGCGGGGTCCTGGCAGGAAACTGGATTCGCTCGGCTGGTTCAAATGAGAGGTTAATGAAGGGGCTGCTCCATGGACGGTGCTGTGGCCTTGGGAGCCAGCAAGGAATGCGTGGCGCCCAGAGATCGCAGCAACGGCAGGAAACCTGAACCACTGTCCTCAGGGATAACCCGCAGGGACCCCGACGGCTCAGGGAACAAGGAAGAGTTAGGAGAGCCCCATGACAGCTGGAACCGTGGAGACCAGGGTGTCTTGGCTGCAGCCACTGCTAAACCCCAGATGCTTCATCAGCCAGGGAGAAGGCAGAAAAGCGTCTCTTTCCTTCTCCTCCTGCTCAGAATACTGGTGTCTACTGTCAGCCAAACCCAACTGGAAGCCAGCCAGCAGGGAGCAGGGCGGGTGGAAAAAAATGGAAAAATGAAGGCGGGGGAGAGTCTGCCCACAGGGAACCACCTTCACATAAGTTTTTATTTTATTTTTCAATTTTACTTTAAATTAAATTTATTTAATTATTTAAATAAATACTTCTTTAAAGTAGAGTCTAGATCACAGTGGATAGTGAGGGAATCCCCCCCACCCCCACCACTTCATCCCACCTCTTCTACAAGCAGCTCATATGAATGTTCTGGCTTTTTCTCCTTTCTCTCTCTCTCTCTCTTTTTTTTTTTTTCCTTTCATCTAATACTGGTAAAGGACTCTAAAATTTTTATTCAGAATAAACCAAAGTAAATTTGGTGACACTTGTTTCTTGGCCTAATTAAGATTAACCCTGTAGCCTAACAGACAGGCCTATTTCCTTTCCTTTGTTCTGTTAACATAAACAAGTTACTTCACGTACCTCTGTGGGAACCGGGAATTAGGCAAGTGTTTAGACGCATAAAAACTCTCAGCAAGCTTGGCGCTCAGCTTGGATACCAAGTAATTAAATATAAGATGAAAGATGAGTCCAACGGCGCTCGCTCTCTAAGATTGAAAGGGAAATATGAGTGCAGGCAGCCTCAATCAGCTTGATGTTACTGTCAGTGTGAAGTTACTATCAGTTTTTCATGTTGCTTGAAGGGCAGCTTGAAAATAGTGGGAGAGACCAGTTTAGGAAAATAGAGCAAATGTTATGGACACAGTTCTTGTTACCTCTGAGCTGTTGCTTCATCACACTTATCACGCTTGTCATTGTTTATCTGATGCTTGTGCAGTCTTGCCAGACAGGAGCTTCTAGAAGGCAAAGCCACATCCATTCACTGAGCCCAGCATGTAACCTGGCATTAACTAGGTACCTGGTTAGCGAGGCTGAGTCAGTGGTGGCTGCTCTTAGTTAATGCAGAGAGAAGGTGTGAAGGGAGATGGTCAGCAGGTCACTGCTGTGTGTGCCAAGTTCTGAAAAGCAAACGCCAGGACACATATCAACAGACAGGTGTTTTGAGACCATTGCAATACCATAACTAAGATGGCAGCCTCATTGCCTTCTTTGGTTTAAAAAAACAAACAAACAAACAAATAAACAAAAACCTAGAGAGTAATAAGCCATCTCAACTCTGTTAACAGAGGGGAGTAAGTTCTGCCTTCCTGGAGTGAACTCTTTACTTGGCCTTTTACAAATTTCTGCCTGAATTAGGATTGTCCTTGTGAATTGGTTCAGGAGGCCAAATGAATAGAAGCTCTAACCCTTCAGTTCTGGAAATTAAATAGCCTCCCCCTGAACGAAATCATTTGCTCTCGGATCATACGCCTAGAGGTTCAGCTGTCAGCCACTGTGATGTTGAAGGTAGCCTCAAGATTAAAGAAGAAGACGGATGGTGGTGATTTTAAAGGGTGGCAGCTGCTGGGGCGCAGGTTCAGAATGAGCTCAGAGATGATTCATGGCCACCGTGGGTGTCTTGTCCATATCTCCTTGGCAAGCGTATGTCCTCACCGCTATTACTTCTGAGAACTATCACTCTGAGCCCACTATCTCAGAGTCTGCAGCATGGGGGTGCAACTGGAGATGTCCAGCTAAGCCCTGCCCATCACTCCATCCTCTTGGAGCTGTCGGAGGAAGGCTGGCCAAGGGGCTGTCTCTCTTCTCCGCCAGGATGTGAAATGGTTTTGCAGGCTCACATAAAGGTTATGAACCTCCATGGTTGTCACTCTGCAGCTATAGTAGATTCTTGTTTTAATTATTATTTTGGAAAATACTGCCGCAGGATTTCAAAAGAGTCTCCAAGCCCCTTCTAGAAGTTCAAGTACATTTTTTGAAAGAGCATTTTCAAAAGTATAGATTGTGCTGAATGCCTTTAGTTATGAATGGATTAGATGTGCGTTATCTCCCAGAGAAAAATGTGTCTGGAAACAGTCTGCATTCTTAGGGGGATAATTAGTTCATTGTGCTTAGCACAGTGAGTCCTCCCGTGGTGTCCTTAAAGATGGGACTGATCTAGTATTGAAAGCAAAAGGCTATTTGTAACATATTGCTTGCTTGGTATCTAAAAATTGTTCAGTTCAGAAATAACCAAGCCTTGATTTCATCATCTCTGGACAGTAAAGACCAAAATATCCTAATAAAAGAACAGAGTAAAAAAAAACAGAGCTAATGATTATCACAGAGACAGAGAAGAGAGGCCATGGAGGAACTCCTGAAACAACACGACTTTAGAGTCCCCAGGATGTGTGTCCTTGCAGGCTATCTCGGGTGGTTTTCATGGCGAACTGGTATATGATGGAGAAGTTGAACTGCGACTTGATAGGCAAGGTGAGGGTGAGCCATGACAAAGTGTTGTGAATTTGTTGTCTGTTTGCTAACGTTCTTACCATTATGCCTTGGTACGGACATTTTTGTGCAACAGAGGATGAGGAATTATATTTTCAGTTGGATAATTTGAGTACTGGTAACTATTGATTAGGCTTCTCAGGTGGAGCTAGTGGTAAAGAATCTGCCTGCAGGAGATGCAGGTTCGATCCCTGGGTCAGGAAGATTCCCTGGAGGAGGAAATGGCAAACCACTCCAGTATTCTTGCCTGGACAATTCCATGGACAGAGGAGCCTGGTGGGCTACAGTCCATGGGGTGGCAAAGAGTCAGATGCAACTGAGCACACATCTGTATCTCTGTCTAACTATTGGTTATTTATAGTTTGGTTTCTCTTGTTAGATTCAATACTCCATGATTAACAAAAAATACTCCTTTCATTTAATATCCCCTTGACTTGAGGTCTTTCCTCTGCCTTAAACCTATGTCTTTTGCTGACAGTAAACACTTATTAAATTTGTGAAGACAAAGTTGCTTATCATTAAAGTTATTTCACTTTGACAATAGTCCTTGAAAAAGAAAAAAACAGATGAGCTCTTTTGTTTGTTTAACAGTTTGGTTTATATCACAATAGCAAGGCAGTTTATAGCTGGTGAGATTTTCTGGGTGGAGAGTAGCTTGAAATAGTGTATATAGATTTTTAGTAAACAAAGCCTGCAAGGCAGAAGGGTGTTAGTACATGATATCTCACTTTCATGAGGAAGATCATCATCCTAAGGGACATCAGTGGACACGTGATGCCTCTTGGCATGCACATTTATTCTATGACATGAGCCTAGGAAATGTAATTTCATGCCTTTTTCTTTCAAAGAAAAAAGTTCTAATAGACTAAAAATGTATATTTATTTGGAGTAGGAAATGGCAACCCACTCCAGTATTCTTGCCTGGAAAATTCCATGAACAGAGGAGCCTGACGAGCCTGACGGGCTTTGTCCATGGGGTCGCCAAGTTGGATACGACTGAGCACAAACGCACAAATATATATTAAGGCTGTTTTGTCAGTGGCCTGTTCATTAGTAATGGTTGGTTTTACCATTTGTCTGGGGAAATGTCACAGTGGCGCTATCTTAAATCGCAAAATAAACAGATCCCCTGGCATCCAGCTTTTAAATTGTTATGCTTGATATATAAAATATTAGTTGTGATTTGAAATACTCCCTTATAACTTCTAGCACCTTTGTATCTGAAAATGTAAGCTGATTGTTTAAACCTGCCTTACCCAGTATGGATGATATGAGGCAAAATCTTTCCTTGAATCTGAAAAATGTCTGCACGTCTCTGTCCTTCCTGCTTTTTCCAGGCCGCTCTTTCATCCTTCATCGCCCAGCTTCTTGGAGCTGTTGCCTGGCTGCAAAGTCAGCAGAGTCTGTCCACTAGGTCAAACCCTGTCGAGTCCCCAGAGCCGCGTGTTATCTGTGCTTCCTCCCCGCAGTCTCCCAGCCCTGCCTCCCAACCCCCTTCCTGCCTCCTTCCTAAAAGACCTACGTGGATCCCAGAAGGAGGTTCAGCCTTATGACACCACTGTGGCAATGACTCTGTAACCCTTCCCAGGGAACATTAGAGTCTTAACAGACAACTTTTACCTTAAACCAAAAAGAATTACTTTGAAAAAAAAATTTTTTTAATATGGATGCTTTTAAAAGTTTTTAATGAATTTGTTACAATACTGTTTCCATTTTATGTTTTGGTTTTTTATTTGCAAGGTATGTAGCATCTTGTCTCCCTGACCAGGGATTGAACCCACACTCCTTGCATTGGAAGGTGAAGTCTTAACCACTGGATCTCCAGAGAGGTCCCAATCAAAGAGAACTGGTTTCTCTTAGTGGACTGGCAGACTGATTCTGGGAAAGGATGTTTTTAAATAATGGGGCTTTCTGGTCTTCCTCCAGTTAGGCCACAAGACTGGCCTGCACTTGGCTTGCTGGCTGGTGTGTGTCCTGCTGGCTGCAGGCATGTCCTGTGGAAGCTGCTCTTCTACCCCTGGATCTCCACTCCTGGCGAGGACACTGTGAATGGCTCCTGAGCTGCCTGTAACCAGAGTTGCCAGGGAATTAATAAGAGCTGCATCCCAGTGAGAGTGTTTTTTCCACCTTGTTGTTGTTCAGTCACTGAATTGTGTCCAACCCTTTGCAGTCCTGTGGACTGCAACACACAGGCTTGCCTGTCCTTCACCATCTCCTGGAATTTGCTCAAACTCATGTCCATTGAGTTGGAGATGCCATCCAACCATCTCATCCTCTGTCGTCCCCTTCTCCTCCTGCCCTCAATCTTTCCCAGCATCAGGGTCTTTTCCAATGAGTTGGCTCTTTGCATCAGGTGGCCAAAGTATTAGAACTTCAGTTTCAGTGCCAGTCCTTCCAATGAATATTCAGGTTGATTTCCTTTAGGATTGACTGGTTTTTATCTCCTTGCTGTCCAAAGGATTCTCAAGAGTCTTCTCCAACCCCACAGTTCTAGTATACTAAGATACTAGTATTTGTGCCTTTTACTTGTCTTGGGATTAATTTTGTTGCTGGACAAAAGTCTAGTGGCAAGACAATAGGGCAAGGACTTCCCTGGTAGTCCAATGGTTAAGAATTCGAGTTCCAGTGTAAGGGAGTAGGATTTGATCCCTCGTCAGGAAACTAAGATCCCACATGCTATATGGCATGGCCAAAAAGAAGAAGCCAAGAGCCATCACATATACCATCCCATTGCAGAATGTAGATCTCTGGGTCTTCTGTATGAATATCAAATCTACAGCATAGGAAACTTCCCTGCTCTCTAAGCTAATAATCCAGGGTAGGACAGAGATGATTAGAAAATAAACATAAGACCACATGACTCTCTAAGTGTAATAAACAGTCATTTAACGGATGGAAAGAGCAGTGAAGTAGAATGGTTATGGAAAGTTAGATGAGGCTCATAAGATTTCAGCTGACTCTTAATTAGGCAGAAAAAGAGGACTTGGACACAGGTAGGGTGGATGTCATTTTGGAGGGCAACAGAGGTCACCATGGAGGACAGACAGAGGGTTAAGAGAATCCGAACAGCCCAAGGAGGGCCCTTCCTCTCAAACTGCTCTTTTAGCATCAGTGCCTAAGTGATTTCCATCAAACTGGTAAATCTGGGGGGGAGGCGGATTATTCCAAGTTGTCTTCTGAACTGACTGATCAATTTCCATCAGAATGGCCCACTGAAGTAACCCTGTATGTGTTCAGCTTTATTTGAGAGGAAGCGGGCATTAAAACAAATTATCCTATTATGTTGTTAGTTTAAAATCACTTAATAGGTATGCTAGAAGTAGCTATATTAAAGATGATCAGCTAATGTTATTTTTCATAACCACAAATGAATGCTTTAAATGGAACTTCTATTTAAAGGATTTTGATGCTCTGAAGTAGTTTAGTTTTAGGTATCTATACATGGGCGTAATCCAAACCTTGAGTTTTATCTCCACGGTGCAGTGATATCAGTTTTCAAGAACATTTGTGTACTTCTGAAGACCTTCATCTAAAGAACTCAATATCTTTCTCAAATATGAACCTTTTGAATCTTGATATAAAACTAGATCTAGCATTTTGAGAAAGACAGGTAGCCTTAGGGAAATGGAAACCCAAAATAATTAGAAGCTCTTTCCTACTGAAGTGTGCAAGTTAGATCATTGTGTCTCTTCACTACTTAGTATTTATGGATATAAAATCACAGAACTAAACTGTTTGTCTAAGAAATGCCTGTAAGTTTACATTTTAGCTATTTGTCTTCAGATAGATTTTTCAGTACTGTTTTTAAAATACTCAAATGTATTCTTGCGTAACCTTGCTTACTTGACACTGTATTCATTGTCTCCTTAAGGGAAACTAAGGATTCAAACTTCTGTCAATGGTGTGTTATTCTCTGCCCCATCCCCATTCCGAAACTTCACTTTAAAACTTATAGGAGACATGTTTCCACTTCCTTTGAAACAGATTTAAAAGTCGGGAGGTGCACTTGAAACTAACAGGGCTCTGAGATCTTGCTGCTTTTGCGGAGTTTAATGAGAACAGTGGCTGGAGCCAGGAAGGTAGAGCCTGAGCAGCTGAAGGCGAGTGTGGGTTGTATTTGATGTTCACAAAAGAATGTCAGCGGCAGGGTGTTGCTCAGCGAAGTGTGCATTTTCAAGTTACCCACAGTGGTGTCTATTGTCCTGTTTCTCAATTGAATGATGTCATGTTTCATTTAAGGCTCTTAGTGATGCTGAAGTCTGTGGTCTGCACACCAGGGGGAAAAAGGCAGGGAGAAAGTTGCCAATCAGGTTTTTGTAAAGCCTTTGTGTGTTGGGTTTTGAGAGATAAAAGCTGACTCATGCAATATTTCTGCGGAAGGAGCTGCACAGACTAGTAAAGACTTCTGGTTTTACCTGACTGAGCTCCCAGTGAGGTCAGTGCATCAGCTGAAGGCAGACGATGTGGCTCCGCCTGGGCAGAGCCCAGGTAGGTGCAAACGTGGATGTGTCTGGGGAACCGATGCTCGACACCCTCGGTCCTTCCTGCTGGAGCAGCCGAGCCCAACCGCCTCGGTGAGAAACTGTCGCGGGGATTTTCTCCACCACACTGCGCAGGGCCAGCCGCTCGCTTGAATATATTACAAGTGTTCTGTTATTATTGCTCTGGACTGAAAAGTGTTCTCCAATAATGGAATTAATCTAGAAGGTGATTTTTTTTTTCCTCCCTCTGAACTGCAGTCTGCCTTCAAAGGTTTTTGTCTTGTTTTGGTTTGAATTTGGTCTCCCCTTAAAGTTAGGTTGAAATAATCTAGAGAGCTTGATGTTGGTGACTCTGGGGAGAAAAATAAAACCTAAGTGTTCGTGCAGTGGCTGCTGAGTATTTTCATGTGCTTTCTTTATGAGGTTCACGCAGGTTAAGCTGGGGAACAAAATAAATGTTTGCAAACTTTATACTTAGCAACTGTAGTGATGGAATCTAGTCTGAGTCTAGTGGTCACCAAAGGTGACCAAGTAAATGCAGCTTCCACGTTGAGTGCTTATTGGTGAGAAATTCTTTTGTTAGGAGGAATAATTGGAAAGAAAAAGGCATGGGTTGTAGTCAATGCTGTTGCACAGTGGAGTCTGACTTTTATTTTGTTTTTTATTTTAATGTAGTGATAACTAATATATTTGAGAGAAGATGTATATATTTGGCATTCCTTTTCATTAATCATATGAACATAGAAATTAATTCTCTTAATTGAAAATATTTAAATATTTGTTACACACTGATGTTGTGATTTTTAGTTTCTTTAAATAACTTTTGCAGATTATAAAAGTGGTACACATTGAGGAAAAGTGGTATTGAGAGGTAAATATCAAAGGAAAAACCATCCATTCTCCTACTTTGTAAAACCAAGGTCAATATCGTATTCTGCATCTTTTGAATCCTTTTTCTAATGTGGATAATAAATAAGTGGCATTTTTAATTCAAATTTAGAATCACATTGTACCTATGTTTTATAAACCACCCATTTTACTCAACTATTATGACCATTTTCTGCCCTTAAGGATTTGAAAGGGCATGACATTCAATAGTTTAATATTGTACTTTCTAGATGGATTTATTCACTCAGATCTCTATTGTTAGACGCTTTGAATTCTCTTCCTCCTCTTTTTTCCTCTGAGAAAATGTTTAGTGTACTTTATGGATGGTTTATTTTCTCAGAGTGCTATTGTTAGTTACTTGGGTTTTTCCTCTCCTTCCTCCTCCTTTTTCTTTAAGAAATGTTATTTAACCTAATCCTGCCTCCCAAGTGAGCAGAGATGTTTTGGGGACTGAGCATGCTCAGTGCAGAGGGGGCCTGTGTATACAGCTCATTGTCGCATTACTGCCTTGAGACGGATATTTCCACAAAAACAAAAAAGAAGCCAGAGCATAGATTGTGATTTAGTCTAAGTGAAAAAATAGAAGTTTTTTTAGCCTTTAGCAAAGTCAGTGATATATGTTTCGTCATTGAAGACCTGACATTAATAGAATGTAGAAGGAAATTGCTATTTTGTGGTTACTGCTTGTCCTGTGATTCCAGCTAGGAATGGGCCATGCAGATGTGGCATCCATGTGACTTGGTGTTTATTTCAGGGTTGGGACTGTATCCCTGCAGTTGGATGGGACCTGGGGAAGTCAGCTAGTCCAGCTCCCTCACTGACAAGTGAGGAAACCAGAGACTCAAAGGCTGCAATACAGTGACTTCTCTGGTGGTCCAGTGGTTATGATTCCAGGCTTCCACTGCAGGGGTTCAGGTTCAATCCCTGGTCAGGGAACTAAGATTCCAAATGCCAAGCAGTACAGCCAAAAAAAAAAAAAATTGCAATACAAACCTCCATGGTACAGAGCCAGAGCACAAATGCAAATCCTCTATAGGAGAGACGCCTAGAACTTGATTTCTGGCTGGTCCACTGAGCTCTTTCTGTACACACAGTTGGGCATATATTCATTCATTCCTACACACACACACACACACACACACACACACACACACACACACACTATTGGCACATTGGTATTGTGCACTTTAAACAAGTAGCTTATGTTTAGTGCATCATTTCCTGATCTCTATACTCTTTTTCTGCCCTATTCTGTGAATCTATGCTGTGTGTGCTGTACTTAGCAGCTCAATCGTTTGACTCTTTGCAACCCCATGACTGTAGCCTGCCAGGCTCCTCTGTCCATGGGGATTCTCCTGGCAAGAATACTGGAGTGGGCTGCCATGCCCTCCTCTAGGGTATCATTCCAAGCCAGGGATCGAACCCAGGTCTCCCACATTGCAGACAGATTCTTTACCATCTGAGCCACTAGTGAACCTATAGCCAAATATCAGAAATAATGGGCCAGAAATCAGAAACCATAGTCTCTGATTCACAGTTCAACTTTGAGCATGATGTAACCTATCTTTTTTTCCCATCCATAAAATGTTCCAAAAGTAATGACACATGTGAATGAACTGCGAGGCTTTGTGTGTGCGGTCGAGGGGAGGGAAGTGTGTGTTTTGTTTTTTAAGGATAATTTTCATAGAGAGTTAAAGACCTGGCATATATGGTAAGGCTGATCTGTTATAATAGAGGCTGTTCGGGTTATCTTTTGCTGCATTACAAATCACTCCAGGGCCTAGTGGTTTGGAACAACAACAATCATTTCTAATCTTTCAGGGTTTCTGTGAGTCAGGAGTTCAGGAGAGGCTCTGCCAGGTGGTTCTGGCTCAGGGTCTCATGATGTTGCAGTCAGACAGGACAGGCTGGGGTCATCTCTAAGGCTGTTCTTTCATACCGTCTGGTGCCTGGGCCAGAAACACCCAGTCTGTAGGGGCCAGATCAGCCAGGATCCCTTCAGCTTCTCTCTGCATATCCATGTGGTCTCACTCCATGATTTCTCCAGCATATCAGCTTCAGGATAGCCAGACTTTTTTATATGGTGGCTCAGGGCATGTTTAGGTGCACTTACTGCAAGACCCTTCTGTCTTCATGCTCTGCCATACTCTAGGGCTTTGGGGTCATGTTAATGGCTTGGGCAAGGTCCCCTGCCACATCTGGGTCCCCGTGGGAAGGGGAAGGATGTGGAGGAATGATGTCTGATGCTGGAGAAATGGACCACCAGAGGGGCACGTATCTTTTCTGTTGGTGAGAACTTGACCACGTGGCCACATCTAATGGCAGGGAGGCTGGAAAATGTGCTCAGCAGAAACTGTCTTCACTAAGGAAGAAGGGGAGTGGGTTTTGGTAGACCACTGCCTGTCCTCCTGAAAGTGACAACAACACCTAGTGTAGCTTTAGCCCTGCTCTGTCATCACCTTCACCTCCCACACTAATTGATCTTCCAAAGCAGATAATAAAAATGAAAAAAAAAAAAAAAGCCTTGATGTCCCCTAGGTCCTCTTTTTTTTAACTTTATATTTTCTATTGGGGTAAGGCAAAATGGTTGTCTGAGGAGGCCTTACAAACAGCTGAGAAAAGAAGAGAAGTGAAACACAGAGGAGAAAAGGAAAGATACACCCATTTAAATGCAGAGTTCCAAAGACTAGCAAGGAGAGATAAGAAAACCTTCCTCAGTGACCAGTGCAAAGAAATAGAGGAAAACAACAGAATGGGAAAAACTAGTGATCTCTTCAAGAAAATTAGAGATACCAAGGGAACATTTCATGCAAAGATGGGCACAAGAAAGGACAAAAATGGTATGGACCTAACAGAAGCAGAAGATATTAAGAAGAGGTGGTGAGAATACACAGAAGAACTATACAAAAAAGATCTTCATGACCCAGATAACCATGATGGTGTGATCACTCACCTAGAGCCAGACATCCTGGAATGCAAAGTCAAGTGGGCCTTAGGAAGCATCACTACGAACAAAGCTAGTGGAGGTGATGGAATTCCAATTGAGCGATTTCAAATCCTAAAAGATGATGCTGTGAAAGTGCTGCACTCAATATGCCAGCAAATTTGGAAAACTCAGCAGTGGCTACAGGACTGGAAAAGGTCAGTTTTCATTCCAATCCCAAAGAAAGGCAATGACAAAGAATGCTCAAACTACTGCACAACTGCACTCATTCACACACTAGTAAAGTAATGCTCAAAATTCTCCAAGCCAGGCTTCAACAGTATGTGAACCGTGAACTTCTGGATGTTCAAGCTGGATTTACCCCATCAAGGAACCAGAGATCAAATTGCCAACATCCACTGGATCACTGAAAAAGCAAGAGAGTTCCAGAAAGACATCTGTTGCTGCTTTAGACTATGCCAAAGCCTTTGCCTGTGTGTATCATAACAAACTGTGGAAAATTCTTAAAGAGATGGGAATACCAGACCACTTGACCTGCCTCCTGAGAAATCTGTATGCAGATCAAGAAGCAACAGTTAGAACTGGACATGGAACAACAGACTGGTTCCAAATCAGCAAAGGAGTATGTCAAGGCTGTATATTGTCACCCTGCTTATTTAACTTACATGTAGAGTACATCATGCAAAATACCAGGCTGGATGAAGCACAAGCTGAAATCAAGATTGCTGGGAGAAATATCAGTAACCTCAGAGACACAGATGACACCACCCTTATGGCAGAAAATGAAGAAGAACTAAAGAGCCTCTTGATGAAAGTGAAAGAGGAGAGTGAAAAAGTTGGCTTAAAGCTCAACATTCAGAAAACTAAGATCATGGCATCTGGTCCCATTACTTCATGGCAAATAGATGGGGAAACAATGGAAATGCTGAGTGACTTCATTTTGGGGGGCTCCAAAATCACTGCAGATGGTGACTTCTGCCATGAAATTAAAAGATGCTTGCTCCTTGGAAGAAAAGCTATGACCAACTAAAAAAGCAGCATATTAAAAAGCAGAGACATTACTTTGCCAACAAATGTCTGTCTAGTCAAAGCTATGGTTTTTCCAGTAGTCGTATATGGATGTGAGAGTTAGACTATAAAGAAAGCTGAGTGCCAAAAAATTGATGCTTTTGAACTATGATGTTGGAGAAGACTCTTGAGAGTCCCTTGGACTGCAAGGAGATCCAACCCCAGTCCATCCTAAAGGAAATCAGTCTAGAATATTCATTGGAAGGACTAATGCTGAACCTGAAGCTCCCATCTTTTGGCCACCTAATGTGAAGAACTGACTCATTAGAAAAGACCCTGATGCTGGGAAAGATTGAAGGCAGGAGGAGAAGGGGATGGCAGAGGATGAGATGATTGGACGGCATCACTGGCTCAATGGACATGAGTTTGAGCAAGCTCCGGGAGTTGGTGATGGACAGGGAGGCCTGGTGTGCTGCATTCCACGGGGTTGCAATGAGTTGGACACGACTAAGCAACTGAACTGAGCTGAACTGATAACCAGTTAACAAAGTTGTGATAGTTTCAGGTGGACAACAAAGGGACTCAGCCTTACATATATGTGTATCCATTCTTCCTCAAACTCCCCTCCCATCCAGGCTGCCATATGACATTGAGCAGAGTTCCCTGTGCTATATGCAGGGCCTTGTTGGTTATCCATTTTAAATATAGCAGTGTGTACCTGTTCAGTCAAAGCTCCCTAACTATCCCTTCCCCTCATTCTCCCTTAGATCCTCCTTTAACCAAACTGGCATACCTGTGCCCTCAAATGTAGAAATTCTTGAGTCACCAATTAGCTAAGGCAATTTAGCCAATGCATTAGCTGCATTAATTAAGAATATCTATTACAACTCAATCCTTAGCTAACTGCAGGAGCCATTGTACTTCTCAGTTTTCATTGACTAACATAGGAATCAATTAGTAAATGGTCTGAATATTTAGTACCAGACTTGACAGCTCAAAGAATTTTTTGATCCTCTTTCAACCCCTCACCTCTTGTTTGAACAGGAACATTTTTGCAAAGCACCCCTTCCTATCCTTGACTTTCTTATCCAAACTTTGCTTTACTGACTCTTCAGCAGTAATAAGATCTTTTTTAATTATTTATTTTGGAAAACTTTTAAACTCAGAGAAAATTTGCTAAGCTAGTTTGGAGTTTCTTTACTGCCTTCATTGCTTCCCCCTGTCCTCACATCTTACACTACCAGTGTACATTGGTCAAAACTGAGAAATTAACATGGTAAGAAGATTTTTTTTTTTTTTTACTTTTTTATTACCAGGCAGCTACAAATAAGAATGAAAACCATGTTCCCTGGATTGAACACTCCGAGCAGCAAAGAACGGGTTTAATTGTAGTCCTGGATCTGCTATTATTAATAATACAGAATCACATTATTATTTTAGAAAACCAAGAGGTGGAAATTCACATTGAGATCCAGTGGCTTTTATCTATTGAGCCCTCCACTATTATCTCAGAGATAGATAGAGAAGGATTCCTCAAATACTTGGTGCTATCTTTGAAACATAAAAATGAGTACTTTTTATAACTTTGACTCTTAAAAGTTTGTGTGTTTTTCGAATCATGAAATCAGTTTACAACTTTAGACTCTACTGAAGACTCGCTGTGTATTAAATGAATTTTTCTGGTTGATAGAATAACTTCTTGCTTTTACCTTATTCCCTCTGTTTCCTCCTCTTCACAGACAGTATAATAAGGAAGATAATTTTATTCACTGATCCTGAGCACTGCATATTCTCTCGATGTCTATGACTGTCCTGCCAAGGAACTTCAATTAAGTATTTAAAGTCTAGAATAGCCATGAGCAGAATTTGAAAACCCTGATCATCCCTCCTCCCTTGCCTTGTAAAGCTCCCCTGGGGGGTGGTGACAGGGAGTGGTCAGTTATGACCCCATGGGTTCCCCATTTAGCATGTCAACATGGTCAGAGAAGCCTGGACTTTTCCTGCCAATGAAAGTTCTGCTTCCCCCTTAAATCAGCCTCAGAGGCAAGTCAGAGCCAAGAAGTGCTACTTTTGATTCTGGCAGTGACATTCCAAAGGAGGGCAATTAAAATAATGGAGGTTTGAAGAGCAAACAAAGAAAGCCAAGGAATTTGAGCTCTTTCTCCTAGAAAAAAAATTAGAGACTTGCCATGAAGCAAAATGTGTGAAACGTATCTGTGTGGGAGCTGGACAGCCATATTGTTCATTTTATTGAGGATGGCACAAGAAGGAATATTTTTATGTTGATGGCCTTTAAGTGTAAAAGCTGGCTGTAACAACAGTACTGCTGGTTGTAAGAATCAACCCCCATCCGCACCCCTGAGCCATGTGCTACCACCACCGCCATCTCCAGGTTTACCAAGGGTCTGATGAACCAAGACCCTCGAGCTGGGAAAATCAGCTTATTCAGGGTTTTCATGGTCAAAAGAGCCACTGACATGGGCCATTAGCAACAACTGGCAAGTTCTCCTAAGTTGCTGTATTATTAGCCCTGTGTTTGAGATTTGGTAAGAGAAACAGGTTTTGAGAAGGAAAGCAAAGCAAAGCAATAAATTAGCCAAGTGTTAACATAGGTGCTAACATCTTTCACGCAAAGCAGAGGATTAAGCTTTCTTGCTCTTCAGTTTTCTCCCTGGGTGTTTCAGTTTATCTTGGGAAATCAGCCATCCCAATATCCAGTACGCAGCACTTGTCTCAAAATGCTGTTGTTGCTAACTCATAACAATATTGTATATTAATGAACAGAGTGAAAAAAGATAAACTTCAAACTGTACGTACCTTTTCATTCACTATTATTGGGACAAAGATTGATAAGGAAGTTAAGTTTAAGTATTAAATATATATAATATTTAAAATAGTGTTAGTTGCTCAGTCATGTCCCACTCTTTGCAACCCCATGGACTGTAGCCCATCAGGCTCCTCTGTCCATGGAATTCTCCAGGCAGGAATACTGGAGTGGGTTGCCATTCCTTTCTCCAGGGGATCTTCCCTTCCCAGGGATGGAACCCCGGTCTCCAGGATTGCAAACAGATTCTTTACCATCTGAGCCACTAGGGAAACCAATGAGTATTAAATATATAAATATTTAAGAATAATATAATTATCTAGAAGATTTCTTGGGGAAGGAAATGGCAGCCCACTCCAGTATTATTGCCTAGATAATCCCATGGACAGAGGAGCGTAGCAGGCTACAATCCAGGGGATCGAAAGAGTCAGACACGACCGAGCACACACACTAGAAGATTTCTAGATCAACATTGTCCAGCTGAAATACAGTGCAAGACATGTATATATATATATACATATTTTTTTTTATTAGTTGGAGGCTAATTACTTCACAACATTTCAGTGCGTTTTGTCATACATTGATATGAATCAGCCATAGATTTACCGTGTATATATTTTTTAATTTTCCAGTAACCACATTCTCAAAAGTAAGATGAAGTCAGTGAAAAAAGTTTTAAGATCTTTTAACTCACTCTTCCAAAATATGATTCCAACACGTAATTAATATAAAATTATTAATGAAGTATTTTATACTTTTTGTTTCATTCTACATCTTTGAAAACATGTTAGTCACTCAGTCGTATCTAACTCTTTGTGACCCCATGGACTGTAGCCTGCCAGGCTCTTCTGTCCATGGAATTCTCCAGGCAGGAATACTGGAGTGGGTATCCATTCCCTTCTCCAGGCGATCTTCCCGACCCAGGGATAGACCCTGGGTCTCCTACATTGCAGGAAGATTCTTTACCGTCTGAAAGTGAGCCACTTTCAGTATATTTCACACTTGCTGCTGCTGCTGCGAAGTCGCTTCAGTCGTATCCAACTCTCTGAGACCCCATAGACAGCAGCCCACCAGGCTCCCCCATCCCTGGGATTCTCCAGGCAGGAACACTGGAGTGGGTTGCCA
This sequence comes from Cervus elaphus, assembly GCF_910594005.1. Taxonomy (NCBI): domain Eukaryota; kingdom Metazoa; phylum Chordata; class Mammalia; order Artiodactyla; family Cervidae; genus Cervus; species Cervus elaphus. The sequence goes on from NC_057840.1 coordinate 34,569,270, forward strand.
CTTAGACTTGAGCACATCTCAATTTGGATGAGCTGCATTTTAAGTGTTCAGTAGTCACATGTGGCTGGCTACTGGCTACTATGTTGAACAATGTAGCTCTGGAGATAAATATTAATAATTGATTAATTGTATTAGGAAGAATAAGCCAGACAGGGTGGAAATCTGAAATTATTTTGAAGGAGGTGAGAACAAGACTAGACAATTTTTATGAAGAACATTTCCTTATGTGGGAAAACTATAATTATCTTCTAAGCAATGAATCAACAGAAAAATTGTTATCCACCTGCAGTCTCCTATTACATGCCATTAAGTGACCTAGCTTTAAAGGTTTCACTTCTGTCATCGGTAATTTTGGAAGGTATTTAATTTGGGGCAGTAAATTTGGCTAAATACTAGCACTCCAAATACCTCATATATTCTGTTTTATAAGATGTCTGGTTGGCAGTCTGAATAGGCTGATTCAGTGGCCTAGAGCACGTGGCCTGGTATTGAAACATATGAAGTCTTCCTTGTTAGGGTCCAGTTCATGTTGCCGTGTAAGATTCATCCATGAAGTGAACCCTGTTGACTTGAGTTTCATGTCCCACTTTCTCCTCTCTTTGAAAGTATAAAAGACACTAGCAGCCCAAGTAGCCCACAGTGGATTCCTCTAAAACATCTGGCAATTTTTTGTTCCTCTTTAATCCCTCAGTCCCAGTATTGGTTGGCTAACTTGGAGTGAAATAAGTAAAAAAAAAAAAAAAGCAAAACAAAATATAAGTCTCTGTGTTATGTTCGTTTTTCACCATCCTGATAATGAGTATTTCCCAAGAGTTATGTCACTGTCAAATATGGTTTTCTCAAATGAGACTATGACTTAGGACCAAACAGAAGTTGTGGGGGGAGGGTGGATACTACTCTGAAAATATCTGAAAATCAGAGCATCCAGAAAGGGAGGATGAGATGGCTAGAAGGCATCACTGATACAATGAACATGAACTTGGGCAAACTCTAGGAGATGGTGAGGGGCAGGGAGGCCTGGTGTGCTGCAGTTCATGGGCTTGCAAAGAGTTGGACATGACTGGGCGACTGAACAACAACAGCGTAGTCATATTGGCCTTTTGGGACCGTAAAGAATCCTCATATACTTCCCAAGTCAGCACCCATTCCAGAAAGAAACATCAACCTTACGGTTATGGTTGTGATAGATGCCAATGTGTGTCTGCTCCTAATCTTAACTACCCAGGACTTCCTTTAAAATATATATATATAATATTTATATTATATATATAAATTTATAATATTTATATAATAATATAATTAATATTATTAATTATAATATAATAATATAATTAATTATAATTATATTAATTTAATTATAATAATATAATTAATATTATTAATATGATAATTTATATAATAATATTCTATTATATATAATATATTATATATATATATAATATATATATTTGTTTGTTTGTTTATGGCTGTGCTGGGTCTTTGCTGCTGTGCGCAGGATTTTCACTAGCTGCAGAGAACTGGGACTGCTCTCTAGTCGCCACGCTTGGGCTTCTCATTGCAATGACTTCTCTTGAGCACAGGCTCTAGGGTGTGCGGGCTTCAGTAGCTGTGGCTCATGGGCTTACTGCCCAGCGGCATGTTGGATCTTCCCAGACCAGGGATCAAACCTGTGTCCCCTGCATTGGCAGGTGGATTCTGAAGCACTGACCCACCAGGAAAGCCCTGCCCAAGCCTTTCTTAACACCAGTCCCAAACACGAGTAAGCATCCTTTGCTGCGAACACACCTAAATGCCTGGCTGTTTCTTGGATTTTCCAACATTCAAGTTGGACCAGGATTTTTAGCACAAGTACATTTTAACTGCTATAACCAATCCAAGTTTTATAGGCCATAAAGTTGTTACAGAGAAAGCAAAAACTTTAAAAATTTGTGGGAAATATACCATGTGGTAGTGGTTATACTGGTAATTTACTCATTTCCTGCATGTTTCTTACCATTCCTTCTTGTTGATCCACATTAGTTCCTTTATTTTATATTCATAGTTTTACTATTTGCAATACACTCTTAACGCTAATATTTGCCATGAATATAAACCACCAAGAAAAGTCTGAATGTTAAAGGATATAGACTTGATGGGTTCTTTTTATATTCTAGAAATATTGGTATCGGCTGTTTGATAATCTTTATTATTGAGTCAAACCAAATTCACATTCCTTTTGAAAAGACAGTAATTGATCTATATTCTTGTTATTGTATTTGTCTTATTACAACCTTCCATCTCTATTTTTCTAACAAGATCTATAAACATGGATTTGGGTGGATTTTGAAATGAAGCAAATTTCTTTATTAGTCACACTATTGCAAGGCATTTTGCTTGTATAAACTTGGGATCACATTACTAGGGGGATAAATAGTGTGGATCCTGCCTTACAAATGAAGAAGATTGGAACTTCGTTTTTTACCAGAATAGCTTCTGAAAGTTTAAATTCCATGCCAGGCCTGTTTTGAACCCAAGATTTAAGTGCTACGGACTTTAAGTGACCTCTGACTTTGTAAATTTTCTCTTCTTATACCCTTTTCTAAATATTAACAGCCCGATTTCTTTAGAAACAGTTCTGATGTTTATTATTTAATTGCATGGTCACACTGTCATGTTATCTAACTGGACACATGGAAAGTAGTAGTTCATCAAATATACTCTGTAACAGTGTAACCCCATGTACACAGCAAATGGAATGCTAACTTTCGAGAATAGATTTAGAGAAATGTTGTGATAGGACGATTAAGTTTTAAAGGGGATGTGGGTCTCAATATTTTGAGTTTTCTTGCCCAGTATTCGAGAATTATTGTCCAGGCAACACTTTCTTTAGTGCTATATACAAGTAAAGTGTAAAACTGTCAGCATCATTAAGTAGTGGTGTTTCCAGGTTGGTAATGTAAAGTTTTGTGGAACTGTAGTGGAATCCTTAAAATCTAGAACTGTGGTTCTCAAGATACTCTTAAGAATCACATAGGATGTGTGGTTTTTTGTTTTGTTTTGTTTTTTAATACATAAGCATCCCCTTGGTGCTTGTTGAAGCTGTAGATTCCTTATGCCCTGAGCGCCGAGCCTTGATTTAGTAAATCTAGACTAGTGGCTCTATCACTCAGGTGCTCATGCTTTGAGGCCAGGTGCTGCTTCTCAAACTTTAAAGCGCTTGCACATGGCATTTGCCTCTTGGTAAAAGGCAGACTGACGTTCAGTAGGTCTAAGGTAGCGCCAAAGGCTTTTAAGCCTGACGCATTTCCAGGCGACGCTTTAAAAACTCCGCCTTTGCCATTCAACGTCCCATGGGTATCTTTGCATTTCCGTCTATACCTAGCTTGCTATCTTTTTGCTTTTGACCGTGTCCCTTGAGCTAGGCTTTAAGCACCTTCAAAGCTTCCTGTTTCCTCTAATTTTAAATACTTGCCTACCTTGCTTATCTTGTCCCTTTATTTATTTTTCTTCGCGTGTACAGATGCGCACCAGTTGCGTCCTGAAGCGCGGTCAGCTGTAACGCAGGCTCCGCATCTCAGAACCGCAGCCAGGCACTCCCGCTCCGGGGACCTCGGGGCCATGGAGCTCTCCGACAGTGACCGCCCGGTCAGCTTCGGCTCCACGTCGTCCTCGGCCTCCTCCCGGGACAGCCATGGTTCCTTCGGCAGCAGAATGACCTTAGTTTCAAGCAGCCACCTGGGCTTGTTTCCTCAGGATAAGGAAGCAGGGGCCATAAAACTGGAGCTGATGCCAGCCAGGCCGTTTTCCAGCAGCGAGCTGCAGACGGACGGTGCGGCCGGGCCGCAGAGTACAGACGAGGGCGGCGAGAGGCAGCCACGGGCGCAGCTCAGAGTGGAAGCCAACGCGGCGTCCAAAACGGGGGCCGAATCGGCCACCAGCCCCAAGCTGCTCTATGTGGACCGAGTTGTGCAGGAAATTCTGGAGACCGAACGGACTTACGTGCAAGATTTAAAGAGCATCGTAGAGGTAAGATACACTGTGAGCGGGGGTTTAAAGTTTGTCCTGCAGGATCAATATCCTTAAGGAAAGGGCTTGCAACGAAGGGCTTCTTAGGAAGCCGGGTGTCTCCTAAGAGGCAGAGATGGTGTGAATGTTTAAACAGATCATCATTTAAGAGGAAGCCCTAGGGCAATTATCACTGGGTTAAGATCCTCAATGTTTGCATTCGTGAATTGATTACGTGTTGGGAGCAAGCATGATGATATCAGTGCCTGGTGTGTTGTGTTAGTGACTCCTGCCCCCAAAGATCTGTGAGTCTCTGGCAGACAGACAGGCAGGATGCAAGCTTCCTGACTTGCAGGTGTCAGGGGTGTGTTGACTGAGCCCCTTGGGTCATCTTCAGCTTAATCACAGTTGTCTCCTATTCTCTGGAGCTTCCAAAGCTACCAGCGCCTGTGTCTCATCTCCAGAGATGGATTTCATGGGTTTGGGGTGTGGCCTGGGGGTGGGCGGAAGATCCCCAGGTGATTCTTCTGTGCAAACAAGCGTGGGAATTACTGTTTGATGCTGTTTTCTGTGTTGGTTGCTGTTTAGGGGAAGGTGGTGAAAGAGAGAGAAGAACCCTGGACTTGGTCTTGGGTGTTTACCTTTTACTTTGATAATAAACAAATTCACATAAATTATTTGACTCTCTGCAAACTGAACTTAGTTCAGGTACCAGATCCAAGACTCTGGAAATGCAGTTATTAATTTGTTATGATTATTGTTTCCCTGTATTATTTCTTCTTTAATTTTTATTTTGTGCTGGAATATAGTTGACTTATCCAGTTATTAATTTGACTTTGATTATAGCTAGGTTTTTAAGGATAAAATGATGATTATCAGAACAGTTCAGATGCTACTTTGTTCTCAACAATATTATATTTCAAGTTGATACATTATGAAGCTATACTCCCTACGCTACCTGGTACTATCCCAGGTTCTTTCATGTGTTCATGCCCATTTCCTGTTTTAGATTTTTAATCTAAAATGTATTTCAGAATAAACTGGTGGAATATTTGCTGATGAGGGCTTTCTCCACCAAACAGATACACTCTTATAGCTTTAGGGGGAAAAAAATTCTAGGACACAATTGTGTTTTCAGTTCCACAAATGATCAAACCAGACAGTCTTCTAAAAATAGTTATGACATAACTTCCCAGTAAAAATAGAAAAAAAAAAATCAATTGATGCTCAACCAAAACAATATGTGATACCAAATGTAGAGTAAACCAGGCCAATTGTTTCTTGAATTTCAACAATGATGTCATTTGTACTTGAGAAGAAATACCTGTGAAACTGCCAAAATTTGTGAAACCTCTCAGGAAATTTATGGTTGTCAAAGCGTTCTTTGGCCTTTTTTTCTTTGTTTCTTTCTTGGAAACTTTACCACTTCATCGAAACTCGCCATACTGACAGAGAAACCTTTAGTGTCTGAGCTGGAATTCTATGAACACTTGTGTTTTTCTGAGCCCAGTTAACAAACTTAAGGTGAGAAAAAATACAATAAGAGATCTATGAAAGAAAATAGGTTAAAACAGAATTTTTTACATTAAAAATTTTTATTTTCTAACAAAGTTTCAGCAGAAGTTTTATTCTAAGCTGTCCAAATATTCTTGTCTTTTTTTTTTTTCTTATCAATTAGCCATGTTTTGCACTATGGGTTGGTGGACTTCTGCTATAAAGGGCCAGATGGTAACTCTTTTAGGCTTTCTGGGCCCTACAGTGTCAATCCTAACTGTTCACTTCTGCCACTGTAGCCCAAGAGCAGCCCCAGACTCTATGTCAGTGAAAGGGTGTAGAAGTTCAAGGAAAACTTTAGGGCTGTGTTTGACCCAAGGACCATGATTTGCCAAGCCCTATGTTTGCCTATAAATCTGTGCTTGAATTTCATCAGCTGTGAAATGAGACTAATAAATGATACCTGCCTTATAGGTTTGTTGTTATGATAATTAGATAATATATGAAAAGCTCATACAACAGTGCCTGGCAAGTGGTAAGAAATTAATAAGTGGAAACACTTATCATCATCTCAGGCCTCTTCTGAATTTGCTGGCACCATTTATAGCTATCTTCTGAAGTCATTTAGCTTCTTCAGCTATTATCTGAAGTCTTTTTACAAAAATAGATTTAGTAAAACACTACAGTAGAAATTTCATTAGGAAAAAGTAACTTTTAAGTGGGTGATTCCAACATTATTATTTTGAAGGCAATTGGATTATTTGTAAAGAACCCAGGGAAAATCTAAGGTGACACATAATTAGGGAGAAGAAAGATGAAGGGTGTTGGGAAGGAGGGTGGTTGGAAGAAAACGCCCCAAATAGAGAGGGAAGCACCTGGGCAGGAAGAAGATGCTGCTTTATTCAGGAAGTCTCTGGAATGCTTTGAGTCACTTCCCCTCCCCACCTAGAAAAGTGCAGAATCTCTTCAGATCACGATTGGTCACTGCAGCACAGCCTCTTCTTCACACACTTTTGTATGTGACCACCTGTTTCTGAAGATCACAATTTTCACAGGATGGTAGACTCGTTTTATGTAGTTCTTTCCTTTATGGAGGCTTCCCAGGTGGCACCAGTGGTAAAACTCCACCTGCCAATGCAGGAGACTCAAGAAGCATGAGTTCAATCCCTGGGTCAGGAAGATCTCTTGGAGTAGGATATGGCAACCCATTCCAGTATTCTTTCCTGGAAAATTCCATAGACAGAGGAGCCTGGCAGGATACAGTCCATGAGGTCACAAAGAGTCAGACACGACTGAGCATGCACCCCTCCTTTATGGAGTATAACCAATTATTTCCCACCTTGCAGCAACTTTACCCAATAAGGACTGTTATGAGTATTCTTTTAAAATACAAGATGTCAACTCCTTTAAAAATCTGTTTTCCTTAACCCATTTCTAATCTGTTTTTAAAATTCTGTAGCTGATTTCTTTAGTATCTTCAATTTTTCAAGTGCGGAGTTAAATGGGGGAAATGCTACTTAGTAACAACCTACCATCATAAGTTCTCACCACACAAAGAAAGTTTGTTAGTTGCCTTTCTAAGCCAGATTCATTTCTGAAGAAAACCACCGAATTGTTTATAGAGATAACTGGGAAGTTGTTTTTCGCTTACACAGTAGCATAGTTTCAAACTATCTGAGTGCTGCGTGATAATCTCTCAGTCGTGTCCAACTCTTTGCAACCCCGTGGACTAGAGCCTACCAGGCTCGCCTCTCCATGGAATTCTCCAGGCAAGAATACTGGAGTGGGTTGCCATTTCCTTCTCCAGGGTTCAGAGTGTCTGTGCTCTGCTTTATTGAGTTCCCACTAATGAATGGCCTTCAGTAGTCATTCTTGGTTTTATTAATTTCCCTTTGTTACATTTTATCTGTAGTGTATCTTAGCCATACATATCCTCACCACTCAGGTGTATATTTTGTCCTTAGAATTCATAAACAAACATTTCTGTGAAAGTTCATTGATATATATACTGATTTAAAAGATGTTAATACAGTATGCCTTGGTAGCTCAAGGTAATGCCACATAGTATCCGAGCAGCTTATTTCTAAGAGATCCCTGCTAACACATGATCTGGGGAATAGGATCCTCAGCTGTTGGTGATAATGCAGAGAAGGATATACATCTTTCACTACATAAAGACACTGTATTAAAATCTTCCCAAATATATTGGATTTTTTTTTCCTTTCCCATGCCATTTAGGAATTAAAAAATGAATTCTGAAAATTTAACTGAGAAATGTTATTGTTCTTATTGCTTCTGGTCTTCATTGCAGGCCCTTTTCTCTGTCCCCTCCATTCCCTCCCCATGGCAACTCCCTCCTCTGCTCCTTTGCCTGACATCCTAGTCATTTGCTTTTGTACACTTGACATTTTAGAGAGAGGTGAGGTCTTGACTATCGACCATACTGAGAGAAACAAGAGAGCTGTTATTTCCATTTCTATATATGGCTCCTACTAGCATTCACAGATAAAATGAGATAATAAGTATGAAAGCTAGTTTTAAAAGTTAAAAGTAAAATCGCCAGTGATAAAATTTGTGGAGAGAGAGAAATTCATAGCTAGAAAGTAGGAAATAAGGGTTTCTTTCATGTTTAATAGGATCTTAGATTGACTGACCAGAGATTCTCATTGGGTAGAGTGGGTTTCTTTAATCTTTCTAAATGATCTATAAAAGAGCCTTTGACAGCCTCATGAGACTTGGCCCTGGATATAGTTCATGGCCTGTTTTAACCTTTTAGGAAGGGTTTTAAATAGTTCATAACATTATCTAATACTGTGTAATTATATCCCTAGTACAAAATAGGATCTTTGAAATATAAGAAATGCTAAACTAAATGATATTTTGGGATGTTGAGGACATGTGCATTTAGTGAGGGGAAAATGGGTAAAATATTAAAAGTAACATGTGAGTTAATTTTTTTCTATCATATTCTAGAAAGCTAAAATCCTTTTACAAGCACCTTGATCCATACAGTGTGCTAAAAAGCTAAGAAGTGATTATTATAGCCTTACTGAGTAAAATTTAAAGAACCAAAGCTTTAAGCAATCCTTGCTGAAAGCATGCAGCATTTCTTCAACAAGCTGTAGCTGCACAAGGATTAGGCTGTTGATCTCCAACCTCCAGCTCTTATATTTCTTGATCAGCATGAACTCTTTGTTTATCATGTGATAGTACAGACAGTTGGCGAAGGAAATGGCAACCCACTCCAGTTTCTTGCCTGGAGAATCCCAGGGACAGAGGAGCCTGGTGGGCTGCCATCTATGGGGTCGCATGGAGTCAGACACGACTGAAGCGACTTAGCAGCAGCAGTACAGACAGTGTTAGGGTAAGGTGGACAAGAGAGGGATGCTTCTCACCCACTCAGTGACATGAAACACATTGAACACAATTCTGCCTGTTGCCATAGCTTAGAGAAGAGGCTGCCCTTTGCACCAGAGGTATCCACTAGCTGGAAGGCGAATTGTGTTACACTTGGGAAGTGAGCCTCTCCCAGACCTGTGCAGAGTGAATGAAGGAACCCAGTAATCAGGCCCAGGAAGTCTGCTGTGACTCCACTATGGACCCTGCCTAAAGACTTAGCTCTTAGGCTGGTGAGGTGACTCAGACTCGGATAACATGAAATCTGAGTGGATTTTTGTCCTGTACCACCTCTCAAAGACAGCACTGTCGAGCTTGGAGGTGTTTTCTCTTGAAGCCCGGTTTGATTCAGCTGGAGAGAGATGATTTGGTGTGGAAAGGTCAGTTCTTTTCTCTGCTACTCCTCTCCATTGGCCATGAAAGGATAGCTTTACATGGGTGTTCCCTGGACCAACCACAGCTGCTTAGGATACTTGACAAGAAGAGAAAAGTTTTGAACCAAGGGAGGAGGCTGATGAGATGTCATAGCTTTTATTGTCTTTTTATTTGCACATGTCCTCACTCAGTACTTTCCCTCCAGTTTAAATAACATTTATTAAACTGACACTTTTTATGAGGTTCCTTCAGACTAACATTTCTTGAATACTGAGGGAATTATGTGTTCAATGCTTGAGTGTAGGACTTGGCAGGGATTGTTTTTAACGAAGGCTTGTTACGTGGGTGGATTTAATAAAGTGCTTACACTGTAGTACTTGGCACATTTTAACGTACTTTTTCTTTTACATGGCATTTGAGCACTTTTATTTGAATGTGTCTCTATATTTTTCCTTCCAGGGACTTTTCTCATATTGGGTAAATGAGATCTTTCCTAAAACCATTTGAGGCCTATGGTAATTTTGAAGCAAACCTGTTAAGTAGTTTCAGGCTTATGTATTGGGTTGGCCAAGAAGTTTGTCTAGGTTTTCTGTAACATAGGAAATCTGAGTGAACTTTTTAGCCTAGCCAATAGGAGTTGTTCGTCAAATAGCACATCTAACCGCTGTACATAAGCCCCCTAAACTTCACTTTGACTCTTCGTTGCTCTTATGCCCACTCCTTCCTTGCACTACCCCACCCTCACCTCCTGCCACCTTAACAATCACAGAAACTTAGAAGGTAAGAAGACAGTGATTTTGAGTATTCATCTCCTCTACTGGTTGCAGCCTAATATGGGAGGGAGGGCAGGGGCCTGGCCTTTTACATCATTTGACCATTCTGTTCATACCTTCTGGTTAACTGCTAGTGAACATCAAAACTAGCTCAACGTGGGCAGCATTTAGTAAAAGCAACGTGAGTGGAGGTGTGTAGGGTTGCTGTGCAAAGGTGGTTGTTGGCTGTTCACAAGAGTTCTGTATACTTAATAAATGATGTCAGTTTATCCCCTCCAAATGGTTCTAGCCAGATTTTGAGTCAAAACCTAGGAAAATTATTCAAAATAATTATATTGGTCAGATTCTCCTGGGAGCATGGTAGATAGAAACCTTAAACTTGGTGACCACACCCACCACCTCAATGAATCCGAATAGCTGTGAACATACTCCTTGGCTATTACTTCTAAACTTTCTAGATATATACCTTAACAACAACAAAAACACTAAACGATAACATTAACAGCAGCTAGTATTTGGGTGCTTACCAGATATCAGGCACTGAATTAAGCAGTTACAGCCTCACCCGCAGCCCCACTGTGTGGGTACTATTATAATTTTCTTTTTTTTAACACAAGAATGTTGCATGTACAGAGAGTAAAGGAACTTGTCCAAGGTTTGTAAATGGTTAGTGGTGAAACAGGAAACTGGAATGTTAGGTTTCACTCCAAAGGCCTCATTTACTACTACATTGTTATTGCAAATCTCCCCTTAGAGTCTAGCAGAGAGCTCAGAGGTTTGGTCTTCTTCCTAAGCTCTCTGGAGCAGGGTGTTGCGACAGCAGCATGGTAGACATTCGGAACTGGATAGTTCTTGGCTATGGGGGATTATCGTTCTTGGCTATGGGGGATTATCGTTCTTGGCTATGGGGGATAGTCGTTCTTGGCTATGGGGGATAGTCGTTCTTGGTTATGCGGGATAGTCGTGTGTATTGTAGGATGTTAGCATCAAACCTGGCCTCCACTCTCTAGATGTCAGTAGGACCACCACCATCCCCACTCATGACAACCAAAACTGTTTCTAGACATTGCCATATAACCCCCAAGGGACAAAATTCCCTTGGCTGAGAAACACTGTTTTAAAAATTTGGAAGGCACAGTGTATAAGTGTAAGTAAACCCACGGTAACAAATAGGCCCCCTAATTTAGTGATGTAATACAACAAAAATTTCTCCTTTTACAGTCGTGTGTGTGTGTCTTCAGGTTAGTGGACGCCGTGTTATTCCATGCACCAGTTGATAGAAGGCAGGGGAAGGAGGGTTTTTGAGACAAGTGTAGAAATGACTCACCTCTTCTCTCATTCCACATCAAGCTATAAGTTTGGAGATATAGTCTAACTGTGTGCCCAAAGAAGGAAAGAAACATTTTTGTGAACAGCTGCATGTCTACCATGTATTATATTGGATTGGCCAAAAAATTCACTCAAGTTTTTTCATCAGATGTTGTGGAAAAACCCAAATGAACTTTTTGGTCAACCCAATATGTAACTGCAATATTCTCATTAAAAAAACCTACACTCTGCCTCCCACCACCATCACTAAAGGTAAAAATTAAAAAATACATAAGGAAGAAAGCAGGAAAGATCTTGATGATGCTTACTGCCAAGATAATAGTTAACTCTCTCTACTAAATAACCCTTTAGAATGTTTTAAATGGAATTCTTCATTTAGGACTTACACACTAAGATGTACCTTCTCCCATTCCTCTCTCCCCTCTTACACATTTCCATCACCTCTACCTTCTCTCTCTCTCCCATTTTTTCTAACTCCCTCCCCTCTTTTGTTTTTGTAGTTTTTCCTATCCGTATGACCTGTCAATAGGGCCCTTTGGAATTTTTGAACACAGGTGGTACTATCAATATTTCAGTTTAAGAAGAGGGCTGCTGGGTCTAGCATAGTTCAAAGGCAGGAATTGTGCTTCTCTTGCTTGTCTTCTGGAAACATTTTGAGTAGACTGGAATCAATGAGAATAATGGACTAATGCCAGCAAACTCTGAACAGAATGATCATGCTTGGAAACATTAAGTTTATTGCCACACTGATAAAGTTTATAAGAAAATGGAATACCCTCCTTTTTACTGCCCTGGCTTTCTTTTAAACTCATTTCTGTCGTCACTCTGAGAAACCAAAATGAGAATTGTGAACATTTAAAGAACAAGTAAGCAATTGGGAAACCTAATGATTGAAATTGTTTTAAACCATTTTTACATACATGATAATCTGGGGCCTTGCACACTTGCACACTCTAAATCAAGTGACATCCTCATGGATGGTTTCCATAAGAAAGTGAAAGTGAAAGTTGCTCAGTAGTGTCCGACTCTTTGCGACCCCATGGACTTTACAGTCCATGGAATTCTCCAGGCCAGAATACTGGAGTGGTAGCCTTTCCCTTCTCCAGGGGATCTTGCCAACCCAGGGATCGAACCCAGGTCTCCTGCATTGCAGGTGGATTATTTACCAGCTGAACCACAAGGGAAGTCTTGTATAAGTCAACTATCATTTTTCCAGAGGTGAACATGGAGAAAGTAAATTTGTCGTTGATAAATAGTGATCTATTTATGTCATCAACCTTTCCCTGGAGTACGTTTTTCAAATTACTAAGAACTTTATACAATAGCATAATGAACATCAGTTGGTATAACAGTAATAATTATGGATTTAGTGATGTTCTCATTGTCTCCTTGAGAAATACTAAACCTCAGGTAATAGTCACCCTTGTGTGCCTGACATTCCTGACTTATGACTTGCTTCTTTTTTTTTTTTAGATTTTTTTTTTGTGACTTGCCTCTTGAAGCTTGGGTCTAGAATACTTCAGGTCAGGCTAAGGATTTCCAGGGTATTGGAGGCCCTGAGTCCAACTTTGTAGGACATTCTTACCAGGTTTCAAGAGTTCATGATCAAAAACAAAAAAAGAGTTCATGATCTCAGAATAGATTATAGTTATTTAATATAGTTAAATATATTGTCGTTTTTAGCTTCCATATCACATGTCTAAGACCCAAGAAAGAGAGTACAGTTGCTATAGAGAAAAAGCAATATGAATTTCAAGTGCCTATGTTCAATTTTGCTATAATTTGACATATTCACTAAACTTGCAAAATCATGTGAGGGGAAGACAGAGGAAAATAGATTCCAAGTGCAACACTCAAAACATCAGTGACACATTGAAAAAGAAACAAATGGAGGCAGCTTTATACGTGTTCAGTGGTTAAGAACTAAATACCTACTATAGCAAATATGATACTTCAACTTTAAAAAAAAAAAACACATGAAATTTCTTGTGGGAGCCACCTGGAGAAAAAATTAAACAGAGAGAAAAAGAAGGAGAGAAAAATTAAACAGAGAAGAAGTTGTGTGCAGGGTTGTAGTCTGAGTTATTATAAAGTAGGGTTGCCTGACATCAACGTGAAACTGACACTCCCGGCATGGATGGGTATGGCTTTAATAAGGTATGCAGGTGGACTGAGGTAGCTGGTGGGTGTTAGAGCTGTATGTGTGTGTGTATTTGTATTCCTCTGAGGCTCTCTGGAAGTGGCTATGCTTTTCTGTGTTCACCTGGTTTTTTTGTTTGTTTTATTGTGAATGCAATCCTGCCTAAGCAAAATTCAGAAATTTGAATTAAGTTCAAGTTACTCCCTAGTATATTAATCACGTGGGAACAAATTCATGCTTTCAGAGCAAATGTTAAAGCAGAACTAACTGTACATACCTCTTGAGTGTTATGACTTGTTACAAATAGGTCTCGCCTCTCCCCCGTCCCCTTTGTTCAGACCAGAAGATTAAAGAACACCATACCTGTTGTCAAAAAACATGATCTTCCATCCCTAAAGCAATTTTTATTTCCGCCCTATGAGAAAAAATGGTTCAAAAGAATTTCAAGCTCTCTTAGCAATTTGAGAGCTTATATCTAAAATCTAACAAATAGATTTTTTTTTACCCTAATCTTGGACCAACAAATATGATTATTTGAAAATGCAAATAGTCATGAATTTTTCAAAAATTTCTGTCACTGAAAAGATTTTCACAATTTGGGTCAAATACTCTGACACAAGTGATACCCCTTGCTGTCTTGTTGTTCAGTCACTAAGTCATGTCCGACTCTTTGTGACCCCATGGACTGCAGCACGCCAGGCTTCTCTGTCCTTCACTGGCTCTTGGAGTTTGCTCAAATTCATGTCCATTGAGTCAGTGATGCCATCCAACCATCTCATCCTCTATTGTCCCCTTCTCCTCTTGCCCTCAATCTTTCCCAGCGTCAGGGTCTTTTCCAATATGTCAGCTCTTTGCATCAGTTGCCAAAGTATTGGAGCTTCAACATCAGTCCTTCCAGTGAATAGGCAGGGTTGATTTCCTTGAGGATTGAAACTTCTGTTACACCACGGAGATTTAAGGGGTAAATATTAGTGTGTTTATGTCATTAAAATTAGGATATTTTCCAACTACACATGCAGATTCAGAGTTAGACAGTGTATTAAAGAAAAGGATAGACTGACTTACAGACATAACTGAGGACATTCATTTCTTTTGTGAGATCAAGCTCTTAGAGAAATACCTGCAACTAAAAAGTCCCTTCCCATTCTTCCAGCTTTTCTTTTAAGGCAACATTTTGATTTTTAATGAAAAGGTATTTCAAAAACTTCAGTTAACTCAGGTGATTGAGTAGCTATTATTACTCGTCTGCTAAAGAACTGCTAATATATTTCAAAGACTGCCTGTGGGCAGAATTCTATTGAAGATTTGCTAAAACAGGTTGTGTTCATTTAGAGGTAGAATTATGCTGCCTTTTGGGTGTATGCCATCTTGAATATGCAGTTATACTGAGTGGGTAGAAAATTATAGAATTCAGGGAATTGTGTTCTAAACAAACCAACCTTCAGTTGGGAGTAGTTTCCCATGGCTGGAAGTTTCTTCCAAAGAAAGATGTTGCTTGCACCTTGTGAAACTAAACACATCAAAGAATCAACCCAGGTCATCTGAGAAGCCTGAAGCAAGTTGGTGTCAAAGCAACCCTGCTCTGTAACACCTAGAAAAAAGAGGTAGCTTGAGCTTATGCAAGGTTTGCCAGCCTACATAGGTTAGTAGTTAACTATTTTCTGATCATTTACGTTTTTAGTTTCTCCTCTGAGCACCAAGCCTACTCTGCCACTTAAGGCTGATAGCATTGTTCTCTACAGCAGATCACATGGAATGTTTTATATCTTTTTAAACCTGGTCAAATATACATGATATGTATTAATTTTAACCATTTTAAGTATACAGTTCAGTTAGGCACACTGACATTGTTGTACACTGAACTACATAACCATTACCACTATCCATCTTGAGAACGTCTGACTCTTTGAGATCCCATGGACTGTGGCCCTATTCATGGGATATCCCAGGAAAGAATACTGGAGTGGGTTGCCATTTCCTCCTCCAGGGGATCTTCCCCACCGAGTTATCAAAGCCGGGTCTTTTCCATTGCAGGCAGATTCTTTACTGCTGAGCCACCAGGGAAGCCCAAAATATACATGACATGTAGTAATGACATGTATTATCTTAGCCATTTTAAGTGAATGATTCAGTGACATCAAGAACACTGACATTGTACATTGAACTGTATAACCATCACCACCATCCATCTTGAGAACTTGAGAACTTTTCTACCACCCCACATTGAAACTGTGCACTCATGAAGCAATAACTCTTCATACCCTCTTCCCTCAAGCAATTCTTTTTTACTTTTAAAAATTGCAGAATACACATAACATAAAATTTACTGTCTTAACCATTTTTAAAGGTACATTGCAGTGACATTAAGTACGTTCACAGCATTGGGCAACCAGTCTCTAGAATTCTTTTCATCTTATGAAACTGAAACTGTTTCCCTGTTAAACAGTAACCCCCGCTCCTCCTCTTCCTTCAGCTGCTGATAACCACCATTCTACTCTCTGCTTCTATGAATTTGACTCCTCGGTACTTCACATGAGTGAAATCATACAGTACTTGTCCTTTTGTGACTGCTTTTCTCACTGAGCACGGCATCTTCAGGGTTCATCCTTGTCATAGCACATGTCAGAATGTTCTTCCTTCTTAAGATTGAATAACATGCCATTGTATGTCTATATAACATTTTGTTTCTCCATTCATCTATTGGTGAATGCTTAGATTGCTCCAAATAGCACAGAAGTTTTGATTAAGTAGCAATCACAGAGTTTTGAACTGGAAAATAACTCAAAAGTCTGTGGATTCTGAAAGGGTGAAGTGTTTTGGTTAGTTTTCTACTTCTAGCAGTCAGCATTGCCTTTGACACTTAAGAGGCCATTAGTAAGTATTTTCTGAATGAATTACCAAGTTCTACACAATCATTCTTATTGATGAAGAAATGGAGATGCAGAGAACCTAGTGATTTCTCCAACTGCATGATCTTGAACAATTATTTAATTTCTGTAACCTTCAGTTTCTTCTTCTTAAAATGAGATGAGAGCTATTGTATACCTCATAGAATGTTGTGAGGACAAAAGGAAGTAAGAAAGAAAGAAAAGAAAGTGAAGTTGCTCAGTCGTGTCCGACTCTTTGCGACCCCATGGACTGTAGCCTACCAGGTTCCTCCATCCATGGGATTTTCCAGGAAAGAGTACTGGAGTGGGTTGCCATTTCCTTCTCCAGGAGATCTTCCCAACCCAGGGATTGAACCTGGGTCTCCTGCATTGTAGGCAGACCCTTTACCGTCTGATCCACCAGGGAAGTAATGCCTATAAAAAGAAAAAAAAGTCACTCAGTCATGTCTGATTGTTCGCGACCAGTCCACAGAATCTCCAGGCCAGAACACTGGAGTGGATAGCCTTTCCCTTCTCCAGGGGATCTTCCCAACCCAGGGATCAAACCCAGGTCTCCCACATTGCAGGTGAATTCTTTACCAGCTGAGCCACAAGGGAAGCCCAAGAATACTGGAGTGGGTAGCCTATCCCTTCTGCAGCAGATTTTCCCAACTCAGGGATCAAACCAGGATCTCCTGCATTGCAGGTGGATTCTTTACCAACTGAGCTGTCAGGGAAGCCCAAAGTGCTTTCCTGGGTTCAATGTCCGTAAAGTGCTTTCCATAGACCTGGCATAGCATAAACTCTCAATAGCTGAAAGCTGGTCAGGCCCCAGACCCCACAGCTAAGTACTGGCAGTGCCAAGACTATATCCATTACATTTAGAAACAATTGGAAAAACGCAGGAAGCATTTATTGGGTGCCCCTTACTGTGCCAAATAAGAACAGTTCTCATACGTACTTGTGAATGAAAATTTCTGAAAACGCGTTACTTTCACTACTCAGTTTTCCACATCTCAGTCACTGACGAGGATGAAATTGACATGGACACGTGTGAAAGGCAGAGCTTGTCTCTCCTGCATCCAGTCACCACAGAGTGTAGAAAAAAACGAAGCAGTGGTACAGAGAGGAGGTGGGAACAATTAAGATCACTTCCTGAGCAATTTCTTGGGACATGTCTAAAGCAAACTGTGGAATTATCTTTTTTTTCCCCCTAGCACAGATACAGGTAGCTTTTTGAGGATGAGAAATTGTCTCCTGTAAAACAGGAGAGTTGGGGCTAGTCCACGTATGATAAGTAAAAGACCAGCTGATGCTCTGGGACCCCTTCTTGTCAAGTCCTATTCTGAAGTTGGAACTGGCTCATGAAGTTCCAGGTCCTAGTTGGAAAGAAAGAAGGTAAAGTTACTGATAAAGTGTGTAAATTTACTTAATATCCAAAATTATCTGGAATGTTTTAGGTACTAGTTTTGGCAAGAAAATCTAGTAGAATAGAATCCCCACTTCAAAGACAGGACAGAGTAAAACATCATAAAGATCCCTCATGAAAAACACACAATTAAAAAAAAAAAAAGAAAGAAAAACACACAATTAACTGGTCATCAGTGAGATTTATACCAAGGATAGTAAGCCCCCATAAACAGGTTCAAAGGGGCAGATAATAATAATATTATAATTTGAGCAATTAAAAGCTATCACCTAAGAAATCTGGTTAGGAAGAGCAACTTAAAAGTAGGATTTTTTCAAAAGATGTGATATATTTATACATATAACTGCTTCACTTTGCTGTCCAGCAAGAACTAACACAACACTGTCAAGCAACTATACTCCAATAAAAAATTTTTTTAAGGGATAGGAAAAAAAAAAAGTGTTTTTCTAGGGACTTCCCTAGCAGTCCAGTGGTTAAAACTCTGTGCTTCCAATGCAGGGAGCATGGGTCCAACCCCTGATTGGAGAAATAAGATCCCACATGCCATGCAGCATGGCCAAAAGATTTTTTTTTTAAAAGGGGGTGCACTCTGGATTAATGAAATCTGTCTGAAACTCAGTGACATCACTTTTTCTTAAAGTTCTGTATATCCCAATAAGCAATCAACATGGGCCCACTGTTTGAAAGGCAGTTTTTTCCTTTGTTATAAAGAGAGTAATAGACATTGAATGGTAGCACAAATTACCCCACCCACCCCATCCTCTGTGATAAAATAATGAAAATGAAGAAAAATTAAAATCTACTAGAACTGATTCTAAATCCTGACTCTGCCATCTCCCTTTGTGATCTTGGATAAGTCTAAACTTTTCTAACTTTCAAGTTTTCACCTTAAAGTGGGAATAATAGGATTGTCACAAAATAAAACTATCCATGCAAAATGCTAGCACAGTGATAGGTATATAGTAAGCTCTCAGGTGAGAATAATGATTATTATTAATCTATTTAGTATTATTTGGAAAGGCCAGTAATTTCTGGTACATTAAAAGTATCATTGTATTGTTCTTGCTAATCTATGCTGAAGCTGAAGCTCCAATATTTTGGCCACCTGATGTCAAGAACCAACTCACTGGAAAAGACCCTGATTCTAGAAAAGATTGAAGGCAAAAAGAGAAGCGGGCAGCAGAGGACGAGATGGTTAGATAGCATCCAGACTCAATGGACATGAATTTGAGCAAGCTCTAGGAGATAGTGGAGGACAGAGGAGCCTGGCGGGCTACAGTCCATGGGGTGGCAGAGTCGGACACAACTTAGCAACTAAACACAACAAAACCTATGTTAAGGTATTTCAGAAAATTATTTAAATTTTGCAATTTAAAAAGGGTATATCTTGCAATTTTTAGTTTATCTGATATGCTTCCATGTAGTTGGAGTTCACAGGCCTGCCAGAGCTGCAATGGCAGAAGGAAATTATTTTCAGTTTTGGTTTGAGGGAGGTTAAACTGAGATTGATTTAAATGAACAGAGCACTGGTCTCAGATCAGTCTCATGCTAATAGCCATGTGCCCATGGACAACCAACCAGGCTGACCTCCGCTTCATCCTCAGTAAATGACTCTAATTCAACAAGCCAAAATCTAAAGATGACTAGAGGTCTCATCTTCTCCAGCCTCAGCTCTCAAGAATGTAACTAGGAAATAAGTGAGTCCTTTGAGCGGCCAAAATAGATATTTCAAACGCCAAACAGTAAATCCTGTGTCTTGACCCAAAGAGAGGCCCCTCTCACTGTGAGCCTATTTACTCTACATGTTTAAAATAAGCTTAATGAGAGCATTTCCTGGCAGACCAGTGGTTAGGACTCCAAGCGTTCACTGCTGAGGGCCCAGTTCAGTGCCTGGTTGGGGAACTAAGATTTCACAAGCCTCGTAGCCCAGCCAATAAATTAATTAATCAAATAAGCTTAACTTTGGTTTCCTAACCCACAGCTAGGGGATGGAGGGCGCAGAAGGAGTGGATGTGGTGGCACTGAGGAGCCGGAGGAAGAGCTCCTTAAAGTGAATGAATTAACATAGGACCCTTCAGAGTGGTGTAAACCCACCTTATCCCCCTGGTGAATTTCACTTGTGAATTACGCCCCAGAGCATAACCGGAGTCCTCACTGATGAACTGAGTAGCAAGAACTTTATTATGTTTGTTATAGTATCTAAAATATATTGCCTGATTTCTGGCCTTCATAAACAGTGATCTTTTAAGTATGATAATTGACTGTTTATTGAAATATAGTTGGCTTACAGTACTGTGTTAGTTTCAGGTATGCAGCAAAGTGATTAAATGTATATATATTCTTTTTCAGATCCTTTTTCCTTATAAAATATTGACTGTAGTCTCCTGTGCTATCCATCAGACTGTGTTGTTTATCTATTTTGTATATCGTAGTACGTATTATGTTAAATCCAAACTCCTCATTTATCCCTCCCTGACAACTCCCCCCACCCCGCTTTCTCCTTCAGTAACCATAAATTTGTTTTCCATGTCTGTGAGTCTGTTTCTGTTTTGACTTGAATGTTTTTCACTGTTGTTAATCGTACATAACATAAAGTTTTCCATGTGTAAGTATACAATTCAGTGGCAGTAAACACACACACAGTGTTGTACAACCATCACCACTATCCATTTCATCCCAAAAAGAAACTCTGTGTCCATTTAACAGTAACTCCCCACACCCCTTTCCCCAGCCCCTGGCAACCTCCAGTCCACTTTCTGCCTATGAATTTGCTAGAGTCAAGCAATAGTTGTCCTTCTGCATCTGGGTTCTTTCACTTAGCGTAATGTTTCCAAGATTCATCCATGTTATAGCATATGTCAGAATTTCATTAATTATAGTTAACTTTTAATAGAGGAAATTTTCTATAACTGATCCCTTAAGCAAAGTGAGATGACCCTTTACAAAAAGTGAGACTTGTCCTAACTGTGTAAGGAGGGCCTGATGAGAAACTACAAGCATCTATCCAACCCAAAGCAAAATGGAGTACCTGTCCTAAATGTGAAGATTTCTGTTTCGTTAAACTAAAATGAAAGAATTCATAGTGATTTTTGTGTTTAGATCATAGACACACACAAACACACACAACGCAAAGTAGGCCACATAAAACCTGGAGAGAAGCCGTAATCTAAGTCTTTGGTTTCAAATGGCAAAATCACTTTGAGGCAAAATTATTCCTGTTTTCTCAGAACACTGCTTAAGGACATTTTGTGTGTGGGGGTGGGAGGGGGTGGGGTTGTGTGTGTGTGTTTGTTTGGGGGAGGCAGAGTGAGCCATTCTTTTAAAAAAAAAACACTTTAAGACATTTTCTTCTGAAACAAGCCTTTTTTTTTCTCTTTGGACCAAGGAGAACTGCTACAAGTATTCCTTCAGTTTTATAATGGGGCTTAAAGTTAGGCTGTTAACCTTTAAGTGGGAGATGAGTCGGGAGGCGACCGCCACTCTGGCCACTGCAGCGGCCTACGATCGACACAGGATGGCTGAAAAGACTGCGCTTTTGTCCTGTTTTCCATAAAGCCCTGTATAAATCACTCAGTCCAGGGGGGCTGTATACGGTCTTGTAAATAGGGTTCCCAATGCAAATGCACATAGAAAAGAGGCTGAGAGTTAATCTACTTTTGATGAAGGAAGCGTTTCAGGAGGTAGGTGGGTGGGAAGATAGTCAAAAAGGAATGCAAGAGTTTAGGATCCTTTGTCATCCTTGAGAGGCCCTGCTGTATAAAGGCTGTCCCTGAGATCGAGGGGAGGGGAGGGAGAGAAAGAGGAACAGGGGGTTGGGTTACATTCAGTACAACTTTTGCCACTTAGAGAGCTTGTGGGAGATCTGCCAGGGACTCAGTTAACCCTTTCTTTCCGAGCTCTGCTTTGCCCAAGAAGCAGATGGACCAAGTTCACAGGAATTCACTCTTCAGCCATTCAGCTGGGAAAGCGTACAACAGAAACTCTGGCCGTTGTTGACATCAGTTTTGTGGGACAGAGGGAGCTGCAAAGAGATTTTTAGAGCCCTAGGCATTGATTCCTCTGGCTTCCTTTATCATGGAATTATAAATGTGAACGCTCTGGGGAGCACCTGGCCCAGACTGGAGATGGGAGGATCAGAGAGAGATTCCTGGAAGGAAGAGTCAGCCAGGTTAGGACAGCAGGGGACAGTCTTGGCAGTAAGAAAGGAATGTGTAATGATGGTGACCCGTGAGAAGACAGGGCACATTGCCTCTCGCTCTCTCTCAGTTCTAAGTAGCAAGACGGCCGTGGACATTGTGCTTGGATTGAAGAGAAGAGAAAAATTATTTTTTTTCCAAATCACACGTCCTACTCTCTGGGCCCTGAAATTGGAACCAGGGTTCCAATAAAACAAAAGGAGATTTTTGAATTTACCCCATTTAAGAGGCCCTGGTGGTTGAGAATCTGGCTGCAATGCAGGAGACCTGGGTTGGACGCCTGGGTCAGGAAGATCCCCTAGGGAAGGGAATGGCTACCCACTCCAATATTCTGGCCTGGAAAATTCTACGGACAGAGGAGTCTATACTTTAAGAATCTACATTTGGGCTTCCTCAATGGCTAAGCGGTTAAAGAATCCACCTGCAATACAGGAGATGCAGGTTTAATCCCTGGGTCGGGAAGATCCCCTGGAGCAGGAAATGGCAACCCACTCCAGTATTCTTGCCTGGATAATCCCATGGACAGAAGAGTCTGGCAGGCTTACAAAGAGTCAGATACAACTGAGCAAGAGGCCCAGTACTCTTCCGGAAAGTCAAGTTTCTGGGGCACATCCCATCATGCCAACCCACCTGCACCCCATTTTACCCTCCACCTAGCACCTCTTCCAGCTCGCTGGAGGTCACCAAGCCCTTCGCTGTTTCTCTGTCAATAAATAACTGGTTAAGATAGTGCTGTGATGAGATCAACAGCAGTGTAGTCAGAGAAGCAATAAGGTACATTCCTGAGGGCTGCTCACTGTTTTTTTAGTACAATGAATGGAACAGTTTCCCCTATGCATTTCCATATTTAGCAGTGAATTACCTAATGCCGCTAGGGTATAATCACAGTCATCCTCATGGCAAAGCTGCCCATAAAGGGATCACTCTTTGTTCAGGTTCTTTACTTTAAAATATCCAGCCTCATTGTACTGCAGTTTTCAAGTAGAATAGCTTGACCTCGAGGGTCATCATCAAACTGTCTGACTCAGTAGTGGGAGGAAGAGTAATGTCTTCCAGCTTTTTCCTCTTTCTATTAATACTGTCCAGGTAACCCCTGTCTTGGGGGCTTGGTTGAATATTTTGTTCCCAGGTTAGAGTTCCAATCAAATTAGCGTAAATCTTAACTAAGCTTCAGTGTCTAAGGCCTTGTTTTTTCCTCCATCGAGTGAACGCTATTTGAACACCTACTGTATACAGACCAATTGGTATGGAAATTACCTATATCACAGTTCCTGTCTCAGTACGAAACTGGAAAGTGTTCCAACTCATTAAATAAGTCATAAAGTTAATTACTGCCCTGCACATCATTAGGTCAAGCATACACTCGCTGGTCACGTGTATGTGGCAAAATGGACTGTATCTGTCTTAATGGACCATTCTTTGGTGTCCTTATTTCCAAATGTCTGATGCTCTAGAATTAAAAGCCCACAGGGGAGGTATGGGTGCTTTTTTTCATGCAAACAGGAAATGTTTTGCTGACAAATCCATGGCCACCTTTTGATGTTTAGTGAAAACCTTTAAGCCATCGGTGTACAAAGTGATGGGTAGAGTTCCCATGGAGTTGGTCAGAGCACTGAAGACAAATATCCAGACTGACTGTTGTCAAAGGCTTGTTACTCTAATAAGCTGACTATGGTCCAGGCTCCCCTGTGAAGCAGTAAAACCCCTTCCAGGGTCACTCACCCACATTCATAAGGAAGCTTTGCTACACGGACGCTGCACCTTGTTGTATATTGTCAGCACGTCAACCCTTTCCTCTAAAAGCTGTGCTTTCAGAGCTGCTGTTTATCTCTTCGTTGCTGATTGATTTCATTTTATAGTGATTGCTGACTCTGTAGCTTTTAAACTCTCTGCTTTCCAGCCTCTCCATTGTATACTTTTTTTTTTAATATACTTAAAAGTAGCATGGTGCTGGGAGAACAGGAAAAATTCATTTATAGTGTTTCCACATGATTGACTTTGTAAAGAAGTGCGTTCCTAAGGGGCGAGCTAGCTATGTAAAGTCATGCAAATAAAGAGGGGTGAAATGACCGACCCTGGGGGGCACTGGCAAGGGAGGTAGGATGCACTAAATGAGAGGAAGAGAACCTATGAGCAAGACGGGAAAGCATGAGCCAGTGTTGAAAGTAAAATGCCACATGGCTGAGAGCTGGTACGCTTGGCTGATGGAAGAGCAGGCCTGGGGTGTGGACTGATGAAATGTGAAGGAAGTGGGTTCATCCTGTGAATGTGCTCAGTGGCTCAGCCATATCGAACCCTTTGCCACCCTGTGGACCATAGCCTGCCAGGCTCCTCTGTCCATGGGATTGTTCAGGCACAGATACTGGAGTGGGTTGCCATTTTCCTCCTGCAGGGGATCTTCCCGACCCAGGGATCAAACCTGCATCTCCTGTATCTCCTCTGTAGCAGGTGGATTCCTTACTTGCTGAGCCCATCCTGTGAATGGACTAATGTTAATTCAGATACAGTACATGACAGTCCTGGTGCGTGACAGTCACCTAGTCAGTGAAAGCTGTCATTTTAGTAGGCTCCTAACTCATACCTAATAAAAACTGTATGTAGTCCTAAAGTCAACAGCAAACTTTTCCTACTGTCTGAAGATATCGTGGGTACATGCTCAGTCGTGTCTGACTCTTTGCAACCCCATGGACTGTAGCTTGCCAGGCTCCTCTGTCCATGGGTTCTCCAGGCAAGAATACCGGAGGGGGTTGCCATTCTCTTCTCCAGGGTATCTTCCCGACCCAGGGATCGAACCCAGGTCTCCGGTGTCTCCTTCACTGGGAGGTGGATTCTTTACCCCTGAGCCACCTGATTAAGAACTAAAACCTTTAAAGCAGTGGTACAGGGTTTGGGCGCCAAGCTGTAGATAGCTGGTACTGGTTTGAAGGTTTGAATGTAGCTAAGTCACTTACTCTCTGGGGAGCAATTGAACCCTTTTTTTTTTTTTTTAATAATTTACTTGGCTGCACCAGGTCTTAGTTGCAGCATTGAAACTCTTAGTGGGATCTAGTTCCCTGACCAGGAGTGGAACCTGGGCCCTCTGCATAGAGAGTGGAGTCTTAGCCACTGGACCCCAGGGAAATCCCAATTGAACTTTTCTAAGCATCCAGCAAAATGGGATTAATAATGGGGCTCACCTCCTGGGGTTGCTATGAAGATTAAATGAGATAATGCATATAAAGTAGTGAGCTCAGTACCTAGCCCCAAACCAGATAATAATAGTAATAGTAATGATGATAATAGCAGCAGTAGTAAATAGCAGTGAGGAGGAGTTAAACCTCAGATGATCTAATAATGGACATTTATCTTACTGGTCTTTTATTTTCTTCCCCATACACAGAGCCCCTTGGGCTTTATTTAATTTTTCTTAATTACCATGTTTCAAATTACAGCAGCAGTGCCAAGATTGTAATTGAGATGAATCAGGTTCTTATTTTCAGTACTTAAAGCTTTGCCAGGACACACATCCCTCTGTCGCCTCATCAGCCTTTTCTTCATTTTCCCTCCTGAAGGATTACAGTCACATCTAATTGCATCTGTCAGCTTTCTTACTCGGAGAGTGAAAGGGGGGAGGAGTATATTCTAAGGAAGGGGCTTCCAGGTGGCTCAGCCGTAAAGAACCCACCTGCCAATGCAGGAGACATAAGAGAGTCGGGTTCGATCCCTGGGTCAGGAAGATCCCCTGGAGGAGGAAATGGCAACCCACTCCAGTATTCTTATTCTTACCTGGGAAATCCAAAGGGCAGAGGAGTCTGGCGGGCTATGGTCCACAGGGTCACAAAGAGTCAGACATGACTTAGTGACTAAACAACAATGCTAAGGTAACCCAGTGAGAAGGAAAGCCTGACAAGAGTCAGAAAAAAAAAAAAATAGGATGACCAGAGGACTCAACGGAGTGGTTAATAAACATTCTGCCCTGTCTTGTCGGCGCCCACCAGGCCCCTGGTGCCATGCCCTTCTGCAGGCAGCCTGGCAAACTCTCTGGTTGCCCATTTTAAAGATTTTGAACATATTTTATATTTACGCACATTCAGTAAGCACACAGATTATCCCAGAAATGCTTTTACTCCTTTTTTGGTATCTAGAAATGATGATTAAAGAGTACAGAGGGAAAAAAAAGAATGGTAGGTTTCAAATAAGTATGGAAAGATATCTCAACACACAGCAGATATCTCAACATATCTCTTCATGGGTCTCTGTCCACCTCTCTTGTTTTAAGAGCTTTAGCATATGAGAACGTTGTCAGTGGAACTTGGAAACCCTAAGCACAATTTTTAGAATAAAGATTTAACAAAGCAACAAAACATTAAGGGTTTTTTGTTTTTGGGGTTTTTTTTGCTGTGTTTATTACAGAAGGAACTCTTCTAAGAAATTTTCTTTTTTGTTATAACTAAAGGGTAATAGAAGAGATTAATTTTAGTGTTAAATTTGTATCCTGCTTCTTAATTGTGACATGGTTAGATTTGCTTATAGTCATCAAATTCTTCATCCTGATAAGAATATGAAGTAAGTAAAGACAATTGATTATTTTTAATTTTATTTATTTGTTTTTGGCCATGCTGGGTCTTCATGGCTGCACAGGCTTTTCTCTAGCTGCTGTGAGCAGGGGCCCATCAGTATTTGCAATGTGCCCCCTTCTCAGTGCTGTGGCCTCTGTTGTTGCAGAGAATGGGCTCTAGGGCCCACGGGCGTCAGTGGTTGCCGCATGTGGACTCAGCATTGGCGGCTCCCAGGCTCTGGAGCACTGGCTCGATAGTTGTGGCACGCAGGCTTAGGTGTTCCGAGGCATGTGGGATCGTCCCAGATCAGGGATGGAACCCCCGTCTCCTGCATTGGCAGGCAGATTCTTTACCACCGAGCCACCAAGGAAGCCCTGACTATTTTTATAATGGTTGTCAGAAGTGTAGCCAAAGGTGGGCCGCTATGGGCTTTAAGGACTTTGATATGTAAAGGGGAATGCTGTTTCTTGATATCTTGCTTCTATCATTAGACTCCTGTAGGCTGCCAGTTCTTAATGATTTTCTGCTTACAGTTTTAGAGGAAAGCCAAACAAATATTCCCCAGTACTGTATTTGCTCTTACTACTCAGGACTACTGTTTTTAACAGGACTCCTGTGTCCCCGCCCCACCCCCAAGTTTCTGTTTCTGGGACAAACTGCCTGACCCTCCCCCTTTCCAGGTCCAGCTGTCCTCCCGTCTCCTCTCCAGGGGGCACCTCCTACTCCCCCCAACCTCTTTCAGGAGGAAGAAGTGAAACAATGGAGAGAACTGAGCTGTCTCAGGTGTCATTTGTCACAGCTTAGCATGAAGGCCATTCCCGACATTTTTTACTGATGTCTTAGGTATTGAAACTATTGTAGAAGGGAAATCAGGCTGAAAGTTCCCTGTTTTTTTTTTTAATTCTTTACTCAAATATCTCAGAGCATTGATACTGACTTCCACATATGGCCAATGAAGATCAGCCTCTATACCATCAATTAGGAAAACTAATGAAAACTGATATCAGCAACAGAAGCTCCTTTAAACTGGAAATTCATTTGGGTTTCAGTCCTGCACTTGCGTGTGCATTTCTTCTTTCTCTTTTTTCCTCCCCTTTCACGCTTTCTTCCCTCTTTCTCTTCCTGCCTCATTTCTTTCCTCTTCTTTTTCTCTTCTCTTTCCCCCTGGTCCTCCTCCTTTCTCTTCCCCTCCCTCATTCTCTGAAACAAAGTTTGCAGAAAGATTTGTCCTGTTGATGACATTTTGTATTTTCAGTACAGTTCTCCAGGGGGAGGGGAGTTCTATAGATTCAGGAACAACATCGTTCCCACAGTTGGAGCTTTTGTTTCCAGTCTAATGGGGTGGCCAGAGACACACACACCCCCTGCCCCCGTTCCCATTTCTTTAGCTATATCTTCCTCCCTCGTGGATAGCAATGGAGGAAGAAAAGAGATTAACGTGAAGATTAGACTTCTGATGCTTTATCTGTAGGCTGCAGCAGGAACTTTTACTGTAAACCCCATTTAGTGGTTTATTTGGAAGAAAGATAAAAGGGTTCTTTCATTTGAAAATGTATTCTTCTATACTCTCACAGCCCTTTATAAATTCTTCTTCTTAAATAACACTTAAGTTGTTACACTGAGATTTCTTTCTTTCTCTGTTACTCCCATGTGAGCCGCTGGAGGGACAGGGGTCCCTTCTCAACACAGTTACTACCACTAGGTCTGTGCCTCTCCCAATATCTTCATTAACTAGGTACATTATAATAAAGCTATTGAGTGGACTACAATGCAGTTGTTATAAAGAACGAAAAGGAATTATGTTTACATATAAGAGTTATGTATGTTCTGAATGGAGAAACAAAGCTGTGAATCAAGCATAGCATCTTTTCCAGATATAATTTTTCCAGATATAATTATGCCCCGGAACATCACCCAGAAGCATGCACACCACATCTCTAATCAGAGTTATCTCTGGAGAGAGATGGGGAGGCCCTTGAGAAGGAAGAGGGAATTTCTTATTTCCTATGCTCTGACTTGTTAGAATTTTGTTTTCTACAGCATAAAATAAAACTGACCAGGGTTCACTTGGTTAGAGAGAGAGGGCCCCCTGCCCAGACATCCTGGGAGTGGTGTTTATCTTCCTGTCCTCTTGCCTTTCATCTCGTCCCCTCACCTGGGCTCTCATGGTCATCTGCTATCTTCTTCTGTGCTCACCTTTGCCAGTTACGCCCTCCTGTCATTCTAGATTTCCTCCCTCTGTCTGCTCTTTCCCTGCACCTCCCATCAGCCTGTTCATGGATGGATGAAGGAACAGATGATAGATGGCACGGACAGATGGATGGATATATGTGTGGCACTGGCAGTTTTATACCTAATGTTCCATTTTCTGATGCTGGAGTGACCTTTGGTCTCATGGCATCCTTCCTAGTTGCCTACAGACCATGGAAGGTTCTCCATGATCAAGCCTGTCCTGACTCTAGTGCTTCTCACTTTGCAGCCCCACCTCCAGGATCTGTGCATGTGCGCTGTTCATGTCCTGTTCGCTCAGCCCATCTGTGCTTCTTTCATTGATTTTTTTTTTGGGGGGGGTGTCATTTCATGCCACATAAAGGATCTTAGTTCCCTGACCAGGCATCCAACCCCGTGCCCCCTGCAGTGGAAGCGCAGAGTTTTCACCACTAGAATACCAGGGAAGTCCCTCAGCTCCTTTTCATGTCCTTGCTGCACCCTGCATTTTGTTACCATGTGCCCCTTTACTCTTCTCTGCCTTCCTGGGTGTTGTGTCTCCTCCTCCTTTCTCTCCATTCTCTGTCATCCTTAAAGACTCAGCTCCACCATCACCCCCTCTAGAAGACTTCTCCCTGCCCTGGAATTACCCACTTCCTCTCCTGCCTCCTGTCTCCCTAGTGCTGAATATTTATCAGTCATGCTGCCTGAACACCTTATTGTACTTACTTGTTTACATTTGTCTTTCAACTATGCAGGGAGCTCCTTGGAGGGAGGGATCATGTTTTATTCATTTTATTTATTCCTAGCTTGTAAAACAGAATTTGACATGCATCCTTATGACCTCAAAGTGGGGGGTAGTGTTTGTATGAATAAATGTGAATGTGCTTTTAAACTGTAAATTGACATACAAATGTAAGTTATTGTCGTATGAACATCATTCCCAAAGTAATACATGAAACTTGCAGGCAGGTTTTCTATAAACAAATGATTACTTTCTAGAAAAGGTGGAGGTGTTGGAAAAACTGAAAAAGATGCTTCCCCCAAAATAAAGACCAGTAATCTTACATAGGGATTATATCAAAGGGCTTGGAATTTGGAAATGCTAACACAAAAACTAGACCAAAAAGAGTAAGCCAAAGAGATGAAATTTTGAAACCCGAGCAAAAGGATTTATGAACAGAACCTTTTCTTCATTTTGTTTGTGCGATATGACTATCTTCAAGAGAGAGAAATAGTAGAAAAATTAGATGCTGATCTAAATAAATTTTTGTCGTCTTATGGTTTAGCTTTATTTTCACGTTAAACAGTTTGTAATTTTTAAACATTTCAAGCATTATTTTAGAGGGAAAGGGGGGGCTAGGTGCAGGGACATTAACTTAATTCTTTCAAGGCATCTTAAATAAAGCGAGCTTCCGAGGACATTGAGTTTGAATTCTGTCCCAGTTTTGAAAACATCCTCTCTCCAGCATCTCTACTGGACTGTTGTCTAGACCAGACCTTCTCAAACTGTCTGAGAGTGTGTGTGTGTGTGTGTGTGTGTGTGTGTGTGTGTGTTCCTATCAGCCACACACTGACATTTTTGTAAAACACCACACACACAAAAAAAGAATTACTAGAAAAACAAAATAGAAGATAACAGATATGCAAAATACAAGCCTGAATTTTTATTAGATTCAAAAAACATCCTTCTGTCAAAATGCTATAGAAGTCTGTACAGGCTTAGTCTCAACTTCTGAACTGACCTTGTTGTAGATCAGCAGTAGATTGCAAATTGCTTGCTATCCGTTACCACACTTCAAACAGCACTGAGTTCAAGTTTACTTGGATATTTTCTATAACAGACATCACAGAAATGAAAAAGTTATCAAGAAGAGAGCACATGTGTACAAATCTTACAATGGTGGAACTGCTGATTAGAGAAGAAATACTTTAGGCAAAATTCATAGTACTATAATAAAACCTTTTTCAAATGGTGTAAAGCTATTTTTTTGTGTGTATCTCTTCCTACCTTCCTTAGCATTGAGTGACTTCTTTGATACTCTTAGAGAATAATTATTTTCAGTGCAAAAGTTTTAAATTAATCATTGTTAACTGTGGGGTAACCATAGGTGCTGACATCAAGCCAATAAAATTAATAAGCAGCATGACAGGCTCTAATAAATTTCATTGGTGTATCTACCCTGTCATTTGAGCACAGAATGAACTATTATTATCACCGAGCTTCAAGCCTCTCATTTTGGCTTCAGATGCTTACAGCTGCTAATGCAGTGCCTGCTACAGTAGTTTCCAGTAACTGGTTTGGGGTTAAAGTATCATATTTAAAAGACTTAGTTATGATCAGTGGGGGAACATGTTGTGGCCCTATGGCTTTGATCTGTTTTCTGGAGTGGCCTGCGAAACTTTGGACTCCTAACAATCTATTTCTCAATGAGTTCAGAAAGCAAGCAGCTTTTAAAATATAGTTCCTCCACCAGGGACTCTGGGGTATTGAAACTCTTTGATCTGGGGATGGGCCATCCCCTGTTGGAAGTGGGCCATGGTTCTTTGTCTCTCACCCCAGATGAAATTCTTCAACTCCCTCAACTTGGTCCTTCCTTGACATGAAGAATTTAGTATCAGGTTTCTGAACAATGGGCCAGCTTCACGCTTGAAGTGAGAAAAAGGATTCTTCCTTTTCTCCTTAAACCCCATTGCAGCCGTTCAGGTGAATTTGGCATCCCCACAGCAGCTTTGTCCCAGCCTTAATGCTGCTGTTGGGTGTAGGTAGGTCATGCCTGCCAGTATCTTCCATTTTACTTTTTTAATTTCATACTCATCTGCAACCTTCTGTTTTACCTTCTTAATTTTGCATATGGTGTGTCTTTTTATTTATTTTTTTAAGGCTCATTTACTTTTTTAATTTTTTGGCCACTCTGTGCAGTGTGTAGGATTCTAGTTCCCTGACCAGGGATGGAACCTTCACCGCCCCTACATTGGTGACAGAAAGTCTTAACCACTGGACCACCTGATGTGTCCTTTTATTTTTTTTTTAATTTATTTTTTATTTTTTATTAGTTGGAGGCTAATTACTTCACAACATTTCAGTGGGTTTTGTCATACATTGATATGAATCAGCCATAGATTTACACGTATTCCCCATCCCGATCCCCCCTCCCACCTCCCTCTCCACCCGATTCCTCTGGGTCTTCCCAGTGCACCAGGTCCGAGTACTTGTCTCATGCATCCCACCTGGGCTGGTGATCTGTTTCACCATAGATAGTATACATGCTGTTCTTTTGAAACATCCCACCCTCACCTTCTCCCACAGAGTTCAAAAGTCTGTTCTGTATTTCTGTGTCTCTTTTTCCGTTTTGCATATAGGGTTATCGTTACTATCTTTCTAGATTCCATATATATGTGTTAGTATGCTGTAATGTTCTTTATCTTTCTGGCTTACTTCACTCTGTATAATGGGCTCCAGTTTCATCCATCTCATTAGGATTGATTCAAATGAATTCTTTTTAATGGCTGAGTAATATTCCATGGTGTATATGTACCACAGCTTCCTTATCGATTCATCTGCTGATAGGTTCATAGCATTACAGGCTTACATCAAGAAACAAGAAAAAAGCCAAATAAATAACCTAACTCTACACATAAAGCAATTAGAGAAGGAAGAAATGAAGAACCCCAGGGTTAGCAGAAGGAAAGAAATCTTAAAAATGAGGGCAGAAATAAATGCAATAGAAACTAAAGAGACCATAGCAAAAATCAACAAAGCTAAAAGCTTGTTTTTTGAAAAAATAAACAAAATTGACAAACCATTAGCAAGACTCATTAAGAAACAAAGAGAGAAGAACCAAATTAACAAAATTAGAAATGAAAATGGAGAGATCACAACAGACAACACTGAAATACAAAGGATCATAAGAGACTACTACCAGCAGCTCTATGCCAATAAAATGGACAACTTGGATGAAATGGACAAATTCTTAGAAAAGTATAACTTTCCAAAACTGAACCAGGAAGAAATAGAAGATCTTAACAGACCCATCACAAGCAAGGAAATCAAAACTGTAATCAAAAATCTTCCAGCAAACAAAAGCCCAGGACCAGATGGCTTCACAGCTGAATTCTACCAAAAATTTAGAGAAGAGCTAACACCTATCTTACTCAAACTCTTCCAGAAAACTGCAGATGAAGGTAAGCTTCCAAACTCATTCTATGAGGCCACCATCACCCTAATTCCAAAACCAGACAAAGATGCCACAAAAAAAGAAAACTACAGGCCAATATCACTGATGAACATAGATGCAAAAATCCTTAACAAAATTCTAGCAAACAGAATCCAACAACATATTAAAAAAATCATACACCATGACCAAGTGGGCTTTATCCCAGGAATGCAAGGATTCTTTAATATCCGCAAATCAATCAATGTAATACATCACATTAACAAATTGAAAGATAAAAACCATATGATTATCTCAATAGATGCAGAGAAAGCCTTTGACAAAATTCAACACTCATTTATGATTAAAACTCTCCAGAAAGCAGGAATAGAAGGAACATACCTCAACATAATAAAAGCTATATATGACAAACCCACAGCAAGCATCACCCTCAATGGTGAAAAATTGAAAGCATTTCCCCTGAAATCAGGAACAAGACAAGGGTGCCCACTCTCACCACTACTATTCAACATAGTGTTGGAAGTTTTGGCCACAGCAATCAGAGCAGAAAAAGAAGTAAAAGGAATCCAGATAGGAAACGAAGAATTGAAACTCTCGCTGTTTGCAGATGACATGATCCTCTACATAGAAACCCCTAAAGACTCTTCCAGAAAACTACTAGAGCTAATCAATGAATATAGTAAAGTTGCAGGATATAAAATTAACACACAGAAATCCCTTGCATTCCTATGTACTAACAATGAAAAAACAGAAAGAGAAATTAAGGAAACAATACCATTCACCATTGCAACAAAAAGAATAAAATACTTAGGAGTATATCTACCTAAAGAAACAAAAGACCTATACATAGAAAACTATAAAACACTGATGAAAGAAATCAAAGAGGACACGAACAGATGGAGAAACATACCGTGTTCATGGATTGGAAGAATCAATATTGTCAAAATGGCTATTCTACCCAAAGCAATCTATAGATTCAATGCAATCCCTATCAAGCTACCAACGGTATTTTTCACAGAACTAGACCAAAGAATTTCACAATTTGTATGGAAATACAAAAAACCTCGAATAGCCAAAATAATCTTGAGAAAGAAGAATGGAACTGGAGGAATCAACCTGCCTGACTTCAGACTCTACTACAAAGCCACAGTCATCAAGACAGTATGGTACTGGCACAAAGACAGAAATATAGATCAATGGAACAGAATAGAAAGCCCAGTGATGTGTCCTTTTAAAATGTTAATCAAAGTATTAAAAAAGCTATCAAATATAAGCATTCAGCGCAGGTAACTATTAGCAGCCCATCTCTTTGGACCACATGTAATTTTATGAAACTGTCAAGAAACACACGTATTTGTCTTTTTGAGGACACCTCACTTTGATTCATACTTGCTCACAATGCCCTCTTCCTTCAACTCTAGCCTTCTTTACAATTTTTTATTTGGGCATTATCTCTAGAGCCTGTACAGGTACTTGAAGCTCCCTATAATCGTTCCAGTCATAAAAGTAAGGAGGCTGGGTCTTGCTCTTGTGGGTTTTTAATGGCAATTACACACTTAAACCTTGTAAGTCTAATTTCTTATTGAGAGGACCGCTTTCTGAAGAAGAAAAGACGTCACCATCAAGCTTGTTAAAACATAAAAAGGCTTATGAACATCACTTCCTGCATGACCATGATGGTTAAGAACCAGAATGGTTAGTTATTTGACGCAGTCTGTGAGCCCGGCTAGGGAGACAGTTCCTGATGAAGCCCGGCCTGGTTTTCATTTGAGGAGCATGAAGGGCACAAGGGGGAGGCTGTGGCTTATTAAAAGACAAAAGCAACAATTATCTGCCGCTTTTCACATTTCAGCTTCTCCTTTCACTAGTTGCGCCTAAATATTGTTGTGTTTGTGACTGGTCATTGGAATGCAGTCCAGGGCTGGGATTTTCAGGGTCTGGCTGACTTTCCCCCCCTGCCGAGACTTCCCCAAGGAGCTGCAGAGCTCCGGGTGACGTCTGGTGGAGAACTATCCTGAATTGTTCAGCCCAGGGCGGGAGACTATTTATTTTTGATTTTACGTTATTTCAGCTGTTTTCACTTTTTTCTTTATTGTTTTCTTGCCTCCTACAGAGTTCTCTTTTCAAGTCTGGCTGGGGCAAGGGGGACACTCAGGGACTCGGCACACAGCATGGAGAACAGTTTTCCCCTCTCTCAGCAGTTCAAATAGCTTCTAAGCCACGTCCATTTAACCCACTGTGGGCCTGAGCCCACGCCACGTCAGCTCAGTTGGGAGTTGCTGCCGTGTTAAAATGGATAAAATCATTTCAGTGCAGTTCATAGCTCCTTAACATGGTCTATTAGATCACATGAGTGAGTTATATGTTTATTTTAAAAAAACATATAATGTTTAGAAAGCATTTTTTAAACTAGCATTTGAGGATGCATTTAGTTCCATAGTTTCACAACAGCTTTCTGACTTAAAAAGGTGATGTTTAAAACAATTTCTTTGCATTTCACAATTTTATTCCTGATTTCCCACTGTGTGAATTTTGCAGTATCTTTTTTACCATATATTAATATCAGTTGAGGGGACAGCAAGCAATGTTGTTATGCCAGAAGTCTGACTTTATTGGTAACCATGGTCATTATGTTATCCACCTAGGGAAGTACTAATACATTTTAGGTGTAGATATGTTAATATAGGGTTTCCCTGGTGGCTCAGACGATAAAAGACTCTGCCTGCAATGCAGGAGACCTGGTTCGATCCCTAGGTCAGGACGATCCCCTGGAGGAGGGCATGGCAATCCACTCCAGTCTTCTTGCCTGGAGGATTCCATGGACAGAGGAGCCTGGTGGGCTCCAGTCCATGAGGGTCACAGAGACACTACTGATCATGTGCGCATGTGCGCGCGCGCGCGCACGCACACACACACACACACACACACACATTTTAATGTATATACACCCTTTCTCCTTGTTCAAACTCCCTGCTCTATAAATAGGGAAATATTATCATTATTAATAAAAGAGATTCTGTATTCTCACGGTAGAGTTAATGAGCACATTAGCATAATAATTACTTGAAACGAATATGAAAGGTTCACCACACATAACTAAAGATGTCTTGGAAAAGAACAGGAATGTTTATGACATCTTTCTTGTTGGTTTCACAGGATTACCTTGACTGTATCAGGGACCAGACAAAACTTCCTCTGGGGACAGATGAAAGATCAGCCCTTTTTGGAAACATACAGGATATCTACCACTTTAATAGGTAAGTTAATACTCAGAAGATTGTTCTCACATAAGAACACTGAGTTTTTCTCAAATGAAGGTGGCCTCAGAAAACTTACCAGAAATCCCTGATTCTACTTCATCAATTTCTGTGAGCTATCATGCCGTGAAGTTTTCTACTTGGAAACATCCTTGTTTGTATGTGAGTCTCAGATTAATTCAGAATCCCATCCCATTCTATCCTCCTGGCTCAGAGAAGAGACCTATACGCCATGACAGAACAGAGGCATCTTTGTTCCACAATACAGGGTGAACAGGGCATCCAGAAATATATGCTGCCTCAGTCCCCCAGCATCTCCACTCCCACTGGATTTTCTAAAAATTTTTCTCTGCCTAAGGAGTGGGCAAGAGAGTAAACAAACAATAAATACTTTAATCATAACAGATATTAATGCAAATTAATAATTAAAATTTATAGTACTTAATTTAATTCAGACATCTATTGAGTACCTACTGTGTAGCAGGCACGGGGCTTAGAAAAGTACCACAGGAAACAAGACAGACAGGGAGCTGAAGGGGATGGAGTGAGCAAATCAGTTATTATATTGTAGTACCTCTTGGAAGACCAGGTAGTAGGCAGGTAATGAGCACAGACTCTGGTTTCCAACGTATCTGGGTTTGCATGCCAACTGGGTCCTGTCTATATTCTTTGGGGAATTTTAGATAGGATACAGGTGGTCCCCGACTTATGATGTTTCAACTCGTGAGTTTTTTGGGGTTTTTTTGTTTGTTTTTTTTTTTTTTTTTACTTTACAATGGTGCAAAAACAAGATCTGTTCAGTAAAAACCGTATTTCAAATTTTGAATTTTGATTTCCCCCCGCCCGTCCAACCCCCCCAGGCAGTGAGCTATAGCTCTCAGTCAGGCATGCAATCATGATGGTAAACAACCAATACACTTACACCATTCCATTTTCACTTTTAGTACAGTATTCAATACATTGCATGAGATAGTCAACATTTTATTACAAAGAGGCTCTGGGTTGGATAGTTTTGCCCAACTGGAGGCTAATGTAAGTGTTCTAAACACATTTAAGGTAAGTGAGGTGAGGCTTTTGTGTTCAGTAGATCAAGTGTATTTTAAAGCATTTTTAAAATTTTTTATTTACTTTATTTTTGGATTGGCTGCATCTTCATTGCTGCTTGCAGGCTTTCTCTAGTTGCGGTGATCAGGGGCTACTCTCTAGTTGCAGGGGCTTCTCTTGATGCTGAGCACACGCTCTGGAGCATGGGCTTAGTTGTTGTGGCACACAGGCTTGGTTTCCCCACGGCATGTGAAATCTTCCCAGACCAGGAATCAAAGCTTTGTCCCTTAAATTGGCAGGTGGATTCTTAACCACTGGACCACCGGGGAAGTCATTAATGCATTTCTGAGTTCTGACATTTTCAACTTACAGTGGGTTTATTGGGTCATAATGCCCTCCCTCATTTCAAGTCTTGCTCACATCTTCCTATCTCTATAAGGTTTATTGCCTGCCTGTGTGCTAAGTCTCTTCAGTTGTGTCTGAGTCTGTGTGACCCCATGGACTGTAGCTCCCAGGCTCCTCTGTCCATGGGAATTCTCCAGACAAGAATACTGGAGTGAGTTGCCATGCCCTCCTCCAGGGGATCTTCCCGATCCAGGGATCAAACCTGTATCTCTTGTGTCCCCTGCATTGGCAGGGAGATTCTTTGCCACTGGTACCACCTGGGAAGCCCAGAGTTACAGTAAAACCTCCTTAGAAAGTTCTATAATGCCCGATCATGGGGTCACCCAACCAGAGTGTAAATTATAATACTGAAGTTAGTATATGTGAGCTCCTTGAGGGTAGGATCCACATCTCCTTGGCCTTCCCTAACATCCGTGTGGATCCCTAACACTATCCCAAGCCTGGCCTCTGGAAGACACATTTGAATTATCAACCTGTCCCTTAATTTTGAAAGCCTGGGACATGAAAAAAGCCAGTGTTGCAACATCTCTTTCATTGGACTCAGTAGACTTTGAAAACCAATTTGTATGTTCCAAGACAGCGGTTCTGAACCTGGACTACACATTGGAATTCCCTGGGAAGGATTGTGCTTTGTTTTGTTTTTAATATGATGACTCCTGCCCCCAAAAGTTCTAATTAATGGGTCTGTGGTGGGATCAGGGCATCAGGATTTTTTAAAAGGTCCTCAGATGCTGGGAAAGATAGAAGACAAAAGGGGAAGGGGGCGGCAGAGGATGAGTTAGTTAGATAGCATCACTGACTCAATGAACATGAATTTGAACAAACTCTGGGAGATAGTGGAGGACAGAGGAGCCAGGCGTGCTACTGGAGTCCATGGGGTCACAAAGAGTTGGACATGACTTAGCGACTGAACAACAACAATAGATGTGCAGCCATGGTTGAGAAATACTGTCTAGATAAAATAAATGCAATAATAAGAAAATAGAGGAATGGCATTAGAAAATGGAATTAGGGAATTTAGAATCTGCATGTGCATTAGTAACGTGCTGATGTTGGAGCCGGATTCATTTAGCAACTCTGAGGGTAATAGTCCGAGGAACCGTGAGTGGCTTCTCCACCCAGAGCTCCCTGATGGTACAATAACCTAGGAAGAGGAATCAGGCCTCGTGTTGGGAGGCCCTGGCCTCAGCTTTCTGGTGGTTTGGCTGTGCATTGACTATATGACTGTTTATCTAGTACTTGTCCATGCCAGAGGCCATAGAGCTTTATGTGCATTATCGCTTTATATACGTCTGGGCTTCTCTGACTCCAAGCCCCAGGCACCTAGCCACATTCCCTCCTGCCAGAACAGAGCCCTGCTTTTCAGGTCTTGATTTGTGGCATTGTGGCATAGTCCAGGCAGGAAGGGTTTTCTACTCCCTGGAGTTTAAAGCTTCCTGTGTCTCCTAATTTAAAGGAAAACAAGACAGAAGTAGCCCCCCAATGTCAGCAAGAAGGGACAGCTGACAAAGTTGGAAGACAGGTCTTCATATGCCTGAATTGTTCTCTGTGCTTTTCTCTTTGGTGTTTGCTGAACAAGGAAATCAGACGTGACTAAAGTGAACCTGAGTCAGGGTGATGATGACATGTGAGTCATCAGAGGTGACACAATTCTAGCTGATGGCGCTCATGCCTGTCCCTTTGGTACATCACAGTGGTAAATCTCCTGCACGTGCATCGTCTCCTTTCATCCTCTCAACAGCTCTGAGGCAGATAAGATGCAAAATGTGTACACATTGTTTGGACAGAGGAAACAGTGTAGAAAGTCCTTTGCTCAAGGACATAGAGCTAGAAAACCAACCCAGCCTATTTTGATTTTTTTATTTTGTTTATTTTTAACTTTTTATTTTATACTGGAGTGTTAGTTTCAGGGGTACAACAAAGTGACTCAGTTTTATATATATATATATACATATATATATTTATATACATACATATGAATCTATTCTTTTTCAAATTCTTTTCCCAGTTAGACTATTACAGTATATTGAGCAGAGTTCCTAATATTATACAGTAGATCCATGTTGGTTATCCATTTTAAATATAACGGCATGTACATGTCAATCCCAAACTGCCTAAATGCCCCTACCCCTTGTTCTGCCCTGCTGCCTGCCATGGCGTTAGCCATGACAGCCTCACACCCCTCACCCTTACACTCTAGTAAACATCAGTTTGTTCTCTTAAGTCTGAGTCTGTTTCTGTTTTGTAAATCAGTTCATTTGTTTCGTCTGTTTTATATTCTGTGGATAAGTGATATCTTATGACATTTTCCTTGCTCTATCTGACTTCACTCAGTATGATAATCTCTAGGTTCATCCATGTTGCTGCCAATGGCCTTATTTTATTCTTTTTAACGGCTGAGTAATATTCCATGGTATATATGTACCACATCTTCTTTATCCATTCTCCTATTGATGGAAGCCTATTTTAAACACCTGGTTTTGTTGAATCTCAACTAGTATTCTTCTTTTTTTTTTTTTTTTATTTCCAAGAATATTTTTCTGTTTAACTTTTACAGTTACTTGTCTGTACTATATTGTCCCTATTTGCTTTTATTTCCTTTCTCTTAACTCTGGACTAAATTTAGAGCTTAAATGTCTTTACTATTATATTTCATTAAATAACAGTATCGATGTGAGTTTTTTTGTTAATGCCTCTTACAAACCCTCTGTTCTGTACCCAACATCAGTTGATTTCAAAGATACAACTATCTGGCAAATCTATGGTTAAGGCTTGAAATGATTTTAAAATTTTTACTAGTTCAGGTCCAGATGCCTCATCATAATATAATACTATTGTGCCCAACTAAGCAAGATTTAAATCTCCAAAACTAAAGAGGGCAAAGAGAAAATGGTTTTATGCTGGCCTGAAAAATTTTCCCCTGGTGGCTCAGACAATAAAGAATCTGCCTGCAATCCAGGAGACCTGGGTTGGGAAAATCCCCTGGAGAAGAAAATGGCTGCCCACTCCAGTATTCTTGCCTGGAGAATCCCGTAGACAGATGAGCCTGGCGAGCTACAGTACGAGATCCCAGAGAGTCCTACATGACTGAGTAACTAACACTTTAGAAAATTTTAGCTGATAAGATTGTTTTTCAGGAAGTATTTCCAAAATACGGGAAAGCGTATGATAAACACTTATAAAGCACCCTATTTCATCAAGGCCTTTCTTTATGCCATATTTGCTTTAGAAATGCTTGGAAGTCTGAAGGCTTTACCAGTAATGCTGAGCCCCCGACATGCCCCTCCGAATGGCATCCCACTCTGTGCAGAGTGGCACAGTGATGTGCTGATGAGCCAGTCCTCCAGGGTGAGGACAAAGGAGGGGGAATCTGAGATTTTTAATGTCTGCCAATTTCTATGGTATAAACACACCTACAGCAGATTTCAGGCTACTAAGAAGACCTTACTGAACATGGAATTAGGAAGAGATGTGCAGAATTGGCTCAGAAAAGTCAGTATAATCTGGCTCAAAACACCGCGATCACTATAACTATTATCCAGGACTTTGTGTTTCATCCCCAAGTAATATCTTTGTTGCCATGACTCTAAGTATATATACCTAGTGTGCTTTAACTTACTTCAAACATGGCGTGCACTGTATCAGTCTTTTACAAGTTTTTTTCATGCAACGGTGCTTTTGAGATTTATAGTTCTCCTCTGCTTCTTTTAACTGCAATGCAGTATTCCATTATAGGATGTATTACCTTGCATTTTGCTGATTGCAAAAGACTAAGCCTCTTCTCTTGTTTTTTGGCCACTTTGATTTCTTCTCTGAATTTCTGGCTCCTACTCATT
The DNA here is from genome assembly GCF_910594005.1 of Cervus elaphus. Lineage (NCBI taxonomy): Eukaryota > Metazoa > Chordata > Mammalia > Artiodactyla > Cervidae > Cervus > Cervus elaphus. The sequence goes on from NC_057840.1 coordinate 34,610,716, forward strand.
GCCCAGGTTTCTGTCAAGATGTTTCTTTTTCTTATGATTGTTTAGGAGTTCTTGATGAGTTCTGTCTGGAGATCTTTGTGGATGATGCAAATTGTAGTCCTCAGTTAGTATGAGATTTGTCTTTTAATTGTGGCTTCTTTGAAAAGAAGTTATAAAATTCATGATTTTGACTACTCTAAGTAAATGTAATTTTTATTGTATGAGAATTTTGTATTTGTTTAAAAAATATCTCTTTTATAAATGTGCTCAGTTCATAAATATTCTCTATATTTTCCCTGAAAGTCTTAAAATTTTAGCTTTCCACTTACATCTTTAATCTAAAATTGATGGAAATGTGGTATGTGATAGGAAATCAAAATCCTTATTTTCAGGGAATTCCCTGAAAGTCCAGTGGATTAGGACTCTGTGCTTTCACAGAGGGTGTGTTTGGCTACGGTCATACCACCCTGAACATGCCCGATCTCATCTGGGTGTGTTTTCAATCCCTGATTGGGGAACTTATTATCATAAGATATGCAAGCCATGCAGTGGAGCCAAAAAAGAAAGAAAAAAAAAAAAGACCTCTTTTCATATAACTAGCCCATAGTCCCATCACCATAGACTGAAAAATAGATCTTCTCTATGCTGATTTGTAGTTCTGCATTTCTCCCAGGTAAAGTTTACGTGTATGGATGGTTCTGTTTCTGGGCTGTGTTTTGTTTTGTTGGTCTCTTTGTCCATCCTTACTCCATACCACAGCATCTTAATTATTAAACCCATGTTGCTCTTCTTCTACAGTGACTTCGCATTTCTTAACTCTTTGCACTGCCAAGTGATCTTTTCATTTCTTTTTGCTTTAGTTTGTCAAGTTCCATGAAGGGAGCTCTCTTGGGACTTTTATTGGAATTTGATTTAATTTACAGGTTAATTTTGGCAGTTGTGCTATCTTTATAATACTGGGTCATCCAACCATAAACATATCTCATCCATCAAGCTTTTTAAAAATACCCTATAATAACATTTTATAATTTCTCCATCACATTCATACATGTCACTTTTAAACACTTGTTCTTTTTGACGTTATTTTGGACTAGAATATTTTCCTATTTTATAACTCGCCATTATTGTCATGTAGGAATGCTTTCGATTTTTGTATGTTGACACGGTATTCAACCAGCTTTTTAAAATGTCCCATCAGTTCTAATTGTTTATAGACCCTTTAGGTTTTCTATGTAGACAATGGTGTTTGAAAATGAGAATTTTTTCCCTTCCTTTACAGTTATTCTGCCCCTTATATATATATTTTTTTTTTTTTTTTTCTTGTCTTACTGCTTTGGATAAGTCTTCTCAAACAGTGCTAATTAGATTCTTGCATTCTTATCTTCTTTCTGACATTAGTAGGAATGCTTTAACTGTTTCACCGTTAACTATGATGTTTGTTCTGAGATTTAGATACTTACTTCTATTTTGCTAAGATTTTAGTGCAAATGAATATTGAATTTTATTGAATGTGTAATCATCCTTTAAGAAAATTAGCATATGATTTTTCTCCTACTCATAACGTGGCAAATTATATTAATAGGCCTTCTGATTTGAATCATATGTACACTACTAGAATGAACCCTGGGTTTCCCAGATGGCAGCAGTGGGAAAGAACCTGTCTGCCAGGAGACATTAGAGGTATGGGTTCAGTCTCTGGGTGGGGAATATCCCCTGGAGGAGGGCATGGCAACCCCCTCCAGTATTCTTACCTGGAGAATCCCATGGATAGAGGAGCCTGGCAGGCTACAGTCCATGGGGTTGCAATGAGTTGGACACGCCTGAAGCGACTTAGAAATATAGCACAAAGTGACTTAGCACACGTGCACACATACACCCTGCCTGGCCATGATGTTTCATATATTTGTGCATGATGAGTTTAGTTTGTGTTTTTTTAAAGAACTTTTTCGTGCATGTTCATAAATGACAGCAGTGTATAATTTCTTTCCTTGTACTGTCTTTGTTCAGTTTGGGCATATTACTAGATTCAAATTGTTATCTCATGAAGCCTTCCAACATGAACTGTTTTGAAATACAATTGAGATTTCATTTTTGTTGTCTTTTTTGTAGTCAAATCTTTCTCTCATAATCCCTATGATAGCCTGGAAATTTAAGACTCTGTTTTGGTGTCTGATAGAAATTCCCAAATGGTCAGTAAACTAGCTCAGTCCAAAGAAACCAGTTTAACTTGTTACCTAAACTCCCAATACTTTTTTTCCTTAACTGCATGTTAAAGAGATGTCAATTGTTTTTACACAAGCATCCCTCTCTTGGGATACAGAAGAGTTATTTAGACTGTAATTTGACTCTTTCTTTAAGAATGAAGAGTGAGGAAGTAGAGACCATTTCTCTACATCAGAATTTTATTTTTAAATTATTTTTTAGCAAGTTACGATCAGCTAAGTTCTCTTTCCTCAAAAGATGAGAGGAGAATTTTCCTATTTCCTTCAACTCTTTCTCTGTCTTTTTTAAAATTTTATTTATTTATTTGACTACTCTGGGTTACTGTGTGCAGACTTTCTCTAATTGCGGTGAGTAGGGGGCTACTCCTTAGTTGTAGTGCATGGGTTTCTCTTTGTGATGACTTTTCTTGTTGTAGAGCATGGGCTCTTGAGTGTGTGGGCTTCAGTGGTTGTGGCACATGAGCTTAGTTGCCCTGCGACATATGGAATCTTCCCAGACCAGGATCTTCCCAAGATCAAACTTGTATCCTCTGCACTGGTAGGTGGATTATTAACTACTGGACCACCAGGAAAGTCCTACCCTTTCTTTTCATTTGGTATACCTATATTGAGTCACTGTGGCATGTCAAACACTAGGCTAAATCTATTAGTCTAAAGATGAATGACATTGTCATGTAGCAGAGGCAGTAAGTCCTATACCCAAGGAATGAACAAAACTTTACTTCAAGAACTCTGAGGAGCAAGGAATTGATTTTATCTGAGGGATCAGTGAAAGCATCCCAGACCAAGTAACTTACATCTTAAGACAAAATGTTTATTTGGGTCATGCTTCTTTTCTCCTTTGAAATGTTGTTTAGAAAGCAAATCATGGGGTCAGTTCAGTTCAGTTCAGTCGCTCAGTCATGTCTGACTCTTTGTGACCCCATGGACTGCAACACCCCAGGCTTCCCTGTCCATCACCAACTCCCAGAGCTTACTCAAACTCATGTCCATTGAGTCACTGATGCAATTCAACCGTCTCATCCTCTGTCATACCCTTCTCCTCCCACCCTCAATCTTTCCCAGCATCAGGGTCTGTTCCAATGAGTCTGCTCTTCACATCAGGTGGCCAAAGTATTGGAGTTTCAGCTTCAACATTAGTCCTTCCAATGATAATTCAGGACTGATTTCCTTGAGGATTGACTGATTTGATCTCCTTGCAGTCCAAGGGACTCTCAAAAGTCTTCTCCAACACCACAGTTCAAAAGCATCAATTCTTCAGCACTCAGCTTTCTTTATAGTACAACTCTCACATCCGTACATGACTACTGGAAAAACCATAGCTTTGACTAGATGGACCTTGGTTGGCAAAGTCACATCTCTGCTTTTTAATATGCTGTCCAGGTTGGTCATAACTTTTCTTCCAAGGATCAAGCGTCTTTTAATTTCATGGCTGCAATCACCATCTGCAGTGATTTTGGAGCAACCCAAAATGAAGTCTCTCAGTGTTTCCATTGTTTCCCCATCTGTTTGCCGTGAAGTGATAGGACCAGATGCCATGATTTTAGTTTTCTGAATGTTGAGTTTTAAGCCAACGTTTTTACTCTCCTCTTTCACTTTCATCAAGAGACTCTTTAGTTCTTCTTCGCTTTCTGCCATAAGGGTGGTGTCGTCTGCATATCTGAGGTTATTGATATTTCTCCTGGCAGTCCTGATTCCAGCTTGTGCTTCATACAGCCTGGCATTTCACATGATGTACTCTACATATAAGTTAAATAAGCAGGGTGATAATATACAGCCTTTATGTACTCCTTTTCTGATTTGGAACCAGTCTGTTGTTCCATGTCCATTTCTAACTGTTGCTTCTTGACCTGCATACAGATTTCTCAGGAGGCAGGTCAGGTGGTCTGGTATTCCCATCTCTTGAAGAATTTTCTGCAGTTTGTTGTGATCCACACAGTCAAACACTTTGGCGTAGTCAATAAAGCAGAAGTAGATGTTTTTCTGGAACTCTCTTGTTTTTTTTCTGTGATCCAACGGATGCTGGCAATTTGATCTCTGGTTCCTCTGCCTTTTCTAAGTCCATCTTGAACATCCCAAACCATGGGATACGTATAACAATAAGTCAGGGCAAGGTGGGAGCAGTTATCTTTTATGTTAATGCATTTTCATATCATCAAAATGTCTTCAACTATTGCCCAGTGGTAGAAATATATTTTTACCCATAGACTTTTTTCAAGTAGACTTTTCAAGACCAGTGATAAAAAAAAAAAAAAAAACAGTGGTAGCGTACCAGTGAATTTAATGGAACATTTGGTACTATTAACCTCACTCCATTTTCTGTTTCCTAATCCATATGTGCCTCTGTGAATACCAACTGACCTACCTGATTGGGTGGGAAAAGGAAATGGAGCTTAGCGTCTACTGCAGACAAGGTGAGGCCCCTTCCTGAATCTTGTTCAGTGGAAGGCAGTAGAATCTTCAAGGTCTTATTACAATTCCTGAGTTCAACTACACATCAGTGGTCAGAGAAAATCTTACATAGAATATATTCTGTAAAAGAGAACTGTGTTTCCTTTAACTGTCCATCCAAACAAGGAATATGAACTCTAGTAAGAAATATTATTTTCTTTTTTCATAATGCTACACAAAAGGGAGGAAATATTTGGAACAATTGCTGCAGGAAAAGGGAAAATACCCCAGATCTGAAGGTAGAATGGCTCTAACTTTAGCTCTGAGTACAAAACAATCTATGAGTCACTTCTTCCTGCTAATGTACTTGCAAAGCTGTTCATTAGTTTCACTGATGCAATGAGAAAGCTAGTCTCCACCCCATTAGGCTGTAACTCTAGAAGGACAGCCTGTTTCTGGTCTTTATGGAGTCCTTGATATCCCTCTTTCCATGGCCCCATCTGTGTTCCCATAGTTCATGGTGTATTACTTTATAGTTAGTTGTCTTCCATATCTCCCACATGCCCTGTTGTTCACCAAACAGCAGCTGGTGGGTTCCTTTCTATACCACCCACAAAAACACACTGTGTTCATTCTGTCCTTAGACTCGTGACCAATTTCTTAAGTGACTTTCTCTTCCAACCCTCCCCAAACTTAGATATCACCTCCTCAGAGAACATTGGGGACTGCTCCAGTGCTCCTTCACCCACCCACCCAGCCTCAGGCACACTCTGCTACACTGTCTTCTTTATTTCCTTTTCATAAGGCGTTGTTGTTATTTAGTTGCTGAGTCATGTTTGACTCTTTGTGACCCCATGGACTGTAGCCCACCAGGCTCCTCTGTCCATGGGATCCCAGGCAAGAATACTGGAGTGGGTTTGCCCGTTTCCTTCTCCAGGGGATCTTCCTGACCCAGGGATCGAACCCACATCTCCTGCATTGGTAGGCAGATTCTTTACCACTGAGCCACCAGCCCCTCATAACACGTAGTACAGTATTATATTCTGTTTTTGTTTTGCTTTTCAGTAAAACCAACCCTTTGCTATTTTTCACATAAGCATTCTTAGTAAGCAATATTGTACTATGGTGTGTGAGTTTCTACTGGTAAAGGAATAAATTTTATTTTTTCTTAATTTTTATTTTATTATAATAACAGCACTTAACATGAGATCTACCCTCTTAAATTTTTAAGTGTTCAATACTTCCCTTGTGGCTCAGACAGTAAAGAATCTGCCTGAAATGCAGGAGAGCTGGGTTCGATCCCTGGGTGGGGAAGATTCCCTGGAGCAAGGAATGGCTACACGCCTCAGTATTCTTGCCTGGGATCCCATGGTCAGAGGAGCCTCGAGGGCTATAGTCCATGGGGTTTCAGAGAGTCAGACATGACTGAGCCACTTTCACACACATGTTATTGTTAACTTAGATACTATGTTACAGCAGATCTCTAGAACCTATTCATCTGATTTAGCTGAAACTTGATGCATCTTAGGTAATAGCTCTTCTATTTACTCTTACCCCCCAGCCCCTGGTAACCACCATTCTACTATCTGATGCTATGGGTGTGACTATTTTAGATTTCTAATATAAGTGGAATCATGCAGGACTTGTCCTTCTGTGACTGGCTTTTTTTTTTTTTTTCAACTTGGCACAATGTCAAGGTTCATTCATGTTGTCACAGAATTCCTTCTTTTTTAAGACTAATATTTCACTGTATACATACACACACACACACACACACACACATATATATATATACACACAAATACATATACGTACATACCACATTTTCCTTATTCATCTTCATCCATTCACAGACATTTAAGTTGTATCCACATTTTGGCTGTTGTGAATACTTCTACAACGAATGTGGTAGTACTAACAGCTCTTCAAGACCCTGATTTCAATTTTTTATGTAAATACCCCAAGATTGGGCTTCCTTGGTGGCTCAGTTGGTGAAGAATCCTCCTGCAATGCTGGAGACCCAGGTTCCATCCCTGGGTGGGGATGATCTGCTGGAGAATGAAATGGCAACCCATTCCACTATTATTGCCTAGAAAACCCCATGGACAGAGGAGCCTGGTGGGCTACAGTCCACAGGGTCGCAAAGAGTAGGACACAGCTGACCATCTGAGCGTAGCATAGCATACCACAAGGCTGGATTGCTGGATCGTATGTTAGTTCTACTCTTATTTTTTTTTGGAGAACCTTCATACTGCTTTCCATGGTGGCTGCACCATTTTGCATTCCTGTCAGCAATGTATGAGGGTTCCAGTTCTTAACATCCTTGCGGACATTTGTTGCCTTTTGTTTTACATTGTACTCTTTATTTCTTCAGTTGTTAACATTTATCACCCCTGATCAGAACTTAAGCACCTATAGGATAGAGCTTTTGTCTGTGCTCTTTACCCATCACCTCCTGCCTGTAATAGCCCCTGATAAACAAGGCTTTCAGTAATGACTGTGTTGGATGGAGAACTAACAGGGTGGTCAGCCAGCTGTATCAAGTTGGCTGCTCTGATGACAGGAGTGTGAAATCAGGCTACCACCTCCTCACTGTTTCCATTATTTTATAAAAGGGTTGGAAAGGAAAGCTGCCCAGATGACTCACACAAGGCCTCCCAGGTAGGCGCTAGCAGGTTGAAGACACCACGATGTGGGAGACGAGCCCTCAGCTTTACTGAGTCAAGCTGAAAAATAAACCTTTCAATAGGTGTGTTTATAATCGTGCGGGACTGGGATTCACAAGCCCTGATACTAAGCCCAGCTGTGCCTATTAATTATTTGCTGTGTGACCTAAGGTAAGCCACCTCCCTTTTATGAGCCCTGGTTTCCTCATCTTAAAATTTGGGAGTAGGACTGGAAGTCATCTGAGCTCCCTCCCGGTTCTGGTTCTTGAGCAATGAATGCCATTTGTTTACAGGTGAGCTATACTAGAGCCTGGGTGGGTCCTGAAGACACCTTGTCCTACCAGGAGATCCAAGCTGGAGATGAAATTAAAGCTCCAAGAGGAGCTTGATGAGTGTAACACTGAGAACAGAGGGACCTAAATATTGTCAAGGAGTATTTCTATTAAGCCTTGGAAGTATGAAAAATATGATGGATTCGGCTCAAAATTCTTCTCTCCTTAGAAACAGAATATTGAAAAACCTGGTTACATAACCTGCATCCAGAGCACTCCATCCTCCAACAGTGGAAAACACTGGTCCAGATATGTTGCCTTTTTAGCTCTTCTTTTTGTTTGACTTTTTATTTTACTTCATCCAGTATTTAGATCCCAGTGATGAAATTTCAGCTATCTTTAATTTAATCACAGCCATCCTTCTATAAAGGGCTTCCCTGGTGGTTCAGACAGTAAAGAATCTGCCTGCAATGCAGGAGACCTGGGTTCGATCCCTGGGTTGGGAAGATCCCCTGGAGGAGGGCATGGCAACCCACTCCAGTATTCTTGTCTGGAGAATCCCATGGACAGAGGAGCTTGGTGGGCCACAGTCCATAGGGTCACAAAGAGTCAGACATGACTGAGCAACTAAGCACATCCTTCTATAAAAGATATTGATAAAATTATCAGAACTATATATTCAAACAAAAATAATCTTACAGATGGTATGTTTTGTGGAATATTAGGGAAGAATGTTTGAAATTGGGTCTGTCCTGAAATCATGTGTTGGTAAAGGTTCCTTTCAAATTGCAAGATATATCAGTGGATTTCAATGTAGCAGGATATAGGATTATATGGTTTCTGACTCCAGCAAACTAAGAAACTACCACTTGTTGAGTTTCAGTGTATTATCAAAGAAAGATATCCATAGAGGCTACTGAAATACTCCTACCTTTTCCAATGATATATTTGTGTGAGGCTGTTGAATGGCGAGCAGACATGTGCAGCCATCTGTGTTCTATTAAGATAGGCATTAGAGATTTGCAGAATATAAAACAATACTACTCTTCTCACTGTTTAATTTTGTTTTATAAAATTTATTTTTCACAAAAAAGTTACTTGTATTAACATGTACTAAATATATAATTAAATGAATTGGTCTTTTTAAACTTACATAGTAGCCTTAATTTCTAATAAGTATTGATATAATCCACATAAAGAATTTTTTAAAGGTAACCAGGTCTTGTGGAGGAGACAATGGCAACCCACTCCAGTACTCTTGCCTGGAAAATCGCATGGTCAGAGGAGCCTGGTAGGCTACAGTCCATGGGGTCGGGAAGAGTCAGACACGACTGAGCGATTTCACTTTCACTTTTCACTTTCATGCATTGGAGAAGGAAATGGCAACCCACTCCAGTGTTCTTGCCTGGAGAATCCCAGGGACGGGGGAGCCTGGTGGGCTGCCATCTATGGGGTCGCACAGAGTCGGACACGACTGAAGCGACTTAGCAGCAGCAGCAGCAAGCAGGTCTTGACACCAAAATGTTTGAGAATCACTGGCTTGGGTAAGGAGCACGCTATGTAAAACTACACTTCTGTGCAGACCTTATGGCTGGCTGGTATCTTACCTTCAAAACTAGACTTCCTTCATTGGCAGGCAGATTCTTTAACTGAGCTACCAGGGAAGCCCTACCTTCCAGTAAGAAAGAACAAATGAAAATCCCCAGATACTTGGGGTGAACCACTAACCTGAATGGCAGAAGCCAAAATGATTAAAATGATTGTGGAGCAGAAAGCAAAGAGCAGGAAAGTTAAGTCCAAAATAACAATTGTCATCATTATCACCTCCTTATAAATATGAGAACATTTTTGCACCCATAAAATAATAATAGAAACATAAGTACCCAAAGAACATGTAAACACACTTACACACTTTGAAACTGAAGATCAGATAATAGAGATGAAAAAATTCAATAGAAGCAATAGAAAATAAAAGATGAAATCTAAGAAAACAGAACAATAAACAAGAAGATGGAAACTAGAGAAAAAATGAGATAGTCTAGAGTATCTAATCTAATGTAGGGGAGGAAATATTAAAACTATAATTCAAGAATGGAGGTTCCTTAGCTTTTTGGCCCCAGGATCTGACTTCCCTGGTGGCTCAGATGGTAATGTATCTGCCTACAATGTGGGAGACCCAGGTTCGATCCCTGAGTTGGGAAAATCCTCTGGAGAAGGAAATGGCAACCCACTCTAGTACTCTTGCCTGGAAAATCCCGTGAACGGAGGAACCTGGTGGGTTACAGTCCATGGGATCGCAGAGTCGGACACGACTGAGCAACTAAACTTTCACTTTCAGGATCTATATATGCTTAAAAATTTCTAAGTGCCCTAAATTTTTTTTTGGTTTTATGATTTATGATGTTTTTATCTACCATAATATAAATTAAAACTGTTGTAGTTGTTCAGTCATGTCTGACTCTTTGTGACCCCATGGACTGCATGGACAGGCTTCCCTGTCCTTCACCATCTCTCAGAGCTTGCTCAGACTCATGTCCATTTAGTCAGTGATGCCATCCAACCATCTTGTCCTCTGTCATCCCCTTCTCCTGCCACCTTCAATCCTTCCCAGCATCAAGGTCTGTTCCAATGAGTATGCTCTTTGCATCAGGTGGCCAAAGTATTGGAGCTTCAGCTTCAGCATCAGTCCTGCCAATGAATAATCAGGACTGATTTCCTTTAGGATGGACTGGTTGGATCTCCTTGCAGTCCAGGGGACTCTCAAGAGTCTTCTCCAACACCACAATTCAAAACCATCAATTCTTCAGCACTCAGATTTCCTTATAGTCCAACTCTCACATCCATACATGACTACTGGAAAAACCATAGCTCTGACTAGACAGACCTTTTTTGGCAAAATCATGTCTCTACTTTTTAATATGCTGTCCAGGTTGATCATAGTTTTTCTTCTAAGGATCAAGCATCTTTTAATTTCATGGCTGCAATCACCATATGCAGTGATTCTTAGGCCCAAGAAAATAAAGTCTGTCACTGTTTCCATTGTTTCCCCATCTATTTGTGATGAAGTGATGGGACCAGATGCCATGATCTTAGTTTTCTGAATGTTGAGTTTTAGCCAGCTTTTTCACTCTCCTCTTTCACCTTCATCAAGAGGCTCTGATATTAAAACTAAGAAGTTATTAAAATATCAATGTATTCAATAATAATAAAAAATCCACAGATTTCTAGAAAAACTTACTACTCTTCCCATTAACATTTTTTGCATTTTGGAATTGTCTTACATTTTTACAAATCTCTTTGCTGTTTGACTTACTGGAAGACAGCTGGATTCTCCAATCGGCTTCTGCTTTCCATCTGTGATATCACAGGTCATGTAGTCTCTGGAAAGGCCAGTGTACTCTCACGAGAGAATGAAGATAAAAAATCTGATAGAGTCAAAGTATTTTTATAAAATATATTGGCCTTTTGGGCTTCCTGAAGGGATCTTAAGAACGCAGGAAGCATTTTGAGAACTGATGATCAAGAACACTTCCCAAATATTCAAATTGCCTCTGTGTATGAAAAAAAGACCCACCTCAAAACCAACCATCACAGAATTTCAGAACTAATTACCAAAGAGAAAACTCTAAAAGCTTCCAGCATAGAAAAACAGGTCACTTGTAACCTAGATCATGAATCAGAATGATGTTGGACTTCTCAATAGTAGCATTAAAATCCACACAACAGCAGATGTCTCCCTGAATACTCAGAAAATAACTTCCAATCAAGAATTCTATATCCATTGATAATTATCAGTCAAGTGTGAAGGGAGAACATTTTGAAGCAGAAAGAGTCTCAGAAAATTCACTGCCTATTACCCCTACTCAGAAAGCTGCTGGAGGGAAGACTGTTCCCAAAGGAGAGATTATAGCTTAAATGGTATCTAAGAAACAGGGCATCATCAGGATGGTGTTGAAGAGAGGACCCAGCAGGCCCAGAGAGCACCTGTCCAGGTGGAACTGGAAGGACAGATGGCTCTAGGAAGGGGGTCACTAAGAGAGAATGCAGCCCATAATGATCCAGTGTTTGAACTTGGTGAGACATGAGTTACACTTTTGGCACAAAGTTTGCAGGTGCATTACTGGCTGTACTTAGGAAATCAACCCTGGACAGTCATTGGAGTGATTGATGCTGAAGCTCCAATACTTTGGCCACATGATGTGAGGAACCAACTCATTGGAAAAGACCCAGATGCTGGGAAATGTTGAAGGCAAAAGGAGAAGAGGGCAGCAGAGGATGAGATGGTTAGATATCATCACCAACTCAATGGACATGAATCTGAGAAAACTCTGGGAGATAGTGAAGGACAGGGACGCCTGGTATGCTGCAGTCCATGGGGTCACAAAGAGTTGGACACAACTTAGCAACTGAACAATAACAACTTTGAAAACCAAACAAACAAATGAAAAAAAACAAACAAACATGAGACCATTTCAACTCCAGGGAAAACATGGTTGTACAAGAAAGGCAGGGTAGCTATGGTATACTCCAAGGCTTAGCTGAGAATAATATTTACATAGTCTTTAAAATGTAAGCTCTGGCTTTTAATCTAATTAAATTTCCTAACAGAGTTTGCTGAGAAAGATGAGAAGAAAGGGAGCTAGGGGAAATTATGAAGTAAATACCTAAGACTGAAAAATAATGAAAATGCATTGCCAGCATGTTTGGAAACCCAGATACAGATAGCTGAAATGGCTAAAAGTTGTAAGTGTTTCCAGGGAGTGGTAGTCGAGAAGGGGAAACAGAAAGCAAGGAACTGTACAGCTATTTTTATCACAATTCCTGAAGAACTGTTTAAATTTTTATTAACTATGTGATACACAGATAATTAAAATAAACACTTAACATATTAAAATACATATTAATATAACTTCCATGGAATGTAATTTGGGAATGTGTTAATGTTTGGAATGAAAATGCCCCATGACCCAGCAATCCCATTCATAGAGCTGTATGCGACCATAGGAGATTAGTACATTAATGATGCTACATCCACAGAGTGCAATGGCACTCAGTTAGTTACTTAATGAATCAATAAAAATAAATAATACAGATTTTCATCTGAGGAAAGAGATTTTCTCCCCTGGCATATTTTTCCTTTAGAGCACTATCTCCATGTATAATTTTGTGTAAATCAGTGTGATTTTTCACTGCATGTCTGGCTCTTCAGTGGATTCCAAGCTCCAAGAGACACGCTGGTGTATTTGTTCTCAGTGCTTTGTCTGGTACCTGGAAAGCTATGGGATCAATGAGTGTGTGTGAGCATGCGTGCAGATTTTGACAAATGTCAGGCAGACTGAAATGTTGAGTAGGACTTATCTCTGGGTGGCAGAGTTGCAGGTCAGACCTCTGATTACACCCCTGCTCCTCCATGACCTCAGGCAAGTCATTTATCTAAGCCTTGGATGTAATGACAAAACCTCAGATATCCAGTTAAATGGTTCCTTATAAATGCCATGTAAGTGTTTAAACGTCTAAGTTATTTAAAATGTCCTCAACCCTCAGACCACAACCTAATACATTCTTTTTTCTTTTTTTTTAGTGAACTTCTGCAAGACTTGGAAAACTGTGAAAATGATCCTGTGGCCATAGCAGAGTGTTTTGTGTCCAAGGTAAGCAGGGTTCATCTCTCTGAGCCAACCAAGACAGAGACAGAGACACACTGTTCTCATTGTAAAGTTAAGATGACCGATGTGCTCCATATTGGATGAAGTCCACCACTAATCTCTCTCACTCTGAGGGTATTTTTCTCCCCACTAGCCAGGAAAAAAAATTCACTTCCCAGTAAATTGTGTGCATGCTTGTGTAGTCACTTCAGTTGTGTCCGACTCTTTGCAACCCCATGGACCATAGTCCCCCAGGCTCTTCTGTCCATGGGATTCTCCAGGCAAGAATACTGGAGTGGATTGCCACTCCCTTCTCTGGAGGATCTTCCCAGCCCAGGGATGGAACCCACATCTCTTATGTCTCCTGCATTGGCAGGTGGGTTCTTTACCACTAGAACCACCTGGGAAGCCCAATAACTTAGCAGTTGTTTCAGAACTTGTGTAATAACTAAGTGATGCTACGTATCTGTCCTAAGAAAAACTTTAAGCTTGGGAAGAGGAGAGTCCAGAATAGAAGAATGTTAGAAAAATAAGTACATATAAAAGATGACTAGATCAGTTATAAAAATCTATAAGAATATAAATGCTTTACATTTATATAAATATATATTTAATATACTGCCATATACATATGTATGTGTATATAGTTACATATATATAGATAAACATATGTATATACACATATATATGGCACTAGCTTATTCATTTAGTGGAAAAACAGAACAGAGTTAATCTCCTGCCTCTTAATTATGCCCTTTAATTCTCCTACATTCTTCTTAAGTTGCACTGATGGCTTAAAAAAAAATGCAAGGAGAGGATTTGAATTTTAAAGCTTAAATGACAGTCAGTTTAAATTCTGTACCCAGGTAAGAGAATTCTGAAACATACAAGGGAATCCTTTACAACATGACTTTCTTGATGTCCTACTGTAAATAGAATCTTATCTTACGTTTCTCTAAAAATTCAGCAGCTTTTGTTTGGAAACCTTCTAGCAGAAATTGTTTTTCCAGCAAAACTTCATGTAATTTTTACAGTTGTGGTTTCAAATGTACAAAGGTTGAAGCGAAGTTCATGATGGCGCTTTTGGGTCAACTGAGAGTTAGCACCTCATTTAAAGTCTCGGAGGCCAATGTGAACTTGGAGACATCCCCCCAGCCTGACCAGGTTCCAGGGTTATTCCACAAGGTTATTTCTGATGATCCAATGGTTTTGAATCCAAACATAACACTCTTGGCTCTACTCAAGTGGGGCTCCTTAAAGGCAGTTGATGGACTTATATATAAAACACTCCTGACTTTGTGGGTGGCAGGGTATGTGTTTACATACAAAATGTTTGTGCACACATGCTTACACACACAATTCTTCTCACAAGTGGCTTGTGTCACAGTGAAGGGTAAGAATTTGGAAAAGAGAAGGAAAATGAAAGAGGGAGAAATGGGTAAAAGATAACACTGAGTGTATCAAAGAAGCTGTGTTAGAATAACCACAGTGAATAAACAACATAGAAGCTTTCGGAAACATTGGGGCTTTTCTGGTAACTGTAATCACAAGTTGATTAAAGACGATCCAGCATATGCTTAGCTCTGGTTTAATTATTCACATAAAAGTTTGTTTATGCGCCAGGTTGCCAACTCCCAAATCTGATTTCTTGTTGCGATATTGCCAGGTTTAATTGGAAGACTGATTGCAGCACTCCACACTCGCGTGTGTGAGCAGGGAATAGTGAGGGGGTGTGTGTGGGTCTGGCACAGCCTGCTTCTCACTCAGCACCCTGAAATTTAGAAGATGTTACACTTTGTGGAACACAAGCAGCTGCTCACCTCTGGGGAGGAGTGGAAAATTGCTTTAATTGAGGGGCCGTTAATGAAAGAGGTGAAGCTGGCGGTTGCCGTCTGCTTTTATCTGAGTCACTGGGGCTTACACGGAGAGTCAACTTTGACCTTGCTTTTGTGGTATGGCTAGGCGACAGAAATCCCTCCTGACAAGAGGAGAACGCAGCCCTTCTTACCTGCTGCCCAGAAAAGAACAGCAAAGCGCTGCAGAAGCCCCTCTCGGGAGGGGTGAACGGCCCCGCCAGGCAGGCCAGGCTCTCGCCCGCCGAGCGCTCGCCTGCTCTCAGGACTCTGGAAACACCTGGAACGGGTTTCCGTGGCTTCCTGCCTTCACCTCCACTCTCATTTCCGTCACTTAGCTTGACTGTCAGCCAGGCTGACCCTGGGTGACATTTAGGAGGGAAGTTTGTCTTCGGAGGCCCAGCTTCCCTTAACCGCCCCCTTTCACCTGATGCGTGGCCCCCTCCACTTTGGAGTCTGTCTCCTCTCAGTACTCAGGCATGTGTGTGTACACGCACACACACACACACACACACACACACACACACACATGCACATACACACAAACACGAGCCACTTGTTGAAATTATCCTCAGGAAACTGCTGGTATCAGATAATAGGTATGATTGGAGTCTATTCAAATCAATGTCCTGGGCTTCCCGAATGGCGCTAGGGATAAAGAACCCCCTGCCAAGGCAGGAGGGGTAAGAGACGCAGGTTTGACCCCTGGGTCCGGAAGATCCCCTGGAGGAGGGCACGGCAACCCACTCCAGTATTCTTGCCTGGAGAATCGCATGGACAGAGGAGCCCGGTGGTCTATAATCCATAGGGTTGCAAAGAGTCAGACACGACTGAAATGACTTAGCATGTGCACACACAAATCAATGTCTCCTTACAGAGTAAGCCTTTCTTGGTAGTGTCCTGTGAAAACTGCTCTGTCATCAGTGAGTGTGTGTATGTGTGTGTGTGTGTGTGTGTGTGAGAGAAAAGGAGAGGGAAGGAAAGAGATGGAGTGGGGAGACATTAACATTATGGCAGAAGAAACCCTAAAATCACACAGATTTCTATTTTCTGATTTTTCATTCAGGAAACGTTCAAACACCCTTTGTCTTCAGTTGGCCCTGATCGTTTTATTTTGGTTCTTTCATAATTAAATGTCTTATTTTGACATCATCACTAATTGCAACTTGAAAGTGTTAAATAATGAGAAGAAGATATCTATTTTTATATAATTTTCTCTCATTGCCTTCTTTCTCCCTAAATACTTCTGAAAAGGATTTGAGTGCATATATCATAAGAAATAGTTATTCAGGGATTAACTGAGTAGGAGTTACTGATTTTTGTGTAAAGCCATTATTTGAACTGTCCACAGGGCTCATAAATTCAAGATCAAGTATGCATTTGGTTCTATATTAAGAATATATCAGTGATTTAAATCGAAACTGTCTAAGACAGAGCCATGGTGTCACAGAATGCCCCAAAATTCGGTTGTGCAGAGAAGCCTTGAGGTATTTTTAGGGTAGCTCAAGAAGATGATGTAATTTAGAATATTTTTATTGAGGCCATTGTGTTTGGTATTTCATATGATGCTACATTTAAGGAAATGAGCCAAATAGCTGTTCAACCCCATACTGAGTGTGGCAGGAGGCAGGAACAAAGCAAGAAAGTGTGAGTGTGAACACACCCAGAGAAGGGCTCCAGGGACTTCTCTGGTGGTCCAATGGTCAAGACTCTGTGCTTCCACGGCGGGGGAATACAGCGCAATCCCAGACCAAAGAATAGAGAAAGAGAGGGGCACTCCAGTCTGACGTTAATTTCCTGAAAGACCTTGGGCAAGTCACTGTACCTTTTTTATCCCTGGGGAAGGTGGAACACTCCAGTGCCTTCAGGAGCTAAGCTGATGAACACAGTGCATGAATGGGCCTAGGCAGAGGCCAGAGCGTCAAGGTACTTACGTCTTGGGGACAAAAGTGTTACGTGAAACTGTAGGCCTAGGGCCTGTGGATCTAATACTTTTTCAAGAGAAGCCAAAAATAAAAAAAAAATTTATCTTTTAACTTTTAGAATTTGGCAACTTAGTGTTTTTTTTTTTTTTTTTAATACTATGCTTAAAAATTTGGCAGCATACCATGTTGGCAAGGCCATGGGGAAACAGACACTCCTATAATTGTGGGAAAATAAAATAGACCCTCTGGAGGGGAATTTGGCTATGTCTAGGAAAAGTACATCTGAATTCACCCTTCACTCCAGCAATCCTACTTCCAGAAATCTATTCTAAAGATACAGTGACAAAGTCTCAACAAAGGTGATGTTATACTTCACAGTACTCATTGTTACAATTTATAAACCTATATAAGGTGCATCCTTAGTCCTGTCTCACTCTTTGCAACCCCATGTACTGTAGCCCACCAGGCTGCCCTGTCAATGGGATTTTTCAGGCGAGAATACTGGAGTGGGTTGCCATTTCCTTCTCCAGGTGACCTTCCTGACCCAGGATCAAACCTGCGTCTCCTGCATTGACAGGCAGATTCTTTACCACTGGGCCACCGATAGAAATATGCAATACATGGAAACAGCCCAAATGTTCATGAACAAAACCTGGTTGAATAAACTATGGCATATCCCCATAACATAGCAGTACAAAGCAGTAAAAGCAAATAAAGACTATTTCTATATACTACTAGAAAGGGGATGGGGTGGGGAGTCTCGCACTGTGGTTCTCAGGGTGTGGTCTCTGGACCACATCATATAGGATCTTGTTAGCAAGCAGATTCTCAGGCCCTACCCAGACCTACCAAATCAGAAACTCTGGGGGTGCAACCCAGTAATCTGTGTTTTAATAAGCCCTCAAGGTAATTCTAATGCTGAAGTTTGAGAATCACTGACATAGCTTGCTTTTATTTATCTAGAAATGGGGAAGGTTATACTTATATTTCAATGTGTATGTTTAAAAAAAATTTTTTAAGATAAACTGTAAGACTGGAAGTTGGTTCCTGAGAGGAAAGGCAGGGAATGGACTAGAATGAGAAGGCATAGAAGCCAGACTTCTCTAAGTGTGCATTTCTTTGGAGAGTTGACTTTGAAACCATGTATTTATTTTACATAATTATAAGACAAAGTTTAAAACAGCCTTCAAAAAATGAAAGCAGATTGAAACAATGAACCTAACTGTGAATCCAGTTTGTAGCTTGACCACACAGAGGAAATGCCAATCAATTAAAAAATATGCTATGGGCAAAATACAGCAAATACATCCTTAACTGTTTTCAGTAATGATATCATATATGATGGTTTCAGTATTGTTGTTCCAAAATTGTGTGTATTGTGGGATAAAGGAAATGAATATTCACAGTTGTGTCATTGAGAACTGGAATTGGCAAGACAAAGAAAATACAGATTAAGAATGAGGCTAATTAGAAACACTCTAGTCCTGAATCTGAATTGCAAGAATTAGCATGAACTAAGCATGTGTTTTTGCTTTAGAAACACCATATTTCTAACTCTGTCCACTGAGAAGGCCTAGAAATAATAATTAACCTGGTAGCAAGAGCATCGCTAACGCTCAGATTGTGGTTTCCACATACTGTTTCTTACGTGAAGGAATCCTGGCTCCGTGGAGAACAAGTGTGGGAGGGAAATATGCAAGAGGGTCTGAAACATCGTGTCACCCCAGAAAGCAAGGCGCTACTGGAGGCTGTAGGTCAGGTCACAGATACTCAAGAAAAGGCTCCTATTGGCCAAAGATGGGATCATTTGAGCATCATTAAAAAGATAGCTAACTAAAAACAACTGAAAGTCATGAAATATGTTTATATTCATGAAATTCACAGTGATGTTTAAAAACCCAAGTCCTTTATAGGAGAGCTGATGCATTATTTTGAAAATTAAGGAAAGGAATTGAGCGTTTATCCTGTCTTTCCCATACAAACCACAAACTGCAGGGTAACTAATCTAAGGCAGTTCCTTTTTTGGAAAAAATCTGGCTAATAAATGAAGAATGGAGAAAGCAATGGCAACCCACTCCAGTACTCTCGCCTGGAAAATCCCATAGACGGAGGAGCCTGGTAGGCTGCAGTCCATGGGGTTGCTAAGAGTCAGACACGACTGAGCGACTTCACTTTTCCTTTCATGCATGGAAGAAGGAAATGGCAACCCACTCCAGTGTTCTTGCCTGGAGAATCCCAGGGACGGGGGAGCCTGGTGGGCTGCCATCTTATGGGGTCACACAGAGTCGGACACAACTGAAGCGATTTAGCAGCAGCAGCAGCATGAATCAAAAGACCTAAGCAGTAATTACCAGTGATTATTAACATCACAGAAAGAGAGAACCAGCTCCTATGCCTCTCAGTTTAAGTACAATCAAGTCTATGGTGTACTTGGGCCACATTATGGAACCTAAATCCAGTCAAGCCTCTTCTAAACCACAAGGAGCGTGGAAGACAGGAGAACATAGTAAAGAAAGCCTTAGGGACGTGATCAGCAAAACTGAGACTGCAGGAGACTGCAGGACAAATCATTTGGTTTCTTCAGCTTAATTGCACGGGGGAAATGAGAGGGGGAACTTATAGGTTAGAAGGGACTTAGATATCAACAATATCAAGTTGCTATGTGTGGATGTTGTTTGGAATACAGAGCAAGCAGCAAACTGTAATTTTAAAAAAGAAAATAAAAAATAGGAATAATGATAATGAACCCTCATGATATTATGCAATTATTTATTTACATTTTATTGATGTAAAGTTGGCTTATAATGTGTATAATTTCTGCTATACAACAAAGTGACTCAGTTTTTTACATATATATTTCTTTCCATATTCTTTTCCATTATGGTTTATCACAGGATATTGAACATAGTTCCCTATGCTATACAGTAGATATATACTAGTAAATATATTGTTGTTTATCCATTCTGTATATGTAATAGTTTGCATCTGCTAATCTCAACCTCCCAGTCCTTCCCATGGAATTATTTAAAGATGATAATAGCATTGTAGTGATGTTTCTCTTTTAAAGTCATGTTAAAGATATATACTAACGTGTTTACAAGTAAGTGAAATGATATTATGTCTAGAATTTGTTGATAAGGGAACCTGGAATCAGTTTGTTGATAAGGGAACCTTAGCAAAAGGCAAGAAGCCCCCATTAGTTAGCTGAACATTTAATGCGTTTGAGGCATCGCTGCCATGCTAGATCTACAGATGAGTAGACCTGGATCCTGCTCTCAAATAATTTTCAGCTTCATAGGAGATAGGGGCATTCATTAGTTCAAAAAACATTATGTGCCAGGCTGGTACACTATGGCCCCTCTCCTGCAGGAACTCACAGTACAGAGTGGCAGACAGATGCACAAAAAATGTCATGCTCATTTGGCAAAGGCTGTAAGATAGGTTGGCACTAGTGTTGTGGGGCCCCAAGATAGGAGCAATTGGCTCAGTCCGAGAACTCAAGAAAGTCCCTTGAGAGGAAATAAAGCCTCAGTTCAATGTCAAAAGGTGCCTCGTGGCTGTCCAGTGAAAAAGATGGGAAAGGCAGTGGGCAGAGGAAGCTGCAAACACAGGGCTTGAAAGTATCCCCTTGCACAAACTTCCAGCATGTTCTGACCACATAATATTTAAATTATCTGCTTATATTTCTCTCTCACACTGCAAATGCCCAGAGGACCATGAGCACCTGGGGGCAGAAACCCTACTGTCTTCCTCTACCTATTTGCCTTCAGATTCATCTAACATAGCAGATGCTCAATCAGTATTTAATGATCTCAAAGCCACAATGAGGTACCATTTCACGCCAGTCAGAATGGCTGCTATCCAAAAGTCTACAAGCAATAAATGCTGGAGAGGGTGTGGAGAAAAGGGAACCCTCTTAGACTGTTGGTGGGAATGCAAACTAGTACAGCCACTATGGAGAACAGTGTGGAGATTCCTTAAAAAACTGGAAATAGAACTGCCATATGACCCAGCAATCCCACTTCTGGGCATACACACTGAGGAAACCAGAACTGAAAGAGACACGTGTACCCCAGTGTTCATCACAGCACTGTTTATAATAGCCAGGACATGGAAGCAACCTAGATGCCCATCAGCAGACGAATGGATAAGGAAGCTGTGGTACATATACACCATGGAATATTACTCAGCCATTAAAAAGAACACATTTGAATCAGTTCTAATGAGATGGATGAAACTGGAGCCCATTATACAGAGAGAAGTAAGCCAGAAA
This sequence comes from Cervus elaphus, assembly GCF_910594005.1. Classification (NCBI taxonomy): domain Eukaryota; kingdom Metazoa; phylum Chordata; class Mammalia; order Artiodactyla; family Cervidae; genus Cervus; species Cervus elaphus. Next base: position 34,631,942 of record NC_057840.1, read on the forward strand.
GAAGAACACCAATAGAGTATACTAACACATATGTGTGGAATTTAGAAAGATGGTAACGATAACCCTGTATGCGAGATAGCAAAAGAGACACAGATGTATAGAACAGTGGACTCTGTGGGAGAGGGTGAGGGTGGGATGGTTTGGGAGAATGGCTCTGAAACATGTATATTATCATATGTGAAACGAATCGCCAGTCCAGGTTTGATGCATGAGACAGGGTGCGCAGGGCTGGTGCACTGGGATGACCCTGAGGGATGGGGTGGGGAGGGAGGTGGGAGGGGGGTTCAGGATGGGGAACACATGTACACCCGCAGCGGGTTCATGTCAATGTATGGCAAAACCAATACAATGTTGTAAAGTAATTAGCCTCAAAAAAAAAAAAGCATTTAATGATCTCAAATGAGTCCAAGTGCATGTGGATTCTAGGTATAAATCAAGGTAGTTAAAATGGCATGAATGATTGCCACAGGGACTCAGAAGACAGGCCAAGGTGGTTAGAGAAACAACTTCTAAAACAACACCTTCTAAAGGATGAATGATATGTCTTTTACTTTTCATTGAATGTTGATGTCTCTACTTTTTTTTTTTCTTAGCCAGTTACATCTCTTTTGTTTCCTTGCAGAGTGAAGAGTTCCACATTTATACCCAGTATTGCACAAACTATCCAAGGTACGCCTTGAATGTGTGGGGATACTTTTGCTTACCATCATGTTGCTTGAAGTTGGTCAACACAGTATATGTGGTCAGGAGGCACTATGTGCCTGGCGCTGTGCTGAATACTGTGGGAAAACTGCAGAAATGCTGAGAACGGATCACAGGGGTACCCCGATATTGATCCATTCAGGCCTAGGGACTACCCAGCAGGGCCAGCACAGGGGAAAATTGTGAATGACCTTAAAGGAGGCCAAAAAGATTGTTAGGTGTCCTCCATTGGACTCCTAGAAGTGTTTGGCTAGAAGAAGGCTTATCTATTAACCCTTTTGTATGTGTGCTGTGTTTTTAAGAATGTGGGATGCCCTGCTAATGAGTTAATCTATCTGGGGATAAAATAGGTTATATTTTTGCTATCTAAGTTCTAGAAGCTGCGCAAGTTTTATGGAGCGCAGAGAAGGGAATGATCATGATAAGCTTCCTTACCTGGACCATCAATTCAGGTTCACTTACACCCGAGGTGCTGGCAGGAGGTCTGCTGAAGGAGCACCCTCAGTGATCATTCAGTAAGGGAATCAGGTCTAAGGCCACGACTCACTCTGCTGGAAATCTTTTTTTCTGCAAAAGACATTTATTGAGCACTTATTAATTTCAAGTGCTGCTCTTGATGCTATAAATACAAAATGTGGTTGAATTTCATTTTCCCAGCAATCTAGAGATGTTAAGGGATTAAAGAAAAGCAGAACACATAGACAGCACAGGGCCTGGCCCTGATAAGTCCTCCAGAAGTGCTTGTTCATCACCGTCCCTGCCCCATCCCACTGCATGGGTGAAATCATCGAGCCTCCAGTAGGTTTATTGAATTTGCAGGAGTCACACAGCTGACAAATGAGCGAACCCAGCTGGGATTTAAACCAAGGTTGGTCTGGCCTCAGACCTCATGCTGCTACATCCTTGTAGAATTTCTGAAGCTTTGTGATTCCCTCCGCCCCGTACCTTTCTACTGTCTGCCTGCCCATGACTAGCAGGACTAGTGTTGTTATGTTAGGCATGAACCAGGAAGAGAGCTCAGGGGACTTTTGTCTACTCTGTAGCCAGTCTTGGTATGGACGTGTCCTTAAGGATAAAGTGGGTGCTGGGGTCCATCTTGAAGAGAAGCCAGCAGGCTGAGCCCTTCCTGCCACTGTGATCAGGAAGAGCAAGTGGGTCATTCCTTCCTGGGGGAGGCCCTAGAAAGCCAGTGTGGATTAAAGGATGTGAAGCCAGAGGCTCGGGCTTACCAGTGGCAAAATTCTTTCCATTGGAGGGTTTTCACCTCATCCTCTAAATACTGGTCTGCATATTGTGCTGTGGTCATTTATTTGCTTGGTGGCCAGGGATGTTTTTCCCAGGTTTCTCTGAAAACAAAAAACAAAACCCCACATACAAACTAGTACATTTATCCATCTCCTTATCTGTAGACCCACCCACACTTTACCCAGTTTCACTTACACAATTCTCTCTCCTGAAACACGTGTTGCCACCTCTCTGCTAAAGATAATCAGGAAATTGTAGGCTGCCCCAACTGAATCCATGGTCCTTATGCCAAAAGCCAGCATTATACCACACCCTGATGCAGAGAAATCACAGAATCAGGCCTCAACTTCTCCATAGACCTTCCTCCTGAGAAAAATGGAAAACCTTTCCACTCTGAAGAATCAGCAGAGCCCTGGACCCAGTTACCAAGAGCCAGATGCCAGAGTGGTTTGTGTGAAGGATTATGTCTGTGTACATTTCATTATAAACATGTCATATGAAGAAATATCTTCTGAATATTTAGTTTTTGAGGTTTATATTAGGAAGATTTTTCTAACTTCATAATAAGAATGGAGAGTGCAAAATGAAAGCAACTTTTATAAACTTGGCTGCTTCAGGGTCAGGGGACAGGCACAGTCATTTGTGCAAGGACATTTTTGAGGGCCTGTCCTTCATGGAGCACAAGTCCACATTCAGCACACACTGGTGGGAGATAGGAACTAATATCCCTTGCCTTCAAGCAGTTCATTTTCTTTTGAGGGTCAGAACTGAACCAAATGCAAGAGTGGAACAGCCATTAGGAAGGATCAAATCCATGAATATAAGTCAATGCAGCACCACCTCAGTCATGTGTAACAGAGGCTAAAGATGCATGAGATAAAGGAGGAGAAGTCAGGACAGTTTCCTGGAGGAAGTGTTTTCTATTTTGGATCTGACTTCAAAAAAGGAAAGAAACATGTTAGCAGGGAGATGCTCCCAGGCCCTCTCAGTGAAGTGGGTACATCCGAGTCTTGCCCAGTTGTGTGGTTTTCATGTTCATAGAAAAAGATTTTCTCTCCTCCCCCTCCTAACCATTTGCCCTCTGAGGCCCAAGCTTTCCCTCCCTTCCCCCATCTTCACAAACTGTGAGCACCAGGTGTTTCAGCCCATCTGACAACGTGTCTTCCCCTTTTGGACCCGGGCTGGTGATATTAAGAGTCTCCTGCACGCCTTGACAGATGTCCTTCTTCATAGCAGTCACGCCCCGGTGACTTCCCTGGGAAAAGGCTCCAGCCCTCCCTCTTGTCCCCAGGGAGAGGCCCAGACCCGCTCAGGTCATTGTCCTCGAATGTCCCCCCGTGGCCTCAATCTGGAGTTCAGTGTGCTTAGCATCTCCTGCAGGTGTCTTATCCTTGTACAAGAACTCAAGACTTCAGAGGGTTAGACAGCCAGTGGGCAGCTGATTCTGACTCTAAAAAGCCTTAGAAAAGTCCCTGGGTTACATGATAAAGAATCGCTTTGAAATCTTCACTTGAAGGGAAAAATAAATCCGTTTGAACAGATACTTCTCCAAGCAGTCAGACACGAAAGGGATTCTGTTCACTTCGTCAGGAGACCACCGTCCATGTCACTTCCTTCCAAGGAGTTTATTTTGTTGTTTGACTCTGATTTTCTGAATTAATTCTGAAAACCTAATAAGATTTGGGGAGAAAGGGGCTGAAATTACTTCCACCTGCTTCTAACTTATGAGACCATGAGATTTTAATTTGTGTGTGTGTGTGTGTGTGATCTCACAAGACCACCAGTTTACTTCATGTGTAAGCTGTGAGCATTGTTTCAGCCATCTCTCTAGGATGTTTGGGGGCCATACTTCTTGGAGTGGAGAGGAATCCTGAGCCATTTTTTTAATACACTCTGTAAAGTGCAATCCTTGAGGACCAAAGTTAACCAGCTGTTTCAAAAACTGAATTTAGAATGAGGAGATACCTGGAGGTGGACAGAAAGGTCTGTTCAGAGATTCTCAAAGGGAAGTTCCCTGGGGGACGAGGTCTCCAAACACCTGCACGTAACATCACACACTCTGTGCACTTACACAAACACAACCAGCAAAGTAGGCGACAGATGTCTGGCGCGGGGCTGGGTCTGCTGGAAAGAAGCCACTCCTTTTTCTTAGTACAGTGGTGACCGCTCCTTGCAATGTAACTTGTGAAAACTGAATGCAGATATGAAGCTGAGCAATGAACAGAGATGCTCATGTGTGTGTGCTCAGTCACTCCACCATGTCCAACTCTTTGCAACCCCATGGACTGTCGTCCACCAGGCTCTTCTGCCCATGGAATTTGCTAGGCAAGAATATTGGAGTGAGTCGCCATTTCCAATTCTAGGGAATTTTCCTGACCCAGGGATCAGACCCACGCCTTTTGCATCTCCTGTATTGGCAGGCAGATTCTTTAAATTGGGGTACCATCCAATTTAAATCCCCTGTGACAAGCCCTGTGTCCTGATAGAGGCTTCATCTCCCTGAAGGACAGAGCTGGCAGCATAGATGTCACGTGTCCATGTCTCACCGCCCTCTTATAGTGTCTTTTTCTAATTCACCCAGAGGTGAATCGGGACCAGATTCACCCAATTCAACCAGAGGGACACCTTTTCCTCACCTGCCCAGAGGCATTCTAGTCTACCTATTACTCTGTCACTGCCTTATCTGCTTTAAGGCCTTGATACTTACTCTGGCATTTAAAGGGCTTGCCTGGTGGCTCAAATGGTAAAGAATCTGCCTGCAATGCAGGAGACCTGGGTTCAATCCCTGGGTTGGGAAGATCCCCTGAAGGAGGGCACGGCAACCCCCACCAGTATTCTTGCCTGGAGAATTCCATGGACAGATGGGCTACAGTCCATGGATTCGCCAAGTAGGACACGACTGAGTGACTAACATTTTCACCTTCACTGGTATTGAAAACTTGAATGTCTATGTCAAGAGTTACCATTTTGATTTTAAAATATTCTTGCAGATCCGTGGCCATGCTAACAGAGTGTATGAGGAACAAGATGCTGGCCAAATTCTTCAGGGAACGGCAGGAAACTTTGAAACACTCACTGCCTCTGGGGTCCTATCTCTTGAAGCCAGTTCAGCGGATTCTCAAGTATCATCTCCTTTTGCATGTAAGTTTCTGCCTGCACTGGAAGGACTTTCTAGAGGCTAGGGATTTTATGTGTATATATTAAGTTTAAGAGAAAAAAAAATCAGATGTGGACATATGGAAACATTTTCCACACTCATACTTTACAACTGACTAATCTGCTTTGAGGAATTAAAGATATTTATATTGTAGGCCTGCAGCCTCATTGACAGCAGCCAAGTAGAAAGATTCATTTTAGCTCTGATGGTGAAAGGGCTTACAAGTCCTTCACTCCGGGCAGTGACAGTTTCAGGCAAGGAGCTGTCTTCTTAATGAACAACAGATTTTGTGTGTATGTTTTATTTTACTTCCATGAGCCCGGATTCGGTAGGCAGTTGGGAGTAAGAGCTGTTTGTCACAGATTGGCTTTCGTAGGAGCAAAGAGAAAGGGCTGAAAGGAGAGAAGACAGATGAGCAGTGTGATAAATGTCTTTGAGCTGGGCTTCACCTCACTTTGGGTTCTGTTCTCTTTATATCATTTCCCATTATTTGTACAAAATTTAAGGAGGCTTTAGAAACAAAAGTAGACATAGCTCTCATACGTTCTCGTTTCTTATTCTCTAAGGAAGCTGATAAAAATGGAAAATAGTATTCTCAAAGTAATTTCATTCTGTAAGGAGGGTGAATTGCCTTGGCAACTTGACAAAGATAGGATAGCCAAGTGGTTTAGGTTAGGAGCAGGGCTGTGGTCAAGACACTACCTAGATTCCAGTCCTGTACATTTCCCACATTCTCACAGGCAGTCAGTACAGATAAACTGTTATTTTTATTTTATTACTTTAATTTATTTTTTTAATTGGAGTATAACTGCTTTACAATGGGGCTTCCCTGATGGCTCAGACAGTAAAGAATCTGCCTGCAGGACAGGAGACCCAGGTTTGATCCCTGGGTTGGGAAGATCCCCTGGAGAAGAGAATGGCTACCCACTCCCGTATTCTTGTTGCCTGGAGAATCCCACGGACAGAGGAGCCTGATGGGCTGCAATGTTATGTTCGTTTCTGCTGTAAAACAAAGTGAACCAGCTACATGTATACATGCATCCCCTTCCCTCTTGAGCCTTCCTCCTATCCCCCTGCTTTATTATTTTTAATGCTACATTAAAAATCTTTTCTTAAAAAGATTTAAATCTAGAGTTCCTATCTCTGTCAACATGCCTGCAGTATACATGTATCTCTTTTTAAATGATTCCAGGCTTCTAGCTTGGTTAATCATTCCAAGGTTGCTCAGTTCACACGCATTTAAAACTTAAAGCACTCTTTATGGTCCATCTTTACCAGAAATTTCTCAGCTTTGTCTGTTTGCCTGTGTGGCCCATCTTGGGAGAATCTTGTGTCCTATGAAACCACATTGTGGATATTACTTTAGTTGTTCCATTGGCTTTAATGACCCTTAAGTTTAGTGGGATTAATTTACTAAATCGGTGCCAAATAATTCTTTAAAAAATACTGGCTTTCCCACGATAGATCTTTTCTGGACTCTGCTAATATGGTATAGACCGTAGCCTGCAAGGCTTCTCTGTCCATGGAATTCTGCAGGCAAGAAGACTGGAGTGGGCTGCCATTCCCTTCTCCAGGGGATCTTCCCGACCTAGGGATCGAACCCGGGTCTCCTACATCACAGGCAGATTCTTTACCATCTGAGCCACCAGGGAAGCCCATCTGAGTCTAGTGTGTCCCAGTAATATCTACTTAATGGCTTTCTAGACAGTAAGTCAATCAAAAGAAAAGTCTCAGATCTCTGTCACTTAAATAAGACTCCACTCAAGATTCTTACAAAGAGTTAACTGCTAGGAAGAACAGCCTTACCCTCTAAATTAAAAGCTGGGATATTAATACATGCTGCTATAACAAAATGCCATAACCTGGGTGACTTGGACAACAAACATTTATTTCTCATAGTTTTGGAGGCTGGAAGTCAAAGATCAGAGGGCAAGCACGGCTGAGTTCTCATTTGCAGACTGCCTTCTCCTCTTCGTTTCCTCGCATGGTAAAAAGAGGCAAGACTGCTCTCCAGGATCTCTTTTATGAGAGCACTAGCCCCATTTATGACAGCACCACTCTCATGGCGTCTTGTTTGGCTGCTAAATCCTGTTCAACTCGGCAGTCCCATGGACTGCAGCATGCCAGGCTCCTCTGTCTTCCATTATCTCCCAGAGTTTGCTCAAATTCATGTCCATTGGATCAGTGATGCCATCCAACCATCTCATCCTCTGCCACCCCTTTCTCCTTTAGCTTCAATCTTTCCCAGCATCAGGGTCTTTTCCAATGAGTCAACTCTTCACATGAGGTGGCCAAAGTACTGGAGCTTCAGCATCAGTCCTTCCAATGAATATACAGTTGATTTCCTTTAGAATTGACTGGTTTAATCTCTTTGCAGTCCAAGGGACTCTTAAGAGTCTTCTCCAGCACCACATTTCAAAAGCATCAATCTTTTGGTGCTCAGCCTTCTTTATGGTCCAACTCTCACATCCGTACATGACTACTGGAAAAACCATAGCTTTGACTAGACAGACCTTTGTCAACAAAGGGGTGTCTCTGCTTTTTACTACATTGTCTAGGTTTGTCATAGCTTTCCTTCCAAGAAGCAAGCGTCTTTTAATTTCATGGTTGCAGTCACTGTTTGCCTGGCCTAGTTACCTCGAAGCGCCCCCATCCTAATCCCAGCACATTAGAGGAAAGGATTTCAACATACTAATTTGTGGAAGATACAACCACTCAGTCTATAATAGCTGAGAGTGAAGAAAAAAGGGAAGAACAGTAGTTAGATGAATTTAAAACTGACTTCTGGTTTCCTGGAGTATTTTTGCTTTCATACTTGCTTTAGAGTGTTCCTTCTGTATCATTCACATCACTTCAAAGTTGTGTAGTCACCCGTGACAATCCCCACAGGAATACACTGTACTTCTGAGTCTGTTTATGATCAACAGGAGTGCCTCTTAGGCTAAAAGAAGAAATGATTATTTTTTAAAGTTTGCTGTTGATCTTACCTGGGAATTATTCGTGATGTGGTTTCATAGGACCTTTCTCACAGCTGAGTCTGAGTGTAGCAAGAAAATGTAAATTCCTTGCCAGTTTCTAGCTAGATGGAAAGTTTGAGGATTCAGTAAAAGTGAACAAAGTGACTATAAAACAATGGAATTTTCATAATTTATACCATAAGATTCAACCTGCACCCTTGAGCTTAACATGTGTGCATGATAAGTATCATAGCAACAATCTAATTGATCATAATATCTTCTTACTATTTTAAGTATTTATTGGAATTTAGATACCTACAAGATATTGCTGCTCTTTTAACAAGATACAGCTTCAATTAAAAAGCATTTATTTACCACCTAGCTCTCTGGTGGGCACTGTTGAGAAGATAAAGGATTAAAGGAACTATGCAATAGTCCCTATCCTTAGACTCACAGAAGTTTAGGGACATGTGTCTTGTGTACTTGAAAGAAGTGGAATAGAACCCTGTCCCTTTCTCATCTGCCTGGGACTGTGGAACTCCACTGCCCCGCAAAGGGCTGGTGTTACATTCTTCTTAGCATCAGAGAGTGAGTACTTGAACTATAAGCTCTCTCTCAACACTTGGAAGGAGTATCTTTAGTGAATTTCATTTGGGCTTTAAAGCCTTGACTACATGAACATACACTTTATACATAGGTATTTTTTTAAACATAACGTCCACTATTTTCTTTTTCTTTTTTAGTTTGTTATGTACTAAGCCCTGTGTGTGATGTTTCCCTTCCTCTGGGAGAAAAAAAAAAAATCAGTGTATTTTCTGTATTTTAAGAGTGAGAACTATATACATCGGCAACCAGGAATTTCAGAAATCTCCAACTGTAATATCAACTCTCCTCTCTCCTACAATCACCCTGATGTCTCTGTGAGACTTAATGGCCTGTATACTTGTTTCATCATCCTTGTCAAATTCCTCCTTGTAAAATTCTAATCAACTTCTACCTTTCCTAACTCCATTTTTATTCATTCTTATCATTTCTTTGCAGGTTTTTCTGGTAGTTATCTCAAGACCTTAAGGAAAGATAGTAGTGTATAAATAAATAAGCAAAAATAAAATGAGAAACTCATCATAGATTTGTTTCAGTGAATATATGAAAAAAAAATGAAAATAATGAGGGTGGTTTTTTGTTATTTTTGTTTTAGGAAATAGAAAATCACCTTGACAAGGACACAGAGGGCTACGATGTGGTGCTTGATGCCATAGACACGATGCAGAGAGTAGCCTGGCACATCAACGACATGAAGCGGAAACATGAACATGCGGTCCGCCTGCAGGTGAGGCCAGGGCGGCAGTGTCTGGTGAGGCTGTGGGCCTGTTGCTTGTTACCGTTTCCCAGATCAGATCCTAAGTCTGCTCAATTATCGCAGGTCACTCAGAGTCTTCATCATAGATCTTGCTGAGAAAAGATCAGGACAAAAAAAAAAAGAAAAGATTAAGACATCAGTAATACTGATCATTGTTGAATGTAGTTATTATGGCTCAGGGAACTCAAACTGGGGCTCTGTGACAACCTAGAGGGGTGGGATGGGGTGGGAGGTGGGGGGCAGGTTCAAGAGGGAGGGGACATACATACACCTAATTCATGTTGATGTATGGCAGAAACCAACATGATATTGTTAACATGGCTAATTCATGGCTAATTCATGTTGATGTATGGCAGAAACCAACATAATATTGCAAAGTTGTTATCCTTCAATTAAAAATAAATCAATCCCTGAGTCAGGAAGATCCCCTGGAGAATGGAATGGCAACCCACTCCAGTATTCTTGCCTGGAGAATTCCATGGACAGCGGAGCCTGACAGGCTACATACAGTCCATGCAGTTGCAAAGAGTCAGATGCAATTGAGTGTCCAAACTGTGTAAAAGGGTTTTAAGCCTCTATTCCTCTGTCACTAGTTCACACAAAGTTGTGAGATGGTGAACATGTGGTGATGGGGCAGGGGACTCGGGAAGGAGGACTAAGTCCATAACCAGGTCCTTAGCAGCTTTCCTGGGGAGGGGACGTCACCCCTGCATTTTAGATCCCTCACTTTTAAAATAAGACACATTTGCTAATGTCCCTTCCATCGTCACCGTATTTAGCTCTAGATTCCTGGGAACTTTGGATAGATGCTAAGTCAGTGGCCATGTCCTAGGCACCTTAGAAGATGCACTATTTAAAAACTGAAGGTCGTGTGTGCTCAGAGACTAGGCCAAGGCTCTTGGTTGTCCCCGGAGTAAAAGAAAAGCCCAATGTGACTCCATGCTATGCAGACCGCCTGCGTTCAGCTTGGGAGGGGAGCAAACCCTGTCCTTTGGCCCATACATTCAAACAGAGCTCTAGGTTTCATCCACATGCAGCCAGAGGGTGGTAATTGACTGTCAAAAATCAAAGGAAGAGGACATTCTAATCTTCCAGGCCGTATCTGCTTTGTGTAAGCAATAATAAAGGTTTTAATGCTTCACCATTGAAGTGTTCTGTGGACATAATGTCAGACATACTGTCAGCTAGTTATTCAGAAATGGCTCAATGACTTTTTTCATAGCTTAGGAGTCTATCTGGCAGTCTGAAGACACCACTAAATCAGTCTCTGGCTCTGAATCACCTCCATTTGTACCTTCAACTTAAGAATTGTAGAGTGGTTTTGTGGGCTGCTTAATTCAGTGCTGTTTTTGAATATTTTCATTTTTCCAAAAATGACAAAATCCATTTTCTTTAAAAAGTTAATATGGACATACAATATATCCCAAAGAAACTTCAAAGTCAGGTTATCCATTTCTATTTATCAAGTTCCATTAAAAGTGCAATGGGGGACTTCCCCGGTGGTCCAGTGGTTAAGAATCTGCCTTCCAATGCAGGGGACACAAGTTTGATCCCTGCCCGGGGAACTAAGATCCCATATGCCAAGGGGCAACTAAGCCCACACAGGGGAACTACTGAACCCATGAGCCACAACTAACACCCAATGCAGCCAAAAAACAAAAACAAACAAAAGCCACACTGGTGAAGAAACGTTCATTTCCTTTCCCCCAGTGAATGGGATTAATGTCAGAAAATTTCTGAGAAGATGTATCTTGTGTTATCTTCTACCAGTTTTCACTATGGGTTACTTGTATGTGGTGTGAATTCAATTTCTGGAAGAAGGCTTTTAGGTCAGTAGCTCTGAAGGTTTTGTCCAAAAGATAAGGGATGAGCATGTCTTGGGAAGGATGGTGAGAAGGCCATACACCAGCAGCTTCTGTACCTGGCTTTTGAAAGACAACCCCACTGCCATAGTAGAGGGATTGTCACCAAGTGGAAAGAAGTGACTAGCAACTTGTCAAATAACACCTTGGTTCAGTTCTACTAACCCTTAAGTGACACCAGCCCTAAATGGAGATTCATGTCGTGGACATCAGACACCATCAGACACCACTCAGGACCCTGAGACCCTGCCACGGGTATTTGGACCCCATTCTTGAGGCTCAGCAGGCTTCCCAGGTGGCGCTAGTGGTATAGAGCCCACCTCCCAAAGCAGGAAACAGAAGAGGTGGGTTCGATCTCTGGGTCGGGAAGATTTCCTAGAGGAGGAAATGGCAACCCAATCCAGTATTCTTGCCTGGAGAATTCTATGGACAGAGGAACCTGGCAGGCTACCATCTATAGGGTCGTAGAGAGTCAGACACAATTGAAGCACCTCAGCACGCATGCACCCATCAAGGCTCAACAAACCGGCCCCTGTGTCCTCCCCGCCTTGCCCTCCCACCTCCTGCTTAATCACAGGAAACGTTCACTCTTTCAGGAGATACAGAGTCTGCTCACCAACTGGAAGGGGCCAGACCTGACCAGCTACGGGGAGCTGGTGCTCGAAGGGACCTTCCGCCTCCAGCGGGCCAAGAATGAGCGGACGCTCTTCCTCTTTGACAAGCTGCTGCTCATCACCAAGAAGAGAGATGACACGTTTACATACAAAGCCCACATCCTGGTAGGTCTGAGTGAGCGTCCTGGGTGGGGACTGGGGGCTCTGATTCCGCTCCCTTGCAAGCCTGCCTCGCCCTCTCTGCTCGCCCCTCCAGTGCGGCAACCTCATGCTGGTGGAAGTGATCCCAAAGGAGCCCCTGAGCTTCAGCGTCTTCCACTACAAGAACCCCAAGCTGCAGCACACGGTTCAGGTAACAGCGTCCCCTTGCCTCCCTGTGAGGCTCACCCTCATGCATGATGAGCATCACATGCCCGACGGCCTTTCCACGGCTTTCTGGCCACCCTGCGTGTGTCCCGTCTGGTCAGAGGTCCTAGGAGTGGCCGTGTCTTGTGAGAGGTAGGGTTGCCTGACTGTCCACCTCTCCTCCTGGTAGGCGAAGTCGCAGCAAGACAAACGCCTGTGGGTTCTGCACCTGAAGAGGCTGATCCTGGAGAATCATGCAGCGAAGATTCCAGCTAAGGTAAGACCATGAGGGAAATGAACAATAAAATGGAAAGGAATTCAGATCTCAGGAAGACAGCCTGATGGGAATAAATGTGCACTTTCAAAATGAAGATTGTTGAAAGAGAAGCACTGTAAGGAACAACTGCACCAGCCATTCATACTGAAAAGATTCATATACAGAGAGACTCTTCGGAGAGTTTTTGGTTTGTTAATGTCATTGTTGTTTGAAAGAAGAAAAATAAGGGAAAGATTGTACAAAAAATTTCTAGAGAGCTAGTAGAAAATAAAGGGAGTTATGAGAATTATTCAATGGTGTGCTAAGCACCTAGGGTAAATAAAGGTGGCTTAGGTTCTGTGGGAAGCGAGACCCAGACTTGGCCGTGAAGGAATCTGCAGACAAGGGAGCTAGTCATATAAATGATGAACTGTTTGCTAAATATGATGAATGAATAGAGAGATAGACCAAGTATTGTGGACGAGTGAAGTATTCAAGTTTGTGGTCGAGTGAGAAGAGGAAAGAAAATGCCTTTTACCTCAGTATTGGCGGGTGAGGAATATTTTTATTAAGTGGGGAAAAGAACAAGGGAAACCAAGCTGAGAGGACAGCATAAACAAAAAACAGAGGTGTGAAAAGGGGCCCTGTGTTAAACAGCACGCGGATTGTGCTTGAATGGAAGTCCACAGATTGAGTGGTCGAGTTCTCAGGAGGTGGAGTAGGAGGTAGGATTAGGAAAGTGGAAAGCAGTCAGCTGAACTTTGAAGGCTTTGAACACACACACACTGAGGAACATGGATTATTGTAGGGGGAAACTCCTGAAGGTTTTGGAGGGAGGGGATGGTCTGTTTTGTGTTCTGAGAGTGTCACTTTGGGGGCAGTGTGACGGATAAGCTGGTGGAGCATCACTGGCAGCAGGAAAAGAATTGGCAGGTCTCCATGGTGGGCTAGAAAGGAGAAGAGGGGCACAGCCAGGGAGCATAAGAGGAGGAGGAGGGGCAGTGTAGAAGAGGAGAGAGAGAAGTAAGTCAAGGATGAGTCAGGTGTTGGGCCAAGAGCATGGTGTCATAAATTCCAAGACAGGCTGCCAGGGAGACGAACTGGTTGGATGGGCCCGAGAGGGAGGCGTGGTGGCCCATGTGCAGGGGCAGTTCAGCTTCAGGAGAGACGCAGGTCTCTCCACCCAGGCAGTCACCAAAGCCCAGAGATTTGATAGGAGGGCCCATGCAAATGCAAAACGGAAGACAGACCCTTGGGAATCCAACATCTAAGTGCTCGGCAAGGGGCAGGGGATTTGGAGAAGAACCAAAGATAGAGTGGCCAAATGAGGCAGTAAGAAAACCGAAGGAGAAAGGTGTGGTAAGAAAAGAAGGAAAGAACCTCTCTGAGAAAGAGTGGAGTAACCGTCTCAAAGGCCGCAGAGATGACAACAGATTCAAACAGAAAAGCAGGTATTAGGTTTGGCAGCTAAGAGATAAGGGAGAGAGAGAACAGTGGGTCGAAGAGAAATAAGGAACAGACCAGGTGTGGCCTTCTTTTTTTAAACGAAGTTCAGAAGGGCCAAACAGTGGTAGTTTGAGGAGAGGTAAGATCAAAGGAAGACACTTTGCCCTCATGAAGAATGTCGTGGGCACATGGGCTGAGGGAATGAGGAAAGGAAATGGGAGACAGGAAAGATAAGAGGTGGGGCACTCCTTGAAATGTGACTCTGGGGAGATGGTAGGATAGGGACAACCTTAATCCAGAATTTGGGGAGGGGGTGTGTACTGTAAATACAGTCTAATAAAAACATTAGATGGTGAATATAATGATGGGAACTCAAAACTTATTGTTTACTAAAAAAATATTCAAGAACTGCTAATGCACACCTCCATATATAAAAACATGGGTTTTTCAAGCTTTTAAAAGCTAGAAGTAATTCCACTGGTCTTAGGAACCAAAAATTGATGCAACTCTATGTAAAATTTAACAAATCCATTCACCTTCTTTATACTAATGACAGTTTTTATGTTAACTTTACCAGCAGGTGTAGGGGTTAGTCTTGTCAAGAGTCAGAAACAGCTTCCCTGAGCTGGGGGAAGAAGAAAAATAAGAGAGGATAAACTTTGAGGTGGACTTGAGAGAGCTTAAAGGGTTTGCCTTCACTAAAGTTGCTGGTAACAGCATCTGCCGGGTGAGTAAAGCAAAGATGGGGCTAGGTGTCCAAGGGCAAGTGGAGAGCTTCAGAGCACAGGCTAAAGAACATGACTAGGGACTTCCCTGGTGGTCCAGGGGCTAAGACTCTCTGCTCCCAGTGCTGGGGGCCTGGGTTTGATCCCTGATCGGGGAAATAGATCCCACATGTGGCAATTAAGAGTTCCCATGCCACAACTAAAGATCTTGCATTCAACAGCGGAGATCAGAGATACCACGTGCCACAGCTAAGATCTAGTGCAACCAAATAAATAAATATTAAAAAAAAAAAAAAACACATGGACTAGAGAATCAGTGGGGATGACTACAGTCATCTGTCAAAGGAATCTGGACCCCAATGAGGCTGACCACCACGAACCAATGTGATGACTCAGCAACTTCTAAACTAGTGTGAGGAACCCTGGCACACATAGGTTGCCCAAGGCTGGGGACCAGCAGAGCAGTGAGGGGAAAGGTTAACAGGGAAGGCACGGTGCTAACCAGCATCCAACCTGCAGTGATTGAATGTAATTCCCAGGCTGAGTGGAGCGTGAAACCAGCCAGGAAAACAGGTGCATGTTGAAGGATAAGTCAGAGAACTGGTTCAGCAAGAGTCCGGGTGGAGAGATTGAAATACAGAGATCTATCATTGAAGGAGGGACTTTTGGAGTCCTGCCTGCAAGAGAGGGCACTTCTGGATTATGATAAGGCTCTGGGGGCGGCTATGATTATGCATTGCTTGCTGTTCTGGAGTGGAGGGAAAGGTTAGATGTCCTAACGCAGGGGGAAGGGGTCTCTGCTGGGGCGGAGAAGAGGCAAGTAGAGCAGTAAATGGGACGACGCTCATGAGAGCAGAACTGGGTGGAAAATGACGCGATCTGAGATTTCTGAGAAAGAAAGTCTGTTTGCTCTTTGCATACTTTTTGAAAAGTCTGTGAAGCTTGTCCTCAGGGGCTGTCAGCAGCGCTTCTGTGCCCAGAAAATGAATGTGTATGGGTGTGGGCTTTGACTGAGGTGTGAGTCTCAGCTCATCAGGGCGTTCCAAGGGGTCAGGTAACTCACGCAGAGAGGTGAATGCATTTTCTTCATACTTAGTCATTTGTTCGCTGGCCTCGTCTCTTGGAATGCCCTTCTGAGTAAATGGCAGGTGCCATTGATAAGCCCCACCTGTTGTTCTCCTGTCTCTGGGAAAATCAAAACCACCAAAGGGGTTCTGAAAGGCAGTTATTGGCCATTACAAAATGAAGCTAGCTTACAGAACTTCCTCTCTCTCCCACACTAGGGGGTGTGTATTCCAGGCAGTTTTCCCTTTGTATTTTATAAGGGTTAATAGAGTCACGGTAGAGCTGCACTTTTTTGTCCCTAATCCTTTTAGGATGTAAATGATCTATTTTTTCAGCTACAAATGCTTGAGCACCCGTACAGTGTGCTGAGAAATATGCTTATTTCTTCAAAATGCCTGCTGCCATTCTAGAAAAATAAAAACAGAGGCTCAGAGATGGAAAGTAAACTGACCTCGTTTATGCAACTAGTATATGAATGAGTCCAGATTCAAACCCAGTTCTGCCTGGCCTCAAAGATGGTCTTAATTACATTGTTCCCATGGGAAATGAAAGCACTCTTATTTACTATATTATATCCACTATAAGGTTATAATAATTTTCTATCTTATTTAAACAGGATTGTTACTAATCTGAATTTTTCACTTTTCTCAAGACTATTTCTTAAATTATTTTCTTAAAGCTTTCAAAATATATTTACTCTTATTAAATAAAATGCATAATGGGAAAAATATCAAAAAATGTATTATTGTTCTACTATTTAACAGCTTAAGAAGTTAGGTTCCTCCTAAAGAGTCAACACAACTTAACAACTAAACAAAGAACAAAACCTCCTTCTGGTCCTTTAATTCCATGATGGTCCTTGACTGACCCCTAGTGGAAAATGTGGGAATAGTACTTTTTGATGTTAACTGTCAAGGCAAGAAATAAAAATACTGAGTTCTTATAGTCAAGCTTATAAATATCAAGAAACTTCCTGGAAGTTAGCCATATGATCCCTCTATATACCTGGTATATACACTAACTTTTGTCCAGATTAATTGGGAATAAGGCTCAGGTAGAAACTGTTGGATTTTCTATATACACATGGTTCTGCAAATGCCCTTCACAGAAATTGAGCTAACATTTGTGTCTAAAATTAACTTGACTAGTAACCTCAAACTCTGAATGTATGGTAAAAAATGTCAGTGTTATTAAAAAAAAAACTAAGCATTTGTTTTCTCAAAATTAAGGTGACTGCATCAAGGATTTTTTTTTTTTTTTATTGCCACTTAGCCTAGACATTTTTACTGTGATGTCACATACTGCGACAAAGTAAAATTATTCTGTAAGTTATTCTTAGCATAATATTTGTAGGCTCGGTCATACTACCTTGAAAAATGAAAATGACATTCAGGAGGCAAGAAAGCCTACCTTATTTTTTTCTTCTTTGAGTCCTCGGGCAAAATAATTCATATTAAGGCCACTAACCTATCTTTTTATAGTTCCCTAAACATCGATAACATATGACAACAATCATAACCAAAAGAAGCCTCACGGCAATAAACTTCAGAAGCTCAGGGTTGAGGTGGGGAGAAGGATGTATGTAGAGGAAGCAAGAGTCAAGGTTATCAGGGTCAGTCCCCTGCGGGAGTAGATGGAGTAGATGGTAACTAACTGGGTTAAATGGCTGTCATTTGCTACCAGTAGCAAGTGTGAAAGGTGGGTCCTATCTGACCATCTTTAGATTGAGGGAACTGATGCAGAAACTTGAGAGCACCTGCCTAGTTAAGAGCTAGAGCTGGATCACGGGCGGTGTCCTCCAGGGCTCTCCTCCCACACTGCAGCTCTTTCTCCCCCTCGGGAGATTCCAGGGCACACAAAAGAGATGGTGGTGCAGGCATGCTGCAGGGAGCTGGGAGAGTCAGCTGATAAGTTTATCACATTTGGAGGGAGGAAAACATAAGAACCGTCCAACAACTATTTTGCATTCAGCTCAAAAGAGTTATCATGCCCGTGATATGAGGAGGGCTGGTGGTGTAGGTTCTGTTCCTTGAACCTTTGATTGCATAGATTGAGATTGGATTCAATAGACCAGGGTTGGGTAGAAGGAATCTAGATTATATGATAAACTGCTCAGTCAAGGTATGGATCCTTTGCTGAAAGTGTCTTTCTCTCTTTCCCTCTTCTTTTCCCTTCATCCTCCTCCCTCCGTCTTCTCCCACCCCACCTTCCCTCCTTTCTTCCTTCCCTTTTTTCTTCCCTGGTGGAGGCTGTAAGCTTAGCCCCGGGGCACTGTAGGGACAGTATCTACCATCCACACAAGGATGCTCAACTGTTTGAATCCCCTGAACTCTGTATTAGTGCCTAAAAAAAAAATGAGTTTTCGTTTTATAAAAACTTTTTAAAAACCACTCGTCCCAGTGGGCTAAAACCTGTCTTGGGATTGGCAGTTTAAAAAAGAAACAAACAAAACAGGACTTTGTAATTATAACTACATCTTCTTTCTTTCAGGCCAAGCAAGCAATACTTGAAATGGATGCCATTCGTAAGTTTTGGGTTTTTTTTTGCACAATTTGAAATTTCATTGTCTACTTGTATCTGTCACATTTTCTGTCTTCAGGTTTACAGATGTCAGTTGTCAATTGTGAGATGTCAAAACTCAAGTGTAAGAAAGTAGCAGCTCTCTATTCACTGTTGTAACAAAAAGATCCAGTTGAACTCTTTTTAACCCATTGGCTTCTTTCTACATTGATTTCCCCTGGTTCATCTGTGAGCCCACCAGTGGTTCATCACATGTCTCCACATCAACTCACAACAAGCTGTGCTTCCAGGATCACCTCTTACCCCACCTCCATCACCACCAAAACAATGAAGGTCTCACAATGCATTTCCCACATCACCCCATGAGCCAAAAATATATTGATTATCTGCAAGAATCACACTAACTTGATAGGTGTTGGTTCCTGATACAGCTCACATTTAAAGTTACAACTGCCCCACACGTGTGACTGTGTCTTACACTTCTCATAGCAGGCAGAGAATAAATACAAGTGAGGTCTTTCCAATAAAATAAGACCTGTTCAAAGCACTTACCACATCCTTGTTACCACCCGGGTTAAACAGACTTTGAAAAGAAGCAATAGCTTCAAAGACTTACAGCCAAGTCTGACAGAAACTTTTACTCAAAACTTCCTACCTTTGAGGAATCTTTCCCCAAGTACAAACACTAATTCACTTACACAACACCCTCTCTTCCTCCTAGCCTGCTGGTTGTTAATCTCCAGCAGGAAAAGAAATGAAACGTTACTGAAATAAAGAAATGAGCACCAGCACCAAGATTCCTCATTGCATGCCCACTGGACGCCACCAGGAAATGATTCAAGCTGACCCCACCAGAGAGCTAGGCTGGGGCTCACTGCCCTGTGTTCTCTGAAGCCACTTATTTTATTCAGTAAAAATCTCTTTAAGATTGTTTTTTTTTTGCCGGGGGCGGGGGGGTGGCTTAGATGGTTAAGAAGCTGCCTGCAATGCGTGAGACCCAGGTTTGATCCCTGGCTTGTGAAGATCCCCTGGAGAAGGGAATGGCAACCCACTCCAGTATCCTTGCCTGGAGAATCCCATGGACAGAGGAGCTTGGCAGGCTACAGCCCATGGGGTCGCAAAGAGTCAGACACAGCTGAGCAACTAACACACTTCCATAGTTGATTTTCAGTATATCATTCCCAGGTATACAACAGTGACTCACAGTTTTTAAAGACTTCACTCTATTTGTAGTTACTATAAAATATTGTCTGTATTCCTGTGCTGTACAATATATTCGTATAGCAGATTTGTTTTATCAATATGCATATAATATATATGGGCACTCTGAAGAGAAGGTGAGGTTATGGATGGGCATGTGAGAATGAGGAGGAAAGATGGAGAAAGATGGGGATCCAGAGGGGTCAGCTGTTCAATCCCAGTCTCTGTGGTACCACTGGTTAGTGAGTTCAGCTGTTAATCCAAAGGTTGGTGGTTCGAGCCCACCCAGGAATGCTGTGTTTGGGCTTCCCAGCTGGTGCTAGTGGTAAACAAAACAAACAAACAAAAAAAAACCCCACCTACCAGTGCAGGAGATAAGAGACACAGGTTTGATCCCTGGCTCGGGAAGATCCCCTGGAGGGAGGGTATGGCAGCCCACGCCAGTATTCTTGCCTGGAGAATCCCATGGACAGAGGAGCCTGGCGGGCTACAGTCCGTGGGGTCACAGAGTCAGACACGACTGACGTGTCTTAGCAAGCACAGCTGTTCACCATGACCGGCTACATTTGACGACATTGTTTATTTATTCCCAGGCTCTGGGTTAGCTCTTGGACACCAACAAGGACATACTGTGTAGCCCAGGGAACTCTGCTCAATGTTATGTGGCAGCCCGGATGGGCACGGGGCTGGGGGGAATGGATACCTGTGTGTGTATAGGTGAGGAGCTGTGCTGTGCCCCTGAAACTATAGCATTGTCAACCAGTTATACTCCAATATAAAAAAAAAATTTTAATAAATTACAGATAAATTGCACAGATAGTAATTACACATTCTTTTTTTAAAAAAATATAGGGCTTGAGATCTGAGTATAACTAACAAAGAAGAAATAAATAACACAGAAAAATAATTCTCTGAGCACACAGCATGCCGGCAAGCCTCTAACTGGCATTCTCTGCCTCTCTTCCAGGCCAGGTCCATCCACAGCATCCCAGCCTAGGAAAATTACCCTACTTGCTGTACCCTGACTTTGGTCTCAGCTGTCTGTGAACAGAATAGGCCAGTCCATTGGACCAAATGACCTCATTTGGATACCTTTGACTCTGACATTGAAGTCTATGTGGTCTTCATAATCCTCAGAACTTTCTCACACTTCAGACAGACCTAAAGATGCTTAACCTCAATTTGAAGAATACCCGTCTACAGCTATGTCCTAAAACTGTTTATCCCTCCAGCTTCAGGGTGCAGATGGTCATTGAATACGCTGCAATACTTTAGACTTAGACCAGATTTTCTTAATCCAAAGTCTGTGTACCCCTTAGATGAAATGAAATGAAAATCCCTTTTCTGAGAAGAGAGCTTAAACCATTTAAACTGTGTCTAGAAAAATGTGGAGGACAGCTTCCTCGGGGTCAAGGAAGGGCTTAGCACCCTCCACCGCCATGCCAGGCAGACATGCCTCTTGAAATTGCTCCCCAGATGGAATTCTCCAGGCAGTTGAGCCGTGACTGGGTCTCTGTTGTGGCCCTTTGCTGCAGCTTCTCAGGAGCCTTGTTTTTTTTGTTTTTTTTTTTTTAATTTAATGTAACTGTCTGACCTCTGTGGGTCTCAGAGTTGCAGGTGAGTCTGAATGGGTACCAGAAGTTACCACACCTTACACATTTGAACTAACTTTCTAGGAAGGGGAAAGCCAAAGGTTGTAGCTCTTTCTGCCAGAGAATGAAGAAAGGAGTAGTTAGAATACATGTGAGTGCCTGGGGGTGTGGGAGGGGGTGGAAGTGGAGAATGTGGTTTACCTTGCTAACGCACTCCTGCAAAGTCTTGAGATGCATATTCCACACCGGTTATGGAAGGAGGGATTCTACCATGTCTGATGAAAAAGAATAAGTCCACAGATACCCAGGACAAGTTCTTCCCGTTTTCTGAAAAGTCACAGAACACTGCATTCTTTTTTTTTTTTTTTTTGATGTATTTATTTTAATTGGAGGCTAATTACTTTACAGTATTGTGGTGGGTTTTGCCATACATCGACGTGGATCAGCATGGAACACTGCATTCTTATAGACACCTGTGGTTCTTTACAGATTACCCAGGCTTCTGTTACAGTCCCGAGGGAGAGACTTCTGGCTCTCGAAATGGCTCTGCTCCATATCGGCTGAGAAGGAAATCTGGTAAATACAATATAATCAGATATAATCAAAATTAAATAATTTGGGGGCACTAGTAATGAAAGTCCCTTTCAGTTAGACCAAAAGGTATTTTCTTTCTGGCTTTTGAACACATTGCCAGTTTTATTATCTTTGACGCTCTCAAGCT
Source organism: Cervus elaphus (assembly GCF_910594005.1). Lineage (NCBI taxonomy): Eukaryota > Metazoa > Chordata > Mammalia > Artiodactyla > Cervidae > Cervus > Cervus elaphus. The sequence continues at coordinate 34,653,709 of NC_057840.1, forward strand.
TTGGTTCTAAAAGTCTTTCTACTTAACTCTCAATTTTTCAATGACTATAAAACATGTCAATCAACTAAGTTCACTTTCTATAGCATTTTACCACTGGTATGCAGGTGTTTAAATCCTACTTACTGGCGCTGGTGAAAAATTGTATCCTGTAAATGACGTATACCAAAGCTACTTCAAATCAAAATTTTAATACACATCTGCTAAACTAGACTTCTTGTGGTATTGCCTTAGCCCTCAGATTTCTCACTTAAATCGGCATTTACTAAGTTCCTGATTTCCTATATTGTGCTAAGAAAATGTAAGAATAATGCCCATGATTTCTGCTTGCGAGGAGTTTGTAGCCTAGTGGCAGAATCAAAAAAGGTTGAACAAATAGCAGCTCATACAGTGGAGTTTGTGGAGGTTGAATGGAAGTTTTGAAAAGGGGAGCGACAGAGGGGTGAGCCCCCTAGGAAGGAGAGAAGACCATGCAGAGCGGAGGATCAGGACCCCGGGTAGAATCTGAAGAGCCAGATGGTGTGGGGACAGCATATGCAAAGGCCCTGGGGCTTGAGCCAGCGCACCTCAGATCAGACAGCTATTGCCGGTGGTTTGGCCTTGGCTGCAGCCTGGGCTGGAGGTGCAAGTGAGCAAGGTAAACGGAAAAAGATGTGGCTGGAGTTGCAAATCAGGGCCTGATTGTGGAAGGCCGAGTAGGTCAGGCAGAGGGTTTGAACTTGATCTTGCAAGCTATGGAAGGATTTTAAGCAATGAAATGTTTTCATTTTAAAAAGAGAATTCTGGCTTAATGTGGAAAATGAAGTAGGCAAGGACACTGGGCCAGAGGCTGTTCCTCTAGTCTGGGTGAGAGATGCTAAAGGTTTGGAATAAGACAGTGATAACTGGGAAGGAACATCAATAGGATCCCACAGGACCGTGATGGATGAAAATGGGGAAAACTTAAAATGATGTCCTGGTCACTAGGGAAGATAACATGAATGGCAACCAAGGTAAGAAATACAGATGGAGGAGCAGCTGTTGGGGAGACTGGTGAGCTGAGATTGGGATATGCTGAGTTTGCTGGGTCTGTGGTCATGCTGGGGACGTGTCAGATGGACAGTTGGCATCTGAGGTTTGGCATAGGGCTCTGGCAGAAGGAGATTGAACATAATCCTCTTATAGGTGGTACTTAAAGCTGAGAACATTGTGCTTCTGTGGGTTGGGTTGGTTTTCTGTTAGGTGACTCCAGATTGCATAGCTTAGTGTTCATCCTATAGTTTTGACTGAGTGAATGTCATGCCAAGTATCTCTAAGCAATCAGGATTTAGGTGAATTTGGGTGGCAGAGGATGAGATGGGTAGCTAGCATCTCTGACTCAATGGACATGAATTTGAGCTAACTCCGGGAGATAACAGAGGACAGACAAACCTGGCGTGCTGCAGTGCCACGGGGTCGCAAAGAGTTGGATACGACTTAGTGACTGAACAATAATAATTACTTATAAAGAAAAAAATCTTGATTTGGTTTCACAAATGATGCTGGCCTTATTTTTTTCTCCCAGAACCTTCCTCAAGATCACATAAAGTTTTGAAGACCAGCGGTAAGTCCTAAATCACTTTTTTTTTTTTCATTCCTGTTGGTATCCACGAAGTCACACAATATACAGAAAAATCAACACCAGATGAATTACAGATTAGTAGGTTTGATTAATGTCTGTAAGTAATACTGTCCCATTATAAAATGTAAAGCTGAATGACATAAAATGTTTGTAGTATAGATAACAGTGGACATAAAAAGATTAATGCTTGTGAATATTGATGTAAGAAATCCCATTAATACAAAAGACAAAGGACTTCTATTCTGAAGGCAGATAATATAATCCGGCAGAAACACAAATTGCCAATAAAATTTACAAATGGTCACTCACGTTAGTAATCAGAAAATCATACATATACATGAGATAAATAGAGATGAGAAAGCTGTGGGCTTGGCCAAAAGAAGAGAAAAACAGGCACTCTGAAGCTATTGGTGTATAAATTTCTGCAGTGTTTTTGGAGCAAAATTTGTTAATGCCCACTTAAATTTTAAATGTGTGTTTTCCCTTGAACCAACAATTTCATCGTTTTCACTTGTATGTTTCACAATGTATACTTCCTGTATAGACATCCTCAGTGTGCACACATTTATGGGTATTTGTGTCCTTTTGTTTTTAACAGGATACCACATAATAAATATGCCCATCTAGTGAAAAATGATTTAAAAAGTTACAAATCCCAGAACACTACATGGAATATTCTGCAGCTGTTAAAAAGAATGAAGTACATATCTGTCTACTGATAGGCTTGTGCACATATATTTAGCAGGAAATGCAGTGTTGCATATTGCACCCTTATTATAGAAACAAAAAGACTGTGGGATGGGGGGCGGGGTGGGCACAGGACCTGGAAAGATGAACATCAAACTTCTTTAATTGGGGTTTCCTCTATGGGGTAGAATTTATGGAGAGGGTTCAGTCACTTTTTACTTTACATGCTTCTGTAGTTAACACATAAAGATGAGACAGACACGATCAGGGTATCGTAAGGGTATCTATGAGGATGCAGCCAGTAAGTCTCTCCCCACCATTCCTCTTGCACTGTCCTTAGCACAGACCCAAGGTGACCCTTTTGATCAATGCTATACCTTTCTGTTACAACCGATAAAATGTTTAAAAATTAACAAGTATAATCTTATGTTTAAATGATTTTCATGGGAACTTTTTTCAGGTTATATATATTTTCAGGAAAAGCTTTTGAAACTTAATATGAATTAGTCCATTGCTCTGTCAGGGATTAAGGAAAGTACTTAACACTCAGATGTATGTCAATATACTTAACACTCAGATGTATGTCAATATGCTTAACATCAGATGTATGTTATAGTACATGATATGTAACTTGGGTAACTGAGTGGTATTTTCTGAAAATCAGGTCAAAAGAGCCTTGAGACTCTTGGGTTTCAGTGATTAACAATAAATTTAAAAATTCTATACAATATGAGTGCTTAGCTATGTATGAGATACATTTTTAATCCTCAAACTTTAAAATGTTTTAAATCTTTTGTTTTTCAGAAACGGCACAAGACATCCAAAAGGTAAGTACTATTATGTTCCTTATTTTGAAATGTTTACTTTAGGCAGCCTTTATACCTGCCTATCTTTTCCTTAAAAATCTAACCTCCAAAAAAAAAAAAATCTAACCTCCAGTTTATCTTCCAAGTGTAAACAATTACTTTACATGTTGAAGTAGATTTAAGTTAGGACTCTTCCTTATCAACCCTCTCCCCACCTCCCCAGCCCCAGCTTCATCTTCTCAGAACCAAGGCAATGATTTCTTAATCTTTCTGCCCCACCTCTCTGCTCAGAAGCTGTAAAGATACCTTAGGGCGTAACACCAGCACAGGCTGTGGTCCACGCCACGTTGCCCTATGCCTGTGTGTATATAAGACCAAGGTTCTTGCATCCCGACTATTTGCTCTTTTTTCAAAGCATCAGCCTTCAATCACAAAGATCCCCTTCTAAAAATACAGTCCTGCTGCTGGTATGAGCAGCGTGATCATATGTGGTATAATAAAACTTCACTATATCAAGTTTTGATTTTTCTTCCTCTAATGAAAGGTTAGGAGAAGGGGAAATAAAAATGTTATGTTTTATTGGAAGATGTATATTCACATTTATTACCTATGAACAATAAATATTGTATCCTGACCAGAGTGAACCATGCCAAAATGCCTACTGATAGATTGGCTTAACTAACAATTCTTAGAAAACCGATCTTGGCTTCTTGCTTTGTCTTCTGTAACGATGTGGCTGTGAAAATCTCCCCCATGACTTCACTTGCCCCTCTCCTTGGCACAGGGCCAGAGTGACCATGTTAATAAATGATGGATCTTTCAGTTAAGATATCTAAACATTTAAAAATCGATAGTCTTAATCTTTAAATGGTTTCCTTAAAATTGGGGCAGATGGATTTTTTTCAGGTAGTGCATATTTCTGTTCGGAAACTTTTGAAAATTTACTAACATGAATTGATTCACTGTCCTGAAATATGACATAAGAGATTTTGATTTTTGTAAATGTACTTTGTTTTCATAAGCAAACACCAGAAGGTGGCTTTGCAAGGCAGCCAAACTATGATCACAGAGCAAGCCTGGCTTAGTACCAGGTGGGGGAATCGCTCTATTAGTCCTAGAGATACAATCTCAGGAGCTTCTTGGAAACTTTTCATGATAATGATCAAACCAAGTCTCCATGTGGGGACTAACTAAACCTTATGAAATCTGAAGATAAGAAAAATAAAGCACCAATGTGCTTTTTTTCTTAGTGGTAAAATTCCATCTCCTAACAAAAATGAATGTATACTAAATGCAGAAAGAGACTCAAGAGATAAAGAGATTAACATTTCTCCCAGAATATATACAGAATATGCATTCCAAAGCTCTGTGTGTGTGTGTAGAGAAGGAGAGAGATTTAGCTCACATGTAAACTGAGGATTAAAATATGGATACAAATCCATTTCTGCCATTTGTAAGCTGTGTGACTGTAGGCAAGTGGTTAAACCTTACCAAGACTTCGTTTCCTAACTTACAGAATTGTTATAAAGATCAAATGTCATATGTTTTTTAAATGTGCTTGGTACAGTACTTGGCCCAAATCAAGTGCCCCCAAAATTATGGCTGTTATCTTATTGCTAAATAGCTATAATGCCAAGAATGTAGAAAAATGGGGAGAGGGATGTTCCTCATGCAGGATCTACACTACATGTTATGTCAACTCCATATACTGATTCTTTCTTTTTTTGTGTGCTTTATTAACGAGTTGTTTATTTTTTTAATTTGATGCTTATAGGCATTTTTCTCATTCTCTGTCTTTTTAATTTTTATTGAAATGTTGATTTACAAAGTTTAGTTTCCAATGTAGAACAATGTGATTCAGTTATGCGTATATATGTATATATACATACTCTCCTTTTAATTTTATTTTATATTGGAGAATAGTATAGTAACAATGTTGTGTTAGTTTCAGGTATACAACAAAGTAATTCAGTTATATATTTACATGTATCTATTCTTTTTCATATATATTCTCTTTTTATATTCTCTTCCATTACAAGTTATAATAAGATATTGAGTATAGTTCCCTGTGCAATACAGTAGATCCTTGATGGTTATCTATTTTCTATATGACAGTCTGTATATTTTAATCCCAAACTACTAATTTATCCCTCCCCCTCTTCCTTTTTGGTAACCATAAGCTTGTTTTCTACGTCCGTGAGTCTATTTCAGTTTTGTAAATAAGTTCTTTAGTATCATTTTTTTAAGATTCCATTTGTAAGTGATATACAATATTTGCCTTTCTCTGATTATTTCTTAATCTAAAAGCTTCTTCCAGTCTCCTGATGATGTATTTGAAGTAAAATTTCACATTCCAACGTATTCCCTACTTCACTTCAAGTGTAGTTAGCTTGAAAATATACTTTGATATTAACCATTCAGGTTTCCTAATTTTTTTAAATGTCTGGAAATTTTTGTGGAATGAAAGATTTTAAGAAGGTATTACTTCTGGCTGTTCACAAAATTGTTTTGTTACAATTCCACAATATTTTGTCATGATTCAACTAACACTAACTTTTTTTTAATAAAATATAGTTACTGGGTGCCTATGATTATACCAGTGCAGTCTGAGTAAAAGGAGAGGAGAAAGAGATTAAAAGGCAAAGAAGAAAAAGAAAAGCCGTATATATAACACAATTTATGTATTTGTATATGTATACATATCCATATGTGTGTGTGTATTTGTTTATTCCTAGTCCTCAAGTGGCCACAGTTTTACTGTTTGAAAAAAAGTGAACAAAGGATTAAATGACTAATAAGACTTTTTATTGTTGAATCTTTAATAGAAAAATAACATTCAGGATAAAATTTTATTCTTGCCCTCCCTGATAGACAGACAGGCAGGTCGGTAGGCAGACAGACATCTTAGTAGGTGGATATTCCAAGCTTCCATAAGCCTCTTATCCTTATCCATATTAAAAAGAAGAGGCATGACTTTGCCAACAAAGGTCCATCTAGTCAAAGCTATGATTTTTCCTATAGTCATGTATGGATGTGAGAGTTGGACTATAAAGAAAGCTGAGTGCCAAAGAATTGATGTTTTTGAAGTGTGGTGTTGGAGAAGACGCTTGAGAGTCCCTTGGACTGTAAGGAGATCCAACCAGTCCATCCTAAAGGAAATCAGTCCTGAATATTCATTGGAAGGACTGATGCTGAAGTTGAAACTCCCATACTTTGGCCACCTCATGCAAAGAACTGACTCATTGGAAAAGACCCTGATGCTGGGAAAGATTGAGGGTGGGAGGAGAAGGGGACGACAGAGGATGAGATGGTTGGATGGCATCACCAACTCAGTGGACATGAGTTTGAGTAAGCTCCGGGAGTTGGTGATGGACAGGGAGGTCTGGCGTGCTGCAGTCCATGGAGACTCAGAGAGTCAGACACCACTAAGTGGTTGAACTGAACTGAACTGAACTGAACTGAATTCCAAGATAATAGGTATCGCAGTTTCATTGATCAGTAATGAAAAGTTCTTGTTAATTTGACATTTCCAATAGGTTACACTAGTGTTTTGACCAGAAAATATGTCCCTGATACTAATTAGGTTGAACCTGTCTTAACCCTTTCAACTCTTTGAAGCTAATCCCAATACCCACAGAGGGTATCAAAGGGCAGTCCACTCCCTGCTGGCACAGTTGAGCTCCATCAGGAAAGGTTCCAAGTTATAAGAGACCCATCGTTCTCTCTGATTAAGTCATTAGTGTCACTCGTATTTACTTCCTAACAGGCATCTAAATATTAATTAAATGTATTCTAAAAGAAAGTAAAAATTTCATTAGCTCAAGGGTGGATTAGATTAACTTCCTGAAACAAAGGCTCTTTTGCCTAGAATCTATAAACCAAGGCAGTGCAAGTCAGGGTCATGCAGGTTCAGAGATTTAAAAGAAACTCTCAGCGGGTATAGTGAGATCACTGACAGGGGTGTTTCTGGTACACCAATAGCCATGATGAGACAGCTAAGAATCAAGCCCCAAAAAGAAACCAGATACCCTGGCCCTTGACACCTATATATGTTCATTTGTATAATGTTGTTTTCCAAGAACATATCAAAACGATTTGAAGTATCTAACAGTTTTCTGCATTTAGCTGATTCCCTGCAGTGGGGTAAGGTGACCTGGGTTTGCATCCTAGCCTTTCCACTGATGAGGGAGAGTTAAGTTACTGAACCCTAAGAGCCTAAATGTGCTTACTGTGAAAATGGTACATGCATGCCTGTTTGCTACCTTGCTTCAATTGTGTCCAACTCTTTGTGACCCTATAGACTGTAGCCCACCAGGCTCCTCTGTCCATGTTATTCTCCAGGCAAAAATACTGGAGTGGGTTGCCATGCCCTCCTCCAGAGAATCTTCCCAACCCAGGGATCGAACCTGCATTTCCTGCAACTCCTGCATTGCAGGCAGACTCTTTACCACTGAAACTGGTACAATCATATCCACTTCAAAGAGTGATTGTGAACATGCAGTTTGGAGAACGTCTTCAAATAGCCGAGCCTATTTCTCAGTAAACATCAGTTCCTGTTCTTTCTGCCCCTACTGCAAAATATCCGATGTGTTTTCAATTCAGTTAAAAATCAACCATGTGTCCTGATGATTTTCTTTAAGAATATCACGTGTAGGGGGGAAAGACAATGTGTAAATACAGGAGAATATTCTGTATTACGTGACCTGTGGTGTGTGATTCAATCGGTATGTTTCTCTCCTCCTCAGGTTTCCAGAGAGGAAGGGTCTCCCCAGCTGACTTCAGCAGGGCCCTCTGCTGCCCAGCGGAGCAGTCAGCCAAGCAGTTCTACCATCCTGAACGTGCTGCGTGGGGGCGGGGCCGTCAGAAACATCTGGACCGACCACCAGATCCGCCAAGCCCTGTTTCCCAGTCGAAGGTCGCAGGAGAACGAGGAGGATGAAGACGACTATCAGATGTTCCTGCCATCCTTCTCCTCCTCGGACCTGAACGCGGCCCAGCTGTGTGAAGATAGCACTTCCAGTCGACCTTGCAGCTGGCACATGGGACAGATCGAGTCCGCGGAGACCCCCAGCTCAGGCCACAGGGTGGTGCGGAGGGCCAGCAGTGCTGGCGAGAGCAACACGTGTCCCCCTGACATAAGAACTAGGGACAGTGGTGGCTCTCAGTACAATTCCCAGAGGGAACTGCAGGGTGACCCTAAGGCAGAGGGGCGGGACGGGACAACTCCCTACGGGTCCTCCATAGAGCTGACTATAGATGACATAGACCATGTCTATGACAACATAAGCTACGAGGACTTGAAACTGATGGTTGCTAAACGGGAAGACGCTGAAGTCACTCCCCACAAACCAGTCAGGGACTCTGTTCGCCCCAAGAGCACCCCCGAGCTGGCCTTATCCAAGAGGCCAGCGGGACCCGAGGAGGAGAGCGCATTGCACCCCAGGAGAGATGGAGCTCCCCCGGCCGGGGAGGCCTGGAACCAAAGCGTGCAGGACCTCCAGGTGATGGAGGAGAACGTCTATGACACCATTGCGCTCCCGGAGGCGCCCTCCCGGGACTTCAAGTGTAGCAGCCCGAAGCGTCCTGCCAGGAGCACCTTCCTGGGCTTGGAGGCCGACTTGGGGTGCTGTGATAGCCTGCGGGCCTCTGCTTCCCAGGACAGCCTCCAGTTCAGCGAGGACGAGGCGCCCTACCCTCCAGGCCCCTCCGATAACGATTATCTGAGTTTGCTCTATAATTCCTTCGGCTGCAACTTGGCCCTAGCGGATCGGTCCATCTCCGATAAACTGTCTGAAGAAGTAGATGAAATCTGGAATGACTTGGAAAATTACATCAAGAAAAATGAAGTCAAAGCCAGAGACCGGCTCCTGGCCGCGTTTCCCGTTAGCAAAGATGACGTGCAGGACCGGCCGCTGGCAGGCAGCGCCCCGGAGCTGAGTGCGCGCTCCCCGCTCTCGCTGCCCGCGGGCCGGGCTCTCCTCGCACCGCCCGGAGACAGGCCCGGGCCGGCCCCTTGCGCCCTGGACCGCGCCCCGGCCCCTAGAGACAGCTCCTGCCTGAGTCTCCACCGGCTGTCGCTGGCCAGTGACCTGCCACCCGCGGAGAGTCCTTATGATGTGGCCGGCGGCAGCCTGTCCCCAGTAGACCTGGAGAACCCTGAGCCCGGGATGGACAATGTAGACAAGACCAGGAGCAGGGTTTTCCTGATGGCCAGGCAGTACAGCCAGAAGATCAAGAAGGCAAATCAGCTGCTGAAGGTGAAAAGCCCGGAGCTGGAACACACGCCCGGTAGCCAGCCGCAGAAGCCCGCACCCAAGGACCTGGCGGCCATCCTAGAAGAGAAGAGGCAGGGCGGGCCCGCCATCGGTAGGTCCCAAGCAGCCTTTCTCCTTCCGAGGACCGGCAGAGAGCCACGCTCAGGTTCTAAATGCCCCTAGCGCTGTAAGGATGCTGCCGCCCCGATGTGCAATCTCACAGCGAGACCACTGGCTCACTGACACGCAGGCAAAGCACCCACCCCATCACACCAGCGGGTCTGGAGGGTTTCCTGGTGTCTGTGAGATCATCACTCCAGTTATACTGTTTGAAGCGGCTTTCTCTAATTCAATCTAAGGTTGAAAAGTAGCCTTCAGTTTCACTGGTGGCATCTAGAGCTTTTTCCCTGTGCATCAGTGTGTTAGAAGGAGTAGCTGGGTAGCAGAGTATAGAGTTTAAGGTTTGGACACATGGAATTAGAATTGCTCTTTGCTCCAGAATCCCAACAATAATGCCTACTCATCCTGACAAAGACAAAAAGGAGTCCTTTCTGCAGTTTTTTTAAACTGTTCATACTAACCCAGCGGTTTTCCATGTGTTGTTTTTTTCTTTTTTTAATAGCTTCTATAATCCATTTTGATACAGTGTCATTTGGTATTCTCAGGTATGCTTCCAAGGAATTTAATTCTTTTAGTCAAGCCTCCTTTTGGCACAAAACCAGAATCACGGATGTGATATTGGTACCATTAGGGTTAAAAGAAGGAGATAATCATGTTTGACTTCTTCTCTATTATAAAGAAGTACAGGGATTTTCCTGGTGGTCCTGTGGTTAGGACTTAACACATTTACCGCAGGGTCCCAAGTTCAATCCCTGGTCAGGGAACTAAAATCCTACATGCCTCAGGACATGGGAAAAAATATACATATCCCCTGGCTAAATTACACAGGGTTCTCTGTGGAACCCGGGCATCTATATGAATAAAGCACACGATTGTCATGGAAAGAAAAAAACCTGAGGGTGCTGTGACCTGAGGAGTTTTTCACCTCCAGATTCAGAGAGATTTCTGTGATTAGGCTCAAGAATCTGAGTTTTGTAAACTATAGACTTTCCATCCTATCCTATTTTAGGAATCCCTGCCCTAGATCTTCTGACTAAGAACTGCCTCTGTATCAAATGAGAGGAGACAATTCTCCAATTAGAAGTAAAAACCAGATGGCTCACTATCTGGGCATGTCTTGTTAATTAGCTTGATGGCAACATGGCTCATCTGGCCAGCTTGATGCCACTGACTTCCTGTCTGGGACTGCTTTCTTAGGTGGGAATCAGAGAATAAGAAGCAGGTATCCGAGTCCTAAGTGAACTCAGCAAGCTGCATGACCAGAATCTGTAAGAAAAAAAAAAAAATTTAAGTTTGGGAATGTTTAAGAATTATCATACAGTAAGATTTCTTAACATTTAGGGATGTTAAGCCCTGGACATGTTACCTGGAGGATTTTACAGACTCTTTGACTTGTTCTTCTTTTTAAGTAAAATAAAGGTTATAAGTGATCTTTATACAAATATGATAAAGGCTGGATCGCATATATCTTTCTCTTTGCAGTAACATGCTTGAATTAATTCGCATCCCTTTTCCAACGCTAGTGTTGCTAAACTGGTTTGTTGTTACACGTAGAACAAGTGACTGAATTTCAGTTGCAGGCGGACTGTTTTAGAGCGTAAGTGGTGTATTGGCAATGCAACCACTGACTGTGTGGTTGCCCTACTTCAGAGTGAGAGCAAATACAATAGTGAGGTTTCCCTTGGATTGATTAGGCCAGCACATTGTCATTTAAAAAGAGGTAATTGCCTGAGGAAAATGGACCATCCATTAACATACAAAGTTCTAACCCTGTGAGAAGCAAGGTCTTCAATACTGAATCTTTGAGGGTTCAAAGACAACTTTGTATAGTCCTTTTTACCCACCTTTTAACTATTAAGTAGATTTCCCTTTGGGGTTTTCTTTTGCCTTTTCCCCCACTTTTGGTTTGTTCTTTTTGTTTTGCCTACTGGTGTCTTCCTGGGCTCCTGTAGGATCTTTTTGTCTTTCAGCTCTGTGTCTGGGCCCTTTCTCCACACGGTGGGCTGCCATGAACGTTCTGACAAAGAGATCTCTCCAGAGTCATCTTCTGAGAGTGGTGTCTCCCCCTGCTGGCTGGCGGGAGTATGTTCCTAGGGCCCGCCTCCTCTCAGACCTGAGGACTCTTCCATCTGGGTGGATGGAGACCACTTCCTGTGCCCACCAGGCTTTCAATCAGTTGACATGATGACTCCTTTTCTCTCTCTCGTTTATCTGGGCACAGGACATCGTAATCGAACGGACCGATTCTCCAGACTTCTCCGTATGGGCCTTGCCACTTTGCCAGGAGCTTGCTCTCGGTGTTGTGCGGAAGGAAGAACGCCCTATTCACCTGCTGAAACTCTCCAGCACCTTTATTGAACTCTCTAGCCGGGGTCTACAGGCCCCGGGCCGGGCCACACTTCCGCCTATAAGTCACCCAACCAGGTCTAGTCCTTCCCACCTTTTGGAGCATGTTGTAGCATGCTGGCCATCTTGTCCCATCAGGCCTTCCTCCTGACAGTCTTAGAGACCAAAGAAGCTTTGGGTTCCCTCCCGACCCCCCCCACACACACACACTTTTTTTTTTTTTGGTGATATTTTACGTGGGAGAAGACTCCATACAGGCTTGAGGAATTTTCCTCCTTGTTTAAAGTAAGAAAGGCAAAATAACATTTTGTTCTCTACACCCAACCAACATTAGAAGCATCAATTTTAATCCTGTCTTGAAAATAATCTATTTCATACTTCTGTCAATAAGAATCACTTCAAACTTTTGTCTGGAATGACAAGAATTTTCCCTTCTAAACTTACAAAAGAGAAATAAACTAGAGTTAGCCCCTGGGGTTGTAGAATAGTAATAATAATGTACTTGGTCTATAAGGACTGGTAATGCCAGAACTAAGAGTGAGGGAGAATTTTGATCCTGCTGACTTCTACTAAGTTTTCTAGGCTAGAGGTGTCATCTTGAGCTGGCTATTTCTTATATGTCTGACTAAGGGAATCTATTTCATGACAGCCTATTGCTCTGAAAGCTTGTCTCATGTTTTTGTTAGCATCAGGCAAGTTATAGACTCTCTTAGAATGTCAAGCTGAGACCAAAAAGACACACAGATAGGCACAGAATATTGTCTACTTGTGAGATAACTTTTTGTTCCAAATTTATAAATGGTCAGCTTTCTATTATCTAAAGATAAACTGTGCCCATTATGAATTGTATAAAATATATATGTTTACATAGCATTTTACTACATTTCTGTCTTTCTGATTCTCCTTTTCCTGCTATGCCCGAATTCTTGGCTGCCTTTCCAGCCTTACTGGTATAGTCTTAAGGAAGGCACCTTTATTTTTAACATATTTAGAATGAACGGAGGCTGTCCAACAATTATCTGAGTAATTAAGTAGTTCTTGAGACCAATTTCTATCCAGAACTGTACTTGAATTTCTATGGGGATTGTTTTGTGGGGGAGTAGATGGAATAATAAACCAGCTTAGATAAAACAACTAGCAACACAAGATTGTGTGCATAAATGCATATATACATACAAAAGCAACAGCTAAATATTATGCTGCATACTAGTATATAAGACTTCAGAGAAATCAGTTAGGGATTTATAGAAGTGATAAGGCTTATAGAGGGTCTTGGGAGGTAAATAGGGCTTGATTAAGCAAAGGAAGAAGAAAGTGTGATAAAGAAGAAAAAAGCATAAGAAATACTGTGACTATTTTGAATAATACATAGTTTGAGATTTATCTGGGCCACCATGTTCTAAAAATCAAGAGCTAACTGTTCTTATAAGACTTTAGAGTAGGGACACCAGGTAAGGACCGAGGGAAAAAAAAAAAAAGACTTTAGAGTAAATTTTGGTGCTGCAGTAGTTTAACTGAATTTTTAAAATTAGCCCTCACTGCTCTTTCCCAAATTGTCATTTTCTTGGGAGCTTGTGAAAGTACAGAGCCTTCCTGATTCAGCAGTAGGATCAGGCTCAGAGCCATGGTGTAGGTGAGAAAGGCTTGGAAAGAACCGTCTTGACTTTCAGGTGGGACTGCTGACCAAAGCCAGGCCTAAAGCTCCAGCTAACATTGGTTGGGTTTCATAGTTCACTACACGTTGTATATTTCAGGATGGCTAAGTCCATGTAGGTTTTCAGTCTCTTAAGGGGTTACCAAATTTTAATTGGTATCAAGAGTCTTTACTATGCTCTTTAAGGAGTAATGGAGTAATAGTTCAAGTTTTTGTTACTAGTTTAAGCTAATAATCTCTGTCCTTCAGAGGGATTTGGACTCAAAAGCCTAAAGGATCTGAATGAATGCAGGGTCTAAAATGAGAAGATAAACACTATTTATCCTGATTCCGGGGACTAAGGGGCAAGTAATTTTGAGGAAGTTGCAGTTAAAGGGCACACAGAATATCAGCACGTTGTTTTCTGTCCTCACAGAAGACAAATTTGAAAGAAATGGCAGGAACTCAACTAAATATTTAGTTTAACTTCAAGGAATGATTTACTAGAAATAGCTTAAGTAGGAGATATGATGTCACTTGCTGGTCATTATATACAGGATAGACAGCTTCCTTTCGTAGAGACTTTCTAGATGTGGTCTGAGCGATTTATAGGATTCTTGGGATTCTTTGATTCTGCAGTGGTCATATGGGTACCTGGACGGGGGAAGACAACTTTTGAAATTGACATCTCTGGGCTCTCTCTTCTAAATCATTCCTGGCCCAGGAGAATTCTCTATCTTGGTTTTGTTAATGTCTTTAGAAATGTCTGTACTCTGGGACTTCCCTCGTGGCCCAGTGGTTAAGACTCTGTGCTTCTACTTCAGGGAACAGGGGTTCGGTCCCCAGGCTAGGGAACTAAGATCCCATGGACCACCTGGCAGAGCCAAAAAGCAAAAATTAATAAAATGGAAATGTCTGCACTCAGAAGTGGAGCAGAGAGGAAAGTGGCCTCACAGCTTAATCTGAAATGGCAATAGCTTTCATGGAAATAGTGGTAAAATCCTGTCCTGTAACCAGTACTAGAGAGCATTAGATTATCAATTATATGCACAGGATGATTCATTCTTAATGTCTTGAAATGTCTTGAAAGCCAAGACATTAAGACTTGGAAGACTTGTCTTGGAACACTTCAGTGGCTTGCTTCTTGGTGATAGGAAAAGAGACGTGGGCCAACCGGTATGTGTGGTCTTGAAGTCCTGGAAGTGAGGACCTCCTGTCAACATCCCCAGACAGTGGCAGTGGGGGGCTGCCTGGAACGGAAAGTGTAGGAACAGCTGCTAGGAGCAGACTTTTCTGGGAGTAGTTGTCTGAGAGCAGCCAAGCCTGGTGAGGCAGGGTTAGTAGCCATTGCACGGTGGATGTGCTTCTTTTAATGACTGCTTGAGTTATTTTTTGTTGACCAGGGTTTAAGTGCTGACTTTCTTATTTTTATGATGCCTGTTTTTAGCACTGACACTATTCCATGCTTGTAAAGAACACTAGAAATTTTCATTATAAACAGGGAACCATTGTAGACCTGCTGTTGAAATAAAAGAATCCAGAATTAGGTCAAATTAAATGAAGTTTTAGGTGGCTTTTTTTTTTATTAAACTGTGTTAGTTTAACTAGTTAATTTAATTTGTGTTGCTTGGCATTTGATGATTTCTTATCCTCAAACTTTAAAGTCCTGTCTACTGTTTAAATATTTTAAATGTTATTAGAACATTCTTAGTTTTTAAATCTTCACATGCAGAAATGATTCTGTGTATATTTATTGTTTTAATACTTGCCTTCCAGGTGCCAGGATTGCTGA
Organism: Cervus elaphus; assembly: GCF_910594005.1. Lineage (NCBI taxonomy): Eukaryota > Metazoa > Chordata > Mammalia > Artiodactyla > Cervidae > Cervus > Cervus elaphus. Next base: position 34,668,944 of record NC_057840.1, read on the forward strand.
GTATTCCCAACTGTATGACCAGATTGTGTTCAGAGAGACCCCCTTTAAGACTCAGAAGGATGGCTGGGCCAGCCCTCAAGACCCCTCCAACCTCAGTTCTGCATCGCCTTCCCACGCCCAGCAGGGTAGCGAGGACTGGCTTTTGCATTCAACCTATAGTAATGGAGAGTTAGCTGACTTCTGTCCCTGGCCAGAGCAAGACTTAAAGTCAAAATATCCCACGTTAGAGATCAAAGCAAGAAGTACCCCAAGACAACTGTCCGCAGCTTGCTCCGTGCCTTCTCTTCAAACCTCCGACCCCCTGCTGGGCTCCGTGCAGAGACACAGCGTGGTGGTCAGCCAGCCAAACAAAGAGAACTCCTGCCAGGCCCATCTTTACAACTCTCTGGGTCGGAAAGGAATCAGTGCTAAATCTCAGCCTTATAACAGGTCCCAGTCATCTTCCTCCATCCTGATAAACAAGTCTGCAGACTCCATCAACTACCCTAGTGAAGTGGCAAAGAAGCAGCCTCTGTCTTTACGCAGAACTTCAAGGTGGGAGAGTCACCAGGATTTGCTGCCAAGTATTGCTGACTCAGGTCAACAGGGCCTTGAAAAACGCTCAGATCTCACACTCCAGGACTCGCAGAAAGTTTTGGTAGTGAATAGAAATTTACCTGTAAGTGCACAAATAGCTACCCAGAACTATTTTTCCAATTTCAAAGAGACTGAAGGAGACGAAGATGACTATGTGGAGATCAAGTCAGAAGAAGATGAGTCAGAGTTAGAACTGTCTCACAGTCGGAGGAGGAAATCTGACCCAAAGATTACAAACGCTGACTTTGCTGATAATGTCTGCAGCCACACGACTTCTTACTCTTTGACTAGTCCATGCACTCCAAAAAAGCCAGGAAGTGGCAAACTTGGGATTTCGCCGTATCTGACACCATACAATGATCCGGACAAACTAAATGACTATCTCTGGAAAGGGCCACCTCCCAATCAGCAAAATATTGTCCAGTCTCTAAGGGAAAAATTCCAGTGTCTTAGTTCAAGCAGCTTTGCCTAAAGGTTCTTAAGAGTAGCTGTCTCAATTAACTTCTTACTGTGCTCATGAATTACAGATTCTGAGAGGTGTTTTGTATGCACCAGATTAAAACAACTTTGTAATAACCAGAGATGTAAAATATACTTTCTTTAATAGCACAATTTTTTGAAACGGCTGGCGATCAGCCAGGATTGTACTGTAGCAAATGTCAGCATGTAACACTGTTTACTAATGCTGATGGTCTTCGTGTTTAATGTAAGTCAATCTTCCTTGAAAATTTTTAGACTTTTTTTTTTTAACATGATGGCCATGGTATTTTTTCCCCCTCTCCTGACAATTAGTACTCAGACTTTAAGAAATGCAATAATCCTCTCCTATTATCTGGAAGCCACTAGTTAGTTTTATCCTAGGACTCAGAGGCGACAAGGAAGAAAAAAGAAAGGAAACTAAAGCTGTTTAAAGGATTATGCTTGCTTACCTGTGACATTTCTGTTAAATTCATGACAAGACCCTAGAAAACCTCAAATGAGGGATCTCTAATCAGAATATTGTGTAGCTACCCATTTTAGGGTTTCTATGCTGACTTCCTTACATCAGTTCATTATATTGCAGAAAGTGTGTAATTATTGGAAATTAGAATGTAATATGACCAATCTTCTATAAGCAAAAATTCTTATCTGTATTCCTGAACAAAGCCTGAAGAATGTGCTGCTCATCATGTATTTTATGTTCCATGGGGTTAAATGAATGATTCCCTTAATGGTTTAAAACCAAGTGCAAGAAAATGCAAATCGACTTATTAGAAAAGATGGCTTGACATCTGGGTACAACTTGACTATCTCATCATGTGACAGTTGGGGGTAGGGAGCAGATAGAAACCTCCACTACTTTTTATGCCTGTTTTTAGTCAACACGAAGTAAACCATAAGCTAAAACAATGTTCTTTAAACCTAGCCTTCCCAGAGCAGTTGTGCAGATGTCCTTTCCTGAGTTTTGTGCTCATCCCGATGACCTGAACCCAGCCTTGAGGATTTTATCGATGGCAATGACATTTATTTTCTAATCCAAACATAATATGGCAATCTTTTTTCATTGTTTGGGGGCATACAGAAGAGCAAAATCTTTGGTCACTAAGTTCTGAGTAGTCATATCTTACTTTCATGTTGTAATTGTGGTCTTTAAATAGCAGTTCATTGTGATATTATGTACTGATAGAATTCTTTACGGAAGGGAACAGAAAAACAAAAGCAAGACCTTGTGAGTGAAACACAAAATTAAAGAAGCTGAAGAGAAAAATGATAGCAGATTTATTGCTGCTTTCTAAAAATATTTTATTGAAGACTCCAATCAATGAAAAAACAATCTTTTCTCAAACAGTGGCCTTTGCATTCTCATTTTAGCTACATTCTGTGGTCCCTTCCCCACCCTCTCAGTTTTCATCTTAAAAGATATAATAATCTGTATCGGGAAATGGGATCTGGGCTTTTCATTTAAAGATAAGTAATAATGTTGATTTGAATCAGTCATTTGAGTCATCTTAGCATAATTCTTTTTTTCTCTTTAAGTGCTATGCCTCTTGTACTTAAGAACATAAAATGTGACCATCTTTATCTTATACACAGGTACCTAATGCATTCCTTTTCTAACTAACAAAAAAATAACCCATTTCTTCTCTTTCTATACCGTACTTTCTTCTCGTAGCTTATAAAACAAAGTCCATATTGACGAACAGTTTTCTGGAAACATTCCTTCTTTCATTGCCTTTTTTTAAACATAACATGAGTTTTCAAGATGAAGCGGTATAGAAAAGAGAAGCATAGTAACAGAGTGTGGATTCTCAGACTTGCTAGAGATATTGGTAAGTGTGTTTACAAAACAAAGTTACCTGACTTTCTTGTCCCAGGAACACGATTTCCCAGTTCTGCTTTTTAGTTTGTAAGACCCGAATTCTGTATTATCCATATCTGGTGTCCTACTCTCAGAAATTATTAATTCTCCACACCAGTCCTGTTGCACGACTTTGATATTACTTATAGGAATACACCCTGCTTCACGAAGGCTGCTGTCTTACTGTATAAAATGTCTGTATGGTTGTCTTTAGGTTCTAGGACAAATCTGTAGTTCTGAACACCCATTCTGTCAGCCAGGATGCAGATTTTGAGATCTGTGTGTACACATATCAGATTCATATTTTCCCTCAAAGTTATCCATTGAGTGCTCTTGTTTAAAATAGTTTCAAAAAAATAAAATAGTTTCTTTGGGAGGTGGGGTAGGGATGTATATAATTGCAGGGAAAGAGTTATATGTACTTAAGTGTATGTCAAGTTCTTATTAGGTCTCTGTACTGAAGATTTAATTGTTTTTATAAGTTCACTTTTCACCTACTCTGTTCTTTGTGCAAAAGAAACAAAAACAAAAACCCACGCATCTTGGAAAACAGTTTAAATACTGTATATAAGATAATGAAAGTTAGTAATGCTCATTATTTAATAAAGTTTGTAAAGTACAAAGTAAAATATAGTGTGAATTAGTGTGTTGATTCTGGAAACATCAAGATTTGTCTGACTGATACTACTATACTACTTTGCCTCGTCTTAGGTACTGTGTAGAAAATAATTCAGGGTGGAATTCCCTGGTGAATCAGTGGCTAGGACTCCATGCTTCTCCTGCACGTGGGGCACAGATCTGATCCCTGGTCAGAGAAAGAAGATCCCACATGCCTCTTGGTGTAGCCAAAAAAGAGAGAGAGAAAAGAAAAGAAGTGTTATAATTATAGAGCAGCAGCCTGTGACAGACCATTTTCTGCATCTCTTGATTACTTTTCAAATATTAAATTTAGCCTGAGATTAGCATACCTCTCTCTGAAATTCCCTTTAGGCTAAATGCCTTTCCTGATGACTGGCTGTCACGGTGAGAGAAGATCCTAGAACAGCCTAGCAGGCAGCGGTGGGGTTGAAGGCAGGTGAGACAGAGGAGATGGGCCCAGAATGCTGAGATATTTTTGGTGCCAACAGGCAAACTTGCCTACTTTATTTACTCCGGTGATGCAAGCCCATGGGCAAAGCCCACTTTATGTATCTGTGATAAACAACAAAGCTTGATTTTCCTGACCATGGCTTATTCACAATGCGTCATACAATAGGAAAGGAAGAGAAGCAAGCAGTTTCACTTCATTATCTCTAAAACCATGTTTATTCAGCTCAAACGTAAGAGAACAGGGTGAGGAGAACAGGTAAATCATCCGCTCTATGGGGCGAACACAAGCCTTCAGGCATCTTACCGTTTGTATTACAAGGTGTGCATGTGTGTTAAGTCATTGGCAGCTGGATTCTTTACCACTAGCACCACCTGGGAAGCCCCATGGCAAGGTATGGCTGTCCATATAAGCATCCCAAGACCACATGGGTAAGCAGATTCCTTCTTGTATGTACTAGTGAAATCAGAGGCTATAAACTGGTGACCCGGAGTCTGAATCTGGTTTTCACAATTTTAAAAAGTTTTAACATAAAAATCCAAATTTTCACCTTCTTTGAAAAAAAAATAATTAGATCTAGTCTCTTTAGGCCTGGATTCTGATGAAGTGACTCTGAGATCTGAGGATGGAATTTAAAGGTGAGTATCATCCTAAAACGTGGCGATGTAATCAGATAAGGAAGCGTGTCCCCAGAGAAAGAGAAACAGGTGTGGCTTTCTTGATATAAGAGAAGCCATTTTTGGCCTAAGCCATTTTGAGATCTAAGCCTGGCCAAAACGCTTGCCCTTGAACAGGTCTCAGTAATTAATGCTCCCCAGGGAACAAAAGTGGGGCTTTCTAGGTGGCACAGTGGTAAAGAATCTGCCCGCCAATGCAGAAGACAGAAAAGACTCTAGTTCGACCCCTGGGTTGAAAAGAACCCCTGGAGTAGGAAATGGCAGCCCACTGCAGTATTCTTGCCTGGAGAATCCCATGGACAGAGGAGCCTGGAGGGCTAAAGTCCATGGGTCACAAAGCCAGACACGACTGAGCACACACACGACAACAGGGAGCAAAAGTACAGATCGTTATTAGACAAGAGAAGTAACACTATCAAAGGTAGTATGTGAGCTGTGTAAGGACTGCCAGCTCTCTTTCCACGGTAAAGATCAGCCTGAAGTGCTCAACCACCGGAGCAGATCAACCAGAACATAAGGGATGATGATGTTGACCTAACTTCTTATCTGGTTGTCTTGCCAGTCTTCCCCATTTTCAGACGTGTTTATCTCTATCCTCCTAAGTCTTAGCCAGCATAATATTTCTAAACACAGACAGAATCAAATCTTGCACAAAGGTCCCCAAATCTCTCTGCCTTAGTAGGAGCTGCTTCTTTTGCATGCATGGCCTTCCCACTACCATTCAGGACAGAACCTGCCCAGTCCTTAACATTCAGCTCAAAAACCACTATTAAGAACTGTGGAGGGTCTGGGATTTTACTAACAAGTTAGTTACTAACATGTTAGTTACGCTAATTGCACTAACAAGTTAGCCTGCCTCTGCATCAGAGGTCATGACCACTTTCAGCAGGACAGGCAGCATGAGCTTCTCATTTGCATTGGTTTCCCTTCCTTTTCCAAGGCCCACAGAGGCCTGCAGAGAAGCTACACTCTGCCCAGATATGCACAGTGGGGTGGTTTTGTTAGGTAGGTAAGACATTAACAACAAGGAGGTAACAGAGGCAAAAAAGAAAAGCATGAGGGGAATAAGCAAGCTAAGCCCCAGCAATCTGGGGACCCTCCCCTGACAGTAGCAGCGAAGAGGTGATGGTGGCTAAAGACGGGAGGCAAGCAGTCCAGCTAGTCCCCACCCTGGAGACCCTCCCCTGTCCTCACCCAGAACAAAGGAAACTGTGATCAGATGGTGGGCAATTTATCCTGATAAAGAGGGAGCCCAGTAACAGGAGAGAACATCCCTGGGCTGCACATGCTGTGTGTGCGTGTGTGTGTGTGTGTGTGTGTGTGTGCATGCTCAGTCATGTCTAACTCTTTGCAACCCCATGGACTGTAGCCTGCCAGGCACCTCAGTCCATGGGATTTTCCAGGCAAGAACACTGGAGCGGGTTGCCATTTCCTACTCCAGGGGAATCTTCCAAATCCAGGAATCGAACTTGCGCTTCTTGTGTCTCCTGCATTGGCAGGAGGATTCTTTAGCACTGCGCTACCTGGGAAGCCCCATATACACTCTGGATCCAACCCAGGTCCCCCGCATTGCAACGGGATTCTTTTACCAGGTGAGCCACAAGGGAAGTCTCATATAAACTCTAGTAAACACAAACTCATTACACTAACATAATAATCTACATGTGGTTTTGCCCTCCCTTAGGTGGGTTTCTCTTAGTGAATCGAGAGTAGGGGCATATGCAGTAATGAACTTGTTACAGAACTTGGGACAGTCAATCAAACAAAAATAATCGCCCAGGACAACACCCCAGCTCTTCCCCCTGTCACTCACCCATAAGTGCATTCCGCCTCCCGGCAGAATAACTCCTTATAAACATACTTAAACCTGTATGGGAAGGCTGGTTTCACTTCGCAGAAACAGCCGGCTCTCCCTCTGAGAGTGTTATCTATGCTTTAATAAACTTTGCTTTGTGCTGAAGAATGAAGTGGTAGTTTGCAAATTTTTGCTTGCTGTCTTTAGGACTGAGATAGTTGCTCTGGGTCTCCCGTTGACTTCCTTGGTTAAAGCTCTCCGACCCAATGCATGCCTACCTGGTAATATCTCCACAGCTGAGGAATACTGGATTTAAGGAATCGTTTATCTTAAAGAGTTACTGGCCAATTTGTCCAACCTTTGACCATGTTGGGAGGCATTATCTTAACTCTGTAGACAGCAAACATATCTGCCTTCTGCCCTGAAGGGAGACACTCTCTTCCAAGGTTGTTTGCTATACAAATATCCTTGCCTAGAACAAGACTGACATAAGACAGACAGAGACGCAAAATGCAGGAGACCTATAGAGAGTGTCTCAGAGCAATCATATTGTTACCCCAAAATTGGGTTTGCCTCTTGGTGGGTGTAAAGCCCAAAGACACAACCAGGCCAAAAATGGGGAGGATTTATTACTTGCAGCAAGTAAGGAGAACACTGGAGATGTTTCCCAAAGCAGTGTCTCCCCAACAGCAAAGTTGGGGAAGATTTTAAGGTAAGGGTACATGCCTATTTATGAACAGGTTTGGGCAGAATTCAGCATAAAATTTGGGTAAAGGTTGACACAGTCCAAGCTTTAGTTGACTGAAGTCGGAAAAGGTTAACATCATCATCCTTTAGGTTCCAGTTGATCTGATGGAAGTTTCTGATGACTCTCCAGGTCTGGAAAGGTGCCTCTTCTTAATGCTTATAGCACTAAACCTTCATGCTTTATAGCTTTCCATCAACATGCCTGTTTTTTTGTGCCAGTTATGCACAGTAAACTGACACCTGAGCCTCTGTCTTATTAAGTGTTGATTTCTTCACTCTGGGATAGAGGCTGGTATAGGAATATTTGCTCTAGGAATACTGGATTTAGGAATCCTTTATCTTAAAGACGGAGACGGCAGTGGCACCCCACTCCAGTACTCTTGCCTGGAAAATCCCATGGACGGAGGAGCCTGGTAGGCTGCAGTCCATGGGGTCACGAAGAGTCAGGCATGACTGAGCGACTTCACTTTCACTTTTCACTTTTATGCATTGGAGAAGGAAATGGCAACCCACTCCAGTGTTCTTGCCTGGAGAATCCCAGGGATGGGGTCGCACAGAGTCGGACACGGCTGAAGTGACTCAGCAGTAGTAGCAGTATCTTAAAGACTTACTGGCCAACTTGCCCAATCTTTGACCCTGGAGGGAGGCGTTATATTAACTCTGTGGACAGAAAACATTATCATTGTCTTCTGCCCTGGAGGGAGACATAAATATTATATTAACCATACATATATATTCCCTATTGGAAACAAACTTTGTTTGATCTATGTGCAAATGTTATTGCAAAGTGTTACAGAAAAGAGAGTGGGGTGAGAAAAAGGATGGTCTCATCCCAAATCATGTCTTGTCCCCGGGACAGCCGTCAAAAGGGAGTTCTTGGCTTTGTGCAGAAAAGAATTCAAAATCAACCCATAGTAAGGTGAAAGGAGGCTTATTCAGGGAGGAAACAGACTCTGGATGTGGGCCATCTCAGAAGGCAAGATCGGCCCCAGGCAGTGGGGGTTGTCAGTTTTCATGCATGCAGGCATGCTCAGCGGCTCAGTCATGTCCCACTCTCCGGGACCCCACGGACTGTAGCCTGCCAAGCTCCTCTGCCCATGGGATTTTGTGGGCAGCAATACTGGAATGGATTGCCAATTCCTTCTCCAGGGGATCTTCCTGCCCCAGTGATTGAATTTGCATCTCCTGCATTGGCAAGTGGATTCTCTACCTCTGAGCCTCCTAGGAAGCCAAATTATGAGTATGTAAGAACCCAAATAGCTCTCATCTGCAAGGTAAGCACCTTATACTCAGGCCCTCCTGTTGACTCCAGAGTGGAGCTGGAGAAGAGGGAAAGGCGAGCAGAAGACAGAGGCCTCCACGGTCACCCACATGAGGATCTGAAGAGGTTGAGTACAATACACTAACTGGCTTGATCAGCCCAGACATTTGTTGTTCTAGACCTTAAAGTGATTTTTTAAAATTATATCTAAGATCAAAGTTGATCATATTATGAGACAGACCTGAGTACAGTGTCAAGCACCTAAAATTTTTTAAGATTAGAAAGTATAACTTTAATACAGTAAAAAAAAAAAAAAACCTGCAAGGCTTCTAGGTAAACTTTATTATTATACTTTAACCTGAGATCTAATTTAAAGATAGAAAGTATCACTTTAAAGGTATGGATCATCATATGGTTTTGGTGATGGTTGAAAACATTCTCCAAAGTGCCTTCCTCAAGGCAGCTTTGTAGCTCAATATATGGCCTGAGTCATTTCCATATTAGGAATTACAGTAACAAGTTAAGTTTTTTTGGCTCACCGTTGTTTTTTTGGCTCACCGTTCCCAATCAGTTTAGCTTTGGCGTACTGGTTTAACTTGTTCTTCTCTATTTAAATTTTTCTTCCATATAGAATATTTCATTAAGTGCTGAAAGTCGTCTTTGGGACCTGCTGTGCCAGGCTGAACCATGCAGTTCAAAAACTGCAATGCAATATGATCAGGAGGGTTGCCTTTTTCTATGAAGATGTGGCTATGATGTTTATCCTCCACTTCCCTGTGCTATTTCTTTTCCACTTAACATTTTCAGCAGTTATAATTTTTCTGAGAACTGCTTCTGCAAAGGAAGATGGGTAAATATTGCCACCACAAGTGTGACCCCAATTCACCTTCCCACCCCTCCCTCGACACATAGAAAGCCTTCAGGGCACAGCCAGGGAGCAAGCAAATGAAAGAATATTATTTCTCACATCAGAACTGGAAACAATACAAACAATGTGAGGAAAAGGTAAAATAAATTATGGTCTATCCACAAAATAGGTTATAATATATAACCATTAGAAGTCATGATTTCAAATATTATCCTTTCCCAATTTCATGAAAACAAATACAGCAAGTGAAGAAGAGGCCTATGGTTGCAATTTTATAAAAACAATCTCAAATAAAATCAAGAGATTAAAATTAACAGTTATGACTTGGTGATAGTATTGTGGGTGATTTTATTTTTCCTTTAGGTTTTTCTATATATACATTATAAATAATAGTACATATATTGGAAAAACACGTTCATTTACAGCTTCAGATCCTCTGGTGTTTTCTCTTGATTCTCCTCCAGAAACAGCAATGCATTTCACTTTCATAATCTCAGAAAACAACCCTGTCCCCATCAGCTCTCACCTCCAGTTCCTCCATTTCCCCTGCCCTCAGCCGTAAGCAAACCCTGGCATTTTATGTCTCTATAGATGTGTCTATCCTGGACATTTCCTGTAAACAAGATTGTACAATATGTGGTCTCCAGAGTTCACACTCTTTGTAAATATCACTGTAGTCAGCACTCATCAGATGGACTGGCAAACTGTCACCACAGTTGTGGAGTTACTGTTGAAAACTCCTGAGGGTAGATTAGATAAGTTTAAAAAAAAAAAAAAAGCTTTTTTCTTTTTAAGAACAGTTTCAGGTTCACAGCAAATTTAAGAGGAAGGTACAGAGATTTCCCATAAATTTCCTGTGGACTGGGTGATTTTCATTTTTGTGGCCAGTGACCCATGTTCAGCAATGTCCAATGAATGTCCATTAAATGAAAGTATTAAGTCGCTCAGTCATATACAACTCTGTGACCCCATGGACTGTAGCCCTCCAGGCTCCTCTGCTCATGGGATTCTCCAGGCAAGAATACTGGAGTGGGTTGCCATTTCCTTGTCCAGGGGATCTTCCCCACCCAAGGATCAAACCCACATCTCCTGCACTGCAGGCAGATTTTTTACCGCCTGGTAAAGAATACGCTTGCCACATGGGAGACCTGGCTTCGATCCCTGTGTGGGGAAGATCCCCTGGAGAAGGGAACAGCTACCCACTCCAGTATTCTAGCCTGGAAAATTCCATGGACTGTATAGTGAATGGTGTCACAAAGAGTTGGACACAACTGAGTGACTTTCACTTTCACACTTTACCATCTGAGCCACCAGGGCAACCTGTGTTTCTATGGACAATGTGAGTTATGACATGGTGACTTTGATTGTTTCTTTAGCTGTAGCAACAGCATTGTCTAGTGGTACTGTCAATGTCTGGAGGACTTGCTCTGGTTTGCAGTGTCCTGATAAGTTGTTTGACCTTGGGTCATTCTTTGGCTCTTCTGGGTCACAGTTGCCTCATCAATAAAATAAAGGACAGGATCATTTTCCGGATCATTTTCCAGGCTAATTTTATGTGCATCTTTAAGTGGTGTTTGGGGCCAGCTGATAAAAAAAACTACCATAGGTTCTTTCACTGCTATTTCCATTAAATGAGTGGTCTGCAATTTATAATGAGACACATAAGCCTCTGAGGGTTTTAAGACTTGCCCAAGATTATCAGGACAGTAGCTGAACAGGCCATTCAGGTCTCCTTTCTGATGTTTATATGTTTGCATAATGGAGCAGGACGCTATGGTGCATTCCTGGGACAGATCACCCTCCATCACCCCCATGTCCTCCACCTGCCTCTTGTTTGTAGAAAAACTTTAGCCTCCCAGACTTTCCCCAAGTTCCAAAGAATAAACTTAATCAGAGAAGTGCGCAAGTGCAGAAACAAGCAAACCAGCCAAGTAAGACCAAAATAATTATTAATAGTTTAGTCCTGAGGCAAAGTCAAGGACCTTTTGTTCCTCCTCAAGGGCTATAGATAATATTCTGAGACATATCCTTTGAGCTGTTCTACAGAGAGTGAAACCCCCACTAGATCAAAGCGGTTAAATGTATGTTGCCCACAAGCACATAGACCCCGGACCAGTTGAACCAGTAGGTTGATGATATTGACTCAGAATTACCTCACCACCAATCGATCAGAAGAATGTCCATGAGCTGATCACACATTTGAAACCTTCTTCCTCGCCCTGTCTTTAAAAAACCTTTCCCTGAAAACTACTGGGGAATTTGCATCTTTTGCACCATTAGCTGCCAGTTCTCCTTGTTTGGCACCTGCATAAACCCTTGCACTTTTCCCTCGTCACAACCTGATGTCAGTAGGTCGGCTTTCATGAGCCCCAGCGAGTGGACCCAGGTTTAGTTTGGAATACTTGTACAAGACACAACTTCTATGATTTTGTTTCCACTTGTGTTAACAGGTGGTAATACCAACCTCACAGTTTTGTGAAATGTTAGCTATCGCTGTGGGCTTCCGAGGTGGCTCAGTGATAAACAATCTGTCTGCCAATGCGGATTTGATCCCTGGTTTGGGAAGATGCCCTGGAGAAGGAAATGGCAACCCACTCCAGTATACTTGCCTGGAAAATCCCACGGACAGAGGAGCTTGGTGGGCTACAGCCCATAGGGTCGCAAAGAGTTCAACACTACCTAGCGACTAAACAAACAAAAAACTATTGTTTTTTATACCCTCCCCATGTCAGATATGGCAATCAGCCTTGCAATAAAGAAAATACAGACAGTAGTATAAGATTAAGACATGATCACTGAAGGCCTGCAGACCAGACTGATCTTTCTTGATCCCAATTTTCTCCAGGTTGAAAATCAGGACAAAACAGTTTACCTTTTTTTAGGACTAAATGCGGTGTCTCTTTAGCATCCCGTACAGACTTCAGCTGCTGGAAAAACCAGTGTTCATAACTTGTCCCTTTATTCCTCTTTTACCTGGTATTTATAAGATTTTAAACACAGCGTCTCATTTTGAGGCAGTTAAGCTTCTCAGAGGTTGTCACCTGCTTAAGGCTGCGAAGTCACCTTGTGAACTCCAAGGCCCACACACCGTTCACTGGTCTCCTCCAGCCTGATAAATCCAGTCAGCACCTAGACCAACTGCCCTCCTAGGAAGCAAACTGACACCCGCGGGCAGGATGTTATCTGCATCCGAGGCGGAGGAAGAACGTAGGGTCTCGAGGCAGGGCGGCAGGCCCATCCTCACACCCCACCCTCCTCTGATTTTTATCCCTAATCAAATTTCGCCTGCGACTCAAAACTGCCCGAAAGCCAGGCGTCCAGGCAGCTGGAAGAGCAGCCCCGCGCCCCTCAGGCCCCCGCCTTCCCCACGTCACGGCCACCGAGCGCAGTGCCCCCTAGGGGCCCCCGTCGGCCGAGGAAGGCAAGCCAGGTCCTTCCAGCCTCTGGCCCCGCTACCGGCCCGCCCAGCCACCCCACGGCAGAGACGTGAGCCGCTGCCTCTCCGAGGTCTGCAGCCGCATCTCCGCGTCGCGGGAGGACCCGCGCCGCCTCCGGTTCTCGCCGCCGCCACCGCTCGCGCCTCGCCATGAGCGCGCGCCTGCCTCTCGTCCTGCGCCGGCTCGCGCGCCCGCAGCCCCCCGGCCCGCCGCGCCGCCTGCCATCCCTTTGTCGCGCCAGCAGCGGCGGGGGCGGCGGATGTGGCGGCGGGGAGGGTCTCCTCGGGCAACAGCGGTTGCGGGATACCCAGGCCGGGAGCAGCCAGGGCCCGGGCAGCCCGGCGCCCCCAGCGCGGGACTCAATCGTCCGGTGAGTGTCCGGCGCTCGCCGCCGCCCAGGTTCCTGGCAGTGGCGGGGGGCTGGCGGGGGGGGGGGGGTGGTTACGAGGTACCCAGAAGGCGGGCGGCTGCAGTGCTCGAGTCTCGGCCGACCCCCGGGAACCTCCGTGGAGGTTCGCTGAGCATGGGCTGTAGTGTTTGGTGCCAACTTTTCGGGGTGATGGCGGCTGGTCGGGGTTTAGGGAGGGGCGGGCAGCGCGGGCATCCGGAGGATGGGCTAGGCGAGCGCGAGAACGGAGTTTCCCCAGGCCAGCCCAGGTCCGGGGGCGGGGGATCGGGAGGGCGTGGACCTCCCCAGCGGGTGCTGCGTAGCCCAGACCGCGTGCCGCGCTCCACGTGCGCCTCCAGCCGCCGGCTCTGATGCAACTGCGCGGGGCGCGGCCTGGGCAGGAAAGGGGCGGCGCGGCGCGTCGAGGGTGGGAGCCCCCGCGAAGGAGGGGCGCCTGCTCCACCTTCTGCTCCGCCCTTCAGCTGGTCGGATCCGGGGTCGGGGGCTGGAGCGCTTTGGGGCTAGGGTTGGGGGAGTAGGGGGACGCAGCCATGGCCCAGCGATCCGCGCCCATTGGCGCAGCGGCTCCGCCTCCCAGACGCTATCTGCGCGCCGTGGACTGTGACTGCCGTTGAAGTCCGCGCTCATCACCGCAGCCTCCGGCGCCTGGGAGGACTGCGGCCCGGCCCACCCGTTGACTCACTGGAGGCGGTCGAAGTCGGGGCCGTCTGGTTCCAAGCATCGCAGCACGGCGGGCACGGCATCCCCAGCGCAGCTTGTTTCCAGAGGTCTCTCGAGGGCCAGAGGCGAACCCTGGGAGCCCCGGGTCAGGCCTTCCGCTGTCTCCACCCGGAGATGTTCGCGGGTCCCCCTCCACCCACCTTCCCCCCGATCCCTCACACACATCCTAGCCGCTCCTCTTCGCCCTTCGGCGGAGAAAAGGGAAGTAGAGTCCGGTCTGGAGAAGTGTGTTAGCTGGGGACCCAGATAGCGTAGAGCAAGCGCTCCGGACGTTCCTGGGGGTGGCGGGAAAGCCCTCACCAGGACTCCTAACTCCAGGATGCCAGTCCCCGAGCAAGCTGTTCGCCTTCAGCCATAGCTGTTTTCCTTCTAGCCTTCATTCTGAGAATGAATATGCCTGTTTCCAAAGCACTTCTTGAGGTGGCCTGCGACTCCAAGGACCCTTTCGTTTAGCTTACCCTTGTCTCTGTGAAAGTTGAGGTTTCATCTCTTCCTGTCATTAGGTTTTAAGCAATGAGCTCACCTTAAGGGACTGTTACCAGACTGAACTGGGAACGCTGGCCAAATACGCAGCAAAGCCAATCCACCGACATGGGGTTGTGATGTAGGCAAATACAACGTTTGTTGTAGGGTACCAAGCAGGTGAGTCCAGGACAAGCCTCAGATCCACTCCAGCTTGGTCTCTGAGTTAACATTTTGTTTTGTTTTTCTTTTTTTTTTAAGGGGAAGAACTGAAAGGCTGGAATTAGTCATCTTGTGACGTTTCTGTGACATTTCATTTCTTAATTGTAGCTTTGACAATCAGCATGTCTTCCGTTTATGCTTCTCTGGCTGGCTGATCCTTGAGTGGGAGTCTGTTAGCTCATCTCCTGAGTGTATGGTTAATGAGATCTATGATAGCAATCTTATTTATTTTTATGATAGCAATTTTAGCACATTAATGAGATTACCAATAACAATTTTAGTCATCTGGCTCTGGTTGATAGTTTATTTAGCACAGGATTAAAGTCAAAGGGCACAGGAAACTGGACAAAAATTTTAGATAGGTTAATCATGAATTGAATAAGAGGTTTTAGGGGGATTTGGTTTCAAGGTAAGAGTCTGAAGACAGTATAGGAGGCAAAAATCTCCTTCCAACTAGAAGTTGACAGGACAACTTTTCTCACCAGGGCAAAAAAAAAAAATCTCTTGATTAGAAACTTTTTAGACTTATTGAACCTGGTAACTCCTTATTTGCTTTGCTTGGCACTGTAGGAATAATGAGTAACCCCAAAGAATGATACATTACACATGTAACAAGTCTTGGGGGATTTAGTCAAGTAGCTGAGTTGGTGACAGATCTGAGCTTCTGTAGTCCTGAGCGTTTCATTTATTGGAATGGTAGGAACTGCAGGTGTTTTCTGGGGAAAGTGCTTTTGTAAGGCGTGTTTTCAGTGTTCAAGTGTAGCTTAGAGGCGCAGAAGAACATTTTACAATTATAAGAACAAAGGTAGAGTCCTTGTAGAGCTCCTGCCCTTACAGTTGGGTTCTTTACGGCTCAGGAAATTGTCCATGCTGGTCAACCAAAGCCTGAGCTTGGGTCCGGGGCTATTTCCACTCAGAGCTTTAGAGCCACCCAGACACTCCTTTTTGAGAACATACATTCCAGGCCCCACCCAGACTTAGGGAGTCCAACTTGATGGGCTGAGGCACAGAGCTGTTCTCTTTCCCACGCTCTTTGGCTGATCCTTCTTGCCAG
This sequence comes from Cervus elaphus, assembly GCF_910594005.1. Classification (NCBI taxonomy): domain Eukaryota; kingdom Metazoa; phylum Chordata; class Mammalia; order Artiodactyla; family Cervidae; genus Cervus; species Cervus elaphus. The sequence continues at coordinate 34,684,597 of NC_057840.1, forward strand.
GAACCACTTGGGACCCACACTCCAGTGCCTTCCCACACTACACAGAAATGAGGACCCAATACAGCCCAAATTCGTAGTCAAGAAAGGTGGGGAGGGACTTCCCTAGTGGCCCAGTGGTTAAGACTCAGAGTTTCCACTGCAGGGTGCCTGGATTCCATCTAAGATCCTGCACACCAAGCAGTGTGGCCAAAATAATCATAAACATAAGAAGAGCAGGGAATCTGCATATAGCACGTGGTCCTCAGCCACGTTTTGCTACAAAGAAGATTCTGGCTCATTTATAAGGTGATCTGTGAATTTTCATATATAGTTCAACAGAACAATACAGTCTTTTCACTGGGAATCCAGTTGCTTTATCCCAGGTGATTAAAAACAAAAACTTGCCTGGTTTGTAGACAGCTGCATGCTCATTTTTTCCATTTCTTTTGGCTCAGCTGACAGTGGAAAGGCTCATCTTGGTAAAGTTTTGAGGCCTATAAACATTTTCCGAGCACCCCTCTTCCACCTAATAGGAGCTGTGCCTGCCAGTTATGTTCGTCAGTTTCTTCTCTGAAAACTGGGGGGAGTTTTGCGCCTGGCCATTTTGCCCCGTTCCTTTGTCTATGGCCACTTACTGCTGATGGGACCTGGCTGGGAGTTCACCCTGCAGTTTTTGAAAACTGTTGTGTGTGCAAGACTCTGGTGGAGATGGGAGATAAAACTTAAAGATGATCTTAAGCCCTGAAGCTTGGGTACCGCCTCAGCTAAGCCTCTTGTTTATTACTGTGAGAGGAAAATGAGCCAACTTTCTTTTTTTTTAAAATTATTTAATATTTTTAATTAAAAAATTTTAATTGAAATGTAATTGATTTACAATGTTGTTGTGTTTTAGTTATATGGCAAAGTGATTCAGTACATATATATGTCTGTGTATATATAGATATATATATGTGCTCAGTTGCTCAGTTATGTCCGACTCTTTGCGACCCCACAGACTGTAGCCTGCCAGGCACCTCTGTCCATGGGGATTCTCCAGGCAAGAATACTATAGTGGGTTACCATGCCCTCCTTCAGGGGATCTTCCCCACCCAGGGGTCAAACCCAGGTCTCCCACATTGCAGGCGGATTCTTTACTGTCTGAGCCATGAGGGAAGCCCAGATATAAGTACAGATATATCTTTTTTTCAGATTCCTTAGTTATTTCAAGATATTGAATGTCGTTCCCTGTGCTATATTGTAGGTCCTTGTTGTTTGTCTATTTCATATAGGGTAAAGTCTGTTAATCCCAGGCTCCCGATTTATCCCTCCCCCTTCCCTTCTTCCCCTTTGGTAACCATATGATTGTTTTCTATGTCTGAGGGTCTGTTTCTGTTCTGTAAATAAATTCATCTGAAAGAGCCGACTTTCTTGATTGTATACAAGTAAGGAACATTTTGTGTGGATGGTGGTGGAAAGTGGTCTCTGAAATGGCTCCTCCCAGGAAGCTACAGAAAGAGAGCCTGCCTTGTACCACGTTTATCTCGGCCTGCCCCTGTCCCTGGGAGCTGACACCTGGGGGATGCTAAGAAGAAGGTGGCCCCTGCTATTTTTCAGGAGGTTCCAGTGCAGACTTGAGGGGCCCAGAGGAGTCAAAGGCCCCTTCTGTGAGAGGTGTCGGGAGAATATCTGATCCCTCCACCTCCCCACTGTTTCTGCAGCCTTTGCTTCCCATCCCTTCTGTAAACTCAGGAGCTTAAAGTATATCCTGACTAGTCACTTCTTACCCCCTCCACAATTCCCTGTATTAGTAACTACCCCCCCCCCCCCCAGATTTGCTTTCCCCCTGGACCCAGACTCTTCTGGAGTGGAAGGAGTGTGGTGGAGAAAGGGAATTATTGAACCAAGAAACCCAAACTTCTTAGTACAGTAAACTTAGAAAATGCAAGAGAAAAAGTCACCCCTAGAAAATTACCATTCGCATCCAGCTCGTTTGCCTCCGCTTATTTTGAAAATTAAGAGGTTGTCATATTTTATGTCGGGTTAAGTAGTTCATGATTGCTCTCTTGGGCATCCCCCTGACCTTGTGCATACCCGGAGGAGCACCCTTTTGCTGTCTAATTAGAGTAAGAGACCTTCTAAGAAAATGGGTGGTACCCTCCCTTTCTAGTCAAACCTAGATCTGACTATGTTGTTTCTCTTTCCCAATGTAGAGAAGTCATTCAGAATTCGAAAGAAGTTTTGAGTTTATTGCAAGAAAAGACCCCTACCTTTAAGCCGGTTCTTGCTATTATTCAGGTAAGCTGAGAATGTGGTCCTGTGTTTCTATTTTATGATGTCTTTTTTTTTTTTTGGCTGTTTTGAGTCTTCGCTGCCACGCATGGACTTTCTCTAGTTGTGGTGTGTGGGCTTCTCATTGTTGTGGCTTCTCTTGTTGCGGAGCATGGGCTCTTGATGCCTGGGTTCAATCAGTACGTGGTCTGTTGTGGCACATGGACTTAGTTGCTCTGCGGCATGTGGAATCTTCCAGCCCAGGGATCGAACTTGTGTCCCCTGTGTTGGCAGACAGACTCTTTACCACTGGACTACCAGAGAAGTCCCGGTGTCTTTCAATCTAGATTGTACACAGACATCCACCTGCATTTCCCATCACCGACATCCCACTAGGGCTTAGGAGAGGAAGGAGAAGCCTCAACTGGAAATGCCGTTGTTTCCCCCTTTATCTGGTCATTTTGCTGCTTCAGGGTTACAGGTCAGGTACCGCTTTGTTTGCGTCTGTCTCCTTTTGGTGTGGGTAACTTCCAGAGGTCGGGAGGTAGATGCTCTCATAACTTGCGTTATGCAGGATATACTGTGGCCAAGTATAAATTCTTATCAGATGTGATCTGAGGGGAACGGGGAAAAGCACGCCTCTTTGTTTCCATGGAAGACAGAAGCTTGCTGAGACACGATATTTGGTGATCTTACTACTTAGTCTCTAAAGCCTGCCTTGAGTCTGAAGGGCCAGAAGCCATGGCATGTCAGAAGGACTTCAAGTTCCACATCTGTCTTCTGACTTTGGACCCTTCGTTGCCCGCTGCAGTTGGCACTATTTGCCACCTGTGTTGGCACACCAGGTGATGCCAGGTGCGGGCAAGTGATGAGCTGAGCCAAGCCTGTAAGCTAATACAGCCCAACACTTGAGCTGCCACTATTGTTCTTGGCATGCGTTTAATGTATCAGAAGAGCTGCCTCATCAGTGCTGTGATTTCAAGACCAGAGAGCTATGCTCAAGTCACTTGCTTTCTTTGGAGTCTGTTCCTGCAGAGATAGGCAGGTGAGAAGAGAGGAAAGAAAAGTGAACCAAGGGCCTATCCTCCTGGAATTCAGCTTACTTGATAGCTTTTCACTGAAGGGCAAGTCACCTAAATCCCCCTGTTTGGCATTCCTCACTTAGAAGTGGATTCTGATTGTGGCTGTATATGCCCTGTGAGGATTCTTATTTTAAAAAGAAATATAACTTGAAAGCCTGAGAAATTGTCATGTTAATAAAGACCAGCCATTAGCTCCCTTTTATGAGCAATAAGATTCTTGTTCTGCATTTCCCTTTTATTGTCTTTGTTGTTAGATAATGCATGATCACAGAATTAGTCTTTGTATTGTTCTGTGCCTATTCAAGATCTTTTTATGTTGATCTTTAATACATTCTCCTTCTGTCTCCCCTCTCCCAAGGCAGGTGATGATAACTTGATGCAAGAAGTAAACCAGAATTTGGCTGAGGAGGTAAGGATTGTTGATTTTCAAAAATGCATTTTAATTTTTGGGTGGTACATTCATCTTCTCTCAGTGACAAACTCGCCCTGTGTACTCTTTGCAGGCTGGTCTGAACATCACCCACATCTGCCTGCCTGCGGAGAGCGGGGAAGATGAGGTAAGACAGCAAGACATATGACTCTTAACTTTGTGTTCTTCCCCCTCAGTCCTAGTAGACCTCTCAGCAAGAGATGCTAAGAATTGACCAAGCCTTTTCTCGGGGCTGAACTTCTGGAGGGAAGAATTCACTTTTCCCACTAGTGTAGATACTCTGTGATCTGACCCTTATCATGTTTCTTTCTTTTTTCTTTAAAGTAGAGTTAATTTACAGTGTTGTGTTAGTTTCTGGTGTATAGCAAAGTGATTGGGTTATACATATATACTTGTATCTTCCTTTTCATATTCTTTTGCGTTATGGTTTATTACAGGTAGTTCCCTGTGCTATATAGTAGTAGCATGTTTTGTTTTGTTTTTAATATATTTATTTATTTGACTACACCAGGTCTCAGCTGTGGCACATCAGATCTTCATAGTTGCAGCATTCAGGCTCTTGAGATGTGACATACAAACTCTTACTTGTGGCATGTGGGATCTAGTTCCCTGACCAGGGATCAAACCCAGACCCCCTGCATTGGGAGCTCAGAGTCTTAGCCACTGGACCACCAGGGAAGTCCCAGTACCTTGTTTTCTATCTCCTTACCCTATGTTTCTGCTCAATAAGGCCTCCCCTCGTGGCACTAGTGGTAAAGAACCCACCTGCCAATCCAGGAGACTTAAAAGACGTGGGTTCGATCCCTGGATCGGGAAGATCCCCTGAAGAAGAAATTGGCAACCCACTCCAGTATTCTTACCTGGAGAATCCCATGGACAGAGGAGCCTGGTGGGCTACAGTCCATGGGGTCACAAAGGGTTGGACATGACTGAAGTGACTTAGCACACTCCATGTGTTTCTGTTGACAACATGAGCTATGACATGGTCACTTTGGTTGTGTTTCTTCAGCTGTAGCAACAGCATTGTCTCGTGGTATTGTCAGTGTCTGGAGGACTAGTTCTGATTTGTGGTATCCTGACCTGGGTTGTTTGACCTTGGGCCATCCTTTGGTTCCTCTGGGTCGCAGTTGCCGCGTTGATAAAATAAAGGATGGGATCATTTTCCAGATCCTTTTCCAGCTAACTTTGTGTGAATCTTTAAGCGGTTTGGGGCAGCTGATAAAAAAACCACCATAGGTTCTTTCAGTGCTAACTGTATGTGCTATAGTTGTGTCCACCAGCAGGGATGTCAGCCCTCCTATGTGTCATCTCAAGCCTGGGAGAAGCTGCACTCCATAAGTAGGGCCTCGGACACTAAACCAGGGCCATCCTGGTGTCTGACCCTTCTGTGGCTAGGTTTTCTTCAGACTGGCTATGGCAGTGATGAAAACTGTGAATAATCGGGAATAGCACTAAAGTCTTTTGTAGGTGCATAAAGTTCAGAAGTGGGCTTCCCACATAGCTCAGTTGGTAAATCATCTGCCTGCAGTGCAGGAGACCCGGGTTTGATTCCTGGGTTGGTAAGATCCCCTGGAGAAGGAAATGGCAACCCACTCCAGTCTTCTTGCCTGGAGAATCCCATGGACAGAGGAGCCTGGAGGGCACAGTCCATGGGATCGCAAGAGTCGGACACGACTTAGCGACTAAACCACCACCACCACCAGAGTTCAGAAGTAGGGGATCCCTGGCTAGTGTGGTGGCATCACAAAGTCCTTAGATACTCAGGTTTCCAGAATCTTGCTGTGCTGCCTCATATCCAAGATGGCCCATTCAACTCTACAGATCACACCCACATTCTATTGTTGTGTTGTTCAGTTGCTCAGTCGTGTCCGACTTTTGGTGACCCCAGGGACTGCAGCACGTCAGGCTTCCCTGTCCTTCACCATCTCCCGGAGCTTGCTCAAATTCATGTCCATTGAGTTGGTGATGCCATCTAATCATCTCATCCTCTATTGCCCCCCTTCTCCTGCCCTCAATCTTTCCCAGCATCAGGGTCTTTTCTAGTGAGTCAGCTCTTTGCATCAGGTGGCTCAAGTATTGGAGCTTCAGCTTCAGCATCAGTCCTTCCAGTGAATATTCAGCATTGATTTCCTTTAGGATTGACTGGTTTGATCTCCTTGCAGTCCAAGGGACTCTCAAGAGTCCACATTCTAGCCAGCGTCAGAGAGAAAATAAATCCAGACTCAGTAAGAAGTGATATAATCCAAAAGAATTACTGCAAGGTGGGGAACGGGCCTGTTAAGGAAATGTACTCTGCCCATAACTTCTACATACCTTTGAGAGGTAGGCAGAAGGTTTGTCTTTTATAGGGAGGGGGAGAGAAGGCTGGAAAGAAGCCAGTGTGATGAAAGAAAGGGTGGCTTGATGAGATAGCAGATGAAAGAATGTTTTACCCTGAAGCCAGCCTGAAAGTGGAGGCTGGACTGTGCCCCTGGCAGTCAGACTGAGGCGGGGTCAATGTTTGGGCTCCGATGGTAAAGATGTGTCTACAGTGTGGGAGACCTGGGTTCAATCCCTGTGTTGGGAAGATCCCCTGGAGGGGAGCGTGGCAACCCAGTCCAGTATTCTCTCCTGGAGAATCTCCATGGGCTACAATCATGGGGTCACAAAGAGTTGGACATAACTGAGTGACTAAACACAGCATAGCACAGATCAAAGTTTAAGAAGCAGAGGGAAGGAAAGAAACTTACCTAAAGTTCGATTTACAAGCAGTTTTATTCTGATGGGTCAGTGGGGACAAGCAGTTCAGCTAAGTTATTCATGGACAAAAGATGGGAATTTGTGGGGTCTGTATCTGGCCTTGTTCCCAGGTAGGCAAGAGAGCATCAGATGGGCTCAAATCTGATTGTGGACAGGGAATTGTCTTTTACGGCTCTCATTTGTGGCATCTCGTGTCTTTTTTAATTGTTGAACTTTGGTTTTGTTTTGTCCTGTTCTGGTAGAGAATAGTGATTAAGAAAGACACTAAAAATTCAGCCAAGCTTTTATAAATGTGGTGAGAAGGGAACATAGATTTCTTTCTGCTTTACACCAGGTCTTCAACAAGGACAAGAAGAAACTAGAACACATACATTTTTATGAATTCATGTTTAATATAATATGCCTTTTGTTGGGTCTTATTTTTGCACAACTGACTATAGTTTTCCCATTAGATTATAGATGAGATCCTGAAAATTAATGAAGACACCAGAGTACATGGCCTTGCCCTTCAGATCGCTGAGACCTCATTTAGCAACAAAATCCTCAATGCTTTGAAACCAGAAAAAGATGTGGATGGGTAAGAACATATAAAAGAAAACAATCCACTCATTGCTAGATTTTTTACGGTGAATTTTTGAAAACTCTGCTCTTTCAACTATGTCAGTAATTAAGATTTGAAAGGAATAATTTTAAATATTTCAGGAATTGGAGGGCCTTAAATTCTGCTTAAGAAAGTGCATGTTTGGGAAAATACCCTTGCCCTTTTGTAGTGCTTGGGTGCCATTTTGGAATTAACCAGTCATATTCATTTGAGAAGGTCCTATCTGACTTACAGAGTCCTTAGCCTGCTCTCCTCTTCAAATAACTTTTCCTTGATAATTCTACCAGATTAGAGAAAAACCTAGACACCTGCTTCACCAGCAATAGAGTATTCTTCCTCAGTTCCAGGCCAGTAGAGAAAAACAAAGCAAGCCCTTACATTCATAATGCAGGGTTTTGTTTGAAGGGAAAAACTGTGAATAGCAGGTGCCTTGACATTGGTCTTGGATGTGTGTCATGTCATGACATAAGCTTCAAGGGACAAGGAATACTACCCACGCATAGGGAGTTCCTAATGTTTCCTAAAAGTTGAAAACCTCATTCTCCTCCGTGGAAACAAGAGATTTATGTACTGTGACCTAAAAGAACCTACTTAGCATTGCAGGGTGGTAAGCAGATTTATAATATTATTCTTGTAGGGGCTAGATTGAATGGATCACCACCTCACTGACACATCCAGATTCTGCCATTATTCAGGCCTTCTGTTGGGACTTAGGGCAGACTCAAACAGGGAGAAAAGTTGTCATGAAAATCTCTGATCCTGTAGCAGACAAACCATAAAGAAAGAAGAAGCTCTAATTAGTTAGGAAACCTCCAGAACCTCAAGGTATCAAGGTGTAGTTTTCAATCTTTCATAAAAAGAGGAGTATGACACCTTTCCCAAGTATCCTCATTTTGTTACTAACCTGTATTGAGAGCATCAGTTTAAGCTAAATAGTTAGGGACTATTTTGTCCTGAATTTGACAAGAAAGGACTCAAGACATTGAAAGGATGTGGTTCCTCCTTTTTCCCCTTGATTTCTGCAGGAGATGAGTACTGATGTTGAGTGGCAGTCAGACCTTGAATCCAAGTCTTGTGAGGTCACTCCCCGATTTCTAGGATTGATTCTGGACTTTGATATTGATGGAGATTTAAATTCCTTCAGGGTAAAGTGGGCTTGGCTTCAGGACCATGGCGATGCACACATCCAGGGCCACCCTTCTGCGTAGTCCACTGAGATGAGCTCCCTGGAGCTGTGCAGTGAAGCCGTGCGTGGCTTCAAGCTGCAGACGGGCTGGCCAAGCAAAATCAGAACACCCATAGGGACCACATTAGTATCGCTTGAAGGGCCGCTCTAAGAAGCCGATGGCCTCTATTCCTGCCCGCTCTTTATTTTATATTTTTCTTGCCCACTCTTTAATTTCTATTTAATTATTTAATATAGCCTATCTGTCCACAAAAATTCAGTGAACTATCAAGTTAAAAAAGGAATAAAAGAGAATTTTATTTGAGCCAAATCAAGGATTATAACCCAGCAAGCAGATTCTCAGGAAGCTTTGAGAACTGTTCCTCTGTTAGAAGTCAGAGATAGTCATACAGTCATATAGATAGACGTCAGATAGTCATATGGATAGAAGTCAGATAATCATACACATTGTCGAGAGAAAGGATAACACATCATAATGACGCACTGATACCTTACATAAAATTCACTAAGGATAGAGTCCCGATGAGGAGAAAGTGAAAGTGTTAGTCGTTCAGTCACGTCTGACTCTTTGTGACCCCGTGGGATGTAGCCCACCAGGCTCCTCTGGCCCTGGGATTCTCCAGGCAAGAATACTTGGGAGTGGGTTGCCATGCCCTTCTCCAGAGGGTCTTCCTGAGCCAAGGATTGAACCCGGGTCTCCTGCACTGCAGGCAGATTCTTTCCATCTGAGCCACCAGGGAAGCCCCATAGTCCAGATGAAACCCCCAAGTCACCATGACCCCCTACAGAGCTGGAACGAACGCTGTTCTCTTAAGAAGTTACGTCGCTAGTGTCAGAATTTTTTTAAAAATTATCTTTTCGGTTGAGCAGGCAGTCTTGTCCTTGAGGACCTCTGGTTAATGTGTCATGCAGGTGCACACTGCAGGGCTGGGAGGGAGGGTGGAGGCCGAAACGAGTACAGAGAGGATTTTATAGTTAATTTTTTTTTGTCCTGCTTTAAAAGATAAACTTCTTTTCATTATATCAAATATTGACTTGGCTGTTATTTGGGATTACTACATGTGCTTTACAGAGGCGTGAGTTTGGGCCAAGTTTTAACTCACTTGTTCCCTTGTTTTTGGATTCAGATTAACGGATGTCAACCTGGGGAAGCTGGTCCGAGGAGATGCCCATGAGTGTTTTATTTCACCTGTGGCCAGAGCTGTAATTGAACTTCTTGAAAAGTCAGGTATAATGCTTCTTTAGAAGTGTTGCTGTTCTGTGTTTTTTGGTATTCACGTGAGTTTTAGTAAAGATTTGTTTCTGGAAGATTCTTACTGAAACACCGAAGTGATATTCAGCGTCAGCTCTTTTTGTTTCTCATCAGAAACGTATGACTATGGCAGATTTTTCTAAGAAGATTAACTATTATAATTTTAAAGAGAAATTGGCAAAGGTAAATGATTAACCTTGTTAAACATTAAATAACTCATTAACACATTACGTGTTAAACATTTTCTCAGCCTCTCTCATGAAACTCTCAAAATAACCACCGTGAAAGACATTTCAACTCCTCAAATCTGTCAATGTGTAGACCTAGATAAGATTTATATTTAAGGCTTAAATGACTGTTGGATATAGACTGTTAGATATATAGTTTAAATGACTGTTAGATATAGTTTAAGGTATAAAAACCTAGATTAAGATTTATCAGTGAATAGTATCACTTTCAGTATCAGTATTTAATTTCCATCTTTCTCTCCTTTTATGTCAGTGACTTAGAAATGAATAATTTCTTAGTTATCACATTTAACAAGTAAATTATTGCTGAATCTTTCCTATATTTAAGGACTTTATAACTGAATACATAAAACTTTAACAAACTAAATTTTTCTTTGCACTAGCTTGAGTGAAAAAGAGACCAGTGTCCCTCCCCTATACCCAAACGTGGAATGAGTAAACAAAAATTTTAAAATATATACCAAAGCTTTGTTAGAAAACTAACTTTCAAGATACACCTTTAGGACAACAGTCATTAACCTCAAATCTCTGAGATAACCCGAATAGATAGTGTCTTTCTATCATATGAATAATTAGGATGATGATTCTGCATCACCCCACTATAAAATTTGCACAGAAAGAATAAATTACAGCTTATAGTCATTGTAAGTCTGGTGCCCAGAGGGCCAAGTTTTAAAAGGCTATTTTTTGTAGCCAATGAAGCTGATGGTGCTATTTTCGCTGGGGGGGTCCTGCTGTGGCTGCAAACAGCAGCCTCTTGGGTGGTGTATGAAGCCTGTTGGCTGCATGGTTTGCCCTAAGGGACCTTGAAGTAAAAGTGTCAGTCATTCAGACCTGTCTGACTCTTCATGACCCCGTGGACTGTAGCCCGCTGGGCTCCTCTGTCCATAGGATTCTCCAGGCAAGAATACTGGATTGGATTGCCATTTGGAGAGAGCCCTTTCCAGGGGACTTTCATGTCTGACATGCCGTCCTCAGTCTAGGCTCCAGACAGGGGTGCGTGGTGCCTTTGGAAAGCGCCAGGGTGCAATGGCCAGCGTCCACATTGGCCAGGTCATAATGTCCATCCGCACCAAGCTGCAGAACAAGGAGCAGGTGAAGTTCAAGTTCCCTGGTTGCTGGAAGAGCCACAGAAGTGGGGATTTACTAAGTTTAATGTGGATGAAATTGAAAACTTGGTGGTGGAAAAGCAGCTTGTCCCAGAGAGCTGTGGGGTCGAATACGTCCCTATTCCCGGCCCCCTGGATAAATGGTGGGCCCTGCGCTCCTGAGAGCCCAGACACTGTCCCTTCCTTAACACCCACTGGTAAATCCTACTTTAAAGGCTTTTTTCCCCCTTGCGTAAAAGCTGTATGGGACGAAGACTTTGATGTTTGGATTATAATACTGAATTTTCATTTGGTGGGTAGGTGTCAGCTTAGATGGAAAGAAGATCTTGGTAATAGGAGCCCATGGGTCTTTGGAAGCCACCCTACAATGTCTGTTCCAGAGAAAAGGGTCCATGACAATGAGCTCGCAGTGGAAAACACCTCAGCTTCAAGGCAAGGTAAGCATCTTTCATGTTGAAAACGTATCTTCAAATGCTTATATGAGAAAAGGAGGACTGGAAATGCACAGATCAAGCGTTTTAATATAAGAGATTAGAGAAAGAACAGCAGAAAAATCTCAAAGGATGAAAGCAAAGAACAGAGATTTCTATTGCAAAGCCAAAATTGGTTCTTGGAAAAGTCTAGTAATATAGACACATCACTAGCCAAAATGATTGAGACGAAAAAAGAACACCAGCAATGTTAGGAATGAACAAGGATACATAAACATAGAAGCAAAAACTATTTTTTTAAAAAGGTAAGCAACTTTATGCTGATAAATCTGAAAACTTGTATAAATGGATTCACATAAAATTGAATAGTATATAACGATGAAGACATTGAATCAGTCTAGCAGACAAAAGTCAAACAAGCAGACAAAAAGACAATAGTTTTATAAATGAGCTACCACAGTCAAAAAAAAAAACAGATAGGAGAAGACAGAACATTTCGTAACTCGTGAGTTCCCAATGCAGACAGTGACCAGATGCTAATGGACAATTACAGGCCAATTTCATCTGTGAACATAGATGAAGTTACCACTGGCAAAATAGAAAATAAAATCCAGGTTGAGGTTATCATGAGATTGTAAAGAGGGTTAACATCTATCAAAATGTCTTAATGTAATTCATTACATTATCAGATTAAAATCTATACTTTGACCATAGTAGACACAGAAAAGTTATTAGACAAATCCTAATATTCATTATGAGATTTTTCTAAAAAGTCATCTTAGACTAGGAATTTAAAGAAATTCCTTAATCAGATAAAATGTCTATAAAAACTGAGAGTGAAAATATCATTTAACAGTGAAATATGAAAAACTTTTGGGGGGGACTGCACTGCACAGCTTGTTATTAATAGTTCTTAGTTCTCTGACCAGAGATCAAAACCAGCAGTGGAAGCACCAAGTCCTAACAACTGAACCACCAGAGAATTCCCTAGAACCATTTCTTTTTTTAATTAGAAAAGACAAGGGTGCCTGTTATCAGTACTCCTCATTGGCATTGTGTGGGAATTCCTAGACAATGCAGTAATATGAAAAAAGAAAAGAAAAAGATGATTGGAAAGGAAAACACAAAATGTCATCAATCCTGAGTAATAAACTTATGTAAAAAGTACAGAAGACTTTATCAAGATATCAGAATTACTTCACACACACACAAAAAACCCAGATAACAGAATTACTAAGAGTTCATCTGGGTTCTTGGATATAAGATCAACAGGCAAAAGCTAATTGCATTTCTAAACACCACCCCCCACAGTTATAAAATTAATTTTTAAAGAAATACAACATATGATAACAATGAGAATATAAGGTACCTAGGAATATATTTAACAAAAGTTATTTCTGACCTTTTGAAAGAAATGGTATAATTGTTATAAATGCCATTAAGAAGACCCAGTTAAAAGCAGAGATACCATTTCATGGATTAGAAGACTCACTCTCTTAAAGATATTGATACTGATTCTCTCCCAAATTAATCTCTACATTTGAATCAAAATCCTGACATAATATTATTGTGTAGAATTTGCCAAATTGATTCTAAAACTTACATGGGAGAACAGGACAAAAACAAGGCAATTTTGAAGAAGCATAGGGCTACAAATACCAATAAGAATTTTTTTAAATTATTCATTGGAATAAGGCAAGTTGCAGAAGGATGTATTTCATCTAACCCCATTTGTATAAGATTTAAAGTCAATACTGTCTATACATTTTTAGAGCTGCATACATATAAAGGAAAAGAATAAGGAAATGAGCAGAAACTGAACCAATTCAGGAAAACCGTGATGGGACAAACATGTGGATGTAGATGGAGAAGACATTCGGGGACCTTCGCTTGTGTTGGTCATACCTTTTCTTAAACCGGGCAATGGGCAGGGTATCCAGGTGTAAAAGAATTGTAATTCACTGAAATAGTTTGAAATAGTTTCTTAAAGTTTTTGAAATAGTTTCATAAAGTTTTTAATTTCAAAAACTGACTATGCATTTCACAAATGTCAAGCAAAGTGATTTTACATTAAAAGTGCATTAAGCACAATAAATTACCAAAATCTGAAAATACATGTTCCTCACTTTGCAGCGTGAGGATGGAGACTAGCAAATTGTAGTCCTGCCCTGGGGACCAAGGCAAATGGACTGGGGTTTGTAATGTTTGAATGGCAAGTGGATCTGTTATACCTTGTTCTTTCTTGTTTGGAAACAGTCCTGGAACATGATCTTGCAATTACTATGTGATTTTTTTAGTGGTCGCCACATGGTGGCAGGCTATTCAAGAAAATTCAGGGACAGTGTTTTGTACTTTAAAGCCCAGAATTTTGGGTTGGGACGCTTAGTGGAAGAGGACAGTAAACTTGCCCTGAACTGAACAGCTGTGACAAAAAAGAGAAAAATGCCTTCATTGGCAATTCAGTGTTTTCACAGCTGCCACAGATAGTTTTGCTAGTTGTATCTGTATTTTGGAAAAACAAAGATATCTTTCAAAGTACTTTTTTATTATGGAAATAAATCACCTTGACTATTTGGATAAAGCTCATTCTAACTTTGAGAACCATGATTGCAAGGCTTTACTCTCTTGAGAATCTAGAAATTGGGCAACATTCTGATTTCCCTGTATCTATGGAGGTTCTCTTTAAAAGCTGACATTGCACGGACTTTTTTTTTTTTTTACCTTAAGTCCTTGGTACTTACAGCAGTTCCACTGTGAATCTTAGAGACTGGCAACTTTTATTGCTTTTATTGTTTCAACTTTATAGCCAAAAATATGGCAAGAGAGATTACAGGCTTTTCATTGTTTTTGTTTAGTTGATAAGTCTTGTCTGACTCTTTGTGACCCCGTGTACTATAGCAAGCCAGGCTTCCCTATATCCTGGAGCTTGCTCAAACTCATATCCACTGAGTCCGTGATGCCATCCAACTGTCTCATCCTCTGTCACCCTCTTCTCCTTTTGCCCTTAATCGTTCCCAGCATCAGGGTCTTTTCCAGTGACTCACTTCTACATATCAGGTGGCCAAAGTATTGGAGCTTCAGCTTCAGCATCAGTCCTTCCAATGAATATTAAGGGTTGATTTCCTTTAGGACTGACTGGTTTGATCTCCTTGCAGTCCAAGGGACTCTCCAACGCCACAGTTCAACAGCATGCATTCTTCAGCGCTCAACCTTCTTTATGGTTCAACTGTCACGTACATGACTACTGGAAAAACCATAACTTTAACTATACAGACCTTTGTCGACAAAGTAATGTCTCTGCTTTTTAATACTCAGTCTAAGTTTAATACTCAGTCTAAGTCTAAGAATAGCTTTTATTCCAAGGAGCAAGCGTCTTTTGTTTTCGTGGCTGCAGTTAACCATCCACAGTGCCTTTGGAGCCAAGAAAATAAACTCTGCCATTGTTTCCACTTTTTCCCTTTCTATATGCCATGAAATGATGTGACTGGATGCCATGATCTTAGTTTTTTGAACATTGAGTTCTCAGCTAGCTTTTTCACTCTCCTCATCAAGAGGCTCTTTAGTTCCTCTTCACTTTCTACCGTTAGGGTGGTATCATCTACATATCTGAGATTGTTATTTCTCCTGGCTGTCTTGATTCCAGCTTGTGGTTCATCCAGCCCAGCATTTCACATGATGTACTGTGCATAGAAGTTAAATATTTAAGCCAGGTGACAATATACGCCTCGATGTACTCTGTTCCCAATTTTGAACCAGTCCATTGTTCCATGTCTGGTTCTAACAGTTGCTTTTTGACCTGCATACAGGTTTCTTAGGAGGCAGGTAAGTGGTCTGGTATTCTTTTGAAGAATTTTGCATAGTTTGTTGTGATCCACACAGTCAAAGGCTTTAGCGTAGTCAGTGAAGCAGAAATAGAGGGTTTTCTGGCTTTCTCTTGCTTTTTCTGTGATCCAGTGGACGTTGGCAATCTGATCTCTGCCAAAGCTTCCTCTGACTTTTCTAAATCCAGCTTCTACATCTAGAAGTTCTTGGTTCATGTACTGCTGAAGCCTAGCTTGAAGGATTTTGAGACCTTGCTGGCATCTGAGATGCTGTATGGTAGTTTGAACCCTCTTTGCCCTTCTTTGGGATTGGAATGAAAACTGACCTTTTCCAATCCTGTGACCACTGCTGAGCTTTCCCATAATTGTCCTTAAACTTTATTTGTCCCCCTCTACATGGTCCACTTACACATAGCAGGCTCCCCTCCCACCACGGAATAAAGGCTGTTTCTTTCCTTTCTTTGTGCTAGCAGCTAGCACTGCACTTGTCACTTACCTCCCGCTGGTATACCTCCATGCTTTTGCCTGACATCTGACTTTTCACTAATCCCATATTTTGGACTCCCTTGGTGGCTCAGATTGTAAAGAATCCACCTACAGTGAGGGGAGACCTGGGTTCCATCCCTAGGTTGGGAGGATCCCCTGGGAAAGGAAATGGCCACCCACTCCAGTATTCTGGCCTGGAGGATTCCATGGACAGAGGAGCCTGGCAGACTACAGTCCATGGGGTAGCAAAGAGTCAGACACAGCTGAGTGACTTTGATTTCATTTCATTCATTCCTATATTTTATTTCTAAAGCACAGGCCATTGCCAGGCCTGGATTCAGAGGGTCATCGGGCCCTCTGCAGACTGTGGTGATAATAACTGATAATGGTGCAAAGAATATCCAGACACAGATTAGTGTCCTGGGAGACCTGAATGGGACAGGCTGTGTCCACCCTTATCGCACACCTTGAAAGCCTTCACTGAAAAACACTGAAAGTATATGTTTAACAGTAGATTGGTGTTTGTTTTTTAATGCCATCAACAATGTATTTTAAGATTATAGTGCATTGTACGTACATTTAAAAATGGCCCATTTAACTTATCATTATGAACAGTGACAAGTATCAGAGGGAGAAAAGAACAAGCAAAGGATTATGGCTGTGAGGTCACATGATGTTTTCTTTGAAAAGCGTTTCTTTCCTGCCTGTTTATCCCTGACATGGGACAGGACGCCCTGTTGGGCATCTGGTGGGGGATTTTGAAAACCAGAGGGATGAGGGTTTTAGGGATAAGGTGGTGACTTACACTGGAGCCCTGTATAGCACCTCCAAATCTACATGTAGCCTTCCAAATTTGGGATGACCTCGAAGCAGTCATGACCTGCTGCAACCAGTAGGAACGCTTGGGATAACATTTGTGTTCTTGGGAAAGAGTATAACAAGTTTTGGTGCAAACAGCTGTGGATTGAAGCCTTCATTGTTGTTTAACTTCTCTGAGCCTGTCTCCTCATGTGTAGAACAGGGATCTTAATACTCCCTGCATCTCGGGGCTGCTGTGAGGATTCAGTGATCCCGCCGGTTTGCTTAGCACAGGACTTGGCACCTGTTAACATCCCCAGTAATAGCTTGGCTGCGGCGGATGGTGAGTCAGGAAGGTCACTGGCAAGTTTCACCCTACAGATGTGCAGTTGATCCTTGACGTGGAAATGGAAAGGCCAGTGGGTCAATCACTTGTAAGGAGGTAATAAAAATGTAGGACCCAGGGTTCCTTATTTGAAGCCTGGCACACATGCTTCCAATGTATGGCTGGGTATAAGGAGAGTCCGTCTGTCTGTGAGGTCTCCCAACAATACATGGAGGCCGAGGAAACCAAATCAAAAACAAAACTAAGAGACAGTGTCCCTGAGAGAGTGTGTCCAGCTTTGGCCAGTCCAGGCCCACCATCTGGTCCTCAACTCCGTGGCTATGGACCTCTTCCTTCCCTGATGCCTGTGTCCTCTCAGCAGCCACTTCACATCAGGTCGCGTCTCCTGGGAATTCCTGGTTTACTGATCACTCTTTCTAGGAATAGTATTCCTTCCTGCGATTTTGAGGGATACTTACATCTAGTTAGTTAAATAGAGATGGATTTCATCTCTATCAACAACCCGACAATCTAAGGATAGTCTGAATACCGTTGTTGTTCAGTCGCTCAGTTATGTCTGACTCTGCAACCCCTTGGACTGCAGCATGCCAGGCTTCCCTATCCTTCACTGTCTCCTAGAGTTTTCTCAAACTCATGTCAGTTGAATCAGTGATGCCATCCAATCATCTCATCCTCTGTTGCCCCCTTCTTCTCTCGCCCTCCATCTTTCCCAGCCTCAGGGTCTTTTCCAGTGAGTCAGCTCTGCACATCAGGTGGCCAAAGTATTGGAAGTTCAGTTTCAGCATCAGTCGTTCCAGTGAATATTCAGGGTTGACTTCCTTTAAGATGGACTGGTTTGATCTCCTTGCTTTGCATACTGATTACATATAAAACTTTTGTGGACCCAGAACGTGAGGGATTGAGATTTGCCTTTTTAGAGCACTACACAAAACAGAGTGGGCTTCTGTATTTGGAAGCTATAGTTTATGCCTTTCTGAGTGTATCATTGACAATTAAGAATAAGTTTTCTGCTTCATTCTGGAGCATCACTCTTGGGTTTTGAGATGCATTCTGCATTTACATGGTGGGAGGAGAGGAATGTCTGGGCATTGGTCCAGATTATCCGCACTCTGTAGAGCATCAGCTGTTGGTGAGCTAAAGCATTGGGTATGACATTTTTGGTTTGAGCTAAGGAATTGCCCTCCTTCCTACACCCAGACGTAGGCCTTTTACTCAGCTCCTCAGGACCCTGGAGTGAAATGACACCCCGATGTAGGAGGGGACAGCCATCTGCCCTGTGAGAATTGACCTACATTTAGAGATGCCTTCTTTCTCACCCCGGGGAGTTCACCCTGATGCTAGAAGGAAATGTTCTGTATGGAGTATTTGTGAGACGGAGTGGTTCCTCTCTCCAGGATAGGGAGGCTGGCTGGCACCTCAGGGCTGTGCTCTCCACCATCCACACACACACACACACACGCACATGCACACACACACAGGCACGTGCACGCACACACACACACACACACACCCCCCATACGCTCCTCTGGCTGAAAAGCCTCTTCTGACACAGCTGGAGGAGGATGGCAAAACGGCCTCCAGCTGCAATGAATCGGGTCAGTCCCAGCTGTGTGTATAAGAAATAACCCAGAAAGAAGAGAGCCGTTTTATTTTGTTTTTCTCAGAGTATCTTGTTTCTCCTTCTGAGCAGATTGTCAAAACTAGCCCTAACAGTAAAGGGGAAAATATAGGTCTTTCACACTTGAAGGATCAAAGTAGGCCAAGCTTTTTGAGCAAAAGTTAATTTTTCAGAGTCATTTTCCACTTTAAATTCAGTACATTGCATGCCTTACAAAAGGCTTTAAAAAGTGAATTGGGAAATTCTAAATATATGCGTATTATACATAGGAGAGCTTGAAAAAATACTCTTTTCCCCAAGATTGATGGGGAAACGTTAGCTTTTAAACTGGACTAGATTAGCCATTTACATGAGTGCTTTTTCTTTTTTCTATACTTTTTTTTTAATACGACTTTTAATGCATTTGTCTTAAATCAGGTAGGAAATTACAACTGTAGTTACAAACCAAAAATACAAAAATACTGGCTTTTCTGGAAATCTGTATTTCCTCACACGGCTTGGAGTTAACTAACTAGTGTCTCTCCACTTCTTGTAGAGCAGGTGTAATGGCAATGAACTCCTACTTTTTTAATATGCAAATGTTTAACATGCAAATTCCCTTTTTTTCCCTTTTTTTGGCTACGCTTCATGGCATGTGGGAATCTTTCTGGAACCCCTGCTCCCTGTAGTGGAATTGTAACCACTGGATCACCAGGGAAGTCCCCCTCTTTTTTTTTCTTTTTTTTTGAAGTTCAGGTTTGCTGGATATAGAATTCTCAGTTGACAGATCTTTTTTTCTTCCAGCACTTTAAACCAGTAACATATGGTAATGGCAGTAAGGACATCGAATAACCTTTGAGTTAGGGGTTACAGTGAACCAGGATTGTCATTCACTCATGTTGCCTTGTTGATTCTGCAGCCATCCTATTAGGCTGGACTCCCACTCTTCCCATACCACAGATAGGAAACTGAGGCTCAGAGAAGTAAAGAGACTGAGCAAGTATATATAATTTTAAAACATTAGCGGTGGCAGTACAACCAGCATTTTTAGCCATTATCTCATGTCAGCTCTTATTCCAGATAGTCACAAAACCCAATCTTTAAAAGGACCTTCCATGTTTAATATTTATTTAAATACCCCACAGCATAAGGGAACTTCATTCCCCAACCAGCAATCAGACCTGTGTGCCCTCTGCTTTGGAAGTATAGAGTCTTAACCACTGGACCACCAGAGAAATTTCCTAATGTCTAATAATCTTTGAAACCCCAAAGTATCCAACACCGTGGGCTGGGGAACATCAGAGGGACCAAGGTCCAAGACATTTGACTTGGGTTGAGTCCACCATTTTTTTATCCCCACTCTTACTAATCCCACAGACACCTTCCTAAGAAAAAGGAGCCATTTCTTGCATGAGCTTTGAGCTTGTCACCACCCCTGCAGGCTCACTCTCCAGGGGGGATGTGTCCACCCTTCCAAGAGGGCAGGGTGGGGACCACCCTGGGCAGTTGTGTGGATTCGCAGTCCAGCCTCATTGATGTGAGTCCCTCCCCTGACCCTTGCCCTGTGTAATGGGTGAGTGGAGGAGACACCACTGACCCCAGGGCGCCCCAGATCTTGTGCCAAGTAAATACTGAGGCTATTGAGTAACGTGTGATGAAGTGACCTGGATAATGTAGGCCCCTGAATTTCTCTGTTTCCACTATTAATGGGTTGAAAAACACCTTTGGATGTCAGCTCCCTTTCTTCTCACTCTTGCTTCTGCCTGATCATTGTGTTACTTATTAACACCAGAGAAGAAGGTGAATAGAACTTTTGAAAAGCCCCCAAATCAGGCCATTTATATTTAGCAATGTTGAGAAAAGGATCAGTGAGAGAATCTATTGAAACTTGGCATGAGATCCGGAGGGGGCGTGTAAAGTCTCAGATGGTTCAAGGCGTGTATTGCACAAAAGGACAAGGGCTCCAGGCTGTGTCTCTGCAGGGAACAGGCCAGTGGCTTCACCTCCTGTCCACCTGTGGATCGTCCTTGCTTGCCTGTCCACACCATCAGCAGAGCCTGGCTCCATGTTTAACTCTTCCAGTGGAAATGCTTCCTAAGGGTGTAGAATTAGAATACTCCAATGGGGAGGCCTCTGCATAGTCTATGAGTCTTCCCAAGTGGCACTAGTGGTAAAGAACCCACCTGCCAATGCAGGAGATTTAAGAGACTTGGGTTCGATCCCTGGGTTGGGAAGATCCCCTGGAGGAGGACATGGCAACCCACTTCAGTATTCTTGCCTGGAGAATCCCATGGACAGAGGAGCCCCGAGGGCCACAGTCTGTAGAGTCGCAAAGAGTAGGACACAACTGAGACGACTTAGCACGCACGCACGCAGTTAGTCTATAAGGATAGAACACCTTACATTTGTGTACAGATTTCATTTTTCAAAGCCTTTTCATGTATTTTTTTATTAGCGTTACACCCTGAAAATAAGGTGTTATGTGCAGTGCCTTGACCCTGGTCATCGATGACAAGAGCACAGCCTGGACTTGAATCCGGGTCTTGAAACCCCCTCCCTGCTGGCTCTTCCCTTCTTCACTTCTCAGAGGAGGCAGCTGAGCAGAGAGTTACTCCAGGGAGGTGGCATGCATGAATCTGTTAATGTGCATCCCAGGGTTCAGAATCAGAAAGCACAAGTGTGGCAGGAAATGCAATGCTGAATTACCCACTGTTAATGCATGTTTGCATTAACAACACAGGATAAGCATAGATCACCTGGCTCTTCTGCCTCTGAATCGAGGCTCACTTCCTGTGGATCTGGGAACCAAAACTTGATCTCTTACACATATTTGTGCTACATGCTTCTGTGTCTCTATCATATTAGCTCATCTTTCATCACAAATACATACACACAGGTGTGAGCACACACTCTTTCTCAGCCTTACTTTTTAGTTTTATTTCTTCCTAGGGTGTGAGAAAGGGAATTTTTCTGGATGAATCCTTCAAAGTATGTCCACTGCTGGATTTGAGGTTGCGTTTTCCTTTTATCATCCATCATAATTTATGTGAGAATCAAGTAAACTTGAAGAGGAATTAACTGTCTTTTCTATCATTTGGGACACAACTGACTGTCTTTGATACTCTCTTCTCATATGTTGAGCAGTAAGTATGTTAAATGATAAGGTAAGAATGCATTTTTGAGAAAAAGGAAGGTTATTTATTAACCCTTTGCGGTTTGACCCCAGGGTCGGGAAGATCCCCTGGAGGCGGAAATGGCAACCCACTCCAGTGTTCTTGCCAGGGAAATCCCATAGATAAAGGAGCCTGGCAGGCTACAGTCCATGGGGTTGCAAAGGGTTGATCAGGATTGAGCCTGCAAGCACACAGCTGCTCACTGGGCTCAGTGACATCTCCATAGGGACGGAACACACTGGACTCAAAGGGCAGATTTTGCCCAGGCATGGTTGCTTATGCTCACTTCTATAATAAAGTCACTGAAGGGTTGCTAATTGCTTTTAGCTTGTTTAGCCATTGGGCATCATTTGGAACTGGTCGACAACACCCTTTCCCCTTAGGCTGCTTGAGACAACCCAGTCCTCCTCCCCTGACTCCTGGGTCAGGAAGACCAGTCGTGGCCAGAGTCATGTCATTTCTTCCTCTTCCCGGCCAGAGTCATGTCATTTCTTCCTCTTCCCTTGTCATTTAAGATGAGTTCTGAGGGATGCCTTAGACACCTTTTTCTTCCCGTTCTACCTGTTTCCCTCGGAGATCTTATCCAAGCCTCAGCATTTAGCTATATCTCTGCTGGCAAATCCCACCCTGCGTCCCCATCCTCCTTTCCTTTCTCGGTTCTAGGCATCCTGTTTCCTACAGAGGTGTCCTCTGCCTGCTGCTTGTCCCATGCTTTCCCTCTCAGCTCCCCCAACTCTTCTCAATCCAGCCTCCAGTGTTGTCATCCTAAAACACAGCTGATGGAGCAAGGGCAGCCCGGGAAGCCCAGTCTGACAGCTGCTTATCTGTTATCAAGAAAAGGCCAGCAAATCCAGGAACTCGGCCTTTATTGAAAGAAAGTGACTTTTCATAAAAAAGAAAAACACCTCAGTCTCGTTAGGACTTTGCCATGAGACAGCCACAGGGCCTCCAGGCCCCATGAGACTTCACAGACACCCTCTGTCATCACAGAGCACTGTGAAGACTCTTGTGCAGAACATGTGCTCTCTAAAGCCTCTCAACCGGCTCGCACTAACCGCAGAGTGTCCCAGCTCATTGAAAGTGAAAGAACAAGGGCCAGTCACCGCCCACCCTCCCTCCCTGGGGACCCCTCCTTCCCTGGGGACCCCACCCTATGCTTAACTGTGACAGCTGCCGGGCCATTGCAAGGGGACTGCCGGATGTTACACATCAGCCGGTTTTTTTTAAGTATTTTACCAACTGTATGGGCAAAATACGTAGAAATAGAGTGTTTCTTTTCCATAGTTCAGTGGTTTGTCCTGCCTCTTCATCGGGAAGACCCCAACTCTCAAATCTTGTAGTCCGGGATCTTTATTTTCTGATCCTCAGCAGCCTCAGTGTCTGCCCCAAGTGGAGATGACAGGTGAATGAATACGTTCACTGAAATCCTGGGTCTCTTTCATTCTCTCCATCAGTGTAAATTCAGGAGCATGTCATTGGCTGGAGAAAGCCCCAGCTGATTTTTTCAGAAGTGATGTTCTTCATTTTGATTTGTTTACAGAACTCTGTCTATAACATTTGCAGGATGTAGAAGCAGGTTTGTTAGGTCTCAGGTAGTTCAATCATGATTCTTCTTTTAAAACCTATCCCAGCTTTCTGTATGCATACAAACCCCATACCTGAGGTTCATATATGCCCTTTCAAAATCGTTGATAGCAGAAGATAAATTCCTGTCTGCTGGCCAGGAATGTGAGGCTGTCTTTCTTGTAGTTTCCATTTTAAAAATGCATTTCCTTTGCTAAGTACGAAACTATGGTGTTCCTTATAACATTGCGAGTCCTCTCTCTCCTATCCGTCCTCTATCTCCCGCTCCATATTCTAAGACTTCTCACCCCTACTCCCACCCCCCAAAAAGAAAAACTTCAAGAAAAATAGTTTTCATGGTATCTAAACCCTTTAGCATTCCCACATGCTCCACACTAAATGCCTGCATATCTGTGTCTGGCGATTGTTTTAACATTTGGTCTTCCGCCTGGGGAGTGGGCGGTACACTCTAAGCTGCTTCCACTCAGGCCTCAGCAGAGAAGGCAATATTTTGTTATGAGTAAAGTTTCAAGCCAGGCTTTGGCCAAGGTCCTTCCCATTAGGGAGGAAGAAAGTAGAAACAGCCAGTTAGATGATAATTCTCCTTGAATTGTAGCTCATTAAAAAAAAAAAACCTTGCCTGGGCCTCCATGGCTTATTTATTGATGTAAGCATCTAGCACTTTTCCTTTCCAGAAAGAATTAGCATCTCCATTGCAATCATGACTGTAGGAGGAGATTTTTGTCTTTTCTCTGGGGATTGATTGTCTTCCAGTTGCTTATTCGCACAGCCCGCTTTCGAGCTGAGTCTAGGTACGCATTTAAGGGGTCGGAATGAGATTTCTGAGATTTATAGGTAATGAAAAGAACAGGTTGTACTGAAGATACCACGTGTAGGAACTAAGCGCTCTTAGGGGACTCGAGTGAACCTGTGATCCTTACTTTTTCCAAAATGAGCATTGCAGTCTTGTCCATATTTAACTCCTTTTCTGTAGATAGTTTAACGTGTTCTGTGTTTGCCTCCGTTGAACGTGGAAATGGCGTTTCTTATCTGCTGATCACTTACAACAGGTGTTAAACAATTTGTGTTACTCTCGAGTCTTACTGTGGTTGACTGTCTACGGTGGTTAAGGGACTCGTATATTTTCTTGTTGCTGCTTAGTCGCTCAGTTGTGTCCAACTCTCTGCGGCCCTGTGGACTGTAGCCCGCCAGGCTCCTTTGTCCATGAAATTTTCCGGGCAAGTATTTTGGAGCAGGTTGCCATTTCCTACTCCAGGGGACCTTCCTGATCCAGGGATCAAACCTGCGTCTCTTGTATCTCCTGCATTGGCAAGCAGATTCTGTACCACTAGCGCCACCTAGGGATCCTACATGTTTTCTTATCAGACATTTAAAATCCTCTTTCCTTAAGGACACATTTTTCCCCTAAAAATAAAAGCACCTACAAGTCTAGCCGCTTTTCAGCTCTATCTGTTGAGAACCCATGTGACCATAACGCACTCAGTCCAGTTCAGTGGCTCAGTCATGTCTGACTCTTTGCGACTCCATGCACTGTAGCATGCCAGGTTTCCCTGTCCATCACCAGCTCCAGGAGCTTGCTCAAACTCATGTCCATCGCATCGGTGATGCCACCTAACCATCTCATCCTCTGTCGTTTCCTTCTCCTCCTGCCTTCAATCTTTCCCAGCGTCAAGGTCTTTTCTAATGAGTTAGTTCTTCGCATCAGGTAGCTAAAGTATTGGAGCTTCAGCATCAGTCCTTCCAATGAATATTCAGGACTGATTTCTTTTAGGATTGATGGATTTGATCTCCTTGCTGGTAATATTGACTGTCAGTCAATCAGTTCAGTTCAGTCGCTCAGTCGTGTCCCAACTCTTGGCAACCCCATGAACCACAGCACGCCAAGCCTCCCTATCCATCACCAACTCCCGGAGTTTACTCAAACCATGTCCATCGAGTCAGTGATGCCATCCAGCCATCTCATCCTCTGTCATCCCCTTCTCCTCCTGCCCCCAATCCCTCGCAGCATCGGGGTCTTTTCTCGTGAGTCAACTCTTCACATGAGGTGGCCAAAGTATTGGAGTTTCAGCTTCAGCATCAGTCCGTCCAATGAACACCCAGGACTGACATCCTTTAGGATGGACTGGTTGTCTCTCTTTGCAGTCCAAGGGACTCTCAAGAGTCTTCTCCAACACCACAGTTCAAAAGCATTAATTCTTCGGTGGTCAGCTTTCTTCACAGTCCAACTCTCACATCCATACATGACCACTGGAAAAACCATAGCCTTGACTAGACAGACCTTTGTTGGCAAAGTAATGTCTCTGCTTTTTAATATGCTATCTAGGTTGGTCATAACTTTCCTTCCAAGGAGTGAGTGTCTTTTAATTTCATGGCTGCAATCACCATCTGCAGTGATTTTGGAGCCCAAAAAAATAAAGTCTGACACTGTTTCTACTGTTTCCCCATCTATTTCCCATGAAGTGATGGGACCTCTTAATTTGTGTTCACACTGTTGTGGTTTTTCCAGTAGGGACCTCTTTTTGAATGTGATTAATACCGACTCATTCCTGTGCCTTAATAAAGGATAATGCTGATGAACAGTGAGCACCTTAAAAGCTGAAAAGCAGTTGGGCTCCTTAGTGGTACTCAGTCAATTGCTTTGCCCTATTTGCATAATCGGGCTTCCCCGATGGCTCAGTGGGTAAAGAATCTGCCTACAATGCAGGAGACAGGAGATGTGGGTTCGACTCCTGGGTCAGGAAGATCCCCTGGAGAAAGAAATGGCAACCCTCTCCCGTATTCTTGCCAGAAAAATCCCATGGACAGAGGAGTCTGGCGGGCTACAGTCAACGGGGTCACAAAGAGTCAGACAGAGCTGAGCGACTAAGCATGAGCACGATTTGCATGATCGGATTGACGAGTGTTTCTGGGATGTTAATTTGTAAGGATTGGCTTTGTTGGCTCCTGACAAGATGTGCATTTAAATTTTCACCCTGCTGCTTTATCAAGGAGCTCAGAGCTGCTCTAGAGCTTGGCTTTTTTGTTTGCAAGATTCCTAAGACTCTAGCAGATGCAGCCTCTTGCCCAGTGTTAGAGTCCTTAGCTGAGTCTGTAATGTTGTTTGGGCACTGAAGCGCTGTGACACTGGTCTGGTCCTGCCTGTACCTTTCAGCAATCCGCGTGTCCAGGCTGAAAGTGGATGAGGACCCCTACAGCCGGCTCACTTCCTGGGCCTTTGGATGGATGTGTGAGGGTAGCGGCAGTGGGGGTGTTTTTATGTTTTGTCGTCCGTTCCTGTCCGTTTGATTCTGAAGAGTCTGCCGTCAGTTGCAGGGCATTGAAGTCTGGCAAAAGCAATGATGGAAGGGTTGTCAGTCCTGGAAAGTGGAGGGCAGTCAGCCTCCCTCTTTCTGCCTCAGCAGTATTGAATATTCCAAGGCTGAGTCCACTGGGAAGATGGGATATTCCACTGAGATTCTTGGCACTCCTCAGTCTCAGTTTACTTGTCAGTTAAATGGGCATAATGACCCTCACCTCATGTATTTATGAGCTGACATGCATAACTGTCACCATTTTCCCCACGGGTCTGGGTTTCCTTCTTCAGCTCAGTCCCTCCACATATGGATGCAGTTTGTAGTCATCGGGTGCTTACTTGCTACTGGGATAGGTGGTCATTCTTTTGTTGACGCAGAGCTAATGTTTGACCCTTCTTCAGAACTGTCCTCCCAGACATGTTCCTCCAGCGCTATGTTATCAACATACAAACAGGGCAGACATGTCTTTTGTAGAAGGGGTTACATTCCAACCTTTTTCTTTAAGAAAACAAAACAAAGCGAAGCAGTTTGACAAGACACTATAACCAGGACCTCAAGGAAAATGAGATTTTTTTTTTCTAGACCAGCTCTAGCTTCCTTCTAAGTCAGGGTGCTGCGTGTGTTACCCTGCTCAGAGTACCATCTCCTCCTGCCAGCAGTGCAGTTTCCTTGGCCTCAGCCTTTTTCTCAGTATTCCAGTTAGTGGTGAAAATGTGTCAGTGCTGAAAATACACACAGTATTTATGCTGGGGCTTCCCCCATGGCTGAGTGGTGAAAGAATCCATTTGCAATGCAGGAGACACAGGTTTGATCCCTGGGTCGGCAAGATCCTCCAGAGAAATGAATGGCAGCCTACTCCAGTATTCATGCCTGGAGAATCCCATGGACCGAGAAGCCTGGTGGGCTACAGTCCATGGGGTCGCGAAGAGTCGAACACGACTTAAGCGACTCAGCATGCAGTTTATATGCTGGAGTGACTACCTGGAAGAAATTTTTAAAGCTTCCTTTCTAGGGTATGATAATCACGTTCAGTTTGCACCTAGTTCGTTCGTTAGTAAAGTGATTCTGTCAGTATATCAATGAGGAGCTGACCTCGGGAATTGCGATTGTCATCTGTTACACGGAAGGCATTTGATGCTGATCATCACATCTTTATGCTACAGTTAAAAACATGTGTGGTATTTCTCTTTCTCTTTCTAGCTGCAGGAGGCTGACATTGTGGTCTTGGGCTCACCCAAGCCGGAAGAGATTCCCCTTTCTTGGATTCAACCAGGAACTGCTGTTTTCAACTGTTCACATGATTTTCTATCAGGTAAATGGCTTCGGGTTGGTGCCAGGCCCCTGATCAAAGCAGGCGAGATTGCAATAAGAGAGACTAACCTTGTTCGGAAAGAGTATGTGCCTGAAATGATGGTCACTGTCAACATAGAAACACAGTAGGTGACCGCCTTTTCAGTTACTTATATTGGAACCATATTGTTGGGCAAAGAGCAACCAAGATGCCAACTGCAGTAGCAGCCGCCTCCCCTCCCCTCATTGACATGTCCCCTGCTGTCCTCCAGCATCAAACAGACCAGTCAGCTGTGACCTACAGCAGGCAGTTTGTATGTGTGTGAGGTAAACTAGGAATAGTATTCTCACAGTCTTTCTAAAACAGCAGAATGCTTTCTTCTAAAGCAGTCTTAGGTGAACTTCAACACATAAAAGTAGATGAAAACACAGCTGCAGAGGGATGGCAGTGGAGACCAGCTCCCCTGTGTTCATAATTTCCCTTTGCAGTGACCCCTCAAACACTTCTTGGAGCCCCAGAGTCAATTCAGAATGCTGAGAAAGTCATCCTTAGAAACAGAAGAGGTCTTGGGATGGGTGTCGATCTTTGATGGCATTTGCTCCGGGATCCAGGAATGTCCTAGATCACATCAGGTCCCTCTCAGGGTAGCGGAAGCTGTGTCAGAGCTAGGATGCCCACCCAGGGGGCCAGTGGGAGCTGATCCAGCAGGCGGACCTTTTTCTTATTCACAAAGACACTCAGGCTTTGAGAGCTTTGGACCACACCCAGCCCACCCTCTCGAGTCCCATGACCTGTGTATGCAACAGACAATGGCAGAGGAAGACAGAGAACCTTCCTTCCTTGCTGCCTGTGGCTCCCAATTTCAACATGGGGTGGGAATGCGGGGCTGTACTGAGCTGTCCAGAGGATGGTGTTTTTTTTTCTTTTCCCCCAAAGCTGGTCAAAACTTGAGCCAAAAGGGGTAGAAGTCTCTATTAGTACAGGCGTTCTAGACCTCGAAACTTAGGCAGCCTCGCAACACAGAGTGAGATAAAGAATAGTGTCTAGGAGAAAATAAATATAACTTCTGATTTGGTCACCTTGGGATGACCATTTTACATTTTTCCACTAAAAAAGCATTAAACTTAATTGTATTGGAACATAATAGAAAAGAAAGGAATATGCTAAAAGCTTTACTGGAATTCGTTTAACTATTTCTTCAAAAAGAGAAACAATGCGCCTTCCTCTTTAGGAAATGTAACTCCTCCCAGAATTGACCAATCAGATTAAAAGCCCCTTGGAGCTGAAGGGCTCAAGGTGGTGTGGGGTGTTTTGAAGGGAAGATGCTCAGGAATTTTCCAGAATGCTCATGTATTCAGCTCACAAACACACACATGAATGAAGCAATTAGAGGTACAGTATAATATGAAATGGAATTAATGGCTTTTTTTAAATACATAGAAAGCATGCTCAATTCTCTACTCAATTCTTTGAAATATATGTAGTTTGTGGGTGTAACTTTTTTTTCTGAAAAGAAAAAAATGCTTAGCCCATCAACAGTGTACGTGCACTGTTTTGGAAGGCAACTCTGCTCACCACTGAGCCACCAATGCCATGCCCTGTTTTAGTTTGCTCAGAATCCTAGTGGGACCAGGAAAGTCAGTTAAGACTTTATTGTTATTTTTTTTAAGGAATGCTTCCTTGATACAGTGTTTACTTGCTTTTTTTTTTAGAGTTTTTATGTTTAGGACCAGTGGGCACCACTGGTTGGAGATATGAGAGTTGACATCAGTGTTCTTTTGGAATCCTGTGAGCCCTACAATTACATGAAGGTTGCGTATGTTTTACAGTTGAAATGGTGCCCTGTTTCTAATATGTTTCTTTTTTAAGACCATTATTTTT
Organism: Cervus elaphus; assembly: GCF_910594005.1. Taxonomy (NCBI): domain Eukaryota; kingdom Metazoa; phylum Chordata; class Mammalia; order Artiodactyla; family Cervidae; genus Cervus; species Cervus elaphus. Next base: position 34,714,171 of record NC_057840.1, read on the forward strand.
TAAAAGGTATTTTAAAAACATTACATTTTGATGTAACAATTCTCTTTAGGGGGAAAAAAAACCAAGATTCTGTATATAGACAGATGGCGGTTTATTTTTAGTTTATCTGGTCCAATATTAGTAGTTTTATTGATTTTTGAGTGTCCAGAATATTACCTGACACAGTAGAAGGGCTTAGTAAATACTGTGTTGAATGAGTGACTAAACATGGATTCAGAATTATTCTCTGGTTACAGTTTTAAGTTAGTTTCAGATATAAGGACATTTCCTTAAACTTGTTCTCCACTTAAAAAAACAGGGCTGATGGGGCAGAGGCAAAGATGAAAAAACACTATGCTGATTAAACAGATGAACGTTTTCCAGTCGGCACTATTTCTAATAGCATTTCATTTTTCAGTAGTTAGAAGTTTTCGGTTTAGCAACTTTGATTAGTATGAGAATTTAATCTCTGAATAAATTGAAGAAAGGCTTTTCCCCTCTTTAAAATATGATTTTCCACTTGAAGCAAGCGAAGACCTTTTTCAAGCGTTACTAAAAAGAAAGTTGCTTTTATTTCAACTTAAGAGGAAAAGAATGTTTAATATACTTTTGATTGGGTGAAGGCAGGGCTTTATAATGAAATTTTCCTGGTCATCTTAATGGTACAGGGTTCCCCTTCCCCCCTTGTAAAAATAGATGGGATGGGGTGATTTATGATGAGGTAATTCTATAGGGTCATTTTAGTGAATACGTAATCCCCAGAGAGATTTTCATGATGGCTGATAGCCTAGAGGCAGTGCTTGGAAAACAATTACACCTAACTTGTTGGATTGGGTCCCTCTTCTGTGGCATAAGTCTCATGTTTAGATTGAAAACAGGGCCATAGCAGGGTTCAGTTGTCTAGGTACAAGAATTTTATTTTCTAAAACATTATTTCAAATGAAAGAAATGGGCTCTGATTTTGAAATGCTCTGCATGCTAAAGGTCAAAATTCATCCTCAGCAAAACCATCGTGTACCTAATATTCAGACTTAGTTTCTGATGTACCAAATGAGATAAAGGAGATACTGGTCTTATGTCTGGGGCCCAGAGAAGAGTGTCAAAATGGCAACTTAAAAGGTCAGAGTAGTTCAGAGAGAGCATCATTTGAAGCAAACGTGATTCTGTAGAGTGGGGTCAGGGGGCTACATCCCAGGACTCATGCTAATTAGAGTTGCTAAGATTCCCAGGGTGGTCTCAAAGCAGCTCCTATTTGAAAAGGGCCCTTCTGTTTTCCAGGGAAACATATTATAACACCTTAGCCTTAAATTTTCTCATTGTGGCAAGTTTGGTTACTGTAAGAAAAGTGATAAGTGAAAGGCCATCTTTTAAAGGGATTCACTGACTTGTCCCTGGAGGAAGGAGCTGTGAGCTAATGGGGAGTGTTAGTGGGAAGTGAAAAGAGCCATTTGGTTTGGGGGCCCTGCTCAACTTACAGACTGAGTGTGGACAGCCCTCCGGCTGGGGCCTGGCCTCTACATAGGCAGTGGGCGTGGTGAGGTAATGATTTCCTTTTTTGAGTCTCCTTAGTCAAGAAATTTACTAACCATGTAGTCTAGATTCCCGGAGTTACCATCTTAATTGCTTCAGTTTCTCCATATTCAGAACTTTTCATTCCATTTTAAGATTGCATTGATTCCTACTACAAAAGCAGCACAGTGGTTGTAATAGAAAAGGTTCGAAGTATATCACAGGGAAGGAAAAAAATAGCTAACTTCTGACTCAGTCAACTTGAGATATCCATCTGAGATTTTTTTCCCATTTAAAAATTACACTTCATTTTATTGGCTGGAATATAGTAGAAGGAAGAGCAAATAATACACTAAAGCATTACAGAAGTTCAGATAACCTTCTTTAAAATGAGAAATGCTGGTTCCTACAAGAGTCTTCTAAAGTTTGAGATATGTGTGTCTCTTGTGTTGTCTTTTAAACTCTTACTTGATTTTAGCTGCATTCTATTGTATGCAAGACAGTAGCTAAGAGTGTGAAATTGTTCACTGTGTAATTCTATAGGTGAAGTAATCTTCATTCACATGGGTATTCATAATTATACTCCTGGAACATCCATTTATAAGTTGAATGCAACTTTTTCTTATTTCCCCATCATTTAAAGGTAGAGGTAAGAATGAGGGAAGCATATTTCTTTTCCTTAGGGGTTGGGTAAGACCTTTAGATCAGATCTCTAGTGGTTCAAACAAAGCAGATCTTTCTCATTCTCTAGACTCTTGGCTTTTGCCTAAATATGATGTATAAAACTGAAGTGTTGCTAATCTCTTTAAACAATACATGAGGGATATGATTTTCTAACACCCTTAATACATCTGACAATAGAACATCACAAACACTTACTCTTAAGTGTTATGTTTTCTTTCTTGCAAAGGACTGTCAGGAAAATGGATAAATTTAAGAGTAGAGTGGTCCAAAAAAGAACAAGATAGTCTCTTACTTTAAAAAATTTACTGTTAGCAACATAGGCTAAAGCATTTTTACATGTGTGTTTACTTTTCACAAACTTCCTAAGTGCCGACCACAGTAGAATTCTTATAAAATGCTTCTCTGTATTTTAAAATTCAGGTAATCCTCAAACTTAATATCTTAAAATACAACTTCTTAGTTTTTTAAAAACATTTTATTTGGTTGCAGCACTTGGGATCTTTAGTTGTGGATTGCGAACTTTTAGTTATGGCATACGAGCTCTTAGTTACGGCATATGGGATCTGGTTCCCTGACCAGGGATTGAACCTGGGCCGCATGCATTGGGAGCACAGTCTTAGCCACTGGATCATCAGTTCAGTTCAATTCAGTCGCTCAGTTGTGTCTGACTGCGACCCCATGAACCGCAGCACGCCAGGCCTCCCTGTCCATCACCAACTCCCGGAGTTTACCCAAATCCATGTCCCTTGAGTTGGTGATGCCATCCAACCATCTCATCCTCTGTCGTTCCCTTCTCCTCCTGCCCCCAATCCTTCCCAGCATCAGGGTCTTTTCCAGTGAGTCAGCTCTTCACATCAAGTGGCCAAAGCATTGGAGTTTCACCTTCAACATCAGTCCTTCCAATGAACACCCAGGACTGATCTCCTTTAGGATGGACTGGTTGGCTCTCCTTGCAATCCACGAGACTCTCAAGAGTCTTCTCCAACACCACAGTTCAAAAGCATCAATTCTTCAGCGCTCAGCTTTCTTTATAGTCCAACTCTCACATCCATACACGACTACTGGAAAAACCATAGCCTTGACTAGATGGACCAAGGAAGTCCTAATTTTCTCAGTTTTGATGGAGAGTTGGCTCTGTCACTTTTTTTTTTAAATAATTTTATTTATTTGTTTCCTTTCGGCTTGCTGGGTCTTTGTTGCTACTCAGGCTTTCCTCTAATTGCAGCAAGTGGGGGCTACTCTGTAGTTGCAAGGAGGGAGTGTCTCACTGTAGTGGCTTCCCTTGTTGCAGAGCACGGGCGCTGGGGCGCACGGGCCGCAACAGTTGTGGTTCCAGGGCTCTGGAGCACGGGCTCAGTAGTTGTGGCAAATGGGCTTAGTTGTTTCACACACGGCATGTGGGATCCTCCTGGACCAGGGATCGAACCTGTGTCTCCTGCATTGGGCACACATGTTCTTTACCTCTGAGCCCGGCTCTGTCACTTTTAGGACAAGGATTTTATAAAGTCTGATCTTTCACATAGCACTTTACCTGGGCTTATTCTGTAGGCATTTAGGTCTTCCTTTTTATACTTTGTAATCATACATGGAATTGCTTTGACTTTATATGTGTTGTTTAATCATACATATAACATGCCAGGCACTTTTCATACCATATCCCATCCAGTTCTCACAAAACTCTGTGAGGTTGAACAACATTAATTAACAAGCCCAAAGTCACAATTGCCAGTAAGAGGTAGAGGCAAGATTTTAATCCAGTCAAACTCTAAATCTGTGGCCCAGTTGGGAGCCCGAAGGCTATGCCAGGACCTATCTGGTGACCTACTATCTGTAGCTATGCCATGACACGCTCACTTCCTTGGTTGAAAATGAGAACGTCGTTCATCATCTTGGCATTTTACAGGGAAAAAACAGTAGGCTACAAATGACGATATGCTGAAAGTCTTTTTTTTCCCTTCCCCAGGGAAGGCTGCATGCGTTTCTCCTGGCGCCCATGGTATTAGTCCCATCGCCAAAGATGTGAGTCTCCTTGCTGCTGCTCTGCGGATTCAGGTTTGTCTAACCCAGTTATTTGAGAATTTTTAAATTAATGAATGCAAACTTTTTAAAATTGAACTTGAATCTCACGTTTTCTTTTTTTAAGAAAATCCTACACATTTAATTACATGTGAGTAAAATTATTCCCGAGGTCCACTTGGATTATTTTGCAACTTTTGTTCCTTTTCATGACACAGTATCCCTGAATGATGCTTAGTATTTTCATAGTTTAGATACGTAAGCCGTCAGCTTTTACTTGTCTAACATCCCTTCCTTCCCACCCCCTATTAAAGAACATGGTCAGCAGTGGAAGGAGATGGCTCCGTGAGCAGCAGCACCGCAGATGGAGACTTCACTGCTTGAAACTTCAGCCTCTGTCCCCTGTACCAAGGTATTCAGGTGATTTGTTTATACTATCAGCTCACCTTAGATACCCAAAGTTATCCATTGAATGGGGGCACAACTCAGGGTCTTGTGGCTTTGATGGTAGATAGTGTTCTCTAATCAAATTGCAGCACTGTTTTTTCTGTCCTTTAATTCCTCCAAAATTAAATAATAATGAGCATGTTTACCATATTCTATCGATTCTAAGATGTAGATTTTTTCATACTTCTGAAATCAGCACGCACATTCCTCTCAAAGATGTATCTTGTATTCAGTGGTAGTGTTTTTTCTTAAAATAACAGCACCTCAGATTTGACAAAATATGGTACTTTTTGGAATATGCTTGTCCTTGTCAGAGATGCCCAACACACACAGTCAGCTTGGCCTGAAGGGCCTTGTAGGTTTCTATGCTGGGGGTGAATGACCAACCAAACCAATCACCATTCCACGTGGGAGTGGAGCTCCGCTTTCTTCAGAACATAGTGGTATTTGCTCTCTGACGGGACACTCTGGGACAGTCCAGATGGATATTTTCTTGAGTGATAGTTAATGAAGTGAAAGCTACATATTCCCTCTGTGTGAATTTGGAAATGCAAACTGCAGGACAGTCTCAGCATGTGATTTTAGAACAGTTCGTTAGATAAGCTATCTCAGCCAGATAGATTACAGATGCATTTTCCAGCCTCAGAGTGAATCCCCTATGGTTGCCCCTCTATTACTGAATTGGCCCAACCCCCTTCCTGCAGGAGGCACCCTTAAGGCCAGCGATTAAACAGGTGATCCTGCCTGCTGTCTTGGAATACACAGAATGTAGGCGATAACACCACCAGGAATTGACTCATTTTTCACTTGATAACCAGTTGCTTTTCAGAACTGACCTGTTTCCTTGGGTCACAGCCAACCACTATGATTCGATTATACCCACCAGGCTGGTGAAACCCTCCAAGCTGTGTTTTCACTCTTCAAATAGACTAAACATCTTAGTCATCTTCTGGTTCATTAATACATACATTCCAAGGAATGTTCTTTGTCCTAATCATCCCTATATTAGTGCCATCTGTTTCATAAAATATTTCTTGATTACTTATGTTGTTATCGCACCTTCATTTTTAGAAGTCAGTGAGTTAGTTCTATTCACAGAGAGCTTAGAGAAAATTGAGAAGAACTCGGCCAAATTGTGTACCAAACTCTTTGTACAGATAAATCCACTTGGAGGGGAAAAGCCCTTAAATTGCTTAAGCAAATCTGACTTCTAGAGCCACTGGGGAAAGAAAGTCAGGGTGAGTAGTTTATAAATCACTCAGAAAATCAGAATGATGTCACCGTCACTCTTCAGCTAGTGAAGAGAAAACCTGGGAGATATTCCAAGAGTAGCCTGTTCAATTTAGGAGATTGTGGGAGGAGAGAGACAGAAAAAAAGGTGTAGCCAGGAAGGCAAAATGAAGTGGGACCGTGGTCAGTGAAGCAGGGCGGAGACCCAGAAAGGAAAATGCTAGGGGTTCTGGGGGAGAGGTTAGATGTGTGTGTAGTCACTTAGTCACGTCTGATCCCGTGGACTGACTGTAGCCCACCAGGCTCCTCTGTCCATGGAATTCTCCAGGCAAAAATACTGGAGTGGGTTGCCATATCCTTCTCCAGGAGATCTTCCCCACTCAAGGATCAAACCCGGGTCTTCTGTACTGTGGGCAGATTCTTTACTGTCTGAGCCACCTACCTTGCTGCAGTCACAGAACTCCACCCACATCCGGGCCAAGACACCCTTCCCTCTCTCCAGCTCAAGTGTATATTGAAAGTAGGTTTTCTGTGACTTCTTGCACAAAGGTCAGGCTTCATGGGTCATGGAGGAGAACACCAGATAATGTGAGGGCTGAGAGTAGATTGTCTGCAGTAGCAACAGAAAAAAATAGAGCCTGCTGGTGGAGAGACCGCTGTGCCCCAAAATTGGGGCTCCAGGACCAATCAGGAGACAGCTGCTCCATCAGACATCAGCCCCCCAGACTAAGTCACAGACAGGTGGATCGGACAAAATCCCGATAAGAGAAGCAGCTGAGCTCAGAAGCCTTCTGAGAAGCTTAGCACATGCTGATTTCTATAGCATTCCTGTTAAGATGAGCGGCAACGTGTGCATCATTGTTTGCCCAGCGACACTCCAGAGTTCCTAAAATTTCCTGTGTCTGAAGTTGAGCTTCAGGGCACTAGCTCCATTTACCGACAGTTATGTAATTAATGAAATATTTTGAAATGCAGTTTTGGACTTGAACTAGGGAAGCGATAGGAAAAGTATGGACACAGATGAAACACAAGAGCATTTCCACATATTTGAATCGCCAAGAGACACATGTGGCTAGCCCAGTAGGAAAGCATTATGCAATAAGCCTGTATTCCTGGTTAAAGAATTCAGCGATGACCCATAGAAGACCTTGTGCTCTAATCATGGTTTTATCTTTAAGGGTGGCCTTTGGGCACATAGTATATGCCGTCTCCTTTCCTATGGCAGAGGTGTATCCTTATACCTGGGCAGAAGTTTAGAATTATGAGTTTTAGAGTTGTTTCTCTATCTAAAGGAACGTCCTGTTTTCTCATGTACTTTAATTGTTAGCAGTTGTACATAATCCTACTTGGCGAAAAGGACCACAAGGCATTTGATTTAATTGTTGGCGTAGTGGGTGGATGTTTTCTACACTAGCAGCGACCACCTAAGCTGAGCAGACTCTCTTACCTCTTCTGTTCCCCCCACCCAGTGATATCGAGATTTCGAGAGCACAGACTCCAAAAGCTGTGGAGATCCTTGCCAAGGAGATAGGATTGCTTGCAGATGAAATTGAAATCTATGGCAAAAGCAAAGCCAAAGTACGTTTGTCCTTGCTGGAAAGGTTAAAGGATCAAGCAGATGGAAAATACGTCTTGGTTGCTGGGTAAGAACAATTTTTTAAATCTCTTTTACTAAGAATTCACGTTTATAAAACTCTGTACCCTATTTATATCGCCACACCCCTCCAATCCATCCTCTTCTCCAACTTTGACATTATTTTGTCCATTTCACTTGGTACTCCTTCATCTGATGTGGGATAAGTTTTTATTTTCAGTGCAAACCAAATGAGTCCCCTCCACAGAATGTAAAGTGTAACGAGTTCCTAATCCAGGGCTTGGCTTTCTGTTTCTCATATTGTGTTTTGATCACCCTGGTTCCGCCTTGAATTTTTCATTTTGCTTTTCATGATTAAAATCAAAGTAAGAATTGAAAGTAAAAATATTTTGAGCTGAACATTGTGCTTTTTTGGGTTCTCCTTAGAAATAACATTAGAAAATTAACAGATACTTGTGTGAGATGTCAGACTTTTCAGTTAGTAACCTTAATATTTATGATTTTGCATTATAAAAACTCATTTCTCTTTCTTGCATTTCAGAATTAATGTTGGGTTGTTTACATTTATGTCACTCATTTTATAAAAGGCAAATGCATAGTTTTCTTGTGAAGAAGCATTGGCTTTATTTTGCCTCTTTAAAAAAAAAAAAATACGTTCACCAGCTGAAGAATGATAGAAAACAAGCGATTTCAAATATTTATTTAATGTGACCCGAGGGAACATCAGGAGACCATATAAATTCCTTTGTTGTCTTGAAATGCCATTGCATTGACTTACTAATGATATATAGGCCAAGGCTTGGGGCACAAAACCTTATTTATTAACAGGAAGAGACGTTTCTTTTATAACTGGACTTGACTCATCGTTGAGTTGTTTTTTACATATCTAATTATTCATGTAAGTGCTCTCTTTTTCTGGTTATAAAAATCATGCATACTTGTAAAATTTGAAAAATACAGAAAGTTATAAACAAAGTATAGACAGCTGTTCACATTTGAGACCATCTTGACACAGATGCAGTCCGTCATAAATGCTGTCGTGCTGCACACGCCCTTCTGTAAGCAAGCAGATTATTAACAGTATGTTGTATACCTATCTCCATGTGAGTCAGCGTAGAGCTATGTTATTTTGCCTGACTGCATGACATGCTACCGCTCACATCCAGGTTCTTCAGTGTTCTGGGGGACGGGACTGGGAGTGGTGGTAATGGTGGTAAAAATACCTGGCATGAGGGTGGGGTCCATTTTACAATCTTCCCAGCATTGAGAAGCACATCTGTGGCTCAGCCACTGATAATACAGCATGTTTCTAATTCTTCGAGTGTGTTGAGGCAGAAAAAATGGTCTGAAAATATCATAGAGATGTCCCATAATTTATTTAACCAGTTGTCTGTTGACGGGGTCTTAAATTGTTTCCCATTTTTGGCCATTATAAATCGTGCTGAAATCAACAATCACGAGCGTGCATCTTTGTACTTTTATCCAATGATGTTCTTAGGAAAGAAATCCCTAGAGATGAACTCAATTTTTCATTCCTGCAAATAGAGATAAAAGTACAAATAAAGCAAGATAGCATCCTTAGTATCACTTTGTTAATGGTATAGTGATTTCTTTACAGTTCTTCCTCTTCCTCCTTTACCCTCCCACCTCCTTGTCCTCGTCTCAGTCTTCTTTGGTTATTGTTTTCTTAAAGGGATGGAGGGCTAGAGTCATTCTGTGACTGTGTTTTTAAGGAATTCATACCTTGCTGCAGCTCCTCAATTCTGTGGCTTAAACCTCTCTCAGTCCTCCAGACTCATGACAGCTAGATTCCCAATCCTAGTGGGATCCTCTCCAACCTAGGAACCCCAACACTAATGTCCCCATAACTGAGCTTCAGGAAGCCTCTTCGAGAGCAGATGTTGGCCCCATCGGAAGCACCCTCTGGAGCAGATCTGTGGAAGGAGCCAGCTGACTTGGGGGAACTCCTGGGTCCAAGATTTTGGAGTAAATATCTAGGCATCATTGCTTTTCTGGAAGTGTACTTGATAAGAGTTTGTTTACAGTGAATTCATTAACTCTTAGACATGAAAAGTGAAAGTCGCACAGTCATGTTCAACTCTGAGATCCCATGGACTATAGCCTCTTCCATGGAATTCTCCAGGCAAGAATACTGGAGTGGGTTGTCATTTCCTTCTTCAGGGGATCTTCCCACTCAGGGATTGAACCTGGGTATCCTGCATTGCTGGCATATTCTTTACCAACTGAGCCACTCAGGAAGTGCTATTAGACATGTAGGACATGAAGAACTTCCAAAGCAAATTGAGCATCTTATCCACATATTTGTCATCCCTTCTCCCAGGCTTTAAGTGCTCTTGGTAAGCAGGTTTGCTGGTTTTCTCACCCCGCTTAAGAGCGGAGGGATTAGGAAAACTCAGGAAGATGCGGTCTCAGTTGATGAAGGAGGAATCAGGCAGGCATTTTCCACATGGAGTGGCTCTGTTTTGAGATTGTCAGTATTGGAAGTAAAAGCACAAATCTAGACGAGACCCTGCCCTTCACTGGGAGCACAGTATTGGTATTTCTGAAACAAAGCCTCTGATGGTATCATTATCAGATTCCTAACCTGAAGTCATACCATCAAGGCCTGGCCTCCAGCCACATGCTGGAGAGTGCCCACCTGCCTGGCCGTCTAGGATTGTCACTACATGTTGGCCCATACCCAGTAGGGCATGGTTCTGCCCTGGCTCTGCTGGCCTTTGTGTGAGCTGAAGAAGACTGAAGAAAACTGGCTGTATGTTGTACATGGAAGTGAAAATTAAACCTGAATTCTCAAGTAGAGGTTTAACCCCAAGAGATCAACAGTTGTTTTTCTAAAACGGTGCTATAAATTCCCTTACAGACCTATGAAGGAACGAAAATCCGAATTGTATTTCTTTCACCTGCACTGAAAAAGAAGCCACGAATGTAGGACTTTGAGATGTATATATGCATCTGTCACAGAGTTTGATGGTTTTTAGAAAATAAATACCTCACTACATTCTATAAGACAGGAAGGAATAAACTCCCTTCACCAACTCAACAAGGGATATCTTCTTAAGTGTGTAAACTGCCTTTGTTATCTAATCTTTTAATAGCCGCATGTTAGAAATCAGTTTAAAACAGCAAGACAGTCATTTTATTTGTAGTCTAAAATGAAAACTTCATTTGAAATAAAATCATCTTTCATTTTGGCCAGGTCAGTGATGGAAAAGTGACATTATCAAGCCATTCTACACATGGTTGCAGCTTCTTTAGAAATATAAATTACCCATCCATTAAATGGAGAGTTTTTTTCCTTTTCCTGAAAGGTATTTTTTTTAATCTGAAAATTACTTTGTTCCATTGACTAAAAATTTAGCATAAAGAAAAGTTAAAAGGAGAAGACAATCTCTTATTACTCAGAAGTATTCAAAATATTTATATTTTCTTCCAGAATTTTATCTCTGCTTCTATCCTTTTTTACACATTGAAATCATGTCATAAATACTGTTTTGTGTCCTGCTTTTATCCCTGAATACTGTAAGTCTTTTCTCATGCTGTATGAAAATTCAAATTCCCAAGTAATTTTTCAATAGACTTAAATAACAAATATTTGCTATTGTACATTTGAATTCATGTACAGATGTGACTTAAGCATATCAACAGTGGGATTAAACTATAAAACCGTGGGATTAAAAACAATCTTCTACTATTAATAACCCAAATGCAAAACAGATTAATTCGTTTTTAAAAGCTATCCTTCAAACTTTAGTATTTCTTATTCCATCAGAATCATCTGTATTTCATCAGCTACACTTTGCATGGTATTTACACCTACACATCACTTTATTTGCTCTGCCTGACAAAATGAAAAGTATTGGGAATTGTTCACGGAAAGATGCCAAAAGAATCTTAGGGGCTCTTGAGTTTTACATATTTTCCCAGTTACACTAATGAAAAGGAATTTGTTTGAGAACTTGACTCGGAGTGCAGCTGCAAGGCGTTGAGAGTGTATGGGCCTCCATCCGTCCTTCACTGATTTCCATACAGAAATTTTTAGAATTTCTCTGAATCGCGTGGACTGAGCGTGTCAAATCCGTGAATACACTGAATTTCACATTAAAGAAAACTTAACTATTCACATCACTATTTTTCCCCTCTAGAGTGCTAAATACCTGATTTGATTTTATTTATCTTTTAATGCTTCAAACAATTTTGGTCAGTGTAAAAATAACTCGATTGGCTTTTCTAAAGTTTCAGTTTTCTGCTTTGGGTAAGTATTTAAAGATCTGTGAGTTTTTCTTCTGTTCACATGACTTGCAGAGCAGAACAAAATATTTAGAAGCAACCAGGGACTTTGAACTGTTGGCCTCAGTCAGTTGTGATGGGAAACACAACCGAGTGAACCACGATTACCCATTTTTATCATTAGGTTTAAAAAGGTTTTGAAAAAACCTTCCAAATCCTGCAGATGCCTGGGATGAGCATTACGTATTCAAATCCTCTTTAAGCAAAGAACTTTGGAGTTCACGGTTCAACCCATGGCTAATGGCAATAATACTGTCCAACAGGATTCTAGATCTCAAGAAACGGATCAATTTTATGACTTCTTTCTGCATAAGCAATCTCTTTGACCTTTGAGTAAATGGTAAGCTTCTTTTAGTATGAGTCCAAAATGTCACGAGGACTTTCCAGGTGGCTCAGTGGCAAAAAGACTCTGCCTGCCAAGCAGAAGACGCAGTTTGATTCCTGGGTCAGGAAGATTCCCCTTGAGAAGGAAACGGCAATCCACTCCAGTATTCTTGCCTGGGAAATCCCATGGACAAAGGAGCCTGGTGGACTATGGTCCATGGGATCACAGATTCAGGCATGACTTAGCGACTAAACAACAACAAATTGTCACAGAGTACTTTAGTTCATTGTTTACCTGTAGTTGACAATGAATAACAGTTTGTCTTAGGAAAGGTGTCATTTCTTTTCCTAACGTGTTTTGCTCATCTGTTCTTGGATGTGTGACAGAAACGCAGTAGAAATAGTCCTTCACTTCAGCACACTTGTAGTAATAATGCTTCAGAAAAGTTAGAGAATAAGCATGAAATGGTTCCTGTGGGAGGGAGCAGGTGACTCTCCGGGAGGAGATGAAGAAGATAATGAAGCAAAGCCACAGTTCCATCTCCATGAAGTTCTTAAAGAAAAGGAAGTTAGGTTAACATGGCGCTTGTCCTTTCCTAAGTCACCTGAATCATTGGGAACCTGAGCTAAAGATCGTGAGACAACAATTAAGCCAAATTTTGATGCCAAATGTAGGAATGAGGCAAAGTAAAATTTTTATTGTAACCCTCTTTTGATCGCTCCCCATAAATACTTCCTACTTTCTGGTTTTCCTGAATTGTATTAGTTGGCAGAACGCGAAGCAGTCCTATGTTTCTAATTAAGAGTTGGACGGTTAGCTGAAGCTTTTGGGAGGTCATCTCTGGGCGTGTCTGCTTTTGGCTCTCTCCAGCAGCGATGTGAGTGATCCTTGGGGATGAAAATATAATCCTTCTTGTGACATATTTAAGTCAAGCCTGTATTCAAGTAAAGCCCGTATTCCTTTGCAGGCTGTAAAGGCCACTATAGTACTTAACCTACCCTACGTGTGACCTGCATTTTCTTGAAGGTCATGACGCCTGTGGCTTTTGGCTGGAGCTGTGATTCTCCAAGCAGCGTTCTGGTGGGCTCACCAGCTATGCTGTCGCTAAATCTGTGACTGATTATCACTGGACCACCTTTGAGGCTGTGGCCACTTCCTTGGTCCCCCTGTCCCACCTGTCTCCTGTCAAGGCTTCCCTCTCATTCTTAATTTCCTTTTGCTCTTTTCTTCCAACTGTCCCCTTAGAAACAGTGTTCTTAACAATTCTGTCTTTATCCCTTTTGTCCTTTTTTAACTCTCACTGAGTGGTCATCCCCATTCCCATGCTTTATGTGATTCATTGTCCATAAGAACTTACATCCATAGAGAGAACCTAGTGACATCAGACCATTTGCCTGGATTTAATTTCCTGGTTTATTAATCCAGGTGGCCTTGAGCAGGTTGCTTAAAATTGCTGTGCCTTGGTGTCCTCATTTATCAAAGGAAGATAAAAATTAACCCAGTAAATATAAAGCACAGGACCTAGGATATGAATTACCCCAAACTGACTCTCACTTTTATCTGGCTAATGCTTATTCATTTGTCAGGTATCAGATGTCACTTCCTCCAGGAAGTCTTCTTGATGTCCCAAATCTAATTAGATCATCCTTCTGCATACTCTCAAGATACAGTCTTACTGCCATTTCCCCTGTCTCAGCATTTCTCCAACTCATTGTAAATGCCAGTTTAGCTCTCCATATCTCCCATCGGCTGTGTGGCTTCCTGCTAGCTCAGACAGCCTGCAATGCAGGAGAACCAGGTTTGATCCCTGGGTTGGGTAAAATCCTCTGGAGAAGGGAATGGCAACTCACTCGAGTATTCTTGCCTGGAGAATCCCACAGACAGAGGAGTCTAGCGGGCTACAGTTTGTGTGTTCGCAAACAGTCAGACATGACTGAGCGACTAACCCTACACTACTACTATCTCCCACTGTCTTTAAGCTCTGTGAGGTCAGCAGTGGAGTCCAACATGGTTATCATTGTGTCCCCAGGGTCTAATAACCTGGGCTTAGTGCTAGTCAAGATATATTTGCTGAAAGAGTGATTGTATAGCCGTGGTGGTCTGAGATAGTTGTGTTGCTTCTTTGGGGTCACATCGATGCATTTTGCAGGTCAGAAAACTCTGTCATCAGTTTTGCTGTGTTTGAGTGTCCTAGACAATTTGGCTCATACCCTCTAACTCATAGAAGACTAAACTGTAAGCCCAAAGAAGTTTTAAAAACTTGTAGCACTGATTAGAATATGCTGAGGAACAATTTCATGGGTCTTTTCTTGGGAATGTAATACTCATCTGTCCTGTTCCTTCTACTGTGAACATGTGATGCTTGGCTTTTTAGGGTGTGTACACAATGGTGAGCCCCCAGAGCAGAGGTGACCTCCTTAGTGTGTTTAGGGGCTGTGGACTTATTCCTTCTAAATATTTGCGGGGTTGTTGTATGGGAAGGGAGTCAGCTAAGTGGGTCTGTAGGAGGCTACGGGAATGCTAACATCCCTGCTTTAGGACAAAGAACTTGTCTAACTGTAAAAGTTATCATGAAATGAATGGGCCACCCTGGAGGTAATGAGCATCCAGCCTGGTTTGTGTTCAAACACGGCTAGAAAAGCCACGGACATTGATGGCAAGAAGGAGATAAATGAGTGGGGACATTAGAGTCCCATCTAATGGACAAGTCTGGCCACACGTCACCGTGTATGGACCACTGACTTAGGCTCGGTGCCCACATAACACCCTCAGTAAATGGCCCTGGAAGAACAAATGCCAAATTATCCATCAGCAAGAAATGACATCAGCTTAATTATTAAATCACTTTGATAGATGTTTATGCCATTTCCTGAAGTTGATAATGTTATTGGCACTACTGCTAAATAACTTTTCTTAATTGGCTCTCTTGATAGGGGTGTATCTGTATCTTGACTTTTAAGTGTGGACTTTGTGATGTAAATGAACCACAAAGGTCCCAGGAAGTTGAGTGATTCAGGGATTTTGGCGTGGCCTGGTCTCTACTGGTCTCCTTCGATTGGTTCTTGTACCATAGGTTGATTTTGCATAAGTTGTCTAGAAAACATTATTAAAGTTAGTGTTTTTTCCCCAAATCAGGATCACACCCACCCCTCTTGGAGAAGGAAAAAGTACAGTTACAATTGGGCTTGTACAGGCATTGACTGCGCATCTGAACGTCAACTCCTTTGCCTGTCTCAGGCAGCCTTCTCAAGGACCGACTTTCGGAGTTAAAGGTAATTTATTTAACAGCTAGTATATACATTGGAAAAGACCCGGATACTGGGAAGGGTTGAGGGGAGAAGGAAAAGGAGGGGACAGAGGATGAGCTGGTGGGATGGCATCATTGACTCAGTGGACACGAGTTGGGGCAAACTCTGGGAGACAGTGAAGGACCGGGAAGCCTGGCGTGCCACAGTCCATGGGGTCTCAATGAGTCAGACATGACCAAGCGACTGAACAGCAGCAACAACAAATACTTTTCAGAGCAAAATTCATCACCAGCAAATGTGGAACTGGTCCATTTCGTCCCTACAAGCACGCCCCACTCCCCAGCGCACCACCCTGCACTCAGTAGGTGGAGGTCTCCTGGACTTGGGCCTCCCGCCGAGAGAGCTGCAGGCGGAGGTCTGAGTGGAGGTCCCCAGGAAACCCATCCCCTTCCTTCACTCAGACAGTGATCCATCCAGCTTTTGCTCAGGATTCCAGCTTTGAGCAGAAGCCCTCCATTTCACAGTTCCTTCTCTGCTGAGTGGTTTTAAAATGCTGCCGTTCATACCATTGTTTTATCATCCCTGCCAAGGTAGAGGTGTTTGCATCGAAACAGTTAGAGACCCCTAGGTCGGCCCCCAAGCCTTATCTCATCAGAGCTGCCGTGGGGGGCCGCAGGAGCTCTGGAAGCTGACTGTGGACTGGGACATGAGATGAAATTCCTCTGTGGCTGTGGGTGTGCTGAGATCTGGCTCCTGCATGTCCGCTCGTCTCTTTTCATCGATTTATCATGAATCATTCTTCAGCTCACTTTGTAACAGCATTCATTGCCACAGTTCTTGTTCTCAGTACTTTGTGGTTTTTAGCAGTATTATATTTCTATTGCTGTTACAAGTATTAATAACTCCTAACTTTAAGTACTCTTAAAATGTCATATATTATGTAGTCCAGTGAACACTAGACTTGGACAAGAAGGCTGGGGTTTTATTTGTGGCTATCTTTCTTACCGCTGTGTGACCTTTAGCCAGTCATAACCTCTCTGAGCCACAATTGTAAAAGGCATATAGTACTAGGCTTACCAATTTGTTGTGAGGACCAAATAGGATATAAAAATAAGGTAAACTAAGATAATAATGGACGCAGAAGGTATTGTTTTAGGAAAGAGAAGTCTTTTTAATGTGATAACTTTACTATTTTGAAGGATAAGCATTATGACAAATCATATATACTATTCACTAAAATAAACTGATAGAGTCTATAATCTGTAAATCTGTTTATCAGGTAGATTTTATTTAGGAAACATTTTTCGGTACTTAAATTCATGTGCATTTTATTTAAAAATTTTTTTTAAAAATTCTTATTGAAGTGTAGTTGCTTTATAGTACTATGCTAGTTTCTACTATATAGCAAAATGAATCAGCCATATATTTACATATATCCCCTCCCTGCTGGGATGACCACAGAGCATTGAGTAGAGTTCCTGGAGGTGTACAGTATGTTCTCAGTTAGAAAACTAACATCTATTTTCTACATAGTATCAATAGTGTATATGTGTCAATGCCAATCCCCCAATTCATCCCACCCCCCTTTACCGCCCCTTAGTATCCACATATTTGTTCTCTATGTGTGTTTCTGTTTCTGCTTTGCAAATAGGATTGTCTAGACCACATGTGCATTTTAGATAAAGCATAGCCACATCTAATCATTAATGAAATAATCCCATGTTTGGTGCAACAGCATTTGGTATGTTATACTTGTGTGTGCTGTGTGCTTAGTCGCTCAGTGGTATCCGACTCTTTGTGACCCCATGGACTGTAGCCCACCAGACTTCTCTTCATGGGGATTCTCCAAGCAAGAATACGGGAGTAGGTTTCCATGCCCTCCTCCAGGGGGTCTTCCCAACCCAGGGATCGAACTCAGGTCTCCTGCATTGCAGGCATATTCTTTACTGTCTGAGCCACCAGCAAAGCCCCAGAAGACTAGAGTGGGTAGCCTATCCTTTCTCCAGGGGGTCTTCCCAACCCAGGAATTGAACCGGGGTCTCCTGCATTGCAGGTGAATTCTTTACCAGCTCAACTACCAGGGAAGCCCATATTATGCTTACCCTCTACAAAGAGACCGAAGTCCTTCAGTTACAGAGTGGGACGTGGGGTGAACATCTCCCCTTTCTGTTCTCCTTTGCCATACCAGTAATGTTGCTTACTGCCTGTACTTCTTACATCTTGGGGATACATGCCTCCCTGTTGGGTTTGGGGGACGGTTTCTCTGGGGCTCTTGTGTAGCTATACTTGGCGACTCATCTCAAATGCCACCTGCTCTGTTGTTTAGGAGGAGCTGCAGGTGGTGGATACGCCCAGGTCATCCCTATGGAGGAGGTAAGATTTCAAAGAGATGTGTCTTATGTGTCTGTTTTTCCCTCCTGGAACCTTATAGACCCATAGTACTTTATCCTCCAACCCAAAGTCCTAAAGGATCTGAAAATCAGAAATGTTTGCATGACTCATTTGGGGGCAGAACCTGACATTTACTGTTAGGAGCTTCTTGTGGATTTTGTCTATGCTGCTTGTTGTAAATATTCATATATTTTTCTGCAGAAATACTGTTTTTGATTAATGGATGCTGACCTGGACCTTGCTTGGAATGTTTTAGAAATAGATTATGTACGTCACACTACCTTTCTGCATTCCAAAAAATTCTGAATCCCGAAACCCACCTCAGGGTTCTGGATGAGAGGATTCAGGGTTGTCTCTCCATCTGTTATTCTGCTAAATTCGCGAAGGCTGGACTCTTCACCTTTGTGGATTGAGACCTCGGAATCAAATCCAGCCGGCCGTCTGTATCCCCAGGTTCCACATCCATGGTTTTTAACAGTTGCAGCTTGAAAACACTCAGAAAAAAAATCTTTTTCCAGAAATTCCAAAAAGCAAAACTTCAATTTAATGCACACTAGCAGCTATTTCCATAACATTTACTTGGTATTGGGTATTTATGATAAGTAGTCTAGTGACGATTTAGATTATGCTGGAGGATGTGTGTATGTTTGTATACAAATACTACCCTATTGGACATAAGGGACTTTGAGGGTCTGGCTTTTGGTATCTGCGGGAGTCCTGAAACCAATTTCCCATGGAGGGATGACCATAGTTACAAGGAAGAACGACCCAAAAGTGGCAATGGTGTCAATTCTTTTTTCTCCAAAATCACTTTCTTCCACCCTGAGTAACTCTTGCTGGTCCCATGGATCTAACCCATGACCAGGTCCCATCAGTTCCACTCTTTGCATCAGTCTCTTGGGTCAGGTTCTAAGAAACCTTCCTCAACCCGTGTCTGAGCAGGTTACTTTCCTGTTATGTTTGTCTCAACAGGGACTCCACCATTCTCTGTCCAGCACAACACAGCCGGTCCCCATGTGCCTACATTCCTGCCATCTCCCCAGCCACCCGCCGTCTCAACTTCCCGCACACCACACTCTCTCTCCACCCTGTCAAGCTACTTGGATTCCTGCTCTCTTGTCTTTTGGTTCAAAGTCTGGAAGATTTTCCCCTTCCTTTCCTGCTGTCCCTGCCTAGCCCACACATCCAGCTTCTACTCCATCCATCCAACACATCTCTTCCCTCTCCCCGTTTACCTCCCTGTGGTCCCACCGGCCTTGGGGAGTTGTAGCCGTCAGCACTTAGCCGAGCATGCCCAGAGCCAGGAAATACGTGTTAGTTTTGTTGAAGGACGAAACCTGTCTGTCTGTGCTTAGTCACTTAGTCGCGTCCAATTCTTTGCAACCCCATGGCTTATAGCCTGCCCGCCAGGCTCCTCTCTCCATGGGATTTCCCAGGCAAGAATACCAAAGGGGGTTGCCATTTCCTTCTCCGGGGATCTTTCCAACCCAGGGATCAAACTCATATCTCCTGCATCTCCTACACGGGCAGGTGGATTCTTTACCACTGAGCCACCTTGGAAGCCCTTTGTTCAAGGAATAGTTTTTTGTTTTTTTTTAACCCATGGAGATCTTTAAATATCTTTAAATATGGGAGTGAGAACAAATCGTCCGAGGCTTTGCTGAGGAGAGCCCTGGGCCCCACATTTGCAGGGGCATGAGTAATATTCATAAGCCAGGCATCTTCAGAGCTGGGGCCAGGTTGGAGATGCAGTGTAAGAAATGTGGCCTGGGGAGCAGCTCAGGATTTTGCTGTCAAGGATGGAAATAGCCTTGGTGTTGCGTTGTCATGTGACATCACCTGCCGATGCCAAATTGAGGCGTCAAATAGTTAGGGCTATCTTATGATAGCTGAGTAGGTGAAACACTGGCAGTTTGTTCTTGAATTCGAGGACCTCCAGTGTCTTCTCCGTCTATCCATCCTCAGCTCTGAGCAGAGTGCCTGCTGGAGTGCCTATATTGCTGTTCAGAAATTAATTCCTATTTTAAAAAGCTACTTGTATGTGTTTTAAAATGATTGCTTCTTTACAAAAGTGAAAATCTGGAAGCAACTTAAATAAAAAACGTTGTTACATATGCATGACTATACAGCCCCTGTGAACAAGTAGCCATACACAAACAAAATTATTACACAATATTTCTTTTTCTTTGCTTCTTTATTTTTTAAATTATGAAAATATGATAGCACATTTACAGGAGACTTGGAAAAAGTAGAACAAAGTTACATATAGTTCTATGATATAGTACAATTATTTTTTAAGTAGACAAATTAAGGTTTTTTAGTTGGAGTTTTAATATCAAACTCTCAAAAATTAATAGAATGAATATACAGAGAAGTAGAAGGATATAGTAGACCTAAAAAGCAATATAAACCAATTCAATGTAATTAAGATTTATACAATTTTCACACAACAGTAGGATACAAATTTTATTCAAGTTCCCATAGACTGTAAATTAGGAGTCACTGGAACATATCCAGGGACATAACAGCAGGTGCAAAAATTTCATGGTCTGAAGGTATTGAAATCATACAGAGGTTCTCTTATCAACATAGAGAAATACTGTATTGTAAAAAAAAAAAAGTCAGGGAATTAACATGTGATGCAGTATTATTAACTAAAATACAGATTTTGTTCAAATTTCACAAAATTTAATGCCAGGGTCCATTATTTATTTTCATACCTCATTCAAGATTCCAGATCATATTTAATTTCATTGAGCAGCTATAGCTGCATGCAACAAATTTTGATACATTTTCTTTTCATTTTTCTACTATGACAAATATTTTCTAATTTCCCTTGTTATGTCTTCTTAGGTACACCCATTATTTAAAAGTGGACATTTTATCTCCAAATACATGTGATTTTTAAAGTATCTTTGATATCAATTTCTTTTAATACTAATTTCTCATTTAAAAGCTTTCTTCTCTTCCATCACCCCCTGTATTTTTTCAGTCTTCTGACTTTATTGACGCTTTCAATGGCTAAGTCAAAGATCTCTCTTTTTAAATGTCACATTGCACTTGAAAATATGTGGGTTGTTTTCAAATATCTTTTGATATTGATCTCTACAATATATTTTTAAAGAAAGAAGTTAACAAATTATAAATATGCTAATTCTACATGTAATAATCATGTGTGCACCTAAGATTAGAAGAAAAATAACAGAAATATGGAGTTGTGATGGTGATACATTTTTTTCTGTTTCTTCAGCTGTCACATTTTGTATTTTTCTGTTTCTACTGTGTGTTTTATTCCCTGCCATATTGTCAAGTACATTTGATATGATACTATTTTCCTAATTATAAAACAGTACATAAAAGTACATGAGAAAAGAAAACCAAAATAAGGAAACCAATCATTAACTCCACCAGAATTGTTTCCCTCTTAACCTGAAGAAGGAACGATTTCCAATAATAAGTCTGTGCACGTGTTCTTTGTTGTCAAGGGGAAGACCCTGACATTGGTTTTTCTGATGTAGGCTTTGTAAAACATACCTAACCATTTTAGAGGTGTGTAATTAGCATATTATTTTGTTTATTCAGAAAGTCCTTCAGTACTGCGGATGATTGTTTGAAGCAAGTTAGATGTTTTCATTTCATTTTCTAGTTCAACCTTCACCTTACCGGGGACATCCACGCCATTACCGCTGCCAATAATTTGCTGGCCGCCGCTATCGACGCAAGGATTTTGCATGAAAACACTCAAACAGATAAGGTGAGACAGGCCCCTTATTGGCCATTTTGGGCATCTTACCCTGGGAGTCCTGGATTAAGGAGTTCGTGGAAAAACTTTTGGAGTCTCCAAGTTGTCTGAAATCCTATTCAAAATTTTGTGAATTAGGTATGTGTCCTTACTTCTCAAGGAGAGGATCTCTACTTCAGTCAGATTCTCAAATGAGTTTCTGACCACTGCCAAGTTAATGGGAGAATTCTGCTAGTTGTACTTTTTAAGCCAAATAATCTTTGAGATGAACCTTTAATTTTAAAGGTAATTGGTAGACAAGTTTTCTTGGTTTTGCCCATAGGTATAATCTCTGGTCTGTACTAAGGGGATTGGAGAGATTCTTTTTAAGATTCCCATGTTAGAGGCAGCTAGTCTCAACGCCCTGGTAAACGTGTCAGACCTCTGTTTTGGCCTAGGGTGTGCAGTCTGAGATGTAGCTCACACAGGGAACACACTACTGCTGCTGCTGCTAAGTTGCTTCAGTCGTGTCTGACTCTGTGCGACCCTATAGACGGCAGCCCACCAGGCTCCCCCGTCCCTGGGATTCTTCTGGCAAGAACACTGGAGTGGCTTGCCATTTCCTTCTCTAATGCATGAAAGTGAAAAGTGAAAGCGAAGTCACTCAGTCGTG
Organism: Cervus elaphus; assembly: GCF_910594005.1. Lineage (NCBI taxonomy): Eukaryota > Metazoa > Chordata > Mammalia > Artiodactyla > Cervidae > Cervus > Cervus elaphus. Next base: position 34,736,296 of record NC_057840.1, read on the forward strand.
TCTGACTCCCAGCAACCTCATGGACTGCAGCCCACCAGCCTCCTCCGGCCATGGGATTCTCCAGGCAAGAGTACTGGAGTAGGTTGCCATTGCCTTCTCCGGGGGACATGCTACCAGATGCTAATCCTTCATAGATTCTAGTTCCTCATAGACATAGGTTGTGGATAAAAGTGGGAATTTTTGGCATATTTCACAAAAGTCCTGTCATCCTCCAATTAAACCCAGTCCCTAGTGTTCTTGAAGCTGAAGGCAGCTATAGAGATAAATTTTAATTTGATAGTTAAAAGGCTGTAGATCAAGAAATATGTTTTCATGCAAGCTCTTTACAATGTGCATTATTTCAGATCTAGTTCAGATTTATTAAAATGACAGAACTTAAGTCTAAATTGTTTACTTTAGCCAAGAATTTTAATAGAGTCTGTAATCCAAACAGTTTGGTTATAAATGTAATGAACTTTGTCATATTCTGTAAATTGTCCACATTCATGGTTGGCCCTTAAACTTGTGTGAGTTTTGTTTTTGTTTTGTGTCTTTAGGCCCTATATAATCGACTGGTTCCTTCAGTGAATGGTGTTCGAGAGTTTTCAAAAATTCAACTTGCTCGGCTGAAAGTAAGTTTTCAGTTAATGGTTCTTTAACAAAAAAATACCCTGGAAATAAATCAAAAAATTGAAACCAGAAATCTTGAACTTGATTTGAGTTTTGGTTTTCAGATACTTTATACATATATATATAAAATACATATATATATGTATATATTAAACTTTTAAAAAAGGCAGAATGGTGTAGCAGAGATTACATGGAACTAGATGCCTGAGTCCTGGATTCTGCACCAAAAAACTGGTGAACAAATTAGTTCTGTCTTGTAGATGTCAGCTTCTTCATCTATAAAATGAGAGGACCACTTTGCTGAGAAATCTTATCAACCAACAAATGAGGATGGCCAAGAGTCTTTTCCATAACATGTTTTAACTTTCTAGGGAAGCCTCTGAAAATTCATCTATTTCATTTTTTATTGCAGCAAGATACTAAGATTGTATTTGTGGATGTGCTCTTAATTCTTATCCATTTTGCCATTTTCTGGTGCTGTTTGCTACTTAACATCCCACGAATCACATGGATTTTCCCCTTACTTTTTTTCAGAAATGAAAAAAATGAATTTACAACCATTAATTGGTGGAATTGGTTTAAAAAATTTATTCCCTGGCTTCTTACTAAACCAAGTTCAATTTGTTGAGAATACACAATATACTATCATCAGCAACTCCAGCATTTGTATAGTTTCTGTTTCCCACATTCTTTTCTTATACTTTGTTGTTGTCTAGTGGCTAAGTTGTGTCAGACTCTTTGCAAACCCATAGACTGTAGCCCACCAGGCTGCTCTGTCCATGGGATTTCCCAGGCAAGAATACCTGAGTGAGTTTTCATTTGCTTCTTTAGGGGATCTTCCTGACCCGGGGATCAAACCTGTATCTCCTGCATTGGCAGGCAGGTTCTCAGCACTGAGCCGCCAGGGAAGCCCTGAGAAAGGCTTATCACAATAAATAATAAAAAGACATGCAGTCTTAGACTGTGTTCCTTAAGTGAAAGTCAAAATGTTTTTCAGCCCGGAACCTATCTTTCTGGTTAGAGATTAAATTCTGCTGTCAGGACTAAGCTCCCAGTATTTCTCCTTAACTTACCAAGGTGGCTGGCATGTGGCAGACACTCTTATATATTATCAAAAAGCATTTTCTTAAAATGTTTCCTTTGTAGAAAGAGATGCATTGAAAGTTTTAATTCTTTTTCTAATGGAAATAGAAATGACTTGAAAACATAGACATAAAACTTAAATTATTGGGATTTGTATCAGAAAAGAAGAATTAATGAACTCAAGCATCAATTAGATGGATAGTTTATGCCCCTTCTGAGCACAACATGAGGTGACCACATAACCTGAGGTCATGACAGGCAACACGACACTTGTTCTTTGTATATTGTCACCTGCACCATCACCTGTTTGAGCAAACTCTGGGAGATGGTGAAGGACAGGGAAGCCTGGTGTGCTGCAGTCCACGGGGTCACAGAGAATCGGACATGACTGAGCGACTAAACAACAATAACAATTACAAATATCCATGTCTTCCATTTAGGGCATGTTTGGATTTTGACATTTATTTATGAATTGGCCTAACCTGCAATTTACTGGAAGTTCAGCTTAGTTTTTAAAAAGGTTGTCCTAGTTACGGAGGAAGTAAAAGTAGAGACAATTTGATTGCATCTTGCTTTGTTCTTCTTAACCACTAGAAACTGGGAATAAATAAGACTGATCCGAGTGCATTGACGGAAGAGGAAATGAGGAAATTTGCCCGTCTTGACATCGACCCCTCCACCATCACGTGGCAGAGAGGTGGGTGCTGGTGGCCGAATGGGGAGGGTAACACATCCTCTAGCTGGCCCCGCTCGGTTGATTTCACAAACGCACAATTGTATTTCTTCCACTGTCTTCCCAGCTTGCATTGCACAATCGCTCCATTAACTTAGTCACTGTTGTTTTACCAGCCTTTCTCATCCTCGTCTCCTAGTTGGGAGAAATAACTGTGCCCTTCGCTCATCCCAATCACCCCGCCTCTTCCAGATTTCCCAGGAAAAGTACTTTCTTCCTGTCTCTTTTCTGGGCTCTTGTCTTCTGTTAGTGAGGGGACTGTCTGTGGCTCCCACTGCCTCTCTACCCAGCACTCTAATTTTAATTTCTTCCTTTCTCTTCCCTTACCAGCCAGGTCTGAGCCTCTCAGAAATTTCTGTTTTCAGTGAGGAATTTTTTTCTCTGAGTATAATGCTTCCAGCCACTGATGAGAATCATCTCTAACACTTGAAATGCGGCATGAAGGGACTTCGGCCCTAGCCCCCCTGTTTCCCTCTTTGCTGTGACATCCCCTCACCACTGCCACCCCACCCTGCTGTCTGCAAGGGTGGGGTGTGGGTAGGGTGGGCAGGAACGCACTGAATGTGGAGTCAGGAGCCTTGAGTGGATGTCTCCCCCGCCACTAACTTAACTGCGTGACCCTGAGCAAAGCACATGCCTGTTCTGGCAAATGGAAATGGAGTCGATGATATATACTTCCAGGCATGTGGAAGCAGCACTGGATAAAACCTATAGAGGAGTCAGATAGTGTGTATTCCTGATCCTTCCTTTGTTGTTCTCAGAGCTCCCCTCTCATTTCTCCATTTCTACACACTTTTTTTTTTAAATTTATTTTTTAATTGAAGGATAATTGCTTTATAGAATTTTGTTATTTTCTGTCAGATCTTAACATGCATCAGCCACGGGTATACATATATCCCCTCCTTTTTGAACCTCCCTCCCATCTCCCCATCCCACCCCTCTAGGTTGATACAGAGGCCCCTGTTTGAGTTTCCTAAGACACACAGCAGGAGAGGGTGAGATGTGTGGAGAGAGTAACATGCAAACTTATATTACCATATGTAAAATAGATAGCCAACGGGAATTTGCTGTATGTCACTTTTTTTTTTTAATTATGAGTAGATGCCTGATTTATTGCAGTTACTTTTTAATAGATTTTCTTACTTCCATTTCCAATCCCCGCCCCCTCCCCACCCCCCACCTCCGCCCCATAACTGGGTGATTTCTAGTAATGGGGGAGATGTCCCTTTCTGAGAGCCTCCGTCCGGGGTGGTTGACGCTCCACCCCACAGCCTGGCCTTCAGGACCACTGCCCGCATACACACCTTTGCTTCCTGTTTGCCTCTTCCCTACGCCCCGGCCCCCGCTGGCCCATCCCACCCCATCTCCCATCTTGCCTTCCCAGACACAGCTCAGGACCACCCCACCTGCATGAGGTTCAACTCCTGGGAATCCATTCAACCTGTTCACTACAAATTTAGTGAGATGAAAAAGTTAGGACCAGAGAACCCGTCTTGCCTCTGTCATTTATGAGCCGTGTAACTCTGGACAAGTGAGTTACTCGCTTTCCTTGTCTGTAAATGAGTCCTAATAGCAGCCTTTCCCTTGGGCATCTCTAGTGGGACATGAGAATACTTTCCAAACCCTGAAGCACCATCCAGATGGTCATTATGGTGATAGTCGTAGGAGGTACTTTTTCTGTGTGTCTGTGTCTCCCAGACTCCTAACAGAGAGTACAATCTCTTAAGAAAGTTCTAAATGTTTTTTTAAATTATCAAAGTAGTAACATTATACAGATTTTAGTACTGTCTAAAAAAAATCAGGAACGTTTTACTGTGCTAATAAAACTACCATTCATAGTTTTTCTGTGCACCTATGTTTTGTGTATAATTAGAGCTATAAAAATTTGTATCCTACTAGTTTCATTTATATCATAATAAGATATCTTTTATATCATGTTCCGTTTTGTTAGTGACTGTTATGGTCATTTTAAATGGTTCCAGAAGTCTTCTGTGAATGAACTACAACCTACTTAATCATATGTTTATTATTGAACAGACCAACATCATTTTTATTTTATTTATCTTTTTGACTGCACCGTGGGGCATATGGGATCTTAGTTCCCCAGCTAGGGATTGAACCCGCAATCCCTGCAGTGGAATCACACAGCCTTAACCACTGGACTGCCAGGGAAGTCCCACCATCATCATTTTTAATTCCTGGTGTGAATATGTTTAGCATTTTATTGGGAATCTACTGGAAGGATTAATTATTCCAACACCATTGTATTCAAAAGGCATAGTCAACTTTTTCGAGATATTTGTGAATTCGTTTTATTCCTTAAAACATATTGGAGGTGTACTTATAAATGAAAAATTATGCAGGTGGAAATCAGTGTATTTGAAACCTAGCATGGGGATATGCTAAAAAGAAATCTTATACAAGGGGCAGTCTTCCACATCTGCATTGTGGCTCCAGCAGAGGCAGCCATCAGAAATGGGGCTGTGTCCTTGTTCTTTCTCCCTGAGAAGTATAAAAAGACTGACATGTACCGTGATTGTGAATCATTTTTCATGGAAATGACCTTAAAAAATTAGTCCCGATAAATGTTAGAATTGCATTATTGTTTAGGGCACCAAAGTGACAAAAACGTCATCGCCGCCTGGGTCCAAGGAATTCGGAATGACATTTGACAGCTAATTTGGCTCTTCCTCCCATGAATTGATATAAGAAAAAGGACTCTTCCATCACATAGATTGAGGTCACTTAATAGTTGGACTTAACCTTTATGATGAGATTAGATGTTTTATAATTTGATAACTAGAAAGGAGACATTCAAGGACCACGTGGGGCTAAAAACCTCCTCTCACACCATATGGATGTTGCACATTTAGTGATCACTTCTTTCCTTTCATCCTATATGAGAAATCCAACTGTTGGTGGTTTTATCCTATGCTTCGTATCAGAAGCTTGAAGGCCTCATAATGCCTGGTGACAGGGAGGAACTGGGAGCTGATAGGCTGTTAAAGAAACACATGATATAAGCAGAAGAGACAGTGGACATTGGGTCATTTTATTGTTCCTCAAGGGATGTGGGCCCCTGCCTTTCTGAGCATTGGGTCCTCCAGGGGCTCAAGGGCTGTTAGACAAAGGACCCAAAGCCTCAGTCTCCAGGGAACTGACATCCAATTACTGGTTCCCAGCACTGCCCTGCAGCTTTGCAGGGAATCAGTACCGTTCTCCTGCTGAATCCAAAATAATGGGCCTGCCCCTGATGTCCTGCCTTGTACCACCCAGTGCCTGAACCATAGCTGGTTGTTAGTGAGCCTCAGGACACAGCAGTGTAGTCCTCAAGGGACTCTCTAGGGCAAAGAGTGAAAAGACAGATCTCTCCTCTCCGCAGGAGCTCTTCACCTTCTCCACACCTCCCTGCACTCTCCGTCTCTCCCCTTGGCCAGGAAGTGCCTTCCATCAGAGAATGGTGTCTTGTTGGTCTTTGTATCTCTCAACAGCTGGCACAGGATCTGCCACAAAACTGACCCTAAGTAAAAATCCCTGAAATGAATAAATGTGTTTCTCACTCTATCTTTAGCTCTATCGCTCAGAGTCAAGGATTTCTGTGTTACTAGTGTTACTTTCTGCTTTCCAGATGGCTCAGTGGTAAAGAACGCACCTGCCAAGCAGGAGATACGGGTTCAATCCCTAGTTTGGGAAGACCCCTTGAAGAAGGAAATGGCAACCCACTCCAGTATTCTTGTCTGGGAAATCCCATGGACAGAGGAGCCTGGTGGGCTACAGTCCATGGGTTCACAAAAAGAGTCAGACACGACTTGACTTAGTGACTAAACACCAAAGCATTACTTTCTAGTGTGCATCTTTCTTATGTATCAGAATTTAATCTTCACATTTCTTGTCTTAGGTATCACTGTCATTTCGCTGGTGTCTTTCCACGGACATCAAAAGCTTGATGGACCGTGAGACGCCCTGCTCTGCTAGGGCCGTGCCAAACACACGGGGGTTTCTGAGTCCCACTGATTATAGCTGATCTTGTTAACTTGTTTTTTTTCCTTTTTCTTTTCTTTTCTTGGCTTATTTGTGTTCTCTTTGCTAAATAAATCCAGCTGAATTTCCAATAAAAAAAGATCACGTTGTGTATGCTTTGCATGAGAGTAAGAAATCCTTTTACTTTATATGATTCTGCACCATTGGCCTTGGGAATAAGTACTAGCTAGTGGCAATATGGAGAGGCATTCCTTTCTTGGTATAGGACTCTGTGCCTTAAAGTCATAGATATTTCCTTGTGCTTGATGAGTGTTGCTTGGATGTCCGTATGGGTGTGTGGTAATGAGTGTATATGTGTGAATGTGTGAGAGAGAGGAGGATTGTATACAGAGAAAGAGCCGACATGTAACAAGTCAGGGAACAGGGGAGGCAGACAAGGTGAGCAGGTCTGCTCATGCTTTGTGTATGAAAGAAAACGTTCACACTGTTTATCCCACAGATGATATTAGTCCCCAGATATGCGATTCCCATCACCATTTTTGTCAGCACCGTATTAAACATTTACTAAGTTGGATCTAAGTTGTCAGTGTGGACCGCCTGCTTTTTGATGCCATATGAATTATTAGTGAAGTCTGTGTCCTTCTGTCTTTGATTCCTGGCATTGCACATTTGGTTTTCACAAAACAAAGTGTGAATCAGTGCCATTCAGACAAGCCAGTGAAAAGTGTAAAGAGAATTGATACCTACTCTCACCATCATTGACTTCTCCCCCTAAATTCTACTTTATTTATTTTGGAGGTTTTTTTTTTTTCTGGTGGTAAAATATAACATTATCATTTTAACTACTCATAAGTGTGGTATTCATGGCATTAAGTGTACAATATATAGCTATACCATCAACACTAACTATACCCAAAATCTTTTTATCATCCTCAACAAAAATTCATTTCCTAAATAATAACTCCCCACCTCCCCTCAGCCCCTGTTCATCACCATTCTGTTCTGTCTCTATAAATAATTTGCCTGTTCTAAGAGCCCCATACAAGTGGAATCATACTGTATCTGGTTTATTTCATTTTGCATGATATTTTCCACGTTCATCCATGTGGTAGCATGATGTATCAAATGTTCACTCATTTTATGACTGTAGCTTTCCATTATCCATCTATATGCATCTGTACCTCATGGTATGAATGGATAAAACTGGATCAAATGGTTTAATGGATAAAATTGGTTCATTCATTCATCTGTCAGTGGACACTTCTTGGCTGTTGTGAATAAATGCTGCTATGATCATGGGTATGCAATACCTGCTTCCAGTTCTGTTGGAAGTGGTAGGTCATATGGTCATGTAGTGTTTACCTTTTCAGTTCGGATCAGTTCAGTTCCGTCGCTCAGTCGTGTCCGACTCTTTGCAACCCCATGAATCACAGCACGCCAGGCCTCCCTGTCCATCACAAACTCCCGGAGTTTACTCAAACTCATGCCCATCGAGTCGGTGATGTCATCCAGCCATCTTATCCTCTGTCGTCCCCTTCTCCTCCTGCCCCCAATCCCTCCCAGCATCAGGGTCTTTTCCAATGAGTCAACTCTTCACATGAGGTGGCCAAAGTATTGGAGTTTCAGCTTCAGCGTCAGTCCTTCCAGTGAACACCCAGGACTTAAATCCTTCAGGAGTTTACCTTTAGAGGGACTTAATTGTCTACTTCTTGGGCCTCATGCTTCATTGTGGAAAAAAAAAGGACACTGCTTCAGAAATGCTTTTCCTTACTGCCTGGTAAAAATGGCATGCCACCCCTGACCCCCGCCCAACACAGGCTCTCATATCCCCTCCTTTATTTCCTTAAGCTGGGTGATCGCTAGTTTCTTTGACCCCTTGCTGTGTCCTTCCAGGGGATCATCTGCTCAAGAAGTCAAACCATGTTTCTTGCTCTCCACTGCCTCCCCAACATCCAGAACCACTCCAGATACACACTGGACAGCCAGTCCTACTTGTTGATCCTCTGTTCTCTTCTCTTTCAGTTGTGGATACCAATGACCGATTTCTGCGGAAGATAACCATTGGACAGGCGAACACAGAGAAGGGCTGTTCCCGGCAGGTAAGGTAGCGCTCTCTCTAGGGACGGCTCTGCTCTTGCATTTTCCCTGCCTGGGAGCTGGTTCTCTGCATTCCTCTTCTCATTCCTGCACCTGCAGGGGCCAGTGGGTCCCCCCACATGTTAAGGTGCTATTTCCAGTCCCTCAGCAAGACTGGGAAAGAATCAGGAGGAGGAAGCTCTTGAATATTATCTTACCATCCTTTTCCTGTGTGATTTTAGTTGTATTTCTGCTAGGAGCCATTCAGGGTGTCCCTTGAATATACTTTCTAACATCTTTTATTGTCAGCCTCCCCAGTTAGTTGCATAACAACTGAAAAATGAAAGTCTCAGACATATTTCTCATGTTTCATAAACCAAAGAACAAACACCCAGTTATTTGGCTTAATAGCCTGAGAAGTTGTTAAGAATAATGTCCTATTATCCAAACCCAGAAAATGTGGAAGATAAATTACAATGCTCATCCTCATTTTAATAGGACTCTGGTGTGACGCAACGGTGCTTAGGGAATATAAATTCATTCCATGATTTTTCATCCAGGCACAGCAGGCCTCTAAATTATTATTTTTTGTAGTAAACTTTATACCTTAAGATAGCTTTAGATTCATGACTTTTGCATTGTTAAGTTGCACATTTTCTGTGCTTATTTTTGTACTGTATCTTGGCACTAGAGAGATGCAGGATAAACAACGGCTGTGATCTGATGCTCACTTGGTGCCTTGTATTGGTAGGCCCATTACATACATGAGCACATTCAGTTTGTAAGTCTAGTTTGCAAATGAGAAAAGTTGGCATATTGCATTAAGTAACTTGTCCAAGGTTGTATTCTGTATTGCTTTATGCACACATATTTTTAAATTATAAAGGATTATATTTAAGAACTTTAACTGATTTTTTTAACCTTAAAACTATTTTAACCTTAAAACATTTTTTTATGTCAATATAAGTAGATCTAGATCATCATTTTTTAATGGCTATATAGCGTCACATTTTATAGATGTACCATAACTGGATTCAATCAGTTCACTGTTAATGTAACTTAGGGTGTTGGGCTAAAATAAATAAACTGTAACATACATGTACATTACAGCTTATTTATTTTATCCCAACATAAAATACATAACCCCTTCATGGATCGTGGTGAAGGGCCTTGTGTAACAATGAAACTGTGAGCCATACCATGCAGGGCCACCCAAGATGGATAGGTCATAGTGAAGAGTTCTGATAAAACGTGGTCCCTTGGAGAGGGGAATGGCAAACCACTCCAATATTCTTGCCATGAGAACCCCATAAACAGTACGCAAAAAGCAGAGAGATATGACACTGGAAGATGAGCCCCACAGGTCGAAAGGTGTCCAGTATGCTACTAGAGAAGAGCAGAGGGCAATTATGAATAGCTCCCGAAAAAATGAAGTGGCTGGGCCAAAGTGAAAACAGCTCTCAGTTGTGTCTGGTGGTGAAAGTAAAGCCTGGTGTTGTAAAGAACAATACTCTATAGGAGCCTGGAATGTTAGGTCCATGAATCAAGGTAAACTGAAAGTGGTCAAGCAGGAGATGGCAAGAGTGAACATTGACATCTTAGGAATCAGTTAACTAAAATGGACAGGAATGGGTGAATTTAATTAAGATGACCGTTATATCTACTACTGTCGTGTCATCTCTTGTACAACATGATATCATTAAGGCCAGGATCCTGAGGATGCTGTGTGACAGCCCCTTGTTTTGTAGGTTACTTTGTGTATTGTACTTAATACACTTCTTAAATTAAGATCAGATCTACTGTTAGTAAGTACTGAGGGTATTCCCTGGAAGGAATGATTCTGAAGCTGGTGCTCCAATACTTTGGCCACCTGATGTGAAGAGTTGACTCATTGGGAAAGACCTTGATTTTGGCTAGAGAAGAGGGCGGCAGAGGTTGAGATGTTTAGATAGCATCACTGAGTCAATGGACCTGAATCTGAGCAAACTCCAGGAGACAGTGAGGGATGGGAAGCCTGCTGGGCTGCAATCCATGGGGTCACAAAGAGTCAGATGTGACTTAGTGACCGAACAACAACAACATATACATATTTTTGTGTAATCCTGCCTGATAATATCCTTATGACAAATTCCCAGATCCATAACTGCAGAATCAGAGGATACAGATTTAAATGTTGGTGTGCATTTCCCCATCACATTCCAGGAAAGCTATGTCAATTCACATCCTTGCCAACATGGCTTTTTGTCTTTTGTGTAAACATGTGATACTCGATAAGGATGTCTCATTTATAGCTTAATGTGATTTGGAAGTATTTTATTTGCAAAACAGAAACAAGTAGCCTTCTAATAGCTATGCTATTCAGGCATAAAATGAGTAACTATTCTTATATTGATCCTTGCTTCATTTTTGATAGTGCTTGAGATACAAAATTCTGAAATTGTAATGATTACAAATGAAGAACCTATAGGAGTGTTATATAGTCCACTTATTACTTACAGAGTTCATATTTTAAAAACATTTTGAAGCTTGGTTTTTGTACAGAAAGCCATTATTTTTAGTCTTTTTTCATATGCACTGTTTTTAATAGAATGGAGGTATAGAAAATCTTAAATTTCATACAATGAAAAACCACTTATGTTTGGAATGGCTTATATTGAGAATGTAATAATTGAGTATAGATGCATTTGACTCTCAGGTAATATGTTTTTGCTAAATCAGTGACTACTGAAATCTCAACCAGGAAGTAGCCAGAAAGCTCCCTCTTTCCTTCATTTCCTCTTCTGTTGGTGCCGGAAATGGACAATAAAATATTTCCTGAGGTGATCCCGCCAGGGCACAGCCATTTTCTATGTAAGACTGAACCTGTCTGGCTCCCACGCCCCTGGGGACGGAGGGTAAAGAAGTGGTTTTGTCCAGTGGCTGGATTAAGAGGAGGAAGGTGGGCGATCGTTCCTGTGTTCTTGTTGGGTCGTGTCCAGGGTGGACTCAGAGCCAGGCTAGGGAATAGGAAGGCCCAGGGGCATTTTTCAGAAGGTAGCCACTCTCCACACTTGTGGCTGAACGGTTCACCATCTGAGGTGGACAGCTCAGCATGGGCTCCACGTCACCTCATGACTGGGGAGTGGGCATGGAGAACATAAGTTGGGGGTCTCAGTGCTGTGCCAAGCTCTAAGTCTGCAAAACTGGCTTCAAACCACCTTCTTTCACAGTTCGCTGCTCATCTCTTATCGGGGCAAACACATGCAGCCCCCTCGACCCACAGAAGTGACAGGGTAGTCTGCCAACTCTTCCTTTATTTTGCCAACACGTATTGAATCCTGCTTCATTTGACACTCAGTCCCCCAAGCTGGGGCCTCAGGAGCAAACCCTCCCCAAATGGCCCCTGCCTTTGTGGCTCAGCGGTGGAGATCTGCATCCATCAGACCATCACATTAACAATTACAAGTCTGAGACATGCTACAAAAGTACATCTCGTAGTGCCGCGAGCTGGTGTTACGGAAGGGCCTGGCCATGCCCTGTTCTGCTCAGCAGAGCAAATAAAGAAAGAGCACGGAGCCCAGGACTGTGCAGTTGCTAGAAACTTATGCATCTGAGAACGGCCCATTGAGAATTGAACCCTAGGCCTGCAAGACCTGAGTGCTGCAATGCAGCGCTTCATGGAACAGTCCGCTGACCAGGACCTCAACTTTTGTTTCAGGCGCAGTTTGACATCGCAGTGGCCAGTGAAATCATGGCAGTGCTGGCTCTGACCGACGGCCTATCGGACATGAAGGAGCGGCTAGGAAGAATGGTGGTGGCCAGTGACAGAAATGGACAGCCCGTGACAGCAGACGACTTGGTATGTCCATCCCAGAAGCTCCAGAGAGCTCAAGGTTCCTGACCTTCCCGACCCAGGGACCGAACCCGGGTCTCCCAAATTGCAGGCAAATTCATGACCCTCCGAGCCACCAGGAGCCACATGTAATCAGGAGAATGAGAGTCTTCTTCATGTCACTGGGTATAATAGGAATTTCTGTTCACACCTTTTCCTGCTAAAGGTCCCGATTGTCCTACAATTTAATGTGGTGCTCACGGGCATTTGTAACGTGCTTATTATTCCTGGCTGCAATCAGAGTACCTGAAATCTATTTCATGTGCTTTTCATGATTCCTTCCAATCCTGATTTCTGCTCTGCCTGGAGTGGAAGCCTGTGGCTTTTTTTTTTTTTTTACAGGTAATCTTTGCCTGCTTTAAATTAAGGGCAAATCACCATTCCAAGGAATAAGAAGCAACTCCACCTTCATGAAAGGGAAGATTAAGTTAAAGAGGCAGATTTTTTACTCCAGCTTGCTCCCTGGGCATGCTGGCATGTTTAATTTTGTACCTTAGACTTGGGTTTCGGCTTATTTAAAAACAGATCTCCCCCAAACCATTCTTACTTATGTAGCTTTCTTTTGCATGCAAAGATGCTTTCTTACAAAACATTCATAGTAGGCTGGCACACCACCACCTTGCCTAATGCTGATTGTAATTTGCACGCTAATCTTTTTTTCCTCTTCCCTTTAGTAGCCACCTTTGCTGTTCACCGCCCCGCCCCCATCAGCGATGTAGCAATTTCATCTGCTTGTCCGAGTTTATAAGCACACAACACTTGGTACAACATAGACAGCTGTCGCTCTAAATTTAAGCTTACTTTCCCATGTATTTAGTCATGCACCATAATGGAATCTTAAATCAACACTGATGAGAAGCTATCTTATTAATTCCAAGGGCTTGGCGCGTAATTTTAAACCTTTGCCAAAATGCCTTGATTACCTTTTGGCTTCTTTCTCAAGAGGTGAATCTGACTGACTCATAAGTCTTGTAAAGTAGGTTAAATAGATATATTTATATCGGCCACTCATGGAATGCTTGGTATAAAGCTTAAAGAGAAAATCCAAATGCAGTTGCTGTAAAGGTATTGCTTTTTAAAAATTGTCAAATCTCAACATTTCTCTCTAGAATAGTATATTATAGTTTTTTATAAAATTTTTAATATTTTATAAATATAAATAAATATATTTTTATAAATATATAGTTTTTACAAATATATGGTATTTTTATAAATATAATTATTTTATAAATATTTATTTATAAATATTTATTTTTATAAATATTTATAAAAATTTTTATAAATATTTTTATAAATATAAATAAATAAATATTTATTTATAAATATAAAGCATCCTCTTAATGTTAGGTATCAGTAATATGTCAGGAGTAATTTGAAAGGGCTTAATCCACAAATATTTCCCTAAACTTAATTTGTTTTGGTTTGTGATGAAACTCTTGGATCTGGAACAAAAAAACTCAGAGTTGACTCTTTGGTGTTTCTTGCTTGCGAAATGTACCTAATTTCTTCATATACCTGTAATAGGTAAGTTACAGTTCTTGTGACATTTATTTTGTCCAGTAAAGTAGAAAGTAAATTTGATTTTTAAAGACATTTCAATGATTCCGTATTATAAAAGTATAAAAATAGAAATTGATTATATAAGAGAAACATTGAATATTGTTGGTGATAGAGGTAGAGAGAAAGTAATAAACAAATCCTTAGATTCCACAGCCTGATCTGTTAGGATTTGTTGCAGGCCACCTTCATTTTTTCAAGGCTACTTTCACATGCATGTGCTCATGATATGGCCTTCCAATAACTTGACTAGTTTGTTGAACGATCATTCCCCAGGGTCTTTAGAAAAGGTGGAAAGGAATTTTTTTTTTAATTCTTTCCCAGGACTTCCCTGGTGGTCCAGGGGCCAAGACATCACACTCTCAATGCAGGGGGTCTGGGTTTGGTCCCTGGTCAAGGAACTAGATCCTACATGCTACAAGTACGACCCAGCCCAGCCAAACAAATAAATAGAACAATATTTTTTTTAATTCCCTTCGTGGCCTGCTTTAGTACACTTTCCCCAGTAGTTCTCAGACTTCATCCCTGTTCTGTCTCTTCCTTGTCCTGTTCTTTTCCAGGAATGCAATAGGGAGCTGCAAATAGGAATGCAAAAGAGAGCCTAGTTCAAGCTTCATAGGAATGAAAGGAAGCAACCACAGCCACAAGTGGCTTCAGCTTCATTCTAGGCAGATGTAGAGTGAGAGACAGAAAACAAGACGCTTTTCCAGTGTCCTGAGTACCTTCTGCATCTGTGGGATGAGATGCGAGAGAGAACAGAAACCAGCGTGGGTGCCTTTAGGCACACCCCCTTCTCTCTACGTTCCCTTTCTGTAACCAGCCTTGTTTTCACTCTTCATCTTGTTTCTCAGGGCAATAGTGTAATCTCTGGGGATGAAAAATAACGTGCATAATTGCCAGAAAAAACCTAGGTGAATTGAAAGGAATGGTAAGCCCCTTATTTCAGTCAAGGAAGGTCTTGAGAAAAAATGCAATGACTCCTGCTTCCCCATCACATCCTAGAAGGGTTGGCATCCATTCAGGTGAGGGGAGAGCTCTGTGTCATGTATAGCTCAGAGTTGACGGCTGCCGGTGGGGTTGCCCATGCACGAGGCAGGCTGGTGAGAAGCGGCTGAGAATTCACCATCATGTGAATGATCTTTTGTTGATAATCTAAATAAGTGTATTTTTTGCCTCCCTTTTCTTTAGGGGGTGACAGGTGCTTTGACTGTTCTGATGAAAGACGCGATAAAACCAAATCTGATGCAGACCCTAGAAGTAAGTGATTTTCTTTTCATAGAAAGTGTTGACAGAGTTACATTAAGTAGATTGCTTGTGCATCTCTACATGGGAGCATTTCCAGCCAGTCTGAGCCTGTGAGGAGCATCAGAATAACTGGTTGGTCATCCAGAAAGACAAAGATTCTTGATATGATTCCTGCCTTGGCTAATGAAGTCCTGATTGACCAGAGTAGAAATTTAGAAACTCAATGAATGTCTGTCTTACATCTCAGCGACTTGTGTAGCCGTGGGTTAACCACATGCAGTGTAGACAGGAAATACCCACCTGCTGCAGTTCTGTCCAGTATGGTACCTATGGGCCCCTCGTGGTTATTTCAGTCTAAATTAGTCTAAATTTAAAATTCTGTTGTGCAGTCATAGTAGTTACATTTCTATCTATTTATTTTTATCAGCTACATTTTAAGTGCTCTATAGCCACATGTGGTTGGTGGTTATCATATTGGACAGAGCAGATAGAGAATATTTTGAGCACTGCAGAAAGTTCTTGTGGATAATGAATGCTCTTTTAGATCTCTGGTCAGCAAGGAACAGTTGAAGTGTTAATCTTATGAAATGGTTGAAAAGTCCATTATGGAGAATATTCATAGCTCTGTCATCGGAAAAACCAAGATAGTTCCTGTTATTACTTTGCTAAGTGATGTGTATATAAAATAAAATATTGAACTCAGGATAGATATTTTTATGTCTTGGGGTTAGTGATAGAATTTCTTAGACAAAGTGTTAACTCAATATACTGTGTCACATAAGTTGAGTGTGTGAGTCTGTGCTTGAATGTCCAACAGTGATGTTCTAAGAATTTTTATATCTATTTAAATCACATTCTGGGAATTCAAAAACCAGGGCTCTAATAAATACTTAATGCTGCTTTAGTGATGAATCTGCTGTGTGGCCTTTAATTTTAATCTAATTAAAATCAAACGCTGCCCATGTAGTCCTTAGAGATGGGAAGAACAGTGCTGATCCAGCCACACCCTGTTACCTGTCACCCTGGAGACTGGCCCCCATTGCTTCTTAAACAGGTGGCCGGGGTGAGATCTGCAGGACACAGGAGTGAAGCCCACTGCCTACCCGGGGGTGGCGCTTGTGGCCCTGTCTGTTTAAATTTTCCTCCCTAGCTCCACTCGTGTACTACGGGCGCTCCATCTTAGAACGCCCAAGGCTAGGAGGTGATGGAGACATTAAGATCTTAAACAGTGTTTCCTTCAGGGCACTGAAAGGTTTCTCTGCATAGAAGTGAGAACTATAAATGAACAGGCAGATGGAGATCTGGACAGTAAACATACATGTCTGCATTTCCATGAACACGGATCCCAGCATTATTTCACACTTTCACTCTCCACAATGAGTTTTCCTTCACTGCCTTTCTTCCTGCTTTTGTTCATTTTTCTCGGCTTTGAAACATGTTCACTCACAGCCCATCCTGGTTCATGGGAACTTTCCATGGCCCCACCCCCTGCATCGCTCCCTGCGTCCCCCCATGTCAGTGGAAGGGCAGCCTGTATTTTCACAGGTGGAGCCAAGGCTTCGTACACACAGACCTCAGTGGCCCTGGCTGGCTCCGAATAAAACCTGAACATTTTACTGAATGTGTATAATCTTTTTAGATAGGACTACAGTCTCTTCTGTTTGACAAAAGCATAGAAATGAAAGTAAAAGAAAAGTAATGTCATCTCATGACAAATTTTGTTTAAATCATTAAAATCTAAAGTTTTTGGGAGTTCCCTTATTTTTTTCTTCTGTCTTTCGAGCAACTTTGACATTTTACTATGAGTGAAATTTTTCTTTCATTGTCTTAATAGTTACCAGATTTTTAATAGGTAAGATAAACAATGAGAAAGATAAAATTTTCAAACATCTGAAGATTATCACTGTAAATATAAAAATGGCCAGTAATAATATGTACTTGCCCTGCCATGATTCCCACAATTCATTTATTGTGCTGATTTTGTGATTATATGTTTCTTGAATTAGTTGATTTCTTAATGGGGAAAAAAAACATTTAAACAAGCTTCTTAGGCCATCAGAGTTTAATTCCATTCTTTTTAAGAGTAAAATGCAGAATACTATGACATAAGGTTTATATCAGGGTCACTGAGGCAGCTAACACAGTGGCTTATTAAAATTTACAATAGGAAATAACTGGTTCTCATAGCTTTATTTTTTTTTAACTTTTTATTTTGTATTGGGATGTAGCTGATTAACAATGTTGAAATAGTTTCAGGTAAACAGCAAAGGGACTCAGCCATACATATACACCTATCCATTCTCCCCTAAACTCCCGTCCGGCAAGACTGCTGCCTAATGTTGAGCAGAGTTCCATGTGCTATACAGTAGGTCTTTGTTGGTTATCCGTTTTAAATATAGCAGCGTGTACATGTCCATCCCAAACTCCTTCACTGTCCCTTCCCCCACATCCTTCCTCCCAGCAACCATAAATTCCTTCTCTTAAGTCTGTGGGTCTCTTTGTGTTTTATCTTTCTTTTTTTTTTTTTTACCTGATACAGATTTTCCTTTTTTTATTTTATTTTATTTTTTTTACTTTTTTTTTTTTTTTTAATTAGTTGGAGGCTAATTACTTCACAACATTTCAGTGGGTCTTTGTGTTTTATACATAAATTCATTTGCATCCTTTCTTTTTCGATTCCACATATAAGGGATCTCATAGTATATTTCTCCTCTGTCTGACTTCACTCAGTTTGATCATCTCAAGATCCATCCACATTGCTACAAATGGCATTATTTCTTTCTTTTTAATGGCTGAGTGATATTCCATTATGTACATGTACCATATGCGTCGTGCGTGCCTTTGTTGATGGCCATTTAGGTTGCTTCCGCGTCTTGGCTGTGAACAGTGCTACAGTGAACATTGGGGTGCACGTATCATTTCAGATCTCGTTTTTCTCCAGGTAAATGCCCAGCAGAGGGATTGCAGGGTCATAGCTTTATAAAATTTGTTCTTCTGCTTCCACAGGGGACACCTGTATTTGTGCATGCTGGCCCCTTTGCCAACATCGCTCATGGTAACTCTTCAGTGCTGGCTGATAAAATTGCCCTGAAACTGGTTGGTGAAGGAGGATTTGTGGGTAAGTCAGTTTTTTTCACCTTAGTTGTTGCCAGAGTATGAAAGAAATCTTAACAAGTGATGGCTGGAACAGAGTGAGATCCATTCTGAATGAGATATATTCTTGTATGTCCACCTTTCAGAGATGACCTCAGTCCTGGAAAAGCCCTAATGTCTGGTCTGCACTAGTGATGTGACATTGTGGTTGAACCATAGATTTTGATGTCTGGTGCATGTGGTTTAGAAGATAAGCTCTGACACTTGCTGGTTATGTGACCTTGGGTACAGAATAGTGACCTCTGAGCCTCAGCTTTCTCATCTGTAAAATGGGGATGACAGTATTGTATCAAACCTTCAAGGGTTATTGTGAAAACCAAATGAGATTATTTGTTCATTCAGCAAATATTTATTGACAGCCTGCCGCATACAGCACGTGTGACTCAGCTGTGGCTATGCAGTAAGGGAAGCAGACCTAGTCCTGCCCTCCTGGAGCATGTTTTGTGTGTAGTTTAATAGGAGAAAGTGCTCTTTAAATGTCAGCTACTATTAGCAGTAATAGCACTACTGATTACTTGAAATGAAATCAGTCTGCTCTTCCTCGAATGGAATGTGTACTTTTGCACCTTAATGGATGGGAGATGCCCAACCATCAGACTTGGACATTTTTGCTGGTAAGACTTTGGACTTTTTGCTGCTGTGAAGCTCTTTGTGGTACCTACTTCTCTTTGGCTCTTGTTGGATATTCCAGCCAGAAAGAGGGGGGAACCGCCATAGAGTTTGCTCAGTCACTGCCAGCCCCAGTCCTACCCCTAATCCTGAGGCCATGAGAAAACAAAAGACACACAAACAAGGATTCATGAAATTCCTCTGTAATTTGACATTGGAGGTGTTACAGTGGCAGATTTCACATGCGAAAAGGTAATTTCCATTCACCATGTGAAAGCCTGTAATCATCAAGTCCAGCAGTTGCTTCTTTCTCACCAATCATCAGCCTTGTATCAAACTCAGAGGTGAGTTATTTTACTAGGAAAGATTCTGCTGGACAAACGAGCTTAGCTCCGCACTTTCACACTTAGCCATTACAAAGTTCATCAGGGTCATTGAGACTGTTTTGAGAATTCCTTATAGACATGCAGTCAGGATCAAATGAGGATTTATATGGTTCATTTCTCAAAGTTCTTATTATACAGCTCTCATGTACTTGCAGCTTCAGTACCGAATCCACTCTGAGAGTGGCTAGATGTGCTGTCTAAATGGATTTGCTAGATTGATCACAGCATAATTGTAGAGCTAATGGACAAAGAGATTGGGTAGGGCAGGCTCTGAAAGATTAGACGCTTATGTGAAGTGCAGGTTCCAATGCATCAACTCTACAAATAAAAGAGCTTCTTGAAGAAAGCACTCTCTTTTATGCTGATAGGGCTCTCTGCCTCTGTACCAGCCCTTACTTTATAAACACGTATTTATAGAATATGTGTTACTGTGGCAAAGGATCTTTAAAGGTATATGCTGATGATGTACACTGAACACAGTAGCTCTCTGTGTGGCCTTGGAGACGCTATTAGCATCTTTGGGCATGTCTCTTGTAGACATTCTCATCTGGAAAATGAGAAGTTGGACCAGACTAGGAGTTGGATCTGGATGGGTAGCTGTGGACCCAGAGTTAGAAGCTGTAGAATCAGAACCGTAACTGTTAATATGACTTGAAGCAATTTCCTTAACTTCTCTAGGAGTTAATGTCCTCCTTTGACAAAAGGAGAATACCTATGCTGCAGTTTTTAATGAGTACTAACAAATGAGGAAGTGCTTTGTAAACCTAATGTGCATGCTAAGTCACGTCCAACTCTTTGCGACCCTATGGACTATAGCCAGCCAGGCTCCTCTGTCCATGGGATTCTCCAGACAAGAATACCTGAGTGGGTTGCCATGCCCTCCTCCAGGGGATCTTCCCAACCCGGGATTGAGTCCACTTCTCTTAAATCTCCTGCATTGGCAGGCAGATTATTTACCACCAACACCACCTGGGAAGCCCCTTGTAAACCGAAGTAACTATGTAAATATCAATAATTATATGAATCATTTCTATGATCTCTTCTAAAAGGCCAAGGTAACCCATGTTTGCCTCAGTTTCCTTATCTATAAGGTGGGAATTTTAATAGGTCTTGCCTCATAGGTTTGAAATAAGGATTAGATGAGACCATGGACATGTTCTGGCGTGGTACCTGACACATGGTAAGACTGGATAATTTTTAGTCACTCCTCGTTGTTATTCACTCCATTTTTTGATACATGACTAATGGAGGTTCAATTTCCTTTATTTAGTTTTTATTTTCAAGTGTTGTAAGATGCTTCTAACATAAAATTTATCATTTTAACCATTTTCAAGTGTGCCGCTCGGTGAAACGCTTTCACGTTGTTGTGAAAACCATCAACACCATTCATCTCCAGGACTCTTCCTAGCGCAGGACTGGAGCTCTCTACCCATTAAGCAGCAACTCCATGTCTCCAATGCCTGAAACCACCCTTCCAGTTTCTGTCCCTGCACATGACTATTCTAGATAATTCATATCAGTGTTTTTCTGACTGGCTTATTTCACTTGGCATAATGTCCTCAAAGTTCACCAGTATTGTCATCATTTGTCAGAATTCCCTTACTAATTGCCTCAGGCTGAACAGTACTCCATAGTATGTATATACTTACTGCATTTTGTTTATCCATTCATCTGTCAATGGACACTTAGGCTGCTTCCACCTTTTGGCTGTTTTGAATAATGCTGCTGTGAATATGAGTGTGCAAATATCTCTGTTTATATTATTATTATTTTTTTTTAAATTTTTTTATTAGTTGGAGTATATTATTTTTGACATATAAAGATCACAGTCCGTTATGTGTCCCTGGTGACTCAGACGGTAAAGAACCCACATGCCAATGCAGGTTCATTCCCTGGGTCAAGAAGATCCCCTGGAGGAGGGCATGGCAATCCACTCCAGTATTCTTATCTTGAGAATCCCATGAGCAGAGGAGCCTGGCAGGCTATAGTCCATAACGTCGCACCGAGTTGGACACGACTGAATGATTTAGCACACAGCACGCATGTAACACTAGTGACTTACATCAGTATAAACCACAGGACTCAAGATCTATGTTGTTAAACCTTCAGGAAGGTGGTAAATTGATGCTGTGTCTCCATGAACTCTGGGAGCAAAGTCAGTGTCCTGAACAGAGGGAACAGGGACCATCATCACTCTTTACCAGTTTCCTGGTCGAGCTTGCTCTGTGGGCTGGTTCTTCCCTTGCACTTGGATAAAATTTGCAGTATATTACTCTCACTCCCAGTTAATGTCTTCGTGTCCAGTCTCATGAAGATCAAAACTTAATTTGCATTCAAATGGAAGCTTCTCTCCAGCGCAAAAACTGGGCCTGCGTCTAGATGACAGTGGGGGTGGAGGGTGGCTGCTTAGCTAACCCCCCGTCACCTTGCACTGAGGCTGCCTCTGGCCCCTCCAGGGTTGAAGCTTGGCCAGTTGATGATACCAGTGTAGCCTCTGCCACACTCTTTGCAGAAGATTTCTGGGCTATATATTTCCCTTTAAAAAAATTCTACTGCTGGTTCCATACCTGGTCTCTGGGTACCATAGCCGTTGGACGTCTGACCACCATCATTGGAAGTGCAGTTCCGTCTCTCACACGACCCTGCCATGGGCTGTGTCTTTTCAGCTCATAGACATTTTCTGGCCCCCCATGGCAGTATCACTGTTGAGCCTTTGCAGTTGTTCTGCTACAGCCTCACTTACTGGCTCCAGAAAAGGGGGAGCAGCTGGCAGGCCTGGAGTGAGACCCGCACATCCATAACTTTCTTTGAAGCAATCCTTGCCCAGTTTCTACCCTTGTCAACCCCTTTGAAAGGTATCTCTTGGACAAAGGGATACAAAATGTATCTTCAAGCAATTCCTTTGCACGTGCTGCTAGGTCTAGCATCATTCTTTGGCATGTGAGCAGTTGACATGGTTTTGGGGCATCACTGAAATGCAAAAGACCCCCATTTTGACATCCTTCTACTGAAGCTAAATGTAGTAGTACAGATTTATTTGAAGTCTGAGAACGAATTTATGCCCGTAGAAGTGTGGTTGTATATGAGAGTGTATCTCTTAAGATATAAAAAATCTCAAGCTCGAAAGAGAAAGATTGATAACTTGTGTTATATTTTTAAAAATAGTTATGATAAAAGATACAAGACTGAAAAAGCACTTGACAGATTGGGAGGGGACATTTTCAAAGATAATAGGCAAATGACTGGTGTTCAGAATATATACAGCATGGACTACAGACTGATTTAATAAAGAAAAAGGGAATAATCCAGTAGAAAACCCAGCAAAGAATTTTTTTTTTAAGGAAATTCACAGAAAAACTGCAATTTGACAGAATTTCTGGTCCAAAGAAAATGCATTTAAGTCCTTTGAAAGAATTTATTTTGGTACACATTTATTGAGCATCTGCTATATGTCAAGTAATACAGGAAGGAAGTGGGAATCAAAGATCATTGAGATATGTCTCTTACCCCCAGTAATTTATAATGTGGGTGTGAGAGGCCCATAAACGGAGTCTGAGAGGTGAGTACAGTGGTTATGAGGTTTAATATTGTATTGATTAACAAGGAACCTTAAGAGATAATGGGTATCTCTCGAGTAAAATTTTCTTTACATGACTGGTTTTGCTAAGGTACATTTAGTCTAATTTTTTGTTCTGTCCCAACACTCACAAGGATGGGATTATTTTGTCTACTCTAAAATGATTACTCTAACATAATGGAATCAGTATTCCATCTAGACTTAAAACAGAGTGGAGTTTAATGAATTGCATGAATTCATTAGACCAGAGCAAAAGGCTTCATGACAGTTTAGTGAAAGTGTTAGCTGCTCATTCACGTCTGACTCTTTTGCAGCCCTATAGACTGTAGCCCATCAGGCGCCTCTGTCCATGGAATTCTGTAAGCAAAGATACTGGAGTGGGTAACCATTCCCTTTTCCAGGGGATCTTGCTAACCCAGGGATTGAACCTGGGTCGCCTGCATTGCAGGAGTATTCTTTACTGTCTGAGCCACCAGGGAATTTTGATTTCTCTTTCTCCTTTAGTAAACACTTCTTGTGGGAGTCCCCTTGACTTAACAGTTATTGCTATAAAGAAAAATATTTTTTTGGCATCTAACCCCAATCGTGTTATTTCGAAAAGTGAAAAGAAAGAAAAGGAAAACAGTGCTGAGTTTCTAGGTTTTTAGAAATGATCTCATATTTAAACTATTTGTAGGGATTTGTTTTCTCCCCTCTTAATTTGGTTTTGATTCCACTTTCGAATGAATACCTTGCCTTCACCCAGGAATGCAGCGTCCACGTATACGGCTTCATAGCCAGCAGTTGTTAGCTGCCAGTCACAGCCACCCTCCCATAACTAAATACAGAATTAGATATAGGAGTATATATACTTAAAAAAAAAAGTCTCCACAATTCTCATTAGATTCTCGAAGGAGTCTGTGACTCAAAAAAGAGTCATCTCGTAGCCTGATGGATGTTGTATGCATTTTAAGTCTACTCACTTTTGTGATCTATATAAAGCTTTAGTGGCTTTTGATTTTCCAGCCACATTTGACAGTTCACAGCCTTGTCCAGACTCCACAAAGTCAAGAAGTCACCTAATCAGTTGTCAGTCTTCTCCTTGCTAGCTACAGAACAACATGCAGACCCAGGCTGGCCATTCCAGGTGCTTCCGGGGAACATAAGCATAAACACTGCAGCAGAAGAGTAAGTCTAGACCAGTGCCCAATTAAACCAGGCACCGGAGCTTGGCTGGCCGTGAACGTTTCAGGATTAGGATTTAGAGATCAGAACACACAGCTGTGGCATTTCCAAGACAAACTAAGTGGGATTAGGAAACAAAGCCTTGGCAGTATTTTCATTATAAATGCTCCCATTCTCTGAGTTGTTCCCAAGCTCCAGACCTGTGCTAAAGCAGTCATGTACGTTCTCACTTAATCCTTAAACAGTTCTGATTATCCCCGTCTTACAGCTGACACAACTGAGGCTTACCGAGATTATGAAGCATGTCTGCCATCACTCAGCCAGTAAGTGGTGGAGGGTACAACTTCCAGGCTCCTCTCTCTCAAACCTGTATAGATGATCAACCAGCTCTTCTGCCTATGATGATAGTCGCATCTCTCTTTACCTGTTTCCAGTCCACGCTCATTAAATAATCATTTGTTTCAGATGACCGGTCTATAGCAGATGGTCACATTTAAAATGAGTACCAATGTAATTATTCTGATATAGAATAATATGTGAAAACAGTAGTGGAATAAATTTGGTTTTTTTTTATTCTTCTCTTACTACTTTAAAAGATCTTTTCCCTGAATATATTGCTAATTAAATGTTGTTTTATAGAGTCACATTCTTATATACTCACTGTTCCCCTCACGTGTGTCCTTGGCAGACATTCTTCCCAACATTTGTATGTGTGTGTGTGTGTGTGTGCGCGTGCACGCTCACACGCACTCAGTAGTGTCAGACTGTAGCCAGCCAGGCTCCTCTGTCTGTGGAGTTCTACAAGTTCTACAGGCAGGAATACTGGAGTGAGTTGCCATGCCCTCCTCCCGGGGATCTTCCCCACCCAGGGATGGAACCCACATCTCTTATGTCTCCTGCATTGGCAGGTGGGTTCTTTGCCACAGGCACCACCTGGGAAGCCCTCCCGACATTTATATTGTATGGGCTTCCCTGGTGTCTCAGATGGTAAAGAATATGCCTGCAATTTAGGAGACCCGGGTTCAATCCCTGGATCGGGACGATTCCCTGGAGAAGGGAATGGCTACCCACTCCAGTATTCTTGCCTGGGAACTCCCATGGACAGGGAGCCTGGACACAGTTGAGTGACTAACACTTTATACTGTTGGACTGTTTTAAACCTTGCCCAGCTAGTGGTAATGAAATGGTAGTTCATTATAGTTGTGGGTATAGACATATTTATGGACATATCAATTTGTGAATTGCCTATTTTCTTTGAGGCCATTTACCTCTTTCTTATTCATTTATAATATCCTTTATATGTTCCCAATATGAATATTTTACCATCCTGTGCTACAAATGTATTCTCCCACATGTGGCTTGTCTTTTCAACCTGTTCCTTGTAGCTTTTCCTTTTTCCATCCTTTCTGCTTTTGGCCATACTGCGTAGCCTGTGGGTTCTTAGTTCCCCCAACTATGGGTTGTACCAGTGCCCCCTGCTCTGGAAGCCTAGAGCCCTAACCGCTGGACCACAATGGAATTCCATCCATCCGCTTGAGTATAGATCATCTGCATTGGTTCATAAAATGTTGGTTCTTACACATAAGCCTTTAATCATTTTAGAATTTATGCTTGTGTACCTCATCCCCTTTTCATTAGTCATAAAATTTGTGAAACTTTTCTTCCTCTGCAATTCTTTCAGAGGTGCTTGTCAGCTCTGGCTCAGAAAAAAAGAAACAAATAGCCAAAAAGTCTCAACAAATCTAAGCCAGCGCTCAAGGTCATGCATGTGCTGGTCAGCTGTTTGCTTTGCAATCTGCCTCTGGAACTGCCTTTCAGTACGTTTATCCTGGCACTCTATGTCCCCAAGGAAGAGGAGCCAAAGATGGTTTCTCCAGCACCGCTTATCACTACAGAGATTAGGGCTTTCTTCTAGAAGAGCATCAAGCATTACCTCTTGCCAGCTCTTCCTCTTTTGATGGTGAGCTTTACTCAGCAGTGGTACCTGGTCTTTTATTTTATTCTTTTTAGGCTACACTGTGTGGCTTGCAGGGTCTTAGTTCCCCAACCAGAAATTGAACCCCAGGCACTCAGCAATGCAAGTGGGAAGTCCTAACCCTTGGGCATTCTCGATACTTGGTCTTTTAGGAGCCTGGTTTCTATTTGTTTTGGGGATTTTGAATTTGGGTTGGGAAAGGTATTAGAAGTCATGCTCCCCACCCCTCACCCCAATCCCATTTCTCTGCCTCTCCACTAAAAGTGACCACCATCCTGGACTCTGGGAATTGATATTCAGGTTTTTAGTTATTGCTGCTAACTTAATTGTATTCTTGGGTATATATCAACTATTTTCATAAACATTTTTTTTTTAATAAACATTTTTAAAATTTAGAAGTAAATTTCTTAATTACAGGTCACCAAATTTTACAGCCTGATCTTCCAGTGCTTCAGTGAAATTCAGCTACAATAATAAGTTAGACTAATGGGGTCATTTTAATGCCAGTATGGTTTATTGATCGTTTTCTGCTCTCATACTGAAACTCCAGGTAATGGAGGTGATTTTCCTTGTAGCAGCCACACATGTCAGTTCGCAGTCTTCAGCCGCCCGGATTTGAGTTGCTCTCTGCTGTGTGCTATGACCGTGGGTAGTTTGAATAAGCCCCTGAATTGTGACTTCTCCTTACCTACCTCAAGGCTTGTTCTCAAGTGCAATAATGCTGGAGAAGCCCAAACTGAACAGTGGACACCAGCTGCTGTTACCACCATAAGATGCTAAGGATCTTTACTTTTAAGATACTTCACAAATACTGACGCTTTCTTTTTTTTTTTTTCCTTCTTTTTTAAAAAATTTATTTATTTTAATTGGAGGCTAATTACTTTACAGTATTGTAGTGGGTTTTGCCATACATTGACATGAATCCATCACGGGTGTACATGTGTTCCCCATCCTGAACCCCCCTCCCGCCTCCCTCCCCATCCCATCCCTCTGGGTCATCCCAGTGCACCAGCCCTGAGGACCCTGTCTCATGCATCCAACCTGGGCTGGCGATCTATTTCACATATGATAATATACATGTTTCAATGCTATTCTCTCAAATCATCCCACCCTCGCCTTCTCCCACAGAGTCCAAAAGACTGTTCTATACATCTGTGTTTCTTTTGCTGTCTCACATACAGGGTTATCGTTACCATCTTTCTAAATTCCATATATATGTGTGAGTATACTGTATTGGTGTTTTTCTTTCTGGCTTACTTCACTCTGTATAATAGGCTCCAGTTTCATCCACCTCATTAGAACTGATTCAAATGTGTTTTTTTTAATGGCTGAGTAATATGACGCTTTCTTTTTAAATATTTATTTGGCCGCACCAGGTTTAGTTGTGACATGGGGGCTCCAGTTCCTCTGACCAGGGATGGAACCTGGGCCCCCTGCATTGGCAGGCAGACTCTCCCTGGACCACCAGGGAAGTCCCTAATGCATTCTTGCAATTGAGGGATGTCTGTGTTCTGACAATGGAAAACACTCCTGCTTGTTCCCTTCTCAGACAGAGACATTTAGGACCGCTGTCCACAGAAAGGACCTGAGACTCTGAGGGGATCCAATGACTCTTTTAAGTTGGAAGAATCCTTCTAGACAGACTTGTTTACAATGCTGTGTAGTGACCAGGGAGAAAGCAGGATGCCCTGGAACTCTGCACTCACAGGCATATGACTGCACTCCGGTCCATTTCCTTCTTGACATCTGAAACTCTCGTTTGCTCACGACTGAAATAACAGGAAAAAATATTTTAGAATTTTCAACAATAACGTGGCGGTGTATTTTCTGTAACCTGTTTCATCTGGCAACTGTGAATCTACCACCTCCTAGGTTATCAGCAGGTATTCAGGTTATTTCCCGTGGTTGCGTTATTATCAACACATATTCTTTCTCCCTGCTGCCTTCCACATCAGGTCCTGTGCACGGATTCTCACTCTCCAAGCTCCCTCATAACTACATGGTTTGCTCCCTTGCTTCACTCATTCCTCGGCTTATGTGTCAGGGAGGCCTTCTGCACTTGATCTTAGCCAAAAGGCCAAGAAGCGATCAGGGGGGCCTTCTGTATGCATTACAACTGAAAGCACCCATCCCCTCGATAGCACCCCCGGCCCCCCTCACGAGTACCCCCACCCCCCTATGTTGTTGCCAGCCATGCAGGCATCTGTGAGACACAGTCTGTCTCTCTCCTGAAGATAAATCCTTTAGGGCACTGGGATTTGTGCCTTTTGTTCAGTGCTGTATCCTCAGCTTCTGAGTAAATGATCTAACAAATGATTTCCCAGGTCACAGAACTCCACAGAGGTCAGGAGCATCCTAAGTTTTCCACCTTAGAAGTAGAACTGAGCAGATGCATCATAGGGACAGCCCCAGCTCATATACCAGCCCTGTTTCTTATCAGCTGTGACTTTGAACACGTTATATAGTGCTGTGTTCTCAAATTCACCCCTTCCCTTTTTTTTATACCAAACACTTGACTATCCTAAAGTAAAACTCAGGCACTATAACCTTCTACAGATAATTTCAAAAAATAATGTAATGTGTTAGTTGTGACATAAAAATATTTTATGGTAACATGCATTTCAATATGTATTTTTTAATTAATTTAATTTTTGGCTGTGTTGGGTCTTTGTTGCTGTGTGCAGGCTTTTTCTAGTTGTGGGGCGCTGGGGCTACTCTCCAGCTGTGAGCTTCTCATTGCAGTGGCTTCTCTTGTGCAACACTGGCTCTAGGGTGCTTGGACTGAGTAATTATGGTGCCCAGGCTTAGTTGCCCCGTGGCATGTGGATTCTTCCCAGACCAGGCATTGAATCTGTGTCCCCTGCACTGGCTGATTCTTAACCACTGGACCACCAGGGAAACCCTTCAGGATGTATTAATTAGAAGAAATATTTCGACTGCACTAGAGTGATCAGGTGCTTGCATATACACAGAATTCTTATGCGACCATCACGAGTGCAAAAGGATTAGGTGTGTTTTGGCAACTCAGATGTCACAAGTGGTTATTGGCATCGATGCAGTTTTCTGCAAAAGCGAATATCTCTTTGCAAAGTTCCAAAGAAAACAAAGTTAACCTTCTTTCAATTTGCACTCTTGTTTACATTCCTTAAAAGTGGGGTACACATTGATAGCTTGGAGTTTTTATGTAAAGCAGATTGGGAGGAGGGCTTTAAGTTCATATCATCACAGTCAGGTTTTCCCAACGCAGGAGTGAAGGGACAGTGGACAAATCTTTGTGGGGCTGTCCTGCGCAACGCAGCATCTTCTGTATCCTGGCCCCGCCCACAAGTTGAGGACCAGCTGTGTGCTGGGCATCTTGCTGGGGGCGTTCTGTGTTACATGTATATCTTTAATGTCTTATACCAGCCCTCAACGAAAGTTGTCCTAATACTCCCGTTTTACAGCTGAGGAAACTGGGCATCCCAGGGAGTGAGTAGGTGCCCAAAGACAAACAGCTAGTGCAAGTGGGGTGGTGGGAAGGGGTGCGGCAGAGTCTAAGCCCCAGTCTAGAACTTTGGCTTTTATCACTGTGCCTTACTGCTTCCTAAAGGTCTGTTTTCATTCCATATCATCATCATCACATAGCCCTGTGCTTATTAGCACATAACTGGCACTGAATAAATGGCTTTTTAAATAAATGATGAATAATAGACATCAGTTTACTAAATAACTTATCTACTGGCAAACATGTCTGAATTTCCCCTAGGCTTTTTATGGTAAACACTGGTATTTCTTTGGGCGGTGGTGTTTTGAGGTAGTAATTGATTAATTAAAAGAGTAATTAAGTAAAAATAGTGAACAGTTTGGAAAGGAGTTTGAACTTTAGGAATGTCTGACCTGACCTTAACTGTTTCTTTATGTGCTGCAAAATGCAAATTTATTTTCCATGCGTTATCTAGCCCATCCCTACTTAGAATTTATGTGTATGCTAAATAATGCACTCCTAATGTAGTTCTGCTTACCATCATAAAATATGGAGTTAAAATAAGACCCCTGTCAAAACACTGTCTTGCAGGGATTAGTGCTATGACTGTTAACATAAAATGATTTTAAAATGCATAGACTTTATGAGGATTAAAAGTAAAAATATCCACTGTGCAATAACATTTAAATTTATATCGCTGCTATCTTGCCCCATCTTGGCTGTGAACTTTCCGCCGGAGGATGCTGAAAAGAGTCCAGTTACCCTTACTTCATGTATAAATTTAGAAAATTGCAATTATATGAGGTTTTTCGTAAGCTTTCATTCATACCAATGTTTGATATAATTACAATATTGTGCTGTTCTCATGCAAAGAAAACCGAATAGAATTTTGAGTAAGAAATAGAAGAAAACTCCATCAGTAAATGAATAGTGTATTCTTACGTCCAGTTTTTTAATGTCTTTTGGGGGGAGGGGAGAGAAAATTGGATTATTAGGACTTTCTATAAGTTCCAACCTCCTGTTAGCTTCAACCATAATTGTTCTTTTAGCCATTAATTTTTTTTTAATTTATTTATTTACTTGTCTGTGCTGGCTCTTAGTTGCAGCACGTGGGATCTTAGTTGTGACATGGGAAATTTTTTCACTGTGGCATGCAAACTCTTAGTTACAACATGTGGGATTTAGTTCCCTGCACAGGGAACGAACCTGGACCCCCTACATTGGGAGTGCAGAGGCTTAGTCACTGAACCACCAGGAAAGTCCCAGCCATTAATGTTTTAATGCAAGTAATATCAATTTTAAAAACTCCCTCAAGTTTAAAAGAACCATGTCCAGTTACAAAGTGCTTGGTATCCAATTCAAAATAAAGCAGAGTGAAGAAGTAACTCTTTACTTGAACACAGAAGTATCTCAATGGAATGATAAAGACCTCATGCGATAGAAGAATTTGAATATATTTGAAAGACAGAAACTAACAATTAGCTTCATATTAAATAGTAAAGTCCTAAAGGTGCACACATGTATTAAGTCCATGACAAAAATATTTATATTATCACTGTCATTATTCTTCATTATCCTGTAGGTACTAGCCAATGAAATAAACAAGAACAATATGAAAGTATTGATATTAGAAAGAAAATAATAAATTTCCCTCTGTTTATATACAGTATGATTGTATAATAGAAAGTTCAAGAAATTTATTTTAAGTAATAAAAGTTCTGGTTGGTTATTTGGATGCAATGTAAATATGTAATAGTTTCCTTTCTATCAGCAATAAGGAGATACTGTAAAGGGGGAAATATTCTATTTATATGTGTGTCACCAAACTATAAAATTCATGGGAATAAATTTAGCAAGAAATGAGAATATAGAAAGAAAATCATAAAATTTTACTGAACGTCACAAAATAAGACTCTTGAGTCTGAATCATTGGTGAGACATACACCATGTTCTTGAATGAGAATAACCAGTATTAATCATCATTTCTCTGTCAAACTAGCATGTAAATTACCATAAAATTGCTACATATTGCCAGAGTATATGGTTATGTTGGGGAAAGAAAAAATTTCCGCCTACCCTGGTAGGTATTTCTGGCTGGCCTAATAGTTACAGTGACATCAGACAGATTAACAAAGGAAAACCCAAATTTAATTATGTACATACAGAGAATCAGAATATGAGAGATTCCAAAGACAGTCAGGTAAAATGAGGTATATGTGCCATCCTGGACTAAGGATTAGGGATAAATACAGAATCTAAGAAAACATGAGTTTGAAGATCTCTATATATATATCTGGGGGCTTCCCTGGGGGCTCAGATGGTAAAGAATCTACCTGCAATGCAGGAGACCCAGATTCGATCCCTGGGTCAGGATGATCCCCTGGAGAAGGAAATGACAACCCTCTCCAGTATTCTTGCCAGAAAAATTTCGTGGACAGAAGAGCTTGATGGGCTAAGTCCATAAGGTAGCAAAGAGTCAGACATGATTGAAGCGACTTGGTATACTGAGGAACATGAGCATCATAGTTAAATAGCAATATTTGTCTGGATTCTAAAATAATAAATCATGAGGAAAGACAAAAAAAGTTTTAAAGAACAATGATGGATGATTTACCTAACTCTAGATATCAAAACAAGATAATACTGCCATAACAATAAAGAGGAATAAAACTGATATCAAAGGAGACTCCAGAGTGTCCTTAATTAGACTTATTCCACCATATATAGAACTTTCAAATTAAAGTCTTGTATCAATTTATTCAGCATAAAGACATACCAAATTTAATGTGAAAATTAAAACCTAAACCTTTAAGAAAAAAAGCAAAAAGTATGGTATTATTGGTGTAACATCAAGGTTATTAAAAAAAATAGATTTACATGGAACCTAGAAAGACGTTCACAGTAAAATAAATCAAGTTGTTAAACAGTATTCATATTTCTTGTATTTTAAAACTTATAAAATATTTACATTCAATGAAAAGGTATACATGAAGCATGTCAGGTGATTGCTGTCGTTGACATGTGGGAAACGGAGTCATGGTGATGTTCATGTAATTCTTTACATATTTTGGTGGTGGTTTAGTCACTAAGGCATGTCTGACTCTTGCGACCCCATGGACTGTAGCCTGCCAGGCTCCTTTATGGGATTCTCCAGGCAAGAAGACTGGAGTAGGCTGCCATTTCCTTCTCCAGAGGATCTTCCCGACCCAGGAATCAAACCCGAGCCTTCTGCATTACAGGCAGAATACATAGTTTAGTATTTTTGAAAGTTTTACAATTAGTGTGTGTTACTTTTATAATTTTATTTTTAAAAAAGGAAAATCTGATTTAAAATCTGAAGTAAGTTCATACTCAGAGTTGGGGAGAAGTGGTATCTAGTCAGAGTGCTTAGAACACTGAATGAACAGATGAATATGATAGGAAAGCGTTAGTGGGTTCTGGGGATAGGTTAGCTGAAATATAAGACCTGGGGGAAATGAAGATGAGGTCATTTGGAGGGGAATAAATGCTAGTCTGAAATGTTGTGCTTTCAATACGGTGGAAATAAATGCACAGTTCTTAAATAGTCATTCCCTATTCTTAAGACACCCTGAGAAGATGGCATTTGGGGGATGTTTTGAAGAAAGGTTGAGATATAATCCAGTAAAACAAGACAGGGGAAAGAAGGGAAAGTATGTGTTCAAGGAATCACCATAGTTCAGCTAGTTCCAAGATAAGGCAGACAAAACAGGTTGGAAGTATATTTTCAACATCCTTAAAATTCATGGAGAAGAGCATACATATAGTTTCTGATCCATGAGAACTTCCGGAATGATTTTGTAGAATTATTGTTACAAGAATGCCACTTGAAGATGGGGTTCCCTTTCCACCACCCCTTCCCATCAGATAAGTCAGTATGCCTTCCTGAAGAAAATAAGTGAGGATGAGAGGTTGAAGCCTTATTTAATGGGCCCCCCCCCCCCAGGAAAGGACTCGTCAGCAGCCGTAGATATGGGTACCATGCAACCAGCAGCATTAATTCTGCGTATTTCCACAGAAGATAAGATCTCAGAAATAACAATGGTGAGTGAAAAAGTTGATAGTAGAATTTACAATACAGTCTAACATATCTTAAAAACATACAAACAGCATTATACTATGTTTTGTTATGCCTTTCAGTTCAGTTCAGTCTCTCAGTCATGTCCGACTCTTTGCAACCCCATGAATTGCAACACGCCAGGCCTCCCTGTCCATCACCAACTCCCGGAGTTTACTCAAACTCATGCCCATCGAGTCAGTGATGCCATCCAGCCATCTCATCCTCTGTCGTCCCCTTCTCCTCCTGCCTTCACTCTTTCCCAGCATCATTTGAACTGACTTTTCAAATGAGTCAGTTCTTTGCATCAGGTAGACAAATTATTGGAGTTTCAGCTTCAGCATCAGTCCTTCCAATGAACACCCAGGACTGATCTCCTTTAGGATGGACTGGTTGGATCTCCTCGCAGTCCAAGGGACTCTCAAGAGTCTTCTCCAACACCACAGTTCAAAATGCTCAAACTACCACACAATTGTTATGCCTTTAGACATGTGTAAAAGAATGAAAACATGACCCAGATAAGCACCAAGTTAATAAGAACTGCTGACTATGAGAAGAAGGGAGTAAACTGAACTGGGTACCCGTGCATGAAGATAGTCTTCAACTCTATATGTGCTGTGTTACTTCTTTGTAAAAGGAAAATAAGCCATTGTGGCAAAATGTTAGTTTGTTATTTATGCATTGGGAGTGAGGAGTGTGGATGAGGAAATATATGTTGGACTTTAGGAGAGGCTGAGGTTAGAGGCATAATAGATTGGCAGTTCTCATTAGTATATGGTCAAGTCTTTACTTTTCTTAGAGCTAAATCTGGATGTTGTTGTTCAGCTGCTCAATCGTGTCCAACTCTTGCAGCCCCATGGACTACAGCATACCAGGCTTCCCTGTCCTTCACTGTCTCCTGGAGCTTGCTCAAACTCATGTCCATTGAGTCAGTGATGCCGTCCAACCATCTCATTCTCTGTCGTCCCCTTCTCGTCCTGCCTTCAATCTTTCCCAGCATCAGGGTCTTCTTTAATGGGCCGGCTCTTTGCATCAGGTGGCCAAAGTACTGGAACTTCAGCTTAAGCATCAGCCCTTCCAATGAATATTCAGGACTGATTTCCTTTAAGACTGACTGGTTTCTTCTCCTAGCAGTCCAAGGGACTCTCAAGAGTCTTCTCCAATGCCACAGTTCAAAAGTATCAATTCTTCAACACTCAAGCTTCTTTATAGTGGGTCGGGGTTTTACCTTACTTTCCAGCAGGACCGATGGTTATTTAGAGACGTCCACACTCTTGTTTCCCTTGGTAGTGGGAATGGCAGAGATGTGGGCAGTAGCTGACCTGAGTAATCAGGTAGCCTGAACCCTGGCAAAAACTTCCTCTCTGAACAGAGAGAAATGATCCACTGTAGCCTGCTGTCCAGAGGCATGAGGATGTCTTATTTATCCGCTAAAGACCCCTTCTTCCCCACTGAAATGTTTAATTATGTCCTAACAGATGAGGAAGGATTTTTAAATTTTCGTATATTCAAGTATGTATGCACGCAGACATTCTCAATTTTAGACACCACTGAAAGAAGTACATTCTTTTGATTGCTCTCCACCCTACCTGGCCCGAATCTTGTTTTTTGTTTGTTTTATAAAATTGCATGAATGTTTTGGTCGACTGGATTGTTTTTATTTTTTAGGGTCAGGCTGTAATTTAGTGATAAATTCTAAAAGTATTTAAAGCAACTATAAAAACAGTGGTGCTTTTTTTTTCCCCTCTAAAAACATTTCTTTGTTTAGTACATACACATAGGAGATAGAATTTAGAATGAGAACAGTTCTTAAAGTCAGATGAACAGGAAACCTACATATATATCCTCTTATACTGCAAATTGACATACTGGTTTCTGCTGTCTTGATTTAAATCTGTGTCTGGAACTTTCAGTTAGACCCTCTCTCACTTAGCTTCAGTGGTATAGCTTTGGGGTAGCTATCAGAGAGTTATGGCCACGCTTAGCCTCCCAAGTTGTAGCTTTTTCATCAAAAAAAACTCTGAGCAAATCTCACATCTTTTCTAAATTAGAAATGTGACCTTGACTTTAGTCCCAGAGTTACTGTTGTGCAGAGAAAGAAAACGCTGCATAATGTTCAAATTATGTGCAAACTGAAATGATAGAAATGAAAAACGCTATCATGTTTCTAAGGAGGCTTTATTTTCACAAAGGAATCAGCTAGGATAAGGTTCACCCACGTATTTTTTTTTGTTTGTATGCATACGTCAGTTGCTCAGTTGTGTCCAACTCTTTGCAATCCCAGGGACTGGAACCTGCCAGGATCCTCTGTCCATGAGATTTGTCAGGCAGTAATACTGGAGTGGTTTGTCATTTCCTTCTCCAAGGGATCTTCCCGACCCAGGAACCAAGCCTGCATTTCCTGTGTCTCCTGCATTGTCAGGAGCCATCAGGGAAGCCCTTGGTTCATCCATACATAGCAGCAATAGTGAAGAAAAGTGACCCAAAACAAATATGTCTATTTATCTGCCATTTAAGAGAAATCCATGGTAGGCAGTTTGGACTGGTATGTCATCTACTCAATCATCAGGGAATGCCTAGTAGCCCAGTATGGTTGCACAGGCCCCAGCCATCACATCTGTATCCCAGCCAACCAGAAGAATGAAAGGCATATCACCATATCACTGGTAAGGATCTTCCTAGAAGTCATATAGCACTTCTGTTTACATCTCACTAAACAACCTTGGTGTCACAGCCATTTTCTGGTTCTGTGTGGGCTCCTTTAAATGGAAAGGTGAGGTCAGCATGACATAGTTCAAGAGGTTCTCCTAGACTTGGAATCGAGTTAATGCCGAGTCATCCATGTAACCATCTGTCTCTCCAGCATCTGCCTGGTGGCCAGCTGTGGTTTAGAGAAATGAGACCTTCCACTTCTCTACACAAACATACTTAGAATTATCTTCTGAATCAGCCAAACCAATTGGCCCACTTTCATTCTTAAGTATATCAAAGATCAGTATTTTCCTGTATAATACAAATAATCATATTTTTATTATTGGTACTTTACCCAAGTTGGACCCACTTCTAGACATGAGGCCATGTTAGGAACATACCAAGAATGAGAGAGAGAGAGAGAGGGTGAAAGAGAGAGAGATGGCAAAATGAGTTTTTTGAACTGTGTTTACTTGGACCGCTCAAGAGCATGTTCTCTGTCAACAGTACAGAGAGATCCAAGAACGTAAATTACAGTGAAAATGGTTAAAATACCAGATATGTTTCTCCTTCACATCGAGTATTCTAATAATATATCAATAATATGTTTCTAATCATATATATTTCACACTATCACTTTCACTTTGTACACAAAAGATTATTTTTAAAATAAGCCATAGAAAAAATATGCTCAGCTCTCTCTTTTGGGGCAATTAGCTTCATTTTGAGTGTTTTAGACACAAAAAGGAATGCTGGCTTTTTCAGTGTTCCCTCGTTTGTTCTGTTAAATCGAGTCCTTTCAAGATCCGATACCACTGGACAGGCAGGGGGGCTTGGCTAGTGCTAGTGACAAGGCGAGACACATTAAGGAAACATGGAAAGAAGGACCATGGAGAGAGACGGTTCTTGCCTCCACGCACCTAAAAAGACCTTTCCTCCCTACACGCCCCTGGATCGGTGAGAGGCACATTGCAATGATAATGGCTGATTACACTGAGATCCAGGTGGTCATCCTGGATGTTCCAGTGCTGATTAGAGTGGGACTGGGCCTGGATAATCATCACAGTGATCTTGGGAGAAACCAGTAGGGCTAGACAGGACTGTAAAGCCAGCCAATCTGTCTCCCTTGCTAGATAAGAAATGTGCAAAGTAGAGTCTGGGCCAGGGGCCCTTGGATGTTTTGACAGAAGCCAGAGCATAAAGTACATTTTATATACAAAAGGCATGTGCACACATGCACACACGTGTGCAAAAAGGAAACCAGTGTCTTATGAATTGACTACTTCCTCTTATCCTGTGTAGTGTATCCTAACAGTTCTAGTATTTCCTATCCTATTTCTTCCTTTTTAGAAAACCTTCTGTTTGCAACCCAGTAATTTGATTATGTAAAACACTAATGGATTTCTACCCTCAGTTCACAAATTACTGCCCGACCTGCTTTCATTTAGTTAAATACATTGTAGAATCTTCCAGCTTTCAAGTTTGAAATGTTTTCCTTCTGTCATTTCTTTTTCTATAATAAAAATTGTTATACTAGGAATGTTGGTAGATTGAATCTGTTTTCAAGCTCAGGAATCTTGGTTTCTCTTGCTGGGTTTCTGGCACTTGCAGAACAAGCTAATAGAGGTTTTGGGGTGTTCTTTTTTCCTCGGAACCCTCAAGATAAAATATATTTACCTGTTGACATTTATAGTTTTTTTTCCTCCTTGGGTTGATTTTCATAAACTGCTCGATGCAAAATGTTCTGTTTCATCTTTTCATTATTTTAGATTAAAGCATGGTGTTGGCACAGACTTTCAAAATTTGTTTCAAGTTAGTTTCCTAGTGTCCAGTTCTCAGGAGCTGCAAGAGAACTGCTGTGCCCCAAGCAATCATCCAGAAGTCCAGAACTCTGGGACACACAGTTTGCTAAAAGCAGAAGGGTTAAAACCCTGGTCAAAGCAGTGACCTTGTACAGATGCTCCTGATCCCTACAAGAAGATGGCATCTATTTCGATAGATGAATTTATAAATTTAATTCAGTTGGATTTTTATAAGGGAGGTAAAAATATAGCATGTATAATTTAATTTTCATCTAAACTTTTTTTGTTTTCAAAAATCAAATTACACTTTGGTCAGAATCATTTTACAAAACAGGATGATTAACGATAATGATGAGTTCAAATAATTAAGCCAGTGTCTTTGCTTAATTAATTCTCTGGAGGAAGGGAATTCTGGGTCCAGATAACAGAGTACATCTAAGGGGCATTACTGGTATTTTCAGAGTTTTTATTTTTGAAACAGATCATTCATGGGGACCTATGTCCTGTACTTTTCATGTCTTCTCTTTCCCTTTTCCCTGATAAATCTCCTGTAACCTTCTCATGCATTCCATGCAACTACCAGACTTCCCCTCATGTGTAAGTGCTGCCATCACCAAAAGGTAAAAAAGAAAAAAAAGCACAAGTTAATATTAATATTGGACTTCCCAGGTGGCTCATTGGGTAAAAAAAGAATCTGCCTGCAATGCAGGAGATGCGGGTTCAATCCCTGGGTAGGGAAGATCCATCCCCTGGAGGAGGACATGGCAACCCACTCCAGTATTCTTGTCTGGAGAATCCCATGGACAGAGGAGCCTGGCAGACTGCAGTCCATGGGGGTTGCAAAGAGTCGGACACAACTCAGCACACATGCACAGTATTTATCTTGGATTCTCCCCGCCCCCACCTTTTTAGTTTTTTTTCTCCCCCCTCTAAGTCTCCTAATATGTGCCTGGTTGAATCTGTACAGCTGATGAAAATTTGATGCTAAGACATTTTTAAAACCCAAGAGCAAAGACAAATCCAAGACGGCAGAAGTGATTTAATTTCTTGTAAAATTTCAAAGACTTAACATGAGTTGGATCCTTTATATTTAATAAATTCTAAGCAAGTTCCTCCTCTTTTTTCCCCAGCTGTAGTCATAATACAGAGCTTTCTCTGTCATTTACTGATTCATCCTGGTTCACTTAGTCTCCTTTTAATCATTGAAAAAGTTATTAAAATCCTCGAGGGCCAGCCTACTTTGAGCTCCAATTTAGAATTTATGTGCTTCTGTGACTCTGACCTCCACTTTCCCTGTTCAGCTGCAGCTGGATAGACCTGCTTGCACATGGCAGAAAAGGGCAATTTGAAGAGTCTAGTTTCCATTTCCTTTAGCTTTGTTTAGGCTTAGAGCCCACAGTGCTTCAGAATGAAGCCTAGTCCGGCATATAGCTTACTTCTTCCTGTGCAAAGGTTTTGTTTATTTTTCTGATTTGTCGTGAGAAAGTTAAGTGCCGACTGAATGAAAGCCAGTTTGATTTCTCCCTCTGTTTTACAAGTTCTTTTGAGGGTTAAGTTAGCAAAATCTGTGCTGTGCCGATGTATTTCTTATCTCAACCTGTTTTGAGCTAAACTCATTGCAAAGGCTAGGTTTTCTGTGGGACCTCTAACAGTCCATAAATTCAAGTTCATGTCCCAGAGTAATGGGGACTCACTGTGTTGTATATTTGATATATATGTCGGTGGCGTGTATCATGGAGAGAAAAATTATTACCATTATAAAGTGGCTGCGAAATCTGAAAATTCTAATCTTCTGAGCACACACGGAATAAAGAGCCCTTAGTGACACAGCAAGGTGGAAATTCAATTTTGCTATGATGGTGATAACATTCGAGCATATCGAGAAGCCAGAAATTCAGGGACAATTTTTGGTGCCTCAATTTTAACTCTTTATCAGAGTGCAAGGAGGGTTTTCCTCAGAGTAAAAGCAGAAAGGAGAATTTCAGGTCTAAAATATTTGCTGCTTTTTTTTCTCCCACCACGGTGTACAGTTTGGAAAAGAAAACCCAAGCTAGAGAGTTGTGGTTACTCATTTCCCCAGCCAGTGCTGGAGGGTAGACGCCTGGCTGAAGGAGG
Organism: Cervus elaphus; assembly: GCF_910594005.1. NCBI lineage: Eukaryota > Metazoa > Chordata > Mammalia > Artiodactyla > Cervidae > Cervus > Cervus elaphus. The sequence goes on from NC_057840.1 coordinate 34,776,461, forward strand.
CTGGGAAGACAAGTCTTGGAACCTGACTCATCCAGTGAGAGAGAGGTGGTGACTCCCTGGCCCCTAGATTACCGTTAGGTTCTCAAGAGGCCAGCCTGCAGAGTGAGTATTCTCTGCCTGTGGCCTGTTTCAACTGGTGTTAGGTACCAAGCCCAGATGGAGCTGGTCCTTGCAGCTTGCTCTCTGGGGCATCTTTGTTTTCACCAGTAACACTGCCTGCCGCTCGCTGCCCAGGACTCAGCACTGTAGGCTGAGGTCTAAGAGAGGACGTGATTCCCTATCCCTAAATGAATTGCTCTAAGAGAGAAAATAACTTTCTGAGTGAAGAGAGAGAAAGAGGATGTAAGGAAGGAGCGCGAGAGGGGAGGAAGGGAGGAAATACCGTAATGGAGGAAACTGCAGGTGACTTGCTTGCTTTTATCACAGGAGGACCATTTTGCAATTAGAAAACAAGTCTGGGGTTCTGGAGAAGAATCTAGAGCTACGTCTTAGATATCAGATTATTACTGAAGTACAAGGTGTTGAGATTTTTTTCATCTTGTTGCACAACATGCTAAGCAGCTGAGTTAGAGAAATGCTGCAGAATCAGTTACACACGGACAAGACAGGATGGGGTGGGGTGTAGCCTGCAGTCAGATGGACCATAGTTTCCGTCCAAGCTCTGTCGCCTTACTGTGTGACTTTGGGAAAAAACTGTTTCAATCTTTAGCTTCATAATCTATAAGCAGCGGATAAAGGCGATGAAAAGTGGAAAGAGACGGAGGATGTCTAATGCGTTGGCGGGCACACAGACGTGTTAGTAAATGGTAACATCTGTGCCTCTCTAGAGCCCCAGTCTCTGTTTGGATAGCTTTTCCCCACCATATATATTTGTTCTTAGTAGTAAAATGGATCATGGCCATCACCTGTGTTGTCCTGTATTCTATGCTTTCTTACAAAATTGGTGCATCCGTCATCAGTGAGACACTATTTTTCATCACCAGGAACTGCTGTGTTGTAGTAAACACATCATTGACACAGAGCATCAGACTTTGCTTAGCAGACTTTTTATTCATATTTCCAGCCCTTATGGTATCTAAGGTTATTGTTAGCATAATCTTGTACAAGCTTTTGTTTTATCACAGCGAACACGTTTGTAACATTCTCAGAAAGAGTGTCTAGAAAGTACAAGGCTGCTTTGTTATGCTTGAACTAGAGCAGAATGTCTGCCTCTGGGCATTTGGGGTGAAAAATTCTGGGTGGTTGGTTTTTTGGTTTTTTGTTTTTCAGGGGGGTGAGTGTCTGTCCTCTGCGTTCTATGGTGTTTAGCAGCATCCCTGGCTCCCGCTTAAACTCGATCCCAGTTAGAGTAACCAAAAATGATTTCAGATACTGTGAAATGTTTCCAGTTGAGAACCACTGAACCACACTTAAGATTGTGATTTGACAGAAATGGGTTCAGTGAATGTACTAACCCATGAGATCATCCAGAATTAAACACAGAGGAGAGTTGATTCAAATTTACCTACATGCTCGTAAATGATTAAACATTTTAAAAGCACCAAAGGGAATTCAAACAGGAAAAAAAAGAATGAAAAGAAAGGTCAGAAAGATGCTCCTTTGTCATTAGGTAATGAATGAATCTTTCTCATCTTTGAAATGTGGAATATGTGCAGACAGCTCTGTTTCCTCCCTAAGTGAAGACAAGGGCATGTTGATAAATGTTTAGATGGCTGGCAGGGTGATAGAAGTTCATTAATTATTGAATGAGAAGAAACAAAGGTTGTTTCTAAGTTCTGGGGTGTGTATGTTTAGTCAAGTGTGTTTAGGGCAGAATGGCAGAGAGTACGTAATTCAGAAAGGCGAACTCCGCCCCACGCCTCAGAGGGGCCTCGGATACCATCATAGCGTCTGTGTTGTTATCTCAAGAAAAGAGCTTACCTGGCACATAGGAGCCCCAAGGAGGTCAGTGTGTGTGATCCCTAACGGTCCCTCATAGCCCTGGAATTTTTATGAGACCATAGCGTATACAGGGCTTCCCTGGTGGCTCAGCTGGTAAAGAATCTGCCTGCAATGCAGGAGACCTGGGTTCGATCCCTGGATTGGGAAGATCCCCTGGAGAAAGAAAAGGCTGCCCTCTCCAGTATTCTGGTCTGGAGAATTCCATGGACAGTATAGTCCGTGGGGTCGCAAAGAGTCGGACACAACTGAGCAACTGTCACTTTTCATAGCTTATAGGGCCTACCTATAATGTCATGACCATAGCTTTTTTTTTTTTTTTTAAGGTAGCAGATCGGTGATTACTATAAAATCTGAGTCCTAATTGTCCCTGCAACTTCAGTGTACACAGCAAGTAGGGATGTGATAAAATAATTTAATATAAGCATCGTCTCTCTGCCTCACTGAATAATTTCATGGATAGCAAGCGTGCCTGCCAGTAGTGGCTTCTTTGTGGCTGTTTTTTCTGTTCAATTTGTACCATGTGACTCACAGTGTCCTAGCAGATAAGAACAGACGGACAACCGCCTGGTTGTCCAGTATTGGCTTTTGTGCAGAGCTCTCTTTCCTGCACACGTTACTAACAGTGTTTGTCCAAATAGTTAGTCCTTTCCCAAAGCAGACCCACTGACCGTTCCTTTCTGAGCAGATTATGGGTTTCAAAGTTCAAATCAAGCCAGGCTCCAAACTTGCTATCCACTAGCTTCTGTGCTCACACAATCTTCCTGTTTCCCTTCATGCTGTAAATTGAAGAGCTGTAAACTCCTCCCGTCTCTGCCCCCCAAAGAAAAGGGATTGCCAAGACAAACAGTTCTTGTGACACGGGCAATTTCTCACAAACCTTTTTAAAACATGCAACTTTCTGAAGTCTACATTGTGTGCTTTTCAGGAATGCTAAATCGTAGTAAATGTATTTGCTTCATGACTCAAGACCAAGTCTGAGCTACAGTCCACATTAAATAATTCCTTTACCTGTATCTATTTTTAAAATTATAGAGAGGACTTTTACAGTAAGGGAATAAATTGCTTATTTCAGATCACTAACGTTTTCTTCAGATCACTAAGAAAATGTTACTTAAAGGTTTTCGATATTGACAAGTCCCAGGAATTTGCCTAGGAAAAGCAACTTGCCCCCACTCACAGCCAGATAACCACCCCCCTTCCCAAAGGACGAAGACACAGATATCCATCACTGCACAGGGAAACATCCAAGTTAGTTCTTGTTGATGACCCCTTATGAAGTGGTCCTTAATTTTAGAATTACCCACCAGCATCATACCTTCCGTTTTCTTACAGCAGTCTGGTATTTGAAAACAAAAGCGCAGTATTTCAAACGTTTTCAGCGGATGAGAATCTGACACATCCTCCTCGTTTGGGTTTTCTTCACATTCTTTGCCTCCATATTTCCTTTGCATTTAGAACCTTAACTATGGCATCCTGTTTCCTTGCCCAACTGAAGTTCCTTTTGTTATAATTCCCCATACCTCCATATGTGTCTATCTACCCATTTCCATTGAATAATAGCATTTATTTTAGATCACCACTGGCTCCTTCTCTGATAGTTTCTTCTTTACTTTGTTAATTCTTCTTCCTTTTTTCTTTTTTTGCACTGGGTGTTATGTTACTAGTGATACAAAGATAATTAAGATATGGTTCCTTCCTCCACTCAGGAGATGACACATAAGTCTAATTAGGATACTACATGCAGAAATAGGTGTGGGTCTGTGGGGCAGCAAACCAGAGCAGAGGGCTAGGAGGGACAGAGAGCAGCTTCCTGTTCCTGAGAAGATCAGACGTGGCTACTAGGAGAGCATGGCAATCCACTCCAGTATTCTTGCCTAGAGAATCCCATGGACAGAAGAACCTGGCAGGCTACAGTCCGTAGGGTTGCAAAGAGTCAGACACAACTAAAGCAATTTAGCACGCACACATGTGCCTTGCGGTGTTAATCTCTCCTACAGCCATGGTCCCTGTCCTCATGGAGTTTATAGTCTTTAAGAGGGGAGCTTCATGTGGAAACGTGCATCCAACTGGAAAGACCTTAGAGATCATTTGATCAAACCCTGTTAGGTGAAATGTACATAATATTCTACTTCTGACAATAAAGTAACATTAACCAGTTATTAAAATACCTTAGCACTTAAAAATAAAACCTGTAAAACTTTGGTTACTTGAATCCCTATACCAGGGATACCACTGAGATAGGAATTTTTGCTGTCAACAATCTCTGGTTTTGACCTTTAACTACAATCAGCCCTTTGCATCCGCAGATACGGAAGGCTGACTGCATTCAGTGTACTGCTCCATTTTATATAAAGGGCTTTATAGAAGCATCCTCAGATTATGGTGTTCGCAGATGGAACTGATCCCCTGTGAATGCTGAGGGTCGGCTACAGTGATAATATCACCATAATTGTCCTAAATACTGTATTAAAAGGAATGTCTTTTACTTCTTCAAACTGTCCTGCTATATCTCTTGTTCAAAGGAAATACATTAAAGGGGAAGGGAACGACTTGTAGCTATGTTCATTCCAAATTGAATACTTTCAAAGGAATATTTTTCAATATGTCAAAAGCATATCAACAGTCATAAAAGAATTTTATATCCTCTGGAACCATACTCTTACCCTTGGGAATTTATTCCAAGAATATAATTTGAAACAAGTTAAAGCTCATATGCACAAATACTTTGCAGCGTTCTTTATGTTGGAAACAACTCAAACATCGAATAACAGAGGGAAGAATTTTGCAAATCTTGGTATATCAACTTAACAAAATTATAAGCTGCCACTTATAATCATAAATTTTGAAAGTTTGCAGCACAGTAAGAAAAGTGTGATGACTTTAAAAGAGCAGACTACAAAATTCTACCTATTCTATAAAAATTATATAGTCGCATGAGGCACTAAAAGGAAACCGTAAAGAATTAGGACAGCTGGTTGACTAAAGAAAGGTCAGAAAGAGTCTGAAAAAAAAAGGATCTGAAATTATTGTTGTTTTATTTTTATTAATTTTTTAAAAATATGTATATTCAGTGAATGCTGGGCACAAATATCCTTATTTGTTCACAGGTTAAATAGTTTTATTTTATCTTAGTAAATTTTTTTACTGTCTATTCCTATCTCTGCCATAAATTATGGCTTTGGTTGTCCTGTGAGTATGTAGTACATATTCCATAAATATTTACCTTCTATTACATTGATAGCATTTCTTTCCTAGAGCAGTGTGCTTCTCAAATTTTAATGAGCATTCATCTCACCGGGGGATCTTGTCAGAATGCCGGTTCTGGTTCAGTAGTTGTGGGGTAGAACCCATGAGTCTGCGTTTCTAAGCCACCAGGGGCTACTCCTGTGTCTGGTCCAGCTCTCTGCTCTGTGTATGAAGATGCTGCTGCTGACCCAGAATCAGGGGTTATCCTCTTGGAAGGCAGTACTGGATAGTCTCCCTGGTATAGCCATAACTGCCTCAGTAACATTTCTAGCAGTCTGGGGGCAGGGAAAGAATGGTTACAGATGACTGTCTTCTGTGGTTATGAAATAAAGATGCTATCTTATCAAGCCTGATGATCAACCCTAAGCCATTCAACTAATACCAACTTTGTCTACTAATAGAAAGGGCCAAGTGGCATTAATATAAGTGATTCTGTGTGTGTGTCTTATAAAGAGTTAAGAAAAGATTTTCTATGGTAATCATGGTAACAGTATTATTTGACACTGATGGACTATTTGGAACCTGATTAAAAACTTGAAAATCCCATCTGGGTTAAGAAAAGCTTTGCCAAAAAAAAAAAAAAGAAAAGCTTTGCCTTGACATTCTACACTAGAAGAAAAATCTTGGCCAGGGCAGTGACTCCTTAAGGAGCAGTGGTGTGAAGCCGAGTCAAGTCATATTTTTACAATTCTGAACATTGTAAACATAAAGGAACATAAGGAAGCAGAACATTTTCTAAAACCATGAGAACATCTTTTTACCTTTTTGTATGAACAGTATACCACGGTGTATGAGTAGCCTTGAGTGTGGAGAGGGACCTGTCATCCTTTGAATTTGAACCACACCAATGATGGTCAAAACTTAACTGTTGTTTTAGAAGATCATAGCAGGTTTCCCACTTGATTCTCCACAGTGACTGAAGCTGGCTTTGGTGCTGATATTGGCATGGAGAAATTCTTCAACATCAAGTGTAGAGCGTCTGGTCTGGTACCCAGCGTTGTGGTTCTGGTAGCAACCGTGCGGGCTCTGAAGATGCATGGAGGTGGACCAAGCGTAAGTTCCACGCTTCCTTTCTGATAAAACAGAATGAGGCCGAATTGAGTCTTTGAAACACTCAAACCTGCTTCATCACGACAGTTTTCCAAAATGTCTCTTTCTTCACAAATCACCATTGCAGGGCACTTAGAGTTCAGTAAGATCAAGTAATTAGTAACACCCATAAAGTTATTTCTGAGCAGTATTTTGAGTGTAATGTAACCTCTAAGAGCCTAAACTGAAGGTTGTGTCAACATTTTATAACCCCGTGGTAATAGGAGGATAGAGGCTCTGTTTCCTGAATGAAGAACAGAAGGGTAAGAGTGATGGCTTTTGTGGGTGAGGTAGTTCAGTGTTTGTATGGATCGTTTTTTGGTTCACTGATGCTACATCTCATCAGATTTCATCTAGCACTATTTTCCTCCTGTTTCTGTTTATTATGATTTCACTATATAACTCTGTTAGAGCACTGGATTATTTCTGAGAGAGCTTTGCTTAGACATCTCAAATTCTGTTTTAACATTTTAAAAGACTTTATCAAAAGTCTTTATCACATGTAGAACTCACACGCAACTGAAGGGAATTTTGTGTTTTCCACGGCAAAGGTGTAGTTTTGTTGTTTTTTGGTTTTTGTTTTTCATTTTTAGGGATTTCCGAAGGGAGAATGAGAAATCTTGTGCTGATTCATCATTTTTGAAATAAAATGACTTGGTGTTTCTTTATCACTTAAATCTTGATATATGACACAAACTGCCAAATCTGATTTCTTAACTGGCATAGTGTGTATGCAAACATCACACAATGATCAATTACATACTATGAGGAAATAAGTTTGCCATGATGAAACACCATGATGTATAGTGTTTAATTGTCTTAGCAATTCTTTGTCCTAGGAGGGGCAGATGTTATTTTATACCATTTTACAGATGAGGAAACTGGGGTTTGGTGGGTTTAGGGGATGTGGGCAGTATCACCACATCTGAAGCCTGTGGCTGAGATCCAGATCCTCCGCTTTTTGTCCAGCAGACAGAGCTGAATATGAATAAAGGGGAAACTTTTTTGAACCCCTAATCCACTCATCGATACCAGAAATAAATTTGAAATCCCCCCCCACCCCGTTTTACAACCTAAAAATTATCAAATCAAAGGGCTTTAATACTCAAAGGGCTTAGACACTGTCTAGTCTGGTTCAGATAAAATCACGGAGCTACAGGAGGATTCCAGGTCTTGCTTCCTAATCTATTTAGGGGACTAATCAAATGTGAAATCAAGGTCTCTTGACTTTAATTCCGCACGCCAGTCTCATCTTTGTCCTATAAAAATTCACTACATGATTTATAATCCTATTTCAGTTCATCTTAATGTGTGTGCTCTGTTTTACAATGGTTGCATTTTCTGCTCACCTGAATCCTTGGTACCTCGTCCGATTCCACTTAATGGCACGGTTCCATGCTAGTGATGATTGTAACAGGGTTTGAGAATAGACACAGATACAGTTGGAAGATGATAAAGGGGAGGATCAGGAAGCCAAATGAAGTTTAGCTTTCCTCTCCTGGACTCCAGTAGTGCTTCTACATTGTATTTTATGAATATCTGTCTGACAGACAGAATGGTCTGTCTCCCTCCTTAACTCTGAATTCCTTGAAATTAAAGACTGTGTCTTATTAATCTGTGTATTCCTCATGCCTGGCATAGTCTGTATCAAGAAAATGTTTTCAGTAAATGAATAATAAATGAACTTTGATCTTCTTAATCCTATATTCTATATTATCCACCTCAGTATCATTCCCTCTTACTTGAATCAACTCTGTTACTAATGTTTTTGATCCTTTATCATTTCTACTTCCTTTTGATGTCATTACACAGATAACCACAGCTGCCTCTTATGTTTATTCACTTTGTTTTTTTCCCTTAATTTGTACAGTGGAAAAATCCTATGACCCTTGAACTTGCCCATTTTAGCCCCAATCATATCCCGTCTTCCAAAATGCTGACCATTCTTGGTGCAGTAAAAGAACGAACACTTTTGGATCCAGATATTTCTTTCTTTTTGAAACATGGTGTCATAAGGAGGGTTCTCCACAACCAATAAGATGTGTATTTACATAAAAAGAGTTATTGTAAGGAATTATCGTCCAATTATGGAGGCTGACAAGTCCAGAAATCTACAGAGTGGGCAACTGCAGGAGACTCAGGAAAGCCAATATTCCAGTCCCAGTCTGCTGGAGAATTTTCTCTTGCACAGATTCCTTTTATTCTAGCAGACCTTCAACTGATGGGATGTGGCCCACCTACACTGTGAGGCAGTCTGCTTATTCAGTGTCCGTCAGTTTAAATGCCATTCAAAAACACCCTCAGAGAAATACCTGGAATAATCATGTTCCTTCACAACTAAAAAAAAAATCTGTCATAGAGGTAACTTTTCAAAGGATTTGCAATATTCTCAAGACCTCTTGGCTGAGAGGAGAGTAGATCACCACATCCTTGGTGAGTTAAAATGGCTAGGTTTCTCACTGAAACCAGTTGCAGGGTATGGACCAAAAAAAAGAAGAAAAAACAGTGTGGAACTGTGAAAAGTCACTAAACTGGGGATTCAGAACCCTGTTATAACAATTCATGCCCCTGTCTGCCTCTCATTTGTTGTGTAACCATGGGCAAGACACCTGCCTTCTCTCAACTTCAGTTTTCTTATCTTTAAGCTGCCAACCCCATTGGTTTCTGTGAGAAATTAGGCTCAAAGGGAAAAACTAATGGCAATTATTTTGAAATGGTTTAGAATTTATTTAGAATGATGATGCACTCTGTATAAATCATATTGTGGCTTCCCTGTTTTGCTAGGATAATGGCATTAGACATTAGATGACTTAGAATTGCCTGAGGAGTTTTTTAACTGTTGCTGACCGTAGGTCCCACTCCCAGAAATCCTGGTTTAATTGGTCAGGGTGGAGCTCAGGCTTCAGTGATTTTTTAAAAGCACCCAGAAGACTTTATGTTCCTCCAGGGCCACCAATAATTGGTTTAAGGCACAAAATGTGCTTTTCAAGTGAACCTTCCCAGAAAGGGACCATGATTTGTTTTTCTTTCAGATCTTAATCAGAGTTAACAGTATGACAGGACTATTCTTAATTTTTATCTTTTCTTATCTCAGGTAACTGCTGGGGTCCCTCTTAAAAAGGAATATACAGAAGAGGTAAGAGTGGAGAATTATTCAAATCCAGTTAACCATTGGCTGGCAGCTGAATCTCAGTCAGGAAACAGGTTCTCTGCCAGTGGCCTCTTAGAAAAGTGCTTCTCTAATAATCTAATGGGTGGAGGAAGGATAAAACCCATTCAGTTAACTCTCCAATCTTAAGAAAAGATGGGTGTAGGCTTTCTGTCTGGGCAGTCATCAGAGCAGGCGTCATGGTCTCCAGCACATAAAGATGTATGAAGCTTGTATGCTTAGCTGCTTAGTCATATCTGACTCTTTGCAACCCTATGGTCTGTAACCCACCAGGCTCCTCTGTCCCCGGGGATTCTCCAGGCAAAAACACTGAAGTGGGTTGCCATGCCCTCCTTAAGGGAATCTTTTCAACCCAGGGATTGAACCCAGGTCTCGCGCATTGCAGGCAGATTCTTTACCGTCTGAAGCCCGTATGAAAGCTTATACCCATGTATTCTTGTGATGACTTGCAGATTTTGATTGACTGGCAGCAGTACCTCTTAGCTCCTACAGGTGGCACCATGAATTTGAGCAGAGAGTAGCTGGACAGGGCTGTCACCCTCCAGGGACCTTATGCCTTCTTGTCCACCAGCCCACAGAGCGTGGGCATGTTGCTGATGTGTTGGCTGCCAGTCAGCAGCAGAAATAGCTGCCTGGCTGGAGACCCAAATATGCCATTGGATCTAGAATAATTTTAGACTTTATTTGGAAAATGAGCCTCCTCCTTCTGCAGCCATCTTTTCTTGGAGGGAAAATAAAAAAAAGACTTAGGGCTTTCTTGCATAGCTTCCAGAACAATAAAGTAAGCATATGCTGTGCTTAGTCGCTCAGTCATATCTGACTCTTTGCGACCCCGTGAACTGCTGCCCACCAGGCTCCTCTGTCCACGAGGATTCTACAGGCAGGAATACTGGGGTGGGTTACCATGCCCTCCTCCAGGGGATCTTCTCAACCCAGGGATCAAACCCAGGTCTCCTGCATTGCAGGCAGATTTCTTTACCGACTGAGCCACCAGGGAAGCTAAAGTGAGCATAGATGGAACAAAACCTACCAGAGTGGGCCTGCCATTGTCATTTGGCAGGTTTAATGGGAGGTGATACTATGCAGGGGTCTGGTTTTCTTACAGAACCTCCAGCTGGTGGCAGACGGCTGCTGTAACCTGGAGAAGCAAATTCAGATCGCTCAGCTCTTTGGGGTCCCTGTTGTTGTGGCTCTGAATGTCTTCAAGTAAGTCAAGCGTCCTACTTTAAATGTGGGCATATCACTGGGCCACCCTGTGAAGTACATTTGTGTTTTGAGGATTTGGGGGCTTTTCTGTGCTTCATCTAAAGTATAGAGAAATACTCTACTCATTCTATTTGTTTGTTTGGTTTTCTTTGGATTGGTTTTACTTTAGCAGATGTGTTCTCAAATATTAGCAGGGAAGTGAAATCTGTAAAGTAAGTTACCATTTCTTTCGCTTTTATTAGTAGTAGTATTATTATTAATTCTGACCAGCATTTCTTACTGAAAGACGATGGATGATCAAAGGGATATGCTATGGAATTTTCTCAATAAAACCTTTAACAACTTGAAATATTTGAGTCAATAGTTGGAGAGGATATTTCCCTCCATTCTTTACTTAAGATCTGATTTATTTAAGCACAATGTAACCACTTTTGATGTTTAAAATATATTGTTTGGGAACAAAGTTCTGTATAAGCAGTTAGTCTTCCTTTGAAAACATCGCTAAATGAATACAGATGCAAAACCACAAACATATCCATCACCAGGACCGACACCCGCGCAGAGATCGACTTGGTGTGTGAGCTTGCGAAGCGGGCCGGCGCCTTTAATGCAGTCCCCTGCTATCACTGGTCGATCGGTGGGAAAGGGTCAGTGGACCTGGCTTGGGCTGTGAGAGAAGCTGCAAGCAAAGAAAGTCGCTTCCAGTTCCTGTATGATGTGCAGGTAAGATCCAGCACAATGATGATGATGATATGCCAGGCCAGTGCTGAGAGCTTTGCACAGGTTGTCGCAGCAGCTGCAGATAAGGATTAACAGAAGGGTGAAGAGGCTGAACTGACAAGGTCCAGCTCCTTGGGACCCCAGATCTTTGGCCCCTAGCCTGTATTCTACACTCGGTGCAGAGGGGCTTTGGAGTATAGGGTTCAACGGGGTTTGCACAGGAGCAAGACTTCTGAGCAACTTCATTGTTGTTGTTCAGTCGCTCAGTAATGTCTGACTCTTTGCAACCCCATGGACTGCAGCACGCCAGGCTTCCCTGTCCTTCACCATCTCCTGGAGCTTGCTTAAACTCATGTCCATTGAGTCAGTGATGCCATCCAGCCATCTCATCCTCTGTCACCCCCTTCTCCTCCTGCCTTCAGTCTTTCCCAGCATCAGGATCTTTTCCAGTGAGTCGGCTCTTGGCATCAGGTATTCAAAGTATTGGAGCTTCAGCATCAGTCCTTCCAGTGAATATTCATGATTGATTTCCTTTAGGATTGACTGGTTTGATCTCCTTGTAGTCCAAGGGACTCCCAAGAGTCTTTTGCAGCACTATAGTTCAAAAGCATCAATTCTTCATCTTTCGTCAGTTCAGTTTAATTCAGTCGCCCAGTTGTATCTGACTCTTTGCAACCCCATGAAATTTGGCCGTCATCATGCTTGGGAAATCATGGGCAGTATTTTCTTTGTCTGTTTCTGTTAAAGTCCCTTTGCATCGTGGTTTTCTTGAGCTATTAAATATGTCTAATATATATTTTTTCTAATTTTTGCATTGTGGTAGAACACATATAACATTAAACTGACCATCTTTTCCATTTTTAGGTGAATAGTTCACTAGTGTTAAGTAGCCTCACATTGTTGTACAACCACCATCTCTCTCCATAGGTCTTTTCGTCTTGCAAAACTCTGTACCCCTCAAACACTATAACATTTCGTTTTTCCTTCTCCTTTATTCCTGGCTGTCCCATGCCAGTGAAGCCATAGAATATGTCCCTTTTTTGACTGGCTTATTCACTGTCTCAGTCCTTTCAGGCTGCTATGAGGAATATCATAGTATTGGGTGGATGCGTAAACAGCAGAGATTTATCACTGATACTTTTGGAAGCTGGGATGTCTGAGATCAAGGCATAAGCAGATTGGATGTCTGGCGAGGGCCTTCTTGTTGTTTCTTAGATGGCAGTCTCCTCACTGTATCGTCATGTGGTGAAAGTGGGGAGGGATCTTGCTAGGTTGTCTTTTATAAGAGCACTAATCCCATGCATGAGGGGTGCACCCACATGACCTAATCACTCCAGGGCCTAACCTTCTAGTTCAGTTCAGTCACTCAGTCGTGTCCGACTCTTTGCAACCCCGTGAATCACAGCACTCCAGGCCTCCCTGTCCATCACCAACTCCCAGAGTTTACTCAAACTCATGTCCATCGAGTCGGTGATGCCATCCAGCCATCTCATCCTCTGTCATCCCCTTCTCCTCCTGCCCCCAACCCCTCCCAGCATCACGGTCTTTTCCAATGAGTCAGCTCTTCACATGAGGTGGCCAAAGTATTGGAGTTTCAGCTTCAGCATCAGTCCTTCCAATGAACACCCAGGACTGATCTCCTTTAGGATGGACTGGTTGGATCTCCTTGCAGTCCAAGGGACTCTCAAAAGTCTTCTCCAACACCACAGTTCAAAAGCATCAATTTTTTGGCACTCAGCTTTCTTCACAGTCCAACTCTCACATCTGTACATGACCACTGGAAAAACCATAGCCTTGACCAGACGGACCTTTGTTGGCAAAGTAATGTCTCTGTTTTTTAATATGCTCTCTAGGTTGGTCATAACTTTCCTTCCAAGGAGTAAGCATCTTAATTTCATGGCTGCAATCACCATCTGCAGTGAGTTTGGAGCCCAAAAATAATAAAAGTCTGACACTGTTTCCACTGTCTCCCCATCTATTTCCCATGAAGTGATGGGACCAGATGCCATGATCTTAGTTTTCTGAATGTTGAGCTTTAAGCCAACTTTTTCACTCTCCTCTTTCACTTTCATCAAGAGGCTTTTTAGTTCCTCTTCAGTTTCTGCCATAAGGGTGGTATCATCTGCATAACCTTCTAGTAACATCAGCGTAATCACTCCCAAAGGCTTTACATCCTAATATACCATCCCACTGAAAATTAGGCTTCAACATACCAGTTTTGGGGGGACAGAAACATTCAGTCTATAGCCCTTACTTAGCATAATGTCCTCAAGGTTTATCCATGTTATTGCGTATGTCAGAACTTCCTTCCTTAAGGCTGAACAACAGTCCGTTGTGTGTTTATGCCCTTGTGTCTGTCAGTGGCCAGTTGGGTTTCTTCCCCCTCTTGGCTGTTATAAATAATGCTGCTTGCTGCTATGAACATGCATGTAAAACTGTGCTTCCAGTTCTTTAGGGTATATATGCTGAAGAGGAGTTGCTGGATTGCCTAGTATATTTTTAAACACAGCTGCGTAATGAGCATTCAGTCAGCATATCTGAACTTCCCAGGATCTCAGTCTTCTCCATTCATCTTTGTTCCTACCCAAACATCTCCATTCTAAATCTGCTGGCTCCAGCTCTGGCTGTTGGATTTGTCCTCTTAGGTAGCCCTTGATTGCTGGAGTTCTCAGCCTTAACTGGTGGCTTCTGCCATCCCTGCATTCCTTATTCTGTTGGTCTTGAGTCTAGAGTTACATCATCAAAAACGTGATGATAGCTCAACGGCTGGGGAGGGCTTGTCGTGTGCCAGGCATATGGGCCTTTGTGCTTGTTAACTTCTTTAGTCCTTACTTCCCTGCTTTCCCCTCATTTTACATATAAGGAAACAAACAATTGTCAGGAAACAGACCATCACCCAACTCTGATCAAGAACCATACTGAGTGGCAATGGCAGATTTTAATGATTTCACACTCACAAACAGTGGCTCTTTCAGGGAAACCATCCAAGGTGAAAAGAAGGTCAGTAAACAGAAGCAGTATTTTGTGAGTTACGCTATCTTCGACATGCACTAACCCTAAGATCAACCCTTTTCCTTCCCACCAATATTAAAAATTTTTGTTCTAAATTCCCATTCCTTGTGAAGATGATGCTGTTAAAATGTCTGCTCTTCTGTGAAAAGCGGATTGATTTTATAACAATGTTGCCTCAATATTTGGTAGGATTCTTGCCTCCTTTGCACACATGCTCTATAACACAAAAATTAGATTTGAGCTGCATAATTGCTTCTTATGCAGTTCAGCCTTTTATCGCTTCATGACAGATTATGAAAGGAGACTCTCTCCCTAATAGCTCTGTCCCTCATGCTGACAAGTCCATTTTAGATCATAGAAGACCATTTACAATCTTGTAACAGTGTAGAAATCTGAGGTCACCAATGCAGGTAGTAACAGAATTTAAGCTCCCCCCACCCACCTTCCACCAGATTTCTTGCATAGTCAGTGTTAGTGAACCTTTATGGACTAAGTAATGCTTTTCTAAGTTTTATTTAAGTAATAGTTTTTTTGAAACCCTTTTAATTCCTTTCATTTTATTTTTTCCCCATGACTAACCCTTTGATGCTTGATAGCTCCATAGGGAGGTATGAGACTGCCCTACAGGAAAAAAAGAAGTGATTAAAATACTTTTGGATGAAACAGCCTAATAAAAGAAACACCCTGCTGCCTTTGCTTCTTTGTACAAACGGGGTTTCTGTGTATCACCCCAGACTGTATTCCACCCAGAATGTATTGGGTGCAGGATTGATGGCATCTTATTTCCTGCTCCAGCCCCACCCCCATCTTATGTTACGGAAGAAAGACAGCTGAGCTGATTGAATCAGAAATAGTGTAGGAGCACAGGGCATGATTGCTTCCGTGTGGGAAGTAGAAATCATCTCAAAACCCCAAATGGAAAGAGGAACAGCTCGAAAGAAAAAGAAACACCTGGCCCCAGAGACACCGTGAAGCCGGACGACTCCCAGAGTCTGTGGCTTTCTGATGACGTATCCTTTAGTTAAAGCGAAAATCAAGCTGCTCTTCGGACCCAGGAGTCTGTGCCAACCTGTCGAAAATTGAGGGATGCAACCACTGTTCTTTACAGAGCAATTCTGCATGTCTTTCACCGGAGTAGCTTCTAATTCAAGAGCAGGCAACTGTTGTTCACGTTACAGAGGAAGCTGTTGATTAATTCAAAATTATAATTTTTTAAAATATAGACTAAGGGGCAGTGGCCTAATTGCTCAAAGGAAGTTTATCATGCATGAATAAATATATTTAATATACTGCCTCATTTTCTTTCACCCCTTAAGGATGATCACAGTATCCTGTCATTTTAAGAAGCTATTAGAAGTCCCCACCAAAACCCATCTTCTCTCAGACTTTTTCTTTTCTATTATTGCTTTTGACAGTCTATCTTTACAGTTTACAGAATAATGTCTCTATATCTGTAAGCATCCAGGAAAATGCTATAGCAGAAAAAGGAATCTGTATTTAACACTTTATAAGCTAACAAATTTCTCTGCCATGCTTTATTTCAAGTATATCTAATCCATTTCTGTGGGATGTGTGAGCTCAACTCTGCTTTTTAAATGGGTAAACGAGATCTTGGAGAAGGTGAGGGACTTGCCCCATGATGAAATGGACACTTGATGAAAGACGTAACATCATAGTTTAAAGGGGTAAGACTTTGAGTACATGAGAACTGAGTTTAAATCTTGGCAGTGCCTTACCGTGGAGGTAAACGTGGGCAGTTCTTCAAGTCTCAGCTTCCTTATCTATAAAATAGTGTCTGATATTGACATCAACTTCACCCTGTTGCTGTGAGGACCAAATGAAATGTCCCAGAGTGAAATGCTGGGGCATGGGAGGCTGGGGATCTAAGTTAGCTCTTCCTTCTGTCCGCTTCACTTCAGAGGGGCTTTCCTGAATTGACTTTCAGGAATTGTCCTGTAACTCAGGTAACTTTGTCAGACTCCAGGGTTGGTGTCCTTTCCAAGTAGTTTAAACCCAGCAGTTAGAAGCTCCCAGGGCACCAGGAAAAAAGACATCCCCTAATTAAAGCCAGACATTTAGCCATCTTTTTCCATTAGAATTGGGAGCTGTTAGTGATTTAATAAAATCTCAGTTGCTTTTGCAAAGGATACATGGCACCAAAAGTCTGTCTGAATATTGTTTGTTACATCAGGAGTGCGGGTTGAAAACTCTCCACATCCCTTCGCATCCTTCCTCTAACTTCACAAACACCATGAGGTGCAGCCTTGACACCAAGAGAGATGGTGTTTGTTTTTGTTTAAAGGTCTTTCCTGTTCCTTGTGTGAAGCCAGGCTCTTGATCACAGCGGGGCTGGAATCAGGGGAGATCCAAATGGACCAGGAAAACTGTCTAGGACCATGCCAGCACCAAGGATTTCTGCCCTGTTGCACTTGCACTGCCTGTGTGTTTATGAGTGTCTTCTCCCCTGCTGGCATACGTTTGGGGGATATAGGAATTGGTTGGTTATTGAGGAATTCTGTATTTTCTATTTCTTAAGGATTCAGATCAGTTTGGGGGTAGGTTTTTGATAGATATCCTTTTAGTTGGACACTGGGCATTTGCAGCCAGAACCTCAAATTTTGTTAAGGAAATGAATAAAAATACATGTGTATAAGTACTTGTATATATGTGTATAGAATATATGTGTGTATGGTAGTGGTGGTTTTTTTAAATATGGTAACAAAAAAATATTCCTAATGTGAAATTCCCTGTTTTTATCATTTTTAAATGTACCGTTCTATTTAGAATATATAAAAATGTATATGTTCATACTACATATAGAGTTTTAATTCATAGAATTTTAAAATTTGGAATGATTGTTATGTACATCCCTCTGTGCCTTTTGTGTTTCACAGTAATTGCTCAACAACAGTTTTGAGGAGAAGGGATGACCGTTCTTTTCATGCCCTTGTTTGTCCCTCTTCTGTCATCTCCTTGTCAAGGCCTTGGCCTCCCTTGGCCCTCTCCACCCTGTCCTCAGACCTGCCCTTGGTCTGCCTCTTTCCACCAGAGCTTTTTTCAGCTCTCTCCTTTATAGCCCTTATGTGCAACTGAATATCAGGCAGATTTTATAGGAAGCTGCCCTCAGATTTCCAGTGACTGGAGAACCTCGTTCAGAGTCCAGTCTCCCCCTGCGCTCTCTTGCTCTCCTTTCTTATTTATGGGGAAGCTCTGGTTCTCCAGCCTGCACTGCCTCTAGCCCCTCCCTCATCAGCTTCATCTCCCCTTACCTCTTCTTCATGATTCAGCTCCAAGTTCCCACACCGCCTCCATACCACACCGTTTTGCAAACACACCTCAGATCTCTATCAAAGCTAGATTCTTCTCCAGCACTGGCGTCTAGGTTCCCTGTCCAGTCTCCTTTGGTCTCACTCACCTCCTTGGCCTACCGGCTGCCACACCTGTCTTTCTTTGGCACATCTCTTCAGATCTGAATCTGTTGTTAGATACAGGCCAACTTTCTCAAGGCGTCTTACTCCGGGCTTTGTGATTCTGGCAGACATCGCCCAGCTTAATCCCCTAGAGGCTAGAAATAGCATCTGATGAGAGTGGTCTATACCCGTTTCACTTGTGCATGTCACAGAGATTCCTATAATTTCATCTAAGTGCTTTCTTGTAACTTGTAAAAATGGAGTGTCACTGTGGTGGAAGCTTCTAGAATTGCATTATATCATCCAAAATTATGGGCCAAGCAAGGAAGACAGGGATGTAAAATGAATCATCATTGTCCCACCTCCAGTTAGCCAGTCACTTTCTGCCTCACTCTATCCATCCTCTGAATTTTCTGACTTAAATTCAGATGACCTGAGACCACTCAATAAGGGTGCGTGATTGATCAGTCACTCAGTTGTGTCCAACTCTGCGGCCCCATGGGCTATAGCCCGCCAGGCTCCTCTCTCTATGGGATTTCCCAGGCAAGAATACTGAAGTGGGTTGCCATTTCTTACTCCAAGGGATCTTCCCGACCCAGGTATCAAACCCACATCTCTTGTGTCTCCTACATTGGCAAGCGAGTTCTTTACTACTATGCCACCTGGGAGGCCCAGTAGGAAAAGAATCCATTTTCTCGGCCTGAAAATCTAGCAACATTATTTAAATGTTATGACAAGTATATTAAAGACTACTTTAGGATTTGGGGAGGAAATCACTCAAAACAGCACAGGCTTCCAATCACCTAGAATCTGAGAGGTTAGGGATTTGTTTTAGCCATCATTTTATTTCAGAAAATGATTTCTTTTTCTTTTCATGAAAGTAGTTTACTCCCCGCTTGAGTGAAACTTTTTAATCTTAGACTAGAAGATTTTTCTTTGGCATCACAGCTCCAGTAGATGAACTAGGGAAATATGACTCCTTCCTATGAAAATGGAGCCTAAGCTTCACCTCATGTCCGTTCCTATGAGTCTCTCAACATGCTGAGGTTTGTGAGTAACTTTGTGCAAGGAGGAACATCAAATGTGTCGTAAAAATACACGAACATCATTAGGCCAAGCAAGTGCTCAGGCCACTACCAGCCCTTCCCCCTCCTGTGGGTGAGATCATTAAATCGCATGTTCCTCTATTTTCCTTTGGTGTTACTGTTACGTTCTACTTAAGTCTATACAAGCCCAGGAGACTACTCAATAACCTAAAAGAATTTGAGAAAGAATGCATATATGTATATGTATAACTGAATCTACCTAGTGGTTCTTTGCCAAGCAGGAGACGTAAGAGATGTGGGTTCCATCCCTGAATTGGTAAGATCCCCTGGAGAAGGGAATGGCAACCCACTCAAGTATTCTTGCCAGGAGAATCCCATGGATGAGGGAGCTTGGTGGGCTATGGTCCATGGAGTCACAAAGAGTTGAACATTTAAAATTAAAAAGCAAAACAAAGCCAAAATAATGAAATAAGCACTTTTAAATTTTTTAATTTTTAAATAAAAGTAAATTAAGGATTAATAAAAAGAGAACCATAGTGAGGAAAAATCCTCAACTAGTAATAAAAATATAAAATTTTCCACTAGATGAAACAAAATTCAAATCAGTATTCAGTTAGCATATTTTAAAACAAGGCACTATATTAATATCACTTGAGGTTGCACTGTTAGACACTATGCTGACTCATATTTGGCTTTATGAAATATAGTCCTCAAGATGTCCATCTACAGTAAATTGGACAGTCAGAATTCCTGTGACCCGAAATAAATCAAACTGAAGTCAAAACAGATAAACAAGAACGAGTATACAAAGTCACTCTTGTGATGTGAATGTGAATTCGTTATCATCATCATTTCACATGGGCAAATGTGGGCTTTCTGGCGATGAGCCTCTCTTCATTTCTCAGACCCCAGCTATGTCTACCTTGCATTCTGGTTTTCTTAGGAGAGTGAGTTTCCTCTGGGATTCTTCTGGACTGACTTGTTGCTCAGGACCGATGGGCCGGCAGAGCTAGCCACTTGGGGAGCTGACTCATGGCCGTCGGCACGTACACCTTGGGTAGCTCAGATATGCTGGTTTCCAGCCAAGGACATGCTTTGTGTTAAAGATCAAAAGGCTCTGTAGTTCTCCGACACAACGCAGAGCTGCTCCCGTGACACTAGGGGGAGTGTTGTAAGGAAGCTCCTGGTGTAAGGTGGGTTCGTCTTGTTTACCTTTATTGAAAAACAGGAAAGGCCACGCACCAAATTACACTTTATTTTCCCCAAGTCTAGCAGATTCATGTTTTTTTTTAATTGAGGTATAGTTGATTTACAATGTTAGGTTAGTTTCTGGTATACAGTGGAGTGATTCAAGTATACATATATGTTCTTTTCAGAATCTTTCCTACTATTGGTTATTATACAATGCTGAGGGTTTTCCAGGTGGTACAATGGTAAAGAATCCTCCTGCCAATGCAGAAGATGCAGGTTCGATTGCTGGGTTGGGAAGATCCCCTGGAGAAGGGAATGGCAACCCAGTCCAGTATTCTTTCCTGGGAAATCCCATGGACAGAGGAGCCTGGCAGGTTACAGTCCATGGGGTCGTAAAGAGTCGACACGACTGAGCGACTTAGCATGATTATGTACATGCATGTGAAGGAACTGTCTGAAACCAGAGGAAGAATTACCTGAGAGGATTAGAGAAAACAATAATTAGGATTGAGAATCATTTCTATGGGGTCACAAAGAGTCAGGTACGACTGAGCATCTGAATACACACACACTTAACGATGTTGAATATAGTTCCTTTTACTATATAGTGGAACCTTGTTATTTATCCATTTTATAAATAGCAGTGTGTGTGTGTTTATCCCAAACTCCTAATTTATTCCCTCCATCCTTCCCTTCTCCTGACTGTAAATTTGTCTTCTTTGTCTATGCCTCTTTCTGTTTTGTAAATGAGTTCATTTGCATGTTTTTTAGATTCCACATCTGTGATATATGGTTTTTGTCTTTTTCTGTCTGATTTACTGCACTTAGTACAATAGTCTCTAGGTCCATCCATATTGCTGCAAATGGCATTATTTCAGTCATTCTATGGCTGGGTAATATTCCATTGTATGTGTGTATATGACATCTTTATCCATTCGTCTTTTGATGGACCTGTAGGAGGTTTCCATGTCCTGGCTGTTGTGAGTAGTGCGACAGTGATCACTGGGGTGCACTTATCTTTTCAAATGAACATTTTCTCAGGATATACAACCAGGAGTGGGTTTCCTGGCTCATCTGGTAGTTCTGTTGTTCGTTGGTTTTTGTTTTTTTTTCTGTTGTTAGTTTTTTAAGGAAACTCCATTCTGTTCTCCACAGTGGCCAGCAGCTTCATTTTTAACTTTTGTTCCATTTCACTTTCTTTTTGTCCATTTTCTTCTCACCAAAAAAAAAAAAATTAAAATTTAAGTCACTGCTTTTCTGGAGTTCATTCCACTAAAAAGCAGGTCTTAAACAAGGTAATGATCCCAGAGGTCTTTTCAAGAAAGATAATGTCATCTATCTTTGAGTAGCTCAGCTTCTATGAGCCTGGATCACCCCATCAACACTATGAATGTGGTGAAGGGTGAAGCCTCCAGCCTTCCTTCCTGGGGTCACTCAGCCAGGGTTCCAGGTGGGCAGACTCTAAACGAGAAACTGTAGATAATATGACCCCCAGGTAGGGTTTCTTTCTAGAGCTGTGCTGCCCACGCCATAGCCACTGGTCACAGGAAGCTATTGAAATTTGAATTAACTGAAATTAAGAAGTCATTTCCTCATTTCGGCTACTTAATAGTTACATGAGGCAGGTGGCTTCCGGCCTGGAAAGCGTGGTTGTAGACCATTGCCATCCTTATAGAAATTTCCATCAGAATACTCTGTTCCAGAGTATTTTGGCTGTTTTTATATATTTTAGAGGTTTGGGAGGAAATTAATGTACAGTTATATTCTTGGTGAAGATGGAGATTTAACATAGTCTTAATTCAAAATGATCCAAGATCGTGGTATAGACACCAGATTTTGTGAAGTAGCTTATGAGTATATTGAGAAATTGTGCATAATAGAATAGTCACTCTTTCCAGAAGAGGCCTTATGTTTGCCACCATTCCCACCTTGAGGCGTGCCTTTCATCTTGTGTGAAATAATCTTTCCATTTATTGCTTATTAAAATCTTTCACATCCTTTAAGCACCACTCAAGTTCCTGCCAGCCTTATGCTGATCTCCATGCCTTCCCGTGCAGTCAGTGACCTTCTGACTTTCCTAGTAACGTATATGCAGAGCCTTTATCACTCGCTCCAATCCGTCATATTTTACTGTGTCATCGTCCCCACCCCAACAGGCATTCTTTGTACACCAAACCCCTGAAGTTCTTTGTACACCATGATATCTTGAAAGTACTTGGCGTAGCTGGCTGTTCATTTGGCAGATGTTTTTGGAGTGGCTGCTGGTTGAAGGCCACTATCCTAGACATCAGGGATATGAAAAGGGAAGAGGTGATAAACAGATAAATTTGTGGTATTTAGGGAGTTGGAGGAAAGCCAGGGATGATGAATACATATCCATGTATTATTTAATTTTACCGTTTTATTTATTTTATAAAAACTATCACTGAAAACAGAGCAGTACAAGGGAATATCAAGTTCAGATCAAGATCACTGGACTGAACTTGACTTTCTTTTATCTTTAAAGATAACACTTCTCCCCCAAATCAAGCAGAGAAACAGCAGGGAGTTCCTTGCCTGCTGAAACAACATAAAGAGATTATATGCAATGGAGCTACCTTATTGGTGCAGTTTTTAGTTTGTTAAACGCAAAAGTTGTGTTAGCAGAGACACGGGTTTCATCTCTGGGTCGGGAAGATCCCCTGGAGGAGGAAATGGCAACCCACTCCAGTATTCTTGCCTGGAGAATTGCATGGACAGAAGAAGGAGCCTGGCAGGCTATAGTCCATAGGGTCACAAAGAGTAAGACATGACTGAGCTGCTAAACACACATACATAATCTTTTATCACTGTTGCACCACCTGGAATCCTTGCTTCATCAACAGGAAGTTCAGAAAATATTTATTCATTTATTCAACTGTGTATTGAGACCCTACCCCAGGGGCTCAATCCCACCTCTAGGTGAACAGGAGGTGGTCCTGGACCTCAAAGAGTTTATAGGCTATTCTCAATTCTTCAGCGAATAAATGTGAAATCTTTTAAAAATGACCCTCAAGTTTTCTCTAACCCAGTCTCAACTTGACACTCTTGTGGTCATTCGTTTGCAACAAGCCTGGAGCCATCCCAGGCTTACCCTGAACTCAGACTGAGTAAGGCAGCTCTGGTTATTATAGCTTTTCCTTAACCATTTCTGTCCTTTCCTTATCTCTGCTGTCCTGGAAAATAATTATCATTTCTTTCTAGGTTTGTCCCATCTAGAGGTAAATATTTCTTTTCTGATTTTTCTTATGACATGGTTTACAAAAGGTGCTTTGCCATCCAGTAGATTGAGTAAGCTGGATCCTGGCACTGTTACCATTTAATGTTCATCATTGTGCCCCAAGAGAGTGTGGACGTTGCTAGTGGCTATTTGCTGCCAGACCCTGCTGAATCTCTGGTCCTGTATGACACCCAGGTCAGAGTGTTACACGGCCATCAGAGAGCAGAGAAGAGAGCACGCACGTGTGCTTGAGGAAGGTCAGTGTAGATTTCTTGGAGATGTTGGTCTTTGAGATAGATCTTAGAGTGAGCCCTCAGGGAATTTTAGCAGAGGTTGATCTTGAGTTTATCTTACTTGGGTGCCTTTTAGGAAAGTTAGACTTACTGTAGAGGGTATATTAAGAGTGAAGAGGCCAGTAATGAAGCTTTCGTGGTAGGCGAGACCATTAACATCCCAAGCAGGAGCTCTGGAAGGATCATCTTACCCACAGCCTCCCCTACACTTGATAGTCACAGACTTTCAGTTTCATTCATCTCATGGGTGTGAGTTGGTTTTTCATCATTTTAATTTGCTTTTCCTTGAATACTAATGAGATTGGGGATTTTTCATATTGTTACTGGTTACTCTCTCAACCAATATTATATATGTCTGTCTTTTCTTGAATTTGTGGAAGTTTTATGCATTCTAGTAACCAGTCTTTTAAGTATTTGCATGTATCTTCTTCTACACTGTTCTTTATGCTCTGTTCTTATTCCTGATGTCTTTTTTAATACAAGAAATTTAGAATTTTGATGCCAAATCCATAAGCCATTTACTTTAAGGTATAGTCTGTCATTGAAGAGATCCTTCCCTCCTTTAGGGTCATACAGTTCCCCAGTTTTTTCCCTTAGTATGTAAAGTTTTAATTTAGAAGGCTTTGCCTGTGTCCCATATTGGACTTACCTGGGGGCCTGGTGTGAGGTAGGAATTTCATTTTGTTTCTCTCCAGCCAGATGTCAGTCGGAGGGTCAGCCCTGGCCCTGTTCCGTGACATGTCTACCGTATGCTGTCCCACACCTGCTGAGGTGTCCTCATGTGTTCTTTCTTATCTCAGCGTGACTAGCCATCTTGTCCTGCACTGATACCACATGGAATTCATTAGCGTAGTTTTATAGTGTGATTGATACCCATATGGTAGGCCTCGTACCTTTGTTCTTTTGGTTTTATTTATTTATGAAGTTATCTTACCTATTTATGCCATTAATCTTCATTAGGAATTTTAAAATTGGTTGCCCAAGTAACACAAGTGCTTTTAGGATTTTTATTGGAATTGGATTGAACTAATAGATTGTTTGAGAGACCCGACCTCTATTCAGTATTGCATCTCCTCATCCATGAAGGAAAGTTTCTCTCCTCTTCTATGTCCTTCAGTGAAAGATCATAATGACCTGCACCTTAATTTCTTTATTCATTGAAACATTCAATATTTTAGCTGCAGACCACAGAGCACCTCTACAGTAATAAAAACTGTGGTAATGAAAAGCACATTTTAAAGCAGTTTGGGATTCTGTCCTATTGAGAAAGTAGAACAAACTTTTATTTTCTCTGGTTAGGTAACTCTCCCTCCTGTGTATATCAACAGTGATTCATGCAAATGTCCCATTTGCCACTGTCCAGCCAAGTCCTGGAGGTGGCCCACACGAGGCTTCTGCCCCTTGGCTGGTGTCAACTCAGTGAGCACTCGGTCCAGGAGCGTTTTACCAAATGGTAATCCACCAACTCCATTCATTACACCTATGTATTTCCTACCCACAGTAAAATTAGGAACAATTTTTTCAGATGCTTTGCTTGAATTAAGAATCACTTCATCTATGGAACATTCCTTTCCTAGTGAATCATCCTTGTTTCTTTTTTTAAAAAACTTTTTACAATTTATTTTTGGCCGTTCTGGGTCTTCATCGCTGCACAGACTTTTCTCTAGTTGCAGTGCATGGGCTTCTCATTGCCGTGTCTTCTCTTATGTAGCATGGGCTCTCGGATGCACGGGCTCAGTAGTTGCAGCTTGCGGGCTCTAGAGCAAAGGCTCAATAGTTATGGTGCCCAGGCTTGGTTGCTCCGAGGCATCTGGAATCTTCTCGAACAGGAATTGAACCTGTGTCTCCTGCATTGGTGGGCAGATTCTTTACCACTGAGCCACCAGGGAAGCCCTCTTGTTTCTTAAGAACAGTTTTAGTATTTTACCAGCAACCTATATCCAACATTATGGAAAATCTTTCCATTTCCTCCGCACACACTTTTTTGCCCATACCTAGCCTTCTCGGATTTCCCCCATTCTCCTGATGTCTCATCATTTGCTAAAGTGACACTGGGTTCAACCTCTAGTTTTCCAATAAAATGTTTAATCAGTCCAGCATTTATATTAAAATCTCAACCCATTCTTACTCATATAAAAAACCTATTTATTCCTTAGTATTATTACATTTAACTACCATATAACCCAAGTTGAGACCTACTTAAATATCAGCACTGTTTATTCAGGAGACTTTCATTCTAACATAAAAACCCTCAAAAAACACAGTAAAGGTACATTTTTTATAGAGATGTAATGAATAAAAGTGATTTAACTAGGTAAGTAGATAAGTAGCCTCTGGACTGGCTAAACACCTGAGGCTTGTTATTTGTGAGTTCATCTCTGATTTCAGTACATTAAGGATAAAAGAAGAAAAAGAGTTGCTTCAAATACTACAGTTGATGAGAAGGGAATCTGGTAGTCAATTTTAAGCAATTACAGAAAATCTCACTAGGCTTTCCATTAATTTTTTTAACCAGATGAAACTTAACATTTTTATTGTCGTTTGTGTTTCTCCAGCTTCCAATTGTGGAAAAGATAAGAACCATTGCCCAGTGTGTCTATGGAGCCAAAGACATTGAACTCTCTCCTGAAGCACAATCCAAAATAGATCGTTACACGGAGCAGGTAAAAGTTGTACTCTTAGGGAAAAAAATCCAGCTTAAGCTTTTGAAATTATTCACCCTGTCCTGAGAGCTGACATGTGTTCCACCAGTTGAATTTGGCTTAATCTACTGTGTGGTCTACAAAAATTAAGTTAATATCCTTGGATAGGATATTGACTGTAATTATGTTGAGAGGATATACCCTCTGACATACACATCATTGACTTTTGTGGTTATAAATGTATCTAATACAGGTTGTATCCATGTTTATCTGTGGTGTGTGATCTTTAGCCCCTACTTGTCGGCTAGGAACACTAAAACTGTTCTTGGGTGTGCAGCTGTGGAGTCAGACTTAAATGATCTGTAGTGCTTCCTCTTACTGTCTTAAAAGTTTTGGTGTGTTGCCAGGTTAGTCAAATAAGACTGCCATGCATAAAGATGGGGGCGTTTGGTGTCCTTTTTTATACAAGTGCTTCCTTGGCTTGGTGCTGAGACTGTCCACCGTGGGTGAAGGCTCCCTTCCCTTCTGCTATGCAGGTGACCAAGGTGCAGTAGCCTGAGTCTAGTCCTGTAATGGTTGTGTCCGATAGGCTCCGCTGAGTGTGTTCAGCCACCCTGACCAAAGGGGCCTTATGCCTCAAACATCCCCTCCAGTTTACTATGATCAATAGAACTCAGGGCACTTCAAGAGTTTGCTGGCAAAAGAGCTTCATGAGGAGTATCATTGATCTATTTTTTTCATCCCCCCCCCCAGCTCCTAAACTCTATTTTTAATGCATATTTAATATTTTGTCCTACGCTACCAGCTCTCACCAGAGTATTCTCCCAGATTTGGTAAGATAGTCAGCAATTCATTTCTTCTCAAAATTTTCCAAGAGCTTAGAGTGCTCTTGACTTGTATTTTTAAAAAAAATAAATGATTCCTAAATAGCACTGTACACACTGGCATTGTTCTGCAGTGAAATTTTCACTCATGTGCAATGAAATGAGTAAAATAAGGTCATTATCATGAGGGTTTTTTTTTCCTCCCATGAGTTTTTAATAATGCTATTTAAGGACTATTGTTAATTCTAATATTAGATCCTTCCTGACTTTTTTCTCAGGCTTAAAAACTTAGAAAGTAATAGGGTGATAGTACGTAGCATGCTGGGTTTTTTTAAAATATATTCTTAACTGGCAAACTTTTAAATTGGCAAGCCCTTATCAGTTCACAAAAATTGTTTCAATGTTTGATTGATCTCTGAAATCCCAAATTCTTGGCCCTGTTTCGGCAGAGCAATCTTGATTAAGCCCAGAAGAATTCTGATCAGTATCTAATAAGAGAATAGAGAGCAGCCCCACCCCACCCCTCAGTTGATAGTTCGATACAATTTTCCAAATAGTCCTAGGTTGAATCATAAGAAATTCTCTGTGGGTTACCTCTGGAGATTGCATTCCTTTTATCTCTGTCTGTCCACCCAGAGAATGTTCCTTAAAAGTTACGTGTCAAGTGTGTGGTTGCAATTAATCAGCCAAGTCTCTGAGGAGGCACTGTGTACCCTTAATCCGGACCAGGCTGCAAGGACACAGTCCTTTTTGTGAGACCCCACATGTGACTTCCTGCCCTTTCACCTTTGAAAACTCTGGGTCAGGCATCGCCTTTGGTCCTTAAAAATAAGAGGCTTAAATAGTGACCTCATCTCAGTTCCTATAATGTAATCGCAGATCAAATAGCCGTGATTCATAAAGCAACACAAAGCGGCCCTTTGCTTGCTGACAGCCGCCAAGAATGAGTGAACAGTGGGACTAAAAGCCTCATTACGGAGCCTTTCTCCAGATTACCTTTCTGAGTCCCGGATATTAATATCCTTGGAAAGTGGTTTCTACAGCTGCTGCTGCTGCCTTGCCGGCAAGGAGCCACCCTCCCTTCGAACACACACATAATGGTGCCTTTCTGTAACAAGAATTACCCAAAATAAGTAATAGACACCCTCAACCTGCCAGGTGATGATCAGGTGTAGCTGAGTTTCGCTCCCATCTTCTTGCTCAGTGAACGAGCAATAACAAGCACTACTGTGTGTGTGGATCTGAGCCGTGAGGGTTCTGGGGCGGGGGTGCAGGTCAAGTAAGTATAAAGAACATTTTTGCTCAAGGAACACTTTTCCTTGCCTTTCTTACAGGGATTTGGAAATCTGCCCATCTGCATGGCAAAGACCCACCTCTCCCTGTCTCACCAACCTGACAAGAAAGGCGTACCCAAGGGTTTCATTCTACCCATTAGTGACGTCCGGGCCAGCATAGGCGCTGGATTCATTTACCCATTGGTTGGAACGGTGAGTGTGTAACATCCTCCCAGAACCTGCCTGAGTCTGTGTTGTTATAACTCCTCAAATCCTTATGCTATGCGAATGCCTTGCAGCTCAGGTATTGGAAAGTAATTAATAGTATTTGCTATTTTCCTAAGTACTCTCTTCCACAATGAAAGACACACCTGCCATTGTGGTTTGGATTTTTATTTTCTTTAGATCATGTGTTTAGGACTCCTTGAATTATAAAATTAATTCTCCCCTTATAGAACATAGAAGAGAATAACTTGGGAGAATCCAGTCTGCTGTTGAGATGGGGGCAGGGGGGTGGCTCAGGTTCTGCTGGTTCTCCACGTCATTGTGCTCAGAATAATAAGACTTCACTGCAGTGGGATGAATGGAGGCCACCACCAAGTCCAAGAGACAGGACCAGCCCCCTGCCCCAAGGCTGGCAAATCAGTCTCACCCTCCACCTCTTTGTCAGGGCTGCCTTAGAAAATGAGTGAATCACATGAGTTCTCGGTTTTGACCTTATTCTGAGGGGACATTGTTGCTATGGGATGGTTATTGTTATTTCAAAGCTTCTCTTGGACAAAAGGGAGATAGGGCAGAAGTGGAAGCTTATCAAAGTACTTAAAACCCACGATGACGGCCTTAATACATAAAATGCCTCATTACAGCTACTCAGTGATGTGGTGGCTTCCCTTGGTAACCGTCAGTGACTGAAGTTTGTTTTCTCATCATGGGATGCTCTTGGATTAGATTGAGCAGAAAAATTCTTAATTGTCTCTGTTGTCGTCATTGCTGTTGTTACAAGCTGATCCAAGTCCAAGCAGGAAACATAACAATTTTTTTGAAATAAGCCAGGTGGCTCTGTTGTTTAAGCAATGGGGGGGGGTAAAAAATTCGTAATGAGGACAGAGTTGCTTGCCTTCATATTTGCATGTTTCATCTGATATTGGGCAAAATGTTTTCAATAAGCATTTCTTGAATTCTTAATGCCTGTGAGGCACAGAGATACTACACAGAGTAAATGTGAGACGCATAGGATTGAACAGCACAGAGGTGGGTAGAAAGTGTGATGATGATGACGTTGTTCAGTCGTTGAGTCGTGTCTGACTCTTTGCGACCCCATGGACTGCAGCACACCAGGCTTCCCTGTCCTTCACTATCTCCCGGAGTTTGCTCAAACTCATGTCCATTTAGTCCGTGATACCATCCAACCATCTCATCCTCTGTTGCCCACTTTTCCTCCCGCCCTCAGTCTGTCCCAGCATCATGGTCTTTTCCAGTGAGTTGGCTCTTGACATGTGGTGGGTTAAGTATTGGAGCTTCAGATGTTAATGTTAGCGGTTTAATGCCCTCAGGGCATAGGAGAGGCAACAGCTGTTTCTTACTGGTTGCGGGAATCAACCTCCAACAACTGTGGAAACAGTGAATTTTGAGTCAAAAGCACAGAGATACACGGTAGCCTTCCTGGGTTAGTCCAGTGTGCCTAGAGTTGGACAGAGGTTGAGAGATTGAGAAATGGGATTAGAGCAGCAAGGTCGATTCAAACGGTTAAGGATCTGAACTGCCATCTGAAAGACCTTGGATTTTATCTCATGCACCCTGGAGAGCTGCAGTAAGGTGGGTTTTGCACCTGGCTTTTATTCTTTTTCTTTCTTTCTTTATTATATTTATGTATTTATTTATTTGGCTATGCTGCTTGGTTTTCAGGATCTTAGTTCCCCAACCAGGAATTGAACCCTGGGGCCCCAGCTGTGAACGCGCTAATGTCTCGCCCCTGGACTACCAGCGAATTCCCCTGGTTTTTGTTCTTATAAGAAGGCAAAGGGAAATGTCCAATTTATATTTTAGAAAAATAGCCCTGGTAGCAATGGGAGAGTGTTGAGAGGGAGGAGAACCAGACCGAGGGAGACATCGACCGAGTAAAGAGGTGATCAGGGTTAGCTCAGCAGCCACAGAAGAAGAGTAGCAGTGAATTCCAGACATATTGTGAAGGTAGCCGCCTGCACGTGGGCGTAGGGGTCAGGACACTTCCAGTCTGACCACAGATGGTGAGGCTGTCTGGTGTGGAAGAAACGGTCAAGAAGTCGGGTTGGCAGGGCCAGAAATGCATCTGGCCTGGAGATAGAGAGCTGGAAGGGCTGATAGGATCTGTATAACATGATCTGTGAATCCATTAGAAACACAGACACAACATCCAGTAGAAAGGAGCAGGTAGGAGGAAGGCCCTGAGAATCTTACGAATATACTTGAGGGTGGGTACTGGGGAGAAGCAGAGACCAGCATGAGAGAAATGAGAAGAGGGAGAGGATGGTACTCGAAAAACATCCACGTTCACAGAGCCGACGGGGTAACAGGAGCCGCTGGGAGTCTGGAAAGACCCCTGGTAGGCGGCACAGGGTGACCACGGGGTCCACAGGAGCTGGTGATGGAGCCTCTCATTGAAGGTGGGGTAGCACCAGTGCTGGAAGAGGGAGAAGGGGTCAAGGAAAACAGGTTCCGAATGGTATCTTGGAAAGGGCTCGGCTGAAGGTAAAAAATAATCAGATCAGTGGTCCAGGGGAAGAGAGAGGAGGAGGGGACAGACTGCAGAAGGACACCAAGGACTTTTTAGCAGGTGATGGAAATATTCTGTATTTTAATTGTGGTTCCATGACACATATACATGTGTCAAAACTCATAGAGCGCCATGTTTTTTAAGGGTGAGTTTTATTGAGTGTAATTTAATCATACTTCACTTAACATAACCACCAGGAGAGCTTGCTTTGTATTCCTTAAAATGGCCTCAGTGATGGCAGCCACTTAGAGCCAGAGATCATCTGGGCTTCAGTCGTTGAAGGCCTTTGCTTAGGAGAAGAACACCCCTGGATGGTCCAGACTCAGACCAAGGAGCCGGGGCCACAAGGGTCCCAAAGAGCATGGAACAGTGGTCACCACAGAGGAGGGAATTAGCCAAGTTCATGACCTGTCCTGTCTTTTCCTGCACAGATCTGGGATCCCACAGTAGTTCTCCCAGCATTTCATTCATTCATTCAGGAAGCATGCACATGACTCTGTGGTCCCTGCTATGGGAAGCTCCAAAATAAAGCATCTTTCTCCACATCAGGCAGCTTACTGCTCCTGGTAGCTAGATGTGAAATTACCAAAGAAAATGGTTTGTTGTAAAAATTGTGAATCAGAAGATGACCCCTTCACGTGTCTCTGAGTATTTAATAGTCATTAAGTATTGATCATAATTTTAAATCTTTGAAGTCACTAAGCACATAGATGCTATGAATCTCCTCACACCTCAACTCATATCCCCACATCCACAGCCTTGTAAGGTCATTTCTGGAAAGTCAGGTTCTGTCAGCTTGCGTGGGTGGGTGACCACTAGTCCATCCCTCTGTTCCTCTGCTCCTGCTTGACGCCTGACCAGTTAGAAGATGAAGGTGTGACCAGTCCTTGAGAGTGACCTCAGGCTGGCTGGGTTCCCTGAGAAGGTCCCCCCGCCTCCACCCAGGGCAGAGCAGTGAGCACGGGCCCCTGGGGTAAAATCCTCCAAAACAATCATGAGGAGCGAGGAAGGAAGTGGTGCATGAGGAAAGAAGTTCCTGAAGGTCAGGAAGTATCACGTGGAGGCAATGGCCTGGGCTCTGCTTTCTATGACCAAGCCAGAAGCTGCTGTGTCTGGGTCAAACGCACCGCAGGAGGCCAGGATCGCCTAATAAGGGCTGGTATTTACTTTTACTTGACCCAGTCCTGGGCCCTGCCATAGTCTGCGAGAATGCTTCTAATAGTCATCATCCGTGTGGGAGACATAGTGTAGTAATTTCCTGCTGAGATGACTGGGGGGAAAGGGAGATGAGGACACTGCGGGGACTGGCACCTGCAGGTGGGAAAATTCTCGTGTAATTAATCACCCTGACCCATGATCACTCCACACGTGCTTATTTGAGTGCCTTCGAAACAGGCGTCCAACTCTCCTTTCCAGGAAAAACCCCAGTCGGAAAGATCCTCAGTTTTTCTGCATTGTGCGTTCATTCATTCATACTTGTAAGGTGCTAGGTGTTGTAAATCACATGGAGATGAACACGCTCCAGTCCTCTTCCATGCGTCCTTATGTTGGACACTAGTAAGTAAAATCACACAGGTGCAGAATGCTGTGGGCTTTATAACAAAGGAGAAATCCCTTTGGTGTGTCCTCGAGGAAGGCATGTCCCCCTGGCTACCTAGTAGGTCTAAAAGTGGAGAATCCCCACACAAGCACATCCCTCCTCAAACAATAAGTATCTCCAGTGTTGCTGACTCTGGGAGATTACAGGGTGAAGTGCTGTAGAGTTCAGTTCCCACCCCTCCCACCCCCGAGATTTAGTTTTCTCTAATATTTACTTTCACTCTTCACCCTTATTTATAAGCCAGAGTTTTCTGCCACTGAATGATTTCATCATATTTTATTTAGTTACTGCTTTAGTTGGAGTTGATCACCAATTGATGATCAACTAGTAGCCGCTTTACTAGTACATTTCACTTTATAGGAGCACCTAGTAGTACAAGAGTTCCTCAGCTAAGATCATCTAGGACTTTTTGCCCCATCCTTACATGCTCTGGCCAAGTTTTCCATCTCTCTGTAAATAATTTTTCCTCCCTAAAATATCTTCATTCCTACTAAGCTCCATGTGTATCCTTGCCTCTCTTTAATGACATTATCCTTATATATTCTTTCCATCATATTTAAAAAATAATTTTATTTATCTGGCTGTGCTGAGTCTTAGTCATGGCATGCAGGAGCTTCTCATTGTGATGTTCGGGCTCTCTAGTTGTGACTTAGTTGCCCCATGGCATGGAGAATCTTAGTTCTCCAACCAGGGATCAAACTCGCGTCCTCTGCATTCGAAGGCGGATTCTTAATCAGTGGACCACCAGAAAAGTTCCTCCATCGTATTATTGAAAGCTACAAAAGGGTATAAGATCCTAGACCAATACAATCACCAGTTAGTACATCTCCTTATAAGAAATAGTTTAGCAATACAGATCTTTGGTGTGGAGCAAGGAGAGCAGATTTTCCAACACTCTGTTGTACAGATTAGCTTGTTATGTTTCCAGAAATTCTTTCGAAGCTTATGGTTTATAGTGTTCAATAAACCTTGGTAGCTTATAAAGCTTCTCTGAAACAATCTCATGCACACCCTT
The DNA here is from genome assembly GCF_910594005.1 of Cervus elaphus. Lineage (NCBI taxonomy): Eukaryota > Metazoa > Chordata > Mammalia > Artiodactyla > Cervidae > Cervus > Cervus elaphus. Next base: position 34,810,129 of record NC_057840.1, read on the forward strand.
CCCACCCCGCCCCCCCCCCAAAGTTTAGTAGGTGGTCTTTGTCTGGTGGTTTCATTGCTTTGATATGGTTTTTAAGTTTTTGTAATAATTTTCCAGGGTTGTTTAATCACTTGACATAAATATCATGGCATACAAAATTAATATGTAAGCAAAGTTTATGAAATTATATTATTGGGATGTAAATTACATTCCATATAGAAGAGACTAGAAAGACACCAAAATGTCAACATGGGGCTGACATTATGAGCAGTTGCTTTTCTTTACATTTCTGCTTATTTCAGATTACTGCATCAAGCATATGTCACTTTCATAACATGAAAATACAATAAAGGAGGTATGATAAACTGAAAGGATTTGGGAAAATGTTTTGTGAGGGCCAGTTAGTTGCACGGGAGTCAGAACACATGTATGGCAGGTGGACTTAGGTAGGTAGAGTCACCTTACCCTTCCTGGCTGCCTTGTAGTGTTTTAACACCTGGACTCTTTGGAGCACCAGAGAGAGGTCCTAAGAGCTGGAATGTTCCTATAAGAAATCCACTCCTGAGTGTCGCTTGTTGACTGATGTTTGCTGGCCCCAAGTTCTGCTAAGGGGACGCAAGATCGTTTTATCCATGTTAATGTGTTTCCTTGCTCCTGCCATGGGTTGGAGAGAGGCTGACCGCTTCCTTTCATCTTACGAGGCTTCCTCACACAAGGATGTGTTGTCAGAACAGTTGGCTTGGAGGGGTATCCAACCAAGTGTGAATTCCTAGCACATGCCCATTTGAAGTTAGTTTTTGGTGTATCGGCCTGTTTTCTTTTGATATCACATGAGGCGATGAGATTGGCTCCTGAAGAACTAGGAAATCTCCTTAAATATGAAGTCTTCTTTATTGACAAACTTAGGACATAAAATTAGGACATGTTGGCTATTGAGGACAAGAATCTGGACTAGAATCTTGGGCTTAAGCCATCCTGCAGAAGGGATTAAGAATTCCTGCAGCGTTTATATGGTGTTCCGTGCCAGTTAGAGCAGCGGTCCCCAACCTTTTTGGCACCAGGGACGGGTTTCATGGAAGACAATTTTTTCAATGGTTGGCAGGGTGGTGGTTTCAGGATGATTCAAGCACGTTCCATTTATTGTAGGCTTTATTTCTGTTATTATTACATTGTGATATATATTGAAAATTGTACAGTTCGCCATAGTATGGAATCAGATCATCAGGTATTAGATTCTCATAAGGAGTATGCCGCCTGAATCCCTTGCATGCACAGTTGACAGAAGGGTTCGGGCTCCTCTGAGCTCTGAGAATCCAAGGCTGCCGCTGACCTGACAGGGGGCGGGGCTTAGGCAGTCACGTGGGAGATGGGGCGTGGCTGTAGATCCAGATGAAGCCCACCACTCACCTCCTCCGTTGCAACCGGGTTCCTAACAGGCCATGGACCACTACCCGTTCATGGCCTGAGATTTGGGGAACCCTGAGTTAGAGCGTTTCTGGAGCACAGTGGCCACTTGAAACTGCAGAGAGGCTCCTAGTGCTTTGGCCTCACAGACGGATGAGGGGAGGAAAGCACCTTGGCTGGGGGGGTGGGCGGGTTATAGGATGCAGTGGGCCAGAGTTCCAGGGTCCATTCAGGGCAGCTCTCCTCTCCCTTTCTACACCCTTCACTTTGGTCCCTGTGCTCTCTTCAGAGCAGAGGATGTGATCCTGGGCAGGGCGTGTGTATCCATGCCATGAGTAGTCTGGATTGTAACCCTGAGAGCGTGGACAGTGGACATCTGCCCAAGGAAAGGGGACTGAAAACTCAGCAGTGAAACACGCGGCAGATTATGGAACGAGTAAAGGGCCCTGGTGTGGCCTTCATGTCCGCTCCGTGACCCGACCCGGCCTCATCTCTGCCCAGGTGCCCCACTGACAGCCTCGGTCGGCTTGTCTCTGGAAAGCAGGAAACTGCCGGAGCGTGTTTGCGAAACCAGTGATGTCATCCACAGCAAATGCTGGGTGGAGGGTTACTGCTCTGGAAGGAAAGGGGGCCGGTGAAAAAGTGAGCTGGGGCCCCACCCAGCCAAGTCATTGCCGCTTTCTTTCTCACATTTCAGTTAAGCTCACTTTGTTTTCCATTCTACTCCCTCTCCTGTAAAAAGTATGTGCTGGATGTCCCGTTTCCGCTGGACCGGATTCAGGTCAGTGAAGTTATTCTGCAGCTCACGGGGGAGACGTTTTCTTCTTCGGGGATGCATGGTTATAAACCTGGTCCATTCAGTTAGGCATGAATTAAATTCAAACCTTATAGATTTCAACCCAATGCACTGCTCCCCACATTTTCCAGAGACTCGTGGCCCGGTACACACGCTCCCTCCCCAAGCTGCCTTTCAATGACGTGGGTACACAGTCGTGTTCTACAGTGCTCCCATCACACAAGATCACTCAGGAGGTTGCCTCTGCACGTGTCCTTCCTAATTCCAGGGCTCCTTGACCCCAGTGAACCTGACACCTAAAATCTCTCTGATTAGCTTGAAGTGATCCAGACCAGCCTCACACACTGCCCGAAGCCTCCCCTCCCCACCTGGCCTCACTGTCTTTGTATGGCTGTGTCCTTTTGCCCCATTCCTGGAGACCTGGTCTGTTTCCTCTCTCCCACCCAGCTTGGGTCTCTCCCACTGCTCTTCCTCATCCTGACTTCACAATTTCCTGCTTTCTCCCAAACATGCCCTTCCTCTGGCCCAGACGTCACTCACTTCCTCTTATCCCAGGGCGGCTGCAGCAAGCTGTCCCCTTCCCGGTGTCCAGAGGACAGGCAGACGTGTGTCTGTCCCGTCAGGAGAGAACATGTCCCTGCCTTTTCAGTACAACGTGTTTCCAGCAAAGGAAGGTGACCAGCAGCATTCTCCGTTTCCAGAAACTATTTTTCAGATTGATGAGCCAGAGGAAGCTTTGTGATTCAGGAAAATGATATTTGCCCCTTTGACCACATAAGGTTATCTAAGGTCCAGTCCATTGGTTTCAGGGATCTTGTCTCCCTGAGTTTGATGCTAATTTATTTTTAGCATAAATATAAAATGACTTCAAATGAAATCAGCCTGAGCCAGGGAAACATGCTGAGTAATAGTGTTACCAGATATTTCTATTATTGAGTTAACCTTTTTAAATTGGGTTAAATTTTTAGCCCACTGCTATTAACCCTACATGTAGGCTCTGTCTTTCTTTCTACGAACCTAGAAAAAGGTGCTTGTCATGCTTAGGTATCCACCCCATCATCAACATATAGATCTTTTGTTTTCTTAGGAATTGATGAGATACTGACCCATTCTTCTTCCACTTCCGTCTGTAGCTTACTTGTTTCCTTCCACATTGAGTAGTTTGGATTCAGAGCATAAAATTGCCAATCAACATATACACAGGTCAGAAAGACATCCATGAAAGTGTCTAGTACTCATGGCACTTCTCTTTACCCTGTGTCTCTTTGTTGCTTTCGTTTACTTTGTTATCCAAGTCTTTACCAACAAGCATATAGTCCAAAGCAGCTAAGCTTTGGCAAGTTTAAGCAAGGGAAATAAAATTAATATAGACCAAAATGTGGGCTCAGTCGGCTGTTGTGCCTGACTGTAGTCCATGAGGCTCCTCTGTCCATGGCACTTTCCAGGCAAGAATACTGGAGTGGGTTGCCATTTGCTGCTCCAAGGGATCTTCTCGACCCAGGAATCAAACCTGCATCTCTTGCGTCTCCTGCATTGGCAAAGTAGCTTTCCGATTAAAGAGCCAGGTCACCCTCTGAGGCAGTTTGAAAAAGTTTGGTGGTGTATCCTACTGTTTTCTGGATATCACTGAAAATTCAGAACATTTTATACCAGTGAGTATAAGCAGATCTTCTTAAATCAGGCAATAAGTATAAAGTAGGTATTAGAGAAATAATTTGTGTTGGGTTATGTGATCAAACTGAGGTATTTATGCAGACCCTGCAAGGATCAGAATGAACATTCATCACCACATTGCCACCCCTGTGTAGGATTTCCAGGGGTGTCTGCATTAAGTATGTGTCCCAGGCCGTTAGTAATTAAGGTACCACAGTCTGCTGCGGAGAAAAACTAGGGCCAGGAATACAAGTTGCTGAATCCTTTGTGGACATCAGTCTCTTGAGACTCAGCTCCACCCCAAGAATCAGCTCTGGGCAGTGGAAGACTCTTGAAAGTTACCTTCCATGCTTCCTTGCACCTTCCAAAATCCATCATAACAGTTCCCAAATTTACCTGCATTTCTCCTCGTAAGACTTCGTTACTCAACTTTCAAAACTTGCCCCCCAGGACTGAGTGGTGGCCCCTACTCACCTCCAAACACTGTGTTCATACTGCTGGCTCCACCCAGCTGAGATCTATTGCACTTTTGACCTCTGGGGGTCCTATCACTTTACCAAGCCGCCTTGCCTGGTGTCTCCTACTAATCCAGGCCTCCCTAGGGTAGGGACCTGGCCTTCGGTTCCCCTGATCTGTCCACAGGTGGGAGTTCAGTGCAGACCATACTGCTACATCACACAGTGTGGAACCCAGTGCAATAGGGGCCAGCCAGCCACGCAGAAGACAAGGATCCTTACGGAGACCTCTTCCGGTGCGACCTCGCAGAATTAGGATCCCGCTCAAGTCCCAGTCTGGAAAAGCATATCTTATAAGACGTTGAGAGGACAGGGCTCAAATGCCTACCTTTCTTATCTGCTTGTAACTCCAGTCTTCAGGGATCAGTGCTCTGACCCAGCCAGTTACTGACCAGCAAGGCTATAAAACCAGGTCTAAACTCATTTTTCTTGGAAGGTATTTAGATGTACACTTACAGATCGAATATCCCACCAGGCTATATCACTTGATACTATAGTAGTTGTTCTTACTACATGTCAGACACTCTTTCTAATGCTTCATATAGATTAACACGTTCTTTACTCTCAGCCCTGTGAGCTGAGTTAGTGATAAATGGCCTCAGGGAGTTCTAGTGGTCCATGAGTATTAAGGCTTATGAGATCCTTGCTCAACAATAACTTAGATCTTGAACATCTTGACTTTTTTTTTTTTTCCCAGTAGCTCAGGCAGTGTGTATTTCTGGATCATTCTTTACTGCCACGGAGGCAGAAAAGCAAAACTTCCAGCAGTTTCCCTTGCCCAGGCTGGTAAGCCCTATTTCGAGATGGATCTTGTACTAGGTAACCAGGAAAACTGGAAGTGTTGAGTTGGGCTGCTCCATGCTATATCAGGGGACAAATGTGTTGTTTCTGTACTGTATGTGGTCACCTACAGTGAAATACTCTTTCTATGTCCATTTAGTCATTAAGCCTCAATAATTTGGTTTCTGAATGGACTGTGATTTGCTGCAGGTCAAAGCTTTTAAAGTTATTTCAAGCTACATTACACAATTAAAGAGAATTGTCCTAAAAATAAAGGAAGTAATCTCTTCTTATTTTGAGACGCCATGCATTATTTGTCGGACTTGCACAAATATTTCCAGCACATTAACATCCTCTATTGTCAGCGTGTTTGCTTCTCTGTCACAGTTATTATAAGTCCGTGGGGACCAGCAACCTGAGCTTCTGTTATCTTTGCTCCGTCTATTTTACGGTGGGTTTCAGGTTGCTTCCCAGTGGCAAAGAGTTAACTTGTCATCAAAACTATAAAATCACAGTGATATGTGAAAAGTTCTCCCTGGTGTGTAAATCCTGAGTACTTGCTCACATTAAGAGACAGTCTTTTGTTTTGGCCTGAAAATAATTATAACAAAGACTCTCCTGCAAAAGTCTGGTTCTCTACGTCGAATGTGGTCATGTCCAACCATGATGTGGTTGGTGTTCCCTTCATAGTTCATAAAATAGTGAATTTCATAAATGGCTCATTTGTAGTCCTTTAGGCCATCTAAAGACAATTTATTTAAAGAAATATTTTTCATGCGGGTAAAAATCATTGCATAGGTAGCTGTAATTTTATTATTTACAATAACCACAACTACCTTTTTTTTTTTTTTTTTTTAAGCTGTTTTGACAGCTGGAGGTTGTTATTTTAATTTTGATAAGTTTGTCACAAAGAATGGAATGTGCTCCCTTTTGGAGATGGGAAAGTTTGGGTGGGGAGAGAGCAGAGAGACACCACCTAACAATAAAATTCCAAAAGCAGATCTATTTGACTTCTTTGAAGTGTTTTTAGATTTCATTTGAGGCATAAATTGGAACCTGCTATCTTGCTTTGGAGTAGGACACATTACAGAGGGGAAAAAAACAAAAGATTGCTGCAACCACATCCCTGGGAAAAGAATGGGAAGATTTCAGGAAGAAGAAGGATATTAAGTGTATGGATTAGAATTTCAGAGTGATTCTTCCTGTCTTTGGACAGGAAGTTAATGGTTAACTTAAATGGTTAATGGAACTTGGAAACCACGATGGGGAATCTTCTGCGGTACTTCAAAAAAAAATGCCCATAAATCCCTCTTTAGCACTTCCTGCTGCTCACACATTCAAGCGGAGAACAAGGATGGAATGTCCAGTTCATCTCAAGTGCACCGGGCTACTCTGCATCTTACTCTGACATCCTGTCCTTCCTGTGTTATCAACACGCAGACACTGCTCTCTATGTATTATTAAGCACAAACAAGCCAAAACTCTGTCTACAGTAGTTCAGTATGTTTTCACAGATCTTCTGTTGTGATTTTATTCCTTCAGTATCTTCTCTATTGAGCACATAGACGGACATCTTTCTAGCACCCCCCCCACCCCCCTGCAAATAGTCGGTTATTTTCCCCTAGAGGTAATGTGTGATGCAAAAAGGATTCATTGAAAGGGAGGTTAAGGATACTAATGTCTAGATACTTTCAGGACTGGAACGATTGTCTGTATATACAATCTCTCTATATATATTGTCTCTGTCTATAGTAGCTATATGTTTATAATGTTTAATGACTTGGAGGAATAACTCATTTGTTTAGTGGGAAAAATAAGTGAAATTTGTAGAGCCTAATGTCAACAATGTAAAAGTGCATAGAAAAAGCAAGTAGAAACAAAGAGATGTTTATTAAATTATAATGATAAAAATTAAAACTGTAATCAGTTTTACTCGAATTAGTTTAATTAGCCATCCGTTTAATGGCTGTAACATCAGAGCCCTTCTGAGCAGTTTGTATGTATTAATTCATTTAATGCTCACAGCCTCCTTCTCGGTAGGTAACGTCGATGCCCTTGTTTACACAAAGGAAAACCAAGGGCAGAGAGATTAAAGAAATTGCCCTGATCATGGAGCCAGTAAATAGTAGAACCAGGATTCAACCCTGACATTGCCTCATTAGAGATATTATATAATCTTTCTGCTGATTATATGGTCTTATTTTTAATCTTACCCATTACTGGATGTAAGCCTTGATTCTGGTAACTATCCAATTAGAAATAGTGGCTTCAAATGATTTATTCTAAAACTAATCCCATTACGTGAACTGATGGTATCCAAAACATTATTGCTTGATAGCTGTTAATCCCATTATAGCTTTAAAATTGTAGTAATTTAGGATTAACTTTCTAATTCTGAGGGGCTGTTTGAGTAGAAAGCTGTGTTGCTCAAAAGGTAAACTTTTCATTGTGATGTGATGAGATTTTTCTATAGCTTTCCTGGTTGAAACTCTTGTTTTGGATATCTTCTAAACCAGAATGATGTTATCCACTTTTTTTTTGGTGTGAATCTTGGTGTTTCTGTCACCGGTTAGTTAATATGCTTAAAGGAGGTTCAGAATTCTTTCCTACTGGCTTCTCTCTTTCTTTGGGATAGGTTGGTCATCTCTTTAGGTGAGAGACTTGATTTGGTTCCTTAATTTCACAAAAGTATTATCCAGCCTACAAGTCAAATGACTACTCTGCTAGGCGTAGGAACCTGCTTGGCCAGCATAATAGAATAGATTCAACTCCTATCTGGAGATAGAAGTTCAATCTCCTATCACTGGAGATTGTAACCCTGACCCGTCAGCTGCCTGACTTTTTATCAAATGCCAGGCCCAGCACTTAGCACACAGTAGCTTCTAGTTATTGAATGAGTTTCTTCTGATCTTAAGTGACAATAATGTCTTGGAGTTACTGACTTTGTTTTCTGTGCTGCTTTTCCTGAAGAATAAAATACCCTTCCAAGGCGCATCCTTGACCTGAATGTCTTCCCCTTTTCTCTTTGGCTGTCAGGAAGCTCTATAATAAATCACAGCTTAGTTCTCATGATTGTAGGGTACCTAGACCACACATCTACTTTCTAACTAGATCTTAACGTTCATTTGGTATGTATATTCCACGATCTTGATTTCTGTCCATCTAATCCTTAAACTTTCTTAAAAAGTAAGCCTCCTTAAGTTGTTTGCTGAAAACCTCCACTTTCCGAAACAGATGTACAGAAGATTAGGGAGCAAAATATAAAGAAAGATACCACCTCGAATGCTCCAAAGCCTGAAAGATCTAGACTTTCCAAAACACATGCACAGACACACACATGTGCAATAAAATGTATGCCTACCATATATTTCTCAATTAAAACTACATGGAATAGTCTTACGTTTGAGAAAAGCAATATACTGAATCCTTGTTTTCCTTCCCATTCAGGGACAACCCACAGTTTATAGATTAGTGGTTTCAAATTCTTCTATTCTTGTTTCATTTCCGTACCCAGTTCTAGCTGGAGCTGATTAACCACATTGACATTTTAATGAAATATGAATAGCTTCACAAAGAGACAAGAAAGTTGTATCTGGTGCAGCTCAGCAGTCTGGAAAGGTCAGGACCTTGCTGGGGTCTATAAGGAGCAGGTAGAGGGGGTGCACCCTGATTTTCAGGGTCTATCAGGAGCAGGTAGAAGGGGGACAGTCTGATCTTCAGGATCTATAAGAAGCGGGTAGAGGGGGTGCAGTCTGATTTTCAGGGTCTGTCACATCCGTATTTAGCCTTTGTCCTCGTGGTCGAGGCTGATTTTCTGATCCTATGGAAAGCTTGCTGTTACTCTTTGCAGAAATGTGCTATTTGCTCACTTTTAAGGATGGCCAACCGGCTGACAGCCAGTGAAAATCATGAACTTCATTTACATTTGCACGTTCTTCAGTGAGATAGATGGTAATAAGCTTACAGAAGCCCATTTAACCCTCGAGGTAGAGTTGTACCATTACGTGTACTATGGATTGCGGGGGTACATGTAGTTTGCCTGCCCCCACTCTCAGAACGGAGAACCACGGCTCTCACACACCCCAAACCCATGCCTATAGCACAGCCCTGGTCCCTACCCCTCTCCTGCTTCCACCTGCATGGCTGGGCGTGGCCTGGCCAAGTGAGTTGTCCAGTTCAGTCACTCAGTCTGTCTGACTCTTTGCAACCTCATAGAGTGCAGCACGCCAGGCTTCCATGTCCATCACCAACTCCTGGAGCTTGCTCAAACTCATGTCCATCGAGTCGGTGATGCCATCCAACCATCTCATCCTTTGTCATCCCCTTCTCCTCCTGCCCTCAATCTTTCCCAGCATCAGGGTCTTTTCCAGTGAGTCAGTTCTTCACATCAAGTGGCCAAAGTATTGTAGCTTCATCTTCAGCATCAGTCCTTCCAATGAGCATTCAGGACTGATTTCCTTTACGATTGACTGGTTGGATCTCCTTGCAGTCCAAGGGACTCTCAAGAGTCTTCTCCAACACCACAGTTCAAAAGCATCAATTCTTTGAGGCTCAGCTTTCTTTATGGTCCAACCCTCACATCCATACATTACTACTAGAAAAACCACAGTTTTGACTAGACGGATCTTTGTCGGCAAAGTAGTGTCTCTGCTTCTTAATATGCTTTTTAATATGGTCATAGCTTTTCTTCCAAGGAGCAAGCATCTTTTAATTTCATGGCTGCAGTCACCATTTGCAGTGATTTTGGAGCCCCTCAAAATAAAGTCTCTCACTATGCCCATCTGTTTGCCATGAAGTGATGGGACCAGATGCCATGATCTTCATTTTTTGAATATTGAGTTTTAAGCCAACTTTTTCACTCTCCTCTTTCACTTTATCAAGAGGCTCTTTAATTCCTCTTTGTTTTCTGCTGTACGGGTGGTGGTGTCATCTGCATATCTGAGGTTATTGATATTTCTCCCGGCAATCTTGATTCCAGCTTGTGCTTCATCCAGTCTGAATTTTGTATGATGTACCCTTCGTAGAAGTTAAATAAGCAAGGTGACAATATACAGCCTTGACGTACTCCTTTTCCAATTTGGAACCAGTCCATTGTTCCTCTGCCTTTTCTAAATCTGGCTTGAACATCTGGAAATTCCAGTTCACGTACTATTGAACATTTCTTTGGCATTGCCTTTCTTTGGTGTTGGAATGAAAACTGACCTTTTCCAGTCCTGTGGCCACTACTGAAACTTCCAAATTTGCTGGCATATTGAGTGCAGCACTTTCACAGCATCATCATTTAAGATTTGAAATAGTTTAGCTGGAATTCCATCACCTCCACTAGCTTTGTTTGTAGTGATGCTTCCTAAGGTCCACCTGACTTCGCATTCCAGGCTGTCTGGCTCTAGGTGAGTGATCACACTATCATGGTTATCTGGGTCATTAAGATTTTTGTATAGTTTGAACATGTCCTTCTCTTTTATGAGAAATGACAACTATTTAATGATGCAAATGTTATAAAAGTTATCAGGTACTTCCCTAAGTATTAAGGCCCTTCTCTTACTGTTTTGTTAAATAATTTTCATTCGTGAGCACTAATCAAGATATTAAATGTTCTTGATAATCAAAACACATAGATTGGCATTTCCCAGAGCAGTTTCTAAAGTGTACCTGACCTTGCTTTTCAGACCGTCAGCCTGGAAGTTAGCTCTGCTCTCTGTCCTGTGGGCATGTGTGTCTTAATAGATCCATGATAAGATGGTGCAGAAGGGCTTTTCTTCCATATGTTACATAATGCACCAGAGAGCCATCAGTTTCCTTCAGGGGTATGTCAGTGTTTCCAATGGAATTTGGTTTTGCTTGGTTCCAGGCTCAGATCCTTCCTATACTGTAGGAAGTGAACAGGAGAGACTTGAAGAAGGACATTAGGATTTCAGTGAGGGGCAGGCAGATGAAGATCAGTGAGCAGACATCTCTAAAATAAACAGCACTGAGTTTGTGGGAAGCAATTCGGGAAAATTCTGTTGGAAACCCTTCAGTCAGTATTTACATAGTAAAGAATCAAATGCATTGCTCCAGGGTGGGGTGTGGACAGAAGGTAGAGACCACATGGGTTTGAGAAGAGGAGCTCTGGAGATGATTTTATTGTCATAACCAGGAGAGTCCAGGGAGAGAGTTCTTTCCTTGACAGTGACTAATCTTCTTCCCTTAGATGCACTTCAGATACTCAAGCTAACAGTGATGACTCATCAGGCAATTCGGGCTTAATGAATACAGGGCTGTAGGACCACACAAACGCCTTATTTCTGATTCACTCATTCAATATTTATTGAAGAGCACTGTGCACTGGGCCATGAGAAAAAACAAATAAAACAGCAACAAATGCCTTGCCCTCAAGGAGTTCACAGGCTAGTGAGGGGCAGCAGTTAACTATATTAACACCTCAAAGAGCCTAGGGCTCTACCCTTCGAGAGTCAGAGGAACGCAGTGTTGCTCCAGAGCCCGTGGGAGCAGATGGCATTGGGACTTGGCAGGACTGGGGCACTCAGGCTGAGCCTGGGGTTGTGAAGGATGAGAAGAGATTAGCCATGTGACGTGGGACAGGAAAACAGCAACACATCTCTCATCATGGTGAGAGAGAGGCATGCGGGCTAACAAGAGATTTGGAACGAGCGTGAGCAGTGACATTGGGCAGGAAGTTCAGACCCAGGACACTCGAGGCCTTGAAGGTCAAGCTTAGGAATCAGAACTCGATTCTCCAGGACCTGTGGATTTAAGCAGAGCAGTGTCAGCATTGTGTTCACAGTTCAGAGCCATCGATCATGCGGCAGGGTGGAGAGCAGATGGAGAGAAGGGAGACTGGAGGCATAAACACCTAGTGTGGGTGCTAGTTAGGAATGCAAGAGGAACATCCCTGGGGGTCCAGTGGTTAAGGCTTTGAGCTTCTGCTGCAGCAGGTGAGGGTTCAATTCCTGGTTATGAAACTAAGATCCCACATGTCGCGTTGGACGGCCAAAAATTTAGGAATGCAAGAAACACCCAGCCCTAGACTATGGCAGAGGCAGTGGAGGTTGAGGAGGGAGTGGGTACTAGAGAGATTATGGGAGTAGAATGAGCTGGACTCAATAAGCAGAGTTGTTGTTGTTGTTTAGTTGCGAAGTCATGTCCCACTCTTTGTGACCCCACGGACTGTAGCCCACCAGGCTCTGCTGTCTGTGGAATTCTCCAAACAAGAATACTGGAGTGGATTGCCATTTCCTTCTCCAGAGGATCTTCCTGACCCAGGGATCGAACTTGCATCTCCTGCATTGGCAGGCAAATTCTTTACCGCTGAGCCACCAGGGAAGCCAAGCAGGAGACGGGAGGAGACAGTTTGAAAACGGCTCCGAGGTCTGACTTGTTCCTCTGGTGGGTCAGATTGTCATTTACTTAGATAGCAACAAAGGAGGAAAAAACAATTTAGGAGGGAAATAATTGTGATGGGGGAACCCAAACCACCCCCAGGTTCAGGATTCACTAGATGGACTCAGCATATATAGTCCTACTCACAGTTATGATGTATTATAGCAAAAAGATACAAAGCAAAATCAGCCAGGGGAATAAGCCCATGGGTGAAGTCCAGAGTTACTAGGCACCCTCTGCCTGAAACTCACCAGACCTCCTAGAACAAAGCAGGTGTGTTGTATAAACCCTTCCAAAAGCCAGGCTCCTGGTCACCAGCCTTGCAAACAGTTCTAAAGGTAGCATTCTCAGATCTGCTATGTTAGCTCTCTTCTACATGACAGTACGTTCCATTTTGTATGTGCTAAGTAGTCTGAGGCATTTGTTATAAGCATTTGTCAGGTGAAGCTGTCTACTGTGAGGTTGGATATTGTGTCTGAAAAAGTAGTGAAAGTGTTAGTCGCTCAGCTGTGTCTGACTGTGACCTCATGGACTGTCACCCACCAGGCTCCTCTGTCCATGGGATTTTACAGGCAAGAAGACTGGAGTGGGTTGCCATTTATTTCTCTGGGGATCTTCCCAACCCAGGAATTGAACCCGGGTCTCCCACATTGCAAACATCTGTACAATAAAGTAAAGGGTCTGGAATCATTAGCACTACTTCTGTTTCAAGTTTGTGGCTCTTTCCATCATTCTGCACTGCCTTCTCAAAATGGCGAAGTCAGACCTTACCCAAAATGAATAAAATGAGATTTAGATTATAAAACAGATTTTGTAAGTTTACTTGATGCATCTTACTTCACAATGAATCCTTGGATCCTAAAAAGTTGAGTTGATCACATTGAGGCCTCCACACAGAAGGGATTTCCAAGCAGCCTCTAAGTCAACCATTCATGGTTAATCAATGTGGATTATCAGAGGGCAATAAATTATTAGGAGATTTCCCATCTCTTTACTCTTGTGTCCATTCAGCAAAGTTTTATGCTACCCACTTTGTTCACCACTAGGAGTAAAAACATAAATATGGCAGAGTCTTTGCCTTATTCTCTAGAGTCAGGAAAATCACAATATTAGGAGTGTGTTAGGGCAAGAGTAGGTGGGGTGACCCCTTGGATATGGGAAATGAAGTCAAACTCAAAACATATTAATTTTTTGCTTGAAGCTCTGATAAAGGGTAAAGTAGAATTTGAAAACTGTCAAATGAAGTTGCTGCATATTTACTTAGTTTGGGATTTCATTCCTGGGTGGCCTTAAACTTGGATAGGCAAGTACTAGAAAGCAATATGACTGTAGTTCTATAAGACCTCCATTTAACTCAACATATGTAAGTTGGCTTTGGTCTTAGAGGTAAACTTCGGTGCCTAAAGAGGTAACCTCCACTAATGCCCATTGGAGTCCTTTTATGGCTCTATTTAATGCATGCACATGTGCTTGCTGCTTTTTTGTGTGATTATTAATAGTCAATTTTGCATTATTCTAAGTTGTCTCAAGAGATATCATGAAATACGTACAGAGTAGAACTTAGTGGTAGATGTCGATTTTAAAATAAGTTGCAGGTCATTTGTATAGTCTCAAAATAAATATTAAAAAAGAAACAATATTTCCCTCTCAAATCTTTATTCCTATCTCAGCTTCATTTACTGCCTCATTTATCATCTAAACAGTCTTTGTTCTTTCAGCTTTCAAACATGATTAATTGATGGTGTGCAATGTAGCATAAGGAAAAGGCTGAATATTTTGTAAGATGAGTAATCAAGTCAAATGCCCATCTTTTCTTTTATACTTTACCAACAAATATATCTTATGTAGATGTAAGGGCAGTTTGCTATTTCCCTGTTCAGAATTTTTGAGCTTTTAGCGTAACATGTTTCCTTTCCATTAACTTAGCCAAAAATAATATTGACAAATTCATGAAGCCTTCCATCTGATACTGTTGTAAACTTATGCAAATATATTTAGACAGTTAAGTGAATAGAATAATTAAACAGCCAAATGTCAAGAATGGGAAGGGAGAAGTAGCATCAGCTGTCACATCACATTATCTGGACTCAAGTTGGAAGTTACTGAAGTGTTTGAAAATATACTTTCAAAACCAATGATTTGAATTTGTGCTACATTTTTTTTTCAAGAGGGCAATAATTTACATAAAGTACAGTGTAATATTATAGTTGCTGCAGGGACTTTTGAGTATTTCTGGGAGTGTTCATTTTCAGCACATGCTACTTAGAATTTGAAAAGATATTCAGTGTTTCTTTGTCATGAATCTTTCCACTGGGACCAGGCCACTCCTGGATGAACTCACATATTGAGAGTTTCTCAAAATACATAATCAAATTGTTGGTCTTAAAAATATACTATTTTAAAGTCTTAAAAAACTGCAGTGAAAATAAGGTTAATATTTGGCAAAAATAGTCCATTTGAGGAGTTGTCTCTTAAAACTCTGATTTCACTTAGAGTTTGCTTCCAAAGAAATTCACTTCGCATGTCATTAATTAAAATCTTTCCTCTTTATGCCATTTCTTTAATTCCTCATACATTTCCTTGAAGTGTTAAATTGCTTTTAACTTATTAGAGATCAAAATTTGATTGGTTTGGGATTTTTAATAATCACTGTTGTTCCAAACAAAAACCTTAAAATATTAAACAAAATCATAGCTTGTAACATTTCAAGGTAGCAAATGTTTGCTGATCTTGAAAAACATGTTCATATTCTTAAATGACCTCCTGCACATTTCTTTATGCTTTTGTACCATGGGTGTGATTTAATTTAGAAATGTCTGCAATGCCGCTCCCATCTGACAGCAGTGGTGGGGGAGGGAAGCAAGCTAAAGGAGAGCTTTGGGGAGGGCGAGCAAAGGAAGAGCTTTTCAGGCAAGTGAATGGGCACAGTCATGCCTCCCCTCTTTTCTGTGAGAAGAGCCAGCCCGCCAGACTCGACCACCGTGGTTCCACCTCCCAAGCAGATTCTCTCTGCTCTCCCCCAGCTCCCTCTGCCCCCACCAGTACAGCCCCTTCTCCGGGCTGAGAGCCTGGGCAAGGTCTCCTAGACAGTGAGCTGTAACACACACCGTGCTTGTCAAAACTCGCTTTCGTTGCAAGAGAAAGAGAGTACTGGAGCTTCAGCTTCAGCATCAGTCCTTCGACTATTCATTGGAAGGACTGATACTGAAGCTAAGGCTCCTGTACTTTGCCTACCTGATGCAAAGAGCTGACTCATTAGAGAAGCCTCTGATGCTGGGAAAGATTGAGGGCAGGAGGCGAAGGAGGCAACAGAGGATGACATGGTTGGATGGCATCACTGACTCAATGGACCTGAGTTTGAGCCAGCTCCAGGAGTTGGTGATGGACAGGGAGGCCTGCCGTGCTGCGGTCCATGGGGTCACAAAGAGTCAGACACGACTGAGAAACTGAACAACAATAGACAGAGAGAAACTGAACTAGAGTCACACAAAAAGAAGGACTGACCCAGATAACAAAGTTCCGTGGTTGTCTGGCTTTAGCCACCTCTGCCTTCTGGCTTCTGCTATCCATTTCTCAGCTCCACCTCCCTGGAAGGGATGCCCTCCATATCACTTACTTCAAGCAAAACCCGCTGTCCCAGAGGAAAAAGAAACTTGTTTCCTTTACCAACTGTCTATCAGTACAGTTTGGCCTTTGATCCTTGAACAACACCAGGCTTAGGGCCACCAGCCTTAACGCAGTGGCAAATCCGTGTATAATTGTAATGGGCCCTCTGTATCCATGGTTTCACATCCTCAGCTTCGGCCAACCACAGGTTGAAAGCCATCCCTGGACCTGCTGCAGTTCAGACCCGTGTTGTTGAGGGAACAGCTGTCTTCAGGACATGATGGCCCTATTTGCCCCGTAGCCCTCTCCTGACGCATCCGTGTGTCCAGGCCAGGGGTGGCTGTCATGCCCATTCTGTGGGCAACTCAGGGGCAGACCCAGCTGCATCACCTGGGACCGCCCTCGTGGTTACTGAGAAGCCAGCATAAGAATGCTGGTCTGCTCAGAGTATGGTCTGTAAAGTGAATAAATCAAGTGTCTCCCATAGGCCAGAACTACTGTTTGTTTAATTATAGATAAAGGTTAGCGTGAATGAAATACACAGTCGTTTAAAAGCAGAACGCTCAATTTATACTTGCTCCGTCTCATGCATTTTCATGTTGAATATAGGATTCTGCCCCATGGGAACTAATTGTCTACTTTGGAAGGAGGTCTCCATACCCATAATGATTAGGTAGCATCAGTTTTTTTCTTTCTTTCTTCTTTTTTTATAATGCTTTGGCTTGAAAATAATCGCAGAAAAAGTGGGTTGGTCCTTAGTCTATTGCTGGCCCCTCCCCAAAGTGCGTCCTTTTGGCATCCTTTCTGTGGTTCTTGAGTCTGCCTTCCTCAGCCCCACCCCTCACCCCCAGCTCTGTCCTCTCAAACTTAAGGTTTCTCATTTTAGTCTTCCAGAATTTCCTTACTCATCTCATTCCTATTCAGCTCATTAAAGCAGGGTATGTAGGTTTTTGTAGTCCATATTTAGAATTAAAAGCATATTAATTTCCTTATGATAAAATCAAATTATATTGATCAGTTAAAAATATCAATAATTATTGAAGCAGTTCTTTAAGTCATAATTTTTGTTGCTGCTGCTGCTGCTAAGTCGCTTCAGTCGTGTCCGACTCTGCGACCCCATGAACAGCACCCACCAGGCTCCCCCGTCCCTGGGATTCTCCAGACAAGAACACTGGAGTGGGTTGCCATTTCCTTCTCCAATGCATGAAAGTGAAAAGTGAAAGTGAAGTCGCTCAGTCATGTCCAACTCCTAGCGGCCCCATGGACTGCAGCCTACCAGGCTCCTCCGTCCATGGGGTTCTCCAGGCAAGAGTACTCGTTTCTAAATAATAAATACCAGCTTATTGCCTGAGGACACCGGAAGTAAGGTTGCATGTTAATATTTCAGTTTAAGGTGGATTAACATATATATAGGCTTTCCTGGTGGCCCAGGCAGTAAAGAATCTGCCTGCAATGCAGGAGACCTGGGTTCAATCCCTGGGTTGGGAAGATCCCCTGGAGGAGGGCATGGCAACCCATTTCAGTATTCTTGCCTGGAGAATCCCCATGGACAGAGGTGCCTGGTGGACTACAGTCCATGGGGTCGCAAAGAGTTGGACACAACTGAGCGACTAAGCTCACACACACACACATGCAACATGTATACATACACATATTTCCATGTACTGGTACAGTGAAACCTCTCAAACTTTTCTCCAGGAACTGGAACATGGTGGCTGCTTGCCAGCTTGGCATCACCACTGATTCCTTTTCTTTCTGCCAATGTTGTGCAGACACCAGCCGAATGAATTCTCCCATCTCTTGTATATTTCATGTGAACTTCTAGTGCATGTAAACAGTGGGCATTTACTCTTGACTGCACATCTGTAACTCAGAGAGACTCTTTAAGTGAGACCCAGGAGAACTTGAAAGGAGCATATGAATAACAAGTTTATTTCTTGGGCATGACGGCATAAAAGAGATGAGTAATGCTAATAAACTCGGAACACAATTCCGATGAACTCCATTGGCAAAAGAGGCGGCGTTTGGGCAAATAAACCAAAATAATCGCTGGAGTTCAGATCTGATAGCTGTGTTTTGATTAAATCAAAAAGATTTCTTGCCAGTCCTCCTCCTGCAGCTGCTGTCACGCCTCCCTGACTGCACGGAAGTAGAAACGCCTCCCTGGGATTCTTTTGGTCCCTGATGCCTTTTGTCTGGTGCCCCTTTAAGAGGAACTTGAGCCAAGATCTTATCAGCAATGGAGATGGAGACACCTCAGGATTTTCCAGTATCATTTTTCACTTTTTCTTCTTGGCCATGGTTATTAATGCTACCAGATCTCTCAAATCTTGAAGCATTTCCTCGTGGCTCCAAGTTGCTGCTACAGGTCAGGTTCTTGAACTGAGCGTCTGGTTTCAACATCCATATGCTTCCCAGCCCACTCTCTGACCTTCAGTTCTTTTCTGTTCTTTTCAGACTTTTAACGTTTCCATCTACTGATCCCAGGGGACTCAGTATTCTGAATACTCAGTCCAATTTTTTTTTTCAAAAGTTAAAAAGAAATTAAGGTTGATATAGATTGCATACATTTTTTAGCTTAAAGATCCTTTATTCACAACCTAAGACCGTTAATCTTGACAGCATATAAATGCTAAATATTTCAGGACTTTCTTAGGTAGACCAGAACACTTCCCCCCACACTTCACGTTGTCAACAGTGATGCATTTGGGGTGGGGGGTCATCAAAATCTTTAAGACTAATATCAATACATGTCCACAGCCTTATTTCTTTTGAACTCAGCTCCGTTCCTTTGAAGAACTGATCACAGTATCAAGCTTTGATTCCTTTCCTGTGGACTTATGCCAACTTGCCTGATTTCATTAAGTTTTTGGAAAGGGCTAAGGCATGGTATCGTTTTATGGCAATCCTCACATCAATCATAATTTAGGACGGTCTTGGTGATAGACAAGGCATTCACACAGGGAGGTTGAACAAGGCTGGTCTAGTGGTGAGGGGGCTGGGGTGCATTCAGGGTATAATAATTTCATATCCAACTTCAGCCACCTCTACCACAGGGTTTTTTAGCTGTGGCTTCATTCCAGAGTGATTGCAATTATAAGGTCCATGCCCAGGTATATGGAAACCATGCAGTTTTTAAAAATTTTATTGAAGTATAGTTGGTTTACAATTTCATGTTAGTTTCAGGTATGTAGCACAATGATTGTATATATACTATATTTTTTTCAGATTCTTTTCCCTTATATATTATTACAAAATACTGACATTTTGTAATAATATGTGCTATTTAGTAGGCCCTAGTTGGTTATGTGTTTTGCCATGTGGGGCAGCCAGAAAAAAGAGAGAAAATTAGACTCCAAGTAAGACGTTTATCTAGACTCTACAGACGCGGTGTTATAAATGTCATTCTACAAACAAGAACTCTGTGAATTAAAATACTGAAGCAGATTCTAATTTTTAAAAATACTATAAATTAAAGTCCTACCACTTATATTTACATGTCTTTTAAGCTGAGAATGACTCTCTCCTTGCAGTCTCCCAAAACACTGAGAATATGCCAGCCAGATTAGTGCCCTTGATCTTTCACTTTTTAAAAATGTGTGTTCTGTTGAACGAGTAATCTCAATTCAATCATCAGCACCAGATTTGCCTTCCAGTTGACATCTGCACTTTACTAATCATAAAATGCTTTTGGCATCTTTAGGGAAAGTTAAAGAATACACACAACCAAATTCTTTGTCTTCCTTGTTGTTAAATCCTTTTGTCTGTGACATTGTGTTTTAGAACAGAGACCAGCAAACATTTCCTGCAAAGGATCAGATAGTAAGTATTTTAAGTGTTGCGGCCCATTCAGTCTCTGTGCTCACTACTCATCTCTGCTGTGAACAGTGCAAAAGCAACCACAGGCAATACATAAACCAGTGTTGCTATGTTCTAATAAAACTTTATTTATAAAATAGATAACTGGTCTTATGCGTGATGTCTGGACCATAGTTTTCCAACCTGTGATTTAGAAGAAAGAAGAGGTCTGTGAAATTTCATGTTGGAGTATAATAAGCACAGAAAACTGTCCCAGGACCCCCTAACCTCTTCCTCTCTGGGAACTGTGTTTGGTTTCCCAATGTCCCCAAGTACTGGTAGCAATGAAATGAAAAGAGCCAAGATGAAGTTCCCTGAGGCCGGTAGCCCTATTCCTTTCCCCCATGGAAATCTCCATGGGCTTCAGGAAGGAAAAGAAGCTGGTCTGGGAGCCCCAAGACAGCCCAGATTTAGGGAGGGAATTCAAAGCTGTGCTTTAGATCACTTTACCCCAACTCTAAAATACAATAACACATGAAATAAATGTTGTGTGTAGACGTGCCAGGTCTTGTAGACATACATACTTGAAATTAAATGTTCATATAAGCACCAGATTTGCTTTTGGCTTACAGCAAATTTCATGATAAGTAGAATGGTTGTGGAGGTGGGAATAGAAGGTGGAGGAAGTAAAACTGAAAAGTGAGACTCTAGTCAACAGGAGACACCACAGTAAGCTGGGAGCCAGCGGGTACTGACAGAACCATTTGTGGGTGTAAAGTGTATCCTCATTGATACTTCGTGTAATTTATATGAGAAATTCAGGCTTTTTCTGTGGGAAACTATCTCATGGGCTGATGGTATCACTCTCCTTCAACATGTTAGAGAATTACTCAAATGCTTGTCAGATGCCTGGGCCACATACTTATTTGAAAATGTGCCATCATGGGAAGCTTTCATTCACCAGGGTCACTGAGAGGGCAGAAGAGGGAGGCACGCTGAACTTCAAATGGCTCTTGCCGCTCGTGTCAGTAGCAAAGCAATAAAGGAAGGAGCTGACTTGCCAAAAGGAGAAAAGTTCAAGAAAACTGACTTTGTTTTCATTGAAAAAAGCAGATAGCTGAGCAGTAAGTAAAGAATTCTTCATTATTCCCATTTTTCAGTTTATAAACATAAAATGTATATTACCTTATTCCTAGTCATTGCTACAATTTTCTGGTTTTTTTCCTATTAATATAATTTTATTCTTGGATTACTTAACATCAAATTCTGTCATTATATGTATGTTTCCAGTAACCTTGCGCTTTAATTAGGTACAGTGAGTAATATAGTCTTTAAAAGCTCCATCAGCCTATGAAATTCATACCTAAATTTATTAAGTGATGATATCTCATCCAATGGTGTATAGCATTCTTTGTAAGTTGCATTCTGCTGAAGATGGTGTAACAGGGACCAGATTTACCCTCCTATTTTAAACAGTCAAGGAAACTACACAAAGTATATGGGAAAAAAATCACTCAAGACATTGGACAGTGAGTTCAGTTGCTTAGTCGTGTCCAACTCCTTGCGACCCCATGGACTGCAGCACACTAGGCTCCCTGTTCATCACCAACTCCCAGAGCTTGCTCAAATTCATGTCCGTTGAGTCGGTGGTGCCATCCAACCATCTCATCCTCTCTCATCCCCTTTTCCTCCTGCCTTCAATCTTTCCCAGTATCAGGGACTTTTCCAATGAGTCAGTTCTTCGCATCAGGTGGCCAAAGTATTGGAGCTTCAGCTTCAGCATCAGTCCTTCCAATGAATATTCAGGACTGGTTTCTTTTAGGATTGACTGGTTTGATCTCCTTGCTATCCAAGGGACTCTCAAGAGTCTTCTCCAACACCACAGCTCAAAAGCATCAATTCTTCAGTGCTCAGCTTTCTTTATACTCCAACTGTCACATCCATACATGACTGCTGGAAAAACCATTGCTTTGACTAGATGGACCTTTGTTGGCAAAGTAATGTCTCTGCTTTTTAATATGCTATCTAGGTTGGTCATAGGTTTTCTTCCAAGGAGCAAGCATCTTTTAATTTCATAGCTGCACTCACCATCTGCAGTGATTTTGGAGCCTCAAAAAATAAAGTCTGTCACTGTTTCCATTCTTTCCCCATTTATTTGCCATGAAGTGATGGGTCCAGATGCCGTGATCTTAGTTTTCTGAATATTGAGTTTTAAGCCAACTTTTTCACTCTCCTCTTTCACTTTATCAAGAGGCTCTTTAGTTCTTCTTCGCTTTCTGCCATAAGGGTGGTGTCATCTGTGTATCTAAGGTTATTGATATTTTTCCCGGCAATCTTGATTCCAGCTTGTGCTTCATCCAGTCCAGCATTTTGCATTATGTACTCTACATAGAAGTTAAATAAGCAGAGTGACGATATATAGCCTTGACGTAATCCTTTCCCAGTTTGGAAGCAGTCCGTTGTTCCATGTCCAGTTCTAACTGTTGCTTCTTGACCTGCATACAGATTTCTCAGTAGGCAGGTGAGGTGGTCTGGTATTCCCATCTCTTGAAGAATTTTCCACAGTTTATCGTGATCCACACAGTCAAAGGCTTTGGCATGGTCAGTAAAGCAGAAATAGGTGTTTCTCTGATATTCTCTAGCTTTTTTCTGTGATTCAGTGGACGTTGGCAATTTGATCTCTGGTTCCTCTGCCTTTTCTAAATCCAGCTTGAACATCTGGAAGTTCACGGTTCACGTTCTGTTGAAGCCTGGCTTGGAGAATTTTGAGCATTACTTTGCTAGTGTGTGAGATGAGTGCAATTGCACAATAGTTTGAACATTCTTTAGCATTACCTTTCTTTGGGATTGGAATGAAAACTGACCTTTTCCAGTCCTGTGGCTATTGCTGAGTTTTCCAAATTTGCTGGCATATTAAGTATAGCGCTTTCACAGCATCATCTTTTAGGATTTGAAATGGCTCAACTGGAATTCCATCACCTCCACTAGCTTTGTTCATAGTGATGCTTCCTAAGGCCCACTTGACTTTGCATTCCAGGATATCTGGCTCTAGGTGAGTGATCACACCATCGTGGTTATCTGGTTCGTGAAGATCTTTTTTATTTAGTTCTTCTGTGTATTCTTGCCACCTCTTAATATCTTCTGCTTCTGTTAGGCCCATACCATTTCTGTCCTTTCTTGTGCCCATCTTTGCATGAAATGTTACCTTGGTGTATCTAATTTTCTTGAGAGATTGCTAGTCTTGCCAATTCTATTGTTTTCCTCTATTTCTGTGCATTGACCACTTAGGAAGGCTTTCTTACCTCTCCTTGCTATTCTTTGGAACTGTGCATTCAGATTAATATAATCTTTCCTTTTCTCTTTTGCCTTTTGCTTGTCTTCTTTTCTCAGCTATTTATAAGGCGTCCTCAGACAACCATTTTGTCTTTTTTAATTTCTCTGGGGAGTGGATGGTCTTGATCACTGCCTCCTATACATTGTCATGAACCTCTGTCTGTAATTCTTCAGGTACCCTATCAGATCTAATCCCTTGAATCTATTTGTCACTTCCACTGTATAATCGTAACTGATTTGATTTAGGTCATACCTGAATGGTCTAGTAGTTTTTCCTACTTTCTTCAGTTGAAGTCTGAATTTGGCAATAAGGAAGGAGTTCATTATCTGAGCCACAATCAGCTCCCGGTCTTGTTTTTGCTGACTGCATATAGCTTCTCCATCTTTGGCTGCAAAGAATATAATCAGTCTGATTTCGGGATTGACCGTCTGGTGATGTCCATATGTAGAGCCTTCTCTTGTGTTGTTGATAGAGGGTATTTGCTATGTCCAGTGCATTCTCTTGGCAAAACTCTGTTAGCCTTTGCCCTACTTCATTTGTACTCCTAGGCCAAATTTGCCTGTTACTCCAGCTGTCTCTTGACTTCCTACTGAAAAGGCAAAAAGATATGACACTGAAAGATGAACTCCCCAGGTTGGTAGGTGCCCAATATGCTACTCGAGAAGAGTGGAGAAATAACTCCAGAAAGAATGAAGAGACAGAGCCAAAGCAAAAACAGCGCCCAGTTGTGGATGTGACTGGTGGTGGAAGTAAAGTCCAATGCTCTAAAGAACAGTATTGCATAGGAACCTGGAATGTTAGATCCATGAATCAAGGTATATTGGAAATGGTCAAACAGGAGATGGCAGGAGTAGACATTAACCTTTTAGGAAAAATGGGCTGGAATGGTTGAATTTAACTCAGATGACCATTATATCTACTACTGTGAGCAAGAATCCCTTAGAAGAAATGGAGTAGCCTTCATAGTCAACAAAAGAGTCCAAAATGTAGTTCTTGGGTATAGTCTCACAAACGACAGAATGATCTCTGTTTGTTTCCAAGGCAAAGCATTCAATATCACAGTAATACAAGTCTATGACCCAACCAGTAGTGCTCAAGAAGCTGAAGTTGAATGGTTCTATTCAAGACCTTCTATAGAAGACCCACAAGACTTTCTAGAACTAACACTCAAAAAAAGATGTCCTTTTCATTATAGGCGACTGGAATGCAAAAGACATTGGCCATCAGGCAATAAAGGACAGTGTTCTCTGAGAAACAGGAAAGAAAGTGAGCCCTCCAATTGCCCCGCTCTACCATATGGCCTAGAGAAAGTCTCTAGACTGCCCTGTATGGAGAGGGGTCCCTGCAGGGAACAGTGCATAGGGGTCACACAGGGCCAGAAGGTCTTGCTTCAGTAGGAAGGGGAAAATTAATCCTAGACTAAACACAGTTCTGGTCCCACCCAACAGAGTTTTAAAAAAAAAAAAAAAAAGCTCCAAAATCAATTTGTTTCCAAGTAACTAAACTATATCCCAGGGCAAAGTATAAAAATGTTTATAAATACAAAAAAATACAGTACACAGAAAGATGTCTGACATTCAATTCAAAATTAGCAGGCATGTAAACAAGTGGGAAAATACGGCCTATAGTGAAACAAATCAACCAAAATTAACACTTAAATGACATAGATGATAGAATTAGGAGATGGGGACATTAAAGCAGTTATGACAATTTTTTTCTTAATGTTCAAGAAACTAGAGGGAAGAAAATGAAGAAAAAAAGATTAGTTAATTAGAACTTGAAGTCCTAACAATAGAAACTATCTAAAATGAACCAAGAAATGGCTGGGAAAAAAATGAATGAATAGAACAGTCATTGAGCTAGAATCCATAGGATACAGAGGAGAGGATTGCAAGTATTTTAAGACATCATGGGCAGATCTTTTTCTAATTTTATAAAAACTGTGAGCCCACAGATTCATGAAACTTCAGGAGATCCCAGGTACAAGAAATGTGAATAAAGTTAGGGCAAGGCACATATTAATCAAATTGCTTAAAACCAATGATAAAGAGAAAATCTTAAAGGATAAAAGATATTGTATACAGAGGAACAAAGATAAATTGACAGCTGATTTCTTATCAGAAACAATGCAAACTGGAAGACAGTGAGGCAACATCTTTAAAGTACTGAAAGAGAATTTTAAACTTTGAGTTCTCTACCAATTTTAAAATGTCTTTCAAAAGCTAAGATGGAATAAGGAATTTTTTAGACAATTAAAAGCTGAAAGAATTTATCATTAGCCAACCAGAAGCGTAAGAAATTATAAAAGAAGTCCTCCTACAGAATGAATATCATACCAGACAGAAACCTGGATCTACTCAAAGGAATGAAGAGCACCATGAAATAGTACCTACAGAGGTAAACTTTTGAAGACTCTTTGAAAGATAAATGACTATGGAGCAAAAATAATGGAAATGCAGTGACAGGTTTATACCATACATGGAAACAAAATATATTACAGCAACAGCTCAAAGTTCAAGAGGAAGGAATGACCCTATACTTTTTTTTTAGATTCTTACGCTTTATGTGAGGGAGTATAACATCACTTGAAGGTAGACTAAAAAGTTAAATGTGTATCATAAAAACTGAGGAAACCACTAAAATAACACCAGAAGTTATAGTTAATAAAGCAACAATTAAATCATTAAAAATACTCTATCCAAAGAAAGATGAAAAAGAGAAGAAAAAGAACAAAGAATAGATAGGACAAAGAGGAAAAGAATAGCAATAGCAAAAGATAGTAGATTTAAACCCAGCCATATCAGTAATCACATTAAATGTAAATGGTCTAAATATCCAAATTGAAAGACAGAGACTGTCAGATTGGCTAAAAATTCAAGATCCAGCTATATGCTGCCATCAAGAAATCAACTTTAAAGACGTTAGTAGGTTAAAGAAAACAGGCTGGGAAAATGCGAATACCAATCAAAAGAAAGCTGGATTGGTGTCCAAATAGAGCTAGAGCAAATAATGTAGAGATAAAGAGGGTTATTTCATATTTGTAAAGGGGCCATTTCATCAACAGGAGATAACAATCCTACATGTTTATACATCTAATAACCTTCAACATAGATGAAGGAAAACTACAAGGAAAAATAGACAAAGCCACAAATCTAGTAAGGGATTTTAAAACACCTCTCAGAACAAATAGACCGAAATGTAATAAGGATAATGGAAGACTTGAACAGCACTTTAATCCAACTTGACCTCCCTAACTGGATTAAACACACTACTTAACAACATTAGAATTCACATCCACTTCAAATGCAAACAGAATATTTGCCAAATAGACCATATTCTGGGCCACAAATTAATTCTCAGTAAATGTTGAAAGATTCAGATCATACAAAAATAATCTTCCTTAACCACCGAGGAATTAAATTAGAGATCAACAATGAAAGGCATAGGGAAAAACCCCAAACATTTGGAAATTAAATAAGCCACAGAGGAGGAGAAAACATTTGCAGGTCATCTATCTCATGAGGACCTGTATATGGGTAATAAATACATGAAAATAAGCTTATCAATATTAGTCATTAGGGAAATGCAAATTAAGACCATAATGGATACAACTACATAGCTCTTAGAATACCTGAAATTAAAAAGACTGACCATGCCAAGTGTTAGTAAGGATGTGAAAACAATTGGAATTCTCCTACAGAGCTGGTAGGAATGTATAATAGTACAACACCTTTACAAAACAATTTGGTCCTGTCTTTAAAGGCTTCCCTGGTGGCTGACAGTAAAGCGGTCTGACGGTAAAGCCCGCAAAGCGGGAGACCGGGGTTCAGTCCCTGGGTCAGGAAGATCCCCTGGAGGAGGAAATGGCAACCCACTCCAGTATTCTTGCCTGGAAAATTCCATGGACTGAGGAGCCTGGTAGGCTACAGTCCGTGGGGTCACGAAGAGTCGGACACGAGTGAGCGACACTACTTTAAAGGCTAAATATGCACCAACCATATGATCAAGTCATTCCATTCCTTACTCAAGAGAGATGAAATATATATCCATATAAAGGCCTGGACATGCATGTTCACAGCAGTTTGTTTTCTGTACATGCTAAGTCACTTCAGTCATGTCTGGCTCTTTAAGACTTCATAGACTGTAGCCTACCAGACTCCTCTGTCCATGGGATTCTCCAGGAAAGAATACTGGAGTGGGTTGTCATCCCCTCCTCCGGGGGATCTTCCTGACTCAGGGATTGAACCCAGGTCTCTTCAAGTCTCCTGCTATGGCAGGCAAATTCTTTACCACTAGCACCACCTGGAAAGTTCTTGTTTTGTGTACTCTTACAATGAATTTTACACTTGAACATGTGCAGTTTATTGTATACCACACTGCTAAATAATGCAATCTGTTTTTTTTTAAATAAAATTGCTTAAAGTACAGAAACATGAGGGAAATTTTTAAAACAGAAAGATAAATGCACTAATTTTAATTTTCTATGCTACATAACAACTTACCACAAATTTAGCCCTTTTAAAACAACAGATGTTTGTTATCTCACAACTAGCCATGAGTCCAAACCCAGCTTGGCTAAGTTGCCTGCTTCAGGCTAGAGTAAGGGCTATGGTCTCCTGTGAGGCTAGGGATTCTCTTCCAAGCTTGCAGGGTGGTTAGCAGATTTCAGTTCCTTGCAGTTATAGGACTGAGGGCTCAACCTCTTGCTGGCTGTCACTTGGAGGCAACACTTCAGTCTCAGTGGCTACCTATGGTTTTTACCATCTGGCTTTTTATGCCCCCTCATACCATGGGCTTCCCTGGTGGCTCAGTGGTAAAGAATCAGCCTGCAATGCAGGAGACCCGGGTTCAATCCCTGGGTCAGGAAGATCCCCTGGAGAAGGAAATGGCAACCCACTCCAATATTCTTGCAAAGAGGATCCCATGGACAGAGGAGCCTGACGGGCTACAATCCATGACGTCTCACTTGGACATAACTTACCCACTAAACAACAGCATGATAGTTTATCAAAAGCCAGCATGGGGTAAAGTTGAGTCTGCGAAGATAGAGGGACTCTTATCACCTTTGCCATGTGCTCCTGGTTAGAAGTAAGTCACAAGTCTCACCTGCCCTCAGGGAGAGGCAGCTACTGGGAGTCACCCAGTATTGTGAGTAGTGTATATCCAGTTATTGTTGTGTAGTTGCTAAGTCATGTCTGACTCTTTGTGACCCCACAGACTGTAGCCCGCCAGGCTCCTCTGTCCATGGGATTCTCCAGGCAAGAATACTGGAGTGGGTTGCCATTTCCTTCTCCAGGGGAATCTTCCCAACCCAGGGACTGAACCCACATCTCATGTCTCCTGCCTTGACAGGTGGGTTCTTTACGACTAATGCCACCTGGGAAACCCATATCCACAATTTGGCATAGCAAATGGAAATGGAAGCCATAGAAAAGAATCCCCAGGATCATGGCAAAGGGAGATCCCACCATCAGCTGTTTAGTAGGTCTATAGGACGAAGGGCTCCAGCAGGATGGCTGTAAGGAAAACTAGCCTCATGCATAGGCAATGTGAAGGGATGGCCAAGGCTGTCAGAGTGCGTTAGTGCATGAATGATAGGTCTATAGAAAGCTAACCTAATAAAGATACAAGACAGTGATTAACTCTTGGAGAAACAGGGGTTGTACAAGAATGAGAATGTAATCAGAATATGTATGATGGCCCTCCTATGAGTAATATTTGCATTGTCCTAATAAATCCTGATCTGACTGAAAGTAACAATAGCTCTATATTTGAGAGATGGAAAGTGGAGGTGGAGAGAGAACAGGTAGCAGGATATAAAAGATCATTCAGCTGGTATCTGGTCTGAGCCACCGCAAGGAAAAAAAAGAAAGGAAAAAAAAGGTAGCAGAACAATGTAGGCCTCTAGACTTTAAAGTGGTTAAATCAGGTAGTCCCTTGGACGGCAAGGAGCTCAAACTAGTCAATCCTAAAGGAAATCAACCCTGAATATTCATGGAAGGACTGTTGCTAAAGCTGAATCCTTTGGCCACCTGATTCAAAAAGACGATTCATTAGAAAAAACCTTGATGCTGGGAAAGATTGAAGGCAAAAGGAGAAGAGGACAGCAGAGGATGAAATGGTTGGATGGCGCCACCAACTCAATGGACATGAGTTTGGGCAAACTCCAGGAGATAGTGAAGGACAGGGAAGCCTGGCATGCTGCAGTCCATGAGGTTGGTCACGACTTAGTGACTAAACGCCAACAAAAACAAAATTAGATGGCGGAGTGGTCATGAATTGTTTCCTAATTCAGTTTCATGGTCAAGCCTCGGCCAGCCAAATGTCCAGTTGGTAAACAGTAGATAAGACAACTCCTTTGCTTCTGTCCCAAGCCAGCTGTAAAGGGGACTTTAAAATAATGGATACAATTTGCCCCCATCTTGCTATGTTTTCCTGCTGCAGCAGCTTGTTATCTCTGGGGAGGAGCTTTGCCAGGGTGGAGGGGAAGGGAGTTGAAAAGAAAAGGGAAATTACGTGGGCAGCTATGTCTTCAATACCAAGCTCCTTGAAGAAAAGACCAGTTCAGCTAAGTAAAGGCAAGTCGTGATCCCCCATGCCTTCCCCCTCCTCTTTCTTTCTCCTTTATCTTCTCCCTTCTTACAAGAGTTACAGAATAATGATTTAATTGCCAGTAGGACCTTGGGATAAAACAGACGTCCAGAACAGCACAGTTCGTTTTCAGAAGCTTAGGTTCTCAGAAACCAGAATGTGATTACTTAATAGTGAGCTTCCGAACAGTGAAACGTTATTAAATTGATTTGTTTTGCCAAAGCTGGCAGAGGTTCTCCTGGCCTGCCACCTGCCCATCAGAGGGCTGGTGAATGAATATACTGCAAAATTTAAAGCAGAGAGGAGCAGTGTGGGGAGAATTGAGTTCATGCTGCTGCTGTTCACATCATCTTCTTTGGGTTTGTACAGAGAGAGGAATCCTCTTTTTATTTTCCTGAAGACTGAACTCATTTTAAAATCATACCTGTTTTTAGTTTTTCATCATACTTCTAAAGGTGTCTCATAATATTTGTTATCAGTCAAAGACCCTTGTTTGCTTGTTACTTTGTTGTTGTTGTGTGGTCAACTAAGTCATGTCCGACTCTGTGATCCCATGGTCTGTAGCCCACCAGACTCCTCTGTCCTCCGCTGTCTCCCAGAGTTTGCATAAGTTCGTGCCCATTGAGTTGGTGATGCTGTCTAACCATCTCATCCTCGGCCACCTTCTTCTTTTGCCTTCAGTCTTTCCCAGCATCAGGGTCTTTTCCAGTGAGTCGGCTCTCCGCATCAGGGGCCGCATTGGAGATTCGGCTTCAGCAACAGTCCTTCCAATGAATATTCAGGGTTGGTTTCCTTTAAGATAGACTGGTTTGATCTCCTTGCAGTCCAAGGGACTGTGAAGAGTCTTCTCACTTAGGTCCCGGTTAATGGGTCTAGTGCCAGAGTTGATTGTCATTAGTAGGATTGACAGAAAGGGGCCTATTTTAAAATTGCTTATAGAGCCAGAAAAATTAGGATGAAATCTAATGAACCCTTTTTTCTTACACGAGAAACGTATAATTAACATATAAAGAGCCAGTCCATGAAGATGACATTCTTTCTTGTCCTGGATGTCACATGGTGTGGCTTTATGGCCCAGAGCTGCCCATGCAGGAAGCCTGGGGATAAAGCCAGAGCCCAGAGGACAATAGAGAGAAGCCCGCAGGCTGTACTGTGCCACCTCTGGTCTTCCAGGCTCGGGGACAGGAAGGACAGTGTCTTACTGAGCAAGCCAGCATGGAGCTTTCCTGGCAACCACAGCTGAAAACTGATTAAGGGTTCCATCCTTGAAATCAGAACCAAGAAAAGGAAAATAAATTCTTCAGTGTATGTGTGTGGGAGGTGGGGGGGAAGGGTGCGAGGGGGGAGACATCTCAAGTGCAGAGTGGTCTTTGAACTTAAAAAGCTGTAGTATTTGAGTTCTTTAGCTTATGCATGAAAGCTGCCCAGTTTCTTCATTTCCTTTGTTGACATTCAGTCGGTCAGACCCTTCTGCTTCTTATTTGTTTTCCTTTTCTTCTAAAGCACTCTCCCTAATCCCTCATTTTCCAAAAGGCAGGGCCCATTGACTTTACATTATGCAGTTGATCCTTGAACAACAGGGGTTGAACAGGGCGGATCCACTTCTACACAGATTCTTTTTTTCAGTTAAATGTGACAGTACTGCACAATCCAAGGTCTACATTGGTTGAGCCCGAGGATAGGGAGGAAGGGTGGATACTGGGGGCCAACTACAAATGATCCATGGATTTTCAACCTTCCTGGACATCAGTGCCTCTAACGCCCAAATGATTTAAGGGTCAAGTGTAGACTGTGTTGGCAACCACTCTCCTTGAGTCTCCTTTCTCCAGCCACATTCCTTTGTTTAGAAATTACCCTAGTTACCTCTTCTAAGTTTTCATCTTCCTGAGAATCAGATTTCAGAATTGTACATGTGGAATTATCCAAGTCCTGTATTTAACTATATACATACATGTAATATAATCACATGGCCTATATAAGAATAGAAAATTACCTGGGAGTTTGCACTAGAAATTGTTTACATGGGTCACCTCTGGGAAGCAGTATTAGGGGAGCAAGATTTGGCTTTTTACTTTTATTATTTTTTACATCTTGATTGAAAGTACTTTCTTTTTGATAGCATTTTGTTGAAAGTAAGGTTTTTTGAATAATGGAAAAGTTAGTTTGGAACAGGCTTCTTACCCCTAAGAATTATAGTTTCCTTTACAAAAGAAGCGAGAAATAACTGTACTTGCTCAGTCTTTTATTCAAGGCCATTGAAGTAAGTTGGAATCATCTAAGCTCTGTAATACTGGCCCAATATGTGAGCACAATAGAATCATCTTTACAGCCATTGAACTTGACTGCTGTCTTTGAAAGTCAGACGTTAAGAATTTATTATGTTCATCCTTTTTATATAAAAAGCAAAGAATGAAAAGGTTTTTTTGTTGTTGTTTTTTTTTTAACCAAGAAATAGAAAGTGACTTGACCCAAATGATCCACTTTTAATGGTCTCTTCTTCTGGTCACCTTGGTGTCCCCATGGTGAGTGATCAGCAAAGGATTGTGGGTTGAATGAAGCCTCCCTGTCCTTTCGCATAGGAACAGGCATTCACTGGCCACCAGGAGAGGTAAATGCACTCTGAAAAGACATGCGCCAAGCACCCAGAACATCCCTGGCAGTCATGGGCTGTGCAGGAGGTTGTTACCTAACCCAGAAAGAAATCCCAGAGCATCCATCGCCACCAACTCAAGCAGGTGGAATTCCTCTTCATTACCATGACTTGTAATCTCTCTCTTCTTTCCTTTAACTCAGTATTTATACTGGCCATTTTTCCTTGTGTATCATCTTAGAGTAGCTTGTCTAATTATCCAAATGACCATGGGATATAAACAGTCTGTCCCTCACATCCAAAGACCCTGGGGGGAGGGGGGTAACAAAGAAAAAGCGTAGTTGTCCAGAAGTTTTCTTTCTGCTTGTTATGTAACTCTCTAATCATCTTCCATTTTACTCATCTGTTTTAAAATATATTTTTTACAGGCCTAATATTGTCAGGCACTGTATTTACAATACTTTTGCTCAATAGTTTAAATTTTTTTTTTTGTTTGTTTAAATTTTTGACTTGTTGTTTCATCAAAAAGAATCTTTTTACTTAGATTATATCACCATATAAGTAATCATTGCAGTCATTTTGATTGTTTTTAAATTTTTGAAATGAGATGATATGTGTGTTCAGTCATCAATTTGGTGGAGGAAAGAAATAGAAGGGATTCCATTTCGGGTCATGAACTGAAGGAACAAAATAGGTGTGAGTTAAAATGCTTATTTCTTTTTTGAATTAAAACAAACTTGAATGGCTTATCTGGTAGGAAAAAGTAGTAGATTTAAGGAGAAAGCAGAAAAGAAATTATTTCACAAACACAACAAAATTAACTGTGATAACATTTTGGCTAAGTGGTTGGTAAATATGATTCTGTCATTTTATGAAACAGATTTTTGGGTACTTTTTCTACTCATTCTAAGAGTGTTCTACATTTACTTCTGAATGACAAGTTTTAAGTATATGAGTATTTTCTCTTTACTGGTTTTAATGAATATTCATAAAGACTATTCCTACAACTCATCATTTCTCTCAAATAAGCTTAACTCAAAATCAAAGATTTGGAAGATTCATTGTGGCTAAAATTGGGGGCGTGAAGGGCAAAAACGCATGTTTTTCAGCCTTTGTAAAAGAATCCATTAATGCAGCATGACAAGTAAGTACAATTTAGTGGCCCCTGGTTATTTTAAGCAGGAGGCCTTCTTAGAGGGCACACAAATAAAGTCAACATAGATCACCACTGGCCCCAGGCAGAGGGCCAGAGGTCAGCTCCCAAGGGCTGTCCACATTCTTTCCTGTCGTTCTGTGCTGACTCTTGTCTGGGGGCTCCAGTCCTTTGGTAACAGACTTTGCTCAGCAGGACTTTTTTTTTTTTTTTTTTTAATTATTTTTGTCTGTGCTGGGTCTTGGTTGCTGTGTTCAGGCTTTCTCTACTTGCGGCAAGCAAGGGTCTACTTTTCATTGCAGTGATCGGGCTTCTCATCACGGTGGCTCTAGGGGTTGCAATGCATGGGCTTAGTTGTTCCATAGCAGGTGGGATCTTCCCAGATCAGAGATTGAACCTGTGTCCCCTGCACTGGCAGGCAGATTCTTAGCCACTGTACCATCAGGGAGTCCTCAGCGGGACTTTTAGTTTAAAAATACATGGACTGGAGGTGGTTTTGTCCCCAGGGCTGGAAGTCACCCCAGCTCTGCATGCCCCACATGCTTCCTTGTCTATTGTTCATCCCCAATAAACTGGATTCTTGATTCTTGGAAGTGACTATTGCTTCATTGGAAAGAAACATGGGAGTCTTCTGAGAACTCATTTTTCCTCCCATTTGAGTAAAATAAGTTGAAAATAGAGGAAAGACATTTTATACTTCCTGGCATGTAATATCTTGGCTACTTTGAAAAGCTCCCGGTTTTGTGACAGCATCAGAATGACATAAAGACACACGTGCTGATTCAGTGGTTCAGCTCCAGAAAGGACACAAATCACCCTGTCTTTGTCGGTCTTGGTCTGGCACCAGCTAAACATGAATGGCGGAGAGCTGAATTTTCCTCTCTGTAAAAACAGTGTGTGAACAAGCAGGCAGTGCAATTGTGTTGTCCACGATAGAAGCTTCTGTTGTCGCTTGGGTGGGTTGGCCCCAAATGCACCGCCTTCGGGGTTCTTCCTGGGCTTTCTCACCTCGTGGGGATTTAGATCTGATCTGCCTCATACTGAATTCTGCCCTGGAGTGAATATCGTTGCAGCCTTAGAAGCAGTAGCCGTCAAGTCTGGGTCGGGATCCTCACCCGGATCCCTTCGACCTAGGGAGTGAATTAAATTAGAAGTGGAGCTGATTCATTGCGGCTGACTATGATTGCTCATTTCTTCTTCTTTTTTTTAATGTTTTCAACTTTCTATTTTGTAAAATTAGAATATAACCAATTAACAGTGTTCCAATAGTTTCAAGTGAACAGCAAAGGGACTCCACCACACGTATACATGTATCCATGTGTGTGTGCATGTTCAGTCATTCAGTCATGTCCGACTCTTTGCAACCCCATGGACTGTAGCCCACCATGCTCTTCTGTTCATGGGATCCTCCAAGCAAGAATACTGGAGCAGGTTGCCATTTCTTTCTCCAAGGGATCTTCCCGAGCCAGGGATTGAACCTGCATCTCCTATGACTCCTGCATTGGCAAGTGGATTCTTTACCACTGAGCCACCCGGGAAACCCATATATGTATCCATTTTCCCCCAAACTCACCTCCCATCCAGGCTGCCACATAACATTGAGCAGAGTTCCATGTGCTATATATATAGCAGGTCCTTGTTGGTTATCCATTTTAAATATAGCAGTGTGTACATGTCCATCCCAGCTATAAAACGTTGATTCCTTTTTCCAAATCCATATCCGCACACAGATCATAAAGACATCTTTAAATATTCATGTCAGAATGCAATTAGGTAGGAAAACTGCTGTAGAATAACTGGTATGACTGTAGCCCAGGCAACTGAAAAAAATATGAACCGTTCTCACCAGCGTCCTTTGTGTTTGATGTCTCAGTGCTAAAGCATTAAGCGTGGGTTTCTTTCTGGGTTCTCCTAGGAGAAGCCACTGTAGTAACCAGAGAAAAATGTTACCCCTTTGCTAGGAACAGAAACCTCAGGAGGATAAGTAGCCATCCGGATACCAGAAGCTTTAGAGTCCGGGAAGTCCCCACCTACAAGCAGGTTGTGTGCCAGAAATTGTTTGTAATTCATTGCTTGAAACCCAGAGCACATTTTCCTGGAGGCAGGCTATCAGTGGTGTCTCAGAAGCCTCTTTAGCCCATAATACACTGCAGAGCAGTCCTGTGTGGTCAGCAGGGCAGGAGCCGGCCACTCTATCACGGTGTTTTACATCTGGCCGTGTAGACCCCTGTCATTCAGTCCCGGAGGTCATGGGACCACAGGTGCGCAGGTTTCCTCCCTGACTTGCAGCTCAGGAAGAAGTAGCAACACGTTATCAAGGCTGAAAGGGCTTTCCTCACCGCTCCTCCTCAGCCCCTTCCCTTCGAGCTCCCTTTCCCAGAGCTAGAGCGAACGGTGGGAGAGGCATGCTAGGGCCCACTGACGAAGCCAGCCCTACTCCGGTGGTCACGTGCACACGAGTCTCCTGGAGATGAGCCGAAATTGCAGGTTCTGATTCAGCTGGCCGAGGGCGGGCCCTGAGAGACTGAATTTCCCGCAAGCTCCTGGGTGACGGCGATGCTGCTGGTCCACAGTCTCCCTCCCCAGTTTGAGTAGCAAGAGCCTGTCAGCCTCACAGGAGGGAAGAGTGGGTGGTGGATAGGGAATCCTGCCACTGCAGAAAGGACCTTAAGAGTGAGAGAGCTGAGATCTGAGACAGAGGCTTTATCTGGGTTCCTTTTGTGTTGAGAACTTTTGGCCAGGTGGGGAAGAAGTGGGTAATGCTAAAGTTGATAGGGAGCACTCTCCAGGAGCCTCAGTCTCTGGCTCCTGGACGCGTGTTTAGTGTGTGAGCCTCACCAGAGGGAACCAGGCGGCTTCTCCTGCTCACCAAGGGTCTCTGGTGCAGGTGGACAAAGAGTGTACTTTGCAAAACCAATCTGAACACAGTGCAGCAAAGTGGTGAGGAACACGGGCCTAGTTTTAATTCTGTCTCCACCACTGACCAGCTGTGTGTCCTTGAGCACATCCTTTGTGCCTAAGGATCCTGTCTTCAGGCTTCCCAGGTGACACTAGTGGTTAAAAAAAAAGAAAGAAAGAAACCCGCCTGCCCCTGCAGGAGACATAAGAGACGTGGGTTCGATCCCTGGATCAGGAAGATCCCCTGGAGGAGGAAATGGCAACCCACTCCAGTATTCTTGCCTGGAGAATCCCATGGACACAGCAGCTTAGCAGGTTACAGTCCATGGAGTCACAGAGAGTCAGACGCAACTGAAATAGCTTAGCATGCACACATCCTCTGTCTTCATCAGTAAAGTAAGGTTAAAATTAGTGCCTACCTCTAAGGGTAATGGGAAATTAAGTTATCCACATAGAGTATAAAGTGCCCACACAGTGGCGATAGTGGTGGTTAAATGAGTAATTTGAGATTACAGGCTTGGAATTCAGTTTCTCATTTGACTGTTTGTTACTTGTGTGGTTGTGGGTTAGTTGCTAAGTCGTGTCTGACTCTTGCAACCCCATGGACTAGCCCGCCAGGCTCCTCTGTCCATGGGATTTTCCAGGCAGGAATACTGGAGTGGGTTGCCATTTCCTTCTCCAGGGGATCTTCCTGACCCAGGGATTGAACCCGGGTCTCCTGCATGGCAGGCAGATTCGTTACCAACTGAGCTGCCAGGGAAGCCCCTATTACCTTTGCAGCCTTGGGCAAATGACTTCACACCTCTGACATTATGTTCCTTGTAACATGGAAATGATAAAAGTACCTACTTCATCAGGTTTGGGGAATGATGAAAAAAAGTAAAGCATTGGGGATTCCCCTTCAGTCCAGTGGTTAGGACTCCACACATATACTGCAGCAGGCACAGATTCTCTCCCTGGTTGGGCAGCTAAGTGCAGCTAAAAAGAAAAAAAAATAAAGTAATAAGAAAAAGGTAAAGTGCTTATACAGTGCTTGGCACATAGTAAGTTCTCAATAAACAACAGTTCTAGCTGGTAAAGTAGACCAGTTGGAGAACAGGAGTTTTCAAACCGTGTTCCAAAGTCAGTGGTTTTACCAAAATGTGCCTTGGGGGTGGTCAGGAGGCTGTCATTGGTCCCATCCACACCCACTGTCGCCTTCAGCCGAAGGGGCTCATCTTTGTTGGGCTTCAGCATCAAGATTTGACTTAGAAAAAAAGGTTTACAAGTCACTATTTGGGAGCTATGGTGTCTTGTGGGACCATGGGGGGATTTCCTTTCCTTGAGCAAAGATTGAAATAGCAGATGGTAGATATAAAAGGATACGTGTATATATAACCCAAAGTTTCATGGGGCTGAACTAAATTATAGAGTTAATTTATGTTGTTGGATGGACATTGTCCAGAGTGATCACTCTGCAGCATGGCTAATGATGTAATCTCTTGTTCTCTCCCCTAGATGAGCACCATGCCAGGACTGCCGACTCGGCCCTGCTTCTACGACATAGATCTTGATACAGACACAGAGCAGGTTAAAGGCTTGTTCTGAGTGAGCAAGATTTTCACAGG
Organism: Cervus elaphus; assembly: GCF_910594005.1. Taxonomy (NCBI): domain Eukaryota; kingdom Metazoa; phylum Chordata; class Mammalia; order Artiodactyla; family Cervidae; genus Cervus; species Cervus elaphus. The sequence goes on from NC_057840.1 coordinate 34,848,216, forward strand.
ACCCGATTCAGGTAGGCTGTTGGGCTTTTCACTTTTCCTTTCTTTCTTTGCTTTCTTTTTTCCCTAGTTCAGATCTCTTTTTGTTTTATTTTTTTTTTATATTTATTACGCAAATGGCCTGATATGTAATTTCCTCACTTGGTTACTGTGAACCCCTACCTAGTTACAATCATGACCGGGGTCACTCCTGGGTATGGATTTGTTTTTAGATGGTTAGCTCCTTGGTTTGCCTGGATTCCATTCCAATGAAAGTCAATCATGCCATCTCTGAATATAGATTTGTTTAAGACGTCTCTTGCCCTAACTAAGGAGTCCTGTAAACTCATTACTCTTTTTCTAGAATTAGGACTAATATCTGCTGTCATCAGCTCCACCACCTTTACCTTCTACCGCACATCTCTTAGTCCAGAGTTAGAAGCATGTGATCAAGGACTCCCAGTGTGTTCCTTTCCTGGGGTTGCCATAACAGTGTCACAACTGGGCGACTCAAACAACAGATGTTTATGCTCCCACAGTCTGGAGGTGAGAAGTCCGAAGTCAAAGTGTCATCCAAGGGCCATGGACTCAGATTCTGGCAGAATCCTTGCTGGCCTTTTCCTGGCTTCTGGTGGTGGCCATCCATACTTGTCAGCCCTCTGTCTCCTCCGTGTCTCTTCCTAAAAAGACACCAGGCACATTGAATGGCAGCCTGCCTTTCTGACCTCATCTTGATTTGATTTGATCTGCTAAGACCCTGTTTCCAGGTGAAGTCACTGTCATGGGTACTAGGTCAGGACTTCAGTGTACCTTTGGAGGATACAATGTAACTCAGAGCATTGTCACACAGCAGGTGGTTGGGCTCTTATAACACTGGAAGGATTCAGAGATGGGACAGATTCCCTAGCTCCAAGGGTCCTGTGAGTCACAGGAAAGGACAGGGCTGCAGATCCCTTGATGACTCACCGTCCACACAGTGTTGAGGGTTGGGCTTGCCTTGGAGCTGGCTTAGGCAGCCCAGAGCAGAGGGGGTGTGGGGCTTTGGTCTCATTCACGTCTGCCCCTCTGTCCTGCGACCACACCTGCTGGCTTCTGCCCTGGCTTCCCATCACGAAGAACACCCTCCTAATTCTCCCTGGAAAACTCTCCATCAGAAGTTGAGAGACCTGGAGCTGCTCTTCCCCACCCGCATATCAAACACGTCCTCAGCGTATTCTCAGGATGCTTTCCTTCCCCACAAACACCCCGCTCCTTCTCCCACTCCCTCCAGTTCCTGGTCCTTAGCCCAGTAGCTTTCCCTCTTGCCAGCATATTCTGGGCCTTCCAGATGAGCTTGTTTGACCTGAAGACCCTTCTTTCCGGTTGTCCCTGAGTTATGCCCTAAGCCAGCCACACAGGACGCTCAGCTTTTGTTTGTTCCACCTGTTGGTTGTGTTTGTTGTAGAGTCTCTTAGTCATGTCTGACTCTTTTGAGATCCCATAGACTGTAGCCCACCAGGCTCCTCTGTCCATAGGATTCTCTGAGCAGGAATACTGGAGTGGGAAGCCATTCCCTTCTCCAGGGGATCTTCCTGACCCAGGGATTGAACCTGTGTCTCCCGCTTAGCAGGTGGATTCTTTATCACTGAGCCACGTGAGAAGCCGCTTTGTTTAACTACTGAGTTAACACGGGGATTTGTTTTTGTTTTTTGTTAAGTCTCTGTTACTGTTACACTGAAGACTTAGGCTAGGATGAGCAAGGTAAAAGACAAATTAATACAAAGTTTGGGATTTGGGTTGTGTGTGTGGTACTCTTGCTGAGGAGTGAGAACTGTATTTAGTTTTAACCACAACCACACTTCATATCTTTGTCATTACTGATGAAGAAAACTGCAGAAAATGAACTAAGGGAGGCTGATTTAACAGAGAAGCCCATAAACTTGAGCTTTGATAACAGTTCTTTTGGTCTTTTGATACAACGGTGCATGTGTATGTGTGTGAAGGCCTGGGGTTTCCCAGCCAAACCTTGGGGAAAATCACAATATCATTTCTCTGAAACTTTGTGTTGACCCTGTCCAGACTAATCTCTCTTGTCATGTCAACCCATCATACCACATTTCTGCCACTTAATTGTTTTTCTCCAGAACAATAATGTGCAATTCTTTCCTCTCTCTGGGACATTTCTTTTCCAGTCTTTTGGTCCATTTTCATTTGCTCGCCAAAGAGGTCATGTAAATCTAATTATTCCTTAATTATCGCAGTTAAGACTCAGGTAATGCCAGACAGCACCTGCTCAGCTTCACCCACACCTACACCTAAACACTGGTGTCCTCGTTCCCTTGGCAAGTGTCCCTTTGGACTTTAAGTAAGGACTGAGCAGAGTTTCAGGGTCAGGACACTGGCCTGTGGGGAATCCCTCCAATGGGCCAGGTATTGTGCTAAGCACCCCTTGCAGGCAGGTGTTGTCCCGAGAAGTTAAATCCTTCCTGTGGTCACTGAGGGGGGAAGCCGAGGGATGACCCTGATTCACCAGACGGCAGAGGAATCGTATTGCCTTTCCACTCTCAGCCCTACCTCTTGCTCCACAGCTATATCAGGAATTGCTTCGCCATCCCCGGTCACGTGTCACTCTGGCCCCAACACCATGCGATGGGTAGTAGTGTTAGGTCAGAGTTACGGAAACTCTGGCCCAGAGACGTCAATCACTGGCTCAGGTCGCACATCTGAGAAGTACCAAAGCCAACCCAGATCCTCTTACTCTTGGTCTCACCCCATCATTTCTGCCCCAAACCAAACCATTTTCGCGGGGTAAATGAATTTTGGCCCGTTCTGGAAGATGATAACCAGTTCTTTGAACAGACTCATAATTTGGGGATAACCAGGTGAATTTTTTTTTAATAACAAAATTATTTGAGTATTAAAAGCTATGACTTTGTCAAAATTCTTTTCAGTCAGGGTATACTAGAGCTTCCTCTTAACTCTCTCTTCAAATGGCTTTTCCCACTCACTTATGCAAGACTTCTTTCTTTGGTGTGAATTGCCAAACCCTGTTGTAGGCTTGGTGGGCAGTAGTTCAAAACCCATCACTTCACCCTGCCTGAATAACTACAGATGATCCAGTAATAGAAAACCACTGTACAAAGCAAACATTCCCTCTTGGGGTCTCCTTAGAATAATGAACCCACAGACTAACACTCAGAGGTCTTTGGCTATTAAAAATGCATAAAATAAAAATTCTAAAGCTCGAGTGATAACTCCGATTTGGGCACATTTTGGGAGAGGAAATGTTCGGTGGGTTGCTCTGCTCACACGGTGTTCAGACTCCAGATCTTTCTGTGGACTCAGCGGCAGAGCATCACTCTTCTTACTCTGCACGATGCGTTGCAGACGTGACTTGTCCCATGTGGAAGAAGCGTCTCCTTTCGTCCCTTCCACTTCCTCTCCTTCCCTGTTCATCTCACCTTCCAGGAAATGGTGAGACTTCCTACAATCGAGAGGTGTCAAGAAACCACCACAATTTGAGTTCTTGATTCTTCTTTCCAAACTTTCCCTGTCATGCTTTTGCCATTGTCAGAATAAGGGCACGATTCATTCTTCTGGATGTTACCAAGTGGAACTAATTAAAATAAGTTGTTTGCCCCAGTGAAACTGATCCTGTGACATTACTGGTCAGTCTTTTGTTAGAAGATGACTGAATTTGAGGGCTTGACTCCCCACTCCTTTGGATTTCTTGTTTTGAATCTTTATCATATTTCTGAGTCTTGGCAGGATTCAAATGAATTCAAGAAAGCCTGGCAGATTTCCTGAAGGATTCAGACACTCCCTTACCTCATTCTGATGTGCAAAGTTATGATTAGTATGGAATCAAATTGACTCTGGTCCTGCTATCATTGTTTTTCTTGAATTGCACATGCAGAAAGGAGTATAATGTTAATACCAGTTCATTTTCTTCCCCAAACTGTCTTCAGAGCAGAAAGTTTCAGTGATATTTAATAATCATAAGTTAATCTTGAGTGGCTGCTGCCTGCAAGCCTTCTGTGGACAGAGTCTCTGATCCTCAGACTATAAACTATAGAGTTTCGGGGTTTCTTAGGGTTGCTCCTGAGCGCTATGATTTTAATCCTGAAACTGTCTTTTCAAGAAGCAGCTCAAAAATTGTTCCTCCTCATTGTGTTTCAAGAAAAAGGTCTTCAGTTCCTCACGTGAAGCCATCCTTGGAGTAGAGTGAGCCCCTGTTTTCCACTCCCAGGCAGGAGCCAAAACAGGCTGGAAGCCCAAGCTACTTAAATAAAAGATTGTGATAATTAAATCTAAGGTGACATTTGTAACATCTCTGAAAGATGGTGATAATTAACTCTCCCCTATCTAACTGAAAGGGAATGTTTTGAAGCTTGACAGCTGTGAGATTCTTAATTAATTCGCTTTTAAAGGAAGCTTTTCCTGGGAGCAGGGGGTCTAATAATCTTTTTTTTTTTAAATAAGGCACGGAAAATAGTATTTCTGAAAACTCTGGAAACATGATTTTTCTAATAACTTTAAATCTATATGTGGCTAATATATAAGAAATTCCTGGTCAATGAAAAAAGAAAAGTTTTAGTTATGACATTAGTTATAATTGACTACCTGTTTTAAAAAGGTTAGAACTTGTAAAGTAGAGGAAAAGTTTTGACTAAATGCTGTGAACCTGAAATTCTCTCCATTTCACTGAAGCCATTTTTTAATCAGACATTCAGACTGGTTATTAATCACCCAGTGACTGTTACACACCTTAACTAATAAGAGATGCAGAGTCAATTCTTCTCGATTCAAAAGCAAATCACCTTTCAGCTTTTAAAAATTGTCAAAATATGTCAGCATCAACTTTACAAATACTGTTGAGGCTGACTTTTTATTTTAAAGTCACATTGGTAGCATATTTAACTTTAACCTCTATTATTCAACAATGGGAACCAATAAAAGATGGTTTTCAGCAAAGAAAACCCAAGAGCCGAGTGTTATTACCAGTAATTGATATAAGGGTGTGTGCTGTGTGTGCGTAGCACTTGGTCATGTCTGACTCTTTGCAACCCCATGGACTGTAGCCCGCCAGGCTCCTCTATCCATGGGGATTCTCCAGGCAAGAATACTGGAGTGGATTGCCATTCCCTCCTCCAGGGGATCTTCCCAAACCCAAGGATCGAACCCAGGTCTCCCACATTGCAGGTGGATTCTTTACCATCTGAAATTTTCTTAAATAAAGAGAGAACAACTCCTTTCCTCTATGAGATGTGTGTGTGTGTGTGTGTGTGTGTGTGTGTGTGTGTGTGTGTGTGTGCACGCGCGCGCTTCTTCTATCCCCAAGACTGCTATAACAGATACTTGGTGGTTTAAAATACCAGAAACATATCCTTTTGTGGTTCTAGAGGCTAGAAGTCTGAAATCAGTATTAGTAGGCTGAAATCTGGAACCTCCTGGCTGACACGTCTTAACCCGCCTGCCAATGCAAGAGATGTAAGAGACGGTGATTCCATCCCTGGGTCAGGAAGTTCCCCTGGAGAAAGAAATGGCAACCCACGGCAGTATTCTTGCCTAGGAAATTCCATGGACGGAGGAGCCTGGCGGGCTGCAGTCCATGGGGTTGCACAGAGTCAGACACGACTGAAGCGACTTAGCACACACTCACAGGCCGAAATCAGGGTGCCAACAAGGCCGCACCCCATCCAGAAGAGGCGCTTGGAAAGGGTCCCTTTCTTGCCTCCTGTATATTCCTGCGGCTGTCAGCAGGCTGTGTCTTGTGGCCACGTCACTCCAAGTTCTATTTTCCAAAAGATGTCTTATTAAATAAAGTTCTACAATTGTTTTTTCCCCCACTGAATAAACACCAGACAACTGATTCATTTGCACGTTCACTCTTGCATTTCTGATTTTTTTTTTAATGCATAATCAGACTTTCTATACCCACCCTTTGAGTTTTCTGAAAATATAGAACCACAGATCTAAGCCCTTTCAAATACTAAGTCATTGGTATAGAGGTCACATGGTTAATCCGAGGGTCTTCCACCAAGCCCACCCTCACCCCCGCCACCCCCACAGCACAGCACCCCTCTTCCCTCCCCAGGAGTCACCATGCCTCCCGTCTGAGGTCGCCAGAGCCATTGATGTGAGGCTGGCATGGCCCTGAGCGGAGAAGCAAGGTCTGCACCAGGGAAACTTCCCTTCCTAACATCAAAAATATTTTCATTTTGATAATGTTTATTATGCTTGCGTTCCTTCTGTTTTCTGTTTACTTCCCTGACTTGAATCAGGCATTAGGGGAGTATTTGGAATTCCTCGTCCCCTGCCTTCATCAAGGTCTTCTGTTCTGAAGCTAATCCAGCATCCTTTCTGACTCCAGACCCTGCACTCAGCTGTGGGAGGCCGGCTCGCTGTATTCCAGCCGAGTTTGAACTCTTGGCCCAGTAGATAAATTCCTCCATGTATAAATTCAGATCAAAGGCCAAGTGCTTATATTTACATTTCTCCTGGTGAACACTTTTTTTTTTTAACTTAGGTGTCTTGTTTATTCTTTTTAAAATGTGGTTTGATCACTTCTTTTCCTGAAAGACTGCAGGATTTACAGTGGCAGAGAGTCTTAGCATCCTTTGTGAGAAAACAGCAAAGCTTTAACAGTAGTAAGAAATTCCAGATCCACTCACTTCCATTCTTGTCCTAGAGGAATTTTTCAGACTGTGCTTTCTGAGTCTATGATAAAAGTGAAACTGAAATCCAAGGCAACAAGCTTCCTAATCTAAAACCCTGGGATGTTCCCATTCAACAGGATCCTGGAAACTTGTAGATCCCAAATTTAGAAGTCAGAAGATTTCAGCCGTGGCCCCCAAGCAAAATCTTTTCGGAAATTCAGAACTGCAAACTGCCATGTCCATGCTGGCTCGGTCCTAAGTGGTGCAGAATCGGATTCTCCACTGCTTATAAGTAAAAAGACTCCAAGCAGTGATCCCAGCCTTGTCTTGTGAATAGAATCACTTATCTGCTCTCAAATTTTCTTGGATTCTCCAGCTTTAGAGCTATAACATATGAACAGTTTGACACCAGAGGAAAAGGCCATTCTTAAACCACTGAAATTTTGTTTTTTCTTCTGTCTTTCAGGCTCCACAAATGCAAACTACTCCTTGCCTTTTTGCTGCAGTTGGAGAAGAAAGTGAATTTGAAATATGCTGTTACGCAATGCTGGGGAAATGGTGAAATAGGCCAAAGATTTATTCTTCGTTCAAGACAGATTCTGTTTGCAACAGAGTCTAGCATTCAGGAAAAGGACCTCCCCCAAGTCTTGAAAGAAACTAATTTATTTTCTGTTTCTGCAGAGTTTACATGATTTCCCACTGCTTACACTTTAGAACGTTTATTTTATGGGGGCTGCGGGATTAAAAGAGTGTGAACGAACAGGTAACATTTTCCACCATGGAGTTTTCTATTTGGTCTTCGAACTGAAAATAAACATGTATGTAGAAAGCCAACCAACATGTTTTCAGTGCCAGATAAAACTCCCTGCTCTCTCGAGGTAGCTATTCATGGTGGGGTTGTTACCTGACACTGATTTCCTGGAAAACTGTCAATGCAACCAGAGCTTTATAAACATAACAAGGGAAAAATAACAGAGAAATATCAGGTCAATTATGAAATCTTCTGACCGCTGGCAGGTTGTAATATCCTTTGGAACAAAGTGCATTTTATATCCAGAATGACTTTTGAGTGTCAGGGAAGTTTACATCACTTACCTAAAAACTAATGGGTTTATGCTAGCTTCTTCCACCATTGAGTGAATCTCAATGGCCATTAAGCTCCCGAAGGCCTATAGGGCAAGAGACGTGACTCTTTAAGGTTGGGTGGTTGGCAAATGTTTTTCCATTTGTCCCACCCTTAAATTGGGCTAAAGAATGTTCTATGGCCTGTTTCCCCCCTCCCGGGAGTTCCTGACCCTTTCCTGTTTCCATTTTTTTCCCTACAATAATATAAAATTATATAAAAGTTAAAACAAAACCAAGGATTCAGGAACAAACAAGCAGTGATTGTCCTCTAAGCAGTATAAGTAAAATGGTAACCATAAATATCTTAAATGTCCCACAGGCACATCCTGCAAAAGTCTTTTTGCCATCAGATCCTGTACGTTCTTGCACTGTACCCTCAGTGACCCTGCTTATTAGCTGCTCTGCCCATAGTGTATCTTTATGTGCAGTTTGATTTGTTCCAAAACACTGTTGAATAACTAAAATGCCTCCCCATGCAAAGACTGCCCCAAGAATAATTTTACTTCATGTTTCTAAAGTGTCACAGTCCCATTGTCATCCTCCCCACCCACCTCTCTGTCCTTGTTGTTTATTTGAGTGTCTGCTTCTCCAGATAGCCAATGAACTGGTATCTCCGGTATATAAACCTATTTCAAGATTATGAGGATTCACAGTCAACTCGTTCTCTGTATGAATGTGCCCAGTAAACAGCCTTTCTTTCAAAGTGAAGCCTTTCTTTCTTTTTTAAGGTTTATTTATTAATTTTTGGTTATGCTGAGTCTTCGATGCTGCTCACGGGCTTTCTCTAGCGGTGGCAAGCGGGGGCTGCTCTTCGTTGCGGCGCTCGGGCCTCTCATTTTCGTGGCTTCTCTTATTGCAGAGCTCAGGCTGTAGGGCGTGCAGGCCTCGGTAGCTGTGGTGCATGGGCTTAGCTGCTCCACATCATGTGGGATCTTCCCCGACCAGGGCTTGAACTCATGTCCTCTGCAATTGGCATGTGGCTTCTCAACTGCTGGCCCACCAGGGAAGCCCCTTTCGAAGTGATTTTTTTTTTTTTTTTTTTGCGAAGTGATTTTTAAGTAAATCCCTTCTGCTGCTTCTTTTTCTCTGCCATTTAAAGTTGCCTTTTCTGTTTTTGAAAATGTTTTAGAAAAAAAATAATCTTACAAACCTATATTCCAAGGACTTTAGGCCTGAGACTTCTTTCCTTACCCGCTTTGACTAGGCAAGTCACCAGTTCCTTTAAAAAAAAAAAGGAGGGGGACAAAAGCATCCTGAACACAGATATGGGAGAGCCTCACTCCCACTGAAGGGTGTGCTTTCCAGGTGTTGCTGGGAACCCTGCAGCTCTCCCCTCATATGGGCTTGTTTTAACTCCTCGAGATGTCATAACTCATGTCCCGATGGATTTGTTTTCTTTTGTGCGCTAACCCTACTAGGATACACTCCTGCTGAGTGATAAGCAGTCTCCACTGAGAAGAAAGGTCTTTGGCAGGTTAATTAATGGGCTGATCATCTCATGGTGACTCAAGGCATCCACGGGTGGGAGAAGATGTTATTTTAGAAAAGAGCTAAGTTACCTACCAACTCTTCTGAGGCCAAGACATGACAGAAAAAAAAAACAAAAAATCACATGACCTTTGGCATGGTGGGATTTAGGAACCTTCCCAAGAAGGGTAGACCCTGATTCCTCTCTGCCTCTGTAACCAAAATGTAAGAAACTGTTAACAGACCAGAAATGTGAGAGCCCCAGTGACCCACCATAGCACACAGACATGTGGCCTTGCCCCCTCTCTGCTCAGCGTCCTAAAGTAACACCTGCAAAGGTTAAGACCCCGACCAGAAGGATCCTTTGAAAACTGACAGAGGAACACACTATAGAGATTAAAAAAAAGCAGGGGAGAGGTGACTGGGGACTCAGAAATGTAGCAGCAAGGCAATTAGCCAGTCCGTTCAGTTAGTCATTGCAGGCAGTTTCCTTACCATCTGAGCCACCTGGGAAGTCCCTAGGAAGGGCCACATCCACAGATTTGCATGTTACTTTTGTGGCTCGGATGGTAAGGAATCTGCCTGCAATGCAGGAGACCCGGGTTCGATCCCTGGATCAGGAAGATCCCTTGGAGATGGGAATGGCAACCCACTCCAGTATTCTTGCCTGGAGAATGCCATGGACAGAGGAGCCTGGTGGGCTGCCGTCACAAAGAGTTGGATATGACTGAATGACTTAACACTTTCACTTTTATATAAATGTATATGTACAAGGGAGTAAAAAGTAAGTAGTAATCAGTTCAGTTCATTTCATTCACTCAGTCGTGTCTGACTCTTTGCGACCCCATGAACCACAGCACGCCAGGCCTCCCTGTCCATCCCCAACTCCCAGACTCCACCCAAACCCATGTCCATTGAGTCAGTGATGCCATCCAACCATCTCATCCTCTGTCGTCCCCTTCTCCTCCTGCCCTCAATCTTTCCCAGCATCAGGGTCTTTTCAAATGAGTCAGCTTTTCGCATGGTGTAGCCAAAGTATTGGAGTTTCAGCTTCAACATCAGTCCTTCCAATGAACACCCAGGACCTATCTCCTTTAAGATGGACTGGTTGGATCTCCTTGCAGTCCAAGGGACTCTCAAGAGTCTTCTCCAAACCACAGTTCAAAAGCATCAATTCTTCGGCGCTCAGCTTTCTTCACCGTCCAACTCTTACATCCATACATGACTACAGGAAAAACCATAGCCTTGACTACATGGACCTTTGTTGGCAAAGTAATGTCTCTGCTTTTTAATATGCTTTCTAGGTTGGTCATAACTTTCCTTCCAAGGAGTAAGTGTCTTTTAATTTCATGGCTGCAATCACCATCTGCAGTGATTTTGGAGCCCAGAAAAATAAAGTCAGCCACTGTTTCCCCATCTATTTGCCATGAAGTGATGGGACCAGATAAGTGCCCTTTTATGTTACAAACCTATAATCCACATTCACTGAAAAAGTCGACCACTGTTGTGGATTAGTTTATCAGTAATCAGATCTTCACTGATTGCTTGAACTCTAATATAGCCATGGATAGAGAGTCTCAAAAAAGCTCAATGGGCGTGTGAAGTCGCTTCAATTGTCTCCACCTCTTTGCAACCCTATGGACTGTAGCCCAGCAGGCTACTCTGTCCTTGAGATTCTCCAGGCAAGAATACTAGAGTGGGTTGCTATGCCATCCTCAGGACATCAAACCCACATCTCTTACATCTCCTGCATTAGCAAGCAGGCTCTTTACCACTAGCACCACCTGGGAAGCCCAACAAAGGCCTGATAGCTACACTTGAAACAAAGGAGAGTGCTGAAATTCAGGAGTCTGTGAACGTGGATGGGGAAATGTACATGTTTGTTTGTATTCACTAGCCCCTAACTGTACTGTAGCATTTCCTTCGATTGTGAATGTCAGCAGCAAACCACAGCTGTGTTCACAGTCCTTGTGTCTGAATAGAAATCACTAATGTTCTACTATTACAGTGTCTGCAGATATTCACAGTAGCATTTAGACCCATCACAGCAGCACGTTATCAAACAACATGACTGTGATTAATTGTGCCACTATCCTGTTATTTCATGTGTAAAGAGCTATATATATTGCTGTAATCAAATTTGATTACCTTTTCAATATTTTAATAATTGCATTTCTATTGTTGGTCTGTATTCTAATCATGTAGCATTTAAACACATTCTGAGACGAGATGCACAGACTTCATCTGACTGTTTAAGGGATCCATGGCACCACAAAGCTGATGACTCCCGGGGACTGCATGAAATTCTGGGGCCCGCTCTGCCGCTCTGGGGTGTGACTACATCTGCATCTGTGCTCCGGGGCCCTCCCTAAAGGTCCCTGCTCCAGGGCTCCCGGTCAGTTTCTTGAGATTCTTGTTCAACGAGTAGCCCAGCAGCACCTGTCACTGGACCCCTCCCCAGTCTGACTCGGACGAGACCCATGAAGCTCTGGAAGCTGTAGAGTGCTGCGTCACTGTACGGCCTGGTTAGCAACCCTACCCCCGGGCCAGCTCCTGAGCTTCTACCCTTTGCCCTTCTTTGGGGTCACACTCCTCCACGTGGCTTTAGATGTTGCCCCTGACAACCAAGGCTCCCCCTGACCTGGTCCTCCCACAGTGCACACGGCTTCAGCTTGTGGCCTGGTTCTGGGCACTAGTGACTGAGGATAGCCATTAATGCCACTTCCATGAAATTACAGGCTTTTCTGTTTGGTTTTCCTAGAACAGTGGTAATGATAAGTGATGTTCCTCAACTCAGTGGTAAGTGACCAAACTTCATTCTTGTATCACCATTGTGCCTCGCGTGATGCTTAACACCTGGAAGGTGCTAAGCAAGGACTTGTTGAAAGGATGAGTACACATTTCTCAGACAATCTGTCTTCTGGCCTGTGGCGGCCCCACCTGTGTGTTTTGCATCACCCTGACAGCCCTCTCAATTCCTGATACCCCTTCAGAGCCAAGGAGTTAGTTTTGTTTTTTCGTGTCCTCTCTCTCCTCCCTTCCTTAGTTGTGGCTTCTCTAGGTTTCTAAGCTCCCTCACATTTAATCCTTAAACCATCTCAGGAACCTCAGATCTCTTAGGAAGATTCAGTGGACAATGAAGAAATATCTGAAGCTGATCAAATTCAGGATCTTTCATCCCAGACTCGTATCTAATAATCCAGGTTCAACTGAGTGCCTACCCAGGCGAGGCCTCACACTAGACTCCTGGATTAACGAGGATGATCCAAGTGGGAGGGGTGCCATCGAAATGGTGCCAGAAGCTATTAGAAGGATCCCGGAGGGGGGGGCCAACTATGGGGGATGGCTTTCCACCATCTGCCAAGGGGAGTTTGTACTCATGCTTTTGAGTTTGTTTTTATAAAATCTCACTCAGTGGTAAGACTCCCTTTCTCTTTAGCACCCCAGGTCTATATTTAAACCTCCTGAAATGCTTTTAAAAAATACAAACTTTCAGATACATTGTCAATCACATTTCCTCCCAAGGTTAGAAGGAGATTCAACCCTTGCCTCCTCTGTTTTGGCAGGGCAGAGCTCAGAGGAGAGCAGTGTAATTGCCCAGACTGAGTTTGAGGTTAGAGTGTTTATGTAACAAATCCGCTAAACTTAAATATTTCTCATGGTGTGGTCAGGGCCGCAAACCTTTGCCCAGGCTCACAACGGTGAATGTCATCTGTTTACTCAAGCCTGTGTGGGCATCTCTGTTTATGTGAAAGGACCCTGCTAGTTTAAAGCCAGTTAATATGTCCAATCATACATCATGTTGCTTACGTATTTTACAATAAGGATTGAAAAGACAATTTTTCAAAGCAATCAGACCGGTTAACATTTGTGTGTGTGCTGATGAGCTGACATATTGAATAAATGTTCGCTTGGCAAAGTCTTACAATTAAGGAATTTTTCTTCCCCAGATAATTACTTGAGCCCTGACAGTGTTCCTCCAAGCCAGCCTCCTGATTACCTTCCCCCTTGATAGAGACAGCATGTACTAGACAAACAGCTGAGACAGACACCCCAAAGGGACTGGAAAGGCTCTCCTGGGGGCAGAACTAGCCAACTGCATGAGAAGTAATGCTTTCCAACTTCATCACGGAGCCAGGAGCCAAAAGATGTTTCAGGGGCCAGGGGAAAAGATGCTGAAGGACGCCCTCCCTCCTTCCAAGGCATTTTATACTGTGGCTTCATTACTGAGTTTGAGATGTGAATTCTCAGAATATCAGACATCCCCAAACTCAAATGTGAATACAGAAAGGCATTCCAAAGCCAAATGTGAATTATCTTTCAATTATTCATGCCACCTAGATTGCCATTAGGACAGATAATTGAGCTAACTGTAAATACATATAAACAGAAGTGACAGAAACAGAAACATCGACAACAAACTGCAGATGAACAGAAAAATCTACTTAAGTGCTAAATAATTAGGGAGGAGGGAAGCCAAGGGAGGTGGGAGGCCATAGTTGTGGAGTGATGAGTGATTTGGGACTCAACTGGAGAGAGTCAGCGAGATGGGAGCTGGCTTGAGGAAGAGGGTTGGGACTTGGCAGAGAGGAAGGGGGAGTGGTGAGGGCTGAGGAGCTAACCCTCTGCAGGCAAAGACAAGCCTGTGGTGGGTTCTGGTTTCTGACAAATCTGAGCTCAGCAAGGCAAAAGTGACAGATGGAGCCCCAGCCAACAGGGAAAAAAGAAAGTACTCACTCTGTGAGATGTTTGAGGTCCTCCTGGAACCTCAGGACTCAGCACATGGAAATAACATTCCATCTGCAGCATTCCACCCCAGGACTGGCCCCCTTCTCTGCAGAGAAAGCTGGGGGTTAAAATGCTCTTAAAAGCAGTACTCTGCTGTAGCGAGTTGCAGTTGATTTGGCAGCCAGAATGTGTTACCTGGCAAATGGTTTGGGGCTCCCTATTTTAAAAAATTCAGATGCTTCAGAAATACCCTGGTGGTCCAGTGGTTAGGACTGTGCATTTTCATTGCTGAAGGTGTGGTTTCAATCCCCAGTCAGGGAATTATCATCCTGCAGTCTGTGCAGCATCAAAACTAAATAGGGACTTCCATGGCGGCCCAGTGGTTAAGAATCCGCCTTTTCGATGCAGGGAAGGCAGGTTCGATCTCTGGTCAAGGAACTAAGATCGAGTATGCAGTCAGGCAATTAAGGCCTCGCCTCAGCTACTGAGCCCAGGCGCCTCAACTAGAGAGAAACCCAGGCACCGCAATGAAAAATCCTACATGCCACAACTGAGACCCAATGCAGCCAAATAAATAAAATAGTTTTTTAAAAAACTAAATAAATGATAAAGTTTTTTTTAATTTATAGAAGGTGGCTTGTAGAATTGGTCAATCAAAACACTTAAAAATTTCAGGGGATTCAAAGCAGCTAGAGAGAACACACAGGTTTTTAGGATAAAAAAAATGTGATGCTGTCCCCCTAGAAGAGCCCCATTCACTGCCATGAGGTGTCCCAGTGCACACACAGGAAGGGAAACAAGAGAGAAACTGTGTTCAAACCCTAATGAAGTCAGCAAACTGCCTGAGAAGGAAAGCTCAGGATTAGCTGGCAATATTGATCATTCCTAAAGGAGAAATCCAGCAAGAAAAATTCTGTTCTAGCAGATTCTGAAACACAAACAGAGACCTGGGCAAATGTCCTTCTTCCGTTGCTGGCAGGTCCCAGGTCCCAGGCTAAGCCAAGTCAACTGTCCCATGAGAACGTGAATGAAGGAGACCAGCCCTGTGTGGAGGGTAAGGAACAGTCTAGAAGAAGGGTCACAGCAACCTCGATAACAACAGGAACAGGAAATAAGCAAGCGAAGGCCAGGTCTAAGTGCCAGAGAAGCTGTCTCCAATGTGTGTAAGAAGACAGTAACTGTAACATGGAGTTTGTCACTAGCTCACACGGCCACCAACCCCTCCACACCAGGGCTTTCCCCTCAATGTCCCCAAGTGGGCAATTGTCCTAGGAGGCAAAGCTTTCTCTCCTGCCTGTGGCCAGCACCCCCACACGGAGGTTGCAAGTGCAGCGGATCCTTGTGTGTGCAAACCCACCGATTCCAAATGAATTCCAAATAGACATCATGGGTGCTAACACTGGTCCCAGACCTGAGTGATGGGATCACAACAGAGAAATTAATGGCAAAACTGGTGATATTTCTCCCCGGATATTTTTAGGAGAATCCTGTTTAAAATTCTCTACTCATACAGAATTGTCTCTGAATCTCTGTACCTTGAGATGAATAGCATCTTTTATCAGGTATTCAATTAAACTTCAGAAATGTTTTTCAGTGTTAAGTACTGTGCTCAATACCAAACCAGGCTCTAGGCAAATGCAACCAGGATGGATAAGAACTTTATATAGCACAGGTAGACAAGTCCATGACAGAAATGTCATGCACAACAAAGGGATTCCTGATCATTATTACTGATAGTATTGTTTCTATTTCTGCTGTCAAAAATCCAGAAATAGCTAAATTGAAACCATCAGATCAATAAGTGAACTATAGCCCACCAGACTCCTCTGTTCATGGAATTCTCCAGGCAAAAATATTGGAATGGGTTGCCATTCCCTCCTCCAGGAGATCTTCCCAACCTAGGGATCAAACCTGAGTCTCTTGCATTGCAGGCAGATTCTTTATCATCTGAGCCACCAGGGAAGCCTCAAAATAGTAATTAGTAAGAGTTTATTGTGCACTTAAGAACAGTTCATGAGCTGGGAGCTTTCAAACCAACAGTGGAATAAAGATCAGAGGTGTGTGTTATGCAGCACAGCTCATGAGGTGAACATTTGGAGGCTGTTTAGTTTTTCACAATGGTTGGTTATAGCATTGAAGTTTTTCCTAATGTTTCAGAGTTGGTTAAAAGCAATTATCTTACGTCAATTTTGGAAAATAGTTTAAGTTTCACTTATGATTTTCAAAGGCATTTATGAGAAATGACCCAAACTAATGTCCCTTGTGTTGCAGGAAAAGCTTAATTAGTTTCACTTACATGGCTTAACTGGTTTTATCTGCTCAGGGAACTTTCAAGTCTAGCCTCTATTTTATGTTTTACCTTATCACTGCTCAGGAGCCAATAGGAGTAGTTGCTCAAAATTCTTTTCCATTAAATGAATGAATGAACCAATTCATTATCAACATGAACATGACAATTGCCTAATGGCAGCAAGAAATGGGACAGAGAGAAAAACCCCGAGTCAACTTCACTGGGAAAATTGCAGACTTGCCCTGGAAGTCAGTAGAAAATGGCAGTGAAGTTTGGACACATTCACCTCACCGTGGCTGAGGCATGTCCAGGGGTCATCAGTAACAAAAAGTAAATAATTCACAGAGTTAGAGGAATAAGACTTTTCCTCAAAGACCTTTCGTATCTGTTTAAATACAGCTGACCTTTGAACCACATGGGTTTGAACTGTATGGATCCACTTACATGTGGATTTTTTTTCAATAGTAAATACTACAGTACTACCTGCTCAGAGGCTGTTTTTGAATCCATAGATGCAGAACAATGTATGTGAAGGGCGAATTGCAAGTCATGTGGGAATTTTTACTGCCCAGGAGGTTTGCACCCTGAGCCCCTGCTCCATTGTTCAAGGGTCAACTGTACTGTATGTATGTTGTAGGTTGAGATTTGCAAGCCTGAGGGACAGAATCCAGTAATGTGCTGGGGTCAGAAGAGTGGGGAAAGGGAGCTGGAGCAAGCCCTACAAAGGGTCAGCCTGTTCTGGAGTCCCCACAGAGGTTGCCAGGAGCTATGAGCACCGGTGTCGCCAGGATCTATGAGGGCTGCAAAACTCCCGCACATGGAGCCAACCCCTGAGGAAAGAGTCCTACCTGCTCCCTCAGAGGCCTCATATTTTAAAAAAAAAATTTTAATTAATTAATTAATTTATTTATTTGTCGCACCGAGTGGCTTGTGGGATCTTAATTCCCTGGCAAGAGATCGAACCTATGCCCCCTGCAGTGGAAGAGTGCAGTACTAACCACCGGACGGCCAGGGAATTCCCTGAGGTCTCACCTTTTAAATGTGAAGCCCACAGACTCCATGGCTCCCTTAGAAAAGGAATGGAGAGCTGGTGGGCTTTATGAATGAATTTAATCCGGTGTCACTTTGTTACCCGTCTGTTGAGGGGATTTCCGTTTTCACTGGTTGGGGCTACACAGGTCGATAGTGATGTCTCGGAACAGCCAGAGTTACAGCTGTGTCCCCAGAGACTTGGCCCCGCACCCACACACTGAGTCATCACAGGCAGAAAAAGTGCTTTGAACTGAGCAACAGAACAAAGCTCTGCCGTGACATTTCTGAGGCAACAGAGGAATTTGAGGAGCCATCAGCCTTCAGCGTTTGGCCAAGACAGCTCTTACGTGCCTTCAGCAATGGAAGCCAGGGTTTCCTAACAACTTTGATCTGTATAGTCAAAGCTACAGTTTTTCCAGTGATCATGTATGGATGTGAGAATTGGACCATAAAGAAGGCTGAGCACTGAAGAATCGATCCTGTCACTACTGTGGTGCTGGAGAAGACTCTTGAGAGTCCCTTGGACTGCAAGGAGATCCAACCAGTCCATCCTAAAGGAAATCAACCCTGAATATTCACTGGAAGGACTGACACTGAAGCTGAAGCTCCAATACTTTGGCCACCTGATGCAAAGAACCAACTCATTGGAAAAGACCCTGACGCTGGGAAAGATTGAAGGCAGGAGGAGAAGGAGGCGACAGAGAATGAGATGGTTGGATGGCATCATCGACTCAAAGAACATGAGTTTGAGCAAACTCCAGGAGACAGTGAAGGACGGGGAAGCCTGGTGTGCTGCAGTCCATGGGGTGGCAGAGTCAGACACGACTAAGTGATTGGGCAACAGCTGCTTTTCTTGGATTCCAGATCACCTGCTGCTCTGAACTGTCATCTTTAATTCACTTGCAGCCTTTGGGTGGCTGAGGAGTAACTGGGGACAGAAGTCGGTGTTTTTGCTCCCCAGCAGCCTCCACCAGGATCAGGGTCTTAAAGTGTCCCTTCCTTCCACCTTCTCAGAACTCTGCCATCAGCATGGCCCGTCTCCTAGGCTCAAAGCCCCTCCCCAGGCCCAGCATCTTCTACAAAACTTCTAGGTAAGCCGGATGGGTTCTTCCAGCCTGTCTTTCAAACATCACTCAAGAACGGAGACTCTACACTTGGAATACAACCACAGGTTCATTCTAATAATGCTGAATTTTAAATAGTTTTTTATAACAATCCAGTTACTTCTTAATGTTGTGTTATCAAATGAAAAATATATTGTCAAGAATATCCTTTGCAAGAGACAAGTGCTCGGGCCTGGTGCACTGGGAAGACCCAGAGGGATCGGATAGAGAGGGAGGTAGGAGGGGGGATAGGGATGGGGAATACATGTAAATCCATGGCTGATTCATGCCAATGTATGACAAAAACCACTACAATATTGTAAAGTAATTACCCTCCAACTAATAAAAATAAATGGAAAAAATAAATAAATAAATAAAATAAAGAGAAAAAAAAAAAGAATATCCTTGCCATTCTAAACTACAAATGGAATTGTTTTGTTTGGTTTTTAATCATAGCAATGAAATTTACTCTGTGCAATTGCAGTGTATCTCCTTTTTAAAATCTATTTATTTCCATAACAAAACAAATCTGTCATAAAGTTAAATATAGAATTACCATGTGACTCAGAGATTCCATCCCTAGGTTTAGCTATATGCCCAAAGAATTGAAAACAGGGACTCAAACACGTATACCACATTCATAGCAAATAGGTGGAAACAACCCAACAAATAAATGGATAAACAAAGTGCGGAATATACAAACAAATGGACAAAATTCTGAAACATGCTATAATATGGATGGATCTTAGAAGCAACATGCAGAGTGAAATAAGCCAGATATAATAGAATGATAGAGTATGATTCCACTTGTATGAAATACACAGAATAGGCACAAGTGGGTTGGAGACTAACAGGAAGTGAATGTCGCTCAGTCATGTCCAACCCCATGGACTATAGCCTGCCAGGCTCCTCTGTCCATGGACTTCTCCAGGCCAGAATACTAGAGTGGGTTGCCATTCCCTTCTCCAGGGGAATCTTCCCAACCCAGGGATCGAACCCAAGTTTCCTGCATTGCAGGCAGATTCTTTACCATCTGAGCCACCAGGGAAGCCCAAGAATACTTGAGTGGGTAGCTTCTCTCTTCTCCAGGGTATCTTCTCCTGCATTGCAGGTGGATTCTTTACCAGCTGAGCTACCAGGAAAGCCCATTAACTTCATCGGTTCAGAGTTTCTGTTTGACTGATGAAAATGCTTGGAATTAGATAGTGATGATGATGACCCAACATTGGGCATGTGATTAATACCATTGAATTGTATACTTTAAAGTTGTTAAAGTAATAAATATGTGTATTTTAGCACAAACATTTTTTTAAATCAGGCTCTTTTTTATTAGCAAGACAGTTTCTGGCTACTAGAGCAATTATGCATCTTAGTTTTCAGTGACTTTAGAACTTTGCCGACATGACCAGTGTAACCAATGCACACTAGAAATGCCCTTCTCAGTCACGTGGGTCCAGAAGGAGCGGCAGAGCTGGAGAAGCCTGGCCTTGCATCCAGCTCTCTGCTTCTGCCTCTGTGACCTTGCAAGTCACTAAAGCCTGTTCCCACATAGTTGCCCCGCGGCGTGTGGGATCTCACATGAAAGTGAAAGTGTTATTTGTCAGTCCCATCCAACTCTTTAAAGTGTAGAATTCAATGGTATGGAATTTGAGAGGCAGGAGGAGACCAGGCTGGGTCATTCTCAGGGACCCCGTGGCCCGAGCCCCTAGAAGCCTCTGTGAAACACAGCTGTGGACATATGCACCAAGTGTCCCTTTTGTTGTGAGAATTCTATTTGCTCTGATCACTGGCACTCTGTCGGTTTATGCGCCTGGGATGAGCCTCCAGTTCTGCCAGTTCAAGCAGCTTATACTTCTGTTTCCTTCAGCTCTCAGCCTCCTAGCAACCTTCTCACTCCAGACCCCAGCGACATACAGGGAGGTGTCCGAAATGTCCACTGGGATACTCTTGGTCTGAATCAACATCCACTTTGAAGGTGTCAGGCCTGATATGACACTGTTCCAGGGAGGAAGGGAGCCAGTGGGCAGGGGAACCACACATCTCACATAAACAGACCCTTCAGCCTTGGCAGCTTTGGATTCCCAGGGGCTCAGGAGGTGGCAGGGGTTTGGTTACGAGATGTAAAGAGTTAGCTTGAACAGTTGAACAGCCACTGCATCCTGGCTGCTTTCCGCTGTGTGAGTTGCCATTGCTGGCTGGGGGCTATTATTTTCTTCTGTGTGTTGTGGAGGATTCGGCCCTTTCCTGGGAAAAGAGAGCACATTCCTTATTTCCCTTGATCCCTACTTTGGCCTCACCAGGCGGGGCACTCCAGATGGGGCCCCAGAGTGCCGGAAGCATCCTGGAGAGGAGGTAGTGGCTGGAAGCAGGAATACACATGGTAAAGACCAGACCCCTCAAGAGTTTGGGGCTCCTCTCTAGCCCCCAGGGCAGAGCAAGTGCAACCCAGGGACAGGGAGCAGAAAGCATCTGCAGCCTGAAAATGAATGGTGTGTTCCTAAGTAAAGATGACCCCAAATAATGCAATCCCTCCACTAATAGCTGAAGGGGAAGAGAATTTGTGAGGGAGGAGCTTTTTTTTAAAAAAAAAAAATTTTATGGGAGTATAGTTGCTTTGCTGAGCACTGAAAAATTGATGCTTTTGAACTGTGGTTTGGAGAAGACTCTTGAGAGTCCCTTGGACTGCAAGGAGATCCAACCAGTCCATCCTAAAGGAGATCAGTCCTGGGTGTTCATTGGAAGAACTGATGCTGAAGCTGAAACTCCAGTACTTTGGCCACCTCATGTGAAGAGTTGACTTATTGGAAAAGACCCTGGTGCTGGGAGGGATTGGGGGCAGGAGGAGAAGGGGATGACAGAGGATGAGATGGCTGGATGGCATCACCGACTAGATGGGCATGAGTTTGAGTAAAGTCCGGGAGCTGGTGATAGACAAGGAGGCCTGGCATGCTGTGATTCATGGGGTCGCAAAGAGTCGGACACGACTGAGCGACTGAACTGAACTGAACTGAACTGACAGTTGCTTTACAAGGTTACTTTATTTTCTGCTGTACCACAAAGCAATTCAGCTATAGGTATACATATGTCCCCTCTTTTTTGGATTCCCTTCCCATTTAGGACCCAACAGAGCGCTGAGTGGAGTTTTCCTGTGCTATATAGTAGGCTCTAATTGATTGTCAATTTTATACACAGTAGTGTATATATATATCAATCCCAATCTCCCAGTTCGTCCCACTCCCCCCTCCCTTGATATCCATACGTCTGTACTCTATTTCTGTGTCTCTATTTCTGCTTTGCAAATAAGACCATCTATACCACTTTTCCTAGATTCCACATACATGCATTAACAGATGATATTTGCTTTTCTCTTTCTTACTTCACCCTCTAGCATATCCAGTATGACAATCTCTAGGTCCGTCCACCTCTCTGCAAATGGTACAATTTCAGAGAAATTGTGAGATTTTTTTTTAAGTCATAACTCTATGCTAGGAACCCTGGAAGTTTATCTTCCCAATTCAAAATATTTTTTTCTGAGGTGCGATCCCTGGATTGGGAAGATCCCCTGGAGAAGGAAATAGCAACCCATTCCAGTATTCTTGCCTGGGAAATCCCATGGACAGAGGAGCCTAATGGGCTATATAATCCACAGGATCGCAAAAGAGTTAGACACGATTTAGCAACTAAACAACCACAACAAATACTTTGCCACACTGAAAACAATTGTAATGTACTTTCATTCATTTGGTACAAATGTGTCTTCTCACTTGCATCCATTTAATCTCTGGGGTTTAGGTAAACTCTGGTTATGATTACCAGATTCTACTCTTAACTACTTACGTGACCTCGAACAAGTCCTCTCACCTTTCTGGTCTTCGGCTGCCTCACTTGGAGTAGGAGAAATTTGCAAAAGATTGCCTGTTACAGCTCTGATAGCCGAGGATTCGTATTTCTTGAGGGTGTGCCATGTACCAGGCTCTCTGCTAGACATTTTATCAGCATGACCTCATTTAATCCCCACAAGGATCCCGTGAGACTGGTATAATTAGCCTCATGAGAGAGAGGACTCAGAGGCTTAGAAGGTTCAGTGACTTGTCCACATAGAGCAATCGAGTGGGTGGAGTGGGATTTGGGCTTAGGTCTGTGGGACCCCCGAGCAGGCTCTCAGCTGCTATTCAGTCCTGCAACAGGGAAGAATGTCAGAGCCAAATCACCACGGAGATTTCTTCCTGGAAAAACTATTAGCTTGGAAAATAAGACCCATGTCTGGCCAGGAGCCGGTTCTGCTGTGCTTTCTTACTCCACTGGTGACGATGTCGCAGCCCCCTCAAGACTGGAGGGCTGCAGGACGGGCAAGCTGGCCAGCCTGCTGGCTCCTGCAAAGTCAGGTCTTCACAGTTAAGTTTCATTATTTTGCCCTGAAGTGATTAAATCTGCCCAAATTAGATGCATCCTACTTCAACATAATCAAAATACGTATGAGAAAACAGGACTTATTTTTAGATTATCTTTCCTTGTATCCTCCACCACTAATACGATCAAGAGTTGGTCATCGACTTGCCTTGGGGTCCAGTGGTTGAGACCTGCTAGTGCAGGGGATTCAGTCCTTAGTCTGGGAAGATTTGGCGCCATGGAGAAATTAAGCCCAATGTGCCACAAGCACTGAAGCCCATGTGCCCCATGCTCTGCCACAAGAGAAGTCATGTCAGTGAGAAACTCGCGTGCCACAAACTAGAGAAAGACAGCGTGCAGCAACAAAGATCTAGTGCAGCCAATAGAATAAAAGACGTAAGCAATTTTTTTTTTAAAAAGAGTTGGTTGCCTATGAATCAGGGCCCTGAAGCAGACACCAGCTAACTCTCAGCTGGGCAATGAAGAGTCACTGGCCTTCAAATATTCTCTAAGTCTGTTTTAACCATCATCTTTTCTGTCCCTTTTACCACAGCACTGATTAGGGCTCTTAGCAAGAAGCACATGGGGCGTGTCTGTGTGTTACCAGTGACCCTCGGACAGAGGAGCAGAAAAATAAAGCAAGAAAATACAGCACAAGTACAACTGAACATTGGCTGTCCATGGGGTGTTGCCCAACCATGGCGTATTTGCATTTTTTGACTAAAATCATTGCAAATCAATCTAGGGATTATATAAAAACAACAACAACAAATCACAGGAACATCCGTGTGATGACACTATGTAGACATTGAGTCAGATCTCTAGCGGAGCAAATCACTGTCCAAATTAATGGATGAAGCTTTGGAAGTTGAAGCCAAGTTGAGCAATCATCCTTGTGGACATGGAGACAGATCTGAAAACAGTCATGAGATCTTTAAACAAGAAGCAACCAAAAACACAACAAACAGCCTGCGGAAAGAGTCGCAAGGATACAGTACAGAAGCAGCTCAGGTGCAAACAGCAGGAATCTAAACCCAAGCGTACCTTTCTCTGCAACACCACAGGGACTAAAGCTCCTTACCAGAGCTTAGTGAAGGCTCAATTGTAAAGAATCCACCCGCACTGCTTGAGATGCGCAGGAGACACGGGCTCGATCCTTGGGTCGGGACGATCCCCTGGAGAAGGAAATGGCAACCCCCTCCAGTATTCTTACCTAGTACATCTCATGGACAGAGGAGCCTGGCAGGCTACAGACCAAGAGGTTGGAAAGAGTTGGATACGACTAAGCAGCTTGACAGCAATGAAGGGCTCAGTGAAGAGGAACAGAAGGCTGTAATTAGGACTTCACTGATCACCATTTGTACTGTCATATTTATTTGTGATTCAGACACTAAACATACACACGCATCCTTCCCATTTCTTAGTGTTCAAATATTCTTTTTTTTTCTATAAAGTCCATAATTCTAGGCCCTTTGGTGTATCTTTATATAGAAATTTCTACACTGGATTGGATACCAATTACCAATATCCAAAATCTGTTACTTGGTGTGAGTAGAACCCAGTAAGCAGCACTATATTGGTCATGGTCACATAAATTAATCCAAACCTTCGTGACTTAAAGCAACAATTAAGTATTATCTCTCACAGTTTCTGTGGGTCAGACATGTGCGTCATGGAGGAACACAGACTTATCTTGCTCTGCAAGGACTGGAGCCTCAGCTGGAAGGCTTTCGGGTGAAAGCTGGAGTCATCTGATGGTTTGTTCACTCACATGTGTGATAATTAATGCTGGCTGCCAGCTGAGGGCCTGAAACTGGGGCTGTTGGTTAGAACCTCCCCACGTGGTCTCTCCATGTGGACTGGACTTCCTCACGATATAGCAGCTGGGATTCAGACAAGCATCCAACAAGAAAGAACCAAACAGAAGCTGTGTCTGTGTTATGACCGAGCCTGGAAGTCACACGGCTTTGCTTCCACTGTACTCCCTTGACCAAGGTGATCACAAGCTTTCAGCCAAACTCAAGGGGAAAGAACACAGACACACATCTCAACGGGATGGAAGTCAGCCACACAGTAAGAGGAGCATACAGGGTGGGATACGTACGTAGGGGTGGCCATCTTTGGAAGATACAATCTGCCCGTACAGAATTCTGTTAAAGCTAATTTCTGTAGGACAGTGCTCTATGGTATAAGCATGTGTTCATTCCATGAACGAGAGAGTCTTATGTGGGTTCTAACCTAGACAGCATATTTAAAAAACAGAGACATTACTTTGCCAACAAAGGTCCGTCTGGTCAAGGCTATGATTTTTCCAGTGGTCATGTATGGATGTGAGAGTTGGACTGTGAAGAAAGCCAAGCGCCAAAAAATTGATGCTTTTGAACTGTGGTTTGGAGAAGACTCTTGAGAGTCCCTTGGACTGCAGGGAGATCCAACCAGTCCATCCTAAAGGAGATCAGTCCTGGGTGTTCATTGGAAGGACTGAGGCTGAAGCTGAAACTCCAGTACTTTGGTCACCTCATGCGAAGAGCTGACTCATTGGAAAAGACCGTGATGCTGGGAGGGATTGGGGGCAGGAGGAGAAGGGGATGACAGAGGATGAGATGGCTGGATGGCATCACCGACTCGATGGACATGAGTTTGAGTCAACTCCGGGAGTTGGTGATGGACAGGGAGGCTTTGTGTGCTGCAATTCATGGGGTCACAAGGAGTTGGTCACGACTGAGCTACTGAACTGAACTGAGCTGAACTGAACAGGTGACTGGGGAATACTTGGTGTTTGGTGGCATAGTGGGTGATAGGATTATAAAGGTATGTTAGGGCCAAATTTCAGAAAGTCCTAAATGACATATTAAAAGTGTGGTCTTGGGACTTCCCTGGTTGTCCAGGGATTGAGAATCTACCTTCCAATGCAGGGGCCGTGGGTTCGATCTCTGGTCAGGGAACTAAGATCCCACATGCCTCGGTGCACCTAAGCCCCCACCACAACTGGAGAGCCTGTGCCTTGAAACTAGAGAGAAGCCCACAGGCCACAACAAAGAGCCTGAGCATCAGAAAGAAGGATCTATGTGCTGCAACTGAGACCCAGTGCCTGCTACTCGGTCATAAGTCATGTCCAATTCTATGCAACCCCTGGCAGGACTGTAGCCTGCCAGACTCCTCTGTCCATGGGGATTCTCCAGGTAAGAATACTGGAGTGGGTTGCCATGCCCTCCTCCAGGGGATCTCCCCAACCCAGGGATCAATCCCATGTCTCTCAAATTGGCAGGTAGATTCTTTACCACTGAGTCACCAGGGAAGCCAAACTGAGACCCAACACAGCCAAAAATAATAAATATTTTTAAAGTAAATAAACAAAATTAAAGCGTGGCTTTTATTGCAGGGTCCCCGTGGAGGCACAGAAGTATTTTCAGCAAAGACTTCCCTTAAGGCCCTGGAGAGAATGGATTAGAGAACAGGAGAGGCAAGACCAATTGGGAGCTAATTAAAGTGGTCCAAATGAAGTATGTCAGAAGGTTGGACAATGACATTTACCTTCATCTTTGAGCCAGCAGCCTGTACCATCTGTCCATTTTACTCCTCTTTAATTACAGATTCAAGGAGGACCTCAAATAGTTTCATCATCTATAAAAATGTTAATAGATTATAGGTCTTAAAGACATGCATTTGATATATTTGTAAACATTCACATACAGCATAAAACAGGTTGCCTTAAAATTACATTTCCCTTCTTACATGGCTGTTCAGTTCGGTTCAATTCAGTTCAGTCTCTCAGTCGTGTCCGACTCTTTGCGACCCCATGAATCGCAGCACGCCAGGCCTCCCTGTCCATCACCAACTCCTGGAGTTGACTCAAACTCATGTCCATCGAGTCGGTGATGCCATCCAGCCATCTCATCCTCTGTCATCCCCTTCTCCTCCTGCCCCCAATCCCTCCCAGCATCACGGTCTTTTCCAATGAGTCAGCTCTTTGCATCAGGTGGCCAAAGTATTGGTGTTTCAGCTTCAGCAGCAGTCCTTCCAGTGAACTCCCAGGACTGATCTCCTTTAGGATGGACTGGTTGGATCTCCCTGCAGTCCAAGGGACTCTCAAGAGTCTTCTCCAAACCACAGTTCAAAAGCATCAATTTTTCAGTGCTCAGCTTTCTTCACCGTCCAACTCTCACATCCATTCATGACCACTGGAAAAACCATAGCCTTGACTAGACGGACCTTTGTTGGCAAAGTAATGTCTCTGCTTTTTAATATGCTGTCTAAGTTGGTCATAACTTTCCTTCCAAGGAGTAAGCGTCTTTTAATTTCATGGCTGCAGTCACCATCTGCAGTGATTTTGGAGCCCAAGAAAATAAAGTCTGACACTGCTTCCACTGTTTCCCCATCTATTTCCCATGAAGTGATGGGGCCAGATGCCATGATCTTAGTTCTCTGAATGTTGAGGTTTAAGCCAACTTTTTCACTTTCCTCCTTCACTTTCGTCAAGAGGCTCTTTAGTTCCTCTTCACTTTCTGCCCTAAGGGTGGTGTCATCTGCATATGTGAGGTTGTTGATATTTCTCCCGGCAATCTTGATTCCAGCTTGTGCTTCTTCCAGCCCAGTGTTTCTCGTGATGTTCTCTGCATATAAGTTAAATAAGCAGGGTGACAATATACAGCCTTGACATACTCCTTTTCCTATTTGGAACCAGTCTGTTGTTCCATGGCTGTGTAATTCTATAAAGCATTAATTTTGCTTATAAACCCCCACAAACTTCCTCCTACACCTTCTTCCTGGACTTATTTTTACTGTCCTACTTAAATATATTACTCAGGTGCCTCTGTCCTCCTTTCCTGATTTTGCTTAACCCTTAACATAAACCAAAATCACTGTCAAACCATGTCCCTGGTTCTCTTTGTTGTTCTTCAGTCACTCAGTCAAGTCTGACTCTTTGTAACCCCATGGACTGCAGCATTCCAGGCTTCCCTGTCCTTCATCATCTCCCAGAGTTTGCTCAAACTCATATCCATTGAGTCAGTGATGCCATCCAACTATCTCATCCTCTGTCACCCCCTCCTCCTGCCTTCAATCTTTTCCAGTATAAGGGCCTTTTCCGGTGAGTCGGCTCTTGACATCAGGTGGCCAGGGGATTAGAGCTTCAGTCCAAGCATCAGTCCCTCCAATGAACATTTAGGATTGACTGATTTGATAGAAACCTTAATGATAGCTGAACTATGATCAGGACTTCTAGGTAATCTGTGGAATAGGGGAGGGACAGGAGCAGACCACAGACATCTCTAAGAATCTGATGAAAATTCACAGGGAGTGGGGGCATCCCCAAATGAACTTGTCTCATGAGATGGGAAATAGCTTTAGCCTACTGGTCTGAATCAACAGGCACCTGTGAATCAGCTGGCAGTCATCACCTGGATGAGTGCACATGGGAACTCTGGCCCCTGAAATGAGGGCTCTGTCTGACTTGAGGCTGTTCCTCATTTCTTTGAACTTCAGTGTCTCAAGATGAAAATGGTAATGAAGACACTTACCCGCTGGAAGCAGTGTCCTGACATGCTGACCATCTGCTTGGAAATCTGTGTTCGCTTATGAGCACCATCAGGGCAAATATAACCTGTTCCCTCAGCCAGCTCTGCCAAGGTTGCTTGTACAATGATGACTGGTAGTTTGGTTTACTGTTCAATTGCTTTATTTAAACTTGAATCTAGTTATATAAACACACCTCAGCACAATTTATAGGCTGGCAATTCTTCCTAGCATAGCTGGCTTGTTTTTCTTCTTGAAACAAACTCTTGAGTCTAGACTTTGTCAGGTTGATCCATGAGTGTGGGGACTGTTTATACGGAAACTGTATACACATTCCAGACACGTGCCTTGTTCCTGATCTGACATAAAGATGATGAGCCTTTGACTTGTAAAGAGACACTCAAGAAATCGTTTGAAGTGCAAACTCTTATCTGTTACTAAAAAGAGACTTAAAGGGTTCCTCAAAACTTGCTTTGCTGTGTTAGAAGAGGCAGGCATTAGGCAGACAGTAATCTCAGATCAACATGGGAGAGGACTTTCTCATGATACAGACTCTTCCACAATAAGAGGGGCAGAGAATTTCTAACTAGTGACTTTCTTCATAGGGAAAATGCTTAAACAGAACTGATTGGGACTTGCCTGGTGGTCCAGTGGTTAGGAATCCACCTGCCAATGCAGGGGGCACGAGTCCATCCCTGATCGGGGAACTAAGATCCCACATGTCACAGGGCAATTAAGCCTGTTCATCAAAATACTGAGCCCATGAGCTGCAACAACTGACGCCCACACACCCTAGAGCCTTTGCTCACGTCAAAAGAGCCCACTACAGCTAGAGAGTAGGCCCCACTCGCTGCAACTAGAGAAAGCCCACGCACAGCGAAGACCCTGTGCACTGCATCAAAGACCCAGCACAGACAAAAATAAATAAACAACTGATTGACCATACTGCAGTCCATGGGATTGCAAAGAGTCAGACATGACTGAGCAACTGAAATGAACTGAACTGAACTGACCATCTTCAAGAAATGATAGGAAAGGTTTCAATCAACCAGATGGATTTGGAGGTATCTTTCCATTCAAATATCTGATTTAAGATTTCTCCATAAGCCTAAGAGGATGAGGATAGGATTGTGCTCATGACTCAGTCTCAGAAACAGATCTTTGCAGACAGAGCATGTGGAGATCTTGCTGTGGACAACATGTGGGGGTGAGGATATGGGTGCATGTGTGCAGTGCAAGCCAAGGGTTTTAGGCCAAGGGGATAGCCCAAGGTCACATTTCACAGCTTTCAAAATACAGATACGTTGTGCTCAGTCAGTCAGTATCTGGTGGCTTCTCCTTTCTAGGGCTGAGAAAACAAACCTGGAAATAGCAGTTTACTTTCCCAGCCTGTCAGAGACATCAGATTGTAGGGAGGGTGATTCCAGTGAAGGCCAGACCTCAAACAGTGAGCGGGGAAAGAAAGGTCTTGGTCCTTCAGAAGTGAAGACCTTCACTGTGTGACTGTCTGACTAGTGCTAAGGTGCACGAGATGGAAGTCAGTCCCTGAAGCTCAATGGTGATGGTACAGATTCATGACAGATAAGCCTGAAGGTCATTAGTTGGTCTCTTTAGAACCTCCTGTGGATCAGCACATGAAGACTGATAAAGTTCAGAATCTGTGTCTTCTCATGAAAAGGGCAACATACACAGATATGTGTGTGTATATGAATATGTATATATAAATATATGTGCATGCATATATTAATGAGTATAAATGTATATATGTTAATGTGTACATATATATGAATAGGTATCACATAATGTATAGATATTTACATTAAAATTAATTTCTTCTTGCACTACCAGAGACTAAAAGCACAGAGATGGAATTGTGTTCTCAATACTTCCTCCTATTTATTGTCAACTCACCTCCTAGTACATGGTGGACAGATTTTGCTGTTGCCTGCCCAGTATCCAATCCCCTATTTCTAGAAACAATAGCTTCTTTTCTTTTAGGAAACCACATATCTCTGCTCTTGGTTAATTCTGGAGGGACAAACCCCATCTGCAGGTCCAAGTATGAGCTAGTGACCCAAGTCTGCTGGTTACTAGGATTGGAAATGTGATCTAAATTAGACTTTTGATAGCCAATTCTAAGACTTTGGGAAGTGTGGTCTCTGAAGGAACAAAATAAAGTATTAGTATTTCCACTGAGCTTACCAAGTTGGTAGGAAGTAAGCCTGGAGCTGCCAGGGTACTACCTCGAGACTGACATCCTGAGAATGAAGCCAACAGAAAGAAAGGAGACTGAAAGAGACAGAGACCATATCTTGGTGGCATCCTGGATTCAATCATGACTAAAAGAAAGTGAAAGTGAAGTCGCTCAGTTGTGTCTGACTCTTTGCAACCCCATGGACTTATAGCCCACCAGGCTCCTCCATCCATGGGATTCTCCAGGCAAGAGTACTGGATTGGGCTGCCATTTCCTTCTCCGGGGGATCTTTCTGACCCAGGGATCGAAGCCAGGTCTCCCACATTATAGGCAGACGTTTTACCATCTGAGCCACCAGGGAAGTCCATCGTGACTAAAGCTGTTCAGTTACTGAGCCAATAAAAACACTCTTTACATTACACCAATGTGAGTTAAATTTCTATCACTTGCCATCTCAAGAAACTTAATAAATCAGAGTGAAAGTCAAGCTGCAATGGTACCCTATGAGGAGTTCAACTCTACCCCCACCCCCACCCCACCCTAAGTGGTATGTGCTGTGGTGTCTGGTCGGGCTGCCTTGAACAGGCCTAATGAGAAAGGTTCAACTTGGTGATATGGTTGAAACTTTTTGATTCATGTCTTAAACCTTTATTGTCTGAGCTTCAGAAATAATATTGCATTTTTTAAAGTATTATTTGCCTTCCCATAAGGAAGGCTCATGAATCACTGGAGCTTGGGTCTGTGTGATGACTATTGAAATATAAGTGGTTCAGCAAGTGACTCCCAATGCATCCTTGAGGATTAACGTTTTATAAGGAACATTGAGATATAGTAGTCTTTAAAAATATGCTCATTTTAACTTGAGTTTTTGCATTTGCTGAAGCAAAGCAGGTTTGTCTGATTTCACTTGAGTGGTTTTGGGGCCTGGGATATCTGTTTCTTTATCCTGTGCTAGCTCATGTTCTTTGTTCTCAATTTATGAATAAGTGTGGAAAACAAGAAAATCATATCATGCTAAGGTCTAAGGGAAGCAGTTGGCTATACTGAACACTGGGAAATTGGTTTCCTCTGAGGCATTGTGGAGTTTCCAAGTTCAGTTTACTAAATATAACTATTTAATTTGCATCCAATTAGAGAAAAGAGCTGGGTAGAAGCTGGAGCCTGGGATATTAATTCATTAATGCGGAGATCTGAGTGGGAGGTTATGCACAGCCATCACCCAGATGAATGCATTTAAACTGCTTTAATCTGCAAATTGGAGCCAGTGCTCTGTAGTTTGTTCTGAAAGTTTGCAAATGTTTCCTTTACGACATATTTCCTGCAACACTCAGGATGACAGGCTAATGCAGTCCCATTTTGTAGAAGCATGCTTTTTTTTTTTTGCCACATCACGCAGCTTGTAGAATCTTAGTTCCTTGAACAGGGATTGAACCCTTGGCAGTGAGAGCGCAGAGTCTTAACCACTTGTCCACCAAGCAGTTCCCTAGACATGTTATTTTTAAGCAGAGGAGTGATATGATCAGTTTTATGTTTCTGAAAGATTGTTTTGATGCTGCTCAGAGGATGGGCTAGAGGAGAGCAGATGGGGGAAGAAGGACAGTTTTATGACACTACAGTCAAAACAAGACAGGCAGGTGGCCCAGGAGAGTTGAAAACTTCACTTTGTAGGGTGCTATTAGGGGTTTGAATAGTACCCCTCCTCCCCAAAAAAGACATGCCTACCTAGACCTGTGAATGCGACCTTATTTGGAGAAAGAGTCTTTGCAGACAGGTTAAGGATCTCAAATGACATCATCCTGGATTAGCCAGGTGTATCTGTCTATTTGGCATCCATTCATCACAAGGCAAATGACATTAACTATATTGTCTTATTTTCTGCTTTCTTGATGGTCTGGTATTTGGAGGCCTTATAGACCCAAGAGAGACTGCCCTCCTTCCTAGACAAAGCTAATTTCTAAAGATGATGATTACCTGCTCCGGACACACCTTTCACAGGCAAACCAACCAATCCTGGTCTATAGCCCCAAGTACCTCCTTATTTGACTTTCACACACCAACCCATATTTCCATTGCCCTGCATCACCCCAGCGCCAGATACCAGGCAACTGGAGACCATCTCTATAGCCCAAAGCCTACAGGAATTATTCAAACTAGACCATCTTTTTATTCTTTATTTATTTACCTGCACTGGCTTGAACATGTGGGACCTTCTATCTTCATTGTGGCATGTGGAATCTTTAGTTGCGGCATGCAAACTCTTAGATGTGGCCTGAGGGATCTAGTTTCCTGACCAGGGATCGAACCCAGGCCCCCTGAGTTGAGAGCATGGGGTTTAGCCCCTAAACTAGCCAATCTAAACATTCACCCCACCCTGCTTGGCCTTTGCCACAGAAACTGGGACCTCACTGATGATCCTATTTGCAGGGCAGCAAAGGAGATGCAGACATAAAAGATAAACTTTTGGACACAGTTAGGGAAGGAGAAGGATGAGGTGATTTGAGAGAATAGCATTGAAACACATACATTCAATTCAGTTCAGTCGCTCAGTCATGTCCAACTCTTTGCGACCCCATGAACTGCAGCACGCCAGGCCTCCCTGCCCATCACCAACTCCCAGAGTTTACCCAAACCCATGTCCATTGAGTCGGTGATGCCATCCAACCATCTCATCCTCTATCAATCCCCTCTCCTCCTGCCCTCAATCTTTCCCATTATCAGGGTCTTTTCAAATGAGTCAGCTCTTCGCATGGGGTGGCCAAGGTATTGGAGTTTCAGCTTCAACATCAGCCCTTCCAATGAACACCCAGGACTGATCTCCTTTAGGATGGACTGGTTGGATTCCTTGCAGTCCAAGGGACTCTCAAGAGTCTTCTCCAACACCACAGTTCAAAAGCATCAATTCTTCTGCACTCAGCTTTCTTTATAGTTCAACTCTCGCATCCACACATGACTACTGGAAAGACCATAGCCTTGACTATGGTCAAGATGGACCTTTGTTGACAAAGTAATGTCTCTGCTTTTTAATATGCTATCTAGTTTGGCCATAACTTTCCTTCCAAGGAGTAAGTGTCTTTTAATTTCATGGCTGCAGTCACCGTCTGCAGTGATTTTGGAGCCCCTCAAAATAAAATCAGTCACTGTTTCCACTGTTTCCTCATCTATTTGCCATGAAGTGACGGGACCAGATGCCATGATCTTAGTTTTCTGAATGTTGAGCTTTAAGCCAATGTTTTCACTCTGCTCTTTCACTTTCATTACCATATGTTAAATAGATAGCCAGTGGGAGCTTTCTGTGTAATCCAAAACTCAACCCAGAGCTTTGTGACAACCTAAAGGGGTAGGACGGGGAGGGAGGTAGGAAGGAGGTTCATATGTATACCTATGGCTGATCATGTCGATGTATGGCACAATATTGTAAAACATTTCTCCTCCAATTAAAAATAGAATAAAAATCTTTTAAAAAGTTTTAAAAACAACAGCGAAAAAAACTGAGACCTAGGATCTCCTCTCTGGCTTCCCCTCCTTCTACCTCCTGACCAAATCTGGTTCTTTCCATGTGGCCCCTTCTCCTCGAAAATGTAAGTAATACATTTTCATCAGTGCTTTCAACCAACCTCTCGTCACTCTGTCTCCCT
The DNA here is from genome assembly GCF_910594005.1 of Cervus elaphus. NCBI lineage: Eukaryota > Metazoa > Chordata > Mammalia > Artiodactyla > Cervidae > Cervus > Cervus elaphus. Next base: position 34,882,307 of record NC_057840.1, read on the forward strand.
AAATAAAAATCCTACAAGTACAAACGAGAATTGTCCTTAAATCCAAAGAGGAGTGTCCTATCTGCTATAATAGAAATGTTCTAGAATTCTCACTGTTCAGCCCAGGAGTCATTAGCCACCTCTGCTATCGTGCACTTGAGATGTGGTTAGCACAACTAAGAAACTGAATTTTAAACTTCATTTACATTTAAATAACTATATGTGGCTCATGGCTACTGTGTTGAACAGCGTATATCTGTGACATGCTAGAAAAGAAACAGCTAGCAGGGAACAAGAGAAGGGAATAAGACAAGCTGGGGACAGGGACATGTGAAGAAGGAGGCAGAAACTGTGGTACATTGCCACAATCAACGTTCTGGGATCCACCAAAAGCAGGAAGAACCTTTAGAGGGAGTACAGTCCTACCAACACCTCGAGTTCAGACTTCTGCCCTCCAGAACTATGAGACAATAAACTTCTGTTTTCTTAAGCTACCAAGTATATAGTGATTTGTTACAAGGGCCACAGGAAACTAATACTGCATCCTACCCAAAGGCATTTCTAAAAATTTTATCTTGTTTTTTCTTGTCTTAAAAGAGGGTTGCTATCACCAGTTTTAGAGACTAAAAATCACCAGTGTATAGCAGTTCAATTTTACTCTATGAAGAATTATTACAAAGAGGTTTCTCCCACTGAGCCAGAAGAAGATATCATAAAACTTCTTGGGGGGTGGGGGAGAGAAATAGCTTTAAAAATCACTTCTTCAGGGCTTCCCTGGTGGCTCAGTGGTAAAGAATCCACCTATCAATGCAGGAGACATGGGTTCGATCCCTGGTCTGGGGGGATTCCATATGCTGGGGAACAATTCAGTCTGTGTGCTACAACTATGGAGCCTGTGCCCTAGAGCCTGGGAACTTAATTTAGTTGAGCCCTGGGCTCAGCTATTGAACCCATTGGCCACAGCTACTGAAGCGCATGCTCAGTAAATCCTATGCTCGGCAACAAGAAAAGCCACCGCAGTGAGAAGCCTGAGCGCCACAACTAGAGAGTAGCCCCTGCTCACCGCAACTAGAAAAAGTCTGCGCAGCAATGAAGACCCCTACAGCCAAAAATAAACAAATACATACAAATTTTAAAGTGACTCTTCTTTAGGGTTAGAAAGGGGTGGGGACACAGTTATTAGGAAAAATAGGAGGGTTGGGGATGGTGGACAATGTGCGGGTCCAGCTAAGCCTTAAAAATCTTTTTTAACAGTAATAATATCTAAAATTCGTTGAGCTGCTACTACATGCTAAACATTATGCTAATCACTTTTTGCCATTATCTCATTCCCTCCTTCCAGTAATCTTATGAGTCCTATTATTGTCATTGTGTTATATATGAGAAGCATGAGGTGATAACTGAATACCCTGTTGAATCGATTTTGCAGCTGTGTGGCTCAGGCAGGTGTATGAATGAAAATAGGTAGAAGGTAGGACTGATTTACCACTATGCAGCTGCTGGTTAGGAGGAAGGAAAGGACAAGGAAGTAAAAAACTTAAGGGTTTATTCATTTACTCAACAAATTGCATAAACTTGTTCAAAATTGAAAAAAATAATTCAAGGGACATTTCAGGAGATCTAGAATGGTGCTGTCCACCGATCTTTCAGCTGTGATGCAAATATTCTAGAAATCGCACTGTTTAATCCAGTAGCCATTAGCCACCTCTGCTATTGTGCACTTGAGATGTAGTTAACACGACTAAGAAACTGAATTTTAAACTTGATTGAAATTTGAATAACCATATGTGGCTCATGGCTACTGCATTGAATAGCATAGATCTGTGGCGTGCTGGAAAAGAAACAGCTAGAAGGAAGCTGGAGAGATGAGTAGAGGGAGGGACCAGAAGGATTGTCAGCAGATTTGATGGGCATGTGGAGTGAGGGAGCTGAAAGGACCTGGGAGCGTGGTGTCAGAGAGGGAGATACTGGCTTTTGAGATTTCAGAGGGGCATCGAGCTTTCATGTGGTTGCCAAACTTCAAACTGCATCCAGGGTTAGCAGATCACAGAGCTAAAGAGACCCAGAGGTGACGATCTTGCCATTAGAGGACGTCAAAGATGTGATGGGTTTGGGTGTGGAATGGGCTGTCCACACTCAGCGGAACTCATCCAGTATGGTGATCCAAATGGACATGGAGAGGAAATCTAGGGAGGACTGTCAAAGCCCAATGTATAGGAAGCAGTGATCCCTGTAGATGGAGCAAAAGAAGAGCTGGTGGCAGGGGTAGGGCGACAAACAGGACATGAGCAGAAGGTTAGAAAATTCAGCAAGTGGATGGTAGGATGTAGGGTGTGTTTTGGGTAGAATCGCGTTCCCCAGCATTCACATGTTGAAGCACTAACAGCTGCCCCTCAGGTCACACCTCAGAATGTGACCCCATTTGAAGATGGGCCTTCACAGAGGTAATCAACTTAAAATGTGATCCTAAGGGTGGACTCTAATCCAATAAGACTAGTGTCCCTATGAAATGGGATTATTTGGAGACAGATGTATGCAAAGGAAACCAACGTGAAGAGACACAGGAAGAAGACACCTATCCACAAGCCCAGGAGAAGGGCCTGAAACAGATCCTTCCCTCCCAGCCTCAGAAGGGACCAGACCTGCCAACAGCTTCGTCTCAGGCTTCCAGCCTCCAGAACTGTGAGACCATACATTTCTGCTGCTAAAGTTGCCCATTTATGACAATTTGCCAAGGTAGCCCCAGTAAACTGATACAGAGAACCACAGAGCAGTCTTCTGTCTACCCGGGGATTCTTCCAGAAACTTGCGGCTCTTAATAGGGTTAAAAGAATTAGCTTGATCTCCCAATGGGAGACTGGGATTGACGTATATACACTGCTCTATATAAAATTCAAAACTAATGAGAACCTACTGTTGAGCACAGAGAACTCTACTCAACACTCTGTAGTGGCTTATATGGGAAAAGAATCTTAAAAAGAGTGGATATATGTCTATGTATACCTGATTCATTTTGCTCTACACCTGTCACTAACACAAAATTGTAAATCCACTACATGAATTTTAAAAAAGAGAGAATTCATCTGAGGGGGAAAATTGATCTGGTTCTCACACTGAGATCTTTTCCTCTTTTACCCCTCCTGGAAAATAAAGGCTTGTTTGCAACCAGCCAGCCTTTCAGCAATGAAGGGAGTGGGGAGAGGAGACATCAAAGTGGCAAACCACACGCTGTCTTATTTGAGCGACAAGCTGTGTACATCAATCCTACCCTCCCCAGGGGCCCGAGAAGTAAATGGCCCCCAGTTGTCTTTGGAGAGGCTTGAGTACATAAATTGGGGAGGATTTATCTATTTTGTCAAGGAGCACCCTGAATACCAGTGTCTAGGCAGATGCCTCTGGTATTTTTATTCCTGTAACCTCAACTGCTTCACCACGTTTCATGTATGTGGATTTCCTCCCACTCTTCCTTCCCTCTACTTTCTCCCACCACCATAGACTACCCCAAGTCAGCCATGCTTTGTGTGGACTATAGGCAAAGCAAATGTAGAAGGCCCAGATCTGAGACAAAACTCCTCTTTTCTGCTTGCCCTTCCTCACTCCCTGCCTGCCCTGCATTTCTCTCTTCCAGCCTTTTGCATCTCCACTTTAAGGGAGGGATCCTGAGAGCTTACAGGCCACTTTCAGATCCCAGAGGAGGACATCACAACAGTGAAGGATATTAGAACTCAATTCAATCACCTCTCAGAGAATACTGGAAGATTTAAAATCTGCATCAATGTGGCACCAGAAAACAGATTTTAGACGGACAGATCACTGCTTAGCATCTTAGACCATTATTTTTTCATTGATTTTTCTGTAGTTAACAGACCTCAAGGAGTTACTGGAAAATTGATAAAGGGGATTAAAATGCACTTGGAAAATACGAAGTTCTATATAAATTACAATCATCCTTCTTAGCTGAGGTTGCTCTTCCATATCGGCTTTTATCCTCCATGTCTTTCATCATTTTTCATTATCTTTCATTGAATGCAGCTGACTATTCAATTCTATGTTCTCTCTACCAACTTTTAAAGCATGGATACTATGACTGTACAGCTGAGTAAGTTGATTTTGCAAAAGGCTGACAGAACCTTTGGGAGATCCTCTGCTTCCTTAGAACCCTTTGTGGGACGAGGGAGGGAATAGATAGATATAAATATGATGATGGGTAGTTGCTCAGTCGTGTCCTGCTCTTTGCAACCCCATGGACTATAGCCGATGGGATTTTCCACGCAAGAAAACTGGAGTGGGTTGCCATTCCCTTCTCCAGGGGATCTTCCTGACCCAGGAATCAAACCTGGGTCTCCAGCATTGCAGGCAGATACTTTACCATCTGAGCCACCAGGGAAGCCCAGATATGGATATATCGCCCAATAATTTTTATTATTTATGGAGACCTCGATCAAATAGTCAGGAGACCAGAAGGGAGCACTCTCACATTCTGTGACAGTAGCAGAGCCCAGTAGGAAGAAGAAAGATTCCTTTTCTTTCCTAGCAAGGACTCAGGCAGTGAAGAGCCATGGTCTTTGTTTACTCCAGCCCTCTCAACTTCCTGTCCCCTCTATAAAAGCTTTCTTCTTCCCTTACCTTCGGTGACTTGCCGGTGGCTTACCCTGGCAACAGATCCTGAATTGCAGCTCTCTTGCTGAACCTGCACAAGCCCACCTTTGCTGGAGAAATATCTGGCAGTGTATTTGTTTTGGGTCAACAATATAAAAATATCAATATAGACCAAGGCTCAGCAAACTTTTTCTCAAGATGTAAGCTTTGCAAGCCACATTCTCTGCCACACATTTTTGTTCTTATTAAAACTCTCATACGCGTAGTAACCATTCTGAGCTCTCAGTCCAAAGTGGTCTATAGGTCATAGTGTGCCAATCCTTGATCTAGGACACCCAAATTAAAAAATTTTCTTGTATTTGTAGTTTCACAGAAAATGTTACCAATAGAAATCATGTGTTTGAGTGAGAAACAGGAAAATAGAAATGTTTAAAATGTGATGTATAATAATAATCATGAATAATCTGATCTGAGCATCTTAGGGCCATTTTTTTTTTAAGTAAATGCTTTAAATATTAAATGTTTAATATTTAGATATTCCAAAGTTCACTTTTAGCCTAAGGGGGAAAACCCTTTACCTGGCTTTTCTCATGTCAAATTGGAATTTTGCTTTCTTGTTTTCAAATGTATCTTTCTGTCATTTTCAAAGAGAAAAATGGTCTTCATTGAAATTTCTTTCGTGATTGACTGAGTTGAATCAATGAAGAAGGACTATGATTCATCAAAACTTGTTTATTCAAAGCGGAAAGACTCGAAGCCCAGTGGTAGCAAAGAGATTTGAGTTCTGACCAGCCAAATAATAACCCCATAAACTTCATACATGTATATGTGTGGCTTAGTCCTTTTGCCGTCCACCTGATACTATCCCAGCATTGTTCATTGGCTACATTCCAATATAAAATAAAAAGTTTTTTAAAAAGAAGCTGATTTCTTTGAAGCTTAGCTTCTCTCTCAAGAGTATGTGGGGATCAGATTGGATCATATGCAAAAGGGATTTATGAGTGTTAAAAACAGATGTACATGTAAGGTATTACCTTTTCATTTTCCATTCTTCATGCCTAAACATGTCAGTGGTCAAAAAGGTTTCCAAAAATCTGTTCCGACCTAAAGGAAATAGTCATTCTTTTTCATCCATATACCCTTTCCTTAACAAACATATACCAAGACCTAGCTATTGCAACTGATAAGAAACCAGAGTTTCTAAAGACAGAAAACCCTCCCCTGAGGAGTTGTTGCAATCATGACTCAAAGAGAAAGGAAAGCAGTACTAGGGCTGAATACCTGCTTTTTGATGTTGTGTTTTGCTTTAGGGATTTTTGAATCTTCTGTGATTAAATAAGGTTAATACTCATCAAATAGGCATGGAGTGACTAGTGAGTGGCTAGTAATGCATTTAATAAGCAACATTCGAAAGATGCAAAAGAAGCACAGAGAACTATATTCAGTATCCTGTTATAAGCCATAATGGAAAAGATTATGAAAAAGAATGTATATAGCTGAATCACTTCTGTATAGCAGAAATTAACACAGCATTGTAAATCAACTATACTTCAGTAAAAATTGTTTTTGGGGAAAAAAAAAAGATATGAAAGAATCTGCAATCAAAAGGCTCTGTGCTGGGTCACAACAGTCCAAAGTCAAATAGGGTGCCCCCTGCCGAGATTCATGTCCACCTGGAATACAGTTGTGTGGCTTTATTTGGAAATAGGGTCTTTGCTGATGTAATCAAGTTAAAATAAGACAGTGCTGATGAGAGAGGTCTTTAATCCAATATGACTGGTGTACAAACACACAGGGAGAATACCTCATGACCACGAAGATGAAGACTGGATTGGAGTAACGCATCTGCAGGCCAAGGAATGCCAAGGACTGCCAGCTAGGAAGAGGCAAAGAAGGATCCTCCCCTAAAACCTTCAGAGAGATGCTGGCCCCACTGACACTGATATCCGGAGGCTAGAAGTCTGGAATCAAGGTGTGGCAAGTCCCACTCTCTCTCTCTCCCCATCTCTCTCAGACTCCGGGGCGGGAGTAGGGGATTCCCTCCAGCTTTTATTGTCAGCCATTCCTAATGTTCCTGGGCTTGAAGCCACATAACTGCAATCTCTACTTTCGCTGTCACCTAATGTTCTCCCTGTGTGTCTCTCCTCCCTCTTAGAGGACCCGTACCACTCCTGTATGATGTCAGCTTAACTCATTAAAGCAACAACAACCCTCTTTCCAAATAAGGCTCCATCCTGAGGTTGCAGGAAGGAGTGACTTCAGGGGCGACACTCTTCCACTCAGTACAGGTGGCAACTGTTACACGCAAGGAGAGTTCTGCAGAGGAGAGCGCGGAGAGTGGGAACCAGGGTACACACAGAACTGTGGGAAACTCTTCCGTGGAAGGGGAGTAAGGAGGATGTGGAGCCCACCCAGAGACCCAAGGAAGGGCGATCAGAGAGGCGGGAGGAGAAACAGGAGAGAGGGGTGTTCTGGAAACCAAAGATATGGAGGGATGGGGAAGGGTGGACTTCAGTGAGAGCAGCTCTGTTAAGTGATGGGGCCAGAAACCAGAGCACAGTGGGTTGAAAAGCAAATAAAAGGTCTTCTAGGTCCAATTGTGTTAGTGTTGTTGATATCCTGTCATCTGTTTTTCTTTGTATGAAATTTTTCCTATAATACGGTGCTAATAGTACTCACGGGGGGGATTTCAGAGCTGTCCCACATCACTGGCTGAGAGGTTAAGTGAACCTGGTCCCTCATCTTCCCTGCACCCCATTCCCATAGAGCAACCTGACTCTTAATGCCTTGGGTATCACAAACACCAGGCCTATTAATGTGACCCACGCAGAAAACACTAAGAGTAAGAAAAAGTGAACCTGGCCAGACCTCTATGTGGCAGGTGGAACTTCTACCCCTGAGCTACCACTTTGACTTATGAAAGTTTTAATCAAGTTCCTTTAATTCTATACTCAGATACAAAAATTTTTTTTTGCAATTTATAACACATGCTGAATTTTTATAGCTATTTTACAAATATCTTGTTTGACCCTCCACACACATTTATTAATCCCTAGGATTATCTTCATCTGAAAGCTGAAAAATTGAAACTCCAGAGATAATGTGAAATTGCTCAAAGTGAAATGGCAGATCACTGGGGAAACTGAGATAAAAGCCTAGATCTTTGAAGCCCAACCTGCATTCTTAAAAGAGCCAGGGTTGTTCAATTCTAGCTCTATGATCATGTGTAAGGTAAATGGAGTCCCAGTTCCATCTCTTATCTTTAGTCCTTACCTCTTCTTCTTCCTCCTCCTTTCCATGGAATATACCATGCTGCGCAGCATGTGGAATCTTAGTTCCCAAGCAGGGATTGAACCTGGGCCCCCTGCATTGGAAGCACAGAGTCTTAACCAGTGGACTGCCAGGAAGTAAGTCCTCATGGAACTGATATTTGATGAGTGACTGTAATAGGAATATTTGATGAGTGACTGTAAGGGATTCCCTGGTGGCTCAGATGGTAAAGAATCTGCCTGCAATGCAGAAGACCTGAGTTGGATCCCTGGGTCAGGAAGATCCCTTGGAGAAGCAAATGGCAACTCACTCCAGTACTCTTGCCTGAAAAATCCCATGGACAGAGGAGCCTGGGGGGCTACAGTCCATGGGGTCGCAAAGAGTAAGACACGACTGAGCAACTTCACTTTCTTTCACTTTCTTGTAATAGGGAAGGCCTGTGTTAATCTGGAGATACAGTGGTGATGGTGCCAGGCACTCTTTTCCTGCCTCATGGATGTCAGGATGCCCGCAGATGGGCAGGAAGCTGGCAGAGCATGGTGTGCTCAGGACTGCATGGGGTGGGGGAGAGCACGGGGGACCAAGAGGGCACCAGATGGGCATGCAGCCAACCCAGACCTGGATGGGCAGGAAAGGCTTCCATATGTAGTCACATCTGGGCTGAAAGGTAAACAGTGAGGTGTGTCAGCCCCAGACACACACACATACACACTCCTGGGTCCCACGCCCTCCAAGTCAGGAGGGGCAGACAGAATCCCTGTGAGTGGCACGCTGGCCTCTTCCTCTGGCAGCTCCCTTCTTCCAGGAGAAGCAGAAGCCGGGTGGGCAATACCTGTGTGGCTGTTATTTAATCCTCATCTCTCTCTGACTCAGAAGGAGAGGAACAAGAGGGCTGGGAGGGGCCTCACCTTGTTCAGAGCTGTAACCCCGATGCCCAGCACAGGGCCCAGCAGAGACAGCACTCAGACCCTCTGGAGGGAAAACAAATTGGACCACTGCCCCTCCCTTCAATTTTTTTAAAATAAATTTATTCATTTTAATTGGAGGCTAATTACTTTATAATATTGTAGTGGTTTTGCCATATGTTGCCATGAATCAGCCATGGGTGTACATGTGTTCCCCATCCCGAACCCCCTCCCACCTCCCTCCCCATCCCATCCCTCTGGGTCATCCCAGTGCACCAGCCCTGAGCACCCTGTCTCATGCATCGAACCTGGACTGGTGATCCATTTCACATATGATAATATACATGTTTCAATATCATTCTCCCAAATCATCCCATCCTTGCCCTCTCCCACAGAATCCAAAGACTGTTCTATACATCTGTGTCTCTTTTGCCGTCTTGCACATAGGGTCATCGTTACTATCTTTCTAAATTCCATATGTATGCGTTACTGTACTGTATTAATGTTTTTCTTTCTGGTTTACTTCACTCTGTATAATAGGCTCCAGTTTCATCCACCTCCTTAGAACTGGTTCAAATGCATTCTTTTTAATGGCTGAATAATATTCCATTGTGTATATGTACCATAGCTTTCTTATCCATTCATCTGCTGATGGACATCTAGGCTGCTTCCATGTCCTGGCCCCTCCCTTCAAAATCGACTGCTCTGCTCACGGCAAGGAGGCTGGGGTAAGAGAAGCTCCCACATCACGGGGACTGAAAAGTCAGAACTACACCCTGTGGAACTTCACTAGTGGTCCAGTGCTTAAGAATCCACCTGCCAATGCTGGGAACACCGGTTCAATCCCTGATCCAGGAAGATCCCAAATGACAAAGAGCAGAGCCCGGGCTCCACAACAGAGAAGCGATGAGAAGCTCGCACACTGCAATGAAGAATAGATGCTTTTAATCAATTAGAGAAAGCCCAGGTGCAGCAATGAAGACCCAGTGCAACCAAAAATTTAATTAAGTCATCATTTAAAAAGTAATACACCCTGTCACTGCTCTGGGTCTTCTGCTGCTTGCTCTGTGCACCAAGCACTACTAACTGACCAGTCTGACTCTAGTCAGTTAGTCTGACACTAGTCACTAGCCTTGACCGGCAGTGACAGGCAGGTGATATCAAGAGCCCTAAGGGAACTTTTAATCAAGAGTCCTTACATCTTTGGGAAGATCTCATGTGGAGAGAGGGTTCCCTGTGTTCCTTGCTCTCCTCACAGTGCCCAGCTGCTCCTGCTGCATTTGCATTTATCTTGTCCCAGGTTGAGTGCCAAGATTGCTCTGGTTGAAAGAGAACTTGAGAGTGGCTGATGTCCAAGCCTAAAGCTGTTTCCAGCTGGCCCTGACCCTCCAGATGTTTTCTACAATAGCTGAGCAGAGATGGGGAGTGGCCGGCATGCTGGGCTGCTGCTTCCTGATGACCCTGACTGTCCCGTTCACGAGTTTATGACCCTGCTGTGTGCGTCCTTGGTTAGAGATGCAGCCCTTGGACCACACCATCTATTGGTGGTGATATTTAATGAGCACTTACTGTGTGCCAGGCACAGTTATTCATCCCCATTTTACTGATGTGGAAACTGAAACATGGAGAGTGTGAGTAGCTCATCCAGAAGGTTCAGGGTCCAGCCTTGAGAGCCCTCAGGGAGCAGCAACACCATGCTTATCTTTTCTGTTGTGCCCATTTTGTTTAGCCAGCATGGAAAAAAATGATTCACACTTAAAAAGGGTCTAGAGTGACTCAGTTACAGTAAGTCCCCTACATGCAAACAAATTTCATTCCAAGAGTGCATTCATCTAAGTCCAGTTTGTTCGTAAGTCCAACAAACTTAGCCTCGGTACCCAGCTAACACAATCGGCTATATAGTACTGTCCTGTAATATGCTTTCAAACTGTGGTGCTGGACAAGTATCTTGAGAGTCCCTTGGACAGCAAGGAGATCAACCAGTCAATCCTAAAGGAAATTATCCCTGGATGCTCATTGGAAGGACTGATGCTGAAGCTGAAGCTCCAATACTTCGGCTTCCTGATGTGAAGAGCCTACTCATTGGAAAAGACTGCGATGCTGGGAAAGATTGAAGGCAGAAGAAGAGGGCGATTGAGGATGAAATGGTTGGATGGCATCATCAGTTCAATGGACATGAACTTGGACAAATTCCAAGAGATGGTGAGCGACAGGCAGGACTAGTGTGCTGCAATCCATGGGGTTGCAAAGAGTCATGCAAGACATGACTTGGTGACTGAACAGCAACAACAAATGGGTTTATAATACTTTTCACACAAATAGTACATTTAAAAAACATGAAAAATAAAATATTTTTAATCTTACAGTACAGTATCTCAAAAAGTACAGTAGTACAGCACAACAGCTGGTATACAGGGGCTGGGATCGAGTGAACAGGAAGAAGAGTTACTGCCTGGGGGGAGAGGAGGTGGGGGACGGCAGACCTGAAGGCTCATCTGCGACAGGAGACCGAGGGCAAGCTGCAATGCCACTCACGCGTGATGTTGACAGAACAAGTTTGCTGGAACCAGATGCACATTTTTTTTCATTGAAAGGTCCCAATATGAAAAAAAAATTAAAAAAAAAAAAAAGAAAGGTCCCAATATGAAGGTTCATACGTAGGGGTTCATGTGTAGGGGACTTACTACACTCCCTTTAATTTAGAAATTAAAGATGGAGAAATTCTGATGAAGACAGAAGCTGTGCAGAAACTCCTTTAAAATGCCAATGTGTTTGAGAGGAATGACTCGCCTGGAGAGGAAGCTGGGTGAGAACAGGGACCTTCTTTATCTGCTTGCCCAGCACTCAGCAGGATACCCAGTACTGTGTGCCCAGTAAGCACTGGTTGAATCCGGAGGAGAAATAAGTGGTATAGTGTACTTTGTTTTCTGGGACAAACTTCTTGAGTAATTGTCTTGGCCTCCTACTAGACAAGCAGTGTCCAGTGCATGCCTGCTCAGTCCGACTCTTTGCAACTTCACGGGCTGTAGCCCTCCAGGCTCCTCTGTCCATGGGACTCTCCAGGCAAGAAGACAGGAGTGGGTTGCCGTTTCCTTCTCCAGGGGATCTTCCCAGCCCAGGGATCGAACCCGTGTCTCTTGTCTCTGACATCAGCAGGCGAGTTCTTTACCACTGAGTCATCTGGGAAGCCCCCTACTAGACAGGCAGTAAAGAACAAAATCTAGTCCCTTCCTTAAAGGAGCTTCCAGCCTTCTAGGAGGATAGACAGACAATTATGGAAAATAGGGCCACAGAGTGCGGCGCATCACACTATGGGGGCATGTAGTGGGTGCTCTAACCCAAGCTCGGGAGACAGGGCAGCGGTCAGGGAAGATTTCACGAGGATGTAATGACTAAGCTAAGGCCTGAAGGAGGGGACCTGGCCATGTGAAGGCGGCAGAAAGGCCCTGGAGGTAAGAGAGGAAGGCACATTAAGGAATTTCGAGCAGTACAGGGAGGCTGTTGTCCCCAGTAGTGGAGCACACTGGGAGTCCAGGAGGGGAGTCTTCAGAGGAGGCCAGAGAGGGGCCAGATTGTGGAGGGCCTGCCTGTATCCAGCTTGGCCGGGTCTTGCCTATTTCTCAGCATAATTATCAGTAGCATCCCCCTCACTCACTAAAGTATTCTTGTTTGGACAGTCGATTATTCAGACATCCTGTTACTTCCTATAGACTAAGGACTTGGCCTCTATCCATCCAGTTGCATTGGAAATGAAGAGCAGAAGACATACCGGAGAAACATTAAATGATAATATAAATAGGATTTCGATTAGACCTGGGGGTAGGGGGAGAATGAAGAGTCCAGCTGTACCCACATGCAGCTGATGACCTGCTGTCAGTGGGTCTCCGCCACAAATCACGTGGGCTTTGTTTTGTTTTAATAAATACAGACGCACTTTAACCTGGACCCCCCTCCATCACAGTCTCCAGGGGAGGAGCCAGGAAACTTCAGGGTTAACAAGCTACCCAGGGACTTCCCTGGTGGTCCAGTGGCTAAGACTACACACTTGCAAGGCAGGGGGCCCAGAGTTCGATCCCTGGTCAGGAAACTAGATCCCACATGCCACAACTAAGAGTTTGCAGGCCACAGCTAAAGATCCTGCAGGCTGCAACGAAGACCTGGAGCAGCCAAATAAATAAATATAAATAAATAAATATTTAAAAAAAAAAAAAAAACTGCCAGGTAGTCTTCCTGCAAGAGCCTTGAATGAGGTGGGAGTGGGGAGGGCGCAGGGGTGCTCTGGGGCGGAGGTTGCGCTGGGTTTCCGGGCAGCAGTGGACCTCAGCCCCCAGGGAGGCTTAAAGAGAACACGAACGAAGAGCCATAAAGAGCCAAACACCACCTGCACGAGGCACCTCAGCTGCCCTCAAGCTGATGACTTGTACTGCGCGGAGGGAAGGACAACAGGAAGGCGGCCAGCAACAGCAGCCAGGCCTCTGCGGGGAGCGGAGCGGCAGGAAGTGAAAACCCAGCGGTGTCATCGGACGGAGGATGCCCCCTCGCACTCCCGTGGGTCCCAGGCTCCCGCATCCGGTACAGGCCAGGGCTGGATATCCAGCCCCAGGCTACCCCAGCAGCCTGAGACAGGCTTGCAAATATGGCTCATGCCTAAAGGCTCATCTTGAGGAGAAAAGAAAAAAAAAGTAGAGAAAGAATAGCCAAACTCAGAATGACAGGCAGGCCTCAGAGAGATTACAGGTCAGTTTCCAGACCACTGAAATAAAGTAAGTATTGCAGTGAAGAGAGTCAGGTGAGTTTTCTGGTTTCCTGGTGCATCCACAAGTGATGCTTACTCTGTACTGTTGTCTATTAAGAGTGCAATAGCATTATGTCTAAAAAACTATATGTTGTGCCTTTATTAAAAAACAATTTATTGCTTTAAAAATGTTAACATCATCTGAGCCTTCATCAAGTTGTAGTCGTAACATTAAAGATCACTGATTACAGATCACCATGAAAGTGAAAGTGTTAAGTCACTCAGTTGTGTTTGACTCTTTGCGACCCTATGGACTGTATGTAGCCCACCAGGCTCCTCTGTCCACGGGATTTTCCAGGCAGGAAGACTGGAGTGAGTTGCCATTCCCTTCATAGGGTATCTTCCCAACCCAAGGATTGTATCTGGGTCCCTGCACTGCAGGCAGCTTCTTTACTGTCTGAGCCACCAGGATTGACACACGCAATTAGGAAAAGGCTGAAATATTGCAGGAATTACCAACACACGGCACAGAGACACGCAGTGAACAAATGCCTTTGGAGAAACAGCTGAGATAGACTCACTCGACGTGGGGCTCCCACAGACCTCCCCTTTGTACAAAATGCAGCGAAACCAAGTGCGGTGAAGTGAGGTACGTGTGTGTGGTCGACTTGGGCAGGAGGGGAGGCCAGGTAAGTCAACATGATGGGGAGGCAGTATGGGAGCGATAGCTCCTCCACGTGGAGCCGAACACGTTCCTCCCTTTTCAGGAGAGGGCTGGCCGTCTCCCCAGCAGTCAGCACCAGGAAGGCAGCTGCTGGCAGGCTTCTTTTCTGTGCGCTAACACTTGGACTCAGATCACATTGGGCTGAGGCCTGTCAATGCTTTCATTCCTTTTGGCTCATCCTTCATATAACATAATTGTCTGCTGTTTAAGGTTCTTAGGATTCTCCAAAATGTCCACATTCCTTCTCAAATGCAGAGCCCAGACCGCCACCCGTGGCCGGTCCACCCCAGACTTCTCACCCTCATTGGTCAGACTTTTAATTCTGCCTCAGGACTCTGCTTGTGTTCAGTTGATGGCTCCCAGGGAACAGCCTGCCTTTCTCAGCAATCTAGGAACTGAAACCTTTCTACCGCGTTTCTTATCTGGGTGGATTTTTTCTCCTCACTTAATTAAACTGGTGTACGTCAGATAGTATTCCAAATTTCCCCAGCTGTGCTTCTCGGAGCAGGAGTACTATCATATGCTCCTGGCTCAGTGATCAAATAAGGCAAGAGGGAAATTATAACCTCATCCATCCTTTGGAGATTTGCAGAGTGTGAGCATGAAGAAGGTTCTGAGAAGTCCTACATTTATCTGATTTAGCATCTTCTACTGATTAGCTTACTCCTGACACTCTTAACAGCCAGCATCAATTTCTGACCTCCCAAGAGTGAGGGCTCTCCTGGTGCTAGGTTAACCCTTTCACATGCCTTCCTAAATCCCCAACATGGCAAAAGAACACCCCCTCATCCATGTGACTGATGACAAGTATCAGGCTTTTTTCTTCCCCTAAGTGAAATGTCTTTAATTGCTTTTTATGAGTATTGCTATTATTACAAATACTTTTCACTCTTATTATAAATTACATATTAATTATAGACAACATAAAGAAAAGAACCTAAAACACCTGCTTTCTCAAGGAAAACCACTGTTGATATTTCCTTCTAGATTTTTCTGTGTATTGGTATATATACATAATATCAACACATGCACTTATGTGTTTTTTAATGAGATCATATCATAATGTATTTTTATACACATAAATTGGTAACATCTTTCCACATCAATAGTTACATTTCTGTAATGTTATTTTAATAGCCACATAGGATTCTTTCGTATGACTGCACCACAATTTATTTAATTAATCCCCTATGGTAAGACATTCATATTGTTTCCAGCTTTCGTTTATTCCAAACAGCACTGTGGTAAATATATTTAGCATTAAATCCTTGCATGTTTGTTATTTCCTTAGGATAGATTTCCAGAAGTAGAATCATAATGTTCCTTTTAACATGGGGTTAAGATCACTGGTGTACGCCAAGAATGGATAGGTCTCAGGGTTAGTAACCTGCAGGATTCACCAGTCCCGTCTTTTAGGTATGTTCAAATGCCTCGTGATGGTTCTAACTAGTTTCCAGTGACTGCTGTAACAAACCTGGAGGCTTGTACGCAACAGAAATTTACCCTCTCAATTCTGGAGGGTAGAGGTCCAAAATCAAGGGGTCAGCAGGGCCAGGCTCCCTCTGAAGTCTCCAGGGGAGAGAATCAATTCCTTGTCTCTTTCAGCTTCTGGAGGTCAGGCATCCCTTAGCTTGTGGCTGCGTTCCTATCTCTGCCTCTGTCTTTTCATGGCTTTCTCTTCTCCTCTCTGTATCTGTCTTCTCTTCTGTCTCTTGTAAGGATAGTTGTCACTGGATTTAGAGTCCACCCAGACAATCCAAGATAATCTCAGCTCCAGCTTCTTAATTACATCTGCTAAGATGCTTTATCCAAATAAGTTCACATCACAAGATCCAGGGATTTAGGCAAGGGCATAGGTTTTTTTTTGGGGGGGGGGGGCGGGTCGTCATTCAATCCATTGCAATGTTCTTCCAGACCATAAGGAGTGGTTTCCAAATTGGTACACATATGCTCGTTAGCACTGAACTATTATCCTCCTAACCCTGTTCATGGGGATGTAAGTTGGTGCGCCACTGTGCAGAACAGAATGGAAGTTCCTCAGAAAACTGAAAACAGAGCTACCATATGATCCAGCAACCACTCCTGGGCATAAATCCAGACAAAACTCCAATTCAAAAAGACATATGCACCCCTACATTCACAGCAAAACCATTCACAATAGCCAAGACGTGCAACAACCTAAATATCCCTGGACAGATGAGTGGGTAAAGAAGATGTGGTATGAAAAAAAAAAAAGAGAGAGAGAAGATGTGGTATGTACATAGAATGGAATACTACTCAGCCATAAAAAATAACAGAATAAAGCCATTTGCAGCAATGTGGGAGGAGCTAGAGATTATCATACTAGGTGAAGTAAGTCAGAAAGAGAGAGCCAAACACCATATGATATCACTTATCTGTGGAATCTAAAATATGACACAAATGAACTTACCTATGAAACAGGAGCAGAATCATGGACATAGAAAAGAGACTGGTGATTGCCTATTGGGAAGGAGTTAGGGGAGGGATGGAGTGGGAGGCTGGGGTTAGCAGATGTAAGCTTTTGTGTATAGTATGTACAGACAACAAGGTCTTATTGTGTAGCACAGAGAACTATATTCAATGACCTATGATAAACCATGATGGAAAAGAATATTTTTTTAAAAAGAATGTATATATGTATGTCTAAGTCACTTTGCTATAGAGCAGAAATTAATACAACATTGTGAATCAACTATGCTTCAATTAAAAATTGATTTAAAAATGCAATCTTATGTGGAACCTCAACATGTAATGTTCATTGGAAGGACTGATGCTGAAACTGAAGTCCCAATATTTTGACCATTTAATGCAAAGAGCTGACTCATTGGAAAAGACCCTGATGCTGGGAAAGATTGACAGCAGGAGGAGAAGGGGACGACAGAGGATGAGATGGTTCAATGGCATCACTGACTCAATGGACATGAATTTGAGCAAACTTAGGGAGATAATGAAGGACAGGGAAGCCTGGTGTGCTGCAGTTCGAGGGGGCGGGGCAAAGAGTCCGACACGACTTAACAACTGAACAACAATAATATGTAAAGCGACGAAGCTGAGCTGTGGGGCCAAGGTGGGTGCAGGGAGGTGAGCTGCAAGGACACACACTGCATCAGGAACGCAGTGGACTGTAGGTTCAAGAACTCAAGCTCCTGCTGTCTCTTTAAGGAGGTCAGAGAGAGCACCAAGTCATACTTGCTTTCCTAGGGGAAAGCGTCTTCACACCCTCCCTCTCTGGGTCTGGGTCCTAGCCTACGCAGGCCCTGTCTGCTTCTCCCCTGCCAAAGGAGATTCAGGCCCCAGAGCAACCCTGCACATGATGAGCCGCTCTTGTGCGAGAATCACATGGAGGTCCTGATTTACAGTTTTTTGAAAAGCAAATCATTCACTATCTCAGCATAAGTCCTCCAAGGACATTCCTGAGTTTCAGTGGGAGGAAAAATGAGTTGCTTTATGAGCTCTTTCAGCATGTTTCTGAACTTTGAATGTTACAATATGCTGCAATGTTATAGCCTTATCTATAAACTGGGCCTGAATATCAAAGACAGGCTGTCCCTGAACTCACAAATGATTGTGCTCCCGAAGTTCACTTGCAGGTGAGTTATTAGCAATTCAGGATGCCTTTTATCCATATAGTCTGGGCTAGAGCTCCCAAAGCGTATTGATTCCTACCATAAGCAATACAGAACTCTGGTCGCTTCCTGAACTTGACCCCGGACCTCAGAGACCTCTCAAACTCTGAATCCTGGTCTCTCCTTGGCCTGAGAGCAGGACTGGAAGGAGAAGAAGAAACCTGGCATTGAGTCTCCCAGGGATTCAGCAGCCATGGGCAATGCTGGGGGTGTGGGGCCACCAAGGACCAGAGCATCTGGGAATGAGATTGTCACCATAGGAATGGCTGCAGAGGGCCACAGATACCAACTGGCCAGACACAGCCTGTAAGGCAGGCCTATCTATGTTATTGCTACCTGACTAGTAATGATTCAGAAACAATAAATAATTCAGAGGCCACGAATTTTGAAAGGTATGTTAAACAGCCAGGCCTGCTGTTACAAGTACACAAACGAGGTGGCTTAAAACAACAGAATTTTATTTTTATTTTTTGACCAATTTTATTTTTATTTTATTTTGGGACCTTAATTCCCTGACCAGGGATCAAACCCTTGCCCTCTGCATTGAAAGGTGGAGTGTTAACCACTGGACCAACAGGGAAGTCCCCAAACAACAGAACTGTGTTCTCTTATAGCTCTCAAGGCTAGAAGTTTGAGATCAAGATACTGGCAGAATTCACACTGTTGCCTGTAATCTTGGCCTTCCTTGTCTTGTAGCTGCAAAACCTCCATTTCTGCTTCGGTCGTCACTTAGCCTTCTCCCCGCTAAGAATCTATGTCTTCACACAGCCTTCTCAGTCTCTGCTGCTATAGCTCTTCTTTATAAACCATAAAGTCATTGGAACCATTAGATTATGGTTCACCCTAATGACCTCATCTTAATTTTTTAGATTTTTATTTATCAATTTTATTTTATTTTGGCTGCACTGGGCCTTCCTTGCTATATGAGAGCTTTCTCTAGTTTCGGAGAGCATGGGCTTCAGCAGTTGTGGTGCACAGATTTAGCTGCCTCACCGCATGTGGGATCTTCATGGACCAGGGATCACATCCACATCCCCTGTGCTGGCAGGCAGATTCTTAACCACAAGACCACCAAGGAAGTCCCTCATCTTAATTTGATTACATCTGCAAAGAGCTTGCTTCCAAATAAGGACATATTTACAGGTACCAGCAGTTAAGACTTCAACACATCTTAAAAAAAGAAAAGACATCAACATATCTTTGGGGGGGGCGCATAATTCAACCTATACTAGAAGGTGTATACTCTATCATCCCATCCCCCCCAAAATTCATCTCCACTGCACAGGATACATAACATAAAGCCTCTGCTTAAATTCTGCCCATGTCAGACAGGCAATCCATTCTATTTTCAGGTTGCCTCAGTCATAAGTAACCTCATTCCTTAATATGATTCAAAATTTCTTCCTGACTTTCACCTACTGATTCCAGTTTTCCCTTAGGAAACTACATAGAATAAATCTAATCACTCTTGACAGAATCTTTTTTTAATCTATTAAGCCCTGCCAGTTAGCCTCCACATATTTTCTTAAGGCTAAATTCTCCAGATCTTAACATAACATGGGTTTAGGCTGTTCTTAGCATCATAGCCATGGAACTCTGTAGCTGGTCATTGACCTCGGCCGTCTTACAGGTTTTCAAAAGGACTTCCCTGGTGGTCTTGTGGTTAGGACTCCACACTCTTACTGCTAAGGGCTCAGGTTCAATTCCTGGTCAGGGAATTAAGATCCCACAAGCCATGATGCCTGGCCAAAAAAAAAAAAGAATAGGCTTATGGCTGATTCATGTCAATGTATGACAAAACCCACTGCAATGTTGCGAAGTAATTAGCCTCCAACTAATAAAAATAATTGAAAAAAAAAAAGAAAGAATAGGCTTTCATGATCAAAAGCGCACAATACAGGTATAGGAGTCAATGGGTTCATTTACCCTCCAAGATCTGAGTATTACACATCTGTTGTTGTTGTTTAGTTGCTAAGTTGTATCTGATTCTTTTGTGACCCCCAGGGACTGTAGTCCGCCAAGCTCCTCTGTCCATGGGGTTTCCCAGACAAGAATACTGACATGGGTTGCCATTTCTTTCTCAAGGGGATCTTCCCAACCTAGGGAGCCAATTCATGTCTCCTGCATTGCAGGCAGATTATCACAGAGCCACCAGGGAAGCCCATTACATGTCTACTGAAACTCAAAATTGTGTTGAAATTTCCGTTTGGTCCTAGCTGGTTTGGATTTTATTTGCTTATTTGTTTTGCAGAAGGACATAGAGTGACCAAGTTAGACTATTGACTCAGATCAAGTTTGCAGTCAGCTGAACCCTCTGAGCTTTTTCATAACAAATTCTCTTACAGCTCATTTCTCACTCATTACTGCATTGTTTCCTCCTGAACATCTTGCATATTATCCCTGTTAATTTTCCTCTTAATTCTCTCGTTTCTTCAACACAGCACATTTAGACCTCTGCACATTTTGATCTGTCGTTCCCACATTAACTACGCAACCGAACTCTGGGTTGTCTGCCCTCCAGCAGAAAAGGAGAAAGAGGAAAGACAACTAATATTTATAATATTTATCAAGACCCTACTAAGCTGGACTAGACAGTTGTTTCTTTTTCATTGACGTCAACACACACATAGAAAAACACACAAACATAAATACACAGTTCAATGAATTATCACAAAGCAAATGCTTGTGTAACCACCCATGTCAAGAAAGAGAGCATTAAGCTGGAAATGTTTTAAGAAGCATTTTCTCTTTAAATCCTCAGACCTATTTGGTAATTTTTATTAAACCTGGTTTACAAATGATAAAACAGACTCAGAAAGGTGAAGCAGCATGCCAGCATCCCACAGCTGGGAAGTGATGAAGCACAGAATGACTCCCCACAGTTGCTCTTCCCACAGTAGGTGGTGGACTTAAAGAACGGGAGATGTGAGCAAACACTCACACAGGGCAGGCAGAAGAGCACCTCAGGCAGGAGAAACCAGGAGACAAAGACAGATGGGAGGAGACATGGCCTGGGGTCAGATAGTTAAATGTTCCCGGAGCACAGGCTCCTGGTGGGAGAACAGTGGCTGGAAATAGGCCATGTTGGTTGATAGGCTCACAAATCTGTACACTGTTCTGCATCAGTGAAAAAGCCACTGAAGCTTTTCAGAACTCTGCTTCAGGATAAAATAGTTCATTTTGCAGAGCTTTGTCCTACCAGCATAGTCCTGCCAGGCTGGCAGACTATACTGCTTAATCAGATTTCTCAAAGTCTTGAAAGGCTGAGATTCAAACTTTAGGGGTTCCGATATTTAAGGGTTAAAGAGAGCAAAAAGAAATGACAGGACAAGCCCTTAGGAGACTGGCCCAAAAGGCTGCCTAAAGGTCTATAGAAGGTGCCCATGGGGTCTTTGCCTCCTTCCTGGAAGAACAGAGCTATGACAAAATGGACTAGAAGATTCCCATAGTGATCTGGGGCAACTGACCATTATCTGTAGGCTGGTGTGAAGATTAGTCATTTTCTGTGTATATTAGGGAACCAATTTTTGAAAAGAACGAAATAAGAAGGCATTTTTTTTTAATATACTAAAAACAGGGACCGGTGATACATTTGTGTGTTTGTGTGCATTTAACAATTTCACAAATTGTGGAAGTGACCAATCAAATAAGAAAAGTGCGGACTTCTCTGGTGGTCTGGTGGTTAAGACTCTGAGCTTCCAATGCAGGGGGTGCAGGTTTGATCCCTGGTCAGGGAACTAGGATCCCACATGCTATATGATGTGGCAAAAAAAAAAAGAGAATGAGTAAATAAGAAAAGCAAAAGAAAGCAAAGGCTATTTATTAAGAGCTTGCTATGCAAAAAGAATTGGCCACCATCACTTACATTTGGCAGAGACTCAAAGGTAGGCAGGAGAGGGGGAAGGCTTCAGTTGTGCCCTGGTGGAGACCTTTGTTCCAAAGAAGTTGTAGGTGACTAACTAGAGCCAGGCATCCATGTGGTCAGCTAGGAGTACATATTTGGTTGTTTCTAGTTAATCCTAAGCCAGAAGTGGGACAAAAATTAAAGATGCTATCAATCATCAGTGACATACTGGCCACTTGGGGTCCATTGTTAAGAAGTTATTGTTCAGCTCCCTGAATTGTCACCAGAGATGACACTTGAGTTTCCTACAAGTGTGACTTACAGCAGGGTGGCTTCCTGGCCAAGTTGTTACAGACAAAGTGTTGGTTTCCTGAGCAGGTTGCTACAGGTGCTGGATCAGAGTTCTCGTTTTAGACTCTAATCTGGACGTTGTGCATTTGTCTCTTGAACTGAAAGGTGAAGAAACGAACTATTAAAAATGAGAGTGGGCAAAGCAATAAAGGCAGAAGAATAGGACAGAGGAAAACTGAAAGATGAGGCATGGGAACCGTCTTGGAGAAATGAGATCACAGCTTTTTAAAAGAAAAGCCCATCATCCACTGTGACCAGAGCACAGGAAGGGAGGAGAGTGATGATGATGAAGAGAGGCTGAGTCACAAAGGACCTTGAATACAAGACCACGGAGTTAGGAGTTGATGTCCAAGACAGTGGAGAACCAGCCAGAGCTTAGGGCTGGCAGAGGTTCTAAAGTGTGGTTCCAAAAGAAAGTCTGGTAATAAATCTAAAACACCACTCAAGTTGTCTTATTCCCCTGCTTACATTGTCTAGAATATCCTCTCCCTTCTTCCCTCTCTGACAAACTCATCTTAATCCTAAATTCAGCTTCACTTTCTCTGGGAAGCTTTCCGAATCCATCTAAGGTTGAGTCAACCAGTCCCTCTTTGGGGTCCTCAGGGTACTTCCTATTCTCCTGGTTAGAGCACCAATCTCATGAACAAAGTGTGATTTCCTGGATCATTTCCCGCACTAAAGAGTTGTCCTGAGAGGAGGGATATGTTTGATTCATCTTCGAGCTTCCACTGATTGGCAGAGTGTCTGGGAAAAGTAGGCATTTAAATACACGTGTAGTCATGAATGACTGGGTTAGATGGTGGAGCTAGATGGCCATGTGGGGCTAGAACAGTGGGGGTTGAAAGAGGGTTGCAGTGTGAATGGGGCTATTTAGGACATTGACTCCTAAATCCTGGGAGTCACCTGATCACCCAGGAAATGTACTTTATTTATTTGTTTTTATTTCGGCTGTGCCGCATCTTCATTGTGGTGCCCGGGGTCTCCCTTGCAGCATGCAGGTTTTCTCTACTTGAGGCACATGCAAGCTCTCTAGTTCTGGTTTCTCTTGTTTCAGAGCAGTATGTGGGATCTTAGATCCCCGACCAGGGATCGAACCCTTGTCGCCTGCATTGGAAGGCGGATTCTTAACCACTGGAGCACCAGGGAAGTCCCAGGAAATGTACTTTAAAAGCAGATCCTCAGGCCACTTCTAGATCTACTGACTCAGAGTCTCTGGAAATAGGACTTCAAATCTAAATTCATTTAACACTCAGCCAAGTTTAGGAACGACTGATACAGGCAATACCATGGACCAAATTCTGGTGACTCACAGAAGGCAGGGTGAGGGGAAGGAGTTGTCTCAGCCCTGGACTTGATCTTCAAGGAAGACAATAAAGCCACGAGAGGGAAGGATTCCCGGAGAAGGCAGAGAGTTATGTTGCTTTTGCACAAGTTGGGTGTGGGGTGCCCACTTGGATCCAGATGAAAATGTCCCTTCAGCAGCTGGGATTCAGGTATGGTGCTTGCTGGAGACATCCCTCACTTACAATCTTGAGACTTTGACTTTGGTAGGGAAATGATCACGCTGCCATAATCACTGGTTTTGGTCATTTAGCAGAAGCAGATAAAACTTGCTTTTATCTTTTTATAATTGATTTAGCCAAAAAAACAGTATTGATAATCTAGAAGGAAGCAATATATTCAATGTGTTCTTTATAGTCCAGGAGTGAATTGGTATTTGCATAGATGCTTATTTCTCACAATTTAAAGCTTTAAAAGAAATTAAAGGAAAGATATCTTTGCTAAAATATGGACTTTAAAAGAGATCGCTTTAAAACTCTAGTGAATGTTACTAATTGACTTGAAACTCTATTTTTACAAATGAATCTTGGATGCATAAATTGATATTAAAATTCCACCTTGACCGCAAAAGGACAAAAACCATGTATGCAAAGACATATGACCGAATCAATTTTCAAATTAACCTGAAATTATTATTTGAATTCAGACTTTGTAAATGTCATGGGTCCTTGCCCTGGGGCACAGATAGAAACCTGATCTACTAAATGACATGAAATAGAGAAAGGTGTCATTTCCCTGGTGAATATGAACCAGTGTTGGAACCCATCAGGATAATTTACATAAAAATTGGACTTTCCTGTCCTGAATTATCTTTTACAGTGGACATCTCTAATACCATCTGCTTGGTCCCATTCTCCACTTGTCCATATATCTACATGGCTACCACAGGAACTACCTTATTTTTATCGAGACTCCATCCCACCGATCAAAGTTCATTGGTCCACGGCAAGGCACCCCTGTCCTCATGAGCAGCTGGCTTTCCTGCAGGATGACCGACCCTGACATCCAGCCCTGAAGGCAGTCCTTTCTAGTGCTAGAAAGTTGAAGGGTAAAACTCAAGACCAGACAGCATCCATGTTACCCACCACGGGAGCAATCCTTTCGATGGAAAGAATGAAACCCACAGTGGAGAATAAAAGAAATCCCTTCCCATTCTAGCCCCTTGTTCCAGTAGCTTCTGAGACTGAACTGGAACTCTGACCTCTCACAGTCTGGTCGGTGCAGTCGTCTTTCGTCTCTATAAGCCTAGAATTCCTTTCAGCCTAATCTAGAGGAAGATGGGTTTCAAGAGTAGAAGATAATACAAGTTTCCTACAAGTTTACTCCCCAACTCAACCTCAGACTTATTAACTTCCCTTAGAAACAAACATCTGTAAAAGTTGGTGGGACGATATGGCCTCCGTTATGGGTTGACTTGTATTCCCCCAAAAGACGCGAGCTCAGCTGTGTCCAACTCTCTGTGACCCTAAGGGCTGCAGGCCTCCGGGCTCCTCTGTCCGTGGGATTCTTCAGGCAAGAATCCTGGAGTAGGTAGCTATTTCCTCCTCCCGGGGATATTCCTGACCCAGAGATCAAAGCCATGTCTGACTTCTGCATTGCAGGCAGGTTCTTCACCTCTGAGCCACTGAGGAATCCCCCAAAGATATCAAGTCCTAACACACAGTATCTCAAAATTTGACCTTCTTTGGAAATAAGATCATTGCAGATGTAATGAGTTAAGATGAGGTTATAATGGAGTAAGAGTAGACCCTTAATCCGATACAATTGAAGTATTTGGGCTTCCCAGGCAGCACTGGCGGTAGAGAACCCACCTGCCAATGCAGGAGACCCAGGAGATGCAGGTTCAATTCTTGGGTCAGGAAGATCCCTGGAGAAAGAAATGGCAAACCACTCCAGTATTCTTGCCCAGAGAATCCCACAGACAGAGGAGCCTGGTGGGTTACAGTCCGTGGGGTCGCAAAGAGTCAGAGACGAGTAAAGCGACTGAGCACACGCATGAGCCAGAGACACACAAGGGAGGAAATGGCACGTGATCACAGAGGCAGAGAGCAGAGTGAGATGTCCACAAGTCAAAGAATGCCAAGAGTTGCTGTTGTCCCAGAAGGTAGAGGAGAGGCAAGGAAGGATGCTCCCCTGCAGGTTTCAGAGAGAATATACCCAGAATTGTAATTTCAGATTTCTACACTTGATCTTAGCCAAAAGGCTGAGAAGCGATATAATTTCAGATTTCTAACTTCAAGAACTACGAAACAAAAATTTCTGATAAATCATCCAGTTTGTTTGGCAGCCCTAGGAAACATATAGTCTCCGGGATTCTTTCTGTCTAAATTCCACTGCTTCAGTGCTACTATGAGGTTGAGAAGGGGCAAAAGGTATCAAGTTCTTTCCTTTTCCACATTCAGGAACTGAAGGTCTAAATCAGTAGGGCTGGAGGAGAGCAATGTTCGGGGTGGGGGAGCAAGACTGTGGGATTATAGACTTTTCTTATAATGCTTTATACCTGGGAGGTGTCAAATAGAGCTTGTGTACTAACACCTAGTCCAGTACCTGACATGGAGCAGACCCTCAAAAAAGATTATTCTCCTAGATACATATACTATACCAGGAACAGAAAAAGTACATTCAAAAGATTTCTCTGAGTTTTACCTCCAACCCCATCTCACCCCCCAGCCCCAAGGATTCCACTTCTTTTTTGGATTTTTGGCCAAAGTTTCAGGATACTGAGGCCTCCTCCTTAAGAAACATTTATTCAAAATGTCTCACTTTACCCCCAAACGCAAATCCTTCTTTCTGTCTTAATCAGAGGAAAAATTAATTGGCAATAAATGAATAAATAGATAAAATCCTCTTTGGCCTCCATAGCTGCCACACTGCCCCACAAAGGGGCAATTCTTCACACATTTTCCAGTGTTGAGAGACTGTGTGTGCTTGCAAGTAGGTTTCCACCCAGCTACAAGGTGAGAGTGCAGTAGTTTATCTTCCTGTGAGCAGTTTCTCAAATTCATGCCTTGTCATTCATTCTAACATAAAAAGTTAATTGTATTTATACAGGATAAATCTGGGCATTTCAGAGAACTTTAAATTATTCATTCCAGTTGAAAGTGGGCATGTCAGAAATACAGATCTCCAAAAAACATGGGGGAACAGATGAGTAAAGTTGCTAAAAGCTTTTAAAATATTTTAAAATAAAATATAAAAATATTTCAAATATTTTCATTTGAGATATGGAGTTTTACTTATACAAGAAAACTAACAAATGCTTTAGCTGTATTTTCATAGCATCAAAACAAACAATAAACCATAAATGCACTTCTAGTTCTATGCTTGCTATTTGTTCCTTTAATAAATTTGTTCATTTAATAAATATTTAAAGATCATATCAATATATAAAACACTATGTTGTAATAGGTATAAATTTAAGGTTCTTGCTCTCAAAGTGCTTATAATCTAATTGGAAATTTCAATACAAGACTTGGGTAGTTAGGAACAGTACAGAGCTTATTTGACTTACAGTGGGGTTACATCCCCCCATAAGCCCACTGTAACGTGAAAATACCATTATTGAAAATGTATTTAATACACCTAACCTACTGAACAGGGCTTCCTTAGTAGTTCAGTGGTAAAGAATCTGCCCGCAATATAGGAGACAGGGTTTGACCCCTGGATCAGGAAGATCCCCTGGAGAAGGAAATGGCAACCTACTCCAGTATTCTTGCCTGGAAAATCCCATGGACAGAGGAACCTGGAGGGCTGCAGTCTATGGGATCACGTAAGAGCCAGACACAACGGTAGTGACTAAAAACAACAACACTGAATATCATAGCTTAGCCTCATCCACTTGAAACGTGCTCAGAACACGTCCATTAGCCTACAGTTGGACAAAATCATCTAACGCAAAACCTATGTGTTAAAATATCTCATGCAATTTATGGAATGCTGTCCTGCAAGGGAAAAGCAGCATGGCAGAATGGATACAGGATGGTTCCAGGTGTGTTTGCTGTTTCCCTTCGTGATCACCTGGCTGACAGCTGTGGCCGCCACCGCCCAGCATCACAGAAGGGGATGTATAACACATCTCCAGATCAGGAAAAGATCCAAATTCAAAATTCAAAGTGCAGTTTCTACCAAAGGCATATTGCTTTTGCATCCCTGTAAAGCTGAAAATTGGTGAGCGGAGCCAGGATGAGTTGGGGACTGTCTGGGTATCACTAAGTGCCAAAGCAGGGGACGGCCTACCAGCAGCTCTGGAGAGGCTGGGTGAGGAGCAACAGGGGGGACTGAGCTGGACTGGGGGGACCGGCTCAGCTCACATCTGGAGGGGCGCCCCCTTCAGGCCCGAAGAACAGTCCTAGCAAAGGCAGAGGCGAGACAGCACCGAGCTTTTATGAGATAGCAGAAGCAAGACTTTGGGGATCTTAACATATTGACTGGATCAGTAATTCTTCAAATAGTGTTAAACCACAGGATCCTTTATTTAACTGAAAGAGTACTTGCTTGTCGCTAAGTCGTGTCTGACATTTTTGTGACCCCGTGGACTGTAGCCCGCCAGGTTCCTCTGTCCACGGGGTTCTCCAGGCAAGAATACTGGAGTGGGTTGCCATTTCTGTCTCCTTGTTATCAGATTAATGTATAGCTTTCATACCATTTCAACTCAAATCTCACTGGAAGTTTTGTAAAACTTAATCTTTTCTTTTCTCTAGAAAGAAGAGTATAAAATTAGGGGAATAACTTTAACGCTTAAAAATATATTGTAAAGTTGTAATAATTTTCATTCTATAGACTTTATAACACTACAATGCTTTATAATACAAAGCTATTAGATTTTATAACATAGAAAGTATGATAATGGCATTCAACTAAACAGGCAGACTAAAAGAATATTACATAAAGTCCCAAGATAAACTTTATAAGAAATTTAAATATATGGTAAAAAAAAATTGTCACAAAAATCAATGGGAAAGAGAAGGATAAGGTTTTCTTTGGGAGTAATTGGTAGGTCATTTGGGGAAAAAATCCTAATTGGCTATGGTGTATACAAGTTTGCTCGAAAATAAATTCCAGATGATTTAAGATTTTAATATATTTAAAATATAAAATATAATAAAATAGAATTAATCAGATAGTAAACATCTGGATAGAAAATGACATTCTATACTGAGAAGCAGTTTTTTAAAAATCAAAGGATGAACAGATTTTACAAGATATAACTTTAAATTGCTGCGAAAAGTGAAAAAGTGAAAGTCGCTCAGTCATGTCTGACTCTTTGCGACTGTATAGTCCATGGAATTCTCCAGGCCATAATACTGAAGTGGGTAGCCTTTCTCTTCTCCAGGGGATCTTTCCAACCCAGGGATAGAACCCAGGTCTCCTGCATTGCAGGTGGATTCTTTACCAGTTGAGCCACAAGGGAAGCCCCATAAATAGGTAAAAAATAAAACCAATAACCAAAAATAAAACACCAACAGGCTGAAAAGCATAAGTAACAAATTTGGCACAAAGTTAATAGCTATTTTATACAAGTTCATAAATAGATAAGAAAAATCACTAACACATTACCCTTAAAAATAAATAGACAATCCAGAAAATAAAATTAGTAAGCACATATGTGAAAAGATAATCAAACATATTAGTAGTCAACACACATAAACTTAGTCTTTTTCTTTCTAGTCAATTAATCTTTTTATAAAAATTAATATGAAGCTCCATCCATCTGAAAATTAAAATAAAATAATGCTAAAACTTGAGAATAACTTGATGCACAAATTCAGACTTAAATTGAAGAAAGTGGGGAAAACCACTAGACCATTCAGGTGTGACCTAAATCAAATCCTTTATTATTATACAGTAGAAGTGAGAAATAGATTTAAGGGACTAGATCTGATAGAGAGAGTGCCTGATGAACTATGGACGGAGGTTCGTGACATTGTACAGGAGACAGGGATCAAGACCATCCCCAAGAAAAAGAAATGCCAAAAAGCAAAATAGCTGTCTGATGAGGCCTTACAAATATCTATGAAAAGAGAAGTGAAAAGCAAAGGAGAAAAGGAAAGATATACCCATTTGAATGCATAGTTCCAAAGAATAGCAAGGAGAGATAAGAAAGCCTTCCTCAGTGATCAATACAAAGAAATAGAGGAAAACAATAGAATGGGAAAGACTAGAGATCTCTTCAAGAAAATTAGAGATACCAAGCGAATATCTCATGCAAAGATGGGCTCAGTAAAGGACAGAAACCGTATGGACCTAACAGAAGCAGAAGATATTAAGACGAGATGGCAAGAATACACAGAAGAACTGTACGAAAAAGATCTTCATGACCCAGATAATCATGATGGTGTGATCACTCACCTAGAGCCAGGCATCCTGGAATGTGAAGTCAAGTGGGCCTTAGGAAGCATCATTGTGAAGAAAGCAAATGGAGGTGATGGAATTCCAGTTGAGCCATTTCAAATCCTAAAAGATGATGCATTCAATATGTCAGCAAATTTGGAAAACTCAGCAGTGGCCAGAGGACTGGAAAAGGTCAGTTTTCATTCCAATCCCAAAGAAAGGCAATGACAAAGAATGCTCAAACTACCGCACAATTGCACTCATCTCACACCCTGGTAAAGTAATGCTCAAAATTCTCCAAGCCAGGCTTCAGCAATACATGAACCGTGAACCTCCAGATGTTCAAGCTGATTTTAGAAAAGGCAGAGGAACCAGAAATCAAATTGCCAACATCCTCTGGATAATCGAACAAGCAACGGAGTTCCAGGAAAACATCTATTTCTGCTTTATTGACTACA
Organism: Cervus elaphus; assembly: GCF_910594005.1. NCBI lineage: Eukaryota > Metazoa > Chordata > Mammalia > Artiodactyla > Cervidae > Cervus > Cervus elaphus. The sequence goes on from NC_057840.1 coordinate 34,912,490, forward strand.
TCAAAGCCTTTGACTGTGTGGATCATAACAAACTGTGGACGATTCTGAAAGAGACGGGAATACCAGACCATCTGACCTGCCTCTTGAGAAACCTGTATGCAGGTCAGGAAGCAACAGTGAGAACTGAACATGGAACAACAGACTGGTTCCAAATAGGAAAAGGAGTATGTCAAGGCTGTATATTGTCACCCTGCTTATTTAACTTATATGTAGAGTACATCATGAGATATGCTGGGCTGGAAGAAGCACAAGCTGGACTCAAGATTGCCGGGAGAGATATCAATAACCTCAGATATGCAGATGACACCACCCTTATGGCAGAAAGTGAAGAAGAACTAAAGAGCCTCTTGATGAAAGTGGAGGAGGAGAGTGAAAAAGTTGGCTTAAAGCTCAACATTCAGAAAACTAAGATCATGGCATCTGGTCCCATCACTTCATGGCAAATAGATGGGGAAACAGTGGAAATAGTGACAGCCTTAATTTTGGGGGTCTCCAAAATCACTGGAGATGGTGACTGCAGCCATGAAATTAAAAGACGCTTACTCCTTGGAAGGAAAGTTATGACCAACCTAGACGGCATATTAAAAAGCAGAGATGTGACTTTGCCAACAAAGGTTCATCTAGTCACGACTATGGTTTTTCCAGTAGTCATGTATGGATGTTTATATATACATTATATAAATTTAAATTTATATAATATATAAAACTGGACTGTAAAGAAGGCAGAGCACCAAAGAATTGATGCCTTCAAACTGTGGTGCTGGATAAGACTCCTGAAAGTCCCTTGGACAGCAAGGAGATCAAACCAGTCAATCTTTAGGGAGATCAATCCTGAATATTCACTGGAAGGACTAGTGCTGAACTTTCAGTATTTTGGTCATCTGATGCAAACAGACGACTCATTGGAAAAGACCCTGATGCTGAGAAAGATTGAGGGCAGAAGGAGAAAACAGCATCAGAGGATGAGATGACTGGACAGCATCACCGATCCAATGAACATGAACTTGGGCAAACTCCAGGAGATGGTGAGGGACAGGGAGGCCTGGTATGTTGCAGTCCATGGGGTTGCAAAGAGTCGGACAAGACTGGGAGACAGAACTTATAATGTAATAGAAATGTGGTAAGCTCCTTTTGGGCTTCCCAGGTGACTCAGTGGTAAAGAATCTACCCATCAATACAGGAGACACAGGTTTGATCCCTGGGTCAGGAAGATCCCCTGGAGAAGGAAATGGCAAACCACTCCAATATTCTTGCCTGGGAAATCCCATGGACAGGGGACCCTGGTGGGCTACAGTCCACGGGATCCCAAAAGAGGCAACATGACTTAGTGACTAAACAACACAATAAAAATGTAGTAAATAATGATTTTATACTTAGTGGCAGCAAAGTTAATGGTGTATATTCCGAGCATATTCCTTAACACAGTGCCTAATCCACAGTGGGAATTCAACAGAAATTTGGTAAATGAATGAAAACTATACACGGTACGATTTCTGGCTATGTGAAATAAAAACGTACTTAGAAAAACAAAAAAGAAAAGTAATATAAATAATGGTAGGAGCATTGCCTCTTTTCTCTATAAAAAAGAGAAGAGGTGATGTCTTCAAACTGCATAAGATACACTTATATTGTTTATCAAACTTCAGATTTAACTGAATATCCTGCATTTCAATTTGCTAAATCTGGCAACCCTGCTGCTACTGCTGCTGCTAAGTCGCTTCAGTCATGTCCAACCCTAGGAGACATCATATTTCATATCTTTAGTTACTTTTTTTAAGTTAATTTTTAAAGTCTGTTGAACAGAGCAGTCCTTTTGATGAACACTTAATTGAAAGTAGGTGGTTATTCTTTTCTCATACCTCATAAGTGTGTATGCACATTTTTCTGCAAAGAAAATTATAAAGAGAGAAAATTCACCCCAAATTTCACAATGTAGTGATAATCTCCACTTACATTTAAGACATTCTATACATATACGTTCATACAGATTTACATATGTAATTTTACATACATATGGAATGATACTATATATGCTTTCCTGTTATCCTGCTTTTTTGCTGTTTATGCTTTTCCTGACTGCCAATTTCACTGCCTATCCAAAGGTCTGACTTCCATAAATTCTCATTTACTTACCATTCCCAGGGGGCCACTGTACATGGGCTACATATGCAGATGATTAACTAGTAGTTTGTTATCTTTATGGCAAGTCACACAGTGTAGGCTTATAGAGAGGCCCCACTTGAGAGGGCAAGTCCAGAACCTATTATCTAAGCCCTCAAGCAGTCATGAAAAAAGACACAGTTTTGTGAGAAACACATTCACAATGATTGGCATTTACTAAGCTTTACTTCATCTCTCTTTACTAATTTAATCTAGAAACTTACTAAGTAGCTATGAAAACATGAGACAATGAAGATGGATATTTGGGAGAGTTGTTTATGACCTACTGTGATCCTAACAGCTGAGTTATTGAATAGCGATGACTAGCCAGGCCCAAGGGTTAGTCACTCAAAGATTATGAAGGCCAAGAAAATTCGCTTCTGTCCAGGAGGAAGCTTAAAATTACCCAACAGGAAATGAAATAGACATCCATCCATGATTCTACCACTCAGAAATACTATTGTTCACATTTTACTGTATGTCTTTCCAGATGCAATAGTTATAATAGTTAACTCTACTGGAGTGCTTATTGTGTGCTGGCTTTGTTCTAAGAGTACTGTTATTCACTCTTTTAATTTTCCTTTTTTTTTTTTCCGCTGTGCTGTGTCTTTGTTACTGTGCATGGGCTTTTCTGGAGTTGCAGCAAGTGGGGGCTACGCTCTAGTCGAGGTATGTGGCTTCTCATTGCAGCAGCCTGTGGAGCACAGGCGCTAGGGTGCACAGTTCAGTTCAGTTCAGTTCAGTCACTCAGTCGTGTCCGACTCTTTGTGACCCCATGAACTGCAGCACACCAGGCCTCCCTGTCCATCACCAACTCCCGGAGTTGACTCAAACTCATGTCCATTGTGTCGGTGATGCCATCCAGCCATCTCATCCTCTGTCGTCCCCTTCTCCTCCTGCCTTTAATCTTTCCCAGCATCAGGGTCTTTTCCAATGAGTCAGTTCTTCGCATCAAGTGGCCAAAGTGTTGGAGTTTCAGCTTCAGCATCAGTCCTTCCAATGAATCAGTCAGGACTGATTTCCTTTAGGATAGACAAGTTGGATCTCCTTGCAGTCCAAGGGACTCTCAAGAGTCTTCTCCAACACCACAGTTCAAAAGCATCAATTCTTCAGCGCTCAGCTTTCTTCACCGCCCAACTCTCACATCTATACATGACTACTGGAAAAACCATAGCTTTGACCAAATGGATCTCTTTGTTGGCAAAGTAATGTCTCTGCTTTTTAATATGCTATCTAGGGTGCACAGGCTTCAGCAGTTTTGGCGTCTGGGCTTAGTTGCCCCAAGTCGTGTGGGATTTTCCCAGACCAGGAGTGGTCCCACTGTCCCCTGCACTATAATGTGGATTCTTAACCACTGGACCATCAGGGAAGCCCTTCACTCATTTGCTCTTCAAGACAGTATTCCTACAGTGCAAATGAAGAAACCTACAGCAAAGATTGTTTAACCTGCCTGAAATTACATGGCTAGAAAGTGACAGGACCGGGATTCAAATCCAGTGTCTCTCAACAGATCATGATAGATAAATAGGTAAGATCATGTTGTTTTGGAAAACAGATTTTGAAACAAATTGTATATAACATTTACTATGTGCCAATCTTCCAGCAATGTGGGACACCCGGGTTCAATCCCTGGGTTGGGAAGATCCCCTGGAGAAGGGAAAGGATACCCACTCCAGTACAGCCTGGAGAATTCCATGGGCTGTATAGTCCATGGGGTCGTAAAGAGTCGGACATGACTGAACGACTTTCACTTCACTTCATTTCAATCATGCTTCTACATATATTGATTTTACATATGTTGATTCATTTTATATATAATGTTTCCCATATGTTGATTTATTTTATCCATCAGGTCAGCACATTTTCTTCATCCAGACATTTTGAGGAATGGCAAGTGACAGAATGCCAAGGAAACCTGGGGCTGCCCTGCATTTCATTAGAGCTTCTATCAGTAAGTTCAGAGAGTTCTGCCTCACCTGGAAAGCAAAGCTGCTTCAATGGAGCTATTTGAGCCTGCTTTCTCAGGCTAGAATTTCATGATCATATCTGAATGAGTTTATTTCTGAACCCATCTCCAAGAAGACTCCAGCACAACTGATAAGTGCCCACAGCTCAGGTGAGTGATAGTCCCAGACCTTTAGATACAGCGTTTCATCCAGAGATCTGAAAAATGTGAACAATTTTGCTCCAAGCCGTGAGGTAGTTTCACGTGAGCCGACTTTCAGTTGTTGATGAGCCGAGAACCTTTGAAAACAAGATCATCAGCCTCTGGAGAAATGAGCACGCTCTCAGAGAAGAACTGACCAGCGAGGGGGCACTGTCTTGACCACAGGAATCCAAGTACATCAGCGGTCTTGACTGAGGCTCCACCGCACGGTCCGTTGTGCCAGGGCACAACTTTAATTTCCTCTCATCCTTTTCCTTCCTCTTGGGCAAAATGAATCATAAAGTTTATATTCACTGTAGTATATACATTTTAAATACACTCCATAAAGCCATAGGCGTAATGAATTCAAGATGCCCACATCATAGAAATTCTGCATACAAGCTGTGTTTTATGATTTGGATCCAGGCTTCCTAGGATTTTCAATAGGAGCAGACTTCAGACTCCCAGGGACAGGAAGGACAATGATAGGGAGCTTCAAATGACGACTGTTTCAAACACCCATGTCCCTGTGACCTGGGCACCGTGACTGGTCCCCGGAGCGTGTGGCCCTGTGCATATTTCTTGGCTTCTGGAAAAGCCCCACCCTGCAGGTGCCAGAGAAACACATTCTTCAGAGGGGGCGGACTGGCCAGAAGTCCTGCTCATTATTTAAGAAAGAGAAGCGCCTTTGGGAAGAATTCCAACATGCAAAGGCGCTTTCAAAACACGGTGAGCTCAGGTTTCTTACCGCCACTTACCATCTCGACCCCCACCCATGCCCCCAATTCTTCCTCTGGGAAAATTTCCCAACCAGGCAGGCTGGGACCACTCCCTGTGAGCCCAGAGCACCAGCCCTCAGAACTTCTTTGGTGGCACCAAAGTGGGGTTCGCTTATTCCGTTTCCAGCAGCAGGACCATCTCCAGGCTAAGGGAGCCTTTAAGAAGCGGGGGCAGGGTGGGGTCACATTTTCAGCCTGGCTCTGGCTCTGCAGCTTTCTCATGAATGCAGACCAATTGTGCACAAATGTGGCCAGGACACATGCAGAATATTCACATGAAATGTAAGGATCTCTTGTTCTCTGTAACATTAGCCGAGGTTTCAAAACAGAGAATCCAGGCTGGAACCGCCGGGCCAGCAGCGGGAGGCAGGCTGTCTTAGAAGCAGATGGAACAAAAGATTGGGTTCCCGAGTTCCTAGGGTGAGGCAAAGGGCAAGATGTCAACCCAGGACCACCCAGGGAAAATTAAATACAGATCAACCCTTGATGGCTTATGTTAACAGAGGGGAGATGGAGTTTTGATTTGGGGAAAAGCAACAAGGTAAGCTGTACCCGGAATCGCTGTTTACAACACGCCTGTTTCACCGCAAAGGAGCCACGAACGCATAAGTGGATGGAGGCTTCTGTCTCTTCCTTCCATCAACCAGCCTGTCCTCCAAGGGCTGGAGAACAGGGTGTAACACCAAAAGGAGGCGCCTTGGGGTTTCCCAGCCTTTGGACAAACAGGAGAAAATGGGTCCTACAGGGGTCAGCTTCTCTTTCTCAGCTTCAAGTTGGGGCCAGAGGCCACCCCGACTCCGTCTAGGAATGAGGGGCAGCCCACCCACCTCCATCAGCTGCCCTCCCACCCAACCTACCTGCTGCCGCAGCCATGTACCCTGGGCTCTTATTTACCTGGGACCGCAGAGGGAATCAACCTTTCAAATTCTACTCTTAACCCCAATCTTTTGCCAGCTGTTATTTTTTAAAATGTAGATATTAAGAAAAATGTCAAACCTACTCAGTAGAGAATACATTGCAACAAATCCCAGTTTAGCAATTATCAGGATCTGTACCTTTCCTCATCTAGTCCGTTTTCCCTGGGTTTGTTTTGCTTTTGTTTTGTTTTTTTTTTTACATCAAATCCTTTTGGTTCTTCATACTCCAGGAAATATCTTTCAAAATACAGACATTCTGTACATAACTACATCATTGTCACTCTTTAAAAAAATTAACATTAATTCCTCAGTATCATCAAAATCACAGTTCATGTAGATTTCCCTTGTTCCACAAAACTGTCTTTTCTGTTACTTTGAGTCAGAAGCCAAAAAAGAGTCAAATAGTTCATCTGATTGTTATGCCTCTTAAGACTCTTTTGCTATAGCAGCTCCTCTTGCCTTTTTCTTTCTTTTTAAATATGTATTTATTTATCTGACTGTGCCGAGTCTTAGTGGTACCTTAGTTCCCTGACCAGAGATCAAACCCACACCCCTTGCACGGGAAGGCAGATTCTTAACCACTGGACCACCAGGGAAGTCCCATCCCTTCATTTGTCCTTAAATGACATTGCTGCAGAAATCAGGAGCGCTGGCCCTCAGCCTGAATCCTTTGGTCTATCTCTGTGATCTCCGTCCCTAACTTCTACCTCTGGTAGGTGGTTGGACTTGAGCAAGAAGACGTTATTAGCACTATGTGCAGACATCGTTTCTCCAGTTGAGAAACTTGGCACATCTGGCCCCAACTTACCTTTTCCAATATATGTCCCAAAATAACCCATATGTAGACCTTCCAATCTAACCAAGCAGAATTATTTAACATTTCTCGCCCACCCTTTACATTTTCCCACCTCTTTTCCTCTGCTTTTCCCATTTCCCTTACTTGAGAGCTACTTAGCACTTGCTTATGTGAATATATGATGGTTTATTATGGCAAGGCCTTCAAATTTCACACTTTTGGAGCTCACCCTTGGACCTGAAGCAGAATTTCATTTCACTCTGCTTTCCCACCACCCACACTCTTAAACCAAATCCAGAGTTCTTGCTGTTCATCTTCTGTTTGCCCCCTTACCTGGCTGCTCCAGGTCTTGCTCCCTTCTTCCAGCACTATTTCCCTTGTTGCTGTCTAGCCCTCAGCTCCAGAGCCTCTAGTCCATCTGTTCCATGCAGTATACAAATCCAGGGTCTATTCACCCATCTAGCTTCTCTGCTCCTACTGCAGGCTGCTTTGAGAAAAGAGAGAAGCGCATAGATGGCTGACACTGGAAGTTCATAGTTGCTGGTCTCAGCTAGGCCTCGTTATTCCCCATTGATCTTATGACTTGTCCCTATTCAGTTCTTTTTGTCCCCTCTCTCATTAACTCCTCCTTAGAAATATACAGAGAGGCTGTTGTTACTCAGTGGCTAAGTCACGTCTTTGCAACCTCATGGACTGCAGCACGCCAGGCTTCCCTGTGCTTCACTATCTCCCAGAGCTTGCTCAAATTCATGTCCATTGAGTCAGTGATGCCATCCAACCATCTCATCCTCTGTCATCCCCTTCTCCTTTGGCCTTCAGTCTTTCCCAGCATCAGAGTCTCTTCCAATGAGTTACCTCTTTGCATCAGATGGCCAAAGTATTGGAGCTTCAGCTTCAGCTTCAGTCCTTACAATAAATATTCAGGGTACTGGTCAGGTATTCATAGCAAGCCCCTCTGTTGGAATTTGTCTGATGTTTTTCTTATGATTAAACTGGAGTTATGTGTCTTGGGGGAGGAAGATCAGAGCAATAAAGTGGAGTTTTTTTATCACATCCTAGCAAGAGTACATACTATCAACATAACTTACTGCTGTTGATGTTGACCTTGATCATTCAGCTGCAGTGGTATGTGTCAGGTTTCTCTAAAGCCACTCCCCACCCCTTTACTCTTGGGAGGAAGCCATGATCATACAGCCAATGGTGAAAGTTACATCTTACCTCCTTGAAGGCAGAATTTCTGTATAAATTACTTGGAATTTTTCTGCGGTGGAAATTTGTCTCTTCTTCCTATTTGTTTATTGACTTACTTATATCAGTATGGACTCATGGATGTTTATGTCGTATGCTAGGTTATAATTCCAACAGTGTTTTATTTATTTTATAACTCAGGTTGTTCACATTTTAGAAATTCTTTCCATAGGCTCTTCTGTCCCTTTGATGTTGTGTTGACGAATACCATCAAATTATCTTCCATAAATGTTTTACTCATGTATATTCCCACCAGTAATACATGTGATAGTGTCTTTTTCCTGATCCCTTGCCAACACAATGGTTGTCAGATTTTATCCTTCTGTCAGTTGAAGGTAAGCCATGCCATCTCATTTTAGTTTCCCATGTATATCTCACATTATGAATCAGATAAAGCATAGTTTCACAGTTAAGAATCCTGTGCATTTCCTTTTCTGGGGCTTGTCTGTTAATAGCCCTTGCAACCTTTTCACTGGGAAGTTAGTCTTTTGCATTGATTTATAGAGATTGGTGTTTATACATGAAGGAAATTGTGCCCTTGCCTATCTGCTTCCCCTATTCAAGTATTGATCTCTTGAGTCAAGAACTATTCCACACATGCTTTTGGACTCAGCCAAAGCAGAGAGCTTGGCAGGTGATCTATGGTCAAGAAATATTCTTCTTTGAAAAGCTCTCACGTATCTTGGGTTTTCATCGTAAGGAAAACAAAGCTGTATGCACTTTCCCATTTGGACACCAAAGGAAAAGGAAATATTGGGCCTCAGGCTTCTGAGGAGAGCAGAAGGCGGAACTCAGCGCCTATACTCTAGGGTGGTTATTGGTTCTTGGTGGGAGTGTAATTTTAAAAAGCATCTTCGACATACCACTTGCTTTCCTTTTTCTTTATACACACTAAAGAAGGAAAGTGCAAAGAAAGGTTGTTTTCTTGGTGAATAGATAAGTTTTAGGGGCTTCCCTGGTGGCTCAGATAGTAAAGAATCAGCCTGCAATTCAGGAGAACTGGGTTTGATTCCGGGGATAGGAAGATCACCTGGAGGAGGGCATGGCAACCCACTCCAGTATTCTGGCCTGGAGAATCCCCATGGACAGAGGAGCCTGGTGGGCTATGGTCCATGGAGTCGCAAAGAGTCAGACACGACTGAGCGACTAAGCGCAGCACATTTAAGTCTTAGACAAAGCAAAGTATAGAAACTGCTCTAGGCTAAATTATAATCCTTTGTTCTTTTCTCTTTCCTTTTTAAAAAAATAGATTTTCTTATACGTGGACCATTTTTAAAGTCTTTATTGAGTTTGTGACAACACTGTTTCTGCTTTATGCTTTGGGTTTTTGGCCACGAGGCATGTGGGATCTCAGCTCCCTGACCAGGTATTGAACCCACACCCTTTGCAATGGAAGGCAGAATCTTAACCACTGAACCACCAGGAAAGTCCTCTTTCCCCCTTTCTTAGTGGGTCTTAATCTTTTGTGGTTACAACCCCTTAGGAATTTTGATGAGAATTGTAAACTCTCTCTCCAGAAATGTTTGCATGAGATGAAAATTTTCAGACGCAATTTCATGAAGTTTGCAGGAACTCTGATGCCCACCCCTAGATCATCTGAATAAGGATTCCTAATTTGAGAAAATGGACAAAGTGTTCGTGGAAAGGCTGCTGCTCACTTCCTGTACAGCTTTGGGTGAGTTTTGTATCAATAATAAGATTGATAGCAATAATGTTATGATTTCACAGGACTGTTGTGAGAATCTAATGAGACCATACACACAGACTCCTAGTCCGGTGCCTGGTCAGGAGGCCACTAACTTCATGACTACAGTCTGTGAGTTTCTAAAAGAGATGACTACAGTTCACAAACACATCTTCAAAGAATCTTAGTCTAGGAAAATCATCATGATCCAACTGGACCACACTCACCGACTACTGCAAATTGCCTGTCATATTTAGCCCGAGGGGATTTATCTCCTCTTTACTCTTTGGCAGGACCCAGGCAGACATGATCAATCTTTATCAAAGCCATATTTCAGATTCCAGTATTCACTGTTCATCTTGGCTGTCTCTCTCTCCCAAATTCATCAAACAAATCAGTTTGTAGTCAAGTTTCCTTGAAAAAGAGACCTTTCCAAGCCAATCCTGAGATGATTTTCTTCACCAGCTTCCTAAACAGGTTGGTGAGATGCAACCAGACAAGATGATTTCAAATTCCTTTGACACCACCCAACTGGCAGAGCATCTGAAGATGGGGTTTTTGAGCCAGAATGCTATAGAATAATCTTCCTTGTGGACATCATTAGAGAGAACATTCTAGACACAGAGGTTCAACCGACCATCCATGCTGCCTACTCTACTTCACCAAGACAAAGTGCGCGTAAACTAAAAGGCCATTGCATAAGTATTAATATATATTCTATCTATCATAGGTCTGCCCCTCCAAGACCCTGAGACACTCTGCTTCCCTGGGTGGTTGAATCCAACAGAGACATGGGGGTCAGCACAGTGCCAGATTACCAATGTTTAGGGCAATCAGCCATGCACTTCCTTTTTAAAAAATATTGTATTTACTTACTTATTCTAATTGCGCCTGATCTTAGTTGTGGCAAATGGGATCTGGTTCCCGGACCAGAGATTGAACCTGGGCTCCCTGCATTGGGAGTGCCAGACCACCAGGGAAGTCCCTATCAGCTATGCATTTGTTAAAGTGAGAATTATCCATTCATTTATTTCCAGATTTTTATTAAGCACCTCAAATTCCAGGCAGGCTCTAGTCACCCAGTAAACAAAACAGATGACATCCTCTGTCTCATGGAACTTGCATTCTAACTGGAGAAAACAGAAAATCTAAAAAACCAAACAAAAAATACTCAAGATAATGGCAAATAATGATGAATTCTGAAAGAGGGAGATACAACAACAAAGGTGGGGAAAGCATCACTTTAGATGGGAAGGTAAAGCAAGTCTCCTCTAAGGGAATATAATCCAAGCAGACACTTAAATGACAAGAAAGAATCAGCTGGGAATTCCCCTGTGGCCTGGTGGTTAAGATTCCACAGTCTCACCGATGAGGGCCTGGGTTCAATCCCTGGTCAGGGAATTGAAGATTCCACAAACCACACAGAGAAGCCAAAGAAAAAAAAATCAGCTGAATCTGTATCTGGGGATAGGGCCTTCCAGGCAGGCAAACAGCAGGCACAGATGCAGGACTGAGCTCACTCTGTCCTGGGAACAGAAGACTCAGCAAGTAGAACGCTGAGAGAAAGAGAGGGTGTGCCAAGTGATGTCACAGGTGGGCGGGGCCTCCTCATCTCAGCCCGATGGACTTTGTCTAGCGTGTCATTCATTCTGACTGCAGTAAGACGCCATCGCAGGGTTTCAGCACGGTTCAGGTCTGTAGGGTTTGAGCTGTGAAAGTGAAAGCGAAGTTGCTCAGTCGTGTCCAACTCTTTGCGACCCCATAGACTGTAGTCTACCAGGCTCCTCTGTCCGTGGGATTTCCAGGCAATAGTACTGGAGTGGGTTGCCATTTTGAGCTGTAGATGGTAGTTATATTGGTCATGATGGAGAAGATGAAGAAAAAGCTTGTTTGTGAGTGGGGAGGTTAAGATGGGCAAAAAGTTCTTTTTTTAGATCTCTTAAATTTGAGATGCCTATCAAAGGTCTTGGAGAAGTTCAGTCGGCCACTGAATTTATGAGTCTGGTGTTCGAGAAAAAGGTCAGGACTAGAGTTATAAATTTGAAGTCATCAGCATATGAATGCCATTTACAGCCATGACGCAGGATGAGATCAGTGAGGGCAGAAATATAGAATAGAAAATGAGCTTCAAACTTTAGAATACCAGAGAAGGAGTCAGCAAAGGAGACTGAGAAGGAATGTCAAAGAAGGAGCAAAGCCAGGAGAAGACACCAAAGGAGCCAAGAAAAGATGGTGCGTCAAGAGGAAGTGGTCACCACTAGATGCCAGAGTGAGGCCGAGGAAGGTGGGCACTGACCCTTGGTTTGGGCGAAGGGGGAATCACTGGTCCTCTTGACACCAGTCATTTCAGTTGTGCGGTGGTGAGGGAGGCCAGATGGCAATGGTCAAGGACAGAGGTGAGTAGAAACAGGACAAGCAGTCCTGAATTGGGGCAGTTTCTGGAGGAAAATATGGCTTCAAGGCTTTTGTTTGTTTGTTTGGTTGGTTGGTTTTCTTAATGATGAGGCTCTCGTGGGTCTGTGGTTGGAAAATAGAGAGGGGGCCCATGATGACAACAGAGAAAGGAAACTCTTGGAATTGAGTCTCGCTTTGCAACCTCTGTCAAGGATGTTTAAGAACGACTTTCTCCAAAGTAAGAATAAATTAAATATTTGGGGGTGTCCTGGAGCATCAATTATTACCTGAGAGCCAAGAGTGGGGAATGTGGGGGGCCGGGGTTGGGAGAGTGGAGTCAGAGAAGGAAGAGAAACTAGTGTTTACTGGGTGAATCACTATGTCAGGCAGACAAGGGAACTTTGTGGCAATTTTAAGTTTTGAGTATTACATTGCCTTTTTTTTATTTCTTTTTTTTTCCATTTATTTATATTAGTTAGAGGCTAATTACTTTACAATATTGTAGTGGTTTTTGCCATACATTGATATGAATCAGCCATGGATTTACATGTGTTCCCCATCCTGAACCCCCACCCACCTCATACATTGCCTTTTATTTTGTTTTTGGTTTTGATTGTGGCAAAATATACATAACACAAAATTTACCATTTTAGCTACTTTAGGTGTGTAGTTTGGAGGCATTAAGTACTTCACAATGTTGTACAAATATCACAGCTAAATAAAGATTTTTTCATTTTCATCATGCTAAACAAAAGCTCTGAACCAGTTTTTTTTTCACAGCAAAAGCACTGGCATGGCCAGCTCAACTCCTAGATGCAGAGATATTTTTATTTATTTGTTTGGCTGCCTCTGGTCTTAGTTGCGGCACGCAGTGTCTTTTAATTGCAGCGTTCAAGATCTCGTTTTTAGTTGCTGTGTGCAGAATTTTAGCTGCAGCATTTGAACTCTAAGTTGTGGCATATGTGATCTAGTTCCCTAAGCAAGGATCAAACCGAGGCCCCCTGCATTGGGAGCATGGAGCCTTAGCCACTGGACCGCCAGGTTAGTCCGAGCTCTGTACCATTGAACAGTAATGCCCCATTATGCACTCCTCACAGTCCTTTCTCTACTTTTTACTATGAATTTGCCTCTTCTAGATACCTCATATGGGCTTCCCTGGTGGCTCAGACGGTAAAGAGTCTGCCCACAGTGCAGGAGACCCGGATTTGATCACTGGGTTGGGAAGATCCCCTGGAGAAGGAAATGGCAACCCACTCCAGTATTCTTGCCTGGAAAATTCCTCGGGCAGAGGAACCTGGCAGCCTGGCGGGCTGCAGTCCATGGGGTCGCAATGGAATCATAGTCACCCTTTTGCATTTGGCTTATGTCACCTAGCGTGTTTTCAAGGTTCATCCACAACGTCACTTAGTTCAGAATTTCATTCTCTTTGGATGATGAGATGATACTCTAGGTATGTATCTACCATGATTTGTTCATTCAAGTATCTGTTGACAGATATTTAGGTTGTTTTCACTGTTTGGCCCTCAGGAAGAGCCCTGCTATGAACATGGGTGTTCAAGTGTCTGCTTGAGTCCCTGCTTTCAGTTCTTTGGGGCCTAGATTTAGAAGTAGCCCCATTGATTTTTTGTTTAAGACTTACAGTAACCCAGAGAGAGATAGACTGGGGCTGATTTCCTTCCTTAGAACCCTCAGTGGGGAACTGTATGCTCCCAGCTCCCGCGACAATCCCCCAAACTGGACATTGGCCAATGCTTTTGCTCTCAGTCAGGCTCAGCTTCCAGGTAAACTCCAGTCCTCAGCCCGCATCTCTTAAAGTCTATTTCTGCAGAAGAGAATCCATTCAACATGTCCTGGTGCAGAAGGACCATCCCTTCATCTTCCTGTAGGGACCACAGTGAGGGCTGGGATGTGGACTTCCTACTCTGAGGTGGTTTGGTGTAAATGCTCAACGCACATGCTGGTAAATGAACTTCTGTCTCATTCTTCAGATCCTTTTAAATTGGAAAGAGCATTGTCTCCTAAAATTGTGCTCCTTTATTTGTTCTTCTTCCTTTTTTTTTTTTGCTGCACAGTGTGACTTACAGGATCTTAGTTCCCCAGTCAGGGTTTGAACCCAGGACCCATCAGTGGAAGTGCCAAGTCCTGACCACTGGACCATCAGGGAATCCCCTGGGCTCCTTCTTTAAAAAGCTGAAACCTGACTTTTCCAAGGAAAAACAAGTCCTCTGATAGCAAGCAAATCACAATATTATAGTCATTGGTACATTTTAGACATGTTAAAGCTTAACACTTTACACACCAGAAAATAAATTATCATAGTATCATGATAATAGACTGAGTTGAGAAAATTATTTGTAAAAAATAAGTAAAACAATAGAATTGCAACAATTTTTAATAGCTAGTATTTCCCGTCAGGGGCTATACAGGAAACAGAATAGTCTCTCCTTAAAGATATGAAAGTATTTTGTGATCCAAAAATAGCTAGTCTCTGCATTGTTTCAGCAAGTTTCCCTTAAAATAGAATTTCACTTTCCTTTTAAAATGTTATGATCTGCATGATTCTACAGAGCTTAGTTCTGTCCAAACAAATCGTCCTGGAGTGAAGGGCAGCTTAGTGGCCCAAGGGGTGGGGATGGTGAGGGGAGTTTACATTTTTTGTTAATGGTTCTGGCTCTCTTCTGGAGTGCAACACGCTAGTGAGGATCCTGGGGAAAATCCCAGTGCCGGGGGAGAGGAAGAGGGATCAGGAGTTGGGACTTGAATCTCAGAGACAGGACATCCCAGCATAGCTTTCTCACACATCGGCCAGTGTGGTGCACTCAGATGCACAATTCATTTTTGTTGTTGTTGTTGTAAGGGTAGGGACTTGGTAGAGTGGCTTTCTCTTCTTTATTTTCTCTGTATTTATTTCAATCTTTTCTCATAAACTTCAAACTGATCCTAAATGTATCTTTCTTTCCTAACACAGTTTTGATATGCTCTTTTTTTTTATATACTCTGTTTGATATACACCTGTTTCTCATTTACAGGTGACATATTTTTCCCGTAGTTTTGTGGGCTTTGTATATTTTGGTTATTGTTTGTCTGGTAACTCTTGTTGGACTCTGTCTATAGCTTTTTCTGACGCTGATTTTTTTTTTTTTTTTTTGCAAGTTTCCCAATGATCTTTCTATTGCAGGTATATTTTTACTTTTTCTCCCATTCCTTTTAAATATTTTCATTTTAGCTTTCATGTTATATGTATATTCTTTCAGGTTCTATTTTCTTGAAATTATTGTATAAGACTGCTGGATTGAACCCACATCTCCTGTGTCTCCTGCCTTGCAGGCAGATTCTTTATCCACTGAGCCATTCTAAAAAGCACTAAATCAGTCTTTATATAATTACTTACTTTATATTTCCATTCCAATTGTCAATCCTCTAGAAAATCTGTGGTGAAGATTATAATTGTAAAATAATTTGTTACACCTTTGTCTGGATCCATCCTTTTACTTAGATCTTTTATTAATTCTATAAATATCTTCTTTATTTTGGGGGGGAAATCCAAATTACATAAGAAAAAGAGTAGAAAAGATTCATTTTATAACATTTTGAAAATGTTTAAGTACAAGAGCTTCTTGGATTTCCCTGGTGGTACAGTGGATAAGAATCTGCCTGCCACTGCGGGGGACATAGGTTCGATCCCTGGCCCGTGAAGATTCCACATGCCACGGAGTTTCCGTAATGTTGTGGTAGTTATCACGTTCGCCTAACACATGCCACGGAATGACTAAGCCCATGAGCCACAACTACTGAAGCCCGAGTACCAAAAGCCCATGATCTGCAACAAGAGAAGCCTCTGCAGTGAGAAGCCCCCACACCAGAGAGCCCCAGCTCACTGCACTGGAGAAAGCCCTCACAAAGAAATGAAGACCCAGCTCCACCAAAAGCAAAATAAATAAACAAACTTAACTTTTAAAAGAAGAAGAGCTTCTTAATATTATGCAGATAAATTTCTTACAATCCCCTAGACATTAGAATCATTAATATTTACATTTTTATAGCCACAAGTTAGTAGGTACATAGACGTAAACAAAATGACCTCTTTTCTCTAGATGCTACTGTCATAAATTAGCACAACACACCCCTAATATGTTCTTTCCTGCTGGAGTCAGGACTAAAGCAAGAATGGTCCCTGCCACTTATTACTCAGTACTCTTGTAATCCCAGAAAATGAAATCAGAGCGAGGAAGCAAAGGCACCTAAATATCAGAAAGATTGATGAAGGACAGATAACAGGGACACAGACCCTGACGCCCAATTCTAAACCCTCAGAAGTTGCAAAACACAAAATTATTTAAAGACTCACTTGTTTGCAAACCTTGACCCATAATAATATGAGGTTATTCAGTCTTCATTTACCCCCATCAGTGTTGATATCACATGCAAACACCTCACTGCATTAAGTCACAAGGAACTTCCTGAGACCCCACTGGGGACTCTGATGCTCTGTGTCACCTTTCTAAAATTGAAAATATTCTGAATTCTGAAACACAAATGACCCCCAAGACTTCGGGGAAGGGATTTTGTACCTGCCATATACTGGGCGGTGTCTATAGACACCAAAAAGACAGAAACATCCATGTTGTCATCCAAGAGCTCCCAGGCAAAACTGAGATGGCAAGATACATGCATAAGAAAAGCTTTGAAGCTTTCAAATTTGACATTAAACAAATACATGGTCCTAGACTGGCCCGGGGGTTGGTTGAAGTGAAGAGATACACAAGACTGCCTGTGAATATTTGTTTATTATTTCAGTGCCCCGACGTTGTACCAGCATGTGTTTGATGCATAGAGCTTTGGCCGCAAATGTGGAAGAGATGTGCTTGACAAGGAGGGGAAAGATGATTTTCAGTTCAGTTCAGTCGCTCAATCGTGTCTGACTCTTTGCAACCCCGTGAATTGCAGCACGCCAGGCCTCCCTGTCCATCACCAACTCCCGGAGTTTACTCAAACTCATGTCCATCGAGTCGGTGATGCCATCCAGCCATCTCATCCTCTGTCGTCCTCTTCTCCTCCTGCCCTCAATCCCTCCCAGCATCAGGGTCTTTTCCAATGAGTCAACTCTTCACATGAGGTGGCCAAAGTACTGGAGTCTCAGTTTCAGCATCAGTCCTTCCAATGAACACCCAGGACTGATCTCCTTTAGGATGGACTGGTTGGATCTCCTTGCAGTCCAAGGGACTCTCAAGAGTCTTCTCCAACACCGCAGTTCAAAAGCATCAATTTTTCGGCGCTCAGCTTTCTTCACCGTCCAACTCTCACATCCATACATGACCACTGGAAAAACCATAGCCTTGACTAGATGGACCTTTGTTGGCAAAGTAATGTCTCTACTTTTTAATATGCTATCTAGGTTGGTCATAACTTTCCTTCCAAGGAGTGTCTTTTAATTTCATGGCTGCAGTCACCATCTCCAGTGATTTTGGAGCCCCCCAAAATTAAGTCTGTCACTATTTCCACTGTTTCCCCATCTATTTGCCATGAAGTGATGGGACCAGATGCCATGATCTTAGTTTTCTGAATGTTGAACTTTAAGCCAATTTTTTTTTCACTCTCCTCTTTCACTTTCCTCAAGAGGCTCTTTAGTTCCTCTTCACTTTCTGCCATAAGGGTGGTGTCATCTGCATATCTCAGGTTATTGATATTTCTCCCAGCAATCCTGATTCCAGCTTGTGCTTCCTCCACCTCAGCATTCCTCATGATGTACTCTGCATATAAGTTAAATAAGCAGGGTGACAATATACAGCCTTGACATACTCCTTTTCTTATTTGAACCAGTCTGTTGTTCCATGTCCAGTTCTAACTGTTGCTTCCTGACCTGCATACAGGTTTCTCAAGAGGCAGGTCAGGTGGTCTGGTATTCCCATCTCTTTCAGAACTGTCCACAGTCTATTGTGATCCACACAGTCAAAGGCTTTGGCATTGTCAATACAGCAGAAATAGATGTTTTTTCTGGAACTCTGTTGCTTTTCCAATGATCCAGTGGATGTTGGCAATTTGATCTCTGGTTCCTCTGCCTTTTCTAAAACCAGCTTGAACATCTGGAAGTTCCCAGTTCATGTATTGCTGAAGCCTGGCTTGGAGAATTTTGAGCATTACTTTACTAGGGTATGAGATGAGTGCAATTGTGAGGTAGTTTGAGCATTCTTTGGGATTTTAAGCCATATATATTAGATCTTCCTGTTGTAAGCATCAGAAACTTTGCTTAAAGTCCAGGCCTGGGTGAGCCTCCTCCCGCTGGTCACTGAGCTCTCTCCTGCCTCTCTCAGCTGGATTCCTTCTCCATTATTTCACTCTCAGGCAGGCTCTTTCTGCACGGTGGGAAAGATGACCACTGGAGGTGTTCCATTTGTGATTCCTCCAGACTGCAATCCCAAAAGAGAAGAGACAGAAGGTCGTTCCTCCTGCATCCATCTCAGTCCCTCGTAATAATCCAGCCTAATCATGTTGGCATTTCGACCCAGACACTTTCCTCCTGGCCTGGAGTAACCTTGAGCTGCTGACTTAGACACTCACAAACCTGGATAGCGTCCAGCTGTAGCGAACCCTCAAGCCAGTATCACTTGCTAAAGATTAAAGAGAGGAGTGAATGAAACCCATCATGTGCTGGGCATTTAACATAAATCATCTTTGGAATTCTCACAACACTGAAAGGGAGGTATCACACTTCCCATTTTAATAGATAGGCAAAATAAGCTTTTCCATAATCTTCCAGCTCACGGGGACACCGACCAGCTTGAGTCACATCTTGGGCTTTGTAACTGACAACCACACTATAGTCATGAGCCTGTCCAGTCTCCCTGGATGACCCCTCCCAGCCCCTGCAGCGGAGGATGCAGACAGCAGACCTGACTGCCTGGGAGGGGCAGCCATGGTGGCCATATGCCAGCTGGCCCACCCGCCCACCATGGTGCCCCACCCCTGCCCGGAAGTGCTGAAGGGCTCAGCCCCTTTAGACCCCCAGGTACTGCCCCTTCACCACTCCCGTCTTTCTATCTGGAGCCTGGGTCCTACCCAAAGCCATGGAAGGTATGTCTGTACACCACACCCCAAAATGTTGTGTTTGTTTTTTTTAAACAATGGAAAGAAACATTAAGAAAAGAAAAACTATATTACACGATACTATAGACTTAAGCAATTACAAAAGCAAGGGATGCTTGCTGCTTGAAACCATCGAAGATGAAATATACTAAATCTTAAACCTTCAGACGAATACAGAGCCAAGACAATGGCTGCTATTCCATTCATGGCAAATACATTTCTTCTAAAAATGCAAAAAAAAGCAAGGAGTGCTGGGGCAGATTAATGTCTTAAAAAGGAATAGATGTGTGCAGTCACCCTAAAGTCTTCCTCCTAAACAGGACCCCTTTGCTTTGCTGAGGAGGATAGGCAGGCAGGAAGGGGGGCCTGAACTGGAGCAGTGGTCACAGCGTAACAACAGAGGAGGAAGAGTGTCACACTCTGGTCAGTCTCTGGTCACGGGTGTTGATGTCTGTGTATCTAGACAGGGGCAGTATTCACCGGTGGATGTCAGACAGGAAGCTTAGGATGCAAGCTCAGAAAGGAGCTTTAAAAGTGAGAGCTTCATGCTAAGTTAACAGACGCTTAAGATGTTTAAGATGGGCTTGCCTGGTGGTTCAGACAGGAAAGAATCTCCCTGCAATGCAGAAGACCTGGGCTCGATCCCTGTGTCGGAAAGATCCCCTGGAGAAGGGGATGGCAACCCACTCCAGTATTCTTGCCTGGAGAATTCCGCGGACAGAGGAACCTGGCGGGCTACAGCCCATGGGGTCGCAAAGAGTCGGACACGACTGAGCAGCTAACAGACACAGATGTTTAAAGGAAAGAAGAGAAGTGCCTTGCTAAAAAGAATGAAACAGAGTATTATAGGTAGAAGGTGTAACATTTATTTGGATGAAGTATTTTGCTCCTGCTGAGTCTAGGTTGGAATATCCTTCCCATCAGTGTTGCTTGCTTTCTCCTTCTAAATATGAGAAATGTCTGGGTCCCTTCTGAACTGAGATAAGTGTGTGGACAGGCTTACGCTTGATGGCTATGTGTTAGCTGTTCAGTCATGTCCTACTATTTGTGACCCCATGGACTGTAGCCCACCAGGCTCCTCTGTCCATGGGATTCTCCAGGCAAGAATACTGGAGTGGGTAGCCACTCCCTTCTCCAAGGGATCTTCCCCACCCAAGGATCCAACCCTGCATTCCAGGCAGATTCTTTACCATCTGAGCCACCAGGGAAGCCCTTAAAGGCTATGGTCCTGCTGTAAAATACAGGAGAGATGTGCTTGAAAAGGGGGAAAATATCATTTGTAATTTCTATGTGTTAGACTCTTACACTTGGAAACCTCAGAAGCTGGACTTAATATGAGAGAAAAAAAAAACTACACTTAATAAAAGCAAAAAATTGACCTACTGGCTCATTTAGAGAAATATTTAAAAGAAGCAGACTATAGGCATTTTCTGATCAGGAGTTGATCCTTTAGCAAATATAATATTTTGGGACTAAGTATCCTATATCCAAGTTGGAATAACCTTCTAAATAATTTGCTGAAAGTCGCCCAAGGAATGATTTGTCAATGTTCCAGAAGAGGGAGGTATAAAGGCAAAGGCGCTGTGCCTGGAACTTCTCTGAATAATTAAGTTACAGTTGCTATTTGCAAGTCACTGCAGAGAAAAATCTTCCAAAAGATGCAATTTATTCAGTCATGTGTGCAAACCCAGATACTTCTTATGTTAACATTGTAATTATATTTTGGATC
Organism: Cervus elaphus; assembly: GCF_910594005.1. Taxonomy (NCBI): domain Eukaryota; kingdom Metazoa; phylum Chordata; class Mammalia; order Artiodactyla; family Cervidae; genus Cervus; species Cervus elaphus. The sequence goes on from NC_057840.1 coordinate 34,933,426, forward strand.
TTCCTTTGTTGTGCTCTTCAAGGACAAAGATTGAGTCTTAAATGCAGAAGTCAGAGGAAGAAAAGACACTTTTCTCCTGGCGGGGAGTAATCTTGAGCTGCTGACTTAGGCATACACAAAGTTGGATAGCGTCCAGCTGTAACCAACCCCCAAGCCATTATCACTTACTGAAGATTAAAGAGAGGATTGAATGAAACCCATAATGTGCTGGGTATTTTACATAAATCATCTTTGGAATTCTCACAACACTGAAGGGAAGGTGTCACAATTCCTATTTTAATAAATAAGCAAAATAAGACTCAGAGAGCTTTACTTGCTTTTCCATCAATTTCCAGCTCACAGGAAGTAAAGCCAGGATTCTAAAGCTGAACTGTCTGATTTCAAAGCCTGGGCAAGACTATAGACTTGACTTCTTGCTGGGTGATGTCTCTGAGAAATAATAAGCTGTATAACACCTAGCTTTTTGTTTCCTGTTAACAAATCCTTCTTTCCTTACCATATACCTATGAATGATCATCATGATATACTATAAAAAGCTCAATCCTATGAGCCAGAGATGCAAAGAATTGAATACAACTTTAGCCCATGGAGAGCTCACAAACTATCTGGGGAAATGGAACCCAAATATGAAGCAATAAACAACAACCTAGGGGTGGGACTGGGCTGAACAACTAGTGAGCAGAAAAGACTTAGAGGATATGACCGAGGCTGGAACTACCCCTCAATGTCCGTTTCCCCTTCCTTGGTAAAACAGCTCTGCCCCCTACTAGCTGGGACTACAGCCTTCCAATATATAGACTACATTTCCCAGTCTCTCTTGCGGCTTAGTGTGAGTAAATTCTGTCCAATGGGATGAAAGCAGAAATGACAAGTGCAACTCCTGCCAAGGATTCTTAAAGGGAAAAACAACCTCCTCTCCTCTTCCCTGCCTGCAGGCACTTCAGCAGCCATCTGGAATCAGGAAGCAGGTTTGGGTGGAAGTCACTGGTGGCAGAGCGACAAGGCGGGAGACGCAGAGGTCTGACTCTGCATAGCGCTGCCTCTACTCCAGACATCCAGCCTTCACTCTTTCATGTGCAAGAGAAGGAAACTCCTGTTTCATTTCTGCCACGGTTATTTGGGGCTTTTGTCATTGTAGGCAAATTTAATTCTAATTGCTACAAGAGCACAGTGGGCAGCCACCGTCACCAACACCCCCAAATCCTACTATGTAACCTTTAGCAAGTCACTTCCTTTCAAGAACCCACAGAGAATAACCAATGAGAGAGCAGGAGAAATCACTTGGGGGTTTTGGGAGGGTCTGTTGTGATACAGTACGGCTGGGTGGGGAGGGGTGAGGCTGCAGTCCAAAGGCTTGCAAAGAATCAGACACAACTGAAGCGACTTAGCAAGCACACACACCACTAATCACCTCACTATTTTGCTGAAGTGCTTAAGGAATGAGCCCTTTTTTTTTTTTTGGCTGCACCTCACAAAAGGCGGGATCTTTGGATGGATGGAAGCTGCGCCCCTTGCAGTGGAAGCGTGGCGTCTTAACCACTGGACTGCCAGGGGCAGTCCAAGAATTAGTCCAGTTTAGTTTGTACATCTTGACTCTTTTAGCTACAAGTTAAAAAACTCAATTCAACCCTGCTTTTTAAAAAGAAAAACGGGGGCAGGGTAAGCTTTCGTGGTTGGTTCATGTAATTAAAGAGGCAAGAAATAAGCACAAGGAAGGCTGGTCAGAGGATGTCATTAGGATGTGGTCTCAGCCCTGCTTCCCTGAGCTCACTGCATTGTCATAAAGCTGCTGCTGCTAAGTCGATTCAATCATAAGGCAAGTGGTAGCCTTGCAGCAATGAATTCACAGCCTAGCCACTTCACAGCCCAGGTGGAAAACATCTCCTTCCTTAGGGCAGAGAAGCCCGCAACCTACCTCCCTCCCTGTGACTCTGCTTCTGCAGATCTGCATGTCCCCATCTCTGGGCTGGGTGGGGCATTCCCCCCCCCCCCCCAAAACTGCCTGGATTGAGAGTTTGAAAAGGGTGGTTGTTTTGGTTTGGGTTTTTTTTTTTTTTTTTTGCCATGCCATTCAGCAGATGGGATCTTAGTTCCCTGACCAGAGTCCAAACTCGTGCCCCCTGCATTGGAAGCACACGTCTTAACCACCCAATTCCCAGGGAAATCCCAAGAAGGGTAATTGTTTAAAGAAAAAATGAGTTGCAACTGTCAGTAGGAGATAAATGGATGCTGGGGAGAAATGTCCACATTTTAGGGCAGAGAAGAGGAATAGCAAAGATGTGGAGGCTGAAATGAGTGAGACAGGGTGGACTGAAAGGAAGAGGAAAGTCCTGCAGGCAGGAAGTGTGTTTCGGGGACTCTGTTCATCTTCACGGGATTAGTTCGCTGTGCTGTGCTGTGCTTAGCCAGTCAGTCGTGTCTGACTCTTTGCAACCCCATGGACTGTAGCCTGCCAGGCTCCTCTGTCCATGGAATTTCCCAGATAAGAATACTGGTATGGGTTGCCATGTCCTCCTCCGGGGGATCTTGCCAACCCAGGGATCGAACCCAGGTCTCCCGCATTGCAGGCAGATTCTTTACCAGCTGAGCTAGCCCTAACAAAAGAGATGGGTTAAATAACAGAACTTGGTTTTCTCACAGTTCTGGGGGCTGGAAGTCCAAAATCAAGAGCTGGCAGAGCCGACTTCCCCCGAGGCTCTCTCCTTGGCTTGGCGGTGGCTGTGCCCCTCCTGCCATCTTTGCCCATGGCCATCCCCCCGTTTGCTGACCCCCACCATGTTGAAGCCAGATCCCCACTGTGATTGTATTGGGAGATGGGGCCTCTGAGGGGTACTTTATTCTGCCTTCATGAATGGAATCATTGCTCTTACGAGAGAGGCCCCAGAGAGCACCTTTGCCCACCTTCCAGGTGAGCACACAGCAAGAAGATGGCCATCTGTGATCCAGGAAGCAGGCTCTCACCAGACACTGAATCTGCTGATGCCTTGATCTTGGACTTCCCAGGCTTTCGAGCTGTGAGGTATAAATTTCTGTTGTTTAGAAGCCCTTGGGTCCATGGGCTTCTCTCATGGTACAGATGGTAAAGAATCCACTTGCAGTGCAGGAGACTTGGTTTTGATCCCTGGGTCTGGAAGATCCCTGGAGAAGGAGATGGCAACCCACTCCAGTATTCTTGCCTGGGATAATCCCATGGACAGAGAAGCCTGGCAGGTTACAATCCATGGGGTTGCAAAGAGTCAGACACAACTGAGCGACTAACACTTTCAGTCTATGGGGAGTCTATTATAAAGCCAGAGCAGACTAAGATAGGCCAGTACATAGCCAAAACCAAGCAAGTAAACAGAAGAATCCAACCAAGAGACTCACAAATCTAGGTGCAATAGCACAGATTATTTACAACTAGATGGTTACCTGTGGGGAAGGACGGTGACACTCCAAGCTTTACTGGGAAATGCCAAGATGTATACAGTAGGATGGGATGGAAGACCCAGCACCTAATACAGTGTTCTGTCCAGAGTAGACACACAGGAAGTAATGGCTAGACTGAAGTACAAAAAAGAACAGGAAGAGAAAGAGAACATTTACGTTATTGATGGATTGCCTTTATTCTGATTACAGCCTTAAAACAAAAAACCCTCAACATCTATGGCAGTTGTATGGGAGAGGAGGGGCAAAAGCTACCTTCAACTTCATTCAGAAACTCTTGAAGCCCTAGGCATGAAATAAGATAACCCCAGAATCTATCCAGAGAGGAGTCGACATGGGAGGAGGAGCAGGCAATGGATTATATTCATTGGCTATCAATCAAAACTAGTTCTCCCCCAGGCCTCATCTATGTACCTATTATCTCGCCAACCTATTTAGTTTTTTCTTAGTACTCATCACTATACGAAATTGTCTTATATAATTGTTCAATTACTTTTTTTTATAGTCTACCAACATCATCTGCAGAATATAAGCTCTGAAACAGAAGGAGCTTTTTGTGGTCCTCGCTGTGTTTTCAGCACCCAAGATAGTACCTAGCACATACTAGGTGTTCAAAAAGCATTGTTGAATGAATAAAGGAGAAAGGGTAAAGGATCTGAGGGATTTTAATAAAATAAAGCTATCAGAGATTTAAAAATAAAGTGACTACACCCAAGCTAATAACTTCACAGATAGCTGGGCAATTCAGAATGCTTCATTCCATAAAGATTATGCATAATCATGGGACTTCCCTTGTGGTCCAGTGGTTAAGATTTTGTCCTCCCAATGCAGGGATCATGGGCTTGATCCCTGGTCAGGAACTAGATCCCACATGCTGCAAGTAAGAATTTGCATGCCGCAACTAAGACTCCTATGTTCCACAACTAAGACCCAATACAGCAAAAAAAAAAAATTACGCTTTTGGGTCAGAAAATCTGTAGTTGCATCATGAAAAATCAGCTTTAGTTGTGTCTCTGTTATTTTGCAATAGCAGCATTAAAAGCATAATCTCTTAAGTGACTTTATTAAGTTTGTAGTGTATATTATATGCTGACCATGTCTTTTATTTTCCGTATTCTGATGTTTTGACATCTGGGGCCTTGCTGATTCTGGAGGGACTGCCCCTTCAGGGTGAAGCAGTTCCTGGAGATAGTAAACAGCTTACTCCTTGAAGGTGCCTTTTAAATGCAAACCAACCAATCCAGAATTCACACCCCAACACCTCCTTTATCAGGCCCTCACACTCCAGGTCACAATCTCCTGCCATCATCACCTCAGGTCCAAATACCCAACACCTACAGATCGTCCCTATGCTCCAGGGCCCACTGAAACCATTCACACTAACCACGCTGACCAAAGTAGGCGCGTATGTTATTTGAGACGCTGACCATACCTCACCTGTTCCTCCCACAGACACCATGATAAAGGCCTCTGCCCACAGTTCACCGCCCCCACTGTGGTCCTGACCAAGCCTGGTTCTTCCCCTTGTGGACCCTCCTGGGGCGCCATGCCCCTTTCTCTTGGGAATTGTGAGTAACAAATTATATGTTCGTGGCAATCACCTGATCTCCCAATCTTACTAACCCTCAGATTTTCTATGCATATATTGTGTTTCAAAAACAATATGCCAGTGAAGATGCTTTCATCTGTAAGTAACAGAAAAGCCAATTCAAACTACGCCTTAAGCCTTAAAGGAGATGCGCTTTGACATCCAGATGAGCCTCTGACAGCCTCCGGGTTAGTTTTATTTCAGTCTCTACTGATGTCTGAGGGCTCACGGTCTTCCGATCTCTCACCCGGGCTCTGCAGCATCAGGTTCATCCATCCATAGTCAGTCCCACAGGCTTCCTAGTTCAAATAGAGGGGAAGGGACCCGGTCTCCTCTGGAATTTTTCTCAGGAGAATGGGGCAGCTTTATCCCCAAGAGTCCCTGCAAACCTCTCTGCAAAACTGGGGTGTGTGTCTCTCCTTGGCCAAGAATGAGATTCTGTAGATGAGTTTGGACCTGAGCCTCTTGTTCTTCCTGGATTCAGGAGGGCTCAGGGTCCAGGAAGCACATGAACCATATGGGGGAGAGGTGGACCCTGAGCAGTGTCATTATAGGAAACAGGGAGTGAATGCCGAGTGGTTCCACAATGTCCAGGGCAGTAATCTGATAGCAACAGAGACATGAAAAATAAAGAAGTGACTTAAGGTGACAATCTGTGTGGGGGTCAGTGGTGGTTTAAGAAAAGGGAATACAACTGAACACAGCTGCTGTAGGTCACACACTTGCAAGAAAAACCTTCTATCCTTGGTGGCTTTTACTGAAATGAGGAGAGAACAACTTCTTATGAGATACGATTCTGATTCTGAGATGGCCATATAAAGAAAAAAGTCATTAAATTTCTATGTTTCATTTCATTCTTACATTGGCCTGTTTTATCTTGTAGGCTGCAAACTTAATGGGGAAAGAGATTATGTATTTTATAGCACAGTGGTATTTAAAATGTCAATAAGCGGGAAAAAAAAGCCAGGGTACCTTTTAGCCTGAGAATTTTAATGCCCGCTCAGTGCTTTTCTTCAGCAGTTTCTCTCATTTTACACATGCGCACAGATACGACTGCCCCTGCACGCCCTGCCCCCAGACACACACAGTCTGAGAAAGATGTGACATCAAAACAGAAGCACAATTCTTTATAAGAGCATCAGGGTAAAGAGAGCTAATTCAATTAGCGTCTAGTCTGGAATGGAAAAAAAAAAAAAAAGGCATCTGTAATGTAGAAAGGTTATTTGTGATCTGCTTCTTGAAAAAATGCCTGATTTGTGTCTTTCAGCAGCTCTCAACAATGGAGGTTTGCTCCCGGTCTCTGCAACAGACACATTTCCAATCACCAGGCTTCTGTGGATTTATGCCCTCTTTCTGACTTAAGCAGCAGCTCCCGGAAAGCAATGGCTTTCTGCATTGCGAGCTGAAAGGTTTGTTAGACATTCTGCAAGCATATATCAGATGTATCACCAAATTAGAGATAATTGTGAGCAAAAAAGAAAAATTCTCAAATTCACAAATTATGCAACTGATTAGCCCAATGACAATTATTTTTAATACATGCATTTTGCCTTGATTTTTGCATTTGGGGGAAGTAATACATGGTATGAAAACAAGACTAGCAAGCCACATTTCATTTGTTCCTTCTTACGAAGCAGAGTGAGGGAATGGATTCGAAACCAGTTTGTGAGTCCTAATGCACATGCAGATGTGAGTTTCTGTTGCTGATTTCATTATGCTAATAGGTTAAGCTTTACTTAAGGGAAAAAAGCAAAATGTTCTTTTGAACGCCATAAGGTACTTTTACTGGATGAAACTCTAAATGCATTCAAATGATCTATTTTACTTTCTGAGTGTTTTAACACGTTCAGATGGAAAATCCCACCCTAATGAATGTTTTCACAGTTCAAAAAGGGATCTGCTTGCAATCTAGTTCTTTAAATGGGCAAAAGGCTTGAACAGGCATGTCACAAGAGTAGTCAAGCAGGGATTTCCCTGGTGGTCCAGTGGCTAAGACTCTATGCTTCCAATTCAGGGGGGCACAGATTCAATCCTTGGTCAAGAAACTAGATCCCACATGCCACAACTAAGTGTGAGCATGCCCAGCTAGAGGCTCCCATGTGTTGCAGCTAAGCTCAGGTGCAAGCTGATAAATACATAAGTATTTAAAACTAGACAAGCCTCAGGATATGTCATTTAACCTCTAGCCTCAGTTTATAAAGAAAAAACTACTATGTATAATGTTGTACAGCACAGAGAATGTAGGCAAAAAAAAGTATATATATATATCTATATATACCATTCTCTTCCCCCAAATATGTAAATATATATATACCATTCTCATCTCCTAATCTTGGGAACCCAGGATGATGTTACGTTACACAGTTAAAGGTAAATTACAGATATGACTAAGGTTACAGACCTTGAGATGGAAAGATTGAAAAAAAAAAGACGTGAAAGGGTTAATCCCTCAGTTGTGTCCAACTCTTCAGGACCCCATTGACCGTAGCCCACCAGGCTCCTCCATCTATGGAATTCTCCAGGCAAGAATACTGGAGTGGGTATCCATTCCCTTCTCCAACGGATCTTCCCGACCCAGGGATTGAACCCGGGTCTCCTGCATTGCAGGCAGATTCTTTACCATCTGAGCTACCAGGGAAGCCAATGGGAAGATTAACCTGTATTAAATGGGTGGAACCAATCTAATCACGTCAGATCTTAAAAGCCAGAAACCTTTCCCACTGTGGTCGTTGGAGAAAGCTGCCTGACAGAGACACAGAACAGAAGGGTCAGAAGCCACCGCTGTGGGTTTTGAAGATGGAGAGTCATGACGCAAGGAAGGCAGAGGCGTCTAGAAGCTGGGAATGACTCAGCTGAAAGCCAGCAAGAAAATGGGGACCTCTGTCCTCCAGCAGCAAGAAACTGAACTCAGCTGACAGCCCGAATGAGCAAGATAATGGGTCCCCAACCAGAGCCTCCATAAAAGAAGAAGTCCTGCTGACATCTTGATTTCAGCCTGGTGAGGTCCACGCCAGACTTGTGACCTCCAGAGCTGAATGATAATAAGTATGTGTTGTTCAGTGCTGAGCACTTTGTGGTAATTTGTTGCAGCAGTGATAAAAACTGAATTCAATACCCACTGGAAATGTGTCTGTCTGTGCAGCAGTATATGTGTACAATGATGTTCACATCAAGATCATTTGTAAGAGCCCCAGTGTGGAAGTAGCCCATGTGGCCTTTAACAGGATAGATGAATGAATTGGCCTGGGCGTACGTGGGTGTGTGGAGCAGTGGAGATAAGATGGTGATGGTCTCACAGCATGAAGGGTGTCGAGTGTGGGTGGAGACAGGCTGTGTGGTTCCATGGATGGCAAGTTCACAACCTGGGAGAACTATATTCCCCTTACAGAGGTCAGAAGAGTGGTTGTCTTTGCAGAGGGGGAAAGGACTGAGATAAGGCACAGGGGGTTTGGGGAGTGCTGGAACATTCCATGTCTTGATCTGGGTGCTGTTTACAGGGTGTGTTTACTTAGATGATGAGTGAGTTTTTCTTCATGCATTTTGTACTTCAGTTAAAAAGTTCACATAGTAAGAAGTGGTCTGTTTGGATTAGTAAATGTTTACAAAGTTTATGCTGAAGACCACTTTGTAATGGTTATCTTTTTTCTCCCATTTACTTTTTGGCTTCCCTCTGATTTTTCATCACAGAATATTTTCCTTAGGCCAGGAGAGCAGAAAAATCCAGTGAAATGCCACTAAAACTTATGGCATACTTGGATGAATTTAAACATACACAACTTCACATACTCTGAAATTTTGTTTATTTATTAGTTATTTGTTCATTATTTAATTGAAGATCATCAGTTTATTCTCCCTAGAAGCAAATATTGTCATTTTCTTCTATTTCCTTTCAGAAATTTTTTATCACATCGTGTGTGTGTGAGTTCATGTGTATATGTAAATTTTTTCTTTTTTTTCATGAATGACAGCAAACTATATGCATGAGTCTGTCCTTGCTTTTCTCAAATATTGACCAAAGTTATAATTTTTAATAGCTGAGTAGATATTTGGACTTCTCTGGTGGCTCAGACAGTAAAAAATCCTCCTGCAATGCAGGAGACCTGAGTTTGATCCCTGGGTTGGGAAGATTCCCTGGAGAAGGAAATGGCAACCTACTCTAGTATGCTTGCCTGGAGAATTCCATGGACAGAGGAGCCTGGCAGGTTATAGTTCATGGGGTCGCAAAGAGTTGGACGCGACTGAGTGATTAAGCACAGCATAGATACAGAATGATCAGTCATTTGACTAATTCCCCTGTTGATGGACATATAGGTTATTGCCAGTCTTTTGCTATTGTGAACAGTGCTACAATAAATCTCTCTAAATGCCCACCATTTTGCACGATCACAATTTACTTTTCAGTAATTTACTTCAAATCAGTAAGTATTGATTGTTACTAATAGATTTGAGATGATGGAGGATGTTAACATTTTTTTACTGAGAAGAATACTCAGGGCTCAGTAGTTGCAGCTCCTGGGTTCAGCACAGGCTCAGCAATTGGGCATGGGCTTAGTTGCACGTGGAATACTCCTGGACCAGGGATCTAGCTCATGTCTCCTACATTGGCAGGTAGATTCTTCACCACTGAGTTACCAGGGAAGCCCCAAGAATGTATTTTTCCCTTAATGGTTTTTGTTTCCTAGGGCTGCTATAATAATACCATGGGCTAGGTAGCTTCAAACAGTATAAAATTGTCATCTGATAGTTTTGGAGGTTAGAGGCCCAAAATCAGAATGTTGTCAGAGCCATGTTCTCTCTCCAAAGGCTCTAAGGACACATCTTTTTATTTTGCCACTTCCTGCTTCTGGTGGTGCCCAGCAATCCTGGCATTACTTGGCTTATAGATACATCACTACAATCTCTGCCTCCATCTTCACATGGCTGTTTCCCTGTGTCTCTGTGTTTAAGGGACCACCCTTCTCCCCCATATAACATCTTCTCTCTCTCTCTCTTTTTTTTTTTTTTTTTTTTTGACTACACTATGTGGCATGCAGGATCTCAGCTTCCCAACCAGGAATCGAACTCAAGACCCCAATAGTGAAAGCATGGAGCCTTAACCACTGAACACCAGGGAAGTCCCAGAGGCAACTATTAAAGAGTTAAATGCAGGTACTGAGAAGGCAAGCAGAAGTCTGGAATCCAGGGTAGCCAGTCTGGTTAGAGATACACACTTTGAAGTCATTAGGCTTATGAAGAGAATTTAAAGCCACAGACTGTAAAAATCATGTAGGCAGTGAGCACAGGTTAAAAAAAGAAAGTGAATCTGGTTCCTGAGTTTGAGGAACTCATGACGCATCCAGGTGGAGACTTAAAATACTTGGGAGAGCAATCTGCCTGAAAATAGAGATTTGGAAGACATCAGCAAATAGGCAGTAGTTGAAACAAGGAAGTGAACGCTCAGAAAAGCCAAGGTTCATGTAGTGGGTAGAGAGCCAGGAAGTGCAGACTCGGGAGCGGACCGGGAAGGAAGGAAGATGAGGGGCCAGAGAAAGTTTCAAGAAGGAGAAAAGTATAATTCCTCAGAAAGGTAAGTGGGATTCAAACTGAATGGAGACCACTGACTTTGGTAAGTAGGAGGTTTTGTTGACTTTAGAAGTCCGATTGCAGTGGATGGAGGAATGGATGGGAAGTGAGCAGGGTAATATTATCTGAAAGGAAAATAAACTTCATCTTCTGGCTTAATAATACGTTTCAGGTTGATAAATCACGGTGCTGACCTCTTTTCCCCTCCTGCTGTTTGGAGACGTCTGGGCCCTCATTTAGTGCTTCCTTTCGGAGGACGCTGGGCCTTCCAGGCCTGTGTGACCCACACAGCATGGCTGCTGATCTGCGCTCCTGAAATGACCTTGTCCTTCACAGGTTTAAACACTCCTCATGGCTCAGGTCCCAGCTGACCCCCTCCTGAAAGTCTTCCCCCGTCTCCCCAGCTGCGAATTATCTTCTGTTCCTCAGAATCTCTACAATGTTTATCTGATCATCTCTCTCTTTTTTTAAAAAAAAAATTTTATTTAATTTTTTATTTTTGGCTGCACTGAGTCTCCGTTGCTGCGTGGGCTTTTCTCTAGTTGTGGTGAGCAGGGGCCCCTCTTCCTTGGGGTGAGCAGGCTGCTCATTGCAGTGGCTTCTCTTGTAGAGCACAGATTCCAGGGAGAATGGGTTTCAGTAGTTGCTTCGTGTGGGCTCGGTAGTTGCAGATCCCGGGCTTTAGAGTGCAGGCTCAATAGTCATAGCTCAGCTGGTAAAGAATCCGCCTGCAATGCATGAAACCCCAGTTCGATTCCTGGGTCAGGAAGATCCGCTGAAGAAGGGATAGGCTACCCACTCCAGTGTTCTTGGCCTTCCCTTATGGCTCAGCTGGCAAAGAGTCTGCCTGTGATGTGCGAGACCTGGATTGGGAAGATCCCTTGGAGAAGAGAAAGGCTACCCACTCCAGTATTCCAGCCTGGAGAATTCCATGGACTATATAGTCCACGGGGTTACAAAGAGTCAGACACGACTGAGCGACTTTCACTTTAATAATTGAGGCTTGAGCTTAGTTGCGCCATGGTATAGGGGATCTTCTCAGATCAGGGATTTGAACCTGTGTCTCCTGCATTGGCAGGCAGATTTTTATCACTGTGTCACCAGGGACGCCCTATCTGTACATCTTTTTTTTTTTCCCCACACTCTGTACATCTCTTAAAGTACAGAGAAATATTCCCAGGTGGCTCAGTGGTGAAGAATCCACCTGCAGTGTAGGAAACGTGGGTTCCATCTCTGGTCTGGGAAGATCCCCTGGAGAAGGAAATGGCAACCCACTCCAGTATTCTTGCCTGGGAAATCCCAAGGACAGAGTAGCCTGGCAGAGTACCTTCCATGGGGTCGCAAGAGTCAGACACAACTTAGCAACTAAACAACAACTCTTAAAGTACACTTTGCTTTAATATTCCTCTTATTATAACTATTGGGTTGTTTTTGTGTTTTTTTTCTGTCTTGTCTTCTCCACTAGGTGAAAACTGTCAGGCAGGATCCATGGCTGATTCACCTTGATCTTTCCAAGGATATCATGTTTCTTCATATTTACATTAGATATTCATGTTTAACACATGCAGACTGTTCAATAAATATTTTAGTGTGTTAATAAAAAGAGGCTAACTGGACCCAACAGAATGACATGTAATGGAGTCCAACAATGTGACACAATGTGCATATCATTAGTTTGTATGCTCTTTGCATTTGCAGATGAAAACAGGAATTTTGAATTAGCAGAAGCAAAGTATTAAAAGCCAAATATCAAGCTCAATCCGAAGCATCCAAAATCCAGGAGGGTAAATGTCAGCCAAGGGTGGAATTGCTGTAGTAAATCACGTTATGGGATAAATTGTGTCTCCTTGAAATTCATGTGTAGAAACAATAATCCCAGGTACCTGGGAAAGTGACTGTATTTGGAAATATTGATTTTAAAGAGGTCATTGAGTTAAAATGAGGCAGTTAGGGTAGGTGCTGAGTGGTGCTAGTGTAAGAGGAGATTAAACACACAGCTGATAAAGAATCCACTTGTAATGCAGGAGACCCCGGTTCGATTCCTGGGCTGGGAAGATCCACTGGAGAAGGGATAGGCTATCTACTCCTGTATTCTTGGGTTTCCCTGGTGGCTCAGACAGTAAAGAATCCATGTGCAATGCAGGAGACCTGCATTCAGTCCCTGGATCAGGAAGATCCCCTGGAGAAGAGAATAGCAACCCACTCCAGTATTCTTGTCTGGAGAATCCCAGGGACAGAGGGGCCTGGCAGGTTGCAGTCCAGAGGGTCACAAAGAGCTGGACACGACTGTGAGACACAGCACAGCACAAACACCCAGAGATACCCAGGACGTATGCCCACAAGGCAAAGACCATGTGTGGACTGGTGAAAATGTGGCCACACGCAAGCCAGAGGTCTCAGAGGAATCCAATCTCCTGACACCTTGATCTCGAGAACCACGAGAAAATAATTGTTGTTTAGTTGCTAAGTCATGTCCGACTCTTTTGCAACCCCATGGACTGTGACCTGCCAGGTTTCTCTGTCCGTGGGGTTTCCCAGGGAAGAATACTGGAGTGGGTTGCCATTACCTTCTCCAAGGATCTTCCTGACCCAGGGATCCAACTTGTATCTGTGGTTTAAGCAACACAGTCTATGGTATTTTGCTATGTCAGCCTAAGCAGACTAATCACCATGGCAGTAAAATGCCATGTTGCATAGAAAGAAATGATGGCTTTGCAGTGGGACAGACCAAGACTTAGTCTACTACTTTCTATGTAATTTTTGGCAAGTAACATTGCCTCTCTAAGCTGCTTCTCATATCACTACACTGGAAACAATAATTCCTCCCTGTTGCTATGTGGAATATGTGTAATATATATATAGTACCTGAAACAGAAGGAACGCTCAAGAAAGGATAACTTTTAATTGTCACAGATGTAATATTCCTTAAGAATGCAAATGATTACTCTGGGGACTACCCAGGTGGTCCAGTGCTTCCAATGCAGGGGATGTGGGTTCCATCCCTGGTCAGGGAATGGAGATCCCACATGCCACAGGGCAACTAAGCCAGCGAGCCACGACTACTGAACCTATGCACTCTAGAGTTGGTACTCTGCAACAAGAGAAGCCCATGTGCCACAACTAGAGAAAAAATGTCCATATGCCAAAACGAAGACCCAGCACTGCCAATTAAAAAAAAAAAATTTTTTTTAATGATCGCTCTGTATAAAATAGATAACTAATAAGTACCTACTATATAGCACAGTGCACTCTACTCAATACTCTGTAATTGACTTACATGGGAAAAGTATCTACTAATAATAAAGAGTGGACATATGCATATTTATAACTGATTCACTTTGTTGCACACCTGAAACTAACACAGCATTGTAAATCAACTGTACCCCATGAAAAAAATTTTCTAAAATGATTACTCTGAATATTGTGTAGCAGGATACTTTTATATTTTTACTGACTAGTTACTATTAATGTATAATATAAGATATTTAGTGTACCAAATACAATAACATTAAATTTTGAACATATCAAAAATTCATAAACCTATTAAATACTAGAGTGGGTAGCCTTTCCCTTCTCCAGGGGATCTTCCCAAGCCAGGGATTGATCCCAGGTCTCCCACATCACAGGCAGATTCTTGACCGGCTGAGCCACAAAGGAAGCCCAAGAATACTGGAGTGGGTAGCCTATTCCTTCTTCAGCAGATCTTCCTGACCCAGGAATCGAACTGGGGTATCCTGCATTGCAGGCAGATTCTTTGCCAACTGAGCTATCAGGGAAGCCCTAAATAAGAGAAAGCAAGATAAAAGTTATGTAAAGCTGTGCTAGTTACAACCGTACAAAAATTATGCATACTTGTTGACAAGGTTGAAAGGCAATGTGTAAGTAAAAATATAATTTTTAATGTTAAATCAGTTAGGACCCCTTTTTACAAGGGGAAAAAACTGAACTTGAGGTAATTTAGGCCACAACTGAAATTTATTTGCTCCCAGATCCCAAGGAAAGATTGAGCAATGGAGCTGTAGAAGAACAAGAATCCAGCTGGCCCCTTGGAACAACTGGGACCAAAAGTTTCAACATCTTCAGGACTCTCTTTCAATCCCTAGGTCCTCTGTTGGCCTCATTCCTATTCCCCACAATTAGCTGTGTCTACATGCAGAAAACATGGCTCCCCAAGTAACACTTAACAACTTCTGCCTCCAAAGAGGGACTCCCCATCTTCCCTAGTCTCAGATAGGGCTGTCGTTCAGCCAGCATGCCCTGGTTTTGGATACTGACGATCATCCCTGGAATTATTTTCAAATATCCCAGGGGAGGGAATCGGTGTTACCTTTCATTCAATAAACCACAGGCGGGGGGCCAGGTTCCTTAACAGTATGGCTGCTCCCATGAGCATCACAGGTTTGATGTGATGGAAGATACACTTCCCAAGAACAAGGGTTGGTACTGGGCAGATGTCTTTTGTATGTGTAGTTCTGGCTTTCATCTTCCAAAATGTTAAAACACGTAACTTTTTAAAGGAAAAGAAAAAATCGAGGGTACTCAAAATCATCTTTCTTTCTCAATTTTATTTCTACTCTATCTCCATTAGAATGCATTTCAGCAAGTGTGTGCTAAGTCACGTCAGTCTTGTCCAACTTCGTGTGACCCTACAGACTGCAGCCTGCCAGGCGCCTCTGTCCATGGGATTCTCCAGACAAGAATCCTGGAGTACGTTGCCATGCCCTCCTCCAGGGAATCTTCCTGACCCACGGATCAAATCCACCTTTCTAATATCTATCTGCAGTGGAGGGCGGGTTCTTTACCACTAGCGTGTCTTCATTAGAATGGATTTCAGCATCTTTGTCTAATTCATGGTTGAATATTGTCACTATGTATTGGAAGTCCTTGCAGAAAAAGGGGGTGACTGATATCCACCTTAGGGTCACTTTTAGTTCTCTCCTGGTTGAATATCGAAATAATTAATTTGTTTGATGATAGACCAGGTTCATATATGATATTCAATTTCTTCCAAGATTTTCAGCATTTGAATTAAACTTCATTCAACCTTATAATCACACTTTAATCTCCCCAAAGCACCAACCAGGAAAAAACAGTCCCCTTGTTTGCCACATACACACACCTAGGCATCCTCATCTTCTCCCTTAGCATACGCAGATAAAATTTTAAAGATAAATTTGCATATAAATGCAAAAACCTGTTTTAAGGTCTTATGTAAAGTCTTTTAGAAAGAGCTTCCAAATTCTTCTCTTGAATATTCCCCTAGTAGCAGGAGATGATTTGACTCCTGAGATATTCACAGAAGAAATAAGGGGAAAAAAATGACTGATTTCCGGACATGTTTAATTTCATACAATCTTAGGTTCATAATTGAGTGGTTGATTTCCAGTTCTTCCAGGTGCAACTACACCATGGAGAAAAGATTTTAAAAGATGAAGCATTAGTGAGAGCCTAATAAATTTTTCAGGTCAGCCCTCAAGATTCTCTCAATTTCCTATGTACTATTAAAGCGTAACACATGTCTAGTGGTTAGAATGCTCTGGTAGTGCACCTGGGGACCGAAATGACTGGATAACACAATAGGATCTGCCTAAGTGTCCAAACAGCAAGCAAATAAAAACAGAAATGGAAACCAGCTGAACCAAACAATCCCAGGGGAGTAGCCTTGACCCACAGTAAGCCACTGCCGTGGGGACAAAAAGATCACAGAAGTTTCCGAAGGGTGCTCAGGGCACATCTCCAGCAGAAACCCTCGCGCTCTCTGCGGTTTGCTTTCCTTGGCTCATGGTGTTTGTGATAGACTGCATCCCCAGGCTCAAGGGTCTTCTGCCTATCCATAGGGCAGAGCATGGCAGAGAAAGCATCCTATTGCACACTGCTAGTTTTGAATGGGACTTCCCAGGTGGCACAGCTGGTAAAGAATCCCCCTGCCAATACAAGAGACACAGGGGATGTGCGTTCAATTACTGGGTCAGGAAGATCCCCTGGAGGAGGAAATGGCAACCCACGCCAGTATTCTTTCCTGGAAAATTCCGTGGACAGGGGAGCCTGGTGGGCTACATACAGTTCATGGGGTTGCAAACAGTCGGACATGACTGAGCCCAGCACACGCAGAGTTTTAAATGAAGGCTATCCTGGGACTTCCCTGGCAGGCCAGTGGTTAGGGCTCGGCACGCTCACTGGTGTGGCCCCAGGTTCAATCCCTGGTTGGAAAACTAAGATGCCTCAAGCTGTATGGCATGGCTGAAAAAAAAATGAAGACTCTTCTAAAAAACATACTAAGAAGCAAAAATTAGAAATAGGTGCAGTTGAACCTGCCATAGAAGTGGAGCCATAAATGTAAGTAGAGTCATTTTATAAACACTGAAAATTTCATTCACAGTGAACTAATTTGAGATTTTGATAAGGTTCCCTCAACATTTGTTTTTTACACTGGACTGGCACCTAATTCTCCTTGGGAAAAGGTGACTTGATCTTTCATGAGATGAAAGCACATCCAATATAGATTTCCAGTCAATACTCCAGAATGTTGCCTGAACACTCTAATTCTCCTAAGTGTTTGGGAATTAAAGCCATTAATCTTTTTCTTTTCTTTTTTGGTTTTGAATCACAGGGGCCCTACTGGCATAGTGATTAACAATTGTAGCCTGAAAAAAAAAAAAGAAGTTTAGCACAGCTGCAAAAAAAAAGAGAGAGAGAGAGACAAACAGAACAGCTGGAAAGACCTGGTCTATTTTTATTTTCCATTTAGTTGGCAAAACAAAATTCCCTCTTGGAAAGAATTCCCCCACTCCCCCTCCCTAAGTTCACTTTACTCCACTACATATTTCCTCTCTTTTTTCCTATATTTTTTATTTAATTTTGTTATTTCCTTAATGTTACTGTCTTTCTATTTCCTGGGCATTTCCTTTCCTTGTTTTTTTTTTTTTTTTTTCCAATCCATTTAACAAATACCCACTGCATGCCCAGTATTGCTGAAGTACAGTGCTGGGCACCCTTTGGCCATACAAAGATAAATTAAACATGAGTACTGACATCAGAAAGTTTGTTCTGTTAGTAAAGCATGTGAATGGTACACAGATAAGTATAAAAGATGGTAAGGAACAAAATAAATATAAAGTGACTTAGAAACTCAGAAGGAGAGAGATTTCCTTCCAACTTGAAGGTTCAGTGAAAGTTCACAGAAGAGGTGTGTGGATAGAGTATTCTTTTTTTAAGAATATCTTTTGATGTGGATAATTTTTTTTAATTTATTTTTTATTGAAGGATAATTGCTTTACAGAATTTTGCTGTTTTCTATCAAACCTCAACATGAATCAGCCATAAGTATACATATGTCCCCTCCTTTTGAACCTCCCTCCCATCTCCCTCCCCATCCCACCCCTCTAGGTTGATACAGAGGATGTGGACTATTTTTTAAAGTCTTTATTGAATTTGTTACAATATTGCTTCTGATTTATGTTTCAGGGTTTTTTTTTTTTCTTTTCCTTTCTTTTTTGGCCCAGATGCAGGCAGGATTTTAGCGCCCCAGTTCAGTTCAGTTCAGTAGCTTAGTCATGTCCAATTCTTTGCGACCCCACGGAATGCAGCATGCAGGACCTCCCTGTCCATCACCAACTCCCAAAGCTTGCTCAAACTCATGTCTATCAAGTTGGTGATACCATCCAACCATCCCATCCTCTGTTGTCCCCTTTTCTTCCTGTCTTAGCTCCCCATCCAGGGATCAAATCCAATGCTCTGCATTGGAAGGCAGTCTTAACCACTGAACCTCCAGGGACGTCCCTAAAGGATATTCTGAGAAAAGAAAAACTGCCTGAGGAAAGGTGTGATGGCATGACAGTAATTCCTAAAAAACATGAAGGGATTGAGTTTGACTAGAGAAACAGTTCTCAAGGTGTGGTCCTCAGACCATCAGCATCAGTAGTACCTGAGAACTTGCTAGACTCGTCAATCCTTAAGATCCAGAGTTATTTGATTGAAAACCCTATTTGGAACTCAGCAACCTTTGGTGTTACAGGCCCTATGGGAGATTCTGAGGCATATTTGAGAGTCATGGCATAGGGATGGATGCGCCTAGGGGCGCATGGGATGAGAAATTAGCTTTAAATGTAAGACTGGAGGACTTCTCTGGTGGCCCAGTGGTTAAAACTCTGCATTTCCACTGCAGGGGGCATGGTTTTGATCCCTAGTTGAGGAAGTTCTGTATATGAAGCAGTACACCCCAAAACAAAACAAAACCAAAAAAAAGTAAAATTGGAAAAAAATGGGATGATATCAAACTCAAAATCTTTGGTGTGTCAAATAATGCAGTCAATGGAAGGTAATGGCAGCTTACGAATTTGAAGAAAACATTCGCAAATCATATATCTGATAAGAAGTTAACATCCAGAATGTATAAAGGATTCCCAAGTCAACAACAAAAAATCACATAATCTGATTTAAAAATAGGTAAAGGACTTGAATAGACATTTTTTCCAAAGGTGATGTGTAAATGACAAACAAGTATATGAAAAGATGGTTGACGTTAGTATCAGAGAAGTGCAAATCAATATCACAATAAAATATCACCTCACACTCGCTAGGCTGGCTAACTGAACCTGGGTTTCCTGCACTGCAGGTGAATTCTTTACCACTGAGCCACCTGGGAAGCCTAGGATGGCTACTATCAACTAAAAAAAAGAGACAGAAAGGGAGACAATAACAAGTCTTGGTGAGTGTGTGGAGAAATGAGAACCCTTGTGTACTATTCACGGGACTATAAAGTGGTGCAACCCCTATGGAAAGCAGTGTAGAGGGTCTTTAAAAAATGAAAAATAGAGGTACCACAGCATTCAGCAATTCCAACTCTGAATACAGGTCCAAAAGGGCTGAGAACAGGATCTGGGAGAGACTTTTGCACACTTCTGTTCATTGCAACACTACTTACAATAGCCAAGAGGTAGAAGCAACCCAAGTACCTATTGTTGGATAAATGAATAAACAAGATGTGGTACACACATACAAAGAAATATTATTCAGCCTTAAAAATCTTAGGATATTCTGGGCTTCCCTGGTGGCTCAGTGGTAAAGAATCCAATGCAGGAGACAGGTTCAACCTCTGGTCCAAAAAGATCCAATGTGCTGTGGAACAGCTAAGCCCATGTACCACAGCTACTGAAGCCCACACAGTCTAGAGTCCATGTTCTAAGTGAAAGTGAAGTCACCCACTCGTGTCCTACTCTTTGCAACCCCATGGACTGTAGCCTACCAGGTTCCTCCATCCATGGGATTTTCCAGGCAAGAATACTGGAGGGGGTTGCCATTTCCTTCTCCAGGAGATCTTCCCAACCCAGGGATTGAACATGGGTCTCCCCGCATTGTAGGCAGATGGTTTACCATCTGAGCTACCAGGGAAGTCCAAGTTCCGCAACAAGAGAAGTCACTGCACTGAGAAGCCTTCGCCCTACAACTAGATAGTACCCCGCACTCACAGTAATTAGAGAAAGCCTGAGCAGCAAAAAAGCCAAAATAAATAATAAACATTTTTTAAAAATCTAGGATATCCTGTGTTTTAGTCACTTAGTTGTGTCCGACTCTTCATGACCCTGTGGACTGTAGCCTGCCAGGCTCCTCTGTCCACGGGATTCTCCAGGCAAGAATTCTGGAGTGGGTTGCCATTTCCTTCCCCAGGGAACCTTCCTGACCCAGAAATCAAACCCAGGCAGATCTGCATTGTAGGCAGATTCTCTACCATCTGAGCTACCAGGGAAGCCCTAAGGATATCCCACCACATGCTACAATATGGATGAAACTTGAGGACATTATGCTAAACGAAGTAAACGAACAAATAGACAAATGTTGTATAATTCCTTTTATGTGAGATATTTCTAAAAGTAGTCAAATTCATAGGAACAGAAAGTTGAATGGTGGTTGCCAGGGGAGGGGAGGAAATGTTTAATGTGTATAGCATTCCAGATTTGGAAAATGAGAATTTTCTGGAGCTCTGTTTCACAATAACATAAATACATTTAACACTACTGACTCTACACTTAAAATTGATTAAGATGGTACATTTTATGTGTTTTTCATCATAGCTTTGTTTTTTTAAAGGAAGTTCAGGATAATTGAGGACTTAAATTCTCCCTCCTTTTCCTTCCTTTGGTCTATTATGAGTCTGTTACCCTTTTGTTGGAAAAAAAAAAAGTAGTTGTGAACTCTCGTTAATATGACCCTTCACAGCCTGTGTTAAAACCATCTCTTGGCTGCATTGTCATTAATCTAGGTTTCTTTGGTCAGCTTTCTTGCTTCTGAGTCCCTTTATTCCACTTTTGATGATCCTTTGCCCTCTTCTGTGCTTCTCTTTCTTACATCTCTTCCTGAGTGTATTAATTGATGTGTTTTGTAGGTCACTGTGCTATTAAGGTCAAGGTCTGTGTCTCTGGAACTTGGATTCAGCTGTCAGCCCTCAGCCTCTAAGACAATTCCCGCCTGATCTGAAGCTGCACCCAGAGGCTGAGAGACTGCAGGAGGGACAAAGACGGGACTGGGACAACTGGGGCAGCTGGAGACAGCAGAAACAGTTTCTTTAGGCCTGTTTTCCCTAGGTCAAAAAACATGGGAATTGGGGTAGGGTAAGGAGTGTTCAGAAATAACATAAACACCAGCCTCGCTCACACATATAAAACATAGGTCAGGAAATGCTGAGTCTATTTCATTATTTTTCACAGAAGATTCCCTCAGACTTTTCAGTCTCTTGCTAATAGATGCTTGTCCTAAATTCCATTCATTCGCTCTGCATTTGTTTAGTTTTCATGATCTCCTCAACCCGATTGATTACCCTCTTAATTGCCATATCCCTTTTTCTTGCTGGTTCCCTCAGCATTTTTCTGACTGGTTACTCTTGTCCTCATTACAGACCTTTCAAGGTCATTTATTTGATGTAACGGAAAGAATGAGATTTGGAATCTGAAGGTTCGGCCCCTGGGAGATGCACAACCTTGAACCAGTAACAATGGGCCTAGTTCACAATTAACTCCCTGCGTTGTCAGAAAGATGAGAAATTCTTATGCATATGCAAAACTGGAACATAATAACAAGTCAAGAAATTATAGCTATTATTGCCATTTTATAAAACTCATGCATTTAACTTGTCTTTTTTTTTATTGGGTGCCGTGAGGTTATTTGGCTATAAATAAGGACAATTAAGTCCTGGGTGTTCATTGGAAGGATTGATGCTGAAGCTGAAACTCCAGTACTTTGGCCACCTCATGCAAAGAGTTGACTTGTTGGAAAAGACCCTGATGCTGGGAGGGATTGGGGGCAGGAGGAGAAGGGGACAACAGAAGATGAGTTGGCTGGATGGCATCACCAACTCGATGGACATGAGTTTGAGTAAACTCCGGGAGTTGGTGATGGACAGAGAGGCCTGGAGTGCTGTGATTCATGGGGTCGCAAAGAGTCGGACACGACTGAGCGACTGAACTGAAATGAACTGAACCTTCATCAGGTTTCCCTGGTAGCTCAGTGGTAAAGAATCCGCTGGCCATGCAGGAGACACAGGTTCAATCCCTGGTCCTGTAAGATCCCCTGGAGAAGGAAATGGAAACCTGCTCCAGTACTCTTGCCTGAGAAATCCCATGGACAGAGTAGCCTGTCGGGCTACAGTCCATGGGGTCACAAAAGAGTCAGACACGACTTAGCGACTGGACAACAGTAAAAGCCCTTAGTCAGTGATGTTTGCTCTTGAAGTTATTTTTTCAAGAATAAGAATGGGCTGGACTGAATCGGTCACACCCTCTATTTTCTTCATGACCAATGACCAGCATTGTGAGAATGGAGATTTAGATTGTGGCAGAAATCAGGGCCAAACTAGCCAGATACTGTAGGATCTTATCCAACTTAACATAAAAATTACCTGCAGAGCCATTTTCTGTTTGTTTGGTTTGGTTTGGTTTTTTTAATAACTCATGCCCAGAGAGTCTGTGATTTTGGCCTCTGGCAAGGCTCAGTCACCTACACTTTTAAAGGCTCCTGAGTGAATCTAGTTGCTTAGTTAGCTTTCCCAAATTAGGTAACCCTATTCCCAGATGCCAGGTTTTCATCTCACCCTCCGCTCAGAGTTTTTGCATGTTCTTCCCTCTAGATGAACTGGTTATCTATTCCAGACTCCTGATGCTAGAGTTAAACTGTTGTCCCTCCCAGCTGATATTTGCAAAGTAAGTGGTTCCACCTGGAAGAAAGTGTTTTCCTCAAAGGAAAGATTTTGCATCAAGCGTTCAGCCACTTCCTCTTCCAGGAAGCCATCCCTGATAGCCCAGGCTCAGCTCAGGGCCCTTCTTGCCTTCTTTGGAAAATGTCCAGTACACATCTCTGGTTTAGCACTTGTCACAGTTCTGTTAAAATCAGCCACTTACAGAATTGACTCTTTAGGGTCAGGGACCATGACATTTTCATCTCTGTGACAGGTCCCAGTTACGTGCCCTTTATTGAGGCTCTGCTGTGTGCTACGTGCACATGTTTCCATCCTTACATGAACGGCTTCCGTAGTGAGGCCAAATCTGGGCCTCTGATGTGATTTGCGTCATGCCCCTGTTTCTGAGTTCTCTCATTTATAATCCTAATTATCTTTCAAACTGGAAATCTGGGCTTCATCCGGGACTTGTCTTTCTCCTTACAGCTCATATCCAATTACTCATTCATGCCCTGCTCATTTTCCCTCTTGAAATCTCTCTACCTGTCCCCTTTTATCCTGACCTCATGGCCACTGTCTTAGTTTCCTGAAATAGTTCCCTTTCCTGAGAGCTAAAAACTCTTTAATGAAATGTCCTTCTCTGCAGGATGGAGAAACAAACTGTTCTATGTGCGTACAATGGAACACTACCCAGTGATAAACAGGAAAAAGTACTGACATGTTGGGCAACTTGGAGGAATCTCAAAGACATTTGGGCTGAATAAAAGAAGCCAGTCTTGCAAATTTATATACTGTAAGAGTCCACGTATAGGGCATTCTCAAGAAGACAAAACTATAGTGATGGAGAACAGATCCGTAGCTGCTGGTGGTTGGGGTGGGGAATGGATGTGACTACAAAAGGGATAACAGAAGGGATTTCGGGGTGCATGTAATAGAACCACTCTGTAGCTTGCCTGTGGTGATGATTACGTGAAACTCTATGTGTGTTGAAATCCATAACACCATACATCCCCCAAAAGATCCATTCTGGGTATGATAATTTTTTAAAATAAAACAATTATGATAAAAATCCTACTTGCTTTTTCCAAGAATTTATTTAGTTATTTGGCCGTGCCAGGTCTTAGCTGTGGCAGGCAGGATCTTCGATCTTTGTTGTGGCATGTGGGATCTAGTTCTCTGACCAGGGATCAAACCCAGGCCCTCTGAATTGGGAGCACAGAGTCTTAGCCATTGGACTACCAGGGAAGTCCCTGAAAATCCCATTTGTTACTCAATTAATGAATGGAATACATGCATTAAAAATTCTTACAAGTGCAAAAAATACAAACCAGAAACTTTTCAGTAACTCCCTAAAGGCCATCTGAAAATATCTTAACCTTTATAAGATCCTTTGGGTATGACCCCAGCTTGCCTCTGGGGCCACCCCTCTAACACCACATTCAGCCCTCACCCTAAATGCTCCCAGAACAAGCCCTGTCCGCTCCAGTCCTGCCAGTCTGCCCAAAGTTCTGAGATGCACCAAGCGTTCTCTCTGATTCACTCATAGCTTTGTCCACACTTGTCCCTCCGTGGATGCCCTCCCTGGAGTCCATGCGGCTGTCACTGACCTACCCCTCATCCTATCACCATTCTGGATTCAGCCTGCAACCTGGCCAGGCCCACTTGCCCTGACCCACCCTCCTCCGCCGTTCCTCAGAAACCAGGGGTACCCCAGGCCTATCTCCAGCGATTTGAATTATAATCTGCTCCTCTTGCTGGCTCCCTATGGTAAACTCCCAGGGGGCAGAAACTGTGGCTTATCATGATATTTCCAGTGTTTCACCCCAGCCCTGGGAGGAGTAAACTGTTACAGCTTGAGGAATGAATTGAATGAATAAATGATCTACCCTCATGGATATGAGCAAAGCACAATATGAGGAAATTGGAAAATGGTCTTTTAAAGTATTCCATGGCCAGTCCTTCTATGGGGTTCCAAATACAGTGGCTACCAATTTTAGGTAAATCCAAAAATTTAGGCAGAATTCCATCTAGAGTTCACAGAGGCGTCAGGATGGGAAGGAGACATCAAGACTGACCGATGATATGCTGTGAGTCAGGCACTCAGCATGTACACCAGTCTCTCCATTCATTCTCACGGTGACCCCAGAAGCAGGTATTAACAGCTCCAGTGTGCAAACGTAGAACCAAGTTTCCTGCTGGCTTACTCAGCCTTCCAGAGTCAGTAAGTGCTGCAGCTGGTGTTGCAATAATAACAGTAGCTAATGTTTATCTGCTGGACTTCAAAGCCTTGCACACTCTATCTCATGGAATCCTTTGAACAATCTTGTGTGAATTGGGTTTTAGATCCTGGCGTCACACGTGAGGACACAGAAAATGAAGACTTGGAGATAAGAAGCAGTTCCTCTGAGGTCACACGGCAACAGCGCTGGGTCTGACAGCGAAGGCTGTGCTCTGGGCCCCCGTGTGACAGTGTTGGGGAGACACCAGCTGAAGCTGCCCACCCTGGCCAGCCACCGCGGCAACCGTTTGCATGAGTTATTTTAGGACAGGAGGCCCTGGTAAGGAGCACGGACCTGACAAGCTAACACCAATTGACTGAAAGAATTTGGAAAAGGTCAAAATGAGACACCAGTCCATATGTCCTACCAACCTCCATGAATCCTTCTTGCTAGAATCCATATTGGCTAAGCAACGAGCACACCGCCAGGAAGGAACCTGAGTCGGAATGAATTGGCCAGAGACAACCCAGAAACTAACCTGATCACCGTAAAACCTGACACTGTGAGCCACGTGACTGAGCAGTTCTCCTGGGTTTCCTCACCATCCTTCTCTCTGCCGGGGCACCTCTTCCCAATAAAGTCTGCTGCTTTGGCAGCACGTGTTTCCTTGGACAATTCATTTCCAAGTGTTAGACAAGAGCCATTGTATGTACCTGCCACCCCCTTAAGATTCAGCTGCCCTGTCTCACACTGCTGTTCTTCTCTCTGCCCTCTGACTAGTGAGACACACCCAACCTAAACAGGAAAATCCCAGAAAAATCTCATGAATTCATATCACTGCTTTTACTGATGAAGAAAGAACCCTTTCCACAAATGGAATCACAAGCAAGGTTGCTGGCACGCTCAGTAACTCAGTCATGTCTGACTCCTTGTGACCCCATGGACTGTAGCCCACAAGATCCTATGTCCATGGAATTTTTCAGGCAAAAATACTGGAGTGGGTTGCCATTTCCTCCTCCAGGGGATCTTCCCAAGCCAGGGATCAAACCCACATCTCCTGCGTTGCATGCATTGGCAGACGGATTTTTTACCAGAGTCACTAGTTAATTTACCTATGGGGACACATTGCTGTTGCTTTTTGAACATTTTAATTTAGAAATTACACTAATTTAAAGGGAGTATTTATAGTCATTGAAACCACAGAGTGAGGCTTTGTATGTGTTGGTAGATGTGAGTCCCAGTTATTCTACACATTTGGGAGGAAAAAGCTTTACCTGGTTTGAATTCAAGAGGCTAAAAAACAAACAAACAAACAAACCTCATAGCTACTTAGGGTAATCAGTAAGAAAAGGAGTTCAGACTTTCTAAAACAAAGAAATCCAGTTTTGACCTCCTTTTACCCTCTGCTAGTCATCTTAATAATGGCAATGTTTTGCCAGCTCCCAGCGAGCTTTTGCTTATATGAATTAGCCATATTTTATTATGTCCAAAACACATGCTAATAAAGACTGCAGAGCAAAAGGTAAAAATCAAGGAATAAAAGGGGAAGGGACAGTCATGTGTTATAGGCAGAGAAGTCTTTTAATGTCTACTCCAGATTGGGTTGGGAAAAACTGTGACTAAGAATAGCTACACAGCAGGGCTTGGTCAGAAGAGCCTGCAGGCGTTGGAAGATGAGGAGGTTGCCTTCTGTTTTAAGTTGCTCTCTGGTGGCTGACACTTAACTGTAATTGAGACTGAGTTCAGGTTTATTTTTTGCTCGTTCCCTGCATCTCGCCCTTGTTCTTGATGAGCTTTGCCCCCGCCCGGTGCCCACTCTACCCTCCTCTCCCAAGCAGCCCGGCTACGCTGCAATCTGGTTATGTTCCAGCAGGACATCTGCTCAACGCCTCTCTGCCACTGGCAAATCAGCTTGCAGGCCACAGGTAGGTTTCTGGAGAATCAGGTGAGGATGCAACGACTTAGGAGAGCTAGGGGAATGTTCATCAGGTACGATGCCTCTTGTTCTCGTGTGAAGCTTTACCATAAAGAGTCCCTCCCTTTCTCATTGGAAATCAGCTGCAAACACAAGTCCTTTAAGAATATTAGTATTGACGTCATCAAGATTCCATTCTGGATCTTTCTGCTGTTATTAAATCAAATCCCCAAAGTGTTGCTTACTCACAGTTCCAGTTTTATCTAAGTTCCTAAGAAGTGACTTGCAGTGGATCATAAATGAATGGAGACTCTAGAATCAAACGCTTTTCCAGAACTTAACTAAAGAGATGCCACATGAACATTAGCTTTTTTGTGTTGGTTCAGCTTAATGTGTCCCCAGCAAAACATCCTTATAGTTTCTGCAATTAACTTTTCTTTCTTTTGAGGCTATATATGCTCCTCTTGAAGAAATTAGTAACAATTTATTTCTGCTTTTAAAATTCTTTCACAAAGCTCTGGAATGGAATGGACTGACCTCCCCACTCCCCCTGTGGCAGTTCTCCTAATGTGTGGGTGGGGCTGACTTCACCCCAGGAAAAGGTAGTCCCGCAGCCCTGGTAGCCTGGTCAAGACTCAGTTGGCTGTAAAAGAGCTTTCAGACTGGCCCCCAGGACCCAAGGACGGGCTGCTCAATTGCTTCTCAGGAGGAAAGGGAGGCAGGAACCAGACCAGTTCAAGAATGAAGGAAGCTCCCCCAGGTCTCTGCCTCTCTTCAAGGCTGATCCGGGGTCTCTGTGTCTCTCTGTTGTGTCTATTTCACCATTTTCTTGATGCAAAGGTGGTGATTTCATTACTGCTGAAATTACTGTGGAATAAGGTAAAATTTCAGGCACAAATACTGTCATCTTAGGCCAAGACTTGGTGCGTCCTGAACTTGACTATGTTCTCTGAAGCAACCAGAGTGCAGTGGCAGGAAGAGCTTTTCAGGCAGAATAAATGCACGTGTGGAAGTCTGAAGGTAAGAAAGACAAGCGCGAATTCCAGGGTTGGTATGTTAAGGCTATAATTTGGCCTGATGGGTGGCCTAGTGTGAAGGTGGAGAAGAAAAGGGAAAAGAAGTCAGGGCAGCTCTGGAAAGGCCTGTGTGCCTGGGTAGGATTTGGGGGTTCACGCTGCCAATAGTGGGTGGGGGAAGGAGAAGGATCCATGGCAAACTGTAGAGGAAGAAATGTCATGACCTGATTTGCATCTTAGGAAAATTCCTGGAAACATTCAAGGCCTCCAAGGACAAGAGGCAGTCAAGAACTATAGGTCTCCTCCCCCAAGCTCACATCAGATTGTATGTGACAGTGAAAGCAGCCTCCCCAGAGCTCTAAATAGGCATAGACGCTACCATGTAGCACAGGGAACTATACGATCAGTGTTTTGTAATCATCTATAAGGGAAAAGAATCTGAAAATATACATACATATAAACATACATATACGGGGCTTCCCTGGTGGCTCAGTAGTAAAGAATCCACCCGCCAATGCAGCAGACGTGGGTTCAATCCCGGGGTCGAAAAGATCCCCTGGAGAAGGAAATGGCAACCCACTCCAGTATTCTTGTCTGGAGAATCCCATGCACAGAGGAAAGTCCATAGGGTTGCAAAGAGTCAGACTGGACTGAAGTGACAAACATACATGCTATACATTCTTTTTCAAGTTCTTTTCCATTATGGCTTATCACAAGATATTGAATATAGTTCCCTGTGCTGTACAGTAGGACCTTGTTGTTTATCCATCCTACGTATAATAGTTCACACAGACCGAGGTATTTGAGGTGCCTTCTGGAGGTAGACTTCTGGTTAGGGTCTTTTTTTTTTTTTTTTTTTTTTGCCACTTTTAAAATTTGTGCATTTAAAATATACAAATACCATTGATCATGTTAACCTTTTTAAAACCATTCATAACTGTTCAGTGGCATTTAGTCCTTCACAATGTTGCTCAACCATCACCACTATCCATTTTCAGAATTTTTTCACCATCTGAAACTGAAGCTCTGTGCCCCCTAAGCAAGATCTCCATTCCCCTCCACCCCTCACCCCTGTATCATTCTAATTTCAAACATCCACTAACTGATTCACTTTGCGTACAGCAGAAAAGAACACAGCATTGTAAAGCAGCTCTATGCCAATAAAAATTAATTTAAAAAGAATAAAAAGATAAATATCCACTCACCATGTCTAGAATGTAGATTAATATTAACTTTCGCAAACATGCAAATGTCCAACTGTGCGTGGCTCTGCTGAAAATGGACATTAGGGCAATGGAACAGGATAGAATTGTAAGAACCTAAATGATAAGGGCATAAGTGATAAGCAGTGAAATGCTGGAGGTGAAAAGTACCAAACTCTCCCAGGAAGCTGAAGTCGTCAAGTGTGGTTATTGGATGAGGGGAGGGGAAGACAGTGGGACTTTGCTTGACTCACAGCTTTCTGGCTTGATGAACTAGTAAGCTATGAAATACAAGAAAAAGACTAACTTTTCAGGAAAGAGACGTGAGATCGTTTTGAAGTACAGGCATATCTTGTTTCACTGCCCTTCAGGGAGATTTCATTCTGCACAGAAGGAAGGTCTGTGGCACCCCCCTGTCCAGCAAGTCCGTTGGCACCATTTTCCCAACAGCTTGTGCTTGCTTCTGGGTCCCTGTGTCACATGGCGGTAATTCTCGTAATATTTCAGTTATCTTTATTGTTATGTTTGTTACAGTGATCTGTGAACAGTGATCTTAGATGTTATTATTGCAAAAAGATTATGCTGACGGCTCAGGTGATGGCTGGTAGTTTTTGCAATACGGTATTTTATTCTTATTTATTTTTTTATCTTTGGCTGCACTGTGTCTTTGTGGCTGCGCCAGGGCTTTCTCTAGTTGTGGCAAATGGAGGCTACTCCTACTTGTGTTTGCGTGGGCTCCTCACTGCTGTGATTTCTCTTGCTGTGGGCCACAGGCTCTAGGTGAGTGAGCTTCAGTAGTTGTGGCCCCTGGGATTAGTTGCTCTGTGGCATGTGGGGTCTTCCTGGAGCAGGGTTCAAATCCTTGTCCCCTGCATTAGCAGACAGATTCTTAACCACTGGACCTTCAGGGAAGTCTAATAAGGTTTTTTTTTTTTTTTTTGCAAAAATCTTTATTGAGTTTGCAACAATATTGTTTCTATTTTATGCTTTGGTTTTTTGGCCACGAGGCATGTGGGATCTTAGTTCCCCGACCAGGGATCGAACCGCCTGCACTGGAAGTGAAGTCTTCACCACTGGACCACCAGGGAAGTCCCCCAATAAGATATTTTAAATTTAAGTATGTACGTGTCATTTTTTAAAAGACATAATGCTATCACACACTTCATAAAGAGTGTACATAAACATAACTTTTATAGGCACTGGGAAGCCAAAAAATGCATGCGATTCATTTTATGGTGATATTCGTTTTATTGCAGTGATCTGGAATCGAGCCCGGGATATCTCCATGGTCTGCCTGTGATTGTTGATGTACCAAATGGCAGTCGGATCATCAGTCCTGGATCACAGAAGGGGCCTGGGCTTAGAGCTTTGTTCTCACATGAAGAGGCTATGAAAGCCGTGGTTGGACTGAGCCACTCAGGACAGAGAGGCGTGTGAGACGAGACCAGGAAAAACCAGCAGAGGTTTCGGGCGGGCCTGGAGGAGCAGCTGCATAGAAGGATGATGGTCCAAAGTATCTCTGCAGGAGACCAACACGCAGTGGCCTGAGAAAAAATGCCGGGAGGCCACAGAAGAAGAGATTTCCCAAGGGGATGGGGGGCGGTCCACAGTGTCAAATTGTACTATGGGAACAAAGATAGGGGCTGAGGCCTGGTCTCTGCGGCAGGCAACCGGGACAAGCAGAGAGCAGCCCGCTGCCGTGGTGGCGACATACGCCAGATGGCAGAGAGTTGAAGAATGAGGGAGGGTAAGGTGATGATCAATGTGTTATAGAGACTGTTCTTCCGAGAAAGTGGATTGTGCAAGAAAGGCCACGTCTCAGGGCATTGAGCAAAGCTTAGAGGTTTTTTTAAGTGTCAAGTAGATTTAAACATTTGTATAAAAGGAAAAGTCAACAGAGGGAAGAGAATTCAGATATGCTGGGGCGGGGCAGGGGTACTGTGTGTGGAACCCACGGAGTGGATTGTAGTCAAAGTGTTAGTCGCTCAGTCACGTCTGAGTCTGTGATCCCATGGACTGTAGCCCACCAGGCTCCTCTGTCTATAGGATTCTCCAGGCAAGAATACTGGAGTGGGTAGCCATTCCCTTCGCCAGGGGATCTTCCCAACCTAGGAATCGAACCCGGGTCTCCTGCATTGCAGGCAAATTCCTTACCGTCTGAACCACCTAAGTGTTCAAATAGGAACCTCTGTCATCTCCGCCTGCTGGGATACTGGGAGGAGGTGCTCAAACAGCTTAGTTGGAGAAATAGATGGAATCTCCATGAGGAGGAAGGATAGGAGATGCTGTTTTGGAGAGGGGAAAAATAGGAAAACTCTTGATTCTTTTGCAATACATTAACAGTCTCCACCTAGGAAGATAGTACTGGACACACACAAAGACACACACCTCCTTTGGTCGATGGGTACCAGGGTGGTCCACGGGCAGTTCACGGGGGCAGCAGGGACCACGGCCTCCTCATTACAATTATCCACTGTAGGGGATGCAACAGGAGACAACAGGATGATGCAACAGGAGACAAAAGTACAAGGTCCCGTGTTTACAAATGAAAATAACAGTTTCACGTCAGAGACCTGCTATTTAATTCTGCTGTGAGAATCAAAAAGTGGGTCATCTATTATTAAAGATCACAATGCCCAGTAAGGTCATATCCTAGAATCATGGTCTTTGTTAAATTAGAACTGAATGTGATTGAAATCTCCCATTTAGGGAATTTCCTGGCAGTCCTGTGGTTAAGACTCTGCACTTCCATGGCAGGGGGCAGGGGTTCAATCCCTGGTTAGGGAACTAAGATCCCACAAGCCACTCGGGAAAAAGAAAAAAGAAATCTCATATTTAAAAACCAGAGATGATGTTGGGGCAGGGGTGGTGGGAGCCAGAGATATTGAAAATCATTCCTTTCAATGAAAAGAAAGGAGCCTGCACATTTCCACCTAGACCTGAGTACTTGAATCATTTTCAAGTCAACTTATTGTGTGCTTTACAAATATTGATTTTACTTGCTGCACATATAGTGCTTTGCAGTTCTATCCATGTGGAATAAATGAGCGGCTTCTGCTTGGCCTTCTTGGCAATATCACCCCTTTCACAGCAGACTCTTTACCTTTCCTGGAGGCTACTCTGTACACCTCCTATGCCTCCAGGGAACTCTTCCAGATCTAAGGCTAGTCCACATTAGCACTGAGTCCTAATGTCCTATGCTTAGTCGCTGAGTCATGTCGGACTCTTTGTAACCCGGTGGACTGTAGCCCTCCAGGCTCCTCTGTCCATGGGGATTCTCCAGGCAAGAGTACTGGAGTGGGTTGTCCTGCCCTCCTCCAGGGGATCGTCCGAACCCAGGGATCGAACCCAGGTCTCTTTCATTGTAGGCAGATTCTTTACCATCTGTGCCACCAGGGAAGCCCTTAAATATTTGGTTTCTCTTTTTTTGTCCAACTTCTCTCGACCCCATGGACTGTAGCCCGCCAGGCTCCTCAGTCCTTGGTATTCTCCAAGCAAGAGTACTGGAGTGAAAGTAAATTGGGTATTTACTTGCTTACTTTAATTTTTAAACTAAGTTGTAGTTATTTACATTATGTATATTCAACATGATTTGAAATTTTTTAGAGATTATACCCCATTTAAAGTCATCACAATTAAGAGGTTGGGATTGGGGGCTTCCTTGGTGACTCAGTGGTAAAGAATGCACCTGTCGATGTAGGAGACACAGGTTGGAACCCTGATCTGGGAAGATCCACATGTCTCCCGTGCACCACAGCTATGAGCTTGTGCTCCAGACCCTAGGAGCCACAACTACTGAACCCAGTTACCACAACTACTGAAGCCTAAGAGCCTGTGCTCCACAAGAAGAGCGTAGTCCTCTCTTGCCACAATTGGTGAAAGCCCTCGCACCAACAAAGTCCCAGCACAACCAAAAAGTAAATAAATAAATACAATTATTTTTTTAAAAAGAGGTTGGGATTAACATATATACACACTACTATATATAAAATAGATAAGCAACAAGTGAAAGTGAAGTCGCTCAGTCGTGTCCAACTCTTTTCGACCCCCCATGGACTGTAGCCTACCAGACTCCTCAGTCCATGGAATTTTCCAGGCAAGAGTACTGGAATGGATTGCCATTTCCTTCTCCTGGGGACCTTCCCAACCCAGGGATCGAACCCGGGTCTTCCACATTATAGGCAGACACTTTACCATCTGAGCCACCAGGGAAGCAAGTATTTTGTAATAACCTATAAGAAAAAAATATAGATATGCATGTATGTATAACTGAATCAATTTGCTATACATGATTGTCAATCAACTATGCTTCAATAAAAAATTAATTAAAAACTGTTATAAAGTATTGGCTATGTTTCTTGTGAGTACACTGAATCTTTGTAGTTTGTTTTGTACACACCAGTTTTGTACCAGTTTTGTACATACCTCTTAATCCTCTACCCCTATCTTGCCTCTGAGGTATTTAAATGTACATATATTTGCACTCCACTCTGAGGTCTGAAAATAGGTATTGTTTTAGTGTCATCTTATAAAATTCTGGAGCCTCTCAAACAGCCCCCGGGTATAAGAAAAAGGCCATTATGCCTACAGAACTGTTTAAATTGGTTTGAATTGAGCACTTCCTGGGTTTTCATTTGCACATGGAATTATCACAGCCGATCCTGCCTCTGTGGTCACTGCACAGGTCCGCTCAGCTGCCACGTCGTTGTTGGGAAATTGTTCTGAGGTGCTCCCTGCCATTTGATAAGCTCATTTCCTAGCTGTACTTCTGCCTCTGAGAGTTCAAGCTAAATCTTGTTCAGAAACTAAGTGATGTGGCAGCCTTGCAGAGTGTGGCCATCACCAAATTGTGACATGAGAAACACCGAGGCCTCAACTCAGGAAGGTCAAGTGATCACTAGGAATATACTTTTGCTAAACATCCTAAGTATCTACCATCTTCTCGTATAAGCATCTAAAAATTCTTGAGCTTGCCAATTCAAATTTAGCTTATTTGGGACTTCCCTAGTCAAGTGATCACTAGGAATATACATTTGCTAAACATCCTAAGTATCTACCATCTTCTCGTATAAGCATCTAAAAATTCTTGAGCTTGCCAATTCAAATTTAGCTTATTTGGGACTTCCCTAGTGGTCCAACAGTTAAGACTCTGTGCTTCCACTGCAGGTGGTGAGGGTTCGATCCCTGGATGGGAAACTAAGATCCTG
Organism: Cervus elaphus; assembly: GCF_910594005.1. NCBI lineage: Eukaryota > Metazoa > Chordata > Mammalia > Artiodactyla > Cervidae > Cervus > Cervus elaphus. The sequence continues at coordinate 34,967,727 of NC_057840.1, forward strand.
CATGCCACACTGTGCCACCAAAAGAAAAAAGAAAAATGTAATTTGTCCTTTATACACATAGTATTTTTTAACACCTTAAAGCAAGACGTTCATTATTTCATACCGTTTCTGAGGATCAGGAACCTGGAAATGGCTTAGCTGTGTGGTTCTGGCTCAGAGTGTCTCGTGAGGTCGAGTTGAAGCTGTTGGTCAGGGTTGTCTTCATCCCCAAGCTCATAGGAAGCTGAAGAATCCACTTCCAGCTCCCTCTCTTGGTAACTGGTTAGCATCTTCAGTTCTTAGCCAATTACTGGCATAAGACTTCAGCCCCTCATTTCACTCACCCTCTGCTGGGCTGCTCACAAGATGGTGATCTTCTTTCCTCAAACTGAGACATGAGAGAAACTGAGTGAACAAGAGGGTGGCAGCCAGTAGACATCCAAGATGGAAGCCAAGGTTTCTCATATCCTAATCTCAGAAGTAATACCTGAAAGGCGGGGCATGCCCCCAGGAAAGTGCTGCAAGGCAAATTCCGGAGGCTGGCTAAACTTCCAGGGGCTGGCCCCCTGCAGCCTGGCCCAATCAGGTACCAACATAAAGCCCTCGGACACTGACCACCGCTGTAGCCCGCGCTTTCTTCCTTATATGAAAAGACCTGGCCTGGATGCCTGCCCGGACTATAAAACCCCTCCCCACCCCTCATACCTTGCAGACTCCCTTTGTCTCCTCACTCACCAGCCCCCGGGAGTTCTGCCCGAGAGCGACGCTTAATAAAAGGCCTTTACCACCGGTCCTTAGAGGCGGCTTTTTTCCTCCCGCGGCGTTTTTCCTAACAATACCTTCACTTCTGTCATATTCTGCCAGGCATGCAGTCCAATCCTGGTAAAACTGCATACAGCATTTTGCCTTGTAGTGCTAGTGCTCCAAGGAGGTGATTAATAGAAAGAATATATTATAGATAAAAATATTTAAATAAATAACGTGCATGTATATTGAAACTGAATGCTTTTTAAAAAAACTTAATTGATAGAGTGTAATCAAAAAGCCTGGGGGGAAAAAAAGGACTGGAGATCACTGTCCCAGAAAAGAAGAAATCCTGCTTTGGAAATAGTTCCTAGGTGCCAGACATTGTTCTTAGCCTATTATATGTATCCCCACAATTACTCTTCATAACCCTATAAGGCAGGAATTAATATTATTCACATTGTAGAGATGAGCAAAGCAAAGCAGAGAGGTTAAATAACTTTTCTAAAGTCACACAGCTACCAAGTGTTGAACAAGACTCAAATCCAAGTAAACTAAGTTAAGAAAATTCTCCTCCTCTCCATTCCTCTCAATCTCCTCTAACAACCCAGTTTACTCTCCCATTAACTATTCTCTTACACTTTCTTGGATGATGATAAGTCATGGGAATACAAAAAGGTATAAAATGTGGTCTCATTCTTGGGGAGCTTGTGTGATGTGTGAATGAATTAATAACCAGCCATTAATGCCAGTTATGAATTTCTAGTTGTAAAGCACAAGTCAGTTTCTATGGACCTAACTGAAAAAAACTGAGTTTCCTTACCTTTGTCAAAGAGGTCTCCAGTCTTTTTGATTATATGTGTGTTTGTGTGCTTAATCGCTTCAGTCGTGTCTGACTCTTTGTGACCCTATGGACTGTAGCCTGTTAGGCTCCTCTGTCCATGGGATTCTCCAGGCAAGAATACTGGAGTGGGTTACCATGCCCTCGTCCAGGAGATCTGCCTGACCCAGGGATCGAACCCGTGTCTCTTTTGTCTCCTGCATTGCAGGCAGATTCTTTCAACTGTTGAGCCACCAAGGAAGCCCTCTTGATTGTGTACTCCATCAATTTTTAAAACTTGCACATTCCGATTCGATATATATATATTTATACTAATTCATAAACATTACACTTACGTTGCTATGGAACTCATATGTTAGGTGTACCATTTCGTTAGTAATTTAGATAGGGTGAGATTAAATACATGTAAATAGAGGTCTCCCTGCTTTCTTCCTGCACTTCATGAGTCCTGAGAACCCGCCTGTTAAGGGCAGGCCTCAGAGATGCACCTTTGTGTCACTCTGAACAGTTGCTTCTGGAAGATTCCTGAAGAATCTCAGTCACAGAATTCCCGAGTTTGTAACAGGAGGGAAAGGGGCAGGGCACAACTTTTGAAAGAAAGACATAGCCCAAGGACACAACATAAACTGATTAGAATCAAATGGGACTAAGTTGGCAGACAAAGCTAGACCTTGATCCTCAATCAGCAAGTGAAATGACACAGCCGGAGGTGCCCTGGCGGTTCAGACACTGTTAAAAGCACAGGCGTGACTCTCAGGAGTGGAGTCGAGGGCACAGTGAGAGGCGACCCTCCCAAAGGCCTTCCCCACCGGCTCGGATCCACTAGCTCACTCACGGAGCCCCTCCTCCAGCACATGACAGCTTCATAAAGAAATGGTCGTTCCTAAAATAAATAAATAAATAAAAGCGAAGGAGTGGGCAGTGGCCCAAATCCTGGAAATCCCCGCCCCTTCCCCAAAATAGTTGGAATAATCCTCCCACTCCTTCAGTTCAGTTCAGTCACTCAGTCTGTCCCACTCTTTGCGACCCCATGGACTGCAGCGCGCTAGTCCCACTCATTAGCATATGAAATTACCCAGCTTATAAAAACTAACCACGCCAAATTTCGGGGCACACTCACCCTCTTTGATGGCCCACACTCTGTCTGCGGAGTGTGCCTCTCTCTGAATCTGAATAAATCCACTTCTTACCTATCACTTTGTCTCTCACTGAAATCTTTCTGTGATGAGACATCAGAAACCTGAGCTTCATTAGGTCCTGAAGCCAGGTACTGTGGGTTTTGGCTGGGTTTGAGTCCCAGCCATGTGGGCTCAAGTCCCAATCTGAGGTAAACAGTTTCAAGTTTGTGGGAAATTTTGACTCTAAGGTTCACCTGGAAGAGAGAATCTGAAATGAAGGTGCTCTAATGATCATATCCTTATGATTATTTTCCGAGTAGTTCTCCTCATTCTCTTGGTCTTAAGGACAGTTTCAGTTTGTTTATTACTATTGTTTCTGTCAATGCTTCCTCTGGAAAAAAAAAAGTCCTCCAAGTGGAAACCCGTAATACAATTGATCTCATTCTTGTTCCTGTTACTGCTCCACAGACAAAATTGCCTCCTACCATTGGTCAAGACAGCTTTTTTTGACCCTACAATGGTTGGTGAAATAAGTCACTTTCATTTTTTATTTTTTAAATGTCTGCTTATTTATGCATTTATTTGATTGTGCCAGGTGTTATTTGCGGCATGTGAGATTTTTTAGCTGTGGCATGCAGGATCTAGTTCCCTGAGCAGGGATCGAACCTGGACCCCCTGCACTGGGAGCCCAGAGTTTTAGCCACTGGACCACTAGGAAAGTCCATAAATCACTTGAAAACAAAAAACAAAAAAACAGGGAAAAAGCCAGATGTGCCAGTTTATGTGTCAGGTTTATCAAAAGTGTTAATTTCATTATCACTGGGCCCTGGCCAGGTCAGCCCCTTCTCTCTAAGCTCCCCGCTTCACCCCCTCCTCCAAAGAGACCCATCACTGTGCTTGCTTCTCTGAGAGTCTAGGGGTCCCAGGACACTTGGCTCAGGCTGCTGGAGGTGCCAGGAAGAGTGAGGAATCCTAAGTAAGTCTCCCCCCAGGGAAGTCCCTCCGTTGTCCTTGGATTCCCTGGGCTGGCAGAGGAATTCAGAACATCAGAGATGAGCTCAGTGGGGCGGGGCCGGATGAGGACAGATAAGGGACTTCAAATCAGAACAGCAGTTTTCACAGTGAATTATGAACCAGACCAAAGAGAGTTATCAAGAGGGAGTGACGGGACACAAACTGGAACTCTGCAGTTTAGGAAAGAAGATCTCAGAACTCAGGGCCAAGGCCAAACATTTTTATCAGCTCCACCCACTTTCGCTTCCACTGTGGCTTGGGTGGGAGGGAAGAGACTCTTGCTTAGCTATCTGCTTGGCTTTGACTTTTATCTGATAATGCATTTAAAAGGAGTTGCTTTTGCAACTTACGCTGAGAAAAATCAGAAACAGATTATCTAATAAAAGCAATCATTCTTCAACTCAATGGCTAATTTGTTCAGACCAAACCCATCTCCCGGAAATCAAAGAAGCCTGGGAGTCAGGGGCCAACTGGAAATTAGCTCCTTGAGCCATTTCTTTTCAGGAATAGGGCAAGTTCAGTGTCTTCCTCCACACACTGGCAAAAGAGCTATTTAAACTGTTCAAATCTTTAAAAATCCTCTTACCTCTTTTCTCGGCCACCAAAGTTAGGCATACCATTATTATGAAAAGAGGTTAAGATGGGATTTTTCTTTGCAAATCTCCAAAGTGTCCAGAAACCATTTTGCTTGAATACAATGAAATGTGGGAAATAAAAAAGTCTCAACTGGATGTTTCTGGGGTAATTCTAGCTCCACTGCAAGGGTCTGAGTCTTACTCTGCTAAAGAAATCAGCTTCAAATATTTGTGGCTGTCATGTGTTGGCTGAGAGCTTTACCATTACTGGTGCTTCTAAAAGATATGATTCTAAAGGGTTATTAATTTCTTAATCTTAGGGAGAGTTTTGCTGCATTGCCTTGTATGTTGCAAATATTTATAAAAAAGCAAATATATAATGTATAATAGTATTTTTATAATATAGGTCAAAGAAGGGTGTGGATTTTTTTTAAATCCAGAAAATATAAACCGTATAAAGTCCAATTTTGTTCGAGTTAAATTTACCCTAGGAAATTAGCATTTTAAAACCCAAGTGCCTCTCCTCTTCTTTCTTTATCTGATATCCGCTATAATATTGCTGGATTCCTATATGTACTTTGCTCCCTAAAGCCATGCTAAATGCTGGTGATGAGAGAAGCAGAAAATGGAGGGAACCTTGCAGAAAATATCCTTGAGACTAAGATGTTCCTCTCAGCTCATCTCCCTTGCTTCATTTCTTGTTTGATCTTGTTCCTGTGAGGACCTTCACAAGCAGGATAATTTGGAAATGATATTGGCCAGGATAATTCTAGGTGGATCTACAACTTCAGTAGCAGATGAAGCTAAGGAGTTAATAAAGAGCATATTTACACAGCAGGACAGTCAGGAAATCTATTGTTTCTGTATTTTATCAAGTCTGATTGTCTGAGTTAACAAGCTTAGAAGCAAAACAAAATACCCACCTACTAACACCATGTCTTAGTCGCTCAGCTGTGCCTGACTCTTTGCAACCCCATGGACTGTAGCTACTGTGTCCATGGAATTCTCCAGGCAAGAATACTGGAGTGGGTTGCCATTCTGTTCTTCCGGGGGACTTCCCGACCTAGGGATCAATCAAACCCAGGTCTCCTGCATTGCAGGCAAATTCTTTACTAACACTGAATTGACATCTAATTTGTCTTAGTTTTCATTTTACAGGGCATTTCAAGGATGCTGGAAAGTTGAGGAAACTGCAAATTAAATAAAAACAGGTATCTTGGACCTTTATTTTAGCCCATTCGAGAATACATATTTTATAATTTTTTTGATTAAAAGTTTTAAGTTAATTGTAAACATGCAGCAGTTGCAAGAAATAGCACAGAGAGAGCACATATACCTTTCACCCAGTTCCCCCCATGGCAACATCTTACAAAACTGTGGTACACATCACTTAACATTGATACAGTCAAGGTACAGAACATTCCCAACCCACAAGCAGCCCTTTTGTTGCAGTTTTTATGGCCCTACCCACTCTGTCCTCCTCCACCTACCCTTCTCTAACCCTTGGCTACCACTAGTCTCTTCTTCACTTCTACAATTTTGCATTTCAAGACTTTCATATAATGGAGTCAAACAGTATATAACCTTTTGGGATGTAATTTCATTGGGACTGGTGGTTTTCTTTCAGCATAATTCTCTTACTATTGAGCAGCATTTCATGGTGTAGAGACATACCACAATTGATTCAACCACTGAATATGTTAAAGGATATCTGAATTGTTTTTCTTTGGGGCTACTATAAACACTTACCCATAGATTTTGGTGTTAACGGAGGAGGCAATGGTACCCCACTCCAGTACTCTTGCCTGGAAAATCCCATGGACAGAGGAGCCTGGTGGGCTGCAGTCCACGGGGTCACTAAGAGTCGGACATGACTGAGTGACTTCAGTTTCACTTTTCACTTTCATGCATTGGAGAAGGAAATGGCAACCCACTCCAGTGTTCTTGCCTGGAGAATCCCAGGGACGGGGGAGCCTGGTGGGCTGCCGTCTATGGGGTCACACAGAGTCAGACACGACTGAAGTGATTTAGCAGCAGCAGCAAGTCTGTAAAGGTCCAAAGTGCAGTTGCTGGGTCCATGTTTTCCAGAGAAACTGGAGCATTTTACATTCTCACCAGCAATGTGTGAGTGCTCTAGCTTTCTGCATCCTCACCAGCATTTGATGTTGTCACTATTTTTTATTTCAGCTATCCTCACAGTTGTATGATAATATCCATTGTGGTTTTAATTTGCTTTCTCCAAGTTGTACATTTTTTAATGTACTTATATACCAGGTGTATATCCTTTTAGGTGAATGTCTCTTCAATTCTTTTGTCCATTTTCTAGCTGGATTTTTTTTTTTTTTTTAGTGTTGAGATTTGATAATTCCTTATACAGGTCTTCCTCAGCTCACAATGAAGTTACATCCCAATAAACCCACGGTAAGTTGAAAATATCATAAGTCAAAATTCATTTAATACACTTAAACTTTAGAACATAGTTTTATCTTGTTGTTCAGTTGCTAAGTTGTGTCTGACTCATTGCAACCCCTTGGACTGTAACATACCAGGCTCCACTATTTCTGGAAATTTGCTCAAATTCATGTTCTTTGAGTCGGTGATACTATCTAACCATCTCAGCCTCTGCTGTCCCCTTCTCCTTCTGCCTTCAATCTTTCTCAGCATTAGGATCTTTTCCAATGAGTCAGCTCTTTGCATCAGGTAGCCAAAGTTTTGGAGCTTCAGCTTCAACAGTCCTTCCAATGAATATTCAGGATTGGTTTCCTTTAGGATTGACTGGTTTGATCTTTCTGCAGTCCAAGGGACTCTAAAGAGTCTTCTCCAGCACCACAATTCAAAAGCATCAATTCTTCAGTACTTGGTCTAACTCACCTTAAATGTGCTGGGAACTGTGGCTTCCTGTCGCTGGCCAGTATCACAAGAGGCAGGTACTACATATCACTAACCTAGGAAAAGATCAAAATTCGAACTACAATTTCTACTGAATGAGTATCACCTTCATGCTCCATAAAGTCCAAAAATTATAACTCGAACCATCTTAAGTCAGTTACCTTCATACATCTAAATACTAATTCTTTATTGGATCTGTGATTTGCAAATATTTTCTTCCAATCTGTAGCTTATCTTTTCAGTCTCTAAAGCTTTTAATTTTGAAGAAGCAGTTTTTCCTCTTACAGATGATGCTTTTTGCCTAGGCCTAAATCCCTAGGATTTTCTCCTATGTTTTCATTTTTTTCCTAAAAGTATTACAGTCTCATGTTTTACATTTAAGTTTCTGATCCCTTTTGAGTTAATTTTTAAAAAATAAGATGTGAGCTTTAGGTCAAGGTTAGTTTTTAGCCTATGGAGGTCCAGTCGTTCTAGCATTGTTTGTTAAAGACTATTTGCAAAAAAAAAAAAAAGACCATTTCCCTCAATTGAATTGCTTTTGAACCTTTGTAAAAACTCAGTGGTTTATATTTGTATGGGCTTATTGAAATTTTTATAAAATTATTTTACATTTATTTTAAAAGCATTTAGCAAGTCAACTTAAAAGAATTAAAAAAAAAAAGTTAGCTGAACTTATCTGCCTTTCTTCAATTTATTCCTAGTTAAGATGCTTATCAGTTCACACTGATTATTTTCATGACTTGAAGGCATGTGGGTTTTGGCTGATCAAATATTTTTCTATAGTGGTTAAATTCTGTATTTAAGAGCAAATATTCAACATTTCATAACCTAATCGTTTTCTGCCTAGGAATACGATAAGTAGTATATAATTGAATATAGATGATTTTATATTTATCTATAACTATATACTGAAATAACCATCTTCTTTGGCATGATTTTTAAAAATACAGTCTCACTATAAGATATTCCCACTGTAAAACAAAATTCATTATGCCATGAAACCCTATATTGGGATCCCTTCCAAGTGGGTTGATTTTCTTGGAAGAATTAGATTGAATATATATAATTACGATGGTTCTAAAACATAGACTTTCCGTCTCGTAATATCACTAAAAAAAATTGTGCTGAATGGAAATTACTTTTTTCCCATATCCTTGCTTATTACAATTGACTGTTAATTCCCATCAGGAAGCCAGGTGAAATCAAGAAAACCAGTTCAATTTCAAGGTCCTAAAGTAGTGGTTCTCAACCTCTGGCTACATACACATTAGGATCACCTGGGAAGCTTTTCACGCCCCCCCCCCCAACCCCCCTCCACACCCCCATCCCCCCACCAATACCTATGCAGCACCCTGGGCCAATTAAATCAGAATCCCTGGGGTTAGGTATTAGAATTTGCTTAAAGTCCCAGGTTATTCCAGTATGCAGCAATGTCAATGGTTAAAGTTTCTTCTTTTGTTTATTTCTTTACAAAACATTATATTACTATAATTATCACTCAGTACTGTGAATGCAGTATACTGGGTTGTCATAATCTACTATGTGAAATTATATCTTTCAGGTTTTACTCTTCCTTGGATAATTTAAAATTTTCTATCATTCTTTTTATTCTGTTGGCAAGAGTAACACATGTTCAGTGTAGAAAATTTGGGAAAAGAAACAGGCAGCCATAATGAAGGGGAAAAAAGTCATTTTAAATTCCATCATCCAGAAAGAATTATTATAATATTCTAGTCTTCTTATTAGGCATATCCACATACATTAACATATATAGTCAACTTTTATTCTTTCAAAGTTGAGATGTTATTGTAAATACAGTTTTATAAGTTATTTCAAAAATCTAATAAACACAAAAAATAGTATCAATAGCAAAAAGTATGAAATTAATATTGCTTTTGCAAATGTCATAATTTTTACAATTTCACACACACACCTTGATCTGGGTCATGGAGATAAACAGGTAATACATACTCTTTAATAAGTCATTTCCCATTGTTATTAATACAAAACAACATTTAAGGCATATGACTACACTTTCCATAATATGTTTCCCTCTAAATTGACAAATTACTGCAATCATATGTAGATTTGGAATTATGGCCAAAAATGCATCACTCCTAGCTGAACTAACAGCTATTATGTAAAGATAATAAATCAATTTTTTTCTAAATCTTTCAACTACTCAGACTAGAATAAGGATATGAACCAGGAAAAATATGCAAAGTGAACATAGATTTATTGAATATGGAATAAAACTGCCTTTCTCTAGTTCAGATTCAAATGCCAATTTAATTGTTATTATCTAGACTTCAATGGGAGGAAAGAATATTTGCTATTGAATACTTAGGAGTCATATAAGCAAAAAAAAAAAAAAAAGATCTTTTTAAAATAAAAATCATCTGTTAGTCAACTATACTCCAATTAAAAAAAGCAAACTATTCCCCAAAAAATTAGAGGGAGAAATACATCTGAACTCATTTCATGAGGCCAGCATCACCCTGATACCAAAAGTAGACAAAGATATTACAAAAAAAGGAAAATTGTAGGCCAGTATCACTGATGAACATGATGCAAAAATGCTCAACAAATATATGAGCAATCTGAATTCAACAATATATTAAAAGAATCATACAGTATGATCAAATGGGGTATGTAGTTAATACTGTTGTATGTTATATATGAAAGTTAAAGCAGTAAATCCTGAGAGTTCCCATAACATGGAAAAATATTTTTTGTTTGTTCTTTTAAAATTCTGTGTCTATATGAGATGATGGAATTTCACTAAAGTTACTGTGGCAATCATTTCATGATGCATATAATTCAAATCATGCTGTACATCTTAAACTTACACAGTGTTCTATGTCAATTAAATCTAAATAAAATTGGAAAAATTATAAATCAATCAATCAAAAATTAAAATCACCGCAACTAAAGAAAAGCCCACAAAGGAAAGAAGACCCAGCAAAGCCATAAATAAATAAACCTTAAAAAAAAAAAAAAGAATTTCCAAGAGCATAACATTCAAAACAATATATCCAAGTGATTGTTCCATTTTTCAAAGTTTCCATTGATTTGGTAGCAAAAGCAGATGCAGATTTTAGAATTTTTTAATGTAATTAATTATGCACCTGATGAACTGGAGAGAAGGAAGAAGTGTGTCTAGTTTCACTATTGATTTTCTATCTTTTATTCTGATTTATCACAACTACCCCTTGTATACATAAGGCATTTGTAGGAGTGACAAGAAGTTATTTTTTTTTTTAAGGCAGCTTATAGAATAGAGATCAGTTCCCGAGAATACAGAATCTAAAATATGGACCAAGATTAGGATGGGAGCTCCATAAAATGGGATAAAATAGTCAACCTCTCTTGTACACAATTTTAGTAATTCTTGTTTTTTACACTGGGTTCTTAATCACAAAAAAATAGTTGAAGTATCTTTTAATGTCAAAGACAAAGTATAACAGGCTAATATTAAATATTTACAGAGATTTATGTTAATAGAGGAACATAAAAATCTGTCAGTTATTTGCAATGCATGTCTCTGTAGTGTCTTTTCGAGTAAACGGTGTTGACTTAAACCAGCTTCCAGCTTTAAAAAGTCCCAAGCATTTTGCCTGGCACTTAACTCAGTACGAGTTTATTGAATTAATAGATCAAAATACATTTTTTATTTTATTTATTTTTTTTTTTAAATTTTTTTATTAGTTGGAGGCAAAATACATTTTTTAATGTTGATTCTCTGGCGGCTCAAACAGTAAAGAATCTGCCTGCAATGCAGGAGACCTGGGTTCGATCCCTAGGTTAGGAAGATCCCCTGGAGGAGGGAATGGCTACCCACTCCAGTATTCTTGCCTGGAGAATCCCATGGACAGAGGAGTCTGGTGTGCTATAGTCCATGGGGTCTCAAAGAGTCGTACACAAGTGATAGACTAACGTTTGATCTTCCCTGGAGTGAAGAAACTTTCCAGATGCCTTCAGGTACCCTCCATAAATGTGTCCTGAGAAACTGTCTCTTCGTATTGGGGAAATCATTTACTATATCTGGGTTCTAGTCACTTCATGGTGAGTGAAGAGCTGCCCAGTTCAAGAAAACTGAGAAACCAAAGCTATATTGGTTTATTGGGGACTGCTTTTCAATTATATTCATTTATTTATTCATTTATAGTTAGACACATCTTGAGCAAAGTGGTGGGAGCTATGTTAAACTAGTTCTCTGTAAATAATTGCTTCTATAAAGTTTTCCACAGTGGCTGGTGACCAGGGGGGAGGAAATGTCCGTTCTTGCTGTCATTTCAGTCGTGTCCGACCCTGTGAGACCCTATGGGCTATAGCCCACCAGGCTACTCTGTCCACAGGATTCTCCTGGCAAGAATACTGGAGTGGGTTGCCGTGCCCTCTTCCAGATCTTCCAGACCCAGGGATCGAACCTGTGTCTCTTATGTCTCTGACACTGGCAGGCAGGATCTTTACCACTAGCACCACCTGCAAAGCCCCCCGGGGGTGGGGTACATGTATATATAAATGATATGAATGAAAGAACTAACCACGCCCTCAAACAATGCCCCCAGCAAGCCTCATCTCATGGTTCCCTCCCTTTGTTACTTTAGAGTAATCTTGATTTAAGTCAGTTTTAAATCTTGGTCAATTTTAAATCTTGGTAAATGAAACAGGGACTTCTCTGATAGCTCAGTTGGTAAAGAATCCGCCTGCAATGCAGGAGACCCCGGTTCAATCCCTGGGTCAGGAAGATCTGCTGGAGAAGGAATAGGCTACCCACTCAAGTATTCTTGGGCTTCCCTTGTGGCTCAGCTGGTAAAGAATCTGCCCGTAATGCGGGAGACCTGGGTTCAATCCCTGGATTGGGAAGATCCCCTGGAGAAGGGAAAGGCTACCCACTCCAATATTCTGGCCTGGAGAATTCCATGGACTAATATAGTCCATGGGGTTGCAAAGAGTAGGACATGACCGAGCGATTTTCACTTTCAAATGAAACAGATATATGAATAGCTGGCTTAATACTTAACCCCAAAGCAATATATTCCTTAAAAGTTAGAATAATAACAGTTGTCTATATACATAATGTATACCTACAGGAAGTTGGCCCTTAGCAGGGGGTGCCATGCTGTGTCACCTGGGGAGTGAGAGTGTGGAGTCCTAACCCCCTGGACCACCAGGGAACTCCCCTGACCTTTAAGCTTAATCTGTATGTTGAACTTTCTCTGTAGTTTCTACATGAGTGTTGGTTTATTAGCTACTCATGAATTGAATAAAATTATTAACTTTTCTAGTTTTCTACTTAATAATCAACAAATGCAGGAGAGTAGGAATTGGGCTCTTAGATGACTTAGGAATCTTGATGTAAGTAATTGCTTCAGAAAAAATAGACTTTATTTAAGGAAAATAAGTCATAAGTGGTAGTTTCAGGGGAGAAGAGGTGCTAGTGTTATGTGAAATTATCTGAAGGTTTTGTATGGAGAAAATGATCTGTTGGTTAGAATGTTGGTTTTAAATTCCATTTTAAACACCCTAGTAATTATTGTGCTTTCAAGGGGCTATAGTTAATGTTAACACTTGTGAACTGTGTACGCATAAGATGCCCAGCTACGACTCTAACTTTTATTGGCAAATCTTGCGTGACCTGTCTTTCTGGAGAAGTAAGCATGAGACAGGCATACAAGTTCAGCCTGCTGTAATGGCAACATGTATTTGTTTTTGAGAAATCTCAAACTGTTTTTATGAACTCTCTCAGGGAAACGACTACCACCAACTGCTCCCATGGGAGGAGATGTGCAGGGACACCTGCGGCCTGCTGTTTGGAGGAGAAAGGGTTGCTGGTGAGAAAACGAGATATCGAGGTAACTGACAGCCTTGGACTCTAGTGAAAACTAGAGACCAGCTGCCTGCCTCTCCACGGCTGCCGCTGATGCCAGTAATTCTGAAGGTGTCTGCAAAACTCTGGAAAAGAAAACCTTGGTGGCTTGACTTGGAGTCTTGAGTGAGAAGCACAGTAATTCTGTGCTAGGCATATAATGGGCACTCGCTAAATACGTGTTGAAAGAGTGAGGAGTGAATAAGATTTGAATACTGTTTTGAAGCACCAAGTAGCATGTCCAATAGGTTGGAACATCCCATTGCTGGGGATAATACATAACATAACCACTCTTCTTTACAAAAATAGCAAAGAGCAAATGCACACTACTATGTACAAAATAGATAGCCAACTAGAACCTACTATATAGCACAGGGAACTAAATTCAGTATAATAACCTACAATGGAAAAGAATCAATGAATTACTTTGCTGTACACCCAAAACTAACACAACATTGTAAATCAACTTGTAAATAAAATTTTTATTACATTTCAATAACATTTTTTCAAAACTGATGAAGAAATCAAAAAATAAAATTAATGAAGCATCTAAAAAAATAACAAAGAGTAATTCCCCAGTCTGTGAGTAAAATGGAAAGGATTCTTTGCTCAGTCTTAAAACCAAAGGAACTTAATGTGTGTGTTAGTCTGAAGCTCTAACAGTTTGACCACCTGATGTGAAGAGCTGACTCACTGGAAAAGATCTTGACGCTGGGAAAGGTTGAGGGCAAGAGGAGAAGGGGACAGCAGAGGATGAGATAGTTAGATGGCATCACCAACTTAATAGACATGAGTTTGAGCAAGCTCCGGGAGACAGTGAAGGACAGGGAAGCCTGGCGTGCTGCAGTCCATGGGGTCACAAGGAGTTGGACACGACTGAGCAACTGAACATCAACAACTTAATGTGTGTTTGTGTGAATCTACAAAGGAGTCCATTATTCTTAATACCTCCTTATCATGGTGCTGTTTCAGGCAGAACAGGAAGTACTAGAACATGCACATTTCTTAAGTAAGATTTTGCAATTAAAAAATAAGAATCTGAGCATTTCACAGCCTAAAAAATAAACACAAAGCAAACAATTGCTAGTCTAATCAGACACTGGCAGGGTCTTACTTTGCATGTGGGTTGCTGGCTTGAAATCTTTGACCTTGCAATCTCTTCTGAAAATTCAAAGACTAAGTGAGATGTGAAAAGCTTCAAGATTTTCCCAGGAACCGAATAAATATAATCTCACAGAATAGAAAGTTTTGATAGTATTTGTACTACCTAATGATACATTTTCACATGTGCTGACATTAATCATTCTCAAATAGGTTTTAACAGCATTTTCCCTTCTTAACATCCTAGGTGAGGTCTAAATGCACTTTTCACCGACATCCCTGAGAAGAAGAGAGAGCACGTTTGAAGCTTCCCACAGAAGGGGAGTAACCTGTTGGGGAGTGGTCCAAAAGAAGGAATCTGCTCTTCCAACTACCAGCTGTGAAACTTTGAGGGCCTGATTTAACCTTTCTGGGCCTACTTTCTCTCACTATATTGGTAACCTGAGAATAATAGGATCTACACTGTAGTACTTCTCTAAGGATGAAATGTGATTGTACACACACAGTACACTCACAATGTCTGGTACATAGTAAGTACTCAAATGTTTCCTCAATAATTCAAAATTTAAGTCAAAATGGGTGAAATGCTTAAAAATTTGGAAAACCAACCATTTTGGAAATAGACTGCTTCTTAAATGACATATTCCAGAGAAAGTGGCCGCTGTGTACTCCTTTCAGATAAAATGATAAATTTAGAAAAATCGTATGTTGGATAATATGGTTCCCCAGGCCATTTTACTACACGTAATTAATTAGGCACAGATATCCTGGTGCCCAACTGCTGTTTACATCAATTCTCCTACCACTGAGTCCCAAATCTGGATATGTATCTAGTATTAGGGGCAATATTCCACAAGTTTCTTCATTTGTAATGAGATTCTGTGAAAACCGAGGCGCTTAGTTGCGGGTTAAAACTGGTTTTTTTTTTTTTTTTTTTTCCAGCCCCACTGCCTTTATGCTTACTTCCCGGGTGATTCCGTTAACATTTTCATTTAGTTCAAATATATACCGACTGCCTGCTATATTCATACAAGCCTTCTTTTCAGGAGTAGGAAGGGACAGAATGCAAGGCCCTGAGGCTGTTATTATGGAAAGCCTTTATCTATGGAGAAACACTGACGGCAAATGATCCTGTTTCAGCCGTCCGCTAGCGAGAGGTGGCCTGGACCCCAGCATCATGCTCTTAAGGACAGGCACATTTCCAGTAACAGTCTCACTTCCCCAATTTCCCCGGGGAAGGAGGGGAGCGGTGCTGCCGATGGCATCGCCTGATATCACTTGTTCTGGGTGATAGGAGAGCGTGGGGCCGCCTGGCCCACCTCATCCGTGGTCTGATTGCATTAACCTCTTGGTTCCCTGTTCCTGCCACGTGAGGTGCCCTAATATGGTCAGACTCCGGCGGAGCCCAGGAGCGCTTGCCTTTCTCCGGCTCCCGGCGAGGAGGCAGGAACGCACGTTTAGAGGCAAGCGCTCCGAAGGAAGGAAAACGGGGATCTAGGTTCGCATCTGGGCGAGCTGAGAGTGGGCTGCAGCAGAAGCCTTGCCTCAGGTCATCCATCATTTAATACCGCCCCCACCCCACCAGCGACTCCGATCTCCCCTGGGGGGGGGGGCTCCCTTTTCTCGTTCTCCCCTCACTTTCGGGGAGGCATCCCTGGGTGGACCCCTAGCTCCCGTCCTGATATAGGAATGGGAGGCGCCCTGGGGGTCGAGGTGGGCGGCTCGCCAAGGCTCCGGCTGCTCGTCGGGTCCTAGCAGCCTGGGGGGAGATGCTGCTGCAAGGCGTGTCTGGGGCTGCGCTCATGTGATGAAGCGAGGGAAAAACAAGGGGGAGGAGGAGGAGGCAAAGAGGTGGCTTTTTTTTTTTTTTTCTTTTAAGGAGTTTGCCGCGAGCGCGTCTCCTTCATTCGCAGTCTGGGCGGGTTCGGAGGAGCACGGCGGGAGACTGAGGCGCTCTTGGGACTTTGCTAGTGCACGGCTTCTGGCTCTTCTCCGCGTCCCTGCGATTTGGGGAAGGCGTTCACCGAGCGGCTAGCCACCGGAGAACCGCAGACGAGCCATGGGCGCCGGGAGCTCCACCGAGCAGCGGAGCCCGGAGCAGCCGGAGGCGGGGAGCGCGACGCCCGCCGAGCCCGAGCCCAGCGGCGGCGGCGGCTCTGCGGCGGAGGCGGCGCCCGGCACGCCGGGGGACCCGGCCATCGCCCCTGCGGACCCCGCCACCAAGGTAGGCGCGCTCCGGGCCACCTGCCCGGAGGAGGAGGGGAGGGTGGGGCGGGACGGCGCGGGTCTTTGGGGCGAAGGGGAGGGGGGAGGTCTCCTCGATCTCCGCCAGCAGTAACTTCCCGGCCGGTCCAGCCCATCTACAAACTCGCGAGCCTCAATCCCTCTTTCTAGGCTTTTCAGGGTTTTAGCGCCGGGGCGGGACCAAAGGATCCGCGAGCGCGGCAAGGGGGGCTTGCATCTTTGTCGTGGGTCTCCAGGGGAGGCGACTGCGCCATCCGCAGTAATAAAATTCGCCCGCTGCCGGCCGCTAACTGAGCCTTTCTCCACGCTCTTCCGGTGGAGCGACCCAGCCCGACACCGGCGAGCTGCCTGTGGCGGGGGTGGGGGTGGGGGGGGGTGTCTGCGGAGCCCTGACCCCCAGCCAGACGTGTCGAGCCCCCCACCCCGTCCCCCCACGCGGAAAGTCAGCTGTTGGGCCGTGACGCGTGTTGCAGCCTGGCGACTCCGCCACCCGTGGGTTCCCCGCAGCGCACTGCCCTTGCTACCGGCTGTGTCTGGAGCGACCGGGTTTGGTACCCAGCCCTCCTGCGGCAGGCGGCTGAAGCAGACAACACCGCCTTCCCGATGCAGAGAAAGCCTGGGGTGTAGCTCACTCTCCGCCAAAGAAAACCTGAGCCGACGCGGCATTTCCAAAAGGAATGACAGGGTTCGCAAACACGGCGGCGTCCTCCTTTTCGCTCAGTTCGCTGGACTCAGTGGGATAAACAAATACCGGAGTAGTTAGAAGTTCTCAAAGGATGCAGTCGAAGGCGTAAGGGAGTAGTCCCTGTCTATTCCGGTCTATGGAGGCAGTGCTGAACGTCCTAGACATTTTGCATTTTATAGTCTTAGGTCTTCGAGGCTGCAATATTTATTCTTGGCAACTGCAGCCGCCAAGATTGTGACTTGTCTAGATCGTTGTTTTTTAGATCTGTTTTCCAGCATGTATGTTCATTAGCCAGGCTTCACCCCACCCGTTTTGTTATACTTTTATGGGAAGATGTGGGTAACCATACTTAATACTTAAAAAGAAAAAAGAAACGTGTCAAATTTAAGAATATACAGAGTACTTGAGGACCTTTAAGAGTTATCTCAGAAAGTATAGATACTTACAGTGTAAGGGGAAAAAAAACCCCTGAAATCTAGGTAAAAATCACAGAATTATGACCTCATCGCCTTGACCTTTTAGCTGTGGTAGTCTAGCTTGGATGGAGAGACTGCTTTTAACTAGATTACCTCTAGTCATTAACATACCTCCTTGTAAAACCCATGGTCCCTAGAGCTGTAGATGCTTGCAAGTAGCTACTGTGCCTGGAATGCCTAGATTCTCTAAGATATGCTCAAGAAATCTATCCTTTTGAGGTCTCAGTTTTATGTATATATGTATTTATTTGGCTGCATCATATCTTAACTGCAGCATGTGGGATCTAGTTCCCTGACCAGGGATCAAACCCAGGCCCCCTCATTGGGAGCTCAGTGTCCAGACTTCACTGGACCACCAGGGAAGTGCCTCAGTTATGCTTTAATATTTATTGTATCTCACTTTTTGATGTCAACTACTGTCAAAATGGCTGCATAACCAGTATTTAGAGTCCAGTAATGAAAGTAATTGTAAGGCATAATTGCTAAAAGCTTGCAGTTGGGGAACATTTTTTCCTTTGGCTTTTACCAGCCCTTCAGGTCTTAGTAACAGTTCACACTAAGATATGGTACTTATTCTCTTCCCAATAAACTTCTGTGTATTCGTTTAAAATATTGCTTCCTTTCCGTTCTCTTTATCTTCCTTCCATAACATCATCCTTCTTCCTCTTTCCTAGTCACAACCATCTTGAAACAGTGAGATGACCTCCTTTCAAAAATTACTTAAATGACATCCTGAATATCATTGAACTTTCTGGCAGACTGCCCAGTTATCAATTTGGAGACAAATCAATACACTTACATGTACATGTTAGAAAACGTGTAGTTTTTCATTGTGACTAGCAAAATGTATTACTCAAGTTTTGAAGACCTATGTCTTTTCAAAAGGACGCTCTAATTAAGAATGATTCAGCATGTAGCTTTTGTCTCCTTTCTTCACCCTGTTCAACCCTAATTTCGGACCTCTGAGTAATTTCATCTGCCATTCTGGATTCCCATAGCACCATGGACCTTTCTTGCCCGCAGTTTCCATGGCTGTGGGTTTGTGACTTGATGAGTAAGTGTTCTGGCTGCTGCGAATGATCCACAAAGGCAGGGACCGTACCTGGGTTTGCTCATAACAGGTGATGCTCCTTGTATGGAGTGTGTGGCTGGCATGTAGGATGATCCTGGCACCTTGATTTTGATTGGAGACAGTCAAGTTGGGGAATACCGTGGTCCATCTGCTTTCTTTTTTAAACTTTTAATTTTGTATTGGGGTATAACAGATAAACAGCCGTCTACTTTTTCTTTGACTTTATCATTATGATCTGTCTCACTTATCAGATAGTGACTCAGTCAATGTCTGGTTATTCTCAGACCAGGTGAATATCTAGCAGAAAACTAAGATTTGGGAATTCAGCTTTCTTTTTCTTTAGAATGGCTTGTTTACCATTGCATTTCAAAGTGCCTTTAATCTCAAGTAGACAAATGCATGATAAATGCAAGTGACTCAAATGAGACCACTTCATACATTGAATTAGTGATGAATTACATCTTGAGCTTTTTTGATTGGGTCTGTGGACATCTGGGGAGGTTTAGAGTAATATATCCCCCTCCCTCTAGCAGAATGCTGATCATTAATTAAAGGCTATTAGCAGATTTTTTTCTCCCCCACTGGTAAAACTTGATTACCCAAGCCTAACATTTAGATGCACTGAGACAAATCCTGATTTTATCTGTGATGTATTTTAATGGAAATGGAAGGAGTCTTATCTTCCAGTCAATCTTTTACAATCTTTATATGTTAATTGTGAAGCAAAATGGCTTGATTTTCCGGGTTAAATTTTGAGAGTTTGCCATTTTGATCTCTGCAGGGTACAGGAAGATTAGACCACCTGAACACCGGTGGTAAACAAAGCCTAATGTTATTCATCAGTTGCCTGCTTTCATTCAGGTAGCAGCACTGGGTGGGGTTGGCCAATGACGACGAACTTCCTGTTCTCTGACACATCTTGATTTCTGGAGCCAAGCTCCAGGCTAAATCTGGACAATCACAATCCTCTAAATTAACCTTTCTGTCTCTTCTGTTTAGTGAACTTAGAGCTGGAAATGAAACAGTTCTCAGTTCAACAGTGTAAGGCCTACCACCCTGGCAGGTGGGGAGACAGAGACCCTTGTCAGTGTCTCAAGCTGCGGTTCCATTTGGCTGCAAAAGCTGTGACTCAAACAGATGTATGCAAATAGAAGAATCTATTGTCCTGAGGAATAGAGTTAAGGATGTCGCTACCTTTTGTGCATTAAACAGACAATTGAGTCAGCCAGTTGGATTTCCTAATTCCCGTCCCAGCCTAGGGTATGTGCTCTGTCCCACTTGCCCCGTGTTTACTAGAGATGGGACTAGAGATGGCTGTCATGTGATTATCTTATTGGTTTTACATGGAAACGGCCAGAATTTAAGATTTCAAGAGAATTATATGTTAACAGAGTGATGTTTTCTGGGTGTGGCTGCCTGTGTTCGTATGAATTTCCCTCAGATCATAAGAGGTGCTACTTGCTGATTAGAACCCAGTCTGGAGATTGGAGTTGTGGGTGTGAGGATGGTCATTTAGGTCTGAGAGCTGGTGGGGGCTGCGTTGCCGTCCCTTGAATCCATTATAGGCTTTTAGGCTCTTAGATGTGTCAGATCAGCAGAGATTTCCACTTGAAATACTTCCCTGGGCTAAGGACAGCCTCCAGATGTGCATCCTCTCTGAATTCACTGTGTGTCCACTAATCTCTGTGCCAGGATCACTTTAGACTACATTAAAAGGATGATTCCAGTTTGGTATCTTATAGGATAATTGATAAAATGGAAAAAAATGTTCTGTTTTAAAAGGCATTATGAAATGATTTCATTTTCTTTATCATTTTTAACACCTGTTCAGTGTTACAGAATACCAACGAAAGGAAAATCAGCTAAATAGTAATTCTTTAGGTTATAGTCATTCAAGAAGTGAGGAATTAGAACTTACAGCACTTAGCGATGTGAGAAAAATACATCGGTACTTTTAGCGCATGAAAACTGTAAAACTAAATGTCCTTGAAGCTAATTCTTAGTTCTCTCATACCTTATAAAATTATAATTTAGGAGAAGTTTCTTTTTAAAATAATTTAATAGAAAATATGAAAAAAGCTGGGTTTGGGAGGGAGATGCATTATATCTTATGAATATGAAAGCTTATTTTCAATAAACTATTTTAAAATCTATAATTATAATTATTTGTCTTGTCTGTTTAGATTTTGGGCCATTTTCCTGCAAGTTAGTACCTTATTAAAGAATGTAAGAGTAGGGATTTATACCTGTGATCCTACCTGTTAGTACATCTAATAAAAGGATTAAGGTGAAGATATTAATCTGTAATAATTTCAGCTAAATATAATTTCAGTTATATATACATTTATATTTCTTATTATGAATAATTAAGTTTACTTATTTAAATCTGACTGTAGGCCTGACAGCATCATTCTTGAATCATAAAGTCTTTATTAAAAGATGATCAAAAGCACTTGCTTACTCTTATTAAAATAATTTATTTATTTATTTGGCTGCGCTATGCCTTAGTTGTGGCACTCAGAATCTTCCATCTTCATTTCAGAACAGAGGAACTTTTTTTTCCTAGCTGCCGCGTGCAAACGCTTGTTAGTTTCAGCTTGTGGGTTCTAGTTCCCTGATCAGGGATTGAGCCGGTAACCTCTGCGTTGGGAGCCAAAGTCTTAGCTACTGGTTCACCAGGGAAGTCCCTAAAATGATTTTTATTTAAAGTCATTGCAAACAAGATTCACTTAATGTTTGTTTTTCTAAAAATGTTAATGGTTGAGAACTTATAATTTGTAGAGGATGATAAAAAAGGAAAGTATCCTATTCCTCCCACACCTGAAGTATTCACTGTTAACAACAGTTTGAAATAAATGTTGGTTGTTTCTTGCATATTCTTCTAAAACCTTTATGCCTGTGCAAGTATATGAATAAGAATAGCGCTGTCTTTTCCTTTTAACAAATGAGATCCTAACACATAAATTCTGCAACTTTAGGGTTTGGCTGTCTTTTCATATCAGGATATAAAGATCTCCCTTCGTTCTTATTGGCTACATGAATTTCTCATTTATGGATTGAAATACCACAATGATTTAACCAATCCCCTGTGTACGTATTTAGATTTTCCTAGTCTTGTTATACGAAATTGGCACAGGGACTATCCTAGTTCAGACGTCTTTGTACGTGTGCAAATGTATCTCTTGGAGAGATTTCTGAAAGTAGGGTTGCTGGATCATAGGATTTCTATGCATTTAAAATTTTGATAATCCTTGCTAAATTTACTTTCCAAAGAGATTCAGCCACTTTGCATTCCTACTCTGTGCAGATCGACACTTTCTTTCCCATGCCTTTGCCTCAGTGGATAGCAGATTTTCTAGTATTTGCCAATCTGTACCTCAGTTGGCACCTTGGATTCCCTCAATGCATTTTTAGTTATGAAGTTGAGTGCCCTGTTAGATGTATTGATCATATGCGTTTCTTCTGGTCAGCACTTCATCAGGAGCTGGACTGGCTTTCAGAACATTATAGGCTATAATTTGTTTACCTGTTGAGTTCTCAGTTACTTAGTCGTGTCTGACTCTCTGCGGCCCCAGGAACTGTGGCCCACGAGGCTCCTCCACCCATAGGATTTTCCAAGCCGGAATACTAGAATGGATTGCGATTTCCTCCTCCAGGGGATCTTCGTGACCCTGCAGGTGATTGAACCTGCATCTCCTGCATTGGCACACGGATTCTTTACCACTGAGCCACCTGGGAACATAGTTTTAAAAGACTTTCCCCTCCCAGAAATTAATCAGAATTGGGAAATAACAAGCTTAGAATAAAAACAAGGCTGAGGTATTGTTCCCTTTCCTTCCCAAATTAGTAAACTGGCTTTAATTTTATTTGCTTGGATCGACTTTGCAATGACCTACTTCTTTAGCTATCAATTTAAAAATGTCTCCTCTGGGAACAATCTAAAATCATCCAGTTGCCAGAAATTTCTTCATACATCTGATCCATGAAATGTTGGAATCAGGAATTGTGGGCAGTAGAAATTCACTTCCTGGGAAAACAGTAGTCCCCTCCCCTGGGCGCCGTTCTCAGTTCTCATAACAAATGACAGCCTGGCTCTGTTAACTGGAATAAATATGTTTTCCCAGAAAAACGTAGGTGTTCAAAGCACTGGAAACTACAGCGTCTTTCCCGGACACTTAGGCTTCTCTTAATGCTAGTATTCATTCAAGATCAAAGGTTTTTGTCTTCCTGCAGTTTCTTCATGATGTTGTGTAAATGAGAGAAGCCAAATTTTAGGAAGAGGAGATTACTATAAATCAGTGGCCCATCTGCTGTTTCTTATATGCAGGCATGCAAATTGTGGATGTCCAGAGAGATTACATTTTCTGTGGTTCCCAAACCTGGCTGTGCAGTTGAATCACCTGGGGAGCTTTTTAAAGACCCCACCCGCCCCCCTTCTAGATTATTCTATCAGAATCCCAGGCCATTCCAGCATCTGAGATTCTGTAACCTTGATGCTTATCCGGGGTCCTGATTTGTCTGGGGTGGTCACCGTTGTCTGGAGGAAGCGGGTTACGGGGTGTCGGAGCTGAGGGAGGCCCTGCAGAGGGGACGGCAGCATACCCTGAGCGATGTTGGTGCTCCTGTGGGTGGCAGAGAGGGTTTCAGAAGAGTAAGGGGGAGAAAATAAAGGGAAACCTCTCCCCAACATAGTTTCACTCCTTTATTCTGCTGTCTTGAAACCAGACGTGCTGCTAGTATGAATAGTATTGTTCTTAATGAAATGTACTCTTCAGGGTAAATGAAAGTGAAGTCGCTCAGGCATGGTGGACTCTGCGACCCCATGGACTGTAGCCCACCAGGCTCCTCCGTCCATGGGATTCTCCAGGCAAGAATACTGGAGTCGGTTGCCATTTCTTTCTCCAGGGAATCTTCCCGACCCAGGGATTGAACCCAGGTCTCCCGCATTGCAGGCAGGCGCTTTAACCTCCGAGCCACCAGGGAAGCCCTAGTGTGGAATCAAATGTTCCTTTCTTTTCTCTGAGCCAGGATCTACTTGTCAACATTCACTTTTTTGTTCCCACCTGATGCCTTTTAACCGTCGTCCCTCATTTATCATATTGGAAACATCACTTGAGTTGATGGGCCGTCTATGGGGTTGCGCAGAGTCAGACACAACTGAAGCGACTTAGCAGCAGCAGCAGCGTGGGCTTCATTTATGGCCTTTGGCTGGTCCGAATGTCGGGTGAAGAGATCTTAACACCTAACCAAGTGTTGAGGAGGAGCCCAGAAGAGGGCTGTCTGGCTTTCTGCACCACATAGTTGCTTTTCTGTCTTGATTTCATTAACATTTCTCTACTGGCTCCTGGATTCCTGGAACTGGGGATACGAAGAAGAGAGGAATCCAAGAGCTTGGTGCTTAAAAAAAGGTCAAAGCGCTCCCTTTCATGTATTCGTCTCTTCGACCCATTAAAATGGATTATTTTCTGTCTAGAGGAAGAAGTCTAAATTCATTTTCCATACTGGTCACTGTTGTTCCAGTGCCATTGATTAAATAGTCTCAAGTTTCCGTATTCACATATATGTTTATTGATTTTCTTTTACTTTAAAGTTTTTCGTACTCTGTTTATTTGTATACAGAGTTAAAAGCATTAAGAGAGTGGCTAAAAATCTAATCGATTCTAATGGCAGATCCGTGGTTTGAAATATTTTTACATTCCACATCTTCAGGCACCGTTAGGGCTTGCCCTGGTCTCATGGCTATGGTAAGTTTAGTGAAAAGGAAAGTGTTAGTTGGTCAGTTGTGTCCAACTCTTTGTGACCTCATGGTAGGTAGCTTGCCAGGCTCCTCTGTCCTTGGGATTTCCCAGGAAAGAATACTGGAGTGGGTTGCCGTTCCCTTCTCACGGGGATTTTCCCAACCCAGGGATCGAACCCAGGTCCTCCCGCATTGCAGGCAGATTCTTTACTGTCTGAGCCACCAGAGAATATATACATAAATACTAAAAAGTGGGGAGCCTGTGTTGTCTTCAGAAGTGAATTTGTTTTCTTGGTATATAATAATGTTATTCATTAAAAATAATCATTTGGGTATTTCCTAATGATTTACGCTATGAAAGGCCCTGGTTCTAGATGCTTCAGGAGGTAAAGAACACAGCCTTATCCTTGAGCACCTCATGATCTAGGTGAGGTATGGGGTCCCCAACCTCCTTGGCATCAGGGACTGGTTTCGTGGAAGACAGTTTTTCCACGGACCAGGGGTGGGGAATGGGGATGGTTTGGGGTGATTCGAGTACATTACATTTAGTGTGTGCTTTATTTTTAATCTAATGCCATCGCTGATCTGACAGCAGATACCCGTCCGGGGCCCAGAGTTTGGGGACTCCAGCTTTAGAGGAAAGATTCAATAACAAAGATTTAAATAAGTTGGGCAGGCAATGGAAGAACTGCCTTTAGTTGGTACGTGTCTGTTTAGTGAATTGTCTGGATAGCTGATGTACAAAGAAAAGGCGATTTTGCCAAGTGTCACAAGCAGATAAAGGCCATATTAGTCAGGAGGCTGGAAGGCACAGGGCATATGAAGGAGCTGAATGTTTGTAAGAGGATAATGGGAAGATGACCATAGAATTGCAGGCAATTATGGTAAGAGCCGCACAGGCTGCAGAGAGCCGTCCGAGTGGAGGCTTCTGAGAAAAAGAAAGCAAAGAGGCAGACCCTTTCACACTCAGCAGAGAGGACGCCCCTAGGAGCCTGGGGGGCAGATATTAACCCGAGCGATGGGATGGGTGCAAAGTGTAGGCTGAGCACAGGGGCAGCCAAAAACAGCTGAGACTTCAAGGCTTGGAATATGGAGCGCTCCAGTTTCTCCAGTAGACAAGGAATTCCCCTCCTGATGTCGGTTTCCATTGTCTATTGCTATAGCCAACCATGCCAAACAGCGACTTACACCAGGTGTATCTTTAGAAGAGAGAGTGTCACTTGACAGTTATAGCCCCCCCCCCCCTTTTTAATGTAAAGAAGAAGTTTGCATCAGAGTCTAGGAAAATGACAGAGAGCATCCGTGAGATCAATAGCGTGTCTCTGAGGAGTGACCTGCGTCAGCCCAGATCACAGGCACTGTGAGCAATCCAGGTTGGCGGAGTGGGGAGCCCCCAGGGAAGGTTAATATCACAGGATAAGAGCTGATGGCACCAGAGGAGCTGAGAGTGGTGGCTGGGGAGAAGGTGGAACCAGTGAATGATAATCAAAGGGAAGACTCGATAAAACAGATGGCATTGGGTCGAATAGCCATTGGGTCCCTGCTTCATCAGGCGACAGTGACTAGTTTGTCCCCGCATCTGGGTCCATGTAAAAACGAAAGAGGCTGATGGTTGACTAGCATCTCTTCCATTTGTAGGCAAAGAATCTAGGTGGCTTGGGGAATGTTTATCTTCACTTTCAAAGAAGACATTTCTTCTTCGCAATTTTTTCCACCTCCAGTGTATGCCCTCTGGTGTGTCGTTTGGAGGACGATTTATGGTTTGCTATTTTTCTTCATGTCTGAGCATATGATTTCTTATTGAATCGAGCCATTACATAAGGCTCTGGGTTTTGTCTGCCTCGTGATCAATTTTCTGTCCTTACTCCTGACATTGACCATCCTTATTGACGACGTTTCATTACATCCTTGATAGTTTTACTTGCTCTTTGAAATACATATTGCTGTGATGCATAAAGCAATAACAAAACATAAAACAATGTTGGTGTATGTTATGGTGCTTAGCCTTTTTTTATTTTTTTGCATTTTCGGTTCTGGGTGCTACTTTTTCACTATGGTAACAAACTGCTTGTATAATGCTTCTTAAGGAACATTTGTTTGAAATTATCCTTCACTTGGGTATGTATGTAAAGCAGTCTTATTCCACACCTGTAATCCTGAATGCTATGCAAAGTTCAGCCTTAGATGTGGTTAAATTTGCAATGAATATGTACTGCTATACCAACTCGGGTGGAAATGAGGGGATGGAGAAAGGATTGCAATCTACAAGAAACTGCTAAGGATTAGACAGTTTTTCTATGATGAATTTTTCTTAATTATTTCAGAGACACATCTAACCAATATTTAGACATGAGTTCCTGACTCCTGTAGTGTTAATCTAAATATCTGAATGGAAATTTTTGTTCTTGTTCTGCTCTGTTTTATATGAAGTCAGTTACTGAAAAGCAGTGGAAAATGTTACCAGTAAACTTTACTAAATCAGTCCTGATTATTAAGGTTTTTTTCCTCCAATCCTGACAAAAGCTATTATATGAAATTTATTTATTTTTTTAGTATATGAAATTTAAACAAAAAATACTTGACAGTCAGGAGGGCAAAACTCAAATTAATTTGTTTTTTTTAACTGATTTTTTTTTTTTTAACCTTCAGGAGTTTGTTTCCTTTAAATTCAGTTTGATGGCAGTGTTAGATCTGTCTGTTTTGCTTACAATATAGGAAATTTGTTTTGCTTTGATTAAAATGCAGGTTGATTGTTCTTTTGTTATTAATTTTTGCTATTAAAGACACACTAAGGTCTTTCAAAGTGCTCAAAAGGTTTTTGTCCTAAATGGAGCTAAGAGCACCCACAATGTTATCTAGAATTGAAACAGTGACAGAGGTTTCAAGTCACTTCTGGAACTGTGCCTGATAAACAGTCCTCCAGGACAGAGAGGAATTCAAAGAATGCTGAAGTATTCAGGGAAGTAGGTCATGGTTTAAAGCATTACATTTGTCAGAGAAAATTTCTCAAGCAGTCCCTGTGATCACTGGATCCCTGCTCATTTCTTACTCAGGGTTCTTTAGTCTTAGGCAAATTAGATGACTAAATTAACTCGTTAGTCTCTAGAAGGGCTGGACTAAAAGTAACAGATTCCCCATATGCGTGTGCTCTCCCAACACCAAAAATAAAGAGCTAGGGCTATAGATGGGCTCAGACAGTAAAGAATTCACCTGCAAGGTGGGAGACCTGGATTCAATCCCTGGGTTGGGAAGAGCCCTTGGAGAAGGGAACAACTATCCACTCCAGTATTCTTGCCTGGAGACTCTCGTGGACAGAAGAGCCTGGTGGGCTACAGTCATGGTGTTGCAAAGAGTAGGACATGACTGAGCGACTTTCACAGGGCTATATATGAGCGACCAGAAAATCACAGAAGTAAAAAAAAGAAAAAGAAAAAGAAAATCACAGAAGTGATAAGTGTTTTTTCTTAATTGCACAATCCTGGAGTAAAAATGTTTTGAAAGTGCAAAATAAATAATGCAAAAATTATTTTGCATTTAAATGTTTTAAAGATGCAAAATAAATAACCAAATATTTATTTTGCATATTTTAAAAATGTTTTAAGTAAAGAAACAAATAAATAAATTCCATACAGCCAGATGAAACAAAAAAAGAGTGAATAGGCAGACGATGTGTAAGTATATTTAGGAAGATTGGAGTACCTTTTAAGTGAGCTGGGGATCTGTCTTTGCCACCAAGATTAAGGACAGTGGGGACCCGCTGATCCCCTATGTGTGGCCATAGCGCCCACAGTCTCTTGTGGACTTAAATTTGTGGGAACCACTTCTTGCCGTGAATTGTAGCTGAGTGCCAGACAAAGAGGCACTAATATGACAGGGCTCAAAGGCGAGAGAGCACACATACTAGGGTACCAAGAAAGGTGGCACAGAGGAAGCTATGGACTGAGTGTGCCCCTAGAAATTCATATGTTGAAACCCTAATCCCCAGTGTGATAGTGTTAGGAGATGGAGTCTTCGGGAGGTAATTAGGTCATGACGGTGGAACCCTCATTAAGAATTAGTGCCCTTTTAAAAGAGACACCAAAAAAAAAAAAGAGAGAGACACCAGAGCGCTTACATCCCTCCCCACCCTCAAATGGTACCCTCTACAAAGCAGGTAGAGAACTCTTGTGAGAGCGAAATCAGCCTGCACTTGAATCTTGGATTTCCAGCTTCCAGAACTCTGAGAAATAAATGTTTATCATCTTGGCCACTCAGTTTATGGTAATTTTTCATAGTGATCAAACTAAGAGGAAAGGGAATTTATGGTGAATTGCTGAAGAATGAAGATGCTTAGGAGAAGGAGGCAAGGAAATAAATAATTTTTAAGTAATAAAAGTAATAAAATAAGGGGGCAAGAGAGAACCTCACCATCTTAGAAGAAATACTGAGTGAAAAATAGTCTAGGAGAAATTGGGTTAAAGATTTCTTTTTGGAGGACTTCCCTGGTGGTTCAGTGGTTAAGACGTCACCTTCCAATGCAGAGGGCATGGGGGTTTGATCCTTGAACCAAGGATCAAAGATCCCACATGCCATGTGACCCTGAAAACAAAAAATAAAACAGAAGCAATACTGTAACAAATTCAGTAAAGACTTTAAAATGGTCCACATCAAAAAGATTTCATTTTTTAACTACAGGACTTTTGCAGAAACTTTAATATGTTATTATTAATTACGCCTCTCCCAAAGGGGACATATAATATGCATCTTTACCCAAATGCAACTGGGAAATGCCAGGCTAGTGAAGACACAATTAGAAAACAGTGATTGTGAGAAGCCAAGAGAGGTATCTTGTGGCTCTGCCTTGGAGAATTTGAATACCAGTGTGTGACTTCTGCATTAATTGAAATTGGCAGTGTGAAACCCGTAATTAATTGAGATCTACATCTCCATTTGTTAGGATGGAGGTGAGGACTTAACTTTATTTCAAATCTGAGACCTAGAGAATAATTCTGAGATATTAAGGAATTTTGTTCTCTTTTGGGCAAGGGGAGCAAGCAGCATGGATTTTCATTTCATTCATATAAAAATGATTGCCTTTTATATGCAATGTTTAAATGAACTAAATGTAGAGAGATTTCTTACACTGATTAAAATGAAAATAAGGGATATATCCCAGCCTTTAAATGTACATGATTTGGGAAATGCCTCAGATTATCCTAAGATGAAATAGTTCATATTTTTATATCCTTAATAAGTTATGTCTAGAATTCCTGATGTATTTGGTGGGAGTGGCAGGGAAAGAGAAAGAAGTAGAAAATTGAGCAACAGCAGGATCATTGAAAATTTGGAAATTGAATATACTTTGGGTTCTCTTCATTTTTCAAATAATCTAGATAGTTTGCATATTAGATTTAGTTTTTATTTTCAATGTGTGGTGAGTCCAATAACCATTGACTCCGTTTCTGTGGCACTTAATTAATTTACCCATAGGGCTGAACATCCTAGCACAAGTGACATTATGTCCTAAAACTCTCTCTCAACCGTATTTTCTGGGGCCAGAGACAATTGGACTACTGTGGAGTTAAATGCTGTAAATTATTGTGTTCCTCAAACCCTCTCCAGCGCCTGCAGTGAATACTGGAGGTATTGTAACTGTATGTGAACTTGAACGAAGATCAGGCGAAGGTCAAAACACAGCCTTCTTGAATGGAGCTGCAAATTCTTCTTCTGGCAAATAAGAGTAAAGGGAAATGTCACCCGCTTGTTGCTTTTTATGGTCATGAAGAGGGAAAAAATCCCCGAAGCCTCTGATTCCTTTGCTATGAGCTGACCAAGCTGGCTTATTTCGGCTTCGGATAAGAAGCTGAGACGCACTCTGATTTATTTTTTCCTTGAGTCTGATCAAAGCAAATCAAAGCAAATAACAGCATCCTGGGAGTGTAACGAAGCTAAATTTTTAAGGAAGTTGCTCCTTTGGAAAACCTAAAAATCAATATTCTTGTAAGATTGCTTCAGGCCATTTAAGTGGGAGCAGCTCGATCTAGGCATAAAATGATGATTCCTGCTTCTTAGTAAACCTTTACTAATACTGAACTTATTTTAAAAATTGGTTCACATATAAATATTGTTACTATCCCCACGCAGTGGCCCCTACTTCAGTGTGACTTTTTGTGCTTATGCTCACACAAAGCGTGAATGTCCTGTGAGTGAAAGGGGAGCCTGACTGTCAGTTCTGTGTCCTCTGCCCATGTTCAAGGGCCCTTCCCACAGTTATCTGACTGCGTGTTTCTGGGTTGATTACAAGGGTGAAAACTGTAGGGGATTAACTAAGGCCTAAGCCGTAAGGATCAGGCATATGTAGAAATATAAAAAAAATACAGTCCCTTTTCTCACTGTCAGCTCACTGACATTTGTTGGGCTTAAGTACTATTAGGTGTCAGATGGTTTTGGAGGGCTGTGGTCCATCCTTTTTCCTATCTTATTGTTCAGTCATAACTTCTATGAGGTAAGTGGTATCATTCCCACTTTAAAAGGGTGCCAACAAAGTAAATATTTATGAAACTTTTGATTCACTAACTCTTAAAAAAAAAAAGATTATATATTTGGCTGTTCTGGGTCTTATTTGCAGCATGCGGGATCTAGTTTCCCTCATCGGGGATCGAACCCAGGCTCCGCACACTGGGAGTGCAGTGTCTTAGCCACTGGACCACCAGGGAAGCCCCACGATTCACTGACTCTTGAGGTCTTCTCCTGGTTTCATCAGCTCCTTGGGGTGGGGCTGGTGGGAATGAAACCACTGTGATGTGAACCTGGCTGTGATGCTGAGGAGGAGACAGCTCCTGATACATTAGACCCTCCTCAGATCCCGGGACTTTCTGCCTCTCTAGGTATTGTTTTAGAATATATCACTCTATCTGCTGTCAAGTAAATGGCAAATGATTTATCTTTGTGGGCCATCCAGTTATTTCAAAGCCTGTCCTCATTCTTCCCATTCCCTCCGGATGGGAAGATAACTGATGCCAGACTGTAAGAGCTCCTTGGGGTTGGAGGCAAGTCACGACCTAAAGAATCATCTCCCCTCATTTTTCTCTTCCATTTGGGTGCAACTGAATGCCAGGCACCTACAACCACCATCTTCTCCCTTCCCATTTTGCTCGGTCATCCTGACCTCCCAGCACATCATCTGTCTGTCCTACTGTACCCATGTAAACCCTGTTCTATATCCTCCCTAAGGAACATCCGCTGGCTAATTTGTCCATCCAGGTCAGGGCTTTGTCCTGCTGGGATACTGTCCTCTTCCAGGGTTTTTTTTTTTTCCACTACCCCCCCACCCCCCCTCTTCCAGGGTTTTAACACCCAATTATATCCACCACATGCATCTATGTGTTGGACAAGTTCACCTCAAAAACAGTGTTTCCTTCTGTCCCCTTTGCCTGCCTCTTCTTCCCATAAGGGAACTCTCTGTAATGCCTTCAGCATCTTATAGAATGGTGAATGGTGTCACTGTCTTACTGGCTCTTGCCTTTCATTTGCTAGTATCTAGGCCATTGGGGGCTTCCTAGGAGGCTCAGTCCCTGGGTGGGGAAGATCCCCTGGAGAAGGAAGTGGCAACCCTCTCCAGTGTTCTTGCCTGGGAAATCCCATGGACAGAGGAGCCTGGCGGGCTACAGTCTGTGGGGCCACAAAGAGTCGGGCATGACTGAGCGACTAAACAGCAACAGCGGAGCATGCAGGCCATCATGAAGTCCCGCTGGTTCTAGAGCTGCTTCCTCAGACCTTTGTCAGCTTCCCTGGTGGCTCAGATGGTATAGAATCTGCCTGCTATGCAGGAGACCTGGGTTTGATTTCTGGGTTGGGAAGATCCCCTGGAGGAGGGCATGGCAACCCACTCTAGTATTCTTGCCTGGAGAATCCGCATGGACAGGGGAGCCTCATGGGCTACAGTCCATGGGGTCGCTAAGAGTCGAACACAACTAAGACTAAGCACAGGCACGTGCAATAGAATGCAACATCAGTCTTCAGACTAGTCTTCCTGCTCCTAGCCATTTTCCTCTGTGTGTGACCGCTTTATAGATACCATTAGATGGTAGAAATACCTGGAATTCTGTGATCAGGGTTGGGGGGGGGGGGGCGGTTCTACCTATAGGTGTATCTGCCCTTCCAGACTTTTCCTCTTTGCCCCACTACACACCTAGGTATTTATTATCATTTATTCCTCACGTTGCATCTTGAGATTAGAAAAGATAAAAACCAACAGTTAGCTGCTTTCTTTTGCTCTTTCATGTAGTTTTCTTTCACTCAGTCAATGAATGTAGCAATACAAGGAAGCTCTTTTCATTGCCTTTGTTTGATTTTAAATATTTTTGCATGAACTGCAATAACGTGGCCTCCAAGAAATGTCTCCATAACTGAAGTCAACTTTCTACCACTGTGGGCATCTTAAGATAAATGCAAACTGTGGCATCTTGATCATATTTGTATAGAAACATAGTTTGGGCTATACACTTATTTCATTCTTAGGTTGGTTTTTATTTTGGGAATTCTATCTGAAGCAGAAACATATCCAGTTGACTTAAAAAGTTGAATCATTTGATTTATTGGCATTTTCAACAAGCAAGTATCTGGTATGAATTAAATAAAGTTTAGAAATTCTTTGTTTTCCGTTTCCTCTCCCTACCTCCAAAAAAGAGAAAAATCCCTAAAGCGTTTTATAATTTCTATCAGTTGGAGCCATTCTTTTTTATTTTTAGTGATTTTATTTATTATTTATTTTTGGCTGCGCTGGACC
This sequence comes from Cervus elaphus, assembly GCF_910594005.1. NCBI lineage: Eukaryota > Metazoa > Chordata > Mammalia > Artiodactyla > Cervidae > Cervus > Cervus elaphus. The sequence goes on from NC_057840.1 coordinate 35,000,841, forward strand.
TCTGTTGCTGTGAGGACTTTTCTCCAGTTGTGGTGCTTCTCATTGCGGTGGCTTCTCTTGTTGCAGAGCATGGGCTCTAGGGCCCTCGGGCTTCAGTAATTGCGGCTCAGAAGTTGCGGTTCCCAGGCTCTGGAGCGCAGGCTTAGTAGTTGTGGCGTAAGGGCTTAGTTGCTCCAAGGCATGTGGGATCTCCAGAGCAAGGATCAAAGTCTTGTCTCCTCCATTGGCAGGAAGATTCTTTATCACTGAACCACCAGGGAAGCCCGAAGCCAGCCTTTATCAGGAGTGTTTCTCAAGTGGAAACATCCCACAGGGTGACCTCAGCCTCTTCCACAATTTTTTGTTTTTCTTTTTTTAAGCTGAAAAGACCTTTCACAACTTCAGGTCTAAGGCTTTAGCAAGTTTTTTGGGTCTTGGTTTCCTTATTCTTCAGAATCTAAACCCATTTTCTTTGCCTGAATATAAAAGTTTATTCATTGAAGTTGTTCAGCTTTAGATTTCCTCTTTATAGGTGAAAAATGTATTCATATGACTTTCTCCAGAGTCTTCTCTTAAATTTTCTCTTTGACTCACACGGTGATTCTCTGAGAGTTTGGATCACTTAATGGCAGGAGAAACCCACTCCAGTACTCTTGCCTGGAGAATCCCATGGACCGAGGAGCCTGGTGGGCTACAGTCCACGGGGTCTCAAAGAGTTGGACACGACTTAGTGACCTCACTTTCACTTTCCCTTTCCTGAACTAGAGTCACCCCTTACTTCCGGGGCTTTCTGTAACTCGGATCTTTTTTAGCTATATCTACGCAAGGCTGGTCATTGGTGCATCTGTTCAACACAGACTAAACTCCTGTTGATATTTCTTCAGTCACTTTTGCTCCACGAGCTCTTGGGAGATATGCAGCATCTTGGCTTCCATTACATCTACATGCTGTTGAATCCTGAAATTATCTCTCTGCCAGGGACACCACTAGTTCATTGTCTTTTATCCCTTCAAGCTGAGCCCAGCTGTGTCAACTCTGTATCTGCCCTGATGTCTTCCTGGATGGTCCATACAGTCTCCAACTTAGGACAGGTGGACAGGAGACTGTTCTGGGAGAAAAGCTAGTGGGAGACAGAAAGGACTGGGTGACAGAGAGGAAGAGAACAGAGAACCTGAGCTTGGAGGATGGCCCAACAGCTTAAGGGCGCCAAGAAGGAAGCTCGAGCCAGGAGTAGTCTTGCAAGGAGACTTAAATGAATGGCCGTCAGGCCTTAAGGACAATAGACAGAGCCTATTAGTTTTATAACATACATTTAAAGCAGTTAACTACTTCTGCTTGCCAACATCATGAAATAAGCTGTGTATTTAACGCAAAATTCTAGGTGGTTCTTTTGCCAACAAATTCTTCATCAAGATAGCAGGAATCACAAATGCATGTTAAAGATAGATTTTTATATAATATAAATATGCATGTAATATTTCTGGTAAAAAAAAAAGTTAATTCCAATTCAAAAATCTCATTTATTTGGATGATATAGACTCAATTTGAGTATAGTAAATAGAATCTGTAGTAAAAGCTTATGTTTTAAGGACAAAGTTAAATGTATACAAGTAAATGAAAGCATTCTTTTCTTTCTGCACCAGTTTTTATTAATATATAATTCACCTAATATACATTTACCCATTTAAAGTGTACAGTTCAGGAGATTTCCCTGGTGGTCCAGTGGTTAAGACTCCACCTTCTAATGCAGGGGCATGAGTTTGAGCCCTGGTCAGAGAACTAGGACCCCATATGACACAAGATACAGAACAACAAATGGTGCAAGAAAATTTGAATACTTCTGTGCAAAAAAACCCATCAATAACACCTGATCATACCTTGCACCATATATAGAAACTAACTCAAAATGGATCATATATTGTAAAGCAATTATCCTCCAGTTAAAATTAAATAAATTTTAAAAAAATGGATCACAGGTGTAAATGTAAAACCTAAAAAGAATTTTAAAAATAATTAAGTGGTGTCTTTAAAAGAATAATAGTGTTTGTTAAAAATCTTCTAGTGTATGCATAGCTATATAAAAGCCATTCTTTCTCCTTACCCATTCGTCCCCCTCAGTCAGTCTCCCTTATCATAGGAACCACAGATAATGGTGATTATTCCTGGCCTAGAATGGATTGCTCAACAGTTGTGTGAGAAAAAATTGGTGATCGTTAGGGGTCAGCTTGGGTTCACTTAAAAATAAATCTAATAATCAAATTTCTTTTTCCGTTCTTTTTTCTTCCTTTCTTGGTCTTTTATTGTTGTTCAGGTTCCTAAACTATAAGATTTTGGGGGAGATGGATGGTGGTTCTGGATTTCACGAGAGATTTGACAAAACTAAGTCATTCAGCCCCTCTCCTTGTAAATGTGGTCTAGTCATGCAAACAGTTGAATGAACATAATTGATTGATCCTCCTGGTAAGGGTTGCCTGCTATTTTAGCACATTGCATCAGAAGTGAAGGCAGATGTCTCAAACTGACTGAAGCTAAAAGAGTTAGACTAGAAAGCAAATGCTGGATGACGTCTTTTTTCAAATGCAGGTGTGGTGACAGCGTCTGGGGATAAAGAGGAGAGCCAGATTAACTCAGTGCCCTGGAGCAGACAGACGCATGGCTCCCAGTAGAGACCGGAGGGCACGGGATCTATGGAAGGACAGGGAGTGAGGAGGGCCTCTGATAGAAAAGAAGAAAAACACCCTGATGAGATGCTTTAAAGTCCATTCCTGTGCTAAAAATATATATAGAGAGACAACAGTCTGGCAACACATGGAAGCGTGTGAGTGTTCACATCCTTTGTTCCAGTGCCCCTGGTTCTGGAAATTCAGCAAATAAAAATAATACAAAGGAAGGTAAACTTGTGTTCCCTAAAATGTGTTACAAATGTTTATCCTGTCTTGTTTGAGGTTTTGAAAGACAGGTTAAGTGAATTGTGTGTGGTAGGTGCACCTGATCCTTTGTCTCCAAAGAACACAAGAAAATTTGTAGCAACTTGGGAAAACGGTTATGGTTTCGAAATGTGGAAAATATGCAGAACCTTGTTTAATACAAGTGTTTGTATGTGGCTAAACATTGAAGGGAGCACAAGAAAATGAAGAGGTGTTAGGATGACTGTTTTAGATCATTTCAGCTTCTTTTTAATTTGAAGATTTTTTAAATTGTGGATCATTTTTTAAAGTCTTTGCTGAATTTCTGAATTTGTTACAATATTGTTTCTGTTCTGTGTTTGTTTTTCTGACCTTAACTCACCTGCACCCCCTGCATTGGAAGGCGAAGTCTTAACCCCTGGACGACCAAGGGAGCCTCAAGATCATTTCAGCTTTTAAAAACTTTCTTTAATATTTTCCCTTTTTAAGCTTATTGAGAAACTTCTAGGTCAACATGGGAGGGAATTTAGGATGAAAGAGAATTAGTTTAAAAACAGAAAGGAAGTAAAACACTAGAGATTTAATTTATTTTTTGTTAGCTCTAATATAAAATGAGAGCAGGTGGCTCATACCAAATGTACTCCACACTGTATTAATAGAAATAGTGTTAGTTTGCACTGGTCAGTGTCCATTTGGATTATTGCACAAATTCAATAAAGACTTTAAAAATAGTCCCCAGAGTCTAGATATTGCTGCATTAAAATCAGAAGTGTAGATTTTGGTCCTTAAAAGACTCATGAACATTTTCAGGTCCTTGAGAGAAAGTTACCACAGCAGATCCCACAAAACCCTGGTGAACAGAGAAGGTGGGCTTTGGAGTTGGGTTATTTGGAGAAGAGTAGTGTTCAGAGTGCCAGCTTCGTTTCCTGTGCACTTCATTTTGGAAAAAGTGATAGATTTGTAGAACAAAGGGACTGATTTTGTGTCTGTAGCCACTGTATACCATTTTCGATTCCTGTTATTGGGGCCTATTAAATGTCTAAAATGGGGCTTCCCTTTTGGCTCAGCTGGTAAAGAATCCGCCTGCAATGCGGGAGACCTGGGTTCGATCCCTGGTTTGGGAAGATCCCCTGGAGAAGAGAAAGGCTTCTCTCCAGTATTCTGGCCTGGAGAGTTCCACGGACCGTATAGTCAATGGGGTCACAAAGAGTCAGACATGACTGAGCGACTTTCACTCACTCAAATGTCTAGAATGCAACCGGGGAAAGACACGTAGCTGTTCTCACAGGTTGGCGAGATGAAATGTGCCATGCTTAGTCGCTCAGTTGTGTCCGACTCTTTGACTGTAGCCTGCCAGGCTCCTCTGTCCACGGAGATTCTCCAGGCAAGAATACTACAGTGGGTGGCCATGCCCTTCTCCAAGGGATCTTCCCAACCCAGGGATCGAACCCAGGTCTCCCGCATTGCAGGCGGATTCTTTACCAGCTGAGCCGCCAGGGAAACCCAAGAATACTGGAGTGGGTAGCCTATCCCTTCTCCCGCAGATCTTCCCAACCCTGGAAATGAACTGGGGTCTCCTGCATTGCAGGCAGATTGAGGTGAAATGTATCAGCGTTAAATTAATGAGGCTTTTTCACAGGCAAAAATACCAGGGATAATGGCAGAAATGGAGAGTGAGAGGTTCCAGGGAAGGTGCAGGGTGTGGTTTCTTTTTAGTGGCTGTGGAGATGGTTCAAAGGCAAGGTCTCCAGGCTAGCAGTTTTTTCCATTGCCGGTAGGGAAGCACCCATTCTTCGCACCTTTAGGTATTGCTGATGGAGAGAGCAATGCTCTGATTCCTATCCACACTCACTGGGCATCACCTTTCTGCCTGACAGAAGCCACTTAGCCACCCCCTGCACAAGACCCTCACCTTATATATATATTTTTTTTCCTTCTAAGTGAGATCCAGGAACCTTCGTGTGGGACAAGCTGGTAGTAACTATTAAAGCAATGGGAGGGACTTCCCGGCAATCCAATGGGTAAGACTCCAAGCCCCCAAAGCAGGGGACACAGATTCAACCCCTGATTTGAGGACTATCAAAAAAAAAAAAAACAACCAATGGAACATGTTCTCAAATTCACGTATTTAAAACAAAAATAAAAATTTGGCAGCTGTATATATCTAACTAAATTTAGTGTGAATCTGGCAATATTGATCTTTTTTTTTTTTTTTTTTTTTTTTTACAAGAGAAGATATGACACCTAATCAAATACTACATTATATGGAAACTTTCAGTTTTGGAAAACAGACCTGTATTTATAATTTGCAGGATATTTGACCAACTTTCACACCCCTGTTTTAATATTCTTCTTGTTGTTCAGTTGCTCAGTTGTGTCGGACTCTTTACGACCCCATGAACTGCAGCACACTAGGCTTCCCTGTCCTTTACCAACTCCCAGAGCTTGCTCAGACTCATGTTTTTTGAGTTTTTGATGCCATCCAGCCATCTCGTCCCCTTCTCCTACCTTCAATCTTTCCCAGCATCAGGGTCTTTTCAAATGAGTCAGTTCTTCACAACAGGTGGCCAAAGTATTGGCGCTTCAGCATCAGTCCTTGCAATGAATACTCAGGGTTGATTTCCTTTAGGATGGACTGGTTTGATCTCCTTGCAGTCCAAGGGACTCTCAAGAGTCTTCTGTAACACTTTCTGTCTTAATATTACAGAAAAAAAATTGGAATTTGGAGCATATCAAGGTTTATTGTAATAAGAATGCGGGAAGGAAACTGTCCCCAATACTAGGTATGTGTTAGTTGCTCAGTCGTATCTGACTGTCTATGACCCCATGACTGTGGACTGTCAGGCTCCTCTGTCCATGGAATTCTCCAGGCAAGAACACTGGAGTGGGTTGCCATTCCCTTCTCCAGGGGATCTTCCCAACCCAGGGATTGAACCTGGATCCTCGTGCATTGCAGGCAGATTCTTCACCATCTAAGCCACAGGGGAAGCCCCAATGCTTTCCATACCAAGAGGTATGGAAAACACTTACTATCTAATGACTAAATCTCATGGTCAAGATAAAAAATGTTCCATCTTAAGTGAAAAGATTTCTGCGGACATATGAATATAGAAGCTACACGTGGCATTTAGGTTTCACCGTCTTTTTTAAGACAGCTATAACCTGTCAGTCAACCCGTTCAAAGATGGATGATAGTACCAAAATGTCACCTGAGTTTTAAGAGTTTTTTTTTAAGTTTTATATATATCCTTTCTAAATTTTTAAAATTTAGTAAAGAATATCTTTCAATAGCACTTGAGACTCATTTGTTATTCTATTCAGTCTTCCCCTCCAAATTTAGTGGAAAAGGAGCTGATTTCTATCATAAGAAGTGGCCAAAACATCTGGGGAGGCCTATGTAATTTAAAGGATGTATTTTATTTCCTTCAGGAACCAACACCACTTAAATCTGATTTGTCATGACTTTTACTGCTCAAGAAACAGTGTAGATCTTATTTGTGATTAACAGGAAATGAACAGATATGTTTACCCCAGGAAAATATCCATGGGTACCTTACCCTCTGAGTTATTTCCCAATCTCAATTTCTGGAAGAATTTATTAAGATACAATTCACATACCCTACAATTTATCATTTAAAGTGTACAATTTAGTGGTTTTTTGTATTGGGTTGGCCAGAAAGTTCATACTTTTTGGCCAAACGAATACATTCACTGAGTTGCGTACACTTATCATCAAAACAGTCAATTTTAGAACATTTTGACCCCCTCAAGAAACCTCATACCCATTAGCAATCATTCCCCATTTTCTTCCCCGCGGTCCCTGGTAACCACTCATCTCCTTGCTATCTCTAAAGATTTTCCTATTCTGGACATGTCATACAAATGGAATCATAGAGTATGTGGCCTTTTGTGTCTGACCCTTTTCACTTATTATAATGTTTGCAAAATTCTAATTGCCAAATAATATTGTACTATATGGATAGATCCCATATTTTAGGGCTTCTCTGGTGACTCAGCAGTAAAGAATCCACCTGTCAATGTAGGAGACGTGGGTTCAATCTCTGGGTTGGGAAGATCCCCTAGAGGAAGGCATAGCAACCCACTTGCCATGGAGTATTCTTGCCTGGAGGATCCCATGGACAGAGGAGCCTGGTGGGCTACAGTCCATGGGGTCACAAAGAGTCGGACACGACTGAAATGACTTAGCACACACACACACGTGTTAACTCTATGTTTAATCTTTTGAGGAACAAGCAGACTGTTTTCCAAGACAGTTTTTCCTTTCCCACGAGCAGTATAAGAGGGTTCCAGTTTTTCCATGTCCCCAACACTTGTTAACTGCCCTCTGATTGTAATCATCATTGTGCGTGTGAAGTGGTATGTCATTGTGGTTTTGGTTTGCATTTCCCTGATGGCCAGTGATATTGATTCCCCCCCTCCTTTTTTTTTAAGCAAACTAAATATCTGGTATTCTTAGAAAAGCCAAGTAAAGCTAAAAATTAAAGATGCCTTCTGAAGTGAATGTTTGTATGACAAATAGCGCAGGGTTGCAAGGAAACAGTCCGCATTGTACACCCATAGCAATTAAAGCATGTGCTCTTCTGGCTTCTGAAAAATGACTCTTACAGTCCTGACTTAATAGATAAGAAATACTGTGTCTAGATGGGGGAGTTGCTGGAATAATGAAATGTTTCCATGGTGAGGAGGTGGTGAGAATTTCTGTTGGTTAAATATGTTTCTCACCAAATACACAGAAGCAGCTTCTTCTGTAAAATTCACCAGTCATCACCATTTGCCAGATTTGCTTTCCTTCTTTTGTTTGTATCTTGTATGTGTATATATGTTTGTGTGTGTATGTGTGTGTATGTGTTGAACTTGTTTAGACATCAAAATGCTTCTAAAGACTTTAGCACTTCTCCTAAGAATAAATTCTTGCATTCTTCTGCTTAACCACAGTATCATTATCACACTTCAGAAATTTAACATAAAATTGGTGATATCATCTCAGATAGAGTCCGGATTCAAACTTATGCTATTTTTTGTTTTATACCTGTGTTTAAAAAAATTGGATCCAAGATCTAATCAAAGGTCCCAAATTGCATTCAGTTATGGGCTCCCGTGTGACTCAGACAATAAAGAATCTGTCTGCAGTGCTGGAGATCTGGGTTCGCTCCTTGGGTTGGAGGAGGGCATGGCCACCCACTCCAGGATTCTTCCCTGGAGAATCCCCATGGACAGAGGAGCCTGGTGGGCTACAGTCCATGGGGTCGCAAAGACTCAGACACGGCTGAGCTGCTAAGCGTACCAAGCACAGCACATGTTTCTTTTAGTCTCTTGAAGTGAAATGCTTCTCTTGCCTTGTTTTCTGAGTGATTTATTTTCATGATGAGTCCAGGCTGGTTTCTTGCATCGTGGATTCATCAGGTTAGTTTTTCTGTGATTAGATTCTAGATCAACAGCCTTGCACTTGGTCTTTGCTGTTGCATGGGGACGACTCTGAGTTGCCTCTGAGTGTGTGGCCTTCTCTTTGCTGTGGCTTCTCTCGTTGCAGAGCGTGGACTCTCAAACTTGCCCCCTTGGTGGCTGTGGCCCACGAGCTTAGTTGCTCTGCAGCGGCATGTGGAATCCTCCTGACCAGGGATCAAATCCGTCTCCCCTGTATTGGCAGGTGGACTCTTATCCACTGTACCACCAGGGAAGTTCAGGCTGAACATTCTTAACAAGAATATACCTAGGTGATGTTGAGTACTGACTGTTACATCACACCTGGAGTCATACAACTCCGGGGAGATGCTGATTTCGATGGTTTGATTGAGAGGTGCCACCAGATCTCTTCATGAGGAAGGTCTGACTCTTCTGTGGGATAATGTGAGAGTCTGATCCTGATTATTCTGTTCCCAAACAATGTTTTAGAATCCATTGATGATCTTCGCCTGAATCACCTTGGAGGGGTTGCAAAATGGTAAGGTTCTCATGCGTCGTTTTTTCTGCATTTCTCCATCTGGCATTCCTCTGTAGAAAAGAGCTTTTCCTTTTCACCCTCTTCTCTCCCTTTGTTTTCCCCTTAAAGCTAAAAGAAAAACTTTGGGGGGTGGGGTGTTCCCTGGAGGTCTAGTGGTTAGGAATCGGTGATTCCACTGCTGTGGCCTGAGTTTAATCCCTGGTCAGGGAACTGAGATCCTGCAAGCTGTGTGGCGTGGCCAGAAAAGAATTTTTCTAACAATAATGTTATGAGCATCTTTCCAATTTTTATTTTAAACTTACCTCAAGGAAAGAGACATCTAGTGGGCCCAATCAGACTCTTCTTGGTAGGGACATTTAACAGAACAAGAGAATGGTTAGATAATATTGTTTAGACTGGTTCGATCTCATTTGAGAATGGGATCAAGGTGGTGGTTACCCTTAGTTCCTGATGATTATCTGTGTGTAAGTGGTGGTGGGAGGGGAGCAAAGCGGTTGACTGAAGTAATGACTCTTAATTTCATTAAGGTGAGTTAGAAATATTTTGTCAGAAATGCTCTTCTTTTTTTTTTTTCTTTTTCCTGGAAGAAGTTGTTAATTTATAACAAAAAAGTTCCTTGACCAATAAGGGTCTTTACACATTATACATATAGAGATTATAAATTGTAGAAAGTGAAAAGTAGCAGCCGGGGGGAAAGGTGAAAATTCCAAGTTAACACAACCATTATCTCTTTTGTATATTCTTGAAAAAAAAAAAAGAGAAAAAGAATGCTGTGACTTGTTGCCATTTCACAATTTTTTACAGTTTCTAACTTCAAAAGCATTAAAAACGCACACACATAAATTCAGGTTCATAGAGACAATGGATGAAAATAGAGGTAAAAATCCTAAGCTAGTTCTCATAAACCTGTTTGACCCTTAAGTGGTCAACCTGTGGTGCTCATGGAGCCACCCTGATGGCCATTTTGAGCTTGGCAGCAAGAGTACTTAAAACATCGTCTTCCCTCTTGAAGATTGCATGTACATTTTCATCCAGAAAAGGGAAAGACCTGCTGAACACTGCTCAGATGCCCAGTCGTGTCTGACTCTTTGGAGGCAGATTCTTTAGCTCTAGCTCCAGTACTCTTGCCTGGAAAATCCCATGGATGGAGGAGCCTGGTAGGCTGCAGTCCATGGGGTTGGCAAGAGTTGGACACGACTGAGCGACTTCACTTTCACTTTTCACTTTCATGCATTGGAGAAGGAAATGGCAACCCACTCTAGTGTTCTTGCCTGGAGAATCCCAGGGACGGGGGAGCCTGGTGGGCTGCCGTCTATGGGGTCGCACAGAGTCGGACACGACTGACGTGACTTAGCAGCAGCAGCAGCGCCACCTAGGAAACCCTTGTTGAAAACTAGATTTTTGCAAAATGAATCTACCCTCCCACAAGTTGTTACCCAAACCGCATAACTCCATTATAAGAGGCACATTTCCAAGGCTCATATTTTTGTTAAAGAAGACATTTGAAGAATCAGTAACAATATTTTTCTTTTTTTAAATCAGAATACTTTATACATTTTATATTGATTTAGTACTTTGAATGTTAACAATAAGAAATCTTATACTATGACTATCACTGGAAGGAGTAAGATTTTAAAGAATTATTTTCCTGCCATCTGTCTCAAAAAGACCACCTGCATTTTGTTATCTGTCTGTAAATTGTGCGTTAGTATGTTTCACTCCAATGTGGGATTGCAGAAGGGCTGTTTCTATTCTTATGACCATAATTATTAATTGATGATACTCTTGACTATTTTTCTTGGTCTAAGGATTGTCAGATTGATCAGAGTGAAATTTTGTGTACAAATGCCACTAGGGTAGAAACAATTTTTAGTGTAGAACAGAATCTCCTAAGGTAGAAACAATTTTCAGTGTAGAACAGAATCTTGTGTTTTTTTTAATCTTCCGGTGTTCCCAGGACACTTTTTAAAAGTCTTGCACAGAATTTAAATGTATCAAAGCTACAGCATAAATGTTCATTTTAATAGCATGGTGTTCTGGTGGTTAGTCCTTGTTGCAAAGTCTTGCTAGGGGAGCCAGGAAGGAATTGAAAATGTAGATTTCTTCCTGCAAGTATTTGCTTCAGGTCTGAAGGTGTTGGAGACATTTTCATAGATGCCAAAGCCTTGGATTGCGTGTTTCTGGTTTTGCTTAGAGCGTTGGTGGCACTGAGAGAGGATGGCTGATAAAAGGATGGTTAGCTTTATCAGCGATCCCGGCAGCTGGAGAGATAGGGTTCCCTCCAGCTCTGAACCTGCCTCCCATCCCTTGCAACCTCTCTCCCTGTGGACACAGCTCCCGGTGCATCACACAAAGGGAAGCTTGGGAGTGGCTCCTGGAGCACAGTACACCCGGAGATCCGAAGATTTGGAGGAACTTGTTTTATTTACTTATGGTTTATTTTCCCTTTCCCCCCTAGGAAGTTGCTGATTATGTTTGATCATAATCCTGTCTTTTATGAAGGGTTTACATAGGGTTCTGTTGATTTATCTAGTTAGTAAGAATACAAGGGGACCTGTCCTTTGAAAGACTACCCTTTAGGGATTGATATGAAAGGACCACCTTTTTCTTGGTGGTTTGGAGGTGGTATTCCTCTTGTGTGCGCTTCTACAGGCGCATGCTCGACTTAGGCCATTTTAAACAAATCTTGCTCGAGGTCATTTAGTGAACAAGAAAAACAAGCTAACCTAAAAACAATTACAGCGACTTACAGAATCTGGAAGATAACGGAAGAAAATGCATCCATCCTTTCCTAGGGATCATTACTTCTGCAGCTGCTTCAAGGTGGGTTCTGCGCACTGCGGCTCCAGATTTCCATCGGAGCAAATGTCTGAACAGTTATTAATCAATCGATGGGGCTGCAGAAACCATTTGTCACTTACAAATGTTATATAGACTGGAGGGCTTCCCTTAGCACTATGGTTGTTCCTAATTTAAGAGAAAGCCTGGATTTTTTTTCTTTGCTAGTGGAATCCTTCTAATATAACCACACCCAGACAGATAAAGCTCATTTTCTGCATCTGCTCCTCTTGAGATAGAGTTTTTCAAATGCATAATGAATGGAAAGAAGACCCTTGTAATTTCTAAGCATCTGTCGGCTTACAAGAGAACTTTGTAAATTGAAATACTTTGAAAAAATTCTCCGTTAACATTTCTTTAGCTCAGAATCTGATGCTTGATAAATAATAGAACTCAGTAGGTGTTTATTGAATGAATTTAACTCTTAGGTCTTAAAAATAACCTGTTTCCTGATTAAAACGAGCAGGCTTAACCTGCAAGTATACTGTTGCCTCCTGTTTAACTATTTTCTTTAGTACAAACTGTATTTTAACAGAGCTATAAATCCTATTTCTTTTTAGTGTTTTGCTTCTGTTCTTTTTGAACTGAGATAAAAGACATTTTAAATGCTAATAAGTATATATATAGGAACAGATTTTAGGAGTAATGTGAGAATTTTGTAAGAATTTGTTCTTCAACCGTATTGGTTCACCTGGCAGTGGTGTTTGTTCCTAAAATTAAATAAAGCATTAATCACTGGAATATATGAGACATGTTAAGCCTTCCCTTTCAGATCCTTAGGGAATAACTAATAGGGGTGTGTGTCTGTGTGTGTGCTTCTAGTAGAGGAGAAGCATCTCTTCTTTCTTACTACTATGAAAGGGGGGTAGTCAACACTGTTCCTCTTCCCTTTCATATTTTATTTGAAATCTACAATGATGAAAACCTGTCACTTCAAATAGCATTTGAAAAGTTCATGAGTTAGTGTTGTGTTAATTTCTACATGGCAGGAAATCTTTGAGTTGGCCATGTATGACTGGATAGACTCACAATAAGGGAGAATCTAAGTGCTGTTTTTGATTTCAAAGAAGGTCATAAATCGAGTTGGACTCCAGGATTGGGAAAGGTTCGTTCTGTGAACACATTTGTGTTGGAGATCGCTTTTTTCTCTATAACAATGTTGTTAGTATTGCAGTGATTAAAGGATAATGTCTAGTTCATAATTTATTCTTGGAACCTTGAGTTTAAAAGGGTCCCTTCATCCAAACAACCTCATTCTTATGTTCTAAAAGTCTTGAAGAAATTTCTAAGCAGTTGTAGTGGATTTGAACTTGAGAACAACAAACCCTGAGTGTCTTACAGCCTGCACGCTTCTGTGGTATAGAGGACCCACAGCCAGAACCTTATTCTAACTCTTGGGAAGACATGTTATTGTTTTAAGAGATTGTGTTACTTGGTAATATCTTACAAAAATGTTATCTTAAAAAAAAAAGTTGAAATAGAGAAAGAGATGAGGACAGTAGCTGTAAGCTGAGAATTTTTTACCATGGTTTCTATTCCTAACGAGGTCTGTGACCTTGGACATACAGCATTCTTTCAAGGCTGGGTTCTCAGCAAACTGTTCTAAATGATTTTGAAGATGAACACATCAAGCTCTAAGGCTTCATAATTGTACTCTATGTCTCCCTCCTTCTTAAAAGTATTGTAATACAAGATACTTAACAAAATACTCAGAACATTCTCTACTTTGACATATTAATTTTAAATGCACATGTATTTAATTCAATATGTTTAATCCATAATTTGTGGTTCATAAGCATATGGATTTTTATTGAGCTGCAGTTAGCTTGAAGCACTTCCGTTTTGCTTTCACTTATGGAATGCCTGTGTTTCTATGTCATTAAAAAAAAATACATTGCAATTAACTAAGTCATTCTTTTTAATGCCAGTGAACACACTGATCTCCATTCTGTAGGGAGTGTCTTTGTTTCTGTGACCTTTTCCTCTCATTTCCTGAGGGTAAACTTCCAGGTTTCACCGGACTAGTAAAAACAACAAGTGTTTTGTCATCAAGATACAGATTTGAATCCTCAGTCTGCCACTTACTCCAGATAAGTGGCTTAACTTGTGAGTCTTCCTCTACAAATTACTGGTTAAGGGTGTGTTTTCATAAATTATGCTAATTTTGGTGCCCCTGGGAACAAATTACGTGTTCAGATTTTATTGCTGCATCACTGATACCGCTAGTTTACTTTGACAGGTGAGGGATGGTATCTTAAGTTTGCTTTGGTTTTTGTATTCTTTTACTTTATTAGAGCAGATGAATATATTCCTGTGTGTTGATTTCTGCTTTAGTTTCATGTTAGGAAAAGCATGCTTTGCCCATTTTATCTATTGGGGTCTTTCTAATATGCTTCAGAAGTCACCATATCTGTGGGCAGTCCCTCAGCAAACAGCTTTTTCTGCTTTTTTTTTTTTTTTTAGCGAGTTGAGTTGTTGGAAGTGGTTTCCCTTAGAAGTTTCCTACATGGAGGGATTGGGTTTCCAAGCCAAGCCCAGAAGCCTGACTTTACCCATTGTATCCTGATGAAACCATAGAGTTTTAAATCTTGGATTTTGTGGGTAACGTGTTCTTAGTGAGGTTGGGACACAATTTCCTATGGCTCCTTTTCTCTGCTTACATTTTGTTTCTTTAACAAACACACAGAGTCTCGGGGGTTTTCTCAGGCACTTTGCAAATATGAACTCATGTAATTCTTTCAACGGCCTTTTCATGTTAGGTATTACTAGATCCATTTTACAGATGAGGAAACTGAGGCGCAGGCTGACCGGTGAAGCAGCTGAGCTAAGGTCACCCAGCTCAGAAGTGGTTCCTGTATGAGGAGAATGGTTAGAAGAGGGCCAGAACAGACTCTCCAAAGGGAGAAGCTCTTTGGTCAGGCTCCTCTGTCCATGTGATTTCCAGGGAAGAATACTAGAGTGGGTTGCCATTTCCTTCTCCAGGAGATCTTCCCCACCCGGGAATTGAACCTGGGTCTCCTGCATTGCCACGCAGATTACTCTACCACTGAGCCACCAGGGAAGCCCTAATGGTGGTATTGAAACCGTGTAACGCAGACTGGGACTGGAACCCATGGTCTTTTAGCTGAGATCATACACCTGGTTTCAGGACTTAACGAAACTCAGGTTCTTGATGTCTCATTGCAGAAAGAATTCAGTGAGAGACAGAGTGATAGGTAAGACGTGGATTTCTTTAGAGGGAAACACTCTGCAGACATGAGATCGTGCCGTCTCAGAAGGCAAGAGTGGCCCTGCAATATGACGTGGTTAGTTATAGGCTGGCTAATTTCATAGGCTTAGGGGTGGGGATTTCCAGGAATTGGGCCACTGTCCGCTTTTTGATATTTGGTGGTGGGGCTCAGAATTGTCATGGTGCTGGTGGGTGTGTCACTTAGCTTGCTAATGTGTTAACAATGAGCATAGGTTGTTGGTGTTTAGTTGTTGTTCATTTGCTAGGTTGTGTCTGACTCCTTGCAACCTCGCAGACTGCAGCACGCCAGGCTTCCCTGTCCTTCAGCCATCTTCTGGAGTTTGCTCAAACTCGTGTCCGTCGAGTCGGTGATCCAACCATCTCGTCCTCTGTTGCCCGCTTTGCCTCCTGCCCTCGTTCTTTCCCAGCATCAAGGTCTTTTCCAATGACCTGGCTCTTCACTTCAGGTGGCCAAAGTATTGGAGCTTCGGCATCAGTCCTTCAAATAAATATTCAGCGTTGATTTCCTTTAGGATTGACTGGTTTGATTCCTTGCTGTCCAAGGGACTCTCAAGAGTCTTTTCCAGCACCACAATTCGAAAGCATCAATTCTTCAGTGCTCAGCCTTCTCTGTAGTCCAACTCTCATATCTGTTTATGACTACTGGAAAAACCATAGCCTTGACTATATGCACCTTTGTTGGCCATGTGATGTCTCTGCCTTTTTAATACACTGTCTAGGTTTGTCATAACTTTCCTTCCAGGGAGCAAGGATCTTTTAAGCTCATGGCTGCAGTCACCATCTGCAGTGATTTTGAGGCTCAAGGTCTAGTGGAAGTCTACTTATCTGTCATCTTGGACCTATTTGATTCTAATCAGTTTCTGCTGTGTCCTTGGCGATGCCATTCTTTTAAAGTTTGTGCCTGCCCCCTTCCCTCCTGTTGCAGTATCACTCTGATGTAATTGCTTTTCCCTTTTGCCTCTGTCTGTTGACTTGATCTGTTTCCTGCTATCTATCTCCAGTTTCTGTTCAAGCTAGTCACACTTGAATTCAGTGATTATTTACCTAAAGCATATTATATGTAAGGTGTTGGGCGTGTCCCCACCCTCCTAGAGTTTAGATTTTTTTATCTTAATTTGGCCCCGAAGCTTCCTACAGTGTAGTCTGCATTGTGTAAAATTGCAGAGGTGACTGGTGAAGAACGCTGAGAATTTCTTCCTGATTAGCTCAGGACTGAGCCTTTAAGGAACAGGGCTATGGGAGATCATGGGAACGTGGAGGCTTCTAGTTAAGGAGCTTGGGCCTCGTGTAGTAGTAGATGACGAGGAATTACAGTTAGGAAGTAAAAGAGCCTGGCATGGCAGGTTGAGTTAGAGAAATAGCATTATCAGGGAGATCAGCTCTTAGGATATTGCAGTAAATCAAATGTTGGTTCAGTGAAACGTTGATGCCTGAACTAGGGTAGAAATCAAGGAATGGGTACAGAGACTTCCCTGGTGGTCCAGTGATGAGGACTGTGTGCTTCCATTGTAGTGGCTGTGGGTTTGGTCCCTGGTCAGGGCACTACTAAGATCCCACATGCCAAGAAATGCAACCCAAAAAAAAAAAAAGATGGGTGTAGACAGTACTGAAGACATAAGGAATGATGGTACTCGATGGAATATTAACGTGGGGACAAACGAGGAGCAGAAGAACCCAAGATGATCTCCAAGTACCTAGGCTCTTGTACCTGGAATGTTAACTCCTGTCCTAGAGAGGAATAGTGTCAAGAAAAGACGTGATCAAACAGTCGGCTAGCAAAATAGAGGGAAAGGGTAACAAAAATGGTGATTTTTTTTTTTGTAATACTAATAGCTAATTGAGTGCCTACTGTTTTTCAGACACCATCCTAGGCAGCTTGTGCAAGTAAACTTGTAAATCCTCTTTCTGCCCATGAGGAAAGAGCCATCAGCTAGAGATTAAGGAGCCATGCAGCTAAGGTCTCTCATCAGCAGTAGACATTCTGGCTCAGAGAATGTGTGTGTAAGAGAGAGGGAGCTGGAGAGAGAAATTCAGTGTAAAGACGGAAAGCTCAGGGTTCTAAGTAATGAACGAGGAACCCTCACTGACATAACCCAGCCTCAGATCTGGGAGGCCTTCTTTATCCTTTGGCAGGTCCTGTTAGCTTCATGTCCGTGATTTCAGGTTGCTCCTTCCTGCCCCCTGTTCTCCTGCCTGCTCCAGCTCTGCGTTGGAGGCAGCCGCAGCCTCCCTGCCTCCGTTTTTGGCCTCCTTCATTCCATTGTTCACTGGGCAGCCAGATTGAGGTTTTGAGGGTTTTTTAGGTTGGTCTGCTTGTGGTCCACTTATATCCAGTGAAGCCTACAAACCTTAAAGTGTATAGCCTGAGGCCTCTTACAGAAGGAGCATGCAAAGAGCTCCCACGTCAGTTTGTAGACCATTCCCAGTGCCCCAGAAACCTCCCTGTGGTCCCTTGTAGTGATTACTTCATGCCGTGGACAAATAGAAAACTGAAAGTGAAGTCGCTCAGTCCTGTCCGACTCTTTGCAACCCAATGGACTGTAGCCTATCAGGATCCTCAGTCCATGGAATTTCCCAGGCAAGAGTACTGGAGTGGGTTGCCATTTCCTTCTCCAGGGGCTCTTCCCAACCCAGGGAATGAACCCAGGTCTCCCGCATTACAGGCAGACGCTTTACCATCTGAGCCATGTTGAGTCCCTCTCAAATTCATGTGTTGAAGCCCTGGCCCCCACTGTGACTGTATTTGGAGAGAAGTACTGGAGAAGAGGAACTGAAAAGCCTCTTGATGAACGTGAAAGAGGAGAGTGAAAAAGTTGGCTTAAAGCTCAACATTCAGAATACTAAGATCATAGCATCTGGTCCCATCACTTCATGGGAAATAGATGGGGAAACAGTGGAAGCATTGTCAGACTTTATTTTTTTGGGCTCCAAAATCACTGCAGATGGTGACTGCAGCCATGAAATTAAAAGACACTTACTCCTTGGGAGGAAAGTTATGACCAACCTAGACAGCATATTAAAAAGCAGAGACATTACTTTGCCAACAAAGGTCCATCTAGTCAAGGCTATGGTTTTTTCAGTAGTCATGTATGGATGTGAGAGTTG
The DNA here is from genome assembly GCF_910594005.1 of Cervus elaphus. Lineage (NCBI taxonomy): Eukaryota > Metazoa > Chordata > Mammalia > Artiodactyla > Cervidae > Cervus > Cervus elaphus. The sequence continues at coordinate 35,018,881 of NC_057840.1, forward strand.
GACTCTGAAGAAAGCTGAGCCCCGAAGAACTGATGCTTTTGAACTGTGGTGTTGGAAGACTCTTGAGAGTCCTTTGGACTTAAAGGGAATCCAACCAGTCCATTCTAAAGGAGATCAGTCCTGAGTGTTCATTGGAAGGACTGATGCTGAAGCTGAAACTCCAGTACTTTAGCCACCTCATGCGAAGAGTTGACTCATTGGAAAAGACCCTGATGCTGGGAGGGATTGGGGGCAGGAGGAGAAGGGGGCGACAGAGGATGAGATGGCTGGATGGCATCACCGACTCGATGGACATGAGTTTGAGTAAACTCCGGGAGTTGGTGATGGACAGGGAGGCCTGGTGTGCTGCGGTTCATGGGGTCGCAAAGAGTCGGACACGACTGAGTGACTGAACTAACTGACTGACTGGAGAAGAAGCATTAAGGTTAAAGGACGTCTTGGAGCAGGGCCTGAAAGGATTTGTGTCCTTATGAGACACCAGGGGGTGCTCTCTCTCTGCCATGTGAGTGCAAGGTGAGACGGCGTCCATCTACAAGCTGAGAAGCAGGCCCTCATCAGAAGCCAAATTCCCTAGGACCTTGATCTCAGACTTCCCAGCCTCCAGAAGCACAAAAAAGTAATTTTCTGTTTTTGTTTTGGCCAAGCCATGCCACTTGTGGGATGTTAGTTCCCTGACCAGGGTTTGAACCCCGACCCCTCACAGAAGAAGCGGAGTCTGAACTGCTGGATGACCACAGAATTCCCAGATTTAAATAAACATGCCGTCTGTGGTATTTTGTTACAGCAGCTAGAACAGACTCATACAATGACTTTGGAGCGTGAACTTGGAAGGTCAGTCAAGAGACTGCAATGGAAGAGGTGTGTGTAGTGAGTGGTCTTAAGTTATGAGAGTCTGTGACTTTAAGAATACTTACTGTGAACAACAATTTATGAAGCAATGGAGTAGGGAGTCTTTTGAGTTCAAGTAAGACTATTCCATCATAAAAACATACCAGAGCAGAATTTTGTCCCCTATTCCCCAAGAGGCTATAACTAGAGACAGTTTTATAGAATATTTGTTAATCTAATTGATAGAAAAACTTTGCACTCTCAAAGCGGTTTTCCCCATTATAATTTGAATGGATACCAAGTAATATTTTCCTGTCTTGGCAGTGACTCACATTATTGTTTGCTATTGAACTATTTTTCCTCCCCGGGAGGTGGTTATACCCGTCAGAGAAAACTATTCATTTTCTGTGTGCATCATTTTCAAAACTACTGATTACTGGAGAGCTTCCAATCCTTAATGGAGAGTTTATGGAAAAGATGAAAAGAAGATTTTTTTTTAAAACGAAGCATGATGCAGAAGTTAGAGATGAATGAGTATTAAGACAATCAAAAGTTCTTTTTTGTACAGCAACCTCTTCAGTCACAGACTACTCTTTTTCAGGGGAAAAATAATAGTTTCCTGCAAAAGGGGAGAGCAGATTATGTATAGAAAACAGAAAAATATTCATAGTATTATAGTTTACCTTTTGGGTGAGTTGTCAGGGGAAGGGGAAATTGTTTGGACAGTCGATATGATGAAGAACATCAAATATATTTTCCAGTTTCCAAGACAATTTTTGTATGCTTGATATAACACAAATTGTTTCATGGAAGTTAGCATTTAATCCCAAAAAAGCAATGGGCTTGTGATCATTCGCATGTATAATACGATCATCTTTTGTAGGCTGTAATTTAGAAACAATGAAGGCAATTTTGAGAGAGGGTCACTGATTGGACACTGTTTAGACACAGCCCTCTTCCCTGGAGAAGCAAACTTGGTGAAACCCAGCATCGAGTTGAAAGGAATTTGTTCACGTTTCAAATACAGTCATCGGGAAAGGCTGGCACCTGTCTGCCCAGCTCTGTGTCCTGTAGCCAAGCAGTTTCTCCCTCACTTGCTCTCAAGGTTCAAGGTCAACGGCAGGGTGGGTGAGCCATTTTCCTAGAAGCTACCACTGCCTCTTGAGGGGCCCCCTCCCCTAGTTAGACAAGGTGTTCCTTGCATTCTCAAAACATGAACACAAAGGAGCTTTCCTTCTCCAGTCGCTCAGGTGGGAGTTTCACCAGCAATTGAAGTCTATACTTCTGTAAATCCTTTAGCTTGCTTACAAGTCTTTTGCCAGATGGTTAAAAGAATCAGTCCATCTCCACTGAGATGCTCATTTTTATTTATTGAAGTGCTTGTGGAAGAAACAAGCCCTTTTCTCTTCTTTGTCTATTCTATCCAGGTCTCAAAGCAGAGTAATTTTCTTCTCTTGACTGAGAGTCCTGAATAGGAGCTGATTCAAAGAAGGTTAGAGCTAGAGCTCAAAGGAAGTCAGAGCTTTTATTTTATGGAGCAAAAAATCAAACAAGAACCGGAACTGCAGCAATTGACCTGCCCAAGATACCGCAGTGGTTGGGGTGACTGAGCCAGCCAAAGTGGGGCTAAATATATTTTATTTCATTAAAAAAAAAACAAAAAAAAAACGGTAGCATGTTCTTCAAACTGACTTTCAAACAGTAGGTGCTAAAATAATAGGTGCTATTCTGAGCTTGGTGGTTGCAACTTAGAGGTACAGAGATCTGCTGAAATAGTTAATTCATTTTGCTCTTGTTGTTGTTGGGTTTGGGATACACCTGAATTTCCCCTCCCTGTTCCCATCCCCGCTCAGAATTGAGAACAGAAAGAGTTTCTCCCAAATGAAGACCGCCTGCCTCCTTCATCAGATGCCTTGAGTATGTTTATGTGAGGGATGGGGCCCATTCTGTGTTCCCCTGTATTACTTATAAAGCAGAAAAAAATGAAGGTATTAGTGACATTATTACATGTTCTCTGTAATAGCTGGCAGCTCTAAAAGCTATTTTGACAAGGATAACTTATGATTTATAAATTAGGCTAACGGATTCCTTTTTTTAGTGGGAATTGCACCTGTGTTAGATCACTTATTCAAGTAGTAATTAAGTACCTACTCCAAGTGCTTTCCCCCTTCAACTTGTGTTTTTCTGGATGGTTTTTTTTTTTTTAAACTAGGCATGTGACCTTTTCTTCTCTTCTCTTTGAGTTCAGTTAAAGAGATTCAAGCTGACATTCTCCACCTGCAATGCTAAGAGAGGGGGTTAGCTTTAATTCCTCTGCAGATTCAACATGATCATTGGTTGGACTATGAATGCATTTTTAATTAGGTGATGGTTTTTTTTTTAAAAAAAAAAAACACACAGTGGTTTATTGAATACTTACAACGTTTACACCTTCAATATTAATTCCACTTAATTTTAGAGGACGGAAGTGCACAAAACAAGGAGCTGCTGGAAACATCTTCAAAGTGGGAACCACATCAGATGGAACTGTGGCGCTAGACACTTACCCCCAACATACATGATGGTGGTGGTTTAATTGCTAAGTCGTGTCCTACTCTTTTGCGACCCCATGGACTGCAGCCCGCCAGGCTTCTCTGTCAATGGGATTTTCCAGGCAAGAATACTGGAGTGGATTGCCATGTCCTTCTCCATAGGTGATGGTTTTTATAGAGTGTTTACTTATATTTTACTGAATATTCGAACCACCTGTATGTATCAGAAGCTGAAGTGTGAGGATAAGATGTGGTAGCAAAAACCAACGAAACCAACAAAAAACTCCCTGACACCTCATGGTTGATGTGGCCTTCATAGGGCTTTGGACAGGTTCTGTGCAATGCCCACTTCCTCCCCACGTCCTCCCCTTCCCCTTGTGTAGCGTCAGATCCCCTAAGAAAGTTTGTGTTACGTGCAGTGTACATAGCTTATACGTTTATTGAATAATTTTTAAAAAATCTTTATTTGGCTGCAGGGGGTCACAGTTGTGTCCTGTGGGATCTTTCATTGTGATACACAGACTCTACTTGTGACTCGTGGGCTTCAGTAGTTGCAGCAGGCAGACTCCAGAGTGTGTAGGCTTACTGGCCCCAAGGCATGTGGGATCTTAGTTTCCTGACCAGGAATCGAACCTGCATCCCTTGAATTGCAAGACAGATTTTTAACCACTGGACAGTCTCTATTGAGTAATTATTAAACACTGAGAAAATAAGAAAGAAAAGAAGTGAGATGCCTGCCGTTTCTCCGTTTCAGCCTGGTCTCTCAGAATGACTTCCTTAGTACAGACGAGGCCAGCCGAGGTTTTCCTAGAGAAAGGAGGCACGAGGGCTGGGGAGTGTAGATGCTGCAGCCCGGCCGGTTTTTTTGTAAGTGAGGCTGGGGCTGCCCACTGTCACCTTCCTTCGTGAGGTTTTAGTAGCAGGCTTGACTCTTAGCTCATTCAAAGCAAAGGCAGAAAGATGCTTCACCTAAGAGACATTGGTTATGTGACCCAGGTTGTGACTCTTTACTCCTTAGGTAACACAATGGTTATGTGTTTAGGGTCTGCATCAGTTGGGTTTGGTTTGGTTTTAGGATGATTTCATTTGTCCAGAAGGCATCCTGGGAAGAGGCATATGAACAAGATGGTTTGGAAGCCTCCCTGTGAGACTGAAGAAGCATATGGACCAACCTCAACCTGTTCTTAGAATAGTCACTATTTCTGTTTTTTTTTTTCTTTTTTTCTCCTTTTTTTAATTAAAAATTTTTTTAAATTGCAGTGTAATCAATTTGAAATATTGTGTTACTTTCACATGTATAGCAAAGTGATTCAGTTACACGTATATGTAAAAATTTTTTCTTTTTCATCATAGGTTATTAGAAGATATTGAATGTAGTTCCCTGTGCTATACAATAGTTCCTTGTTGACCTATTTTCAATATAGTAATTTGTATTTGTTAATCCCAAACTCCTAATTTATTCTCCTTTGGTAACCATAAATTTGTCTTCTGTGACACTATTTCTGTTTTGTAAATGAGTTCATTTGTATTTTTTTTTTAGTTTCCACATACAAATGATATCATATGATATTTGTCTAAGTTACTTCACTTAGTATGATAGTCTCCAGGTCCATTCATTTTGCTGAAAATAGCATTATTGCATTCTTTTATGGCTGAATAATATTCCACTGTCAGGCTTCCCTGGTGGCTGAGCAGCAAAGAATGCCTGCCAATGCAAGGGATGAGGATTCGATCCCTGGGTGGGGAAGATCCCCTGGAGAAGGAAATGGCAACCCACTCCAGTATTCTTGCCGGGAGAATCCTATGGGCAGAGGAGCCTGACAGGCTACAGTAGTCCATGGGGTTGCAAGAGTCGGACACTACGTAGTGACTAAACCACCACCACCAGTATTCTTGCCTGGGAAATCCCATGGACAGAGAAGCTTCACAGACCACAGTCCATGGGGTCACAAAAGAGTCAGACTCGACTTAGAGACTAAACAACAACATTCCATTGTATATATGTACCACATCTTCTTTATCCATTCGTCTGGTAGACATCTAGGTTGCTCCCATGTCTTGGCTATTGTAAATAGAGCTGCTTTGAACATTGGAGGACATGTATCTTAAGAGTTTTCTCCAGATATATGCCTCGGAGTGGGATTGTTAGATCACGTGTTAATATGTTTAGTTTTTTTTTTTTTTTTTACGAAACCTCCATACAGTTCTCCATAGTGACTGTACCAGTCTAGAGTCACTATTTCTTTATGGAAAAAAATTATTTTAGTGCCTAGGAATGCTTACACGACCTAGTATTAGGATGGTCCTTCTCCACTGATCCCCGATAGCCTGCTCAGAGTCGTCTGGGTGACAAGGACGCAGGCAGTGTCTGGGAGGCCACAACACCACATTGGCTGGACAGCTGCAGGAGGGTTGGATGCACCGAGTCTCAGGCTGAAATCCTGGAGAAGCAGCACTCCCGATGTCTTACTTCTTCATCGCGTCCCTAGGGTTGAGTGCTCCCCAGGGCAGTCTCCGGCCATCCGCGATGGTCCCCGGTACTGAGACCTGAGCGCTCAGTTGGGACTCCTCACTACCTATTGCCAAACGCCACCTTCCTCTTTTGCTCTCAGCCCTGACTCCAACCATCACCAGTTTCTTGTTTTTCTCTCCTTTCCTCCCCTCAGCAAGGAGCTTCCCACCCCCTTCCTTGGAAGTTACTCTCAAGGAACTTCCTGGCAGTCCAGTGGTTAAGACTCCTCACTTCCACTGCAGGGGGCCCAGGTTCCATCCTTGTTCAGGGAACTAAGACCCCTCATGCCACGTGGCTTGGCCTGGGGTGGGGGTGGGTTGTGTGCGGAAAAAGTTAATCCCACTGTGTCCCTTCTACCAATTTACCAGCGTGGACACTCCCTTCCTGTGAGTGGAAACTTATTTCCTAGAAACTTACCTGCAGTTTGCCTTGTTTTTCTTGCGTGTGTTCTATCTCTCTTTAATACATAGTTTCTATTTGAGAACTCTCCAAGTTTTTAAAGAGCTGTTTTCTTTCTTTTCAATTTAATTAGGTAATTTTAAATTGAAGTATATTTCCTGGGGGCTCAGATGGTAAAGAATCTTCCTGCAATGCGGGAGACCTGGGTTCAGTCCCTGGGTTGGGGAGATCCCTTGGAGGAGGACATGGGAACCCACTCTAGTCTTCTTGCCTGGAGAATTCCGTGGACAAAGGAGCCTGGTAGGCTACAGTCCATGGGGTCACGAAGAGTCAGACAAGACTGCGTGACTCACACACATGCATACACGTAGTTGATCTACAATGTTGTATACATGCATATGCATATTCTTTTTAATATTCTTTTCCATTATGGTTTATGACAGGATATTGAATATAGTTCCCTGTGCTGTACCGCAGGACCTTGTTTATCTGTTTTATATATAGTGGTGGTGGTGGTGGTGGTTTAGTTGCTCATTTGTGTCTGACTCTTTGACCCGTGTAGAGTAGCCTGCCAGGCTCCTCTGGGATTCATGGGATTTCCCAGGCAAGAATACTGGAGTGGGTTGCCATTTCCTTCCCCAGGGGATCGTCCCAACCCAGGGACTGAACTTCGGTCTCCTGTATTGCAGGCAGATTCTTCACTCTCTGAGCCACCAGGGAAGCCAATATATAGTGTATATATTGTGTGTATAGTGTATACACACAATATATAGTGTGTATCTGCTAATCCCAAACTCCTAAATTATCCCTCCCCCCCTCCCTGTTTTCCTTTTGAGAGCTGGATTCCAGTCTCTGCAAATGACCCAAAACTGGTGTCTCCATTCACCAGTGATCAGGTTCCTTTGGTCAGTATTGTGCTCCTGGGTCCCATTCCCAGAGATTCTGGCCTGAGTGGGTTGGGGTGTGGACACAATGACAGCTCTGCCTAGTATTATCCCCGTTGTAAGGATGAAGAAACCGAGGCTCAGGGGAGGGCCCATGTGCTCAAAGCTCTCAAGGCCAATAAGCAGCTGATCTGGACTTCCTCCCCACCTGTCTGCTGGTAACGCATGCTTTTCCTTTACTGCTCTGCACTGTGTGGGTGGGTCCAGGGGAGCTCTGTAGCCATTCTTCCAGTTAAGGGTCCTGCCACTACCCGCCTTGTGAATCCACGGGCCTGGAAAAGGCCTTGTTTTACTCCAGCCAGACTTACTGATAAACACTGGCCGAGCTGCTGAACTGGATCACGTCACTGCTGGTATGCAGCAGGCCATTTGAATTCCGGGGAGTGCAGGGCTCAGCGCGCGCGTCAGAGAAACCCATTTCCATTTATCATTTTAATTCTGCTATCAACCAACCACAGACCCTAAATGGATTCCTCCAAAATGGCATCTTCAAGCCCATTATCAGAGCTAAATGTTTAATAACTTTGTTAAATAATCCATGCCATGGTGTACAGGAAACTTTAGTTGTTGTTTTTTTTTCCACATAGGAGGAGGTGTTTCTGGACATCCCTAGGGATGGCTTAACATAGCTCTCAGGGCCGCCAGCTGGCCCCTCCCTTTCCTTCCTTGCTGGGTGCCTTCTTCCCTAAAAGCTCCCAGCAGGAGGGGTTCTGTGTGGGGGAAGCCCCCTGCTTAGCAGGCCTGAGAAAGAAGCATACTTGAGTCAGGCAGACAGTTAATCGATGGAAAAGCAGTTTAAAATTCAGTCCAGGAAGCAATAGATGTTCTTCAGCAAATGAAGCTCTGCTCTTTGTGGAGTAACCGTTGGCACGTTTTCTTTTCTGGATCTTTTCCAGTGATCGTGCTAGAAATATGTGGAAAAGAAAGTGTGAAGTTGCTCAGTCGTGTCCGATTCTTGTGACCCCATGAACTGTAGCCTACGAGGCTCCTCCATCCCTGGAATTTTCCAGGCAAGAGTACTGGAGTGGGTTGCCATTTCCTTCTCTAAGAAATATGTGGAGTAGAACATTGTAGGATAGCCATTGTTTACTTTTGGGTAAATCCCATTATCTTAGATGGGCCATCTTTGCAAATTAAGTTCATTGTATTGAAAATAAGACAAGCAATGTTGCCTGTGTTTTTCTTTTTCGGTCAAATGGATCACAGACTTAGAACTAAAGTAGCAACAGGCTGATCAATAATTTTTAACTGAATTTTTTTTTTTGCTGCACCAAGTCTTTGTTGCAACATACAGGATCCTTAGTTGTGGCATGTGGGATCTAGTTACCTGCCCAGGGATCGAACCTGGGTCCCCTGCATTGGGAGAGTGGAGTCTTAGCCACTGGACCACAAGAGAAGTCCCTCCAACTGAATTTTTTTCCAAAAAATCAGCAATCTTTTTAAGCAATGTAATTCGAAAGCAGTATGGCTTCTAAATTTGCATACTGATTATGTTATTTAATTTTGACAATGATCTCAATTATGTGTGTGTGCGCGGTCAGTTTTTAGCCTCACAGAAACAGAAATGAACTCTAAGGATTAAACTTGAAGAAATGTATTCTTTTTTCCCCAACTTACCTTAAACCAAGAAAATACAATCTAACTTCTATCATGTTGGGAACAATACAGTCCATCCTACTTGAGTAAAGCATGGCTGAATCGGAATGTCCACCTTGGGGGAAAGACGAAGCATAAACAGTCCAACAATTGAAAAGATTCTCGTGTCAGGACAGGCAACAAGCCCCACACAAGTTCCTTACTCCTGAAGCCACAAAACCTGCTGGAGTTCCCTTTTTAACAGAAAAGTGAGCACCTACCATCTGTGGGTTGGTTATTGGACTGTGGGCCCCAGGGAGATGAAACTATAGATGGTGTAAAGTTAGACATCGAAGGATACAAAGGATACAGACCAGCAAAGCTTACATTCTGGTGTTATGACAGAGCACCCGTGTCTAAAAGAAGCTATTTTCTTCCTTCTGAGCTGTTGCACCTACAAGATGTACTGGGCAAATCAACTGCCTCCACAAAACCCAAATGCAAAAAAAGCAAAATATTACTATGAAGAGAACGATAAAAATGAGAAGCCTAAAAACACAAGATTGGTGTTTTGAAACACGTCTCACAATTCTCACACCTAGTTCATTTGGTGCCCTTGCACTAGTTTCATTCTTGTAGATGTAGAAGCCACAATCTTAATTCCCACGTAATCCCTGGGCTTCCCAGTTGGCACCAGTGGTAAAGAACCTGCCTGCCAATGCAGGAGACGTAAGAGATGCAGGTTCAATCCCTGCGTTGGGAAGATCCCCTGGAGAAGGAAATGGCAACCCACTCCAGTATTCTTGCCTGGAGAGTCCCATGGACAGAGGAACCGGGCAGGCTACAGTGCATGGGGTCACAAAGATTCAGACACGACTTAGTGACTAAACAACGCTTTATTGAGAAATGATTGACATACAGTAAATTGCATTTATTTAAAGTATGCAATTTGATACCTTTTGATATGTATCTACATCTGTCCAGTCACCACCATGATCAAGATAGTGAGCATACAGGACTTCCCTGGTGATCCACTGGTTAAGACTCTTTGCTTCCAATGAAGGGAGCATGGGTTCTGCTTGTCTCACAGCACACCTGCCCCTCACCAAAAAAAAAAAAAAAAAAGTGATTGTATCAAGTACACCCCCAAACTTCATGCCTGTTTGTAATCTCCTGTTATTTTGATCTTTTTGTTACTGTGATCAGTTTGGATTTTCTAGACATGTATATAAAGGGAATATGCCACATGTTATTTCTCTTGCTTTTTTCACTCAGCATAATTTGAAGTGAATCCATGTTGTTCAGTTTAGGAGTTTTTAAGCCATTTGCATATACACTTACAAGATGACCCAGGAAAAATACCCCTAAGTATTTATCCAGCAGGAATGAACGCATGTATCCAAGCAAAGACTCATACATGAATGTCCATGCAGCTTTACTTGCAAGCGACTATCCAGTTTTTCCAGGATTATTTGTTGAAAAGACTCTCCTTTCTCCATTAAACTGCCTTTGCTCCATCATCAGAGATCAAAATTATATCTTTGTGTGTCAGTTTCTGAGCAGTTTTTTTTCTAGTTCTATCATTTGGGGTTTTTTTTATTTGCTTGTTTCTAAAAATTAATTAGTTAATTATTGGTTGTGCTGGGTCTTGTTGCAGTGCACGGATTTCTCACTGAGGCAGCATCTTTTATGGAGCATAGGCTCATGGGCTAGTAATTGTGGCATCTGGGCTTAGTTGTCCAGAGGCAGGTGGAATCTTCCTGGACCAAGGATAGAACCCATGTCCCCTGCATTGGCAGGCAGATTCTTATCCACTGTTCCTGCAGGGAAGTCCAGGTGATTTACTCTCTTTCAATGATGTGTTTGTCTATTCTTTCACCAATACTACACTGTCTTTTGATTACTATACTGTCTTTTGATTACTATAGTTGTATATTAAGTTAGGTAGTGTCAGTCCTCTGACTTTACTGCCCACTCCGGTTTCTTTTTGTTTTTAAAGTCTGTATTGAATTTGTTACAATATTGCTTCTGTTGTTTTTATGTTCTGTTTTTTTGGGTGGTTTTTTTTTTGGCCTTGAGGCATGTGGCATCTTAGCTCCCTGACCAGTGATCAAACTGGCACCCCTTGCATTGACAGGCAGTAGTCCTAACCACTTGGAAGACCACCTTGGAAGTCCCCACATAGGTTTCTTAAGTTTTGTTTATCAGGCATCTCTCTCTGTCCTAAGTATGATACAGACCTCAATGTTGTGGGGGCCCCAGACGTGACCAGGTAGCATTTCACGTAATGATTGTGGTCGCCTATCTTCCTGCAGTGAATTACTGTCATTGGTTAGCGGTACTTTTTATTTTCTTCATCTCAAGCAGAGATCTTATAAATTCCCTTCGCTTGAAATCAGCATGGCTGATCTCCTATCTCCCCAGATTCAGAGCTCTTTGTTTTCTTTCACATACTTTCCCAGAGAACCCAGGAGTTTTAATACTTTTTAAAACAACTATAACTTTTTAATGTAGGGGAATATTTGACTGAAACGTTATGTGTTAAAACATATTGCGTTTTATCTTGGTGTCTTTACTTATGGCAGATGTTAATAGATGTGGTTCTAAAAGGGTTCTGTGGGCAAGTCATTTTAGAAAATACTATAATGATTTCTTTCTTAGAGGTTCAGGATGCACATTGAAGAGTCTCCAAATTCTTAGTCCCTTCCAAGGGGGACTTAGAATTTAGATCAAACCTGTCAATCCTAAAGGAAATCAACCCTGAATATTCATTGAAAGGACTGATTCTGAAACTGAAGCTCCAACACTCTGGCCACTTGATGGGAAGAGGCAACTCACTTTTAAAGACCTGATGCTGGGAAAGATTGAGGGCAAAAGGAGAAGAGGGCAGCGAAGGATGAGATGGTTGGATGATATCACTGACTCAGTGGACATGGAATTTGAGCAAACTCTGGGAGATGGTAAAGTACAGGGAAGCCTGGCATGCTGCAGTCCATGGGGTTGCAAAGAGTTGGACACGACTTAGCGACTGAACAACAATGGATTCTAAGTAAATCTGCTTAACTTTATCTAGGTCAGTGTTTCCCAAGCTGATCTGAACCCAGAGCACTTCTGAGGGAAGCCTGGCGTACAGGCATTGGTACGTCTAGTATACGGATATTCTTCGATACCAGTTTGAAACGTGCTGATCTTTGAGATTTAGAGGCCTAAATTGTAGAGACCGCTCCTAATAAGATGAGTTCACCTGTAGTGGCCAAGTCCCTTGGGATTTAAATAAACAATGTGAGATACATTACTTTCTAAGGCATTCAACAATTTGAATATTAGAGTAGAAACATTCAGTTGAATTGAAATTTAACTTTGGAGGCTAAAAAGCAAGCCAGTGACATTAGCGGATCTCTCCTGTTTTCATTCTTTTTCTCATATCTAGGGGTGAGCCTGTGTTATTCCTTCTAAAACTATGCCATAGTAATCTTCACAAATTTTACTGAAAACTATGACAAACAGGAAAATTAGTGACTGGTCGGCAGTGACCAGAGAGACTCTAACTGGTGTCTGTCTACATGCTTCCCCATGTGGCTCTTCTGTGGGGTGCTGATAACGTCCCAGAAACTTTTCATAAATAGGGAGCAGTACAATTTCAAAAGCAAAATAAGATTAGTCTTTATATCCTGAACTTGAGAATCTTTTCCACTTGGATTAAATGCAATGGATAAAATTAAACAACAGTACAACAAGGCTACGTAAACCAATTAGGCCCACACTTGGTGAAATCCGGCTTTTTGGCCAATATTTTCACTTCTGGCTGTGGGTTGGGGGAGTTGAATGGCACCTCGGACTCAGTCAGATTTCTAAGTGAAGACCAGCAGGATGGAGGCTTCGTGTGTGCAGGGTCAGACCGCTGGACCACGGTTGTCATTAGGTGGAGCTGGAGGGGAGGGGCCGCATTGATTGGTTGATGGTGATGAGATGCTGGTCTCTTATGGTCCTTTGAATGAACTCACTCATGTTTAAAGCAATGTTGCCAGCCAGCAAGGGGATGTTTTGGTATGCTGGTTTGGTTTTGCTGAATATATGAGTGGAAAAAAAGGAGCATGAAATTTAAAACAAACAAGAGGTTTTATTTAAAGACGAGAGGCTTCGGGACATCAAGAGTTTAAGAAATGGGGCGACTGCCACACTGACAGGGGGGTCTGGCCTCCTTCAAGGAGGAAAACAGATCAGAAAGCGATCTCTAAAGGCTAGTTTCTTGAAGACAAGGGCGTCTCATTTTTAGAGGTCACTGGAAGCACTCCTGACCTGGGGTACATGCTCTTCTCTATTATGTGGTTTGAGAGAGCTTTTGGCACAACGTTTTGACAGTACCTCTGAAATTTGATAAGTAGTTCATATTCTGTCTTTGAAAAGCTTTGCAAAGTTAAAAGTTCTCATTTTTCTTTCATGGAATGCCTTAAGTATTTTTTTTTTAATTCATAGACTAGAAATATATCTGTCTTACTGTTTGAGAATTGCCTTAGCCCTGCTTACTATATGAAGAAAGTGAAAGTGTTAGTTGCTCAGTCGTGTCCAGCTCTTTGTGATCCTGTGGACTGTAGCCTGCCAGGCTTCTCTGTCCATGGAATTTTCCAGGCAAGAATACTGGAGTGAGTAGCCATTCCCTTCTTCAGGGGATCTTCCCGACCCAGGGATCGAACCCCAGGTCTCCTACATTGTAGGGATATTCTTTACTATCTAAGCCACCAGGAAAACTCCGCTTACTGTATATCTTGAGCTAATTAGAAATTAAATCCTTGCCAAGGGGTGAAACATTCTACTATTTAAAATTTTTTTAATTTTCTTGACGGCATTGAGGTTTTCTTGACTATACAGATTTTATCAGCCATACCTCAAAAAACTCTGAGAAGCTTCACTAAAGAAAATAAGTTTTTTCTTTTAATTCTGGAAAATTTCAAAATATATACAAAAGTAGAGAATCACAACAAATGCCATGTACCCATTACCCAACTTCAACTGTAATGAACATTTTGCCACTCTTATTTTGTCCAACTGTGTTTATTTATTTATTCTGTTTTTTGGTTGAACCATGTGGCATGCAGGATCTTAGTTCGCTAGCCAAGGATAAATCTCACATTCTGCCGTGGTGGAAGCACAGCGTCTTAACCACTGAACCACCAGGGAAATCTCCTTGGAGCTTTCATTTTAGAGGGGAATTGAGTAGGGGACAAGTCATCCCTATTAGACTGAAATTATTGAGCGAATGGTAGAGCAAAAAGTGCTAAGAACTTACATTAATAGTTGACATATTAGCAACCTAACGTGTGGGGTGATGTTCCAGATACTCACTGTGGTGGGTGAAGATGAATTTACATCTCATTTTACAGAAAAAGAGAAGAGCATATGAGAGGCTAAATAACATTCCCGAGGCCACAGATCAGGTAAATGGCAGATGTGTGACCCTCTAGCTAGCTCTCCTAGCTCCTTCTGTTTGCTGACCTGGAATCACCAAGTGTCGGTCTATGACAATGATGGGACAGTTATAAAATCCTAGATTTGAAGTATTTCATCATGCCCCAGAGCACCCAGCCCTCCTCTCTGCTTCTGAGAGCACCGTGTCATCCAGGGTTGAGGAGTGAATAGGAGTTAGCGTCTATGAAAAGGCTCCTGAAATATGATTTCACTGTCAAGTTTTTATCTTAAAGCAGTTCTCTTTTCCCATGAAAATTCATGTGAGTGGCAGAAATTAGAACGAAAATACTTCACAGTAAAACAAAAATTTTCTTAACTGTCTCCTAGCCACCATATTAACATAAGCAAACTAAAACGAAGTAACTTTGTGAAGGAAAAGCTTCTTCCCTACCATCCACTTGTAAAAGTGATCAGAAGAATTAGATACAGAACACAGAAAAATAGAAAAAGAAAAGAGATAAAAAATTCATAGTTTTGTCCCCAGTGATTATTTGGCACATGTGATTTGGTAATATTGATATTACCGTATATTTGGCTATTTAGGGGTATGTTCTAGTGTATGTTTGTAATCATATTGAATATATAACTATTTAGTTTGCTTTTTGAGTTTAATGTCACAACATAAAATGCATCTCTATTCCATATGCTTTGTTAATACCATTTTTAATGCCTGGAAGACATGCTGTAACCCCCCCTCCCCCCACATTTGGGGCATTTAGAAATTGTTTCTGACTCTAAGCTATAATTTTTTTGTTTATCCTCTGACTTTTTTTGTTTTTCCAGTGACCTTAAGGGTTGTTAGTGTTAGAATCAGACTTAAGTGTTAAGAATTGGACCAGTTCTATTAAATTAACTAAACCATTCCCTCTTCTCTACCTTCCTCTGTTGTAAAGATTTATACCATGTTTAGACCTGAATTTTACAAAACTTTCTGCCTGTAATTGGGTTTTGCAAAGTTTTCTGCTTAGATTCATTCAAAATAGAAATGGTTACTTTTTAAAACAAAAGCCCACCTTTTGAAATCCCTCATTCTGATAGCATTCAGTAAATCACACCTAAATTAGAGGGGAAATTTTCGCATAAACATAACCTAGGCTGGTTGGTATTGTCATGATGGTGACTTAAACTTTTTTGTTCTGATAGCCTGAGTCGTTGTTATTTTCTGACTGCTCAGTGTGGCTTGTAGGATATTAGTTCCCCGACCAGTGATCCAACCCACGCGCTCAGCAGTGAAAGCGTGGAGTCTTAACCACTGGACCACCAGGGAGTTCCCCAGTATTTTCTGTGTAATGACTTGACTGAAGTCATTAATATGCTAATCACATTTAGAGGCACAATAAACAGAAGAGTTGAAGCTCCGTGAAGCCAGTTTGGTCCTTGGCTCAGATTATCTGAAAAGATTTATGAACCCTGGAAAGCGAGGATCATAGTATCCTGATAGCTTGAGAACCTGTGGACTTTAGGCCTGACAGTATTAATATTTTCACCTTTATAATGATAAACTGAAGTTAAGGGAATGTCTGTTCCCCTAACTGCTCTCTGAAGAATAAAGCCAAACAACAACAGAAATTCCACAGAGATGGCCATTAATAAAGTTTTAGAATATATTATTCAAGACTTGAAAAAACATGCTTATACAAACATTGGAACAAACACTCTTCCTCTCCTCTGCCCCCTTCCTTCCCTGTTAGTGAGTTATTTTTGTTTTATTTTAAACACTTATAGGAGTCAGACATTCTTTAGCAACTTGCTTTTCTCTGCTTGAATTGGGGACATCTGCCTCCTTCAGCAGATTTACTACTAAAATTTACCTTATTCCTTTCAATGCTGTTACATGCATATCTTATATTTTAACTCTTCCTCTCTACCGATGGATTCTTAAAGTTTTGTGCTTTTATAAATTATCGGGTATGTAAAGTCGTATCTATTGGCATGGGATGGTGGAGCCAATGGTTATACACACTTTAATGTTTTTATAGCTGTTTCCAAATTGTTCTCCAAAGATATTTACTACTTTATTCTATGATTTTTTTTTTCTTTCTTCTGTTTGACCTTTTTAAATTAAGGTTTGCTTCCCAAGCACTTTCTATGAGAATTGAAGGAAAAAACACATTGAAGAGTTTTCTTTAGAAGTTTTGTCATGGTATTTAGACTCCTTTCTGGATTATCTTTTTTATTCTCATAGATTTATATGAGATTTATATGAGATTATATTCCGGATTCTATTTTTTATTTCATCGTTGTGCATGTGTCCTCCTTATATTGACAAGATTCTGGCTCTTTCCTGGTTGCAGCCAGGTAACAGTTCTCCTTGGGTTTTGCTGTCATTATTGGGAGCAGTTGTACTGCCCAGAGCCTGTTCTGCTGCGTGGACTTCAGGATTCTAGCCACTCCCACCTGTGCTGGTCTTCCAGGAAGAACGGGGAGCCTCTAGCATCCTTCCTGTGAAGGAGATGTTTTTCACAGGCTCCTGTGTCCTGATAGCTGTCAAAATTTCATCTGTCTTGTTCATGGTTCAACATGTTCTTTAAAGAGCTTGACACCCTTACAGCGTACTCTGCCAGGGCTTTCAGGGCAAGCTGTGGGCCATCCCATGGAGAAAGAAAGGAAATGGAAATTTTGTGTAGTTGTTCTGCCATGCCTTTGCATGCTGATGCTCAGTTATGTCCAACTCTTAGTAGCCCCATATACTGTAGCCCACCAGGCTTCTCTGTCTGTGGAATTTTCCAGGCAAGAATCCTGGAGTGAGCGGCCACTTCCTACTCTACTGGATCTTCCCAACCCAGGGATCAAACCTGCGTCTCCTGCGTTGGCAGGCGGATTCTTTACTACTGAGCTGCCTGGGAAATCCATGCCTTGGCTACCATTTTGATATTTTCAGTTGTTGTTCTTGGAGGAATGAGAGGAAAACACTGTTGTTGGAAGCATTCGGGATTTTTTTTTTTTTCTTTCAAAGCTTGTTTAGTTGTAATGTGGTAATACTTTACGGGAATAAACTCTGGCTGACCCACTCAAGGGATATAAGCTTGAAAACATTTAGGGTTTTGATTTGCTCAAAGGAGGCGTTTACGGTTTTTGAAGCACAAATCCAGTGGGAAAATAAGTTTTCTGGTGCTAGCTGGATTTTAGTGCAAAGAGCATGCCTTTGAAGTCCAGTTTTCATCTCAAAAGACATTAAGAACTAGGTGGATGGATAAAGCTATGTGAGGAAGTTTCAGAGTGAATGAGTTTGAAAACTTCAGTCCCACCCATTTTTCTCCCTGATTTAAATACCCTTCTCATCTCATCTGGCTCCAGCCCTTCCCATCGTGTGGATCACTGACTTGTGTCTGTATGTCTTTCGGGGTTTCTTTGGGTTTAACCGAAAGCTTGGTCTTCTGTGCGCATTCGAGTTACAGAGAAAAGAAAGATCGAGGACAAGTCAGATGTGTGTTCAGTGACAAAGAAATGCCCCTGCAATGTATGAAACAGTCAGGTTATAAAAGCATATATCCTCCATTAAAACAAAATTAATTTTATTTCTTTGTTTTTGGCTGTGCTGGGTCTGCATTTCTGTGCTGGCTTTTCTGGAGTTGCGGTGAGTGGGGGGCTACTTTCTAGTTTCGGTTACCGGCTTCTCATTGCAGGGGCTTCTCATGTTCTGGAGCATGGGGGGTAGAGCGCACAGACTTCACTAGTTGCATCCTGTGGGTTGCAACTAGTTTTGGCTTCCGGCCTCTAGAGCACAGGCTCAATAGCTGTGGCGCGTGGACCTGGTTGCTCCTTGGCAAGTGGGATCTTCCTGCTTCAGGGATCAAATTAGTGTCTCCTGCATTGGTGGGCGGATTCTTATCCACTGAGCCACCAGGGAAGCCATCCTTTTTTTTTTTTTTTTTTTAAAGAAAGCTTGTGTGCCTGTAAACACTCATAGAAAAGACAGGAGGAACTTAAACAGTAAGGATCCATGGGTTTGATTTCTTGTGATTCAAGGTGATTTTAACATACTGATAACTCTCAGAAATGCCTGAACCCTTCATGATAGTATGAATTATTAGCTGGTTGAGAATGGGAGAAAAAGAAATAAAAAACACTACATATACATATTTTGGATTGCGAAAATGTGACTTGTCCATCTATAAGAGCACATGAGGTTGTGTAGAAAGCATCTCAAGTGAAACGCAGAGTGGTGAACATGTCTGAATATGGCTGGATGGAATGATGTCCCTTCGTTGTGTGGAGCGCTGGTGTGTCTCGGGCTCTGTATGTGCCAGACAACGCCCCCCCTTGCTGGACCCAAGCTATACATATAATAAAAGAAGCTCAAAACTCAGATTTGGTACTGTCACTGTTTTAAATTGTCACCAAAGTTATCAGTGGTTTTCTGAGATAGAGACCGTTGCCCTGTGGTCACTGGAAATAAGAAATCCACACAATTTACTTATCACACTTGATGATAAAGAAGGATGGCAGGTGATCTCAAAGATATATTTTATTTTATATCATCTACGGTGCATCATTTATATATGTGTAAAATTTCTAAGAGTAGATGAAATGTGTGCCTATAGAATCTCTCAAGTTTAAAAATACTCAATTTGGCTCCCTCTGAAGATGTCTTGGATTTGACAGTTCATGAAGAATTATGAGAAATCTTTTAGAATCATAGAAACTCTGTAGAACTCTAGACTTTATCTTAAACTTCAGAGTTCTGGATCTTAAACTAGGAGCACAGGTAACCAATGTTCTTTTCCCTTTAAAGTGAGATATTAGAATAACTGTCTCTTATTCCCCCACTTAGGTTGCTATGTCATGGTGTCTATTTAAACATTTTTTAGGTTTGATTCATTGGTTGACCGTGTGCTATGCTCTGCTCTTCTGATCATGGGATTCTCCAGGCCAGAATACTGGAGTGGGTAGCCAGTCCCTTCTCCAGGAAATCTACCCAACCCAGGGATTGAACCCAGGTCTCTGCAGGTGGATTCTTTACCATCTGAGCTACCAGGGAAGCCTGGTTGTTGACCGTGTAGCCCACAATAATATGCATTTCTTGCTTTCCCCCACCTGCTTTTAATCACATTATTAGTGAAATCTACATTTAACTTGTGCATAGGACCTAGTGGAATTTAGTTAAAATACTCTTAAATGCTCACGTTTTTGCTGATGAGAGTTCTGGAGACCCCACCCCCACCCCAATCCCCCGTGCTTTCGTCTTTAGGTTTCATTTAAAACTCCCATCTTTCATATTTTGGTAAGAGAAGACTTTAAGTGGATATGTAATCTGAGCATCCTGTCTAATACATGGACTCAGCATGGGCATTTTGAAGCCAGCGATCCCATCTGTAGTGAGAGCATTAAAGTACAGTGATATTATTTCAGGAGGCAGCTCTCACAGTTGAAGGACATCTTTGGTGGGAGCAGGGAACAGCCAGGTGAAATCAATTTCAGCACTGTGCAAGCCTTCTGGGTTGATTGTCTTGAATTGGACCCAGTCCCTTCAAGACTCTGACAGAACTCAGCGATTTGGCCAGGGTACTCCATTGGCCTGTAAGCAGCATGAAATGATGCATACAGAGTGACCAGCTTTGAGATTTCTTTGGAAAAATCAGGTCTGGGTATTATGGGATACTCTTTAAGGCATTTTGTCATTGTGCATGGTAACAGGTCCTCCAAAAATTTATTGTTGGAAATTCCCTGGAAGTAGTTACTGGTGAACCTGGCCTTTGGGCCGTGGCTGAGCTGTGAGACCTGTGGTCAGCCAGCCTCCCCCTCTGTAATCACTTTGATCCTCAGTGTCCTCATCTGTAAAATGGAACAGTAGCACCTCCTTAAGTAGTTGTTGTTTGGCTGACCCTTGACTTATGGGATCTGAGTTCCCTGACCTGGACCTTGGGCACTGAAAGCGCTGAGGCCTAACTGCTGGACTGCCAGGGAGTTCCCCCAAGTTGGTTATAAGGCAGATGAGGAAAAAAAAGCATTGTTGAAATCCTTAGGTTCCTAATGGTTACTGTGCAATTTTCATTTGGCTTAAAACTATTTTTAAAAAGTATGTGTTTATTTATTTGGTTAGTTGTAGCACACAGGATCTTCATTTCATCACACTGGGTCCTTCATTGCGGTGCATGGGCTATCCATATGCGGATGATGGCAAGCGAGCATTTTGGTAATATTTTTAAGGACAGTGACTCATGAGCAGCCATGTCTGGTGTCTCTTCTTTGTTCACTAGCCTTTGAACCACAGGGCCTTCTCCTCTGTCTCCCTTTTACCTTTTGCTCACATACCCCTTGCTGGCATCTTAGAGCTCAGCTTTCCCTTTTTTCCTTTAAGAAGCCTAAACGACCCCCCTGCCCCAGCCTAGGTCATGGCCTGCTGTTTGTCGTCATTTGCTGTATGTATTCCTCCTACATGATAGCTTCCATAGCTATAATTCAGTAATTATTTATTTAAATGTCTGCCCTCTTCTCTGAGAAGGACACATTGTCACTTAGGTATATTCCAGCCAAATATGCATAAACTGCATCTAATCACAAGGAAACATTATTTTAAAGTAAAAAAAAAAATGTTTTTCAGAGGTCTGCCTTCCATAGGTCTGCCTTCCCTGCCTTCCAGGGCTTCCCTGGTGGTTCAGCGGTTAAAGACTCTGCCTGCAAAGCAGGAGACCTGGGTTCCGTCTCTGAGTCAGGAAGATCTCCTGAAGAAGGAAATGGCAAGCCACTCCAGTATTCTTGGCTGGTGAATCCCATGGACAGAGGAGCCTGGTGGGCTATAGTCCATAGGGTTGCAAAGAGTTGGACATGACTAAAGCAACTTAGCATGCACACATGCCTGTCTTCCATAGTAGTTTGTAAGCTCAAAGCATCTGGGACCACACCTGACTTAGTCACTGGGAAATCTCAAGTAGGCCTGGAATGATGGGTATGTGTATCATGCCTATGAGTGGTTTCCAGAAGAATGAATGAATGTGTGAATGGTGTGTACCTTTACCCAGATACAAAGCCCTATCTGCTGACCCATAGCTCCCTGTATCTTTTGTAAGATAGCTGGATCATTCCAATGGGGCGGGGGGGAACCTTACATCTTCATTGTCACTAACTCTCCATTTCTCTGCATTTTTCCTCTAAATGATTTATATTTTTGAATTTACAGTTTTGTTTCTAACTTGGTCATGAAGATTGAAACCAAGTTTA
The DNA here is from genome assembly GCF_910594005.1 of Cervus elaphus. Lineage (NCBI taxonomy): Eukaryota > Metazoa > Chordata > Mammalia > Artiodactyla > Cervidae > Cervus > Cervus elaphus. The sequence goes on from NC_057840.1 coordinate 35,040,297, forward strand.
CATGGTTTTGTCTTCCCCATAGCTCCTGCAGAAGAACGGCCAGCTGTCCACTGTCAACAGCTTAGCTGAGCCAGGCGAGCTCGGCCTCCAGGAGGAAGCCCTGAATGGCCAAGAGGAGGAGGTGGCTGTCACAGATGGTAAGTCGCCTTGCCCGGCTCTGGGTAGAGCCAGGGCATGGAAGGCAAACAAGGACTCGTCAGAGGACAATTAAAAACAACCTAGGCAGAATTTGCCCTGTCATGTGACCTGTCATTATACACTGTCAATATCATACTGATAACAAAAGCAATCCATTGTAGCTCCTGTATTTAGGTATAGGAGGTTATAGCAATGCTTATAATGAAATGAAGTCTTTTTTTTTTTTTTTTCATTTTTCTCAGGCATCCTTATCTTGAAACCGTGATTTGGTTGTTTTTATTATTGTTGCCTTGTTCCAACCACTTGCCTGGTATTGGATTCTTGTTGAAAATGCTGGGGTCTTGGTTGCTTTAAGAGTCAGTATTTCTCACTATAGAGTAGCCTACTGCCTTTGTGAAGATTTTTCTGGTAGTCTGTATTGCTTTCATTTTCTTAATGTATTTAAAATATTTTGTATTTATTTATTTTCAGCTGTGCTGGATCTTTGTTCCTGCATGGGCTTTTCTCTAGTTTTGGTGAGCAAGGGCCTCTCTCTCGTTGCGGTGCACGGGCTTCTCATTGCAGTGGTTTTTCTTGTTGGTTGAGCACTGCCTCTCGGGCACACAGGCTTCAGTAGTTGTGGTGTGTGGGTTTAGTTGCTCTGTGGCATGTGGGATCTTCTCGCATTGGGGATCACACCCATTTTTTCTGAACTGGCAGGTGGATTCTTTCTGGTAGTGTGTATTTCAAGGCGACTTTTGCTTCTTGGAAGGAAAGCTATGACAAACCTAGATAGCATAGTGAAAAGCAAAGACATCACTTTGCAGACAAAGTCCTTATAGTCAAAGCTACGGTTTTTTCAGTAGTCATGTATGGATGTGAGGGTTGGACAAAGAAGGCTGAGCGCCAAAAAATTGATACTTTCGAGCTGTGGTGCTGGAGAAGACTCCTGAGAGTCCCTTGGACAGCAAGGAGATCAAAGCAGTCAATCTTAAAGGAAATCAACCCTCAATATTCATTAGAAGGTCTGAGGCTGAAGCTCCAATACTTTGGCTCCCTGATGGGAAGAACCAACTCATTTGCAAAGACCCTCATGCTGGAAAAGATTGAAGGCAAAAGAGTAGGGTGGCAGAGGATGAGATGGTTGGATGGCATCACCAACTCAATGAGCAAGAACTTGAGCAAACTCTGGGAGATGGTGAGGGACAGGGAAGCCTGGAGTGCTATAGTTCATGGGGTCACAAAGAGTCAGACACGACTTAACAACTGAACAATAACAACATATTTCAGGGTACACACCTATTTGCCCCAACTGTAATATATGCATGTATTATAACCTTTATCCCATAAATCCTAGAGGGGTGGTTATTGGAAAGCAAGTCTGTGAGTCCACATTATCACTGGTTTGATTTCAGCCCATGGAGGGGATGGGGACCACACCTTAGGGTCAGAATCAAGCACCTTGACAAGTTGGGCTCTTGCAAGGGAAGAAAAACCTTCCTCTGTTCTTGTTTCTTGTCTCATCATTTCATTTAGTCATAAAGGAATGATTTAACAACTGCCGTGGATGTACAGAATGATGGCATATGGTGAACTGATGCGTACATGTAATGTGAAAAAGACAAATGAAGGGAAAAGTTTTGTGAAAGGAGGCTGGCCATTGCCTCGGTGAGATGAGGTTCATCTAACATGTGGAACCTGTTTCTCCTTGTGTTTAACGCCCCTGTGGAGCTGCTGCAAGCAGGGAGCTGCTTTTGAAGTTGGTGGGAATTCTGATCTTTCTCTAGCACCACAGGCACCCTATAAAGTTAGAAATACATAGTCTCACACAAGGAGGATCTGCACAGCCTAGTGTCAGAGTTTCAAATGATCTCTACCAAAATAATTGGAACGGCCCCAACTCAGATTCCAAAGTCCCACGCTCTGTCCTTCCCATGGTTAACCTTTGAATCAAATCAAACCACAGCCTTTTTGGAGCCTTCCATAGCCAAGCCACTGTGCCCTGTGCTTCAGGAAAGATGGAAAAAGCTAAAATGGCCCATCAGGGGAGACAAGCGAGTCCATGGAAGGATCCATAAGATGAAAATGAGGTTAAGACCAGGCAACACGGTAATTAATGAATCTTGCAAGAGACAAGAGCTGCTTAGAGTTCTGATGACACCCTTGTTTGAGATCAGGGAGTGGGATGAGGTCTGGGGATTGAGAGGAGGTTGGGTTTAGATTTGTTGGGACAAGCGCTGCCAGCCAAGGGGGGGAAATAAAATAGCTGACACTCCACAGGCATTTACTGTGGGTCCCAGTTCAGTTCAGTTCAGCTGTTCAGTCCAACTCCTCGACCCTATGGACTGCAGCATGCCAGGTTTCCCCTCCTCCAATATCTCTCGGAGTTTGCTCAAACTCCTGTCCACCGAGTGGGTGATGCCAGCCAAGTATCTCATCCTCTTTCGCCCCGTTCTCCTCCTGCCCTCAGCCTTCCCCAGCATCAAGGTGTTTTCCTGTGAGTGAGCTGTTCACTCAAGTAGCCAAAGTAATGGACCTTCAGCTTCAGCATCAGACCTTCAGGGTTGATTTCCTTTCGGACCCTGGGTCCTGGAGGTGCGCCTTTTGTGCAGAATGGCCTCTAGCAGTAACCCGATGAGACGGGTCCTGTCTTGACTTAAACCCAGACCAGCAGCTCCCCAAGCACAAGCTGTGCGGGACACGTCCACCGACTTGTCCACTGAGCAAGGGGCAGAATGGAGACCCAGAAGGGAAAAGGGGCTGGGTCAGAGAGCTCTTCTGAAAGCTGAGGGGAGTTTAGGAAGTATCCCGGCAATGCAGATCACTGCAATACGCCCCGAGGGGGCTTTCGATCTGACTGGTGTGGAGTGTTGATAAGAGAAGGGAGAGGCTGCAGCAGATGCCCTTGTTCCCAGAACATCCCAAGTAGCCTGGAATCCTATCTAATCTGTGGCATGTTTACTAGATAGCATCTGGCTATCTTCCTTTAGTCCAGATGGGATTTCTTTCACTTTTCAGCCCTGTGATTCAGTTAGCACACGCCAGGCCTCCCAGTCCATCACCAACTCCTGGAGTTTACTCAAATTCATGTCCATTGAGTCAGTGATGCCATCCAGCCATCTCATCCTCTGTCGTCCCCTTCTCGTCTCACCTTCAATCTTTTCCAGCATCAGGGTCTTTTCCAATGAGTCAGTTCTTTGCATCAGGTGGCCAAAGTACTGGAGTTTCAGCTTTAACATCAGTCCTTCCAATGAATATTCAGGACTGATCTCCTTTAGGATGGACTGGTTGGATCTCCTTGCAGTCCAAGAGACTCTCAAGAGTCTTCTCCAACACCACAGTTCAAAAGCATCAATTTTTCAGCGCTCAGCTTTCTTTATAGTCCAACTCTCACATCCATACATGACTCCTGGAAAAACCATAGCTTTGACTAGATGGACCTTTGTCGGCAAAGTAATGTCTCTACTTTTTAATATGCTGTCTAGGTTGGTCATAACTTTTCTTCCAAGGAGCAAACATTTTTAATGAAAGTGATTCTGTCCCTACTGATTCATTGGAAAAGATCCTGATGCTGGGAAAAATTGAGGGCAGGAGGAGAAGGGAGCGACAGAGGATGAGATGGTTGGATAGCATCACCTGACTCAATGGACATGAATTTGAGCAAACTGCAAGAGATAGTGAAGGACAGGGAAGCCTGGCGTGCTGCAGTTCACGGGGTTACAAAAAGTCAGATAAGACTGTGTTCTACATATCAGCTTACTGCAATGTAAATAAAGGCATAATTTGGTATGTAATGGTTAACTGTAGGATTTTGGGTGCCTTGGTTTCTGCTCTTGCCCATTTCAGTAAGAAACGATCTGAGCCATTTTGGTCCCTAGGAGGATTAGCTCACAGTGGAATTTGCTCCTGCCTTAGGTGGACCAATGGACAGGACAGGAGAAAGCTACAAATGAGGGGCATTTCTCCTAGAAAGGTCTTGATTTAAAGTGACAGACAATATTTAGACATAGCCAGAATGCACAATATTTTCCCACTTTGACTTGCTTGCTTGCTTTCTGAAACCAGAAATACCGGTAATTCAGAACCAAGCCTCTTCCCATAATGAAAATGAAATCCTGTTTCCTTGTAACCTTTCTTTAAATGATAGAAAACGGGATCTGCTTATTAAATATTTTCTAAACTATGCAGTAAGGTTCAGATATGTGTGTGTGTGTGTTGAAGGAAGCTTGAAGATTATATAATTCTGGGGGCCTTCTTTTAGAGAATATACAACTAGGTATGAAAATAAATATTTATTAAAATTTTTTTTAAAAAGCAATTTATAGCAAATTACTTTAGCCTTGGAGTTAGTCCCTTCTGAGTTCTTTTTAAGGCAATTTATCATTCATCACAACTGCTTATATAGAAATGCAACTTTTTTCCAACCAGAAAGCTCTATCTAGCCATGCCACACCCAGCATTCATAGGAGCTTCACAAGTGCCTTTAGTTTTGTGGAAAATCTTCTTCTGCTGATTTTATTTTGCCCTCACCTGGCAGCATGTGAGATCTTAGTTCCCTGACCAGGGATTGAACCCATGCCCCTGCAGTGAAAACACAGAATCCTAAGCGCTGGACCACCAGGGAAGACCATGATTCTACTGATTTTAACAAAGAACCCTCCCAACTCAGATTGTCATTTGTTCTATAGTCTATGGCTTATACGGTTTTCTATGAGTCTCTATGAGTGCCTGAACAAGAAGGATTTTTTAAAAAATTCTGTCTTGATCTGGGTCCAACTTGAAATTTCAAGTTACTACAAATTAAAATTTTAGATTTTCTTTTCAAGTATCCGTTGACGCCAAGAGCTGACTCATTGGAAAAGATCCCGATGCTGGGAAAGATTGAGGGCAGGAGTAGAAGTCAACGACAGAGGATGAGATGGTTGGATGACATCACCAACTCGATGGACATGAATTGAGCAAGCTCAGGAGTTGGTGATGGACAGGGAAACCTAGGGTGCTGCAGTCCATGGGGTCACCAAGAGTCGGACTGAACTGACTGATAAGTTGATCGGATTATTTTCTTTGCAAACAGATGAGGAAAGTCAGTATTGCAAAATCAGAAAATTTAAGACCTCCTTATTTTGATAATCACATACTTGTTAAAGTGCCTCCAGGACTCTTTGCTGCATACGAGCAGTCACGTGACTGTGCTCTGAGACCATCTGAATGTGTCATTTACAAGGCATTTGTTTCTGGGGTTCTTGGAGATGTGTCTTTCTGCAGAGTAGCTACAGGAAACGTGGTAACGCCTGTGGATGTTATGTTTTCTCCATCTTTCCCAGGCCAGATTTGCTTGTGTGAAAGAACACACACACACTGGTGATCCCCTGCTTGGGTTTTGAATTTTTGCTCACATATGCCTTATATTGTTTGCGTACCCTCAGTGTAGGCATGTACACCAGAAGCGATGGAGCTGCAGTTGGAAGCTCTGCCCTTGCCATTTGCTCCGCTGGGGTCAGCCAGCCATCAGCCAGCACCCCGGGGAGCAGGTCTTGCTCTGCTGAATAGCATGGTGAGGAGGCTTCTGCAGGAACCGTGCACGTGGAACAAAGCTCTGATCCCTCTGACCTGGGAGTGGTCCTAGATAATGCCTCCTCGCTGCCAAGAAAAATAAACAGCCCCCAAACCCCACCCGCCCCCATCTTGTCACTTTAAGCAAACATCCTTTTTTTTTTTAAACTTATTTAGTTATTTTTGGTTGTGCTGGGTGCTTGTTGCTGTGTGGGCTTGTCTCTAGTTGCCGTGAGTGGGGGCTACTCTCTTGGGGTCCGCAGGTGGTGTGGTGACTTCTTGGGTTGCAGAGCACAGGCTCTAGGGTGTGTGGGTTCAGTGGTGGCGGCTCCCGGGCTCTGGAGCACAGACTCAGTAGCTGTGATGCCCGGGCTTATTAGGTGCCCCGTGGCACGCGGGATCTTCCCAGACCAGGGATCAAACCCTCGTCTCTGGATTGGCAGGCAGATTCTTTACCACTGAGTCACCAGGGAAGCCCAAAAAGTCTTATTTATTCGTCTGCATTGGGTCTTACTGGAGGCACGTGAGATCTTTGATCTTTGTTTGGCATGTGGGATCCAGTTCCCGGACCAGGAATGGAACCTGGGCTCCCTGCAATGGAAGCGTGGAGTCTTAGCCATGGGACCATCAGGGAAGTCCCAAAGCAGGAGTCTTTTAAGAGAGTGCGTTCCTTACCTTTCTCAAGGTTCTACTTTCCCACCTCGTGATATTTTCCCCACAGATATAGTAACAAAAATGGGGGTTTTCGAGAAGCTGAATTTTTCAGCACTGTGAAGAATTTCATGTCTCTGATGGTGCTGTTTGAACCTGCCAGCTTCTGGTGGGGGATAGAAAGTCCAGACGTTATTTCCAAGTGCTCACAACCCTCCCCGTGGAACTTGTCACCTTACAGAAAATCCATTCTTGGGTTACAAGTTGTTGTTCTTTGCTTTTTGATCATTGAATAGCTTTATCTGGAGACTGAGTACCCAAGCACTGTTCAAAGATGACCCCGCCTCCCCCTGCAAAATACTTGTTTTTCTGTGAGAGGCCGCTTTCCTAGCCAGGAAGAAATGTTCTTGTGAGTTAGTCCCTTTTGTGCTTCAGTTTGTGACGTGACTGGTACCTTGTTAGAATTCTGATGAAGGCGTGCCTGTTGCTCAGATACTACCCTCTTTCCTGTATTTTTCTCTACATCAGATGTCAACATCTGGCATTCAGCATGCCTGTCTCTTACCCCCACCTCCACTAAAAAAAGAAGAGCCGGGAGAGCAGAGATTTCTTGGCGTGGGGGGGTGGGGATGGGATTTGTATGTTTCTGTGTTGAGTCCCCTGAGCTTAGAACAATGTCTGGCGCCTAGTAAGTGCTCAAAAAAATATTTTTTAAAGATTTTTTTTTATGGGGGCCATTTTTGAACTGTTTATTGACTTTGTTACAATACTGTTTCTGTTTTGATTTCTTCGCTGCAAGGCATGTGGGATCTTAGCTCTCCCCAGCAGGGGATCGAATCCCACATCCCTTGCACTGGAAGACCAACCAACCATAACCACTGGACTGCCAGGGAAGTCCCTCAAAAAAATACTTGGATAAGTGAAAACACAGAGTTTTCAAGTTAGAGTTAACAATATTATACTTTCACTCATATGGGAGAGGAGGGTCTGTTCGATTTTCCCTTTATATCAATTCATTCCTTGCATTCTCAAATGCAGAGCTCTTTAGATGTATCCAAGGCATGTTTCCTTTGTGGCATCAGCGCTAACAAAGCTCCTCTTCAGTGCTGGGCTCTGAAGGTGCCCACCGTTGGTTATCCAGGTGTTGTTGCCTGGAAACATGAAACCAGACCCTGACCTGCCTGCAGTTAAGTGATAACTCCCAGCGATGCTATCATATATGAGGGCTGGACAGACAAAGAGAGGGGTCTCCCTTCCAACACTCTGGTATTTCAAATACGGTATTATTGCATGACATTTTCTCAAGCTGTATCCTGTTTTGTAATGTTTTGAAACACTCATGAAATAGGCCTTGAACTTAGGCAAAAGTCCTACAGTCTGCAGTTTCTGGGAACTGGTTTTAATTCCGCCCTCTGCTCCGCAGCAATATTTTTAGCGTGCCTCTCTGAAATGACTTATGTCATTGACAAATTTCTGGTACAAATGCTCTATTGCTTTCATCTTTAAAGAAACACAGATTTATTTTTCAGTAACTAACAACCAAGTTATATAGAGATTTTTTTTTCCCCTCTGAAGTATATTTAAGTCTGCCAGTGCGATGAAACTTTATTTTCATTGTAACTTGAAAAATTTGGTGTGAGGGGGAGAAAGAAGGAGTAAGACTTCTGTACATCTTCCCTCCCCTTTATAATCAGTTCACTGCAGGAGAGTAAAACCCGGGCCAGGCTGCCTTTGTCTTTTTCTGTGACCTTGAGTTGAATACATCCCTTTATCTCATTGAGCGTCAGTTTCCATCTGTAAAATGAACATCTCATCCATCTCTGAAATTCTGTGACTGAGTCACGTCAGTAGTGCTGGAAATATAGGCATTAAAACAACCAAATGATGGATGAGCCACTGAAGATACACAGGTGACTTTGGGCAGGTAGGAATCTAACTTGGCAATTTCATTATGCCTTTTTATAAAAACACTTTTATGCTCTTCTGATCTTAAAAGCCATTTTCTAGATTTGAAGTTTCGCTTTTTTATTTTAGTGTTTGGTGGGTTTTGGGGGGGATGACTGAACGACAACATGCAGCATATGGGATCTTAGTTCTTTGACCAGGGATCAAACCCGTGACCCCTGCATTGGAAGCGTGGGGTCTAAACCACTGGACCGTCAGAGAAGTCCCTGGAGTTTTACTTTAATGAACAAAAAGTTCAGCTGGGAAAACATTCAGGAAAGTCTCCACATGTAATTATTTAGGTATGAAAGGAAGATAAGAGCTTCCTAAGTGTGGCCACAAAGTAATGTATTTCTCCCCCTACATGAGAGGAGATGGGAATCATGTAATAGGGGCTGGTTCTAGCCCAGTAAGATGAGTGAAAGATGTTGATAAAGGCCCCCAAAGACTTGTCAGGTAATCTTAAATTACTGCTAAGATTTACCTATAGATGGCTGTAATTTTCCAGGGCACCCATGAATAGGGCGAATGCTCTGTACACCCATGAATGTACAGATGGATGCTCTGGCCCAGTTGAGGAGGAGCCTAGGTAAGATGGCCTATGTCCACACAATCTGCCAAGATTCAGGCATTCCCTTGGAGGGACCGTGGCAATAAATGGTTTTTCTAATGGTGAGGAAGCCATGAATGGAAACATTAAATTTAGCATTTATTGAATAAAAATCCTTTAGATGTTTTCTCAAAGACATTCTTAAAACAGCCCCAGTTCCACCTAATATAGCAACCCCCAGATGGTTCTGGCATTGTATGTTCCAAGCACAATGTCCCTATATTATATGAAAGGATGCTTTGAGAATGTTCATCCTCTGATCTATATTTGTATGTATCTCCAGAAGAGCTTAAGTTCTACAGCTTTTTAGCCAATCACTTGAGCCTTGTTCTTAAGCATCATACTTTGAATGTTTGTGAACTGCTTTTATAATTAACGAGTAGGTTCAGTGTGATACCTGGAGAAGCAAATGGCAACCCATTCCAGAATTCTTGCCTGGAGAATTCCATGGACAGAGGAGCCTGATGAGCTACAGTCCATGGGGTTGCAAAGAGTCAGGCATGACTGGGTGACTAACTTTCACTTGCACAATGTGATATCAGGTAGCCCCCCCACCCCCCACCCCCAGTTAACAACACATGCATTAGTTATTTTGGTGAAAACTGATATATGCTAGATTGAATTAATTGAATGAACCGGTTGCTTTAATGTGTCTTAACGTGGACCTGTTTCAACTGACATCAAAGCATGAGGCAGTTATCCTGCTGTGTTAGTTTGCTGGGGCGGCCAAAATAATATGTCACAGAATGGATGGTTTAAATGTCAGACGCTTATTTTCTCACAGTTCTGGAGGCTGGGAAATCAAGACCCAGGTGCTGTCAGGTTTAGTTTCGACCTTGGCTTGTCGACACCACCTTCTCGCTGTGTCCTCATGGTCTTGCCCATCCCGGGCATCTTCTTTGTGTCCTAATGCCCTCTCATAAGGCACCAATCAAGTTGCATTCGGGTCCACTCTTACGGTGTCATTTTAATTTAGTCATCTTTGTAAAAGGTTTCTCTCCAAATAATTTTCATGTGACAAAAGTTAGGGCTCCAACTTATGAATTTGGAGAGTATGCGATTGAACCCATGACACCTGCCTTCATGATTGACAGCTGCAAAGTCAGGTTTGGGACCCAGAAGCCTCGGTGAGAAGTAACTTTGAGGCTGTCTACGCCAGGCTCCTGCTCCCACATAGGAGGCTCTTCTGCTTAAACTCTGAAGGTTTGGGGAGTTTCTCCATAAAAGGAAACCCGTTATTCCACTGGAGTGAAAATATACCCCCTCCAGCTGCTGCCGGCTCCTAGTGCTGCCTTCTGGAACTACAAAGTACAAACTCACCTCCCTTTTCCACATCGTGGCCCTCTAAGTATTTGAAAAGGTTTATCATGTCTTTCATCTTTTCTCCTGCAGGCAGAACATCCCCAGAGAAAACAAGCTGCCTCACATTCAAAGAAAAATGCCAGGGCTGATGTATATATTTCAGATATGGATGTCCTTGACAGAAGCTTGCCAAGCATAACTGGGTTTTAATTTTAATATTCCCACTTTTAGAGTAGTTTATTTCTCAGACTCTTCACAAACATGAGAACAACTTATTTTGCTTTAAATCAAGGATTAAATCCTGAAAAAATTGATTGGTGTAGAAAAGTAAATTGATACAGAAGCATAGAAAGGAGTTCCCCTATCAAGGATGTTGCTAGAGGAACTACCGCCAGATAGCATGAAGACCATGTCAATGAAAGAAAACATGACAAATGACACGTGACAAATTGTTAATCGTCACATTTGGTACTCCACTCAACGTGATGGTAAGCAGACAGCCTTACATGATGGAGCAGTTAGAGATACGAATAGGAGAAGTCCCACCTTTCAAGTCATTGTTGCTTTTATTTAGTTGCTAAGTTATGTCCAGCTCTTTGTGACCTGGTGGACTGTAGCTCGCCAGGTTCCTCTGTCCATGGGATTTCCCAGGCAAGAATACTGGAGTGGGTTGCCACTTCCTTCTCCAAGGGATTGTTCCGACTCAGGGATCAAACCAGCATCTCCTGCATTGGCAAGCAGATGCTTTACCACTGAGCCACCTGGGAAGCCGCAAGTAATTGTTTGTTGTAAATAAAGTGGAAGATTTCCCCCACTCCCACACCCCAGGCATTGTTAGTTGTAAAAAAGTGGGTGTCAGGACTTCCCTGGCGGACCAATCCAGTGGCTAAGACTCCATGCTCCCAATGCAGCGGGCCTGGGTTCAATCCCTGGTCAGGGAACTAGATCCCACATGCCTTGATTAAGAGTTCCCCATGAAGGAAAAAGTGAAAGTGAAAGTCTCAGTCATGTCCAACTCTTTGTGACCCCGTGGACTATATATAGCCCATGGAATTCTCCAGGCGAGAATACTGGAGTGGTTAGCCATTCCCTTCTCCAGGGGATCTTCCCAACCCAGGGATCGAACCCAGGTCTCCCGCATTGCAGGCAGATTCTTTACCAGCTGAGCCACCAGGGAAGCCCCCCAAAATGTGGAACACTTCATGAATTTGCGTGTCATATGTGCTGCCGAAGCGAGCACAAGAGTTCCCATACCACAACTTAAAAAAAAAGATTCAAGTACTTCAAGGAAGATGGAATATCCTGTGTGCCACAACTAAGATCTGGTACAGCCAAATAAATAAATAAAACATAGCTTTAAAAAAAAATAAAGTGGAAGTGGATGATGTAAAAGCTTCGTGGCCCCCCTTTGTAAGCTCGGTGTACAGAAATCCAGTGATTTCCTCAAGCTCATCAAGCCTTGGGCCTGAGTGTCCCCCCGTTGTGTTAATTTCTGCCCTGTGTTCTGACGCACTAGGATTCTATCGTTGTCATGTTGATAAATGTATTACCATTGGCACCTGATGCTGTTCTGATCTTAATCCCCTGGGTAGCTCATTGGCTCATAGAGTCCTTTTCGTCCTCCGTCTTGTGAAGATTTTGAGTGATGAATCTTCATGTGAATCCATTGACACAACACGCTGGGTTCATGTGACCTCTCTTAGTCTAGAAACTTCATTCTTAGGAAGTTATGTCTTCCCCTCCCCCTTTTTTCTTTGCTCTCTTTTGGGGATTACTATTCTTCCGGTTTTAGAACTTCCAGAATGGTTCTAAGGGAAGCTTTTTTTCCCATGTAGTTTGCATCTCTTTATTCTTGGAAACTGTCCTCAAGATTAGGTTTCATCTTTTTTTTTTTAAAAGAATACTTTCATTTGTTTAGCCGTGTGGGTCTTAGCTGTGGCCAGAGGGATCTTTTTTTCTTCCCCCCTCAGAATTAGATTATTGAATAGTTCCAGAAAGAGTATAATTTGCAAAAGTACATTTGAATGATGTTAGGAAGACAGCAAGAGGAATTATTTGCTTAGCACAAAATGATTTCTTTAAATTAAACTTGATGTTCTTTCCACTGCAAGTATTTTCCCCCTCACACTCTGTAACCATCCCTCCTTTACCCTCCCCCACTCTCCCAGCCCACCCCCACCACCAGAAGTTCCTTTTCTGTGAGTCTCTTTTTGTTTTCTAAGTCAGTTCATTTGTATCCTTTTAGATTCTACATATAAGGGATGTCATATGACATTTCTCCTTCTCTGCCTGACTGCCTTCACTCAATGTGGCATGCAGGATCTTTATTTGTGGCATGTGGGATCTAGTTCCCTGACCAGGGATGGGACTTGGGCCCCCTGCATTGGGAGCAAAGAGTCTTAGCTACTGGACTATCAGAGAAGTCCCTAGATTTCATCTTGTTACTATATTTTTAATTTCTAAGAACTGATTTGTGTTCTAAACATTCCATTCTTTTTTTTCTTTTTTTTTTTTTTGGCCAAGCTGTTCAGCTTCTGGGATCTTGTTTCCCAACCAGGGAGACAGAACCTAGGCTGTCTGCAGTGAAAGTGTGGAGTCCTCACCACTGGACTGCCAGGGAATTCCCATGACCTTGGAATTTATGCAATAAATTTTGGTGAGCAGGACTTTGTTTTCTGGAAGGATCAGAAGTAAATTCTGTCATCTGGACTTTATTCTTCATCTAGGCAGTGGATTCTGTCTTGACTTAAAAAATATATTTTTATTAACTCTCACACTCTAGATTTGTAGAAAAGTTGTGTTTAGAGTAAGTTGTAATTCATGTGAATACAGGTTAAATAAATTTATTACTACTGCAAGTGTAAATTTTTGCTTTGCAAGGACTTTTGAAGCCAGTCTAAATATTCTGGTTGATTTTTTTTTTTTTTTTTTTTAAATTTATTTTTGGCTGCACTGGGTCTTTGTTGCTTCACATGCACTTTTCTCTAGTTGAGGCTTCTCACTGCGGTGAGTTCTCTTGTTGCAGGGCATGGACTCTAGAATATGGGCTCAGTAGTTGTGACTTGCAGGCTTAGTTGCCTTGTGGCATGTGGGTTCTTCCTGGACCAGAGATTGAAGCTGTGTCTCTTGCATTGGCAGGTAGATTCTTAACCACTGGACCACCAGGGAAATCCCTAGTTGACCTTTTAAGTTTTATATATATTATAAAGTGAAATTATATATATATATATATATATATATATATATATATTTGAGCACATATATATATGAGCTTCCCTGCTAGCTCAAATGGTAAAGAATACTTCTGCAATGCGAAAGACCTGGATTTGATCCCTGAGTTGGGAAGATCCTCTGGAGAAGGGAAAGGCTACCCACTCCAGTATTCTTCCCTGGAGAATTCCAGGGACAGAGGAGCCTGGCAGGCTACATGGGGTCTTAAAGACTTGGTCACGACTGAGCGATTTCCACTTTCACATTTCATATATTTATTTCCTTTTAAGCACTTTATTGTTGTGTGTGATTACAGCGAAAGTTGGCAGGGAAATAATAGATTTCAATGTATTAACTCAAATTAAGAAATTGTGAAAGAGACAGCTGCACCAATTAAATCTATCAATGGGAATTTAATTCCTTGCCACTGAGAGGCCACCAGGAACTCGTGTGTGGTCAAACCAAGTTAGGTTTCTTTAGGGAGGATTCCAGCATGGGTGGCTCAGTAACAGGGAGGTGGGAGGGCTTTATTATAGGATTTGTGCTTATGCGGGTGATTCTGAGAAAACAAAGGAGTCATCACTAGACTGCATGCTGAAGAAGTGAGGGCAATTCTATGAGTGGACAGCTTGGTGGTTTCTCTTCAGGAAGCAAGGAGATGGAAGCTGGGTGGAACTGTCCTGAAGGAAGCAGGAATTGTCCTTAGGAGACAAATCAGCACAACGTGGAGACCTTCAGTTATTTTTTACAGATTTAGAGGTTGTGCTCTGGCCATATGAGGCTGTTGAGCACTTTGAATGTCGCTGATCCTATTTGAGACGTGTTCTTCATGTGAAATACTCAGTCTGAAAAGGAATCTAAAATATTCCCCTAATATTTTTCATTTTTAGCACATATTGGCATAACTGGACTAGATAAAATATAGATACAGGGTTAGATAAAATATATTAAGATGAACCTCAACTGTTTAGTATTATTCGTTTTAGTGTGACTACTAGAAAATTTAAAGCTGGGAGTTTCCTGGTGGTCCAGTGGTTAGGACTTGGCGCTTTCACTGCCAAGGGTGAGGGTTGATCCCTAGTTGGGCAGCTAAGATCCTGCAAGCCACGTGGTGCAGTCAAAAAGAAGGAAACACACACACACACACACACACACACACACACACACACAAAGGGAGGGAGGGAGAGAGAAAGGAAGGAAGGGAAGAAGTAAAAGTGAAAGAGAAAATTTAAAGTCTTGTGTGTGGCTTGCTGGTGTCACATCAGTTTCAGATGAGCAGCTGCAGTTTGTCAGTGGGTCTTGGGTAGGTCATTACTGTTAGTTTTCTCTTCTCAGTGTGAACCTTCAGCTAGCCTCTCCCTCCCACTCCTTTTGAGAAGGACTTTCCAGGCAAATCAAAGATTGTCTCATTCTCTTCTGAAAGATCCAGAGGAGCCTCAGGTTAATTACTGTTAGTGCAAGATGATGCTTCTCTTGTCAGGATGCATTTCTGAGAAATGGATGATAAAGGGCATTCTTGCTTTGTATAGACGTATTTTTTCAAAGGGTTCTTTTAAAATGAGACTTCACTATATTTAAAGCAGTATTTCTCAACCTTTTCACCACTGCCTTGCCCAGCTAAGTCTTTTTTCCATAACTCGTCCCCCCACCCTGCAACATTTTTATAGCAGAGGTATACTATATACCAGTTTATATAATAGGGATACCTCTATTTGTCTGTCTCTATATATTGTGCTCTGCTCAGGCTCTCTGCCATGCAACCCCATGGACTGTAGCCCACCAGGCTTCTCTGTCCATGGAATTTTACAGGAAAGAATACTGGAGTGGGTTGCCATTTCATCCTCCGGGGGATCGTCCCGACCCAAGGATTGAACCCTCGTCTTCTGGGTCTCCTGCAGTGTAGGCAGATTCTTTATCTGCTGAGCCATCAGGGAAGCCTGTGCTTCATATATAAAAGAATAAGGTCAACCATGAACCAGTTTTCACCCCATTGGGGAATGGATAGTTTAGACATAATAGCTAACATTTATTATGTTTCTCAAATACACTTGGTAGTACTAAGACTAACTTTTACTTGCACCTCAGAATAACATCAGTGTTAGTGGTGTCTTTATTCTCCCAGCAGTTGAAGCCCAGAGAGTTAGAAGAATTCCTTACTCCTGGCTACACTGCTATCAGAAGAACCAGAACTACAACTCGTTTTTAAGACTTCACAATCTTCTTTAGACCAAACCAAATTACGACGAGTGTTCCGAGCCTTAAGAAGAACAAAGGATTTGAACACAAGGCACTCAGGAAAGAATTTGATTCCTGTGCCAACACCTGACCAAATTTGGTAGTGAAACACCTTTTTGCTTATTTGCTAATTTTTAGAAGATTACGCTTTGACTTGAATCTGCTTTCAGCTTGCTAGTTCATATATTCCATGATTGGGAGTTTAAGAGCATGATTGAGACTGCCTTGCATTTTATTTATTTATTTTATTTCGGGGCTGCAGAGTCTTTGTTGCTGCGAGAGGACTTTCTCTAATTATGGCCAGCGGAGACTACTCTCTAGTTGCAGTGGCTTTTCTTGTTGAGAAGCACAGGCTCTAGGCGCACGGGCTTCAGTAGTTGCTACTCTATGGGGCTCAGTAGTTGAGATGCATGGGCTTAGTTGCTCCTTGGCATGTGGAATCTTCCTGGACCAGGGATCGAACCCATGTCCCCTGCATCAGCAGGTGAATTCTTTGGACCACCAGGAAAGCCCCAAGTCTCTGCCTTGCATTTTTAATGCAATCAGAGGTATTGCTCGAAGGTTCAAGGTCTGGCAGCGCAAAGCCCCTCTGCGTAACAACCACAAGCTGATTATCAAATGTGCTTGCCTTCTAACCGTGAGAGTAATGGAGCTTGTTGTAGATTTGTAGGAAAATATCAGGACAGAAATTGCCCATAATTCCACTATGGTTGGTTTTTGATAGTTTTCTTTTTGGGCTCTTTTTTTGCTCAGCCTCACTTATGGGAACATATTTTAGAAAGCAAAATCAGGATCATATTGAATATATAGTGTATATACTGAACAAAGAGGTGTGTGGCTTTCTACATCAGTGTAAGCATTTCTCCATGTCATTAACTGCTTCAAACATGTTGTTTTGCAAGATAGTCCAATGAAGAGTTAAACTATTTTCCTAGTATTGGGACACTTAAGTTCTTTAAATATATTATACATCCCAAGCAGTTAAAATTTTCATATATAAATTTATACTTTGATTTGGTATAGCTAATAAAAGTAGAATTGCCAAGTCAAAGAATATAAAAACATGTGAACTCAACAAGAGGAGAAATAAACTTTCTTTGTCACTTTTATTATTTGGATTGAGTTTTTCTTAATATTTAATTTCCCCTTGCCTGTGTGGGGTTATTATTATTATTTTTTTTTTTTGATAAATTGTCTTGTTAAGTGACTTTTAAATCCCCCTTAGCTTTTCTGTTGTATTACAATAGTCCCTTTGAGGAACTAGTCTTCAGATTATTTGTCTTGAGGATTTTGAATCAAAATAACCATGTCTACACAAACATGTCCAATTCAACTGGACCATAAAATTCAATTAGCTGGTATTTGCCTGTGTTCGTAGCAAAGGAGCAGAGAAGACTTGAAAATACACTGAACCCAGGAGAACCTGCCCAATGTCATTTAATTCAGTGTATAGTTTCATCTTCTTCATGGTTATTAGTTGGCAACAACTTCTAACTCAACCCGAGATGATCTTTGAAGCATTTTAAAGGAGCAACAGTGTGTAGAGACTCCTTTAGATCATCTGCCCTTTGCAGCCAGAGGAAAAGCAACCTCACTGGGTTTGGGTTTATTTTCCTCTGAATGTAAAGCCTGGGGTAAAAAGAAAAATGGAAGGAAGGATGATGGGGGTTAGGAGTGGATTTGGGGTGAGTCCGAGTCTCTAGTTCCCGATGCTCAATCCCTGGGTCAGGAAGATCCCCTGGAGGAGGAAATGGCAACCCACTCCTGTGTTCTCGCCTGGAGAATCCCATGGACAGAGGAGCCTGACGGGCTATAGTCCGTGGGGTCGCAGAGTTGGACATGACTGAATCGACTTAGCATGCACGCTCAAGTCCCTAGTTCCCAATTCTCACGTGTAGGTTAAATGCCTCCCTGGAGGAAGTTAATGAACCTCGCGTCTGTGCTGACTCTGGTGTCTTGGTCTCTGTCCTGATTGCAGCTTTTTGTCCACTTGTCCAGCCTCCCTGGACTGCGAGCCTTCCTGAGTTCTCATCCTGAGTCACTGCTTTGTGATGCTCATGCATCCCACTATTTCTGCTATTTCCATCTTTGAATCCTCTCCACCTTGGGCTTCAAGGCCGTTCTCTCCTTGATGGCCTCTAATCTCTGTCCATTCTCAGAGCTGTTCTCAGATTCGTCTTCCTCGGTGTTCCAGACCTTTGACTTCACCTGCCGCATTCCATTCGGATGATCTCAGAGATGTGAGTGCTGCCAACTTTTTGACTCCTTCCTCACCTTGGTCACCATGGTTTCCATTGATTTTATTTCTAGAGCATCTTTCTCGTTGTTGTTACTGCTCAGTTACTTTTTCTAAATCACGGTTCGAACTGTGTGACACTAGCTCTGCTCCAAAACCTTCCATGGTTTCCTGCAGCCTCCAGAACTCGTACGAAATTCTTTTTTCTTAAAAAACAAAAAGTTTCACATCATCCACACATCATTCAGGTGACCCATTTAAAGTATACATGTTTTTGGTTTTTAGTATATTCACAGAAACATTCACAGAACAACCAACAGCACAGTCAATTTTTGAACATTTTCATTTCATGGCAAAGAACCCCCATACCTGTTAGCAGCCTCTCTTTCCAGCTGTCTGGATCTGAGTAACTGCTAGTCCACTTTCTGTCCTTACAGATTTGTCTGTTCCCGATGTAATTAAATAATATGTCAGCACACCAATGTACGAGGGTCCAGTTTCTTCTTTCTTTGTTATCTTGTTGGTCTTTTCGATTATAGCCATTCTAGTGAGTGTGAATTGGTATCTCATTGTGGTTTTGATTTGCATTTTCCTAATGGCTCATAACCTTGAGCATCTTTTCATGTGCTCCTTTTGTGTTTTCCTCCTTAGAGCAATGTCCATTCAGATCCTTTATCATTTTTAAGATCTATTTATTATCTTTGTCATGGTGCATGGACTTTCCAGTTGTGGGGTGCAGGCTCTCTAGCTGTGGCCCAAGAGTGGGATCTTAGTTCTCTGACCAGGAATTGAACCCAGGCCATGGCAATAAAAGAACTGAGTCTTAACCACAGCACCACCAGGGAATCCGGATCTTTTTTTTTTTTTTTTTTTAATTTGGGTTATTTGTTATAAGGTTCTTAACGTGTCATTCAGATCCCTTCATATTCTGGCCTCCAATGTAATATGTCTTGTCTCATCTCTAGTTACCACTTCTGTCCCTTCCTGCTCCCAGTTTCCCCAAGCTGACTCTGAGCCTGTGCCTGCCTGAAGGCACATCAATTGTATATGACTCTTTGCGACCCCATGGACTGTAGCCCACCAGGCTCCTCTGTCTATGGGATTCTGCAGGCAAGAATACTGGAGTGGGTTGCCATTTCCTTCTCCAGGGGATCTTCCTGACCCAGGGATCGAACCCTTCCTGACCCAGGGATCGAGTCTTGTGTGTTGGCAGGGCGGTTTCTTTGCCACTAGTGACACCTGGGAAGCCCCAAAGCTACAAAGAACTCACTAATGCTCCCTAAATGGCCCGTTCCTGCCTCTCCCCATGCCGCCCCTCTGCAGGACTGCCTGCATCTGCTCATCCTCAGGTTGGGCTGCCCCCTCGAATCTCCCATCATTTCAGAGGCTAGCTCAGACATTACCTGAGGTGGGCTACATTGAATTGACCCCAGTTCTTCCCTTGGGTGTGTTTACCACCCAAGACTGAGGTCCCCAAGGGTAAGGACAGTATCCAACTGTATCCCCAGGGGCTTAGCACAATTAACGCTTAGCTAGAACTTGGTAAATATTTGTTGAATGAACCAGGAAGTTTGGGAAAAACACTTATTCCCCCCCCAGCCATCCACTTATTTAAGATATTGGTAAACGTTTTCCCATCATTTTTGCTTTTTGCTTTGGGTGATGATGTATTCCTCTAAAAATTCTGATGTAACAAAAAGAAGCAAATAAGGAATGGAAGTGATAACCAAAGAAGGTTGCCTGCATTGTACACTTAACCTGGGGTCCAATCTTTATTCCAGCTTTTATCCTGATTGATGACTTTTCTGTGTAAATTCAAGACACACAGAGGCTTATCGGGCAGCTGTGCCACACGCCCTGTCCTTGATTACGCTTTGAGGTGGAGATCCAACAAGGACTGTCTGCTGAGAGGGGTGACAGCTTGCCACATGATCTCTTGCTTGGCCTCCAGGTTTAAACTGCCTCTAAGACTATCAAGTCCACTGTGTTGGTGTCTTCACCAATGTCATAAAAAGAAAAAAATTAAAAAGTTCAAGCACCAAAGCTGAATAGCAATACATTTACCTTTTGAAATGTTTTAAGTGGACCTTACATTTGTGATATTTCTCCATCCCAATGATGTTTCTTCCATCCAGATGATGCCTGTCCTGTTGTTAGAATTTGGACTTTTTATTCCAAAAAATTATGTTTCGCTATACTGCACAGGTACCGGAGGATCTTAGTTCCCTGACCAGGGATGAAACCCGTGCCTCCTGCAGTGGAAGTGCCAGGGAAATCCCAAAATTTGGAGTTTTAGAAAGGAGAGGAGCTGGTGACACAACCAAGCAAGGTCAGAGTCGACAGATCCATCTAGAAGTTTGAATGTCCTTGAGGTGGCGCCAAGTGATAGCCATCTGCTGCCCCCAGCAGCTGGTGCTGAGAAATGACCCAGCTGAGACCTCAGCTCCCCGGGGAGCCCAGGCGGGTGCACACGTTTTGGAAGCCTGTATGTAGACCACTCATTTCATGAGGCCAGCAGAGCAGCCCGCAGAGCTGGCTTTCTCCCTGATTTTGCACAACTAAGGGACTCTCCAGGTTTGGGGGTGGGTGGGTAGCGGGGATAGATAGATAGGGGCGGGGAGCAGAAGAATGCAGAGCTGCTCTGACCCCTTGGCTACGAGGACTCTGGAGGGACAATAAGCACCAGCAACATTTCACACGCACCAGACGGACTGTAATTGAAGCAATTTGTGAACCAAAGTGAAGGCTCCTTTAGGGAAGATAAAGGGTTAGGAGGCTGCTCAGTGGCTCTCTCTGGGAATCAGCTCCCAGGCGTCAGGACCAGGCGCATCACTGCTGTTCCCAAGCGGACGTATGGCTAGGCTGGGTGTTCGCAGAAATGGAAGGGGGAGGTCGGATCTAGAGAGAGGCAGAAGATGGTTTATTCAACGAGGTCTGATCGCCCGCAGCGGTGCCGCCTTAACCTTGCTCAGTGCAGGCCTGATATGGTGCGTGGCGCCCCCTCGCGGCCAGAGGGAGCAACGACGTGTCATGCCTGCCTGCCTGCCTGTGCTTTTTGGATTTTTCTTGATAATTCTGTTCCCCTCCTCCCTCCTCTTTTTCTGTGCCCACTCTGGTCCACCCAAGTGCCTCACCTTTCTCCCTGGCCCTCGAGCAGCGATGAGCAAGATCTTCACTGTCTGAAGAAAAAGTAAAACCTGTCTTTTGTTTACTTAGAGGGAGAGCCTGTACTAATGGGGTTAGACAGGCAAGGCATGAAGTGATAAAGAGGAAAAGGATGAAAAAAAAAGGGAAAGAAACCCCAGGGGACCTAAAACGAACCTATGCTAACAGAAAATTAACATGGGAAATAATGTGTAAAAATCGTAAGAACCCTCCAACTTATCACTTACCCTGTGTCTTTATACAGAATAAATCTGAAATTGCATTGGAAAAAAAAGATTTTACAAATGTAAGGCTGCTTGAAAATTTCTGAGTTTTAAATATTGGCTCTGACTGATTTTCATGCTGTGTGTCTGTTAGCTAACTTCTACCGTTAAAAAAAAAAAGTAAGGCTCAAATATTTAGGTTTTTTCTTTTTTTTAAGTTGCCTTGATTAAGTGTTGAAGACACATGTTCGCCTTGTAACAGCCCTTCTCAAAGAGTTCAGGAAACAGGACAACTGAGGGTTGCCAACGCCAGATCAGTGCAGTGCGTGTGTGAAGCAGATGGTGAAAATATAAAATATTATAGGTGCTAAAAAGGGAACAGCATTTTTGCACCTCATCAGCCTCTAAACAAACATAAGGATATACAGAACACAGTGTTTTTGTTTTTTTAATGGCAGTAGAATTTAATGTCTTTCTTTAAGTAATATTAAAAAGCTGAGCCACAGAAGTTAATCGGTGCCAGGAATGAAGTAACGGTTTAGATAAAATGCTGCTGACTCTGGTCTTATTCATCCCAGCAACTCTGAAACCCTCCCCGGGTCTCGGCAGAGCCTTACTGACCACGAACAGAGGCCAGCTACGGGGAGGGTTCCTCTCCTTTAAAGCGAAACACATGACTCGGAGCGCGGTGCCAAGTCCCCGGAGCGCAGGGCGGGCGGGCCAGCCCCCAGCCCCCCGGCCCGCCGGCCCGGATGGGTGGGTGGGTGGAGGGGTGGGTGGGTCCGCGTATAATTAGCCGGGGAAAGGCAGCCTCAGTCCGCTTCTGGCTGCAGCTCCGACGGCATCTCTGGTTTTCCCTGGTCTTCCGAGGGTGGCCTGGCGCCCAGCTCTTTTCTGATCCCAGCGTAGGCTGCAGTGGGGGGCCGCTGGCAAGACCCCGTGCGGCTCCGGCCACGCGCCCTAGGAGGTCGAGGCTCGCCGCTCTCTCCGCTCCAAGGTGCGCTGTGCGATGATGCTGGGCGTCCTCACGATCACAGGTAAGGGGAAGGCTGGGTCTGCTCTATATTCTGCCTCCGTGGCAGGTGGAGGAACCTGCGCTTGGCCTGGGGTGGGGGTGAGGGGTGGTGCAGGGCAACTGGCTCGGCGCACCCTGATGGACCCTTACTTCTCTCGCTGTGCTGACTTTTTGATCCGAAGAGCATTCTCTCTTTGGCTCAGCAGGGCCAAGCAAACCCAGCGCTTTCTTCTTGCCCATGCAGGAATCTTCCTGATGCCCAGGGGAGACCTGGAATTTGTGTGTGTGTGTGTGTGTGTGTGTAAGGGATTGCACCTCTCGCCTTGGTGAAGGGAAAGGACAGCCCCACCCAAACAGAAGATGCATGTTGGAGTGGGGTGAATTTGAACGTAAGATTGTCACAGCCTAACTGCCTGCTATAGTCATGAAAAAAAAGTAAATTCTTGTTGAGAAATTGCAGTATTTGACATTTTGACCTGCTTATTAGAACTTTCAATGAAGGATCCTTTAGGGGACTACAATGTTAGCTCTGGTTTATGTGGTGGTTTCAATAAAGCCATAGTTACTATAAAATTAGTGACAAAGCTTGCTCTCTAGAAATCTGGCTGTGAATGTGAATGATAATATTTCATAGCCATCTCTAGCAAATAAGTAACAGATATAAAACTTTTGGAACGTACTCAGGACTCCTCTAACTTGTCATTTGATCTTTTCGTGCAATTACACTGTAGCTTCGGTCCTTAGGAATCTGCCTGTTTCCTCCCCCTTTCTGCCTTTTCTCCTCTTTCAAAAATTAAACTCCATCTGCTAATTTAGGTTTATAAGATCAGCTCCTCTCTAAACATTTGAGATCATTGCTCTCCAAATAAGTGTTTTCTTAAAAGCGCAGTGTAGCATTTCTAGGACTTAAAATTTTTCTCAATGCAATTGCCTCTGCAAAGCCTTGTCCTCTTCTGGAATTTGAAATGAATGTGAAAGTTGAGTGAAACAAAAAAATACCTTTCACTTCCTATAGATTAGCTTGTTTACTTTGAGATTTCCTTAACATTCCTTCCCTGAGTTAACTCAACTAGCCTTTCTACTCTTTAACTCATGTGAAAATTTACCTGATGCTTAAAAAAATTTTTTTTAATTGTTAGACTATGCAACATTTGAAAATAAAAAACACAGAATTCATTTTCTTCCCAGATCATTAACTTTTCTGTGAATGAGACATAAAAATGCTCAACCCTGGGTAGGGCTGCCTGGGAGAGCAGTTTGTGGGGTGTCACAGCTGGAGGTGGGGTTTCTATGGTCATGACTTTTTCTGGGTGCTTTTTATGTATAGTACCATCTTTATCATATTCACTATTTGATGAGTTTATCACATGCTGAGTTTCCTGTGGGGAAGAAATGTCCTTTTTAGCAAAAATTGAGTTCACCACCAGCTTGGGATGCTTGTGAAGTGAAAGTCACTCACTTGTGTCCAACTCTTTGTGACCCATGGACTGTAGCCCACCAGACTCCTCTGTCCATGGAATTCTCCAGGCAAGAATCCTGGAGTGGGTGATGCTTGAGGGGGCTTTTAAAAATTGGTTCAGATAATCCTAATGGAATGCTAAATGTTGGAAATCTGTCTAATTTTTAGAGTAACTTTAGGTAGCAGGGTTGATTGCTTCCTGAGTTTTACTTTTATTACAATGTTGATATGAAGGATGTGACAAAATATGGTACTTTTTCCTGGTTAAAACAAAGTATGCAGAAAATCTTAAACTCCAAAGCTTTAATCAAAACAAATAACCATTTTATAGTAGAAGTGAAAATTAAAAAGGAATTTTAGCTGTCTTCTTAAAAATATTTTATTTATTTATTTATCTATTTTTGGCAGTGCTGGGTCTTCCTTGCTGTGATGGCTTGGATTTTCTCTAGTTGGGGCGAGTAGGGGCTAGTCTCTGGTTGCGGTGTGCGGACTTTTCGGTTCGGTAGCTTCTCTTTTTGTGCGGGTCCTGGGCTCTAGAGCACAGACTCAATAGTTGCGGCACACAGGCTTAGTTGCTCCTTGGCCTGTGGGATCTTCCCAGATCAGGGATGGAACCCATGTCTCCTACATTGGCAGGCAGATTCTTTGTCACCGAGCCACCAGGGAAGCCCCCTGTCTTTTTTTTTTCCCCTCTGCAAATTATTCTACTGAGGAAGATTTACAATCAATATTCTTTAAATAGCTGGTTAGAATCTTGAAAAGCAATGTACTTTTAAAATTAGCATTCAGGATTGATGGACTATCCAGAGGTTTCTTGTCGTTTAGGCATTGCTCATTTAAATCATGTAGGAGAAAGTTACTCTCGGCTTCTTTAGTGAGATGGCGTTAACGTGAGAATGTATTTCAATTTCACAATTAATAGGAATTGGGCAAGATTGATGACATTTTTAATAGGAATTGGGCAGGTTTGACGACGTTTTTGTAGAACAGCTTAGGAATGAGTTTTCATTTTGTAAGGGAGGGCAAAGCTGTCACCTAACACTGACCATTATTGTCCTCTCCCCAGACCTCGTGCACACACCCGCCTGAAATGAATACAACAAACTTTGAAGCAGGAGATGATGGATTTTTCACATCACATGCTATTGCCTTTCCTGAAGTCTTTCTCTCACATTGTGTTAGCAGTGGCCTTAGTTTAAAAAAGTAGAAAAGAGACCTCCCCTGGGGGTCAAGTGGTTAACACTCCGTGCTCCCAAAGAAGGGGCATGGTTTCGAGTCCCAGTCAAGGAACTAAGATCCCACTTGCCATGTGGCATGACCAAGAAAATGAAATTTTAAAACAAATACTAGAAAATAAGTAATTGAACATGACGATGATGAAAGAGGTATCTTCTTTCCACCCATATATCGGTGATATGGTAGCAAAAAAAGAAAAAAGGACTGTTTTGAATTAGGAAAATATCTTTCCTGCTTTCCCTAACTCACACACATTATTGAGACTAAATGGAGAATATCATGAGGAATTAGGGCAACAATATTCTTGATCTCTAGAGTGGGATGACTCCTCCAATATCATGCCAGTTCTAGATTACTGATAATGCATATCTTTATGCAAATCATTTTATAGGATTAAAAAAATACCTCTCCTCCCCCACACACACGACTGCTTCTCTCTGCCAAGGGACTTGTGACGCGTGAAATTAATTACAACTCTGGCTGGGTAACTGCCTTGTACCAAGTACCCACTCTAGTGGCTATGATCATTATTTCCCACAATAATCCTGCAAAAGGTGGTTACCTAATAATCCCCTTTTTATCATGAAAAATCATTTTCTCTTGGTGTTCCCAGCTACTAAGAAGCACAGCTGTGGAGTCATTTTTAAAGGACCTCTTCTTCTCGTAAAGGATGCTGACACTGGTTTTGCGGTGCGCACAATTTCACACGCCAGCTCAGATGTAAAACGGACCAGGGAACGTCAGTATCCAGGCCTGTATGCTCCTGTACTGGCCTTTGCTGAGTTTTAAACCCAGTTACACATCTCCTGGAGGCTTCTGTGGTTGATGAGCATTAGAACGAGGGGAGTTGGTTTGGTGTGTAAGATATAAGGGATGGATTTAGAATGTGGAGAATTCCTGGAGAAATTCCAGGACAATGCTACAAATCGTGGGGGAAAGCTAACCAGTTCCAGATGTCACAGCAAGCAGTCCTGAAGTGCGCAGGGACTGAACAGAGCTGGTTATACTAAACCCAAAAAAAAAGAAAAAAAAAAAATCGATGTTATAACTGTATTCGAGATGCACTTTTCCTTTGACAAACGTAGTTAAGTTTGGATAAAAACATTAACATTTTGTAATCTATAATATGACATATTCCTTAAAAGCTTTTTATTTCTTTTAAACCTCTGAAGTAAAAGAAAATAAGTCATATTTTCATCACTTAATCACTGAGTATTTGGAAGAGTAAGGAAAGAAAGTCGATCCTGCAGATTTGGGACTCACAACTGGTTCTTGCATTTTGTGGAGATTGGGGTGGGGAGGTGTCTGTGTGGGGATCAAGGCAGGAGAACTGGATCTTTAAACCTTTTGGAATCAAGGACCCTTTGAGTCTTGGGGAGGTGGGGGATTATATTTCACAAGGAAAATGTATGTTTGTTCATACTCATCATAGACCTCTTGTGAGTGATTTTATAAATTGGGATTGACTGGATATTTATCAGCAGATAAACACAATTTGGTAGAAGATGACACCAAAATAGGAAAAGCTTTGACAATTCTCTGCCAAAGCTGAATTTCTATCCAGGAAATGCTTTCAAAAATTTGGGTTTCTTTTGACATTACTAAAGATACAACTGTTCATATATTTTCAAATTTATTTCACTTCACTAATGTTCAATCGCCTTTTCTTCTAAGCCTTGGAAGGGTTTGTTGTTCAAAATATTCAGCATCTCAGATTATTATTGTCACAGATTTGAAGTATTATCCTATAAAGTAGTAACTGAGGCTAGTTTATACTTTTAAAAATTAAAATGTAGTGGCAGAAGGATATAATACCAGCTGTCTCTTTTCTTTTCCATCACTTTCCACACTGTTTTCTTTAAGGAGATCTTTCATTCGTCTTAGAAAAACATAGCAACAAACAAAAAGCTTACTCAGAGTCTTTGTTCTGACAAGACAGCTTCAGAAACTGTACTATCACTTCACCTGGGACCTCCCTTTATCCTTCCTGCGTCTATAAAGCTATACATTCACCCTAAGGAAGCTTCTCCTAGGTCATATGCAGAGGTGTCTCAGATGGTAAAGAATGTGCCTGCAATGCAGAATACCCAGGTTCGATCCCTGGGTTGGGAAGCTCCCCTGGAGAAGGAAATGGCAACCCACTCGAGTGTTCTTGCCTGGAGAATCCCATGGACAGAGGAGGAGCCTAGTGAGCTACAGTCTATGGGGTCGCAATGAGTCAGACATGACTGAGCGACTAACATTGTCAAGTGAGTTAAAGCACTTTCTACATCATTTTTTAAATCATCTTTTTCTTTTCCAAGTAATGTTTCCAGCATATTGACACTGTCTCATAAAGGCATATGACTAGAATCTTCTCCCAGAAAAAAAGAATAGAAATAGTTTATTTTTATGCTGATGTTTACTTAAGAATCAAGACTTGAATGATGTTGCTTCCCCAAATGGCTTTAGTGGAAAACATGTTGACCCACACCATGTACCTGGTAAGACTGTGTTTAGCATGCTCCTGATCAGTGTGTGGACCCCTGCAATGACTATAGTCTTTCCTCACCCTTTGAAGTGACTGGGGTGGGACCAGTGATGAGCAGGACCCCATGAAGATGAAAGTATCTCCCGGTCCTGCCTCCCAGAGCCCTTCCCCGATGACACTCAGACCAACTCCTTTTCCCAACCTTTTGACCATCTTTGATGCCCAGTGAGAATGTAGAGTTTCTAGGTGAACCGTAGCATCACCAAATATGTGAGTGCCTTGTTTGGACTTTATGGGCATTCAAGAGACTTGCAGTATTAATAGCAGCATTCTGCAAAATGGCTGGATAATTCAGTGTTCCGAAGGAGGGACAGTTATGCATTGTATCAGAAAGGCTCAGCCTAAAACCAGTTATCCTGTGGAAGGACTTTTTGGATACCAAGAAAGTACATTTCCAAATCAATGGTGCTTAGATAATCAAGCTTTTTTTATTTTCCTCTTCCTTTCCCATTGGACAAATCTAAGGCAGACTGTAATTCCGTAGGGAGCTGATGTCAAGTTAGAGCAGAGGAGGACTTCCCTGGTGGTCTAGTGGTTAAGGATCTGCCTGCCAATGCAGGGGAAATGGCTTCGATCCCCGATCCAGAAAGATCCCATGTGCTATGGAGCAGCTAAGCCCCAGAGCCACGACTACTGAAGCCGGGCTCTGCATCCAGAGAAAGCCAATGTCCAGCAAGGAAGACCCAGTGCAACCAAAAAATAAATTCAAAAAAATTAGAGCAGAGGAGATTTTGAAGTCATTGAATGTATTATTGGGGTGGGAAGGAATTGTGTTGAAATGAAATGCTCGTTAGTGTGGTCGTGAGTAGATTCTGCCATGCTGTGTCCAAATAGGTGGACACTGGGTCTTTCTTGGAAGCCGCCACCCCCCACCCCCAGCCCTGCCTCCATCACAGTTTGCCTCCTGGCACTCACCAGCTTCCCGGAGTCCCAAGAGCAAACCTGCCGGCCTGGTCCCTCCTCTCTGCCACCCCACATTTTGGGGCTATTCTTTTATGTGTGTAACAGCCACCTGGTTTGCTGACCAAGCTAAGGTCTTTAACTCACTCAGAACCTGCATGCAGACTAGAAGTGTTTCTCACAGAAACGCCTTTGAGGAGCTTTCTGCTCATGACAAACTGGAAGGAGGGCAGGACGTCTGCGTCTCCCAGCCTCCAGCTTCAGCCTGAACCTGGGAAATGTGAGGTCATGCTGCTGGATATTGTGTGGAGTTGGAGACTGGGAAAGCGGGGAGGGTGGGGAAGGGAGGTCCACACAGAAAGAAAGGCTCGGTCACATATGATCCTTCACTTGGTCCAAAATGGGGTAGAAGGATCTAGATCTTTTCATGGTGCAAATAAAAAGAACAGGTAGGGAGTTAACTCAGAATGCCCGTTTTCCCCCTCGAAGTCTTTGTGTCGGAAGTCAAAGAGATAAAAACAGATGTGATGTGGCATTCGACTTCGCAGAACTTGAAAGAGCAGCTAAACTTTACATATTTCCATAGCATCTTGTGGTCCTGAAAGTCTAGGAGTGTCTCAAGGCTACCGGTTCTGCTGCTCACGACTGCCCTCTTCTGTTCAAAAGCTCCTTCCTGGGGTTGGACAATGATTTTATACACATGAGTGCAGTAAGGAAAAATGGAATCAACGGAAATTGTCTAAAAACAAGGAGACGTAAAAATAAATTATGCAACCATTTGAAGACTATTAAATAATTTATCCAGAAGATACAGATATTAATAGCGATTATCACTGGACATTCCCTCGTAGCTCAGATAATGAGCCATCATTCCCTGGTGGTAAAGAATCTGTCTGCAATGTGGAAGACCCGGGTTCGATCCCTGGTCAGGAAGATTCCCTGGAGAAGGGAATGGCAACCCACTCCAGTATTCCCACCTGGAGAATTCCATGGACTCTGGAGCCTGGCGGGCTTCAGTCTGTGGTGTTGCAAAGACTGAGCGACTAACACTTTAAACACTTAACTGCTGGACATTGTCTTTATGGATGTATTCCCAATTTTCTGTATTTTTACATCTTCAACAATTTATATAGATGACTGTTGGAATTGGTAAAAAGTAATTAAAACTTCTGAGGGAAACAGTCAAGCAGAAAAAAAAAAGCCATTCTAATGGTTTTTGTTTTGTTTTTATTATAGACAGCCAACTGAGTGTTTTACCCTCCTGACTAGCCTTTGAAGGGAATGGCTGAGGGCACCCATGTTATAGGTGAGGACACAGAAGAGAAACTTCAAGAATTGTGCCCAAGGATCCAGTGCAGCTGAAATGCAAACACCAGTCTGTCTCCAGAACTTCTGGTCTTTGCTCTCCATCCTTTGTACCTGAATTCTGTCTCTTCTTTGAGGGATGGGAGAAGAATTTGGCTGTTACTTAGTCATTGATAAAAATTTGTATTATGGTATATCGTGTGAGGCAAGGAGCCAGAGTGTGAATCATTACCCTCTCCATTTTTGTTGTTCTATTTTTATTGGTCATCTGCACTTGTTTGTTCTTCTGATGGTTTAAAACAACTTTAAACTTAGAGAAAGTAACAAAATTAAAAATAGCTCAGGGCACATCATGTACCTTTTACCTAAATTTACCCCTTAACATTTTGTCTCATTTGCTTCATTATTGACTCTGTTGGTCTATGTTGGAAAACAAAATTAAAAAAAAAAAAAATGCATGCAGCTGCTTCCCTGGCTCAATGGTAAAGAATCCACCTGCGAATGTAGGAGACACGAGTTCGATCCCTGATCCAGGAGGATCTCACCTGCCTTGGAGCAACTCAGGCTGCAAGCCATAACTATTGAGCCTGTGCTCTAGGGCCTGGGAGCCACAACTCCTGAAGTTTGCACGCCCTAGAGCCTGTGCTCTGAAACAAGAGAACCACAGAGAGAAGCCCTCACAGCAACTAGAGAAAGGTTTTTGCAGCAATGAAGACCTAGCAAACAAACAAACAAAAAAAACAGCATACAAGGACTTACCTGGTATTCCAGTGGTTAAGACTCCTAGCTCCCAATGCAGGTGACCCAGGTTCGATCCCTAGTCAGGGAACTAGATCCCACATGCCACAACTAAGGATCCCACATGCTGCAACTAAGACCCAGAGCAGCCAGATAAATATTTTTTAAAAAGCAGCATCCAGGTTCCTGTCATGTCTTATGTAGGCATGAGATGTGAAGCTTTCTGAACCATCTGAGGGTAAGTTACACACATCAGGATCATTCACTCCTAAATGCTTCAGTGTGTATTTCCTAAGAATAGAGATATTTCCTGTAGTAAGCATAATACTGTTATCAAGATATTTGCATTGTCACAAGACTTTTATGTAGTCTGCCATTCTTTTCCAATCTTGTCAGTTATTTAATAATGTCCCCTTTGGCATTCTCCTCTTACATTACAAGATCCAGCCTCAGGTATTATGTCATAATCTCTTTAGCCTCTTTTAATCTGGAACATTTGTGTAACCTTTGTCTTTTGGATATTGACATGTTCGAAGCATGTAGTTCTCCTCCCGTTTCTACCACCCTCCTCATTTTGTGTTTGTTTTATCTTACCTGCATTTAGGTTGTGCATCCTTCGCCACAGGTGACATTGTGTTGCCCTCAGGGTTTGTAGACAGTGTCCACCTGTCCCTCATAGGTTGATGTTAAGTTGTCCGATTTCTCCACCCTTCCAGCTATTATCCAAATATCCTGTCTAACTCTCCCCACCCCACCCCTCCATTTAGCACCCACTGATTCTTCGTTTATCTGGTCTTTACCTTGACAAAGTGACAAAATGATGGTTAGGTGATCTTTAAATTTTTTTTTTTTTTTAAGTAGAGTTGATGTACAAGATGACATAAGTTATAGGTGTGCTCAGGTGAACTTTTGAACCATTATCTATGTTAGAAGAGTCAGTAGGATATATGTGTTCTTTCTTTTTTAAACCATGACCATAACCATGAAAAAAACTGCTTATTATTCTGAAATAGAATTTGAACTGCTGTCCACGTCAGACATACAGCAGTAGTTTCTTTAGATGTTGGCATGTCTAAATACTTTTTCTTATCATAAGTGGCATCTATAAATTATAACACTTACAAATGACATATGGAGAATAAGAATTTTAATGCTTTGAAAGTTCATGGGGTTTATTTTTCTTTTGAAAAGACTAAATAAATAAATAAAAATACAAACTCTGAGGACCTCCCTAGTGGTCCAGTGGCTAAGACTCCATGTTCCCAATGCTGGGGACCGGGGTTTGATCCTTGGTCAGGGAACTCGATCCCACATGCTGAAACTGAGTTTTCATGCCAAAACTGAAAAAAAAAAAAAAAAAAAAAGAGAGAGACAAACTTTATTTAATACTTTGTAAGAAATGGACTTTATTTCTTAGAGCAGTTTTAGGTTCACAGCAGTGATAAGTGGAAAGTACAGAGAGTATCTATACACTTCTCATCCCCCATCCAGGCAGTCTCTCCCGTTATCAACGTCCCTCACCAGAGTGGGACATTTGTTACCATCCTTGGCCTGCTTGGCATCATCACCACCCAGGGTCCTTTGTTTACATTAGGGTTCTCTCTTGGTGTGTCCATTCTGTGGGTTTGAACAAATATATAATAAAATGCATCTACCATTGGAAGGACTGATGCTGAAGCTGAAACTCCAATACTTTGGCCACCTCATGCAAAGAGTTGACTCATTGGAAAAGACCCTGATGCTGGGAGGGATTGGGGGCAGGAGGAGAAGGGGACGACAGAGGATGAGATGGCTGGATGGCATCACCGACTCAATGGGCATGAGTCTGAGTAAACTCCGGGAGTTGGTGATGGACAGGGAGGCCTGGCGTGCTGTGATTCATGGGGTCACAAAGAGTCGGTCACGACTGAGCGACTGAACTGAACTGAACTGACTGACCGACCATTGGAGTATCATGCAGAATAGTTTTGCTGTCCTAAAAAAGTCCTTTGTGCTCTGCCTGTTCACCCCTCCCTCCTCCCCACCTCTGGCAGCACCGATCTTTTTCTTGTCTCCACAAATCGGCCTCTCCCAGAATGTCATAGAGTTGGAATTATACAGTGTGTAGCCTTTTCAGATTGGCTTCTTTCACTTAGTCATATGCACTTATTAAGTTTCCTCCATGTCTTCATTTGCTAGCTCATCGTTAATGCTGAATAATATTTTACTGCCTGGATATACCAGCTTATTTATCCATTTACTTAATGAAGAACATCTTGGTTGCTTCCAAGTTTTTGCAGTTAGGAATAAAGCTGCTCGAAACGCCCACCAGCAGGTTCTTGTATGAACATGGTTGCAACTCATACCAAATGTGGGTATGAGTACATACCAAGGATATTTGGCTAAAAACCAAGAAGCAGGATTGCTGGATCAAATGGTAAGAGCATGTTTAATTTTGCAAGACATTGTCCCACTGTCTTCCAAAGTGGCTGTACCATTTTGCATTTCCCACAACCATTTTTGAAGTCAGTTTATTCCCCTGTAAACCAGCTGGTCTTTTCCAGTGAGTCAGCTCTTCACATCAGGTGGCCAAAGCATGGGAAGGATTGAGGGCAGGAGGAGAAGGGGGCAGAGAGGATGAGATGGTTAGATAGCATCACCAACTCAGTGGACATGAATTTGAGCAAACTCGGGGAGATAGTGAAGGACAGGGAAGCCTGGCGTGCTGTAGTCCATGGGGTCACTGAGTTGGACACAGCTTAGCCACTGAACAAACAAAACCAGTTGGAGGGACCAGGTGACCTCTACCTTTCAGCTCTAAGGCTCTATGATTGGAAATGATAGCTTGGTAATGGGAACCTGTGCGAAGTCCTCATTTTTTATTTTAATACTCAGGAAATTAAAGCACTTAGCACCAAAGCAGAGACATTACTTTGCCAACAAAGGTCCATCTGGTCAAGGCTATGCTTTTTCCAGTAGTCATGTATGGATGTGAGAGTTGGACTATAAAGAAAGCTGAGCGCCAAAGAATTGATGCTTTTGAACTGTGGTGTTGGAGAAGACTCTTGAGAGTCCCTTGGACTGCAAGGAGATCCAACCAGTCCATCCTAAAGATCAGTCCTGGGTGTTCATTGGAAGGATTGATGCTGCAGCTGAAACTCCAATCCTTTGGCCACCTGATACGAAGAGCTGACTCGTTGGAAAAGACCCTGATGCTGGGAGGAATTGGGGGCAGGAGGAGAAGGGGACGACAGAGGATGAGATGGCTGGATGGCATCACCGACTCAATGGACATGAGTTTGAGTAAAGTCCGGGAGTTGGTGATGGACAGGGAGGCCTGGCATGCTGTGGTCCATGGGGCTGCGAAGAGTAGAACACGATTGAGTGACTGAACTGAACCACCAAACCAACCCATGCAGGGATGTCTGCCACGCCCCGGGCCTCTGTTAGGCAGTGTGGGTTTTGTATCAACTACTGGAAGGCATATAGTATGGATAAGAGAGAGGGGCGGTTCAGGAGTGCAGCAGCAGTGAGGTTTGGGCGCCTCTGGCCGGGGAGATCTGTCGGATTTTCGGTGTGTGTGCTTGAGTTTGTTTTGAGTGTTCTTTGCTTGGAGGAGGGACCCCGGGTGTGGGTGATTGATGGTCAGGGCCCCTCGCAGGCTTGCGAGGAGGCTGCGCCCTCTGTGACGCGCGAGGCGGCCCCCAGGGGGCGCCCTCGTCAGCGGCGCGGCCCGGGGTCGGCCGCCAGTCTCCATCCAGCGATGGGGCAGCCGGGGGCAGACGGCTGGGCCTCCGGGGCCTCTGTCGGGCTGTCCCTGCCGGCCGGCGGCGCGCCATGCCCTGGTGGAGCAGCCTCTGCTGTGAGTAGCGCGCGCCCCCCGTCCCCAGTGGCGGTTCTCCCGGCGTCGGGCAGGCGGGATCGCGTGGAGCGCCCGGCGACGTGTTGGTTGGAGCGCGCAGTGGTGGTGGTGGAGGGGGTGGTGTGAGGAAGGGACACCCCAGGATGCCTGCATGCTCAGGGCTGCAGAACCGTCTTCTCCGCTCCATTGGGTTTGCCGAGGCCCCCGAGGGGCAGGGCTTCCCTTGGGGCCTGTGGAACAGGCGCCCAAACCCACAGCCAGCATCTAAATTGGAGAGTGAAAAACACCCGCAGCGTGAGGGAGGCCCCAGGCTGCATGCAGGTGGCTTCTTGCCAGAAAGGGGCACCTCCGGGAAGACAAAGACAGAAGAAATGGTGGTCAAGGTTGGGGTAAAGATTGTGCGGCGTGGGGTCCCCTGGAAAGGTCTTTGTCCTGGAGGTGGGCGGGAGGCGAGGTAGAATAGGATACAGGCTGCTGCTGCTGCTAAGTCGCTTCGGTTGTGACCGACTCTGTGCGACCCCATAGACGGCAGCCCACCAGGCTCCCCTGTCCCTGGGATTCTCCAGGCAAGAACGCTGGAGTGGGTTGCCATTTCCTTCTCCAATGCATGAAAGTGAAAAGTGAAAGTGAAGTCGGTCAGTCCAACTCTTAGTGACCCCATGGACTGCAGCCTACCAGGCTCCTCCATCCATGGGATTTTCCAGGCAAGAGTACTGGAGTGGGGTGCCCTTGCCTTCTCTGATGATACAGGCCTCCCCCCACAAAAAAAAATATCACAAGTTGCCTCCACTGGAGAGCCCGGAGGCAGCTGAGCAAACCTGGGGTTGCTGAACAGGACGGAGGGGGCCTTGCCACTTGGGCTGTCGCACGTGGAGTGATGGCCACGAAATACCAAGGGAGCTTGTGAAAATGGATCTAGGTTTCACTCCCAGTTGAGTGGGCAGCCACGTGGTTGCACATGGTTTGCGTCTGGTTCCAGACCTCTGAATGGCAAGCTTGAGATCAAAGTTGGCTTATTTTTTACTGGAATATAGTTGATTTACAATGTTGTGTTAGTTTCAGATGTACAGTAAAGCAAAGCAGTTATATACATACATGTATCCAATAAAAAATTTTTTAAGTTGGCTTATGTATTAGAACATAATTGAAGCAGACTTGGCTGGCAGGCTGGGTAGTTAAGATTATCCTATAGGTCCTGGAGTCCTTAGGGAATTTTGAAACCTTACCTGCCTGATGTGATCAAAGAAGGGGTAGTTTCGGGAAGGGGCCTCTCTGTAAGGACTATACAGGTCCGGCTGGTGAGGAAGACAAGTGCAGTTGGGTTTGTCCAGCCTCCTGCACAAAGCACAGAGGTGCCATCTGGGTCCGCAGGGGTCCTGCCCAATCTGGAAGATTGTTCTGACAATAGTAGTTCCTAGGATCACTTAGGTCAAAAGAGACTGCAGACCAGTTAGGGTTTTTAAAAGTTTTCCTGTGATCCTAAATACTCTTCTTTTTTAATGGGTTCAGCCATATATCACTCTAACAAGAACATGTGAATATTGCTAGGCTATAACAGAACCTTCAGTAGCGATTTTGTTCTGCCAGTTGGCCGCTATTATTATTTGTCTCCCCAAGTTTTGACTGTAAACATTCCAGTCATCCAAGAGTTTTATAAGAGGTGTTTCAAATTGAAATGCAGATTAGAAGCACGGAATAGGGAAGTAGGGCAGAAATGATATGTATAACACCTGCTATCTCCCCCTTTGTTAGCAGAGTGTCTCTGCATTTTTTAATGGTTTCTGGAGAGGTTACTTAATAAGTATTTTTACCTCACTCTTGCTGGCAGGAAAGTTATATGTGCGTGTGTTACTAGTAAAATTATGGTAGAATGGAGTTTATTATTGGGGTTTGACTTTTTCCTCCAGTATATTCCCAGTGATATCATCCACCTTTTAAAAAAAGAAGGTCACATCTCTTGTATTGCATTCAAAGCGTTTGCAGAAAGTTCTCGTGAGTATGCTTTTATAATTGGGAAAATTTGTATAGTAGTTCATGGAAATCCACTTAATGTCAAGAATTTTTAGACTTAACAGCTGGTTTACAACAGGAACAAATGAAAACGTAAGAGCATTTTCTTCTTATTTCAGAAAATTATACATACTTTTAAAAAAATAATGGGGAGAGAGTGTTCCCAGAAGATTCTGACTTAAAAGAATGTCAGGGTTGGGTATGCTGGACAATCTGTCACATATGTCTGGATTTTTCTCTCTCTTGGGATATTTGCCTCAATGTTTAATGTGGGCTGTAATTTTTCTTTTATAGTTTATAAATTCTAGAGTTGGTCACAAATGTGTATTTCAAAGTGATTTTTTATCACCCAGGGAGCTTCCCCCCCAAATTTATTTACGAAAAAATTTTAAGGTATTGAAAGAGTTGAAAGAAATGTGACTATTACATATGTATATTTATTTAGAGTCTATAATTAACATTTCTCTTCTTGCCTAATGACACAGTTCTCCAACTATCCATCCCTCCATCCATTCATGAATCCATCCTACTTTTTGTTTTTAATAATTTTATTTATTTATTTTTTGGGTCTTTGATGCATGGGCTTTTCTTTAGTTGCAGCAAGTGGGGCTACTCTCTAGTTGCGGTGCATGGGCATCTCGTTGTGGCGGCTTCTTTTGTTATGGAGTATGGGCTCCAGGGCACCAGCTTCAGTTGTTGAGGTTCCAGGGCTCCACAGTTGCAGTTCCCAGGCTCTAGAGCACAGACTCAATAGTTTAGGCACACGGGCTTGGTTGCTCCGTGGCCTGTGGGCTGTTCCCAAACCAGGGATCAAACCTGTGTCGCCTGCACTGGCCTGCGGATTCTTTACCCCTGAGCCCCAGGGAAACCCGCATCTTCTTTTTTATGCATTTCAAAGTAAGTTGCAGGCACCAGTATGCTTCACTCCTAAACACTTCAAGCATGCATGTCATTAACTAGAGTTTAGGATTTGTTTCTTTTTTTTTTTTTTAGGATTTGTTTCTTAAAAGGAAAAAGTACCCTTTAAGAAGAGCACTTGAAATTAATCAAATTCCTTTGTCTTCCTAAAATGTCTATCTAAAATGTTCAGTTTGGGGAGTTCCCTGGTGGCCTAGAGGTTGGGATCCAGGCTTTCATTGCCTTGGCCTAGGTTCAGTACCTGGTTGGGGAACTGAGATCCTGCCTGCGTGGTGCAGCAAAAAAAGAAAAAAAAAAATTATTTTAATTGATAAGATGTTCAGTTTGGTTTTATTTTTATTTTATAATGCTACTTTAGATGCTGACTGATATCAATTAGAAAAAATGAGAATTGCCTGATTCTCAAAACTCTTACAGACAACCGAGGGACTGTCACAAGGCCCCACCCACCCCTGTCGTGCGTGGTTAGGGCTAGAGCACCTCCTCGGTATCTCTCCTTCCTCTCAGAAGAAGCAGCAGCCCAGATGATCACGGGTTTTATCTGCGACTATCCAAAAAACCTGGTCATGTTAGAAAAGAAAAAGCAAGGGGAAAAGAACTTTAGGGTAAGGTGTGTGCGGGTATGTGTGCTTAGTCACAAAGTCCTGTCCCACTCTTTGCAACCCCATGGACTGTAGCCCACCAGGCTCCTCTGTCTATGGAATTTTCCAGGCAAGAATACTAGAGTGGGTTGGCACTTTCTTCCCAGGGGATCTTCCCAACCCAGGGATCAAACCCAGGTCTCCTGCACTGCAGGCAGATTCTTCACCAGCTGAGCAACTCAGGAAGCTGCTAGGGTGTATATAGCACGTATAGCACAGTATAAAGCGTGTTCAAACAGGACTCTGGTCTTTACTTGGGTGGTTCTTTGGACAGTTTTCCACTGAACTTTCTTGGCTTCACTTTCAAAATCAAACCCAATAATAGTCCGATGGAAATTTGTAGACATAGGCTTGTAATATTTCACACAAAGAATAAAATTATTTTCCTGGAGAAATAAGATGATGTAAATTTGATGAGGAATTTGGAGATGCAGATAGTTTCTGTATTTCCAAAGAATTTCTATATTTCAAATACTGCTATGTTCTAAACACTGGTATCTAAACTGGCCATGTATTTTGTTACAACATTATTGGGACCTTTCTGTGTGTCAATTTTAACTGACCTTTTTATTTACTACATAAAGCAATCAGTTCAGTCCAGTTCAGTCACTCAGTCGTGTCTGACTCTGTGACCCCACGGACTGCAGCACTCCAGGCCTCCCCGTCCATCACCAACTCCTGGTGCTTGCTCAAACTGATGTCCATCGAGTTGGTGATGCCACCCAACCATCTCCTCCTGCCTTCAATCTTTCCCAGTATCAGGGTCTTTTCCAATGATTTAACTGACTCATTGGAAAACTTTGCCTCAGGTGGCTCAAGTATTGGAGCTGCAGCTTTAGCATCAGTCCTTCCAATGAATATTCAGGACTGATTTCCTTTAGGATGCACTGGTTGGATCTCCTTGCAGTCCAAAGGCCTCTCAAGAGTCTTCTCCAACACCACAGTTCAAAAGCATCAGTTCTTCGGCGCTCGGCTTTCTTTATAGTCCAATTCTCACATCCATACATGACTACTGGAAAAACCATAGCTTTGACTAGACAGACTTTTGTTGGCAAAGTAATGTCTCTGCTTTTTAATATGCTGTCTAGGTTGGTCATAGCTTTTCTTCCAAGGAGTAAGCGTCTTTTAATTTCATGGCTGCAGTCACCATCTGCAGTGGTTTTAGAGCTCCACCCCACCCCCCAAATAAAGTAATACTAAGTAGAAAAGCAAACAGAAAGCAATACTAAGTAGAAAATTTTACAAATTCAGACAGGTAAAGCTAAAGTATATTACATTCTCATCATCCAGAAGTCATATGTGGATGGTGTGTGTGTGTGTGAGAGAGAGATGGATAGAGTTTTTAAACCAAAACGAGATCGTGGTATATAGACATTTGGTAGCCTGTTTTTCTTTTCAGTCAAAATTTCTACCCTTTCATTTTGGTAAAAATGGGTCGCCTCTAATCTCAAATCATTCTCCCAAGAAGATCCAAAAATGTCACTGAGCTGACTTGCTCTAACAAATATCCAACTGAGGTCCACGCCTGGCATCTCTGGTTGTTAGGTTTCTTAATTTTTTAGATTTAGCACATCCTACCCTTTATTAAATCGCATCGACTAGCTTCTTTAACCCACAACAAGTTTTAAAATATAAACCTACAGAAAAAATAGAATAAGCACCTCTGTACACGTGACCTAGTTCACCATTCACTGATGTTTTACCTCATGCTCTTTACTTCTCTCTCTCCTCTTCTCCGTACCCCCTCATTCTCTCTCCTTAAACTATTTGAAAGTGATTTGTAGGCAATCCATTTGTATTTATGTTTGATTTTTATCTTTTGCAACATTGATGTTTCAGTCCAGGCTGGTTATTTTATAGGATGTTCTTCATCGTGGGCTGTTGTCTGACTGCTTCCACACGATTCAGTTCTGTTAAACATTTCTGTCAGTATTATGTGGGTGATTTACTGGTCTTCTCAGTGTCTCATATTGGGAAGCATGATGACAGTTTTGTCCTGTTATTGGGGATGTTAATTCTGATGGCGTAGTT
Organism: Cervus elaphus; assembly: GCF_910594005.1. Taxonomy (NCBI): domain Eukaryota; kingdom Metazoa; phylum Chordata; class Mammalia; order Artiodactyla; family Cervidae; genus Cervus; species Cervus elaphus. Next base: position 35,080,147 of record NC_057840.1, read on the forward strand.
ACGGCAGTGGCTGGAAGATTTCTCCATTGTAAAGGAAGTTGTTCCTTTTGAAATGAAGTCACCTGTGTGTTGATACTCTAAAACTGCAGGTGTGCTGACAACCTTTCACCCCAAAATTTTAGCACCTTTTGATCCTTGACTGAATGAGTTATTAGAATAGTGTTAGTAAATGTGATTTTTTTCCTAAGTCTGTTGACAAACAGCCAACTGGGCATTCCCAAATAAGGCAACCACTTAAGCTATAGCCAATCAAATAATTTCCTTGCTTTGGTTTCAAACTTCGTCTGTAAAAATGTTCCCCCCAACTCTTGTCTTTTTAAAAAAACATTCTTTAGTTATTTATTTGACTGTGCTGGGTCCTAGTTGCAGCATGCAAGGTCTTCTTTAGGTCATGCACCATCTTTTGTTGCAGCTCAGGACCCTCAGTGATGCTGTGGCCACTTACCTATAACTAATTTTTTTTTTGCTAGTTGAATGTTAACTTTCTCTCTAAAAGGAACAGAAACAGCAGAGTAGTACCTTTGAACCTGAATTTTTTAAAGATCATTTGAAAGCTGCATAATCTGTTGAAATTTACAGATGCTGGTAAGACCATTACCCGATCCTGAATCTTGGAATTGCTCGACTGTTACAGTATGCACTGGTCATGGTTTTTAAATATTTAATTTTTTTGAATTATAATCATGTCTGTCTTTTTCTTCCCTACCACCCCCTCTTTCTGTTAACAGTTGGACAAAGAGAGTCTGAAGATGTGAGTGAAAGGGACTCAGACAAAGAGATGGCTGCTAACTCAGCGGTGGTTCAAGACATCACGAAGGAGGGGAAGGAGGAAATGCCTGAGATGATGGAACCCATCCCTGCCTCGGAAAGCAGCGTGGATGAGCTGATGCAATCCCCTGAGCCCCAGGGTAACGACGTAGGATTTAAGAAGGTGTTCAAGTTTGTCGGCTTCAAATTCACCGTGAAAAAGGATAAGACCGAGAAGTCTGACAGCGTGCAGCTCCTCACCGTCAAGAAGGATGAAGGTGAAGGGGCAGGAGAGTCTGACGGGGCTGGTGACCACCCAGAGCCCAACCGCGAGACTGGGGGCGCGACACCCAAAGACGGTGAACTGAAACAGTCCACCGAGAAACCCGAGGAGGCCCCCGGACGCGAGCAGAGCTGCACGGAAATCTCCCTTCAGGCCGAGTCTGGTCAAGCAGCTGAGGAAGGCAAAGATGAAGGAGAAGAGAAACAAGAGAAAGAACCCCCCAAACCTGCAGATTCCCCGACTAGTCCCGTGGCCAGCGAAACCGCCTCGCCCTTCAGAAAATTCTTCACTCAAGGCTGGGCCGGCTGGCGCAAAAAGACCAGCTTCAGGAAGCCCAGGGAGGAGGAGCTGGAGGCTTCGGAGAAGAAAAAAGAACAGGAGCCCGAAAAAGCTGAAGAAAACGAAAAGACCGAAGAGCCCGGCGAGCAGCCGCCCGCCCAGGAGGCCCCCGAGAGCACCCAGGAGGCCAGGCTGTCGGCCGAGTATGAAAAAGTGGAGCTGCCCCCTGAAGACCAAGCGCAGGCACCTCCCGAAGAGAGACCAGCTCCGTTAGCAACCGAGGTGTTTGACGAAAAGGTAGAGATTGTCGCCGAAGTCCACGTTAGCACTGTGGAGAAGGACCAGGAAGAGCCGGAAGCCGAAGCGGAAGAAACAGCGGCGCTCTCGCCACCGGAAAAGTCGACCGAGACGAGCGCCGACCTTCCGGAAGCCGAGTCGGCCGAGATGCTGAAGACGGAGGAAGACGCGGGCGCCCTGAGCGGGGACCACTCCCAGGCAACCGAGCTTAGCGGGGACGCAAAATCGCCGTCCACGCCCCCCGAGGGCACCGTGAGGGAGGCCGAAATGCTGTCCTCGCAGGAGAGAATTAAGGTGCAGGGGAGCCCTTTAAAGAAACTGTTCACGAGCTCCGGCTTGAAAAAGCTGTCTGGAAAGAAGCAGAAAGGAAAACGAGGCGGCGATGAGGAGTCCGGGGAGCAGCCCCCAGCCTCCGTGGATTCTCCCGACAGTCCAGACGAACCGAAGGGCGGCGAGAGCTCAGCTTCATCTCCAGAAGAGCCCGAGGAGATCACCTGTCTGGAGAAAGGGGTGGCCGAGGCCCCGGGCCAGGATGGGGAGGCGGAGGAAGGGATCACTTCCGACGGGGAGAAGAAGAGGGAAGGTGGTGTTACCCCCTGGGCATCTTTCAAAAAGATGGTGACGCCCAAGAAACGCGTGCGAAGGCTCTCTGAAAGCGATAAGGAGGACGAGGCGGACAAAGTCAAAAGCGCCACCCTGTCCTCCACGGAGAGCGCGGCCTCCGAAGTTCAGGAAGAGGCCAAAGGGAACGGAGAGGAGCCGAAGCCCGAGGAGCTCAAGCGCAAGGTCGACACCTCCGTGTCCTGGGAAGCCCTGATTTGCGTGGGGTCATCCAAGAAGAGAGCCAGGAAAGCATCCTCTTCCGACGACGAAGGGGGACCAAGACCCCTCGGAGGGGAAAGCCAGAGAGCAGAGGAAGCTGGGAGGGACAAGGAGCCGGGCCCAGAGGCGGCCGCTGCCAGTTCCCAGGACCACGAGCAACCGCCAGGAAGCTCCTCACCCGAGCCGGCTGGCAGCCCGTCCGAAGGGGAGGGCGTCTCCACTTGGGAAACCTTTAAAAGACTGGTTACCTCAAGAAAAAAATCAAAGTCAAAACTGGAAGAGAGAAGCGAAGACTCTGTCGCTGGGCCTGGCGCAGAACATGCAGCCTCAGAGGCTGAGCCGGGGAAAGAAGAGTCCTGGGTTTCCATCCGGAAGTTTATTCCCGGGCGAAGGAAGAAACGGCCAGATGGGAAGCAGGAACCAGCCGCCGTCGAAGAGGCGGGGCCAGCGGAGGCCAACGAGGAAGATGCGGACATCCCAGCCGTGGTCCCTCTCTCTGAATATGATGCGGTGGAAAGAGAGAAAACCGAAGCCCAGCAAGCCCCCAAGAGCCAGGAGGGGCCCGAGCAGAAGCAGCTGGATGTCGATGTGTCAGAGGAGCTCAGCAAGAGTCTGGTTCACACCGTGTCGGTGGCTGTCGTGGACGGGACAAGGGCCATTACCAACATTGAAGAAAGGGCGCCCTCCTGGATCTCAGCGTCGGTGACGGAACCTCTGGAACAAGCCGAAGACGAAGCCACACCACCAAGCGAGGAGGTGCTTGAAAGAGAAGTCGTCGCGGAGGAAACCCCCATCGTTACCAAAGAGCTGCCAGAGGGCCAGGAAGCTGGTGATGACAAGATGGCCGGCGAGGTGGAATTAACCTCGGAAGCCGTGACAGCCGCCGAAACCACAGAGGCCTCTGGTGCGGAGGAGACCGCCGACATGGTTTCGGCTGTCTCTCAGTTAACCGACTCTCCAGACACCACCGAGGAAGCGACACCAGTGCAAGAGGTGGAGGGCGGCGTGCCTGACGCGGAGGACCAGGCGAGGAGGACCCAGGAGGTGCTGCAGGCCGTTGCAGAAAAAGTTAGAGAAAAGTCACAGCTGCCAGACGACGCCATCCAGACAACCCAGAAAGGACACACCAAAATACTGGAGAAAGTGGAAGAGGCTGAGGAGGGTTCTCAGGCCCTCGATCTGAAGGAAGTGATGGACGAAGCATCCAAAGGGCTTGTCCAAGATACTGAAACTGAGACTTTGACACAGGAGAAGGTGGTTGCTGAGGCCACCGTGGAAAGCTTGGAAGAAGTTCCTCCAGGCACAGAGAGTGCAGAGGCCAGGGAGTTGGTGAGCACTTGTCTGGCTGAAACCGGAACTGGGGTAGGAGAGACTGCCCCAGAGCTGGCTGTTGCTCCTGACTCAGCGGAAACCCTCACAGACAGTGAGACCAATGGAAGCACCCCAGTAGCAGATCTTGATGCTTCAACTCTAAGCCAGCCAGACAAGAGCATGGATGACCGTGAAGATGGTGAGGTTCCAGCCGGCACTCAGTCCCAGGTCCCCGAAGGTGAGGCACTTCCTGCACTGAAAGAGCTGCCTGCAGCATCTTCTGATTTTCAGTTGCAGGACGAAAGGTCTTCAAAGATGGCAGAGGGTCTAGAACACACGGATGAAGAGGAAGGAACAGTGGAGACTGTAGCCATCGTTTCAAAGACTGAGGTGATTCAAGAGACTGGCCCGTGCTCTGACGAGGAAGCCAAAGAAGAACCATCCGTGGAAGGACTTGCTGTGTCTACCGATACAGAAATAACTGAGAAAAAAATAACTGAAGTTGTCCTTGAGGAGGACGTTACTAAGAAAGGTGAATTTCAAGAGAATGGTAATCTAGAACTCCACAGTCCTGCTAAGTCTCTTCCAGCCCCAGCAGAGAGAGAGATGGTAGTTGAAGGGAAAAGGGAGACAGTGGAAGTGGAGGCAACCGAAGGGAATGAAGAGAAACCTGAGCACGAACCAGCTGTGGCCGTTTGTGAAGAGCTCAGTAAGCAACTGGTTCAGACAGTGAATGTCACCATCATCGACGGGGAAAAGGAGGTCATCAGTTTTGAAGGAAGTTCTCCCCTGCTGGCTTCTGAGGAAGAGGCATGCACAGAAATCCCAGTTCAAAGCTCTGAGGCAGCGTTAGCTCTGATAGCTGCAGCTGTGGAGGAGAAGGTCTTAGGAGAAGCGATCAAGATTGTGGAAACAGCTGAAGCTTTGAAATCTGCAGAAGCACATCTAGTACCAGAAGAAGAGTCCTCAGAAAAAGACAAAGATTTTCCTGCCCAGCCTGGGGAAGAAGATGCGGCATCCACAGGGACTGAGTCTCAAGCAGAATCAATACCAGCGATAGTATCTGTTACGCCTGGAAAAGGCATCAGCGCTGACCTGGAAGGAGATGAAACCACATCACAGAAACGGGAGTTGGGTGGAGACGGTGAGCAGGCTGATGGTCAGGAAGGCAGAGAGAGCATCACAGGAGAGGAAGACGGCAAGGTGGAAAGTGAGATTTCGAAACTTCAGAAGGAGAGCTGCAGACTTGTACAGAGCGTGATTCAGACAGCCGTTGACCGTTTGGGGAGTACGGAAGAAACGGCCACCGATGTCCAGACGCAGGCTCAACTGGCAGAAGCCGACAGCCAGGAAGCTGGGCAGAAAACGGAGAAAGAAGAAAGCGAACCTCAGGCCTGCCCGGTGGATGAAACACAAGCCATAGAAGCCAAAGAGGAGCCCCCACTGAGCACTGGGGAACATGCGCATCCCAGCATTTCCAAAGATGCGAATGAAGCTTCAGAGGAGGTGGCGGCCACTAGCATAGAAGGTTCCAGGGTAAACGACCAGCAGCTTGAAGAGGTAGCTCTCCCATCCCAGAAAAAGAGAGAAATCCCTGAAACAGAGTCTGTGCTGCAAGATGACGGCAGTGCCGGGTTTGGAGAAAGAAAGAAGTCACCATTTGAATCCCGAGAAGATGAAAAAGGTGATGCTGCTGGTGACCCTGGAAACCAAACCTCAACCCCGGAGGATGCTGAGGCCTCGGGAGGCTCGACCAAAGAGTCCCCAGATACAAATGGACCCAAACTGAAAGAGAAGGGAGACAGCCAGGAGGGAAAAGTGCAGAGCGAGTTGGAAAAAGAGATGAAAACACAAACACAGGAGGAGACGCAGAGCCAAGAGAGAGATCTGGCGAAACCTGAACCCACGGAATCTTAAAACATCAGGTAAGTAACTTCATTTTTTAAAAAAAAATAATTTCCCCCTTCACCCGCTCCCCCCGCCCCCACATTCAGATGGCCGATTTGTTATGAGTTCAAATAATTAGGATTTTACCCCGAACCTACATCTGGGGAAATAACCATCAGTCAGACTAGGAGACCCAGGTTAGTTTCCTTTTTCTCATTGACATACTCGTCAGTCTTACTGGTGTCCTAAGAGTAGTGACTTCATTTTACCCCCTAGTATGACTGCTTTCTAAGAACATTTACAGTGCACATGAGAGCCTAACTATTCTGTTTGAATATGGGTTGGCCAGAAAGTTCGTTTGGGTTTTTCTGGAACATCTTAGGAAAAAATCCAAACAAACTTTTTGGCCCACTCAGTAACAAAGGACATTCTATTATGGACCCCCTCACCATGTTTCTTTCTTACGGGGTTCAACCTATGGTTTTCACTAGGGTTCCCATTGGCCGCATCTCCCTCTTACAACTCTTAGTGCTACTGCAGAAATGAGAGAGGAAAAGCAGATTTCATTTACTTTTGATTCTGACTTCCTTCCACAGTTACACTTGTGTACTTGCAAGACCAGAATGTGAAGACCAGTAGGGGAAGAAATTGAATGCTGCTGACGAGACCAGTCTTTCAGAACTTTGGAAACCGAAGAACAGACATGTCAACTGCTCTCATTTCCCGAGAACCCCTGACAATCCTGAGGCTTCATCGGGAGCTATAGCCGGATAACATTTCCTCTTGTCAAGACCACACTGACATTTTCCCTCGGTACCATATAATGTTTCTGATTCAAGGTCCTCAATTCTTAGCCCAGAACTGGAGTTGGCAATTCTTGGTTCTGCTTCTCAAACTGGAGTATCATTCTTTATGTATTTATATGTATGTTTCAAGTAACCCTCCTTCTGTATCTATTGTATATATTTTTTTTCTTAACGTCTAAGGAAATTACAGCATAGTGCAATTCCTTTTGTATCACACATTATACGACGGGGCATGCGGCCACGGTGAAGTCTCGGGAAGCTTTCTGCTGCCTCAGTTACAGCCTTTGAAAAACAGCTCTCTAGAAATAACATTCCTGATCAGAAGCTCCACCTCTTTTAAAATTCACTAAGGATTAGATTCCCTGTTCAATATCACTCTAAAATAGGTCACTTTCCTATTATGCATAGTATGCTAAAAATAAAAGGCGTTTTTTTTTTTTTTTTTTTTTTTTTTTGCGGGGGGTAGGGGGGAGACATACAGAATGTCCCATTGTTACTGGGAAATTTTTCTTCCTAGCCCCCGGGTGGAGGTTAGAAGGAAGTTTTTTTCAGGAGCAGATTAAGTTGGAGTCTTTTCTCCTGATTGTTACGGTTGTTTGGACGGGTGCGTGTGCTTTCATTTTGAGGCAAAGTAGTGAAATGTTTTCACGTTATCAAGAAAAGAATTGACTGTTTTTGAGTCGACCTTACATGCTGGACCCCCATTCACACACAGCACGAAATAAGTCAGGTTCTTTACAAATGGTATTTTGATAGATGCTGGATTGTTAATCTGTGCCATATTTGTGCCCACTCTTTTAAGAACAATGTAGCATTATGTTCATTTGGATAAATTGTGATTTGACAACTGATTTCAATAAAACATTTGCTTCACTTAGATTTGCTGGATTTCTTAGATCATAGGAAGCCTGGGTCCTATGTTTATTGCATCCGAAAAGCAGAGAAGCTAGAACTTTCTAAGGTAGTCACTACCCGGTCACTGCTTTACGTCAGTTTCAGATTAGGGCAAGTCAAGGTCAGAGAGGCCTCCACTGAAATAAACTGGGAGCTTTTCAGGTGGAAGGTCCTGAAACAATGCTACCATCTGGTGGTGCTTCCTGAAAAGTTAATTCTCTTTGTTAATACGTGTTAATGACAAATGCCTCTAGAAAGACATTTTAAGAAGGCTTAGCAGTACGAATGCCTTGCCTAACAGGTGATCTTGGAAAAAAATTCTTAAAGTGTCAAAATGATTTCCACTTCATGCTAATATACAAGATTCTGTCAGACAATTGCCACACACACAGAACCATCTGCTATCTACTGGAGAGTTTCCACTTTTTCATGGGTAGAGAACCGGTCTGATGTATACACTAATTAAATTTTACTTAAACTCAGTACTCCAGTTTGAGAACTTAAATTTCAACTGCCGATTAAATTATTTTAAAGCATAACACTTAAGCAAAACTAGAATAGTCTTTTTTTTTTTTAGCCAAAAGACAGTTGGCTGTTAAAACTGGAAAGTAGTTTCTCATAAACCAACAAATCTGATTACAATAAAAAAAAAAAAAAATTGGCCATATTAGAAATACTCCTCATGCTAAGAGCATATGTATGGCCTTGCACTTGGAGAACATTAATATCCTTTTAGGAGTTATTTGCACATTTAATAGCCACTTGTGCTTAATTACTAAACTTTAAAATCTCCAAATTAAAAAACACCCTCTGATCTAAAGATCTTTCTTTTGCCAACTTGAGACTTAAAAATACGCTGAAACGCTGGTGTCAATTTCTGAAGATCAACTGAAATTTGGAGATGACAGCAGTTTTTAAGGAGTTCATTTGACTTCTAATTAGTGACTGGCTTCCTTTCTATGGCAGGAAGAAGGTTTGTCCTGTCTTGAACAGGTTTAAGATTTGTGTAGTTTATGGTAGTCATTTTTGGGGGATTGAAATTCCATCCTGCCACTTCATCCTACTGGTGTTTGGCCTTGGCCGGGTCATTCTAGCCATCAGAGTTGGTTTTTCAGTGGCAGTTGCTTGGTGACTGTGCTCTTTTGATGTGCCCTGGGTTACTCCCGTTCAAGCTCTGTACCTGTGTCCATTAAGCATCATTGTTGTATTAACAGGAGCAATGCCATTAACAGTAGCATGACATACAATTCTGTATTATAATTTTATAAGTTTAAAGCTGCTGTTGTGAGGTCCTTAAGCATCAAATGCAAACTGCAGAAGTTGGAGCAAGTGCCTAAACTTTGCTAATTTTTGCATTACTATGGAGCCATGTACAATAGAAAGGAATGCAAGACTTGTACACTCTTGCCATTTCTTATAATTGAGGAATATAAAATGTTCCCCCTCAGGTTCTTTTGCTAATGGTACACCCGAGTTGCCTCTCTCTGCCACACAGATAACTTTGTTCCGATATTTTCCTTTGAGATATTGAAGGGCTGGAAATTTTAGCTCTCAGTTGTAAGCTTCAAGCTTAGCAGTTTTCCTTTAATCTGAGACAATATTTGATTCTTACTTCTGTTTGGGGGGGATGCAGATTTTTCATTTATCTAAATAAAATGCAACATAATTAAATACCATGGATTTTCTTTCTGTAATTTCACCTTAATTCAATTTTGATTGCTCTTTACCATCATGAGATTCATCACACGTTTCACTTCTACTTTTAACTATACTTAATCATCCCTTGCGACACTGTCCACAAAGCTTCCTGGGACTGTATGAGTGCACAGAAATCTCTTCGGTGATTCTTTAAGCTTTTCGGGTTAGGGACCCCTTTGATTAGACTCTCCTTAAGCCTCTGGCTGACCTCCAACTCCACAAATGAGCACAGTTTTATGCAGTTTTTGGATAGCCACACTCTGAAATCCCAACCAGGAACCAGAACCAGAGTTAGAAAACCCTCATCCAAAAAAAAAAAAAAAAGAAAACCCTTATCCGACAGCAAGAAAGGAAATGGGTACAGTGCAAGGATTCCCAGGAAATAAGAGGTTGGCACCTGAACGTGACCAGTGTCACATGACTGTACTTCTAATGTGATTCTAGAGACGAATCTGCTGGGCAGCCTGGCACAATTTTGGTACAAATGCAAGTTCCTCCTCACCACCAAGTTCCTTACCATCTCCAACCTATGGTATATCACTGGAATTAGGTAAATGACTTGTCTCTCTTTTTATAAATTAGAAAATTGAGATATAGATCACCAGTCCTTATGTGATAACACAGATTGTAGCTAAGGTGACCAGGACTTAGAGATGGCATTGTAGTGAAAATAATATAATCATGACTTTTTAAACTGCTGTCACAGCTTAGAAATAAACCGCCCCCCCCTTTTTGATGTTTAAATGTTGCAGGCATCTGTACAGTGCATACCAAGTTGATTCAGTCATGTTTGACTCTTTGCAACCGCATGGACCATAGCCCGCCAGGCTCCTCTGTCCATGGGATTCTCCGGCAAGAATACAGGAGTGGGTTGCCATGCCCTCCTCCAGGGGATCTTCCCAACCCAGGGATCAAACCTGAGTCTCCTGCAGGTGGATTCTTTACCCGCTGAGCTACCAGGGAAGCCCCCATCTGTACAGTATCCAAAGCAATCTCGTGACTTTTTGCATATTCTCCTATTTCTTGTTGACATGAAAAATTTAAACACAAGAGTAGTATTACATCCAACCTTAAGAGAAACTTGCCTATAGATAGTAGTCATATTTCGAGACCAGAGTTGGAATAATATTTCCTAAGTGACGAAATTAGGACTCAGTATGTTATTTTCCAACAACAGGATATGGTTTGCTAAGTCCTAGCACTAACTCACCCCTCTGCTTTTTCTTCTTTGTTCTAAAACTCCCAAATAACCTGGTATAATTAACAAGCACAAGGAGAATACTTTACATTAGGCTAACTTAAAAACCACGTTGTGTTTGATCCTAATTACACTGGTTAGCCTCAGAAGCTCTCCTAAATCCGGGAAAAGCAGATGGGGTTGTCTTTAGGACTTGAAACCTGGACACAGGGTTCCTTGTAAAGGCTTTATGGAAAGGGTACGGCGGTGTTGGCCAGTGGACCATTTTAAAGAGTGGGATTTAAACTAAAATGTTACCAGTTTAACAGAGAAGAGATGCTCTCCTATGATTCCCAAGGCAGTGTTGGGATTCTGCCCCACTCCCCTGTCGAGTTTTGGTTAGGGTCATAGGGGTGTGGTTAATGGTTAAGGTGTTAATGAATTGGGACCAAAGATACTTGTGATCCTGCAAGGCCCAGGACAGCCCTTCTTAAACAAGGAAGTTTCCACCTAAAATACCAATGCTTTTAAAGAATTGCTACTGGAGAATTAAAGACCAGAGGTTAGGAGGGGACTAGCTAACATGTTACTATAGTAATAGCTATCATCACCACCACCATCATCACCAGCGAGCAAGAGATAATTGTTGTTTAGTCAGTAAGTCGTGTCCGGCTCTTTATGCCGTGGACTGCAGCACATCAGGCTCCTCTGTCCGTGGGATTTCCCAGGCAAGAATCCTGCAGTGGGTTCCACTATGGGCATATATTACAATATGACACTTTGGCTTGGAGAGGTATGGGGGAAATCAAGAGATGGTTAAGAGATGGACTTAACAGGACACGATACCTGATTAACTGTTGTGGGAATAGCATGGCGTGAAGAATGAAGTTTTCTGGGGAATTCCCTGGGGTCCAGTGGTTAGGACTTGGCGCTTTCACTGCGGTGGCTGAGGTTCAATCCCTGATTGGGGAACTAAGATCCTGCAAGTTGTGCAGCATGACTAAAAACCAAAACCAAACAACAACAACAAAAAACCCACACAAAAACAGAGACCCTTCAATCCCTTCCCCAAATAAAATGACAAGCCTTGAAAAAAAACAAAAAGAAGTTTCTGCATTGCCAACCTGATGTGGAGTCAGGAACCGACATGGGTACATGAGCTGGTGGCTCAAATGGTAAAGAATCTGCCTACGATACGGGAGATCCCTGGGTCCGGAAGATTCCCTGGAGAAGGAAATGGCAACCCAGTCCAGTATTCTTGCCTGGAAGATCCCGTGGACAGAGGAGCCTGGTGAGCTACAGTCCATGGGGTCTCAAAGAGTCAGACATGACATAGAGGTGGGCAATGATATTCATTTGGAAAACATTCAATTTGAGAGTCCTATGAGCTTCCCAAGGGAAAATGCAGGATCAGTAGCTGGATATATGGGTCTTAGAAAAAGACAGACATCAAACAGCTCTTCTGTCCTCTCTATGCCCTGGAAGGAACAGAGGGGAGAAAATGACCTACGACATTGCTTAAAAATCTCATGCACAGACTTTGGTGGCAAAGAAAGATGAGGTTTACCCTTTCTCAGCAGTTTCCAAATGTATGACTGGGTGCTTCGCAAGGTGCTTGATAAACTAGAAAGCAAAATGCACCATAGTACATTAACATCAGTAATTAGAAGTTTTAATAAAACTGCCCTCCATAAGCAACCTGAGGAGAGTTGTATTTTGATAGATTCAGAACAATGACTTTGCGGTTTCTGAAATATTAATACCATAAACATCTTTTTCAGACATGTTCTTTTTGTGCATCATCTGCATTTCTTATCTTTCCTCCTCTCCCTCTTGCTTTCTCAGTTTTGCGGTCTGCTAGCACCTCTCCCTAGGGTGGAGGTGTGGGGGGCATGCACTTTGGGGGAGGGGCTCTGGCTGGAAGGAGGCCAAGCCAGCAAGGTCTCTCCCAGCGCTCCCTAGACCGTGCATCCTCCTGGCGCCCAGTTCTTTCTGGCTGACTACCTTCAGACCTTTGTCTGTTTCCGGGCATCTTCATCTAAATGGAAAGATAAAAGGATTCTTTTGTCTTCTGCTAATAAAAAAAAAAAATTATAGAAATAAATTTAAATGGCTAACAGCAAGGAAGGGTCTCCTAGGCAGATAGATGGTAGCAGAAAGGCCCTGGATGGGGAGACCTGGACTCTGTAATGACCACCATTTGTTTCCCCATCCAGATCTTTGCTTCTCTTAGAGTAAGGAAGATTGTCTAGGTGGCCTCCTCAAAAAACTAGTTAAGGGGTTTAATTACTTTGACTGCATTCTTTTCTGTGCTCAGAGATTATAGAGGCATTCAGAATGAGAACAGAGAGGTTTAGAACAAATCTTGTGCAGTTGCTAAGTTGTGTCTGACTCTGCAACCCCATGACTGTAGCGTGCCTAGATTAATCCTGTGCTGTGCTTAGGCGCTCAGCTGTGTCCGACTCTTTGCGACCCCATGGGCTGCAGCATGCCAAGCTTCCCTGTCCTTCCCTATCTTCTGGAATTTGCTCAAACTCATGTCCACTGAATGCCACCCATCCAGCGCATCCTCGGTCGTCCCCGTCTCCTCCTGTGGGGTTCTCCAAATTTTGCTACTAGCGTCATCACCATCATCCTCTTTTGGGAACCTGTTCAACGTTTACATTCTTGGGCCCTACTCTGAACCAACTGAATCAAACACTCTTTGTTGTTGCTGATTTTCCATCGCTAAGTCGTGTCCGACTCTTTGCAACCCCGTGGACTGCAGCCAGGCTCCTCTGTCCTCCACTATCTCCCCAAGTCTGCTCAAATTCATGTCCACTGAGCAGGTGATGCTATCTAATCATCTCATCCTCTTCTGCTCCCTTCTCCTTTTGCCTTCGATCTTTCCCAGCATCAGTCTTTTCCCATGAGTCGGCTCTTCACATAGGGTAGCCAAAGTGTTGGAGCTTCAACATCAGATACTCTACAGTCTGTTTTATGAAGCCCTCCAGAAGATTCTGATGTGCTGAAGTTTTAGAACCACTGTGGTAAAGGCAATAAATCAGATTTAAGTTCATCTCCTCAATAGCCGCATGAATAGGTTAACAGGTGAAAAAGTTTTCCCTTCCAGATACCCACCCCTCTCCTGACAACACCCGCCCCATCCAGTCGATTCTAGTCCATGAAAATGTTTGCACATTTGGGAAGGTAAGAGTTGAGCTACAGGGGGTTTTGAATCCTGACTGGGCAACCTCAGAAAAGTTGGTTAACTTCTTTGGGCCTCAATTTCTTTAACTGGCAACACAGCACGTGTGTCTGACAGGACGGCTGGGAGGAGTTACTTTCAACCTGGAGCACCCGGACAACCAATACAGGATCTTGCCTCCGCATGCTCAGCCGTTCAGTATGTAATGCCTTCTCCATGAGGAGCGATCTTCCCAACAATCAGGGAATTTAGGCAGGGCAGGTTTGACTATTTTCCAGACTAGCACAAGTTTGAGTCAAAAATTCATAGCTACTTTTTATGTTAAAAACATTTTGATTTGTCTGAGGAGAATGAAATCATAGAACATCATTTTACCCTGGTCCATTTTTTTTTTGTTTTTTGATACTATAGATTCTCGGTTTAACTTTTATTTTATTTAGAGAGCTAACAGTTTTATTTAGAGAGTTAACAGTTGAGTGATAGTCTTCCAATTGTGTTTTGGGAGCTAGTTCTAGAAGAGGAAGTTTCATCAATCAGTATCTCAAGCTCAATAATTTTTTTATCTGCTTAAAGATTTCTAGGCCTACATCTTCCTTACCTGCAAGCGATGTATAGCAATAACTTGTTCTGGACCAAAATGGAGGAATAAAGCCAAGATTGTCATAAAAATGCAGTCAACCTGAAGAACAAGTTAAATTGCATTACAAGAAACGGTACTCCCTGTTCTCATACTTTATCTTAAAATTAATTCCTAGTGGATTAGTAAGAGAGGGCTTCCCCTCCCCCATCACAATTCCCAGCCAAATTTCACGAGGTACCATGTACATACCATCCTCTGCAACTATCCTTCTAAGCGCTTTTATCTCTTTAAACACAGCAATTTGGTATTTTCCCTGAAATGTGTGACTGAGGTCTGACATTTTGAAACTGAAGCATTCATTTTGGACGTCTCAGCCCTTCCGTTTCTGGCAAGGTAAAGTTAACAAACAAGAATAGTGACTGGTTCTGTGACTTTAACAAGGCTTGAGGTCCACCCTAGACTCCATTTTTCTGTTATTATCCAAGCTACCTTGTTAATTTATTTCTCAGCTTAATTGAAGGATAATTGATAAATACATTTTAATGGAATGCTTTCTTCCCATTAAGGCCATATTTCCTATGGTAAAATAAAATCCTACAGTTCCTACAAATCTATTTTTTAGCAACATCTGTTGAATGAATCATTTATTTTCTCCAAGAGTAGGAAAAGTAATAGACCCAGTGGTGTTAATAAGGGCTAGAGTGTGGAGGAAGTGTCAGTTACTCAATCCTGTCTGACTCTTTGCAACCCCATGGACTGTAGCCTGCCAGGGCTGTCCATGGGATTTCCCAGGCAAAAATACTGGAGTGGATTGCCATTCCTTGCTCCAGGGGATCTTCCCAACCCAGGGATCAAACCCACGTCTCCTGTGGCTCCTGCACTGCCAATGAATTCTTTACAGTCTTGAGCCACCACAGCAACTAAAATTCATCCTGAAGCTTAGGTGTTCAGATTGCTCATACCTTCAACTGATACGGCCAAAGCTTATTTCAGTTGGTACCATCAGACTTCCCCGGTGGTCTGGTGGTTACGAATCCGCCTGCCAGTGCAGCAAAATCCTGCTCCAGGAGGATTTCACAAGCTGTGGGACAACTCAGGCTGTGTGTTGCAACTACTGAGCCTGCACACCCTAGAGTCTGTGCTCTGCAACGAGAAGCCACTGCAATGAGAAGCCTGGATACTGCAACTAGAGTAGCCCCCCCTCGCCGAAATTAGAGAAAGCCTGCCGGCAGCAATGAAGACTCGGTACAGCCAAAAATTAGATAATTTTTTTTTTTTAATTAAAAAAAAATTTGTACCACCCAAAACTCAGAATAAATTGTTAGTTTATAATCTCTTGGGATTAAATGGGACCAGAGCACCCCAGAGGAGGGTTGGCTTCTTTATCTGTACTGGGCTTTTGGTTTAGGGAGGGAATCAGCATTGTCCAGGTCTGCCACATAGAGGAGGCGGCTGCAAGCTGCTAAGAGCGCCTTCCCTCCAGCAGGGGAAGAGAGTGCCTGCCCTTTTCTCTTCGTCAGGATGCCGGCATTCACCCCTCTTTCTTCACCTATCAGATCCTTAGTGATTCCCATGACTTCCTGGTCTTCAAGACACCCTTGTCTGCCAGAAGGGCTGGGAGGCACACTCTGATTTTCCCTTTCAGATATTCACTGAAGCTAACTTGGCACAAGACTCTCATTTAAATTGTGAGATGTAAATACACAGCCCCTTTCCAAGGGCTTCCCTGGTGGCTCAGACATTAAAAAAATCTGCCCCCAATTCAGAAGACCCAGGTTCCATCCCTGGGTTAGGAAGATCCCCTGGAGAAGGGAATGGCAACCCACTCCAGTATTCTTGCCTGGAGAATTCCATGGACGGAGGAGCCTACTGGACTATACAGTCCATGGGGTTGCAAAGAGTTGGACACAATTAAGTGACTAACACACACACACACACAGCCTTATTAAGGTTTCATTTTCTGTGTTCAACCTTCATCCTAATATATTAAATGGAAAATTCTGGAAATAATTCATATGTTTTAAATTGCAGCCATTCTTAGTGGTGCAGTGAATTCTTGCACAGCCCACTCCACCCTCCCAGGTGTCAATCATCCCCTTTCCCAGGGTATTCTGCTGGTTAATCGCTTAGTAGCCACCTGGGTTATCAGATCAACTGTCAGGGTACAGCAGTGCTTGTGCTCAAGTAACCTTTATTTTACTAAAAATGGCCCCAAAGCACAAGAGCAGTGATGGCAATTCAGCTATTTCCTTACTGTGTTTAATTTATAAATTAAACTTAAGAATGGATGTATAGGAAAAAACATAACCTTTATGGAGTTTGGTACTATCCATTCAGATTCTTGGAATGTATCCACTGAGGGTAAGAGGGGAGGGACTATTGTAGTTTTTTTTTTAAAATATGGAATCAGTGGATTATTAGTATTTAATAATCTAGGTTGATACAGTCTGTATTTGTGTCATCTTTAGGCAAACTTTGACCTCTTTTTTCCTCCTTGTAAAAAAAAAAGTTGAATAAGACAATATCCAGACTAACTTGTGGTCAAACTTTGACTCTTCATAGCTTCTTCTTACATTGTTTACTCATTTTGATTCTCACAGTTTTATGATCCAGTGCAGTTACTGTCTTCATTTTACAAATAGAAAAGGTGCCACCCAGATTAGGGGAATTTGCCCAGCGTTCAGCAGGTACCAGAGAAGATACAGCAAGAAAGTGACAATGCTCTCTAACCGCCTTTCCTGCCTTTTTTGCAGACAAAGTAATACAGAGATAAAATCATATACCCATTTAATCAAATGTTTATTCAATGAAAGTATGTATAAAAACTTTACAAATCTGAGAACTCAACTATACATGAAGTAAGATGACGGGATATTCAGTTTTTAACATACACGTACAGCACAGTTATTAACTGTTTTTCCCTTTCCCCTTCGGTCCTTATTTCTGGCTCCTGTTTTATCCTGTGAGACCATTCTGTTATTGGCCTAAAGGAAGATTAATGGACAACTTTTACTGCTTTCAGGCCAATGGAGGAAATTTCAGGTGTTTTTTTTTTTTTTTTTCAAAAATGGGAGACTAAACATCAAAATTAAGCTTTTTCCCAAACAGCAATTTTTTTGTCCTGATTTCTCTCTGCCATTTTTGATGCTTCAGTGAATGTTGCCAGTAAACTATCAGCATTAACATTTAAAGTCATTAAAGTTCCTACATCCACCCACAACTTTCCCTGTAAGATGCATATTATTGTATCTTTACCCCCCTGCATACTCACACTGATTTAAAAGCAGTTGACTGGCGCTAAAAACAAATTTACCATTGGCAACTGCTAGAATGGCATATTGTTTTCCATTCAGAAAGACAATCTATCTATAGAATGGTACTTTCAAGTCTGATTTTTAAAACAACCAACAAATTTGTCGGAAACTAAAACACATATTTTGTTGTTATTCAGCTCTGAAAAAAGCCAGCAATTAGATAAGGCATGTGCATTAATTCACCTGTTTACAGCAAGTATCCACACATTTTCTCTTCCAAACACACAGACCCACAGCTTGTCATGTTTTATCCAAAAATTAAGATTGCCATCACATTATTACTTTTTCTCTTTTGTGTTTTGTTCAAGTAGATTTTTCAACTAATGATTTTTCCTAACCGGACATAATCTCAAAGGATGCATTCTGAAATAAGACACCTGGAGGATAAATACTAAGAATGTTTTCTTGGGTTTGAAGTTTCCCCACACCTCTAGATTTTGCATAGTTACAGAGCCCCACTGTATCTCTAAGAAGCATGCTGTATTTTTCAGACATTGTCTTTCTGAGAAGGGAGACTTACTACCCAGGGAAAGTCATAATTTTAGCTTGCCAAATTGCATTGGAGTTGTTTTGTTATGTTATATACCCTTCATTAGTTCCAAGTAGGTTTTTAAATCATCTAAAACTTCTCCAAGTCTATGAGCTTATAAGTACTACTGACCATTATCTTTCCAATATCTCCTGAATTAAAGAAGTATGTTCCGGGTTTATAATGCACAGAGCCTTTAAGAGGAGGGGCTGTGGACGGGGCAGGAGGGGCGGGGGGAGTGGGGCCGGGACCTGTTTGCATCATGCCGTGGAGAACAAGAGTTCTGAATTTGGGGGAAGGGAAGGAAGAGAGTCTTTGTAAAAATGACAGTTTTTAAAAACATAAGTAACATTCAGTCTAACAACACTGTTTCCTGTTCCTTTTTGATGGAAGCTAACACCGGGTGGTCGGGTTCCGTCACTTCCGAGTCCCCACTGCCCAGGAGAATGGACCGCCCCTCCTCCAGGGCGAACACATCTGAGTTCTGGTTTTGGCATGAATGTTTAACCACCTCATTGGGAGTGGAGAACGTTTTGTCACACAAGTTGCATTTGTAGGGTTTGTTCGTCTGTACCAACATGTTGTCCATCTGGCTGCCTTCCTCGAAGGTGCAGAGCTCCAGAGTCTGCTTGTCCACCATGGTGTAGGTGTCGATGCTCTGGTTGAGGCACACGTGGCGGGCCGCCTGGTTGGCCCTGCAGAAGCTCTTGTCGCACGTGCTGCACTTGAAAGGCTTCCCGGTGTGGATGTACATGTGCTCCCGCCAGTGGCTTTTCTGGATGAACTTGCGGCCGCAGATGGTGCACTCGTACTTGCGCCGCTTGACCTCCCGCTCCTGGTCCGCCTGCTCCAGGTTGTCAATGTCCGCGATGTCCGAGGGCGGCGGCGTCTCCGAGTGCGGCTGCCCGTCGATGATGGGCGAGTCCGAGATGTGCTGGAGCTCGCTGTCGCTGATGATGCCCGCCTCCGGCACTTCCATGGCGTCCTTGCCGAGGTCCGCCGCGTTGCTGCACAGAGACAGGGGCACGCGGCTCTCGCCGGGCTGGCTGGCCGTGAAGGGGACCCCCGTGTGAATCTGGAGGTGCTCCCGCAGGCTGCTCCGCAGCGTGAAGCGCCGCCCGCACAGGTGGCAGGCGTAGTACTTGGGGAAGCTGCCGTTCCTCTTCATGATGCTCGGCTTGACGTGGGCGATGGTGAGTGGCGCGGGCTGCTCGTCCGACGAGGAGGCTTCCAGGTTGGTCTCCTCCCCGGGGGGCGGGGGAGGAACGGGCGTGGAGACGAGGTCGGGCGACAGCGAGGTCTGCAGCGGGTCTGAGGGGGTCATGTGTGTCCGGTTCACCTGGCTCAGGTTGGAGGGCAGCTGGGAGAGCTGGGCGGCCTCGGGCCCCTGCTCCTGGCTCATCCGCGGCGCCTGCGGCCGCGGCTCTCGAGCGAGTTTCTCAGGCGCCGAGGCCATCTTGGTGGCTTGCCTCAGCTGGTGGTCTGCGATCTGAATGCCATACAAGGAGGACGCCAGCGGGAAAACTTGGTCGGGGTGAGAAAAGGCTCCTTGGCTGGCCAGGCTGGCCTCCTGGATCAGCGGGTAAGCGTGCAGGAACTTGATGCCCTGTTCCAGCCGCACCGGGTCGATCAGCTGCGGCGCCATCTTCCCTGTGTACATGAGATGCAGGAGATAGCTGAAGATGTCCGGCTGGATGTCGGTGGGTTTCAAGCGGACACACTCGCTGAAAGAGACGAGAGAAAAGTCTGTCAGTGGATGTCGGTCCGTGACTCAAGTGATTCCATAAAACCCGAGGGAAAAACCCGGAGGGCTCTTACGGAGGCAAATGAAACAAGACCCATCTCCCATATCTTACTGTGAGTTTCATGAACTGGAACACTCAAGAAAGTGTTCCAACAGGAACCTATGCAATTTAACTCTAAACCTTAATAGGCTTCTTAATAGAACAGACAGGAATACGGTAAAGATTATTTTAAAGGACTGAGAAAGGGTAATTCGTGTTAAAGAAATATGGTAACAACGCATAGACTCTTGAAGTAGTCTTTCTCCTAGTAACCTATGTAAAATTATATCACTTATAAACAACTTTGTGTTTTATGGAGAGGATCTGTTGCTGAGTGGCCCATGACCCAGTAAATACTTAAGAATCCCTGACTGCGCATCTCTCAGCTAAACGTCTCGGACTTTGTATTGATTCAATGCCATCCGGAACTCAGCAGATCTTTTAAGATAGGAGGCACAACATAACATAGGGGAGTTAGACTGGTGCCTAAGAGTAAGACCACAAAAGTAAGAAAAACTAAACCTTCTGTCCCTGCTCTGAACCCCTCTGCTCTCTCCAGCACGAAGGGCAGAGTGCAGCAGACCTGGGAAGAACCAGGAAGGCAAGCCACATTCCAGCTCCAATGGAGTCCGATCACCATCCCGGTATCATTGGATCCCATGAAAAGCAGCTCTGGGATGACTCAGTTGTTTATCAAATATAATCATCCTCATCATTGGAATTGCAGCTGGGATTTACAGGCATTTTCTCATTGCATTGCCATTAATTCGCGTTTTGGAGCTTTCCAAGTGGCACGGTGGTAAAGAATCCGCCTACCAATGCAGGAGACTCAGCTTTACTCCCTGGGTGAGGAAGAGGCCCTGGAGAAGGAAATGGCAACCCACTCCAGTATTCTTGCCTGGGAAATCCCATGGACAGAGGAGCCTGGTGGGCTACAATCCACTGGGTCTCAAAGAGTCGGACACAACTGAGTGACTCAACAACAACAATTCACACTTTACAGGTAAGGAGTTGAGGCTCAAAGGGATTTATACCTTACTCAGTATCAGTATTAGTAAGTGGTGGGACTTAAATTTGAGTCTAACTTCTAAGCCAAGACACCAAGATTCTTTGGACCATTAAAACAATCCTGTGTAGAAGGGGCAGATCTGGAATGATGATTGATATGGAAACCGAGATTCCCCAAGGTTCAGTGGCTTATATGAGGTACCAAAAGGAGTTGTGG
Organism: Cervus elaphus; assembly: GCF_910594005.1. Lineage (NCBI taxonomy): Eukaryota > Metazoa > Chordata > Mammalia > Artiodactyla > Cervidae > Cervus > Cervus elaphus. Next base: position 35,100,967 of record NC_057840.1, read on the forward strand.
CAAAACTGATGGTCTAACTTGCAGACTTCAGTGTTTGCATCATCCTAGAAAGAGTGTAGATTGAAGCAGTAATAACAAAAAGCTCCCAAGAACCCTCCCTAAATCATCAGTAAAGAAAGAAAACCTAAAACATCACCATAAATTGATGAGATAAAGATCTACATGAGGTATATGTGCTATCACCTACTGAGTGAATATATTCTACTGACAATGCATTTTTCAACCTCAAAGACATTTGCCTTGAATGCTTTTAGAATTCATAATCATTTTTCATTATACCACTTATTACTATTATGACTCTTTTTGGGCCTTTTAACTATTTATCTTAAGTATTTTCCAATATGCTAAAATAGACAGTATAATCTGCTCTTCTAAATTTAGTATTTTAGTCTGTTAAAGAAGGGGGGAGGCAAGTGACTATTAAATGGCTTTTAAAGCTGTGATAAAATATACTTGAATAATTACTGTATTGCCATCAATGTGTGTAAATTTCAAGATGCCTGCATACAAATAATCATGTGTAAAATGTCCTGACTATAAAGTATGGAAGGTTTTATAGAATATAGTCTTTATAAGCAAAGATCAAGCATAAAAACTACCACCCCTTTGACAGCAGAAAGGGAAAGAATTTATGTGACTGTTTTTAAAAGACACACAGATCACTCATGTCTGTATTTGGAGACTTTTTTATAGTCCTTTCAATTATTTATATTCCTTTAAATAGGAATGCCAATGCAGGTGGTCCTTCCCTTTAAGCACAATGTAAGTGCCAACAATATTCTGTGTATAGTCGAACATATTGAGATGCTCTAGGGAAATTCAATATTCAAAATAAACCTTCAGGGATTTGGTGTGGTGAAGAAAACTTTCATAATGTAAACAGTCAACTCTGGATTGAAGACTGAACTAGTGGGGAGTCTTTCCAGGGCCAGGCAGAGGCTAGAGAATGGGAAACCACAGGCCTTGAAAAATGCAAATCACCCCCAGGAGCCTAAAGGGCGCCTTTTGTTCTTTGGGGACTTGTGTGTTCAGTTGCTCAGTCGTGTCCAGCTCTTTGTGACCCCGTGGACTGTAGCCTGCTGGGATCCTCTGTCCATGGGATTCTCCAGGCAAGAATACTGGAGTGGGTTGCCATTTCCTCTTCCAGGGGATCTTCCTGTCCCCGGCTTGAACCTGTGCCTCCCGGGTCAGAATTCTCTACCTCCTAGACACTGGGGAACGTTACCATCTTTGGGGATGGAATGTTCCTTCAATCAGGAGGAAGGATGGTGAGTTCCCCTGCCTCCACAGCAAAGAAAAGGGAAGGGCGGAAATCCTAGGCCTGGCTAGATTTTTCAGCCTCCATGAAAGGTAAATCCCTAGCGGGGTCCCTTTCCAGAAAAACTCTGTTGTAAATTTTATCACCCTTATTGGTTATTGTATAAGTTGAGTTGTCCTCTATTGACTGCAAATGGAGGTGACTGGATAGTAAGCTTCTCAAATTTTAATGAACTTCGTGCAATTTCTGAGGGCAAAGAAGGGATGGGGCTGGGAAGGCCCTGTCCACACTTCAGCAAGGCTTACAGAGAGAAAAACTCTGGGGCCCAGGGGACAGGTGAGGAGACCCAGGCAGAAAGCAGTGGGGCCCTGGAGTTTGCGGTCAGCACTCAGGGCCCAGAGAGGTTTTCAGACACCAATTTATCTTGATTTGTTCATCTTCATCTCTTTTTTTTTTTCCCCTTAAAGCAGAAGTACATAGATACACTCAAGACACTTAAAAAGTTTAAATAGTTCCTTATGTCACATTCCAGCCACCAATGTCCTCCATGGCTATCCCTGCCAGGCAGCCAGACCTCTTGTCAATTGCTCAGCTCACTCTAGGCCACTCTGGTCATTTCCCAGGCTTTTGGGCAGGAAACAGCTGTCTACAATATACTTACACATAAGTGGTTTGGTTTGCAGATGTATGTTGGACATAACACTTTTATGGAGGAAAAATACAGTTTTCGAACAAGCTACAAGCCCTTCCTAAAAACTTCCATAGTCATTTACATTTTTAATCTTTCCTTCACTAGACCCTTTAAGTAAAAGATGGGCTTAAAAAACTTGGAAAATAAGGATTTAAAAATGTTTTATGTGAGACGCTATCAAAGTTATACTTAGCAAGCATCCATAAGACAGAGACATCTAGTGGTAACTACGGACATAAAACACTCTCTCAGTGTGAAAAACTATTCTTGATCTATCTCTACAGTTGCTGTTGTTGTTCAGTTGCTAAGTCACATCCAACTTCTTGTGACCCCATGGACTGCAGCACCCCAGGCTCCCCTGTCTTCCACTGTCTTTAGGAGTTTGCTCAAATTCATGTCCATTGGGTCAGTAATGCTATCTAACCACCTCATTCTCTGTCACCATCTTCTCCTCCTGCCTTCAATCTCTCAAGCATCAGGGTCTTTTCTAATGAGTCGGTTTTTTGCATCAGGTGGCCAAAGTATTGGAGCTTCAGCTTCTGCATCTCTACAGTAGTCAGCAGTTAAAAGCAGGGCTCTGGTCTTTGCCTAAGCATTCTCCTTCCCCAAACAGCACATGCTGGCTCCCGGGCAATAACACACTGTTGCTTAAACTTGGGGCTCCTCTCTGCACTGATATCACACTCCTTTGTTACTAGAAGGGTATTTGCTCACTGCTCCACACTTACACTTCCTTGGGGTCACAAAGAGTCAAATACGACTTAGTGACTGAATAACTACACTTATAGTCAGTTTCCTGCATCTATTTAAAAATCATTACAATGTATTCTTTTATTCCTCAAAATGAAAACCAGCCCCTTGGCAAGGCAGTTTAATTCATTGTGTTGAGACTTCCAGTATCCATTAGCAATAAAGGATCAGGGGAGGGGGCATCCTTAGTGTGGAAAGATAAAGCAACCTCCATCTGCCATCAATCCTATTAACCACCCATTCTGCTCCTCTAAGCGTCTATCAAGTGGCTATTATACACAAATCCATGAACTATAGGCTGTGACTTTCAAAACATTTGTAGAATGTCTGCCCTCCAGCATCTTACGAAAGAGGAAGGGAGGTAAGTACACAAACAACAACAACAAAGGGAAAATATGTCGCTCTTACAAAATGGCATGAATAAAGCGCTCTGAGATGTCAGAGAGGCAAAGACTGCTTGGAGCATTTCAGCTCACCTGACTGTTGGGCGGGGTGTGGGGGGGTCAGGGAGGTGACCTATGGACTAGGGCTCAGGGAGCGGGCGCAAGGCCAACAGTGTGGTTCCAGTGGGGGATGGAGTGTCCCGGGGGAGTGCCTTCAGAAACTGGCTGGAAGGAGGTCAGGCTCCATGCCTGCTGGGCCTTGAAGGACAGAAAGAAGAATCTGTGTGCTACTTTGATGTGTGATGAGTGTCCTCTAGGTTTCCAATCAAAAGAATAACACAGTCTGACAGGTTTTGGAACAAAGGCACATCCCAATCAAAGCAGTGCTTAGGAATATTAATCTGATAGTAATATGGGAAATGATTAGGAAATGGAGGTGAGAAGGGAAGGAAGGAACTAATGTGAAAGGTAACTGTGAAGAAAACATGATTTGGGGACAGTTTTAGAGAGATTTTAAGTATGGGTTACTTGAAGATGAAAAAAATAAAATAGGGAAGCCAGAGGCACTTCTGGGCAGACTTAATTCAGATGCAGACATGCAAAATGAGATAAAAGATTCAATTCTAGATGTCCAGCAGCCAGCCTGGGGCCTTGGGAAATAACAGTTCTGGAGACAGAGAAAGAGCAAGGCCAGGGCTGTGAACTGGTTTCCAGCAGAGGCAAGGTCCAGGAAAAGAGGAGCGCCCATCAGGAGAGGCAGAGAGAAAGCAGCGAGGAGACTCAACTCACCAAAACTGCAGGAGGCGCCTGTGGAGAAGGCAGAAAAACAAGGGGGATTCAGAGTCATCAAAATGCAGACGACAACCCTGAAGAAGGAAGGAAACAGGCGCAAGTGCTGCACAGGACACGGGCAACAGCGACTGCGAGGACAGCGGGGGTTCTGATGAAGAGGTGACCTTGGGAGAAATGAGGTCTGTGGGGCGATGGGGTGGAAACCGCAGTCCCCGTGGAGACCAAGAGTGGGATGAAGAGTGGAGAGGTGAAGCCATAGACCACCCTTTGAGGAACTTTCACAGTGCAGCAAGGAGAAGCAGCACCACCAGGCCGGTGGACAGCAAGGTCACAGAAGTGCTGAGCCTTCACAGACTCGGGGATGCCGGGGAGGGTACCAGGTAAAAATGAAAAATGCAGAATAGAAACTATGGCGAACCTGGGAACGTGAGGGCAGCAGGAGGATCGTCTTCCTTAGAAACCAGGGGCTCTTTTCTCCAAGATAGAACAGATGGGAAGAAGAAAAATAAGGAGACTGAGTCATTTTAGGGGAGAAAAGAAGGACACGGTGGGAATTCATGCTGCCAAGCTTCTCATTAGGAGACTAAGGATAAATACTCAAAGTCCAGTTGGGGGGAGGGGGAAGGGGACACTCGGGGCAGGGCTGGAGGAGAAAGCTGCCTTCCTAGTGGACCCCAGGCTGCCGATCTGGACTGGGCACGGCTGTTTGGAGGTGGAGGGGCTCCCTGGGGAAGGTGAGGTCACGAGGGACTGGGAGCCTAGGGAGAGGTCATGAGAACCATGGTCCTGATGAGGGCAAAGAGCAGGTTCAGTGGGAAAGAGGGCCGTGGAAGGTCAGAGGCTACAGTCATTAGATTATTATCAACCACGTTAGTTACCTGGTCTGATGGACAAACAACATCTTAAAGTAATTGGAGAATGAAGCAAGAACTGATTTGTGTGCCTTGAAGTACACATCGCCGATGGCAACCGTGCAGTCACACAGGAAACCAAACTCTCGCTGAGCGTTTAACTGTTGCAGGAGAATAAGTCCATGGTTGGCCAAATCCATTTTTTAAAAAATCTGCAAGGCAAACAATTTTTTTTTTTAAGAAAGGTGGTTCACAAATCAGTATGTGTCCTTATAGTCACCAACAGTAATGAACATGGCTAATAGGTCAGGCACTGCTAGAAACGTGATATAAATTCAGTCTTCACAACAGCCCTGGCAATTAGTTCCATCATTTCTCCCATCTTACAGATGATGAAACTGATGGGGAATTCAGGGACTGCATGCTTTGCCTGAGTTTATACAGATGGTTTAAGTGTGGGAACCAGGAACCAGATTTGAGCAGTCAGCCTGCCAGACAGCAAACATTTCTGGGTCTTTGGTCTTTGAGTTTAAGATTTCAAATGCAAATTCTAATGATCCATTAGAAGTTGTTAGACCAAAAAAAAAAAAAAAAAGAAGTTGTCAAACCTTCCAGAGAGATGAGTAAATTAAGGTGCTGGCTGGGGCACAGCAGAGTAAGACAGAAAGATCTCAGTAAGTCTGGGCAATACTCCAGCTCCTGCTGTGTAGACAGGGAAGCCTTGGCAGGGCTATCGTAACCCCACATCCCTTATTCCTCAAGGGTGAGGACACAGGACAAGTGCTCTTCTCCCTCTTTGGTGGAGGAGGAAATGGGCTTCGAGAGGGGTAAATAGTCACGTTAGCAAGGGCCATCTGGTCAGATGGTAGGGGGCGGGGGGAGTCAAAATTTAAATCTGAATCTTCAAAATTCTAAGCTCATTATTCCTCCTTCACTCTAGCAAACCGCGTATCCTCAATCTAACTAAATCAAGGGAACTGCTTCTGGGAGAGCGAGTGCATCGCATCAGGAAACTGCTCCTTCCCATGGGCAAATAGCATTCATCAAAACCCAGCACACATACATCAACATTATACTTAATAACATAGTTAATGGTGAGAAAGAGCAAACGCTTTCTCCTTACAGTTGAGGACAAGGCAAGGATGTCTGTTCCCACTATCCAATATAGTATACTATTCAACGTAATTGTTTCAGCCAGTGCAATAAAGCAAGCAAGGAAATAAAAGGCTTACAGACAGGAAAGGAAGAAATAAAATTGTCCCTATTTGCAGATGACATGACTTTTACATAGAAAATCCCAAAGTATATACCAAACCTCCTGGAATTATTAAATGACTTTGGTCATGCCACAGAATACAAGATAAACATACAAGTCAATGGTAATTCTATATACTAATGCTGAACATGTGGACACAAATTTATTTATTAGAAATCATTTACAATTACAAAAAAATGAAATACAAAAATGTTAATCAAACAAAACATGTATAGGACTTGTATACTGAAATTAGAAAATGCTGATGAAAGAAACCAAAGATCTAAATAAATGAAGAGACATGCTGTATGTTTAGGAAGACATAATATAAATCAGTTTTCTATATCAATATATGGGTTTGCTATAATTCTTATCAAAATCCCAGCAAGATTTTTTTTTGTAGATACAGACGAGAGTATTTTAAAATGTTTATGTAAAGGCAAAGAAACTAGGCTAGCTAAAACAGTTCTTAAAAAAGGAATAAAGTGGGAGGGATCAGTCTATCTAATTTTGAGAGGTATTACAGAGCTATAGTATTGAAGGCTGCATGGTACTGACAGAGGGATAAACACATAGATCAATGGAACAGAACTCAGGTGTAGACCCACATAAATATGTACAGTAGATCTTTGACAAAGGCACAAAAATAATTCAGTGGAGAAAGAACAATTTTCAAAAATGCTGTGGGATCCAATGGACTCCCATAAACGAAAAAGAAAAAAAAAAAAGCAACTGGGAAACAGAAAGAAAAAGAATTTTAAAATAAAATGAAAAAAAAAAAAAAAAGAATTTTAATCTGTCTCATATCTTACATAAAAATGACTCAAAATACATCACAGACTCAGATGGAAAACACCAAACTATAACTTTTGGGGAAAAACATGGGACAGAATCTAAAGAGAATCTAGGATTCATCAAATGTACAGTCTATAAAAGGATGAATTGATAAATTAGACTTCATAAAAATTAAAAGGGCTTCCCAGAGGGCTCAGTAGTAAAGAAAGTGCCTGCCAACACAAAAGACTCCAGTATAACCCCTGGGTTGGGAAGCTCCCCTGGAGAAGGAAATGGCAGCTCACTTCAGTATCCATGTCTGGGAAATCCCATGGACAGAGGAGCCTGGTGGGCTACAGTACATGGGGTCCCAAAGAGTTGGACACAACTTAGTGACTAAATAACAACAGCAAGAAAAATTAAAATCTTTTGTTCTGAAGAAGACCCTGCTAAGAGGATGAAAAAATAAGCCAAAGACTAGGAGAAAAAAATTTGATAAAGGACTAATATCAAGAATATATAAAGAATTCTCAAAACTCATTAATACAAAAACAATTGAATTAGAAAATGGGAGAAAGACTTGTAGTGACATTGCACCAAAGAGGAAACACAGATGGCAAAATAACACGTGAAAAGATGTTCAATAGCGATTAGGGAAAAGCAAACGAAAACCACAGTGACATTCACTACATGCCTATCCGGGTGGCCAAAATATAAAATATCAACAAGCAAATGCTGGCGAGGATGCAGAGAAATGGACTACTCATACCATTGCTGGTAAGGATGTAAAATGGTGTAGCCACTCTAGAAAACAGCAATTTCTCTTAAAACCAAGTATGTAACTATGATGCTATCCAGAAATTGTACCCAAGGACATTTATCCCAGAGAAATGAAAACTTAGGTTCATACGAAAACCAGTACTTGGACATCCACAGCACCTTTATTCCTCAGTCAAAAACTAGAATCTACCCAGATGCCCTTCAGTTAAACAGTGTGGTATGCCCACACCACACGAAACTACCCAGCCTTAAGACGAAATGAACTACAGACACATGCAGCAACCTGGGTGAGTTATGTGCCCAAAGGCTACATATGGTATGATTCCCTTTACATAATATTCTTGAACATTACAGAAATGGAGAACAGGTGAGTGGTGGAGGGGCGAGGGGAGAGGAGGGCAATGCTGTTTGGCTGTAGAAGGGCAACAGGAGGGAGCTCTGTGGAGACAGAGATGCTCTGCAGCTCAACTGTGTCAACGTCAGTACCCTGGTTACAATGGGAGCAGAATTTTGCAAAGTGGTCCCATTAGTGGAAGCCGGGTAAAGTGTGCATGAGATCGCTCTATAATTTCTTGTGACTGCATGTGAATACACAGTTATCTCAAAAAGTTGACAGAGAAAAGCTCATCACACATTAATTAATTAGATTAAAAAATGTATATCTATGATGCTTAACTTCAGAATCAGGGAAGCAACTGTGGAGAAAGCATTACCAATAAACTTAAAGACAGAAACAGAAACAGAAACATCGGTTCTTGCTCAGCTGGTGCTCAGCTCCCCAACCTCCTTCCTGTTCTAGAGATGATCTGGCAGATTCAGAAATTGACAAGTGTGCCCTAAAATAAATGAGCAAAGTGGAATGACACTTTAAGAGACTGATCCAGTTCACAAAGCAAGACCCCAGAATGTCAAGTTTCGTGTTTTCTATCAAGAGCTCGATCCAAGAAGGAGAGGCAGGAGAGCCAACCATGTTGGCTGTAGTTCCTGAGTGTGAAGACCTGGACTGTAGCCTCCCCTGCACATGAACGTTGATGGTGTGGATAGGGGACTTAGTTCCCCAGTGTCTTCTGCACCTGTCAGAGAAGGCCAAAGCACTAAGATGAGGAACAAGAGACAGAGAAAAGGCATGGGCTCATGATGAAAGCCAGAGATGCTGCCAGCTGGCAAAGTAACTGGGGTGATGAAGAAACACACTCTAATCTGACCAGGATAGAACTCTAGAAACTAGTCTTCAAAGCTGTTCTCTGGAAAGTGCCAGAACGCTAACTTGCCCTTCTCTACAAAAAGTATCATACCTTTTAGAGAAAACTGGGCTGAGCTGCTTTATCATGGCCCCGACTCTGATAACGAACACATCCACGCTCAGGCAACTTTGGGTGTCACTTTCATTGACAAGTACAGTAAGGAGTTAACTATTTATCTTTTGATGGTAACAGGAGGCTATTGTTTATGGAATGTTTACCATTAACCATTCATTTCTTTATGTCGTTCATTTATTTTCACACTAACTTGAGCTATGTGAGGTCTTGCTGCCCACTGGTAACTCAGACGGTAAAGAATCTGTCTGCAATCCAGGAGACCCAGGTTCAGTCCCTGGGTTGGGAAGATCCTCTGGAGAAGGGAATGGCCACCCACTCCAGTATTCTTGCCTGGAGAATTCCATGGGCAGAGGAGCCTGGTGGGCTATAGTCCATGAGGTCATGAAGAGTCAGACACGACTGAGCGACTAACACTTTAGTACAGAGATGATACCCACATTTTACAAAGGAGGAAACAGGCTTAGAGAAGTTAGGTAGCTTGCCTAAGATACTAGAATCCATAAGTACAAGAAGTGGGATTTAAACTGGAATTCATTTGATTTGCTGGAACATACTACATACAAGTATGTTTGTTTAAAATTAACTGGAGATTTTTAATGGCTACTTTAAAGTGTAAACATTGCTCTAAGAGATTCAAATATTAAGGACACACACTAGCATTCATCCACCCCCAACTCTACCCATTTACCCCCACTCTAGCCAACACTGGGTATTAACACTTTTTAAAGAATCTTTGCCAATATCACTTGTTACTTTCTATGAATTTGATGAATTGAAGTATATTTTTATTTCCTCTTATTTCTCTTCATAAGTTTTGCCCATTGTCTGTCAGGTTATTTTATTTTTTCCTTATCGATCTACAAAACTCTATTGTACATAAAGAAATGAGCCCTCTGTCATGGACGTTGATAATATTTTTCTTACTTTCTTTTGATTCTGTTTTAGAGAATTTTTGACATATAAAATTTTCACCAAATTTATCAATATTTTATAGGATGATTTTGAGGTTTGGGTTTTTTTTTTTTTGAGGTTTGGGGTTTTTACATTAACGAATATATATCATCTCTTCGATTTAGCAAAATGTATGGCTCCCCACCTCATTCCATCAACAGACGAACATAAGTATCGTATTCAGATGATAAGAATAAAACTATGATAAAACTGCAAAATGTTTCTTTTTAAAGAGGGTCTACTAGTTATTTTAGGATCTCAATTTAGGACCATCTAGAATAGAAAAAGAACTGAAAGTGTTTTTCAAATACAGAAGGAAGAACACGTGTCTAGAGTCTCTGAGAAGTGGAAAAACCAAATGAAAGGAGGAAAAACAAAGAAAATGTGTTACAGGTTCATAATTCACATGGGAGGAAAATCCATGTGCATCAGTTTTTTAAAATCTTAGAGACCAAAAACGTGTTTTTCAGGGAGAAATCACTGCCCCCTGACTCTTACGTATATGAATGAGCCTGAGAAAAGGGGGTAGGATGGGGTACTGGGCCCCTCCACCCCGGCCCGGCTGACAGTACTGCTCTTGCCCCAGCAGCCCCCTCATAATCGTTTCCATGAGGCTTTACTCGTACAATGCCACGTAAGCGGAGGTCGGCGCGTCTTCATGGGCTGGCTCTGCTCCAGGCTACCCTCCCTTTGTGGAAATGGACATCTGCTCTTCCCACCATCGACTGCTCACCCAACCGCATCACTCCTGCTGCCCTGCACTGCCCACCAAGGTCACTGAGGGCCTCTTCCCCAGCCCGATGCAAGAGTAGCTTATTTGACCTCTCTGCGGCATTTAATACCCTTCCCTCCTGCTCCATAAATATTCAGCCCTGCTTCCAGGACAACGCACTCTGGTTTTCCTCTCACCTCTGGCTATTTATTCTATCTTAACCCCCATCAGAGTTCCTCTTCTGCAGATGCTCCCCTGCCTCTGGTCCACAGCCCGCTTCTCTGCAGACTCTCCGTGGCAATTCACTCCGCTCCCACTTGGCTGTCCCGCACAAGCCCTACATTCAGACTAGGCAAATCAGCTCAAATCCCCAAAGGACAATAAAAGCCATCGACACAAACCTGTTCCATCTGTATCCACAGCGCAGCGCGTGGTGCCATCATCCACCCCTTGACCAAGCCAGGAACCCATGTTGGTCAGACACCCACTTGCTGCCAATTAAAACTCTTCATTCCACCCCCTGCCGTAACTCTACCTCCCTGCACATCTCCCTGTTTCCAGCTCAAGCCTCTCCCATTTATCCACACGGAACAGGTTAGCTAGAACTGCCTCTCCCAGGGCAAATCTGATGTTACCATCCTGCTGAAAATCCTCTGGAGTCTCCCTGCGGCTTGCAGGATGAAAGCCACATTCCTCAGCATGGCTTGTATGACCCCAGATGACCCCACCACTGCTCACCCTGCACTCCATGCTCTAGTGCTAATCTCAACTACTGGTTTCTAGACTTCCGGGCTGCCCAGACCTACTAAAAACAAACCAACCAATCCTGAAACTAGGGGTCTGATAGAGTGTGCTCCCTCTTTATTTTGCAAGAAAATACATCAAATATTCACATACCTATTAGGAATGGAGGGCTTTTCTACATAAAAAGGTGGACATAATGTCAGAATATACTTCTAGAGGAAGTTCAGTGGTACTGTATTCAACATATGGAACATAAGCAAAACTACAACATAAAATGTTTCTTTATGACACTAAGCTATGCATAATTGTTTTCTTGATTCAAGACTGTCCGTATAGTGGTCTTTACCAAGTGATCATCAAGTATCTGTTCTAAAAGTCCAAGCATTATCACAAATTCAGTTTCATTTGAGTGTGTTGATGACAAGGGAGAGAAAATGATGTATTTTACTCACTTGGGGTATTCTGGATGAACAGGGAGATAAGCTGCACAGAAGATCTTGCACAGAAGATCCTCAATGCCCAGGCCATTCTTGGGCTCCTAACAGGACATAACCCTCACTGCTCAGAGGCCTCCCTCTCAAAGTTGAGCAGCTCAGCAACCCAATTTCTACTCTCATGGTCAGGAGATGGGACCAGTCTGAATTGGGCCTTGGAACGTGCCCCTTGCAGAGGAACCCACCACTGACCACCTGTCCCTTCCCCTACCCTCTACTTGTCCTCTGCAAAATTCCCCTGACCTTCAAGACTGGAGGGTCTTCTTGCCTCCAGAGGACGTGTGAACCTACCTGATGCTTTTGGAGAGTTGGCATTGAGTCTTACCATTTGTTATTTTACCTCATGTGCCTAAGCATACTGTCTGGTGTTCAGTATTCATTAAACAAATGACTATATGTTTAGAGAGAAGAAGAGTGTTGAGTTCCAGTCACACGTTGGTCTGTGACTAGTAGGGTGATTGGGGTAAAAGTTCAATTTCTATTTTTTCTAGATTAACCTAAAATTCTCATCAATTTAATGTGTACTGCATTTTGGAAGAAATTGTCAATTTTAACATGTCACCTCGTGTTTCTTCATGCTAGTAATTATGTTCTTAACAGTGCTTTATAGATTATAATAACCCTCTACACACATCATTTAATCCTGATCAATACCATAGTATACTGTCTTCTTAGTATTTGTTTCATTGCTAATTATAATGACTAATAACAAAAGCATGTGGACAGTGACTGCAGCCATGAAATTAAAAGACACTTGCTCCTTGGAAGAAAAGATATGACAAACCTAGACATATTAAATCTAGCGTATTAAAAAGCAGAGACATCACTTTGCCAAAAAAGGTATATAGTCAAGGCTATCATTTTTCTACTAGTCATGCACAGATGTGAGATTTTTTTTTTTTTTAATTAGTTGGAGGCTAATTACTTTACAATATTGTAGTGGTTTTTGCCATACATTGACATGAATCAGCCATGGATTTACATGTGTTCCCCATCCCGATCCCCCCTCCCGCCTCCCTCCAGATGTGAGATTTGGACCATAAAGAACAAATACCCTCTTCCAACAACACAAGAGAAGACTCTACACGTTGACATCACAAGATGGTCAACACTGAAATCAGACTGATTATATTCTTTGCAGCCAAAGATGGGGAAGCTCTATATAGTCAGCAAAAACAAGATCGGGAGCTGTCTGTGGCTCAGATCATGAATTCCTTATTGCCAAATTCAGACTTAAACTGAAGAAAGTAAGGAAAACCACTAGACCATTCAGGTATGACCTAAATCAAATCCCTTACGATTATACAGTAGAAGTGAGAAGTAGATTTAAGGGACTAGATCTGATAGACAGAGTGCCTGATAAACCATGGACAGAGGTTTGTGACATTGTAGAGGAGACAGGGATCAAGACCATCCCCAAGAAAAAGAAATGCAAAAAAGCAAAATGGCTGTCTGAGGAGGCCTTACAAATAGCTGTGAAAGAAGAGAAGCAAAAAGCAAAGGAGAAAAGGAAAGATATTCCCATTTGAATGCATAGTTCCAAAGAATAACAAGGAGAGATAAGAAAGCCTTCCTCAGCTATCAATGCAAAGAAATAGAGGAAAACAATAGAATGGGAAAGACTAGAGATCTCTTCAAGAAAATTAGAGATGCCAAGCGAATATTTCATGCAAAGATGGGCACAATAAAGGACAGAAATGGTATGGACCTAACCGAAGCAGATGATACTAAAAAGAGGTGGCAAGAATACACAGAAGAACTGTACAAAAAAGATCTTCACAACCCAGATAACCATGATGGTGTGATCACTCACCTAGAGCCAGACATCCTGGAAGTCAAGTGGGCCTTAGGATGCATCACTATGAACAAAGCTAGTGGAGGTGATGGAATTCCAGTTGAGCTATTTAAAATCCTAAAAGATGATGCTGTTAAAGTACTGCATTCAATATGTCAGCAAATTTGGAAAACTTAGCAGTGGCCACAGGACTGGAGAAGGTCACTTTTCATTCCAATCCCAAAGAAAGTCAATGCCAAAGAATGCTCAAACTAGCGCACAATTGCACTCATCTCACACACTAGGAAACTAACGCTCAAAATTCTCCAAACCAGGCTTCAGCAATACGTGAACCGTGAACTTCCAGATGTTCAAGCTGATTTTAGAAAAGGCAGGGGAACCAGAGATCAAATTGCCAACATCCGCTGGATCATCAAAAAAGCAAGAGAGTTCCAGAAAAACATCTATTTCTGCTTTATTGACTGTGCCAAAGCCTTTGACTGTGTGGATCACAATCAACTGTGGACAATTCTGAAAGAGATGGGAATACCAGACCACCTCACCTGCCTACTGAGAAACCTGTATGCAGATCAGGAAGCAACAGTTAGAACTGGACATGGAACAACAGAGTGGTTCCAAACAGGAAAAGGAGTACGTTAAGGCTGTATATTGTCACCCTGCTTATTTAACTTATATGCAGAGTACATCATGAGAAATGCTGGGGTGGATGAAACACACGCTGGAATCAAGATTGCAGGAAGAAGTATCAGTACCTCAGATACACAGATGACACCACCACCCTTATGGCAGAAAGTGAAGAAGAACTAAAGAGCCTCTTGATGAAAGTGAAAGAGAAGAGTGAAGAAGTTGGCTTAAAGCTCAACATTTAGAAAACTAAGATCATGGCATCTGGTCCCATCACTTCATGGCAAATAGATGGGGAAATAGTGAAAACAGTGGCAGACTTTATTTTTTTGGGCTCCAAAATCACTGCAGATGGTGACTGCAGCCATGAAATTTTCCTTGGAAGTAAAGTTATGACCAACCTAGATAGCATATTAAAAGATAGAGACATTACTTTGCCAACAAAGGTCCATCTAGTCAAAGCTATGGCTTTTCCAGTAGTCATGTATGGATGTGAGAGTTGGACTATGAAGAAAGCACAGTGCCAAAGAGTTGATGCTTTTGAACTGTGGTGTTGGAGAAGGCTCTTGAGAGTCCTGTGGACTGGAAGGAGATCCAACCAGTTCATCCTAAAAGAGATCAGTCCTGGGTGTTCATTGGAAGGACTGATGTCAAAACTGAAACTCCAATACTTTGGCCACCTGATGCTAAGAGCTGACTCATTCGAAAAGACCCTGATGCTGGGAAAGATTGAGGGCAGGAGGAAACAGGGACGACAGAGGATGAGATGGTTGGATGGCATCACCGACTCAATGGACATCAGTTTGAGTAAACTCTGGGAGTTGGTGATGGACAGGGAGGCCTGGCGTGCTGCAGTCCATGGGGTTGCAAAGAGTTGGCTACGACTGAGCTACTGAACTGAACTGAACTGAAAGAGAAGAGTTAACTGGGCAAAGATGGGAATATCCCAGGCCAAGGGGTCAGCATCTACAAAGGCCTTAAGATAGGAGGGAGCAAGATGCAACTGGGGAACTAAGAAAAAAGGTCAATGACACTGAAGGGCAAAGAGCCAGAGAAGAAACGAGGCAGGTGAAGTGGGAGACTCGGGTCTTGTTAAGGATTCTGGTCTGTATCTTAAGAGCCAGAGGAGCTGCCAAAGGGGACTTGAAGTAGGGCGACATGACCAGACGCCTATGATGTATGTATCATTCTGAGCTGATAGACATGGTCAGATGGCTGCAGCTGGAGGGCTAACCAAATTGGGGGTTGGGGAGGGGGAGGGTGTTGGCACAGCGTGGGGCAAGAGGAGACCTGTTAGAAGTGGTTGAGAGGGGAGGTCTTCCAGTGGTCTATAAGACAGATGACAGATTGGATGGTGCTGATGAAGACAAAGGGAGATGGACAGAATTTAAAACACAGAAGATTAAAAAAAATCAATAGGACTGGTTGATTGGTGGATTAAATGGAGGCGGGTGGGGGAGATCAAGGTATCTTAGACAAGCCCTAGACTTCTAACTTGTGTAACTGCATACATCATGTGATTCTCCCCTAGGCGAGGACATACGGGCAGAAACCCAGTTTTGTGGGAGATAATCACGAGGTTAGATCCAGACGTGTTGGGACTGAGATACTTTGAGACACTCCAGTTGGGACATAGAGAACTTGTTGGTCTCTATATATATTGGAATTGGCCTGGAGCTCCAAAATCTTGATTTATGTCAGAAAGTCTTTGGAGAAGCCAGGTGTGTCTGACTCCAGAAGTCATATCCTTAAATCACTACATGATAGTTCAAAGACATTAAAACTGTAAATTAAAAAGGGTCCACTGAACCCTGGGAATAAATTTATTCTGGGAATAAATTTCACACTCTTTCCACAATACTACCTTGCTCTATTGTTGTTCAGTCATTAAGTCATGTCCGACTCTGTGATCCCATGTCAGTTGCAGCACACCAGGCTTTGCTGTCCTTCACTATCTCCTGGAGTTTGCTCAAACTCATGTCCAGTGAGTCAGTGATGCTATCTAACATCTCATCGTCTGCCACCCCCTTCTCCTCCTGCCCTCAATCTTTCCCAGATCAGGGTCTTTTCCAGTGAGTCAGCTCCAATATTTTGGCATCAGGTGGCCAAAATATCAGAGCTTCAGCATCAGTCTTCCCAATGAATATTCAGGGTTGATTTCGTTTAGGACTGACTGGTTTGATCTCCTTTCTGTCCAAGGTCTTTCTGTCTCAAGAGTCTTCTCCAGCACTACAGTTCGAAAGCATCAATTCTTCGGTACTCAGCCTTCTTTATGGTCTAACTCTCACAACCGTACATGACTACTGGGAAGATGATAGCCTTTACTATATACTTTTGTTGGCAAAGTGATGTCTCTGCTTTTTAATATGCTGTCTAGGTTTGTCATAGCTTTTCTTCCAAGGAGCAAGTGTCCTTTAATTTCATGGCTGGAGTCACTGTTTGCAGTGAATTTGGAGCCTAAGAAAATAAAATCTGTCACCATTTCCACTTTCCCCCCATCTATTTGCCATGAAGTGATGGGACTGGACGTCATGATCTTAGTTTTTTGAACGCTGAGTTTTAAATCAGCTTTTTCACTCTCCTCTTTCAGTTTCATCAAGAGGCTCTTTAGTTCCTCTTCACATTCTGCCATTAGGGTGGTATCACTTGCATATATGAGGTTATTGATATTTCTCCTGGCAATCTTGATTACAGCTTATGAGTCATTCAGCCTGGCATTTCATATGATGTACTCTGCATACAAGTTAAATAAGCAGTGTTGCAATACCCAGCCTTGACATACTCCTTTTCCAACTTTGAACCAGTCCACTGTTCCATGTTCAGCTCTAACTGTTGCTTCTTGACCTGCATACAGATTTCTCAGGGGGCAGGTAAGGTGGTCTGGTATTCCCATCTCTTCAAGAATTTTCCATAGTTTCTTGTAATCCACACAAAGGCTTTAGTGTAATCAAAGAAGCAGACTTTTAAAAAATTCCTTTCCTTTTTCTGTGATCCAATGGATATTGGCAATTTGATCTCTGCCATTTCCTCTTCCTTTTCTACATCCAGCTTGAACATCTGGAAGTTCATGGTTCACATATTGTTGAAGCCTAGCTTGAAGGATTTTGAGCACTACCTTGAACGCAATTGTATGGTGGTCTGAACATTCTTTGGCACTGCCCTTCTTTGGGATTGGAATGAAAAGTGATCTTTTCCAGTCCTGTGGCCACTGTTGAGTTTTCCAAAATGGCTGGCATATTGAGTGCAGCACTTTAACCATGTTATCTTTTAGGATTTGAAATACCTCACTAGCTTTGTTGGTAGTAATATTTCCTAAGGCCCACTTGACTTCTCACTCCAGGATGTCTGGCCCTAGGTGAGTGACAGCACCATCAGTCCCAGTCACAGAGGGCCAACAACCTGATGTAAAACTGACGACCTATATAATAAAGCTCCCACCCATTCAACACTATAAATGTACCTTAAACAAAACAAACAAAAAATCATTTGTCTTACCAAATCAGAATTGTGAGCAGAGGAACTAAAGAAAATTAGAGATAAAGAAGAGAGTCAATTCTTAAAAGTGGGATTTCATAGAATGTCTTCTTCATATATGTATATTTGTACAAGGTGGTTTTTTTCTTAAGTAAATTCAGAGACTATAAGACATAATATGTTGAAACAGATTAATAATACTTTAATGCTTTGGCTTTTACCACTGAATCACTCTGAAAATGGGACACTACCTAGATGACCAGTACTTTTAGCTGCCATCACATAGATACACGGTGGGCTGATCCTTAAGTTACTCATCTTTTGGAGGAACGGCTGAATGGGATGAATATAATCACATTATACTCTGACAACTCAAGTTCCTCCTTCATTTTTGGTTTAAGAACAGAGACCAAAACAGCTTTTGGGAATTGATGATTCACTTTTTAAAGATAATAGCCCTTCTAAGATACTAAATACCACTTAGACTACCCATTTCAAGGGCACTAAAAGGGTCCTCTGAAGTCTTTGATTTTATTAAAGTGAAGCATAAATGAATATTGCAATGCACAGGACACATCAGTAACAGAAAAGCACTATCCACAAGTAAGATTGATTCTTCCAAGTAGTTTAGACCACTTACCAGGAGGAAAAAAATAGCTTTTTCAATTAGTATTATTAATAATTAATATTTGAAGGCCTATAAAGTAAACTTGAATGAGGCTAGCTGTTTGAATTTTAATATATTTTAAAACCATATTTCAAGGCTAGGAAATGTATCTTATTTAGTTGTGGTGACAGACTGGCATATTTTTCTTAACATTTCTTTAGTTAATCCTCCACCACAGAAATTACAAAAAGAAGGGACATACACTAACCAATGGCACTTATTTTGACTTTGGATAGCAATGCACTTGTAAAATATTTCTTTAAAATTGTATTTTGCTTAAGTTAACGTTAAAATTAGTTTTTATTTTGAGTATAAGTTAAGGTCAGAAGGAGGCAGTTCATGGATGGTTTAGGTGTCAAGGAGAAGCAGGTCAGAGGTTTATGCTGATAAAGAGTTGATATTAAAGCAAGAATTCTAAAGGTATTATGCTACAATCAAATTTAAGGAAACCTAATGTGACCACGCAGCAAAATTTAAAACCTAATTTGCTTCTAGTAATCCCAAAGTAGATTGCCATTCTTTTTCATATGCTGTATCATGACTAGGAAATATAATCTGAGGAAATCTGAGGAAAATATAATCAGAATATAGCTCAGAATATATACCAGAAAGGAGCTCCAAATGTATTTTTAGATCAGTCTTAATGGAATAATTTACTTCAATATTTTATTTCAGGGTTTCTCAAGTTTTTTGGCATCAGGAACCCTCACACTCTTTATAATTGTACATCAAAGAGCTTTTGTTTATATGGAATATAAGCATTGATATTTATATTAGAAATTAAGACAAATTTAAAAATATTAATTCAATTAGACATAGCAATAATAAGCCCATTGCACATTAATATAAATAACACATTTTTTGTGAAAAAAATATTTTCCAAAATAATAAAAAAAAGTGAAGTGGCACTTTTTTTAAAATTTGAAGTGGTATCTTTTTGTATTTTTACAAATCTCTAATAGAAGACAATTGGATTCTGTATTTACCCTGCTTCTCCAGTTATTCTGTTGCGATGTCTGTTTTGGCTGAGTATTAAAGAAAATCTAGTCTCACCAACATACATAGTTGAAAATAAAAAAGCATTTAAAAGCCTTTTCAGGTAATTGTGGATATTATTCTTTGATATTATACCAAAACTTGACAAGCGGTAGTTTCTTAAAGGTTAGTTATGGGATCTTAAAGTATATCAATGAATGAAATTTTCCTGCTCTACTATGGTGAAATTCATTGCTGTGTCTTGCATTTTGAATCAATCTTTTACCCATTCATGACAATGTCGTCCACTCGTCATTTGGAAAACGTCAGCTCATTTGAATTATGCAGACCTCCCCAGTGTTGACACATTTTGCCAACAGTGAAAAAGGCCAGTAACATCTTAGTATCAATATGAAAATAGCTTTGACCTCTTGGAAAGTGAAAAGATCCTGGGGATTCACAGGGGATGGCAGACATTTAAAACAATCCCTGTTGAGAATCACTTTGGGGACTTGGAGAATCTGAATGACTAGGTGGTGTGTAGGAGCACGTCTGTATACTTTGATACTTTCTCACAGTTTTGATGTTTACCCTTGCTTCATGCAGAACTCAGGAGTGCACACGAAAGAAACTGTACATGAAGGTGTCTTGTAAAGTAAAAAATTTGTTTGATCAGTACTTAGCCAGATACAGTAATGTGCTTTACAAATTCTTATTTTTCTGCACAGTTTTATTAATGTGTGAATATTACATGATGCAAACAAACCTGATGCATGTGAGCAGAAGATTATGCATTTGAGCCTAAAATACAAGTCTCAAGCTTGGCCTTTGCACTAAAAAATAAAAGAAAGAAAAAACAAAGAGGTCGTAACCATCTTTCTTGGACAGCCAACTCCTCACAAGTGTTCGCTCTATGGCTACTGACTCCTCTCTTAAGGGCTTATCAGTACTGTAAAACACTGACTTTATTTACTGTGGATTCAAAATAATATTTAATTATTTCACTTGAATTTGCTAATAAAAATTATAACCTACTTGAGCATTAAAAAATGTTGTTAGTAAAGAAAGAAAGAAAGTGAAGTTGCTCAGTCGTGTCCAGACTTTTTGCGACCCCATGGACTGTAGCCCACCAGGCTAGTAAGTGTTGATTTAATGATTAGAATGTTAAAGCTTTTCTTCTTCAGGGAAAAAACAATTTGCAATTCTCTTTTTGATTTTTCAGGGCCGTGCTTTATGACCCAAAGATCATACAGAAGTAGGAAAAGTAACAAATGCCCCTTTGTCAGCTGTATTTTGAAACTTATGATAAAGTCTCCAGCTGACCAGCAGTTCCCCCCTAACTGCGATGGCCTGGCAATGCACTACTTGTCCAAAGGTTCAAAGTTACTCAAGAGAAAGGCTAGTGGGTCCAGGGGTGAAGCAGCAAGATACAGGTTAAGAAATGGCAGGAGAGTCTCCAACTTCCAACAAAGCTGATCCCAAGCAAAGGCTGTATGCCAGCCGTAGCTGTTTCCTTCATGCCCTGCTTCTGGTCCATGATTCAAAAGATGGGGAAAGCACATCTCCCTATACAGGACCATGGATACAGGACCATGCATACAGGGCAATCTATTTTCCTGAAGGACTGCGGTACCTACAATTTTATATTATTTAATAAAATTTTCATATCACAAAAGTGCAGATTTTGGAGGATAGTGCAAAGTTCATATTAATCATAAGATAAAAAAGAAACGGTCATGGTGGCAGATACATCTAGTGTTTATTCTCTGCTGCTGGAGGATTCCAGTGGAAGAGTTTGGGGAGCACCATTTATTTACACCCTTTTTGAAGAAAAGCTTTAAAACTGGCAAGCATGCAGCTGGGCCGTGCAGCAAAGCTCTGGCGCTAGTTTATCTGCCACTCTCGACCAGAACTCCACTGCTGACTGCTTGTGACACTAATACCACTGGGATACCACTTCTTATACTTTGAGATCTTGTGATGGTTTCAATAACAGGTCAATTCTTTGGCTAGAAAATAAACTTCTACAAACCACACATTAAGTGAGAAACGCCCAGTTTAAAGGAATGTAGTTATTAGTCATAAGCGTCTTTAAAATTACTTTCAGCAGTTTGAAAACGCCCTGGACACACAAGATTACTTGTAATGCAAAATAAAAATGTACTTTAACAATTAATTTTGGCTTCTAATAAATCAGAGAAATAAGGGTTTAAAACTTCTTAATTCTGATTTTCTTTTAAAATGTCAAGCCCCTCAGACTAAAAATGCTGTTGGTATTTACACCCTACTCCAGTGACCCATTAGGGTCAGAACAGATGATCCGTCCTAGAGAGGACTGGGCAGCCCATTTAAGGAAATCCAGAGCACCTTAGAGTTCTCCTTGAGCCCCGGGACACCGATCTTTTTAATGCTTTATTTCACTAAAACAATAACCTATGAAAATGAATAGACTTTTGAGAGTCACACTCTAAGCGGGCTGTAAGATGAAGAGCTAATGAACACTGCAGACAGAGGGGGGAGCAACGGGCCTGGGTTATTTCCCTAGGGCATAATTAGGAGTTCAGCAGATGAAGTTCATGCAGTAAATGGCGTAGCAATAACTGCATTTTCACTCCACCCAATCACTTTCTTGCCTGCTCTGCTGCCCTTGCCTTCTTCATTGCCCTCTTAATTCACTACCAGCTAAAAGTGACAACAACGTTGCTTCTTAAAGCATCTTCGGCCATTACCAGTTCTCTATGCAGCCTTGTTTAAAAATTCATGGTTTGGGGGTTCCGCCACACAGAGAAAACGACTCTGGCCCCGGGAAGCAACCTCCGAGCTCCAGCCTCCCCTCCGCGGAGCCCTATCCGAGTGTGAGGGCCGCATCTGCGGGGAGCGCGGCTCGGAGGCCGGTCCCACGGCCCAAGGCCAAGCAGCCAAGAAACCACAGCGCAGTCCTGGGCGAGCCTCGGCTTATCCGAGGTGCAGATCGCCCGTGGAGCGGAAGCTCGAGGCCGCCGCTCAGCGAGCCCACACCGGCTGCAGAAGCCGCAGCGGGCGGCCCCGGGCAGCGCCCAAGGAGGCCCGCATTCCCCCGCCCGCCCGAGAGCGGCCCAACGGCCGCCCCGTCAGCCTCGCCCCGCCCCGCCTCAAGGGGCGGGGGCCGGGCCGGGCCGGGCCCGCCCGGACCGGAGGGGGGCCCGGCGGGGCCGCGGCGCCGGGCACCCAGGCCCCGCCCCCAGCCCCGAGGGAGCTAGAGGAGAGGGGAGGGGAGGGGAGGAGCGACGCACTCGGGCCGCGCCTCACGCTCTCCGCCACCCTCAGTCCCGCGTGCGCGCGCGCGCTCGCCCAAGTCCCGCGGAGTTTAACACAATGCCGACGCCTACGCCGTGCGCAACGCCCGGGCCGGCGCAGCAGCTCGGCGCCGGGGGCGGGGAGGTGGCCAGACAGGGCGAGGGGAAGAGCGCGCGCGAGAGCGGGAGACAGCGCGAGACCCGAGGAGGCCGGAAGCGCGCGTGCGCGCCCCCGCCCGCGAGCGGGGAGGCGGAGCCGCAGCAGTAGCGGCAGCAGCTGTAGGAGCCGCTGCAGCTGGGAGAAGAGCCAGAGAGGCCGGG
This sequence comes from Cervus elaphus, assembly GCF_910594005.1. NCBI lineage: Eukaryota > Metazoa > Chordata > Mammalia > Artiodactyla > Cervidae > Cervus > Cervus elaphus. Next base: position 35,123,852 of record NC_057840.1, read on the forward strand.
CCTGCTCCGGTCCGACCGGATCCCTCCCCTCCCCCTCCCTCCCCGCTCCCCTCCCCCAAACCCACTTCCGCAGCTCGCGGCCTTGCCGCTGAAGAAGCAGCGGCGGCGGCGGCGACAGCAGCAGGCGGCGGCGAGGCGTCGGAAGGATTACGCACCTGACGGGCCCGCCTCTCGGGGCTCCAGCGCGGGACGCTCACCGGCCGCCGCCGTTCGGGACGCGCTTCGCGGTGGCGGCGGGAAGGGAGGGACCGGCGACGGGGAACGGAACGCGAATCGCCCCCCTCCCCTTCCTCCTTCCCTCCCTCCCTCCCTCCTCCGCTCCGCCGCCCGCCCTCTCGGCTTCCGTCCCCTCCCCCTCCCGCAAAGCCCCGGATGGAGCCGCCGCCGACTCGCCGCCGCCTGGCTCCGGGGGATGGTTTTGTCAGGCGGCCAGAGCCCCGGCGCCAGGCGCCGCCGCCCCCGCCCCCCGCGGGGCGCCCCCTCGCCCTCGCTTCCCAGAACCGGGTCCCCGTGTGGCCCGGGCCCTCCGCCTGCCTTCACCCGAAGCCCCGGGACTGGGGGGTGGGGGTCATTCGTCTTCTTTGTTGCCACCGCCGCTGCCGGAACCGTTTGCGCGCTCCGGTGGCCCCCGCCCTCCGCCTTCCCGGAGCCCGGGCTGTGGGGGCGGCACGTGGGCACCGGCCCCGGGAGGCGGCGGCGGTGCGCGCTTACCTGTCTCCGGTGCTGCTGCGGCGGGGAGGGGGGGCGGTGTGGAGGAGGCACCGCTGGGCAGCCTTGGCCGTGCTCCCCGCCGCCGCCGCCGCCTCTCTCTCTCGCTGCTGCTGCTGCTGCCGCCGCGGTCGGTGTCTCCGGCGCGGCGGCGGCGGGGCTTTTCCTGTCCGGTTACGTTAAGGTCACATGACCGAGAGAGCGGAGCGACTAGTGCAAAGAGGCTGAGAGCGGCTCCCGCCGGGGGGGAGAGGCGGCGAGAGAGCTGTGGCGGCAAGAGCCCCCTCCGCCCCCCCCCCACCCCAGCCGCCTCCCCTCCCCCCGCCCGCCTCCGCCTCCTGCTGCTCTGCCGCCGCCGCCGCCGCCGCCGCCTGCAGCACTAAGTACTGCCGCTCCCACCCAGGCTCCGCGCTACGCTCCAGCCAAACTTCTGCAAACCATGTGCAGCCGAGGCGAGGAAACTTCTCTCCACCTATTGGGGCTGGAGGCTTGAGTCACAAGCCCCATGTTTACATAAAGCGTTAGGTAGGATGCTCCTGGAGATGCTCCGGGAAGGCTCGGAGAACTTGTGCTGGGATCCTTCTGCAAGCGGCTTGCTTGACATCTCGCTGCCCGCACCTTTGTCCCTCTGCTGCCCGTATTAGCATACGTTTTAAACCTTAAGTTTTGCAACGGACTTGAGAATGAGTCAAGGAGTTCATTGTGGAATTACTAATACTCTTTTTTTAAAAAGATCACCAGTGGTAGTCAGGAAGTCATGCTGGAATAGAAATGCTTGTTTGTGGTGTGTCTGGAGATAGAACTGCTTCCTTACTGACCGGTTGAGTGTGAGACGTTTGTGTTAGGATTTAATTTGATGCTTGTGGCAGCAGTTGGTGGTGAAGCTTTGGTCCAGAAAAATCGAAGTCTGCAAAGCCTGTTTGTTATTTAGGAACTATTTAGATTCTTAACTTTTGGTTTCTGAGATACTGTTAGAGTGGATTCTAGAGTTGGCTATTCTGTCAAATTTATTAGAGGTCCTGAAGCATGGTAAATGGACAGGCATGGAATTTAATAGTTTGATAGTCATTTTTAACATCTTAAGGTTTACTTTTGCTTCGTTGCCATTTTGCTAGAATCTTATTTGTATCTTTAGAAGTATGGTGTTGTCCTTTGAGGAATGCATTTAATGATTTCTTTGTTTTCCATGTCTAGGAGTTTGAAGACTTAAGACTATGTCTTCATTTGCTTGGAAATGGAGGCGGCAGTTCTCTAGGTTTCTTTTTGGTTTTAAAGCATGCTTTCCTGATTATAAGCTCCTTGATTTGATTGGAACCCATTTTGGTTTATTTTATGTAGCCAGACCTATGCACAGTGCCCTGTGACATAGTTCACAAAATAATTCAGGCAAGCTTGCTATCTTAGTACAGAGTTAATTTAACATACAGAAGTGTCCCTGCTAACTGAGTGTGATTTGGTAACCGGGTTGTACCTGGTGCTACTGATGACTAATTTCTTCTTTCTTGAAGACAATACACAGCTGTATAACTTTAGTGGTCCAAAAGTGAGTAACAGATTTAGTACATACCTGCCTTGACCTTTCTCATTCTTTGATCAGGTAGATAAATGACTCGTTGAGTGGCTAAATGTCTGCCTTGCACAACCGAATTCTGACCCTGGTGTAAGTATTTCTGGTGCACTATCACTAAAACATCAAAAGTTGTCCATGAGACTGGCATGTGGGTTCCTGGGATAGGCTCTGCATTTGAAATCTGGTTCATCTCATTTGGAAACTAAAGTGATTTTGATTGGTAGAGAGACATTGTTAGAGATCTTGGTTTCTTAATTCTCAGACTGAACTTTCAAGTTTATGGTCTGATGAGTGCTTACATGGAGAATGAACTGATGTAAGAAAAACTAAAGGAAAAACTGGACGAAATTTCAGATGAAGCCGTTGGGCAGAAACTTGCCTATGTGTCTCAGGTATTTGGCCTTCAGTCAGAGTAACAATGCTTATTCTCAAGATCAACAGGTAGTTTCCCAGTATCTACTCCATATAGTTGTATAGAAATAAATTCAGGGCTTATTCCTGAATCTTTTTCCTAGAGAAGGTGCTGTCAGGAGCATCCTAATCTTCTGTTTCAAAGATGCTGCTCTTGACTTAGAACTGGGCTGCTTTGTTGCTAGTTCTTTGAAGGCATAATCATAGGTACTTGGATTTTGCCAGTTATTTTGATTTTTAGTCATCATCATCAAGTATTAGCATTAAAAGGAAAATATACAGATCTATTTGTTTTCTGTAACTGGTTGAAGAAGAAACATTTAGATGGATTCAAATGCAAAGGTTCGGGAGAAAACAGTTCTTGCAGAGAAGGGTTAGTGTAGTGTATGTCATGATAAGGTCAGGGAAGCTGTCAGTCTGGTTGTGGGAGAGCCACAAATGCCCTGAGTTAAATAATAAGAAAACTAAGTCATCTGTTTATTTTGTGTACTGATTTATTTTGCATTTTGAAAATAAATTTGGCCAATTAAGGTTTCAAAAACAGTTTCACACATTTTATCTCAAAGAAAATCACAGTGCAGGAAAATAATCTGAATGGATTCATCAGAAGTTATGCATAAATATTCTGCAGACTCTTGTGTTGCTGAAAGTTTTGATATATGTTATACTGAGGTGCAATCGGAGAAATAATACACTTGATTGTGTTCTGCAGAGAATAGTTCCAGTAAGACAGTGGGCAGAGAGCAATTTAATAGTACTGTATTTCACTTTTTTTTTCAGGGGGTGGGGCAAAAGTGTGTGTGCACTCAAGTTGAAGATAAAATTTCTTTTAACACTGAGGATGAAAGTAATATTAAGAGGAAGTAGTACATGTGGATATATCCCAAAGCTTTTTTACTGCACACTCTTTTGAAGGATGTCCTATGGGTAATCTCTTAAGTTAGGAAAACGATATGCTTTTTTACATGCTAGAGTATAAGTCTAGGGTAGATACCACACCTGTGTTTACAGGCTTAACATATCAGTCAGAAAAGATGTATTTTGAGTGTCTCCTACTTTGTTTTTGTTAAAACGTTTATAGAAAATGCTTATTTTATAGTTGGTTGTTATTGAGACTATATTTCTTCAAGGATTCCCTATACTTTAGGAATTTTTTTGTTGTTTAAAACCTATTATTGTAGGCACGTGGGTTTCAAACTTTTTCGGTTGTGGGTCTAAGAAATACATTTTATTTATTTTTTTAGAAATACATTTTAGTAAGTGCTACCTGGTACACACATAATGGTGTGGTACCAGGTGGCTCAGTGGTAAAGAATCCACCTGTCAATGCAGGAGACCACTGGTTCAATCCCTGGGTTGGTAAGATCCCATGGAGAAGGAAATGGCAACCCACTCCAGTATTCTTGCTTGGCGAACCCCATGGACCCAGGAGCCTGGCATGCCACAGTCCGTAGGGTTGCAAAGAGTTGGGCGTGACTTGGCGACTAAATAACAATGATACACATATTTGTAAAGAAACAGTTTTTAGGAAATAGTACTTGTTATTTTGAGTATATTTTCTCCTGCATTTTCTAACCATTAGATTTTTTGTAAAAAATAGCTAATTATGGTGCCTTAAATTGATTTCGTAAATCACAAATGGATCAGGGTCCACAGTTTGAAAAACACTAGTATTTTAGTTTTTAGTATTAGTTGCTGTTACAAATTGCCCCAAATCTTAGTGGTTTAAAATAGTAAACATTTGTGTATCTCTGAACTTCTGTGGGTCAGGAATCTGAGAGTAGCTTAGTTTAAGTAGTTCTGGGTCAGGGTCTTCAGGAGGTGTGTTTTTGTTTTGCTTTAATGTCAAGGTGTTGACTGAGAGGACCTGCTTCCGAGGTGGCTCTCACTCGAGCGGGTTAGTGCTGGGTGGTTCTCAGTTCTCTGTGGGGCTGCTTGTCCTGTCGACATGGTGGTGGTTGGCTTCCCCCAGAGCCAGGGACCCAAGCAAGGAGGAAACCACATCAACCCTGCCACAGGCTCTTAGTTAAAATCAAGTCACTTGGTTCAGCCCACAGCCAAAGGGAAGGGTATCAAAGAACTTATGACATTTTAATAATTACCGCAGTTCTGTATTAGGGTTAGGGGAAAATGGATGAATTAGGATGGAATCAGAGTTCTTGTTGAAGTTGGTCTATAAGTAATTATAAAGTCAGGCTTTTCTCTGAGGGCATCTAGTCTCCTTCCTCACTCTTAAAATTTGAGAAAAGAGGCTCAAAGAAGTTAAGTGATTAGCCAAGTCCATTCAGTCTAGGAAAACTAAACAGGTTTTCTCTGACTTTTGTCATGAGAAAATAATAATCTGTGTTGACAGAGGTGAGAAGATTGGCTGCCTTTAAAAAAATCTTGCCTAAAAAGGTTATAGTGTAGAACTTCTGTTCTCTAGTTTTCCAGCTTGAACCCTCATATGTGATTGTGGTTATATTTTCAATTTATTTGGCCTTTGAATAATGCTTGATGTCTTTATGAATTTGCAGGCTCCTCATACCAGTACCCCCATCCCAGCTGATTTTAGAGGAAACAGAAAATTCACTTATTAAGTGAGTTGGAACTCCTTTACTGTTAGCTCTTGTGTTACTGACTGGGAGACTGTGCTGTGTAACTCTCCCAGTTAGCACATTTCCAGGACCTAAAAGAATGTTCAGACTAAAGGATGATCAGGGTGTGCATGTAAAGAAGACTATACTGTGTTTTTCTGCTGTGACGTTTTCTTGGAAACTTTGGGCCTAGAATGCTTTGTTCTAAAACTGGTTTTGGCTTACTGGTTACAGGAGTCGGGCGAGTCCCTGACGTTGCTAGTGTGAGTGAAGCCAGGAGAAATTACCAAGGCCTGCATTGATTTTTTTTTTTTTTTTAATCCATTAGGTTTTTCTAATACATGGGCATATAGTAAATCATCTTACACTTTTGCTCTGACAGAATTGGATAGTGGCTTTTTTCTCCTTGGACTGCTTTCCAGTTTGTGTTCCCAGCAGGACACCTGATGGTTCGCTTCTGCCCTACGGCACTGATGGCGCATACTTCTGTCACCACCCTTCTTGGTGTCTGTTTACCGGTGTTGTATCCCCAGTCACACGGCAGGATCCTTACAGGGAGTTCCTTCCATACATACAGCTGGTGCTCAAGTACCTGCAGAACTGAATTTGTAGTTGAAGGGACCCACGGTGATAATTTCTCCCACCAGAACTGAATGAAACATGTTTATTGCAGAAAGCTTCTGGATGTAGGTGGGACGTATGGCTGCTGTATGTGTCCGTCACCGGCTCTGTTCTCTGGATCCCTGCAGCTCAGTGGGGAGAATACAGTCACATACGTAATAGGCAAGGTGCAAGGTGCTCTGCTGGTGCTGAACCTGAATCCTAAAGGGCGAGTGGATGTTTCCAAGAGAAGATACGGTTTTGTGAGATGTATGGGGTTGTGCATTCTTCAGTATACATCTGCCTGAATTGTTTTATGGTTGGAAAGTTGCCATCATATTTTGATAAGTTGCTTCTTAGCAAGAACATGCATGCTCTTGGTATATTATTTCTCTAGAGCTTCGCTGTCCATTTCAATAACTCCTAGCTAAACGTGGCCATGTAGGTTAAGGTCACCATAACCACATGCGCTTCAATAGTCACATGGGGACAAAGGCTACCATATTGGACTACACAGATATTATTATTGAACATTTGTCACAGAAAGTTCTGTTGGACATTGCTGCTACAGAGTCATGTTCATCACGTTTACAGGAGAAAACTTAATAGCCACCTGACTTTGGGAGAGACAGTGATTGGTATTTATGAGTAGACAGAAGGGAGTATATGTTACTGTGGTTAAGAATATATAGATTTTGGAGTCAGATCTGGGTTGGAATCCTACTCTGTCCCTTATGCTGCTTGGCCTTTGTTGTGTTATGCATTTAATGTCTGAGCCTTAGTTTTTTGTTTTGTTAAAATAGGGATGATATACAGGGTTGTGGGAGTGTAAAAAAAAAAAATGCCTGTAAGGGGACTTTGCACAATGCCTTATTAATAAGTGATAGGACCAGTAATGAGTTTTAAAATAATCACTGATTTGAAAAAACTTTGAGTTATGTTACAGTAAAAGTAACTTTTTGCCCCCCTTTTGGTGTACAGGTCTGTGAAGTTTGTGTATGTCTACATTTGTGTAAACACAATCAGGATACAGGACAGTTCTCTCTCTTCTGGAAACTCCCCCACACAGTCCTTTTACATGCTAACCTCCTCCAATCTTCCTCCTCCCTGGCAGCACTGATTTCTCCTTCATCACTCTTTTGTCTTTTTCTAGTATGTTATATAAATGGAATCATGTAATATGTAGTCTTTTGAGACTGATTTCAGCCAGCTGCATGAGTCATAAAAAGTTGTAACATGTATTAATAGTACAACTGATTTTTAAAGATGTTGGTTTTGGTTTTGAAATGTTTCTTTAAAAAAAAAAAGCGAGTCTGAATTTTTGCTTATAGAATTGTTGTGTGACTGGAGTTTTTATGTTTGAAAGTGAAATGATGAAATTTATAGGGAAAAACTGCTGTCCCAGTTGGTGACAACTGTATGTGTATCATCTTGTTTATGGAGGTGGTTGTTCAGGGGAAGTTTTTTTAAAGATCGGTAGAGTTGCAGCACAGTCCTAATTTGAGAAAAAGTGGCTGTTAAAACATCATTAATTTACAAAATGTGGTGTAAAGGTAGGTAACAGCTGGCTGCTTTGCCCAGGCCTTCCCCAGCTTAAGGCTGAAAGCCTGGCTGCCTCCCAGAATCCCCCAGGGCCAGGGAACACAGGATCTAAAAGGGTCACATGAAGAAAATTTGAGGTTTACAGCTCTGATTTCATTAGTGAACCATCAGGTATTTGATACTAACTTACGCCCTACAGCAGGCATGTGGGGTCTTGGCTTCCCCACTGGGGATCAGACCTGTGCGGGAGGACCGCCAGGGAAGTCCCAGCTGTGAACTTTTCTGTTAGTGGTGTTCTAAAAAACTGTTGACAAGCAGATTTGCAAGTCTCATGTATAGGAGCTACATTAAAAGTCAAATTTTATACTTACCCACAGTCTTCTGTTCGGAGTTTTTCAATTCACATAGTGAGGTCTAAATCTGAAGTAAAATTTGAAGTTCTTCTGTTTACATAGCTATTGTGTTCCCCTTTCTTAGTTTTTCATACCATCTCTTCTGTAGATTCATAGGTTAAGCAGATTGCTTAGTAAGTTACCTGCTGCCTTCATGGAAGTGGAAGTGTAGGGCCCTTAATGTCTTATCACTGTATATGGGACTGGGTGAATTTGTGAAAGGACTATCTTTGTAAGCTTTGCAGTCTTGCATGCATGCTTTCCAGCCTGTTGTTATAAGGGGATGTTGAAACATTTTGTTTTTAAGGAAATGTTTAAATCTGTTTTAAGTAAATGTTTTGTTTCAAATTGTGCAAAAGGAATAAAAATGTGGCCTTTGAAAAGTTCTGTTTTGTTAAGCCTCTGGGAGGAAAGCTCCCCTGAGGAAAGGGAATTTGGAACAGTGACCTTATCTATTCCTTAAAAAATGGCAATTCAGAAGCAATGGAGGGAGTCAGAAGTAAAAACAGATTTGGATTGGAAGTATTCATAAAACCTTCCTCTATTTCTCATCTTTAACCACCTTCTCCCAGCACACATCTCTCTTTCACACACACACTTGATAAAGGCAGGGGATAGCATGAGAAAATGGGTTGGATTGGAGAAAGAATGAAGTCTTCTGAGATTCGGTTACTTAAAATCTGTCTATAAACCTGAGTAGAATAACTAGGCTCTAACTTTGTGTTTCTGAGTTGAGCAAGCCTAAGGATTTCTTCCTTGGAGTTGTAAAAAAAAAAATTTCCCAGCAGCAACCTGGTTCTGATTGTGGAACACAGGAATCACTCATTGTGAAAACATGAGGACCCTATTTGGGAAAACTGCTCTTAAGGGGTAGACAACAATTAAAAATAAATTAATATGGTTAATTTTTGTCAGAAATTTAGAAATAATACCACCTGGTGTATGTAAGAGTTTAAAAGGTCTCTTTGGGCTTGCATTGAAGAGGCAGTTTATTTTAAACAGTGGAAATACTGCTTTATATTTAAATGAACCACTTTAGGTGGAGGCAGCATGCACTTAAGTCTCAGACATGTTCTTTAACCAAGGATTCCAAGGAGGAGGCTGGGGCTTTGATTCAGTCTTCATTTAATCTCAGAGTCTTATGTGGGTTTTCACGCAGATGTACTCACTGTTAGCTCTGTTACCCTATGAAGCAGTGCTGCTGGTACACCCATTTTACAGGTGAGGAAGAGGCCCAGACAGGCTCTGTGATTTGCCCAGCATGATACTCTACTAGGTGGTGTGGCGGAAGGATTCAAACCCGGGTGAGTCTTAACCACCGTGCTTTTGTGACAGAAATTTGTCTCCACAAAATATTACCCTAATTTTTATGCTTGAAGGTTTGTTATCTGGTTTTTTGTAACATATCTGTGTATACATTGAAGTGTTAAATTTTAATCTGCCATGACCATAATGCACTAAATGTTCCTGCTGTCTTTGTTAACTAAAATTTTATTACACAGTTGACCGAAACAAATTGTACACATGGATACTTAAGGGAAAGTTTTTATTGGAAATGTCCTCTTAATGGGGGATGGAGGAGTGGATAACATGGTTTCCATTAAAGAAAGTTCTGTTGACCAGTATTTCAAATTGTCCTTGTTTGGCTTTTTTTTTTTTTTTTTCTTTTTTTCAGTGAAATCATGAGTTTATTTAAAACAATCATAAACAGTTTCTACATTCTGTCTTTTCCTCCCAGTGTCTGTCTCTGTGGTTACATTGAAATGGAAATGAATCTCTTTGTAAGACTTAACATTTGAAACAAACCATTTTAGTATTTTGCATTTCGATTGAAACAAGAAAGAGAAAAAAAAAAAAAACAAGAAAGAGTATAGAGATAACCCAGTCAATGTTTTTTCAAAAACCACCTTGTTTGACTTTCTAAAGAATTTTTAAATGCAGGTTGATGATGATGGTTTAATCACTAAGTCCTGTCCAGACTCCTGCAGTACCAGGGACTGTAGCCCACTAGGCTCCTCTGTCCATGGCATTTCCCAGGCAAGAATACTGGAGTGGGTTGCCATCTCCTTATTTACGGGATCTTTCCTGACCCAGGATCGAACCCACGTCTCCTGCACTGCAGGTGGATTCTTTACTGCTGAGCCACCAGGGAAGTCCTTAAATGCAGGTTAAATATACTTAAAGGTTTTAAAATATAGTGGATCAAATTAAAATGAAGATGGGTGAGATGCATTCTGTACATTGTGAGATGGGAAAATGGAGAGCAGGCTCAATAAACTGCTTAGAGGTGTGAGCAAAGGCGCAACATTTTTATGAAAGTACTTATGTGTGGAACTTGATCTAGAAAGCAGTTCTTGAACTATCTATGCCCACATGTTGCTTGGAAAGTCCTTGGGTACCCCTGGCATAGGCACCTGGTGGTACTCAAGACTGATACCTGCAGCACCCTGAGACACACCAGCATGGGCAGCTCCACACTACTCCAGCAAAGACACATCACTCATCAGTGAGGGGACAGACTTGTGTGTTCCCTTGGCTGCATACTGTGTAGCAGTAAGCTGTAAAGTGACAGTGTCCCAAGTTAGAACATTAATACTCTGCAGATGTATGTAACATGAAAAAAACATTAATTCATGTGGTGGAGAGGGTAGTAGGGCAGGGGGGAATATGCATAAAAATAAGCTGAAGATAAAAAAGACTATCAATTCGAGAGAGCATATAAATATTAAACTCTTTGTACCTGGTATTTTAATGAAGTGTGTGAGAAAAAGTTCCTCTGTGGGAAGGATATTTTGACTTGGTAGTGAAAGGATGGAAAGTATGGATTAATGAAAAAAGCCAGTGAGCAGACTCATTATGCCACATAACAACAGGATACAAAGTTAATTTCTGCCATTAAAGCCTATCTCCTACATTTCAGAACTGGAGTTTTTGTTATGTTTTCTTAGGGCCAAGATTGGGACTCCCTGGGGGTAGGTTAGGAGCAATGCCCAAATTTCCCAGATACCAAGATTATCCAAAGTTCTTTAAAATATAAAATGAATATTATCCTTTCAAATTACCAGTGTTACAGACCCAGATGCTGGGTTCTTCATAGTTTTTATTCAAGCAGCAATACTAGAAACTGAAAAAGATTATTGTAACAATTCCTTGATTTAAGAAAAATACCTATTAAAAGATATCTCAGCAGATGAACACTTAATGTTTGATTGTAGAACTCATCTCTTGCAACAATACTTTTTTCCTTTGGTCATCACTTAATCAGAAAAAATACTCGTCCCAGTTCAAACAGTACCTTACAAATAAAAAGAAGTATTATGACAAATCACTGGTACAAACTTAAGATGACTTTTCAGATTGTGATTAATGAAAAATGCTCCTGAAGTAAGAACAACTTCTGTCTATCCCACTGGGCAAGCGGCACATCTGAGGCTTAAGCGCTTGCTGCTGGGCTGTACATTACACATTTACCAGAACTCTCTAAATGCCTTCTCTTAGAATGAGGGAATTTCCTGGCAATCCAGTGGTTACAATTTGGCACTTTCACTGCCGTGGCCCATTTTCAGTCCCTGGTCAGGGAACTAAGATCCCACAAGCCACGCAGCATGGCCAGATAAAATGGGGAACTTTTCCAAAAGTCATACTTTAATGCATTTTCAAAATACTACCACAGTCACTTGTAACTTGCCTCACTTGCAGACAGACTTAAGTATTTAGGACAAAGTCATGTTCTTTCCTGCTATTATCTTCTGTCAAGTTACCATCATAAAAGTTGTAATTTACCTCTATGGTAATAAGGATGACAATCATCCATTCCAGGCGGAGTGCCCTCTTCTCAGTCAGGTGATTTCGCATCAGATCTGTTAGCTCCATGCAGTGCTGAAGCTTTTCATTCATGACCTGCAGCAGGAAACATCTCAGAAAGTATCCTGTGTATTTAAACGAACTCACTGAACAGTTGCCTGCTTCACATTTCCGAGTTTCAAACAGGTGTGTGGTGAGAAATCGTCCCTTCAATTCCTGCACCTCAGCTCTCTCTCCAAAGGCAACCTGCCAGTGCTACCTGTCTCCTTTCTGTGAATCCACTGGGACATTTTGTAATTTACAGATGTGACTGCAAAAAATACTTGGCATACCAAAGCTCTTATATTCATAATATTTTGATGGAAAATCTGAAAGTTTTTGAGCCCTAGTTTTTCATCACTGCTCTTGGTAAATTTTAAGCAGTTAATAAAAGCAAACTTGAAATACGATTCTTTTACTATGGCCTTAAGATGGCAAAAACAATGCAATGATTACCCTCTACAATGCTAAAACTGTTCTAAAGTCCCACTGTCAAAAATTCCCAAACACAAAACGACCTGCTACACATCACCGCTAGATGGCACTGCTCTTAACGCTTAAGTGCAGAGGCTCTAGGTTCTGCCTTCTGGTGTCCCTAGATGGTTGAGCGGGGTTCGTAGAAAACAGAATCTTGTATTAAAGACTTACTTTATCACTTACTGTATTAAGACTTGTCAGTCTGACCACTGACAAGGTATACTTCCTTAATCTCTCTGTATCTCACTTTTCCTTTGGAAATTACAGTCTGGAAGACAAATGTTTAACAATAGACTTTGGATTCCCCTCAATTTCTGAGCTATGTATGCTGAGCATGCAGGTATGGTCGGTGGAAATTTGAGACAAACCACAGATGCATGTCTGGGTTGACTGAAATGTGCCAGTGCACCATATTTACCACGATTCTGCACAGAACATTAAACTGTGAGCGCGCACCCCAGAGAAGGAAATGGTAACCCACTCCAGTGTTCTTGCCTGGAAAATTCCATGGAAAGCGGAGCCTGGTGAGCTACAGCCCATGGGGTCACAGAGAGGAGGACGCGGCAGCACTGTGACAGTGAACACCTGGAACCACGCTGGTAACACGTGTTTGCCTGTATTTCCAGACTCCTTGGGCACCCCGCAGTTACCAAGTTGTATACATGTTTAGAACAGTGCCTCCTTCTTCCTCTTCCTATTGCTACTGACTGTCTGATCTTGGTCTATAAATATGCTCAGCCTTAAGCTTGCTTCTCTTTTCAAAATGCTGACCCAACCCTCTTCTATTTTCCTTCAACTCTGACTAAAGACATTTTCTTCCTCCACTTCCTCAGCACCCAATTTAGCCCTTAGAAATTGTAGATATTACCTCAACTCCCCTGAAACTTCCAGATGTCTCGTCAGTAACTTTAACACCCTTTCTTGGTTAGATTACAAGACCTCAATTAACTCAAGTTAATTGGACAACACCTGGAAACACACACTTCCTTCTGGCTTTTCTCGTCTAGGGACCAAATTCTGCCTCCGACATCCTTCTTTTCTGAGATTTCTCGGACCTCCCCTTAAATGTTGATGACATTTCCCAGAGTCCTGATCTTGTCCCCCCTGCCTTCCAGCTCTGCACTCTGCACGATCGTGCCCAGATGGTCTGTGGAGACGTCTCCTGGACTTGGGTCGTTTCCGTCCCACCACCACTGCTTCTGTGATACACATGAGCCAACTGCATTCAAGTCAAAGACTTAGAAATTCTGTTTATTTCAGAAGAAAACTATCATTGCCAAAAAACGGAAAATCTGCATGATGTGAAATGGTGTTGGCTACACAAAGTTGAGCCTGATGCTTGGGAAAGTGTGAGTTTACACATCATAGGGCCAGTCAAGAGCCATGAAAGCCAAAATAGAGAGTTTCTCTTCAACACGGAACAGAAGTGTTACTTGCTTCCATGCTTACATGTTATTTCAGGGTCCACGTGTTACCTAAGTTCATCTCTTATACAAGTGTATGTATCCCACATTTTAAGAAAGACTGATTAAAGAAAAACTTTTTTGATAAGTCCCAAATATAAGTGGTTAATCCTGATTTCTCCTCTGCCCAAATTTCTTGCTTTACTGTTATTTATTTCTTTGGATGCTGGAGACAAACATCTTTATTAAAGATATCACCAAAATTTTGGCAAACATTTCAAAACCTGTTTGTAAACACAATGCTTCCCTTTTAAACTGCTCTGCCCGAATTTCTGTCTATAAAACACCATCTTATCGGTTTCCTTCTTGTGTCTTAAATTTAGCATTTCTCAAACTACGATTTTTTAAAAAGTAGCATGAACTCTTTTCATTTTGACTGCACCAGGTCTTTGTGGCAGCGCTCAGACGTGCTTCAGTTTCAGCGTGCGCACAGCCTTCTCTTGTTGGCAGAACACGGGCTCAGGTGCTGTATCTCGTGGGCTTACTTGCCCTGCAACATGTAGGATCTTAGCTCCCCGACCAGGAATCAAACCTGTGTCCCTGCAGAGGAAGCTCAGTCTTAACCACTGGACCTCTAGGGAAGTCCTTTAGCTTCTAAAGAAAAATTAAAGTGGACTTCCGGGGACTGCTGGTAATATGGGTGGAATGGTTTGTCCCCTCAAATTCATGCTGAAGCCTTACCCTCCAGTGTGATGGCATCCAGAGATGAGGTCTTTGTGATTATCTTCAGATGGAGTTTAAATTAACATCCTTGTAAGAAGAGGCAGACACACTAGACTGTGCTCTCTCCTTGCCTCGAGAAACTACACTGGGAAGGTGGGAAAGGGGTTCTTACCAGCAACCAAACCTGCACACATCACTAGATCAGTACGACGTGGTGCGTGAACTGCTGCCCCCAAGAAAGTGTGTTAGTTGCTCAGTTGTGTCCGACTCTGCAACCCCAAGGACTGTAGCCCTCCAGGCTCCTCTGTCCATGGGATTCTCCAGGCAAGAACACTGGAGTGGGTTGCCATTCCCTTCTCCAGGGGATCTTCCCAACCCAGGGATCAAACCTGGGTCTCCCTCATTGCAGGCAGACTCTTTACCGTCTAAGTCACCAGGGAAGCCCTCAAGGAATGCGAACAAAGTACTGCAGAAGCAGAGAGGCAGGTGGTGCCAAGTTTAGCACACTTTTATTTTTATTTATTGATTGATTTTTTACTCTTTTATTTTTATTCTTCAGGACACTACCCGAATTATCTTCCACTTGTTTATAGCACTGATTAAGTGCAACGCATACATTCTCCTGGGTACTTGGTTAAGAATTCAGCAATCAGCATTATAGCTTCATAGAACTCACATAAAAATTTTTTTCTTAAAAATACCACGGAATGGACATGTCCTGGGACTTTCCCAGTAGTGGGACTGAGGGACCCTGCCCACCTGCTCCTGGGCTGCAGAGTCAACTTCCCTACACTCGGCATGGAGGAAGCCGAGCCACTCGGAGGAGCGCTGTCCCCGGTAAGCCCCAGGTGCCCTCTTAGCACATCCTCTGCGGCTGCTTGGTGAAGACTCAGTGGCACTTTCTCCAGGGTTCCCCTTCCTACGTGGCTCTCTGATCTTCTTCCAGTTAGTTGATTTTGTCACTTCACATCTATGTTCATGATTGATCCTGTGTTGACATTTCTCATCTTCAGCTGTGACTTTCACGTTGAATGTAGTGTTCATCCCAAGTTCCTAAAAGACATTCCTGTCTTTCTGCTTCTCCTCCTCTGGGCCACACACGCAGGATGTTTCCTGCTCAAACCACCTTCATTGTTAGTGACTGTGATCCTAGGCTCTTCTCCTGTACTCCTGTCCACGAGGGACATGTGAAGGACACTGAAGGCATCACTAGCAAAGGATGCCAAGATGTGAGGAAGAAACAGAATGAAGGGCTGGGGGTAGGATGTCTGAGTTCACACTTGCCATGCAGCTGGTTTACCTTAGTTATTGCTCAGCAACTGTTACTGACCCAACTCAGCACTACAGGCTGGTTATCAAAAAAGGTCTACATTTGCTTGATGGCAATAATCTGTACACTTCATCCCAACAGTCAGGGTTCCACCAAACATCTTCATTCCAAGAGAAAAAGGGGAGACATCCAAGAGCCGTAACTCTTGAGCACTTTCAAATTCGTCCCCAGTAAAAATGGCTTCTGAGCAAGGTTGACGCTTTTGTTTAATGGCATTAAAGAATTCTCACAAGTCTTTATTTCCAAATTTTCCTTGAGGCATAATTTACATACAAGAAAGTGCCCTTGTCTCCATTCTAAGTGTATACATTTTGAAGACTTCTGACAGATATACAACCATGGAAGTATTGAAACGACATTTCCATCACCCCAAGCCCCTGTGCCCCTTTGAAATCTACGGCTCCAGGGAATCACTGATCTATTTTCTGTAACTACAGGTTAGCCTTTCTAGAATTTCCTATAAATATAGTAGCATGTATTCTGTTGTGTCTAGATTTTTCTCACTCAGCATAATGATCCTGATATTCATCCATGCTGTTGCATGGATCGGTAATTGTTTTTTTTACTGCTGAGTGGTATTTCACTATATGGCTATCCCGCAGTTTCTTTATCCATTCCTATTATCCATTCCTATCCATTCCTATCCACCTATTAGTGGCCATTTGATTGTTTTCAGTTTTTGGCTATTATGACTAAAGCTGCTATGAAAATGCAGGTACAAATCAATGTGAGCACATATGTTTTCATTTCTCGTGAATAAATACTCAGGAGCAAATCATTGGATCATACAGTAACACAACAATTAAATTTCTGAGGAACTGCTGGGCTGTTTTGGAAAGCGGTTGTACCAAAGTATATTCTCACAAGTCACATATGAAACTTCCACTTGCTCCACATCCCTCCTGACACATGGGATCATCAGTCCTTTTAATTTTAGTCATTCTAATGTGTGTGTAGTGACAATGTACTGTACATTTAATTTGCACTTCCCTGACAGACAATAACATCGAGCATCTTCTCACAATCATTTGACCATTCACATATGTTGTGAGATGTCAGTTCAAATCTTTTTGCCCATTTAAAAACCCAAGTTGTCTTTTTGAGCGGAAAGAATTCTGGACAAGTCTTTTGTCAGGCTATATATTGAGAATATTTCCTTCCACCCTGTGGGAGGAAATATTCTCAATATATTTGTGATCTGCCTTTTCATATTATTTTTTAATTAAAAAAGTATTTATTTATTTGGCTGCACCCGGACTTAGCTGGGGCATTGGGGATTATCAGTCTTCATTGAGGCAAGAGGGATTTTCAGTTGCAGCAGGCAAACTCTAGTTGTAGCATGTGGAGTCGAGTTCCCTGACCAGGGATCCAACCCAGACCCCCTGCACGGGCAGCATGGAGTCTTAGCACTGGACCACCAGGGAAGTCCCTGCCCTTTCATATTCTAAAGAGTGTCTTTCGAAGACCAGTAGTTTTAGTTTTGATGAAGTTCAACTTATCAAATTCTTTCTGTAAGGTTCATGATTTGTTTTTTTTTTTTTTTGGTCCTAACAAATCTTTGCCTTCCCCAAGGTCATGAGGCCTTTTCCCCTATATTTTCTTACTAAGCTTTTATAATTTTACCTTTCATATTTAAAGGTCTCTAATTCATTTAGAAATGGTGTGAAGACAAAACTAGGGCTCATTTTTTTTTTTACAATGGCTATCCAATTGTTCTAGCACCATTTATTGAAAAGATTAGGAAAAAAAGAGAAGACAGCCTCAAAGACTCATTGGAGTATAACTAAAGATCTGAGATTCATGTCACAGAGATAGAGCAGATTTCCCCTCAGAAATCATGAAGGCCAGAAGAAAGTGGGACAGTAATTTTTAGGTGTTGAAAGAAAAGAATTGTTACTTGGAATCCTTCATCTAGGGAAAAAAAGATGCTTCAGGAATGAAGGGGAAGTCTAGATATTCTCAGATGAAGGAAAACTAAAGAGATTATGCTTTCACAGACTTACCCTGAAAGAATGGCTATAGAATGTTCTTGGAATAGAAAGCAAACAATAGAAAAAGAAATCTTAGAACATCATTGAAGAAAAAAAAGAACAAAGGAAAGAATAAAATATGGGTAAATATGAGAGAATTTCCTTCTCCTCTTGAGTCTTCTGAATTATGCTGATCGTCGAAGCAAAAACTAACACATTGATGAAGTTCTCAAAGTGGAGAGCAGAGGGATATACACATCCTACAGTTTCCCTACTTGATTTAATCTGGTGAAACGTCGAAAAGGGTGGGTTGTGATAAAGGTATGCATAATGGATTACCTAGAGAAACTACCAATTATCTATGCAGAGAGATATACTAAAAAATGATACAGATGAATCAAAATGGAATCCCCTCCAAATGTCTAGGTAGCTCATAGGAAGGCAGGGGTTGATACAGACAATGACTTGGAGGGATCTCAAGGGTGTTACACTCATTGAAAAAAGCCCATTTTAAAAGACACACGGTGCGGTTCTATTTATATAACAATCCCAAAATGACAAAATTACAGAGCTGGGGAATAGATTATCACTGCCCAGGGTTAGGGATGGTGGGGGAGGGACGGTCGTGTTACTATAAGGGGACAAGCACAAGGAAGATCTTTGTGGTGACAGGACAGACCTGTATCCAGACCTTGTGGTTACCTGGATCTACACGTGATTAAATGTCACATAACTACATGCACACACGATACCAAGGTCCAGTGTGTTTTCTACTCTCTCCCCCATGTGGTTTACCTCTGTCATGACCACCTCCACCCACATCCATCATTCCATCAGCTGCCTCTCTCAACTTTGCCTCCATGCTTCTCAACGCTCTTGTGACAGTTCTCTTGCTACTGTACCCTCCACGTGTCTCAAACGTGGCTCCTCCTCCTGCTCCCCTCAACCTTTCTACGTCTGCCATCTTTCTACCTGTTGCCCAGAAAGCACCAGTCATCCTTACTCTTCTCTCTCCCTGCCCTCCCCATGACAACCACTTCATCTGTCTTAAAGGATTCTTTTAAAAGTTTCATTCTTATTCTCGCTGTTGCCAGTAAAGTTCTGGACCTCACAAACTCTTGCTTGAAACTTGATGAGAAATTTTCTACTGGACTACTAGGCCTCCAGACTCTCACCAATCTTATCAAGCCTCTAGAGTAAAATTCAGAATATCCTTTGACATGAAAGCTGAAAACTGTCTGTACGCAGGACAATGAGAGCGGAAAATCTAGAGATCTGTCTAGAAGTCAAAAGAGGCATTTCTCCAAAAGCAGTTAAACACGTTTTACTTAATTGAAAAATTCCCTTCACACTGTCATACAACTTAGAGGTGACATTGTGTCTTTCTCAGTAGAAGTGCAAAATACATACCTTGACTCTACGAGTAATGCTGAGGAACCGACAAGTTTTATCATAAAGCTCTTCCAGATTTTCTCTGTCCCAGTAGAAATCAGGGGTGATCAAGAAGTCTGAACTCAAGTTTATACGGTGTCTTAAAAAAAAGGAAAATGATAACTTTTCATTTTTATCTTGCATTAAAAAGTCATGGTCTCTCTTTTCTTTCTTTTTTGAAGATATTTATTCATTGATTGGAGTGTAGTTAATTTACAATGTTGTGTTAGTTCCAAGTGTGCAGCAAAGTGATTCAGTTATACACAGACACATATATCTATATCTCTCTCTATATATGTATATTCTCTTCCAGCTCTTTTCCATTATAGGTTATTACAAGATATTGAGCATAGTTCCTATGCCACACAGTAGGACCTTGTTGTTTACCTGTTTTATATACAGCAGTGTGTATATGTTAATCCCAAACTCCTAATTTATCTCCCTTCATCCTCACTGGTAACCACGAGTTTGTTTTCTATGTCTGTGAGTTTATTTCTGTTTTGTAAATATGTTTAATTTCTTACTTATATGGTGTTTTATAAAAACAGTTTTGAATGCTGATTCTTATAATACTTCTGAGAAACATGTAAACAAGAAAATTTCAAAATCTGCAACCAAATTATTTCAGTATTTACACTGGCAGTCATGAAGTAGACAAAAGAAAGCCCAATGTGAAAAATTTTGAAGCTTTTTTTTTCATTCAAGTTTGTTACAATATACACGCAAGTATCTGTGTGTGTGGATAGGTATTCACACGACTACAGGTTTCCTTCAGTATCCTTCCAGTGTTTAATCAAACACTGGATAAACAAATCCTCTATTTCTACCCTTTTACATATGAAGCCTGAGCTTGTTTTTTTTTTTTTTTTTCTGAGCTTGTTTTTAAAAGAAAATTTACATTGTAGAAGTAACACATAGTTTTCCACCATAAAAAAAGAAAAACCCCGGAGAAGAATCCATAAAACACTGGTAAGGCCCTTTACCCTAACACCACAACTCAACTCCTTTAGGCCCTGACAACGCTGCTGTTGTCCTTCCAGATCTGATTCTCTGCACACACACACAGGTGTGTGTGTGTGTGTGTGTGCATGCACATGTGCACACACACCTACATGTCTGATAGTATGTATACACATCAATATACATATGAATATTTATGTTGTTTGTCTACAAGTGGGATCATACCACATCTGTAATTTATGACTTAATTTCTCACCTGATATAACCTGCCACATTTCTACTTCTATATCTCTTCACAGACTCACCACATTCCTTTGAATAACACATAAGCACTCTTATTGTAAACAGAAGAAAACTTAGGATAAGAACAGTAAGGCTCTATAGAAACTATTCACAAACCTAAACATATTTAGTCCTAATTTCTGAGTTTTGATATAGTAATTCCCTGTATGGAATTCTGCTCACATCATTAAGAGCAGAGGAAAGAGAAGTCTCTGTATCCCACTTCTTCACAAGCTCGAGGCTTTAGATGGGCTGTAGGATGCTCCTGACATAGGGGTGTTTATTTTTGTTGGTGCCCTGAGCTGGGGTCCCTGAGCTATGAGAAAGGCACAGGTGATGGAATGCTGGCCCACTTCTCCTCACCAGGCCACGTATTAATATCTAAGGAAAATGTGGAACAACAACCCTTAGGTACACTACAGACAACAAACCCCAGTCACTCATCCCACATGCAGAAGGGCCGAAGCACCGAGAATGCTGCCTGGTGAGAAAAACACCAAGATTCAGGATGTTTCACGCCATAAACCCTGGGAAAACTACAAGAATAAAATACACTGAAGGCCTTTTAATTTAGCTTAATTTAAAATGATGCACTATTGTATTTCATCAGTTTTAAGACACTGTTCTTCCCATTTTTAACATCTCTGAAAACGGAGGCATCTTTAAAAGTGATGAAGCCTTACAGGTGGCAGCTGTGATTCAGCTGTCATTGCCTTAGACAACTTACTTCCCTTGGGTTTGCCTTTTCACGTATGCCTGGGAATACATAAAATGTGATAAATCTACATCCAAATAAGACTAAAAGAGCTATTTCAGGAAGCACAAAATTAAAATTGTGATTAAGAAAGCATTGTCTCCACCATGGAATTTTACTCAGCCGTCAAAAAGAATTCATTTGAACCAGTCCTAATGAGATGGATGAAACTGGAACCCCTTATACAGAGTGAACTAAGCCAGAAAGATAAAGAACATTACAGCATACTAACACATATATATGGAATTTAGAAAGATGGTAACGATAACCCTATATGCAAAACAGAAAAAGAGACACAGAAATACAGAACAGACTTTTGAACTCTGTGGGAGAAGGTGAGGGTGGGATGTTTCAAAAGAACAGCATGTATACTATCTATGGTGAAACAGATCACCAGCCCAGGTGGGATGCATGAGACAAGTGCTCCGGCCTGGTGCACTGGGAAGACCCAGAGGAATCGGGTGGAGAGGGAGATGGGAGGGGGGATCGGGATGGGGAATAAGTGTAAATCTATGGCTGATTCATATCAATGTATGACAAAACCCACTGAAATGTTGTGAAGCAATTAGCCTCCAACTAATAAAAAAAATTAAAAAAAAAAAAAAAAGAAAGCATTGTCTCATATGCTAGCTGGTGGCATTTTCACCTTCCTATGGCATCTTATGGTGTCTCAGAGTCAGTGAAAGATGATCTATCACTTTTCTGTAGCAATTAGGTCTATTTAGAGTTATGATGCAGTGACAGAGCTGTACTGAGAATTCCCATTGTTCAAATTCTAGAATGTGTCTTTCCGCCTTCAGAGAACACCGACTGTGCTCTCTGATGGGGCTTTATTGTAGACTAATTGTGGTCTCTCTTGCACAGGCAGAATTTCTTCCAGTAAAGTCCTAACAAAGCCCAGCTGCTTCTAATGGGTCAGAGTTCTTCATGCTTATAACGAATGAAATAAAAACAGCTGCAGTTCCCATTAAGGTACAAATGCTTGCTCTTTACTGTACAGGGGTATTTTCTGCTGATTGTTAAATATACAAGGTATATCATTTACAGAGAAAATTTTACCTTAGGGCAAAGAGTTCACCCATTTTCTGCATAACTTCTTCATGAGATAGTTTCACTTTCTTCCCAGCTTTTAAAGCCTATTTGGGAGGGGAAGAAATAGATACATACATACACATGTGTCCCTTCTCACTAGCATGTTCTATGATGTACATTCCTAATCTCTTACTGAAAAACCAGGGGCTCTTTCCCAAGTATAACTATTCCTCCATAGTAAAAACAAAGTTAATTATAGTAGGCATGATTTTTAACATATGTAGTTTGAAATTCTGATATAACTATAGACGCATTTTTCATGCTATTACTTTTCTCAGAACTTGTCAAAACATTTTTTTCTTTAATCAAGAAAAGTGGTCACAATTTTCTTGACAGGAAACATTTCACTTTACTTCCTTTCAATTCAGTTACATGAAAAATATTATACCATTAGAGAAAGCTAATTTGAGTTTCGGCTTCCCAGGTGGCTCAGTGGTGACGAATCTGCCTGCTAATGCAGGAGACACAGGTTCGATTCCTGGGTTGGGAAGATCCTCTGGAGGAGAAAATGGCTACCCACTCCAGTATTCCTGCCTGAAATTCCACAGATCGAGGAGCCTGGTAGGCAACAAATCCATGGAGTCACAAAAAGTGGGACATGACTGAGCGACTAATAAACACACAGAATTTGAATTTTAAGTTTTAAAAGGTTTCTTACTTTATCATTTTATATGTAACTGGATTATTTTTTTCCTGCTTAAATTCAGTGTAGCTTTCTTACCATTCATTACTACTTTCTTGTACTTCTAAATTCATCATTATAGTGTGAAATTTCTATTTTTCCCCAATAGAACGCAATCCTTGAAAACAAGCATAAAAGTGGTATAATTACCTCTGGAATCGACTGAATAGATTCAACAAATTTATCCAGTGATGCTTCCCAGATAGCAAGTTTCACTAGAGAAAAATGATTAACGATGGAACATTTATTATCACAATTATATTTCTACAAAATGCAAAACTGCACACCACCTTCACTGCCATTTAACAATATGTTTAAGAAGCAGATGTCCAAAAAATATGAAACTGACATTTTAGAACAGTTACTTATTATATTACAAAAGAGGGCACTAAGTAGAAAGAGCTAGAAGAAAGTGAGTCAGTTTCCAAGCTCTGCTGGCAGATCAAAGCTACACTGGGTAAAATCCCTGATTTTCTCATACTGTATCCCAGAAGCCCAGAGGATGAGCTATGCCCTGGAATGAAGGGTGGCTCTGTAGCTGGGGCAGGAACCAGACTCTCCTGGCCTTCCCTTCCACTCCTCTGGGCAGCGGGTACAGCTCAGAAGTCCCAAAGCCTCCTGGGTGGTATGCACAGCCCACCCGAGCAGCTTGGTGTAGACTGGTGGCAGGAACCTTTCTTGGAGAACTTCCGCAGTTTCATACAGGTGTATGAATCTTTCCGGAGAAACTGAGAGCCACTGTGACCCTCTGTCCCATTATTGTGAAAAACCAGGGTGTACTTTTCTACAAAGAGGCCTATGCCCAATCACATGAGGCTGGGCTTTCTCTGCCTGATTAGAGACAGTCTAAGACCAGCAATCTCAGACAGAAGCAGAGAGAACAAAGGGAGTGATGATAACAACAACAATAATAATAATATAAAAGCATTCTTGGACAGATAAGCTTTATCAATACAGTTAATAAGGAATGCATAACTGTAGCATGGATACTGTATTTTATACTCTATACTATGTATATATATTCTTTTGGAATAAGAAAAAGGAATTAAAAGGCTGTGCTGAAGTACTCTGTGAAAACAAGACAAGGTCTACTAAATTCTTTAACTTCCTGGACGAAATGAACACTATGTGACACCTTCTCTGAATAAGTAGTAGTAACTTACCTGAGAGGCAAAGGGCATTTGAGAAAGCAAATTTCTCCAGAATGGCGTCATCTAAATCCAGCTCTGAATTTAACCGGATTTCCCCTCTGTGAAGTTTTGACTGCCCCCTAAGGAAAAAAGAAAAAGCATCTTCTAAATCTTGAAAAGTACTTTCTCTCTTCTGAAAAAGTCACCTTATAATCTTTCTAGAGGTCATTTTGGCAACTTGTATCGAGAGTCTCACAAATGTTCTCATACCCTATGATCCAAGTAATTCCACTTCTAGGAATTTATCCTAAGGAAATATTGAAAGGTGCAAAGAAAGATCTGTGTACAGAAAAGCTTTTATGGTCAAATGTTTAATAGTAAGAAATCAGGAAAGAAACTGAGTGTGCAAGGAGAACGGTTCATCTACAGGAATTTGGCACATAAGTAAACAAGCATGTTTTGAAAGGATATTTAGTAGAAAAGGGAAAATGGTTACAATAATTTGTTAAGTGAAGAAATGCTGAATATATAACTATATACAGTATAATCTAAAATCACCCTAATATGGTAAGGATGGGGAGGGAGACCGGGCAGTTATGAAAAATTAAGATGTATATGTAGACAATTCTGGAATGCCTGGGGAGGCAGGGGAGGGAGGGGATTTGGGGATATAAGCATCATAAGCAAAGAGGAAAAAGACAGGCTAAACCTTCATGAGAGATGTGAGACCAGAAGAGACGGACAAAAGGGGCTGGATGAGGAGGGTGGGAGGGGGCAGAATCCACTCTAACAGCCTCACGTGGGGGAACAACAGAAGATACGAGAGAGAGGGCAGGGCTGAGGAGACGCTTTATGAAGGAGCTCGGCCCGTAGAGAGTGAGACAGCAGGCACCCGCGTCACACGCAGGACTCACACGCCCACCGCGCTGGTGGAGGCGAGGATGGTCTCTTCTGATGAAACCAAACCTCTGACTCCAGGACCCAGGGTCAGGCACTGGAATCTCTAGAGGCTGTGAGATGGGTGTGTGTGTGTGCACACCTACAGACGGGTGCAGGACAATGCCCAGTAAGTCACAGTGCGGCCTGGAGGCAGGCCATGGCAGGGCAACTGATGGGAAACGTGACCACAGGGCCGTGGGCTTCATGATGAATAAAACGAGTAACAACTCCTGGCTCCTCATCTGTCATGTCCCCGGCTCACACCATCGCTTTCTTCTGCACCCACCGTGGGCCCGGGTCCTCACTCATGAGTCAGGTGCCTAGCGTCTCTGAAGCTCACCCGAAAGCTGGTTCGCCGCAATCCCAGCGACTGTGTCGGATAAAATGATACAGGAAAGCTCAACGCTGGCGATTAGCACTGAGCTCTTAGCCCATCTACTGGTTCTATAGCGGGCGTCTCTTCCAAATTTCCCTAAAGCTCTGATTGCATCACTTCCTTTCTCAACACCAAGACTTTGCCCGCCCCTCACATTCCACTAGGTAGGTACCTCCTTGAGAATAAAGACCTTTTAATCCTGTTCCCACTGCCTGCTCTCTCCACCTTAACATCTCTCCTCAATTTTGTGCCCTTGCTGGGACAGGGAAATCAGTCAGGATGCTGCCTACCCATACCTCTGACCCGAGCAGGTCAGCAGGCCCCCACTTCCTGCAGGCGCCTCCATTCCTATGAGTGGTTCCCTTAGAGCACCCGCTCATTATACTTAATACTTTTTATACTCAAAGTCAACGGGAAAAAAGCAAAAAGGATTTACTTAAGAAAAAAACATTACTAGAATAATTTGACAGATTCATTGTGACGAAGGTTCACTACTTTTTACTGATTTCGGCTATTTAGGAAATATTATTTTGGGGTTATACTACCTACTTGTTTTAATTTATGGGTAGCCTGAGAAGTTGAAAAATTGTCTGTCCACTAATATTAATTGCTTTGGCTTTCTGTTTGTACTAATAGCTTTTTTTCTTAAAACGTGTCTCCAAATTCATAAAGACTTGATCTTCTCTACTGCTTTCCCTAGTTATTTCAAGTGCCTGTTTTGTAAATTTGATAAAAAGGTGCTTACTCTGTTTTTGTGTAGTTAAGCTCTTCATTTTCCCAGTGAACCAATGCAATTTCATAGGGCTGAATTTCATGTTTTTCTAGAACTTGCATCACATGCTTCATCTAGAAGAAAAGGAAGATTAACCTGAAATTATCCTGACCCCCTCAGTGATGGTTATAACATTTTAAAAATTACATTTAATGATGTTTGTTTTGTTCTTCAGGTTTTAAGGAAAAAGCAAACTCATGGTGATGCTAAACTAACCGGAAGGATGATACATCCATTTGTTTTTAGATTTGGAAAACACAGGGGAGCTTACAGAGGAAAACAGAAACAACCACTCTCCCACCACCCAGAGAAAACCACAGTAACATTATGGCTTGTTTTCTTTAAACAGTGAAACACAAACAAAATGTTTAAGTTAAACACTTGTAAAAATTTAAACAACACAGAATTATAGAAAGTGATAATATCTCTATTCTCCTGCATTCCTAATCCCCAAAGGTAATCATGATTAAACTTGGTGCATATCCTCCCAGACGTCCCCTTACATGTAAATATATGTATGTTTAGTTTGCTTTTTATATAAATGGGATGGTACTGTACATAAAAATTTTCAATGCTATTCTCCTTAACGGCGGAACCACAACTGATTTAACCATTCTAAATGTCCATTCATGGGGGACTTTTTTCTCCTCTCCACTAACGCAATGTCACATGCACCAGCCTGATGCATGTATCTTCAGGGCCTGTGGAAATATTTCTTCAGGAGTTGTTAGATCAAAAGACACAGACGCTTGTAACTGTGGCACGCAGGATGTTCACTCTTTACTATGTGGCACACAGGATCGATAGTTGCAGCACATGGAATCTTCCTCTTTTTAGTTGTGGCAGGCGGTATTTCCAATTTTAGAATCCAAAGATTTACTAAAGTATTCTTAAAAAAATTACTGGGTATTGTCAGCCTTTTACATCTTTGCAACTTCAAGTAGCCAATTTGGGTTACATTTTTCTTACATCCATTGCTCTTCTCTTTCCTTTTCTCCAGGAAACCACTCCTCGGTCTCTTTCCTCCCACCCCCATGTGTGTGTGTACCTCCTTCTAGTAAAGCTGGGATTGTATGAGGCACCCTTTCAGCACAGCTCTGGTATATCGGCTACAGTTTGTAACCTACTCTTTTAATTTAACTGTATCATGTGCTGTGCTGGGCTTAGTCGCTCAGTCTTGTCCAACTCTTGGAGACCCCACGGACTATAGCCTGTCAGGCTCTTCTGTCCATGGGGATTCTCCAGGCAAGAATACAGGGGTGGGTTGCCATGCCCTCCTCCAGGGGATCTTTCCAACCCAGGGATCGAACTCCGGTCTCCTGAGCTGCAGGTGGATTCTTTACCATCTGAGCCTCCAGGGAAACCCACCAGGCAATCCCCAGGAACGAGATTTTCCCCCACATGACTTTTAAGAGCTAGATTCTACCCTATGGACAGTAGATTCTATTCTACAGATCCACTTAGCAAGCGTTCTCTTATTAAGTGTTTTGGTTATTTCTCATTTTTGCTATTGTAAATAATGTGTTGATGAACATTTCTATATGTCATTCATCACATATAATGTGATTATTTTCTTTGGATAACTTTCTAGATGTAAAATTGCTGAGTTAAATACAAAGCTTTGATGTGTATTACCAAACTGCCCCTGAAAAGGCTGTATTAAACAAATCCTGACTGGGACATTAAAGAAATGCCAGTGAGTGCAAATGTTCTAGAAAACTTGATCTTGATCTAAAATTAAACTCAGGGCAGCCAGCTTCCACGTAACTGTGTGAACACTGCTCATTTTGCAGGTTATCATGTGAGAAGCACACTCCCCTCCATCTGCAGTGTCGCTAGGATTCTTCTCATTCCCCACAAACCAGTGTGCGCCCAGAGAATGGAAGACATAGGCAACCCGCAGTCAAAATGACAATTTTGGAAGATGACAGTGCTAGGATCAACATCACATAAAGCTGAGCAAAGCAACTGAAGATTACCTGTCGTTTTATCATCCAATGGCTCAGGTTATTGAGGGCTAATTAACAATTTATTCTCAGAAAACTAAGTTTTAATACTTTCGCACTTTGTTTATACTTACAGTTTGGTCTTTCACATTCCAGAACACAGCAGCTCCTTCCCTGATTTAAAAGAATAAACTTAGTTAAAGGTGGAATACATTCTTCAGGGCCACATACAGAGCCATGCTTTAGGTAGCTTCTAGAATGTATCTAGGATGCCAGTTTAAAAAAATATGATTTATTATGGATTTGACATGATGGCCCCTGGATGGATATGATAAACAAAAGCTATTTTTTGAACTTTTGATTAAAAAACTTCACCCCTCAAAAATTCATAGATTTCTCAAGTGGTGTGCAGAGTAACTATTATTGTAATACTACATAATTTCATGCATCTAGGTTGTTTGATAACCTGATTCAATTTTTTTTTTAAATTCTAAATTCTTTATTTTTTCTCGGGGTATAGTTGATTAACAAACAATGCTGGGATAGTTTCAGGTGGACAGCAAAGGGACACAGCCAGACATATACGTGAGTAACATCTTATGGAAAAACCCCAAAGAACTTCTTGGCCAATGCAATACAAGGAACTTCTTGGCCAACTTCTCGGCAATCTGAGTTCTAAGAGTTACGCAGGATCTACGTGGGTGCACGCTGGAGGGACACCGTTTGTACAAGACTAGCAAAGCCGAACGAGAAAACGAGAGCAGGAGATGCAGCGGAGGAAACACCCCAGCTCCGGGAGAAGGTGTGAGGCGGGCACGCGATGCCGCAGAACACAGAGCGAGGGGTGTGAGCGGCTGTGGATGAGGGCGGGCAGGGGGCACTCAGGTCAAAGGTGGCAAGAGACGACCCTGGAAGGAACTTCGTGCTGTGATGAGGAGTTTGGACAAATTCTGTGAAATTTGAAGCAGGGTAGTGTGGTGATCAGAATTACCTGCTGCCAAATTACCCTGCCTACAGACAGACAGACAGACAGGTGGGGTAAGCAGACAGGCAGTGAGTGAGCTGCAGAAGGCAGGGTAGGGTCTCAGGACGCAGACGGGAGAGGTGCTGAAGCAGCCGGAGCACTGGCTCAGAGAAGCACCTCTGGGCAGACGCGAGGTCCCCGGAACTATGCGGTGTGGTGCTCGAGCCCTGTGTGAGAAACGTGACTAACAGGCGCCTCAAACAGGCCTGGTCCAAACTGAGAGCCGCGGTGAGCGGAAGACACAGGCCAGGTTCCACAGACTCAGTAAGAAAAGGAGACTTTAAATCTCATCAATTGTGGACGGGTTACATGTTGAAATGGTAATAGTTTCGATATGTTGGATTATATAAAATACACCAGTAAAATTAATTTCAGGTACTATATGATGCTATTATTAGTGCTGTTCAAAATTAACCCATTTTTTTTTAAAATTAAAGATGTGGCTATTAAACAATGTATCATTACATATGTGGCTTGCACTTGCGGCCTGCATTGTATTTCTACTGGATGCTGCTGATCTAGGGGACCTCAGAAATCCAAATTCCTCACTCGAGTCAAAAGGGATGTGATTCTACTCAGATTATAATGCTGAACTCGATTATGAATCATCCACAGGAGCAAAGACAGGGCTACCAGTTATCAGCGACTGTAACAAGTAAGACCACAGAAGCTTCACCAAAGTCTGTATTCTCACGGATGCTCCATGTGCTTCTGTCCTGCCACTTATCAGCCCCCTGACGGTGGGTAATTCACTTCAATCCCTCTGACCCTTGGTTTCCTCAGCTGCAAAATGTGTGGGGGTGGGGGAGACCCTCTTCAAGTGTTGTGAGGATAACATTAGATGATTTTAAATGGTTTCTACTATCATCACCATGCCTAGTCAGCTGCTCCAGAGTATTTGGTGTTAAAACAACCTTTAGAGAAAAGGAATGCATGTATGTGAGCCAGGGTCCTAGGCTGAAGTCTCTGGAGAGGTAAGGTGGTCTGAAACTTTAGCTGAAGAGTTTCAGACGAAGAAGAAAGAAACGGAAGAAAATGACAAGGAAGACAAGACAGCAGGCCAGGTAGCATGTATACCTGAGAAGGGGCCCTGAAGCTGAAAGGGAAATACCATGCTTACATGTTCTCAGATTTATAAATAAAGATGAGCACACGCCAAGTTACCCGAGGGGGCCTCTGTTGATGGCCTCAGCCTGAGCCTCCTTCAGCCTCTTGCTCGCAGGCAGGCCAGAACGTGGGGGAGGCCACCGGTTCCCTCCATCCCTGCCTTCTGCAGCGCTCCATTATGTCCAGCAGTGGTTCCTGACTGTAGCCTTCTCCAAGGCTCTCTTCTGACAACATGTTAAGTGCACCCTTTACTCTCATGAATCATGCATGGTATAAATGACTTGCAGAGATGATACACAGATGACACAGTGCTGAAAGTTAACTTAGAACACAAGGAATGAAAAATCCCTGATACTTCCCCTGGGGCGGGGGTGGGGGGGGGGATTCTTTACTTTATAAGAGGATTTACCAGCGGATGCCTAAAACTGACAAACTCTCCTCTTCAAATCACAGCCAAAGGATAAATTTTAATCAAAAATCCTGAACACATTTACTGCTAAGAAATGAGGTATACCTGCATCTACAGTTATTATTACAGCATTACCTGGCCACACAGCCCATCTCCCACTGCAGTTGCTCTCCTGTCTTACCTGAAGAAGAATATTGTTCCAGGATCACCTTCTTTTGCAGAATTTTCCACACCCATCACCAGAATGTTTGCAGCATCTGTGATAAAAGAGCAAAAAGCTATGTTGCAAGGTGACACAAGGTTTAAGACCACCTTTAACAAAGGGCTTGTGATCATTTCTTCACATATCATCAAGTGCTCTGCAACACAGTCACACTTTCTACTAAGGTTTCCAAAAGTATTTAACATGATGAAATGAGAAGACCACAGGAAATTACTTGAACAAAATATTCAACAACCTGTGACACTATTATTAGAGCCATTTAAAACTCATTCTTGCCCATTTTGATTCAGTAATCACTAGTCCAGTCGATAATTATTAAAGTCTCAGCTTCAGTACAACTATGGTTCAAGAATTTGGGAGCGGGGTGAAGGAAGGATGGACTGGGAGCCTGGGGTTAGCAGATGCAAACTATTCTATAGAGAAGGGATAAACAACAAGGTCCTACCGAATAACACAGGGAACTATGTCCAATATCCTAAGATAAACCATAATAGAAAAAAGAATATAAAATGGGATCACTTTGCTCTACAGCTGAAATTAATACACTGGAAATCAATTGTACTTCAATTAAAAAAGAACTACTTTTTATAAATAATTTAAAATAAAAGCTGAGGAGCCATTAATATATTCTCTTCCTTTAACTATAATTTTATTAATAATATAGTTTTAATATTCTCAAACTGCTCATTCCGCTGAATTTTAAATTATATTGTAGAAAGTGTGGAAAACAGAAAACGCACAGAGACAAAGATACTGGCCATTTCAAAACATATCTGATTTCAAAGTCAATCATGAGAACTACCATAGCAGTCATCAGTAGCTATTAAAATATTGTAACATTTTAAATATTAAATATATAAATATTCACTAATAAGTAGTTACTTTGTATATTTAGTAGTATTTATTATAAATATATAAATATTCTATCATAAATTATAAACACGTTAATCTATCAATTAATAAACATACTAATATTAATATGCAAATTGCTGTATAATTTCTTAGCCTAAACTTAGGATCCTCAAATCTTTAGAGTTCCTGATGGAGGTCGGTGAATGGAGGATTCAGGTAGAGACCGAATCCTAAACCCCCTTCTTTGGTGCAGTCACACTTCCCTGAGTACTGATGCTACATCGATGGATGGAGGGCAAGGCTCACACGTACAGTGGAGACCACCACAAATGAAACAGGCGAGATCCAGGGCAGCAGAATGGTGTGAGAAGCCAAGTCTGTGATGCAGAGGATCACACTGCTAACCGCCTCTGCAATCAGCCAAGAAGACCCCAGGGCAAGTTTTCATCTCTGGGCGGGGGGAGCCCTGGACACAGCTGTTTTTCTAAGTCAATTACATTTCTTTCTGCCACCAAATAGTCTGGTCAGATCATCAAGGCCAAAAAGCACCATGACATTTCAACTGTTTCTTACAGGGTCAGTGACTTTCAAAAATTTTCTCTGTAGCAGCAAGGTTTTCCACCTACTATTTTTGCTACTTTGAGGTCAATTCATGAATCTTTCTAAGTGTTCCAAGTCACTTATTTTTTCATGTATTTCTCAAGAAGTGTTCCTCACACTACCCTACAACCCTCAGTTTAATTCTCCTTTTAAATACTGTGTTTATCTTTTAACTAATTCTATTAGTTTTAAAGTGTTGGATTCTACTGGAAAATTTTTCTTTAAAGACTCTCTTCAATATTTCTATCAATTTTATGGTTCTTCTGTAATACTATTAACTTTTTTTTTTTTTTACTAATAACTTTTAAATGTGACAGAAATGAAGTGGCATGGCCTTTGATCATCCCAAGTAAGAGTGATCCTATAAAGAAAGCTGAATTAAACCATACTGATTTTAATCTGAGAACTAAGTTCTCTGTAAATGCATTTTCTTATCTTTGTCATTTGCATAAAGAGATTTAACACCCCTTTTATGATACAGTTGTTTACACTGAAACTGAAACCTGAACAAATGTGTATTTCAGACAGTTATCATAGGAAAATTACTTTCTAATACATTTTAACATACTTGGCCCCTGGTTCAAGGAGATGTACCTCGAGGCAAGCTAGTCACTTCGACGTATCCATGGGAGGTCAGATCTTGAGAGAGGCTTCCAAGATGGTACTCGTCTGCGGTTGCAAACGCGGTGCATTGCATCAGGTCCTGCACCAGGGAGAGGAGCATGACATGGGTTACGAAGAGGCGCCTGACAAGGCTGTCCCATTACAGGGAGGACTCTGTGCTGCAAAGTCGGCAGGTGAGACTTTTCTCCTAACATCTCGAAGGTTCGGACAAAGGATGTGAGAAAGACGGAGAACAAGACATCACAGGGAGGCAGATTTCAGCTCAACCTATGCAAGAACTTTCTCCTGCTAGTCAAAAAGATGAGATGGCCTAGATGAAAACGGAACCAACCCTACCAGTTGTGCTTCAAGCGCAGACTGAACAAAAGATAGAGAGAGGATTAAGGGATTGTACGGGCGCTGGGATGAAATGCTATTTAAAGTCTGTTCAACCTTGAGTTTCCACAGCTCTTCCTCCCAGCAGCATTATTATTTGAGGTCAATTGGTAATCTGCCACTAGCCTTGAACAGGCAAGAGATTAGTCTGTATCTACAAAGGAATTACAGATTTTTCTACTCTGGTGAATTTCACTCTGGTTGAAAGTTCTCCAAATCTGAGAAGGAGTCCAGGTTTGGAGGTGAGTGCTTTGGCTTCTGCACTAGGAGAAGTACACACATACTGTGTGTACATGTATGTATTTATGCTGTGTGTACAGATCACACATGGCAAGCATATGGCCCAGCACACAGTCTTTTTGTCAAACTGTAGGTCACAAGCTATCAGTGAGTCCTGATGTTGATTCAGTTGGCCCAAACCAGCTTAAAAAAAATAAATAAACAGAATGAAATCGAAAATATTAGAGTCCATAATTCATAGTAAGGGTAGCTTTTATTTTATGATGTTTTCTGTCACATATACGTCTATGTAGGTACGCTGGGTCACTACATAGAATGTGAAATAAATTACTCACCACTGAATGTGGTCAATAAAATTCAAAAGCTATGGGCAGAGGTGCTCAGAGGTCAGGCACAGAATTAATTAAAAAAAAAAACAAAAACAAACTCAGAATAACGTTGTGAAGTTTACACAAGCTGATGAATGTCAACTGCTCAGAACCATGCAAGCACAAATGTTCAACATTTATTACAGCTGTTATTACAGCACAGATATATGTTTGTGTTAGTCGCTCAGTTGTGTCCAACTCTTTGCAACTTCAAGGGCTGTAGCCCCGCCAGGCTCCTCTGTCCATGGGATTCTCCAGGCAAGAATACTGTAGTGGGTTGCATTCGCTTCTCCACGGGATCTTCCTGACCCAGGGATCGAACTTGGGGCTTCTACATTGTAGGCAGATTCTTTACCGTCTGAGCCACCAGGGACATATATGCTTAAACCATCAAAATGCAAGGGGGTTAAAAAGTCTAACAAGTAGTTTACATCTGGATTTTCATTTGTCCATAATTTTATATTTTAGTATCCACCTGTCAGAACATTAGTGAATCTACTGTCTTTGGTACATACAGTGCTTTGGCCCAATGTTAGTCAAAGAGTTTTATGAGTCACTAAATCAAAATTTATTCCTAAGATTTACTCATCTTGGCTCCTAATTTCTTTCCCTTTCTGTTACATTCCTAGTATGCAATTTAAGGAAAGTAGCACATACATTCCTTCCTTCCTCCTCCTTTTGTTACCTAACTCCTGGCCCCTTCTCAAGAAATGACTTCACCCTGCTATGCCTCTTCTTCCATCCGTTCTAACGTGTGGTTTAAAAAGCACCAGAAGAATACACGGAGGACCTGAAAAACCTAAAATCAGTAAACTATCCACTCAGAAGCGAAACACTGTTCTTATTGATTTTCACTCAATTAGGGGAAAAAAGCTGAAATTGTTGCCAAACATGAGATAAGTGGTTGTGGGACCCTCCTGTTGCACACATCTGATAAGCCTGATTCCCAATCATTACAGAGGTTAAGAATGCACTCATTGACAAAAACACACGGATTCACACGGTCAGATGAAAGCTGCTTACTGGAGTAGAGAAACAGGTTCTGTGCTTAAGGTTTACTTTTTAAATTTTTTATTTTTTTATGCTTAAGGCTTAGAACGGCGGGCGCTAGTTGTTCTTTTAAGGCTCCGTGGAGTTAAGAGGAGCTGGCAGGATATGAGATTAAGGTGGCTGAAAGAAAGGAATCCAGGTAAGAGGCCTCAGGCAAGGCCACATCAGGCAAGCTCTACTCTGCAAAACCTAACAAACTCCAGTTTGCTACGCAAAATCCCAGGGCATCCGGCTGGACGTCAGAGTTCCTTCTGGGGCTGCTAGAGCTGACGTGCTTAGTTTAGGCTGCAGTGGGAAGAGCAGGACGCATGAAAAAGACAGGAGACAAGGAGAAGATTAACAGCTAGTTCAGTGGAGGGTCTTCCCATTACTGCACTGGAAATGGCACTGGCTGGCTGTCTCTAGCATCAGAGCCTTACTCTGGCAGCCGGGAGAACTATCTGACCTAAGAGTCACCCACATAGTGTTTTCAAGGTCTCAACAAACTATCAACAACAAACTGCCATTTGACACAAAACCCAGACTTCTAGCATCTTTTGCACCTGGCGGTAACTGACCAGGGTCAAGAAGGGGGCCAGGTTCTTTGGCTGACACTGTTCCCCCTACTCCCTTCTGTCTCTCACCTGCTTCACCATCACGTATGTTTTTGATCAGGCCCATCTGTGATAAAAAAAAAAAAAAAAACAGACCAAACTTACACTGTTTCACATTCTCAGAAATGGCATAAGTCAAAGCATTCAATCACTACTTCCATGAGAAAATATGTGCTGAGCTCCAAAGAGTCAGGTTATAAATTTTGAAACACAGTCTGTTTTTCCTTAGTCATTCCAAGGATGTTCTGAAGATGGTCACCTTTCCTTCTCTCGCCATCTCCTATTTAGTTTGGCTCAAAGTCCCAGCCAGTGTCGAGCGGCGTGTGGCTCAGCCTACATTACATAACCTCTACGGCTCGCCATGCTACTTTCCGTATCCTCCTTAAACATCTGGGACTTGAGCTGGTTTAAGTTATGAATCTTCTATGAATAAACGACTCTACAAGGTTTACCAATTTGACCTGTTAGACATCTCTTTGGGGAGTTTTATTTCCTTTGCTTTTTGATTTCAAGACTGTATTTAAATCCATTTGGGAAAGGGAAAGAGTGTGTCATCTTCCCATTAACTCCCGCCCCACCCCCCACCCCCATCATTTAAAGATGTTTTTATTCTGCAAACAGCTTTCACTTTCAGACATGTCTTTTTCTGGATTTTTTTTTATAATGAATCATTCTTTTTTGGGCATTAAATGCAAATATTAATATATAGCAATCTTCAGGTTCTAGGATGGGGCTCAACAACTTGTTCTTAAATAAATGTGTCAAACCAACCTAAAATTGTTCTTGGATTTACAACTTAAATTTAGGCCTTTCTATTTTAAAATGTTAAACAAACAAAACCCAAACCAAAGCCAAGAAAACCACTGTGTGTGTACTATGTTTCATTTTTCTGGTCACAGAAAACATATTCCAGCAGATGGGGCTAGAAATTTATATATGATTCTTGTTTTAGAATATCACACACTCTGATGGAATACTTTTCTTGAAAAAGAAAGTTTATTTTTATTCACATTCTTTTACTGAAAAAAAAATTAAGGTTTTTTTTTTTTTGGTAATCTTACTTTTGTATTACTGAGCGGGGGGGATGTATGTTTTCCTGTTATGTACAAATTATAGGCGATCGCTTCTCAGCCTTTTGGCTCAGATCAAATAGAGGTTACAGGTCAAAGTTATAAAACAGATACATTTTACATTACTACTATAAGGCTTCTTATGGCTTTCTTTGGTGGCTCAGATGGTAAAGAATCCACCTGCAACGTGGGAGACCTGATTTTGATCCCTGGGTTGGGACGATCCCCTGGAGGAGGGCATGGCAACTCACTCCAGTATTCTTGCCTGGAGAATCCCCATGGACAGAGGAGCCTGGCAGGCCACAGTTCACAGCCTTGCAAAGAGTTGGACATGCCTGGGCAACTAAGCGCAGGACAGCATAGTACAAGGCTTCAGATTTTAAGCTTTTTGACTACAACCCATGGTGAGGCGTACATCCCAAAGCAGCCCTTCACATACAGACCATACACAGGCCCCCACGCCGATAACCGACACGAAAGCATCACAGAATGGTATATACCTTCATCATGAGCGACACACTGATGCTATCGCATTACACAAGCAAACCGAAGGGGGAGAAGAAACTAACAACCCACTAGTTAATTTCACCACACGCTGTGGTGCTAGCCTGAAGGCCGCTACTGGGGGTCCCACCGTCCTCCCCAGCCAGCGTCCACGCTGCTCAGAGTGGCCCTCATCCTCAGGCATCGTCCTCCTCCAAGACAGGACAGACCGCCCAGGAGCACTGTCCCTGTCATGATAAATGATGAGCCAACGGGATGGAGGCTGGATATCTCAACAGAGCAGGATCTCTGCAAATGGGACCAGGTGAAGTGCTGACTCCGACACAGGTGAGCAGGCTCACGCAGTCCATTTCAGGAAGAGGGTGAGTTCAGGTACACAGATGGGAAATGAGACAAAGTGTGTCTCTTTCTGGTATAAAGTAGAGTCCTTTCCTGACTCAGCCCAGAGTGGAGGTAAGGGCTCCACCCCTACAGGGGACTGGCCAGCCCTGTGATGCCCACAAGGAAATGGAGGGGCCCGCTACTTGGGGCAGACAAAAGCTAGTCTTCAGCCCTCGGCATCTATTACCTACGGCTTATGTTCACCTGTGAGATCATTAGAAAATAATGGTCCCAAATCACAGTCCCTCAGATCACTTTAGAAAATCTCTTAGAAATACAAAAGATTTTCTATCATTTTCTTGTGCTTCCAGAGAAAAGACATACTGCTTCTGTTTTTGCAAAATTCAAACTGAAGTCACAGCTACTATGTTACATAACATGTCCTACCTCAGGACCCAGGAAACAAATGATGCCTTAAATTTGGTGATGGAAAAAAAGTTATTTCTTGCAAGACATTCTTATGTTTTTCTTTTTTTCTTGTAAGACAACATGAAATGTACAACCCAGGAGGATTCCTGGTTTTTCCTTAATCACTGGGCTCCTCAGAACTAAATGTTCAACTAGATTATCCATATCAAGTATCTGATAATATTTCTTTCCCTGTTCATGTCAACTGCTTGCTCTGTTTTAAATGTAATGCTTTTATTACCTCATTGGAAACATTAAATTTTTTTTTTTTTTGGAAACATTAAATTTTTAAAATTTACTTCAAATCCTTTCCTGGAAGCAGAAAAAAAATTCTAAAAAGAAAAATAAAAAACAGAATTTAGGAAAATTGCTTTCAAGTCCATGGACAACCCAAAGAAATAACGCCTCTGACAATTTACAACCAGAAACTATTAAAAAAAAAAAAGTGACATCTCTGACTTTGCCAACCTTTCTTGATCCTGCTCTGGGTTGCCAGATATAACAAAAGAAAAAAGGGACTTGATCCTCCTTTTTCGATCTGCTATAATTCAGGTTTCTACACTTAATTTTCTTTCAGTTACTTAAATGCTAAATTTCCCGGATGATCACATAAGTGAAACAATTTAATTAAAAACTCAAGAGCTACAAAGAAAGGGGTGAAAGTAGAATGAATCCAAAACTCTCATCCTTTATATCCTGGGTTTGAAAGAAACAAAACAAAAATGTAAACAAAGCTAGAATACAAAATGAAAGTTATTAACCAGTCCTGGTGGCTCAGATGGTAAAGAAGTTGCCTGCAATGCAGGAGACCAGGTTTGATCCCTGGGTTGGGAAGATCCCATATCAAAGGGAATGGCAACCCACTCCAATATCCTTGCCTGGGATAGCCCATGGACAGAGGAGCCTGGCAGGCTATAGTTCACAGAGTCACGAAGAGTCAGACACGACTGAGTGACTAACACTAATCAGGCTGTAACTTCACAACCTGAGGATATGACAAGAAGGCCTGTACACTTTTTTAAAGAAGTCAACCTCACAGTAAAAAAAACAAAAAAAACCCCACCAAATTAAATGCTCAGGGTCTACTTCTCAAAATCGAAATTTTAACCTGTTTCGACCCTAACCTGTTTTCTGGTAGATTCAGAATGTCTCATTAAATTTTAAATATTCGACACTCCTATTTTTAATGTTGATGACTACAGACATCAAAGATTCCTTTGCTTCTCTTCCATCCTTTTCAGTTTAATAAACATTTATTAAGTATAAGGCATAGTTTTAAGTATTATGCAAGATACACAGGTTAATGAAGGGCTTGATCTTCACCTTAAATATTTACCATTTAGTGGGGAAAAGCAAATTGTAGAGAAATTCCCATAAACCTCATAACAGGGGATAAAAATACCCCCTTCAACCTTCAAAGGATAAAAAGCAAAGACCTTCACTCTGCTTTTTCAATTCTAACTTGCCATGTCCTTTTGCCACCCACTCCCACGCAGTCATCAGCAGCTTATAAATGCTTACCTGTCTACACAGTTCACTTAAAAATTTTTTTCTTAAACTTAATATAGAATTTCTACAGTTTGACTTTTTTTAAGTGGGGGCTTTTTAAGGGTAGTATTCCTAAAGTGAACTTAATACCAGTCTTTTCCAAAATTTCCTTAGGCCACTAACTAATGCTTTTATAAACTACATTTTTATATTTAATTGCCTCTGTTTTGCCTTTATACACACTGTGAGTTCGTGCTCAGCTGCTCAATCACATCTGACTCTTTGCGACCCCACGGACTGCAGCCCGCCTGGTTTCTCGGTCCATGGAATTTGCCAGGCAAGAATGCTGGAGTGGGTTGCCATTTCCTCCTCCGGGGAATTGTCCCAACCCTGGGATCAAACCCCTGTCGCCTGCATTGGCAGGAGGGTTCTTTACCACTGAGTCACCTAGGAAGCCCTTTATATGTACCACTAATTCCTATGATTATGATGCTGATTCCTTTTGGAGGTAACAGGTTGTACTATTAGGCTTCAAAGACCCTGAAGCCAGCATTGAGCAGGTGCCCTCCTATGCTGGCAGGGAGGCTGACCTGGGACACACAGGGGTTTAGGGTGATCGTCAGGGAACAGAGGTGCCACCACCACCCGTGTTTTTACCTCGTTCACAGGCAGAACTGGAAGATTGGTCCTAGATGGCTGCCTGGTCCTCGAAGCTTTCAGTGGTCTCTTGATTTTCGGAAAGTCTTGTTTAGAAACTGCTTCCGTGGACACAGATGAGGAATGTCTCTTTAATATTTTTATAAACCACTTAGAACCCAGCAGATTTGGTTTGTGAGTCACTTTCCTGTGAGTACTGACGGAGTTCTTGGTTGGAAGGTGAGCTTCTTCATCTTGGCAACGCACAGCGTTGAATGCAGGGAATACATTTGTATTTGACATTTTCTGGTTCATCCGCAGGACCTGAGACTTATTCCAACCACCAGTTGCTGCATCAGGAAAGAACAAATCCAAGTTCTGATTTCTTGTCAGGGCTGTGCGTGCTGCAGTCTCAAATTCCTTAAGTGGTTTTAACATTCGATGAATAAGTCTTTGGCACTGACATGCTTTTGACAAAATATGGTGAGATCCAGCCAGGGCTCTGAGAAGTCTGGCTGACATTACCATAACCCAGCTAAAAGACAAGAATTCAAAGTTCAAGTTGAGAAACAAAAAAAAAACTTAAAAAAATACATATGAGATGAATGCATAAAGAAGTTGTGGTACATATACACAATGGACTATTACTCAGCCATAAAAAGGAATGCATTTGAATCAGTTCTAATGAGGTGGATCAACCTAGAGCCTATTATACAGAGTGAAGTCAGAAAGAGAAAGATAAATATCATATACTAACACATACAGATGGAATCTAGAAAGATGGTACTGATGAATTTATTTGCAGGGCAGCAATAGAGAAACAGACATACAGAACAGACTTACAGACATGGGGAGGGGGGAGGAGTAACATGGAAATTTACATTACCATATGTAAGAAAGACAGCCAATGGGAATTGGCTATAGGACTCAGGGAACTCAAACAGGGACTCTGTATCAACCTAGAGGAGTGGGATGGGGAGGGATACGGGAGGGAGTTTCAAGAGGGAGGGGACATACATGTATCTATGGTTTATTCATGTTGATGTTTGACAGAAAACAACCAAATTCTGTAAAGCAATTATCCTTCAATTTAAAAAACAAATAAATTAAAAAAACAAGTATAATGTTTTCCTGGGTAACAGGTATATTTCTGTAAAACAATTTGCAAAACAGATACATCTAACTGAAGCCTGTTGTTGTTAGTCACTCAGCCATGTCTGACTCTTTGTGACCCCACGGACTGTAGCCCGCCAGGCTCCTCCGCCCATGAGATTCTCCAGGCAAGAATACTGGAGTGGGTAGCCATTTCCTTCTCCAACTGAAGCCTAGTAAAAGGTTAAAAAAAATAAATTTTAATGTTTCCATTACCTGTAGTCAACTTTTGGCCTTCTTTCTGGAAGGTTACAAGGACATGAAAAGGACCTCAAAAAAAAAAAAAAAGAGTAATGATGATCTCTTCATTTACTTCACTAGCATATCAACTACTTAAAATGAAATTAGTACTTCTAAACCCCTTTATTCAAAAGGTATTCAGGGACTTCCCTGGCTGTCCAGTGGTTAAGACTGCCCTTCCACTACAGAGGGCATGGGTTCGATTCCTGGTCAGGAAACTTAAGATCCCCAATGTCAAGGCCAAAAAAAAATTATTCAGCCTTTAAAATAAGATAAGCAATGAGCTGGGACCAGGGATACATCCATGGAAGAATAGGGTTCCTGCCATCAAGCTAATGGTCTCCTGAAGGAGACAGGCGTGTGCAAATGCCTCATTATAACCGAGTGGTGCAGCCCTAGGCCCCACCAAAGAACTACAACAGAAGGTTCCGAAGTCTACATGTAGAGTCAGGAAAGGCTCCCAGAAAGATTCAAGCTGATTCTTGAAGGGGAACATGCTTTTCAGGGTGGGGCTGGGCATGGCAGTAGGGTGAAAGGTTGTTAAGATACACACACCTCCCCCAATAGAAATGCTATGCGTAAATAATCTCCCCTCTTATTTACAGTTTAAAACATTTGTTCTTTAAAAGGAAGCCTGGAGGGACTTCCCTGGCCATCCAGTGGTTAAGACTCCACGCTTCCAGTGGAAGGGGGCACAGGCTGGATCCCTAGTTGGGGCACTAAGATCCCACATGCCCCACAGCAGGCAAAAAAGAAGTAAGCTTGTAGTAGGAAATCAATAACAATTGTTTAACAAAGTAACATGCTAGGGGCTGGAAATACAGGTATATAACAACAATCTCAGTACTCACCATCTAGTGGGGAAACAGTATACTATGATGAGTACGTTACAGAGTTATATACCAATTGCTCTTGGGTGCAGAGAAAGGAACCTCTGGCTGAGGGTGGATGGGGCTTATCAGAGGTGACATTTGAACCGGGTTTCAAAAGGGCAGAGGGATCAACAAGTCCCCCGCTCCCCACCCGCCCCAGGTACACAGTTCACCTGACAAACGGGGTGTAGCTCCAGGGGAGGCAGAAGTGGCTGGATCCTAAGTACTGATCCTAACGAGTTTCCACCAACAGGGAGAAGGCAGAGCTTTTCACAAGAGACGCACATCGTCAGATACGTGTCTAAGAAACATATCTGTGGTTAAAACGTAGAGGAGGAACTGATGGAGACTAAGACATTGCTTCCTGAGTACTTG
The DNA here is from genome assembly GCF_910594005.1 of Cervus elaphus. Classification (NCBI taxonomy): domain Eukaryota; kingdom Metazoa; phylum Chordata; class Mammalia; order Artiodactyla; family Cervidae; genus Cervus; species Cervus elaphus. Next base: position 35,166,352 of record NC_057840.1, read on the forward strand.
GTACCCAGCAAATCCTCTGCTTCACCTCACAACAGTCCTGGGAGGTACTTCACAGGGGAAACGGAAGCTCAGTGGGGTGGATTGCTTATAGTCTGCGACGCAGAGCTGGAAGGAAGTCCCAGGCCTTTCCAGTTCCAAAGACAACACTGAAACCACTGCATATATGTTATCTCCCTTTAAAAGGATGAGGACAAAATAAAATAAAATAAAAGGATGAGGACAAGGATGAGTCCCTGTGATATTTGGGAGGCAGAACCTGTAGCTTTTAAAATATCTTCAGAAAAGCAGTTTTATTCCCTGTCTTCACCGCCTCTTCTCTGATATCCCTGAACCCGCTCCCATCGGGCTTTCATTCCTATCACTTCACCAAAACCCATTTGTCAAGGCCAGCAACGACCCCTGCATCAGACACTTCTCAGCCTTCGTTTCCCCTCACCGACCAGCAACGTGGGATACAGCGGACCACTCCACCCTCCCTCACTCGCCACTTTCATGCTCACGGGGTGCACCTCCGTCTCTCCTGCTGGTTTCTGACCCCAAGAATGTAACGCACCAAAGCTCAGTATTTGGGCCACATTTCTTCTCTATTCCCAGTTCCCGTTGATCTCCTCCAAACTCACAGTTTGATGTAGTTACCTATACTGATAAATAGCAAATATTTATCCCTAAACTACTCTGACAAGCATGAAAACTGTAACAGGCTCAACACTGAGCTTCTGAAACCTTTCTACAGATCCTCCTCTTCCCACAGTCTCCCCGACTCCTGAAACAGCAACTACATCCTTATCTTCGCTAACGCCCCTCACCTGCAGGCCACCTGAGTGCTTCTCTTCCTTCTCCATAACCAGTCTGTCAGCAAGTCCCCACTGGCTTGGGTCCGACTGGTCCTCAACAACCCGGCGACCACCCTGGTCCACGCTGCTGTTTTGCCCAGGGATCACTGTCACAGCATCCGCACTGGGTTCCCAGCTTCTGTTCTTCACATTCTTCTGAATATCACAACCAAATATACTAATTTACTAAGTCAGATTCCATCTTCCCTCTTCGTAAAGTTTAGTGATGGCCTCACACTTCACTTGAACTAAAAGTCAAAGACCTTAGCGTGGACAGCACGGTCCTCCCTTCTCTGGCCTTTATCGCCACTCTCATGTCTCCTACAGCTTTCCCCCCTCCTTTTGCTCCAGTCACTCTGGCATCTGGATCTGTGTACTTACTACCCTTATACTCTTCTCCCACGTGTCTGTAAACCTATTTATTCCCTCACCTCCTTCAGACCTCTGCTCAAATGCCGCCTGGCAGTGATGTCTTCCTGGACCACTTCATTCAAAATGCACACCAGGGACTTCCCTGGTGGTCCAGTGGTTAAGGATCCATCTTGCAATACAGGGCACTTGGGTTTGATTCCTGGTAAGGGAACTAAGATCCTACATGCTGCAGGGAAAAGAAGCTGAGGAGCCCAAACAAAGACCCAGCATAGCCAAAAAGAATCATTAAAAAAAAAAACAAAAAAAAAAACCGGATAGCAGCACTAGCTTCCTCCACTTTTTATTTCCCCACTGCATTTAACATCAGTTACCAATACTTCATGTTCTTACTTTATTAACTCAGTTATGAACTGAGTTCCTACCATGTGCCAGACATTGTTCTACTTGCTAACACAGCTAAAAATAGACAAAAATCCCTGTCTTTTGAAACTTACATCACAGTGGGGATGACAGATAATACATGCAGTAAACCACTAACATATACAGTAAATAGCCACAACGCTATAAATTACAGTCTTAAGGCTATAAAATACAGTAAGTAGTCACAATGCTATAACGGGAAGAAACAGAAGAGGAAAGGAGATTTTTGTCTCTCTCTCCTGTAGCATATAAGCTCCTTGAGGATAAAGAGTTGCCTTCTGTTCAGTTGTGTCTACTGTGACCAGAGTGCCCAGCACACAATACGTATTCAACTCATATTTTCTGAATGAAATACAAGGCGGCTACTCGGTTCTTGGATGCATTTCCTACTTCTAAGAACACACCAACTAAGAAAACTGTATCAACTAGGCTACAATTCAATGGATAAGAGGCGCTAATCTGGGAGCATGCCTTCCAACTCCTTAAGCTGCTCAAAATGATCTTTGCAGTTACCGCTGTGCACTGGCTCAAAAAAAACGATTCAAGATGTATTATGGATGGAATGCTTTTGACTCCCAGTTAAGTCGACCAAAGATCACCGTAACAGGCAGGGGACCTCCGCGGTCCCGGTGAAACATGTGACCTAAGAGAATCAGGGCGGCGGGCAGCAAAGGCGGGCACCGCTGTGCGGGACCATACAAGCTCGGAGAACAAGGCAGTGCACTAACCTCTCGGCCGGACAGAAGAGGGATGCGCGGAGCGCGCGAGCTTCCGCGGACCGAGCAGCAGCCGCAGCCCGGCGCGCTCCCCGCAGGCGGCCCCAATCCCGACCGGCGCCCCAGCAAGCGCCCGGCACTGCGCAAGCGCACAGGGCTCCAGGCCCCCGCGGAGCGTGAGTCGCCCTGCCCACGTGACCGCAGGACCACGTGACCCGTGCCGCCGCGACCCGAGCCGCTCCCTGGTCCCTGAGACGTCCCGGTCCCTGCTTGCTTCCGCCTTCCGCCCGCTTCCTGATTCCGCTCCTCTCGTCGCCCTCAGCTGTCCCCGCCTTCATCCCCGGAAGATATCTCCGGGTCCTCGAGCCGGCCATTGTCTCTTCTACAAGCACCAAATAAAGTTTCCTCATTCAAAAGTGTTTTTTTAAACCCACCTCCCTCGCTTTCTCGGCTCCTCCCTCGCGCCGGCACCGCCTCCCCTCCTGCGGCGGGTGAGACCCGAGTGTAGGAGTCGGGAGCGCGGAAGGTGATGGCGGGGCCTCCGGCATCTCTGTCGGCGCGGGACGTAGGGTTCGTGTCGCTTTCCTCGGCCACTCTCTCGGCTCCTTTTCCTCCTCCCCGCTTCTGCGGAAAGCTGGGCCTCGTGGGGAACCTGTGGGTACCGGGGAGGGAAGCGGAGGCGGGCTGGAGGCGCCTGCTCCTCCGCCGCCCGCGAGTTCCAGCCCGCCGCCCGGCTCCGCTTCCCCGGGGGCCACGGCTAGGTTTCTAACGGCTCGCGGGGAGGCGAGGGCTAAGCGGCCGCTCGTCGGGCTCCAGGCTCGGACTGTCTTTGCTGCTTCCTCCCTGCGGTGTGATTCGTGGCTTTTTGCCTTGCCTACACGGGAACGGACTGCGAATCCCGACTGGAAATCCCCGTTTACCCCTACCTGTCTCTACAAGTGATGGTTCGAGGGTGTTGGTTGGCTTGCATTAATTTGTATCGAAAAGTTAATGCGTCTTTAAAGTGGTTCGATACTGTTTATTATTATTTTTTAACTCACGCATGACTGTCGTGAGCGTGTTAGGCCCCCTTTCAGAGTGTTGCAGCGCGTGACTCTTAACCCTATTTAATTAATAAACCTACTTTTTGAGGGGGATGCTTAAAGCTCTCTGCAAAAGTTAGGGATCTGAGATCTATAGAGAAATGTGTTTCTTCTATCCTTAATCGGATTAATTTGTAATCCCACTGTAAGTACCTGTACCGTCTTACTTTTTTAAAAGTCATATTATAGATTCCATACAAATATATGTTAGTACAAATTGGAAGGCCTAATTTACATTTGAGATGTGTCCTTACTGAAAAATATTGCAAAACACAAGAACATTTGGAAAAAATTGACTGTACCAGCAATGGATTGAGGTCAGAGAAGCACCTTAGGCCCTGAATTTAAGCTTGTACTCACCTTCAGGCAAATATAGGGAGTGTCTACATCCTTAAATTTTGAGTCCTAGGTGTATCTGCCTTCATCCAAGTCCCTGGACCTGAGACGTTAGTTACTCTTGGAGTTGTAAACCTATGAGCAAATTTAGTAGCTAGAAAAATAGCAATACTTTCTAGTTAAGTGGTTTCCCTGGTGGCTCAGATGGTGAAGAATCCGGCTGCAATGCAGGAGACCTGGGTTTGATCCCTGAATTGGGAAGATCCCATGGAGAAGGGAATGGCACCCACTGCAGTATTCTTGCCTGAAGAAGTCCATGGACAGAGGAGCCTACAGTCAGTGGGGTCGCAGAGTCAGACACGACTGAGTGACTTAACTAGTTAAGTAGAATCTCAAAGAACTGTCACTTTTTGTATCTGCTGCCTTGGAAAATTCAAGTGTCAATTGATTTAGTATTCTTTCTGTTTTTCCAAGGAATTAGTAGTAATTGTTAAAAGTTAAATTCTGATCAGAGCAGTTACTATTTCCTGGTGGCTCAGATGGTAAAGAGTCTGCCTGCAATGCGAGAGACCCAGGTTCGATCCCTGGGTGGGGAAGATCCCATGGAGAAGGAAATGGCAACCAGCTCTAGTATTCTTGCCTGGAAAATCCCATGGACAGAAGAGCTGGCAGACTACAGTCCATGGGGTCGCAAAGAGTCGGACATGAGTGAAGCAACTTCATTTCATATCTTGCATATTAAAACCTGTTCACTGTAAAAGCCACAGAATCAGAAAGCATTTTTGCAACTTTTTTCCTTTAAGCTTTATGGTTCATGTTTGAAGAAGGCTCTTAAAGAACTACTGAGGGCATATAATCCTATTTTTGAAAACTGGAATAAGATACTTGAGTTTTTACAAGTGTGATTATCCCAAATTTAAGTTAGCATAGGAGATTTGGGCAGAAGTATTCCAACTGTCTTTGTTTTTACATTGTCTCTGGTGATCTGAAGATATAAATGAACTGATAAGTTGATTTGTGCTTTCTATTTAAAAACTTCACAGTGCTAAAGTTTTTTTTTCCCCTATCTGAACCATGTATTTCCTTAAACTAATAATACATACAATGATAATCAGTAAATCTTGATTTTTGTATGGCTAAAATCAAGAGTATCTTTAATTTTTGATTCGAGTATACGCAGATTTTTCCTCATCTCCAGCTTTCTTCATTCTCTGACACTTCTAGAAAATCTCATTTTCTGGTTAGGAAAGCAAGATGGTAACTTGCCTTAATTTTGCTTAGGGTTAGAGAGGATGGAAGGAGTTACTGGGGAGGGAAAGAAGGCAGCAAGAAAAACCTTTGAAAAGAATTAATGTTGGCTGAGAATATAGACAAAGAGAAGCAGGGTTGTAAATGTCTTTCTCTACATATTTCTTCACTGTAAAGTGTTTCAGGCAGTTTTACATCCATTGCCTCACCTTTCTAGGTAGGAAAGGTCATTTAGTAAATAATAAACCTAGGAGGAAAGCCTGTTTGACTTTTAGGATAATTCTGCTTCTGTCTTATCACTTTGTTAGACTAGTTTCTGGTTAAGGAGAAGAAGAGGAATACAATAAGAAGGGTAAGAATGATTAAACACTCCAGGGAATAGTCTGAGATTTCAGGCACAAAGCTTGCGTGGTTTTTCTGAGACACCTGAGAGGTTTTCCAGGCTTCCCTGGTGGCTCAGATGGCAAAGAATCTGCCTGCAATATGGGAGACCCAGGTTCTATCCCTGGGTGGGTATGGTCCCCTGGAGAAGGGAATGGCTTAATCACTCCAGTATTCTTGCCTGGAGAATCCCATGGGCAGAGCCTATAGTTCATGAGGTTGCAAAGAATCAGACAGAGCTGAGCGACTAACACTCTCAGAGAGATTTTCCGATTTTCTTGAGTTACTCTAGGAGTTGGGCAATGCTGGTTTACTTTACAGGAGTTGTTTGCAAAGGAATTTAAATTTAGATGAGGTGTTCCAAAAACTGAAAGATGACAATCTTCTAATGTGAGTGCTACTGAATAATCTGCTGTGTGTGTGACTCTTTTCTAGATCATTTGCGTATCTTACAGTTAAAGACAGATCACCCCAGATCTTAACCAAAGCTATTGATACATTGCATCGACATAAAAGTGAATTTTTTGAGAAACATGGAGAGGTAAGAATTGTGTTTTTACTTAATTCTTTTGTGGTTAAGTCTAACAAACACAATAAGCAGTTTTCTGTATGTGGTAATGGTCATTTCACCTGGAGATAAGTTCATAACATGAAACTTTAAAAAAAGGCTGACTAGGTAAGGCAAGATAATGTCGATATGAGATCTGTTTGTGTTCTTTGATTTTTCAACTTAAGAATTCTAAATTTAAATGTTTATACATTTGTGAAAGACATAAAATGTAGTTTTGAAATGTTTTATTTTTTCCTTCTTAAATTTAGATCCATAGAAATTTGTTACCCTAGAGGAATTATGTATATATGTTATATGTGTGTACATATGTATTTTTATAGCTATAGATAAGATAATTACATATAAATTAATTGTAATGTAGACTGTTCATACATGTGTGTATATATATTATATATATAAGCAACCCCCCCTCCCATGTTTTTGCAGAAAGGCCTGGAAGCTGAAAAGAAAGCAATTTCTCTTCTTTCTAAATTACGGAACGAATTGCAAACAGATAAGCCAATTGTTCCTTTGGTTGAAAAGTTTGTTGATACTGACATATGGAATCAGTACCTAGAATATCAACAGAGTCTTTTAAATGAAAGTGATGGGAAACCAAGGTGGTTTCTCTCACCATGGCTATTTGTAGAATGCTACATGTACCGTAGAATTCATGAAGCAATTATCCAAAGGTAAGTTTGTAACCATCAAATAACAAATGTAGATAATTTATGCTTTCTTTAAAAAATGGTAAGTTTTAAAATAAAAGCCAAAGGAAGCCTGAATTCAGTTCAGCAGATATTAATGGTGCTATTAGATATTTCTGCAAACGTTATTGTTGTAATTGATTATTGACAGTTATTATCCACTTGCTTAGAATAGAACCTAAGATTAAATATCTGAAGTAGGAACTAATTAAAAGTTCTTATAAGAGCTTACTTATTTGCAGAATATAACAAATTGTTCTTAATAAGCAAAAAAATGTTAATTTGAAATAATTGTTTATATAAAAAATCAAGACAGGACAAAGTAAGCATATGTTTTGTTTTTAAAAATAGATAATATGTCAATTAATTTGCTAAAAGAAGTCAACAGAACAGGGAGTCACTGCATTGTTCTGATGCACTATCTTAATTTTCCGCTCTTGTTTTTAATGGCTAGATTAGAAAATGACTCAAAAAGTTAAACACATGTTCCAGAATAACTTTTTTATAGAGTTGCTTATACAAATTAATTTTTTCCTAGGAAAATTCTGATAGAGAACTGCCTTGTAGAGCAGAAGAAAATGTAATGTGGATCATTCTTTTAGCTCACAGGTTACAGAAATACAGGTTTGCTGAATAAGAGGACTCCTTTGGTATCCATTCCTCAGCATAGCATAGGATACTTGAAGGCACTTAATTAAACCAGCACTGAAAGTAAAATAAAAAGATTACTTAGGGAAACATGCATAAACTTGAGTCTATTTATTTTTTTCTGTTTTAATGTTTATAAATTATTATAAGGTCGCAGTTTTTTTAGTATTTGCTGAATAAGTAGGTTTTAGGTCTTGTGCTTTAAAAGCAGAATACACTCACTAAAAATATAGCATATTACCTGGCACACAGACCCAAGCAAAAGACTAGCAAACACTAGGCACTATCATGTATTGAATACCAGCTCAGTTCTGTTATTTTGCAACCCAGTGACATATAGGTGTTATGGTTTCCATTTTACAGTGGAGGAAACTGAGGCTCAGAGAGATTAGTATCTTTTCCGAGTCTGCATGGTGAGTAACTGGTAGAACCAGTATTGGAGCCTGGTCTGTGTAAGTCAGATAAGCCCCCTCCTCAAACAAGTAGTGCATTTGGATATCTTTCCAGGACTAAGGTTAGTCTGATGTTCTGGGTGATGGTTTCATAACTCTGGAAAATATCCATGGTATCAGACAAAGCTGCTGAAGTGTTGAAACACTGAGTGGCACCCTGAACAGGCTTAGAGGAATTCGGATGTTAGAAAAGTGAAAGGAGTGCTATTTCTGAGTTCTGGAGGTGGATCTAGTTCAGAGTGAAAGATCTAGGACAGAAGCTTACAAGCACAGCTGCTTGTCACTCAGTTGGGCAAAGGTTTTTTGGTTTGTTTTTAAATATGCAGATTTTGAAATTGTTACGTTGAATCCTAATGGTGTAATTTGTCCATGGTGGGGCCTGCACATTGGTTTTTCTTTCCATGCCCCAGGGAGATTCTGCCTAGCCTGTGCTGGTGCCCATTGGTCCAGGAACAGCTTGATAACAGGGATAGAGGCAACATTCAGCCTGAAGTTCCGGGGACGAGAATATTAGTGAGTCAGCGGTGTGGAACTCTCCTAAGGGGATCTCTTTGGCAAATACTTGAAGATTTGGGTATTTGTCTGATACTCAGGTTATAGGTAGTACAAAGAAGGGCTGTCCTCCAGAGGAACTAGCACTGAAGAAGTTGTTTTTTTAATCGAAGTATAGTGGTTTATAATACTGTGTTAGTCTCAGGTGTATAGCAAAGTGATTCAGATATATCTGTGTGTGTGTGTATACACACATAGATTATTTCCCATTATAAGTTATTATAAGATATTGAATACAGTTCACTGTGCTATACTGTAAATCCTTGTTGCTTATCTATCTTATGTGTAGTAGTTGTATCTGTTAATCCCATACTCCTAATTTATTCCTACCCTTGAAGTAGTTTTTAAGTGTCCAACTTGTTAGGTTTCTTATATGAAGAATTCCTATCCTGGGTCAGTGACCCATCCAGAGTGACCAAAGAACTATCTAGCTTCTCCAGGATCCCAAAGCACACATAGGGGCTGCCCAGGTGTCACTAGTGGTAAAGAACCCACCTGCCTATGAAGGAGACGTAAGAGATGAAGGTTTGATCCCTGGGGCGGGAAGTTCCCCTGGAGGAGGAAATGTCAACCCATTCCAGTATTCTTGCCTAGAGCATCCCATGGACAGAGGAGCCTGGCGGGCTATAATCCGTAGGGTCAAAAACAGTACGGACGCCACAGAAGCAACTTAGCACACATGCGCACAAAGCCCACGTTAGCTTTAAGATACGTTTCTGATGACTTTGCCCCTCATACTGAAACATATTTTGAATTTTCTTTGTCAAGATGTATATTTTGGGTTTTTTAGAGTTAAGTGGTTGAATAGTCTGCAAATTAAGATTCAAAGTTTTAGCCATATATAAAATTTAAATACGCTTCAGATACTGAAAAATGAAAATATGGAGAAAATGGCATCCATTTCCAAGCTTTTATTAAAGTGTGATATACATGCTGAACAGTGCACATTTCTTAAGTGTTCAGCAGTCTTCACCGGAACATGTTGTGTCCCTAGTGGCCAGATCAAAAGGCAGAACTTTAGGCCCCCACACACCGCCTTTGGATCCACAAACATTAACCACATATTCTTGGTGAACATCTGTGTGTATTTCTGCTGGGTATATACTTAGGAGTGAACCCCTGGGTCAGGTGTGTACACATATACAGCTCTAGTAGATTGTAAAATGGCAAACATTTTAAAATCTCTGAAATCGTTTGTAGTTATGTGAGTTTGCTCTCTTAAAATATAAGGAACAGGTCTCAAGGGATTTCCCTGGCAGTCCACTGGTTAAGACCCTGCACTTCCATTGCAGGGCCCAGGTTCAGTTCCTGGTTGGGGAGCGGAAATCCCACATGCTGTGCCACAAGGCCAGACAAGGGTCTGCAGATGTGTCTGTAAAGGGCCAGTCAGTCAGTACTCTAGGCTCTGGGAACTCATGGTCTTTGTTGCTACTCCTCAGCTTTAGCGGTGCCAAAGCAGCCATAGGCAGTATATAAGTGAACATGGTTGTGTTCTGATAGAGCAGCAGAGTTATGGACCCTGAAATTTGAATTTTGTGTATCACAAAATCTTTTTAAATTTTTTTCCAACTGTTCAAAACTGTGCAAGCCATTCTGAGCTTGCAGATCATGTAAAACAGATGGTGGGCCAGAGAGGGCCTGCAAGCTGCAGTTTGCTGACCCCTGCAGTGGAACCCATGCATCCAAATACATTTATCCCTTTCTCACCTTGAGAGAATGATTCATTTCAGCAATGCTGCCATTGGTAAAAAAAGTCTTTTAGTTCTTTGAAACTTCTTTCAGAGCCAGTTGACAAACCTCAAAATGAGATTAGTCTCATTATTTAGTCACTCCTCATTTTTGACCAAAAATGTTATATTCCATTTGATTTACATGCTTCATTCTACTGAAATTGCTTTGAGTGACTTTTGGCTGTTTCCGAAAACAAATTAACTCCAAAGCATGAAAATACTCATCGCTGACAGTACATTTAATAACAGGTTCTGAGGAAAATTCCCAAAGAGGCATTCCAAAAGTGCTTTGAGCAATGGCAGCATTCTTGGACTAAGGGTGTAGCTTTCCAGGCTGACTCACTGACTGGGGGGAGGCAGCCATCACTGGGGTGTGTAAATTCTGGTATGTTTTTGGTTTTGATCTTAATCAATCCCATTGCATCTGCCATATTGCCTTTTTATCCTAAGATAGGAGACCCCTGGAAAAAGTAGCTAATTTTGAAGATCAGATGATCTGAATGTCTTTACATTTGATTCTGTAAAGTCTGTTATGCTAGTATGTATTTTTACATTTTTCTTAGGCCAATATTATCTGATCTCTCATTGGACAACATGAATATGTAGCCACAGAACATACATCACCATTGGTCAAAGTCAACTTGGGAGTAAAAGTTGCTAAAAAATTGGAAATCTACACATAAATGATCAAAATTTGTTATTAGAATAATATTTACATTAGTGCTGTCTGCTTTATAGCAAGTAGTCATTGGGTTCCTGTAATATTCTGTGTTTGACTTGCATTCATTTATTCTGTTTATATCCATATGTTTGTTATTTGGAGCCTGAACCACACTGAGCACCTGAAAAAATGTTTGTGAAACTAAAGCAATTGTCGTGAAATTCTGTTTCTCTTTCCCCTTTGTCCTAAAAACCCACCGGATAAATAATTATGGATACAGTCCCCATAATTATTTAATACTTCCAGTATATTTGACAACTAATTAAAATGAGTTTGGGTATTTATTTTTGCATAATTTATTTAATTTTATTTAGTTAGTGTAAATTGATTATTTTTGTGTAACTTGTCTGTTATACCTAATAAAAATCACCACTGATTTTTTGGATGGGTTGCTACCATTCTCTTTAAAAAAACTGCAATTACTCAAATGTTTAAAAAAAGGTACAGAGTTATAGAAATGTTTCACTTATTTTTTTTCCCCTACTTTAGTCCACCAATCGATGACTTTGATATATTTAAAGAATTGAAAGACCAAAATTTCTTTGAATCTCAGGAATCTGTCATTGCCTTATGTACTCACCTGCAAGAGTTGAGGAAAACTATTGAAGACCTAGATGAAAATCAACTGAAAAATGAATTTTTTAAAATTCTTCAGGTAAATATAATAATTATTCTCCTGAGTCTGTCTGTCTATTTAAACAGTTGAAAAGTAAACTGGTATGCATTTAACAGCAGAGAGACACTGGGGGGGAAGAGGCTTCAGGAAATGAGGAGCAGAAAGGAGAGGTGCTGCAGGGACCCCCGTAGAAGCCAGGGTGCCCTGGAGCAAAGGCAAGGACTTTGGTTTTTACTCATGCTGAGACAAGAAGCTGTTAGAAGGTTTTAATCGGAGGAGTAGCATAACATGACTTAGGTCAAGGATTACTTCTGCAAATAGACTGAAACAAGCATGGAAATAGGTAGCTCTGTTACTGAAACGACTCAGGCCTGGACTGAGCCGGTAGCATCAGAGGTGGTACAGGTCACCAGATTCTGGATATCCTTTGAAAGTAGAGGCCACAGCTTTTTTACGCAGCATTATTAGAGAAAATGTAGATTGGATGGACATTTTATATTGAGTTTCATAGAAATGAATTTTATGAACATTTTTTAGCAACGCCTCCTCCCATTACATCCTACATAATAGAGTTTTTTTAATTAGTTATTCAAAAGAAGGATACATGTATTGTGCTTTTTCTTTTTCAGATTTCACTGTGGGGAAATAAGTGTGATCTGTCTCTATCAGGTGGGGAACATATTTCTCAGAAGACCAATATAATGAATTCATTAGAAGACCTAAAACCTTTCATTTTAGTGAACGACATGGATCGTCTTTGGTCATTGCTAAGCAATTACAAGAAAACAAGAGAAAAAGAATCTGTTACTCGAGTGGATATTGTTCTGGATAATTCTGGGTTTGAACTTATTACAGACTTAGTATTAGCTGAATTCTTGTTGTCCTCCAAACTGGCTACTAAGATCCATTTTTATGGGAAAACGATTCCATGGTTTGTTTCTGATACTACTCTACACGATTTTAATTGGATAATCAAACAACTAAAGCATTCTAATAATAAGTGGGTGTCCCAGTGTGGGGTTGACTGGGAAGACCATATTAAAACAGGCAGATGGGTTTACCTCGATCATATATTTTGGACTCTGCCTCATGATTTCAGTACCATGTCTCAGGTTGCTCCTGACTTACATGCTGCACTACAAAAGGCACATTTAATTTTCTTCAAGGGTGACTTGAATTATAGGAAGCTGACTGGTGACAGAAGATGGGAGTTTACCATTCCATTTCACGAGGCATTGAGTGGCTTCCACCCTGCACCTCTGTGCAGCATTAGAACATTAAAGGCTGAGGTTCAGGTTGGTCTGCAGCCCGGGCAAGGTGAACAGCTCACAGCTTCTGAGCCCAACTGGCTGACCACTGGGAAATACGGAGTATTTCAGTTTGATGGTCCACTCTGACTTGGTGTAGGAACTTTCAGTTGTGTAGAAAGATCTGACCGACAGTCGGCAGCCCCAGCAAACCTCTGGGAAGCTTGGCTTCTTGGTGGTCATTTATACGCTCTCCGATGCTTTCTCGTTTGAACGCTTTGCCCCACTGCATTGTTTTGGGGCTAGGTGGATTACACTGATTACAGATACTTCACTCTGATGTTGGAATTTCAGTAACTTATTTCAAGTCAAATGTATCATTTCAAATGATCTTAATGAACTTAATTGGGCAGAAATAGAAGTCAATTCTGCTTTAAAAGTTAACATTTTTAAAAGTACTATGCTGCATGGTATTTAATGTTCTAGGAGGCATGAAATTTTACTTGATTTTGGGCTCTAAGGGCTCAGTGACAATATAATATACATCATAAATATGCTTTGTAAAGAGAGGCATTTCTTAACTGATATCTGAACACGTGAAAGTAAAACTTACCTCATAAGTTATTATAATTCTTAATTTTGTTACTGGATTTTCTTTCATTTCTATATTATTTGCATGCATTTGTGTTTTGGTCTGTGGAAAGGGTGGTTGGAAACTCAAAATTGAACAGAATAAAACAATTAGTACTTGAGGAAATGTAGTATCTTTACATTCTGTTTGTGATATCCATAATCAGCTGAAATATATTATTTTAACACATATGTGTTTTAAATGAACAGAATTGCTGTGCAGTCTTAAAAAAATGTGTTAGGTATAAAAGATTCTTCTGCGTAGACTTTGTACTACCAACGAGTTAATTCACTTTTTATAATCTTGCACATTTATTGGCAATCACAGTTATATTAAAGACTGTAAATTTCAGGTCAGTTTGTTTTGCAACTGAAATTGAAAATATATCTGGACATGTTTTCTTGCACCAGAATAATAAAATGAATTGTAAATTGTATCAAAAGTCTCATTGGTTTTATCTTTCAGTGTGGGAAGGGCAAGAAGGGAAGATTAAAGATGAACTCTATAAAGTGTACCCCCAGTATACTACCCCCAGTACTCCTGTTAAGATTTAGTATTTTCACAGAGTTATGCCACCATGACCACAATCTACTTTCAGACCATTTTCATCCCGCCTAAAAGACAGGGCTCTGCCTAGAGTCTTCTCCCAGTCCCCCACCTGTTTCTGCCCCAGCAAGTTTGGCCTCTGTGTGTTTGGCATAGGTACAGAGGAGCATGGAGGAGGAGGCTGAGGCTCTGAGGTCAACTGAGGGTGAATTTTCCAATGAAGAGCTGAGTGATCTTGGAAAACACTCCTGAAATGGCATCTTCAATTGCTTCCACTGCTTAACGGTAACATATTGGTTAAGTATGAAGTAACTCCTGGATAAAGCAGTCTGTAAATTTTATGCAACACTTTTTCACCAAGATATAGATCCAGTATCTTACAGGTATATTACAAGACATAGATCCAGTATCTTGTAGGTATATTACAATAAAAATATGGAAGAAGGGCAGGTAAATAGGTAGAAAATGGTGGTTATACCACACATGGGCCAGTGGTAGAGTCCATCTGCCAATGCAGGAGACAGGAAACAGGTTTGATCCCTGGGTCAGGAAGATTCCCTGGAGCAGGAAATGGCAACCCATTCCAGTATTCTTACCTGGAAAATTCCATGGACAGAGAAGCCTGGCAGGCCCCAGTCCATGGGGTCGCATAGTCAGACACAACTGAGTGTCTGTGTGTTTGGCATAGGTACAGAGGAGCACTCACGCACACACACACTCCATGGATTTATGTTACTTTTTGATTAAACAGCAAATGAACAACATTTCTTGGGATGACCCACCTCTCGGATTTGAGGTGGCATTTTGATGATTGATAAAAATGCAATAATCCTTCTGAACTCTTTAATGGCCAGAATCCACGTTGTTCAACCTCAAAGTTTTATTTCTAGAAAAGAAATTCCCACTGCAAAAAGCAATACCAATGTAGTTCAAACTCTACTTAGGTTTTAAGAAAATCCTAGAGTGAAGTGAGGAGAAGGCAATGGCAACCCATTCCAGTACTCTTGCCAGGAAAATCCCATGGATGGAGGAGCCTGGTAGGCTGCAGTCCACAGGGTTGCTAGGAGTCGGACATGACTGAGTGACTTCACTTTGCACTTTTCACTTTCATGCGTTGGAGAAGGAAACGGCAACCCACTCCAGTGTTCTTGCCTGGAGAATCCCAGGGATGGGGGAGCCTGGTGGGCTGCCATCTATGGGGTCACACAGAGTCGGACACGACTGAAGCGACTTAGCAGCAGCAGCAGCAGGAGGGTGAATTGAAACTACAGTCAGAGTTAGATTTATTAAAATTCCCTTCCTGCTCATTTTCCTAATAGCTCTCTCTGCCCAAGCCTTCACTGAGTCTTGTTCTCAAGCCTCTAACTCCACAAAACTTTCTCCCCTCTTGACTATTTTTGCTGGACTGAGTCGGGGTGGGGGGCGTCTAGGAGACTGAATACTTCTACATGTGTGTGCTTTATTACCTTGGTAAAGTGCCCATGCAAAGTCTGACATTCACAGATACTTGACATTCACTTGATACTTGATATAATACCTTGATACAGTATGATAAATGATACCTTGACATAGAAAGTGAGTAAGGCAGGGGGGAAAATGAGAAAAATGATGACATTATTCCACTACCACTAGCACTCCTGTTAAGATTTTGGTGTATTGCTTTCTCCATGCCTAGACATATTTTTTACATTTCTAAGAAAAAGCAGGTTTGTACTATTTAAATTAAAAAAAAATTTTTCCCCCGTTTTTAAGTAATTGATATTGTGTTCAGTTGCTCAGTCATGTCTGATTCTTTGTGGCCCCATGGCCTATAGCCCACCAGGCTCCTCTGTCCATGGGATTCTCCAGGCAAGAATATTGGAGTAGGTTGCCAGTTCCTTCTTTAGGGGATCTTCCCAACCCAGAGAGTGAACCTCAGTCTCCTGCATCGCAGGCGGATTCTTTTTCTCTGAGCCACTAGGGAAGCCCTCGTTTGTCATAATTTTTCCCTGGTGGGGGAATGGAAGACTTTTGGATAGTAGGATGACCTGGGACTCATAGTGATCAATAATGATCTGGGACTCATAAATATTTGATTTACAATCCTTAGTCTCCTATTAAGTCCATGACCTAAGTCACATTCTCACAATTTTACTGGAAAAGGAGAAGTTATTTCTGGTCAACTTGAACTACATTCAATCCCAAAGCCAGATTCCCTGGGGAGTCATACTGAAAGATATCAACAGTCTGGCACCCCCTAGAGGTCTGGCACCTGAATATTCCATGAACCCTGACCTCTTCCCTTCATCTGTAAATTACAGGGAACAGTTGCCTGGGGAACTTGTGGACTCTCAGCCATCTCATCAGAGACCACTGTTGACCTTGTTCTCCTACCTTCCTGCTTTTCTTTGCTGGGTCACATTCCCCCACTCTCAGACCTTTCAGAATATAGAAAGGAAAATCTGTTCTTATGGAAGACACTTCTAAAATGTTGATTTCCATTAGTTGTACACTTTTGGGGGGCAGCCACTGACTATGTCCATGTTATACAATTGGGAGTTTTGCACAAATGTATGCATCTTTGAATACTGCTTTTTATACCTTCAATATTATATTGTGTCCAGTTTCCCATTTGTTAAAAATTCTTCAAAATGTGATTTTTAATGACTGCAAACATTTCATTATATAGCTAGATTGTATTTTATTTTGCTATATAGATTGTCCAAAATCTTTGCTATCATCAAGGAAGCTGATAGGAACATCGTCAGACAACCAGTACCCACTAAGATTTGCAAGTCTTCAGTTACTGAGAATTGCTTGAAGCCACCCAATTATTCTAGTCCTTTGAAATAATTGCTTCTATTAGGCTTGTATTAGGCTTTTAGCCCCAAACTCTCAACATTGAGTAATTGCTTTATATGAGAAGCAGAGTCACTTTTTGCCTTTCTTTTTTAAAAAAATTCACAATATATGCTGATGACTTTCAATCCTGCTTGAGTTCAATACAAAGTTTAGGCACAAGGGGGAGATCCCTTAGCATTGAAAAGTGGCTGGATTTTTCTTCTGTACTATTTAGTACGGAGATTTCAGCAAGAAAAACTGGCAGAGTATAATTTTCGTTGTTGACTACACACATTCTTGTGGTTTCAACTTTAAAATCATTATACTGGAACAAGGATTTGGTAAAACACAGTAAGGTCAATGACAACAAAACTGTATCCTCATTCCTCTCTTGTCTAAAATTTTCTGTTACATGTAATGTTTGTAACCAAATGTTACTGTGGTTTATCCTAGAAGTATATCAAAATAGGTGAATTTGAAAATAAAATTCTGGAAAAGTGGAGAAAAGACATAGTATTTCGTTAACAATGTAGAGTAGTCACACTAGAAAAAACTTTGTAAGAGAATAAAAATAATTGCTTTTCATTTTACTTTGCTTGAAGAAGCAAAACTGTACTTGTTTTCTTAACTGTAACAGCAAGTTAATTTTTACCATAATTCAGAAAATTTAAAGGAGCTAATATTTCAATTCTATCTTACATTTAAGAAGATAAACATTGGGCTTGGTATGTCCCCAGTGCAGAAATTCTGCAACCGGAATTCAAGGGTTTCGGGGAAAGAATTCAGGTGACATGTAAGTTTGGGCGAAAAAAATTTTAATCTTTCTGTTTATTAATCTCTAATTGAAAAGTAGTATTTCCTTCAGTATTGATTATCGGCCGTAAATTTCAGCAATATTAGCAGTATCTGTGCTTTTCTCACCTGTAAAAATCACAAGTCTTTTCATATTACTTTACGGTTGCTTCCACTATCTTGAATTATTGCTTTATCATTACATCGAAAGTTTAGATGTTTTATTTGGAGAAGTTCATGACCCAAAAAAGTTAAGAATACATGCTCTCGTTTTTTCTTTTTTCTTTTTTTTACTTTTCCTTCAGTTTTCTTTCTTTCCTTTTCATAAAGTTGGTGAAGGCCATGACTGGGTTTATTTTTATGATTTTGTTTTTGAAGTGAAGAGGAGATACATCATACTGTGTTTTTTCTTCCCATTTCAGACTTCACTTAATATAATTCTTCTATTTTCCAGCTTGATTTCTTCCAGGAGTCCTTAATGAGAAAGAAAAGATTTCACATTTGCACATGGAATGAGTCATCCTTAATCTTATCACTACAAAGCTTGTGTGTGTGTATGTGTGTGTTGGTTTGTTTTTTTAATTTAAAAAAAAAGAAAAAGTATTTGGAATGTTTTCCTATTTAGAACTTGTCTTAAAATGTTTTTTTTTTAAAAATGTTTTACAGATCTTAAAAATCAGAAATCAGAAAGAGCTGTTTAAAATATGAAGCAAGAAGCAGAATTCAGCAAAATTTCTTTGACATATATTCCCAATTTTTATAATTACTGACAATCAGTGAATAGCAAGCATGTTACAGATGCATTGTAATCAGAAAAATGAAAGTGAAGTTGCTCAGTCTTGTTTGACTCTTTGCGACCCCATGGACTATAGCTTACCAGGCTCCTCCTTCCATGGGATTTTCCAGGCAAGAATAGTGGAGTGGGTTGCCATTTCAACCTAGGGATCAAAGCCCAGGTCTCCCGCATTTCAGGCAGACACTTTACCATCTGAGCCACCAGGGAAGCCCCTAATCAAAAAAGATACCATTTATGGGGAACTCTGTTCCAGGCACAGGATTAAGTGCCTTACTCATAATGCGGCATGATATCTTCATAAAAATCCCAGAGGCAAAGATTCTTCTTCCATTATTTATGTAGGAGCATCAAGGCTCAGTGATTTCAGGTAACTGGGCACAAGGCCACTCACCTAGTCAATGGCAGAGACAAAATTTAAGCTCTGATCTATTGGGCTCCACAAGTCAAGTATGGCTTTTATTTCAGGTTACTATGCCTTTCCCGTAATTTGTAACCATGTAATTAAATTCTTTTTAAAAATGAGTAAATATATACTATCAGTGAAATTTTGAGCCAGGAGATTGTGTGATCAGCCATGTTGTGATTTATTAATATGTTGAAGTCTCAGGAGGAGAAGGAAAAAAATAACAGTGAAAGATATGTTTTTAAATAATCATCTAGAATGAGGGTGGGTGGGGATAGGGATTGTTTTCCTGTATCATTATATTTTGTATTATTTGTATGCTTATGAATTCATGGAATTTTACAGTAGGCTGAACACCACATTGAGAAAGGAAGCCTTCTCTTGGTGCAAAGAGCTAAACATCAGCAAATCCAGTGATGAAAAGGATGCCTCTCATGTTTCAGGCCACCAACCAGCTGAAAACCAGTGGGTAGTTCTTTTGAAGGGAAATTATTCTTGTGACCAGATGGAAGTGATTTATTGAGAATGAACTGGCTTATTCTTTCAACCAAAGGGATGATATAAAAACTGTTTTGCTGTCTTGGTGAAATCCCAAATCTGTTCGGATAAACTATTCCAACTCTTGCCTGGTCTTTGATAGCATTACTGACAAGTTGTTTAAAATTAAGCGAACCATAGTTTTATATCAACCTGTAAGATTATGCCTTGATTCTTTATTTCTGTTTCGTTTCTCATCAGTTCCCAAATGGAGTGTTATTTGAACTGCTGAAACCCTAATAATGATGATCTTAGAGGAGACCCATCAGATACCTTCCCTTATTGAACTGGGTTCTTGTTCAGAGAAAGTAACTTGGACAAGGAATCTGAATTTCAGTCCCAGTTCTGTTACTAATTAATTATGTAGCTTTTAGCTGGCACTCAATTATTCTGTTACTTAATATTCTCGAATATAAGCCATAAACTTGCTTTTAGCTCCATGATTTTGTGATCCAATTGTGTTTTCTGCTGTGCACCAAAGCAGGATAATCCCATTTACTCTTGCACAAACACTGGCATTTTACCTTTGTGGAAAATTCTACTTCTTTCTTTCTTTGTTGTCTAGTCATGTCCGACTCTTTGCGATCCCATGGACTGCAGGATGACAGACTTCCCTGTCCTTCACTATTTCCCAGAGTTTGCACAAACTCATGTCCATTGAGTTGATGATGCCATACAACCATATCATTCTCTGTTGGCCCCTTCTCCTTCTGCCTTCAATCTTTCCCAGCATCAGCGTCTTTTCCAAGGAGGGGGGCTCTTCACATCAGGTGGCCAAGTTATTGGGAGTTTCAGCTTCAGCATCAGTCCTTCCAATACGTATTCAGAGTTGAT
Organism: Cervus elaphus; assembly: GCF_910594005.1. NCBI lineage: Eukaryota > Metazoa > Chordata > Mammalia > Artiodactyla > Cervidae > Cervus > Cervus elaphus. Next base: position 35,186,322 of record NC_057840.1, read on the forward strand.
TTCCTTTAGGATCGACTGGTTTGATCTCCTTGCTGTGCAAAGTACTTTCAAGAATCCTTCTTTCTACTTGTTAAAAAGTATGTCATTTTTTTCTTCATGGAAAAGTCTTTTTCTCTCTATTAATTTCTGTATAACCCATTGAAAGGCTGACTAACTTCCCTTTGATCCCTGTCTGTAAGATGGTTAACTCCCAACTCCATATCAGGCAGGTCAATTACCTACTGAATATGACAAAGTGCTTTTGCAAGCTTAACCATTTTGGAAATTTAAGACAAATCATGAGAATATGTTTAAATATGTTGATGAGCAAGAACTGAAGGAAGCAATTTATTTTCAGTTAAAAGAATTGATTAAAAAGTTCACCTATGTAGACTGCTGGCACTATAGACAGAAATTCTTTATGGGTTGGAGGAATATTTTTCTACATTGAGAAGTCTGGCTTAACAACAGGACTCCAGAAATAGAAACTGAAGCTGAGACTGTTGGAGGACAATACAAAAGTCATTTTCCCTTCTTTTTTCCTGGCATAGCCACCTTCTTATTTGAACCTTCCCTGTGTTGGTACCATTCTCTTTTCCAATGATTGTGCTTAAAAGGGGGCTTAAGGAAGGAGGTAGCCCTTGTTTTCCTCTGGAGATTTTCATGTCTGGACGTGATGCTATATATGCTTAATTTTACACACAAGATGTAAGATTCTGAGAGAATAAGAAATTTGCCAGTGGTAGCAAGTAACAGGACCTGCATTTGAACAAGACAGATAGGCCCAAATCCATAGTTTTTGCCACGATGTACACTGCCTCTCATAATAATAATACTCTATCATACATTTTACAAAGCATTTTATACCCTACCAAAGAATTCACATACTATGCCACATCAACACAAGAGAGTTATTACCTTATTATTACCTTAACTTGACCGAAGGGCAAAAGAATTTCAACAAGTTTCAACACAGCTAGTAAGTGTCTGGATTGGGGTTTGAACCCAGAGATCAGAAATGTCTCCCCAAAAGTTAGACTTTGTTCCATTGGCCACTAGTTCTCAATCTGTGCTTCTGAGAGTTCTTGGGGTTCTGGGAAGGCACTTTGGGACTTGAGGCTGTGTGTAAGAAAGGAGCGATGGGGAGGCACTTTTTTGTATGTGCTATAAATGCATTGACTTGTGATTTTATTTTGCTTATTTATTTTATAATTTTATTATTTATTTATTTGGCTGTGCTGGATCTTAGTTGCTGCATGCAGAATGTAGGATTTTTGTGGCATGTGGGATTTAGGACCCTGACCAGGGATCAGACCCTGACTCCCTGCATTGGCAGCGTGAAGTCTTAGCCACTTGACCACTAGGGAGGCACTATAGAGGGGTTCTAGAACTCCACCCTTTGTCAGCTAGGTGAACCAGGGAAATCCCCAAATTGGTTTGTTCGGCACACTAGGCTCCTGAAAAAGATTCCAATTGAACAAAGATTCATTGGCAAGAAGGAGAAAGAGGCTTGGAAACCACTGCTATAGGCAACATGGAGCCATTGAGAGTTTCTGAGGAGGTAAGTGGAAAAGGCGTGTGTTAGAAAAAATCAATCTGGCAGCTTTGTGGTGAGTGTGAGTGAAAGTCATTCCATTGTGTCCAACTCTTTGGGACCCATGGACTATACAGCCCATGGAATTCTCCAGGCCAGAATACTGGAGTGGGTAAGCCTTTTCCTTCTCCAGGGATCTTCCCAATCCAGGGATCGAACCCAGGTCTCCTGCATTGCAGGAGGATTCTTTATCAGCTGAGCCACAAGGGAAGCCCAACAATACTGGAGTGAGTAGCCTATCCCTTCTCCAGGGGATCTTCCAGACCCAGGAATCTAACCAGGGTTTCCTGCGTTGCAGGCAGATTCTTTGCCAAGTGATCTATCGGGGAAGCCCAGTTTTGTGGTAGGAAATTTTCAATGTGGAGAGTCTGCTAGAGAGAAACAGGAGGCAATATAAAGAGGAGAGGTTTCATGGGAGATTACTGGAGGATGGGAGAGGACAGGAAAGTCAGAGCAAGATGTAGGAACAGCAAAAACTCAGTTTCTCTGGATCTTAGGGTCCAAAGGACTAAACAATATTTTTTGCATATTTATTTATTTTATTTAAAAAATTATAGCCGGCTTTCTTTCCTTTGGAGTACAAGTCTAAGAATTTCAGGACATGTATAGATCCATAACCACCACCATAATCAACACACAGAACAATTTCACCTCCCCCAAACTCCCTCACATTGTTCTTCTATATTCACCTCTACTTCAATTCCTAATTCCTGGAACCACAGATCTTGTTCTTTGTCCTATAGTTTTGTCCTTTCGAGAATGTCATATAGATGGAATCATACAATACAAACCTTTTGAGGCTGGCTTCTTCAACCAACATAACGCCTTTGAGATTCATGCATGTTGTTGTGAGAGTCAACATCCAGGAGATTCTGAGACAGGAAATGAGGCTGCAAAAGGGAGCTGTCCCTTAATAATGTTGGGATCTGAATGGGGTTTTTTTTTTTCTTATAGCAAAAATTTATTTCTTTTTATATTTTTTAACACCATAAACATTTTGTATTGAGGTACAGCCGATTAACAATGTTATGGTAGTTTCAGATGAACAGCAAAGGGACTCAGCCATACATATACATGGATCTCTCCTCCCTCAAACCCTCCTCCCATCCAGGCTGGCACATAATATTGAGTAGAGCTGAACGGTTTTGAGTTGAACAGAGTAATCATAGGTGCTACAAACTCTCTGAGGGAATTGCTTCCTTTATTCACTCAGAGAATCATTTGCTGAGCAATAAATATGTGCTATGCACTGTTTTAGGTGTTGGGATGAAGTAATGAGCAGAATAAAAACCCTATCCTCCCAGAGTTTACAAGCCAAGAGAGCGGGAACAAGCAAGCCCAGGAGTGGTTTGATGTCAGGAGGTGATATATATTTGACATCAAGGAGAAGAGCCTATTTTAGACAGAGTGGTCAGGGACATTTGAACAGGCAGATTTGATCTTGGACCTTCTTTACCCGCGGACAGACAATACACTCTTAAAGTGTGCTGGATGGATTGGGAGAGCAGGGGGAAACTGAGGTAAAGGAGTCACGTAATGTGGGCCTGAACTAGGCTGATGATAGAGAAAAATGGAAGAAAGAGGGACGTAAAGAAATATTTTGGAGGAAAATGGAGTTCACTGTCTTAAGAGATTTACATAGGTTGGAAAATAATTTCTAAAAATACAGATAAACTGACAGATAATGAGGGCATTATAAATTCTGGAAACTAACGATGCTTGGTGTGACTGTACCTAATACTTTGCAATTGAATTATTGTAAGCTGCGGCTTTCAAACTGTGCTTCTAAGAGCCTCTGGGGCTTTGTTAAGGTGTTTCCAGGAGTACCAGGAGCAGTTTGGGCATGGAGCTGTGTTTTCAACTGCCAGCTGAACAAGAGCAGTGCCAGGATGATCTGTTTTATGTATTTGCTTCCTTGTAAAATTTCACTGGAGTGAAGTGCGACACAGGACAAAGAAGAGGAGCCGGATTACTGTGTGGGAAACCTTACACTCAAAACTTACTTAGTGAATAAAGAGGCTTAGTCTTCCCCAAAAGACAGGAACTATTTTGGCCCCAGGGCATTGGTGGGAGAGGGGTGGGGGCGGGGGAGCAGGTGGGCGTAGCTAGTTGTGTTACAGATCTGACCCAGATAAAAAAAATCTCTTCCCCTCAAATAATTGTATCATTCCATGTTTTCTTCTAACTGTATCCACACTTAGAGTTTTTGTTTTATTTGCTGTTCAAATGGTTCATTTTTTACTTTTATAAAAATGAAAATAAATTCATAATACATCTTCTTTCATAAATTTCTAATCTTCGCCATCAAAATTCATCAGGATTACATATCTGTTTTTGTTTTCAAATATGAGACATTATATAGGTAGGGTTATGTTGGCTATCATAACAGGTAAATACCCAAAGGTCAACAGCTTAACAAGTGGGAAGTCCAATTAGCTGGAATGTGTGGCGGGGAGGTGATGGGGTTATCTGCTCTCTGCAGACATTCAGGGATCCAGGCTGATGGAGGTTCTACCTCGTTCAATTTGTGGTTTTGGAGGTCATTCAGGTTTCAGGATCTAGCCAGAAGACAGGGGAAGAGAGAGCATACAGCATCCCACAGGAAGTTTTAATGGACCCAACCTGAGAGTGATATACTTTACTTCTGCCCACATACCAAAGGCCAGAAATTCAAAGTTACACCTAACCAGGTTTGGTGAACAGCTAGCCTATCCCGGACACATACATGATCACGATATAAAAACTGAGAAACATAAATCTGGGCCTTGTGTTTATGTTTTCACCTTGGGACAAATCAGGCTGAATTTGTGTCTGAGTGTCTGTGACTGTGTGTGAACACAGATGTGTGAGGACTGCCTCAGAGAGTTTTGCTCACAAGTACATTACAAAATGGCTGAAGCCTGATGTGCCAAAGAACTGGGATAATTCTGACTTTTTCTCACTTTACCTTTCAGAGTTCTGGGAAGACTCACCTGCCTCATGAAGCCTTTTCCAACCTACCATCAAATATGTTTATGATTCCAGCCGTGAGGACATACCATGTCTGCAGTATTGCTTGGTGACTAATTGTGGTTTGTGTTTTATGGTTTTTCTCTTTTCTGCAACTCATCATTCCTTGTTAACCAGAAAATTCTCAAGATTAGACTTACATACTTTTTATTCTTTTGAATTCACTGAATAGTCTGATCACCACTGTGTATCAAGAGCAGGTATCAAGTAATTGTGGCTAATTTACCAAACGAAATAAAGGCAGTTTAAACTCATAAATCAGTATTTCAGAACCACCTCAAGAGACATCTGTCTCTGAAAAGGCTGAGGAATTGATTTCTTTAAAAAACGGTTAGGCAAAGACTCAACTTCCTGTAACTTGCTTCCTTCTCTTTCTCTTTTATTAGAGGGGATTTTATAGACCAAGGAAATTTACGACTCACAATGCAAGCTTATAAAGAGGGTATTTTAATGGAGGTCAAATCTGTGAATCAGCAGAAGATTATAATCTCTTTCCAAAAATTAGACTCATTTATTTTTATGATGTTGTTGAGAAAAGTAGATGAGGATGATTTTATATGTATGCATAAGGTTGGCTAAATCGAATTGGTAATAAAATCTAGCCTGGTCTGAATCAGAAAAATCATTGAAATGTTTTTGAATACTTTTGAGAAAACCTCAGCAGGAAGTTAGAATCGATACTGAAGGCCCAGAGTGTAAAAGGAACAGCCTTCCCGCTCCACTTTTATAAACTTTTTATTAGCAAGAATTATTTGTTGCTTTTTGAAAGAAAGTTGGCATCATTTAAAAAGAAACCCAAAGCATGTCTAAAATGGGGTCAGGAAAATCCCACACTCCCCCACCCAAAGCCATAAGATTTTCCAAAATAATAAAGACATTTTAAAGATCCAGAAGAAGCTGGGGTTTTGCTTAATTTAGAAGCCACATTTGCTTTTGAAGGTCGATTTTTTTTTCATGGAACATTTGTTTGGTAAGTTATCATAATTTTTGATGGAGTATTTAACATTGGTCCTTCAAGAACTTCAACACATGGGAGCAAAAACTCCCAAAGAACTGCATTCATATTTTCATAGCTGTCTTGGAGTGTGTACTTAGTCGCTCAGTCGTGTCCAACTCTTGCGACCCCATAGACTGTAGCCCCATAGACAGGCTCCTCTGTCCATGAAATTCTCCAGGCAAGAATACTAGAGTGGGTTGCCATTTCCTTCTCCAGGTGATCTTCCCGACCCAGGAATCGAACTCGGGTCTCCTGCACTGTGGGCAGATTCTTTACCAACTGACCTACGAGGGAAGCCTCAGAATGGCCCTGACTAAACAGAACTGTGATAACAGGGTTCTGTTGTGTTCAGCACCCAACAGGTCCTGTGGATGGATGATGGTCCTGAGAGAAGGCCAGGTCTCTGGGAGGTACTTGCTGTGCATAGGTTTGTAGGTGGTGAGGTTAGACTCTTGAAATTTAAAACTTTGAAAACCTATTTATCAATTTAGATGAGAAATAAAGCCATCAAATGGGCATGACATTTGGGGTTCATTGTCTTTCCCCTGAACTTCTGTGGGATTATTAATAACCTCTCTTGTGGTTACCATATTCTTTGTATCTGTTACTATTTTCAATTAAGTTACAGTGTCTTGGCTGGGAAAATAGTGTCCTTATAAGGGGTTTTGCATATCTCTACTTTGGTTTAATCACATGAGGCTAATTGATTTTTTAAAAATTGAACTATAATTGGTATGCAGTAAGAAGGCAATGGCAACCACTCCAGTACTCTTGCCTGGCAAATCCCATGGACGCAGGAGCCTGGTGGCCTGCAGTCCACGGGGTCAAGAAGAGTTGGACATGACTGAGCGACATCACTTTCACTTTTCACTTTCACGCATTGGAGAAGGAAATGGCAACCCACTCCAGTGTTCTTGCCTGGAGAATCCCAGGGCCTGTGGAGCCTGGTGGGCTGCCGTCTACAGGGTCGCACAGAGTCGGACACGACTGAAGTGACTTAGCAGCAGCAGGAGCAGCAACATTATATAAGTTACAGGTGTACAATAGAGTGATTCACAATTTTTAAAGCTTATACTCCACTTATGAAGCCCTGGTGGCTCAGATGGTAAAGACTCCACCTGCAATGCCGGAGACCTTGGTTCGATCCCTGGGTTGGGAAGATTTTCTGGAATGGGAAATGGCAACCCATTCTAGTATTCTTGCCTGGAGAATTCTATGGACTGAGGAGTCTGGCTGGCTGGGACAGTTGATGGGATCGCAAAGAGTCGGATACAACTGAGTGACAAACACTTTCACTTTACCTCTCACTCCACTTAAAGTCTGGCTAAATTCCCTGTGTTGTACAATTATATCCTTGCAGCCTATTTTATACCTATTAACTTGTACCTGTTAATCTCCTACCCTTCTTTTGTCCCTCCTCACTTCCCTCTCCCCACTGGTAACCACTAATTTTTTTCCTATATCTGTGAGTCTACCTCTTTTTTTTGTTATATTCACTAGTTTGTTGTGTTTTTTAGATTCCACATATAAGTGATATTACACAGTATTTGTCTTTTTCTGAATTATTTCACTTGGCATAATGCCTCCTAAGTTCATCCATGTTGCCACAAATGGCAAAATTTCAGTCTTTTTTAATGATTGAGTAGTATTCTATTGCATAAATAAATATATATAAACATACAAAATTTGTATATATTTATATGCATATATATATAAACTTTATATATATGATATCTTCTTTATCCATTCATCTGTTGATGGACATTTTGGTTGCTTTCATATCTTGAGGTCAATTGATTTCTAAGTTCTTAGAAATGAGGTGCCTCTGTTGTTTCTACCTACAACCTCTTTCTAAAATTCCTATTTTCCAAAAGAAATGAAAATGCTTTAAGAATTTATTCTTATCTGCTGAGTAGTGAAAAAAAAATGTAAGCCTGTGGTCTTCCAAAGTTCTGAGTAATTTAGCATAAGCGTAAACCTTTTGCTTCTCCAGTCCTTTTTTGCCGTGTCTTGTGGGGAAATGTTCTTCTCTGTCTTTTAGAATAATAATGCTAAAAGCTAACACTTATTTTGTACTTTGTCCCAGGTTCTGTACTAGACACTTTGTCGTTGTTCAGTCGCTAAGTCATGTTGGACTTTTTGCAACCCCATGGCCTGCAGCACGCCAGGCTTCCCTGTCCATCACTATCTCCTAGAGTTTGCTCAAATTCATGTCCATTGAATTGGTCATGTTATCTAACCATGTATTAACTTATGTAATCCTTGCAACAAGAACTGTTATTACCCCTATACACTCCGGTATTCTTGCCTGGAGAATCCCATGGACAGAGGAGCCTGGCAGGCTACAGTCCATGGGATTACAAAGAGTCGGGCACGACTGAAAAACTAATACAATAATACAGATGAGGAAATAAGCCCAAGGAGTTAGAGGAATTTGCCCAAGTTCAAAACAAAGCTCGAAGTGACAGAGCCAGAATTTTATCCCAGACAGAATGATTCCAGGGTCTGTCCATTTACTCCTGTTTGAAAGCCTCCAAGGCCAGAGATAAATTCAAGGACTTTTGGTACTTTTTTAAAAAAGGACAAGATTTCTCACACAAGTTTATACTTTACTAGTGCTTTCTTCCCCATATACATGAAAAGAACTAGATCTCATTTATAATCTGATTTCAATCAAAGATGTATCTACTGATTGCCAATTTTGTTAAAGCAAGAAAAATGCTTGACCCTACAGAGCTTCACTGGGTAATCAGTCTGCTACTTCCAGCTACCAAGAAGGAGGGCTGTTTTTATCTGAGAAAAATCTGCCAGCTATATGTAGATTTAAAATTTTTTTAGCAATATATCTAACTAATTTTTAAAGCAATATGTCTAACTGAAGTGATACAGCAGTGATACTCTTTCAGCATCATAAATCTCTTTTAGAGATATTGCTATGCAATTACCAGAAATATTTTTGTAAACACCATTGCTTTTTCGTCAAAGAATTTCATAATCTCTTTGATGTTTTCATGCACAGTGAATTTTTATCCCTGCATGATTTTGTTGGTAACACTCATTTTATTTTTAAAATCATACCAAATAAACACAGAACAAATGCACTTAAAAGTTATTATTTTTTGAAGCAACATTTGGCCTGCTTTTTAGCAGACATGATAAATGCTGCAAATATTCCAACTCATTTTTATTCTGTTTCACTTTTTCATCCCCAAAGAGTTTAAAATATACGTAGACTAAAAAATACATGAGAGAAAAAAATAACAAGGATTCACAGATTTTTTTTTCATCATGTCATCATGTGTGATAAATTTTGAAAACTTTATACCTATAGAGTATTATGGAAAATCTATTTTTACTTCAGATGAATAATTTTTTAACAAGAATATATTATTAAAAATTTATATTACATGGTCATGTAACTGAATTGGCAGAAATTACATTTGACTTATCCCATTTAATTATTGCATTATTAAATATAAATTATTTAATTACAGTTGTCATAATGAAAATGTTTATAGATTTTAATCAAAAACTTCAAGAAAGCATTCAAAAACAAAGAGCAGATGATACAAACTGCAGTGTGAGTGTCAAATTTAATCGGTGATCAATTCAGTGGAATTCAGTTTGTTTTTCACAGTAGTTATATTCTATTAAGTCATTTTAAACACTGAATTAGTAAATACTGATCCACTGCTCCCAGGGGAAATATGGGCTTAGGTTTCCATGAGTGTTTCGTCACGGCATTTTCATTCACTGATCAGTACATGACCTTGTTTTGCATGAGTTTCTGTTTAAAGACACTTTAATATATATTGTTGAATCATTACATTAAACTCATGGCCAACAGCCTTGAGTAACTCTGTAGTTCATGTCTAAATGAAGCTTATCTAAAATGCTGTTTTCTCTGTGAGGCACGTCACAGCCTTATCGGCTTAAGAACACTAGAAAGCACTTCAGCACTATGTCTAGAAGACTTTTAAAATAACAAAGTCACACATATACACGTACACAAAGCACAAAAATGCAAAAAAAAAAAAAAAAAGTGGAACTAAATAGATCACAAAATAACACTTATTTACAGTCTGAGGGCTGAAACAAGAAGACAGAGCATAGCCTTGCCATTAATTCAAATATTTCACCACTCTGCATGTCTGTGAATGACTGAGAAAGCTCCATGAGTATTGATTTCGGGCTGTGAATAAATTTCAGTGCAGAGGTGAATTTGCAGATATGGAATCTACAAATAGGACTGACTGTACAGGTAAAACTTAAATATACAACTGATCAATGTGTCAGAAAACAAGCTTCTTATTTAGAAACCCAAGCTGTTGTAAGTATTATTCACTTATCAAAGTTAGTTCTCCTTCATAGATCAAAGTAGCTAGTACATATCTAACCTTTTAAAAGGACATTTTACTTCTATCAGTTGAAATAACTCTCATAATAAATGTACAAATCGCCTATCTTCACAACATTTTTTTTTTTTTTTTTAATATATTTATTTGTGTATTTATTGTCTCTTCTCCACTAACATGTAAGCACCCCAAATGCAGAGATGTCATCTACATTGTTCACTGCTGTGTCCTTGGGCCGAGAAGAGTGGCAAGCAAATGTCACTCCAAAATATTTATGAGCATCTGCTATGTGGCAAGCACTGTTCCAGATGCTGAGCATATAGTAGTGAACTAAACATAATCTTTGCCCAAAGGAGCTTATAATCTAGTGACACATAGTGAGTGTTTGATTGGTATTTGTTGAATGAATCCTCAGGATTATAATCAAAATCCACTAAAATAAACATTTAGCTCTATGTTGTTCTTGTTTAGTCGCTAAGTCGTGTTTGACTTTTTTGAGCTCCCATGGACAGTAGCCGGCAAGGCTCCTCTGCCCATGAGATTTTCCAGGCAAGAATACTGGAGTGGGTTGCCATTGCCTTCTCCACACAACATTTTTAAGTGTAATAAAAATACAAAGATATTTCCAAATAGCAAAAATGTCTCTGCTTCGGAGAGTGCCCCTTAAAATGTGCAGCCCTTGAGCAGTGTACAACCTGGTCAACCATATACAGCAGCCTTAACTGTAGGTAGGTGGCATAGGAGAAAAAGCAGGCAGAGTGGATGAGTTCAACTTTTGAGAAATGCTGACTGTTATATAATATCTAACAAGTTATATCTACAAAGAGTAGCGAACTTGGAGACAGAGGGACCTCACTTGAAAAACCTGTACTGCCAATTAGTTTTTAAGCTGATTTTATTAACTTATTTGTACATTTTTATTTATTTATTTGGCTGTGCTGAGTCTTGGTTGCTGCCTGTGGGCTTTTCTTTAATTACAGCGAGCGGGAGCTACTCTCTAGTTGCGGTGCTCTGGCTTCTGATTGCAGTGGCTTCTCTTGTTGCAGAGCACGGGCTCCAGGGCCAGTGGGCTCAGGAGTTGCAGCTCCTGGACTCTGGAGCACAGGCTCAACAGTTGTGGGGCGCAGGCTTCGCTGCTCCACGGCGTGTAGGATCTTCCAAGTTCAGGGATTGAACCTGTGTCTCCTGGGAATCATCAGATTGCAGTTAAAAAAAAAAGTAATTCTTGTGTTGGCTCGAAAATGAATTAGAAGCAGACTGGTTGGTATAAAAGCCCAGATTAAAAAAAAGCACACCCCCCCTCCCCCAAAGAAAAGCTCCTTAAAACCCAGTCTGAGACAATCAATAACAAGAATGGAGAAAGGAGAAAGATTGAAGGGTTATTTCTGAAACTGCATCATGCGGTTGTAGATGTGATCTTTTCTGAAACCCCTTTTCTTAGCTGAGATCTCCCTTTCCCCCGCTCCAACAGTTGCTTTGTCAGCTGTGAAATCCTGTCCGTTTCACTGGGGACTTGACCTCCTGCCGATGGATGACTGACTTGAGACTGGAGCTGGGGATGGGGCAGGGGGAGGAGGTAAGAGGTACAAAGAGCCAGTCCCCTGGCATCAAAGTGGGAAGTTAGTTTCCAGGCTCAGCTACACGCTTGAGTAGCTTGTTCTCTTCTCCTATCCTGTTTTCTTTGCCTCCTTGTCCTAGGAGCACTCCTAAGTAAACCACTTTCTTAAGAATCCTGACTCCTAACTCTTTCTGAGACACTAACGCCCAAGGTGAAAGACTTTACGAAAAGACCCATAGCTGCAAAGGGAATGTGGAGGAGAGAGCGAAAGAGGCCTTTAGGCTCTTACTTCATCCCAGACTTCATAAATCCTTCTGACTGGTTGACACTTTTCCTATAAAGAGACACACAATGAGGTGGTTCTTCTGACAATCTGCCAGTAAGTTCATTCTCCCCTTGGGGTAGAAAAATATTAACATTGATTGCTGGATTAATCCCTCCAAATTTTTCCTGAAATATTAAACTCTTTTAAACTTGCAGCTTTACAACTGAAAAATTGCTTCAGCTAGGCCTTGGAGGATGGCATTATGTACAGCGAATCTTTTTGATTAGTTGAAAAAACACAGATTAAAATTGAATTATCAATGAAATATGTTGAATTTAAAGTCAGATGAAAATCACGTGAGTCTGGAAAATATATATTTATCATGGGTGTTTTCCAGAACCTTCTACTTACCTGGCTAAAATATTTTTAAAAGCACTTTAAGTTCTGAATAAGGATTTTACTTTTTTATTAAAAAGAGCAGTCTGTCATTGGTTTTAATGCTGAAACCAAAGGTCTTTGAATTGGTTGTTTTTTATAAAGTGAGCTCTCAGTAGTTTCTAAGCTTAGCCTATCATAAGGTTATAAAATGGATCATATTTATTTTAGGTAAAAAATATGTTGGAAACAGTTTTAAGTATTAGGAAAAGAAAACAGATTATAAAAATAAATGGTATGAAACTTTATAAAGATCTTTGGAAGCGACAGTGAGAGAGTGTTTTACAACTAGTTGTGTTGTCAGACTAGAACAAATAAGGGACAGGGATTTGCTTCAGGATGAATTAGTAAAATGATAATCATTCCTAAAGAAGGACTAATTGTATGTATACATATAGCTGATTCACTTTGCTGTACAGTAGAAATTAACACATTGTAAAGCAATTATACTCCAATAAAAATTAATTTTTAAAAGGACTAATTATTAGAGAGATCAAATAGAAATCAGCAAAACAACTGAAGCAAGTCTAAGAAAGGACCGAGAATGGTTGGAAAAAACCTTTAAATGTGGTCACTTGAAGGATAGACGTATTAGATTTTGGTGGTCTGTCTTTCACCAAGGCATCTTGTATTGGATATCTAAAGCAGTTTGCAGTATTTGGCAACATTTCATTCAGCCGTTGAGGAAAATATTTAAATCAAACATATTCCTTGAAAACAATCTTTAGACAAATAAAGTGTTATAGGAGTGCTTTCTGGACAGGTTTCTAAACACATTGAAGTTTCTTATTATAGATTTATAATATATAAAGTTATCTTATTATAGATTTTTCCTATGAGAAACTTATATATTTGCAAGACAAACAAGCAAACAAACATAAGGAAGAAACCAGAGAAATTAACTTCCAAAACCCCAAGAAAGTTCCAATATAAAAGCCCAAGTGTTTGGCTTAAACGTCAAAGCCGTGACAATTTGTTCTTTGATGTGATTGTATTTCCAATTTCTTGTTCATGTAAGATTTCAATAAAACTCAAAAATCTATTCAAAAAAAAAAAAAAAAAAAAAGCCCAAGTGCCAGAGATACATATCTTAATGTCTTCCCAGAGCTACTGATGAGGCATTTCAGTCTCGTCTCAGATATCATGTTTATCGAACATCTGTTTCAGTGTTCCAGGTTTCTAAACATATTTCAGGATTGTAACATGATAGAAGAATGAGGTAGAAATTCTGGTTTAAGCTGGACGTGCCCAGGGCTTCCCGTTCCCAAACTGCAAAATATTTGTTTGCCTTCCCCTATCAGCACCTCAGGCTAAATGTGTCCTAAACCGAACTCTCTCTCCTCCTCCTCCTTCAGCTTTATCTCCTCACTGCCTCTCAGGCCTCAGTGGGCTTTCAGCCTGGCTGGTAACCTCAGATTCCAGTGGAGTCCACCTCCAGATCTCCCCCGCCCCCCATCACCACCCCCGGTCCGACAGTCTCAGCTCTCACTTGTCCTGTGACGGCCCCTCCCGAAGGCCTCCTCGACTCCCCCCTAGATCCTTCTACATATCCCACTTACTGTTGCCCTTTGATTGTAGCCTTAACATTGTCCTTGACCTAAACGACTGTATACAAAATAGATAAGCAACAAGGACCTACTAAATAGCACAGGGAACTAAGGTGTAATAAACTATCATGGAAAAGAACCTGAAAAAGTATATACATATAAAACTGAAGCACTTTGTTGTCCACCAGAAACTAATACATTATAAACCAACTCTTGCTAAAAACTTGGCCCCCAGTGGAATGGTTTCTATACACTAGCCTGGCATCTAATTAAGAGCGTCCCTTTTCTATAAAAAAGCAGTTATATGAAGTGGACTAGTTCACACTGCTGGCAGCTGCCTGCTCTGTAGTTATGATAAAGAAAAATAGAAGTCTGTGCTGAGACATTGCACACCATGATATGTTGCCCACACATGCAGTTTTGTGAGAAATCTGGGCAGGAATATTTTTTATATCCCTCCCTTGCTTAACTATCATCAAACCCAGAGTTCCCCCACTGCCAGTCTGGGTCTTCTATCACCATAGTACCAGCTTGTCCCAAACTGTAGTCTCTTCCAGGGTCCAGCTCAGACCTACATCCAGGCTTGGGTCCTTCTTTCAATTCTCAAAGGACCATCATCAGGTATTGCCTTGAAGAATCACTTGGTTCATGTCTTAACATCCCAGAAAGTTTGAAGGCATCCAGGTGGGGGTCAGGGCAGGCACTTTTCTGCTCCCACTTTACCGTGAAAGTACATTTTTTTCCGCATGGAGAAAAATCAAATTTTTATTCTATTTTCCCCCAGCTTCATCAAGATATAATTGACAAAACTGTAAGATAAAGTGTGCACAGTGATGACCTGATGTAAGTATATGTTGTAAAAGGATTTCTCCCATCCTTTTAACTAACACATTCATCACCAACACTGATTTTTTAAAATAAATTTATTTTGTATTGGGGCATAGCCGATGAACAATGTTGTGATAGTTTTCGGTGAACAGCGAAGGGACTCAGCCACACGTATACATGTATCCATTCTCCCCCCAGCACCCGCTCCCATCCAGGCTGCCGCATGACATTGAGCAGAGTTCCATGTGTTGCTATAGAGTAGGTTCTTGGTGACCAACACTGATTTTTAAAGACTGTGTAAATTCATATCTTCTGGTGTGATGAAGAAGAGTTACAAGTTTGACCAGAGTGACCAGAATTAGGCTTTATGAAGTTGAACTCTGCAACAATTAGATGTAAATAGAGAAGGGACTTTCTCAGCTCCTCTTCCAGTTGCCTTGAGGTTGTGTCAGCTTTTGTGTTTCCTTGGGCAGTGTCATTTCACTGAAAATTTGACAAGTGTGTAGTAATTGTACTGCAAGGAAAAACTGCAACTGAAAAGAATGTTTACTACAAACTATACTATTAAGAGGAGAGTTCTGACAGCTTTAGTTTCCATTAAAGGATTTTGTTTTTTCATGTTGCTTCCAGTGAAAGCATTGTGGTCATCCTGGATTGGACAGGTGACAGTTATTACTACAAAATCAAAAGACATCATCTGAGGCCAAGAAGTTCTCAGAGATAATAATGAATGCATGGAGGATGGTTGGATGGAATCCAAGAAGAGTTGCCATATCTTTGATTTCATTTAATTTTAGAAGCGCACACAGGGAGTTCTACCAAGGGCCTTCAAGTGGGGTGAATGTGGGTTTCATTTGAGGTTCTGCTACAAACAGTGGAACCTAAGGCAGGTGACTCCCCTTCTCTGTGCTTTAAAGTCTGGGGTCTGATCTTCATTCTGCCACTGACCAGCTGTATACACTCTTGGACAATTTATTTCATTTCCCCGTGATTGTTTCCTCAGCTTAAAAATGGATTATTCTAACATCCACTTCATAATCTTGTTTTTACTAATGAGATCATACTTGGAAAGCACTTAGAACAGCTCTTGAGAGGACACAAGTAACTTTTATAACTAGAAGCTGTGGCTGTTACCAACACTAGTCTTGCTATTATTTATATTTCCCTGCAGGGTTGTTGAGAAGGTTAAATGAAAGCACTGCTCACCAGGACAGACTACATGATTTGCATGTCCCAGCAGAAAAGTCAAATGTAGGGCCCTCTGTTCAGAAATCACTAAGAATTTCAAGAGTGGAGTTAAAACAAGCGCAGGGCCTGTGCAACTGCACGGATTGCACACCCAGGCGGCGGCGGCCGGGGCGCTGGAAGAAGCAGAACTGTTGGCACACAGTGGGCGCTAAATAAATGCTCATGCACCTTCAGGACAGCGCACGCCGCCAGCACGGTTACCACGGACCCCTCCCCCGCCCCTGTCCCCTCGCTGTCACTAGTCCCTGACCCGAGGACAAGACCCGGAACTGCGCCCGCGCGGGAGCCCGGCGGTGAGGACCGACCTCCGGCCCCGCCGGCCCCGGTGGCTCTGGCCTGGCCGAGCCTCCGCCTGGCCGGATGGGGCCGCTCGGCCGCCGCGCCGCACCGCCCCCCGGGACAACTTGGGGAGGATCAGGGTCTGCCCGGCGCCCCCCGGGCGCGTCTCGGGGGCCCGGACGCCTCGCAGCCCGGCCGAGGATTCCGGGTCCCGCGGGCGCCGCCAGCGTCCGGGGCCCCGCCGGCCCGCCGCAGTGTTTACCGGTTGCCCGAGGAGACGCGCCCGCGCGCACCGCCGGCTCCCGCGCCCGCCGGTCCAAGCGCGCCGCGGGACCCCGGCCGCCATGAGCTCCTCCGGCCCGCGGCGCCCGCCGCCCACCGGCCCCGCCGCCTTCGGCGCCTCGCCGCCCGCGCCCGAGGTACCGTCGCAGCCCACGGGCGCGCGCCTGGGCGGCGCCGGCGGTCGGTCTCTGCTGGGGAGGGCGCCGGGGAGGCTCGGCTCGGGCTGCGCGCGGCGCTCCTCGCCGGCGAGCTCTCCTCTCGGTAGCCCGGGTGGATCGTGGTGGGAACGTCCCCGCGTCGAAGAGGGACTTGGCAGTGCCAGCGACCGGCGAATTTGAGGAAGTGAGGGGGCAGGTCGTGAGTTTGTGAAACGCGGCTGAACTTGAGGTTGTACCAAGTCGCGTCTCTTGGTCATCCACATGGGTGACATTCTCAAAACGGTGTATCTGGCTCCTGTAGACCCTCCCCGAACCCTCTCCCCCGGCGCCAAGAATTTCTTGCTTTTATCTTAAACTCCTTAGCTACTGAGAGACGTGGCTCAGAGCAGTTTCTTCAAAACCGGAGGTGGTAAGGTTAATACTACAGTCTTGAGGGAAGTCGCTGCTCTTTTCGTTGCTAATCATTTCAGAAACGGTCATTCCGTTGTCGGATCCATTTACGCGTCTTTTCCCAGGTGGGCTTCGCGGACTTGCCGGCTCAGCCTGGGTTAAGTGTCCCCTGCTGGACCCCGCGCAGGGGCCCACCCGGCAGAGCGTGTGTCAGAGGTTCCCCACGAGGGGGAACTCTATTCAGTCGAACTGCTTGCTGACCCCAGAGGTGTACTCAGCTCAGCTGACCACAAAAATCCCTGGGGCACGCTCTTAACAATTCAAAACTTGGGCTGGATTCTCAAGCTGTAGGGAATTCTAACATTCAGCAGCTTTGATGGCTGCCTTTATATCTGACCAGATAGTGCCTTCCTTCTATTTAGATTTTTTTGATTCTTGATGTATTTGTGGAAAACTAGTGCCATCTTGTACAAATAAAGTTAGTTTTTCTTCCACTAGAAAATTTACATATTTTGTCCCTCTCTTGTATCCTTTGTGCGTTAAGAATATTAGCCCGTGCATAAGTATGTAGAGTTTTTGTACTGCTTACATTTGCTTGAGGGAACAAATTGAAAGTAAATTACAGACCTCATGGCCCTTCATCCCTGAAAAATACTCTGGTGTGAGTCTCCTAAGAACAAGGGAATTTTCTAACCAAAACACAATGATCAAGTTCAGTGTGTTTAACATCCTTATAATAATATTATATAACGCCCACTATCTGCTATTTTGCCAGTTGTCCCAATAATGCCATTTACTGCAAATTTTTTTTTTTTTTCATTTCAGGATCACACATTGAACTTAGCTTTATCTTTGGTCTCTGTAAACCTGGAACAGTTCCTCGGTCTTTCTTTGTCTTCGGTGATATTTTTGCAGAATCTAGGTCACTTGTTCTGTAAAATAGGTTTATCAGATTGTTCTTCATGATGAGATTTTTGGTAGGAATACTATCTAAGTGATGTGTCTCAGTTCATCAGAGCGGGAGGTACATGGTGTCAGTTTGTCCCACTATTGATGATGTTCCTAATTGGTGGCATCTGCCCATTTTCTACTGTAAAGGTGGAAAAAATAATTACGTTTTAGTAATAAATAAATGATCATATTGAATGATCCTACTGATTTATACTGAGATTTTTAGGGTAAATTTTACCACATACATAAAGGAAAATATCCACCAAGACCAAGACTTTTAAAAAAATTATTTTTAGCTGCTCGGGGGCTTCGTTGTTGCTCTCGGGCTTTCTGTGGTTTTGGAGAGCCAGACTACTTTCAAGTCTGGGTGCATGGGCTTCTCATCGCGGTGACTTCTCTTGTTGTGGTTCCTGGGCTCTAGGAGAGCAAGATTAGCAGTTGTGACTCACAGGCTTAGTCGCCTATGGCATGTGGGATCTTCCGGAACTAGGGATCGAACTGGTGTCCCCTGGATTGCAAGGCAGATTCTTAACCACAGGACCACTGGGGAAGCCCCCAAGCCCAAGACGTTTATTGACCCGAAAGACCTAAATTTTATTGAGAAGCTACTGTAATTACTTTTTCAGTTTCCAAAATACTTATCTGAGACAATCTTACAACTCAGATAGGCAGGGCAGGAATTTCCCATTATACACAAGATATAGCTTGTTCAGTTAGCAAATAATGGAACAGTTTAAATATCTTTCTTTTTGAAGTTTACTGCTTTCTCTGCCATACCATTATGCACTGAAAAACAGATTAAAATACTAAGTGGGGATAATAACCAAGTGTATGAGGAAGTAGAATACTGCAGGGACTAGAAGTATTAGCTATGAGTTCAGGCAGTCCTGATTACACCACTTAACTGTGACACTTTGAGCACAAAAAAACAATGACAATGTCCCAGAACTTAGTTTCTTCATCTGCAACATGGGATCATAAAGCTTATGACATAGTGTGGTTTAGGGATTCACAGTCAATATATGTAACGCTGCCAACGGGGTGACTGAATACATCACTGTTGGGAATTTGAGCAAGTTGCTTTCCTCTTTGTGAAACAAGAGTGAGTTAGAATAGCGGCCCGATGGAGTTGTTATCAGAAGCAAAGGTAAATAGCAACACGGCCTATCAGCAGCTATAGTTCTTCAAAGGAAAGAGGACTTAAACTGGTCATGTATAATTATGAAAGAAGTAAAGTCAGTTTTTCTTTATTTCCCCACCATTTCAAACATTTAAAAAGTTATGGTAAAATACACATAACATAAAATTTACTGTCTTAGCAAAATTTAAGTGTACAGTTCAGTGGCCTTAAGTACAGTTGCTTTATTGTACAACTATCATCACCGTCTATCTCTGAAACTCTTTTCATCTTTAAAACTGAAATTCTGTGCACACTTAACAGTAACTCCCCATGCCCTCCTCTCCCCAGCTCCTGGCAACCACCATTCTTTTTCTGTGTCTGAATTTGATTGCTCTGGGCACCTCGTTTAAGTGAAATCATACTGTATTCATCCTTTTGTGACTGGTTTGTTTCACTTAGCTTAGTACCCTTGAGGTTCATTCATTCATCCATGCTGTATTATTAATAGTACGTGCATTAGAACTTCTCCCCTTTTGAAGGCAGAATGATATTCCATTGCATGTATATGTCATGTTTTGCTTATCCATTCTTCTGTACAAAGACACTTAGACTATATTGTGAATAATGCTACTATGACTATGGGCATACAACAGATCTTCAAGATCTTCCTTTCAGTTATTTTGAGTATAAGAATTGTAATTGCTGGATTATGTAGTATTTCAATTTTCAATTTTTTATAAAGTTTTTTCTTTTTGATATTTATTTATTTGGCTGCACTGGATCTCAGTTGCAGGTTTCAGTATCTTTAATTGTGGCATGCAAACTCTTAGCTGTGGTCTGTGAATCTAGTTCCCTGACCAGGGATCGAACCTGGGCCCTCTGAATTGGGAGTGCCAGTCTTAGCCACTAGACCACCAGCAAGGTCCCCAATTTTCATTTTTTTTGAGGAACTGCCTTACTGTTTTCCATAGTAACTGCACCATTTTACATTCTTATCAGCAATGCACAGATGTTCCAATTTCTCCACATCCTTGTCCATACTTGTATTTTCCCTTCCTTCCTTTTTCACATCCTCACTCTCTCTTTCCTTCCCTCCCATCCTCCTTCCTTCCTTCCTTTCTTTCACCCACTCTTTTTTTCCCCCATGTAGTCAGCCTAGTGGGTGTGAAGTAGTAACCATTTCCACTTTATTCCATTTCCTTTCTCTTTGATTTGTTCTGTTCTTTTTTGTTTTCTCCTCCTTTTAATCAAACTCAAATTAAGAAAAGATCTGACTCTAATCAAATGTCTTCATGTGAATTTAAGTCAGAAGCCTTGGTATTCTAGGTATAAAGGAAAACAACCTGAAGCCTCCCACAAAGGTAAGAAATGAGAAAGAAAGAAAGAGAAAAAGCAAAGTAAAAGAAAAAAAGACGATGAAAAGAAATACAAATATATCAGTAATTATAATAAGTGTAAATGGATTAAATGCTCAGTTAACCAATAAAATTGTCAAAGAATTTTTTTTTTTAAATTCAGGTGTGTGCTATTTATGAAAGACATATTTAAACAAAAGTATATGGGAAGATTGAAAGCAACATGTTTGAAAAGATTTACCAGACACATAGTAAGCACAGGAAACCTTACTGGATATAATAATATTACACAGAATACTTTTAAAGCAAAAAAGCATTACTAGAGGTAAAGAAAGTCACAATGATGATACAAATTATATCACTGCCACATAATAATAAAAATTATTTATCAGAAAAAGTTACAACAATTCTAAATGTATATGCATAATAAAATGGCCTCAAAACATATAAATCCAAAATAGACAGAAGCAAAAATCTCTGAGAAGACGTAGGCAAATCTACCCCTACAGTAGAACAATTTTAATATACCTTTGTATGTATCTGAGAGATCCACCAGACAAAAATTTGGTAAGGGAACTATTAAAAAGCTAAAAATACAAAAATGTTTAAGTCATTATGAAGAAGAATAAAAGGATATAAAATATTTGGGCTATATATGGCTGTAGAAGTTAACCAGATGGCTTTTTTTCTTTGCCCAAGGGAATAAATACCTTTTTGGACTATGAAACAACCAATTGGACCATGTCCTAGAAAGTGTATTGGTAGAGATTGAACTAGATAAGTAATTAAATGTTTTTTCTTCTTTCAAATAAAAAAGGGCTTTATACAATTAAAAATTATTGATAACAATCTGATTATGAGTTCAGCTCAGTTCAGTCGCTCCGTTGTGTCTGACTCTTTTCAACCCCATGGACTGTAGCATACCAGGCTTCACCATCCATCACCAACTCTCAGAGCTTGCTCAAACTCATGTCCATCAAGTCAGTGATGCCATCCAACCATCTCATCCTCTATCATCCCCTTCTCCTCCTGCCCTCAATCTTTCCCAGCATCAGGGTCTTTTCAAATGAGTCAGCTCTTCGCATCAGGTGGCCAAAGTATTGGAGCTTCAGCTTCAGCATCAGTCCTTCCAATGAATATTCAGGACTGATGTCCTTTGGGATTGACTGGTTGGATCTCCTTGCAGTCCAAGGGACTCTCAAGAGGCTTCTCCAACACCACAGTTCAAAAGCATCAATTCTTCGGTGCTCAGCTTTCTTCACAGTCCAACTTTTACATGATTACTGGAAAAACCATAGCTTTGACTAGCCTGATCTTTGTCAGCAAAGAAATGTCTCTGCATTTTAATATTCTGTCCAGGTTGGTCATAGCTTTTCTTCCAAGGAGCAAGTGTCTTTTAATTTCATGGCTGCAGTGACCATCTGCAGTGGTTTTGGAGCCCCCCAAAATGAAGTCTGTCACTGTTTCCACTGTTTCCCTATCTATTTGCCATGAAGTGGTGGGACCACATGCCATGATCTTCGGTTTTTGAATGTTGAGTTTTAAGCCAGCTTTTTCACGTTAGACAAACCCACCTTGAAGGATTTTCTGTTAAATAATTGGCCAATACTCTTCAAAAGTGTCAAGGTCATGATTGGCAGAGACTAAGGAAATGCTGGGCTGGAAGAAGCACAAGCTGGAATCAAGGTTGCCGGGAGAAATATCAATAACCTCAGGTATGCAGATGACACCACCCTTATGGCAGAAAGTGAAGAAGAACTCAAAAGCCTCTTGATGAAAGTGAAAGAGGAGAGTGAAAAAGTTGGCTTAAAACTCAACATTCAGAAAACGAAGATCATGGCATCTGGTCCCATCACCTCATGGGAAATAGATGGGGAAACAGTGTCAGACTTAATTTTTTTGGGCTCCAAAATCACTGCAGATGGTGACTGCAGCCATGAAATTAAAAGACGCTTTCTCCTTGGAAGGAAAGTTATGACCAACCTAGATAGCATGTTAAAAAGCAGAGACATTACTTTGCCAACAAAGGTCCGTCTAGTCAAGACTATGGCTTTTCCAGTGGTCATGTATGGATGTGAGAGTTGGACTGTGAAGAAAGCTGAGCACCGAAGACTTGATGCTTTTGAACTGTGGTGTTGGAGAAGACTCTTGAGAGTCCCTTGGACTGCAAGGAGATCCAACTAGTCCATCCTAAAGGAGATGAGTTCTGGGTGTTCATTGGAAGGACTGATGCTGAAGCTGAAACTCTAGTACTTTGGCCACGTCATGTGAAGAGTTGACTCATTGGAAAAGACCCTGATGCTGGGAGGGATTGGGGGCAGGAGGAGGAGGGGACGACAGAGGATGAGATGGCTGGATGGCATCACCGACTCAATGGACATGAGTTTGAGTAAACTCCGGGTGTTGGTGATGGACA
The DNA here is from genome assembly GCF_910594005.1 of Cervus elaphus. Taxonomy (NCBI): domain Eukaryota; kingdom Metazoa; phylum Chordata; class Mammalia; order Artiodactyla; family Cervidae; genus Cervus; species Cervus elaphus. The sequence continues at coordinate 35,209,088 of NC_057840.1, forward strand.
GGGAGGCCTGGCGTGCTGCGATTCGTGGGATCGCAAAGAGTCGGACACAACTGAGTGACTGAACTGAGCTGAAGGAGACAAGACAGCTAGAAGCAATGTGAGAGCCTGGGTTGACCCCTGGACCAGAAAAAGGACATTATTAGAAAACTCGCGAACTTTGAATAAGATCTGAGGTTTAGTTAATAGTATTATAGCAAAGTTAATTCCCTGGCTTTAACATGCCTCAGATATGTAAATAGTTAACATTAGGGGAAGTTGAGTAAAGGGTACACAGAATCTTTCTGTTCTAATCTTGCAACCTTTTTCTGGGTCTAAAATAACTTCAGAATGAAAAGTTTAAAAAATGAATGACAAGCAGTTAATTCTTTTGTATATCCAAGTTTAAAACTGCAACACTTAGTTTCTCTTGATATCTAATTATTCTTGGACCACCTGGCTGAGGGGAAACACTCAAATAACAGGTGGATAAAAGAACTTTTTGAACACCAAGCAGAGAGCACCATTGATTTTCCTTTCGTATTTCAAAAAGGTGTTGTGAATCTTTACTTAAAGTGCAATGTACAGGATATTTGAAACAATAGTGAGTGCTTCTTGGTTTGCACTTGAATTAAGTTGACTAATTATAAAGACTTACTTTTTCTGTGTTCAAGGACAATTTAAAATTTTAATTGAAAAAGGGAGTAACATTTGCTGTACTTAGAATTATTTATGCTAGGTTCTTTCCCCAAGATTTCTTTTTACTTTGTTTCGCTTCCAATTTTTTTCCTTTGAAATTGGTGCTTTGGTGGCTTTGATCTAAGGCAGAGAAGTTCAAAGGCATCGCCGAGGTGGACCAGCAGCCCTCTTCTCTTTCTCTTATTGATACCAGCACTACAATTGATTATGGCTTCTATCTCTACATGTTAGATAGTGCTTGAATAAAATATTTTAAATATTGCTAGTAAAAGGAAATATATGAATTCTCTTTCTGAGTAACTGAACTAACTTCCTTTTTGTTGACTAAATTTATTCTTATGCTGTCCCTCCTGACTCTTCCGCGTTAGCTTTGTACGGAAACATATTTTTCAGCATTTCTAGGTCATCATTATCTAATCTCAATGTCAGTGCAAAGGGGAACAATGTCAAGACCCGACTAGTTGTCACATTTCCACTAAAGTCTTTTCTACTTCAGGGTAAATGAAATGGATAGAGTGGAGAAGCAAAAAGGAAGTCTTGATGTTGAAATTTTGTGACTATTTAGTAAGCAGAAATGAGAATGTGGGAGGAAACCTGAACCAAAAAAACTCTGCTTGGTGAATCATACATAGATTGAGTCACCCATGTGGTGAATGTTTTTTGAGTCTCAGGGCACCAAAGATAGGGAAATTCTTTGCTTCAGCAGTTAAAAAGTGAGCGTCAATTCTAAAACAGGTGCTGTTTTAGATAAGGTCCCACTCTCATAAACGGTACATTTTAGTGGGGGGAAATAGATAACAAAAATAAACAAATGGATAAACAAGGTAATTTCAAAGTGTGGTTAACACTAAAGGGGGATCAGAGGATCAAGACTGACGGGTGTAGAGGGTCGGCTTTGGATAGGGTGGGCCCAGATGACTCGCCCAGGAGATGACATGTGTGCTGAGTTGTCAGTGATGCTGGGAGGGAGTGTTTTTAGAAATAGCTTCCCTAGGGGAAGTGTGTTTAGAAAGAGTGCACTACCATGTGTAAAATAGGTAGCTAGTGGGAACCTGCTGTATACACAGGAAGCTCAGCTCAGTTCTCTGTGTGAACGAAAGGGAGGAGGTCCAAGGTTTGGGGAGACATATGTATCCATATGACTGATTCACTTTGTCGTACACAGAAACTAACACGATATTGTAAAGCAACTATGCCCCAATTTAAAAAAGAATACAGTTGGTGGCAAGTCCCTCAGTTTGGGTGTGTCTCATGATTCCTCATCCTTAGATTCAAGTTAATCACTTTTGGCATTTATCAGTGAACCTATATGAGAGATGGTGTGAATCTCAGAGCATCATGCCAGGAGCCATATGTCAGTTTATCTCACTGTTGATGTTATAAAAGAAAAAGAAAGGCTGAGAACTGGATTCAACAGATTAACAATAGCTGATAATACATGCGATACATTTTTAATTGCTCTAAGGAATGTTATTGAGATAATTGGTGAATAGTATGGTGTCATCATTAAATTTCTTGAATTTCACAGCCGTATGCAAAGGAATGTCCTTGTCCTTAGAAATACAGGCTGAAGTATGTAGGGGTTGAAGGCTGTGATGTCTGCAAATTACTCACAAATGACTCAGCTGTCGTGATTGTAATGGACAGAGAGAAAAGACTAGATCAAATGTGATGAAATGTTGTCACCGTTGGTGAATCTAAGTGTGGCATATACTTGATTATTCTTGCAACTTTTCTGTAAGATTGAAATAAAGCTCTAAAGAAATTATGTACCTGTAATCAATAGTGAAGAGGAACTAAAAAGCCTCTTGATGAAAGTGAAAGAGGAGAGTGAAAGAGAAAAAGTTGGCTTAAAGCTTAACATTCAGAAAACTAAGATCATGGCATCTGGTCCCATCACCTCATGGGAAATAGATGGGGAGATAGTGGAAACAGTGTCAGACTTTATTTTTTTGGGCTCCAAAATCACTGCAGTTGGTGACTGCAGCCATGAAATTAAAAGACGCTTACTCCTTGGAAGGAAAGTTATGACCAACCTAGATAGCATGTTAAAAAGCAGAGACATTACTTTGCCAGCAAAGGTCTGTCTAGTCAAGGCTATGGTTTTTCCAGTGGTCATGTATGGATGTGAGAGTTGGACTGTGAAGAAAGCTGAGCGCTGAAGACTTGATGCTTTTGAACTGTGGTGTTGGAGAAGACTCTTGAGAGTCCCTTGGACTGCAAGGAGATCCAACTAGTCCATCCTAAAGGAGATGAGTTCTGGGTGTTCATTGGAAGGACTAATGCTGAAGCTGAAACTCTAGTACTTTGGCCACGTCATGTGAAGAGTTGACTCATTGGAAAAGACCCTGATGCTGGGAGGGATTGGGGGCAGGAGGAGGAGGGGGACGACAGAGGATGAGATGGCTGGATGGCATCACCGACTCAATGGGCATGAGTTTGAGTAAGCTCCGGGAGTCGGTGATGGACAAGGAGGCCTGGCGTGCTGCGATTCATGGGGTTGCAAAGAGTCGGACATGACTGAGCGACTGAACTGAACTGAACTGAACTGAATGAATTGAGATATTATGTAGAAGATGCTCTTTCTAACTATCGAGCTCACAGTAGAGTAAATAATAAATGGGGTAGTAAATAAAGGTTTGGAAAAGGAAGAAGGCAAACATGGCTGGAGTAAAGATATGGTGTCAGATAAGGCTCTAGAAGGAAAGACAAGCAATTACGGGAGGTGCAGGGATGGGGCAGGGGGAGAGCTGGGGTAGGGGAAGCTTTGCTGAAGTTATTGAGGCCAATGATGGTGCTGGTAGGGAGATGACATTGACTTTGGAGTACCAACAGGACCCATAGGTGATGTTCAGTGGCGGTTGGAAGCATGAATCTCTAGCTAGAGATGCAGATTGGGGAGCCATCAATTACTGAAGATGGTTGAAATCTCAGGAGAGCATGAAGTAGACTAGTGAAGGTGTCCTCTGTGGTGAAGAAAAAGGATTGATGATGAAGTCCAGAGAGTCGTAGGTTACCAAGTGGGTCAAGGAGGATGAGCTGCAGGAGGTACTGAGAGAGGAGGGCCAGATGAGCAGAGAATGGAAAGCTGCTTAGCAGAGTGGTGGTCATGGCTCCCTCCAGTTCTCCTTTTTCCATATATTGGAGCACCCTTTCCCTGGGTTTACTTAGAATTGACAGAATTTGGGGAATAGCTGCCCAAAACAGTGATTATGGTTTTGTCCATATTGATTATTAAATGTTTGATTCTGATAGTAATTAGCTAAGTATGTTAAGGCCATTTCTGGACCAGGGTTTAAAAACCATGCCATTTGGGCCAAGTGTGTGTGTACATATATATATATATATGCCATACATTTATAAAAAAAAATATATATATATATATATATATATTTTTTTTTTTATATGGCTTCCCTGGTAACTCAGTGGTAATGAATCCACCTGCCAATGCAGGAGATGTGGGTTCAATCCCTTGGTCAGGAAGATGCCCTAGAGAAGGAAATGGCAACCCACTCTAGTATCCTTGTCTGGGAAATCTCATGGACAGAGGAACCTGGTGGGCTACAGTCCATGGGGTCACAAAGAGTCATTCACAACTCAGGGACTTAACAACAACTATATATATATATATATATATATATATATAACTAGTTCTGTTTCTCTGGAGGACCCTAATACACAGGATCACTTCACTGAGTCCTTCCATGCTTGAGGACGTTGTTAGAACCAATGGGTTTGTAGTCCATCAGAAAGGACAGTGCAGCAAGGCCTCAGGTGCTCAACACAGACACAAAGGCTGACGATCAACAACAGAAAAGTGGGGAGAGTTTGTCATATCTACTGCCTGGTTTTCCTAGAGAGACAGAACCAACCTATCCATCAGTGCCCCTGGGACCACCATACTTTAAGGGACCCATGAGAATGTTTTAAATTCTTTTAAAATCAGGAGAGGGAGAAAAAAAGATAACTTTTAGGTTGAGAAAATATTTTAATGTGTAATATTTTGATATGTTCATCTTCATGCCAGTAGGTTGTAAAATATACTTTTAATATCTGTATGGAGGAAAGAGACCATGAAGGAATTAACAAAAGTGTACTGTTGTTGTTTAGGCGCTAAGTCGTGTCCTACTCTGCGACCCCATGGATTGTAGTCTGCCAGGCTCCTCTGTCCGTGGGATTTCCCAGGCAAGAATACTGGAGTGAGTTGCTATTTCTTCCCCCAGGGGATCTTCTCGACCCAGGTATCAAACCCATGTTTCCTGTGTGTCCTGCATTGGCAGGCCGTTTCTTTACCATTGGGCCACCTGGGAAACCCATAGGACCCACAGAAGTTAGTGGGGTCATGTAGGGAGATGAAACTGTGTGTAGAAGCATTGTATAGAGAGCATTGTTAAGCAACACAAAAGATAAAACAGATAATAGAACATATTTTTCCCAATATTACTGATACAATTGACATACAGCACTGTGTAAGTTTAAGGCATACAGCATAATGACTTGACTTAAATATATTGTGAAGTAATTGCCACAATAAATTTAGTTAAATTAACACTCATCATCTTGTATAGATGCAAAAGGAAAAAAAAAAGAAGAAAATGTTTCTTTCCTTGTGATGAGAACTTTTAGGACTTTTCAATATATCATACAGCAGGGTTAACTATAGTCATTATGTTGTATATTATAGGACCAGTATTTATTTATCTTATAACTGGAAGTTTGTACTTTTTGATTTTCTTCATCCAATTCCCGCACCCCACACAACCCCCGCCCCCTTCCTCTGGTAACTGTAACTCTGACCTCTCTCTTTTTAATGAGATTTTTGCTTGTTTTAGATTCCACATATGAGATCATACAATGTTTGTCTTTCTCTGACTTATTTCACTTAGCATAATGCCTTCAAGGTCCATTTATGTTGTTGAAAGTTTTCTTTTTTCCTGTGGTTGGGTAGTATTTCATTTTTAGATATAGATATATTTAGGTATATTAGATTGACTAAAAAGTTTGTTTGGTTTTCTGTGCTATCTAAGGAAAAACCTGAATGAACTTTTTGGCCAACCCAATGTAGTGAAAGTTCCTCAGTCGTGTAGACTCTTTGCGACCCCATGGATTGTAGCCTGCTGGGTTCCTCTGTTCATGGACTTCTCCAAGCAAGAGTACTGGAGTGGATAGCCTTTCCCTTCTCCAAGGGATCTTCCCAACCCAGGGATCGAATCCAGGTTTCCCGCATTGCAGGTGGATTCTTTACCATCTGAGCCACCAGGGAAGCCCCAAAATATTGGAGTAGGTAGCCTATCCCTTCTCCAGAGGACCTTCCTGACCCAGGAGTCAAACTCGGGTCTCCTGCATTGCAGTCATATTCTTTACAAGCTGAGATTCCAGGGAAGCCCCCTAGTTATAACTATATCTAGAGATAGAGATGGATATAAATATGTCACATTTTCTTCCTTATCCATTCATCCATTGATGGATACTTAGGTGTTTCCATGACTTGGCAATTGTAAATCATGCTTAGAAAATTTTATCTTGAAATTACTTGCTCCTTCTCTTAAAGGTTGACATAAAATGATGAATATTGAACTGAAGTCCAGCAAAATTTAAATCTCCCTATGACAGTTTTATTGCACTAGAGAATTGCTCTTTTGGAAAATGGGTTAAACTGTATTTCAAGTTCCTTCTAAGGGAAATATTCCTCAGGAGCCAATTTGAATAGACAACTTGTTACATGTTTTAAGTACACCACTCAGCTTTGGAACTGAAATATTACATCTTGGAAAATTTTTCACTTTAAGATAATTTATCAAGTGTTTGATAATAGATAGAGTGAAAAAACCCCCACTTGAGAAGAAGTTTAGAATCATTAATATGTGAAAATATATATAAGATTCTGATGAATAAAATGTCCCATCTCTTTGTCAACAGAGGTTTTCGTTTCCCCCATTCCACTCAAGGAAGCTATTCCATATGTGGCAATGTTCCCAAATCTGCATTCTTTATGAGCCTTGACAGCTACACCCAATACCTCCCATGGAGCTCTATCCAATATAAATGCTGAGAAATTGTTGTCACTTAAAATAGGACCTGAAATTAATTAACTTGCCTGTGGCTTTCTTAACTAAGACATTATTTTGTAATGTGAACAGATTAAAAAAAATTCAAAGGACTTTCACTTCAGTTAAGTCACTCAGTCATGTCCGACTCTTTGTGACCCCATGGACTGCCGCATGCCAGGCTTCCCTGTCCATCACCGACTCCCAGAGCTTGCTCAAACTCATGTCCATTGAGTCAGTGATGCCATCCAACCATCTCATCCTCTGTCATCCCCTTCTCCTCCTGTGTTCAATCTTTCCCAGCATCAGGGTCCTTTCCAATCAGTTCTTCGCATCAGGTGGCCAAAGTATTGGAGTTTCAGCTTCAGCATCAGTCCTTCCAATGAATATTCAGGACTGATTTCCTTTAGGATGGACTGGTTGGATCTCTTTGCAGTCCAAGGGACTCTCAAGAGTCTTCTCCAACACCACAGTTCAAAAGCATCAATTCTTCAGCGCTCAGCTTTCTTCACAGTCCGACTCTCACATCCATACATGACTACTGGAAAAACCATAACTGACTAGATGGACCTTTGTTGGCAAAGTAATGTCTCTGCTTTTTAACATGCTGTCAAGGTTGGTCATAGCTTTTCTTCCAAGGGGCAAGCATCTTTTAATTTCATGGCTACAGTCACCATCTGCAGTGATTTGGACCCCCCAAAAAGTAAAGTCTTTCACTGTTTCCACTGTTTCTCCATCTATTTGCCATGAAGTGATAGGACAGGATGCCATGATCTTAGTTTTCTGAATGTTGAGTTTTAAGCCAACTTTTTTACTCTCCTCTTTCACTTTCATCAAGAGGTTCTTTAGTTCTTCTTTGCTTTCTGCCATAAAAAGTGGTGTCATCTGCATACCTGAGTTTATTGGTATTTCTCCCAGCAATCTTGATTCCAACTTGTGCTTCATCTGGCCCGGCATTTCGCATGATGTACTCTGCATATAAGTTAAATAAGCAGGGTGACAACATACAGCCTTGACGTACTCCTTTCCTGATTTAGAACCAGTCTGTTGTTCCATGTCCAGTTCTAACTGTTCCTTTCTGATGGGCATACAGATTTCTCAGGAGGCAGGTCAGGTGGTCTGGTATTCCCGTCTCTTTAAGAATTTTCCACAGAGGACTTTATATTAAATGAAAATATAAGCTTCTAAATTGACTAGACCCAACCTGTACAGCATATACGAACTTGTAGAAAGCAGAAGGAATCTTCTTTAACTTTATTTTTTATTGAAATATAGTTGATTGACAATGTGTTAGTTTGTGCTGTTCGGCAAAGTGAATTAGTTATATCATACATATATACACTTTTTTTTTAATACTTTCCCCGTATAGGTCATTACAGAGTATTGAGTAGAGTTCCCTGTCCTATACAGTAGGTCCTTATTAGTTATCTATTTTATATATAGTAGTCTGTATATGTCAATCCAAATCTCCCAATTTATCCCTCCCTCCTAGGAATCTTCCAAAAAGTGGTTGGAAGGAGATTTATGAATTTATCAAAGTTAAATTTTGTGAACTTATCATTAATTTTGGAAATGCAGCTCTTTACTACAACAACCTGAGTTGCCTTGCAGACCAGCAGTATTGAACGAAGTTCAGAAGAGAATTCAATTTAGGGAGAAATGATTGCATATCTATATGTGACGATAACATAGTGATGAACAGTATGGGCTTGCGAGTCAGATAGGCTTTGGTTTGAATTCTGGCTGTGCCATTTCATTCATTCCTTCATTCACTCTGTGATTTTACTGACACCCGGTCACTGGGGACACAGTGGTGAACAAAACAGGCATTTTCTTGCCTCTTTGGACCTCATAGTCTAGTGGGGTTATAGATGTTAAGTAAGCAATCATAAAATAAATAAATAATATGCTAAAGAAAGAAAAAATCATACAAATAAATAATTTGGTGATAACATGAAGGATAAGTATTGGGTAACATGAGAGTGGATGACACAGAAAACTAATTTAGATGGAGGCTCAGGGGACATGGACTTAAAGACTGAAAACAGGCTGGGTAGAGTGAGCCAGAGTAAGAGATCAGAAAGGAGGGGGAGGAGAGGAGAAGGAAGGGGAGCGGAGGGGAGGGGAGGAGAAGAGCCAGAAAACACAGCTGTGAGATTCATATCAAATGCCTTATCTTTGAACCAAAATTCTTTTTTTATGCAATGTGGATAGTTGTAATAGCTTCACATGGTTGCACTTGGGGTTAAATGACATTGTATTTGAATCATGCTTAATATAGACCTAGCATGATGAGTGTTTACTACCTGGTGGCTATAGATAATAATGCCCTCACGGAGTTTACATTCTGGTGAGGTGATCACAGCCACTTCAAGATGTAATGGAAATAAGCAGAGAGGCTAATAGCTGTGTGAAGAGTTTCAGAGAAAAATTCTACATTTATGCTAATTTTGGAAATGATGTTTTAAGTTACAGTCACAACTGAAGAAAAAGGCAAGACAAAACATCTCAGTGTTTTCTGATAAATAAGTGAACGTAAGTGACATATATCAATGAGGTAACAGACTAAAGATGCTGCAGTGTGGATTAATGTAATTTCCCATAGTGTCCATGTAGCATGTACGTATAGCTGTTACACAAGGGAGTGGCCACAAGCTTCTAAAGACAGGATGAGTTAGAGACAATTGCTAATTTATTCACCAAGATATTTTCCTAACAAGATAGAGAAAAATTACAAATTAGAAAAGAGGGGACCTTCACCCTAACAACGATTGAGCGTTGTAATTTTGGTTCCTTCAAGATAAGCATTTTTTTTCAGATGTTTTAAACATTTATTCTCATCTGACAAAATGTGGATGAATAAATAATTCCTGGCTTTTCTTCCCCAGTATATCTTGGTCAACTCTCTCCTCTCCCTCCTAGTTTTTTTCTGAAACTCTTGTATCTGTTCTAGGCTGATCTCTTGGCACGGCTAATTTTAAAAATATGAGACTTGTTATTTTCCATTTTTACAAGAGATGAGTGAAATTCCACCTATATTCGTTCCAACAGGACCATTGTTTAGCTATATGAGAGTCTCTCAGTCGTGTCTGATTCTTTGCGACCCCGTGGACTATACGGTCCATGGAATTCTCCAGGCCAGAATACTGGAGTGGGTAGCTGTTCCCTTCTCCAGGGGATCTTCCCAACCTCAGGATCAAACCCAGGTCTCCCGCATTGCAGGCAGATTCTTTACCAGCTGAGCCACCAGGGAAGCCCCTATTCTCACTTGATAGGACATATTTCCACTGGTCTCATCTGGAGGCTGGGTCCAGATGATGAGTCTTAATACAAGAGGTCTCAGGAATGTGTTTCTGATATTAACTAAGTTGATGTTGTCAGATGACATTCAGAGAGTTGACTGAAGAAGCAGCATTCATTCATACTCTGCTCTACTTCAGAATTACCCCTGAAAAATCAAAACTCAATCGAGATGGCTAATTGGACTCCATTGTTGTGACCCTGCTACTGAAGTGCTTTTACTGAACAATGGCTTGACATTATGCCGTTCAGTTGTTCCACGGGTTTGGTTATTTGTGATTTCCGGTAGTGAGCAACTTGTTTGCTTTATCTTGCGGTCCTGGTAGATCGTGTGATTCAGGTTGATCTACTTGGAAGAGCCAAGGTAAACTGATCCATCCCTAACAAGTGCTAGGTACCAGCAGTAAACAGTAAGTCCCCTACTGCAAACCTTTAAGTTATGAACTTCCAAAGATGTGAACATGCATTTGCATGTCCAGTCATGTAAGTTAGTTCAGCTACATACATTGTCACATGTGTGCATCCTCTCCAAGTGGGTTTCAAGCCCAGGATGTCTGAAAGCAAGTGCAAAAGCAGAAGTGATGTCATTGGTACCACTGTACTTTTCAAGGTACTGTACTATAAGATTAAAAGTATTTTTTTTGTGTGTGTTTGTTTTTTTAATGTATTATTTGTGTGAAAAGTGTTGTAAACCTATTCACAGTACTATATGGCCAATTGTGTTCGTTAGGTACCTAGGCTAATTTTGTTGGATGTATGAATAAATTGGATTTAACAAATGTGATTGCAAAATGAAACTCCTTCATATGTAAAGGGTTTATGGTACATCCAGGATACTTGCTTCCTCTTACTCGTTCTCTCTTTTAACCTTTCTTTCCTGCCATTTTCTTACTTCCTTTTTTGTTTTTCTTGTTTTGGCATTGGTAGAAAATAAACTTGAGATTTTGGATGGAAGTTAAAGTCTTTCTTTAAGATCTAGACGTCTGGTAAACTGTAAAGATTACAGGAGATGCTAGTGGAATGGGGACTAGCCTTTATTTTATGGTCTTGCCATGGCTTCAGTTCAGTTCAGTTCAGTCGCTCAATCGTGCCCGACTCTTTGTGACCCCATGAATCTCAGCACCCCAGGCCTCCCTGTCCATCACCAACTCCCGGAGTTTACTCAAACTCATGTCCATTGAGTTGGTGATGCCATCCAACCATCTCATCCTCTGTTGGTCTCCTTCTCCTCCTGCCTTCAATCTTTCCCAGCATCAGGGTCTTTATATAGCTGGGAGAGAGTGGTATGGTCAGATGGGAATTTTGACTGGTCAGGTCCTTCTGAATATTTGCCGGAGGGAATACCAACTTTGAAATGGCACCTATGAGAAGAGTGAGAAGATTACTAGGAAGGTGAATACATTGTCCATTAGTTGATTTTATTGGTGGTCTCCACCCCTCCTTTGATCTTCCCCAACCTGCCTCCTGCTGAGTTCATTAGGGATGGTGTGATGCAGGTCTTGGGGAGGAGAGAGGGTGAGATTAGGGGGTTCTAGCTTTAGAAAGGAAGGGCTTCCTAAACAGGGGTCTTTCCACTCTAGACTGTCCTCTAGAGCGGGCTGAGGACATCCATGTCATCTTCATGATAAGTAGTGAGAGTTGCTAAGCATTGCAGTTTTGGATTTGAAATCTGCCTGTAACCTGATTTATTCTGGACACAAAAGAGAGTAAAATTCCTTCTAAAAACTTACTGTAGATCTTGCTTTGTTGCCTTGCAAGAATTCTTACAGGGAGGTTAAAAATTATTTGGTTTCTTCCTAAGGTGAAACCTGGAGAGATTACATGTTGCTGAAGTATCCCACTGTCTTCTCGTTTTTTACAAAATTTGTCTCTGGGGAGACTTGGTTGCTTTCAGGAGTGTGTATGCTGGAAGTCGTGTCTTCCTTTTAACCGAAGAAATGCTGCTAGGGATGATGAAGTAGCATCATTTTGCTGAATTTTCTCTGGGCAGAGCTAAGGGTCACCACAGAAGAGAGAGCAGGGATGTAGTGCAACGCATATGTTATTTAGGTTGTTTTCTCTTTCTAACTCGTCCTTTGTTAGTTGGAGATCTTTTTACAGTTAATAAAAAACATTAAGAATCATTGAATTCTTAAAAAAAAAGAATCATTGAATTCTTGTTTTAATCCTTGAAGATACTATTTTGGCTATAACATTGTATTATTCCATTCATTTTTGTGGTGAACTTCCTGTCCAAGATGTAGTCAAAACTTTCTTGTTGCATAAAAGATGCATTCCAAGCATTGCTGGAAATTCAGTAATTCTTCTTTCTACCTCTGCTGTCTTGTGCAAGCCAAGGTTCAAGTTCAGGGTTTCCCGCTGCCTCTGCAGGCGATAAGGAATTTACATGGTATTCAGCTTCTTAAATCTAAAGATTAGGATGTTAAAACTGAGAACGTACTGAATTGGACTCTTTAAACATGCTTTCAGTTGTCTTTTACTTAATTAAGAAATAATTTTAATATTACAATTGCAACCACTTTTCCTTTAAAAATGAGAACATTACACATGAAGCTGTAGTTTCTTTGGTCAACTACCGCTAATCTTAATCCCCTTCCTCCATTCTCCAGAGGTAATTATTAAATACATTTGGTGAGTGTCCGCCAAATCATTAAAAATACTTTTTGTGTTCATACTTATACCTATAGAAAATATTTTATTTTGTTTAACACTTTTTAAATTTTCCTTTTTTTTTGCTTTTTATTGATTTTTATTCTTTAAGCCAATTTAAAATAACATGTATTTTTAAAACATAAATGGTATCATACTATTAGTTTTGTTCTCTGATTTACTTTATTTGACAAACAGTATGTATTTGAGGTCTATCCATGCTGCTTGAAATAGATTTAGTTCAGTTCTATTGACTGTTTTCTAGATTCCCATCTTATGGATGTACTATTGTTGTCCACTTCCTATATTGATGGACACTGTGAACCATGAACATTCATGTAGAATTACAAGTAGAATTGTGTGTTCTGGGGTATATGCTGAAGTGCCTCCTGCAGTGTTAGGAGCATTTCATATGCACATTCATTAAATGTCCTTTAAACATAACTTTTAAATTAAATAGCACAGAAAAGCAATTACTGCTTTCAGATCTACTACCAGTTGTTTGCTATTTGAAAAAGGAATTGCCTTTTTAGCCCTTAATTGCCTCGTTTTCAGATGAGGGTATAAGAACAATCTCTACTCATAGGGCTGTTGTGAAAACTGAATGGGGATAGTTCCTGGGTCAGTGAATATTAGATATATATCATATGATACATATCTAGTATATATAATTGCATATTTAATACTTGTTAGAGTTACATCAGGATTAGTATTTGAAGCAAACCCTCAAAAAGTTTGGCATCTTAAGTTTTCCAAACTGCAGTCCTTCCCCTCCATGAAAAAATGATTCAGTTTCTTTTAGTGGAGCTATTGTATTAAGAACATTTTGGAATACTGTATTCTTTTCAATAAAGATATTGAGTTAGAAGGGTTTTTAAATGACACCCAAGAAAAATGTGATTAGAGAACAGTGTCAAAATAATAGATCAGCTTTTCCACAAAGCTTGAATTAATGCAGGTATGTCTTTCTCCAAAATTTCTTCCACAACTGCTAAGATGACGACACACAGATTTATTTCCCAAATTCCATACCCATCACACTGTCCCTGGCAAGCACTTAGGAAAACCCAGAAACCAAATGCAGATGTAAGAAAGAACAGCAGGAAAGTCCTTCACAGTCTGGAGAAGAACTGATAAGTAGTCAGAACTGGCGTTGGTTGGAGAAATGCAGTTTGTTGATGATGTTTAGTCCCTAAGCCGAGTCTGACTCTTTTGTGACCCTGTGGACTGTAGCCTGCCAGGCTCCTCTGCCTATGGGATTTTTCAGGCAAGAAGAGTGGGCAGTGGGTTGCCATTTCCTTCTCCAGGGGAGCTTCTGGACGCAGAGATCGAACCCGTGTCTCCTGCATTGGCAGGTGTATTCTTTACTGCTGAACCACCAGGGAAGCCCTTAAATACAGTTTGTGGTACTTAAGTTACTCATCGTAAATTAGGGAAGAAACGACGTGAGGGGAAGAAGTTGGAGAGTAGGGGAGAGAGTCTTAGCGAGGATTGCCCACTGGGGCAGCCCTAGAGGCTAGAAGAGAGAAGGGGCGAGAGAGGGAAGGTGATAGAAAAAGAGAGACCAAGGAAGCATTCCCCTGTGAAAGTGCCTCAGTGACACAGTTGTGCACTGTGGTATGGAATAATGCTGGAACAAAGAGGAGACTGGTTATGAGATGGAAAGATAGGAATGGATTTAGGTACTTTTGTGTGTCAGAGGTAGGCAGTGATTTTCTTCACTCTCTCTCTTTTCTTTCCCTGTCCATGGGAAAATAAGACAACTAAGTACCGCAGAAGCAAGACTGGCCCAAGGCATTGTCCTCAGGCCGGATAATTGGACACATTGTGTACCAAGTTATGAATAAGCTGATCTCTTCTTTTTGCCTTTGAGCTTTGAAACCATCCTTTATTCTGAAAAGCCAATGAGCCACCCTGCGAGGCAATTTCAATCATTATCATAATATCAGTAGCTGAATCAAATCAGAGGTAGTTGGCTTTCTAAAATTAATGTGAAATTGCTTCTTGGATTGGCTGGGAGACCTAATAACTTAGAGTGTCCTCATATGAGGACAAATGGGTGAGTTTTAATCTTGCCACTTTGAAATTAGGGTAAAATTAGTTTTTTTGTTAAAGTGAAGATTATTTAATATTGATAGAAAAATTTTCCAAAAATTTTATTAACTCTAGGGAAGCTTAATTAAAAGAGCAAAACCCTGAGGTGTCTGGCCTCATGAACATTTCCATCCCTATGCTACTGGTGTTTCTTTGTCCCAGTGTTCTCCTTAAAGACACTGCATGGCAGAATTTGTGATTTTTGTGCATTCTTGTCCTTGTTCCTTTTTTTTTTTTCCTCATTTAAGGGGGAGATATTTACTCTGATTATGAAATTAATGCACAGTCACTGTAAAAGACCTAGGAAATATAAAAATGTAATAAAGAAGAAAATAAATGTGGTTCTATGACTGAAAGATAACCTTAGTAACATTTCTTCCCAGTAATTTTCTTTTCTTTTAATTATGTTTAATTGTGTAATTAATGCATAAATATACCTTCTTGAAAAGAAACCAAAGCCATTCCCCTCCCCAGCTCCAATATTACTGTCAGCCTCAGAGATAAGGATTGTTATATAGCTGATGTGTGTTCCTTCAGACCTTTTTTTCTTCTCTAAATATATTTGCAGAAAAGACAGTACTTTCCCTCCTTGTCTGTTTTATGAAAAAAAAAAAAAGTGTCAAACTATGGATCTATACTTTCTTACTTTTTTCCAGTGGTGTATCTTGGAGATATGCTTATGCCCAAACATACAGGGGAGTTGCCTACTGCTTATTGCCTAGTATTCATAGTATAGGAGTGCCTTTTTCAACAATTGCCTTGTTGATGGGAATTTGTATGTTTCACCCCTCCTCTCTTTTTTGTTATTACCCATAACCGATCATGGTGTGATAAGCATCCTAAGACCTACTGTTATGCACATATATGATTGTTTTTCAAGGGGAGATAATTAAGAGGTAGAACTGCTGGGTCATAGTGTTTACATTTAAATTTTAATAGATATACTGTGATTGAGAAGGTATCCAGAGGGCTTAACCAGCTTTCTTTACATCTGAGACGAAGTGATACAGAAAGGTTGAAAATTAAAAGCCGGAACAGAGGTATGTATAGTCAGATACAAACAAAAAGAAATTCGGGATCATGATCTCAGTACCAGAAAGGGCTGAATTATGAGCAGAAACAGTTAAGTGAGATAGATAATGGCACATTATGCTGCTACGTGGTATAATTTACAACAACTATATGCAATTTCTGAATCTTTGTAGCAAGTCAAACAGTACTAGATTCCATTAAGCAAGAAAACAAGTGCTACAAGGTGACAGAGAATTACAGTAGCAATAAGAGCCTTTAACTCACTTTTCTCGAGCCATGATCAAGTAAAAGGATAGAAATAGATAAGACTAGAAATGCCTGATTAAAAATGATGAGCAAAGTAGAACGAATTAATACATATTGAACTTGAAGCTCCAAAGATAGAGACTATACCTCCTTTTTATTTTTTGTAGTACTTGAAAAAATTTTATTAAAGCATAGTTGATTTACAATGTTCTGTTAGTTTCTGCTGTAGAGCCAAGTGAATCAGTTAAACATATACATGTATCAACTCTTTTTAGAGTCTTTGCTCATATAGGTCATTATAGAGTATGATATAGTAGGTTGTTATCTATTTCATACATATAGTAGTATGTATATGTCAATTCCAATCTCCCAATTTATCCCCCCACACCTTACCCCCTGGTAACCATAAGCTTGTTTTCTCCATCTGTAACTACGAGAATATACCTTCTTTTTATTTTATTTATCTATTTATTTTGGCCCTGTCCCATAACCTGTGGGATCTTAGTTCCCCAATGAGAGATTGAACTCGTGCGTCCTGCATTGGAAACGTGGAGTGTTAACCATTGGACCACCAGGGAAATCCTGTATCTTCTTTTTAACCACCCACTGGATGTTCATAAAACTGAACATTCGCAAAAACCTTGAATTCCCTGAAGTAGAAATAATCGAGACCAGGAAGATGGTGAAAATGTGTCATGGCTGGTCTAAGAAGGGCAGTCTTCCAGTTTGAATGGACCCAGTTCTGAATGGAGACTGGTCCATTCCACTGATGTACCTGTGGATGTCAGCCCAGAATGAAGATGGGTTGTCTGAGCATAGTGTGATAAAACAGACATCATAACAAATTCTGAGAACAGAAAGCCACAAACACAGTGAAGCGCTTAAAACAACTTAGGTCAAAGGAGAAACTCAGTGCACAGCAAAGGAAACTATAAGCAAGGTGAAAAGACAACCCTCAGAATGGAAGAAAATAATAGCAAATGAAACAACTGACAGAAGATTAGTTTCCAGAATATACAAGCAGCTCATACAACTCAATACCAGGAAAACAAACAACCTAATCAAAAAGTAGGAAAAAGACCTAAACAGACATTTCTCCAAAGAAGGCATACAGATGGCTAACAAACACATGAAAAGATACTCAACATCGCTCATTATTAGAGAAATGTAAATCAAAACCACAATGAGATATCACCTCACACCGGTCAGAATGGCCATCCTCAAAAAGTCTACAAATAATAAATGCTGGAGAGGGTGTGGAGAAAAGGGGGTGCTCTTGCACTGTTGGTGGGAATGTAAACTGATACAGCCACTATGGAAGACGGCATGGAGATTCCTTAAAAAACTAGGAATAAAACCACCATTCAGTTCAGTTCACTTCAGTTGTGTCTGACTCTTTGCGATCCCATGGATTGCAGCACGCCAGGCCTCCCTGTCCATCACCAACTCCCAGAGTTTACTCAAACTCATGTCCATTGAGTCGGTGATGCCATCCAGCCATCTCATCGTCTGTTGTCCCCTTCTTCTCTTGCCTTCAATCTTTCCCAGCATCAGGGTCTTTTCCAATGAGTCAGTTCTTCACATCAGGTGACCAAAGTATTGGAGTTTCAGCTTCAGCACCAGTCCTTCCAATGAACACCCAGGACTGATCTCCTTTAGGATGGACTGGTTGGATCTCCTTGCAGTCCAAGGGACTCTCAAGAGTCTTCTCCAACACCACAGTTCAAAAGCATCAATTTTTTGGTGCTCAACTTTCTTTATAGTCCAACTCTCATATCCATACATGACTACTGGAAAAAACCACCATATAACCCAGCCATCGCATTCCTAGGCATATACCCTGAGGAAACCAGGGTTGAAAAAGACCCATGTATCCCACTGTTCATTGCAGCGCTATTCAGGATGGCTAGAACATGGAAGCAACCTAGATGCCCATTGACAGATGAATGGATAAAGAAGTTTGGTACATATACACCATGGAATATTTCCCAGCCATAAAAAAGAAGACATTTGAGTCCGTTCTGATGAGGTGGATGAATCTAGAACCTATTATACAGAGTGAAGTGAGTCAGAAAGAGAAAGATAAATATCCTCTTCTAATGCACATATATGGAATCTAGAAAAATGGTTCTGAAGAATTTATTTATGGGGCAGCAATGGAGAAACAGACATAGAGGACATGGGGAGAGGGGAGGAGAGGGTGAGATGTATGGAAAGAGTAACATGGAAACTTACATTACCATATGCAAAATAGATAGCCCACGGGAATTTGCTGTTTGGCTCAGGAAACTCAAACAGGGGCTCTGTATCAGCCTAGAGGGTTGGGATGGGGAGGGAGATGAGAGGGAGGTTCAGAAGGGAGGGGATATATGTATACCTATGGCTGATTCATGTTGAGGTTTGACAGAAAACAACAAAATTCTGCAAAGCAATTATCCTTCAGTAAAAAAATTTGAAAAAAGAGGAGAAACTCAGGCTAAACATAAAGAACACTACGTAAAGGTCTATGGGACAGAGAAGGAAGGGCTAAGAGGAAATGAGTAGGCATAAATAAATTCATGTGTTCTTCTTTGAGTTTTCATATTGTTTTTCCTTATCCTTGTAATCCTCTCATGCTGCTGTGCATTTCTTCTCATTTCAAGCTACCTCTGAGTGTCTTGAGGGAATGATTTCTGTGGAATACTCCCTAGGTAAGCTCAGTGTCTGACCCAGAATAGGCTTTTCGTAAACGTTTGCTGATAAACAGTCTCGAGTCTGCTGGACTTTGAAAGGTGATTTAGACCCAGCAACTGTCTTCTAAGGGCTTCCCAGGTGGCTCAGTGATAAAGAACCCTCCTGCCATGCAGGATCTGCAGGCTTGATCTCTGGGTTGGAAAGATCCCCTGGAGGAGGAAATGGCAACCCACTCCAGTATTCTTGTCTGGAAAATCCCATGGACAAAGGAGCCTGGAAGGTTACAATCCATGGGGTCACAAAAGAGTCAGACACAATTTAGCAACTAAAGGACAACTGTCTTCTAAACTCAGTAATCAAGAGTCTTCCTCCTGGAGGCCCTGCTCCAGTGTTAGAGGTAATAATATCTTAATGTGTAGTTTCTTTTGCCCGTGAGCGTGTGAAGATGCTAATGTTTCTGGTGGTACTCTGCATTTCATTGTAATCTCTTCAGATAAAGGTCTCAGGGGCTCTTACTGTTATGGCCAACAGACACAATATTTTTCATGAGAAAGAGAGATAAAATTGTAATGTGACTATGTAACATCCTAAAAAAATCATGTTAGTCAATGAAAGAAATAATCGTCGTCATTGAGAAACTTATTTCCCTAAGGAATTTTAGAAAATGGTGTGCCAGGCATGCTATAGTTCCAACATCTTGTGAGTGACCTAGGTCCTCACATGTCCTGTTTTGGAAACATGGTTGGAGTGCTTGGCGTGGAGAAATTCCATCTGAATACTGAGTGAGGCTGACAGGATGTGGTTCTCTTCATAGATGCAGTTAAACACTTTATGCTTTCACCCCAGGAGTACATACCTACCATCTTCTTGGGTGTGTTGTGACTGGCAAACACCTCCTGTTACTAAGTGCACTGAAGGTTTTGTTTGGCATCTTGTGCATTGAAACACACTAGTCATGACAACGCTTGTTATGAAATTCAGGGCTTTAAGATGACTTTTGCGTTCATGAGTATTTCCAAACAGTAGTCTTCAGCAGTTCCGTAGCCAGGCAGAGTCATTAGCAGGTTTTACTGATGTGGCCCCTGAGGACACTAGATATTCCAGGGAAACCCTCCTTTATATGACCTCTTTCATATTCCTTCAAAAATGAATGGCTTTCCTGTATGTCTTTCACAAAGACCACAAGCCCTGGAAACTTCATAGAAGTGGATGTCTGTCCAAACTCGAGAATAATTCTTGCAGGAGGCAGATGTTATGGCACAAGCAGGACAGGAACAGAACCAGAGGTTACAGATGCAGACCTACAGTCCAAACCCATCAAATCTCTTCTGCAGATGTGTTTATTGGGATCTTATTTTTTTTTTTTTTGAAACATTTAAATTAGTTGCCCAGTTGCAAAATCTGGGACTTTTTTTTATTACTTCAGAAAGTCTGGATAGGACTTCCCTGGTGGCTCAGTGGTAAAGAATCTGCCTGCCAATGCAGGAGACACGGGTTCAATCCGTGGTCCTGGAAGATCCCACGTGCTGCGAAGCAGCTAAGCCTGTGTGCCATACCTATTAAGCCTGTGCTCTAGAGCCTGGGAACCGCAACTACTGCAGCCCCTGTGCCCTAGAACCCTTGGTCTGCAACAAGAGAAGCCACTGCAATGAGAAACCTAGGCACTGCAACCAGAGAATAGCCCCTGCTTGCTATGACAAAGACCCAGCACAGCCAAAAATAAATAAATAAAAAATTTTTTAAAGTCTGGATGTAGGACTTGTCTTGAAAAATTAGAATAATCAGGCCATGCTGAGATCCCTATTTTTGCACTGGCAGCCATCAGTGGAGCTGGGAGCTCTTCCCTTCTGGGTGGAGAAGATCTCCAGGTACCACCACTGTCTCTGGCCTCAGGCATTCGTCTGAGTCAGCTTCATGATCCCAAGACAGGTGATGAGATTGAAAGTAGATGGCATTGTGGGTAATTATGAGGGAGACAGACTTCTACACTTAAATCACATGGTCTCATTGATAAACACTTTATTCAACAGCCCAGAGATGAGTTGATAATCTTTGTAGTCTGGAAACAGAAGAACTATGAAAACTGCCTCAAGCTTAACATCTGGTGGCTCTTTGTCAGTTCTATCTGTTCTGGTCAGAGGTCAAATAGCACTGGAGTAGGGTGGAAGGAAAACTCTGTAAAATGGCAAAGACCAACTCTTCACACAGCTTGGTGGATCTTAGTTCCCCAACTAGGGATTGAACTTGTGCCCCCTGCAGTGAAAGCACAGTCTTGACCATTGGACCACCAGGGAAATCCTGGCAAAGGCCAACTCTTAAATGCCAATGCCCGCTACTATCTGGGGGGAGCTATCATTCATTCCTGGGGGACCCTATCATTTGTTCCCAGGCTGCCTCCTCCCTCAGTTAGAATTTTGAGAAGGAGAATGAAATAATCTGAACCAAACCCTTCTCTGAGCAGCCTTTCCAACATATTTGGATAACAAAGAATGCTTCTGTACTAATCTTGCTTTGCACAGCTGCACGGAAAAGATTGTTTAACTCTCTTCTGTGTATTTTGTCTTTTGGGGAACCCTATCAGGAAGCTTATGATCATCTCTTGGAAGCCCCGGTCACTCGGGAGCAGTTAAACCACTATCGGAATGTGGCCGAGGCTGCCCGAAGTGAACTTGCAGCAACGCTGGTCAAATTTGAATCTGCTCAGTCTGAGGTGAGAATCTGTGTCTTCATTACTCACAAACGGGCCTTGTTAGCTTCCCGTGGAGCAAAGCAGAGTACAGAGGTGATTAGAAACAGGATAAAGAGACACGGGCAAAGTTTGTTCTCTTTTTCTCTTACTGTGCCCCAAACCTCTGGCTGGCTTCCCTGGTGGCTCAGTGGTAAAGAATCCACCGCCAGTGCAGGAGAGGTAAGCCTCGGGTTTGATTCCAAGGTCAGGAAGAGTCCCTGGAAAAGGAAACAGCAACCCACTCCAGTATTCTTTCCTGGAGAATCCCATGGACAGAGGAGCCTGGTGGAGTCCACGGGGTTGCAGAGTTGGAAGCGACTGAAGCGACTACTAGTACCTTCTGGTTGGGGAGAATTCCTGAAAGGCTGTGCATTTGCTGGGCTGGGAGGCGAGGTGGCCTGGGCTGGATTCTGGCTCTCAGGGGAGGTGTCCTTCCTGAGAGTACCTGGGGTACCTGGGTACTTGGGGGGCCACATGGGGTTTGGAGGGCTCTCAGCATCCCTGGGAGAAGCTTTCTTTAAGGTCGATTGCTTGCAATCTGCAATTCTAGGGGTGGAAATCTGCCTCTCTTTTTTGTGGTGGCTCTGCTTGCCTGAGGAAGGTTCTACGAAGGTGACCAAGATCCATCTACCCTTGGGGCTGGATCTGGTCTATTGTGGAGTTTCTAGGAAATTCTTGCTAGACTCACTGTGCTTATAGACTAGTGGCCCTGAGGAATCCTAGGGTTGCCTGTGAGGTAACTGACAGTCTCACTGGACTGTCAGGCTCCCATTGAAAAATGAGTTGATAATGTGTGTGTATGTGTATGTGAATAAATGTAGGCATACTCATAGTATGCATACTCATAGTTCCAAAAAGTATAGTAGTAGTAGCATAGTATAATGAAAGTCGCTCAGTCATGTTGGACTCTTTGCAACTCCATGGACTGTAGTCCTCCAGGCTCGTCTGTCCATGGGATTCTCCAGGCAAGGATACTGGAGTGAGTAGCTATTCCCTTCTCTGGGAGATCTTCTCAGTCCAGAGATTGAACCCAGATCTCCTGCATTGCAGGCAGATTCTTTTTTTTTTTTTTTTTGCAGGCAGATTCTTTACCGTCTGAGCCACCAGGAAAGCCCTTCAAAAAGTATACATATTCATAAAGTTTTCTAATGGGGTGGATCTGATATCTTATAAGGCACATACTATGTTCAGCATTCTAGTGTGAGAGAAAAGTTAGTGTGTTTCTTTTGTATAAGTCCTATAGTGATTTTCCTTTTCTCCTATATTTTTTTCAGAAATCTTAATATTGTTTTTCTTTATCCCTCTCAATAAATGTCCAGAAGGCTGGGAAAGAAATTCTGTAATATATTGAATAGTCTGTATTGACTTGTGAAAGGGTCGTGGCCATGAAATTACAAATAGCCTACCTGTAGCTTCCTTGTTTCAGCAGCAGCAGCAATAGCAGTAATACAGATTTAGAAAATGAGTTTCCATTGCAAAATATTTTTATTCCTTTTTGCAAAATACACCACACCTGTCTCTTGAGTGAGACTCATTCATCACAGGACATTGCTCAATAGTTTTTTGCCTGGAAACAGAACTTCCTAAGACCCAGCAGTCCCACTGCTGAGCATACACACTGCACTGGTTTCTGAGGAAACCAGAATTTAAGGAGACATATGTACCCCAGTGTTCATTGCAGCACTGTTTACAATGGTTGGGACATGGAAGCAACCTAGATGTTCATCGGCAGACGAATGGATAAGGAAATTGTGGTGCATATACACAGTGGAATATTACTCAACTATAAAAAGAATACATTTGAGTCAGTTCTAATGAGGTGGATGAAACTGGAGCCTGTTATACAGAGTGAAGTGAGTCAGAAAGAGAAACACCAATACAGTATATTAATGCATAAATATGGAATTTAGAAAGACAGTAGCAAACAATCCTACGTGCAAGGCAGCAAAAGAGACGCAGATGTGAAGAACAGACTGTTGGACTCTGTGGGAGAGGGCGAGGGTGGGATCATCTGAGAGAAGAGCATTGAAACATGTATATTATCATATGTATTTTACATATGACCAGCGCAAGTTTGATGCATGAAGCAGGACACTCAAAGCTGGTGCTCTGGGACAACCCAGAGGGATGGTGTGGGGAGGAAGGTGGGAGGGGAGGTTCAGGATCGGCGGGACACCTGTGCACCCGTGGCTGATTCATGTCGATGTATGGCAGAAACCATCACAATATTGTAAAGTAATCATCCTCCAATTAAAAAAGAAAAAACATTGCTCAATAGTTTTTTGAAAAAGAATAAGAGGGCCCACTATTTAAGCCTAATTTCCCATCTGGTAATACAGAAGCAAATATGAAAAAAGAAAGTAAAGTTGGCTGAAGTCATGAATAAAAAACTGAAATTTTAAATATTATGATTTGGGTTTTTTTTTTCAAGGTACTTCAAACTTATATCCTTGAAATCTTTTCCCTCTTTTTACTTCTTTTCCATGTCAGCTTCGAGAACTGCGATCCAAGCTGCTTTCTAAAGAAGTTTCCTGTCAAGAATTGAAAGCTGAGATGGAGAGCTACAAAGAAAACAATGCCAGAAAATCGTCTCTCCTCATCTCTCTGAGGGACAGAGTTCAAGAACTAGAGGAAGAATCAGCGGCTCTCTCCACTTCTAAAATTAGAACTGAAATCACAGCTCAATCTGCAATCAAGGAGAACCAAGAGTTAAAGAAGAAAGTGGTAGAACTGGACGAAAAATTACAGTAAGGATATTTCAATATATTTCTCAATAGCAGGATATGCCTTTGAAGGTACTGGCATTTTGCATTATTTGGCCCTGAAACTCAACTTGGAAAAAAAAAATCATACACACACACACACACACACACACACACATATATAATTTGGAAGATTTCCTCTAAGTAGAGGTTTAACTGGAGGTTGTGGAATAGTACACAGAGGGAGGGGTTTATTCAGAAGCAAGTTATAAAAATACCTCAGAAGCCCAGAACGCCCCAGACCACCCTTAACACTCCTCATTAAGTTTTATTGCCGGTTTATGCAGAGAACTCAGGAAATCTAGGTTTTCTACATGCAGTTCTGCCAAAAGGTGATTATTGAGATAAAATTGGGAGCTAACTGTTCTTAAAATATACTTTATAATTCTGTGTATAATAACTTAAATCACTTTATTAATAAAACACTTGGTATTTGTTTTACTTATTTCATCTTAAAAAGTTTAAAAACAAAAACCCAGTGCTTCCAGCTCCTGTCCTCTTTCTTTCCTTCCCTTTAGAGCAGAACTCCTTAAACATGTTTGTATGTACTCACTGTGCCAATTTCTCTCCTGTTTCAGATCTACTCCACTGAAGCCACTCATTAAGGTGACCAGTGACTGCACACTGCAAATTAAATGATCAGTCTTATCTGATCTTCCAGTACATCAGTCAATAGTTGGTTTTTTCCCCTGAACCACTTTCTTCTTTTAGCTTCCAGGGCACTGCGGAGGCCTGCTTTTGATCTTGCCTTCCTAGCTGCTCTGTCATGATCTCTTGCTTTATCCTCATCTCCTTGACTTCCAAGTATTGGAGTAGGGCTCAGTCCTTGACTG
Source organism: Cervus elaphus (assembly GCF_910594005.1). Classification (NCBI taxonomy): domain Eukaryota; kingdom Metazoa; phylum Chordata; class Mammalia; order Artiodactyla; family Cervidae; genus Cervus; species Cervus elaphus. The sequence continues at coordinate 35,234,127 of NC_057840.1, forward strand.
TCTTCTTGAAAGTGAAACTCGCTCAGTCGTGTCCAACTCTTTGTGACCCCATGGACTATACAGTCCATGGAATTCTCCAGGCCAGAATACTAGAGTGGGTAGCCTTTACCTTTTCCAGGGGACCTTCCCAACCCAGGGATCGAACCCAGGTCTCCCGCATTGCAGGTGGATTCTTTACCAGCTGAGCCACAAGGGAAACCCAAGAATACTGGAGTGGGTAGTTTATCCCTTCTCCCAGGGATCTTCCCGATCCAGGAATTGAACCAGGGTCTCCTGCCTTGCAGGCAGATTCTTTACCAGCTGAGCTATCAGGGAACTCTCTTCTTGTTTCTATCCAAATCCACTCTCTCAGTGCTCTCATCCAGTCTCATGACTTAAAGTATGACCTAAATGCTCATGACTCCCACGTTTCTTCATAAGACCTGCATATCTTATGACTTACTGGGCATCTTCACGTGGATGTCCAACAGGCATCTCAAACTTAATATGTCCAAATTAATATTTCCACAAATTTGTCCTGTGGTTTTCCTAGTCTCATTGAATGATAATTCCATTCCTCTAGTTGATAAGGGCAAAAATCTTGGATCATCCTTGCTTTCCTTTCCTAGTTGCTTCAGTAAATCTCATCATTTATCTCTACCATCAAAATAAATCTAAATTTTTACTAGTGTCCATTGCCACTAACCTTGTCTGCATCTCCAATTTTACCCCACTCCCCCTAAATGTTTCTTACTCCTTTTTCTGCTTAATCTTTCTCTTCAGCGCTATAATATACTATATATTTTTCATACATTTATTTTTTGATTATTGTCCATCTTCCCAATTAGGACATAAGTCCCATGAGGGCAAGGATGTTAATCTCTTTCATTTACTACTGTATCTTTAGCACCTTTAACAGAGCCTGATGCATAGTAAGTGCACATTAAATATTTATTAAACAAATGAGTAATAAGATGATATAGTTATTTTAGGAGAGTTCTTAAAGATATAGTACAGTGTCAAAAAGAAAATTACTCAAAACCTTATGATTCCAGAAAAACTATAGTTCACAGTTTGTTGAACAGATATTCAAACAGTTGTACTTAAATGACATCATGTAGTGAAATATTTTTCCTGAATAATATGTTATAGATACTAAAAAAATCTTTCATGATATCAATTTTTAATGGCCGGTAATATTCCACTGCATGTTAATATCATAATTTACTTAACCAGTTCTTTTTGTTGTTTCCTTTAGACACTTAGGTTAGTTCCACTCAAAAAATTATTGTAAACCAAGATGCAATGAGGACCCATATGTGTTCATATTTTCACATTTATATGATTATGTCCTTATGGTAGATGCCTGGAACTTTGTTAGGTCAAAGTGAAATGCAAATAGAAGTGGTAATAGTTTAGAAGTTCCTGGAATAGAGAAGTAAGATTGAAATCGTGGAGTAAATGTATTGAATCACATACATAAATCAATCAGAACCATGGCATTTACTATGACTTTCATGAGTTAGAGAGACTGAATACATACTACCTTTCATATGCTGAAAGTGAGAACTCAAGAGATATATTGATGTTGGTCTTTTATTGTTATACATTTTTCTAAATAGAAATATGGCATGATTTTGAGTATATGCAATTACATACTTTGTTAATCTTTGAATTTTGTAAAAGAATTTGCAGTAACATTTGAGTGTTGTTGTAAACACTTAAAATGGTAAAAAGGGGAAGCAATAATCATGTTTATTATCTAGGGTACTAAAAATGATGACAAATTATTGAAATAATTCTAATTTGCCTTTAAAATATGTCTTTTTTAATGTTCTCTTAGTCTTTAACCTTTAAAGCATTAGAAATAGACCATGCTATTTCAGCAAACCCGCCTGAGATTTGAAATAAAATATTCACAGCAGGGCATACATTGACTGATTTTCCTTGATTGGCCCATTTCAATACTCTTTAAAAATTCTAGATGTGCAAAAACTAATCGTGATCTTTGCTGATGACTGAACACCTCTCTTCTCTAGAGGTGGGCACATCCTCTGCTTCTGATGTATTTTTAAATTATATTTACCCTTGGCCATGAATCAACGAATGCTCTAAGTAACCCTTATGGATCATTGTATAGTAACCAAAGCTTGGTCTCTAAACCCACTGTAGCATCACTTTCTTTCTTCCCCCATGAAGCCTCAACAGAGTCATGGATCCGTGTTTGATCTAGAACAACAGTCTCCAACCTTTTTGGCACCAGAAACCGATTTCATGGAAGATAGTTTTTCCATGGATCGGGGGTGGTTTCAGGATGATTCAAGAACATTGCATTTATAGTGCACTTCATTTCTAATCTAATGCTGCCACTGATCTGACAGCAGGTACTGGTCCCCAACCTCGGGGACCCCTGATCTAGGGGACCACCTGCCACTTCTGCAGATCCTAAAAGGTCAAGGACAGGAGGCAGATAACCTGTCTCCCTTGCTAAGATGACATGAAGATCTTCCTACGTTTTTGCAAAGTCTAGGTGCTCCAGAGTTGCTTCCACTTCTCTCCTTTAACTGGGCTTTTTAGACAATTATGTGCTCTGTGTCTGGGAAACCATGTTGTGTTGAAAATGATGATTGGCTATTTCCCAACAGAGAGCTCAAGTGCTGAACTTTGATGAATGTTATCTTCTTTGGTGTTAAAACTTATTTCTTATTTGACCAACAGAAAATGTTTAAAGGAAAATGAGGAGAATAAGAATCAAGTCTCACAGAATTGCAGGAAACATGAGGAATTTCTGGCTCAACTTCGTGACTGCTTAGATCCAGAGAAGAATGAAAAAGCATCAGATGAAGATTTAATTCTCAAGGTGCTTGTATGAAGACTAAAACGACTGTCCGCTGGGTGGTCGTTCTGATGTGTGCCATGAAGGAGGAGCTGAGGTTAAGTCTGGGGGTGCAGGGGAACAGGACAGGAGCCAGTACAGCTTTAACCAACCATGTGACCTGGGAAAACCATGCCACCTCTCTGAGCCTCAATCCCAAGATTCTGTCTAGCATTATTTGGGATTCATTTTTCTCCAGAAGCTCTCTCTGGCTCAGATGGTAAATAATCTGCCTGCAGTGCAGGAGACCCGGGTTCAGTCTCTGTGTTGGGAAGATCCCCTGGAGGAGAAAATGGCAACCCACTCCAGTATTCTTGCCTGGAGAATGCCATGGATAGAAGAGCCTGGGGGGCTCTAGTCCATGGGGTCACAAAGACCTGACACGACCGAGTGACCAACCCTTACTTACCTACTTAATCTCCAGAAGGGATTGATTTTTTTGCTTAAAATATACTTAGATTGTCAAATAAAATTAATTATTCATTTAAATGATATGTTTTAGGAAGACTTTTGTTTGTTTTAGGTACAGTCAGAAACACATGCACGCAACTGAAAATCAGAACCAGTTGCGTGTCATTTGGGGGATACTTGTGTGTCAGGTTAAGATGAGCTCTATAGTACTTTTTACTTTTACACTAAAGCCAAAAAATAAACATCCTGCTGTGATGGTAGGTTGCCATGGAGATGGAAATTAATGATATCACTTGGCCTGTAGCGATTCATTAGGGAACCTGATGGTATTTGAATGGACACCATATCTCTGCACCTACCCTTGCTTCTGAATAGCTTTCCATGCAGCCATTCTTTCTTAAAACAGTGTTTTATTTATTTGTTCTTTAAAATTGAAGTATAGTTGATTTACAATGTTGTGTTAGTTTCAAGTGTACAGTGAAGTGATTCATATACATATAACTCAGTTACATATATGGGGGTGTGTGTGTGTGTGTGTGTATATTCTTTTTCAGATTCTTTTCCCTTATAAGTTATTATAAAATATTGAGTATAATTTTCTGTGCTATACAGTAGGTCCTTGTTTTATATACAGTAGTGTGTTTATGTTAATCCCAGACTCTAGGGGTTAAAACCTCTAGGTCCATTCATGCTGCTGCAAATGGCATTATTTCATTCTTTTTTATGGCTGAGTAATATTCCTTATATATATATATATGTGCCACATCTTCTTTATCCATTCCTCTGTTGATGGACATTTAGGTTGCTTCCATGTCTTGGCTGTTGTGAATAGTGCTGCCGTGAACACTGGGGATATGGCCATTCTCAAAGGCCTCCCCTCTGTGGTTTATTAGTAAACATCCCGTGTGTGCCCTGTGAGAGCTGTGAAATGATTGCATTTTACTTCAGGAAGTTCCACCTCACTGATGAGTTTTGGTTGCTCAGGCCTAGGTCCATCTAGTTCCCTCAAGGTGCTAGATGCAGCTTTTTCTCCTCCTCCCTGTTGCTAACATGTGACCAGGAAGCCTGGCTGTAAAAGTCTACTTTGCACTGTAGTTTGGAAGCTTATCTTCAAAGCAAGTGGTGGGGAAAAGAGAAGAAAATTAAAATGCTTCTTCCTTAAGACACCCTTTCCCACCTCACAGGCGATCTCCAGGTACTAATCTGTGTTGAAACCATATTAACCTCACCTTTTTATTCTCTGTTCCTCTAATGCCTTGACATCTGGGGCCTTGCTGACCTTGGGTGCCAGGGTGAGCCAATTCCTAGTAAATGACTCTCTGGGTGCACAGCTTTCCTATGCAAACCATCGAACTCAGAGCAGCCCACACCCCACCCCAACCACTTCTTTCTACCAGGTTTTTACACTCTGGGCCACTATCCAGCCAATCACCCCAGGACCAGGTGCCAGATGACTAGAGATGGCTCCCACACTCCAGAACCCACTGGAATTATTAAACGAGGCAACCCGAAGCCTGCTTACCCTGCGTCACCTCTTTCGTCCTGGGGAAAACATGTTTTCACCCTGGCTCCCTCTGTCTCCTGCCCAGCCCTGGTGCTCTCTGGGTGGCCCTACATGGCATGGTGTACCCCCTCCTCTCAGGAACTGGGAGCAACAAACTCTCTTTCAGTCTCTCCTGATTTGTTGGCCTCACTGTACCTGAATGATAATATAGCCTATATTTTTAAACAGATGCTAGGACCCTAGAGCTTTAGCATCTCAATCACCTGAGCAAGTCCTCACCTTATTTATATATTTTGGCTGCACTGGGTCTTTGTTGAAGCGCATGGGGGCTTCTCTAGTTGTGGTGCATGAGCTTAGTTGCCCTAAGGTATGCTCCTCGACAAGGGTTCTAACCCATGTACCCTGCTTTGGAAGGTGAATTCTTAACCACTGGATCATCAGGGAGCTTCCGCTCCGCATCTTACATAAAAATCACTGGTCAAGAGTAAAAAGCCTGCTGCCTTCAACACTCACTAGGTGTTCCCTGAGGTTACCCAAACCACTCCAGTTTCAAAACCACTCCTTTATTCTTTTCACCTCATGACTACATGTATACACACACGCTAAGGAAAGATGGTAGAAAAGAAGGGGTTTCTAAGAACTTATTTGACATCCATCCATCCACTTCCCGAATATTGAGTGAGTGATTACTATGTGATAGACACTATTCTGGGTGTTGGGATACAGCTGTGAATGAGACAAGACAGAGTCTGTGCCCGCCTAAGAGCTTCCACTGTTGTGGGTCAAGATGCAGAGGCAATAAACAAATAAGTATACAATATTATCCCACAGAGTAAAAGGTGCAGTGAAGAAGTACAAATCAGGTTCTAGGGAAAGACCATGAAGCAAGTTAGAGGCATGGGATGCTAGTTTAGGTAGACTGGCTAAGGTATGCCTTCTGGGATGGGGACTTTTAAGGGATATTGGAACCACTGTATAGCACGGGGAACTCTGCTCAATGTTATGTGGCAGCCTGGATGGGAAGGGAGTTTAGGGGGAGATTGGATACGTGTGTATGTATATGGCTGAGTCCCTTTGCTGTCCACTGGAAACTATTACAACATTATTAATCAACTATACTCCAATATAAAATAAAAAGTTTTTTTTTTAATAAAATAATGTTGGAAAGGAAAACTGTTCAAGAGAGAGGGAACAGCCCTGAGTCAGGAGAAGGGCACCATGTTGGCAAATTATTGAGGCTAAAGATGCGTCGCTTCCCCAGATTGTCCTAACACACACGCTGACCATGTCGCGTGGAGTTTCAGGTCTTCCTACGGGCATCCTTGAGCTGTCTGCATGGCTGGTTCCCTGGGTACAGCCAGGAGCCTAGTTGGTTTTATTTTCCCTCCTTCTGCATCATACAGATCTTATTAATGTTCCCAGCTAGCCTCTCAAATGCACAACATGAAGAGTGAAAAGCCCAGCTAGTCCCAATGATAACCATTGTTTGAGCATGTTATTCAGGATTTTTTCTATGCTTATATTAATTAGAAGGACTTTCTTTTGAAATAAAGAGAGTCCTGCCTTCTTCTCTGTATTTCTTCTCTGTGCCAGGTAATGCCTTATAAGCAGTTGATGCCAGCGGACGTGGGCTGAATTGAACTTCCTTGCTTTCCTGCTGTAACTCTGTAGAAACATCACCATCCCTGGAGTATTTAGCAGCCAGGGGCTTGCTGATGCCTGTTCTGTCTGAAAGCTTTTGGCTGAATGCTCATCACTGTTGCCTTGTGGCTACCTTTTGATTAATTTCAGTTTACCTATCCTGTCTGCCCGTAACAAGAGAGTTTAGAGGCTGCCTTTGAGAATGTTATCTTTTGAGTGGATGGAGGAACAGTGCCTTTACTGTTTTCATGTGATAATGTGATCACGGGGGTTCATAGATCAGAGTTGCTTAGAGAGAGTAGTATGAAATTATTAATTTTTACAGGACAGCTGTAATTACTTTCTCTTCAGCTTGGAGAGCTGTGCAAGGAAAACGCATTTGTGAAAGGACAAATTGTTGCTCTTGAAGAGACTATAAATGTCCATGAGATGGAGGCAAAAGCTAGCAGAGAGACAATCATGAGGCTGGCTTCAGAAGTAAACAGAGCGCAGAAAAAAGCTGCCTCCTGCATTGAAGAGAAAGGCAAGCTGAGCCAGGTACAGTATGTGGAGCATGTGTGTGCTTCTGTGATCATGTTTATGAAGCAGAAACTGAAAATCAGGTGTGGATGAGCACACTAGTGTCCCTGATCACAATTCCCAAAGGCTCCTCTCAGCAGGAGGGCTGGGGGGCACATGGGACTCTGTGACCAGATCAGGCCTCTGGATACAGTTTTTTCCTGATTAGAAATAAAGAAATGCAAAACACTTAATAAGTAAAACATGTGTAGCTAATATGTTTTATTTGGTTAAATTATAAGGATTGAAATTTTTTTAAACTTAAATTATTTTTTTTAAACAAAGAGGTAATGCATTCACAAGATACAAAATTCTTAATTGGACACAGGAGAATGTGGTGAGAAGTGTCCCCCAATCCCTTCCCCCCAACCACCCAGTTGCTCTCTCTAGAGGCAACCTCTGTTAATAATTTCTTATATCCCTTTCTACAAATATTCTATATGCACATATTTATTTTTTTAATTTATTGTTTAACACAAATGGCAACAACTTTGCACACTCGATGTTTCCCTGTTTATTTACTTTTAAAAAAATTGGTAAGGTACTACACAGTATTATATACAAGGCTGCTAGGAATAAACTATCATTTCTCATATGTGAGACTCTGTCAGCAAGACAAAAATCCTAAAAGTAGACTAGTTGGCTCAAAGGATATGGGGGTTTTAATTTTGAGAGACATTGCCCAAGGGAAGTGACTCTTACCTCTAAACTTTTATTTATATAATTAGTTGCTTGATCTTTCCAAATGAGTGAGGACCTGTTTGAGCATGGGAATTAATACTGTATGTTTTTTTTAAACACCATATAATCCTTTTAAAAATTTTCTGTCAAAGAAACTAATTATGAGATTAATGAGAAGGGTTAATTTCCAAAACCAAAAGTAAGCGAGTGCCACCAGTTAGTAAAATGCGTAGGAGAAAACTGAAGAGTAAAGGAGATGGAGTTTAAAATGAAGGAATGACCAATGCTGACTAAGAGCGGCTCCACAAGGGGTGAAGTTTCAGTGGTGTCCCGCAGGCTGTGAAGGGGGTTCTGGAATTGGCGGGACGCAGTGAAAGAACGATCTTCGTGGGAAATCCCGAGGTCTTCCGTGTCTGTGGTGGCATCACTGCCAAGGTGAGAAGCGATGGGAAGTTGGAATGTGAAAGTGATCCAGTAACGATAACAATTTCTATTTCTCTCCAGTTCCCTGCATCAAAGAGCCCTTCTGACCACTAGATTTCTTCCTCTGTCACATTAACCTTGCGAAAGGAGCGAAGATTTTTACCACCATTACCAAGTCACTCCAGTCATTTCAACACCTTGTCCTAGCCTGCTTCAGCTCTCATAATAAAATGCCATGCACTGGGTGGCTTAAAAAACAGACATTTATTTCTCATATTTCCAGAGGTGGGGAAGTCCAAGATCAAGGGGGTAAGAGCTCTCTTCCTGGCTTGCAGACAGCCACTGTCTTGCCGTATTGTCACATGGCAGACTGAGTTAGCAAGATCCCTGGTGTCCTTTGTAAGGGCACCAATCCCAGCACAAGGGCCCCACCCCCATGGCTTCATCTGAAGATGATTATCCCTCAATGGTCCCATCTCCAAACACCAGTGCACTGGATGTTAGGGCTTCAAAATTCGAATTTGAGGGGCTACCATTCAAATAACAATTATTTTTCTCCAGCTTTTTCTTAGGAAAAATTTCAAACACATATAGAAAGAGTGAAGGAATACAGTGAGCATCCATTTATTATACATCCAAATGCAACAATTGTTACCATTTTTCTATATTTGCTTTATTACCTTGTACACACACATGCACACATATTTGCAGAATCGCTTGAAAATAGGTTTAGACATTATATGTATTGTTTCTGACTACTGAAGCATAAGAATAAGGACATTATCCTAAATAACCACAATATCATTATCACATCTAAAAGTCAACAGTGATGCCACAGTATCACCCATGGAGGTTTCCAAGCCCACAAGCTTTTTGTACTGCTTGAGAAGTGAAGTTTAATCTCCCTCCCCTTGTGGGCTGGACGAAGTGGCTCACTTCTAGTGACCAGAATATGTCAGAAGTGGTGGAATCTCACTTTGGAGATTGGGTTATGAAAACACTGTGGCTTTTGTCTTAGATACACTCTCTTGAATTCTCTTGGGTCACTGCTTTTGAGGGAAGCCAAGTGTTACATGGTGGGACACTCAGGTAGGCAGTTGCATGGCCCAGGAGCCCAGGAACTGAGGCCTGTCATCTACATGTGAGTGAGACTGGAAGTGAATCCTCTTTCAGCTGAATCTTGAGATGATAGTAGCCCTGGTCAACAGTTTGATTATAGCCTCATGAGAGACCTTGAATCAGAAACATCCAGCTAAGTCAGTCCCAGATTTCCGGCCCATAGAGCTGTGAGAAAATAGATGTTTGTTGTGTTAAGCCATTAAGTCTGGGTTAATTTTTTACACAGCAATAGATAATAAACATCTAATATTGACTTTCAAATTTAATCATTTTCTACAAGAATGTCTTTTATAGCTGTTTTTTTCCCCAGATTGCAGTCCATTCTAGGTTCATTCATTGCATTTTTTTTGTTATTTTTAGCCTTTTATAGTTTTTTTTTTTTAAATAACATTAAAAAAAAAATATCATTGACTTCTCGTACAGAGTACAAAGCAGTGGCCTGATTGTTTTTTTCAAGATGTTATTTAACTTGCTCAACTATACCCTATACAGGTAAAGTTGAATTTAGAGGCAGTATTGGATTCAGGTTGAACCTTTTTTGGCAGGAATATTTCAAAGATAAAGTTGTAAACTTCATATTGAATTGTATTAGAAGCAAATAGTGTTAGATTTTTCCATTGTTGCCGAAACTGTTTGATTGCCCATATCTTCAGTGTAAAGGCATGTTTTATTTTCTGCAGCCAAGTAAGGTATGTGTGGGGTGAGAATTGGCAGGTTATTTCTGTTCCCCCTTGAGTTACCTAGTGATGTTTTCATCTATTGATTCTTGCCTGGATTAATTTATATTAGGGGTGGCAAAGTGGTAATATTCTAATTTCATCATTCATTCTACTTATTAGTCAACATTCTTCCTAAAGAAAAGCCTTTTGTTTTCTTTCTTTTTATTTTCAATTCTATGGACACATGGATTTTTATTTACTTACTATTAATAATCAATTATCCTTTTGGCTTTCCAAATCCTCCATGTTTGGCCAGGAGTCCCTGCAAGATGGTCTCTGTGACCTTATAACTTGACTCCTTTAGTCTTTCAATGCTTCTGTGCTTTTCAACAGAAGATGATATCTTAGGCTCACTTACAATTTTCAGACCACAGAACTAACATCAGCCTGTTCTCTATGGAGTTTTGGCTCCTTTTACTGGGGAATAGTGCTTAGCAACCAAGATTCAGGCTCTAGGTGTGCTCATTGCTACTGGGATGTCATTGCTTTTAGTGGATAGAACTAGAAATACTTTTTTAGAAATGAATTAATGCTGGTACTTTTTGGAACTTTTTATTTGGTATTGGAGTACAGCTTATTAACAATACTGTGATAGTTTCAGATGAACAGTGAAGGGATTCAGCCATACATATACATGTATCTGTTCTCCCTCAAAGCCCCTCCCATCCAGGCTGCCACATCACATTGAGGAAAGTTCTGTGTAATTCTCGTATTTTTAATTAAAAGTAATATTTTAGAGTTTTCTTAATATCCTTTTACTTTATATTGGTAATCTTTCGGATCCTAATAATAATATTTACTCATTTGCTTTGTCTTACAAATATAAACAAGAATATTTGAAAATGACACTTTCAGTATTTTACCTATAAGTAAACTTTCTTAGTGAAATTTAAGACTCTCAGAGTTTTTACTATAGTAGTTTCAGCAATCATGAGTATAATAGTCACAATTTACCAATCACTTGGAAATTTGGAAAACTCAGCAGTGGCCACAGGACTGGAAAAGGTCAGCTTTCATTCCAGTCCCAAAGAAGGGCAATGACAAAGAAGGTTCAAACTACTGCACAATTGTACTCATTTCACATACTAGCAAAGTAATGCTCAAAATTCTCCAAGCTAGGCTTCAACAGTACATGAACTGAGAACTTCCAGATGTCCAAGGTGGATTTAGGAAAGGCAGAGGAACCAGAGATCAAATTGCCAACATTCATTGGATCATAGAAAAAGCAAGAGAATTCCAGAAAAACATCTACTTCTGCCTTATTGACTATGCTAAAACCTTTGTGTAGATCACAACAACCTGTTCAAAATTCTTCAAGAGATGGGAACACCAGACCACTTTACCTGCCTCTTGAGAAATCTGTATGCAGGTCAAGAAGCAACAGTTAGAACTGGACATGGAACAATGGACTGGTTCCAAATTGGGAAAGAGTACGTCAACACTGTGTATTGTCACCCTGCTTATTTAACTTACATGCAGAGTACATCATGCGAAATGCTGGGCTGGATAAAGCACAAGCTGGAATCAAGATTGCTGGGAGAAATATCAGTAACCTCAGATATGCAGATGATACCACCCTTATGGCAGAAAGTGAAGAGGAACTGAAGAGCCTCTTGATGAAAGTGAAAGAGGAGAGTGAAAAAGCAGGCTGAAAGCTCAACATTCAAAAAACTAAGATCATGGCATCCAGTTCCATCACTTCATGGCAAATAGATGGGGGAAACAATGGAAACAGTGACAGACTTTATTTTCTTGGGCTCCAAAATCACTGCAGATGGTGACTGCAGCCATGAAATTAAAAGACGTTTGCTCCTTAGAAGAAAAGCTATGACAAATACAGACAGCATATTAAAAAGCAGAGACATTACTTTGCTGACAAAGGTTCATCTACTCAAAGCTATGGTTTTTCCAGTAGTTCATGTATGGATGTGAGAGTTGGACTATAAAGAAAGCTGAGTGCTGAAGAATTGATGCTTTTGAACTGTGGTGTTGGAGAAGACTCTTGAGAGTCCCTTGGACTGCAAGGAGATAAAACCAGTCAATCCTAAAGGAAATCAAACCTGAATATTTGTTGGAAGGACTGATGCTGACGCTGACGCTCTAGTACTTTGACCACCTGATGTGAAGAGCTGATTCATTAGAAAAGACCCAGATACTGGGAACAATTGAAGACAGGAGAAGGGGATGATAGAGGACAGGATGGTTGGATGGCCTCACCAACTCAATGAACATGAGCTTGAGCAAACTCTGGGAGATGGTGTTGGACAGGGAAGCCTGGCGTGCTGCAGTCCATGGGGTCGCAAAGAGTCGGACACGACTGAGTGACTGAACCACAACAATGCCAATCACTTGCCATTAGCATAGTCATTTTGCTAGGTGCTCAGAGAGGTTATGTACTTTGCTCAGTATGCACAGCTATTAAGTGGCAAAGGATTTGAACCCTGGTCATTACGTTGTCTTACTTTTAACAGTAATCCCCTTTTTATATAGATTCACAGCTACTTCCTACATACAAGTCTCACTTTATTGTGAGGGGAACAATAAAGATAAGTAGCTGTGAAAATTTCCTCAGTGAATGAATGACGTTAATTTGATTATAGATAGTAGTTACTAACTTTCCAAGCCTAGAAAATTGTGAAGAATTGAGTTTGTCTATAAAATGCATTTTTGGAGATGAGCAGTAGGAAATGACAATATGTTGTAAGAGCACATTAAGAAGTATAGAATTTATTCCTCTTCTTATGTAAGTGTCTTTAGCCTTGTAAATGACCGATGATGCAATGTTGTTCAGACTTGTGAAACACATTCACTTTGGGATCAAGTTCCTGCCAAAATAATAAAAGTTATAAAAAATATGGGCAATAAAAAGCTTGAGGTCTTTAATAAAGTGCTCATTCATGGGATTATGACTCCAGAGATTTACTACTGAAAAACACTGTCAAGTGGTTTTACTGACACGTTAACGGTCTCAGAGAGAACCTTCATAATGCTTTCTAAAGCTCTGTTTTTGGGGTAGGAAACTTACTTTACTAGTAAAGTCCTGAATGACTGCAGAGAAAGAAGTTTCTGAAGGGCTGGGGTGCTGTTTCTACCAAACTCAGCTTTTCTTATTTTCTTAATGATTTTTTGTTACTTTATGAAAATTTCCCCAATAAAAATCCAGGTGGTTTATTATACGTTTGGAAGATATATTATTTGAAAATCTTTTAACAGTTAAAAATTGCAGTACATTTAAAAAAAATATTGAAGCTTGGCACCTCTTCTTTTTGTTGTCTTGAAATAATCTAAGGCTGAGAAAAGGAGTCATTTTATCTACGTTAGCCATGTACATTTGCTATAGACTAGACATTTCAATCAAGGAATCAGGAATTAAACTTACATAATGGATTTAAAACTGCTTATTTTCCTTCACACTGTTCACATGTTCTTTGACTCTTGTGGCCAGAATTGAAGCTAGGAAAGCATATTGGTTTTGGAGTCAGCAAGCTTGGTTTGGAAGGATGTTCCTTCTCTCTCTTGGTTTGTTGTCCTGCAGCAGAGTGTAAGAAGGAAGAGGGTAAGACAGACACAGTGAGCAGAGTGGCTAAGAGGCCAGGCTCTCGGGCTTTTTTCGAGGCTCCATAATTGTTTGACTGTGTGCTCTCAGGCATAGGACTTTACCTCTTTGAACTTCAATTTGTGTGTGAAACTGGAAAATGATTTAAAGGTCTATCTCTTACAATTATCGTTAGGGTTGAATGATGTAATATACATAAGGTACTCAAGACAAGCCCAGCCTATAATTGATGCTCAGTGCTTTAATTTCCTTTTCCTCATATTTACTTTTATCTAGGGATTAAAATAAACGTATGGTTATTTTAAGAGTCCAGACATATGGAAAGAGTTCCTGGAAGTGAGAAATTATTAGACAGGTAAATTACTAAAGAAATTAAAGATCTCTTTACAGTCCTAGAATCACAGTGTTGGAAGTGACCTGAAGACCTTTTAGAATGTAGATCATCTAACTCTCTATGTGAAATAAGAATCATCTTTAAAGTGTCCCCCTCTATTTAGCATTCAGCCTCCCCTCGAACACCTTAAGAGTCAGGGAACTCATTTCTATACAAGGAGGTCCACCTTCTCTGTGAAGTTCTAATTGTTTGACACTTCTTCACTGTAGCAAGTCAGGATCAGAATCCCTATAATTCATGTTGTCATCCTGGCTCTATCTTTTTTCTCCCAGTTTTATTGAGATATAATTGATATATGTCACTGTATAAGTTTAAGATGGATAGCATAATGGTTTGACTTACATCATTAAACAATTATACAGTAACTTTAGTAAACATTCATCATCTTATTAAAGAAATAGAATTCTTCTATTTCTTTAATAAACAAAATTAAAGAAATAGAAAAAGGCTTTTTCCTTCTGATGAGAACTCTCAGGATTTTCTCTTAGCAACTGCTATATGTTATATACAGCAGTGTTAATTATGCTTATCATGCATTCCTAATACTTGTTTATCTTTTAAATGGAAGTTTGTACCTTTTGACTGCCTTCCTCCAATTTCCCCTTCCCCTGTGTCCCACCCCTGGTAACCACAAATCTGATCTCCTTTTCTATGACTTCATTTTTTTCATGTGTATGTTGGTCATCTGTCTGTCTTCTTTGGGAAAATGTCTGTTCGAATTCTCTGCCCATTTTTCAATCTGAGTTTTCTTGTTTTTCCTTGATGTTGAGTCATATCAGTTCTTTGTATATTTTGGATATTAACCTGCCATAAGACTTACTGTTTGCAAATAACTTCTATTCAGTAGGCTGCATTTTCATTTTGTTGGTAGTTTGTTGTGCAACGGCTTTTTAGTTTCATGTAGTCCCAGTTATTTATTTATATTAAAAATTTTTTTTACAGTGTTGGTTTCTGCCATACAAGAACACAAACCAGCCATAGTTATATATACATCCTCTCCCTCCCTAGCCTCCCTTCCCTCCCCCCAATCCCTCTAGGTCATATAGAGCGTCAGACTGGGCTCCCTGCTCTACACAGCAACTTCTTACCAACTATCCATCTTACTCTTGATAGTATATATATGTCAATGCTACTTTCTCCATTCGTCCCACTCTCTCCCTCTCCCACTGTGTCCACAAGTCCATTCTCTACATCCTTGGAGCTCCATTCCTTCCCTGCAAATAGGTTCATCAATATCATTTTCCTTAGAAGGCCTGAACAGATATTTCTCCAAAGAAGACATACAGATGGCCAACAAACACATGAAAAGATGCTCAGCATCACTAATTATTCAGTTCAGTTCAGTTCAGTCACTCAGTCGTGTCCGACTCTTTGTGACCCCATGAACCACAGCACGCCAGGCCTCCCTGTCCATCACCAACTCCTGGGATTTACTCAAACTCATGTCCATTGAGTTGGTGATGCCATCCAGCCATCTCATCCTCCGTCATCCCCTTCTCCTGCCCTCAATCTTTCCCAGCATCAGGGACTTTTCCAATGAGTCAACTCTTCACGTGAGGTGGCCAAAGTATTAGAGTTTCAGCTTCAGCATCAGTCCTTCCAATAAACACCCAGGACTGATCTCCTTCAGGATGGACTGGTTGGATCTCCTTGCAGTCCAAGGGACTCTCAAGAGTCTTCTCCAACACCACAGTTAAAAAGCATCAATTCTTCGGCGCTCAGCTTTCTTTATAGTCCAACTCTCACATCCATACATGACCACTGGAACCATAGCCTTGACCAGACGGACCTTTGTTGGCAAAGTAATGTCTCTGCTTTTTAATATGCTATCTAGGTTGGTCATAACTTTCCTTCCAAGGAGCAAACGTCTTTTAATTTCATGGCTGCAGTCACCACCTGCAGTGATTTTGGAGCCCCCAAAAATAAAGTCTGACACTGTTTCCACTGTTTCCCCATCTATTTGCCTTGAAGTGATGGGACCAGATGCCATGATCTAATTATTAGAGAAATGCAAATCAAAACTACAATGAGGTATCACCTCACACCAGTCAAAATGGCTATCATCAAAAAAAAATTAACAAACAGTAAATACTAAAGAGGATGTGGAGAAAAGGGAACCCTCTTACACTGTCGGTGGGAATGTAAACTGATACAGCCATTATGGAAAACATATGGAGATTCCATTTATTTATTTTTGAATTTGTTTCCCTTGCCTGAGGAGACAGGTTCAAAAAATATTAGTAAGACTGCTGTCGAAGAGCATACTGCCTGTATTTTTTTCTAGAAGTTTTGTGGTTTCAGATCTTAACATTTAAGTCTTTAATCCATTTTGAATTTATTGTTGTTCAGGGTTTGAGGAAGTACTCCAGTTTGATTCTTTTGGATGTAGCTGTGCAGTTTACCCAGCAACATTTATTACAAAGGCTGTGTTTTCCCCACATTATATTCTTTCTCCTTTGTTGCACATTAATTGCCCATCCCTCTAGTAATATAGTAAACTCATATAAATGTGAGTTTATTTCTGGGGTCTCTATTTTATTCCATTGATCTATGTATCCGTTTTTGTGCCAGTACCATATTATTTTGATTACTGTCGCTTTGCAGTAATACTTTGAAATCAGGGAGCGTGATACCTCCAGCTTTGTTCTTCTTTCTCAAGATTGTTGTGACTGTCTGAGGTCTTCTGAATCCCCTTACAAATTTTAGAATCATTTGTTCTAGTTCTGTGAAAACTACCTTTGGTACTTTGATAGAGATTGCATTGAATTTGTAGATTGCCTTGGGTGGTATGGTTATTTTAACTATTATTTCAATCCTTGAGCATGGTGTATTTTTCTATCTGTTTCTATCATCTTTGGTTTCTTCATGAGTGTCTTATGGTCTTCTGAATGCAGGTCTTTTACCTCCTTAGATTTATGTCTAGGTATTTATTCTTTCTGAGCTAATTGTAAATGAGACAGTTTTCTTGATTTCTCTTCCTGATAGCTTGTTGTTAGTGTGTAGAAATGCAACAGATTTTTCATATTAATTTTATATCCTGCAACTTTCCTGAACTCATTAATGAGTCCCAGTAGTTTTTTGGTGACATCTTTAGAATTCTCTATGTATTAGTATTATGTCATCAGCAAACATGACAGTTTAACCTGTTTCTTTCCAGTTTAGATGGTTTTATATCTTTTTCTTGTCTGATTGTTGTGGCTAAGATCTCCAATACTACATTGAGTAAAAGTAACTAGAGTGAGCACCTTTATCTGTTCTTAATCTTAGAAGAAATGCTTTCAGGTTTTCACCATTGAGTAGGATGTTAGCTGACATATATGGCCTTCTTTATGTTGAGGTATGTTTCATCTATGCCCACTTTATGGAGAGTTTTTATCTTAAGTGGATGTTGAATTCTGTCAAAATCTTTTTTGCATCTACTGAGATAATTATATGATACTTATTTTTCAATTTATTAATGTACTGTTTCACATTGAATCATTCTTGCATCCATGGGATAAACCCCACTTGATCATAGTGTATGATCCTCTTAATGTATTGTTAAAATTGATTTGCTAGTATTTTGTTGAGGTTTTTTACATGTATGTTTATCAGTAATATTGGTTTGTAATTTTCTTTTTAGTGATGTTTTTGTCTGGTTTTGGTATCAGGATAATGCTGGCCTTGAAAACAAGTTTGGAAGTGTTCCTTCCTTTGCAGTATTTTTTTTTTTTTTTTGAAAGAATTTGAGAAGGATAGGTGTTAACTCTTCTCTAAATGTTTGGTAGAATTCACCTATGAAACCACCTGATCCTGAATTTTTGTTTATGAGAAGTTTTAAAATTACTGATTCAGTTTTATTACTGGTGTTTAGTCTGTTCATGTTTTCTACGTCTTCCTTACCCAGTCTGGGAAGATTGTGTGCTTCTAGGAATTTGAGCTGGCCAAGTGGTGCAACGTGTCCCAGAGCCAGTGTTGGCTCCTTCGTGTGGGGGCTGGGTCCTGATATGGCAGACTCCTGGGTTACAGTGGTCCTGGGTCTGGTGTCTGTCTGCTGGTGAGTGGGGCTGGTTCCTGCAGCCAAGTAAGGTCCCAGGGGTCCCAGGGCTAGTAAAGTGCACTGGTGGGCACTCTGATGCATGGGTTAGGGAGTCATGGGGTCCTAAGGCAGCCAGCCTCGTGGTGATGCTGTATCCCTGCCCAGCTAGCTACTTGGCCTGAGACATCCCAGTCCTGATGCCAACAGGATGGTGGATGCGTCTGCAACCTGGTGCTAATAAGCTAGAGGGAGGATTCTAAAATGGTGAGGCATTAAAATGTAAATGAACACTGAAATAATATCTGCTCATATTATAAAAACTTTAAAATGTTCATAAGACTCTGAAGTAAAATTAAGAATCATCTCTCCTTCCACTTCTAGCCGTAGTTTTACACTCTCATTTTAACTTCTAATATTACCGTTAAGACTTTAAAACAATACTACACCCGATAACCTGAAATAGTACTTTTTTGGATGTTCTGCTATGAAATAAGATGAATTTAATGCTGCCTACTTTTTTCTCCCCTCATTCATTTGACAGTTTTTATTATATCATTATATTTACCTTGTCAAGTTGTGTAATATTTACATTCTGTTCTGTAACTATAAGTCTTCAGTGCTTTGTCTTTAGGTTCATTCAACACATTTACAATAAATTGAAACAGAGTTAAAAATAACATGTTCATGTAAATATTTTTGTTATGGATCTAATCCTAGTGTGTGATGCAGAACCCAATCCATTTTGACTATGTACCCCTTTAAATTTCAACTGGGAACTGTCCATGGTCCTCCAGGCACAGTCCGACCAGTTCAGGGCAGGGTGTTTTGCAGTACTGAAGTGAAGCCCAGGAACACACTGGCCTCATGGACAGTTTAATTCATTGTTAACTTGTATTGAGTTTGTCAATAATGAGAGTTTCAAATTTAAACTGAATTCTTGTTATTTTCCAAGGTTGATGATGCCACTGGGACAGCTCAGATCTAGGAAAGGTCTTCCTCATTTTGAAGTAAAATGTTACTGTACAGCTTCTTCTCTAACAGATCATGGAATTACAGGGCCAAAAGATATTGTGCATATTACATCTTTTAGGTATTTATGCCAAAATTATACCTATTCACACTATCACCAGCAATGCATGAGAGGGCATGTTTGGGGAAATTTCTGAGTTTGTTTGTTAATATTAACTGCAGTAGGTAAAAATAACCAACTAATTTTTAGTTTTATGAAAATTGTCTAAGGTTGGATGAATTAAGCTCAAGCCAGAGGTTCTCTACCCTGATGATAATCAGTCATTTTCGTTCTGAGAGGCATTTGATCTCAGGCATACCCAAAGCCATAGGATGGTTAAAAATATCATAATAGGAATTAATATGTTTTAAAAACACAAACCTTTGAATGATTTCATTACTTCATGCATTTAATTGGGAAATTAAAATGAATGCCTTGATCATATTATTTACAAATGTTTTTGCTACAAGTAGTCATGAAAGGATCATTATACATCCGTTGCATTACTAGATCTGAAGCTAAAGATTTGTTACATATACACTAACATACGTAAAATTGATAGCCAGTGAGAAGGTGCTGAATGACTCAGGGAACTCAAACTGGGGCTCTGTGACAACCTAGAGAGGAGGCTGGGGTAGGAGATGGGAGGGAGACTCTAAAAGGAGGGAACATATGTACACCTATGGCTGATTCATGTTGATGTATGGCAGAAACCAACACAATATTGTAAAGCAATTATCCTTCAACTAAAAGTCAATAAATTAAGAAAAAAATTTTGTTTAAGTGATTCCCATCACTATTTCCATAGCATCTGTCCTCATTTGCCCATGCAGTTCCCTCTGGGAAGTCTGTCCTGATTTTGCTCTGAGAGAGCTAGTTATTTCTTATTCTGTGTGTCAGTGTGGTCTGACAGCATTCCTGGATCCTGGCCGGTGACACTGATGTCACATTACTTCAGTGTATCCTTGAGGTAGCCGTGCAACCAGATTCCACTCCAGCCGCTGTCTCCTGCTTCAAGCTCTATTAGTAATTGCATTTGCTGTCCGAGGACATCTGTTTCCAGCCATTCAGCCCTGTGCCTCCTGAATTCTGAAGCACTTAATCAGAGTGCTGGGGGAGTAGGTCCCCAAGGCCTGGTTGCTGGCTCCCAAGTTCCTGCATTTCATATGAGAAACGGTATATAGTTAACTGGGCTGAGATGTGTCCAGAAAAAAAAAAATCTGAGCTGCTGCCATGTGCTACTATATTCTGTGACCATGAAGGAATTTTCTGATTTTATTAGACATAAGCATTAGTGCTCCAGATTTGTTAAAGAGGACTGTTTTGGCCATGGTCTCTAAGGCAGTGAGACAACAGTCTGATATCGGAGTGGAAAAAGTTTCTCATAGCTGAAATATTTTAATTGTGTTTATTGGTCTCTCGGTGTAAACTGCCAATTGATTAGTTTATTCCAAACTGACAGTAAGTCTATAGTATTCAAGTGTCTGATATATTTTCTGTGTATTTGTAGGAACTTCTGTAAATTCTTGGTTAAAAATATCTCTCCACTGGTCATGGAAAGGCTCCTCTTTTGCATTAGGGACTTTCTTTCAATGTAAAAGTTGATATATAACTTCCTACTGGGTTTTAGGATTCTGAGGGGATTAGGATTAACTTTCATCACTGTCTCATCAAATTTAAGACCTCAGTTTTCTTTCTTTTTTTTTAAAAAAAATATTTATTTGACTGCACCAAGGCTTAGTTGTAGCATGCGGGATCTTTAGTTGTGGTGTGCAGGATCTGGTTCACTGACCGGGGATTGCACCCTGGCCCCCTGCATTGGGAGTTTGGAGTCTTAACCACTGGACCACTGGGCAAGTCCCCAGGACTCAGTTTTCTAACCACACATTAGATTGCAATTTCTAAGTTAACACATGGCAATAAACTCCAATTTATTGTCACCATTGCTGATGCTAGATTAGAATGTTATTCTAGTTGAACAGATATTGTATTACTATCTGAAAATAAAATCTGTAAATTGTAAATTGTAATTGTATTGTAAACAATTGTAAATTTAACAATTTAAATTGTTAAAGTATTGTAAATTGTTAAAGTATTAAAGTATTGTATTTGTGATAAAGGTCCTTGACTCTTCATATGATTTAATTCACAGTGGTAATGGGGCTTCTCTGCAAAAAGGACTAGTTTGGAAAAGGAGTGGAGAAATGGAACAGTTGCCAGGAGCCAGAAAAGCAAAGCATTTCAGGAACTAATTTCCATAATATTTTTTTGATGTGAATTAATTTAATTTGGAACTTGATGTCAACAATTTTTTTTAAATGAATTTTAAAGATATCTTTTTGATGCCTCTTTGGCATCCTAGATATAGTAAATAGAAGTAGATGCACTGGTAACTTTTCAGTGCCCTTTATTTTTACAAACCTAAGCATACATATTCTTTAAAGTTATTCTTCTCAGTATAGTTCTGTCTCTCCATTTTTAATCCTCCCACCCCAAAACCGACTATTCCTTCCCATTTCATTTCTTCAGGGCCTACCAGCATTAGTATTGTCTTTATCAGACAGGGAGATACACAGTCAATGAATAGTGGAAGACAGGTCTTACTCTCTTTTATACAATGATGCTTTATGATAATTCTACTCTGTTACTTACCTTCATTCAAATAATTTTTAGCAGCTAATTAGGACTCTGAGAGCTGACTGTTTCCTCAACATCAATTTCCATCTGTACCAAGCTTGAGAACACATAACCCTGTAAACACATTCTATATATGGATCGAATCTACTAGCATGTTAGCCAGCGATTTATTTTTTATTAAATCTCTCCAGAGGTCCCTAGAGAAAAGTCTTATATGTCAGTTTCCTTTTTTTCACCCCTAGGCCTGATTTTTTTCCCACTTACTTTAAAAAAAAATGTATTTATTGTTAATTGAAGGATAATTGCTTTTCAGTGTTGTGTTGGTTTCTGCCATACAACATGAATTGGCCACAGGTATACACATGCCCCCTCCCTCTTGAGCCTTCCTCCCACCTTCTACTCCATCCCACCCTTCCAGGTTGTCACAGAGCCCCGATTTGAGCTCCCCGAGTCATATAGCACATTCCCACTGGCTATCTATTTTATGGTAGTGTCTATGTTTCCATGCTACTCTCTCAATATATCCTACCTTTTCCTCCCCCAAACTGTCCACAGTTCAGTTCTCTAGCCCTGATCTTATATCCCTTCTCTTTTTCAGACACTTAAATTCACCTAACATAGTTCTGCAATTTAATGTCTTTATGAAGAGAGGATAGGGCACCTAGAATGAAGAATGGAATGAGCATTTAACCCTAACGCCTTAAAGTCATCAGTAAGCAAGATAAATGAGAAGCAAATGCAGCCTCCCCTCGTTGGCTACTAATGCTATTGTCTTCACTTTCCATAATTATTTTAGGACTTGCTTGGTGCTGTGGAGGCCAAAGAAGCTCTTGAAAGGGAAGTTAAGGTCTTCCAAGAAAGGCTGCTTGCTGGTCAGCGGGTCTGGGATGCCTCAAAGCAGGAGCTGAGCCTTTTGAAGAGGAGCTCTTTGGAGCTGGAGAAGAGTTTGAAGGCCAGTCTGGAGGCAACTGCGGCCTCCCAGACCGAGCTCTCCTCATTTAAGGAGAAGATAACAGCCCTGCTGAGGGGCAGCTCGGGCACACTCAGGCCCTCGGAGAATGCCATTCTGGAGAGGATTCGAGAAATGGGCAGCCAGGAAGAGAGCCGGAAACAGGTGAGTGGGGGTTGGAGGCTTACAAGCTTCTTAAGGACAGTCAGTCCTTCATTTAGCATATTCAGTGAGTGAGTTGTCTGAGTTAGTCAAAGTGTTTCTTCTCCAAGCAATAGTCGCTCCATCGTGTCCAACTCTGCAACACCGTGGACCCTTGCCCGCCAGGCTCCTCGGTCCGTGGAATTCTCCAGGCAAGAATACTGGAGTGGATTGCCATTCCCTTCTCCGGAGGACCTTCCTAGCCCTGGGATCAAACCTGGGTCTCCTGCATTGCAGGCAGATTCTTTATCATCTGAGCCACCAGGGAAGCCCAAGTTAGTTAAAAGTAGCATTTAAATTGGTTGTACTACTTTCAGGGATTCCCAGGTGGCTCAGTGGTAAAGAATCCTACTTTCAATTATATATTATATTTTGAAGTCATATCTCACTGTGAATGATGTGGGTTCTGGATGCAGATCTACCCGTGCTGAATTTTGTCTCTACTGCACGCTCACTTGCTCCAGATGTGAGGTTCCTGAGAGGACAGCCTCTGAGATTTTTTTTTCCCTGGACTACTGTATAGGGACAGTCCAGGGTCCACACCCATATCTGAAACCCTTGGGGCCTGCTGTGAGCTTTTTTCTTTTTCTTTTCTTTTTAAAATTGGAGTGTAATTGCTTTGCAGTGTTGTGTTACTTTCTGCTATACAACTACGTGCGTCAGCCCTATGTATACATATATCCCCTCCCTCTTGGCCCTCCCTCCCACCTCACCCCCATCCCACCCTCTATGTCGTCAGAGAACAGTGAGTTGAATTCCCTGTGCTATACAGTAGCTTTCCTCTAGCTAGTTATTTTACACATGATAGTGTATATACTGGGAAAGATTGAGGGCGGGAGGAGAAGGGGGCAACAGAGGATGAGATGGCTGGATGGCATCACTGACTCAGTGGATATGAGTTTGAGCAAACTCCGGGAGATGGTGAAGGACAGGGAAGCCTGGCGTGCTGCAGTCCATGGGGTCACAGAGTCAGACATGACTTAGTGACTGAACAACACCAGCAATGTGTATATATGTTAATGTACTCCCTTCCATCCCAACCTCCCCTTCTCACGCTGTGTCCATCTGTCCATTTTCTGCCTCTGTGTCAATATTCCTGTGCTGCAGACAGGTTCATCTGTATACCATTTGTCTGCTGTGGTTTTCGAATTCAGAAGTTTTCAGCATTTAGAAATGTCACATAGTCCCCAGGAAGGTACTGGAGAAGGGACCTTTACACGTTACTCCTCAGTGGGTTCCGGTGAGCTTTCCATAATCAACCACGTTCATCTTCTGGGGCAAAAGCCGTGAGCAGCTCGGCTTCTTGGGATCCACCAGGACTGTGAAGAGCCTCGGTCACTTCAGGTCAGGGTTTGTTGCCACATCCTGTCAGGTCCAGCTTTGCCAGCCAATGAGTTTTGGGAAAAAAAAAAAAAAGTCAGCGTTCAGATCCTTTTGGATTTTGGAATTGCAGATAAGAGTTGCTAGGCCTGTAACCAGATCTGCCTCTTAAGGGTATTGTTTGTTGTAAACCTTAAATTAAAAAAAAATTGTTATGAAGTCTTTAACTCACTGTCTGGCCAATAGCAATGATAAATATTGACTGTTGCTTTCCTGGCCCCGCCTCCCCTCTCACCTTCTCTCTCCTTTTCCTAGTGACCTGAAACAGTCTTTTAGGGGACCTGTTGAACAAGTGGATTCAAAAATTAAAAAAAAATCACACATATGATTGAAGCTTGCTTAATTTTGTTATCTTAGTTCTATTATTAACAATTCTTCTTTCCCATAAAGCTTTGCTTAGCCGTGTCAAGTTCAGCCCAGACTCTATTTAAATTGTCATTAAATCCAGATCTTAAAGTCCTAATTAACAAGGTTTTTAACTAGATTAACATCCAAATTCTGTGATATTCATTAATATAATGCTTTAATTCCATTAGGAACTATTTCTTCTCTTGAGTTCATTCTTTGCTCAAAAGGAGAAAATGAACTTTTTCATCTTTTCACGTTCCTATAAAACTCAGAGTGATCACTAACACACAGCTCAGGGTTACATTTGTAAATTTCCTTTAACGCTAAGACACTTTAAATTCGCTTTGAAAACTCTGCAAAATTCACTCATGCTCCAGCAGCAGCCCCAGTGACGTCTTTGTCCAAGTGTAGGACTCTCTCTGTTGGATAGAAAATGTTCGCCCCATAACATGTGTGGGCTTCCCTGGTAACTCAGACAGTAAAGAATCTGCCTGCAATGCAGGAGACCCGGGTGCAGTCCCTGGGTTGGGATGATCCCCTTGAGAAGGAAGTGGCAACCCACTCCAGTATTCTTGCCTAGAGAATCCCGTGGACAGAGGAGCCTGGTGGCCTAGCTCCGGGGGTCACAAAGAGTCAAACACGACTAATATGCGTGTAACACGTGTGGGTCTCTGATGGTCACTCAGTCTATCTTGTGATTCAGTACACATATAGGTCCTGGGTTGGAGGAGAAAATTATTTACAGGATTGAGAAAAGCTTCATTAAGTGAGTTACCTTGAACAGTAATAGATGTGCTTCAATAGTCAATGGATCTTTGCCATTTCATTTTATTGCTTCCCTCTTCTATTTTTCCAAATGTTTTCTTGAAACTATTTTAATTCCAGCATGTGAAACATGGCATAAAGTTGTCAGTATGATGTATATGTTTATTTTCTAAAGCAAAATGATGTAAATTGGTTAAGCTGGCTATGCCCTCCCCCTCTCCTCGTAAAAATGAGAATGAGTCAGAGCCTTTTTAGTGCCTTTGTCTGCCATTCCTAGCCTGTAATTTTTTTTTTTTTTCAATAGCTGCCCTCACTCTTTAAAAGCTTGAAATCAAGCCTGTAGCTGGCATCTTGTGTGACTCATCTTCAAGTAAAATCAGGAGAAAACAGATTTCATATATTGTCTTAGAACTGTTTCTGAAGAATGGGAGCTTTACAGACTGATGAATCTGCTGCAGAGGGTGCATCCCCTGCCAGCTGCCAGGGGTAAACACACAGCCCCCAGCTGAGTAACACCCATGTGCCCTGGGCCTGGCAAGTCCTCCCCTTCACTGTGACCCCGACTCACTGACCATTGCTTTTCTTGTTTACCTCCTTGCTATTCATTTTCAGTCTCCTGGATTTACAATTCTGGGTACTCAGGACACCACCCACACGTTTTTCAATAAGTGGTTTCTACTTATTCCATGCTCTTCTGATTATAGCAAAACCTAATTTTCTTTTTAAGTACTTTACTATACCTTAGAGCAGGATTTCTCAGCTATTGACATTTGGAGCTGGAATATCCTTTGTTGTAAAAGCGGTTCTGTGCATTGTAGGATGTTTAGCAACATCTCCAGCTTCTACCCACTAGATACCAATAGTACCTCCTCTTCTCCCCGATTGGTGGCAACCAGTGGTGTCTCTGTGTGTGCATGCTAAGTTGCTTCAGTTGTATTCGACTTTGCAATCCTACGGACTGTAGCTCACCAGGTTCCTCTGTCCATGGGATTCTCTAAACAGGAATATTGGAGTGGGTTGCCATGCCCTCCTCCAAGGGATCTTCCCAGATCAGAGGTCAAACTCGAGTCTGTTACGTCTCCTGCATTAGCAGGTGGGTTCTTTACCACTAGCACCACCTGGGAAGCCCTAGTGATGTCTCTAGTGTTAGAGACTCAGTTGTGTCTGACTCTTTTCGACCCCATGGACTGTAGCCCACCAGGCTCCTCTGTCCACAGGATTCTCCAGGCAAGAATACTGGAGGGGGTTGCCATTCCCTTCTCCAGGAGATCTTCCCAACCCAGGGATCAAACCCAGATCTTCTGCTTTGCAGGCAGATTATTTACCATCTGAGCCACCAGGGAAGCCCAGTGATATCTCTAGACATTGCCAAATGACCCTTGGAAGTGAAACTGCCCCTAGTTGAAAACCTCTCAGAGGAATGTTCTATTGTGGAGTTCCCAGGAATTCTAAATGAGTATTTCAGTTATGTAGCCTTGAAATTTCAGCACACTTGTAACAGGTGTTTTTGAAATAATGATTTCTTGCACAATGACAGGAAACTATGATATTTTCAGATTTCAGAGTATTGAGGCGAGCATTTTTTGTTTGTTTTGAACTTTTAGATATTTCCTAGCTGGCTAATTATCTGGCTGAGAATTGACCATGAGTGATTCCCATGTTGCCTCCTTTATTGCAGACAAATTAGTACAGACTCACAAACATTTTTCTAGACAGCTCTTCTGTTCTGTTTTAGAGCACACACAAGGCTATATTTCCTCCAGTGGAGTTTTTTTAGTCCAGTGTGAGAGCTCTGGGGACTCAATGTGATACCATAAACAACCTGAGATGTTTCCATAACTCCCCTACTCCCCCTTTCTGATCTCTTCACTCTGCTCTGTTCTTAATCCTCCAGTATTCTAAACCAAACATTTACTCAGAAGCTTCAGCTACACTTGCACTGATATTTCATCATCCAGTATTATGTTACATAGTCACTTCTGGCTCCAAGGGCAATCTGGGCAAGTCCAAGGATAGAGGTTTCAGCTCTCCCAGCCTCTGAAGTGTATTAATTTCCTAGAATGGCCATGACAAAGGACCACTACCTAAGTGGCTTAGACAACAGAAATTTGTTGTCTTACAACTCTGGAGGCTTGAAGTCCAAAGTCAAGGTGTTGGTAGGACTGGTGTCTTCTGAGTGCCTAGAGGGAAAATCTGTTTCAAACCTATCACCTAGCTTCTGATAGCCTCAGACACTCTTTGGTTTATGGATCACATTCTCTCCGTGTCTTCATATAATTTTCCCTCCACTTATGTGTGTGTCTCTCTGTCCAAAATTCCACTTTTAATAAGGACACTGGTCATATTGGATTAGGGCCCATCCTCATGACCTCATTTTAACTTATCTCTGTAAAAATTCTAATAAGGTCACATTCTGAAGCACCAGGGGACTTCAACACAACTCTTTTGGGGGGACCCAATTCAAACCATAACAGAAGTTGACATACACATTGGTGGTTGGTGTAGGGTTAGCCCAGTCAACAGTGTTGGCCATACATATGACAAGAAGGAAGGACAGTTTGATTGGTTCCTGGTAGCTCATTTTATATATTTCTTAAGTGAAAATCTAGCTTGAATAGTCAGAGAAGAGTTGTTTGTGTCCAGAAGGCACTGGCCCTTAAAAGACCCAAGTGGCTTTTTCTTCAGCTTAGAGTTCTTGTGCTTCCACTGGATTTAATCTTAGGGCAGAAGTGCCTCTCGGGTGAAATCAACAACTCCTTGTCCTTGGAAAATAAATTAGTTCTCTTAGGGCATTATGATTTCACTTCCAAAATCCAAGCTGCTTGTTTTTGGACTATAGTTTATTTCAGTGCCTTTTTTTTTTTTTTTTTTAAATGGTGATGTTGTTGTTCAGTCCCTCAGTTGTGTTTGACTCTTTGCGACCCCATGGACTGCAGCACACCAGGCTTCCCTGTCCTTCATCATCTCCCAGAGCTTTCTCAAACTCAAGTCCATTGATATGTATTCTTTAGTACAAGCCACCCTCCTTCCCTGCCCATTCCAGGCATCTCTCATGGTTTGTTTTTTACAGAAATAGAAATTAAGGGTTTAATCAGAACAACATCAGTAGGCAACACTTTTTAAAACATGTATATGTTGTGCTGGGTCTTAGTTGCTGCTCGAGGCATCTTTGGTTGCAGCATGTGGGATCTAGTTCCCTGACCAAGAATGGAACCTGGGTCCCCTGCACTGGGAGCTTGGAGTCTTAGCTGCTGGATGATCAGGGAAGTCCCACATCTTTAGTGTTGAAATTCCTAGCATGTTTTGTCCCAGAGAGTATCAGGGATATGTTAACAGATTATACTAAGAAAAAGGAGAGGGAAAAAGAAAAAGGAAAAAGCCTTACTGATCCTTTAGATTTCTTGGTGTGAAAAGCACAACACGATTTTGCAGTTTTGATGGGACACATTCACCTGGTCACTGGTGTTTGATGTTCCCAAGAACTGAGTCAGATTGGAATATTAATGTATTTGAATTAAAATATGTAAATTTAACTTTAAAAAGACCTGGTGGTGTCATATGCGTGGAAATCTAGGTAAGCATTTGAAGCTAAGTTCTTTGGTGCATAGAATATTGGGAAGTTCACAGCTGTTTGCTCCTCTCTGGACACCAGAATCTTGGCAGGACAGCTGGGAAGATTCTGCCCAGGTCAGCCACACCGGTGTTTGTAAAAGTCATACTCTGCTGAGTCTGCAGTTTCCATGGATCACTCTCAGGTCCACACAGGATGAAGATGTAAGAGGGACCCTCTCACCTCCGATGCAACACATTTGTTCCTTACTTGTCTTTCCCAGAAAGATTTCTAGTGGAGAAACAGCTTCTATGATCTGAAAACAGTGTGAGAAATATGTGCATGCATGCTCAGTCACTTCAATCGTGTCTGACCCTTTGCGACCCTACGGACTGTAGCCCACCAGGCTCCTCTGTCTGTGGGATTTTCCAGGCAAGAATACTGGAGTGGGTTGCCATGCTTTTCCTCCAGGGGATCTTCCTAACTCAGGGTTTGAACCTGCGTCTCCTGTGCTGCAGGTGGATTATTTATCCACTGAGCCACCTGAGAAGCCCTTGAGAAACATGATAGAGGACAATTCCTGAAAAACTTCTCAAACTCCTTATGACAAAAGAGTAGGATTGGATGAACCCACATACTGGAGGAGTAATACTCATGATAAAGGTGGATGCAATGTGTTGAACTTCAATTGGGTATGAGATACTGTGCTAATCCAGTGATCATTAATTTAGCTCATCTACTCATAAGAACAAAGTATGAGTTTCAGCGAGGTTAATTTCTTGCTTCAGTTAACACGCTGGGCAGGGGAAGGGTGAGGACTTGAAATCAGGACTGTCTGAATCCAAAGTCCCTGTCCCACAGTCTGGTGTACATCAGGTGTCTGCATCTTCCTTCAGGATCATTATCATTCCCTGAGTCAGTTACTGCACTCACTCGTCGTCTTTACTGATGTCTCTGGAAGACTTGGCTCTCCTCTGGTAAGGTCGGCAGTGTGCTGATTGTGGCTAAGCGATCACAGTTTCCCATCTTTCCAACTGAGATTTTTTGCATTTGTTTCCTCTTTGGCTTCATTCTCTTTGCCCGGTCAACTATGGGATAGAAGTGTCAAAGAATCTTCAGGTAGAAAGACTTACTTTCGACTCACGAGTCCAACATGAAACCACATTTTCAGTTGCACAGAAACATATGCCATCTGTTGTACAACATACTATCATTAGTCAGGATCTGTTGTTTGACAGCCCCTTGTTTTGTAGGTTACTTAGTGTCTTGTACTTGATGCATTTTTTGCATTAAGATCAGATCTGCTATTAGTAAGTACTAAGGGCATATTCATTGGAAGGACTGATGCTGAAGCTCCAATATTTTGGCCACCTAATATGAAGCGCCAACTCATTGGAAAAGACCCTGATGCTGGGAAAGATTGAAGGCAAAAGGTGAAGGGGCAGCAGAGAATGAGATGTTTATACGGCATCACCAACTCAATGGACATGAGTTTGAGCAAACTCTGGGAGACAGCAGAGGACAGAGGAGCCTGGTGTGCTGCAGTCCATCGGGTTGCAGAGAGTTGGACATGACTTAGTGCCTGAACAACAGAAAAGGGTAGAAAATATGAAAGGGGCGTTCTTAGAGCCTCATAGTGTATAATGAAAGTAGAAATTTCCTTCAGAAATGTAATTCTTTGGATATGGTACTAAGCAGCTTGCCATCAAATATCTGATTTCAAGCACCTTCAGGAGTATAGAATTAATTGAATTATAGACATGGGAACTTGAAAACCTTAGAAGCACAAAATTAGAGATCAAGTAATTTAACTTTCCTGACTGTAGCACTTCAGTCCACCCCATAATATTCTGAACAAATGGTTGGCCAAATCCTAGCCATCTCCAGGGACTGGTCCTTCACTACCTGACATGAGAAGATGCTTAAAGTATGAGGCAAAAAGAAAACCTCAAAACTGCATATATGATGTCTCAACTGTATTTTAGCAATACATGCAAATACATTATTTTAAAATAGTAATAGTTGTTGCCTCTGGGTGGTGAGATCATGGTTATTAGGTTTTGCTTATTTACATGTTTGTTTTTGTCCGTAATGCATCTTTTACAATGAGTATGTATTACTTTGAGATTATGGTGACAGAGGAAAATTCTTTACATAGAAATAGAAATCTTTGATATATACCTGTTTGTCCTCAACTTGAACTCTGAAGGCAACTCAGAACAAATCCCATTTTTCTTCTGTATAATAGCCTTTCAGAATATTTGAACACAATACTGTAAAGTAATTAGCCTCCAATTAAAATAAATAAACTAATCAAAAATATTTGAACACAGCTTGAATGTCTTCTTGTCTTTAGGTTTGCTTGTTTGCAGATAGGTGGATGGGAATTTAAAGAAAAAGAAACCATCAAAACCAAACAAACTTGTGACCTTAAACTTATTTTTTTGAATTGAATTCAACATTTTCCGAAAACGGGACTTGGTGGAATCAATTTGAGTATTCTCAAAGTGTACCTGAGGTGTTTGGTAAATTTAAGTTCTTGGTTTAAGGGAAGGTCAGGACAAGAAGAGAAACTCCTGGAAAGAATGGAAGCATTGGGTAAGGTAAGGGGTTGGGGGGAGTTTGGGGTTCTTTAATGGAGAAACAGGGACTTTATGCTCTAAAAGAGGAGGTGGTAGTCAGATTCCTCTGCCTTCTTCTGCTCTGCTGACTCACTGTATTAAAGGAATTTTGACCTTTCGAATGCTAACACGACGACTTTGCTCCTTAACTGTGCAGCCCAGAGGCAGAACCACTGCAGTTTAGTGCGTGAGTAACCAATACTCAATACAAAGTTCTCAATGAAGCTTGGAGAAATACGTTTCTGCACTAAAATTCCCAATTACAGCCCAAGGTTATCCATCAAGGTTAACTTCCTGTGTAATCTGAATGTGCCATATGTGGTAGAAGAGTTTCTCTCGAAAGTGGCTATAGTTTTTCAAAGTACTTAATGTCTGAATTCTTTTTCCTGGTTAAGCTTTTTTCTTTTTTATTGGAGTATAATTGCATTACAGGTTGTGTTAGTTTTGCTGTACAATGAAGTGAAGGACTGTATGTATACGTATATCCCCTTTCTCTTGAACCACTCCCATTGCCCCCATTTGTTAAGAGGTCATCAAAAAGCACATAGTTGAGCTCCCTGCACTGGGCAGCAGCTTCCCACTAGCTGCTGTCTATTTTAGACATGTATGTCAATCCTAATCTCCCAACTTGTCCCACCCTCTCCTTCCCCTGATGTGACCACAAGTCCATTCGCTACGTTTCCGGCTCTTTTCCTGCCCTGCAAATAGGTTCATCTGTACCGTTTTTCTAGATTTCCCCATGTATGTGTTAATATACGATATTTGCTTTTCTCTCTTTCCAACTGAGCTTTGAAACTCCTAAATTAATAATGGGACTTCCCTGGCAGTCCAGTGGTTAAGATTTCGAGCTTCCAATGCAAAGGGTGTGGATTTGCTCCCTGGTCAGGGAACTAAGATCCCATGTGCCATGTGGCCAAGGTAGCTTTAGGGGTAAGTAAAGGTTTTCCCTCAAGACTTCCCAAAGAACCTGTTTAGGAATGAAGTAAAAATTAAAAATATCAATCCAAAATATTTTGCTAGATAATGAATGTAGCTTTATTTCAAGCAGAGGCAAATATAGCTATCAATTACCTGTTTTTTAAATTTAATTGTTACAAAGAATCTGGACATTGGAGTTATAAATAGTTGTATCTTTGGGGTTGAGTACTAGATTTTAACACTTTGCTGCATCTGAAACAAGGCTTATTCTTGTTCTATGTCTTTGTTTCCAGATGGTCTCCCAGCTTGAAGCCCAAATATCTAAGCTTGTTGAACAGTTGGGAAATGAGTCCCAGTTTCACCAGAAAGCCCTGCAGAGAGCCCAGAAAGCAGAAAACAAGTTGGAGACTCTACAGGGTCAGCTAACACACCTGGAGGAAGAGCTGGTCTCTGGAGGTGTTCTGCGAGATGATTTGAATTTCGAGAAGCAAAAAGTAATAACCTGAGGGCCGGCTCGTGGGTGGAAACATCTGTTGCAATATAAGATTTTACATAAATATTTTGAATTTTACAGTACTTTGGTATCTTGGTGAACTTCTGAGTCATGAGTAAATTTCGGGGAACAATGGATATTGTTTTGGTGTTTCTTCCTATTTTTGAAGCTTCCTTGATCCAAATTAATTCACTTAAATTCAACAGGTATTTATTGAATGTCTGTTATATACGAGACTTTGACGGTTGGGGTGTAAGGTATAAATAACACACAGTTCTTTTTTTCTTGACTTTTCCATTGGGGCATGTGAGATCTTCCTCAACCAGAGATCAAACCTGTGCCTCTTGCATTGGGAGCACAGAGTCTTAACTACTGGATCACCGGAAAAGTCCTAACACACAGTTCTTGACCGTAAAAGCTCGTGATTCAATAGAGGAGACAGATGTTCAAATAATGTGCTGTACTGTACTATAAGGCTGTAAGTATTATAATAGGTATATTGACCAATAGAGTGCTTTAGGAGCCCAGTGACGGGAATGATAAATTCTGGATAAAGTGGGGATTTTACAGGGAAGGAGACAATCAAGTTCATCTTTGAAGGATAAATTGGATTTTAGTGGACAGAAAGAAGAGAAAGAGGGGAAATAGTGAACAAAAGTCTGAAAGGTTGCAAGTATCTTCAGAGGGCACAGAGTGGCTATTCCCATATGGTTGGAACTTGACATTCTTGGTGGGGCTATGGTAGGAGAGCAGATTGGAATGGCTTGGGTTGTGAAGACTGAGTTCTCTTTATTCTGCAGACTCTGAAGTGCAATAAGCAATTTTTGAACATCACAGTGTTTTAGAAAGATCATGTCACCGTGCAGCTGAGGTTGCAGTATAGGGAGACTCAGAAATGATAGCGGTGATAACTCAGTGGGAGATAAGGAAAGTAGAATGAGAAGAGAAGGGGTCTATGCTTAGGATTTGACCCTGAGAAGACCACCGGTGATGTCTGAGCAACTGTTTGAGCAGAGTGGTGAAGGACAGAAGTCAGT
Source organism: Cervus elaphus (assembly GCF_910594005.1). Taxonomy (NCBI): domain Eukaryota; kingdom Metazoa; phylum Chordata; class Mammalia; order Artiodactyla; family Cervidae; genus Cervus; species Cervus elaphus. The sequence continues at coordinate 35,267,913 of NC_057840.1, forward strand.
TTGCATTAGGATGAGGGGAGACTACTATGGGAAAAGCTAGAGACTTAGATGACAATGAAGTCTGGTGACCAAAGAGAAAACACACATGAAGCTATGAAAAGCAGGATCAGAGAGAGGTTTTGTTGAACAGAATGGCAAGATACATGTTTGCACCTTATCATGGGCAGCTATAGGGATAAACGGGTTCATGCAAGGCGCAGGGGGCTTCACCAGTGGCTCAGTGGTGAAGAATCTGCCTGCAATGCAGGAGTTGAAAGAGATGCATGTTTGATCTCTGGGTCAGGAAGATCCCCTGGAGGAGTGCATGGCAACCCACTCCAGTATTCTTACCTGGAGCATCCTATGGACAGAGGAGCCTGGTGGGGTACAGTCCATAGGGTCACAAAGAATTGGACATGACTGAAGCAACTTAGCGTGCACTCATAGGCATAGAATTTGGCATGAAGAATACTCTTCAGTTGAAAAATCTGTACTCTGGACACTCATGCATTCATTCTCTGCACTTAAAAAACTGAGGAAGCATACTACCTGTACTGAGGGTTGGATATGTAAAGATGCTTAAGAGATGCCTATGGGGAATCCCAGTGTCATAGATGAGATGGGCAAATCAGGACACAGTACAGTTAGTACTATGAGAAAGGTACACAATTCACCATGAATTCAGATAAAGGAGTAGTTACTTCTTTCCTGTCTCATTGTGTGAGGAAATGAACCATATTCAACTGAGAGATGACTCTGGAGAGTGGCCAGAAAAAATGAGTAGGAACTTGTTCAGTAGAAGAGGTGGGGAAGGGATTTGGGGCTGGGGGATGGCAGGAACGATGAAGGACTGGAGGATGACAGGGAGACTGGGCCGTGGTGCTCAGCAAGATCAGGGCAGGCTGATCTTGCGGGGCTTTATCCTGTGGGTGATGGAAAGCCATAGAAGGGTTTTGACTAAAAGAAAAGTTTCTCTGAAGGTAGGGTGGCTCTGAGAGTCTAGAGGCTAAAAGGAGGAGCCCTTTGGGTGATTCTTAGAATAGTTTTGACGAGAAGATAATAAGGGTTGGGATCAAGCAGTGAAAGGAATTTCTCAAACAGATGTCTCAAAAAGGTGTGTTGGTTGACATTTTGAGCTTGATAGAAAATCCTGCACCTAGTTTAATATGTTAAATTGGAAGAAATCTGACTGCTGGACATCTACACCAATGGGTTCCACCAATACCTTGCACTAAATATTCAAAAGAAAAATGACTCTCCCTTTCCTTCTCCTTCTCAGTGATGATGTAATCTGCTTCCAGTTGCTCAAGCCAGAATCCTGAGGGTCATCCTCAAGGCCTCCCTCTTTTCAATCAATTTCTAAGCACTGTAAATCCTAAAGAATTATCCACAATAGATCTCAGATATCCCCTCCCCATCTCTAATTTAGAAGCAGTGCTTTAGTTTGGAGCATTACGATAATTTGCATGGACTGTGGAAACAATTTTCTAACTGATCCTCCACCACTCCCAGCATGGTCTTAATAAAATGCATGTCTAATCTTGTCTTCCTCCATCTGGTCAAGGGCTCTGGATGGCCCTCCCTCAGGATTGGGTCCTGATTCCTTCTTTAACTGGCTGTGACATGGCCAGTTCCTCAATCTAGGCTCTTGTCTCACCTCCTGAAAACTCTCAGGCCAGTGGTTGCAAAGTCAGAAGCCTAGTGGGACCATCAGGGTACTGGTAGGATGCAATGAGTGGTCAGAGTCCAAAGATGTCCATATTCAAATTTGTCCTGTAGTCTAAGAAAAGAAGAGCCCCCTTGGTAACCCATATTGCACCTTGCTGGTCTCTCTGAGAAATGTTCTCCTCATCTTCTTCTGGAAATAACTGTCTTACTGTCCCATTAACTGTCCCTTGGGATTCAGTTCCATTATCACTTCTTCTGGAAACCTTTCCTTAGAGGCTTAGTTCTTCATGCAACGTGTACCTGGCTCTATCATGGTACTCACCACCCTTTTTGTATCCATGTTTTAACTCAACTTTTCCAATCGACTCTGAATTTCTTGAGGCCCGGGAAAATCTTTTTTCTGGATTTTTTCCAGGGCTTAGAGCAAGAATCAAGAAATATTATTTAAATAATAGAAGAAGCACATCAAAGGCAAGACTTTTCGATAGATTAATGGGTCTTCCATCCTTCATTATGATGACATTAATTTTAATAGAGGTTATATCAAAATACAGGCTTCCCTGGTGGCTCAGATGGTAAAGAGTCTGCCTTCGATACAGGAGGCCTGGGGTCGGGAAGATCACCTGGAGAAGGGAATAGTTACTCACTCCAGTATTCTTGCCTGGGAAATCCCACAGACAGAGAAGCCTGGTGGGCTACAGTCCATGGGGTCGCAAAGAGTTGGACATGGCTGAGCAACTAACACTTTCACACTTTCGTGTCAAAATAGCTCTTAGTTATGAAAGCAAGTTGTGTAAACTGATTCTGCCCATGGTGAATCTCCCATAGGTAACTGCCTATAAACTAGTAGTTGTATCCTTACTGCCCAATAAGGATAGTAGGCATGTTGTTGTTCAGTTGCTCAGTCTCGTCCCACTCTTTGTGACCCCATGGACTGCAGCACGCCAGGCTTCCCTGTCCTTCACTATCTCCCAAAGTTTGCTCAAGCTCTTGTTGTTTGAGCTGGTGATGCCATCCAACCTTCTTATCCTCTGTCAATTATCCCCTTCTCCTCCTGCCCTTAATCTTTCCCAGCATCAGTCTTTTCCAGTGAGTCAGCTCTTCACATCAGGTGACCAAAGTATTGGAACTTCAGCTTCAGCATCAGTCCTTCCAGTGAATATTCAGGGTTGATTTCCTTTAGGATTGACTGGTTTGATCTCCTTGCTGTCCAAGAATCTTTTCCAGCACAATTCCAAAGTGTCAATTTTTTGACACTTAGCCTTCTTTATGGACCAACTCTTACATCCATACAAGACTACTGGAAAAACCATAGCTTCGAGTATATGGACCTTCATCAGCAAAGTGATATCTCTGCTTTTTAATACACTGTCTAGATTTGTCATAGCTTTTCTTCCAAGGAGCAAATGTCTTCTAATTTCATGGCTGCAGTCACCATCTGCAGTGATTTTGGAGCCCAAGAAAATAAAATCTGTCACTATCTCTACTTTTCCCCATCTATTTGCCATGACGTGATGGGACTGGATGCCATAATCTTAGTTTTTTGAATGTTGAATTTTAAGCCAGCTTTTTTCCTCTCTTCTTTCACCCTGATCAAGAGGTTCTTTAGTTTCTTTTCGCTTTCTTCCATTAGGGTGGTATGATCTGCATATATGAGTTTGTTGATATTCCTCCCAGAAATCTTGATTCCAGCTTGTGCTTCATCCAACCCAGCATTTTGAATGATGTACTCTGCATAGAAGTTAAATAAACTAGGTGACAATATACAGCCTTGACATACTCCTTTCCTAGTTTGAAACCAGTCCATTGTTCTGTTCTAAATATTGCTTCTTGTCCTGAGTGCCAATTTCTCAGGAGACAGGTAAAGTGATCTGGTTTCCCATCTATTTAAGAATATTCCACAGTTTGTTATGATCCATACAGTCAAAGGCTTTAGCATAGTAAATGAAGCAGAAATAGATGTGTATTTTTGGAATTCTCTTGCTTTTTCTAGGCATGTAAGATTGAAAAGCAAAGGTGTACAGAGATTAAATTTAAATACAGGTAATTGAAATTTACACAGCATAGAATATATTCATACTAAGTTGTGATTCATTGTGATTCAAATGAACAAAATGTACAGGAAGCCTTTCAGCAACTTTAACTTTCTGAGGCTTCACCAAGATTCTTGAAAAGGTGCTTCCCCTTTGGGGTCTTGGCTCCCTCTTATCTTAATCCCCTTTGGCCTGATGTAGGTAGATCTTTGCACGCTGACTGGATGGGGGAATAGAAATAGAAAATGAAGCTTTTATACCTTCACAGAAAAGTTACCAACTCTATTTTATTTAAAATACAAACAATAGCAGTTATTTCACTTTCATTTGCATAGTTTAGAAATGAAATAGTGTCTGCTGGGAGTGGGGTGGGGGCCTGACAGAGCATTAAGAAGTGATAAACTGATGATGCAGAGACAAACACAGCCTGAGGTTTTGTCACACAATACAACCACGATGCCTGTAATGACTGTGACTTACAGAGGAAAGGTGAAGTTATAAAAATGTATGCTTTTCAACAAAATTAGAAAATATACACTTACAAATACTTTCATCCTGATGACTGAAATATAGGTAGTTTGGGGCTTTAAGCTGGCATGCTTCAGTCATCAGAAAACGATACTTGTTTCAACATATAATTGCCTAAAAATGCCTGTTGGATGAAGAGCTATTGCAATGAGAAGAAATTTCAAAGATAGAACCCAAATCATGAAATTATGTTACAGAAAGCCCATTGGTTGATTTATTCATCTGTCAAGAACTCAGTAAGCATTTAATGTCTAATGTGATCAGATGAGCCCCAGAGATCAAGTGGAGGAGGATCCTAGGGTAGTTTTGTGACTTTAACCTACTAAACTATGAACTTTGACTTTCCTGATACAGCTGTATTGCAGAATGTTGGGACTTCCCTGGTGGTTCAGTGGTTAAGACTTTGCCTTCAATGCAGGGGGTATGGGTTTGATTCCTGGGCCCTAAGATCCCACATGCCTCCCAGCCAAAAAACCAAACATAAAACAGAAGCAATACTATACCAAATTTAACAAAGATTAAAAAAAAAAAAAGTTGTTCCTTTATCCTTGATACTTAAAAACTTTTAAAGACATTTTCTAAAGAATTTTAACTTAAAAACATTGTCCATGTTTGTTTGTATGGAGAGCTCTGGTTTTAGCATGGTTTAAGAACCAGAACCCAGGAAGAGTAAAGTGGTTGGCTAAGTGGTCAGTTTTCACCTTGGAGGCCAGGGCTCACTTAGGTGAACAAAACTGCCATGGAAGGTATGTAGATGATTGGTCTGCAGGGGCTGGATTAGCCAGTAATCCCAGGGGCTGGGAGGGTCATGGTAGCAGAAGCATCTAGCCAAAGTGGAGAGATGTGGATGTAGTCAGGGACATGCCTCATTTGTCAGATGGCAGGGCTTCCCAGGTAGCTCAGTGTAAATTTTCTGCCAATGCAGGAGACCTCATTCAGTCCCTGAGTTGGGAAGATCCCCTGTGGAAGGACATGGCAACCCACTCCAGTATTACTGCCTAGGAAATCCCATGGATAGAAGAGTCTGGGGGGCTACAGTCCATGGGGTCACAAAAGAGTAGGACAAGACTTAGCGACTAAACAACAGCACAGGGTTAAGAAGAGTGTGTAATGTGAGACTAAACATCAAAGCCACTGACCAGAAGAGTCAAGAAAATTTGGACAAGAAACAGAACATGGAGCTCGCAGGGTGGTTCAAGAATTCATCACCAAGCACTGGAGTCAGGGGCTGGGCTCTGTACTGGGTTTAATGAGAGATCCCTGTAAGCTTGGGAGAAAGAGAAAGATTCTGTGAGATGGCTTATTAATTCTACTCTTGTGTCCCATTTTTATTCTTGTTCTCGAGTTTAGTATCTTAAATTTCTGGATCAGCTTTCAGAGAAAATGAAGTTAGACCAGATGGCTGCTGAACTTGGCTTTGACATGCGTCTGGATGTAGTTTTAGCTCGCACAGAGCAGCTGGTCCGCCTCGAGAGCAATGCAGTCATTGAAAACAAGACGATCGCCCACAATTTACAGAGAAAGGTAGGGAATATTGTGGGTGTTGTGAAAAGGAAATTCTGAGAAACTTAAATCTTGAAAAATAATGTACTTCCACCATATTTGCCAATGTGGATAGGAAACATGCAAATGTGTGTTCAGAAGCTGAGTCTTGATTTCAAACCTGAAAGGAAAGTAAATGTATCATCCAAAGTTATGTTTAATTATGAGTAATAGAGGCCCGAAGTTGCAGACTCAAGCAATTAGAAGTAGTTTTGTTGTTGTTTTGCTTTTTGGTTTTGGTATTTTTTCCGTAACATACATTTCTGGAGGTAGCAGCTTAGGGTCAATGTGACATTTCTGCTCTGTAGTTTCCAAGGACCTAGGCTCTTTTCAGTTAGCAATTTCCCATCCCTCGGGTGGTCCTTATGACCATGGTTCACAGAAGTACCTAGGACCAGGCAGAAGTTTAAAAAAAGAAAGGGATGAAGAAGAGAAATGCAAAAGAACATGCATGAGCTATCTTTTAAAGGAGGCTCCCAGAGTTTTCTACATGAACTTGTGTTTATCTCCGACAGCTAGAATTTGTTCTGATGGTTAAAGCTAGCTGCAAGGGAGGCTGGAAACTGTAGTCTTTACTCTGTAGCCATTTGCCTAGCTGAGAAAAATCACTATTTCTATGACTGTGGGAGAAGAGGAGAGTAAAAGCTTATGCCTTTACATAAGCTCTCTTGCACTAGAAAGTAGAGGGGAGAAGCGCTTACTTTTCACTCACTCAAAGGAAGACTTAGAAACAGTTTAGAGTACATAAATGAATGAATGGATGAGATGGATAAAAACATAATTATTAGTTATATAATTATTGGCATTGGGGAAAGAAAGAGGAAAACACAGATGTATCATTAGAATAGGTCTTAGGAGAAAATTCTATGGTAGAATTATCATGTATAGGCTGCTTAATGACTCACATCTGGGTTCTAAAGTTGGCTCCACCAAGCTGTTTGACACTAGGCAAATTATATACCTTTCTGTCTTCATTTCCTCATATTTAAGATGGTAATGATACCTATCACATGATGTTAATTTTTTAAAAACAGCATTTTTAAACTCTTGGTTCGTAGAAGATGCTTTATTCATATGTGACCTCCACTTATGGTGTCTTAAGGAATATTTTATAAAAGAAAGCAGACAACCCCTATTACCATCAGAGACATGAAACTGAGCTGCAGTTCTTTCTGATGTTCTCAGATAATTGATTTTTCCTCAATATCCAATACTATTCTTTCTTAAGTGTTGTATAATTATTAAAATGACCAGTGTACAGAATTTACCAGGGTAAATTTGCAATAGAGTGGCACTTGACAGGAAGAAGCTCAGGGAAGGGAGGTTAGTTACAGAAATACTAAAAGAACCTTGTTAAAAAAAGATTGTGGGCATGGACATTGCTTGTCCCTGCTTGGCAAGATATTTAAGGCCGTATTTCACAAAGTTCTTCACACTTTCAAGCACTTTACTAATGCAGATTATATAATTAGAGAAAATGGGATTTTTTTAGCTCTAATATTCTATATTTCTACACAATTCCAATTTTCAGTGTCTGTAATAGATGAATGAGGTTCCTATACTTAATATTCCACTCACTAACTGTGACATGTGAAGACCATGAGGATTTTTTTCCTCCTTCTAGAGTCTATAATCTTTTTCTAAAAAACATTTCAATTTCTTTCATTAAGTTTGACTGGCAATGCTAAGTGCTAAGTGCAGACCTTGTTCAGCTTGGTTTGAGGATGGTCTAGGTCTGGCGTATAATAAAGACACTAATGAAATAACACCTTCTTGAAGGTGAATTAACACCTATTTCTAAAATCTTCAATATATAAATAAAGCTTTCCTCAAAATCTCCTTCATGTAGCTTATTTTAAAAACTTATCAAATCCCATGTTTGGTGCCACTCAACCTGTTTCTAAATGGTTGAAATTAGTTGGTCTGGGTATTCGGTGCTAATTTGCACTGTATCTTCTTTCAGAAAAGACCAGTGTGAGCATAGTTGCCATGGGGTGTTGGAGAGGATTTTGTCTGTCTTATTATGTTCTGCTCTTGATAAGCTCATTTTAGTAGTTTTAAAAGTAATTTTACATTTTTATTACGATGCACATCATGTTGGAGGGAATGGGACACTGAAAGCCTACTCCTTGGCGCATTTTCTGTGGCTCTTTTGTCTCATACTTTCCAGCTACCAAATTAATTCTTGGAAAAATAGGTATAAAAAATGCAATCAGGAAAAGGAATCCAATAACCTTTTTTTGATGGTTTACAAATTAGTCTTATTGAAGTGTAAAGATCAATATTATCTGAGGAATTCATTTATATTCACTGTTCAATGATTATTTTAAAAAATCCCCTGGGGAGGGAGGTAGGAGGGAGGTCCAAGAGGGAGGGGACATATGTATACCTATGACTGATTCATGTTGATGTTTGGCAGAAACCAATGCAATACTGTAAAGCAATTATCCTGCAATTAAAATTAAATTAAAAAAAACTAAAAAATAAATGAATGAAATATCACAGCTAAAAAAAAAATCCTTTTTTTTTTTTTTTTAATCAAACCAGCTAAAGACTCAGAAGGAAAGATTGGAGAGCAAAGAGCTGCACATGAACCTCCTCCGGCAGAAAATAGCCCACCTGGAGCAGGAAAAGCAGGTGCGCTCGGCCGTGATGGTGGAGAGGGACGAGGCCAATGTCACCATCAGGAAGCTGCAGAAGAAGGTGGAGAGGCTGCAGAAAGAGCTGAGTGTGTGTCGAGAGCTGAACACCGAGCTCAAAGCCAAACTGGCTGACACCAATGAACTTAAGGCAAGTGCTCAACTGTGTTCCTTGTCACTGGTTCCATAAAAATTTATGCAAAAGAGTGACAGCCTTATAAGGGACACGCTAGGAAAAAAAAAAAACTGAAAACTTTCTCTGATTTTTTAGAGCTGTGAGAAAAATGCAACAAATTTCACAGATCAGCAGGGTAGATAAACTTCGTGTCTCTTCAATATCTGAAATGAAGCCATCCATAGTTGCTGAATGGAAAATCAAGTCAAAAAGGGGTGATGTGATGTGCAGAAAATAAAAACATTTCTTCAAAGTGTGGGTGACTATGATATTAGGAATCATATATACTTTTTTTTTTTTTTTTGCATTGGCATTTGCTCAGAGAAGATGAGAAAATGAATACACACAAGTGTTTGCTGAGAAGGATCAGACGGCAGTAGGGTGTGTGTTATGCTGTGGGATATTGTCACACCAAGCAGGGAAGGGGGAAGACAGGCTGGGGCCATGTGCTTCCTGGATTCAAGGTCTTTGACTTCTAATGAGTATAGAGAAGAATGAAATGAAAACTTAGGATTTAATGAAAATATCCAAATGTCACGTGTGTATGCCCCTGGCAATAATATGTTAACTTCATATACACTGGCAGCTATACATAGTGCATACTGGCAACAGTGATATCCTTCCTCTCTGCAGATGAGGGCTCTGAAATGGAATGTTTCTGAGTCTGGAGACAGATCAATTGGGAAAAGGAATCTGGAAAAAACCCAGCAGTTGAATCTGCGTAGCAGAACCATATCTTAAGGCATAGTTCCCACTCGATTTTCCCTTCTGAGTCATTAGCTCTTCCCCCCTCCCTCCGCCAAGCCCTTCTGGCATCAGAACGAGGTAGCTAAACAGAGGCTTGCTTCCCTAGAGAATCGAAGGGCAGACATAGCCCAGGGGAAGGGACACATCTGAATGGAAAGGAAGGAGAAGCTAGGGGAAGCATCTGATGGGGGTCCCTGGGTGAGGAGAAAGTGTTGGAGGTAAGTATCCTGGACACCCCGTTCACACCTTGAAATTGACCTTTAGGGTGTGCGTCTGGTGGGTGTGGGGAGGCTCTCTGACATCAGCATGCAGTTGCTCCCATCCTGGCTGGCAGGGACTGCAGGAGTGCTGGGGCAGGGGGCCTAGACTGCACCCATTCCAGAGCCTGAGGCTCCATTTGCGCTCATGGGGAATATGGAAGGTGGCTAAAGATGCGAGAGGGACTGTGCTGTGGGAGCAGGCGGGGGTGACCCTCTCAAGTGACGGACACAGTGACCCGCCATCAGAGGCTCTGGGGCAGATGTCCTAAGTCGTGATCCTGGCTAAGTGTAGAGAGAGTGGCCACAGGACATCTGGCCCAAGACAACCCTGTGAACCGGAAGCGTTAAGAGGAGTCACCCTAGCGGTAGCTAAGAGCGGAAGCAGGAAGAGAGAGCGGAAGCAGGAAGAGAGAGCGGAAGCAGGAAGCAGCAAGTGGAAACTGAGGGCTGTGTTTGTAGAGTCTGTTCCCGTTTCGTCTCAGCGACTTTGACCTTCGGTCTTCATCATTTTTTCACTGCGTTATTTTTAATTATTTACAAGCGTCTTTCCACTTAACCTTTTCACAAGAAAGCCAGATTCTCATAATGAAGTTTTGCTCTTCGGATGATGTGATTATACAACCTGTGTTTCTGGTCACTGTGGCTGGCTTGAGAATTTCCAATTCCAGCATCAACATTGTAAGCAACGTTTTCAAATGTGGAGCACACACCACTGGTGTATGCACAGTGCTTCTAGGTGGTACAGGATGGGGTATTATGTAATGTTCAATCCTTAAGTGAAAAAATGGGTTCCCTTTAATTTTTCTTTCAATTCTTTCACCATCAAGGAGAAAAATCTTAATTAGAGGTAATTATGTCCTATAACATGTTCTGGTCTACGTTTTAAACAATAAGCTTTATACTCAGTGCTGAGTACCAGCTCCAGTAGATCTGCTGTGCTGTGCTGTGGTTAGTCGTTCGGTGGGGTCTGACTCTTTGCGACACCATGGACTGTAGCCACCAGGCTCCTCTGTCCATGGGGATTCTCCAGGCAAGAATACTGGAGTGGGTTGCCATGCCCTCCTCCAGGAGATCTTCCCACCCCAGGGATCCGACCCAGGTCTCCGCATTGCAGGTGGGTTCTTTACAATCTGAGCCACCAGGGAAGCCCCCCAGTGGATCTGGGACCCACCCAAATCCAGGATGATTTCACCTTGAGCTTCTTATCTTAATTACACTTGCAAAGGCCCTTATTACAAATAAGATGACAATCTGAGGTTCTGGTAGACATATTTTTTTGCATGGGTCGGGGGGGACACTCTTACTCAATTAAGAATTAATTTCACCATTTATAGATGGTCAATCCAAAATACTCATTTGGACTACATTTCTATATGTTTTATTTTTAAATTGAGATAGAAATTACATGCTATAAAATTCACTCTTTGAAAGTACAAAGTTCAGTAGTTTTTGGTGTAATATATTGACAAGGTTGTACAACTATCTCCATTCCCTAATTTTAGAATTTGTCCGTTATTCACCACACCCCCCAAAAAAAACCCAAGAGACAAAACACCATGTTCATCCTTTCCTCAAACTCTGTAAATCAATATCTACTTTCTGTCTCTATGATGATTTAGTTGCTAAGTCATGTCCAATTCTTGAGATTGCACATACTGTAACCTGCTAGGCTCCTCTGTCCATGGGCTTTTCCAGGCAAGAGTACCGAAGTGTGTTGCCATTTCCTTCTCCATGGGATCTTCCTGACCCAGGGATTGAACTGGGTCTCCTGCACTGCAGGCAGATTCTTTACTGATTGAGCTACTGTCTCTGTGGGTTTGCCCATTCTGGACATTTCATATAAATGGAACCATACAGTATGGAGCCTTTTGCCTCTGGCTTCTTTCACTTTTTGTATTTTCAAGGTTCACCCATATTGTGGTCAGTACTTCATTCCTATATTAATCAGAGTTCTCCAGAGAAACAGAACTAATTGGATGTGTACACACACACACACACACACACACACACACACAGATTTATTTTAAGGAAGTGACCCACATAATTATGGAAGCTGGCAAGTTCAGAATCTGCAGGATGAGCCAGCAGGCTGGAAACCCAGGAAGAGCCAGTCCAAAGCTTGTCTGCTGGAAGAGTTCTTCTCTTGCTTCAGGGGAAGTCAGTCTTTTTTTCTATTCAGGCCTTCAACTAATTGGTTGAAGTTCACCCACATTATGGAAGGGAAATATTAATCTTATGCTGAAACACCCTCACAGAAAATTCATGATAATGCTTGACCAAATGTCTTGACCTTGTGGCCCAGTCAAATTGACACATAAACTTAACCATCACATTTCTTTTTAATGGCTGAATAATATTCCATTGTTTGGACATACTATGTTTTGTTTATTCAGTATCTGATGGACATTTGGATTATTTCCATTTTTTTTTGTTTATGATGAATATGTCTGTTTTGAACATTTGCATGCCAGTTTTTTTTTAATGCATTTCTATGTCTATTGCAAAACATGGTTGAAGACTTTGACTCCTAGGTTACTCAAACCTTCCTTTTAAAGACCCATGAATTAAATTTCCTCTTGAAATTCTAGACCAGGGAAAAGCAGACCTTTCCAGATAAGTTACTAAATTTTAGTTTAGCAGGCAAACATAAGTACTGTAGAAATCCCTTTGTGAAAGAAAAAGTCTTGTCTAGATTTCCCCTTCCTGTGTTGAGCCAGAGTAATTTTGTTTTAATATTGCTTACATATGTACAAACTTAATACTGTATAGAAATTTCTTAATCTCATTACATTTTTACCACTATAAAATCCAAATCAATTTAGAAATCAAAGTGTAAAACTAGAATTTAAAAATTGGCAATATTGGGGACTTCCCTCGTGGTCCAGTGGCTAAGACTCTGCTCTCTCCCTGCAGGGGCCTGTTGGATCCTGGTTGATCCTTATTCGATCCCTGATTGGATAACTAGATCCCACATGGCACAGCTAAAGATCCCGAGTACCACAGCTAAGACCTGGTGCGGTCAAATAAATAAATAAATATATAATTTAAAATGGGCAATATTAATCACTATACTAGATTTTATTTCACTGAAGTCACCATTAATAAGAATGCATAGTACCAATTGCTTGTGTGTGGTATGGGCTCCTTTGGTTCTGGCACGTGGACAGTTTATGTTGTCTAAGAGTGAATTATTAATTCACAGAGTGAATTATTCTATTATGTGCCTTTATGTTGCTGCTGCAGATGCTTTGTTTGTACATTTATCGTGACACAGTTTGGCCTCTGCTTGGCATGAACACATTATTTATGTATTAACTCTACCTTTGCTCTTTCTTAATTAACCTAGGATAATTAAAGTTGTATTACTAATTGGCAGAAGCGTAGCCTTATGCACAAATGCAAATGCAGGGACTGAAACAGGTGGCAGGACTCCAGTTCTTTGCATAACTCATGAAATGCCAGTTGCTTCATAGCTGGTGTGAGTTATGATTAGTTTCAGCTGAAAAGGCTGAAATGCACAACAGTGGCTTGGTCAGGAGAGATGTTTGCTGCTTTCTCACTGAAAGGAAGCATGGATGTAGTCATTCCATGTTTAGGAGGATAGCTTCATGGTCATCACTAATCCTGGCTTGTTCTCTCTGCTTTACCGTCCTGGCGATAACTTTCCTCCTCAAGACCACCTCTTAGGGAAAGTTAGCTACTTGGGCTCTGCCTCATTCCAGGCACGAGGCAGGAAGCAAGGTGGAAGGACACCCAGTATGCCACTTTCCAGGAACCATACAACACTTTTTAGTCTTCATTGGCTGGAACTTAGTCCCTGGAGCTCACTTAGATGAAGTCAGCCTGAGAGATGGGTCTTTATTCTGGGAAGTAATAAAAAAAGGAAGACCAGATATTCAGTGGAGAGCTTTCAGACTGTACCACAGGACACAATCTTAGTAGGGAGCTGTGGCCAAAAATCAGTAGTCACATAACCAGAAAGTAGTGGAAAACAACCATTATCTTTCTTGTAGTCTCTCAAGGACACACTCAAAGGGGATAAGAATCTTCAGCCTCCAGCAAAGCTCTCATCTGCTTACTGATTCAGCTTCCTATGCTCCTCCCACACTTCAGAATGCTCTCCAATCTGGCCCGTGTGGCCTTAGTTTATATTTTTCCCCCTAACCTACCAATCATGAACTGAGCTCTGATTATGTTGACTCATTGACCTTGAATTGCCCTGGACTCACCCAGCTTTGAATGTATGCATCAAGCAGAACCTGTGAGAAAGGACCTCCTGGGTGAGGTGGGGGAATGGAGGTGAACTCAGCCTGCAAAGTAGAACAGCTTCCTATGATTTCTGTTCCAGTTCCCTCCTAGGAAAATCTCTGGGGTTCTTTGCGGAGGGTTGCAGCATCCCTGGGCAACCCTTCTCCTCTGCTGTCCCACCCCTTTGAGAGAGTGCTTGTACAGTCCAGGGCTTCTGCAGGGTCTTGTTTTTTGTTTGTTTAAACTTTTTATTTTGTATTGGAGTATAGCTGATTAGCAATGTTGTGATAGTTTCAGGCGAACAGCAAAGGGACTCAGTCATACGTATACATATATCCATTCTCTCGCAAACTTTCCTTCCATCCAGGCTAACATATAACATTGACAAGAGTTCCATGTGCTATACAGTTATCCATTTTATATATAACAGTGTGTACATGACCTTCCCAGAGTCCCTAACTATCCCTTCCCTCCTGGCAACCTTAAGTTTGTTCTCTGTGAGTCTCTTTCTGTTGTTTTAAGTTCATTTGTATCATTTCTTTTTTTGATTCCACATATAAGGGATGTCATACAATATTTCTTCTCTGTTTGACTTACTTGACTCAGTATGATAATCTCTAGGTCTATCCATGTTGCTGCAAATAGCATTATTTCATTCTTTTTATAACTGAGTTAATATTCCATTTTATACATGTACCACATCTTTATCCATTCCTCTGTTGATGGGCATTTCTTGGCTATTGTAAACAGTGCTGCAATGAGCATTGGGGTGCATGTATCTTTTTGGATCATGTTTTTCTCCAAATACATGCCCAGGAGTGGGACTGCAGGGTCATATGGTAGGTCTATTTTTTAAGGAAATTTTATACTGCTCTCCATAGTGGCTGTAACCTTAGGGTCCTATTTTCCGTACAATCTCCAGAAAACCCTCCAGGTGGAGGATGTAGGTTCTCTCACAGATTGAATGGATCAGATTTTACATTTAATCACCTTCTCTTTCAGAGCCTTTGGCCCTTATAACACAGGAGAGAATAGTTTGCCAGATTTGAAATGTTTTTCCTCCAGGAGGCAGATGCCAGATACATTATTCACCAGAAGGGAAACAGTCTCAGAATGTGATCCATCCTGGCTGGGGTCTGCATGGTGCTTCAGTCCTGTTTATGACCATCTCAGACCCACTGGGAAAAACTTAGGGACACAGACTCTCACTGAACTCTGGGCTGGCTCTGAGAAGTTCTCTTAGTTGGATTAAGAAACCCATTTGCCTTGCTCCCCTCCCAGCAATCTTGTTTGACTTAGGAGGCTGAGAACGCCTTCCCAATGTTGGCTCCCAGTTCTGTCCTGGTGGTTTGGCTTGGACTCTGTAACTTGCTCCCTGACAACAGGAATTCAGGCAGCCCTCAGGATTGTGATAAAGTCTCATATTTTTGAGAAATTCTTGGCTATAAATTCTTCTCATTAGGACTTGATTTACGTGCTTCTAACTCTCCAAGCTGTGTTCCATCTTTTTTGGTAGATGGCCCACTGTAAATGTTTTTTCCAAGCTGAGCAGAAAGGCTGAATATATCTCCTCTTCTGTTAATACAACGTTTTTAATTCCATGTAGCAATCCCAGAAACTTCTCTCTTTACCCCGTATTTTTTCTGCAGCCCTGAGATTGTTGGCACGTGAATGGAATCTCTGTGAAAGGGAGATCACTTTGTTTTAAGGTTGATACTGATTTCGCACATCTAACGTTCCCTATTTGTAAAATATTTGAAAAAATACAGAATGTATTTTTAGAGCTCTTGTTCATATAATTTATAAATAAATGTGCATATATATTCAAAATTTTTTACTGATAGGATACTTCATACATGCCTCAATCATGCCTGGGAAAGCTCCCTTCTCAAGTTTTTATTTTGAAAAATTTCAAACATATAGAACAGTTGCAAGAATAGCATAACAGACATTCTTCTACTGTTCATGTAGATTGTTGACATTTTACTGATTGTTGTGTTTTGCATAATGAGAGAGAGACAAAGACAGAGAGAGGAATCATTTGAGAGTACATCATGTCCCTTCATGCCTAAATACTTCCCAGATATCTCTTAAGAACAAGAGAATTCTTCTGTGTGACCATAGTAAAATTGCTGCACCCAGGAATCAACACTGAGATACTATTGTAATATACTGGTACTGATTTACCATCTATATTCAAATGTGGATTTTGATAACTTGGGGTTCATGAATGATCTCCAAGGTCAGCCCCCATTTCCTTGTCTTGAGTGCTTGCTCTGCTGCCGCTAGTTCATTGGCTACAAAGCTGACTCAGAACCCCTTCTCCTCGGTGTTGCTTTATTTCCTCCATGTTTCCCAAGCTATAGCAGTTGTTCTTGCACCTTCTCAATTGTAAGACCCACAGCAGCTGTCAGTTTCCCAAGGGATTTCCTCTCTCCTTCATGGAACAAGTCAAAAAATGTTGAACTTGTGCAAGCATGTCTGCCATCAACTTCCTTTCTGCCTGGAAAGGAATTCAGTTTCTTAAGAAGTTGTGTGTGTGTGTGTGTGTGGTGGTAGGTAAAAACAAGTTTCCAGTTTAGGCATTTGACTCAAGTTTCTCAGTTTAATGACATCACCCAGACAATATAAATCTGATGATTTTCCATCTGGACATCAGTATCCCAAGCAGGCACTTTTCTTCCATAGCATGTCATAATCCAATCTGAGAATCGCTTCTACAATTCCTCTGACTTTCCAGAAGTGTTGGAGGACTCTTCAGAGTTTAGGTCAGGTCAGCTTGTGCTCCTTACGCCATAATTCTGGAACTCAATCTCTGTGAAGACTTAACCCCAAGACTTGGTCAAGATTTTAATCTCTGATGGTAGCATCCAAATGCAGTCTAGGGAAATCACAACAATCTCAAAATCCCTCAGCAATAAACAATCAGCTGTCTGAAAAACTAAACAATAGTGGTTGCTTTATTATTGTTACTCAAAAAAAAAAAAAAAAGAAGAAGAAGAATAAAAGAGAAAACCAAAGGAGGATTTCATTCATCAAGAGCGGCAATATTTTAAAGCATCTTTTTTTCCATTTCTCTCTCTTTAGTTTCCTCCGTACATGGCATCCTACATCTCCTCACAAGTCCCTCTTCCATCCTCCCAAGTTTCTTCCAAGAGTAGTTTCTGCAGCCTATTTACCAGAGACTCTTTCCACTCCTCTCTCAGTAGATCAGTTTAGTCTCTCAGGCTTTCTTCTTCCCTGACACTCTCCCCGTTATTCAGCTTCATCCTGGGAACCACAGGATGGGAGTAGATGCAGCAAGAAATTATCCTTCCTTCTTAGGAAAGAAGGGATGTAATGAAAGGGGAAGGGAGGAGACAGCACACACTCATTATTTGGTATCTTTTATTTTTATTACTTTCAGATGTTACCTTTAAATGATTTTCAATAAAATTGAAACACAAATTCTTGCTTTTTCTTGGAGGCTATGACTGTAGGCCTTGTCTGAACTGTTAGGAGGCTCAGAACTAAATTCAGAGCTCTGCTAGTCTTTCTGCTTTGTCCATCCCATATGCACTTCTTAATTTATTTCAAAGGAATTCCTTTTGATCCTTTTTTAGAGGCTTCTTTGTAAATATGCTTTCTGATCTGTTTTACCAAGATGTAATTTACGTACCATAAATCTCACTCTTTTAAAAGTGTACAATTCAATGGTTTTTAGTATATTCACAGAATTGTGTAAACATCACTGCTATCTAATTTCAGAATATTTTCATCACCCCAAAAAAGAAACTGTGTATCTGTCAGCAGTTACTCTTTATTCTCTACTCCCACCAGCCCCTGGCCTTTTCTGGATCCTTCATGTAAATGGAATCATACAATAAATGGTCTTTTGTGACTGACTTTTCCCTCTTAGCATAATGTTTTCAAGGCTTATCTGTATTGTAATATCTATCAATACTTTGTTCCTTTTTATTGCTTTATAATACTCTATTGTATGGATATACCACATCTTCTTTATTTACTCATCCATTAATAGATATTCAGGCTATTTTCAGTTTTTGGTGATTATGCATAGTGCTACTAGAAACATTCATGCACAGATTTTGTGTGGACATAAGTTTTTAGTTCTCTTGGATCTTTGTGCCTTGGAGTGAAATTCCTGGGTCATAGGTCAACTATTTGTTCACAGTTTGAAAACGGGCCAACTGTTATTCACAGCAGTTACATCATTTTGCATTCCATTATTTATTTATTTTAAAAAGTTGTTAAATGAATTTCATTGACTTCTGGTTTGTCTTGTTTATACAGTTTTCCTAAATAAATGCAGATGAAATTATTAGCATTCTCTTTGACTTCTTAGATTAAAACTTTGGAACAGACCAAAGCCATTGAAGACCTAAATAAATCCAGAGACAAACTGGAAAAGATGAAGGAGAAAGCTGAGAAAAAGCTGCTGTCTGTCAAATCAGAACTGGAGATTACAGAGCATGAAGCTAAGGAGAATAAAGAGAGGGCCAGGAACATGCTAGAAGTTGTAACCAGTGAAATGAAGACACTAAAAAAATCTCTGGAAGAAGCAGAAAAGAGAGAAAGGAAGGTGGGTAGAAATCTGGTGTTGAAACCTTATTTTGGAAAGATAGGACAATTCAAAAGCGTGATAATTATTCATGTATTTCTTTATAACCATTTAATCAGGCTTTCTACATAATTCCAACATATCTATATTTGCCCTCTCCCATCTTTTTGGCATCAAAACAACCATTATGATTTACTCCACTAAGAAAAGCAATTCACCTTTAATGGCACCAATTGTAGCAAAGAAAAAGATATTATTATCAAAGCCATGGAAAGCCTGTGAAAAGCCAGGTTCTGGCCATGGAGAGGTTTTTTTTTTTTATTATGTTTGCTGATTGCCTCTGAAGTTCGCGTTATCCCAAATCTTCTAACGTTATCCAGGCCTTCAGCCTCAGGAGGGAAATTTTATCTCCAGCAGAGATCAGTTGCAGGAAACGGTCCCAAATCACAAACAGTGGCACCCAGACCCGATGGCCGGCCGAGCCCAGATGTAAACCATAAAACAGAACTTATGCGCCCGCTGGGTGCAAGGCGGGGTGTTATCTGGTGAGGCCATCAGGAGGTCAGGCAGAAAGAAACATTTCCTGGGCAGCCTGACCCCTGCTTTTGGCTTTCATCTCACTGGCTCTCTGCAGCCCAGAAGGGCACAGTGAGGACTCTGATCCCAGGATATTTTTTTCTCTTTAGCAGCCTCTGCTTTGGCTCATGTGTCAGGCAGAGCTGAGGAAGGCCGAACTCCAAGAGTGAGTGGTCTCAGTGGGAACTTCTCAGCATTTAATAGCTTTGGCCATATTCAGAGGGTGGAAAAGTTTGAGGGAAGCTTTTTTTCTGGGGAGATTAGGCTGGAGAGAGTGTTTAGTTTCCCATGTTGGACTCAGCATAGGAAGGGGCTTGGGAAGTGAATGAGCACATGGAGATGATGTTTGGACGGCACTTTTCCTGGAGGAACATCTGTCTTTGAATTGGTTCACACCTTTTCTGAAATGGAAGGAGTCATCTGGTCATCTCTAGTTGATCTACTCCTGCTTTTGCCCAGAATCACAGCAACCAGTCTGTGAGAACTGAAGGGGTATAAGTCACATGTTGTCCATCTTCTTTGGCCCCAAACTCCCATTTTTCCTTTTGTGATGGACAAATAATTGTCCCAGAGAGTCCAATGTGCTGCGAGATGGCAATCCGTGTGATGTGATTTGATCAACACTTAGAAGTCCTCCATATTCATCAGCTCATACTTCTTCTGCCATTGGTTCTTCCTTTAGTTGAAGAGGTTCATTGCCCAGTTAACGCCCCAGTACATAAGCATGTATCATGTGACAGACTCAACCACACCAACAATGGTAAAGCATTTCTTAGTGTGCAGAACACATACACAGTTGACTGTCATTTCATTTGATCTGAACTTCAGAACAGGCATGGGAGGTAGGTAGGTAGGTTGCTCATTCACCCTGGAAGTGAGAAAATGAAATCTTATCAAGGCCAGAGTCTCCTTTATAGTGGCTGAACTGGGCTTCTTGATTTGGTAGCCAATACCACATTAGTTGGTAGCTCAGACGGTAAAGAATCTGCCTGCAATGCAGGAGACCCAGGTTGGATCCCTGGGTCGGGGAGATCCCTGGAGAAGGAAATGGCTATCCACTCCAGCATTCTTTCCTGGAGAATCCCCTGGATAGAAGAGCCTGATGGGCTACAGTCCTCAGGGTCCCAAAGAGTCAGACAGAAGTGAGTGACTTTACTACTACTACCACATTAATTGGCTCATCATAAAAGTGGTTATCTAGAGGGTGGGATGGAGTGGGAGGTGGGTGAGAGGCTCAGGAGGGAGGGGACATATGTACCTATGGCTGACTCATGTTGATGTATGGCGGAGGCCAACACAATATTGTAAAGCAATCATCCTCCAATTAAAAGTAAATAAAAAGTGGTTATGAAATTGCTGAAAGTTGGTGTCTGAAAGGACTTTAGAGGTAATTTTGTAGGCTAGCCTCCTCCACCCCCCGCTCCTTCCTTCTTCTTCTTCATCTTTTTATAAATGAGAGAATTAACTGAAGAGTCGCGAGAGTAAGTAACTAGGCTAGCTCATGCAGACCTGGGTTTTCCACAGGTGTTCGGATTGCGTTTGACCTGGCCGTGTTGCTGCGATCTGTTCTCTCGATTCACGTGGTTCCGTTTGCTATTGCAGCTGGTGGACTTCAGGGAGGTGGTTTCTCAGATGCTGGGCTTGAACATGATGAGTCTTGCTCTTCCTGACTATGAAATCATCAAATGTCTGGAAAGACTGATCCATGCACACCAGCATCACTTTGTCACCTGTGCGTGCCTCAAAGACATGACTGCAAAGCAAGATAGGCCCCCACAAGGCCACTTACAACTTCTTCACTGAACGCTGTATCTCTTGAGGGAGGTGGAGATGATGAGAGATAGGATGCAATTCTCAATTTCATAAATTCCCCAATCCTTTGAAATTTGATCAGTGTGTGAATATTGCATTCTCTGATGGTACTGCAAGAATCCATCATGAACAAAAAAGGATCTTAAGAGTGCCATCCTTAGGTAAGTGTTTGGCACTATAAACAACTATTATTTTATTTACTAGCACTTTGGGACTCAAGACAAAGTTTACTAGATTGCGTATCTAGAACTGGAAATGATGGTAGGGAATGAGCATTTATGTGATATCTATTATGAGACAGGGATTCTACTACACTTAAATTCTCATAATAATAAAGTGGAGAAACTGTAATGTCTCTATTTTATAACCTCTATGAGGCTCAGAGAGGTGATCTTGGTTACCTACCTATGATTGCAGTTAATTACTGACAGAACCAGAACGAATACCACACTGGCTCTGTATCAAAGGCCACACTTTCTCTGTTATTTCAGTCTTTCTGTTTCTCTTGAACTCCAGTGATTCTGGTGAAAATTACCTGCATCAGAAAGGAAGGAAAACATCCTTACAATCAAGGATTGAAGCCCAGAAGTGACTGAGATTTATAAGTGTAACCCATATGATTTCTTTAAAAAGCTATATACCTAATTATTTGAATGAAACACACCTAAGTCTGAGGTCCTGTAAAAAGAAAAAAAAAAAAAAAGTACCTCTTTAAAATGTTGCAACCACATCACATATGGTGGTAATCTTTAATGTTTGAACAGAGCTGAGCTCTGTACTTGAAAAATAAAAACTTTAACATAAAATACCTATAAGATAAAGAAAATCTACACAGTTTATTCACCAATATATCAAATGTAAGGGGCTTTGCTGGTGGTTCAGATGGTAAAGAATCTGCCTACGATGCAGGAGACCCAGTTTCGATCCCTGGGTGGGGAAGATCCCCTGGAGAAGGAAATGGCAACCCACTCCAGTAATTCTTGCCTGGAGAATTCCATGGACAGAGGAGCCTGGCCAGCTACAGTCCATGGGGTCACAAAGAGTCGGACACAACTGAGTGACTTTCACTTTACTTTTACTTTATATCAAATGTACTGACAACAGGGATAACTTTCTCAAGATGGAGATTACATAGTGCATTTCTATTATTTTATGTCTTCTTTTTAAATTTCTGTTTCACAAATATTTTTCAGGAAACCATATTCTTAGCTTCCCAAGAAAAACATGTTTCTCTTTGGGCAATATTCTTATTTCTTTCCTCCAAAAAAATTTTTTTTATATAATCCCTTAAAACATGAGTGTCTAATCAAAGGAGAAGGACGAAAATAGATTCTACCCAAACATTAAGAGAAAATGAAGACTAGAAGAAAGGAAATGAGTTTCACACAGTTTGGATGACAGCTGACGGAGAGGGAGTGTGACCAAGGAACTCTGCTGGGGGGTGGGTCATCTCTGCCTGGCTTTTTCCATCACAAGCATTTTGCTATTGCACAGCCCTGACTGAGGACATGGACCAGGTCTGCACAGTCGGGGAGGTAGCTGTGTATTCTCCCAGGGGAACGTCTGAAGTCTCTGGAGATCCCTTCAAGTGCTCCAAAGGTGCAGTGGCTGCTGCCCTGGACCACATTCATCTCAGTGGAGTAGGCGACTTCACTCTTTGGGTCCCTGGGGGATGGAAGTGCTGCGTGGTTCTGCTCCAGCCAGGCCAGGGAATGCAGTCTGCTGAGGGGTACAAGTCCAGGCCAGAGCAGGGGGAGATCAGTTTTTGTACATTCACTCTGTTTTCATTTTCCAAATATACTCTTTGATGAACTTCATTTATTTTCTCTGTACATTTCCTTTCTACACTCTTCAAAGGTACTTTTAACAACATCACTTTAAAACACATAAACTGTGTCATAATATTATGTTTCCATTTTGATTTATTAATTCCATTCATTAATTTTAGTTCTATACTCATATAAGAGATTAAAAAGGGTCTGGAGTGGTTAGTACTGTACTTTCTCTTTATCATGCAGAATTACAATCCATTTATCCAAATAAACATTTATATAATATTTCCAATATATAACTCAAGTACAGATACAATCATCTTTAATACACATAGAAATATTTAAAATCTTTGAATATAATCTTTATATTCAAAGGAATATAAAGGAATTTATAGGAATTTCTGGTGGAAAGACTATGTCTACATGGCATAAGGAAAATAAATTCTGTCTGTGTACATATGTCCACACGCACAGTAAGTATGTGTCATTTGGACACATTGACAACACTTTAGTAAAGCTATTACCCTCCTGTTGAAGTGCCAGCTGGTTGTCGTCCTTCCCTCTGTGGCATCATTCCAGAGTTGGCAGGCCAGCTTCACAAAATTTTGTGTTAGATTTTGTTCTTCTGTAATATCCATGTATATTTTATGTTGTCCAATAAAATGCATTAGTGTGATGTGATTTTCTAAACAGAGTATTAAAATATTTAACATTAACTATTCTACTGAATCACTTGAGTGATAATTGCTACTGAGGTTGTTATTATAATCCTTGTCTGAGGCATTTCAATGTATGAATAGAATATCTCAATTAGGAAAAATAAATTTAAACCTGATCCATCTAAATTTCCAGTTTTACTTTGTCTTTCAGATGAACAGTGAGTGATTCAAGGACAGAGTGGTAGGTGGCAAAGTTGTTAAAGAATGTCTACACTATTGATATTGTAGTCATATTTAGGACTTAGAAATGGAGCCTAATTTTCACTGGGGAAGCATCTCATGGTTACATACCCTTTGACTGAGAAGGCTCCACCCACTTTGCCCAGTAGCGATCTTATCTCCATTATTACACACTCCATTAACTTCTCTTCAGCAAGGGGGTCTGGATGTTTCCCTTTCCCCTCTGCAGCCTCCACCCTATTCTTCTTTCACCTTTGTATAAAAAGCATCATTCTTTTGAGGATCCTGTTAACATATAACTTTCTATCCTTATAACAGCTACCTGCTAACATCTTTTCTATTCTTCCTACCTAAGACTGTCAAAATGGTTCAGAGGTGTCTTTTCCACTCCCATCAAGTACTATGTCTGTCTTAGATGACTTTCAAGCCTGTAAAGCAAACTGACACAACATTCTGTCTTTAGTTTCTCGGCCCTCTCAGCTCTCATGCCTTTACCTCCTTTGTTTTATCCACTCACTTCCTAGACTGAAGATTACAGCAGTGGTAAAGATTCTTCCTGTGATGCAGGAACTGCAGGAGACCCTGGTTTGATCCCTGGGTTGGGAAGACCTTCCCTGGAGAAGGAAGTGGCAACCAACTCCAGTATTCTTGCCTGGGAAATCCCATGGACAGAGGAGCCTGGGGGGCTACAGTCCATGGGGTCACAAGGAGCTGGACACAGCTGAAGCGACTGAGCACAGTGTTATTTCTAACGTAGACTACCTTAAACAGGGCCTTCCCCAGTGGCTCAGTGGTAAAGAGTATACAATGCAGGAGCCGCAGGAGACGTGGGTTTGATCCCTAGATTGGGAAGATCTCCTCAAGGAGAGCATGGCATCCCACTTCAGTATTCTTTCCTGGAGAATCCCATGCACAGAGGAGCCTGGAGGGCTACAGTCCAGAGGGTCACAAAGAATCAGACATGACTGAAGTGACCTAGCATGGCATGGCACCTTAAGCAGAGAGATTTTGGGGTGCCCTGTGGTAAGATCCAGGCTTAGACTAGCTTCAGCTTGGCTAGATCCAGGGACTGTACATTGTTTTCTGATTCTTTTGGCTTTTATCCATCTTTTGTCTATGCTTGATTTGTTTGTCTTTGTACATTGGACTCACTTGCTTCTTCTGGAGATGGTTTCTCTAGGCTGCCAAGAAAGATGCCCATAAGCAGTTATAAGATCTTCATAAGTGAGAAACTGAGCTGAGAAAGGGAGATTCTCTGCCTCTAACATTCGTGGAAGAAATCTCAGGGAATGGTCTGATCATCTCTTCTTAGTCATATACCTACCCCTGAGTCAATCACTGTAGCCAGAAGGATGAGTTCACTGACTTGCACCTATGCCAGCCCCAGCAGTGAGGGTGGGGTGAAGCTCCAGGATAATCTGTTCAACAGGAACCACATGTGAAAATAGAAAGCTCCCCAGAGAAAGAGAAGCTGGAAGGACAGCACAATCCATTGCACATGGCCAAATTGAGGACCTTCTAATCACCTAGAACTTCTCCACCTCTGAAATCTTAAGTTCTCCAGAGCCTCTTATATCCCAGAACTCTGTCTTTTACTCCCAAATAGCTGTTCTTTGTGATCCCTTGGTCCTCATATTTTTTCTTCCTACTAGACTTGCTAGTCTTCACTCCATTTGGAGCCAGCCATTTCCTCAGTCAATCATTGGGGAAATGATTGATTTCCTCAATCATTCTCTTCCTAATACCTTAAACTTCTTGTTCCCTTGCCCTTCTTTCCTTAACTTGGAATTAATCCCAACCAGCAATGTTTTTGCTGCTTTTTCTCCCCCACTGAGTGAGACAGGAAATCACACTAAAGCACGGCTAAGTGTTATGCTGGATCCATGGCCTCTGATCTCACTTTGAGCCCTTTGCACTAATTGGTAATCCTTCACCATTTTCCTGGTTAGATCTCACTGCCATTTTCCAAAATGACCGTTGCAAATATTCTCCATTCCCTCAAGGCTCTTATCTTGTGTCCTCCTTCACTGTCGGCCAATAATCTTGTTTTCTAATTCACCCAGAAAATAGAAGCCATTGTAGGAAATACCTTTACTATCTGATCCTAACACAGCCCAGTACATGTGCCCAGCCATCCTTGCCTCCTTCTCTCCTCCTGTCTTGGGTGACCTCTTATATCTTCAGCAACTTAGCCCTGTTAGTTGTTTTCCTCTCTCAACTGTTTTCAACCTCACCATTAGTAGCTTCTTTCCATCAGTATTTGAATATATTCAAATCTTTTTTGTCTTAAAAAATGTCACTCCTCCTACTCCACCACTTAGAGCCTTGGTTTTCTCTCTCTCTTCACAGTTGAACCATTTGCAAGTGTGGTTTTTACTGCTGTCTTTCTGGTCTTATGTCCCATTCATGCCATCATCCATGGCAACCTGGCCTCTGCCTCCCCTCACGCAGCTCTTAGATTTTCTGTTAACAGATCTGTGTCTTTTGAAGTGTTGTCTTACTTGATCTTTCTGAAACATTTGATGTAATTGACCACTTCCTACTTGAAACATTCTCTTCCATTAACTCCCATACCGTGACATTCAACTCTCTTTCTTTCTGCCTCTCTGGGCACTTGAGTTAGGTTATTTTAAGGTTATCAGACACAAATGAGAGATCCGTGTAAGGATAAGTGTGGATATGACTGTGAATGGGAATCTTGACCTCACAGTCAGAACTCAGTGGGGTAGTCATGCATCCCATCAGCTGGAACAGGTTGTTAATCAAGGCACTGGAGTGCCAGTTTCTGGGTACCGTGTGGCTGCCATGGCTGGATTCTCGTCGCGTGAGTGCTGGTGTCCTTCGATGCCACAATGATTCAACCTCTCCTTCTACCGCTTCCGCCCATACCGCCATCCTCTCCTTGTTCTCCTCTCAGCCTTTAGCATCTACTTCTGCTTCTTCCGGGCTTCCCCTTGTCTCTCTTTTCTAGTACTTCCTGGCTTTTCTGCGTATCTTTCCACCTCGGCTCCCACCATCAACTCCCCTCATTCTCTCTCTCTCTGATTCGCTTCCTAGGGAGAGCTTGGTTGGTGTAGTCAGTCACTCTTCAGTATGAGGAGCACATTTACACAGGGACAAGCTTGTAGATCGGTTTCCCCTCAGATCAGGCCCCCATTTCTGGTCCGTGTACTGTGGTCACGAAAGTGGGGTCTCCTTGTCTGTCTCTTGGATGTAAGTGTTCCATCAGTCCCTAGTCTCCTTTCCCCGTAGTTTATATACTCTCTGGTGCATTAGCCACTGGCCTCAGGCAAGTTACTTTTCTCTCTGTGCCTCAGTTTCCTCATCTGTAAAATGGATATAAAATACCTGCCTGCTATGGGTTGACTGGTGTTCTCCACTTCAGAGATGTTAAAGTCGTAACTCTCAGGACCTGTGCATGACATCTCATTTGGAAATGGAATCTTTGCAGATGAACAAGTTAAGATGAGGTGATCAGGGTGGACCTTGATCCAATGTGATTGGTGTCTATAAAAAGGGGAAATTTGGGCACAGGAAGACACACACACAGGGAGAACACCCAGTGAGGATGAAGGCAGAGATTGGGGTGATGTGGCCACAAGCTGAAGAATGCCAGACATTTCCAGCACAACACCAGAAGCTGGGGGAGAAACATGCAACAGGTTGTTTCTCTCAACCCTCAGAAGGAACTACCCTGCCAACACCTCACCTTGGTTTCACACTTCTGGCCTCCAGAACTGTGAGTCAGTGAATCCTGTTGTTTAAGCCACCCAGTTTGTGGAATTTTGTTAATGAAGCCCTAGGCAACGAATACACTCGAATACACTCTAAGACTATAAGGGATAAATAATGGAAAGTCTTTAGAAAATATTCTGAAACGTGGGGAATATTCAATGCATGTGAATATCACTAAGCAGTTCCTCTATTTCTCATGGCTTTAATGATCATTTATGTGATGATGATGCCAGCTTTTATCTCTCTAGATAAGAGCTTTGTCCTGATCTTCACACTGACCTAGGCAGCTGAGTGGTATGAAGGGGATACATACAGGATTGAGCAAAATAGACTTGGATTCAAATACAGGCTCTCCTGAGTGACTTGAGCTACTTGATTAAACTCTGAGCACTATGGTGCTTCAGGATTATAATAGGAATGGCAAGCGTAGTTTCCTCATAGAGTCCTTGTAACATAACAGTACAATGAGTTGACATATGTAAAGTGCATAGCCTGGAACATGGGTGTTACAAGAGCTCATTGAATGTGATTGAATCCTGTCTGTTCCACCGCCTACCTTCTCCCTTATCTACCCATTATACTCCATTAACACCACAGTTGTTTACACATCATTATCTCTTACTCAGTCTCTGCTTTAATGTTCCTGGCATGAGGCATTTCCCCCTCCCTTCTCCATTGTAGTCTGAGGGATCTCTTAAAAAGTACAAATAGGATCCTGGGACTTCTTGCTTTATGCCCATCCATTGTTCTCACTGCTCTTTGGATGGAGGCCAGCCTTGCTGACTCAGCACATAGGGCTCTATTCCTCCCCTTCTTGTCCATGAACGTCTTACTTTCTATAAAACCATGCTTCCAGTCCCCACAGTGCTCTTTTCTCTCTAGGGCTTTGCAACTGCTGACCTTTGGGACTGTCTTTTCTTCCCTCACTTGACTGATTCCTGCTTATTCTTAGCGTCTCTGTTACCCCCACCAGAGAATTAGCTCATCTGCCTATGGGTTTCCGTGGTATCTTGTGCATAACTCTACCGGCACTTAATTACAATAATCCTTATGGTTACATCTCCTTTCATGGACAAAAGAAACACGAAGACTCAGAGAAGTGAAGGTTGTAGCCACCTCAGCTGGAATTGAAAGCTACATTAATCTTGTTTCTAAATCCACAGTGTTCACTTTCAGCCATGCTGCCTCCTGAAAGCTTTTTCATTGTATAGCTAGTGTTTGGCCCAGAGCTGACAGTCAATGAGCATTTGTTGGATGTCTGAGTGAATCAGCCAATGGAATGAAGTTTGACTGTTAAAGTTGGCTGGCTCTTCTTCTCTTTACATACCGAAACATTAACTGTATGCTGATGGGATGGGTTCTCAATGCATGCTGATTTGAATGAGTAATTTTAAAGTGGGCAGATGACTATTACTGATAAGAGTCTACAGACTCATGGACACAGAAAATAAACTCCGAGTTATCAAAGAAGAAAGGCAGGGGGAGGTACAAACTAGGAATTCAGGATTAACAAATACATACTACAGTATGTAAAATAGATAAGTGACAAGAACGTATTGTATAGCACAGAGAATTATTTTCAAAATCGAATAATAACCTATAATGGAAAAGAATCTGAAAAAGGATATATATATATATATATATGAATCACTTTGCTGCCTATACTTGAAACATTGTACATCAACTACAATTTAAAAAAGAGCTTTCAAAAGTACTATAATTCTTGCCACACTATTTCTATGTACAGTCTGTTGTTTTGATGTATACAGTGTGGCAGGTATGGTTATTCTTAGGAAACGAGAGAGAGAGAGACCGAGACTCGGCCTTCAGGTTTCCTGAGTCCTAGTCCCAGAATTTTCCCTGTCTCGTGGTTAATTCTTAGCGGAAGGTAGAGTTGAAGATAGCTGCTACCCAAAATTGAAATGGGCCACAAATAAAAGTGGAGTAATCATATCCATAGTTGATCTGGAAACAGAAGATATGACATAGAGCTTACATTCATGCTTTCTGGCTCCAGACACGAGTTCTATTTGAAAAACATGCTTAGTTGGATAATAATAGATTTTATTGTTACAGTCATGCATGCTAAAAGTCATTTATATACTGAAAACATACTTTTCCTGTTTTCTTACATGGACTGGGCTGAATGTCTTGACAAGACGTTTAGGAAGCTGCAGGACATGATAAAACTCCCCTGGGTTCTGAGCAAATGCTTACCACTCGGGTCCCCGCTTCAGGACTGATGCACTCATTCTCCAGCTGCCCAGAGCTATTGGCTCCTGACAACCAAGGCTGGGTCCCTTGTGAGGACCTGACCTTGGCTGAAAGGATTCTGCATCCCAGGTCAGAGATCCTTTCCAAGGGCAGCCTGAATCCTGTGACTGGTCAATGTGGGGCTGCAAAGACCTGGTCTCCTGCCCTCAATACAGGGCCATTCTGAAGGGTCATCTCAGAGTCAGAACTCCCCCAATAAGATCATTGACGAAGGTCTTTGTTGTAACTGCATCCCAGTGCAGCTACTTCCTCTGCCCAGTTCTGCTTTCTTATTTTCTTACAGGCTTTGTTCTAAATGTGCAGTTCAACAAACTCCCTGCATTCCCATTCCCATCTCAGAGTCTTTTCAGGAAACCTGACCTAAGACAGATTCGTTCATTCTCTTTGCAACTAGTTATGAAGATACTAAGCCATTTTGGTATTTTCCATCATGTAATTTTTATCAATCAAGCAATCAATCAACAAGTATTGATTACTTGGTGATACGGAATCTGCAAAACACAAAAACAACAAAACAAAATGGAAAATATCTATGACTTTCAAATTACTTGTTTTTCTGCTTCTTTCCAGAATTCTCTATAGAGATGTATAACTAGATTCCAGTATAATGTTGAATATAAAAATATTTTATTTTTTTCTATTTCCTATTGGTCTCAAATTAATAAAATTGATGCTTTTGAATTGTGGTGCTGGAGAAGACTCTTAAGAGTCCCTTGGAGTGCAAGGAGATCAAACCTGTCCATCCTAAAGGAAGTCACACCTGAACATTCATTGGAAGGACTGATGCTGAAGCTGAAGCTCCAATATTTTGATTCCACCTGATTCAAAGAACTGACTCATTGGAAAAGACCCTGATGCCGGGAAAGATTGACAGCAAAAGGAGAAGCGGGTGACAGAGGATGAGATAAATAGATAGCATCACTGACTCAATGGACCTGAATTTGAGCAAACTCTGGAAGACAGTGGAGGGCAAAGAAGGCTGGTATGCTGCAGTCCATGGGGTCGCAAAGAATTGGACACGACTTGACGACTGAACAACAATCAGTCTCAATAGGGTACGGAACAGACACTTTTCCAAGTAGCGTAAGCAAGAAGGGATTTATTATAAGACGTTAAGTTGCTTGTAGAATCATGTGGAGGCTGAAGGAATAGACTTGAGGTTGAATTTCCATAGCAATTCCCAAAGGCCCACCACAGAACTAAACCACCAAGAGAGCTGCTGCTACTGCCACAACCAGGAAGTCAGATGGAGGCAGAATCCCGTTGCTGTCTCCAAACTCGGGAAGCCACCATTTTCAGGTTTTCAGAGTGCCTCCCCCACTGCGGTTAACTCCAGAACCTCTCTCCCCTGCAGCCGTCTGGGCCAGGAAGTGGGTGCCTTGTGTCCTTCCTCTTACTACCCAGGGGTCTTGTGACGGTGTGCTGAGACCTCTGCTAATGCTGCCCCAGAAGATGCAAAGTGTCAGCGACATGCTTGATAAGGGAGACAGTTGTGGCAGTAGCGCTCTGACCACTGCCGTCTTCCGCATCTCACCCTCGGGCATCTGATCGACCAAACCCAAATTATACCCGAAATCTTTTATTTCGGGACACAGAGTACTTAGCTTCCCAATGCTGGAGGTATAGAAAGACATGTCAGGACAACGTTTTTCACATTTTGGACATACTCTGCTGTAAAATTCATTTGATTCACACATATACAAAGTCACATTCATGTCTAACTGAAATAAAAGATTCACAAGACAATGTATGCCCCCAATGGCTTCTATTCTAGTCTCTGCTGTGCAATTCTATGCTAATCTAGGCTACTCCACTCCATTAAGAAATGCTAGTCTTGACCCACCAAGTTGATTTCATGACCGACTAATGGATGGCAACTGGTAGTTTGAAAAATACTACACCATAAGAAGGGACAAATGGATGTTGAGAGTCAATCCACAGTATCTACTCTACTCTACTGTTCCCTCCCTTGCCTCTGAATTAACAGAAAGGATTTAAGGCTGCTCACAGAAGGGATTTAGTAATCTGATACAGAGTACAGTGGGTTGAGAATCAGGAGAGCAGGTTCTAGTCTTTGGGGCAGCAATTTCTCCTTTTGTAAATTTGTACTTTGCAATAGCTCTGTGTGCTTAATAACCTGGTTGACACTTGTCTGGGAAAATAGAGAAAAAGAGTGATTGGTCCCTTGTAATTTTTCAGTAGAAGCTGGATTAAGCTCACAAGGCAGTCTTTTTTTTTTTTTTTCTTTCATTTATTTTTATTAGTTGGAGGCTAATTACTTTACAATATTGTAGTGGTTTTTGTCATACATTGACATGAATCAGCCGTAGATTTACACGTATTCCCCATCCCAATCCCCCCTCCCACCTCCCTCTCCACCCGATTCCTCTGGGTCTTCCCAGTGCACCAGGCCCGAGCACTTGTCTCATGCATCCAGCCTGGGCTGGTGATCTCAAAAGGCAGTCTTGATGGCACTTGTGGATCAACCGTTGTACTACTAAAATTTAGTAGTAGTTCCAGCTTTAATTAAGTTCCTGGTTATACATGTAGGTGTAAAATCTAAGGATTTATTCTAAGAGTATGATGGTGTGTATTGAATGTGAAGTGTAAGATTAGTTCACCTGTGGCATGTTTGAAGGTGATTGTTAATTTCTGTTAAGGTGTGTAAAGAACTTAATCCGTTAATGTAGAGCTTTTAAATAAAAGCTCATATTTGCCCGTGACTGAGGCTTTCAAGAACTTTTTTTCTAATTCAGTGTAGGTTGGAAGGTAATTGATTTTAAGAAAGAAAAGCCTATTGAGAAGACAGAACAAATAAACATTTAACAAATGCCTATTCTGTGCCAAATAGTGTGCCAAACATTTCATTTGCAATAACTCTTATAATCCTTGCAACAATCTTTAAAGGAGGAATTATGATTCTCATTTTTTGCATATGAAAAGAAAAAAGGTTAAAGTGATTAAGAGGGGCTCATTCAAGGTCCTTAAACCAGCAAGGGAAAGAATGTGGAATTTGCATTCAGTTCTGGCTGAGGTATGGCTTTTGCTTTTCTTACTGTACCAGAATGTCTCTATTGCTTTCATTATTTGTTCAAGGTGAGTGTAAGTGAAAAATACTCAAAACATTTTACAAAGCAGACTGAGATTTCATGTTTTAGAAAAAGAGACATTCTAATGGGTGCTTTAACTGCCGGTTTTATCCAATGCTTTCTAAGACATACTTTGCTCTTTCCAGGGCATCGATGTCCAAAAGCAACTGGGAATTGTGAAGATTATTTGCAAGCATTATTTTAGCATCCTATGGTTTCCTTGTGTTTGTGATAGTGTTTAAAGAAACTAACTGGGAGAATTTATCATGCATGCTTAGTCACTCTTTGCTGCTCTATGGACTGTAGTCCACCAGCCCATTCTGTCCATGGGATTCTCCAGGCAAGAATAGTGGTGTGGGTTGCTATGCCCTCCTCCAGGGGATCTTCCCAACCCAGGGATCAATCCCAGGTCTCCCACAGTGCAGGTGGATTCTTTACTGTCTGAGCCACCAGGGAAGAATTTGTAAGTAACCTAAAAGATTTCCCTAGGAATCTCCATTTTGTAAACTTAACATGATGGCTTATCATGTGTATGGGACTTTAGTTGTGTCTGGTTGTAGCAGAGTGAGGAATGCCAAGCTTGTAAAACATGGGAAAAACATCCACAAAGTGTTTAGGCCTCTTTAAACATCTTAACTCAGTATTTGTTTTTGATTTTTTCCTGTTTTAGCTAAAATACATAAAATTAAGTAAATATTCGATTAAGAAGAGCACATTTCAATGTGATTCTTCACCAATGCAATTTAATTTTTATTACCCTCAGTACAGAGGTTGAGATGACATATAAACCAACAGGATATGTAATACATGGCTTTGGGACATGTGATTCACATGCTTTCAAGAATCACATGGCTATTCCCCCCGACCCCAGCTAAGTGTCTTATTTAAAAGTTTTCTTTGATTATTTCTAATAAGTAAGCTAATGTATAGTCCAAAGGACTCTGCTGTTAGTTCTGAGGAGGTCCTCCACAGAGGTGATAAAGCCTCTTGGATGCTCTCATCAGAATATGTGCTAAGTTGTAAAGAAGTTCTGAAAAACACTTAATCTTTAAAAAAATCTTTTTTTATTAAAAATCATTTTTGTTATTAAATTTTTTATTTTATATTGGAGTATAGTCAATTAATATAGGGATTAGATCTGATAGAGTGCCTGAAAAACTATGGACGGAGGTTTGTGACATTGTATAGGAAATAGGGATCAAGACCATCCCCAAGAAAAAGAAATGCAAAAAAAGCAAAATGGTTGTCTGAGGAGTCCTTACGAATAGCTGTGAAAAGAAGAGAAGTGAAAAGCAAGGGAGAAAAGGAAAGATATACCCATTTGATTCCAGAGGTCCAAAAAATAACAAGGAGAGATAAGAAAGCCTTCTTCAGTGATCAGTGCAAAGAAATAGAGGAAAACAATAGAATGAGAAAGACCGGAGATCTCTTCAAGGAAATTAGAGATACCAAGGGAACATTTCATGCAAAGATGGGCTCAATAAAGGACAGAAATGGTATGGACCTAACAGAAGCAGAAGATATTAAGAAGAGGTAGCAAGAATACACAGGAGAGCTGTACAAAAAAGATCTTCATGAACCAGATGAACATGATGGTGTGATCACTCACCTAGAGCCAGACATCCTCAAGTGTGAAGTCAAGTGGGCCTTAGGAAGCATCACTACGAATAAAGCTGGTGGAGGTGATGGAATTCCAGATGATGCAAGTGAAGCTTCAACAGTACATGAACCAAGAACTTCCAGATGTTCAGGTTTGATTTAGAAAAGGCAGAGGAACCAGAGATCAAACTGCCAACATCCACTGGATCATAGAAAAGGCAAGAGAGTTCCAGAAAGATATCTACTTATACTGCACTGACTACACTAAAGCCGTTGACTATGTGGATCACAACCAACTGTGGAAAATTCTTCAAGAGATGGGAATAGCAGACCATCTTACCTGCCTCCTTGAGAAATCTGTATGCAGGTCAAAAAGCAACAGTTAGAACTGAACAAGGGAAAACAGACTGGTTCCAAATTGGTAAAGGAATACGTCAAGGCTGTATTGTCACCATGCTTATTTAACTTATATGCAGAGTACGTCATGTGAAATGCTGGGCTAGATGAAGCGCAAGCTGGAATCAAGATTGCCGGGAGAAATATTAATAACCTCAGATATGTAGACGACACACCCCTCATGGCAGAAAGTGAAGAAGAACTAAAGAGCCTCTTGATGAAAGTGAAAGAGGAGAGTGAAAAAGCTGGCTTAAAACTCAACATTCAAAAAACAAGATCATGGTATCCGGCCCCCTCACTTCATGGCAAATAAATTGGGAAACAATTGAAACAGTGACAGATTTCATTTTTTTGGCCTCCAAAATCACTGCAGATGGTGACTATAGTCATGAAATTAAAAGGCGCCTGCTCCTTGGAAGAAAAACTATGGCAAACCTAGACAGCATATTAAAATGCAGAGACATTACTTTGCTGACAAAGGTCTGTCTAGTCAAAGCTATGGTTTTTCCAGTAGTCATGTATGGATATGAGTGTTGGACCATAAAGAAAGTTGAGCACTGAAGAACTGATGCTTTTGAACTGTGGTGTTGGAGAAGACTCTTGAGAGTCCCTTGGACTGCAAGGAGATCAAAGCAGTCAATCCTACAGGAAATCAGTCCTGAATATTCATTGGAAGGACTGATGTTGAAGCTGAAACTCCAATACTTTGGCCACCTGATGTGAAGAATGAACTCATTGGAAAAAATCCCGATGCTGTGAGTGATTGAAGGCAGGAGGAAAAGGGAATGACAGAAGATGAGACGGTTGGATGGCATTACCAGCTCAATGGTCATGAGTTTGAGCAAGCTCTGTAAATTGGTGATGGACAGGGAAGCCTGGCGTGCTGTACTCCATGGGGTCACAAACAGTCAGACATGACTGAATAACTGAACTGATAGTTGACTAACAATGAATGTTGTGATAGTTTCAGGTGGACAGCAAAGGGACTCAGCCACACACATACATGTATCCACTCTCCCCCAGACTCCCCTCCCATCCAGGCTACCATATAACATTGGGCAGAGTTCCCTGTGAAAAGCACTTAATCTCAACCCCAGTGGTAACCATTTATTTATGTATCAGAGACTGCTGTGTAAGCTTTATCTAACGTAATCTTCCCCTAAACTCTCCGAGGCAGACACTGTTATTGGCCTCACTTTAAAGCTGAAGAAATGGTCTAAAGCTCCTTAAGGGACTAGGGTCAGGGGGCACTGCTGGGCGCTGGGTGGTCTAAGCAGTGCTGTCCCTCCTGCACTTTCCTGAATTCCCCGTGGAGGAGCCCCTTGCCAGTCCGGAAGGTGGGGGTCTGGCTGGTTGTGTCCTGTTCTAAAGGACAGTGAGAGTGGGCGCATCTTGAAGGCAGATTAGCCAGAGAATCCTCTAGGTGGATTAACCTAGAGGAGCGGGCAAGGTAGAAGGGATACGCTCAGCAGCGATCTTTGTGTGGACAGGAGCTCATGCGGACTCACCTGTTAGGGAGTTGGGACCAATGACTTCAACTGAGTGTTAAACGTTAGTTTTAAAAGACATGCTACTCTAGCAGTTATGTTCTATTGTTGTTGTTGTTCAGTTGCTAAGTTGTGTCTGACTCTTTGCGACCCCATGGACCGCAGCATGCCAGGCTTCCCTGTCCATCACCAACTCCTGGAGTTTGCTCAAATTCTTGTCTGTCGAGTTGGTGATGCCATCCAACCATCTCCTCCTGTCTTCCCCTTCTCCCTTTTTCCTTTCACTATGTCTATGCACTGTATTTGAATTATAAGAGCTAAGAGCTACTCTGAGTACATTTTGGGAGAATAGTGAAATAAATCCCCAAAGACTCCTTTCTCATGCATTAAGACAGAAAATCCTATGGAATTAGATCCATGTTTACTTCCTAAATTATAACAAAATCTCAATTTTATTAAGTATAATCTGCCTAGCCTTGCATAAAATTAAATACTTAGATGTTAAAAAAAAGACATGCTACTGCCACTACCATGGGGACCTCTGGACCATTTGTTTAGAAGTCTGATAACATGGGGATTAGTAGCTTGGACTTTGGAGTCGTACTCATTGGACTCGCAACTGAACCATACCTTTGACTCTTTGCTTCCATATTCAGGCATCAGTTCTCTCCTCTGTAAAATGAGGAATCACAATGGCACCAAATGTTCTACAGTTGCTATGAAACTCAAGTTAAATAACAATGCAAACTGTTTACTCCAATGCCCGGTATAGCATAATAGTCTGTATATTTACTAGTTATATTAATTAAATTACTTAATTTAATTAAAATACTTTAATTAAAATATGCCCAGTTAATTTAATTACTATGCCCAGTTATCTTGTTTTCATATTTAATACTTTTGTTCCTAGATTGAATCAGTCATCAAAGACTGGTTTTTTTCCCTCCCTCTGGATGATGTTATATGGATGGCCACCCATGAATCATGCCTCTTGATACTGATGCCCTTGTACAATATTCCCCCTCCACAATGACTGTGGTCTTGGCTATGTGACTTGCTTTGGACAGTGGGGATGTCAGCAGGCATAATATAACCAGAGGTTTGATATACACTCGCATATTGGGGCCCATCCTCTTGAAACCTAGTTGCCATGCCTGAAAGACCAGATCCTGCTAGTCTTCTTGGAGAGACATCCTCACACGCCATGGGGAGAGAGGCCCAGCCATCCCAGTGTTCTGGGTGAGCCAATCCTGAGTCCATTTTCCAGCTGAGTGCAACTACCCAGGGGACCCTAGTGGTGAAGAGAACCCACAGAATCAGGAGATTAATAAATTAGTATTGTTTTCAGTTACTGAATGTTTTAAAAATAGCTGAATTAATTGATTTTATTTTTGGCTGTGCCAGATCTTCGTTGCTGCATGGGCCTTTATCTGGTTGAGGGAAGCGAGGGCTACTCTCTAGTTGCTATGCCTGGGCTTCTCGTGACGGTGGCTTCCCTTGTGGCAGAGCTTGGGCTCTTAAGCACGTGGGTTCAGTAGTTGCAACTCCTGGGCTCTAGAGCTCAGCCCCCAATAGCTACCCCAGTAGCACACAGGCTCAGTTGTGCCGAGGCATGGGGGGTCTTCCCGGATCAGGGATGGAACCCCTGTCTCCTGCATCGGCAGGCGGATTCTTTACCGCTGAGCCCTCAGGGAAGCCCAGCCACTGATCTTTCGGGGGTTGATTTGTGATGGAGAAATAGATGATTGGCTTATCCTCTGTGACGTCTGCATAATACTGTGAGACCTCACCTTTCATGAAACCTACGGTGATAAGCATGCAGTGTGAATACTGTGATCCCAGTGACAAGTGAACAGCTGTGGGGAAAGAACTCAGAGCAGCACCTCCTGTGTCCTGTTGCCAAGGAGTCCTCAGGAGGTGCCCAGGCAGTTGCCAGGACACGGGCCTGATGGGAAAGCCGTCCCTGTGGCCTTGGGCCTGTGGAAATATGAAAAAACTCCACCGGCACTCCAACTGCTTCACCACAATAACTGCTACTCACATTTCCATTTGCCGACAAAACCAGTGTTTACAACAGAAAAATAAGACAATTTATATTTTCAGAAATGCATGTTTTATTTGGAAAATGTCAGTGCCAGTTGCCCCCTGATGGTGTTTTTCCAAAACATGTGGTTAGTATGGAGTGTGGAGTAAGGACTTGGGTTATTTTAGGGAGCTCTAAGAAGTTGACTAAATAACGTTGAATGTTACTGTATTTGAAGGGATGGGAGCCTGTTTGTACTGTGGCTGCCAAATAGATGTGACATGCGACTTACTCTTTCTACGTGGGCCAACCGAAATATCCACACAGATGCCGCTGTGTTTCAGTGACTCAGCTTCCCTTCCTGGACCTCTTGTTATCCTTTTCATTTAGATGAAATGAATTGAGTGGTTTGGACATTGGAGAGGATGATACATCTTCAGGGGAAAATACATTTAATCCACGACTAGGATGGAATAGATAGAATTAATTTTGAATGGACATTAAAAGAAAATTATTTTTAAGAGCTGTTTTAGGTTCACAGCAAAACTAAGGGAAAGGTACAGAGATTTCCCACATAACCTCTCCTTTCTACATGCATCGCCTCACCACTGTCAACATCTTCTGTCAGAGAGGTCCATTTGTCACAACTGATGAGCCTACATCACCCAAAGCCCCGTTAGCTTTACAACTCTTGGTGTTGTACATTCTATGGGTTTTGACAAATACATAATGACACATATCCTTCAGTATAGTATCATTTACAGTAGTTTCACAGACCTAAAAATCCTCTGTTTGCCTTTGCAAACCTCCTACCTCTGAAAATCATTGATCTTGTTAGTCTCCATAGTTTTGCTCTTTCCAGAATGTCATACAGTTGGAATCACACAGTATATAGTCTTTTCAGATTGGATTCTTTTACTTAGTTATCTGCATTTAAGTTTCCTACCTGTCTTTTGGTGGCTTGACAACTCATTTCTTTTTTAGTTCCGAATAATATCCTATTATCTGTATGCACCAAAATTTATTTACTGATTCATCTACTTGTAGGATATTTTGGTTGCTTCCAAGTTTTGGCAGTTAAGCTACAAACATCTGTGTATAGGTTTTTGTGTGGACATACATTTTCAACTCACGTGGGTAAATACCAAGGAGCATGATTGTTAGACCATATGGTAAGAGGATATTGCTTAATTTTGTAAGAAACTGCCTGTCTTCCAAACAAGTCGTATTGTTTTGCATTCCCACCAGCAATAAATGAGATTTCCTGTTGCTCCAAACCCTCGTCAGCATTTGTTGTTGTTGGTGTTCCAGATTTTGGCCATTCTATTGGGGTATAGTGATATCTCATTGTGGTTTTAAATATAGTCTCTTAATGACAAATAATGTGGAGCATCTTTTCTCATGTTTATTGGCCATCTACATATCTTCTTTAGTGAAGTGTCTCTTCAGATCTTTTGCTCTTCTTAAAATTGGGCTGTTTGTTTTCTTACTGTTGATTTTTAAGAGTTCTTTGTATATTTTGAGTAGTAGTATTTAATCAGATATGTTTTTTACAAATTTTTTTTCATAACAATTTTTAAGGTAAATAATCTTTGGGAGATTTAAGTTAATCTTAGCATTGTATTATCATATTAAAAAAGTTAAGAACAAATAAAAATACATTAGCTATCATGATCAAATTTGGGGCAAAAGATTGGTAGATTGTTAGTTCTTTAATGAATCTGAAAATTTTATGTGCAGGAAGTATTATAATAAAAATCTTTGTGCAAAAATGTAGTTTTGAAAATTATGAAAGAATAGGTGATCTAATTAAGGCTGAGAAATAGGAAATGTTTGTAGAGAAGAGGGGAACTGTCAATGTCTTTCCATAGCGTCACTTCTGTCTACTGTATTGTGGTTATTTATGTGTCTGTCTCTTCTGCTTAGCCTATGAGCTCCTGAGATAGTATCTTCCTAATATGTGAATCTTTGTTGCAGCTGAAATGACACATAGCAGAACTTAAGTAAATGTTTCTTTGATGAATGAATGTATGAATGAATGTAAACAGACTTAATATTCTAAGATTTCCATGTAATTGGATTTGTCAGAAACAATCTTAAATGTCATTTGATGACCATCTTGTGGCACTAAGACATTGGAGATCTTATTACACAGTGGTTGAGAGCTTGGGATTTAAAATCAGTAAAATCAGAGCTGAGTGCTGATTCTCCACTTTAAAGTTGTGTGATCTTGGACAATGTATCGCTATTATCCTTAGTAAAATGGGACAAAACATAATGCCTGTCTCATGGAGTGGTTGTGAGGATTAAATAAGAACCTGGCTGAAAAGTGCCTGGCATAGGAATGGGACTCAGGAGATGTTAGTCAAGCTTATGTTAAATAAACTAAGTGATGCACAAACAAGATTGTGTTTGAATAGCAAAGGGAGGAACGCCAAGTCCTGCTGGTAGAGACAGGGAACCCCTGGAATCCAGAAGCACAGCTAGATTAAGGTGGTGGTGCTGGGCGGCAAGAGTGAGCCTTGCTTTGGCACAGGGTGCCCTGGGCTACAGTGTCTCTCTGTTGGTATTCTTTCTCTGTATTGTGGTTGGTCTAGGCCAAGGACACTTACATTTAAGGATCCCTACAGGCACATTCAGACTGTAGACAGGTCATGAGTGGGTAAAGAGATGAGATTCAGGACTGACTCCACGTCTAGATGGCCAGCCTGTAGTGATCTGCTAGTCCTTATAGACCCTCCACAAGGCTCCTACAGGGCCCCAAGTCCCCAGTCCTGGGATTCAGATTGATTCATAACAACCGGTGGTCTCTTGGTTTGCTATCAACAACCATAAAACTCCAAGCACTAAGAAAACATTGTTGCTGACATGATTACTAAATCTTGCTCCATGGTTTACTCCAAGGGCTAACACAGAAGAGGGCGCTAAGGGTGACAAGAACTTAATGAGGAGAGTTACTGTTGTTCTTGAAGGGAAAGCAAAAACATGAGCTCTGGCTGCTCTTAGGAACTGATGTCCAGCTCATGTAGTATTAAAAGGTTTCACTGGAGAGATATTAGGAGCAGATGGATAACTGTGGGTGGATAAATAAACTATCCCATCTTTGGTAAACAGTTCCTACAAAAGTGAGGCTAAGTGGAAAAAGGAACAGGCTCTTGGCAGGGGTGAGGTTCTTTGGTTCCAGGCTCGGTCTTCACAAAATGTTTTATCCAGTTCTGAGTCTTGAGGACAGAAGTAGTCACCATGTTCAAAGGAAGATGGTTCTTAGAGCTCTTGGTAATCTGTCAGTTCCCTTTGTAAAACCTCCTCTGAAAACGTAGCAGATTTTTCTCCTTGATGCTTAGTCACATTGACTGCAAACAGCAAACAGTAGTGTGATGTATATTTTGATACATCTAGGCAATTATTGAACATATGTAT
Organism: Cervus elaphus; assembly: GCF_910594005.1. Classification (NCBI taxonomy): domain Eukaryota; kingdom Metazoa; phylum Chordata; class Mammalia; order Artiodactyla; family Cervidae; genus Cervus; species Cervus elaphus. Next base: position 35,309,375 of record NC_057840.1, read on the forward strand.
GTTTATTTCTTCTTGTCTATCTATCAGTCATTGATCAAGCTATCCATCTATCATGAATGAGTTTTGTCTTATCTGTTAGAAAGTTTACTGGAAGTAATGTTTTATGGACTCTTCTCCAATAATTATGCAATGCTTTTTTGTGGAATTGGTAGAAACAAACCCCCCAGATAATGTGATTTCTTTGTAACCTTAATCTTTGGAGGCATTTCTAGATCCTACCTATGTAATACATGCCAGTATAGCCAGTGTTTAGGGGGCCTCAGATATCGCCGTGTGGCCCATAAGGAGAAAAAAAAAAGAACTGTTATGATTTGAATTTTTAAAAATATACATTTTTCCATGAAAAAATATAGGAATAGATTATTTTCATGGATATTAACAAAAAACCAGGTAAAGCTAAAATTTCTTTCACCACTCCTAATTGCATTCTTCTATCCAAATACAATCAGTTGATAATGAGTTTATAAATATATGTATGTGTGTGTGTGTATGTGTGTGTGTATATGGAGACATAATGGGAGAGAGAAAAGCTTTTGGGAGTTTTAAACATAAATGGTGTTACATGGTATGCATTACTCTAGATCTTGTTTTTATCCCTTACTAGGATATCTAAAGATCTTTCAATACATACAGATTTATCTTCCCTCCCATGATATCTTGTGTGGTATTTCATAACATGGATATTTCATAATTTATTTAATCATGCTGTTGGATAGTCTCAATTTTTCACAATCATAAACAGCATTGCAATGAAACACCTTATATATGTGTTATTGTATATATTTCAAGTATTTCTTCAGAATGATTATATGAGCATAGAGCCTACATGCAAATGACAGGGCATGTGTTCCAACACAACTTTATTTGCAAAAACAGGTGACAGGACAACCTATGCTGTGGTTTCCTGACTCCTGGTCTGTGAGATGACTGTTAATATAGATCTGTTTCTTGAGAGGTTTCTAAAATTTGCCTGTAAAGATATTCAGACACTTAGGAGAAAGTGTCTCTTTCTCTTAGGAGAAAGACTTTGACTAACTTTCTAATTTATTTTATGGTTACAGGTATAGTTAAGTTCATTTACCTTGCACCAGTATTGATACTTCATATTGTTCTTAGAAGATCAGACGTATTATGTAGATTTCACTTTCCTTACTACCCATTTTTACCTAGTTTGCCCTTACTTTTCAAAATTTCTGTATCAAGTTTTTTATTCCACGTTTTAAAAATTGATGTTTTATTTTGGATAAACTACATGAGATTTTTTAAAAAGCCTTTAGTACAAATAACTAGAAATCAAATAACTGTATAGAACTCAAGGTGATATCAATTATTTGTCTAAATCTTGATTGTTCTATAGATAAGGAAGTGCAATAGCCAATTATGAGGACATCTTACCAATCTAGCCAGATTTGTTAATACTTTTCTTTTTAAGAGCCATCCATAAATAAAATCATTTACTGAGTCAAGGTATCCTGTTGCCACCCAGACTCATGTATTAAAAAAAATATTATAGTGGCTAAGAGCATAGATTCTGGAGTTAGAATGTATGTGTCCAAATACTCCACCGTTGATGAGAATTGTGAACGAGAGAAAAGAAACTGTTCTGCCCCGGCTTCTTATTTGTATAGTGTTGATCGCTCAGTCGTGTCTGACTCTGTGTGACCTCATGGTCTGTAGTCTGCCAGGCTCCTCTGTTCATGGGATTCTTCAGGGCAAAATAAATTGGAGTGAGTTGCCTTTCCCTTCTCAGGGAAGCTTCCCAACCCAGGGATTGAACCCTGGTCTCCTGCATTGCAGGCAGATTCTTTCCCATCTGAGCCACCAGGGAAGCCCAATTTTTGTATAAAGGAGTTCATAATATTTGTACAATGGAGTACAAAGCACATATTTGTATAATGGAGTTCATAATCGTTCCTGCCCTGCAATGCTGTGATAAGTAAAAGAGTTATGCATGTAGAGAACTTAGAAGCATGTCTGACACCGGTAAGTGCTACTTATTGTCGGTGTATTATTAGTCCTAGGTGATTATGCGCTCACTTTGTTCCACAGCTGTGCTTGTAAAGGTTTTACTCTGAATGGCTTCACTCCCTGGAGTCTGTTTTTGGGAACTTTTTTAAAAAGTTGGAATATAGTTGCTTTACAATGTTGCGTTGGTTTCTGCTATGCAGCAAAGTGAATCAGCTATACAATTTTTTTTTAAATTACACCATTTTACTATGAGGAAATAGTTGGACTATTCCCCCCTCCACCAAATACCAAATACGAATTATTATAGCTTATATATAGACAATTTTTATATTTGTATTTTCATTTATTTTTAAAATACCTTTCATTGGCATATAGTTGCTTTGCAATGTTGCGTTAGTGGCCACTGTACAGCAAAGTGAATCAGTTATACGTAAACATATATTCTCTCTTTTTTGGATTTCCTCCCCATTTATGTCATCACAGAGCGTCGAGTAGAGTTCCCTGTGCTATACAGTAGGTTCTCATTCGTTGTATAGATTATTAAATGACACAAGAAAGGTGATAGAAATGGCATGATGTAGAGACAAAATTCATATTCTAGATTCCAAGTCTGGAAAGCTTTCTACCATCTTACTTACTGTGTCTTCATGGGCTTGGAAAGCCTGTTCATCTCTCTGACCTTCAGATTCATGACCTAACAATGGGTAAAGGGGATAGTGGTTAAGGTAATCATTTCTAAAGTTCCCTCACCAAACATTTTATGACTACTTGGGTTGGGTTAATACCTTCACTTACAGATTAAACATTTTGATAAGTTCACTATGGGCTTGTAATTCTATTATTGAAATTGTGATGAGAGCCAGCTGTATTCTATGGTAGAATGTGTTTCCATTCATTGTTACAGTTTATTGCAGTGATACATTTGATAGAATTACTTGCTTTCTCTACCCTATATTGGATATTGTCAAAATCATAAAATACAAAATATGGTGAGAGGTTTTTTTCTTCTTCTTCTTTTTCTTTTACAAGACCATGTTTTCTCTAACAGAGAGAAAGAATAAGTCAGATTTTGTCCTATCATAATATTGTCTCATAGTCAAATGTCTGTGTTGATTTGAAAGCTGTTGCACCTCATAATGATACATCATAAAATACATATATTATTTTGTCCTGGCCTGACACTGTCCCATGGTCAGGTGCCAGTTGAGTACCACTGCAGTCCATTAGGTGACATAGTCTGAACTATTTTGCAGATAGCTGTCCTGATTTTATGACTTGATTTAGGGGACAATTCTCATATCTGTCACTTTTATGCACATATAGTACTTTTTCTCTTGCACCCCTAGCCTAAATGATTTTCCAGGTTATAACACCAGTGACAGTCTTATCTTGATTTTTGGCCTGGGAGGGAGACAATTCTGAACCAGGCATTGTTGGTGGCATCAATAAATATTATTAAAAAAGTGGATCAGGAAGAGGAAATCACAGGGCCTAGGTCAGAATTTTAGCTGTTGGGCCTGGCACCTTCCCCTACTCAGCACAATGCCTCAGTTTCCACTTATTACAGCAGGGGAAAGAATATCGCTTTGTCGATTTCATCAATCTGCTGTGAGGATACAAGGAGATGATGTATATAAAGTTATACAAAAACATAAAGCTGTCTCCATCCGGTTGTCTTTACAGCAGGAAGGAGCACAATTCTCCTCCTTTCATTCCTTCTTTTCTTTTTCCCTTCTTCATCCTCTTTTTCTTTTTACACTTCCTTCTGTGGTTTGATGCACAGCTGAAGGCTTAATGACTCTCTTGCTTTGTGCCTGACGCAATTTCAGGTGTAGTACAGAAACTGTTGCTTAATTTTCCAAATGATCCACGACATAGTGATACTGTCTTTCATTTTTGAAGGAGAAAACACAAGTTCAAAGAGGTCAGCTAAGTTGCACAAGCTCTGAACCACCAGCACACAATGGAGAAAAGCTTCCAGTCAGCTCAGCCTGATTCCAAAGTCTATAGTCTTACCTGCAATCAATTTCTTGATGTCCTTTGTCTAAATAATGTTCCAGAGAATTGCGAGCACAAGTCTTTTAGTTTTGACAGAGAATTTCCCTGAGGTGAAACCAACTATCTTAAGACTGTCTGGCTGAAAAATTGATCTGGTAGACAAAATGCTCTGTGAAAGGATCAGTCTGGAGACCAGAGACAGAGATGAGAAGAATCTATTAAATTTTGGCAGAGTTGGGAAAGATTTTAATTAGAGCTATTATTCAAAGAAACAAGAATCTGTGAACACTCGTCCCTAATTTGAAGTGAGTTCGCAGAAGGACACATTCACTTGAGTTTATTTAAAATGTACATGGATGAGACAGCATTTATTGAGTTATAGTTCTTTGTTTACTGGCTTCAGTAAACTCAAACACAAAAGGATTGTATTGGTTCAGTGCCACGTAGATCATAGAGTAACAAGCCATCGGACCAGGACAACAAGAGTTATTTGGGCACTTGGGAATGAAGAGTCTCCAACCATCTTCCTTTTTTGCGTCACTCTGGTCAGAAGAAAAGTCCCTCGAGAGAGGGTCTGATGAGACCAGCTCGGGCTGTCTCCCTAGGCCTTGGCTATGAGAGGAATTTTCTTGCTGAAGTCATCTGTGATGGATCTTGTGGATGAATTTGGCTTGGAAATTCGAGTCTCCTGCATTAGAACTCCAAGACTGTCTGCACACGGTGGGGGAATATTTACACTTTTATTCTCCAAAGGGAAATGAAGTGATCCTAGAAAGGACGAATGGCTGCTAAGCAGGATTACCACCCCGCCCGCCCCCTAAATTCTGTTGCAATGTGTACTTTAAAATAAGTTCAGACTCATAAGAAGTTACAAACACAATACAGAGTTCCCATGCAAACTTCACCTAGCTTCCCCCAATGATAACATGTCATATAACTATTACTAAAATAAGGAAACTGATGTTGGTAAAATACTATCAAATGAGCTGCAGACTTATTCTGGTTTTGCCAATATTTACATGCATTCTGCTATTCCTATTTGTATGTGAACATGTGCTTGTGTACATATGTGTGTATATATTTTATATATATATACATATATGTGTATATATATATATACACGGAAAGAAATGACAGATAGACAGAGAGACAGAGAGAGAATTCAAATCATATTGCAAGCTAGTTTTGTAAACTGGTTTTAAAAATTTAATCAACTACTAAAACTGCTTTCCCACACCATTTGCTGTTTTTTCTACAATATAATTTAATGGCTACACTGTGTTCTATATTACAGATACATTAAATCAATTTATTTAAAAATTTACTATGAGTTAAAAAGGAAACTGTTTCAGTGTTTTAAAGATCCTGTGATGGACATTTCTTTCTTTTTCTAAAATATTTATTCGGTTGCACTGGGTCTTAGTTGTGGCACGTGGGATGGTCAGTCTTAGTTGTATCGTGCAGGATTTTTAACTGCAGCATGCAACTCTTCGTTGTGGCATGTGGGATCTAATTCCCTGACCAGGATTGAGCCCGGACCCTGTGCATTGGGAGTGCAGATTCTTAGCCACTGGACCACCAGGGAAGTCCCTGTGATGGACATCTCTGTACATAACTTTTTCTGAGATTTGAGTTCTTATACAATGCTGAACTAGCAGAGATTACTGGTTCTCATCTTCCACATCTGGACAAATTATAGAAGGAAAATATTAAGATTTAGAAAAAGAACTGAGAACATTGCTTTGAACTCGTGTGTGTGTGTGTGCGCACGTTAGGGGTGGTGACTGCAGCCAGGTTTGTCCGTGGGATGATTAATAGGAGATGAGATTTTGGAGTTCTGCTTTAGCCTGGAGCATTTAGTGTCTGCCCCCACGGCTGTGGCTCAGACTGCTGCAGTGTGTATCCTCAGAAGCAAAGTCCGGGCAGTGAGGAAGCTTCCTGGGAGAGCAGGAGGTTGAGAGAAAGAGGAGGTGGTGGGCTGTAATTTAAGGACTGCCCCATTTTAGTGCTGCCTGCCCGCAGGTAGCTGAGGATGAAACGCTGACACGAGGAGGTGTTCGGTGGGGCAGGAAATGATTGTAATTTCTGGTACCCAGACTCTTCACCGTCACATGCACACAAGAGATGTGTGGAATAAAGATGATCAAGCGTCTCAGTAAAGTTTGTTAACTTTGTTAGTTAGTTTGTTAGTAAGTTTGTTAATCAATAGCAAAGAATACAAAACGGGAAACTTTATTCTTGATTTCCCAGGCTTAAAATGCTAGATCAACATAAAGAGAACTGATGAAGATGTAGGGAAAGATAAGGGATATCAGATTATGTTCAATTCTTAACTTGTTGGGAGAAGAAAAAAATTAGAAAGGGTTAAAAAAAGAAATGTAAAGCAGAATCAAATTGAAAGAGTAAAATAAGATGATAGAAAGATACACAAATGTATCACTAATTACAATAACAACAAACAGATTGAGTTTACCAATTCAAAGGAACTATCGAATTATAAATATGCCAGACCTATGTTTTTCATATGACTGTAGCTGGAGGATAAATACACACAAAACCAGAAAATAAGAGGATGGAGTAAATGAACAATCATTAGCCAAAGGAAAGCTTCTAGAGCTACATTAACATCAGACAAAACTCATTTTTAGACAAAAATCTTTATTAGTAATAGAGAGAAGAAATAAGTTTCAACTCACCAGGAAGATGTAGTAAATTCTAAACACATATACACCCAATTAACCACCTCAAAATATATGAAGAAAAAATGTGAGAACTATAGATTTAAGCATAAGGTTTGCAAAGAAAGAAAGAAATCTATCATTTTCAAATTATATTCTTATTTACAGAGCAAAAAATAACCTTTGGAAAATTACTAACATGGCTGAATATACAAAAGTCACTATCATTTCAATGTACTAGCAAAAATGACCAGAAAAAAAGACTCTGACATTAGAGAATACCAAGAATCTGAGAACAGTATACAATGCTAAAAGTTCTTGTAGAAAGAAAAAGTCATAAAACTTCATTGAGATATTAAAAAGACTAAGAAGGTTCATATCATATTCATCCATGAGAAGATAATATTTTGAGAATGTCAATTCTCAAACTGGTCTATAATTTCAATGAAAGTCCAATAAAAGTCCCAACAAGGTTTTTCATGATATGTGATAAATTAATGAATAAATTTTTGTGAAAAAGTAAAGAGGTAAGAGTAACTAGAACATTTTAAAGAAGAAAAATAAAAAGAGAGTCTTGCCCTATTAGATATTAGGATTTATTTTGAACCTATTATAAAAAAGCCATAGAAATAAGCAAATTGACAAACAAAATATAATACGCTTGACAGCCCATGAACCAAAGTTTGCCATATAACAGAGGCGGTATGCTAGATTATTGGGGCAAGGATGGATTATTCTACTGGGTAAAAATGGTTAAATACAATAGGAAAAGATAAAACTGAAAATTGAATTCCAGTGTCATGAAAGTGAAAGTGGCTCAGTCTATGTCTGACTCTTTCAACTCCATGGACTGTAGCCCACCAGGCTCCTCTGTCCATGGACTCCCCAGGCAAGAATACTGGGCTGGGTAGCCATTCGCTTCCTCAGGGGATCGCCCCAACCTGGGGATCGAACCTGGGTCTCCTGCATTGCAGGCAGATTCCTTACAGTCTGAGCCACCAGGGAAGCCCCGTGTGTCATAACACATACAAAATCCAACTCCAGACGTCTCAAGGGCTTAAATGTCAAAAACCAAAGTTTAAGTTTTTTGCAGAAAATTCTGTGACTTGTATATTGAACTTTCGGTAGGGAACAATATCTTTTTTTAAAAAAAGTGCTAAATATGAAAGAAAAGATTATCGTTATTATTTTTAGAAACTCTTTGCTAGTTTGATGAGTACAAACTGTATCTCATTCATTAATTCGTATTTTCATTACTGCTGTGAAGTTGAATCTTTTTCATGTCCTATGGCCATTTTAATTTCTTCTTTTGTCAATTCATGGCTACTTTTTGACTGTGATATTTGTTTCTCATTGATTAATAAGAACTCTTTATATTAAAAAAATTCTTTGTCTACTGTATATGTGGTAAATATTTTCCTTCACTTGTGTTTTTACATTTAGTTTCGCTTTTTGTATTTTTTGTTATATAGGATTTAATAAACAGAACTACACATGAATTGAAGTTTGGTAAATGAGACAGATAAGATGATACATCAAATGATATTTTACTGCTTAGAAAACTCTCCCTTCCCTCAAGGTTATATTTATTTTTCTTCTTTTACTATAAAAATGCTTTTCATTAAAAGTGAAGATGAACCAAGGTGTTCTAGTTTATGCTTTACAATACAGCTACAAATTATGAACTCAAAATAATTCATTTTCTCCCAATATGTGAAAAGTGAAAGTGAAAGTAGTCCAACTCTGTGACCCCATGGACTATGCAGTCCATGGAATTCTCCAGACCAGAATACTGGAGAGGGTAGCCTTTCCCTTCTCCAGGGGATCTTCCCAACCCAGGATTGAACCCAAGTCTCCCGCCTTGCAGGCGTATTCTTCACCAGCTGAGCCACAAGGGAAGCCAATATTATTTCAAAATAATTTGTTGAACTAATCCTTTCCTCACTGAGTTGATTAGGTCCCATTTGATTTTTTTTTTTTTTTGCTTTTATTTATATTGCCTTGGAAGGCTGGTCTAAGAAAACACTGATACAATTTATGTCAGAAAATGTTTGGCCTATATTCTCTTCTTTCCTGAGTTGAAAGGCCATTTTCATCATGTACTAAATTATTAAATATCCTTCATCTTTGTATTTCAGTTTGCTGGGGCTACTGTAACAAATGCCACAGACCGGCCACAGAAATTTATTTTCTCACAATTCTGGAGGCTAGTAGACCAAGAAGAAGTTGTCAGCAGGGTTTGTTTCTGTTTGAGGTCTTTCTCCTTGGCCTCCCTGTGTCTTGGCATTGTTTTGTGTGTGTGTGTGTGTGTGTGTGTGTCTGAATTTCCTTTTCTTATAAGGGTACCAGTCATTTTGGATTAGGGCCCACCCTAATGATGTCATTTTAATTTAATTGCTTATTTAAAGACTTGATCTCCAAATACAATCACATTCTGAGGTATTGGGTAGATAGGAATTTTGTGGGGGCGGGGAGACACAGTTCATCTCATAACAGTGCTGTTTTAGAAGTCCAATGGGTCCAAGAGACTGTTCTATACATCTGTGTCTCTTTTGCTGTCAATGTATGGCAAAACCACTAGAATATTGTAAAGTAATTAGCCTCCAATTAAAATAAATTAAAAAAACATAAAAGTGACTAAAAAAAAAAAAAAGAAGAAGTCCAATGGGCTATACCCATTGCATGACAGAGCCTGACATAGCAGTACTGTTTGAGACTTGTAATTTGGTGTATTAATGAACTGTTTCATACTAAATCAATATTAGTTTTAAAATAATACTTAGTAAAATGTGCATGTTAACTTTTCTCCTTTCTTCTCTGAGATATATCTAGGCTACTCTTATGTGTTTATTCTTCCAGAAGACCTCAATGCAGAGACTGATTTTGGAATTAAGATTACATTTGCAGTATTAAGTTTCTGAGTCTGTAATATGATGGCTACTTTAAGATCTTTTATTCTCTAAGGAAGAATCCTGGAGTAGGTAGCCATTCCCTTCTCCAGAGGATCTTCTCCACCCAGGGATTGAATCCCAGTCTCCTGCATTGAAGGAAGATTCTTTACTGTCTGAGCCACCAGGGAAACCCTATAAAGATTTTTGTTTGTTTGTTTTCATGAGTGGGATATTTTTTCAATTATTTTTCCTGAATTGTAGATGAGACAATCGGAAAGGTTTTCTCTTTCTTGATTGCTTTGAGATTTTGAACTTAAATTGTTGTTGAGGAAGATTGTAACAATTTATTCTGCCCCCAGCTCTGTTCCATAGGGCCTATTTCCTGCATCGTCAGCACTATAAATATTATTTCAAAGCTGGTAGCATACGGTTTTAAAAATTTGTAAGTCTTTGATTACCGATGAGGTAGAGCTTAAAAAATTATATTTATTGGCCTTTAGTATTTTGTCTTTTGTAAATCTTTAGTTAGTTTTCCTGTTCACATATTCCATTTAAAAAATAGATTTAAAAAATTAATTTTTATTGGAGTATAGTTGATTTACAGTGTTGTGTTAGTTACAGGTGTATAGCAAAGTGAATCTGTTATACATACACACGTATCCTCTCTTTTTAAGATTCTTTTCCCATATAGGCCATTATGGAGATTTGAATAGAGTTTTAAAGAACTCTTTATATGTTATGAATATTAACCCAGTGTTTATTATCATTAGTATCGGGTTGGCCAAAAAGTTCATTTGGATTTTCTGTCACATTTTGGAAAAACTTGAACAAACTTTTTGGCCAGCCCAATCCTTTACAGGATCTCTTTTCTAAATACATTTGTTTTTGCTTTTAGTTTTTAGCTAAGGCTTGGAATGCAAGCTGGTTATTTGCTATATATAGCGCTTTTTCAGTAACTAGTGATATATTGACCATGAACACCAGTGACAGTCAATATTCCCTTTACTGCGAATATTTGCCAGATTTTGGAAAAATTACTGACGGCTTTTGAGACACTTGTTCTGTGCTTTCTTTCAGTAAACAAATTTATCTTAAAGCAGAACTGACTCTGCCAGACATACTATCAATGCCTAAACAAACTGTGAGTTTTGTCCTAAAAAATTTTGGTTAATAGATTTTATTTTGGTAGCTCTAAATTTCTGATAGGTAAGATAAATGAATGTCTAGCTTCAAATGTCTTCAGAATCTGATACCAATTCATTTGATTGGGAATTATATATACTCTAGCTCTCAAAAATGGTTGAGTTTTAATTTTCCTACTTGATGAAATAATAGTCTCTAATAATCTAATATACTAGGAAAAGATATAATCAGATCAAGACCTCACATTATGGGTTACAATCATACAAGACAGAAAAAATTTGGTTCTTATAAAGTGATGCCAAGACATGGATGTGGGCTGCGTTTGGTGTCTTCAAGTGCTTGAAAATGCAAGGTTATTAGACTTTCAGAGCTCCTAAATTATAATGACAACCTTTCACATTAGGAGAGTTTTTAGTTCATCAGCGAATGATAGAGAAGTAACTCTTCAATTACATTAGTCTATCTCTTATTTACAGGGAGCACATTTTGATTGTTTTTTTTAATCTTTCTTTGTGTATTCAGATCAGGTTATCACGTCTTCTTAAAAATTTGGATTTTAGATGTATGGTTGTAAGTAAGTTTAATGTTGTGTAGGAATTAAAACTTATTTTAAAAATACATGGCAAAATATAGATGCATTTCAAATTTTGAGATCCCCTGTACCATGACAAAAGGGACTTTGGTCAAACTGGACAACCTCTGAAGACATAAAGCTTTAAAAATAAAAATTTCTCCATTATATTACATTGAAATTATTTGCAATCTGTTGTGAAGTTAAATATTTTGGGTAGAAACTGTAGCCCACAGGTGTTTGCAATCTGCATAATCTTCTAAGCAAAACAAGTCCTTTACTGGGGAAAATTAGTCTTAAATCTGATTGTTAGTTAATTTCACTCCATTGTACTGTGTCAATAACTGGAGTTACTGGAGTGACTCTACCAAGCACATTGGCACTTTTCCCTTTAGGAAATGTATTGAGTGAAACTTCATGCATCACTAATCAACTTTTTATGCTAGTTCTTCAATCCCCTGAGTTTAAATATCATGTAATTTTTTTCTCCCCAAATTTACTTCAAATCTGGAAAAGCCCCAGAAGAAATAAGCAGGAGTTTAGAGTGGGTAAAATTTATGGGTTACACACAGGCCAATATATATCTGAGTTTAAAGAATGGCTCACTGAAATTAAACCATAAAAAATTTCTGGTTATGCATCTTAAAAAAATGGTTGAATATTGACATTTTCATATCATTTGATCTAAATCTTTCTTTTTAAGGTTATTGGCCAACATTTTGTGAAAATTAGAGAATTCTTTACTGTCTTCCCTCATCATAAGCTTTGTGTTTTAAAATATTTTTCAATATTAGAGTAATCTGGCCACATTTAAAAAAAATGGAAAATTTTGTAGGCTATTTTTTGTCACTTTTTAAAAAATATATTTATGTTTATGCTACCTTCTGTCTGCTCAATTAGATTTTAATCATCCAAGACAGGTACCTTATTGTATACACCTTAGTAATTTTTCATATCAGTTAGCCATGAATGCAACCCACACTGCAGTGCCTTGAGTGTGGTAGGCACTTTGGTAAATATTTGTTGATGGTTCTGATTACAGTGTAATGAAATATGCTAAAGGTAACTTAAACTCTTGTCAACAAAATTGTGCTTCAGGTTAGTTTGACCTTTTTGGTTTCTCTAAATATTTTCTTTGGTGGAGATGAAATGACCCACATAAGTACTTATTGATTATGAAATCCTTTTTCCCTTCTATATTTTTTTAGGAATTAATTAATTTTAAATTGAAGTTTAGCTGATTTACAATGCTTTGTAAGTTTCAGGTGTATAGCAAAGTGATTCAGTTATATATATCTACTCAGATTCTTTTCCCATACAGGTTATTACAAAGTATTGAGTATAGGTCCCTGTGCTATACTGTAGGTCCTTAATTGTTATCTATTTTATATATAATAAAGTACAGTATACATACAGTAATAGTATACACTATTTTATAGTTGTATGTGTATGTTACTCCCAAATTCTTAATTTATCCCCACCCCCACATTTCCCTTTTGGTAACAATAAGCCTCTAAATTTTTGAATTCTGAATTTAACAAAGATTTCATAATCTTTACTTACAAACACAGTTAGTGCTGTTACTTGCTAATTTTATTAAAATCGTGCTTATTGACACCCCTTATCTAATAAAAATAGTTGATTCCTAGCATGCACAAAGCACTAGTCTAAGGACCATTAGTTTCAACGAGTCAGCAACCTCGCATTATTTTCCCTTCCATGCAAAATTCAGATGCCAATATTAAATATGTATTTATAAATAATATGTGCTTATAACATTTTTATTTAAAATGGTAATAGATATCATATAATAAGCACCTCCTATGTGGTAGGCACTGTTCTTAGTGCCTTAAAGTTATTATCTCATTTAATCCCTACATAATCCTGAGAGAAAGGAATATCAATCTCACTTTACAGATAAGGAAACTCAGGCTTAGAGAATTTATGTCTAACTAAGACCGCAGAGCTAGGAAAGCAGCCCAGCCTGGGTCTAAATCCAGGTTTTAAATGCCATAGAACATATGTGCATAAGTCTACTAGAAGAGGTTTCCTGAAAACAGCCCACCTAGGCTCCCAAAGGAAAGTCCCAGGAGTCTGTTCCAAGACTTGAAGGCAGTGGCAAAGCCCTGACTGGCAGCGGGGGTGACTGGAACCCCAGACTCATTCAGCCCCAGGGGGAATCTTTCCCACATAGAATCAGCCAGCAGCTCTCTCCTTTTTTGGTTCCATTGTCTATCCTGCAAACTTCCGTTCATAAAATGGTTTGCCCAGTGATGCAAGTGTCCCAGCCTTTTTTACCATCGAGATCTTATGACTAAGGAATAAACTGGTGGTTTCCAGGCTGAGCTATAGGACTCTGTGAGCTAGCCTCTGAAACAAAGCTCCACGTCCTGGTTGTTGGCAAAGTCTAGGGATTGGACCCTTGATAGGGGTAAGTCATCAAGGCCAGCGTCTTCCTTACCAATACTCTAACCTCACTAAGACCTTTCTTTTCAAAATAACAGTTAATAGTGTGAATCTCAACTAAGCTAAAAGACAAAGAACAGAAAAAGAACATGTGTGATATACATGTCAATTCAAAATGTTTACCCCTAAAATTTATAGCAGATTTTGGCTGATCATTAAAGCCAAATTAAGATGGCAACAGGTACAGAAACATAAGAAACTATTAGGCCTAATTTGTCTTGAAAAATAACACATTTCTACTGACAGTTGTTTGTGGGAAAGACATCTTTATTTATGATGGTGAAAAGAATAAGAGAATTACTAGCTTGTTTCTATGTGCAATATGCCCATTTTATAATAGATGTGTCTGCATACTCATAAGTTCAGCACTTTGGAGTTCAATACTTTCAAAGAAATCAGAATGGAACATCAGTTCTGTATACTTACCTAGTTCAATTTAGTTCAGTCCAGTCGCTCAGTCATGTCTGACTCTTTGTGACCCCATGAACCGCAGCACGCCAGGCCTCCCTGTCCATCTCCAACTCCCAGAGTCCACCCAAACCCATGTCCATCGAGTCAGTGATGCCATCCAACTATCTCATCTTCTGTCGTCCCCTTCTCCTCCTGCCCTCAATCTTTCCCAGCATCAGGGTCTTTTCAAATGAGTCAGCTCATTGCATCAGGTGGCCAAAGTATTGGAGTTTCAGCTTCAACATCAGTCCTTCCAATGAACACCCAGGACTGATCTCCTTTAGCATGGCCTGGTTGGATCTCCTGGCAGTCCAAGGAACTCTCAAGAGTCTTCTCCAACACCACACTTGAAAAGCACCAAGTTTAGGAGCAATGAATATACATAATGTGAAAAATGTATATAAAATGTATTTAATTCCCTATAATTTCTGCAAAGAACTTTATGACTTGCTCTGGCAACTTCAGTGACTATTGCATAGCTAAGGATGATAGAATCATATAAATCTGTGTCGTTCTTAAACTCTCAACCTGGTTATCCCATGATTTCATTTCTCACATTTTTTATGAATCTGTGGCAAGTTCAGTATAATGGCTGGTCAGTATAGCTCAGTAGCTAAACTTTGAGATGAACAGACCTATGTTCTGAACACAGTGCTGTCACAGAACATGACTCTGGTCAAACTCTTTTCCCTTTTAAGTGTGTATTTCCTCATCTTCCAAACCTCATTTATGGGGTTATTTGTGAGGATTAAATGAAAAAGGCATGTAAAATTCTTCAAAATATGAATTTGAGCTAAAAGTAGGAAGTCTTGTAAGAATGTATCCAGTAGGAATTCAGTCATAGCTAAAAACTCCATTTCTTTAGCTGCCAGCATACAGTTTATGGGCAACAACCCAGTTTTACTTCCACTCTAGGAAATAATAATGGCTAATATGTTTTGAGAACTGATTTTCATCTTTTCATATCAACCTTGGGGATAAGCACCATGGTAAAAGACAAGGAAACAGAGGTTAATAAACTGTCCTCAATCAATGGTTGCGAAATGAAAGAACCAGAATCCAAACCCAAGTCTGTCTGGGTCTTGGGCTGAGCTTGACATCTGTGCCACATTGCCCAGGACTCCTGCTATCAATTCTCTCCATCTCCTCATCCCTGACTTTTGCATCAGCAAATCCATGGATCGTGACTTGAAAAGCAGAGAAGACCACAGGTGAGCAAGTGGCACCAATCAGAGGATATGGGCCACGAGAAAGTGTTTGGAGGTTCTGCTTCTTCTTCTGTGAGGCAGCTCTCAACCCCAGGGTCCAAAGGAGTCCCAAGTCCACCAGTTCTCAGTTTCTGTTCCACATCAATTGCAAAGAAGAGTTTTAAAAGTTTTTAGTGTTATTTGGAAGATGAAGGAGTTTGTTTATAAGAAAAAATATGTGGAGTGTTGTTCCATGCTTCTCTGGAAAATTCTTGTTAAACTTTTGTGCAGCTAATAAATTAAGTCATTGTTTATTCTATAAAGGAAAGCATGCCTCAAGTGTGACTCAGGAGACCTGGTTCTAGGAATGGTTTGGCCCTGAACCCAATGCAATGGTGGGTAAGTCTCTAAAACTACCTGAGGGCCATGATTCTTACTGTTTAACAGATGGTTTGGGCTACTCCACTGGTAAGGTGGATTTTGGCTGCATGCTTTTGAAGACATGTTCTCACCTGTTTGAGCCTCAGTTTCCTTTTTGGTGATTATTCAATTACATGTGGCATGTTTTGTATAGCACCTGGGACACATGGTGTCTGAGATTGTGTCTCTATTGCAGGAAGGAGTTGGTTTAAAAATTAACTTGGGCCTGTAGATCTCCCAGTGGGTTGGGTACTTCAAAATCTCATTTATAATATTCTACTCAACACTTTCATTTTGAGACCTTTTCTTCCGCTGTGACTAAGTGAGATTTCTGGACCTCAGTCTAAATGTCAGCACTTTCCTCAATACATTTAGTAAGAACTGAGGAGTATAGACTCAGAGTTAGTACTCGCCAATGGATTGGTGCCGTTGGTTTCGATTGTTATTTTTTTTTTCCAGATTGATTGCCCATAGTAATTGAAGGATTAGTGCCTTCAATTGGTGCCTAACTACCTCAAATTGTGGTTACTGTAATGACGCAAACGCATCGGTTTCTTTGGGTTATGAATCACTGACCTGAGAATTAGGTTTGCGTCCCTTCTTTGTTCCATCCCATCCATTTCCTGGGAGAGCTTTCACCATGTCCCCAGGACTGAGAGGGGTGCTACAGTGGCTCAGAAACGTACAGTCTGATATTTGGGGAGACAACAGTCTTTTTGGAGAAAAAGGCTTACACAGGTGACGATTAGAGGCCATAGGAGAACAATACACAAGGGAAGCTCTGACTATGTGTTTCATGGCTGTGGTCTAAAACAAAGCACCCATTCTTCCAGACAGTGAAAAAACAAGACTGTGAAAGAATCAGCAATGTAAAAGTGAAGGAAGTGAACTCCAAAGGGAACTCAGAGCGTGTAGGTTTTCACCGAAACCCTATTACTTGGTGGGGTTCTCTCTGAGGTGGTGGTTTTGACTCACTGCCTCAGACCCTGTTTGTCAAAGACGTCCACTCCAGGAAGGATCCTGGGTGTATTTTAGCATCTTCCAGGGCTTCCCTAATAGCCCAGTCGGTAAAAAATCTGCCTGCAATGCAGGAGACCTGGGTTCGAGTCCTGGGCTGGGAAGATCCCCTGGAGAAGGAAATGGCAACCCATTCCAGTACTCTTGCCTGGAGAATCCCATGGGCAGGCTATAGTCCATGGGGTCACAAGAGTTGGACACGACTGAGTGACTAAACCACCTTCGCTCCCCTCTGGTTGCCTCTGATGTCATGCCAGTTGCATCACACTCTTGGTACATGGATAAAGATTACCATGATTTGAAGTAAAAAGAAAAAAAGATTGAACTGATGATTTAGCAGTGAGGCAATATATCCTGAAATAAGCCATAATGGAAAAGAATATTTAAAAGAACCTGAATATATGTATAACTGAATCACTATGCTGTATGCCAGAAACTAATACAACATTGTAAATCAACCATACTTCAAAAGAAAAAGAAGTGTTGAGATATAGATCCCACAGAGAAAACCATACTTAGATTGTAGGACACGCTGAAAACTCCTGTTACCACCAGATGGAAGTGAACACTGCTTTTATGGATTACTGGGAGAAGGTCAGACTTCCCTGAGAGCACATTAAACCAGGACGCCATTACCGTATGTTCAAGTAAATTAATTTAGAGAACTTAATACTGGTATTGACTTAGTTTCAAAATGATCTACTATTAAACCCAATACCATATTTAAAAAAGGATTACTAAAGAAATAAGTATTAAAAATGTATCAGGTATGATAAGGATAATGTTTCAGATAACACGAGAAGGTAGTTTTTCTTTAGGCAGAAAAATACCAGGCACAGATTTATCTTTGCCGGTGTGACCTGCCAAACACCCAGCTCTTCAGCCCATCTGATAAAGGTCAGTGATGGAGCACCCAAACAAGTCCATACACACAGCACCTGCCTGACAAATACAGTGAAATTATTTCTTTCAACCGAACTGCACCATTTTCTTAAAGTTTGAAAAACAGTCTAAATCTCCCTAGCCCGTGTGTAAAGTTTTATTTTCTATTTTTTCCATGTGTGAAACTGATCAGTGTGGTTGCTTAAAGTCAGTTAAGAGAAATCTGATGTCTTTTTTTTCCTGCCTTTGAACCCTTTCTTTCCTCAACAAAACTCTCTCACTGCTAAACTTAGAAGGAAATAGGAAAGGAAGGCAGAGTTGCCTTGAAGATGGTCTTAGGAGAAACAACGACAACACTCAGAATCCTTTTATTGTAACGATGAGTTTGGGTTTACAAAGCAGTAGAGGAGCTTGTCGGGCTCCAGTCCATGGGGTCGCAAAGAGTCGGACATGACTGAGCAGCCAAACACAAGTATTTTCCAAGTTATTGCTTTCGATTATAGATTAGGTAGAAGCCATGCCAAATCTAACTGCCAAAAACTTGTAGTCCTCAAAATATGTTTTTCTTGTATTACTATTATTATTATGAACAGAAATACCAGTGATAAAAATCAGAGCGAGCTTCACGAACATCCAAAATCCTCTTTGTGGGAGGGGGTGTAGTTCAGAATGAGCAGAATTAATATTCTCCCTTGCTTGCAGCTGTGTCCTGCGCGGTCGCTTTTATGCTCTTATTTTCCTGGCTGGGAGCCTCCTCTATTAAACAAGAAAATGAGGTGGGTTGGGTCAGAGAAATAGCAGGGTAACAGGGAATTGGACTTGAACCCAAGCTCCATCCAGTCCACTGATTTTTTTTTTTAAGTGGTTTGTTTTTTAGAAGCGTCTGTCATGACACATAAATCATTGTTAATTTCATCATTAAATCTGGCCTCGGAGAGATTTTTGTTTTAAAGAGACAATGCAGGAAGAGGATTGTGAACTCGGAACTTGGATGCCACTGGACCAGCGAAAGCCCGCAGCCCTCCGTGGTCCGGTGGAGGGGGTGTGGGGGCCGCTTTTGGCTGCTGTCTGTGTGGCCTCCTCTGTCTTCTGCACACGAGCCTGCTCATCGCTGCCCTTTCTTCTCCCCTTTTCTTTCTTGGGCCACTTGGAGCTTACTGAGAGTAAACACTGATATTTTACTTTCAGGCTGAACTCTGATTTTGGCAGATATGGAACAAGTCCCTTGATGCCCTAGCTGAAGGTGAAGGGGCTGGGGAAGGGGTGACAGCTTGCTGGTCCTAGAGAGAGGGATGAGCAGCCTCACAGTAACTGTGCTAGGCCAGCACTATTCTTTCCACCCTTTCCTCCAGCCTTCTCTTTCGTCTCCTTTTAAAAAACAGATCTACCCTCCCTTTTCCCATGCCAAGACTTAAAAGGTTTCAAATACTTCAAGAATAAATGATTTCTAAATCATCTCACACAGCTAACATAAAATGTTTTATCACATTTTCTAAAACAGAATGGCATATTAAGAAATGATTTCATTCTTACCCGTATCTTCTTTTAGGGTTGTAGAGATATTATCTCAAATGATTACTCCAAAGGGACAGAGACAAGAATTTTGCCCCATTTTAGTTCTCAAATCATTTAGGTGATTTTATTTCAATTCCCCTAAATCTCTTGGACAGTTATTTCCTGCTGTATTTCCTTGTATCACTTAAAAATTACATTTTACTTTGTCAGGGTCTAAAGAATTGCATTGAAAAACTAAGAAATTATTGAAAAAATTCCATTAGTACAACTATAGTCATCAGAAGAAATTGGCTAATTTCAGTGTCTTTCTTTGGGCTCTTCATAGAAAATTGTTGAAAGGGGTCCGCCATAAGTAACTGGCATTCTGAAATTGATTTAAAGCTGCAATGGGGAAGAGAAACTGCACTGAAAAAAAATTAAGCCTGAGGTTTGGAGATACTATAAAAAATAAAGTCCCTTTCCCAGGGGATCCCAAATCCTGGTCCTCTTTTTTTTCACCTGTTAGAAATGAAGAAAAGAAGTTGCCCAACTGGCCTGGAGGGAAAGGCAGGTGCATCTTCTGGCCATCATCGTACTTTAAGAGCATCTTTGGTTGACTATTAAAGAGTGTCAACTACTTCTGTGGTGAAAACTACGTGCTCCCCCCCATCCTGTGGAAGCAGTGATCATGTTCCCAGTAGATGAGGATGACAAAAGAGCCCACAGCTCCTGGACCACTTGTCCCCTCATCCAGTCTCCACTGAGCTGGCCGGGCCCACTGCAGTATCCTCCTTGACCTGCTCCAAGACCCCTCAGTTCTATAGGAGTCAGAACAGATCTCTGAGCAGGGTGCTGGGGACAGATGCACTTCAGAGACATTCACAGCATTGGTGGGGAAGTTGTATGGGAGGTGGGAAGCCTGGAGGGGTTGCATCAGTGGGGAAGCTGCTGTCCTGAGATCTGGGTGTGGTGCTAACTTCTGGAGATGGGCTTAGTGTTCCTAGGAGGAGAGAGCGGGGGAGAGGAGACAGCAGAGGAGTGAGTCCCACCACAGAGAAGGTATTCAACACTATGAAGCTGACAGAAGTTTAGGAAGGTAGAGGAAGAAGGGACCGTGACAGCCTTGAAAAAGATTGCTTGAGGGACCCGAGGAGACAAAAATTTGCTTCAAGGAGCAAGCCCCAGGGGCACCGGGTTCAGATTAAGAGGGGAAGACTCTGGAAGACTCCCACTTAAACCAAACGTTTGAGTAGGAATCTTGGGATTGCCACTTGTTAGTGGGCTGAACTTGGGCAAGTTATTAACTACCCCCACCTCAGTTTCTTCATCTGTAAAATGGGCATCACCATATAACCACTGATAAAGTTGTTGTGAGGGTTAAAATAGTTAATAAAGATAAGGCTGTGAGAACAGAGCCTGGCATCATAAGTATTATGTGTGTATGACATCTTTAGGAAGTTTACAGAGGTGTAGTGAAAATGGATATAAATGAGACTGGTTGGAGTGAGGAACAGAATCCAGGGAAGTTTATTTCTTCTAGTTAATGGGAGATTTTAAAGCATGTGTCAAGTTGAAGGAAAGGGCATGTGAGAGAGGGAACAAATGGAAGATATTGAAGGTAAACTTAGACCAGAGGCTATAGAACAAGTGCATTGAAGGGTGTGTGCGTGGGGGGGGGGGGCAGTTAGTATTGCAGGGAGGAAAAAAATGGCCTTGCTTTGCACTTGGCCTTGCTTTGCACCTGGAATAAAATCTAGGCTCTTTTCCTGGACCTCATGAACTGACTCCTATCTGTCTCTCTAGCTATACTTCCCCCATTCTCTCTATTGTCTTTTACACTCAGCCCTTCACGTCCACAGGTTCTGTATCCATGGATTCAACCAACTGCATGCCCAAAATGCTTTTCAAAAGTTTCCAGAAATCTCCAAAAAGTAAAACTTGAATTTTCCCTGCACTGACAACTATTTGCATTGTATTAGGTAACCTAGAGATGATTTAAAATATACAGGAGGATGTGTACTTCCAGATGTGAAAATTTGTTTTAGAAAAGGCAGAGGAACCAGAGATCAAATTGTCAACATCCGTTGGATTATCGAAAAAGCAAGAGAATTCCAGAAAAACATCTATTTCTGCTTTATTGACTCTATGCCAAAGCATTTGACTGTGTGGATCACCACAAACTGTGGAAAATTCTTCAAGAGATGGGAATACCAGACTGCCTGACCTGCCTCTTGAGAAATCTGTATGCAGGTCAAGAAGCAACAGTTAGAACTGGACATGGAACAACAGACTGGTTCCAAATAGGGAAAGGAATACGTCAAGCCTGGATATTGTCACCCTGCTTATTTAACATATATGCAGAGTACATCGTGAGAAACACTGGGCTGGATGAAGCACAAGCTGGAATCAAGATTGCTGGGAGAAATATCAATAACCTCAGGTATGCAGATGACACCACCCTTATGGCAGAAAACAAAGAAGAACTAAAGAGCCTCTTGATGAAAGTGAAAGAGGAAAGTGAAAAAGTTGGCTTAAAGCTCAACATTCAGAAAGCTATCTGGTCCCATCATTTCATGACAAATAGATGGGGAAACAGTGGAAACAGTGTCAGACTTTATTTTTTGGGGCTCCAAAATCATTGCAGATGGTGACTGCAGCCATGAAATTAAAAAACGCTTACTCCTTAGAAGAAAAATTATGACAAACCTAGACAGCATATTAAAAAGCAGAGACATTACTTTACCAACAAAGGTCCATCTAGTCAAAGCTATGGTCTTTCCAGTAGTCATGTATGGATGTGAGAGTTGGACTATAAAGAAAGCTGAGTGCTAAAGAATTGATGCTTTTGAACTGTGGTGTTGGAGAGAAATCAGTCCTGAATATTCATTGGAAGGGCTGATGTTGAAGCTGAAACTCCAATACTTTGTCCACCTGATGCCAAGAACTGACTCCTTGGAAAAGACCCTGATGCTGGGAAAGATTGAGGGCGGGAGGAGAAGGGGATGAAAGAGGATGAGATGGTTGAATGGCATCACTGACTCAATGGACATGAGTTTGAGTAAAGTCCGGGAGTTGTGATGGATAGGGAGGCCTGGTGTGCTGCAGTCCATGGGGTTGCAAAGAGTTGGACACAACTGAGCGACTGAACTGCACTGAACATTTTATTTTGTTTATTATTTTTAATAGGAGTAGAGTTTCTTTACACTGCTGTGAGTTTCTAATGTGCAGCAAAGGGGATCAGCTCTACATATACATAGATGCCCTCTTGTTTTGGATTTCCTTCCCAATTAGGTCACCAGAGAGCCCTGAGGAGAGTTCCCTGTGCTATACAGTCGGTTCTCGTTAGTTATCTACGTTATACATTCTGGCGTATATATGTCAATCCCAGTCTCCGAATCCATTATTCCCTTCCCACCCCCTTCCTCTCTTGGTGTCTATACATTTGTTCTTTATGACTGTGTCTCTATTTCTGCTTTGCAAATAAGTTCATCTTTGCCATTTTTCTAGATTCCACATATATGCGTTGTTACAGTATTTGTTTTTCTCTGTCTGACTTACTTCACTCTGTATGTACCATTTTATGTAAAGGACTTGAGCATCTGAGGATTTTGGTATCCATGGAGGTCCTGAAATCAATCTCTCACAAATCCAAGGGATGACTGTGTGTTTCTTGCATTATTTCACCCCCGCCCAGGCTGTGCTCACCTGGATCTTTGCTCCAGCAAGTCCATCTTCCCGCAGTTCTCTGTGCTCAGATCCTTTTTTGGCTGGCTCCTTTGTAGCACCCAGATCTCACTTTAAATTCATCAAGGCCTTCCTTGACCATCCAACCCAAAGCAGCCAGTGTCCATTCCAATACCCACATATCCATGTCTCATTGCATTTATTACCACCTGATATTCTCTTGTTTATCCACTGTCCGCCTCTCTCCACTGGCGCACAAGCTTCGCCGGGGCAGAGACCCCTTCTGCTCCATCCACACAGTGTCCTTTGCCCCCGGCACACAGTAGGAGCTCAATGAAATGTCTGTTGAATGAATGAATGCTTCCTTCTGTAACAGGTGAGAAAAATGGGAGGCAAGTCTAGGTGAAGAACATACATATTGGAGAGGAAGGAGTTGAGGAAATGGCTCATCTTACCTATCTTTTACCTTTTTCACAGAAAAAAAGTGTAGTAAACTAACATGTAGAAAGTGAGGTGGGATGGAGCTCAAAGTAGATCTCAGAGGAATGTGTTAAGGACTCAAGCAGGAAGCGGAACAGAGACAAGAGAAGAAGATATGGTATAGCTATGCCCCCAGGGAATGGGAGAAAGTTCTTGGAGAATCCCCAGCACAAGGTGAGCAGGAGTTAGAAGTCCTTGTTCTTTTAAATTTTTATTTATTTTTGGCTGTCCTGGATCTTCATTGCTGCGAGCGGGCTTTCTCTAGTTGCAGAGAGCTGGGGCTACTGTCTTGTTGCTGGTGTGGGCTTCTCAATGCAGTGGCTTCTCTTGTTGCGGAGCATGGGCTCTAGGGTGAGTGGGCTTCAGCAGTTGTGGTGCATAGGTTTAGTTGCCCGGTGGCATGGGGCATCTTCTCGGACCAGGGACCGAACCTGTGTCCCCTGCTTTGGCAGGTGGACTCTTATCCACTGGACCACCAGGGGAGTCCAGAAGTTCTTGCTCCTGACGGCAGCTGTTCTCTTGTTACTTTTTGCTCTCTTTTATTTGTGAATTTATTTTTGTAGTTTTCTACAAAATAATCGTTAACACTTTCTGAACGTGTCATGTGCCTGGCATGGTGGTAAATCTTTGCATGTGTTTACTGCTCATCTCATCAACACAGTAACCCCTGAAGTGGGCACCTCTATTAGTCCCATTTTATGGATGAGAAATGGAGGCTTTGAGTCGTTGTGGGAACACCAGGAGCCAATCCCAGGCCCAACTACTGCACCTACTGTCTTAACCACTCTGCTCCACCAGCTAGCTGTATTTTTCCAAAAGTGGTCGGGCAGGCTTTCTGGCTGCTCCTCCTGGGGCCTGGCTTCAAGCTTCACTGCTGCTTTGGTGCCACCAAATAAAGATGGGAATGTAGGAGGAGTGTTTGCTGTCTCTGATCCCACCAGACCCCAGCTCCGTGCCTCTGGCCTGCGAGCAGTGGGGAGCCGACCAGGGCTTTAAGGGAATGAATTCGTGTTTCCTTTATGTGTTAAATAGGACTCAGCTCATTGTCTTTTCCTCTTTTGTCTGCGCTGGCTCTTCCTTGCTGCACTCAGGCTTTCTCCAGGTGAGGAGACAGGGCTCACTCTCTGTTGCCATGCGTGGGCTCCTCAATTCGGCGGCTTCTCTTGTCCTCTTGCTGCGGAGCACGGGCTCTAGGGTGCTGGGCCTTCAGTAGTCGTGGTGCGCAGACTCAGTGGCCCTTCGGCATTAGAGGGTTTTCCTGGACCGGGGATTGAACCCTGGGTTTCCTGCATTGGCAGGAGGGTTGTCGACCTCTGAGCCCCCAGGGAAGCCCCTCAACCCCACTGCATGATAATTGGCCTGCTCAACTTTCCCACAATTTCTTGGGTCAATTTGAGTAATTTATATTTTTTCTAGGAAGGCCTGCCAGGACATTTTTTATATTGTTTTAGGTTTGTATGTGTAGTTCTTTTAAATACTACTGTTTTCTCATTGCTAGTTTGACATATTTTAATTCTTTTTCTCTCTCTCTTTTTTTTCCCCAGTATCAGGTTTACAAGAAATTTATCTATTTTATTGGTCTTTTCAAATAAACAGCTTTCAGATTTATTTATTCTTTCAATTTTTTGGGTCCTTGCTTAACTTCAGGTTCTGATTTCTCTTAAAATTTTGGATTTATTTTGCTCTTCTCCGATTTCTTAAAATGAGTATTAAATTATATATTTGTATATCTATATATAATATATAATGATTTATGTTTGCATACTGATATATTGTATTATTTTATATTATTATGTATGATTATATATAATATAAAATCACATATATAATTATAATGTCTATATAATATAGATATAATTATACAGATAATTATAAATATATTATATAGATATCATTATAATTATATATGATTTATAATATATAAAATATATCATTATATATGATATATAAAAAAACTTCATATAAGTCAGATATTTTTGTGGCCCATAGGTTTTGGTCTGAAGCATCTTTTTGATTGCCTTCAAGATAGTTTGAAGTTTGAGTATCAGCTTTGATTTCCTCAATTCTAAAGGTTAGTTAAGCTTATATATCTTAAAAAGTGAAAGTGAAATTTGCTCAGTCATGTCTGACTCTTTGCAACACCATGGACTGTATAGTCCATGGGATTCTCCAGGTCAGAACACTGGAACATGGGTAGCCTTTCCCTTCTCCAGGGGATCTTCCCCACTCAGGGTTCGAACCCAGGTCTCCCACATTGCAGGTGCATTCTTTACCAGCTGAACCACAAGGGAAGCCTTTATATATCTTAATTTTTAAGTAAAAACTTTATCTTTTTTATTCCAATTATATTGGATTATTATCAGATTTATTTCTCCTATAGACCTATACTTTCTCTGAAAAAAATTTTTTAGCACATTCTTTGTGCCTAAGTTCATAATTAAGTTTTATAAATGGTTAATGGGAAAACATTCTGTAGTTGAATCTCGGGGTCTCTATATCACTATCAAATGTAGATAATTGAACGTAACACTGATTTTCTCCTACTAGAGATCTATTGACATCTTCCATTATAGCTGCATTTTAATAAAATTCTTACACTTCTAAAGAACTTTTGCTTTGTATATTTAGCTATTACATTGTTTGAGCCCTTCAGTCTACTGATTGTTATATATCCTTTATAAAAGTATACCATTTATGTTACATAAAATCTCTATCTTTTTTTAAATCAGTTTTCCCATAAATATTTAAAATGCTATGGTATTAACATTGCTTTTTCAAACTAGCATAGGCAGCTCTGCTCCCTTCATGTTGTACTGGGCCTTTGGGTTATCTTCCTAAGACATACAGACTCAATCTTGAGCCTATCAAAATAAACTGTAAAAAATTTCATGTTACTTTTTGCCATTTAAAAGACCTATCTATCACTGATGTACTTAATTTGGATGTTAATTAAAGCCAAATGGTTTTTCTCTGTTACAAAAGATAATGAATAATTTTCTATTGAACCTAAGTTGCAGTTCTGTACTTATCTAAGATCATCAGACTTACCAACCCCACTAAATATCTTCTAGATCTGCAAGGTCTTGGTGCAAGGACCTGCCAAATGCAATATTAGTAAGACTGCATTAGATTTCCATTGAGAAATACTATGCTTTCTAAAGGACAGGAAATGTAGAGATGTATTTTTAGATCACTGTCTTCTGAGTCACTGTCTTCTGAGAACACTATCTTTGAAATGCTTTGGTGATTTATAAAAATAAATATTTTTTCTACTCCTAGGCCCATTTTTTTTTTATAATTGAAGTATAGAGTTAATGTATAACACCACATAAGTTACAGGTGTACAATAAAGTGGTTCACAAATTTAAAGGTTATACTCCATTTATAGTAGGGCTTCCCTGATAGCTCAGTTGCTAAAAAAATCTGCCTGCAATGATGGAGACCTGGGTTCGATCCTGGGGTTGGGGAGATCCCTAGAGAAGGGATAGGCTACCCACTCCAGTATTGTTGGGTTTCCCTTGTGGCTCAGCTGGTAAAGAATCTGTCTGCAATGTGGGAGACCTGGGTTCGATCCCTGGGTTGGGAAGATCCCCTGGAGAAAGGAAAGGCTACCCACTCCAGTATTCTGGCCTGGAGAATTCCATGGACTGTATAGTCCACAGGGTCACAAAGAGTCAAGACACGACTGAGTGACTTTCACTTTTCATTTATAGTTACTATAAAATATTGACAATAGTCTCCATGTTTCACAATGTTTCCTCGAACTTATTTTATACATAATAATTTGTACCTCTTAATCCTCTACCCCTGTATTTCTCCTCTCCTCTTTCCTCATCTCACTGGTAACCACTAGTGTTCTCTCTCTGCATCTGTGAGTCTGTTTCTTTCATGTCATATAGACTAGCTTGTTGTATTTTTTAGATTCCATGTGTAAGTACAATCATACAGTATTGGTCTTTCTCTGCCTGGTTTATTTCATGGAGCATAATAACCTCCAAGTCCATCCATGTTGTCTTAAATGGCAAAATTTTGTTCTCTTCATTGCTCAGTAATATTCCATTGTCTTCTTTATCCATTCATCTGTTGATGAATGCTTAGTTTGCTTCTACATCTTGACAATTGTAGATAATGCTGCTTTGAACATTGGGGTACACATATCTTTTCAAATTAGTGTTTTTGTTTTATTTCATGAGGGAAACAGATGGGTCATATTGTGATTCCAGTTTTATCTTTTTGAGAAACCTCCACACTGTTTTCCACAGTGGTTTTGCCCATTTACATTCCCATTGACAATGTAAGAGGGTTCCCTTTTCTCTACATTTTTGCCAACATCTGTTAATTGTATTTGTTTTGATGATAATCATTCTGACAGGTGTGAGGTAATATCTCATAATGGTTTCGATTTGCATTTCCTTGATGGTAAATGATGTTGGGAATCTTTTCATGTGCCTGTTGGCCACCTGTATTTCCTCTTTGGAAAAATGTCTGTTCGGGTCTTCTACCCATGTTTTAATTGAATTGTTTGTTTTGTTTGCTGAATTGTATGAACTGCTTATATATGTTGGATATTAACCCTTTATCAGTCATCATTGTTGTTCAGTCACTCAGCTGTGTCTGACTCTTTTCAACCCCATGGACTGCAGCATGCCAGGCTTCCCTGTCCTTCACCATCTCCTGGAGCTTGCTCAAATTCATGTCCATTGAGTCTGTGATGCCATCCAACCATCTCATCCTCTGTCATTCCCTTCTCCCCCTGCCCTCAGTCTTTCCCAGCATCAGGGTCTTTTCAAATGAGTTAGCTCTTCGCATCAGGTGGCTAAAGTATTGGAGCTTCAGCTTCAGCATCAGTCCTTCCAATGAATATTCAGTCATATCATTTTCAAATATTTTCTCACATTCAGTAGATTTTCTTTCCATTTTATTGATGGTATCCTTCTCTGTGCAAAAGCTTTTAAGCTCTAGGTCCATTTTTGACTAGTAATAGAGAATGTGAAGGTAGGAGTAACTAAGGCCGTAAGATGAAGGATCACGGTGCATGTAACTGTTGTGCATTTGTGCATATGACAGGTAGGCCCGTCATTTCCAGGCTATATGAATTAACAAATAGAGTTTACTAAGTGAAGGTTTGGATTACAAAGTGCTGCTAATTACCTATGAGCTCATCGATCTGTTCATTTACGTATGAGTTCATCGATCTATTCAACAAATACTTGTTCAAAGTCTACTGTGTACAAGACTCCAGTCACATGCTGGTGATGTGTCGGTGAACGTGTTTATGCTCCCGCTGTTCCTCTGGTTGTGAATAGTGGTGTGGTTAACTCAGTGGCTTCAGATGCTGAAAGTTATTCTAACAAGTGTCTGAGCTGCTTCACAAACCAAGAGTCTCTCTTCCTCCTCCTTTCTCTTTCTTCTTCCCACCCATTTTATTACTATCATAGGAAATTTGAAGTACAAGGAAAGAAAACCCCAATGTTACATAACTGTCCCTTTTTGGAGTTACTCTCCATTTTATACAGTCTGTCCTCATGATTTTAAAAAAGTCATCATTTTAAGCTGGACTTTTCAGGGTGTTCACCACGTTACTGGTATTCAGCTGTTACTTTAAAAAATAGAACACTTCCCCTAAAGTGGCTCACTCATTTAACATAACTTGTCCATTAAACATGTGATTCCCTGGTAGCTCAGATCGTAAAGCATCTACCTGCAATGCAGGAGACCTGGGTTTGATCCCTGAGTCAAGAAGGTCCCCTGGAGAAGGCAGTGGCTACCCACTCCACTATTCTTCCCTGGACAATTCCCTGACAGAGGAGCCTGGCGGGCTACAGTCCATGGGGTCACCAGAGTCAGACATGACTGAGAGAACTTCTTGGAGCCCATATATTAAGCCAGGTTATGGTGAATAAGATGAAAACATCTCGAGTTGGTGGTCAGAAATTGATGAAGCCTGTGTTGGATTAAGGGCCAGTTCGTCAGATTACCATCTGCGTATGCTGCTGTGGACCAGATGGGGGCAGCAGAGAGCTGGCTGAGGTCCAGAAGCCCAAGTCGCAGGTGGAGGTGGCAAAGGGTTAGAATACAGAAGCAAAGTTTTGACCGTGCCTAAGAGGAAGGGAGGAAAGCAAGAGAATTGGAAATGCCACAGAGGTCAGAATTCAGGGAAACAGGGATTGAACAGGGCTGATGTAAGTCAAGAACTGGGTGATGAAAGCCAAGGGAACAGGTGAAACAAGAGGGTTAGAGTGGGTGGGTAGACAGTAGGTGCCGCTGGGAGGCCAGCCTGCTCCCCAGCAATGCTTCCAGAACCTTCTCAGCACAGGTCCCCGCTTGGTCCTGCCTGGTCTTTCAAGGGCAGTGGCTCTTAATGGACTGAGATATGGAGGCACCAGCCACATACCTTTCTGGAGCTGAAATGGTAATTAAATTTTTTGTTTAATTAACAAAAGCTAAAGTATGTTGAATGCATCTGGGGTGATTTGGGAGTGATCAGAGCGTCTTCCTTTTGGTTACTCCAGAGAATGGAAGCCCTCAGCATCCTTCTGTCCATCTTTTGGAAGATTTTTCACAAGCACTCAGGAAACAGGGTTCCATACTCCTGTTTACTTAATGGTCTACTCTGCTTGAAACATCACGCTCTCCCTGTGTGGTCTTGTCATAATTATCTTCAAATGGCGCTAATTAACAGAGCCAACACATGGGCACCATTCCCGCCCCTGACTTGGCTCCCTCGCACACTGCATTTAGCACTCCTTGTGGGAAGGCATTCTGGAGACCCCTTATCTACACCCTCTCTGCATTGACCCCTCACCACTCAGGGAAGCTGCCTCTCCAGGGCAACCGCTAGTCAGTAAAGAATATTACTAAGCCCTAGCAGATGGCTGCTTATCTCAAGACACATCTATTCACCAGAACCCTAGCAGAAGAAAAGCCTTTTGGATCGTCCCTTAGAGCTAATTATAACAGAGTTTGAGCCACAAAAGGCAATTGGGAAATGGAGATGGAGTTTGGAATTGGAGACAGAGTATGGAGGAAGACCAGGGGAGAGAACAGGAAAGAGCTCCTGGAAAAACAGGAACATTGGAGTGAGAACGTGAAATGATAGGCACTGATTTGCTTGGGAAAATGGATGGACATTTTTTGGTGTGTGATGACACCAGGAAACCATCAGAAATGGGCGCCTCCCACTCTTAACTGTGCTGGAGGCTAAGCCACTCAGTTTGATCGGATCCTGCCTTTGTCTTGCTTTCTGTAAAGTGGGGATGTGATTGCTTGCTGACTGTGTTTCCAAAAGTTGTTTTAGAGAACAGGGTGGTTCTCCGAGAGGCTGCTGTGAGTGGGTAAAGACACACAGAGCGCTCCATTAATGAACGACAGGGTGTCCGGCTTTCCCTTGGAGAGTAAACACACACATCGTGGGATCCACTGGGTTTGCATTGCATTGTTCTGTCTTGTTGTTTGTAAATCTTCGGAGTGATTACATAGTATTTGTTCTCTATTGTTCAAAATACTCTTTTAAAAGCTGAATGTAGAACTTCAGTCCCTGCTGGTTTGTTCTTTTCCACTTGGCAAGGATTGATTGATTTTATTTTTCTTTTGGCCTGTGTTTCTCAGTGGCTTGAAATGAGCATGGCTTTTTTTGTTTACTTCCTTACCCACATTGTCAATAAGAGAATTGCTCTTGCTCTGGGAGCGGGGTGCGCCGTGTAATTTCTGCAGCATAGTTTGCAAAGGGAAGAAGTCTTGGCATAAACTTGGAATATTGTATTGTTCTAGTTTTCTTTTTTCAGGCATTGGGATGGTTGCCCAGCAGGTATTCTCTTCGGCTAATGAAAGTTCACACGTTCTCTTAAGCAATACTGTTCAACATAGCAAACTTGTAAAAAAAATAATAAAAAATAAGTTAAAGCCAATGTAATGAAAGAAACAGGAAGTAAATGTATAAAAATAGTAATGGGAGGAAATGGCGATGTCATGGTCTGGTTGGATTGTATGTCTGTGAGACACAGGAATGGCCTCGATTGAGACAGATTTATAGAAATGGTGACAACAGATTAATCTAATCCAGAGGAATCAATCCTAAAGGAAATCAACCCTGAATATTCATTGGAAAGATTGAAGCTAAAGCTCCAATCCTTTGTCCACCTGATGTGAAGAACTGACTCATTGGAAAAGACCCTGATGCTGTGAAAGATTGAGGGCAGGAGGAGAAGGGGGCAACTGAGGATGAGACAGTTGGATGGCATCACTGACTCAGCGGACATGAGTTTGGGCAAGCTCTGGGAGATGGTGGAGGACAGGAAAGCCTGGCATGCTGCAATCCATGGGGTTGCAAAGAGTTGGACACAATTTAGCTACTGAAAAGCAAAGGGGTTTGATACTTTTGCAGCATATTGAATTCACCTGGAGATTAAAAAAAAATGATGCTCTGGTTTTTCTCAGAAATGAGAACATCTGAGGGTGTGGTTTAGGCGTAGACATCTGTAAAGACTCCTTAGTTGACCGTCAAGTTTGCAAACTACTAGTAGCCAATGGAAAAATGCTTCTTAGAAGTGTCTCCAGGCAAGGCATAACAGTCTAGTACCAGACACCTGTCTGGGCCGACACACATTTGTGATTTTTTTTTCCAACTCTCAATAGGCCTCTTCTTCTGGCACTGTTCCCATGCTATCTGGTTCTTCCCAACTTTCAAAATAATAAGCTTTTCTCCATTTGAATTTCTGAAGCATTTAGGATGCTATGAAAATGCTGAATGAAATAGTATAAAATAGTATGGATTGCCTTTACTTAAACTGTGGTTGGAAATATATATATTTCAAAGGTCCTGATCTAGTTGCAGAAAGATTGTTTTTGAGAGTGGATGCAATGTCTGTTTTGTGTCTCAAGGGCAATACCTTCATCCTTGGAGCCAGCTGTCTTCCTGCATGCAATTCAAAGGATGCCGCGTGTCCCAAATGGGACTTCTGACATGGCCTAAAGTTCCCTATTAAAAAGAATTCACATTCGCTTGAAAGGTGATTTCCAGACATTTAGACCTATTAATTTAGTTTATATCTGCTGGCCTGTCGCATCTTAAAAAGAGCTCTCTGAGGGCATGGGGTTCATGAAAAGCAAATAAATACGTTTAGGATGAAGAGGGAGGTAACAGCCAGGAGTAAGGAAAGCAAACTCAGCTGAAGACATAACAGGGAGATTATAGGCAACTGAGAATAGGGAGGCTGGGACTCTGGGAAGCTGAATGAAAGAGAAGAGATGTCAGATCCACTGTCGCCAACCTGGAGCCACTGTATTCAGAAAGTCTTAAATACCATCTATGCACTGATGAGCCCCCTATTTATATCTTCATCCAAGCACTTTCTATTGACCTCAATTGTCAACATATCCATTTGTTGTTTTTGTTTTCAGTCGCTAAGTCGTGTCTGACTCTTTGTGAGCCCATGAACTGCAGCACGCCAGGCTTCCCTGTATTTCACTATTTCCCGGAGTTTGCTCAAACTCGTGTCCATTGAGTTGGTGATGCCATCCAACCATCTCATCCTCTGTCTCCCCCTTCTCCTCCTGCCTTCAATCCTTCCCAACATCAGAGTCTTTTCCAATGAGTCAGCTCTTCATTTCAGGTGGCCAAAGGATTGGGGCTTCAGCTTCAGTATCAGTCCTTCCAATGAATATTCAGTACTGATTTCCTTTAGGATTGACTGGTTTGAGCTCCTTGCTGTCCAAGGGACTCTCAAGAGTCTTATCCAGCACCACGGTTTGAAAGCACCAGTTCTTTGGCGCTCAGCTTTCTTTATGGTCCAACTCTCACATCCATACGTGACTGCTGAAAAAACCATAGCCTTGACTATACAGACCTTTGTCTGCAAAGTGATGTCTCTGCTTTTTAATACCCTGTCTACATTTGTCATGGCTTTTTTTCCAAGGATCAACTGTCTAAATTGGCACCTCAAACTTAACATGTCTGAAACTGGACTCTAGAGCCCTCTCTTACCCCCAACCTGGGCCTACCGGGGTCCTCCTTGTCTGAGTAAATGGCTGGTCCGTACTAGGGTTCTGGAGACCAAAGCCTTGGGGTGGTTCTGGCCTCCTTTCTTTCTCTCACTCCTTGGACATCAGCAAACATGTTGTACCTTTCA
Organism: Cervus elaphus; assembly: GCF_910594005.1. Classification (NCBI taxonomy): domain Eukaryota; kingdom Metazoa; phylum Chordata; class Mammalia; order Artiodactyla; family Cervidae; genus Cervus; species Cervus elaphus. The sequence goes on from NC_057840.1 coordinate 35,342,831, forward strand.
AGTTCACCCAGAATGTAACCACTTGGCCCTCTTACCATCACTGCCCTGGTAGAAGCACCCTGGCTTCTACCCTGGACTCTGGGGTGGCCTCCTCCCTGGTTCCTGGCCCTCCTGTCTTCTCCCACCTTCCCCCCCACCCCACCCACAGATCTATACTAATCAGGTATGATAGGGCCTTTTAAAACGAGTCAGATCATGTCACTTCTGCCCAAGGATCTCCAGAGGAAGCCAGTCCCCTTTGGATGGTCCTTCACAACGTGGAGCTCCTGTTCCCCCTCCCACCTCTCGTCCTCCTTCTACCCCTGTGGGTACCAGTTCAGCCCCTCCAGCTCCGCCCTGTTCCCCAGACGTGCCTGGGGCACTCCTGACCTTGCACTTGCTGCTGCTCGGGCTGTGGCAGGCTCAAGATGCTCATCCCTCCCCATCTTTGGGTGGTTGCTTAATGTCATCTCAAAGGTCACCTGTCTGATTGCCATGCTTAAAGGTCAACTTTGCTCTTATACTCCTTGTCCCCACTCCCTGGTTAATCTTTACCTTTACGCTTGGCAGTGTTTGACTGACTCTATTTTCTTTATTGGGCTTCCCAGGTGGCTCAGTGGTAAAGAATCCACCCGCCAGTGCAGGAGATGTGGGTTCGATCCCTGGGTCAGAAAGATTCCCCTGGAGAAGGGAATGGCAACCCACTCCAGTAGTCTTACCTAGACAGAGGAGTTTGGGGGGCTACAGTCCACAAGCTCACAAAGAGTTGGACACGACCGAGCAGCTAAACACACACGTATTTCACTTATTGGAGAAGGGCAAGGCAACCCACTCCAGCATTCTTGCCTGGAGAATCCCATGGACAGAGGAGCCTGGCGGGCTACAGTCCATAGGGTCGCACAGAGTCGAACACGACTGAAGTGACAGCATACACACACACTCACACACACACACACATTTTACTTTACTCATTGGTTTATTGTTTTCCTCTTCTTCTTTCTCTACTCCATGAGGTCAGGGATTTTGGTCCATTTTGTTTACTAAATACGATGTTCCCAACACCTAGAACAATATCTAGCATGTTACAGGTGCTCAGTAATTAATTATTAGATGGAAAAAAAATGAATGGGTTTCCTAACTGCTCTCTCAAATTCTGCCCAGATGACTGGCTTTGCCGTGCTTTGTGGCCGAGTCTTGGCCTTCTTCCCCAGCCTCCCCAGGGGTGGGGCGGCCCACGTCCTGGGTGACCCGAGGCTCCCTGGCCTATTGTGTGACTCCGCACCTGTCCTGGCCGCCTGCGGCTCTGCCCACTGCCTGGGTCGGCTGCTGGTCACTTCCTTGCCTCCCCTCCTCCATCAGCCAGCGGGGGTCCCCCTCACTCACACTCCCTCTCTCCCTTCCTCGCCAGACCCATCTCCCCGGCTGACACCTCACTTGGGCTCACAGTTCTTAACTTTTTCCTTCTGCAAACCATCCCCGGCCCTCCCCAGCCTGGAGTTTTGGTATGTTGGTCAACCTCAGGCTTACTGACGCATCCCTTTTAATAATTCTTAATGAGACTTCAGACTGACTCTGTGCAGCAGACCCATAAATCATGATTCTTTCTAAGGTTGCGTCAGAGTGTGAGAAGGTGGGAAAAATGCTTCCGGATGATTGGAGCGCGGTTGTTCTGGAATGACTGCTGAAGGCGTGTGGTCAGAGGTTCCCACGGCCCAGATGAGCTCTGACGGGGGAGGGGGCAGCCGGAGATAGGGGGAAGGTCCTGGGCCCACCAGTTCCCTGGCTTCCCCTAACCCTAGCCCTAACCCCAGAGCCCAGGGCTCTGACTGTTGATCTGGTGATATAGAAGCTTCTAGGGGGCAGGAGTGACCGTGGAAACCAAAGGCTGTTTCTGGGTTATTTCACAACACTTTTCTCCAGGGGAAAGAAAAAAAAAAAAAGCCTCCTTTTCTTCATCCCCAGGGTTACATAACCTAACATTTCCCTCACTGGTTGAAATGAATATCCTCCTTTTGCCTGAATAAATAGGACACAAACTCTTAGGGACGGGCGGCTTCCTCTGCTGAGAGCGTCTGAGGGCTCCGCTGCTTCGGCTGGCTTAGCGGTGACCCACAGCTTGGTGGGGGCCGGTTCTCCTCCTTGGAGTGGGAATTCCACCAAAACACCTTTTAAATGTTTCAATAAACAAAGACCCTCCTGTGGTGACTCTGGAAGACTCCCCGTGAGGTGCCCGGGGCGGTGTTTGTAGCTGGAAATCTACCGTTGCTCCTCACACACATCTCCTAAGAAACACCATAAAAGGCACAGAAAAAAAAAAAGGAAAGATTAAAAACCCCGTTACAAACCCTCACATGCATAGCAATTTTCTGTCCCGCCTTTATTGGAAAACTATTTACCTGCTAGGTTATTATTCAGCCTTGATCTCCCAGGGTTCATTCTGAATGCCAGGAGCGGCTCCATGTTACTACTTGGGAATTACCGGGATGGATCCAAGCTTTAAAAAAATCAAGATTTCTTTGGACCTTTACAAGTAAATTGTTCAACAGTGAGAAGTGACTCTTCCGATTTAGTTTAGAAGAAAGGTACAAACTATAAAACTTTACTGATTTAGTAAAAGGTGTTAGTTTTGAAAAGAAAAGTAATCTTAATGGCAATGTTAAACATTTCAAGGAAACTTAATAGTATATGCGACAGCATGTTTCAATTTACAATGATAAGTCCATGCCTTTAGTAGTGCTTAATCTTGTTAGGCTTCATAAAGAATCACATGAAGTTTCTGTTTTCCTTTTTTTAAAACTTTTTATGTTGTATTGGGATATAGCTGATTAACAGTGTTGTGATAGTTTCAGGTGAACGGCAAAGGAACTCAGCCGTACATGGACATGGATCCATTCTCCCTCGAATTCCCCTCCCATCCAGGCTGCCACATAACCTGGAGGAGGGAAAGAATCACATGAAAATTTCTAGACTCTCTAGAATCTCTTCTAGACTCTCTAGACCCTCATCAACATGTGTGGATGTAGCTAAAAGGTTGGCTATGATTTCAGAGGATTCCAAATTCCCTGGAACCATCCATGGGGATCTTTGCTTTGAAAAGTGGAGGAAGCAAACCAGAAAAGGCTAGATAATTTTATAAGAGAAAAACTTGATATATAGTACTCAAACAAAATTTGATTACGGAGAAAATGATTAAACACATTCATTGTCCAACTGATGGCACCACAATTATATTCATATTAGTATCCATTTTAAGCACATTTCACACTTACAGTGATCTAGTAATCTAAATGTTGTCTTATTGTTGTCTATTATCCTCTCATTTTACTTAATGCCAAAACCAAGTAATTTAAACTTGCTATGTCTTATCTCTGATTTAATTATCTAGTTTTGTTTGTTGGTTTCTATGTTTTATTTTTTGCTTCCTGTCCTTACTTCAGAGACCTTAAGGGTACTAGGCCTTGAGGGAAAATAGTTTCCAGTACAGATTTTTATATTGTAGAGGAAGTTTTGGAAACCCCAACAGGGATGTCCTTGGGAGTTGAGACTACTCAGTACCCATGTGCATGGTTAAGCTGTATGGTTTCTGCTGCTTGGAAAGCCAGGTGAATGTAGGTCTCCTAGGCCACTAGGGATGATGGAGGGTTGGGGAAATGAGGATAAACAGACCTCTATGTCTCTTCTACTCTAGTTGAAATTCACTTGAATGAAAAAAAAAAATGTGTCTGGTGCTGTGTGAATTACTGCCATGGATATAGGTGGAGAAGACACATTCCCAGGTAACCTGCAATTGACTGCAATCAGGCGGTGGTAGGAGGTGGGGGAGACACACAAGTAACTCAGGACCAGACTGAATTTCATTTCCCTAAGAGTGTTATCTAGTGTTCAGTGAGAGTGTGTTTCAGTTCTGAGGCATCAGTTATGTTGTCTTACAGTTCATCTGTTGAAGTGTCTGTTCCTTCCAAGCCTTCCACAAGGCTCTGTCTGTCCATCCCTGCCTGGCACACAGGAGGTGCTTCCTCTGGGCTTGTTCCTGGAGCGGGGAAGTGCAGAAAATACACAGTGGGGGATGCAGGGGTGGGTGAGAACAGGGCAACGGTGGGCAGTCAGGGAGGGCTCCATGGAGAAGGTGTCCTTTGAGATGAACTTTGAAGATGTGATGAGATCATAGCTAACCCAGATGGGGAGGAGGTCATTCCCTGGGAGCAGGGAATGAGGCTGCCTGATCAGAGCTTGAGTCTGGAGAGGTGGGCTGGCACCGGAGTATCAGGGAGATGGTGAGTGATTTGCAACTTAATTTGCATGACGGTGATGGTTAATGAGGAAGGTAATCTGGGGAAGGAGTGCTCGATGGATTAGAAATAGGAGAGGCTGGAGGCAGCCAGACGAGATAAGACGCTATTGCAGTTGTCCAGTTCAGAGTGGAAGAAGTCTTGAGTAGTAACATGGAGAAGGAAACAGAAGTGGGGGGGGCGGGGCTAGGGGAATTTGGGAGATAGAGTCTGAAGTTCTTGTAATCCATAGTTCCCTAGAATAAACCAGCCCAGGGAAGAAAGTACGATAAAAACAGTAACAAAGCAGTACTGTCTCACTCCGCTCTCCATCAACTCTTTTTTTTTTTTTTTTAACAACCTGAAGGCTTTTCAAATTCTTCCTTGTGTGTCCCCAGGTGAGTAAGCAGATGCTGCTGAACTTGCCCTAGGGGTTGAGAATCACTGCAGGCCTGCTAAAGCCACCACTGTCTGCCAGAGGTGCCAAGGAAGGCAGGGTTCACTTGCCGCTAAGTGGCCCACATCCTTAGTTTGGAAGGGCTGCTCACTCCTGATGGTCATCTGGTTTAGGAATCAAGGCTTCCCTTTGTTCTGTTTTTCTTCTGCTGTTCTTTCACTGAAGTTGACAAACTTAGTGACAAAAATCTGTGCTGTATTTAAAAATTGTTTTTCTCTGGCACTGGCTCCTTGGCCTTGGGTGACATTTGTGGAGTTCTTTCTTCCCCCCAGAAGTTCTCCTAATAGGCCATGAAAATCAGCTCCTGGAAGGGCCCACCACCTCCAACTCCTAGTTCAGACCTTGCTTCCCACCAAGAAGAAAAGTGTGTGAGTTTGTGTGTCCAGCAACTGAGATGGATGGAGTTGGGCAGTGGTCAGGGGCTGGTGTTTTGGGAGAAGAGGGGAGGTACAGGACCTCATGGGAATGAGGAGGATCACAGATTGTCTTCGCTCAGCAGAGTGACTAGCTTTGCCACTTTGTTTTTTTATTTACTTTTAAAGATTTGTTTATTTTTGGCCGCGTTGAGTCTTTGTCTTCGCTGGGCAGAGACTTTCTCTAGCTGCAAAGAGCAAGGATTACTCTCTAATTGGGGTGTGCAGGCTTCTCATTGTGGTGGCTTCTCTTGTTTGGGTGCAAGGCTTCATAGGGCATGCAGGCTTCAGTAGTTGCAGAGTGTGGGCTTAGTAGCTCAGAGCATGGGCACATAGTTGCAGCTCACAGGCTAAGTTGCTCTGAGGCAAGTGGGATCTTCCCAAACCAGGGATCGAACCTGTGTCCCCTGCCTTCAGAGGCAGATTCTTAACCACTAGACTGCCAGAGCTTTACCAGTTTAAATCATGGTATCCTTCAGACGTTGTTCCCTTTGTCACCCTTATCAGTATGAAAACCTGTTGATTCTCCTAGCAGAAGTCTTTTCAATAATTATTTCTTCACGTGGGATGTGTGTGTCTTGCTATATATCTTATTCTATAGAAAGAAGAGGCATGTGATTTATGCAGGGAGGTTTTAAAGGCCTTTCTGTAGGTGAAGTGTAAGGTTTAATTGAATTTGCTATCTTTTTGCATGAGTGTTTTCTGCCTAACATCTTTGTTATCTAAAGGAAGTTAGTCCTTTTATTCTTTTTTTTTTGTTAAGAAAGAGACTATCTTTATCCCTGTAAGCTTCGACTAGAGAGTTTCGGTTGGAGTCACTAACCCTGGGAAGAGTCACCAGATGTTGGTGCTATCATGTTGAAAACAGGACTCCTTGTGCGTTGTGACTTCTGCTGCAAGCTCACACTTGTGATCCAGGATGAGTGTCTTAGTTACAGTTTTTGATGGCAAAGAACAGACTCCCTTAAATACCTGGTAATAGGGTTATGGGAGACTTGCGTGACTTCACAACTGCCCAGTGACCAGCGCAGCTGTATATCCTGCCGTGTGCTCATGGGCCCAGAGCCCCGTATTTGTTGATCTTGGTCACTCTCTGTCTTCATGTAACTTCCTTTCCGACAAGCCTTTGCTTGTGATGGCCTCCAGTCTACCCCAAGACGTTCTTCCTCCCTGTGTGTCTCGATAGCTTAGTCGAGGTTTCCAAAATTCACACTCCTGAGAGCCTGAGCGTGATTGGTTTTGTTCATCCTTTCATATTAGGCATGTCCTTGGCCCCTGCCTATCTGGGTTAAATGCCTATCCAATGAGCTCTGATATGAGGTGGGGACTGAGGGTCCTATGGATATAACTTGGTTGTCTAGGCAACAGGAGCTGAGCACAGGGCAATTTTCCTGAGAGAGATAAGTGAGTGGGCGCTCGGGCACTGACTGGTATCTCAAGGCAAGCAGAGTTTCAGTTGTGATTGCTTTCATTAAGCAAACAAAATGCAGAGCTGCCTTCATAAATGTGATGAAATCATACTTAAAGCGGTGCCCAGAGGAAACATCTTTGCTAATAAGGACAAAGAATTTGGGCAATTAACTGTGTAATTGAGTTATAAACTCTGCTATAGCCTGGGGCATCAGACAGAAACACTGCAAATCAAAAACTTGGGTTTTATTTTAACCCGAATCAGCCAGAACACAGCAAAATTTTGCTGGAATGACCCAGACAGATTGCATCAATTTTCTGCTATACTTTGCTTGTGAAGACCAGGCTATTAGTGATCACTTCTGGAATGAGAAAAGTACTAAAAAAAAAAAAAACAAAAAAAGTTGGAATCTGGAAAGATTTTAGAATTTCCTTGTCCTGTGCTTCTGAATAAACAACATGCCACTATGAAGGAATGTGTATGTTGGTTTAAAAAAAAATAAAGATACTGTGGGTGATATGATTTCAGTGAAATAAAAGGCTTTGTTTTTCATTTACAAAATGAGGGAATTAGACTTAACGGTATGATACTACTGTTTGAATTATGAGATTAAATTTGTGCTGTGTTTGTTTCAACTACACTGTTTCACTCTGCTTCATTAATTTTGTTCTATGTTCATCTGTAGAAACATATTCTTACCCATTCAATGATAACTTCTCAACTTTCGCTTCCAATGATACATGTAAAACATTTGTGTCCTATATGGATGGATCCAGAGGTTGTCATATGGAGTGAAGTAAGTCAGATAGAGAAGGAGAAATATTGTATGATATCCCTTATATGTGGAATCTGAAAAGAAATGTTACAAATGAACTTCAAAATAGAACAGATTCACAGATTTAAGAGATTGAATTTATGGTTGCCAGGGGGAAAGATGGGGATGGAATAATTAAAGGGTTTAAATACACTGCTGTATTTAAAATAGATAACCAGCAAGGACCTACTGTATAGTACAGGGAACTCTGCTCAATGTGTGTGGCAGTCTGTTTGGAAGGGGAGGTTGAGAGAGAATGGATACAGTAGTATCTATGGCTGAGTCCCTTTACCGTGCACCTGAAACTATTGCAATATTGTTAATTGACTATATTCTAATATAGAAGAAAAAGTTAAAAAATTTGTGTTCCCAAAGTGTGCTCTTGTGTGCTAATTTTGATTCTGTAGTGGAGAATTAAAAGTTTTGGTGATTGAGTCACACCACCTGCGTTTGAACTGTGACTCCAGCTGGTATCCCATGGTTTCCTCATCTGTAAAATGGGTTTTCAATAGCACTTACCTCATTGAGTTGTTGTGAAATTACATAGAATAGTCCTGGCCTCTAGTCCATGCTTGGAAGGCAAAATAGCAAAAGCTATTATTTTCCCAGTTAAGGAAGCACATGTTGGACTGCAAATATATGTCAATAATAGTCTTTCAAGAAGGATTGGTTCAATTTTTATTTTATCTGAATTGTGTACTACATTTATATTTCTAGTGGGTAGAAAATAATCTATAACATTCAGTTCAGAGTTCATTGGATGTCTAATTTTGAGAATTATTGCTCTAAATAATTTTCTTCTTTGTAATGATGTGCACAACTGATTTTGACAGGAAACTAAATGCTGTTTGAAAAGTGTACTTCACCCATTCTGGCAAATCAAATAATTGAAAGATTTAATTAATTTAGAAAAAAATGTTTTGCTTTCAAAATGTTCTAAGTGTTCAAAACATTTTAGTAAATAATTTACCTTTTGCCACAAATCATAATAAAAATGATAAAAAACTAATAAAACGGTGACAATGCGTCAGTATATATGATGGTTCTTTTTGTGAGTGAATCTTGTTGCAATTTTGTTTCTTTAGTCAAAATGAAATACTTCACGTACTAGCTCAAATATGTCCTGCTCTATGACCAACCTACACAGCATATTAGAAAGCAGAGACATTACTTTACCAATAAAGGTCTGTTTAGTCATAGCTATGTTTTTTCCAGTAGTCATGTATGGATGTAAGAGTTGGACTATAAAGCGGGCTGAGCACCAAAGCATTGATGCTTTTGAACTGAGGTGTTGGAGAAGACTCTTGAGAGTCCCTTGGACTGCAAGGAGATCCAACCAGTCCATCCTAACAGAAATCAGTCCTGAATACTCACTGGAAGGACTGATGTTGAAGCTGAAACTCCAATCCTTTGGCCACATGATGCGAAGAGCTGACTCATTGGAAAAGACCCTGATGCTGGGAAAGATTGAAGGTGGGAGGAGAAGGGACGACAGAGGATGAGATGGTTGGATGGCATCACCAACGCGACAGACATGAGTTTGAGTAAATTCTGGGAGTTGGTGATGGACAGGGAAGCCTGGTGTGCTGCAGTCCGTGGGGTAGCAAACAGTCGGACATGACTGAGTGACTGAACTGAACTGAACTGAACTGTCCTGCTCTATGTGGAAATTAATCTCAGACAATTTGCATATTCAAATTACTTTACAGGCTAACTCGCAAGTATAGAGAAGACAGAAGCAATCCTGTGTGTGTATTCAGTCATGTTTGATTTTTTTGTGACCCAATGGATAGTAGCCCACCAGACTCCTCTGTCCACGGGATTTACCAGGTAATAATACCGAAAAGGGTTGCCATTTCCCTCTCCAGAGGATCTTCCTGATCCAGGGATTGAACTCCTGCATCGGCAGGCAGATTCTTTACCACTGAACCACATGAGGATGATCATTAAGAGCCTTTATTTCAAAATGTTTTAAAGCATGGACTATGAGAATTTTGATTTTCTTTCCGAAGCTGATTTTGAGATGCGTGGGTTGCCCAATAGATGTCAACATGCACTTGGAGATTCTAGAAGGCCCAGGAGCAAGACAGAACTCCTCCTCTTACCTGTCCTCCACCATCCTCACTTGCAGAAAACCAGCCTTCTTCAGATTTGAGTAGAAAAATCTAACATGCTTTTAAAAGATCCATTAAAATACATATTACATATGCAAACGAAAAAATAAACACTCCTCATGGCTCAGACAGTAAAGCGCCTGCAATGTGGGAGACCTGGGTTCAATACCTGGGATCGATTCGTGGGTCAGAAAGATCCTCTGGAGAAGGAAATAGCAACCCATTCCAGTACTCTGGAAAATCCTGTGGATGGAGGAGCCTGGTAGGCTACAGTCCATGGGGTTGCAAAAAGTTGGACACGACTGAGCAACTTCACTTCTTCAAACTCTTAAATGGCTGGAGGAAAAGCCAGTTGGGTCATGGGATGATCAGATAGCAGAGGAACGGCTTCAGAGTCAGAGAGAAGCTAACCTCGAAGGACACTGAAGTCAAGAACCTAACTGATCAGGGACCAGTAGTGCAGAGCTGTCGAGCCAATGCTGAATGAGAAAGTTACTAAAACGCTCACTGAACACACATCCTCACTCCTGCTCTGAGCTGTAACCAAATTTATTTGCCCAATGAATGCTTGATTATTATTTTTCCAACCCAAAATGCCTGTCTAGACTTTAAGCTTTATTAGTAGTGAAGAGAAAGTGAGCTGGTATTCATAAAAAAAAAAAAAAAATTCAAGCAGATTAACAGATGACTTATACCCTTGTGAAATGTCTGTCTTGACCCAAGTGCTAGGACAGTGAGAATCAGGCCTCTTGTGGAGAAAGATAGGCCACCCCCTCCTCTATTTTGTACAGAAGATTTTTCCACTCCTAGTCAAATGGTGGTGCTAGTTCTTTAGTTTTGAGTTTCTGCATTTCCTAATTTCATGGTCATAACAGCCTCTTGTCTACTGCCTCAGAACGGATTTCACCAAAACTGAAAATAAAGGCTCCATGCTCAGAAGTTCCTTAACGGACTCAAAAGGTTAATGTTCCTTTTCCTTGCCCTTCTATAGCACAAGAAGACAGTCTTTCAGGGACATTCTTCTCCTCAAGCAGGTACTCCTATTTCTTCTTCTCAGCATACATGTGTATATATATACTTCTTTTTTTCTTTTTGTTATATGTGCTACTGTTTACAAACGTGATGTAACTTTACAGCTTCCCTCTCCTGTGAAAAGATGTTCATTTTTCTCTTAATGCTCCAGGGATGCTTTGCAAAGCTGCTGGCAAGTATTAAGTATGACGTTAAAATGTTAAGTCTAAACTTGGTACAGTGAAAATTCACTTTTCAAATAATATTCAGCTGAGTCAGAGGGCAACCCGACTACCCTTTTCTTAGCACTGCACTGACAGGCTGTCTGCTTGCTCCAGATAACGCCTATTTATTTGATCCAGCTCTAGCTAGGAGGTTCTGGATTATCGAAACATGGCAGAATTTCAAAAATTATTAATTGGACTGATCACGGGCTAGCATGAACACGCTACCTGTTTTCGTCATCTTTGGGTGCCGTAACTTCTGTGAGTTGAAACTAAGCAATCTGAATAAGCCATTACTTGTTTCCTGAAGGCAGTCAAGTTTTCTGAAAAGCTACGCCATCTAGCAATCCAAAAGTCAGCCACCCTGTCTTGAAATTGCCCTGTGATTTCAGGGCAAGTTCTCTTGGGTCTTTCTGCCTCAGTTTGTTCTCCTGTGAAAAAAAACTCCTGGGCACTTTTTACAGGGGGTTGATGTGTATATAAGTGTCTCCCCCCACCACAAACAGAGTGCTACTTAAATAATGAGGTGGCAGTCACAAAAGACAGGGCAGCATACTTTCATTTTGGCTAGAGGCATGCCACATGTTTCAGGAAATGCGCGTTACGTTCTAAGTTCTGTGCTGTGTTAAGAGGGTAACCAGTCTTCGCTCTCCCAGACAGGCCCATAGTAGCCAACCTGATTTTTTTTAAAAAAATGTTAATGTAAGGATTGAGCTTTATCAGGACTTGGGATCATGGCACTGATTTCTGTTCAAAGAAGCCAGATTTTTATTGGCTTTCTGGTCCAGATATAACAGACTTGCAAAGTAACTCCATGCACAAGATTGCTGGGAAACTCATGTGGTTTTGAATATTATATGTAAACACACACATATATATATTTATCTCACATCTGTGATGTATATATGGTATATATATTAATGGTGTAAGTGAACTTATGAATATGAGGTTGTAGTATTTGAATTTTATCTTAAATTACACCGAGAGAAAAAAGAAATGAAATTAGATGAATACTTATGAGATGTAGGCTTCAGAACCTGTTTCTACTCTATATAATCCTTTCCTATTTCTCCAAAGCAAATGTTTGCTCCAATTTTGTTAATATCCTATGAAGATTGCCCACTAGGCTTTAGTACATGTGACTATACTATTCCAGTGGTTAGATATAACACTGTACAGGGTATTAGGTTTCAAAGGAACTAGCAATAAAAATAACATAATCATTAGAGACAACAACATGGAAGGAAAAAAAGCAAAACTTTTGAATATGAATGTAAGCGCCATATTTCCTAGCAGGATATTTTTTCTTAGACTCTTGGAGATATTGGTTTTGTTTTATGGCAGTGACAGTCAAGGAAAGGGATAAAGCTCATGTTCTCAAACTTGTAGCAAGAACGAAGTCAAACACTTATCTTTCATTTCAATTAACTCGGTGTCTTTCATTCAGTTTAGGATTTAGAGTTATCGACTCTCTTCCTTTCTGCTAACATCCACTCTCAACCTCTGTACGAGGTAAATATTTGTACTGCAGGTCTGCTAAACAGTTTCATGGTTTTCTGTGGCTTCTCTCAGCATTTGTCCATATTCATTTAGTCCAGTTGATCAGGACAACCGCAGAGCCTCGGGGCCTGCTGCTTAGGCTTTAGTTTGCCCAAAACAGAGACCAGCACTGGTTTATGGTTGCAGGCTGGCTACAAAGATTAGTAGGCAAGAATGAGAGTGACCCAGCTCTGAGTAAGTCACCCATATTGGTTGTAAAATATTCATAGCATAGGTTTCCCCCATAGTGGTTGAGAAGTGGTCCTGCCATCCGTGTCCATCATGGCTGTGTCTCTGTCCTTCATCCCCCTGTTGGGCTCCCTACACAGAGTGTAATAAAGTGCTAGTTTTAGAGGGAGATACTTGTATGTATCAGTTGCTCAGCTGTGTCCGACTCTTCGTGACCCCATGGACTGTAGCCTGCCAGGCTCCTCTGTCCATGGGATTCTCCAGGCAAGAATACTGGAGTGGATTGCCATACCCTTCTCCAGAGGATCTTCCCAGTGCAAGGACTGAACCCTGGTCTCCTGCAATGCAGGAAGATTCTTTACAGTTTGGGCTACAGGGAAGTCTTAGCAGCTGGCTTTTGATGAAGGTGATGGTGAGGAAGGTGATCTTGCCTTCTAGGCACCAATTCAGTTGACTTCCTCTGGATCATTCCCACTGGACCCTGACAACACCTTGCACATCAGTGAGTTTATGATTCTTTCTAAGGAAAGAATTTTTCTTTCACACTCTGAAACAGAGTCAGGATGCAGAGGCTTGCATTATCTCTGCCTGCCTAAGTTGCTTCAGTTGTGTCTGACTCTGTGAGACTCTGTGGACTGTGGCCCACCAGGCTCCTCTGTTCATGGGATTCTCCAAACAAGAATATTTTAGTAGGTGGCCATGCCTTTCCTCAGGGGATCTTCCCAGCCCAGTGATTGAACCTGCATCTCTTACATCTCCTGCATTGGCAGGCAGATTCTTTACCACTAGCGCCACCTGGGAAGATCCTTGCATCATCAATTTGCCCCTAAAAATATGTTGCTGGAAAGCATCTGCTTCTGCTCAGGTCTCCTCTAGCAGACCTCTCTGGTGAAGTTTCAGATGTTCAGCAGTTTTGATTCAAAACCACAGGAGATGGCTGAGTCCAAGCCAGCATGCCCATCACTTTCTAGTTGTGTAATTTAACCTCTGGCCTCAAATTCCTCATCTGCAAAGCAGGGATAATAGGAGTGGCCCCTGGATTTAATTGTGTGGAATAAATGAGATTAAACCATCTAATAAACCACTTGTAGTCTTCACATGTTAGAAACTCCATAGGATGAAGTCATTTTTATTCCAAGCCTAGTTACACTGCCTGATAGTAAATGTTGGTGGAATAAATGACCAGACCTCATGGTCAGTATCACAGCCGCTAGGAGTTTGCATCCATTGGGCCAAACAGGGAACTTGACCTAGGAAAAAAAACAACAAAAGCAATCAGCTGAGCCTGCCGTGGGTGCAATGCTGCTGTGACTGTAATGAGCATAAAGTATTGGAAGAGAAGGTGCAGAAACCCCTAACCTCCTATCCTCCATTATGACTTCTCCTTTGTGACCCTAAGGGTGGTTACATCCATTTGTTTTTTTTTAATATAAATTTATTTATTTTAATTGGAGGCTAATTACTTTACAACATTGTGTTGGTTTTGCCATACATTGACATGAATCAGCCATGGGTGTACATGTGTTTCCCATCCTGAACCCCCCTCCCACCTCCCTCCCCCTCCCATCCCTCTGGGCCATCCCAGTGCACCAGCCCCGAGCATCCTGTATCATGCATCAAACCTGGACTGGCGATTCGTTTCACATATGATAATTTACATGTTTCAATGCCATTCTCCCAAACCATCCCACCCTCGCCCTCTCCCACAGAGCCCAAAAGACTGTTCTATACATCTATGTCTCTTTTGCTGTCTCACATACAGGGTTATCATTACCATCTTTCTAAATTCCATATATATGTGTTAGTATACTGTATTGGTGTTTTCCTTTATGGCTTACTTCACTCTGTATAATAGTCTCCAGTTTCACCCACCTTATTAGAACTGATTCAAATGTATTCTTTTTAATGGCTGAGTAATATTCCATTGTGTATATGTACCACAGCTTTCTTATCCATTCGTCTGCGGATGGGCATCTAGGTTGCTTCCATGCCCTGGCTATTATAAACAGTGCTGTGAGGAACATTGGGGTGCACGTGTCTCTTTCAATTCTGGTTTCCTCGGTGTGTATGCCCAGCAGTGGGATTGCTGGGTCATATGGCAGTTCTGTTTCCAGTTTTTTAAGGAATCTCCACACTGTTCTCCATAGTGGCTGTACTAGTTTGCATTCCCACCAACAGTAGAGGAGTAGCAAAGAAAATGGGCAAATTCTTGCTGAGACAAGTATGAGTGAAACTTGGTACAAATGCTTCCCATTCATTTTGCTGTCAGGAGAAGTGTTTGGTTTGGTGATTGGGCCAAGCCTGAGTCTGTACATGTGTACAGTTGTACCCTGATTTCTCATTCAATGTGATGCCAGAGACCTGGGGTGATTTCGCCCTCCGGCTTTATAACAAACAATGCCCACGAGGCGGAAGGAACAGCAATCGTATTAGCATTTCCCTTTTAGGGAGCTCTGATTTTGTACCATGCTTTTTATAAGCATGATCACATTTAATCCTAACCACCCCACATGGTAAACAACAGTATGGTTCCAGTTTTACAAATGTGGACACTAAGGCTTTGCAAAGCTAGGTCACGTGCCCAACGTTAGGTGTCTTTATAAATGACAGTTCTAAGAATTGAAGATAAGCTTCTCTGTTTCCCAAGTCCACGCTTTCAGCCATTCCTTGATAGAACATTCATCTCTAAACTTTTGGATCCATATGATCCTTGCCTAGGAGATCTAACCAGTCCATCCTAAAGGAAATCAGTCCTGAATGTTCATTGGAAGGACTGATGTTGAAGCTGAAACTCCAATACTTTGGCCATCTGATGTGAAGAGCTGACTCATTTGAAAAGACCCTGATGCTGGGAAAGATTGAAGGCAGGAGGAGAAGGGGACGACAGAGGATGAGATGGTTGGATGGCATCACTGACTCAATGGGCATGGGTTTGGGTAAACTCCAGGAGTTGGTGATGGACAGGGAGGCCTGGTGTGCTGCAGTCCATGGGGTCACAAAGAGTTGGACACTGAACGACTGAACTGAACTGAACTGGTCCTTGCCTTGGAGGAGCAAGCTGAGCATCTAGGCTGATAAGAGATAAGAGCACACAGCCTCCGAGTCAACGTATCTTCATCTGCTAAGGGAATAATGATATCTGACTCATAGAAGCTTAATGGCTCTTCATGGGGATTAAATTAAATAATGTAAGTAAAGCGAAAGTGAAGTTGCTCAGTCCTGTCCGACTCTTTGCGATCCTACGGACTGACTATAGCCTATCAGGCTCCTCCATCCATGGGATTTTCCAGGCAAGAATACTGGTGTGGGTTGCTATTTCAAGAACTTTGTAAAAAAGTTCAGCTTTATGAAGCATAAGTGTTAGATGCAGAATGCATAATGATTTAGTTGCATGTCACCACGTGAGTGAGCGTGGCCCTGGTGTGATGCCATGAAATGGGGATGAAAGGTGGGTTCATTTGTGCTCTAAAGACCTGAGAGTGTGTGCAGTGGTGGAGGTGTGGGCGGAGACGTTGGGGCCCCCCTCCCCCCCACCGCCCTGGGGCAGGTGGGAAAGGTTGTAAGTAGGGCAGGCAGAGGGGTGGGGCTCTGGCGGGATAGTGGCAGAAGGCTGCGAGTCAGCCTGTTCCCTCCCTGTAATCCTGTCCTTAGGGCATCCCAGTAGTCCTTGGGATGCTCTCTGACTTGTCTGAGAAGACAAGCGGCCAGGAGCTGCCCTCACAGTTCTGTTGTAAAAAAACCACAAACATGGGTTCAGCCTCACACCTGGCGCTTCATTTTACTAACCCCGGCCGTCAGGAGCTTCAACTGGCTTCTCTCTTCTATTTATAGTCATCAGCAACTCTCGGTTCTTTGAGGTTTCCTGCTAAGAATGAATGCAGATGGAGGCACAGCCTTCCAGCTTCCCTTTCTCACTACCTTGAAGACAAGACACAGCCCTGGGTGGGAACTGGCAGTCATGAGGGGGAAGAGAGAGACCCCGACTGAAGGACAACCTAGGGAAATGGACAAGTCTCTGCAGTCACGGCCCCTGGTCTGGGTCCCTGCCCTTTGCTGGGACGGTAGATTGCCACTGGGGTTTTGGCATTTCTTTTTCCTTGGGTCCCATCAAACTGTCCTCTGATCAAATAACCAGCAGCTGAGCTCTCTAAACATGCTTATTTCCCCTAGATTGATTCAGAAGACTGGAAAGCCTTTTTGCAAATGGATGAACTACATTTCTGAGACCCTTCTTCCCTCTGCTGTTTGTAGAAATAGTCTCAGTGGGGTATTTCCTTTCAGAAGTTCGAAAAAGGTGCAAAGAAATCCACAAGAAATTTTGAGTTTATCTCAGAGAAAGCTGTCTTTTATACTCTCATCTTTACTTACTATTGGGGCTTCCCTGGTGGCTCAGATGGTAAAGAATCTGCCTGCAATTCAGGAGACCCGGATTTGATCCCTGGGTCAGGAAGATCCCCTGGAGAAGGGAATGGCAATCCACTCCAGTATTCTTGCCTGGAGAATCCCATGGACAGAGGAGCCTGCTGGGCTACAGTCCATGGGGTTGCAAAGAGTCGGACATGACTGAGTGACTAACATACACTTACTCTAGCCAATCATCTGTCAACATTCATTTCCTTAAAACTATGTACTATAAAGTAATAGAGATGATGACATCATATATGATAATCCATTTTATTATATTTCACTTTAAAACTATGTGACAAATATAGATTTCTTTGAAATTTTGAAAATTCTACTTACATTTTTCTTTTTTTTTTTTTGCTTATTTTTGTTTCTACAGTCACCAAGTGAAACTGGTGCCACTCAAGACAAAAGGACATGCACTGCTGCCCTGGTACCTTTTTAGCAAGAAACCAAAAGCCCTTCCCCAAAGCCTCTACCCCTGCCCTGCCCCCAGGTTTCCCTGCATCGAATTTTACTAAAGGATATTTAGAGATTACTTAGAATCCAATATATGTCAACTTGACACACACTGTTCAGGTTTTTTTTTTTTCCTGATTTTATTTAAGGAATGAGTAATATTTACAAAGGCCCTGCTGTGGTTTATTAAGGTCTGTCCAGAGTCTCTGCTCCCAACCAGACTGAAAGTGTCTCAAGTGCAATGACGGGCTTTGTGCCCGCCTCACTCTAGCGCCGTGGGGGTTCTGGGATGCCCTGGGTGGTGCTGTTGTTTAGTCCTCAGTCGTGTCCGACTCTTTGCTACCCCGTGGACGGTAGCCTGCCAGGCTCCTCTATCCAAGGGGATTGTCCAGACAAGAATACCGGAGTGGGTTGCCATTTCCTTCTCTAGGGGATCTTCCCAGTCCAGGGATCCAACCTGCATCTTCTGCGTTGGCAAGCGGATTCTTTACCACTGAGCCACTTGGGAAGCCCTGTACTAGGTGTTGGGGACATAATTGTGTGTGACAGAGCCTAACCTATTCCTAGATCCTGGGACATTCACTATCAGTTATGGTCACTAAGGCACGTGATAGGATATATGATTATTACACAATGACCATCATGTCACATATTATAATGTGGCAAAGTAGAATGTGTTGAGTGCTTCATGAAAAGTCAACAAGCGGTGTGGGAGCAAAGAAGGGAATCTATTTCTGGGGGAGGGGTAAAGGGAAGGAGGGGTGGAGAGGGAGGGGATGGTTAGGGATGGTTTCACATAGGAAGTAACATTTGCCCATGGCTTAATGGATGGGTAGTGTTTACATAGGAAGATTTAAGGGAAGACAAGCGCATAAGTAAAGGCATGGGGATAAAGGATTTGAGGACTCATTAGCCAGCTTGTGGGAACATGGGTGAGAAGGGTGCAGGGGAGTGGTGTGAGATTATTTTGTAGTTGAGAGGTAACTCTCAGACTTCTGGACTGATGGTGCAGACATTCTAGAGTAGGGTTGGAATGAAATGAAAACTTAACCTTAGGAAAATGCTGTGTAAATTGTAGTTTTCAGATGAAGGGTGAGCATGTCACTTTGGAGGTGATCAAACCTCACGCGAAGACTTGACTCATTGGAAAAGATCCTGATGCTGGGAGGGATTGGGGGCAGGAGGAGAAGGGGACGACAGAGGATGAGATGGCTGGATGGCATCACCGACTCGATGGACATGAGTTTGAGTAAACTCCAGGAGTCGGTGATGGACAGGGAGGCCTGGCGTGCTGCGATTCATGGGGTCACAAAGAGTCAGACACGACTGAGCGACTGAACTGAACTGAACTGAACTGAAACTAGTTCAAGAGAAAGTGAAAAGTGAAAGTGAAAGTCACTCAGTCGTGTCTCTTTGTGACCCCATGGACTGTTATAGTCCATGGAATTCTCTAGGTCAGAACACTGGAGTGGGTAGCCTTTCCCTTCTCCAGGGGATATTCCCAATCTAGGGATCAAGCCCAGGTCTCCTGCATTGCAGGTGGATTCTTTTCTAGCTGAGCCACAAGGGAAGCCCAAGAATACTGGAGTAGGTAGCCTATTCCTTCTGCGGCGGATCTTCCCGACCCAGGAATCGAACCGGGGTCTCCTGCATAGTAGGCGGTTTCTTTACCAGGAAGCCCCAGTTCAAGAAAAGTGTGATACAATTTAAAAAATCTTGATTGTTTATGGCTGTAAAGAATATTTTTGTTCCCCAAATGACTAGCAGAAAAAGAAAGGTTAGGCTTCAGAAGATATAACTCTGCCACTGATGTACTGAATGATCTCAGCAAACAACTTGCTTGCTCAGGGCTCTGTTTTCCCAACTGTAAAATGGGCATAATAACTACCAAACTGATTAAAGATGCTCCTGGTGATACAATGAAGATTCAGTGACAGAACTTGAAAAGTTATATATATGTGTTACTCATATATGTGTAAAATGCTATTAACTTGGAATATTTTTCTAGTAAAATTATTTTATTTAAACAAAATGTAGATTTAGAAGAGAATGGTTCATATTTCTATTATATTAGATTAAGGTTGTTTTAATGTGTTTGTAGTTATTAAATAGGTACTTTGTACTAGGTACTGAATAGTCTTTTAAAAAATATTTTATTGTGGTAGGAACCCTTAACATGAGGTCTATTTTTTTAACAAATGGAAGGAAGTCCAACAGGGAGGAATACATGTATATATATGGCTGATTTACTTTGCTGTGCAGTAGAAACTAACACAATGTTATAAAGCAACTCTACTCCAAAAAAAATTGCTTAGCCCTGCATATACCTGTATCCATTCGTGTGGCTGAATCCCTTCACTGTTCACCTGAGACTGTCACAGCATTGTTAATTGGCTATACCCCGATACACAACAAAAAGTTAAAAAAATTAAGTAAAAAACATTGTTGTCAACTATAGGTGTTGTTCAATAGATCTCTCGGCTCAGTTGTGTCTGACTCTTTGTGACCCCATGAACCGCAGCACGCCAGGCCTCCCTGTCCATCACCAACTCCCCGAGTTCACCCAAACCCATGTCCATCAAGTCGATGATGCCATCCAACCATCTCATCCTCTATCGTCCCCTTTTCCTCCTGCCCTCAATCTTCCCCAGCATCAGGGTCTTTTCCAGTAAGTCAGCTCTTCGCATCAGGTGGCCAAAGGATTGGAGTTTCAGCTTCAACATCAGTCCTTCCAATGAACACCCAGGACCGATCTCCTTTAGGATGGACTGCTTGGATCTCCTTGCAGTCCAAGGGACTCTCAAGAGTCTTCTCCAACATCACAGTTCAAAAGCATCAATTCTTCAGTGCTCAGCTTTCTTTATGGTCCAACTCTAACATGCATACATGACCACTGGAAAAACCATAGCCTTGACTAGACGGACCTTTGTTGACAAAGTAATGTCTCTGTTTTTTAATATGGTGTCTAGGTTGGTCATAACTTTCCTTTCAAGGAGTAAGCATCTTTTAATTTCATGGCTGCAATCACCATTTGCAGTGATTTTGGAGCCCAGAAAAATAAAGTCAGCCAATAGGTTTCTAGAGCGTATTTAATTCAAACTTTATGTCTATTGATTAATAACCCATTTCTTCCTCTCTCAAGCCTCTGGTAACCACCATGCCAGTCTTTAATTTTGTTAATTTGACTAGTTAAGATATCTCATATAATTAGAATCATGCAGTACTTATGTTTCTTATGTTCTATGGAACATAAGTACTTATGTTTTATGGCTTATTTTCCACAGCATAATGTCCTTCTGGTCCATCCATATTGTCACATACTAAAAAATTTACTCTTTTTAAGACTGAGTAGTATTCCATTATGCATATATACCACATTTGCTCAATCAGTTTATTTCTGGATGCACATTTAGGTTGTTTTCACACTGAACAAACACTTTGAATAGTGCTGCAATGAACATGGGAGTGCTAATATCTCTTCCAGATCTTGATTTCAATTCTTTTGGATGTAGACCCAGAATTGGGATTGCTGGGTCATCTGGTAGTTTTATTTTCAAATTTGAAGAACCTCCTACTGTTTTGCATAGCAGTTGAACCCATTTTGCATTCCTACCAACAGTATGCAAGGGTTCCAATTTCTCCACATTCTCACCAATACTTGTCTTTTTAATAATAGCCATCCTGAGAGGTGTAAATGATATTTCATTGCGGTTTTGATTTGCATTTCTCTGTTGATTAGTGATGATGAGCATTATTTCATGTATCCATTGGCCATTTGTATATCTTTGGAGAAATGTTTATTCAAGTTCTTAGCCCTTTAAAAATTGGATTATTTATATTTCTGATATTAAGTTGTATGACTTCCTTACATATTTTGTAGATTAACTATTTTCAGCTATATGGCTTGCAAATATTTTCTTTCATCCTGTAGGTTGTCTTTTCATTTTGGTGATTTTTTTCTGTGCAGATGCTTTTTCGTTTGATGTAGTTCCACTTGTTTATTTTGTTTTTTGTTGCCTGTGCTCTTAGTGTCATAGGTGTTAAATCATTGGCGAGATCAATGTCATGAAGCTTTCCCCCTTTTCTTCTGGGAGTTTTACAGTTTTGAGTCTTACGTTTGAGTCTTCAATCCATTTTGAGTTGATTTTTGTGTACTGTGTAAGTTAGTAGTCAATGTCATTGTTTTCCGAGTAGAATCCAATGTTCCCAACACCACCTACTGAAGAGACAATGCATAAGACAGTACATCATTGTGTGCTCTTGGCACCTTGTTGAAGACCAATCAGCTATGTAAATGTAGATTTATTTAGAACGCGCCTATTCTGTTGGCCTATACATCTGTCTTTTTACCAGTACAATACTGTTTTGATTGTTGTAGCGTGATAATATTTTTTTGAAACCAGAAAGTGTGATGCCTCCTGCTTTGTTTGAACAAGTCCAATCTTGAGGTTCCCTTTCCCTCATCAGTTAAATGAAGGCATTGGATTAGGGGTGCCCTGTGCTCCCTGTTGCTATGCCACTTTATGACTCTATAACTCTTGCCCTCAGCAATCTCCACTTAGAACAGTGAATTGAGATACTTATATAAGCACAATCAAACCCATGGGCATCTATGCTGGGAATAAAAGACATGTCATCATTCTATTGATTTAGGCCTCTAGTCAGACAAAGAAGACTCTGATATCTCTTGCAGCTGCCTGACTTGCTTTGTGCTTATGGATCCTGTGATTTGAGGATAAAGGGAAGGAGTCAGTTTGCGCTTTCTTTTTTGCCTTGTTCTAAGGAGAAATAAAAGGCAAGGATACCAATTAAAAAAAAAAAGGAAAAGGCAAAGACTTATTGGGGATTGGGAGTTGGGGGGGAAGGCCAAGCACACTAAATAATTTAATTTCAGTCACAATTAATCTCAAGTGATAATACTCCATTCCTGAGGATGCTCCCTGGTGGGCAATGTTGGGGCATTTTATTTTAAGCAAAAAAGTACAAGGACAGGGTGACATCATAACATTCATCATGAGGAACATTGCTCACATTGGTCTGTGGGTCTACCCCTCCAAATTATTTAGGCTTCACAAATCAAGCCAAGAGGTATTTCCAAATCTAGTTTGTGAGGGAAAGGTTTCATAGAAGAATGCTGTTTTCTAGGAAATGAAAAAGCAGAAAGCAAAGGTCTCCTGCTTACTATGGCATTCATGTTGCATAAGCAATATTAATAGAGTTGAGTATTAATCATTCAGAGCAGCTCACAAATTATCTATGTTCAGACTATACAGGGCCCTTGCTTCACTTTCTTCTCACCATCTGGAGTCTGTCCATTTGACTCCTCCCTCGGCACTTGGAAGAGAAGCAAAACTGAAGTGCGCCAATTTTCTACTTGTTAGCAGCCATGGTAAAAAGTTCAGTAGGGGAAGGGATTTATACTGTTAAGCCACAGGAAGTTTTTGGATTGCTTAAGGCTCTGATTTGTTGATGGGATTTCTAGAATTCACCATCACTGATATTTGAGAACTAAGTACTCTAGACAAGTTTGTAGATTTACGAAAGTGTAACTAACAAGGGCCGTCCTTAAATTTCTTATCCAGCTCTTCAGTTCTAAATTTATTGCCAATTTTGTTTATCAAACTTATTCTCAGAGGAGTGGTATTTGCTGTGGCCACAAGGAAACATCTGTGAGCTTAAACCTTAGAGGCAGATAGCCAGTTAGAACATTTGGCATTTAAGGCTTAGATTGCAGAAGAGAAAAATTAATCAAGGAAACCCTTAAAAATATTGAGAAGGCAACTTAAAAAAAAGTCTTATCACTGATGAACTGAAGTACTGAGTTCATGTTAATTAAGAAATGTCAGGATTTATAATGAATCAATGAGGAGTTTCATATTATGGCAAGGTTGGAAGTTGATGTCAATCTCTGTTGCCAGGATTTATGGCAGATTATATAATGGAATCCTGAGCTCTGTGAGATCAAAGGAAAATGCTGGCTCTTTCTTCATCCATTCTCTTAGGTCAAGCCTACCCAGCAAGAAGCCAAGTCGAGAGTTGAGCAATTATCTGAAGTGGGCAGTAAAGACGGCCAAAACCAGATAATACATAACCAGAAAGTCACCATGGAGGGAAAATGTGGACTGAAAATAGAAGGGAAGGGGGTAAAATGTCAAACAGTTTGGTCAGTGTCCACAATCCAAAGTCACTGGAGAACAGCCAATTCCTGGCTTCATGTAATTATCTAGAATGAGTATAAAGACTAGAGTTAAAAAAAAAAAGATGAATTCATTACCAAGGTTGTTGTATATTTGTGCAAAACTTCTCTGTATCTGTATTACTATCTGTGACATGTCGATTTCTGAGTATTTCCAGGGACTTTACTATTTTAGATTAGTATGTCGAGGTGACTGAGGAAGCCCAGGCACTCTATTGTCTTACATGGAAAACAAATTTTAGATTAATTGAATGTTATATTTAATTAACCTTTTCCACCTACAGCATAGGCTTATGAATTTTCCATTGAAAGCTTTTGATTCTCTCTTACCTTTATTATTTCCTTATGTGGTAAGTTTTGTATCTCCCTGATGTTCATAGAATTTATCAAGGAATTGTATAAACCCACTGGAATAGAGTTTGCATTATCTTTGGTTAAAAGATAAAAAATAAAACTACCAAAGTCTTAGATCAATGCCATTTTTTTCTTCTATTTGAAATGGAAACCATAAACTACTTACTCTGAGCAGATGTTTCCTAGACCTAAAATATAGTTGTCATTCCTTGACCCCTATAAATCTGTCATTGTGTACCTGCTAATCTTGAAAACTCCTTAATTCAACATTAAATTTTCCATTTGTTGTTTTTTTATTGAGAAAAAGTTCATAAATTAGATTCCCTGCTGCTTAGAATTAACAAAAAAACACAGTCAGGCTAGTATTACAGAGAGAAAAACAAAGTTAAGAAGTTAATATTTTTTTCACTCTATCATGTCTTGTACTTTGAAAGCCGTAGTATACAGCATTTTGAAAAAAAAACAAAAAACCCAAAAAATAACCCAGGGCCTTTTTTCAATAGCTCAGGCTGATATTTGAAATTCACAGTGAAAATTGCCCATGGAATATTCTTGAAGTACTGCTAGGGAGACCATTGGAATACCTTATGTAAAGTAAAAATTCAAGAAGAATTTTGCATGAAGTAAGGATTAAGAAAGTTTTTTTTGGAAATAATATGAAAGTGTGTATTAAGTGGATTGTTAAATTTCTCACCTACTCTGTGTAGAGACTGCTTTTCCTGTTATAGAGCAATGTCTGAATCTCTGGGATAAACCCATACAACACAGCCACGACAGGTTCAAGTCTGCTACTATACTCATGTTTGGAGATGTTGTGGGCCAGCACTTTTTGCTCTAATAGCAAAATTGATCTACAAAAACAGAATTCATCCTATGGACCTGAGTTGGTAGGGTGGGTGGTGGTCTATGAATTTCATGTGATTGCTTGCTAATGGCATCTATGGCAAATATCTTATGCCTTCCTTAGCTTTGTAAAAGATATGATCAGGGAGTCATGTGCAAGATGTGAGAGTTGGACCATAAAGAAGGCTGAGCACTGAAGAATTGATACTTTTGAACTGTGGTGTTGGAGAAGACTCTTGAGAGTCCCTTGAACAGCAAGGAGATCAAACCAGTCCATCCTAAAAGAACCAACCCTGACTATTCATTGGAAGGACTGATGCTGAAGCTGAAGCTCCAACACTTTGGCCACCTGATGTGAAGAGCCAACTCACTGGAAAAGAACCTGATGCTGGGAAAGATTGAAGGCAGGAGGAGAAGGGGATGACAGAGGACAAGAGATGGTTGGATGGCACAACTGACTCAATGGACATGAGTTGGAGCAAGCTCTAGGAGTTGGTGACGGACAGGGAAGCCTGGTGTGCTGCCCTGCAGGCCTTGGGGTCGCAAAGGCTCAGACACGACTGAGCAACTGAACGGCAAGAGCAAGGATTAGGGAATTTTGAGCTGAATAGTCATGTGAAACATTGATTCACCAAAACTTACTGATAAGTGAGACTGCTTTTATCTTCAACCACCTTGTTTAATTTATGCAAATAATCAAACCAGTTTTAATTATGAAAATCTCTAGAAACCACCCACACAAGCCTTTCCCTCCCTATTAAAAATAAAATGAGGAAGCAAACTAGGAGACTCAAGCATACAAACTTCTTCTCATTGTCTAGGATTGTAGCACCACATCTTAGCAAGCTCTTTTTGAGAAAGGATGTAGATATTAATCTGGATTTGGAATCACCACTGAGACATGTGAATATTTTAGTTTTTTTTTTTTTTTTTCTCTCCTGTCTTCTTCCGTGAATATGTTAGACCTAATTCAGCCATTCGGTTTGGAGAAGGGTTTTGCATTTAGTTTATTTGATTACCAAATGTGTTTTGCCAGGGGCGGAGCAGTAACTGATCAGGGTAACTGATGTGTTTCTTGAGACCAGGTTCAGGATACAGTCTATAAGCTACATCCCCTGTATGCACTGTGTGATCCAAGTTTCTTTATGTGTGATCTGGGATGTTAACCAATGTATCTACATTGCTCAGTAGTCCATTGTACATACAGAAAGTCCAAGCATTTTTTTTAAAAGCTCTTTTATTTTTTCTTTTCCTCCTCAGAGCTCTACCATAGCTACTAGTAAGTAAAAACATTTCCTGATTTGAATTTCACAAACTCCTTTTTCTTTTGCCAGTTGTACTGTGCTAATAGGAAGCAAAATGTGTGTGTGCTTAAATGATTTATTGAAGCATAAAACATTTACAAGTTTGTGTTGTTTCAGGTGTATAGAAAGTGATCCAGTTATACATGCAAATATATACATAGAAATTATATATATATATTCATTTTCAGAATCTTTTCCCTTATAGGTTATTATAAAACGTTGAGTTTAGTTCCCTGTGTTATACAGTAGGTCCTCGTTGATTATCTATTTTTATCTATTTTATATATAGTGGTGTGTATATGATACTCTGAAACTCCTAATTTATCCCATATCCTTTCCCCTTTGTTAACCATAGTTTTGTTTTCCATGTCTATGGGTCAGTGTGTGTGTTTAACTTAACCCTAAAATAGGAGAACATCTTCGGAATATAAACTTTATTTATTCAATTACCTACCTCAAAATAAAGACATGATTCTTATATTCTCAGTTGCTGACAATCCTTTCTACTGAATTCAGTTATTCAAAGTGTCAATTGGCAGGTTCATAAGTGGGGGTGGGGGGGGGGGCGGGGGGGGGGGAAACAGCTGATATTAGGTGGAAAGTAACCATGTCAGTTTATTTGTGATCACCAAGTAATTGCATTGTGTTTTATTTAAAATTTAAAAGAGAAAATAACTGGCTTTCCAGCCCATTCCTTGTTTTTTCCATGGAACATTTCTAAACTAGTTAGCAAACCTCTTGAAAAGCTGTGCATACATTACGGTGAAAATACAAATTGTCACCATTGCCTAGAAGCCAATCTGAGAGGCTATTTATTTAGCAGTTTGTGAATCCAGTTCAGTTCAGTTCAGTCGCTTGGTCATATATGACTCTTTGTGACCCCAGGGCCTGCAGCACACCAGGCCTCCCTGTCCATCACCAACTCCCGGAGTCCACCCAAACCCATGTCCATTGAGTTGGTGATGCCATCCAACCGCCTCATCCTCTGTCGTCCCTTTCTTCTCCTGCCTTCAATCTTTCCCAGCATGAGGGTCTTTTCAAATGAGTCAGTTCTTCACATCGGGTGGCCAAAGTATTGGAGTTTCAGCTTCAGCATCAGTCCTTCCAATGAACACCCAGGACTGATCTCCTTTAGGATGGACTGGTTGGATCACCTTGTAGTCCAAGGGACTCTCAAGAGTCTTCTCCCACACCACAATTCAAAAGCATCAATTTTTGGGCACTCAGCTTTCTTTACAGTCCAACTCTCACATCCATACACGACTACTGGAAAAACCATAGCCTTGACTAGATGGACCTTTGTTGGCAAAGTAATGTCTCTGCTTTATAATATGCTGTCTACGTTTGTCATAACTTCCCTTCCAAGGAGTAAGCATCTTTTATTCTCATGGCTGCCGTCACCATCTGCAGTGATTTTGGAACCCAAAAAAATAAAGTCTGTCACTGTTTCCCCATCTATTTGCCATGAAGCGATGGGACCAGATACCATGATCTTAGTTTTCTGAATGTTGAGCTTTAAGCCAACTTTTCACTCTCCTCTTTCACTTCCATCAAGAGGCTCTTTAGTTCTTCGCTTTCTGTCATAAGGGTGGTTTCATCTGCATATCTGAGGTTATTGATATTGCTCCTGGCAATCTTGATTCCAGCTTGTATTTCCTCCAGCCCAGCATTTCTCATGATGTACTCTGCATATAAGTTAAATAAGCAGGGTGACAATATCCAGCCTTGACGTACTCCTTTCCCTATTTGGAACCAGTCTGTTGTTCCATGTCCAGTTCTAACTGTTGCTTCCTGACCAGCATACAGATTTCTCAAGAGGCAGGTCAGGTGGTCTGGTATTCCCATCTCTTTAAGAATTTTCCACAGTTTGTTGTGATACACACAGTCAAAGGCTTTGGCATAGTCAATAAAGCAGAAATAGATGTTTTTCTGGAACTCTAATCCAGTACTAGCATGTGATATAAAAGATCAAAAGCTCCTCAGGTCTGTAAATACCATGCTATCCTTCAAAATGTTTAAAACCACAGGAAGTCTGAGTCAATGGAGTAATACTGGAAGGTTTATTTTTATGTAACCTGCCCAAATTACAGGGGAGGGCTGGGGGGCAGGATCCAGGTCTGTCTGCAAATAAGCTAGCGATGCTGGTGGAGTAAACCCTGATTTCTCTAAGGATCAAACCGGCATATACTTCTCAGTGAGGTCACTTCTTCTTTGTAGAATTGGCCTGTTTTAATGAAGTATTTCAGGAAAATTTTCCATTGGACTGGCTATATAGGAAACAAAGGTTTCTGGGTGAAGACTTTATTTCGTGACTAACCAAAGTGTTAACATCACCAATGCCAGGCTTGGCCACTGTCCTCAGAAGTGCAGTGGGACTGGTCAGGCCAGTCTTCCGAGAGTGGG
Organism: Cervus elaphus; assembly: GCF_910594005.1. Classification (NCBI taxonomy): domain Eukaryota; kingdom Metazoa; phylum Chordata; class Mammalia; order Artiodactyla; family Cervidae; genus Cervus; species Cervus elaphus. The sequence goes on from NC_057840.1 coordinate 35,371,213, forward strand.
GGTGCACTATCGTTCCTGGGTCCACGGAACCTACCGAGCCTGTCTGCAAGGGCCTGGCTGTTTATCTGCTGCTGCTCAAACACTCAGCTGTGTCGACTCTCTGCGACCCCATGGACTGTATCTCTCCAGGATCCTCTGTCCATAGGATTCTCCAGGCGAGAATATTGGAGTGTCAATTCCTCCTCCAGGGGGTCTTCCTGACCCAGGGATCAAACCTGAGTCTCCTGCGTCGCCTGCATTGGCAGGCAGATTCTTTACCACTAGCCCCACCTGGGAAGTCCACTGCCTATTTAGAAGCCCTGAAAAGCTTCCTCTGGCTTTGGAATTCTAAACAACTATAGTTCAATCCTTTATTAAGAGTCTGAGTACCTATGAAGGAACTCTCATGTGAATCAGAGAACTGAGAACAGGACGAACTGCTGGAGCCTCTTACTTCCAACGAGACAGTGCTCATAGCTACTCGGCAGCCCGGTGCCGACATCAGTTTGGAGAACAAGGGGATAGACAATGAGGAGGAAGAAAGAAAAAGGTTTTTAACCAAAAAAAAAATGAATCCTCTACTCAGCTAGGGCTGTAGAAAGTAGAGCTAATGCAAACCGTTGAGTATTTGGTTCCTACACAATTTTCAAGGCTATTATGCCTTTCCACCTATAATTTTCCAGGGCTTCCCTGGTGGCTCAGGTGGTAAAGAATTTGCCCACAATGTAGAAGACCTGGGTTCAATCCCCGAGTTGGGAAGATCCCCTGGAGAAGCGAATGGCAACCCACTCCAGTATTCTTGCCTGGAGAGCTCCATGGACAGAGGAGCCTGGAGAGCTACAGTCCATGGGGTTGCAAAGAATTGGACACGACTTAGTGACTAATACACACACACACACATTCCTTTCCTCAACTGTTGTATTTCTATACGCTTGTCAGTCTCGGAATGGTCTTGAATTTCTCTTCACACTTTGAGGTCCTGGATCAGAAGCTGATTATCTTGGAAAGGCCTGAGATTGTGCCTTTGCTGGGTCTATGAAAGCGGTCTGAATAAAACCAATGAGGTTCTAGAGGCCATGAACCTGGGGCTTATTATTTGCATATCTTATGTCTCTTGGGCAATAACACCAAAATCACTCCTCCCCATTTTTTATTGCCTTTCTAGTTGTAAACAACATAGAGTATCAGTGTTTCTCCCTCTCCCAAAGTTATTTGGCTTTATGAACAGTAAATGTTGGTCTTGAAAGAATCTAAAGCCTAAAAAATAAAATGCATAAAATATATTAGTAGGTTAGTGTAGTGCCCACATGTGGGGTTGTCTGCTACCATTGTTTCTTTCATTTTTAGAAATTTTAAAATTTTCTTTCTTTATTTTTGGCTGTGCTGGGTCTTTGTTGCTGTGTGTGGGTTTTCTCTAGTTGCGGGGCTCCAGCTCCTCATTGCAGTGGCCTCTGGTTGCCGACCACGGGCTCTAAGGCATATGGGCTTCAGTAGTTGTGGTGCTCAGGCCTAGTTGCTCTGCTGCCTGTGGAATCTTCTGGACCAGAGATTGAATCCATGTCCCCTGCATTGGCAGGCAAATTCCTAACCACTGGACCATCAGGGAAGTCTTCTTTCTTTTTCTTAAAGATCCAACTCTCCAATTTAAGTAATCAATTCTTTAAAGGCTTGTTTCTTTTATGATCTGCTTTGCTCATCCCTGGGGTCAGTCAATCAAGTAATGGTAATAGTGACAGTAATACCACCTATCCATGGATGGATCCCTTTTTCTGCCCATCATAGTGTTTGCACCTTAACAAGAATACCTCAGTTAGTCACTACAACATCTCTAGGAATGGGTATCATTACTCCCACTTTCTAGGGAGGGCTCACTCAGAAATCAAGTGATTTGCCGAGGATCATCCAGTTATTAATAAGACTTGAACTTATAAAAGTAACTCCATATCTTGACCACTATAAACATGTCTTTTCAGACGATGCTTGCAGGCAAAGGGCTTCAATACTGAAGGAAGTACAGAAGCAGTATTTTAAAAAGTCCCTTCCCTTGAGAACCTTATAATCCACTGAAATGAGGAGTTCAAATTTCCACTGTGAAATATCTGTTTCCCTATTGCCTGGAACAAATTCTTATGATTTCCACTTTTTTTTTTTTTTCTTTTTTTTTGTTTACTGTTTAGAACCCATCCACTCACGTCAAGAGCTCTGAGTGTGAGCCTTTACAGGCTTTGGGCAGTGACTTTTCTGATTTTCATCAACCATGAGAATGCTTTCCTGCCTATAAATAACACTTAATGGAGCTGACTGATTATATCTGGGTCAATTTAACTTAGCAAAGAGACAGTAGGCGAGGATTAGTTGACTGGTATCCTCATTTACCTACTTCAATTCCCATTCTGACTTCTCTCTCATGAGTGAACATGTGTCATCAGATTTGATTTCTAGAGAAGTGAAGGGGGTCTTTGGTCAGTAAACCACAGCCATACCATCAAGTTTGCTTTGCTAAGTGAGTTTGAAGTAGGTTAATGATAAACATTATTTTGGGGTCCCCTGGGCATGTATGAATTAAAGATGGCAGGAGATTACTCAGATGCATGTATGAAGACTGGCAAAGGAAAGGATAATCCACAAAATTGGTAAATTACACATGAATAACCAAGAATTGAATACCATATAACAATATGTGCTCATTTTCACTATCAAATAAGCTACCTTTATCCTCTCTTCACTCTCCATTTGGGTCAAATTACTTTTCTGCTCTATTTCCATTCTTACTGGTACCTATTTGCTATGATTTCTCCTGGTTTTGACTCAATCTTTTGGCTTTAATCTTGTCTCTTAGTAAATTGCAACCCAGTAAATATACTCTAGTATCGTTTATTGTAATTCCTGGCTTTATGCCAGGAGCAAAGAGAAGGGACTTCTTTTATTAATTCATCTGTCTGGATATGTGCTAACAAGAGCCCTAAATACACACTTTGATTATGGTTGGTTAAGTCTAAAAGATTCAATTTGGTTCATTCAATTTATTTTGACCTGTCTACATTACAATCTTACACAGCTAATTATAGTAGTTTTCTATTCATATTGTTGACCTGACACACAGTAGCAAGTAAGATGGATTAGAATTTTCTATCCAGTGTGAAGCTATATGTATACAACAGCAACATGTTCTCATAAGAAGTGAAAATCTTAGTCATATAGAAGTTTGGGTTCTATGATACTAAAGACAGTCAGATGCTGGGAGCTAGAATCAGTTGAGGAAATACCCATTTCCACATTGTCTTCCCATTAAAACATGTAGCCATTGTTTGGGCATCTATTTAAGTTCCCCCAGAGAAATGAATGGCTACTCACTCCAGTATGCTTGCCTAGAGAATTCCATGGACAGAGGAGCCTTGTGGGCTCAGTCCATGGGGTCGCAAAGAGCTGGACACGACTGAGTGACTAACACTTTTTTTTTTTTTTTAAGTAGTGATGTTATTGCCCATGAAAGTGTAAATATTTTGGTATTTTGTTGTTCAGTTGTTAAGTCATGTCCGACTCTTTGTGATGCCATTCACTGATTCCTAAGATGTTGATGTTCACTTCTGCCATCTCCAGCTTGACCACGTCCAATTTGCCTTGATTCTTGGACCTAACATCCCAGGTTTCTAGGCAATATTGTTCTTTACAGCATCAGACTTTACTTTCACCACTAGACACTCCACAACTGAGCATTGTTTCTGCTTTGGCCCAGCCACTTCATTCCTTCGGGAGCTATTACCAATTGCCCTACACTCTTCCTCAGTAGCATATCGGACACCTTCCAGCCTGGGGGGCTCATCTTCTGGTGTCGTATCTTTTCGCCTTTTCATACTGTTCATGGGATTCTCCCAGCAAGAATACTGGAGTGGTTTGCCATTTCCTCCTCCAGCGGACCATGTTTTGTCAGACTTCTCCACTATGACCTGTGTGTCTTGGGTGGCCCTGTAGAGCATGCCTCATAGCTTCAACTGAGTTACACAAGCCCCTTTACCACAACAACGCTGTGCCATGAAGGGGATTTTGCTATTAGTTGAGTGCTAAAAAGATCTTCAAAAGAGTTTCTTGAATTTGCTCAGCACAGGTATGTTGAACACAGTTCTTGCAATTGCTTTGGCAACAGAAGAGATTGGCTGGTGTGTTTTAAAGAAATCCACCCGTGTTTCTGTTAATCTTTCTTCAATCTTAATAGACCATGGGAACAAGATGTAGCCTGGAATCTTTGTCAGTGTCTTGGGTTGATGTTTATCTTGTTGGCCTGTTAGGGAAGGTTTTCTGGGATAAGAACAGAGCCTATTGGTTGTCCTTGCCATGACACGAGACGTCACTAGCTCCCTTCGCTACAGGCTTGTTTGTCTTAACACCAGGGCCTTTCCCTTACGATTCAGCTGAAATCTTTCTACCCAGGAGGAAAACCAACGGAGAAAGAACAGAGGAAGTGTTCCCAATTGCGAGAGCTCAGATCAAACTAGAGATATCTACTCTAACTGGAAATCTGAAGAAATAAACTACGAATGTTATTCACTAATGTCCAGTCGTGTCCAACTCTTTGTGACTCCATGGACTATAGCCCACCAGGCTCCTTGGAAATTGAACCTCTCTTGCAGCTCCTGCATTAACAGGTGGATTCTTTACCACTGAGCCACCAGGGAAGCCCCCATACTACATTTTATCTTAGCCAAAAGGCAGAGAAGTGAGAAGTTCAGTAAGGGTAGTATAAAAAATGACGTCACTGGTTTTTCATAGGAAGGCTTTCTGTGTAGCATCTCTGGGCACTGGCTATGTGTGTGATTCATCCTCAAAATTTGAGCATGTGTAGTATCCTCAAATCCTATAGATGCTACCTGAGGGGCAAGTAGGGGACGCTGGGCTTTGACTTTTGTCCAGGAAATGTAGACTCAGGGTTAGGTTGCTGAGAGCCTTGGCACTAGTTTCTAGTGTTGAGGAGTTTTGGAAGAAGGTCATGAATCTGAACTTTAAATTGTCTAGAAGTGCCATTTTTCATTTTTCGATGAATTCTTTGCCTTTCTTATGCTTCCATTTAAAACCAGTTCTTGTGTGTGCATATTGTAGAATGCATGTTAGTTTTAACCTGCTTTGAAAAAAAGAAAGAATAAAGTTGTATTTATAAATAAGAATCACCGACTCCCCAGCTGTAGAAATCACTAACAATATTTTGATATGTTTTCTTGTAGTCTTTGCTTAGCATTTATGTATGTGTATATGTACATGTAATTATTTGCATATATTTGTATATTAAATAAGAATTTAAAAATACCACAGTGTAATGTTAATGTGTGTGTGCTAAGTTGCTTCAGTTATGTCTGACACTGTGCAACCCTGTGGACTTTAGCCTGCCAGGCTCTTCTGTCTATCAGATTCTCCAGGCGGTAATACTGGAGTGGGTTGCTGTGCCCTCCTGCAGGCGATCTTCCTAACCTAGGTATTGAACCGGTCTCTGTTATGTCTACCTGCATTGGCAAGCAGGTTCTTTACCACCAGGGCCACCTGGGAAACCCCATAATGTTAAAAAAAAAAAAACCAAAATACAACACAAATTTCCATTTGCAAAAATCATACTTATTACATATACATACACAAAGTATATCTTTTATGGATTAAAATTATGTTGTATCTTGGATTTTCATTAACATTTGTATAGTATTTGTGTATAACATATATACAAAATCTGCACACATATGTATAAACACATATGCAGAGTATGGATTTTGCAAACTGAAATTATGTTTTATCTTGTAGAATTTATTTAATTACTCAGGTGTTGCAGCATGCATTTTTTCTGCAGCTCTCTTTATTTCCTTAAAAATAATTCCTAAAAGTGAAAATATAGGGTCAAAGATACAAGCTACTTTTAAGGTTCTTGAAGGGTACTGCCAGATTTCTCTTATTTCCTTCTGAAATATTATTATATTTCAGAAACTCTCCTAAAAAATTCCAAGCTAAAATTGTCTTAATCCCACCTAGAAATCAAATTATTATTTTATTTGGCCACATTACCCCTGGTCCTTGTCCGTGAGCTTACCCTATTATTCATTATTTCTATTAAGATAATGGATAGAATTTTATTTCCTACATTTTCTTATGTTGTTCTGTCATGTGTAGTTTCTATTATTTTTTGTCTTTCTTCTTTCCCTTTTCCTTTCTTTTTTGCTTTGCCTACACTCCTTCAGAGAAACCAGTGAATACAACGTGGTGTGTTCTTCTACGCATTTCTCCATGGTCACACACTGTAATATACACGGTTACACAAGGGAATGTTTCCTACTTATCTTAAAATGTGGATCAGGCTATATACACAGTACATGCATGTGTGTGTATGTGTGTGTGTATGTGTATGTGTATTACTCTGTCTTGATTTTCTCACTTTGAAATACATCTTGGAGATTCTGAGTCTGAGAAAGATACCTTATTCTTTTCCATAGTTGTATGATGTACGAATTTGCTAAAATTTATTCAGGTATTCTGCTATTAATAGGCAGTCTGTTGTGACTAGTGTTCAACACATAAAAAATGTTTTCACTACAAATATCTATAGACACATATTCTTAGCTCTTGGTGGTTTTATTTTTATGGTCTAATTCCCAGAAGTAAAATTACTGGTTCAAAGGATATGTGTATTTTTAAATTTTAATGGGTTTTCCCATATTATTTTCTAAAAATATAATAGCAAATCACATCCCCACTAACAATGTTTGAGAATATAATTTTCCTCACATTTCCACCAACTCTCCTATTTCTCTACTTTCTAAGTTTTGCTAGTATAAGGAGTAGGCCTTATTAATTTAAATTTTCTTGACTTCTAATGAGGTTGAGCATCTATTTATATTATGATTCCTATGGATTTCCTTATCTGTCAATTACCTAAGTGTATCCTTGGCCCCTTATATGGTTACTTTTTTTCTTATTAATTTTTAAAGCCTCTTGAATATTATAGATTTTGAAGATTATGTTAGTTACTAACATCTTTGCCCTTCAGCAATTTGTTCTTTGATTTTATTTTTTAATTTTCTTCCTCCACAGAATTTTTAAAAACCTTATGATATCACATTTATCTCTCTTTCTTTACAGAATCTGGATTGCCTATCTTATTTTATAAGATCTTCCCACTAATTTTCTTAAATTTGCTTCTAATTTAAATTCTAAATTCTATTTTTTCTATTTTAAAATAGTTTAGTATTTTCCCATCTGGAATTAATTTTTCTATAAAGCTTGCAGTTCTAACTGTATTTTCTTTTAGATGGATAGCCAATTGTTTAAACACCAAATAGTCAGTAAACTGTCTTTTCTCTAGTAAATTAAATTTTCACATATACTAGTGTGTGTTTAAAATTTTTTCTCTATTTATCTATTGCCAGGCCTGGGACATATTGCTTTGTATATAATAGCTGTGTAATTTGTTTTAATGTCTGGCAGGTTAAAGCCTCTCCCCTACGTTCTTCTTCTTCTTAATTTGGTCTAGTTTTCAACATATATCGTTTTCCATATATATAGAGAGAGTTCCGTATGTATTTTAAAGGAATTCTATTAAAAATAATCAAATAAAAGCAAAATATACTGATTTTTAGTTATAATTAACTTATATATGTATTCTAATTTTCAGTGATTTGACAGTTTTGTGGTCTTTACATTTGTTTAGACCTTGTGTTGGTTTCTTTGACAGGATTAATTTCTTTATACAGGTTTGGCCTTATATCTTTCTTGTTATATTTCCTTTTAGAATAAAAGTAATTCAGTAAGAGGAATAAAACTGGAAGGAAATGTATCAAACCATTGACATTAGTTGATCCTGGTGGACTATGGATGAATAATTTTAGCTTCTTCCACTTTTATTTCCCAACTTTTCCATGTTGATCATGCACTATTTTTATTTATTTATTTATTTTTCATTTATTTTTATTAGTTGGAGGCTAATTACTTTACAATATTGTAGTGGTTTTTGCCATACATTGACATGAATCAGCCAAGGATTTACATGTGTTCCCCATTCTGATCCCCCCTCCTACCTCCCTCCCCATCCCATCCCCCTGGGTCTTCCCAGTGCACCAGCCCTGAGCACTTGTCTCATGCATCCAACCTGGGCTGGTGGTCTGTTTCACCCTTGATAATATACATGTTTCAATGCTATTCTCTCAGATCATCCCACCCTCTATTTTTATAATGGTAAGAAGTCAATAAAATTTATTTTTTGAAAGGAATTGGAGTAATAGTGTCTTGGAAAAAATCTCTTTGTTAGAAAGAGTTTTAGAGAAAACATTTGCCTTATCATTCACCATCTTAACCATAGCATCTAACTGGTATCTAGAAGCATTCTGAATATTTGGTGAATGAATGAATTTTATAAAACATTATAACAAAATGTTGTAACACTTTTCATTTGCAGAAGAAATGAAAAATCTATTGGTTTCACAGTATGAAAAGAGAAAATGAAATTCAACAAAAATGTCTTGGTGGTGGTGAGAATATACAAATATACGTCTCCACTTCTATGAATCAGTAATAGGATGTACAGAGGAGGCCAGTTCTTTCCAGAGGGTTCTATCTGGAGAGGAAGCATGATATCGATCTCTTTATACAAAGGATGAGAAACAACATTGAATTGCAGCTAAAAGTCACATCTCATCATCTTACTGCTACAACACCTAGCACAGAGACTAGCACTTAATAAGGGCTTATGGAGTACTAGCAGAGTAATTAAAAATATTGGATTGTTTTTGGTGAGCAAAGAACTGAGCATTATTAGACTGCTGCTTAGTTGCTCAGTCTTGTCTGACTCTTTTCGACCCCATGGACTGTAGCCCAGCAGACTCCTCTGTCTATAGGATTTTCCAGGCAAGAATACTGGAATGGGTTGCCATTTCCTTCTCCAATTATTAGGCTTCTCTTTTTAAAAACATTCATGAGATTTCTATCTATTACTAATATATTATACTAGTGAGAAGTATTATTCAAAGACTGGGAAAAAAGTCCTCATTTGTTCTTGCCAGTGTGTTGAATGTAGAGGTGATGGAGTGGTTTTACTATCTAAATGACTGAAAAATAGGTTATGGTGCCCCAAGGACGTTTCTGTTGCTTGCTGACAGTTAGTGGTGTCTGTTTAAATCACACAGTTTTATTGGGCCTTAAAAATATCTTTCAGTTTCATTTTCATCAGAACAAGAGACAAGCTGAGGAAGGTGGATTGTGGCTCACTATTTTGTTGGAAGATTTCAACTTCATTCCACCCCTCTCCAGATGAGGGCTCTTTGCAGTTTTTCCTTTCCTCTTTCTCATCCTACCATTTTGCTTCCTTCTTCTTCCTTATCTTCAAGCTTCTTTCCTTGTTCCTCATTTTTGGAAGGGTGAAGAAGCAGTCTGAATCAGGAAGGGGTGGGAAAAAGAGAAAAGAACCCTAAACTTGCTGGTTCTTCATTCCTCCCTGTGTCACCTCCTTTTCATCAAACTGCCTTTATCTACAATCTCAGAAAATCCAGTTTATAGTATTCAGTCTTTCATTCAGTAAGTATTGAACTCCTACTGTGGTGGGTGGTGTTTTGGAAGCTCAGCTCCAAGATCAAGACAAAGATCTTGCTTTTATGGAGCTTACATTCTATGGCAGAGGGAGGCAGATGATAAACAATAAGCTTGACAAGTGGGTGTAGATGTCAGAGGTGGTAAGTACTCTGGCAAAGAGCAAAAATGGAAGGTAGAAAGTTGAGGGGCTAGGTGGGTGTGGAGGCAGGATGTGGCAAGTTGGTTATGGTAAGGTTCACTGAGAAGGGAGCATTTGAACAAAGACATGGATGAGATGAAGAAGTAAGATAGTGAGTATCCAGGGAAGAACTTCCCAGGCAGAGGGAAGAGCTAGTGCTAAGCCTTGAGGAGTAGCATTCTTCATCAGAGGCCAGTGGGCTTGGAGCCCAATAAGGGAGAGAAGGTCAAAGGAGTCAGGAGAGGATGGGTAGGTAAACTGCTTTTCAACTGGGGAGTTGAAAGAGTAATGCTTTGGATAAATTTAAAGAATAGGTTTCTTAAATTTATTTTCACATTATCTATAAAACTTACTTTCATGTAAAAACTTGATTAACAAGCAGATGGCTATATGGTTGACCTTCCTTCAGAGCTTCTCTTGATGAAGGTGAAAGAGGAGAGTGAAAAAGCTGACTTAAAACTCAACATTCAAAAAATGAAGATCATGGCACCTGGTTCCATCATTTCATGGCAACTAGATGGGGGAAAGTGGAAACAGTGACAGATTTTATTTTCTTGGGCTCCAAAATCCCTGAGGACAGTGACTGCAGGCACAAATTTAAAAGACCCTTGCTCTTTGGAAGAAAGCTTTGATAAACCTAGATAGCACATTAAAAAGCAGAGACATCACTTTGCTGACAAAGGTCTGTATAGTTAAAGCTAAGGTTTTTCCATTAGTCGTGAATGGTTGTGAGAGTTGGACCGTAAAGAAGGCTGAGCACCAAAGAATTGATGCTTTTGAACTGTCGTGTTGGAGAAAACTCTTGAGAGTCCCTTGGACTTCAAGGAGATCAAGCCAGTCAATTGTAAAGGAAATCAGTCCTGAATATTCATTGGAAGGACTGATGTTGAAGCTGAAGCTCCAATACTTTGGCTACCTGATGTGAAGAGCTGACTCAATGGAAAAGACCCTGATGCTGGGGAAGACTGAAGGCAGGAGAAGGAGGTGACAGGGGATGAGATGGTTGGTTGACATCACCGACTCAATGGACATGAGTTTGAGCAAATTCCAGGAGATGGTGAAGGACAGAGAAGCCTGGCGTGCTTCAGTCCACAGGGTCACAAAGAGTCAGACACAATTTAGCAACTGAACAGCAACAACAAAGCTCCAGGTAAACTTTGTTTTGTAAATTTCTCTTCCATTTTTATTTACCAATAGAGAGAATTGTAAGGGAGTCACGAAAAACCAAAGCCGTGTTCTCCCAGAGCAACTGAGATAAAAATGTGTTCAAGTTATCACTGACTATAGTTCTGTATTTCTCTTTAATGTTTGAGGGGGTAGAAGTATAGGACCTAGTGATTGTTCAGAAATGTGACTCACCTAGTTTCATGACTCAACGAGTAGCTTTCAGGGAGAATTTAAGGTCAGAATCTAGTGGTTGATAAGAGGACAGAAGAGAGCACAGATGCACACATGTCTAGCAGGAGGACCAGGGTAACATACTAGAGGTGAGTGTTCAAGGAAGAGGCAACAGGAAACATGTCCGGGATAGGATTTGGATAGGATAGGATAGGATAGGATTTGGCATGATTAGGGGTGAGCAGGTGGTTCATCACAGCTGGAGCTCAGGGTTCTGTGGATAGACTGGGAGTAAGCCGATCACTCAGGGGCTTGTGATGACCCAGGAGGTTACCAAAACTCAAATTAAGAAAAATCAGATACGAGTCTAGAAAGAGTGCTCCAACTGGAGTATGAGCATGATGGAGTAGATAATTGATGGAGTGAGATTCTTGAGGAGACAGGAGGAGATTGGACCATTTAAGTTCTCCTGCTGATATTTTAAAGCTATGAAAAGAAATTTTCAGCAGCAAAATCAGGACAGACATACCAATCCTTTGGAAACGAGGAGACTAGAATGTTTGGAAAAGAAGAAGTCAGATCATTCACTTGTTTATCGTCTATGCATTGAGCGTCTTTGCTCAGACCCAGGTGGCTGCCCAGTGCTCCGAGTATAAGTCAGTGTGGAAAATGCTGGATTCCGACTGCTGTTTCATAGAACCCCAGTTCAGCCGACTCAGTGGTTTAGAGTTGCAAATACGGGCTTTTGGTGTACCCATGATAACAGGAATGCACTCTTGTTCAAAAGCGATTCATTCCTCCAACGAGTGTTTGTTGGATAAATGTACATGGCACCGCGGTAGGTTTTCAGGGAGCTAGCTGTATATGCCAAGGATGTTTCACTTTATTTGAAGTGAGTCACAGACAGAAACTAGTCAAGTATAATTCCAGGCAAAGTCTGATTTGCTTTCCAAAAGACAGTGACACATTAATTTCCTGAGATTGACCTGCCCTGGTGGCATTGGGAGAGTCTTGTTTGGGAGACTGATCATAGTGAGGACCTTGGGAAATAATTGGGAATAACTGAGGCAGAGGAGGGGTATATCTGAGAGGATGGCGACAGCTCTTGAGCAGGAGATGGGTAGCTTTGGGGTGAGCACAGAGGGTGTAGGGTACTAGGAAGGACGAGAGGAGTGAGGGCTTATTCTGGAGCAAGTACATGGGCTCTGATTGTGGAAACTTTGACAGACCTGCCTGCTGAGACATGTTGACTTCCTCTGAAGGTGAAAGACAGTCATTAGGGCTCCTCAAACAAGAAAGTGACACGCCAAAGAGCCAGCATTTCCACTGAGTAGTCCCCAGATATAGGGAGGGTTAGATTAGAAAGAGCCGGGTCTCAGGAGAAGGCAGGGACGATGCGGAGAAAAAGACAGATGTGGATGAAGACAAAAGAAAGAGCAAAGCTCCGTGAGTTGGGAAAGCCTTTGGTAGAAAAGAGAGTGAGAACATTTGAATGAGCCTGGCCGAGAGGGAAGTGCGTTCGGATGAAGCACCCTAGACCCTCCACCAGTAATAGCTCTGGCAGTAACATGCCCACATGTCTGTAAATCTCAGTATATTTCTGGGCTTGATCAACTTCAGAGTCTTGCTATATTGAAATGCAAATCTTGAATTCTCTAAACCCATTGTCTTTCTGTAAAGCAGTAATATCTCTTATAGGTATTGTGTATCTTCGCCTGAAACCACTGAGGCGAAATCCTGCTGAAAATGAATTCATTATCTCAGTGACATGTCACTTTATAGTTGATGGAAAGGAAGCTTGGGAAGCAGAGTGTTAGGACTTTTAGCAATGTATGTTGCATGACATTTATTATAGACCATTCTCTACCCTGGAAAGCTCATATAAATGTGGCAGTAACATAAGCTACACATCACACTAATGTAGAAACAACATCTACAAAGTGTTAAATGTTAGATAGTTCCAGGCTGTCAGTGATAAAGAACTATGCGTGTGTGCATGCTCAATCACTCAGTCGTGTCTGACTCTTTGCAAACCCATGGACTGTAGCCTGCCAGTCTCCTCTGTCCATGGGATTCTCCAGGCAAGAATACTGGAGTGGGTAGCCATTCCCTTCTCCAGGGGATCTTCCCAACACAGTGATCGAATCCACATTTCCTGCATCTCCTGCATTGGTAGGCAGATTTTTTACCACTGAGTCACATGGGAAACAAAGAACTATGTAGTTCTTTGAAAAGGTGCTTTTCATATCTTGCCAATGTCATACATTTTTGATCTATGGATTAGGAAGTGGATGAAGGAAGGGTGTTGGGCGTATGGAGCTGTTTCGACAGATAGAAGCCCTTTAGATTACATGAAATGTAACTAGGAGTTTTTGGCTTAATTGAGAAAATCCACTTCTTGAGAAACTGCTAAAACAACAACAGAGGGTTGAGAAAAACGCACAAATCCATAAGAACAAAGATTATGAGAGAGGAGATAACAGCAAGCTGGAGTGAGACATGAAATTCTAGGATGTGAAAGCTGGTAGATGACTGGTAACCAACCAAGCCTGTCCAGGGGCAGCCACTGAAAAGCAAGTCCATCAAATCATGAAATCCCAGAAAGGGATGGGATTTGGAGGCGGCCATTCTCCCTGAAGATGAGGGTTGGGATGGGGCTGAAAATAGAACTGATTGAAAATCTTCAAAAGGAGAAATGAGAGCCACAGATGCCCTTCTGATTTCTGATCATTTACAGTTTAGTGGAGAAGGGGAAAGGTCTTCCTGAAAATAGAGTGAAGGCTGTCACATTGAATGTGAGACCCTTCACCCCTTACATCTCAATACTGACAGCAAGGCTTATACCATCCAGACAACAGTTTGTAGGAGTTGTCTCTGAGGGAACAGTCCAAGAGAAAGGATCCTCAGAAACTGACATCAAGAGAAAGGACCCTCAGAAACTGACATTGAGTCTCTCTATGAGATGGTGACGCCCCACCTGATTAGAGATGCACATGTAGAAATATGACTTGGATAATCAAGGAACACCAGACAACACTGGTAACCTGAAAAATAGACACCCAAATACACAAATAAATGCATACACACACACACACACACACACACACGCACACACTCCAGTTCTGTTGGAGGAACTGTGTAGGATGAATAAAGTCTTGTATCTTTCTTGAGCTACTCTATGCCCAGAGGAATGGTTGCATGTTTGTGGCCAAGCGAACGGTAAGACAGATCTTTGTGAGGCAGAGAAAATCTGGTTGGTTTGAGCAGCATCAGTGCTTGGAATGGTTTCTTCCTGGTCTCAGTACCTGGCTCCTTCTCATCTTTTGATTTAAATCCAGAGTTACCAGGGTGGTAACACCTGGAACAAATCTATGGATGTTTTCGTAATCCATTTTCTAGGAATCCCAGAAAACCTAGGAGAAGGCTTTTATTTTGTTATACTGAAAGCTTAATTTTCTGATTTTAAGAATTTTATTCTGTGTTCTTGACCAATGAAATGAGAAAACACATTGGCTGTCATCCTACGCATTTTGCCTCATACTTTATCATTGTCATTCTGAGTATTTGTGTAATGGATCATATTCAGAATGAAGGATTTAGAAGGATGAGCTTTCATTTTGTGTGTGTGATCCCATGGAGGGCTTTCTGCCATAAATTCATTACAATTTCCCACTTCTGGCCCCTGATTAAGGAATTGTGGGCTCTTCATGACAATTCTTCACTGAACAATATTGCTGTACCACCATTCATGTGGTTTGAGGTCATGTGGAGGTGGTACACTTAATTGGATCCCTCTAGTATTATAAAACTCCAAGAACACAGAATTTATTCAAAAGTCTTGAGTCTTTTTGTTTGCTTTTCCAGGAAACCTTATGGTTATATCCTTTGATTTGGGACTATAGAATTTCTGGGTAAAGTCTCTGGTTCTTAGTTTTCTGGGTAAATTCTTGGGAGTTGGTAAGACTCCCAAGACTAGTCTTTATCATACTTTTCCAATTAACAGGGGAAGAGTTATTTATATAAGGGTTATTGCCTCTGCTTGTCTACTTCTTATCCACTAATTGTGGCAACATATTGTGTTTAAAACAAATCACATTTTTACATGTGCATCGAACATTTCCTATGTGGAAGGCATTATCAAGAGGAAAGCAAAGAAATATAAATTAGGAGTACTTGTTGTCTTAGAGTGAGTGTTCTAGTTGGGGAGATGAGTTGTGAAAAGTAAAATAACAAATATTTACATAACACACACAGTTGGTAAACATTATTAAGACTAACTATATGTCAAAAAATATTATAGAATTCAAGGCAAGAGAAATGAACTTAAATTGAGTTGCATAAAGAGAAACTTATGAAAGCGTGTAATTGTGTTGAAGGAGTGGATTTGGGTAGCAGGAGAAGGAAGGGCAGAGTAAAAATAAACAGGTGGAAGACCTTGCAGTGTATTTGATGAACAGAGGGCAAGGAAATCAGGTATATGGGGGAGGGGCACCCTCAATCCTAACCTTCTGGACCCTTCAGGGTGCTTCTGTCTTAAGAAGCTGAAACCAAATCTGACTCACTTGAGCAGAAAAGTAATTTACAGTATTGGACCTTCCAACCCATGAAAATGATATATCAAAACAAGGCTGAGCACCGAAAAATTGTTGCTTTCGAATTGTGGTGTTGGAGAAGACTCTTGAGAGTCCCTTGGATTGCAAAGAGATCCAACCAATCAATACTTAAGGAAATCAACCCTGAATATTCACTGGAAGGACTGATGCTGAAGCTGAAGCTCCAATATTTTGGCCACCTGATGTGAAGAGCTGACTCATTGGAAAAGACTCTGATGCTGGGAAAGATTGAAGACAAGAGGAGAAGGGGGTGAGAGAGGATACGTTGGTTGGATGGCATCTTCGATTCAATGGACATGAGTTTGAGCAAACTTTGGGAGATAGTGAAGGACAGGGAAGCCTTGTGTGCTGCAGCCCATTGGGTTGCAGAGTTGGACACTACTTAGTGACTGAACAGTAACAAATCATTTATTTAGGTCTCATTTAATTTCTCTTTAATATTTACAGTTTGAATATTTTCTATAAACTAGAAGATTTAAAATCTTTTAAATCCTTTCAAAATTTATTTTTATTGAGGTCTGGTTGAATCACAATGCTGTGTTAGTACTGCTATGCAGCAAAGTAACAGTTCTACATATATATACATTTTTCATATTCTTTTCAGTTATGATTTATCACAGGATATTGAATATCCTGTGTCCCCTGTGTTATATACAGTAGAACCTTGGTGTTTATTCATTCTATACGTACCAGTTTGCATCTGCTAATCTCAGACTCTGACTTCTACCTTCTCCCACCCCACACCCACTTGGTAGCTGTCTATTCTCTGTGTCCCTGCTTTAGTTTCTGTTCATAGATCGGTTCATTTGTGTTATATTTTAGATTCCACATATAAATGATATCATATGGAACTTGTCTTTGTCTTTCTGAGCTACTTCATTTAGTATAATAATCTCTAGATGCATCCATGTTGCTGAAAATGGCACTATTTCATTCTTTTTTAATGGCTGAGTAATATTCCATTGTGTATATATATGTATATACCATTTATACTTCTTTATCCATTTGTCTGTTAGTAGACATTTAGGTTATTTCCGTGTCTTTGTAATAAATTCCTTCTTGATCCTCTGTTTTCCTGCTAGTCTAGTTTTTACATGCTGAATTTTTGAGGACCCAGACATTGGGCTCCTGCCTTCTCCCTGTTCTTTTTCCTAGGGCCAGGGCCAGGCATCATGGTGCCCAACTCTGTCACTGGAGCTTCTCTTCCTGCTCCCTTGGGGCCTTGATGCTAACCATCTGCTGGTTCTGCCCCGCCTCCTGTCTCTGTCCCTGTTCTCCATCTCAGATTCTGCCTGCTCATCACTCTTGACAGGAACTCCCTTCCTTGTCTTATTGGCCTGTTCTGGCCTGTTCCCAGGTCCTGCTCTCCCTGGCCATCTTCTTTAATTCTGGTCCAGCCTTTAATTACCCACAGCTGATCTGTCCTCAAGGTCTACCTTCTCAGAGGGACTCAAGTTCCGGCTTCTTCAAGTCCTGTAGCTGGCACCTGTCTTGTGTGCATCATCTGAATTCACTACTACTGCCTTTTTGGTATTTCCCTCCTTTCTTGATGTAGATTTGGACTTACTGCATGGATCATTAACAAATAAATATGTGTCTCCACAACTAATCACTTCCAATTTGGAATTCAGTCTAGTGGATTACAAGGAAATAATAGCTCATATTGAATGACTTGACCTCACCAACAGGAACCAGGATCCCTGTGTTTCATATGATGTTTATTAGAATAAAATGTGGCACTTAAAACATTCCTACTTGTCTTCCCTGGTGAAATGTTCATCCTAATCTTTTCTTTTATCTCTGAGACCACTTTTACACAATTTTAATAGGTCATTAAATTAAATAGATTCAATTTTCTCTGTCTAGCCAAACTGCAAATAGAAGAATCTTTGTATAAAACTAATAATGAAAGACATTTTGCTTGCCTCTTTTCTCTAGAAGGGTGCCTGCATGTCACCCATAAACGAGGGGCACATTTTTTCTTTGTACTTTCTTTCTCTGTTCCAGGGAAATTGATTAGCAGACACAACTGTGGGTGCAGATGTGGTTTTTAATTTTTTTTTTTTTTTAAAGAAAGAATTGAGCTTGGCTGGCACCTGGACCCATGTGGAAATGGAACAGCTCCTTGCAGCATGCACATGGCAGCCTTGCACAGAGTCACACCAGAGGTGGTTTGGGATGTTTTCAGGTCTCTGCATCTTGGAGGCAGTGAATCCCATCCTCCCTCCACTACAACCCACGGCCCCCGCCCCCGCCCCCCGCCCCCTACCTCCGCCATCACAATCTTTGTATAAACTCTCTGGGAGTTTACTCAGCAGCAGTGCCTCAGTCAGGACTTACCCATGATGGAATACTAACTATATTTTAGCCAGACTTCATGGGATACTGCGCTTCCCAGGTGGCGCAGAGGTAAAGAATCTGCCTGCCAATGCAGAAGACACAGGAGACACAGGTTCGACTCCTGGGTTGGGAGGATCCCCTGCAGAAGGGAATGGCAACCCCCTCCAGTATTCTTGCGTGGAGAATCCCTTGGACAGAGGAGCCTGGTGGGCTACAGTCCACGGGGTCACAAACAGTCGGACACTGAGTACAGACACACCCGCACACGTGGGATACTAGCCATTAATCCCTGTAAGATAGAGTTGCAGGGTCTTTGGTTTTTAATAAGCTTTACCTTCTGCCTTCTTCCTTTATCAGGGAGATAACATAAGGTGTCTATATTACCACGGTCATCATGCAACTTTAAGGATGGGATAGAAGTTAAATCTCCAGTTGTGCTTTGATAGGCTGTAGTGGGTATCTGTGGAAGATGCTGTTTTCCCACTCATCAGGCAAAGAAATCGCCAGTCCTAGTGAAATGGGCCCTCTGTGAACTGGAAGACAGGGAACAGACTGGTTATGTGGAATTTTGAGCGATGAGAGAGAACCGCCCCCTTCATCCAATACGTTAGACCAGTGTTATCAGCTGGGCTGCTGTTTACTTTGAAAGGGAAATTGTTAGTCGCTCAGACATGTCTGACTCTTTGCAACCTCATGGACCGTAGTCCCCCGGGTTCCTCTGTCCATGGGATTCTCCAGGCAAGAATACCGGAGTGGGTAGCTATTCTCTTCTTCAGGGGAGCTTCGAGAGCCAGGAATAGAACCTGGGTCTCCTGCATTGCAGGTTGTTTACTTTGAGCTTTTTCATAATTTCTTTTTAGAAAGATAAAATCTAAAAATGTTTATATATGGTAATGTTTTAGAGCAGAGTTTTAGAAAGCTATGCTTCTTTTCTTTTTATAGGATATTTTTATTTCAATTATAAAATTGTCACTATAAATAGCCAGTCAAGTTCATAGATAGTCAGTCTCATCAGGCAGTTAATTTACATTGTAAAAATAAGTGAATCATTAACCTAAATTTAAAAAGTAACTGATATCTCCTTGTCACATATTGGATATGATACCTTTTGTCAGAGAGGTGAAAAGTGGTTTCACAGCTTTGCCAATAAAATTCCAAAGAAGTAAGAACTTACTTATATCTGCTAATTGAAGTTATTCTGGTTATGAGCAAGAAACCATGGCTGTGTCTCTGAGGAAAATAGAAGGATTTTTCACTTTCAGGATTTTCTTAAGGGTAAATAGGGTTCCCTTGATTTTTCTGGTGTGTAGATAACTATATGGGATGTATACAACTCATACTTTTATGCTGCTGCTGCTGCTAAGTCGCTTCAGTCATGTCCGACTCTGTGTGACCCCATATAGACGGCAGCCCACCAGGCTGCTCCGTCCATGGGATTTTCCAGGCAAGAGTACTCGAGTGGGTTGCCATTGCCTTCTCCAACTTTTATGCTAGTGAGTGTTAATTCAATTTGGTTATCTTTTTGGTCTGCTTATTGCATTTAAAGAGAATTTTTTCATAGTGCCTTAACCCAGAAAATTAACTCCAATGATAAAAAAAAGACTTGTGTTTTCACGGAGGTTGCTGCTGCTGCTAAGTCGCTTCAGTTGTGTCTGAGGTTAGCCGGGGGCATATTTCGGGAAAGGGATTTTTTTTTTAAGGCATCAGATCCAATTTTGCAGATTGTGGCTACTTGAAGCACGACCTGTGATGGACAGTATTAAACATGATACTGAGCTTGAAAGGGATGACTGCCTTTGGATAAGAGAAGAGCTAAGTCTGATGTTCCAGCCCCATCTCCCAGGGCTGCCCGCCCATAAGCCCTGTGCTCCAGGCCAGCTTCCTCCTCCTGTGAAAAACACCCTTTGTTTCTCTCGTTCCTTCATCTTGGCATTCTCATCTCCTCTGGACCTGTGAAAAGCCTAGATAAAAATAGCAGACGACATTCACTTCTGAAGCATACTATATATTGTGAGGTGTTCCAGGTACTTGACACATACTGATTCTTGCAATCTTCACAATAACCCAGTGATAGAGGTTTGAGTCATACCCCCATTTTACAGTTGAGGGAGTTGGGGCCTAAAGGGACTAAACAATTTATCCAAGATCACATGGTTAGCAAGTAGTGGAGCCAGGACTTGGACCCCAGAGTCTAACGCAAGAACCCATACTATTGGTCACCACACTATTGTGCACCTTGAACTCACATCCAATATATAGCACCATCATGGCATAACTAGCCAGCAGCATGTTGATCTCTTCTGCTTAATTGTTCCTACTTATGATGAAGAAGAGGCACCATTTCTAGTACCTGGAGTCACACACATAGTAGCTGCCACATAACCTTAATTATTGTCATTATTGTCATCCTCCTCCTCATCTCCCACAAGTTCGATTTAACTTTCACAATGATCATAATGAGGTTCATCTTATCCCTATTTTATTGTTGAAAAGATTTTGCCTTTAGGAAGTGGCAGAAATAGGAGTTTAAGACCCTTCTGGTGAGTCACAGAATTCTTTCCCTTAACCATTGTACATTATATGCTCAATAAATTAAGAAAATTAAAAAGGAACTGAGTAGGTAAGAAAAAAGCCAACGATGTGACAAGTTTTGCTTCCCCAGGTTTTAGGACTTCTTCTTTACTTGTGTTAGATTCCAGAGCACTCAGATCATGTGTAGCTGTGTCCCTCAAGGGATGGGCCAGGGTGTTCACCCTGGCTTTCTTAGACTCATGATCCTTCTGTCCTCACTGGATTCTTCCACCTTACACAATTATTTTCTTCCACACCTTCTGTTGATTACATATTCACCAGAGATAGCTGGTTTACCCCTTCTATTTTGAAACTGTAAGGCAGTTTAGTTTCCCACTTAGTATGGAACTTTTCAGTTAGACTGTTTTGCTTATAACACCCTAGCTTAAACCAGTGCAGAAATGTAAATTTTCATTGGTCGTAGAATTAAGAAGTTATTTTGGAGCATGGGGGTACTTTAAGAAAGACAAACTGGTATTTAAATAATGAAGCATTTCCCTGGGCTTCCTTGGACAGCCAGCTGGCCATGTTAGAAACCTGACTGCTCATGAAGGGTGATCGTGTACAAGAGAGATGCAGAAAAAGACTTAGGCGCACTCCAAAGTCAAGTTCCATCTTCTTTGTGGTCCAGAGTGGCAGCTATGACTCCAAGGGTCACTGAAAGGCATTTTTCCCTGAAATGACTTCAGATTCCAACTTGTGACCACCTCAGCTGCTATAACAAGGTTAACCTATGCAAACTGAAAAGGAATTGCCTTGCTTCTAGCTCACTAAGTCCCACCTGAAGCTTGATGCTCCCTTGGTGTCTAAAGCAGTCCATCACTCCTGCCCTGCCAGGGGAGGACCTCAAGCTGGATGAGAAGGTCTGGGGCTTTTTGCTGCACTTTTGGCAACTTGTTGCTCTCTATTTAGGGACAAAGCCAAGTTCTAAAAAAAAAAAGGAATAAAAAGAAAAGTGTAAACTGAAATAAAGTCTAGGTCCTAATGGGCTTTGGGAGGATATAACAAAAATTGTCTAAAATAAAAATGTGTATAAAGCAGACTGTGAACAGACACATTATCGTCTTTGGCCATTATTTCTTTAGAGGAGAATCCTAGTTTCCATGATTGTGTTATTTTTGGGATTGCTGATAGCTAATAGAACAAATGTAACATCTACAGGTTTTTTTTTTTTTTTTTTTTTTTTTTTTAGAGTTCTGGACTAGGTTTCTTAGCATAATGTGTCGTGATGCTCATGGTCTCTAATTCTTTTGTGCCAGGCCTATTTTATCAGTCCCCTGGTGTCCCACAGATTTTTGAGGCATTGGAATCCTAGCAACGGATTTTTCATTTAAGTAGGATCATCTTGATCACCAGCCTCCCACAGGTTGGTAAAAGTTTTGTGCTGCTTCCTAGCACTCACAGAGCATCCCTAGAGCATATTTTGTTGAGCCTGCTCTCACACCAATTTAGCAGAAAAATATAACTTGCTTGTGAATCTACAATCATGTGTCAAAACAAGATGGCCTTCTCCTCGGTGACAACACTGCCTTAGTGCGAGCTGGTTTTTGCTGGTTCATTTGTTTGGGAGTTGATTTTGTATAAGGATATGAATAATAGAAAAGCTTTTAACTTTTTAAAATTGGGGAGGCCAAATTAATAGAAGTCTGTTCCATTCCAAGAATTTTCTGATTATTTTTTATTCATTGTCCCTCAAATTTATATATATATATATATATACACAAAATTCTCAGCAACATAAAATCAAGTGAAAGTTGAAATGTATACTAAATCATACAGAATGAGTTTTTGAAAGATTTCCCCCAAATCTAAATGTAGAAACAATATTAAAATTATGTTCCACTTTCCAGTAGCAACAACAGTATTAAAAGCTTAGAAAGCAGTTCGCTTCTATTAGCTCACTGAACTCACAATGATGTTTTGTTCTGGTAACTATTATTATCCCCATTTTATAGACAGAAAAGTGAAGCACCCTGAAGCACAGAGAGGTGAGGCACAAAATCTCAACACAAGTAACACTCCCTGCATCTGAATCCTGGGAAGTTAATCATTAGCTCACGTTGCTAATAACTGATCTGTGTTCAATGTGGAGAACGTCAAAAGCTTGAAAAAACTGCCCATTTCACCACCATTCATAGATCTGGTGAGAGTGGAAGCCACTCAGTTGAGTCTGACTCTCTGTGACCCCACGGACTGTATCCTGCCAGGCTCCTCTGTCCACGGGATTCTCCAGGCAGGAATACTGGAGTGGGTTGCCATTCCCTTCTCCAGGGGATCTTCCCGACCCAGGGATTAAACACAGGTCTCCCGCAGGGCAGGAGGATTTTTTTACTATCCGAGCCACCAGGGAATGGAAACAATGAAAGTTTAGCTATAGATACATGTATGAAACCATCATGTTGTATTCAGGGAGCTCATACAATGTGTTACGTCAATTATATCTCAATAAAGCTAGTAAAAGACTGAGCTACCTTAGCTTTCTGAATTTTCATGTGCATATATAACTTAAAAAAAGATAGTTTATTTGCACATTACTGTTTTGTACCCCACCCATACCTCTCCATGTCAAAACTCATTCTTCTTGACCATGAATTTTTGGCTGCATAATGCTCCACTGTATGTAAGTACATAATTTGCATAATTAAATGCCTTATTAAAAGACATTTAATTAACTTATGTAATAGAGTGCATAATTAAATTTCTTATTAAAAACATTTATGCTATTTCTTCAGTGACCCTTTCTCTTTTTTTGTGAGTGTATCTATTATAGGTTTGTGGTTTCCATGAGGTTCATATATAAACAACATCTATAAATATATGTAAAGATTTTTTTAAAAAATTGATGTTCTCAAGTTTGAACACATTCTAACAATTCTGCTTTTTTCCTTTGCCTAACCCAAATTTAATGTTTTTGCCATAATATTTACATCTTTTTGTTTTGTGTTCCCTTAGCTACTTATTGATGATTTTACCATTTTTGTCTTTTTAACCTTCCTGCTAGCTTTATAAGGGGTTAATCCATTATTTTTACTTTATGCTTGCCTTGATCAATGAATATTTTCCTTTCTTAATTTTCCCAATTCTACCTATGGTCTTTTTCCTCTAAGAGAAGTCCCTTTAACTTTCTTTTTAAAAAAATCTGTTTATTTTTAATTGAAAGACAATTGCTTTACAATATTGTGTTGGCTTCTGCCCTAGTTTCCCTGATGGCTTAGACAGTAAAGAATCTACCTGCAGTGCAGGAGACCCAGGTTTGATCCCTGGGTCAGGAAGATCCTCTGGAGAAGGGCATGGCAACCCACTCCAGTATTTTTGCCTGGAGAATTCCATGGACAGAGGAGCCTGGTGGGCTCCAGTCACGGGGTCACAGAGTCAAACACGACTTTCTGCCATATATCAACATGAATCAGTCAAACGCATACATATATCCCCTCCCTCTTAAACTTTGCTCCTACTTCCTACCTCATCCCACCATAATATTCCAGGGTATATATGTACCACAACTTCTTTATCCATTCATCTATCGATGGACATCTAGGTTAATTCCATGTCCTAGCTATTGTAAATTTCTTGTAAAACTAGTTTAGTCATACTGAACTGTTTTAGCTTTTCCTTGTCTGTAAACTCTATATTGCTCTTTCAAATCTGAGTGATAGCTTTGTTGGGTAGAGCATTCTTGCCAGTAGATTTTTTTCTTTTATCCCTTTGAATGTATTGTGCCACTGTTCCCTGACCTGTAATGTTTGCTGAAAAGTCAGCTGATAGTCTTATGGGAGTTCCTGATTGGTTGCTCTTCCCTTGCTGCTTTTAAGATTCTTTATATTTAACTTTGCCATTTTAATTATAATATATCCTGGCATGGTCCTCTTTGGGTTCATGTTTTTTGGGACTCTTTGTGCTTCCTGAACTTGAAGTCTGTTTCTTTTCCCAGGTTAGTGAAGTTTATAGCTATTATTTCTTCCAATAAGGTCTTTGACCCTTTCTCTCTTCTCCTTCTGGGACACAAATGTGAACATTAGTATGCCTGATGTTGTCCCAGTGGTTGCTTAAGCTATCTTCATTTTAAAAAATTCTTTTTGCTTTTAAGCTTGGGTGATTTCCAGTACTCTTTCAGTTCATTGATCTGTTCTTTTGTATCATCTAATTTACTATTGACTTCTTCTTGTGCATTTTTTATTTCAGTTAATTTTTTTTTTTTTTTTAGCTCTGTTCAGTTCTTCTCTGTATTTTCTTTGTTGTTGCTGTTTAGTCACCAAGTCGTGTCTGACTCTTTTGAGACCCCATGGCTCACCCACCAGGCTCTGCTGTCCATGGGATTTCCCAGGCAAGAATACTGGAGTGGGTTGCCATTTCCTTCTCCTGGGGATCTCTGACCCAAGGATTGAACCTGAGTCTCCTGCATTAGCAGGTGGTGTCTTTACCACTGATCCCCCAGGGAAGCCCCTGTGTTTTGTAACTCTTTGTTAAACCTCTCATGGCATTCATTCATTCTCCTTAGTTTGTTGAGCATCTTTATGATTAGTGCCTTGAATTATATATTGGGTAGATTGCTTGTCCCCACTTCACTTCATTCTTCTCTGAATTTTTGTTTCATTCCTGTGTTTAGGACACATTCCTCTATCTCCTCCTTTACACTAATTCTCTGTGTTAATTTCTATGTAACATGGATGTCAATTACAACACCCAATTTCGCTGAAATGGTCTTATGTAGATGTCCTGTCAGGGTCAGCAGCACACATCCCTCTAGTCACCAGAGCTATATGCTCTAGGGATGTCCCTGTGTGCGCTGCGTGGGTTCTTCTGTTGTGGTTGGCTGCCTGGTGCAGGTGCACTTGTTGGCTGCCAGGCCCTACCTCGAGTGGTGACTCCTGGATTGCTGGTGAGTGAGGCTAAGTCCCAGCATGGCTGGTTGCATGGCTTGGGGAATCCTAGGACTGTTACTGGCCTGATGGTGGGCAAGATTGAGTCCAGGCATGACTGGGTGGGTGGGCAAGACTGGTGTTGGCTTGCTGGTGGGAGGAGGGGCAAGCCCCCAGTGCTATTAGGCTAGAGGGAAGACTCCAATATGGTGGCTGTTAGCACAAGTGTCCTCGGGGTAGAATTAGCCCCCCCAAAAGGCTGCTTCCAGCTTCTGTGTCACCAGGGGAAGTTCCAGTTACCTCCTGACTGGATATTCTCTGAGATCAGCAGGTAGGTTTGACTCAAGTTTCTTTCAAATTAGTCTCTGCACTGGGACACAGAATATGTGTGTGTGTGTGTGAGGTTTTTGTGTGTGTCCTTACAGACTGGAGTCTCTCTTTCCTACAGTCCCTTGGCTCTTTCATAGTCAAGCCCCACTGGCTTCAAAGCCAGTCATTCTTGGGGCTTGCCTTCCCAGTGCAGGACCTGTGGCCTGGGGAGCCCAATGTCTGGCTCTAACCCCTTGCTTTTTGGGACAAGCCTCTGCAATTGTAATCACCCTCCCCTTTTATGGCTGGAGGAGTGGATCTTGACTGTACTGCAGCTCTGCCCCTCATACCCATTTCATTGTGGATCCTTCTTAAATCTTTAGTTGCAGAAAATCTCTTCTGCTAGTCTTCAGGTCATTCTCATAGGCAGTTGTTCTATAAGTATTTTTAATTTTGATGTACCTGTGGGAGGAAGTAAGATTAGGGTCTTTCTACTCTTGTCTTTGCCAAACCTCAGGATAAGCACATTTTAAGTTTCTTGATTTGTATTGTCAATTATCCTCCAGAAAGATCATCTCAAATTGCATTAATCCTAGCAGCCAACAAGAGAGTGTATTTGCCTGGACACTGGATACTTCTAGGCTATTATTCTTCCTATTCTTCTTATTTAGTAGACAAAACAAAAGAAAAAAAGATTTCTCATTTCAGTGTGTATTTTTTTTTTTTTGATTTGCAGGAAGTACAAAAATTAATAAACATTATTCATCCCTTGAACAAATATACATGGTTCAAGTGTTAAAGAAACAAAGATTATTATGCAGGTTGTGTACCTATAACACCTGCTTCCAGACATCTATCAGTAATCCTCTCAAGGGGCAGCCACTCTAGCATTTCCTTGAGTGGCCTCCCCAAAATAATTATGCACATATAAGGAAAGGGGGGCTTCTCAGGTGGCTCAGTAGTACAGAATCTGCCTGCCAAGCTGGAGACACAGGTTTGAACCCTGGTCAGGAAGATCCCCTGGAGAAGGAAATGGCAATCCACTCCAGTATTCTTGTCTGGGAAATTCCATGGACAGAGGAGCCTGGCAGGCTACAGTCCACGGGGTCGCAAAGAGTCAGACATGACTTAGTGACTAAACAACAACAAGGAAAGGAACATGAGAGCAAACATGTGTATATGTGTGCTCATGTTTCCTCCACAAACAGAAGCACATACCCTATACATTGTTTTTTTCCTTGTTTTTTTTCACTTAGCAAAATATCTTGGAGATTTTTCCATATTAGTAAGTGAAGAACTGCCTTACTACTTTTAATGTCTATACACTATTGCATTATAAGGAAAGAGCTGAAAATATTAACATTTTTTTTTATTGTCTATAGCCATTTCTTCTTTTGCAATTGCCTGTCAATATTTTTGGGGCCTTTTGTTATTGTAGTTTTATTATTTTGGTTATTGCTAATGATTTGTAAAACTTCTATGTGTAAAATGATTACTAGTCCATTTTAACCAAATGATGCAAATTTTATTTCACATTTCATTGTTGGCCTTTCAGTTTCATTTTATGATTATGGGTTTTTTATTGTTTGTTTTGGTTTTTGTTTTGGTGTGGATAGAGAGAATTATTTTTATATAATCAAATCTATCAATCTTTTTGGTTTTGTTTGTGAATAATTTCCTGGATGATCAAAACCTCCCACTGTCCCTTTGTTTACTCGAATTCTTTTTGCAAATCATAGGATTTGCACTAGAAAGACCTTAGAGGTGATGGAGGAAAAATTTCCAGCCAGTGCAAAAAGCCCCATAGCAATACTGATAGATACAGGTCTATCTTTGCTTGAATGAATCAGTGACCCAAAACTTACCACCTAACAAAACTCATTCCATTGGCCAGCTCTCATAAAACTCTTTATTGAATAAAGTTTTAAGGTCTCTCCTTGAATCTTCTAATTTTGTCTTAATGAACATAAAACAGATTTATTTTCTCTTCTACATATAGTCATTTTATCATTTTCTCATGATTTACTCCTTTTTATTATTTTTAAAGAATCCATATGTTAGATGTATTGTTTAAAATCCGTTTAAGATAATGCTACAAGAAAAAAAACCTCCAAATAGTATGGACGTATTACCTTATGATATGTGTGTGTGAGTTTTCGCCATCTTAACAGTTTTGAAGGGTTCAGTTTGCTGGTTTTAAGGGCATTCACACCGTTGTGCAGTAGACCTCTAGAACTTTATCATCTGGTAAAGCAGAAACTCTGTACACATTAAACAACTTACCTTTTCCCCCTCCACTCAGCCCTTGGCAACTATCATTCTACTTTCTGTTTCTATGAATATGACTCCTTTGGACCCATAATATAAGTAGACTCATACAGTTTTTAAATATTATGATTGGTTTATTTCAGTTAGCATAATGCCTTCAAGGTTCATCTGTGTTGTAGCATGTGACAGAATTTCCTTCTTTATTGAGGTCACATAATATGTCATTGTTGGTCTACATGACATTTTGTTTATTCCATTGCCTGTGAAAGGATACTTAGATTGCTTCTACCTCTTGGCTATTGTGAATAATGCTGCTATGAACATGGGTGTGCAAATATCTCTGAGATCCTGCTTTCAATTATTTTGGATATGTACTCAGAAGTGGGATTTCTAGATCATGTAGTAATTCTATTTATAACTTTTTTTGAACAACTACCATTTTGTTTTCTATAGAAGTTTCATCATTTTGCAGTCCCACCAATGGTGACTAAATGTTCCAGTATCTCACCAATACTTGATATTTTCTGGTTTTTTGAATAATAGTCATCATAGCAGATGTGAGAAACAATTGTTTTGAACATAATCTGTTAGAATCTGTTTTTTTTTAATAGTGTGCAACTAGCAGTTCTCCAATTTCATGTATTTCATAAAAACAATATCATAAATTAGAATGGGTCCATGAGCACATATTGTTGGAGGACTTTTGTCTTTTGTGGGTTAGTTTTATTTTATATATGCCTCACTTATACAATAATTTATATGTGCAGAAACTAAAATTCAGTGTCTGTGGTCAAAGTGGGCTTGATTTGACTTGGACTTGATTAAGATGAAATGACTTATAAGCTTCATATTGACTTGGGAGTTGGAGGTGGCTGAAGAAGGTCCTGGGGCAATGTTGAAATCTGATTTACCTCCTACCTCTGTTAAGTTGGAATATTAGTACTGCTTTCAGCACTCAGCAGTTATTTCCTAGCCTCTTTGAGCAGCAGGACACTTCCCACCATTTTCAAAATCAAGGAATACAGACTGTTGGTAGAGATTTCTCTATCCTCAATCCCTTCTAGTATTTCATGTTTATCTTGTTTGTAAGATGAGGTTTCACTGAGTCCTGGCTTAACTGTCTTGGCCTGAGCACTAGGTGATTGGAAATGAGGTTTCTCAATCTTGGTAATTGTTAGATTTTTTTAATCCTTTAAATAACGATAGAGATACTTGTATCTTATTCACAGAGTCGTTGTGAGATAAAGTGAGTCTTCACAGAGAGATAAAACATGGAAAGCATTTCTCAAAGTCCTTGGCATGTAAGTTTTACATAAACAGAGTGACTGTTGATATTTGTTTTATCTTGTAATCTTGTTGTTTAGGCCACTCAGCCTTTATTCTCAAGATAAAGGTCTACAACCATGATGTGGGTCTTTCTTTAGGGTAATTTTGCTAGCTAGGATATCTTCTATTTATCTTCTGTGTAGAAGCTTTTTCTTTCTTGCTTCTCATGAAGGTGAAGGGATCCCCAGTCCAGTTTTGATTGCATATTGTCTAACAAAGTGAATAACAGCTGTTTCATCAGCAGAGTCAGGATAATAAAAGTCTTCAGTGTTGCCCTATGCAATGTATCTCAAGGATTTTTCACTGAGACACTTTCATTTACTCTCAAATGATAAGATGTCCTTATAGACTATAATCCCAAACCTCTTTGATCTCATTGGCCATGAGATCAAAATATGGCCATGCCATAGATTAAAGTAAATTATTTATTTCACCTTGCTGTTCATGCACTGACTTGATTTTTGAACATCTATCTTTATAGGCACCATAGTTCAATTTCTTGGGGCAGAAATCCTTTCCTCCTTATCTTTTCATTTCATCTGTTAGCAATCTACCACAATCCCCCATGACGTGGTCCTCATTAGCTGTCTCTTCCATCCCTCTCTCCTTCTTTCCTTTCATCCCTTTCTTTACCCCCCTTTTCTCCATTCTCCATTCACACATTATTATTGAGAAGCTGCTGGGTGAAAAGCACTGTGTTCCTTAAGATGTGGACCTGGGTACAGTCTTTGCTGGTTCTGTCGCTGCAGATCTAACAGGTCAGTTGAGATTTATGGCTGCATAATCACTAGATTGGGCTTCCCCTGTGGCTCAGCAATAAATAATCTGCCTGGAATGCGGGAGATGCAGAAGATGTGGGTTCCTTCCCTGGGTTGGGAAGATCCCCTGGAGAAGGGCATGGCAGCCCACTCTAGTATTCTTGCCTGGGAAATTCCATGGACAGAATAAACTGGCAGGCTACGCCCATAGCATTGCAAAGAGTTGGACACGACTGAAGTGACTTAGCATGCATGCACATCTCACTAGGTCTCCCTGTATTTGTTGAAACAAATATTCTCTGAAGATAGATCTATTTTCTGCCTCGTGTGGACAGGCTGTGTATTCGCGCCACTCCCCAGGCCCTTAATCCCCTGTGCTGTCTCAGAGCTGATAAGAGGGTCCCCCACCTCTAAACGCTCTCACCTCGGTCTTCACCTCTGTCTTGAACTTCCCTGTTATTCTCCAGCAGCCATTCTTCACATTTCATACAGCCTCCTTAGTTATAAAGGAATAAACTTTGATACTTTTCTATTTTTAAAATGAAGCAGCGTGTCACCGGAACTTGTTTCTGGACAGCGCACGATTGTGGCTGAGTTAATAGTTATTTTGTAGTTGGGTGCCCAAACACTCAGAATTTGGTCCACCCTGAAAATTTCTCTTCAGTCATTTACTTAGCATTTCTACCTCTTTCCCTGAAAGCCTAGGCTTTATTTTGAAAATATTGAGGTCTGTGTTCTGCTCTCAGCTGGGTGAATATGCCTCGAGGTCCAGCAGCGGGTAAGGTTTCCTCTCCTCTGCCCACTTTGACCACCTGTCGCATCCCTAGAGGCCACGGGCAGCAGGCATGGGGCTGCTGCTATGGATTTGCCTGGCTCTGGCTGTGTTTGCCTCTGGCGAGCCAGGTCTCTTTATCGGGAGAAAAGGGTTCCATTTCTGATAGGGGCGTGAGAGGTGGTCTGTAGCTCACCGCTCTTACCTAGCAATCCACAGCAATGTCAATTTTCTCTCCTCTGTGTCCTGGTGGTAATCTTTCCATTATCACAATCATTTCCTCCACCTCTTCCCTTTCTCTTCCTTTTTCTCTTTTTACTCCTTTTCCTCCCGGGGCCTTTATCAAAGCTTACCTTCAATGTGTCTCACTCTAAAGCCTTCGCATTTTTAGAATAAAATTCATTGAATCCTCCTCTATGCTTCTACACTTACTTCTCTGTTATAGCACTTATCATTTCATATTATAGCTCCCTCTCTACCCTGCTCCCCCGTGAGCTCATTCAGGCTAAATGCAGGGTATTATTAATATCATTTCCCTTAAACATAGCCAAGTATTCATGCTGAGCAGATAGAGTAGTTGTGAGCACTGACTCTGGAACAAGCCTGCGGAGACTGATATCTTATCCTTGCCAGTTTTTAACTGTGTAATCTTGGGCGAATTGCTTATCTTCTCTGTGCCTCAGTTTCTCGACTTACAAACTGGAGATAATGATAGTGATGCTTAGAACAGTTCCTGCTGCACAACACGGCCACTTTAATGTCTGCTACTGTGTGTTGAATTCAGTTTAATAGAATCATTATAATCAAGTTCACTAGTCATGTATTTAGTGAAGGTGTCTTTGTTGTACGCTGGTGATCATTACACCTAGAATAGGGCCAAGGATGCAGGCATTCAATCAATATTGTTGAGTAAGTGCATGAATGTGCTGGGTGTTATAGACACAAAGAAATCTCAGTCCTTATTTCTTTCCTTCAGGTCTCACATACTGGGAATACAGAAAGGACATAAGACAGTAATTGAGAGCTGTGTGAATGTACCACTTATCTGTCTGTGGACATTTGGGTTGCTTCTATCTCTTGGTTATTGTGGGGAATGCAAGTATGAACATGGGTATGCAAGTATCTCTTTGAGACCCTGCTTTCAATTCTTTAGGATACATACCTAGGGTGGGATTGCTGGATCATATTCTAATTCTGTATATTTTGCTTCCTTTTAGACATATCCTATTAGGATAATCATGAACAAATTATTGATACTACTTGAATTCCTGCCTGTGCTTTCTTTTTTAAACAGTGGAAATGCTGAAGTTAATCAAGCTTGTGAACCTCCAAATACAAGTAGATTGAGCACTGTTGTTGCTGATAACCTATTGGCTAGTTCTTTATTACTCCAGGAACACACTATTCAGTTCAACAAAAATACATTATTTCAATGAAAAGGGAACAATGATCACTACTCCCTTTTTTTTTTTCTCTTGAGAAGTACATAGACACAATGTTTGATTGATTTATTTTTTGCCTTTTAAAATTTGTGAGGTTTGTATTATTTTAGACATAGGTCCCAAAGAGGATGATTATTTAAAATCGTCCCTCTACTTCCGTGGTGGTCCAGTGGTTAAGACTGCACATTTCCAACGCAAGGGATTGGTGAGGATTTGATCCCTGGTCAGGGAACACTGGGAGGCCAAAAAAAAATTTTTTTTTAATTAAAAAAATTGTCCCTGTAATGACTATCCAATACAGGTTCCAATAATTTTATTAAATGGTTCGTGATGATTTTGTGTTTTCCTGTTGTTGTTATTCAGTCACTACGTCGTGTCTGACTCTTTGCGACGCCATGAACTGCAACATGCCAGACCTCCCTGTCCTTCACTGTCTTCCGGAGTTTGCTCAAATTCATGTCCATTGAGCCGGTGATGCCATCCAACCATCTCATCCTCTGTTGTCCCCTTCTCCTCCTGCTCTCAATCTTTCCCAGCACCAGAGTCTTTTCCAATGAATCAGTTCTTCACATCAGGTCGCCAAAGTATTGAAGCGTCAGCTTCGGTATCACCCCTTCCAATGAATATTTAGGGTTGATTTTCTCTAGGATTGCCTGGTTTGATCTTCTTGCAGTCCAAGGGGCTCTCAAGAGTCTTCTCCAGCACCCCAGTGTTGTCTTTTATAACAAACACTAAACTGATATGGTAACTCAGCTGAAGTGCTATATGCGATGTAAATGAATCTGGTTGAGGAAGACTCAAGGTGATGAAAGGTACAAAGTTGGGTGACTATATGAATTTGATTTTCAGTTTTATTTTGACTAAAAATATTATTGGAGAAAGCATAATATGTGGCAGATCTTTTCTATATCAAACCTGTATTTAGATAAGGAGTGGGTAGACGAGGTCAAGGACACAGTTTCTGGAGCCTGAGTGTTTGGTGCTGACCCAGGCTCTGCTCCACTTGTGAGCTGTGTGGCAGAGCAAGCTACTCAGAGCCTCGTGTTCTCATGTGTGAACTACAGGTAATAATGGGTTGTTGTGGCATTTATTGGAATTAATATATGCAGCTTGCTAGATCTATGCATTATGAAGAAAGTGCTATATCAGATTTTGCTATTGGTTTTCTAGCATTGGCCACAAATTCTTAGGTTGTTCAACATTCCTCATATCTCAGGCATCAATGTTGTCATCTGCAAAAAAAAAAAAAATTTTTTTTTTCTTTTTACTGAATGGCTGTAAAACGTAGACTAACCAAAGGTCTAAAACCCCCTTTCCTTTTTAGTCAGTTAGTAGTGCATAAATTGAAAGAGTGATGGGTGGAACATTTTGTTCTCTGAAAGCTCTTAGATGGTGGATGTGCTGGGAGAGTCAGCAAGCGTATCACAGATATATTCTGGGTGACTGCAAGAGTCTTTAATGAATGAATCACTGAACAGGCAGATGGGCTGTGGGAGGCAAACCCCTAGTAACTTTTTTCTTTTACTATAGAAATATTTCTGAGTGGTAAATACCCAGACTACTATTCATGACTACAGACTTTACATTTTAAATGTAGTTGCTATTTTTCTTTTCTGTGTTTTGTTGTATATAGTATCTCATCTGGTCTTTACAGCCATTGTTTCTGAGGACACATTTGAAGATCCAATGTGATAATGTATGTGATAATGCTTTAAAAATTTTTTCACAGCTTTGTAGAGATTTATATTTATATAGTTTATGTATATTTCACATAATTTTTATTATATTTAACATAGTATAAAATCCACCCATTTAAAGTACATACAGTCAGGAGTTTTTAGTATATTCCATGTTTTATGCCACCACCTAGCACATCCACAATCTAATCTTAGCACATTTTCAATTCCTTTATTTCTCTATGGAGTTTTATTCTGAACATTTTATATAAATGAAACAGTATAATATCTGATCTTTTGTATCTTATTTCACCTACCGTAATGCTTCCAAGGGTCATTCATGGTATATCATGTATCAGTACTTCATTATTTATATTGCCAAGTAATATTCCATTGTATGGATATAGTACATTTTGGTTTTCTACTCATCAGCTGATGGATGTTTGGGTTTCTACTTTTTGGCTATTGTAAATAATGCCACTGTGAATGTTTTTATACAAGCTTTTCATGTGGATATATGTTTTTGATTCTCCTGGGGATGTACCTAAGAATGAAATCGCTGAGTCATGTGGTAGCTCTATGCTTAGCATTTTGAGGAACTGCCAGATGGTTGCAGAATTTTACATTCCTACTGTATGAGGATTCAAATTTATCCACATCCTGATCAACACTTGTTATTGTCTATCTTTTGCGTTTTAGCCATCACAACTAATATGAAGTGGTGAAAATATTTTTTTAATTGAAAAAAGTGATGGGATGGGGGCAAGGTGCTGTGAGTTTCTCCTCTTTACCTCCTTCCCAGGTTTGGGCATATGTTCCCTAATAACACTGATGAACATAGAGCTTTCAGTCTTATAGGTGGACTTGCTGTACTTCTAGGTATTTTAGAAGGGATATTTTGTTATTTTCCTTTAGAACCAGCAGAAAGATGTCTCAGATGAAGAACTTTTTCTGGGTTTCCACTGAAAACTTTTTTCATGATCAGCTGCAATTTTACCAAGCTTTTCAAAGGGCTTTTCCTTCAGAGTTAAGAGACAGCCATCTTACCTTCTTGAAGTAGAAGCCCTTCCTTTGCAACTCTAACCCTAAAAGCAAGACCTCTCTGACCGGTGCTTTATTTTGGCATCAGATTAGAAGACATGGGATTTGAGAAGCCATTGAAGCAGGTCAGCTCTGGTCTGGAAATCACGGCTAATTTTTGGGACCACTTTTTTTTTTAATCATATTCTCTCAACAGGAGAGCAAAAGTCAGAGTTCCAACTGTTCATCCTGCCTCTAGGTAGGATGGAACCAAGATGTGTTCCAGAAACCCAGGACGTTTTGAGAAGAAATCTGGAAAACAAACCCAAGTGGAGAAAAAAAAGATTTTATATGAAATGCAGTAGAAACAGGCAGTCTAGATGAACTGCAATATATTAGTATAAATGGTCTCAATACCAGTCTTCAGACACTTAAAGCAAGGTCCGATAAGCAATTAAGTTTTAAAGGAAAGCAGGATAATCTGCTAGGTGTCAGCAATGAAAGTCTTAGTTGTTCAGTCATACCTGACTCTTTGTGCTCCTCTGTCCATGGAATTCTCCAGGTAAGAATACTGGAATAGGTTCCATTTCCTTCTCCAGGGGATCTTCCCAACCTAGGGATAGAGCCCGGGTCTCCCACACTGCAGGCAGATTCTTTACCATCTTAGCCACTAAGGAGTCAGTATTAGTGAGCTCAATTTTGGCTAACCCTGACTTCATCATATGACCTTGGGCAAGTTTGCTTGAAATGATGATACTAACTTCTTTAGGGAGAGGGTTGGAATTTCTTGTGAGTCATGATCTATGGGGTCCCAGGTATGAAGTAGGAAGAAGCATAATATTTATTTGTGTAATATTTGTATGTGTGTGGTCCATAATCATACTGGCCATTTAAGAGTTAAAGTCTGATTATTTTAAAGTCACTACTTCTGGATTTTTCTCTGTTCACTTATTCACTTCCGATAGCTCAGTTTATTCCTATAGACTGTGTCTAATGTAGACAGTAAGACAAAGAGAGTCTTGGAATAAGAATAAGAGTGATGATGTACCTAGGCCATTTTTATCTGACCTTGATGTTTCATGAGATTATTGTTGGATAGTATAACTGGTAGAATGTACTGAAGGTATAAATTTAGAAAAAAAAATGGAAAGCATTAATATTTAAACCAGGAGATTTATGTGGTACTGGTAAATGTGGTCCAATTTTCAAAATTTATTTTTAATTGGAGGATAATTCCTTTAAAGTGTTGTGTTGGTTTCTGTCACACAATGTGAAATAGCCATAAGTATACATATATCCCCTCCCTCTTGAACCCGTGGTTCAATTTTTAATGAAGTAATTTTAGTCTTCTCAGAGCAAGCATCCTACATATACACAAATGATGATATGAGACACAGGTATAACTTCACAATATTTTTTAGAACTCAAGTCTACCAGCCAGTTGGTACAGCACACTAGAGGGAAGATACTTAAGAAAATACTAATAGCATTTCCTTTTGTAGCCCACTCTACAAGGCATGAGACTTGAAAAAACATAACAAGGAGATAATTTACTGTAATACTGTTTTAATAGGAATATGTAATGTGCATTAAGAGGCTCACAGGTTCTTGCAGTACCCTTGTAGGTGGCTCTTCACGATTTCTGTCTCTATGCATGCAAACGAAGGAGTTGGCTCGACATTTTGGTGGGCAGATTTTGCCGATGTGCAGCGTTGGCAGAGGAGAGACGGATGGTGTTGATGAGGCAGCACTACGGCAACAGTAGCTTTTAGCAGCTACCAGATTTGCTAAAAGCAGCCACATCCAATTAGCAGTAAGTGCCATACACCTGCAGTTACTAGGAATTCTGCCTTTCTAGAGGCTGAATCTTAATATAGCTTTATTTTTTTTTAATAACAAAAACCTTGCCCTCTGGGAGAATAAAGAAAAATCAGCAGTGGCAAAACGGAAGCAATCTAAAATGTTTTTATTGATTTAGAATATAGAGGGAAATGTACAGCTAATGATATTTTCCAAGCTGCTTTACTTTAACATATTGTTTTCCTAAAGATTACTTCCAAATTTTGAATTTCCTCTTCATATTAATACTGCAGTTGTTTCCTTAGAAATTTATAATGTTGTTGCAGGTCCCCCATGCATGTTTCCAAAATATTGTCGTCAGGATAATAAAAATAACAGTTTCAAATTGCAAAGACAGGGAAAAAAAAGATGTTCAATTTCTTTTCAAGGTGTCAAATTCACTGCAGTGGAAAAGACTACAATATACTATTAAAATGCTATTTTAAACATGGTACTTTAAAATGTTTTCAGCATTTATTTCCTTGAACATTTGATATCCCTCCTTTTTCCCTGAAAATATTTGTTTACGTTCAGAAAATATTTCTGCAAGTTCTAGCAGTATACTGTTTCTTCTTTCTGCTTCACTACTGTCTTTTTTAAAGGGTATCATAGGAAAATGACATCTGTTGAGTTCAGTATTTTCTGGAACTGCTGGGTTCTAGTAAGACTAATGGATTAATAAAGTAATTAATTCATTGCAACTGGAGGGTGTACCTTTCCTTTATTTTTTTAATCCTTTTGAAAGTGCCAAGAACATCAAGTAATCAAATCTATTGTAGGGCATGGTAACTTTTATTTGCTGCTCATACTATGAGATTTACCATAATGAATAAATGAGAATGTTAAAATCGCACCTTTGTAACATACTCATTAACTACTTGACATCTTCAACTGCTGATGTGCTTTAAGATTTAGGATAGCGATAACATAGCAAGAAGATCCTACAGACTCACTATTTTGGTTTGTATGGCCAACCCCTGAGAATGAGGCAATTTCTGTATACACAAATCAGTTTGAAAAATTATGCAAATAGGAAGTGTTTTTCAAAATTATTTGAGTGAATTTTAATGTTAGTTGCCAAACTATCATTATTCAAAGTGCATAAACATTGCCATGTGTGTGTGCATGTAATTGCTTTGGTCATGTCCGACTCTTTGTGACCCTACGGACTGGAGTCCGCCAGTCTCCTCTGTCCATGACATTCTCCAGGCAAGAATATTGGAGTGCGTTCCCATATTCTTCTCCAGCAGATCTTCCTGACCTAGGGATTGAACCCATGTCTCTTATGTCTCCTGCATTGGCAGATGGGTTCTTTACTACTAGTGCCGCCTGGGAAGCCCTAGATATTGCCATAGTGCTTATTTATTAAATGTATGCAATTATTTAGTTTGTGTATGTGTGGTTGGACTTTATCAACATGGAATTTCTAAATCTTGCAGTTTCTGGTTTAACCTGTTTTTGTGGAAAATGATGAAAGCGCATGGTCAGTTAAGCCCACCTCCTCCAGTTTCTTCTCTCTTTTCCTCTTATTCGTCTTCCCCTCACCTGCCTTTCTTCTTGCTGTCCTGTTCTTTGAATTATCATATTCTGTCAGTGACATCAATCTGCTGCTCTGAGAATATGCAGAATTTTATGATGCTCAAGATTAAATTGACTTTGATAGTGCAGAGGAATCAGAGAGTGGGAAGGGTGAGAAAGGGGAGAATTCTGAGATGCTCACAAAAGCAGAAAACCTTCAGAATTACCTGGAAGAAGAGAAAAACGGAAAAAATATCCCTCAAATCAAAATAGTCAAAGGAAATATACATTTTTTTTTCATTCCAGGTATGATCTGGAAAAAATTGCAATTAAGGAAGAAAACTATCTGTGATTTCCAAAGTCTATGAGGCAAAAAAAAGATCTGTACTTCACGTGAAATGAAACCACACATTGTGAATTAAGAAGTTCTGCTATTAAGTCTGACTGTCACTGTAGAGAGGATAAAACTCTCCTTCTTAAGTAATATTTATGAAGCAAAGGGCCACTGAAGATGTTAAGGGTTTTTCTCTTGAAGTCTAATTAATTAGCCAAAATCTTGATCGATTTCTTTTGTTCAGGCTAGTGGCCATATCACAGCAGCACTCATTCCCCTTGACCTGACTTGGCACAATTGCTAAACCCAGTATCCATTTTCAGTCCTTATTTATTTGACCTGTCAGCCGAACTTGACCCAGTTGATCATCCCCTTCCTCTGGAGACTTCCCTTCTCTCCAGTATACTCCACTGTCCAAATTTTTTTCCTTCTAAATTGACTGCTCTTTCTTAGTGTCCTTGGCTTGTTGCTCCTAATTTCTAGTCTCTCAAAGTTGGAGATCCTCAGGGTCTGGTCCTTGGACTTCTCTTCTTGGTGTCAGTCACATTTGGTGTCATGGCTTTAAACACCATCTATCACCTTTTCTCCCCTTGAACTCTAGACTTGTCCCTGCCTACTTGACCACTCCACCTGGATGCCTAAGAGGTTGCTCAAACTTATCATGTCTAAAAACAAACATACCTAAGCCTACTCATCTCACATTGTGTCCCATCTTAACTTAGAGCAAATTCTTCCTTCTGAGCCTGTGCCAGATATCATGGAGTAATACTTAATCCCCCTCTTCCACACTCTCAATCTAAACACCCGAGAATCCTGTTGTTGTTCAGTCACTCAATTGTGTCCAACTCATTATGACCCCACGAATGGCAGCACTCCAGGCTTCCTTGTCCTTCACTATCTCCCAGAGTTTACTCAAACTCATGTCCATTGAGTTGGTGATGCCATCCAACCATCTCATCCTCTGTTGTCCCCTTCTCCTCCTACCCTCAATCTTCTCCAGCATCAGGGTCTTTTCCAATGAGTTGGCTCTTTGCATCAGGTGGCCAAAGTACTGGAGCTTCAGCTTCAGCATCAGTCCTTCCTGTGAATATGCAGGGTTGATTTCCTTTAGGATTGACTGGTTTGGTATCCTTTTGGGTTTAGGATAAAAGCATTTCTGACCTATAACCACTTCCTATCACATCCATGCCCATCGCCTTGGGTCTATCTACCATCATTCTTACCTGGAGTGTTGGAGCAGCCTGGTAACTCACTTCCCTGCTTTTTTCTTTTCTGCTCAGAATCTGTCAGTCCTACAACGTAAAACAAGTAACATAATGTCATGACTTTGTTCAAAAGCTCCCAATAATTTCCATTTACACTTACTAAAAGCCAAATTTGTGTCCCATCCATCCTTACCTCTTTGACTTCTAACTCTTACTTATTCTGCTTCAGGCATACTGAGGTCAATATTCCTTGAAAGACTGAGAACTTTGACGTTTGCTGTTTCCTCAGTCATGTGGCTCACTCTTCATTTTCTTGAGGACATTATCCAAACTTCTCTTGGGGAAAGGCTTTCCTTGACCACTCTATTTGACACAGCGGCCTTCTCCAATGTCCTCTGCTTTTCTGCATGTAGCACCCTCTCCTCCTTACTTTATTTTCTCTCTTTATCCACCTTCAAACCTACTGTGTACTTTACTGATTTATTTTTCTGTCTTCCTACACTAGACTGTAAGTTCTGGGAGGGCAGGGTTTGGTGTTCTGTCCATTGCTGTATCTCCAGTACTTAGCACACTGTCAGACACATCATAGGCACTCGATTAATGTGTTTTGAAAGAATCAAGAATAATAAATTTTGATTGGGCAGAATCAACTAGGTGATCTCACAGTATATTGTGCCTTGATTGGAGGAGAAGCTGGGGGTGTGTGGAGGGAGATGCACAGAGTGTACTTGGCTTTAAGGTGGGAGTTCACATCAGAGTGATCGAACCTCCCTATTTGGTGGGTCCTATTTTCTCCTCCTGAGTCAAATCAAAAAGACTCTTGACTAGGCCTTTTACTAGTGCTGAGGCTATTTTAGCATTCCACTAAAACCCATTTAAAATACAAAAACATGGCTGTATTACTTTAACTCTGACCTTAGAAGACTCTCAGTTTTATAACTGTTTAGAGAAAATGTGGAAAGGTTGAATATGTTTGCTGGCCTCAATCTTTTTTATTACTCATCTCTATAAAGAGGCTTTTAGGGACATATTAAAAAGTTTCCATCCCTCTTGTCTCTTGCTTCCCTTCTCATCTTTCTTCAATGCACCCAGATGGTTGAAAGTAAGACCCCAAGAGTCTGGAGGAAATCTGCTATGGTCAGAGCAGATGGGGGTGAAGCTGGCCTAGAACCTTGGATCCTGCCCTCAGGTCAACTACTCAAGTTGTTACTCTCGAACAGAGTGAGCTCATGTTATTACCAAGAACTCATTAAGCTGCTTTTTCCCCAGAAGAAGAAGTTCTCATCTGGAAGCTTCACTTGTTTATGTCTTTTCCCACGTGTTTCTCTACGTCTGACTAGATCAAAGATGAAAGTTTTGGTTCTGAAATCAGGTGCCACACTAAGGAAGCAAAAAAGAGAGATATGCTGGCGTGTGGTGTATTAAACTGAGAAAGTAGGTAGTTTTCTAGACAAACTGAAAGCCAGAAATGACATCATCTTGTAATAACTTTCCTATAATAAGGCAATGGTCTGACCTTGAGGAACCTATTAAAGTCTGCTTCAAAACACAGAGGCCACTTCTAGGGCTAGATGTAGGGTGGTTTTTACCCTCAATTCTATTTGGAAACAAGGCAGTTTATAAACGTTAAGGAAGCTTATAAAACCTTAGGAATAGAAAGTTGTATGCCATCTCTGAAATCATGGAGAGTTTTGAAGTTCAATGTTCACGCCCTGTGAATTCTTTTTCAAAAATTTCTTTTACCAAAGTATTGTTGGTTTATAATATTGTATTAATTTCTGCCATATAGCAAAGTGAATCCGTTATATGTATATATATATTTTTCAT
This sequence comes from Cervus elaphus, assembly GCF_910594005.1. Lineage (NCBI taxonomy): Eukaryota > Metazoa > Chordata > Mammalia > Artiodactyla > Cervidae > Cervus > Cervus elaphus. The sequence continues at coordinate 35,412,937 of NC_057840.1, forward strand.
ATGCTTTTTATTCTGGTTTATCAGAGATATTGAATATAGTTCTTTGTGCTATGCAGTAGGACTTTACTGTTTATCTGTTCTATTATATTTAATAACTTGCACCTGCTAATCCCAAACTCTCAATCCATCTCTCCCCACCCATCTTCTCCCTTGCCAATCACAAGTCTGTTCTCTATGTCTGTGAGTCTGTTTCATAGATAGCTAATTTGTGTCATATTTTAGATTCCACATGTAAATGACGTCATATGGCATGTCTCTCTCTTTATGACTTAACTTCACTTAATGTGAGAATCTCCATGTTCCTCATATTGCTTTAAAGGGCATCATTTCATTCTTATTTATGGCTTAGTAGTATTCCTTTGTATATATGTACCACATCTTTTTCTCCCCCCATTTATCTCTTTTTTAAAATTTATTATTATCTTTTTTGAATTACTATTTTTTTTCCATTTATTTTTATTAGTTGGAGGCTAATTACTTTACAATATTGTAGTGGTTTTTGTCATACATTGACATGAATCAGCCATGGATTTACATGTGTTCCCTATCCCGATCCCCCCTCCCACCTCCCTCCCCACCCGATCCCTCTGGGTCTTCCCAGTGCACCAGGTAAATTTATTTTTTAATTAGAGGGAAATTGCTTTACAATGTGTTGTTGGTTTCTGCCATATAACAAAGTGAATCAGCCGTAATTACACATATATCCCCTCCCTCCTCTCCCCTCATCCCACCCCTCTAGGTCATTACAGATCAACAGGCTGAGCTCCCTATGTTATATAGCAACTTCTCACCGGCTATCAGTTTTACATATGGTCGTGTATACATGTTGATGCTATTTTCTCCACTTGTCTCACTCTCTCCTTCCCCCACTACCCACAAGTCTGCTCTCTATGTCTGCATCTCTATTCCTTCCCTGAAAATGGGTTCATTGATACTATTTTTCTAGATTTCATATATATGCACGAATATGCAACATTAGTTTTTCCCTTTCTGACTTAATTCACTCTGTATCGTAGGCTCCAGGCTCATCTACCTCACTAGAACTGACTCAAATTCATTCTTTTTTATGGCTGAGTAATATTCCATTGTATATACATATTACATCTTTATCCATTCCTCTGTCGATGGACATTTAGATTGTTTCCATTTCTCGGCTATTGGAAACAGTGCTGTTATGAAAGTAGGGGTCATGCCATGTGAATCATTTGTAGTTTCATGTCTTGGCTATTTAGCATTCTGTAGAGACACCTGCATGATAAAAATAGGGCAGGAATTTTTGGACAGTTTTGTTAGTTATGGGCTGGTTTGTTTGTTTTTCCTGATAGAGGTGGCAAAATAGATGCTAAGAAGCAAACTACTTTCATTACTATATATGCCTCACAGGGCCTTCTTTCATCAGTGGAACTTAAAGACAGTCTTATCTCTTCAATTCTTTTTAAAGCATTTCTTTAATAGTCTTCAACCTGTTTTTTCTTCATAAATTATTCCATAATAATTGAACAGAAACAATAATAATTGTTCATTCAGAATCATAAAATGACAGTATGTTTAAGCTCCAGGGGGCTTAAGAGAAAGCCTAGCCCAATCCTTTATATTATAGAGGAAGAAAAGGGAAGATGGGGGGAGAGGTTGACTCACCCAAGGTCTTACACTGAACTACTGGCAGAATTGGGCATTATAAAAGCTGTCTATGCTAATTTCTCAGCTGCTGTCAGTATTAAATCACAAAGAGGTAATTTTTCAAAATGAAAAAAAAATAACATAAGGTTACTTCTCAAAGTAGCCTTTCTGTATTTTTTGGTCATATGGAAAAATAAAAATTATTATGTACTTTGGAGTAACAACAGCAACAATGAAAACTCAAAATAAAACCAGAATATTCCTGTGATTTCCATTGCATGAGACAGTATGATTTTGTTAATACAATATATTAAAAATCTATTTATAAGTTAGATTCTTTTTATTGTATTTAAATATTCAAATATTTCCTTGGCATGTCCAGCCCTGAGCGTCAAGCTATGGAGTTTTGCTCTGCAGAATACCACCTGGTGGCTGATATCTAAACAACTGATATCTTGGGACCCATTTTTTATAAAAATGGCACATGTGGTTCCACTTGGTAAATGTTTTTGATGATGTGAACCAGGCGACATACCTCAGTAGGAATGGTCCTTACTCAGGGATCCTTCTCAGTGATGTGCAACCTCATTCCTCCCATCATTAGGATGCTGGGTCCTTCTGGGACCTTTCTTTATCAGAACTGGAAAAGGTTGGTGGAAACCTAAAAGTTGTAAAATCAATCAAAGCTTAATCAAATGTGTCTGAATCTATGCTACAAGTCAAGCCACGTAGAGTTTACAAAACGCTGTAACTGAAGCATACATGCCTATGTGTAAACCAAGCTGTGATCAGGGTTCATTCACCATGTACAATCTAGGTCAGATTGGCTCAACTCTCAGTTTGTAAAGACCAATTTTTCTATGTCTTCAGCAGACACGTATTCTCAGAAAACATGTTCAATCACTTCATTCCATGCAGATCATTGTACTTCCTGCACCTCTTGTCCACTGAGTGGAGTCAGAGGGAGAATTTATTCTCTTCCTTTGATTTCCACAAAAGGCCACCCAGGCAAGACCTGGTAGTTAATGCCAGATTTTACCAAAGAAAAAGTTTATAGCGCAATAAACAAGCATCTTGAAACAGAATAGAATATTAAGTATTCCTCTTCTTAAGAAGTTCTTGAGCAATTCAGACTTCAACATTCCTGGTGCTCTCAGCTTTCCTGTCTTCTTTTCTCCTTATTTCCATCTTGAGAACAATTCCAGCCTCTGTAATATTGTGTCTTGGATTGCTATTTTATGAAAATATTCCAGCTCATCTTTTGATTTGTTTTCTGCTTCCTGGTCTTGCTTGAGTCTATGCATTTAAAAAAGCAAAAAAACAACCCAATATGCCATTGAGTTGTTTTTTTTAAGTGAAGAAAATTTTCCTTCTGCAAGGTGCCACTTGTTAAGATTTTATAAATAAATATGTAAATAAGTTATTTTACATAAATATACATGACTACAATTAATATACAGCCCCCCAAACTTCATAGTCCCGGTGTTAATTCTAGTCCTGCTTTATTTAGAATTGATGAATGTTTTGGCTCCAAGTGGCAAAGGGAAAATGAACCACTGTATTTTAAATCTGGGTCCTATTCTTTTAATTGCCTAACTTCTACATCTTGAATCAACCTCCTTTGGGTTTCAAATATTTTCTCTCATTTAGTACATTTCTTTTCACTTTGATGATGGTGTCCTTTGCTATGCAGAAGCTTTTGACTTTGATGTAAAGCCTACTTTTTTTTCTTCTGCTTTTGTTTCCTTTGCCTCTGGAGCCAGATCCATAAAACATCACCAGGACTTATGCCAGTGAGGTTATTTCCTGTGTTTTCATTTAGGAAGTTTATGGTTCAAAGTCTTACATCAAGTCATTAATTCATTTTGAGTTAATTTTGTGTATGGTGTAACATAATGGTCTAGTTTCACTCTTTGCTTGTGGCAGTCCAATTTTCCTAACATCAGCAATTGAAGAGAGTGTTCTTTCTCTATTGTACATTCTTTATTCATTTGTTGTAAATTAATTGTCCATATTAAAAGATGCTTGTTCCTTGGAAGAAAATCTATGACCAACCTAGACAGCATATTAGAAAGCAGAGACATTACTTTGCCAACAAAGGCCCAGATAGTCAAAGCTATGGTTTTTCCAGTAGTCATGTATGGATGTGAGAGTTGGACCATGAAGAAGGCTGAATGCTGAAGGATTGATGCATTTGAATTGTGGTATCGGAGAAGACTCTTGAGGGTCCCTTGGACAGCAAGGACATCAAAGCAGTCAATCCTGAAGGAAATAAGTACTGAATATTCATTGGAAGGACTGATGCTGAAGTTGAAGCTCCAATACTTTGGCCACCTGATGTGAAGAGCTGACTCATTGGAAAAGACCCTGATACGGAAAGATTGAAGGCCAGGAGAAGGGGACGACAGAGGATGAGATGATTAGATGGCATGACCGACTCAATGGACATGAGTTTGAGCAAGCTCCAGGAGATGGTGAAGGACAGGGAAGCCTAGCATTCTGCAGTCCATGGGATTGCAAAGATTCGGACATGACTGAGCAACTTAACAACAGTTGCCCATATATGTGGGTTTATTTCTGGGCTCTCTATTCTGTTCCATAAGTCTATGTGTCTGTTTTGTGCTAACACCATACTGTTTTGATTACTATAGATGTATAGTATAGTTAAAAATCAGGGTATATGATACCTCCACCTTTATTCTTTCTAGATATTGTTTTGTCTATTCAAAATCATTTGAAGTTCCACATAAATTTTAGTTATAGTTCTGTGAAACATACCTTTGAAATTTTGATAGGAATTGCATTGAATTTCTAGATTTCTTTGTGTAGTATAGACATTTTAACAATATAAATTCTTCCAATCCATGAAAATGAAATTTTTCAATTTATTTGTATCTTCTTTAATTTCTTTCATCAGTGTCTTCTTATTTTCAATGTACAAGTCTTTTCCCTCCTTGGTTAAATTTATTTTTAGGTACTTTATTCTTTCTGAAGCAATTGTAAATGAGATTTAAAAATTTTTTCTGTTTTAGTTATTTCATTATTAGTGTACAGAAACACCATGAGTTTCTTTATATTGATTTTGTATCCTGTGACATTACTGAATTCATTTATTAGTTCTAACAGTTTTTTTATTTTTTTGTGGATTTTTTATGGTTTTTTTTGTGGATAGCATAATATCATCTTCAAATAGTGGACCCCAGACTAATTAAATTATAATCTCTGCAGCTGATAATCAGATATTATTAGTTTTTAAAGTTCCCAAGTTTCTTATAGTGAACAGTCAAGGCTGAAAACCACTTCTAAGGTGACTTCCAAGTCAAAAATGATGATTCTAACTTAAAGGAATAAGAAACAAATCTGTCATGAAGACTCTATTGTTTACTCTTCCATGGATGGGTTTATTCCTCCAGAAATAACCATTTTTTAACTTATCTTTGGAGAATCCATTGGGACACATATTGTGCATCTTGTGCCAAAACAGCGTGGTATAAGCTGAAATATTGCTTTGGACTTCATAGATTTTCATAAATTATTTTATAAGTTAGTTTTTCTGATATGTTAGTTTTACTTGATTTTTTGGGGGTAGTAGTGTGGGCATCTTTCTTTGCAATCCAGGGGGTTGCTATCACATTTTTTAAAAAAACTGGTGAATTCGACCAATTTATTAAAAATAATTTTTATAAACATTTAAAAATTGAAGTATAATTGATTAATAATGTTGTGTGTTTCAGGTGTATAGCAAAGTGATTCAGTTATACACATGCATGTATATATTTTATATATTTGTATTCTTCTTTTAGATTCTTTTCCATTGTAGGTTATTACAAGATATTTAATATACTTCCCTGTACTATATAGTAAGTCCTTGTTGTTTATCTATTTTACATATAGTAGTGTGTACATGTTAATCCCAAACTCCTAATTTATTTTCCCCGCCACTTTCTCCCTTTGGTAAGTTTGTTTTCTATGTCTGTGAGTCTATATCTGTTTTATAAATAAATTTATTTATATCACTTCATTTAATATGATCATCTCTAAGTCCATCCATGTGGTTGCAAATGGGCTATAACTTTTAAGGTGTGATAAATCTCAAGTGCCAGCTCTTCCATTTACAAATCCTATAACCTTCGACCAATGTCCACACCTTGTCTGGTTTTCTCTGTAATAGGGATAACTATAAAACTAACTTCATAGGGTTTTGAGATTTATACAGCTAAAGTTATTTTAAATAATTAGCACTCAACAACATTTACTTCCCAAATAACATGGGGTTTTAAAAATATGTTTGATATTGGTTTCTCATTTTGGTATTAATTTCTCATTTAAATGCTTTCTTCTCTGCAATCACTCTCTGTGTTTTCTTCAGTCTCTTAACTCTATTGACGCTTACAATGACTAAGTCCAAGATCTCTCTTGGTAAATGTCATATTTGCACTTGAAAATACGTCGGTTATTTTTAAAATAGTTTTTGATATTGATTTCCAACATAATTCCACAGTGATAAGAGAACAGATGCTTTATGATTTCAACACCTTCAGACCATGAAATTTTTGCATCATGTTTTATGTCCCTGGATATGTTCCAGTGTCTCCTGGTGTATAGTGTATTGGACCTTGAATAGAATTTGTATCCTGCTGTTGTGTGAAAATTATATAAATATTATTATGTTGAATTGGTCATAGTGCTTTTCAGGTCTAGTATCCCTCTACTTTTCTGTCCATTCATTCTACTAATTTTTGAGGGTTTAATATTAAAACTCCAGCTAAAAATCTTAATTTATCTACTTAAAAAGTATTGTAATATATTGTGGAACTGTATATAACTTAGTTCTGTATTTTTGAAGTCTCCTGTAAATGTGTTAGCATACTTTCATAATTTAAAAAATAAAAAAAGAGAATAAAAAAGATTACCACTCAAAAATGAGCACTAATAATCTAGTGTTTTAAAACCTATTTAAAATGTATTTAAATATATTTTGAAATGCTGCTATATATTGCAGGCAGACGCTTTATCCTCTGAGCCACCAGGGAAGCCAAGGTAGTGAACGTCACTCAGTCATGTCCAGTTCTTTGTGACTGTGGACTGTATAGTCCATGGAATTCTCCAGGCCAGAATACTGGAGTGGGTAGCCTTTCCCTTCTCCAGGAGATCTTCCCAACTCAGGAATCGAACCAGGGTCTCCTGCATTGCAGGCAGATTCTTTACCAACTGGGCTATCAGGGAAGCCCTGCTATATATGCTTGCTTGCTTGCTTGCTAAGTCGCTTCAGTGGTGTCTGACTCTGTGCGACCCCATAGACGGCAACCCACCAGGCTCCCCCACCCCTGGGATTCTCCAGGCAAGAACACTGGAGTGGGTTGCCATTTCCTTCTCCAATGCACAAAAGTGAAAAGTGAAAGTGAAGTCGCTCAGCCGTGTCTGACTCTTTGTGACCCCATGGACTGCAGCCTACCAGGCTCCTCCGCCCATGGGATTTTCCAGGCAAGAGTACTGGAGTGGGGTGCCATTGCCTTCTCCCCCTGCTATATATAAAGGTATGCAAATTTGATTTTACTATATTAAATGGATATGTTACAAAAAATAACAAAATAAGTTAATACATTAACATATATTTAGTATATAAGTTATTCATGTATTTAATTTTTTTGTGTATTTCTAAAAGCAATTTATTTCCTTAAGTGTTATTTAGTACTTTGGTTCAGTTCAGTTCAGTTCAGTGGCTCGGTCATATCCGACTCTTTGCAACCACATGGACTGCAGCATGCCAGGTCTCCCTATCCATCACCAACTTCCAGAGTTTACTCAAACTCATGTCCATTGAGTTGGTGATGCCATCCAACCATCTCATCCTCTGTTGTCCCCTTCTCCTCCCACCTTCAATTTTTCCCGGCATCAGGCTCTTTTCAAATGAGTCGGCTCTTTGCATCAGGTGGCCAAAGTATCGGGGTTTTAGCTTCAACACCAGTCCTTCCAATGAATAGTCAGGACTGATTTCCTTTAGGATTGACTGGTTTGATCTCCTTGCTGTGCAACGGACTCTCAAGAGTCTTCTCCATCACCACAGTTCAAAAGCATCAATTCTTCGGTGCTCGGCTTCCTTTACAGTCCAACTCTCACATCCATACATTAGTACTGGAAAAACCATAACTTTGACTAGATGAACCTTTGTTGGCAAAGTAATGTCTCTGCTTTCTAATATGCTGTCTAGGTTGGTCATAGTTTTTCTTCCAAGGAGCAAGTGTCTTTTAATTTCATGGCTGCAGTCAGCATCTGCAGTCATTTTGGAGCCCAAGAAAATAAAGTCTGTCACTGTTTCCATTGTTTCCCCATCTATTTGCCATGAAGTGATGGGACTAGATGCTATGACCTTCATTTTTTGAATGTTGAGTTTTCAGCCACCCTTTTCACTCTCCTCTTTCACTTTCATCAAGAGGCTCTTCAGCTCCTCTTCTCTTTCTGCTATAAGGGTGGTGGCATCTGTGTATCTGAGGTTATTGATATTTCTTGCAGCAATCTTGATTCTAGCTTGTGCCTCAACCAGCCCAGAATTTTGTATGATGCACTCTGTGTAGAAAGTAAATAAGCAGGGTGACAATATACACCCTTGACGTACTCCTTTCCCAATTTGGAACCAGTCCTTTGTTCCATGTCTGGAAATAAAGTTACGGATATAGAAGACAAATGTATGGTTACCAAGGGGGGAGGGGGGGGAGGGATAGATTGGATGATTGACATTGACATATACATAGTATATAAAATAGATCACTATTAAAAACATACTGTATAGCACGGGGAACTCTCCTTAATACTCTGTAATGGCCTATGTGGCAAAAGAATCTAAAAAAAGAGTGGTTAACTTGTATGTTTAACTGATTCACTTTGATGTACACCTGAAACTAATAAAACATTGTAAATCAACTATACTCCAATAAACATTAAAGAAAAAGAAATTACCCAAAGCTCAAGTGCCTTACTAAAACACACCAACCTTCATCCACTCACAAATTCGGCTCCAGGGTGAAGAGAAGACACAAATGGATGTCATATCTGGTTGGTTGTGACTTCAAGCAGTTCACAGCTTATCAGGGCCCCAGGGGATGGGATAGAGGATTAAAATACAATGTTAACAGTTCACCTCAGCCTGGAGGAGTAGGTAAAGGATTTGGAAGAGAAATGATTGCCTGAAGGATTAACAGAAATCTGGCCAGTTAAGGGACTGGTAAGGAGAAAGGTGAATGTATGGTTAAGGAGAGGCTGGAAATTGCAGGAAACACACGCAGGGAAGTGTTCCTGGAGCACAGAGCTGACGCTTCCCTCTCTCTTGCTTTTGCTGTAACAGGTCAGACTGGCAAGTAGGGTGACCAACCATCTTGGTTTCCAGCAAGGTGAGACTTTCAATACTAAAATGGGACAAGCTTTGCATATCAGGAAGATTGAGCTCCATATCTCTGTGTGGGTATCTGCCAGCCGAATCACTACCTGTTGTTTTGTTTTTGTCTTCCAAGTAACAGAAGAACATGTTAAAGATAGGGTATGGAAAAGAATGGAAGGGGAGGTATGATTTTTGTGGCTGAGAAGAAGATATCCTCCATGAAGGATAGGGTTAGGCTACGGAGGACTACTTCCCAGCTAAAGACAAAGCAGAGACCATGGAGAACAGTCTGTGTCCTTGTGAGAAGGAAGACCAGTAGAAGATTGCTGTGGGACGATGCTTGGGATGTATAGACTGGAGATAGTTAATGGAAGAAATGGAACAGAAGACAAACTTAATTGAAATTTCTTTAAAAATGTGTGGTTTTGGTCATCAGTTCTTTCACCATGGTAGAGACAGTTCTTTAATTATACTCATCAAGGTCTACAGTGTCTACCATGTTAAGATATTTATCGATCACAGCGAGGGTCACTGAAAGTGATGTTAGGTAAATTCCCCCAAAGTTGTGTTCTATTCATACATACAAGCATCAGTGTCTACTGCATGCTTTTTATTAATCTTGGGGCCAGACAGGAATTAAACACTTAGGACCTAAAAATATTTTAAAATATAGCATTTCATGTAACTCCAAACACGTTTACTTTTAAAAAACAATCTCCATCTGTAAATCAGAACAATGCTGAGCAGTAGCAGTATAACATATGAGTCATAAGTGTCACTTAAAATTTTCTAGTTATCAAACTAAAAAGTAAAAAGAAACCAATGAAATTAACTGTGACACTTTTAATCTAACATTTCCAAAATGTCATAATTTCAAAATGTTATTGATCTAAAAATGATTAATGAGATAGATTACATCCTTTCACTTTGTACCAAGTCTTCAAAATTTGGTGCGCATTTTTCACTTACAGCACATCTCAATTTAAATGCTAAATTTTTATAGAAATAGTTTATCTGTATGTAAATATCTTAAAATTTACACAGTTGAAAAGGTAGATTAACATACCTAAGTAGTCACAAGCATACTTAAAAGTTTCCCAATGGTTGACTTGAATGTCAGTTTTAGAACTGAAGTCACTTGAGTTAATTAAAATGAAACGAAATTAAAAAAAAAAAAAAACCCTGTGTTCCTCAGTCACAGCTGCTACATTCCAAGTGCTTCCTAGCCACAAATGGCTAGAAGCTGCTCTACTGGACAGCAAAGAAGTAGAATATATTTAGTAAAAGAATTGGAAAGTGGGGACGTTTTATTACTCTCCATTGTTATGCTTTCCCCCCTCCCCCTTTTTAGCTGTTTACAACCATAAAAGCCAGACGACTCTCTCCATCTTTTTTTGTAGGCGTTAATTCCATGTACTTCCTGTAGATGGCAGCACTTTCTTCCCGAAACTCTAAGGGGGAGGAGTTGCTAGGACCTGTCACTCAGATTCTGGCATTTTTCATAGAAAGAGTCAGTTCTTTGGAAAATTCCTTGGTGGCACAGGTTAGAATCTTTTCAGCTCTATTGTCATTCTGCATAGATGGCTGCTGATTATGAAAACAGTCTCTTAGCCTCTAATCTAGAAAATTGCACATTCCTCAAGCTGAGGAAAGAGAAAAGCAACTTGAAGGTGAAAGGAGAAAGCGATGCAATTATGGGACTTTTATCAAAATGCTTTCATTTGCTCAAATCCACGTTTCAGAAATGGTGGTTCCAGGTGCCGCTTAATAAGACTTTTCTAAGCAGATGAGGGGTAGCTTTTGTTTTACAGACTGTCGGTAATGTTAATCTATTTTTTGTTTTTTTATTTTCTGTCAACTTTGTAACTGAAATTTTTGGAATGCATACATTTCATATTTCTTTTCTATGGAAGACATTTACATCTACTATTAAAAGAACTTAACAAATAAAGTTATATATATCTGTTTAAAGTTCATGGTTTAACATTTTAGCCTCCCTCTCCTCCCTTTCGCAATGTGTTTGTGATAATGGACCACAAGATAAGAGGGGTTGGAGAGATTCTGGTGTGCATTTTTGTGTAGCTCATGAGAATTCCCTGGTACAAAAGCCCAGCAAGTTGTGGTGTGTTTTTTGATTCTCTTTCAGTGGCATTTAAAAATCACAGCCTCTATTTTCTGTAATTATTACCCGGTCTATTTCCCAAAGAGAATATCAAAGTATGGTTTGAATTCTCATCATGATTTTGCTTATTTTAGTTTTATAGGTAGAATATTTGTAGTGTAACTAATATAATACATCTAATAGCTATACTTTTGATTCAAAAATTTTGTCATTTTCTTAATATGCTCTTTAATTTTCAAATTCTAACATAACCTGTGAAATGGTAGAATAGAGAAGAAAGCTTGAGGACAGTAAGAGGCAACTTTATTTAGTGATAGGTATGTGCTGGACGATGTGATAGATTATTTTGCATGTGTTTGCTTATATTACCTTCTCTAATCTGAATAGTATTTTTTTATGGGTAAGGAGACTAGACTTGGAGAAGTACCACATCTGTCATTTAGCAAATCTCTAGGTATAGTTCAGAAAACCTGCTGAAATAGTTACCTTTCTTATCTTTTTAGCTGAGACCACATATACAGACTTACTCTATATGAAGACATCTGAGGAATTAAAACACGGTATCATTTACATAATTTATGGTATCATATATTTCTGGTTATCTTTCTACTATTGCATTTCTCCTATTCTGTCTGCTTCCTTAACAGTTTTTTCATCTTTTTCAAAATGTAATAATTACCCAAAGTTCAGCACTTAGTTTCTTTCTGATTTTTCTTCTTCAGTTATCATGTCCAGCCCCAAGGCTTCAACTCTCTTTCTATGCATATTAATTTCCAAATTTGTGACTTCTTTCTTTCTGTTAGTCAGAATAAGGTAATTGCTGAACAAATAGCATCATAAATCTCGGTGGCTTATTTCTCTCACACACAAGTTTTAATGCAAATATTCCCCACCTGCTTTCCTGTGCCTCCCCACCAAGTGGTGACTCGGAGATCAGTCCTGTCCAATTTACCCCATTTTATGTCTTGAAGTCCTTTAACAGATTGGTGATGCCCACGGGCCTCCTCTTACTGATTTTGATCAGAGTATTGTGGTTAAGTAAAATAAAATAAACACTTTTGGGGGGATGTACATCCTGATGTTGGCAACTTGCTCCCAAATGTCTCAGGAAAAAAAGAATAAATAAGTAGATAGGTAGACCAATGGTAGAATGATAGCAGATAGGAGATAGGATGAAAAAGTAAGTGATAAATTGTTAACATTTGAGGAATCTAGGTAAAACATACATGGGAATATTTTATAATATTTTTGCAAAATTTTACTTAAAATCTGAAATAATTTCAAAATGAAAATATTGTTAAGACCTTATTCTTATAAAACCAAGAAGAAAGGTCCAAACTTTTGTTTGCCTTGTGCTTTTCTGTTTATTAAAGGACTTAATGTAGTGACAAGCCGGTATTTTAGTTAGCATCAGAGTATAAGTCTAGGAGTCTCTGAGCCAAGTGGAAAGAATATAGTTCTGCATATTCTGATCCCTTTTCCTAAGAAGAGAACACTGTTGTGTTTAATGTATGGATGTGTGTGCATGCATGCTTTGTTGCTTCCGTCGCGGCTGACTCTTTGAGACCCTGTGGACCGTATAACCTGTCAGAGTCTTCTGTCCGTGCGGATTCTCCAGGCAAGAAAACTGGAGTGGGTTGTCATGCCCTCCTCCAGGGGATCTTTCTGACTCAGGGACTGAACCCGTGTTGGCAGGCAGGTTCTTTACCGCGAGTGTCAGCTGGGTATGGCCTAATGTATGGATACTGTCTATTAATTTGCATCCCAATCCTGCAGATTCTGAAACATTTTATTATCTTGCTATCCTCTTACACATTTGGGTAGGTTTGGATGTCCAAATTGTCAGTGGTTTTCCAAAACTTCATTGGAAAATCTGGTCTTGCAAGTTTACTTCCACAAGGCATCTCTCCAAGCATGTTTTCTTGAACCACAGAAGAAAAGATCTGATCAAATTAGTTTATTAACAAGAGCTTATAGTACTGAGTGGAGCCTCTGGGAGGAAATATCTACTTTCATTTCTTGAAAGTAAATGATTACCATTTTAATCATTTAACATGCTCTGAAAGTGATGATTACTATTAAAGTAATTCTGGTCCTTAGTATTACTGGTCTTGACTCTGATTGTGTGCATGTACCCACTGTGTTTACACACACATGCTCACGCACACACATACACACACAGTGAGGTTACAGTAATGAAGAGATTAAAGTGGAGTAAAGATTCCTATAATTTTATTTTATTTATTTATTTTTTTCATTTATTTTTATTAGTTGGAGGCTAATTACTTTACAATATTGTAGTGGTTTTTGCCATACATTGACATGAATCAGCCATGGATTTACATGTGTTCCCCATCCCGATCCCCCTCCCACCTCCCTCCCCACCCCATCCCTCTGGGTCTTCCCAGTGCACCAGCCCTGAGCACTTGTCTCATGCATCCAACCTGGGCTGGTGGTCTGTTTCACCCTTGATAGTATACTTGTTTCAATGCTATTCTCTCAGAACATCCCACCGAGATTCCTATAATTTTAAAAGATTGTTTTGATGTCTCCAGATGTTAGATTTGTTGGAACCAGTCCGACTGTCATTTGCCGTAAAAATCAGGTGCTGTGTGGTAGGAAGAGACATGCCTAACTAAAAAACCCTCATATATTTATCAAGGCTCAAAAGCAAAATAAAATCAAGTTGAAGGTATGTGAACCTTATTAAGGTTAGATCCTCATATAAATAATTTGTCTGTTCAAAACATGTATCAAAATAAATGCCCTTGAAAGGTTTCAGGTTTATCTCTTAGATGCAGTGCTCAAGACTATTTTAGTATACTTGTTCTCAGGTGTTATTTCAAGAGGAATTATAAAGATATAAATTTCTATTGATGAAGATTGATTGAACTCTGTAGCCCACTGGGGGTTCCTTTGATGAAAGCCAATTATATTTCCAAGCTAAGATATGATCAGCTAGTTACTAGCAACTTAAAAAAAGTTTCCAGGAAATGGTTTGACCCTCAAATTGTTTTTAAAATGTTTGCAAAAAAATAAAAAATCTATTTGCCACAGTAGATCTCATATAAATGAGATAAGTTTGACTATAAACAATACCAAAGAAAAAAGAATTTAAACCCTTGCAAAATCACACCATCTTTATTTTCTTTCGAACTTTTTATTTTGTACTGGAGTGAAAATAGTTTCAGGTGGACAGTGAAGGGACTTAGCCATACATATATATGTATCCATTCTCCTCCAAATCCCTCTGCCCTCCAGGCTACCACAAAACATTGAGCAGAGTACCTTGCTCTGTACAATAGGTCTTTGTTGGTTATCCATTTAAAGTATAGCAAAGTGTCCAATATGTACATTCCCAAACTCCCTAAAACTATCCATTTCTGCTGGCAGTCATAAAGTTCATTTTATAAGTCTGTGAGTCTCTTTCTGTTTTGTAAAATAAGTTCATTTTCATCATTTCTTTTTAGATTCCACATATAAGGGATATCATACCATATTTTTCCTTCTCTGTCTGACTTACTTCACTCAGTATAACACTGTCTAGATCCATCCATGTTGCTTCAAATAGCATTATTTCACTCTTCTTAATGGCTGAGCAATATTCTATTGTATCTATGTACCACATCTTCTTTATCCATTCCTTTGTCAATGGATGCTTAGGTTGCTTCCATGTCTGGGCTGTTGTAAACTGTACTGCAATGAACATTGGGGTGCATGTATCCTTTTGGATCATGTTTTTCTCCAGTTATATGCCCAGGGGTGGGATTGCAGGGTCATATGGTAACTCTATATTTAGTTTTTAAAGGAAACTCCATACTGTTCTCCATAGTGGCCAAACAATTGATGTCACCAGCCTATGGAATAATGTTTTCAAATTCACATCAATAATGGGACAGAGAAAACTCTTTATAAAAGCATGGAATGTTAGTTGTTCCCTTCAATTTAAGCAGTATACTCACCCCTGAAGCAATGAATTGGCTTGGATTAATTGGAGTCTCCCTCTGAAGCTGGGATTGTTGGTGCTAAGGGTGGGGGAATACATAATTTAAGTTGTGATTCCTTTAAACTGAAGGAAAAGGATTTTGAGTTGGCATCAGCAGTTTTCACTGCAAGGAAAACATACATTTTGGACACATTAATCACTGTTTGCCATGGGATGTGGAATTTATCGACTTGAAAATTTTGCTCAGAAAACTTAAAGCTATTCTCAACGCCCATTGATTTTTTTTCCCAATGGCTTTTGATTTCATTGCTAGAAATAATTATGATTCAAACTATTACCTTGATTTAGAATTATTATTGATCCTTTGGAGTTTGCATCACAATATAACCATAACGTGAAGAGACAATGGAGCTGCGCATGCATGCATTCAGAAAATATTTACTAAGCTGTAATTACATGCTATGCTTGGTGTTAACTGCTAATGATGCAATGGGCAACAAGTCAGGGTCTTTGGTATTTCAAAGTTTATAATTTAGTAGACCAATAAGTTCCTATTTTCAGTGGTATCAGACAGCATTCTACTGACTTCTTCGTAAGCTTATACTTGAACACTTTGAAGTGAAGTGAAGTGAAGTTACTCAGTCGTGTCTGACTCTTTGCGACCCCATGGACTGTAGCCTACCAGGCTCCTCTGTCCTTGGGATGTTCCAGGCAAGAGTATTGGAGTGGGTTGCCATTTCCTTCTCCAGAAGATCTTCCTAACCCAGGGATGGAACCCAGGTCTCCTACATTGAAGGCAGACGCTTTTCCATCTGAGCCACCAGGGAAGCCCTGAACACTTTAGTATAGTAATAAAAAAGTTTAAGTGTTAGTTACTCAGTTGTGTCCGACTCTGTGACCCCATGGACTGTTGCCCGCCAGGCTCCTCTGTCCATGGGATTCTCCAGGCAAGAATCCTGGAGTGGGTTGCCATGCCCTCCTCCAGGGGACCTTCCTGACCCACATCTCTTATGTCTCCTGCTTTGACAGGCGAATTCTTTACCACTAGCGCTACCTGGGAAGCCCCTTGGGCTGTAATGTGCTCCCTTGCTCAGCCGTGTCCGACTCTTGTGGCCCCATGGACTGTAGGCTGCCAGGCAGCTCTGTCCATGGGAGTCTTCAGGCAAGAGTCCTGGAGTGGGTTGCCATTTCCCCTTACTGCCATGCAAATGGCACATTCCATCTTATTATAGGAAATAGAAGACAAGCTCGTTTTTTTTCGTACTAGTGGTATAAATTTGTTTGTCTTGGCTGGATATTTTGCCAAGAAGTGATTGAACTCTAGCTAATTGTTATCAGAAGGAACACTTTAGCATAAATTACCCAGACTTAAACTCTTAGTTTGGGGTAGACGTTCCCCAACATTTATTTATTTATTTTGGAAAAAAATAAATTGTTTTAATAAAATATAGTCATTGGGAAAAAACAGGAAGTCTTTAAAACTGTGCACAACTAGTATCAGAATCAGCAAACTACATGAGAGAAGTGAAGAAATGCTTCAAATGAATCAAGAGAGTTAGAAGAATAGAAAATATAAACTAGGTGCAAAATTTAAGAGAAAAAGAGCTTACCAAGAAAACTTTAATTAGCATTCTCAAAATTGTTAATAGAGAATAGAGATTTTTTTTGTTTCCCCTAACATTTATTATTTTTTTTTTATTTTTTTTATTCTTTTTATTAGTTGGAGGCTAATTACTTCACAACATTTCAGTGGGTTTTGTCATACATTGATATGAATCAGCCATAGATTTACACGTATTCCCCATCCTGATCCCCCCTCCCACCTCCCTCTCCACCCGATTCCTCTGGGTCTTCCCAGTGCACCAGGCCGGAGCACTTGTCTCATGCATCCCACCTGGGCTGGTGGTCTGTTTCACCATAGATAGTATACATGCTGTTCTTTTGAAACATCCCACCCTCACCTTCTCCCACAGAGTTCAAAAGTCTGTTTTGTATTTCTTTGTCTCTTTTTCTGTTTTGCATATAGGGTTATCGTTACCATCTTTCTAAATTCCATATATATGTGTTAGTATGCTGTAATGTTCTTTATCTTTCTGGCTTACTTCACTCTGTATAAGGGGCTCCAGTTTCATCCATCTCATTAGGACTGGTTCAAATGAATTCTTTTTAACGGCTGAGTAATATTCCATGGTGTATATGTACCACAGCTTCCTTATCCATTCATCTGCTGATGGGCATCTAGGTTGCTTCCATGTCCTGGCTATTATAAACAGTGCTGCGATGAACATTGGGGTGCACGTGTCTCTTTCAGATCTGGTTTCCTCAGTGTGTATGCCCAGAAGTGGGATTGCTGGGTCATATGGCAGTTCTATTTCCAGTTTTTTAAGAAATCTCCACACTGTTTTCCATAGCGGCTGTACTAGTTTGCATTCCCACCAACAGTGTAAGAGGGTTCCCTTTTCTCCAGCATTTATTGCTTGTAGACTTTTGGATAGCAGCCATCCTGACTGGCGTGTAATGGTACCTCATTGTGGTTTTGATTTGCATTTCTCTGATAATGAGTGATGTTGAGCATCTTTTCATGTGTTTGTTAGCCATCTGTATGTCTTCGTTGGAGAAATGTCTGTTTAGTTCTTTGGCCCATTTTTTGATTGGGTCTTTTATTTTTCTGGAGTTGAGCTGCAGGAGTTGCTTGTATATTTTTGAGATTAATCCTTTGTCTGTTGCTTCATTTGCTATTATTTTCTCCCAATCTGAGGGCTGTCTTTTCACCTTACTTATAGTTTCCTTTGTAGTGCAAAAGCTTTTAAGTTTCATTAGGTCCCATTTGTTTAGTTTTGCTTTTATTTCCAATATTCTGGGAGGTGGGTCATAGAGGATCTTGCTGTGATTTATGTCGGAGAGTGTTTTGCCTATGTTCTCCTCTAGGAGTTTTATAGTTTCTGGTCTTACATTTAGATCTTTAATCCATTTTGAGTTTATTTTTGTGTATGGTGTTAGAAAGTGTTCTAGTTTCATTCTTTTACAAGTGGTTGACCAGTTTTCCCAGCACCACTTGTTAAAGAGGTTGTCTTTTTTCCATTGTATATCCTTGCCTCCTTTGTCAAAGATAAGGTGTCCATAGGTTCGTGGATTCATCTCTGGGCTTTCTATTCTGTTCCATTGATCTATATTTCTGTCTTTGTGCCAGTACCATACTGTCTTGATGACTGTGGCTTTGTAGTAGAGTCTGAAGTCAGGCAGGTTGATTCCTCCAGTTCCATTCTTCTTTCTCAAGATTACTTTGGCTATTCGAGGTTTTTTGTATTTCCATACAAATTGTGAAATTCTTTGGTCTAGTTCTGTGAAAAATACCGTTGGTAGCTTGATAGGGATTGCATTGAATCTATAGATTGCTTTGGGTAGAATAGCCATTTTGACAATATTGATTCTTCCAATCCATGAACACGGTATGTTTCTCCATCTGTTTGTGTCCTCTTTGATTTCTTTCATCAGTGTTTTATAGTTTTCTATGTATAGGTCTTTTGTTTCTTTAGGTAGATATACTCCTAAGTATTTTATTCTTTTTGTTGCAATGGTGAATGGTATTGTTTCCTTAATTTCTCTTTCTGTTTTTTCATTGTTAGTATATAGGAATGCAAGGGATTTCTGTGTGTTAATTTTATGTCCTGCAACTTTACTATATTCATTGATTAGCTCTAGTAATTTTCTGGTAGAGTCTTTAGGGTTTTCTATATAGAGGATCATGTCATCTGCAAACAGTGAGAGTTTCACTTCTTCTTTTCCTATGTGGATTCCTTTTACTTCTTTTTCTGCTCTGATTGCTGTGGCCAAAACTTCCAACACTATGTTGAATAGTAGTGGTGAGAGTGGGCACCCTTGTCTTGTTCCTGATTTCAGGGGAAATGCTTTCAATTTTTCACCATTGAGGGTGATGCTTGCTGTGGGTTTGTCATATATAGCTTTTATTATGTTGAGGTATGTTCCTTCTATTCCTGCTTTTTGGAGAGTTTTAATCATAAATGAGTGTTGAATTTTGTCAAAGGCTTTCTCTGCATCTATTGAGATAATCATATGGTTTTTATCTTTCAATTTGTTAATATGGTGTATTACATTGATTGATTTGCGGATATTAAAGAATCCTTGCATTCCTGGGATAAAGCCCACTTGGTCATGGTGTATGATTTTTTTAATATGTTGTTGGATTCTGTTTGCTAGAATTTTGTTAAGGATTTTTGCATCTATGTTCATCAGTAATATTGGCCTGTAGTTTTCTTTTTTTGTGGCATCTTTGTCTGGTTTTGGAATTAGGGTGATGGTGGCCTCATAGAATGAGTTTGGAAGCTTACCTTCATCTGCAATTTTCTGGAAGAGTTTGAGTAAGATAGGTGTTAGCTCTTCTCTAAATTTTTGGTAGAATTCAGCTGTGAAGCCATCTGGTCCTGGGCTTTTGTTTGCTGGAAGATTTTTGATTACAGTTTCAATTTCCTTGCTTGTGATGGGTCTGTTAAGATCTTCTATTTCTTCCTGGTTCAGTTTTGGAAAGTTATACTTTTCTAAGAATTTGTCCATTTCATCCAAGTTGTCCATTTTATTGGCATAGAGCTGCTGGTAGTAGTCTCTTATGATCCTTTGTATTTCACTGTTGTCTGTTGTGATCTCTCCATTTTCATTTCTAATTTTGTTAATTTGGTTCTTCTCTCTTTGTTTCTTAATGAGTCTTGCTAATGGTTTGTCAATTTTGTTTATTTTTTCAAAAAACCAGCTTTTAGCTTTGTTGATTTTTGCTATGGTCTCTTTAGTTTCTTTTGCATTTATTTCTGCCCTGATTTTTAAGATTTCTTTCCTTCTGCTAACCCTGGGGTTCTTCATTTCTTCCTTCTCTAATTGCTTTAGGTGTAGAATTAGGTTATTTATTTGGCTTTTTTCTTGTTTCTTGATGTAAGCCTGTAATGCTATGAACCTTCCCCTTAGCACTGCTTTTACAGTGTCCCATAGGTTTTGGGTTGTTGTGTTTTCATTTTCATTCATTTCTATACATATTTTGATTTCTTTTTTGATTTCTTCTATGATTTGTTGGTTATTCAGAAGCGTGTTATTTAGCCTCCATATGTTTGAATTTTTAACAATTTTTTTCCTGTAATTGAGATCTAATCTTACTGCACTGTGGTCAGAAAAGATGACTAGAATGATTTCAATTTTTTTGAATTTTCCAAGACCAGATTTATGGCCCAGGATGTGATCTATTCTGGAGAAGGTTCCATGTGCACTTGAGAAAAAGGTGAAGTTGATTGTTTTGGGGTGAAATGTCCTATAGATATCAATTAGGTCTAGCTGGTCCATTGTGTCATTTAAGGTTTGTGTTTCCTTGTTAATTTTCTGTTTAGTTGATCTATCCATAGTTGTGAGTGGGGTATTAAAGTCTCCCACTATTATTGTGTTACTATTAATTTCCTCTTTCATACTCGTTAGTGTTTCCCTTACATATTGCGGTGCTCCTATGTTGGGTGCATATATATTTATAATTGTTATATCTTCTTCTTGGATTGATCCTTTGATCATTATGTAGTGTCCTTCTTTGTCTCTTTTCACATCCTTTATTTGAAAGTCTATTTTATCTGATATGAGTATTGCGACTCCTGCTTTCTTTTGTCTCCGTTTGCATGAAATATTTTTTTCCAGCCCTTCACTTTTAGTCTGCATGTGTCTCTTGTTTTGAGGTGGGTCTCTTGTAGACAGCATATATAGGGGTCTTGTTTTTGTATCCATTCAGCCAATCTTTGTCTTTTGGTTGGGGCATTCAACCCATTTACATTTAGGGTAATTATTGATAGGTGTGGTCCCATTGCCATTTACTTTGTTGTTTTGGGTTCACGTTTATACAACCTTTCTACATTTCCTGTCTAGAGAAGATCCTTTAGCATTTGTTGAAGAGCTGGTTTGGTGGTGCTGAATTCTCTCAGCTTTTGCTTATCTGTAAAGCTTTTGAATTCTCCTTCATATCTGAATGAGATCCTTGCTGGGTACAGTAATCTAGGTTGTAGGTTATTCTCTTTCATTACTTTCAGTATGTCCTGCCATTCCCTTCTGGCCTGGAGGGTTTCTATTGATAGATCAGCTGTTATCCTTATGGGAATCCCTTTGTGTGTTATTTGTTGTTTTTCCCTTGCTGCTTTTAATATTTGTTCTTTGTGTTTGATCTTTGTTAATTTGATTAATATGTGTCTTGGGGTGTTTCGCCTTGGGTTTATCCTGTTTGGGACTCTCTGGGTTTCTTGGACTTGGGTGGCTATTTCCTTCCCAATTTTAGAGAAGTTTTCAGCTATTATCTCCTCGAGTATTTTCTCATGGCCTTTCCTTTTGTCTTCTTCTTCTGGAACTCCTATGATTCGAATGTTGGGGCGTTTCACATTGTCCCAGAGGTCCCTGAGGTTGTCCTCATTTCTTTTGATCCTTTTTTCTTTTTTCCTCTCTGCTTCATTTATTTCCACCATTTTATCTTCTACCTCACTTATCCTATCTTCTGCCTCCGTTATTCTACTCTTGGTTCCCTCCAAAGTGTTTTTGATCTCATTCATTGCATTATTCATTTTTAATTGACTCTTTTTTATTTCTTCTAGGTCTTTATTAAACATTTCTTGTATCTTTTCAATCTTTGTTTCCAGGCTATTTATCTGTAACTCCATTTTGTTTTCAAGATTTTGGATCATTTTTATTATCATTATTCTAAATTCTTTTTCAGGTAGATTCCCTATCTCCTCCTCTTTTGTTTGACTTGGTGGGCATTTTTCATGTTCCTTTACCTGTTGGGTATTTCTTTGCCTTTTCATCTTGTTTAGATTGCTGTGTCTGGAGTGGGCTTTCTGTGTTCTGGAGGTCTGTGGTTCCTTTTTATTGTGGAGGATTTACCCAGTGGGTGGGGTTAGACGATTGGCTTGTCAAGGTTTCCTGGTTAGGGAAGCTTGCATCAGTGTTCTGGTGCGTGGAACTTGATTTCTTCTCTTTGGAGAGCAATGGAGTGCCCAGTAATGAGTTTTGAGATGGGTCTATGTGTTAGGTGTGACCTTGGGCAGCCTGTATGTTGATGTTCAGGATTATGTTCCTGCGTTGCTGGAGAATTTGCGTGGTATGTCTTGCTCTAAAACTTATTGGCTCTTGGGTGGTGGTTGGTTTCAGTGTGGGTATGGAGGCTTTTGGACAGTCACTTATTACTTAAAGTTCCATGTAGACAGGAGTTTTCTGGTGTTCTCAGGTTTTGGGCTTAAGTCTCCTGCCTCTGGATTTCAGTTTTATTCTTCCTGTAGTCTCAGGACTTCTCCAACTATACAGCACTGATAAGAAAACTTCTAGGTTAATGGCGAAAAGATTCTCCCCCATTAGGGACACCCAGAGAGGTTCACAGAGTTACATGAAGAAGAGGAGAGGGAGGAGGAAGATAGAGATGAGCAGAAGGAGAAAAAAGGGGGACTCAAGAGGAGAGAGACAGATCTACGCAGCTGTCTGTTCCCAGAGTGTTCTCTGCAGCCCAGTCACCTACAAAGATTCACAGAATTGGATTGGGTTCCCCAACATTTAAATGAACAATGCCAAACAGTCTAAGCCTGCAAGTTAATTCATTTAGCTGCACTTGTAAGTATTTCAGCTGGTAAAGAATCCACCTGCAATGCAGAAGACCCTGGTTCAATTCCTGGGTCATAAAGATCCACTGGAGACAGGCTAGGCTACCCACTCCAGTATTCTTGGTCTTCCCTGGGGGCTCAGCTAGTAAAGAATCCTCCTGCAATGCAGGAGACCTGTGCTCGAACCCTTGGTTGGGAAGATCCCCTGGGGAAGGGAAAGGTTACCCACTCCAGTATTCTGGCCTGGAGAATTCCATGGATTGTATAGCCCATGGGGTTTCAGAGTCGGACAGGACTGAATGACTTTCACTTGGTAAACCTGATACTAATAATAGCCTCATCAATGGACAGTTTGTAACATAGACTGTTGCACAAAACCATCTTTATTTCTCCATGGGTTGTCATAATGGCAGTTGAAATTGTGAGTAATGGAATAGTGGGGAGCATTTAGAATCTGTAATTGACAGGCTTGGTGACTGATTGAATGGACAGTGAATTTCTAGTTTGAAAATAATTGAAAGTGGGGGAGGGCATGTAAAAACATAGAGAATCCTGAAGGGAAAACAGATTGAGATAGGCTGAAGGTAGATTATGAATTCAATCTGGGATGTACCAAGTTTGAGGTTTGTCTTTGTCACCTCAGTAGCGCCTATAGCAAAATACCATAGGCTGGGTGGCTTAAACAACAGACATTTGTTAGATGGTTCTGGAGACCAGGAAGTCCAGGATCAAGGTTCTGGCAGATTTGGTTCTTGGTGAAGCCCTCTTCCTGGGTTGCTGATGGCCACCATCTTTCTTTGTCTTCACATGACCTCTTTGTGTTCTTCCTCTTCCTATAAGGGCACTGAGGCCTTCATGAGTGCACCACACTTGTGACCTTAACTTCTCAAAGGCCCCACTTCCAAATGTCATCACACTGCCAGGTAGGACTTCAAAAGATGAACTTTCAGGAACATTTAGTTTGTAACAAGCTTTCTATAAAATGTCCATGTGAAGATGTCAAATCAGGAGTTGGTTGTTTTTGTCTACATTCCCATCAATCAATAAGCTTCAGAGGAAATGAGCTTTTAAGCCTTCTTCGGACAACAGAAAAATAAGATCTTAATAAGATATGGTGGCATAATTGGCTATGAAAAGTTTTAAGGAAAAACATTGAAGATAGGTGGTGTAAGTCAGGTTGTATTAGCCAGGATAAAATAGAAGGGTGTAGGGACAGGGGCATGATAGCTGAGTTAAGATGGAAATTCTTTACCTCAAAAACCAACTCTGATTGTTTGTGAACCTAAATTATGTGGTGATAGGAAAAGTGACTTCAACATGATGTGGTCTTAATTTTTCATTTATAAGTAATAAAAATGAAATGGCATTACCAACTCAATGGACATGAGTTTGAGCAAGCTCTGGGAGATGGTGAAGTACAGGGAAACCTGGTGTGCTGCAGTCCATGGAGTTGCAAAGAGTAGGACACGACTGAGCAACTAAATGACAAAGTAATAAAATATTACACACTTGCTATCCTTTTCTAAGAGCTGAAATGAGAGTGTTGATGCAATTGAAATGGAAAAAAATCTATTTTGCTTGGAAGAAATTTCATTATAATTGTTTATTAAATTAGAGTATAATGCTCTGGAAATATTTATTATGCAGCATTGAAAATTTAATCATCATTAACAAAGGCAGAATTTTGACTGTTTTATAACAGTGCAGTTGTTAAATATAATTGATAACTGTAACTAATATTTCATTTAACTCTAACATTTAATTTAATATAAATGTGATGAAATATGATTGATAAGTATAAGTGAAAAATGTTAAAAGTAAACTATCTGAAGAGTTTTAAAACTGACCAGTTCTTTCCAAGAAGTGATGATGACATGAAATTAATATGTACAAAACAAAAGAAGAATTAACCCAATATAGATAATCTCAGGCAGTGTTTCTTATATTATTGATTAGTTAGTATATAATTTTGCTATTATAAATTAGATTGAGTATTTTTTTCACAAAGATTCTGCCACAAAAAGTGGAAGTGTTAGTTGCTCAGTCGTGTCTGACTTTGGGTGACCCCATGGGTTGTAGTCCACCAGGTTCCTCTCTCCATGGATTTCTCCAGACAATAATGCTGGAGTGGGTAGCCATGCCCTTCTCCAAGGGATCTTCCTGACCTGGGGATCAAACCTAGGTCTCCTGCATTGTAGGTGGACTCTTTACCATCTGAGCCACCAGGGAAATCCAAGATTTTGCCGTAGTGGGAGGCAAAAAACGGTTAGAGAGATGAAGCTCTAAAAGTCTCTCTGCACCTCAAATTAGATCTGAAGATGATTAGCTTGCCTAATTTAGTTGTTGCTCTGAGCTTAAAGAAAGGATAAAGGAAAAGTGTTCAGATCAGAGGGGGAAATGTTTGAAGGGGGAAAAAAAAAAAGAAGAAATACAAAGGAAGCATCTGGATCAGTTAAAGATGCCAGAAATGCACCAGCAGCATGGATTATACTAGAATTTTCTATGAGAGTCTTGTAAATCACTGAGAAATAGTGTACAACTTATTTGCTTAAAATTTTCAGTTAATGTACCTTCAGAGTATTTTGCAGGTAACGATCCTCACTCTCTACCTTATTACAGAGGCAGAGCTGTTTCTCTTTGTCTCATTCTCCATTTGTGATATACTTTTTATTGCTCAAGAGCTATAGAATCATGTCCATGCTATTGTTGTCTGCCTGATGGGAATTCACGTAATTGAAAGCGTTTATCCTCTCTTAGTAGAAAAATTGGGCATTTGGAAGTAATGAAATCCCCCACCTTTGACAACAGCCCAGGAAATACTATTCACTCAGGTTTGTTCTAAAGTTTCCATTTTTTCCCAGTATAACCTGTTGAAAATTTAGTCCTGTACAAGAAATAAAGCTGGAATTTCTTGTGGCAGGCTAGCTGTCCACCTTCATGTAGTTACACCTTTGGTTGCTATTTCACCACTGATCAAAAAATAAAATTACATTCTTTGAAAAGAAACATGGAATGACATGAAGAAAGTCTATACTATATTGTAAAGTGAGAAAAAGCAACTTATAGTGCAAAAGTTGAATAAACTCTGATTTTTTGAGTAAGCAACTCTATACATAACATTTAAGTATATATGTTCAGAGGTTTGCTTAGAGAGTGATTACCTCTGGGGAGTGAGATGAGGAAACATAAGGAAAGATTTTCACTTTTTACATTATACTTTTTATTTTATTCGCTTTTGTATTGTTTGAATTTTTAAAATGAGCAAGTGTTATGTTGTCATTAAAACAAAAACAACTGACAAAAAAACTCCAGGGAGTAAGAAATTACTTGGAATGGAATATGTTTAAATAATTAATTTGTCGATAATGCTTGACTATTATTTTCTCTTGCTAAATCAAAACTCCCCTGCTTTTCTCAGGAGGTTGCTTTAAAAAGGAAGGTAAATGTTTCTAATTAAATGAACAGCTCAACCTTCCCACCTCCAGCCTAAATTTCTCATTTTGGTTTTGTTAGTGACAAATGCTACATGCAGATTTTTTTGAAGGTAAATCAAGGAATGTGGGTGTTCAACAGGGCGGTGCACACCACCAGAGTCAATGGGAAACCATTTTGTAACAGCTGCTTTACCAGACTGGAGTGAGAAGGGAGACGTGGGGCAACAGGGAGCGAAGTCTCAATAGGGGTCCCAACTGCTTAACTGTACCGGGTACTATCACATGCACCCACAAATCATGGAAGAGTGGCTCTTTGAGCTTATGTGCCAATCTGAATCTTAGCTCTACCACAAATTAATGAGGACAAATTAGTTGTTATTAACTTTTGCAGTAACTTTTACATTATATAGAAAGGATGGGTTGTATCTTATGTGGCCATGTGCAAAACAAGCAACCAAACAGAAAGTTAGAGGCTGATCCCTTTTCGGTTTTAACTTTTAAGGCCAGGTTTAGCAAAATATGTGCTTTCCTCGTGGCTCAGATGGCTAAGAATCTGCCTGCGGTGATGGAGATCCGGGTTGGGAAGATCCCCTGGAGAAGAGAATGGCTACCCACTCCGGTATTCTTGACTAGAGAATTCCATGGACAGAAGAGCCTAGAGGGCTACAGTTCATGGACATGACTGAGCAACTAACACTTTCATTTCACTTAGCAAAATATGTGGCAGATTCTCCGACTATTTGCCAAACAGACAGTACCTGCTTTTCAGGGGATTTACAGGAGAGGCCCGCTTTGAGGGAATTGTGAGAGCAATGAAGCCAGAGAGACAGAAGGGTGAAGAGTGATGATTGCCCCATGATAACCTCCATACAGGTGAGATTCAAAACAGTTCTGCCAACTTGCAAATTCAGATTTGTAAATCAATGACTGCCAACTTTGTATTCTTATCAGATGGACAGTCTTAATGCCCAGTGATTGTAAAGTCACTCAGTTTGTGGTGCTTCATTATGGTGGGCCTGGTAAATGAATATACTTTCTCCCCTGTGATGACACTCATTCTCTGGAACAGTCCTTTCTCATTCTTCTGTAGTAGCAGAAAGTCTATTGATGAAGGTGAATTACCTTTGCTCAAGACTATGTTTGAAAGCCGCTACTGGGCAGCCACCCGGTGACTCCGGAAAGCGAGGGTTGTTTCCTTGTTTCATGGATCTTGCACAAACAGGAAATGAGGCATTTTCTCCTTTTCACTGGTTTAGGGGGAGATCCTGCTTGTAAAGTCAAGAACAGAGTTTTCAGATAGAGTCCAATCGTCTTTTAAAAAAGGTACAGGGATGCCTGGTGTGCTGCAGTCCATGGGGTTGCAAAGAGTTGGACACGACCGGGCAACTGAACAGCAACAGCGTCTTATTTCCTCTGTTGGCAAATTATTGGGCTGTGGAGGTTCCGGTTGGAAAACTGATCCCTGGGTCAAGTCCAAAGGGTGAGTTGATTTTGGGGGTTGTTATCAGTAGTGTTACGGTGCCGTGTGTGCACGTGTGCTAAGTTGCTTCAGTTGTGTCTGAGTCTTTGCGGCCCTATGGAGTGTAGCCTGCCAGTCTCCTCTGTCCATGGGATTCTCCAGGCAAGAATACTGGAGTATGTTGCCATGCCATTCTCCCAATAGTGTTATGGCTTTCAAATAAACATACATAACATCTCTGGTAAAGAGAAAGCTTTCTACAATAAGAATGAGGAACAGATTTAAACACAATGCTTTGCACAAAGTAGGTATCTCATTGGATGGCTCAGGGGGTAAAGAATCTGCCTTCATTGCAGGAAATACAGGAGACTCGGGTTCAATCCCTGGGTTGGGAAGAGCCCCTGGAGTGGAAATGGCAACTCCCTCCAATATTCTTGCCTGGAAAATTCCATGTATCTAATAGCTATTTGTGGAGCTGGAATAAGTGAATTAAGCAGGGCTATTATAAGGAACATTGTCATTAGGGAGTTAGAGAAAGTTTCTGGAAAGGTTTGGTCAGTTTTGGTTCATGTTGCAATGGCGTTGTATTGAAACCATTTCACTAGCTGGTAAAATTTATTAGCAACAGGAGATAGAGACTTCCACTCACTTGCTCTTGGTTTACTTCCGTGAGGTTGCTTTGGGAAGGTTCCATTTTGGGAAGCACAGCATCTCAGAGGAAACAATGAAGTCGGGATTGGTGGGGATGTTGAGGACAAAGGGCTGTTCTGCAATAATGAATGACTTTGACATTTTGTTTGAAGTTAAGTTGTGCTGTTTGAACTTCTCTGCCTCTGAACAAAGCATCTTATGCCAAGAATGGGTAATGGTTTCTGGATCACTGGGGGCCAGTTAGTCATGGCTGAGATGTGGTGCCACTGCATGGTGATCCTCCTTCAGTTTCTGAAACCACAGGCTGCTTGTGAGGGCCCTTCTGCTTAGTGTTTGCACAGTATTAGGAAGGCTGGATTGTCTTTGCCTTTTACCACCAAGGAGCATCTTCAGGAGTCTGTGATGATTATAGAGGTTAGAGATGATCAGTTGACTCTGTCTGTATTTAGGAAAAATGTCTTCCTATCCATGGTGTTTAATATTTTCAGGTGTAACCAAAAGAAACCAATGCTTCTCTAGACATTTCAGTTCAGTTCAGTTCAGTCGCTCAGTCGTGTCCGACTCTTTGCGACCCCATGAACCACAGCACGCCAGGCCTCCCTGTCCATCACCAACTCCCGGAGACCACCCAGACCCATGTCCGTCGAGTCGGTGATGCCATCCAACCATCTCATCCTCTGTCATCCCCTTCTCCTCCTGCCCTCAATCTTTCCCACCATCAGGGTCTTTTCAAATGAGTCAGCTTTTCGCATCAGGTGGCCAAAGGACTGGAGTTTCAGCTTCAGCATCAGTCCTTCCAATGAACAGTCAGGACTTATCTCCTTTAGGATGGACTGGTTGGATCTTCTTGCAGTCCAAGGGACTCTCAAGAGTCTTCTCCAACACCACAGTTCAAAAGCATCAATTCTTCAGCGCTCAGCTTTCTTTATAGTCCAACTCTCACATCCATACATGACCACTGGAAAAACCATAGCCTTGACTAGACAGACCTTTTACTGGTAGGTTAACATAGTTAGCTGATTAGATGGGTAGAAAAAAACCTGGGCCTCAGTGAAGTCACTGGTAACCATTAAAGAACTATAGATTGACCCAAACTGCTTTTTTCTTGGTTTGTCGCTGGCTTCATTTTAATGTCATTTTAATTGACTTTTCCTTCATCTTAACACAGGGAAATAAGTGAAATAATAGGACTATGGTAGATCTTGAGCCAACATCTCATCCAGTATATCCCACTGGCTTCAGGGAATGTGAAACTTCAAAATGTTACCTGCTTGACTACTCTCTAGGCATCCATTTCTGTCACTGGACAAGGCCTGACATGTTAGGAGAGGTAAAAGGAAAAGTCAATGTCTACAAAACGTAGACATTAAAAAGAACACAATCTCTTATACAGAGCAGACATACCCAAAAACAGCAGAGCTGCTCATCGGTGGAGAAAAATACTAGCAAGTTAAAATAGCCCTGGAGGTTACAGCGTAGAGCACTTGGCAAGGGAGGAACAAAATCTCCTGCAAGAGATGGATGTTCAAAGCCTGTTGATTTAAAGCCTCAAACAACACCAGCAATGGGTAAGCCAAGGAAAATCAGTCCCAGGCATCTGGTCTACCCCGAAGATGTGCTAAATTTTTATGGTTTGGAGAGCAAGGATGGGATCAGGTAGTCAGTCACTTAAGAAAGGATATGTAAGGCCCTTAAATTCCAAAAAGGAGGCCAAATGAAGAGGATAAGGGATGGATGGGCACTTTTAGTTGTAAGTAGAGGAGTTCTGGCCTTCCCTTGTGGCTCAGCTGGTAAAGAATCCGCCTGCAATGTGGGAGACCTGGATTCGATCCCTGGGTTGGGAAGATCCCTTGGAGAAGGGAAAGGCTACCCACTCTAGTATTCTGGCCTGGAGCATTAGATAGACTGTATAGTCCATGGGGTTGCAAAGAGTCAGAACGATGGAGCGACTTTCACAGAGGGGTTCCAGACTTTGGAGGCAGGGACGAACAGGTAATGCAAATTAAGGAAGGAAGCTGGGTCAGAGTGGATTTGGCAGCAGGAATCAGATCCATTAATAGTAGAATGCCTGGAGAACATAGGGGAGGATTGGAGACTAGTTTGAGGAAATAGGCAGTGCCCTGGCTGACAGAGGCCAGCACAAGTAGTTGAAACCCCTACTGAAATATTAGGAAAAGGAGCCCTGGGAATTCAGCTCATGGTGGAAAGGATTAGTAGGGGCAATACCAATGGTTACTGCAGCAATTTTACTATGAGAAATACCAAAGCAGAGTCTTGTCTGTTCTCTGTCCTTCCTAGGAACAGACTGGCAGGATTATTTGGCAGCTAAGGCAAACCATAGAGCTGTGGGTGCTGGTGGCTATTAATTGCAGGAGCAACAGCAATGAGTTCTCACTTACACAGATGGAGGAGAAAACGTGTTCTGACCACCGAGTGGGCTTGGTTGGAGAAGGAACTGAACAGGGAGAAATAGGGAGTCGGGTTGATGGATGGGCTAGCAGGTAAGTATTTGGGTTTTATGTGAGAGGCAAAAACAGTTTTAAAAAATTATTATTATTATTATTTTTGAGGGTGAGAGCGGCATCTCAGAAAGGTTAATCTAGGCTTGTGGGGAAACTAGTTTGGGGCATGAAAACCCAGAGAAAATCATGTACAGCTCTGAGCTTTGAGTTTGTTTTTTCCTTTTATCTCAGCTAAGGGTTTTGGTGAGGATGGGGGCTGTGGAAACTGTGCAGAAGAGGTGAAACTAGCTGAGGTGAAGAGCAAGAGGTTGTGGTCAGAATGGTGTTAATATGAGAATGGGCACATGAAGATCAGGAATCCCTCTGGTAAACAGAGGCCAGAGTGATGGGTGGCTGTGTCTGCTTAAAAGGCATAGTAGATTATGTAAAAGGCTTCCCTGGTGCCTCCGATGGTAAAGAGTCTGCCTGTAATGCAGGAGACCCATGTTTGATCTCTGGGTTGAGAAGATCCCTGGAGGAGGACATGGAAACCCACTCCAGTATTCTTGCCTGGAGAATCCCCATGGACAGAGGAGCCTGGTGGACAATAGTCCATGGGACAAAGAGTCAGAGATGACTGAGTGACTAAGCATAGATTATGTAAAACCAGGAAACCCACGTGTTGGCATTCAGCTCCCCAAGATAAGAGGATTAGAATGAATTAGACAGGTTCATTCCTGGTCTAATTTTTAAAAGTAGTTTCCACTTTCCTCTAAAATTCATGGACAAGCATCATTCTTGAATTCTACTTTTTTTGTCATGCAGGTTCCCATTTTTTTTCTTGCTTTGTGCACAGTTTATATAAAAAATCAAACACAACCAGGGCAACCCAGTACATTGCTGAGAAAAGCTTATTCTTTTTCTTTTTTTTTTTTTTGAGTTTTGGCAGTTCTCATTCCTTCCTTTTCCTCATATGATTCATTGTTTAACCCAGTGATTCTCGACTGGCAGTACATTGGAATCACTCTGATTCTAAAGACAGTGCCTACAGGTGACTCCCCAAGATTCTGACTTCATTTCTATGAGGTGGGTTCTGGCCAGGAAAATGATTAAGCAGCTTCTCTCATAATTCTAAGGTGTAGCCAGGATTGAAAGCCAATGGACTTTCAGGTTTTCTCTGTTCTTCTAAAGAGGGGAAGCCCAGACTTGGGCAGAAGTCAGATGAACATTAGGCTGGCATTTGATGCCATTGACTGTTCATGCTCAGGCCACTCAGCACCTTCCAGGAGGGCATTTGCCATCAAAATCTTCAGACAAAACTACCGACCCCCCCGGTCAGCATCCAACACTTAACAGTCCTGAAAGTGTTTTTGCTACTTTGTGTATATAATCATAGTGCAGTGGACATTTCCAGCTAGATACTGTCTCATTTTTTAATGTGATTTTTAATCAAAATCTAATAAGAGAGTTCTTAAATATAAGTGGGTCATTAATATTCAGATTTTGGTTATCATTGCTTTAGGAAGCAAATACTAGCAAAACTAAGTCTTTGTATTCTTAAATTTATTCTTGCTTTTAAAGCTAGACATTTTCTTTCAAACTTCCTTTGAAGTAGAATTATATAGGTGAAAGAATTCTTGAAGATGATTTTAATATAACCTCTTAAATTTATAGATGAAGAGACTGAGAGCCCAAGAGATGAAATGATTTCTCTAGGGCACACAGTCACTATACCAGAACCCTGATGTGCTGGTTCCCAATCAAGAATTTTCTTTCTCCTATACCTTGTCTTTCCCTTTTTGCAGTCCTTTGTTTTCATCTATTTCAACATATATTTACTAATTGATACACACACAAATTGTGTAGACAGGTCAGAACAACTTTAAGATTTTTTTTTTTTTAAGTGGAGAAAATAAAATGTTTTTCTAATGAACAGGGGCAAATATTTGTTTAAAAAGTACTGTGCAAGAGATACATATTCAGGATAGAATTTAATTTTCCAAATAAAATTTTAGTGGAAACAGCAGAACTCTTAAAAGGAACTGATATAACTGATTTTATTGTTACTCTGCTTTTCTGTGAGAGTCTGAAGCAGAGGTGAGTAGTAATGAAGTAATAATAAAAACTAAAATCCTAAAAGATTAAATACACATGGGCAGATTGTAATATGCTATATAAATGATATTATATGCTATATCATTAACTGTAATATGCTATAGAAATGTATATTATAGTCATGTAAATCATAAAAAAAATTGGATTTTCTTTGGATAATCCAAAAAATTGGATTATTGTGTTCAAACCCTTTGTTTTAAAAACAAGGACTTCAAAAATTTCTTTGACTAAAGGTCAGTCAACAACCTGTTGGAACTGGAGTTTAAATCAATTCTCCATCTTTCTTGTTTAGGATATGAAAAAATGGGATGAAGGAATTTATCAGTCACAGTTTTCCTTTTATTATAAAAGTAATATATGTAGAAATATGAAATTAGAAAATATTAAAGATTATAAAGAGGCAAGTATCATGTGCATTTTTATAGTCCAATTTCTTCACTTTATATTAAGATTGCAAATCTATTTTTGAACAAATTATTTTTAAGAAAAGTATTATAATTCGATTTATAATTTTGTACTTGTGGATAATGATTTATTTAGCCAGCTCCTCATTAACAGATTTCTTTTTTTAGTCGACTTCCAAGTTTTTAATATCTGTTTGTTATTTTAGTGTGTATCTTAGATTAGTTCCTTATGACAAATAATTTTAAAAGTATAAATATATATACAACTCTTGATAAATACTTCCAGATTTCCTTCCAGAAATGTGCACACGAATTTAAAAGTGTGTGGAGCTGCCCATTTCACCACTCTCTGTTATTCTGTTTGCCTTCTAGAAATCAAGCTACCCTGCTGCTATGACTCTCTGCCTGCAATCTAATCATTTAAGCACAAGAAGTATGTGTGTGAATGAACAGTTAAGTCCTGACCAAAGGTGGAAAAGTGTTAAATATAAATCCAAGTCGACTGGACATTCAATACGCCTCTAGTTTCACCACCCTGTCCACGTTCTTCCCAATATCCACTCACTGAAATTTGAAATAAAATTTAATCTTATTTTGTATGACACTTGAGATTTCTGAGCTGGTGATTGTAACAAACCACGTAACAAACCGTGCAAACTGGCTTCCGCTCCAGCACCATGGCCTTCGTCAGTCCCCCAAGAGCAGGCTATGTGTCACCCTGAGTCCCCCACGGCCACCACGACGATGCGGGCTGGGGGAAAGGGCAGAGGCTGGCTGACATCCAGCCGTCATCTGCAACCCGAACCAAAACACCTTTGCACTGGGCTGTGTGTGCCTGGAAGAAGAGGCACATTCTGCCAGTTTCTGCAAAGGAACTGGCAGCTCCTTGCCCATTGCCCCCTTTCCTGGGGAGATGCTGGCTGTTTTGCTGGCTGGAACAGGAAGCGCGTTTTGTTGCCAGGAGTCAGGTTCTTTAACGCCACTGGTCTTTGCAGGGCAATCAGGCAGAGGAAACCCTCTCGGGGCTTCAGGAACCTCGTAAGCCCTGGGTGTAGGCAACAACCAAAATGGAATGATTCCAGAATTGTCAAACAGAAAGTGGTCTTAGCAATTCTGTACATGTCTGTTTAGAAAGTAATTTCATATCTCCATGTTTTACTTTTTATAGAAGGTATCTGTGACTGTGTGTGTATTTAAACAGTTTTGGATTCACAGAATAAGCTAGTAGAGCTTTCCTGTATACCCTACACTCAGTTTCCTTTATTAGTAAGATCTTACATTAATATGGTCAATTTACTATGATTAAAGAGGCAATACTGATATATTATTATTAACTAAACTCCATAATTTATAACAATTTTCATAATTTTTGCCTAATATCCTCTCTCTATTCCAATATCCAGGTTGCCATATTACATTTGTTGTTATGTCTTGACTGTGAGAGTTTCTCAGATTTTCCTTGTTTCAGTATTCTTGATAGTTTGGGGGTATTTTGTAAGAATGTTCCTCATTTGGAATTTTTCTGGTGTTTTTCTCATGCTTAGAGGGGGCTTATAGGTTTTGGAGAAAAGAAGATCACAGAGGTGAGATGTTATTCACCTTACATCTCATCAAGAGTATATACCATCAACATTTATGTTACTTATGACTTGACATTGACCTTGACCATCAGGCTGAGGTGGTTTTTGTGAGGTTTCTTCACTATAAAGTTATCATTTTTCAATGCTGTATTCTTGGGAAGAAAGTCACTATGCACAACTCACTCTTAGGGAGTTGGGGTTTAGCCTCTGCTTCTGGAGGGTAGGATATGTATGTAAATTATTGGGAATTCTTCAGCATGGGAGATTTGTCTATTCTCCCCCATTTCTTTTATTTATTCAATCATGTATATCAGTATGGATTCATGGATATTTATTTTATGCTTTGGGTTATAATTCACTACTACATTATTTATTTTGTTGCTCAAATTGTTCCAATTTCAGAGGAAGATATATTTTTAAATATTAAAACACTCTATCAAAGAACTAAGTCAACTTCAGTAATAAGAGAAAAACTTTTTTCCCTTAACTGATCTCAATTATACCATTCTCTAGCAAATGGTAGATTTGCTAGAATCTAAGCAAAATATAAGCAAAATTCTGATTGCTTATAATGTAAAGATCAGTGTTTATTTTCTAATGTGCTAAGATCAGAGAACAAATGACAAATGGTAGATTTGCTAGAATCTAAGCAAAATATAAGCAAAATTCTGATTGCTTGTAATGTAAAGATCAGTGTTTATTTTCTAATGTGCTAAGATCAGAGAACAAATGACAAGTTTTCAAGGATGAGGTAGGCAATATGTGACTCATTGTGACAAGAAGTACCTTCCCCGGGCCTCTCTCTAAATCTCCTTGGTGACCCCGTGGCTCCTGGGATAAAGGTAACACTCTCAACACGGCTATTCTTGGGCTACGTGGTGTGGCCACTGTTACCTCCCTCACTGGGTTCCAGTTACTAGGACTTTTTAAAGTTCCTTTAACATATTATCATCCCCCTGAAAAAACTTTGGCATATACTCGTTTCTCTTTCTTTTTATTTTTTTAAAAAAGTGTCTCCTATCCCAAAGCCACGCCTTTTGCACAGATCTTCAGTCATATTTATCAGTTGGTCACACAGTTGTGGTGGCTAGAAAGTCTGAAATTTATGGAGCAGGCCAGCAGTCTGGAAACTCAGACAGGAGTCAATGCTGTTATCTTCAGGCAGAATTTCTTCTCCAGGAAATGCCAGCTTTTGCTCTTTTGACCTTCAACTGATTGGGTGAGACCTACCCACATTATGAGATCTACCCAATATTATGAAAGGCAATTTTAAGTCACCTGACTATAGATGTTAATCATACCTACAGAATACCTTCACAGAAACACCGAGGCTAGTGTCAGATTCAATCACTGGGCACTATAACAGACACGTGGACATGTAAGATCAACCATTACAGGGACCGAGACAGAAAAGTACAATGAGTGGGAAAACACCCTAATGATGGTTCAGTGAGAGCCTGGAATGGGGAAGGGGGAATGGAGGATGCATTTTTCATTGCAGTGTTCATGGGGGCGGGAAGGGGTGACGTTTGAGCCAAGAGATGGAAAAGTAAGGAAGAAAGAGGAATTTGTATTTGTAAAAATTCCTAGATGATATTGATGTGGTTTGCCTTGGCAACTACACTTTAAGAACCATGGATTTAAGAGTTCACTTCTTACCTTACGCAGTTAATCCTGGGAAGGTCCTATATCATCGCAGAATGTTTTTCCTCAAAATGCCTTCCCTACATGCCCTAAGAGACTGAGAGTTTTGTTGAGGAGGTAAAATCTTGAGAAGGAAGTTTTGAAAGATCCTAGGACAAAGTGCAGATAAAGGGCTGCTGCAGGTAAGGACCAGGCTTCCCTGGTGGCTCAATGGTAAAGAATTCATCAGCCAAGCAGGAGACAGTGGTTCGATCCCTGGGTCAGGAAGATCCCCTGGAGAAGGAAGTGGCTACCCACTCCAGCATTCTTTTCTGGGAAATCCCATGGACAGAGGAGCCTGGCGGGCTATAGTCCACGGGGTCTCAGAAGAGATGGACATGACTGAGTGACTAAACAACAATAGGTAAGGACTGGCTTTCTTGGAAGTGAAAGGAAACACAAGTTCCATCCATTTTTAATGAGTTATGAGACTGTGATTCTAGGTTATCACTCTGGGCAAGCCCCTTAACCCCATAGGAACTTAGTTCCCAGTTGATACAAAGAAGAGGTTATAATGCGCAAGCAAGTCTGAAATGCACCCTGGTAAAATTCTGTGTAGTGAGATTGATTGGGAGGTGTGATTCAGGTGCTTTGTTATCAAATGGCATATATGTGTTTTGTGCAAAGAAGAGGTTATTCCCACATTAATGTCCTTTTAATTCTCAAGTGGTTTTTTTTTTTTTTAGAGTGGTGTGTTGCATAGCACTTTATTTTTTAACTGGAGGAAAATGGCTTTACAGTGTTGTCTGGTTTCTGCTGTACAAAAATGTAAATCAGCCATCAAGTCTTCTTATATTGGAGAAAAATTTTGATGCAACAAGGGTTGCCGAGAACCTGGGATTGGACAGACGTTCAAGCTTTTAAGTGTCTTCCTTCATGTGAGTGGGCAGCAGGGAAGACATTGTGGTGCATTAACCTAGGTGACCTCTAAGATCTTGTCCAGCCCTTACATCCTGGCTTGTCCCCGTAGCCTGCTTACGATGTTCTTAACTTTGACCTAACTTTATCACTAAAGTCACAAGACTGGTCCAAGAGCACAGCTGCTACAGAGAAGTGGCTGGGAGTGGTCCATTTCCTGAGAGAATGTTCCTGATTCTCTGGAGCCAGGATCAATCTCCAAAGTCAGATGTTCTCTGCAAACTCGTGTGCCTGACTCTCCCATCCACCGTGCAGCCAGAAGCTGCCTTTCATGGCCCTGACACAGTTCCACGTGATCTGCAGGTCAGGAAGCTGGGCTGGAGGGCGGCGGTCCCAGGAGCTCGAGACCTGGAGGAGTCTGGGGCTCTTTTAACTGAATACAACCTTTCTTCATCTCATCCTCGCTGGACTTGATTTAGAGAGCAGTTAATGAAAGAACATGCCCATTTTCTCCCAATGCTGCTTTTAAACATCAACAACAAACAACCATTTATACACACAAATGTTGCTGAAGGAGACATTTGACTTTTTACAAGGGCTAAACCTCTTTATTCAAGGATATAAACTGAACCTCTCAGAGAGCCTTTTGTTGACTTGTTTTAAAAATCTGTAATTTGACATATGAACAGTTATTAAGACATTTTATCCTGGTAGGCACCAAGTGTGTCCTTGAAAAGAAACAGTAGATATGTTGACTAACCTGGATCAGCAAATTTCACTCTCGTTAGTCTCAACTCTGTTACGGGAGCCATTTTTTTGTATTTATTAAAGTAGTGCAGGGCAGATTGCATGAGAAGCTTCAGTTCCTTAAAGGAAAATAAATGCTACCATTATACTGAAAAGCAGGTCTCATGGAATAAGAAGAGAGTATTCACTGTGACTTCAAATTTGTAGGGTCAGTTGTTTCCTTGGATGAAATGTGAAGCAAATCTCAAGACTTTCTGGTTACTTCAAGTAATAGAGGACCCCTACTCACTAGTTAATATACCCAATCCCATGTGAGGGGCTTCCCTGGTGGCTCAGATGGTAAAGAATCTGCCTGCAATGCAGAAGACCTGGGTTCAATCCCTGGGTCAGGAAGATCCCCTGGAGAAGGAAATGGCAACCCACTCTAGAATTCTTGCCTGAAAAATTTCATGGGCAGAGGATCCTGGCAGGCTAGAGTCCATGGGGTTGCAAAGAGTTGGACGTGACTGAGTGACTAAACGCACACTACACATATTGCCAAGAATAGGATTTTACGGGGGTAATTTTCAACTGATGGTTAAGACTGCCCATGCTCTCATTTATTCACCTTGTTAATGTGAATATTTGTATTTGAAAAATCTCATCACTTACTTAACTGTAATTGGCGAGGAAGAACACACAAATCATGATAAATCTGTTGAGGTACTTGATAGGCTTTGGTTCTAGTTAACTGTTGAGAAAGACTCCCATGTGAATGTCAAATCATGTGAGTTTCACTTAATATTCCATCTCCTCTCTTTCCCCAATTCGTGCTCGAACAAGTTTGCTATGTGCAGTTGGCCTCTTTTTCCTTCCTTACATTATATGTCTTTGTGCATCTTGCCCGTTGAATTTCTGATCTCTCTAGGGTTGAAGGGCTTCCCTAGTGGCTCAGATAGTAAATAATCTGCTCGCAGTGCAGGAGACCTGGGTTGGAACCCTGGGTTGTGGATACCCCCTGGAGAAGGGACTGGCAACCCATTCCAGTATTCTTGCTTGGAGAATTCCATGGACAGAAGAGCTTGGTGGGATACAAGTCCATGGGGTTGCAAAGAGTCAGACAGGACAGAGCAGCTAACACTCCCACTTTCAGGGTTGAGAGGGGTGGGTTAGAAGCAGAGGTAAGGGCCAGAAAAGACTGTGGTGAGCTGGTGTTGTGATTCCTGCATCTGGCTGGTGTTTGAAGCTCATGTATGGGGCTTCTGATTCACACCCGGTACCCCAGTTCTGGGGACCTCTCACCTGTGGATCCCTCCATGCAGGTAAGGTCACATCCTCTGCCTGGTTCCCCCTTGGCCTTGGGAATCAGCAGTGCTCTTGTTTCTGAGGTCACCTCTCGGCTTCAGGCATTTCTCGTGGGCTGGATACAAACTGAAGCTGCAAGTGATTCTCTCTTGCCTGTTGCCCATTTTAGCTCCATCCTTTGCCTCCACAGACTTTGGGAGTACAGCCCAGTCCCAACACAGCCTGCTTTCCTTGCTTGCTGTCAGAGTAGTGAGCCAAGGTTTTTTGCCCCTAAGATTTCCAGTGGATCAGATGCATGAGGCCATTGTTCCGCCTGTTCTCAAGAGATACTTATCTGATCTTTTTTTTAAAGATTTTTCTGATGTGGGCCATTTTTTAAAGTCTTTGTTGAATTTGTTACAATATTGCTTCTGTTTTATGTTTTAGTTTTGGGGCCAGGAGGCATGTAGGATCTTAGCTTCCCGACCAGACGCTAATGGAAAGTAAAGCCTTAACCACTGGACCACCAGGGAAGTGGTTTGTTGAATCTTCTAAAGGTGCATTAAGGCTGCTTTCCTTGGGCTTGAGATGAGGGTGGACA
Organism: Cervus elaphus; assembly: GCF_910594005.1. Lineage (NCBI taxonomy): Eukaryota > Metazoa > Chordata > Mammalia > Artiodactyla > Cervidae > Cervus > Cervus elaphus. The sequence continues at coordinate 35,452,855 of NC_057840.1, forward strand.
CATTCTGTCTGTTCCACTTGAGGGGGAGGCCCAGCAAACCACTTTCTCCCCAAATTCTCCCTTTTCTTGACTCCTTTCAATCTCTTGATGTGTGATAGGAAAGAGTAAAGTCCTCTCTGCTAACTGCTTTGTTTTTCCAAACACTGCTTGGTGACTTAAACTTGCTGTTGGATTGAGCCATCTATTATTTACAGAGCCTGGCTCACCTCTGGGACTAAATAGCTCCATTTTAACATCTTGCTTGTAGATATACGCATAAAAGTGAAAACTGAAAGTGAAAGTCGCTCAGTCGTGTCCGACTCTTTGCCACCCCAGGGACTATATAGTCCATGGAATTCTCCAGGCCAGAATACTGGAGTGGTTAGCCTTTTCCTTCTCCAGGGGATCTTCCCAACCCAGGGATCCAACCAGGTCTCCCACACTGCGGACAGATTCTTTACCAGCTGAACTACAAGGAAACCAGATACATTTGACCAAATAAACATGGGGCGGTTTTTTCTAACCTACTGAGTCGCCAATCACTTAATTCAGTTAATAAAGAGACTGAATTAATGAGGTCAAACTTTGCACCACCAGGAGTCTCCATCATGTCATCCTGACTTGATTCCTGAACTTAGTCTCCACCTTCAAGGAATGTCTAAAATTGTCTAGCAAAATTGGCCTTATAGTTGGAATTTCTGGACTTGAATAAAAGACAGGATAGAGTTGGATATCATGAGATTTCCCAAAAGGACCGTTAATAATAACTGCTATTTATGATCATGGGAATTTACGGTGATTGAGTAGAACAGTTGCTTCTGGTCATGCACAGAGAAAGCCAGCTGGTCTGCTGCTGCATATACGGTACCGGGGGGCCTCAGAGGCATTCCGTTCACTCCTCTTGACTTTGTCAGCAGTGTGGGGGACCTGGGGTCACTGGGCCACATTGTTACAGAGATCCTGACGGTCTAAGAGAAGCCCATAGTGGACAGAGCTGGGATGCAAAGATCTCAGAGGTGACTCAGTGCAGCTACCACAAGGAGCCTTTGCTGAGCTGTAAGGCAAGGTGGGGACACTTGAAGACATGTGGTTTCCAGGGCATCTGTCGATCAGAACATCTCATCTCACCCTATACTTCTTGAGGCAGAGATATTGTTCCATATTTCAGAGAGTAATAACATCTGGTCAGTGCAGTATAGTCAAAGCTATGGTTTTTCCTGCAGTCATGTACAGAAGTGAGAGTTGGGCCACAGAGAAGGCTGAGCGCCGAAGAATTGATGCTTTTGAACTGTGGTGTTGGAGAAGACTCTTGAGAGTCCCTTGGACTGCAAGGAGATCCAACCAGTCCACCCTAAGGAAAATCAAGCCTGAATATTCGTTGGAAGGACTGATGCTGAAGCTGAAGCTCCAATACTTGGGCCACCTGATGTCAAGAGCTGACTCATTGGAAAAGACCCTGATTGGAAACGATTGAGGGCAGGAGGAGAAGGGGATGACAGAGGACAAGATGGTTGGATGGCATCATCAACTCAATGGACACGAGTTTGAGCAAACTCTGGGAGATGGTGAAGGACAGGGAAGCCTGGAGTGCTGCAGTCCATAGAGTCCCAAAGAGTCAGACACAACTTAGCAGCTGAACGATAACAACAATGCTGCGTAACTCAAAACAACAGGCTTGTTGTTGTCAGGCAGTCGCTCAGTCGTGTCCGACTCTTCACAACCCCATGGACTGCAGCACAGCAGGCTTCCCTGTCCTCCACCATCTCCTGGAGTTTGCTCAAACTCATGTCCATCGAGTCAGTGATGCCATCCAACCATCTCATCCTCTGTCGTTCCCTCCTCCTCCTGCCTTCAATCTTTCCCAGCATTAGGGTCTTTTCCACTGAGTTAGCTCTTTACATGAGGTGGCCAAAGTACTGGAGCTTCAGCTTCAGCATCAGTTCTTTAAATGAGTATTCAGGCTTGATTTAAGGATTGACCGGTTTGATCTCCTTGCAATCCAAGGGACTCTCAAGAGTCTTCTCCAATACCACAGTTTAAAAACATCAATTCTTCGGCCCTCAGCCTTCTTTATGGTCCAACTCTCAACATCCATAAATGTGCTCCACTGCTCAGTTGTGTCTGACTCCTACGATCCAAAGACTGAAGCCTGCTAGACTCCTCTGTCCATGGGATTCTCCAGGCAAGGAAACTGGAGTGGGTTGCTATTTCCTTCTCCATCATACATGACTACTGGAAAAACCATAGCTTTGACTATGTGAGCCTTTGTCGGCAAAGTAATGTCTCTGTTTTTTTATAAGAAAAGTTTTTGCTTTATACTGGACTATAGTTGATCTACAATGTTGTGTTAGTTTCAAATGTGCTGCAAAGTGATTCAGTTATACACATATCTATTCTTTTTCAATTTCTTTTTCTATTTAGGTTATTACAGACTATTAAGCAGTTCCCTGTGCTATATGCTATATAATAGGTCCTTGTTGATTATCTATTAATGTGTATGTGTCAATCCCAAACTCCCAGTCTATTCCTCCCACCCCAACCCTTCATTCCTGGTAACCAAAAATTCATTTTCTATGTCTGTCAGTTTCTGTTTTGTAAATAAGTTCATTTGCATCATTTTTTTTTTGGATCCACACATTAGCGATATTATATGATATTTGTCTTCCTCTGACTCTTCACTTAGTATAACCATCTCCAGACACATCCATATTGCTGCAAATGGTATTATTTCATGTTTTTTAATGGCTGAGTCTGCATTGTATATACGTACCACATCTTCTTTATCCATTTCTCTGTAGATGTAATGTCTTTGCTGTCTAGGTTTGCCATAGTTTTTCTCCCAAGGAGCAAGCATCTTTCAATTTCATGGCTGCAGTCACTGACCACAGTGATTTTGGAGCCTAAGAAAATAAAGTCTGTCACTGTTCCCATTGCTTCCCCACCTATTTGCCATGATCAGATCCCATGAACTTAGTTTTTTGAAGGTTGAGTTAATTAATTCATTTATTCATGTATTCTCTTCTAATACATTTAATGAGCAGCAAATATGTGCCAGGTGGTTAGCAGAGGACTCACAAGCTTCTCAACATCTAGTAAGAAACACAACACAGAAACAATATGTGTAATTCTAAGTGACAAATCCTGTATTAACAGGTCACCTACCTACTCCCCATGAAGAATTAGATCTGGCTCAGATGTTAATTTTAGATCATGTACTTGTGAGGTAAAAACACATTTAAACATATTAGGATAATACAATGTTATCTTTAATGCTAGGCTGTTTAATTGTCTTTTAAATTATTTCTAAAAATTGGGAATAGAATATATTTGACTATGGAAAGAAGTCATATCAAACTTCCTTTGACATTTATGCAATGGATCAGAAAGCTTATGAATACAGAGCAATAGAGTTTCCTTCTAATGTAAAAATAATTATTTGGCTTCTTTTGCAAAAATGAAAAATTAGTCATAAATATAAAACCTCTTTTTTTTTTTTAATTAAAAATACATTGAAGTTCACAATGTATTCCTGTTTTCCTGTCTTTTATTGGGACCCACATTCTCCAGATTCATTGGTTGTATTTATTGATAGAACATAAATGGCAAGACCAAAACATGGTTTAAAAATGGGTGGTTTGTGGTTTCAACTTAACTGATAAATCTGTACATAAAGGGATTCTAAATTAGACTGTGGACACATTTGCCATTTGAGTCGCAAACATTTTAGCTGTATATCAAAGCGTCTTCATACCTGATATTTACAGTACTTCAAAATATTTCTTTTTATTTTTGTGAAAGCCACAATCCTTTTCCTGTCATGGCAGCCAAGATTTTGTCAACAATCTACCACTTATTTACAGAGGTTTAAAATTTGATGATGAGTATTTACTTGTCTGTACAATGCCTCCGTGGGAGCAGTAGAAGGTGGTTTCAGCAATGAGTCTGAAAACATTGTAAAATAGTTAAAACTGGCATTTCAACAATTCATTCCTCAAACACATTGGATTCATAAGTGAGTCTCTGTTTTTCAAGTTTACATAGCTTGCTTCTGGTGTTAATGTTCTATTCCACACCTAAGGTGCCACTATGCAGAGTTATTTTTCATCCTCAGGGAAGCAGTCCTGATTTGCACCCAATTTCAATGAGGTTGTGCTAAGCAAACTGTCATTTTGGAATGGCAGTAAGCAAGGAAGGCTTCAACAACAGCTCTTTATTTCATCTAAAACCTTCTGGTACCACAACCCTGGCTTTTATCATGCTTTCTATTACTTTTAATACATCATTAGCTTTTATTTCTGGGGCCCCTGTAATTGTCAACTACTGGAAAAATAATGGTGGAAACTGGCAAGAAGAAGGTGCATTTCTGACATCATTGCATTTAATCTTGCAAGAATCCTTTGATCTCAAAAACTTTAATTTGTCCAAATTCACTCAACCTCTGAGTGGTCAACCTAATACTCAGACTAAAACATATGAAAATATGCTCATCCTCACTCACAGTAAAAAAGTGCAAATTAAAACTGAACAGAGATATTTTGAGAAATATCAAAAGTTCAAAGATCCATCATATATGTGAGGGTGTAGGAGTTCAAATTGTATAACCACTTATATAGAGGGCATTTAGGCAACACTTACTAAAATGAATGGGCTTCCCAGGTGGCTCAGTGGTAAAGAATCTGCCTGCCAGTGCTGGAGATGTGGGTTTTATTCCTGGGTTGGGAAGATCCCCTGGAGAGGGGAATAGCAGCCTGCTCCAGTATTCTTGCCTGGGAAATCCCATGGACAGAAGAGCTTGTGGGGTACAGTCCATGGAGTTGCAAGGGGTTGTACATGACTTAGCAACTAAGCAGACACAGGCTAAGATGAATATTGTGCATGTTAATCCTATAAGAATTGACTTATGTATAAGATTATTAATTGCAGCATTGTTGACAATTGCAAAAGATTGGGGACAAACTTAATTGCCCTGAATGGGGAACTGGCAAAATAAATTATGATTCTTTTACACAATGGAATACTATGCAGTCATAAAAATGAGGGATATATTTACATAGCAAAACAGAGAGATATATTGTTAATGAAAACAAACATGGTACAAAATGGAATGCGTGTTACTATTTTTAATAAAGGAAGTGGAAATGTATATGTTCTATATGCATGGAATATCTCTGGAAGGAGTCTTTTATTTTTTATTTTATTTTTTTTTAATTTGAATGTCTTTTAATTTATTTGTTTCTTTTCTTTTTTTTTTTTATTTTATTTTATTTTTTTTTTCCAGTGGGTTTTGTCATACATTGACATGAATCAGCCATGGATTTACATGTATTCCCAATCCCCATCCCCCCTCCCACCTCCCTCTCCACCCGATTCCTCTGGGTCTTCCCAGTGCACCAGGCCGGAGCACTTGTCTCATGCATTGGAAGGAGTCTTTTAAAAACAGGTAACATCTGTTGCCTCTAGAAAGGGGAAGTTGGCAGGTGGCACACAGAGGTGGGAGGAGATTCTGTCAAAATGTTTATGAAAAGATCTATTGAAGATTAAAACACCGTCTCCATTACATACTCAAAAATAAAGGAAAAACAAATTTTAAATAAAATAATACCTGTAAAGCACATGCTAGATGCTCAATGAACAGGCATCAGGCTTTACCTTAGTAAGATGTCAATAAAGAAATCAACTCTAGAGAAAGGCTGTTTTGGGATATCTTCATTGTAGTCAAACCAATCTGAAAGAAAAGTCTCCAAAACTGAGTATCAGCTCATACTGCACTAGCCCACTGTGACAGAAATAATCCGCACCCCCGCCCCGCCCGCCCCCCCCCCCCCCCCCCCCCGCCACCAGCCGAGCTTACAGAAAGGCTAAGGCAATCTGATTTCTTTTGCCAACCTCTTTCCTCCCCACATACAAAGCGGGGGAGGGGCATGGGGCGGCAGATGATGAAACTTCCAAGAATATACACAAAGCTATTATAGCCATTGTGAGGCAACTACAGGCTCAGAGTCATGAGATTCTGGTTGAGTTTCTACAAAAATTTCTGTAAACAATGTGAAGAGTTTGAAACGGGAGTTGCAACTGACCAGTCAGCAAATGCTAGATTACCCAAAATGGTAATCGGGCTGGTGGGCAGAGATGGAAAAGTATGTTAAGTATAGAGTGAAGGGTGAATTTGGGCTGATTGGGAAACATTCGTCTGAATGAATGCAGCATTTATTTTCAAGAATAAGCATGTCCAGATTCATGAGCAAGAGCTATATTTAGTTTGATTTTTCTTAGCCCATTCTGAAAAAGCTAAATTACCACGTCAGAAAGAGTCAAAGATCACATTTTACATGAAAGAGAAACCAATGGGAAGGGGACTGTTGGACCTAAATTTTTCCATGTTTTACACAAGCACTCAGAAAATGACTTTATTGCTTTTTATGGTCTTCTGCCTCTAGCATCTCAATGTACTGAGGGAGTAAATTTTATGTATTTGGAATAGTTTCACATTCAGTTTTTCTTTGGGAAGTAACTGCAATGGAACATATCCTATGAAAGCCACAACTTTGCTCCCAGGCGCTGTGTGGGCTTGTTTATTACAGATTGCTAATTGCTTACACAAAAACAAAGACCATCCAGGTGAGAATAAAGACAAATTCTTGCTGAAATGTGAAGAACAGTTCATTCAGGCACCCTGGGGGTTAACCAGGAGATAGTTTGGAATTTTTGAAAGTCTTGAGAAAGAAAAGGGCAGGATAAGCTTTACCTACAGATACCTCCTCCCAGGCCCTTTTGCAATTCTACAAGTAGAGATTTCTCTAGTTTAATAAGATTTCCCATTAAAAAAAAATTCAAATACCTGCATGTGAAATGAGAATAGAAATTAATTCAATCAGATACGTTCCTGTAAACTGCAGGTTGAAGTTAAGACTTTGAACAAGCTAGAATTTGGATGAGATGGGGTTGGGAGAGTGGACAGTTGTACAGCTTAAACTCTGGCACCCTGCCCCAACTCAAGGCCTGAGAGGCTTGTGTTGAAGGAGTGTTGTGACTGGGACTGTTGAAAGGGGAGGCAAGGGAGTTGAGGACACACATCACATGTGGGAGAGAACAGAACGACTGGGCAGGGTTTTTTTCTTCTGCTGTGAATTCTGATTAGAATTCTGGGTCTCACTGGGGTGATCCATGTTGATTAGGGCTGGTCTCAGAGAAGAGGCAGGCTTGATAGCTGATAGGGAAGAGGTAGATGTTTTAAGGACAGAAAATTGAGAAGAAGGGCAGGATGGAGAACACGGGAAGAAAAAGATAATTTGTATATTTTAGCCGTTCATTAGCATTTGGCATAAAAGTTTGTGGAATTATTTTTTTCTTCGCATTTATGTACAAAAGTTGTTGGAAAGTGTCACAAAAAGTAATGTCTTTATTTGAGAATCAACCAAAAGTTTGCCACTACATTTTTCTGAATCTAGTGTTTACAATGTTATTCCCAACAATTTTTCCAGTTCTTTTAAGAAGCTTTGGTTTTTAGGAAGGTGAGTACTTTTGGATTATAATGTAATTTCCCTGATGAGTATGACAGCAAAATGAAAAGGTACTTGAATGTCTTTCAAATTAGATTCTCATGGAAATTGGAATGTGTCAAATACAGTAAAGCATTTTTTAGGTTAAAGATGCTCTATTTGCAAGTTTGTACAATTTAGAAGATACAGAAAGGATATAAAGTTTTTCTCCAGCTAGAGAGTTTGATTCAAATGATAGACATATTAATAGGTATCAGGGTCAGACCTTAATAAACTCTCTTCTAAGAGTAATGCATGAGAATTCATTTCTTTATGTTTCATAAGGCAAGTTATTTCTCTGAACACAAATTGCTTCAATATTTTAAGCTTATATTCCCAAACCATTCTCCCCATTTCTTTATCAGTGATTTGAGAATGTGAAGCAATCTTGCTTTGTTTTCCAGAGTTGGAAAATTTTAAGACTCTAAGAATAGCCCACTGAGCCACTAAGATTACATCTTAATTTAATTATGCAGATCATGGCCCACATGAAAGAAGGCATTATCAACATGAAGAGAATAGGGGTGGGGTAGGATGGGTGATACACCCTAAATTTGGAGATCCAGATTCTAGTTCAGTTGTTCTAGACTAGACATTCAGCGAAAATGATCTTTCTTTATAGAGACAATTCAGGCTTGGACTTGACAACCCATAAAGGGGCCAGTAATTCTAATAGCCTATTTATATAAGATAAGAAATCTGAGTTGTTCTAGAAAATATGAATCTGCTTCCAGATTCTTCTCTAAGCTTTGGTTCTGAGTTCTAGCCCTTATAATCAGTCCTTTGGAATTAAGTTATTGAGGAATTGAGCTGGCAAAGCAAATGTGATATCAAGGAGAGGTTTAAATGTTCATTATTCAAATAGTATTTATTGGGGCCAACTATTCATCAGAAATTTACTAAGCAATGGGCTCATGATTTGGAAAAAGACAGTCCCTGTGTGCCTTTTAAAAATTTATAGGTCACTGGGAGGATACAGAGAAATACACAGGAAATTCCAACAGCATGATAAGAGCAATGACCAGGAATTTTTAGGGAGCAATGGGCATTTACAATCAGGCACACAGTAGAAAATCAAGGAAGGCTTCCTGGTGGCTGTGATATCTGGAGGGAGACTTAAAGTATGCATAGGAGTAAATCAGATGAAAAGGAATAGGAGGAAGATTCCACGTAGAGCGAATCAAAAATATGAATATTTAGATTCAGACAGAGTTGAGAGAGTCTAAGAAACTGGAAAATAATTCAGTATGGCAGGAGCACAATATCTGTGGGAGAGAACTCTAGAGAAAGGAGAATTCAAGTTCCATTGCTCTTGAGATAGATTACTTTTCCCATTAGTATGGTGAATGGACAGTGGAAGAAAAAGTCGAGGCATATCTTGGGAGAGAAGATAGTGGCCTGAAAATAATAATGGCAAGAAAATGCAATTGACTCAAAAGAGATCAAGGAGACAGAAATAAAAAAGATTTGTGAGAGATTAAACACAGGCAGGTCAAGGCTGAAGGCTGGATGTTTGTGGCTTGCACAATTACATGAACAGCAATGCTGTCTGCTGAGACGGGAAACAGAGGGAAGAGTAGGTCTGGGGAAACGAAACAGTAATTTTGAACAAAGTGAGCTGCAGAGGGCGAGTGCATAGTAGGTGCTCAAGAAGTCTTTATTGAATGAAACATGCAGGTAAAAATGTCTAAGAGGTATCTGGAAATGGCTCCTGGCCAGCAGAGATCTTTTGGTTGGAGATTTCTATTTTAAAGGCTTCAATGTACAGGTGAAACTTAGAACCCTGGGAGTGGTGGAGACCCTCGAGAGGGAGAAGTATAGAGGGGCCAAGACGGCCTCGAGCTGAACCCAGAGGACTACCAACAACTGTGGGTGGACAGAGGCAGGGATTCTCCTAAGGGAGGCTGAGTAGGAGGGGCCGTCACAGCAGGACTAAATACAAAGGCCCTAGAAGTAAGCTCTTTGAGGGTATAGACATTTGTTGTTTATGTTTGGGTGGCAACTGTGGACTTAATGGTGTCTTCCCTACATTCATATGGTGAAGCCCTAACCTCCCCGCTGTGATGGTATCTAGAGACAGAATCCTCTGGAAGTAATTAAGGTTAAATGAGGTCACAGGTGGAAGCCTCATCCAACAGGATTGTGGCCTTCTGAGAGGAGAGAGCTCTGCCCACCAGGGGTGAACACAGGGAGAAGGCCGTTGTCTGAAAGCCAGAAAGTGGGTCTTCAATAGACTTGATGAAGGTGGCATTCTGATATTGGACTTCTGGTGATCATCCCCATGCGAAAATTAACTCCTGTTGTTTCAGCCATCCAGTCTATGATCTTTTGTTACGGCAGCCTGAGCTGTCTAAGACAGGACCCAACACCTAGCAATGGTCCTGATAAATAGTAGGTAATCAGTATTCTTTGAGTGAACCGAATAAATGAGTTATTCTCTGGCATGTTCAATAAATATATCACTTCTTTGAGACAGTAAGATTGTAATTGAGGGTCTTGGGAGGTGGGGGAGAGAGTCCACTGGTTAGCATGGGTAGCCTGGGATCCTGGGTCCTGAAGGAGCTAGTTATCCAGATGAGTGTGGTAACAAAATAGGAAGAAAGACCTTAAAAGATTCAAAATGCAAAAATCAGCCCCCTCCCTTTAAAAACCACTTGACTAAGGCTGGTTCTGAAATTTTGCCAGGTTTCTGGTTGATTACTTGATGTATGTGTGTGTGTATGTGTGTGTGTGTGTGTCTATAAAGGGCCTCCTTAACAGTGCATGTTACTATTTGAATCAACTTGAGTTTAGGCGCAATCTGAATATTGCTCTCCACAGAGAAGTAATACCCTACTCTGGCAGTGAGATTCCTCAAGTAAACAACAGATAAAGGGAGGGAGGGGGGCACAGTGTAATAATAATGGGAATAATTGGAATTCTTTCATCACTCATGGCACTTATAGAGAAAGTGCTTTCTCAGCTGTCTTATGCTACATGTCTTATAGTTAAATTACATTAAAAGTTTTCTAAAAAAAATGTAACATGAAAAGTTACTAAATTCTTTTAAGCTGGTGAATCAAATCTGAACCACTCATTGATTCACAATAAAGAGTAGCCATTCTGCCTGACAACCCAAAATCCAAACTACCCCGTTGAGTTCTGGGTAGAAAGACAGGGAATTGCATCTGCGGTCCTGACTTTCATGAGAATTAGGATTTGGGGTTTGATTCTAGGCTTAAAAATCATTAAATTAAAAAAAAATTTTTAGATGGGCTGTTTAAGAACATGCTAAAGAATCTTGATGTCATTTGGCTCCTCATTAGCTGGTATCTTGGCAGGCTTATGTAACACCTGATCAAGGAAAGCCTGTTATAGTTTAAAAGGTCCCTGAGTAGAGTGTAAGTAAAATTCCGGGGTCTTGAGGGAGCTGATCCCAGGGAGAGGGGTCTGACTGAGAGGATAGCTATGTACCTTGATGCCCTTACATTGCTGGGTGCCCAGCATTGTGCTGTTGTGCCAGTGGATGCAAACGGGGTATATTATGTGCTCCAATATGAAAGAGGTCATGGGTCATTTTGGGCCAGAAGGCAAAATAAATCCATGATGAGAGCAATCATGGCAGTGGTTGTCTGGAGGGGTTGCATGTTGGCTAGAACAAGGCGTGAAGTGAAATTTCTTGAGCGATGGAAATACTGTATGATTTCATTGAGACAGTTGTCATGTGGGCATGTCCAAACTCATCAAGATTGTACACATAAGATATGTACATTTCCCTGCATATCAAATTTACCTAATAAGACAAAAATCAAATGTCAGTTGAAAAAAAAACTAGGAGCTAATCCAAAGTCCTTAAATAGTATGAACCATTTTTAAAGGCAGAAACCTAAAAGGAAATTCTTTTTCTTCTACTTTAGAGAAAAATAAATGGTGTCAAATAAATGTGCAGAAAAACCCCCCAAACAGAGCATTTTTATCATCAAAACAATGATCAGTTTGAACAGAGCTGGAGCTCCACATCTCAGACTGAAGGAACCATTTCTAGGAGTGGAGGCTATTTTGGAAATATTTCCACATTTATTTTCTTTCATGTTTCTGTTGGAGGAATAATGTTTTTGTATATGTAAAAAGCCTTTAATGGAGCTAGAGAAGAAACTTTGTTTGGTCACAGTATTATCTGGTTACGAACAAAAAATTCAGAGCTTTCTCGTGAAGTATGCTGCCAAGAATCGCAGGCTTAATCCTCAAGATTGTATGAATTTAAATTTTGACTTTATGGCCTCAGTCAGTATGAGTATATCTAGATAATTGTTTAGGAAAAACAGTTTGAAGATGGTAGAACGTTACATGGAAAGCTAGCTTTTAGAGAGGGTTTATCCAGATAAACATAATATTACTTTATCCTTTTAAGTATCTGGATGAATAAATTAGCCAATATTTGGTGACCTAATATGACTAGGCACAGTGCTAGGGACTCAGAAAATTCCCAAATAACTCTTTGCAGACCTTGTCCTCAAGGAACTTCTGAGCAGGAGGGGATATATAATCTATATAGTAATACAAGGAAGAATGTAACACACACATGAGAAATATCACTGGTGTTCAGAGGAGAGGAAATTACCCTTGAAGAAAGAATAAAAGAAGGCACTTTGGTTGTGATAGCATTTGGGCTGAACTTTAAAAAAGACCTTCCCCTGCCAAGCCAGCAAAGTGGGGTTCTAGGCAGAGGGGATGCCATCAGGAAAGCTTTGAGTGCTTGGAGGCTCAAGTTTTTTTGTTTTTTTGTTTTTTCCTTCAACAGAAGCACAGGTTACACATCAAGGGGAGATACATTAGACAAGATATTATGGGAAGAAAGGAGGCCTGAACTCTGGAGGAAGCTATGATCTGGGTGAAGAATGGAGCCAGTCATGAGAAAATGGATCTCAAAGCTGTAAAAACCAGCAAAATATAAGGCAGCAGGATCTAGGAAGAAGTGTGCAGGGGCAGATGTCCCCAGGAGATCCTTTTGCCAGGTGAGGTAATGCAGGAGGGGCATAGGAGTGTCAGGGGAAGGGATAAACGACAAAGCTAGAATGCTCAGGAGTGCCAAGGCTACAGAAAGCCTACAGGAGTGCTCTGGGTGACTGCAGGGATAATGATGCTAGTCACAGACTGGGAGGGTTGGAGAGAAGCCCCATGTCTGGGGCAAGGGAGAATGATGACTCACATTTTCAATGAGCAGGCAATGCCCAGGAGACTGTTGGCAAAGTGGTCTGGTGATGCTCTCGATGGTGGAGCTACAGAAATAGACTTGACCCGAATTCCCCAGCACATGCCAGGAAGTCAAGCAGGGGAGTGTGAGCCTGTGCAGCTGGGGAGGGTAGAGGAGGGAACCAGGCTGTAAGTTTGTTTGCCAGAAGCACTAGAAGAAAACTGGCAAGGTTTGCTGTCCTTTCCCACCCACCATCATCAAGCCTGGGTGATGATTCTTACCAGGAATAGGAAAGAGAATATGGGCAAGAGAGTGTTCCAGAAAACTGACTTTATCGGACATCTGGGACTAACTTTGAAGGTTAGTTGTAGAATTATCAAAGTCTGTGAAGAGATAATGAGACTTCTTATCCTTCCTATGTTCAAGCAGAACAGTTGCAAAGTTCCTTTCCTCCCTCTTTCCCTCCTTTCTTTCCTCCTTCTTTTTCTCCTCTCCTTCCTCCCCCTTCTTTCCCTTCCTTCTCCATTCTTTGCACATTCTTGTTTTATTTTGGACTGGCCTAGCGCATGCATGGCCATGGTTGACCTAAGGGAGGAGCTAATATTCACAGCCATCAACAACAAAGGGTTCTGTGCTGTAATACTGCAATATTTTGGGACTTTCGAAGCACAAAATCCTATTTGCATCATGACATTATTAACATTTTGGTAACTTTTTTAAAAAATAACTTTCTACTTCTTCCTTTGTACTGGTCTTAAGAGCCACTCATAAATCTCTCGGTAACTGCATGAGGTACCAGGGCCAGAGACTGGCCACTCCTGGCATTGTTATTAGAACCATTTAATACCCAAGGCAATGACTAATGTCTGGCAACAAAGGCTCCAGTAGGCGTCACATGTCCTTAGACACTGGGTGAGGGCCACGAGGAGCGCTTTCTTTGTGTGTTAGTACCTTGGTCAAGAGAAACGTTGAGAACCTGGTGGCTCTATGTGGACATCATTGGGAAATGAGAGACCCTCTACCCATTGTCAACGCCTCTACAAACAGAAAGCCTAAAATCAGTGCCAAACAAAGGTACCTACCTTTGTCTTATCTTCCTACTCTGGGATTTTAATGATATATTTTTTCATGTTTACTGAAAGCAGTCAACTGAGCTATTCGTGGAAAGGTTTGTGGGTTTGGTTAACGAGGTGGAGGAATATTACATTTCAGTTGGAAACACATCCCTAGAATGCCAAAACATTTATTCCAAAGTCTGGTTTCCTGGTGCAACGGGAGGCACGGCAACAGTGTGTCTGTTCAGAGACAGGGGGATGGTGGGGGGGGGGGGGCGGGGGGGGCTGGGCCCAGCAAGGCATCTGATCCAAGTGGATCCCAGAAGGCTTTTATTGTTAAATTATATTCTTCAGGAAAAACCACCCGTGTCACATTTTGTAAACTTGATATCCACGCACTTTTGACTGGCATTCTATTTTAGCCATAAGCCTATGATTTTACAGCAAGCCTGCTTTCCCTCTTGCCTCGAATGGCAGCAGAAAACACAGCACACTTTCTAGGCTCCAAGTAGAAGGAGCAGAAAGGCTTGGGAGTGTCGGTTCCATCCAGTAAAGCTGACTTGAGTATGCCACCCCGCTCCCTGTGAGCAGACAGCAAGCCTCTCCTCACTCTCCAATGCCATTCATCCAGCTGCTCTGCCTGCCGGGAGGGGCTGCCAAATGCCCTGCCTACTGGCTGCTTCCCGATTCCCTGCCATCCCACATGCAAACACATCCCCACACGCTCTGCCTTGCTCACACACGGAGCCACAGGCGCATGGGAGCACATTCTTCCCTTCCTTCTCACTGTCTCAGCCCTTGACTTCTACAAGCCCATGGAACATTTCTGGAAAGACGCTCTTGATCCAGCAGGGTAGGACTGTTTTGATTTCTCTTTGCAGCTTTAGCATTTTGAGAGAGCAACTCACCTTTCTGACCAGTGTCTGTATCCAAGCAGGGAGATAAGGCTTTGCTGTTTTCCCTGGGTTTGTGTGTGCACCTCCTTCTGCTTTCAGGACCCGTAGGGTTCTTTGTGTAATTTAAATAGAATTCGGCAGGTTCAGATTTTTCAGAGTCCTCTGAAGTGCTTGTGCATGGTTTTGTTTTTTTTTTTTCTCTTAAGATGTTTGAAAATTGAAAGTGTGATTTACAGAAACGAAGTCATCTGTAAAAAGATTGCTTTGGAAAGTAATGGTTGCTGGCCATAAAGAGAAATATCTGTGATTCACCTAATGTGTTTTTAACCCTTTTTTTGCTTATAATTCTTGTTATACTTATGGATGCCGAACTCAGTTTTGGCTTCATAGTAAATCAGCTATATTTGCATATTATCCCCAAATACTCTGTCTGTTCTTATAAGAATTAGGTAACCATGTATTTATTAGTATAAAGATATCCCCAGATATTACTATCAGTAATAGCATCTTTGGCATTTATATATGACCCGGAAATTTTGTAAGGTATTCTGTCAGGTGTTTGGGATAGCAATTAAAGCCAAGTATCAGTTGTACCAGAGTTCATTAGACTGGGGACAAGGAAGTTTATTAAAAAGTATAAACTCTCCATGATTACAGGTGCACAATGTATTTACCATAGCTTTTTAATATATATTTATACATACACATTATATATATATACACATATACACATTATATATAATAATATATTCTAATATATTATATATACATATATGTATATATATATATAATGTACTTGAGCAGGTTTAACTTTTAATTCAGTACCAAACTTTTTCCTGTTTTTCAATCTGGATATTTGAATCTGCATATCCTAGTCCAAGTGAACCAAGAAGGTCCAATCGGAGGATAAAGGAACAGAAAGGCATCACTGACTTTCAAAATTTGTTGCTGATTTAAAATTTGTTGCTGAGACCATCAGTACAACATAATTGCTAAAGATGTGGTTAATGACCTGAGGTTCTGGTTTGTTGTTTTTTTTTTAATGGAAGGGTCACATTTCATATTCAGTTTTCTGAAGTTTTGGTTGCATAGTCTGTGGAAAGCATGAAGACCCATGTCCTCCTAACGGAAAGGTTTTGGTAAATCGTCATTCACATTAGAATTCCTAATGGAAGCAAGTACAGCACTGTGGTCTAACACAGACAAGGTGGGCTGGGAGACTCTCGGAAGATCGCGGCTGGAGGCGACCACCTCGGGAGAATTTTTTAGACGAGGGAAACTGAGGTCAGGTAGCACTCTCCTGAAGGCAAAACTCGGCTCTTCCTATACGTACACCTTGAATCTCCGCCCCCTTTCCCCGGATGCCTGCGATCAGTCTCTGCAGCTGCTAAATATAGCTGTCTGCACCGGCAACCGCACACCCTACTCCATCTCCCGTATCTCGGTTACAGACTGGTCCTCCCCAGGGTCATTCTATGTACACACTACGTTATTTCCAGCCAACGAGGAGCGTGAATCAAACAGCACGGGAGACAAACAGAGATAGATTGGAGCCTGGCACGGGGCACATAAGGTAGCACGTTAGAGAAAGCTGGCCCCGGGATGAGCCTTCCGAGTTGGTTTGAAACCCCGTCTTCTCCGGGCCACCTTTAGGAGATCCCTCGGCGCCCCCGCCCTCCTGCCGTGAAATCCAGCCTCTATCCAGCAGCGGCAAGTAAAGTAAAGTTCAGGGAAGCTGCTCTTTGGGATCGCTCCAAAACGAGTTGCGCGCCTGGAGTGATGTTGAAGGCAACGTCAGGGCCGCAGCAGCCCCTGGCCGGGGGCCAGCACCTTTGTCATGCCTATGAGCTCGGGAGAGCGGTACTTAAAGTTGGAGACCCGAGCCCGCGAGTTGGCAGAGCGCGTTCGCGCCGGGCTGCACTTGCTCGCGTCCGGCGGCCGCCGCGCTCCTCGGGACGGGGCCGGCTCCCCGGGGCCCGGCAGGCGCTCGCGTCGCGGCGGGACATGCGCTGCGCCGCCTCTAACCGCGGGCTGTGCTCTTCTTCCAGGTGGCCGGCCGGCTGCTGAGCCCTCTGCCGCGGGGGGAGACGGTCTGCGCCCGGCCCGCGGCCGCTCACCATGACCATGACCCTGCACACCAAAGCGTCCGGCATGGCCCTGCTGCACCAGATCCAAGCCAACGAGCTGGAGCCCCTGAACCGCCCGCAGCTCAAGATCCCCCTGGAGCGGCCCCTGGGCGAGGTGTACGTGGACAGCAGCAAGCCCGCCGTGTACAACTACCCCGAGGGTGCCGCGTACGACTTCAACGCCGCGGCCGCCGCCTCCGCGCCCGTCTACGGCCAGTCGGGCCTCCCCTACGGCCCCGGGTCCGAGGCGGCGGCGTTCGGCGCCAACGGCCTGGGGGCCTTCCCACCGCTCAACAGCGTGTCTCCGAGCCCGCTGGTGCTGCTGCACCCGCCGCCGCAGCCCCTCTCGCCCTTTCTGCACCCGCACGGCCAACAGGTGCCCTATTACCTGGAGAACGAGCCGAGCGGCTATGCGGTGCGCGAAGCCGGCCCTCCCGCCTACTACAGGTAACCCGCGCCGCCCGCCGCGCCCCGTCGGGGTGGCCGCCGCGCGCCCGGCGGCGGGAGGGAGCGGGGGGCGAGGGACCGCGCGGCGCGGATGGAGCGGGGCGCGCAGGCCGCAGCCCGAGACTCGAGGGCTAGCGTGACGCGGGGCCAGGGGTCACGGGTGCATCTCGTGTTCGGAGAGTCAAGTTCTCTGGCCCAGCAGCTTAAAAAAAAAAAAAAAAATTTTTTTTAAATTTTTTATTTTTTTTCTTCTCCACTCCCCCCCCCCTCCCGCCCCCGCAATGTCTGCTTGAGACGCAGATCCGAAACCCCGTGTGCTTCCTAACTAAACAAATATTGGAAAACCGTGCAAAGCAGAGGTTTTTTAGTTGGGGAGGGGGGCACCCCAGAGCCAATACACATAAAGTGCTTTGAGTCCCTAGAAAAGGTCCCCCTTTGGTACTTAAGGCAGGAGGTGTTTGGGACTCGCTGAACTCAGTTATTTATTTATATTAGTAGTAGTATTTAACAATTTTGTTTTACTGTGAGTGCCAAAGTTCCCCGCTGCTCGACTTTCGGGTTGGAAATATGCACGCTCTGATAATGGTGAGGATGGTGGTGGCAAAGGTGATTTCCTCGGGGAGCGATTCCTGGCACGTCTCCACCTAGGAGGGCTGCGGGGGTGAAAAGCGCCCCTCAGAAGACCCTGGAGTTGGATGGGTCTTAAGGAGTTTTCTGATTTCTGAGTTACCCGGGCTGAGTCCGTGTCAGAGCCCAGAGCTGGCAGAAGACTTCTGACATCCCGAGATTTAATAGTGTCCTCTGAGTTTGAAACATGCCACATCGAAGCGCGAGTGTGTTGAAATACTTTGCTGCCAGCTAAGTTTCATTTCTGGCCTACGGGGCGCAGAATGCCCCCGGGAGTGCTGTGCCCGAGTTCAGCCCGGTTCTGTGATTTTCCTTCAGGGGAAGAAGCAGATGGTAGTTCGGGGCGCACAGGGACACTTTAGTGACTTAGAGGCAAATGTTTTGTGTCTTCGTTTTTTTTTTTGTTTTTCCTTTTTCGTAGAGATGACACTTTCCTTCTCCCTTCTTGCTCTCATGTTCCCTTTGACAGTTTCTCCCTTCTCTTTTGGTGGACTCCGAAAGGGCTTAGGCAGGTGGTCCTGGGAAATACCAGTGCTCTAGGTGCTGCTAGACAGGGATGCCCTGGAGTGGGTTGAGAGACCCCAGGGCACCCACGTGGGTGGGCGCGGAGTTAGGCACTGCCTGACTCTACACCGGTGTCTGGACCTGCCTGTCATTCTTAACCCAGACCCTTCTGTATTGCAAGCAGGGATGATTTTCCATTCAGCGTTCTATTTCCAGAGATATTTATAGCAGAAGCAGGAGGAGGAAGGTGCCAGGTGGCCCCAGAGAATTTGAAGGGGGGATCATGGGCTATCTGAGCACACCCTACATCCTTTAGCCCCTCAAAAGGCTTTAGAACACCCCACAGCCAGGCAGGTCCAGTCTGAGTTATTCCTTAGAAGACTCACTAGGATGAACAAAACTTTTACAAGTTGGCATCTGTCAAATTCATTTAACTTGTTTTAATTCAGGGTTAAAATGGAAAATGGAAAAGAATTTATTCTGCCTGCTTTTTTTTTTTTAAGTTTTAGAACAAAATCGAATGATTAAATCTGATTCACACCTTTTAAACTCCTTGATGTGAAGGAAGGCATTGGTATGATGTGAGTTCCATAACCTCGGGGTAGACTCCAGAAACTATTTTCTTTTCCATTTAATTTTCAGTTCTTTTATTGCAAATTAATGCCACTGAATTTCAATGGGCACTAATGAGACTGCTTCTCAGTGGATTATTTACTGCCTTGCCAGTAATTACAAAGTGAGTATGGTCAAATGAAGAGGGGATTACATTTTATTCAAAATTGTTCATCATCCCAGTGGCAAATAATATCCCTATAATAAGCCCCATCTTAAACTTTTTGCATTAGATAATATTCTGGTACTTTTAAAAAAAGAAAAAGGGAACTTTCAAAAATAATAAAGGTAAAAAACTCACTATGTATGGGATTCTGGATGGAAATTCATTCTTAGCATAATTTTTTCCTTTGGCGTTTGTTTTCCGTAACATCCTTTTTTTGATGTTTGAATTTTGCCTTTTATTACCCAGGGAAGAAAAGAAGACACTATGAAATAGAATTATTTCAATAGACAAACGTTACTTAATATTTTCCCCCCTCTCAATTTTACTGTTTGAATGACTGGGTAAAAAGAAAAGAGCTGATTAGATTCTTTTAGAAACTCTTAGTTTTCTTCAGTAGTTATCAAAAGTTTTGGGGCCAAAAGCAAGTGTTTTTAGATGGCTTTTCATGATCCAGAGACTCATGAAATTAGTGAGTCTAGAACATTTTTTTTAAAGGAATAAAATATTAAAAAAAATAGAAAATACTCAAGTGGGTAATATCTAATAAGAGCAGATTTTGTTTCCTGACAATTTATTTTAATTATCCATGCTTATGTGTGCTGGCTGTGATTAAAATGTATGTCTTACTCTGGTTTGAGGTAAAGAAGTTTGAAAGCTACTGACCTAAAATGTTATGGTCAGTAGAAAACAAAAAGTTCAGGTAAGTGGCTGGTTCTTTTAGAGACACAAACCAAAATACAGTTTTGATTGTTTTTATTTTATTTTTTGCTTACAAATTAGCTGGTGACTTTAGGTCAGTTAGGTTGCCCTTTATTACATAACTTTATTCTTAACTTTTCCATTTGTAAAATGCTATTCTGTGGATTGTCCAGCTAAATGTCCCGCTGGGATGTTCAAAGAATTTATGTGGCGTTCACATCATTTATCATTAAGATGCTACGGGCGGTTTCTTCTGTTGGCCGTAATATGCAGCCATATCTACGTATAAAGAAATGTAACAGATAAGACTGCCCTGGGCATATAGTAATGGGAGACAGATGGTTATACATCCCAACAAATTGTTATTGAAAGGGAATAAATTTGTAAGTAGGCAAGCTGTGACCTGCAAAGTATGTCTTAGCTAAAATTTCATGATGAAGGCAAGTGGGAGTTACCTTATCCTGGGTTCCTTAGCATGTTTAAACATCTTAGAAAGTTTGAATAAAACTGAAGATGAAAATTAATTATGCCCACTATGTTTTAAAAATTCAAATGAGGTGTATAATACTCCATGCTGGTTTCAGTTTTATCACTCAGTATCCTTAAAGGTGAAATATTGCCCTCTTTTCCAAAAAATTGACCAATATCCAAACTTTTACATCAAAGCCGAAGTCCTAGAAATTTGTCTTCTGGCTGTATGCATATTTTTAGTGTCTAGTTTGTGCATCAGTGAACATTTAAACTATTTTTCAACTTTAAGCAAGGCTCACTTCTAGAGAGAGGTTTGAATGGTTGTTTCAAGTTTTCAGTAGCTCTTTCTTTGTAGTTAGGTGATATCTTAGCACCCTTTTTTCCTGGTTTTACTTTTTTTCAGTTATTTAAATTGTTGCTGTGTACCTGATTGTGTGGGTCTAAGAATAGTTTAAGGAGCCACATATTGCTTCAAGAATGAATGTATTTTGGATTGAAACAGGATCACATCTTCAAATCCCATTTCATTTTCACCTACTCTATGTGGCTTGTACATGTTTGGTAGAAAGCCCCTGAAAGATAATTGTCACTTATTCTAGTCGTCTTTCTCACACTCAGCTAATTTGGATCTCTGAATTGCTTTTGTGAATATATTTAAGATGTAACATTCATAGCTTAAGAAAATTCAGGTTCAGCATTTTGGTTTCTTATTAATTTTAAGGATATGAAAGACGGGGGTAAGAAACTGACCATGGCAAGAACCATAGATACAGGAAAAACTATAAAAGATATCAAACTTTTCAATAAGGCTAAGATACTAGTACTTTTGTCAAGTGAGCTAGTATTTGTAAAAGCAATGCATAAGCTATACAAGTGATTTTATTCACATGTTAATATTTGTTCTGGTGCTTTTATAAGCTAAAAAATACTGTAGGGAAGAACTGACTTAAATGGTCAGGAGTTTCACTACAAATATAGATTGATGAGAATATAAACTCATTTTCTGTGGAAGCTAAATTTAAATAAAATATTACCATCTGCAATGTTTGTTTGCAGTCTGGGTTTTCATAAAGAACATTTATCTTATACATACATTTAAAAAAAAATCAAAACCCTGATTATGTGAAAATATTTTTATATAAGGAAGTATATGGTTTATATTTTTTCTAAAATGTGTACTCAGCCCAAAAATAATAAATCTAAATCCTTCCAGTGACTTCAGTATTATTTTTAATGTAACTTTAGAAGGACCCAGTAGAGAAGGCAGCAGGCTAAGTATATTCCTTTCTTCTCTAGATTACACTGAATGGATAAAAGCAAATTACTCATTTTGTTTAATTCCAAGTCCCAGTTTGCTTATCGAAGAAAGGAAAACAGAGTGCCATAACTGTTTAGAACCAAAATTCATACTCCAAATAAAGTACTATGTAAGTCCCCAGAATTCAGCCACTTGAACACAAACCAGCCAAAGTGAAAGTGTAAAGAATTTTATGGAAAGGAGGCAGTCCACCAAAATCATCGAGTAGTTTTATTTTATATTTTAAACTCTACCGATGAGTTAACCCGTAAAGTCCTTTTTAAGACGTGTGTCTAAACTTTCCATACTCTATCTCTAAAACATTCTCACAGCGTCGTCTGAAATCCGAGGACTGAACTGGGCTGGAGGTGACTGCAAACACCTCTATGGTATTCTTGATCTCATGAGAGAAGAAACCACGGATGCCAAGTTCTCATCTTCGAGAATATTAGTAGGAATTTTGAGGGGGGGAGTGTTTTACATAAATCAACAACAGTTTTAAGTATGTGTATATGTTTAGACTCTGTTAAAAATACAAAGGCTAGAAAGGCAACTATTTTGGTCCCAATTGACAAAATTTTACCTATTTTAACACAGTGATAATTTAATCAGAAAGACTAGGACTGACTCCACAGGCATCAAGAATGATTGCGTGAAAGGAGAGTTATTTAGTAAGGTGTAGTAGCTAAGAGCAATGGCTCTGGACTCAAACTGCTAGGCACCCAGTCCCACCTCGACAGTGGGCCACCTGTGAGAGCTCAACCAAATTGCCCAGTCCTCAGTTTCTCCCTTTTTAAAAGAAACGAGACAATCATATTCTCTTCATTTAGGATGATTGTAAAGCTTAAACAAAATACTGCAGACTTTAAAAAAAAAATAGTGCCTAATCCATTGTAAACTCTCAGTGACTTAGATCTCATTGCTAGAAGAAAATTATTTCACAACTCTGTAGTCAGTCATTATTTTGCACCTGAGTTAGTGAGGAAGACTAAGGATTTAATCAAAATCAGTGTTTAATATTACGCAAAATAAATCTTATACAAACTGTAGTTTGATCGTTTCAATTTGCTGAGCTTCTGAGATTCTTAAATAGTGATACGGTGGTGTGACGGTGGAAACCACGATGATGCTGGTATTGGCAGGGGAACAAGGGGATGGTAATGGTGATGGTGGTGGGTTAGCAGCAGTGAGGTGCTGATGTCAATTTGGGTAGGCAGTATTTCTGAATGTCTATTATGTAGCCTGGAGATATCTATCCAGACAGAAATCAAACATTTTAAATGTAATTTGCTTATTTCCGTGGCAATATAATTTAGATACATAGTCAAAATTTTCCATAATAATACTGTCAATGACATGGATATCCTAAATCTGTTAAGTGCCTCTCATTGCCATACAGAAATTCAAAAAGAACAATCCAAACAAGCCTGGATTGCTTTCTTTCTTTGTTTCTCTCCTGAACCTTTTAGGGGAACGTGGTGCATCCTTAGTTTGTTCCCATAACATCTTCATCCAATGTGTCATCTTTCAGGAGGTAGTAGGCAACTCCGTCTTGTCATTTTTTGCTTTCTGAAACTCTGGTGGTTTAGGCTTGAGAAAATTAGAGTAGTTCAATGAAAGTTAATTAAGAAATTTTCAGGACTAGACATTTCCCAGTGAGCCCTCAAAAAATTCAGATGGGGGTCCTTCTTTTTGAGGGTCCCCCCAAAGTTGTCACCTCCAAGAGGAGCCAGAGACCCCTGAGAGTTTCATGTTCAGAGTTGCAACTTCAGCTTGGCAGCTACAGAGCTGCCTGGCCCAGAGGCTCCCTCTCTGTAGTTGAGGTTCTGTCTAGATTGCACCCCTCACCCTCACTCCCCCTGCCCCCAACAGAGGTGGGTGCAGGGATGCAACAGTTGTCTTGTGTGTGCCTGTGAGCACTACTTCCTGGGCAGTTTTCTTGGCAAATCAATTCACGACTCACTTCTCTCACATAAAGACTTGGAGTTTCTTTTAAGACCCTGAAAGTAAAAGATAATTCTCTTTTGATTCCCTGCAACCAAATAATGTTAGAAATAGTCATTTGTGCATTGGCATCCTTTCTCTTTCCTCCACCGATCTTTGTTTTAATAGTCCCTTCTCCTATTTTGTTTCTTTGCTCTATTTTCTAACGTTCTTCTCTTTAAACTCTTCTTGGCTTCTTTTCTGCTATCCAGCTTTCTTTCTTTCTTTTCTGTTTTAGTCACTCCATCTGTGTAGTCCCAGATTTTTCCTTCCATCTCTTCTGGTTTATTTCTTTATTGACCTGTGTCATCTGTTATTTTAATAAAATTTGGAACAGGGCTCAGCAGAGTTCCTCCCTAGCCTAGGAAGGCCAGTGGTGTAAGAATATGCCTTCATAACCCAGTCATGACATTAAAAGTGGCATTAGCGACAGTAAAAGTTTCAAGAACGATTTTTTTTCTTGTCTCTAAGGAGAGATGCTTAACAAAAATTCAGGACAAAAATTTCACTTAGTGGAATTGCTCCGGCAGCTTATTCATTCATTCATTTATTCATTTGGCTAACTACACACTTGTTCCAAAGTGTGTAAGTTCACCAGGGGCATAGGGGAAATAAAACGTGTGTTTATATTCCTAGCAGTTCACACATCAGTGTTAACACAGAGCAGCCAGGAGCCTTACTGCATGGATGGCTGCAATCCCAGGGCCAAAGTCTTCTGCATGTGGATTTGACAAGGAGGTGACAGAAAGTGCAGTTTTGGCTATTGTCTTCTGGTGGTCTACATTTCAGAAGCCTGTATCTAAATGAATTTACACTACCCATATAAAGCCGACTATAATTTCCCACTTTGTCAACAAAAACACTTTTTTTTTTAACAGTCATAGATCCATCCATGATTCATTTTACTTAACGTTTTTTTAAGTGTTAGTTTTTTTTTTTTTTTTTGCGTAACTTTCACTGTACAACATTGTCAGAAATGTACTTGATTTTAAAGACTGTTTTGGTTGTTTGAGTTGCCGAGTCGTTCTTTGCGACCCCATAGACTTTTAGCTGTCAGGCTTCTCTGTCCATGGGATTTCCTAGGCAAGAATACTGGAGTGGGTTGCCATTTCCTTCTCCAAGGGATCTTTCTGACCCAGGAATTGAACCTACGTCTTTTACACCTTACGCATTGCAGGTGGGTTCTTTACCCACTGACCGCCTGGGAAGCTGCTAGTTTGACTTCTTTTTCTTTTTTTTTGAAGACCTTCTGTTTCTGCTGGACTATTTCAGGCACTTCAGGGAGAGAAGTGCATTCTAATTTGAATGCAAGATTCAATTTAGTTATAATGAGAAGGTATTTTCTTCAGTTATCTGACAAAACCTGAGAGGTCTCCAGAAGCTTCTTGGATTTCTAATGGGAGGAATCCCTGAGCTCTGGTCTGAACAGAAAGCCGATCTTATTCATCACAGTATTTCTCTGAGCTCTTAGCATAGTGGGCAGGAAGTGCCAGTTACTCTGGCCTCTTGCAGGGAGAAAGGCCGGTCAGGAAGAGATCTTTAGATGGGATTGGAAGAATGTGAGGAGTTTGAGAATCCCCTTTCCTCCACCGGGCATTTCAAGTTCATTGATTCCCCTTATTCACGGACCACACATTGACAAATTCACCTGCTCGCTGGCACTTTTTGTCACCTTCCAATCAGTCAGTACTCGTGGCACTTTCTCGGTCATTCACAGCAGCGCGGGCCGTGCACAAAGCAGCGAAAAATTTGAGTCATCCGACACGCGCGTTCCCAGCTAAGGTCAAACCAGGCGAGCTCTGCCTGCTTCTTGCAGATCTCAGACTGTAAACAAGTGTCCTGGTGGAGGTCTAATTGCTGCCACTTTGTGTGTGTGTGTGTGTGTGTGTGTGTGTGTGCATTTTTGTGCTTTTTATTTAGTGATTTTGCTGTTTAGAAAGCCTGGTGCTGAGGTGCCGTCTAGTGTTCCTAAGTGCAAGAAGGCTATGACGTGCCTTATGGAGAAAGTACAGGTTAGATCAGCTGCGCTCAGCATGGGTTATAGTGCTGTTGGCCATGATTTTATTGTCGACAAACCAGCGATGTATATTAAATAAGATGTCTTTAAACAGAAACACACATGCACGCGTGCACATGCACGCGTGCACACGCACACACACACACACACACAGAGACCAAGCAAGCCTGTATATTGTTTGGTTGATGAAAATGTTACAACTAGAGTCTCTCAAGAACCTAACCCTCTATTTCCCCTAGGAGTGATGATTCAGTATCCACTAATTCAGTGATTGTGGTGACTTGATAGAATGTAACTGCAAGTACTGAAATAAGATTGTATAGAATAGAGTGATGAAGGGTTTGGGATGCAAGCAGCTTGTTTCTTGATTCCTGTCTCATTGTAATCTCTGACTCCATGTGCCTGAGTTTACTTATCTGTAAAATGCCAATCAAAATAGGCCCTATATCTTTTGGTAGTTGGGAGGATTAAACGAGTTCAGAGATGTCAAGGGCATACAACATGCCCAGCACATAGCCAGCCACAATTTTTTATTCCTTCTTTGATGGAGAATTGACCGCTCTACACAGAAGAAGGTGACTAGGAGAGCTCTTTAAGAGTCTGGAGTGTTTGTAACTTCCCTGTGTGTGTTTGTTTTGCCTTCAAGGGGCCAGCTTTAACACCCTGTTGCGATATGAAGTTAAACTTTTCCAACCTAAAGGAAACAGGAAGCTAGTGTTTTTCGAAATGCTTAGTATATGCCAGCTACTGTGCGAGCAAAGGGAAATAAAGCGGCTGTAGTAAACCCCAAATAAATTTTTAAAAAAGTAAATCAGATAAAAAAAAGAGCGAAAGACATAAAATACTCTGGACTGAAGCAATTCCAGAGAGGGAAGTAGTTGAAACTGAGGTAAACAGTCTATGGAAAAGCTATGATGTATAGGGTAAGGAGGGGATTTCTCTGTGATCTGGAAAGAAGGACACAGAGAGGAAAAGAGGGATGGAAGCCAGAATGTACAGAGCATCTAGAAAAGTTGATTTTCAACCTGGCTGCACATTTGGATCAAGGATGATTTCAGAATCACCCAGATGATTAAAAAAACTACAGAGACCTGAGCCGTATCCCAGCAGTGTTGATGTCTGCTCTGGGAGTGAAGCAGAAATAAGCAATTAAGAGAACAAAACAAAATGACAAAACTCCATGGGCTTTCCTCCTGGGTAGTCCGCTGATTCATGGTCTCCCAGCATTTCTGAAAGCTTTATCACATTTAATCTTCCTAGGCCTATCCATCACAGCAGCCCCAGATTATGTTCTGACCCTGAGGAGAACTATTCAGACCCAGGGCTGCCTGCTTTCCGAGTCTCCACTTCACTGAGCCACTTGGATTTCAGAAGCAGAGAGAGAAAGGAATGCCAAGAAGAAAAATGACAGTAACATTCATTTCTACTCCTCAGCTTTCCAAAATAATGTATAAAGCATGCAGTTGCATTGAGTATGAGGCTGCAGGCTTTTGCCACTGGATATGAAGATGAAGTTAGGAAACGACCTAAAATAGGGATGTAAATACAGTTGACCCCCAAGCAACACAAGTTTGAACTGCTCACATTCACACGTAGGTGGATGGTTTCAGTACTGAGTCCTGTAGTGCTACATAATCTTCTGTTGGCTGAATCCATAGATGCTGAAGTAGGCTTACAGAAGGAACCACAGATATGGAGGCAGACTATAAGTTATACCAGGAATATTTTTAATTAAACTGCAGTTGATTGGCACCCACAATCCCCGTGTTGGTTCAAGAGTCAAGTGTACGTACCTATGCTGATTAGCGGGCATGATTTGGGTTTTTGTCAAAGGTTTAGATAATTGAAGGTCACTGAAGTCTTTGAACCTTCCCCTCAATAGGGTTCACTTCTCTTCAGTTCTGCTGATCGTTGCCACACACCCAGACTCTAGCATTGTTGATATAACCTCTAAATGTCAATATCAGGATAATTGATTGATTGTGCCAGATTTCCAGTTGTGTTTCTGGAAAGTTCCTCGAACATGTTCCTTGGACATGTGGAGGGCTTAATTAAAACTCTCCCTGTGTACTCCTTTCTGTTGGGAAGTGTTTGCAGAATTCTTTCTGTATACAGAATTAGAAGACTCATTAACTGATGAGGGAAATGGGCACCCAGGCACCTGACCTTGGCACATCAGCAATTTGGGATCAGCTTAGTAAAGTTCCCTCATTGTTCAATCTTCCTCGTGTGACTTTGCCCAGAATCCACTGAAAGCAAGACTTTGAAATCTCAGAAACATGTTTACTTGTAGCTCCTCAGGTTAGAAGCGAGTGTGGGGCTCCTCGGATGTCCCCACGATGCCACACCATGAGGCGCCATCCGCCCACAGGGCCAGGTCTCTCTGGTTCTTTGTGTCTGATGCTCACTACTTGAGATCGATGAGACCAAAGTTGCTTTTCCATAACGAGCCCAACTCTCATCACAGGCATCTGTGTTTGACATTAGAAAATGCTAGCCAAGATGTCAGGTGGCTGGTGGAAGCATTCACAGGCTCTAGTGTTTTCAATGTGGAACAACGGTATAGTTCACAGAAAGGCGGTACGAGGCATCCATCTGCAGGTCTCGAAAACACACGAAGATGCTCCTTCTCCAGTGCCTCTCACATCCTTGTCTCCTTTCTCTGCACTCAACCAGCTCTCTGTATGGTTGTAAGAATTCCGTCCAGGTCTTGCAGATTTTGAGCTTACAAACTCAAATTTTCCTGTTTACCCGAGCTTCCTACCCAAAGTGTGCGTTTGATTGGGTCCTTCCTCTGCTTCAAAGCCTTCAGTAGCGTCTCCTCATCACAGAACAGAGGCATGTTCTGTAGTGCAGCGTTCAAAGACCTTGTCATTTGATTCCAAGTCATCTCCTCCACTCCACTCAGCTCCGCTCCGCTCCATGAAGCTCTTGTTCAAAACCAGATCTGAACAGGCACATTCCCACTTCTGTTCTTCTGTCGTCTCCCCCGTGTACCTTCCTTTCTTCTTGTCCCACCCATGTTAGACTGAGGCTATACAAAAGTCAGAGCTCAGTTCCAACACCTCCTTCGCCAGATGAGTTTTCCACTTGGCGTTCTTTCAGTGTTATTGTGCATGTGGAGCACCTTCTTGGGTACCTCTATTACGGAAGTCACCATGGAATGCCTTTCATTACAGTTGTGCATAGATTTCTCTCCCCCATCTATTTGCTGCTGCTGCTGCTACTAAGTCTCTTCAGTCGTGTCTGACTCTGTGCGACCCCATAGACGGCAGCCCACCAGGCTCCGCCGTCCCTGGGAGTCTCCAGGCAAGAACACTGGAGTGGGTTGCCATTTCCTTCTCCAGTGCCTGAAAGTGAAAAGTGAAAGTGAAGTCTCTCAGTCGTGTCCGACTCTTTGCAACCCCATGGACTGCAGCCTACCAGGCTCCTCCGTCCATGGGATATTCCAGGCAAGAGTACTAGAGTGGGGTGCCATTGACTTCTCTGCCCCCATCTATTTAATTGTTACCAATTAATTATAGGGGCTTCCCTAGTGGCTTAGGCAGCAAAGAATATGCCTGAAATGTAGGAGAGCTGGGTTCAATCCCTGGGTCAGGAAGATTCCCTGGAGAAGGAAATTGGAACCCACTCCAGCATTCTTCCCTGGAGAAGGAAATTGGAACCCACTCCAGCATTCTTGCCTGGAGAATCTCATGTACAGAGGAGCCTGGTGGGCTACAGTTCATGGGGTTGCAAAGAGCCAGACATGACTGAGTGACTAACACTTCAGACTTCAGAATTAATTATTAATAACAATAATACTATATGGCAGAAACCAACACAACATGGTAAAGCGATTATCCTTCGATTTTTAAAAAAACTGTTCAGTTCAGTTCAGTCACTCAATTGTGTCCGACTCTTTGCGACCCCGTGGACTGCAGCACGCCAGCCCTCTCTGTCCATCACCAACTCCCGGAGCTTGCTCAAACTCATGTCCATTGAGTCGGTGATGCCATCCAACCATCTCATCCTCTTTCATCCCCTTCTCCTCCTGCCTTCAATCTTTCCCAGCATCAGGGTCTTTTCCAGTGAGTCAGTTCTTTGCATCAGGTGGCCAAAGGATTGGAGTTTCAGCTTCAGCATCAGTCCTTCCAATGAATATTCAGGACTGATTTCCCTTAGGATGGACTGGTTGGACCTCCTTGCAGTTCAAGGGACTCTCAAGAGTCTTCTCTAACACCACAGTTCAAAAGCATCAATTCTTCAGTGCTCAGCTTTCTTTATAGTCCAACTATCACATCCATACATGACTACTGGAAAAACCATTGCCTTGACTAGATGGACCTTTGTTGGCAAAGTAATGTCTCTGCTTTTTAATATGCTGTTGGTCATAACTTTCCTTCCAAGGAGTAAGCGTCTTTTAATTTCATGGCTGTAGTCACCATCTGCAGTGATTTTGGAGCCCCAAAATATAAAGTCAGCCACTGTTTCCCCATCTATTTGCCATGAAGTGATGGGGCCAGATGCCATGATGATAGTTTTCTGAATGTTGAGTTTTATGCCAACTTTTTCACTCTCCTGTTTCACTTTCATCAAGAAGCTCTTTAGTTCTTCACTTTCTGCCACAAGGGTGGTGTCATCTGCATATCTGAGGTTATTGATGTTTCTCCTGGCAATCTTGATTCTAGCTTGTGCTTCTTCCAGCCCAGCGTTTCTCATGATGTACTCTGCACATAAGTTAAATAAGCAGGGTGACAATATATAGCCTTGATGTACTCCTTTTCCTATTTGGAACCAGTCTGTTGTTCCATGCCAGTTCTAACTGTTGCTTCCTGACCTGCATACAGATTTCTCAAAAGGCAGGTCAGGTGGTCTGGTATTCCCATGTCTTTCAGAATTTTCCACAGTTTGTGGTGACCCACACAAAGGCTTTGGCATAGTCAATAAAGCAGAAAGAGATGTTTTTCTGGAACTCTCTTGCTTTTTCGATGATCAAAAAAACTGTTAACTATCCCCCCCAAATGACAATCATATTCAGTCATGTAGTATTAAGTCATTATTAAAATGAAATGATTGTTTTGTTAATTTTATGGATTAATTTAGAGTAATTGCATAAAATTAATTACTGTGTATATTCATTCACTGAGCAAGCTTTATCTAGTGTCAACTATATACTAATCCCTATGGTAGTTATAGAGATTGGATACACTGTGTGTTATTAAGTTGCTCACAGTCAAGTGAGGGAGATGACAAAAGTACAGATAATCAACCAGTGGAATAAGAATGATGGTAGAGGAGGGACCACCAGAGGTCTGGAGGAGCGGCACTTAGCCAGATGGAGGGCTCCTGTCTCCTGAGGAAGAGATCCAAAAAGGTGTGAGGGAGAGAGGATTTAGGCAGTGAAAGAGGACGGGTGAGGCTGTGAAGAGATGCTAAGTCTGGTTTCCTGGTCCTCCCTAGAGTTC
This sequence comes from Cervus elaphus, assembly GCF_910594005.1. Classification (NCBI taxonomy): domain Eukaryota; kingdom Metazoa; phylum Chordata; class Mammalia; order Artiodactyla; family Cervidae; genus Cervus; species Cervus elaphus. The sequence goes on from NC_057840.1 coordinate 35,483,892, forward strand.
CAGCCCTGTTCCTTGCTGGAACGAATCCTTAATGGAATGAATATTGGAATATGGAATGAATCCTTAATATTTTACAGAGCCAAATTGTTGAAGGAACCAAAAAGAGTAAATTGTTAAGAATAGGAGAAATAACTTTAATTATACCAGTGGCTAGTATTTTTCTGACTGTAGTGCACTGGGCACCCTGCCGAAAGCTTTAATGGATGATCTTGTTGAGTCCTTATACCAACTATAAGAAGCTGATACTGCTATTATTCCTACTCTATGGATGAAGAAACTTAAGAGAAAGAAAGTGACTTACCCAGGGTCACACAGCCAATAATGGAGAAGTTTGTGTGTGTATATGTTTAGTTGCTCAGTCCTATCTGACATTTTGTGACCTTCTGGACTGTAGCCTGTCAGACTCCTTTGTCCTTGGGATTCTCCAGGCGAGAATGCTGGGGTGGGTTGCCATTTCCTCCCCTAGAGTGTCTTCCCAACCTAGGGATCAAACTTGTGTCTCTGGTGTCTCCTGCATTGGTAGGCAGGTTCTTTACCTCTGAAATACCTGGGCTGGGCCAATGGAGAGTTAAGGATTCCAAATCTGGAAGGTGAATTCTGGAGCTCAAGTTTTAACCTGCTCTATTTTGCACAAAAATGGACAGAATGTCTTCTGTCACTGATTGATTTACTTGGCAGTTGATTTGTTGTTTTTATACTTAGTTGTGACAGTGCTTTAATCTTAGACTATGTCCCAGAGCTGCTGCTTTTAGTTTTATGGGAAATGACTATTTTTATGCTGCTTGCTAAAAGTGTGTTTAAACATTTTTCCATGTAGTAGGGGAGTGTTTTCCCTTCTGATATCAGAAGGAACCATTAAATAAAATCCTACAAACACTTCCTGATAGCAACCTTGTGCATTTCTCCACGTGAAACATACCCAAGGATTTAAAATCCAGACAGAATTATAGTATTCATTTGGTCCAGTCCTTTCTTTATGTAATTAAAATAATAGAATTGCAGTATTTGAAATCTAGGAAGAATCTTAGGTGTGATTCCCACCTCTTTATTTTCCAGTTGAGGAAATTCAAGTCTAGAGATGTGAAGTGACTTCCCGTAAGTTCCCCAGTTAGTGTGGGCAGAGCCAAGGCTAGAACCTATGTCTGCCTTCTGCCTCCAACCTACCACTTCATACGGCTGGAGGTGTGACCAGCTTCTGTTCACTGAGGATTTCAGGGCCATGCCCTACTCCTTGTAATAATGTCGTGGAGAGTAGAAACTGAAGCAAAGTAGAATGAAGGAATGCCTGATGCTGATCATGACAAAACCGTAACAATGGCTTAAGTGAATGCACCAGCCATTCCTGTCTAGACAGGCCATCAATTCAACTGGTGTTTGTGGTCCTTGTGAGAATTTTTTATCTTGGTTTGACACTACAGTTTTAAGAATCTGGGAGACTTTTATATTTAGGTCATCCTGTCAGTTCTAATAATTATACAATCAGCCCTCTGTATCCATGGGTTCTGAATCCAATTAACCACCCATGGAACATATTGGGGGAAAAAAAGTCCAGAAAGTTCTTAAAAGCATAACTTGAATTCGCTGTTCACAGGCAACTATTTACTTGCATTTTATCGTATTCACAACTGTTTATTATATTAGGTGTTATATAGAGTCTAGAGATGATTGAAGGGTCTTTGGTAGCTCAGACCATAAAGAATCTGCCTACGATTCAAGAGACCCAGGTTCAATCCCTGGGTCAGGAAGATCCGCTGGAGAAGGGAATGGCAACCCACTCCAGTATGTGCATAGGTTACATGCAAATACTATGCTATTTTATATGAGGGACTTGAGCATTCATGGATTTTAGGTGGGAATCAGGGTGGAGGTGCCCCAAAATCAATCTCCTGCAGTCGAATGTTAAGGGACAACTGTATCTTGTTACTTTGTGATGGAAGGTTTCCTTTTTTGTTTTCTGTTTTTCTTTTTCCTGAGCACAAAGGTTCAGGATTACCTTACTGGACTTCTCTGGAGACTTCTGCTGACTCCTTTCAGATTTCTAAAGCAGTTGGATACTATTTTTGTTCCATAATTACCAAAGTGAAAATGGAACTTGAATTATTTCATAATAGATATTTCACCTCAGTATTGGCAAAATTAAAAAATAATTCAATCTGTGCTTGATCCAGCAGCCTTGTTACAATAGACAATTTTTATAACAGGGTCCCATGTTGAAAATCTTGTGTCTTCTTTGGGACTAATTGCTAAACCTAATGTTGGTTATACACTGTTTACTATTAAATTTTCCCCCTTGTAGTTAATATTGTTCCAGGAAATGAAATGTAAGATTAATAAGAATGGCTATTGATGGAACTGTATGTCCCGAGTATAATTAATGTTCCTGATAAATGTGTTAAAGAAGGGCATGGCTGATGGGTTATAACTGTACTAAACCAAGATAATTTGAAACCACTTATTCTGTAGAAGTTTGTATTTCTCAGGTTGGGATTTATAGCTGAACAAAACTATACTATTTTTTCAATTTCTTTTTTAAATGAATTAAAGAACTGTTAAAATGGTCAATTAATTAATTGTCAATTAACTATGCTTACATTAACATTCAGTGACTTTTTGTTCTTCATGGAAAGGATGACCTTTACACGTGTGAAAGAAGAGCTTGAGGTTGCAGAAGTTCCTATAGACTTCTTGAGGTTACCTTTCCCATTTCTTTTCTCTTTTGTAAAAAATTGTAGACCACAATGTATTTTGTTCCGGTTGTGAAAATGCTATCAGCAGCCTCTCGGCAAAAAGACTTTCACTGAGAAGCTGACGACAAAGCTTCCATAGTGATTTGTGGAGAGCTTTGGCCCTGCATTCTGAATTCTGGTGGCTCCTCGCAGCCTGGGGATGCTACAGACAAAGGATGATCAGGTCAATGGTGGCTGTTTCTAAGTCAGTATTTCTCCTGAGAATATGATCATTTTAATCTTCTCAAGGTCTAGGCTAAAACTCTCTAATTGGATCTACATGAAGGAGAACAGCAGCAGGTGGACGGAAAGTGAGAATGATCAATTAATGTGAGGCCACAGGCCTCATGGTGCGATGCGAGATCATGCTCAGCATGGAGTGAGCTTCCCTTCGTTGACCTAATCCACGTGAATCGGATGGTGCATTAGTCTTTTGAACTCCTAAATAATTGTAGTAAATGAGTGAGCATTAATTTAATGTGAAATCCCATTGGCTCAAGAGTTAATGCATGTTCAAAATTGCCTAATTTTGTCTAAAGCCGTCTTTTGTCTCTTGACGAGAAAAGCGTGGTTAAGCCTGTGATGTAACCTTTCCCACTGTCCTGAACTCAACTCTGTCCTTGCTGCCAAACTCATGTATCTCTGCTGCCTGCTCTTAAAAGCTTCATATTTTGGATTGTCCGGTGTATAGAGGGGGCTCAAGTGAATTTGAATTTCAGATAACAAACAGAAAAACTTTTTTAGTATAGCTATGTCCCACATGATGTTATACTAAAAGATTCTTTGCTGTTATTCTGAAATTCAGCTTAACTGGGTGTCTTGCATTTTTATTGGGTAAATCTGGCAGCCCTGGCCATGTTGCCTCACTGTTTACTGAGTTTCATTTTTGAAGCCTGAAGGTTATGTTTTATGGCTCTCTCTTCCAACTAGTACACAGATGTCTGCCTGTCTTTTCCTACCAGGAAAGGAAGCACACTGATGAGGAATCTGCACATTTAAATAGTTGTCATCATTCTTGATTATAATTAAAGACATTGGTTTAGAGTAAACCCAGAATGACATAGCTGTTAATTCTGTTACTCAGAATGATAGAGTACAAGGGAAAATATTACAATACAATATTACAGTATTATAATTCTGCATGAGGAGAAAACCAAGGAGTAAGGAGCTAGTTTTAAAAAAAAGAGATCTGTCATCAGAATTATTAATTAGTTTTTGTGAGTAAGTAATATAGTGAGTGAACTTTTCTTGGTTGTTTGGAGGGAATTCTCTTATTTTTGCAGCATTGTGATTGATTTCAGAAAATAGTAGGTTAGAAAAATTATTCTTGGAAATGCTTTCCAGAGTGTGAAAGATTTAGAAGAAAAAAATACGGCTTCTATCTAGATAGAACATTAAACAGATCTGCACTCCTTTCTTCTCCATTTCTTCATTTTTTAGCACATTGAGGTGGCTGACTCCCTAGCAGGGGGACTTGAGCTTGGTGGTGGTGGCTTGCTGCATGAGGTACCTTGATGCATGGCTGCAAACCAGCTTGTCGGGATGGCATGTGGCTTGAGGACCTCCAAATGCGTGGATACTAGGGGGCTTGTAAAGAAATCAAGGCTAAGGGGCGGTGGGGGGTGGGGGAAGAGATGCTTGGGAGGCAGTGAATTGAGGAAGTGATCTAGCCATCTTCTGTGTATGGGTGGATAATTGTACATGGGTAATTTTCTGGAAGGGGGGAGTCCTCAGAAGTCTTTTGGGTGAGACCATGGGGAAAGAGTGTGAGTGAGAAGCCATGAGTCTTTGGAAACATTTCCTTTTACTCCGCCCTAACTCAAGGACATTGAACAGCTCCCAGAGGCACACGCCAAGGCATAGCTGGGGTTGGTGGGGTGGAGCGGGGAGAGTTGGAGCAAGGTTCTCAGCTGCTTGGGAAACTTGTTGCTTGAGCTGGTGGCAGCTGAGGCCACTGGCTAAGAGCTGAGGGATTTTGCCCCAACTGGATGTGAGCCAGATTTGAGCAGAGCACTGGGGATGGGAGGGGAATAAATGGAAGGTTGGCTTGATTGTTTCCTGCTTCATAACATGCTTCTACCTTGCAGAACTATGGCAGAAGAGTCAAGAGTATTTCAGAGCTAAATAGAATGAGTCATAAATACCACTTACAAGGGTAGTAAAGATGTGTAATATTGACTTCCCTCTGTCCAGTGCCAAGTCCTGCAGGAAGATTGAGCAAGTGGAGTAGAGACTGGGAATTTGAGCCCTTCCACCAGAGATGTCATATTGCTTCTGACTGCATCTTCTAGAAAAACCCATGAGAGGGTACTGTCTAGAAACTGGAGGAAGCTCAAGAGGCTGCTCTCTAGAAACGAGAGGAAACTGCGAATGCAAAGGCTAGAATACACCAGCCTGTGCCGGGAGGCCTGAGACACTGATGTTTCCAAGGAGTTTCAGAGCAGCTGTTTTCTTTTTTCTTCATCTCATCGTATTTCTTAATTCAATTTTCAGGATCAGGTCATCTAAAAATCATCCAAAAATTCTTCTCTGATAAACAATATTCCTCTAATTTATGACTATTATTTGATTATACAAATGAACCAAGTCTTTAAAAAACAAATTCTGCCTAATCCTGAGCAGATGTGTAGAGCAGATCCCTTCTGGAGAGTCATTGTCACCTCAGAACCCCAGCCCTGACCTTCTTCTCAGCCGGAGGTGTTGGGGATCTGTAGTCTGAACTCTGCACAGAAACCACTGTGGTGGTGAGGATACAGGACAGGCCCTTTGTGACCAGTCTGTGATCCTCAGGTTTGGCCTTCAGGAGTGTAGGGATGTTCTGGAAGGTGTGGGGTGGTTGCAGGCCCAGGGTGTCCATCACGTGATCAGGTAGTCGATGTCAGTGGCCAGCTGCTTGGTGGAGTTGCAAAGCCCAGCTCCATCTCCTGGCTACTTGAGACCCAGGCTGTAGACAACTGTGCTCTATTAACTTTGATGACTTCCTGAGCACCACACTGGACCACTGGTCCAAGGAGCATTTGAAGTCACGGTTTGCCATTCTGATCGAGAGTCACCAGTGTCGCCTGTCTGACATACTCCTACTTCACCCTGGTGATGTTGTAGCACCTCCACCTAGGTGCACTGGACGGCTGACTCAGTTTGCCCATTCATTCATTCAGTCAGTATTTATTGGCCGTCTGCCCTATGCCAGGCACTATTCTAGGCACCGGGAATAGACCAGTGAACAAATCAGACCGATCAGGAAAGGGTCCAATATGAAGACAACACATAAGCAAAGATTTGAAATAGGGGAGGGAATGGTAGCAGGAGAATCTCTCAGGGAAGAGTATCTCAGGCTGAGAGGATCCCGAGGCAGGCGTGTGCCTGCTGTGTATGGGACAGGGAGGCTGGGATGACGGGGTGGAGTACCAAGTCAGAGGTGAGGATGGAGAGGAATGTAGGCCTCAGAGTGAATAGGGCCTTTGTGGACCATTGATGGGATGCTGGCTTTTCCTCCAAATGAGTGGGAGATTCATCAGAGGATTTCAAAGAGTGGAATGACCTGCTCTGAGCTTTTATTGTGACTGGTTTAAAACCTTTACAAAAATGGAAAAGCACAGTGACCCTTCATGTTCCCATCACCCAGCTTTGACCATTGTAATATAGCTTGTCAATATTTCTGTATGCATTTCTAAAGGATGGGGACTATTTTGTAAAAATACAACTATACTATGATTACCATATTTAAAAGTTAACAATATTTCTTTAAATATCGAGAATTTGAATTGATTTATACTTTGAAGGTCAAACTGATAGGATTTCCTGACAGCTTTGACGCAGCTTGTGAGAGAGGAGTCAAGAATTAGATAGTAATTAAAATCCTTTTTGGTGTCATACATTTATCGGAATGCTACTATATATATATACTTCAAACTAGGTCTTTTAAAAATTAATTTACTTTAATTAGAGGCTAATTACTTTATAATATTGTGGTGATTTTTGCCATACATCGACACAAATCAGTCATGGGTGTACATGTGTCCCCCATCCTGAACGCCCCCCCTCCCTCCCCATCCCATCCTTCTGGGTTGTCCCAGTGCACCAGCTTTGAATGTCCTATTTCATGCATCGAACTTGGACTGGTCATCTATTTCACAATGGTAATATACATGTTTCAATGCTATTTTCTCAAATCATCCCACCCTCGCCTTCACCCACAGAGTTCAAAAGTCTGTTCTTTATATCTGTGTCTCTTTTGCTGTCTCTCATTTAGGGTCATCGTTACCATCTTTCTAAATTCCATATATATGCTTTAATATACTGTATTGGTGTTTTTCTTTCTGACTTCACTCTGTATAATAGGCTCCAGTTTTATCCACATTATTAGAACTGACTCAAATGTGTTCTTTTTAATAGCTGAGTAATATTCCACTGTGCCTGTGTACCACAATTTTCTTATCCATTCATCTGCCAATGGACATCTAGGTTGCTTCCATGTCCTAGTTATTGTAAACAGTGCTGCGATGAACACTGGGGTACGTGTATCTTTCCATTCTGGTTTCCTTTAAAGATTAACATCAGCATCTGGCTTTGGGATTTTTAGTTTCTTTTTGTAAATATTACTAATACCATAAATTCTTCAGCTAGAGAAAATATTGGTATCGCTATTTTCAAATGTGGAAAAGTAGCACAGAATTGCTCATTTGTTAAGTGACTTATTCTAAAGTCCCTTAAATGGTGGTTTAGAAAATCCTGGTAAACTGGGAATGACTTACCCAAACTTGAAGTTTCTTTTGCTCTATTATCTCTTCTTCTCTAGAAGAAATTTGGGCAGACAATCAGACATATATTTGGACAGATTTCCTAATCTCTCAAGGTATTTTAAATTATTTTAAGAGCTGTCATGGAAATAGTTCTGTGTATTATAACTCAGCTGAATTATTAAATTGAATTTAAAGAAAATCAAAGATTAATTGGCTGCCTCCTATATATTGGATGTCATTTACAAGGATTTCAAGGTCTAACAGGCATGAAACCTTGAAACTGTAATTGCGATCAGTGTAAATGGAGGCAGAGAGAATACCAGGTATAGAGGTAGTAGAGGGAAGAAATGAGTCTGGATGTGATCAGGAGTTCTTCTGGCTTGCAGGGGCTGGGCAAGGATATTCTTGGCAGAAACCAGCATGAGCAAAGGCATGAGAAGAGTGAAGGCATGGCAAGTTGGGAAGAGCATGCAGTTGGCTGCTGAAGTATGTGGTACCTGGCTTGTAGATAAAGGAGCAGCAGGAGATGAGTCTGGAGACAGAGGTCAAGCTTTTGCAGAGAGCACTTTGCATCTTTCCCTCAGTCAAAGAGGTAATAACAGCATCTGAAAACTCCCAAACTCTCTGCCAGTTGCAGAATCACTGCCCCCAGTAGGGTGTTTCACACACACCTACCCAATCTTGTCCGATGTTTGTCCATGAGCCCTACGTCATCTGCGGCTCTGTCAACGTCCCATGCGTTCCTGGTGTCTCTGGATGACACTGTCTTCAAATGTTGTTTCTGCTACAACTCAGAGTGATCTGTGTCTTCTCAGAAGTAAGCAAAATATCAACAGCAAAAGAATAGATTGCTCGTTGAGCTTGCATCCAGTAGTGTGGGCATGCTAAGTTGATTCCGTTGTGTCCCACTCTTTCTGACCCTATGGAGCATAGCCCACTAGGTTCTTCTGTCCATGGGATTCTCCAGGCAAGAAGACTGGAGTGGGTTGCCATGCCCTCCTCCAGGGAATCTTCCCAATTCAGGGATCGAACCTGGGTTTCTCACCTGAGTTGGCAGTGGGTTCGTTACCACTAATGCCACCTGGGAAACTTCCTGTAGAGTGGATTGGAAAAAATCAAAGTAACCCTGCAGATTTGTTTCTAGCTTCCCTTTCTAAGAGAGCTCTTAGTCCCTACCCACAGATGTCAACATTTCTGGTCACTGATTATGTTGGAGAATTTGGCCATTGAGGAAGTTTTTGTGCTAAAGAACCTCTGTTCTTTTTAAACCATATCCAAATTGTCTTCTGTTCCAGGATAGTTCATTTGCTTGGCAACTCTCTCTCCAGCCATGCATGCTAATCTAAACAGAGCCCCAGGAGATGAATTATGTCTCCTTTGTCATTGATAGCTCAGCTATATTTTCTTCTACCCAGGTTCCCACCTCAATCACTGATAGAGCCTAGTGAACTAAGAATATGTCAAATACACAGATGTATTGAATATGTCCCTCCGTTTCTTTGTTTCTCTATTTCTTGTCTTTTTTCCCTCTAGTTTTTTTCCGTCCTGTTTTTTCATGCCTCATATTAGTGAGAAGTGACATTTCTGTGGGCAAGCCACAGTTAGGAACACAATGGCCATCACTGTCAGCTCTCTGATGAAATGGGTGTTTGTCATCTTTGATCGGTCATGGGACTGAACACTGAGCAGGCTTAAATACAGTGCTAGGGCCTCTTACCAACTTATCTTTTACACATTTTATTACTCTTGGGAATGAGTTTTGAAAAATGGGCTGTGCACTGGTGAGACCCACTGAAGAAACCCTAGCTGCTTACAGATGTTATTGTTGGTCGGAAACATGGTCACCCAGCGTAGAGGCTGGAAAGCAATTCAGAAAACATAGTTGAGACTTCTCATTTTACAGAGAAGCAACTGAGACCCAAAGAGGTTGGGGACTTGCTTAAGCCATGCAGCTGTTACTGGCAGCTTTTTATCTAGAACCCGAGAGTTCTGACTCAGGGTAGAATTTTTCCACCACAATACCCTGCCTCCCTAATTGAAGTTTATTACATTTGCAGCTCTGTGATCCCTAATGACATACAGATGACATACAGATTCCCAAATAATTTTTGTAAGGAAAACTTTCCATGTGCAACTCTAGACGTGTTTGTGTGGTCTTTTTATGTGATGATATATTATCGTTCTATCTCTTGGATGGACTCATCAGTTTACAATTTATGGAATGATTTATGGATCACATTCAAAAGCAAACCAGAGGCCAGTGGTGGAGCTCCAGGACTGTTTTTGGTGTTTTGTGCCTGGAGGGCCTTTTCCCAAAGGCCCAAGTCTTCCTCCTTGAGCTTGAACTGTTTGCTTTCCTAGGAAAAAACCTATCCTTCTTCTCTTCTTCTGTCCCTCTCTCCTTCCTGTTCCTCCTCCTCCTTTTTAATCTGTCCTATGTCCTAGGATGCTCTGTGGCTGGTAATAAGTAGACACTTTCCCAGTGCTATTGAATGAATGAATGAATGGATTTCTTAATGTTTCTGCCTGCGAGTAGATTAGTCCTCTGCTGACATAGTGTCCTGTCTTCTATGGAAATTAGACTGGGAGTCAAGTTTGTTTTAAGGAGTGAAAGTTGCTCAGATCCCATGGACAATACAGTCCATGGAATTCTCCAGGCCAGTATACTGGAGTGGGTGGCCTTTCCCTTCTCCAGGGGATCTTCCCAACCCAGGAATTGAAACCAGGTCCCCCGCATTGCAGGTGGATTCTTTACCAGCTGAACCACAGGGGAAGCCCTTGTTTTAAGAAGGTGTGGTGTCAAGCCTCTCTCCTTAGTTACCTCCCTCGTGTTACCCATGTTTCTTGTTCCTTGCTTCTTCTTTGGACTCCTCGTCCTCACTGTTCATTAGCACTTGCAACTGGTTGGTACAAGCAGAGAATGGAGAGGTGATGAAACGCTGATCACATCGATGGGTGGCACATTAGTAACTGATAAAAGATAAAAACATATTGGCTAAATGGTTGGTTTTTTTTTTAGGGAATTTTATGCCAGGTTTTCTTGTTTCCCATTAGTGTGGAAAATCAACGCTTGCTTGTATTGTGGGGGTGAAGATTTTTTTTAAGTGAGTGGGAAAACCTCTTGACATTTTACAGAGAGACTTAAGTTTTGAATAGCAAATGCTAATATTCTTTGTGCATTAAGAATTTCAGGACTCTTGTATATGAACACTAATGACACCTCGCTTTTTCTTTGTTTGTGAGTTAAAACAGGCATTTTCTGAAATCGTATTTTTAGGAGATATTAAAACTTTCGTCAAGATGTTCTTCTGTATGACTGTCAGCTCCATTAGCTCTGTTTTCATGGAACTCAACAGAGTTCTCAACCTTCGCACTACAAATTGAATTAGCATTTTCCCTTAAAAAAGTGTTACTGGCCTTGTAATAAATAACTGTGGACAATTTCTAATGGGATTGCTATTTTTGAGTTTGGCGATGAGGTATGAGGTAATGACTTTGTTCCTAGTTGTGACACTTGGCTTGGGTGAGTTGGGGTGGAGTTCTCAAGGATTCTCTCTTTTCTTCGGGGAGTAGGGCTCTGGGATCAGACTGCCTGGGTCCTTGACACCATCCTTTTCTGATTGGATGACTTGGTGAGTTAGCTAATCTCTCTGTACCTTGGTTACCTCATTTTAAAAACAACTGCAGTTACAATTGCATTGCTTGGGATAATTTTGAGGGCCAAATGATTTAATTCCATAAAAGCACTTAATATAGTGCCTGCCATAGCTATCAATTTTTGTGTGAAATTTTGCTTGCCTACTCCTCCAGCTCCTCTTATCTTGCTAGACCAAGGGTCACGCTGGGTTTTCCAGAAGTCCAGGGTGTGGTCTGAACTTTGGGCTGAAGCTGAAATAGCAGCTATAACTCTCTCCCTGGATAATTTCATAGTGTTGAAGTGAACTGCATTTATCTCTAGTCATTTTTTAGGAGGAGTTTTCTTTTGTACTGTTTAGGGAAGGACATTATCTGCCTCTGTTTATTAACCAGAAGATAACAACAAATACAAATAAAAATTATACTCATTAAATGGATAGTATGAGGCAAGAGGTAGAGTAACTTTTCAGATAAGCAGTGTAAATGAGCTAGAGTCTTTCTGACAGAGCTGAAAAGACCTACATTTGTCATCCAGAAAATAATTTTTAACTGGTGTGTGTATGTGCCCAGTTGCTCAGTTGTGTGGACACTTTGCAACCCCATGGACTGTAGCCCACCAGGCCCCTCTATCCATGGGAGTTCCCAGGCAAGAATACTGGAGTGGGCTGCCCTTTCCTTCTCTAGGGATCAGCCCACGTCTCTTGTAGCTCCTGATTGACAGGCAGGTTCTTTACACTGAGCCACTTGAGAAGCCCCTTTACTAGTCTATCAGAACATAACTACCCCCTGTTTTACTGGGCTGCCCAGATGTGACCCAGGACTTATTTAACTCTAGCTTTTCTAAAAATGGGATTCAGGGTTTTTGTTCTCTAGACTCTATGATTTTATATCAACTTGTCTATTCTTTTCAAGAACATATATGTACTGCCATGGAAAAGAAATGGAAATCATATTAAAATCTAAATAAAAAGTTGCCTAGAGAGTAAAAATACCCATAAGTAAGTTCTGGCCAAAGGCATGAACCACCTCTAGTTGATACCCATTTATGCCGATATTTAAAGCAGAGAGAGGTACGTAAGGAACCATGTTCTGATTGATTTGTATGTTGGACACACACAGGCATCAATCATTGGTTTCTTGTTCTCTTGATACAGCATTCTGGTACTGCAGTAGCTGTGTCTCTTGCATAGTTTTTCTTAATTCTGTACTGATTAATTTGTCCAGTAAATTTTGTTGGATACTTTCTTGCAAAGTACCATACCAAGTGCTTTGGGAGGTGGAGATGAAAATACTTGGGCTTCCCTGGTAGCTACCACTGGTAAAGAATCTGCCTGCAATGCAGGAGACCCCAGTATGGTTCCTAGGATGGGAAGATCCCCTGGAGAAGGGATAGGCTACCCACTCCAGTATTCTTGGGCTTCCCTGGTGTCTCGGATGGTAAAGAATCCACCTGCAGTGTGGGAGACCTGGGTTCAATCCCTGGATTGGGAAGATGCCCTGGAGGAGGGCATGGCAACCCACTCCAGTATTCTTGCCTGGAGAATCCGCAGTGGACAGAAAGAGCCTGGCGGTCTACAGTCCATGGGGTTGCAAAGAGTTGGACACGACTGAGTGACTAAGCAAAGCACAGCACAGAAAATAGAGGATAGTTTCCATATTGTTGAAAAGCTTACAGCCTAGTTGAGAAGGCAAGACATACAGTATGGATCATGTAATCCTACTCATTCACATTCAGCTATCAAGTGCTTACTACTAGTTGTCATTACTGTGCTGGAAACTCAGAAGCAAAGATGATACAATTAGGATCTCTTTCCTGGAGACTCACAGTGAATACATATAATGAGGAGGAGGATTTCAGAATAGTTATGGATGTGATACTCTAGGAGTGTATGTTGACTCTATTGAGAAATTCAGTGGTTGCTACCTGAAAAGGGGCCATTTTCACTAATAAGATTTTTGCTATTTGGCCAAAATAGGAAGCAGTGTGGACAAAAACTCAGACATGTGCTAGTCTGTTTGGGGAAGTCAGACACTTAAAGTTAGCCCAGGGAAGAATAGGGAGACTGGACAAGTCAGAATGTCTGATGTTAAGGAACCTGCATTTCTCCCATGGACCTGGGTGGGCACTCTTAGTCTAAAGTCTTTTAAGATCTATCATGGACTTACTGGTGAGTCTGTTGGTGGCTCAGATGGTAAAGAATCCATCTGCAATGTAGGAGACCCGGGTTTGATCCCTGGGTCGGGAAGATTCTCCTGGAGAAGGGAATGGCAACCCACTTCAGTATTCTTGCCTGGAGAATTCCATGGACAGAGGAGCCTGGCGGGCTTCAGTCCATGGGTGGCAAAGACAAGACTGAGAGGGTAACACTTTCATTTTTCATGGACTTCAGCGCACCCATGAACACCCCAAAGATTATAAGCAAAATCTGTGTTTCTGTAAATAAGGGCATTTTCCTGGAGTCCACCCAGAGGAAGAAGGTTAAGAAGCCTTATGATAGATGCTGAAGAGATGTGATGGATTTCAAATCGAGTTCCATTTTGCTCTTGCTGTGATATGGAGGACAGGGTTGTGTTGTGGGGGTTACAGGCAGCAAGTTGGGAAAACTTTCCAGAAAAGTCACCGCGTCTGTACCTTAACTCAGATGACAGATGTTTATCAGTCACTTACCTGTGTGTCAGGCTGTGCTAAACATGAGTTGGGAGAAACCACATGGAGTAAGGTCGCTGCAGTTCTGCCAAGGGGGACGTTACAGTGTATGGGGTAAGACAGGTAATTAAACAGAGCACAACAAAAGTGTTGGTCCTTTGCTTCAATTATTTATTTATGTACTTGTTCATTCAGCAATTCTTTCTTTGCCAGGCTGTCTTCAAGGCTTTGGGGAAAGGAAGCTCATGTTCGGGAAAGACACATATTATGTTAATGTTAGCATTCGGTTTGGTATCAGGTGGCTGTAAAGAAAAACCAAACCATCATTAGGGTGAGCAGTAATAGGAGGCTTATGTTAGGCCAGGAGAGGCTTTCTGAGGTGAGAAACCCTGCTGGAGGGAGGAAGCATGTCAGGAAAAGAGTGCTGAGACGTGTGTCTACTTGGTCTTTGTGGAGCAGCAGTGATTTCAGGACCTGGAACTTGGTGAGTGAGAAAAGGAGCGTGAGGAGTCAGGTAAGAGTGCAGCCGGGGGACGGACAGTGCTGGGCCTTTGAATTTTATTCTTGGTGTGGTGGGAAGCCATGAGGGTTTTGAATCAGTTCAGTTCAGTTGCTCAGTCTTGTCTGACTCTGCGACCCCGTGGACTGCAGCACGCAAGGCCTCCCTGTCCATCACCAACTCCCGGAGCTTACTCAAACTCATGTCCGTTGAGTCGGTGATGCCATCCAACCATCTCATCCTCTGTCGTCCCCTTCTCCTCCCACCTTCAATCTTTCCCAGCATCAGGGTGTTTTCAAATGAGTCAGTTCTTCACAGCAGGTGGCCAAAGTATTGGGGCTTCAGCTTCAGCATCAGTCCTTCCAATGAATATTCAGGACTGATTGCCTTCAGGATGGACTGGTTGGATCTCCTTGCAGTCCAAGGGACTCTCAAGAGTCTTCTCCAACACCACAGTTCAAAAGTGTGATTCTGACTCCACTCTGGATGTATGCGTGTTTTAGCACACCACCAGTGCCACGAACTCAGTTTTGACACTCGCTCCCTGGAGGTGACATCAGATCCCATAGGTTAAGGGTTCCGTCTCATGAGACCCCCTCACTTTAAATGCCGGTCACAGGCAAGCACCGGTCATCACCTGTGTTCCTGACCAACTGGCTTTAAATCCAGGGTTCTGCTTGGGTTTGATTAATTTGCTAGAAAGGTTCAAGAAGTGAGAGAAACCTCTTGCTTGCTGAATTACTGGTTTATTATAAACATTTGACTCACTAGCTCAATAGCCAGAAGGAAGAGATGCATAGGGCCAGACATGGGGGAGGGGCACAGAGCTCCCATGCCTCTCCAGTCACCCCACTCTCCCCAAATCTCCATGTGTTCGCCTACCCAGAAGCTCTGAACCCCATTCTTTTGGGTTTTTATGGAGGCTCCATTACATAGACACAACTGATTAAATCATTGGCCATTGGTGATATATACAACCTCCAGACCCTCCCTTTCCTCCTGAATCAGGTGGGTAGAACTGAAAGTTCCAACCCGCTAGGTTTGGCTGGTTCCCCTGGCAAACAACTCCCCTCCTTAGGTGGGGTCCAAAAGTCACTTCACTAACATAGCAAGAGACACCTTTTTTGATTTCATCACTTGGGGTTTTAGGAGCCCTGTGGCCTTGCACAGACTAACTATATATTTCTTATTAAAAAATCACAATATCATAGGGAGTGAAGACCTCTACTACAATCGAGGGAGTTTGGGGTCCATCTAACCTAGCTCATGAGGGTCAGCAAAGCCCCCTGGAGGAAGTTAAGTTTAAACTTTTAACTGGAGGATGAATATGAGTTCTTCAGCGGGTGAGGAAGAGACTGTTCTAGGCAGAGGGAACAGTGTGCTTGAATGCCTCAGGTGGATCACTAGGCCAGGGGCCAAGACTGGGAATGCAAGGGTAAGAGCAACCTTTGGAGGAAAGATCCTGACTTCAGTTTTGTATACATTAAGGTTGAGGTTTCTTTGGGTAGATCAATAGGAGCTGCAGTGGTCATTAGCATCTAGGTCTGCTATCCAGGAGAAGAGTACGAGATGGCAGTTTTGTGTGGCCACACACAGGGCTGAGATACCCACAAAGAGCTGTCAGCTGAGAAGGTGAGGGCTGGAGGCAGAGATTCAAGGAATATTGACATTTAGGAGCCTGGTGAGGGAAGGAAATGCATAGGAAGTATTAATAGTGGTGGAGTAGTCGCCAGCAAGATCTAAGTTGGTGTCCAGATAAGTGGTGAAGACTTTACCTGCTGTAAGAATTTAAAGCTAAGCCAATATGAGCTAGGATACATAAAATAAGCCTTATGCAATGTGGGAAGGAAGCTTGGTTTTATCTGATAGCTGAGATGTCTAGATGATAGGCAGTGATTATGTGGGGAGCATAGTGTGAGCAGTCTCTCAGAGGTGGATTTGATATAATTTTGCTCAGGAAGCTACAAAGAGATCGGTACTGATTGGAGCAGGTAATTCAGGCACTTGGGCTTAATTTTATTTGCTGATGATTTTTTAACTAGAATTTCGCTGGTTTATGACTCCCCTAAAATTATATGTAGAAGTTTGAGAATTTGTTTATGCGTGTTTTCTAGATAGTTTCAAAATTTTCATTAGATCATCAAACAGGTCCACGAACCCCCAGAAGGTAAATCATCTCTGGGTATAGGCAATGAGAAGTCATTGAGAGATGAATGTTGTCTTTTATGACAGTTCTTTGGGCATTGGTTGGCAGGGTGAGTTTGAGGAATGATGGGAAATTGAAACTGAGACTATTAGTTGCCCAGGCATGTCTGACTCTTTGTGACCCCATGAACTGTAGCCTGCCAGGCTCCTCTATCCATGGAATTTCCCAGGCAAGAATATTGGAGTGAGTTGCCATTTCCCTCTCCAGGGTATCTTCCCGACCCAGGGATCGAGCTCCAGTCTCTTTCATTGCAGGCAAATTTTTTATCTTCTGAGCCACTGACAGGAGACAGACATAAATGCTAGTAATTGAGACAAGGAGTATTGTTTCTCAGGCAAGAATGATAAAAACCAGGAATGTAAAGAAGGATAGGCCTTGTGTTTTGCAGAAACGATGGACTAAATTTGATTATGGATTAGATGCAGGAGGTACATTTAGCAAATGTTTATTAAGGACCTACTGTGTGTCAGTTAAAATTGGGAGTTTTTAATTGCAAGTGAGACATGGTCCCCACCTTCATGGACCTTCATGGCCTTCACAGGGAGCATATATTTGTCAATAATCACTCAAACATAGGGCTGGAAATTGTGGTAAATGCCATGAAAAGAAAGTTCAGGGAACTTGGCTCACAATGTTGGGAACTTGGTGAGGGAAGCTCATGAAATTATTCCACTAGCACTCAATTACTCCCACATTTCTAGAGAGTGGGTATTTGTTGGTTCCTTTAGTTTAACTTTGCAAAAATATTTCCTTTAGAAACCAAGTCTTTAAATTTTTTTTTTCTTTCAGTGCTTGGCTAATCAGGGGAATAGAACTTTTGGATGGCTGGTACCACGATTTATGGTTGGAAAAACAACAGTATTTGATTACACTGAGCTTCAAACTTCTCCTTTGATTAATGAAAATCTTCCCGGCAAATTCTTTTTATTAGGCTCTGTTTTTCACTTGGTCCAGGAAAGTCCACTCTCTGACCCCAATATGAATGCCTTCCAACATCTCTCTTAAATCATATCAAATATGTAATATCAGTGGGGCATCCATTTGGAAATATCAGGTTGGCCAAAACGTTCCTTTGGTTTTTTTAAGTAAAAACAAAAGACACACATGCCGAAAATGTTGCTTTTTTTCTTTCGTCTAAAATGGCTGACCCCAAATTCACCAGTTCTAATAAAATTTTTTAAAAATGCTCACTGATATGACAGCTGTTGCATTACTGTCTAACAAAATTGTTTCAAATGATATTAAAGAAAACAGCTAGAGCTGGTTAAAGGGAAAAAAAATGGAACTTTTTAGCCAACCAGATATTTAGTTGTCAAACTGATGTAATGAAAACGAAACTAAATCTAAATCAGTTGGGTTTCCAGTTTCCATAGGCACAGTGGTGGTGTCTTTTGTTATCTGATGCTCTCCAGCTTCTGCTTTCCCCTGCCTTTGCTTTATTCCACTCTTTAGTCATTTATGTGCATCAGAGTTGCAACTTTATGTTAAGTCACTGATGCGAAACATTCCTCCATGTCTCACTGCAGTGTCTACCCTATTTCTTTTCAGAGAATTCTTATAGGTATTCTGTAGGGCTAAAGAACAGCCACAAGACTGGAAAAGGTCAGTTTTCTTTTCAATCCCAAAGAAAGGCAATGCCAAAGAATGCTCAGACTACTGTACAATTGCACTCATCTCACACCCTAGCAAAGTAATGCTCAAAATTCTCCAAGCCAGGCTTCAACAGTATGTGAACTGTGAACTTCCAGATGTTTAAGCTGGATTTAGACAAGGCAGAGGAACCAGAGATCAAATTGACTACATCTACTGGATCATCGAAAAAGCAAGAGAGTTCCAGAAAAATATCTACTTCTGCTTTATTGACTATGCCAAAGCATTTGACTGTGTGGATCACCACAAACTGTGGAAAATTCTGAAAGAGATGGGAATACCAGACCACCTGACCTGCCTCTTGAGAAATCTGTATGTAGGTCAGGAAGCAATAGTTAGAACTGGACATGGAACAACAGACTGGTTCCAAATAGGAAAAGGAGTACGCCAAGGCTGTATATTGTCATCCTACTTATTTAACTTATATGCAGAGTACATCATGAGAAATGCTGGACTGGATGAAGCACAAGCTGGGATCAAGATTTCTGGGAGAAATATCAATAACCTCAGGTATGCAGATGACATCACACTTATGGCAGAAAATGAAGAAGAACTAAAGAGCCTCTTGATGAAAGTGAAAGAGGAGAGTGAAAAAGTTGGCTTAAAGTTTAACATTCAGAAAACTAAGATCATGGCATCCGGTCCCATTACTTCATGGCAAATAGATGGGGAAACCATGGAAACAGTGAGAGACTTTATTTTTTTGGGCTCCAAAATCACTGCAGATGGTGACTGCAGCCATGAAATTAAAAGATGCTTACTCCTTGGGAGAAAAACTATGACAAATGTAGACAGCATATTAAAAAGCAGAGACATTACTTTGCCAACAAAGGTCCGTCTAGTCAAAGCTGTTTTTTTTTCCAGTAGTAATGTATGGATGTGAGAGCTGCACTATAAAGAAAGCTGAGCACCGAAGAATTGATATTTTTGAACTGTGATGTTGGAGAAGACTCTTGAGAGTCCCTTGGACTGCAAGGAGGTCAAACTAGTCCATTCTAAAGGAGATCAGTCCTGAATGTTCGTTGGAAGGACTGGTGTTGAAGCTGAAACTCCAATACTTTGGCCACCTGACGTGAAGAATTGACTCATTTGAAAAGATCCTGATGCTGGGAAAGATTGAAGGTGGGAGGAGAAGGGGACAACAGAAGATGAGATGGTTGGATGGCACCACCGACTCAATGGACATGAGTTTGAGTAAGCTCCAGGAGTTGGCGATGGACAGGGAAGCCTGGCATGCTGCGGTCCATGGGGTGGCAGAGTCGGACATGACTGAGCAACTGAACTGAACTGAACTGAAAGCACAGCTGATCTCTTAATACTTAGCTTGATAAACTCATCAACTTCTCATCTAAGTCTTATGAGGAAGTGTCCAGGATAAGAAATGATAAGGTTTGGTGACAACTGCGGGAGAAATATGAGTTTTACAAAAAAGGAGATGCTTTGGCAATTCAGCAAAAGTAAATTAAATCGTCACTTAAGATAAAGGGAAAGAGCGTGGTTAAGGCTTCTGAAGTCTCTTTTTAGGAAGGCAGAAGCTGAAGACACTTAGAACAAGTTAAAGAGAGTAGGTGACGTTGGTCCTATGGAAATAAAAAAGCCCAAGGCAGATAGAGGAAGAGGAAGAAAGATTGCCCTAAGTGTAATAGAAGCACTTGCTACTGGCGAGGCGTGAGATTAAGAGTTCCGGGTCTGTGACAGTTGCAGTCAGGCAAGACCAGGCAGAGGACAGCCGGGAGAGATGAGTCCGGGATCTGGGAGTAAGCTCATCCCTGGGGACTGGTCTCACCTCGGGTTGGTGCCTGGCCCACTCTTGTGAGTCCACTCTTGTGACTCTTGGTCTGAGTCCAGACACGGGCACCTCCCACTCTGGGCCTTTCCACTGCAGTTTACCCGGCCAAGTTCGTCTGCATTCTGAGGACACAGATCTCTATCTGGATGCAGTTGGGCCAGATGAGCTTGGCTTAACTCAGCAGCTTTGACTGTTGCATTTTAAGGTGCGACAGGACTTCATGGCCTGTGAGGGGATCTCATTTACGTTTTTACTTGATCCGGACTATATTATTATTATTTTTTCATGAAACCCTGGCTTGAGAGTCTCTGTAGAGCAGGGCTGAGCTCAAATGATGACCGATAGTGTTATACTCGTGAATTTCCCAGTTGGATAAAAACGTTGCCTAATGGAGAAGAGATGTGGCCTGTGTAATTTCCCCCTCATCTTCTCCGAAGCCTTCTGGTCTTACGCCCTATGTCTACAGTGAATTTTCAGTACTCCAGGGCTATCTCAAAGATAAAGTGTAGACAAAAGACAGTTTGCTGACAGCACACCACTGTGCTGGGTCTGGGAAGAATGGGCTTTTGCTCTTACACCTTTTACCAGTATTCTTAAAAACAGTATATGCATAGCCTATTGTATTATTTTGAGAATTGTCACATTATTGACTCAGCCATTGATTAATTCATTTGATATCAATATTTATTGAGTTCCTATTCTGGAAGAGGCTTTGTGCTCTGAACACTCAGAGTTCCAATGATGAATAAGACACAGGGAACTTAGTGGACAGCAATGAAGATGAGAATGAACAATTGAAGGAGTGATAATGTTGTAAGTAGCAGAAGAGAAATAAAGGCCGGCTATTGAATTCAAAACAAGGATATGTTACCTCCAGTGTGTGGGCATTAGGGGTAGCTGATAAGAGAGGAATTCATGCATAGATGATGTTAAGTGAAATAAGCCAGTCACAAAAAGACAAATACTGTGTGATTCTTCTTATGTGAAATATGTAGAGTATCCAATGCGTAGAGACAGAAAGTAGAATGGTGTTTGCCAGGGGCTGGAGAAGAAGAAATGAGGAGTTGTTTAATGGGTAAAGAGTTTCAGTTTTGTCAGATGGAAAATTTCTGGAGATTGGTTGTACACCAATGTGAATATACTTATCACTGAATGGCACATTTAAAAATGGTTAAGATGATAGATTTTATGTTATGTGTATCTTACCACTATTTAAAAAAAATACGGTATCTTATTAGGCAGGGATGCGTGGAGGATACTTAATACCTTGGAACTTTTGCCCATGCACATACTACTTACTCATTCGTTCTTTCATCAAATGTATATTGAATGCTTCCTATGTGTTAGGTGCTAAGCTGGTTATTACTATAGGGCTCAGTACTTAAAGTGCTTCCCTCATAGCTCGGTTGGTAAAGAATCTGCCCGCAATGCAGGAGATCCCGGTTTGATTCCTGGGTTGGGAAGATATGCTGGAGAAAGGATAGGCTACCGATTCCAGTATTGTTGGGCTTCCTTTGTGGCTCAGCTGATAAAAAATCCGCCTGTAGTGCAGGAGACCTGGGTTCAATCCCTGGTCTGAGAAGATCCCCTGGAGAAGGGAAAGGCTACCCACTCTAGTATTCTGGCCTGGAGAATTCCATGGACTATATAGTCCATGGGATAGCAAAGAGTTGGACACGACTGAGCGACTTCCACTTTCAGTACTTAAAAAGCTTTATAAGACACCAAGTTTGTGAATGTCACGCTTGCTAACCACCCCTTCCCTCTCTAGATGCTAAGCTTCTATATGAAATATTCACAGCTGCTATCTGCTGACTTGACTTGTGCAAGAGACATGAGTAAACAAACAGTAAAAAGATTTGAGGTTATGTAGGGGGGTGTGGATGGCATGGTGATGAAATGGAAAGAGATGGGTAAGAAAATAGCTACAGGCAGTGCTTTCTAAGGATATTAAAAAATAAAGAACTCCTATTTGTGGCTGCCAACCCAAGAGCTAAGTCATTTAGAATGGAAAAAAATTGACAAAGTCAAACGTACTCAACCCAAGGAGCTAGTTGTTTTGTGAATATGGCAAATTTAGTTTGAGAACCACTGCCACGAAATTGTGGACAGTGTTAATAAGTGAGGAGAGCAGGGAAGGACTGCAAAATTTGAACTAAAAGGAAAGATGTGCATGCTAAGTTTAGTCGTGTCTGACTCTTTGCGACCCCAAAAACTGTAGCCCTCCAGGCTCCTCTGCCCATGGGATTTTCCAGGCAAGAATACTGGAGTGGGTTGCCATTCCCTTCTCCAGGGGATCTTCCCAACCTGTGATTTGAACCCAGGTGTTCCACATTGCGGCCAGATTCTTTACCATCTGAGTCACCAGGGAAGCCCTAAAAGGAAGGTCAAGGCTTGTTAACGGAAGGAATGGTGATTGTCAGGGTGGTCTGGTTATTTGGGCAGGCAGTGGAAAGCAGGAAGTGTGAGTTTCCTTAACCAAGAGACCCTGGAAGTTCTATCTTCAGTTCACTTTATCTCATCTTATTTTCTTTTTCTTTTAAAATGTCATAGGCTTCATTTAATTTCTCCTTCAACACTGGAACACTGTTCATTCATTTCAAGATAGTATAGAGTGCCAACCACATACCAAGCACTGTGCTGGGCTCTGGCCACATGCTTCCCAGCCCTCTACCTTTATTCTGTCGCTCATGCCGAGCAAATCCTGGGGCCAGGGTAATTTCTGCTCCTATACTTGGTTCCCTGAGAGATACAAACCTAGTCTCATCTACTCCTTTCCTGATCTTGTTTCTCCCTGTCTTCTTCAAGGTATCTTCAGTGAGGCTGTTCCTTCTACCTGTGTCTTTAATCCCAATTGCTTTACTTTCCTTCCTGACTTTATTCTCTTTCCCCTTCCCTGTACCTTCCACCATTCCCTGCCTGCTGGCCTGTTCTTTTCAATCTCCATGACTTCTGAAGTTCCCTCCAGGGAGAATATCCCTTCTTGTCTTTATATTCTTTAGTGACAACCCTATCTCTTTCTCTTCCTGTTTGCATCAAGTTCTCAAAGAAATGGTCCTCATTTATTTTTATTTCCTTACATTCCATCCACTCTCCACCTACTGGGTTGTCTTGTACTGTCTACTGAAACTCCTTGCCAAGTGTTCTTCATGTCAAATCCAACTTCACTTATCAGTCTCTCCTTCTTAAAGCTTTCTACTTCTTTAAACTTTTTGCTTCCCCATTTCCTTGGGTCTCCCAGAACTTTTTGTTTGTACTTTCTCAGTTTCTTTTCTGGGATGTGCTTCCTCCCTAAAAATTTTCAAGGCTAGTGTAATCACTTGTATTCTTTTGTTCTTCTCATTCTGCATGTTCTTGAAGAGGAATATTGAATATTGACTAGTATGCTCAAGTTATAGCCAAGTCCAAACAACTGATACCTAGGGTTATCTGATAACAGTGACATAAAAATTTGAATTATGTTTCTGCACTTGTTCTACCTGGCTCATTGGTTCATCTGAGTTTCAAATGTTCCCCTTTTTTATGCTTTGTCTCCATTTTCTAAAAACCCTTAGCATGGTCTGGAATTGGAATGAGCATTGGTCTCAAATGGTTCTGAGTTCACTGTGAACCCCTAAAAAAATGAATAAATCTAATAGAAACCAGCTAATTTCATTTTGTCATTTTCTGAATAATATATTCCGGTGTAGGCAGTCCATTTTTTAAGCAGGTTTGCAATAAACAATTTGCCCTCAAGGTTAATATAATAGGCAAACACCTTTAGCTGCAACAGACAGTTGCAGAGGTAATGAAAGATTAGCTTACATTATGATTCATTATTTCAAAATGTCAGAATAAAGTGGATCTGCTACATCTTCCAAGCCTCTTATTCTTTAGAGGATAGTGCATGTTTTACTTTTCTAATGTTAATGGATTCACTGTGTTTTTTTTGTTTTGTTTTGTTTTTTCTCCTATTCTTTTCCCCAGGCCAAATTCAGATAATCGACGCCAGGGTGGCAGAGAGAGATTGGCCAGTACCAGCGACAAGGGAAGCATGGCCATGGAATCTGCAAAGGAGACTCGCTACTGTGCAGTGTGCAATGACTATGCCTCAGGCTACCATTATGGAGTTTGGTCTTGTGAGGGCTGTAAGGCCTTCTTCAAGAGAAGTATTCAAGGTAATAGTGTGTTGCAAACAACTTATCCCATATTTTAATCCTAAGAGGGGAAGCAACAGAGGAAGACATACGATCAGCCATTTGTATAAAACACTAATACCTAGTGAGTCCACTAGTCTCTATGATAGAAACATGGAGAAGAGGTAAGGTCCCAGGAGAAGGAGTTGGCAAATGTCAGGGTAGTTGTGGCTGAGTAATTATGCTTCCTCCATCTGGCAAGATCCCAACAGTCTTGAGCAATCTAGAGGAAGAGGATTTCAATAGCTGGTTCTCTGAGACATTGTCCGTGCCATGATTGGGGGATGGCAAGTGGATATTTGTGTGTTGTAGGCAGCTCGACTTATGTGATGTTGTGTGATATTAATTATCCATACATAGTTATTTCTCCAACTTGGCTTTGCCTAGATATGCATTGTGTTCTGATCTCTGCTCCAGACCAGTTCTAATTTAACTCAATCTTCTCTTGCTCTTCTTCCATTTCTTTGTTGTCTCAATGGATAACATGACCTTTTGCTAAAATGAGAAGACTCAGTAATAAGGGATGTATTATTTGTACCAAACAGTTATTAAGTATGCACCCGTAACATTTCATTCATTTCATTCACTGTGTCTGCTTTGACCCTTTTCTTGTATATAGTTTTCCAAGTGCAGTTTCTCTGATAGACTGCCAGCTACATTTCATTTCTACTCCAGGAGTGTCTATACTTTTGCTTTATTGTCTATAGGGGATGCACTGGGGGTGGGACACCAATCATTTTTATTACCTAAAATATCTATACTAAAGATCCTTTGACAAGAACAGAGGTCTGACAGCAGTTTAGCTGGATTAATCATTTGTCTTAATACTGGACCATTTTTCTCTGTTCTTGTTCCTTTACCTTTTCAACTTAAGCAGAGTTTAGTATATAAGCACTAAGAATACTTCTGGTGGAGTTTTTATGTGATTCCCTGTATGGAAACTGAGACGAAGTAACTTGTTGAAAACCAGACTCTACTAAATTAAGAGGTACTGATTGCAGACACTTTTGAATAGAGAATGAATCACTATTCTCACAGACTTTTTGCTGTAGCTCTTCACTGCCCTAATGTGGGGTGAAAGCTGGGGAATGATACACACTATTTATTTTTCCTTCCATTGCCAGTGGATGGATTTTTTTAAAGGCTATTCAGATCTTAATAGAGCAGTGTGTGAGGTCAACTTGGTCCATTTTAAAAGCACTTGTTTTGGACAGCTCTTACTTTCAACATCTTTTAGAAATCTACTGTAAGGCTTGGACCTTTTTTGTCAGCATTTTACTAAAATTTATAATATATGCAAGTAAATTTTTATATGAATATACATATCAACATAGACTATTTAATTTTTACTAGCAGACAGTATTTCATTTAGGAAAATGCTATCTGTATTTTGGTTTAAGTTAGTATAAATCCTTAAAGGTCTTTTGACAGCCATCTTCATTTTTGGTCCTCTTTTTTATTTACTTTTATATAATCTAAGATATCATTCTTTTTATCAGGCATTTAATCTGATATGGAAAAATCATCTGACAGAGGTAGATTTAGTGGATAGGTTCAACTGCAGACTTGGGCAAGTCATTTATCTGAGACTGAGTTCCCTCATCTATAAAAATGATTTAGAAGAGTGGTCAGCAAAGGTTTTCTGCAAAGAACCAGAGAGGAACTATTTTGGCTTTGCAGGGCATGCAGTCTATAGCCGCTGTGTACCTTTGGCATTGCAGCAAGAAGTCATAGGCACTATGTAAATAAATGGATGTGTGCCAACAAAACTTTATATACACAGACAGGTAACTAACTAGAACTGGCCTGTGGGCCATAATTTGCTGACTCCTGATTTAATGTATGGAAAGAGAAATTGATGATTTCCAAATCTAATGTTTTATCTGTTCATGTTTATTGAGAACTTACTCTCTACCTGTGCTAGATGTTCTGAGGGAAATAAAAATATGTGTAAGAAATAATCCATAATCCCACAAAATTTAGAATTTGTTTGGGGGGGAGGCAAAGGTATTTGTTCTCATGAGAGAATTAGAAAGTCAGTATAAAGAGCTATGCTATGATATAGATAGGGAAAACAGTACATAAATATAGGGAAAGAAAATATTGGCAGTTATAGATGTAAAAAGACTGAGATTGGAAGTAGAAATGACCTTCCTCCGAGGAACAATGGCAGTATTTTCATATAGTTCTTTTTATCACATGTGTTCAGCATTTAGGATTGTGCTATGTAACACCTTGTTGAACTTAGTATTGTCTGTAGACATCAAGGCATCAGAACAGAAGACACAGAAAAAAGATTTTTAAAGATGGGGGGAACCTTTATAAGGTTCCACTAACCTTTATAAAGTCCACTAATTTATTAGTTTGTTTATTGAATGCCCCTACTAGGCAAAACACTATGTGAGGCCCTGGAGATACAGTTATAGGCAAGACATAGTCCTTATCTGCATGGAGCTTAAAGGTAGTAGAAGAGAGGGACAAATAAACCAGCAGTTAAATTACAGTATAATAAGTACCAAGACAGTTGAATGCAGGTCTTATAGGGTCCAAGCTTCACTCATTCCTGGTGGGGGTTTAGTCAGGCTCTCAGAGAATGTTTCCTGTTTTAAAATTGTCTGGAGGATTTTGCAAGTAAGCGAAAAGAAGGGCAGGATGAGTATTCAGGCATATGAAAATAGAACTGAGTATGTGAGCAAAGACGAGGAGATAAGATAGAGTTTGGGGAGTTCCATGAATAAAAATTAACAAAAGTAATATACCATTTGATTAAACAAAGGCATTCCTGGGCCATGTATTTATTCTTAGGCTCTGTAAAAACAAAGTAATGTATTTCCTTTTTACTTTTGTGGCATTCCCATCTATTTGATTTGTTTGTGAACATAAGAGGAAAACACCAGAGCAGTAGAGTCTTTCTCAACCTAGTCTTGTTAACTTGGAGCTAAAAAGTTTTACTGAACTTCTATGACTCTTTATAAATCACACTGGCCCTCAAACCTATTTAAGGACAGTGGAGGGTCTGACATGTTGCAGGTAGAAAGTTCTGAAGATGCTGTAGCTCTTCCTGTTTTTCTTCTTACTTAAGGAAAGAGCTAGAAATGAGTATCCATCAGATTACTCTAGTGCTGTAAGTGTTTAGTTGAAGAGGTAAAGTGTTTGACTTGAAAACATACAGAGTTTCATCCCCTACTTAGTGTGTGAGCTTGATTACTCAGGATATTTAGTAATGGCTTCCACTCAAACATACTTTTTTTTTTTTTAAAGCAAAGTCAAAGGCGAGGGTGGGATGATCTGAGAGAACAGCATCAAAACATGTATATTATCAAGTGTGAAACAGATCACCAGCCCAGGTTGGATGCATGAGACAAGTGCTCAGGGCTGGAACACTGGGATGACCCAGAGGGATGGGATGGGGAGGGAGGTGGGAGGGGGGTTCAGGATGGGGAACATGTGTAAATCCATGGCTGATTCATGTCAATGTATGGCAAAAACCACTACAATATTGTAAAGTAATTAGCCTCCAATTAATAAAAATAAATGGAAAAAATAGTAATAAAATGACAGATTTGCTGAAAATTTTTTAAAAAAAGGACATGACTTAAAGGAGATGGGTGAAATTGGATATTCTGTGAATTTATTAATCATTGCAGGTAGAGAGGCAGTGTTCCTTAAGATGTGTTGTAGGCAGAGACTCTTAGATGAGTTATATAAACTCATATATAGATATATACACTAAATATATAACAAATAATAAAATAAACTAAATAATAAATATAAATATATAAATAATAAATATATTATATATGTAAATATATATATATATAAATACTATATAAATTGATTCAGCAGCCAGATACTAGGGCTTCCCTGGTGGCTTAGATGGTAAAGAAACTGCCTGCAGTGCGGGAGACCCCGGTTCGATCCTAAGTCAGAAAGATCCCCTGGAGAAGGGCATGGCAACCCATTCCAGTATTTTTGCCTGGACAATCCCATGGACAGAGGAGCCTGGTGGGCTGCAGTCCATGGGGTTGCAGAGTTGGCCACGACTGAGTGACTAACACTTTCACTGTCTCTTTCAGCAACCAGGTACTTCCTTTGAATATTATTTGGAGGAAAAAGGACTCCACAGAACGTGCTGCTTGGTCATAGTATTATAAATAATTGTTATAAAGGCCCGTATTATAAATGGTCATGAGGCACAGTGGAGGCTCAAACCTATTATATACCCCTAGCTATGCTGCCACTTGCTCTTTTCTTTCTAAGGCATCTATGGAAGATGCTTAACATCACACCAAATGGACATGGCCCAGGCACGCACTGGGGCTTAAATGTTAGCTAAGGCCAGAAGGACATGGTACCAATGTTCAACACAGCGGGGGCCTTAGGTCCCACGAGGACAACGGATACCCTGACCCACCAGGCCTTAGAAAGCTTCAGGGTGTGAGTCCAGCACCCTGGATAGCTCCCTCAACAGCAGGGTTGAGCAGAGACTGACTTTCCACGGAACCTCGGGCCTGTTCAGCTGGTCTGTGAAAAGATAACTTAGTTCATTTGTGCTTAGGAACTCACTGTTGTTTGCCCAAGATGGTTTAGTTTTTATATTTTGTTTCCGATTTCCAGTTGCCTTCTGTCTTGACATGTGCTCCACTGTCTAGAAAAGGCCAGAGGATGGGGTAGAAGTGGAGGCTGCTCTCTCGTTACAGAGCTGTCTTATCTCTGGAGTCCTTTCAGAGATGTGGCTCAGAGTTGGTTCTCGCGGTACATTCACACAAAATTCCTACACCTTTGGTCTCCATATTTCCCCACTTGCCCCTCCACAGTCTAGTTTCCATGCAACAGCAGCAGAGGTCTTTCAGATGCATTAATCAGGTCACATGCTCTTGTACTTCAGACGCTCACTGCTGCTAAAGTCCAGGTCCCTTTCCGTGACTTAAAGTACTCTGCATGGTCGTATCCCTGCTCACTTCTCTCCCTGTCACCAGGTTGGCCATACTTTTCTTCCCCCAACATACCGCATGCACTCCTTCTTCAGTACATGTGGTTCCCTTTTATTTTTTTCTTTGCTTTCAGCTCTCTACTTGGTTGGCTTCTTATCATTCAATTCCTGTCCAAGATCGTGTTCTCAGAGAAGTGTCCCCTGATTATGCCATCAAAAATAACTCTACAAATCTTTGCCTTCAGTTTTTTTTTAAAGTACTTTTCTTACTTTTATTTAAGGCCCTTAAACCCTTAATGAACTTTAAAATTTATTCACTCAGTTGATTATTATCTGTCTACAACAAGTGCCAGGCTTCCCTGATGGCTCAGTGGTAAAGAACCAACCTGCCAATGGGGATGATGAGGGTTCGATCCCTAAGTCAAGAAGATCCCCTGGAGAAGGGAATGGCTGCCCACTCCAGTATTCTTATCTGGGAAATCACATGTTCAGAGGAGCCTGGAGGGCTGCAGTACATGGGGTCACAAGAGTCGGACATGACTTGGCAACCAAGCACGCATGTGTGCAACAGGTGCCATGGTCAAATAAATATTCCTGCCCACACTTGGATGGAAACTCAGTGAGAGCTAATTTCTGGCCCTGTTTGTTGCAATATCTCCCATGACTATAGTCATGTTGAGCACACATCTGTTAAATAAGAGAATATGGCAAGAAGTCAAAAGAATGACAGATAAAACCTATAGGAAGGTCTCAGAAAAGGGAGTTATTTCATTGAGTAAGACTAGCAATAGAAGTGTTAATGCAAGTGGTATGTTTGATATGGGCCTGAAAAGAATGGGAGGATTTTCATCGGCATTAAGAAGCTTGGAGAAGAATTCCAGAAATGTGAAATAGCATAAACCAAGAAATGCATGGTGGAAGTTGAGTAAATTGACTGTGAAAGACCCAAGGGCTTCTTGTCTTCTCCCTGACTCTTTGTTTTTCCCTCTTCGTCTCTCTATGTGCAGGCATTCCCCAGAGTTTTCAGCCTCTGTTCCTTTCACCTTCTCATCCGTTTCTCTGCCCAGCTTCCTAAGCACTGTCATATATATCTGTTATGGTAGGGGTCTGCAACTCCTGGGCTCTGGACCAGTACTGCACTCAGCAGGAGGTGAGTGGAGGGTGAGCGGCCAAGCCTCATCTGTATTAACAGCCGCTTCCCATCACTGACATTACTGCCTGAGCTCAGGAAAAAAAGTTCAGGGAGCCCACTGATTCTGCATTATGGTGAGCTGTCTAATTATTTTGTTATACATCCCAATGTAATAATAATAGAAATAAATTGCCCAATAAATGTAATGGGTTTGAATCATCCTGAAAATATCCCCCTCCCCTGGTCCATGGTAAAATTGTCTTTCACCAGAATGATCCCTGATGCCAAAAGGTTGAGGGCTGCTGTGTTATGAGTTGTATTGTGTCGCCCCAAGAGATATGTTGAAGTCCTAATCCCCCAGGACCTCAGCATGTCACCTTATTTGGAAATAGGGTCATTGCAGGTACAATTAGTTAAGGTGAATACTCCACCACACTAGAGCAGGGTGGAGCCTTAATTCTGGAGGACTAATGTTCTTACTGGAAGAGGAAATTTGGACAGAGAGGCAGAGATGATGGAGAGAGATATTGAAGTGATGCATCTACAAGCCATGGGATCATCAAGGATTGCTGGCAAACACCAGAAGGCAAGTAATTCTTCCCTGCAGGTTTCAGAGGGAGCATGACTCTGCTGACACCTTGATTTCAGACTTTTAGCCTCCAGAAGTGTGAAGTAATACTTAATGTTGTTTTAACAATTTTGTGTTAGCAACCTTGCTTCTTCATGACTCCTGGGTGTCCCCAACACTAGCTCCTCCTCCTGCCCACCTTTATATCTGTTCCCTCAACATTCCTCCACGTGTCCACACTTAGAAGCATGGAGCTTGTTATCCTCACTTTTCAGTTTGCACTCCTTCGCTGTGATGGTTCCCATCAGAGGTGTTGTGTAATCCTGTTGAGTCTCTCTTTAATGTCTATCCATTCAGCTCCCACTACTCAGAGTTTGCCCCTTTAACTTTCACCATGAACATTGCAGTGATTTAATTTTTTTCTTCTGCCTTCTGCATTTAAGTCATTTACTTCATTTGGTTTCCTTCTTCTAAACCCATCTGCACACTGACAGCCTGTTAATAGTAGCAAATCACTAATCATGTCAACACTTTGCACAGAATTCTCTAATGACATTCATGGCCCACAGAATAATCCTTTGACATCCAAGCATTCAAGGATTTCCACAGTCTTGCCCTAGCCTGTATTTCTAGTTGTTTTAAAGTCACCATTTCTACTTCTGAAGTAGACTGTCTAGAATGGACTACTTGCTGTTACTCAAACATGATCATCCCATTTCTTTGCTGGGACTTTCTTTCCAGATCTACCTGTAAAATTTCTTCTTGTCAAAAGTGTTTATATCAAACCCCTGATGTTAATGCAGAAGTTCTCTCTCTCCTATGACCCTCCATATTACAGTCAACACTTTGTGGATTCAACTAACTCCAGATTGAAAATAGTAAAGAAAATTTCCAGGAAGTTCCAAAAAGCAAAACTTGAATTTTTCTTGTGCCAGCGAACTATTTACATAGTATTGACATGGTATTTACAACTATTTGCATTTACATTGTGTTGGGTATGATAAGTAATCAGGAGATCATTCAAAGAATACTGGAGGATTTGTGTGGCATATATGCAAATGCTGTGGCTATTTTATATAAGGCACTTGAACATGAACAGATTTTGGTATCCGAAGGGGATCCTGTAACCAATTCCCCAAGGATGCTCTGGGATGACTGTATTTTGTTCCCATTGCCTAGGATGGCAGGTACAGACATACCTTGTTTTATTGCACTTTGATTTATTGCTCTTTGCAAATACTGTGTTTTTACAAATTGAAGGTTTGTGGCAACCCTACATCAAGTGTCTTATCTGTGCCATTTTTTGAATAGCATTTGCTCACTTTGTTTCTCTTTATTACATTTTGGCAATTCTCACAATATTTCAAACTTTTTAATTCTTACTATGTTTGTATGGTGATCTGTGATCAGTGGCCTTTGATGTTACTATTGTAATTTTGGGGCATCATGAATTGGATCCATATATGATAATTAACTTAATTGATTAATGTTGTGTGTTCTGACTGCTCCAATGATGACCTGTTCCCTACTCTCTGCCCTTCTCCTTGGGTCTCTCTATTAACTGAGACACAACACTATTAAAATTAGGCTAATTAATAACCCTGAAGAGGCCTCTGATTGTTCAAGACGAAGGAAAATTCAATCAATGTAGCAAACTTTGTTGTCTTATATTAAGAAATTGTCACTTTCAGCAGCCACTACCCTGATCAGTAATCAGTCATCAACATTGAGGCAAGACCCTCCACCAGCAAAACAACTGTGACTTGCTGAAGGCTCAGATGACGGTTAGCATTTTCTAGCCATACAGTATTTTTTAATTGAGATATGTTCATTTTTTAGACATAATGCTATTGTACACAATAGATGACAGTATAGTATAAACATAACTTTAATATGTATTGGGAAACAAAAACATTCGTGTGACTCCTTTTATTGTGATGTTCACTTTATTGCAGTGGTCTGGAACCTAGCCCTTAATATCTCCAAGGCCTGCTTATGTTTGCGTGTGTGTCTTTTCTCTGTGAGCCTCCCAAAAGCAAGATCCAAATCAAGACTTAATATTACAGGAGTCACTCAATGAATATAAGAATGAAAAGAAGGTTAGGATTAGGCAGTATAAAACCATTACATTTTTTTCAATCATGGGAGAGAGATGACAAAACACTCTTTAATTAAGATTTATCTGCCAAAGGCAAATAGGAGAGACCAGAGAAGGGAGCATGAGGATGAATTTGGCTCTTATTCACATACCTTAGACATACTACACACGAAATCTTGACTTTGGTATTTGTGAAATGGGAAAAGGAATAGCATGAAGGATATTATAAATGAAAGAATTAACCTTGTTTTAAGATGATTCAATATGAAATATCTGGAAAAGAAGGAAGTTGAACAAGTTAAAAAACAGAGGGAAAATGATGGTGTCATTACCTGAACTGGGACGATCAAGAGGAAGGCTGATTAGAAAGGAGTAGTCCTCGTGGCGCGGTGGTAAAGAACCTACCCGCCAATGCTGGAGATGTGGGTTCAATCCCTGAGTGGAGAAGATCCCCTGAAGAAGGAAATAACAACCCACTCCAGTATTCTTGCCTGGGAAATCTCGTGGACAGAAGAGCCTGGTGAGCTACAGTCCATGGGGTCCCAAGAACAGTTGGACGTGACTTAGCGATTAAACAAGAGAAAGTTACATTCCAGACATACTGAATTTGACACGATAATTGGATATCCGGATAGAATTATCCAGCAGCTACAGAGACAGAAGCAGTAATCTGTTCTGGTGGGAATTGGAATCGATTTCCTCAATAAATTTTTAAGAAACTTGATGACATGAATGTTTTAACTACTTCCTCACGGTCGTCCATTAATAATGAAGAAGCAACTCCAGAAACGCCCTCTTGATTCTCAGGATAATATGAGTTCCTGGATCTTACTAAAACCTTATAAGAAGCACTCTCATCATTAAAAGTTTATGTTCAAGTCCCTTCTAAGTAGGAAAATCACAAATTAGCCCAAACGGACCGAGTGCTGCTCTCCAGGATCTTACAGTTTGAGGACATGCTGGTACCAACACATTAGCTATAAAAATAGTAA
Source organism: Cervus elaphus (assembly GCF_910594005.1). Lineage (NCBI taxonomy): Eukaryota > Metazoa > Chordata > Mammalia > Artiodactyla > Cervidae > Cervus > Cervus elaphus. The sequence continues at coordinate 35,517,685 of NC_057840.1, forward strand.
ACAGCAGGAACAAATATAAGCATTTTTATGACGTTCAAATAAAAAGCATGCTTTCCCCCCACATTATGAATACTGTGGGAGTCCATAGACATCTTTTTTAACCCAGAAACATGCAAATTTTGCAAGAGAATTATAACTATTGGGGCCAAAAGGCCAAAGAGTTTTAGTGTGTATACATATGAGCTATCATGTAGTTTTCAAATGAAAGCACTTATAATGAAACTTTCTAAAAGTTTTACCTCCAGCTATTGATAAATTTGCCAGATGCTTGGCTCCTGGTTCTCAACAGAGAAAAAGGAAGGCACAGCCCTAAAATTTAAACCTAAAAACCTCCTTCAATAAGAATGCCATCCCTATTACCAGTTTTAAGTGCTAGTTACTCTTAAATGCTACAGTATGAAAATTAGAGGTGCGTGCACAAGTGCATGCATGCGTTTGAAGAATGGTTCAGAAAAGCAAAATCATAGTCTTTCTACCTGTGAAATAACACTGGATTTTTTTTTTAATATATCCTCCGGCCAAGAAATCTTTATCTTGGAGATAATTAAGACAAAATGCATTTGACAAATAAAATCAGTATAGAACCCCTATTTCTTGGCAGCTCTTGTGGACACAGCTGAAGCTTTCAGAGGTCTTTAAAAACCATGGCAACAAATGCCTTTGAAAGGTAAGCGAAGGTTCCAAATGTTTTTAATCGCTGGTGTTTTTTATGCTACCACTTCAAGCATTCTTTTTCGTCTTTTTGTTCATCTGATTGAAATTAAATTTCCAATTTCCCTACTAAATGGTTCTGTTCTGGTCATGGCATTGACTGTTTCCATTAAAGGAGTAGACTTTATGCCCATATATAGTGATTAAGCTTATCATCAATTCCATTAGAAAGCCTTGTTTATGAGCGGCAATGATTTCACACTAAAATTATAGATAGCCTTTAATAGGTATGTTTTCAAAGGGCATTAACTAGCCCTCAAAATTCTGTGCTACCTCTGCAGTTACAGTTCCTACTGATGGTGGCCCATGGCCTAATGCTGCCTGAATTGCCCTCTCCTTCATAGAAAGTTGCTGTTGATATCTTTAAAATGCTATTTCCTTTTTTTTTGTTTGTTTGTTTTTTGTTTTTATTTTTATTTATTTATTTATTTAAATTAGTTGGAGGCTAATTACTTCACAACATTTCAGTGGGTTTTGTCATACATTGATATGAATCAGCCATAGATTTACACGTATTCCCCATCCCGATCCCCCCTCCCACCTCCCTCTCCACCCGATTCCTCTGGGTCTTCCCAGTGCACCAGGCCGGAGCACTTGTCTCATGCATCCCACCTGGGCTGGTGATCTGTTTCACCATAGATAGTATACATGCTGTTCTTTTGAAACATCACACCCTCACCTTATTCTTCCTGTCCTTTCAGAGAGAATGGCCTGATTCTCTCATGCTCATTCAGAGAAAAGTATACTTTGAGAAATATAGTCTGCTCATTTCTGATCTCTATATTATACTTTGCCATTTCAGAACTGTGTATACAAGTTATACAATAACCTTGACTGAAAAATAACAACATTCAAGAAAAATCTATTTCATAGATCTGCCATCCACTTTGTAAAGCTTTTTCTTGCAATTATGTTAATTCTCTGCTCATGTGTAAGTTTTAGAACAGATTTAATGTTTTCAAAGAAAGGAAATGCTTTGCTTGAGAAAGATTATAGTGGGAGAAGGATTTCTGTTATTTTCTTCACATTTTCATCTTCCTTTAGCTGCAATAGCAAGAGATTTCATTTTTTTCAGTTGTTAATAAATAAAGGGACAAAGAAGTAAACAATTTAGTTATTTAATTATAATTTCTCTCTGCCATAGGTACTGTTCTCTCTCTTTTCTTTGAGAAAGAGTATGTAGGCTTTAAATTTTATCCAAACAAGCATATTTATCTGATTCATTTGGCAGTTTGAAAATCATGTATTAGAAAGTGTGGAGTGAATGAGTAAAGAAATTCTTTAATCGCCTCCCAGGAGGGAGTGGCTAGGTTACATTTATAAATATACATCTTTTTGTGATTCATATTTAATCAGAGTGATTTAAAAGAATACACTTTACTGTATTTCATTAAGCAAACTGTAATTCACTTAATGAATTACACAATATTTTCCTTATACACCAGAGAAGAGAAATTACAATTCTTTGGCATCACCGACTCAATGCATGTGAGTTTGAGCAAGCTCTGGGAGTTGGTGATGGATAGGGAAGCCTGGTGTGCTGCAGTCCATGGGGTTGCAAAGAGTCAGACACAACTGAGTGACTGAACTGAACTGAAGATAATCAGAGTTTACCATTGTTTTGTCCCTTTGACACAGCAGAGTTCCTAATGAGAGATTTCATTAGAAAATTATGTAAAAGTGCACTTACCACCACTGCTAACCAGCGACACGGTGGTTGATTGTAGTCACCTTGGAGATGGTTTTCCTCTCTGTTTTGTTTTTCTGATTGCTAGCATGTTGATCACTCTTCCCGCCACACAAGTGCCTGCAGACCAGCCCCGTCTCTGCTCTCTGGACAGACCTCATCATGTGCAATTCCTCATTCTGGCCTCTTTCTTATCAAGTTAATTTGGTGGATGCCTTCACCAGCCCCTTGTGGGAGTTGTTTTCCCTCTGCTTGTGTTATCTGGTACAAGCCATTCTCTCCTCTCTTGCCACCCAACCTGACTTGTAAGAAGCATGGTCTCTCAAAGCAGACTCAGTTCTTGCTTTGCCTTAATGCAGTCTTAGCTCATGTTTTCTTATTCTGCAGACCTCCCTGTTCAAGTTTCTCACAGCTTCTCCACCTAAGAGGGCTAGCTCTTTGAGCTCAGACACTTAGAACAAGATTTTTTATGCAACAGATACTTCTTGAATGGCCATTTTATTTTAACCCTGGGAGAAATGCAAAACTATAAATGTCATAGACTCTAGATCCAATTAAAAATTCAGTTTGTACAGAAATGGAAAGATTATAACAATACACACTAAACCACAGAAGCATTAAACTCGGTGCCACAGGAGATGCCTCAGAGCAGTAAAAAGAAACAAAAGGGTGGGTATCTGAGAACGTAAGGTTCTGAGTTGAGAGGAAGGCATGGGCACTGTGCACTGGAGTAAACTTGAAAACATTTTGGTGTTTAAAGTGGTCCTCTGCATCAGAGGGTCAGGCTGAGTTCTACTTCACTGTAAGGGCTTCATGATTTACATTGTGATTGCATGGCTCACTTCTGCATGTTTAATACTACACAGCATTATATAATATTTTAGGGGAGTGTGACTTTTTTTATTTTTTAAACTTTTTTAAAATTTATCTGTAGTTTACTTTTTAGATTTTTATTGAAATTTAGTTGATTTACAGTGTTACATTAGATTCAGGTGTACCGCAGATTGATTCAGTTATATATATATATGTACATATATATATACATTCATACACATGGGTTTTTTAATTATTTGTAACATATTTTAAAAACATATCCCATGTGTATATCTGTACTGCTGGCGTTACTGGTAAGTCTGGCATATATTCAGAAGTTGATAATACTTTACTCATTTCCAGGATAATGTGCTAGTACAGTTTGCTTTTAAAGTTGGACATGGGAGTAATAATAAAAATCTGAAGATGTTCCTCTGTAGTAATATATAACGTAGCTATTATACAGGCAAATACATTTGATATTTGATGTAGAAGAAAACAATTGGTCCCAAGCTAAGATGTATTTAAGTAGGCTTAACTTAGATTCTGTCATTTTTATGCTTGCAAGTTTCTTTATGTTTTTTCCTGGTTTTAATTTAATGAGATGTTTATGAAAGGGTGTTTTTTTTTACATTTTATTTTATTTATTTTTTTCATTTATTTATATTAGTTGGAGGCTAATTCTTCTAAGCCATGGCATAAACTTCCCTATGATGTGAACCACTTCTAAGATGCATCCTTTAATTTTTAAAATTGTGGCAGTAAACCAGATCTTAGAGAAGAAAGAAAAAATGATTTGATCACCTTTTATCAGTTTTGCACAGGGCATTTAAAGGATTTCGATTCCTCAGTCCTCCATTCTTTCTATACAATACTTTACCCTAAGATTAGTACTGTTGGTGCAATTGATGTAAAGACATGAGATGACATTAATATGTAAATTTAGATCCCAGAAATGGGCTTAAAAAAAAAAAAAAACAAACTCTGCCCCCTGTTCTTGCTGTGTTCCTGACTTTTTGTAATCCACGTGAAGACAGGAGGAGCAGACTGGCTGTTAGGTCAGCCCTGGGACTGAGGTACCCTGCTTCTTTTTCTTGCTTTTGTATTTCCTTCCTGAACCAAGTGAATGGATCAGAGTCACAATCCCTGACTTTGGATCCATTTTCCTAGAAATACAAGTACTGCTAAGGGCCCTGTAGACCATTCATGACTCTAATTAAATGCTTCTTAGAGAGTCACTTTTTCAGGATAAAGTCTTGGCATCAGAGCTTTCTTGTAAATACTTCCTTTTGTCTGTGTGCATGCCTTGTGCATGTTCACATACATGTGTCCATACACGTGGCTGGCTGGCTTAGTCGCTAAGTCATGTCTGACTCTTGCAACCCCGTGGACTGTAGCCCGCCAGGCTTCTCTGTCCATAGGATTTCCCAGGCAAGAATACTGGTGTGGGTTGCCATTTCCTTCCAGGGATCTTCCTGACCCAGGGATCAAACCCAGATCTCCTGCACCGCAGGCAGATTCTTTCCCGACTGAGCCACCAGGGAAGCTCTCATGTACATACACATAGGTATGTGTACACATAAAGACACATATTTACATGCACACATATACAGAGAGGGACAGAAGTACTTAAGAGACTTTAGAAGTACTTACTACAAAATATTTTCAGTGGCTATCTCTGAGTCATTAAAAGCATGACTACATTTTAATCTTTTTGCTAATCTGTATTTTAATTTTTCCAATAAGTATCTTTACATGTGTAATAAAAAATGTTTTAAAGATTGATGTCGTAGTTGATTCTTTTCCCACTAGTAGAAACGTGTTCCTTCAAAATTGGCTTTGTTTTGGTGACCAATTAAGTAGGGTGAACTATTATAAAAAAGGCCTATGAGCAGGTTACAATAGCATTCTTTTAAGAAAATCTTTACGGGAGCAGCCATCATGGGGCTATCTGCCTCATACCTGCCAATGTAGCAGTGGATCCAGAAGGGTCAGAAAAACAAAGCTCTAGTATGGAATTAGAGGCAAACGCTTTTCAAATTATACTTGTTGGATGTGTAAATTATTGGAATCAACTTTCTTTTATGATTTGCTAAGCTGGAATGGTCCATTTTAAATATTGCTATGTCCTGAGAGTAATACCAAGAATATAATCTCTGTGAGCACATTCCCAAAGAGTTCTGCCTCCAAACTAAACAGGCATTTTGCATTAAAGTCAAAGTGTTCAGTTATGTCCGACTATTTGTGACATCTTGGACTTTAGCCTGCCAGGCTACTCTGTCCATGGGATTTCCCAGGCAAGAACACTGGAGTGGGTTGTCATTTCCTTCTCCAGGGGATCTTTCCAACTCAGGGATTGAACCTGGGTCTCCCACATTCCAGGCAGATTCTTTACCTCTTGAGCCACCACGGAAGCCCCATTTTACACTAAAGTAGGAAAAAAAATCCACAATAACCCTTGTATTAATAATTGCTGCTTCAAAATGGGAGTTTGGAATGGCACCAAATTATTAATCAGTTAGAAAGAATAGATTTCAAAAAAAGTAATTATACTAAATCTAGCACTTCTTGAAATATATTCTGTTAAATAAAATGTAGTCCTTCTTCCATGTTCTCATTTGTAAGCCATGAGGCTAATTCAGGTATCAGAGAATCCGGAATCAGAGTATAGATTAGCTTAGTAGTTTGGGGCTTATTAACCAGATGACTTTTGTACTTTACCTTTTGGACAGAAGAGGTAGCCATGTTCACTTTCAAGTCCAGAGGTAAATTATTTTTGAGTTTAGTTCTTTTCAGAGACATGTTATGACTTTTTTGCATTCTTGGACAGTTAGACTGTAATTCTTGGTTGTTTAAAAAGGTATTTGAATGTGTTTTGTTAAGAGGCTCGAATAAATAGCTATTTCTCTTACATTTTCGGTTGCTTTTTCAAGCCTTAGAATAGTTTCCAGCTCTGACAGTTGGCCTTTTGCTGGCTGAAGTGAACTTTTGGACAGGATGAAGCGGATGAAGTATTCTGGATGATTTACACTTGACTGCATAAATGTAGCCTAGCATGCTACATAATGTGAAGAGAATTACTTAAGGGTAAAAAAGATTTTTTTAACTATTAGGAAATGATAGGTTATTACAAATTGGTTTGAAGATATTGTCATTTATATGCTGTCCTTACAAAGTTAAGCTCTGCTGGTCTGGAGACTGAGTTTTTAATAAGAATGATGGTTCATATTTAATGAGTACCTGCCCTGCACCAGGCTTTATGTTAGGGTTTCATATGAAAGTATTAGTTGCTCAATAGTGCCCGACTCTTTTCAACCCCACAGACTGTGGCCCACCAGGCTCCTCTGCCCATGGAGTTCTCCAGGCAAGGTTTCCATTTCCTACTCCAAGGGATCTAGACCCAGAAGTCGAATTCGGATCTTCTGTGTTGCAGGCAAATTCTATAGGGTTTCACATGCATCATCTCTCCCTGGAGTAGGAAATGGCAACCCACTCCAGTATTCTTGCCTGGAGAATCCATGGACAGAGGAGCCTGCTGGTGTATAGGCCAAGGAGTCCCAAAGAGTCAGACAGGACTGAGTGACTTAGCACACACAACACACATATCATCTCATTTAATCCTCCACAAAAGTCTAGGAAATCAACACTAAAATTACTCTTGTTTACAGATGAGGAAACTGAGGTGTATAAGAAACAAAACCAGTATTGAACCCAGCTATGGGACTGAAGAACTCATTGTGTTATATTAGCCACTGTATTGTTTTGCATCTCCCAAGGGAAGAAATGATTCCAAGGGGATGCTGAAGGTGAGGATTGTCACTGACCGTCACTGGCTTCTTTTCCCACTAGGTTAACAGGCAAGAAAAGTGAGGTACAGAGTTGACTGGTGTTAGTCCTGTTTGCCAGGTGAAAATGGGGCTGTATTACTATCCTGTATCTGCATGCCTGTGTATGTGATTAGTTATGACTCTTTGCGACCCCATGGACTGTAGCTCCCCCGGCCCTTCTGTCCATGGGGTTTCCTAGGCAACAATACTGGAGTGGGTTGTCATTCCCTTTTCCGGGGGATATTCCCGACCCAGGGATCAAACTCAGGTCTCCTGCATTGCAGGCAGATTCTTTACTGCTGAGCCCCAGGGAGGACCACCCTCTGTGCCTACTTATACCCTATTGGCATAACATAAAAGAGAATGATGACTCTACACTCAATATGGGGAGTGAACCGAAACCCTTTCAGGGTAAAGGTTTGTGTCAGCAGAAAGCAAGGGGTGCTAGACCCAGGGAGGAGCAGAAGAGATAGATACTCAGGATGGCTTCGAAACAGGAGCGTCTGCCTGTGGTTTGGGCGTCTGCTACTCATTCTCTGCTGGAGCATCTAAAGACCAAAACGTAGCTCACAATTAGCCTTTTCCCCATTCTTTATAAAAGAGATGTGATGTTTTCTCTTGCCTAGTGAGGTTCTGGTGGTTAAGTTTATTGCTTGGTGCATGAGTTGCTGAGTAGAGAGAAGTAACCACTGGATGGAAATCGTAGCAGAACCAGAAAAGAAATGAAGATTGTTGACGCCGGGCTGATGTTGGTTAGATATTTTAAAAATATTTTCTTTTTTGATTATCCCCCCAAAAACCCGATGAATACACAAATACACATAGTTATATGCTGCACAGTACAAAATGGTATATGATGAAAAGTTAAGGTCTTCCTCTGGTCCCATTTCAGAATCCATACTTCCTTTCTTGGTAGGTAAACACTGTGTTAACAGCTTCTTCCAAAAATACATAAATGTGTGTACACATACACTTACTCACATACATATTTTTTGGTAACATATGTCTGTGCTGTTGTGTCCGACTCTTTGCGACCCCATGGACTGTAGCCCATCAGGCTCCTCTGTCCGTGGAATTTCACAGGCAAGAATACTGGAGTGGGTCACCATTTCTTTCTCCAGGGGATCTTCCTGACCCAGGGATGGAACCCATATCTCTTGCACCTCTTGCATTGACAGGCAGATTCTTAACCCCTGCACCACCTGGGAAGGCCCTTGCTAACATAAATGGTATTCTACTCTTCACATTATTTGGTGCCTAGTTTTTCTCAGTGTATAAAGTATAGTGGAGATTTGTCCACATTAGTATGTACTAGTTTCATTTTATTTGAATGGCTGTATATTAGTCCATAGTAGTGCCTCCATTGGCACAGAGTTTTATGATTGATCAAGTGTTTGCATATATTATCTTTCTGGGCCTCACAGAAGCCATGAGGGAAGGTATCAGATGGTCCAGAGGGGTTGCCAGCTTCACCCAGGATGGCATGGTACCTGGGACTGAAGGAGGAGTTCTGTGCTCCTAACACTTTGACATTCCCTGCTGCTACTGCTGCTAAGTCACGTCAGTAGTGTCGGACTCTGTGCAACCCCATGGATGGCAGCCCGACAGGCTTCTCTGTCCCTGGGATTCTGCAGGCAAGAATACTGGAGTGGGTTGCCATTTCCTTCTCCAATGCATGAAAGTGAAAAGTGAAAGTGAAGTCTCTCTCTCAGTCATGTCCAACTCTTAGTGACCCCATGGACTGTAGCCTACCAGGCTCCTCCGTTCATGGGATTCTCCAGGCAAGAGTACTGGAGTGGGTTGCCATTGCCTTCTCCTTGACATTCCCTAAATATGCTCATATTCCTTCCATTTAGTTCCATGACCACCAGTGAAGGTCAACTCTCGGAAGCTGTAAAAAAAAATCTTCAATCTAGAACCTCAAGAAGCCAGGTGACAAGGAAATGTAGAAGAAGAAGTGTTAGTTGCTCAGTAGTGTCCAGTTCTTTGGACTATAGTCTCCCAGGCTCCTTTAGCCATGGGATTTCCCAGGCAGGAATACTGCAGTGGGTAGCCATTTCCTTCTCCAGGGGATCTTCCCAACCCAGGGATCAAACCCAGGCCTCCCGCATTGCAGGCAGATTCCTTACCATCCGAGTCATCAGGGAAGCCTAGACAAGGAAATGTATACTTCATTAAAGTGACAAAAGAGAATAAAAAGTTTAGTACTAGAATGGGCCCCCATTATCAACACGTTCGGCCCTTTCCTTATACAGATGAGGATCTGAGGCCAGGACATCAGAAAGCTTGTTCATACCCTACAGCTATGCCATTTCCTTTCCTAAGGCTAGTTCTGGAGAGTGGAGGGAAAGGAGATTCTTTGTTTTTCCAGGCCCTCTCGTTCTCATCAGCCACAATGGGGCATGGACAGCATATAGACATCTGAGAAATGAGAAAACTTGACAAGCACAATGAGGTGATTTGTCTAAGAGAATGCTCCCTCCGGGGCAGTATAACAAAATAAACTTTAATTATCTGGATGCCCAGGCAATGTGCATTTTAATACCACTTCTGCTTCCCACTCATTCATTTATGGAGCGTCTAATGTACGCATAGCTCTTTGCCAGGCTGCAGGGCTCTTGAAGCATATGGTGAAGAAACTATCCCCCACCACAAGGACCATAAAATGCTTGAGATTGATTATCTGTGCTATTTTGGGTTAAATTTACCATGGAAATAAGTACAGTTCAGTACAAAACAATTCTCCTTGTGCGTAGGTTGTGTTTTGTTTTATCCAATAACCATCCTGCAAAGGTTCACTGGTAACATAATGAATGAAAAGCAACATCCATTTATTTCTTTATTTGTTAGGAGAAATTGTTATTCAAGCTGAGACAGAAGACTAAGTCTGACAGATTGTCTTTTGGTTTATTTCCATGTTTTTGAACTGAACTTCAGTTTTTAAAAAATGACTGAATTCATCTGTGAAAGCATGCTAGAAGCAACCTCTGACCATGAATTCAGAAGCTTCTGCTGCTTCTTTGATACATTTGCCAGGATGCACGAGAGGAACTTCCCCCTGGGTATTCATTTTGGAGGCCTCCTGAAGATGGATGAAACTCCCCATTTAGCAGTTTGATGGTCAGATGTCTCCAAGGGAACATTCAGATGTGGCAGCTTGAGGGATGTTCCTATTCCGCATCCCACCAGATCTTAGTAAATAGTGTTTCCTTTCTCTCCTTAAAGCACCACAATGACCCAGGGATAGGAGGGTAGGACAATGCACTTTTTTGCAGTTCTAAACATCCCTGATGTTGGGAAAGATTGAGGGTAAGTGGAGAAGGGAGCGGCAGAGGATGAGATGATTGGATGGCATCACTTGACTCAATGGACATGAGTTTCAGCAAGCTCCTGGAGTTAGATAATGACAGGGAAGCCTGGTGTGCTGCAGTTCATGGGATTGCAGAATTGGACATGACTTAGCAACTCAACAAGCCACCCAGGACAACAACAGTGACAGGACATCCAGGACCAGAAGCACAGCTCTGCTCAGGGTCTCTTGAGTTTGACCCTCTTGCTCTGATTGCTCGTCTATTTCACTTGCTCTCCAGCTTGAGACCAGAACAGTTTGAAATTGTTTCCACTGCTTTTGGCAACCACTGTGTGGACTTTAAGTGAATGCAAATAGGAAGAAAGCTTAAAGAACTGTCTGGAAACAGAGCCTAGTGAGTTTCTTTCTGGTGGTTAAGTCTGCTTGCTTGGTCTGTGGATTGCGGAGGAGAGAAAGGTAGAGGAGAGGTGAGCTGAAGGCAGCCTGGCATGGAACTCTTTGCTTCAGTTGGCACTCTGGTCTCCTCTTCATTTGAAACTTGTCAGTTTTTCCAGGAGAAGCAATTTCAGAAAGTCCTTCTCTGGGCTGTGAAACAGCACTTGCTTTTGTGTTGAGCCCTAAGAGGCATTCCGGAAAGTGATTCATTGTCTCTGGGCTATGACAGTGAGCTGGTGGTTATTGATTTCATTGTGTTTTTCTTTCTTACAGCTGTGGGTTTGATCCTGTGCCAAGGGCTTAAAACAATTGTGGTTTTGCACATCGTACACGAAGCTGGACAAGGAGATGGGTCCTGTTGCTACCTTGGCAGAAATGTTTGGGGTCTGACGAAGGCAAATAGATTGAAGAGTTTCCCTTACTTTATTTAGAAAAAGAAACTTTGCGGGACAATTATCTTTCTTAGAATTCCTTTAAAATTTGTCTTCTTTAAAGCTAGACTGAGATATAAATAATGCTTTTATTTAAAAATACTTTCATTAAAAATTAAAAGTAAAATGCCATTTGCAGGTGGTTGTTATCATTGATAAGATATATTAGAATTGATTAGCTATGAAAATATATTGGGGATGAGTATGAAGGCATACTGTTTTTATTTGCATGACATTACATACAGATGTGTTTGTGAAATTGTTCAAATCATGGCACATTGAATATCCTCACTGGATTTTTAGGAATGTGTTCACTGAGACAGCCAAGTTCTATTCCATTTTGTTTGGCTCATTGCATTGGCTGTAAATCACTAAATATTCTCTTTAATATCTGAGTCAAGCTTTAGTTCCAAACTCAATATTTTAGTTGTTTTTTCACAGAATGTAAATTTTTTATTTACTTCCTCAACACTTGACTTTCTACTTTCTCTTTCTGTCTTTATTTTATGCTGGAGTGTGCTGAAAGGTTTTCCAAAAATATATTTTTTTTGTAATGTGTTATAACCTACCAATGAATGCATTTCATGTGATTAAGTTCACATAGCTTTATCTGTGGAAGTATTAGGAATGACAGATTTTTTTAAATTTCATTGCTGCTTCTGAGATGCCCTCCCAAAGGCATAATAGTAATAGATTGATTACGTTAGGTAATGATATTTTTATTACAGTGTCAATTGTAACAATATTTAGGCATTCTGATTCAGTAGTTCTTGCGTTTTTTTCCCATTTCACCAACCCTATTATGGTGTTACTTGGGGAACCAGGATTTGTGAATGACACAGACCTGAATTTCAGCCAGGGTTCCTCCTGTTATCAGCTGAGTGACTTTCAGTAAGTAATCGAGTGTTTTGGAGTCTCAACTTCTGCTTCTATTACATGGGAATTGCCTTACCTACATCCCCAGTTATGATGCTTCGATAAGATAAGACCTGAAGTCACTTGGCACAGTGTCTGGTTCATGGGGAGTACAGCTAGTTCTGCTGGCAGTCCTGCCCCTAGTCATGCACAAGGAAATCTGAAAAGGCCGACTAAAAATACACAACTCTGATTCCTTTTCTACCCTGCGTGCCTCATGTAGATGCTCTTTATACCTCCAGCTTCTCATTTATTTATTTATTTATCTTGTCGGTCTACAACATGATATAAGTTGCATGTGTACAATACGACATTTCGGCTTCCATATGCACTGCATGTTCTCATCACCAGAAGTTTAGTTTCCATTTGCCACCATACTATTGACTTCTTGTACCCATTTTGCTTTCTCCCTTCTCCACTTCCCTGCTGGTAACAACTACTCTATTCTTTATATTTGTGTGCTTGTTTTTGTTAGTTTGGCTTAATTGATTAATGGATGGATAGATTTATACTCCACATACGGGTGAGATCATATGATATTTGTACTTCTGTCTGAATTATTTCACTTAGCATAATACCCTCAAGGTCCATACATGTTGTCGCAGATGGCAAGATTTCATCTTTTTATGGCTGAGTAATATTCCATTGTATATATACATCACCTCTTCTTTATACATTCATCCATTAATGGGCACCTTAGCTTGTATCCATATCTTGGCTATTAGAAATAATACTGCAGTCAGAGAAGAAAAATAAAAGGGATCCAAATTGGAAAAGAAGTAAAATTGTCACTGTTTGCAGATGACATGATACTATACATTGAAAATCCTAAAGATGCTAGCAGCAAAGTACTAGAGCTTATTAATGCAGGATACAAAATTATTACACAGAAATCTGTTGAATTTCTGTACACTAACAAAGAAAGATCAGAAAGAGAAATTAGAGAAACAATTCCATTTACCATTGTATAAAAAAAAATAAAATAAAATACCTAGGAATAAATCTACATAAGGAGACAAAAGACCTGTACTCTGAAAACTATAAGAGCCTGATGAAAGAAATTGAAGATAACACAACAGATGGAAAGATATGCCATGTTCTTGCTTTGGAAGAATCAATATTGTCAAAATGACTATACTACTCAAGGCAATGTACAGATTCAATATAATCACTGTCAAGTTACCAATAGCATTTTTTTTCAGATGTATAATAAAAAATATTAAAATTTGTATGGAAACACAAAAGAGCCAGAATAGCCAAAGTAATCTTGAGAAAGAAAAGCAGAGTTGGAGGAATCAGGCTCCCTGACTATACTATAAAACTACAGTAAGAAAAACATTATGGTACTGGCATAATGACAGACTTATAGATCAATAGAATAGGTTAGAAAGCCCAGAAACAAACCCACACACCTATGGTTAACTAGCCTACAACAAAGGAGGCAGGAATATACAATGAAGAAAAGACAATCTCTTCAATAAGTGGTGCTGGAAAAACTGGACAGGCACATGTAAAAGAATTAAAACATTCTCTAACACTGTACACAAAAATAAACTCAAAATGAATTAAAGATCTAAATATAAAGCCAGATACTATATAAAACTCTTAGAGGAAAATATAGGCAGAAGTCTTTGATGTAAATTGCAGCAATACCTTTTTAGATCTACCTCCTACAGTAATGAAAATAAAAATATAAAAACAAAAAATTGGACCTAGTTAAACTTAGAAGCTTTTGTACAACAAAGGAAAACAAACAAAATGGAAAGACAACACATAGAATGGGAGAAAATATATGCAAATGATGGAACTGACAAGGGGTTAATTTCCAGAATACATAAATAGCTCATGCAGCTCAATATCAAAAAGAACAAAAAACCCAAGCAAAAAAAAAACAAAAAAACAAACAAACAAAAAAAAACGGGCAGAAGATCTAAATAGACTTTTCTCAATAGAAAACATACAGATGGCCAAAAAGTACATGGAAAGATGCTCAACATTGTTAATTATAGAAATGCAAATCAAAACTATAATGAGGTATCACCTGACACCTGTCAGAATGGCCATCATCAAAAATCTGCAAACAATAAATGGAGAAAAAGAAACCCTCTTACATTGTTGGTGGAAATGCAAATTTGTGCAGCCACTATGGAAAACAATATGGAGGTTTTTTAAAAAACTAAAAATAGAGTTGCAATATGATCTAGCAATCCCAAGCCTGGGCATATAGCCAGAGAAAATCATAAAAGAGACATATGCTCCCATGTTCACTGCAGCACTGTTTACAATAGCCAGGACATGGGAGCAACCTAAATGTCCAACAGATGACTGGGTAAAAAAGATGTAGTACATATAAACAATGAACTACTACTTGGCCATAAAATAAAAAGAAATAATGCCATTTGCAGCAACATGGATGGACCTAGGGATTATCATACTAAGTGAAGTAAGTCAGACAGAGGAAGAAAAATATATGATACTGCTTATATGCAGAATCTTTAAAAAAAATAATACAGATGAATGTATTTACAAAGTGGAAACAGACTTATAGACTTAGAAAACAAATTTATGGTTAGTAAAGGGGAAAGGTGGGAGGCAGGGATAGATTATGAGGTTGGGATTAACATATATACACTATATAAAATTGATAATCAGCAGGGACCTGCTGCATAGCACAGGGAATTCTACTTAATTCTCTATAATATGGAAAAAGAATCTGAAAAGGAATAGAATTTTATATATGTATACCTAAATAACTTTGCTATACACCACAAACTAACACAACACTAAATCAACTATATTCCAATATAAAATAAAAATTTAAAAAAATCTTCCTTTTTAAGCTTGAATATAACTCCATTCTATGTATAGCAGTCCCTCCTTATCTGCAATTTTACTTTCCTTGGTTTCAGATATCTCTGTGGTTAACCTTGGTCTGGAAATATTAAACAGAAAGTTCCAGAAATAAACAATTCACAAGTTTTAAGTTGTATGTAGTTGTGAGTAATGAGATGAACTGTTTTGCTGTCCAACTTTGTCCTGCCCAGTGATGTGAATCTTCCCTTTATCTAGTGTATCCCACTGTTAGTCACTCAGCAGTCATCTGGCATATCAGGTTGACTGTCGAGGTACTGTGGTACTTGTGTTTGAGTAACTCTTATTGTACCTAATAATGGTTCTAAAGAGCAAGAATATCGGTGCTAGTAATTTGGGTATTCTCTTACTGGGCCTAATTTATAAATTAAGTTTTATCATAGATTTGAATGTATGTTAAAAAAAAAAAAAAAAGCATGGTGTATATACTATCTGTGGTTCAGGCACCCGCTGGGGTTCTTGGAACTTATCCTCTGTGAACGGTGGGAGGATTGCTACATATACCACATTTTGTTTATCCATTTGTCTATTAATGGACTTCTGGATTGTTTCCACTCATCGGCTGTAGTGAATCATGCTTCTGTGAACATGGGTGTACAAATATCTCTTTGAGTCTGCTTTTAGTTCTTTTGGGCACATACCTGAAAGTAGAATTTCTGGATTATATAACTTCCAGCTTCCTTTTGACTTGCCTCCCAAGCTTCAGTACTGCATTTGTAATAGCTTGCTTGGTAGTTGTTTATTGGTATGCTACTGAAATCTTAAATACAGTGTGTTTAAACTTGTTCTATACCTCTTTTTCCCACCTGCCTCCAAAATCAGATCCTCTTACTAATTAATAGAATAGATTTCAAGACACACTGGTACAAACCGCGAGTATCTTTGACTTCTTCCTCCTCTTCTTTAGCCCTAAGAATTTGCAAAGCTATTTCAAACCTCTTCACATTTCTCTCTGCTTCATCTACTTTACTACTCAGAGATGATTAGTGCATATTTTGGTATGATTTTTTTCCCTTGGTATGACTTTGAATAGTTTTAAATTCTTCATTTTTTAGTGAAAATCATACACCCCCATTTTCATTAAAAACTCTTTTGAACTTTCATTTTGACAACAGATTCCCTGCCAGTCTTCTTTTCCCCTTTGCTGGTAGATCCCAACAACATCGATGTTTGGACTGATTCTTCAGTGCTACCCAGCAACTCTTGTAACACTTCTTTCCTTTGGTCACAGTATATGAGTGTGCGGGAGACTGCTAAGCAGAGATCAAGCTTCAGTCCTGACTCAGGGTTGGAGTAGATGGCGATAATACAGGAAGTCAGTGTTTTCCTTGGAGTGTAAGGGAGGGTTAGATTTCTCTTCCTCTGTACACTCATGTCCAAAAGAGTTGGACCATTCATTTCATCCCAATCATCTAAGTCAAATGTTATTGCCAAAAGAATTCAATATTGGTTTGGCCTTGCACAGTCTTTTTCTTGCAGATGTATTAAATAGAAGACAATAACATTGGTTCTGTTAATTCCTCACTTTTCACTTCCTCATGCATGAGCTACCTAAGAAGGAGAACATACAGTGCTCCACCAGCTGCAGAGAATCCGATCATTATTGCCTCTGGAAAGTAGATATACAGTTCCCCAGTGAAGGTCTTGCCCTTTTGGGATGTTGAGCTCTCCACGTATGCATGAGTTCAATCTCTGGAATAGGGAGACTTTGCTTTAAAACCTGTCTGTGCCGCTTGCTTGCTGTGTGGTTTTGAACAGAGTTTATAACATTTATCATAGTTTTGCATCTGTAAAATGGAGATTGATATAATCCCTTCCTCATAGAGTTGCTGGGGAATTGAATGAACTAATCCATGTATAACACAGTGCCTGGTGCATCATAGTCAGTACCAGTGTCCTGCATTGCAGGCGCATTCTTTACTGTCTGAGCAACCAGGGGAGCCCAGTCAGTACTGAAATGGATCAGTTTTCTTAGTCTCTAGGCTGTTTTGTCAGACAGTCTCATGAATGAGTGTGAAATGAAGAAACTGAGGAGGGGCAGTGCCTGAAGGCCTCCTCTCAGGTCGAAGTGGTTGCTTGTTTATTTTCAGTGCTTTGAAAATTCATGGTCAAACCCTTATTTTCCCAGTGCTAAATCTCAAAACTGTATTTTGACATGTTTTCTGTATCTGAACACCTCAAGAAAAATACCATCTTTCACTGATAAAATGAAAAGTTAGAGGCTTCCTTTGGGCCATGCATGTATCACATTGATGTGATTCCTATAAAATTTGAAACTGTATAAGTGCATGTGGATTCTTAGAAGGAGAAAGAAATACTGATTTTGCCATCTTATTTGGCACCTTAGTTTGTGTATGGCTCTTGGATACTTCAGATTTTAATAAATGCTAGTTAATTTTATGCAAATAGTCAGTGAAAGCCTTTAATGAAAAGACTCTAAAGCTAACTAAGCTTTATAGATGTTAGCTAAATTTATGGATTAACCAGGTATAAAAGAACAGGACTTTGAAAATGAAATACTATTTTGTTGGAACCTTCCAATGAGGCTTTTAAATAGGATTGGCTATATTTGGGCCTTTTTTGGATTTGTGGTTGCTTAAACACTGGAGATTATCTTTGAGAATTCATTTTCATATCTTAAAAATATGAATAATTAGTTAAATGCTCATACGTGAGATAAAAAATGTTAAGTGCTTATTCCTTACCTTTCACTACCTTCCATATTTGACTTTTTGCCTGACCTCATCAGAGTCTTCTTGATTTTAATGCATTTCCCCCCCCACCCCCGCAGAGTACTGTGTATATCTTATTGAGCTCATTTATTAAAAAAAAATCATAAAATAAGAGTTGATGTGTAGTTTAAAGTTTTCTGGTTATGACTTAAATCTGTATGTGTGCTTTCTTCAGACTTTGAAATGTGTCTGTAAGAGAAACAGTTGGAAAGGACAATTCAAGTACAACTTCTGATTCCACAAATTAGAAAGTAGAAGAAGAAAAAGTAATTATACTACATACATATCTTGGAACTGCTATTGAGGCAAATTGATGTTCTGATTTATGTAATATGATTGAAGCAAATATTTGAAGTGTCTTTATTTTCAACTGGTAAGCCATGAGTAGTATCCTTTGTATATTAGCTTCAATTACTGAAGAGTCCATGTATTTTATATGCAGGAAACCCTTCAATTAAGGTGTGCCTCCTTCCACACTAATAATTAACAATTCATTTCTAAGGATTTTAATTTTCTTTAGGAAATAATAAAAGAGGCCCATTATTTTCTCAGCTAAATCTGTTTTTTTTTTTTTCTCTCTCTCTCTTTTTTTCTTGGTCATGGCAGTGGAGGGGGGAAATGAGTGGAAAAAAATTGTTAATCACCTTGTAGGACTGAATTTCAGAAAAGTCATAAAGTAGAAGTTCAAAACAAGTTAAAACACTGAAAAGAAATCACTATTTGTAAAATGAACTGTATTAAGCTGCACCCAATATATTAGAGGAAAAAATAACATTTAAATTCACAAAGGCGTGTCTATAAAGAACAAGCTTTGAAATGATTAGAATATGTGGATTTTTAATTTGTGGGCAGTCATAAAATATGCTCATCTTAGAAAACCAGCAAGGCATCAGAACAGAAATAGTGGTGGAAATAATTCATGGGTAATCCAAGATCTTACTTCTCACTTCCTGACCTGTGGCATCTGTGAAGAACTGCTCCTCTATGTTAATGTCTGGCCGAATCCAGTGTTGAAGAGCAGACTTGCTCCTTAGGACCAAGTCTTGTTTTTATGGACCTAAGTTTTGCCTCCCCAGGAGGCAAATGCTCCATGAAGGGGGTTGGGAGGGTGAGGGAGACACAACGCAGAGCTTAGTGATTCCATTTTGTTCAGGTAGCAGATACTGGTTGAGCCCCACTGTGTGCCTGAAAATGTGCTGGGCACAGAGTAACTGGTGACAGATGAGACAGATGTCATCCATTCCTTGTCAGAGCAAAGTGACCTGAGGTTTGAAATGGCAATTAAAGTGCAATAGTAGGTATTATTAGAGAAAGGCAGACATCGCTGGAGGGCCAGAAAGAATTTCCGAGAGGACCGCTATCTGACTGACACCTGAAATATGAGTGGGAGTCAGTTGGGTGAAGAGTAGGAAAAGTGTGTTCCCACCAGAGAAACAGGCACGTGCAAAGTCCTGGGGTTTAGAAGGCAAACGGAGTGTTTGAACAGAGAGACTCAGCTAGAACGGGGATGTGACTTGGAGGGTGGCGAGGGATAAAACTAGGAGAGGAGGTAAGGGCTGGTCAGGAACGGCTTGGTGAGCTGTCTTGAGACTTTTAGATTTTATCATTCGAGCCGTGGGAGCATCAGATTGTTACAGCAGGATAGGGTCATGGTGGTGTGTGATTTTAGAAAGATGCTTTTGGCAAAATGGTGGGTCATGACTGGCAATGAAGACTAGAGGTTGGGGGGGTGGGGCAGGCAGGAAGTGATAGCGGTTACGGCAGTGATGACAGGTCTGGGACAAAATGGATTTTGCTCTGAAAAATAACTTTAACGGATTTAATAGGTGTGTGTGTGTTGGGGGAGGGGGCGTTGAGTGAGGAAGAGGGTAGAGTTGAGAACAACACCCATGTTTCAGGCTTCATGGTGTGGTGGCGAAGAGGAACAGGTGGGTGAGGAAAGAGGATGGTCAGTTATGTTTGGGACACATCCCTCTTGAAAAGTCTGTGAGATAGTTGAGTCTAAATGGACAGGGGTTGGCACAACATTGTAAATCAACTATACTTCAATTTGTTTAAAAATTTTTTTAAAAGTAAGTAAATGAACTGGGGGTAGGTGGATATAAATGTGAAGCTTAGTAAAGAGATTTGGTCCAGAATGTACTGAGGGCCAAGGGTGACCAAGGGAAATATATACACTATTAAATTCTTCTCAGGCTACTGCTTGTTTTAATTTTTCAGCTTTATTGAAGTATAATTGACAAAGAAAATTGTGAGATATTTAAAATGTGCATTGTGATTGTATGATACGTATGCTTTGTGAAAGGATTTCTCTCCTTTGAATTAGTTAACACATCCTTCACCTCATATATTTACTTTTTATTTTTGTGTTATTTTTTTTCCTTTTTGTGAGGATATTTCAGTTGTACTCTCTGAGAAAATTTCAGTTCAACAAGAAACAGCACTATCAACTATAGTCACCATATTGTACATTAAATCTGGAGACCTTATTCATCTTATAACTGAAAGTTTGTTCTCTTTTACCAGCTTCTCCCCATTTCTCTCTCCTCTGGTCTCTGGCAATCACTTTTCCATTCTGTTTCTATGAGTTTGACTTTTTTCTAGGTTCCACATATAAGTGATACCATGCAGTATTTATCTTTCTCTGTCTGGCTTGTTTCATTTAATTTAACACCCTCCACCCCCACCTCCCATCCAGGCTCATCCATATTGTTGAAAATGAGAGTATTTTTATTTATTTATTTATTTTCATTTATTTTTATTAGTTGGAGGCTAATTACTTTACAATATTGTAGTGGTTTTTGCCATACATTGACATGAATCAGTCATGGATTTACATGTGTTCCCCATCCTGATCCCCCCTCCCGCCTCCCTCCCCATCCCATCCTTCTGGGTCTTCCCAGTGCACCTATAAGGGCAGAGAGTATTCCACATTTTCTATTTTTTCATCTTTTTATCCTTTGGCCATGTCCTGTGGCATGTGAAATTTTAGTTCCCCCACCAGGGATTGAACCTGCACTCTCTGCATTGATAGCATGGAGTTTTCACCACTGGACTACAGGGGAAGTCTCTGTTGCACATTCTCCTCATCCGTTCATCTGTCAGCAGACATAGGTTGTTTCCATACTTTGGCTAGTGTGAATAATGCTGCCGTAAACATGTACAGATATTTCAAGATAATGATTTCATTTTCTTTGCATACATGTCCAGAGGTGGTATTGCTGAACTGTAAGGTAGCTCTATTTTAATATCTTGAGGAACCCCCACACTGTGTTTTCCATGGTGGCTGCACCAGTTTGCATTCCCACCAACAGAGCTTGAGGGTTCCCTTTTCTCCACATTGCCCTTGTTTTAATTTGGTCTGGTTTTATATTTCTCTTCATTCTCTGAATATGGACCATTGCTTTGTTTTGTAATTAATAGGCTTTTCTTTATGCTGATAATAGTGCAAAAATAGCTGAAAGAGGGAAAATAAAAAGAAAAGGGAAAAGAAAAAGTCACGGGAAAGAATCCCAGAGAGTCTTGGGGGGAAGCTCTGTGTTAACCCTTCTGTTGCCCCTAGAGCTGAGGGTGACTCTGGTGATTCCTGCTCACAGGTTATTCCTGGTGATTCCTCTCCCCACTCTGCCTGCTCATGGTTCGTTAGCCTCATCTCCTCCCCATTTCCTATTTTTTTTTTCATTTTTTAAAATTAATTAACTTTTTTCAATTGGAGGCTAATTACTTTACAATATCGTGGTGGTTTTTGCCATACATTGACATGAATCAGTCACGGGTGTACATGTGTCCCCCATCCCAAACCCCCCTCCCAGCCCCCTCCCCATTCCATTCCTCTGAGTTGTCCCCAGTGCCCTGTTTCAGGCATCGGACTTAGACTTCCTATTATTCAAACCCTGCATTAGCCCAAAGGCTTTGTTTTTCTTTTTTTGTAGCCAAGACAATAATGAGATTATTTCTCCAAACCTTCACCTGCAGCTCATATCATGGATCTGTCCTCTTGCACTTCATATTCTGTACAAGAGGAACTTTTGGGCTGATTTGGTCATAGGTACACAGAGTTCTTCAGTCTCTTCGGCAGACACTGTATGTTTCATCAATACAGTTGTTGTGAGTATTAAATGAACTTGATTTCCGTAAGATTTTTCTCTTGCATATTTTCACAGGATCAAATAATAACCCTTAAACAGAAGTTTCTTCTTAAAGAAACTTAAATCAGTTGCTTTAAGAACACATCTTGACCAAATTATACTCATTAGGGAACAAAAATTTTTGTTTTTCTTTTTTCTGATGTAAGTTGAAGACTGACAAATAGTGGTTAATGGCGTTTGGTTAAGAAAAATTTGTTTTAAATGTATAGATCAAAGACATACTTATTAATTATTTCTTGTTGCCAATTTGTCAATTCTAAATTTTAATGTAGTTTAGGCAGGAGAAAACCCAGCTTTGTCACAAAAGGTTGGCATTACAACTGTGATTCTATTGTGCCTCTATTTTAATTCTTGTTAAGGGATGAATTTGATTGTACAAACCCAGAATGTTTTGTCTATTAAACATGTTAGTTCAAGAACTTCATTTGGTTTTGTAAAGATACTCACCTATGATGGCTGGCCAATCCAAACATAAGATTTAACCAAGTGACTTCTAACCCAATTCAGTTCTCCCATCTTCTGGCTTGCAAAACATCTGGCTTTTGGGAGAGAAACTGAATCAAAGTAATTTTTTTATTCAAATGAGTGTTGACTGTTTTCTTCTGAGGCTAAATATAAACTTATTTTTAAGAGTTAAAATAAGTCAACATGTCCTGCACAAACATCATAGGAGATGAAACACTAAGAGTTTCTTTGACGTGTCAGAAGAATATACCTTTTATTTAGAGTTTACATCTGCCCGGGTAAATTTTATTTCTAGATCTATTATTTCTTCAATTTGTCTCTGTTAATAGGGAAGATTCTAAAGATAATAACTATGCTTGGGTGTTTGAGACAGTGTGTGGTCTTTTACTGAAGTTACAAAATTTCAACTCTGTTGACTAGTTTGTTGTTTCATATTATGCAATAGAGGAAGATGCACATGTTAATTTAATCTGAAGCTTGTTTATACAATGGCTTTTATAATGTATATCTGAAGATAGAGAATCAAGTTTTATGAGACCAGTATTTCTTGTCAATTCCCCACCGCACCCTACTTTAATTGGACTGACCCTTAAATTAAATAAAGAACAAAGAGGTCTGCAGTTTCACTACATGTTCTGGCTTGCCCTTGGCAAATGAGAAAATAGAAACAGAGAATCTGAATTAGAAGGTCACATATACACTTACCTTTTTTGTGAATGGAACACATTTAAAAACTGTACATATCATCTATTTAGTCTCAATTCCAGTTGTTTTCCAAAGAGGTATAAGAATTTAGACTTATATAAAAGGGCTTCTTTATAAAACTATGCTAATGATACTTTTTGATTTGTGAAATTTAATATTCTGCACATTATCAACCAGACTTCTTCTGATGGGTAGAGGAATGGAGATGACTTCCAAATCTTAGAGCAGAAACTTCATGTGGCAGTTTAAGTCTGTGAGTCATCCGCATTTAGTGGCGATGAAAGCCGTAGATGTGGGGCAGAATTTTCTGGTGGGAGAATTCAGGGTTACAGGAAGAGGAAAGGGCTGGATGTTGAGCCCCAGGCATCTCTGGATTATTGTTGGATGGAGGGAGGCAAATCTCCAAACTCTGGGAAGCCCCAGCCTGGGAGGTAAAGAGAGCGCTGGGAGCATTTTGTGTTACAAAAGCCGAGGGAAAAGCATATTTCAAGAGGAAGGAGGAATTGTCAGACGCTTCTGATGGGTCAAGCATGAAGTGGGTTGAAAGTGGCTGTTGAACTCAGCCACTGAAGTCATGGATGGTTTCTAGGAAGCTATGTTTGTGGAGCAACAAAAGTGGAAAGCAGATGGATGTGATTGAGGCAGGCAGGAGAGAAAGGAGGAAGAAGACCTCTGGTGTAGACATCTGTGAGGAGCTGAGCTGAGAAGGAGGGGCAGGATAGAAGTTGGTGAGTGTTGTGGGTTCAGGGGGAACATTTTTGTGGGACAGACCTGCCTGATGTGATAAAAGCCAGTGAGAAAGAAGCCTTTGAGTGAGAGAGATTCAGTAAACAAGAGAAAAAAAAGAGGATTTAGAGTGAAATAGCAGCAGCAACAACTAAATATTCATTCAGTGTTTGCCAGACCCAGGGCACCGGGCTAAAAATTAACTGGGACATGTGTTCTCATAGTATGTGTCTTCCATTATAATGTATATGATGTTATATAGTGGGTGCCATTGTGTTCTCTAGGTTAGAGCAGGGAAGTGTGATTTAGGGATATTAACTAACCTGTTCAGTGTCCTTCAGTTAGTGAGTGATGGACAAATTTATTAATTTAAAGGATGAACTTGGCCACTGCCCCAGTCTACCATCCCTGACTTAAATTTAGGTGTTCTGTGCTGCATTTGGAGAGCTGCTTAGTTCAGTTCAGTTCAGTTCAGTTCAGTCGCTCAGTTGTGTCTGACTCTTTGTAACCCCATGAACTGCAGCACACCAGGCCTCCCTGTCCATCACCAACTCGCGGAGTTCACCCAAACCCGTGTCCATTGAGTTGGTGATGCCATCCAACCATCTCATCCTCTGTTGTCCCCTTCTCCTCCTGCCCTCAATCTTTCCCAGCATCAGGGTCTTTTCAAATGAGTCAGCTCTTTGCATCAGGTGGCCAAAGTATTGGAGTTTCAGCTTCAAAATCAGTCCTTCCAATGAACACCCAGGACTGATCTCCTTTAAGATGGACTGGATGGATCTCCTTGCAGTCCAAGGGACTCTCAAGAGTCTTCTCCAACACCACAGTTCCAAAGCATCAATTCTTCTGCACTCAGCTTTCTTTACAGTCCAACTCTCACATCCATACATGGCTACTGGAAAAACCATAGCCTTGATGAGACGGACCTTTGTTGGCAAAGTAATGTCTGTGCTTTTTAATATGCTGTCTAGGTTGGTCATAACTTTCCTTCCAAGGAGTAAGCGTCTTTTAATTTCATGGCTTCAATTGCCATCTGAAGTGATTTTGGAGCCCAGAAAAATAAAGTCAGCCACTGTTTCCACTGTTTCCCCATCTATTTCTCATGCAGTGATGGGACCAGATGCCATGATCTTAGTTTTCTGAATGTTGAGTTTTAAGCCAACTTTTCCACTCTCCTCTTTCCCTTTCATCAAGAGGCTCTTTAGTTCTTCACTTTCTGCCATAAGGGTGGTGTTATCTGCATATCTGAGGTCGAGCTGCTTAAAGAATCTTTATTTTAAGAAAGAGCGTTTTGAAACTCTCTGTCTGAAAGTTCTAACGACTTTATTGGGACAACAATTTTGATGGGTGGCCTGAGTCAAAAAAACCAACCAACCAAACAAAACGTTATCTACTAAGAAAGCTTAACTTTGTGAATATATATAAAACATTATGCCCCCAAATATAGGCTATGTGAACCAAAGTGAATTTTCACAAAGAACTCTCAAAGCAAGTGGGAAAGGCAGAAATTCAGTCTCGGAGAGGTGGTTTTTTTTTTGTTTTTTTTTTTTAACCCTTCAAAAAGCAATGGGTTGAGGGTAGCAACAAGGGAAAGTCAAGTAAGTGATGATGGAAAACCTCCTCTAGACAGCTTCCCTGTAGATTCCCTATAGATTCAGACCAGCTAAATTTCCTGAAATAATACTAATTCTGTCCTCTTGCTTTTCATAGGACATAATGACTACATGTGTCCGGCCACCAACCAGTGCACAATTGATAAAAATAGGAGGAAGAGCTGTCAGGCCTGCCGGCTACGAAAGTGCTATGAAGTGGGCATGATGAAAGGGGGTAGGTACCTTGGACCCAGGGCACCCACCTTCCCACCTGCCACGATGTCCTTGTCCATCACCCACTGCTGGCTGTTTCCATTCTGGTAACTGTGGGAGTGGAGTGATTTCTCTTCTAATTAATTTTTTTCCTATTCTTATTTTTCTTTGCAATGAAAGTATTTTATAACACATGTTCTTAAAAAAATAAGAAATTTGAGCATGCCATTTTGTGTTTCATATTTTTAATGTAAATAATGATGTTTAAAATCAAAGATGTGTGGGAGGTGGTGGTGGAAGGAAAGGAAAACTGCTTAATGAGTTGTACTAGAAATATTTTTCAGTTACTGTTTTATGTTGCTAATGTAGATCATGATATCTGGGAAGCAACTTTCACTTCGTTGAGACTTGTCTATGTAAAAGCCAAAGAGCTAATTTATAATCTTTCAATCCCTTCATATTCCTTAGGAAATTTGAATTTCAATTGACAGGCAGCTTTCTTCTGTAGAAGTTGAGTTAGCCAGCTGCTCCCATGATCTCAGTGTCTAGCGTGGTGCTGGGGACAATGCAGTGATTTCCAAGCACAAACCATCACGAGGTAGCTGGGACTTGTGCTTGTGTCTCTGTGTGTATGTATGGCTTTCTGTCTCCTCATGTATCCAGTCTTCCAGGTTTCCTATACAGGAATCCAGTGTCTTGTTCTGGGGGTATTAGGTGCCCCATAAATATGGTTGCCTCATTGATCTCCTTGTATTCTTTGGAATCTGCTTTTGAAGAGCACTTTTAGTCTTGAATAGCCTTCAAAATACTGGGAGAGAACAAAGAGGAAATGTGTAAATAAAGGAATGGGCGCATCCAGTGTTTTAGGATAATATAAGGCTTCCCAGGTGGCGCTAGTGGTAAAGAACCCACCTGCCAATACAGGAGATGTAAGAGACACAGGTTTGATCCCTGGTTCGGGAAGATCCCCTGAAGGAGGAAATGGCAACCCACTCCAGTATTCTTGCCTAGAGAATCCCATGGACAGAGGAGCCTGGCGGGCTACAGTCCAAGGGGTGGCAAAGAGTCGGACATGACTGAGCGACTTTGCACAGCATGCACAAAGAGAGACAGACCTCTGATGGTGCTGCCCGCTGAGCATAATGGGAAAAGCTTTCTGGAGAGGAGGCTTGAGATCAGTTAAGGAGAGCAAAGTTGCCATGACAAAGATTAGTGATTGTGCAGACAGAGGACAGCTAACCTTTAACTCATTAATACTTGAACAAAGTGGGAGGCAGCGGAGAAACCAGCAATCATGCTTGATGATTATATAATTGAGCTTATAGGCAAAGATCCCTTAGTTAGAGGTCATTAATAAACCTACTAGGTTGAGATTTTTGAATACAACCTTTGGAATAAATTCTCTTGATGAACAGATGAAATGTTGAATTTACACATTGTGTGAGCTGTGACTATATGTCTTGAGAGTCTGAAAAAGCAACTTTAATTCAAAGGGTAATTAATTCCAGGAATTTAGCAGTCACATTCAGAAAATGACACTTTGAGTCATAAAGGGATTAAATATTTAAGGAATTCCTCTTTCTTTGTACTGTTGGAGAATTAGTCAGGCTTAATTAAACTCACAAAAAGCTTCTTAAGGTGACTTAATAAGTGACAGGAATATAACAGCTACATGTAAAAAGTTTAATTTGAAAGAGTGAGTCCAAGTTTAATATTCTTCTTTGGCAATTATAGGTAGATTAAGCCCAGCCTCTTAAATTCTCTCTAAAAGCCGGAATAGTCAACTTGTAAATAGGTCCAAGACATTTTTTTTTCCTTTGAGGGTACCCATACATTGACCCCACTTCATAGAAACAATTCTGTTTTTCCTAATTAACATCCAGATACAGTCTGGCTGCATAAATATAAATTATGCATACCCATTTTTAATCTAACAAAAAATCTGACATGCGAAGACATAATAAAAATCTCCCCACTGTTTTCAAATGGGACTTTGGATAATTACTGCACATAGCCAATCTAAGTGCATATGCATATTCTTGTACATGTATATTTATGGCTGCAAAATATATATGTGTTAGTCTGCTACTGTATCAGTTTTCTGATCCTGCTATAACAAAATCTATAGACTGGGTGGCTTAAACGTAGAAATTGATATCTCATGGCTCTGAAGACTGGAAGTCCAAGATCAAGCTGTTAGCAGGTTTGGTTTCACCCTAGACCTTTCCCCTTAGTTGAAGATGGTCCCCTTCTCTCTCTGCCCTCACATGGCCTTTTTCTCTCTGTGTGTGTATCCCTGGTGTGTGTGTATGTGTGTGTGTTTTCTCTTCTTTTAGGGACACCAGTCATGTTGGATTAGGACCCCATCCTTAGGGCCTCATTTAATCTTCATTACATTTTTAAAGAGCCTATATCCAAATTTAGTACTGTTTTGAAGTACTAGGGTTAAGGCTTCAATTTGATTTTTTTGAGGAGACACAATTCAGTCCATAACAATTTCCCATAAGATTCCTTAGCATTTGTTAGTAGCCGTCTACATAAAATGAAAACATGTGTCTTTCTGGCAGTTTATAGATGTGTATAAGTTTTATGGCAAGCTTTAAAATTATAAAACCATAGACTGTGAGAACATCTCATTTTAATTATGTGTATAGTGTTTGCCATAAAGCAATGTAATTTATATTACTTTTAAATTATGGGCTAGCACACATAACCTTATAACATCTTGTGTAACCCCCAAATCCCACCCAATAAAGACTTAATTTACAGCTGGAAGTACAGTTACAACCAACTATAAAATCAGAAACTACTTGTAAAGAACAGCTGTGACTAAGTAAATCTTTACAATGTTTTCCTACTGGTTTCACAAGAATCCAGTTTCTGAACCACGCTAGAGACCAATTATAATATTGAATCTCTACATATGAAATAAAATGTTTCATTTCAGATAAAAGAGAGAGAACCACAAACTTATCCCTTACTTTTAGAGCAAGGCTTAATATGTTTATTATTTTTTAGAGATCCAAAAGAGTGCATGGTTTATCTACACAAAGAAATTATTTGAATCTCTTATGATACCTGCCGTACCCTGAAAATCCCAACTTCATTGTTAGATTTGGTCCTGAGGCAAAATGGTTTGGTAGGATGCAGGATTTAAGAGGTGCTTTAAGGGATGCTCTTGCGCATCATAGTACCAGTGCTGGTTTACTCTGCCTAGCTTGCATTTTCCTTTTCATCTGTCTCCCTCCTCTTCAACCTTAAGTGGCAGATTAAACATCTGTTCTTTAGGGAGAGGCTCTCTGTTGCATTGGGCTTCCCTTGTGGCTCAGCTGGTAAAGAGTCCACCTGCAATGTGGGAGACCTGGATTCGATCCCTGGGTTGAGAAGATCCCCACTCCAGTGTTCTGGCCTGGAGAATTCCATGAACTCTATAGTCCATGGGGTCGCAAAGAGTTGGACACGACTGAGCGACTTTCACTTTCTTTTTTTCCCCTGTTGCCTCACTCTACATTAGCCCCTTGTATTATCCCTTTCACAGCAGACAACTCTTGCCTGAATTCTTGTTACTGTTATTGTTCGTTGTTCAACATCTGTTCATGAACTCCACAGTGGTGAGGGCTGCTCTCTCTGTCCTGTTTACTGATCTAGCACTAAACAAGTCACAAAGTGAGTGTTCAAGAATTTTCTTCCCCATAAATTAATGGCATAGTTCATTTAAATAGTTATTAGTTTAGGACTGTTTAGGGGTGAGCTACTACAGAGACTGCAAACATGAATAAACACCCAGTCCCTTGCATCAGTACCCTCACTATACAAAGAGGACGTTTGCTCATCAAGTGGCAAATAAAAGTCCCTAAGGCAAGTTCAGACCAGGATGGAAGATAGAGACGAGAATGGAAGACCATCGTTCAGTGGAAGCTCAGAGCTTTGGCCAGTCACTACTGGGTTTAGTTCAACCCAGAGTGTTACTCAGACCATCTGACTTTCAAAGTATATGTTATTATACAAGAACTTGGCATTTCTATCTTGGTTTGATGAAAGGGGAAAACTTCAGAGATGGAATTCTTGGTCCAAATACTGGCTTTTCCTCAGACTTGCTGAGCAATCCTGTTAACATTTTTATTGAGTTTCATTATCCTCAGATGTAAAATAAAAATAAACAATTTGTACTTAACAAGTTTCTTGTAAAGATCACAATTCCTGTGAAGTACTTATTAAAGTACCACACAAGTGTTAGTTAGTGGTTACAGGCAGCCCTTGGAGATATTTCAGGGTTGGTTCCAGACCGCTACGATGAGGTAAATATCACAATAAAGCGAGTCACAGAAAAAAAATTTTTTTGGTTTCCAGTGCATGTAAAAGATATGTCTACACTACACTCTACTCTATTAAGTGTATAATAGTATTTTGTCTAAAATAATGTACATACCTAGTTAAGAAATGTTTGTTGTTATTTAGTTACTAAGTTGCTTCTGACTCTTCGACAACCCCGTGGACTGTAGCCCACCAGACTTCTTCCTCCTTGGGATTTCCCAGGCAGGATTACTAGAGTGGTTGCCATTTCCTTGTCCAGGGGATCTTCCTGACCAAGATGTTTACTCCATGTCTCCTGCATTGCAAGTGGATTCTTTACCACTGAAGCCCAATTAAGAAATACATTAGTGCTAAAAAAAAAAAAAAAAGCTAGCCATCCTCTCAGCCTTTCAGTTCAGTTCAGTTCAGTTGCTCAGTCTTGACTGACGCTTTGAGACCCCATGGACTGCAGCACGCCAGGCTTCGCTGTCCATCACAACTCCTGGATCTTACTCAAACTCATGTCCATCAAGTCCATCATCCTCTGTTGCTCTGTCATTCCCTTCTCCTGCCTTCAGTCTTTCCCAGCTCAGGGTCTTTTCCAATGAGTCATTTCTTCGCATCAGGTGGCCAAAGTATTGGAGGTTCGGTTTCAGCATCAGTCCTTCCAATGAATATTCAGGACTGATTTCCTTTACGATTGACTGGTTTGATCTGGCAGTCCAAGGGACTCTCAGGAGTCTTCTCCAACACCACAGTTCAGAAGCATCAATTCTTCAGTGCTCAACTTTCTTTATGGTCCAACTCTCACATCCATATATGACTACTGGAAAAATTGTAGCTTTGACTAGATGGACCTTTGTTGGCAAAGTAATGTCTCTGTTTTTTAATGTTTTCTATGTTGGTCATAGCTTTTCTTCCAAGGAGCAACCATCTTTTAATTTCATGGCTGCATTAACCATCTGCAGTGATTTTGGAGCACCCCCCCCCCCGCCACTGTTTCCATTGTCTCCCCATCTATTTGCCATGAAGTGATGGGACCAGATACCATGATCTTAGTTTTCCAAATGTTGAGCTTTAAGCCAACTTTTTCACTCTCCTCTTTCACTTTCTTCCCCCGCCCACCACTGGTATTTTGCTTTGATTTGATTTTTTTAAATTTTTTAATTTGTTTTTTCATTTATTTTTATTAGTTGGAGGCTAATTACTTTACAATATTGTAGTGGTTTTTGTCATACATTGACATGAATCAGCCATGGATTTATATGTATTCCCCATCCCGATCCCCCCTCCCACCTCCCTCTCCACCCGATCCCTCTGGGTCTTCCCAGTGCACCAGGCCCGAGCACTTGTCTCATGCATCCAGCCTGGGCTGGTGATCTGTTTCACCCTAGATAATATACATGTTTCGATGCTGTTCTCTTGAAACATCCCACCCTCGCCTTCTCCCACAGAGTCCAAAAGTCTGTTCTGTACATCTGTGTCTCTTTTTCTGTTTTGCATATAGGGTTATCATTACCATCTTTCTAAATTCCATATATATGCGTTAGTATACTGTAATGTTCTTTATCTTTCTGGCTTACTTCACTCTGTATAATGGGCTCCAGTTTCATCCATCTCATTAGAACTGATTCAAATGAATTCTTTTTAATGGCTGAGTAATATTCCATGGTGTATATGTACCACGGCTTCCTTATCCATTCATCTGCTGATGGGCATCTAGGTTGCTTCCATGTCCTGGCTATTATAAACAGTGCTGCGATGAACATTGGGGTGCACGTGTCTCTTTCAGATCTGGTTTCCTCAGTGTGTATGCCCAGAAGTGGGATTGCTGGTTCATATGGCAGTTCTATTTTCAGTTTTTTAAGAAATCTCCACACTGTTCTCCACAGCGGCTGTACTAGTTTGCATTCCCACCAACAGTGTAAGAGGGTTCCCTTTTCTCCACACCTTCTCCAGCATTTATTGCTTGTAGACTTTTGGATAGCAGCCATCCTGACTGGCATGTAATGGTACCTCATTGTGGTTTTGATTTGCATTTCTCTAATAATGAGTGATGTTGAGCATCTTTTCATGTGTTTGTTAGCCATCTGTATGTCTTCTTTGGAGAAATGTCTGTTTAGTTCTTTGGCCCATTTTTTGATTGGGTCATTTATTTTTCTGGAGTTGAGCTGCAGGAGTTGCTTGTATATTTTTGAGATTAATCCTTTGTCTGTTGCTTCATTTGCTATTATTTTCTCCCAATCTGAGGGCTGTCTTTTCACCTCTTTCCCTTTCATCAAGAAGTTCTTTAGTTCCTCTTCACTTTCTGCCTTAAGGGTGGTGTCATCTGCATATTTGAGGTTATTGATATTTCTCCCAGCAATCTTGATTCTAGCTATTGCTTCATCCAGCCCAGCATTTCACATGATGTACTCTGCATGTAAGTTAAATAAGCAAAGTGACAAAATACAGCCTTGAAGAACTCCTTTCCTAATTTGGAACCAGTCTGTTGTTCCATGTGCAATTCTAACTGTTGCTTCTTGACCTGCATACAGATTTCTCAGGAGGCCAGTTGGTGGTCTGGTATTCCCATCTCTTTCAGAATTTTCCACAGGTTGCTGTGATCCACACAGTCAAAGGCTTTGGTGTAGTCAGTAAAGCAGAAGTAGATGTTTTTCTGAAATTCTCTTGCTTTTTTATTATCCAATTTGATCTGAGTCTTTAGCAAGTCATAAAAGTGACATTGAAAATCACTGATTACAGTTCACCATAACAAATATAATATTAAAGAAAAAGTTTGAAATATGAAAATTACCAGAAAGGAACCCAGAGACAGAAAGTGAGTAAATGCTGTTGAAAAAAATGGCACTAATAGACTTGCTTGTGTTACCACAAGTCTTTAACTTGTGAAAAATACAGTATCTTCAAAGTATAGCAAGATGAAGTATGCCTGTATATCTTCCATCCTAAAAATAATCCCTATCACAGATGTGTTTTTTTGGGGGGGTGGAGGGAAGGAGGAGAATGGCAATTTTATCACTAGCACTAGGTATAAATATCTAATTCTTTTGTAGAATGTTGAACCCTGGCTAAGCTACATCTGCTTTTTCTTTTGACTTTTTGGTGTCATATGCTGAGCATATCTTCACGAGTGGGATTTGTTTTTTTCATCATTTTATGATGCCATAGATTTACACAAACTGGCTAAAATTCCTCACATAGACTCAGAAGTGTGTTGGTGGAAAGGTTTTCATTTTTCAGATGAGGAAATTGGCATCA
The DNA here is from genome assembly GCF_910594005.1 of Cervus elaphus. Classification (NCBI taxonomy): domain Eukaryota; kingdom Metazoa; phylum Chordata; class Mammalia; order Artiodactyla; family Cervidae; genus Cervus; species Cervus elaphus. The sequence continues at coordinate 35,550,820 of NC_057840.1, forward strand.
GAAATTAATTGATGTGCAAGACTCATGCACTGCCCATTCTGGTCGTATTTCCTTTTTACATATTAAGAAGAACTTTAAGATAAAGTAATAATTGTCACTACCATTTACTTTGATGACAATGTTGCAGTTTAATTTTGAGAAATACTCCCAAACAATAAATAAATTTAACTAACATTACAGTCTTAAAGTGAGGAAATAAGATACTAATAATATAGATGGAGAAATGTATGTTATGTGTCTCAAGTAACTGAGATGCCGAATGAAGAGCTGGAAAATAAAATGTTTCCTGTTTTTCTGAGCTTAATAATTATAGTCCTGAGTAATTATAATTAGTTTCATTGATAGGATTGGCTTCCAGTCCAGAAAATTAGGTTTCTTTTAATCCTACACTGGCTATTTTTCTTTACCAAAATAGTCAAGTGTTTATTAAAGTTAATAACAGAGAACCAAATCAATGAGTTAAAGATGTAAATGTGAATTTCTTGCTAGGGATAGTCCAACAATTCTTGGGAGAACTGTATCTGCATGTGAATCCAAGCTTTTTCAGAAGGTAGGGTTGAGAATTCATGTTTAGGAATTGATTTAAGAAAAATGTTAAGGGAAAGCGAATTGCTGTTGACCAAAGAGATTCTGGGTGTTTTAAGAAGCAACTTAGATATTTATGACATTAAACATATCTTTTACTAATTTATATTATGAATAATTAATTCATGCAAAACTTCTTCCTTATTATCCTTTTTCATTTTCAAACAAAGAAATACACTGAATCACATTCAGGACCTTAAAGATGAATAAATTCAGGTGAGTGAAACAATATAGCAGTCATCCCAGTGTTTCTATCCTTCAGCTCTTTTAATGTGGACTAAGCAACTTTCTTAAAAATTTGGCAGAATATGATGGGATCATCTCAGTTCAAAGACTATTGCCCTACTGATTAGTGATTTCTTCCATCAGAGTTACCAATGACTTTCAAGCTGTTATATCCAGCAGTCAATTCCTAGTCCTCCTCTTGATAGATTAGCAGCATTGGACACAGTAGATAATTCTCTCCTTCATGTGCTGATTTTACTTACCTTTCAGGACAATGTATTTTCTACCCCCTTCTACCCGATTTGTCTCTTGCTCTAGATCTTTGGGTGTTTCTCATTTTCTTTCCCGACCTCTTAGTATTGGAGTGGCCCGGGATTCAGTCTAGGGAACTCTTCTATTCTCTGTTCTCACTCCACTTTGGTATTACCTAGTCCCATGGTTCTAAATACCATGTATATGCTGATGACTGCCCAGTTTATGGGCTTCCCAGGTGGTGCTAGTGGTAAAGAATCTGCCTGCCAATTCAGGAGACGCAAAAGACGTAAGTTAGATCCCTGGGTTGGGAAGATTCCCTGGAGGTGGGCATGGCCACGCACTCCAGTATTCTTGCCTGGAGAATCCCATGGAGAGAGGAGCCTGGTGGGTTACAGGCCACAGGTCGCAAAGAGTCAGGCACGACTGAAGTGACTTAGCATGCACATGTGTCCAGTTTATACCTTTAGCTCAGACTTTCCCCCAAGTTTATGACTTCTATATACAATTTCTCATGTGTCTTCCTCACTTGAGTGTCTAATAAATATCTCAAATTCAATTTGTTCAAACCTGAATTTCTTGTCTTTATCCTCCAATATGCTTTATCTGTGATCCTTCTCATCTTAGCTGGTAACTTTATCTTTTGAATTGTTCAGACCTCAAAAATTGAATTATCCTTAACTCTTTTCTTTCTCCCATACCTCACATTCAGGAAGTTCTGGTGGCTCTGCCTTCAAATGTTTTTGGACTCTGACCACTTCTTACCACCCTACCACTTGTTGCCACTCTGGTCTGAAACAACATCTTTCTCCCACTTTATTGCTGAAGTCCTACTTGCTTTTTTCCTTGCTTCCCTGTAATCTTTTTTTCCCTATAAAGATATGTTAAAAATAGAAAATAATCAAAGAAGTGAAGTGAAGTCGCTCAGTCGTGTCTGACTCTTTGCAACCTGTGGCCTGTAACCCACCTGGCTCCTCTGTCCATGGGATTCTCCAGACAAGAATACTGGAGTGGGTTGCCATTTCCTTCTCCAGCAGATCTTCCTGACCCAGGGATCGAACCTGGGTCTCCTGCATTGTAGGCAGATGCTTGTACCGTCTGAGCCACCAGGGCAATCAAATAACCAAAGCACTTCTCAAAACCTTGCATTGCTTCCTGGTTCACTCAGCTGATGTCATTACAGTGGCCAGAAGACCCTGTCTCCTCCCTCTTCTTACTTCTTTCATCTCTTTTCCTATTACTCTCTATCCTGCTTCCTTTACTCCGACCATGTGAAGATTCTTAAATGCCAGGTACACTTCTGTCTTGAAGCATTTACTCTAGCTTTTCCTTCTCCCTGGAATGCCATTCCCCCGAATGTTTGTGTACCTAACTGTGTAACCTCTCTCAAATTCTGCTGCATTATCAATTTATCAGTGAGGTTTATCCTGACCATTGTATTGATAGTTTGCTTCACCCATGCATCCTGCAGTTCTCTCAGTTTCCCTATGTCCCCATCCTGCATCTCCACCTTTTAATACATCACATAATTAATTTCAGATGATTTATTATTTGATAAATAATATCAAATATTATTTGATATTATATGTCTCCCTAAAACATAAGCTCCAGATGGAAGCTTACAAATAAATAAAACATGCTTGTTTGTTCACTGATGATGTTTCAAGCACTTAGGTCAGTGCCTGCATCTAATAGACAATCAAGAAATAGTTGTAGCATACACAACTTAATAGAGTGAATGAGTACAACCGAAAGTACATTGTTAAGTGTTGAGCTGTGAATAGGTTGAGTGTCAAGAGTCCTGTTTTTCTAATTAAGACTATCTGCTTGGAAATTAAAACCTGTATAGGAGTTAGCTTTTACTGCATAGCAGAACCTCACCTCAACACCTCAGTGGCAGGACAACAAGAAGCATCTCTTACTCACATGTCAAGGAGATGGCCTAGAGGCTGGCATTGGCTGGGCTCCCTCCAAGGTCTGGAGGTCAGCTGGCTGTTTTGGCTGGAGCTCCTGGGATGACTCAGTTTTGCTTCACATGTCTCCCATTCTCCAGCAGGCTTGTCCGGGCATGTTCTCATGGTAATGGCTGAGGCGTGGACAAGAACAAGCCCCAGACTGCAAGCCCATTCCAAACTTTTGCTTGCACTATCCGTTGATGTCCAGGGACCCAAGCCAGCCAAATGGCTGGGTCTCAGGCTTCGTGAGAGGGGCCTTCAGAGTTGTGTGGCAAAGGCTACAAAGTTGGAACCATTTTTGTAATCTATCACAACCAGAAATATGAACTTTTCAGATTTTGGACTCAAGAATAGAGAATCATGAACTCTTACACTTGGAAGGGACCTATGGTTCATTTATTCTTCTTCCATTCTCAGTGTAGGAACCCCCATCTAGCACTGCTGGCAGCTCTGTTGGGGTGCTGAATGCAGATGTGAATTTTGTGTTCACACCTCATACACATGATGAGTGGACACAATTGGGAAAAAAAAAAACAGGAGTAGATATGAGCCAGTAATTCTGGAAAAATAGGGGTTTGTTTTAGATATGCCATATTTCACTAATTCATTTAGATGTAGGTTTGGACTTCCCTAGTAGCTCAGATGGTAAAGAATCTGCCTGCAATGCAGGAGACTTGGGTTCACTCCCTGGGCCAGCAAGATCCCCTGGAAAAGGAAATGGCAACCCACTCCAGTGTTCTTCTCTGGAAAATTCCGTGAACAGAGGAGCCTGGTGGGCTATCGTCCATGGGGTTGCAAAGAATCAGACAAGACTGAGCAACTAGCACTTTCAATTGGTTTTTAAAGGACAGAAGGAGGGATCTTCATTTACCTTTTCAAGGATAACCTTGTCTCACCTTGAATGAGACATAATTCAAAGACATGCTGACAGATATTTATCAAAATTCCAGAACTGGGTCTTTCTTATATATTCCTATAATTTGCTTTTGCAAAAACAAATCATTCTTGAGATGATGTAAGGACCCTTTCTGTGGATAGAACTTACAAAATGCAGAAATTCGGGGGCAGTAATTGTATGAATAAATTGCTATTTTTTAAGTTCTGTAAGCCTAAGACTTCATAAATGTTCATGTGTTTACTTTTTGTTTCAGTGATTGTGATTAGGATAATAAATGGTGTTTAGGGCTGAAAGAACTTAAAGATTACCTAGTCAACCTCTTTGTTTTTCAGCTCATTGTTCTTGTCCAAGTTCCACAGCTAGGTAGCTGCTCAGACTGGAAGCCAAGACTCCTGACACCTAGCTCAAGGCTCTTTTCATTCAGCACTGCCTCGCTGACCTAGAGGACTTATAGCATCATAAGAAACAGACACAGGCATGAGCAACATGCTAATATCACACAGACCAAAATTATGACTTAGGAAACCTTACTGTGGGCCCCAACCTGTTCTTCTTCAACAAAAATATTAACACATTTGGCTTAATTGCACAACAGAAGCACCAAAATAAATTTATATAGAAAGCGTGCTGGTTATTTTAAAAAGAATTACTTAATATTACTTCCTATTGCTTAATAAAATTTAAAAAGGACATTTTCTCCTTCAGGCCAAGGGTTTTCACTGTTTTGAGATAACAATGGCAATATTTGTTGAAAGCCCATCTGTTTCCTTTTTTTAAATATTTAGACTATTCTAGTATAAAAAATGGTAACTTTGCCAAGTAAAAAGGAGGGCTGGCTAAGGGTCCAGTCTGAACCTGGCTCTTTCAAGGACTCTTGGGCAGATCATTTAATTTTTCTGAACTCAATTTTCACTTGTGAAAAATAGGAGCTTAGCACTGAGTGGTCTCTAGAGCATCTTTTGAATCTTAAATTTTATATTTTATGGAGAGTCAGAATCTAACGCTAAAGTTATGTATATAAGTGTCCCATTATGAAGAACATATTGGGAAGTAGCTATCATATCAATATTTATATTTCAATCTAAATTTTCAAAGTAGCTAGCAACTGGAAAAACCTGTTGGAATGGACAAAGCTATTCTCTTCATTGATTAGCATGAAAAGTGAATGTCTTCAGAGTGAAGAGTGTCACCAAAATGAGTTTGATGTTCATAGTGATAGGAGCAGATAGCTGTAACACCACTACATCAAACGGATTGAGAGTAAAGTTTGTTGATAGATAGGGCTTTGAGAAGATAACTAATTTCTTTTTTTGGTATTCAGTTCAGTTCAGTTCAGTCGCTCAGTCATGTCTGACTCTTTGTGACCCCATGGACCGCAGCACGCCAGGCCTCCCTGTCCATCACCAACTCTCAGAGTTTACCCAAACTCATGTCTATTGAGTCGGTGATGCCATCCAACCATCTCATCCTCTGTCATCCGCTTCTTCTCCTGCCCTCAATCTTTCCCAGCATCAGGGTCTTTTCAAATGAGTCAACTCTTCGCATCAGGTGGTCAAAGTATTGGGAGTTTCAGCGTCAACATCAGTCCTTCCAATGAGCACTCAGGACTGATCTCTAGAGATGTATTAATTGTAGGTGGGCTTCCCAGGTAACACTAGTCGTAAAGAATCTGCCTGCCAGTGCAGAGGTGGGTTCAATCCTTGGGGTGGGCAGATCCCCTGGAGAAGAGAATGGTAACTCACTCCAGTATTCTTGCTGAGAAATCCCATGGACAGAGGAGTCTGGTGGGCTATAGTCCATGGGGTCACAAGGAGTCAGACATGACTGAGCAACTAAACAACAATAAAGTTATGCTTAAAACTTGAGTCCCAATAGCTGAAACTTTACAGTGTCTGCTTTGTGGAACAGAGAAAGGAAAAGGCTGAAAAGAGTGTTTGGAGAAGTTCCTGATTAGATACCAGACAAATGAGTCTGGTGATTTTGGCTTGAAAACTTATCCAGTAGGTATAAACTGACACACATGAGATGAGATGTCTTAGAAATCTTGAAAATATATGCCAACCCTAAAAGAGATTTAAAGGTAAAGTGATGAGACATGTGGAAAGAAAGGTTCTGGTTACACCTGGAGACAACACATGGTTTAGTTTAAGCTTGACTGAGCAAATAAAGGTAATGAGAAATATGAAAATTATACTTAGGGGGTTGTATCTTTAAAAGTTTGCTTAAGACTAGTTACTATTATATTTATTTTATATTAACTTTCTGGCAGTCTTACTTAGAAAAATTTATATAACAAATGTGAGGCCAACTCCAAACTTCTTGCCTAAATAATTTAAAATAAGGGTAACCTTAAATGAGCATTTACTATGTGGAGGTGTTTGGAGACACAAGGGTAAAACATGATCACTGAACACAGTGTCTAGGCAAGCTAATGATTCAAAGAGACCTTTCACTTAAAAGGTGACCAACCCCCTTCCTTCCCTCAAAAGACCTGAAACTTAAGTTGGCCTAAATATTCCTGCTGTCTCAGTTTATCCACCAGTTCTGACCTTAGTGATATCTATTAAACTTTGTACTCCCAGGAATCAAGCTCAAGTTTGCTGGCTGACCTTTCATATTTTGTGGTTTCAAGTTTTGGCTGATATTCATGGGGATATGTCCTATTGCCAAACTAAGTCCTGCCCATCCTAGATTTATTTCCATCTCTTTGTGGGTCCCAGTCTCACAGAAAACATTCCTATATGAATCCATTAACTGCTTCATCAGGCTCTCCCAAGAATCAAAGGCATGAATTATATTTTGATAAGTAATAGTTGGTACACAAATGTTAGGTTTTGTTTTTCATTTATGATGTAGTATGATGTTTATGTCTTTAGCTTTTTGAATCAGTCTCCCTGGCTTCAAAATTTTGCTCTGCCTGGAAATGAATGACCATGAAAAAGATACTTAACCTCTGCAGATCTCAGTGGACCATAATATACCTACCTAATATGGTTGTGCAAGAATTAATCTATAGTTTTTATTATTGTATTTGGCCTGTAGTGAGCCCTCCATAAAAGTTGGTTGCAACAATAGTGAGAGTACACTCAAAGCCAGGAGTTTTCACCACCGTGAGTCGCTGTTATAATGATGAGCTGCACTTCTTGGAAAAGATCAATAAAAACTGCTGGAGAATCAAGAAGGGCTTCATGCCCAACATGCAGGTTGAAGGAGTTTGCTATGTGAATGATGCTTTGGAAAAATTAATGTTTGAAGAATTAAGGAATGCCTGTCGAGGTGGTGGTATTGGTGCCTCCCTGCCATCCATGAAACAGATTGGCACTGTGGCCCTCCCTGGGATTGTTCATCAATCTGTTGGTTTTCCTGATGTCCATTCAAGTTATGGGTTTGCTATTGGGAATAAGGCAGCCTTTAATATGAATGACCCTGAAGCAGTGGTATCTCCAGATGGTGTCGGATTTGATGTTAACTGTGGTGTCTGCTTGCTGAGAACCAATTTAAATGAAAGTGATGTTCAGCCTGCGAAGGAGCAACCCGTCCAAGCTATGTTTGACCACAGTCCTGTTGGGGTGGGATCAAAAGGTGTCATCCCAATGAATGCCAAAGACTTGGAGGAAGCCTTGGAGATGGGTATAGACTAATTCCTGAGAGAAGGCTATGCCTGGGCAGAGGACAAGGAGCATTGTGAGGAGTACAGAAGGATGCTGTAAGCTGACCCCAATAAAGTCTCAGTGAGGGCTAAGAAAAGAAGCCTTCCCCAGTTGGGGACTCTGGGAGAAGTCAACCACTATATAGAAATCCACGTTGTTGATGAGATTCTCAGTGAGTCTGTTGCTAAGAAAATGAGCATCAGCCATAAGAGACAGATGGGTGTGACGATCAAAAGTGGAAGCAGAGGCTTGGGCCACTAAGTAGCCACAGATGCTCTCGTAGCTACGGAAAAAGCCATGAAGAGAGACAGGATCATCGTCAACGATCATCAGCTGGCTTGTGCTTGAATTGCTTCCCCAAAGGGTCAGGACTACCTGAAGGCAATGGCAGCAGCTGAGAAAGGAAATCAGTCCTGAGTATGCATTGGAAGGACTGATGCTGAAGCTGAAGCTCCAATACTTTGGCCTCCCGATGCGAAGAACTGACTCCTTAGAAAAGACCCTGATTCTGGGAAAGATTGAAGGCAGGAGGAGAAGGGAATGACAGAGGATGAGATGGTTGGATGGCATCACCAACTCAATCCATGGACAAGAGTTTGAGAAAGCTCTGGGAGTTGGTGATGGACAGGGGAGCCTGGCATGCTGCAGTCCATGGGCAAAGAGTTGGACAGAACTGAGCAACTGAACTGAACTGAACTGAGAACTATGCTTGGGTCAGTTGCTCTGCCATGACCTTCTTAACCTATCAGGCTTTTGTCAAGGTCTTCAACACAACCCCTGACAACTTGGCCCTACATGTGATCTATGATGTTTCTCACAATATTGCCAAAGTAGAACAACATGTAGTGGATGGGAAGGAACGGACTTTGTTAGTACACAGGAAGGGGTCCATCTAACGCTTCCCTCCTCACCATCCCCTCACTGCAGTTGATTACCAACTCACTGGACAACCAGTGCTCATTGGTGGCACCATGGGAACCTGTAGCTGTTTTCTTACTGGCATTGAGCAGGGCAACTGAGACCTTAAGAACAACTTGTCATGGAGCGGACCTTGCATAGTCCCAAGCAAAGTCAAGACATAGTTTAGATTTCCAGGATGTCCTAGACAAATTGGCAGATGTGGGAATTGCAATCCAAATTGCCTCACCCCGGCTGGTTATTGAAGAGGCACCTGAGTTCTCTACGAGCGTGACAGATGTGGTGAACACCTGCCATGATCCCAGAGTCAACAAGAAGGCCATTAATCTGAGGCCAATTGCTGTTATCAAAGGATAGAATGCTGACTGCCGCCCCCGGCCACCGCTGATCCTCACTGAAGTGGAAATGGATGAAAACACTCTCCGGACATCAGACTCGAGACCTGAGAGTTTCCAGGGTGTGCTGCTTTAGCTGCCTGTTTCAGAATGGCTGGTGGGGCGGCTTCCAATTCTGGAGTCAATGTTGTCAACTTTCCTTCTGGAAGGAGTCATGTTGTCCCCATTTGGAAAGGAAGGCATATGCTTCCTCTCTGATTATCCCACAGATTTTTAGGAAAATCTGTTAGGGGGTGGGGCTAAGTAAAAAAATTGCCTTAATCAGTCACACAAGTCTTCGTTCACCAGAATGAAATTCTTTACATCAACCTCTTTTTCCAGCCTGAGAGGTGTTGTGAAGAACATTCCATTAAATAGGAAGGGTTTGGAATGTTTCTTTTTTCCCTCTGTTTGTCACTTTGTTCACTTAGCCTCTTTTTTACCCCCTTGCCCTGCACTGAGCAAACCCCTAAAAACCATTCTTACTTGGTGGATACAAATGGGTCAAAGCAGGATGTTGAAAAGATGGATAATGGTATAAGTTATAGAGGGGGGATGTATGTGGAGGTGTTGGGATGGGTACCCAAAAGAGAAAATCACTCTTCATAGACTTGTTACCTTTGTCACTCTAAATAGAAGGCTGAGTTTTGACTTACCTGTAACAATGGCATCAGCTGGTGTCTGTCATTAATTAGGCCTGGTCAGGGAGACTTTTCTTGAATAATAACTTGGCACGGCTGCATCAGAGAGCCCCCACAAAATACTGAGTATCTTTACATTTGTGATTGACATTATTATAAAACATCAAATGGCCACAGCTGTGATGCTAACAGTTACTCTGCGTTGACAGGTTGACTAGTCTTGTGCTACCTAACCAGACGAGGTGCTATGTATTGTGACGCCCGAAGATGTTAAAGTTATAGGCTACTAAGGCCACAATTGAGTCCAAACACTAAAACAGAAAAACCTAATAAACTTGTAATACATTGTCTATATGTCATCCTTAATATTTTATAGCTTAGGACAGTTAGTATTTCTACTTGATTCACTTTGGTCACTGGTCCTGTTTTCTGATTTTCTTCCTGGTTGCTTTCAGAGATGTACCTTAAAAATATTCTTTTCTAACACTTACTCCTCAAAGCCTGGTGTGTTGCAGTCTATGGGGTCACAAAGAGTCAGAGTCGACTGAGCGACTGAACTGAACTGATCTCTTAACTTATGATAAACCTCCCCCCTCCACTGGAGTATCTTCTAAATGCAGAGTCTCTTCTAGAGGCTAAAATAAAGCAGACTTCCTCTGAAAAAATGTGACATGAAATAGCATGTCTTTACTCTGAAAACTTAGTAACTTTAATGATTTTGATGGTAGAGATTGAAAGGTATCAACAAGTTAGTAATATTAATGCAATAGTTTATAATTATTAATTATAATTTATAATATGTAATTACGTATGCCTCTGGGTTGGACCAGTGACCATTGTGCACAGATGACTTGATGATGCAGGTTGCCTGTGAACACTGGAGGGCATTTGAAGATGAGAAAGAGGCTTCTGGCAGGTGGTAGGTTCTCTAGAGATGAGGCAAAAGGCTGAGTATCTGTGTGGACTCCGTCTAACTGGGCTTTCCCAGTGATGTCATTTAGCAAAGTCCACTGCCAAAACTGTGATGTCAGTGTAAGAAATGCTGTCGATCATCCTAGGTACATATGTTACGTCCTATTGGATGCTTTGAAAGTCACTCTTTGGGGTGGGGAGAGGAGAGCAAATGAGGAAGAGAAATAAAGAGGAATGGTTTGTGCCATGGTGTTTCTGTATCATAAGCTTTTCTGATATGTAGCATTTCTCCCAAACTTGGCCCTCTTAATGACCTTGGGAAATAATGGTTAATATTTTGGGTTCAAAAAGAAAACTGCAAACATTGTTTTCCTTGTTATAAAGATGTCATTTTCCCATTTGAAGCAAAAAGCCATTTTAAAATGAATGTTCAAATGAAGTTGAAAAAATAAAGAGTACACTCAATTTTTGCCCTGTCTACTTAATCTAATCTCCATATAAAATGCAATTCCACTATACTATTACAATTAATCAAGAATTATTAGTAATCAATTATTATGTATTTAGTTCAGTTTGGAAAATCAGCGATATGTAAAATGTAGTTGCTTCACCCCAAGCAACCTGTAATTTAACCTCCTGTCAGCCTTGGCATTCAGAGTTCTTACCTTCTCAGTTCAGTTCAGTTGCTCAGGCGTATCCAACTCTTTGTGACCCCAAGGACTGCAGCACCAACTCCCAGAGCTTGCTCAAACTCATGTCCATTGAGTCAGTGATGCCATCTAACCATCTCATCATCTGTTGTTCCCTTCTCCTCCTGCCTTCAGTCTTTCCCAGCATGAGGGTCTTTACAAATGAGTCAGTTCTTTGCATCAGGTGGTCAAAGTTCAGAGTTTCAGCTTCAGCATCAATCCTTCCAATGAATATTCAGGACTGATTTCCTTTAGGATTACTTCTTTGATTTCCTTGCAGTCCAAGGAACTCTCAAGAGTCTTCTCCAACTCCACGGTTAAAAAATGTCAGTTCTTTGGCTCCCAGCTTTCTTTATGATCCAACTCTCACATCCATACATGACTACTGGAAAAACCATAGCTTTGACTATACAGACCTTTGTTGGTAAAGTAATGTCTCTGCTTTTTAATATGCTGTCTAGGTTTGTCATAGCTTTTCTTCCAAGGAGCAAGCGTCTTTTAATTTCATGACTGCAGTCACCACCTTTAGTGATTCTGGAGTCCAAGTAAATAAAATCTGTCCCTGTTTCCATTGTTTCCCCATATGTTTGTCTTAAAGTGATGGGACTGGATGCCATGATCTTTGTTTTTTGAATGTTGAGTTTCAAGCCAGGTTTTTCACTCTCCTCTTTCACTTTCATCAGGAGACTCTTTAGTTCCTTTATAGCTTTCTGCCATAAGGGTTACCTTCTGAATCACATCTATTTTTTAAAATTTATTTTAATGTATTTCTTGGAGAATAATTGCTTTACAATGCTGTGTTGGTTTCTGCCTTACAACAAGGTGAATTAGCCATAAATATTCCCTGGTATACATATATGGTATACACCATATATCCCTGGTATACATGTCCCCTCCTTTTGAGTCTCCATCCCACCCGCCCCCATCCCACCCCTCTGGTCCTCACAGAGCACCGAGCTGAGTCCCTTGTGTTATATAGCAGCTTCCCACTGGCTCTCTGTTTTACAGTAATTTATATATCTTAATGCTATTTTCCCAATTCGTTCCATCCTCTCCTTCCCCCACTGTGTCCATAAGTCTGTTCTCTATGTCTGCATCTCTATTCCTGCCCTGCAAATCGAGGAACCATTTTTCTAATTCCATGTTATTATACGATAGTTGTTTTTTCTCTTCCTGACTCACTTCCCTCTAACAGGCTCTGTGTTCGTCCACCTGTGATCTGCTGTCAGAATCCTGGTGTTAACCCAGGTACTGAACATCTTGATCCTTGCCAGTCTAAGGACAAGCTGGATACGGTGGTGGGCTGTCAGTTCAAACTGCAGGAGACCGGTTTCTCCCATCTTGGCACTTGATGCTTGACCTCACTACTTTTGACATTAACATATATTTACTTCATTGTCTGCCTTCTGCCTCCTCACTTTCATTTTGACTCTTTGGCATGATCCCATCTACATAAAGCTTTGATTTTTGACTACTAGGTCATATATCTAACTGATCATTTCTCATTGCCTGAATCATGTCTAGACTTTGCTGTCACTTACCCATGGTTATGCATACCACTCAGCTCTGGCCTCAATACTTTCTTGGAATCTTCTCCTGAGTGGCAGACTGTCCATACCCCTTAGCTTTGGACCCTTTTTGATTGTGCTGTTCCCCAGCAGCCAGCCAGCTGCCTGGCACTGCACTTAATGTATCTTTGCTTATTAAACACTTAATTGAATAGTATATAGATTTCATATTCTAGGTGCCAGGTTGAGTTGAGCCAAGTTAATGACTTTAGTATTTTATTTTAAAAATACGTTCATCTCATATCTATGTGTGTGCTTAGTCACTCAGTTGTGTCCAACTCTTGCGACCCCATAGACGGTAACCTGCCAGGCTCCTCTGTCCATGGGATTCTCCAGGCAAGAACACTGGAGTGGGTTGCCATTTCCTTCTTCAGGGGATCTTCCCAACCCAGGAATCGAATCCTGGTCTCCTGCATTCCAGGCATATCTATGCAGTTGGCTTTTTAATTTCTAGAAGCAGAGACTGTCATATTCTTGTTTTATTCAGAGGACAGTGATATCTTATAAATAGTTGTTATTGATGGTGAGTTTAATGATAATGGAAAAAGGAGCAGAGGTGGTTTATCTTAGTGTTTAGATAAGTCATTCTCTTGGCATTAGTCTGTTGTTCAGATCCCTAAGCGTGACTGAAGTAGCACCACTAATCATAAGGACCTCTCCTTCCCCTTCTTTCTCTCTCTTTTTGCCTAGTGCACAGACCTGTGGAAAATTATTATGTAATCTTAGGCATAAAAAGTAATGACATGAAATACTATTTATTTGAAATTATCATGACAAATATATATAACTATACATTAATTAAGTCAAAGAAAAGAAATTTTTAGGAAGTAAAAAGAAGCCACTTCCAAGTTTATTAAGTTAAGATTTCCTCATTATGGTATTATTTTGGTAGTATTCAGTATCACAGGTATGAACTATTTTGTTGCTTGTTTTATTATTGTTTTGTTGTTGTTTAGTTGCAAAGTTGTGCCCGACTCTTTGTGACCCCATAGACTGTAACCCACCAGGCTCCTCTGTCCATGGGAATTTCCAGGCAAGAATATTGGAGTGGATTGCCATTTCCTTCTCCAGGGGATCTTCCCAACCCAAGAGTTGAACCCATGTCTTCTGCATTGCAAGCCAATTCTTCACCGATGAGCCGCCAGGAAACTTTTTGTAGATATTTGTCTTGAGAAGTTCTAGGTATAGCATCTTCACTGTTGGATAATCCATGTTTTTCCTTTAGCCATTACTTTTATGTTCATTATTGTGTTTCTTGAGGATTCAAAGTATACATTTTGCTATACATGGGAATTTTCTATAAAATATTAGTTGTAGTATGATGGTTTCATAATGAATTTTCCAGGTATTCTTTCTTGCAGGCAGATGTTAACTATATTTAAAACAAACAAACAAACACCCAGACTATATTTATGCACATTTTTATTCTCTCCCTCTCTCTTTCTCTCTCTCAATATGGTTTCAATTCATTAAATGAAAGATTTCTTTAAAAATAAGTTTTAAGCATTTTCCTTAATAATAATTGATTTTGGAATAACTATGCTATTTTTGCTCCAGGGATTCAGTTCACCACTTATTTACTCCAGCCCTTCCCAAAATTAACTGTTGTACATGTGGAACTGATTCGCTTCACATGGATGTGCTGTTTACTCCCAAAGCAATGTCAGTTTTTGACTTTTAGTAATGGTAATGGGTCAGAAAAGTGCCCATCACGTCTGTCAGATAATCGACATTTTTGAAATGTAAGCTGCTGGGAAGGTAGGGAAATGAGTACTCAGTGACTTTTTTATTTAAATTAAGAGAAAAATTAGAGAATCATCTGATACAAAGATGGGCTTCCCTGATAGCTAGTTGGTAAAGAATTCGTCTGCAATGCAGGAGACCCTGGTTCGATTTCTGGGTCGGGAAGATCCCCTGGAGAAGGAAAGGCTACTCACTCCAGTATTCTTGGACTTCCCTTGTGGCTCAGCTGGTAAAGAATCTGCCTGCAATACGGGAGACTGGGTTCAATCCCTGGGTTGGGAAGATCCCCTGGAGAAGGGAAAGGCTACCCACTCCGATATTCTGGCCTGGAGAATTCCATGGACTGTATAGTCCATGGGGTCACAAAGAGTTGGACACAACTGAGCGACTGTCACTTTCACTGATACAAAGACAAATAACAAGACAAACCAAACAGCAAAACTCTACTAAGGTAAATTTCAAAAATACTAAGAATATTAGAATAAAATTCAGTCAGTCCTTTGTATCGTGGGTTCCACATCCACAGATTCAACCAACTGTGGATGAAAAATATTTGGGAAAAAAATTCAGAAATTTCCAAAAAACCAAAAGTAAGAATACAGTTTTATTTTGTTTGCATTTGGATAATCACATTGTCACAGAGCTACTAATTGAATAATACATTATTTCCCCATTGATTTGTAAAGCTGCTTCCTTTTTATATGAAGATCCTGCATAAAAGAGAATCTGATTCTGAGCTTTCTTTGCTATTTCTTTCCTCTGTTTGTCAATAAAATCATAGTTTTAATTTCTATAACTTTATAACTGTTTTCACTTTTTGATCTTTCTTGAAGAAACTTTGTTCTACTTCAAAACTGCTTTGGCTATTTATGGCCACTTTTGCTTCCAAAGGAATTTTAAAATCAACTTTTAAAGAAATTGCATAATTATAAATTAATTTAGGGAATTTTGACATCTTTATGAAATCTTCTCACCCATTGACATATAATTCTCCATTTATTTTAGATATTTTAAAATGATTTTTGATAAAAATTTAAAATTCTCTCCAAAAGATCTTACATATTAAAAAAAATTACTCCTAGCTATTTCATGCTAGTCATGTTTTAAAGACATATCTTTTTAAAAAATTTGCTCTATCTTATTGTTTTAGACATGTAAGTTTTAAAAAATTTACAAATTCAGGGTTGCATTGCTTATTCATGTAAAGTTTTCTCATGTTATTAAGTATCCTTCAACATAAGATTTTTGGGGTCTCTGCATTAATATTCCAAAGTAGATATGCTATAATTTAATTATTTCCCTGATTATTGGTGTTTACATTGTTTCTAACATTTGCAATTTTAAACAAGACTATAAACAACTTTTTGATAAATCTTTGCACCCCACAATAATTATTTATTTAGGATTCATTCCTAGAACTCAAATTGCTGAGTTAAAAAGTATGCTCTTTTCCTTTGACTTTTGATATAGTTAAAATCATCCAGCGTGTTGGTTCAGAAATCATAATATCACATAAAAGAACATGGTATGAATTACAAAATAAAAGATATTTCTTGATGTGGACTATGTCATGAAGAGAGCAGATTATAAATGATATTTAAGTATTTTATTTTACTTATGCTTATATTGAGCAATAAAGAGGAGAGTGAATAAGTGAGTGAATGCATGATTCTGGAAGGGTACTCAACAAGAAGGTAGTAATAGTTAGCCCTGCCTGGGGAAGGGCATTTGCATGGTTTTTATTTTCTACTTTTTTTCTTCTCTTTCTTATTTTCAACAATGCACATGAATTATTTATAAATAAAAAAATTTAAACTTTGATATCTTTATATAGGTTTAGTGGAATAATATTTCTCCTTCATTTCTTTAACATTTAGGAAGCTTTCTTCATGGCAATTTTTTTTTCTTCATGACAATTTTTTAAATGTGTTTCTTTTGCTCTTTTAAGAATGAGGTTGACCAGCTGTATTACTGTAACAACTGTGTACATTATGATCATTGTCTTTAGCTGCTAAATTTCACAACTGTAATTATTTTATTCCCCATTAGATACTTAACTATATTTTAAGCGAGCTCAGAAATATCATGGAATGAGTTCATTCAGCATCAGCATTATAATATAATGTCAATAACAAATGACTGTTTTGTATGTGTGTATTAGTATGCTTGTTGGTTACGAAGGTAGCCACTATTGCAAGTGAAAAGAATACATGAAATCCACTACTGCCTACTCTTTCCCCCTCTTTGCTTAAAACTGAAGCACAAATGACTAGTGTGATTCACTCTTGAGGTACTTCATAAAGCTGTAGAGAAATAAAGCTAATTTTTCCATTCCTTATCAGAAGGTTTTCAATCCCTCTTGAAGGTAAACAACAAAAAGAGATTTTGTGAACCATAAAAGCTTTCCAAACAATTGAGAAAAAAGTTGTTCTGAGACAATAGCATGTGCCCCATCCTTTTATTTGAGTGTGTTTTCTTAAGGCAATTACCGGCAGTTTGATGATTTTATGTTGAAAGTTATCTTTTTCTCAGCAAGGCATCCCAGTACCATCGGGTTTTCTTTCAGAGAAATTTGTAGCTGACACGTGGTAGTTCATTCTGATTGCTTGCTCCACATTCACTAAGCAGCACACCCCATTCTGAAATATTGCAATGCTGAAATATTTTTATTTTGGCACCTTCTGCAGTCAAGGTAATTCACCCCATCTTCAAAGAATAAAATGGAAAAAGGCAACCCAATCTCTGTGACCTTAAACTTTCATTGAAACTTAAGAGGTGGGTTAGCTCAGCTGAGGAGAGCTTGGTGCTAATGATACCAAGGTCGTGGGCTCGATCCCATTACAGCTGGTGAAACTCAAAGGAAAAGCTGCAAGGCCTTGACACAGACTCCTTGCGGCTTTTGCTAGCCATTCAGAGTGGGGCAAAGGAGTGTGGATTTTTTTTTAAATTAATCATGTCATAATTTTTTTTTTTAAGTTGCTCAGTCGTGTCCGACTCTTTGCGACCCATGGACTATACAGTCCATGGAATTCTCCAGGCCAGAATACTGGAGTGGGTAGCCTTTCCGTTTATGATTTAGGGATTCTCCAACTTGAAGCTGGTTGTGGGATCAGGGAAGAGGGCTAACTGAGGCTGGAAGATAGGACCGAGAGTGCCTTAGGCCAGGGCACAGTGGAGGGTGAGGAAAGCTACATAGGATTCAGGAAGTGGGTGTCAGGCCAGGCACTGTATTTAGTGGGTGAAGCAAAGAAAAGTGAGTTCAGCCACCAGGAATGTTTTCAGATGGAGTCATTGCATAAGCTGGTGTCAGGTCTCTGCCTGTAAGGAAGACAGCCATGGCAGGCAAGGGCCGAGGTCCATGCTAGAAGATGTGCTGGCAGATGTCATAAATGGTCCCCCAGCCACCACTGAGTTCACGGCTGACGCTCACTTCTGAAATGCTGGGGCAGAAGCCTGACCTCTAGAATGTGATCAATCAAGCCATCAAGGAGTGATGTAAGTGAGGGAAGGAGGACGTTTGGTGAACTACGCACCTGTCTTCTAAGGCCTTAGATGTGGATGTGGAATCTATGCTGTTCTGATTTAACCACAAGCTTCACCAGGCCGACAGGTAGGAGTTCTGGCCCACTGTCTCTGTCTGCACTGGCTGGCTTGGGGCCAGGGAGAAAGTGAACTGTAGGTGTGGGCCACAAACAAATCCAGCTGTCAGATGCTATGAAGGAGGAGAGAGAGGACAGGAGAGGGAGCTGTGACCAGGTGTCATGACTGCAGAAACTAGGTGGAGAGAATGTTCCATTGGCAGTAACATCCTTTTCATCTCTGGCATAGTTCCCAAAGAATATACTACACATTTCATGCAGACTGTTCAGTTACGAATTTCTGCAAAGATGGAAATGTTCAGTTCTGCCCATTTTGGTAGCCACTAGCTGCATATAGGGGCATCCCTGGTGGTTCAGATCATAAAGAATCTGCCTGCAATGCAGAAGATCTTGGTTCGATCCCTGGGTTGGGAAGATCCCCTGGAGAAGGAAATGCTACACTCTCCAGTATTCTTGCCTGGGAAATCCCATGGACAGAGGAGCCTGGTGAGCTACAGTCCATGGGGTCGCAAAGAACCGGACATGACTGAGTGACCAACACTCTAACACACAGTTGCAAGTAGCTGTTGAGTACTTGAAATGTTGCTAGCATGACTGAGGAGCTTTTTAATTCAAGTTCAATGTAGAGGGCAACATGTAGCTAGTGGCTGCTGAATTGGACAGAGCAGAGTTAGATGCTAGGGTAAGTAGTAACAAACCCTATACTTAGAAGAACAAATTGATACTTATAAATAAATGAGCAGGGCAAAGCCCAAATGATTCTTTCCCTTTGGCCTTGACAATGCACCCAACCCCAAATAAGTAGCATTCATTTTTAAAATTTTTAGGCTGTAAACTCATCTGTCTATAGTGATCAAATTCATCTTGTTGAGATTCTGCACAGAGAAGGTATTGAATTCATTTTCTAGATCTGTATTGTACCACAGTTGGTCTTTCTGTAATATGGTGATTAAAAATCATATTGGTATTTATCATAAGCATTAGGTAGTTAATGTATCAATTTCCAAATATTCCTGTCCAGTGGTATAGTCATTTTCCAAGTAGTTTCTGAAGCAGAAAACTCAAATCTATTCAAGTACAGGAAGAAAATAATTTTTTTGTGTGTGTGTGTCATTGCTGCTGCTACTGCTGCTGCTAAGTTGCTTCAGTTGTGTCTGACTCTGTGCGACCCCATAGACGGCAGCCCACGAGGCTTCTCTGTCCCTGGGATTCTCCAGGAAAGAATACTGGAGTGGGTTGCCATTTCCTTCTACACTGGTCTCATTAAGAAACTTGTATTTCAGCTTGTATGTTTTAGTCGCATAATATGTTAGCACAGTAGTGCGTGCCTGCGTGCTCAGTCGGGTCCAACTCTCTGTGACCCTGTGAACTATAGCCCTCCAGGCTCCTCTGTCTATGGGATTTCCCAGGTAAGAATACTAGAGCAGGTTGTTATTCCCTCCTGCAGGGCATCTTCCTAACCTAGGGATCAAACCCGCATCTCCTGTGTCTCTGTAATTAAAATATGTACATCTCTTAGGGATGCTTGCTCAATTATTTTTCCTAAGAAATATGTAGTCAAAAAAAACATAAGCTCTCTGCTCAACAGTATGTCCTACAGACAAAACTAGTCCTGGGACTAAACAATATGGTTGAATATCCTAAACTCAGATATTTTGATAACAGGGAAAGTACAGTTACTGAAAGCTTTTCTTTCTCAATAACTCTGTTAACCAACTCCCTGAGAGCTCAGTTGGTAAAGAATCCGCCTGCAATGCAGGAGACCCCAGTTTGATTCCTGGGTCAGGATGATCCGCTAGAGAAGGGATAGGCTACCCCCTCCAGTAATCTGGCCTGGAGAATTCCGTGGACTGTATAGTCCATGGGGTTGAAAGAGTTGGACACGACTGAGCGACTTTAACTTCAATATTAACCGATTCACTTATTGTAAGTTTCATAGCTCTTTTATGCTCAGTGAATTTTCCTGTTTCCCCCCATGTCTGTATCTCTCCAATGTTTCATTTCCTGTGTCTTTATAGTGCCCTGTAACAATCACCGACTCGATGGACATGGGTTTGGATAGACTCCGGGATGGAGTGGTGATGGACAGGGAAGCCTGGCGTGCTGTGATTCATGGGGTTGCAGAGTCGGACACGACTGAGCGACTGAACTGAACGATTGAACTGAACAATCTCTGAAAATCAGTCAGAGGCTTTAAAATTGTGTCATCTCACTTTATAACCTGCTGTGACTTGGAAAGGGCCTCCGTCACAGCTGCCTCCACAAGTGGTGTAAAATGAATACAGTGTCAGAAACTAGTCCTGGGAGCATCTTCTTCCTTAAGCACATGTATCATTCTGATTTTGAGATAGCAATTGTGCTTCCACTGTGTCTTCCCAAACCAGTTAGGTTAGACACTCTGAGAGAGGCTACCAGAATTGTTTTCAAAACTCTCCAGGTGATTCTAATACATGCTATTTGTTTTCCCTCTAGCACTGTTAAGCACCACCAGATATTGCGTAGTTTTTGCACACTTGTTTACTGCATAACCCAATAGTTACCCACTAATCACTTGTGGCCATCTAAACTTGGATGAATTAAAATCAAATAATATTACAAATACCACTCCTCAGATGCACCAGCCACATTCATGAGTGGCTAGTGGCTACCATATTGTCCAGCCCAGCAACATAACATTTCCATTATCACATAGAAGTCCACTGAGTTAAGTTACCAACTGGGAAATGTCATATTGGAGAAGTGAAGGAGGGAGCATACAATGCAATAGAAACACCAACCTTTTCTGGCTGGTTGGTAGATGCTGGATCTTATACTACATTTGGAGCTTCGTTTATGAATCCCTTAAGTTTTAGATTCAGTTGAAATGAGTTTTAGTTAATTTAAGTGAAGTACTGGTTTGATTTTATATGATTTGCTTAGCCTTGGAATTGGAAGTTTTATTCACTCAGTCGTGTCCGACTTTTTGCGACCCTATGGGCTCAAGGCTCTTCTGTCCATGGAATTCTCCAGCCAAGAATACTGGAGTGGGTATCCATTCCCTTCTTTCTCCAGGGGATTTTCCCAACCCAGGGATCGAACCCAGGTCTCCTGCATTGCAGGCAGACTGTTTACCATGTGAGCTACCAGGGATTCCAGTTGCTTAGCTACCTACTTATCTCCCCTGTTAGCGTGCTTCTAGCAACATCTCACTTAATCCCTGTCTCAGTTTTTGTTGCGTGTTTCATTTAAAAACAGTTGAATCACAGAAGTTATCCCCTCTGAAATCTGTATTGTTTTACGGAAAAGGTGAACAGCTGGTGAAAATAGCCCCAAGGTTTCTGATCCCACCAAAGGAAAATATGGTGCCAGTCACTGCCTTGTACTGGGACATTTGTGAAATCCAGGGATGGATTACTTGAAATCCAAATTTCAAATTACCTGAAATCCTATTCATGACCTGATGCTTGTACTCACACCATTGTGTAGATTTTCACCTGTATCTCGTGTTTCACTTTGTATGCCCTCCTGCTCTTTCGGACACTTTCAGAAAGTCCCTTCCTTGCATGTAAACAGAACACATCAGTCCATTAATGGAACTCATTATGCTCGTTTGTCTTTGCCAAGAACTCTTGGAAATGATCACAAATGACTATGTAATTATAATTAAGATTGCGGAGATGCATTCACTTTATTTTTAACAAGTTCATTCTGTTAAGTTTCACCCTATTTCAGATAATGACATTTGCTGGTACAAAGAAGAATTATTAAAATGACAGTTTAACTCATATTTTTGGCAGATAAGCTGGTTATTATATTTGATCATTCTAATGAGTAGCTGATAGTATGTAGGTAATAAAATGAGGACGTTTATTCTTTTAGAATATCTATGAGCAGCTTCTTCTGATAGGACCTGGTAACCAAAGTGATCTCTTTTTCCCATTTTTTATCCACTTATCTTCAGTTTTAATTTTGTTCTCCCAAAGACGGATGAGTCTTTCCAGTGTGATATTTTAGAAATTGTAACACTGTGAATAAGAATAACATATATCAGATCTTCTTTTCACTTACCAAGCTAAAAAATTGTAAGCATCACTAAATTACCAGAAAATTCTTTTAACAATCAGGTCCTTAGTTCAAAAATGATTCCTTTTAAAAAGTTGTGATAATCTTGTAATTTTCAAAGTAGCGTCTTTAGAAACCCCCTGTCTGCCCATTATTCTCCTTGTTTCCATTTAGGATATTTCATCAAAACTTAAATTTTTCTTTCTCCTGCTGCGTGTGGTCTTTATGTGCTTTTACTGTGAAAAAATAAAATCTTTAGTTTCAGGAGCTCTGTGTTCTATTCCTTCACTTTAAAATCATGGGAAAAATAACTGTCATTTCTTTATCCCTGTCTTCAATTCCCTCCTCATTTTCAGACAGCCAATTTTCTCTCTTTTTTTCCTATCTACTTTAAGGAACTTTTTACTTTGCTCCATTCTCTGCAATTCAGGGCTCACAATTTCTTTGAGCTTCTCAGATTATCCTTTGTCCTTGTGTATACTTTTTTTTTTAATTAAAAAAACCCCTTCAACCTTCTTTGGACTTCATCATATGTATATTGCCATATTGAAAATTCATCTGCTTATTGACCGAAACTAACTTTCTGTCCTGCTTAATCATATTGGATGTGTATCTTCTGAATGAGTTAAAAAATCATCATGTACCTTGAAAGAATTTTCTAGCATATCCATGTTATTGCATAATATGCAGTGAAGCCAAAGTAAAATAACTCGTAATGAATATACTATCAAGAAATAATAATGGGGATCTGCATATCCTGAGGACTGAATCAACAAGCCCATAAGACAAATCATCATGACAGTTGACAAATCATAGCAGTATTGGGGATGGTATAATGAGACCCTGATGCTGGAAAAGATTGAAGGCAGAAGAAGGGGATGACAGAGGACAAGATGGTTGGATGGTATTACCAATTGAACGGACATGAGTTTGAGCAAGCTCTGGGAGATGGTGAGACACAGAGAGGCCTAGCATGCTGCAGTCTATGGGGTCACAAAGAGTTGGACACGACGGAGCGACTTAATAACAACAATAGTGAGTAAAAGGACATGGACATTGAGATGAACAGTCTTGAGTTCTAATTTTTTGTCAGTTCCTAATTGTGTGCCTTTGGGTAAAGCCATCGTTACCTCCCTGAGCGCTTTCATTTATAAAATCAGAATTAATAGCTCAGATGCTTCAATGAAGTGCTATGTAAAGTGCCCTCCCGAGAACATAGTATAATTGCCCTCTGTAACAATAATTCTCTTCCTCCCAGAAAACGGACACTTCTGTTCTGAAATCAGGATAGGTGAACTTCAGCCTAGATAAAACCATTTCATTGTCATGACCTCTCTGGTGGCTCAGATGGAAAAGAATGGTACAACGCGGGAGACCCGGTTCAATCCCTGGGTTGGGAAGATCTCCTGGAGAAAGGAATGGCAACCCACTCTGGTATTCTTGCCTAGAAAATCCCATGGACGGAGGAGCCTGTTAGGCTACAGTCCACGGGGTGGCAAAGAGTCGGACACGACTGAGCGACTTCACTTTCACTTTCATTGCATAAATGTACTACATGGGTAGCTACACTCCCTTTCATTTCATCTACTGGCTAAAGCCTTGGTATCAGCTCTTAAGAAAGTGTTAGATGGAATATCCCATATGATCAAATCTCAAATAAATATTCTTTCTAGTTTTAAAAACATCTCTTATTCAAGTTACAAAGCATGTCTATCACCTGACTTGAAACAATTTCTTCTACCTTTTCTCTAGTCAGACCATACAGGCAGTCATCACTACCTTAATGCTTTGTTGTTATTGTTCCTTCACTGTCTCCTGGAGTTTACTCAAACTCATGTCCATTGAATTGGTGATGTTATCCAACTATCATCATCCTCTGTCGACCCCTTCTCCTCCCATCTTCAATCTTTCCCAGCATCAGGGTCTTTTCCAATGAGTTGGTTCTTTGCATCAGGTGGCCAAAGTATTGGAACTTCAACTTCAGCATCAATCCTTCCCATGAATATTCAGGACTGATTTCCTTTAGGATTGACTGATTTGATCTCCTCCAGCACCACAATTCTAAAGCATCAATTCTTCAGAGTGCAGCCTTCTTTATGGTCCAGCTCTCACATCTGTACATGACTACAGGAAAAACCATCACTTTGACTGTACATACCTCTGTCGGCTAAGTGATGTCTCTACTTTTTAATACTGTATCTAGCTTTGTCATAGCTTTCCTTTCAAGGAACTTAATGATTATGTAAGCTTTTTCTGGAAGACTGGAGGCCCTAGCCAATGAGATATTCCCATGATAGACCTAAAAGTCCGTGTGTTCAATTTTGATAACTTCTTTCTTAAGTGAATCAAAGCCCTGCCAGCTTAAACAGGATAACTTCAGATTGTTTACCGAAAATTCTGGAATCACAACAAAAATATATTCACATATACTATAACCATTTCCAAAAGTAGAGTAAGCTTGAAAGAAGTATACACTTACCAGTTGTCAAAAATCAAAGAATTTGATGAAGTTGATTGTGTATGTGGCACTACCCTTCATGAGAAAGGGCAGAAGTCCCTCTGTGTTCCCTCCAAAAGAGACAGTATGCTTCGGGAGAAGCACTTTCCTTACCAAGAAAGCTTGGAAATCTGCTATGAATTTTCCACCTATATCTTCCTTTGAAATATATCCCAATTACCTATAGTATCTTGAGCTACAAATAGTGCCTAGGAACTTTTCTCTGAAGTTGCAGCAGTAGGGGTGTTTTTTTTTTTCCCCAATTTGGACTACAATCTTCATTCTGGTGCTCAACCCTTTATCTTTTATAAAAACTTTTAGTTTGCACTAACCATGGGCAAAAGGACTGGTGTTTGGAAATGATACAAATGCAAATGTGGACAAGGCCAGGGAACCACCTAACTGTCTTCACAAAGTATTAGGACTTCAAAGAATCACATGATGAAATGGACCTCACTCTGCAAGTTAGATTTATGATGGTTCTGTTAATCATACTTGATGAATTATCCAAGTCTTCAGCTCTTTGTATAGATTTTTTTTTAAAGTTTGCACATGTATATTATCTGGGTTTAAGAGTCTTCTGGCCAGCTTATTTTGGAATTTCTTCTGCTATCCCAACTACTGATATAAGTTTTTGCATTCTAACTGAGGACTTCATTCTTTTTCTCTCTCTTCTTCCATTCCCAGCTGTGAAAATCTAGGTTATGTAGGAAACCAATAGTTATGCCAGGTTGCTAAGTATCTTCCCACTGAAGGACAAGTATTCTGGAGAAGTATATATTTAGCATTTGATATTTGATAAATAAGCTTGCTTAAGATATTTTCAATAGAATTTCAACACTGGCAATTGAAAGCAAAGGATACAGTTGAAATTTGGTGAAGCAAACAGATGTGAACACACTTCCTGCATTGAGATGCATTAATTTTTTTCCCTGAAAAGTAGATAAAAGCTTGTGAGAGTAAATAATAGAATTAAAATCATATGGGGCAAGGTATTTGATATTCAGGAATAAATCACAGTAAAATAAATTTGTTACTTTGTTTGATTTGAATGAGGCATTGCTAATACTGAAATACAGTCTAAGAAAAGGAAAATGGAGATTCTATAGAGGAGAGCCTGACTTGGGATGATGCTTCTACCCTCAGGGGACTGTTGTTTTCTTTGAAAGGCTCTGGTTCAGGTCAGTACATGAGACATTCATTGATCATTACCTAGGAAAGCTAGTTTATTTACAAGGCACAGAGTTAAGTTTGGGGGGGAATACCGAGAACTAGGTACAGTCCTTACCATTAAGAAGCTTTCAATTCGTGGCATGTTTCAGAGATAGAGACTTTGGCATTGGGCAGTAAGCGCCTCCTTTGGCTTAAGTATGGTGAGAAAGAATTGCTCCTGTTTAAAAAAAAAAAAAAAAAAGAATTGCTCCTGTTATAAAAGTGATAAGAAATAAAGATTTCCTTTTGCTGTTGTTCAGTCACTAAGTTGTGTCCGATTCTTTGTGACTTCATAGACTGCAGGACACCAAGCTCCTCTGTCCTTCACTATCTTCTGGAGTTTGTTGGCATTCATGTCCTTTTGCTGAGCTCTCTATTAATGCGGTGGTAGAATTTTGTGATCCTTAAGGCTGTGGATAATTCTGTTGTCTCCTCCTCTAACATTAGTACTTGTTCAGATCAACATTTTAGGAAAGGACCCCCAGTGCTATCTATTAGCTACCAGGTTAAGTAATAAATTCATCATTTAGGATATATTTGTTCAGTTCAGTCACTCAATCATGTATGACTCTTTGCAACCCCATGGACTGCTGCAGCATACCAGGCCTCCCTGTCCATCACCAACTCCCGGAGTTTACTCAAACTCATGTCCATTGAGTTGGTGATGCCATCCAACCATCTCATCCTCTGCCATCCCCTTCTCCTTCCGCCTTCAATTGTTCCCAGAATCAGGGTCTTTTCAAATGAGTCAGCCAGTATTGGAGTTTTAGCTTCAGCATCAGTCCTTCCAATGAATATTCAGGACTGGTTTCCTTTAGGATAGACTGGTTGGATTTCCTTGCTGTCCAAGGGACTCTTAAGAGTCTTCTCCAACACCACAGTTTAAAAGCATCAATTCTTTGGTGCTCAGCCTTCTTTATAGTCCAACTCTCACATCCATACATGACTACTGGAAAAACCATAGCTTTAACTATACAGACGTTTGTTGGCAAAGTAATGTCTTTGCTTGCTATCTGGGTTGGTCATAACTTTCCTTCCAAGGAGCAAGCGTCTTTTAATTGCATGGCTGCAGTCATCATCTGCAGTGATTTTGGAGCCCAAGAAAATAAAGTCTGCCACTGTTTCTATTGCTTCCTCATCTATTTGCCATGAAGTGATGGGACCAGATGCCATGATCTTAGTTTTATGAATCTTGAGTTTTATGCCAACTTCTTCACTTTCCTCTTTCACTTTCATCAAGAGGCTCTTTAGTTCTTCTTCCCTTTCTGCCATAACGGTGGTGTCATCTGCATATCTGAGTTATTCATATTTCTCCCAGCAAATTGGATTCCAGCTTGTGCTTCATCCAGTCTAGCATTTCTCATGATGTGCTCTGCATATAAGTGAAATAAGCAGGGTGACAATATACAGCCTTGACGTACTCCTTTCCTGATTTGGAAACAGTCTGTTGTTCCATGTCCAGTTCTAACTGTTGCTTTCTGACCTACACACAGATTTCTCAAAAGGCAGGTCAGGTGATCTGGTATTCCCATCTCTTTCAGAATTTTCCACAGTTTGTGGTGGAAAATGGTGGAAAACACAGTCAAATGCTTTGGTGTAGTCAATAAAGCAGAAGTAGATGTTTTTCTGGAACTCACTTGCTTTTTCCGTGATCCAGTGGATGTTGGCAATTTGATCTCTGGTTCCTCTGCCTTTTCTAAATTCAGCTTGAACATCTGGAAGTTCACAGTTCACGTACTGTTGAAGCCTGGCTTGGAGAATTTTGAGCATCACTTTGCTAGCTCAATTTTAAGCTCACTTTGTGAGGTGGTTTGAGCATTCTTTGGCATCCTTTCTTTGGGTTTGAAATGAAAAGTGATGTTTTCCAGTCCTGGAAACTTAGGCCACTGCTGAGTTTTCCAAATTTGCTGACATGTTGAGTGCAGTACTTTCATAGCATCATATTTTAGGATTTGAAATAGCTCAACTGGAATTCCATCACCTCAACTAGCTTTGTTCATAGTGATGCTTCCTAAAGCATCACGAGTCTGTGCCCAACCAGTAATGCTGAAGAAGCTGAAGTTGAACAGTTCTATGAAGACCTACAAGACCTTCTAGAACTAACACCCAAAAAAGATGTCCTTTTCTTTATAGGGGACTGGAATGCAAAAGTAGAAAGTCAAGAGATACCTGGAGTAACAGGCAAATTTGGCCTTGGAGTACAGAATGAAGCAGGGCAAAGGCTAACAGAGTTTTGCCAAGAGAATGCACTGGTCATAGCAAACACCCTCTATCAACAACACAATAGTAGACTCTACACATGGACATCACCAGATGGTCAATACTGAAATCAGATTGATTATATTCTTTGCAGCCAAAGATGGAGAAACTCTATACTGTCAGCAAAAACAAGACTGGGAGCTGAGCTGTGGCTCAGATCATGAATTCCTTATTGCCAAATTCAGACTTAAATTGAAGAAAGTAGGGAAAACCATTAGACCATTCAGGTATGACCTAAATCAAATCCCTTGCGATTATACAGTGGAAGTGACAAATAGATTCAAGGGATTAGATCTGATCGAGTGCCTGATGAACTATGGATGGAGGTTCATGACATTGTCCAGGAGGCAGTGATCAAGACCATCTCAAGAGAAAGAAATGCAAAAAGGCAAAATGGTTGTCTGAGGGGGCCTTACAAATAGCTGAGAAAAGAAGAGAAGCAAAAGGCAAAGGGGAAAAGGAAAGAAATACCCATTTGAATGCAGAGTTCCAAAGAATAGCAAGAAGAGATAATGATATATTTATTGAGCCCCTAATTTTCCCAGCTCTGGGCTGTAGGGCATATCAAAGATTTCCAATATATTTAAGGTGATAGAGTTCATGAATGAGTTTTTAGAAAGGAATAGACCCTTTTTAGCCTCAGGAAATATGACATGCACCCACTGGAGGATTTGTGAAATCACCAGTGAGGGTGAACTAGTTTGTTGATCCAATCATAGGATTGTTGTAAGATGACTGTCCCACTGGCAAGACTTCTTGTCCAAGAGAATGTAGTTGGGTGGTGGTGACTCAAGCGAGGCTGGGAAGACTTCTCCATGACCAAATTAAAGACAATAGGAATTCTGCTGGTATCCAGCTCTGCACAGATCAGCATGAGACAGAGAAGAGACCTATGGGGAAGTGGGGAGACAAATTGTTTCTTTTTACAAGTTGAAGGAGGAAAACTGCAGGTCTGAGTAGCAGCCCTGCTAAGAAAAGGGAGAAAAGCAAAGAGCTTCACAGGCTAAACCTTGGTGTCTTATTTATTCCTCTTGGCTACAGAATGCCTGCCAGCAGGAGACTCATCACTAAGATATTACAAGGAAATGAAGCCAGGCAAGAAAAATATGTATTGCTTTTCTCCTCACCCCATAAATTTTGTTATTAATAAATCAGATTCTTATAGAACAGCCTGCCACAGCTGTCTCTCTAGAAACAAGATTTTATTAGCTGCATTTTTATTAAAATGCACAGTAGTTTTATGGGTGAACATTATACTTTTAAGTCAAAACGGGTGTCATCGAGAACACATGGGATTGGGACTTGCTTCATACAGTTGGTTTCGTGGCTGGGATAAGGCAGCATGATGTGACATGCAATGAAAGTTGTGGCAACCTTGATTGACTTCCCTTTCTTGGCACTCCCTGCCTAGACCTTTGGGAAAATTCCAAAACAGTGCAATTCCTATACGAGGGCTACCTCTCTGGTCGCTTTAGCTTCCAAACGGGACATTTTTAAACCAATTCTACAACACGTCAGAGCAGGAAAAGTGCAATCCATTTTTAAGTTCAATTTCATCAAAGTAAATTTGATAAATTGTCAAATATCATCAAAGCCAATTACGGTTTTCCAAGATGATTTGGTGAAGAGGGAGACATACTCTCTCCCCACTTGCTTCGCAGAAGGATTCCTTGTAAAAACAATAGCATGTATGGATATTGTCTTCCAGGTTGTAAATGTAAATACATGGTAATTGCAGAGAAGAATCACTGTGTACTTCTGCAGTTGGTGTTTGTGAAGTGATTTTCAGGCAGACAGCTCCAGCTCAACAGGGCAGAAACATGGGTTGTTGTCAACTTCTGGGCACACACTCTGCAATGGAGTAGGCATGACCAGGCAGGGCTGACAGCATATTAATTAAGTTTTCTTCCATGGTAGAGCTGCAGCTGCTCCCTTCCATCATTGCTGAGTCCTTCCTGTCATAGCAAAGAAGAATCTTGCTCTATGGGACCTGGGAAGAAGGGTGAAGTCTGGGATGGGGCAGCATGATTAACCACCATGGTGGGCTCTAATTACCCTTATGCACATGAAATAATTAGAGCAGGTACAAGTGGAGCCCTAGTTTAGAAGGAAAGGGGAGGAAATATGCTCTTTGCACCCACAGGAGGAAACCTTGCTCATCTGTACACAAGTTTACTCATCAAGGACAATTAAGTCACAATAGTTAATCACCCCAAAGGAGCCTACTGTTAGTAGAACTTGCCGGTTTATTTGAATTTGGGTGCAGGCAGACAGTGCCATGGGATACTGTGATTCCTCCTGAGTACTGCAGTTTGTTGAGAAGTTGATAGGCCCCTGGTCTGGAAGAGAAGGACAAAATGAGTTGGTGCACAGCACTTGGGACAATTGAGGTTAACTGGTGGTGGTTACAGTAGTATGGTGGAAAAGTTGGAATTCACTACTTTCAAGGAAAATGGGACTAATTAACCAATTTTGTCTGGGTCATGTACATAACCCTCTCTCCACTACTAACAGAGTTATCCCGAAGTTATATAAGGTAATGAGAAAAAAAACTTAACAATGTGGGGAGGAGACAGAGGAATCAAGTCATGAGCCTAGACTGATCCCTACTTACTTCTTTTATTTAGCAATTTATTTAAGACTCTTGTTACTTAAATTGATTATAGAAAGTGAATTGCCTTACCAGAAAGACCTATTTTAAAGACTGCCATAATAAAATTGCAACAACTGATGGTGGCCAAGATGTTTTAATATACCAAACTTGTGCTTTTAGCATACTCAATGTGATTCTAGGTCATGCCAAGACTCATTTATGTATTCCACCAACACATCTATTGAAGCCTAGTAGGTAATTATGTCTAATGGTAAATAAGACAGATACAGTCTCTGCCTTCATGTGGTTTGTAATTCAGTCATCTTTGCTACTTTGTTGTGATGGTTGTATGTCTTTAACAGGAGACTCTTAGAATTTTAACTTGTGCTAACACTGAACATAACTAACTCACTCTCTCTCTCATGTCTCTCTCTCTTTCTCTCTCTCTCTCTCTCTCTCTCTCTCTCTCTATGTATATAAATAAAGTGAAAGTGTAGTGACTCAGTTGTGTCCAATTCTCTGTGACCGCATGGACTATAGCCTGCCAGGCTCCTCTGTCCATGGAATTCTCCAGGCAAGAATACTGGAGTGGGTTGCCCTTCCCTTCTCCAGGGCATCTTCCCAACCCAAGGATCGAACCTGGGCCTCCTGCATTGCAGGCAGACTGTTTACCATCTGAGCCACCTGGGAAGCCCTATGTATATTTTAGGAACAGATAAAAAACTACAACACTGTTAAATTTATGTGCCCAATTACAAAGCTTATTCTGCATCCTGAAAACTTTTTAAGCCAGAAAGATATAATCTTTGTAGTTTCAATTCATAGGCCACTGTTTCTGACAGCCTTAAAATTTCCTATTAATCAACTCTATGGTCTTCTCCATACACAATGCTATCATGAATGTAGAATTATACTTTGACTCAAGCTCTTGGGTAAGATGACTCAGCTGTCCTCCTTCAACATAGCAATCTGAATGGCAGTGACTAGTTATCCCAAACAATCAAGGGGAAGTATAAAATTAAATTTCATATTATATAAAAACTGTTCTTGCTCAGGGTTTTGCACGTGACTTTTAAAAACTAAACTTTTCAGCTTAGATCAGTTTTAGATTTACAGAATGACTGCAGAGATGGCACGGGGAGTTCTCAGATGCTCCACACTGTTTGCTCTTTGATTAAGGCCTTGTGTTACTGTATAGTACTTTCATCACCATGAATGAAACAAAATTGATATTTTATCATTAACTGAAGTCTGTAATTATTCAGATTTCCTAAGTTATTACCTAATACTTTTCATCTGTTCTGGGATCCCATCAGGATATATTATATTTAGTATTCATGCTTTCTTAGGCTGCCCTTGGTTGTAACAGTTTCTTAGACATTGTTTTTGATTACCCTGCCCGTTTTGAGGATCACTGGTCAGATATTTTGTGGACTATCTCTCAATTTGGATTTGTCTGATGTTTTTCTTATGGTTAGGCTGGGGTTAATGAGTTTTGGGGAAGGAGATCGCAGAGGTAAAATGCCATTGGTATCACATCATTTCAAGGGCACACACAATCAGTACGAGTTATCACAGTTAATGTTGACACTGATCATCTGCCTTGAGGCAGGATTTGTCGGGTTTCTATACTGTAAGGCTATTATTTTCTTCACCTTTTCCATACATTTTGCTTTGAAAGGAAGTCCCTAGCTGTAGCTCATACTTAAAGAATAGGGGTTATGCCTTAAGGGTATAACTTAAAAAGAGAGTACTTACATAAATTAATGGAGTCATCTATTCTCCATTAATTTTTTATTCAATCATGTATTTATGTTAGTATAGATTCATGGATGTTTATGTTTTGGGGTGTAAGCCAATTCATTTATTTTGCTTCTCACGTTGTTCCAACCTTGGCACTGGGAAGTTTACAAGTTAAAAAAAGAAGTATTCTTTTGACATACACATCATTATGCAATTTTTTTTTTTTTAGCAAGTTCTTCCTTTTCTGTCACTACAAGATGGTTCAGACTCATCTTGTGTATTTCCTGCCCCAGACCTAGAATAAGCCATTTTTCCATGGAGACATGGTTCTCTTATTCGGAACCAAGATCTGGGTATTAGATGTACTTGCTGTTCCTGGGAGTATTGTTATTTCTAGAGCCTCTAAGCTGACAGTGTATGGAGATATATGTTTTTATACTACCCCATGTGTATACACCTATTTATAAATATTTTATTTATGTTTTTTATACAGCTTAATCTGTATCTGTTAAGTTCACCATGAATACACACTGATGTCTTCAACTCTAATCAATTGTAGAAGGAATCATTCTAAACTTCTCTTACCTTCCACTTCTTACTCCAACAGTGTGAAACCTGGCTGTAATCATGTGCCATTCATTTACTTCATTAATTCCAATATGCCTAATAGTGGTTTCACAATGGTTATAACATTTATAAAAGGAGCTATACATAAACTCCATACTCTAGTTAGTAGAGTTATAATAATTAAGGAACTTTTTATGGCTGGCCCAGAATATGGTCTGCCTTGGTGAATATTCCACTGGAGCTTGAGAATAATGTATATTCATTTGTTATTTGGTGGCGTCTTCTATAAATATCTACTAGAGCAAGTTGATAGTATTTTTGAAGTCAATTCCATTCATATTGATTTTCTGCTTACTTAATCTGTTATTGACAAGGAGATAATGATGTTTCCAACTGTAATAGTAGATTTATCTACTTTGCTTTTCAGCTCTAACCTTATTGCCTCCCTAAAGAAGTATCTTAAAAAATGGATATGATATATGAAACATATCATATATGTTTTAAACCTTAGATATCAGGCAGTGTGGGGCAGTGTTTCATGAGAAAGGGAAATAAATGAGATGAGTCCTGCTGCTGCTCCAGCTTCCTATCTGAAGAGAAATTCAAAGCCATAGTCAGGGAGGGGGAACTCGGGTGTAATCAAACACAGAAATTAAAACATGGCGGTTATCCAATGAATGACAAAGGAAAGAAAAGCTATAAGAAGGAAGGAGCTAGAGCCGGTAGGCTGGGGTGGTGTCCAAGATTGACTATGGAGGAAATGAGTTTTTACTTGGGATTTGGTGGCCTATGTCAGAGGAGTAGAAATTGCTCATGGTGGTGATATTAGAAAGTATTATAAAAGTGGCACGGCCCAACCCTATTTCATTAAAAAAAAAAAAAATTCGTGGAGGGGATTTGTAAAGAGAGCTTGGAAAAGCACTTTAGGATCATTTGCAGAAATACGTGAGTCAGTGTCATGTTTGGTTTTATTCTGTAGGTTAGTGGTTTTTTAAATTTAAAGTATAACCTGTAAACTCTTTTAAAAGTAAGTTATTTCTCTAATGTGTGTGTGTGTATATATATATATATATATATATATATATATACACACAAGCAACTGATTTAGACAAATGGGGGGAATGGGACAACCAGAAGCCCAACCACACTGCCTCTGATACCTGCTTAGAATTGCCAAGAGTTTTCAGAGAACAGTTAAACCACCCTTGAGGTTTTGAGAGCTTTCAATGGACAATAAGAGGATACAGTGTGTGTGTAAGGGGGATTAATCAGCTGACAGTTGATTTGATTGGAAGGGAGATTGAAGGTAGGCAAGGAGACAATTTAGAAGCTGCTGCATCAATCTAGGCAGAAAGGGAGAAAGGTGTGAACTAGGGTGGTGGCAGTGAAGACAGAGAGAAGGGGAGTAACAGAAGTCACCGTCCAGCTCAGATAGTCAGTGTAGGCAAAATGGGCTGCTTCCATTGTTGGCATGCATCTTTTTAAGTCCCACAGTTGAACAGTGGGAACCAAGGGAGTGCCTG
Organism: Cervus elaphus; assembly: GCF_910594005.1. NCBI lineage: Eukaryota > Metazoa > Chordata > Mammalia > Artiodactyla > Cervidae > Cervus > Cervus elaphus. The sequence continues at coordinate 35,585,264 of NC_057840.1, forward strand.
GGCATTGGTCTTTTCTATCTCTCCCCATTGTTAGATATGTGGGGAAATACAGGTAGGGGTGATATGCTAGATGCTAAAAGAGGAAGAGAAAGAGCATTAAGTAACTTTAAATGAACTAGGTAATTCATAGCCTCTATGCGTATCATCTTTTTGCCTTTTCATACTGTTCATGGGAGTTGATGATGGACAGGGAAGCCTGGTCTGTTGCAGTCCACGGGGTCACAAAGAGTCGGACACAACTAAGTGACTGAACTGAACTGAAATGTATCATTGTAATGATACACTTAGAGGCTATGATAATAATAATCTGTAATTGCACTAGGGTTGAAATCTCTGTGATGCCCTTGGTATGACTTTGGGGAATGATAGTTACTGTATAAGTCTTTCTTCTATTAAGTGAGGACTCTAACAGTGCCTACTTTACAGGCTTCATTTCTAGTATTTGAAAGGAAAGCATTCAAATTGATGCAGGGGAGTTTCTCTGGCTGAAGTTTCATTAGTTATTATCATTATTTAATTCTTAACTAATCACCACTTCTGTTTTCTTCAACATGTTGAATTAGAAAGCTTTTAGCGTGTTTCTCTGTCTGGCTTTGTAATACCTCATGAATAATGTGGAATTCTTGAGAAACAAAAGAAAGGTGATTATGCAAGTGTTTGAAATATTTAATAATACATTAAAGTAGTCTTGGGAAATTGGAGAAATAGCTTTACTGAAGTTATAGTAGCTTTTTGTAGAGGCAACGGGTATTAAGAAGAAAAAAGATCATTTTAGGAAAAGAAAATTTAAAAAGCAGAATGCATTAGAAGCAAATGACCCAATAAATTCAATTAAGTAATGAATATTCATATGGCATTCATTTTTCCTGAGATATAATGGCCAAGCCAAAGAGTTTAAAGAATGAAAAAAAAAAGGATGATTGAGTAAACTCTAAAGTATTAGAAGTAAGTCTTTCGAAACTCCTAGTTGGACGCATTAGGACAGATATTTTTATTTTAGGGCCAGGGTGTAAGCGGTGAATATGTCTTCAGACCCTTTCTCCCTTCCAGGACTTCACCCCTACACTGCCTTACCATGGACTTCCCCAAGTCTAGGCAGTCTTAAATTCCTTAGGGATCTTAGAGAGTGCCCTGGGCATCATCTCTCTCCCTTTCATTTTCATTCCAGTGATCTGTGCTTATTAGTTTAATAAATTCTCTTCAATTAATACTTCCTTGTGGATTAGAATCTCTCAAATTCACATTGAGTACTACTAAGTGGAAGTTCTATACTTGGCTTCTAAATCCTTAAGAACAGTGCAACAAAGATATTAAAGGCTTAAAACAAGGGCATGTAATTCAAAGTGGTGGCATTTCACATGTATGGTGGGCTTGCTGGATGAGAGAGTTTGTATCTCAAGCCTGAGGGTAATCCTTAAATTTTGCAAGTTAAAAATTTTTTTAAAGGAATGTAAAGAAATTTGCTGTGATATAACTCTTGTCTAGTCAGTGACACAACTTGAGATCTAATAATGTTTGTCCACTAGCAAATCTGTTACATGGCGTCTGTATTGCGTTGCTAAATATTTGCTCAGTCATTCTGGGAATTGACATTTTGGGGTGCTGAATACATCTGCTTATATGGTGCTACAAGCCAAAGTGCTATCTGTTACAAATAAACATCTCAACTGTCAAGGAGTTTGTTTAATATTTGCATGATCTAAGCTAGTTGGTTTTTTTCCTCTCTGCTTTGTGAACATTTGTTAAAATACCAAAATGGTTGAAATAATTTAGACAAAGAAAAATGAGCTTAAGTAAAATAGTTATTAATCTATGTTGTCTGGAAAAATCCTTGGTAGGGAACATAGAACGAGTTTTTTAACTTAATTTGGATTTCAGTTACGCATGCCACTCCTATACTCTGTCACTATATATAATTAGGAACTGGCTGTATATTCCATAGTGACACAGGTTATAATTATTGGCTGTGATCTGCAATTCTCATTTAACCTAGGTTAAAATAGAATTGGAAATTTGTCCATTTTTCACCTATTGCACTCAATTCCAGTTTGAAATTTTTTGAACTACTGTAAATATGCATTATTATCACTGGCATGTCACAGCTAATATGACCATTACTACTTCCAAGTAGACACGGTTGCTTTCCTCTTGGAGTTGTGCCCTGGGATCCTATCTTTGTAGTCAGGCATACGATATGTACAGCTTCCTAATTTTGCTCCATTTGTGCATCTTCCTGAGCCTTTGGCATTTGAAAAATATGGAGCATTTGGGGTCAATTTAAGAAAATATTTGTAAATGCCAGCTAAATCTCAGTTCAGTTCAGTTCAGTCGCTCAGTCGTGTCTGACTCTTTGCGACTCCATGAAGCGCAGCACGCCAGGCCTCCCTGTCCATCACCAACTCCTGGAGTTTACCCAAACTCATGTCCATCGAGTCGGTGATGCCATCCAGCCATCTATCTCATCCTCTGTCATCCCCTTCTCCTCCTGCCCCCAAACCCTCCCAGCATCAGGGTCTTTTCCAATGAGTCAACTCTTCGCATGAGGTGGACAAAGTATTGGAGTTTCAGCTTCAGCATCAGTCCTTCCAATGAACACCCAGGGCTGATCTCCTTTAGGATGGACTATTCGGATTTCCTTGCAGTCCAAAGGACTCTCAAGAGTCTTCTCCAACACCACAGTTCAAAAGCATCAATTTTTGGGCGCTCAGCTTTCTTTACAGTCCAACTCTCACATCCATAGATGACCACTGGAAAAACCATAGCCTTGACTAGACGGACCTTTGTTGGCAAAGTAATGTCTCTGTTTTTTAATATGCTGTCTAGGTTGGCCATAACTTTCCTTCCAAGGAGTAAGTGTCTTTTAATTTCATAGCTGCAATCACCATCTGCAGTGATTTTGGAGCCCAAAAAATAAAGTCTGACACTGCTTCCACTGTTTCCCCATCTATTTCCCATGCAGTGATGGGACCAGATGCATGATCTTAGTTTTCTGAATGTTGAGCTTTAAGCCAACTTTTTCACTCTCCTCTTTCACTTTCATCAAGAGGCTTTTTAGTTCCTCTTCACTTTCTGCCATAAGTGTGGTGTCATCTGCATATCTGAGGTTATTGATGTTTCTCCTGGAAATCTTAATTCCAGCTTGTACTTCTTCCAGCCCAGCGTTTCTCATGATGTACTCTGCATAGAAGTTAAATAAGCAGGGTGACAATATACAGCCTTGACGCACTCCTTTTCCTATTTGGAACCAGTCTGTTGGCCCATGTCCAGTTCTAACTATTGCTTCCTGACCTGCATATAGATTTCTCAAGAGGTGGGTCAGGTGGTCTGGTATTCCCATCTCTTTCAGGATTTTCCACAGTTTGCTGTGATCCACACAGTCAAAGTCTTTGGCATAGTCAATAATCCAGAAATAGATGTTTTTCTGGAACTCTCTTGCTTTTTCGATGATCCAGCGGTTGTAGGCAATTTGATCTCTGGTTCCTCTGCCTTTTCTAAAACCAGCTTGAACATCTGGAAGCTCACAGTTCACGTATTGCTGAAGCCTGGCTTGGAGAATTTGAGCATTACTTTACTAGCGTGTGAGATGAGTGCAATTGTGCGGTAGTTTGAGCATTCTTTGGCATTGTCTTTCTTTGGGATTGGAATGAAAACTGACCTTCTCCAGTCCTGTGGCCAATGCTGAGTTTTCCAAATTTTCTGGCATATTGAGTGCAGCTCTTTCACAGCATCATCTTTCAGGATTTGAAATAGCTCAACTGGAATTCAATCACCTCTACTAGCTTTGTTCATAGTGATGCTTTCTAAGGCCCACCTGACTTCACATTCCAGGATGCCTGACTTTAGGTGAGTGATCACACCATTGTGATTATCTGGGTCGTGAAGATCTTTTTTGTATAGTTCTTCTTGTGTATTCTTGCTGCCTCTTCTTAATATCTTCTGCTTCTGTTAGGTCCATACCATTTCTGTCCTTTATTGAACCCATCTTTGCATGAAATGTTCCCTTGGTATCTCTAATTTTCTTGAAGAAATCTCTAGTCTTTCCCATTCTGCTGTTTTCCTCTATTTCTTTGCATTGAATCTACCTTACCACATTTGACTCTTTGATAGTTTTATAAATATTCTCATCTCCACCTCTCCAGTTGTGTTTAATTGTTCTGCATTCCAAGTCTGTGGTCATTTTTGACTTGTGTTCAACAATGTGAATCAAATATTTGAGACTCAAAGAGGTGTGGTGGTTCAGCTCACTGCTGTAATAGTGCTATACCTAAACCATCTGAAGAGTCTACTTCTAAATTTCTCCAAGAAAGGAAATCTCATGTATTGGCTCAAACATAACATTGTCTCCTAGAGATACCTTCTTTGTCTCCTCTTCTTAGCTTTACTTCCTCTCTTCCATTGTGTTTTGGGCAGTTCATTCATTCATTCCACAAATAACAGGACAACTTTTGATTCATGTCTTTCTCCCTTCAAGCTAAAGACTTCGTGGAGGGTACCATAATCTGTCTTTGTTTAGCATCGCATCATCTGTGAATATACATTGTTAGTATTGAGCAAATGTTCACAAAATGAATACTTTGATAAGCAATTTTTAATAACTGTCACTTTTAGAACCTGAAGTTTAAAATTATTCTAGAAAATAGATTTGTCTATTTGTCTATAGTGTGACTGCTGGGACCTTTTAAAGTGGGGGCAATACTGTGTTTTGTTTTGCTTAATTTACCTCATGTCTATTTGTCTTTATCTTGGAAATATTTTAAAATGAAGATAAATTGCGATGATAACAGAAAGCATCCGCTTCATTTTTAAAAAGTAAAATGCGTGTGTATAGTCATAACTTGATTACTTAGGTAACTTTGTTTTGTCTTAGGGTGAACAAAATCACCTTTAATTATTTCTTCTTTGTTCAGATCACCTGCCTTTATCTTTCCATGTAGATCTGATATTAAAAGATTGTATTGTTTACATCTGCTTACATTCTCTGTTTACATTCTCTCTCTCTTTCTAAAGTTATAGAGAGGGAGTCAAAGAGTATTTGAGTTATACACATACACTGCCTAATATTGAAGAACAATGCATTTTTTCACCCTAGTTGCCACCCAAAGTAGGTAAATAATAATCAGCATCATCCTGTCAAGAGTCTGACCTCAAAGTTTCTAAGAGATATGAATCTCTAGGAATTCTTTGCTTCTGATCTTCCTTTCCTGTTTTTCATCCATGGCCACTGGTCTTACATTCTAAAAGGGAGATCGTGGAGTCCTACACTCTCAGGAGAGAAAGTACATTGAAAGTCACGTAGTACAAATACTGGGAAACTGAATGCCTTTGGTAACACCCCTGTAAAGTCTTCATCTAGCCTATTCTTGGAAACCTCCAGTGACCCAGCACGTCCTTTCCTGTGGCAGCAGAGTCTATCTTTGTTGTCAGCTTGGACTATAGACCGAGTCTTTGTAGCGAGCTCTGGCTTCTCATGATTTCCACATATTTCTTCTGTTTTACCATTTGGACTCGTAAGGAGCAGGTTGAGCCCATCTCTCTTAGTCAGTTTAAGGTGCTGGAATAGAAATACCACAGGCTTCATGGCTTAAACAGCAAACATTTCTCACACTTCTGGATCTCGGGAGCTCCAAGTTTGCCCGCAGATTTGGTGTCTGATGAGTTCCTGCTTCCTGCTTGTAGACAGCTGTCTTCTCACAACCTTACAGAGTGGAGAGAGCAAGTTGGCACCCTGGCCTCTATATATAAGGGCACTAATCCCATTTGTAAAAGTTCTACCCTTGTGACCTAATGACCTCCCAAAGGCTCATATCTTTGGGATGGTATTCAAAGTGTGAATACCATCACACTGGGGATTAGATGTCAACATATGGATTTGGGGGAGACACAGACATTCAGACCACAATGCCATTTTATCAGGTAGAGCCCATGTGAAGGTGACACTCATGTTTCCTCTAAGTCTTTTTTTCTCTCTGGCTAACCCCTGTTAGTGCCTCAGTGGTTCTCTGTGTGACCTGGTTTCACCTCTCCTCACCATCCTCGTTACTCTGAAAAGCTTTGCTTTGCTGGTCTCTGCCCCATCCAGCACTGTGTGTGATAGTCCGGGTGTGCTCTGATGAGCTGAGAGTAGGGTGTGAGTTTCGCTTCCTTAATTCAGATATTATACTCACATTAGCACATCTAGTGATGAAAAGAATTGCCTTAGGACAGCAACTGGCCAAAGATTACTCTCATTTGACCTATTTTATTTCTTTTTTGTTTTGTTTAATCACTAAGTCATGTCTGACTCTTTTGCGACCCCATGGACTGTAGCCCACCAGGCTCCTCTGTCCATGGGATTTCCCAAGCGAGAATACTAGAGTGGGTTGCCATTTCCTTCACCAGGAGATCTTCCTGATCCAGAGATTGAAATTGGCAGGGGGATTCTTTACCGCTGAGCCACCAAGGAAGCCCATTTTACTTGTAGATGTCCTTAAATTTGTCAACTATGTGGGATACAATTTTGAAACTCTGGTAACTGGGGAAAAAAACACAAGCTTCATTTAGAAGCTTGGATCTTGGGTCATACTTAATAGAGAATGGCCTTGGACCAGTTCATGAATCTTTCTAAAGGAGCAGTTTTCTGGCATTTACCTTACAAGGTTATTGTGAGGACTACATTAGTTGTAAAATGCGTACATGTAAAGTGTATTTAAAGTGCTTAAGCACATGGGAAGTGCTCAGTGTATGTTAGTGATAAAAATCTTTATGACTGTTACTTATTCCAAGAGTTCTGAGAAATGCTTACTTTGATACTGAACAAATAAGGAAGGGTCTGTGGCACCATTATATTTTTAATATCATGTAACATATCTAATCTAGATCTATAAGAATAAAAGCTATGCATAAAAACTCACCAGTGAACATTTGTCCAAACTCCTTGACAGAACAAAATAGAGCAAAGTTCTAACATTAGTTATTCATCTGTTTTGGAATCAGAGGACAGGTGATCTGTTACAAAGAATTTTACTTCTCATGTCTTTAATATTAAAATTAATTATATTAGATTTTTACCAAAATTATTATTTCTTTTATACAAATCTAAGAAATGTGGCTTTCTGGTCTGTTTTGGAGAGATTCGAGTTTTTGAAAATATGAACCCTTGTGTTCATTTTTGTCTTTTAAAATATTTGTTTCTGCTGATACATTTTAGTACTACAGCCTGGCGTTTTCTAGGTTAAGATGCTGAACCAAGCCTCAAAGCATCTCTGTGAAAAAAATCGGAGTCTCTCTCCTCCTTTAATTAGTTAGAGGGAACTACAGCTGGTAAATCTTTGGGGGAAGACTATTTACAACTATTTTAAAACTTTAATATTAGGAAAATAGAAAGACACTTGTGACAACTTAGAACCTAGTCAACAAGTTGAGGGTCTTGGGTCGATTACTCAGGTGATGAGGTACAGCTTAGTAGCAATAAAAGACTGACTAGACATCTGTGGAGGCTAGAGACTGTCAGATACATTTTGGATAAATCATTCCTCTTTAGTGTCTTCCGTTAAGAGGTCTACTTGGGTGATAAGGACATTTATTAAGCACTTTATAAAGATGCTTTTTAAATTTGCTATTGAAAGAATATTCATAGCAGGAGCGATCTTTGATATGTCATATTTCAAGAGTAGCTAATTATTATGTTGTCTTTTTTATAGCATCTGTTACACACACACACACACATCCTGCAATGGTTTGAAAGAGCAGCTTGTACTGGCTCATAAAAGCCTATTGTTAAATTTGTAGGAGTTTTGTACACTGCTTGATCTTAGACAAGAAGCTTGAAATTTGCCATGGTGGGAGTAGTTACACCATGGAAATTGGTGAATGCTACAAATCAAAGCCTTTTTTTCCCCCCTCTTGTGGACAGCTGGTTGTTAAACACTTAACCGCACAACTGTGTCCCAAACTATTTCCTTAAATAAAATAAAGGCTGTTCGTGTTGAAAATGGTTTTCATGTGAAAGTTTATTTGAGCAAAAGAATAAGCTGTTGTTTGTGTGTGTTCTCAGGGATACGGAAAGACCGAAGAGGAGGGAGAATGTTGAAGCACAAGCGCCAGAGAGATGATGGGGAGGGCAGGAACGAAGCGGTGCCCTCCGGAGACATGAGAGCTGCCAACTTTTGGCCAAGCCCGATCATGATTAAACACACTAAGAAGAACAGCCCGGTGTTGTCCCTGACGGCTGACCAGATGATCAGTGCCTTGCTGGAGGCTGAGCCCCCCATAATCTATTCTGAGTATGATCCTAACAGACCTTTCAGTGAGGCTTCAATGATGGGCTTGCTGACCAGCCTTGCAGACAGGGAGCTGGTACACATGATCAATTGGGCAAAGAGGGTGCCAGGTAAGAACACTAAGCTTGACTTTTATTTTGAAGAGCCATTAACTATTTTTTTCCCCTGTATACAGAGATTTTATTCAATTTTAAAAGAAAACGAGAACTTTAGACAATGCTTTAACAAAGCAAATCTGTCCAGCTTTGAACCAAATTCCAAGAGTAGCCAGCTTCTATTTTTCAGCAGCTGGCAAGAGCACCCTTAATGAGCTCTGTTGACATTTCTATCTTCTTCATCCATAAGGTATAAAACAAAAACCAATCTAGACTCCTTGATAAGCTTTATGTGGTCATTTGAGTTTTACAAATGGTTTCTCTAATGGTAAGCCAAAATCATTTTTGTGTCCTCTCGAGACAGCTTTACTATAACATACGGCAGTGTTTATCTTGGTAGTGAGTCGTCTGTAAACAGTCAACCAACACTGTATGTTCAATTGCATATAGATTGGTTGCCATTAACTATTCATGAACAGGTTGCTGTATGTACCATGGGAGAGATGAAAAGTGAAAGTGAAGTTGCTCAGTCGTTTCCACCTCTTTGCGACCCGGAGGGCTGTAGCCCACCAGGCTCCTCCGTCCATGGGATTCTCCATGCAAGAATACTGGAGTAGGTTGCCATTTCCTTCTCCAAGGGATCTTCCTGACCCAGAGATCGAACCCAGGTCTCCCACATTGCAGGCAGACGCTTTAACCTCTGAGCCACCAGGGAAGAGATAGTGGGACACGATAGCTTGTTATCTAGTTGGTTTCAGGGTTATATCAGAATTGATTAATTTTCAGTATCTATACACTCTTAATTCTCCTGGAAGTCAGGAAATGGTGTTTTGAAATAAAAATCTAGATGTTTAAAGTTTTTAATCTGACATTGTTTTTTTAACCCATCAATATTCACCCCCAAAATCTGGGGTGAACACTAGATAATAAATGCATTTAATATTATATGTTCACTGTGGCAGAAATTTTTAGCGCTAAATGATCTATGTCCTATAAATTTTTAATGTTGAAGACTTTTGTTCAAAACACCTAAATTGTGAATCATCAATTTTACCTTACAAGATTTTATTTTAAGGTATTTATGAACTAAAGAAATAATGTTTTTTTTGTTTTGTTTTTACTGAATGCCAAATATTCATTTAACTGTCTATTAACATTTTAGGAACAAGGCAATGCAATAGAAAAATCAATTAGGTTCTCATCCCTGAGAGGAGCTTGTGGAAAGATAACAGTGACTGAAGTTATACTTGATCCTTCAGCTGATACTCTCAGAACTGGTGTTCTTATAAAACATGACTGTTGCTCTCATTGTTCAGGGAGAAGACCTCTAGTTATTATGGAGACAAGACTAGAAAATGACCTCCTCCTTACCCCATCATATCCATTCAGAAGCTAACATAGATGAATCAAGGCAAGAGGAAGTTAAATCTTCTTTTCTGGGCTTATAGACCAAACAAGTAGTGAATTTAGATAGTGACTATCTTGTGAGTTTTCTTTTAGTAGATGAACTTATTATCTATGAAGCATGGGTTTTTTTTTAATTAAACTAAATAAAAAAGGAGTTTTGTACTTACATTTCAGAGATTATAGGCCAAGTGAATATACATCTGGCCTTAGATTTGCATTTATTAACATGTAAGCATGTCGTCCTTTGAATAAGGAGCCAGCAATGTTGTGATCCAAACTGGATAGAGGGCATCTATTTAGGTGGCAGAGGTTGGATTACATGGAAACACGGGGATTCACAGGCATATTTAGATTTTGAGTCAGTCCAACTGGCAAATAGACTCCCAGCCATGTTTGGAATTAAGAGGTTTTTTTTTTTTTTCATTTATTTTTATTAGTTGGAGGCTAATTACTTTACAATATTGTAGTGGTTTTTGCCATACATTGACATGAATCAGCCATGGATTTACATGTGTTCCCCATGGAATTAAGAGTTTTAATGAGCACTTCTCTACCTTAATATTCCTATGTGAGGCAAATCCATGATAAGTAAATATTGGAGTTTAAATGTAATGTGGTTATAGGTTTTCTCATTATATTCATTATTGCTTTCATTTTTTAGAAAGGTACTTCAGGAAGAAAACACAAACAAATAAACAACTAATGGTCATATCCCTGAGAACCAACTCTTAGTTGCCCTTAAGTTTTATTGTTGTATAAGCATGTATTTTCCCTAATGAGTTTTGGTAATATTAGTTCCAGAACACTGCTGAAGTCAAATATATATCTTTCATACTTAGCAGTAGATTTCCATCTTGACATTTTTATAAATTTAAAAATTTGAAGGACACTTGAAACAATGGGAATTAAGTTCAAATACAAAACCAGTGGGAGAAGGGCATGGTAACTTACTCCAGTATTCTTGCCTGGAGAATCCCATGGACAGAGGAGCCTGGCAGGATACCATCCATAGGGTTGCAAAGAGTCAGACATGACGAAGCAACAGCACTCGTGCACATTACTAATGAATGAAGAATTCATGGCAATAATCATCTGTGAAAGTGAAAGTGTTAGTCACTCAATCCTGTCCGACTCTTTGGGACCCCATGGTCTGTAACCCACCATGCTCCTCTGTCCATGGAATTCTCCAGACAAGAATACTGGAGTGGAACAATGAGAAAACAGAAAGAGAAATTAAGGAAACAGTACCATTCACCATTGCAACAAAAAGAATAAAATACTTAGGAGTATATCCTCCTAAAGAAACAAAAGGCCTATACATAGAAAACTATAAAACACTGATGAAAGAAATCAAAGAGGGCACAAACAGATGGAGAAATATATCGTGTTCATGTATTGGAAGAATCAATATTGTCAAAATGGCTATACTACCCAAAGCAATCTATAGATTCAATGCAATCCCTATCAAGCTACCAACGGTATTTTTCACAGAACTAGAACAAATAATTTCACAATTTGTATGGAAATAGAAAAAACCTCGAATAGCCAAAGTAATCTTGAGAAAGAAGAATGGAACTGGAGGAATCAACCTGCCTGACTTCAGACTCTACTACAAAGCCACAGTCATCAAGACAGTATGGTACTGGCACAAAGACAGAAATATAGATCAATGGAACAGAATAGAAAGCCCAGAGATAAATCCACGAACCTATGGACACCTTATCTTCGACAAAGGAGGCAAGGATATACAATGGAAAAAAGACAACCTCTTTAACAAGTGGTGCTGGGAAAACTGGTCAACCACTTGTAAAAGAATGAAACTAGAACACTTTCTAACACCATACACAAAAATAAACTCAAAATGGATTAAAGATCTAAATGTAAGACCAGAAACTATAAAACTCCTAGAGGAGAACATAGGCAAAACACTCTCCGACATAAATCACAGCAAGATCCTCTATGACCCACATCCCAGAATATTAGAAACAAAAGCAAAACTAAACAAATGGGACCTAATAAAACTTAAAAGCTTTTGCACAACAAAGGAAACTATAAGTAAGGTGAAAAGACAGCCCTCAGATTGGGAGAAAATAATAGCAAATGAAGCAACAGACAAAGGATTAATCTCAAAAATATACAAGCAACTCCTGCAGCTCAACTCCAGAAAAATAAATGACCCAATCAAAAAATGGGCCAAAGAACTAAACAGACATTTCTCCAAAGAAGACATACAGATGGCTAACGAACACATGAAAAGATGCTCAACATCACTCATTATTAGAGAAATGCAAATCAAAACCACAATGAGGTACCATTACATGCCAGTCAGGATGGCTGCTATCCAAAAGTCTACAAGCAATAAATGCTGGAGAAGGTGTGGAGAAAAGGGAACCCTCTTACACTGTTGGTGGGAATGCAAACTAGTACAGCCACTATGGAAAACAGTGTGGAGATTTCTTAAAAAACTGGAAATAGAACTGCCATATGACCCAGCAATCCCACTTCTGGGCATACACACTGAGGAAACCAGATCTGAAAGAGACACGTGCAGCCCAATGTTCATCGCAGCACTGTTTATAATAGCCAGGACATGGAAGCAACCTAGATGCCCATCAGCAGACGAATGGATAAGGAAGCTGTGGTACATATACACCATGGAATATTACTCAGCCATTTAAAAGAATTCATTTGAATCAGTTCTAATGAGATGGATGAAACTGGAGCCCATTATACAGAGTGAAGTAAGCCAGAAAGATAAAGACCGTTACAGTATACTAACACATATATATGGAATTTAGAAAGATGGTAATGATAACCCTATATGCAAAACAGAAAAAGAGACACAGATGTACAGAACAGACTTTTGGACTCTGTGGGAGAAGGCGAGGGTGGGATGTTTCAAGAGAACAGCATCGAAACATGTATATTATCTAGGGTGAAACAGATCACCAGCCCAGGCTGGATGCATGAGACAAGTGCTCGGGCCTGGTGCACTGGGAAGACCCAGAGGAATTGGGTGGAAAGGGAGGTGGGAGGGGGGATCGGGATGGGGAATACATGTAAATCCATGGCTAATTCAAGTCAATGTATGACAAAAACCACTACAATATTGTAATTAGCCTCCAATTAATAAAAATAAATGAAAAAAAATAACAACAAAAACAAAAACCATTTCCTCAGCTATTAAAAAAAAAAAAAAAAAGAATACTGGAGTGGGTTTCTATTCCTTTCTCTAGGGGATCTTCCCAACCCAGGGACTGAACCTGGGTCTCCTGCATTGCAGGCAGATTCTTTTACTGTCTTAGAATCTTCTGTATTTAGGAATAAAATGGAGATGGAAATCAAGGGAAGGAAAATATCATGTCCATGCTTAGCCATTCCACTGTTAAACCCCACAAGTAAACAAATTTATGGTAATGAGAAGTACAGCAAAACCACTTTATAACTTGATTTGTTTAGGAGACCTGAACGTTTCCAAAGTCCTTGGGCCAAACTGTCTTGTTATTTGATGGTTTAAAAAAAAAAGAATTATAAAGGCGAAAATGAAATTATATATATGCTATGGTGATAAGATGAAAAATGAGGGAAAAATAGTCTTCTGGAATCATCTTTGGAGATGATTATCAAGTTTCTCAGAGAATTTGACAAAGTCGCACTTTGAAAAGTTTTTTTACATCCAAATACCATCTGTCATTAAAAAAAAAAACCAACTCACACCTGAAATCTAAAATCTAATATAGACAATACTACATTTATATGGTCATAGTTTGAGATTAACAATAATATTAATCTAATATAGATTTACCTTATATAGATACACTTTTTGCCTTAGTATGAATAGTAGTAGGAAAGCCAGTTGTAGAGCTACCTGGAATTAACTATATGATACCTGCATGGAACATTTGGATATCCTCAGACGGCTATCAGTATAACAGAGATTGTGAAGTGACTTCATTTTTAAGATTTTCAGCATTAATTGAGTATACTTGACAAATGTAATATTTAAAGTATATGTTACAGTCATTTGATAGACATTGTAAAAGAATTCCCTACATCTATTTAACTAAATATCCATCACCTTACCTATTTACCTTTTCTTTCTCTAATGAGACCCTTAAGTTCTACTTTCTTAGCAAATCAATTATCCAATATAGTGTTTTATACTAGATCCTCAGACTTTTTTCATCATATAGCTGAAAAGTTATACTCTTATCTATCTTTTTCTATTTGTCCCATCCTCCAAACCCTGGCAACCACTTGTGTACTCTCAGGAATTTGACTTGTGTTTTTAGATTCCATGTATAAGTGATAGCATGCAATAGTTATCTTTTTCTGACTGGCTTATTTTTAATCATAATACCCTCAAGGTCTATTCGTACTGTCGCAAATTGCAGGATTTCATTCTTTCTCATGGCTGAATAACATTCCATTATGTATATCATTGTAGATACAGATTTATCAGATCTTTTTCCATTCATCTGTTGATGGTCACTTAGTTTGTTTCCATATCTTGGATACACGAGAGTATGAATATTTCTTTTGATATTCTGTTTTCAAACCCTTTGGATGTATATTTAGAAATGAGATCGCTGGATCATATTGTAATTCTGTTTTATTTTGGCAGGAGTGGGGATCTCTTTACTGTTTTCCACAGTGGTTGCACCAGGTTACAATCTCACCAACAATTTGCAAGGATTCTCTTATCTCCAAATCCTTACCAACACTTATTATTTGCTGTCTGTTTGATGATAACCAGTGTAACAGGTATGGGGTGATATCTCATTGTAATTTTGATTTTCATTTCCCTGATGATTGCTTGAGGACCTTTTCATGTACCCATTGGCAATTGTATATTTTCTTTGGAAAAAACGTCTATTCATTTCCTCTGCCCATTTTTTAATCAGACTGGGTTTTTTCCTTTCTTTTGCTATTGAGATATATGTGCTCTTCATATACTTTGGATATTAACCTTTTGTCCAATAACATGATGTGCAGATATTTTCTCCCATTTGGCAGGCTGCCTCTTTGTTTTGCTGGTGGTTTCCTTTGCTATGCAACAACTTCTTAATTTGATGAAGTCTCACTTGTTTATTTTTGCTTTTGTTGTTTTGCCAATAGAGACAATTTTATTTCTTCCTTTTAAAATTTGCATGTCATTAATTTCCTTTTCTTGCCTAATTACTATATTAGGACTCCCAGTACTATGTTAATCAGGAGTCATGAGACTGGGTACCTTTGTTTTGTTCCTGATTTTAGAGGAAAAACTTTCTGTCTCTCACTGTTTGGCATGGTGCTAGCTATGGACTTTTTATATATGACCTTTATTATGTTGAGGTATGTTTCCTCTATACCCAGTTTATTGAGAGTTTTTATTAGGAATGGATGTTAAATTTTGCAAATGCTTTTTCTCTATTGTTGATATGGTCATATACTTTTTATTCTTCATTTTGTTAATGTTCTATATTGATTGATTTGAAGATGTTGAACCAACTTTTTATCTCTGAAATAAGTCCCACTTAATCATGGTGTATGATTCTTTTAATATGTTGTTGAATTTGGTTTGCTACTGTTTTGTTGAGAGCTTTTGCATCTATGTGTATCAGGGATATTGGCCTGTAATTTTTTTCCCCTTGTAATGTCCTTGTCTAGTTTTGGTATCAGGGTAATTATGGCTTTATAAAATGATTTGGGGCATATTTTCTCTTCTTCCATTTTTGGAACAATTTGAAATTCTTCGTTAAGTGTTTGGTAGAATTCACCAGTGAAGCAATCTGAGCTTGTCTTTGTTGGTATGTTTTTGATTACTGACTCTATCTCCTTACTAGTAATGGTCTATTAGAATTTTCTGTTTTCATGATTCAGTCTTGGTAGCTTGTATATTTCCAGGAATTTATCAGTTTTTTCCTGTTTGTTCAGCTTGTTGGCATATAATGATTCATAGTAGTTTCTTACGATTCTTTGTATTTGTGTTATATCAATTATAATATTACCTCTTTCTTTTCTGATTTTATTTTTTTTCTCTTGGTAAGTCTAGCTAAAAGTTTGTCTGTTTTGTATATATTTAAAAGAAAACCATCTCTTAGTTTCAGTGATCTATTCTGTTGTCTTTTTAATCTTGATTTCATATTTCCAAGCTAATCTTTGTTATTTCCTTCCTTCTACTAACTTTTGACTTAGTTTGTTTTTCTTTTCTATTTCCTTGTGGTATTAAATTTGTTGTTAATTTGAGTTCCGTTTTTTCTTCAATGTAATGAGCACTTTTCTTTTTTTTTCTAATGCAGCTGTAAACTTGTTAGACTGCTCTGCTGCATTTTGTAAGTTTTGGTGTTTTATTTCAATTTTTGTTTCCAAGTATTTTTTATTTCCTTTTTGATTTTTCTTTGACTCATCTGTGGTTCAGAAGCATGTTGTTTAATTTCCAAATATTTGTGAATTTTACAGTTTTCTTTTTGTACTTAATTTCTAGTTTCATACCATTGTGGTTGGGAAAGATACTTTATGTGATTTCAGTCTTCTTAAATTTATTGTCTTGTTTTGTGGTCTAACATATGATTTATCCTGGAGAATGTTCCATGTGTGCTTGAGAAAAATGTTTTCTGCTGCTACCAGAAGTTCATCTGGCCTAATATGCAGTTTATACAGTTTAAGTCCAATGTTTTCCTTGTTGATTTTCTGTATGGGTGATCTATCCATTGTTCAAAGTGGAGTATTAAAGCCCCCTACTGTTATTGTATTGCTGTCCACTTTCTTAAGGTCTGTTAATATTTGTTTTATGTGTCTAGGTGGTCCTATGTTGGTTGCATAGATGTTTGCAAATATTATTATATGTCATCATATTGGATTAACCCCTTTGTCATTTTAAAATGATGTTTTTGCCTCTCATTAAAGTCTTTTGCTTGAATTCTATTAATATTTTGTTTGATAGAAGTATAGCTATCCCACTTTCTTTTGGTTTCCACTTGTATGGCGTATCTTTTTCCCATCATTTCACTTTCAAGCTGTGTGTCCTTAAACCTGAAGAGAGTATCTTGTAAATAGCATATAGTTGGATCTTGTTTTATGATCCATTCAGCCTTTTGTCTGTCTTTGCACTGGGAAATATAGTCCACTTGTATGTAAATTAATTATTGACAGATGTTTACTTATTATCATTTTGTTGATTTTTTCTGACGGTTTTGTATTTATCTGTTTCTTTTTTCTTCTTGTGCTGTTTTCCTTTGTGTCTCGATGTCTTTCTTTAAAGGTGTGTTTAGGTTTCTTTCTTATGATCTTTTGTGTATTTAGTACAGATTTTTGCTTTGTAGTTACCATGAAACTTATATAAAAACTTAGAAGCCTATTTTAAGTTGTTAACAACTTCTAAAGCTCTATATTTTTACTCTTCTTCATGTTTTATGGTTGATGTTGTAATTTATATATTTTTTTACCTTGTGTATTTGTTAGCAAATTACTATAGCTATAGTTTTTCTTTTTTACCATTTTTCATACTAGATTTAAAAGTTAGTAAATACCTACCATCATTACAACATTGGAGTGTTCTGAATTTAACTCTATATTTACCTTATTATTGAGATTTATATTTTCTTTTTTTTTTAAGTTGAAGGATAATTAATTGAAGGATTGTTGATTTACAATGTTTCCAGTGTAATGTGATTCAGTTGTGTATGTGTATCCATCTATCCTATTTGTCAGATTCTTTTCCATTATAGGTTATTATGTTGAATATAGTTTCCTGTGCTATGCAGTAGATCCTTGTTTATCTGTTTCTTAGATTTATACTTTGATATGTTTTCCTGTTACTAATTAACATCCTTTCATTTAAACTTGAAGGCATACCTTTAACATTTCTTTAAAGGCTAGTCTGGGATGATGAGGTCCTTTGGTTTTTGCTTATCTGGGAAACTCTTGATCTCTCCTTCAATATTGAAGGAAAACTTGGCTGGGTAGAGTATTCTTGGTTGGTGTTCTTTTTTTTTTTTCTTCAGTTCAGTTCAGCTCAGTTCAGTCGCTCAGTCGTGTCCGACTCTTTGCGACCCCATGAACCCCATGAACCGCAGCACACCAGGCCTCCCTGTCCATCACCAACTCCCAGAGTCCACCCAAACCCATGTCCATTGAGTCAGTGATGCCATCCAACCATCTCACCCTCTGTCGTCCCCTTCTCCTCCTGCCCTCAATCTTCCTTTTCTTCAGCACTCTGAGTATATGATGCCCTGTAAAGTTTCTGTTGAAATATTGCTGATGGTCTTATCTATCTTGCATGTAACAAGTTGTTTTTTCTCTTGGTTCTTTTAAGATTATCTCCTTGTTTTTAACTTTTGATGCTTTAACTTTAGTGTGTCATGCTGTGAGTCTCCTTGGGTTCATCTTATTTGAAACTCTTTGAGAAGCCCAGATCTGGATATCTGTTTCTTTCTCCAGGTTAGGGAAGTTTTCAGTGATTATTTCTTTAGCTTTCTACTCCTTTCACTTTCCTTTTTTCCCTGAGACCACTGTAATGTGAATGTTGGTTTACTTGATGTTGTCCTTATATAAATTCCTTAAACTATCTTCACTCTTTTTCATTTTTTTTTTTTTTTTGACTCCTCTGATTGGATAACTTCCACTACCCTGCTTTTTAATTTGCTAATCCTTTCTTATGCTTGACCTAGCTGACATTGAACCCTTCTATTGAATTTTTCCACTGTAGTTATTTAGTGTATTCTTTTGTACTGTGATTTCTGTTTTGTACTTATATTTCCTGTGCCTTTGTTGAATTTCTCACTTTGTTCTTGCCTTGTTCTTCTGATCTTGGTATGCATATTTGTGATCATAACTTTCAACTCTTTATTAAGAGCTATCTTAATAACTTATCTCCATTTTGAGATATCTCTCACTTATCTCCATTTTGTTAAAGTCTATTTTTGAGATTTTATCTTGTTCTTTTGTATGAAACATATTCCTCTATTTTTTCATTTTCCTTGACTCCCTTCATTGGTTTATGTGCCTTAGATAAAACAATTACCTCTCTCAGTCTTGACAGAGTGATCTCATGTTGGAGATGAACCTTAATGATCAGCCCAGCCTGAGCTCTTGGTTGTCTCTCAGACCTTTGTGATTTTCCAAGGTGACTTCTTTGTTCTTAGAGGCTTCCAGTAGTTGAGACTATGCCTAGACCTGTCGGTATCTGAAAGGGAAAGATTCAAGTGAGCATGTAGATACAAACTGATTGGAGCTGGACCTTCAGGTACCAGCTTTTAATGTATACAAATAGATCTCTTTTAGGGGAAGACTGAGTGATGGGGTTTTGTTTGCATCCTCTGTGCTGAGCCTTGGAAGGATAACCTCTTAAGAATCCTTTGTTTGTTTGTTTGTTAAAGAACTGTGGGGCTGATAAGTGCAAGCTCTGCTGGACACTAGAGCCAGATGATCAAGTTATGTTTTCCTTCGGTGGCAGCTGCAAAAGCTAGGGTACCAAGTATATGTACAAGCTCCTTCCAGAGAGATATTAGTGATTTGGAACAGGTTACAAGGAGAATGCAGAGATGGTATGTAACACTTTCCCAGTTTCTGGGGGACTCAGTCATTCATTCTCTAGAGAATGAATTCATCTAGAGAATCAGTCATTCTCTAGATAGTGCTAAATTAGAAACCTGACTCTCAGCAGCTCTTAAAGTATGCAGATGGGCCTTTTTCAGGAAAAACTCAGAGATGAATCTATCTGTTTGCTTCTTTTGTACTGCACCCTGAGAAGATTGTGAGTCCTTGTGAGCCCATTAAGAACAATTTGCTTGCTTCAGTATTGTGAGTATGGTAGATATAAGCCCTGTCGGCTTTCAGAGCATTGTGTTTTGGGGGCATATCCCTGGGGTGCTAGATATTAAGACCAACCCTTCCCTCCTCAGGGAGAAGCTAGGAGTTGTGAGTTCCCTCCTGATTGTACAGTTCTGTACAAGGTTTGAGTGTGTTTATGGTAAGAGTGTGTCTCAGTCTTTCCTACCCATTTCAATGTGAGTATTTTTTCATTTGCCCAGAGTGAAGGAATCACTCAACTCGTTTCTGGATTTCTTTTAGGGGAAATCACTCTGCATGTAGTGGAGATATGTCCAAGGGAGGTTATGAGTTCAGGGGTCTCCTACATCTCCATCTTGGACGATAACCCCAAGTTGACTTCATTTTGCATGATGAATTTTAATAAAAAAAAAACAGTCAATTCATTGGACTAGTTTATTCTAGAAGTATACTTTAGTAATAAAATACTGTCCAAATTTTCACATGTTGGTGATTTTAAGTTGAATTTCCCTTTATCTTAATATCTAGGGCATATTTTTGACTTGTAATGTCTCTCTACTCAGACTCAAGATATTAAGAGCATTATGATAAAGTACATCATGCAAGAATGATAATCAAGTTCCTATCTGTAAAGTACTTATAGTTACCCTAACTAAACATCACATCATGACATTAATTTTTTTCCCCTCTGCAAAAAGCAGCAGCAAGGAGAATGATAAAAACCTACCTACCTACCCAACTCCAACAAGTTATGTTTTTTTCATAACACATGTTACATACCTGCTTTTTGCTATCTAACTATAGAGAAGGATTTTTCTCTTTATTGTTTCCACTGAATTTGTTAATCTTTAAGAAGCACTTGGGCTTCCCAGGTGGTGCTAGTGGTAAAGAACCCACATGCAAGGCAAGAAACATAATGAGATGCAGGTTCAATCCCGAGTTGGAAAGATCCCCTGGAGGAGAGCATGGCAGCCCACTCCAGTATTGCTGCCTGGAGAATTCCATGGACAGAGGAGCCTGGCAGGGTGCACTTCACAGGGTCTCAAAGAGTTGGACGCGACTAAAGCAACTTAGCGTACATGCACGCAAGAAGCACTTTACATAATCTATCCATGGATGGAAATTAGTTTTAAGAGATTGTTAGATCTCAATTTATTATTATCATATACATGGTGAAATGGCAACAAATGCAACATCATTACCTGAAGGTCAAAAAGGAAAAGAAGTATGACTGCAAAGTTGCTGTTTTTAATTTCTGCATCACACTCATTTGCATCTTTGACTGGCTGATTTTTAGTTTCAGTGTGAATCAAGTACATTTGATTTTTACCCCAGAAGCTTGACTTACATCATGAAACTGTTAATTTGACTTATGAAAAATTATACATTTTCCAAAATTCACTATAATTTTACATACCTGAAGGGCAATTTCATACTTCATGTTTATGTTCTAGTTCTGTTTAATGGATATTTGGACAAACTTCTAGCCTTGGGCTCTTCACTGCCTGATAAGTAGAAGCCTGACAGTCTCACTGACCCCCAGGGACATCTGGGAGGGTTATGAGGATGCTGAAGCTTCTGGCCCAGGAAGAATAATACAAGGGACAT
Source organism: Cervus elaphus (assembly GCF_910594005.1). NCBI lineage: Eukaryota > Metazoa > Chordata > Mammalia > Artiodactyla > Cervidae > Cervus > Cervus elaphus. The sequence goes on from NC_057840.1 coordinate 35,606,403, forward strand.
ATGTTGACAGTTGAGCTCAATTTCATGGGAAACATACTACATTACCCACTTCTTTCTTTCAGTAGCAAACTAGATAACTTTTCTCCTTCTCCTTTCCTGCCCAAGGCCCTCTCTACTCAATACTAGAGAGTCCCCACTTCCTTCCGAGCCCTGACTCCCCATCATTTGACTGTGCATTCCTTTCTTGCTCTGTTTGGTCCCAAGGGGAGGGGAGAGCTTCACTTTTTCTGGGTACACCCCCCATCAGCCCCAACCACAGGTTTCTCAGGAGCTTCTTATGTTGTCTCTGAGGGTGCAAGTTTGTCTTAGCTGTTCCAGGGCGCAAGGCTGTGTCTGCCCCTGTGTTTACTAGGAATCTAGTAAGTAGCTTCCTCCTCATTCAAATTAGAAATGAACTGAGTTCAGGACATTCTTGTTGAATGAACTAATAAATGAATGAATGAATGATGCTCTTGGAAACCCCTGATTTTTAAGAAATCTCTGAGCCTTGTTAGAACCCAGTTTTTCCACAAAGTCTATGTGATTTTTAAGGTAAGGGTGTTACTCTTTTTTTCTTTCCTACAGAAACTGTCTGCCGTTCTGACAACCCTCTCACAGCTGCCTTCATGAGTCTCATTTCCAACCTTTCTTTTTTAAAAAATTAATTTATTTACTTTAATTGGAGGCTAATTACTTTACAGTATTGTAGTGATTTTTGCCATACTTTGACACAGATCAGCCATGGGTGTACATGAGGGCCAGAGCAGTATCCACAGGCATGGACAGAGCTTGGGCTGAGGACTTTAACAGGCTTCCTTGGCCAGCAGCAAGGTAGTTTCACTTCATGAGAGTGTAATTTAAACCTTAAAATGGGTATGGCCAAGAGGAGAGCACAATACCTCAGTCTGGAAATTGGGAACATCTTTAAGGAAACGTTTCTATTCTGGGAGGTGGATTCCAGGGACTTGGCAATCCTACCCTGTATTCTGATTCCCAACCTGTAATCAGACCAGTGGACCCTACTGTAAAGCTCTCCTAGTTTTCCAGCCTGTTTCAGCGTGGCACAGTGATGAATGATAACTTGGAAGTGACTTGGAAGCATAGGTGATGTCCCAGAGAGGCAACAGAAAGTTATGTTTAAGGGTAAGATTTATTGGTTAGATTTTGCAAGCTTTCTATAATAAGAGCCTTGGGACTGGGTTAGAATCAACCCCACATGAATGGTGGCAGCCCCCTGGGAGCTTTCATTGGAGTGTTCCATTTCCAAGTCAGTCTTGCCCAAGTTTTCACTTCTCCTCTGGAAGCTCTGATTGAAATCCAAGGAAAGCAGCTACTTAATTCATTTTTACTTTCGCTTGAAACTTTGAAACCCCATGGAAGCTTGTTGGCCCAGATGCAGTTAAACCTTTAAAATCCTTTTCTCATCTTGAGAGTATTTGAGAAAAATGCTCCATCTGGGCTGCTTTGCCCCACCCTCCTCAGGGTTCTCTTTCATTGAGTCTGGGCTGACGGCCCCTGGTTTCTCAAGCCATCCTATGGGGAGCTGTTGGCCTTTGGCTCTGTTACTTCTGGGGGAAATTTGGCATGGAGAACGTCAGGGGTTTTTTTTGTATCTATGGTTGGGAAGATCCCCTGGAGAAGGGAGTGGCTATGCACTCCAGTATTCTTGTCTGGAGGATTCCCTGGACAGAGCTGCCTTGCAGGCTACAGTCTATGGGATTGCAAAGAGTCGGACATGGTTGAAGTGACTTAGCACACATACACATACACACACATATATGTGCTAAACAGATGTAATGCTGTTGAAGTGTGTTGAAATAGGTGGAACTGTATCCGCCCCCGCCCCCCCCCACCGCCACAAAATATGTGAGGACATTCTAACCCCTTTATCTCAGAATGTGCTCTTATTTGGAAATAGGGTCTTATAGGGTAGATAAAGTTCAAGTGAGTTCATTAGAGTGAGCCTGAATACTTTTAAAAAGAGGAAATTTGGAAGAGAGACACATAGAGCAGGAAGGTGATGTGAAGGCTCCCAGAGAAAAGATGGCCTTGTAATAGGAGTGATGCATCTCCAGGCTAAGGAAAACCACAGACTGTCAGTAAACACCAAAGGCAGACGAGGTCAGTAAGGACCCTTCTTTAGAGCCCTCTGAGAGAGCAGGGCCCTATCACCTTGGTTTCAGACTCATTTCTGTTGTTATTTTATAGTTTGTATGAAAGTCCTAGCAACCGATTACCAAGCATTTATTTATTCTTGGCTGGGCTGGGTCTTCATTGCTCTGTGGGTTTTTTCTCTAGCTGTGGCAAGGAGGAGCTACTCTCTAATTGCTCCCACTGGCTTCTCATTGTAGTGGCTTCTCTTGTTAGGGAACAAGGACCCCAGGGCAAGTAGACTTCAGGAGCTGTGGCTCCCGGGCCCTAGAGCACAGGCTCAATAGCTGTAGTACATGGGCTTAGTTGCTCCTCGGCATGTGGGATCTTTCCAGACCAAGGATCGAACCCATGTCTCCTGCATAGGCCAGTGGATTCTTTACCACTGAGCCACTAGTGAAGCCGACCAACAGTTATAAAAATAAAAAAGGCTGACTTTTAAGGCAAGAGAAAGAAGGAGTTTTTTATTTAAAAGGATGTTGGGCTCATCTGATGGAGGCTTGGCTAATCATTTACTCTTCAGATTCTCCTTTGCCTGTCCAAGTGGTTCCCTGAACTTCTGACTTTGAAGTTGGTTTAGAGCTTCAACAGTTCTGTGCGCCTACCTGGCAAATGCCTGGTAAAAGTTTTTAACCAACAAAAGAATGTTTTCATCTGGTCCTTTGATGGTTTCCTTTCTTACATGTATGTCTTTGATCCATTTGAATTCGTCCTGGTTTACACTATGAGGTGCACTCCAACATTTTTCTACACGTGGCTGCACAGTTGTTTTGATTCCATTCATTGAACCACCTCCTACAGAAGTATTGTTAAGGCTCTTTTCTTGACCTTCCAAGTTTACTATTTTTGAAGAGCTTCTATTATTTATTTCTTTTAAGCTCTTTTAAAGTAGAGTGATAGATTAGTTTACATGTTTCATTATTTTTCCCCTAATTCTGAAATAAAAAAACAAAGGACTTATTCACAAGCTAATTTTTGCTTAATTTATATTAGCTGAATATATAATGTGATTTGTGTATCTTGTGCAGATATATTTTGGAACATTCCATTGCTTTTATAAATAAGGAGGAAAAGTTCATGAGATGTGACACATTTAGGAAAGATTACTGCTGATAAGAGGTAATCAATAGAATTACCATGTAATATTCACAGGACAGAAAAATTGTTCCCAGGAGAGAAAAAGAAGGCTACACCAAGCTTCCCTTCTCTTTGAAGGTGTTCCCCAGATTCTCCAGTACTGGGCCCTGAGCACTTTGCTGCCTTTAACCAACTTGAAAAGCTAGTCTCCTCAGAGCTTCAGCTATTCATTTTTAGGCCTATGATTCCAGATTTCTTTCTGGAGGTTCCAACACCTAAATATTCAGTTCCCATTTTCCAATGCCCACATTGCTACCACTATATCTAAAATCAAACTAGTCATTTCCTCTTTCTGCCCTTATAACAAACTCATTTGTTTCTCCTAATCCTCCCCGTTTCTGCCAGGGGCTCCAGTCTTCTCCATCGAACTTTGCAATCCTCTGTGTGCCTGGCACTTCTCCACTGTGGACCATCATTTCTTCATCCTCAGCATCTCTAGATTTTTGGCTCTGTTTTCATTCACTGTCACCAGTCTAATCCACATCCCCATTGTTTTGCAAGCCCGAATTACTATCATATCCTCCTGGCTGGTCTGTTTTTGATTCCAACCTCTCCTCCCTTCAATTCCTCCTGCTCATCCCTGCCAGAGTAATTCCCATAAATCATCATTTCAGAAGACTCCACTCCCCGTGTTAGTTTCCAACGGCTGCCATCACAATGTTTCACAAGCTGGACGGCTTAAAACGCTAGAAATTGATCGTCTCACAGTTCTAGAGGCCGCATGTCTGAAATCAAGATGTTAATGGTGTTGTGCTCTCTCTGAAGGTGGGGAGGAGCTCTCCTCGCATCTTCTTAGCTTCTGGAGGCTTCCGGCAACCCTTGGCATTCCTTTGTTTATAGTACTTCTCTGCAATCTCTGTCCCTCTGTTGTCACGAGATGTTCTTCTCCCCTGTGTCTGTATCCAAGCTTCCCTCTTCTTATAAGGACACCTGGGCCCACCCTAATCCAGTGTGATCTCATCCTACTTGGTTAAATCTGCAAAGGCTATTTTTGAATAAGATTGCATTCATAGATTCTGGGTGAATATGTGTTTCAGGGGAGACAACTATTCAATTAAAAATTTGGCAGTAGACTTGACTGTCTAACTTAATAATGGCTTTAACAGAAAAGTGATGGTGTTCTTTGAAATTTAAAATGCAGGGTTAAACTATGCCTCAGGGTGCCGAATCCCAGGTTAATCTTTTATAGAGCCTTGGGAAGACCCACTGGCTCTCTCATCTTATTTGATTTCTACTTTCCAACCCAATCTCCTTGCCTCGCCCTTTCTTCCTGCCAGTTTCTGCTCCACACGGTGTGTTCATTTTATTTTTCTTCTGCCTGAATACCTGCGTCTCCCCCTGTCTGTTTCAATTCTATGCTCATTCCCCGCCCCCCCCCAAACGGACACTTAACTCCTACTTTCTTTCTGAAACTTCAAACTAGCTTAACCAGCATAATCTCGGATCAAGTGTGGCATCACAGGATAACCAGTCCATGGTCCAGGGTGCCCTGTCAGACATATGTAGATGAACTAATTCAACCAGGGCCTAAAGCACACACAGTAAGAGCTTTTAAACTATATTCTTACTTCACTAATAGTAGATTTGAGGCTGGATCATTCATTTAATACTATGGTTGGATTTCTCCTTTTAAATGGAAAGTTGAAGTTTTTGTTGGCCACTGTCTCTTTTTGTCTAGGAAACTTTGTCAGAGGAAAAGTATTTTTACAATCTGGGTTGACTGGCTTAAGCCATGTACTTGTTCTTTAAAGGTTGTATATGTGCAAAATGAATGTATATTATATTAATCATATTTTAATTGTAGGAAGTGTGTCTCCCTTATATAAAAACGGCTATAGATGCAGATATGTGAAGTGAGCCTTCCTTTGACAGACAGGTGTTTTCCTTTTTGTTGAAATATGCTTCTTCAGAAATTGAGATTTCTCAGTGTTCTGATCATTTGCTGCGTTCTCAGAGTGACCCTGAAACCGTACGTCTTCTCCAAGATACATGCGGTAACTTCCTGGGTTGAGTGCACTTATCTTTTGGCTTAATCAGTTCTCTATCTAGAACCCCAGAATCCATTTATTTCTTTGTTGCTATTGTTCAGTTGCTAAATTGTGTTTGCCTCTTTGTGACCCCATGCTGTAGCCTGCCAGGCTCCTCTGTTCAAGGGATTTCCCAGGCAAGAATACTGGAGTGGGCTGCCATTTCCTTCTCCAGGGGATCTTCCCAATCCAGGGATTGAACCCACATCTTCTGCATTGGCAGGCAGATTCTTTACTACTAAGCCACCTGGGAAACCCCCCGCCCTCCTTTATTCCTAACAGGGATGTTTTCAGACCCACTGTGGGCCCTGAGCATCACCATGGCCAAACAAAAGTTTCAACTTCCCTACTACCCAGTAGAAGTTATACTTCAGTGATGTAAGATGTTAGTTTTCTTTAGGGGATTGAAGACTACAAAACTGCAAAAAGGAGAGAAAATCAGTATTGGCTCCAATGAAATCCAAGGAGGCAGAAACATCAGCAACGATGAGAACCTTGGAAGCAGTAGGGGAGTAGAATTAAAAGAATTCACCTATTTCCTACATAACTCTATATAACCAATAATTTCTCGGCATATCTCAATTAGTAGATTTGAAATTTGTTTTAATGCCACCACTCTATTATTTCATGGGAACCAGAGAGCTCTAATCAATTGGTTTATGCTGCAGCCTTTATGTTAGACTATAGTCTAACCAGATTATTTGGGGCACAATTATTCTCTCTCTCTCCTTACCTCCTCACACCCACATCTCTTAAACATTCGTGTGAAGCATTTCTCTTGCCAGTGTGAAAATAAATCCAGTGCCTATGGCAAATGCTTCAACATTGCAGTAGGTTGGAAAGTATTGGTATTAATCTAGAGATATTATATTAGCAGTTATTTATAGCATGTTGTGAAACCCAGTGACCTCTTAACTTTGGGGATGAATGAACAACCTTCAGAGTCTTGGCATGGATGAAATAGCTTGATGCTGATCTCTGGACTACTGGAATCCAGAATGAAAGTTTGATGGGTGTAGGGAGTTTGCATTGAATATCAAGGAAGACTAGACAGAGGTATTTGCTAAAGAGGTGGAGGGCTTCCCTGGTGACTCAGAGGGTAAAGAATCTAGTTACAATGCAGGCAGACCCAAATTCGATCCCTGGGCTGGGAAGATTCTCCAGAGAAGGAAATGGTAACCCACTCCAGTATTCTTGCTTGGAGAATCCCATGAACACAGGAGCCTGGTAGGCTACAGTCAACCGGATCGCAGAGAGTCGGACATGACTGGGCAGCAGCAGATATAGAAATGTGTTCCTTTTCTCTAAATCAAATACATTATTTCCCAGAGAAGGCGGTGTAACTGTTCTCTTAAGGTGATTCATAGTCATTAGGTAAATAGATGCTCGCTGTACACCCTGCTGCTGCACAGAGGGTGGGAATTAACAAAAGTGCTGTGGTAAAGTCCTTTTACTACTTGTGGTATTTTAACATTAATAGTAAGGTTGATCCAACCTTGGGCTTGTTTATATTTGATTTTTAACCTCACCTGAGCCACCACAAACAGCTTAGTGTTAGTTCATCTTCTTCAAAAGGATAAGTGACAAAATTAGCTGTTCCTGTTGGGAACCCCTGGTTCCAGGAAATCTTAGAGGTTCGATCCTGTTGCCTTGGTTACTGAACTGTTCCATGCAGGTTGCTCAACTTCGTATGGGTACTTCTCTGAGGAACATTCTCCTTTGTAAGTCAGTTGCTTGATGTGTTAAAATCTAATTTCTGCTTAAAAATTCTTGAGTCAAATTCACCACGATTTAGTTCAAAAAACAAATGGCCTTGTGGTTTTGGTCTAGGATTTTTCACCTAGTTGTACCTGGCAGAACCCCTAGCACAATAATATGAAAAATTAGAAGTGTGTTTGCTAAATGAAATTTAATAAAATGGCAGCAGTGCTCTTCTTTAGAGTGAGCTGAACTGTCTCTTTGTAGTACAGCATGTGTTTATCATGTGATTGTTTCATAAACTTGAAATCTAATAAAATGGTGGGCAGTTTCTTTCTCTGGAGGGTATTAGAAGTGTATCTTCATAGAATAGCATGTCATGTAATAACATTTGGTTCTTTTTTGCCTGATCAAGATGTTTGCTAAATTTGCTTAGGTGATTTGAAAGGCAGTGGATTTTTGAAAATCAGTGGACAAATGCTATTCCAGTGTTCTTGCCTGGAGAATCCCGTGGACAGAGGAGCCTTGGTGGGCTGCTGTCCGTGGGGTCGCACAGAGTCAGACATGACCAAAGCGACTTAGCATGCAGGCATGCTATGAACTTGAAAAGTTGTTCAAGACCTTGAGCTGGGGCCTTGAATGTATGCATTAAGTTGTATCTGGCAGGGTTTTTCTTCTTTTATCAATAAAGTAGAAATAGGATATAATCAGTTTTGTTTTTTTCTTCATTGCTAAGCACAATTCAGAGGTATAACTGAAAGAGGTATATCCTTCTTGCGTAGATCTGAAGTTCCCCATACTATGATCCAGAAAAATGCTATCTTTAGATTGGGTCTGTGAGAGTAATAGGCTCCACTGAGACTGGTTATGAAAGATCTCAAATTTGAAAGGTTTACAAATGTGTAGCTATATAATCAATTAGCATCAAACAAATGTGTGTCAAAACACATGACTCACAATCTCATGAAATCAGAGTGGTCTACTTAAATATCGGTTATTTTTCCTTCCTAATAACAGACCACTTTGGTTGAATCTTTAGTGTAAATATGACTGTCGGAACTGGAACATGGAACAATAGCCTCATTAATCATTTTCTGATTTGTCTTGATTATAGTAAATGGAACTTAAGGTATCCTAGAAGCTACTTTTTTATAAAAGAGGTAGGTTCTGAAGATGGGTAGTGGTGATGGTTGCACAACAGTGTATTTAATGTCACTGAACTGTACACTTAAACATAGGTAAATGGTAAATTTTATGTTGTGTATATTTTGCCACAATAAAAGAAGAGGTGTAATGCTTTTTGTAGGATACATGAAAAGGAAAGAGGCATTCCATGGCAAAAAGGTAATAGAGAAAAATGATACTAAATTCAGAGATCATATGTCTTATCCATAACTTTGCTTTTGGTTTTTAGATAAGCATACAAACACATTGTAAAAAGATAAATTAATAAACCAATGAAGTGAAGTGCAACATGAACTGAACAGTTTATGTATTAGGCTCTTATAGAGTCTTCTATAATAAGAGCACAGTTTTATTCATTTTACAGTGATTTAATGAATTCCTCCTTTCTGTTCTAGGTGTGGGAATATTCTAGAGAGCTAAAGTGACACAATTCTTGCTTTCAAAGAGCTTCTCTTTCACTCTGCTAGCTGTCGCATGAGGAATGTGAATGCAGTTATTGTGGTTTGCCCATTTTCCAGATGAAGAAGAAGTGGAGCTGACTTTATCAATTTACCTGTTACAAAACAGTAGCCAACTAGGTATCAGGCTCTGTTCTAAGCAGTTAACTGATATTGACAGCTGAGTGATTTATTGTCCCCATTTTATAGGAGAGGAAACTGAGGGGCAGAGAGGTTAATAAAGTTTAGTATTAGGGAAACAGCATTCTGGAATACTTTCTGGTGTGAAATTCTTAGAGTGGGCTAAAAAAGTGATTACACAGTTTTAAAAAGTTGTACCATTTTATCACTATTAGATTAAAAGAAAAACACCTTCTACCCACCCACCCCCTTCTCCTGCCATTTTAAGACATAGATATCATCAAGAGGGTTTGTATTAATATAATCAAAACTAATTGAGATTTGATTTTTCTTTGCCTTTGTTTTGTTTTTACATGTTGTTACAATTAAGCAAAAAGAATTCCTGAGTTATATCGGCTTCTGCCAATTTTTCTGAGTTAATATTAACTAGAGATTTTGGCTACATTTAAATGTGTTAAATTATCCTACAAGTTTAAAGTATTACAGTTATTTACATGAAATTGGAAAGACTATGGGAGAAAAAAATAGTATCTATTTTAGAAAAAACTCCATTTCAAATATAATTTTCTTTTTAGGATTAGAAACCCTCCATGTAATAGTGGCCTAATACACAAAGCTTATTTTTGCCTCACATAAAATAAATCTGGACTTCTTTACCAGTCGTACGGCAGCTCCAGAGTCAAAATTACCCAAACTCTTTCTGACTTGCTTTTTTCTCTAGCCTAGCCCAGGGCTTCCATTCTCAAAGTCAGCTCTTAGTCCAGTGTGGCTACTGGAGCTTCAGCCATCATAACTGCAGTTGTGCCGACTCTTTGTGACAAGGAACCTCCAGGTTCCTCTGTCCAGGCCCGCACATCTCTTGGGTCTCCTGCATTGGCAGGCATATTCTTTACCACTTACACCACCTGGGAAGCCCCATAGGCAAGTGGAAGAGGGAAAAGTCAGTAATGGCACACTTCACTGAAGCAATTTCCTTTAAGGAGCTCTTGGAAGGGCTTACCCAGCCTTTCCTCTTAGATCTTATTGGTGGCAACTTAGGCTCCGTCTGCCTGCAAGAGACACTGGGAAGTGTAATCTTTAAGCTATGCACATTGTACCTGGAATAAAATCTGAGTCCTGTTAGTAATAATAAAATTTGAGTGGATATTTGGTAAACAAATAGCAGCCGTCCCTATTATAAGTTATCTTCATATAATTTGAGAATTGGACATCCTCTTTAATGAATATTCTGACTTGCTGAGCATGAGTATATAACACAGATAGATCATCATTTTAAAAAAGAATCAGAATGTGAAAAAACAAAATTCATATAAAAGCCATATTGAGGCAAAGCTAATACTTACTGAGTGTTTACCTAAGCATTGGGTAAACTGTTGTCACAATATTCCTATCAGCTATGTACTATCATTGTGGCCATGTTAAAAAAAAGAAATAGAGGCATCAAGATGATAGATAGCTTTTCCAAGCAGCATAAGCTAAGAAATGGTAGAACTTTGGGAAGTCTTGATTCCTAACAGTATACCTTCAATGCCATCACTTCATTTTGTCAGTCAGGATGTTGAAATATTTTAGGACAGTACAACTGGTCATCATGAGCATCGATGATCATTCTATGGTCTGGTGAGAAATTCTGACCATTCAAATGATTTGACTACTAGGATTCTGTACCCTTGTGATTGTACTCTATGCATAATTTTTTAAATGCGGGCAGTAGTTCAAAATACACACACTCACATTTACCCCTGAGAATGGTTCTTGAGAGAAGATCTCCTGTATGTGAGGGAACGTTCTGAGCACAAATAGTGAACAAATATTACATACTTGTCCTCAGAGGGCTTAAGATGCTGAGCCCTCAGATGCTGAGTCCCAGAACTCAGCGTCAGTGCTGGTTGAGAGCCAGCATCTGAAGTTTTTAGTTTTTGCATCCCTTCTGCTTTTGCTTGTCTTTGATATTCAAAGATGATACATTTGAAGTAGAGTTCTACTTCTTCCATTGGAGGAGGCAAAGTTTCTGCAACTGCATGTGTGTGTGTGTGTGTGTGTGTGTGTGTGTGTGTGTGTGTAGAGTGTGTGTATGATTAGAGAAATTTCAAGCATTTGCAAGGAGTGCTGCCATTAGCCAGTAGAGTGGCGTGGAGTGGAAAGGAGAGAGAGGAGGAGTTAGGGACCAAGACTGGCATCTCCCTGGGGCTTCAGAATCACTCACCTAGTTATATGAATGCAAACACCCCCCCCCCTCCCCAGTGTATGAACTGGTCATCTCAGGACAGAAATTTTCAACAGGAAATGCCCCCTTCAGACCACACCTTTTCAGGAGTAGAACTTGGCTTGTTCTTCCATCTTTGTTTAAATCATTGCATTAATCAACTGTAGTGAAAGATCCCTTAGTCATCTGTGAAAGTGTAAACTCTTCATTGTTAGGAATCACTGGTGTGGCACACATCTTTTTCTACTTATGAACAAATGCAAACTCCAAAGCTGATTTTTCTCATGACTTTTAAAAAAAAATGTTTCTTTTGCTAAATAGTCACAGCCTCTTTTCTTTCGTCACCCCACCCCACTAATCATCCTTTCTCAGTCTCTCTACTCCAACATGTCTCAGGAGTCATGGCCAGTGCATGCCATGGGTGACTCCTGTCTCAGAACCAGCTTTTGAGAGACCTGCAGCTCTCAGAGGTCTACACATTATTGATCTGAGCGTATTTTTATTACTAAGCATTTTGTGAATTGACACTCACTAAAAAGAGATTAATTTGTGTGCTTAGGGAAGGGCGATTGCAGATAGGTCCTCAGAGTCTACTGATGTTCCAGTGGAGTTCTGCATTTTAAAATGTGGAGAAATGCTAATGAACCTAGAGGATGGTTGGAAATGGCAGCTACTAATTTACTGATAATTTTGTTCATTTAGCGATTGTCATTGAGTCTGCTACAGGCCTGGCACTGTTCTAGATGCTTACAATCTAGCAGAGGAGAGAGAAAAAGCCAAACGTGGTGAACAAGTTAACAATCTATGTTTGGAAGGTGACAGTGGGCAAAGGAAATGGAAATAGGGGAGCAGAAGTGAGGGTGGGGGACAGGTTGGGTCAGAGTAAGACTCAGGGAGAGAGCCTATGTGTGACATTTGAAGGAGGAGGTGAGAGAGTTGTTAGTCATGTGGAGGAACAGCATTCCAGGCAAAGGGCCCAAGGAATGCAGAGTTCTCAAAGCAAGATGGATTCTGGAATATTCTAGAAACAGGAAGGAGGTCAGCGTGGTTGGAGCAGGAGGCAGGAGTGAGTCAGGAGAAGATGCTGTCTGAGAGGTGAGGAGGGGAGCGCCTGTGAGTCCCTGTGGCAACTAAGAGTTTGGCTTTGATTCTGAGGGAGACGAGGACTCTTGCCAGATTTTGGAGGACGTTTGACTTATATTACGAGGGTTCACTCTGGCTTGCTGGTTTGAGAAGAGACCAAAGAGCACCAAGGGTGGAGACAGGGAGAACAGTTGAGCAGTAGGAGAGGAATGGACAGTGGTGATGGCTCTAACAAGAGTGGCAGTGAGGGGCGGGTCACATCTTAAATATTTCTTGAGGAGGTGACATGATTTTCCTCAGGCTGGTTGTAGAGTGTGAGAGAAAGAACAGAGTCAAGAATGGCTGCAGTTATTTTGGCCTGAATAATTGGAAGGTGGGGTGGTCAGCAACTGATATGAAGTCTACAGGTAGAAGTTTTCTGGGGGAAAAAAAAATCAGTTTTGAGGTGTTTTCAGACAGTTCAAGCAGAGATGTCCTGGGGTTTGGAAGTGGTTCTGGACTTGATATGATGTCATGAGTCCTCAGCATAGAGATGATTGAAGTCACCAAGAGTGTGAGTATACAAACAAAAAGAGAAGGAGACTAATGTTTTCATCTTAAACTTTTATCATATGCATCTGCTCTATTGTTGGATTATGCCACTTTTTCTTAACATCTAGAAATTCTCCAACATCTTAAAAATAGTGGAGAAAATGGTACAGTTCCCTATAATACACTTGTGTATGTATGTGTATTAAAAAAAAAAAACTTTAGATGCTATATTTTTGCACCCATAAATATTAATACCTTAGTGTATAGCTCTACTAGGGACAGACTTTTAAAAGTAGAGTGCTATATCATAACTATATTTAACACATGAAAGTGATAATTTTTTAATATTAAATCCGTAGTTTTTGCCAGTCATCCCCAAAATGTCCCTTTACAGTTGCTTTGTTCCAGTCAGGATCCAATGTCCAAACTATGCATTTGGTCAGTGTGACCCTCCAATTTTTTCCTCACCATTTATTTACTGGAAAAAAAAATATCCTGTAAAGTGTTCTACAGTTTTGAGGCAGTCAGCTGAATCTTTATGATGACATTTAGCATAATCTCCTCTCCTTTCTTCTTTATCTGTCACCTATTAATTGGATCTTAAGGCTTGATTAGAGTCTTGTTCAGTATTATTTATAAGAAAAGAATGAAATTGCATCAGGAGGTGATAAGGTCTAGAAACATCACTTTTAGAGATGTTAATATTAATCAGCAATTCCAATGTTAACAGTTTGTCTGTTATTAAGTTTCCTGTCAGCCTTTCATCCTAATAGTTTTGGTTACCACTAGTTGCCTAGATTCATCAAGGTTGAAAAGAAAGATAAGTTTAACAAGGTTGGAAAAAAAGGAGACCAAAGGCCAAGGCCTTGGGACACTCAGACATCAGATCAGAGTGAAGGAGAGGACCTGGCCGAGGACATGGAGTTGGAGTCCTCTGTGGCATCTTGAAAGACAAATGAAGAAAATGCAGGAAGTGATCAATTATATCACTCTTAGGTCAAGTATGCTGAGAATCAATCACTGGTCATTGGAGTTAGCAACATGGAGGTCACTGGTGATCTTGTCAGGAGTTTTCTAGAGTGGTCAGGGTGAAGGCCAGTTGGAATGAGTTTATAGAAACTGGGAGGAAAGGAAATGCAAACAGGAGAGATGAGAAGGTGAGCCCCCCTCTTGGGAAACTCCAGTAACAGAATTTCTGTGGTTGCTTGAAACTGAAGTGGGTTACCTCAGCTTATACAAGATCCATACTGTGTTCCCTGGGAGGACACGCCACAGCCTCCTGAAATGGCTTTGCTGCTCTGATATCCTTCTCTCTGCTTTGATGTGATTGCAACCTTCAGCACCTATCCTCAGGTGCGATGTAGGGCTCTTAGTTGATCAAATTCCTTTCCAAATAGTATCTTGTACTATAGCAATCTAGCAAGAATTAAACTGATTGAGTTTTCTTTCCCTTACAAACCAAACCCAAAACTATGGCAGAAGAAAAGAAAAGAAACCTGAAACAAGCAAAAGAAAAAGCATAAAACATTTTAATGCCAAGAACCCTGAAATAATCCAGTCAATGCTTAAGACAAAGCACTTCACATTTATTATAAGTAAAAATTCTGCAGCACGCATGCTCAAAAGCTACTAATTAACTTTATTGTCTTTACTAAATCAAACCAGTAAAGTTTTACTCAGGAGACTCTTTGAGGCTACAGGATTTATTATTAGAAGGCAAAGAACATGGTTTTAAATGAAGCTACATGATGATTTTCAATTTTCTGCGAGAGAAGATATGCAGAGATCTTATTCTACCTCTAAACAGGAAATAAAATGAGCATAGATAATTTTACTGTATATCTCTATTATTGACAAACTCTGTCATCACAAAATCATGTGACACTGGGAAACATACCAGGATGGAGCTGGACAAATGATCTGTAGGTTTGAGCAGAGAATTTGGGCAAAGCTTTTAGCTACTTACTGATTGTATTTGCACAACAGTCCTTTCAGAGGTGGTCAGAAGGAGGCTGTCTGAAGCTGGTTGTTCAATGGTGAAGCATTCAACCTTGTTGGTTAGAGAGATCCTGGATTAAAATCAATCTTTGCTACTAAATAGCTGATTAACCTTGTTTGAATCAGTCTCTCAAAACTTCTATCATCTGTACTAATATCCATGTTATAGGTTTGGAAGGGGTTGGAAGGATTGAGACAATACATATATTTAGTTTGGTACCATCATCTCAGGAGCTACTCATCAGAAACAAGTTTCCACTTGGTTTGCCATTTCCCTGCTGTCGACAGGTACAGTAATACAGAGAATATTTGTTGCTGTTCGTTGCTCAGTTGTGTCCAACTCTTTATAACCCCACAGGCTGGAGCATGCCAGGTTTCCTGTCCTTCACCGTCTCCTGGAGTTTGCTCAAAATCATGTTTGGACTCATGTCCATTGAGCCGGTAATGCCAGCCAACCATCTCATTCTCTGTCACCCGCTTCTTCTGCCCTCAATCTTTCCCAGCATCAAGATCTTTTCCAATGAGTCGGCTCTTCACATCAGGTGGTCAAAGTATTGGACTATTTCTTCTTTAAAAATTTTATTGACGTTTGATTGATTTACAAATGTAACACAGCTTCTGCTGTATAGTAAAGTGATTCAGTTATACATAAATAAATACATAGATACTCTTTTTCATATTCATTTCCATTATGCTTTGTCACAGGATATTGAGTATAATTCCCTGTGCTATATAATAGGACCTTGTTTATCCATCCCGTGTATAATAGTCTGCATCTGCTAATCCCAAACTCCCAGTCCTTCCCTACCTCACCCCCCTCCCACTGGGGACCACACATCTGTTCTCTACATCTGTGCATCTGTTTCTGTTTTGTAGATATGTTTGTTTGTGTCGTATTCTGGATTCTACATTTATAGCTCTTATGGGAAGCAATGTGAATTAGATACGTTCGCTTGCAGCCTCTAACACTGAACCAATTTAAACTAGTAATTTTAGGTGATAAGACAAAAAGTGTGTAAATACCTGCAAAGTGTGTGAATACCCTGCAAAGAAGATAATTACTTTACAGATACAGTTTAATTTTTTCATACTAAACAGAGTAGCTCATTACTTATGAAATTGTTAGGACTCTTGATAACATGCAATCAATGCTATCCATTTAGAAATAAATGCTGTTTTGCCAATCACTGTGTTGATGTTAACCTAGCAATTAAATCATACACTGTTGTAGGACTTTTCATACTAATATGGAGAACTTTCTTTGTTCAGGAGCAATAGATCCTATTCTCTATTTTCTTAATTATTTGGTACACGCTGGCTTGTTGAAAAAAATCTAAGTGATGAGAAAGTTTATAAATTAAGAAGCAAAAGATATGGTGTCGTTTCCAAAACCACTCTCCAGTAGGTAAACATTGTTGAACAGTGTTATGAAACTCTCTCCAGATATTTTCTAGGCATTTTCACACATATACACACCGAATTAATTTTTATACAGTTGAGATCATATACCATCTGATCTGCAACTTGCTGTTTTTCACTTAATATACTGTGACTGTCTTTCCAAGCCATGGTCTGTATCTCTAAATTTTTTTAAACTGCTATAGTTTTTAAGCATTTTAATATCTTCATATACTTGTGTGTGTGTAAATTGATTACTTACTTATATCTTTGTTTATTTTTTCTTGTTTCTGTTGCTGTTTGGTCACTGAGTCATGGTCTGACTCTTGCGACTCCATGGACTGTAACCCGGCTCCTCTGTCCATGGGATTTCCCAGGCAAAAATGCTGGGGTGGGTTGCCGTTTTCTTCTCCAGGGGATCTTTCTGACCCAGGGACTGAACCCGAGTCTACTACGTCTCCTGCATTGACAGGTGGATTCTTTTCCACAGAGCCACCAGGGAAGCTGTTTCTCTCTTTGTTGTTGGTGGTCAGCCACTAAGCCGTGCCCGACTCTTCGTGACCCTGTGGACTGCAACATGCCAGGTTTCCCTGTCTTTCACCATCTCCCAGAGTTTGCTCAAACTCATGTCCATTGAGTTGATGATGTCATCCAACCATCTCATCCTGTCATCCCCTTCTCCTCCTGCCCTCAATCTTTCCCAGCATCAATGTTTTTTCCAGTGAGTCAACTCTTTGCATCAGGTGGCCAGAGTATTGGAGCTTCAGCTTCAGCATCAGTTCTTCCAGTGAATAAAAAGGGTTGGTTTCCTTTAGGATTGACTAGTTTGAGATTTTTTCCTGCTGTCCAAGGGACTCTCAAGAGTCTTCCCCAGCACCACAGTTTGAAAGCATCACTTCTTTGGTGCCCAGCTTTCTTTATGGCCCAACTCTCACATCCATACATGACTACTAGAAAAACCATAGCTTTGACTATATGGAGCTTTGTCAGCAAAGTGGTGTCTCTTCTTTTTAATATGCTGTTTAGATTTGTTATCGCTTTCCTAGTTTCAAATTATTTCTCCCTCAGAACTTTGAAGATACTGCCCAAGTGTGTTTTAGAATCTGTTGCTGCTAATGAGAAATTTGGATGTCAGTCTGAGTCATTTCTTTTAGATCAGTTGATTTTTCCTTCTAGGAAACTATTATTTATCCTCTGAATGATGAAACTTTTCTGTCTCTAGGTATGAGTATTTCTTTTGTTTAAGTTCTGTAAATCTTCAAAAGGTCTTTGAAATAAGCTCTCATTTTCAACTTGGAAAAATTTTCTATTATGTTTTTTTTCTTCCCCTTACTGTCTGTCTTTTCTCTTTCTTGAATGCTTTTTTGATAGATATTGGATTCTGTATTTCTCTCCTCCATGTCTTGGAGATTATCTCATATTTTTTATATCTTTGTTTTCTTTTTACACTACATTCAGAATACTCTTTCACCTTGGATACCACCTGTTAGATCTTTAGTCATGTCAATTTTATTAGTAAATCTATCTTTGAATTTTTAATTTCAGTTATGGTTAACTATATTTTTAATTTCTAAGAATTTGTTGCTTGTATTCTACTTTTCCCTGAAGCCCTGCTTTTATATCCCACAATATCTGGAAAGAATTTATTCATAGGTAAGTAGGAGTACACTCTGAGTGCAGATACAATGGGGCAAGCATTTTATTAGTTTCCCTACCAATGTCCAAAAGTTATCATGTCCCTCCAGATCCTTTTTTCTCTTTTTCTCTATGTCTCACCACCATCACTCTTTGTACTGGAACTAGTGGACTTCTGTTTCATGCTTTCATCCCTCAAACCTTCATTGTCAGTACTGCTTTGCATTCCCTTATTTAGAGTGAGGTGAGAAAAATAGAGACTGTGAAGGGAGATGAATTCAGTCCCACTGTACTCCTTTTTCATTGCAGTCTTCACCCATTTTATGAATGAAACAACCTGTTTCAGATCTCTCTGAGGACAGAGAAGGCAATTTTAGAAGTACTCTTTTATTCCCAGAATCATCTCTATTTTATTTCTTTCATGACTCATTAATTTCATTTGTTTATCTTATGTCCTCTATTTTTTTTTTTTTTTTTTTTCTCTTGCTTTCCCTCAAACATCCGGTGGTCCATGGTGGTCTGTTTGTTGTGTTCTCATTTATTAGTTAGAGTCAAGGTTGGAACAGGCAGCTGGTCAGTGGCTCCTCTGCAGTTGTGGGAATCTGTTCTCCCACTGCACCTCTCCCCATTCTGGGCAAGCTGATCTGGTTCTGGGTCAGTGGATGGAGCATTTCCTCTTATAGGCATACTTCAAGCTGATGGATGGGAACCTAGCAGGGAGACAGGCTGGAAAAATGTCAAGTTAGAGAAGACTTCCTCTGTGCATGGTCCTGGGCAGAGCTGCCTTCTTGATTTATTTTTCCTTCTTCCTGTCTACAGTTGATCATCTAATTTCTTAGTCTTTCTCTGGCATCAAAACCCCTGGCAGGAATGTTCTTCAAACAACTCACCCATATTTTTAACAGAGCTCAGTCTTTGGGTGGAGGCTTAAAGGCTCAGGTTTATTGGGTGAGAGGCAAGAAGAATATGGTTTTCCAAGCTGTTCTGAATGCAGTTCTTAATGAACTATTCTGATAATTGCTCCAGGGTGCTTAGCATTTGTGAACTTCTAGCTCTCAGCAAGAGCCCCATTAGCTCTGATGTGTTCAGTTCAGTTCAGTCACTCAGTTGTATCCGACTCTTTGCGACCCCATGAACCGCAGCACGCCAGGCCTCCCTGTCCATCACCAACTCCCAGAGTCCACCCAAACCCATGTCCATTGAGTTGGTGATGCCATCCAACCATCTCATCCTTTGTCATCCCTTTCTCCTCCTGTCCTCAATCTTTCCCAGCCTCAGGGTCTTTTCCAATGAGTCAGCTCTTCCCATGAGGTGGACAAAGTATTGTAGTTTCAGCTTCAACATCAGTCCTTCCAATGAACACCCAGGACTGATCTCCTTTAGGATGGACTGGTTGGATCTCCTTGCAGTCCAAGGGACTCTCAGGAGTCTTCTCCAACACCACAGTTCAAAAGCATCAATTCTTCAGCACTCAGCTTTCTTTATAGTCCAACTCTCACATCCATACATGACCACTGGAAAAACCATAGCCTTGACTAGACGGACCTTTGTTGGCAAAGTAATGTCTCTGCTTTTTAGTATGCTCTCTAGGTTGGTCATAACTTTCCTTCCAAGGAGTAAGTGTTACCTCTGCTCTAATTTCTGCTCCAGTTCAACTCACCTGCTTCTGACCTTGGAGAGAGGGGAGACATATGGATGTGCTCTATCCCTTCCCCTGAACTGGAAACCCTTCTGGTATATTTTAAATAAGCTTTTTATTTTTACAGATTCATGAACTTTACTATTATAACTTATTAGTGTTTGGGTCCAGAGTCAAACCTTTATAATTCTGTAATTTAAAAAATCAGCTTTCATTTTCATATGGAAGGCAGGAGAAGACTGAAATGATGTTCTTCTGTATATTCCAAAATGTTTTGGGATGTTTTTCTAAATGAGTCATTCGGGTATACAGCGGGCATGAGTCCCTGTGAAAGAGTGTGTACATGCAGGTGTGAACACACACACACACCACCACCACCATTTCTGCATGTCCCCTCTCATCTCACCTTGCCAGCAGGCAGAGGCAACTGAGGGGTGGCTGGTGGTAGTAATTTCTCCATTTGCAGTGCCATGCTAGGAATGGCTATGGTAGGAATTGTGCACGAGCCAGCCATATCTACAATAGGAGTGCCATATTGAGTCATCAGGAAATGACTTTCCCTCTCACTTACCTCTTCTCTTGCAGCTGACAACTCCCCCAAATAGTCATGAAGGCAGTTGTGGTTGACTTGCTTAGCCTGTGTCCACTGGGAGCCACAAAAGCCTTAGAGAGTCTATTTCAGGATGCTGGACCTCATGAAACACAATGAAACTCATGGTCTCTTCCCACTCCTCAAATCCTGTTATATGCCTCTTCATAAGTGGTCCTTTCCCTCCCCACTTGACTTTCCGTTTGAAACATACGCTAGTTTTCCCTAACTTTAGCTTACTCATTGTCACCCTTGTGGATCTCCTCCTTTCTGGAGACAGTGCTATGGCACAGTCCCTGTAGTCTTGGACTCTTACCCTAGTCTCTGCAGACCTTCTGCCTTCTAGTTGCTTCTCCTTCCCATGATTTCCAAATTTGCCTCCACAGAAGCCCTTCCAGTGCATGGCTCTGATGATGACCAGATTAGACCCTTTGCAACGAGAACATCTCTGTTCAATACCCTTTTCATCCCCTGCAAGCTTACATGTTTGGCATTCAGTCATTCAGGGTAATGAGGATCAAGGATACAGAGCTGGCAGAGGAAGGAGGTGAATGAGGGCTTGCATTCTTCTGTTGCTATTCATGCTCTATGCCTTCTTCACCACTGGCCCCTTGCACCTCCGTCTTCCTATCACGACATGCCTGGCCAGGGACACTGATATGTGAGAAGCCCTCTCGTGAACAGATGTCTGTTTTATAGAAACAGACATAAATCTGTAAGGATCCAAATCCCTCTGGGGCTTCTTCTTTCTGGGATCCCTGAAGATAAGCCTAGTGATGGAGTAGTCCCAGCCTTGGAACTTACAGGAAGTGGGCTTCTTTCTCTCCTACTTAAAAAGCAGAGCTGAGATAATGAAAGATGTTACTTCAGGCAGTGCTGTGGAACTCCTCGAATTTATATTTTAAAGGGAATCTTTCACAGTTTATTGCTAGTAACTGATTACATGGGGAAACACTGGATGGCTGACCAGGCAACTCTGCACCTGAATAAATGAAACATCGCACTTAGCAAGGTGGTGAGTCTTGTGCAGTGGCTCATCCATGCTCTCTGTTCTGCCCAACAGGGTGACTTCCTATCTTGTTGAACTCACTCCTTTTTCCTTTTCCTTTGCCATACCATTTCATTTGCCACACCATTCTCTCCCCTTCAAGTGCACACGTGTGCGTGCATGCTTAGTCTATCAGTCTTGTCTGACTCTTTGTGACCTCATGGACTGTAGCCCGCCAGGCTCCACTGTCCTTGGGATTTTTCAGGCAAGAATACTGGAGTGGGTCATCATTTCCTTCTCCAGGGTATCTTCCCAATCCAGGGTTCGAAACTGTGTCTCCTGCATTGGCAGGCGGATTCTTTATCCACAGAGTCATCAGGGAAGCCATCAAGTGTACCTAAGATTCTCTAAAACAAGCTTAATTGCTACTTTTTCTGTGACATTCATCACCCCTATCCCAATCAAAAACTTTTATCCATCTAGCTATTTGTTTACATTTTTATTAGAATATATAATTATATCAGAATTTTTAGTGGGTATGCTTTATTTCCTTTATTTCCTCCAGGCTCAGTGTATTTCATTCATTTTTGTACTCTATAGTGTCTAGTGTTTTACACCATAGATGAGCAGTAGATTTTGTGGAATGGATTTATATTAAATTGGCATCATTTGTTTGTCCTGGATAGTAGAGGTTTTAATCCAGAGGAGAATGTCTATAGTTAATTTTTAATTGTGGCTAGTAGTCTACAAGTGGCACTAGTGGTAAAGAATCTGCCTGCAATGCAGGAGCCGTGAGAGACCTGGGTTCGATCCCTGGAGTTCCTGGATTGGAAAGATTCCCTGGAGAAGGGCAAGGCAACCTACTCCAGTATTCTTGCCTGGAGAATTCCATGGACAGAGGAGCCTGGAGGGCTATAGTCCATAGGGTCACAAAGAGTCGGACATGACTGAAGCGACTGAGCATGCAAGGAAAAATAGATAGTAATGACAACAGTAAAATCTCATTTAATCCTTATGACAACTTGGTGAAGTAGGTATTTGTTTTCATTTTACTGAAAGGGAAACAGACCTGGAGAAGTTGAGTAACTTGCTGGTAGGAAAGAGTAGAGCCACTGTGTTCTGTGTGTGCGCGCGCTGGGTTATTATTGTCTAAATTGTAAACAAACTAAAGAATATAGCTGGATTTTCAGTCTACTCCTATTTTGATAGCTTGGTTCACCATACTGTTAGGCCAAAAAGGGGGACTTTCCTCGAGTGACTTTCTGCACTGAGAGTTTGGGATGCCCAAAGCTGTTACTATGCTGTCCACGTATATCATCATTTCCTGGGTACGGATCGTGTTAGAAGCTGGAGTTAAGAAAGTCGCGTAAGTTACTGCAATTTGCCAGATGCTTTTGGGAATAAACACAAGTTCATCAGAGGGCCAATGAGCGTGTCTTGTTGGTTAGAACGTAAAGCTCCATGTATTGTAAACACTCAGTGAATGTTTTCAGGGGAGAGAAAGTGTTAGTCACTCAGTCGTGTCTGACTCTTTGCAACACCATTTACATATATGTTGGCGAATAGAAAAATATATAAGGAAATATAAATTATGTGTGCCCATGTGCTCAACTGCTCAGTTGTGACTGAGACTCTTTGAGACCCATTGACTGTAGCCCGCCAGGCTCCTCTGTCCATGGAATTCTCCAGACAAAAACACTGGAGTGGGTTGCCATTTCCTTCTCCAGGGGAGTTTCCCAACCCAGGGATCAAACATGGGCCTCCTGCGTTGCAGACAAATTCTTTACCATCTGAGACCAGGGTGAGACAGGACGGGAAAACCTGGCTTTCTAGAGTCACAGATGGTTCATGGACCCTTCCCATCTTTGTAATTCTCTCTACTTCCCGACAGATACCTTGTAGAGTTATTTACTTGCTTTGTTTTGTTTGAATTTTCATTATTGAATGAAAGCAGAAGTTGACGAACTTGTTTTGTAAGGGCCAGAGCGTAAGAGCTTTCAGCTCTGTGGCCTGTTCTAGTCTCTGTCGCTCCCACTCAACTACGCCACAGACAGGAAAGCAGCCGAGACAATCTGTGCACAAGGGACGTGCCAGTGGTCAAATCCGACCTGATTGGGAAAAAATGAGGGGATCGGCCTGGCTTGTGGCTTTTTCACCCCTGATTTGAAATGTGCTGTGTTTCTGAGATGCTTCCATGTTTGAGTCTGTGTTCTTTGCATTTTTCTAAAATTTACCAGGCAGGAAATGACTACATTGATGACCCAGCCACCTAATTTCATCATTGAGATAATAGCGGCTCACACGTATTGAGTGTTTGCTAGTGGCAGGCACTTTGCGAAGCACTTCACAGGCTTCATATTATTTATAAAGCAAGTACTATCATTGTCTTCATTTACAGCCAAGAATAAGCAGCCTGGGTGGCTCAAAGGGTAAAGCGTTTGCCTACAATGCGGGAGACCGGGTTCGATCCCTGGGTTGGGAAGATCCTCTGGAGAAGGAAATGGCAACCCACTCCAGTTCTCTTGCCTGGAAAATCCCATGGACGGAGGAGCGTGGTAGGCTACAGTCCATGGGATCGCAAAGAGTCGGACACTTAGCGACTTCGCTTTCACTTTCACAGCCAGGAAAACTGAGTCACAGAGCGCCTGCCAGGGGTTACATGTCGCCAATGTGTTAATGCAGGCGGTCTGATTACAGGATTCATGAGCATCTACGCAGATAACAATAATACTAAACTGAGAGGGAAAAGCATGGGACTTACAGTTGGAAATGGGGTTTATATTCCAACTCTGTTCGTGGCAAATTATGTTTAGGCTGAGCCTCAGTTTTCCCACCAATAAAGGGGGAATACTAATAAAAATTGTTCTTCCAACCTTAGAGACTCCTGGGAGGATAAGAAAGTATATGAATGTGCTTAATGAACTGTAAACACTCTACCATTGTTAGTTACTAGTCTGTTGTTTGGATAATTCTTAGTCTTTTTTATTGAAATGTTAGCTTTAAGTGTACAGCAAAGTGATTTGGTTATACATAGGTATATATCTGTATTCTTTTGGGGATTCTTTTCCATTATAGTTTATTACAAGGTATTGAATATAGTTCCCCGTGCTAATCAGTAAATCCTTGTTATCTGTTTTATATATAATAGTAAGCATCTGCTAATCCTATACTCCCAATTTATCCCTTCCTTCCCCCCACCCCCAACCCTGCCCTGCAGAGAAGGACAAATATGATATCATTTACATGTGGAATCTAAAAAATTATACAGATGGACTTATTTGCAAAACAGAAACAGACCCACAGACATAGAAAACAATCTTAGTCTTTTTTTTTTTTTAATGTGTAATAACAAGTAAAAGATTTAAAGAAAAACTGTGAAATTCTTGAACTTTAAGAGGGTTATCAGGGTGTTGACACCTAAAGCAATTTTCATGGTTTTTCTCCTAGATCTCTCCCAGCCCTGGAGCACTTACCTTTTCTAGGTGTTTGTGGTTGTGTATCTAGACTCCTCTCTGCTATAAAGGAAAGCTGTACCTTTCATTCTTTTCTTAAAAAATTTTTATGGGAGTATAGTTGCTTTACATGTTGTGTTAATTTCTGCTATACCGCAGAGTGAATCCTCTATACACATCTCCCCTCTTTTTTGGATTTCCTTCCTATTTAGGTCACCACGGAGCATTGAGTAGAGTCCCCTGTGCTAGACAGTAGGTTCTCATTAGCTATCTATTTTATGCATAATAGTGTATATACACGCTATGCGTACTAAGTGGCTTTAGTTGTGTCCAACTCTGTGAGATACTATGGACTGTAGCCTGCCAGGCTCCTCTGTCCATGGGGTTCTCCAGGGAAGAATCCTGGAGTGGGTTGCCATGCCCTCCTCCAGAGGATATGTCAGTCCCTGTCCCCCAGTACATCCCACTGTCTTCTCCCCTCTTGGCGTCCATATGTTTGTCCTCTACATCTGTGTCTCTATTTCTGCCATGCAGTCTTTTACTCCTTTGCTCTGTTGAGCAAGATTAAATTTTTTTCAAAGGGCTTTTCCTAGATCACTTAGGCTGGGTGGATATAGGGTGTGTAGAATGAGGCTGGAATGCAAAAAAAGAGGTCCAAGCAAATATAGTTAGGTTTTTATGGAGTTGAAATGTGTGATTCTTAGGTAGCCATATCTTGTTAAAGATTGACTTGGCTGATACAGTTCTGAGGCTTCTCTTTCCCAGTGCCTCCATCCCTCTTCACAGCCTCTGGCCAGATGTTAGTAGCTGACTCACGGGGATGCATGCGTGCTACATTGCTTCAGTCCTGTCCAACTCTGTGTGATCCTGTAGACTGTAGCCCGCCAGGCTCCTCTGTTCATGGGGTTCTCCAGGCAAGAATACTAGAGTGGGTTGCCATTTCCTTCTCCAGGGGATCTTCCCAACCCAGAGATTGAACCCAGTCTCTTGCGTTACAGGCAGATTCTTTACCATCTGAGCCATCAGGGAAGCCCTGACTCACTCCCAGGGATGGAATGGTACATCTCTCTCCATCTGGAAAAAAACAAAAACAAAAACACACAAAGTAAAAGGGTTGGTATAACTTTAAATGCTACACCTTTTCCCACCCAAGCAACTCCTTCACAGTACTATGCTTAGTAAATCCCCCTTTAGTTTTTCCTCAGCTCTTTTATCAGCTCTTTATGGAGCAAATGTCTGTATCAATTTATTGTATTAGTCAGGAGTCTCCAGAGAAATGAACCAATAGGATCTATGTATCCATCATCCATGGGCTTCCCTGGTGGTTCAGATGGTAAAGAATCTGCCTGCAATGCAGGAGACCTGGGTTCAATCCCTGGGTCGGGAAGATTCCCCTGGAAGTTGGCATGGCAACCCACTCCCTTATTTTTGCCTGGAGAATTCCATGGACAGAGGAGTCTGGCAGGCTACAGTCCATGGGGTTGCAAAGAATCAGACATGACTGAGCAACTAAGCACATCCATCATCTATCTACCTATCCACAGAGTGATACTTATTTTCAAATAACTGACTTTTGGGATTATGGATGCTGGCAACTCCTGTGGTGCAGGCCAGCATAGTGGAAACTCAGGGAGGGTTGCAGTCTTGAAACAGAATGCCTTCTGTCAAGACCTTGCTCTTAACTCTAGCTGATTGGGCAAAGTACATCCAGGATAATCTAGAGGATAATCTGCTCTATTTAATTTCCTGACTGTAAATGTTAATCACATCTAAAAAAGATATGTTCTTGATAACATCTCAACTTGTGTTTGACCAAAAATTGAGCACCATAGTTTAACCAAGTTGACACATGAATTTAGCCATCTCGCTTGATATCAGTAACCTGCTGTTATAGCTTATATATAGACCAGAAGTAGAGAGAAATGCTGGTCATGCTGAACAATGTCCTGCAAAATGCTGAGATCAAGGAACCTCCTCTTAAGTCAGAGGCAACAAGAGACATCTGGAGTGTGCTTCTGTCTACAATTCACCTGACTGGTAGATGCTCCCACAGTTTGGCTTCAGGCATATAATATCATACTGACTAATTTGAAAGAACTTTTGTCAGTGATGGGGATGATGGTGTATGTATTATTTTTACCAGCTCAAGGATTGTAAAGAGCTCTTCTTTTTTCAATTAAAAAACTTCACTCTTAAAAAAAATGGGGAAAAAAAGATAATCTACAGAAGTGCGATTGCCTGCTATTTGATAGCATCATAACTTTGTTTTCACGTACGGTATTCTGTTCTGCTTATGAGAAATCTTGGCCGAGTTCAGTTACTGTCTATATTAGTTTCAAAATAAAATAATAAGTTTATCAACCAGTTCCATTTTCATGAGAGGAGTTTAACACAACAGTAAGCCAACAATTAACGTTTGCACAGAGACTTGATTTAATTGATCGCTAACTATGGCACCATAATTAGTTATAGAACCTTTCTTTTCTCTTATCTGAATTCTTTCTTTTAATGACCATAAAGTTGGAAGAGCATGCTCTGATTGAATTCATTTATGTGTTTGAAAAGTCAGAGTAGACAATGTTAACAAATGCTTTCATAGTTATCTCAGAATAATAAACTGGTAACAGGATATCCAATGGGAATTTACCCATTCTTAGATTTTTTTGGGGGGTGGGGGAGGGGTTTCCCAATGGCTCAGTGTAAAGAATTCACATATAATGTAGAAGACATGGGTTTGATCCCTGGATTTGGAAGCCCCTGGAGGAGGAACTAGCACCCACTCCAGTATTCTTAAGGCGGGAGGAGAAGGGGACGACAGAGGATGAGATGGCTGGATGGCATCATCGACTCAATGGACATGAGTTTGAGTAAACTCCGGGAGCTGGTGATGGACAGGGAGGCCTGTCATGCTGCAGTCCATGGGGTCGCAAAGAGTCAGACATGACTGAGTGACTGAGCACACACAGATTTTTTTTTTCTTTTTGTTCCCCCAGCATTTATAGTGAATTCATTTATGCCACAATATAACCTCTATAAATTCTGATAAATCTGGTCTGAAGTGCACATTTATTTCTTGAAATGTAACATCACATCAATTTAAAAGATTCTTTAGATTTTACAAAGCGTGAAATTTATTCAAATATAATTTACATAGGTATTTTAATGTCTGTTTGATAATGGTTGCAGTGAAGCTCTTCATAGTTGTGTTAGGTAACTTTTACATTAAATATCAACACTTTAGAGCTCTCTGCTGAAAATGTCATTAAAGTCTGCTTATAAAACTATGATGGAGGCAATAGGTCCTGGTAAAAGTAACACAACATGCCATACCATTCTGTACATAATTCAAGCTTTTAATAAGCTTTCAAAATGTGTCCCCTTTCTGAGGTAAATAAATAATATGGATGCAGTGTGAATAACCATAAGAACTAGAAATGGACATAATCAAATATAATATCTCTGAAGAATAGAACTAGGAGTTTTTCACTTTTAATTTTGTACCTTCTGCACTCTTTGAGTGTTTATTTCTGCATGCATAACTCTAACAATAATAGTTCCAACAGTAGTAGCTAAAGGTTTGTCTTTTCAAATGTACGGTTGAGTGAAAAATAAAAGGCAGTAACTTAAGATATAAAATTATGAAACTGTTCTAAGTGATTTTTATGTGAATGAAAATTCCTCCCTTTTAAATGACTTCAGAACATTATAAAACTTTCCCATCTTTTCCCCTAGCTTTATTAAGATAGAATTGACATATAACATTGTGTAAGTTAAAAATACAAAATGTGATGATTTGATACATGTATCTATTGTGAAATAATTACCACAATAAGGTTATTAACACTTCTGTTGTCTTACATAATTACAGTTTTTGTGGTGAGTACATTTAAGATCTATTGTCTTAGCAACTTTCAAGTATTGCTAACTGTAATCAGCATACTGTACATTAGATTCCTTGGAACTTATTCATCTTATATCTGGAAAATTGTACTCTTCAACCAGCATTTCTTGATTTCCTCTGCACCTCAGCCCCTGGTAGCCATCATTCTATTCTGTTTCTGAGTTCAACTTTTTCAGATTCCATGTGTAAGTGAGATCATACAGTACCTGTCTTTCTCTGTTTGACTTTTTTCACTTAATATAATGTCTTCAGAGTCCATCCAATTTGTTGGAAATGTCAGGCTTTTTTCCTTTTTCTGGCTAAATAGTATTCATATATATGTATATATTGTAAATATACAAATATATTATTTAATCCATTTGAGTTAACTTTTCTGAGCAGTGTAAGATAGGGGTCCAATTTTATTCTTTTGCATGTGGCAATCCAGTTTCCCAGAGCCATTAATCAAAGAAACTATCCTTTCTTGGCTCCTTTGTCAATTTTAGTTGACATATATACATAGATCCATTTCTTGGCTCTCAATTCTATTCCATTAGTCTATATGTCTCTTTTCATGCTGGTACCCTACTGTTTTGATTACCATAGATTTGTAATATGGTTTGAAACCATGAAGTATGACGCCTCCAACTTTGCTTTTATATCTTGGGAGTGCTTGGACTCTTTTGGGGTCTTTTGTGGTTCCATGTGAATTTTAGGATTCTTTGCTCTGTTTCTGTGAAAAATGCCATTGACACATTGATAGGAATTGCATTGACTCTATAGATGTTTGGCGGGCACTACGGACATTTTAACACTATACCCTCGGTGTTACGATACATGAGAAAGCAACTCTCTCTGCAGAAAGAACAGTAACAAAACTTGCCTGGCACAACCATGGTTCTGGATAGAGGAAAGGAAAATATCTTCCTTGTGAAATGCTAACCACAAGCTGGCCCTCATGTGAGTGTTCAGCTAGGACTGTAGTCCAGACGAACCACAGACAGACTTTGTTCTTTAATGTGGACCCAGGTTGATAGTGACCACAGGGCACTGGGAAAAGGAAACACAAATCCTCATGGGGGGATGGAATTTCACGTTGGGCCTCAAAGAATTCCCACTAAAATGTTTCAAAGAGTATGCGTCCACAGTCAGAAGTCACCAAACACCCACCCCTGCCAAAAACAAACCACTATGAGTAAGCCCTCAGGGGAAAAGAAAGAGAGACAATAGAATTGGACTCAGAGACTTCAGATGTTGGAGATTTAGACACTTAATACTAAAGATATATGTTTAAGAAGCAAAGGGGCATTGAAAATATTTGCAAATAGTAAGAAGTTATAAAAATGATGATGCATATTTAAAAATAGAATAAAATAGAGAGCTTTTGGAAATAAAGATAATAATTATAGTGAAATAATTTCTGGATGAGCTAAAGAGTAGAAAGGATATAGCAGACATTTAATGAACTGAAAAATATATTCGGATAGTTGATCAGGAATGAAGTTTAAGGAGATAAATAGATGGCAGGTGTGATCTTCAATTTAAGAGACATGGAGAACAGAATATGAAGGTGTAGTAACTTCTAACAATGACTAGAGGAGATAGTGAAGGGATTGGAAACATAATATTCAAGAAATATAATGGCTGATAAGTGTCCAGAAACGTTAAAAGTCACTGATCTTCGAATTCAGAAACCTAGTTTGCTACCTTAAGGAAAAAGATTCTAGAAAGAATGTTTGATATACAAGAAGAAATCATAAATAAAATATTAAGAAGTATGTGAGTAAATAAAAATAAGCATGGACTAATTAAGCAATGGAGCGGCGGCTGCGCAGGCGCAGGAGGGCTGAGAGGAGCTACTCCACGTTCAAGGTCAGGAGGGGCGGCCGTGAGAAGATGCCCCTCGTCCAAGGTAAGGAGCAGCGGCTGCGCTTTGCTGGAGCAGCCGTGAAGAGATAGCCCACGTCTGAGGTAAGAGAAACCCAAGTAAAACGGTAGGTGTTGCCAGAGGGCATCAGAGGGCAGGCACACTGAAACCATAATCACAGAAAACTAGCCAGTCTGATCACAGGACCACAGCCGTGTCTAACTCAATGAAACTAAGCCATGCCGTGTGGGGCCACCCAAGACAATCCGGTCATGGTGGAGAGGTCTGACAGAATGTGGTCCACTGGAGAAGGGAATGGCAAACCACTTCACTATTCTTGCCTTGAGAACCCCATGAACAGTGTGAAAAGGCAAAATGATAGGACACTGAAAGAGGAACTTCCCAGGTCGGTAGGTGCCCAATATACTACTGGAGATCAGTGGAGAAATAACTCCAGAAAGAATGAAGGGATGGAGCCAAAGCAAAAACAACACCCAGTTATGGATGTGACTGGTGATAGAAGCAAGGTCCAATGCTGTAAAGAGCAATATTGCATAGGAATCTGGAATGTTAGGTCCATGAATCAAGGCAAATTGGAAGTGGTCAAACAGGAGATGGCAAAAGTGAATGTCGACATTCTAGGAATCAGTGAACTAAAATGGACTAGAATGGGTGAATTTAACTCAGATGACCATTATATCTACTACTGTGGGCAGGAATCCCTTAGAAGAAATGGAGTAGCCATCATGGTCAACAGAAGAGTCTGAAATGCAGTACTTGGATGCAATCTCATAAACGACAGAATGATCTCTGTTCGTTTCCAAGGCAAACCATTCAATATCACGGTAATCCAAGCCTATGCCCCAAACAGTAACGCTGAAGAAGCTGAAGTTGAACGGTTCTATGAAGACCTACAAGACCTTTTAGAACTAACACCCAAAAAAGATGTCCTTTTCATTATAGGGGACTGGAATGCAAAAGTAGGAAGTCAAGAAACACCTAGAGTAACAGGCAAATTTGGCCTTGGAGTACAGAATGAAGCAGGGCAAAGGCTAACAGAGTTTTGCCAAGAGAATGCACTGGTCATAGCGAACACCCTCGTCTAACAACACAAGAGAAGACTCTACACATGGACATCACCAGACGGTCAACACCGAAATCAGACTGATTATATTCTTTGCAGCCAAAGATGGAGAATCTCTATACAGTCAGCAAAAACAAGACCGGGAGCTGACTGTGGCTCAGATCATGAACTCCTTATTGCCAAATTCAGACTTAAATTGAAGAAAGTAGGGAAAATCACTAGACCATTCAGGTATGACCTAAATCAAATCCCTTATAACTATACAGTGGAAGTGAGAAATAGATTTAAGGGACTAGATCTGATAGACAGAGTGCCTGATGAACTATGGACAGAGGTTCGTGACATTATACAGGAGACAGGGATCAAGACCATGCCCATGGAAGAGAAATGCAAAAAGGCAAAATGGTTGTCTGAGGAGGCCTTACAAATAGCTGTGAACAGAAAGGAAGTGAAAAGCAAAGGAGGAAAGGAAAGATAATCCCATTTGAATGCAGAGTTCCAAAGAATAGCAAGGAGAGATAAGAAAGCCTTCCTCAGCAATCAGTGCAAAGAAATAGAGAAAAACGACAGAATGGGAAAGACTAGAGATCTCTTCAAGAAAATTAGAGATACCAAGGGAACATTTCATGCAAAGATGGGCTCGATAAAGGACAGAAATGGTATGGACCTAACAGAAGCAGAAGATATTAAGAAGAGGCAGCAAGAATATACAGAAGAACTGTACAAAAAAGATCTTCACGACCCAGATAATCACAATGGTGTGATCACTCACCTAGAGCCAGACATCCTGGAATGTGAAGTCAGGTGGGCCTTAGAAAGCATCACTATAAACAAAGCTAGTGGAGGTGATAGAATTCGAGTTGAACTATTTCAAATCCTGAAAGATGATGCTGTGAAAGTGCTGCACTCAGTATGCCAGCAAATTTGGAAAACTCAGCAGTGGCCACAGGACTGGAAAAGGTCCGTTTTCATTCCAATCCCAAAGAAAGGCAACCCCAAAGAATGCTCAAACTACTGCACAATTGCACTCATCTCACACGCTAGTAAAGTAATGCTCAAAATTCTCCAAGCCAGGCTTCAGCAATACGTGAACTGTGAACTTCCAGATGTTCAAGCTGGTTTTAGAAAAGGCAGAGGAACCAGAGATCAAATTGCCTACATCCGCTGGATCATCGAAAAAACAAGAGAGTTCCATAAAAAACATCTATTTCTGTTTTATTGACTATGCCAAAGCCTTTGACTGTGTGGATCACAATAAACTGTGGAAAATTCTGAAAGAGATGGAAATACCAGACCACTTGACCCACCTCTTGAGAAACTATACGCAGGTCAGGAAGCAATAGTTAGAACTGGACATGGGCCAACAGACTGGCTTCAAATAGGAAAAGGAGTACATGAAGGCTGTCACCCTGCTTATATTGTCACCCTGCTTATTTAACTCCTATGCAGAGTACATCATGAGAAACGCTGGGCTGGAAGAAGCACAGGCTGGAATCAAGATTCCCGGGAGAATGGTGATTGCAACAATGAAATTAAAAGGCGTTTACTCCTTGGAAGGAAAGTTATGGCCAACCTAGACAGCATATTAAAAAACAGAGACATTACTTTGCCAACAAAGGTCCATCTGGTCAAGGCATGGTTTTTCCAGTAGTCATGTATGGATATGAGAGTTGGACTATAAAGAAAGCTGAGTGCCGAAGAATTGATGCTTTTGAACTGTGGTATTGGAGAAGACTCCTAAGAGTCCCTTGGACTGCAAGGAGATCCAACCAGTCCATCCTAAAGGAGATCATTCCTGGGTGTTCATTGGAAGGACTGATGCTGAAACTCTAATACTTTGGCCACCTGATGCGAAGAGCTGACTCATTGGAAAAGACCCTGATGCTGGGAGGGATTGGGGGCAGGAGGAGAAGGGGACGACAGAGGATGAGATGGCTGGATGGCATTACCGACTCGATGGACATGGGTTTGAGTAAACTCTGGGAGTTGGTGATGGACAGGGAGGCCTGGCGTGCTGCGATTCATGGGGTCGCAAAGAGTTGGACATGACTGAGTGACTGAACTGAACTGAACTGAATTAAGCAATGATAATGTCTAATTGGAAGGTTAAATAGCTAAGTAGAACTAAAATATGGGACCATAATAATATCTAAGTTGGAATGATGAGACTTGAAGTGGTCTATGAACCTCGTGTCCCTGGTACCTCTTTTATGCCCAGACTTCATCTTCTTATAAGGAGAGGGGTCAGATTGGATTAGGTCCCATCCTAATGGCCCAATTTTAATTTAATCACCACTTTAAAAGCATTATATCCCAAAGTAGTCATACTCTGAAGGACTTGCGGTCAGGATTTCAACATAGGATTTTTGGGCGGGATACCTCTCAGCCTGTAGCCACACAACTTTTGTAATAAAATCCCATTTTCTGAAACAGGAAGAGACCAAAGTTATTTTGGAGGATATTTTGGTTTGGCTATTTAATCTAAGATGATTTTTGAGAATATGAATATTAAATATGTCAGTTCTCCTCTTTTTTTATTTTATTAATGATGTTGAAGGTGAAACTCCAATACTTTGGCCACCTGATGCGAAGAGCTGACTCATTTGAAAAGACCCTGATGCTGGGAAAGATTGAGGGCAGGAGGAGAAGGGGATGACAGAGGATGAGATGGTCGGATGGCATCACTGACTCAGTGGACATGGGTTTGGGTGGACTCCGGGAGTTAGTGGTGGAGAGGGAGGCCTGGGGTGCTGTGGTTCATGGCATCGCAAAGAGTCAGACATGACTGAGCGACTGAACTGGACTGAACTGAATGACTAGACATGTTTTCAAAATTCAAGAAAATAAACAATAGGCTTATAATCATAACTCAATTATGTGCTTCTTACTTTAGTCTTATAAAACTATCATTTCTAGGAATAACATCATGAAAAATAGTATTTTAATTTATTTTCAAGCCTGTATGGTGACTCACATTAAAAAAGCAGAGTGTGAAACCTCCTTTCAGGAGCAACTGATAATTGAAAATTAATCAATAATTCCAAAGTTCTTGAGAATAATCTGTTTTAACCACAGTGAATATTCCTCTTCTTCAGTATTGTTTGCAATATTGCATTGCTTGATTAATCTGGGTTTATTTCTAAATAATGGAACATAAATCTTGGACTCATTTGCTTTCTAAATACTGAATTGCATGTGGAATTAAAGCTTACTGAGCTTTTAGGATTGTACTCTCAATAAGCATAATCCATAATCTCTGTTTGCTGTTGGTTTTTCGGTAAGAAATATTTTGTGATATAATGAGAAGGCGTTAGTTACTCAGTCCTGTCTGAGTCTTTGCAACCCCATGGACGGTAGCCCACCAGGTTCCTCTGTGCTTGGGATTTTTCAGGCAAGAATACTGAAGTGGGTTGCCTTCTCTTTCTCCAGAGAATCTTCCCAACCCAGGGATCAAATCCGTGTCTCCTGTTTTGGCAGGCAGATTCTTTACCACTGAGCCACCAATGAAGCCCGTTGTTGGGTAATACAATGGGTCATCTAAGAACTATAAAAATAATCAGGAGGACAGATTTCCCAAGTTGCATAATGTTATTGCCCAGTTCATTGAACATAATTTTTTTCATGACAGCTATTTTACTCAATATTTGCGTGTCGGTAGTTGAAAGATTGCAGAGAAGGCAGTGGCGACCCACTCCAGTACTCTTGTCTGGAAAATCCCATGGACGGAGGAGCCTGGTGGGCTGCAGCCCATGGGGTTTCGAAGAGTCTGACACGACTGAGCGACTTCACTTTCACTTTTCACTTTCATGCATTGGAGAAGGAAATGGCAACCCACTCCAGTGTTCTTGCCTGGAGAATCCCAGGGACGGGGGAGCCTGGTGGGCTGCTGTCTATGGGGGTCGCACAGAGTCGGACATGACTTAAGTGACTTAGCAGCAGCAGTTGAAAGATTGAGACAAACAATGCACTTTTAGTTGTCATTTTGGAAGGGTTCTTAGGAAACATAAGAGCCCTTTGGTTGGTTAGTAAGTGATGGGTTTCTTAGAACACATTGCTTGCTAATTTTATTAGACAAGCAAATAAATTCAAATGGTCAGCTACATTCCAATTTGTATTCTTCTAAAAGTCCTCCCCTTTTTCATTCTTGGATTTTGACACTCCTACACACCAGTTAAAGAACTTGTTAGAGTGTGTTCAAAAGAAACTGTTGCGATTAATTTCCTGGTCTCTTCTCTCTTTGATGTGTTACTATAATGCTTTGAATAATTTTCAGCGTCTGGCATTTGTTCAAGGACAGTTTCTTGTCTTGGAGGAGGGGAAGAAGAAATGAAGGAAAGAATACATATTCTTTCTTAAATAGAAGACAAAAATCATTTTTGTCTAAATAGTCTAAAGCATTTTGCTAAGTAGGTGACGAAAAATAGATAACTATTTGGCAGAGTCAGTTACCATAAAGATCTTTTCTTTGGGATAGTCATGAAGGGCAGAATTAGACCAGCAGTTGTTAATATCCAACATGTCTAGGTTATCTTGTCCAAAAGAAATTCAGATAGGTGAGCTTTGCAAACTGGAGCCATCTGAAGTTTTAAAATGGCTGCAGGTGTCTTAGTAGGAGACTAATTTTATTTTCTAATAATTAGAAAGGATGACCAGACCATGAACTCTAGGGTTATGCTTCGTCTCTCATGTCCTACACAGGATGTTCTGAGCAGTTTCTATGTGTAAATTGTACAGTGGGTCTACTCTGCCTGTTCACTCTATACTTGCATTTCAAGGTTTAGAGGTGTTTTATCTTTCCTTCCTTCTTTACAAACTTGTTGTATGTTTTCTTCCATATTTCCATTCCTAAAGTGATGACAAACTTTCAGTAGTGGGTGAGAATGGAAAGAAATGATAAAACCATTGATCTGGAGGAGTTTCTTATTCATGACCTTGTTCACTTTTTAATAATCAGCCCCTAGCACCCAGGAGGTATTTGGTCAGTTTTTGTGGGGTTGAATTGAATTCTTTACAGAGTAAATGACAATAATGAAAATAGTGTTACAGAAGCTTTTCATCTAAGGGAAACATCAAGACTAAAATTTCTATGTATCCTTCTTATTATAGATCACGAGCTTTACCTTGTAAACCAAATCTACATTTAAGCATGAGACTTTCCTTAGTGACAGATCAAGGCCAACAGAATGAACTTGAGAAATATGTGTCAAATGTTTATTTAAAAGTCTGTTGTGAAATATAAATCTAAGAGTATACGGTTCTTCTGTTCACATAAAGTTATTGCTGCTCTAGCTTGAGCAGGTTCAACTATATTGAACTTAAAAATTCAGATGTGTGAAAACTTTTAGTGTCTCTTGCTTTCTTGGTAGACCTTTGCCCAACTTGCCTTCTCAGCAGTTTATCCATCTGTCATTAGGTTAAACCTTTCATGTTCATAACAAACATGTTTTCCTCAAAAGGATTGTATGTCTTTGGTCAAATGTAAACATCAAAACTAAGAAGTTCTTCAGTGTTTCCAGGCAAATCAGATGTGTCTTTACGTATTGTTAAACTTGAGTTTAACATTATGTAGGTTCTTTTTATATGATACTAATATATTTACATAGATAATCCCATTTAATTCATTCACTTTGTGTTTCATTCAGTCAAAAAGCATTCACTGGTTGCCCGCTGTGTACAAATTGAGGAAGACAGAAATACGATTAAGGCAGGTTCTGTGCTCTGAAAGACCTCACAGCTTAATGGGCAGACTAACATGTACTGGGTGTTCATTGGAAGGACTGATGCTGAAGCTGAAACTCCAACACTTTGACCGCCTGATGCAAAGAGCTGACTCATTTGAAAAGACCCTGATGCTGGGCAGAAGGAGATTGCAGGCAGAAGGAGAAGGGGATGACAGAGGATGAGATGGTTGGATAGCATCACCGACTCAATGGACATGGGTTTGGGTGGACTCCGGGAGTTGGTGATGGACAGGGAGGCCTGGCATGCTGCGGTTCATGGGGTCACAAAGAGTCGGACACGACTGAGCAACTGAACTGAACTGAACTGAACTGAACATGTACACACCAGAAACAAAGAGCAGGTGAGGGCTGGAACTCAGAAGCCATGGAGACCTGGGTCAAATCCCACTCTAACTTTGCTCCAGGCGATGTTACATGACTTTTATTTAGGAGCCTCTGTTTCCTTACTGGTAAAACAGGTTTAACATATGAAATGCTTATCTTAGTGATAGCATTTAAGAAGTGTTCATAGAATAGTCTAGAGCAATGCTTATTCAATAGAAATGTAACCTCGGTCACATATGTAACTTAAATTTTTCTAGTAGCCACATTAAAAAGGTGAAAAGGAATCAATGAAATTAATTTCAGTATCTTGTATTTAATTCAGTATGTCCAAACTATTCAGTCATGTCCAACTCTTTGCACCCTCATGAATCATAGCGCACCAGGCTCATCTGTCTATTGGGTTCTCCAGGCAAGAATACTGGAGTGGGTTACCATGCCATTCTCCAGGGGATCTTCCTGACCCAGGGATTGAGTCTTCTGTATTGACAGATGGGTTCTTTACCACTAGCACCACCTGGGAAACCCTTTATTTAATTCAGTATGTCCAAAATAGCTTTTCAATGTGTCATTAGTATAAAATATTATGAATCAGCCAGTTTGCATTCTTTGTTTTGTATTTGAAATATGCTTTGTATTTTACATTTTTAGTATGGATGGTAACTTTTCATTGAGGGTATTTGAATCTGTATTTAGATTTTATAAACTTTAGGGTGGAAAAAAGTAGATTTACATACCCAAGTAGATCCAAATAGGAGGTTTTTGCAAACTGAATTGAGCATCAGTTTTAAAATTTAATCCAATCAAGATTAAGTTAAAAATTCTGGTCCTTATTCACACTAACCACACTTTAAGGGCTCAACAGCTTAGGGGGCCAGTGGCTATCATAGTGGGTAGTGCAGTTCAAGAATGACAACTCAGTAAGATAAGTACTATAGCAGAGGCATGAGCAGAGAGCTCTAGGGAGTTAAGGAAGGAATCCGTGAAGTGGATCTTGAAAACCTAATAGAAACTTACTAAGGAGAAAGGAGGAGGGAAAACACTTCCATCTGATCTCTTGGAAGCGTGTGAAGTAGCAACAGTAGACTCATTTAATCGTTTAACAGCGAGTCATTGAACACACATCATGTGAGATGCAGGGGCTAGATGTTGGGGCTTCAGTTAGCTAGACATGGCCCTTGAGCTTAAGGAGCTTAGAGTCTAACTGTGATTCATGGGCCTGTTTTTCAGAGAGAGAGAGAGATGTAAGTGTCATTTTGGGTGTGCCAAAATGCCTAGCCTCTGTAGCTCGGATTTCTAGCTTGTCACCTTCAAAGGATTCTTGTGAATAGGACTTTTTTGAGCTGTAAGCAAATTTACTTTGGTTATTCATTTCCAGTGAAAAAAGCTGTTTTGTTGTTGTTTTATTATTGCTTGTGATTGGCGTGGCCTGTACTGAAGGTTTCCTGTGGCATCTAGCTCTAGTAGTCATTTGCTTGTTGGTATTTCAACTGTCAGCTGTTGGGTTGAGCTAAATCTCGTTCCTGTCTTTGGCTCTTTTAATACCTGGGCAGAGGTGGGAGTGGTTGCTGTTCTGTTAGCTGTCTGGGATATTGGACCTGTCCCTGAGGCAAGCAGAAGATGACTTAGACTCAAATGAATCATGTCTGCTGCTAGTGAAGGCACTCATAGAGTTATCAACACGTTACTTAATTTTGCAATTCTGGGTCCTTAGTATGGATCAAGTCAGCTCTCAAATTTGCAAATTTCTATCCAGTTGATTGTGTAGATTTTGCCTGTTGCTTTGTCTTCACCAACTCTCCTTGAACATTAGGCAAAAGAGACAAACAAACAAACAAAGACACCAGCAAAACAGACAAGAAACAGCTTGGTAATTCTAGAAAGATTCTCAAGAAAAACTGTTTTCTACAAGATAATTGTCTACTCCTTAGACTATTCAGTAAAGGAGACTTCTATGATTATGTTTTTCAGTATCTCATAATCCTTCTGGTTACAGGAAGCTTTTCCTAAAATCTAATCCATATGTCTATTTTCTCATTGGATGTCTTTATTTTTTTTTTTCCATTAGATGTCTTTAATAAGGCTACTTCCCATCAGTAATAGAGCTCTCTTATCTTCTGAGAAATGTGGGCTGAGATGACATTCAAAACCAACTGTGAGAAATTAAAATATCTAAGTAGAATTCAATTTGGGACCAAAACACTAGAAGTAGCAAATTTGGTAATCGATTCTGGCATTGAAAGCTAGGCTAAAGAGAGGAATTATAGCATCTGTGTGTACAAATGCAAAGTTTTTTACACAAAGTGATTTTTGACCCCTGTTGCTAAGCTCCAGCCATGTTTGAGCAGACAGTTGGATTCAGAACCTATTGTCCACTCTCGGTTGTAATAATTTGAGCACTGAGGGGCTACTATTTTCAAGTATTGTTTCTATGATTAAAAGTGATTTTAAATAGGTAAATTACACATTTCATGGTCTAAGTAGTTATTTTTAGAAAATCTATTTTTGAAAACCTCATTAGGTATAATGTAAAAGTCAAAAAATTAAAGTGCATGTGGGTATTACATTTTAGAAATGTAAGAGTCCCTTCCCACCTTTTCTTCACTCCTTCATTAATTCATCAGTTCTCCTAGCAGCTATGAAAGTGCCAGTTGCTCAGTCCTGTCTCTTTGTGACCCCATGTACTGTAGCCCGCCACGCTCCTCTGTCCATGGAATTTTCCAGGCAAGAATACTGGAGTTGCTTTGCTATTTTCCCCTCCAGGGGATCTTCCCAACCCAGGATCGAACTCAGGTCTCCTGCATTGCAGGCAGATTCTTTACCGTCTGAGCACCAGGGGTTATGAATGTATTTTAAATGATTTGCTTGTATCTCTCACAGCAAACAGAAAGTCCTGACTTCCTGCTGTGGAAGATTAAGAATATACATCATTTGTTGTATTCCTTCTCCCTTCCCCTTTCTCCACCCATCAATTTTTGTTTCACACACAAGTGTGTGTGCATGTGCTTGTGTGTGTGTTATATGCCTGCTCTTGGGTTTATTTTGTCTAGAAGATAGTTCAGGAAGAAGATAGGTCAGAGTTGCTGCCTGCCCATCTTCCCTACAGGGAAGGATTCTCATGCTGGAAGCCTTGACCTTTTCCAGGAAGATCACTTACATTTCCTCGCGGATTGTTTCTCATCCTTTGACCTAAGTACTGATGGGCTTTGTTGTGAGCAGCGGCCCTAGGATTTCAGATCTCTGCTAGGCTTCTATTACCCTGCTTCATCTCATTTCACCCATCAATCATCTGTCTTCCAGGAATTCTGTGAAAAGTGTTTGGTTGGTTAATGTTGTATTCCTCCAGTTGGCAGCACTTTTAAGAATGTGTCCCCCCTGTATATCATTATCATTTTAATAGGCTCTTGGATTATTAGTATAAATTACAAAAACTATACCGTATCTGTCTTTTAAGCATCTATTTCTTTGCTACTTGGGTGTCTCATAAATGCATATAATAGTTCTTTCCCCAAATAATATGAAGAATGGAAATAAATAACTATCTTCTTTGCTTGTTGTGCTGTGCTGAGTCACTCTGTCCTGTCTGACTCTTTGTGACCTCATGGACTGTAGCCCGCCAGGCTTCTCTGTCCACGGGGATTCTCCAGGCAAGAATCCTGGAGTGAATTGCCATTCCCTCCTCCAGGGGATCTTCCCAATCTAGGGATCAAACCCTAGTCTCACACACTGCAGGCTGATTCTTTACCGTCTGAGCCACCAGGAAAGCCCAAGAATACTGGAGTGGGTAGCCTATCCCTTCTCTAAGGTATCTTCCTGACCCAGGAATCTAAGTGGGGTCTCCTGCATTGCAGGTGGATTCTTTACCAGCTAAACTACCATGGAAGCCCTCCTTGCTTGCTAATTGGGTTTAATTGTGAGGTCAATACAAGTAAAGGCTCCAACTTCAGATAGTTTTAAAGAATATGCTTATATTTATATATGAATCTCCAAATATAATCTCTGGTCTCCTCTTTTTATTTCCTGGTGAGCACCAGAAACCTGTGTGTGTGTGTGTATGTGTGCTAAGTTGCTTCAGTTGTGTTTGACTCTTTGTAACCCTATGGACTGTAGCCTGCCAGGCTCCTCTGTCCATGGGATTCTCCAGGCAAGAATACTGGAGTGGGTTGCCATGCCCTCCTCTAGGGGATCCTCAAGACCCAGGGATCAAACCCATGTCTCATTATGTCTCCTGCACTGGCAGGAGGATTCTTCACTACTAGTGAGACCTAGGAAGCCCACAAGAAATCCTAGGCACATATATACTCAATAAAAAGTTGTTAAATTAAGATGGAAAATAGTCCTCCCAATAAAGTGAAAGCAAAGCATAAGAGCCCACTAAAGTCCTAACACACTCCTCAAGCTGCTGATCCAGGACCTGTGGGTTTTAAACTCCATCCCACTTATTATTTCATGTGTGACAACAAGCAGCTTCAAAAGCCCTCCATCAAAAGTGAGTCCAGGAAACTATGTCAAAATAAGTAAAGAGGCTTTCTTGTTTTCTCTTTATGCAGTAAGGTATGTTGTGACCAGTAGTGGAAAGCTTACTAAATCACATTAAAAAAAAAAATCTTTGTAACCAGGAGAGAGGTGCTCATTGAGAAAGAGGCAGGAGAGAGAACAGAAGAGAGACAGATTCATTAAGCCTGCCCATTTCTTGCTTAGGGTACATTTATTTGAGAATTTATCATTGAAAGGATCAATTTCCCCACTTTCCAAGGCAGGTTTCTTACCTTGACTTAAAATGAATCTTTAAAAATGCTATTTAAATAATGTCATTTTCCCAGATGCAAAGAAGAAATCTTTAGGCCTTTCACGTGCCCTCACATATCCTCAGCATTTCACAAACTCCAGCAAGGGATCTTGTTGAGGGGATCCACAAGTAGAGAAGACACAGATGGGCACACACTCAGAAGCCACAGTGTGCTCATGTGTCAGCTTCTATGTTCTCAAGGTCAACATCTGCGTGAAAATTAGCCTTTAGTAGCAGGGGTGTTTGCTCTAGATACCTAACTCCTGAGTCTGTCAAAGGGTTTTTGACTTCCCATGCTGGAAAAGCAAATAACTCTTACCTTACTGATCAGCCCAACTGCTTGTCTTTCTTCCTTCTGACCATCTTATCCATCCATCCATCCAGGATTTATTGAGCACTTATGTGCCAGAAGGCACCTAGGGGATAGCAAAGAGAATTGTACACAACTTTTCTAGGTGCATAAGCTCATAATTAAGAGACAATTTCAAATGGGAAATAAAATTATGATTTAAAATGTATGTCTATTATTTGATGAGAGCATTTTAAAGTTCAGCATTGAAATTCTAAATATATTGTGTTCTTAAGTTCATTTTTTTGGTCAAACCTTCACAAACTGAATCATCCATGTGGTTACTTTACTGGATTTATTTCACCTAACTGGCAAGAATTGTAGGGGAAACTGAATACCTTCGCAACAAAATTCCTTACATGGCAAACTGATTCTCTCACCTTGAATCCTAGTGAGTACTGTGATTATTAATAAGCTCCCACTTAATGAATGGTTACCAGACAGCGGGCACTATTTAAGCACTTTCTATTTATTGGCTTGTTTCCTCATCATGGCAACTCTGTGAGGAAGGGGCTTTTTTTTTTTTTTTTTAATTCTCTTCTTTTCAGATGAAGAAACCGAGGCATGGAAAAGTTAGGTAGCTTTCTCAACGTTTCTCCACTATGAAGTTGATGAGTGAATATTCCAGAGGTCACATTCTTAAGGGCTCACACCTGAGTCACACTGAATATTATCTACTCTACTGAAGTTTCCTCTGAGGAAAGACATTGCCTATCAAGAATAGTAATATCTTCTCATAAACAGCTCATCATATTAGTCCTTACAGTATGCTTGAACCAATGTTCTTGTCCATAAAAAAGGAGAACATCATGACTGCCGGCCGTGGTTACCACTGTGGTTAGCACAGAATCGCATTGAAATTTCTCTGCACAGTATTGAGATGCTTCTCAGTTTGACTGCACTCCCCTGGACAAATGCTTCCTTCTCTCAGCACACACCCTCGGCTTGAGCCAGAGCACCTCAATGTGTTATACTCATGCCCGGGCAAGTCTCTGCTTGTGTGGTTCCCATGTTGCTTCTTCTGCCCCACTGTCTTCTTTTGTGTCATCATGTTCTCATTGACGTCTCCATCATATCTGATGGTCTGCACCAACCCCCTCTGCCTTAATACACCCCTTCTCCATTGCTTTTCCTCTCCTCAAAATGCTTTAAACTTGTAGGTTGTGCCTCAGGATTGGGTGCCAAGTCTTGCAGTGCCTGATTTTGACCCTATGAGACCTTGTTATATATATATAACTCTTTATAGATCATTTACTTCCTAACAGTTGAATAATAAACATGTCCATAGAGGCAAAATTAGAACTTTGGGGTCTAACCCAATATGCAAAATAAATTAAAGTGCACTAATTTCAGTCCCTAATACATGCCTTGAACTTAACAGATCATCAATGAATATTTGGGGGAATCACATTGGTTGTATTGGTTTTCGTGAACATATCCTAAGTGTCACAGTTGGAGTAAGGTACAGAGAAGCTGATCCTTTGAATCATCTTAAACAGGTGGGAAGCCACTGTCTCCTTAGTAAAGACAAAGGAGATTTGAGTGACAAGAAGGTTTTCAACCCATCCGAGGGTATTTATTCTAATACTTGATCCCAGCTGACAAAATGGGACAAATAATCTTTCATAAGCAGGTGCTATTTTCTTCCTACCCAAATGCCCTTCCTCATCCTGGCCAAAGGAAGAGCAAAATGGTAAAATAAAAAAACAAGCAGACAATGTGAAGAGCATCTCCCTGTTGATTCTTTTGCCCAATCTTAATAAGCCTAGATTTGATCATTCTTTGGGGGAAATCAGTATTAATATATATTTGGCTCCTTAGTTTTCTCATTATGTACTCATTTATTTTTTGCCCATTCAATTAACATATAATTTATCAATCAACTAATACATGAAAAGATCTGTGGTAGCCCATTCACGGACTAGAAACTGAGACATCTGTAAACCCAAACTGTTGTGCTCAAATTCCACAATCATGTTTTGGTAATAACCTTAGGAAACTTAGAATGCTTTTACACTCTGATCCAAAAAAAAAGTCGTTTTCTTCTTTTCAGTCCCAGTCCCAGTGTTGCACAAGGAGACAGAGGACATAAAGAATCCCAGAGGGTTAACACTGTAGCTTGTAAGAACTTCAAGTGGACAAGTATAACCCATTACAAGCTCTAATACTGATGAATCACAAGAAAAC
Organism: Cervus elaphus; assembly: GCF_910594005.1. Taxonomy (NCBI): domain Eukaryota; kingdom Metazoa; phylum Chordata; class Mammalia; order Artiodactyla; family Cervidae; genus Cervus; species Cervus elaphus. Next base: position 35,650,895 of record NC_057840.1, read on the forward strand.
TGTCCCCTGAGAAGTAATGTCCAGAATAACTATGATTGCTGGAAGCTGATTGATCCAGGAATTTAAGTTATTTCTCAACAAACTGTCATTCCACTGTCTGCCTCTTTCTTGACACTGACTGTGCTTTTAGTAGGGCAAAAGTATTTGAAATTTTTGTTAGAATTCAAAATTCAAATCGAGCTCACTTTGCTAAAAGTCCATTGGATGGAGTAGCAGAAGAGAAAAACATAGAAATGAAAGCAAAGGGAATGGAAAAACTTTAGAGATGCCACCACCATCCTGAAAAGATTAACAAACAGGCCACTGAAAGCCAGGGGGAGGGAAAGGGCACTTGGCGGTGTTCCTGAAGTCTTCTGGAAGTGCTGAGGGGATCCCAGCCCTCGGTATTTGCTAGGATTTTGTTGTTAGGAAGATTATTTGCTTTCAGATGTACTGCTTTCATATTTTCTGTGTAGTTAAGACTATCCTTTTTCTCGTAGTTATTTCTCTGAATCATTCCAAAAGGGAGGTAGTAAATGGCTAGGTAAATTGAATGTGTAAACATGCTGTTTACATATAGCCACAAAGATAATGAGGCCTAGCCCGGGAGACTCTACCATTAGGATATTATAGTTGCCAATGAAATCAGCATTATGTTTTTTAATTGATTCGTAGACCCTTGCAAGGGGAATTCCCTGGTGGCTCAGTTGTAAAGAATCCACCTGCCAATGCAGAAGATGTGAGTTCAATCCCTGGGTTGGGAAGATCTCCTTGAAAAGGAAATGGCAACCCATTCCAATATTCTTGCCTGGGAAATCCCATGGACAGAGGAGCCTGGTAGGCTGCAGTCTATCGAGTTGCAAAGAGTTGGACATGATTTAGTGACCAAACAACAGCAACAAGACCCTTGCAAACATTTACTCAGAATCTTTTTCAATGTTAGTTTTGTGAAAAGCACTGTTCTGGGTTCTTTTGGGTAAAACAAAGATGAGTGAGCCTGCATCTTCCTCTCCAGTAAGTTCATCCATTAGAGGGGTGGTATCTTCTAGAACTGGGCAAAGGCTGACAGAAAGGATAAAAAACCTGATATAAAATGAAAATCAGTTCCATTTTTCTGAAGGCATGTCATTAATCATGCACAGTTTTGCAAACTTCAGATAAAGATGACATCATTGGTCCACTTAGCCAAATATAATCAGTTCTCCTAAGACTGAGAACTGTTTTTTTGTCTTCATGTTTTTATGACTAAAAACTGTTTTCTTCCTGCCAGCTCACATTCTGAAGTTTAGGTATTCTTCACATTCTCCTTGTATTTCAAGCAGAATCCTATCACACACCTGCATATATTTCAGATGATTTGGTCTCACTCTCCATTTCTAGTCCTAAAATTTGAATTTTATTGGTATCTAAGATACCTTGGACAGAATATTAGAAGTCCTTCAAAGTGGACTGGGCGGCCATTTCTTACCTCATTTGTCCTGGCCACCCCTTATAATGGTTGCGTCAAAGTTAATGACCAAGTGGGTGGTCCTGTCCTCCTGACCAGTTCTCAGCTGGCCAGTTACATTTGGAGAAAAACTCACACATCTGAGATGTCTTTATAAGAGATATGAAAGTTGAAGAGCATGTATTTTTGAGGTTTTGCTTATTTCGTGTATAACTTCTTGGTCGATTTTACTCTCTTAGAAGTAAATAGAAGGTGCTTTTTGATATCTCAAAGTCATTTTATAATTCATTAAACTACCTCTTTATTTTAAGACCTGCCATTTGCCTGTACTCTTCAAATCCTGATAAATTTTTCACAGACATTCTTTAGTTAAGTAAGGGTATAAATGGTTTCCCTTAGTATTAATAGCTTATGAAGGGAGTCACTGAACCTGAGTCATTAAGGCCAATTCCTGTAATGCTCTTAAGTAGCAGTTTGTTTGTTTGTTTGTTTTAATAGATCCATATGGACAGAGGCGCTTGGTAGGCTACAGTCCATGGGGTTGCAAAAGAGTCAGACATGACTTAGCGACTAAACAACAAGATCTGTATTATAACTTTTTTCCTCATCTCTTTGTCTCTTATGCACAAAGCATTCCAATAGCTTGTAATATTCTTGCTCTTCAATAATGTTTTGAGAGCATTCCAAGAAAAGTAGGGGATGAAAGAGAACTTCCCTGCTGTTACGTGATGTGCTTGAAATTATCAGCAGCCTCTGTGTATCTGGGAAGTCACTGGCTGCTGTCACTCCCCTACCAGGGGTTCTTAACCCAGGGTCCATGGAAACACAGAGTTCTTAAAAAAGAACTGAATGTCAGTCTTGTTTTGTTGTTTAGTCCTGAAGTCGTGTCTGACTCTTTGTGACCCCATGGACTGTAGCCCACCAGGCTCCTCTGTCCATGGGGTTTCCCAGGCAAGAATACTGAAGTGGGTTGCCATTTCCTTCTCCAGGGGATCTTCCTGACCCAGGGATCAAACCCACTTCTCCTGCACTGATAGGCAAATTCTTTACCATCGAGCCACTTGGGAAGCCCAATTTCAGTATAACGGGTTTTATTTTGTGATTTTTAAAATATCTTCTTTTATGTATTTAGAACTTTATTCTGAGAAGAGTCCATGGACTTTATCAGACTTCTAAATTGAGCAAAAGGTTTAAGAATCCTGTCATAAATGTATTTCAACCTACAAATTTAGATGATCGAACTCATGGGCATGGTGTAAAAAGAAAATATGTCATAATATTTGTGGCATATTTTTTTATCATTCAAAAGGAACCAAAGCAATGATAGCTACTATTCATTTGTCAACTGCCAGTATTTTCCAGACAATGTCAATTTTTTTAGTTTTAACCACAACATACTGTAGGGATAGTATCATTCCCATTTTCTAGGTGAATTAACTGAAGCCCAGAGCAATTCAGTTATTGAAACAATACATTAAAAGCAGGCATTATGCTAGGCATTAGGGATGAAATAATTCACCCAAAGTCACATTGCTAGGAAGTGGCAAAGTTGAGTTCAACAAAGCCTATTGCCACCCCCCACCCTCCATCTCACATTGCATCTTCATAGTCCTAATTCTGCATTGGAAAAGTAAAAAATCCTATTGAAAAACACAGACCTCTAAGAAAGTAGCCAACAGATATTTTTTTCCTTTGTATAAATATGAAACATAATTAAATAATCCTGCAGAATATTAGTAATTCTGCTTATACTTTTCTTCTTTCTAGCATTGCCTGAGCAAACCAGAGTCCAATGAGCAATTTCCTGGAATAAGCTCATTCTCTTCTAGGACCTTCACTAGTCTGTCATCAAGAGAGAGAATGATATATCATTTTCAGTGATGGTATCTGTATGTCTGTGAATCCAAGAAAACATTTCTACTCCTCTGCCTCACTAAATAGTCATAAACCTTGCCTCTAATTTGGCGCATGTGCCATTGGTTTGTGTGTGGTGGGGAGGGAAAGGTATGGAGGAGTGGTTTTGAATTTTCTAGTGATCCCATGATTTTCTCTTTGTCGTCTGGAACAGTTAGAACAAGAGACTTTACAGTCTTGAAGACAGATTATATTTTCCTTGTGGAGTGTTATCCATGTTTATGATGATAAACACAATTTCTTGGAATCAAAAGAGCCACTTCATGCCCTTGTCCAATTCTGGCTCAACTCTTCTTTGTGGATTGGAGGCTGATTTGAGAAGCTGATCTTGACACCAGCAGCAGTTGAAAATATGATGAAGAGTTTTAGCCCATTATAGCCTGGAGGATACCCTAACTACTTCATAGGTGGTAAGAAGAGAAAAGGGAAAAAAAAAATCCTTTCCTTTGGGTTTATGACGGGGGTTATAGATTGGACATCTGACTAATCCAGACTAAGTGGGCATGGATATTCTCTTGAATTTTAATTTGTAAAAATAAAGACAACTTCTCCATAAAAGTGCTTCCCAGCTGGCTCAGTGGTAAAGAATCTGCCTGCAATGCAGGAGACGCAGGTTCAACCCCATGGACAGAGAGAGGAGCCTGGCAGGCTGCAGTCCATGGGGTCGCAAAAGAGTCGGACATGACTTAGCAACTAAACAACAATAGTCTCCACAAGAAGAAGAAATAGTTATGTTCAGAATATGTTTAGTTCCAAGAATTCAAAATAGACAAAGCAGTTTTGAGTTTCCTTTTCCTCAAACGTCATTCCAGGTTGATACGTTGGTTGCCAGGTTTGTAAGAAAAAACCACCCCATCGACTCTGTCTGCTTTCCTCTGGGACGAGCAGTGGACAGTTCCAAGGCTGGTGACCCCCGCAGTGCAGTCAGACCATCTCTCTTGTCCCCAAAGAGGAAACTGGTGCAGGGTCTGCTGGGAGGCATGAGGTGACAACATCTCATAGGCTGGGGCTGCATTTGCAGTCTGAGTGGACTTTCCCAGGGTCCTGGGGGAGGGCGAACACAGCTGCAGGGACTCCTTGAGGCTGGGACCCTGTCTGCCCTCAGGATTCCCTTGGGATTAAAGAAAAAGAGTACATGTGATCTTTTAATGCTCATCTCCTAATGTGAGAAAGTGGATGGAAGTGTTGCTTCTCAGCCAGCAATGACCAGGCAGCAGTGTATTTTATGCCATTTTCGAATTCTTATTATTGAAAATATTTTGATAAAAAGTCACAAGCATGGCCAGAGTTTTTTTTTTTTTTTTTTCGGAATCAGTAAATAACAGATGTTTATTTTTCCCTTTCTGGACATCTGTTTAACAACTTTGGACATAATGAGTACAAAGAAAAGAAAGCATATGCCAGTCCCATGCTGATCTTTATTTTCTTTTTTAAAGTTATCAAGTCATTCTTTTAAGTATGGGGGAACAAACAGCTATCTTTTTGATGCACTGGCATTTTTCATGGCATCTTGGTGTCCTTTTCTCTGCACATCCTTTCTAATCGATACTATCAATCACATGATTTCAATTCTCACCTACTTCTTAATAAAACCCAAATTTATGATTTTGGGCTGCCCTAGGCTTCTTGGCCTCGGACACTTATTTCAGCAATCCGCTAGGCTTGATCCTTTCCTGGTGGCTTAGTAATAAAGAATTTGCCTGCAATGCAGGTGATGCAGGAGACCAGAGTTCGATCCCTGAGTCAGGAAGATCCCCTGGAGGAGGAAATGGCAACCCACTCCAGGATTCTTGCCTGAGAAACCCCATAGACAAAGTAGCCTGGTGGGCTACAGTCCATGGGGTCACAAAGAGCCAGACACGACTGAGAGACTGACCACCACTTTTCCACATGGTTGCACCTTAAGAAGCTTAGACTAAGTATGTTCCACCCGGCGCTTACTGCCTTCCCCTGAGAACCTCCTCTTCCTTCTGTCTGCCCATCACATGGCCAACTCCACTATCTAGATCCTCCGGAGATGCTGGGCCCCTCCTCTCCCTCTTTTCATCTCATCAGTTGCTAAGTTCATTTTATTCACCGTCCTTTATATCTTCTCAGCGGGTCTCTTTCAGTTCATTCTTGTGGAATGAAGTCCTAACGAGTCACCCTAGTTAATACTCTTATTTTTAAAATCCTCCAGTGGCTCTTCTTTGCACCAGAGTGAAGCCTAAGCTCCGTGGCAACCATGTGGCCCTGTCTTTCTTCTCCAGCCCCATTTCTGACCACACCTTCCTCTCCTCTCTGCCCCAGCTTGTCTGGTCTAGGGACACTTCCAGGAATGTTCCACCCTCTCTAATCCCTCAGTAGGTTTGCCTCCCCTTTATCAAGTATGCCTTCAAGACCTGAACCAGAAATATGAGGAAGGCTTGCCGCTATGGATTAGCTGCCAGTCCTGTTGCGTCCAGTAAACCCTGGACAGTCCTCTAATGTGATCTTAGATACTACTCTTTTATTTTATTTTTAACCATTTTATAATTGAGGTATAGTTAATTTACAAAGTTGTATTAGTTTCAGGTGTATAATAGAAAAGCGATCCAGTTTTATTCATATATTTATGTATAAATATTTATACATATATATGTATATATACTCTTTTTCAGATTCTTTTCCATTATAGATTGTTACAAGATATTGAATATAGTTCCTAGTGGGTCCTTGTTGTTTATCTATTTTATATATAGTAGTGGTTGCAATCTTTTAAAAAATTGGACCGTCTTTTCTTTTAGCTTTGGTGTCAGAGACCAAGACATATTAAAATTTTTGTTCATAGCATTAATATTGTGCCTGACACATGGTAGATGTTCAAAAAAGTGAAGAGATTTATTTTTCTGTAACTAATTTATGCTTGTAAGTACTCCAAAAATACTCTATGTGCAATGTGCATTTTTTTTTTTTAAGTGATTGGATTGGGTATTTAAATTTCACTTCTTGTTCCTTAAAAAGTTGGGTTTGCGCAAAGATTTTACAGACTTTTTAAGACTGAAGCAACACTGTACTCAACAGGACAATTTCCCAATTAAAGGGAATGATACATTCCTATTTTAATCCATGATCACGTTTAGACTTATTTTTAGAGATTGGAAGGTCTAACAGTTGAATTCTCCAAATATTCTTCCTGTCTCCTTAGCATGTTCTGTCTCCCTTTGTCTCTGTCTCTGTCTCACTCGTCCTCCCGCTCTGCTTTCTGCCTATTCCACAGCAATTATTTCAGTCTGATGCCTTTGGTACTCCAACACCTTGTCCTCTCCTTTTCCCCTCTAGAGACTAGCTCCCCTTCTTTTCCCCTGAGGTACTGGATACCTTCTTACAGGAAGTCCTTCAAATTGCTATACCTACTACTGGAAGATAGTTCACGTACACTCATTATCTCATTCATTGACTTGTCTGCCCACCCCACCTCTATTCGTTTGAGAAATGTTTATTAAGGGCCTTTTCTCAGCCAGGCACTGCATGAAGTACTGCAGGTAAAATGTCATCAAGACATAGTCCCCGTATTCAATCCGTTTCCATTCTGATGAGTGATGCTAAAGAGCATAGGCATTCACACAGATAAGAGCAACCCTAGGAATAAGAACTTAATCTCGAGGCTGTGAGCACTGAAGTCCTTGGAAGAGTGTGCTGGGAGGAGGGGAAAGCGTATGCAGTAGCCCAAGGAGTAGCCTTCTCTCCAACCTCAAGAGATTAAAGTGTCCGTGCCTCAGATATTTTCCTATGTTTTGGCACTCGACACCTGCTGTTATTAGCATATGTTCATTTTGTTTGCTTCCCCTGTAGACTAGGAGCTTTTTAAGAATGAGAACATTGTCCCATCTCTGTACCTACAGTACCCAGCCTCCTGCCAGGTTTATATATATTGGAGATGCTCGAGAAATAATTGGTGAATATTGAGCATGACCAGGTAAGAGGTAAAATGTTAGTTTCTTATTGCTGTGGTTTGAATTGCATCTTCCCCCAAAAGATATGCTGAAGTCCTCACCCCCAGCACCTGTGAATATGACTTTATTTGAAAATAGTATTTTCAGATGGAATCAAGTTAGGATGAACTCCTGCTTGATTAATGTGGACCCTAATCTCATATGACTGGTGTCTTTATAAAAAGAGAAAAGACGCAGAGACACACAGAGAAAACCATGTGATGATGGGGGAAAGAATGGAATGACCCATCTGCAATCCAAGGAATGCTAAGGATTGCCAGCGACACCAGAAGCTGAGAGAAAGGCCTGGAACACTGCTGCTCCAGAATCTTCAGAGGGAGCATGGCCCTGCTGCAACTTTGATTTCAATTTCTCGTTTCCAGAACTCTAGTTTTCTGTGTTGTGATTTTAAGCCACCCAGTTTGTGGAACCTTGTAATTGCAGCCTTAGAAAACCAATGCAGCTTCTCTTTACTTTTACTGGAAAATATTGTTGTAGTTCCTGTTGTAAACCTTAGGCAGTCAACATTATTGATGAGACCCAATACCACGCCATGGGCTGTATTGCGTTAGCATAAACATGGAATCATTCTTGCTTTGAAGGTAACTGGCATTTAGAGAATCTCTCTTTCAGGTTTGCTTAGCGACCCACTTTATTTTTAGAGTGGTTTTTAATGGAGTGGCAAGAACGGCTGTACTTATAAAAGGATCCACCGTGGATGAAAGGAATATATTCTCTGACTTTCTTTCTCCTTTTGGCCTCTCTCAACACTGGTGTAGCTAAGGTCAGTGTTCATTGACTTCAGATACAGGGTGGAAAAGGCTGACTCAGATATGGGGTGGAAGAGGCTGAAATCTGTTTTTGCCCCTTTATGTTGGTTGTTCTCTCTGGGGCTGAAATTTGTGTAGGATAATGGAAAGATGTGGGCGGTAGGCACTTTGAGAAGACCAGAGGAGAGGGAGCAACCTTGTCTAAATAAATCCCCCCACACGCTTGTGAGACCCTCAGGCCTCCACATCCCCAGACTTGCAGCCCTGCCTCTTCTTGTTACGGGGCCCTGGACCTTGTCCTCTGATTTCTCAGCAGAGGTATTCTTATGTGAATTGATACTCAGCAGTTCTTTTACTTCTTGAAGATTTGGGCTTGCAAAACTCCCATTCTAACCTTCCAATTTAAAGCAAAGGGAGATTAAGCCTCTTTTTTTGTTTGTTTTTTTCTCCTAATTCATTCATTCTAGAACTAGATGTCCTTGGGTAATTGGCAACAACAGGTGTTCCTCTAGCTTTTAAATCAAGTGTGTATGTGTGTATGTGTATGAGGAAACACCCCCCTACAATGATCAGGGTCAATTTGGGTTTCACTGAGGGATTTGAGCGGGATGGATGTAGGAGGAAATCATCATTTTTCATTTGTTTGGGGGATTTGCCCTTAAAAGGAGATTGCTTCCCTCTCGGTCTTTGCATTGATGACATTTGTAGTGTTTACTGGGAACCCACGGTTATCCGGAAAACTCAGACTGATGACAATAGTATTTGAGATGCTTCTGTAGGTCTGCTTTGAGGTAGACAGGAAAAAAAATATATGTTCCAAGGTACAAGTGCTTGTTGACTTTTAAACGAAGCCAGCCCTGCTCTTTATCAGGGAACTCAGAATCCCTGCACAGGGCTGCCCTTTCTGTCCATTTGACAAGCATGTCAAAGGACAGTCTTAAGTACTTATAGTTTATTAATTTTTTTCCTTCTTTAGTTTGCCTTCTCCTCTCAGAAACTGGAAAATAATTTCTTCAACTCCGCCCCCCCCCCCCCCCCCCCCGCCTCCACCTCTTTCTCATTTAAACTGAAATTGATTTCTTTCTGAGCTTGGAAGGAAAAAAAAATTAAGCTGTAGTTAATACAATTGCTTGGCTGAATAAAAATAAAAGACCAGTTTATGTTCAAGCTGTGCTGTATCAGAGTGAAAAGCTGTTTTGTCCCTCCAAGGAGGATTTTGACATGAGAGAGTGCAAAATTTGATAGCATCAATATAGGATATGGTTTTGTAGCCAATACAAGAAGTAATAGAATTGTTTATTTGGAGGATGAGGGGGATGGGATTTTTGTGTGTGTTGGGAAAATTGGGAAGCTAGGAGACACTCTTAAATCCATCAGCTTCTCCAGAACTCTTCTCAAATGCTTATTGTCATGACAACCATCTCTTCGTGAACCGAAGCTTCGAGTATAATACAGATGGGATTGGTAACAAGGTACAGTTGCCATCTGCTTTGTTTTCTCTGAGGGACATTTTTTTTGATCCCCAAGTGTGATCCTCATATCTGAAAGTCTTGACTTATTTTTCTTTCTAGAGTCAGATATAGTTGTGAGATTAATTCTTTTCTCCTGATGAACAACTTCTTTGTCATCGTATACCTTACTTATTGTTAAAAGTATGAAAAAAAAAGGATAATTATTGTCTTTGGATATTCTGTCTCAGTGAGTAATCTACTCATTGTATGTAAGATATTTTCAGAGGAAAGACAGTCTTCTGCACTTACTCTTTCCCTCATGTATGCATTGTAAGAGAGACATCTGGGAAATATCTCAGGTCCTTCCAAGCGAGCTCTCTGTGGGTTCTCTTTCACTTAGATAAAAATGGGGAAGATAAAAATGGGTAATAGAATAACCACAAACAGCACTGTTTGTTTTTCTTTTGGAGGTACCATAAACAGAAGCTTCGAATCTGTGCATATAAAAATAATTCTCAGCACAAGATACATTAAGCTCTGTTGTCCTGTTCTGAAGGAAGTACTAATGATGTCATAGTGTCTTCATCATGTATGTCAGCTTCAACACAGCACCCTTGTCAGGCTGCAGAGTCAAAACTGGGAAGTTCATGGATTTATACAGATACCTTGACTTTCATCGGGCTTCCTTGGTGGTTCAGTGGTAAAGAATCTACCTGCAATGCAAGAGATGCCAGTTCGATCCCTGGATCGGAACGATCCCCTGGAGAAGGAAATGACAACCCACTCTAGTACTCTTGTCTGGAGAATGCCGTGGACAGAGGAGGCTGGCAGGCTGCGGTCCATGGGGTCACAAAGAGTCAGATACTACCGAAGTGACTGAGCATGCACATGACTTGCATTATCTCTAATTCTTTCAGTGTATGGCCATCTATCTGAGTAAGGGGTGTCTGAAGGATGTACCAGTAGCTTGAAAAGACAGTACCTTTGTTACCTTAAAACCTCTGGACTGACTTCTTCAATCTTTACTCAAAATTAATTTGGCTGTCAACTATGCTAAATGTGACATATTTTAAAAATATCAACTTTGTTGCATTCAATTCTTCACTTCCCACTGGTTTTTACTGCCTAGCATTGCCTTGAGAACACCACTTTATTTCCCAAGGCAGGCAGTTACCGCAGGGTAGGATCCACTCTCTCTACCCCAAGGTGAATAAGGGGCAGTGCATTGTGGTTTTCTGAATTCAATAGAAAATCATCAGCCATTTATATTGGGGGTGCACAAAGACAGCTGCATTCTGAATTTGCTAAACATCTTGAAATGCTTTGCGTATAACAAAACCCCAAATGTGCTTTTTTTTTTCATTTTTTCCCACATATGTATTTTAGGAGAAATATAATCCACATGCTCTTGTTCCCTCCACTTTTAAATCATGAAAATGTTGTTTCATAAGAGACGTTTGATGTCTAGAAAGTATTTTATTTTTTTTATTAGGTTTTTTTTAACATATAAATAGAAAAAAATAAACAAAAAGCCCAATGTGCATGACTTAGGACAAACGCAAAGTACCCAGTTGAATTTCGAAGTGCTAAATCTACAACATCTTAAAGCCTATCATTTCTCTTGGTGCTTTGCAAAAGCAGTCTTCCCTTCTATTGGATGGGAAGTTTCAGAATGCCAGGGTAAAGTAGGGACGAGAACAGATGTTCATTGAGAAGCAACTGTGGTACTCGGGGACATCTGCTAACTCCTTAATGTTAACAGTAGCCCTAAGTGGTCATTTTACAGATGGGAAGAGCTTTCAGAGACCTTAAATAACTGGCCATGGGCCACAGAAGAATTTCAAGCTAGGTCTGTGACTTTTCACTTTGTACTCTTTTAATTACTTCTGTCCTCCTCCTTCTGTTGCAGAGCACTGAGGAGGTATAACGTCCAGAAAGTCCCATCTTGGGAGGTGACTTGGAAATAACTAATAACCAGCAGGCCTGAGGATAAGGATAACCTCTGGAAAGTGGCCACTTGCTATTGGCAAGGTGGATGTTTAGGACAGTGTTTGCATAAGGGCTTTGGATACATGATATTGTGCCAGACAGGCCTGGGCACCTTCTTTTTATTATAGGGGGGGAAAGCCAAAATATACACGGGATGGGAAGTGGGGCAGGCTCGGTCGGGGGCCCATTTCTTGCACTGTGATGCAGTGTCAAAGTGATACTTGATTGCCTCTTATTTTGTAACCGTGGTACATATTTGGTGAGAGTGGTACATGACATTACTTAAATGGCTTAAACTCTTTTCTTTGAAAAGAATTTTTCAATGCTTACATCTTAAAGTATATAGGGTGAGGATCACAGTTCTAATAAATCCTTCCATAATGAGGCCACACATAAAAAAGAATCCAAAATTTTATTTGGAGGGGAAGGTTATAGTTGGCTATACCGTGGGGTACATGATTCATAGTATGACATTAAGTTACTATCTTCTGGAGAAAAGGAAAAATAAACTACAAAATGGAGGACGTGAGACCTAGGATCTTGGCTCTTCTGATATTACCTGTTCTATCGCAGAAATCCTGTTTTATTCAATGTGGAGCTGTTTTGTGCCACAACCTCATGTTCCATTATGTTCTTCCTTCCTTTCTTTTTTTTTAACCTTATTTTATTTTGGTATCAAGGGGGAAAGAGATGAATTATTTAAATCTTCTTTCATTGAGTCAGGGCAATACAGAAAGAATGCAACGAGCAATTTTATAACTGACATTTTGGAGAACATTGGGGTCATCATATGACTGAGAACATGATTAATTTTTTGAAGGTCAGGACACTAATATTTTTTCCAGTGCATTTACTAAGGGAACCAACCACCTGTTTTCGAATTTTGAGAGAACTGTTCCCCAGGAAAAAGTTGCTTTTTTCTTCAGAGAGATTCTACTTTGTTTTGCATCTAAATGGAGTGTATCCCCTGGAAATAAGAAATATAATTACTGTAGCATTCTTTTTTTTTCATGCCTCTACTGAAGAGCCACACTGGTTTATCTTTTACACAACCGCAGTGCAGAACCTAACCGGCATTCATATCACGTTAGTCATTTTGCCTTAGGCTCTCAGCACACTTTTCAATGTCTTGCCACACCCGGTAAGAGTGGCTAAGGCTTTAAATGTTTCTTGTGTGCCAAGGCAAATTAAGCAGTTAGTATGGCACTCCTTAGCAGAGTGGGGAAGAGGATCTTCTGAGGCCCAAGGGAGGGGGTGGGGGAGACACGCCACGAGCTCTTTTCATAGTCAAAACTCAGTTAAAAATCCTGGAGGAAGAACAGTTACTTTGCAACCAAGAAAGAAGGCAGGAATATCTTTACTTGGTGATGAGGCTGGAAATAATAAGCTGGTTGACTGTACAGAGAGAATTTTTTTGCTCTGAAAGAAGGCTCCCTCAGCTTCATCAGATCTATGTCCACATAGCAAGTGGGGAATGGGACTTGAGGCATTTTCTGTTTCCACTATATCTTATCTGTGGGTACTCTACGACTAGACCTGTGAATGCAGACTAGAGGAAAAGGCCCTTGTTCACTGTCTTTTAAAATTTCATTTTATAAAATGAGATTTCCTTACATATGACTTCACTTGCTCTCAATCAACTATTGTTATTACTCTTGACAAGTGCATTCGGTCCCACTGGTGTAGACTCCATAGCCCCAGGGGGCCCTTGTCACTGTCACTAAGATAAGGGTCCCCAAGTGATGGGTGTGAATCACATGTGTCAACTGTAAGGAGATCTGTCACTGAAGCCTCTGTTCATATCCCGTAGATGCTATAAGCTCCCAATTCATATTGGTAATACTTTCGAGTGTTCAAGAAAGGCATAGAAACCAATGCAGTACTCTAAAGCAATTATCCTTCAATTCAAAATAAATTGAAAAAAGCAATAATAAAGTAGTATTCTACTACTTAAAAAAAAAAAGCGTTGTTGGATGTCTCTAAGTTATGATAGGAGATTCCACTGAAGTTGCATATTAGATTATTCTTCCTGTTTATAAGGAAAACAAGCCAAAGGATCAAAACGATGTCTACAGATAGTTGTTTAGCCGCTAAGTCATGTTCAACTCTTTTGCGGCACGATGGACTCCAGCCCATCAGGCTCCGCTGTCCATGGGATTTCCCAGACAAGAATACTGGAGTGGGTCTCCATTTCCTTTTCCAGAGGGTCTTTTCCAACCCAGGGATTGAACCTGCATTTCCTGCATTGGCAGGTGGATATTTTACCCCTGAGCTACCTGGGAAGCCCCTTTCGATAAGTTGGCCCAGGACAATTTTGTGTGGAATTTATTACGTTCTTTTTCTTCACTGGATATGAATTTAGAGTATTCAAGGACATTTATTCTACACCAAAAGAACATTTAGCTTCTGTGTGGTTAAAATAATATTGAGGTCAGTATATTGGAAGAAAGGAGACACTCCATCCAGTAACCCTCTTTGGAATCCCTCACGTTTATTGGGAAGGTTAATTGACAGTCTTTGCACACTTCCTGGAAGTCCTGCCCCAGCAACTTGCACAGGATCCTTTGCAAGAGACATAGTAACCCTTGCCTGCAGGCAGTGTGCACAGCTGTGAACGATAATTAAATCAACTATTTCTTTTTGAGAGATCTACATCATTTCAGCAGAAGGACCCAGCAACTCTGCTGGATTCAGGCTGAACACTATTACTAGCAGATGTACTTCGGACAGGTTTCATAATCACCAGAATTCTGTGGTACAAATAGTTATGGTGAGCTTCTGAGGCTCCTCAAAGGCCACTAAAATTGTCCGACTTAAATAGCACTGAAGTTTTGATGCGAGAATTGGAAAGTATGACTCAGTTTAATCTGTAAGGTTGGATACCAGAAAATGCTCCTTTGGTTTTCCAAACTTAAGTGGTTCAATGGCTACCATTCTCGCATGAGATTGCCCCTAAATCTCATCCTGTGTGACTACTGGGGGCTCGTGGAGGGTATTGAATAACATGGATTGGGTTTCATTATGGGTGACATTATCACATGATTACTTTCCCCCCCATGTCAATTAGGGAACGTCATGAGAAAAGAGAGAATACCTTTTGAATGTTAACATTTCTGAAAGTGAGTTGGATTTACCGGGTAGTTTATTTATTTATTTTTTTATGTAAAATAGATAGCCAATGGGAATTTGCTATATGGCTCAGGAAACTCAAACCAGGAGCTCTGTATCAACCTAGAAGGATGGGGTGGGCAGGGAGATGGGAGGGAGGTTCTGAAGAGAGGGTATACATGTATACCTATGGCTGATTCGTGTTGAGGTTTGACAGAAAGCAACAAAATTCTGTAAAGGAATTATCCTTCAATTAAAAAAAAAAAAAAACTACTCCGAGAATTTACTCAAAGATTGGGGTGAACGTTCAGAGAATTAAAACTTCCGTGTGAGCTTTCCTTTTAAGCACTGCTCACTAGAGTTGGTTTATCCCATTAAATGTTGGCTACTGATAAAAAGAAGCATTCCTTGCTGCCCTAGACAGTGCTTCTTCCTAGCAAGGCTGGTCCATTTTGACCCAGTGCACACTATGGGTACAAGACTGTAGGGTGTAGGGGTTTATTCCCCTAAGTCCTGAAACCCAGTCACAGTTTTTTAATCCTTTAGTTTTTCTTATGAACAAGAAAGGCCCATTTTCTCTCTGGTTACAAGTCAGAAATGAGTGAAACCCACTCTTTCCAGGGAGAGGACTCTTTCTCAGGTAAATGCTACACTGTTATTGGACTTGGCGTGGCTGAATGATGTAGCAGAAGGGGTAATAAATTGAGACTTTTAAAAAGCATAATTTGATAGAATCATGCATTTTGTGCTTCTAATGAATACATAGTTTAGCAGAATTTACAGATACATGCATAATTAATGTGAATATAGTATAAGATAATGACCTGATAGAAGCACATGAAAAGATGCTCAATATCATTAATTTTTAGGGAAATGCTAATTCAAATCATAGTGCCAGTGTGAAACCTCTGTATATCTACTAGAATGACTAAAATGAAAAAGGCTGGCCATATCAATTACTGGCTAAAGAGGTAGGGTAACTTATTCTCACCTATTGCTATTGGCTGGGGGCAGGGGGTGGGGGGAGCGGGGAGGCTTCCCAGGCTTCCCTAGTGGTAAGGAACCTAAGAGATGCGGGTTCGATCCCTGGGTTGGGAAGATCCCTGGAGGAAGGCATGGCAGCCCACTCCAGTATTCTTGCCTGGAGAATCCCATGGACAGAGGAGCCTGGCAGACTACAGACTACAGTCCATAGGGTCGCACAGAGTCGGACACACAGTGCTGTTAGGGATGTGAAATGGAACAATCACTTGAAAACAGTTTAGCAGTTTCTTAAAAAGTTAAACATATACCTACCCCATACCTTCTATATACTACAGTCATAGTACATTTAATATTTACCCAGGAGAAATGAAAGCATACGTTCATACAAAAAATTGTGCATAGGTTGCTCATGGCAATTTTATTTGTAATAGCCCAAAGTAAACAAACCAAATATTCAATGAAAAGATAACAAAATTGTATTTATTGATTGGCTATATCCATACAATGACATATTCAACACTGAAAAGAGTCAACTACAGTGTTTCTATATTCAACAACATAGGTAAGTCTCAGAACAATTACGCTGAGTTAAAGAAGTCAGGCAAAAAGGTGAGAGCCTCTTGGGAATTAAATAAGTAGAGTAGTGGTGAATGTATAGATTGAACAAAAATAATTTTATCATTATTTGAAAGGTAAAATTTATGAGGCTTGGTTTATGGAATAGTGGCTAGAGGGTCTTTCTCTAGTTTGGGTTTTTCTCTGTGGATCATCATCTATTTAGTGGTAAGGATTTCATGAAAGAGGACACTTAAATATGAAAGACATGGTGAGTTAATTGTTTAGTGCTGATTCTTTTAACCAACACCCCCAAGAAGAAATGTTCAGTAGGCAAAACATCAATACTGCTGCTTAAAGAAAATGAGCTTACATTTTTACTTTTTAGTAAATACAAGCATAGATAACTAATAGAAGTATAATATTAGTGAGAAAAGAATAAAGAAGACAGAGAAAAATGGAAATCCTAGACCCACTCTCACGGATGAGAGAGAACAAAAGAGCTGGGGGCAGAGAGGGAAAGAAATGTGATGGGATGTCCCCGGGCAAAAGCATAGGGAACTGATTTAGAAAGCAGCAGACTTTATGGACATCTCGTTTATGCAATGCCCTGGTCACTCACTCTGGCATGTCTTAATTTGTGTGGTTAGGTTTATTTAGCCACTTGATCCAAAGTCTCTAATTACTTGCAGTTCACAAGAAGTGGTGGCACTTGTGGTCAAGGGCATAGGTTCTGGAGACTCTATTCCTGTCTCTGACCTTAACACATATCGAAGCTCTCTGAACGTTTGTTTCCTTATCTGTAAAATGGTGTCCCCGTGGGTTCCTTTCTCTAGAAATTATTGTATTAGTAAATACATTTAAAAATTGGCATGGTGGTACTCAGCATCGCTTCTAACCCATAGTGGAGGTTCAGTGAATTGATCTTCCTCTTCTTTCTCCCTCTTCTCCTTCTCATCCTCCTCCTCCTCCTCTTTCTCATTACTAGTAGGCATCCACCATATTGTCAGTGATGATTGGAAAAAGCTTTACTCTCCCAATAAGCCATTAGAAAATAAGAAATCAGAATGTCACTTTTTTTTCCCATCTGACTCATTCTCTCCCAAGTGATCTATGTACATATACTATTTTATTAGTCTTTCTTTTACTGGTGTGAAAAAAAAAGAGCATGACTTGGTGATGCAGCAAAGAAGTAGAAATTGAGTGACTTTGGTCCTGCCTGTTCTTCAATATCTCTTTGGTTTAGTGCAAGTAATTTAAATTTCTTACACCTAAATATCTTCAACTGAAACAGAAATGAAGTATAATAATCACATAAGGCTATTAGAAAAGCCTAAGTAAAAAGCATACACATGTAAACACCATTTACGTTCAGAACTTTATAGAAAGCTAAGTGGCTTACATAAGTTAGTATATTTTTGCAAAGGTGACTCTAAGAAAATGCCACATTACTGTTCGTTGATATACAAGGCTTAAAAAATAGTTGTTTGATTTTTCTAAGTGTGCTTCTAATAAAAAATAGACCCTAACCATTTAAATCCCTGGTTGCATTCATTTCACCAGCAATTCTTTTTCCTTGGAGTCAGGGGAGTTTTCTTGTCTCGTTTCAGGATTTGTGGATCTGGCCCTTCACGATCAGGTCCACCTACTGGAATGTGCCTGGCTAGAGATCCTCATGATTGGTCTTGTCTGGCGCTCCATGGAGCATCCAGGGAAGCTCCTATTTGCTCCCAACCTTCTCCTGGACAGGTGAGTGATCTGGCTGTAGCTTGGGGAAAGTACATCCCTGAGAATCACCAGTTTTGTACTGAAGCTTCTTTATTCAGCATTCCATGAAACTTCTAAGAACTTTATCAGATATGTTTACAAATGGGTGAATTCGAGTGAGTTCGGGTACCTGAGTTCACGGATAGCTAAGGTTAACTGTCTGCCTGATGTCTCCACAGGTTAGCTCTATCGTTTCTAACATAGACATATGAATATTATATATGTGTTTATAATATACATATATGGATTTATGTATGCACATGTATTTGCTTGTATTTATAACATTATGGGGGCTTCTCAGGGGGTGCTAGTTGTAAAGAACCCACCTACAAGTGCAGAAGATCTAACAGACATGGGTTTGATCCCTGGGTTGGGAAGATCCCCTGGAGGAGGGCATGGCAACCCACTCCAGTATTCTTGCCTGGAGAATCCCATGGACAGGGGCGCCTGGTAGGCTGCAGTCCATAGGGTCACACAGAGTCAAACACGACTGAAGCGACTTAGCACACATGCACATAACATTATGAGCTGTAATTTTCGAACTCCATCTTCATCTTGTGTTATATAAAAAAATGATGAGTAACTTTCCTGTAATTAAAATATTTTTTTGGTTCATGTACATCCAAACCACAATAGTCTTTTCATTTCCTCTTCCAATTTTTCCATCATTAAATGAGGAAATTTGATCAGAGTTCCAAAGGCCCCTTCCAGTTTTATGAATTCATAAAAGCTAACTTGCTTATTTTTGAAAATGGAGATTTCAGTTTTCAAATGCGCTACCTTATTTCACGTGTTCTATTTGGGTTGACTGGGAATGTGAGTCCTATTGTTCTTACTCAGTCATTACTTAGAGTAATTGGATTTAGACATTATTTAACAGCAGCTACCCCTGACAGAGTTCCTACCCAGCACCAACTGCTGTGCTGAAGGCTTTCCATACATGATCTCATTTAATCATCAGGGCACTCCTGGGAAGCCTTATCACTCCCATTTTCCCAGAAAGGAAGTTCAGTTTCAGACACATTCTGCTGCTTGCGAAAGCATGGAATGAGCCCATGGTGGAGCTAGGATTGGAATTCAAGATCTGTCTGGCTCTGGCATAGCATGTTGCCGCCTGCGTTGTGCACATGTTCTTCACATTCCCTCCTCATCAGTGATGCCTTCTTTGGTCTTGGGACCTTTTCTTTCCAGGTATACCTTGTCTTTATGGATGGCATAAACATGTGAATGGGAAAGAGCCATTTTCTAGTTTCTTGCCGACTTTGTATGGCTCTGCTCAGCAGTCCAAGGTCGCCAGGTTGCTCTCAATGCATCTCTGTGCTTTCCTTCCTTTCAGAGCCAGACTGCCTCCCGTCCCCTGTCATGCTCTGGTTTCCTTCCTTATACCTGCCAGCCCCCCCCCCCCCCCCACCCCGGAGCAGACTTCTGACAACTTTTATTTAATTCTGGAGAATTGCATCAGTATTGGTTACCATTTCATCATTTTGTATTATTATAGCTTTTGAAAAACAGTGATGATTCTGTTTAAGAAGCAACTCTCTCTTTCCATGGAATATGATCCCATATCACAGTTTTTTGGAAAGATTGAGGATGGCCACTGGTCTTGTTCCATAGAACTTCCCTCACGCAGTGTCCTGTCTGCCTTAAAGGAGGTCGCTACAGTGCTTCTCACTTCTTTTTTCTTCCTTTTCTTTCCTTTCCCTTCTCTTGTTTCTCTTGTCTTGTCATGTTTCCCTTCCACTTCTCTTCTCCTTCTTCCTTTGCTTTCCTCTTAGCTTATTTTTTCACCTGTCTCTTCCTTCTTTTTCCCCCCTCCTCTTCCTCCTTCTACTCTTAAAAGAAATTTTTTTTTCTCCTGTTACAGTTGTGTGGTTCTGTGACTGAGTTACAATAAATTTGCAAATGAAAATCACAGACCACATATAATATTTCCCCACTACAGACTGGAAGGTATCTTGAAGGTTAAGGATTTGGGGGACATTCATGACTGAATTGATCTGTCTTATGATTTCATGATGACTACCTAGTCCATGTTTATCTTCTTGGGTACACACTTCCTGAAAGCAGTCATCAGTTGTTGCATTTTAGATATGACTTCATCCCAATGAACTCACTTTGCCATGAGGTGATATTGCCTAGTTTTATCATGCATCTGCTTATCTCTCTTTTCTGCATATTCTCACTGTGGTTAATTTTCTCCCCTGTCTCTCATTGCAGTGTGAGTGACTAAGAGTCCTCATCTCTCTCCACTCATACTTTCTAATATTCCAGATGTGCAGTTCCTACCACCTCTAGACCAGGATTTCTCAGCTTCTGCACTATTGACATTTTTGGTTGGATTGTTCTCTCTTATGGGGAACTATCCTGTGTGTTTTCGGATGTTTAGCAGCATCCCTGGACTTGACCTAATAGTTGCTCTCATAGCAGCATTCCTTTCCCCAGAGATAACAACCCCAAATGTCTCTTCATGCATGCTAAGTTGCTCAGTTGTGTCTGACTCTTTGGACCCCGTGGACCATAGCCTACCAGGCTCCTCTGTCCATGAGATTTCCCAGGCAAGAATACTGGAGTGGGTTTTTGTTTCCTTCTTCAGAAGATCTTCCTGACCCAGGGATTGAATGCTTGTCTCTTATGTCTCCTGAATTGGCAGGTGGGTTTTTTACCACTAGTGCCACCTGGGAAGCCCATCTAGACATTTCTAAATGTCCCCTGTGTGTGTGGCAGGAGGGAGGCACAGAACTGTCCCTGGTTGAGAACCACTACTCTAGATTTTCCTATTTCAATATCCTTTAAACTCTTCAGACTCACAAGAACCCTCACTGAATCTTCCTCATCAAGTTTGTTCCTTTTCTTTATTGCTGTCGATTAGTGGCATCAACATTCACCTAGACACTGAAGTTGTCAAGTTCAAATTAACCATGGATTCCACTCCCCCAACCCCCATCAGAATATCTGGTTAATTGTCAAGTCCTTCCTTCTCTGTTTCTGAAATCCACACTCCCCTTTGTCTCCACGCCTCCCCTAACACAGATCCAAATCATCCCTCCCTGAAGTGTGGCCTGGCCACCACTATGTCTCTTTCTCGGCCATCAGCCCTCTTTCCTTCAGTCTCTTCCCAGAGGGCTGCCAGACACTTCTCTGAAAGGCACAGCTGCGATCCTGATGCTTCCTGACTCAGCTTTCATTGGCTTTCTTTCTTCTTTAGTAAGTACTCTCTAGACTTTTTATCTTGATAATCATGAATCCCTTTTGCAAGTGCCATAGACACAGACATCCGCAGAGCTGGGCCGATGATGTAATGGGGAAGGCCAGTCATTGTGAGTCCAAAAAGGGGTTCTAGGGATTAAGTGAGCCTGGTGAGCTCTTGTCCAGGCTGAAAACGCCTGGACCCTGACTTCAGCCTGAGAGCCACGAACTTAGTTTCACTCTTCAAGGATTTTTTTCCACTGCTTCTGAAAGGCCCTGTACCTTTAGAATTGTCAGAATCTTGGGACCTTCTTAAGGCTCTCTTTAGATGTCACTCTTCTGGAAAAACCTACCTTTATAGTCTCTCCTCTTCAGCCAGAAATTAACCTTTCCTTTGTCTAAGTTCTCAGTAGGTTTGGTTTCTGCTCCTCTTCTCCTTCTGCCTGTAAGTTATGATCATATGTCTTATCTTCCCTTCAAGCTCATGAACTTCTTGTGGGCAGGAACCAGATCTTGTTTGCCTTTTTTGCCGCCTCCAGTGAACAAAGTCTTCGTGATCCCCAATAAGTATTTGTTAATTTCACTGGCCAAGGCCCCTTGGGTGGCTCATGACAGAGTCAGGAGAAGCCACATCTTGTGATGGTCATTTCGACCGTTCTTGTCATCATACTCACTCACCTCTTGTTCAGAGCTACTCAACAATTCCTGGCTTAGACCCTTCTAGACTTTGAAGAAATTAAGGTACATATGTTTTGAGAGGATTTTTCAAATTGCTAAATGTACTTGGTTCATGCTTACACTTCTGCTTATATTCTGCAGACCTGTTAAATTCTGAATGAGGATAAACAAAGGATCTTGCTTTTCTTCCATCACTAGACCCACTATCGAGTAAAATCCTCAAGATCTACATACATTTACATATATGTTAGTGAATAGAAAAATATATAAGTAAATATTAATTATGTGTGCATATGTGCTCAGTTGCTCAGTTGTGACTGAGACTCTTTGAGACCCCATGGACTGTAGCCCACCAGGCTTCTCTGTCCATGGAATTTTCCAGGCAAGAATACTGGAGCAGGTTGCCGTTTCCTACTCCAGGAGATCTTCCTGACCCAGGGATTGAATCTATGTCTCATATGTTTTCTACATTGGCAGGTGGATTCTTTACCACTGTGCCAACCCCTAGGAAGCCTCATGAGTTATATAAATAATTAATATTAAATATGTTAAAAATTATGGCCTATAGTATAAAATTTTCTATACTTTTCTATTTATCATCTACCTAAATATGAAAAAATTGTCAATATCATTAAATTACTCTCTTGGTATTAGAAGATAACTCCTTTTGATGATGTTGATATAGTCATAACAGTAAAAAATATTGTGACCAGGAACTCACTTGAAATTTTATACATTTGGAAGATGGCTTTTGAGTGAAAGATGAGAACACTGTTTATTTTTTTGACTTGCGGGCTCCCAACCCCTCTGATAACATTCAGCTCTCTGATTAGCCTCAGTCATCCTGATCTCCCTTTTGCCCTTTTCCCATCCTTTTGCACATTTTAAACACTTTTTGGTAACAAGCTGTAGAAATCCATGAGTTTCAAAACCAAGTGTTCGAGAGCTGGTAAGCAAAAGATGAGTGTTAGTTGCATCATTTTTGTTTTATCTCAAGCTTGGTGATACCACCTTTGCCAAGTCAGTCTCCCTTGGCTGCTTACATCTTCACGGACACAGGGATGAGTGAAAGCCAGAAGTCCCAAGGAGTCCTGTCACCCTTGGATTACCAACGTTGCTAACTAGAGACAGGGATTTCTCTGTGGTAGATCATATTGATGTCCTGTTTTCTCAAACCTTCTTTGCAAATCCAGGCATTTGTGCTTTCCAAGGCTATCAAGAGGATAGAATGTACCCCAGCCTTTCCTTGTAATTACTCAAATATTAGCACTAGTAAGTGGGGTTTAGCGATTATAGGAATATAAAAATCTGCTGGGTTGCCATCTCATGTTTGTGAGCAGAGGACGTATTTCCTATCTTACATCCATTTAAAAAGAGTTATTGCTTGATTTACGCCCTGATGACACGCCATGATATCTTGATTCTCGTAGTTTGTAACTTTCCTGGTAGTCATATGCTCGAAGGCTAATTTTATCCTTGCCATGGTTAACCTACCCACAATTTCCAATTCTTCCCCCATAGCCTGCAGGAGTGAGTTCCAAACACTTAATGCAGTCATTTCTTTCTGCGAAAACCAAGAAATAAAACTTATTATACAGTATTAATAGAGAACCCAGTAATCTCTCTTAGTGTGTGTGTGTGTGTGTGTGTGTGTGTATGTGTGTTTTACAAGAGGAGAGTTAAAGATAATAAGAACGCCTGTGAAAGTCATCAGGAAATGGAGAAAACTCATTTTCCATTCTAGCACCTAATCCTTTGGTGTGTTTTGGCACCAGAAAACACAAAATATGTCCTCTGTGTCAACTAGGAATGCGCCTCCTCATTGAGTCCTGTTTGAGCGCTCACCCTGGAAAAATAGAGACCAAAAACAGAAGCAAAAGCTTCAAGATATGTCATTCCTTGTGGGATCTCTTTGTTTTCGCAGGAGTAAAGTTTACTATCGCTGGAAGGCAGATGTGATGTTAGAGGAAACAATGTGAATTGCCAGTTCAGTAAGACCATCCAGTTTCCAGAGCACTGTCTAATTCTGTTTTGCTGGCGCCATCCGTGCTAACAAATTCTGAGAAATATTTGTGGATTTTTCAGGGAGGCCAAAGCACTCTCTTTCGATTCCTATTCATTCTCAGGGTAAAAAAAAAAAACAAAAAAAAACTATTCATCCATTTAAAAAGCAGAGTTTAATCCGACAAGCAGAATATTCTCTCTACCAAGTGTCTGGCCAAAAGGTTGTTGATCTGGCTCTTTCCATCACTCCTGCATCAAGAGGCTCTGCCTGTAGGAAATAATATTGGACAACAGAAAGTTCTTTGACTTGTAGGCATGGAATAGGAATAAGTTCTCTTCCTTAAGAGAAAAACAGGTTGCTGCCCTGGGAGAGGATATTTTGCTTCTTCTACTAAATAGCTGACTGTTTTCAGACCATAAATTAATTTTAAATAGAGAAACAAGTCATTTTCTAGAAGCAAGAATACGCTCGAGTTATTTATTGTCAGTATTTCAGAAAACAAAGCATGCAAATAAAAACATGCAAATGAAACAATGCTTCCAGCAATGCTTTTACTGGACCTTTTTTTTTTTTTTAATTGGCCTTTTAAAGTTTTTTCCTGTGTAAAATTTGATGTAAATTCTTTGCAGATTTTTTTTTTTAACTTGGAAAAGTGAAAAAAGAAAGTTCTGGAATAAGCTGATAACTTCAGAATGTAATTTGTTTAAAGGTTTCTTGGGTATAAAGAGGAGGACCTCCCTTTATACTCCCGTTTTAGATTTCTCTTCTCTGAACTGTGTGCTCTGCTGAAGGGGGATGTTGTAGTACCAGAGGCAGCAAGTGGGTGGGGATGGCGGAGTGGTCGACTCACCAGCAAAGTGAGTCTTGGGTTAGGGTTTTGGTTACTGTAGTGGCTTTGCTGATTCCCTCATAACTTTCCAGGTGTGCAGTGGTTTGCACGCCTGTCTGGCCCACTCAGATCTCAAGGACTTCGTTCATAACATGTTTTTTTTTTTTTTTTTTGCTCTACCTTGTAGAATTGGATGAAGAAAGAAAGGAAGCCAACATTTATGTAACTTCTTTAATCTGTACAGTAGTGTGTTGGGTTATCTTTTTTATACTGTGTTTTAGTCATGATATGAGACTACAGGGAGCAAAGGGTTTTACCAGTTTAAATTCTGGCTATGTATCCATTGGTTCTTTCCAGTTATGAGTCCTTCATTACTCAACAGCAGATGCCACCAGGTTGACTTGTAAAAGTCTTTGGTGTAGCATTCTGACAAACCCTGGAAATATGAAACTGTAAACTGCAGAGAGAAAAATGGAGGCCAAAAGAAGAGAGAAATTAGAAAGAAATAAAATTATCTATTGGACTAAATCTCAGTTGCATTATACAGTTTAAGTGGGTCAGTTATGTGATATGTGAATTATGTCTCAATAAAAATATTAAACACACACACACATATTGGAGTTTTAGAAAAAATCAATTTGCTCAACAAGACCTTCAATCATGAAAGCACATGTAGGGGTTCTACTGGAGAAAGGTGAAAACCAAACTATTCAAATCATGATTGCTCCTTAAAAACAAAAGCAGGTGAACAGAACAGTGTTATAAGCCTGCTAAGCCACAAGTCTTTAACTCCTCAAGAGGAACAAACCTATAAATAGTAAAGATCCATTTAATATAAAATCCCTCCAGAGGAAAAGGCATAATTCCAACCAAAGAGTTAATCCTGTGTAAGAGGCTTGCTTTGACTTTTCTTACGTGTTTACCTACCACATTGTATTTGTATTTGCCATATGTTGTTAATAATTAAACCTTGCTAATTGATCTAAAATGTAATCAGCATAATGTTTTTGACAGTTTAATTCTAAAATATCTTGATGTTATTTAAGTCACACATGCTCCGTAGAGGTAATCATGTAATCCCCCTCTCATATCTATTTTAATCTCAGCTGCCTTCCCATAGTTGGCCTTGGAAAGATCCTCATTTGTTTGAATGAGTGCAGTTAAAATCCAGTGATAAAAGGAGATAACACAGCTTCAACACTGTTAGTTAGGAGTCAGTTTAAGTCAACTCAGTAGATATTTGTTGAGTTTGACCATGTCTCTAGGGTTCTGTCTGATACTGGAGAGTATGGAAAAAATGTGTAAGAGGCAGATCTGGCCTCAGGGAATTCAGTGTCTAGTGGAGGAGTAATATTGGTGTACAAATGAATACAAGCAAATACAAGCAAAAGCAAGATACTGTAAGCAAACCTCCTCCACATCCCACATCATCCCTGTCTAGTTTATCCTCCTTCATCGCTTTCTCTTTTCAGCTGAGATATAAGTGACATGACATTGCATTGTACAGCATATGTATACAATATATGATTTGATATATGTATATATTATAAAATGTTCACCATAAGAAGTCTAGTTAACATTCCATCACCACAAATAGTTACAATTTTTTTCCTATAATGAGAAATTTTAAGTTCTACTCTCTTACCAACTTTCAGCTATACAATAAAGTTTTAGTAACTATAGTCACCATGCTGTATATTGCTGGGCTTAGTCACTCAGTCATGTCTGACTCTTTGTGACCCCATGGACTGCAGCCCACCAGGCTCTTCAGTCCATGAGATTCTCCAGGCAAGAATACTGGAGTGGGTTGCCATGCCCTCCTCCAGGGAATCTTTCCAATCGAGGGATGGAACACAGGTCTCCCATATTGCAGGTGGATTCCTTACCATCTGAACCACCAGGGAAGCTCAGGGATAGAATGCTGTACATTACCATCCCCAGAACTTATTTATCTTATAACTAAAAGTTTGTACCTTTGGACTGTCTTCACTCAATTTTCCCACTCCCCGCTTCTGGCAAACACCAGTTTGTTCTCTGTATCGTTAAGCTTGGTGGATTTTTTTTTTTTTAATAAGATTCCACTGTGATGTGTCTCTCCCTATCTGACTTATTTCATTTAGCATAATGCCCTCAAAGTCCATGCATGTTATCACAAATAGTGGGATTGGATTTCCTCCTTTTTTATGGCTGAATAATATTCATTATATATATATACACATACTTTTTCTTTATCTGTTCATCCATTGTTGGACACTTAGGTTACTTCCGTATCTTGACTATTAATAATGCTACAATGAACATGCAGAAATCTTTTCAAAGTAGTGTTTTCATTTTCTTTGGATAAATGCCCAGAAGAGGAATTTGTTGATCACATGGTAGTTCCACTTTTAAATTTTTGAGGAAACTCCACCCTGTGTTCCATAGTGGCTGCACCAATTTACATTCTCACTAACAGTACACAAAAGGGTCCTCTTTTCTCCACAACCTCACCAACACTTGTTATTTCTTCTCTTTTTGGTAATAGCCATCTGACAAGTATGAGATGGTATCTCCAGGTTTTGATTTGTATTTCCCTGATGGTTCATGGTGTTTGAGCACCTTCTCATACACTTGTTGGCCATCAGTATATCTTCTTTGTGAAAATGTCTATTTAGATCTTCTGCCTATTTTTTGATCAGATTTTTTTTTTTTTTTTTGCTATTGAGTTGTATGAGTTGTGTACACATTTTGGATATAAACTCCCTATCAGATACATGATATGCAGATATTTTCTGCTGTTTGGTAGGTTGCTTTTTCATTTTGTTGATGGTTTTCATTGCTATTTATAAAAGCTTTTTAGTTTGGCCTAGTCTCTCTTGTTTAGTTTTGCTTTTGCTCCCTTTGCTCTGGTGTCAAATCCAAAAAAAAAAATATTGCCAAGACCAATATCAAGGAGCTGACCACCTATGTTTGTACGTTCAGGTATTATGTTCAAGTCTTTAATCCATTTTGAGTTAATTTTTGTGTATGGTATAAGATTGTGGTCCAGTTTAATTCTTTAGCATGTAGTTGTTTAGTTTTCTTAACACCACTGACTAAAGAGTGTCCTTTTGCTATTGTATATTTTTGGCTCCTTTGTCAAATTAATCGACCTCATATGTGTGGGTTTATTTCTGCACTATCTGTTCTGTCCCCTTGACCTATGTGTCTGTCTTTATGCCAATACCACACTGTCTTTGTTACTATGGGTTTATGGTATAGTTTTAAATCAGGAAACATGATGCCTCCAGCTTTGTTCTTTCTCAAGATTGTTTTGGCTGCTTGGGGTTTTTTGTGGCTCAATACAAATTTTTGGACTATTTTTTCTCTTTCTGTGAAAAGTGCCATTGGAGCTTTTATAGGGATTTCATTGAATCTGTGGATTGCTTTAGGTATTATGGACATTTGAACAGTATTAATTCTTCCAACCCATGAGCATGGATATGTTTCCACTTATTTGTGTCTTCTTCAGTTTTATTCATCAATGTCATAATTTTCAGTCCTTCACTTCCTTAGCTAAATTTCGCCATAGATATTTTATTGTTTTTGTTACAATTGAAAATGGGATTATTTTCTTAATATCTCTTTCTAAATAGTTTAGGTCAACATAGAAACTCAACTGATATATTGAGTTTGAAGACTGCAACTTTAAGAATTCATTTATTCTAACAGTTTTTTGGTCTTTAGGATTTTCTAAATATAATATCAGGCTTCCCTGGTGGCTCATATGGTAAAGAATCTGCCTACAGTGTGGGAGACCTGGGTTTGATCCCTGGGTCAGGAAGATCCCCTGGAGAAGAGAATGGCTACCCACTCCAGTATTCTTGGAGATTATCATGTAATCTGAAAATAGTGTTAGTTTTACTTCTTCCTTCCTGATTTGGATACTTTTTATTTTTTTTCCTTGCCTGATTGCTCTGGCAAGGACTTCCAATACTATGTTGTATAAAAGTGATGAAAGCATCCTTTTCTTATTTCTGATCTTAGAGAAAAAGCTTTCAACTTTTCATCATTGAGTATGATGTTTGCTGTGGGTTTATCATAGACGGCCTTTACTATGTTGAGATACTGCACCTACTTTGTTGAGAGTTTTAATCATTAATGAATATTGAATTTTATCAAAAGCTTTTCCTGCATTTATTGAGATGATCATGTAATTTGTGTCCTTCATTTTGTTAAAGTGGTGTATTATGCTGATTGATTTGCAAATGTTGAACCATTCTTGCATCCCTGGAATAAATCTCACTTGATTCCATTGCTAATATTTTGTTGAGGACTTTTGCATCTCTGTTCGTCAAAGATTCTAGCCTGTAATTTTCTTTTCTTGAGTGTCTTTGGTTTTGGTACCAGAGTGAAACTGACCTTATAAAGTGAATTTGGAATTATTCCCTCCTTATATTTTTTGAAAGTGTTTATGAGAATTTGGTATTAATCTATCTTTAAATGCTTGGTAGAATTCACCAGTGAAGCCATCTGGTCCCATCCCTCTGTTGGGATGTTGTTGATTACTGATTTATTCTCCTTAGTAGTAATTAATTTGCTCAGAATTACTATTTCTTCATGATTCAATTTTGGTACGTTGTATACTTCTAGGAGTCTATCCATTTCTTCCAGATTGTCCAATTTGTTGGCATGTAATTGTCCACAGTAATTTCTTATGATTCTTTGTTTATCTGTTGTATCAATTGTACCTCTGTCACTTTCTAACAGCTATGAATTCTAAGGGGAAAATCAAACTCTGATTTACACTTACATTTATAAACTGATTCATTTTCGACATTTCCATGCCATCATAACTCTACTCATTTTACATTTATCTTGCCTAAAAATGCATGCTAATATAGATAGCTCTAAAAGATCATTCCATATGTTGATCCTTTGGGACTGGGAGGAGGGCAACATGTGGTTTTAGCAGAGATTTGTCAGGTCTTTGTGCTTGGCAACCACAATTTACACATTTTTGAAATATTACATATGACAAGGTATTAATACTACTTGGATGTTTTTCTATGATTACAGCTTTTAATTTTATGACTGGCTAAGGATTTAGAATTTCACTTCAAAGCAAATGAAGTTAGTATGCCTATTTCCATTTCTTAAAGTTGTAATTGTTTTTATCATTAGTGTCATGGTTATATACCCTTATGATCTATAATTGAGTTCCAGTCTCTTCTTTGGTATTATTGACTTCTCCCTATGGGCTCCTAATCCAAAGATTAAGGGTCATATTTCTCTTGTGATTCTTCAAGAGACACTTCTAAGTCATTTTATGTTTGTATTCATTGTTTTACCTGTGTTTTTATTTTATCAAACACAAGAGAGGTGAAAAGGTCACTGTTAGTATTTTCTTTGGTCTTTTGCCACGGCAGAGAATCAGTTGTTTAACCTGCTATATATTGTGGGCTTCCCTGGTGGTTCAGATGGTAAAAAATCTGCCTGCAATGCAGGAGACCCTAGTTCGACCCCTGGATCCGGAAGTTCCCCTGAAGGGAATGCCTACACCCACTCCAGTCTTCTTTCTTGGAGAATCCCATGAACAAAGAAGCCTGATGGGCTACAGTCCATGGGGTCACAAAGAGTCAGACGTGACTGGTGACAAATGCAGCAGCAATATTGACCACTCTCCACTGGCACAGATTCTAAGATCCATCATGACTTCATCATTGGAAAATATGATGCCTTGGACATGTTACGATAATAAGGAAAGATTACCCATGTCCCCGATAAGAAAGGGGCTTCTTCTGTATCTCCGGGTGTGATAGGACAAACTTAATCCCGTGTGAAGCCTAAAGGCTTCAAAGGCTAAAGTCCCTCTTAGCCTTTGAAGAGAGCAGAGCCTGAGGGAGAGCTTAATTTAGTGTGAGTATGGCGGGAAGTTCGGGGGATGAAGAAAGTTTCAAGATATGTGGTCCTAGGAATTGAAAGGATGGCTGTGCTGTTGATAGGAGACAGAAAAAGAATAGATGTTGGAGAAATCTGATGAATTTTTCCTTATATATATTGGACTTAAGGTAAAGGGAGGGTATACTGAAGGCTGTGTCCTTCAGAAAGTTGGAGCTCAGAAGAGAGATGGAGATTAAAAGCTGGAGATAAAAGATTTGAATCATCTCCTTAGTTGAAAGTGTGGAATGCATGAGACAAGTAGGCAAAATATTGGAGAAAGTAGTATCCAAAAGGTTGAGGAAAGACTTCTTAAAATGCTCAGCTTTAAGAGTTATAAGCGAAAAAAAAAAAAAAAGAGTTATAAGCGGAAAAGAATCCTAGCCTGGGGTTTGAAGCAAAGTTGTTTTAGAGGTAGGAGCCCAAAGTCTCTGGTTCCAAGTGAAGGATGGCTTTCCAAAAGGTTTTTAAATTTATTGCATTGAATTGGACAAAGTAGTTTCTGATGATTTAGAAAATTTTTTTCTCTAGGTTGATGGTTACTTCCACCTTATAATTTATTTTGTATGTTTATCTTTTTTTAGAACTTAAGTCAGCTAGTGGTTTCCCCATTTTGTCAATTCTTTTCCCCTTGTTTTTTTTTTTTATTAGTTCTACTGGTTTTCTACTTTCTAATTCACTTATATTTTTAGATTTATTGAGACCTTCCTTTTGCTTCCAGTTAGTTAACCTTGTAATTCTTTCTCTAGCTTTTTGAGTTGATGTTTAACTCATTTATTTTCATTTCATAATATAGGTAATTAATGCAAAGAATTTTCTCAGAGCTCTAGTTTTGCTTTAATTACGTGTAGATTCTGATATACTTGCTCACATTTTTCTTAAGTAACTTTTAAATAATTGCTTCTTAGTTTTTTTGTGTGAAATGCTGTTGTCAAGAAGTTGGGTGGCAGTCTGACTTACTTTCCTTTGTTAGCGATTTGGACTTTTATCTGAATGCTTAGATAAAGTTTGTTTTTTCATAGTCTTAAATTTCAGTAGTATTTATTAAGATATATTTATTAAGTTTTATTAGGATACAGCCTCTTAATGGTCTCTGTGTTTCCATTTTAAGTTACTTATCCCAGGTACATGGTGTGTCTTTTTGAATATATTGATTGAAATCTTCTGTTACTTCTCAACTCTTGATTTATAGCTTTGAGTAACTTTTGCTATATTGCTTTGGTTTGCTTCTTCAGGGGCTCATTTATACATACAATGGGGATCCTTTACTGTACTCTATAATTAAGACTTTATTCTATGGAGAAGGAAATGGCAACCCACTCCAGTAATCTTGCCTGGAAAACCCCATGGACAGAGGAGCCTGGCAGGCTACGGTCCGTGGGATCACAAGAGTCAGACACGACTTAGCGACTAAACCATCCACCACTACAAAGTGAATATATGCCTAAAGATAATACGTGAAAAGGATATTTGCCATATACTAGCTAGTTTTTTGGTGGGAGGGTGGGAGTCAAGGAAGACTTGGGTTATTTTTTCATCAACTTCCATTTTATACTTATTTATAATGGCCATTATTTTTACTAATACTATAAAACTATGAAAATGAATAAAATACTAAAAGTTTCATATAGCCAAAAATTCATAATATGATGACTTTATTTTATATGATAATATGAATTAAAACATGTATCTGTCACAGATGTAAAAAAAAAAAAAAGACTTTATTCTAAATCTTTTTATTCTTTTTTTTTTACTCTTTATCTTTCCATCCTTTATTCCCCTCACTGTGCTGTCCATGGTGTCTATTTGCTGTTATACCCTCCTTAATTTAGTCTATCTTTCTGAATGTTTTTCTTTTATTTTAAAATTTATTTCCAAAATGTCTCAGTTCTTCTTTATTTTTTTTTCTGTTGCCTGATCCTATCATTTCTGCATTTTCTGTTTCTGAAATATGCAACTCTTCCAAAGCTTTGATTATTGTCTCCAGTATTTTTAACTTCATCTTAAAGATTAGGCTATCAATGAATCATAGATCTCAATCACACCAAGTTTTTACTAACAACTAGCAAAGATACATGTTAAAAATGGGCATTAAACAAACATATCATCATCCTTCATTAGAAGGACTCTGAACCATCAGATGGAGCTTCCAAAAGACCCTTTTTCTTTTCTGAAATGTGTTTTAAATTTTGGAGCAATAGATGATTGCTATATGTGTGGTAGAAGTTCACTCAGGAGAAGTCATTTAGATTTCAAATTACTCAGTTTTTATATTTTGTTAGGAAGATAGAAAGCCTATGAGATTAACTTGCATTCTCTAGCAGCTGCCTCCCATAAAACTGAAAATTCCAGGTTTTTTGTTTAGCCGGGAGAAATTTAGACAGACTTGATTTATCTGGTTTAAAACATTCCTAGATAAGAATTTCCCTTGCTATCTTTCTGATATTCAATGCCATCAGAATGTTTACAAGAAGGTTTAGTTCAGTTCAGTCACTCAGTCATGTCCAACTCTTTGTTACCCCATGGACTGCAGCACGCCAGGCTTCCCTGTCCATCACCAACTCCTGGAGCTTGCTCAAACTCATGTCCATCGAGTCAGTGATGCCATCCAACAATCTCATCCTCTGTCATCCCCTTCTCCTCCTGCCTTCAATCTTTCCCAGCATCAGTGTCTTTTCTTTCTTTCTTTTTTTTTCATTTATTTTTATTAGTTGGAGGCTAATTACTTTACAATATTGTAGTGGTTTTTGTCATACATTGACATGAATCAGCCATGGAGTTACATGTATTCCCCATCCCGATCCCCCCTCCCACCTCCTTCTCCACCCGATTCCTCTGGGCAGTGTCTTTTCTAATGAATCAGTTCTTCACATCAGGGGCCAAAGGATTGCAGCTTCAGCTTCAGCATCAGTCCTTCCAATGAATATTCAGGACTGATTTCCTTTAGGATTGACTGATTTGACCTCCTTGGAGTCCGAGGTACTCTCAAAAGTCTTCTCCAACACCACAGTTTAGTTAATCAATATGAAAAAACCAAGTCTATTTCCATATACCAGCAATAAATATAAAATATAATTATATATATATATAATTATGTAAACATTTCATATAATTATATATACTTTTTACAGTAATAATAGGATGTTTAATGTATTTTGGAATAAATTTCATTGAGAGATTTCAGGAGTTTTGTAGACATAATTAGAAAATTCTGTTGAAATATACTGAAAACATAAAGCATTAAAACAAAAAATATACCATGTTTATGGCTAGGAAGATCCATTATTGAAAATATACCAGTTGTCCACAAATTATTATTATTATTCTTCACTGATTTATTAATTCAGTGAATTTATAATCAAAATCTCAAGTTAATTCTAAAATTTATATGGTAGAGGTCAAAGACTAAGTATAGCCAAATGTTTCTGAAGACTGAATTAAGGTGGGGAAGATTGGGTTAAAAATTATAATAATTGAGTTACAAAGTCATAAAGCTATTATAATTAAGACAATGTGGTACTGGCATGAAAATAAGCACACTGACAAATGAAATAGAAAAGGGTGTTCAGAAACTGACATTTATGAAAAATTGACATCAGATAGAGCATTGAGATTGGAAGGGAAAGCAAGAAAACATTGATTGTTCTGAGACAACTGGTCATTTACAAAGGAAAAAAAAGAAAGAAATCTGATTTGATTTCATAGCATATGAAAAAAATAATTCCAAATGAATGAAGGATTTAATTGAGAGATAAAATTTAAAGTTTTCTAGGAAAATATCTATCTCAGATTTGAGAATGAATTTGAGAATTCAAGAAGGACAGTACTTTTTGTGCTCTGTCTAAGCAGGGCACAAAAAGTACTAATGCTGGAAGAAATATTGCTAAAGTTGATCTCTCTAAAATGAGCAACTTTATAAAGAAAATAAAAATAAGGTAGGTTGCTGGAGAAATGGGTATTTATTTTTTCATTAAGTTTTACAAAACATATATGATCAAAATTCTGTCGTCTGAGTCAAATATTAGGCTAAAAATGAAGTCAGGAAACAGAGAACAACCTAAACAGCCCAGAATGAGCACCCCTTTACATCCATCATCAGCTCATTCAGGAACCTGGGCCACTCTTAAGTTTTCTGAAATGTGAAATGGAAATACTTGTGAAGGGCCCTCACAGATGCATTTAGAAATGTATGTTCAGAAAATGGAATTGAAATGTTTTAGTAAGAGTCATGGGCTCAATCCTTGAAATAGATGATGGTTGAATTTCCTATAGTATATAATTACAACACAATAAGACTCAAAAGCAGTTTCAATAAAGGGTGGGTGGAAGAGAGGCAGCCTGCTTCTAGGGCTTCATTAGCTTCTGCCGACTGGAGCTCTCCAGGCTATGGGAGGAACCCTGTTTACCTTGGTTCAGAATCAATTTTAACCATCACTGAGGCCCCGGGGGTCAGAGTGCAGCAGGAAGTCCTTGGAGAGAAAAGATAAAAATGTTTCTCGAACAGCCCCGAGATAGGCTGCAGTTTTGTTGACCAGTTGTTACCAGAACAATGTGTTGTAGTGCCAGTCAATGATGAAATGATACTTAGACCCCTACTTTAGTTTCTTCACGAAGTTTCTGGTAAATTAGAGCAATGCTATTGGCCTAGTTTAGGCTATTCTGTCAGATGAAAGATACAATTTCTACATGTTCTGCAGCCCTGGGAATATTTAATAAGGGGAGAGAGGCAGCAAAAAAGAAAGGAGTATCATAAAAACAAATGAACAGCAGAATAAGAAACAAAACCTCGCCCTTTATGGTGAGGATGCTGAGAAAGACACTTACCCATAAAGGACATGTAGGTAATTTCTCATTTCTCTCCTGAAAATGCCAGCACACACTGCTCTGGTTGGAGTAGAATTGGTTCGTCTGGCCTTTGAGGTCACATTGATGATGTCGTGTCTTGCTGTTAATGAAACTCTGTGAATTATTCTTAATTTTTACTTCAGTTTCTAATAAGCATTCATGAGCTATAACCTTTCCCTCTCCTAGATTGCATTGCTTCAAAAAAAATCCTTAGAATCAACCCTTCTAGAAAATAAGGTTATGTTTTAAGTAATAATTATAATTCTACAATGTGTCACACTGGTGGTTTCTAATGTGCTAACCTCCACATTCTCTCATTATCCCTGAAATGGCTCTTTGAGGATATTAAGATAGACATTATAATGTTCACCTTTCCCCTGGGAAAATGAGGTTTATGGCTGTTCATGTATCTCCTTACAGTTGTAAGGCTCTCTAGTGGCAGGAATCAAAGCTCCTTACTTCAGCATCAGTGTTTTTTGGTTGTTGTTCAGTTGCTCAGTCGTGTCCGACTCTTTGCGACCCCACAAACTGCAGCACGCCAGGCTTCCCTGTCCTTCATCATCTCCCGGAGTTTGCTCAAACTCATGTCCATTGAGTTGATGATACCATTCAACCATCTCATCTTCTGTCACCCCCTTCTCCTCTTGCCCCCAGTCTTTCTCAGCATCAGGGTCTTTTCCAGTGAGTCGACTCTTCCTATCAGGTGGCCGAAGTATTGGAGCTTCAGCTTCAGCATTAAGCCTTCCAATGTATGTTCAGGGTTGATTTCCTTTAGGATTGACTGGTTTGATCTCCTTGCTGCCCAAGGGATTCTCAAGAATCTTCTCTAGCACCATATGGTGCCAGAATGTTTTTTCACTCCACCATTAATGATCTAGATGAATAAGAGCAACATTTACCTGGGAATTAGAAATATAGAGAGAAATAAGATACAACCCTGTCCTCTGATAGCTTATAATCTATTAGAGGTGCGGGCTGTAGTAAGACAGTTACATGAGTATATAAGGCTTAACATGTGTCAGTAACAAGTAGCTAAATGCCAAATGGGGCTTTCCTCGTGGCTCAGATGGTAAAGAATCTGCCTGCAATGCAGGTAGCCCAGAGTCCCTTCTGGTATGTAAATTGGCCTGTAGGTGGAAAGTGTGAGAAACCTCCCCCAAGCCTGAGTTGGGAGAATCCCCTGGACCCCCTAGAGAAGGGAACAGCTACCCACTCATAGAGGTGGTAAGTGCTGCCTATGGGTATGTACTTAGTTCAGAACTCATCTTGGGAGAGCTGCCGGTGGGGAGTGATAGATGGAGAAGCAGAGGGATAGTTGCTGTAGGAAGATGCCTGGTTCACTCCCCAGGGACACGAAGAAGATGGAAGTGCAGTGGAAGTTTCGGTCCATGAATTTGGTGCCAAGCTCCCAAGTCTTAGTCCCAGAACTGGCACGATGTCCTTGACACTGAACAAACCTTTGGAACCTGTTGAAGAGAGGGTTGTAGGAGTTTGTAAAGTTTCAGAGCAACAGAAGCTTCTCCAGGCTCATGTTCAGATACATTGGTTCGAGGGGAGTCGCAGAAAGGGAAGACCCTCTGGGAAGGGTTGGATGTGGGCAGGGGTGCGGTAGAGATAAAGACACATGAAAGTGAGCCTAACTGAAGAAGGGGATGGTCGGGGGGTGGGCTTGGGGCTATTCAGTGTGGTGTTTGAAAGCCCAGGCTCTGGAGCTAGGTTGCAGGTTGACCACCCACCAACTGTGATTTTGGGTAGTCACTTAACTTCTCTGTGCTTCAGTTTCTTTCCATGGAGGTTTTTTTGTTTTGTTTTTTTACATTTATTTATTTACTTGTTTATTTATTTTTGGCTGCACTGGGTCTTGGTTGCTGCACTTGGGCTTTCTCTAGTTGTGAGTGGGGACAACTCTAGTTGCCATGCACGGGCTCCTTATTGCAGTGGCTTCTCTTGTTGCAGAGCGCGGGCTCTAGGCACGTGGCCTCGGTAGCTGTGGCTCATGAGCTTAGTTGCTCTGCAGCATGTAGTATCTTCCTGGAATGGGGATTGAACTGGTACCCCCTGCATTGCAAGGTAGATCTTAACCACTAGACCACTTAGGGAAGCCCTCCATGGAGTTTTATAAGGACTCAAGGAGTGAATGCTAAGTCTGTAGACCATGTTTATCATCACATAGTGAGAATGGAATAGACACTGGCTTTCACTGCTATTCTGTTATTGTTAAGACTCATAGTGGAGGTAAGTTACATCATGGTCCAACCTAGGAGACTTCATTGGTGCCAAGGGTAGCTGTATTTGAAGACGTTTCATCACCAAAAGTGGCACTTAGTATTGTAATTAAAGGGCTGAGTGAACCCTTTTATTTTCTCGTAGAGGTTAGTAAGTATACAAACTGTTGATTCCGTGAAGTATGATTTTGGAGACTTATCTTGTTTGCACTTAGAACTGAAATAACATTTAAGACCTAGGGCACTGCTTTTTAAATTCCTTCTGTGGGTCTTTCCAAGGAAGTAACTAAGAAGTTGCCTTGGAGGAAGGAAGATGTGGTCTCCTGGGCATCCTTAGAGTTTTTCCAAAGCAGATGCACTTTATTCTGTTTTATAATTGAAGTGCCACATCGTATTTCATTTAATAAGGATACCATTGCTAAAAACAGTTTGAACACTATTGATTCACCCCAGCCTCCTTGTTTAAAGTGAAGTCGCTCAGTCGTGTCCGACTCTTTGTGACCCCAAGGATTGTAGCCTGCCAGGGTCCTCTGTTCATGGGATTTCCCAAGCCAGAATACTGGAGTGGGTTGCCATTTGCCTAAGGTTATACAGCCAGCTACTGCCAGAGGGCCAAAAACACAAGGCCACTCCTTCTGGTGCTTGTCACGAGTTATATAATGCTACCTACTGTGTAATCAAAAGAAAATTTCAAAAACGAATCAGCACCTATGTGTAAGAGCTACACAGAACAAGTCCAGTCAAGAGCACTTTAGTATTAGGACTCCCCTGGTAGTCCAGTGGTTAAGACTCTGTACTTCCACTACAGGGGGCATGGGTTCAGTCACTGGTGGAGGAACTAAGATTCTATATGCCACATGGCATCGCCAATTTTTTTTTCAAAAACTAGTATTTATCTCCACGCACACATATCCCAGCACACTGGAAACAGCTCTCAGTGTCAATTTGCTGTTGTTCAGTCACTCAGCTGCATCTGACTCTTTGTGACCCAAGAACTGTAGCCTGCCAGGCTCCTCTGTCCATGGGATTTCCCAGACAAGAATACAGGATTGAGTTGCCATTTCCTTCTCCATGGGGTCTTCCCAAGCCAGGGATCAAACCTGCATCTCCTGCCTTGGCAGGCAGATTCTTCACTGCTGAACCACAAGAGTTCAGTGTCCATTACCCTTCTTCAAATTAATGTTTTCTCTCCGTATTTTTATTTGGCTAAACCTTAGATTGAAATAAATGAAATGAAATTAGAAAGCAGAAATTATATGGTGAAATCAGGGCAAAGATCATCCATAATAACAGAAAAGATAAAATTTTAAAAATGAAGTAAACCAAAGAACTCCATGTGAGTTGTCAACATTAAAGAAAGATGAATTCTGTCAAACAGGACTGGTTCCAGTGTGAGCTAAGAAGTACCGCCGCCACCTTCTGTAGACTGATCATGGGCTGAGTTTGTGAACTGGCTACCAGGGAAAACCATTCTTCTCCTAACAGTTGTAGGTCCAGTTTTAGCATGAAAAAGACTGGAGCTTCTAAGAGGAAGGCAGTGCTCTGGGCACCTCTGATTCTCCTTTTTCAATTCCAGTTTCTTGGATTATTTGACACAGTGCTTTCTCTGCGCAGATCTGCCTTATTGGGTTGCAAAGCCAGAATACTTTTTCCTAGCCTTAAAAGCAACCATTAAAATGACTACCTTAATTCTTATTCTGATGAAAAACACTTGAAAATTTTCTCTTCTACAATTAGAGTCTGGGTTATCTCAAAACATCTTGTCACTTGGGCCTCGGTCCAGATGTCACCGTCCGGAGGACAAGCTAGCTGGAGGTGGCCCTCTGCCACACTATACTGCTCCCCGGTTTAGTTCCTGGAAAAGCACGTCTCACAGTTGGAGTTATCCTACTCATTATTTGCTTTTCTTTATCTGCCTTTACCATGGAAAGTGGGGACTTTAACTAACTTGCAAAGTGCTTGGGATCTAAATAAGAGCTTGATAAATCCTAATGAAATGACTCTAGAATCCCCATGAGAATTCCTAGGTCATTAGTTTAGTTCTTGGCGTGTGTATTGAATATGTGTCATTTGTCCTAAAAGATAATGAACAGATTAAGGTTTTCCATATAAGAAAGGCGAGGCCCTATAGCTCAGGGATTAGAGCACTGGTTTTGTAAACCGGGAGTTGCAAGTCAAAGACGGGATAAGAAAGGAATTGCTTTTTCTTCGGACATTTAAATGGCCATAAGTGATTATGTTGCATTTAATTTCTGCACCATAAGCAGCATTTGGTGGTGCATTTTGGTTTGTTTTGTGTGTGTGTGTGTGTGTATGTGTGTGTGCATAAGAACTTTTGCAATTAGAATGGTGAGGATAGGAAATATGAATTTTATTTTCTTCTTGCTAAGAATCTGCTGCAGTTCAGGAGACCTCGGTTCGATTCCTGGCTCGGGAAGATCTGCTGGAGAAGGGATAGGTGACCAGCTCCAGTGTTCTGGCCTAGAGAATTTCACGGGCTCTATAGCCCACGGGGTCACAAAGAGTCAGAGATGACTGAGCGACTTTCACTTTCACTTCATAGAGACTTGGGGCTTCCCTGGTGGCTTGGATGGTAAAAATGCAAAGCAGGAGACCTGGGTTTGATCCCTGGGTCAGGAAGATCCCCTGGAGAAGGGAATGGCTGCCCACACCGGTATTCTTACCCAGAAAATACCATGGACAGAGGAGCCTGGCGGGCTACAGTCCATGGAGTGATAAAGAATC
Source organism: Cervus elaphus (assembly GCF_910594005.1). Taxonomy (NCBI): domain Eukaryota; kingdom Metazoa; phylum Chordata; class Mammalia; order Artiodactyla; family Cervidae; genus Cervus; species Cervus elaphus. Next base: position 35,691,223 of record NC_057840.1, read on the forward strand.
AGACATGGCTGAGACTTTGAGGCTGAGACTGATGAGTTTTTTCATAGAGACTTGAGGAAATATTACCCCTGTGAGTCTGGTCTTTGAAAAACACAAATCTTGGTCACTCTTCTCTTAAGTTATCCCCGGCATTCTCTTAAACCTGCAATGGCCTCTCTTGGCCTGGGGCTGAAGATCACCCTCCCGATCTAAGCCTGAAGGCCTTGTTTCTGTGACTGCCTCTTTAGCCTCCTCAGGACCACTGTGCCTGGGATCACAGTGCGTTCCAGCTTTCCAAAGTGTTGACCTTCTTTTTGGTGTCTCAAACGCATCAAGCACTTTGCTTTTGCTTCCCAAACCTACGTACACTTCTCTCTCTTTGATTCACTCTTCCCAAAGTTTTTCCTGACTAATTCCAAGTTCTGTAGGTTTCAGGTTAAGTGTCACCTCTTTAAAAAGGTCTCTGAGACCCACCTTTCCTCTGGGTTAAGGCAGTCAGCCCTCTTGTTGCTCTCTTGTAAGACCCTATACTCTTCCTTCTTGGAACTGATTGCAGTTACTAGTTTTATTTTGTTGTTGCTGTTGTAGGTGTGTGTGTGTGTACTTAATATCTGTCTACCTTACTAAATTGTCCGCTGTAGGAGCATAATGTTTTGCTTATTGTTAAACCCTCAACACTCAGCTCAGTGCACAGAGCACAGTAGATTCTGATGTAGTAAATATTCACTGAATGAATAAAGGAATGAATACATTTGATCTTTGAGTTCCTAGTGTCTAGCACTGAATCCGACATATATAATAGACTTAAAAAATAATGTATAACTAAAATCAAGTTAATGAAGAAGTGTTTATCATACACAGAGAAACAATTATTGGTTTATCAAAAATAGAAACCCTGCTCTCATACAAACCACATTCTCTCTGTTCATTTGTTTGCCTTCATTTCAATTAATAAAATCTGTTTGTTGAAGTACATGCAAGAGAAACTACCTAACTTCTTTGTGTAATTACAGCGTTTTCAAATGAGAAGTGAATAACCAGGGAATTCTTCCCAATGTTTTACATACTTGATGTGGACATCTTAAAAGATTGATCGACTCTCTTTTCAATTGGATATTTGAATAGACACAACCATTAGAGAATTTTCTTCTAGAGACTTACTTTAGCTCTTAAACTGTGTACACTGAACAAGCAAACTCAAGTGGATCATTATCTATAGAAGTGCAGAATTCCATCTCCCTTTGGGAAACCATTCAAACCCAGAAGTGTGTTTTACACATTCTGAGAGAAGCACCTATAATAGCCAAGTGTAACCTTCTTCCTTGCTATGTTAGCACCCAAAAGTATATGAAAAGAGTGCATGTTAAGGCTTTTTCTGTTTATTAGAAAACATCTCTTGGCTTCAAAACTCTTTTGACTATCAACCTACTAATGTGAGAAAAGTAAATAAGCAACGAATTCCATAGAGTTTTACTCCTGTGTGAGAGGTGGCTTAATAAAGATAATTGGACATTAGATGACTAAGTGTCTGAAGCTAATATACAGACACATCTTTCAGATAGGCCACTGTAATGTTCCCTGTGTAATTTTCATGACAACCATTTGCACCAGTATGAATAGAAAGGGTCTGGATCCTTCTGCGTGAGTAATAGGCATGTCAATTATCTGTACTCTGTATCCAGGATTAGAGATAGGCTCACAGTGACTCTTTTGAGCCTGAAGTCCCCCCTTAGTGACTGAAATGAAGAGAGAGGAGAGTCCTCTTGGCCTTGTGTCAGGACATGATGTTGGGGGGTGGGGGGTGGGGGGGACCATGAGTAGAGTCTTCCTTCTAGAAAGGATTGGATATATGATGTGATATGTGTGGATGGCCAGTCATTCTAAGACTTCAGTCATCAATGAGTTAATGTCTCAGCAAGGCAAGTCTCTGAATGAGAATGACTTTTCTCTTTTTAAAAATATTTATTTATTTGCCTGCATGGGATCTTAATTGCAGCACGCGGAATCTTTGTTGTGGCACAAGGGGCTCCGGAGCTCATGGGCTTAGTTTCTCTGTAGCATATGGGATCTTAGTTCCCCAACCAGGGGTCGAACCTGCGTCCCCTGCATTGGAAGGTGGATTCTTAACCACTGGACCACAAGGGCAATCCTAAAGAATTATTTTTTTTCTTGAGCTGAACGTATCCTTCGGACACTGCCTGAAAGAAAGCCTCATTCCTCTCTTTGATTTTAATGAGCGTGGACTTCCTTATGCTGAAAGAGTCTTTTTGGCATTTTTCCCAGTTTATTGAAAGTCCACTTACTGGGCACCACTGTTGACTGGCTTCTCTTGGTAGACTCCTTAATGTTTCTGAGGAAAACAGCAATAGCAGCAAAGATTCATATGTATTGAAACAGAAAAACAGACCTAAAAACCTTCTTCCTACTGTTAACCTCTCCTACTTCTTCAGGAAGGTCTGCTTGACTTGCAATGTGTCGTCTGAGAACTTTCCGTTTCTAAAATGTTCCCAAATTGTCCCATGCATTTAATCCTCCAGCTCTCCATGAAGACATCACTGGCTTTCAGTTTCATAGCAACTCTCCTCAAGGTAATGGACCACTTGAAATCCAGTTCTTCCAAATGAATCATAGAACATAGTTTTTATCTCCGTTTTCTCAGAGTAACTCTAAGAAGATGATCTTTTGGCCATATTCTTAAAATTTCCCCTATTGGTTTTTATTGTATTCCACTTTTCCTTTCTCTGCCTAAACACTATCCTTTCTAAGAGAAATGACATTTTTGCTAGTTATCATTATGTGTTCTTAGCTTATTTGCCTTGACATATAGCCTATGATAGGTAAAGTACGCTCATATATAAAGCATAGACTTTGATCCAAAGCCACATGGGTTACATGTTCTCAGGTACACAGAGGGGTGGCTGAGCCCTAAGAGAAATATGCTGTCCTTCTAGTGAGTTTGTTCAGCATATCCTTGCAGACATCAGATCATTACTTTTATTCAGAATCATTTTCAGAATAAAAGCCTTCAAACCTGGGAGGTCTTTGAAGAGTCGGAAGCAAATGAGTCCTGGGTAATTTTTCAAAACACTCAGACCTTTGGTCAACTCCAAATCAGTCACTTAATACTAGATTTTGCTATAATGATAGGAACCTTGATCTCAGTAATCATAAGATTCTTGTTGTTGTTTACTTGCTAAGCTGTGTCTGATTCTTTGAGATTCCGTGGACTTTAGCCCACCAGGCTCCTCTATCCACAGGATTTCCCAGCGAGAATTCTGCAGTGGGTTGACATTTCCTTCTCCAGGGGATCTTCCTAACCCAGGGATTGAACCCAAGTCTCCTGCTTAACAGGCAGATTCTCTACCACTGAGCCACCTGGGCAGTCCTTGTAAGAGTCTACATTTCAGTTATTTGGTTTCTTCACTCCTTGAGTGGATGTCACCAGCAGTATCATATTTTGGAGGCTCCCTCTCCAGGAATGCAGCCCCTGGAGCCTCGAATTTCTCCATCCCTTATGGCACATGCTCATCAACCTCTTTCCCAATGATACCAGCTAGAAGTGTCTGGTTTCTCTAAAGCAAGATGTCACGGAGATACATTTCTTATATCCCTTTGGTCAGTTGTTCGTAGTCACCATGTCTCAGAAGAGCACATCTTTGCATCCTAAGTGTATTTGTGTGTCAGCTGTTGTGTCCTGGGTGGCTTGGAGCACAGAGGATGCACCTATGCATCTATTCTGTGTCTTGGGGTAGAGGCTAAGTATTGTCACGGTTCTCGCTAAAATGTCTGCTGCTCAACACAGTGAAAATCTGCTTCCTACTCAGGTTACCATCCAATGCAGGCATTTTCCTTGGCAGGTGACCTTCCAACTCAAGGACCCAGGGTCTTTCTAACCTCAGGCTCTGCCCTCTGCTAGGTCCGTGGAATGCTCTGTATTCAGGCAGTAGGTGGGGACAGGGACTGGAGAGGCATGTCTGTTTCTTATCTATCCACTTTATCACAGAAGTGGTCCCAATTGCTTCCCCTCACTTTCCACTAGCCAGAACCCAGGCCCATGTCCACTTTTAACTTCCAGGGAATATTGGGAAATGTTTGTATGTCTAGGAGGAAGCCCAGGAGGGAAGGGAAATGTGTTGTGATCAATACAGCAATCTTTCACTTCTGATCACCAAATATCCACTCCCCCCATACCCAAAATTCACACTGTTCCTCTCCAAGAGAGAGAATTCAGAGTTCAGCCATGTGCTTGGTTCCAAGTCAGTCCTGCACACTGATTTCTCAGGAATGTGTGGTCCCCTCTGTCCAGCACGGATATGGTTTCTCCTGGTTTGGTTACCTCGATCCATAAATACATTCAGTATCGCCCGGTGGAGTAGGGGCGAAAGAATAGCAATAAAAAGTCAATTGAGAAACAAGGAAGTAGGAATCAGTTCAGTTCAGTTCAGTCACTCAGTTCTGTCCGACTCTTTGCGACCCCATGAATCGCAGCACGCCAGGCCTCCCTGTCCATCACCAACTCCCGGAGTTTACTCAAACTCATGCCCATCGAGTCGGTGATGCCATCCAGCCATCTCCTCCTCTGTCGTCCCCTTCTCCTCCTGCCCCCAATCCCTCCAAGCATCAGGGTCTTTTCCAATGAGCCAACTCTTCGCATGAGGTGGCCAAAGTATTGGAGTTTCACCTTCAGCATCAGTCCTTCCAATGAACACCCAGGACTTATCTCCTTCAGGATGGACTGGTTGGATCTCCTTGCAGTCCAAGGGACTCTCAAGAGTCTTCTCCAACACCACAGTTCAAAAGCGTCAATTTTTCAGCACTCAGCTTTCTTCACAGTCCAACTCTCACATCCATACGCGACTACTGGAAAAGCCATAGCCTTGACCAGACGGACCTTTGTTGGCAAAGTAATGTCTCTGCTTTTTAATATGCTATCTAGGTTGGTCATAACTTTCCTTCCAAGGAGTAAGCATCTTTTAATTTCATGGCTGCAGTCACCATCTGCAGTGATTTTGGATAGCCTGTGTCATTTGTCAGACAATAGTCAATATCGAGACTGCAAAAAACCAAGAGCTTTATCTCACATCTTAAGAACTGCAATTCAGGAGATACAGATTCAGATAAAGCTGAGAGTGTTCTGGGAAAGAGAGTCGGGAATTTCTAAAGGCAGAAGTCACCAGGCTGTCCTCTGATACGAGAAAAGAAATATTTATTTTTGAGGGATGGGCTGTCATGAGTTGCTTTAGAATAAGAATCTGATAAACATTTTGAGTTTCTGGCAAAGGTTCTGGATATCTTCCTTAGGACAGTGAGTGGTCAAATGTCAGGTTCCATCCAGGCTGGGATGTGCTCAAGTTCCACTTCCTTCAGGCCTCCTGGCACCATCGGTCTCTTAGCAATACCGGCTCCATTTTGATTTTCTTGTCACATACTCTTTCATACCAGTCATAACATCGTACTGGATAGAATGTGTATGCATCCTAAGTCACTTCAGTCGTGTCTGACTCTTTATAACCCTATGGGTTGTAGCCCACCAGGCTCCTCTGTCCATGAGATTCTCCAGGCAGCAATACTGGAGTGAATTGCCACGCCCTCCTCCAAGGGATCTTCTTGACCCTGAGATCAAACCCATATCTCTTAGGTCCTCCTGAACTGGGAGGCGGTTCTTTACCACTAGTGCCACTGGGAAGCCCACTAGACAGAATGTGGAGGTTTCTACTCTGAGGAGCCTGAGAGTTCTTTAATTAGTTCCTAAATTTGCTGGCTGGGGAGAAGGAACTTTCCATTCTTCTTCGAGAACCCTGACTTTACCTTCTGGGAGGTTCTTTCTTTCCATCATCCACACTGGCTACAGCTAAAGTGAGCGCGAGACTGCTTCTCCTTCAGTGACCTCTGCCATGTTCATAGCACATCCTGTTGGCACACGTTCCGAGTCTGCCTGAGTCCTTTCTCCATCTCCTGTCTGAATGAAGAGCACTTCAAGGACCTCTACAGGGCAGAGCTAGAGGTTAGAGGGATCCTGAGTCCCTGCATGGGAAGTTCATTTACCAAGGAAGATGCTTACATTGGACAATGATCTGAGACGGGAATACACTTTTATTGTGGTGAGCAGCCTAAATTTTAGGGTTAGAGACTTGAACAATCAAAGGCTTTTGTTTATTAGTTCAGACTTGTGATTTCTTTGGTAGTACAGTTGTCTTAAAAAAAAAAGAAGAGTAGGCTTCTATTCCATTTGCTCTTGTCAGTTTCATCTGCTTGTCACCACACCCAAGGTCTTTCCTCGACACAGTTCTCAAGTCTGATGTTCTCTTTTGCTTCTTTGTCCTTTGGCCTCTCCCCCATGATTTATTGGTGACAACCTGAGGCTATTTGAAACCACAGGCTTGGATGAAGAGGTAAGACCCTCTTGATGTCACCCTTTACCACCTGAGGTGCTTTAAACACTGAATCTAAACCTTGTAAATCAAAAAGTCTTACTGGGCCTTCCAAATACAAAATGCTTTTTGACTTCATCTCTTTAATATTTCATAGCCAGGAACATTTGGCTTTTCCAAATTTGTAAGACTATTTATCTTTGGGATTTCCCCATTTCCTTCAGTTTCTGCTTCAGAACCACTTCATTCTTGCCTGAGTTCACTTCTTTTTTGTATGGACAGCCACATACCATCACTTGGACTCCCTGTATCCACTTTTCCAGGTGAGTGGTCTGCCTTGCAAGTTCTTTCAGACCATGGTTTTACCTGGTAATTTGCCAACAGGGCTCTCTAGCTTGCTATATCTGTTTCTTATTACTCAGTATCAAGGGGGTAAATATTTCTATATCAATATCTCACTTCCAGGGCCAATTTCATTATTGATCCTCATAAACCAACCACTATATCAAACAATCATATATTAATGACTTACTTATTTCTCATTCAACCTACAGTCCACTGTGAGTATATACTCATTCAGGCACACAGAATTTAAGTAACTGGTTCAAGGTGACATATGGTCTCAAGATTTGGACCTGGCAGTCAGATTCCAGAGTCTTAGCCACTTTCCTATCAAGTAATCAGCTTTAAGATATAGCCATTCCAATGTTGTATCTCTTAAGATACCTTACAATTAGCCATCTTTAGTAATTTTTTTCCATACATCAAAGGGTTGTATATGTAAACCTCTTGATCATACAAATATTTATGGGGTCATAGCATGTCAGAGCATGTGCTGAGAGATTTTGTAGCATCAAAGATACAGAAACTCTTTATTTTGTTATTGGAGTATAATTGCTTTACAATGTTGTGTTAGCATCTGCTGTACAATGAAGTGAATCAGTTATATGTGTATATATATCTCCTCCGTGTTAGAGCTCCTTTCCACCCTGCCATCCCCACCCATCTAGGTCATCACAGAGGACAGGCTGAGTTCCCTTTGCTTTACAGTAGGTTCCCACTAGCTATCTATCTCACACATGGTAATGTATATATGTCAACCCTGACCTCCCAGTTCATCCCACCTTCTCCTTCCCCCACTATGTACACATGTCCATTCTCTACATCTGCATTTCTGTTCCTGTGCTAGAGGTGAGTTCATCTGTGCCATCTTTCCACATATATAAGTTAACACTCTTGATATTCAAAAGCATCTTAATTTTTAGCCTTTCTCTAACCATGTTGTAATTTTTCAGGATAGCTCACTTGAATGTCTTATGTTGATCTCCTGGTTTTCTGTCTCCATCTATCAATGTTCATTTATACAGAGAGAGGCTACAAAGTGGGCTTCACTAGTGTCTCAGTGGTAAAGAATCTGTCTGCCAAGGCAAAAGACGTGGGTTCAATCCCTGGGTCGGGAATACCTCCTGGAGAAGGAAATTCCAATCCACTCCAGTGTTCTTGCCTGAGAAATCCTACGGATACAGGAGCCTGATGGGCTACAGTCCAAGGGGTTGCATAAGAGTCAGACATGACTTAGCAACTAAACAACCATAACAACAAAGTCCAAGGGGTAGCTTTACATTTTAAGATGACTTTTGAAGATATGCAAGTGCAGGTTTGCATCAAGTTTGCATATCCTCATTAGAGTTCTTTATTTCACCTGTGGAGGAATGAGCACTTAAGGGCTTCTGTAAAATGGGCATTCATTTCTGTAGAGGAGAATCTTCCATGAGCAAACGCGCTTTCCAAACCTGTTGGTTCCCCCATAACTTAAGTGCACTGGATTGCATTGGGAGAGAGGGTAAGGAGAAGAATGAGGTTTTCCCTCAAGGCACTTCTGGGGTGATCTGAACAGCAGACTGTGTGATGGCGAGAGCTGGTCACTGCAGGCTGACATGTCTCACAGTGGGAGTCATGGACTGGTCTGCCTGGTAAACTACTTGGGTGATCTATGCCTGAAGGTGGGCTTCTTTAAAAAAATATATCTTGTTCTTTAAAAGCCCACATGTCTCACAGCCTCAGGCATACCTCAAGGATTTAGGCTAATCCTGTCTTATTGTAGTCAGGTTACCTCCAGATTCTTAGCAATCACCCCATGGCTGGCGCCATTGACTCATCTGTTTTCTCTGATATTGAGTTAACTGTGCTAATCTAATTGGCTCCTCGAAGTTAGTGCAGGGTATTTCGTCAGGGATTGAAAGTGAATCGCTGACCCCAGTGTGTCATGACCTCTGTGGATAGTAAACGATACTTTTGTGTCAGGCAGGTGACGGGCGTCTGTTAACCTTCCAAATCCTTGTGGATTTGTGTCTGATCTTAGGATGAGAAATCATCTGTCCACTGGCTCACTCAGCAAACCTTGTCACCTGGTGGTAATGCCAATGGGAGACCCTCATGAAATCAGTCATTTCCATGCAGCTGACATTCTAGTGATTCACTGAAAATATCATCAGGGATATCAGAGTACATGCTTTTTATTGATTATACAAATAATGGATTGGCTGAAGCGTTTAGACCAAATGAAGTTTTTCCACTGAAAGACAGTGAGTTCATTCTTAAGGAGACATCAACATCAAGTTTATCCAGACTCTTAGAGCACGGCTTAGAAAATTGCAGCTTCACTGCAGTGAATATTCTGCCAGGAACCTCAGAGTTGAAACTCACACCAGCACATATGAAGCGCTTCTATTTTCTTGGAAGATTAGACCCAGGGTCCTTCTATCAAACTGTCTCAGTGATTTATATTTAATGTATGCCCCCTCCATGTCCTCTAAAAGAAAGCTGCAGGTGCGTGCAAACACACATGCAAATACACACACACACACACACACACAGATACACATTAAGAACCGAATTGAGAGCCGTGGGTGTGCGCCGTGGCTGAGGGCTTGGTCCTAAAGTGTGCTGAAGTGCCAGCATGGTACTGTGGCCGGGTAATAACTGCCCCTTAGAAATGCCAGGATCGCATCCGATGAGAAGAGGCTGAGAAGAATACACTTGCACTGTCAGAGTGAAGAACAAACTCCTCATGAGAAAATGTAGGAGACTGTCGTAAGGGGTGAGAAGAAAAGAGGATTGTTAAAGACTCCACTATCTCAGTTTCTGAACTGAACTTTTGCTCACAGCAGGCAAACACAGGTTCCCTCCCACACTGAGAAGCTGTCCCCTACCTGGTGTGCAGTCTGTTAAGTAAACAAAGACTTTATACTGAGAAAGGAACATTTCTCTATTTTGGCTATGAGTTGTTATTTTTAAAGCTTTAGCTTCCAAACATTTCCCCCTCTCCTTGTTTATTTTTTCACTAGAAAGAAAAAAAAAAACCAGCTACAGGACAGAAAAGCTCACTTCTAGATTAAGGCCACTTTTGGTTTAAGGCTCACTTGGGCTTGAGGCCCACTCACCTTTTGTTGTAACCACCAGCTCATTCCTCCCATGGAGCAATATATCTTTTCAAGATTCCCCTCTGCTTACGTTGAGCTTTCACGAACCCAGATTTCCACAAAGCAGAATGCACTTTGGGAATTGTTTCCTGGATACTTCAGGTAAAAAGGCCAGACTCTACCCTGATATCTATGGCTCTACCTATTTATCACTATGTCTGTCAGTTCAGTTCAGTCGCTCAGTCGTGTCCGACTCTTTGAGACCCCATGAATCACAGCACGCCAGGCCTCCCTGTCCATCACCAACTCCTGGAGTTTACCCAAACTCATGCCCATCGAGTCAGTGATACCATCCAGCCATCTCATCCTCTGTCGTCCCCTTCTCCTCCCGCCCTCAATCTTTCCCAGCCTCAGGGTCTTTTCCAATGAGCCAACTCTTCGCATGAGGTGGCCAAAGTATTGGAGTTTCAGCTTCAGCATCAGTCCTTCCAATGAACACCCAGGACTTATCTCCTTCAGGATGGACTGGTAGGATCTCCTTGCAGTCCAAGGGACTCTCAAGAGTCTTCTCCAACACCACAGTTCAAAAGCATCAATTTTTCAGCACTCAGCTTTCTTCACAGTCCAACTCTCGCATCCATAGATGACCACTGGAAAAACCATAGCCTTGACTAGACGGACCTTTGTTGACAAAGTAATGTCTCTGCTTTTTAGTATGCTCTCTAGGTTGGTCATAACTTTCCTTCCAAGGAGTAAGCGTCTTTTAATTTCATGGCTGCAGTCACTGTCTGCAGTGATTTTGGAGCCCCCCAAAATAAAGTCTGACACTGTTTCCACTGTTTCTCCATCTATTTGCCATGAAGTGATGGGACCAGATGCCATGATCTTAGTTTTCTGAATGTTGAGCTTTAAGTCAACTTTTTCACTCTCCTCTTTCACTTTCATCGAGGCTCTTTAGTTCTTCTTCACTTTCTGCCATAAGGGTGGTGTCGACTGCATATCTGAGGTTATTGATATTTCTCCCGGCAATCTTGATTCCAGCTTGTGCTTCTTCCAGCCCAGTGTTTCTTATGATGTACTCTGCATATAAGACATATACTATGTCTGTAGCTAAGACTTAAATATGGCCCCTACATGCCATTTAAGGACTTTACATAAAAACTCATTTACCCTTAACTGAGAACTTTATGACAATTGCTTCAATATTGATGTGGGTTAAATATGGAGAGACTGTTATTCAATGTAACACACCTCTTCTGGGGAATATGCCTTGTTGTGTTGCCCTCATCTTTTTCCTTGTCTGTCTTGACTCTGTTTTGAATCTCTTTAAAGTTTATATTGAAGTAAAGTTGATATACAATATTGCATTAGTTTCTGGTGTACAGCAAGTGATTCAGTTATATATATGCACATATATATTCATTTTCAGATTCTTTTCCATTATAGTTAATTGCAGGATATTGAATGTAGTTATACTATACTGTGCTATACAGTAGTGTCTCGTTGTTTATTGTATACATAGTAGTATGTATTTGCTAATCCCAAACTTCTAATTTATCTCATCCCCACCTCAATCTCTATATTAACAAGGTTCATGGTTTTCTTCTCTGTACCCTAATGTTAACACAAAGCCTCGTATATAATGGGCCCTCAATAAGTCATTTTGAATGTGCCTAGCCATAAACATAAGTATAGTCATTGCATGAAATGTTTGTGACAGCACAGTACTTGAAATGAAACTAAATGTCAAACAACAAAAAACTGATTAAAGAAATAAAATCATTTTGTTTGGTGAAAAACTGTGCTGCTGTTAAAAACAGTTGATGAAGAACTCTAAAGTATATCAATTAAAAACAAAATAAGGTGCTGGACAATGTGTTTATTGTTCATGTTTTAAATTTTTATATATGTCACAAACATATGTTTGCATATGCATAAAATATCTTAGCTTCTTCCTATGCCCCAAGCTCATCATGCCCCAAATTCAGTTAATAAATAGCAGGATGAATGCATTCCTTTCACATGTATCATCTCTGCATTTAGTTTTTGTACCAATCCTATTGAAAAATATACTAATATTTTCTTTTGAAGATATTGTATGTTTTGAACTTTTGAAAGTGAAAACTGAAAGTGAATTCACTCAGTCGTGTCTGACTCTTTGCGACCCCAAGGATCGTAGCTCACCAGTCTCCTCCGTCCATGGGATTTTCCAGGCAAGAATACTGGAGTGGGTTGCCATTTCCTTCTCCAGTGGATCTTCCTGATCCAGAGATCGAATCCAGGTCTCCCACATTGTAGGCAGACGCTTTACTGTCTGAGCTACCAGGGAACTTCCCTTTAGGTTTGCTTATTTAATAGTTACAACTACTAATGTTAAATCCTTGACACCAAAGCTGTGTTGTACAGGGAAAATGCTTAAACTTCTTATAATAATGTAAGCCCTCTTTCATCTTCTTTCCCAGACTACTGCCCTATCTTCTTCTCCCTCCAGATTTTTTCACATTGTTCCTCCGTTCCATGTTTAGGATCTCTTCCAATGATGCTTTCATACCTCAACTCAATGAAATCCTACATTTTCTTAAAGTGTCCACTCAATGCCACCTACTCAGCATCTTTACCTGTCATCCTAGGCAACATTAATGGTTTCCACACAACTACAGCTCATAGTTTTCATAGTTGGTCCTGTATCTCCAAGTCATTTTATATAAGTTTACTAATACAAATTGTATTATCTCAAGGTCATGAGCATATTGATGTTAGAGCCCTATTTTTATTCTTATTATTATCACAACAACTAGAATATAGTAGGTGATTGATAAATATTTATTAGAAAAATGTATTTACCTGAATTAAAATCATGTTTAATTATCCATAGGTTGAAGAACTTCATATTTAACATAACAGATTTGGGAACTGAACAAGACATCTTTTCTAAGAATTTGAAATGGGAGTCTTTTTATTGATGGAAAATCTTTTTTCATCTTGCCTTATAGAATTCAAGTGAATGTTCATGCTCCATGAAGAGAATGGGCTGTGGTTTTTTGTTACAGATTTGGAACCAGTAGATTCTTATGCATGTGAACCTTATCATGTCTTCTGGAATTTTTTTGTCCTTTAATATTTTTGTCTGTGTGTATTTTCATAGGAACCAGGGAAAATGTGTGGAAGGCATGGTAGAGATCTTTGACATGTTGCTGGCTACATCTTCTCGGTTCCGTATGATGAATCTCCAGGGAGAGGAGTTTGTGTGCCTCAAATCCATCATCTTGCTTAATTCTGGTGAGTGAATCACATGAGAAAATTTAATGCCAAGTTACTGGAGAAACATTTATTTGTATTTTTCAACCAGATACAAGCTACCTATTACAAAGGCATAATCACACATTGAAAACAGCAACTAATGTACATTTAAATTAGTTATCTTTTTGGTGCTAGGGATAAAGAATCTGCCATTTTGATTCCTCTGTCAGGAAAATCCCCTGGAGGGGGAAATGGCAATCCACTCCAGTATTGCCTGGAAAACCCCAAGGACAGAGTCTAGTGGGCTAGAGTCCATGGGGTCTCAGAGTGTCTGGCACAGGTGAGCACAGACACATCTTCTTTGTAGATGACTTATGGAGGCAAAACCATGCTGATCAAATAAGACGAATGAAAGCAACATTGAATCAGGTGGCCTTGTTGAAATATTAGCATCCTTCCACAGATATGGGTTTATTTATTTATTTTTATTAAAGTGACACATGTATATGGACATAAGTCTATTGTTAGTTGTATGTGTCAGAAAGTAAGTAGAGTGGTTGACCCTGTTAGGATATTGTGACTAGTTCCAAGCTTCAGATCATAAGGAAAGAGGCTTATTTGAGACAGACTATGTTTCTGGTCAAAACTGATTAGCTGAAAAATACCATTGACTCAGAGATAGAAAAACCTAATTCTAAAACCAAGGAACATGGAATTTGGTATGTTGGTCCAGCTAAAAGAGTGGTTTTCATTTGATCCATGGTATCCAATTCAACTGTCCCTTCCTATTTATTCATTTGAGAAATCTTAGCTGAGAGTGGCATCTTTTTATTTTTTTTGCTAGTGAGGTTGGCTGTTGCATTATGAGTCACTCCAGGTCATCCAGATGGAAACTATGGCTCAGCCTGAATTAGCACCCTGACTCGTCCCAGCCTCTTCAGCAGTCAAATCTAAGCACTTGATCTCCAGCCTATAACACCTGATGCTTGACAATGGGGTGTCAGCTGCACAGTTTAGATGCCCTTAACCTTGACCTTAGCCCCCCAGCCCCAGGCCACCCTCCTGCTGGAGACCTCATTCTTACACAGAAATCACAGCTGCCTTGAAGCCCTGGACCTGATTTTAGATTTAGCTTCTTACACCCTTCGATACGGTCTCAAATTTCCCAGTAGCTGAACTAGAGTCTGTGTTGATCCCCATTTTGGGAGAATCGGCACTTGCTTGTCTTTTGAGGTGTTTTGCTGATGAATGTCAATCCCTTCCCACCTCCCCTGACAATTTTCCACTTCTCCCCACCAGTGCTTGTAACCTGTATTGCTTAATGGGTCTGAGAGTAATCATTCTCCTTTATCAACTGATAAATGGAAATCTGTACCATTACACTAGGCAAGGACTGAATTGCAGAATGAAGTTGCGTGAAAAATAATGGTGTCTTTGCTAAGGAAGTGATTACCGCGCCATTCAAGTTTCAGGTTCCACTCACGTGCATTGTGCTTTTCATTTGAGTCGTTTGTCCTGTTGGTTGAAGGGTCCAGAGCCCACAATGGCTCTTTATTGGAGGACAGTTCTGGGAGCAGTGCCACTCGGCTGCACCGTGCCAGGTCCCGAACCTGCTCCTTTGCTGGAGGGCTGGCACACGCCGACGGCTCTTGTGTGGACAATCTGTTAATTTCAGGGAAGGCAGGCCTATAAAGTGCTGGGACTTTTTCCCCTACTTTTACCAGGAAATAATACCCTGGACAGGAAGTGAAATTAACCAGAGTCATATAATCAATGAAAGTAGAAGCTCTGACCTTGGTCATCAAAAATATTTCCTTCGGATACATATCGTATTTTCCTGCATTACTGGTCTGTGCCTGTGAGAGGGTGTATTTTATTTTTTCATATTATATAATAGAAAAGGGGGAACTTTTGCCATCAAAATATTGGATTTATAGGCCTGAGTCTTTTAAATCCCAGAGGGAAAAACTTTCAGCCCTCACAAGAAAGTCTTTTATTAAAAGACTGGCACTGGCATCTCAAAAACAGTACTTCTTGCCACAGAATTTGGACCTTCACCTGCTGCCTCCTGACACCAGTTAAACTTGCCGGCTCCATCCCTGTTCCTTCACCTCTTTCTCAGGATGTTCTGTGAGCTGCCTTGCACCGGGAGGGCTGGAATGCTATTTTGGAGAAACAAGGCACCATCTCAGTGACAGTTTGTAGCTGTCTTTTTTGTGAGATGCCAGTAGCTCATCTTTTCTCTCAAGAGCAGTACTGCTGGCTCAAGGGCTGTAGCAAAACAGAAGCTGTCTCTCAACCTGGGAAAAGTGAAATCACTCTTTCCACCCCCAAAGTGATTTCTGTTTTGGAAAAGTGGATCTGCCTGCACAGCTCCCGACGTCTCATATTGTTCCTGAAAAAAACAGAATCAAAAAGGACTTGACTCCAAAATACAGTGGTGTGGCGCTCTGGGCCTTTTTCAGAGCAGTGATCAGTGATATGAGGGTCACCATGATCAATACCTTTTTCCAGCCACTGGAGGTGTGGACTTTTCTTAAAACCCAACCAAGCCATAGCTCTGATCAGGGGCCATTCTTCACCTGTCATGAGACAAATTACAAAGTGACACTAATTCCTGGAATCTCTGACAGAAGGCAAGCTAGAAATGATTCAGGAAAACTGTGCTAGAAGATGCTTTCCTGATACCTGGGAAACAAAACCTCAGTGTGTAGAGAAACCTGGGGTTTTTTGTTGAGCCCCTGTCACTAAAGTCTGAGAAGGGTGTGTTTACATTGGCCTTGACTTTGGCACAGAGGCACAGGGGGAGTTGAATGGTTGTTATGAGGACCTGGTAGGAATGTGTTTCTGGAAGCCTTGAGAAGGTCTCCCAGGTGCCAGCGTTTCCATGGGAAGGCCTCTTCACAGCTATTTGGGAGTGGGAGATTTTCATCATTTCTGCGATGGAAGAATTTATTCCTTTGCTTGCAAAAGTCTCCAATCATCCACAGGACAAGCACTGTTTTTCCACTCCCCACCAAAGGACAGAGGCATCCCTGGTTAATCCAAAGATGTCTTTGCCCAAATCATTACTAGCATCAAGGGATTCTGAGAGCTAGCTGGACAGGGTTCAAGGTAGGACAAATGCAAACAGGGCAGATGAACTCAGGGCAAAAGGCTATTGAGGGAGCAGCAGTGGAAGAAGAGGATGGAGCTTGAGCTATAGAGGGGAGGAGGTTCTGTGCCCATTTACAGTATTCCTGCTATCCAGTGGGACTCTAGTTCTCGTTTGTAATTCCAGTATTTCAAATTCTTCAAGCCCAGTTCAGATCTCACCTCATTCAGGAAATCTTGCTGTGACCCAAGTCCATAATGAGTTTTTCTTCTCTAGACTGTTTTAGTTCTTAGAGCTAATATCTCACACTCTAGCATTTAGTCAGTTGGTTGGCTGATTTCATTCACTGATTCAATCATTTCATGCATTTATTCAAGAACTCATCAGTGATGGAATTCCCACTGTAGGAACTTTATGCCAAGTATACGAAGATGTATAGGGCTTCCCTCGTAGCTCAGTTGGTAAAGAATTTGCCTGCAATGCAGGAGATGGGGTTTGATTCACTGGGTTGGGAAGATTCCCCTAGAGGAGGGAATGGCAGCCCACTCCAATGTTCTTGCCTGGAGAATCCCATGGACAGAGGAACCTAGCGGGCCACAGTCCATGGGGTCACAAGAGTTGGATGGGACTTAGCAACTACACCACCACCAAATAAAAATGAATGACGTGGTTTTTTGGTTTTGGTTTTCCAGTTTTGTTTTGTTTTTTAACCCAGGTGGAGTCTTTACGCATGTGTCTTAACTTCTTTATAAATCATTAATGCTTTCTTTGTATTCCTCAGAGCCTGTGAACTGCCAACAAGTATTACACCATCCAGTCACTTAATAGATGCTTATTTGCTGAGTGTGACCAGAGGCACCTAGAAAGTTCCCATTTTTCCTGTACTGTGCCCACCATGATGAAACATGTCATTCTTTTCAGTTTATTAAAGATCTAGATAATGGGAAAAAAATAATGTCTGTCTCCTCAGGTTATTGTGAGATCTAGGGGAAACTGTGTATAAAGTGTGTAATGCAGGGACTTCCCTGGTGGTCTGGTAGCTGAGAGTCCACCTTCCAATGCAGGGGACGCAGGTTTGATCCCTGGCAGGGGAACTAGGATTCCACATGCTGCAGAGCAGCAAAGTCCATGCCACAAGTAGAGAAGTCCATTTGCAGCAACAAAGAGCCAGCACAGCCTAAATAAATAAAAAGTGTGTAATGCACTTCCTGGAACATAGTAGGTCCTCAGTCAGTGACAATTATTATCACTTAAGAGAATCTCTGACTTAACCGGAGTCAGCTCATACCTCTTTTCAACATAATTAAGTACTTTTGGGCTTCCCAGGTGGCACCAGTGGTAAAGAACCCACCTGCCAATAGGAGACAAAAGAGACAAGAATTCAGTCCCTGGATTGGGAAGATCCCCTGGAGGAGGACTCGGCCAACCACTCCAGTATCGTTGCCTAGAGAATCCCATGGACAGAGGCGCCTGGCGGACTATAGTCCATAGCGTTGCAAAGAGTCTGACAGGCTAAAGTGACTTATCATGTACAAGTGCTTTTAGTTTAAAAGCTTCCCTCTCACTAGGCTTGAAAAAATATGCAAGGACAGGAGGGTAATAACAATAGAGTTTGCAGCTGTTCTCCTGAGGCTTTGTTAATTGTGCTATTTAATTTTATTTAGAGAAATTTTAGAGCAACATTTATCTGATAGATAATAATGAACTGTTATTTAATTTTGGCTAACCTTAATGAAAACTGGTGGTGGCCGTATTCCCTCTCGGTTGACTCTGCTTTCACTTCCTCTCTCCCCACATATGTGATCCTCATAAAGCTTTCAGGACCCATGCCCATTCAGAACAGCACCCTTTTAGGGAGTTTTTCAAGACCTGGGAAAATTCAAGAGTCAAAGCTCAATATGTATAAACGTACAGTCCCTGATAAATGTTGGATTTGGCTTTCAAATTCAATTTAATAATTATTTCTATCCATTTTCTTAACTTTCTTCTGAAAGTTTGTATGTCTCAATAATTCTGAAGCACCTCACCTACTTTGCTCCCTGGTAACTTTATCCAACTGGCTCCCTGGAGAGCCTGTCAGACCCCTGACTCCAGCTCATCGGCCTTTTCTGTGTTACAGTGGATCTCTTTTCTTCTCCTGATGCACAAACTAACTGGTTACTCCAATTCTATGTCTGCTGGATCCCCATGGTATCTTTGGCAGGCCTGTTGGTTACTCTTGGACAATCTCCTGCTGTAGAAACGCACCCTTGATTATCTCTTCATCCAAAATTGATCTTCAGACATTTCTCTTTCAATTGATGGAATATTAGAGAGCAGAAGAGAGCCAAAACCATAGGGACTTAAAACCCAAAGCGGAAAATTAAAGGGAAGTGAAAAGTCAAAAAGGAAGAATTATGAACACATCTCTAAAGTGTGTATCTTGGTGTTCATCTAAAGAAAAAAGTATGTGGAATATCACACAAGTGCATATATAGTAAACATAAACATAAAAATGGTGCCAGCTCTTATGTATCACTCGGTTCTTTGTTAATATGGCACATCTTGTCATCTTGATGACTTGATGAAACAGATCTGGTGCTGAAGGTGATGACATTTGCTTTGTGCATGTTCACCAGAGGTTGCACTCTGCTCAAAGAAGCATTTATAATCATGATTAATTACAACAGGCTCCCATCATAAAGAATATTTCCTCTCTCCAGACCCGAATTCTTTGCACTTTCTGTTAATTATTAGACGTTAGGACACTTAAGAAACATACTGACTGTAAACACGAAGGATCATTATTTCTTAACTGTTAAAGTTCTCCGATAGGAAGAAGCCTTGGAATCTCATATAGACGCATTGTCAGGTATGCCCATTGCTGTCACAGTGGAGAAGATTTGATTGTATTGTCTCTTGAGTTCTTTGTAATGCCAGACTTCCTCTCCGGGGAGCCTGCCTATTGTCTTGTCATAATTTTGAGATAAATGGCTGTTTATAGTTATTAAGTTGTTCACCGTCTTCTTGCTGGCTGATGGATTCTGTTGGCAGTAGATTCAATTCTTGAGCTTTTCCTTGCTCCCACCTTCTGGTGTGGCCTTAAGCCTCATGGTCTCTGTTAATTTCTTTTTTTTTTTTTACAGTTTATTTTTATTTATTTATTTGGTTGTACAGGGCCTTAGTTGCAGCATGAAAGATCTTCAGCATGTGAATGCTTAGTTGTGACATGTAGGATCTAGTTCCCTGATCAGGGATGGAACCTGGGTCCCCTACGTTGGGAGCATGAGTCTTACCCACTGGACCACCAGGGAAGTCCCTGCCTTCATTAATTTCTTGAACACTTGGGGTGCCATGGACTTTGTCTTAGAAAGGTCAGTCATTCAGGAGAAGTAACGCTGCCACTTAGCAGATAATGGATGCCCTTTTATAAGCCACTTCCCTGAGACATATTTGTACAATGGAGATAATGATACCTAACAGACAAGAGTGCTGTGACTATTGAAACTATGCCTGCCTGGCACATCATAGGTCAGTTTGTAGACTCTCCAAATACAAAAAAACCTAACCATGTTGTTCTTTAGTTCAGTCATTCAGTCGTGTCTGACTCTTTGCAACCCCATGCACTGCAGCACAGCAAGCTTCTCTGTCCATCACCAACTCCCAGAGCTTACTCAAACTCATGTCCATTGAGTTGGTGATGCCATCCAACCATCTCATCCTCTCTTGTCCCCTTCTCCTCCTGCATTCAATCTTTCCCAGCATCAGGGTCTTTTCCAATGAGTCCGTTCTTCACATCTCGTGGCCAAAGTGTTGGAGCTTCAGCTTCAGCATCAGTCCTTCCAATGAATATTCAGGACTGATTTTCTTCAGAATTGACTGGTTTGTTCTCCTTGCAGTCCAAGGGACTCTCAAGAATCTTCTCCAACACCACAGTTCAAAAGCATCAATTCTTCAGTGCTCAGGTTTCTTTATGGTCCAACTTTCATGTCATGTCCATACATGACTACTGGAAAAACCTTAGCCTTGACTAGATGGACATTTATTGGCAAAGTAATGTCTCTGCTTTTTAATGTGCTGTCTAGGTTGGTCATAGCTTTTCTTCCAAAGAGCAAGTGTCTTTTAATTTCATGACTCAGTCACCATCTGCAGTGATTTTGGAGCCCAAGAAAATAGTCTGTTGTTGTTTCCATTTTTTTTCTGTCTATTTGCCATGAAGTGATGGGACCGGATGCCATGATCTCAGTTTTTTTAAATGTTGAGTTTTAAGCCAGCTTTTTCACTCTCCTCTTTCACTTTCATCAGGAGACTCTTCACTTCCTCTTCACTTTCTGCCATAAGGGTGGTGTCATCTGCATATCTGAGGTTATTGATATTTCTCCCCACAATCTCAATTCCAGCTTGTGCTTCATCCAGCCCGGCATTTCACATGATGTATTCTGCATATAAGTTAAAGAAGCAGGGTGACAATATACATCTTGACATACTCCTTTCCTGATTTGGAACCAGTCTGTTATTCCATGTCCAGTTCTAACTGTTGCTTCTTGACCAGCATACAGATTTCTCAGGAGATACCTAAGGTGGTCTGGTATTCCCATCTCTTGAAGAATTTTTCACAGTTTGTTGTGATCTACACAGTCAAAGGCTTTGGCATAGTCAATGAAGTAGAAACAGATGTTTTTCTGGAATTCTTTTGCTTTTTCTATGATCCAACAGAAGTTGACAATTTGGTCTCTGGTTCCTCTGCCTTTTCTAAATCCAGCTTGAACATCTGGAAGTTCCCGGTTCACTTACTTGTTGAAGCCTGGGTTGGGGAATTTTGAGCATTACTTTGCTACCGTGTGAGATGAGTGCAATTGTGCAGTAGTTTGAACATTCTTTGGGATTGTCTTTCTTAGGGATTGGAATGAAAACTGACCTTTTTAAGTCCTGTGGCCACTGCTGAGTTTTCCAAATTTTCTGGCATATTGAGTGCAGCACTTTCACAGCATCATCTTTTAGGAGATAGCTCAACTGGAATTCCATCACCTTCACTAGCTTTGTTTGTAGTGATGCTTCCCAAGGCCCACTTGACTTTACATTCCAGGATTTCTGGCTCTCGGTGAGTGATCACACCATCGTGCTTATCTATTTTAGGTCATTAAGATCTTTTTTGTATATTTTTTTCTGTGTTTTCCTGTCACCTCTTCTTAATATCTTCTGCTTCTGTTAGAATCATACCATTTCTGTCCTTTATTGTGCCCATCTTTGTTTGAAATATTCCCTTGGTATCTCTAATTGCACAAAATTTTAAAGGGCTAAGAGGCAGTTTAGTACCTTTGAGAATCCACCTTTAATTCTCAGAGGTGTGTGGAAATTAGTTTGAAAACTACTGCTATAGGTGAAAAATGTTACCTAATTAAACTGGTTCTCTAATTTTAAAAAGAGCCATTTCGCAAACCATGAGGGAAAACTGCTCCAAAGCGTGCTCAGCACTGGGGACAGGAATTGTGGGCCTGTCTTTCACACACTGGCTTGGGCAGGTGACACAGGCAGTTAACAGATCATTTCCACGTCAGGAGATAAGGGGATGTCATGATGAAAGGAAGCAGAGTGATACAGAGACAGACAGCCAGGTCCTTACCTGAGAAGGAGGCTTCAGCTTTAGCTTGAGTTGGCCTTGGCTAGAGGCAGAAGAAAGGCATGGAGGGTGGGGGTAGTTTTGGCTGCATCATTAAACTCACATGAAGCCACTGGACTGCTCTTCCCTGGTTGCCTCAACTATAAAATAAGTATAATAATTCTAGGAGCTTCCCTGGTGGTCCAGTGGCTAAGACCCTGCACTCCCAATGCAGAGGGCCCAGGTTCGACCCCTGGTCAGAGACCTAGATCCTACATGCTGCAACTGATAGTTAGTATGCTGCAACTAAGACCCAGTGCGGCCAAATAAATAAATATTTTTAAAAAGGCATAATAATTCTAAACAGTCCTATTAACCCTATAGGTTTGTTATGATATAACAAGATAGCTTTAAAACATGAGCTAATATCATCATTACTAATATAGTCTGTTACTTTTAATAGGGAAAATATTATGTAACCTAATACTGTACAGGGATTATGGTGTTCAGGATCTCCCTCTTCTAATCATAGGATGAGAATTACACTCAGGCCCTATATTTGGAAGGGCCTTAAGTGTCCTCTGTCTGCCCTCATGCCTGGAACACTGAACTGTAAATCTAAAAGTGTGTCAACCCTTGAACTGAGGGAAACCATGAGAAAACAGCAACAAACCCCCACTAATTTATTGAGCTCAGAAGTAAAATGCAATATTGTTTTTTTTTTACAATATTGTTTTTTAATGGAGTTTTCTTTCCCTACATGTTACTCACTGAACAAGTAAAAGCCAAAATGGAATATATATGTTTCCTTAAATCTTTCCATGGAAATTCAGACTGTAAAGTTTTCAGTCTAAACGAGACATCCCTACACTTAGTTGGAAGACCTACCTCTGGACCTTGACTTTCATGCATGGGCCCACGGTTACATCTGCCTGCTTCACTTGGGTTGAAAGAAAGATGGAAAAACAAACTCTCTGCCTCTTGTTTGGAGTCCTGGTCCTTGAACACTGCATCAGCCTCAGCTTTCTTCGGTGCTTTCCTGCAGGGAGTGGATGGCTATGTTTTCCTGCAGGGAGTGGATTCCTACATTTTCCTGCAGGGATTGGATGGCTATCCTTTCCTGAAGGGAGTGGATGGCTACTTTTGTATGTTGGGGTAGCTTGAGGGTTGCCTTGGTTCTAATTTCTCTGAGTTTTTAACTTTATATCTACTTTTCTTTCCATTTTTCTTCTAATGAAAGAAAGACAGAGATCTCCTGAAGATGGAAATGGCAACCAACTCCAGTATTCTTGCCTAGGGAATTCCCATGGACAGAGGAGCATGGCAGGCTACAGTCCATAGGGCCCCAAAGAGTCAGACATGGCTGAGCGACTAACACATTCACTTTCATTGATTTATAAGCTACTGTATATTAGGGTCTGCCCAGGTAGCACTAGTGGTAAAGAATCTGCCTGCCAATGCAGGAGAAGTAAGAGATGTGGTTTTGATTCCTGGGTTGGGAAGATCCCTTGGAGGAGGGCGTGGCAACTCATTCCAGTAATTTTGCATGGAGAATCTCATGGACAGAGGAGCCTGGCAGACTGTAGTCCTTACGGTCGCACAGAGGCACAGAGTCAGACACAACTGAAGTGACTTAGCACCACACATACACTAGCTTGTGTTTCTCTGGTAGATCAGTGGTAAAGAAACTTCCTGCCAATGCAGGAAATGAGGGTTTGATCCGTGGGTGAAGAAGATCCCATCAGTTCAGTTCAGTCGCTGAGGCATGTCCGACTCTTTGCAAGCCCATGGACCGTAGCACACCAGGCTTCCCTGTCCATCACCAACTCCCAGAGCTTGCTCAAACTCGTGTCCATCGAGTCAGTGATGCCATCCAACCATCTCATCCTCTGTTGTCCCCTTCTCCTTCTGCCTTCAATCTTTCCCAGCATCAGGGTATTTTCCAGTGAGTCAGTTCTTCACAGCCTGTGGCCAAAGTGTAGGAACTTCAGCTTCAGCATCAGTCCTTCCAATGAATATTCAGGACTGATTTCCTTCAGGATTGACTGGTTTGATCTCCTTGCAGTCCAAGGAACTTTCAAGACTCTTCTCGAACACCACAGTTCAAAGGCATCAATTCTTCGGTGCTCAGCTTTCTTTATGGTCCAACTTTCACAGCCATACATGACTACTGGAAAAACCCTAGTTTTGACTAGATGGACCTTTGTTGGCAAAGTAATGTCTCTGCTTTTTAATATGCTGCCTAGGTTGGTCATAGCTTTTCTTCTAAGGATCAAGCTTCTTTTAGTTTCATGGCTGCAGTCACCATCTGCAGTGATTTTGGAGCCCAAGAAAATAAAGTCTGTCACTGTTTTCACTGTTTCCTCATATATTTGCCACTAAGTGATGGGACTGGATGCCATGATCTTAGTTTTTTGAATGTTAAGTTTAAGCGAGCTTTTTCACTGTCATCAAGAGGCTCTTTAGTTCTTCTTTGCTTTCTGCCATAAGGGTGGTGTCATCTGCATATCTGAGGTTACTGATATTTCTCCCGGCAATCTTGATTCCAGCTTGTGCTTCTTCCAGCCCAGCGTTTCTCATGATGTTCTCTGCATATAAGTTAAATAAGCAGAGTGAGAATATACAGCCTCGACGTACTCCTTTCCCTATTTGGAACTAGTCTGCTGTTTTGTTTCCGGTTCTAACAGCTGCTTCTTGACCTGCATACAGGTTTCTCAAGAGGCAGGTAAGGTGGTCTGATATTCCCATCTCTTGAAGAATTTTCCACAGTTTGTTTTGATCCACACAGTCAAAGGCTTTGGCATAGTCAATAAATCAGAAGTAGATGTTTTTCTAGAGCTTTCTTGCTTTTTCTGTGATCCAACAGATGTTGACCATTTGATCTCTGGCCTCTGCCTTTTATAAATCCAGCTGGAACATCTGAAGTTCACGGTTCACGTACTTGTTGAAGCCTGGGTTGGATAATTTTGAGCATTACTTTGCTACCGTGTGAGATGAGCTACCTCCGTCCATAGTTCTTCAGGCACTCTGTCTATCAGATCTAATCCCTTGAATCTATTTGTCACTTCCACTGTATAATTGGAAGGGGTTTTATTTAGGTCATACCTGAATGGTCTTGTGCTTTTCCCTACTTTCTTCAATTTAAGTCTGAATTTGACCATAAGGAGATCATGATCTGAGCCACAGTCAGCTCTCAGTCTTGTTTTTGCTGACTGTATAGAGCTTCTCCATCTTTGGCTGCAAAGAATATAATCAATCTGATTTTGGTATTGACCATCTGGTGATGTCCATGTGTAGAGTCTTCTGTTGTGTTGTTAGAAGAGGGTGTTTGCTATGACCAGTGTGTTCTCTTGGCAAAACTCTGTTAGCCTTCCCTGCTTCATTTTGTACTCCAAGGCCAAACTTGCCTGTTATTCCAGGTACCTCTTGACTTCCTACTTTTGAATTCCAGTCCTCTATGATGAAAAGGACATCTTTTTTGGTGTTAGTTCTAGAAGGTCTTGTAGATCTTCATAGAACCATTCAGTTTCTTTGGCATTAGTAAAAGAGTATAAGGTTCATTAAATCTTTTCATACATATTGCCTACGGCCCCGAAAGCTGTGAAGACCCCCAGGCAGGAGTTTCTACACAGAGCATATTATAAACATCATATTGCAAAAATCTCAAGCTCACTCCTTTTGAAGCAATTTATTGTTTCAGAGAATGTTACCACATTTTATGATCTATTATGTGTGTAGTTGTTTTTTGCATCATTTTTCAGTTTTATGACTTGCACAGACACAGTGCTGGTGAACTCTTGCTCCAGGCAGTCAAGATGCACAGAGGGCTGGCGTTTAGTTTCTTCCCTTCTGCCTTTGATCCCTTTGCCACTGTTTTTATTGAGGGGTATTTACAAACAGAAAGCCAAGAGGCTGAATGGCTGTAAGTTTAACCTCCCTTCAAAATCTCACCTCTGGAAGGAGAACCTGGCTCTCCCAAGGCTTTCATGTGCTCTGGGCTCTGGGTTTGTGTGATTGACATGGCCCTTCCTTGTCAATAACCAGCTCGGACGAACAGCTTACCACGTGACCTCACGGCTGCTCTATGCTTAGTTGCTCAGTCATGTCTGGCTACAGTCCAACTCCATGGACTGTAGCCTGCCAGGCTCCTCTGTCCATGGAGATTCTCCAGGTAAGCATACAGAGTGGGTTGCCATGCCCTCCTCCAGGGGATCTTCCCAACCCAGGGATCAAACCCAGGTCTCCTGCACTGCAGGCAGTTTCTTTACCATCTGAGCCACCAGGAAAGCCCCTCTAGCTGTGCCCTGCTCTAGTGATCAAGAAAACTGCTGGTTCCAAGAATGCCTTGTCTGATCTCACAGATCCCAAGGACTAAGTGTAATCTAGTCTCCACTTCTTACAACTGGAAGCGGTCAGACAACGGGCTGTTGGACCAAGGAGCTGAGCATGATTGCCAGGAGGGGGCACTGGCAGCAACAGTCGTTTAGTTTTTAAAATTGGCAGCAACAATACTGATCAATTCAGTCCAGAATGCAAAATTCATCTTCATCTAGACGGTGAAGCATCTGCTCTTACTTACTCTTGGTAGAGCAGATGTTACTCTTTGAGTGAGAGAATATAACCTTCATATTCAGTGAAAGCCAGGCACTCAGCTCCTTCTAGTAAGACCTTAATGTTCTGCTTCCTTTGCAATTCAACTTGCAAGTCCTGGAGAAAGATGGGGTTACCAGTCTTTTGAAGCTGATCTTTTTTTGTACTTAGACAAGTAACTCAGGTTATGGATGGCATGTCGGAGGTATTTCCAACTAAGAAAATTTTTCTCAGAAGCTTTTGTAACAAATTTGTTAGTTCCATTTTCTGCCAAAATGGCAAACTTAGAAGTTTCTGAAATGTGAACAGCCTTACAGACGATAGAAATATTATGAAAATAGTAACAAGGAATATCTCTACAGCAAGCTCCTTAGTCCTTGGGATATCCATTCATCAGCTTGGATTTCCCTCTCATCAGTCCAGGCGTTGACAAGGCTTGTGAAATAATGGAAGTGAAAGACACTTTGATTTTATATTCGCAATAGCATTTTGTTTCACCAGATTATGAAAGGCATGCATGCCCAAGGCAGGGAACTTGGAAAATACAGAAAAGCCACCCAGAAAAATAAACTCCCAAGTAATCAGTTTCACCACACAAAGGTAACCATTGTTAACATCTTGAAAAACATTCTTAATTAAAGAGGCAGAGGAGTCCTCAGTCCATCAGCACCTCTGCTCCATGCCATCTTGCACCTAATATTTGGAAATTCTGAAGTGCTCCTAAATCATCCCAGGGAGATTGTTAGTTTTCTCAAATATCTCTGGAGGTGAGACTCTTGTTGGCAGTCATTTCCAGTTTCTCACAAACTGAAAGTTAGGAAATTCTTTGTGTAGCCTTTGACCACTGGCTGGGAATGAGGGGAATTGGAGTGTTAGTTCCAACTTTGCCATTTATGCCCACAGGGTGACCTCTGGCAAGTCCAGCCTTATGTTCTCTCTGAAAACCCTCCCAGCAACAGCATCCACTAGCCCCAGCTCCTTAATCTCTCTGAGCCTCTGTTTCCCAGCAAGTAAAATAATGAGTGGATCGTAGGGGGCCTTTTTACATTAAAAATAATTTTTTTTTGGTGGTCCAGTGGTTAAGACTTCCCTCTTCCAATGCAGAGGTCATGGGTTCCATCCCTGATCAGGGAACTAAGATCCCACATGCTGTGCAGTGTGGACCAAGAGAAAAATATAGAAAGAAAAGAAAAGAAATATTTATTTAAAGAATTTCTATATGTGTTTACCTGAGTCGCTTTACTGTGCTGCAGAGATTGGCACAACATTGTAAATCAACTATACTTCAATTTTAAAAATTAATAAAAATATTTCTTTGTAAAATTTATTTTGTAGAGCAGTTTTAGGTTCATAGTAAAGCTGAGGGAAAGGTACAGATATTTCCCATGTAACCCCATCCCCGCCCCACCCCCAGCTGCCTTCACTATCAAAATCCCCTACCAGAGATGTATCAATGATTTGTTCAAATTGATAAGCGTATGTTTACATACATTTATCACCTAAAGCTTGTAGTTTAAGGGTCACTTTCACATGCACGTGCTTGGTGTTCTATATTCTGTGGGTTTTGAAAAATGCAAAATGACATGTATCCTTCAGGACAGTATTGTACAGAGTAGTCTCCACTCTGTATGATGTTTAAGACAGTGAGGACATTCTGGCCTAAAAATCCTCTGTGCTCTATTCATCCCACCCATTTCCCTAACCCCTATAAACCACTGATATTTTTTACTGTCTTCTTAGTTTCGTCTTTTGCAGAATGTCATGTAGTTTGAATCATGCATTATGTAGTCTTTTCAGATTATCTTCTTACACGTAGTAATATGAATTTAAGATTCTTCCATGTCTTTTGATGCCTTGATAGCTCATTTCTTTATAGCCCTGAATAATCTTCCATTGTCTGGATTTACCACAGCTTATCCACTTACCTACTATAGGACATCTTGCCTCCAAGTTTTGGCAATTATGAATAGTGGTGCTATAAATGTCCATGTGCAGATTTTTGTGTAGACATAAATGTTCAACTCATCTTGGTAACTATCAAGGAGCATAATTGCTGGCTTATATGCAAAGAGTATGTTTAGTAAAAATTTGCCAAATTGTCTTCCAAAGTGGCTACACCATTTTTCGTCTCTTCCAGCAATGAGTGAGAGTTTCTGCTACTCTACATCCTTGCCAGCATTTGCTGTTGTCGGCGTCTAGATTTTGGTCCTTCTAATAGGTGTGTAGGTGTATCTCACTGTTAGTTCTCATTTTCAATTCTCTGCCTGATTCAAAGAGCTGACTTATTGGGAAAGACCCTGATGCTGGGAAAGATTGAAGGCAAGAGGAGGAGGGGGGGCAACAGAGGATGAGATGGTTGGATGGCATCACCGACTCAATGGACATGAGTTTGAGCAAGCTCCGGGAGATGGTGAAGGACAGGGAAGCCTGGTGTGCTGCAGTCCATGGGGTCGCAAAGTGTTGGACAGGACTGAGCGACTGAACATTAGCAACAACAATTGACATATGATGTGAAGGATCTTTTTATTGGCTTATTTTCTGTCTCTTCTTTGGTGAGGTCTCTGTTCAGGTCTTTTGCCCATTTTTTAATTGGGTCATTGATTTTCTTTTTGTTGAGTTTCAGGTTCTTGTTTGTTTTGCTAAGCATCCTCTAGCAGATGTGTCTTTTGCAAATATTTTCTCCCGGTCTGTGGCTTGTCTTCTCATGGTCCTGAGATCAGAGGTTTTTAAACCTTCTGCTTGAGCCTTGTGTGTCAGAAGGAGCCTCCTCCGGTCACCGGAGGATGGGGGCATGAATCAGAGAGGGAGAGGCTGAGGGACCAACCTGTAGTCTCCCCTTCCTCATTTCTTCTGCTTTAATCAGAGAGATTTGACTTCATTCAGTTTCTATGTGAGAGTTTCACAGGAAGTTCACTCTTTGAAAAGGATTTTGTTCCTCCAAATGAAAAACCACGAAACTTAAATTAAATCCACAGTTCTAGAATTCTGTGTCTTCTTTTTACAATGTAATACATCCTTTCACAAGGCCCTGTTAAGGAGAAACAAGGCAGACCTGTCAGTCATGTGACACTTTTTCAACACAATTTTCATCTACTGCAGAGCTCTCTGGAAATGATGGAACTGATATATCTGAAGAATAGGTATCATCTACATGTCCACTTATCTTTCTGAAACAGTAATTTTGGACAGTAATTATCTTTTTCAAAATAATCAGTGAGAAGTGTCAGCCATTTCACCATGTTCATTCTCTATCTAGGAAAAGGGGAGAGAATATATCTGAATCTCTGTGGCTCTGAAGATAAACATGCAAACCCAAACCAGAAGGGGTGGCCTTTACAATCACACAAGAAGGTGTCACTTCACAGTGGCCAGCGTGGATCATCACAGGATTTTTAAACAGTTCTGTTCAACTCAGGATGACAATAACTTGTGCATTCAACCAGCTGTATATTCTTAGATCATATATCATTTTTTTTGGCTTTGCGGTTAAGTCAGATGAATGTTTAATGATGTTTTATAAACATTTGTATTGACACTAACCCTGTTTATTGCTTTGACAGAGGAGGGTGGGGTGTTCACTAGTTTGTTTATGTATTGCCTTTGTTCCACAAAGGATTTGAAATGGCCTACTCAATTTCATGTGATATAAAACGAGGAAGGCAGTAATTGACACAATCTGAAAAAAGGGAAAATAATGTGAAGAAAATAATAAATTCAGGAGTCAGATTAGCACACAGAAGTCCACTTATACAGTTCTTAGAGTGGGCCACAAATTTGGCTCTCAACTTCCTTCTCTGGGCCAAAGCAAAGAGAACACACTCCATTATAAGGTCTACCGGCTTATAATAAAAATAAAATAAAATAGACTAGTTGTTCAATGTAAAAACTCTCCTTTAGGCAAATCTCTACAAGGTCTATTTATTACAACCAGCACCTGATAAGGATGCTGCAGCTGAGAATTTGAGTGTCCTCTTCTCTTGCCATGCCCTCCTCCAGAGGATCGTCCCGACCCAGGGATCGAACCCACGTCTCTTATGTCTCCTGCATTGGTAGATGGATTCTTTATCACTAGCATCACCTGGGAAATCCTCTGATAAGAAAGTAGGGTGCCGATATATGAGGTTGCCAGTTAGGGGAAGACCCACTTATTTTGACCATCAACTGGGCAGTTGTTAGGGGTAAATACCTCCTATGAAATTTGTTAACTGTGCATAGAGTCTGATAGGATGAGCTCAAGCCCTGACCATTGTACTAACGAGAGTGGAGATTCAGGGCAGGGCTGAGGCATCAGGAGTCGGGAGGATTCCTCATGTGGAGTAGGAAGTACTCACAAGCTGTCTTATCTCTTGATGCACCAGCTCAGGAGGCTAGTCTCTACTTTGCCTGTCTCATGCAGACACCTAGGTGTGCTCTGCTGACTGTAGCCGTGTAATATGTTACCCCAAAACTGAACGGTTAAAAAAAGAGAAAAAAGGGTTTGGATTCTATTAATCATGGATTTGAATAGAGCACAGAGGGCATGGACTGTTCCTTCTCCATCATGTCTGGGGCCTCAGGTGAGGGTCATCCACTAAGAGTAACTTGATAGTCATTGGCTAGAGACGTCTTAAAGGTCTTTGCTCACATGCTGCCTACTGATGCTGGCTGTCGGCTGGAACGTCAGCCAATAGTCAACTGTGATGCTTATCTGTGGCCTTGGCTTCTTCGTGGCCTGTTGCACGGTACCTCTTACAAGGCCGTGAGGGCTCCAGAAGCAAGTGTCCCAGTTGACAGGCAGAAGCTGTATGCCTTATATGACAAGCATACTGTACCTTGGAAGCCAGGCAGTGTCATCTATCCCATTCTACTGATTGCAAGCAAGTCACGGGTCCACCCAGCCTCTAGGGAGGGGCATAACTCACACATCTCCATGACAGGAGTGCCAAGATCACACTGTGGAAACCCATGTTGGATGGGAGATATCGCTGTGGTCATTTTTGGAAAATAAGTCTGCTCCTGTGTGTGTAAAGAGCTGCTTCCAGCTCTGCGCTATCGCTCCGTTGTCTTTGAAATGGCAAGTGAGAAGAGGTGAGATGCAGCGAAACAAATCCATTCAGACTGCTCTAACCTACGTTTTCTGGGGAAAAAAAGAAACCCTCAAGACCTCTTGAGACCAGGCCAGCTCACCTGGAGTAGGAGTTCCACATGCAACTGGTGAACAAACTCCATTGTGTTAGACAGGCCACCCATTTTCCATCAAGTTATCTCTTCAAACTGTCTTCTTCTTGATCTCAGAAAGGTAGCAATTGACTGAGGAATAGGAAAATCGGAAACCTGGCTGTTTCTTCATATATTACAGACATAACCAACAAAAAGGAGGCCCCTAAGCAATATAGGGCTTCCCTGATGGCTCTGGTGCTAAAGAATCTGCCTGAAATGCAGGAGACGGGGGTTTGATCCTTGGGTCAGCAATATAGATTCGTAATGGCTCCATCCTAAAAGGTATAAGACTAGGGGAATATTTATTACAAAAAGTAAAGACAGTGATTTTATGTATAGGGGTGAGACACACGGATACCACTAAAATTGTTGTTTTTTTTTTTTTTTAGCATTTTATTTACTTTGGCTGTGCTAGATCTTCGTTGCTGGGCAGAGGAGCAGAGGCTCTTGGCGAGGGCTACAGTACTTGTGGCACATTGACTCAGCAGTTGTGACTCATGGGCTCTGGAGCGTAGGCTCAACTATTGTGGAGCACAGGTTTAGCTGCCCTGAGGCATGCAGGATCTTCCCAGACCAGGGATTGAACCTATATCCCCTGCAATGGTGAATTCTTAACCACTGGACCGGCAGGGAATTCCTAAAAAAATTTTTTTGAAGTACACTTCGGAGATTTCTTTTCAGGTCAATTAAATCAAGTCATCAGTTTCACCATCTGAAATCATTTAAAGAGTTGTCCTGTGAGTCAGTGTGAAGGCATGGATATACTAAGTAGAATATCTATTAGATTTCACTAAAAATCATGCTAAGTTGATAAATGTCACTGAATCACTCATGGATGAGTTCATAGTCATCGGTGCCAAGGGAGTACTTGTGGGTATTATAAAGTGATGCCAAAATAAAAGGACTGCTGTGGTCCCTGTTGTGTTATGACAAGAATACTTATCTTCACTGTGATCCCTCTCACTATGAGACCACTTAGAAGATGACTGGAGGAGTGTGTGATCTTACAAAGGCTAGAGTAATAGTAAACATATTTGCTCAAGGACTGGGAGTTATGAAAAGTTCTTCACCTTTTAGTAAATAATCACACACTGGTAGGAGGATGGACGTTTCCTGCCTCTGAACAAATATTGCTCAAGGCGATACTCTTTTTGTTCAATTCATGAAAGGAGAAGTCAGTTCCTGCATGGTACAGTGCAGTCTTTGAAGACTTAATAATGTTGGGGGCTGCATCTTTGAATGATAACTAACTAAACATTCTGACATCCTGGGCTTCCCTCTTGATTCTTTGAACTTACTGGCTGCTATGAATTATGTTAGTATTCAGAATGAATGGTTAGCATGACAGGAGATGATGAGGTGGTTCTAGAATCTAGATCATGCTTTCTATAGCAAAATATGGCAATATTGGCATTTGGGAAGAGAAATGATTTATAAATATGCAACCTGAGTTATAAATCATTTCTCTTCCCAAATGCCAATATTGCCACATTGTGTTATAATTTATAACTATGCAACCTAAGGACTTCCCTAGTGGCTCAGTCAGTAAAGAATCTGCCTGCAATGTAGGAGACCCAGGTTCGATCCCTGGGTCAGGAAGATCCACTGGAGAAGGAAATGGCAACCCACTCCAGGATTCTTGCCTGGAGAATTCCATGGATAAAGGAGTCTGGTGGGCTACAGTCCATGGGATCGCAAAGAGTCGGACCTGACTGAGTGACTAACACTTTCACTTTCATGCAACCTAAGGCCTTAGGAATGCAGAAAATGGCAACAAAAGGTGTACCAAGCATCACTCTGACTTTATCTGATTTATACAATTTATTCATTGATACAGTCAGTAAGTCATAAAATACTTCTCATCTTGCCTTAGAGTAGGACAACTATAACAAATAGGCTCCAAAATGTATAATGGTGCAAACACATGAAGGTTTGTTTCTTGTTTACGTAATATCGCTGGGTGCTTGAATAGGTTGGTGCCAGAGCCTTCTTCCGTGTGGTTGTGCAAGGACTCTGCAGTATTAATTGGGTGACTTCCATGGTCATCCTAAGAGTTATCTCCATTCTAATCAAGCCAGCCAGAAAGGGAAAAGAAGCATAAAGGACCACAACATGATAAGGAAGTTGGAAAGGAAATTCTCAAAGCAGATCAGCATTGGGATAAGACGCTTTTCACTAAAGATATAGTCCATGTTTCTAAGAGCTTACATAGTAGTGGCCATAAAAGAGCAAATCAGGGTAATCGTGTGATTCTTAATCCTAGCTGGGCATCAGACTCATCAGTGGGGAGGTTTTAAGAAGCACAGATATAAGAGCTCCAACCCCAGCTTTCGGTCAGCAGATTTGGCTGGAACTTGAACTAGTTGGAAAACCCCACAGGAGAGACTGAGAGACAGCCAGCCACGCTTGGGAATGACAAACTCGAGGTAAAACTCTTAGAGTTGCCGGGAACTCCAAATGAAAACCTGTCATGCAGCACAGGGGATTCTGCTCACTGCTCTGTGGTGACTGAAACTGGGAAGGAAATCTGAAAAAAGAAGGGATATATGTATACGTGTATGTATATCTGTTTCACTTTGCTGTAAGGCAGAAGCTAACACAACATTGTAAAGCAACTATACTGTAATAAAAATTAATTTAAAAGTAAAACTGTGCTTAAGGAAAAAGCCATTACATATACAATAAAGCTTGAATGCAGGAAAAAAAAAAAAAAAGAATTGCCAGGAACCAACACCAGTTCAATAAAACATGCATATTCCTTTGACTAGCCTAAAACGAAGTAAATAATAGTCTATACATATACATCCTTTTTTTAACGAAAATATAATTTCAGGTAATTTCAAAATGGTCATAAAGGAGGAATAATATTTAACTAATTTAAAATAAAATGCTGTATCTTTCAATGCAGATGCCAAGGCTTGACTACAGTACAAAAACCAATAAAGTAGTAAAATGCTTACATGTATTTATAATGCATGGGCTTCCCAGGTGGCACCAGTGGTAAAGAACCCACCTGCCAATGCTTGAGACATAAGAGACATAGGTTCGATCCCTGAGTCAGGAAGATTGCCTGGAGGAGGGCATGGCAACCCACTCCAGTATTCTTGCCTGGAGAATCCCATGGACAGAGGAGCCTGGTGGGCTATAGTCCATGGGGTCACAAAGAGTGGGACACGACTGAGCGACTAACACTTTCACTTTGATGCATGCGTTCATGTGTGTGCTCAGTTGTGTAAAGTAATTATCCTCAATTAAAAATTTAGAAAAAGGAAAACTCTGCCACAGAACATACACACACACAGAAATTGGAACTCAAAATCTTTGAT
Source organism: Cervus elaphus (assembly GCF_910594005.1). Lineage (NCBI taxonomy): Eukaryota > Metazoa > Chordata > Mammalia > Artiodactyla > Cervidae > Cervus > Cervus elaphus. Next base: position 35,726,022 of record NC_057840.1, read on the forward strand.
GGTTAACGCATCTTTAATGATGGATGGTATCCATTTTGGTGAGGTGAATTTCTAACTTTAAATATGAAATCATCTGCCCTTTAAAAAAGAAAAAGAGAAGAAGTCCTTCATTCTTTGGGGCTGTCCCACATATTGTAGGACATCCCGCACAGCCCTTCTCAGTAAGTGGCTTCAGCCACCACGAGCTGAGGTCCAACACCCCACAGGACCCACAGTGCCGGGAGGAGGAGCGGCCAGCAGACTCGATGCCTAAAACGAATGCAGCGCTCGTGAAACTGTCTGCCGTGAAGGCACTTAAGAGCAAACTTTGATTTGTAGAAGCCACGCCCAGCAGCGCACCTAACAGTCTGGTCTGCAGATGAATCCCTGGGTCCTTCCCAGAATTCCTTTTTTATTCCAGCTGAGCGGCAGCTTCCAGGTCGAGACCACGTACAGCTGGGGGTTTAAGGAGTTTTCTTCCCTCTCATCTTTCTTTGAGTCATTGCCTTTGCCTTTCTGGTCAAGCTGCTATGGACACAAGGACTCTCCCAGGACCCACTGTCACATTCGTCTTTCTGGAAAAGAAAGAAAACAAAAACAAAAACAAAAATGGCCTCACTTGAAGACGTTGTCCTGAAGCATCAGCGTCTTCCTTCCTCGCTTCTCCGAGGACAGTTGGATGCGCCCCCCACCCAGTGGAGATCAGTGCCCGGGCGCGTGGCCCCGGGTCCTGCTAGTGTTTCCTGTGGATACAGTCACGTGCAGGTGTGCACTGCCGTCTCCATATCTGCATTCTTCCAGCTTCCTGAGAAGACTGCATCATCTGGAAAAGTGATGAAGGGGTAACAAGGGTGTTCCTGCGGGATGGAGCGGAAAGGAGGAAGGAAAGGAGGAAGGAAGAGCGTGTCCAAGCAGAGCAAGCGGAGGAAGGAGAGTGCAGAAGCCCGAGGCAGTGAGAGGCAGAGACGGAGAAAGGCTGAGCTCTCTTCTCCACCGGGTGTCCATGCACTTCCACTCCCCCTTCCTTTCTACCACCAGATTTTCCTCCGTAGAGTCTTCCCGAGACTCCCAGGGTTGGCTGCAAGATTCAGAATACGTAGAAGCTCGGATTTGCCAACAGCGCTTCAAGCCTGGATAATGACATACAGATTGTTTTTTCCATCTTGGGGATTTGGAGCAGCCTGGGGAGTTGCAAAAGCCTGCCTTGTTGTAAGACCGTTTCTGAAGGCCCACACTGTCTGATCACTGGCTCCCTGCTGCTGGGAACAGTGGCACAGCTGTCCAGGGTGGCAGGGACCACCTGGGGTATGGAAATTACCAGAAGCCCTGTTTGGCTCTTGCCAGAGCACCTGAAGCCCTCTTGGAATTAGAATTTCTGGATTTCTGTTGTTTCTCTCCACCGGCCCCTTAGGAGCAATAGATAACAGACCGGGACCACTTGTTTTGTTTTTTTTTTCTTGCCAGAAAAGCCCCCAAAGAAGATGGCTGCTGTTGTTGATTATTGGCATTTCAGCGGAACCATATATTTATTTCTAAGTATATTCGCACAGCTAGGAAGCATCTGTTGACAAGGATGAGATGATAAGCTGCGTTGGTGCCAAAACAGGTCTAGAAAAACCAGCTTGCTCTGAGAATGGCAGGTATCCGGAAAGTCAGTAAAGAAAATCAACCCTCCACAGGCAGCCGCTGCTATTAAGACATTAACACTTAAGAGAGGGCTTGGAATCCCTGTCTCCTAATGCAGCGCATGCACACAGTAGGTTCTCAGGGAGAGCAGGCTGAAGGGAGGACCAATACAGGAGGGGGAACCCACAGTGGGAGGTGGGCTGCACTTCCAGGAGCCTGTGTGCCAGGGCTCCGGCCTCCCCTGGCGAGGGGGAGCGAAGCGTGCGGGGTCTCAGCGCGTCCGCAGCTCTGTACCGGCCACGCTCACCCCGGGCGCACATGCAAGACGAGCAGGTGCAGAGGCATGGACGCTCCTCCGTCCTGTGGTTTCCTTGAACAAGAATGGGATGATTGGTGAGCGAGGCCAGCATCCTGGGTGGTAACAAAAAAAAAAAAAAGGGAAATTGGTAGAAAGTGCATCATCCAAGTTGGATTCAGCCAGCTCTGTGGCCTGGGCAGGTTCCCAGGGTATTCCAGCCAGACGGCAGGGCTTCTGAGAGACACCAGGCTAGAATGTGTGTGATGACATAAGGGCCGGGAGAGGCAGGGCCGTGGGGCTCAGCAGGGGCTGTCCCGGGCCCCCCGACCCACTGGTGCACACCTCCCCGGCCACCTGTTACCTCTGGGTCCACCCCAAGGCCCCTGGACCTCTGCCCTTTTTTCTAATGGGCACAACCTTTCTCTATCAGAAAGCCACAGGGAACACAAGTAATCCAGCAATTTCTTTCTCGTCCCGCTGCCTGTCCACTGCTTACTTATCCTGAGCACTGTTTCCTTTGGACAAGAACGCCTCTGGGTACCAAAAGCTACATTATTCTGTTCTGCAGCCGGTAAGCCAGGAGCCTGGCTGGTCTGGTTTTGTTGTTGCTGTGTTTGTTTTGAATATTAGCCGCTTCCCATTCTGGGCAGTTCCAACCGTGTTTACTATGAGTTCCTCTCTGTGGGCGTTTCCCCCATTTTCATCCTACAGGCTGCGGCATGAGCAGTTAACTCACCACTGCGCCACCGGCCCAGAGTCGGGGATTCATACACTGGGGGGGCCTTTAACATGAAAATACCCAGTGAGGATGGGGGGAGGAGAGAAGAAGAAATATATTTATGGGAGGGCCAGTGGGCTAATAAGACCGAAAATTATGTTGCTAAATAGATGTATATCTGGAGGTAAATACCGCGTCATCTGCTCCCTTCAAGGGGATGTACTTTGAGGAGGTTAAGTTGGCTTCAGCAGTGCCCACTTGATAGAACTGCTCCATCCTGCCTTCCTTTTGCTTTCAATACTTCTCACCTCTTATCACTCAACCTTCCTTGTCTCCTGAACTCCCAACTTAAAGAGTCCGGATTCTTCCAGTTGCAAGTCACAGAAACCCAACTCACACTACCTTAGGCAAACAGGGGATTTAGGGATCTGTGTGTTAAAAAGGATACGATGGAAGCGTTACGGTCAGATGAAAGAAGTAGGGACGAGGATCTTATGAGGGGAACCAGGATTTCTCCCCTCCCTCCCCGCCCCTCCCCTACCCATGAACTATCACCTCTAATGGTTGTTACTTGGCTCCACTCAGCAGGGGCGCTCCTCCTACCGGGAAGGTGGCACCTAAAAGCCCCCATATCCTCATCCTCCAAGCACCTCCACCCTAGAGGAAGGAATTTCCCATCCTCAGCTTCCGTATTTGTTGTTGTTGTGCTCAGTCGTGTCCAACTCTTGGCAACCACGTGGACTGTAGCCCACCAGGTTCCTCAGTCCATGGAATTCTCCAGGCAAGAACACTGGAGTGGGTTGCCATGCTGTTTTCCAGGGGATCTTCTCGACTTAGGGATCAAACCTGCATCTCCTACATTGCAGGCAGATTCTTTCCAATCTTAACCACCAGGGAAGCCCAAGGAAGCCGTATACAAGCCCAGAAAAAGCTCTGATTTTCTAGTGTGAGGCTAGTACTATCCAAAAGAATCGAGTGACCCGATTGTCTAATTACAGTCTGAAGTCTACCTGTGGTTGCAAGAGCAGGGTTTACTACCAGAAGAAAGGCAAGGGGGCACAAATCCACACTTGGCGATGAAAAACAGCACTTCCCAGGGTCCTTTTGCCTCTCCTATCATAAACCTTTCAGCTGAGCTTGGAAAGTACGAAGGCCCCAAACCTGACCTGAAATGTAGCAGCAAATTAAGCCCTACCTGCAAATGTTACCTGTCAATCACTTAGCAAATCCCTTTTACTCCTTCACCGAGGGTGTCCCGTGTCTTCTGAGAGTTTCCATTATAAGACAGGATGTGGAGTCAGTACATTGGGGTCATTCGCAACCCTGCTCTGTCCCGTCGTGTTCACTCCACAAGTTAATACGTTTTTTTTTTTTTTTTTTGCACTTTTGTTTCCTTGTGTGAAATGGAGCGATAATGCTGCCTGCCTGGAGCTGTCATCAGTGTTAACAGAATAGTTAGCATTGGCAAAAGGCCTGTCAGAGGAGAGATGGCTGGTATAACCACCATGGCCCCAAGGCAAGCAGTGCCTTTCTAGGAAATCTTGCTGACAAACCCTGGAAACTGGCTCACACAGGAGGAGACATGAGTTTCCTAGGCACGTGCTCTCCGACGTGTATATTCATGAGGAGTTTTGCATAGCTGCCTGGACCAAATAGATCCTGAGCTTCTCAGTGGTTGGGCGGGGAGGGTGGGGACTGCAGAGGGGCACTGGCTCAGCGTCACTCCCCACGCATCCTGGACCTTACCCTCTTTGAGTTTCTCTCTCTCTCTCTCTGCACATTCAGGGGTGTACACATTTCTGTCCAGCACTCTGAGGTCTCTGGAAGAGAAGGACCACATCCACCGCGTCCTGGACAAGATCACAGACACCTTGATCCATCTGATGGCCAAAGCGGGCCTAACTCTGCAGCAGCAGCACCGGCGTCTGGCCCAACTCCTCCTCCTCCTGTCTCATTTCAGGCACATGAGGTGAGTCCTCCCTGGGTTTCTCTCGCGGCAAAGACATAAAGGAATCCAGCCCCCAACGCTGTGTGGCAGCGGGCCCAGGAAGGGCTGATACCTGCATACAGATAACACACTTGGGTTCTGGGCCCACGATGAGCCTGAACACCATGGGGGGATGCTGGAGGGAGGCCCTGGATCTGTCTGGGGTGTGGGTGGGCGTCAGAGAAGGCTTCACAGAGGAAGTTTTAACTCAGACTCAGTTTGGAGTCTATGCAGCATCTTACGTGGCGGGGAGAGTGTACGGCGTGCAGGTCAGGGGAGGGGGGCATCCTCTTTGGTTGTTCACTTTGTCCTAACCAGTCACGGGCAGTCTGTGACCATACTCATCCTCAGAAGGCGCTGGGCACATCTGTTACAGCTCCCATTTCACACTCTTCTTACTTCTGGGTGTAAATTCTAAATGAGACACTCTGGGTCCAAACCCCCCATGGACGGTCAACCGCGACTCTTCTAGCCCTCTCAGTCCATTCTTGTCGCCCCCTTTGCCATGACCCAAGTCCGAGCCTCCATCATTTCCTTCTAGATGTCTGCCCCAGCTGCCTAACCTATCTCTCCAGATTTAATTTCAGATCCATTAACAGCCTTTCTGATCCACTCTCCACAATAGAGCCAGCGTGATCATTCTGATACCAAATCTGATCGCACTGTTTTCCCACTTAAAGCCTTGAAATGGCTTCCCGTTGCTTTTAGATGAAAATATAAATCCATTTACTTTGCTTCTGTTGCTTCTTATCCTCTGCTGCAGCTGCTACACTTGAGTCGTTAAGGCGTCTCCGACTCTTTGCAACCCCATGGACTATAGCCCACCAGCCTCCTCTGTCCATGGGATTTCCCAGGCAAGAATATTGGAGTGGGTTGCCATTTCCTTCCCCGGGGGATCTTCCTGTCCCAGGGATGAAACCTAAGACTCCTTCTTGGCAGGCAGATTCTTTACCACTGAGCCACCTAGGAAGCCCCTCTTATGCTGCAGCCTTACTTAACTTGTAGGACTTCCTGGTAGTCTAGGCTCTGGCGCTGATCAGCTATTCTCTGAGTCAAAGGGGAAGTGCTGCAGGCTGGCTGCACGGCTGTTTTACTGCCTCTGGACTCACGCATCTGAAGGTCAGGTGATGGAAGCTGGGCACAGCTGGAGGCTCTGAAGGTCAGCTGGGTGACTAACCTGAGTGCCTTTTGTCCTCCTGGTACCAACAGGAGAGCTGGGACATGTTCTCATATTGATGGCAGAGGCACCAGAGGGAGAGTCAGTTTGGCGAAGTGCATTTTAATCTTTCAGTTCAGTCCCTGTCCACGAACATCCCATTGGGCGAGCAAGTCATAGAATAACACCCAAAGTCAAGGATCATGAACACAGGGCACAGAGAGTGAATCTTCTTGGACAGTAAGCAAGGCTGTCATAGCTTAGATATGACTCCTTGCAGGAAGCATCTCCTGACCCTTAACACATAGATGGGATTGATACCCTGTTCTTCCAGATTGTTATTGCCCATTTTATTATCTTTCAGCACCATTAGACTACAAATGTAAATTCTGTGAGGCAGTTCTCACAAGCCGTTTTGCTTACTCTGAGGACCCAGTACCCCGAAGCATGGGGCTTGGCATGGAGTAACTATTCAATAAATATTTTCTACAGGAGATAAGGAAGGCTGATAGCAGAGAAGATAGAGCCTGTCTGCGCCAGAAGGTGAAGGTGGCTTTGTTTCTATTCTAAATGCCTGGCCAGGGACGTAGTAGGTACTGTTGCCATGAGCAGAACCTATCCTTCAGGGAACAGATAAAGAAAGTATTAGATTCTTTACTCCAGAAAGATCACAACAATAAAGTGATGATACACCTGCATGATGAAGTCCCTATGACCTTGGGCTTACATTCGGTCTCCAGGAATGAAATAGAGATTCTGTTTCTCAGTGGCTCTGAGGGAAGGGCCAAGGTGTTGGGAAAGAGATTAATTTTTTTAGGAGGTCTTCAAACCTTGAAAAACTGTGAGTCAGGTGGCAAGTTCATCCCATCAGAGTCCCAGGCACCTCCTCTTCTGGAGCTAACTCCACAAATTGTTCACTTCTTGAGAAAATAAATGTATCTTTCTTTCATTGTCATCATCTCAATGCCATGTATGAAGTCTTAGATGCGGTATATAAGCATAACCTGATTACTGAGTGAAGGAGTTGTCACTCATAAAGGAACAGACACATTACCTGAGGTCTTCCCCGTGAATTTGAAATTCACAAATGATGGCTCTCACTTGTCAAAGTGACTACAGTCTGTGTTCCCAGGAGTCCCCGAGAATTTGGCCAGGTTAAGTAGGTTACTGCATTTGGAGTATACATTTTCAGTCCTTTCCCGTCCATTTCTTTTGATGAATATTACACAGAAGGAAGAGGGGGGTGGATCAGAATAACATAAGACTCTACCAAATTTCCTGGCTGAGAGAGTAGCCTTCCTCTTGAAGAAAATATATTAGCTTTACTCTGAGCTAGGAATTTGATGGAGAAACCGTGTATCACAGATGAAGGATTTTTTTGTTGGTGGGGTGGTGGTTGGAATTGCTGAATTTTCAGATCCATTAATTGCTTGTCAACATTAGGAAGCCTCATTAGTTAATACCAAAGTATATTTGTGCTGAATATACAAGCTTTGCTAGTTTTACTGGCAAAAAGTGGCCAAGGGCAATGGCAATGGGAGTTTCTGTTTGAATTGTGTGAAGGGCTGAAGAGAAGTTGCTATTCTGTTGCAAGCTTTGAGCTGGCTTGCAGACTGTCTCTCTCACACACACACACACCCCAACACCGACAACAATATTGTGGTACCTCATTACAGCCAATCTAAATTACAGAACTCTGTTGTGTTAAGCTTGGCCCTGATCGTATGTTGTCATTCAGAGCATTTAACACCAGATTTCATCTCACAGTAAATGTGATTCATCAGGTTGCAAGAGGAGGACGGTGTCAAATCCAGGGGCATTTAACTTTAACAGCATTTTAAATTAAAACAAACAAACCAAAAAAAAAAAAAAACCCACAAAATCCCACTTACAAATGTAATTTTGGTGGCAGTTATACGGCCCGAATTGCTCTGAAGCCCGATTGTTTTCATGGCACGTCTCCAACAAGGGTTGACTTTTCCTTGACTGAAAACGCAAGTAATTTTTAGGAGGCTCTTGGTCTGCCTACTCATGACACATGATTCTTTTAAAAGAAATTTCAAGCTGGATAATAGTGTTTGGGTTTTTTTTTTTTTTTTTCCTTTTTGTCTCCTGCTGGTGGTGTGGTGGAGGAGACAGGCAGAAGTGTGGCTGGTGGAGAAGGACCGTAGGGGAGAGTGGTCAAAAGGAGAAATGCTATTTGCCTGCATCTCCCTGTCTATCCCATATTTTCTGAGGATTTACCATGTCTTGCCATGGTGCTAGGCCTAACAGGGTGGACAAATTGCTACCCCTCGTGGAATTTGCACCGTGTATGTTGGGTCTGTGTGTGTATGTGCTTGCGTGTATGTGCTTGCGCTTAGGGAGCAAGAATGAAAATACAGGAACTTCCCTGGTGGTCCAGTGGTTAAGAATCTGCCTTGCAGTGCAGGGGACAAGGGTTCAAATCCTGGTTGGGGAACTAAGATCCCGCATGCCGCAGAGCTACTGAGCCTGTGTGCCGCAATTAGAGAGTCTGCACACCACAGCCAAAGATCCTGCATGCTGCAACTAAGACCCAAGGCAGACAAGTAAAGGCTTTTTATAAAGAATGAAAATACATATAATCATAGATACATACATAGAAGGATTTCAGGTTGACATGCATGCTGGGAGGAAAATGGATGTTGAAAGACGGGTGACACCCAGAGATCTGGGAGAAGTGCCTCCAGGTGGGGGCGGGGAAGAGCCAGTGCAAGTTCCCTGAGTCTAGGCGTAAAGAACTTGGTATCTTTAAGGGGCAGCATGAAAACTCGGCTGGCTCAAGGTATGGGTTAGGGAGGAAGGAGGAAGTCTGAGAAGTGGGTGGGAGGCATGTCAGTCAGGCCTTGCACAGCACAGATAGAAATTTAGGTTTTATTCTGAGTTAAATGTGAAGCAGCTGGACAGTCGTGAGCAAGGGAACTTGAACTGTTTTGTGTATTTGAAAAGTTCCTTCCTGGACCTCCTTGGAAGTCTTAGTGTTTAAGACTCCATGGTTCCAATGCAGGGGGCCTGGGTTTAATCTCTGGTCGGGGTACTAAGATCCCACAAGCCAAGCGATGTGCCCCCACCCCGCCCCCATAAAAAAACCTCTTTCCTACTTGGTGGCTGGCAACCCACTCCAGTATTCTTGCCTGAGAAATCCCATGGACAGAGGAGCCTGGCAAGCTACAATCCATAGGGTCGCAAAGAGTCAGACATGACTTAGCAACTAAACGACAAGCGACTAAACACAACTGTTCTCTATTTAGATGTAGCGGTGATAGAGGAGGAGAGAAAGTCTCCTGTATAGTAAACCCTAAACTGGCTCTTGAAGCAGGAAGAAAGGTTGGCATATCAGTGTCCTGGGGCTTTTCTTAGTTGCCCTTCCTCAGCATTTCAGCCGCCCTGGGTCTGAGGCTGGTCTGAGCAATCCTATCTGTCTCCCCTCCTGCAGCAACAAAGGCATGGAGCATCTATACAACATGAAGTGCAAGAACGTGGTGCCTCTCTACGACCTGCTGCTGGAGATGCTGGATGCCCACCGCCTGCACGCCCCAGCCAACTTAGGGAGCGCACCCCCGGAGGACGTGAATCAGAGCCAGCTGGCCACCACTGGCTGCACTTCATCGCATTCCTTGCAAACATATTACATCACCGGAGAGGCAGAGAATTTCCCCGGCACAGTCTGAGAGCTCCCTGGCTCCCACTCCCCCCCCAAGGTTCTGAGAATCCCTGTTGCACTTTACCCACATCATGCATCACTCTAGCCGAATTCTGCCCCTGCACACGCTCTTGGCATGCACCCACCACTGGCTTTCTGACATGGATGGCCATTCATTCGTTCGCTCAGTTCTACGTGGCGCGCCTTGTTTTGGGAACAGCCAAAGGGATTCCAGGGCTCATTTCTTTGTAACCGTTCTCTCTCTCTCTCTGCCTTTGCTACCTTATTCAGCACGAGGATTCACCTAGCGCTTCATGACTGAGCTCGGTCTCCGAGCTGGGTTCAGATGACTGTGCACTTTAGCTACTTGTGACCCAGGCCTGGAGAATGGACATTTCACCTCCGTGAACGTAAAGCACTTTTTAATGGATCTGAGCATCAGCCACAGGAAAGAACTGAAAGTGATTCCTTTAATTGCTGACTTGGAGAAAGCGAAGCCCAGGGTTCATTATAATGTCCTCTTGTATTCCTATAGGTCCATATCATTTTATTAAGGCTTTTGCTCTGTTGCATGGCTGTAGCAGAATATTCAGTGATTGTCTACCCACTTCCCCTATAGGAATACAAGATGCACACAGGGAAGGAAGGCCCCTGATTGTCAAGACTTTGTCAGCTTAGTACACTGCACCTTCAAATTTGCTAAGATGCTTTACCATTGAGAGCACTAAATACATATAGGTCATGAGTTCCAATTAATTCTTGCTTCCCATGGATCCATGGAAAGCAGCAACGTTGATCCCAGTTATGTAACCTCCACATCCACCAGTTTAGATAGATACTTGTGTTTTGTTTTCATTTTCATTTTATAAACGAAAGCCTCCCCTCCCCCTGCTCCCCGCCACCCCCCAGGACTTGCAGTAAATGGGCTTCAGGACCTCTTCTAGTGTGATCTCACTCCTACCAGCAGAGGGCGCTCTACATGGCTCTTCCCGCTGTGTCACTTACAAGGTGAATTCCTAGTGCCTAGGCCAATACTCCTGCCTGGAAAATTCCACGGACTGAGGAGCCTGGTAGGCTATAGTCCATGGGGTCGCAAAGAGTCGGACACGACTGAGCGGCTTCACAGGCACAGACAGGCTGCGACCAAGGGCAAAGGAGCAGGCATGCTGGTGACACTTTTAACCCCGGGGCACTGGTCTTAATAGTAAACGTGCATGATTCTTGTAGGGGCTAGAGACCAAAGAGGTAAACAGGGCAGAAACTGGATAAAACTGTGAGGCCCAGGGTGGCCCCGCCAGAGGCTGCAGCCGCTTAGGAGTGCTACGGGCTGACCCGACAGTGCAATACGGGGCTGCCCTGGGGTCCGTGGAGGGCTGTCCTCCACCGCCTCCTCTTCCCTTCTGTGCTCCCAGTGACCCTGGTTGGAGGCAAGTGCTCCGTGGGGGAGGAGGGCCAGGATTGGAGCTTTCTGAACTCAGGCTGCCGGGGGCCTGGTTGTTTAGAGCTCATGCAAAAAATCAGGGTTTAGCCTCGAGGGGAAAAAACTAAACGAAACTTCTCCAGACTCTGCTTCATTAAACTTCCTAAACCAAGAGAGAAAGACTAGAATTGGGCCATAGGAATCCATTGGACCTATAGGCTAAACAAGAAAACCTCACTCCAATTACAGGGCAGGCTTCCCTGGGTCTTTGCTTCTCTAAGGCAGTTATGAATTGGTTCCCCTTCTCAGCTATAAAGAAAGTTTGGTTTCCTCTGGTGACCGCATTGTCTGTAACTCGAATCCTGTTGATAGGCAATGTGTTAGTCAACAAACCCAGCCAAGCTTCTAGGGCTTCTCTTGGGATGCCTGTTTCAAAAGTGGATTTCACTCATCTGATTACCCAGTAAGTGATCACCAAAGGGCCGGGAACCTGGGAAGGCCAAAAAAAAAAAAAAAAGTTTTTTCACAAGTGCATCTAAATTTGGGGGCGATTTTATGTATCTGCAGTAAGAATGTTTAGAACATAATTCTTTTGTTGTTTTTGTTTAAGAAGCACCTTATATAGTATAATATATATTTTTTTGAAATTGCAGTGCTTGTTTATCAGACAACTGAATGTAGTGATTCTGTTTTGGATTTAATTTGACTGGGTTAACATTCAAAGCCAACGAAAAATATGTTTACTTTTTTTGTATTACTACCTTGTCATGTAGTCATTGATGCCTAAGGCCTGGTGATTATTCATTTAAATGATGATCACATTTTCATATCAACTTTTATATCCACAGTAGACGAAATAGCACTAATCCAGATGCCTATTGTTGGATATTGAATGATAGACAATCATATGTAGCAGAGATTATGCCTGAAAAGGAAAATTATTCAGGGCAGCTAATTTTGCTTTACCAAAATATAAGTAGTAATATTTTTGGACAGTAGCTAATGGGTCAGTGGGTTCTTTTTAATGTTTATACTTAGATTTTCTTTTAAAAAAATAAAAACAAACAAAAAAAATTCTAGGATTCTAGATGATGTAATACCAGCTAAATCCAAACAATAATCCAGCGGAGGGTTTTACATTATTCACATAAGATGTTTGTATTCATGTAAAGACACTATTACATTTGAAATGGGCAGAGAACACCAGATGGTTGGTATGTTAGCCCAGGAGTTTCAAGTAATTTTAGAAATCTCTTATTCTTATACGAAGTGCCACTAATGGAGAGCTGATACTTTGTAGCTGATGTTACTCGGATGTAGGGAATATGCTGTATTTTTCCCCCCTACTCTGATACAGTTTAAAGTTGGAAAGACATGGTCAAAGTGGGAGTGGATGGGTTAGAATAGAGTGGGGAAATGGGTTTGGGCATTTTAAGAATGCAAAATATCGTAATAAGAGTCTTGAAAGCATTTTGAGGCAGATCAGCACTGGCGCTTGGGGCATGCACCAGGGTTCAGCATCTCACTTGTGTCCTGTTAGCCATGAATAACTAGCTGTATATGACAGCCGATCCGATAATGGCAGCTTGAGTTCTGGGGCAGAAATAGAGGCATGTGCAGTTCAGTCCAAGAAATAGCTAGTGGTCTGCGTTTCTTTTAGCCATTGCCTAGCTCCAGGCTTGTGGTAATGATTCCGTAACACTGTCACGCAACAATCAGAGAGGCTAGTTCATCCAAAGAGAAGACCCTACATAGGTTGCAAAACCCAGCTCCTGAGGAAGTGTAGTCACTGATTCAGTTTCCCTACTAACCTTGCAACTATGTTTAACCATGCCATATATAAGGGACTAACTGATAATCCAACTTCTGATCCCATTAAGATGTTCTTGCATTAAAATCTTTATACACTGAAATGGCTGTTGGTTTAGGCCATTGGTTTAGACTACCCCTACATGAAACCTATCCCAAATCCCTTCCTAGTCACACTCCCCACCTCTGAGATGGACTGTGGGTACTGGGAGTGATCACTAGGACCATAGTTAATGTCTGATATCCACAGGCAGATTTGCTTCCAGAAACTAGTTATTAGAAACACACGTAGAGTCATAACATAGCTTCTGAGACAACCGTGATTCTCTTGGGTTCAAGTCTTGGGATGATGAGCCAGATGACACTGTACACTTCCTGGGTGAACTCCCTGAAAACTTAACTGTCAACTGGAGCAAATGACTTTAAGTGCGGTCCCACACATCCACCTTTTCATTAGTGTTATTTCTCCGTTTCTAACTGCAGTTCCTTTCCATTTGGATTAAAGTGAATGTGGCCTCCTTTTAAGTCACTGAAAATTGTTTTCTAAGTAACTGCTGCCTCTATTATGGCACTTCAAGTTTGCACTGTCTTTCAGAGATTCAAGAAAAATTTCTATTCTTTTTTTTTTTTTTTCGCATCCAAATGTGCCTGAACTTTTAAAATGTGTAAATGCTGCCATGTTTCAAACCCATCTTCAGTGTGTTTTTACAGAGCTGTGTACCCTGGAAACCACATACAACCCCATGAACGGGTGCCTGCGGCACGGGACCCCTTTGCATTCACAGAGAGGTCATTGGTCACAGAGACTTGAATTAATAAGTGACATTATGCCAGTTTATGTTCTCTCACAGTTTATAAACAGCGCTTTTTGTGCACTACATATTCTTCAGTGTAGAGCTCTTGTTTTTATGGGGAAAAGCTCAAATGCCAAATTGTGTTTGATGGATTACTACGCCGATGCATACTATTATTGATGTGATTCTGTTTTGTTGCAGCTTTGCTTTGTTTAATGAAACACACTTGTAAACCTCTTTTGCACCTTAAAAAAAAAAAAGAATCCAGTGGGATGCTGAAGCACCTTAAACAATTTTCTCTACCTATTTGATGTTCAAGTAAAGAATTAAATGAAAGCCTTTTGTTTCTTTGTTTTTGTGTGAGCCCCCTTCTTGCTGGTGGTTTAGCGCTGGCTGCCCAAGATCAGAGTTGTGGCATGCATCTTCAGAGTGCAGTGAATTCAGGTGGACAGTGATGCCAGGCTCCCCTCCAACCCCCACTGACCTCCCGCCCCAGGCACAGAAGGGACCCTGTGGTCCCTGGAGTCAGGCAGGCCTGGCCGCACTTCTTGGCTCCGGCCCATGCAAGTTTTATGACCATTGGTCATGAATTTTCAGAGCCTCTGCTTCCTCATCAGCAAGGTGATAACAGTAACACCTAATTCACAGACAACTGTGAAGATTATATGAGATGCTCATGAAAATAGTAGTTCTTTTCCTTTTTCTTTAACTATGTTGACACATGTATACCCATAGCTGATTCATGTCAATGTATGGCAAAACCCACTACAATATTGTAAAGTAATTAGCCTCCAATTAAAATAAATAAATTAATTTTTAAAACTAGTAGTTATTTTCTAATGCCTAATCCCAACCCCTTCCTTGTGGGGAAGTAGAAAGCTTCAAAGTAGTTATGAAGGGGTTCCCAAGTGGCACTAGTGGTAAAGAACTTGCCTGCCACAAGTTTGATCCCTGGGTAGGGAAGATCCCCTGGAGGAGGAGATGGCAACCCATTCCAGTATTCTAGCCTGGAGAATCCCATGGACAGAGGAGCCTGGTGGGTTACAATCCATGGGGCTACAGAGTTGGACGTGATTGAGCACTGTGTGAATGCATCTGAAACTTACATAATTGTTCAGAAACCTCGCCCCCATCATGCACCCAAAGCAGAAAGGACTGGTTCACCCCAATCCCATCCCACCTCTGGTTTCCATTTCTGTTTCTGTGATTTAACTGGTGAACTGGGGAGAGGGGGATAATGGGACTGAGAGGCAACATAATATGCACACGGGGTCTGCAGCTGGATTAGTCCATTTGAAACCTCGTTCTACTATTTATGATGCGAACTTGGGCAAGGTTATTTCCCCGTGCCTCAGCTTCTTCAACTGTAAAGATGGACAATAGTACCACTTGCCTGGAAGTGTTGTTGAGACTACATGGGTTAATTCACAAAGAACACTGGAGGATGGCAGCTGGCATTGCTTCTTCCCCCTTTCCCAAATCTTCTCCAACTGTGTGTCTGCACTCACTTCTTTATTAGAATGAGTTTAATTTTTCACCTTGTTTGTCATTTGGATTCCAAAAAGCTTATTTTGCGTTCTTGTTCTGTCATCCCTGGGCAAGTTCTTCAATCCTGATTTTCATTGGCTTCCTTATATTTAAAATATAAATAACCATACGCATTCTACAGGGCTATTCAGTTCCATTCACTCAGTTGTGTCCAACTCTTCTCTGAGATCCCATGGATTGCAGCATGCCAGGCTTCTCTGTCCAACACCAACTCCCAGAGCTTGATCAAACTCATGTCCATCAAGTTGGTGATGCCATCCAACCATCTCATCTTCTGTCATCCCCTCCCCCTCCTGCCTTCAATCTTTCCCAGCATCAAGGTTTTTCTAAAGAGTCAGTTCTTTGCATCAGGTGGCCCAAGTATTGGAGCTTCAGCTTCAACATCAGTCCTTGCAGTGAATCTTCAGGATAGGGCTATCAGAAGATGAAAAGAGATAAATGTCTCAAGTGTTGGTATAGGACCGGCCCATAGTAAGTTCTCAATACATGTTAGGCATAATTATGTAACTGTTATTATGCTCTATGAGCATTTACATTTAATGGGATCATTGATAGGTTTAGATTTACATTTACCACTTTGTTATTGTTTTGAATATGTCTCCTGTCTTTTTTATTCCTCTATTCCTCCTTACTGGCCCTTCCTTTGTTTTGGTGCAATAAATATCTTTATGGTATCATTTATATTTATCTGTTGATTTTTTTTTTTACTATTCTAAAGTTATTTTCTTAGTTGTTGCTTTTACAGCATGCATCGTAACTTTTCACAATCTATTTTAGATTAATACTAACTTAAATTTGATAAAATAAAAATCTTTGCTCCATCATACTGTAGCTCCAGTCTCTCCCTTCTTCATATTATTATTGTCATATGTATCTAGATGTTATAAACTCAGTAATGTTATATTTATTGGCTTGTACAACTTTATATCTTTTAAAGAAGCTAAGACAAAAATGAGAAAATATATATATTTATAGACTTTCTAATATTAATCCAAGGGCTTCCTGTGTAGCTCAGTTGGTAAAGCATCTGTCTGCAGTATGGGAGACTCAGGTTCAATTCCTGGGTCGGGAAGTTCCCCTGGAGAAGGAAATAGCAACCCACTCCAGTGTTCTTGCCTGGAGAATCCCATGGATAAAGGAGCCTGGCAGGCTACAGTTCATGGGATTGCAAGAGTCAGACATGACTTAGCATTTTTTAAAATATTAATCCACATATTCACCATTTTCAGCCCTCTTTATTTCTTCTTATGGATTTGAGTCACATGTCTGGTATCATTTTTTCTCAGCCTGAAGGAATTCTTAAGACTATTTCTTCTATAGCAAGTCTACTAGTAACGAATTGTCTGTCTGGTAATGTATTTATTTCACCTTCATATTTGAAAGATGATTTTTCTGGATGTAGAATCCCTGGTCATCAGTTTTGTTTTCAGTATGTTGACTGTATCATTACACTGCCTTCTGGCCCCCATTGTTAACTGTATCTGATGAGTAGGAAGAAAAATTCCTCTGGAATTTTAAGGCCAATGTGACTCTTAGAAATATGGTGCTTTGGGCAGATTCTTCATATCCTGTCCTTCGAGTTCTGGGGGAGACATGTCCTCCTCTCTGACTAACGGGTAGCCCTTAAGTAGGACAGTGTGACAATCATTTCTTCTGCTCAGTGTTCCTGGTCCCTGAGGCCATCCAGGCACCCTTCCTGCCCCCGGTTCCTGCCAGGGATAGTGGGTGAGCTGACGCGTCGTTTTCTTCTGTCCCTTGGCACCAGGAATGGCTCTATTTCTAGCTGGTGACCCGAGATGTTGACGTCGGAGGCAGTGGCCAGTGGCGCCCTCATTGGCAGCAAAGCCTGTTTCATGGTGACGGTTCCTGGGCCAGGCTCACTCCCTTCTTTTGCCCCCAGAGCAGCTCCTAGCTCATGACCTGGGAACGGGACCATGGGCTCTGGCCTAGGCACTTGGTATCTGCATAGAACTGACAAAATAGGAGCTTTCAGCATAACTAGATGGAACTGAAAACAAAACAAAATGAACAACAACAAAACTGGAGCAAGGAAACACTGCGCGCAAACACTTTAAAAAGTGATTTTGAATCAGGGTGGGATGTCCTCAGGAGGCCGGGCTAGCTAGGAGCAGAGGAAGGGACTCCAAGGCTGCTGGCCGGCCCCGGACCCTTGGTCAAGAGCCAGTCTCCCAGAAGACTCCGGGGCAGACAGTGTTCTGAGCGCCTTCCAGACTCAGCGCTCCGAAAGGCCCCTAGGCAGCTCTGCAACCTGTCAGCAGATGCCTTTTCACTGAGAAGTCAATGATTGTGGGGGAGGCCCATGAAAGCTTTGTGAGCTGGTAAACATTTTACAGCCTGCAGGAATTCAGGCTCGATGGGGTGTATGCTGTCCAGATTCCTGCGTATTCCCAGATTTACAACCAGAAAACCCACGTGTCATCACCAAGGGCCCCAGATCACAGGCTGGAGGGGAGAAGGGTGGGACAAGGGGGCAACACAGTCATCAGGAGGGATCGTGGCCTCTGGGAGCTGCTCTGCGGACCCTCCCAGTCCTTGAGGACACGAGGTGCACACACGGGTCTCCAGGGCGCGACCAGGCTACGGTGCCACTTTGCTCAAAACAAGGGAAGGGTTGAAGGTGCCAAACAGGGGCTGCTAGATGCTTCACTAAGATGGGATTAAAATCTAGAGCTAATGACCCATTCATTAATCTTTGAATTTATTAAATATTCAAAAACAGCCATTAACAATCCTTATAAGCCAATGAATGCAAAAAAACAACCAAACAAAAAAATGTATGTAAGGAAAAGCTATTTTATGAAAACACAGGAGGTTCAGATAGAGAAATCGGTTTTCAGTACTTAGCAGTGTTGGTACCAACTGCTTCTAGCCCAGGATCACAGAACCAGAGTCCGTGAGGTATATAAAGACCTGGACCCTGAAAAGACAGAACCCCAGGTGAATCCAGGCTTAGAATCCAGGCTTAGTCCTGTGGAAAAGCTGCTGAGCCTTGGCCTTGGTTTAAAAAAGTGAAGGGGAGCCTGTATCAGAGAGTTTAAAGCTATAAGGAGATTTCCCCATTTGTTTTCTATGATTGCTTAGAGGCAGAAAGATAAAAGAGATAGCTTTACAAATGTCCTGAGCCAGGTTTTGGATAAAGTGTTCTGAAAGGTGAGTCTTTTTATTTCCCAACCTCCCACCTCTCTGTGACCTTGGAGACACAAGTTCACAACAGTTGCCAGGGCAGGATAGACCTCTGGATACCACAAGGACCACCGAGAGAAGACACTGCTTGATGCAGTCCCAGGGGAAATGATGCCAGGACCTCAATGAGCCAATAAAGAGGAGCTCAAAACCCTGAACACACACAGTATCACCTGTCAAACTATGTCACCATCCTGGTACCACACTTCCCATACTTCATCCCTGCTGAGCTCTGGGAAGCCACGTAGGCACTCTCTCTGCCAACGGGAAGTACCCAGCCCTGAGAAACAAGCTCTGCAGAGGGACCCGAAGCCTCGATTTTCTCACGTCGGCACCCACAGCTGAGGGAACAGCGAGGACCGCTGACCTGGCAGGCGCCCCAACTAGGACTTTGAACATGCCATTTCTGAGAGGCCGAAGGATTTGCAGAACCCTCTGTGCCTATTACTCATGAAAGAAAGATGCCATTTTCATTCCAAAGACGAACATGAAAGCGCTGGCCCCACCTCACCCCCCACAAAATCCCACACACACAAAAAAATTGAGGGGGTAAAAAGAAAGACTTCTTCATGGCTGCCATAGATGTGGTTTCGGCGGCAGAATTCCCCAGCGGCAGCCAGATTGAGAGGAGGGATCTAGCGCTGCGCTGACTCGGTGGAGACGTCCTTGGAGGACGTCCTGTCAAGGAGAAGCGAGTCTGAAATCTCAGGGTGGTGGTTAGTGCCGGCCTGTCACTCACAGCTCCCCACCACAGCGGTGTTTGTCTCAGGCAACCAAACTCTTTCTGTAAAGAAAAATATGGAACCTGGGACTTCCCTAGTGCTCCAATGGTTAAGACTCTGCCCTTCCAATACAGGGGCATAGGTTTGTCTCTGCTCAGGGAACTAACATAGGGAACTTGTGGTGTGGTGTTAAAAAAAAAAAAGTTAAAAAAAAAATGGACCCCATTCTTAGGTCAAGGCCCTACCTGTAAGCGGCCAACCAGTTTGCCTTGGTCTATAGGTTGTGACCTTTTTGTCAGGCATCTTCAGGGTCCAAGCCCCCTCACCCCCATCCAGCTAAGAAGATGGCGAGAGTCCGGGGAGGAGGCACCTGGTGAGGCAGCAGGGCTGGGGATGGCAGCTCAGAAATGCAAACCCAGGAGACGCTCATCTGTTCCTGCTTACTGATTCCCGGGTATCAGCAGGGCTTTCAAGTTCCTGAGAGTCCTTCTCCTTCCAAAAAATGTTAAAAATGAGTGTGGGAAGAAACTGTGGAAAGCTCTTCTCAAAAACCATTTCTGAAATCAATTAGAAGCTGGAATAAACAATAAGGAACTGTCCAGCCTTATTGTCCCTTAGTGCTGGCCTTGCAGTGTGCGGTCCTTACATTGCTGTAGCGAATCCTCATAACAAATCCCAGGCAGTGGGTACTATTATTATCCCATCTTACAGAGCAAGAAACTAAGGAACAGGAAGGTGAAGTAACTTGCTCGCGTTACAGGGCTAGGAAATTGCTGAACTGCGGGTTGAGCCCAGGTATTTTGGCTCTGGAGTCTCTGCTACAGATAGAACCTTTCTAGGAAGGGGTATGTGTTTTATTATCAATTTCTTACTCCGATCACAGACTCAGCGGGGGTCGGGGAAGAAGACAAGGGGCTGAGCCTCACTCAAAGCCTGGTTTTAGGTGGAGGAGTCTGTCAGGAGGTTGTTGAGTAGGAGCAGACAGCAAGGAACAAGGAGAGCAGGGTGAATCTGTGGTACCTGGACCAGGGGGACAGGCACTAGCAGAAGCTGCCTGTGACTTCCGGGGCTTCCTCCTCCATTTCTCCCGTGATCAGGCTGTCCCGGATGGATTCACCTGCAAGCAGGGTGACTTCTGCAGGTGGAATACATTTAGGACTCGGAGGCTTTTCCTGAACAAGACTCCCATTTGGAGGACATCTCTCCCGAGAAGACTCTTCTCCGAGAATTCAGCAAGTCTCCTGGTGTGGGAGCCTCTTCTCTCAAATCAGGGGCTTGCATCACCTCTGCTCATGAGTCCTGGAACCGAGAATAAATCCAGGATGACCACCTGGAGTGGAGTCAGCCAGTAAGATTCTGCTGCTTTTAATACATGATCTGTCACAATTTATTTGGGGCATATAAAAAAATTTTTAATTAAAAGGCAAATCAAATGTCTCATCATGAAAGAACAAAATTACCTTTTTATTGTCTTTTAAAATTATTATTAATGCAGCAATTTTGAATCTCAAAAACAAATCACGCTCCTTGTCACAAGTTAAATAATGTGTTTAAAATTGCTTCTTCCCCTAAGACTCTACTCACAATGTTAAGTTTTGAATTTTATATATAACTTTCTAAACTTTCCCCTTGCCTTTAACAATGATCAGTTCTCCTTCTACTAAAGTGGGGGCATATTCATCTGCAGCAACATGGGAGGATCTGGAGAGTATCATGCAAAGTGAAGTAAGTCTGAAAAAGACAAATACCACATGATATTGCTTATATGTGGAATCAAAAAACTAAATGATACCAATGAACTTATTTACAAAACCGAAATAGACTTGTAGACTTACAGAGTGAATTTATGCATCACGCCCCTCAGGGGGTAAGGGCGGGTAGGGATTAGACTGGGAGTTTGGGACTGATGAGTACTCACTGCTACATTTAAAACAGATAACCAACAAAAACCTACTATACAGAACAGGGAACTCAATATTCTGTAACAACCTAACTGGGAAAATAATTAGAAAAAGAATAGATACATGTGTATGTATAACTGAATCTGTTTGCTATACACCTGAAACTAATCCAACATTGTTAATCAAATATACTCAAATATAAAATTAAATATTTTAAATGGGGATGTTAAAGAAAGCACTCTATATCTTTTTTTTTTTAATTTAAGAATATATGACAAGACTTCCATGGTGGTCCAATGGATAGTAATCTGCCTGCCAATGTAGAGAACACATATTCGGTCCCTGGTCCGGGAAGGTCCCACATGTCTGGGAGCAACTACGCCCATGCACTGCAGCTACTGATCCCACATGCCCTAGAGCCCGTGCTCTGCAACATAAGAATCCACCTCAGTGAGAAGCTTCCCATCGCAACTGCAAAGAAGGCCCTGCTCTGCAACTTCAGAAAGCCCCTGTGCAGCAACAAAGACCCAGTGCAGCCAAAAATAAATAAATAAAAATTTAAAAAATAATAATAAATGCTTAGACATCTTCCTTAACAAATATAGATTGATCTCATTTAAAAAAATAGTTGCATTATAGTAAACACTTTATGTATGCACTATAATTTATTCAACAAGCCCCATGCTGACTGACATTTAGTTGCTAAAAACTAGTGAAAATAGACTAGTTCTTGTTCCTGACTGGCATTGGGACAATTATCTATTTATCTGGAAAGTAACCAAGTGGTTCTTTGCTTCACAGCAACTACAAAAATAATTCCAGATAGATTACAGACCTACTCATAGAGAATACATGCAAAAATCTGCATAATCTTACAGTGGAAAAGGCCATCTTAATATACAATAGCCAGAATCTGGGAAGAGAGAAGAACCTGTCAGATTTGATGACATAAAAATTAAAACTTCCTGTGTGACTAAAGGAACTGTACATATAAATGATATGGATTACAGGACTAATTTTCTAATATGCAAAGAGTTCCTTGGAAATAGTATTAAAAGGTTTTTTTTTTTTTTTTTTTAAAGCAGAGAATAAACTGGAACAATGGTCAGTCATAAAACCTGGTCATGAAAATGCACATTTTACAAACAGCAAGCTGAGACTTCCCTGGCCGTCCAGTGGTTAAGACTTTGAATTACCAATGCAGGGAACATGGGTTCAGTCCCTGGTTTGGGAACTAAGATTCCACATGCCACAGGGCACTGCCAAAAGATTAAAAAAGAAGAAGAGTGAAATAATAATAAAAGAGCTAATGCTGCCTCAATCATGCAATATTTTAGAAAACGGATAACATCTAGTCCAGACCTTCAGAACTTGTCTACACAAGGGAATCACCCAGAGACCTTCAGACAAACACTGGATAGCTGGAGCCCCATGATGTAACTGGTTTGGGGTGATGCCTGAAGTTCTACATTGTAAAAGTTCCTTCAAAGAGTATAATGTACAGATTTTGAACATTAATAATTTGGGATGAATTCCCATAATTTGGAAGACACTGCTCTAGATTTAGGGAGGATCTCTAAAAAGGGTTCTCTTCTCTAATTTGGGTAAGATTGAAAATCATTACCACTTTTCAGAACATAATCTGGCAGAATTTATTAAAATTTATTAAAGTTTAGAATATACATACCTTTTTGATTCAGTAATTCCACCTTGAACAGTGCATCTTGGGGAAATAAAAGCAGCATTATACAAAAGATGAGCATGCATACACCTGCAGGCATGATTATCGCAGCATTGCTTAAACAGCAAAAGTCTGAAAGGAAACAACGGTTGAAAAAAATACAGAGGAAATAGACACACATGTATTGATAGGTCTGTGGAATACTGCTAAGTGAAAAATGCAAGTCACAGAATAATAAAAATAGATCCAGTTTTAGAAAACATATGTGTATGCTGTTTGAATAAGAAAATCAAAAGACATAAAAAGTCACATCAAACTGGGAGATGATTAAGAGGGAGATAGAAAACTTAACTTTCCTTTAGAAAACAAGAGAATCTTCTGCCATTCAAATAGTTGCTCTTTTAAAACAGCCTTTAAAATAGACACATAAAAAAGAGACAGAAATGAGTTTTATTCTAAGAGGCATTAAAACTTATAACAAAGTGGTATACTCTACTACTTAAGAATGAATTAATATTTATACTATTTATATCATCTATTAATATTATTTATTATATATCTTATATTATATATAGTTGCATATATACATCATTACTACAGTTATACTATGTATTGCTCTTAATATAACTATATGCTGCTAATACAATTAACTACATACTGCTAATATAATTAAGATGGCAATGGAAAAGCAGATCAAGAACACAAGACCGAGTCCAGAATAAAAAAATCCAGTTTTATATAGAAACCTATTATTGGATGAAGTTGACATTATAAGTAGGTGGGGGAGGTTGTTTACACAGCGTGGTGTTGTGGCAGAGTTAAAGGGTCCCAAGACAAGGAAATCCAGGGCAGTGGTGGCTTGGAAGCCCCTTTCTACAGCCAACAGTGAGCAGAAGTTTCCAGGTGACTCTGATGCTGCTGACCTGGCACATAACACTCAGCTGTGTCTGGCTCTCTGCGATCCCATGGATTGTAGCCCGCCAGGCTTCTCTGTCCACGGGATTCTCCAGGCAAGAACACTGGAGTGGGTTGCCATTCTCTTCTCCAGGGATCTTCCCGACCCAGGGATTGAACCTGGGTCTCCTGCATTGCAGGCAGATTCCTTACCATTTGAGCTACAGGGAAGTCTTGCTGACCTGGACCACACTGGAAACACCACTGGCCTGGACGGACTGCTTGTAGCATGATGCATCCCTACAGTTTCTGGTCAACCTGTAAATCCCACAAGGAGCTGTGGCGTTGGGGGTGGGAGGTGTGCTGTGTCAGGGGGTTTCGAGCTGGGGATAATGGTCTAGACCTGTCCTTGGTGTTGGCAGCTGTTTGGCAGCTTCACTTTCTGTGTCCAGCCACTCACTGCCTCGAGAATGTGTCCAGCGGGATTTAAGCTTGGGCTGGGAACGTGTATCTGTGGGGGTCTGACATGAGGATTCCTCTGGGGGATTTGGATTTCTTCTAGACCACCTATGGCATCAGATGCAGGCACCTGTGCAGCTGACCTAGGACTTTCTTCTCCTGATGCAACTGGGCTTTCTATATTCCATTATGATCCTGCCTCTGAATTAGGTAACAGGTTAAAAAAAAAAAAAAGAAATTGCATCTGAGTCCTTTTA
The DNA here is from genome assembly GCF_910594005.1 of Cervus elaphus. Classification (NCBI taxonomy): domain Eukaryota; kingdom Metazoa; phylum Chordata; class Mammalia; order Artiodactyla; family Cervidae; genus Cervus; species Cervus elaphus. The sequence goes on from NC_057840.1 coordinate 35,750,139, forward strand.
CTTGACCATATTTTAGAAAGATTATGTCCAAGTCCCACTGGCATCCTTGGTTCCCCAGCTTAAATGTTCCTCATTGTTCGGCCTGTGTTACAGCATATCGCTCTGTTTTTCATTAGCCAATTTTCAACTTTCCAACTTCCTTAGCCTTCCAAGATGCTCCTGCCTGACCACAGAGTTCAAGTGAATTCCTCTGCTTCCCACCTTCTACCCAACAGCAGACAGAACTCCCCCTCCGTTTGAGAAGCCCTCAGCTGCCCTGAAGAGAACAGGCTCCCAGAAGTGCCCCCCCCCAAGTCCCTAGTTCCTTCACTTACTCATCTGAATGAGGAGGGTTCTCCCCCGAGTTTACGCCCCTCTGTGGTGTTCCCAAATAGATTTCTGGTGGATGTTTTCAAACTCCGAGGGAGAGGTCAGTGAGGAGCCAGAAACTGAAGAATAAAAGTCATTCTTTTTCGGTTTCATCATCTCTGGGTTACTTGAGGTACAACAATCTGTTGCAGTTATCACAATATATTATTATATCTAAAATTGAAATGGCCACTCTTGGTGACGCATCTTCTCTCACCACCCAAATTAACGTCTTAGTCTGCATCCGACGAAGCCGAAAATTGCCTCTTTGTGCTTGCAAACCACTCCACCTGCCTCCACGTCCACGGACTCTTTCAAAAACGCATCCCTCTGTAACATCGCCCAGGTGACAAAGTTGACAAAGGAGAGGAAACTGGTTGGTGGAACCTGAAGACAGACCGAACCAGGCTTAGTTTCCCTTTTCTCTTCCAAATTAGAGATTGCTTCCGTTTGGTTCCCTTCTAGTGTCCTCACTTATCCTTTATCCCAAATTTCAGGACAGAATCGGTGGAGGAAAATACAGATGCTCCTGAATGTCAAAGGCCCAGGGATGGCATTTTAATGGGTAATGAAACAGGAAGGGATGAGGGCTCAGCTGTAACTTGACTCCGGAAGAGTTTGAAGCATCTTTGCTGCCCACACCGGGCATTTAATACATACTTGTGATGTGAGTGTCTGTTGCTATGCCTGGGGATTTGGGGTTCTATTCAGCATATCCTCTGAGGAAGTTTTATTTCTGTCTAACTCTCTAGGGGCATATTCAGTGATAGCGGACTGGTGGGCGGGGGCAGGGAACCCAGCTATTGGGACGGCCCTCTGGTTCATCCAGACCAGCTAGAGACCCTGCTTTTCTAGCCGTGATCCGCTCTCATAAATCTATTTCCTCCACCTTTCTTTGCTTTATGATCTCTTAAGTGGCTTGCCAATAAAATTTTGTAGCTCTAATTTCTTAATATTTGGCCCTAAGGCACAGGCTGTAAATCTGTCTGCCCCCACCTGTCTTTTGACAGTAAATCTCAGCCCTCGGCTTGCTGAACTGCCCATCCAAGACTTTTGAAGGCATCTCTTCTCAGTTCTTACAAAAACAAGGGAAGCTGAGCTGCCCCGTTTTCCAGGAGGCAACATTCCTGCTCCCTGGGCGCAGTTTCCACAGAAACCTTTCACTTCTCCGTGGACGTTTCAGTAAGTCACTACTTTTAGTTTCTCTTTATTTTTCCTCCTCTTCATCCTAGGTTTATGTGTTTTCTCTCTTCCCTCAGTTTTTCTAACATTTCCTGTTTGTGCAAACTTCATTATCAAGATATTATTAATCCCACCCTTCATCTCTTCACCATGCTCTTCCTCACTCACCACTTGGGGGGACATGACTCCCTACCTCTGGGCAACAGCGGGGCTCTGGACAATCCCTACTCTGGAAGTCAGAGCCTCTTTAACGGCCATCAGTGTCCTTCTAGTCTGTTAATATTCTTCCCAAATCCCTTCCTCATCCACAAAGCCTTTGTTGACCATCTCTCTCTCTGTTGCCAGGGAAGCTGCTGGTACAGGCAAGGATGCTCCAAATGGTACCCTGTGTCCCCTCCCTCATTAAGCATGGAGACCACCTGAGCTCTAGACAGAAATCCTAGTCTTATCTGTGGCTGGCTTGGTCCTTGCTAGACTGGACATGTTGCCATCTGGGGGAAGACAGCACCTCATGGTTTTAAAGTTTACCTTCCCAGGGGATTCCCACTGCTGTCCTGTTCCAATGTCCTTTCTTCTAAGTCTTGAAAATATCTAATCGAAATGTACATGATGCCTTCCCTTTAGTGTTTCACAGGGGTTTGAGAAAGGCAGAAATGGGACGTGAAGACTTGTCTTAGTCGAAGCTACGTCACTTTCTCAGCCACATTTAATATCTGGTTCTTCGGTGATGGGACATGCGTAGCTAAACCAGTTAACTGCTATGTGTAGAAGTGACTCTGCTGGCTCTGGGCTGGCCTCCACCATGCCTGACACCTCGTTGTGTGGTGATTTCCATAACATGGCAACACAGGTCTCTTCAAAGGCCAGACTGCTCTAGAAGCAAGCCCAGGTCTTCCAGGTATTTGGAGCTGGGGTGACAGGGAAGTGAGGGAAGAGCCTGGGCTGAAGCGGAACCATCTCAGTTGAGGGCGCAAGGCATCCTTCAACGCCAGGGTCCACCACTGCTCACAGCCTTCCTGGAAGCAGGAAGACAGAAATTGTGACATACAGGTGTGTCTTCTTTAGAAAAGAACATTTCACCTCCGATCTGTTCCCGAAGCAGGAAAAAAGGACTAACCTGACAGTATAGAGCAGGAGTACACCATGGGAGGTAAGGTCAGTCCAGGGAAGTCAGTCTAATAGTGATCTGCAAAGGCATCAGGGAGGTGGCTTGTGAGTTGAGTCTTGTGAGGCAGAAAAGAATGAGTAGCGAGAACAGAAAGTTGGAGCTAAGATGGTGTAGAGGAGTGCTTTTCAACAGTTAGTAGGACTTAAAACAACAAAACAACAACGGGCTTCCCCCATAGCTCAGCTGGTAAAGAATCTGCCTGCAATGCAGGAGACCTGGGTTCAACCCCTGGGTTGGGAAGATCCCCTGGAAAAGGGAACGGCTAACCACTTCAGTATTCTGGCCTGGAGAACCCCAAGGACTGTATAGTCCATGGGGTCACAAAGAGTTGGACATGACTGAGCGACTTTCACTTCACAGGACTAAAAACCACCTCAGGTATCTGTTTAAAATGTCAGCTCCCAGGCTGGATGCCCAGAGACTAAATTAGAAGGTCTGCTGTGAGTCCAGAAATCAGAAAGCTTAAAAAAACCTCTGAACCCCTAGGTAAGAAGGCACACAGGCTATGAATATCATGAAAACTATGGAAGGAAATTCCAGGTAATTCTGAGTGTCTCAGTCGGGTTTAAACTCTCAGTTTAGAGCAGGATTTGTAAACTAAATAACTCTGGGAGTTAGGCTGGTACAGGTAACGAGGGAGGCTCATAGGCCATTTGTGCAAGTGTAATAACTGTCCACTCTTGTTTTTCAAAGGAAAGCAGTCATGTCACTCCAGCCATTACTGTCATGTGGGAATATGTGTCCAGTACATGTGAGCTTTCCACTCACAAGAGAAGCCAGAAACTTGGATTTTAAATAAATCTTTCTCCTCTGATTACTCAATGGTGGATTAAATGACCATGAGCACCAAACAGCTCCACAAGAGCCACGAGTTGGCAAGATGAGATGGACAGAATAAAATCTGACTGTCTGAGGACTTGAATGATAAACTAAAATTCTATTTCCTCCACTAGATGATGAAAACAAGATTCTGGAGCAAAGAAGGGGTCTGAATGGAAGCGTGCTTCAGGGATATTCCTGTGGCTTTTTGGTAAATCTTGGGATGGAATGGAGAAGGGGCCTCAGTCAGGACATCACAGGTGGTTCCTCCAATTGTACAGGGAGAAAAGAAAAGAAAGGAGAATAGGAAAGGTATGAAAGATGCGGGGAGGCACCTGGGAGACAGCTGGGGAGATGTGCCTGGCTGTGGAAGGAGAAGGGAGAAGTTATCCAGAGTTCTCTCTGTCTAAATATGTACCTCTGTCCATCCTTTTTCCCTTTTGTTTTTAACATATGCTATGTTTCAGCTTCATTTATTCTACAAAAAAAAGAAAAGATAATTTAGGTTGCATTCTGGAGAAGGCAATGGCAACCCACTCCAGTACTCTTGCCTGGAAAATCCCATGGACAGAGGAGCCTGGTAGGCTGCAGTCCATGGGGTCGCTAGGAGTCGGACACGACTGAGCGACTTCACTTTCACTTTTCACTTTCATGCATTGGAGAAGGAAATGGTAACCCACTCCAGTGTTCTTGTCTGGAGAATCCCAGGGACAGGGGAGCCTGGTGGGCTGCCATCTATGGTGTCACACAGAGTCAGACACGACTGAAGTGACTTAGCAGCTTCAGCAGCAGCAGCAGGTTGCATTCTGAGAAGTGCCTGCTTAATAGGGAAATTTAGAGTCATTTCTTTAGGGGGGAAAAAAAACCACAGACAAGATATTTCATAGTATCTGTAATAAATGCAAATAAATTGATACAAACAAAACTTGGCTTTAGCAAACTGTACATACATAAATATCATTTCTTTTACTATAACATTCAACTTTTTTTCACATAAAGCCTTCCATGATTTTTATTTATTACATCCAATGTTTCTTTATACCTTTAAAAAAAAGTGCCTTTTAGATTTACAGCTTGTGCTTCTAATGCAAGGTTAGAACATCATGCCCCCAAAAGAAAACAAGGTAAAAAGGAAGCTGCCATATAAGCTCTTAAAAACTGTATGTTACAGGGTCTTCAAATCTCTTCAGTACTAGTTGGCTGGTAGATTGTTTGATGACAACATGGTGCTCAGGTTGCATCGCTTATTGAATGGATGGAGCAGCACCGTGAGAAAGCTGCCCAGATGGTCTCTGAAGTCCCTGCGAACACACAGGATGGGCCAAGGGCCCAGAGTTCACGTGTCCAGGGAACGGTAGAAATCTTGACTCTTTTTAGTGCTGAGGCTCAATCAAAATTTCTTCCCAGCTTCTGTCCTCTATGTGCTCTCCCCCATCACCGTTTACCATCACCTCCGAAGCCGTGATTTGCATGCATGGGATGCGGAGGTGAGCGACAGCTGCTGTACCGAGGGCATCCGCCAAGACTCACGTCCTCTCTTTGCTCGTTTGGGATTGCCCTGGGCCAAATTCCTCCTTAGGTGACCAGCAGCAAGCTGCCGAGAGCATCTGCTTGGTTCAGAGAGGAGGAGGGCCGTTTGTGTATCTGAGCATGGGGTGGAATGATCGGGCAAAATTGTTGGAGAGAGCACAACTGTAGTCTTCCTCTGACATTGGGACTAGGCAGGCCAGCCCAATGAGAAGCAGCAGCAGGAGCTGAAGGGGAAGAGCCGCTCGGAGGACTCTGAACAGGAAGGCTCGGCCGGACCGGGCTGGCCGAGGCTCAGAAAGGGAGGAATCGGAGCCACCTTTTATGGACCTGAGAGAAGAATCAACATCAATAACTCAAGTATCTCCAGTGTTGGGTGGATGCTGCTGTTTGCTTCCTCCCCTTTGGTTAGACCGAACACCACCCAACCTGGCAGTTAGCTGCCAGCTTTCTGCAGTAAACCCAGCTGATGAACACCACCCAACCAGGCAGTTAGCTGCCAGCTTTCTGCAGTAAACCCAGGTGATCTCCCCACCACCAAATGAAGAGTTGTTTGGAAACTGCACTGATGGAAGGCAGACATTTAGTTGGTTAAAGGTAACTAACTGGGTTCAAATTCCACCCCTCGATTTGGCAAAATCTTTTCCAACAAAGATGATTGCTCTACACACACCCCACCAGCATAAATTAAGTAGACCCGGGATAATTAAAATGTAGATGTTTGATGCAGTACATTTTTGGTGTAAGACTATCAAGAGCAACATTAGGCACAATTAGTGGCTGTTGGGATGATACAAGGTCTTCCTCCCGTCTAGCCTGTCCTGGACGTGCCAGAGTCCATGCAGCAAGGACAAGGACAGCTGCAGTCATTTTGCACAGACCCACAGAGTTGAATTAACCTTAGAGTATTCCCTGGTTTCATCTTGCACTGAGTCAGCAACTGGCCCTGACACTGGCAGATTCCAAAGCTGGAAGAATAAGCGTGGTGGTGGAGTCAGTCTACACAACGCTGGTGCTGAATGATACTGACTCCAGGGTGATCCTTCTGTCACTGGCTCCATCAATGTGGGAAACAGACACACTGTTTCTGAAGATAGATTGTGTCTTGAAGGCTCCTTCTAGACCCAATGTTCCGTTTTCCTATCTTCTTAAATTTCCCCATCTACTTTGAAACAGTGCGTTACAGATGAAGCATGAACTTCAGAATTCATAAGAAAGACTGCCTGTGAAATACGGAATATGGAAGTAGGTTCTGGGTGGGAGGTACTGCTTTTTCTTTGTAAGCATCCATTAATGTTTTGGTTACTAGTGGAGAAGAGGAGGAAAGCAATGATATTTACAAGAGGAATTGTATACACACACACACACACACACACACACACACACAACATTGCAGAAGCAGAAAGAACAGATGTACCAAGGAGACCCACTCCCCACACCTAGTCTGAATTCTCTAATGGTTTGATGGTAGGGGCATTGATTGTGAGACCACAGGAGAGGTATACAGGTATCAACACTGTATTGATCACTCTGTACCCTTATCTCATGAGAAAACACTGTCTCCAGCTACCTTGAAAGGAAAAGTGAAAGTCGCTCAGTCATGTCCGACTCTTTGAGACCCCAGGGATTATAATACAGTCCATGGAATTCTCCGGGCCAGAATACTGGAGTGGATAACCTTTCCCTTCTCCAGGGGGTCTTCCCAACCCAGGGATCGAACCCAGGTCTCCCGCATTGCAGGCAGATTCTTTGCCACCTAAGCCACAAGGGAAGCCCAAGAATACTGGAGTGGGTAGCCTATCCATTCTCCAGCAGATCTTCCTGACCCAGGAATTGAACTGGGGTCTCCTGCATCTCAGGCAGATTCTTTACCAACTGAGCTATCAGAGCTCCCTTATTAACCATTAATTTCGGAAGCCAGATTACACCGGTATCAGTGAGGAGCGGCACCAAAGAAAATGTTAAGATAAAAAACAGAAGTAATCCCCTTAAAAGGGAACAGAGGGACTACTCTTTCATTAAATTCACAAAGAAATATGTGAAACAAACAGTCTAGACCGGCCCTGTAGAAGCTCTGAGCAGCCGTGTACTATACTGGGTTTCTGCTGCATCTCTCAGAGCATGATCGACAAAAACAGATCTCTGGCCTTAATTGGGACTGTGTTCTTTTCCAGTCTACAAACCTTGAACAACTGACTTCATCTCTGTGCTACAACCTCTTCTTCAAATCCTTCAAATTAGACTAGACAGGCTTCCAACTTGCAAGCTCCATGTTTTATACACTTATGTCTTCCAGTAATTGGTGAATGTAAAGAGGTTACCAACTGGGAGGCCACAAGAGTTCAATCACCATCTAGTGGTCAAACTGATTAACTGTCCTCTGCTAGGACCGATACTCAGAAACACTGTATTTTGTGAAGATAAGTTCTGTGTGTGCATGCTCAGTCACCTCTGGCTCTTTGTGACCCCATAGACTGTAGCCCACCAGGCTCCTCTGTCCATGGGATTTCCCAGGCAAGAACACTGGAGTGTCTTGCCATTACCTTCTCCAGGGGATCTTCCTGACCCAGGGCATAAAAGAAGTCTGTCACATATCTATTAAAGAGAACTTTCTCTAGCTACCTAACTGTAAAATATTCGTGCTGAGATAAAGCCTTAGAGTAGCTAATCCATCTTCCGATTTTGTAGATAAATAACTAACAAAAGTTCACATTTACTCTTCTAACTGCTGGATAACAGAAGCATTTGTCTGTCACTTCATCCCCACAGCAGTCCTCGGTGTTCCTGTCCCACCTTCATTTTATAGTCGACATAAAGGAGGCACAGAGAAGTTAGGCAACCCACTCGAGGTTACACAGTTAGCATGGCATAGAATGAAAACTTCAACTCTGGTGTTCTAACTTTTAGAACTTAGGCTTTATAAATAGAGTAAATCACTTGCTCCAGTTGACAATTAAAGGAGGAGCTGTATGGACTTCCCTCGTGATCCAGTGGTTAAGACTCTGCCTTCCAATGCAGGGGACACAGGTTCGATCATGTGGGAATGAAGGTCCCACATGCTGCGAGGTGCAGCCAAAAAGTAAAAAAATATAAAAGGAAGAGCTCCAGCAGCATGTCTCTGTAATGTTTTGCTGTTTGGTGACATGAATGAAGGTCATCCAGGTCATATTTACATCACGGGTCTCTCCCATGCAGATGCAAAGAAGGCAATATCTTAAAATACTTGGAGGCAAGTGGTTTCCTCATGTCTCAAATGAATGCCTTTAACCATAAAGCCTCACAGGTTTTACAAAGACCACCAAGTCAGTATACGGACACAGGGGCATTCTACTTTGAGGCAACTGCACAACGTGGGCAAATAACTTAATCTCTCTGCCTTCAGTTTTCTCATTTGCAAAGATGAGAAAGCATTAATCTAAAAACTGTTTGGTTCTGACAGTTTATGAATTCAGTGGTTTAAAGTGTCTGGAGAAGGATGAGACAGCCACTCATGAGCTCTGGACTGAATGGCCTGAAAATAGGTCCTGGTGAATAATACTCTCCACCTGTCAGCTGTCCGATGACTTAAAAACACAAAAGAGAGCTCCACGTTTCCTTATTATTCAGCATCTAAATAAAATGAGGGAGATTTCAAACTGACTTTTTTCTTTAGGAGACACTTCAGGACATTAGGGATGGGCAGATTCACGCATATCATTCAGAATCTGACTGACAGAGTTGAACAGCCCGTTTGTCAATTATTAGCTTCTTTGAACAATTAAGCCAAAGATCGAGATCAAAACAAGGGCTACACATTGACCAGTCCACTCCCGAGAAAAGCAAGACAAGGTCACCATCTTTGGATGACAGGCTCAGATGCTGTAGAGTCTACTGGAGGACATGGTACATTTAACAGCATCAGAGCATTCTGTATTAACATTTAATCAGTGCAAGCTTTCTAATGTTGAAGAATGCCAACCTGGGGAGAAATAATGGGCTAAGACTGGGACAAAGAGAACACAGCGCTTAGTGATTTTCCATGCAGTTGACTGCTCTTGGAAATGTCCAGTTGGTCTACTGAAAACAATGCCACCCGCGTGGGGGCAATTACTAAGGATTCAACAAGTCCAAAGTTCTCTCTCCTTAGGATGAACCTGTCCCAGTGCTTCTAGTATTAATACTAGCAGGTTAATGACACCAAGGAAGTGAGTACTTTTAACATTTAATCTATTAATCTAAAATCAATTAAGTTTCAAGAGTCTTGGGGAATCTGACAGGAGGAAGAACAAAGACCTCTCACTCATCCCTCTCCAAGGTCCTTACTCCACAAACAGACGCGGTGGAGGCTGTGTTGACAGAGGAAAAAACTAAATGTGTAAGCTTGCTTAAGGAACTTAAATCAATGGAGATATTTTGGGTAACCTTGTCCTGCAAAAACATGCTTATTCTCTACAAGTAAACATTTATTTTATGACTTTTCTCACTCCCCTCGCTCATTCTAATTTGAGGGTAAAAAAACTGCCCAGGCATTGCTTCATTTCTTTCTCAAAATATGTGTAGTTGTGGGAATTCTGGCCATGGAATTCTCCAGGCCAGAATACTGGAGTGGGTAGCCGTTCCCTTCTCCAGGGGATCCTCCCAACCCAGGAATCGAACCCAGGTCTCCTGCATCGCAGGCAGATTTTTACTAGCTGAGCCACCAGGGAAGCCCATACCTATGAACACACCACAGCAAAGAAAGTCTCAGAAGGGCTGTGAGAAGCCCAAGGAGTGAGTGTGCATGCGGAGTGCGACTCATCTCAAAAATTTTATGTCACCAAGGAAATAAAATGGGTTAATTCTGTGCATACATCACTGAAACACAAATGAAAAGACACTTTCAACTCATTTTGTAACTTGTGAGCAAACTCTGGCAGCAGAAGAATAGAAAATTTTGTGAGGAAATATCAGGTTGTCCATGATCTTGTCTGTTCTTGTGTGAAAGGTCTTTATTCCCTGGGTATGTGGTTCAGAAGACAAATTTTCAGAATCAACTTAGGGTGTGTCTCCCCTTATTCCAAAATGAACATTCTGGCTGGTCCAAAGCTATCTCAGGCAGCCCACGGTAGCCCCAGCCCTGGAACTGTTGTCTAAAGTAACCCTCTTAAGGTGGTGCATTGGTAAAGAATCGCCTGCCACTGCAGGAGATGCGGGTTCAGTCCCTGAATCGGGAAGATCCCTTAGAGAAGGAAATGGCAACCCACTCCGGTATTCTTGTCTGGGAAATCCCATGGACAGAGGAGCCTGGCAGGCTATAGAGACCACGGGGTTGCAAAGAGTCAGACATGACTTAGCGACTGAATGCATATGCACGCACGCGCACACCCCCCCCCCCTCCACACACACACACACACTCATTAAGAGCCTGCGAGCTAGGATTCAGAGTAAGAGAGACCTGGTTTCAAATTCTACACCTTCATGCCTCTATTTCTTGATATCCTTGTCTATAAAATTGGGAATGAACATGCTGGGCGGATTAAATAAGGAAATGAGGTAACAGATATATAACGCTTAGCATGGTCCTTAGAATACACTAAATGCTAAATAAATGTCAGCAACTTATCATTCTTATCTGTATGATTAAAGCAAGGGTGTGCTGACTCACACCCTTAGGGATTTTACTAGATTCAGCCTTTGCTTCCAGGGAAATAGTCCTGATTTATAGCAGTACTTTCAAAGAGGTGATGTGTTTTTCCAAAGTGTCTTACTTGTTCCTGGGAAACACTGGGAATGCAGACCTCAAAATATAAAGGAAATATAGATGAGCCTGCCCCTATAACTAACTGTCCTACGCCAGGGTGTCCAGCTTGCCTCGGGGGGCAAGGTTGTTTTAGGCTGAGGCACTTTGAGAGCTTTGAATAAATAAATCCCCGACAGAAAAGACCTGAAAAAAAAATTCCACAAGAAATTGAACAGTGTTTACAGTGAGGCCCTCATGTACATGTAAAAATCCCACTGTGCCTGCCTAAATGCTCCCTTGACCAGATTTTAAAATGAGGCCATTTTTCCCTCTCTTTCAGTGTTTCAGCCAGTCATTTGCCACTTATTCTGTCTCAGCTCTTTGTGTAGAAGGTGCCAAAGACTAAAGACACCCAGGGAAGATTTACATGTTACAATTCTCAGCTTTGGAATGAAGTCATCATTTCCCTCTCTGCAGACTATGGAGGTGTTTTTCCTTTGCCTTGCAGGAAATTGGAGTAAAATCTTCCCATGTGTGCACTTCAACTAATCTAGAGTAGAATTTTGAAGAGTTATTGGCTCTCAGGTTAGATAATTTCAAATCGAAACTGGAGAAAAAGTGTCAGCTGGGCCATCATAAACCTGGCTTCAAAAAGCCATGCATCTTAAGTATGTTTAATCTCAAATATTGTGAATAGTTATTAGGAATGTATGCTTTCAAATGTTTAGAATATTAAAGAGTCTTGATTTAGGGGATCCCTAGATTCTGACATATTGCTATTCTTTTATGACAGGAACCATACTGTATTAATTTTGTGGGTCCTGGGCCTAAACATAGTAGGTATATGGTAAACACTGCTATCAATCCATTGTTAGGCCTAGAATATCAAGTAAGAGAACAGAGAACAATGGCTCTAGAATCAATCTGAAATATAAAGCAGGCAAACAACTGATACTCTTAATATCTGACTTTAAACTACAAAAATAATATAAGATCCTTCAAACGAATACCCAGCTTCTTTCAAGTCAGCCTCTTTGCTCTCAGAAAGAATACATGCCTAAAATTTTCCCATCACAGATGGCCGGGGTCAATGTTCTAAACTGTTTGTGCTTTGGCAATAACCTTTCAAGTCTGCTGGACCAGTGCAAGATCAAACACAAGGTAATCTCCAGTCCGATGTAAAGGAACACCGTGACAGCCGGATTGTGAGAGAAGTTAATTCTTTCCCAGCAGACTCTCCATGTTATTGTCCACGTGGGTGCACCCCAAAGAGAGGTACCAAGGAGGTAAGGATCCAAGAATGTTCAACCACAACCCGCCTGCCAAGGTGTTTGCCGACGTTTGCCGTCCAGGTGAGGATCATTTGTACTTCAGGTCCTGTAAGCAGCAAAGTGGACACCGTGCTGTGTGCTCAGAAAGATGTTAATAAACAGCGCCGGACAGAGCAGAGCTGAAGGCAGCTTGCGGATGTCACAGTGAGAACGTGGCTGTCCCAGCCGCAAAGCCCCGTTAGGAGACGTGTCGAAGCCCTTGCTGCCCTGAGAAATGAGGTCTTTGACGTTTCAGAAGGCCGGGTGGCTGTCTGAAAGAACATGGGAAACTGGGAACCAAAGGGCGGTTGCTACTAGTATGGATGCTGTTAATAACATAGGAGCTTTTCCCCTTCTCATCACCATCATTTATGTCAACTACAGAGTTGATCTCTGGTATCCTTAAAGGAACACTGTGGGGACAGGATGCCCCATCTCTGTTCATGACACATCAGTAATTTGTGGCGAGAAGATAGACTTTATGAAACAGGGCTCTCTATAGTACACGATGTCTTTTTTTTTATAGGGGGCCAAGAAAACATCAGCACACTTGGAGAAGCCCATGATGATCTTCAAAAATCCCTGTGAGTTTTTCTCCATTCGTGTTTTATTATTGATATTTTGTTACAGACTGAAAAAAAAAAAGCCCCACAAAACTGTCATCAAACCAAACCAAAGGGAAAAAAAAAAAAAAAAAAGCAAAACATAGTGAAGGGAAGCTTAAAACCAGAAAGCAGATCATGATCTGTTCTGTACTACACAGCTGAGTGGAAACGACCAGAAGCAAAGGCTGGTCCCTTTAGCACACAGCTGGAAAGCTAACACTCTTGACTCAGGGCCTGTTTACGCTTCCTCATCCCCCACCCTCCTTCCAGGAACTGAGATTCCAGCTCAGTGGTGAGACAAACCACTTTTAACAGTGAACTGCTGGCGACTGGAATGAAGAGTCAGCTTCCAAGGGCAGTATTTTCATTTTCAAAAAGTTGTCTGGGGAAATGGGAACTCATTGGTGGAAGGGCCGGGGGCACAGACATCACACCGACAACGAAGAAGGCAAAACATCGCTGACTGCAGAGACAGGGACTGTTGGAAGCCAGGCGTAAAGCAGAGTGGCAGCTGCGAGGAGGCTGTCTGGGGGTCCCCGGGCGGGGAGGGGGAGACTGACTGCTCTGCTCTTGTTTCCGGAGGGAAAGAGCTGGCGAGTGTCAGGAAGGTAAGTGTGTGTGCTGGCTGAAGAGGAGTTTTAGGAGAAGCAGAAGAGAGAAGGTGCTTATAAATTTTAAGTGATATCAAATTAGGACTTGCCATGTTGAGACTCCAAAACCCACCATCTGGATAAAACACGAAAATAAAATAAAAAGCTGGGGGTGTTAGTAGATTTTATTCAGATTTGTGGGTTCTGGGGATGGTAAAATAATTCATTGATCTATCACCTATCTTATTGTAAAATCTAGAAATAAAGAGGATGATAAAATTCTGCCATGAATTGAATGGCGCTGTGCCATCAGAGACGTCGAATCTTTACGAGGACACGGAAGTAAACACCATCGGATGAAAAGTACTGGATGGCCTATGTACAGTTAAACAAAATTTTGGTGGGGCCCAAATATTTTACGCTCTGAGATTTTCTTGTACTTTCCACTTAGAAAAGTCTCTCTCAATTTATTAGGAAAGGGTGTGGGACTGAAAAGAGTAGTTTCTCAACTACCCTGAGGCAGACCAAATATAGGCCTGACTAAATCATGGACAATTTTTATCATCCTCTTGGAGTTCTAGAACAGTGTGGAAACCAGGAGAATAAGGTACCTGCTATGTGGGCTGCTGACAGAGGGTCCAGGCTGTGAGACACTACATTTGCCTCGTGGCTGTTTGCAATGAACAGGGGTAAAGAAAGAAGAATGTTCAGTCCAGGCAAATAAAGACGAGCTACTGATGAAAATTAAACTAAAAGTGCAGCAAAGGAAATATAAATCAAATGAAATGATCAGTACCCATGAATCAAGGAAACTGGCTTTTCTTTGGTTGAAGAAGCAAAACCAATTAACATCTATATTATTCATCACTGAAGAAACATGGATGGTGGTTTGGGCATGTCTATCACAGTGGATACAATTCTCCCCCTTCTCATGATAAAAACATAAATGACTACACCACCCAAAGATCTCTGCATATTTCATTACAATAAATAATAACTGCAATATGTTATGTTACATATGTCAAATATACTTTACATATTTTTTCATCTTCCAGTACACTGGAACAATATTACAATTCTTGGCAGGTAGGTAAAAAATAATGATAAAGTGAGATTGTTCTGTGTATAGTGATGAAGACTCAATAAGTTAAATACTCAAATAAAGGCTAAAATTTGATTCGAAAAGCCAGTATTCCTTCACATTCTTAAACTAGGATCTATAGGAAACTAGTGAATGTAGTAAAAAAAAAAAAATTCTAAAAAGATAATAACATTTATCAGCATAGGATTTAAGTGTTTATAACAAAAAAAATACAAATGAAATCAATATTTCTAAAAAGTAAAGAAATGGAATGATAATCAAAGTGAATATAATCATAAAGCCAGACCAAAAAAAAAATAATAATAACAAAACAAAAAACGAGCCTCTAATTACACAGAGAAATCAAGGTAGAGAGGGAAGCAGGGGCCAAAACTGGTCTTTTCTTCCTCATGGTGTGCCCCATAACAGGCCTTGTGTGTGGGTCATCTTGAGCTGGTGCCACTCTGGGGGCAATACAATCACAGAAAACCTTCAAGACCACTTTCAGGAGCTTCTCTGCTTGAGAGTCAACAGAGCCCCCGTTGGTCTTATAAACGCAATGGTCTCATGAGATGCTCGGTTCTGTCCACCTCTGCCCGAGGCGCCCCTTTATGTGGAGCCTACCTTTCTGAGGTGGACTGTGGCGGTGGTGGTTTGAAGGGAGGGGCCGCCAAAGGGACAAGGAGGGGGCACTGTTCTACTAGAAATGGCCCTTGGAGCAAGAAAAATAATTTGTCTCCCTGCTTATGAACCGCAACGTTGAACCCTGATTCTTCTGAAAAACAGAACTGCTCCTTTCGCTCCTGAGCGTTTGTGGAGAGGGTTCAAGGCAGGGCTGAGGAAACGGAGCTCTTCTGTGTCCCACCGAGGGATACCCCCACGCTGCCCGGGGACCCCTGCTCTGCAAGGGGAGAGCCCCTGGACCCTGAGTCGGGTACAAAGGCCGTCGCGCCCCCGTGTTCCCTCCCTTGGGCCAACAGAAAGTGACCCCTGGGAAGTTACCGTTTTCTGTCTGTTTGGGGTACTTCTTCCCGAGGTAGGACTCACAGATCCCGAGGTGTCCAGTTCGTCAGCAGAAGACCAGGAAGACAGGTCCTACGTGAGAAACAGATGCTCTTAACGATGCCACGTCCCAGAGCCATGACGGCTTTGTGATCTGCAAAGTATTTCCCACCCCATCCTCATCCTGGGGAAAAAGAGAAGGGCAGGAATAGAAACACAGATGCAGAAAAGACATGTGTGGACGTGGCGGGGGTGGGGGGCACACCGGATGAACTGGGAGATTAGGACTGGCATAAATCGTGACCATGTGTAAAACAGGCAGCTCGTGGGACTCTGCCGTATACCGCAGGGAGCTCAGTGCTCTGTGGTGACCTCGAGGAGTGGGATGGGTGTGGAGGGTGGGAGGGCGGTCCATGAACGAGGGGATGTGTGTATGCACATAGCAAATATAACACTGTGAAGCAACTATACCCCAGTTTAAGAAACAAACAAAAAATAGAATTGGGCAGTTGCAGGAAAAACAGAACCTAATTCTTCCAGAGCGTTGGGCTTTCCTGGTTGTGCGTTGGGGCCTTCCGGAAAATAGAAGTTTTTATTTATTTAATAGCTATGTTCTAATAGCTAGGTATTTAATAGCTCTGTCATGACTGGGTCACTTGAAGCTTTATTATTTCTCAGTGATGGGAATGGACTGACGTGAAGTGGGTGATGGAATCTGCCTTAGAGCTCCAGGGTGATCAGGCTGGAGGGACACCGCGTCGGTCATCCAGGAGCCACCCTTTTTAGCATCAGAGAAACTGTCCTGTTTCTGGCACCTGCTGTTACTGGGAGTAGATAGTTCTTTTGCCTGCAGTGTGTTTGTGTGTTCAGGACAGGATTTCATAAGTAAATGCCTGAAGTCTCACCTGCAAAAGCATTTCTTAAAACCAGCAATATTACCACAATGTAGTAGATTTACCAACAAGTAAAGAGATAAACAAACAAGCAAATAGATAAATAAATAAAAGTTAGTAGAGAACACTCCTTATGACTTAACTGTCATCTATGTCAGGCGAATTCATGCCTCCTAAGGTCTGAATATGAAACTCACGTGCACCAGCTGCTTGTGACCTCCTCTCGCTGTGTTAATGAAAGCACATGCCTTCTTAAGCTGGGTAAAATAAAATGCCACAATAGTGGTGCTAACAGGGTCAGCAGTAACAGTTAAAGAGGATTTTTGGATGTAGCAGAATCAAAAGTAGTGTCTTATTATGAAAGTTTCCGAGTCGCTTTTTTATTTTGAGACAGATTTGTAAGAGCAGTGATTGAGAGAAAAGACACTCTATTCTGACAAGTACTCCATTCAGAGGCTTTCTGAAATGGATAAAGATGGTGCTTGTTTGGTCTCCTGCAGGAAATTTGACACAATGATGTCTGTTGAGAGCTTACCTGCTGACTGCTTGACATGTCTAGTAACTTCTCCAGCTCCTTGATATGACGACTGACCTCCTTCAAGAGAAGTTTGAGTCGATTTCCAATCACGTGGACTTTTTCTTTGGCTTCTAAACAGTCTGTGCCTTCAGCATTCACCAACAGCTGGCAAGACATGTCTTGCAGCGAGGCCACTTTGAGTTGAGATTCCAACAGCTCATGCCTTATTTGCTAAGAATACAATAAAAAAATATTTTCCTAAGAATTTCTGATACTTGGAGAAAGTCCCCAGGTGCAGGGTGACATCACTTTAACTCTTGACAATTATACCCAAGCATCACACGAGGAAGGCTATAGCAGCCATGACCTTTGGGGATCAGGGACCTATGTTCTAATCCTACCTCTCCCAAAAAGCATCCTATACAATCCTTGAGCCTTTCTGATCTCAGTTTTCTCATTTGGTGGTGATTGTTTTTCAGTCACTAAGTCATGTCCAACTCTTTGTGACCCCATGGACTGCAACATGCCAGGCTCCCCTGTCCTTCACTATCTCCCAGAGTTGGTTCAAATGCACATCTATTGTGTCTGTGATGCTATCTAACTGTCTCATCTTCCTCCACCCCCTTCTCCTCCTGCCCTCAATCTTTCCTAGCATCAGTCTCTTTTCCAATGAGTTGGCTCTTCAAATCAGGTGGCCAAAATATTTGAGCTTCAGCTTCGTCATCAGTCCTTCCAATGAGTATTCAGGGTTGATTTCCTTTAGGTAAAATGGTGATATTAATTCTTGCCTGGTCCACAGTATTATAGGAAGGTTCATATTGGTGAATGTATGTCAAATTATTTAAAAATAAAGTATTATGCAAATGAGACATAAAATATTCATTTAAAAAGAAAAGTAAAACTAACATATAAATGCAGAAAAACAGCTTGGTTGAGCTATACTCTGATAACTATTTGAGACTTTTAAAAAGGTATACGGGTGATTCATCACTCACAATTTAATGTCTGAGGTCAAAAGTCTGGTAAAAATGTAGCTGCATAGCTATTTCCTCTTAGGTTTCTAAGACCTTTATAGTACTGAACTAAAAGCTGCCAATTCTGTTGGTTAGGTCATTGTGAGTGTTAAATGTTAAGAAATAGCATTTTAAAAATACAGAAAGTGACAAAATGCAAATTATTTCCTCCTAATGGAACTCAAATATGCTTCCTTATCTTCCATAAAACCATGTAAGTATTTGGCACATTATATCGTCCAAAGTTCTTTGCATAAGAATCTACACAAAAATCCTGCAAATATCCCTTTGAATTTAGTACTAGAAAATGTTTCCTATTCCTTGAGAACTAGTATGTTTTCTTTTTGCCAGGTAATGAAAATCATTTAACTTACCATGTTTCCCTTGTCTTAGATTTCAGAAAACTTGATGCTGAGGTTGAATCTACATACTTAATTCTTCTCAAGAATCCTTAATGGTCTCTATTTTAATAGATTCTCTATTTTAATAGATTTAATGTCCTTTTATTATCAGTTACCCGAAATAGTCTTGGGACATAGATTGAACATATAAAGTTTAAATTAGAAATAAATTGAAAATAAGCATAGAGTTGCCTTGATAAAAACAGGCTAATTAAGATGAAGACCATCTGAGGACTTCCTTGGTGGTACAGCAGTTAAGACTTCGCCTTCCAGTGCAGGGGATATGGGTTTGATCCCTAGTCAGGGAGCTAAAATTCCACATGCCTCTTGGCCAAAAAATCAAAAACATTAAAAAGAAGCAAGATTATAACAAATTCAATTAAGACTTTAAAACAATGTCTCAGAAAAAAAACTTTTTACAAAAGTCTATTAAAAAATTAGCTAAAAAAAAAAAGAAGACAGATTTTTAGATGAGCAATGGCTTTAGAACAAGATTCTAAAGCCAGCATATGACATCTTCTATGCACATGCTTGCTTCACAGAGCTGAGAAATCATGAGGGGTAAAGAAAGACTAAGAGACTACAACATAAAAGGTAAATAAGTAGAACCACCTATAACATAAGCAGAGGCCATCCAAATCCACATATCTTACCTTAAGCTGTTTGTGATGGTCCTGAAGTATTTCTGCATCAAGGTTAGAATCAATGGGAACAATTTCATTTTTCCTTCTGTCAATGTTCTCCAGCATAAGAAGCAAACCATGACTCATTTCATGAAAATCCTATGGGGGGAAAAAAAAAAATATATATATATATATATATATGCATATAATATATATATAATATATATGTGGAGCATATATATATATAATATATATATATGGAGCATATAATATATATATAATATATATATATATATATGGAGCATAAAATCATTCTGAATGAGACATTTTTCTTTCCCTCACAGCTTAATTATCCATGTATTACAATTCCTACCATCGGTTTTCAGATCTTCTACACAACTCCTTTCTAAGCAAGGCACTGAAGTTATTGTAATTATCTGAGTTCATGTTCTTACCAAAAAGCATCTAATTTATTATTCCAGGGAAAAATTAGACAAGGAAAACTGGCATCAAATACTGAATTCCTAGGGCTCTACCACAGATTGGAGAGAAGAACTCTCCTCCTCTCTCTTCCTCCTGTATTCAAATCTTCCCAACATTAAAAAATATATATTTATTTATTTGTCTGTGCTGGGTTTTAGTTGTGGCATACGGGAGCTAGCTCACTGACTAAGGATCGAACCCAGGATCCCTGCACTGGGAGCATGGAGTCTTAGCCACTGGACCACCAGGAATGTCCCCAAATCTTTCCATCTTTGAAGGCCTAAATTCAATCCCTTCTCTCCACATATCAATGTGTTCATTTAATCAAGGTATGGTTATGGAAGATCTCCATGGTGGGAGACGCTACAGTAAAGATGGGGGAAACCACAGCTTGGGTACCTGCTTTGAAGCAGCCATTACTCTTGGGGACACCTACAATCCTGGAATACAGGCTTCCCATCCTGCTCAGATTCTAACCCAAACTCCTGGCCCTGCCCACAAAGCCCTGCATGATCTGTCTCCTGACCACCTCCCGGATCTTTCCTGTCCATTCCTTCCTCTCTGATCACACTGGCCTCCTTCTGTCCTTGAAGATGCTTAACCCTTTCCTGCTTCTGAGACTTGCCACTTGCTTGACCTTCCTCATGGCAACATCCTTCCAGTGTCAGCTCAAACATTCATACAACTTCCCTGCTCACCATTCCAAAGTGCTTCCATTTGGTTACCCTTATCATCACCTGGAAATAGCTTCGTTAAGTATTTATTTGCATTTTTGTTGTCCATCTTCCCCAACAAAAGCAGAGGCTGGGCTGTATCCTGCCTGCTTAGTGCAGTGTCTGTCAAGTCTGTAAATACCGGGCAAGTAACTGTGGTCTGAATGAATGGGCAAATATTTGTA
The DNA here is from genome assembly GCF_910594005.1 of Cervus elaphus. Taxonomy (NCBI): domain Eukaryota; kingdom Metazoa; phylum Chordata; class Mammalia; order Artiodactyla; family Cervidae; genus Cervus; species Cervus elaphus. The sequence goes on from NC_057840.1 coordinate 35,770,297, forward strand.
ATGCTCACTTGGATGTCTCCTAATGTGCTCAGAAAACATCTTTTGAATGAATAAATGAATGAGTCAAAGGAGGAATGGTGAGGCTGAGATAAACGGATGGGAATAGTCTCTTGCAATTTCTAAAGGAGATGGGTCTTTCAACTCTGGGTCATATGTACACACTCTCCAGTAAAATGAAAACTGGGCACAAAGTTATTTCTCACATGAACACTGACTTTGGGAAGTAACTGCATCCCTCTAGTGATCTTGAGAAATTGAGTCATAGACTCAGCCACACGGGAAATGTTGGATTCTGGAGCGTGGCCTGCCCAAAGCCCCACAGACCTGGCACTGCATGAGCGCGTCCTGGAGAAGACCCCGCCACTCCTCCAGCAGGGAGCACACACGGTCCCACCGCCCATTCATCTGGGACAAGCGGTCCTGAAGATCCTGGCTCTCCTCCTGGCCGGTCTGAGTGAACTCGGAGCTGCACAGATGGATGGAGAGGACGATGGCTTTGCGGTGGTCCACAGCTTTCTGGAGCTCCTGCAAAGAGAAAGGAGAACAATCAAACAAGGAAAACAACAATAAAAATGTTAAAGAGATATAGTCTGAGACCTTTGGAAATGCTTCACCCAAATTAAAAAGATCCATTAATTAACACTGGCCTTAGCAGGATGGCTAAGGTACACACCACTGGGGACCACACTGGAGCTAAAGGAATTGGATCAGATATATACTTACTGACATAAATGGATCTTAAGAAAATATAGTTGTAAGTGAAAGAGTCATAAACAGATTGCTGTAGGTTACAAAACAGCATTTATGCAATTTAAAATATATTGTGCACACACAAATCCACATTTTTCAGGAATACATGTGAGAAAAGAATTAAAATTTTGGAATGGTTGCTATGGGTTTGAGGAATGGGGATTAAGAAACAGTGGGAGAAAAGGAATAGATAAATAAAATTAAGGAACTTTGCAGGAAGCAAAGATGATCCTGGGCAGTGAACTTAAGAGTACAATGAACTCAGCCCCTATCATGGGAGTCCAACAACAAACCAACCAAAACAAACCAAACACAATATCGTCCAACAGTTCTGAGCAGCAGGAAATGTGCTCTTAGTTCCAGCGTACAAATTCAATTTCATTAGACTAATGCTACTCATTGGGCTCCAGAATCACTGTGGACAGTGACGGCAGCCATGAAATTAAAAGACGCGTGCTTCTTGGAAGGAAAACATAGCAAACTAAGACAACATATTAAAAAGCAGAGATATCACTTTGCTGACAAAGGTCCATATAGTCAAAGCTATGGTTTTTCCAGTAGTCCTATATGGATGTGAGAGTTGGACCAAAAAGAAATCTGAGTGCTAAAGAACTGATGCTTTCAAATTGTGGAACTGAAGAAGACTCTTGAGAGTCCCTTTGGACTGCAAGGAGATCAAACCAGTTAATCCTAAAAGAAATCAACCCTGAGTATTCATTGAAAGGGCTGAGGCTGAAGTTGAAGCTCTAATACTCTGGCCATCTGATGCTAAGAGCCAACACACTGGAAAAGACTAGGAAGGATTGAGGGCAGGAGGAGAAGAGGGTGACAGAGGATGAGATGGCTGGATGGCATCATAGACTCAATGGACATGAGTCTGAGCAAACTCTGGGAGACAGTGAAGGACAGGGAAGCCTGGTGTGTTGCAGTCCAGGGGGTCGCAAAGAAACAGACATGACTTAGCTGCTGAACAACAATGCTACTTAAAGTTGTGCACACAGGTATGAAATGCAACTCGTGGTAAGAAAGCAGATTCCCAGGCCCTGGCCTCCAGCTGTTCTGACTTCACCAGCACCGACAGTCAGTGGTCCACAGCCTGAGAACACTGCGTCTGCCACAGGCCAGACTTTTTGAGATGATAAAGAGAATAAATAGTATTTCATCAGCTAACAAATTTAGCTTGGTTTCACAAAAAACAAAACAAAAACAAACAGGTGACTGATGTGTCACTGTGTGTATTTCCCCAAAATCTAGAACTAAATTTCAAGAACTTGAGTACAAGGTTATATATTAATCACTGAATATCTTGGTACTATTTAAATGCTCCCAGATCAAGGTAGGGTCAGTGACCCTACAGATCACATCTACTCAGGCTACATTTTCTGATAATTCTCACCATTTCTGTTATGTTCCCAACATGTCTTAATTTTCACTTTTAAGTGGATTCTTAACATGCCATGATATAGAGTCAACACAGAAACAGCACAAAAATCCACAAATATTGTAGAAAGTACTAGGTTATTCCACATATTTATCCTCAGAAAACAGACAGGAAAGATGGGGAGGGATGCATAAGAGGGTGGCTTTTTCTTATAATGTATCATGTAGGCTGACTTTCAAGGTCTCATTTTTTGCATTCTGATCTCACTTAGGTCTCAGACTCTGGCCAGTGTTTGCTTCATCAACCTTTTAAGGAACTGATTATGATGCAACACTGCCTTACATTTTCCTGGAGAGACACTCAAGTAATTTAAGCACTCTAAAAAAAAAAAATGTAATCCAGAGAACGTAAACTGCATCTCCCATCTGATGCTTCATCTTGAAATTGATGGGGCTGGCACAGAGGCTACTCTATAAGAAGTCTGAGCAGTGGTCAGGAAGACTCACTTCACTGTTTGAAAATTTAAAACAAAATAACAGGTAAAACAAGGCAGAAAACCATCAGCCCCAAAGAAAACCAGCATACACAGAAACCAGGGAGACACAAAGACAGTGTGCTTTGCTTAATGCTTGAGCCCAGAGGGCCCAGTAGCTACATCTGAGGAAGAACACAGCTTGACGTTCTCCAAACAAAAAGGCAGGCCCAAGAGAGCTATTAAGAAGACACTGAGCTCTCCAAGCATAGGATGCTTACAAAAGTCTCCACATATCAATGCATCTCAATAGCTGGGCTGAGGAGGATTTTTAAGCTCTAGAGAGGGAGTTAGAGAAGGTTATCTTCTGTACTATACCCAACAAGGTCAAAATCAAATGGAAATGTCACGCATTTCAGCAGGATTACTCTACAGGTTCTGTTTAGTTGGATTCATGACACTGAAAATTGCTTCTGCCACTATGATAATCTATTTCAGAAGTTCTGCTGATTCCAGAATGACAAGTGGCTTCCTTTGGTCTCCACAAACTCACACGTATACAATCTGGGAGAGGCTTCCTCTCTGGCTCTAGATAGCCTTGTAGGACCCTGGCCATAGCTGTGTTTCTCTCAAAAGAGGTTAACTAGGTCCCAGAGGTACCTGGAGGTTTTATGCAATTTTAACTGGTCATTAAATCATGATTATTTTCATGAGGGGCTTCCCTGGTGGCTCGGATGGTAAGAATCCGCCTGCAAGGCAGGAGACATGCATTGGGTCCCTGGGTTGGGACAATCCCCTGGAGAAGGAAATGGCTACCCACTCCAGTATTCTTTCCTGGAAAATTCCACGGACAAGAGGAGCCCGTGTGCTACAGTTCATGGGGTCTCAGAGTTGGACGTGATTGAGTGACTAACACACACATACATTTTTATGGGACTGGTTCTGCAACTCAGTCCAGCTCTCAACCCTTCCAAGCCTTCCTAGGAACACTCTGATTCCGGATGGCTGGGGAAACATTCGTGTCCCTTTCCACCAACCACTGGCGCACTGCTATGTGAGCATGTAACAGCCAGGGCTGGAGTTTTTCATCTGACCGGGCCCTCCACGTGGCAGCGCTGTGTCTGGCGCCGTGGGAAAGGCCGAGGGCAGCTACCTTCAGCTTCTGGATTTGGAGCGCGATGGACTGGATGTCCGTGCTGAGCTGTAGGCGCTGAAGCTGCTCCAGGTCGCCCTCCGTCTCCCGCAGCCAGGTCAGAACGCTGCTCAGGTCTGAGTCCAACTGCTGCCTCCTCTGCGGCTTCTGTTTCATCCTCAGCTCCTTGCTCAGGGCCTCTGCCTGGATGAGTTCCCAGCGGTCAATCACACCTGGCAAGACAGGACACACACAGGAAAGCGAGGGGTTTTCCTCCATGCGGAATGTTTAGGATGCTTGAAACCGACATGTGGGCTAACTTTAAAACAGAAAAGAAAGTAACGCCACTGGGCATTTCTATTGCTGTCAGCTGTTGGTAACAGTATAGTGTGTCTTTCCTATCTGCATTTTTTACAGTGATGGGGAAGAAAAAATCAGCTACATAAGATTTAACACTGTAAAGAGATTGATGAAGTGATAGCATTAAAGTGAGTGAACACTGGGACTTCCCTGGTGGTCCAGTGGCCAGGACTCCCTGCTCCCAATGAGGCTGGCCTGAGTTTGATCCCTGGTCAGGGAACTAGATCCTGCATGCTGCAACTAAGACCTGGGGCAGCCAAAATCAATACATACAGAAATATAAAAAAAAAAAAACACAACACAATAAAGTTGGTGAAGATAACTTTCAGTTCCTGGTTTCTTTCTGCAATAGAGCTCTGAGAGCATTGGGCATGTATACAGAAGATTCCTGACTAGTGATTCAAAGATGATGGGACATGGGGAAAAACCACTGTGATACTTTTCACCTTCTTGGTCTGTCCTCAGAGATCTGGGTAACCTGGAGGAAAGTTCTCAGGACAGAATAGTAAAGATTGAGGTAAGCAACACAGTGGAACTCAGAGGCAACAAAGTATTTGGGGATCTTCTATTTCACTCTGTCCTGAATGGAGTACAACTCACTCACCAGCTGTTTGGGTTTCAGTGCTATCCAAGTTAACAAAGCCAGGGAAATGGTCGTCTTCCTCCGTCAGCTTGTGTTCCAGTCTTTTCACTGAGTCTATGCTGCCACTGCATTCGCCCAGCAGCTTCATCTGTTTAGAACAGAAAAGAGGCTCCCTTGTCACAAAATTCTCAAGCTGTCACGACCACAAGAGATCCTGGGGAAAATATCTTTGGCGTTCCTCAAAAAGGACAGTGGCTAGGTGGTACCTCTCTGTAAAGAGTAAGCTACTCTTAGCTTCCTTGATGGCTCAGTGGTAAAGAATCTGCCTGCCAATTCAGGAGACATGGACTTCATCTCTGGACTGGGAGGATCCCACATGCTACGGAGCAACTACACCTCGAGCACCACAAGTAAGCTGGTGCTCTAGGGTCTGTACTCCACGAGAGAAGCCTCCACAGTGAGAAACCCTTGCACTACAACTACAGTAGCTCCATTCTCTACAACTAGAGAAAAGCCTGTGCAGCCATGAAGACCCCACACAGCCCCTACCCACCCCCCCCAAAAAAAAGAGTAAGCTGCTCTGCTGGAAACAAAAAAGTCAAGTTCAAAAACATGCTTCTAAAACATGTGACATGTTCATATTTACACAAAGCAATGCCTTGAAGATATACTTGGCACACATGGTTTTGCACAAGTCCTCCCAATTTCTTTTAAAATTTATGAATCAAAACAGACTAAATTGATCTGGGATTTAACACTCAGAGCCCCCAGCTGGCAATATAACATATTGTCTTTGGCAAGCTGCTCCCTTTTTCTTAAACTGAAGTGTGGGAACAGTGATATTACCACAAATCTCACGGGGGCATCTATTTGCATTAAGTAATTAAAATGCTTAAAAGAATAAAACAATATTAACACCAGCTGTTTCATGAGAAAATCTAAGCAATGTTTAATAGATACTAAGCGAATAAATTTTGACATCAAAAGAAAAGCTTCCAACTCCATATTTAATATCATGCACATATTCAAAGACTAAAGGAACAAATCATTTCAAGGCACGCCTGCTACGATCATAAAGTTTTCTTTCAAAGCCTTTACCAAATCACATTGCTATTAAGTTACTTTGATTGCTTTTGATTGGTGTTAAGTATAATCTCAGTGATTTCAGCACGCTCATTGTGAAACTGTATTATGTTTTTTAAAAGGAGGTTTCACTATAATAGAAGTCAGGATAAGAGGCCAAATTGAACAGGAAGTAAACTCATGATTAATTAATTACTCTTCTGTGACTATGAGGATGTTAACGTCAGCATAAAAGTTTCTCTCCCCTGGTTTCAAAAAAGCAGTATGTGTGAATTGTCATTAGGCTCAGGGAAATTAATTTTTCTTTCCTTTTATGAGGCAGTCTTTTGGGTGTGAAAAGAAATGACAGAAGGCCTTGAAGAGATTTACTTTCAAATCTTCTTGCTTAAGTATGCATAAGAAAACAGGTAATTCTCTGAGTATTTCTCTGGGAAGTTATTCTGTCAGTAACTTGAGCAGAGCAAAGCTATTACATACTTTACAAAGCTTCAAAAATGGAACTGGTAATACACACAATCTCTTGCCATCTTCTCCCCACATCTCGTTAGTCAGGATTGTTTTCCCCAGAATGAGAGAACAAGCAAGAGGATAAAAAAGTCCCAGGACCATCAAGTGAATCAAAAGACACCCAGGAAAAGAACTAAACCCATTCCATGTCAGCAATATATATCAGCTAAAATCCACTCCTCCAAGCATAACCTTGGTCAGAAAATCATTAACTGAATTTGAAAGAATGCCTAATCACCTTCCGGGGCCAAAGCAATCTGTGAAAAGATTTCACAGGAGATCTGGATTCAATCCCTGGGTCAGGAAGATCCCCTGGAGAAGGGAATGGCTACCCACTCCAGTATTCTTGCCTGGAGAATCCCATGGACAGAGGAGCCTGGCGGGCTACAGTCCACAGGGTCAGAAAAAGAGTCTGACAGGACTGACTGACTAACTCTTTCACTTTCAGTTCTCTGTCTAAAGGAGCAGGCAGGTTCTTAAGGTAGATCAGGGGTCTGAGCACAGACCACTTTTACACAAAAGGTAACCTGCTAACAGGGCTTTATTTTGCTCGCACACACCTATGAGTTCAAGGGCAGCTAGGGACACAGAGAGTGAACACAGACCTCACGCCACAAACAGATGGTTCTTTGTCACACAACTGGGATCACCAGGTACGTGTGAGAATCAAGAAGGCCTAGATACTCACGTAGCCTCTGTAGCCGGAGTCTAGCTCTGGTCCTGTGGGCGTTTTGGGGTGGATGATATTCTCCGTTTGCTGCATCTGAAAGTGGCTGTCATCCAAGGCTTTGCCCAGCTGTCGGATCTGCGACTCCAAGGCACCACGGTCCCCTACAGCGTCAACCATGAGAATCTCGATAAGCTTGACATTCGAGGAGATGGTTAAGAAACTCTACAGGCAAGGCGGTAGAGAGATGGCACATGTGTGGGTGATCAGAAAGCACATTTAGTACTGACGTGCTGGTGGGTTAGGAGTTCAAATGACCAGACTGATGAATGTGCTTGGCCAAGAGTCCGAGCTGACTGGGTGCTGCCCCAGGGGCTGTGCAGTAGGTTCTCCCAGCCTGGGAATCTGCTCCCTCTTAAATCTCCACATTGTGAGTTGCGGAAGGCCATTCTCAAAACCTCAGGTGGTCTCTTCTGCTCCCCAATAACTAGGAGTCAGTTACATCTCAGGCTCCCTCTGCAGTCACTTATCAAACAGAAAGTCACACCATCTTATTTTTCTTTCTGCATATCAGTAGAAGATGGTGCTCCTGAAGCACCAGATGGTTGTGGGGCTCCCTTAAGGCAAGACTTCAAGTGAACCAAGAAAAGGTATGTGTGGGGGTACCACACTAGCAATGACTTCCTTATGTCTGAAACTTGAAACCAAAATCAGGAGAAAGCTAAAATTTTAGTATTTCCATCCAGGTGTGCTCTCACTCAGAGTTTAGAACTCCTGGCTTTCCTCCTCTGAGAGACGTGACATTGTTTTGCAAAATTTGTGTGTGCGTGTGTGTACAGTCTTTGAACTCAATAAGAATATGATCGTCAGAGTGAAGCCAGCACAGGGTGAAAGCAGAGTAAATATTAGTAAGCTTTATTAATTCTCTTTTGGAAAGAAGGTCTTCTAAATACACCTGGAAAGTCTCTCACTGGCAGTCACTTAGGTAGTCACGATTTTAGTAATAAGACTTTGTTTCCCATCCTTTTGCTTTTCTACAAAAACTTAAGTGTAAACTAATAATCTCACAATTCAACATCCTATCACCATGGTCCAACTCTGTCCTCTCCACTGTCCTCCAAATTACAGACTCTGAACTACAGTCTGTCTAGAGCGAGAGCCTGATTTTTTGGAGCTGAATACATGATTCACCCTTTGTCTTTTAGGGGCCCCCAGAGATCAGGAGGATAAACGGTGGGCCTGGGGTCCCACCTATAAGCTAGTGAACAGAATCCCTGAGCCCTGACTCCCCAGCCAGAGATGGGTCTGCAACTCCTTGAAGTCATAAAGTCAGAGCTGTTCCAACCAAGCAGGGAGCTAGAGCACCAATGCTAAGACTAGTGTTTCCATCTCCTATCTTCTGCCATTAATGGGCATCATAGTTCACACTTATTGAGAATGACTACCATTTCACAAGTTGAATAGTTGTTTTACTGCACTTGATTACTGAAGCTATGGGCTCCCCTGGCGTCTCAGGCAGTAAAGAATCTGCCTGCAATGCAGGAGACCCAGGTTTGATCCCTGGGTCGGGAAGATCCCCTGGAGGAGGGAATGGCTACCCACTCCTGTATTCTTGCCTGGAGAATTCCATGGCCAGAGGAGCCTGGCGGGCTACAGGCCATGGGGTCATAAAGAGTCAGACACGACTGAGCGACCAACATTTTCACTCTCATTGGAGTTTTAACTCTTGGTGTGGATCAACCAAGTGGTTTGGGTTTTTGTTTCTGAGACAGCAGTCAGAGAAGAAGGTTCTGCCTTAACATGCTTGTGGCACAGAGCTGTGAGAGGGTGGATAAAGGTGCTCGGGGAGGAGAAGGCGGGTTACAGGTGAGCAGGGGAGGTCTGCTTCGGCTTTGGTGCCTACCAGAGGAATTTCTGATTGCACTTTCTGTGAGTTTAACATAGGCCTCGGGACTTTCAGGGATCATTACATCTGCAAAAAGAGCACAGTCTAAGTTGACAGCTAAGGTCTGGAAACCTGGATCCCCTGATGGCTAGAAAATAACTTTCCTAGGGGAAAAAAAGGAAATTAGTCATTCTGGGCCGATAATTCTTGAACATACAGAGAAGTCTGAGTCTGACCACCAAAGGGTTCCTGAAATAAATCATAATAAAGTCTCTCATTGGTGGAGAGTGTTTTATGAGCCAGGCGCTGTTCTGGGCACTCATTTATCCTCACAGAAACCCTACAGGGTGCGTGGAAGTGTTATTCTCATTTTACTGACCAAAAAAACTGAGGCCCAGGGGAATTGTTACTCATTCAAGTTTCAACAGCTAGTAGTGGCATAACTGGAATTGCAATCCATACAGGTCCTAGAGCGGCGCTGTCCAACAGAAATAACATACATTGTTTTAAAGAGTCTAAGGGCCACAATGACAAGTCAAGGGATGAAAATAAATTCAATACTTAATTTTACTAAACCAACAAATCTAAATTACAACATGTAATCAACATAAGTACTATTATTGATATTTTACACACTTGCTTTGTGCTAAGTCTTTGAATTCTGTGTATTTTTGTAAGAGCACTGGATGCAGCAAATACCCATCTGCACAGTCACATTTCAGGGCTCAGCTGTCACGTGTGGCTGAGGGACTGCATATTGAGGATTTCTGCTGTAGAGGCAAAATGCTTAGCTATTAGGCTGTACTGTAAAAACAAAAGAGAAATGAGACAAATCATCTTCTTTTTGTACAGCGTCAGCCCCTTGGGAATCCAAATGTGAACCATCACACAAAGAAAAAGGGGAAACTGTCTTTTAGGGAATGTGTGAGATGCGTTTACAAGGGCTACAAATTGACCTCTGGTTATTTATTCTATTTCGACTCACCTTTCTTAAAATGCTCCTCTTTCTCTGGCCACGCCTTCCCTGTGTTGCCTGAGGTTTCATATGCCTCGTTTCCCTTTGTACACTCTTCCTGTGTGGTCTCCTTCCTTTCCTTGGGGACCACTCACGTGTGGATGACTATCTAATCTACATTTCTGGTTCCTGACCCATGCAGCCACCCACCGCTGGCTTTTTCCTGTGGGACAGGCCACAGCATATCATAGCACAGGTTGAGTTCATAGAGGAACTCACCGCCTCCCACTATCTCACTGCCCTGCCCCCGTGGCTCCACAGACACCCAGAACATTCTCTCCTACTCATGGTCCTCAGAGCCTACCACCACCTGCATCTTTTACCAAGATGCTCACACCAGAAAAAATCACTTCGACCGCAATCCAATCGGCCATCAGGCGTGCAGGAGCCGTCTCATGATTTCTCACAGCTCTTTCATCTATTCCCAGCGCTGCTGCCTTAGTTCAGGCCATCACCACATCTGCGTCCTGGACTGTAAAGTGATTCCATCTGGACTTTCTTTCAATGTGCCCTTCTCTAGATATTGTTGAGACCGGTTCTTTGAAAATAGACATCAGATCACAGTGCCTCCCTCCTTAGAGCCCTGTTGTGACACTGTCCAGGGTCTTCACGGTAAAACTGCTTTTTATGATAAACAGGTTGCTATATGACCAGACCCTGGTTCTCCTTCCCATCTCCTCTTTGCTCACTCTGCACCTCCCAATTGACAGCCATGTCATCCTGGACAAACTCCAGGGGACTGACAGTGCTGAGGCTGATCATAAAGCCGAGATGGGTGTCCTCTGCTTTCTTCCTCTGGACACTGCTGTATCCTCCTGACTGACTTCTAGTCATCCTTCAGGTCTCAGCACAGGTCTCTTCTCTAAAGCCTTTCTCCAAAGCTCTGGCTCAGCCACCCCGGGCTGTGTGTTCACACCACCGTGTGTACCCTGCTACTCCAGCGCCAAACATTTCACACAGGTGTTTCTTATCTGTCTGTGTTCCACACTAGAGTGTGAGGGCTTCCCTGGTAGCTCAGAGGTGAAGAATTTGCCTGCAATGCAGGCGATGCGGATTTGACCCCTGGATTGGGAAGATCCCCTGGAGTAGGAAATGGCAACCCACTCCAGTATTCTTGCCTGGAGACTCCCACGGACAGAGGAGTCTGGTGGGCTCCAGTCCATGGGGTCAAAGAGTCAGACACGACTTAGTGACTAAACCACCTCCACACTAGCACACTACCACCCTAGAACGTGAGCTCTTTGAAAAGAAAAGGGACTGTGTATTTCCAGCACTTATAAAGTTCCAGTCATGTAGTAAGAATGTAGGCACACGCGGGATAAATCAGTGGTCATATCAATTTTGCATTTGTGAATCATGTTAATATCAAATTATGCCATTAAGTACAAGTTCCCCTGAAGGGAGAAGGAAGATGATTCTGCGTAGCCTATGGGTTTTCAGGACAGTATCCATTCCTTCGTATTCTCTTTCAAGCTAGCATACACATAGAAGGAGCTCTTTCCTACCTGATATGCCAACAGCTCCCCTAAGGTAGAAATCTTTATCTTCTGGACCCTCTTCATCCTCAGAGGGCAGAGTTCTGGACACGGCAGACTCCAGGTCACGGCTGAGGTCATAGTCATGGTCCCATTCCAGGGGGATGGAGTCCACACTGGCCGGGGTGTCTCGTCCAGACCTCTCGCTCCGGAGGGGCTGGGCGAGTGAGAGGGAGGGGTTGGAGGAAGGCTGCGGGGAGAGCACGCCGTCCGTGGAGGTGTCCCGCCAGTGGAGGTCCGACAGAGTTCCAGCCTCATCCAGTTCCAGCTCCCGGTCAGAGAGGTCGTGCTCATCATCTGGGAGCTAAAAATGCAGCCCAGACAGTCCTGTTATCACGGCAGTCAGCTGGTACCCTCCCCGCTCTGCTCTGCCTCTCACCAATGTTCAGTACCCAAGCTTAGCTGGACCACATGCCTATCTTGGTAGGGTTAATTTTAAACTTCCTATCATCGAATAATAAATAAGTATCTTCTGATCACTTTTCAAAATGCCTTATACGTGAATCTAGTAAATTCTCAGTTTTAATGCTGATAAAATGGAAATAATATTAAGACCTACTTCAAAAAATTGACAGAAGATTAAATAAGATAACGTAAATAAAGATAACTTAGTACCTAACCTGCAACACAGTAAGTAAGTGAATGGCACAGATCAGGAGCCAGAGGGAATCACTGATAAAATCCTAGCTGGTCCTTTTATACCTTATATTCCAGATAGAAAATACACTTTATCACAGAAGATGACAAATATTCTAATAATAACATCTTGACAATGAGATATGATTATGGTAGCAATTAGGGAAAAGGAAGAGAAAAAGAAATTCAGCTAAATAACCACATCAATCAGGCCGCTGTTTAACACTGCTCACCTTTATCCCCTTGTTTTCCCTAGAAGCTTCTTGATCTTCCATGGAAGATATGAGCCAAGTATTCTTCTAAGCTCTTTATATGCATGTATGTATACATATATATATATATAAACTCATTCCATGCCCAAAACAATCCTTTCTAGGAGGTAGGTACAGTTACTAAGCCAGTTTTAGACTGAGGAAACTAAGGCAAGTCAAGCACTCTGGCTCCAGAGTCCGGTGCCCACTAAATGATGCTACTTGAGCTCACATTATTAATTCTCTTTATATTTCATGACAATAAAAAAGCAGTGTCACGTACAGGCAGGCGAATCAGTTTCTTATGATATCTTTCCACGCGCCCGAAGACCTCCTGACAGTAACGTCGGAGCTCATCCAGCTCTTCCTCAATGACGGCCGCATCCAGGGGCTCACTCTTTTCTATCAGCTGTTCTCCTTGGGCGATTATCTGCTCAATCTTATTGTGGTTCAGTGAGATTTCCTGCTGGAAGGCCTAGGGAGCACACCTCTATGTTAATTGCTCATTACTCACATAAACATGAAGTAACTCTAAGATACATATGAAGAAAAACCATGTAGGGATATTAAGTTTACCATAGACAAAGACAAGCCAAGAAGCTACTACTTTCTAAAGTAAGACATGAAATTTTGAAATCAGAACAGAAAGCAGAAATGGAATTGTTAGAATTCCATGACCAGAGAGGCGCCTTTGCCTAATAAAATTTACCACCATGGACAGTGTGGCTAAGAGAATCATAAGAAAAAACATTCAAACCCATCATAAAGTTGAGAGCACTGGTTGTCCCTGATGAAAAGTAATGGCAAGCAATAGAGAGCCACCGAAATTAATTTAGCAGTTTAAAGAATTATATTCAATATTTAAATTTTAGATTTTCTAAGATGTCAAACATCAGTAAGAGAAACCATCCAAATCACAATATCACAAATTATTCTCAGATGATTTGACTGTTTCAGGACATAAGTAGGAAAAACTGTAAAAATTTGAAAAACAGGTAATTCTGGATTCCTTAGACTTAATTTATATGATTCAAAACAGTTAAGCCTCAGGGAACAACTTTCAAGGGATAAATTTTAATTCAACACAAGAATAAACTCTGGAAGAGTTGAAATTGCCCAATAATAAAAAGACTGCCAAGGGAGAAAGAGGGTGGTTATAAATGACCCTGCCAGAGTCCAGAAGGAAAAGATTCACCTACCACTTGGTAGAAATTTCCTGCTGAAGCTTTTACCTGTTATTTACCTGTGGAACAACTTGAGAGAGTTGAGGTGAAGGGGAAGGATGGAGAGGCTGGTCAGACTACTGGGACTATTTTATGATATTTTTATTCTGAGAATCTAGGATTAAAGGTAAATTCCTTGTTTTATTATGACAACTTGAAAGTCACAGGCACCATGTGTGGTGGTTTAGTTGCTAAGTCGTGTCTGACTCTTGCGACCTCATGGACTGGAACCCACCAGGCCCCTCTGTCCATGGGATTTTCCAGGCAAGAATACTGGAGTGGGTTGCCATTTTCTTCTCCAAGGCAACGTGACTATTCTTATAAAAAAAAAATCTACCTATCCTATCTTATCTTGGGATGAAAATTTCACAAGCTGCCTTGCATATTATTCAAGATATTAAACATTCTATCCTATGAGATAGAATCCTCATATCTAATATACATCCCTCCCCATGTAAAATGTTTCACTCTCCTTTTTCACTTTCATCAAGAGGCTCTTTAGTTCCTCTTCACTTTCTGCCATAAGGGTGGTGTCATCTGTGTATCTAAGTTTATTGATATTTCAGGTTAGTGAAAGTGAAAGAGGACAGTGAAAAAGCTGGCTTAAAATTCAACATTCAAGAAACTAAGATCATGGCATCTGGTCCTATCACTTCATGGCAAATAGATGGGGAAACAATGGAAACAGTGACAGACTTTATTTTCTTGGGCTCCAAGGTTGCTGCAGATGGTGAATGCAGCCATGAAATTAAAACACGCTTGCTCCGTGGAAGAAAAGCTATGACCAACCTAGACAGCATATTAAAAAGTAGAGACATTACTTTGCCAACAAAGGTCCGTCTAGTCAAAGCTATGGTTTTTCCAATTGTCATGTATGGATGTGAGAGTTGGACTATAAAGAAAGCTGAGCACCGAAGAATTGATGCTTTTGAACTGTGGTTGGAGAAGACTCTTGAGAGTCCCTTGGACTGTAAGAAGATCCAACCAGTCATTCCTAAAGGAAATCAGTCCTGAATATTCATTGGAAGGGCTGATGCTAAAGCTGAAACTCCAATACTTTGGCCACTTAATGCAAAGAACTGACTCAATGGAAAAGACCCTGATGCTGGGAAAGACTAAAGGCAGGAGAAGGGGATGACAGAGGATGAGATGGTTGAATGGGATCATGGAGTCGATGGACATGAGTCTGAGCAAGCTCCAAGAATTGGTGATGGACAGGGAAGCCTGGTGTGCTTCAGTCCATGGAGCTGCAAAGAGTCAGACATGACTGAGCAACTGAACTGAACTGAACTGAGGTAAAATGTTTAACTAGCCACTGGTTTTGAATTATATATGAAACATACCAAATATGCTTAAACATTAATTTGGCACCTAGGAATGCAGTCTGTGTGGAATGAAGTTCCAATATAAGAAAGTTGAACTGGTCTGGATCATGGGAGTCAAATTATCTGAAGGTGCTTGAAACCAATCAGAAAAAAACACCATCAAAAATGAAAATGACAACCTTGCAAATCAAGTTCCTACTTGACTTGTGTATATGTTAAGGGGAGTTGTATCTCCTCATAATGTTCTTTATTTCATTTTTAATATTTTTCTTTTTTCTGTATTTCTTTTCAGTCAAGAAGACCTACATTTTTAAAAAGCAAAGATTCTCGTATGTAAAATAGATAGCCAATGGGAATTTGCTATATGACTCAGGGAACTCAAACAGGGGCTCTGTTGCAACCTAGAGAGGTGGGATAGGGCGGGAGCTGGGAGGGAGTTTCAAGAGGGAGGGGACATATGTATACCTATGGCTGATTCATGCTGATATTTAGCATAGAACAACAAAATTCTGTAAAGCAATTATCTTTCAATTAAAAATAAACAAAATTTTTAAAAAAGAATAGTTCTTTAATATGTTCTTCACAAAAGTATGTATAAATCATTTCCTCTTCATATTCCCTGCATACCAATTTGAAAAAAAAATCACTATTACTCTCTTACCTTGAGCTGCTTTATTTTAGCTTGCACGTCACACTCGGAGAAGTGCTCAATGTTGGTGAGCTGCAGATCCATCTCCGTCAGCCACACCAGAATGCTGTCCCGGGCCGTCTCAAACTCCTCCCGCTGGCCAATGAAATGCTGGAGAGACAAGAACACAAGCGAAAAAGCCACAGACTCGGGCTGAGACGGAACCGCCAACTCCAGCCTCCTCTGGGAAGTCATTTCCTCAGCGAGCAACGAGAACACCGCAATGTTTTACCAAATAAATCACATGCTAGATGCCCGTCTCGGCATCCCTGTCTTACAGAGTCACCGAGACTATGTCCTAACGCTGTACTGAAATGGCCCCAGCTGTCCTCCCGGCCTCTAAGCGACAGAGGGGGTGCGGTACGGACCTTGAGTCTGCGCAGGATGGAGGTGACGCGCTTCTGCAGGTTGTCCCATCTCTGGTTGCCTTTATGAACCATCTGTTTGAGGCTGCCGGCCGCGTCCGTGCGGTTCTCTCTGGCCAGGCGGCGGTACTGCTTGTTGATCAGCTCCAGCTGGGTCAGGCTCTCATGGACCTGTCGCTGGAAAGCCTACGGCCACAAAGAAGCACATCAGCCTGGGAGATCTGGGGAGGGCTCTCAGCAAGGGTGTCTGGGCATGGGGTCCTGATGTCAGACAGAATGGGAGGCCAACTCTTCCCCTCCAACAGGAAAAGACACTTTGTAACCAGCGCAAACTTTCCCTTGTTAAAGAAAGCTCCTGTTACCCATGTGCCTTAAGAAAGGGAGTTGATCAAACAAAAATACAAAAGAAAATGGCAAACAGTAGTAAATATCTGTATATATACAAATCCACATATGATACACATATAGAATATGTACATATACATGTAGAACATACACATATTCATATGATACATACATATAAAATGTACACACATACCTATATATACATATACAAATGGCAACCCACTCCAGTATTCTCGCCTAGAGAATTCCATGGACAGAGGAGCCTGGTGGGCTTCAGTCCATGGGGTCACAAAGAGTTGGACATGACTGACGACTATCACACACTCACTCACATGTATAATGCACACGACATACATATGTAATATAGCTTTTAAAATAATAGCCTTAAAAAAAACTTTCCCATAAAGGAAACTGATTACAAAAATATGTTGTTGCTTAGTCACCAAGTCATGTCCGACTCCTGCGACCTCATGGACGCCAGGCTCCTCTGTCCAATGGATTTCTCAGGCAAGAATACCGGAATGGGTTGCCATTTCCTTCTCCCACAGATCCTCCCAACTCAGGGATTAAACCTGTGTTCCTGCATTAGCAAGTGAGTCCTTCACTACTGAGCCACCAGGGAAGCCCACAAAAATATGTATGCTGAAACGTGAGTTTAAAATGTTCCAAGTTTCTGATGTCAATACCGAGAAAAAAATACCTATCATAAAACTGCTTCTTTTATTTATAAAATGTTATTTCCTAAGAAATCCAGAAATTGCCTCAATTTTGGTGCCCTCTTAAAAAAAATAAAACTACTTTTTGCAGAATATCTTCTAAATGCAAGCTATTACTGACTTTTAAGAACAACAGCTTAGTAAAACAGAAGTAACCTTACAAAGAAAAATGTTTTGTACATGCTCTATTGTTTTTTTTTTTGCTGTGCCCATGAATGATTTGGTTTGTATGAAATGTTTTAAAGCTGATGTGACACCTTACAGAGTATTACAGAGTAGTGTCTATCTACTTTGGAGGTTACCCCCATGCACACAATTTCTGCAGGTGAAGTAGTTCTTTTTCTCTGCAATATAGCCTAACCCTAGCAATAAGAGTCATTTGGCCAAAATAAAATGAAGCTTTTACATTTCAAACTTAGGTGTGTGATTTATGACTGACTTTTATTCTGGCATTGGACAGAAAATTGTGTGACTAATTGAACTTCACTCATCGAAATCCCAAACTTTTGCTTCCTTTGGCTCATCACACTATTTACATGCTACCAAACTCCTGCCTCTAAGATGGCTTTTCTTCTGAGAGTCGTTTTAAGAGCCGTCAACCGAGTAAATCCAACCATCTATTTTATAAAACTTCAAATTATTCCCCCGGAAAAGGAAATAGTAAGGGAAGTTCAGCTTTTGCCATCACTGTAAGTCACACAATATATTTTCTCACTGAGGTGAAGGTGGGCATGACAGGCGGGGACCCCAGCACACCTAGATCTGTCCCCAGTGTTTGTGCAATTGAACAGGCAAAAACTGCCCTCAAAATTTCATTTTTGTAATTTATTTTCCTCTTAAGAAAATTAACTACAAAGATAAATAATAAAATCAATCATTATAACTAGCTAGTTGTATGTTGTATAAATAGCATTTATATATATAAATAGCATACATATATAATGCTGTATTTATACAGCATTATATGAATAGCTAGTTATATAAATAGCATTATAAGCTTAACTATATGGCTAACCTTTGTCATAAAGTCTTGAGTCTAAAATAGCATCATAAAAGATCTTACATAATCTTCTTTGTAGTGGAAGCCGATTATAGAAGGTTTAACCTTTATGAAGCTGTGAGTAATAAGATGCAGTACAAGAATATTTCTACTAGCACTGGTTCACACTGGGATAATCTGAAATCTACTACAGAGTTTATTGTGGCTTTTTACTAGCATTTTACTAAGGAAGAATCTTTCGGATAGGAATTCCACCCCCTCACCCCAGGAATTTAGTGGAATAGTTATATATAGGTCCATATTCAGGCAGCAGAATAACTGTTATTTATTTCACATAGTATTTGAACACTTGTATAGCTTTGTGTAGCTACCCATCTATGACTCCTAGATTTTAAACCCCACAAGAACAAAACCCAAACTTCATATTTACTATAATAGGCCTCAAAAAAAAAAAAAAAAAAAGCCTGGCTAATTGCTATTACAAGGTAAAAATTAATCCAGCTGAATTTGGTTGGATTTTTTAGTCTTATTATAAACTATCTCAGGGAGCTTGGGGCAGACTTAGTAACCAAGAATGATTTTTGTAAGATAACATGCATTGGAACTGTTCACAGTTATTATATATGAGAACACAACTGCCAATCAATGGACATTGACTGGCAAAGAAACTTCAAATTAAAAAGTGGTCAACTTTCGGGACCAGTCCTTTATGAAAATGAGAGGCAGTTGAGAAGCTGGGGTTTCATCCTATCCCAGTGATAGAGCAGACTCGAGACTGCCCAAACAGGCAAGGAACTGGAATCAGTTACTGAATAATTGCTTTCTTGATGAATATGATTATACTGCTGCTATTTCTCTCTATAAATTTGAAAAATCTTGGTGACTCAATGGCACTGTTCCTCATTTATAATTACAGACGGTTTATGATTTAAAATATTTGATCAATTCTGGAGTCAATTTATCAATGATTAAAAGATAAGAGGAGCCTGGTGTGCAACAGTCCATAGGTTCGCAAAGAATTGGACATGACTGAGGCAACTTAGCATGTACTTACACACACGCACATGAACACACACATATACATATATATGTATATATACACATACACTCCAGTTAAGTGAAAAAAAAATCAAGAAAATATATTGAATACACACACACACACACATATATTTTATAGATGTTATAGTATGGAATGGCATAATATTTGAGTCTTAGAAGCTTGATTATAAAGAACCGTGAAGTCAAAAGAACGCCACGATCATTTTTGGGGAATCATAATTCCTGTTTTCTAACAGAGTTTCTCTTCATTACTGCTTTATTTGTAATTCTTGATAATTATAAAGTAAAAACATCCTTTCTCTTTTTTGCCTATTACGATGTAATAAGAAAGATGACCAGAAAGTCATCACCTAGCCGTCTGAACAAATAACATGTGGGCAGTTTGTTTGGGTCTTGAGACACCAAAGACCAGCTGGCTACTCTCGTAGCAAAATAAAGATGAAATATTTGGCTTTGAAAATCACCTCAAATTTCTTTAGTTCCTCCTTGGCAACTGTATAGAGCACCCCAGAAGAGCTGGGAAAGGCAGCTGTCCTTTCTGAGATCTTGAGCCAATCTTCGAAATGAGAAAAGTCATCCAGAAACTTCTGCCACAATCGCCATGTCTCTTCAATTCTGAGACAGAAAGGAAAGAACAGAATCTGATTGTTTGAGACTGTTTGTGCTCCAGAGCCCTGCCTGATGCCTGCACCAGGATTAAGATGGCCCAAAACAAGCAACTGCTGTGCCAAACAATAACTAACTGTGCCTTGAGCCGAATTTGCCCAGACTGAAAAAGAAACAACTGTTTGAGCTAAAATGAAACAGCTGTGTGTGTGTGTGTGTGTGTGTGTTTAAACACACGTCCTGCAGCTCTGGGTTTGGAACGAGTCAAACTGAGTCTGATAAGCACATGGTGTGAACTGTTCTGGGTATGTGCAAGGAAGTTTAAAAGTGTAACACTCTGCTCTCAGTGCACACTCATCCCGAGGTTCGCTGGACTAAAACTAAGGTTTGAAAATTCACTGAACGTCAAAGTCACCCTCATCAAAATCAACTAAGGACGGCAAGACAAATATTAAGCTTTCAGGAGGTCCCCAGAGAGTATGAAGATTCTGTGCCTTGAGTCATTATGGTCACTTTCTAACACATCACTAATTTTTTACCACCTTGAATTTCAAACGGCTTCAAGAGAAGTCCTTTTGTTTTATTATTTCCTTTTTAATGAAAGAAAGTTACTTTTTCACACCACAGATTATGTAACGTAATACTTGTTCAGCAAGGGCATATTTTAACTTTTCTGATTATATTTAAACTGTTAGGTCAGGTGTCATTTGGCTTGTTATATTTATAAGTGACCTTCATACCTACTTATGTTTCCAACTGAACGTAGATGACAAGTTTGGGAAACCGAGGCTATCTCTGGGCATTGCAGCCAAAAGGAAATGGTGAACAGCAGAGACCCTGGATAAACTTCCGTATTGATTTTTCTGTCCTTCCTCTGTTTCAGCTGTGTGCACACCCCCACTTACTTGAGCCTCCTCTCCATGGACATGGCACAGATGTTTCTCCACCGGCGGTCCAGGTTTCGCGTAGCCTGCTGGATGGAGTCGCACTCGGCGTCTGTAGCGCAGGCGTCACAGTCATGCAGCAGGACCTCACACAGGTTCAGCACGGAGGCCACGCCAGTGCTGTGCTTCTCGATGTCTCTCTGGAGCTCCTGCAGGGGAGGAGACGTGCTTTACGCAAACACTTGTTTACCGGCGGGAGAACCCGCAGCTGTATTCACTGACTCAGAAATGGTTAGGCAAAACCTTGACAAGTATTTCATTTCCTTGAATGCATGAAGCTTCTTTAATGTCCTTTATAAAATACTGCAAGCTCAAAAGTATGAGAAAACGAGTCTAGAAATATCTGGGCTGTGTGAGCCATGCCAAAATATCAACTGAACAAGACAACATCAATTGTGCAGAGTAAAATGAGCTTCTTTAGTGATTGAAATATGAATCTTGCCCCAGTTTTTACTTCACAGATATATCACTTCCATTCCAATCCATAGATCAGTCAAAGGAGTACGTGTGCTCCTGTTAAGAGTTGGCACGCACTTTGATCTCCAAGGATCTGCAAACTATTTTAAACAGTTAACTCCACCATCATTAAAAGCTACCATGGTTTAAGGGACCTTGGTTTTCTATCATGTATGACAACCATTATCAGCAGCTTCTTCAATGATCAAATTTAAATGTAGGACAGAAACAGGAAGATACGAAATATGATGATAATGTTCAATTCTTGTAATATTTTATATTTTAGGACCAGCAATTCCTGTGACAAAGCCCAGATAACTGAAAGAGGTTGTGCAAGAGATTGAAAGGACAGTTTAGTGAAACAGAAATATTTGACAGAAGCTATTTTCTTGTGTCTAGTTTATGAAATCTCCAAAGTTAATCAATGCCACTGTTATTGCATTTAACAGTAAGCTACAATTTGTGAAGAAGACATTGGGATCTGGTATTGAGGAGAAAAACAGGAAGAAGAATCTACATAGAAGAATATAAATCCCAGTTGAATCAGTTGAGGAATTATCAAGAGAAAAGTTAGGCAAATTCAAGAACTGTATAAGAGAAAAGGAAAATACTTTGAGGACCTGGATGAATATGACAAGCAAAACATGGTATCAGTAGGTCTCCTTTTTAATAATGGAATACTCTGAGTAAACTGAGTTAAAAGCTCAACAGAAAAATAATATATATTTTGTTATGCTCTGTGCAGTTAATATGGTAATATAGAAGACTTGATATGGTAGAACTCTGGGCAAATTCACTGCCTTAAACAAGAAAGATAAACATCATCTGTTGAAGGCTACTTAGGTTGTTTACATGTATTCACTGGTAAACAATGCTGCAATAAACATGGGAGTGGAGATATCTTTTCAAGATAGTGATTTCATTTCCTTCAGATACATACCCAAAAAGTGGAATTGCTAGAACATATGGTAGGTCTAGTTTTACTTTTTTGAGGAACATCTATACTCTCTTCCATAGTGGCTGCACCAATTTACATTCCCACCAACAGTACATAAGGGTTCCATTTTCTCTAAATCCTTGCCAGTACTTTTTAATCTCTTGTGTTTTGATAACAGCCAGCCAACAGGTGTGAGGTGATACCTGTGTTTTTTATTTGCATTTCTACCAAGATTAGTGATGTTGAGCATCTTTACATGTACCTGTTGGCAATTTGACTATCTTCTTTTAGAAAATGCTTGTTCAGGTCCTTTGCTCAATTTTAAATTGGATAATTTGTTTGTTTGTTTGTTTTGCTATTGAGGTGTATATATGAGTTTCTTGTGCATCTTAGATATTAACTCTTGATAGGATATGTGGTTTGAAAATATCTTCTCTCATTCCTAGGTTGCCTTTGCATTTGGTTGATCGTGACTTTTACTGTACAGAAGCTTCAGAGTTTGATTTAGTCTCACCTGTTCCATTTTTGCTTTGGTTGGTTGAACTTCCAAAAGTCATTGCTAAGACCAATGTTAAGGAGCCTTTTCCTTATATCTTCCTCTGGGTTTCAAGTCTTAAATTTAAGTTTTTAATCAATTCAAATTAATTTGTCTATGTTGTGTAAGATAGAAGTCCAGTTTAACTCTTTTGAATGTGAATATCCAGTTTTCCCAACACAATTTTTTGAAGAAATTATCTTTTCACCATTGAGAATCCTTATTAGGCAAATATCAGTTGACTGCATATGTGTGGGTTTATTTCTGGGCTCGCTATTCTGTTCCATTGATCTATGTGTTTGTTTTTATGCCAGTACCATACTTTTTTGATTACAAAAGTTTTGTAATATTAATTTGAAATCCTAAAGTGTGATGCCTCCAGGTTTGTTCTAGCTCAGGACTGCTTTGGTTATTAGGGATCTTTCTTGGTTCCATATGACTTTCAGGATTTTTTTGATTGTTTTCTATTTCTGTAAAAAGTGCCATTGGAATCTTGACAAGGATTGCATTTAATGTGCTTTGTATGCACATTTTAGCAATATTAATTCTTCCAATCCATGGGATATCTTCCATTTGCTTGTGTCTTATTCAGTGTCTTTCATCAATATCTTAGAGTGTCAGAGCACATTTCTTTTGCCTCCTTAGTAGAATTTATTCCTCAAGTATTTCATTGTTTTTGATGTCATTATAAACAGAATTTTTTCTTTATTTTCCAGATACTTCACTGTTAGTGTTCAGAAACACAATGATTTCGGTATGTTGAATTTGTATGCTCCAACTTTCCTGAATTTATTAGTTATAAAAAGCTTCTGGTGGAGTCTTCAGGACTTTTCTATATATAAGACCAGGCCACAATCAAACAGAGACAATTTTAAACCCTCCTTTCTAATCTGGATGCCTTTTATTTCTTTTCTTGCCCAATTTCTCTGACAAGGCTTTCCACTGCTATGCTGAATGGAACTGGTTAAAGTGGGCACCTCTGTCTTGTTTTCAACCTTTCATCACTGAGTATGATGTTAGCTTTGGGTATGTCACATATGTCCTTTATTATGTTGACGTTCATTCTTTCTACACCCAGTTTGTTGAGAGCTATCATTTGAAT
This sequence comes from Cervus elaphus, assembly GCF_910594005.1. Taxonomy (NCBI): domain Eukaryota; kingdom Metazoa; phylum Chordata; class Mammalia; order Artiodactyla; family Cervidae; genus Cervus; species Cervus elaphus. The sequence continues at coordinate 35,793,855 of NC_057840.1, forward strand.
TTTGTCAGTGGTTTCTCTCCATCTATTGTGATGATTATACGATTTTTATTTCATTTTGACAATGCAGTGTATTATATTTACTGATTTGCCTATGTTGAAACATTCTTGCACTCTAGGAATGAATCCAACTTAATTACAGTGTATAATCTTTCAAGGTGCTCTGAATTTGGTTTGCCAGTACTTTATTGAGAGTTTTTGCATCTATATTCATCAGGCATATGGGTTGATAGTTTTCATATGGTGTCCTTATCTGGTTTTGGTATCACGGTAATGCTGGACTCATGAGTTTGAGAGCATTCTCTTCCCTTCAATTTTTTGAAAAAGTGAGATGAATTGGCTGTAAATCTCTGGTAGATTTCACCTGTGATACCATCTGGTCTTGGACATTTCTTTGTTGGGAGGTTTTTGATTATTGATTCCACCTCTTTATTCATTATTGATCTGATCAGATTTTCTATTTCTTCAAGATCCATTCTTGGTAGATTGTATGCTTCTAGGAATTACCCATTTTTTCTAGATTGTCCAATTTGTTGGATTATAATTGCTCATAGTAGTCTTTTATGATCCTTGGTATTTCTTATAATGTTCCCATTTTCATTTATAAATTTTTAAATAATCTATTTTGGTCCTCTATCTTATTTTCTTGGTTAATCTAGCTAAAATTTGTTGTCAATTTTGTTTATAGTACCAGAGAACCAACTCAGTTTTGTTAATCTTTTCTATTGTTTCCTTATTCTCTATTTCATTATTTCTGATCTACTCTTTATTATTTCTTCTTTTCTGTCAACTTTGGGCTTAGCTTTTGCTTATTTTATTTTATTTTTTAGTAGTTCCTTGAGTTGAATTAGGTTGTTTATTTGAGATCTTTATTTTTTCTTAATATAGGTTTTTATCTCTAAAAACTTTTCTCCTAGAACTGCTTATGCTATATCCCTTAAGTTTTGGTATGTTGTGTTTCCTTTCTTGTTTATCTCCAGATATTTTTAATTTCTCTTTGATTTCTTCTTTGATCCACTGGTTGTTTAATTTCCATGTATTTGTCAACTTTCTAACTTTGTTCCTCTTATTAATTTTTTAATTAATTTATTTATTTTAATTGGAGGCTAATTACTTTACAATATTGTGGTGGTTTTTGCCATACATCAACCTGAACCAGCCATGGAGGTCATATCTCATATTGTGGTTGGAAAAGATACTTGATGTAATTTACACTTTCTTGAATTTATTGAACCTTGTTTTGTGGTCTAACATATAATCTATCCTGGAAAACGTTCCAGGCTCTGAGGTTGGGGTGTGCTGCTTGTTGGGCCCTACAATCACCTCTGATCACGTGAGGTCACAAGCGATGTTTACTGGCAGGGCAGGGCTACTGGCTGGACTTATGACGGTGCAGGGCTATAGGCTGGTCTCTGCAATCGCTCTTGATGGGGTCTCAGCCTATGCTCTGTGATCATGCATAGCTGCAGCCTTGGAGTTGGGTAGGGCCATAGACAAGGCTTTGCCATCAGGTAGGCCACTGGCTGTGCTCCCCTGTTGGGCAAGATTACTGGCCAGACTCTCTGGTTAAGAGAGCCCTCCAGCTGAATCCCGCAGTGAGTGGGCCTAGGGACTGTGCTTCATGGTCGAGCTGTTTGTTGTCTAGGCTTTCTTGTTGGATGGGGCCATAGCCTAGATTTCAGGCTGTGTTGAGCAAGCAGACAAGGCCCTCAGATGGACTCCATCACTGAGTAGGGGTTGTAGGTTGGGCAGAGGCTGTCCAGGGTCACTGTTCAGGCTCCCTGGCTATGCAAGGCCACAGGCTATGCCCAGCAGTTGGTAGGGCTACTGGCTTGGCTTCCTGCCCAAGCAGGCTGTTGGATGGGCTCCATGGCTGCCTGGGTTCTCTGGCCAGGCTTCCTGGTGGGGTCGGGTGGAGTCAGTGCTCAGCTGTTGGGCGGGGCTGGGCATCTGCCTCTCTGTGCAGGCCGAGAAAGATCAAGGCCAGTTGTCTGGGGACCCAAATCAGGCAGAGTTGCCAAGTGAGTCTGCAGGCTAGACAGGGCCACTGGCTGGGCTCTGCTTATGAGCAGAGGCGCTGGCTAGGATCTCTCCTTGGGTGCAGCTCGAAGCAGGAATGCAGTTCCACCAAGACCTGAGTATGGGTGCTGTAAGACCCCACGCCTTCTCCATCTTATCAGGTCCCCTGCAGATGAGCCCTACAGATTTCCTCCCTATGAAGTGAGACCCCACTGGGCCTTCTGGGAAGCATCACACAATCCTGGGGGAGCCGGATGTCCACCTTGGCTTCTCTTTTCCTACTGGAGAAACCACAGGCCTGGGGGGTCCCCTTGGTACAGGGCTGTGCCAGCCTGGGGAGGGTGACGGGGGCAGAGTATAGCTACTCCTGTCATCTTCTAACGTGGGGCGTCCCAGTCTCTGTGGTCCAGGGGGTGCCGTAGCCTCCCCCTGGGTTCTGGGGTTCTCACAGTAGTGTTCTGTCTATGGATGGTTGCGTGTTGGTCTTCCTGTGATGGGGACTTGAGTCAGGAATGGCTTAGGCCACCATCTTGATGACATCACTCCTCTAATGCTTTTGAGTCTATCTCAGAGCAGAGACTCAAGAGTGGAAACCACGGTGGGAACCAGCTCTGGTGTGTGAAACCCAGACTCTGACACATGGCCGGAGGCCCAGCGTTGACACCTCTGATCGACCCAGTCATGGCAGCCATCCACAGTTTGGTGAGATTTACTTCCAGGTGCCTGGCCAGGTTCCCACAGTAAATACTGGAGAAACGTCTCCTTGTGCTTCTGCTCAAAAGTTTTTGTTCAAATCAACATTAAAAAATAAAGCTTGAGGGATTTTATAATTATATAAGAAACCAAACACAGATCACAGTTTTAGTCTCAGCTTTAACTTCCATTGGTAATGGTCTCCAATTGCCCCAGTGTCTCTGGATTCATTATTTTTCATTTATAACACAGAGAAACTTGACAAAACATCCTCTGAAGCCACCTCAAGTCTCTATATATTTCTGCCCAATTAAATTTGTAAGAATGAAGTACATTGGCAAGACAGACATATAGAAACTCTATATAGGGCAATGGAAGAAAATATATTTCTTATCAATTTAATCTGTCCATTTAAATATTTGTCAGAATTTTTCCCCTTTGGAGACAGATTACTTTTTCTGTTTTTTTAAAGCATGGATCCAATATGCTATAATTTAAAAAAAAAATCTATGGTCAAATATTTTCCATAAAGGATAGTAGTAAATATGATATGATTAAAGTAAAATCTGCTAAGCACCCACTTTGTGCTGGACACTGTGCTAAATGCTTTTCTTGCTAACTTCTGTAATAACACTGTGAGTCATGCACTCCGATTCTTAGCATCCTATATGTAAGGAAGTTGAGGGTTAGAAGAGTTCATTGCTTTGCTCCAAGTCACATAAAAAAGTGGTGAGGCCAATATTTGAATCCAGAAATTCTTTACTTTCAACTGTTAGTGTATAGTTGTTTATCTTTTTGCCTTTAAACTTCAAAAGTCTATATGAACATTTATTAATATATTAAAAATCTACTGATCTTTTAATTAAGTAATGCCCTTTTCACATCAGACTCTTCACCAGAAACATGAAGAATCTCTTGTAGCTCAGTTTTCTGGTTTTTACTTCTGTTTTTCTGAGTAACATGTTTATATTAGTATTTCTTGATTTTTAAATGTTAAACATTATCAGTGCGTCTGGAGTAGGAAAGGAATAAAGTTCTACATGACTCACCAGGCTCCAATGATTGGTTTAGCACCTCTTACAGCTAAAGCAATAATCATTTCTTTGCAAGATTACAGTTCTTTAATAGTTTTCACACTTGATCTACAAAATATGCTATGGTTATATTTCTTTTCTTACACAACGTTTTGTTTTCTGAAATCAATAGTTCTCCTTTTCTCTCTCTCTCTCCCTTTCTCTCTTTTTCTCTTTAGAATCTGTATTGCTAATTTGTATTGTATTTTTTCTCTCATGGTGCTAACAAATCCTTCCAAGAACTCCTTTCTATTATGGTGCTAATAAAGCTCCTTCCAAGAACTCCCAGTTGCCAGGGAGAAGGATGGGAAGATGGTAGGGAGTTTGGGATGGACATGTACTTACTACTATATTTAAAATGGGTAACCAACAAGGACCTACTGGTAGCACAGGAAACTCTGCTCAATATCATCTGGCAGCTTGGATGGGAGAGGAGTTTGGGGGAGAATGAATACATGTGTAAGTACTGCTGAGTCCCTTTGCCGTTCACCTGAAACTATCACATTGTTAATCAGCTACATTCCAATACAAAATAATTTTTTTTTTTTAATAAAAGCTCCTTCCAGTATGGTCAAGCCCATCAGGTCCCTGAGTTCAGCTGTTTTCTTCCTTGGAGACGTCCCTTTTAGGGTGCCCAGACTCCCTACTCCTGTCTGGACAGGTTCTTGCTAGATGACAGAATGACTGTCCTCTGGGACTTTCCTTTACCATCATCCTGGGGACTTCCTTCTTTCTCTCCTGAATATCATTTTTCCTCTCATTTCACTATACATAGAATACCTTTCATTAGATTCTTGTGAATGTATGCAGAGAAGGTTAACTATTTTATCTACTAAGTGGCAGATGTAATATTCTAAATCATAAACAACCTTCTAACTTTTAGAAGGCATTCTGCCGTTGTATACTAGCTGCCATCATGGTTTGGAAGAAATCAAACTTTTTCATCTTGGAAACCTTAAAATCTCTTTATCCACCGTCTTCTGAAATTTCGTAATAGCTCTGCTTTGTGTTAATTTTCTGGGGGCGCTTGTAGGGTTTGTGCTCTACAAGTGTTTAATTTTCATTTTGGGAATTTTTTTCCTGCATTACTTTGATCATTTCTTCCTTTCCACTTTATTTTGGAGAGGGAGAGGGCTTTTATGGCATAACTGAATTGGATTTTGAAACTGTTGCACCAATCCTGGCTGCAGGATTAGCCTGGCTAGTGACATCGTGGGAGGGGATGCGGTGCGGTGGAGTCAGACCATTTGGTACAGAGCCTTCCACTTATTCCCTCTATTTTTAATAGAGTGGTTCAAGCACCGATGGTGTCCTGTATTATCAAATTAAGGGTCCCTCTGGTTTGCCTGACTAGCTGGGCTTAGGCGGAATCTGCTCATTGAACCACTCCTTTTTCTGACCTTCAAGCAATCTTCCCTCTAAAGCCCTGCAGACTTGATAGTTCCACTTCCCGAGTGAGACTTTTGGGAATGCCATCTGCAGCAGGAAGCAGCTGTCTTCCTCCTCCATTCTGCTAGCACCATCGCTGTTTATCTACTATCCACCTTCCAAATTCTCTTGGATGTCTGTCAGCGCTATCATCTTCTTTTCTGTTCTTTTTGATGTTGTGGGTTTTGACCTTTTATCCCCTTTACTATCATTTTATTGGAGTTTTAGTAACAGGTAGAACTGTAAATGCATATCATCAATTTACCATTTTAAACTAGATACTGTTTTGGTTTTCTCACATTTGCTAAATCACAATAGCGGCCATTAGCACTTTAACTCTTATCGCTTATCCATATCATTACCAAGTTCTCCAGGAAAATGTGGGAAACTTGAGGCAAACCACAACCCCCAGAGTTACTCATCAGAGTCCTTTAGAGGGTTTTAATCTTACAAAAAGTGAAAAATAACCTGCTAACAATTTCTTACAAAAGAAATGCTAATTTAAATATCAAAGTAACCCCAGCTCCTAAAAACTGTATTTTAATATCTATTCTCTTTGATTTAAATAGTTTATAAAGTACATAAAACATTTCATAGGACTGAAGAAATAGGTCTGTTTATACATTTTGTAAAATTAAGGAACTTGAATAAAATGGCTTAATGTAATGGAAATAACCAAGATCGGTAAAATTTTCAAAGATAGTTTAAAAGCGTGAAATAGCAATACATCTTATGGGGGAATGTATGGCGTTGATTACTGACAGCTGGAGTCTAGCATGCTGAATAAGAATCAGCAAGGAGAGTGGGAGGTGAAAATCACTTCTGCATGTATTTTTCAGGGTCACTCTCTTTTGCTTTGTTGGGTTGGGTATGGTGCTGTGTTTGCTACAGACGTGAAGATGACATTATAGTCTGTGGTCTGTAGGTCATGCAATCCTCCTTGCAAAACTAAATTATTTAGACTCTAGAAACTAGATAAGTATGCACTGTGATCTCTCTCAAAAACACTGTGTGCAGAACACAGAAAAGGGCTCCTAGGACTATGGCTGTGGGTTAGTGACTCACAAATAAATAAATAAATAAAACTGCTAGCACTCAACCCAAGCTTCCATCTTAGGATGGCTTCTTGGAGGACCCATGACATTAACCCAATGATGGCAGATCTACTTAACAGTCAACTTTGTGACGACTTCCCTGGTATTTTAATGGCTAAAACTCTGTGTGCAGGGGAGCCTGGCTTCAATCCCTGGTCAGGGAACTAGATCCCACCTGCTACAACTAAAAGTTCCACATGCTGCAATGAAGACCCAGCACAAGTAAATAAATAAATATTTTTTAAAAAAGAGTCAGCTCTAAAAAAAAAAAAAAAAAAGAGTCAGCTCTGTGAGGACATGAAACGTATTTGCCCCAAACACCTGTTTAACCAGTGCCTCCCCTTTCTCACCAATCCTGCCCAGCTTCCTCCAGATTTCCCATCCCAATTCACTGTCTCACACTCATGTCTCTATTCTGCCCAGGAGGACCAATTTTCAGGAACCTAATTGATTCTTTCCTTCTATTGTTTTACACTTTACCTGCTGCTCATTAAGCTTTTTCTGTATTTCTTCTGAGTCACAGGAATCGTAGACGATGGGTTTGGCCAGCTCTGACTCGATGTGGGCTAGCCACGTCCTCAGACTGCTCATGTTCTTATCCAGCTGCTGTACGGCAACCAGAGTCTCCTTCAGCTTCTTCACCCTGTGGGCAGAAAAGGAGGGACGTCAACTTCAGGGAGAAGGCCTCACTCATGTTTCCCTTGTGAGCAGAAGCCAGCGCTGGGTCTAAATGCAGATCCAGCCTGGTTCAGCCACCCACTGTCTGTGTGACTGCGGGCGGTGGCAGAGCCCTCCTGTGTCTGTCTCCTCGTCTATAAAATAGAGAAGTAACAGTATTTATGAGATTCAAATTAGGTGAATAACGAAGGTGTCAGTACATGGGAAACATTAAAAAGAATATCAGCCATGGTTATCCTCAACACAGCTATCATGATATAAGTGATAGAAACCTTCTAGTTGTCACAGAAATCGTGACTTCATTAATAATATAACCTATACAACATACTTTCACAAATAATATAATGTATACTTCTACCAAGAATAACTGGGAGAAAAAGTTAATATTGCCGATGATTTGTCACTAAACAGATCACCTATCCAGGGTTCTGATCACTTCAGCTCCACTGGGATGTGTTTCAGCAACACTGTAGCAGAAACTTAGTTCAACGAAGACAGTTATCGCATGCACTTATGCAATTTGAGTTTTCATGATGCCAGATCGTGTCATAGGTAAGTAAGGATATATTGGATTGTCAAGTGGCAGAAGGCAGGTGCCAGACCTACTGTGATCCAGTCTTCCACTTGCAGAGCCTAATCTGATACAGTGTTCACTATGGTGGTGACGGCATGCATGCTCAATTGTGTCTGACTCCTTGTGACCCCTTGGACTGTAGCCCAGCAGGCCCCTCTGTCCATGCAATTTTTTTCCAGGCAAGAATACTGGAGTGGATTGTCACTTCCTACTCCAGGGGATATTCCCAACTCAAGGATTGAGCCCGATTCTCTTTTTATCTCTTGTGTTGGCAGGAGGATTCTTTATGGCTTTGCCATGGGAAGCCCAGTATTCACTACATGGCATGCCTAAAAACAACAATAACAAATGCTGTTTTCCCATTCTTTCCAGAAGGAGTAAAAACTCATTTCTTTAAGACTGCCATTTCTCTAACAATAATGTGTGAACACTTTAGAAGTAAGATGCCAGAAAGACAAAATAAATGGTTTGATTATTTTCTTAATGAAATGTACAATCTGATCAGAAATCTGGCATGGAAACAATGAAATATAACAATATGATAAGAGCTAAACTAAAGAAATGAACCAAGTTTCTGGCTAATAATTAAGGAGTGATCAATCTGTCTTGCCACGTTCAGTAATTATTCATTCATTCACCACTTGTTCATTTCTTTATTCCTCCTACAAACAAGTATAGTGCTAGGTAAATAGTTACAGCTAAAGTTTCATCCTTGCCTTTGAGGAGCTTAGACTTTGATGAAAAAGGGAAAATGAAGAAATGATATGTGAGCTGCATCTTGAGAGGCAGATACAAGCCAAGCAGAATGTTTCTGGCTTCCGAAACATAAAGAAGAAAAGTTGAGATTCTGAAGGCGAAGAATCACAGCATCCAGGAGATTAGGAGTGGAAGAATGGGGAAGAGAAGCGGAAAAGAGATGAGACATGCTAAGATACAAGACTGATGGGTGATGTACAGAATAGACTTTGGAACTCTGTGGGAGAAGGCGAGGGTGGGATGTTCTGAAAGAATAGCATTGAAACAAGTATACTATCAAGGGTGAAAAAGATCACCAGCCCAGGTTGGATGCATGAGACAAGTGCTCAGGGCTGGTGCACTGGGAAGATCCAGAGGGATGGGATGGGGAAGGAGGCAGGAGGGGGAATCGGGATGGGGAACACATGTAAATCCATGGCTGATTCGTGTCAATGTATGGCAAAACCCACTACAATATTGTAAAGTAATTAGCCTCCAACTAATAAAAATAAATGGAAAAAAAAAAAAAGACTGATGGGTGGATGGGAGTAAGATTATAAAGCTCCCACAGTGACATGATAATGAATTTGTCTGTAGTTTTAAAGATTAATAAGAACTTTTTCCAAGATCTATTTGTGGAGGAATGTTAAGATTGGTTCTGATTTTGAATGCAGAAGTTTGAGGCAAGGCTGTTCTAAGAGTCCGTTTAAGAAGTAAATAGAATAGTTCAAGCGGTTTACATCAAAAGCCTACTTTCAAACAGTGGGGTTAGAGGCAAGGACTGGATTGCTAAATTCACAAATCATCATGATGTGAGAAGGAGCTAGAAATGACGTTTTTTTCAATTGAATGATTAGATGGATGCTGCTGCCTTAGAGGATACATGATGAGGAGCAAGCTCTAGGGATTAATGGGGCACAAAGTTTAGGATATGATGAGTCTGAAGGATCAGCTAGACATACATGGAAATAATAATTCTTAGGTCCAGAATAGATGACAGAGTGTATTGCATTGATTTATATACTGTGGCATAGAGTTGAAGCCTAATGAAAGGATGTGTTTTATTCTGAAAGTGAATGGACTAAGAAGAATGAACTTTAAAAGGTTAAAGGAGGGGGAATCATAGGTGAAGAAAAAATAATTAGAAAGGAAGGAGGTGAAGCAGGTAAGTGTAGCATAAAACTAAAGGTGGGAAAAGTTTCAAGAAAAACTTGTGGACCGGGGAATAAGACCGATGGTATTTAAGGGTACAAACTTGTCACGAGCAGTAATAAGCCACACGGATTGAATGTATAGTAAAATGAATATAAAGAACAAGAGCGTACTATAATTTCATACTGTGATAAATATTGCTACAATGACCACCACATTATAAATTATTGATGTATCAAAGTAATACATTGCATACCTTAGAATTACACAATGCTATATATCAAGTACATTCAATTAGAAATAATTTTTAAGCAGTGTCATATATACGTGTAAGTGAATCACTTTACACTTGAAACTAACATAATATTGTAAATTTACTAATTAAAAAACAAGAAGCAGTATCAGGCCATGGTTATCAGGTGTCTAGAAACCTGGCGTGCCATAGTAAAGTGATCTTAAAAGATGAGAAATATTTATTAGTGTGCAGGTTCATGGGTATGTCTGCATGTTTCCAAATTTTATGTTATACAAACTAGCTACAAAATTACTTTAGAGTCACTAAAAGTTATCTTAAAATTAAAAAAAAAAAAAGAAAAAAATTAAAAAAGGAAAGTGTTGGTCAGGAAATGATCTAAATGCCCTCTTCATTAGAGTTCACCTGCTTTCCCTCATGAAAGTGCAGCTCCTTAGACCCCAAAACTGTCCTATGGAGCCAGAACCTCAGGGGATGTGGCCAGGGAATTTCCATTTTTAAGAAGCAAGCCTTAGGTGTGCTAAATTGTGGAACCACAGGTCTGCTTAGTCACAGGCAGAGCAGGACATCATGATGAGGCCTAAAAAGAGCCATTGGAAGTGGTCTGTTGACCCCAAGTGAGTAGTTTGGCAAACACGGTGGAAACAGAACGCGGGCGGCATTTGGCTTCAGAAACACGCTTATGATAAAAGGGGATTGTTAATTATTTTAAGAAAGCAGGCAGGGAAGTTGAGTAAATATGGTACAAAACAGGTAGAATTATCTGGCTAAAAGAAAAAATTTATTTTTTGTTCTGTTTAATGCAGTTGAAAGTTTGGAATCACTTTAGAGTGTTTTTAGGCAGAGAAAAAGGAACTCATGAGATAAGAGCCAAAGACAGAAGAAAAAGGCAGGAAGTGATACGTGAATATAGATGACGGAGCAAGGATGCATAGGAGGCAGGGTCAAGGGTACAAGGGCATGGATAGATAAATAAGTTTTGAAAGGAATTTCCCAGTGAGGGCAGAGTGTAAGCAGGAGTTTGAGAGGGACACAGATAGTACTTTTCAACTCTGTTAATATCAAGTAATAGCAGCAAAAAAACATTATTGAGTCCCTGTGGATGGCCTGACACAGCTGCATGTACATACACAGAATGCCCTGAAAAGAAAGGGGACGGGGAAGAGGAGCACATGATCAGTGATTTCTGATGCAGCCCTTATTTGAAATTCAATTTTGCTTTTAGACCATAAGCTTTTTAAAAAATATATTGTAGACTTTTTTGTTCAGGAAATGTAGTCACCTAACTGACACTGCTTGTAATAGAAACAAATGACATAGAAGCAAAATACTTCCATTTCCAAGGTGTCAATCTGGCTCGACTAAAGAAGTATCTGCTTGGAAAAAATGTCGAGTAGTATGTCTTTTAAAACTCTAGAGATGTGATAGGGATTTCTCTGGCAGTACAGTGGTTAAGACTCTTGATTCCACTGTAGGGGCCACAAGTTCGATCTCTGGCTGGGAAGCTAAAATGCCGCATGCCGAGCAGAAAAAAGGAACAGTAGTAACAACAACTCTAGGGATGTGGTATATTTCAGGTAGGTATCTGCAATAGAAACTCTCTCCCCACCTCCTCGCTCCCATAACTCCCCAGATAACTCTGATAGGCTTCTCTGGTCAGGAGTCACCTTTCTGAAGAAACTGTCTCATAAGCAAACTATGTTGAGAATTTTCATTCATTTTTAATTGCTTAAAATAGATATCATCACTTCTGTTACATTTTCTGTAAATCAATGTTTCTCTCGCAAATGAAAATCTAGTCATGACACCTTCACTTTTCCTGTTTGAATGCTTAAAAAGATTTTCACTATGCTCAGTTCTTGATAGTATCTATATTTCATTAATTATAATAAAACCCCTTATGTTTGAATAAAATTTCCAGTGTGTAAAGACATGCTAAGGTGTGTTACCTTACATTATTTTTTTTAAATGTGTATTTAAAAATTATGTTCATATTCTGCAATATATTCAATTGATAGGGAACAGAAAACATGCGTTACAATATATTTCTCATGACTTGTAATTCCATTCAAGATAAGACTTCTCTAATTAGCTAAGTATAATTTGTACCTGTCTTGAGAGCATTTGAAAACATTAGCCTTGAACAATAATTCCAAGGACTTTTACACACAACCAACTCACATTTCTCTCATATGTCAGACAAAATTCACTTGAAGGTCAGTCAGAGAAGCTACTGGGCATGAAGTTCAGGGTGCATATCCTACCAACAATGATCATGGCACGGGCTTGGGGTTTAACATGACCTTGGCCTTACTGCCTCAGTGTCCCACATGGAAAGGACAGTCTACAGTCAATAAAGCCAGTGGAATAGGACTGAAGAGTGGCCCGTTGACCTGAGATGTCTGTCCTGGTTTTACCCCAGTTAAGAATGTGCTCTCAGCTTCCTGTCTGGACCAGCTTCCTGTCTTCAGATCCGGTGGGATGTGAATGCTGGCCATGCTTTGGGATGGGACTTTACAGTAAACTTCCAACAGCATCGGGCTTCTGTGTGGAGCTAAAGGCTTCGAGGGTACCTTACTCTGTGCCTGCTTCCTTCTTACTCTCGTCCAAACTCTCTGGTGTTATTTATGCTCATGTTCTTCCTTCCCATGGGAAATTCCCTGGAAAGCCAGAACTGTGAATTTCTACTTTGAGTTTTCTCTTTCCATTTTTGGCTGCCATACTAAGCTCAGTACCTTGCACAAAGCTGGGTTCTATTTAAATATCTACTTTCCCTGATGGCTCAGAGGGTAAAGAATCTGCCTGGAATGCAGGAAGACACAGGAGATGCAAATTCAATCTTTGAGTCAGGAAAATCCCCTGGAGAAGGAAATGGCAACCCATTCTAGTGTTCTTGCCTGAAAAATCCCATGGACAGAGGAGTCCGGTGGGCTACTATCTAACCGGTCACAAAGAGTTGGCCACGACTGAGTGACTAAGCAAGCAAGCAAACATTAATAATTGGTATTCTAATGAAAATATTTTTATTTTGTTAACATATTTTAATTTATTTGACATTAAATGTATACTTAAATTTTCTTCTAGATCATTTGCTAATGATATATTTGTTAAAGACAAGAATTAATTGATTTTCTTGGTTCAAAATTCACTTACAAAAATGATCCAGGACACAAAGGGCTATGAATAAACACTGTTCCACCAGATATTGTCTACAGTAGCCAAATAATTTACAGATCAGTAATCCTGTATAGTAACGAAGGAGTTCCAGTAGTCAGAGCAGTTACTGCAATATGTCAAGGGCATCGTGACATGGAAATGCTTGTTCATATAGTCCATTAAGGACAAGTTCCTCTTTCAAATGAATGTGTAAATCTTAGTAAAGTCAGGGAGGGTGAACGCTTAAGTGGTTCTCCCTTCCCATTTTTCAAAAAGTGCACTTTACCACAAATAGCAAAATACAATGTATGCATAAGTGTTGGGCGGGAGGTGTTGATGTAAGCTAAGAGGAGGTGGGGGATAAAGTCCCCATACATCACCCCTGAGCTTTTAAAGTTGATATTGGTGGGACAGGGATCATTCTTTTCTCAGAGAAATGTCCCACTTTTTTTTTTCTCATTATTTCTTTAAAGGCAACTTTGACTGAAGTGTCAACAATAGTTTTATTTATCTATCATTGTAAGAAGTTTGAGCAACATTCTTTTTGGTAGCATCCAGGATTATAATTCAAAATAAATGTTTACAGATGTCACTCGTCTGGGTAAGTTTAGCAAACCTGGTCTATCTGTAAGTCCCTGCACCTGGTTCCTCTTTCAGAGTCTCCTGTGCTTCCCGAGTATTTGATCTTTCTTGAGAAGGGCCCTAATACCAATTCCAATTGTATGGCTTCTTAATATTGCCACATGAATATACACATATATGCATACATACATACACATTTCATATATACCTCACTACTTTCCTTCAGACAAGTTTAGTAGATACATAAACCAAAACAGACAAACAAAAAAATTCATGTGCTCAATATATCAGAACCAAAGGTACCATTAATAATTCTATTCACCAGTATGGGTTTATTCAGGGGATGCTATGGTACAAAAAATATGTTGAAAAATAAAGTGAAAATTCCTGATGTAATGCTATTCTAACTGAATAAAAATCATTAAGTAAATATCTGCATTATGCACTACATTACCATTTTAGACATGTATTTCCCCATTGGCACATATGTTTGAAAACCTTTATATTAGTCAGTGACCAAAACCTACTGACATACCTAAAGAGAAACAACTTTCTCTCACACACACAACCCTCCAGGCTGCTGAAACATGAGAGATTTTTTAATTTCATAAAGGGAACACTTTCGGTTACAAAAGTGTGAACTAGCCGTGTCTGAATTTTAGTTTCAGCAGCAGCCTGTCCTTTAAATAACAGATGACGGGCTGACAGGATCTTTCCACTGGACCTTTTTTCTGAATCCCTTTCCTGTGTCTCAGACTCTACTGTAACCATACCCCTCATGTGACGATTCCAGTCCGGAGACAACCGGATCCTGAGCCATAACAAAGCCCATTAACCTTTCCATCTAGCTTCACAGGCCAGTTAGAGGGACAAGAAAAACCGACAAATAACTCTTAGGAGTCCATGGCCAACAACCTCCTAACACCACTCATCCCCACTTAACACTGGCAAAAGCAATTATGGATTAAAGCTCCAGCATCCATCCTATCACCCCCACGTAACAAGAAAGTTATGCCCACGGGAAGAAACTCAAGGAGATGCCTGCCTTGCGACATTGCAGTTACAGTCCGGGAGGTCTGCATCCGCACAGCCATCCTCTGCCATCCTCGGGGCACAAGAATCTTCCGCCACCACCATGAAGTATCCACTTGCAAAAGTGAGGTTTGCAGAGCAAAAGGCTAAATCTTGCGTGGGGATGAAAGGTTCCCCGGTCTGTGTATGGAAGTATGAAAATGCTCCCTCCAGACAAATGTCGGTAAGTCTCTGCCTGATAATATGACACTGAGCAGTTAAGTGACAAGTGGTCATGCTTCTAAATAAAACCTACATTCATTAACATGTGCCAGGCTTGATCTCCTGGAATGTAGGCCACGAGGGTAAGAAGGGGAAAGGCTCAGGGTAATCTGGAAGGAGGGGGAGGCTCCAGGTCTAAAGAAAGAAGGGAGCAGAAATAAGACAGGCTGCAGACACACCGCCATTCTGGAAGGACCTTCCCCCTTTTCTCACAGGCGGTCTGTTAAACCGGAAAAGATATTTGAAAAGACAAATGACCCAAACACAAACAAGCAAAACCGCCCCAAGTACAGCAAACTGTAGTAGTAAAAAGGAGCAACTTTTATGTTTCTTCAGTTTGCTTGCCAGCTAAGGGATGTAAGTAGGAGTTTAAGGGGTTGTTTGGGAAGATGGGATGGGCAAGAAATTCTGCTGAAAAGTGACTGGTCTTCACCTTTCAATAGACTATTTGAGCAGGAAAAGGAATGAAGGAATACTATTTTCCACTTACCTCAACCTTTGTCCTTTTAAAAATAATAATGTAAAGTGACAAAAATAACATGTTTATTTTAAGGTAATTAAAAAAATATGTTCATTAGCTTTGTGGAATTTCAGTTAACTTGCCGGGGGGGGATGGAATTGCAAGAATTTCTAAGTTTTCTGCACTGATTCTATATAAACTTCATAATTTAAACTTTTAAAGGAAATAAGCTCCCAAGTGATTCATTACTGGTAATTAAAAAAATAAATGTGAACAATGCTATCTGCTTTAAATCCTTAGGATTTTAAAATACATACACACAAATAACTTACAAATAAATAAATAGGCAATAAACATTTGCTAAGCTTTTTTTTTAAAGACCAATATGATGAATTTTAACTAAAATAAAACAAAGCACTTGGTTCTGATTATACGAGTTGATTGCTTTTAAAATATTTTAAAAAAAATTTAAAAATTTTATAGTATATTTTCTCTATAAAAGAAACAAAATTGAATTTTTACATTAAAAAAATTTACAAAACTTAGTTAAAAATAAAATTATTTTTAAAATGCTACAATTAAAGATATAATATTTTCATTCTTTATAAAACAATCACTTTACTGATATATTATTTTCATCAAGATGGAAAATATTGGTCATAATTCCATAATAGAAGGCAAGTTTGTTTTCTCTTGATTACTACCAACACTAAAAAAAAAACAGATCTTTAAAATTTTCATTGCCATTATTTCCTTAGTTTAATTCCCTTTTACTATATTTACATTTTTCCATGGGCTAATTTTTTCCCCATGTTCACTATTCTTAGCACAATATATTTATCCCAATGAACTAAACATAAGGCAAGGCTTTAAACACAATTATTGTAGTAGCAAAAAATGGCAATAATATAAATTTTCATCAGTAGGGAAAATACTAGATAAATCACATTATATAAAACTATGGAATGACCTAAAAGAATAAGATTGGCACATATAGTATATGATAGTATACATGATCCTTTCCCCTGTGTTGTCTCATTGGAGAAGTGGCAGTTATTTTAATGAACATTTTTAAAATGAGGAATCCGGGACTCAGAGAGGTTATACAGTAAGCCCCAGGTCACACAGCCAGAGGAAGGTGAACTAAAACTAGAATGGTGTCATTTCTGAGCTTGCTGCATCAAAGCATTTCTGATTCTGGCTTGACTTTTCTGAATGCATCACCATGAGGTAATACCAGCCACAAATTCCAAGAATTACTGTTTCTTTTTCCTCTAGTTTGGGCAGAGCTCCCACTGGACTGAAATCCCTACTGAGGGCAGCTGCTTCAACTTGGCAAAGCCCTCCTTATTCTCCAGGAGCCTCTAAACTCCCTCGAGGAGGAGAGCTGACATTTATTACTGAGCGCTTCACTGTGCTGAGTGGTTTACAGGTACCGCCTCATTTAATCCTCCTGATACCCTTTACACCATGTAATTGAAGTACTCAGAGGATGAGTAATTTGTCAAATATCACAGTGCAGGTGAAGCAGAAGCATTTTATAACGCAGGCAAGTGAAGCCCCAAGCCCAGGCTCTGCTATATTCCTATCTGTATGTAGGGAACTTTTCACATGCTGTGTCTCAGGCTGAGAAGCTCAGCGAACACTGGAGGGACTACCATATGCAAAGAACTACATTAGGTTCTGGGGTTATGTGCTCATCAAGCTTGATACACTGACATCTCAACAGAGGAAAGAAACTTTCAATAACCTTCAAAATGGGTATTTATTATAAACAAGGGAAATGCTACGGACTGTGTACAGAAAGCCTAGATAAGAAGACTTTGATCTAATCTGGAGAAAAGGAAGAAATGGAGAAGAGTTAAGAGCTGGCCTGTCCAGACAGAGAGAGAGAGAGCAGCAAGATGAAATGGAAGGGGAAGGCTCTGGTGGGGAGCCCTGTATCCTTGCTTTATCACTCTTATGTTTGGGGACTCATTTTCTTTTTTATCTTTACATCCCCAGAGGGGTGTCTGGAAACTATGCCTGGCTACCTGCTTTGGTAATAAAATGTTACTGAAATCTATTATGTTTCTCTGCACACTGCCTAAGGCTGCTTTTGGGATTTATCGGCAGAGGGTTTTGTCAGAGACTCTTCAGCCCACAAAGCCTCGAATATTAGTCATACAGTAATCCAGCCCTAAGAGAGTTTGCCAGCTTCTGTCATGTAGCCATATGCAGAGAAAGTATTAATATTTCATACACTTTTGTATACAGGGGGCATTCCATAGTTTTTAAAAGTTGTTATTTGTTTTTCCTGTTTTTGAGATCCATGAATTATGGTAAAGCGGACAAGATCAAGCAGGAGATGGGAGGAGTGAACATCGACATCTTAGGAATCAGTAAACTAAAATGGATGGGAACAGGCGAATTTAATTCAGATGACCATTACATCCATTACTATGGGCAAGAATCCTCTGGAAAAAACAGAGTAGCCCTCATAGTCAACAAAAGAGACCAAAATTCAGTGCTTGGGTGCAATCTCAAAAACAACAGAATGATTTCAGTTTGGTTCCAAGGCAAATCATTCAATATCACAGTAATCCAAGTCTGTGTCCCAAACACAAATGCTGAAGAAGCTTAAGTTGACTGGCTCTATGAAGACCTACAAGATCTTCTAGAATGACACCAAAACCAATGTCGTTTTCATCACAGGGGATTGGAATGCAAAAGTAGGAAGTCAAAGATACCTGGAGTAACAGGCAAGTTTGGTCTTAGAGTACAAAATGAAGCAGGGCAAAGGCTAACAGAGTTTTGTCGAGAGAACACGTTGGTCATAGCAAACATCCTCTTCCAACAACACAAGAGAAGTCTCTACACATCGTATCACCAGATGGTCAACACCAAAATGAGGCTGACTATATTCTTTGCAGTTAAAGATGGAGAAATTCTATATAGTCAGCAAGAACAAGACCCAGAGCTGACTGTGGCTCAGCCTCTTATTGCAAAATTCAGGCTTAAATTGAAGAAAGTAGGAAAAACCACTATGTGATTCAGGTATGATCTAAATCAAATTCCTTATGATTATACAGTGGAGGCAACAAATAGATTCAAGGGATTAGATCTGATAGAAAGAGTGCCTGATGAACTATGGACAGAGGTTTGTGACATTGTAAAGGAGGTGATCAAAATGATCCCAAAGAAAAAGAAATGCAAAGCAAAGTGGAGGCCTTGCAAATAACTGAAAAAAGAAGAGACGCAAAAGGCAAAGGAGAAAGGGAAAGATATACCCAACTGAATGCAAAGTTCCAGAGAACAGCAAGGAGAGATAAGAAGGTCTTCTTAAATGAACAGTGCAAAGAAGTAGAGGAAAACAATAGAAAAGGAAACTAGCAATCTCTTCTAGAAAACTGGAGATATCAAGGGAACATTTCATGCAAGGACGGGCACAATAAAGGACAGAAATGGTATGAACCTAACAAAAGCAAAAGAGCTTAAGAAGAGGTGGTAAGAATACACAGAAGAAATTTATAAAAAAGATCTTAATGACCCAGATAACCATGAAGGTGTGGTCACTCACCTAGAGCCAGACATCCTGGAGTCTGAAGTCAAGTGGGCCTTAGGAGGCATCACTACAAATAAGGCTAGTGGAGGTGATGGAATTCCAGCTGAGCTATTTAAACTTCTAAAATAGAATGCTGTAAAAGTGCTGCATTCAATATGCAAGCAAATTTGGAAAACTCAGCAATGAGTGGCCACAGGACTGGAAAAGGTCAGTTTGCATTCTAATCTCAAAGAATGGCAGTGCCAAAGAATGTTCTAACTATCGAACAATTGTGCTCATTTTACATGCTAGTAAGGTTATGCTCAAAATCCTTCAAGCTGGGCTTCAGCATTACGTGAACCGAGAACTTCCAGATGTACAAGCTGGGTTTAGAAAAGGCAGAGAAACCAGAGATCAAATTGCCAACATCTGCTGGATCATAGGGAAATCAGGGGAATTCCAGAAAAACATTTACTTCTGCTTCATTGACTACATTAAAGCCTTTAACGGTGTGGATCACAACAAACTGTGGAAAATTCTTAAAGAGATGGGATACCAGATCACTTCACCTGTCTCCTGAGAAATTTGTATGCAGGTCAAGAAGCAATAGTTAAAACTGGACATGGAACAATGGATTGGTTCAAAATTGGGAAAGGTGTACGACAAGGCTGTATATTGTTGTCCTGCTTATTTAACTTATGTGCAGAGTACATCATGTGAAATGCTAGGCTGGATGAATCACAAAATGGAATTAAGATTTCCAGGAGAAATATCAGCAACCGCAGACATGCAGATGATACCACTCTAATGGCAGAAAGTGAAGAGGAACTCAAGAGACTTGTTTTCCAGTAGTGATGTACATATGTGAGAGTTGGACAATAAAGAAGGCTGAGCACTGAAGAATTTAATGCTTAGGAACTGTGGTGCTGGGGAAGACTCTTGAGAGTCCCTTGGACAGCAGGGAAATAAAACCAATAAATCCTAAATGAAATCAACACTGAATATTCACTGGAAGGACTGATGCTGCAGCTGAAGCTCCAATCCTTTGGCTTCCTGATTCGAAGAGCCAACTCATTGGAAAAGACCTTGATGTTGGGAAAGATTGACGGCAAGAGGAGAAGCAAGCGACAGAGGATGAGATAGTTGGATGGCATCACCGACTCAATGGATGTGAATTTGAGCAAACTCAGGGAGATAGTGAAGGACTGTCGGGTGGGTTGCAGTTCACGGGTTCACAAAGAGTTGGACACAACTTAGTGACTGAGCAACAACAACTATGATGAAAGATGCACAGTTCTGGGAATATACTAAAAGTCACTGAATTGTATACTCTTGATAGATAAGTTGTATGTTACGTGAATTAAATCTCAATAAAGCTATTATTAAAATAATAACTTAATTGGATTCCCTGGTAACTCGGATGGTAAAGAATCTGTCTGCAATGCAGGAGACCTGGGTTCGATCCCTAGGTTGGGAAGATCTCCTGAAGTAGGAAATGGCAACTCACTCCAGTATTCTTGCCTGGGAAATCCCATGGACAGAGGACAGACAACTGTCCATGGGATCTCAAAGAGTCGGGGGACTAATAATTCCATTATTAAAGTAACACATAACTAATGTGTGCTTCATTTTGGTAATGACTATTTTGGGTTTGGTGAGGAAAGAAGAATAGCCTTCTATTAGAGAGTCCAGTTAACTAAAAAAAGAAAAGTCATCACAACAGAGTAAACAACTTGAATCTGACCTTCCTAGATACCAAGATGGGAAACGTTGAACAAAGCATTCTCTATTTATTAGAAGCTCTGAACAACTAAGGCTACAGGACATTTTCTGTCAGTCCAGGCTCTGGGAAACTGCCATTTGGGTTTTTGCATAGGGTTCAGAAATGAGAGCTAAAATCCTTGAAGACAGTATTACAGAAATTATCAGTTACACTGATGACTGTTAATTATGTTGACTCTTAATTAAAGGTGAAAGCTCAGAAATGCTTTTGTCTGGGCTAGCACTGACCAACAGTTTTCTGGGATGATGAAAATGTTCTGTGTCTGCAGTATCCAGTAAGGTAGCCACTATCCTTGTGTGGTTTCTGAGCACTGGAAATGTGCCTTGTGCAACTGACCATAATTAAAATTAAATTCTAATTGAATTACATTCAATTAGATGAATCATATTCCACTTCAGCTCATTTAAATAGCCATTATATAGCATGTAAACCAGTCACTGTTACATTGGACTAAGTAGGACTAGAAAGTATACTGGAACATTATCCATTGAGCCCTAAAAATAACTGCAAATTTTTTTGTTATCTTAAAAAGCTGACAAAGCTTGGTGACAGTTTAAAAATTCAATGCAAAACACATCTACTGTGCACGTAGAATAGTCCAAGCTAGCTAATCAACTAGTAATAGGAAGCTGACTCAAAGTTATGCATTCTATTCGTACATAACAGGTTATTATCTGTGAATCTTCTTTCTTTCTTTTTTCCCCCCCGTTTCCAGTTAGCTGGAAAGCTGTTCACCTGAAAATATGATCATCTTCAGTAACAACTTCTCTATTCCCCCCGAAGTACCAAAACAACATAAAAATATCAAAAGACAAATTATGTTCTGCTTTAATGAATCAATGTTAAAAAATTTTTTTTGGAAGAGGGAGGCGGACCGAATGAGACTGAATCATAGAAACTCAGTACTTCAACTGGCAGGTCACAGTTGAAGACGGGTGTGGGAGATGGGCGTCTAGCCTGTGCACTAGCAAAATGCCAATAAACCAAACAATGGAAAGAAAGCAAATGTGATGGCTGAGAGCCATTTAGGAGACACTCCAAGAACTATGAATTCAGCGTGGCATTAAACCTCAGGACAAACCAACAGTCGGTATGTCATACCGTCCATGTTGGAAAGAGACCATTAGAAATGGACAATATGTATACATCTGTGTACAATGAAACTACAAAACTAGAAACATGAGCATTTTAGTGACTAAAACGCCAGACTGTGTGTGTGTTCTCTGCTCAGTCACTTAGTCATGTCCGACTCTTAGCGACCTCATGGACTGTAGCCCACCAGGCTCCTCTGTCCATGAGGTTCTCCAGGCAAGAATACTGGAGTGGGTTGCCATTTCCTACCCTAGGGGATCTTCCTAACCCAGGGATTGAACCCATGTCTCTTGAGTCTCTTGCATCACAGGTGGATACTTTACCAGGCCACCTAGGAAGCCTGTATACCCTGTATTTAATTGATTCAAATTTACTAATGTCTTTGGAAGAATAAACTAAGTAATATCTAAAAAATTATTGACTGAATAAACTATACAGAGGAGTTCCCAAGCGGTCCAGTGGTTAAGACTCTTCCCTTCTAATACAGGGGTGAAGGTTCAATTCCTGGTAGGGGAACTAAGATCCCACAGGCCATGTCGTGTGGCCAAATATACCCCCCAAAACACAAATGAACAAACAAAAACTAGACAGAAAAGTTATAAATAAGCATGACTTTGAGGAGTAAACACCTAGTTCATTTTATATAATGTTGGCTAACAGCTGGGCATATGCTAAACTAATTGCTTGTGATTAAATTAGATTTTAAAAAATTTTGATTTCATGCAACCCCATATTTCACAGCATTGAAGCACTAAAAATTGGAAAAGAATATTAACTACTTTAACTGGATTACATGGCAATGCAAACCAATCTGTGAGTCATAATCTGACCGAAAAAAACCCAGGGATGTTTACCAAGTGGGCGGCTTCCTGAAGAAGGGTACTTTTTTAGCACAAAGGCTTCAGATCCTCCCTCTGAAATAAGGTTTGGTTATCAGTGCCTGAAAAGTGAGGCTAAACATGGTATTAAGGTTCTAAAACCTACATATGCCTAAATACTTCAAGTAGTTTAAGCTGAACCATTAAGTTTCCATCTCTTTATATACTTTATCAGGGCATTTAGTGAGTCATTTTACTTGATTTCTTTGCATGTCTATATGCCCACTTGAAAAAAGGGGCCTCTGTCTTTGTATCCCCGAAATCTTTCACAGTCACTATCAGTCCTTTACAAATAGAACTGGGAAGTTCGGTTACAGAAATAATTGCTGTTGTCATTGTTCAGCCACTACATCAGTCTGACTCGAGACCCTGTGGACTGTAGCCTACCAAGCTCCTCTGTCCATGGGATGTCCCAGGCAAGAATACTGGAGTGGGTTGCCATTTCTTCTTCAGGGGATCTTCCTGACCCAGGGATCAAACTCACGTCTCCTGCCTTGGCAGGTGAGTTCTTTCTCACTAAGGTGCCAGGAAAGCCTATAGAAATAAATAACCTAATTTCCTTTTAATTGCATTATCTAGAACAGGGACAAAGAAGTCACAAACTTGGCAGGCAGAACTGTGCAGGGCATGGGCTGTAGAGTCAAAGAATGCAGACTCTGCCACTCAGTATGTGCACGACCAGGAGCAAGCCTGAACCTCAGCATTCCATACCTGGAAAATGGGTATAACAACAATACCCATCTCAAAGGATGCTCCTCAGATATTTTTTTCTTTTTGACTTTTATATTTCTCTCACTCTGCCTTCTGAAATGGAGCAGAACCCTAGGGTCTTTCCACCCCCCCAGCCCCCAACCATGTCCTCTGCCTGCCTTTCGTCTTTGGAAAACCTTAGTCAAAGAATAAGTTTAATCAGAGAAGTAAGAAATATAGAATCAAAGGAAAACAGTCAGAGGAGACTAAATAATAATAATGTAGTCATTAAGCATAGTCAAGGACCTTTAGTCCTTTCTCAAGGGTTATAGATAATATTCTGAGCCATTTCCTGTGAGCTGTCTTATAGATTCCAAAACACAGGTGGAAAAGTTAACTACACGATGGCCAGGCTATACCAAGAACATGAGCTGTCACAATTCTGAGAACTGGCCACAAAGAAATGGGAACAAATGGACCTTGGAACTAAAGGCTAACTGTCCCTAAAACAATCAAAACGACACTGGTCAGACCACTGATGACCAGTCTGAAGATGACTGTCAGAGCCGGCTGTGCTGTTTCTGCATGGAGTCCCCTCCTTCTGGCTATAAAAGCTCTTGCCCCACTGGTTGCCGTGTGTGGGGGGGGGGGGAGGGGGGTGGGGGGAGTCAGCCTTTGGACAGATGTCCACCTCACCTCCCCAAGTTGGTGGCATCTGAAATAAAACAAACTTTCCTTTCCACAGATCGGGCCTGTTTATTGGCTTTTGAGCAGCAGCTGTACCCCACCTCACCCTTTCAGTAACATTTCTGCAACAGAAATTGATGTAATATTCCTCTCAGGCACGAAGCAGACACTTACAGATATCACTAAAGCTAAGTGCAAATACAGTCATGCAGCAGGTTATTTTTACGTCGAAGCAAAGTGACAATAATTAGCTTCATTCTGATCCCTTACTAATAAAAAATACAGTAGGAATAAGATTTTATATATTTTATAAATATATATAATATATAAACGCACTTTGTATGTATAATATAATACAATATAATATATATATGTATATATATTTTTTGCCACTTCAGACAAACACACCCTTCACAGATGCTTGTCAGCAGCTATGAAGCCTCAGAATAAAGACTTTTTCCCTCGGGAATGGATTTTGTTTGGATATGACTTTCTGTCTTTTAGTTAAATGAAAACACCACTGAATTTGTGAAGCATGAAGGGGAATTTTAAAGTTAATGAAAGTGACACTTATGAGACAAGCGTGAACTAAAGTGGTGGGATGAGGAACGCAGAGATTTATTGGACGACTTGCAGCTGAAATGGAAGGTGGCCTGAATGTGCTGAGATTCTGCACATGTGTCCTGCTGACAGGGGGGTTCCTTTTTACCTGGCTGCCATGAGGTCCAGAAGGTGCTGCCACCGGTCATTGATCTTGCCAAGCTTGTACTCAATCTCAGATGCTTTGCTTTCATGACTGGCTCGAGCCAGTCGTTCTCCCATTTGCTGGAGCTGTATTTTGTTTTCTTGGGCAATTGCAATTTCCTCTTGATAATCCTGTGTAATAAATAGCAATCACAGAGGTCAGAAAGCATATTCTTGATGCATTCAGCTTAGCTTTACTAGAAACAGGGTAATTACAGTTTTCTACGGCTTGGAAATAGTTTGGGCATAGGGAACACTATGTGAATATGAGTCCTAGTACACAGGAATTAATGGTACCTGCTATTTTCAGTATTTAGGCAAAGTCCAGATTTTCAGTATCTAGGCAAAGTCCAGATTGAATTTTTATATAGATGTTCTTAAAGGGAATGGGGGGGGGCTTTCTTTTTACTTAAAATAGGTATTAAAAATTAAAAAAACAATGTAAGTATATATATAGAAACAAAAGACAAAACTTGAAGTATTTCAATGCTGGGAAGTTATACCTTATTGCTGTAATCACCAACCACATGTTATATTTAGACTCAATCCTCCTACACATAACTGCCAAGAGGCTTATAAGATGTGTCTGCATGTACATATATCTAAATGTATATGTTTGTGTGCATGTGTGTGTGAATTTCAATTGTTACTTGCACAGAATGTTTTAAAAGATTACTTTCATTTTAAGGAGCTATCCTCTATACAGTGTAAAATACTGATTTTACAACACCATAAATCATTGACATAAGTCTCAAGAATAATGACCTTTAGTCTTAGAGGATCAATGCACCTCAAACCTCCCTCATTTACCCAGTTTCTATAGGAGCTCCTCCTAAAGACTGTTTTAGGTAAGCAGGACAGGCTCTCAATACGGTCTATAGTAAGGTCACTGAGACAGACCACTGAACAGTATGATTTAAGGGATGATAAAGGCCATCTCCTCTTGACCCCTGTCTGTCCCCCTCTTCCCTCCTCCCAGCCTCTGGACCAATGGTCCTCTTACTTTCCTGCCATAGTGACAGCATCCAAAATTTAGAATCAACTTTTTCATTTTTGGCTTAAGCTTCTGTTAGGCAGGCAGCAAATATTTTCTCAACAAAATAATATACAAACACAGGTATTATAAGGATATGGGTATTTTAACCTTCTATGGCTCTAAAATTCCCTTGGGAACAGCACTACCTTTTCAAGTCAGTAAAAAGGGCCCCCAAAGAATGGGAGGAGCCAGTGAAATTTCATTCTATTCAGGGTTGGATGCTGTCCTCAGGCTCAGTACCCCACCCACTCACCCTTCTATGTTACTTCAACCCCGTGGGAGTCAAAGACCAATGAAATGAATGCTTATTAATAGTTACAACATGGCATTACAAATTTGAGATCATTTTACTGAGAAACGTTTAATGTCAATGGAATTACTCCAACCCTAGAACAGTATTTATAGTAAAATAATCTGCCTAGGTTGTCTTTTAAAGCAAAAAGCAGAGTGTCAATGCCAGGAGGTACCCATATCATAGTTACAGTCTATCCTGTAACTTCAACTTAGTTTATCCTAAGTTGAAAAAATTACCAAGACTATTCTTTTTCTTTACAAAAGAGACACCACATGGTGCAAGCTCATGAAGATTTTTTTAGAGTCCATAACTTATTATATATATATACAAAATGGTATAGTTGATATTTTAAATGTTACTGAACAGTATAACAAAATTATCTGTGTGTCAAGGTACAGTTTTTCTAAATTTTAAATTATGATTGCATTTTGCTCAAGTGACAGTTTTTTCCATACCCCCAAAATAATAGATCTTAAATTTCATGATAAAATCAATTGGAGTATAAATATGCTTGGTCAAAATTTATTCTATAGCAAATTTCACTATAAAACCTATTACATTAATCATGTCTAAGAGAACAGTCTCTGACACCCATAAACCAGCAAGGGGCAGAACTGTTACAGATGTTTAAGTGAAATATGTATTGTCTCAGTCCACATTTTAAAGCTTTACAATATTAAATACATTGGGTTAATCAAAAAGTTCATCTGGGTTTTTCCATAAGATGTTCTATTGGGTTATTCGGACCCAATAGAAATGCTGATGCTTAGAACTTGCACTTTTAAGTGTAAACCTATAAAGTTATTAATATCACATCTTGGCTTCAGAGTTTTTGTTTTTCTGTGTATGTGCCTGTGCACACCCATAGAGGAAAAAAAAATACAGTTCCCAAAGCCAACACATAATATAAATAACTTCATAGACAAAGATAATTTTTTCTAATACTTATTCATATTTCTTTTCAGAATGAGTGAAGCTATTGCTTATTTATTCAATAAATAATGGCTGAGTACTTCTGAGAAGTCGGGAGCTACAGCAGTGAACAAAACTGACGAAGTTCCTGTTCCCATAAAGCTTACAGTCCAGTGGGCCTTCCAGTGTAGACAGATAACAAACAAATCAGGAACATGCACTGTATTTCAGATGGCAATATGTGCTTAAGAGGAATATAAAATTAAAATGATTAATTGTTCAAATGCAGTGTGGAAACATCACTGGAACCATCAAAAACACTTTAAAATGCTATTAAAACTGACCAATCCTATATAGACATGAAAAACATTCTGGATCCATTTGAACATAAAAAAATACTTTCATCATCATATATAACTTGAAATTAATATGAAGCTAAAATTCCCAGAAGAGTCCTCATTCCTGTAACTGTCTATAAATCATGTTTTATAGAGAAAATGTCAGTTTAATGGATCCTAGGAATTTTTTCTTTTAGTTCCTCTCTAGTGATTTTTACCTCTTTAAAAACAAACAATAAATCAATTATACTCTGATTAAAAACAAAGAAAACTAACACACATAAATAATTCCTACTGAACAGGCAGATAAAATCCAAAAAAACTGAATGTTATCTATCAGCAGACAATCTATTTCATCACAAATTGAAAATATTCTATATGATTTATAGGTCAAGGAGGCCTTTCCAGGCACATTGATTTCATATTAAAAAGATGAAGTGTTTGTAAGAGTGCTCCTTTGTCAGGAAAGCAACTAGGAGTAAGGCCATCTTCCGTACCAATGCCTAAACACTACGAAGAGTAAAACACATGTAGCCACACATCTGTTACCTTCCTGAGCTTCTCAATCATTTCTTCAATGAGAATGTCTCCATTCTGAGAAACCTTGCTTTCCATCTGAGTCAGCCATTCGCAAAGCTCCTTGTTCTTTTCACTGAAGACGGCCCACTCATTCAATCTCTCACTTACTTGCTGTCGCCTTAAGGAGAGCTGAAAAGTTCAAAATGGGAGAAAACGCAACAGGATAATCAGAACGGAACTCATAGCCTGAGGGACGAAGCAAATGAAGTCTGTTGGGTGGACTAAGACGAGCAGTGGTTGTGGATCTCTTTAGGCCGCTGTTCCCGGAGGCTCAGTCCCAGGGTACTGCTCTAGCCTACTGAGTTTCACAACCAGGATTTGTGAGTGGGAGTGGGAGACACTGAACGCTCTACTTCCCTCCCAAGAGCCACGGGCATGTTCTCTCATAAAAGGTTCTCAACAATCCAGCGTCTCACTACAGTTGGTTCTGCAGCTATGATACGGGATCACTGAATGTACTTTAACTAAAAAATATATAAGCAAGAAACAAGAGAAGAATAAGGAAAGGGGGAAGGGAATGGGCGGGAAAAAAAGAAAAGACAAAAGAAGGAAGGAAAAGGGAAAAAAGAAAAATAGGGAAGAAAGGAAGGAAGGAAAGAAGGCAGAATTAGTTGAGCATCACGTGTCTGGAGAGGGTGGACCAAGGGACACAGAGGGAGAGGCTCAGTTCCTGATCAGCTCTATCCTGATCACTTTACTTTGAGCAAACTCTTTTATACCCCTGTTTGTTTTCTTTTTTATTTATGTACCCTTGTTTCTTTTCTTTTTCATATAACAGCCTTACTGAGATGTAATTTCCACACCATACAATTTGTCTGTTTATAAAGTGTACAACTCAGTGGTTTTTTGGAATATTAACAGAGTTTTACAACTACCAGCACAATCAGTGTTGTAACATTTTCATTAATACAACACCCAGCCCCCGCCCCACCCCAGAATTCACTCCCTTGCCTACCCCAGCATCTTCCTCCCAACCTTAATCTACTTTCTATCTCTATGCATTTATCTATTTTGGACATTTCACATAATCAGAATCAATTGATATGTGATCTTCATGACTCGCTCTTTTCACTTCGCATAATGTTTTTAAGGTTCATCCACTGGAGCATGCATCAGTACTTCATTCCTTTTAATTGCTGAATATATTTTTTTCAGGTGGGTACAGCACATTTTTGGGGATTCCCTTGTGGCTCAGCTGGTAAAGAATCTGCCTGCAATGCAGGAGACCTGGGTTCGATCCCTGGGTTGGGAAGATTCCTTGGAGGAGGGCATGGCAACCCACTCGAGTATGCTTGCCTGGAGAACCCCCATGGACAGGGAAGCCTGGCGGGCTACAGTTCATGAGGTCACAAAGAGTTGGACACGACTGAGTGACTAAGCACAGCACATAGCACATTTTATTTATCAATTCATCTACCAATGAACATGTGACTTGTGTCCACTTTTGGGCTGTTATGAATAATGCTGCTATGAACATTTGAGTGCAAGTGTTTGTGTGGACATAAATTTCATTTCTCTTGGGGTGTATACCCAGGAGTAGACTTGCTGAGTTGTATGGTAACACTATAGATTGTTTTCTAAATGACTATACCATTTTACATTCCCACTAGCAGTAGGGTTCCAATTTCTTCATATCCTCACCAATACCTGTCATTATCTGTCTTTTGGATTACAGTCATCCTAGTGTATATAAAGTGATATTTCACTGTGGTTTTGATTTGCATTTCCCTGAAGGCTAATGATATTGAGAATCTTTTCATGTTCTTAACCATTTGTCTGACTTCTTTGGAGAACTGTCTGGTCAAATTCCATGTTCATTTCTTAATTTTTTTTTTTTATTAGGTGACTTTTCTTTGTTGTTATACATTGTAGATACAATGGATTTATTTTCTTATTTTTAGGTCTGGAATGATCCTTTTGAGAAATTTAAACTTTTCTGACTTCATAATACTCTTGTCTTTGCAGTACTGGTTGAGATACTACGGAATGCTTCTAGTTGAGTTAAACTGCATGTTAGTAAAATACAATGTTATTTGAGTGGCAAGATGATCCACTTTTGCAGACATTCTGTACAGTCAAGTTGATAATGCTAGATTTCTGACATTCATCTCACTGCATTAAACACTTATCTCTCAATTTTCCTTTTTACACTAACATTTAATTATGAAAAACATCAGACATACAGAAAAGTTGAAGGACTCGTGTGGTAAACAGCTATGACATACTCCCTAGACTAAAACTGTTAACATTTTGCTACATTTTGATTTAATAAATATATTCTTTTTTTCCATAGATCTATTTTACTTTTCAATGATTTTTGAATGAATTTTCTTTTTCAAATGAATGTGAAAATATTTCTAAAGTGTCATATACTTCCTAGTTAGCAATTCTGTCTAGGGTTGGCTCTGTTATTGATTAGGAATAATATTCAAGGTCCCTCACAGCCCCAAATCTCTGTGATTCTGCATCTTAGAAAAGAATGGGAGCTAATCACATGAAAAAGAATATAATACCTAGGAATAAACCTTCATAAGGAAGCAAAAGATCTGTACTCTGAAAACTGTAAGATGCTGGTGAAGGAAACTGAAGACTACACAAAGAGATGGGAAGAAATACTGTGTTTTTGGATTGGAAGAATCAATATTGTTAAAATGACCATACTATCCAACACAATCTACAGAGTCAGTGTAATCCCTATCAAATCACCAATGGAATTTTTTACACAACTGGGATAAAAAAATTCAAAATTTGTATGGAAACACAAAAGACTGAACAGTCAAAGACATCTTGAGAAAGAAAAAGAAAGCTGGAAGAATCAGGCTCTCTGACTTCAGACTACACTACAAAGCTACAGTAATGAAAACAGTATGGTACTGGCACAAAAACAGGCACATGGTTCAATGAAAGCCCAGAAATAAACCCATGCACCTATGGTCAATTAATCCACAACACAAGGAGGCAAGAATATACATTGGAGAAAGGACAGTCTCTTCAATACATGTTGATGGGAAAATTGGGCAGCGACATCGGATGAAATTAGAACATTCTCTAACACCATCTACTAAAATCAACTCAAAATGGATTAAAGACCTAAATGTAAAACTGAATACTACAAAAACACCTGGAGGAAAACAGGTGGAACACTTTCTGACATAAATTCTAGCAATATCTTTTTTGATCCATCTCATAGAGTAATGGAAATAAAAACAAAAATAAACAAATGGGACCTAACTAAATTTAAGAACTTTTGCACAGCAAAGGAAACCATAAACAAAATGAAAAGGCAACCTACAGAATAGGAGAAAATATTTGTAAACAATGCAACTGACAAGGGATTAATTTCCAAAATATATGACCAGCTCACACAGCTGAATTAAAAAAAAAAAAGAAAGAAAGAAACTCAATCAACAAATAAACAGAAGATCTAAATAGACATTTCTCTAAAGAAGACATACAGATGGCTGACAAGCATATGAAAAATGTTCAATAAAACTAATTGTTAGAGAAAGGCAAATCATAACTGCAATGAGGTATCAACTCACACTTGTCAGAATGACTATCATCAAAAAGTCTACAAATAATAAATGCTAGAGAAAGTATGGAAAAGGATCCTTCCTACACTGTTGGTGGGAATGTAAGTTGGTGTAGCCACTATGGAGAACATTATGGAGGTTCTTTCAAAACTAAAAATAGAGCTGCTGTATATGATCCTGCAGCTTCACTCCTGGGCACATATGTAATTCTTAAAGATAAACGTACCCCTGTGTCCAAAGCATCACTATTTAGAATAGCCAAGACATGGAAGCAACCTAAGTGTTCATCAACAGACGAATTATTCTTAGCCATAAAAGATAACAAAATAATGACTTTGAAGTAACATGAATGGCTTTAGAGATTATCATATTAAGTGAAGGAAGTCACAGAAAGGAAAATATTATATGATACTGCTTACATGTGGAATCTAAAAAAAAATTATATAAATGATCTTACTTACAGAACAGAAAATAGATTAACAGACATAGAAAAAAAAACTTATGGTTACCAAAAGAAACAGTGACTGAGGGGAGGGAATTATCATATATACACTACTATACATAAAATAGATAACTGACAATGCCCTACTGTATCACACACAGAACTATATTCAATCTTATAATAACTGATAATGGAAAATAATCTGAAAAATTTTATATATATATACACACACACACATATATATTCTGAATCACTGTTCTAAAAACCTGAAACTAACACAACATTGTAAATTAACTATATTTCCATTTTAAAAAGTTGAAAAAAAGATACTGAAGAAGTTCTCTCAAAAAAAAAAAAAAAACAAAGTTGGGAATTAGACTATAAGCCCAGGATATTCTTGCCAGGTCCAGCTTATTGAACTGCCTAGAGAGCAAACCCTATATCCTGCCACAAATTTTGAAATGTTACCATTAGAAATTCACTGTTTTGAGTTAATATATTTTAAAATAAAAATTTCTCTGGGTAGAGGTGACACTTAGGAATCCATTAAGTATTTCCCCATTGGTATAATTCACTTTACCATTAATTTTTCTTCAAGGAAGAACAATAGTGCATTTACTTATTGTGGGTATTGATGGGAATGGAAAAAAAAACACACAGATTAAAAGTTTTAGAGACAAATCTCACCTATATTAAGTTCTACTAAGACAGTCGTGAAGAGCACGATTCCTCCAGCGCCACTTTCCTCTCAACCTCTGATGGCAGAGTATATTTCCATCTGCTGGAATGCTAAGATTTTGAACTTTCTGGTGGACATAACTTTCTTTTTCATTCACAGAATATCAGAATCACTCTAATATTACAATCTTTGCTTTGACTGCCATCCAAGCTGAAACTATATTTTCATAGTTGAAATTGCCCAAAGCAACTGTTTTCCATACAAAGTTAGAAAGCCCTGCCCTTCAGACTTCAGACGATGTATAGTTCTGCTATGTGTGGTACCTCTGAGTCTTCCCTCAAATCCTGGCCATAAGCAAGAATAAATTCCAGGGCTTTAGCAACAACACTGCAGGGAAGACAACCACACAACAGAAAATATTATCTACTTCTTTTGAGAGGTAGGTATTACCCTCTTTTCAGAGACAGGGAGAGAGGAGGTCAGACACATTTGAGGGCCACGTTGACTGGCAAAGCTTGAGTTTTTGATACACGTTGCAATATAATGTTATGATCAAATACCAGATGCAGATGAGATTCAAAAATAACCTCTATCACTTACTACTGATTATGACTAGGGCAAGATTATTCATCTTTCTTAAGCTTTATTTTCATTGTTTGTAAATTAATCTTCCATTTGTCCCAAATTTCATTAAACAAATGTTTATGGTTTGCAGTAAACATGTGCCTGCTATATGAAATGTCTTATGCACTGGAACACTGTAGGCTCATAATATATTCTTCAAACAAGAAAACAATTCAAGAAAGTGACCAGTACATCCTAAAGAGCTAACAAAAGTTAAATGCTCAGTCACTTCAGTCATGTCCGATTCTTTGCAACACCATGGATCACAGACCACCAGGCTCCTCTGTCCATGAGATTTTCCGAGCACGAATACTGGACTGGGTTGCCATGCCCTCCTCTGGGAGATCTTCCCAATCCTGGGATCGAACCTAGGTCTCCTGTGTCTCTCCACCTGAGCCATCAGGGAAGCCCAACAAAAGTTAAGTCTAGTTAACTGCTATTACTACTAGTAGACTAGTACAACTATATACAAAATTTGCGTTTTGAACACTTTTTTCTCTTTGACACTGATGTGTTCATGAAGCAGCTTGAATACACATTTCTAGTCTTTTTCACACACCATGCAACTGTTATTTTCATTTTACTTGCTTATGCAGAGTAGCAGTTGAAAGGAACAGGTAGGCCATAAACAGTGGTTACAAACTGGTACCAAAAGCTTTTCAAAAGATTTAAATTAATAATGGGGACGGCGTTTTCCTCTTGGTGTGTTCTTTGAGTTCAGTGGAAGCCCTCAACTTACTTATCAGTTTAGCACATATTTATGTTTTCTCAAGGGTTTAAACACATTGCACTGCCAACAGCTGACAAACACCAGCGAAAACCTCCAGAGTGTGAGGCAGCTGAACAGGAAACACATCCTCTTTTGCTTCAAATATTTTTACCATGACAATCTGAAAGAACACCGAGCAATTACAATGATGATATATTTATATCTCAGCTGGAATTACACACAGCTCTACAAACCAAAGCCGGAATGAAAGCAAATAGAAGCGTTGACTATCCGCAGGCACAATAGTCCTTTCGGGGGTTCTACTTGAAGGCAGGACGCATTTCTGTTACCTCAACTCTGCAGTGTTCACGCACAGGGCGGCCCTCTCCTCCTCGTTTGGAGCCCCAGTCAGTTCATCCTTCTCACCAGCTGCTTTCATTGGAACATGAACACACTATTCGGTCTTTAACAAGGGGATTATGCCTTGTTTCGCTAAAGTTTTTAACTTTTTAAAGTGAGACATAGGCACCAGCTCATTTCCTTTTGTGGTTTCATGCTTGACAGAAGTTCTCCGGAAACACTAACTCAAAAAGTAGTAACTGGTCTATACTTCTCCTTCCGGTTATATCCTGGCAACGTTGGTATGAATCCACATGACTAAACTCTTGCTGATTTAATTGTGTGCTGTGCTTAGCTAGCCGCTCAGTCGTGGCTGACTCTTGCAAACCCATAGACTGCCAGGCTGCCAGGCTCCTCCGTCCATGGGATTTTCCAGGCAAGAATACTGGAGTGGGTAGCCATCTCCTTCTCCAGGGGATCTTCCCAACCCAGGAATCAAACCTGGGTCTCCTGCATTGCAGGGCCGACTCTTTACTGACTGAGCTACAAGGGAATCTTTAGACTGAAGCAATGTGAGGATGGGTATGTTTCAGCTTCAGGCCTTAAGACACTCAATATAGAAGGTTTCTAGAAACACTGTTTCTGCTTCCTCTTTTTTTTTTTTTTAAACTTGTCTTGGTCTACTCACAGGTGCAAGGTATTAATCTCTTCACAGAATGTGATATGATCAACAGGTGCTTTCAAAATGTATTTCTAAACAGACTGTGGCCTAGCTATATGTAAGTCTGCTGAGCAATTTTACAATGTAACATTTTTTCCTTTTCTAGCTTTCATGAGA
The DNA here is from genome assembly GCF_910594005.1 of Cervus elaphus. NCBI lineage: Eukaryota > Metazoa > Chordata > Mammalia > Artiodactyla > Cervidae > Cervus > Cervus elaphus. The sequence goes on from NC_057840.1 coordinate 35,828,763, forward strand.
TATAGATGACATGTAACATTGTGCAAATTTAAGATGTACAATGTGATGATTTGATAGTCATATACTCTGGGAAATGATTACAAGGTTAATCAACCCCTCTAGCACTTCACATAATTACCATTATTTGATGTGTGGTGAGAGCATTTAAGATATACTGTGTTAGCAACTTTAAAGTATATAATCTGGTCTGTTGACTATAGTCCCCATGCTGGACATTAAATCCCTGGAACTTGTTCAGCTTGTAACTGGAAGTGAGCATCCTCTATACACAATGGTTTTCTTCCATAGTACCAGTCTTCCTAAGCCAAAAAGTATTATTACATACTCATAATCTTCTCACCCTCCAAAATATTCAGAAGCCTTGTCATTATTTTACATTTAGAGGAATGTAAGAAATAAAATAAATGTCCTAAAGTCCTATCTTGATGATCAACAGTATAAATGAACCCTCAGCTGTTCTAGGTACTGGAGATGCAAAGAAAACATTTGTCCTCAAGAGCTTCATAGTCTTCAAATCAAGTTGCAAACATAAAAAGAAGGAGAAGAAGGGAGGAACAGAGGAACAGAGTACTGTCACCTGATGGCACAGACCAAAACTTAGTTGGGAGTTCAGAGGAACAGGAAAACACAGAGATCTGAGCATCTCAAACAGTGGCATCACAGGAGTGGTGGAATTCAAGAGAAGAGGATAGATTAGAAAATCAAAAAAGAAGGAATGAACAGTCTAGGCAGGAAGTTTAGGCAAGAAGAATGGCCTGAGCAAGATCTTGGGGTAGAGAATTTCATGGTAGGTTTGGGAAGGTGATGGGAGCCAGTATTTAAAGTGTTATCTCTCTGAAAGTTTCACCGACCTCAATTAGCTAGAGAAATGGATCTAGTCTAATACATTTCACACAATCTACTAAAAAGTACTGAGTCAGCAAGCAGTGCTAGACTTGTCTCAGTTTTAAGAAAAACAGATGAACAAAGCTCAAAAGGGTAACTTAAGATTGCTGTGATCATTCTTGAATGACTATATCTACCAAATATCTTTTATTTATATACACTATGATAAAATCTTGACATTAAAAAGTATACACTAATTTACTCGACGATATAGATTCTGGATTGAAGACTCAGAAAAGAATAAAGTGTGACGAATATCAACACTCTCCATTTAAGTTTCTCACTGGGTTCACTGAGAATGTACAGCCCTGGGAAAAGTTGGCTAAGTGAATTTTGAATGCAAATCATTAATGTGCTTAATGAAAATCACCTCTTACAATTCTTTCTTTTAAAAGCGCGCGCGCACACACACACACACACACGCATTTGCCAAGTGTGCTCCAGAATTTTTCTCCAGTTCATCCTTCCAACAGCTACCTTTCTCCAGCCAGGTTCTCTCTCTGCTCTAATCCTGTACCTTTTTCAAGCTGCAACCTTGTCTAGCACATCCACTTTTCCCCCTACACCAAGCCATGTGTCCCACTCTGATCTCAGCACTCAATTCAAGATTTATCCAGTTCACTAAGCACTTCCTTTATTCTCTGCAGTCCACACTGTCCTTAGTTTGCTTACATTTTTGTGTATTGTTTTACTTAGACCTGGTTTTCCTCTTCACTGTATAAGTTCTTTTTAACAGATTTTAGTCTCAGCTCAATGGTAAACTACATAGTAGGGACATCTACTATAGCTTGTGAAATTTACAATAATTAATGTGACTGATTCATTTAACAAATATGCATCATAACCTATTTTGTGCCAGGCAAGGTAATGAAGGTACAGTAAGGGACCCTATAGACATGGTTCCTGCTTCCTGAAACGTATGATCTCAAGGCCATAAGTCAGAGCCATTCTTTACTTATAGGCCCTATTATTCCTATTTGCCTTGAGTGTCCACTCCTTGTCACTCCAGCAATCTTTCTCTTTCATTTCCAAATCAAAACCCAATCTGGGATCTCTTTTAAGGTATCGTGCACATAGAATGTGGGCTTCCCAGGGGCACTAGTGGGAAAGAACCCGCTTGCCAATGCAGCAGATGTAGAACATGCAGGTTTGATCCCTGGGTCAGGAAGATCCCCTGGAGGAGGGCATGGCAGCCCACTCCAGTGTTCTTGCCTGGAGAACTCCATGGACAGAGGAGCCTGATGAGCAACGGTCCATAGGGTTGCAAAGAGTTGGACACAACTGAAGTGACTTACCCCGCACGCACTTAGAATGCACTTACTAAATGAGTAAAGTATAGCTAAAAATATCATACACCCATGAATTATTTGGAAACAACTATCATAAATCAAGAGCAATAAGAAATGTTAAATGTACAAAACCAGGCTTCCCCAGTGTCTCAGCAGTAAAGAATCTTCCTGTATGCAGGAGATATGGGTTTGATCTCTAGGTCAGGAATATTGCCTGGAGGAGGACATGGAAACCCACTCCAGTATTCTTGCCAGGAAAAACTCCATGGACAGAGGAGCCTGCTGGGCTATGATCCATGGGGTTGCAAAGAGTTGGACACAACTGAAGTGACTGAGCATGCATACACATACAAACCACTCATAGCATCAGCTAAAACTGCAAATAAAATCATGCTTTCTTACCTGTTTTAAGTATGAAAGAGACCACCAATATCTACCTAGCAAAACCACATCTATGAACCACATAACTGTACTTCCTTTTAAAAATATTTTGACAGCCAGTAAAAGAAAGAGCAAGAGAATCCAGTTTGGATGCATTTAAAATAGAGTGTTAAGATATAATTGTCTAAATTTGAAGCATTGTCATAATAAGCCCAGAGTTTTCCTCTATCCAAATGGGACAGGTCCAAATGTGGATACAGCCACAGACATTTCAAATCATCTTCTAGTTCTCAGCCTTTCTGAGCAGATGCTGAGTGTCTAGAGTTTGTCTCACCTGGTGGCATAGTTCTTCCCACTGCCTCTGCAGAAGCTCCATGCGTTCGTTAAGGATGGAGATATCATCTTCACTGATGTAAGCACAGAGAGCCTTCTTCAGCACTGTCAGCTGTGCCAAGTCATCTGTCCAGCTCCCAACTGCGTTTTCTAATTCCTAGATTTAAAAAAAAAAAAAAAAGAAAAGCACAAAACTTGAATACCCATGGGCATCTGTCATCATCCATTTCTCAAGTGTATTTGAAATCCCCTCTTGATGTCTCTGTGCTTCCAGGTGGCACCTGGGAATGCAGCAGACTTGAGGCTCGGGTTTGATCTCTGGGTCAGAAAGATCCCCTGGAGGAGGGCATGTCAACCCTGTATTCTTGCCTGGAGAATCCCAAGGACAGAGGAGTCTGGTGGGCTACAGTCCATAGAGTCTCAAAGAGTTGGACACAACTAAAGTGACCTGTTACTGGCACTTGATGTCATTACCTTTCCATTCCATTCTATTTAAACACCCAAACTGGTATCTATTGGGTTGGTCAAAAAGTTCAGGTTTTTCCATCAGATGTTATGAAAAAACTTGAATGAACTTTTTGGCCAACTCAACACTTTATTTGCTTCCTACATAATCTAATAATTTGCCAGGTTCTTCTGATATAGTACCAGGTTGCTTACAGAATCTTTCCTAACTGGAAATAAAGATCTATTTTCCACTTCACTGACGGCTTCTGATTGTCTTTCCTAGTTCAAGTTTCATCACCACATTGATCTTACTTACTTTTAAATCAGCTTCATAAAATCCTTTACCTTCATCTCAAGTGACCTATCATGTTTGTGCAATACTTTTTAAAAATCCAAACTACTAGATTTAATTCTCATCTTCTAACACTATCAATTGCTACAGACTTACTGATACACTGTAGCTAAAAAGATGTGTGGCTGGTATTTCAGTTCAGTTCAGTTCAGTTCAGTCGCTCAGTCGTGTCCGACTCTTTGCAACCCTATGAACCGCAGCACGCCAGGCCTCCCTGTCCATCACCAACTCCCTGAGTCCACCCAAACCCATGTCCATTGAGTTGGTGATACCATCCAACCATGGTGTATTACTTGATTTAAAATAATGGACTGAATATGTTTACTGCAGAAGAGAGATTGTTCAGTTACTGGTAAAATATGTTATTTTGTCCTTTCGGGGAATAATTTCAGGGAACAAAAATCCATATAACAATATTTGAATGTTTTTTCAACAGTTTTTGCAACGCTCTGAACAGATGACTAGTTTTACAATTTGTATAGCTCTTGCTTTTTGCCAGCTGTTGATGTTTTTAGATTCCAGCTAATTTTGTTCATGAATAGAATATTTCACATGGCTTTTACCTTCTCTTCTGTCTCATCAAACCGGAGACAAGTTTCCAAAGGCAAAGGCAATTAACGGTAGCCTGAGGCTAACTTCTCAGGCAATTTAAGCAAACTAGGTTTTAGCCAGAATTTTCTAGGTAATTGCTTTGTTTTGCTGCTAAGGTGGTTTGGGGGAAAGAGTAGCAGAAAGCTGGACCGGACTGCATCCTTCTAATCTCCAAACTTAATAGCAGGGCGTGTTTGTAACTGTTGTGTATTTTGGGACACAAGGTCTCATGGTAACAGTGTTTGGCTGAAAGACCAAACCATCCGGGAGTATTAAATATGCAGCATTTCTGTCTATATCTGTAGTCATATTAAACTGCCATATCAATGTAAAGATTTTCTTCTTTTTATACCAATTTTCAACTCCACCCCAAACTCAAATATCAGATTTGGTGTATGGGTTTAAAAAAGAAACACCACCACCAGGGACCAACTCTCACAAACTCTCGGACTCCATTTTAGATGTTTGTGTGATAAAAATATAGCCCTTGGATTCAGGAAACTCTGATAATTACCAACTTTGAAAAGTTATGAAACTTCTAGCTGCTTCATTTTCCTCATTTGTAGAAGGGAAATAACAGACTGTCCTCAGGAGCTTGCATTTGTGCCAACTGAGATAACACTGGTCAGTCATGGGCACACAGGAGTCCACTAAATGCCCATTCCTGCCTATTGAAAGTTTTCTTTAATCATTTGTCATAGATTTACAGTCACGGACTTAAATTTTCTTTAATCTTTGCACACTACTGACTTTACATCTCTAGATAATATTTCACTCCCTTATCATCCATGACATAAAGTATACTTCCTTTGTTTTTCCTAAATCTGCCTCTTTTCAAAGATCATCCTCACATTTTAATACTGAAGAAAAATTCTTATATCTACTCTTTTAATGATTTCTGGGCTTCTTTAAAAATTAATCTTTCTTGGGACTTCCCTGGTGGTCCAGTGGCTAAGACTCTGAGCTCCAAATGCAGGGGACGTGGGTTCAATCCCTGGTCAGGGAACTAGATTCTACATGCCTCAATTAGAGATCCCATGTGCTGCAACTAAGATCTGGTGCAGCCAAATAAATATATACATTTTTAAAAAATTAATCTTTCTTAAAGGCTTATGACTTCCTAGACAAAGTGAAGCAGAGAACTTCTGATCAAAATCCAAATCATTTATGTCTGTGTGAAGTTTTAAACAGTCACTCCAGCGCAGTAATTTACAAATGACTTGGAGAACATGAGGACATGTTTCATTGGAGGGAAAAAGCATCTTTAAAGATAACTTGGTTTTGATCTGCATATTGCTCAGCAGAGAACTGCTGTCTCGGCACTTGACTTTGCTACCCAGGAGTGAATGGAACAAATCCTACAGATTTGTTCCTACGAAATCATGTCGGTCTCAGTGAGCCCCCACTGCAGGGAGTGGTCTGTATTAGCTACTGATTGGCTTCCAAGTGCCATTTGAGGTGTTGATCATAATCTTTAAATTGATAGGGCCCTGAAGATACAAAGGACTGTGTGTCTCAATGCAGTAAGTGCAATCAGCTACCTATAGTTCCTGTTTTTCTTATAGATAAGAGCCTAGAGAGCAGGTTGTGTTTCTCCAAGGACCATGGTCTACAGAATTTCCATGTTGCCGAGCCTCACTCTTTTATATGTGAACTAGACTCTTCTGCTGAATGACTGTCCAGTGTGAACGGTTTAGAAGGATTGTCTTTATTGCTCTTAAACTAGGTTTTAAATGTCTTTTAATGTTGTGTTTTATATTTTTATTGACTCACTCCTGGTAATCCATCAACTAGTCTATAATTTCATCAACTGCAATGAATCAATAAGCAAGTTTCATCAGAGCTACCTGTCCTAATGCAAGATAACAGAAACTTGCACCTACATGTAGACAGTTACAGGAGCTCAACTGAATTATGCTTTCAAAGGCATCACACTAGAAGCACAAGAAAGTGGAAGTGTTAGTCACTCAGTTGTACCTGACTCTGCGACCCCATGGATCATAGCCTGCCAGGCTCTGTCCATGGAATTCTCTAGGGAAGAATACTGGAGTGGGTAGCCATTTGCTTCTTCAGGGGATCTTCCCGACCCAGGGATCGAACCCTGGTCTCCTGCATTGCAGGGCAGATTCTTTAACATCTGAGCCACGAGGGAAGCCCAGAAGCACAGGTAGGTGACAGTTAAAAGCTTAGTCCAGTGGTTTACCTTGCAGCACATCCGCTCCGCGTGGAGCTCTTCATGATGATCTGGGAGAGGCTGGGAAAGCCTCTTTTTGAAAGTTCGTAGTTTCTCCAGAGAATCAGCTATTCCATTCTCACATTTTTCCCAGTCCTAGAATGGGCAGAGAAAGAAATTTTAAGGAAGAGGGAGTTAGAAAACAAGAAAAACTCTTCTCAACTCCCTAAGAATGGATTAAAGTTACACTGATGACTACTGCAAAGGCGTCCATATCCATAGCCATGGGCGTCAGCAGCAGAAGAGCTGAGTTCTCAACTTTTCTCATTATCTGCGTGACTTCAAGTAGGTGAGGCGCTATGTCTCAGTGTTCCTTACGAAAACCGAAATAACACAAATTCTCAAAAATTGCGGGAGAATGCAAGGAAATGATTGGTGTCAAGATGTCAAGGACAATGTCCAGAATATTATGAGTTTTCAAAAATGTGTTCTGGATCCAAATCTGTCTACAGAGCTAAGAGTATAAACACACTACTTTGCCTCTTTCTTAAATCCACCCATTACTGCACTCAGGTCTCCATTATCTCAACACACTATAAGGGATAGAAAAGAGGATATGGAATCTCTTTCAGAGTGAAAATACATATTAGGTAAGAGAATTTGATATGAAATGTACAAGTAATATAAACCTGGCTCTGATTCAATTCAATACATAAACAGTATGAACTAAAAGCAAAAAAAAGTAGAAGAAAGAGAATTCAAAAATTTTAAATGTACATCTTATATGTCAGTACTGATCAGTACTCTGAAGGAGAATGTAACAGGTAAAGAGGTAGAGTATTGGGACTTCCCTGGTGGTCTAGGGGCTAAGACTATGCTCCCAATGCAGGGGGCTCAGGTTTGATTCCTGGTAAGGAACTAGATCCTGCGTGCCACAGCTAAAGGTCCGCATGCTGCAACAAAGATTGAAGATCTAGCAACTAAGACCCAGAGCAACCAAATTAATTAATTAAAAAAAAAAAAAAAGAGGTAATAGCATGGTGGTAAGGAACGTGGTAGATCTCTAGGTGCTGACAGAAGAAAGCATACATGCTGTGGTTGTGTTTCAGAATATTACACACCAAAGGTAACAAAGGTTACCTCTAGGAAAGGTACTAGGATTTGGATTTGAGTGGTGGTGTCATGTACGGGAAATTTCATTTTTTTTTTTAACTCTCTGTACTTCAGTTCTTACCTGAATTTTTTTTCAGACACATGACTTCTTGGGTAATTAAAAAAAGAAGAGTAAAAGAAAAAAAAAAAAGAGAGAGAGAGAGCAACCATGATGGAGACCTGATTCTTTACGGCAACCTATCTACAAATAGCCCACATCTGGGGTCTCTGTGCCAATTAAATTCAACTCAACAAATCTCCTTATGTTTGTCTGATATGCCACACTCCTGGCCTCTCATTCTCCCACAACTTAAATTACTGAGCTCCAGGGACAACTTGAGTTGTTTTTAGTCATCAGCCTAGTGCCAAATCCTGCCACATTTCTCTTCACATTATCCTTTTGACTGTCTTTCATCACCAGTCTTTTCCTGTCTGAGTTCTTTCTATCTTTTCTCCTGATGCCTTATTTTCACCATAGCAACACACAGTTGCTATTTCAACTGTCTTCTCTGAGACATAATGGCCACCTTACCTCCTTGCTCATAATGACTTTTGGTTTCTAAATAAACTGACAGTTTGGCCCAACATTTTCATTTTTTAAAAAAATTCCTTCGGGGAACTTCTTAGAGTATATAACCACATTCTTTCTTCCCATTCACCAGAAAGAACAAAAACAAAACCCAAAAGTCCCAGGTGTCTGTTTTGGACAGAATTGCTCCAATTTCCCTTTATTAAAATATCTTGGTGTTCCCAAGCTATGCTTAGTTCATCAACGCTAAGCATAGTCAGGGCAGATAACAGACCCTCTTTCTGCTTAAGCTGAACAACATTCTCAATTAAATCATCTCACACGCTGAAATCTCTCAACATGTGGACAAGAAATGTTCATTGACCTAAAAAGAGAAAAGGGCAGCTTTTTATTCTTCATAACAGAATTAAGAGATAATAGTGAAGGTGGTAAACACACAGGGCATAGAATTATGATGACTGTATTTTTGGCGTATTTACTCAGCATTCAATTAAAAGCAAAAATAGGTAAGCATTATAGCTGTGGTGAAAAGACACAGTAAAATGAGACTGTATAAACATTAAAATTTAGCTCCATAAATTCTTTCTTAGGTAAATAGGATCTAATGTATGATCCAAAAATAAAAAATACAACTTTAACAAGAGAATAAGGATTCCCCTTTCCAAAGATGGATTAGATTCTAAAGCTATAACCAAGAGTTTTACTAAATGAATTATAAGGAAATAACTAAATGTTATGGTCTGTAAACATTTATCAAAGCAGACATTTTATATGCCAACGAATAAGACAGGCAAGGAAAGCAAATGAAATGACTCAGTCATCTCATCTCAGTAAGTCTTAGAAATGTGTCCAAAAGTCAATCACAAATAAAGAAAAAATATATGATTAACATGCTCTCTACAGAATGATTTACAGTGTTTTTAATCCTTAGGCATATTGTATTACTGATGAATTGTGTTGTGTGCAAATAATGATTCTCTAACATATGTTGGGTGGCATTTTTGATTCATTGCTTCCTGCACAGAAGGTAATATATTATTCAATAAAATTCAGCAGAAAAAAAATGAGTGTGCAAACATTAAGTATTCAGAGAAAAAAAGCAAAATGTGTTTTATTAACTCTATTATTATTACCTTTGATCCAAAAATGGACAGGCCAAATTTAATAAATGATCTCATTAAATAAAGTGTTGGTGATTATCAACGTATATAAAACTTTGGTATTTAGTCATGTTTTGTTTCAAAATGTTAATAATATCAACAGTAATTGCATCATTTGTTGAGTACTCAGTATGTACCAAGTACTTTGATACATAATTCACTTTCATTATTTCATTAAATCTTCACAATGTCTTATGAAAGAGATGTGATCATACCCACTCTACAGATTAGGAAACTGAGGCTTTGATAGGTTGAGTTCGCCAGGTTACCTCATTTCTTATGGTTTTAACTTGGGTTTATCTGAGTTTAGAGCCCCATACCTTCATTCAACTGCTGATTTAATTGTGTCTTATGCAAAGAATTGGAAAGTGAGGGAGAAAAGCACATTGTGGGAGGTCTGATACATCTACATTTCCCTAAACTTTCTGTATGATCAGCATGCTGTCTGTATCCAACTACAGGCTTAATATACCTCCTGGAGATTTTATCTTACAGCAACTTGCTTGGATAAGCTAGGATCAAATCAAGAGTGTCTTCTTGGATAGTTTTCCCCTGCTATAAAATAAGAGATATCAATCTCGAAAACCACTTTAGGGTCTTAGATTAGGGAGAGGAATCTCCTCTTTGCATTCTTGTCTGGATTTATAAAGTCATCTCATGGCTTCTGGCTTAGCACTGGCCATGAATCAAGAGTTCATCACTTGGACAGTTTTTTTAGTTTTAAAACTACTTTGTTGGGGGATTTTCCCGAAAGACAAACTGCTGAAGATTGGGAAACTTTTCCCGTTCAGGCAAGACAGGACAAAGCCTTAAACGAGACACAGGGGATCAAAATACTGCAAGGTCTGATATAATGATCAGCGTTATTTGATTCATAGGATAACGACATTGAGGAAGCAGCACAACTATTATGAGGGCATTTTAAACCACATGAGACCCATAGGAGGGAAGAGCTGAACTTACCTGCAGCAAGCCGGCCAGTGTTTTCTTCTGCTCCTCCAGACACACACTTGCTGACCTCCACTTCTCTTGGATCTCAGAGAGTTCGGCCTGCAGGGCGGCCTCGGCCCCGCTGTCGGCTGAAAGCAGAAGCTGCTTGCCGGCCTCCACGGTGAGGATGTAGCTGCCTTGTTGCCGCAGGAACACTTTTTCTTTGAACTGAAAGGAACCGGAGATTTTTTACTTTCTCCTTCTTTTCTTCACCATATCCCCATTATAAGTGCTTTTAAATAATCCTAAATTTCTGCATCCATAACATGCCTTCTTTCTTCCCCCACAGCTTTACTGACCCTATACTCCGGGCCCGAGTGAAGCAACATATAAATAAATGAGAATTCCAGACAGGGCTGTTTCTGTTGCCAACCTTTAAACACAGTCATGATGCAACAGGAAGACTTCTCTATGAGACTGATGCAGAGAGACACAGAGGGATGTCTGACCCACGTGGAGGGCATAGCAAGGCTTCTTCAAGAGGCAAAAGCTTCATGAGTCTTGAAAGACACAGGGACACAACCAGATGAAGAAGGATCTGGTGCGATGAGGGCCAGGAGTCAGGGAGAGAATACCTTCCGCACAGAGAAACGAGGACGGGCAAACTCGCTCGACAGGATAAATCATGAGGAGGTCAGGACACTGGACTCAGCTGTCAGTGGCTGCAGCATAGCATGTCTATAAGTGAGTGGTGTAAGATGAGGCAAGACCAGGCCTTAAAGAGGAGACTGATTTTTATAGTAAAAGTGACTGAGATTCATGGAAGAGTATTAAGCCATCAGGTAGAAAATGGAGTGGAAGAAGGTCATATATCGGATACCCTAAGACACGTTAGGGTTTCTCTGGTGGCTCCGTGGTGAAGAAAGTGCCTGCCAATGCAGGAGATGTGGGTTCGATCCCTGGGTCGGGAAGATCCCCTGGAGAAGGAAATGGCAATCCACTCCAGTATTCTTGCCTGAGAATTCCAAGGACAGAGAAGCCTGGTGAACCACAGGACTTGGAGTCCAAGAGTGAGTCAGACTTGATTTAGAGACTAAACAACAACAACAAAGATAGGTTAGGAAGCGCTTGCCTATCTAGGGAAGAAATCATGATCATCTAATCTAAGGCAGCAGCAGTGGGGATGAAGACTTGAGGGATGTAAGATGCAAGAAGCATGAGAAAAAAGAAGAGTAGAGCTCTAGAAGGACTCTAGCATTGCTGATGGATATAGACCATGGATATAGACCAGTGATGACATTTCCTTGGGTTGGGCACATGGAATGGATGGATGGAGAATGGTTGGTTCAGGGATCATAGGCACTATTGGAACCCACCAAGTATAGTATGTCTGTGATGCAGATAAAGCTAAAAGGCGGCTGGTCACATGAGTTGGAGGCTCAGGAAGTGAATGTGACCGGAAGATCCAAAGTGACCCTTCTCTGCTGGTAGGGAGTAGCGGAAGCCATGTGTAGAGATGAGGTTCCCCAGAGAAGCGAGGGGGAGACAGGAAGCAGAGAATGACCTTTAAGAAAGAGGAGCCCACGAAATATACTGGGAGGGACCAATGACAGGATGAGGAGGTCTCTCTTTAGGAGGCTGGAGTCCCAAACTCCCAGGTGGTGAAAGTAAGGGGAATGGACAAACAGCCCACCCAGGACTGACCCTTTCACCTTTCCTGGAATATTTAGGGTACATGTTTAAACAACTCATGAGTAAAACATGTATTATCAACACCAGGCTTTCCTCTGCTTGCCATTTCTATCCAGGCTGGGACTCACTGAGCTGCCTAGAGGGCTTTGGGGGTGAAGTGCAGGCAGTCTGTGAAGAAGCTGGGACTTTCACTGTTAAATATGGACTCTGTAATGGATCATTTTGTACATTTCTGTGGACATTGGAGAACAAAGCTTGTCATCATTCCAGTGTCACTCTAGAATCCTGAAGAACCGGGGTTAGGGTAAAGCATGCAGCAAAAATGCAGAAGAGGTTTAAAAACAGCCCGCTTTGCACCTTACCTGCACTTGATCAAAGAGGGCTCTTGCTTGCTGCAGGGGTATCCGGACACTCCCCAGACCACTCACGGGCAGACAGGACACCTCCGCCAGCCATTTACGGAGCTTTTCTGCCATCTCCCTGTAGCGCTGCCACTGGCGGATCTGGCTGTCGATGATGCCTCGCCTCTGCTGGGCCCGGCGGATCACCCCCTGCCACTGATTACTGAGAAGGGTCAATTTCAGGTTGAACTCATCCCTGGTGAAGAAATAATTACATAAGGAAAACCATCGTTATCCTGATGGAAGTGTTGTGAAAGTGTTAGCTGCTCAGTCGTGTCCGACTCTGCGACCACCTGGACTGTAGCTGGCCAGGCTCCTCTGTCCATGGAATTCTCCAGGCAAGAATACTGGAGTGGGTAGCTATTCCCTTCTCCAGGGATCTTCCCGACTCAGGGATCAAACCCGGGTCTCTTGCACAGAAGACAGATGCTTTACCATCTGACCCACCAGGGAAGCCCTATCTACGATAGAGGTTTTCATATATCATGCTATGATCTACTATCAGGTCTATTGAATGTAATTTAAAAAATTGATAAACAGTTAAGCTATCAGTCCACCAGGACTTCCCTGGTGGCTCAGATGGTAAAGCGTCTGCCTACAATGTGGGAGACCTGGGTTCAATCCCTGGGTTGGGAAGATCTCCTGGAGAAGGAAATGTCTACCCATTCCAGTATTCTTGCCTGGAAAATCCCATGGACGGGAGGAGCCTGGTAGGCTACAGTCCATGGGGTCGCAAAGAATCGGACATGACTGAGTGACTTCACTTTCACTTTATCAGTCTGCAAACAGTGAGTGTCAGAACAGGTGGACATATCTGTAAGGTCACTGTCATTCACTAGGAGTGCGTGAGAGGGCATAGAACATAAGGCAGCAGCTTCAGTGGGAATGACCCCCGGACATGCCCATCACAACGTACGCAGTGTGTGACAGCATATTATGTATGCCACAGCAGGAGAAAGTGAGGAGACCAGCTTATTTACAGCCTCTGTCTCCAGCTACAATTATAAACCACTTTGGATGAACAAAACTGCGTTATTTTAGCTAGAATCACAAACCACTTAAACAAAACTATGTTGTTTAAAAATACTTAGAAAACTGTACTCCATAAACTGTCACTATTCCCTCACAATAGACAGCTCTAATCTTTAGCAAATTATTTCACATTCTAAAACATCCCTTCTACATTTTAAGCCCAACTTTACCCATTCTTAGAAAAATGTAAACCATCTAGTCATCATTTTTGAATAATGGTTGTCTATATACTTAGAGACATTAAATTTTATTTATGCTTTCTCAATATCAGGCTGACTAATCTCAGAACTTTTAGTTGCTTCTTTCTATCTCTGTGTTTCCTAACTTTAAAAAATGTTGGTAGTTTTGTTTTGTTTTTTTTTAATTATGTTTTCTTTAGCATCCAACTGTGGTTCTAGAACTGGTTTGTCCAGTATCAAATAGACTGGGTTTCTTTGTAGATTATAGTGCTAGTCACATGTTTTAGTACTAAAGTGTAACTTTACTTGCTCTTTCTCTCTCTTACTCATTTTGCTTTTCTTTCCTCTTGCAGATGGATTCCAACCTGAATTAGATTTACTATTCTGGATTCCTATATTCTTGATATATTACCTAGGGCTACTATACACTTGGGTTTCCCTGGTGGCTCAGACAGTAAGGAGACTTGAGCCATGGGTTCCATTTCTGGGTAGGGATGATCCCCTGAAAAAGGGAATGGCTACTCACTCCAGGATTCTTGCCTGGAGAACTCCATGGACAGAGGAGACCGGAGGGCTACAGTCCATGGGGTCACAAAGAATTGGAAATGACTGAGCGACTAACACACACTAAAAACTGATTTGTAACCAGATGTGTTATTAAGTGTTTCTGTTTTTGAAAGAAAATTCTGATGTTTATAATCTACTTGCAATAGAACTAAATATGATGAATTAAAAAATTAATAACAAACTGTCAATGTTTGCAACCAGTAAGTGTGTCAGAATACGTGGACATGGCTGTAAGGTCAAATGTGATGAATTAGGTTCATGACACTTCCTTAAAAGGTGCAAGCGTCCGTCATCTCTGACAGCGTCTAACTCCAGGACTTGAGGATGTTCTGTAAAAATGAACAGTACCATACATATTGCTTCCCTATCAGCTAGCATCCAGGGTCTCTCTGGAGCCTCATCTTCACTTTGTAGAACCAAGCTGTCCGGAACTATCTGACAGCATGAGGAACTACTCAAAACATGACACTTGGCTCAGCGCTGAATCTGAACTCTCAAAAACAGAACGTATAAGCGAACCTTTAAAGCACAACACATTTGTAATCTAGGACCTCCCTTATTTGTCAACATGCTCTCGCCTGAATTTTTTTTTTTTTTTTCCACTAGCAACTTTCAAAACTATCCTCGGGTCCAATCCTCATGTTTTCATCTCCTTGGTGTTTTTCCCTGCTAACATTTAAAATTTAATAGATGTTGGCTTGCACAGGAATTTTAAATTTTATTTTACTTAATGATGTTAGCTTTTATAATATTGTTACAGAGAAGGGAGGATAAAGCAAAAGATAAGTTAATTGTATTTGAATATGTCTTATTCTAAAGGCCTTAAATTCTCAGTGAAGCTCACATTTAAGTTTGGCTTCCTTAGAACAGAATAAATATGGCATCATATTTTGCTGTTCCAAGTTTAACCATGAAAATCTTTCATGTACTTCCAAAGAAATATCCATTTAAGACTAAAATTGGTTCCAAAACATGCAAAAAAAAAACCATACACACACTCTTAATCAAAATAATGACTTATTTTCTACATTTTTTGGGGGGGGGGAACTAAGTTAATGATAATCAAAACTACTGGTCCTAATTATGGAAAAGACATACAAATCTGATAAAAGAAATGAGGTTTGTATTCCAAATATCACCATGGAAAATTGACTGGGTAGAGTAAATATTGTTCTTAGGAAAGGTAACATAGGACAAAGCTGTCAATTCACATGCCATAAATCAAAAAAGGGGCTAGATTTTACCTCTGCATTTTTAACACAGAGATACTTTGTTAAGCAATAAAGAGAAAGCAGGGTTTCAGACTGAGTGTAATCTGACTTAAGGTAGCAAACCATTTTCAAATCATGGTAAGGGAAACCTGGCTTTTCCTGAGTAAAAACCAGGTACATGAGGGCTAGGCTTGATTCTGTTGCTACTTAGTTATGTGACCTTGGTCAAATGAATTCACGTTTCTGGGCCTCAATTTTTCATTTGTAAGTAAGAGAGATAGTCTAGTGACCTCTGTGCTCCTCTGAGGAATAAAATTTCTGCAACTGTATGAGAATATTACCAGCGTCTGTTGATACATCATTGACACAATTCATTCTGATCTATTTTAATTCCAGTCTCCTACAGGCGACTAGCAAAGGTTGGCTAGGTGATTTCCAATTACTCTATGTCCTTCATATAACACAACAGAGGTTCTTTAAAAGGATTCAATACTCAGTCATTTCAGAGGTTCAGACAAGTCCTTCCTCCAATTACTGAGGGTCCTTTGCGGGACACTTGCTTTAGGCATATGCTCTCTAATTTGCTCAAAGAAAATGACTAATTTGCTGGAAGCTTTCTTTGTGATAAAATATCAAAGATCCTACCTGTCATCAACTTGACCTTGTTCTAGAAGATGCTGTCCATCAAAAATGATCGAGTGCAAAATCTGCTGACGGCTGAACATCTCTGCTTGAAACAACTGTTATTTAAAAAAAAAAAAGGAAAAACATTATTTAGAGTTCCTAATTTTAGTGACCAGTTCTCCAAAAACTTTCCAAAAATTCTGGTTTAAGCAAGACTATGAAAAACACTTCCAGATGAATCAGCCTGTATTAATATAAAAAATCCTGCAATGTGAGAACATTTTTAAAACTATCTGTTAAGATAAACTTAAAGATACAGTTTAGTTTTTGTCTACTAAGACCAAGTGACTAAAAGAAGAATTATGTTTTCTTTCTTTCTTTCAAAATCACCCAATAAAGTTAGTTAATACATAATTTGTATTCTGGTTTATTTTATATGCAGAATACGGTCCATTTTTAGACAGAATAGTGCTAAAACCTTTTAAAAAGTTGAAGAATGGGAAAAAATCCACCATTTTTTATAAACTCACTGTTTTCAATTTAGCTTAGTTAATAAAATTGTTTCACCACTAAAAGGCTTTCAAATTTTCACTGTTTTTTAAACAGGTTTATTGAGACAGAATTCTATATCATATAATTCACTTGATTAAAGTGTACAATAATTTTTCTTATATTTACAGTTATACAACCATCACCACAATTAATTTTAGACTATTTCACAATCCCCTCCCAAAGCTCCATACTCATTAGCAAGTTTCCAGCTTTTAGCTTTTCTCTGCCTTAGGAATCCTGGATCTCCATTTGTGTGTATTTCATAAACACATGGAGCAACTTAGTTACACCAGTAAACAGCAAAATAGAGACTAACAACAAATTGATTAATTTGCTTTCTGTATCTAATTCTCTCTAGATGTTTCTTGAGGAAGAATTATAGTGCAATTTGATCAGGACGTACACTGGGAGATGTTTGGTAGCTTGACTTTCTAGTATAAAATATGTATGTGCTTTTTAAAGAACTCACAAATTTAATTTATTAAAGATTTTGACCAAAGTGTAATCTCTAAGCAACTAGCCTTGGCAATATTATTGTAGTCTGTAACTCACTTGGAAATTATCTTACCATAATTCTGACATGATACCTCGCAGGGTATTGAAGCCTGTCCCATGCTTATAACCAACCACGCTTTTGTGATTAAGATATCAAAACTTCAAGCTTAAAAAAGAAGACAAAAACAATGCATGCATTCGATCTGACTCAGCGCACAGTATAGGACTTCCTTCCACATGGCATTTTGCAGCATCTTCCAAAGGCCTAGCACTAACTAACAAAGGCCTAGCCAAAACTGTACTGGCTTAACTTACCTCATGAGCTCTCTGCTGCTCCAGAAGATGCTGATAATTGCCTGAAATCTCTACTGCTAACTTCTGTTCCGTTTGAACTAGGAATTCCATCCATGTTTCACATTTTTCCAAGAAAGTCTGATGTTGTAGCAAAAATGACTGTAACTTACTGACAGAACGAAAGAAAAAGAATGACGATGTTGCTGCTTTTTTCCTATGCCTACAGCACATAAAGCTAGATTAAATATTCTTTGCCTCCAATTCTAATTTGACCTCTACAAAGCTCTCACATTAGGTAGTACAGGGTTTTAAAAACTAAAATTGAAGAAAAATGTTTTAATGATAAAATTATATATCTTTCACATATTCTTATATAAAAGCTTTATTTTTTGATTAAAACATTATTCAGTACATTCAACATGGGAAACCGTATCACAATTTGAGTTGCCCACTTTTAGTTCAAATTTTGTATCACTGGAAAGATAGAATGTATAAATATACACAAATCATGAACTTATCTCTAAGGATATTTCAGAGTGGCCAAAACACCTCTGGGTTTCGCTACCTGAATCTTTCTGTAGTCTGGGAGGAGATCAGAGACCAGTGACGATTCAGATTCTGCATCCTTTTGATTTCTTTATCGTTCAGGGGCAGCCTGTATCCAAGCTCATTCAGACGGTCTAAATCTGGGACCATGCTGCTGAATTTCAGCATCTGTCCCTGGAAGCAAGATGCAAAAGTAGGTTTAGCACTGCGGTCAGAAAAGGCAGAGGGCTTTCAGAGTGGACAGTGAACTTCTGATTTCAGGGAGAAGCTGATCTTTGGACTCCTCTGCGTTCCTAGGCACCCACTTGCAATCTCCAGAGTTGCAAAGAAAGCAAGACGGCATCTCCCCATCAGCTTTCAGCGCTGCTGCTGCTTCTGCTGCCAGCTACTCACTGTTCTTTACTGAACGCTTAGGAGTTTACGTGTGTTATTTACTTTCATCATTTACCCATCAGTAAATCTTGCTTGAACTGATAAAGGATGAAAATTGTGTTGATGACTGAAAAAACTTATTTCCTACCCTTTATATGTCATTTATCCATGTTAATCTGCTCCATTATTATTTAATAATAATAATAGTTATAGCAGTAATAGCTAACATTTATTGGGCCCTTATAAACTGTTGCAAGAACTTTACAGATAATAACTCGTTTTATCCTCAAAACAATTCCAAAAGCTAAAAACCAGTACTATTTCTGATTACAACAAGAAATATGAGGCACAGACTCTTTAAGGAAATTGCTTATGACCACCCAGCTCATGAGAGAGCCAGATAAGCAACACTTGATGCGTTCTCCCTGGATAGAACACAAACTCACTTGAGATCTGAAATTACCATGTGTCATCTCAAGAACTTCAACTTTAGTTTCTTGACCCCAACCCCAAAGTTGGTGAGACTCAACTGAGAAAGCAGTTTATGCTTTCTGGTCTCTTTTGTCTCCCCACACACAGGACAAAGCTGCCTGTCCTGGTTTTCCTGTGGGCCTTCTTAACTCCATCGAGGAAATTGGCTATAGGAAGAAGAAAAGGTCAGGCCACCTTTGGCTGTGTGTGTTTCCAAGTTATGAGCTCTGCAAAAGGCTCATAACCCTGAGAGAGAATAAATCTTTCCAACTGTCGAAGCCAAAAGCAACCAATTAGATGCCAGAATTTCCACGGATACGTATCAGCAGTGAACAAAACTGACATGGTGGTCACGGAGAGTAAGACGCTATTCCAACAGAGGAGAGAATAGTAGTCACTTAATTGCATGAACATCATTAGAAGATGCAATGAAACTCTGAAGAAAAAGAACAGAGGGTCTGACAGTGTATCACTGGGGGGGCCTGATCATGGACAGAAGGAGAGGCTTTCTGAGAGCACCACTGAACAAAAGGACCAGGAGCTGATTCCTTTTGGTGGGCATGGAGTTGGTGGGGATAAGGAATGAATTCCAGGATGAAGGAAGCCAGAGCACATCTTGCCCAGATTGCTGGGAAACCCTGCAGCTCCCACGTGGCTGGAGAGTGAGATGGACAGTGGTGAAGATGAGATTCTTAGGAGGGCGGGAGCTGGGTATTTCTGGTCTTGATACTTCACCACATCTTTGTCCTGAGAGCAATGGGAACCCACTGAGGGTTTAAGCAGAGGGACAATATAATAATAAAATGGGCAAGTCTATTGTATTATTTACTTACTTTAAAATAGTTCATAATTAAGTAAATCTCTGCAAAAGAAAAATCATTGTAGCACTATGGGTTGGAGGGAGAGAGATAGATTCAAGGAGGCCCATGGAGGCTGAAGCTTGGCCTTGGCCCCGGAGAGAGACTGGGCAACTTGAACTAGGAGTGGATGAAGGTAGCGATGAAGCCGAGAGGTTTAAGGACACTGACAGAGGTCGTGGGCTAGGTGGAGCAGGGACCAGAGGGAGGAGGAAGAAGAGTGAGATGGAGACACAGCACTGCTCCTGGGGTCCCCCATCACAGACCACGACATCTGCTGTGCTCCCAGACATCACTCCTCTCAAGAGAACAGAAAAGCACAGTTGGCAAGAATTCTCTTGGGAACAAATGGTAGGCTTATGTCAGGAGTTTTGAGTTACCCTTAAGACTCTGAGGATAAAAGATAGACCTGGGGGACTTGCCCGGCACACCAGTGATTAAGACTCTGCGACTTCACTGTAGGGGGCATGGGTTTGATTCCTGGTAGAGGAAGTAAAATCCCACATGCACAAGCTTGGCCAAAAGAAAAAAAGAAGAAGAAGCAGAAGCTAGATCTGGGACAAGGATTTGAACACACTTACCTTCAGCTCCTCCATCCTTTCCTGGATGGTCGAGAGGTCAGATGAGTGGCTAGGGTCCTGCCCTTGTAGTATTTCTTCAGCTTCTACTATCCAGGTCTCCAAAGCTTCTAAACTCTTGGTAAAGGTTTCATAGTCAAGAACGCCAGCCTTTGTTTCCACAAAAGAAAATTGGTATTTAGAAATCTAGTGAAAGGGCAAGTGGATGTTAAAATTATTTTTCATATTCTTGCATCAAATTGCCATTCTACAGATGTCATTTCTAAAAAGACAAGGTTGCCATGATCTACACTTTCTTCTTTGTATTAATGTAATTTTCCTCAAGCTTAGAATTACTTCTATGTACCATTAATTAACCAATTAAAGTTTTTTTTAAATACATCATCAAGAGAGATATATTGATTCTTGCAAAAGCTTATGTAAACATGAGGGTTAACATTAAAATTACTTAACATTTATTAACTGAACACATTTTACCATGGGACAAATCACTGACTTCAGGGCAAAATTACATGGTAGAGAACAGGGCAAGAATCCCAGCTTTCCTTGACCCCATTGGAACTTTCAAATTTATTTATTTTTAAATTTTTTGATCTTGAAGGACGCATTGTTTTGATGACAAAAGTTCTCCTTTTCCTGTTCATGCCCAGGTTTTATAGGATGCCTAACTCATAACACCCACTGAATATAAGCTCTGTACCTGTAACACAGCCTGCTGTTTGCAGAGAGCCTGTTCTAGGGCATGCAATTGTTGACTCAAAGAGAGCCAATCGGATTGAATGGCTGATGCTGCCGAAGCATCCACTTGTTGCTTGAGTTGCCCTCCCAGCTCATGAAGAACTATAAGAGAATCCTGAATCGGCCCCAGTCCTTTGAGGAGGTCCTAAAGAAGATGAAAATATGCTCATCATGAAACAACAGGTTAAGTGTACTCATTATTGTAAAAAATTACAGACACTCATTCTTACTTGTCCAATTACTACACTAAATAACCTCCCCCTGAGGGGGTGGCGGGGGGGACGAAATCAAGAATTGAATTCTATTTTTAAAAACGTGTGTATTAACATAAAAAAAGTGCTATTCTGATTATAAAAGCCACATAGGTTCCTTGTAAGACATGGAGGAAATGCAGAAAAACTTACATAAAGAAGAAAAAAAAATTATCTACAAGTAGAGGCAATAACTAGAAATATTTTGGCAGTTTTCTTTTTTTTTTTTCCCTTGCCTCTTCATGTAATTGATATCAAGTTGAAAGTCCAGTGCTACATTTTACCTTCCAGGACTTAATATTAGACACTCAAGGGAGGAGCCGTCTGTGTGGTCACGCCATAGTGGTTAGAGAAGCCCCTCCCTGGCGGGAGGGCTCGGAAGCCTAGGTATGGCTCTGTGAGCAACAGCAAGAGCAGACTCCATTCTTTTCCGCGCCATCTCTGGCCTCCACGTTTTGTGGGACCCTCGTATATGCTCCAGATTATAAGCTGGTGGAAATTCCCTGTTTCAGTTTCCATCTACCACTTAGGGGTGACAACTGACTGGTTCTTCTACCTGTTGCTGATGACTCGCAGATAGATGGAAAGAGCAGAGCCTGCCTGGGGACTTCAGTGAGAGGGGTAAAACAAAGGACAGCTTTAATCCTGACAGAGAGATGAGAAAATTCACGGCCATCATTTGGCGCACTTGACTGTAAAAGAAGCATCTCTCAACTCAGGAGGACTGAAAATGGAAAATGACAAGTCTCATAAAGATGAGCTATGTGGAAAGAGAAAAAAAAAAGCACTGAATTAATTTCACGGTAAAACTTAAACTCTAGCTTTCAAGGGATTATTCATTTTTCATGTGAAGGCCTTAGAATGAGTTGAACTTTTATTTATGTGTTTTTTATAATCTGCCTAATTCTAATAAACTCATTTGGGAAAGTTTATAAGAAGGTCTTTGAAATAAGTTCATTAAAATAAAGACAAACGGGATAAACAGTAAGAGGCATGTGATAGATGAAACAAGAGAAGAATAATTTCTGAAAACTTTAAGTAGGTTATTGGCAGCTGCAGTGAAAAAGAGAAATATTAAAAAGCTATTAAAAAGAAGTATACTCATAAATCAGGAAAGACTTCTTCTTCCCATTAAGTTCTTAGAAGAAATTATTGTGTTGAGGCTTACATAAGAGATAATGGCCCTAACTGGACAATATCTTTTTAACAGTGGATTTTTAAAAGATGTAACATTACTCTTCATATGGTCATTTCTTATATTGACCATCTTTGTAAAAACACAGAGATCCCAAGTCTTTCACATGGACTGTATTCCATTAGAAAAAAAATGGGAAAATGACTCTTTAAAAAGAAAGCAATGGGAGGGGATCTCTTTAACTCTGATACATGTGCAACTGTGTTCTGAAAACCTAGCAGGCTCTCTGATATTGGAAACAATCATTTGTGGAAAGCTGTTCCACATAGAGCCAGAACGAAAGCTTACACACAGCAGCACTTGCCCTGCAAAAACCTGGGAAGTCCAAGCCTGGCAAGCTGAGCTAGTTCTTGACCATACATTGCAATCTTGGATCCAGGTGGCAACTTCGTCATCACCGATGTCCCTGTCGGTGGCTGCCTTCAAGAACTCGCTGGTCCGTCCCTCCTGCTGTTGAACTGCAGCGGCACACTGTTTGGAGTAGTCCTTGTATCGCTGCCAAAGCTGAAGTAGGGCCTTGCTGGCACGCAGCTGCTCGGCAATCTCTTCCAGCAAGTTATTCCATCTGGAAGTGATAGCCAACACTCATGGGTTGATTTCCACCTCTCACCAAATGCTGTGATTTGCTATTTTATTTTTCATGATCCTGGTTCATGTGAATATGGGAATAATGCAGATGTCTCATTTCTATTTAATGTAATAAAAAGTAACATTTCACACACATATTTCAAGGATAGATAGTAGAAGAGGGGTCAATCTCGGGGTATAATGCAGTTATAATTCCTTTCTAAATGTTTTCACTGCATGTCTGTGTGTGTGTGTGTGTGTGTGTGTGTGCAGTCATAGCCCGCCAGGCTCCTCTGTCCATGCAATTTCCCAGGCAAGAATAGTGGAGTGGGTTGCCATTTCCTTCTCCAGGAGATCTTCCCGACCCAGGGATCGAACCCAGGTCTCCCACACTATAGGCAGATTTTTTACCAATGAGTCACCTGAGAAGCCCCATTTTCACTGCCTTTGTTTCTCCTTAAATTCATTTTGTGAAAATAAAAACATTAATAGAATAGAGCCTATAAGGCTCAAGTTCAAAATGCTAGGGTTTTAATTATATCATTATTTATAATTAGATTGTGATATAAATAATGAGCAACACTGTAAAACCAGCATATTCCATACCTCATGTTGACTTCTTTTAGTGTATTAGTAAGAGTTTCTGTCACAGGTGGGTGACAATCTTTTAAAAGTTGATTGGTCACAGAGCCAAATTTCTGCAAGCTCTTTTCCTGTTTTTCTAGATCATCTTGAAGATTCTGCCCAAAGAAAAGGCCACAGATGACATGACAGGGTCTAAAAGTTCTAATGACCAAATTTTAAAGTAATATAGCTGTTTTCATACAATATGAAAATATGCACATGCAAATGCATAAACTGTGACTTTTGCCCCAATGTTTTATAAGTTTCCTTTAGATAATCATTTTTTTGTGAGTTTGTTCTTTTGGGTGCTAGGAGGGACTCTTAACAATTGAGCCTTGGAGTGGGATGGGTAATTCTGCCAGGAAAGTTCACACAGGGAGCCCCTGTCCATCATCCAGGAGGGAGCCGGGGGGCTGGTGGGCATGCAACCTGGCACATCATGGGTCTCTTTGCTGCTCAAGATCAAAGTCCAGATCTGTATTCTATTACTTACCAAGAGTTGTACTATCAGAAACTTCTGATAATGATAGTTTAAGATATCATAGCTTTCCTGCTTGTGTGCATGTTCAGTTGCTTCAGTTGTGACAGTCTGACTGTTTGTGACCCTGTGGACTGTAGTCCACCAAGTTCTTCTGTCCATGGGATTCTCCAGGCAAGAGTGGGTTGTCATGCCCTACCCCAGGGGATCTTCTCCACCCAAGGATCAAACCCGAGTCTCCTGCATCACCAGCACTGCAGGCAAATTCTTTACCCACTGAGCCGCCCAGGAAGCCCCATAGCTTTTCTGAGTACCATCTAAGTTCTAGCTCTGAGTGTTCTTCCTTGCGGAGAATCTTTATTACACAGGCTCTAGGCTTGGCGGAGTCTTCTACCAAGAACCAGTGAAGAAGGATATTTCCCAGGAAATGCTGAAGTGACAGATTCAGTTCTTAGTAAAACTCCTCAGGTAAACCAGGCTGCAAAAATCCAGCCCTACCTGACACTGCTTTTTGGTTGCCATCAAATCTAATTACATGAGGAATAGACCCTGAGCCCTTTCATATCTTAAGACAGAAGAGGTGAAACACAGAGGAGGCAAAATTAAAAGGTACTTCTCCTCAAAGGTATAAAATGTGTTTTTAAACTTAGTATTCTCAAAATATGTTTTAATGATTCACTTAGTATTCTCAAAATGTTTTAATGATTCTTAGTATCTGCAACAATTATTTGTTTAATGTAATTATACATATTCATTTCATCCTTCCTGCCCACCTGCCTCACCTGAAAAAAGGGCATTCTCTTCAGCAAGTCTGCATATCAGATCAGCAACATATAAACTTTGATGGCCAAGTGAGGGATGTGGGCCGAGGTAAGGAGGGGCCATGCTCGGCTCTTGCTGACCCCTCATCCCTGAGGCCTGCCAGGCCCATGCCACTAGCTGCACTATTCAGCCAGGGAGAAAGGTCAGTAGCAGGCGAAGAGTGTCCAGTGCCCAGGAACACAGGGGATGAGGGCAGCAATCAATTGAGGGCAGCGGCCCGAGTGAGCAGATTGTGCTGTTAAGTCCATCAACAGCCATGTCCCTCTGGATGAAGGACATGATAATAGACACACAGGAAACAAAGCCGCAAGTGCTAGAAAACGGGGATTACGTGTACGCGTTGGCGAGACCACTGACATTCTGCGGAATGCAAAGAAAATAACTTAATGGTTTAAGATGTTACTCTTTTGCTATTTTTCTTTCTGTGTTCTTTTAAATCCCTTAGACTATGTTTAGAAAAGCAGGATTAAAAAAAGAGAATGGGAAGACATAAAAGGCAGTGATAATAGATACAGAAGATTGATTTGGATATAAAGTCATTTGATAAAATACATCCATCAGGATATTTAATTTTAAAAAATCATTTAGCTATATACCAGCTATTCCAAAATCTGGTATGCACAGGCAAGTTTGATTATGTAACAAATAAAGCAAGTAAAACTAATTTTGAATATTTTGAAAATAATTAAATGCAAACAATACAGACCAACGTTTCAGCACGATGTTTGAATTCGTTCACTTTTTAAAAAATTTCTCTAATTAAAAAGAATGCTATGGATGGGGTCAATTCACTCCTTACCTGAAGATTGTCCACTTGAACTTGCACAGCTTCTAAAGAGCCAGTAAGCAGACAGAATCGAGAAAGAGAGTATCGGGCCTCCATGAGGCAACTGTTTATCTCATCAAATGCCACTTTATGGTGGCTCCACTGATCAAGCACAGATTTCAACAGGATCTTGAGTTGGCCAACCTTTCAGAAGAGACAGAGACTTCTTATAATTGCATACTATTTTACATGATAAAATATACATTCCTTTGATGGAAAAGACATTAACATTTAAAAACTTCACTGGGGTTTCAGGCATTGCAAGTAAACTCAAATTTAAAAATATATATATTAAAACAAAAAGTTATAAAATATGTTTTTCAAGTAAAAATGTAGCAATGTTGAAATTTAAGCCTTTCATGTATGTGATCACATAGTTAAATTAAAATGCTTAAAAAGGTTACACATATAACCTTGACCTATGGCATCAGTTCAGTTCAGTTCAGTTGCTCAGTCATGTCCAACTCTTTGCAACCCCATGGACTGCAGCATACCAGGCTTCCCTGCCTATCGCCAACTCCTGGAGCTTGCTCAAACTCAAGTCCATTGAGTCGGTGATGCCATCCAACCATCTCATCCTCTGTCATCACTTTCTCCTCCTGCCTTTAATCTTACCCAACATCAGGGTCTTTTCAAATGAGTCAGTTCTTTGCATCAGATGGCCAAAGTATTGGAGCTTCAGCATCAGTCCTTCCAATGAATATTCAAGACTGATTTCCTTTAGGATTGACTGGTTTGATCTCCTTCCAATCCAAGGGACTCTCAAGTCTTCTCCAACACCACAGTTCAAAAGCATCGATTCTTTGGTGCTCAGCTTTCTTTATGGTCCAACTTTCACATCCATACATGACAATTGGAAAAACGACAGCTTTGACTAGACAGACCTTTGCTGGCAAAGTAATGTGTCTGCTTTTTAATATGCTGTCTAGGTTGGTCATAGGTTTTCTTCCAAGGAGCAAGTGTCTTTTAATTTCATGGCTGCAGTCACCATCTGCAGTGATTTTGGAGCCCAAGAAATAAAGTCTTGTCAACGTTTCCACTGTTTCCCAATCTATTTGCCATGAAATGATGGACCAGATGACATGATCTTTGTTTTCTGAATGCTGAATTTTAAGCCAGCTTTTTCACTCTCCTCTTTCCCTTTCATCAAGAGGCTCTTTAGTTCCTCTTCACTTTCTGCCATAAGGGTGCATGTCTGAAGTTATTGATATTTCTCCCCGCAATCTCGATTCCAGCTTGTGCTTCATCCAGCCCACATTTTCGCATGATGTACTCTGCATGTAAGTTAAATAAGCAGGGTGACAATATACAGCCTTGACGTACTCCTTTCTCAACGTGGAACCAGTTTATTGTTCCATGTCAGGTTCTAACTGTTGCTTCTTGACCTGAATACAGATTTCTCAGGAGGCACGTAAGGTGGTCTGGTATTCCCGTCTCTTAAAGAATTTTCCATAGTTTGTAGTGATCCGCACAGTCAAAGGCTTTGGCATAGTCAATAAAGCAGATGTTTTTCTGGAACTCTCTTGCTTTTTCTATGATCCAATGGATGCTGGCAATTTGATCTGTGGTTCCTCTGCCTTTTCTAAATCCAGCTTGAACATCTGGAAGTTCTCAGTTCATGTATTGTTGAAGCCTTGCTTGATGAATTTTGAGCATTACTTGGCTAGTGTGTGAGATAAGCGCAATCGTGTGGTAGTTTGAACATTCTTTGGTTTTGCCTTTCTTTGGTAGTGGAATGAAAACTGACCTTTTCCAGTCCTGTGGCCACTGCTGAGTTTTCCAAATTTGCTGGCATACTGAGTGCAGCACTTTCACAGCATCATCTTTTAAGATTTGAAATAACTCAACTGGAATTCCATCACCTCCACTAGCTTTGTTCGTAGTGATGCTTTCTTAAGGCCCACTTGACTTCACATTCTAGGATGTCTGGCTCTAGGTGAGTGAACACACCATCATGGTTATCTGGGTCATAAAGATCTATTTTGTATAGTTCTTTGGTGTATTCTTGTATAGTTTGTATAGGTGTATTCTTTGTATAGTTCTCTTAATATCCTCTGCTTCTGTTGGGTCCAAACTGTTTTTGTCTTTATCGTGCCCATCTTTGCATGAAATGTCCCCTTGGTATCTCTAATTTTCTTAAAAGAGATCTCTAGTCTTTGCAGTGATCACTGAGGAAGGTTTTCTTATCTCTCCTTGCTATTCTTTGGAACTCTGCATTCAGATGGGTGTGTCC
Source organism: Cervus elaphus (assembly GCF_910594005.1). Taxonomy (NCBI): domain Eukaryota; kingdom Metazoa; phylum Chordata; class Mammalia; order Artiodactyla; family Cervidae; genus Cervus; species Cervus elaphus. Next base: position 35,856,590 of record NC_057840.1, read on the forward strand.
TTCCTTTTCTCCTTTGCCTTTCGCTTCTCTTCTTTTCTCAGCTATTTGTAAGGCCTCCTCAGACAACCATTTTGCCTTTTTGTGTATTTTTTTCTTGGAGATGGTCTTGGTCACCACTTCTGTACAATGCGACAAACCTCCATCCATAGTTCTTCAGACACTCTATCAGATCTAATCCCTTGAATCTATTTCTCATTTCCGCCATATAATTATAAGGGATTTGATTTAGATCACACTTCAATGGTCTAATGGTTTTCCCTACTTTCTTCAATTTAAGTCTGAATTTTGTAATGAGGAGTTCATGATCTGAGCCTATAGTATGTATATATATATGTGTGTGTGTATATATGTATATATTTATATTTATAACATGTATATATCATATATATATTTATATAATATATATGTCACATATATATTATATATATATGTATAAAAAGTGATAAAAGATCAATATATTTAGTACCACCATTTAGGAAACATATTAACTGCGTGTTTTAAATTCATTAACCCATTTTATCCTGGTAACAACCTTTGAGGTAGATGGAATCTTTACTCATCTTACAGATGAGGAAACTGAGGGATGAAGAGGTGACTTAGACCTAGGTGTTAGTTGCACAGATAGGGACAGAGGTTGGATTCCAGTCTATCCTGAAATAGGGCTGACAAGATTGCTGATGGACTAGAGGTGGGTCTGAGAGAAAGAGAGGAATGAAGAACGACTCCTTGGATGGGTAGAGCTGTCATGAACTGAGACGGCAGAAAGCCTAGGTTTGCGGGGGACTGATGGGAGTTTGTTTGGGCAGGAAGTTTGAGATGTCTACTGGCCATGTGAGTGGAGACACTGATAGAGGACTTCCTTCTGTGTCTGTCTCTGACTGACTTTAGGGGAGAAGTTCAACCTGAGAACCATCTGTGACTAAATGGTATCTATAGACCCAGAATAGATAAGATCTTTGAGAAAGGAATGTCCATAATAATGTTAATTATAGGAAACATCTGAAGCTAGACTCTTTTTGAAAGGTTAACAAAGTGGACTTAACAGTATAAATACATGCTGTCTAGATTCAGCGATTATTTATTCAGTTACTTTACGAAAATCAAAGCCCATGTCACATTCACATTTGGACACAAGATGGTAAGCGCGGTCTTGGAGCCAACTCTCCACAAGCAACATTACCATGTGGTCTAAATTTGCCCAAGTTTGGTTGAGCTCCTGAAGCGTGCTCCTGACAATGCCAGAGACTTCTTCTTTCTTGTTCTGAACCAAAGCAAGTCCATTCTGCTCAATTTTCTCTACCTCTTTCTCTTTTGCTTTAATCAAGTCTTCCAGATCCTGAAAGATGAAGAAATAGTCACTTTAAATTACTCTATTATGGAACTCTGGGGTGCGCTGAAATTGAGCCATGATAGTCTCATATCCAAAAAGACCTTTTACTAATCCAAAAAGCTTATTGTTCTCAGGAGAGGGTCACCAGAAGGATACTTCTTCCTACACTTAAATTTTTAAAATTCTCCTTTCATTCCATGAGAGGTGAGTGCAATGTAAAAAATGCAAAATTTGATTACATAATAAATAAGGAAATGGCAATATGGAATCTTTTTCAAGAAGCTACAAGGAAAGAAATATATGTTGGACATGGTAACATGATTTATATCCTTAAATTCATTTATCTTGCTATTGGAAAAGTTTCACAGTCCTAGTCTCTGGAAAGAAATGCAAGAGAATGGTGTTCTGGACCCCAGTATCTGAGATTTAGTTCCACTTCTGTGACTATTAAGCTGAGCCACTTTGTGCAAGTGAGAAACTTCCATAGGGTCTCAGTCTCTTCAAATGAAAAAACCAGAGTCTCCATTAACTTCTCTTTCTCCCTAAAATACTCTGATTCAAGTGATTCAGAAAGGTTGTACGGGCTTTTTTACATGAGTCAAATCCTCATCTTCTTTAGGATTTGCATTTATAATGGTCAGCATGAAATGTTTGGGCTTTCCTGGTAGCTCAATTGGTAAAGAATCTGCCTACAGTGTGGGAGACCGCCTGCAATGTAGGAGATCCAGGCTTGATCCCTGGGTCAGGAAGATCCCCTGGAGAAGGAAATGGCAACCCACTCCAGTACTCTTGCCTATGAAATTTCATGAACAGAGCAGCCTGGTGGGCTACAGTCCATGTATTCACAAGAACTGGACACGACTTATCAACTAAACCGTCACCACTTCTACCATGAAATGTTCTAAAAAGAAAATGAGATGATGATATAGAGATCATACTTAACCATAACCTTAACCCATATTTTAAATTCATTAGAAAATTTTGAAAGCACCTTGAGCCAGGTTGAGACTGCTATCAACATTTTATGGATGAATAAGTGGGAGATTTAAGTCATACAACCTGTCTCAGGTCACAGAAGGGCCAGAAGTGGAATTAGAACCCAAGACTTTTGAGCCTACTGACTCCCAGCCCAGTGCTGAAGGCGGGTCATTGGACAGGAGTCATGGAGAAGGTGTAAACCTACGTTGGGGTGATGTGAGCAGCGGTAGTGTATGGAGACCTGGTTATATGATCATATGCAGAAGTACATCCCCAGAACTAGATGTGCAGGCCTTGGGGCTCAGAGTGAAGAAAACTGAAAAATATTTTAAGCTTGGATAATGTCTCAATTCTGTGAAAAAGATGTCCACGTTCCTGTCATGATCCACACATGGATAATGCTATCCGTCTTGGGTGGTGGTATGGCTATGGACAGGGTAACGTCCTGGTCTCTGCTTTAGTTTAAAATGTGCCCCTTTAGTTTTTGCTTCTCTGTGGTCCAATCTTTTCATCACTCTCTGTGTGTCTGTGTGTGTGTGCTCAGTTGCTCCATCATGTCCAACTCTTTGCAGCCTCATGATGTACTGTAGCCCACCAGGCCCCCCTGTCCATGGAACTTTTCAGGCAAGACATTAGGGTAGGTTGCCATGCCCTCCTCCAGGGGATATTCCTGACTCAGGGATTGAAACCTAAGTCTCCTATGTCTCCTGAACTGGCACTGTGCCCCCTGGGAAGCTCTCGACCTTATGTACAAAACAGGAATAATAATACATTTGGCTCACCTCAGAGAGATAACATTGGATAAATATATCTATGAAATCCTTTTTAAGCTGTTAAAAACCAGGCAAATGTAAGAGCATTATTTTATTTAGCCATTTGGTAATCTGCCTTGCTTCAGTGCAAATTTATTTACTTTTCTCTGCTTAATTATTAGGAAGCTATTTTTGTCTTGATGTATTAATTAGAAGTTCTTGCAGTCAGTAGCCTAAAGAGATAATTTTTATTTTTAATAACTGGTCTTTTATTTATTACTTACAATTTTGCCAGTTTGTTGACAGGTTTGATAATTAACCTGAGAATGAACCTAATGATTAGTAGGGTTACAGGTCCTATACACAATGAAGAAAACATAATCAACTTTACTATTTAAGGATTTTTTTTTTCTACTTCTCTAAAGGATTATGTAACCAAATAATCCTTCCAACATGTCTTCAGTATTATTCTAAAATTCAACCACTGGAATTAAACTTATTCTCATTTATCCATAGATGTTAGTTTTTTAAGTGAGCAATATTAAATAAATGATCCATTGCTTAGAAACACATCTCAAAAGTGTCCTGCACGTTTATGTTGGCATAAAAGCACAACCCAGGAGAGAAACAGGAATGAAACACATATTTTGTGCAAAACAAAGGTATGTTTTCATTTCTCTCCAATAATAATTAAAAGATGATTCTGTTTCTGATCAATGAAGGGAAAAGCCAAAACTAACATTTTTGCTATAATAAATCATTCTTAACTTGGGCTAATTCAGAAATATCAGTTTTTAGGTTGGTTTGAGTTCATAAATTACTCCTGGAAAAGTAAAAAATATCCAAGGGCTTTTAAACAAAATAAAGCTTGAATCCAGTCACCAATGTAAGTATGCTGGCTTGAATTCTATACTTTGGTCCAGAGGAACAATTTCTCAAGAATGACAATAAATTTTCACCAAGGTCTGTGGTGCTGTCAAATGGAACCTGCCAGTTAGGCTATTCTAATTTATCTGTGATACCCCAAAATAACTGTGGGCTACTTTAATTCTGTTGTTCTTTTTTAAAAAAATGACTTTTCACTTGAAATCATGAATTGGCATTGGAGTGAAGTCCTTCCAACCACACATGAAGCTTTCTTTCTGACACTGCCTGGTGTGACCCTCTGGGAGGCTAAAATTTGGGTCGGAAAAGGAGTAAAACTTGGTCAAGTTTCTGCTATATTTTCCATCCAGCAATCTCCTCTCTCTCTCTGTTAAACAGAAGACATTACATAAAAAGAAAATGGAAAATGGCAGAAGAAAAGTACATTAAGGAGAACAAAAAATAGCAAGCAAGAAAAAATAAACGAGGACAAGGAATAAGGAAAAACAAAGGAAAAGGAAAGCTAACCTATAATTTCAGTCTTTTCATAGTCGAGTTTATTACAACAAGGTCACAAAGAAGCACTCCTCTTTCTCATGTTCATTCTGAAATTATGTTTTAATTTTAATGAAAACATTTTAATTGAGGAAGTCATTCTTCAAAGTAAAATTCTGAAATTCTGGCTCACTTGTACATTTTAGAATTGATAGCCTAAGTTAGAAACACTACTGGACCCTCGAAAATTGGAAGGGCAATGAGACTAGCCAATGCGTGTTTTTGGTCTTCCACCTTTTACACAGCTATCTCATTTTGTAGGGAGAGGGGTGTGTGGGCGTGTGGGGGCAGGCCACAAGGTACGTGTGATTTTCGTTTCTTGACCAGGAATCGAACCAGTCAGTATCCCCTGCCGTGGAAACACAGAGTCTTAATCACTGAACCACCAAGGAAGTCCCTACACACCCATCTTCTGATGTGAAGTTTTTTTTCCCCCCCAAACTATTTCTCTGTATGATAGTTTCCTTTGCCATTTTTATGCACCCTCGAAATTGCACTCCATTAGCTTGTCAGCCCAGTACAAAAGCCCGTGCTCTTTTCTGAACCAAAAGGCTTTGATTGAGAGCTTAAATATATCTCTTTACATATACCCCCTCAAAGAAAAAACACTGTTTCAAGGGAGGCTCATTACCAAAGGCCTTTCTTTTTGAAAGCTGAAATAGAAAAACAGATTTGGGGTAAGGAGCATTTCTGTAGAATTGCTTCATAGTTTAGTCTTCAACTATCCTTAGGAAATTCTACAGGGAACCATCATAGCTAATCTGTAACACATCAATTATTGAATTATTTTTTTAATTACAGCATTAACTGTAATAGCTTACATTTCTTTCATATAAACAAGAACCCCTAAGGAAATATTAAGGAGTCCCAAGTCACTGGAAAATATTTAGTCAGCCCACTCCACCTGAACCAACATCCTTATCATTAACCGTGGAATAAGCAGGAGCTGTCTGGTCTTTCTGATGGGACACAGCAGCGGGGTAACACTGTCCCCTGGGAAGCACTGGCTTACTGGAGTTGAACCAGAATTCAATCAAGCCTCTAATGCTGACTTCCATTTAGATAGGAAAGACAGGTTAGAGAAGAGCTTCTTAAGGAACCGTGTGTGTGTGCTCAGCCGATAAAGTCCTACCCGATACTCTCTATGATCCCAAGGACTGTAGCCTGCCACGCTCCTTTGTCATGGAATTTTCCAGGCAAGAAAACTGGAGTGGGTTGCCACTTCCTACTCCAGGGGATCTTTCCGACCCAGGGATCAAATCTGTGTCTCTTGTGTCTCCTGCCTTGGCAGGTGGACTCTTTGCCATTGCGCTTCCTGGGAAGACTGAATGATCAGTATCGGGGGTTAGAACCATTCTCTACTTATAAATTCAAATTTATAAAAACAGGTGGAAAAAACCTAATAGGTGGAAAAACATTATAATTCATGTAATCAGAGAAATGTGTTACCAAATGCAGCATTTTTTACTATGTAATTCTCAATTGTCATGACTTGCAAATTTGTTTGCGTATGCCATCAAACTGTGAAGGGTGCTTGTCCGCCACTCAGACAAGTTACCTGACAGTCTTTCATCGCGTTCTGAACAGAAGCCTGGTCTCCAATGCGATGTTGTTGTTTCATTCTCTTTTCCTGGGTTTCAAACCACGTTTTCAGACATTGTACGTTATTTTCATATTCTGACCAAGATTCCAATAAGCCTTCCAACAACTGAATCTGAACAAACACAATAAAATGAAATTTGTAATTCTATTTTAGAATCCAATTATTGGCAGATCACTATTTCCTCCAGATTAAGAATTCTTAAAAAAAAAAAAAAGTCCATTGTATCTATGATTAAGAATGAATGTTAAAGAGTGTAAATCAATGACTACTATTGGTAAACAAGTAAATAACTTAAGTCAACTTTGAAGCAAAGGAAAAAGATATTAAGACCTTAAATAAAGGAAAACAATACGAAATTTTCAAAGAGTAGAGAGTATAGAGACAAAATAATAAACAAGGCTGAAGAACAGTTAAAATGAGAACCTCCAGGATCTATCCCTTCAGAAGCAGTCATATGCCCAGTGGAGTCATACTACTTTGTGGAATGAGTTTTCTACAGAGTATACCTATTTTTGGAGTTTTCATGAAAGAAGGACAACAGGGAACACTTGGCTCACCTTCTCAGTGACCAGACCCTGAAGGATTTGCCAGCTTTTATTCATTGCTCCAAGTTGCTCAGCAAAATCAGTCTTGTCGCTGCGTTTACTTTCCACATCTTGACTGCTGATCTGTAGCACAGACTGGTTCACAAAATCAACAGTCAGCTGCTTACAGTTAATGTCGATCTGAAAACCCTGAAAAGGGAGAGGAGAAAATAAGAAAATAAGGTTATATGTATACATTTCATATATTACATGATTTTATACATATCAGCTTCCTTGAGAGCTCAATTGGTAAAGAATCCATCTGCAATGCAAGAGACCCTGTTTTGATTCCTGGGTTGGGAAGATACGCTGGAGAAGGGATAGGCTACCCACTCCAGTATTCCTGGGCTTCCCTTGTGGCTCAGCTGGTAAAGAATCCACCTGCAATGCGGGAGACCTGGGTTTGATCCCTGGGTTGGGAATATCCCCTGGAGAAGGGAAAGGCTACCCACTCCAGTATTCTGGCCTGGAGAATTCTGTGGACCATATAGCCCGCGTGGTTGCAAAGAGTCGGACGTGACTTTCACTTTCTTATATTTTACAAGGAGTTGGAAAAGCCTTAAGCAAGCCTAAGATGAATACTATCACTTCCATGATTTTTGTCCAAATAGCACAATCTGTGTATATTAATATAATCTATTATTTTCAGAAGTTGAATGTATATATAAATATGCAACATATGAATATATGTTGAATACTGAATATAAATTGATTTTATACATTTCAAAAGTATTAATACATTGAACTTAAATTTGTGAAAATTTGAACATATAGATATATTGAGTATAAATATGTGTCTGTGTTAGATGCTTAGTGGTGTCTGACTTTTTGCGACCCTGTGGACTGTAGCCCACCAGGCTCCTCTGTCCATGGAATTCTCCAGGTGAAAATACTCAAGTGGGTTGCCATGCCCTTCTCCAAAGGATATTCCCGACCCAGGGATCAAACCCAAGTTTCCCACATTGCAGACAGATTCTTTACCATCTAGGCCATCAGGGAAAACCTGAGTATAAATATATATATTTTTTAGGAAAAGTAAGTAGAAATGGACAAACTACATAATCCCAGTATATAATATATATAAATTATAATATTTATTTTTATGACTTCTTAAAATGACACAAAGTCTTATTCAATATTTTGACCTAATACTGGACAGTGCTCCTATGCCTATAATGAGGGAGGCAATTTTCTTACTAATTGGAAACCCAAATGGTCACCATGTATGAAACATACACTTTCAGACCTGATTTCTATAACTTGAGTTTTTGAGTTGCTTCTAATAAAGCAGTCCTAAAAGACAAAAATCCAGAAACAAACAAAAATGTTTAGTTACCTTGTATTTCTGAAGGTACTCATGAATTGTCTTGTAACCGATGGAATTTTTAATATTCTCTTCATCCTTTTGAATAACACTTTCCATAAGAGAAATCCAAGTCATGACTTCAGAAATGGCGTGGCGAGAAGGCAGTTTATCCATTTGGAGCTGCCCATGTCAGAGACAGAAAGAGTCACAATATTAAAGTTCAAACTGATTTCTGTTAACTTAAAATTCTATTAATTCCTACTAAAGTACCAACAGAACAACACTTCTTAATGACATTTTTGGATATTAACCTCGTTAGAAGCTGGAAATTAAACATCAGGCAAACAGTCAACAGTAATAGTCCCTTATGTTCACTTGACATCAAATACTATAAACATTGCATAAACACTACCTAATTAATCAAAACACCAGCAAGAAGAAAATATTATTCTTATTTTATAGCTAGTTTTATGAGTATAAAAAAAACGTAACTACAAAACATTCAACAGATGTATTTCATTAATTATCTTGTAAAATCTCTGTGTATTACAACTCAGGAATGTTCAAAGAAGAAAGAAAAATACCACCACACGACAAACTATCATTTTCTAGATTTTTGGCACTCTGATATTTGTTCCGAAGAATATAGCCAATTTCCTCCGTCTTTCACTAAAATATACTTAGAATCCTGAATCTTCCTTAACATATCAAACATTTATGCAAATACTCAGAAGGATTGGGGGGGAACAAAAGCAATCATTTTAAATATTTATGGACTTCCAGGTAGTGCAGAAAGATATAGAAGTCAATGTGAGATGTTTCCTGCCCTCTAGAAATGTTCAGCCGCTGATTAGGAGGGATGAGACATTTATGTGAAATATACCTTTTACACAGTGATGAATGTTAAAGAGAGATACAGATAAAATTGGGAGGTCAGGGCTAAGAAGCATATTTCCAGATAAGGAAACTACTTACTTTTCCTTACTCTATTTGTTGCATATCAGCTGTATTGCAGGTAAGATTATAGGTCTTTTACATATACTATTGGGCTTCCCTTCTGGCTCAGCTGGTAAAGAATCCGCCTGCAATGCGGGAGACCTGGGTTCGATCCCTGAAGAAGGGAACGGCTATCCACTCCAGTATTCTGGCCTGGAGAATTCCATGGACTGTATAGTCCATGGGGTCGCAAAGAGTCAGACACGACTGAATGACTTTCACTTTCACATATACTATTATTAAATCTTCATAACTACTTACTTTTTGAGAGAGGCATAGTCACCCTCATTTTATTTATGAGAAAACAAATAATTTAAACATGGACAGACAAGGATTCTAACACATACACAATAAAGAAGCCATCGGAAGACAGGGAATTTGTAGATTGGGCATTTGTAGAACCATTCACTCTTTTCTTTTTTTGGGGGCGTGGGGCACATTGATTTACGACGTTGTGTTACCTTCTACTGAAAAGCAAAGTGAGTCAGTTATACGGATAACATACATTCACTCTTTTTTAGATTCTTTCCATACAGGTCATTACAGAGTATTGAGTAGAGTTCCCTGTGCTATACAGTAGGTTATTATTGGTTATCTATTTTATGTATAGCAATATCAATATGCATTATAAGGGAAGACATAAAAGACAGGGTGTCCAATACATAGCTGACTTAAATTTGTGAGCCAAAGCAGATAAATGTACTTTTCCATCTAATAGCATTTACATCAGTTATGAACAATTAAACTGCTGATTATTTCTATACCTGGTGAAGCTTTTCCTGTATGGCTGGAATATTTGTCAGCAGGTCATTCCACTGACCATCAATGTGGGACAGCTCAGAACGCAAGGCAGCTGTGTCTACTTTCTTTAATCGAAGAAGCTGATTTCCAGTGCTCAGAACAGATGATTTTAGCGTGGACTTGGCATCCACCTCTTTGGAAAACTCCTGGAAGAAGTACCAACGGTCAAATCAGGATTAAGTAGCCAGACCTTACATTTACAGAAAGAGACTAACTTATCATGTAGAGTTTTTTCTTTCCATCTTGAAGGAGAGTGGCGATATTAAGCACTCTGAGGAAAATAAAAGCAACAGACCCTTGCCCTGAATGAAAGCCAACCTCCCTTAGACTCTAAAGAGGCAATGTGGAGGCTTAGTATTTTGCAGAATTATTCAACACACAGAGTTAACAATGACAAATTCTCTATAGCTTGATTTACTAAGTACATCCATTGACAGCTGATCTTTTTACTGTGTTAAGTCAGGCCTTACCTAAACGCCTGAAAACAGTGAAACTGAATCAAATACTTTAGATTCTTCAGCTTACCAGAAAAGCATTTAGGTGATCACGGACCATTTCCAGTTCCTGTGGGACTGTTACAGATTGTTGAGTCCAAAATTCTAGCCTGTCTTTTGCAGTCTGTAACCAGTGGATTAGATCTGCAGATTCGCTTTGATATCTGTAAGGATAACAATAAGCCTATTAAGTAAACAACCAATCCTGACTTTGTGCTAACCTGTGTTATTCGCCAATGCTAATTTTAAAAGGAGACAGGTCGGGATTTGGGAGAATCATGCCCTGGGCTGACACTCTCCAATTCCCTTCTCTTAATATCCATACCTTAAGTAAGTCATTCTCTCTGTGTTTCAGTTTTCCCATCTCTAAGCTGAAAATAAAAAAAAAATCCTTCTCCTACTCCTTCACATTGAGGCTACCTACTGAGAAAACATTAGATGATCTTTAAAGTTCTTAGAAATAAAGGTGGCATAAAAACTAGGATTTCATTATATAAAATCAACCTTCCACCTCTCTTGACTACCTTCTACTGCCCTCAAGGCAAACTCTACCTTCTTAAAACACAATCTCTTTTCTTTCTCTCCTTCTAAGATTTACTGTGACCACCCATGTACATCGACAGGCAGGGGAGATGACAGCTCAAAGGTAAGATGTATTGCATAATGCCTGCCTCCCTCACCCTTTTTTTAAGTACATGTTTATACAATTACGCAAGAATCCAATTGGAAGCTTTGTGTTTGCCTTTCTTTTACAAACTCTGTGGTATGTTCCTTGAGGGACCACATCTTTTTCAACTCGGAGGTCCAACGGCCTTATAAACACTGCAGCAGTAATTTAAAAATTTGCCGAAGTATTACCTGGTCCAGTGTTTCAATATTGTTTCCAATCTGTGAAGTTCCTTAGACACTTTGTTGGTATCATTTAACCAGTGTTCTCCAAGTTGATTTAGCTGGCTTTCCAGATCTGAGCAGCTAACAGATATCAGAAGTCGTTTTCCATCATCTATTACCTGATATAATTTGGGCTGGTATTCATTAAGGCTGGATTTCAAATGCTAAAATGATTGAAAATACTGGGTCAAAGTTTAGATAATGCAATTTTTCACCCTAAAGATTATAATTTCTCCATAATGTTCCCCTTACCCATTAGTCATACTTCAACTATTTACACTGAAGTTTCTACTTCATGATGTTTCTATATCTAAGTATATAACTTTGGGGGTACTTAAAACTATTAACATATCATTATTTTAAGAATAGTGTGACACCAACAAAAAAATACAAAGTAATGCTTGGTGGAGGCTGAATTTTCAAAAAGAGCTCTCTCTCATTAAAAATAAGAAAAACAAAAAGGGTTTTTTGATGCTCTATCATAAAACCATCTGTAATTATTTCGAGACAGTGAGACTTCAGCATAACAAGTGGAAAACACTTGCTGGAGGCTACATTTTCAAAAGGGGCTCTCATTTAAAAAAAGCAAAAGACCTTTTTATGTTCTATTATGAAACAAACACTGAAAATAAAGGTACTTAACAAAATATTTGATTGCAAGTTTGAGTAAATCTGTGGAAACCATGGGAAAGCTTGGCAACTTCTTTACACCATGCCGTCGCCTGGACGCTGACCTGGTAGAGTGTGATCCGGTCGATAAGCCTGTCTTCGCTCTCCTCCACCAAACCCACGCTCGGGGTGCTGCTCTCCACCATCTCCAGCTGCCGGCTAAGCTCCCAGTGCTCCTTATCCAGTTGGGACCATGTCTAGAAACACGACATCAGTGTGTGAGCTGAAGACCCTCATTAAGGAACAGCATCCTTCCTGTGTGCACACACACGCCTGACGGAGCCCTTCAAAGACATGTCAGCGGTGCCTGCTTTGGGGCTTTGCTCTGGGAAGCAAAAGATGGCATTGCAGGAAGTCGTTAGAAAGTCACCCTGAAAAGCACTGTGCATGGATCTCACATCTGCAGCTAAGCAGCTCTAAGACCTGGGCAAATTACTGCCCGTCTCTGAACCTCACTTTCAACATTAAAAGAAATGGTGATGATACTAACAGTCTTGTCCATTGTGAGGCTTAAAGAGAATAATATATGCAGCACATCTGAACGCAGTGGGCATCTGAAATGCAGTTTCATCCATCCTCACAGTGAGGATGAATGAACGACTTAAGTGAAAGGAACCCAGGCTTGTTAACTTCCCAGAGTAAGTGAACGAAATACTTCACATTTGCAGATAAATAACCGACACAGACAGTTAAGAAATATGAATATACAGTACAGACAGTCTATTAAGAAGAAGTTTCAAATCACTTATTCTAAAATTATTTTTTTATTTAACATTGGAAAATCTTTTCTTTTTATTTTAATCATGTGAAGTCTTCTTCAATAATTTATATCAAAGGCAGGTCTATCAAGACGGTAAATATCACCGTGCCCAGTCTGGAATCAGTCTTCATCTGACTGCACTCACAGAAAGGCACAGCCTTTACCTAAATGTAAACCAGGGGCACACACAACACGCGATGCCCAGTCTGTGATGTCTCCGGGTCACAGGAGACAAATCGCAGGAACAAAGACGTCGCGCCGGCCGGGTCTGCCGTGTAGCCGGAGCGTGCTGGCGGGGAGGGTCTCACCTCGAGGATGTACTCCAGCTCCACACCCCTCTTGTGGGCCCCTTTGAGCACGGCCGAAGCCTGTGCCATCAGGTCTGTGTGGAACTGAGTTTCCTGTGGGACTGCAAAGCTGATGATCTTCCTGAAGAGGGTTTCGGTCAAGATCATGTGAGACTCCAGACCCTGAAAGTACTCCTGCAATTTTTCAGAGAGAAAGGGGTCAGCAACTCATGCGTTTACTACCTAACGATAAAAACCGCTTCAAACCCAGAAGCGGCTGGAGCTCAGCTAATCCCTGGGCAACAGCAGTCCTCACCTGCTGGCCTCCACTCACCCAGGCACCCACAGCCTTGTGCAGGGACGGGGGGGGCTCCAGGCTCCTGCACGGCCTCTCCTGGCCCCTCACTCAAAGCTCCTACATAACGCTGAGCTGCAGGCACTCTGGCCCCCAGACAGAACCCATCACTCGTGAGCAGCTGCTAAAAAACTCACCCGCCCTCTCAGCTCCTCATCCCGGTACCACCTGGGTGGACACTCGCTTCCGCCACCACACAGCCCGGCCTCCCCTGTCCCTGGGACACATCAGCGCCTATTCCCCACCTTCAGCCTCTGCTCACGCTCCGCGTCCTGCAATGCCCTCCCCTGACAATGTCCGATTTTCCTTCCTCGGGGGTGGGGCTGGAGCTCTGTTCTTTTGAATTCTCAGAGCATCTATTGTACTTCATACTCAACGTCAAGCTTAACTGGACACACACTGATTGGCATAAAAATATATCTAAATTTCCCTCATAAAGTGCCTACTCACAGTAGAACTGTAGGCCTTGCACAGCCCCCTACAAATGCGTTTCAAAATGTTACTTTCTGTACGGAAATGGCCCCAGAGGATGCATGCTAAGTTACTTCAGTCATGTCCAACTGTGACACTAACCGTAGCCCACCAGGCTCCTCTGTCCATCAGGTTCTCCAGGCAAGAATACTGGAGAGGATTTCCATGCCCTCCTCCAGGGGATCTTCCCGACCCAGGGATCAAACTCACATCTCTTATGTCTCCTGCACTGGCAGGCGGGTTCTTTGCCACGAGTGCCACCTGGGAAGCTCCCCCAGAGGATGGGAGAGGACTATCCCAGTTCCTGCTCCCTGCACCAAGGATGGAACTATGACTGGGAATTGACGACATCAGCTAACGCTATAGTGCTGGACACTATAAACACTCCAGTGACTAGTTGAATCCTTATCACAGCCCTAAGAGGTAGGTAGTTTTATTTCCCATTTTACAGACTCTGAGCCACTCACGCAGAACTCTCCCTCAGAAAATGGTCTGGTCATAGAAGAACTAAAACCATTATTTTTAATGGACAGTTATGATATCATAGAATCTCCAAGTTGGAAGAGAACCTGGAGGTCACTTAGCCCAACATTCGCAGAAAGCTGATACTTGTTTCACAACTCCATCTCCCCCGACAGCCTTGGACGGACTTCTGGCCAGGAGGGCTGTCTGTTTAATGGCAGCCTATCCTTTTAGAGTTCTTCATCTATTGAGCTTTATTTCTTTGTTATTTATACTCATTGATCCCAATTTCCCCTCTGGAATAACTCAGGATGATATTTTATTGCTATGGTCAAAGATTTGAGAAAAACCAGCTGTTGACTTTAAAGCAATGTTTTCAAAGCCAAATGATAAGGCTTTAATAAATCACAAAGTTTTGGATAAAAACCTCTGGGAAAAATAGCAAGAAGTAAAGTTCTCTGCGCCCCCCGCCCAACCCAAATACCTTTATAAGTCACCAAAGAGCTACACAAAGGTAGAAGGTTAACCATCTATGAAAGTGATGTGAAAGTGAAGTCGCTCAGTCATGTCCGACTCTTTGCGACCCCGTGGACTGTAGCCCACCAGGCTCCTCCATCCATGGGATTTTCCAGGAAAGAGTACTGGAGTGGGTTGCCATTTCCTTCTCCAGGGGATGTTCCTGACCCAGGGATCGAACCCAGGTCTCCCGTATTGCAGGCAGATGCTTTAACCTCTGAGCCACCAGGGAAGCCCTAACCATCTATAAACCAAGGGAATTTTAAAAGTTTCCCTATAAGAAATTTCCACTGTCTGGGAAGTTGAGTCTTTCAGGTGGCAAATCTTTATTTTTATAATGTTACTAACAATGCAATTTGTGTTTCTGAATTAAACAGGCATTCCATGGACAGAGAAGCCTGGCAGTCTATGGTCCATGGGGTCGCAAAGAGTTGGACACAACTGAGCACACACGCATACTAAGCATCCTTTACGAAGGGAACAGGGTCTAACCTGAAACTGGTTATTGTACATACTGGTGGAACAATCTCAGGTCTACCAAGTTGGGTCATGTAGTAAAAGCACTTGTTGTCCCCAGGAGAAAACTCTTGAGGACTATGGTAACCAGAAGAGCACATGTTTAAGGACATTTTCTGTTTTTTGTTTTTTTTAACCTTATGTTTGTCAAGTAGTTGTTGGATTTCCTCTTTGGAAGATACGATGATTTTCTGGTCTCCTGTCGTCTTCTCTTGTCCGGTTTCCAGTAGGTCGGCCAGATCCTGCAAGGCTCTTTCGTACTGACTCTTGAGGGCAAGATTCTGATTCAGCCCGCTCCGCCGGGAGCCAATGGTCATCATGAGTTCCTCATACATGTCCTAAGAAACAGATAGAACTCATGCTCAATTCAAACTCACTCTACATGGGATATGTCTGACACCTGTCCTCACAGAATGTCAATAGTTGATGGAGGTTTAAAATGCTGAAAAGCTGTTTTTGCAGCTAAAGGACATGTCACGGAGAATGAAGTTCTAATTTTTATCACGCTCCCAAATTTTCTAATTTTGGAGTAACTGAATAGAGTATCCTCAACATTGGGTCTGCTTAAGTAATAATCAGATCTGAGACTTTTCCTTAAATAAAGAGCTACATAAACAGAGCAGTTTCATGTGAGCAGACTTTAAAACTTAAAAAGGCAATGTTTTTTGGTGTTTTTTGTGCCAAATGTGGTGGAGTAAATAAATAACTATTTAAACTGGAAAGACATTTTAGCGGATGATGATACACCAAAAACAAAATTTATTTGAGCCATATGGACCTGATTAATGTATCATATTAAGGTTGAGTACGCCAAAATGGCTCAATCTGGAAAAGTTCAACTTTAATGCCTATTTACAGCTATGACGCTTGACTCTTACACCTGACATCTGAGTGCTGTCGGAAAACTATCTCAAAAGGACAGAGTGGGGGCCGTGGGCCCATCACATTATGAAATCTTGGATAATGGAATGAGACAGTAGAAATAAAAATGTTCTTTTAAAATAAGAGGTATTTTATTTTCTCAAAAGAATTTGTGACCCTATATTGGACTCAACAGTGCAGACAAACTAATACATGCACATTTTTTTCTTAATATAAATTATCTGTGTTATGAGATGCTATACTTCATTGACTTTACTATCTCATTATCTTCCTACCAATCTGATACCAGCTATCTGCCTAGGTGCCATATTTAAAAACACCAATCCAAAGTGTTATTCTCTTCTCCTGGAAGATGCTGGGGAAGTTGGTTTGGATTTCAGCTACCTTCTAGCTTAATTTTTTGTTGTTCTGGAATTGAAACATTGTCTCTTTTCCATTCAACCATGTATGAAATATAAACTACAATTTTGAACACGTGAGAAAATACACTTTCTAAAAGGTATCAGCTTAAGTAATTTTTCCTTAAAATGTTTTTTTGGCTACAGTACAATACAGGGTTGTCTAGGTATCTAATAAGATTTCCAATTAATAAATTTTCTGGAGTAGAAAGCAATAGGCCACAAATAAATTAAACCATAATGCTTAACCATCAGAATAATAATAATGCAAAAAAAAAAAAATCTTAGAAGCATAAGACTATGAGGAAATAAAAGAAAAGACCTAAAGATTTGACACAAAGTTCTCCAACAAATAGCCCACACAGACTACCCTTCAGTAAATCTCAAAATGTGTCCATTTATTTTATTGTACTAAATATTAATATGATAAATGTTTTAGAAAATGTTCTAAGAGTTACTTGGGAAAAAATTAGGGCCTAGATGACATGAATTTTACAGAAAACCTGAACAAAATGGAGAAAATATATATTTCTTTTTTCTTGACTTCCAATTAGGATGTACCATTGAAGCTGAATGCCATTAGTAGAAAACTGTACCTGGAGTTTGGAGAGTTCTTGCATGGAAGGCTGCTCAATCTGCAACTTGTCAGCACGCCTTTTTAACTCAATGATTCCCGCATCTAATTCCTTTAGCCCATCTTCAGCCTGCTGTATTGCCTGTGGAGGATTTATTACTTGTCATTAAAGCTCCAATAAACAATTTCCCATGCACAATATGATTATCATGGCTTCTTACTTGTTCCTCCCTTCTCCACCTAAAACATTTTCCAAGCAACATAAAAATGATGGTCCTCTATTATCTACAAAAGGGAAGAAAGCCCTTTATTATACTTCAGGTCAGATATTTTAAAGGTAAAGAGGTTGGAAAGGCTTAGCATGGAGGCTTGGGAGAACAATGGCTTCCTTGAACAAATAAGGGAAATGGTGAACAGAAACCTGAAAAAGAACCACGATTTTAAGACAAAGTTAGAAAAGGGCATCTGCCTAAGATGCTCTAGGGGGTCATGTTCTGCTTTTCTGAAATGCAGTTTTGAGCATCGTTGGAGAGAGATTCAGTGAGGATAGGGAAAAGCACATTACAGCATGATCGGGAGGGTTTACTCATGGCAAAGCAGAAGGACAAGCGATAAAGCATGATGGTGACCACTAGGGCTGAGCCTCGTCTCCCCAGGGGCTACTGAAGCAGGACAAGACCTCAACCTGGCCTTCAAGGAGCTTCCAGTCTGCTCAGGAAGCTGGAGTAAAGAGAAGAAAATGAAACAAGGCTGAATACAGTTAGGTACTAAACTTGCTTCTGCTCCTCCCTGTGAGAGGACTTGGGAGCAGGCAGTGAATTCTGGAACAGTCGGAGAAAGCTTTTGGAAGACCAGAAACCTCAGCGGCCTTTGAAGGAGGAGAAGAACACGGACTCCAGATGGCAGATAAAACACATGTGTCCTATTTTCTCCCTCCTGTGTCGCCAACATTTTGTTTGCTTGCTTTCTGGAGTGGTTCCCCAACCCACCCACCGCCCCCCCCCAATAAATCTACAAGGGCAAGGAAACAGGAAAGAAGATGGTACCAACAAAAGTTTGCAAGCTGAAAATCAGAAGGATACACGGGAATTGACTTAGGAAATCTGAGGAAGCTGAATTCTAAGCTGGCAGGGGTTCTTCATCATCAGATTAAAGCAACAGGAATCTCGGGAACTCTAGGAAATGCAGGATGAGTACTAACTACAATTCGAGGGTTGGTGGAAAGATGCTTGAAGAATATTCAGATTCTCAGACCCTCTTCCTCACTCCACATTGGCTCTTTCCATTTTCTGAAGAAGGTATTGGATTGCCCAAAAAATCTGTTCAGGTATTTCCATTACAATGCACTTTTTGGCCAACCCAATAAGACAGATAGTCTCTGGACTGAGGGGCACCAGAGGCTTGAGTCCTTGACTGCAAACAAGGGGAGAAAGTGACCAAATACCCAATGATTGCCGAATGTGGAGCTCCTAAACCTCCTAGAGTGCTGAAGCCTTGTCCCTATTTTCCAGACATAAGAGGGTGGGTGGGAGAAAATGAAAAGATCTAAAAAAAATGACACAAGAATTCTCCAGCTCATGACCCACATAGATCATCCTTCAATAAATCTCAAAATCGTCAAGCCTCATCCATTCGTAAAGTTCCCATTCAGCTGATTAGTCCCTCATCCTAAATGTGAAGAGACAGCATGTCCATGTATCCTAGAAAAGTCTCTAACATGAAAGATAGAAACTAAAATAAGCAAACAAGTAAAAGTAACCTTGAGGGAAATAGATTATTTCCCTCAGGAAAAACAAACAAAGACCTTAAAGTCTCCCCAAATACCTTCAACTCCCAAATCATTAATTTACCTAGAGAGATTACAGAAGACAATGCATCTGTTTAAAAAAGGACACAACATTTGGAGAATCAAAAAGAGCTCTAGGAAGATTAAATGCATGAGAGTAGAAATGAAAAAGTCAATAGAAAAGTTTGGAGCTGAAACCGAGAAAGTCTTCCGAAAGCAGAACAAAAAAAACAAAGAGAGAAATGTCCCTCGATAAGAAAGTTAGAAGACTGGACCAGAACATCCAACATCTGCCTAAAAGGAGTTTCAGAAAGGGAGACAGATAAAACAGAAGGATGCAAAATATTTCAATACTCTCATAAAATGTTCCAGAATGGAAGGATGAAATTGCCACATCAAAAGAGCTCAATGAGTTCTCAGTCCAGAGGATAAAACAGACTCTCTCCAAGGTATGTCATCATGAAATTTCAGGACACTGAGACCTTTGGGAATTAGAACAATTTTACATTCCTCAAGCCAACACTGGAACTAGAAAACAATATAGGAGAAGCCTCAAAACTATAAAAAGAGTCCACCAAGAATTCTATAAAGAATCAAGTTATCAATAGATTGTGAGTATAGTACTAGAGACTATACACTTTGAGACATGGAAAATACTGAAAAATATATCTAGCATGCATCCATTATTAATAAGGATGTACACTGACAAAACAAGGAAGCAAGACAATAAAGAGAAAGATGTGGTTTGGACTCAGAGAAGACAAGACCCAACAGAAGGGAAAGGTGAAGGGGATTCCCAGAATGATAGTAAAAGGGAGATCCCAGGAGACAGCCATGCACCAGGGTTATGACACAGGTCTGCTCTAGGTCAGAATGACATGATTCAGAATATGAACATATCCCCTTGCCTTCTGCTACTGTTACCTCCTCAACCCAAGGAGGGTAGGAATGGAATTAGCACTTTTTACAGTTATATAATGATAATTCATTTCAGTTATTCAATGAAATAATTGAGTAATTTTTTACCTTTGAAATTTACATTGGTTATGTTGGCCAATAGTTAAAGTGTTACTTGTAATGATACCTATCCTAAATTTCACATTAGAAATTCAAAGCAAAGCATTCTTTCAGCTGCTCAAATTTTGTTTACGATCAGGTAACATTACAAGCCAAAAAATAAAAATTAAGGTCCTTTCAAGTAGGAGCTATGACATGGAAGAATTATTGTTCAATTTGGGAAAAATGAGGGATCTCTTTTAAAAAAAATAGGTAAAATTATGGTAAAGAAAGATACATATTCAGATATAATTTTGCAAACTATTTTAGATGGTGAAAGAGAAAAAGAGATCTCTTATAGAGAAATATTTGGGGTGATTTCTATGGTATGTATTTAACGATAGTAAGATCACAATTAATTATTACTAACTACTGACCGATATAACCAATGTAAATTCCAAAGATAAAAATAAATTACTTGATTATTTAATTGAACAAATGGTGATTTCTATTTCAGGGGATTTCTTAGGGCCTACCCATAGAACCATTAGCAGTCTACTAAAATTAAGGTATGCCATTCTATCAAAACACACATTTTCATAATGACTTAGCTTGGGAAATGGGATACTCTTTGTAGCATCCTTGCCATTTCTCATCTCCTCCCTGTTTCACTGCCACTATGATAGTGTGAATTCTTATTCCTTCTCCCCAGAGCAGTCATGGGAGGCCTCAGGATGGATACCCCACTTCCTGACCCTGGAGCTGCCAGGCCAACCACGGAGAAGCAAGAGGCGGCAATGACACTCATCCTCAGCCTCAAACATCCCGAGTAACTTTCTGCTCCCAGGGGTCTCTGAGGTGAGGGCAAGTACTCAGAAGTGAGCAAGAAGGTCTGTGAGAGTGAAACACTATGGCTTTCATTTATACTCAACCACATGCATTTTAAATGATCATTTGCATGTATACTTTATGACACAGTACTCGCTTATAATTTATAAATAAGTAAACATACATACATTGTGGTATGTGCCTATTGTTTTAACCAACAAAGCATGAAATCAATAAGGCTGACCACTCATTTGTAGAACAAGCCCCAATTTTCTGACATTCAATTGGTTCTACAGGTTGCCTCAAATTTTCTCTTCCATCCTTACTTCCCCTCAGTCACTTTGGTTCATTGTTAAGTTAGCCAAACAGGATTACTTGCTTTTCTCCCAAAGTGTCCTGAATGATCTAACATTTATGCCATTGTTTTTCTTCTGTTCTTTGCTAGAATATCTTTCTTCCCTATTTCCGTGTGTCCAAACCTATTTCCGTGTGTCCAAACTTCTAAATCTGGTTTGAATTTCCCTTTACAAAATCTCTCCCTGATCCTACTGCTGCTGGAGGTAATCTACCCATCTTCTAAACATCCGCAGGGCTTCATCTGTACTGCTACCAGGATGGTCTGCCTGCCTGTCAAATGTCTTTGAGGTCCACGTCTAATCTCACACGCCTTCAGGTTAGCATCTGTCACTGACCCTTTCTCCTCTCTCACGTGTCCTGGTTACACAGAAGTAAGTGGCAGAGTCAGTGTAATCTGATGTAAACCTGGCACTTAAAAACAAGACAGATGACAAACAAAAAATGCTATAGGAAGTCATTAACATTTCACAGGCTATATGGAATTTCATAGTAAACCAGATATACTCATCGTGCTTGCTCTTATGGAGAAAAGGGCAGCCGTAAATACCTCTATCTGCTCTGCCACAGGTTGTTCAAACATTTTCGCCAGCTTCTGCAGAATGATGTATTTGTGGTCAGCCAGTGATGTAACTAGCACCTTCAGATCATTCTAAGGAGGAAAGCAATAGGAAGACTTAATATGAGTAACAGGAAACTTAAAATGGTTATAAATATAACACACAGTCTCAGAAATAATATATGGCTGTAGGAATTGAATTGTTTCCAGAAGAAACAATATTATCTTATGGGAAGATAAAAGGAACTGGTAACAATTTATACAAGCGCTAAAACTGACTTTTGAAGAATTTATTATACAAAGCATTTCCAACTCAACACAGATGAAGGAGACAAAGTTTACAAATAAAAAGCAATACTGGTCACTTTAATCTTCTTGTTATTTCTGTAATAAATGAGCACATTTAAACAGAAATACGGCAGCAGAAGCGTTGCACTAAAGACTTCTACATGTAGATGTTTTCTTGTTTGGGGGAAAAATATTATTCTTAAAAATATATATGATCCCTTTTTTCCTTTGTCCTCTCCTTCCCTCTCTGCCCTCACTTCCTTCTTCCTCAAAGAATTTGCACAACCCTATAAAAACCATCCAAAAGTTTAGAAAATATGCATTATTCACAGTGACCAAAGACATATGAAAAGACAACACAAAAAGCTCTTAGCTAAGCTTTTTCATAAACATTACTCATTTAAATGTCCAAATATGCTTATCTTGAGTTAACTTTATACAGAAAGGAGGTAACTATCAGAATTTTGATACTCAGTTCTAAAAGGAATAATAAACTGGAACAAAATATAAATTATAAATTTTTACATTTTTCTCCTGAAATATCAACAAATATGCTCTATTTTCTATTAGTTAGAAATGTCTCTGATGGTCTGGTTGCTCATCATAGTGTGAAGTTCAGCTCATCATATTCTCTCCACTGGGAACTCATCACATGTGCATATGTCACCAAGATGCAAAAATTCTGTCTCAGGAGAATGATAATCACACCAAGGAAGAAAGTCTTTAAGGATACACAGAAGCATTATGAAACAAAATGCAAGGCTAAAGCAAATTAGTAGGTGAATTATGCAGTTTAAAATTTAAAAAAAGAAAGAAAGAAAAGTAAAGAAACAGCACTGAACATGAAATTTAGAGAAAAGCATGCTATTCTAAGAGGCAATAATTGTCCCAAAGTGAAAGTCGCTCAGTGTCCGACTCTTTGCGACCCCATGGATGATACAGTCCATGGAATTCTCCAGGCGAACACTGGAGTGAGTAGCCTTTCCCTTCTCCAGGGGATATTCCCAACCCAGGAACTGAACCCAGGTCTCCCTCATTGCAGGCGGATTCTTTTACCAGCTGAGCCACAAGGGAAGCCCATGAATACTGGAGTGGGTAGCCTATCCCTTCTCCAGTGGATCTTCCCGACCCAGGAATCGAACCGGGGTCTCATGCATTGAAGGCAGATGAGCTATCAGGGAAGCCCAAACCAATACTCAAGCCTGTCTGCAAGCCTGGCTGCAGACTAAATGACAAATTGTAACAACAGCACAGGAGAAAGTCTGCAGAAGCAAGGTTTCTGCTTATGAGTGATGATGACACTTGTCACTCAGCTGTGTTGAGGGCCAGGTCACGTGGGCCATTAGAACCATGACACAGTGATCTGTCTACACGCACAAGAAAAGATGCTCTTATTCACTTAAACAGATTCAGAAGAAATCAAGTTCCTGTTATCTACATGCATTTAGAAAAACAGTTCAGTTAATCTAAATGAGAAGATAAGTACAAATAACATGAGTTAAGAAATGAAGAGGGTGTGTGTATTATCTGCACATCAATTTCACATTTTTAAGAGCATATTTTCTGTCTTTCTAACATATTCTCCTCCAGGTAATAGAGAAGAAAGTTCACATTTCCGGAAGCTGCAATAATCACTAGAAGAGATTAGCCAAGACAGTAAAGCAGAGAACAGGACTGATTTAAAAGTTACTAAATAAAAGACTCTATTTTATCTTTTTTATTTATTTTTTTGGCCATGCTATGTGGTATGTGGGATGTTAGTTCCCTGAACTCATTCTTGCTACATTGGGAGCCTGGAGTCTTACTCACTGAACCACCAAGGAAGTATCTAAATAAAAGACTTTAAGAGAAGGCAATGGCAACCCACTCCAGTATTCTTGCCTGGGGAATGCTATAGACAAAGGATCCAGGAGGGCTACAGTTGATGGGGTCACAAAGAGTCAGACATGAATTAGTGACTAATCAACAACAAATTGTCTGGCTAGAATAGTTTGATCATAAGCATATTATATTTAAAATTTGGAAAATAATTTGTGTTAAAATACAATTATTTACAAAAATAAAAGACTTTAAGAGGTGCTTATAGCCACATGGATGTTTATATTTTATTAAAAATAAAAATCCAAAGGCTTTAAGCATTTCTTAATACCACACTTGTGATGTGTGTTCAGTTGCTCAGTCATGTCCGACTCTTTGTGGCCCCATGGACTAATGCCTGCAAGTCTCCATGGAATTTTCCAGACAAGAATACTGGAATGGGTTGCCATTTCCTACGCCAAGGGATCTTCCTGACCCAGGGAGCAAACCCGGTCTCCTGCATCTGCATTGGTACATGGATTCTTTACTATGGAGCCACCTGGTAAGCCCCACAATCGTGATGAAGCAGGTAATTAAGGTATCTATATACTACACATATAATAGACATCACAATCACTTTCTTACAGTTACTGGAATTACTTGGAGAGCATGAAAAGGCAGGCTTCTAGCTGTCTAAGAAACAGGTCCAAAGAAAGTCTCGAATTTTAAAGTCATTTGTGCTGCCTTGATCATTTAATAAGAAATTCTTTCATTTTTTTCCTTTTTAAATAACTTGAAATATTCAATTATGAAAGTGTCCAGAAAATTTATTTTGGTTTAAATCTATGAAAAACTTTTAAAACACAGAAGAGGTGATAAGTAACTTGTGATTACATGTAGATAACATATATCTACATAACACCTACTCATTCTTCCAGATTGTTTGTTGGGTAACATTAGCAGTCTTGCAAAAGCTAATGCTCAAAGTTAACTGGAAAATCAAGGCTACAGTTCCAATAAGCGCTGAACAGTGATAGTATATCCGGTGCTCGCTGCAAAGTAAAACAAAATGACTTGTGACTGATCTTTTGGCTTCCCATGTGGCTCAATGGTAAAGAATCTGCCTGCCAATTAAGGCGACGTGGGCTTGATCCTCAAATCGGGAAGATCCTCTGGAGAAGGAAACAGCAACCCACTCCAATATTCTTGCCTGGAAAATTCCATGGACTGAGGAGCTATAGTCCATGGGGTCTCAGAGTTAGACATGACTTAGCAGCTAAGCACGCACACACAACTTGACTTTTAATTATATTAACATTGGAAGTCTTTCTCCCAAGTAAATTGGAGCACAAACGTTTTGAAATGCCAAGGTTTGTTTGTGAGCTGGCCACCAACAAGTAGAAACTTGTTGGCAGAAGAAAAATAGAGAACATGAGTGAAACAGAATTTCAAGATGACTTGTTCTCTTGCTCCTCTACTCAAAATAAGTTCCAAAGTATTCACACTTAGTTCAATTTTTACTCTGTCTGTGATTACCAGGAACTATTTAAAAGTACCAAAGACACTAGCATAGTGAACGCAGTTTGAAAAAGGGAAGCATGGACTCTAGGGATATGCCCATTTGCACTTCTAACCCACCTCAGACATGGCCAATAGACTAGAAAGCTGTTAAAACTTAGTGAGTTCTTTTATGCAAGAGGAATTTTAGAGTAATGAAACAAGTTTCTATAAGTTGCAAAACAGTTTTGCTGATTTTAGACATACACTGTGTACCTGTACATGCAATCAGATCTTGCATTCAAGACAAAGTACTCAAATAATCAATGCCAGGTTTTCAGATTCCAAGGGAAATGTTCCTTCCTTTCTGTGTACTATACAACACAAGGGATACAAATGCAATGATCCGATGTAGGTCATTTTTCTAAGCCACAGATTTGAGACTATTCACCTGCGTATCTTCATTCTACCTGATAGGGTTGCCTCACCAGTGGTCCTGCCAGCAACCCAGTTCTGCCCAGTGGTCAACCGCACTGCTCCCACATGTCCTCACTGTTGGCCAGATGCTCATGTCAGAGTCACTGAAGTCCCCCAACTGTCCCCCTTTCCCATGATCCCCAGATCCAAACCATCAACAAGTGCTCCCCACTGGTCCTGCTTTGCAAATATACCTTGACTAGGTTTTCTTTTCTCCATCTCCCTTGCCATCACCCTAACAATATAAAATACACAAATAATCTTTGAGCCAAATCCTGGCTTTGGTTCTCCATGGTTAGATAAACTTGGAGAAATATTTAACTTTTTCATTGGTTTCAAACCTATATCTAGTATCCTAAGTACTACTATTAACAGCAACATAGTAATAAAACATGCTGAGTGTTTACTATGGCTCAGATACTAAGCAAAGTATTTGACACAGTTTAACTCATTTTATCCATACAAAGTCCTAAAAGGCAGTTAATATGGACATGATTTATTAGTTGAGGTCACTTAAGTCAGAGAAGGAGCTAAGGTTATACTGCAGCATGTGATAAAACTATCATACTATTATCATCTCAATAATACACATGAAAATATTTTGTGACTAGAATAATGATACATAAATGTTTAAAAAATTTATAGATTTAAGAAGGTAAACTGCAGGAAGGCAGTGATAATTTTCCCTCTAGATGAATATCTAGAAAATTACAGTTCCTGGCTAATGGTACACTTACTTGACATTTTATAGTACTTTTTTCCTGAAAATCAAAATTTAACATCAATTGCTTGGTTCTAATTACATGTATTACATGAATCTATTTTATAAACCTTCTATGTTTGCTAAAAATAAAGTTCAATTAAACCTTAAGTATTAATTAAACCTTGAGTAATAAGTAATTAAGATGCTTTTTATTAGAAATGAAAATCAACCCTAAAGTTTATCAGTGGCTTTTGCATTTGTTGAAGTTCGTAGTCATAAGAAAAGTCGCTTAAGCACACAATTATTCAGTTGGCAGTAAAACTCCAGTCTTGGGCTGAAAGACAGTAAGTCTATGGAGTGAAGACTAGTAAGTAACCGCATGCATTTTTAACACAGACAGAAGTGATCAGGTCGTGGTCACTTTCAGTGGCTCCCACCGGTATTACGTGTCCAGGGTTGATTCTGTGTTACAGCACTTCCTGTATGCTTCTTTGGTCTTATGAGATGGTAGGTAGGATGGCATCACCAACTCTATGGACATGCGTTTGAATAAGCTCTGGGAGTTGGTGATGGACAAGGAAGCCTGGCGTGCTGCAGTCCATGGGGTCGCAAAGAGTCAGACAGGACTAAGTGCTGAACTGAAAAGAACTGAATATCAACTAGAAATTATTGCTATAACATGCCAGAAATATGGCTTTTACTGGTTGAATTTAAAGTTCTATTCAGTCCTTAGTCTGACTGGCTGGTATCCTCAATGAAAAGCATAAAACTTATTGTTTTCTATTCCTCTAAGTCAATCTCTTTGTTTTTCTGTAATGTTCATGCATTCTATACCTTTGTAAAAAGTAGGTCTAGATCATACCTCAGTAAGATCCTGTTTACTGTTGAATGTAGCTGGAAGATGATGAAATACCTCTTAATGCCTTACCTGGAAATTTAATATCTGCTGAAGTCTTTCCTTCATCTGATGACATCGCTGATTTACTACTGAGTCTAGCAAAGACAACCTGCCCAAGAGACAACCCAAAGTGTCTTCAATAACATCTCGGTTATCGCCGTTCTCTGGAAAGGCTTGGGAAAACAAGTTCTTGTTCTTATCCATTTCTTCAGACATTTCCTTAATATCTTTGGCAAGAGTCTGGGATTGATAAGAAAGGGCATGTCAATATTTAGACCTATGAATTTACATATGAGTCATTTCCTCAAAGAAAGCCCACTATATTTCTCTTACTGTTCAGTGATAATTATATTCAAGGCCACCTGGACCACTTTCATACACTTCCATAAATATTAGGCAAGTTACTGCTGAAGAGATTTTTCTCAGAAACTTTATATCATTCACTAATAATAATATATAATATTAATATTTGGTGAAAACATGAGTTTTATAAAGTGCTACTTAGAAATTCATAATTATTATTTTTAGTCTGTTTTTCAAATATATTTATATATATATTTCATATATTTCTATATTATAGATACATGATATAGAACAAGGCTTCTACAGACTCTTCAGTGTTTTCCGCCTCCTACATACACAAGAAAAAGCATAAAAATTCAAAGCCTATGAGGGAGGGGATGTGTGTATAATTATGACTGATTTGCATTGTTGTCAGGCAAAAACCAATAAAACATTGTAAAAAATTTTAATTATAAATCAAGATACAAAAATACAAAAACTAAGCATCTTTCCAAGCTTGTTCTGCTTAGGCAATTCTTTTCTGCTCTACACTGCTTGGAAATACACATTTGTACCTTATTAGAACTGTTTTATGCTTGACCTTCTTTATACACAACATTAATTATCCCATGTCAGCATTTCAAGTGCTTTGTGATGTACCCTCACAGACACAAGCTGCCAAACTCACCTCTTGGTTGAAGATGCAAGTTTCCGTCTCTTCTGGTAAAAGGGCTGTGGCAACAAATAACCGTTCCTCTACATCATCCAGCCAGGTAGAGGTGGCCGAGACCCCATCATACAACTTCTGTTCCAAGTCAATGTTTTGCTTCTTCGTCCCTCCACCCTGAGAAACAGAAGGGAAGGACACAGAAGTCCTGACAGTGTTTTGAAGAGTCAAAGAAAGATGCCAGGATGAGATGCTAGGGTCCAGAGGCTCTGCCTCTGCGGTCTCAACAGCTCAGCTTAGGGGATGGGGCAGCCTCACGGGGTCCCAGATCCACAGCCCAAGCACACAGCCCCACCTGGGATGAAACCTCCTCGAAGACCTGGTTCAATCCATCCAGCAAGGACGTCACCGCAGACTTATCCTGGGCCTGCCCGTCCCCTTTGTACAGTGGCACGCCAGACAGGAGCCGATTAGGCCTGCTGTAGAGCTGGAGGCAGACAGGAGAGCTTCTTTAGGACCAGACGCACCCTGTCCAGGGGTTCTCATTTAGAAACGCACACTGAAATAGATGCTGGAACAACTGTTTATGGAAACCTCTGCTAGAGAAAGATGACCTATAACACACCATGTCCACTAAACATGCAACCAGATTCAGCAGTGGCAATGTTTCCTGTGATGGACCAAAAAAGTAAACAGTGGGGAAAATGCCTGCATTCTCATTACAGCTTTCCTCTCAACTTATCTTGGGTTTAACACTTGTTGTTTTAGTCGATCAGTTGTGTCCGACTCTTTTGCAACCCCATGGATAGGAGCCCGCCTGACTTCGGGCAAGAAGACTGGAGTGGGTTGCCATTCTCTTCTCCAGGGGATCTTCTCCACCCAGGGATCGAGCCCAGGTCTCTTGCATTGGCAGTCGGTTCTTTGGTGCTGAGCCACCTGGGAAGCCCTGATTTTAACACTACTCATGATAACTAGCGGAGAAGGCAATGGTACCCCACTCCAGTACTCTTGCCCGGGAAATCCCACGAACGGAGGAGCCTGGTAGGCTGCAGTCCATGGGGTCGCTAAGAGTCAGACACGACTGAGCGACTTCACTTTCCCTTTTCACTTTCATGCATTGGAGAAAGAAATGGCACCCCATTCCAGTGTTCTTGCCTGGAGAATCCCAGGGACGGGGGAGCCTGGTGGGCTGCCGTCTATGGGGTCGCACAGAGTCGGACACGACTGACGTGACTTAGCAGCAGCAGCAGCAGTAGCATGATAACTAGGGGCTTTCCAGGTGGCACTAGTGGTTAAAAAAACCCATTTACCAGTACAGGTAGATGTAAGAGACTGGGCTCAATCCCTGTGTCAGGAAGATCCCCTGGAGGGGAGCATGGCAACCCACTCCAGTATTCTTGCCTGGAGAATTCCATGGACAGAGAAGCCTGGTGCGCTACAGTCCATAGCGTCGCAAACAGTCAGACACAACTGAAGCGACTCAGCACGCACGCACGCGTGATAAAAGAATCCACCCGAAATACCATAATTAGATTGCCCCCTTGGCTCTCATGATTCCTTTACTTCCCCCTAAACTCTAGGTGGCTTCCCTGGTGGCTCAACGATCCCTGGGTTGGGAAGATCCCCTAGAGAAGGGAATGACTACCCATCCCAGTATCTTTGCCAGGATAATCCCATGGACAGAGGAGCATGGTGGGCTACAGTCCCTGGGGTCAGAAAGAGTTGGACATGACTGAAGCGAAAGAGCATAATGTCTCCCCAGTAAGGACCATGCTATGACCTAGCACTCAAACTCTTAAATGATGTTTCCAATCAAACTCAGCGCCCTATAGTTTTTTAGATCATTTCATCCTCATCTTACTTTTTAGCTTGATTACTCATTATCCTCTAAACACACCAGCTTCATTCCCCGCTGTGGCTGGAATGCCCACCACCCAACATCTCTCTGTAATCCACTGTCTTAAATTCCACACTGACCCTACCTAGCTGCTTTGCACTTTTTAATAAATTTTGCTTCCTTTTTAATTCCTGCTTATGGAGCCTCCCTGGCTGCTTAATTTTTCAGAAACATAGAACACATCTTAGTTGTGTTACAGGTACCTAGGAGCAGGAAGTCATATCTCATCCTGAGGCCAGGTGGGGTGTTCTGCACAGAGATGCTAAATGCAGTGAAGGTGAACAAAGAAACACTGTTCTGAGAGAGATGCCTTTCAACCTAGTCTACATGAGGCAAAAAAAAAAAAGTAAATAAATAAAAGTGCCTGCTTTTACAATTGAGAATAGTAGTATATCCAGTACCATCCAGTGTACAAACTGTCAGTAAGGTGATGTGAAAAAGGAGGAACTTTGGAGTTAAACACACCTGTGTCCCCATCCCAGATCTGTCTCTTCTCAGTCATGAGACCATGAGGAATTTTCTAATCTCCCCAAGCTTTGGGTGCATGGGTGGTTCAGTGGTAGAATTCTTGCCTGCCATGAGGGAGGCCCAGTCTCACTTCCTGGCCCATTCAGCCACAGGGTCCCCTTTTTTTATTCTGGGCTTCCCAGTTGGCGCTAGTGGTAAAAAAAACCTGTCTCCCAATGCAGGAGACATGGGTTTGATTCCCAGGTCCATAAGATCCCTTAGAGGAGGACACAGCAATCTACTCCAGTGTTCTTGCCTGGAAAAATCCCATGTGCAGAGGAGCCTGGTGGGTTGCAGTCCATGGGGTCACAAAGAGTCGGATACGACTGAGTGACTACCACTTTCACTTTCACTTGACTTAGAAAAATCAGAAAAGGCTGCAGTCCCTGAGGCAGGACTGTAGATATTCCTCATAAATGAATGAAAGGGGAAATCCTACAGTATGCATAGTGCTGTAAAGTCCAGGAGAACTGTATCAGAAACCAGGAACTCATGCCGTGAGTCTGAGCAATGTTTGATCACGGGTGTGAAGAAGCATTCTTCCAAAGAGAGGTAGGAAGTCCATGCAAAAGGTACAGGGTCCATGTGCCAGATGGAGGCTGTCTCCAGGACAACGGCCTCTGGAAAGGGAGGGCTTTCTACTCCCCAGGACCAGAGCTGGTGACATTCCTGTGAAGGTGTTAGTCTCTCAGTCATGTCTGACTCCTTGTGACCCCATGGACTGTAGCCCATCAGATTCCTCTGTACATGGAATTCTCCAGGCAAGACATTCTTGTGGATGGTAACAAAGAAGACTCCTGGACTGGGAGTGAGAAGGTATGAAATGCCCAAAATTTTGTAAAAGGAAACAGAAATGAATGGCTCTGTAGGATTTATGCAGGGTTCCCAGTAGATGTGGGGGGACACATTCTGACCTTTGGACTGGCCCCCTGCAGGTAATTAGGGCAAGGTGTACCTGTCTGAGTTCCTGCTTCATCACCTCCTGCCTTCCCCTCCTCTTGGCTCTGTAACTATTGATACCCTTTCTCTCCGCAGGTCAGTCTCTCCCGGCTCCTAAGCTAATCCTGGCCAGATCAGTGACAACAGCAGCTCCCCAGATCGTTCAGTAAAGGTCCTAGAATGTACTCTGATGATGCTACCACTGGGGAGTGGCCAGAGTAGAGCTGACCCGGGATCTGGGACAGGCTTCTATCTTCACCATCCTACTGCACCACCGCTGTGGTGAGCATCATGGCCTTCCTCTGTTAGATCTTTAAGGGGCGGATTCCTCTGACTGTTGTTCTCTGGCTTCTGCTTAGGGTGAACTAATAGCTGTTATCTATACGGAACCTTCTGTTGCTATACTTAATTCCACTGGATTTGGCTTGCTTGGTGGAATCAAGTCCAACATCACACAAGGACCCGCCCATCTTAGGAACTGGCCTATAGAGGGGTCGGTGACCACTGTAACTGACTCTGAATTCCCCTTCCTTTAGTTCCACTGAGGTCCCAGTATGTTTCCCATTAGGATCTTCTGAAATGATTAAATACTGGAAGTAGCAATGGAAAATAATATATCATGATAATTTACTGACAGATACATAGCATTTCTTTTGGCCTGGATGTGTATATCCTTAATTTTCAAAGCTGTGGGAAACGAAAGAGGGGGGCCAGGTGGGGAGGACAGCATTTATATTTAATGGTTTTTGCTAATGAGTCATCAGATATTAATCTTCTCTGAGGAGAACAGTATCTAGCAGTCACATAAATTTCCACATATAAATATATAATTATAAAGGGATATGTGAAACAGGCTTGTTAAGAGAGTGTAGGATGAGTCATTTGTTTTCTTATTTTGGAATTGATAATGAAATATGGATTGCTGCACAGTTATATCATTCCCATAGCATAAGCTGTAAATCTTCTACATTAGTTAATACGTAAAAGCAAAATGTTCAGTACCACTTGCTCCTGTTCCTGCTCCAGAACATTCTGAAGTAGTTTCTGCTTGGTGCTAAATTCCTGATGTAGGCTTTCCCATTTCATTCTCATCTGGTCTTCAGCAGGTGATTTCTCCCCTTCCATCCCCAACTCCTGGGATAACACATCAGGTTTTTCGCTATTAGAAGAATAAATAATCTAAGTTTACAATGTGCATAAAAAGGCAATAAGCTCTAGGTAATTTATTACGTGCACTAGATCTGGCCTCTACAATTGGAATCAGATTATCTCAGTCATTGGCTTACACTTTAAAAATATAAATTAAAATAGAAAACTTGAGACAAACAGTAAAACAAGTACTTTCTTACTGATCTTAAAATTGAACCATGAGGACAATAAATTAAAAAAAAAAAAAACCCTGAAAATAGCTCAGCATTAAAGATAAAAATAATTGTAACTTTTAGAATCAGAAAACATATGATCAGAGTGGTAGCCTTTGGCAAAGAGTCCACAAATTAAAAAACCCTAACAATACTGTCTATTGAGAGTTTTTACCCTGAGTCTAAAGAAAATACTACAGACCAGGTTTCAGAACATGGAAGAGGAGTACAGAAGGTGGAAGGAAGGCACAGCATCATCCTTAAAGAGGCAGCAGTGTGACCTCTGAGATGACTATGGGTTTGAAGGGGAGACAGATCAGGGTTCCATTACAGAACATCAGATCTGTGACTTTGAGCAATTTGCTTCATTTCTCAGAGCCTCAACTTTCTCATCTTTAAAATGAAGACTGTACTTACTGTGCAGAAGTATTTGGAGTATTTCTCCAAGTAATTTGGAGAAGAGACGAATAACACCTCTGACCCTATCCGATAAAAATACAGCCATCAAATCAGTGGGGCCTAACACTGATGGTAATGGCAACGGTAAGAACCTGGGAGACTCTAGCTCCAATAGGTCCTAGTTTGTATTCAGGAGTTTTGAAGTCCTAACTAGAACCATGTCATCCAAAAGCCATGTTATGCTAGAGAGTAATTGTTATTTTGATGGAAACTTTTGATCAAGCGAAGGAAAAAAAATAAAAGCTTTATTGGCAGAATATTATACACTACCCCAAAGCCAATGCATTTCAGAATAAGTATTGAATACAATGGTTTCTTCAAGTAAGTTTGTTGAAGAAAGCCTTAAAAAATGATCTGTTAGGCTCTGATGCAAGAGTTCTATTTCTAGGACATATCTTAGAGAATCTTTTTCACCTGGACACCTAAAGACATGTGAGAAAGTTAAGTTCCACAGTGCTAGTGAGGACTTCCCTGGCAGTCCAGTGTTTAAGACTCTGCGCTTTCACTACAGGCGGTGCAGGCTCCATCCCTGGGGGGAACTAAGGTCCAACATGTCACAGGGCATAATCAAAAATAAAATAAAAGAATGCTAGGGAAAGCCAAAAAAAAAAAAAAAAAATGGCAACAGTGTAAAGGCCCATCAAGAAGAAAAGTTGTTACTATCACAAGATAAAACACTCTCAAGCAGTTAAAATGAAAAAACTAGATCTATATGTATCAACATGCATTGATCTAAAAAAGTGATACTAAGTTAAAAAATGATAAGCTAAATGATGCTGAAGCTGAAACTCCAATACTTTGGCCACCTCATGCGAAGAGTTGACTCATTGGAAAAGACCCTGATGCTGGGAGGGATTGGGGGCAGGAGGAGAAGGGGACGACAGAGGATGAGATGGCTGGATGGCATCACCGACTGGATGGACATGAGTTTGAGTAAACTCCGGGAGTTGGTGATGGACAGGGAGGCCTGGCATGCTGTGATTCACGGGGTCGCAAAGAGTCGGACACGACTGAGCGACTGAACTGAAGTTAAAAAATAAAACTGATACTTCTAATTTTGTTGGTTATGTTAGTCTCTGGATTTTCTGCTTTTTAAAAATCTTTTAAAATAAAAAAACGCTTTAAAATTCCCCTGAAATTAGGGCTTCCCTGGTGGCCTGGTGGTAAAGGATCTTCCTGCCAATGCAGGAGATGGGGGTTCAATCCCTGGTCTGGGAAGATCCCACATGCCACGCACTAACTCAGCCCATGGACCAAGAAACCCATGAGCCACAACTATGGCCCCAGTGCTCTCGAGCCCAGGAACCACAAGAGAAGCCACTGCAGTGAGAAGCCTGTGCTCAGACACTAGACGGCAGCCCCTGCTCGCTGCAGCTGGGGAAAAGCCAGAGACCCTTCACAGCCAAATACAAAGAAGTAAATAAAAATTATTTTCAAAATTTCTTCTGAAATTACATTTCTTTATTGTGTTCTTTTGAGATGGTGGACTATCATAGCAGTTTTAATTCATTCATGTTTATATAACAATTTAGTATATGAAACCAGAGGATATTTAATATCTATATAGTCTCATATTTTGGAGAAGGCAATGGCACTCCACTCCAGTACTCTTGCCTGGAAAATTCCATGGATGGAGGAGCCTGGTAGGCTACACTCCATGGGGTCGCGAAGAGTTGGACATGACTGAGCAACTTCACTTTCACTTTTCACTTTCATGCACTGGAGAAAGAAATGGCAACCCACTCCAGTGTTCTTGCCTGGAGAATCCCAGGGAAGGGAGCCTGGTGGGCTGCCGTCTATGGGGTCACACAGAGTCGGACACAACTGAAGTGACTTAGCAGCAGCAGCAGCAGCAGTCCTATATTTAATCATTGACACATAAAATGCCACCAGCAGATCAGTTTTAATTTAGAATACAGCTTTTCTTTTCCCATAGAAAATATTCTTCCTTCCCTTTGATATTTATATTGATTCATTTCCAGTTGAATTTCCTTAGTAATTTTGGAAGGACCCCTTCAATTCTCCAGTACATCACAAAGTACTTCTTCATTCAATGGATCTGTAACCATGAAGCAAGTCACATCCCTCCCAAAGGGATTTTTCCATAAACCAACTCACAGGTGATAGTCTTAGAAAATCAGCTAAAACGTTGAAGGCTGAATATATACTTTTTTCCCACAAACGTCATTCTGTTCTTTGAAAAATATATACATGTTTTTCTTTCAGCTTCTGGACATTGTTCATGTTTGTTTGTTTGCTTGGTATATTTACCCAAGGCTTGAAAGGCATGACTGAACTGTAATCAACCAGATTTAAAGATTTTTCTAAAGAATTTGCATAAAAATTAAATATTTTTTTTAATTAAAGAATTTATAAGCAGTCTTTAGACTAAATCTTACACAGAAAGCCAGTACTGAACCACAGATTTCTCTTTAAAATAGTCTTAGATTTGAAAGAGCAATTTATAGTTGTTTGTCTTTCATCTGGGCCCTTTCCAAAGCTAAAGGCCAAGGGAAGAAAAAAAAAATATGGCAAGAAAGCTGCAGAAGGTCCTTACAGCTGCTTTCATAACTCTACGTATGATGAGAAAGAAACTGTGGACGGGTTCTTTGTAAAAATAGAGTTTGGCAGAAATATTCAGAAAACCAACAGGGATGAGTAAACATCTTAGAAGAACCAGAAAGAGAAAATGCAAAGTGGCAGCAAGTCTCGACTTAGTCACCATGGGAGAGGCAGAGCTCCTCACTGTAGATTTACACAGATAACATGTTATGGTCTTATTGGCATTTCTAAGCACAACCATAACAAAAGAATTTTAAAACTCCACTATATTTTAACACAATTTTTACATTATTAAGGTTATTTTTATGGAGTTCCTGATTACAGATGTTATAATCTTATTCTGGAGAAGGCAACGGCAACCCACTCCAGTACTCTTGCCTGGAAAATCCCATGGATGGAGGAGTCTGGTGGGCTGCAGTCCATGGGGTCTCAAAGAGTCCGACACGACTGAGCAGCTTCACTTTCACTTTTCACTTTCATGCACTGGAGAAGGAAATGGCAACCCACTCCAGTGTTCTTGCCTGGAGAATCCCAGGGACGGGGGAGCCTGGTGGGCTGCCGTCTATGGGGTCGCACAGAGTCGGACACGACTGAAGCGACTTAGCAGCAGCAGCATAATCTTATTCATCTCTATTCTTTAAATTGATTATCTATTAGCTGTTATCAGTATTCTTTATTCCTTTTTCCCCCTTGAGTATCTTCCTATTTCCTAGATGTATATACATATATAATCAACACTTTTGTCATATGTCAGCAACATTATGTCAGCATTAATTAAATTAAAAAAAAAAAAAAAGGAAAGAAAACCCTCCAAGCCGACTTTACTAAAGTTACTTTTGATCATCTACATCTAGTCTGGGTCTTACTCATACATATACTTTATACTCAATTTTATATCACATATTTTACTTGATTTATCACAGACTGTTATTGATATTGTTACAAAATTTGTGTTAAGATTATATAGGCAAAAATATTTTCTTAGGCTTTCTTTTTTCTTTTTTTACTAATAGGTATTTCTGTCTTTTTATATGGTATTATAAACAGTATTTCCAAAATCATCTTTATAATATGCATTTCCTCCAAACAAATGCTCAGAACTGAGAACACTGGAGTCCATGGGATTAAAGCTATTTGAAACATGTTGGTTGTCAAAGGATGCTACTGCTGAATTTCAACCTTGAATATTGCATGAACAGAACACAGAGGTTTTGCTGAAACTTTTTTTAATGTTTTAGATTTTAAAGATAGTTCTCCTATGTATCTTTTCGATTGACATTCACAGTGTTCACAACCCTTCTGTGATGATGGCTGTCAATTATTAGTCTCATTCTACTGGTGAGCAAACGAAGTCTCGGGGTTGAGTTCCTTTTCCAAGGTGACAGATGCGGAACCAGAATAAAACCCAGACCTGCCTCACGATACAGGGACACTTCCCCTCTGCTTCAGTGTCTTTGCCTTCCTACCTTTTAAACCAGACTCTTCAACTTGAAAATTCTCCACTTTCTTTAAATTTTCTTTCAACACTTTACTTTCCTGAGTGTAAGACTTTCAGTCTCTACTCCAAACCAGGACTCAAAGTTCAATGACTTTATATATAGAAATTGTAGAAACAGATCATCAAGAAAAGTTCCCTGGTGGTCCAGTGGAAAGGACTCCAGGCTTTCACTGCAGCAGTCCCGGTTTCAATCCCTGGTTGGGAAACTAACACCCCACAAGCCTCGCAGTACAGTCAAATTAAAAAAAAAAAAGTCAATATACTTACAAGACACATACATTTATTTGTCAGAATGATATTAGAAGAAGACAGATAAGTTCTTGTAAGGGAAATGTTTTCCAGTTAGATAAAATCATTCAGTCATAAATATTATGTATCTAATAAATATCATGTATCTAATTTTATAATGCATTTATTATTTGATTTTCAAAAATGTATTAAATAAGCATTGTCCCTGGACAGATATGCTAAGCATACTAGAAAGAGGAAAAGGAAGTTATCCATTGTAATTACTAGTTATACTTATGCCGCTCAACTAAACATTCAAAATACAAGTAGATTTAATATCATAAAGTAAAAATGAAATAATTAAATTTTTGCAAAAGATATTCAAATAAAATTTTAAAGGAGATGTTTACTTTTATTTATTCATTTTTAAAATTTCTGTCCACAGGGCATGTGAGATCTTAGTTCCCTGACCAGGGATTGAGCCCAGGCCCTTGGAAGTGAGAGCTTGGAGTCCTAACCTCTGGACCATTTTTCAAATGTCAGGACAACAGCAATAAGAAGAGAACAATAGACTGTCATCAGAGAAATGTAAAGCAAAACCACAGTGAGGCATCACCTCACACCTGTCAGGAGAGCTGTCATCAAAAAGATCATAAATAGCAAATGTTGGTGAGGATGTGGAGAAAAGAGAATCATGGACACCGTTGGTGGGAATGTAAATTAGTGTAGCCACTATGGAAAACAATATGGAGATTTCTCAAAAAGCTAAAGACAGAAATGCAATAGATTCAGCAATTCCACTCCTGGGTATATATTTGGAGAAAATAAATTCTAATTCAAAAATATACATGCACCCCAATGTTCAGATAAAGCAACCTATGTCCATCAAGAGATGAATAGTTAGAGAAGATGTGATATGTGTACACACACACACACACACACACACACACGGAAAATTACTCAGCCATAAAAAAGAATGAAAAAATTTTCTATTTGCAGCAATACAGGTAAGACTTGGAGGGTATTATGCTTAGTGAAATAAGTCAGACAGAGAAAGACACATACTGTATGATATCACTTAAATGTGGAATCTAAAAAATAAAACAAAATGGTGAATTAAAAACAAAAAACCCCCAAAGAAGAAAAGAAACATACCCAACACCACCAGAGGTCTCTGCAGCTGAGTGCTGCGTTAGAATTTCCTCTCCAAGGCTGGCTACTGACTGGAGGAGGCTCTTCTGCTCTGCCAATTCCTGCTCCAACTCCTGCTCAAGGAAAAGGAAAAATAAAAATATCTTTGTTACTTTATAATTATTGTCTCCAACCACAGTTTCATGTCTAGAAAATCCTCAGAGAACTTTGGTACAATAGTATGTTTTTAAGTTAGCACATTACATAAAAGGTGTGGCTTAGGTAACTGTTCAGAGGTGTCTCCAAGTCCTCTGTAGCTTTCTTTGGCTTTGATAAAATAACATTTAAATAATCCTGGTGGGGGTTAGGAAATGAGAAAAGAAAATTTTGCTTGGCAATGGCGCCCCCAAGTGGTCCAAAATGCACTTTAACTTTTCAAGATCGATAACTGCCTTGTTCAAGCTGAAAGAGACACGAGAGCAACAGCTCTCTTCAATTTCCCACTTGCTTGATAAACTGGATCACCAATTGGACTCAGTTTTACTTTTTCACTATTAGTGAAAAAGTCTCTACTCTTTGAGAAATATTTTAATATGTCCTATCCATAAACTGAAGGTATTAATGAGATGTCATTCTGAGTAATCAAAGCTCATTTGTTTCATAGGCAGTAATTTGTAATCCTGTTTAGTGATGGCATCTACTAAAAATTTGAAAGCAAATTTCATAAGAAAGTGCAACTTAGATATTTACCAATTCTCAGAGGCCTTCCTGAGGCTTTTATTATATATAATAGACTCAAATTGGGGCAAGCTAGAAATAGAGGGCAGATTATAATTGAGTTACACTATTTTAAAACTAAGCAGAAGCTTTTCTTAGAGAACCGACTTTAAAATGACCAATCTTCCCAGTGGTCAAAAGTAAATGGAAACAGCCAGGTTCTGCTTAAGTCCAAAATAAAGATAAAGGGGCACTCTGTTTTCAGCACAGAAGGAACTTGTCTTTCTAAAACATTTCTCTCAAGGTGCATGCTTGGCTGATCTGCAGGCGAAAGAAGCAGGAAGTGTGTTACTTTTTGTTGCTGGAGGCTGCTCTGTCGCTGGTGGGTCCAC
Organism: Cervus elaphus; assembly: GCF_910594005.1. Taxonomy (NCBI): domain Eukaryota; kingdom Metazoa; phylum Chordata; class Mammalia; order Artiodactyla; family Cervidae; genus Cervus; species Cervus elaphus. The sequence continues at coordinate 35,896,457 of NC_057840.1, forward strand.
GCGCTCCGAGCTTGAGCTAGCCATTCCTGAACCCCGGGGCTCTGAGCGGCAGCCAGGTCAGCATCGCTCTCCTCCTTCTCCTGGGCTGTCCCCTGCTTTTAACGAGGGAGAAATCAAGAGTCATACTACCCACAGGAAGACCTTAACCAAAACAGTGATGGCTCCTTTACTGTGGTCTGAATAATAAAACCAAAGTGACTCCATTTGGACGTGAAACCACATTAAAAAAAAATGGTACCACAAAACCCATGGAATTTATTATGGCATTTGCAGGAAACAGAACAATAAATAGATGATTATACTCAGAAATATTAAGGGGGTCGGGGGAACTGCCATGTCGCGGCTAGGCTTTTTAGCTGACTGATGTGGTCAGCAGACATTATTCTGGAATTTCTTCCACAAGAATATAACTCTAGGTCTTCCTCCCTTTCCTATCCCCACCAGGACTAGATTCCACTGCCATCTGTTGCCACTCTGGCTTCGACAGAGTGTGGCTAAAGGAGAAAGCCAAAGTAATTACCTATTACCTGGGCAGGGGTTTATTATTCCTGCTAGACTATTCCGATGGAATTTAAGAGGCCCTAAAATACTGCATGGGATTCCCTGGTGGCTCAGTGGTAAAGAATCTGCCTGCCAATGCAACAGACGCAGGAGACGTGGGATCAATCCCTAGGTCAGGCAGATCCCCTAGAAAAGGAGATGGCAACCCACTCCAGTATTCTTGCCTGGACAATCTCATGGACGCAGGAGCCTGGTGGGCTACAGTCCATAAGTTGCAAAAGAGTCAGACAGGACTAAACAACAAACAGAATATTTTGTATTAGAATGGAATTAGTTCTGAATGAGCACCTTTCTACTAAAATGTATTTATACGCCAAAGGATAAATTACACCATGTTGGTAAGACGCATTCACTAAATGCTCTTAGCACCCACGTGTGTCAGGCACTGTTTAGGGCACTGGAGAGAATTGGAGGGGATTTATTTGGCTCAGAAGCCAGACAAAGGCCTGCTGGGATAACAGACAATAAATAGACAAGATAAACTGGGATGGTGATAAGACTTGCAAAGAATGTGAAACCAGAGAATGGGCTGGCAAGTGAAGAGGGAGGGTTTCTTAGTCTGGGTAGCAAAAGGCGTCTTCAGAGGTGACAGCTTGTGTGTTGTGAGATGAGGGCGTCCCTGATAGCTCAGATGGTAAAGAATCTGCTTGCAGTGCAGGAGACCCGGGTTCGATTCTTGGGTTGGGAAATCCCCTGGAGGAGGGCATGGCAAACCACTCCAGTGCTCTTCCCTGGAGAATTCCAAGGATAGAGGAGTCTGGTGGGCTACAGTCCATAGGGGTCGCAAAGAATCAGACATGACTGAGCAATTAACACTGATACTGCCTGAATAAATGATGGGGTGGGGGCCTCTAGGCCTATGGAACCACTGGAGCAAAGGCCAGAGGGGAAAGCAACTTGGTGTCTCAGAGACCGCAGAGGAGGGGCAAGTATGACTGAAGCATGCAGAGGGGCCGGGGGTGGGCACATAGGAAGGGAACATTCTTTGGGGTGTTTCCATGGAGGAGCCATCCTACTGAACTGCTGCCCCCCTGGCCTCTGTTCTCTGCCAAACCTGACCTCAGCGTGGGGTCCAGCTACAATAGCTTACCCTGCCTGACTGCCCACAGGACCCTTCCCTTCCTTTTCTTTCCAGAATTTTACACCAACTCTTACAGGGAAATAGATGGGGTCTGTTTCCCTCTGTCTTACTTATTAGAATCTCATGGTTAAACTAAAATGTTTGAGATCATTTGATACCAGCACTTGAGATGCGGTGAAGGCAACAGAGAAATCTACAGGTAGTGTCCGTGTTTATACATCCTCCTTTCCCGGATTCTGAACCACCTCAGCTCACAGGCGCCTTCTTTCCTTGAAGATGATCCAGCTCGGCAGTAAATAGAACGTGCTTGAGATAGGACAGTGGTAGCACCATTGGTCTAAAACATGCTACCTGCATTTTACAGGATCTTCAGAACAGATGACTCGAGTTCAATAGGTTCCCCACCCTCCCAGGAGCGCCTCTTTCAGGCAAGCAGTGATTTTCCTGAAGGTGGGAGGTTTGGGGTGGTGGTGCATTCCTCCAGGACCGAAGCCCACACTTTTCTGCATGAAGCAGAGTTTTCTCATCTGAGGATGTTCCATTGACCCAGAATAAGCTCTAAGATATCCTGGCTTTTCCAGGCAAGGATGAAACAGAAAGTCAAAAGGGATCTGTAGAGAATGACCCCAAAGAAGTCAGTGGGACAAGTTGAAAGCTGTCCCCAGGCAGAGACCCAGTGACAAACAGTGGCCATAGCCGTGACCTGCGGACTCTCTTTGGTGAATTCCCGCCACTTCCTCTCTGCCCTTCTTCAGAAAAGGTTTGCTTTCACAGCCCAGCCTGGAGACTCCTGGAAACTTCTCAGGGCTCCAGTTCACCCTTCTCTGCAAGTTAACTACAGTTGACTGAGAGCTCTGATTTCAAATTCCTCACACCAGCGAAAGAGACCAATTGTACTTGGGAAAATAACAATTGAAATGCCAGGTCTACAGGGCGGCTTAACCACATTTACATGCACAGACACATACTTAGATTCTAAAACAAAATCTAAGCAAGGGTCTCCTATTTGACTAATTGAATCCACAGCTTTAGAAAAAAGGAAATTTATCAGCATCAAAAGCACATGACTAGTATGTGTTTTCTCTGTGGTTAGGTTTGGTTTCTCAGTTAATAAATTTTTCTCTGGCTGATTTCACTGTTTTGAAACATAACCTTTGGACCACAGGAAGCAAAAAATGATTAAGGAACAGTTCAAATTTCATTCCCTTTCCCCCTGAAATACAGAGGTACTGACCTAAGGCATAAAATTAACATTAATTACACGCTCTGAGGTCTGATAACAGTTTTCTGACCTATCTAGGGAATAGGAAATAAGGTGGCTCTTATTCTCCAACAGGCTTCTGCTTGGGTGGGGCTATGTAAGCTGTTTATTTTGGAAATACTAGAAGAGTAACCATTTTTGCCAGGAACATTCCTTGGAAGATTAGTGAGGATTGGAGAATGCTAAACATTAAATAAAACACTTCTTTAGAAAGCATTTTGTTATTTATATAGGATGAACTCTCTGCTCCCTGGATGAATGATAATGTGCGAAAATGACAAACTTATTACAAAGAAAGATATCACGTAATTCAAGAAGTATTATATGCCTGTGTCATAGAGAAGGACGACAGAGATTGAGACGGTTGGATGGCATCACCGACTTGACAGACATGAATTTGAGCAAGCTCTGGGAGTTGGTGATGGACAGGGAAGCCTGACGTGCTGCAGTCCATGGGGTCGTAAAGAGTTGAACTGAGAAGTAAACAATTTTGGGGTGGGGTGGAGGGGATTCACCGGAGTGGATTATTCACTGATAGGCGGCATTCATATGTGTGTGTGTGCTCAGTCACTCTGGCATATCTGACTCTTTGTGACCCCACGGACTGTAGCCTGCCAGGCTCCTCTGCCCATGGGATTTTCCAAGCAAGGATACTGGAAGTGGGTAGCCACTTCCTACTGCAGGGGATCTTCTCAACCCAGGGATCAAACCTGCAACTCTTGGGTCTCCTACATTGGCAGGTGGATTCTGCCACTGCCACCGGGGAAGCCCTTATTCCGGGTTTACCTGGTATCATTTTGGCACATTTAAAAACATACAGTTAGTATTTTAATTGAGAATAACTTACATTTATGTTTTAACAGAGGAAAATTTGAAATCACCTATCTAAAAATAAAATCTCTATATTTCCACTTGTTTTGGTATCACTCAGGTTTTAAAGTGTTGAGATTTCATATATTTTATATTTTGTTCATGTTTTAGATGGAAATGTATGGCATATTATTTCTCTAACTTTTAATTTATATATAGGAAAGTTATGAATTCTATTTTTTTTAATAATTTTTTTTTTTTTACTAAATTCTTCCATTGCTTTTAATAGTTTTCTGTTGACTAGGTTTGATGTTCCAGATCATATAATCACATACTTAGCAAAGAACTGAAAACACATAGTTTAGCCAGAAAAAAATCATTACACTGAGAAAGTAGAAGCAATCACAGTGAATGTGCATTAAGCTCCCACTACGGTATTTGTGCCGTGTCCCCTGCCAGCATCTCTACTCAAGTACAGTTTTTCCCCTCCCTCCTGACACTGGTTCCAAGACCATTCCCCTGCCCCTTGGATCTGATTTTCTCCCTTCTACAGAAAAAGGCTTTTGCTGCAGTCTTTTTCTTTTTCATCAATTTTTCCTCTACTGAGTTGTTTCCGTCTCCCTGTAAACATGTCATTATTCTTCTGATCTTAAAATGGAATGAATTTCTTCTAACCTGCTTCTTATAGCTTATTCCATTCCTCTGCTCCCATGACAGTGAAACTCCTGTTTCCTGCCCTCTTCCTCTCTATCTCCATTCTCGCTTTCATCTTAGAGTGATTTTTGCCTTCACTATTTCACTGAAATAGTTGTAGTTGGGGTCATAGAAGACCTGCGTGTTGCCAGATCCAGCGGTCAGTTCTCAGTTCTCATCTTACCTCACTTGCCCTCACGTGTCTCCTAGAAACCCAAATCTTGGTCTTCTTCCCACCTCACTGGTGTTTCCTTTTTACTCTTTTTTTCGGGGTTCCTCTACATCTTCCTAACTTTTCACACTGGAGTGGCCAAGGGCTTGGTCTTCTTTATCTCTCTTCACTCCCTTGGTGATCTCATGGGGTCTCATGCCCTTAAAGACCATCTAGGGGCTTCCCTTCAGTCCAGTGGTTAAGACCCGGAGCTCCCAATGCAGGGGTGTGAGTTCAGTCCCTGGTGGGGGAACTGACATGACTTATGGCACGAACAACAACAACAAAGACCGTCTAGAGGCTGGCAGTTCAGTCTAGATCTGTCTGCTGAATCCCAACAGCTGCTTGACATTGGACAGGCATCTCAAACCTAGCCTGTCCAAATGAAACCAGTGACCCAATTACTTCTCCTTCCCCAAGTTCTGTTCCTCGAGAGTTTTCACTTTCCTAATTATCCACAACCTGGTAAGTTCTCATCACCTCTAACCTCCTAACTCGTCTCTCAGCTTCCATGCTGGTCCCCTACAACAGCTAAAATCTGATCTTGTCACTCCTCTGCCCCCAAATACTCCAGTGGTTCCTCATTTTCCCCAGAGTCAAAGCCAAAGTGCATACGATGCCTACAAGGTCCTTTGCACCCTGGGCCCTCCTTACCCTGGGCCTCTGCCCTTACTTCCCCCTCTCTGAGCCTGGAATTCTCTTCCTCCATGTCTACACGGCTCACTCCTTCAAACGTAAGCTGAGGGAGGCTTCATTGGTCACCCTATTTAAAATTGCAAATCCACCCAGTCCCAACTTTCCTTATTTATCTGCCTTATAGTATTTCACCAACAGCTCTTATCATCTTCTAACTTAGCATATAACAACACACCTTAATTTTATATTACTATCTGTCTCCCCCAAACATAATCTCTTGAAGATGGAATACATAGATATATACATATACAGATAGATTTTGCCCTTGCTCCTTCACTCTATCATATAGAATAGTGGCTGGCACATCGTGGCTTTGCAATAAACATTTGCTTAATATTTGTGTAAGATAATAATTCTAACATGTAGAGATGAAAAACAAACAAAATCAAAATATTAGACAATACTAGAAATCTGAGTGAATGTGTTATGAGTTTCTTATGTTGATCTGGAACAAGAATAAAATAATAACTTAGAATTTATTAGGTATGCATGGTAAAAAGTAGAGGAAAAAACAAAGGAAAGCATTCAATCACCTAGAAGCAAAAGTTAAAATGGAGAAAGAAGAATAGAAAGAGCAGGACAAAATAGAAAAAAAAAGTAAGAATAAAATTTCAAACATATCAGTAATCACAATGAATTTAAACAGATTAACCCTGCTCTTTTACAAGTCAGAGGTTTTCTGATTAGATATGTTTAAAACCAACAAAATATACCAAAATGTTCTTTATAATAAACAAATCTAAAATATAAGGAGTTAGAAAGGGTTAAATCAATGGAAAATTGAAAGATATACTAGGCAAATATTATCCAAAAAAAAGCTCTAGTCATCTAAAACAAAAATCACTATTGGGGAACGTGAAGGCCATTACATGATAGTAAAAATGTTCAATTTGCCTGGAATACATGACAAGTCTAAACTTGTGTGCATAAATTAAAGAGTCTATCTGAAAAGTAGAACACAGGAGAAATAAAGGGGAAATATAACACTGCCACAGGGTATCTTAATCTATGACCTATATTTATGTATTTTCTTTTAAATGATACAGCTGCTAGCTTTTGGTAATTATTTTCATTTTGTTTTCTTTTCCTATGCTGCAATTTCCAGGTCTCTGGATTCAAACAACTCTTACAAAGCCTATGTGGAAACCTATGCCAGGGACTTCCCTGGTGGTCCAGTGGCTAAGACTCGGAGTGCCCAATTCAGGGGGCCTGGGTTCGATCCCTGGCCAGGGAACTAGATCCCACGTGCCCCAACTAAAGACCCTACACGTCCCAACGAAGACTGAAGATCCCGAGTGCTACAGTTTAAGACCCAGTGGGGCCAAATGAACAAATATTAAAAAAAAAACCTACTCCAGAACATGTGTAAAGCAGGTACACACACAAGCATGTGCTGTTCCCCAGCCATCCCGTTCATGTGTCCCGTGCTCAGAAGGGCAGGCCAGCTGTGCCAAGATGAGCCCCTGGGTAAGCACCACGCCTCACCTGGATGTGGAGCTGCCTGTCCTGCAGCGCCCTCTGCAGCTCCAGGAGGCTCCCCTTGAGGGTTCTCAGCTTCACTGCCAGCTGCTCGGCCTCGTCCTTGGTGTGAGCCTTGCCCTCCAGCAGCAGGTTTTCATTGTGCACCGAGAGCTCTGATAAGGCCACCACCTTCTGCTCAATTTCCACCAGCATATTCTAGAACAACAGAAATCAGGTTGAAATTGACACGGCCTGGGCGCCTCTGCAAGGAGCGCATCTCACAGCGAAGCCCAGCGCTTCATTAAGTCTTTCATCAAAACAACACGCCTCCAGGTTTGTTTTTTTTCCCCCTAGTTTTCGTACAAACTTCGAGTGGTATATAGGTTTTAACAACTCTTTGAGCCTCCTAATTTCTCTCTTATTTAAGATTAGGGGAAGCACATTCTATATAGCCAACAGATAAGGAGAAAAGAGCAGGCCTTAGCGTTACCCCACTATGACTGTTCTGTTATTTTAGTGTCAGAGGTGGCTCCGTGGTAAGAGAATCTGCCTGCCAGTGCAGGAGACACAGGAGATCCAGGTTCAGTCCTGGGGTTGGGAAGTGCGCCCTGGAGGAGGACAGGGCAATCCACTCCAGCATTCTTGCCTGGAGAATCCCAGGGAGCGAAGAGCCTGAGGGCTACAGTCCAGGGGGTCGCAGAGTTGGACACGACTGAGTGTCTGAGCGTGTGTGCAATGTATGCACACACGTTATGCTTGTGGCTAATAATAGTAAAGACGTCACATGATCAACTCTTTGTGTCAATTTAAAAAGGACTCTTTTTTTTTTTTTTTTCTCAAAGAAAAATGTTTTGAAAAGGAGTTTTCCCAGACTAGTGCTCTTTTAACTTTTTGTATTATTTCTGTCGTTTTTTTTTTTTTGGCCATGCCACCTGGCATGTGGGATCCTAGATCCTCAACCAGGGACTGAAGGGTGGAAGCATTGGAAGGGTGGAATCTCAATCACTGGACAATCAGGGAAGTCCCCCTGTTTTTATCTTTTATATAAAGCAATTTTAACAAGGCATTTTTAACTTCACATTTCTGGAAGTTTTCCTAAGAATTTCACTTTCACTTTCTGTGGTAACTCTCTAGTGTTACAAGGTTTTTTTTCCTAAAATGGAGGCTAAATCCAGGAAAGAAGTGAAAATAGTCTCCCCACTTCCCAAGTAAGATTTAAAATAAAAACCAAAAACAGAACAACTAAAAAAATCAAGCAAAACAAATAACAACCATATTATTTTCTACAGAAACTGTTCTGTTTTTCTATACCTTAAGTACTTTCTAATTTATATTCAATTATATATTAATAAGAAAAGATTGTACAAAATGAGAATCACTACCATCAACTTGTAAGAACATAAGGGAGATCCCAAAACCTAGAACTGAACGGAAGAGTAAAACTTTTCCTGAAATGGGCCTTAAAGGATCATTTCTTGAGGATTACTCTTGAGAAACTAATATTCTGTGCAGGACCACCTTTTCCATTAGGCATGGTTGTCACAGAGCTGAGGGCCCCTAACACTTCAAGGGGCCGAAGAAAATGTCTTTCACTTCTTTTAAAATCAGAGGAAAAATGATTATGATGATAATTAATATGTAATGATATCACCCCAGGCTTCCCAGGTGGTACAAGTGGTAAAGAGCCCACCTACCAATCCAGGAGGCATAAGGGATGTGGGTTCGATCCCTGGGTCGGGAAGATCCCCTGGAGGAGGGCATGGCAGCTCTCTCCAGTAATCTTGCCTGGAGAATCCCATGAACAGAAGAGCCTGGTGGGCTATAGTTCATAGGGTCGCAAAGAGCGGGATACAACTGAAGCAACTTAGCATGCACCCACGATAAACTACCCTAGATTAGATTAGTCTCTGTACCCAAAGCAGTTACAAAATACAAATATAACTTTTAGTATTTCTATAGAGGAAGAGAGGTTCATGGAAACAAAGTACCCTGGGCCCCAAAAGTCATAACAGGACCCTAATTCCATATAACAGCCACAGCTATGATTATACTACTGGCTCAAATGCCGGATTTATTTGCATGAGGAACTATCCCATATTTGTGTGATTCCATAGGCTCTGAGTTTTGAAAAATATTGCCAAAGTACCACTTCAATACTTTGTAAGAGTCCTGAAATATATTATCTCAACTATGCATCTTATGTATAACTATAAAAATAGAGACATCAAAAAGGAAGAGGTGGGAGTAATGATGAAAAATAATTTTGAAATGTGAGTGCATGTGGTAATTTCAAGTGCTAGAAGGCAATGCTAAAAATACATGTCTCTTTTCAGAAAAGTAACTTTAGAAAAGATGATACAAGAAATAGAAAACACTTGCACATGGCTCTCTATTCTCTACCATCAAGGTAGAGATGCTTTGAAGACACGTAAATAAATTGTCCACAGACTTCCTTAGTGGTCCAGTGGCTAAGACTCTGTGCTCCCAATGCAGGGGGCCCAGGTTTGATCCTTGATCCGGGAGCTAGATCCCACATGCTGCAACTAAGACACAGCATGGCCAAATAAACAAATAATAATAGTTTTAAAGTTTAAAATTATAAGTTGTGTAAAGAATTTAAAAACCTAAATTATAATTATTAATATTAAAAAAATCTCAATCATAAGGGATGACCAGAATGATATACTATGCATTAAGAAAAAAGATGGCATTCATAATTAATGGTTGTGCATATTTCCTCCAGTCCCACATGTACGAAGTCATGCACACTGATATTTAACCTTGCAGATTAGACTAGGTTTTCTAGACTTGCTGATTAAATGAAAGAGCTTTTAAAACAAACTTCACCCATGTGTAAAGTCTACTATGTTGATACTCTTTGAAGCCAATGACTGGCACATGGGAGTTCATCATCTATTCTCTATGCTTATACATGTGCTTGAATGTTTCCATAATAAGGAGGTAAGAAAATAATATTACAGTGAAAACCTTGATGTCATTACCCCTTAAATTAATTTCTAAAGACCTCACGCTGAGGAAGGAAATTTTCTGCCCCAGAAGACAACCTTCCCATGTTGAGTCTGGCTCCCTATAACTACAGTTTTGCCAAGTTTTCCAAATAATATTTCTGAATTAGAACCAAAATTGCAACAGGCCACCTATTCTGTTTTTTACCCATAGTCACTGATACTAATTCTGTGCATTGGGTACTTCAATTCCTTATTAGCCACCAAAACAGATACTATAAAATTGACATGAGTTCAAGCAAGCTCTGAGAGATGGTGAAGGACAGGGAAGCCTGGCATGATGCAGTCCATGGGGTCGCAGAGTCAGACGTGACTGAGGGACTGAACAAGTCTTTTAAAAAATGTCCTTCAGGAAGCTGAAAATTTTCTAAAGAGTAGATACTCTTGGTTAAAATTTTCAAGAGACTAAGCCCACATCTGGACTTCATTTAACCTTTCATAAGATATTGTTTTTCTTCTAAATATGTAAAGTATATGGATTGTGAAAAATCACATATCCATACCACACTTTGTTACCATTATACTTTTCTGTAGTTAAAAAACATGTCTTGTGGAACCTTCCCTGGTGATCCAGCAGTTAAGAACTGGCCTTGCAATGCAGGGGGCGTGGGTTTGATCCTTGGTTGAGAGTGTGTGTATGCATACTCAGTTGTGTCTGATTCTTTGCAACCTCATGGACTGTAGCCCGCCAGGCTCCTCTGTCCATGGGATTCTCCTGGCAAGAATACTGGAGTGGGTTGCCATTTCCTCCTCCAGGGGATCTTCCCAACCTAGGGATCGGCCCTGTATCTCCTGTGGCTCCTGCATTGGCAGGCAGACTCTTTACCACTGAGCTACTTGGGAAGGCCCCTGAGATCCCTGGTCAGGGAACTAAAATCTCACGTGCTAAGGAGCAACTAAGGCCGTGTGCTGTAATTACTGAGCCCACATGCTCCGGAGCCCATGTACCACAACTAGAGAATCTGTACTCCCCAACAAAAGATTCTGCATGCCATAACTAAGACTCGACACAGCCAATAAAAGATACATTTTTAAAGTCTGCTTAATGATGTTGGCATACTCCTTTGAGACCATTTTTGTACCTGGCAGTCCACTAACTGGGCCTCCATGTCCATGGGCTCCTTGGGTGACCCCAGGGCAACATCCAGAGTGGCCTTCGTGTTCAAGAGCCAGTGGTCCAGCTGATCAGCTTCACAGCGATACCTGTGCAGGGCTTGCTCCTGTCTCTGTTCCTCCAGCTGATCATTGAGTTTCTCCTGATGAATTAAGTGGGATGGAACACAGATCACTCTGAGGCAAAATCACCAGGACTCAACACATAGAGCAATGGTTCCCAGCCCTGACTGCACACCAGAACCACCAGTGAAACTTCAAAAACAATCCCCGGTGTTTAGACCATGGTACAGACTGGTAAATCAGAATTTCAGGAGGTGAACCTCAAGATTAGTATTTTTTAAAAACTCCTACAATGATTGTATGCCTAGAGTTATCTGTTTTTAAATAATACACCTACAGAACAATGTGGATGCAATATAATTGACAGAAATTGGTCAATGGTGTAAGACAGTAGGTAACTTGACTTCAAAGTATGGGAAACTGTAGCGTGTAGTGGGGACTATGGCAACTGAAGAACATATTTAGTTCCCCTAAAAGGGCAGAACCACGCAGTTTCAGGCAAGTGATCTCCTTCAGGAAGGAGTGGCCCAGTGCCATCGCTTTCTAGAGCAAAGGCAAAACTTCAAAAAATTTGGTTACGTCTCTGAGGATTCTTTAGTGATGGCAAATAATCCATATATTTTTTAAAAATCCAGGCCAATCACTTCATTTCACAACTCTACATGGGTTTCATAGAGTGACTGGGGACAATGTCAATGAATTCAAAGGTTAATTATTAAGATACTCTTAAGTATTTTACTTTAAACATTACTTTATTAATAATCTATTATTTTTAATTAATTTATTAAATTGTTTATAAATTAGAGTTGATTTAAAATTTCTCCAAAACAGGAAAGTATATGGATACACGATTAGCCCAGCTTTAAAATAGGTAAAACTGGAAATATCCTATGTCCCTAACAAAAGGACAAAGGTTCATTGAATTATGGTATAATCCGCAGCTAAATAAAATAATGTTAAGCAGATAATAATAACTGATTTTGTGCTAGAGAAGCTGCTAGACCCTAGAGATACAAGGACACAGACACTTCATAGGATCAACAATATGAACATCATACATGTTTAAGGCCAGGAAAGGTAACAGAACAACAACAACAAAAGGAAAATAACTTATTTTTAACACGTGTGGTAGTATAACTAAAATTTATCTGTTAAATATTAAAGTTAAGTAACGTGAGAACCACAACTGCAGGAATATGCTCATGAATTAACATGCTTAAATTGGCTTCCAGTGACTAAGGATTTATTTTTCACAGCATTAGCAATGCTATTCATAAAAATGGTCTTATTTAAACACAGCAAACTATTATGCAAACCTTCCACAATTATTCCCCACAAAGCTCATGTCTACCCAGTATTGGCTCTCCGCTGCCTCAGTTCTGCAGGCCTGCAATGAGTCAGAAACTGGTGAAAAGACACATTCATTCATGAGGGCTCTATTCACGAGGCCCTGCACACACAATATACCAGCTTCTTTTGAGTGGGAAACAATAAACATGTCGATCACGTAAGTAGCTGGACATACTTGTCAACCCAACCCCAGGAAGTTAACCTGGACGTGAGGGGCAGCCCCAGGGTGGCCTGTTACCTCCAGAAGCTGCCGCTTCCCAGATGCCTTCATCCTGATGGTGGCCATTCGCTCCGCTAAGACGGTGAGCGTGGACTGCAGCGCCAGCCGCTCTGCCGGCTCGGACCCTGGGGACCCGGACCCCAGCTCGTCCGCGAGGGCCGACTGCAGCTCGCTGATCTCCTCTTGGAGCATGAGAATCTCGTCCATCAGAGCCTGAGGGGAAGACTGTGGAATCACACTCCTGTGTGCAGATTTTTTGCACTGCAGAATCGTGGCACTTAGCCAAGCTCACTTGGAAGTCATTTAACCAACAAACAGGGGGCCTTCTAACCTAAGTTTCTAAATGCCATTGCCAGACTGAAAGTCAGGAAGTTTCTGACTTGAAGATCATTTGCATCAGTAACTTAAAGTTAAGTAATCTGGTTTTCAACAGGCTGTAATCTGATGGGGGGGAGGTATGTGCAATTAATTCTGTCTGAGTCCACAATTCTCTGTTGAAAATAAAACTCATCACTTTCTTCCTCAACGTGACTCCTCCCACTCCAAGTTTCCCCGAGTCTGGAACAAGGCTGCATTTTAATCGCAAACTCATATCATACAGACAGGAAGAACCTGTCACCTGCTTCCATGCCATTGCCCTGCCTTACTTTTCTCCTCTCCCCAGGTCTAAAATTTGAAGTTTCTCAGGGCTACTTTCTAGACCCTGTTTTCTCTCTTCACAATCTCTCCCAAAGAGAGAGATTGTGCAGTCTATAGCTAAGGATTTAATTCCTTTTTCCCGTGGGACGCTTAGGTAGAACAAAATCTCCCACCCCAAAAGGTCTCTGGCATGCAGATTATTTTGAGTTGAGAACAATCAAGGCCCAAGAGACTCAGGAAAAAACTCTGACCTAACTACCTAAAGAATCTATCTCAGAGACGTTTGCAAAGAATAGGAGTGGGTGTGGTGAGTCCACTTTGCATCCCTCTGTCTCTGAATGGCCCAGCTAACACGTGCTTCCCAAGCATTTGCTTTATGTCTCCTTGGGCAATTCATTTCTGTGTTAGACAAGAGTCCACTCTCAGACTCTGGAAGGGGTCCCCTTACTGCAATACGACTGCTTTTACCTCCAAAACATCTTGTTTGTCTCCTCTGCTCCCACCTAAGTCACAACCAATTCCTTATCTGAATTGCTCTCATAGTCTACTGGGTGGAGTATCTGCTTAAACCCCTTTAAAAAGATAAATCAGATCCTCTCACTCCCTTGCTTTACAATACTTAGTGGCTTCTTGCTTTTGAAATAAAACCCAAACTCCTTACAGTATTCATGCATTCTCACACCTGGCTGCCCCTGGTACCAGGCTTCCTTCTTGCTCACTGCATCCCTGCCTTTAATTACTCCAGGATCCCAGTGCTTTCTGCCTCAGGGCCTCTGCACATCCCATTCCCTCAAGGTCTGGAATGCTCTTCTCCTCACTCTCCTGAGATGGGTCTCTTCCTCCTTGGAGCCTTAGGTTAACCGTATCATCTTCAGAGAGACCTTTCAGGACTACTCATTCAAAAAAACAAAACAAAACTCTATTACTCTCTTTGAATAGCACCTTATCTCCTGTTTAACAGCCATCATAATTATGCGCTGCATTTCTCATTTTTTTTATTTTATGATTTGCTCTTTAGCTGGAATCTTTTTCTTTCTGTTTTTGTGGCTGTGCCATGCAGCTTCCCTGACCAGGGATGGAACCCATGCTGTCTGCAGTGAGAGCAGAGTCCTAACCACTGGGCTACCAGGGAAGTCCTTAGCTAGAATCTTGAGAGGAGAAATTCTTATTTGGGATTTCAATGATGCATTAGGAAAAACAAAAAACAAGCCCCCCCACAGGAGGGACAACCATGACCCAAGTAAAGAATCACTGATTTTATAGTTGCCAATATTTCATAGTTTGCAGTATACCCCCACTTGCATGATTCCCATCTCTTCCGCAGGCTTCGCTGTAAGCCAAGTGCCTCCTCAGAGTGGGCTGTCAAGGGATATTAAAACCAAAAAACAGACCCTCTTTTTCCCCTAATATCAGGATGTCATCACGTCCAATTGCCGTTTAAGTAAACGATGATACTGAAATATTTACATACATCTAGAAAAGTGCAGACAGTAAGTGAACATTTCTGTGAATTTTCACAAACTGTATCTACCCATGCCCCTGCACCCAGACTGAGAAAGTGAACATTCCCAGGACTCGACAATCCCCTTGGACTTCATCCTGTTACAGCCTTCCTCCTTTCCAGAGATTACCATGGGGTGGGCTTGCAAAGTCATAGATGCTTCTGGTTTTGAGCTCTCCAGAAACAGAGTGACTCCTGATGTCCTGTCCTGTGTCTGGCCTCTCTCACTCCCTCCACGACCGTGACTACACAGGCAGAAAGAGCTGGCCCTTTTCAGGGCTGCACTGTATTCCACAGTCACCCGGTTTGTGGGTCTTGTCCATTTAAACCTTTCTAATGGTATCTCACTGCGGCTTTAATTTCCATTTCCCCGATGACTTCCCTGGTGGCTCAGATGGTAAAGAAGCTGCCTGCAGTGTGGAAGGCCCGGGTTTGATCCTTGGGTTGGGAAGATCCCCTGAAGAAGGGAATGGCAGCCCACTCCAGTATTCTTGCCTGGAGAATTCCGTGGACAGAGGAGCCTGGCAAGCTACTGTCCATGGGTCGCAAAGAGTCAGGCATGTAGTCTGAGGGGTTTCTGGCTTCTAGTTCTGTTCCACTAACTCATGTGGTGTTTTTGCTAATATAACACTCTCATCATTATTATAGCTTTATGGCTCACTCTCATATTTTGATTTTATTCATCTTCTTCAAGGCTGTCTTGGCTATTCAGTTAAGAATAGCCAATATATATTTTCAACATATATTTTTTCATACATTTGTGATATAATTTAGAATTATCAATCTCTACCAAAGAACTTGCTAGTATATTTTCATAGGATTGTAATAAATTTACAGACTGTTATTGCTTGTTATATATTCAAAATGTTTTTTGTTCAGTAAGCTATTTTCTCCTATTTTATAATCATTTTTGGTATTTGATTGCCAAAATATAAAATTCATATCATTTGGTCTGTTTTAAGGGCTTCTCCATAATTAGACTGACCTATTGTCCTTTTTTCTTTTTTTTGCATTGATTCTCTGTACAAGATGAGCCCCCTCTGCTAATGCACACCACATTCACTCTCACTCCCTCATCCTGTGCCTTTCCTCACATGTTTAATAGTGCCTCCTACCCACTCCTGTTACTATTTCAAACTTTCAAAATCCTTGTTTTCCCAACAGATCTGTTAGAGTCTCCTTTCATTTACCTCCCACCACTGTAATATACAATCATCTCGCTGGGTTATGTATAATGTGCTGGTAATTCACTTCACCCCCTAAATCATATGTTAATGAAAAAGTCTATTTCAGCTGTGAACACAGTAGGTGCTCAGCATATCTACCTGAATTAATTCCAATTTATTATAGACAAACAGGTATCTGAATCATAAAGCAACCAGAAGAAAAAAAAAAGCTTCCTCATTCATTTAATCTCAGTGGATTTGACCAATGAGGTATACAGTGAAGTGAACTACTTCCTTTTCAAACTCACAATGTTGTAAAGGAGCTATGTGAATGTCCTGAAGTCAGTGATAAAGGAATTAGGAATCCTAGAACTGCTAACTTCCATAGTGTTAGAGTTAAGCCTCTCCGTCCATGCTTCAGTTTACTCTCAGGGGAGAGTGGATATTTTGGGGAAGGTTAAGTTTTAACTTCAAGACCCACTAGCCAAACTTACAGGGAGATGGGATTTCCTTTTGTGGTGATGTAAATGTTTTGAAACCAGATAGAGGGGGTTGATTTTAAGACATTGTGAAAGAACTAAAAGTCACTGAACTGTACACGTTACAATGGTTAATTTCATGTGATGCGGATTTCACTTCAATCTAAAAAACAAAAAGATCTAGCAGCTGAATATGTCTTTGATCTGTAACTCGTTTCAACTGGTGGCCAGCTGTTTCCTTCCCTACAGCACCTGACTCAAAACTAAGGAGAGGAGATGAAATGTTCCTCTTTGTGTTTCTAACTTGTGTTTACAAGGAGGGCATGTGTATGACCAGTCTGTGGCTTAAAGTACCTTGAGCTTTTCTAAACTGACTCTGGGGAGAACATGGAGTGCACATTTGGTTCAACAAGAAAGGTGAACATGAATTTCATTGTGAATTTCATAACCGTCTTCATCAGCTCAGTCCATCTCAAACTTTGAGAGGTTATATATATTAAAGAAACAGAACCAAAATAACCTCAGAGCTCTACCTCTAAACCACCACTGGGTTCAGGTGGCAAAGATAACATACATTCACGAAGCATTAGCTGCCCATGATAATGAAGGTCCCATAACATGCAGAACAGCCACAAGTCAGCATAAGAACTGCATTGATGTCTTCAAATTAAACCTATTGTTCAATTTCAAGAGAGTAACAGGAAGGGCACAAGACTCCACCCAAATTCAGTAGATTTAGACAGGTGTTTAAAGGAAAAACATAGGAATTAGAGTAGCTCTTTAAAGAAACGTTACTTCCAAGAGTGTGTTGGGGAAAAGAAAAAAATTGAAGTATTTTTATTAACTTTTATAAAGTGCTGAAATCATATTGGCCCCTCTTACCCACATTCCATTGGACTTTATTTAAAAAGAGTAATTCTCGAAGTGTACTCAACAGTCCCACAGATCTGTCTCTTGCTTCAACAGCGCTTGGACGGAACATACCCAGGGATGCCCCTTGCCCCAGCCTCTGACCACCCTCCAACGTTTTTTCCAGTTGCAACCTTTGGCATCAGCCACTCAGCTGCCCGCCATCACCAGGACCAGCCACCACTTTTTGAGTTTAACTCCTTATTACTGATCAACCATGAGCTCCCAGATTCATCAGTATTACTCCACTGAGGTGGAGGCCGCCATCAACTGCCTGGTTAACATGCATCTGCAGGTCTCCTACACCTCCCTCTTTCTGGGTTTCTATTTCGACCATGATGATGTGGCTCTGGACGGTGTGGGCCACCTTCTTCTGCGAGCTGGCCAAGGAGAAGGGCAAGGGTGCAAAGCATCTCTTGAAAATGCAAAACCAGTATGGC
Organism: Cervus elaphus; assembly: GCF_910594005.1. Lineage (NCBI taxonomy): Eukaryota > Metazoa > Chordata > Mammalia > Artiodactyla > Cervidae > Cervus > Cervus elaphus. The sequence goes on from NC_057840.1 coordinate 35,914,137, forward strand.
AGTCACGACCTCTTTCTGGATGTGTGGAAGCCATCTCAAGATGAGTGGGGTAAAACCCAGGATGCTTGGAAGCTGCCCTTCTCATAGAGAAGAACTTGAGCCAGGCCCTTTTGGATCTGCCTGGCCTGGGTTCTGCCTGCGCAGACCCCCACATCTGTGACTTCCCAGAGAACCACTTTCTAGATGGGGAGGTGAAACTCAACAAGAAGATGGGTGACCACCTGACCCACCTCCGCAGGCTGGCTGGTCCCCAGGCTGGGTTGGGCGAATATGTCTTCAAAAGGCTCACCCTCAAGCATGACTAGGAGCCTCTGGAGACCAGTGGCCATTGAGGAGTCCCCCTAATGTCAGGGCTGCCTGAAAACCCTCTGCAGCCACTAGGCAGCTTTTTAACACTCTGGAGCCCTCTCTCAAGCTTTGGACCAAATGGGAACAATAAAGCTTTTTTGCAGCATCAAGGAAAAAAAGAGTAATTCTATCGTATCTTGGGATTCTTAAAGTATCATTTCAGAAGCCAAAAACCAATTTAGATATTATGCTACCATTAGCTTTCCATGTGGGCAGCACTGTCCCAGAATTTGCAGAATTTAGGCACAGACAGCAAAAGTTAGCAAAAGTAGGTCAGATGGAAAATGTTAGATTTGTGGTGATACAAGAAATCATACATTATTTATATTTCTTTCCCTCTCCTTAGAATATTAATATACTTGTTAAGTTCAAATGATGGGTAAGCACTGAATTAGAATTACATCTCCTCAGTGCTATAATTGTTAGCATCACCACTCTCAATTTAGAAAGGGATGAAAATCATGTGGTTGGCCTTAATGATAAGAAAAGACGCAGGATAGTTTCTAATTTATAATACTTAGCATTAATGTGCAATTTTGAGTTTTTGCCATTAGATCCCTTAAACAAAATAATAATTCTGCTGTACATTCAGTTTGTGTGTGTTTTCATACTAATGCCTGAGAGGCGGGGTGATGCTGGTGATTGGGAGTTAATTTGCATCTTAATTATGAACTCTGGAAAGTCAAGGCAAACCACCAGGATGCTACTTTCAGTTACTAAATATTGTGGGACCCAGTAAAGGGTCTTTGGGAGCTGTGGTCTGTCACCTGGGACACAAGAAGGATGTGCCCTGAACCAACACAGTGATCAGAAAGTACCTGAAAGCAGAGAGTCAAGTTTTGTAAACCCTCTTCTGGGACGCTAAGCCTGTGACACTTAGATTCACTCTAATCAAGCCTTTGGACAACTCATCCCCCATCCTTTTTGTGCGTGCGTGCCAAGTTGCTTCAGTCATGTCTGACTCTGCAACCCTATGGACTGCAGCCTTCCAGGCTCCTCTGTCCATGGGATTCTCCAGGCAAGAATACTAGAATGGGTTGCCACGCCATCCTCCAAGGGATCTTCCTGACCCAAGGATGCAACCCATGTCTCTTACGTCTACCTGCATTGGCAATCAGGTTCTTTACCACTAGCACCACCTGGAAAACTCCCCAATCCTTTTTGGTTGCTTAAAAGAAGCCGTAATCAAATGCACGGGTGTTCTCTGCTGTACCTGCTACTACAGGTACAGTGAGGGGTTCGAGAGGGTGGGGGGCAGACAGAGCCCCGGGAAGCACACTGGGGCCACCCGGAGAGCCCCCCCAGTGACAGTGAACTGGATGTTCACAATCACAAAACCGAGGTATCAGTTAAAAAGGACTGTGGTGCTCAGGGGAACGCAGCATGGTAGTAACAGAGACCTCAGTCCCTGACTGTCCTTGTGATCAGCTTCATCCAAGTAAACAAAGGTTAGTTTTAATTTCATATTTTTATAGCACCCTCCCCAAGCCAAATGGACTGTGAGTGACTTTAAGATAGCAGGAAGACCCACAGACCGTCATTTTACCAAAACAAGGCCTATAAAGATGGATGCTGTACACTCTGATGTCTATCTTAAGAAGCTACAAGAGTGTCAAAATCCTGAAAGCACTATTTCTCAATGCTGTCTCTAGATGAAATGTTTTCACTTTTGTGTTAATACTTCAAGGCCCTTTATTGTAAAAATAGTACAATTTTATCTTGGACTATACATATAAACAGGCAATGTATTCCAAGGTTACTGTGGGTTCCAAAACTATAAAGATATTAAGTAAAGACAGAGTACAAAATTTCATTCTTAGAGCTGACAAATTTCCCAGTCATTATTTGATAGACACATATATCATGCTTTCATAGCTCTAAATTAGCATCTAAAAGTAGCTCTCATTTCCTCTGCCTTTGATAGGGCTGTCATATGCTTCTGAGATCTGGTCAGGGGCAGGCAGCATTTTCCTGTACCACAGTGATTGGATATTTAGGTGACTGCACGCCTCAGTGTCTTGGGCCCAGTTACACCTGCTTGTGCATTAATAGTAACCCGATAATGTTGCTAAAGCATTAACCAGACCGTAACCTATGCACTTAGCAGGCATTTTAAAGTGATGCATTTCTAACAGCAGTTGAGCTAAGTTAACGTAATCATCTTTTCTCACCTAAAGCTGAAGCATCGTCCAGTGTACCTTTATTTTTTTTCCCAGTGTACGTTTTAATAAATGATTCAAGTTCGGGACAACCGCAGGATTATAACTTGGAAACCCTTCTTCTTCAACTGCTTCTTTGCCCACTGAAGTCTCAGAGATATTCTAAGTGATAAGAAGGTACTGGGGACGCACTCAGTTGCTCAGTCGTGTCTGACTCTTTGCAACCCCAAAGACTGTAGCCTGCCAGGCTTCTCTGTCCATAGGATCCTCCAGGCAAGAATACTGAAGTGCATTGCCATGCCCTCCTCCAGGGACACATGGCTAAGTTTCTTTAAACAACTCACTGGAAGTCCAGTGGCTAGGACTCTGTGCTTCCACTGCAGGGGGCATGGGTTTGATCCCTGGTTGGGAAACTGAGATCCCACAGGCTGGGCAGTGCAGCCAAAAAGAATACATTCATTAATTAAAAAAAAACAAAACAATACCTAGAGAGGGTAGATGTTATAAATAAAAGGGGTGCCTTTTATTCTTATGATAATAGTTTAAAACGAAATAAAAATAATGTGGCAACAATAAGGAAAGACAGTTTATGTAATAATAAAGGTGAAAAAGCAACATCAAGGCCTGAATTTCTTTCTTCCCCTCTTAGATCCCTCCCTGAAGCAATGATGGAAACAAAACCACCACTTGGAATCTTGCTGACGCTGTAACAGCTGATACAGTGAAATATGCCAGCCTGCTCTCTTATGTACGGGCTTGACCAGTCAGTCATAAATAAGGGTGCACCAGTTTGATCAAGCAGGAAGCTGAAGCCATGGCTATTCTTACCTGATGTTCGGCCATCTGGCTCTCGGGACTCCTGCCCTGCTCTGGACTCTCACTGAGTTTCATCTCGATGGCCTCCATTTTCGTGGAGATGGACTGGAGGGAGTCCTGGTACTTCTGCTGGCGTTCCAAGGCTTCATAGAGTGTGCGCTGCTTCTCGCTGATCTAAAGAAGAAAAGGGATATTACCAAACGTTTCCCACCCCTTATCTTCTAGATTACGATATTTCTTTCCTCACCGCTTTACCTCTGTGACTCAACAGAGGCTATTCAACTGTACATGAGATGTGTAAATATTAGGCATTTATTTCATAAGACAATCACTAAGGAAATCTGGCGTCTTGCGTGTGTGCTCAGTTGTGTCCGACTCTTTGCGACCCAGGACTGCAGCCTGCCAGGCTCCTCTGTCTCGTGGGCTAAATAACCCCACATTTGGCAGACTTACCACATTCTTTAAGGTTTCCCAAGAGCGCTGCAAATCGTCCAGCTTTGCAGTGGCAGACGGCTCCAGTCCCGGTTCATACAGCTCTTGGGGTGGCAACGTGCTGGGGGGGACCTTGGCAGCATCGGTCTGTAACCTCTCAGGAGACAAGGCTTGGTAATAAGCGATGTCCTGTGGGAGCAAGGCACGTGTTAGATTCAAGAGGAAGACAAAACTTGGGTCACTGTGCTTGTCACGCAGAGGAAAGTTTTAGGATTCATACCTGGCCCTGGGGGCTACAACCATCAAAGTTAGTAAACTCCTGTGATAAGAAGGTCATATCAAAGCACATTGTAGTTGCTTTCAAATTTTAATTCATATAAAAAGCAATTTACCAATATTTCAAGTTGCCAAAACTCATTCCTATTTTATATTTGGCAAAATTAAAATACAAAGAATTTAACTGGTATACACACTTCAAGACTGATCAATCAGAAAAAAAGGAGAATCTAAATGATGTGTTTCCTGAAATGTTGATTAATATGTTGATCAGTTTTGAATAATTTTTAAAAACCTTTGATTTAAATACATTTCAAACTCTGAAAAGTTGTTTCTCGGGTATAGCCAGATTTTCAATATTTGAGTTCTTTATTCACAGATATTAATTTAAATATCTTAGATATGTTATTTAAATATGTCTTAATTAAACATGTTAATAAATGTTACTTAAATTATAAATATATTAATATTTAATAAGGGGAAATGTAATGGGGAGGTTAAAACTACTCTAAGAAACAAATAATAAAGAGGTTTTCTTCTATTCAATTCCTGGAAGAACACAAGAAACAAAGTGGATGCTGAAATAGGAGGCTTTTGAATTTTTTATTTCTTGGGCAATAAGTAACATGACATATTTTATTAGTATTGATAATAGAATTTACTATCAATATACATAATTCATATGCTTTTAATTGTTTTCATGGTTGTGTATATATTTATAGAAATTGAAGTGGGGAGTACTGTTTATATTGTGGAAAATGCTATTATAAAGTTCACAATTTCACAGTTGTACTGTTTAAGATTAAAAACCTGAGCCTTATTGATGATAATGTCTTGGTAGAAAGTACTGAGGGCCCCAGATACCTGGGAAGAATCAAGGCAACAGCAGGAAGGAGCCTGGTGTCTTGCGGTCAATACTAGGGCAGAAGCAGGGTCATATAGTAGAATGAGTTCAGACAGGAGTCTGACACTGGAGGAGTCAGGACACCTGAGACCCCAGGTGAAATTCACCTCCTAAGTAGTTAGAGAATTGGATCCTCATAGCTCAGTTAGTAAATCATCTGCCTGCAATGCAGGAGACTCAGCTTCGATTCCTGGGTCAGGGGGATCCCCAGAGAAGGAACTGGCAACCCACTCCAGTATTCTTGCCTGGAGAATCCCATGGACAGAGGAGCCTGGTGGGCTACAGTCCACGGGGTCACAAGAATCTGACACAACTGAGCGACTAAACCACCACCACCACCATAGAATTAGAGCAAGTCACTCACATCTTGTGCATGGACTCCCTCATCTGCACAACCCTGGGTGGATTCGAGGATTAAATAAAGTGATATCTGAGTGGCCATGAGACCTTCTACCATCTTCTTCTTATTGCTGAGGCCTCAGGTAAGTCCTCCACATTTATTGATGACACTGAAGCATGGTGACTAGTTCCTTTTCATCCCTAACCCTGTCACTCATCTCAAGCAGATCATCTTGATATTTTCCAGTCCCTGACAACCTTATATCCATCCATCCTTGCCCACTTACCCTCCTTGAACATGATAGGCTGTCATCACTGAACTGATTCACCCTGAGTATATTTCTGACTAAGTGATGTAAACCCTTTTCTTGCCAACAGCTGTGTTTCCTTTGCCCCTTTAACTTCTGCTTCGACCACTTGGAAAACCCCAACTATGACTCAATCCAACTTTTCCTTAGAGAATGCATGTGTGTGTGCACACATGTGCACACACACACACACAAATTGGGATATTTCTCCAAATTCTCAAATTTTCAAAGGTCTGTCTATATTCAGACTCACCTCTATTTCACTCTTTCTAGCCCTCTTGAGCAAAGATAACCCTCTTACCTACCTCTGCAATCTCATCCACCTTCCCTTTCTCAAGGATTTTGGTTCATTAATATCTACTCCATCTCCACTGACTTTCCCCTTAGCATATAAATAAGTCCTTTATGTCTGAAAACACCTACACACAGCCTTCTTTGTTTTTTTTTCTTTTAGAGTATCATATATTAGAAAGTTCTACAAATCATAACATAATGACTCATTACATACAAATACAATTTGCACACGTTTATAACCATCGCTTTCTCCCTTTTGCTTCATAATTCAGTTTCTGAAGATGGTAGTTTACACTTAATATGTTCTCCTGTCCACTTCTAAATACCCAACTGAGCCTTAATTCTAGTGACTCCACTAAAAGTGCTCTGGCCATAATCATCAGTGGCTGTTTTCTGTGATATAAAATGATTACTTTTCGAATCTTCTCTTGCCTGGTTTCTCACTGGAATTCAGTACCACTGATCATCCCTTCTTGGAAAAGACTTTCCTTTTAACCTTTCTGTTCTCCTCTATCTCTCTCATCATTCGGTCTTTCTCTTTTGTTTTGTGGACTCAAACATTGCTGTGTTTATGAGCTCCAGACTCACATAATGAATTGTACAAGTTGATCCCATAGTCTCTTCAAACTCAATACTTGAAAAAACAAAACAGACAAACCAAAAAACCACATGGAGGATAAGAAATGGATTTAGGAAAAATGATGACATTTTGTCCATCTTTCAATGAATGGATGAAGTTTTATCCATCTTTCTAATCACCTCACTTGGGAGGATGTGAGGATGAAGTTCTATACCTTTGGCCCAGCACAGGTTCAAGTTCATGTTACAGTGACAACTTCCTAACTCTCAGGTTGCAAACTGGCAGCCTGCAGGTTGCCTCTAGCCTGCATGTATTTACAGTGTTCTAAATTGTTTCGAATTTCTCTTCAACCAGAAAGGGAGCTTTGGTAAGAACCCTGATTCATGGATTCCCCTGCAAACCAGAAGACAGGTAAGACAGACGCGTTCACACGCACACAGTAATTCTAAGAGAGGAAAGTCTGCCTAGTTCACGTGGGGAGGCTCTGTCAGGGCCCCACAGTCCCCCGGGCTGTTTCTGTCATTTACATCACCAGTAAATGACTGGTGATCAGTCATCAGTCTGAATGACTGGACCAGACACCAGCCTGAGTAAACTTTTGTCCCTCACTCGCTTCCCTGGCTCTAGATTTGTCCATTACCATCCTCCTGTCTACACCGATACTGAAGAATCTGTTCTAAAGCTCACTTCTGTTCAGAGCTTCTAGTTTAATTCCTTCAGTGGTTAACTATTAGCTCCTGGACAAAGTTTAGATTCTTTTCTGTGGCATCAGGGTGTGTTTCCTATATCCCCCCCAGCTTCATTTCTCCTCCCATCTCCTTCTCCAAATCTATGCTTCTCCCATTATACTGACGTTATTTGCAGTTGCTTTGCTGGGGCATTTTCCTTCCTGCTGCCTGAAAAAACTTCCTATGTGTGCTTCTTTCTGTCTGAATGACTTCTCCTCACTCTAGAGCACTCCACCTGTACCTGGTTAAACTAAAGGGGGGAGTCCCCGACCCCCTGAACTCCAGCCTTGTTTAGGTACTTACCCTCTGTCCTTCCTTCACATTCTGCTTCCCACCCTCACAGCACTTGTCCCACTGCATGGTCTACCACGTGTTTGCCCTCACACAGACGATGAGCTCCTTAAAAACTGTGGACGTGTCTGAATCTGAGCATACCATGGAGTGTTTTTGCAAATAACAGGCAGGTATACAAAGTCATTGGACTTCCTTGGTGGCTCAGTGATAAAGAATCTGCTTGGAATGCAGGAGACTCGGATTCAATCCCTGGGTCAGGAAGATTCCCTGCAGAAGAAAATGGCAAGCCACTCCAGTAGAGAATCCCATAGACAGAGGAGCCTGGCGGGCCACAGTCCATGGGGTCGCAAAGGGATACTTCTTAGCAACTATGCAACAATAACATATACATTCATAAAAAATTGTATACATAAAAGCACTTTTTTTTTTTGCTGCATTGCATGGCATATAGGATCTTCTTACCTCCTCAACCAGGGATCAAAGCTATATCCTCTGCATTGGAAATGCAGAGTGTTAACCACTGACCACAAGGGATGTTCTCTAAAACCACTTCTTTAAACTCTATTATTTTGCTTACATGGATGGTATTAATAGTATTATGCGTGTCCACAAGGAAAAGCAAAAAGTTGTGTTGATGTAAAAATTTTAAATACTCTATTATAAACAATGAAGGCCCAAAGAAATAAAATAAAATAAATTTGTTACAAAAAAATCTGTCTTCTGGCTTCTGTGTGTGTCTCAAATTTCTTAAAATAATTTGAAAATATCACCTTTTATAGATTAATAATTTGCATCTATTTGAGGACTACATAGATTTAATAAAATAAATTGATCAGTTCTGTAAGTAACTACTAAATATTTGTTATAGTGAGGAATCACCCCTAGAAGTATCTCTTGTTGGTTACATGTCTACATTAAAGGAGTTATTATCTAGCAGATTCCTAAGGAATCTTAGACTTCTAAAATTGGAAACTGCTACATTTTGATTCCTTTTCCAGTCTAAAGCTTTCACAATGTGGTGAATTAAGTAGCTCTGCTTCCCATTACAAATGAGGGACTTTCCAGGTTCATGCTGCTTAGCAGAAGACGTGGGATCCATCCCCAGCTTTTAAACTGGAGACAGGGATTCTACCCACTACAATACTGCTCTTTTCAAACTTCTACTTCCCTCAACTCTTCCGAGGAGGAGCCCAGGTCTCGGCTTGCTTTTAATAGGATCAAGAATCCTGCAGCAAAGTCTGGGGATGCCTCATTATTTCTCTCGTCAAGTAAACTAAACCGCTATCACATTTCAGCTAATAACTACTGTCAGAGACAGAACACCCTGACGGTGGGGAGATCAGTTAGTTATATAATGGAGATCTACTTACAGAAGTAGCAAGCATACAGTCTTTTTGTTAACAGCTGCGATTTTAGAAAGCAGTTATATTTGGCCCTCCTTTGAAACAGCTGTGTACATTCTGTGCAGTGTTTTGAGTCTGCAAACTGGAACTTATGGGAATTCTAAATGCTTTCCTCAGCTTCAAGAGAAAGTTTTGTAAATGCAGGCATCACTGGCCATGTTGCAGTATTTGTTCATTTTCCTCTGACTTACATCACTCGACGAGAATTGCATGTGGCTGGAATGACGGGGTCAATTTGTTTGAATAACACCAAAGCATAACTCTTGCTTTTTAACAACTTCCTGCGAGTAAAGTTGTCTGACATGAATGAAATAAAGATCTTTTCCCCCTAATTTGCAAGACCATATAATACTATGTCAGGTTAATATTAAAGTTTAAATTAAAGTTTTCCTGTGATTTGGGAGGGGGGTCAAAATGGGATTAAGACAAAGCACAATTTTGCTCATGATTTGGAGATTTGATTGAGCTTGACAGGTAAAGCAACTGTAATGAAAATGCTTGCGTATTGTATCATTTACAGAAGACTTTCACGTGTCCAAGGAAGGACACTTCATATGGTGCAGCACTGAGATGTATAATTTTAGAAAAGGGATATTCTTTCCAGTGTGAGTCCAACGGTCAGTGTTCATTGTTCAATTTGAAAATTTTAAGAACATTAAGCCCACCGTATAGGATACATTCTCTTACACAATAAAAAGCTGACTCTAGCCATATTTCTATGATTCAGAACACATCATCAAAGAATGAGTAATTCCTATTTTAAAATCAGAATTTAGAAAACAGTTTCTGAAATCCTCCTGAACACTGTGAACTTCTCCTTTTTTAAAATTTCCCCTAACACTTTTGTTATTATTCAACCTAAGGCCACTTTTCTCACTCAATTATAAGGCGCTTGAAAGCAGGGGCCACTGCTGATCTGCCCTCTGTTATATCTCTGAATCCTAGCACAAGATTTCACGCCAAGCAAGCTAGCTAGCTGATAATGAATGAACTGATATCTTTCTCAGAGCTCCATAGATTTTTACCAAGAGAATTGTTTTATCGAAAGATTTCATTGCTTTCTTTTCCTTGTTTGGAGGGAGGCGGGCTCTCTATATCACAGAAATCCTATTCTGAATGCTTCTGCTTTAAAATAAAATAATATGATTGGTTTGTAATATAGCTTACAGAACATTTGCTCTGGTCAATGCTTCTTCCTTGATAGTAAATTTCAGCTTTTTGAACACAAGTAATTTCATAGTAAAGCAATTAAAAATTTTTTTTGCTCTTTGGCTAAAGAAAAAAAGAAAGCATTATTCAATATGCATTAAACAATTTTGATTATTGTAAAAAATCCTTTTGATTTCTATGCAATATTTTTCATGAAAAAATTTTGAGATATTTAATTTAGTATAATCTATATTAAATGGAATGTACACTAAAAAGACACCTCATAACAAGAAGCTGTTGTCCCCATCTTATAGAAAATAAAACTTAAGGTTATCGACAGATAAGAAAACTCAAAACACATATCTAGTTAGGCACTAATGTGTATACTGACAGACGGCCTTTAAATTGGTTGGCAATTAGTAAATAATGAAGAAGTCTTTGTTATATTATAATATAGTGAAGATAAATTTTCCATCTTCAAAATCCGAGCTGGCAAGTGTCAAAACTTTGCTCAATGAATGTTAACAACAGCAATAAAATCATGTTATTTTACAAAGGTGACATGAACATTTCATTTTCTATTAGGATGCAGTAGTCCATTACAAACAGCTGTTAGATGCTAAAGCCATAATGCCTTAAAACAGGCCCTTCTGCAGCTCTTGTTTCTGTGACCTAATTTTTGCTCATCTCATCTCAGTAGCCCAGGAGAGATGGTAGGTTAAGCCAGCATGGGTCTCACATGATAATCACAGTTTATGCAAGTGTCACACCCAATGGTGTGATTCTCAAAGTCTACTATTCATACCCACAATCTGATAAGAACAGAGAATGGAGTCCTGCATCCATTCAGAGATCTGGGCTAGAGGAACGCCAAGGGGGCAGTACCTGGTTAACAGAGGCGTCTGTATGAGCCACAGGTGAAGGGGAACGACAAGCCGGCGGAGAGGAGATCTCACTGTTGGTTCCCTCCTCCCCAGATTCCTCAGTGACAGGTGACAGCAAAGTGTGACAGCGACCTGCAGTCATCTGTCACACAGAACGCGGCCCAAAGGAAATCGGTTAGTTATGTTAGCAAAACACCTGCCCAGGCACCAGTCAAAACAGTGATAACCACACAACAGAAGTCAGAGTTACTGAGATCTCAATTGATATACACATTCTGTGTGACTATTTGCAAGTTTTGTCCTCAAGTGACTATGACGCTAGGGGCCACTGTAAAACAAACATGGGTAGGGGATACAAGTCACATTATGGAGTTTCATTGTCGATTAAATATTTCTTTAACTTATGTTCCTTTTCTTGACTGTCTGTATCTTTATACATAACTATCAAAAATCACAAATCATACAAATGAGAGAAGGGTCTATGAATTAAAGCTTGGTCTTTTGTAGGTATTTCAAATTCCCAATATTCCAGCGAGATAAATGCACCCAAAGTAATATATCACAAAAAGGGGTCAGGTTTGGTTATACACTACTGAAGACACAGTACATATGTGTGAAAATATAAGTGCTGGAAAACAATGAATTAAGAAGATAATGAACTCATTTTAGATGCACAGTGATGGGGGAAATAACATTGCAGATAGAAGTGAATGGAATTAAAAAAAAAAGAAGTGAATAGAATTTATCTTGATCTAAAGTTAACCACTGGATTTTCTATTATCTTATTCTTCTAATAACAGCTTTTCTTCGATATGTTATGAAACATTTATACAACAAAATAGGCAAACACACCTAGTCACCCAGCGTGTTAGCAGGAAACACACACACACACAAATATGTGTAGCGTGATTCTCCCATTCCCCCAGAAAACTAAAAAACTGTGCAAAGGAATTTTTTTTGACGCTCAGAGCCTCTAAGCATTATTGCTAAATTATAAACAAATGCAGGGCTGACCTTCAGCACGTTAAGTAATTCAGGAGTCTCAAACAAACAGCTTCGTTTCAACTGCCACTGTTTACAGTGTCAAAGACTGGCCTCGGCCCAAATGCAGTCAGAGAGTTAAGGGGACTGTTCCTCAGTTCTTATCTGCAAGATCCCTAGTACCAAGCCCCCCAGAGGAGCTTTAGCCACGAGCCAGGAGGCAGTAGGAAGGGAGCGCCCTGGCAAGCCGGCCTTGACCCTTACTCACCATGACCACAGAGGGGTGGGCCGAGGTGGCGGGGAGGAGCTCCCCGTCCAAGTCCTCCGTGCCCTCCGCCAGCCCCTCCACCTCGGTCACCGTCAGCAGCATGGTGGCGTGCTTGGCTTTCATGGTCAGCATCTTGCACTTGGAGTTCAAAGAGGCGATCTGCTCCTGGTAGCCCTTGATTTTCTGAGCCAGCTCCTGAGGAAACATTTCCCCCCCCGCCTCCGGGTGTCACAGCAGCATCAGAAGGAAACCGAGCTAGCAGCGTTCATCTTCCTCCGGGGCTGGCCAATGAAATCAGAGCCGCGCCAGACCGAGCGGCGGGGAGGCAGGATGTGGACGCTGCGAGCGCCGAGCCTGCCTGCCGCGCGCCCCGAGCCAGCCCACAGCGCGGCGGGGCCGGGAGGGGCGGTGGAGACCGCGCGGCGGGAGGCGCGGAGCCGGGCGGCCAGGATTCTAATCCCGGAGATGCTCGGGGCTGGACTGGCATTTGGGTAACGTTAGGGACTGGCAACTTTCTTTGAAATGCCTGAGGAATCTGAAATTGCCAGATGGTTCATGCCATGGAAATTAGGTCATGTGATGACTAAAACTGCCAAAAATGCAATGCTCGGTTCTTACCATCTCGAATAGGTCAAACAGAGCAGTCACTTGTGACAGACGAGTCATAAAGTAAACTGCTCCTGAATTCCTGTGACCCTGGCGAGTTGTTTTTTGCAGATAAGCTAAAGACTACTTAGGAAACCCGTATTTTTGATGCATCTTACTCCCCAAAGAAAATTTTGTGCATTCGTGAAATTTTCCCTCATGCACTCCATTATGCCTCTAATGTTTCTGATGCCTCAAACTAGAGCTTTGAACTTGAAGTTCTGTTAAATTTTAATGTCTTTTGATTTCCTTTGTTGGTCAAAAAACATTGTTTTGAGAGATATAGGTTTTAAATTTATTGAAAATATATTCTGAAGAGCACATAGCTCTTAAAAAACTAATATTATAGTATTAATAATCTAAAATGGTAATCCTAAAATGTTAACTTTATACTTTCTTTACTTCAAAGATTAAAAAATGAACATGTAAGCATTCATTTTTTTTTACATTCATGTAAACAAAAATATTAATCTTAAAAGTACAAAATCTCTGCTTTTTTTCTTTTCCTTTTATTTGGCTTCTTCACTTGAAAAGCTGTCATTTAGTGTTTGTACAGTACACATTTTGTGAGTCTTTAAAATGACACAGTATGTGTATACACTCAAATGAGAGCTTTGAACTTGACATTCAAACCAGAGCTTTGAACTTGAAGTTCAGAAACAAAATAACACAGAATGATACATGTGTATATACATACATGTGTATATGTATATGAACACACAAACACACCATTTTGTGATGGCTGTCATTTTGCGTTTCCCCTCCCAACCAAAACCGACTGTGTCGGTGTGTAAGGGTGTGTAAGGGAAAACAATCCAGAATTCAGCTAGCAGCCTGTTTTCTTGACTTCTAGTAGGAAGTACAGGAATTTTTTAATCTAGGATTTAAAAAGTAGAAATCATCACTTCTTTACCTTTCAGGGTTGCAGATACTTAGTTAAACCTAATAGGATTTTTTTTTTTTTTTTGGCAAGCCACACAACTTGATGGATCTTAGTTCCCTGGACTGAACCCAGGCCGCATTAAAAGCACCAAGTCCTAGCCACCAGACTGCCAGGAAATTCCCCTAATAGGATTTTTAAAATAATGATTAAATAGCTATTTATCACATCTGCTTTAGTACCTAACATACAAATACTCTATAATAACTAGTAAACATGTTGGTTTGAAAGTCATCTACCAGCTTACTGGACTCCTTGAATTCTGTTTTCAGCTAAAATTTTGTACATTCGTGAAAATTTCCCTCATATACTCCACTGAGCCTTCATACCATGGTTGCCCATCCAGTAGAACTGACTCTGGGAGAAGCAGAGTCCTTCCACCTCAGTCCTTCCACCATTCATGCCCACAGGGATGGTCACATCCCCTACGGCAGTACCCTGCTCAGCACGCTGAGAGCAGATGCCCATTTTCTAAATCGATGTTCTCAAATTATTGGGTATAAAACTCCTCTGAGTTGCTTGTTGGCAATGCAGTTCTGGTCTAGGCTCCAAAAGGTTTTGATTTATTAGGCCTATGAAAGTCTACCTTTTATCATTAGTCCATGAGACTCCCTGAAGAAATAGGTCTCTAGAACTTTCTTCTGTAAGAAGAAACCTGCCAATATCCCAGGAGCTTTGTGGGTTGGGGGTCAAATTCACTAAATTAAAATGGAGCATGCATGGGTTAATGTGTTCTCCATGCTCAGGAAGCATAGGTATGTGTAGTTTTAACTGAATGTTTCTGAAGATCACGACAGGGGATGAGTGTACAGGTCGGAACTCGGGTACAGTGGCTGCTCTAAGGGAAGGTGCCCTCTGGGCAACCACCTGCGCCCAGGAGTATGCCTTCCGAGTCACAAGGAAAGCAGGTCTGAGAGTCTCTCCTATGCTTTAAAGTGACAGGATCACTTTTTTTTTTTTTCAAATTAAATGTAACATTTTAAAAATTACAGGAAAAAAATGTGAATTCCCTAGAAATGAACAAATGATTAGTTATCTTTACGAGTTAAAATTAAGTACATGGAAACTAGCCTTACCTCAAGATGAAAATCCATTAAAAACAGACAGAAAAAACAGGAAAAAACATTCTCCCAGAATTCTCTGTTATAAATCAGGTTCCCCAACACGCCCCCCTACCTACAGCCCTCCACAGCACTTTCCTTCCTGTGTTTGTTTTACACAAACAATGAAGCTGATGCAGGACTATGTCATTATAAACATGCAAATACACTCTAAATCACATGCCCAAACTAACACAAGTCTGCACTAATGTTTAGAACTGGGAGAAGATGTAACAAAATGAACAGATCATTGAACAGGAGCCAGAGGACAGTCTATGGCTAACTCTGCTGAGAGCTGGTAAGTCATTTATTCTCCTAGACCATCATTCTTTTTTTTTTTTTCAATCTTAGTTCCCTGACCAGGGATTGAACTTGTGCCCCCTGCAGTGGAAGCTCTGAGTCTTAACCACTGGACCACCAGGGAAGTCCCCAAATGTATCAGATTAGAATCTGCTTTCTATCAGTTACTATATCTGGAAGCTCAGGAAGTCATTCTAAAAAATTAATGTCTGTTTTCTTATCAGTAAAATGGAGACAATTCACACCCACAAAAAATCTTAAGCTCATTGGGTGTTTGTGAAAGATAATCTGAAAACACTGTAAACTGTCTTAAAACACATGAAAGAACAAAAAATCTATAGTAATGATATTTATTGTCATTCCAGATAGATTAAAAAAAATATTGTCTGTGCTGTGATTGAAAAGTTGTTGCAACAAAATTCTGGATCTTACAATGTGGGATTAAAAGTAGTTTCAGAATAAATGTGTATTATGAAGTCTAATGTATGCCTTATATATAATTTTTAAGTATTTGCAAAACATCTTTTCATTTAACCAGTGACAGAAGAGAAATGAATAGTTAACATAGATGACTAGCTACAGTATAGGAGTAAATAGAGTGGGATATTTATTTACATTATTTTATAAATCCTACATGAATGTGATGCATTGGATGTGACAAGAAATTAAAGAACTGCATTTGCCAAGGTAGGGAACAGGGGAGTGAGATTTTCCAACAATTGTTGTTATTGTTAAAAATTCAACAATTGAATCTTATGAGAACCTTTATTGGGTTTGGAAAGTTTTGTTGCTCTTATGAGAACACAGTTAAAATAGAGCAGATGGAAGGATAAGCTAAATGTCTATCCTTGGCACAGAGAAAGAAGACACGCCCTCCCCTAGTAACTTTCCAAATTCATGATGCTGTAATCAGCCACCAAGGAAGGAGTAAATATGACCTATACAGGATTTAACAGGTCAAGAAAGGAAAGTCACTGCTCTCCTGAAGGAAGTGAAACACTCGAGGTATATGATCTTTGAGACCAGGTTTGCACAAAGGGTCAAGTCCTAAGGTCAT
Source organism: Cervus elaphus (assembly GCF_910594005.1). Classification (NCBI taxonomy): domain Eukaryota; kingdom Metazoa; phylum Chordata; class Mammalia; order Artiodactyla; family Cervidae; genus Cervus; species Cervus elaphus. The sequence continues at coordinate 35,930,342 of NC_057840.1, forward strand.
AATGATGCCAAAGATACAAGGAAGGAGGCATATCTGAAAATGGAAAAGCTGCTAACAGGCATAACACGGTAATCATCAAAACCAACAATATGAGCCATTCACTGACTTTGGTAAAAGGAGGTGAAATGACCTATACATGAAAGAGCAAATGGTTTTCTCTTTAACATGAAATATCCCTTCTTTTTAATGAGGCTTTGAGCATTGCTGTTCCTTATAATCTGTAAAGACAGGGAGTACAGGTACTTCTCTGGCAGTCTAGTGGTTAAGATGCCATACTTCCAGTGCAGGAGACACAGGTTCAATCTCTGGCCGGGGAATTAAGATCCCATACACAGTATGGAGAAGCCAAATGAATAAATAAATAAATAAAGAAGACAGGGAGTACACTGTGTTTTGGTGTATGAATTGTGAGAATTCTGCTGGAAGCAGTCAGTGGATCATGGTGGAGACAGACATGTCATGAATGTTGTGTCTAAAGGTTGTGGAGTTAAGTGGAGGACTCATGCTCCTGGGTCTTAGAGAACATCAGCAAAAATAGCACTCAAAATGCAAAGACAGCCAAAGAGGCTCTCCAAGAACCTAACACATTATGCGCCGGACAAGGAAAACCTTTCCACTTCATCTGCTAAAAACCAATCACATATTCTCACCAAGCCAGGGTCGTGCCCTTGAACTTGGCTTGCCTTACCTCATGCCGAGAAATCTGGGCTTGCAGTTCCTGGATGTTGCTGGTGGCCACAGGCTTATCCTCAATCTCTCTGTGAGCTCCTTCTATGAGTTCCTGGAGGTGCTGCATTTCTTGCTCATATTGTTCATACTGCACCACAGCCTCCTTTGAAGGAAAAAACAAAAGCATAGACAATTATCTATTGATATCAATAACTCTGTGTGTGAGCCTGTGCTGCTGTCTGACAAACTCTGGTGTTAATGTCTATTTACCCATGAGTCAAGGGAACAAAAAAATGACGGGGAAAATTCCTAAATGATTCAAATTCCCAGTTTTCTGCTGATATTTCAGAGCCTTCTCTCTAAAACATTTTGTCAAGATTATTGATGGACTGAACACAGTTGTGTGGGAGAAGACTCCTGAGAGTCCCTTGGACAGCAAGGAGATCAAACCAGTTCATCTTAAAGGAAATCAGTCCTGAATATTCATTGGAAGGACTGAAGCTGAAGCTGAAGCTCCAAATACTTTGACCACCTGATGCGAAGAGCTGACTCATTTGAAAAGACCCTGATTCTGGATAAGATTGAGGGCAGGAGGAGAAGGGAACAACAGAGGATGAGATGGTTGGATGGCATAAGCAACTTGATGGACATGAGTTTGAGCAGGCTCCAGGAGTTGGTGATGGACAGGGAAGCCTGGCGTGCTGCAGTCCATGGGGTGGCAAAGAGTCAGACAGGACTGAGCGACTGAAGAGAACGGAACTGAAGTGGTTAGATCCTCCTTCTTCTCCTTATTGTCCTAGAGATGACAATGTTATGGCCCAGAACACGGTAGAAAAGTAGTACAAAAAACATGATTACTTCATTTTTCTGTCAAGGAAATTCTGTGAGGGACTCAGCTAAGTGCTGGAATAGGAGATAAAAAAATGAATGAAGTACGTCATTTTTAGCAAAAAAAGGTGGAGAATGTCTAGAGGTTGTCATACTGAGTGAAGTAAGTCAGACAAAAACAAATATTACATGAGATCACTTATATGTGGTATCTAAAAAAAGTGGTACAAATAATGAACTTATTTACAAAGCAGAGAGTCACAAATGTAGAAAATAAACCTGTGGTTATCAAGGAGGGAAAGATGGGGGATAAACTGGGAGACTGGGATTGCAGATTCTTTGAAGCCCATGTATAAAATAGATAACTAATAAGGACCTAGGGCTTCCTTGGTGGCTCAGATGGTAAAGAATCTCCATTCAATGCAGGAGACCCAGGTTTGATCCCTGGGTTGGAAAGATCCGCTAGAGAAGAGAATGGCTACCTACTCCAGTATTCTTGCCTGTAGAATCCCATGGACAGAGGAGCCTGTCGGGCCAAAGTCCCTGGGGTCACAAGAGTTGGACATGACTGAGCAACGAACACTTTCACTTTCACACAAGGACCTACTGTATAGCACAGGGAACTCTACTCAATACTCTATAATGACCTATAGTGTGGGTATATGTATATGTATTAGTGATTCACTTTCAGTTCAGTTCAGTTCAGTCACTCAGTCATGTCTGACTCTTTGCGACCCCATGGACTGCAGCACGCCAGGCCTCCCTGTCCATTACCAACTCCCGGAGTTTACCCAAACTCATGTCCATTGAGTTGGTGATGCCATCTAACCAACTCATCCTCTGTCGTCCCCTTCTCCTCCTGCCTTCAATCTTTCCCAACATAAGGGTCTTTTCAAATGAGTCAGCTTTTCGCATCAGGTGGCCAAAATATTGGAGTTTCAGCTTCAACATCAGTCCTTCCACTGAACACCCAGGACTGGTTTCCTTTAGGATGGACTGGTTGGATCTCCTTGCAGTCCAAGGGACTCCCAAGAGTCTTCTCCAACACCACAGTTCAAAAGCATCAATTTTTCTGCACTCAGCTTTCTTTATAGTCCAACTCTCACATCCATACATGACTACTGGAAAACTGATTCACTTTACTGTACACCTAAAACTAACACAACATTGTAAATCAACTATACTCTAATACAAATTTATAAAAAGTGAATGAAGTTTGACTTCTACACTCAGGAATTTACTGTCTAACAAATCATAAGATAATGCAAGAAGAGTTGACCAAATAAACCATTAGTGGTTTAATGAGAGGGCATGCATACAAATTTTGGATAAAGTAGGTGAAATATTAATTGAAAGCAGATATGAGATAGTTTCATTTCTTCCTAGTAAGTAACTGGTCTCTAGGGTGAAGGGACTAAGAGTTATAGCTGGGTGTACTTCTCAGGCAATTAAATACATCATGAGCTGAAATGTGAAAAAAAAATTTCTGTAGTATGCCTTAGCAGTAAAGTCTTATTACAAAGTTCTAGATGATTTTCAGATGAATAATAATATGAAAATATATGATTGAATATAAAATTAACCTTTACAAGTTGTTTTTTTTATAAAATATATACATATATACATATGCTGCTAAAAGATAGTTTTCACCAAAAGATATTTTTAATAGATCTTGCCCCAGGCATTTGTGGGTGATCTAAATGATAGCATTTCATGTCCCTATTTTATATAATCACAACAAGCTGTCAGAGTTAACACTCTGGATGTGTTCTGATGGCTGAACCCACGCAAGCGCTAAGAAAAGCAGCCCATGACTCATCTGCTGCCGCTCTGCCGGCGGGGTGGGGAGCGCCTGCACGTGCCTGCATGATGTTGCACTGCTGGATGGCCGTGTGCTGGAGCCGGCTGGCCTCCTCCTGCAGGTGCAGGGCCGCGTGGCAGAGCGGCAGGCTGGTGACCACGTCCTCGGGGATCCGGAGCGCGCTCTGACAGACCTGCACCGCGTGGACTTTTGGCTTGAGTGACTCCATCTCAGACAGCAAATGCTGAAAGTGCAAGTTTGCATTTTAAATTTAAAAAGTCTTTATGTATACAATTTGACATCAATTTATTGATATAAAGTATATGTGGATATAAAATATACATTTTTTTTCCTGGGACTTTCCTGGTGGTCCAGTGGTTGAGAATCCACCTTCCAATGCAGCAGACTCAGGTTCGATCCCTGGTCGGGGAACCAGGATCCCACATGCTGTGGGGCAACTGTGCCCACATGCCACAACTCGAGAAGCCCATGTGCCTCAATTTCTGAGCCCATGTGCTCTGGAGTCTGTGCTCTATAACAAGAGAGGCCCACACACCACAACAAAGACCCCGCACAGCCAAAAAGAGAAAAAAAAATACATTTTTCCCCATTTAAAAGATATATTCTAAAATATTTTAAAATTTTACATTTTAATAGTTTATTTCAAAAGCAAGAGATATTAACTAAATGACAGGTCTGTCCAAAGTTATAAAAACTTTTCCAGGAATTTTTTTTTTTTAATACTGCATACACTGCTCAGACGATAAGTTTAGAAATCACTTTTGCTAACTATCATTTCTTTTTCAAAAATATAGCTCCCCACTCATTTCCCCTGAATTATTTTTGCTTGCCTGTCGGTGCGAGAGCTGCTCCTTGAGACTTAGACGTCCAACTTCTGGAGAAGTCAGGGTCGTCTGGGCTTGCTCCAAAGCAACTTGTAAGTTTCTGAGCTCTGCTTCAAACTTTTTCATATCCTGCAGAGTAAAGAGTGACATCAATGTTGATACACAAGCACGTGAAGTTCAAACTCATAGGTGGAGACTAGTTACATGTAATCAGGCAGTGAAACAAGAGGGAAGGGGGCAGGATACAACCATTAAAACAATGACATAGCCATAGGACATGATAAAAACTGGTTAGAACCAACTAGGTCCAAGATGGGAGAAGATCTGACTTCCAGTAGACCTTGAGCCTCCTTATATTCTATTGGTAATACATTAGCATCTAAATGACACATGCATCAGCACCAGAACAGTTTTGAGGCCAATCATAAGTCAAAAACTGGGTGGTGGCCAAGGTCCTGGAAATCCCCTCTTCTCCCCAAAATAATTGGAATAATCCTCCCACTCATTAGCCTATGAAACTTCCCAGCCCATAAAAATGAACCACGATATTTCAGGGCTCTCTCTCACCTTCTAAGATGGCCCACATTCTGTGTAGTGTGTTTCTCTCGAAATAAATCCACTTCTTACCTATAACTTTATCTCTCACTGAATTCTTTTTGCTTGAAGACATCCAAGAACCTCAGATTCACCAGGAACAGCATGACCCCCTACAGGGCCTTCTGGGGCAGACCCTTCCCCCATACCCTCTATTTTAGCTCCTCTTTGAAACACCCAGATAATAGTATCTGATGTACATTTCCTGACTTGTTTTACAGGTGTTAAAATCCCCCACCAAATGGATGGTGTTAACTACTTGAAGACCAAGAGCACACAGCTCCAGGCGTCCTGGAGCTTAAGGACTGATAATGTTAAGCCACCATCCTGTCACCTCACCATCAGCCAATCAGAGAACTGATCACAAATGCTTCAAAACTCTGAAACCCTTCAAGATGTTATGGGTTTTTTGAACATGAGTCATCTGCTTCCTTGCACGCCCTGTAATAAACCTTTGTCTGCTTCAAACTCCAACTGAATGGTACTGTGTGACCTCACCATGCCTCAGGCATAAGAGGGTAACATTCATAGTCAAGAAGGCTCATTAGAGGTGAGCACTCTACCTGCACTTTCTGCCACCATTTGTTTTTACTTTAAAAATGTATCTGTGTATTTTATTTTATGGTCACAGCATGTGGGATCTTGGCTCCCCGACCAGGGATCGAACCCACGTCCTTTGCATTGGCAGCACAGAGTCTTAACCCCTGGACTGCTAAGGATGTCCCATCATTGTTGTTTTTAATGATGTATGTGATGTCGCTCAGTCATATTGGACTCTTTGCGACCCCCTGGACTATAGTCTGCCAGACTCCTCTGTCCATGGAATTTTCCAGGCAAGAATACTGAAGCAGGTTGCCACTTCTTATTCCAGGGAATCTTCCCAACCCAAGGATCAAAACTGCATCTCTTGTGTCTCCTGCATTGCCAGGAGGATTCTTTACCACTGTGCCATCTGGGAAGCCCATAATGATAGACTTTTTCCATTTAAATAACTTTTTTTTTTTTTTTTTTTTACCTTGGCAGCATCGTGGAGACTCTGTAAGCGAATTTTGATCACCTGTCGCAGCTCCTCAGTCTCCCGTCCCAGGTCTGCCACTTGCTGAGACATTGTTTCTGTATGGTACACACTATCGAGGCACTGTAATTTCTCAGTCATTGCTTCCAGATCACTGTGAATATCTTCAGATTCTTCTAGCATGGTCTAGAGTGAATTATCAACATCCAGGACATTGATAAGTAGGTAAAGAGGTAATCAGTACAGTATGGTGTAAAGACCATTAGATTGGGAAAGGGATAAGGAGATTTAATTTACATTTCCTGTACACACTGTGTAGGTTGTGTATTTTATTGTGTTTAAACTTCACAGCCCTGTGCCTGCTTCCCACTTCCTGTCACCCTCTTTTCAGAGAAAAAGAAATCAAAGTTTAGGACCTGTAAACAATCTGTTGAGGCCACATGTGTTGAACCATCTGCCACCCCAAGCTGCTCCCTGGTGAGAATCAGGACAGGAATATTCTAGCAGTGGTGATGCTCTGAGGCACTGGGTGTCTTCATCAGCTCACTGGCCTCTCTTTTCTCATATTCAACTAAAGAGAGGCTTTTCAGCTCTCATATTCTATAGCTAAGCTCTAAGCATATGTGAATCTAAGATACGAAAATAAGACACAAACAATAGAAGTGAGACAAAGGGGTAGAAACTATTCGGGATAAAACAAATCCCTTGTCATTCAGGACAGCAGCATCTATTGAGACTAACAATCATATGAATAATATGCAATAATAAGCATATAATATGTGTTGTGTGAGTAGAGTGAAAGAGAAGAAAGGAAAAAAAAAAAAAAAGAAAGAGAAGAAAGGGTTAAGGATGCCAGAAATGAGAGGTGCTATTACCTGTAGGAGGGTTGGGAGAAGGCTTCCTGGAAAAGTCACATCTGAGCTAAGTCAGAGAATGTTTGTACTTGTACAGATGGAGAGGAAGAGGAAAGACCTTTTATGTTGAAGGGACAGCATAAGCAAAGGCACATAGGTGAGTGGGCACAAAATGTGCAGTTCCTGGGGCATGCGATGTGTAAAGAGGAGAAACAGGAGGTAGGACATTACTCTTTTGCAATAGATCCCTTTTTTTTAAAAGTAAAGTACATCATTTTCTCTCGCAATATCAAATACATGTATTATATAGCATATATTATAAAGCTTAGAAAATATTGAAAAACAAAGAAGATAAAATACTCCACAATCCCATACCCCAGGGATGACTTTAAGTAAGGGATAACTGCTGTTCAATTTGGGTATAATGTTAGGTGATTGAGATCATAAGATACCTACAATTTCCTATCTTTTTCACCTGGCATTAAAACACATGCATTTTCTGTGCATTGTGTTTGGATAAACTCAGGCAGTTTTCATTCATTCTTAAGGCAGGCAGGCATGAAAGAACTCCCTGGAACACTGTGGGCAGGCTGAGTTCTCTCCTGAGCACCTGTGTGAGGTCACCACCAACACCTGACCTCTGTGCCCCCATGCCCTCGATGCACTCAACCCAGCCACCTGCCCAAGTCAGAAAAACCCGGCAACCATCCTGGGCACCTCTCTCTCTTTTACCCACATCCAGAAGCCTCCAAGTCCAGAATTCAGTTATGTAAAGCCCCTTGATTTTTGTCCTCTCAGCCTCCTAAGAGAGGCTTTGTCACTGTCTACTGGAATTCTGAAACCACTGTCTATGTTGTCTTACCTCCATCAATCTGTCTTCCACAGGCTTCTAAGCCACCTTTCTTAAACTATAAGTCTGAGCTTGTCACTTGCCTGCAGAACGTCTGTCAAAGGCTTACAATGACTTCAGGAGAAAGGTCAACGTCTTCACAGGCTCTCATGACCTCTCTTTGTCTTCTCTTATCTCTCAGACCTCTTTCCAGCTCTCAGCAAAGCTCCTCCTCAGTGCACCAAGCAGAGCACCCCTCCCTCTTTCTGCCGGGATTTTCACCTGCGATTTAGGCTGTGTGTCTTTCAGGACTCAGCTCAGAATCGCCTTTTCCTCCCTTGTGCTGCTGATCTGTGCTAAGTCATTTCAGTCGTGTCCGGCTCTTTGTGACCCCATGGACTGTAGCTCACCAGGCTCTGCTATTCATGGGATTCTCCAGGCAAGAATATTGGAGTGGGTTGCCATGCTCTCCTCCAGGTCATCTTCCCAGCCCAGGACTTGAACCCACATCTCTTGCATCTCCTGCACAAGCAGGTGGGTTTCTTCTTTCCTTCCTTAATCTAACCTATCTCCTGGTGCTTCGTCACTCAGCCATGTCTGACTCTCTGCGGCCCGCTGGACTGTAACCCACCAGGCTCCTCTGTCCGTGAGATTTTTCCAGGCAAGAATACTAGAGTTGGGTGCCATTTCCTATGCCAGGGGATCTTTCCAACCCAGGGAGCACATCTGTGTCTCCTGAGTCTCCTGCATTGGCAGGCGGACTCTTTACCGCTAGCACCACCTGGGAACCTCCTCTATCTCCTTTCTCCCTTCAGTTATCAACTTCCTGGGGCGGGGCAGGGAATATTCTTTGTATTTCAAATGCCTAACAAAATTCTTAGCTCTGGAAAGCACTCTATAAATGTTTATTGAATAAATGAATGAGAATAGGGGCTATTTTTAAAAACTAAAAAGAAGAAAACCTTCATGGTCAATTAAACCTTCATGGTTTACATATCTTATTAAATCCAAAAATTTATTCAGAAAACCTTTTTTAATATTAAGTTTTCTTTAAAATTTCAGTATAGTTATTAATGCTCATATAAAAAACTTCCTACATTTTGGATTACAGAGTAGTAATGTTTTGATGAGCATGATACATTTTCCAACTGTTTTTCAAAGAGATTTTACCAAGTTACCAACAGTGTCTGAGAGCTCTCGCTTCCTTAAATATGAGCTTTAAATAATAGTGTTAACTTGACAATGAAAATGCTTTCCTTTAAGTTTGCATTCTAGATTTCCAATGAATATTTTTCCATTGTCTACAACCAGTTGTAACTTAAGTCTTGCCTGTTAATGCATAATGCAGATCCTCAAGCAGAACAACTCTGCAGTTGTTTAAGAAAGATTTCTTGAGAGGAGAGTGCAAGATTGATTAGAAAAGAAGGATAATAATAAATAATAAAAAAAAAGAAGGATAAATACAGGGAAACCAATTAGGAGCCTGCTAAAGCATTCCCAGAAGGGGAAAATGAGGTTTTGATCTAGAACCCTGTCAACAGGAATGGAAAAGAGAAAAGAGGATGTATTTAAAAGACATGAGTATACAAAAATCAGAAGATACTAAGAAAATCTAACATACTTGAGGATATCCATGTAACTTAAATAAGGACTATTTTGTATTTGATGGCCAGATAACTGGGCTATTAGATATCTGTATCTAACTCAAGCCTAAATTTAAAAAGATGAAATAATTTCCTGGATGATATGGCCAAGAGAAAACTTCAGAGGAAGTGAAGTCATGCAGCCCCTATGTGGTGTGGACTCATTCCAGCTGGCCCCTACTTCCTGCAGGAGGTCAGTCCACTGTGACCAGGCGGAAGCGCTGGAAGGAGCAGGCATGAGACTCGGGCTCTGACTGAGCCCACAGGTGCTCAGCCCACTTGGTTTTCCCATCAGTCTGAGTCTAGAGCCTGTGATCTTTCCACGTGTCCCTACATCTCTCCCTCAGGGTAGAATTTCCCACCATATCCCTGTGTACAATTGTTTCAAAGAAGCTGCCAAAAAAAAAAAAAATAGATACTATATGGATGATTATTTCTGGTCTTATGGAATGGAAAATTTAGAGGCGATAAAGGATATTTATTTACTTATTCAGTCTTATGAAATCTGATGGGAAGCTGCTTTTTTTCTTTTTTTTAATCCCCATGACAAGTTGTTAAAGCTACCTTGGCTTTCAGTTTTCTTGGCATCTTCAATAATTTTTCATCACGTTCCTCCAAATTTTCTGTCAATCTAGCCAGTTAAATAAAATTATCCTCTTAGTTACCTTTTGAAAATTATTTTTCCTAAAGTTACCTGATGTGAAATGTATTGTTCTCGAAGCTGGCTTGCAGAATTCCATGCAATCTTTCCACGTACCAAGATTTTAGTTTTCTCAATCCACCTTAAAATTAACTCAAGCATTTCATTGTATTCTTCTAGATGGGATGCTGCCTGAAAAATAAATCATTACCATTCAGATAAAAAATGTATACTCTGCTTCTTGAGCTAGAAATCAGTCTTCTATTTCTCTTTGGACACAGTAATCCTGGGAGTTGATCATTATAATATCTATGATATCTAAAAGTATCATGAAAAATAATTTCCTTATTGAAAACCTATTAAAGACTTCCAAAAAAAAAAAAAAAGACTTCCCAGTGACGTTAGGATGAAGTCCAATTTCCTAATATGCTTGACTAATACGTCTTTTAAAAAAAATCTCCACTCTCATCTCTTATTCCTCCATATAGCTCTTCTCTCTCCCCTTTTTCATACTCTACCTTCACTGAGTAAGGAGGTGTGGTAGGTGGGGATTATAACTTTCAATATTATAATTTACTGGTTGCAAATTCTGATTTAACTCATATTTGATGGCAAAAAAATAACATACTCAATTTGCAAAAGTTCAGTCTATACTCAACAATTATGATGATGTGTGACCTGAACCAATTAAGTAAAGATTAAGTAAAGACAAACATATATATATTTATTAAAAAGTCCATTTACATGAAAACCTTTGTGAATGAATTTATAATATGGTTTGATATGAAGTCAGGTTTACATGTATAAATAAATCTTAGAAATACAGGCATGATATGAGATAAGCTACACTCAAATTACTCTTATTGTTGATATTATTTTTTTTACTTACTGTTAAAAGCAAAAAACAAAATTGAATTTCGGCCGTAGAGAATGTTGATTACCAGCCTGGAAAACATACCTGGTTGAGCTTAGAGAGCTGGTTCTCGGCCTGTCTAATGGTCTGCTGGTGAAGTTCAGTCAGTTTTCCTACCTTCTTGGCCAGTGGTTTACCTAGCTGGCCGTTCTGTTCGGAGAATTTTTGCACTGCATTATCCAGTTCCATTAATTTTAAGTGACAGTCATCTAATTCCTCTCCTAGCACCTGGACAGTCATCAAGAGGAAAGAACATCAGACTATTGAAAACAAATTTTCCCAGATTTTCCAGAATCAGAAGGATTGTATTTTAAATGATTTTATAAAAGTCAAACACTATAAAGAATAATTCTACTATGATCTGCTCATTTCTGTTTCTTTGGTTGGAAAGGGAGAGCAGGATGTTTTGTAACTGATGTTTATTTCCTATGAGGCTGAGAGAGCTAAAATTTTCCTTCTGTCCCACCCAAAAAGGATTAGTCACTTCACGCATTGGCGGAGTGAGAACACAGATTTAACGACAAGAACTTCCTTCATTTTGAAATGTATATAGTACTTAAGTTACTCAACCATCATTTAGGCCTTTGACACTCTTCCGTCTTACCTACATATACATACATATTTATGAATTCAGTTTACTATGATAATAAATTATACTATTGCATTTATAAAATTTCTTTGTGCTGTGCTTAGTCGCTCAGTGGTGTCCAACTCTTTGAGATCCCATAGACTATAGCCCGCCAGGCTCCTCTTTCCATGGGGATTCTCCAGGCAAGAATACTGGAGTGGATTGCCATGCCTTCCCCCAGGGGACCTTCCCAACCCGGGGATCAAACCCAGGTCTCCTGCATTGCCAAGTGAATTCTTTACTGACTGAGACGCCAGGGAAGTCCAAGAATACTGGAGGGAGTAGCCTATCCCTTTTCCAGGAAATTTTCCCAACCCAGGAATTGAACTGGGGTCTCCTGCATTGCAGGCAAATTCTTCACAAGCTGAGCTACAAACTACCTGCCTTTATTGTCTGGTTTTGATGAAGCCTGATAAGAAAGTTTTTATTTATTTTTTTAATATCTTCAAAATAAACTAATGCACCCAAAATATTTAAGGCATTGAATAGCACCCCTTATGTTTCCACTTCCCCTTCTTTACCTTTTGGTCAGTTTTAGCTTGAACTAAATTATCTGTCTTTGCTCTCAGCTTGGTGAGAATAGTTGTGAGATCTCTGGCTATCTTCTGAATTTGCTGGCTGAATTCCTGACTCATGGCCTTGCTCTGTTCAACTTCTTTTACTTTGTCCTGGATCTAAACAATCAATAAAAACAGGAAAACCAATCATGGTTAAAACTGAATAATTAATACTAATAATCTCAATTTTCAGATGTTGCCAAAAGGCATTGTAGATCGTCAGTACTGCTTTGGTGTCCATGTACCTCCTCAAACCAGCCACGTGCAGTTACAAGCTCTCCTGGTGTTCCTTGCAGCCTTACCTCCTGCCATTTTTATGTATTTACTGCGCTTTCTGCTGCTATTTCAGCAAAGGAACAAGCAACACATGTACAATGATTCACTCATCAAATGTTTACAGACAGCACTGTAGATAGCTGAGTTTCAATTCTATCTTCTTCATTTATTGTGTGACCTTAAACACACACAATCTTCTAAGCCTTTTTCTTCATAAAATGGAAAACGCTTCCAGATAACTGGAGGCACACATATTTGTTTCTGTGAACCTTTTCATAAGTAGCTGTTAATGGCCTGTTAACGCTTTCTCTAACTTCCAATTACCATCTTATAGTACGACTGAAAAGCACTGAGCGCATCCAGTGGAAAGGAAAATGAAAAAATAGCAGTTAATATTTATACATTTCCAATGGCTTTAATTTGATGTGATAACAAACATTTATATTTTGCTTATAATAAAATGTTGAAGAGAACGTGGTAAAGAAATATTTCCTTTACATAAATGAAAGGCCTTTAAAAATACCTTTAAGTATTGGGGATGTAATATATAGTAGCATGGTGAATACAGTTAACATTCCTATGCTGTATACTTGAAGGTTGTTAAGAGAGTAGTTCTTAAAAGTTTTCATCACATGAAAAAATTTTATAACTATATGTAGTTTTGAATACTAACTAAATTTATTGTGCTGATCATTTTGTAATATATTGTTTGTTGTTCAGTCGCTCAGTTGTGTCCGATTTTTTGCAGCCCCATGGACTGCAGCACACCAGGCTTCCCTGTCTATCACCAACTCCTGGAGCTTACACAAACTCATGTCCATTGACTTGGTGATGTCATCCAACCATCTTGTCCTCCATTGTGACCTTCAATCTTTCCCAGAATCAGGTTCTTTTCCAATGAGTCAGTTCTTCGCCTCAAGTGACCAAAATATGGGAGCTTTAGCTTCAGCATCAGTCCTTCCAGTGAATATTCAGGACTGATTTCCTTTAGGATGGACAGTCCAAGGGACTCTCAAGAGTCTTCTCCAACTCCACGGTACAAAAGCATCGATTCTTCAGCACTGAGCCTTCTTTATTTTAGTCTAACTCTCACATCCATACATGACTACTGGAAAAACCATAACTTTGACTAGATGGACTTTTGTTGGCAAAGTAATGTCTCCACTTTTTAATATCCTGTCTAGGTTGGTCATAGCTTTGATAGCTTACGATGAACAGTATCTAATTCCTGATCTCCAAAGAAGAATTAACTTCAGAACCAGAGACCAGGCTTGATCACTCAAGAGCAGAGTTTTATTAAAGTAAAAAGGGACAGAGAAAGGTTCTGACATAGACATCAGAAGGGGGACGGAGAGTGCCTCCCTCGCTAGTGTTAAGCAAGGGAGTTATATACTTTTTAAATTATTTATTACAATAAATCAAAAGAATGTCTGAAGGTTTAAAAACTTTGCCAGATCCACTCCCACAATTTACATTTTAGGCTAACAGGATTAGAATTTAACAATAGAAAGATCTTACTAGACCCACTCCCATAATTTACATTTTAAGATATCAGGATTAGTCAGAAGGTTTTCAGGAAGGAGAAACTGTCCTCAAGCAAGATACATTGTTGTTGTATAATCCCTAGTACACAACAAACTGAGTTGTCTGTTGTGTAATCATCAGTTTTGGGCTTAAAGAAAAAAAAAAAAAACACAACATTTTATGTGACTAAGACTAAGGAATGTAGAGAAAAAAAAAAAAAAGGTTTGTCCTTTCCTCCTCCTCCTTGAGAACCGCAGACCCCTTTCTCCTCCGGGACCCTGGACTTCTTATCAATCTGCCTAGGAACTGACTCTCAGCTTTTCTTCCAAGGAACAAGCATCTTTTAATTTCATGGTTGCAGTCACCATCTGCAGTGATTTTGGAGCCCAAGAAAATAAAGTCTCTCACTGTTTCTATTTTTTCCCCATCTATTTGCCATGAAGTGATGGGACCAGATGCCATGATCTTTGTTTTTTGAATGTTGAGTTTTAAGCCAGCTCTTTCACTGTCCTCTTTCACCTTCATCAAGAGGCTCTTTAATTCCTCTTTCTGCCATAAGGGTGGTACCATCTGCATATCTGAGGTTATTGATGTCTTTCCCAGCAATCTTGATTCCAGCTTGTGCTTCATCCAGCCCACCTTTTCACATGATGTACTCAGCATATAAGTTAAATAAGCAAATCTACTCCTTTCCCAATTTGGAACCAGTTTGTTGTTCCATGTCCAGTTCTAACTGTTGCTTCTTGACCTGCATACAGATTTTTCAGAAGGCAGGTAAGGTGGTGTGGTATTCCCATCTTTTTAAGAATTGTCCACAGTTTGTTGTGATGCACACAGTCAAAGGCTTTAGCATAGTCAATGAAGCAGAACTAGATGTTTTGTCAAATCAGATCTCCTTTGTTGCTGTTGTTCAGTTGTGAAGTCCTGTCTGACTCTTTGTGACCCGATGGACTGCATCACGCCAAACTTCCCTGGCATTCACCATCTCCTGGAGGTTGCTCAAACTCATGTCCATCGATCGAGTTGGTGACATCATTCAACCATCTTGCCCTCTGTCGCCCCCTTCTCTTTCTGCCCTCAACCTTTCCTAGCATCAGGGTCTTTTCCAATGAGTTGGCTCTTCACATCACATGGCCAGAGTAAAATCTCCTCAGTATCGGGGAAATATATCAAGAAATGAATACTTTTTTTTTTATTTCATTATTTTCAGTTGAGTGCTAACATAAATGGAATGCATGTGAATAATTTTATAATAGGGAAATTTATCCAGAGGGGATTTAAAAAAATGAGATTTGAACTTCTTTTTTTAAGATCTGAACTTGACAAGTCATCCTTTCTGACAAACCCTCCAATGTCTAAGAAAAACAAATAAGTAAATTAAATATTTAAAATAGAAAACAGCATTTTAATTTAGGTCAAACGCATGATGCAGTAAAATTGGATTTTGATGAGAATTTTTAAACACATTGCATCATACACTGGCAAGTTCAAAAGGGACAGCACACTTGCATGAATATTATAGTTTCTGTAGTGCAATACTACTTTGCATTTCATGTAGCATTTTAGAACTATCCTCTCTTTGTTCTATTGACCAGTTTTAACTAAATCGCTTTAGCGTTTGACCACCAAGAAGGTCCTAAAACCCATTATGTTTGCATACAGATGCTACTGAAGCTATTTTCATAAAATACATGGAAGTGTGTCCTCCTTATGAGGTCTAATATAAAAATCTCCCCCTGTTCTAAGTATTATGAATGGCTATGTAACACTTTCCTTAAAAAGAAAAGATTTAAAAAATATATATATATACACATGTATTATGTTTCATTCCTTTCCTTGGTTGTTTGGAAGCCAGACTGACAGACCTTCCTCTTGATAAAATACAGGACCCTACAGCATGAATTCTGGATAAAAATCTCTTTCCTGATTCTACTTTATTTTTAACTGTTTTCCTTTTATTCAAATCTCTTCACCTACTACATCATGCTGAACCACTGAACTAAAATAGCAAATAGAAGAGTGCCTGGCAGACTCTGGGTACTCAATAAATATTTGTTGAATACATGAAATATATCTTGCTTTCTTTGTTTCTTTGAGTAATTGATTTTTGGGGGAAAGGTTAGGGAAATCATAGAAATTATCTTCACTGTTTGACATTATTGTTTACATTTAATAGTATTTCATATGTTTCTTGCCTATGAATAAAACCTTTCATTTAATATTATTGTTTAATACTGATCTGTTTTTTTTTTTGTTGTTGTTAATTGTTTATTTATTGAGAGACTATTTCTCACCCCAGATAGTCATAGTTTCATAGTTCAGGAACACAGGAAAGTGACAAACTTCCATGGAACTCAATCCAAGAAATTCTTTATATTCCAAATCACTTTGCACTCTGAAAAATACCAGCCTTCCTCATCTCCTCAAAATCTTTCATGGAATCATAATTTCTGTAGAAATCTGCATATGCCTTCTTTCTTCGTTCAGCCACAGCAAACTTATAGAAAGTTGCAAACCCCAGAGAGACCATGAATGCTCCAACAATATGAAATCGCAGACGTTTGGCCAAGAGGCCACGCATCTGAGGTTTTGCCAAAGCAGTGGACATGGTAGTTCTCTTTCTCGGTGGCTCAACCGCAACGTCCTTCCAGGCTGATGGAGAAATGGACTACTGATCTGTTTTTAAACTCTGTTTCCATGACTGTGAAAATCCTGCACTATTATACAAGAGCACTGAGCCAATAAAGAATGGAAAGCTACTCTTTCTTGACTGTAGGTTTACCTGATCATGGATAGTTCCTAAGTCCAAGGCCACTTCAGCTAGTTGAAGGGAGAGTTCAGAAGGTAATATAGTAGAAAGACCAAGGTACTTATTCTTCTGTTCTTCAGCCATTTTTTCAACATTCTGTCGGTGATTTGTGGCTTCTGTTAGGAGAATCTGAAGGAAAGATCAACATAAGAAATTTCTAGGAGCCAGATAAGGAAATTGATTTTTACAGGTACAGAGACAAGGATATGTATTGTTCCTCAAAATTGGATTACATGTGGAATTAGAGAAACACATTTACAAAAAGCAAGCTTTTCTTTAGTCTCTAAATAAGAAGCACGTCCACTTCACATGGAATAAAAAAATGTCCAATGAACTAACACTAAGAGTTTTTCATGTAAAACATTTCTAAAAGATTTCACTTCAATATATCATTGAATATAAACAAGAATATCTGATTAAAATTAGCACAGTTTTTTTAAAATGATGAGTGTAGGGAGTGAGTTTTGTACCTTAAGTTCTTCAAGTTGAGCATCTATTTCTATGGTTGGATTCCCCAAGTATTCTTTCGTTTCCTGAACCCAAGATTTTACTGAACTGATTTGTGTCTCCACCACTTCTCGCTCCTTGAGCTCTTGCTTTACTATCTTCCCATTCTTCTTGACTTTCTCCTGCATGCTTCAGAAACATTAAGGGGAGAAAGCAGACATGGACTGAAAGGAAGCCCCTAATACATGACATCACATTGTCAAAAACAGACATTAAAAAGTGAAACCTTCTATTTTTTTCCAAGTCAAGACACTTCCCCCAAACTGCCAGATAATTTTCAGTAACATTTAAACTTACTTTAAATACAACAAGAAGACACTTAATGTGAAGTGAATGATTTATCCCTGGAAAATGGAGAGCTGACATACTCCCATGCCACTACACTGCAATCCATTTTCCTGTCTAAATTAACCTGGAGACTGTTTGATTTTTTTTTTTATTTCCTATTTGGAAATCTACTTATATGGTACAGAATCATCAACCCTAAAAATTAACGTATAATTGGAATATTTGTGCCTATTAGAAACTAACCTTTAAATAAAAAATCAAATTTTGGATATTTTATGACTAATACTGTTCAGCATCCAAATTATAAGTCTTTATTTAAATTGACATAATTTGGTTGCAAAGTTTAAGTAAGTGGAGTCAGATTATCCTGAATTCATCTATAATTGAAGGGGTGAATGTAGGATATGCATGAGTGATATATGACTAGGGCATGGCAACCCCCTTCAGTATTCTTGCCTGGAGAAACCCCATGGACAGAGGAGCCTGGGGAGCTGCTGTCCATGGTGTCGTGAAGAGTCAGACAAGACTGAGCAACTAAGCCCACATTATATTAGTTAATTCAGGAGTTAAACTATATAGTGACATTTCCTCTTTGGTCCAATAAGTAAATCAAGCTGGTTATATATCATTAAGATTAACTTTCTCTACGTTCACTATCAGTAAATGATTCTTATTTACCTGGACTTTGGTATCATCCTTGCTCTAACGTCTCTGTCATCCAATTTAGCCAATGAGGAATCAAGAGTTATCGAAACCAAATTCTCAGTAGCTCTCAACTGTTAAAATTTCAAGCTTCATTTCTCAAGAACTGCCCCATCACCCATGGATTCCTTGAAAGTGATATACTTACTTCCAAGCTTGCTTACTTGCTGTTCCCTTGTCTTCAGCACTCTCCTCCTACCTCATTGACTTGTTCAAGCCTGCTTAGTTTTCAACTTACATATCCCTTCTGAGGGGAAGCCTTACTTGACTCCTCTCCTAGGTTAGTTGCCTCTGCTCTGATTTCTCTTAGCCCCCTTCAAATGCTCCACCTAAATGCATCTTTAGTTGTCTACCTCTGCTGCTTGACTGCAAACTGCCTGAAGGTAGAGATTGAACCTGTTTGCTTCATCACTACATTTCTAATATGACTAGACATGTACTAGGTAGCAAGGATGATAGGAATAGATGCCCATGTGTTTAAGGTGGCATGGTGGAGCTCCCCCAAGACTCTTAATACCCCATTTGTCCCTTTTGGTCATGGCCAAGTTTAGAAACAGAGAAAGAGGGCAGGCGTATAGTTACTTCAGGCACCGGTCCTGCATGGCTGTGATCTCCTGCACCGTGGGTGGCTCTCCTCCAGAGGATGGTGTGACTCCATCCTGGACCATGCTCAGCGCTTGTTGCCGCAGCATCCCTAAGGCCGACTGTTGCCCTTCCAACTCCAAGATGAATGTGTCATGATATTCAAGAAAAGTTACGAGTTCTGCTTTTGAGGCCTTCTCTGCTGAGCTTCCTGGTAATTTATCTTGCAGCTGATCAATCACTTCAGTGGCTTTTTTAACCTGATGACAAATGCACACACTATGAAGTTCAAAAGTAAATAAAATGAAAAAGAGAGGACTGTTCCAACAAATGCCACATTTGACACTAAAATGTTGAAGCACGGTAGAGTCAATGGTGTCAACTCTAAATCTTGGGAAGCTAAATCATGAACAATTCTCTTAACATGGAAGAAAAGGCCACTTCTATTATTCTGGGTTTCAAGATTTAATCTCAAAATAATGTTAGGGCAATCAGGGACTTCATAACATAGAAAAGGGGGATTTATGTTAACATGAATATGTGCCTTTGAGTCACAAAGGAAGATGTGGCTTAAAACACTGAACCCTGTTTAAAAAATAGAAGATATTAAACATGATTTGAAAAATGGGTCAAATTCCTTCCTTATTTCATGGAAAGACAAAGTATTTTGCACTTTTTCAGGGCCAGGAAAGAAAGTTTCACTAAGAGCCCCACAAATGGGGCAAAATCGGCTTGCTCTCCTCTCAAAATGCAATTGCTTGGTTTCTTTCTTTCTTATTAAAATAAATGGGCCTGGACTTGGGACCAAATTGCACATTGTATTATGTATTTTATTTCAGGATTTGGTTTTCAAGTCATGGAGATAGAGATTTTTTAAAAAGACTTTTTACTTTCATAAGGCCAGTTTCAAAAGAGGGACAAAACATTGCTTTTGAGATACGTTCTCATCAGCGAGGAGACATTACTTTGAGCCCATCAGTAATGGCCATTACCTTATTGTTAAAGCTCGTCCACTCATCCACTGCATCTTCTAGTAACTTCTCCTGGTCCTGGGCCACAGCGCGGAGCCGCGTCCAACGCTGCCAGACAGCTGTTGTTGACCTGCTTATGGCTGCTTTGCTTGCATCATTTCCGGTTTTTTCCAGTTCTGAAGCTTCACCCTCTAAAGCCACGATTTTCTCATGGAAAGAGTTTATTACTGACACTAAAGCCTGGAGTGGGAAGAGGAGAAGAGAAGTTGAAGGGAGAGATGATTTTTTCAAAAACTACAGATTTTGGTAAAGTCCAAAATTACCTGCAAAAGAAAATGTTCCTACATACACTTATTTTCTTCTGTTAATTCTTACTTTTCATTTAATTTGTAATTGAGTTAGGCTTGAGTTTTCTAAAGCAGTAAGGTGAATATTTATTAAAAAGTTGACATGCTATCTATCTGAATGACATTATCCCATTTTTTTAAATTAGCAAAAGTATAAGTGAACAGAATTTAATATTTAAGTATGTCACATTCCACCTTATATTGCTGTGATACATGAGTGAGACTCAAGTTGTTAACTTTTGAATTTCAATTGAAGTAATCTAAGTTACATCAGAAGGTATTTACTGAAATCTACTATGTCACATCTTATCAGAAGCAAATGTCTCTGATGATATCTTCTAAAACCTAGCTATGCATTTCCAATGGAATGCTAAATGAGTGACAGCACTTAAGTTAAAACTGCTATGAAATGTGGTTAAACATGTCCTTTTTGTGCTTAGGCAGCCCTTGTGGAAATGAGGATTTATTGACTTGCTTCTTGAACTCTCATAGTGCAAAGACCCATTACAGCTACAATGACAAGAGTATTAAAAACAACGGCAAACGAACCTTATGTTCTGACAATTTTTCTTCTGCTTCGTGACTGGAAGAAGTCTTCAGTAAAGAAAACTCAGACAATTTCTTTTCAGCTTCATTCATCAATTCTATAACCTCTTCCCTTGCTTTCTGATAGTCCTGCCATTTAGCTGCACATCTTGAACAAAATCCAACAAAAGTCAAGAGACAACTTAAAATTACACATTTTGATGCAAGAGCTCCAAGGTCAATCTGTCTAGGGATACTCAAAAGAATGAATTTACATGATAATCTGCATCCTTGGGCTCCTGCTCCTGCTTAGTTGCTCAGTCAAGTCTGACTCTTGGCGACCCCATGGGCTATAACCCACCAGGCTCCTCTGTCTGTGGGATGTCCCAGGCAAGAATACTGGAGTGAGTTACCATTCCCTTCTCCAGGGGTCTTTTTGACCCAGGGATTGAACCCCAGTCTCTTGAATTGCAGGCAGATTCTTTACCGTTTGAGCCACCGGGGAAGCCCATGTACATCCTTAATGTATTCCTATTTTCCATGTGAAAACCCATTTCACTAGAATATAAAGAACAAAGTAATTTCTGTACCTCTGCAAGAGATCTAACTGGGCATGTGAATCCTGTATTATCGTCTGACTCTTCTCTTCCAGGGAGGCCATTTTCTGTGCTAGGTCCTCTTTTCCAGTCGGCTTGATGAGTGGGTCCAGGTTGGCTACCAGGCTTTGGAGCTCCTCCAGATTGCTGTGCAACTGATCCTCTGCACTAAAAAATTCCATGTGGCTTTTGAGACTCTCCTCCGCACTCTCCACATCTAGGCCGTTGCCTGTCAGCTGTAACATCTCATGAGCGTCCTCAAGCCAGTCGTTAGCGGCTTGAAACACTTGATAGTACCTTTGACACTGACTGTATATTTGAGTCAAGGTAGTCTGAAAAACAGCAAAGCAAACACAGTCAACTCTCATTTGCGATGTGTTTCCCGAAAATTGTTTACACCTTCCATTTCTTTTCAGGTCTCAGTCTCATGGTGGTATGTCTGCAAGTGAATTGACGAGCTGGTGACATTTGTTTTGTTTTTAGTACAACTAATTATTATCCTGTACTTTTCCTTCAACTCTTCTTCTTATAATTTTATTATCTCAGTTAAAATACACAAGCAAGGACATAGATAGAATAGAAATTTATGATGGTTCTGAAATGTCCTCTCTCTAAAGAAAAAGTATAATGATTAGCAATATGTGGCAGAATGAATATTCACTAAAGTGAAATAATGCCTTAGGTAGTGTGTGTGTTCTCAGTCACATTTGACTCTGCACTCCCATGGACTGTAGCCCACCGAGCTCTTCTGCCCATGTAATTTTCCAGACAAGAATACTGAGTGGGTTGCCATTTCCTTCTCCAGGGGATCTTTCCCGACCCAGGGAGTGGACCCACATCTCCAGCATCTCCTTGCAATGGCAGGCAGATTCTTTACCTCTGTGCCACCTGGGAAGACCCAGTTCCACAGGTAGGAAGGAATATAACAAGACCAGTGGGAATGTAAACTTGGGAATGTATAACCACTATGGAAAACAGCATAGAAACTCCTCAAGAAATTAACCACCAATATGATCCATCAATCTCACTCCTGGGTATTTATCCAAAGAAAACAAAATCACTACCTCAAAGAGAAATCTGTACTTTCATGTTCGTACCAGTGTTATTTACAATAGTCAAGGTATAGAAATAACCAAAGTGCCCATCCACAGATGAATGAATTTTAAAATATACACATCTTGGAATATTATGGCTGGTTGAAATTCTATAGAAGCAGAAGGACTGAGAACAGATGTGGGGAAAATGGGCCAAGGTATTAAAGCAAGTAAACTTCTGGTCAGGCTAAGGTTCATAGGGTCGCACAGAGTTGGACCTGACTGAAGCAACTTAGCACCCACTCTATTATTTATTACCTCTCCAAATGGAGAGAGAGAACCAAGATGTTCTTGTGTTAAAACGAAAGTCATATCAACATGGAAACCACATGAAATGAACACCATGAGCATAAACAGTAAAAATATCCTTTTAAGTTGTGATTGAAGATGATTCCATGAAGTAGCAAAAAAAAAAAAAAAAGAAAAGAAAAGAAATAGTAAGGGAAGCAATTGAAAGTAAAAAAAAAAAAAAAACAACTCATACCTGTTTGCTACTGTGCTTAATTGCCCGCTTCGTTCCTGACTCTTTGCGGCCCCATGGACCATAGTTCTCCAGGCTCCTCTGTCCATGGGGATTCTCCAGGTAAGAATGCTGGAGTGGGTTGGGATCTTTCCAACCCAGGGATTGAACCCAGGTCTCCCACCTTGCAGGCAGATTCTTTACCAGCTGATCTGCCAGGGAAGCCCCACACTTGTTTACAAAGAAGCGAAGTGAGAAAAATGGAGCAGAAGCCCCGTGGCACCCACCTGTCTGGTGCGGAGCGCTTCCTGCAGGGCCCCGTCCAGCTCCGAGAGCTCAGCCAGCGTGCGCTGTAGGTCGGCGGAGATCAGCTCCTTGGCTCTCGTGAATTTCTCCTTCTCCTTGTTACTCAGTGCATTCATGATCCTCAGGCTGGACTGCACCTCTTCCTGATGGATCTGGACCTTTCTGATCTCCTCCTGGATGTCCCGCAGGTTCGGGTCCAGGCACAGCGGTCCGCTCAGGGCCGCCTCCACGCTCCGCAGCCATTCCAGGGAGCGGCTCAGCTCTGTCTGGAAGTCTCTACTCTGCACCATGCGGCTCTCACACTCCGTCACCGTCGCGCCAATGGCAGAGGTGAGCAGTTTTAACTCCTCTTGCCAGGCCTGGAGCTGATGCTTGGCTTTCTCGTAAGCTGCGGGGTCGAGATGCGAAACGAGATCTTCGAGATGCCTGGTGACACGTTTTAGGAGAATTCCGGAATTCTGGAGGCTTCCTGCCAGGGAGTGATACACTTTGAGCTTCTCCTCCGCGGGCAGCGTCTCTTCGTTCACCTTGGACTGCTCCATCCTCACAGCTTCTAGCTGTTTCTCTAGCTGGTGGCACATCCTCTCATGTTCCTGGTAAGCACTGGTGGTGTCTTCTAAGAAGCTCACCCTCTGTTCTGTCTGTCGCTTCAGCCTGTGGTACAGGGTGACGAGCTGTGGCATCTTGTCTGGTTGCCATGGCTGCCCGGTGCTGCGAAAACTTTCTTTCTTCTGGTTCAGTTCGTCCACGGCTTCGGCGAGGCCTGCCACCTCGCCCCCCAGAGCTCGCCAGCCATCCTGAAGAGACAGAGCCTCTTTGACGCTCAGGTGGCTGGGGATGTGGCTCATCCTGGAGAACTGGTCTTCAAGGTCACGCAGAGACTGGCTTGTCAACTCGATCAAGGAGGCGTATTCTTTCCGAGCCAGCATCGCCTCTTGGACTTTATAGAACTTGTCTTTAGCCAGGTCGACGATCACGTTAAACTGCAGGGGCAGCGCGTGGAGCTTTTCGTTGAGGTAGGAATGGTCCACTTCATTCAGCGTGGGCAGGATGGCCTGTCCAGTTCTCTGCAGCGAAAGTAGGAGGTTTTCATATTCCGGAGACTGTTCGAGAATGTGTTGGTATTTGGCCAACTGTGTGTGAAGCTCGGCAGTCTCATTCATTAGGTTGATCTCAGGAAAGGTAACGATATCTGCTTGTTTGAGCCAGTGACAGGCTTTATCAAAGTCTTCCTTAAAATGCTTCCTAGAAACCAGATTTTTCTCCAGCTCTTGTAGCCGATGGCTGCACTTTTGTAGCACGCTGTCATAGACGCTCTGCAATTCCTGGAGCTTCCCCAGGACCTCACTCTTTTCCTGCTCTGTGACTCCTTTCATCAACTCGCGGCCCTGGGCCCAAAGTCCAGTGACCTCGTTTTGGTAAGTCTTAAGGCTGGCTTGTGCACTTTTACATGTTTTCACCTGTTTGCTCACGTCATCCGGTAGCAGGCAGATATGCTCACGGAACATTATCTTGCGCTCGTGTTGCTGAATCTGGCTGGTCGCCTGGAACACCGCCATGAGAAACTGGGTTTTCTCGGACAGAGCCTTGTTTAAGTACTTCCGTCTCTGGCCCACTAAGTCGCTGAGACTACTCACGTGCCTTTGTGCATCAGACAGTGCCTTCTGGATTATCTGCCTCTCGTTGAGGCCAAGATCAGCCATCACCCTGTCAGCATCCTTCGTGAGAGATTTCAGGAGCATCTGCTTGGCCTCCAGTTCGCTGCAAATGGCAAGGTGATCCATGAGCAGGTTCTGAGCCATGTCAGGCGGGGGGCTCTGCTTCAGGGCCTCGGTGATGTTGGGCTGCTGCTCTTCCGCCCACTCCATCAGCTCCTGAAACCTGGACCGAACCACACTGAGCTCCTCCAGGTTGGTGATGGACACTTGGATTTTTCTTTTAACGAGGTCCTCTAGTTGAAACCAGCGTTGTTCAAGGTGACTCGTCTGTTCTTTGACTAGTTCTTTGTCATCTAAATTCAAATGTTCTATCATTTTCTGCTTTTGCTCTTTCAGATCCTCAACGGCCTTCTTTCTCTCCTGCAATGCCAGGGCCAACTTTTTCAAAGCTTCCAGGTGAGCGGCTGTACTCTCTGCATCAGATCTGTATTAAAGCACATAAAGTCAAGTTAACTTTAGTCCATATCTGTGCTTGTTTGTATCATGTTAAATTGCACATTACCATCTTCTTTAAGTGGGTGTTCTTAGCTTAGAGTTACTCAATTCATGGCTTATTGACAGAGATTCTGTAGTTACTATGGAATATAGTGTTAGTCGTTCAGTCATGTCCAACTCGTTGCGTGTCCAACTCTTTCCCTATGGACTGTAGCCCACCAGGCTCCTCTGTTCATGGGATTCTCCAGGCAAGAATCCTGGAGTGGGTTGCCATTTCATTCTCCACTATAGAATATAAGACCCATATATTTCCATAGCAGAAGTTGAACCAAGATAGTTTGCCTAGAAACTTCTCTGCTCTCAACCTCTGCTCTTGTTAGCTAAGGTTGCCCTCCCATCACATCTGACATGTACTTGTAGCTTCTTCCTCTGGCTCTCATCAACAGAATAGCATCTGCATGTTAACAAGACCCCTTGATGATGTGTGGAAACACAAAATACTGAGAAACACTGATCCACTGCATTCTTGACAATGGCACTTAAAGGAATTAAGTGATGTGTGATTTCTGTGCTTTCCTGAGAGAAGTTCCAGCAAACAACCCCATGGTAGACAGTATGCCATGTGTAAGGTATAACCAATGACTCTATCAGCTGCTCATTGGGATAACTCAGACATTTTCTGTGTATCATTAGAAGCTTTAAAAGTAAGTGTGAGATGCAAAGAATTCTCATTCCTTTGACTACAAGACACACATGAGAAAAATTGAATCTTAGAGTCTTTTTCACTTACAAAACAATTAGTTCTGAAGTATGAGGAGGCGTGTTGGGAGTCTGTATGATAACTTCTGTTTGAGACATATTGTACTGTTCTTAGTCACTCAGCTGTGTCTGACACTTTGCAACCCTATGGACTGTAGCCTGCCAGGTTCCTCTGTCCACAGGGATTCTCCAGGCAAGAATACTGGAGTGGGTTGCCATGGACATATTGAGTCTGTTGTGTTTGTGGGTTAACCAGACCCAGGTGCTACTGTCAGCCTGAAATACAGGCTTTTGCTGACACTGGATTTATCCCAAAGACTAGTAAAATGTTGAGCATCAAGAAAAAGTAAACACATCAGAAAGTAGTGTACCTCCTCTAAAACAGAAATCCACATAAACAAAAAGTCCACCAATTGGATTACACCTAAAATATATTTTCAGTTTTAATTGCCACAAATTAATAAATCTGGGCAGAAAAAGCACAGATTTTAATAAATCATAGTGATCAGAATTACAGAAAGATTTCTATATGATGACTTTCTGTATGTGGGGGGTGAGGGAATCCTTTTCAAAGAAAAAGTAAAGAGGGGTTCAGTTGCTATAAAATCAAATATGTTTGTCACTTAGTCATGTCTGATTCTGTGATTCTATACTGTAGCCCTCCAGGCTCCTCTGTCTGTGGAATTCTCCAGGCAAGAATACTGGAGTGGGTAGCCATTTCCTTCTCCAGGGGATCTTCCTGGCCCAGGGATTAAACCCAGGTCTCCTGTATTGCAGGCAGACTCTTGACCATCTGAGCAATCAGGGAAGCCATAAGATACACATTAATTGAGTTCAGATTGTTCATTAAGTTCTCAAATACCACAAGTACAAGAAAAAACTAGACTGAATTACAGAGAATGTCTTACTTCACAGAATTGGCAAGAAACCTATGGAACTTGTTTCAGGAAGGATTCATGTCCTCAATTTACAGATAAGAGTCCCATAACAGGTAATTAAAACTAGAAATATTCTTGGGATGTACTTTAAAGTCAAAGTGTAACAGCTCTGAAATATTCCTGATGTCACAGGTAGAATCAGTACTGTTTTCAAACATTTTCCTTTTATTCACTACTTAAATTAATATTGTGTGAGGAAAATCATGATTCTGTATGCATACAATCACACAAGACTCTTAATAATGTTTTATCAGTATTTAAATTTGATTTATGCATCCATGATAGAAAATGGATGTTTAACATGTAAGAAAGATATTTTTGATTTTTACAGAAATTAAGAAATTTCTGGCTTAGCATTTTGGTGGCCCACTAGAGAACTGCTATTACCTGGCTAAGTTATCCCATTCTGTAGTAAATTTTTCTAAGAACCCTTCGACGACGTTCATACGGTCGTGGTAATCTCGTGTTCTCTGGAGATCTTCTTCTCTTTGCAAGCACAGATTGTTGGACTGAAGGCACAGATCCAGCCACTGGTCATTTAAATGACTTATTTCCTTGTGTTCAGGGGACTCTTGCTTCTTGGTTAACTCATCCACCTTCTCTGTAATAGTGTTCACCGATGCCTGTTTGCACTGTAGCTTCTTAACAAAATCCTAAAGGATAACAACAATAAAATAAACAATATATTATAACCTGCTCCCCACATAAATACAGATTGAAGCACAGAATCAGCACCTCTGAACACTTTAAGTAACTGAAGAATGTATACTGAGGGACAGAGAAAGCCATCATGCTTTCTTATGAATACAAATTTCCAAGTATATAAGAGTCAGAGGGAAACTGCGGTTATCTTCTTGTGTTACTTTGGAAAGTAAAAAGAAAAACTGATAAATGTGGAACAACATTGTAGTCACTAAGAGAAAAAGTTAACATTCTGTCTTAAAGTGTATCCTTAGTTTTCTAAAAAATTTTAAGGTTCATGGCTTTGAAAAAAAAATCTAATTTATCTCCTCTCTATTTTTCTTTCTCTATATGCAGACAACATTCCAGCAGAAAATATAAATGACTGATTATCACAGGGAAAATATAAACCCTAAAGTTTGTTAAAAATCTGGTACAACTTCCAATCAGGTTAATTTAATAATTTTCTATTGCATTTTAAATATATAAATATTGTATTACATTTAAGCTAACTATGTTAACAAATATATATATATTACATATTATATTTATTTATTATTTACTTTTTGGCTGTGCCTTGTGGCTTGCAAGATCTTAGTTTCCCAACCAGGGACTGAACCCAGGATCCAGTGGTGAAAGCG
The DNA here is from genome assembly GCF_910594005.1 of Cervus elaphus. Taxonomy (NCBI): domain Eukaryota; kingdom Metazoa; phylum Chordata; class Mammalia; order Artiodactyla; family Cervidae; genus Cervus; species Cervus elaphus. The sequence continues at coordinate 35,958,317 of NC_057840.1, forward strand.
CTGAGTCCTAACCACTGGAGTGCCTAAATATATGTTTAATAAATTGATACATTTACAGTCCTACAGCTTTAGCAATTTCTGTGATGAGAAGCTAATAAATAGTAAGGCTCTGTGTTTGTTTAGAGACACAGCCTTCTGGTTCTGCCAGCTGAACCACTGAACCAACTGAACCAGTTGCTTTGTTCATAAACAAGCTACAGAGCGAATGTCCTTCAATGCAAGTAGCCAACGGGAGCTCCCAGAAAATATCTGAATGTTGACTTTCTGATCTGCACTCTTCTGGCACCAAATGAACGTGGTTCTGATTCTATCTCGTTCTTTAACTAACTATGTGTAAGGACTGGCCGACACATACCCATGCTGGTTGCCTCTGTCTCCCCTGGAGACATGTGAATTCCTACCTTTACTTGAGATACCATGTTCTGTGCGATGTTTAGCTCCAGTTCTGAGTGCCTCCTCTTCATATTCTGCAGCTGCTGATCGGCATCCTGGAGGTAAATCCAGAGTTCAGCCTTCATGTGCTTGATCTCCTCCCAGCCCTGAGTTAGGTTCTGTGCCTGGGCAAGCCTTTGTTCGATCTGGAGAAAACACAGAGGCAAAAGTCAGCAGCAATAGACAGAAACACTTATGTTCAGTAAATCAGCCTGTCCATGTATGCAGGCCAACACTTGGGTACACACACACACAGTGATCAATTCCCCCCCCGCCCCAAATTATTTGCTCCAAGAAAAACAGATTTTATGTTTCAGTTTTCTAAAGACTTCAAGTGTCAAAGACTTATGCCATATGATTTCAATCAGTACTGTGAGGCTTTAGAAGTTCTACCAATTTATTAGGTCAGAAGCTGCCCTGATGGTTTTTTTTTAACATGGGGCATTTCAGTAGACACATCTGTTTGACAGACTCAACAATGTGGTCTTGGGGTTAACTAGAAAAGACTTATATTGTTCTCTATCACACATTTGCTGATACCTCTTATAGAGCACTGAGTTATTAATGTTTGGGATATATGTTTAGATCTGCTTCACTGGTTTTTGAACTTTTTTCAATAATCCATTTCTGTAAAAATTATAGATGCTCTATCATCTTTTTTAAAGATTTAAAAACAGACTTGCTCTGGTAATATAGTAAAATATAAAAGTTAAAAAAAAATGTTATTTTAATATTTATATTATAATTATTTATCTTAATTTCTTTTTTCTTTTAGAACATTTTACTCTTCTGGAATATTTAATCAATTAAATACCAAAACCGGGTCTTTTTTTTTTTAATCCGAACACATTGCAGAGTTTAAGGCAGCAGCAGAAGGCACATGACCTCTATGGTGCCACCTATCCGCTGCGCAGAGGTATTGCTGATTCCTCACAACCCTGCCCAAAAAGCCCAAACACAGCTTCAGGATTCTTATCAACACCACCCTCAGCCACTGCCGATGAATTAGCAGAGTCATGGCGGATGTTTGCTATCCTAAGAGAATGCAAGGGTCAGGAGTCCCTTTCACATTAAGTATGACCCTTTCATACGCACTTTATAGGACCCTTTCATAGTAAGTCCCTTTCATACATTCATACATTCATACATAAGTATGACCTAAAGAAAATGATGGAAAAGAACAACAACAAAAATGATCAGAAAAATATAGGAAAAGAAGAAGAACGCTAATTGAAGAGAAAAGAGAAAAGGAAAGAGGCACAAATGTTCAGCAGTTCAATGGGACTAAGTATTTCAGTTCCATTTCAGAGGCGTCAGTAACAGAGTGTGCCTACTTTTCTGTGACTCAGCTGAAATTCAATACATACTTATCATAATGCCTGAAGGAGCATTATAGCAAGAATAATCCAAGGAGAATTTTTTTTTCACATGTAACTTAACAGCAGCAGCAGCAACATGCAAGCAAGAGAATATGATCAAACAGACATATCCAATATCACTTTTTTAAAAACTTTTTTTACCATTTGTTCTGTTTGTTGGATATCTTTTGCAGTAGTTTTCACTGAAGAGTTTGACAGGTCACACATGGAGCAGAGAAGATCTAGGTAGGTCCTTGCTTGTTCTTGCAAAGCTCTGAAGTGTTTGACCTCAAAAAAAAAAAAAAATTGTTAGAGTGCAAGAGAGGGATGCTATATTTAGATAGCAAATATTTGTACATTTGCAGTATTTTGTTGACATTTCAAAAATAATCTTGCTATACTCAGTGTTTTTATCATACCATTGTTATAAATGACATGTATTAAGTATTCAAAAGAAATCTTTCAAAGCACAATGGCAGCGAGCCATTTGTCCACTAGCCATTTCTTATTTTAATTAGTCTGTAAATTCTGGGAAAGGGGAACACCCAAGAAACGTCCACAATTGTTCCAGATTCTCTGTTCACATTCTAGGTTGTTTTCAATTTCAGAGAAAGAATCAATAGACTACTCTGGCCTGTTTCTTAACATGTTTTTGCATATTCTTTAGACATAAAAGGTTATTGTGCATTTGTAGGCTTCAATGGAGTTTGGTAAAAATGCACACGGCTGGGCTCTTTTTCTCTGCAGAAAATTCACATAGTGTCTTCCCTTTCCATAAGCCCAAGAAAGGCATCTCCAGGTGAATCCTTGATTTACACACAGAAGCACAGAGAAATGTGTTTCTTTGAAGCTGTTCAGAGGCCCTGCGGGCTCTGTTTTAGATACTGGGAATGCAGCAGTCCCCAAAACAAAACTGTTGCTTCAGTGGAACTTCCATGAGAAAGACAGATAATACATAAACACAGAAACAAATATGCAATGCAATGTTTGGTAGTGATAAACACCACGGAGCAAGGTAAGCGTAGGGGAGTATTAATATAATGAAGAAGCACTGTTACTTTGGGATGAACGTACCCCCAAGACCTCTCTGAGAAAGAGCCTTGAGTTGTAGAGGGAGCAAGTCACGCCATGGGGTAAGGGCATTCCAGGCAGTCCGGTGTGACAGGGGATAGCAAGTGCAAAGCTTCAGGCCAAAGCAGAGGGAGCTAGGTAGGAGCAGAGTCTAAAAGGTGAGCAAGGGCCAAAGCTTGGAGGACCTCATGGGGACACTGACCATACCTCCCAATTTGCAGAGTGTATATTTTTAGGCCTTCTCAACTGTGGCACTATTGACATTTGAAGACAAACCATTCTTTGCCGTGGGAGTGTCCTGCGCATGGCAAGATGTTCAACAGCATCCCTGACTGATACCAGGAACATCCCCACCAGTCATAGTTGTGACAACCAAAATTGTCTTCAGAGACTGTTTCGAAGACTGTTTCAAATTTCCCCTGGGCAACAAAATCATCTCTCCTTTTTGGTTGAGAACCACCAGTCTAACGTCAACTGCAATTATGAAAGGTGGCCTCCTTATTAGCAAATATTCAGTTTTGGAAAACAAATTATTCAACCAGAGTATCCATTGACTGTAGTCAGAAATTTGGAATTTATTCTAAGTGTGATTGAAAGGTGGGCTTCCCAGGTGGCTCAGTGGGTAAAGAATCTGCTTGCCAATGCAGGAGATGCCAGTTCAAATTTTACATTTGTAACCTTTCCTGGGTCAGGAAGATCCCCTGGAGGAGGGCGAGGCAACCTACTCCAGTATTCTTGCCTGGAGAATCCCATGGACAGAGGAGCCTGGCGGATTACAGTCCACGGGGTCTTAAAGAGCTGGACACAGTCGAAGCAATTGAACATGCATGCGTGCACGCATGTGATTGGAAGGTATTGGGATAAATGACCCAATATAGGTTTTAAAAAAGGGGTGACAGGAACAGTGGAAGTAGGTGACCAGTTTTTAGGCTACTTCAGGAGTCAGATGAAAATTGATGATGGTCTGATGGAAGGTGGTGGATAGCAGAAGTGGTGAAAAGTGGTTCTTACGACATCTTTGTGATAAATGGGGAAGAAGGTATAGACTGCAAGTTGTACAGGATAAAGCTGACAAACAGAAATATTATGTGATTTTCCAAAATCATAGTCAATAAGGCAGCCTAACTTTTTGATCTTTACTTCAGTATCTTTTTCTCTGTGTGGATTGCCCAGACACATCATTCTCATGCAGATGTAATAAGTACAGATCGATTTCCCATTAAGTTAAAAACAGTACCTAAAGTCTTATTCATTATACAAACTGACTGGTATTTCACTTCCCATTAGCATCATTAGCCTCTAACTCAAATCACCCCGCCATGTACCTGTGCCTCAGAGAACATTATCTGTCCTAAACGGCTTTTGGGAATAAGAAGAGAATAAGATATTAGAATTTTTATTTTATAAATGTATTTACTTTAGAAAGAATAGTGACTTATTTTAAAATTTAGAGTTGGCCTGATTCCAAAAATATTGGGAGAAACTTGTTGATTGTAAATGACAAACAGTTTTAGATTTTTGCTAAAACCAACTTCAAGGGCAAATCTGATAGTGAAAATGTTAGTAGCTCCATCGTGTCTGACTCTTTGTGACCTCATGGACTGTAGCCCGCCAGGCTCCTCTGTCCATGGATTTCTCCAGGCAAGACTACTGGAGTGGGTTGCCATTCCCTTCTACAGGGGATCTTCCCAACCCAGGGATCGAACCCAGGTCTCTTGCATTGCAGGAAGATTCTTTACCATTTGAGCTGACTGGAAAGCCAAATCCGATAGGACTTTTTCTTATTCCTTCAAGTTCACATGTCATGCCTCATAAAAACAAATGACATTCTTATGGAATCAGATCAGTCTGTCATTGACTAGTGGTAGTGGGGACTGTGTTATCATTACATATATATTGAGTGTTTTTCATGTGGGAGGCCCCGGGGGATACACAGTGGATCCTGGGACTATGACCAAAGTCAACTGCAGACCATCAAAGCAGTTGATTTGGTGTTTTCAATACTTCTCATTCTCTTCTCTGGCTGTTTTCTGAAGAGGGCAGTCTATTTTGAGATACAGTGCAGTAAGGGCAGGAAGCAAAAACCAAACTATACAGTCATTGAATCTGGGCGACTAGAAGGATCAGCGTCTTCCTGAAACCATGGCTAATGCGGGGAGACATAGAAACTTCTTGTTCTAGTAAAGGGTCATTGGATTAATGTTATTTTTCCCCCTCTCTTTTAATTCTACTTTTGGGAACAAAGGAGAAATATCAAGTTTTGGTCTGGATTGTTCTGAATTAACTACAGTGGAAACAAATAGCCATAAGACAATAAATGGCCTAAGTAACTGACAATCTAATGAAAAAGCAGAATGCAGACAATCTTTAATTCATTTCTTGATTCGAGGAAAGTCATGTTTGATTTGTCCAGATTCTATTCTTTATAAGGTATAATAGGTGCACTTCTGTGAATCATTTCATGACTTAAATAATGTAAATCATTTAAGCCAAAAGGCATACTTTGGGGGGCATATAAACTGAACACATTCTCTTAGTAGACTAAATGAACAAGCATATTATTTTAATCCTAGCTTGAGGTAAAAAATTGAATTTTTACTATTATCTTATATCTGGCAGCAATAACCTTTACAATTAAATTCCTTTGGAATATTTTCTTTGAACCACATAGAAAAGTTGTTTAGCTCAAAAGTTTTAAAAACATATCTCAAATATTCTGATGAAATCTCAGCAGCAACATTTTAAGCATGTAGATGTTAAATTAATATGCCACAGAATCCGTTACATGACAATATTTCATTCAGCATTCATTCAATAATTATTTAACAAGCAACTTGTTCTGTACCAAAAAAGGTGGAAGAGGCTAATTTTGCTTTTCTGTTAGCAAATCGGGTACATTATGGCATGGCATTTGAATTTCTTCATAACGGTCAGTCCAATGTAATGTCCAATCACTTAGGACATTAAGGCACAGAGAAATTCAATGGTTTGGTTTATCCATGGTGACCCTATTGAGTAGGTACTAAAAGCAATCTTTTGGCCACAGTGCCCATGCTTTATTTATTCTACCAGATTGATCTTTAGTTGTGTGTTCATCTTCCTGGCTAGAATGTGAATTTGAATAGGATCAAGCTCAGACCTTATTTATATTTTGATATTCAGCACAATTTGCACATAACAAGTACTTAACATGTTTCCATCAAATGAATGAATCACAGTGTAATATAAACTTTCAGGAATCACAAAATACCTGCTTGACAGCTTCTGCCCTGCTAAGAGGGGGATTCGCGCCTGGCTTTAAATCCGGCTGAACCGCAGAAAGCCAGGCCTGGCACTGCTGAAGGGTGTCTTGTCGACTAACGTGCTTCTGAAGTTCGTGTTCCAAACTCTGGTACACCTGAGACAGAATAATCATGCAGCAGTTGTGAGAGCTGTTTTATATCGCTGTAGATATCACAGAAGCAAATGAAACAAATCCACCATAAATGGATCCCCCTTCGCCATGCTCCCTGACATCAGACACACACTGATGGAGCCTGCATATGTTCCAAAACGTTGCAAAGCATGTGGGCCATGCCCCAGTTTCTAACTTCTCAACCCATGCATTACAACACTAATATCCTGATTATGGAAAGAGAAGGTGGGAAGGGTTAATATAACAGTATAAATGTGCTAGAATGTATAGAATCTTTGAAGTAAATTGGTCAAACCTAAACCAAAAGCTTTTTCAGCTTCTCCCGATTGTATAAAATTGCCCTGTTTGTTTTTGTTTTTTTTTTTTTTGTTCTTTTTTATTTTTTTTTTATTTTTTTTATTATTATTATTTTTTTTCCAGTGGGTTTTGTCATACATTGATATGAATCAGCCATGGATTTACATGTATTCCCAATCCCGATCCCCCCTCCCACCTCCCTCTCCACCCGATTCCTCTGGGTCTTCCCAGTGCACCAGGCCGGAGCACTTGTCTCATGCATCCCACCTGGGCTGGTGATCTGTTTCACCATAGATAGTATACATGCTGTTCTTTTGAAATATCCCACCCTCACATTCTCCCACAAAGTTCAAAAGTCTGTTCTGTATTTCTGTGACTCTTTTTCTGTTTTGCATATAGGGTTATCGTTATCACCTTTCTAAATTCCATATATATGTGTTAGTATGCTGTAATGTTCTTTATCTTTCTGGCTTACTTCACTCTGTATAATGGGCTCCAGTTTCATCCATCTCATTAGGACTGGTTCAAATGAATTCTTTTTAATGGCTGAGTAATATTCCATGGTGTATATGTACCACAGCTTCCTTATCCATTCATCTGCTGATGGGCATCTAGGTTGCTTCCATGTCCTGGCTATTATAAACAGTGCTGCGATGAACATTGGGGTGCACGTGTCTCTTTCAGATCTGGTTTCCTCAGTGTGTATGCCCAGAAGTGGTATTGCTGGGTCATATGGCAGTTCTATTTCCAGTTTTTTAAGAAATCTCCACACTGTTTTCCATAGCGGCTGTACTAGTTTGCATTCCCACCAACAGTGTAAGAGGGTTCCCTTTTCTCCACACCCTCTCCAGCATTTATTGCTTGTAGACTTTTGGATAGCAGCCATCCTGACTGGCGTGTAATGGTACCTCATTGTGGTTTTGATTTGCATTTCTCTAATAATGAGTGATGTTGAGCATCTTTTCATGTGTTTGTTAGCCATCTGTATGTCTTCTTTGGAGAAAGGTCTGTTTAGTTCTTTGGCCCATTTTTTGATTGGGTCATTTATTTTTCTGGAATTGAGCTGCAGGAGTTGCTTGTATATTTTTGAGATTAATCCTTTGTCTGTTTCTTCATTTGCTATTATTTTCTCCCAATCTGAGGGCTGTCTTTACTTATAGTTTCCTTTGTAGTGCAAAAGCTTTTAAGTTTCATTAGGTCTCATTTGTTTAGTTTTGCTTTTATTTCCAATATTCTGGGAGGTGGGTCATAGAGGATCTTGCTGTGATTCATGTCAGAGAGTGTTTTGCCTATGTTCTCCTCTAGGAGTTTTATAGTTTCTGGTCTTACATTTAGATCTTTAATCCATTTTGAGTTTATTTTTGTGTATGGTGTTAGAAAGTGTTCTAGTTTCATTCTTTTACAAGTGGTTGACCAGTTTTCCCAGCACCACTTGTTAAAGAGGTTGTCTTTTTTCCATTGTATATCCTTGCCTCCTTTGTCAAAGATAAGGTGTCCATAGGTTCGTGGATTTATCTCTGGGCTTTCTATTCTGTTCCATTGATCTATATTTCTGTCTTTGTGCCAGTACCATACTGTCTTGATGACTGTGGCTTTGTAGTAGAGTCTGAAGTCAGGCAGGTTGATTCCTCCAGTTCCATTCTTCTTTCTCAAGATTATTTTGGCTATTCAAGGTTTTTTGTATTTCCATACAAATTGTGAAATTCTTTGGTCTAGTTCTGTGAAAAATACCGTTGGTAGCTTGATAGGGATTGCATTGAATCTATAGATTGCTTTGGGTAGAATAGCCATTTTGACAATATTGATTCTTCCAATCCATGAACACGGTATGTTTCTCCATCTGTTTGTGTCCTCTTTGATTTCTTTCATCAGTGTTTTATAGTTTTCTATGTATAGGTCCTTTGTTTCTTTAGGTAGATATACTCCTAAGTATTTTATTCTTTTTGTTGCAATGGTGAATGGTATTGTTTCCTTAATTTCTCTTTCTGCTTTTTCATTGTTAGTATATAGGAATGCATGTGTGTTAATTTTATATCCTGCAACTTTACTATATTCATTGATTAGCTGTAGTAATTTTCTGGTAGAGTCTTTAGGGTTTTCTATATAGAGGATCATGTCATCTGCAAACAGTGAGAGTTTTACTTCTTCTTTTCCTATCTGGATTCCTTTTACTTCTTTTTCTGCTCTGATTGCTGTGGCCAGAACTTCCAACACTATGTTGAATAGTAGTGGTGAGAGTGGGCACCCTTGTCTTGTTCCTGATTTCAGGGGAAATGCCTTCAATTTTTCACCATTGAGGGTGATGCTTGCTGTGGGTTTGTCATATATAGCTTTTATTATGTTGAGGTATGTTCCTTCTATTCCTGCTTTTTGGAGAGTTTTAATCATAAATGAGTGTTGAATTTTGTCAAAGGCTTTCTCTGCATCTATTGAGATAATCATATGATTTTTATCTTTCAATTTGTTAATGTGGTGTATTACATTGATTGATTTGCAGATATTAAAGAATCCTTGCATTCCTGGGATAAAGCCCACTTGGTCATGGTGTATGATTTTTTTAATATGTTGTTGGATTCTGTTTGCTAGAATTTTGTTAAGGATTTTTGCATCTATGTTCATCAGTGATATTGGCCTGTAGTTTTCTTTTTTTGTGGCATCTTTGTCTGATTTTGGAATTAGGGTGATGGTGGCCTCATAGAATGAGTTTGGAAGCTTACCTTCATCTGCAATTTTCTGGAAGAGTTTGAGTAAGATAGGTGTTAGCTCTTCTCTAAATTTTTGGTAGAATTCAGCTGTGAAGCCATCTGGTCCTGGGCTTTTGTTTGCTGGAAGATTTTTGATGACAGTTTCGATTTCCTTGCTTGTGATGGGTCTGTTAAGATCTTCTATTTCTTCCTGGTTCAGTTTTGGAAAGTTATACTTTTCTAAGAATTTGTCCATTTCATCCAAGTTGTCCATTTTATTGGCATAGAGCTGCTGGTAGTAGTCTCTTATGATCCTTTGTATTTCAGAGTTGTCTGTTGTGATCTCTCCATTTTCATTTCTAATTTTGTTAATTTGGTTTTTCTCTCTTTGCTTCTTAATGAGTCTTGCTAATGGTTTGTCAATTTTGTTTATTTTTTCAAAAAACCAGCTTTTAGCTTTGTTGATTTTTGCTATGGTCTCTTTAGTTTCTTTTGCATTTATTTCTGCCCTGATTTTTAAGATTTCTTTCCTTCTGCTAACTCTGGGGTTCTTCATTTCTTCCTTCTCTAATTGCTTTAGGTGTAGAGTTAGGTTATTTATTTGGTTTTTTTCTTGTTTCTTGATGTAAGCCTGTAATGCTATGAACCTTCCCCTTAGCACTGCTTTTACAGTGTCCCATAGGTTTTAAAATTGCCCTGTTTGTTTAAATGAGAAACTAAAAGTAGCAATAAACTGCCAGTTTATGAAAAGATAACCAATGTCTCTCAGCTGAAATGCTTCTTCTTTAGGGGTAAGGTAAATTGGAACTAAATTATAACACAGGGGAGGGAAGAGTTTGATGCCCTCATTTCATTCAGAAGCAATATTCCAGGACAACAATAATCCAGAGTAATCCAAAATTATATATCCAGAAAAATCCAACATTTTCTTTTTTTTCCAACATTTTCTAATATGTCATTTCAATTAATAGTTCCTCAACCAGCCAAACAATTTTCATTTTATCCATAAAGACTTATTGAGAAACTATTACATGTTTCCTTGAAACCAAGGTAAATATACCTATGATGGTTTTTTGAGCAAATTACTCATAAAAAAAAGAATAAAAAGAATATGAGGTTAGACTGACTTTTCTTTGGTTATTGAGACAACAGAAGCAGTAACTGCACAGAAAAAGTCCGCTACAAAGATGGTGTTCAGTATATTTCTGTTGAGTGAGTGAATGAATAAGCTGACCAGAAAGTTTCATGCTGCATTTTTCTTGTCTCATTCTCCTTTTCCCCTTCATCATCTCCTGTAGCTATTTGTTAGATTCCTTTATCCTTTTTTTAAATAAATAGTTTGAAAGTGAATTTTCCAAGTTTAGGAATCAGCTAATAGCCAGCATTTTTTAATTATCATAATGAAAGAACACAAATAATCTTCCCTGTGTCACTTATATTTTTCCAGTTCTTGACTCAATAGCCCAGCAAGAAAAATACATGCACTCTTCTCAGTGTCATTTATAAATTCTAGAATAAAAAGTAATCCACTAATTTTACCTAATTGCTGTTTAAAAAAGCAATTCTTATTTATCTTAGACTTATATCTATAACATTAATGATTCCATTTTATTGGAAGAATACCCACTGAAGCATACTTTGAAATTGGTGCTTATGTCTTTTCTCAATTTCTATATGAATACACAGAAATACTGAATTAGAGTAGAACCTGGTTACAGAGGGTTAAAAGCAAAAAAAGTACTGTGAGATTTACAGAATAAACTTATTTTGGTGTTATAGAATAAATGGCAAATTAGAAGTATTGATGGTGTATGAATAAAAACAAACAAAATTAAATTTTTTTTCATAATCAATTCATGGAATAAAGGTATTGAGTGAAACCAAATGTCTGAAATTCACCACTTCATCACATTAATCAAATATATAACATGTTATTTCTGTGTACACATGGACTGGGAAATCTATCCAAAGGGTGAAGCATAAAAACTATTTTGAAAAACCTCCAGCCTGTGCAGCCTTTCTCCTTAATTCCTCATCATTCTGGAACGTTCCAGCGGCACTCACCCTCTGGGCGGTACTGCAGATGGCTGAGTAACTGTCCCTTGTGCCCTGCAGGTGAGCGTGTACATTTTGTTTAAGTTTCGCTTGAAGGTGATCTGCACATTGGCTGATCAAATTGTCCCCTTTGGTTTTAAGGTCATTCAAACGGTCTTCAAAACCAGCAATTTCTTCCATCATTGCCTTCAAAGATGAAACAAATATGCAGTTCTCATTATTCCATTTTTAGTCTTTAAATATTCTATTCACCAAACAGAAAGTTTAAGATCAATCATTTCACTGTTTAATATGCTTTTAAAAGGGTTTTGCAATTTGTCTTGGTATCAACACAATGAAATAAATGTCTTGGTGTCTTCCTATCAACACATGAAATAAAAAATGTATACTTTCAGAGATTCTCCAATGAGAAGATTTAAGGAGTTTAATGGATTAAGTTATACAGAATGATGAGATAACCTTTAAGAGTGAATTCATAAGACTGACCTCAGTTAGAGATCTGCTCCATGGTAATATTACCAGTGAAACAGACATCCATACATTTTTCAACTCTAAAAATTGCAATTCTGGTATAAATTATATCTCTGTGCTGTGCTTAGTAGCTCGCTCATGTCTCACTCTTTGCGACCCCATGGACTGCAGCCCACTGGGCTCCCCTGTCCATGGGGATTTTCCAGGCAAGAATACTAGAGTGGGCTGCTATGCCCTCCTCCAGGGGCTTTCCCCAACCCAGGAATTAAAACCAGTTCTTCAGCATTGCAGGAAGATTCTTTACTGTCTGAGTCACCAAGGAAGCCCTAATTTATATCTAAAATAGCCTAATTACAATTTAATTTAATTAACTAATGTCTAATTTATCTAATAATATACCTGATTTATGTAATAGCTTAATGTCTAAACTGTGTAAGATCTAACTTACATCTAATATTTATGTTGATAAAAATAAAAATAACATTTACCACTTAACATTTATTAAGCACCTACAGCCCAGGGACTGCATATGAGCCCTGATAAATATTTATTATTATTATTATTGTTTAAGCATAGAGAGATTATAAAACGTGTTCAAGGTCACAGAAGTAGTAAACGGCAGAGCCCTGGCTTTGGACCGGTCTCTGCCTGACTCCAGCTCACACACTATGCCTGACTGTTCTCTACTGAGCTTTCTCAGAGGTCATTTAGAGAGGGGGACCCAACTTTTTCAAATCAGGTTCTAACTTCCTTACTGCAATACAATGCTAGTGACAAGTGACACATTACAAAGTTTCCTAGGCTAACACATGGTCCTCCAGCAGTGGAGGTTCACCACTTTTTTTCCCAATGGTGCTGGGTTAACAGTTATTATACATGCCATATTGAAAGGAAGCATTTTTCTTCAAGCTGGAATGAACCACCCATCACGAGGTTACTGAGGCTGTTTACTCAGTGCCAAATAGACTATACCATGTCATTAATTTTCTGTTCACATTTGCTAAACAAAATTTTCTCCTACAGATCTCGAAACCTAGAATGGTTAACTGGTTTTTCTAAGACACAGTAGTAGATGTTGACCAGATTACAACCAAAATTCAGTTTCCCATTAAGCTTACCAAAATAGCCTCATAAAGTTGTGAACATATGATATCTGTCATTTGGCACACATGATTACTAAAAAATACATATTAATAAAGATATGAACATCGCATATCGGTACTGTACTTTGTGGTCTACAAAAGACTTTCAGATATATTATCTTCTCTGATGAGCACAGTGGCTATGTAATGGGACTGATGTCATTATCATCCTTTACAGAGGAGAAAAAGGAGGCCCAGAGAGGCTAAGTCCCCCAATTAGCAAGAAGAGACTTTAGCTAGAATTTAGACTCTCTGACCACTATGTCCGTATCCTATCTTTGGCTGTACTTTTCTAAAGTAAAGATAATTTCTCTGATAAATTACTCCATATAGATTATATTCTGCAATTAAAAAATAAAACTATTAGCTGGGAAATATGCTACAATGCGTTCAGAAGTTGAATACCAGGATTCAGCTGTTGCCGAGTCACTTAAATATTAAATTGAACTGTTCTCAACTATCGGGCATTCTTGGGACTCAGACCTGAGTCTGTCGGTACAGTCATTATGATCCAGAGATTCCCCCGCCCCCAACACACACACGCCACCCTGGCCGAGCCGCCATGTGCTCCTCCGCTCCTGAGAGGCCAGGCTCACCTTGTGGCGGGCCAGCTGCTGGGTGATCGTCTCAAGGCTGCCTGTCTCCACGAGGTCGGGCGCCACCAGCCTCCCCGACATCTGCAGCAGCCACTTCTCCACTTCCTGGAGCTCACTGTTGTAATCTTCGTGATCTCTGACTTTCGCCTCGAGACTGCAGACATGCTCCTGTGAAGCCAGGTGCCCGTTAGAAGTGACTTTCCAGCCAAAAACCTACTCAAACATTTAACATTTTTAAAATCCCAGGGCAACTCAGAGAGTAGGTAGACTTAACACTCATCAGAAAGTTACTAGGGATGGAAAACACACACACACAGAGTTGCTACTCCATTTAAAAAGGTCCACCTGAATGAAAAGGAAAAATACTGACCCATAAAGTCAGTTAAGTCACTCAGTCGTGTCCGACTCTTTTGCGACCCCATGGACTGTAGCTTACCAGGCTCCTCCCATGGAATTTTCCAGGCAAGAGTACTGGAGTGGGTTGCCATTTCCTTCTCCAGAGGATCTTCCCCACCCAGGGATTGAACCCGGGTCTCCCGCATTGTAGGCAGACGCTTTACCATCTGAGCCATAGTCCTAAATTTTCTGACAGATAAAATGGAGTCAAGACGCCCTTTGCGGCAAACACCACAGTTTTATTTTAATTCTGATCTCTCCATACCTTTGCTGCCCTGCAGAGATCCTGGTAATCGCTTTGAAGCTGATCGATTTTGTCCTTTAAAGTAACATCTTGCACCAGCTCCAAGAGGGCTTCGCCTTTCTCTCTCACTGATTTTACTGATGGTTCATGGGACAGCACTGTTTGTTGAAGAGACTTGAATTGCAAAGAAAAAAACAAGAGCCAGCTCATTCATGTGATCAAGGAGAATACAGACATGCACTGCCATATATAAGATGATCTGTCTCAAACAAAGATCTGATATATATTTTATAAATCAATACTTGTAAAACAATAAAGAGAAAATGACTTTTATGACTTTTTTGACTTTCAGTACAGAGTAAAAGTAACACATCAAAGAGCCCTCACACATGCAGAGAGAAGTATAGAGAAGAATTGTATTTGGCTGAATTCAACATAATGAATATTGCTGGCTTCCACCTCATTCCTTTCAGCAGAGAAATAAATCTTCATGCTATATGAAGGGAGAGAGGTGTTATCTTTTGATTTTGAATCGTGAAGTCAATTGCCCCTTGAGTTGGATGTGAAGTTTGGGAGACAAATTCCAGTTGCAACGTTGCTGTGACAGCCTTAAAGTGCTATTTAAATATATCAAGAACTCAGGGAGAAGAAAAAAAGGAGAAGCAGTTGTGATTCTTATATTACACTTTCAAAGACACACTGTCAGGCCTGGCAGAAAAACCAAGGACAGGAATAGACATATTGGCTGGAGGAGGAGGAAATAGCTTCCACCAGGAAAAGCTTTGAGGTAAGACATCACACTGTAATTCTTAAAGACTATCACTAAATAATTTGGGTCAAATTTTGAAAGCAGACTATTCCATGTATCAGCTTTAATAACTGTTTCACAAATTTGAGCAGGTGAAATATTTGTATCTATAGCATGTATAGCAATATCTATATCACCATTTATTCTTTCAAAAATTAATCTCTAAAATGTTTTACCTATAGTTGGTTAATTAGAATTTATTTTCTTAGGAGTATGAAGTCTCATTTGGAATTTACCATAGATCTGCTTATAGGCTTTCTGTACCAAAAGATGAAGGAGAGACTCTAGATGAAACAGAGAAAATCTATAGGTGTGAGATCCTGATGCCAGGAAAGCTTATCTTAAGGATCCATGTACCTGGATCACACTGTCAGAATAGATCTCCGTCCACTGATACAACCTTTGAATATCAGACAAACATAGTACCTGAATGGAAAAATAAGTCTGGTGTAGAGTATGTGCTTAGTTGCTTCAGTAGTGTCCAACTCTTTGCGACCCTATGGACTGTGGCCTGTCAGGCTCCTCTGTCCAGGGGATTCTCCAGGCGAGAACCCTGGAGTGGGTTGTCATGCCCTTCTCCAGGGGATCTTCCCGACCCAGGGATTGAACGCGTGTCTTTATGTCTCCTGCATTGGCAGGCAGGGTCCTTATAAATCTGCATGCCCCCTACCAGTAGAACAGGCATGCTGAGGCCCTGTCTTCTCCCAGCACCCACTAAGGGTCACACACACCAGAAATCACATCCCTCCAGTTCAGTCCTACATGACCTCCCCATGCATCTGTCAGTAACAACACTACCTTGTATCTGGATAACTGAGCTTTTTTCTCATACAACTCCATTTTGGGCTCTTCAGGACCATGTAGGCTATCTCGGTATTCTGCTAGCCACTGAGTTAGGGCTTTGTATTTATCCGAGAATTCCTTCGTCAAATGAAGGCCTTTCTCCAGGGTCGTGCGCTCCTTCCGCACAGTGCTGGTCAGTTCCTTCAACCGCTCCACGTGGTCGTGGATCTCTTTTCTTAACGTCTCTGCCTCACCATCTTCCAAGTACTTAAGAGCCCTCTCTCCTTTCTCTCGGGCTGATTTGAGCAAACTCTGGCCTTTCTCCATGTCTTTTAGCAAACCCTGAGAAAGAACAGGAAGAAATGTAACACAAACAGACAAACAAATAAACAAATTCAAACTGGTTGGCATTATGTCCTTCCCTTTAAAGAAAAGCCTTGCTAGTCCCATTCTGGAGTTCACCAATTTCCCCTTACCATATGTTTTTGAAGTTTATAATCAGATTTGGCCCACCAACAATCAGGATGGAAGGTTATAATCAGATTTGAAGTTTATAATCAGATTTGGCCCACCAGCAAACAGAAGCCTCTTTACTTCAATATAGGTCTTGTTAAAGTCTTGATCAGCACATCATTTCCAAATCAGAGACTTAACAGAAGAACTTGATGCTTTTCTCATCCCTAACAGAGCTCCTAGAGATCTGAGTTAAAACACGACTAATGCGCGGTGTCATGAGTTCTAGATTTTTTTTTTCCAATATTTAGTGTCAAACTGGAATTTAGTTAAGAATTTTGTGCACAGTCATGTGTACGTCATTGGGATGACATCACATCGTAGGTAAATGGAAGGCAATCTTTGGCTTAAAGCGATCTTAACTTGGAATTTAGAATGAAATGAGGAACCAGGGGTCACCAACCAGACTGGGCAGGGATGAACATACATGCTCCCAGTTCTACGCAGGAGATGGGAACATCTTAGTGAAAGAAGAACGAACAGTAGGCAGACAAGTTTGATATTTTCGTGCCTACCTCCAGCGTCTTCATTTTTTTCCCCATCATCGCTTTATCTGCTTTATCAATTTTGGCAGCCACATTCTTGAAGTTTTTATGAGTAGAGCTGTACCAATCAGAATAGGAACTTAAGGATAACTCTGATTCCTCCAAACTCTGGATCTCTTCTTCCAGGAATTTTATTTGTTCCTTTGAAAGAAGAGACAACATGGAATAAGTGAATTAAAGACCTGTATCTGTGCCTCTCTTGATCAACACGTGCCTTCACTGGAAGTTAGTGAAAGGAAGAACGTCTGGCTTGTGAAGTCTGCTGGCCTACACTGAGCCAGGGTGGCCCGCTCACCAGCACTTGGAGGAGCAGCGCTTGGTATCTGGACGTCAGCTGCGTGGCCTGGCAGCCCATTCGGCTGCTCACGTGACTCTCGTCCAGGATCTCCTGGGCTCTGGCTCCCACTTCCTCCACTTCATCTCTGTATGCGGTGATTTCTTCATGCCACTTCTGAAATGACACCGCGTAGGAGCGGAAAGTTCAATCTGAGAGATCCTTAAGTGAGACAATTATTTTGTTTAGTCCCTAAGTCCCTAAGTCACAACCCCATGGACTGTAACCCTCCAGGCTCCTCATGGAATTTTCCAGGCAAGAGTACTAGAGTGGGTTGCCATTTCCTTCTCCAGGGGATCTTCCCGACCCAGGGATTGAACCCATATCTCCTGCATTAGCAGGCAGGTTCTGTACCACTGTGCCACCTGGGAAGCCCTATTGACAAATATGTATATACATATCTTCTTACTAGAAAATGATTCCTATGAATGCTTAGAATATATTTATTCTGTGATACAATTTTGAAAACACTTCACGTATAACCTTCATAAAAAATTATAATAACATTATAAAACTGCACACGAGTTTGAATGCTTTTCTGTCTGTATTACATATATTTTTATACCTTCTGTTGTACTTAGATAAATTTTAAAACAGATGAATAAGGAAAATGAATTCCAAAGGCCTAAGCGTAATTTTGATCATGTGCACTGAATGTGCATAAAAATGTAGTACATTAGAGCAATTTCAAGACAGAACCATAAACTTAAATTATCGCATCACTAGCATTCATGTATCTTTACCAAGCAAGGTAATAAAGTGTGGGAAAAATATAAAATACTTCATTAAACTATATTCTATTATCAATAAAAGAGACTACCTTAGGATTCTAATAAATAATTTCTCATAGAAGAATGCTCCATTGTAATTTATATCAAATTTCTTGCAAGTAGAAAGAGATTTTTCAAAATCTAAACCTTGGACCAAAATTTATTAAATAGTTGAAGAAATGAACTATGCAAGGCAACTGCTACTTTGACAAACATCAGGAATTCACACCAATAGTACCTTCATCTGATGTAACTGTATCTCCTTGGCAGCCCGGCTAGACTGACGTCCAGTTCTGAGATTCACTTTCTCCTCCATTGTTTTCAGCCACTCAGCTACTTGCTGAAACTTTTGTTCCATCAGTCTCAGTTTGTTGACCACATTATTGAACTGCGTTCGGGTCTCCGACAGCCTCTGCTGGTAAGCCTGCCAGTCCTGCCGGAGGGACTCGAGAGCCCGGTCCTCTGTCTGCGGGATGCCTGATGGTATCACCTCCTCCCTGGTGTGCAGTGCTGAATTCAACAGGGCCTGCCCCTCTGCGCAGCGTACCTGGAGCTCCTGCAGGGGAAAGGCGTGGCTGTCACACACCTCGTTCACATTTCACACCTGCACAGGTGATCATGTCTCACTCAAGCCAACCGCACCCTCTTGAACTTCACGTTAGGAAAGAACAAGGTGATTCCGACAAAAATGTGTACCTAACACTGAACACTGTTTCCCAAGTCAGGAGGGAGATTCTGAAATGTTTCCAGTTAAAATTGTCAAACTGCACACACACACACACAGATACACACATAGCGAGAAGTGTTTTTCTCAGTCATGTTAGAGGCAACCTCTGAAATCTGGCTTTTTAGCTTGGAGGCGAAAGCACAGTGATTAAAGGATTATTGTTTAGTCTAATAACCCAGGAGTTTTGTGGCCCCTAATCTGTTTAAAGAGCCTAAGTCTTCTTGCTGTGACATTGAATTTGATACTGAATGGGATCAGAGCTCCACTTTTGGCTGAGAAAAGAATGATAGACCTTCTTTCTGCTAAGGAGGGATTCTTTATTGAAGCTGTTCTAGGGAATGTGATGGCTAAGAGAAGTTGGCCCTGGAGGGCACAGGGCATATAAACCTGCAAGGCTGAGTTATCACACCTGTCCATCAGTTATGCGCATGCATGCTAAGTCACTTCAGTGGTGCCTGACTCTTTGCCACCCCATGGACTGCAGTCCACCAGGCTCTTCTGTCCTTGAGATTCTCCAGGAAAGAATACTAGAGTGGGTTGTAATGCCCTCCTTCAGGGGATCTTCCCAACCCAGGGATGGAATTCATGTCTTTTATGTGTCTCGCATTGCCAGAAGGGTTCTTTACCACTAGCAGGCCCCGGGAAGCCCCTGCCCATCAGGTACTCCTAGGTACAAACATATTTCTCTCCACCAAAGCATAGTCCCAGAAATGCACCCTACAAATTCGGTATGAACCACGTTTTTAAAAGCATCATCTATTTTCGATAGAAAAGTCATACCTCTAAAGGTGTTGGCAAAACACTATATCCTTGTGTTACTTGATCTGATCATCCAAGGTTGAAAGGGGCCAAGTCAAATCCCACCAAAGTGTTAAAAGTACCATCACATTTATTTAGAATACAATATTATTTAAAAAATCTTTAATACTAATGAAATTGCTGATATCTGACAACTTTTACCTATAGAAATAGCGATCTTCTATAGTTCAGACTATAGATACACTTTCCTCAGCTATGATAGCACTATAAGAATGTTGTAATTGGAAAAGAAGGACAATTTATATGGTAAAATATTAATCAAAATAACCATAAACAGAAATTTTATTCCAAAATTTAAAAAAAAAATTTAAAGCTAATTTTACACAATCTCTTTCCTTAATTCAGGAGTTGACAAACTTTTTCTGTAAAGGGCTGGATAATAAATATTTTAGGCTTTGTGGGCCATACAATCTCTGCTGAAGCTACTTAACTATGTAACCTTGCCATCTGTGGCATCAAAGTAGCCATAGATGCTACATAGATGAGCAGGTGTGCCTACATTTCAACAAAACTTTATTTAAAGAACAGGTTCCGAGATACAGTGTACTTATCTGTGCCCTAGTCAATCTCAATATATCACTCTTTCCCTATTTTATAGCAGTTTTCATTATTCTACAAATCACTACTGTATTAGAGAAATTCTTATATATCCCACATTTCAAGGATTTATTCTGAGGGGGAAATATGGTCCAATATTTTTTTTAAATTTATTTAGTTTCATTTTTTGGCTGTCATGTGCAGCACAGGGGATCTTAGTTCCTTGACCAAGGATCAAACCCATAGCCGCTGCAGTGGAAGCGTGGAGTCTTAACCACTGGACCACCAGGGAAGTCCCCAAAGGTACTAGCTTAGAATCTGGTTTCAATGTTTTAAAAATCTGTATGTTCTATGACCCAAAATTAAACTGTCAGTGAATACAAAAGGAGCCTGGTAGACTGCAGTCTGCCAGTCTTCTCTATCCATAGAATTCTGCAGGCAAGAATACTAAAGTGGGTTGCCATTTCCTTCTCCAGGGCATCTTCCTGACCCAGGGACTGAACCTATGTCTCTTATGTCTCCTGCATTGGTAGGCAGGTCCTTTTTACCACTAGCGCATCCTGAGAAGCCCAAATACAAAATAATTTTAAATGTGGTCCACACTGCTGGCAGACCCCGAGATCACTAAGCCAGTTGTGGGACATTAGGACCCTGAAGGAGCTCTGCTGTGCAGTTGGAATGTCACCATTCTCCACCACCAGTTTTGGCCTCTAGTGTCTCCCCTCCTTTATAAAAGTTGTGGTGACTCAAAATAAGACAGTGTCAATAAGAATTAATACACAGTGAAATGAGAGGTTGGAGTCCGGTTTAGGTTTGAGCCAGAATAACATTGACTGAAGTGAATATTTTCTTCTGGGACAGGAGAAATATCTGCTGATGACAAGTGACTTCTTGGCCCAGTTCCTCCACAGAAGTCTGGAGAGCTTGGAATTTGCTTGCCAAGAAAGTCTGCAGTGAATGCTGGAAGAGGTCATAGACAGAAAAGAAAGCCCATTCGGCTAAGATAAATTATAACAGCTAAACCTAAGAGACCTGGATATGTTATTATTAAAAATAAAACGGATGAGATCCTTAAAGAAGCAAATGAAACTATGAGCCTTCCAACTTCTACTATATATTTACTTCACGAATGGACTACTGTTCAAGTAAGATTTTTCTCCCATCTCATTTAATCCTTCCTCAGAACAATGCTGTAGAGAAAATTGAGTCAGGGAAGCTCTTCTCTGCCCAGAGTCATCCAGGACCAGGTCTCACCGTGAATCAGAGTCTGAACTTCCTAATCCCAACCCTGCACTCCTGCCATTATTCAGTTCTTCCTGAAAGCCACTGAAATAGGCAGAAATGTTATGTCAATGACCATCTCAGTCCTGCTTTTCCACCATATGCAAACACTGGGTAGATCTTGCCCAATCCTGAACCACTTCCAGTGAGGGCTGACAGCAGTTAGTAAGTTCTAACACAGAGCTGTCTTGTCGATCTTTCTCTCCATTCTCTATTATGTGTCTGGTCTCCCCTTCTTGGGAACCCCTTGATGGCTACCTATTGCTTTAGGTAGGATTATGGGCTCTCTCTGATGCTCCCATAAGATCCCCAATAATAGAGTCATTCTATTATTGTCCTCATCACATTGTTTGTAATGATCCATCCATGGGTCTGCACTTCTTTAGAATGCAAGTTCTTTGAAAGCAGGAATAATATTTTAATTATCTTTACCTGCAGTAGCAATAAGTCAATGGGTTAGGACCACTTTGCCCTTGAGGTTTACCATCTCGCTCCGAATCACAGCCTGCTTGCCCAAGCACTGGTACTTTTCTTACCTCCTTGAATTCCTTCTTCTAGGTCCGTGACTCTAGGCCTGTATCCTCAGCAATGTGGGTGATTTGGGTTAAAACCAAAGGACCTATGATGGTGCTAAGAATTTGAATTTGAGAAGTGTCACATGCTATTGACTCCTGCAGCTGTGTCCCACATCTAATTCAGTCCTTTAGGGAGCAACAGGCAGGTGGGCCTGTTAACACCATAAATTAGACCACTAGCCATTCCCATCAGAGGCCACCCTGTAGTTGGACAAAGTCCTCAAGTCCCAGTCCTGCTCAGTCTGAACTACCTACCAAATAATTTCGACTAGCATACACTACTGAGGTCCCAGAACACTCTAGATCAGACCTTACTAGGATGTCACTTAATATATATCTGCTACTTATAGGCTTTAAGGTCATAGTCACTTCTCACTTAAAATAATGGTTCCATATTCAGAATGAAAAGTCCTTTGTTTTACAAGGAAGCAGACTTTACCTGAAGGTCCCGCAGCGCTGTCTCATGAGTGTGCGCATCACCTTCAAGAACTGAGTATCGATCAAGCTTTTCTTGCTCTTTCTCCAGCCAAGCTTCAAATGCCTTCAAGTCTCTCTGATACTCTTGGTGCAGGCGAACTAGTTTTTCCGACTTGGTTACTGCTTCCTATTGTTAGCATTTAAGATGATTAAGGTGGGAAAACGTAACTACATGCAGTCTACACAGACTGTTAAGAATTCACTTTTGGAAAATTAGAAAAGCATGATTATTAAGTCATTAAAACATGAATCATTTCCTAGAAGAATAAAATGTCAAGATTTATGTAAGAAAAACAAAAAAACCAACATAATATGAGTAAAAAGTGAAAGTGAAAGTCACACAGTCATTTCTGATTCTTTGCCATCCCATGACTGTAGCCTGCCTGGCTCCTCTGTCCATGGAATTCTCCAGGCAAGGGTACTGGTGTGGGTTGCCATTTCCTTCATCAGGAGATCTTCCCGACTAGGGGTCGAACCCGAGTCTCCTGCATTGCAGGCAGATTCTTTACCAACTGAGCCACCAGAGGGGGTCTTAAAGATCATGTCATTGAGTTAACTTCTTGATCTCTGAATTCCTTATGAAATGTAAGATGGATATTCCAAAAAGTGAATTAACTTTGTCATGAAAATACATCTTTGCTAATGAATAAAACTGAAACTTTCATATTGTGCCTTGAGTGAGAATTTGGATTCACCATAGATTCAGTTTTCCATGTACTCTAATAAAATAGGCTGTGCTCTGGAAAGTTCTTCTTATTTTCTTTGTGAGATTTAAGCAAAGAATGATAAATATTATTGGCGATTATTTCCTGCTTTAGAAAATTTTCCATCACCAGACACATGAAGATATTTGTGATTCTTCCTTATGAAGCTCCCCCCAATTTTTTTTTTCAATAGGTACATTTGGAGGACTTTTTAGTTGAGAACTATTTTCCGCCAGTAACTTTCATATCCTAACATTAGTTTAGGGTTTTTGTTTGCTTTATCAGTAGAGTAGTCTAAGTATTAAAATTCATTTTGCTTTTTTTGGTCCTGTTTGCTTTCACAAGCCTGTCACGCCCCCAAACAAATGAATCTTTAAATAAGCACAGCTCCAAACACCCCTCTTTCAGTGGGTCTGCGTGGAACACGGTGAGATGTACCTTGGTCCGCTCTCTGATGGCTCCATATCGTTCCTGCAGGTCCTGGAATTCTAACTGGGTGACGTAGTGCTCCGTCATGCCAGCCCCCTTGACTTCAATGGTCTCCAGTAAGCTGCCGTGACTCAGCACCTCCTCGTTTAATAACTAGAGAACATTTTTTTAAAAAAATAAAGGAATTACTGCGTATATCATCAAATCAATGTTAACTTGTAAAGTTAGGATATTTTAACTGCATAGCTGACAAGTGATCTCAGGTTATCTATCTGTTAGTCTACAGTCTATCCACCATCTATCTCTACATAGATATATGAACGGTGTGTGTATTTGATATCGGGCCCAGAACTTTTTTCTGAGTAGACTTGGAAATCTCAAATTTAATTTGTCCAAAAATTGGCTCCTGAGCACTACTCCATTTCCATCCATCCCCAGCCACCACCAAACCTCCCTCCCCTCGGTCTTTTTGTCAAACAGTAAAATGCTACCAGTCTCACCCAGATGGTCAATTCAGAACACTGGAGTCACCCTTTATCCCTCCATCCATGGTGAGATCCTGTTAGTTCCATCTCTTCACTGTACCCTGACATGTGTCCTCCCGTCTCCTGCAAGCCCCCTAGCCCCTGCTGCTATCATCTTTTCCCTGGACTTGCGTAATATCCTGCCAGGCAGATTCCCTGCTCCCGGTTCCTGCCCTGTTCCTTTGTCCACCTTTCACACAGCAGCTTGAGTGATAAAAGGCTTTAAGATTCTAAAGGGGATCGTTTTGCTCTCCAGTTCAAAACACTGATTATCTTCCCCAGGCTGTCAGGATCAAGTGTGAAATCCACAGGCTTGGATCCTCATGACAGCGCGAGATCAGGTCCCTGCCACCTCCACCACGTCACCTGGACACCCACCCATTGAGTCTCTGCTCCAGCAACAGCCAGCCTTTCTTACAGCTCCCTTCTATCCAACCCAGGTTCTCTCCTCCCCAGGGGCTATGGACATGTGGATTACCCCATCTGAAATGCTTCTTTCCCACCTCCTCCCCAACCTGATTTCTCTGCACTGAATTCCTTAGGGCATCATCTCCATCTCCTCTTTCAAGAGGCCTTTCCTGTCCCTCCTCACCCCCGACTCCTTGATGTCCTTATCAACCCAATCCCAATGACTCTCATCACATGCAGTGTTTTCTTCATATCACTCATCACCAGTTATAATCATTTACTTATTCAATCATTCTCGAATGAGTCCATGTGCAACCTCCAGAGTGAAACCTGGGTCTGTTTAATTTACCTAGAATCAAGCACAATGCCTGCATGTAGCAAGTTCTCTGTAAGTATATGTTGACTAGATGAATAATATAATAAATTAAGTAATAAATCATCATAATAATACTATGAAGTCAAGACCTATAATTATGAGAATTTTCAGATGCAAACAGCAGACCCAGAAATGTTAAGTGGCTTGGCATAGGTCAGGCAAGGCCATTTAGTTATTCAGCTAACTTTTACTCAGCATTTGTTCTGTGTGAGAGAGCCATGTGCATAGGATAAGAAGAAAACTAAGCAACTTTATCCACTGAGAGAGGGAGCAATGTAAGTGTAGAGTCTAAAAAAGTCATCAAGAGATGAGAAAGACGGAGAACAGAAGAAATAATTAAGCCTCCAGTGGTGGTGGTTCAGAGCAAAGATGGGGGCTTCTGAACTAATTCAGAAAGGTAAGTACAAGGTGGCCAGGTACAAGGGTAGAGCTAAGGTATTCTGTGAAGAACGGAAGATGTGACAGAAAAAAAGTTTTACTTCTTAAGGATGAACAGGCTAAAGATATCAAAAGTTATTTGTAGTTGTTGTCTAGTCGCTAAGACATGTCTGACTCTTTCGCGTCTCCATGGAGTGTAGGTCACCAGGCTCATCTGTCCATGGGATTTTCCAAGCAAGAATACAGGAGTGGGTTGACACTTCCTTCTCCAGGGGATCTTCCCAACCCAGGGATCGAATACACATCACCTGCATTAGCACTTCACCACTGAGTCACTAGGCAAGCCCGATTAAAACATACTAAAAATTGCCAAACTTCATAAAACACAGGTCTATGAAGTTTTCCTGGAAAGGGGCATTTTTCACTCACTAATAAAATAACCACAAACAAAAGTTTAAGAAGCCATTAGAAATTACAGTAAACTCCCCCAACAGAGCTCAGCTATGTGGACGGCCCTAGCCTATAGATGGGCATGTTTTTGTACGTGCTTAGTTGCTAAGTCATGTCTGACTCTCTGCGACCCCATGGACGGTAGCCCACCAGGCACCTCTGTCCATGGGGATTCTCCAGGCAAGAATACTGGAATGGGTTGCCATTTCCTTCTCCAGAATGTTTTTGTATAGCCGTGGCAATGCTGAAGCAGAGGCAGAGGACAAATCGAACGTGAAACCCAGCCCGACCTTGGCCTTCCCGAGAGCTGCTGCTTTCTCCCGCAGTTCCGCGTGCTGCCTCTCGGACTCGTTCAGGCTGGCCTCCACGCCGTCCATCCAACTGGAAAACTGTCGAACATCATCCTGGTAACTTGTCCACTTAGAAAGAGCTCCTTCAAGTTGACTGAAAGGTAAGTGAAAGGACAGTAATGTACACTGAGAAGCCGTCTACATGCAGTCTGTCTGATCTCTTATCACCGCGTCTGCTCTGTCCACTTCCCCGGCAGGAAGCACACAGATCAGGTCAGGGCAGGCTTGAGGGGGAGCTGAATGGTCACAGCTCATCAAAGCCAAGCCTGGGTCTCTGGAAAGCACAGCTTTGAGAAGCAAAGGATGGTGAAGTCCAGGCTGACAGGTGGAGAAATGGGACGGGGTATAAAGCCTGGAGTCAGTAACCAAGTCACGTGAGACACTGGAAGAGGTTTGAAGGCAAAAGGAGAGATGCCCCGAGCAAGGCTTTTCTGGAGCCAAGACTCGAGGCAATAAAAGAATCAATATTTAACTCCACTAGAGGAGAGAAACAAAAAAGGAATAAAAGACAGGAAACTGACGCATGGCAGTTTGTTTACAAACATTCCCGCTTCACCCCTCCCCCCCTTTGCTCTCCATGGGTAATTTCCAGAGATGCTCCATCTACACTGGCTCCCAGAAGTGCTTTTTGGGGTGTGGGGGGGTGGGGGGTAAATTCCAGCCCCCACCCTTTACTGATTGCCCTGTCTTCCTCATGGCTCTTTCCCACCACCCACTGGTGTTTCCGGGGGCTACTTCCTATGTAAACGGTTTAGTTTTAACTAATACATCTTCACATGATTAAACGTTTATTTATCCTGTGGCTTTTTAAGCAGTGAACACCAACCTGAAGAAACATGTAGTTATAGTTACATAAAAACACAGACACAGTGCTATAGGTCAACGTAAATGCAAGGTTGCACCTGCCACTTTCTTTTCTTCCAAGAAGAAAAAAGAAAAGAAAGGAAGGAGGGAACGAAGGAAGGAAGGAGGCAAAAAATAAGGGAGCTGGGCAATAGAGAAAAAGAAAGAGACACAAAGAGAGGATGGGGGAAACCCTGGACAGTGTGTTACCGAGCCATTCTATAGATCTTTCAGCAATGACTTGGCAGTAGCCCTTCAGCTTCACTAACCTTTTACAACGAATTGCTGCAGACAAAAGGGAGGCCCACATATCCTTCACACTCGCCAGCTGCTGCTGAATGGCAGGGATGCCTTCCGGGGAGGTGTTCTGAAGGACAGATTCCCCTCTGGTCACTATCATCTTCATCTGGATCTCTTTTTCCTGTTTCACTGATAACAGAGCCTGTAAAAGCCCATACAGAAGTCCTTTGTCATCTGTATGTTTAACATTGCTAGCTTTAAATATTTCAGAGTCCCTGTGGATAGCAGATGACCTGCAGTCGTGTTGAGCCCTGGATATCTTGGGCTGATCAGAAGGAGGCCAGGAGAGTCACTGGCTGGTGGTATCAGGAACCAATAACCAGTTACCAGTCACCCACTGGTCTCCAAGTGGCCTTGGCCTTTCAGATCTTTATTATTCTCTGAATAATCCCTGATTTCCACTGAAGTTTAAGTTTACTATTTTTCAGTAAATGAAAAATAGACAACAATAGGATTCCTAAATTCTCAAAGGTCACAGGAGGAAGAGCTCTATAAATGTTAAGGTCTCTTGTACAACAAATCGAAAGAAATAAATTCATAGTCTATATTAATTTATACATTTCAAGTTCTTCACAAGCACTATTCTTTTTCTACATAACTTGAATTCATAGTTATAAAATGGGTGTTTATCACCTAAAAGGTAAAGCTTCATCTCTCTCCTTCATCTGGAGCTTGCCTGTCTCTGCAGATTCAGTTTCAGCCACTCCTGGTCATCAGCTTCTGCCAGAGCAGAAAGGAAGTGCTGGCAGCAACTCACACACCACACACACCATTGGTTTTCTTCAGCTTTTGCTCACTGGGTTCCATCCTCAAGTCTCAGGTTTTCTGAAAAACCTGTTCCAACTCTCAACACCATCCATCCCTGCCCAACTCTGGTCCTCTAGGTGCCCACAGCTCCATGAGCACGCCTCCATCTGCTATTACTATCTCCTGTGCCTCAGTCTGCAGTCTCAGACTATAAAATCCTGAGGACAATGACCGTACTTCATTCATTTTTCAATCCTTGGTACCAAGATAGAGTGCCAGTCTCCTAGAAGACACTCAGTGTATAAATGACAGGTGAATGAATGTAGAATGATTGCCTTACCACAAATGTAAACTCATGTTGAACGAATTTCTTATGATGGGAGAAGAATGGACTAACTGATACAGGCAGGCAAGTTAATTGAACAAGACGGGAAATGTTTCTGCCTGATAAAATGTTTCATTGAAGTATTTTCTCAGAATAGATATATCTGATATCATTTGAAAGTAGCCTATTCACTGGCTATATCAAGCAAGTAACCACCTTTGGGTTGTTATTTCTTGTTTTGTAAAGAATTGATGGGCGAATGTATCTGGGCTCAAATGATTCGGGAAAGCTTAGGCAAGGCCTCCCTGTGTCAACAGGATCATATCAGCAGAGTATTCTTGGATTTATTTATTTTTTTAATATTTTGTCATGTATTCATTTATTTGGCTGCATAGAGTCTTAGTTGTGGCACGCGGACTCTCGTTACAGCACACAGATTCTCTAGTTGTGGTGTGCGGGCTTTTAGATGCTCCGCGGCATGTGGAATCTTAGTTCCCTTACTAGGAATCCAACCAGTGTCCTCTGCATTGCAAAGCAGATTCCTAACCACTGGACCACCAAAGAAGTCCCCATTCTTGGTCTCCTTATCACACCAGGCAGATGGAGATGTGAGAAATTTTGAGAAAAACAAATTCCGTAAATCAGAGACATTTCTTGTAGAAGACACACCTCAAGCTTGAGCACCCTGCTGTCCAGCACACTCTTGTCAGAGGTTGGGTGGCAGTAAGAGTCCAACACGTGGACCGTGTCCGTCATCCAGTCCTGCAGGTCTTTAATTCCCAGGGAGAACTGATTGTGTTCCGCAACAATCCTATCCAGTCTTGACACTTTCTCCTAGAAATGACAGAGACCGTCATCCAGCTGTCCCTTCCATAGGGGCTTCACAGCCTGCAGCTATGCAGACTGTAAACCTAATCCCTGGTCCAAATAACTAATCAGCCATAGGTTCATACTCTGCACAGATCTGATAAAAGCTGTATTAATCTGTGAGATGGGAAACAGCTTTCTAAAGAGTAAAAATATGAGAATAATCAGGTCAAGAAGCAGAAAGATTACAATGACAATTTACTGCCCCTCAACATACTTGCTACTCTTCTTTATGACAATTAGGGATATGTTTCAGAAATTTCATTAATTCATTCCTCACACCTTGTCTGGTAAACCCACTGAAATAGTTTCTGCTTTTAGATATCATTTTGGCTCAATACCACATACCCACATGACCTACATGATAGCCAATTCTAAAAAAACAATTATCTGAGATTTTGTAATACTCCTAAATTGGGACCGTAAATGTGGTTTTATTTATTAATTAAAGCTAACATCCAACACAATGAAGATTTTATGAATATACTTTTCAGCACATAAAGCATTTGAATATCTGTTGATTTTTTTTGGCACCTAAATAAATACAAAGGAATAGAAAGTTGGTCCTAATTTATTCTAGATTTTCTAAATTTATGCCAGATTTTCTAAAAACAAAAAAAAGTAATAAAAAATTAGGTGTAAACATAGTCTCTTCACTCCCAGGCTAATACTATATGACTGTCTCAATGATGTTTCACTGGGGATGCAAACAGCAGGCCAAGAGTAAGCCCACACTCAAACAGGCGAAGCCAAGTTCCAGCAGGTTCCCTATATTCTCAGATCTGAAATGCAAAAGAGAAATATAGGGAACAAATATCACAAGGCCATAAAATTCAAGGTGGTCTGGCCCTCTGCAATTTAGGATGGGTCTGCTGAATGCTCTAAGTGAGGTCACTGTGGGATACTATTTACTGTTTTTCTAAGTTGTTAGAAAAGAGCTTTCATCCGTAATGGGAATCATTGCCAATTTTGAGCTCTGCTCCAGACTCTGAACTGAAACTCTCAATCAACGCAGCTTTGATGACTATGTAAAAAATATAAAGAATTGAGGCAAATGGAAAAAAAAAAAAAATACTAACCTTAAAACTCACCCTTGCTGAGTCCACTAAAATTTAAAAACTGCTTTGAGTTTCTGTTTTTATGAAAGTAACTTAATCTGTGTATCTTTAGACCCAGTACTCTGAAGTCTGCCTTCTATTTATGCTTTGAGTCTTCAAAATAAGAGCTCTGGGGAACCATTTCAGGACTAAAGGGAATCCTTGGTGTAACCATAGAGATGGGAAGTCTCTTGGATGTTTGAAACCTCCCTTGCTGTTTTCAGACAAGCACGTTGAGATGACGCAGCACACATGTTTGGCCGGGGTTGCAAGGCTAGGAAGAGCGCTTACACGCCTCAGCCCTGCCCCCGGGGCTCCCGGGCACGGCTCTGCCGCCAGGACGCGCACTCACACACAGCACACGGCCGGCGTTACCTTTGTTACATTGCTTAGCGCTAGATACTGAGAAGACAGCTGCGACACCCGGTGTACAAAGCTCCTGCTGGCCGCCTGGCCCTCCCACAGCTGCTGAGCTTTCTCTTTCAGCCTGTGGAGCTGAGGCTCGTAGCAGTTTATTTCCTCAAGGACAGACTGAAAAGCAGAAGCAAGTCACGATTAAGAGGCTGGGGCAGAGCACACGGCAGACAAAGCTTTGGCCCCAAGACCGCGGAAACAAACGCTGGAGAGGAACAGACGTGGCCCAAAGGCGTTAGTATTTCCAAGCTACACACAATGGAGGGCTCCAGGACCCGACAGATTACACCTCAAAGGAAAGCAGGAGCTCTGGACTCAGGAAAGGGTGCACCCAATCTCAGGACAGCATCGCCTGACTGCAGGGTGCCCCCATGCCCCTGATCTGAATGCGTGGTAGATGAAGGAGGGTCAGACCAGCCTGGGGCGCGTCACCTGCAGTTTCTGCTGTTCTCGTCTCTTGGCTGGCAGATCATACAGGCGATTGCTGCTTCCATGAACCATCTTCTCGGTTTTACTCAGCCAGTCCTGCACAGGCTCAGCGCTTACTTCAAAGTCCTTCATTTGGATCTTCAGATTCTGTGAGGTTTTAGATAGTGTTAGGGACCAGAGGAAACGTTAATAATAAGTCTAGAGTCTTTTAATTTCCTCATCCATAAAATAGAAATATGGTGATGAAGGCTAAACACATTAATACATGCTAAGCGGGCACCTACAACAGCACCTGATAGATGTTCACCTTCACTGTTTTGGCGGCTCTAGCTTCTCCCTTGAACGTCACACTTATGTTCGCTGCTATTTTCCTGGCCGTTACCCACTGGTTATCTTGCAGGCCCATCGAATTTAATATATATTAAACTGAATGAATTTCTCTATCTCTTCCCAAACCACTTTTTCTACCATATTCAAGACTCCCCGAATGGCATCATCATTCGAGCTATCTTCCAAATGAGAAACTAAAGACTTAAACTTTCACTTCTCCTTCCTTGACGCCATTGTTAAATCAGTTATCAAATCCTGCCATGTTTTCTCTTAGAGAGAAATCCCTCATTCATTATCATTTCTTTAATTCAGGCCCTTGTCTCTCTCACCTGGACCATTTTGAAAAGCTTTCTCTGGTCTTCCAGCTACTTACTATTTACCATTCTGGCCTACACTATGGCCAGAGAGTTGAGATATTTGTCTCTGAAAGACCAGCAGATTCTTCATTCAGCTTTTTTAAATCTTAGAATTAAGCCCTAGTGTTCTAAAGCATTCATTGTATGTAATGAACTAATGTCTCTTCTATGCATCTAGAATGGTATGGGTTATGTTGCATCCTTGGCAAAATTGAGAAAATAAGTGCTGTTTTGGGGTTCAGAAAAGGAATCCTATCTGAGTCAAGGTCAAATTGTTTAGTACACAAGGCATTCTACTATCAGGTCCTAATCTTCATCCTTGGTCTTATCTTTCTTGCTCTTCCCACAATATTTCACTTGAATGCCAAACATCTCAAAGTCTCCCACTAATAGCTGACACTTAACAACACCCTGGCCCTGCACATTCACTTCCTTCTAACTGAAATGCATGTCAGCCTTGGCAAATTCAAAGAATGTTTAGTTTCCAGATTCAGTTAGAAAGTCGCCTTTCTGGATACCTTCCTTGATTTCTCCAGAGTCAGTTTCATCCTTCTTTGAGTGATTCCCACACCCTGAGTATACCTATATTATATTGCAACCATCTCTTTATATACTGTTTCTCTCTCTAGAAAATGAATTCCCTGAGGAGAAGGAAAGGTTAACACTTTCATATTCCTAACATAGTGCTTGGCACATAGTAAGTATTATTATGTGTATTATTGTGTGTATTCTTAATTAAAGTGAAGGAAGAAAGGAGGGAAGACAGTAAGGAAGGAAGGGCAATAGGCAGGAAAGAAGGAAGAAGGAAAGGAAAGAAAGAAGGAAGAAAAATAAGAAAAGCAGGAAGGCAAGCAATTCCTGATGTACTACTGGACATTTCTTGAATTTGGTAACCTCATTATCTATACTATATGCATTGCTTTCGACAGGAGATGCTCAGGCCACACTGCACTAATGATCCCTGCAGGGTTGAGAGCAAATTTCTAGGCAGTGAAAGATGGCTCTCTTATCTGTGTCAGATGCTCAACTGTGTCCAACCCTTTGGGACCCCATGGACTGTAGCCTACCAGGCACTTCTGTCCATGGGATTTTACAGGCAAGAATACTGGAGTGGGTTACCATTTCCTTCTCCAGAGGATCTTCCCAACCCAGGGATCGAACCCATATCCCCTGTTGCTTCTTCATTGCAGGCAGACTCTTTACCACTTGAGCCATCTGGGCCTCTGCAAAATGGTTATTACTCTCTATTACATGGAGGATGCCTGCCATGAAATAATAGCCACTATTACAGTAGAGAATGACAATGGTCTCTGGTTAGGGAAGAATTGAGGAAACATGCATTTTCTCTTTCCAGATATTAATTCTCTATTATTAGTTTTCCATCCTTCATCGATTATGGCCATAATTAAATTAAGGCTCTCTCCTACTAGGAAGCATTTTAAAAGGAAAAAAAAAAATACTTGCCATGACTCTTAACTTTCCTCTAAGAGAGTTGGTACACAAAACAAATGATTTCAAGAAAAAAATAATTGCATTATGGCATAATTATGTTATGATTGTAGTAAATTCAAGTTATGCTATCCCTAGATAGAATAAAATTATTTTGTCTCTCTGCATACTGAACTCCTAAAGTCTACTATTCAGTACTTGGTATCTGCATTAGTTATAATATTCTGTCTCATCCATAGCATTTTTCAGCCCTGCATGGATATTTTTGTTTCGTTCTCCTAGAGCAGCTTTCACAAGTGAGGGACTTCAAGTAAAGATTAAATAACACTGCTTAAAACTTAAACCAGTTGTTCCTGGTGGGCTGGTATATGGGCAAGCCTGTGATAACTGCCTCTATCATGCAAGAAGCTATTAAATTCCTCAGTGAGGTTCACACTTCAACACTGAGGTGATTCTTAAGGTTATCCAGTTATCCAGTCATATTCAGAGAGGGATGACCAAAATCTCTGACAAGGATATCTAGATGTACTGGATATAATACATTGAATTTTAACAACAACAACAACAAATAACACAGAACGTGTCCTCATGGTTGGCTATAGTATACCTCCAGAGCAGACTCCTTTTGGTGGAGATTCGAATGAAAATTTTTCCAGTCTTCTTTTGCAGTTGCCATTTTGGCCTGGATGCCACTAGCTTTCTCTTTGGTCAACAGAGTACACAAAAGTTCTCCTTTAGAAAGCATCATGTTTAGCTTGTGTTGTCCATTTTCACTTTCTGACAAAAATTCCTTAAAGAAGAGATTAGGCACAATAAAAAGCTCTATACATGAAAATACATGAATTTCCTACTTATTTCTCAATAAAATCAAAGAAAAGAAATAAACAATTTTTGTTGCATATATTAATTGACTAAGATTCTTTTACCCTATTTGTTCAATAATACTCTTATGCATTAGTGTATTATGTATGTATCGTATCTAACAATAATCTTATGTAACTGTTACAGGTATTGTGAAAATTAATGAGAAAATCTGACTAGCATGCTCAAGCACAATGATTCTCACATACATAGAGCTTTTATAATCTCCTAAATCCCTATTAATATACAAAAATAGCATGCATTTAGATGAATGAACTAGTTTCTTTTCACTTACACATCAATTGTTTCAAGCAGGGATTTACTTGAAATCTGAGTTTCTCAAGCAAAACTTTAATAGGCTTGTAATAATAAGACCTAGAAGTCAGTGACGCACACTTAGTCATTTAGTTACGTCTGACTCTTTGGGACCCCACGGACAGTAGACTGCCAGGCTCCTTTGTTCATGGAATTTTCCAGGCAGGAATACTGGAGTGGGTTGCCAAAAATCTCCTCCAGGGGATCTTCCTGATACTGGGATTGAACTCGAGTCTCCTGCACTGGCAAGTGGATTCTTTACCTCTGAGTCACCTGGAGGCACTGTTATTACATATTTTCTTTTCTGGCCATATGGTTTGTGAGATTTTGGTTCCCTGACCAGGGACTGAACACACGCATGTCCCCTGCAGTAGAAGCACAGAGTCCTAACCACTGGACCGCTAGAGAATTTTCAGCACCATTATTAGAATTAATTGATCACACTCTCACCTGTATTTTCTGAAGACTCGTTGAAACTTCATTGATATTTTGAGGTATGTCAAAGCACTTAGCAGTTGTGATCTTTGCGTTAACCAACCACTGTTGGAAATCCTTGAAGGCTCTCAGAAATCTTTGCTGTAAAATCTGTTCTTTATTCTGACAGCCCTTGGAAGCTTGCAAACAAAGACTGGAACCATGATTTGAAGCATTTAACGGGAGAAAAAACGTGGTCAAGTAGATCAAAATAATGTTCGAGAAAATCAACAGCTCTTAGTATGTACTCATACCAATTGGTAATATATTTAAAGATTAATTTATATTATTACTGAACTCACAACTTAAACAAACCTCTGACTTCTTATTTGTATAAAAATATTTTGAATGCCAGTAAGGTTTATGCTCACCAATTATACTCTTTAATCAAGCCAGAAACTTTTCCGCTGTATGTACTCAGGTCTCTGGAAAATTGACAAAGCTCATTCAGTTGAGACTTGAGATTCTCTGTCTGAGGCTCTGCTTTTTGTAGAGCATCCAGTATCTCCTATCAGGAAATAACAAGGCAGAGAAGCAAGTGTTTAAACTGGGTAATTTCCACATCCTAGTATTATACATGCATAGATCACATAATAAATTCTTACTGAAGGAAGAACCAACACAGTAGATTCAGTAAAGAGACGAGGTCTATTTTCAGGATTCCCCCTGGCAGATGATAGCCCTTGGTTATTTTGCATCTTTTTCTAGGAAGAGCTAGGTTCTCAAGTATCCAGCATTGCTGGATAGTCAAATGATCAAGTGTTCAAGTAACTTAAAGTGGAACGAGAAAAAGAAAAACAAGAATAGCCTAAATTGTTCAAAAACATTCTGTCTAGGCCATCAGAAGATGTGCATGGGTATATACCGTTTAAAGGTGAAGAGAAATCATTTCAAAGCAAAGCAATACTAATTTTGGATTAAAAAATACATGTAGCAACTGAATTTATGTAGTATATATACAGTTAACTTTTACATTAAGAATTTCTTATATTCCAGAGGTCTAATTTAACTAGTAATTTATTCCTTTCATAGTTTCATTCATCTAGTCATCAAATATCTGCTAAATATCTGGTATGTATCAATCATTTTGCTGGATTCTGGCACTCTTGAAACAACTAAAGTTATGATTTTTGTACTTGAAGAGCTCACAATTTAATGGATGAGAGAGAGAGAGAGACGTGATTAATCACAATATTGTGAATCTTTAATCCAAAGCAAAGTGTTGGGACTTGACAAGGACACCTCTGAAACCACATGGTCTACTAAGTTACACAAGGTGCTTTGCAATCAGAGTTCTCTTATAGCATTGTCACAAGGATCACGTGAGATCTTCAGTGTCAAATACTTAGCACAGTTCCTGGCACATCAAGTGCCTTAATTAGTAAAGTGAAGTGAAGTCACTCAGTCGAGTCCGACTCTTCGCAACCCCATGGACTGTAGCCTACTGGGCCCTCCGTCCATGAGATTTTCCAGGCAACAGTACTGGAGTGGGTTGCCATTTCCTTCTCCAGAGGATCTTCCCAACCCAGGGATCAAACCCAGGTCTCCCTCATTGTGGGCAGACGCTTCACCATCTGAGCCACAAGGGAAGATATAATTAGTAAAGACAGCAGGCTATTTAAGTGGGGCTATGTAGATAATATTATCTCCAAGCTAAAAAAAAAAAAATATTAAGGAGGAGGGGCAAGAAGATGAGTAACTACTCAGATAGCTGTTGCTGTTACTATTATTGTTCTCAGAGATATTTATCAAGACATGGCCTAGATTTGTAGGAAAACCAGGCCTCTCAACAAAGTAGGTCTGTGTTGTATTTCTCATCCTAGAAAATGGCACCACTGTCCTCC
Source organism: Cervus elaphus (assembly GCF_910594005.1). NCBI lineage: Eukaryota > Metazoa > Chordata > Mammalia > Artiodactyla > Cervidae > Cervus > Cervus elaphus. Next base: position 35,994,917 of record NC_057840.1, read on the forward strand.
CACTGATCTGAATCAGAAAACTTCTCACTCCACACAAGATGAACGAGGTCTGGTCTATTATATGTCTTTTTTTTTTTTTTTTTACGCCCCCTGCAGATCCTCAACTCCCCCCTATTATATGTCTTAACGCTTTTAATCCGCTCTCTTTCCCTCTGCTTCGTGACTCTCAACACCCCTGTCTACTCCCGAATGGCAAAATGTTCTCTGATTGTGAATCCCATTCTCCAGTTGTTGCCTGTGTTTTTCTCATTCCTCAGTAATTCTGGATCTTGATACTGTTCCTCCACCTCTCCCATCTGATCAATTTGTAATCAAGACTCAGCTCAAATCAGGGCTCCTCTAAGGATTCTCTGCTCTCTGTCCCACCTCTTAGGGGATTGTCTTGAGGACACACAGCATCTGGTCTGCACTCATCACCAGCCAGCGTCCCCACTGGTCTTGAACTTCTTGGCCTTTCCACCTAAACTGTGATTCTCAGAGGAGGGATGAAGTTCCCTTGGTTTTAAAATTCTTTATTTAGGTTAGTGGCTGGGCTACAGAGGAGTATACGATGTTTTTATTCATGAAATTCACACATAATAACTAGAAAGTTTCTCTCCAAAACTCCAAACACTAGTAACTACTATTTTTCACCACATTGAACCTTTTATTTAAGGGAAAATGTTATAAGAACTAAAGAATTTACTACAAAAAAGTAAAAAGAGCCAGAGATTCAAAATAGTCATTTATAAATTAGATGATATGAAAAGTGAAAAGCTTTTGACTAAAAAGTTTTACTAAAAAAAAAAAAAAAATCACCTCCCCTGGTGGCTCAGATGGTAAAGCGTCTGCCTGCAATGTGGGAGACCTGGGTTCTATCCCCAGGTTGGGAAGATCCCCTGGAGAAGGAAATGACAACCCACTCCAGTATTCTTGCCTGAAAAATTCCATGGACAGAGGAGCCTTGTAGGCTACAGTCCATGGGGTTACAAAGAGTCGGACATGACTGAGCAACTTGACTACACTAAACATATCATAAATTAAAGCATTTTAGCAGTCTTTCATTTTATAAATATCAGGTTGTATAATTCTGTTTCAGTTAAGTCTTAAAATGTATTTTCCCCACCTTAGAGGTTCTATAGGTTAATAAAATTGTTAAATCTCTAAGGTTAATAACCTTGGAAATTAAATAAATATGAGTTTTGCAAACACAGTGAATAAGATACTCTGCAACATGATTTAACGTAGTTTATAGATGATGATCCATTTTTATTTTTTAAAGATTTCTTGAGTCTCATCATTTAATTGTGGAATAGAGAATAAACACTTGTGGAATTTTATGTTTATTACTGTGATTTTCAACAATGACAATCCCCACCTCCAACAAACAACAAAACAATGTCAGAGAACCCTGGCAAATCCATTATTTTGTAAAATGTCCTATGCATCCATTCGTGATGGAAGTATTATCATTATTTTTTAAAATTAAAAGCTTTTCCTAGCTTTATTGAAATGCAATTGATAATATTGTATAAACTTAAGGTGTACAACGTGTTGATAAGGTACACTTATATATTGTAAATGATTATCACTAGATCATTAGCTCACACCTCTATCCCATCACATAATTACCATTTCTTTTTTTATGTGTGGTGAGAAAATTTATTATCTGTTTTTATCTTTTATTTTTTCTGGTTTTATTGGGATATAATTGACATATAGCACTGTATAAGTTTAAGGTGTATTGCATAATGTTATCTGTTTTAAGATTAAAATATCATTATTAAAAATAAAAGGAAATCTGAATATTGGGAGGTGATGTAGTATTATCATCTAAAGTATGAACTTTGGAGCCAAAACTGGAAGTAGATCTAAGCGAAGGGCTGGCAACTTTGGATTACCAGCACAAATAAAAATCTGTATTCTCTTCTTGAGATTCCAAGAAATGTTAACATTGGTTTAACATTAGTATAAATGTGCCAAACCTGTCCTCTTTTAAATAGAAAATTAAAAAGGCCACTCTCAGGTAAAATCCAGGGAGAAACGTTATCTTAGTTCACCATGCAGTTGTCTACCAAAAGTAAAAGAGGAGAGTCTTAACTTTTGCTCTTGAATTTAAGTCAAGGCACTATATACAAGGTCTGTAAAATCAGTATGGAAGTTCAAGGTTGGTTTTCTTGCTCAATGATTTTGAATAAATTAAATAGTTCCAGTACTTTTTTCCCCCCCTTAATTTTCTGAATTACATTCCTATGGCCACCTAAGGCATGCCTCTATGTATTGGCTACTACAATATTTCGAAAAGTGTTTGGGATGTTTCTTTAAATTATGTATAACCCAAAATGTTAGTGTTTTCTATGGATCACAAGTGCAGCATTCCTTAATTATTTATGTTATTTGTCACAAGTGTTACTTAAAGAACAAAGTATGTATTTCATGAAAACATTATGACCTTTTTCTCTTCATTTAAACAAACTTCAAGGTAATTGGACTTCTAAAGCAAAAAAAAGAAAGTCCATATTCTCTTTTCATTAACATGCACATTTTTATAGGTTTTACCTATTACTTTCATTAGTAGTATCAATAAAAAAAGATAGCTCAAAATAGTAATTCAATCTAAATATAACCAAATCTTTCCTTTTAAAAAATTTCATCATATTAATGGAAGAGAAAGAAAAGGAAACACAAAAGAACTAAAGCATTATAACTCATTTTTTTATACTAGAGTGAATAATATTGACCACATGGGACAATTACCGACTTCCTTGTCCCTGTTTGACAGAACTACTTTCTGTGCTTTATTCTAGAGCTTAAGCCTAAAGGATAGGAAAGGCAAAAAAAACAAACAAAAATCCTAGAAGCCTTATAAATAGAATAGTATAAGAGATGATTATAAAGTTTTATTTTGTGGTGCTATATTTGTTTCAAATACTTGATTTAAAACAAGACAGTGCTGGAAACACTACAGGACTTTCTTACTGGCTGGAGATATTTTGAAATGAATATAACATAAATAGAAACAGAGAAGTTTACTAAACTTCCTTTTAAGGACAACCACGATTCAGAGCACTCTAAAACTGCACATATCGAAAGGCTTTCTGAGACACTATTTAACAGTAAAAGAAAGAAAGACGATTTCAAGCTTCTGCCCATTATTCACTCTTCCTTTTATGTTTTCCTTCCTCACATTCTGAAAGGGCAGTTATTAGTTTTAAAAAAAAAAGTTCACAAGGCAACTGGTGAACATGACTAGGAGTTCTGTTAACGGATTAATTCAAACACAGCCGTCAAATCCACACACAGGAGAGCTAATCAGGGTGAAAACTATTAGTTGTGCTTTAGGAGATCACCAAACATTTCTTTCAAAGCTATAAATTCCATCATTTAATTGTTGGAAATAATTCCCTGGCAGAAAAACAGCTCTGACTCTCTGTCTATTTATGCCTCTACCCACAGGCCACTTTTTTCAGACTGAAGAGCTGAAAACAACATTACAAACTCTTACACCATAAGAATGAAAGTAAAATATTCCCACTATCAATAAACGCTTCTTATGATAAAAAGGAAAAAAAACCTCTTTCTCCCTTATGTCTATATTTTCACAGTACTTTGATTTATGAAAAAAGGAAATGGAGCAGCTTTACAAATTTAATTAGATTAATACTTATTTTTCCAAGTCTGAATGTTGCATGTTTTTAGTTAGCAAGGATTTTTTTTTTTTTTTAGCAATGAAGAGAGGCAAACATTTTAGCATAACCCCCCAGCAGAAAACAGGAAGCCAACTTACCCGGCCCTTCTGCCAGCATTCCACTAGCTCCTTATCTGTGTTCTTGCCTTCCAGGAGGGCTAACTGCTGCGCCCAGCTTGTCAGGAGGGCACTAAACTGTTCGAGGGCCTGCTCCAGCTGAGCCACTTGGCCTGAGAACTCCTGCTCCGAAAGGGCCATTTGGCTAACCAGGTTCTCCAAGCTGGTCTGCGTTTGGAAAACGCTGTCTTCCCACTGCTTCCAGTCCGCACGCAGGGCCTGCATCTCCGTGTCCAAGAGCTCACAGCCACTGGCAGTCGTGTTCTGTTTCACGGCAGGGGCCAGAGACTCCACTCTGCTTAGGCGGCTTGCACCAATCTCTCTGGAATCCATCAGCTCCTGTAATGGAACATCACCATGGCAACCGAGGAGGCTCTGAGTCACTTGGCCTGCAAGTTTCCAAATGTGTACAGAGGGGGACCCTGTCCTGCTAGGAAGTTTTAGCAAGTGTGCCACAAGGAACCGGATTCAATTCATCCGCCCCCTCCTGAGTTATTATAGTAGAGGCTTACCATTGTGAGCGTCAAGGTTTGTGGCGAAGTAAATTGAGGAATCCGCAACAGCCTGAAAGGGGAACCCTGAAATCCGGTGTTGTTTGAATATGTGAAACTATTTGGATAGTAATTTAAATGTTTGCCTGTGGTGTATTGCTCCTGTAAATGTGCGAATCTTATTTTTCCCTGAGTTGACATCAAGACAAGTGAACAAGGATTGCGGCAGAACTGTCCTCTGCTCTTGTCTCTACCCCATTTCCATCTCCTTCCCAGAGGTAGTGGCTTAAACAACACTTCTGTTCCACTAGGAATCAAGCTAAGCCATCACAACAAAAGAATAAGCCCTCCTCAATTTCAAATACTTCAGTACGTTAATATTTTCATATTTTCAGTATGGAATGGTTCAGTATGTGGGCTTCCCCAATAAATCAGTTGGTAAAGAATCCGCCTGCAATGCAGGAGACCCCGGTTCAATTCCTGGGTCAGGAAGATCTGCTGGAGAAGGGATAGGCTACCCACTCCAGTATTCTTGGTCTTCCCTTGTGGCTTAGCTGATAAACAATCCGCCTGCAATCCAGGAGACCTGGGTTTGATCCCTGGGTTGGGAAGATCCCCTGGAGAAGGGACCAGCTACCCACTCCAGTATCCTGGCCTGGAGAATTCCATGAACTGTATGGTCCATGGGGTCGCAAAGAGTTGGACACAGCTGAGTGACTTTCACTTTCAGCATGTTAACTAAATATTTTTATAGTAACTAAAATAAATCATTCACAGACATATTTAAACGGAAAGCTCAAAATAACCTTTACACAGCATTCATTTATTACTATTCTTCTTACTTTTGAGAACCTCACTAGAAATTCAACAATTTAACTGCAACTTTTAGGCTTAAAGCACACAAGTACCCCAAAAGATAAGACAAATTTATGTATTGCTAATTAAGTAAAATAGTGGTATTTCTTGCTAAGAATAGATTCTTATATAGAATCTAAGAATTCTATATAAGAATATTCTTATATAGAATCTATTCTGATGTTTATATATTTATGGATCTATTATTTTTGTTAATTTTAATACAAATTTATGACTTAGCTCCTGGACTGCTAAAATGCTTTAGGCACATGATCTAATTTAGCCCTCAAAATGACTCTGTGAGGCAGGTACTATTGTTACTATGATTTTTACCGATGAAGAAAGACTTTGAGGCTTGAGGACAAGTAACTTGCCCTAAGAAAAGCAGTAGAGATAAGATGTAGCATCAGGGTCTGATTCTAGAGCCTGAACTCGTGAGCTAGGGTTACATTTGCTGTATGATTTTATAAGCATCAGTTTGTGCATATTCATTCCCACCCACACTTCAAGTTCCTTAAGGGTTATACAACCTTCGTTGAATACAATGGATAGATGAATGGGTGAATGAATGAACGAATAAATCAAAATATTAGTGAAGTATATAATATAGCAAATCATTTTATGGAATCACACAGGTAATAAGAATTTTAGAAGTGGCTTTCTGTGGTTATCTCATTTAAAACCTGTGCAGTCATAGTAAGATTTAAATAAGATAATACTTTCTGAACATTTAAAAGTAAACTTTCAAAATGTAGTTATTGTTGCTATTATTAATGAGTATTTTTATATTCTGATTTCCAGGTATCAGAACACAATCCCAGTCTTCTATTCCTGACCACATTTATACTATGTATTCCAACATTTCCTCATGTACAACTAAACAACTGAAAATATCACCATTTCCTGGTTCTCAGATTAAAATCTATTACTTCCACAGAGAGGACATCAATGCAATTTAATATTCAAGTAAATAGAAATATACTTGTTGCAGCTCCCTCAGATATGTGAACTTCTTTTTTTTTTAAGTAGACCTTATAAGCAGGAACCTATTTTAATGCCCTTAAAATTACTGTTTTCTACTATGTTGTCATACTGTTGGCTAAGAAAGCAGAATAAAATAAGTGAATTATTCAAATACTTTTAACCAAGTTACTTTGTAAACTTTTCTTCCACTGTGCTAGTAAATAGTATCTGGTTTTGCCAGCTCACCAATCTGGGGCATATTTCATAGGCTTTGATGCTATAGTAATGAGAACATTTGCACACAGACGCATCCATGGACAGTGGTCCATTTTTCTCACAAGTGTACAATGTTTTGAATTTCCTTTTTTCTCCTACTTATATTTTTGATTAATGAGGTACAAAGTAATAAATACCAACAAATAGAAAACAGGAAGAAACTATTTTAAATAATCTAATCCACAGAATCTTCATCACAGGAATGTGATACCCAAGAACCAATGCAGTCATACCATCTGTCTATTTTCTGACCTTAATTTTAGATAATTTTTTCTGGGTGGCTGGTGAATCTCCTGACATATCTGACCACCGATGAAGTTCTTCCTTTGCTGAATGGAGCCAATCCATGAATTCTTGGACTGCATCTAAATACATGAGATGGTCTTTCACAATCTCTTCTACTTTCCTCATTTTCTCCTGGTAGAGAAAGAAGAGTACTTTAACAGTAGTCATTATTGAGAATCCGAAATCAGACAAGGCAACAGGTGTCTTAATGATCTTAAAAGATTTTTTTTTCTTGTTCTCGAATTTTCTCTAATATCTCAAACTGAAAAAAATCGAATCTTAATTAGACTGAAAGACTGTGAAGAAGCAATCATTGTCCTTTAAGTTTTCTTTGGTTTAGCTTAGAATAAAAACCTATGCTTAATGAATGTTGACTAACATCCCTCACTAATAATCCACTTAATTATTACTATTATTATAACTGTTCTTATTGTTCAAGAAATTATTTGTGTTACCCTTACTATATTCTGTTGCCTGTACAGTATTCTGCTCAGCACTTAAAATAAATTTGCTCATTTAATCCTCATAACAGCTATGTGAGGTAGATATTATTATTTAACTATATTATGAGAAGGGACCTTTAGGGGTTACAGAGGTTAAGTAACATGCCCAAAGTCATGCATCTGAAAAAAATCAAAGCCAGAATTCAAATTTGTAGGTCTTTTTAACTCGAGTCATAGCTCTTAATCATTACCAAAATAAAAATTAAGATAAACTAACACGTATGTTAAAAACTGTAGTACTAATAAGACAAAGAGAGTTCCCCAAAGGAAGCCAAGAGAGGGAAAAAAATCCTCTCCTTTATTTTCTTTAACATTCTCATATATATACAAAAGAAAAGTCACGAAGAAAAGTAATGATTCAGAGATAGAATTGAAAGAAAATCTTCATATTACACAAAGGAGCCGATTTCTTGGAGAACAGAAACATGAAGGTTTTACTAAAATGAGAAATAGAATACTTGGTACATGACTGAAATCTGGGACATAAATAGACTTGCACCTAATATAGCAAATATAAGTGGCAGCAAAAGCAGAAGAACTCTAAACTGACAATTGAGTCTCAGACAGCCTTACAAAGAAAAGAAATGGGTTGATTAACATTCTGAGTGGAGAAAGATGAAAAACAAAGAATAAAAAATAATCCCAAAATTGCTAAAAAGAAAAATTCATGGGCATCCATTGGTGAGAAATGACTCTTTATGTAATATACCTGTTCACTAAAGATATAGTTTGATTTTTTATTTCTATTTTTAAAATTTTTAATTGGAGAATAATTTCTTTACAATGTGTTGACTTCTGCTATACAACAAAGCGATTGAGCCATGTGTGTATATTATATATATACATAATGTATATATAATATATATATTATATATATATATCTATATCCCCTCCCTCTTCAGCCTCCCTTGCAACCTCCACACCAATTCCCCTAAAAATTTAACCTACAGTGTATTCTTTACCTGAACCTTGACGTTTTTCCTTTGCTATAAAGCACTAACCTTGGAAACGGTCAGTATGTCATTAAACTGTGTTTTCAGTTCCTCCTGAGCCGTATCCTTGAAAGTCTCATCCTCAGTCTTCTGGTAGAGCTCCCTGGCCTTTGCGGTGAGTCGCTGCAGGGCTCCAGAATGATCTTCTGCCTCCGATACAATGGACTGAAAGTGATCCAGGAGGGAAAACTTCTCTTTCAGACCAGGCTGTAGTTGCAAGGGATGTTCTACTTTTTGATCCACCGATTCCATCCACTGCTCCAACTGGTTTTTCCACTCTAGATAGTCATTCCACTGGCTAATCACAGACTCTAAAGTGCTAGAATCAATGTCACATATTACAAAAATAAGTTATCGTCATGTTTCTACTAAAAACCAATCATGAGGGCATTGCATCCATGTAAGCTCTTTTACTGAATGGTACTGTAAGTGATGAAAACACTGCTTTTAAGCGAAGGGGAAAACATTACTCTTCTGACCTACAACACAGCATCTTCCAAATAAAAATAAATTTATGCCACAATTTGAAGATGTCTTAGTCACATATGCATCTGGAGATTTGTCTTCCAAATGTTAATTGCCCTAAATGAATAGATACATATACATGTTACATTGTCAAAACATCAGCCTCGGGGTACCAGTTAAATTTTATTTAATATACATCAATTCTGTATTTTCTTGGATTTAGTTTATCCTATTAAAGTTAAAGATAATGGAATTCAAAATGTAAAGTATTCTTTTGGGTAAATGACATAATTAGATTGATTTTTTCACTTACAGATATAATTTATAACGTTTAGTGTTTCTGTGTTGAATGTGTGAAGGGATGAAGGCTCAATGTGCTAACAGTATTAGAAATATAGTCACCTAAGTTAAGAGTCAAGTCAATAGCTCTCCCAATAGTCAACTAAAAGGCTCTCCAGACTGGCATTTTTAAAATACCTCCAACATTTAGCTTTGCAAACTATTCTAACTTATCTTTAGTGACTCCTCCCACTCTTCCTTGCATATAATTCTATGATCCTGAAGTTATATCTGTGGTGAACATACTTTCAAATTGTTTCTTTTGCTCAAATTTTTCCCTTTTGCACCAATATAAACCTCATCATATATCCCTTAAAGCCCTATTCATTCTGCAAATAATTTTCTGGAAAGTCCAAATCCATCTCACTTCTCCAGAAGCCATCCAAGCCCTACTTTCTTCTACAGTCCACAGCATCTTAGGAACACAATCTGAGTCAGAGGCTTGGTTTTTTTTTTAATGTATCCTACCCTAGCTTTTGAGCACTGAGAGGGCAAAAACTACTTTCTTTCATTATTTTAGCACAATAATTTGAGCACTGCTACTGCTCAGAATGCAGTTGCCAAAGTTAATTCCTTGCTGAAAGAGAAGAATCAAGGATTTAAATCTGCTTCCTGTATTTAACATGTTATTCTAACATCCGGAAAATATTCACCCGTGTTCTTATTTACTTTTATGAAGTTGGCCTGTTGTCAAGCATTGGGGAGTTTAGTTCATGCTCTAGCAGTCTGATCTATAGAATAAGGGAACTGTGGAATCTGATTTTTTTTTCTTTGCTGACCATGAGTTGTGATGAAGATTCAGAGTCCTGCTGACTTCTGGAGTTACCACCTACCCTCCACATTTAAAGGAAACAAAACAAAATACAACTCCACAAATTTTAGCTGTCACACAGTCCACTGTTTACACGGCAGTGAGTAACTGGAGTGTTGTTTTGCGATGAGCTCTAATCTTCTGTTTATCTAGTTATGAAGATCATGTGAGCACACACTTCTTCAGTGATTAAACAGTACATATAACCTTTAGAATGTGACTTCTGGAATGTGTGTTAGTATAATACTGATTGAAAGTCATTTGTCCAACCAGCCAGTCAGATTATTTGTAGATCCTCTGAGAAGAGGGAGATGAAAGTCTTTCAGTCATAAATATAACACAACAACAATAACACCGTGTGTAAAAATTAGCATCTTCTCTATTTTCTCATCAGCATCTAATGCAATGGGGCCATGTGGTCTGGTTGTTGCTCATGTGAAAGTGTTCACACATAGCAGGAGGTTGGTTCCCCTGGCCTTACTCTAAATGTCAGGATAGCCCATCACTGGGGCGATCACATACTCTCCAAACATCTCTGCAACCCCATTGTCAGGGATATTACTTCAGTTGAGAAAAAGATTTGTATGTAAGCTCAAAAGTTGCCAATGACTTAACTTTCCTTAAAAAGCAAAAAGTTGTTAAAGACCACATATTCTTTCTTTCATGAATTTAGAGGAGGCATCTGATTAAGCCCATGTGTGCCAGATTCCATGAGAGATGTTATGGGAGATGTAAATATCACACACACACACACACACAAAGCAAGCAAGCAAACAAAACCAGCCATTGCAGTTACAGAAAATTCAATGAGGCAAAGACAGGCATCCATACAACTATCTAAAATAACATGCTTGGTAACTCTCTTGCAGGATACCTTCAGCACTACTCCATCACTTTACTAAGCCACTGGGTTTGATTCAGGCAAATACACACTAAAAATAGGCTCCGTACCTCTGGGCATGGACGGAGGAGCCCATGATGTTAGCCCACACATCTTTAAGGGTCTGTAGCTGAGTCTGGATCACCTTCTGACCCTCCTTGTTGCTACTTCTCAAGGCCTGTTCCCCTTTGCCAATGGCCATGTTCAACTTAACTTCCCCTTCACCTTTCATCAGGAGAATTTCCTGTGAAGGAAGAATGAATAATCATAAGCAGGATTACTAAAACCTTCTGATGTGTTGTTTCCCATGAGAATCAAGCTAAGGCACACCTTACCTTAAAAAGAAAAGACACCAAAAATATCAAACTCTGGACCCTATGGCCCTATAACACCATCCTTAAATATTAGAAGTCCAGGAGTCTAGAAGTCAGAGATTAACTCTGATTTAAGTTCTTGGAAAACTTTGGACTATAAGCCTAGAAGTGGAACTTTATTGAATTTTGCATCAGAGTAAAGAGAAATCATTTTGAAAATGAAGACACCCTTGTCCAAAACTTGACAGGTCCCTATTTCCATTGCCTGCTTAATTTCTGCCTTTCAAAGGAAACTTGACTGACTGCAGGCTGGTCTGTGGCCTCCTCCGTACTTCATTCACAGCCCCTCCATACAGGCTGCCCTGAAAGTAACAATTCACTTGATCTCTTCCACTAACTGGGAACTTCTAGAAAGCAAGAACTAATTTTTGTCTCTATATTCCAATCAACTTGCATGGTGCTTGGAGTAGAGTAGGTATTCATAATGTTTGCTACAAATGTTTACTAAAAATTTTTTAAAAATTATTTTAAAGCTATTAGAACAAAAATATTCTTTGACAGAAGAGAAAAACAATCCCTCCAAACCATTTTGCCCACATAATCCTGAGAAGGCTCATAGTTGAACGATGAGGATGTAACTCAAACACCTGTGTGTGTGTGTGTGTGTGTGTGTGTGTGTGTGTGTGTGTGTGTGTGTGTGTGTATTAATCGCTCAGTCATGTCTGACTCTGTGACTCCAAGACCGTAGCCCACCAGGCTCCTCTATCCATAGGATTTTTCAGACAAAACTACTGGAGTGGGTAGCCATTCCCTTCTCCAGGGGATCTTCCCCACCCAGGGGTCAAACCCAGGTCTCCTGCATTGCAGGCAGATTCTTTACCGTCTGAGCCACCAGGGACACCCCAAACACCTGAGTCTAATCCAGCCGTCTTCCGCAGGCCTCAGGCTGGGCCCCGCGTACCTGCACTTGGAGCAGCCGTCTCTCCAAGGTGGCTTTGCTCCCCACGGTGCTCTCCGCGCTGGCCAGTCTGTCTTGCATGCCCTTCACCCAGGACCACATGCTCTGCAGCGCCTCCTCCAGCGCCTCATGCTCCTGCAGGGCCACCTGGCAGCCGCGGAGCTTCTCCTTGGTCATCTGGAGTAAGTTCTGATAGCTCGTGAGGAGCTGGGAACACAGGCGGCTTTCTTTCCCAGCGCCGTGGCCTTCTTCACTGAGCAGCTGCCCTCTCTGGGACAGCTTGTCCAGAGACTCTCTAAAGAAAACAGGGGAAAAAAAAAAAAAAAGAATTCTGACAGTCAGGAGCACAGGGGAGTAACGCGTGGTTGTTGACGTTGGAGCAGCCGCCCGACCAGAGCTCACAGCTGACACATCCTCAGGGATGGCGCTGGGCGCCCTCAGAGGGCTGGCTACCTGGCTCTCTGAGGTTTATCTGAACGCAGTCACTTCCCATCGAGGGCTCTCATTTCAGTCTGGGCTATGCCTGGATCCCAGCCCTCTGTATTGTTAGGGATTTACTTCAGGAAATGGCCCAGGCCTGTCTCTCCCGGCTGATCTCTGACTTTTATTCATTCCGAGTTAATGCTCTAATCATAAACAGCTCCCTGATATTCCCCAAGCACTCCGCCCTGCTGTATACACACGAAGACTCCTCCTCCATAACCACTCTTTAACTTCTTTTCTAAGAGGCCCTTCAAATCTCAGTGCAGGGCTTACATTCCCAGGAAGCACGATGCTGACTCCCCCTCTGGGTATCCTCTTTCCGTCTTGCTCTGTCACCTCATCCACCCTGTCTGTCTCCATCCACAAGGCTTTCACCTTCTAGAAGCCACAGCGATTACATTCATCTCATATCCCCAGCACCCAGCACAATGCTTGGCAGGGATAAAGTGCCAAAGAAAGCTTCTTTCAAAAGGCCATCTTATGCATACTTATGGGTTTCTTTGTTGTATCTTGGGAACTCTGCTCATCTCAGTTTGAGGTTATGTTAATTAAGTCAAGGGAAAACATAATCTTTTATGGCTGGGTTGGCTTTATACTTTTTTACACATTTCTGAATCAGTATATCTCTCAGGAAATGCCTGGGATATCAGAAGGGAGACTGTAGATGCTGTGACATAAGCTGTTGTGAATGTCAGAAAAAGGACAAGAAGTCTATTTCCTACCTCATCTTTTTCTTTTTCTTGAGCAGCCATTATCTAAACAGAATCTTATGTGCTTCAATGAGATATATAAGACTTAGACAACATTACATATACTTTAAAATACATTCTTATGCTTGTAACACTGGGAAAGATTGAAGGTGGGAGGAGAAGGGGACCACAGAGGATGAGATGGTTGACTCGATGGACTCGAGTTTGAGTAAGCTCCAGGAGCTGGTGATGGACAGGGAAGCCTGGTGTGCTGCAGTCCACGGGTTGCAAAGAGTCAGACACAACTAAGTGACTGAATGAATTGATACTTTTAATCTGCTTGGGACATGAAGGTAAGACATGAAGGTGGTTTAAAAAATAACTTCAGTTAAATAATAATTCAAGAGGACAGATATCACATGTTACCACAAGGAGAACTGCTTAATAGACAATAAAAATCAATGATTCTTAAGTCTGAGGTCCTTTTAAAAATACAGGACATTCCCCCAATATATGCAAAGTACTTGCAGAATATTATGATGAAAAAAAATCCAAAGGACTGGGAAGGGCAAGTGGCAAGCAAGTGAAAGAAGTCAGGTGACTCAGTTGGAGAAGCTGGGATACCAGTAGAGCACATTAAGATTGTCTAGAGAAGCTGCCAGGTGGAAAGAAGATGGGAGCAAATATACCTAAAGTCCTAGCATCTGGTTCTGGAATATTAGAGTAACAGCTCAAGAAGAATAACAAATGTTTAAAAGGAGGAGAGAAATAGGTCTGCTGCTGCTGCTGCTGCTAAGTCACTTCAGTCGTGTCCTACTCTATGTGACTCCATAAATAGCAGCCCACCAGGCTCCCCTGTCCCTGGGACTCTCTAGGTAAGAACACTGGAGTGGGTTGCCATTTCCTTCTCCAATGCATGAAAGTGAAAAGTGAAAGTGAAGTCTCTCAGTCGTGTCCAACCTTTAGTGACCCCATGGACTGCAGCCCACCAGGCTCCTCCATCCATGGGATTTTCCAGGCAAGAGTACTTGGAGTGGGGTGCCATTGCCTTCTCCAGAAATAGGTCTGGCCATGTTATATTGTACCTAGACAAGAGTCAAGATTTAAAAAGTAAATAAAATGCTGTGTAATTTTAAGAAAGTTTTATGGTTAGAATAATGCTACTATTTTATTAATTTAGCAAATACTTTCTACTTTTGGCACTATACTAGGGATCACAAAGACCTGATGGTCCATGACTTTGAGAAATTCACCATTGGGTTGGGGTGAGTTTCAATTTACATTTGAACCACTGTTGGGTTCAATTTATAAAAAATTGAAATTGAGCAAGACTCTGTGGGGCCTTCCCAGATACTAAAGCTCTTCTTTGTCCCTTGTCTCTTGTGTGTGGAAAAGCTGTAGTCTCCCAGGTCTCCCCCGAGTCACAAAAAAGCAGGCTCAAGCGGTTAACAATTAGGACAACACAGTCACAGAATCTTTAGCTCCTCCCTGAAGGATATAAATAACAAAGTCTGATTCAGATTCTTGAGTTGTTTTGCAGACACTAAAATGACCACCAGAGGGAAAAAGCTAACTGCCTGGGTAGCTCAGCTGGTAAAGAATCTGCCTGCAATGCATGAGACCCCAGTTTTATTCCTGAGCTGGGAAGTTCCCCTGGCAAGGGAATAGGCTATCCACTCCAGTATTCCTGGGCTTCCCTGGTGGCTAAGATGGAAAGAGACTGGGGTTTGATCTCTGAATTGGGAAGCTCCCCTGGAGAAGGAAATGGCAACCCACTCCAGTATCCTTGCCGAGAGAATCCCCATGGACAGAGGAGCCTGGTGGGCTACAGTCCATGGGGTCACAAAGAATTGCACACGACTGAGTGACTAAGTCCAGCACTCGATGACCAGACTGTAGTCATGACATAAGATGCTCTGTCTTGAGCAATACTGAATATGTGGCTTGCACAATTCCAGGAACTGACTTCAAGGTACTGATAACAAACTGACCTTAGAACTGAAGATTAACTGCACTTAAAACAATCAAGATGATGCTGACCAGACCACCAAATGACCAGTTTCAAGATGATTCTCAAAGCTAACTGCTTTGTTCTGCTTGTAGTCTCTGCCTGCCCACCCTTGAAGTTTTCCTTTAAAATCTGCTCTCTGATCAGCAGTGGGGAATGGGTTCTTTGGGACATGAGTCTGCCTTCTTGCCAGAATTTCCAGCTTCCTCAATAAAGCCATCTTTCCTTTTACTCAACACTTGTCTCTCATTCTTAGATTCTTGAGTATGAGCAGCTTAACCTGAATTCAGTAACAAAATCAACAATGTGTTTCACCCACGGTAAAGGCTCACAGAGGTAGGAAACAACAGTGAGATAGAGTTTTGGGCCAGGCTTCCCTCCCCTAGTGAAAAGTGTTCTATCTTCCAGTGCAACAATTCCAATGAAGCAACTGAAAATGCCAGTGGTGTAGTGTAAATTGAGGGAGCAAAGCCATGAAAGTAGAGTCCACAGCAAAGGCCAGAGAACTGTCTGAGAAGGAGCCAGAAACATTTGCTCAATTGACAAGCAATGAGGAGACAAATACTGCAGTGGAGAAAATGAATCTCTAGGGCAGTCAGACTTCATGACAATACCTTTTGCTTTACTAACAATATTATGAGGATATGGTGGATAGGAAATAATCCTGGAGGCTGAAGTGTGTGAAAAATATACAGAAATTGGGGTCTATAGTGTTATTTTTGTAAATGAAGAGTATTTTTATAATCACCTTATATCCTTATAATAACCTCTGGGAGGAAAATATATTTATTATTATTCTCAATGTTTAAAAGCTAATATAAAAAAAAAAAGCTAATATCAAGAAATACAGGAAATGAGTGGCCCGTCCAATTTGTGGAACAAAGGGAAAGATAACGGCAATGGAGACCAGCTCTTTACCTCCAACCCAATACTCTCTCCAGATCACTCCACTGCCATGGAAACACTATACAATCATTTGTGTGCTGGATATAGAAACATAAACAGCCCAACTAACCATCTAACCAGCCAACAAACAACCCAAACAGCCAACCAACCAACCAGACAAACAAACATTTGCTAGTAAGAAAAGAATCTATTCCACTTCCGCATCCTACCTTGCAGCCAATAGTTCTCCCAGAAACATTTCAATTTTATGGACTTCATTTTTCTTCTCAGGAATGTGTTGCTTACTCTCTCCTAAGTTTTCTGTACTTAATCTTTCTTCCATTTCATGGATCCATAAGTTCAGTTTTCTGTGCTGATCTTCAAAGCTAAAGAAAAGAAAAAAACACCTTAGAGAAATTCTTATGTGTTCATTATAATAAATAAATTCTAATATCTGAGGTCACAATGTCTGTGGCAATTAAGATCTCATGGATTTTCAAGTAGAGAAAAAAACTTCGACAATAATCCCACTCAAATGATCACTTATTTCAGTAACAAAATGACAAATTCTGGACATTTTTCTTGAGATCCAAGCAGAAAAAGAAGCACTCTATCTTGATAATCATAGCTGGTAATTACGATTACATTTCCATGTCTGTGTGCACTTAACTTTGTATCTTACTACAAAGACCCTGGATTGGGGCCAGTGGAAAAATGGGGCAGTGAAAGCCCTTGGAAGAGAAGGGAAAGTCATCTCTGGGTCTTTGTATCTTATGGGGATTTGAATATGGCACAAGAGCTCTAGGGTTCATAAATTTTAAAAACAATGTAAATTCTCTAAGAAACCTTGACAAAAGTCAAGCTAAGACCTCCAACCAAAAAAGACATTTTGATTATACTGACATCTTTCCTTTCCTAGCAACAGAATATTTTTTCTAATTTTATATCCAGCCCTGTTGATATAGCTTCCTGATTGGAATCTTGATTCAGAGAAATATAATAAGTGTTTTCTGCCATAGTTCCAACCTCACTGAAGTAGACACAGTGAGGAAAGGACTTGGATAATAAAAAATTTGGGTGTCAAAACTCTAATATCTAGAGTTAGCCAAACAGACAAAAAGTACATACATTTATGTCATTCATAATTATTAGTGAATATAATTCCTTTCTTTTTCTGCATAGAAAATAAAGCCAAATGATACCATCAGAGTTTGAGCAATAAGTTATTGCCCTAGTATGAACATGTACTTAAAAGTCAAAACATTATAATTTAAACTCACAATTTAAAATATTTTTTGTTTATTCCCAACGGCTCTTTACTTTAAATCACTGAAGAAATAGTCCGTGTATGATGAAATCTACACCTGTTGAAACAACTTACCTCCCAAGTTCCAAAGCACAGTCTTGTAGCGCCTGTTTGTCTTTAAGGCACTGTTTCAGAAATGCTTGAAACTCTTCATTAGCTTTTGTAACTTGTTCCTGAATGCTACTGACAATTTGTTTAGACAAATGTGCATACAAAGTTTGTCCTTCTCGGGTCACCGCATCAAGCTTGCTCTGTCCATCACCGACTGAGTCCAAAATGTTCTGTTTCGGGAAATAACGGTAATACAAAGCATTTGCTATTATTCAAAGATCCTACTGCCTAGGAGGATTAATTACAACTCTGACCTGAGAAAGTAAAGCAAGAGAAGAAAAACAGCCCAAAGGAAGAAGGCTTTTAATAAGCTGCAGTGAGAATGATGTATACAATTGGATATAGTCAAGACTGAGAATGGAGGATGGTGCCAGCCAGTCACTGGAACCGCTGAGGACCAACTGCAAGCAACATTGAGCTGGGAAGGATGCTCTCATCAAGGTCTGTTCTCTGTCCCTCTCCATTCTCACCATCTCAGCCTGGTCCAGCCTCCACCTCTTTGCATGGTCAGAATGACATCTTTCAATTGGTTAACTGTCTCCACCCTGCCTCCTTGTCTGACCCACACTGCACACAAAATCCTGTGTTCAGATGCCTTCTTTTCTTGGTATGCACCTCTTCCTTGGAAGATCATATGCATGGGCATGGCTTCAACTGAGCAAAAGAAGCCCAGAACTGCTATGCTGGTTCTGCCTCCACCCTGAGCTTCACAGAGGCATTTGTGACTGTCACTCAAACTTTTCTTCATGGAGATCCTCTGCATTACAAGCTTTAAAGAGCCCAGCTCCACATCTGAATTCACCATGCCTCCAGCAAAACCAGCTTCCTGTATTATAATGATCTTCCTCCCTGGCTGCTAATGAGTTGTCTACATAATTGCCATCATATCACCCATTAGGCCACAAAATCCTTATATTCCTCATTAATTTTCTCCCCCATTAATTTTTAAAAAAATATTTTTATAATACTTAACACATTGCTTTGCTACGATTAACCACTTGAAAAACTTAGCCAAAACTTAATTTGAACTTAGGCTCCTGACAATCATTCTTAATGTTGCTGCACATTACCAGAATTTATACATTTTTCATTATCTGTCACACCTTTAAAACCTACAATATCTATTGCTTTTATTTGAATGTATCCTAGCTCCAAATTTAGATGATAGGTTTTTAACAAAACACAAGCCATGTCTTCGTTTAAAACTTCATGACAATGATGTAAAATAGATAAAAATTATGCTTTCACTGCCATAAAAACTAAAATTAGGTTTAGTTCTGAAAGATTGCTGAAGAATGACTAATAGACTAAAAAAGAGAGGAACAGGATCTAGAAATTCTGAAATTTTAACTTTTAAAAAAATTTATATATTTTAAATTAAGGGGTCATAGCTTTATAATATTGGTTTGATTTCTGCCTTACATCAACATGAATGAAATTTTAACATTTTTATCAACTTACTTTTCACACTTCTCTTTCTGACCCAAGAAATCTAATTCTTTTAGGGAAGAAGAAAAGTTAGAAGAAAATAAGGTTTGGGGAAATAGATGATTTAGGTCTGACCTAAAGGCACTTGAATGCAATTTAGGAAAAAGTAGCATCAACATGCATACCTGAAGATCATGGAGTTTTGCCTCCAGAACCTTGCTGTCCCCAGTTCTATCTGATGATTCCTTTGCTGCTGCCTTTATTCCAGAAAACCATTCTTGGAATTCCTGCATAGACTCTATGGAAAGTAACAAAAATAAGGAACACATAGAAAAACATTGAAAGAGCTTCCAGGATGATCACAATGAATTAATTCTGGTGATCAGCTCATTACATCCTGCCTTACAACATGTTCCAGAAAGAAAACAATATTAGTAATAGTATAGAATATAACACAGTATGACCTACAACCATGACTGCCCGTGGTAGAATTGAGAAATTATCTCAGATGTAAGACTGAAAAGAAATTTGTATTCCTGACATATTTGATTTCCCATTGTGTTTCTTTCTTTTGGTGAAGAAAGATAATTGCTTGACTATGTGAGAGAGAGCAATGCTCTTGAGGTGTTAAAGCCATTTCTATGGCAAAGGGAGGAGCCATCTCCCCTGCCCACCATGCTGACGTAGGGCATCACACATTGATACCAAAGCAGAGGCACAGTTGTGCTGGAGGCCAAGTCAGGGACATAAATGACCAATAGTTCCCTGAATTACATTTCTGCTGTTTTATAGGCTCTCCCAATGTCCAAGCTTACTGTGTCATTTCCTCATAGCAGTGGGAGTCATTTTCCACACAAAGGAGCTCTATGTAGAAAATCCACATGAAGTTCAGATTCCTCAAGATGGCGGACTCTTGCTTTGTTAGGGAGAAAGAGGAAGAATCCTGCCAACAGTGAGAGCCCAACCACAATAATCTTATTGCTCAAAGCTCAACGCAAACACAAATTTAAAATGCTACTCTTGTGGAAAGTTTTCTGGCCGTTTCTAGGCAGCATTTGGTTTGGACTATGTCTTGTAAACAAACTACTCATGCTAAGGCCTGTCGGAACTCACCATTGAAGTGTTTTTCCAGAGAATCCTGAAGGCTGGCCTGTGTCTTGGAGCAGGACTGGCTCACGGCCTCGTGTCTCTTTATCAGCCCCGTCATCGCACTGCCCAGGCTCCCCAGCTCTACTGAGTGGTACTTGCGGCACAAGCTATTGAGATTTTCCTGGGTCGTACTGATGTTGCTTTGCTGACTCTGAAGTTCTTTTTGTATGTCCTAAGAATAAAAGTCTGCCATGAAGGATATTCATTACATTCAAGAGAAATATCCCACCTTCCACACTCTAGAATGTTTTTTGGGAAGCGACGTTGTTGAAATCCACTCAATAATGTACACAATTTTGTCTACACCTGTAAACAGCTGTTGAGAGGTAGCTAGGATTTGGGTTATAGTCTAGGACTTAAAGCAAATTGAAAAGATTTTTTGTGGATTCCAGCCCAGAATCTTGGGTTTAGTTAGTTGATTAGAAACTATGAATAGAGTTACCCTCCTGCATTCACATTCTTCCCTGGGTTACTTGGCCTTTGTTCCAAGATCACAGGCCACATCAAAAGCACCAGTAGCGAATTTTAGAAGTATACGTCCTTAGTCTCAAGAATAGTAAGAAATGCTAAAAGAGCACAAACTACATATATTGTTTTCTCAACCGTTTTAAAAACATAGACCCTTCTCAGTATGAAAGCAGTCATGCTGACCAATAAAAATAATTAAGTGATGAAAAACTATTAGGCATTCAAGCCTGAAAATTTGTAGAAATTCAAACAGTTCTTCTATAGGTTCCCACCTTTTTGCTAAAAAATATGTATTATATATTAACAAGTAAAATCTTTGAGCAGGCCCTATAACAATGCATGCTTTCCATTTTTATAATAATCATCTTTGGCTTCTTACCACCTGCATTCAATTCTCCATCTGTTACCTTGCTACCTCCTATATCATGAATTAGTTGGTTTGTTGCTAATATGGGTAACAGAACAGAGGTTACATTTTTATTATAGTCAAGGAAAAGCAGAAGAATTAATATTACTATTGAAAGGTAAAGGCTTAGTAATAGTTTATGACTTACCTTCACTTTTTTCAACCCTTCACAAGTCTCAGTTTGGGCACAGTTCATCAACGATTCTTCTAATTTTGTCAGCCAGCTTGCCGTGTCATTAATAAACTTCTCCACTTGTGCACTCTGAGCAGTGAACTCTTTCAAGGTTCCTTTTGCTTCTTCAGTAATTTCTTTGGCATGCTCCAGTTTCTGCCGTAAGTCAGCTTCTATAAACTAAAACATAAAGTGAGATTTCATTAAAATCTGTGAAGACTAGAGCCCTTGTTCAGTAGGGATTCCATTCATGTGCAGCTTAACGGTAAAAATCACAGAAGCCTCACCAAGGATACTAATTCAACTTTTTAAGAGGAAAATCAGTGGGTTCAAGTTGCCAAATATCTTGAGTAATGGGGAAATGGAAACAGTGAGGATTATAGTTAATACTGGGTTTTTAAAGTGGAAGTTTTGACTGAGATTCCAGGAAATCCACAAGATCTCGTTTCAAAGCAGAATTAGACCTACACAGGGTTACCAAGTTGGTGACCGAAAGCCTGCTCTTCCTTCTCCCAGGGAAACACATATTTTTCACCCTGAGGTAGCCTCTACTTTGAACAAACACCATTTTTGGGGATTCTATCATGAAGCAATGTCATTTTTGTCTCCTGTTTAAAATATTCACTGAAGTTAATTCTTCTCTCCTCCCCGGATGACTGATTTTGGGAAGCCCTGGACTTTCCTACACATAGCAATAAAAGGATTTATAATTCTGATAAACTGCAAAGCAGTTTCAACTCCACACTGAGAACATCCAGGCTGATTTAATAATCAAAACTTGGAAGGTGAACTTAGAGAGGTTTTTTTCTTATCCTATGCTCAGACCTGCTGCAAACATGAAGCCTCTAGCTGAAAACAGGGCCAAGTGCCTTTTTTCATCTTTCTTCCCTACTCCCCCACTTTCAACAGCCTTTGACACCTACGGGCTTGGACAGGTAGGATGGGGGTGACCACCGCTGGGAGCTGGCCTCTCTGCCTTCTGGGCTGGGTGAGAGTTCACAGTCACTCCTGTCATAGGCCTCATGTGTGGGACTTTCTGAGGCTCCCCTCACTGCTGCCCCCTCCTACTGAAGTTCCCCAGAGACAGGCAACACACTCCTCTCAGGTTCTTTACTTCCTTCTCATGCAGCCTGAGGGCATCTCTGACTTCTTGCTGCTGAGGCCTGTGAATCACCCAACAAGCCCCTTAGGGACCCTGAGATGCCCACACCGCAGCTCTCCTCTTACCTTTCCTTTCATCATTCACTTCCGGGCCAGCCAGAGGTCACACACTGGCATTTCACCCCAGGTGACTCTGAGATGCAGGCCGCTCAAAGCAATCATGTATCCTTGGCAAATACATCAGCAGTCAGCCAGCCTGTCTCCCACCCTTAAGGTTTCTCGGTGGGGAATGAGATACTAGTCTCCTGGGTCTGCCAACTGCACAGGACGTGTGTCATGCTCTCCAGACAGTATCACTGAAATCCTTCCCATTTTGAGGTAAGATGCAGGGACCTCCACACCTCCTCCATGGGCATGGGGAGGGGTGTGTGTGTGTGTGTGTATGTGTATGTGTGTGTGTGTGCGTGTGTGCGTGAAAGAGAGAAAACAGCACAACATCAGCTCTCTCTCAAAACCCTGCCTCCATCTTCACTCTGCCAAAATCCAACTATTGTCCATTTATGCCCCTGATAAGCACAAGCTCTCTCCGATTTAATTTTGCCGATTATCAGCACCCCTTTTGCCTATTCTTGCTTCAGGTGAAGCGTCTAACCTTCTGGTACAAGTATATTATCCACCCATGTAACTAACTTATAGATAAACAGCCTTGGGCCAGAGCAAAAGTATAGGTGATCAAACAAGATTGATTGGTTAGTAAGAAACAGTAGACAAAGGAGAAAGGCAATATAGGAAGAAAGAAAATGTAGAGAAGATGAAAGCAGCAACAAATAGCTTAAAGTAATGAGTTAGAACTCCTGGCCCTGAGAACTGGGGCTGGCTGTGCCCAAGCTCCCTCACTGAAGCATCCCCGGTTCCTGATCAAACCCTGTCTGCCTGGCCTGCCTCCAGTACCTGTGGATTTATGCCATCTAAAGAGCCTTGATGAATGAAGAGAGACATTGTGATGGTAATCCCTCCAAACGCAATTATTCAGTAAGAAGGATTAGAAAAATATGAATTAGGATATCAATATTCATAAATATGGTTTCTGTTTCTGAATAGACTTAAAATGCTCCTTGAGGAAAGCTGAATGCTATGACTTCCAAAATTTAGTAAGGAAAGAAGAACTAATCTTATTATAATATTTGGGTTGGAACTGGCACCAGGAATTCTAAAGATGCTATATTTTAACTCTCATGTCTGATAAGGTCCATGTGTCTGCTTGGAATTATGACAATGATAACAATAAGAATATACACACACATATACATATACATGAACTTATAAATAAATATGTAGAATGTATACATATACACACACACACTTTTTTGAGGATTTATTTTAATAGTATATAGAGTTATTACAAACTTGATGGAGTGCTTACCTGAAGGTCTGGAGGTGTTTCTGGATTTTTAGTTAATTCTTTAAGATCAATAACTTTGGAATGAAGTTCTTCTAATCTCAATGCTTTCTTTTTAACTTCAGACTGCCAGGTAAAAGGCAAAGGGGACAAACATAACTAATCCAATGACATTTTTTACTTGGCATTTCATAATTTCAAGCATTAACTCTGTCAAAAAGAACCAACATTAACCCAGGGTAAAAACAAAACAAAAAACAAAATTCTGCTCCATTTTCTGAGGATTCTCATTATTTGTGTATGTGGAAAAATATCACCATTAACTTTCACTGGGAATGTGAGGGAGTATGCGGTACTTTCTTCCCACCCTCTTTTATTGGGGAAAATAAAAACTTCTGGAAAAAATTAAACACTAACCGAAAGTCTTGAGTCAGTGGGAATTTTCAGCAGACTAACTGTCGTTTACTTATTAGCATTAATATCATTGGCTACCATGGCAGCATTTAAGTCTTGGGGAAGCATTTCAAAACAAATATACATCAGGAGTGCCTCCTCATTACTGTAGACTATATGTAATACAGTATGTATTACACATATAATGTAATATATATGTAATATAGTATGTATAATATATGCAATACAGTCTACAGTAATTGAAGAAATATTTACTCTAATTGAAGAAATACTTCAATTAGAAATTTCAAGGGTGTTAAAACAGAATTCAGGTTAATTAGGAATTGACATCTAACATTCTGCCTTTTGCCTTCTTTTTTTCCCTCCCGTCAACACTAACATAAGAAGAAGAAAGAATAACCAGAGAATCATTATGGAACAAATTAGATGCTTGGAAACTTCATTATTTATCTGGACCCACGAAAGTGAAAGTGTTAGCCGCTCAGTCATGTCGGACACTTTGTGATCCCATGGACTGTAGCCCGTCAGGCTCCACTGTCCATGGAATTCTCCAGGCAATGGACCCATGAAGGAATATTTAATAAACTGTCCCTTTCAACTGAAATGTGGTGTTGTGGTGCTTTGTAGACACTAACAGACCTCCTGATATCTTCAATCTAGAAAGCAGTTTCCTCACCCAGGAAGAAGTGATGAATTTCTTGTCAGGCCCATGGGCTTCCCCAGGAGCAGCCTGGGCAATTAGGGGGTCACACATACACACCTCCCCTTCATTTCCTGCACTGCGGCAGCAAGGAAACCGTTAGGCGCTGAGCTGAATCCAGTTCACTAATCTTATTAACTGGTGCACCACAGAGAGTAACATATAAACCCAACTCTGTGAGTGACCAGACCTGACATTGTAAATGTGGCTGACGCCCGCTGGCTCCTTCTATCCCAGAGCTGAGCAGCAGGAGCGTCCTCCAGACGCGTTGCACAACTGGCCCTGACTTATCGCATTTACCGCCATTTTGAGCTACAACATGAAGCCATAGCACAAGGAGCCGGAAGTACCTTGTAGCTGCACATATTCTACAGTATTTTCATCATATAGTGAAGGTCAGTTATAACCTTCAGAGCCTAGATAACAGCAATTGTTGAAAAGTAATGAAGAAGTGATAAGTTTTGACAATTTATTCCTTTCATTTTTAATACAGTGTCTTTACTGATATCAGTTCAGTTCAGTTGCTCAGTTGTATCCGACTCTTTGCGACCCCATTGACTGCAGCATGCCAGGCTTCCCTGTCTATCATCAACTACCGGATCCTACTTAAACTCATGTCCATCGTGTCGGTGATGCCATCCAAGCATCTCATCTTCTGTCATCCCCTTCTCCTCCTGCCCTCAATCTTTCCCAGCATCAGGGTCTTTCCCAATGAGTCAGTTCTTCACATTAGGTGGCCAAAGTATAGGAGTTTCAGCTTCAGCATCAGTCCTTCCAATGAACATTCAGGACTGATTTCCTTTAGATCCCTGCCAGGGAGCAGTACTAAGAGGGAAGCAGCAAGTTCAAAAGCATCAATTCTTCGGTGCTCAGCTTTCTTTATAGTACATACATGACTACTGGAAAAACCATAGATTTGACGGACCTTTGTTGGCAAAGTAATGTCTCTGCTTTTTAATATGCTGTCTAAGTTGGTCATAACTTTTCTTCCAAGGAGCAAGTGTCTGTTAATTTCATGGCTGCAGTCACCATCTGCAGTGATTTGGGAGCCCAAGAAAAGAAAGTCTCTCACTGTTTCCATTGTTTCCCCATCTATTTGCCATGAAGTGATGGGACTAGTGGTGCTATGATCTTAGTTTTCTGAATGTTGAGTTTTAAGCCAACTTTTTCACTCTCCTCTTTCACTTTCATCAAGAGGTTCTTTAGTTCTTCACTTTCTGCCATAAAGGTGGTGTCATCTAGATATCTGAGGTTGATATAGCTATTTACAATTTAATTTTTTTATATTTATTTATTTGGAAGAGTGGGGGTCTTAGTTGCTGCACATGGGATTTTTGTTGGGTCATGTAGAATCTTTCCTTGTTGTGCATGGACTCTTTAGTTGCGGCCTGAAGGCTCACTAATTGCAGCATATGGACTCCGGAACACTCGGGCTCAGTAGTTGCGGCTCTTGGGCTTAGCTGCTCCGCAGCATTTGGGATCTTATAATAGTTCTCTGATTAGGGATCAAACCCATGTCCCCTGCACTGCAAGGCAGAACCTTAACTAGTGGACCAGCAGGGAAGTCCCTACAACTTAATTTTAAATAATGATTGTGTTTAGCACTGACTTGCAAAATTCCTGAAAATGTAACAATTGACTTTTGTGAGCTGGTGCAAGCTGTACTCTATCACACACCACTGTCTGAGCTGTTACGTTAATTTAACATCAAAGATAACACCTAAACAGACTGTGCGATCCCTCTCCTGATGCTACTTTTAATCTGAATAATTTCCTCTATTTGTTTGGTTTTAGAAAGAGGAATAGTCTATAGAATGTTCTTGGGGTCAAAGACAGCTGCTAACTTAGAACATACAGATAATTCAACTACATTTCATTCAAACAGCGGTCACTTTTTCACGCATCTGTCAAGTTCCAACCATGTGCCAGGGCCTGGGCTGGAGTCCTGAGGACAGAATGTGAAGAGTCTCCTCTCTCACCAAGGGCACGGTCAGCCCCATGCTTTCTGAGACAGGTTACCTCTGATTACCCTATTTCCTCTTACCCGGCTTCATTTTTCATCACAGCCCAGTTACTGCTTGGCAGTTTACATATGATATATGTTGTAATGCAAATACCGTGAATACCATGAGGGTAGTAACTTTGTTTTGCTAGTAAATTCTCAATGTCTAAAACAGTGCCTGTCATATTTTAGGTGCTCATTGGGAATCTGATGAAGGGATGAATACATGAATGCAAGAAATGGGAATAAAATGAGTCATTAAATTGATGACCAGAACTTTAGAAGCCTACTTTCCATGGAAGCCTGTGACATTCCAGTCTCCACTTTTCTTCCATTTCTGAAAAGCCAATGGAAGAATCCAGCACCTAAGATAGGTGGTCAGGGCAAGGTGACATTTCAGTTAACATTTTGTTTGAATGAAGAAAGAATACATAATAAATATTATTAGGTTCCAAACACTCTCCATTTGATTCTCTGATAGGAAGGTGCCATAATCTCAGAAGAATGGGACAAAATATAGATTCTATGAATCTTTACTAGTCTATTAATACTTTAAGTAGAAGAGCCCCAGTTAAGAAATGGTAAAGACATTAAAAAAAAAAAAACCTCTTCTATCAGTAGTCTATTCAACATTGAAGTAAACAACAAAAGATAGTTAAGAGTTTTATTACACTCATATCTGCCTTGAAAGGAAGAATTAACTTTATTTTTCTCCCCAGTGGTCTGTTTTCTTTTTTTAAAAAATTGAAGTACAGTTGATTTACAATGTCACGTTAATTTCAAGTATACAGCAAGGTGATTCAGTTGTACATACATATGTATCTATTTTTTAAATTACTTTCTCATATAGATTATTACAAAATATGGAGTATAGTAGGTGTCTTGAAAGTGATTACAAAAGACACAATTTTTTCATATTCTGGTCAATGATGTACCATGAGCTCACATAGGAAGGTTATAATCATTTTACCTCAAATTCTTTCAGGAATTCTTCTGCTCTAAGGCTGTCATTCAGGTTGCTGATGCTTTCGGTCAGCTGTGGAACAGAATGGTTTGACCACCCATCGATCTCATTTTTACTTGAAAGTACATCATCCCAGATAGACAGGCTTACCCTCAACCTGTCCATGCTCTCCTCAATCTTCTCTGATATCTGGGATAGAAAATAAAGACCATATCATTGAATCCAAGGCTTTAAGACACTCTCTAGCAACTGAAGTAATAAATATGCCAATGCGTCATTCCTATTCTGACAGAAAAAAAAAGTTTTACGAAAATGTTTTGTTGTTGTTTTTGTTGTTGCTATTACTTGTAATGCTGAGATATAAAAATGTGCATAATTAGACTTGGATATATTTATAGAATAAGTAAATACATAAGAGAGAAACCCACTCTGCTTGGTTAAAGTATTATTGTTTAACAATCTTGTCATACTAAGAATGCCATTTTATTTTATTTTTAATTTTTTGGCCATGCCATGTAACATGCAGGATCTTAGTTCTCTCTAGTGATAGAACCCATGCCCCTTGTATTGGAAGTGCAGAGTCTTAACCCTGGGACCACCAGGGAAGTCCTAAGAATGCCATTTTTTAAAAGTGGAGGCAGATAAAGTTTTCCCAAGTCCCTAAATTATCTCATTATAATATGCAAATATCAATATCTAACTTCAGCAATTTAGCTTAAGTGAGGGAATCCACTATAACTTATGAACCGAGATACTGAAATAACAGGGCAGGGGTAACAGAATCACAGGATTTATGCTCTGGAAAACAATGTAAAACATGTATAAATTGAGATGTAGAGCTCCCAAGAAATCAAGTATCTTCTTGTATATAACACAGGCACACAGTTAACAAATGACAGAGCAAGAACTGAAAGCCAAAGATGTAAATTCCAGTGTTTTTCAATGCACAATTACAGTCTTATTACTTTATTTTATATTACGGTTTAATATCCTGAAAGATGTTTATAAATTATTCTTCTATTTTACCCATGATCCCAGAGTGTGTAAAAGAAAAACAAAGTTATTAATATGTTATGATTGAAGCTATCACGTGAAATTCTAGAAAATCTGCCAATAAGTTTTAACAAAACAAATAATTTTTTAACTACGTATAAATTCTATGTAAACTATTTTCCTTTAGAGCATGATTTTGAATTTAGTATTAAAAGGTAACAATGAAAGTCACATTTCTAAATAATCCTTTGCCCAAAAATGTGATTGAAAAATGTAAATATTTAAATTATTCATCTTCCCCCGGTGGCTCATCAGTAAAGAATCTGCCTGCAATGCAGGAGTCCTGGCTTCAGTCCCTGGGTTGGGAAGATCCTCTGGAGGAAGGCACGGCAACCCACTCCAGTATTCTTGCCTGGCGAACCCCATGGCCAGAGGAGCCTGGTGGGCTACAATGCATAGGGTCACAGAGTCGGACACAACTGAAATGACCACGCAGGCAAACTATTCATAGAATCGCAGGGGATGAGCTTACATCTAGCCATTTGTCCACTGTGCTTTCCATGTCTGTTTTCACCACGATGAAATCACCACTGTGGATTTTTTTCAGCTCAGACAGCAACTGTTTTCCTTTACTGGTAAAGTTATCCAAATCTTTCTGTTTATTACACATTTCGTTCTTGGCAGCTTCATGCTGTGGACATAAATGTTTCCTTAGTTAATAAAACAGCCAGTAATAAGTCAAGAATTTAGAATCATTTGCCTTTAAGAAATTTAATTCGTGGTTGACCTTATGCAGAAACCATTGATAATAATGAAAAATATATATAATTTTCTCGAATTGCTAGGATCCTAGGACATAAGTATTCATAAAAAATAAAGGTTGAGCTTGGCAGCATGAATTAGCTATCTCTAAATAACACTGTCAAGAGTCGAAAAGGGAATGCATTATGAGTAAAAAACAAATCTACTAAGAAGTCTAAAAATAAAACACATTATCAATTATTACCTTTGATAAAGCCCACTTAAGGTCTTCCTGATCTTTTACAGTAGTTCTGGTTGCAATCACATTGCTGGCATTTTCTAGGACTTTTGTTATGGCTGACTTCAAATTCTGATGCTCTCTTATTAAATCAATAAGTCCACAGCACTGACCCTGGCTGTAATAATTAAGAAAACAGATCATTTATTGCCACACATCAGCACAGGGAACAGCTCCCTATGATCGACCTGACATATAACTGCATTGCTGTAATCTGATGAGTGCTGGAATGAAGGGAAAACCATATTTTTACTAATCTGAGGCCAAAAGCATTCTGGTCAGTCAGACAATTCTAGTGTCCAAAATGTTCTCCACGAATGAAGAATCCACACAACCATTAACCATAGCCATTAAAACAAAGTCTGTTAAATTTTTAAAAATTTTTCTTCAAATGGACTTACTTACAAAACAGAATGAAACGCACAGAAAACGAACTTAAGGTTGCTGGGGGAAGGGACAGTTAGGGTGTTTGGGAAGGTCATGTACATACTGCTATATTCAAAATTGATAACCAGCAAGGACTTATTGTATAGCACATGGAACTCTACTCGATGTTAGGTGGCAGCCTGGAAGTGGGTTTGGGGAGAATGGATACCTGTCTATGTATGGCTGAGTCCCTTCATTTTTCACTTGAAACTATCGCAACATTGTTAATCTGCTATGCCCCAGTACGAAATAAAAATATTTAGGTTTGAAAAAAAGCTTATAGTCTAGTAAGGAAATCAGACATCAATAAAATAATTCCAAAAAGTGAAGAAAAAAAATCTGCTAGTTAAAAAAAAATTTTTCCATGATTTAACTATTTCATAGTTATATGTTGTAGGGAAGAAAACCCACCTGCCTCCCTGCCACAAAAAAAGACAAAAGACAAAACAAACAAAAAGTACTGCTCAATAATTAAAGTTCACATGAGATTTTCTTTTCCATTTAAATCACGAAAATTTTCATTGACTATGAGTCCCCTGAGAATGGCCAAAATATGAAATAGCTTTTGTTTAAAAGACTAAAATGCCTTTGAGCAAACAACTCTTCATCCAGGTATTTTTCCAAAGAAAAAGGTGTGCACTAAGATTTGGGTACAATTCTATTCTTCACACCATTATTTATAATAGGAGAAAAATTAGAAATAACCCCAAAGTTAAAAATGGGCCAATAACTGAATAAATTGCAATACATTCTTGTAATTGAATACCATGCAACCTCTACCAAAGCACAATTTAGAGAATGTTTAATAACACAGAATAAAGTTTGTGCAGCAGGATTATATTTTTTAAAGTCTACATTAATAGTCTACAGTATAATAAAAAAATTTATGTACACATAAAAAATAAATGTTTACAGATGCTTTTGTAGTAATTCAAACTGGGAAGATCCCAAATATCTATCAACTGGTGAAAAAATCAACTGCAGTACACTTAGTAAATGGAATATCATTCAGCTGTTAAAAAAAAAGAATGCACTTTATGGATACACATCACAATGTACTTGTGCTAAGTAAAAGAAGGTATTTAACCAAGTGTAGTAAAAACTGATGTACATACGAAAAGTGAGCATGAATGTTTAGAGATGCTTTATTTATAATCATTCAAACTGAAAATAATCCATTTATGTGTGATTCTAAGAAAGAAAATACTACAGAGACAGAAATCTGATCAGCAGTTGCCAGGGGTTGGAAGTGAGGAAGGGATTGATTACAATGAGACATGAGGGCATTTTTCAGGTGGTGTAACTCTTACCATTTGATAGTTGTGATATTTATACAACTATATGAGTTTGTTAAACTCCTATAGTTTAAGGGTATACACTTAGGGTGAATTTTACTGTATCTAAATCATACCTCAATTATAAACAAATATAACAAAACAAAAAACGAAAATCAGTGGTTAAGACTCTCTTACTGGTACCCTGTAAACACTGACAATTCTTAATTCCAAGTATCGAATTTCACATGTAATTGCTGTCTCAAGAAAACTTCCCTCAGTAAAATTCTGTAGGACTAAATTTTTAATGTTATTAAAGAGACAGCGAATACCTAAGATGGCAAAATATATTAAACTCTTGATCAGACCAACTCAAACTAACAGGCAATGGCCCAATGTCACAAAATAAATAGGAAGTTTAAAAACAAAAACTGAGAAGTTTTTTACTTACTTTTCATGAATTAGTTTTTTGGTATCATCCCAGGTGACCTCTAAGCGGTTTATCTCCTTGTCAACCTCAGGTGCAAAGGCTACATCTTTCTGAGCAATTTGCTTAGCTTTATCTTTCAACCAACATAATTCATGCTCATGAGAATTCAACTCATCTTCTAACTGATTGAAGACTCTCAACCTGCAAATTAAAATGTTATTTTACTATTAGTTTACTACAAGTGTTGAACTACTCTTTCCTTTCTGTAAATAAGGGCTTCCCCGGTGGCTCAGATAGTAAAGAATCCGCCTGCAATGTAGAAGACCTGGGTTTGATCCCTGGGTTAGGAAGATCCCCTGGAGAAGGGATAGACTACCCACTCCAGTATTCTGGCCTGGAGAATTCCAAGGACAGAGGAGCCTTGCGGGCTCCTTGCGGGCAGTCCATGGAGTTACAAAGAGTCGGACACAACTGAGTGACTTTCACTTCCATAAATAAAACATGCATATCAATAGCTAGAGAAGCTTTTAACACAGCAATTTATGTATATCAATGAATAAAGATGCTTTTACAGTTAATTTTGCATAATTCAGACTGTACTTTAGAAAACATTTGAAGTCATTTTTACCATTGACCTTCAAACTTCTATTAAGCTTGTATTCTTTTTCTATTTTCTTTTGATGATATAAGAATTTCAAGACCAGGACCAACATTTGAGGCAAAGTAGTTGAGTAATTATCACAAGGTCATCGGTAAGAAATTCTTCCATGCTGTGACGTTTGATTCATATTAAAGTAATATTTAAAAATCACAGTCATTTCACTCAAAATAAAAATAGTTTTACTGAGCTCTACAATAAGTATGTTTTTAAAACTTCACCTATTTTTTTTTTTTAATTACCACTAGCAAGGGCTTTTTTGGTCTTTAATATTTGAGTATCTGTAAAAAGTGGCCACAGAGAGGCAGCCATTGACTCTTTTAGTTTTTGCAGTTTGGTATAGTGCTGAATGTGTGCATTACCCCATTTAATTCCCCAAAGTGGCTAGGAACAGGTATTATCAATAGCTCCATTTCATAAGAAGAGAGCTGATTTGTTCAAGGTCATCCAGTAACACCTAGGCATGGTATGACTGGTATTTAAAAAACAATCTAGTCCAGGCAACATTTTCCATAGCCTCTCTACAACTTTGGTAAGTTTAGCGTTGTGTGTACTGAGGTGGCCCTTGAATGCAACCCAGGGCAACTTCAGCAATTTTAGGATCTCCTGATCAGCTTGGCCTGAGCTGGCTAGGGAGGGCCATGCAGCACCAATCCTATTGCACATTTCCTGGGTGAACTCTTGGCTCCTTTGTCACACTTGAGTCTTCCTTCTATCCCTACTCTGGAGGCCATTTTTCCTTCCCAAATCTTATTTCTTTTTGTAAATTTATTGTTAAACTAGTCAGATAGCTTATAACCTCAGGAATATAACCTCAGGAGTCATTATCACCTAACCAACACCTTTAGCTTAATGTTTGATTCTGGTTAAAAGGAAGCAAATGGCAATGATCTTGACAGGGTCAATCTAATCCTTATCAATTATGGATGTCTTGGTATGACTCATCCCTGCTGTTTCTTTGTCCCCTGAAAAAATGGAAGAGAAAGTGATGCTGAGATGAGTGGGGAGAAGTTCTAGTAAGAAGGAAAAATAGGATTGCAAGGAAGGCTACAGTAAAATATTACTTAGAAAATTTACTGCAAAAAAATACCTTTGACCTCTTAGCGTCTCTATTAAACTTTCCTGACAAAACAACCAACTTTGCTTAAACCTACTTCTCTGCCTTCTCCACACTTCTAAGCAAACTGTTAAAAGTGGTTGGGGAGAACCACTCTGCCAGGCTGATTGGTTCCACTTTAAGTGAATGAATATAAATCTCAAACGGCAGCATATCATTTACCAAGTGCCAGAGGCTTCCTTTCCATTTCTCACTGCATTTTCTACCCACAGTTTCCTATCACTCACTGTCAACTAATGAACTCACTCCAGTACTTTCTCAGAGGCTAGAAGCCACTGGGAAAAATTCCCTCATATTTTACCACCAGAAATACAAATCCATTTCACTTCCTTTCTCCTCAGCTTGTCATTCTTGCTAAAGAAGATGGGTCCTTTCTTCTATTAGCTAAAACCTGCTTAAAAATAGATAATATCATCAATACACTCTATTGTAAATAAGATCTCAAAGTGGCTTATATATAACTCTTAGGAAAGTCCTTAAGGAAAACAAAGAAATTTTAGTACTTCTTAAGTGTTAAAATAGTCATTAATTTTATCCTGTGGTGGCTAAGCTGGTAAAGAATCTGCATGCAATTCGAGAGACCTTGGTTTGATCCCCGGGTTGGGAAGATCCTCTGGAGAAGGGAACGGCTACCCACTCCAGTATTCTTGCCTGGAGAATTCCATGGACAGAGGAGCCTGACAGGCTACAGTCCATAGGGTTGCAAAGAGTCAGACACAACTGAGTGACTTTCATTCACTCATTCACATATATGCAAGCCCTGTGGCAAGTGGGAATCTTAGTTCCCTGACCAGGGATCAAACCTGTGCCCCCTGCAGTGGAAGTGTGGAGTCTTAACCACTGGACCACCAGGGAAGTCCCCTCAGAATATTTTAGAAACAAGTAACTAAACATGGTACTATTATAGTTTTGTACAAGAGTGAATTCCAGAACAAATGAAAAGCAAGGGAATTAACTCTTGGCAACCAGCTTCCAGGCAATTGCCCGTTCACCTCTGTTGAAGTGCTTGTCGGGTTAGATCTTTCAACCGCTCTTTGTCAGTCCTTTCTTCAATGTCCTCGATGCTTTTCAGCAGCTCCTCTTTCTGATCTTGGAAGGCCTTCTTCAATACCGCCAGGGCATCCGCCTCACTCTGCTTGGTTCCCAGAAGGTTCTGGATCCTCTCTAACTCCACGCTGAGGTGATCCGCGGTGGCTCTGCAGGACGTTCTCTGCTCAGCACTTCCGCTCTTGAGATGGTACTGGGCTTTGGTAAGAAGGCCGTCGAGACTGATGGCAGCAGATTCTAGTGTTTTCACATTTCGAATAGCATCGTTTAGGTGCCTTTCTAATAAGTCGGACTGTTTTTTATTCATACTGTGGGTCGCTTCCACTGTTTGCCTCAGTTGGTGGAGACTCTCGGACAGAGAGGCATGGCTCTGTAGGAATGGGGCCAGCTGGCACAGGGCACGCTGCCGCCTCTCCACGACCTGGCTGGCCTCCTCAAACAGCTGCAAGCAGTCCTCCGCCTTGCCCTGGAGGAGGTGAAGGTCCTCGGCGCGGCCCAGGGCACCCAGCTTCGCCAGGTGACCCTGCAGACTCTGCAGTTCTCCCTTTTTGCTCTCTACTTCCGCCGCATGGTCCTGAAAGAGCAGAGAGAGCTAGTGATTTCCCAGATGCAGTGCTTAACCCACCCAGGTACAGATTTGTGATGTCAAGACACATTTTAAATGCAACGGATGGCATAGTACTTAAAAGTCAACTACAGTGAATCTTGTAGAAACATTCTTAAAATTTCTCCTGTTTTGCTTCTCTATATGTTTCACATAAAACACAACTCTCCTTTGGAAATAATTCATTCCACGGAAAATAATTACTCCATGGACAGGAATAGTTAAAAGAAATTATATATGGGTTTCCCAGGTAGTTCAGTGGTAAAGAATCTGCCTGTCAATGGAGGAGTCATGGGTTCAATCCCAGAGTAGGGAAGATCCTCTGGAGAAGGAAATGTCAACCCTCTCCAGTATTCTTGCCTGGGAAATACCATGAACAGAGGAGCCTGGTGGGCTGCAGTCCATGGGGTCACAAAAGAGTCCTACATGACTTAGCGTCTAAACAACAACAAATATATATGTGTGTATGTATATAAATACATCATACATATATACTTTTAAAATCATCCAAATTTTCAATTTTTTTTAACTATTCATGCATGCCACATGCTAAGTCACTTCAGCCACATCTGACTCTTTGCAACCCCATGGACTGGAGCCTGACAGATTTCTCTGCCCATGGGATTCTTCAGACAAGAATACTGGAGTGGGTGCCATGCCCTCCTCCATGGGATCTTCCTGACCCAGGGATTGAACCCATGCCGCTTAGGTCTCCTGCATTGGCAGGTGGGTTCTTTACCACTATCACCACCTGGGAAGCTATTTACCTATACATATATATGCAGAATATAACTAAAATATTTACAGAATTAGCTCTACTTTAGAATTAATTCATTAGATTTTACTTAGAATTACTAACTTATGGAACTAGCTCTATGATCTATGATTCATATTATATTAGGTTGGCCAAAAAGTTCACTCAGGTTTTCCCATAATGAACATTTTGGCCAACACTTTAAATTTACATTTTATATATTATAATAATTCATTTATATGCAAATTATAATATTTATATATTAGAGCTAAGCACTATTATGTATAACACATATATTTACATTTTACATATTATAGTAATATATTTATATACAAATTATAGTATTTATAATTATAATTAGAGCTAATATCAACAATTTATAGGGAAGGAGTATAGGAATAGATGAACATTAACACCTGTTCTCCTTAGCTTGACTGCTAAACTTTCAAGGGCTTCTTTGAGCATTTACACTAGAAAATATACAAATTCCCTCTCTGCCCCTTTGTGAGATAAATATTTTTAAAGCCTCTGGCCAATTTTACAACTCAGAATATCTTCTCAGGGACTGGGGGAGCCATTTCTTTGAAATGTAAATCATTAAGGAAGATAGCACCTCTGTCTTGTAACAGGAAGATACGATAAAGTACTTTGTCTTCAGGTAAAACCAATTAGCAAACCCAGCATAGAGTTAGCACTCAACAAATATTAAATGTTTTATTATTAAATGTTGTTATAAACTTATTATATAGCTTATGTCCAACTATCCCAGTGCTTGATGGTCAGAATCTTATTAAATATTTTATTTTTTGATGCCTCAACAGCTGTTTTACATAAATTATAAATAAGGAAAATAAATCATGAATTTTAAATAACTTTCAAGCTAAAGGGTAATTCAGAAAAACTCTATCATTAAAGCATCAGAATTCAGTATTAGTTTTCAGCACTGTAACAAAGCAAACTAGAAGCTTAAAAATGAACATTTTCGTATCATTCACTCTAGAAATCATTTGCTCTACTTTGAAGGAGCAGTCTCTTAAAGTGGTTGCCTATTTTATCTGAAGTGGCTTTATGTGTTTAATTTGTCTGCATCACATGTTGTCTGGACCCATATACTCAATTATTAAAACATTTGCATATTAATAAGAAGTTAAATTGTTGCCAAGTGTTCTT
Source organism: Cervus elaphus (assembly GCF_910594005.1). Taxonomy (NCBI): domain Eukaryota; kingdom Metazoa; phylum Chordata; class Mammalia; order Artiodactyla; family Cervidae; genus Cervus; species Cervus elaphus. The sequence continues at coordinate 36,032,030 of NC_057840.1, forward strand.
TAATATTGCATCCCTTTATAATTCAAGAACTCTATTTTATGAATAAATTCTTCTTCAATCTTAACACACTTTACCTTGTGCCGTGTAAGAGCTGCTTGATGGTCCATTACACTTATCTCAGAAGTAGTTTGTAACTCACTGAGGAACAGCTTAATCCAGACAGAGAAGGAAAGCAGCAGTTCATCAAATTGCTGGTGTTCGGTGACCACAGACTGAAGGAAGTTAATCCTAAGTACAGAAAAGTGTTAACATTAAAATGCCCCGCATCTGGACAGAAAAAATTAATGACATGTTTCTAATCAAGGGCAAAAGGAATGCTGTCATACATGGCCAGATCAGAACTCTCGATGTTTTCTACTTCTCAAGCCCCATTTCTCTCCCACTTTTCCCCATCTCAGTTAACGTCCCCACCATCCACCCAGATGATTCTATGAGTCACTCTTCACCCCCTTGTCGCTTTACCACCACGTCTGATCTGTGTTGATCTTGCCAGCACGCCGTCACGGTATGTTCTGTGCTCTTCTCTCCATTTCTATACCCTGGCCTAAATCTCTTCATCTCTTGCCTCTACCAGCCGCCCACACCAGCCTCCTTCCTGCCACTGAGGCCTCCCTACTGTCCACTCTATAGGTAACAGAACATCCCCTGCCAAGCTTAAACATGGGGGCAATTTCCTGTTGCACATAAGAAGGCAAAACTCCAAGGCTCCTTACTGTGGTCTGCAAGGGATCCCAGGAAATCAGCTTCTCTGACCTCATCTGATACAGCGCTGCCCCATGCTTCACTCATCTCTGTTTCCTCAATATCCCGGCTCATTCCTGCCTAAGAGCCTCTGCCCTTTTGCTCCCTCTGCCTGTATGCTTTGCCCCCGAGTACCGCGTATACATAGTACACTCATAACTTAATCTGATGTCAAGTCCCCTGAGAGGCTTTGCTTGGTCACCCAGTCTACGGCCCCTCCCATGTCATCCTATTTTGTTGTCCTCATATTACTGAACACCACTTGAAATGGGTTCATTCTCTTGATTAATGATCTATTTATCTTCCCCCTCACCCAGTAAGACATAGGTCTTACTTTGCTTACTGCTATAAACTCAGGACCTAGAAAAGTACCTGGGATAGGGTCAGGGATCAATCATTGCTTGTGTAATGAATGAATTAGATCGACAAACAATAGGTGATCTGAGTTCAGAGCCCAAGGATAACACCTTAGGACTTCCATAGTGGTACAGTGGATAATTTGCCTGCCAGTGCAGGGGACATGCTTTCGATCCCTGGTCCGAGACAATTCCATCTGCTGTGAAGCAACTAAGTCTGTGCGCCACGGCTACTGGGCCTGACCTCAAGAGCCCAAGAGCCACAACAAGAGAAGCTGCCGCAGTGAGAAGACCGCACACCGCATCTGGAGAGTAGCCCCGGCTCACTGCAACCAGAGAAAAGCCCTCGGGCGACAGTGAACATCCAGTGCAACCAAAATTAAGTAACGAACTAATTAAAAAAGAGTAACACCTTAATAAAGTATATTTGTTACAATGGCTCATATCCAAAGTTCAACTCTTTAAATAGACTTTCATGCTTTAATCCTTACAAAATTTTCTACATGTTATCTTTACATGCATAGATTATACTTTGATTGCTTTCATACATTTGTATCATTTTTAAAATCCTTTACTTTTTCTCTGGGAGGGAGGTGGAGGGCACATCCTCCTGTATTTTGTAGAAAGTTACTCATCTTTCAAGAGTTTGGCACCAAAAACCTTTCGTCAGGCTTTCATGAACCCATTCAAATGTCCTTTCTCTTGGCTTCTGTAATACCCTCTGCTCCCCTCTCATTGGGTTTCTTGTTATTTCCATGCTGATCTATACAATAATTGCCCTCAGGTTTTACTTATTTTTATGGTTTCAGTGTCTGATATGTTGTTGCATACTCAACAGGTACCCAATAAACATTTGCTAATTGAATATATGAATGAGTAGACAATGGATCAAATATAAGCCCCACAGAGGTAAAGATCGGAACTCTGTTTACATTGCTAACCTCAGCACATAGAAAAGTGCACTACTCAGTAAATATTTGCTGAAAATATAAATTAAAAATTGACTGAAAATTGACTAAAAAGGTTAACTGCTTTTTTCAGGATTACATGGGTAATCAATATTAATTTAAGACAAAACCTTGTTTTCTGGCATATTAAAAATATATAGATGTCAATTTTAACCATCCAGTCAATTAAGATTTAATTCATGTTTGTCTCCTTTTAATATGATAATAATAATTTTCCTGTTCTCTATAATACTGGAATGAAATGGGAAAAATACATATCCTCTGTTGAGAAATATCATGTGAGGTAAAATTTTATTTACCATTTTTCTCCTATATATAAACAACTTGAGCAATAATAATTAAAACATGAGTAATCCTACATTCTTTAATATCATTCAACTAATTTGATCATTTGCCTTGATTGCAAGACTAAAATTTTGAATTGAGGGTCATCTGAAATACTAGTTTGATTTATAATGCACTTTAATGCATTAATGAATTTAATGAATATAAAGCACTTTGATTTATAAATGATGATTAGTTTCCTTCTCTTTATGCTCAAATAATGGGGTTAAGTAAAAGTAAACAAAGCTAAGCTTTCTTAATTTATATGCTCATTGTTTTTTTTTGTTGTTGTTGTTGTTTTTTTATGCTCACTGTTTTAAAAAATGAGCTATACTGGAAGTTTTTTTGAAACCCAACCTTTTGCTAATTATCTGGGGCAAATCTCTCCATCTCTCATCCAAATGTTCCAATTGTAGTTTCATCATTTTCACATCATCTCTGGAGGCCACTGAGAAGAGGGATTCCTTTAGCTGCAATAGGTTGCTGTAGATGGAAGCCTGGGCCACAACTTCATTTTGCAGCACCTGAGAAAAACAAAACGGATTACAGATCTCATCCTAACAAGACTGACCGGGAAGGACCACATGACAGGTAGCTGTGGTCCAACGGCTTTGTGTTCTTGCAAAATGGAGGTCATTAGGACCAGGCTAGGAAGAGTTTTTATCCCTTGATTTAGAATTGGATCCACTTAACCTCTAATACATGGCTTTCCAGGTAGCTCAGGGGTAAAGTAATCTATGTGCCAAGGCAGGAGACACCAGAGACAGGGGTTAGATCCCTGGGTTGGGAAAAATGACCTGGAGAAGGACATGGCAACCCACTCCAGTATTCTTGCCTGGAAAATCCCGTGGATAGAGGAGCCTGGCAGGCTACAGCCCATGGGGTCCCAAAGAGTCGGACACGACTCGGCGAATGAGCACACACAGCACAACCTCTAATGCAATGTTAAAAATGCTTCTGAAACCTGAATTAACTTTCCAACAGTCTGAGTTATATTAAGTTAGGCAAATTTAGAAGCTGTAGAATTTCTTTCAGAATAAAGAAACTGAGTAGGGGAAAAGAATCAAAGAATAACTACTGCTGAAGAGAAACAATGCATATCTAACAATGGAGACGTGCAATTCTAGGAACTGGGAACACAATGTGTCTCTGGGTTTAGAGATGACATTAGGGCAAAGCAGGAAGCTTAAAGGCTCTTCATTTTACTTTCATACAACAGAACAGGAAGCACTATACAGCATGGCACATAGATGATGCTCTTTCCCCTTTGTAGGGAGGTCACATGTGTGATAAAAGCAAAATTGCTAAAGGTATCAGAGGAAGGACTGCCTACGGAAGCCAGGTAAGATAACAAAGCAGAATCTGAGCAAGATGAAGGACACAAGGCCAGGAGGTCGGAACGTACAAGGAAGGTTCAGACTGGGGCAGGGAGCAGCTTAGCTAACACAGTTCCTGGATGTGTGCCTGCAGCCCCCTTTGTGGTTCTCTAACTTGCATAGACCTGTTTTCCATTTAGACACACATAAGAACACATTTTGATATGGGCAGATAACTTTATGAACAGGAGCAATGGCTTCCCCTCTTAGGACTCCCCACACTCTATTTATAAGAAGATTAACACCAGTTTGTGGATTGCAGATTGCCCTTTATCCTCAGACAGGACAGTCACCGGAGACTTCTGAGCAGGGACTTTAGGGGAGATTAATGCAGAACTACTGCATTAATAAACTGTGTTTAATAAACTGGAAAGGCAGGAGAATCAAGAGCACAGGAAACTCTCAGATTCAAAGTAGGAGAACATCTGAAGTTGGGGGAATAGGACCAGAAGCTACAGATGCGCACTGATGGAGCTTTTAGAGAAGAAATTATGAAAAGTAAAAGAATCCATTTTCCTCTTAAGTGTTTTACAAAAGGGGAAGGTAGAAAGTTGGGGTGCAAATCTGTTACACAGTAAATCTCTTTGTTGAAACAATTTTGCTTGTCGAATTTTCTGGCACAGATAGCATCACTTAAAGCAAGTTATTAATCTCCAGAAATCAGTAGCATTGTCTGTAGTTTCAATAATACTGAGAGATTCTTTAAAGTTTAAAAAGTTGGCTTCTTAAAGGATGTAATAAGCTAGAATTCTTTGTCTTTCTACCTCCTGTACTTTGCTTATTCACTTTTTGGTGTCTTGCTTGAAAATAATCACTATTGTGACTTCTTTCTGCATTGTATTTTTTCTTTTTCTGTTCAAAAAAATAACTTATCCCAAATTTATACAAATACAAAAGAAAGACTATAGCTATTACCCAACTTCAAAAACTATTCACTAAAGGATTTCCCTGGCATTCCAGTGGTTAAGACCCTGGGTTTCCATTGCAGGGCGCAAGGGTTTGATCCCTGGCTGGGGAACTAAGATCCCACATGCTGTGCAGTGCAGACAGAAAAAAAAAAAAATTACTCACTGAGAGTCAACCTTGTTTCATCTATGTTTCTACCCATTTCTCCTTCAACTCCCCTGCCAGAGAATTTCTATTCAAGTGCCAGACATTATGCTACAGGATTTTCTAATACACTGTGGAAACTGATCATCACAAAGTTCACCGTGACTTTGTCTTTCAGGTCAGGGCTGTTCTCCTCTTCAGGATCACGAAATGAAAAGAAGTTAAGTTGGAGAGAAGGTTTGGTTCTTGATTTTGCTTTTACAATGCAACCATGACAAAGAGCATTTCCTTCTCCTCACACTTCCTTGAACTTGCCTGTATTGACTGAAGTTCACTCTCCACCTTGACTCTATCCGCAGAAATGTCAGCTTCTGGTGAACTGGCTATAACTTCACACCGCTCTAACCAAGTCAAAAAGGTCGACAGTTCTTTCTCTAGCCTACGGAAAGCAGAGATAAGAAACAAAGTCTTGCGAAATTATCATACTCGAAAACTAACCCTTTCTGAAGTCGGGGAGTTCAACAGTAACCATGATAAACACCACAGTGTTGGGTTGTCTTTTTCTGGGTGTGAACGTCCAAAAACTCCTCTGGTGTTTGCGTATGAACTCACCCATGTGCTTAGATCTGTGCCATGTGTGAAGACAGACACGCATCCTTCCCACAACTAGGGGACTTCATCTTATAATGAAGATCGCTGTCTTCCCGTGGTCGGCACACGAGTTGAGGAGTTTTACATGTGGGATAATCGCTTCTCATCCCTCAGCGTTCAGAATTTTCCACTAAGGAGCAGCTACTGATACCCTGGCTGCCAACGGGAGAAGGAAGGCCGCTCACCTCTGCCAGCAGGCCAGCAGCGTCTCCAGCTCCCTCTGTCTCTCCTTCGCCCGACCCAGCAAACCCTCATAGCTCCGTTGCACGGTCGCAGCCTCCTGGATGGAGGAGTCTCTGTTGGACACCTTCCGGGCGCTGGCTGACAGGGCAGCCACCGTGCTGGTCAGCGATTCCACGGCCTGACAGAGATCCTGACGCGAGGGCCAAAGAGTGCCATCAAGTCCCAGCATCAGGAAAGGAGACCCACATTTTCCCTTGAGACTGGTGATCACCAAACATTTCCCCAATGTCACAATAAACAGTCGTGGTACTAAAAAATGTCTCTGTGTGTGATTTTCAGCAAGACAGAGTGACAATTACTTCATAAATGCAGAAGTCAAAGATGAGAATGGAAACTATTCCCCAGATAAGAAATTGTCCCTGTTTATTGGGATAATTTTAACTTTCGCTTAAGGATTTAGGTAATATGTGAAAATTGTTATTCATGTTATAGCACAAGTATTTAAAAATACTATTCCTGATTTATAAGAGCTACATGCAACATGCTGTAATTTTATTTAAAAATATCTATGGGAAGTTATGACTGACATAGCTGATGTCAAGAATCCATGATAACAACAATGAGGGTAGCTGAGAATGTGGCAGGCACTGTGTTCTGCACGTTACGTACATTAACTCATTGACTCTTCAGAAGAACCCTAAGAGGCATGCTCTTTCGTTAGTCCCCATTTTATAGCTCAAAAAGTCAAGACAGAGGAAAACAACTTGGTTTAGGAAAATCCAATGTTAAAAAAAAAAAAGCATTATTCTTTCTGGCACTCAATTGTTAATTTAGTTACCTATTAAAACAATTCCATCCAATCCAATTTTCCTACTTTTCCTCATTTGGGTGTTATTTCTTAAAAAAATGTATAAGTAACAAAATAATGCATTTCTTACCATAAAAATTCAAGTGATAGAAATTCCACTTGCCCTTTCAGTTGTGCTTTTGTCAACTGTTTGTTATTATTGCATCCCCTTCTCTGCATTTATATATATGTTTCCATGCATGTATGCATGATAGGGATTATATGTATAATATATATATGTGCTACATATATATACACACATATATATATTTGTTGGACATGAATTTGAGCAAAGTCTGGGAGACAGTGAAGGACAGAAGAGCCTGGGGTGCTGCAGTCTGTGAGGTCACAAAGAGTCAGACATGACTTAGCGACTGAACAACAACCACAGCATATTTTGTGTATTAATTAACACACTTCTTTTGAGTATTTCTTTGCCCATGTTCCCTCGCTTTGCTCTTTCCTCTAAATTCTGCCAGAAGCATCTGTTGCTTTGCAACATATCTCACAGTGGTTGGGATTCCCCGGTGGCTCAGACTGTAAAGAGTCTTCTTGCAGTGCAGGAGACCCAGGTTTGATCCCTGGGTAGGGAAGACTCCCCTGGGAAAGGAAATGGCAACCCACTCCAGTATTCCTGCCTGGAAACTCCCATGAATGGAGGAGCTTGGAAGGCTATAGTTCATGGGGTCGCAAAGAGTCAGACATGACTGGACAACTTCACTTTCACAGTGGTTACCAGTTCAGGGACCAGACCAAAAAAGCTAGCCATTGAGGAAAAGATCAGTGAGTACATAGTCTTTGCACATCTGACTGTAGTGGGTTAAAATCTGAAATCTGTTATGCAAATATATACATATTTTTCTGCACATTTCATTTTTTATAATGTTGGCAAGAGGTAGCAGGATTTATTAAAGCTATAAATCCTGTTTACAGGAAAAAGCTACATGTTTTAATTACGAGAGAAATATATCTTAATTGACTACTTTTTAATATAGATTTTTAATGAAAATTTGTTTGTACAGTTATATTTCTTGTGTTATATGAAGTGAATATTTTTGATCATATTATTCCTCAAGTAACATAAAATTTTTTTCAAATATAACTGTCATAAAAATATTTACTGTTTTCTTTTCAAACAGGAATTATCACATTTCTGAGCAGATAAATAAGAAGAAATGCTGAAACATGCTATTACCATATGTTCTTGGAGAACTTTGTATGTTTCTGTAGCTGAAGAACATATTTTAACTGGATCAGCAAGTTTATCTTCAAATTCAGACACAGACTGCTGGATCTAAAACATTGGTAAAATATGAAAATATGGTGGGGAAGACATACATCAAGGCAGAAAAGGTTACTGGCGAAACAGCATGCTTATTTCTTTGGGATAACTTTCAACGTGATGATAAAATAAATTTTTAAGAATCCCAAAATCAATGTATCCCACTATTTGAAAGAAATGTAATTAAGTCATAATATCTTTCTGAACACAATATATAATGACAGTTTTATATTCCCCCCAAAAAGGTTACATACAAATTATAAACTCAATCATCACTGACAGCTTGGTAAGGAACTGGCAAATTGTGTCTTTTTCCCTTATTCCTTTATTTCTGGGTGATTTATAAAATGCAATGTGAAATAGGTAAATTTAGCAGGCATGGGCCAATTCTTACCTTTTTAAGATTCTCTTCAAACTTCTTCTGCTGAGATAAATGTCCCAGGATTATTCCTTGCAGACTCTGTGCATATTCTCGGAGCTCTTCCCAGTATCTTCTTATTTGTGTTAACTTGGCTTTGATGCGAGCAGATTCTCCAGTGGTAATAAACTGAGCAAAAGACTGAGCTTCTTCTTCTAGTCCTGTAATGCTGCTGATCTTACTTTCTATTTCCTTAATCATGACCTAATATTTAAAACAAGAAAAATGACAAGGTAGGCTGAGCAAGCTTGCCTTGAAATGATACAATCATCTGCAGAGAGAAAATCAGCAAAATTTTCCTTGACTGGCATTTCAACATATTTGCACCATTGTAGAGCAGCTACAAACACACACCATGGGTTTCCCGACCTTGTTCGGGAAGGATAGGTACACCCTGATGGTGGCCATGCTCGCTGGATGGAGAGTAAGAAATATCCACCCTGCTTGAAGTGAAGGAAGCAGGAACATGTCCCAGGAACTCTTAACTGTCTGTTTGAATATACACAGAGTTCTCTTCTTATCCTGTGAGTCAAAGAGTTTTGACCAACTGGCCTGGGAAGCAGTATGTTCCCAAACTCAAAGGAATGCTAATATTGATATACATTTAATTTTCCTAGAATGTAGTTTAGTTTTTCATATGTTACCAAACTAAAATATTTTCTGATTCTGCTCCTACTTAAACCCAGTCTTCTAAAGTTTACCAACTAATCTTTATGCCAATGATGTCCAAATTCGGAATATATTAGGGTCACTGGCCCCACCCTCAGGGACTCAGACTCACTGGGTCTAAGGTGGGGCCCCCTTTGCATCTGTACAACATCTCGGGTGATACACCGCTGCTGACCCAGGGAATCCCCTCTGGGAATCACTGCTTTATTCACTAGCTATGGACTTGATGGTCAAGAACCTACAGACTATGATATCTGTTTGGGGCACGAGGGCATTTTATCTATGAGTCAGCACAGGAAAAAGACTGAAAACTGCTAAAGAATAGAGTGTGTGTGTGTGTATGCGTGTGTGTGTGTGTTGGGGACAGAAGTTTCTTAAAAACATAGATGTTTATTTATGTATAAGAGAAAAACTATTTCTCTGAGAAAAAAATCCAAATAATTCTATCAAAATAAAGCCAAAAATCCAGACAAAGTTCAGTGCCAAATAGTTTAAATAGAAAATACTGTTACCCCAGAAAAATATATGACTTCTGTCCAGGTGAAGCAACAGAGTAAGAAATAACTTCTGTCTAGATAAGACAATCAGAAATAACTGGCATCAGATTAGTGCCAGGGATACATCATTTATTTGTTTGTATTTTTATGTTTGTGACTAAAGTGATATAGCTAATGAATGCTTATTGTTTGAGCATTGATACAATTTTTCTTTGTTTTGCTGTCTTCTAAGATAATTTTTCTGGAAAAGTTACTCAAAAATTCAACAAATATATTTTGAGTTTTTTATGTGCTAATAGTTGTACTAGGCTCTTCCAACACCTTAGTGAAATAATCTTAGTTAACATCAAAATTTTTAGTTTTCAGCATAATACATGCCATTATTAAATTCATAGATGCTAACTATATAATTATATTGCTGGATTGTGGCAGAAAAATTCCAGTCCAAGAAGAGAAGATGGAAAATGAACCCAGTGAATGTTCTTATCATTTTTGAGTTATCAATTAGGAATGAATAAGAAATTAGTCAATCTGGAACAGCATATAATAAAGAACAAAAATGAGATTATAGATATCTTCATGGTAACATGCAAATGCGTTATTAATTTTAATCCTAAAACTGTTTTAAAGTGAAAATACTATGACAAGTGTTAACATATTTTGAATATTTCCTATAACCCAGTCTTCTGTTCGGAAATAGAACATGAACTTATGAGCCCCAATTCCACTGTACAATGAATTCAACTCTTATCTTTGCTTATTTCTAGCAAATATGTTTTTTCCCTGTTATTCCTATTTATTTTTAGATAGTTTTCAAAGTGCCATATCAGAATATTAAAGTGTATTTCCAGCCTGATGGCATGGCAATCCACAATTGAATGCTTATACACTTAAAAATAAAATACATGATTATTTTGTTTCTTAAAGAGTAACAATGTGATACTTTCGATTACTGATGCAGTTCAGAAGTTGTGGAATTAAGGTTTAAAAAATAGAAAAGTGACTTTACAGAAAAAATAAACAAGTTAAAAGGGTTTATGTCAAAGTTTTTTGAAAGAAAAATTTTGAGATGAAACTATTTAAATGGACTATTGTTTATTTCCTTAGAATTTAGTGAAAATGATTAAATGGCAACTTTACAGTTTTAAAAATTAAACATATTTCTTGGATATTCCTTAATGGCTGGGTATCTGTTTTTCCTAGTCTATCACACAGGACGTAAGCTAGACTGCAGACACCAAACTCCGTGTACCCTTGACTGCTGAAGATGTTTGGTACACAATCTGTCCCGCATGTAATCTTAGCTAAACCATATTGCACCTCCCACCATGCACATGGCAATGAATTCCTCTGAGTCATAATGTGAAACGTTCCCTCACCTTGTTATTCATTTTACTATATTTAATCGAATGAAATGGCAGAGGGTTTTCCCATTCCAAAAAAATGAGCCGAGACAGAAAAAGAAGTGGCTGGAGTTTGAAAATGTGTTGTGTAAAAATAGCACAGAAGAAAGAGAAATGAACACTCAGAATTCATTTCTTTCAGCTCATTTTTTTCGTATGCTATTTGAATGAAGTGGATGATGATAGTCTAAACACGTGGTAATCTGAGAACTGTGGGATAGCATATCAGAACATCTCGGTCCACGCCCCCAAAGGTGTCATAAATGCCAGCCTTAGAGCAATGGAATCTGATTGCTTCACCTAAAGAAAGCAATTTCTTGAACCCTTCTTTGTGGTTGGTGAGGGTAAATGCTACTAATACTTAAGCTAGATATTTAGACTAGTTCTTACAAAGTAAGGTTGTAGATGATGAATATATTTCATGGCATATAAATCCATCAACAGGGGACTCTAATGGCGCTAATTCAAAATCAAGGAAAAGAATAATGTAACCATAAAAACATTTTAATGATATTGCACACAAGAATGACTTTGAAAGCATAAGTCAGTCAGTATTAATACATAATTCCATCTATTAAGCGTTGCCCGGTATCAGTCAAGACCTCTTAGCTCGGCATTTTGTGTGAATTTAATTTTAATAGAGTCACATAGCAATGAAAGATTTGTCCTGGGGTCATATAGCATTTGATGAAACGTAAGAAAGGTGCTCTTAAAAGCTAGAGATGGATTATAAATGTAACTTGTGAGCAGGTCACCTTAATTTGGTTGATTTGTGTGTCCATGGCAGATGATGACGTCTCCAAGGCATTGAGTTCTTTTTCTTTCTCAGTTATCCAGACGGACAGGGTCTCAAAGTTAGTGCCAAAATGATCCCACTTGTTTTTCACCATTTCCATGGTTTTAATACTAAAATTAACCAAATTAAGTAAATAAAATGCAGTATTTTAATAGAGAAAAACACATTTCCCTTTAAATCACCAAGTGAAAGGATAGTGAAGACATCTGTGACCACATTGAAGCTGAAACTATTAGAACAGGGGGAAAACAATGCACCTTTGACCTGAATTAGTCAGTCCTCAAGTCTTCCTGTCTCCTCTGAGAATGAGGTAGCACTACTCTATATTATGAACAGAACTGTGCTTTGAAGAAAATACTGCTGGGTTCAAATGGTTTGAATCCAGGTATAATCTAGTTAAACACTGCACGTGACCAGTAGTTGCCAAGGCTTATTTTAGTAAATTGCCCGCCTTGATTACAGTGCACATAATGTTTTTAACAGTCCCACTTTTGCCAACATGGTCCTTTTGCTCTTAGAGGAGAGATGTTTAGTGATGCTTTATACTCAAAGATCTTTCTGAAATACATCTCTATGAATCAAGATAGAGCTTGTAGTCTGAATCCCATGCTGTCATGCAGGAAACTGTTTCTATTATTAGAGTGAAGCCTGCAATCCATTATCTATCACAATTTCAGCTATTCTTAGAGTCTGGATGATCTTGATTCCAAAAGACTTTATAAATTCTTGTACATGAGCACCCTAACTGCTTTTAGACAACTTGGGCTTTATTTGTAATAAATCTAGTGAATAAAATTTCAACTATACGTTCCCAGTTTGTATTAATTATGTATATATAACCATGTGGCAGTTATACATATCTACCACAAGAGATTATGGCTTTCAGTCTAGAAAAAGACTAGGAAACTAAGAGGATATCATTGAACTATTAAGTCCTTGGGTTAAAAAAAAGAATTTCCCTGTTTACCAAAAGGCACTTGAAGACATCAAGGAAGATACAATGGCATCAATGATTGTCAAATTCAATAATATTGCAATCTCAAATGTATACCCTGGATATACCTATGTTCTCATTAGCACAGGTAATGCAAGCTATATTATATTGCAACTTTTTAATGAAATACAGATTCAAAAGGATATTTCTAATATAGATAGATGTAGTTTCCTTTCTAATAAACTGTTTCACTATTTCTACGCAATAGATAATATTAAAGTTTTAAGTCATAATTTGTTTTAAATAAATTATTTAACAAATTTTAAAGTTTAGATAAATGTACAACATTAATTTTAAGATATTCATGGTATTAAAAACAAATTTTGCATTTTAAACCCATCTTAGAAATTATGCCCTATACCTTAAAAATAATACATGTTGGTGATATGCCACTAAATAACCTTTCAAATAGAACCGCTAAGCTGTATTATTTTGATTATTGGCCATATGTTTATCCCCTTCAAATTTGTGTGTGTGTCTGTTTTGTACATAACAGGATACCATAGGCCAAACTATAATTTCTTTCTTTTTAGAATTTAAACATTAAATGTTTAAAAATATATTTTTGGAGTTAATTTTTGGAAATAGTATACAATCAGTGACAATTTGAATATTGAGGCACTGTAAGTAAGCTCTGTGAGCTTCCTGGAGTTGGAGATGCTTGGTCTATGTGTTTAGACCTAGAATCTACACAACTAAAAATCTACCCTTCCCTCTAACCGGTGACAGCAGAAAAACACAGTAAAAAAAAAAAAACATTTTAAATCTTGGTTCTTTTTTGAGATTCTCCTTTCCAGTGTACAAAGGCCACTTGAATTTTATAGATATGGCTTTCTCATGAACAGAATCAGTTTACAATGCAAAAACCACGTCCCTCACTTATAGATGTTGGATTCTCTATTGCCGGTGCTTTCCTTTGAACTGCAAGTTGCTTCCTCAAAACATGCTGAAATACACAAACACTTTGATTTTGAAAGAATGTTTTGAATACAATATACAGGAAAGAGCGTTATGAAACAATCTCAGAGAAGAAAGTCTAGGACTTGTCAAGCACATACTCTTCTTCAAGGGTGTCTTCTAATTTTTTAACTTGCTCCTTGATTGACTTGGCCTGCTGCTGAAGCAGCTGCTTATTCTTGGGCCCAAGTGGGATCTCTGAAGCTTCCTTTACAAGATTCTCAGCCTGGACTGCAATACCTTCTGTTCGTTTAGAAAACTCCTAAAAAAAGATATTATAATTGTAAAGGCAGCCTCTTCTGTTAAACTCTGCCCTCAAATAAACTGAACATACAGTCTCACCAGAATAGATGGAGAGATGAATAGATAGATTCAAACATGTATGAATACTGGCATATGATACTTCTATCAATAAAACAGACATTTTCATTATGGCCAAAATAGACCCTTTGTTAAATTATTTTCCTTTTATATAAGTGATACCACAACCAGACCTTTGTAGTTGGAGAACTACTTTCATATTTATCCAACAATTCCCCAAAAAACATTGACTCAACGGTCACTTGGTTTGTGTTTACTGTTTAAAATTCTTAGCTGCATGATAATAATTAACTTGTACATGCCTATATCAGCTTATTGCAGGCTAGTTAGACAATGGTCAACAGTGATTGCTTTTTTTTTTGGTCATAAAGATAACAGACTTCTAGACCAGTGCCTATGAATGTTGCTGCTGCTGCTAAGTCACTTCAGTCGTGTCCAACTCTGTGCGACCCCATAAACGGCAGCCCACTAGGCTCCCCCGTCCCTGGGATTCTCCAGGCAAGAACACTGGAGTGGGTTGTCATTTCCTTCTCCAATGCATGAAAGTGAAAAGTGAAAGTGAAGACACTCAGTCATGTCTGACTCTGAGCGATCCCATAGACTGCAGCCTACCCGGCTCCTCTGTCCATGGGATTCTCCAGGCAAGAGTACTGGAGTGGGGTGCCATTGCCTTCTCCGGTACCTATGAATACTTGTTTATTTAATTGAAGGATATTTTGGTCAATACAGAGTATCACTGATCTTTAAAGAAACATTTTGTTAACTAGCTTTCTGAAAAGAGCTATAAACTGATCTTGATGCTGTTAAATCTTATCTACCATATATCCACGTACTACACAAGGGAAAGAAGAAAAATTTTGAACCAGTCAAACCCAAACTAGGATTCTGGATTTGCTAATTACTAGTTGTTTGACTCTGGACAATTATTTTTCAGGCTCTTTTATATAAAATGCAGATAGTAAAACTATTCTCACTAAGGTCCTTGTTAGCATTTCACTAGTAATTTAATTTTTAAGTACCTGGCGCTCTGACACGTACCTATTATCATTCTTTCTATGTCCATCACATAAAGTTGAGGACAAAATCGTTTATGAAGTTCACACACTGATTTTCAATAATAGTGAACTATCCTAACTCAAAAATTAATATATTTGAGGTACCAGTAAATTTTAGTTGTCTCAATTTTGCCAGGTAAATCTACTGAATACTGAATTAGGAAAGGTAAACCCAGAGACAATTTTGAGTAACTTAGCATCTCATTTCTTCTCCTGGATTATGTCAGAGAAGGTTTACATTTTGATCATAAACTCCTCTCTCTTAAATAAGAAATGTAAATTATTTTGAAAAATCAAACTTCTGATAGCTGCCCTTTCTTACATAGCACCTCTCACAATTATTACATAATGCAATATAAAATAGTTACTACATAATACTACTGCATCTTCATGTTTGAAAGATTTAACGTCCTCATAGAAATTATCAACATTACTTCAGAGAAGTACCCTGCAATTTGAAGAATAAAAAACCAGTAAGTACAGCTTCCTTATGGCAGAGACATTTATAATATCCTAAAATACAGTATGTACTGTCACAACATTAAATTCTGTGGTTATAAGCATCTATTAAATTATTAAATGCTATCACTATATGTGAAGTCAGAGTCATTGCAGATTCAACTGTGAAACTGTGAATAATAGCAGAACCCCATGAATAAAATCAGAAGTGTAAAACAGTGTTTTCCCCCTAGTGTTTTTCAGAACCCAGAAAAAAATGGAGAAAGCAGAGTTATGTTTGAAAATGCTTATATACATTCCAAAGAGTTGATGCTTTCAAAACTTGTGGTGCTGAAGACTTTTGAGAGTCCCTTGGACTGCAAGGAGATCAAACCAGTCAATCCTAAAGGAAATCAACTCTGAATATTCATTGGAAGGACTGATGCTGAAGCTGAAGCTCCAATATTTTGGCCACTTGATGCAAAGAGTTGACTCATTTGAAAAGACTGTGATGTTGGAAAAGATTGAAGGCAAAAGGAGAAGAGAGTGGCAGAGGATGAGATGGTTAGACGGCAGAATGAACTCAGTAGACATGAATTTGAGCAAATTCCGGGAGATAGTAAAGGACAGAGGTGACTGGCACGCTGCAGTCCATGGGGTTTCAAAGAGTCAGACAAGACTTAGCAACTGAACAACAACAAAAATACACATTCAATTGAAGAGCATTTTGTGGGAGCTATACATGGGGAAAGCACAATGCAGAGAAATCTGAAGAACAGAATGATGCTGACAAAAACCAAATTAAATAAAACTAGAATACTGTTACAAGGCTTTATCTCTAAATCCTAAGAAGACATGAGTGGTGGCAGGAAGCAGGAGTAGATAACGGATTTTGACATCAGCTAGGTCTTCAGCCATATAACTCTTAGGTGTTTGAGCCATATAAATCTGAATCCCCATTTCCTCAACAGTAAAACATTGTTATGAAGACTAAACATGACATTGCTATAAACACGCAGTGGCAGATAGAAAACCCTCAAGTTCCTCAGCAGAGCCACTCAAGGATCACAATAGATATAAAAGCTGTATTAACAATAAGTAAACAAAGAAATAGAGAACAATTATTTCAGCTGTCATACACTTGTGCAGCAGCATATATAAACAATCAGTAAAGTAGCTCAGTTTTTTTTTTTTTTTTTTAGTGAAAATATAATACAGTTATATATGAAGTTATGGGCTCTAGACTCAGAGCTCTGGAGTTTGAATCCCAACCTCACCAATTAGTAATCCCAAGATCTAGGATAAATTCAGTAACAATTTTGTACCCTATATCTTCTCATTTATACAACGTGATTAATAACAGTACCTATCTCTAAGGACTATTTTGGTGATTAAAGAAAATGATAGCCATCAACTCATTAGATCAGCAAATAGTAAATGTGACTTTATCATCTTCCTCTACTAACAGCTAACCCAGTTTCCTGTCTTGCTACCATTATCTCTGTCAGGCTCAGCACCTTGGGTATCATCCTCTCTTCCTTCACTCTGTCCCTTTTATATCTGTCCTTATATATTCATTGCCATCCCCATTACCCTAATTCATGTTCCTATTCATGTACTCAAGCAATGAATGACTTTATAATTAGAACCCATGACTCCAGACTTCTACCCTTTCAAAGTTCTACATCAGCTTAAAAACTCATCTCCCTAAAGTTCAGCTCTTTTGGTCATGTGACTCTCTTTCTTACAAACCTTTAAGGGTAGAGAGTAATGCTAGAGACCTTCAAGAGTCTTTGTGATGTAGTCCCAATTTCCTTTAAAACTTCACTTCCCTGTTTCTGCTTTACAACAGCAAATTCCCATTTCTCACACTTTAATACTTCATGGCGTTTCCTGTTACAAGGAATGCTGGTTTTCTGCCCCATACTCTGCTTTTCTGTCTCCTTTGCCCTTCAAAGTTCAGTTAAAAATATCACTGCCTTCAGAAAGAGGTTTTATAACTTTCTTCATCTACTAGGAAACTAATCATTTTCCACTTTAATGAAAACTTGCTCTTACATCTTGATGTTTAAATCTTATTTTTCATTCCCCAGAGTAACTTGACCAATGTACTGAAGAGTGAACCATAAACAATAAGAATTGACTGAATGAATAATTACAATAATTAATGACATGATGAAGTAGAAACAGCTTTTCATGGGAATTAAGGGTACCAGAGGACTATATGGTCGTGCCAATATACCTTTGTCTGTTCCAATTCTGAAGATAAGCTTTCCAAACTGCTAAAACTCAAGAAGCGCTCATGGCTGGAACCTGTTTGAAAAAGGTATCTGACCACTGTCTCTTTGTTTGTTTCAAATCTCTCCCATTTTCTTAATGTGACCTGAATTTGAAAAAATAAACAATATATCATGTTAAGAATTATCAGAATGCCTCACAAAATACAGTCAAATTTTCATTTATTTGTTAGGCTGTGAACTTCCAGTTAACTCTCAGTTCAAATGTCAAATGACTACATTAATGACTAAAGATCATCCTTGCACCTTCTATAAGAATTTCCCTTCTTGAGTCTCAGTTCACCTTCAAAAAGAGGATATGTGGCCTAGGACTCAAAATTTTCTATCTGCTACAAAGTCCTATGAATCTAAGGATATTACTTAACAGTAGGTAGGGGACAAAGGAAAGAAACCCTTCAATATGTTTCAAGAAAATAAAGGATTAAAGGGAAGATAGAAGAGAGAAGGGAGAGACAGCAGGAAGAAGGGAGAGAGAGACACACAGGAAGAGAGTGGGCAGTCAGTAGGTGGAAATAAAAATCCAAGAACACATTAACTTGTATGTGTTAAAGGCACAATAAATCATAAAGATGTGACTGTTACACTGTCCAGAAAAGGGAAATTATCCAGCAGCAAATTTCTGGATTCAGACAAGAGTGGATTCAAATCCTAGCTTTACTATTGATCGCTACTCTCTGATTTCAGGGAAAATCCTCAAACTCTCTATTTTTAAGCATCCAGTCTTGGAAAATGTGGTAATTACAGTACCCATCTCACAAAGCTGATGCTATGATTAAAAGAGATCACTCATGGAAGTGTTTAACAGAACGCTGGCACCTCAGAGGCAGGAATGATAAATGTTTGCTTCCGCTAGTAGGAGAGGTAACCTGTGACCCGGAAGTTAGTGCAGCCTATGATGTAACTTCCGGTCTGCTACCTGGATGCGGCGCTCCTGTTTCTCCCGACTGTGCTCCACACCGTCCAGGGTGCTCTCCAGCTTCCGCAGCTCTTCTTGGACTCGCCCAGGCAGCCCACCTTCTCCCTGCTGAGCCTGCGCGATCTGCTGCTGCACGTCCTTCTTCTTTGCATTGATCCTCTTTGTCTTTTGCTGGAAGCATTTGTTCAACAGATGGATAGAAATGTTAACTCTCTTAAGCAACTAAGTAGGGACATAAACACCCACGCTATAATGGAGGTACAGAAAGGTAAAATCTCCTGAGCAGGGACCTAAACTGCATTTTAAACTTAAGATGGAGAGTTAAGATGGTAATGAAGGCTCTGTGATAGTCAAAGATGGGCATTATTTAATATTTTATGCTTTTTAATGGGAAACAACATAATTAATTTGGCCTGAGTGTTTTAATTGTGTGCAGATTTAGACAACATGTAATCGTTTGTGCAATACCCCAGATGGAATCTGGCAAAACTAGTCATTTGACATAATTCTCCTTGAAGAACTATATTCTGCCTAAAAACACAAAGCCCCAATTCCAATTTTTAAAAATCAATCATGCTGTAAAAATGCTAATATGAAGAGATTTAAGTCCAGGGTATATTCAGAATTATTAATACGCTAAGATATCTGAGGAAAGGTGTGTTTTAAAATAAATATTTTATTGAAGTATGTACAAGCAAAAATGGTACACAAATCTCAAAATACAACTTATGGATTTTCACAAAGTAAACACACCACATAACCAGGCAGTTGGTTCAAGAAATGAAGAGTTTTAATATTAATATATTACTGTGAATATCTATAATTTCATATTTCTCTGATTTAAAATAAACTGAAACCCAAACAACACTTTTACCAGTGATTGAGAACAATATAGCACTAAGCACTTTTTTGAAGTCTAAAGGCTGCTCTTTTACAACTACTTCAATGCAACTTCCATTTTGATATATTATTACATAGACAATTACTTAACATTTTCCTATACATTAAGTTAACTAAAATTCTGCCATTAGATTAATGTGAATCATACTTTCACTTCTGTTGAATTTGACAAGTAAAGCTGATTAAAATTGTTAATTATCAATACACGTTCCAGAACTTCTTTAGTTCCAGTTTTAATCCTTTGTGGGAGCACACTCTTTAGAAAGGACTGGTACTTCATGTTATAATTTCCCAAACCAGGATGTAGTCAAAGTTGTAAACTGAAGATCAAAGATTATCATGTAATAAAAGAATAGTCATCTCAAATATGAGATGGTTTGTTTATGCTTTCCTTCTCTATTAAGAAAAGGATAATTTAGTGTTTTATGAAGGTTTTCATAGCTAAATCAATTTTCCTTCCACAATTTTCCTTCCACAATTTTCCTTGAACATTTTGGTATCATCAAATCACACTGGCTAAGGATTTTTCTTGCAAGATATTCTGAAATATTAAATATTTAATAAGGAGAACAGACGTGCCAAGTTCTTTTAACTATTTGATTGAGTTCCTTCCCAAGCTCCCCATCTTCCCTGCTCAAGTCAGTGGATTGCCTTACTCTTCATCTGTCTGGTACTCAGTAACTAATCGACTTTGCATAAATGCCCCAGAATAAAGAGGCATTCTACCTGGTGATGAAGGAGTAGTTGTTGTGCTTCAAACAAATTTTCAGTGTCCAAGATCTTCTCAGCTTCTTCCTGGACTTCTTTAGAGCCAGTGATTAACTCTTCCAGGGAACTTTTGACTATTTCTTTGTACTGGACACAGTCTCCAAAGTTGCTTAACATCTTTTCAACCTAGATTTTCATGAAAAATCAGTCAAACTGTTAGATTAGGAATATCTGTAGAAAATTTCAGATCTTTCAGAATCAGGGAACTATAAGTCATCCAAATGATTATTTTTTCTATGCAAGTTTGTAAATGATTTCAAGAAATCCTGATAACTATTTGCTGTACTTTACATTCTTACATTATCTTCCCAAATACAAAGTCATCAGATTTGTAGGACAACTTGGTCAGTACAAATATTCTTGCTAAGGGTAAATGTGGCCTTGTGTGTGCATGCTAAGTTGCTTTGGTTGTGTCTGACTCTGTGACCCTATGGACTGTACCCTGCCAGGCGCCACTGTACATGGGATTTTCCAGGGAAGAATACTGGAGTGGGTTGCCATGCCCTCCTCCAGGGAATCTCCCTGACTCAGGGATCAAACCCACATCTCCTGAAACTTCTGCATTGCCGGCAGATTCTTTACCGCTGAGCCACCAGGGAAGCCAGATGTGGCCTTACTAGAAATGAAATAGATGGTCTTGTATAGTATACAAAGAACTATAAACATTGAAATGTATATAAAGAAGTTTAAAGTGAGTAGATCTTGCCTAAAAGAGGTTTTACTAGCCTGCTGGCTCAACATGAATGGGTTGCTATTATTAGCTATCAGTTATTTGGGCTTCTTAGGTGGCTCAGTGGTAAAGAATCCTCCTGCCAACACAGGAGGTGCAAGGGATGCAGTTTCAATCCCTGGGACAAGAAGATCCCTTGGAGTAGGAAATGTAGGAAATACTACTCAAGTTTTCTTGTCTGGAAAATTCCCTGGACAGAGGAGCCTGGTGGGCTACAGTCCATGGGGTCACAAAGAGTCAGAGATGACCAAGCACAGCACAGTGTCACTTATCTACTCTGTTCCAGGCACTGCACAGGCTTCCCTTGTGGCTCAGCTGGTAAGGAATCTGCCTGCAATCAGGGGACCTGGGTCCAATCCCCGGGTTGGGAAGATCCCCTGGAGAAGGGAAAGGCTACCCCAAACTCCAATATTCTGGCCTGGAGAATTCCAGGGACTATATAATCCACGGGGTTGCAAAGAGTTGGCCATGACTGAGTGACTTTTACTTCACTTCAGGCACTTTACTAAGTACATACAGTATTGCATTCAATTCTTGAAGTTAACTTTTGGGGTATTTTTATCCATTTTAAGCTCATGGTGATGTAGGAAATGGGGTATCAGAGTTAAACTGTACCAGTGGGCTTATTTGACTCTCAAACCTAGGTTCTTAATCTCTGCAATTTACCTGAAACTGACCATGAAATAATGCTTCTAGTGAAAGTATGGATTTAGAAGCTTTGCTCTTTAAATATAGGTGGTGAACCTGAACTATTAATAACATATCCAATAATGGTACAGACCACAAAGCAAAGATTCTGCTCATCTTTCCCACCAATCTTCATATATATAAGTGTCTGTTATAACCATTCAGTTTAAACTATTAATACACATTTCAAATAAAATTATTTGTTAGACTGAAACCCAAAGGAACCTTCCAGACTCTTCATCCAGAGCTTCCATTTAGAGTGTGAATAAATAGTTTACCTCTGACAACAAAGTCCCGAGAGCCTTGAAAGAACTAGATAATTTTGCCAGCTCATCTCCTTGCTTTTGGGCTTCATCCTCAGAAGAAACTTCAATCAGAATTTTAAGCCTGGATTTCAGCCAGCTGAGAGTCTCCCCTTTTTTGGTAATACCACTTCTTATCTCCTGGAATGAAAGAACACTTTTGATGAGCAAACTACAACTGTGAATCATAACTTTCCAGCAAGAAAGAACTCAACCTAAGAAGGTTTGTAACACGGAGGTCGAGGAGCCAGACATTCATTCACCAACATGCCTACTTATTTCACTTTTTGTTCACGTCTTTAACCAAAGTCTATGAATGCTAGGAGGAACTGTTTCCCCAATGCCAAAACCCAATGTGTAAAATCAGTGTTCTCTATACCGAAAAATTCCCTCTGTAACTAGATGTCTACATATTTACAGATATGTCCTTGATCATAACAAAGATGCTTCCAAAAGTACTGTAGAATATGTGACACCAGAACTGGGAATTATAACATATACTTTTTCACCTCATTTTCTGCGAGCTGGAAGGAACACTGTATTTTTTTGGAAAAAAATAAAAAAAGAAACTGACAGAGTCCTTTTTTAAATTAGTGGGTTTCTTTCATTGAAGAATTTACTTGGTGAATATTATTATGGATGCTCTAAAGATGTATGGTGCTAGTGGTGAAGAATCCACTTGCCGGTGCAGGAGACACAAGAGATGCGGGTTTGACCCCTGGGTTGGCAAGACTCCCTGGAGTAGGAAATGGAACCCCACTCCAGTATTCTTGCCTGAAAAGTGCCACGGACAGAGGAGCCTGGTGGGATACAGTCCACGGGGCTGCAGAGTCAGACACGACTGAGCGGCTGAGCACAACGATCTATTTTAACTTCATTAGCTCATATTTTATGTTTCACTTTGGTTGGTTTTTGGAAGTCAGTACCCCAGAGAGTAAGGTGCACAAACAGGCGCTCAGCTCTAATCCAGGAAGAGAAGGCTGACTGGCCAAGACGATACCAGAAAGACCTCAGGCATCAGCCCTTGTAGGACTGGGGACCGGGGGAATGGTGCCTGGGGCTGCCTCTCCCTCCTGCACCTGCTTTGGGTAGCTGAGAGCTGACTGCTTGTGCTGCTACAAGAGGGTCTTACAGGGCCAATACCTGCAGAGGAAATAGTTGGTTTTAGAAGCAAGTGGTTTTTTCTTTCCAAGATGTGAACTTTCTGCTATTATAACAGCAACCAAGAGAAAATATAGACGTCCGTCTACAGGTGGACATGGTATTATTGAGTACCTTTAGCATGTCAAGGGATTATAATTTTAATAGGGAAAAATGAAAATCAGAGGATGGGAATAGAAAGGAAATAACATTCTTATCAGTGCTTCACTGGTGGCTCAGCAGTAAAGAACCCTCCTACCAATGCAGGAGACTCAGGTTCAATTCCTGGGTGGGGAAGATTCCCTGGAGAAGGAAATGGCAACCCACTCCAGTATTCTTGCCTGGGAAATCCCATGGATATAGAAGCCTGGTGGTCTAAGGTCCCTGGGGTCACCAAAGAGTCAGACACGACTTTGCAACCAAATAACACAATATATTCTCATCAACAACTCTGTGACTTGCAGTGGTTCAAAGTACCGAAAGATAAATAACATTCACAACAGCACGTATCTACAAAGCTAAGAGCCAAGATAAGAGGGAGAGGGATGCTGTGTGCCATTCACAGACTGCAAACTGGATTCAGGCCTGAGGTTCTGTCGCCCTGGCTGGGTTTATCAGGCAGCACCCTTGCTCACAGGGACTGATCCAATCCAAGCTGCAAGTGACATAGAAACGATACTTAAGAGACCATGCCCAGTTCTCTCATCTTCTGTAATCCAGCTTTTGAGTGGCTGAAAATGTACAAAAACCGGCAGTGTTCTTGTTTTCCATGACTATTCTTGATCTCCACTGTGTTGTACGCCCATGCATACAATTTTCCTCTCAAGATTCCCCATTAGCTAAAGAGGCATTAGAGGTACCACTGAACATGACTAAATCTCAGAACTAACAATGATTCCACAAAGAACACCCCTGCAGTTCTCCACAGAAACAGGGGGAGACTTATTTTAAGACAATTTTCAGGAAGTCAATTTTTTTTTTTTTAGGAAGTAAATTTTTTTATAGAAAGAAAACAAGACATCAGTTAGACTGTTGCCATTATTTTTTTTTATTAATAGTTATTTTCTAGTAACAAAAAAAGTGGCCCAGAACTTACCTCCACAGCACGTTTAACTTCTCCTTGATTAGCAGTATCAATGGTCTCATTCTTGATCCCCTTTAACTGGGTCTCCTTTGCAGATATCCAAGAGGAGAACTCATAAATTCTGAAATAACACAGGTATTTTCTTATTAAAGGGAGAAAATATCCCCAGGGTTAGAATATATTTTCCATTTTGAATTTATGCATGGAAATTTGATAATCAACTGATGAGAAAATGGATTCACACATTGCATTCAACTCATTAGCAAACTGATTAACAAATTTCCTGGCAATGGTTCCTTTCACGTGAAGCTCAAGGCAGAAGAGGCTGCCCCTGGGCTCACTCACTTGAACCAAAGGGAAAGCAGAGCAGATGGAGCTCAGTGGTGGAGGAAGATGCATCTCAGAGTCTGGGCACATGGAAGTGAGGAAGGTACACCCGAGGTCTGACCTCATGCGTCTCCACCAGAGACAGAAACCCAAAGAGGCAGAAGTCCCTTTCGCGGTGACATGAGGAAATCAGAGAGAAAGAGATTGCCTAATTCTGATTCAAAGAGACAACATCTGGGTCACCTGGAAATAATGTGCTTCCCTCTTGTTTCTGACTGAAAGTGAAAGTCGCTCATTCGTGTCTGACTCTTTGCGACCCCATGGACTATATAGTCCATGGAAATCTCCAGGCCAGAATACTGGAGTGGGTAGCCATTCCCTTCTCCAGGGGATCTTCCCAACCCAGGGATTAAACCCAGGTCTCCTGCACTACAGGTGGATTCTCTACCAGCTGAGTCACTAGGGAAGCCCAAGAATACTGAGTGGGTAGCCTATCCCTTCTCCAGGGGAACTTCCTGACCCAGGCATCAAAGTGGAGTCTCCTGCATTGCAGGTGGATTCTTCACCAGCTGAGCGACCAGGGAAGCCCCACTTTGGTTTTCTAACTGAAACTCATTCTTTAAATTCAATGAAGCATTTTTGTACAAGAGCATGCACACAATCATACCATCTGATTTTCTTCATTGCGTAAGATGAAACATATTTCATGACTTGTTTTGCAACGATGTCTGAATTAAAAGAATTATGAAAGACCACGTCCTTCTCTGGGAGCCACCCACAACTACCTGCTCGTGTAGTCCTTCCACTTGTCTGGGTCTCCCACCAGCTTCGCGTAGGTGCAGTCAATAGCAGCTCTGAGCTCCTTGAGGGTCACGTGACAGGTCTCCGGTGTGTTCCGGACTGCGTCCCGGACTGGAAGTTTCAGACACAGTTCTTCAATGAGCTGTAACCTTTTCTCACAGAGATGGTGAGGGCCCTTGTCACTGAAGAAGATCTAGTGAGCAATAAACATTTACATAATCTCTGTGAGAATCCACACAAGACTGCCATATTTTCATGGACAATTCCCATCTAGTCTAGCAGTATAAAGTAATGAAGCTATTGGGTGTTTTCAGACCCAAATGCAAGCATCAGTTATATACTTGAAGGGACACTGGGACTTCTGGGACATACCCTATGCTCTTTGATGACCTTTTCGCTGCCTTCCTGGGGCACCAGCTTGGTCTCTCGGTCCAGCTCAGCTCTGCACTCTTCCACAGAAGCTAAGAACCTGTTCTTCTCCACCTCAATCTTCAGATGAAGCAAATGATATGGAGCTTCTGCTTGAAGATCCTGCATGCCATAGGAAGAGTCCGAAAAATAGGATACCATTCCTGATCATGTACATTTCCCACTGAAGTGGGAGAAAATATAAGATAGTTCCTCTTCCAGGGGATCTTTATGACCCAGGGATTGAACCTGTTTCTCTGGCCTTTCCTGCATTGGCAGGCATATTTGTAACCACTGAACCACCTGGACAGCTTAGCCCAAATGTGACTTAATACCTTATCATCAGCATTGAGACTCTGTGCTTTGTACTTTTCCAAGTACCAGGATCACAACCAACCTTTCCAGCCTGCTGTGAGTTGGGTGTTTCCACGTGATTATCCTATTTAACTTTTACAGTAGCCCTATGCAGTATTAATATTCCTATTTTAAAGATCAGACCCTTGAGGCTCAAGGTTAAGTAGAAAAGCTGGATTTGATTCTAAATCACACACTGATTCCATATAGCCTCTCCCTGGCATGTGTCCTTTTAAATTTTGTCAACAGCCCTATGAGGTAGGAAGGACAGATTTTATGCTCACTGCACAGGGGTTGAGGGGGTGCTCAAGGAAACCTCATTAGTGAAAAAGCCAGGATTAAGCAGCCCACGGCTCCGACCACCTGCCATGTCCTCTTTTCCTCGGAGCATACACTAAGAAAAGAAGCAAGCCAGCACACAACAATGGCATCCTGACAATGGGGAGCTTTTTACATTCTTCTTTGATACAAGTATAAGCTTCATCATTCCCTTTAGTTGTACAATTTATTTTTAGCCTACTTGTCTCCTATGGCATTTAAAAGATTACCTTTAAAATAAAACACTGCGATAACTGATGAGAAAAATGAGTTAAGGCTTTGGAAAGACTAGGACAGATTATATCCCAGAGAACTCAATGTATGTGTGTATGTAAAATAAAATACAGCCTTCAATTATAGTCTCTATTCCACAGTACATTTTTGATAATGTTAAACCTAAAAGACAACTTTAAAAGCTTGAATTTCTTTAAGCATCCTTTTTTTAAAAAAAATCAAATTTAGCAAGTAAAAAGGTATTTCTTTTTTATTTTTATTGAAGCATAACTGATTTACAATGTGAGGTGTACAGCAAAGTGATTCAGTTACACATATATATATATATAAATATATACATATATATTCAGATTATTTTCCCTTATAGATTGTTACATAATATTGATTATAGTTCCTTGCATTATACAGCAGGTTCTTGTTGGTTATCTATATAAAAAGGTATTTCTTTAATTGTGTTTTTCTTATGCAAAAGGCTGAACTTTTTATCCTATGTTACTGGGGTTAGAAAAACAAAATCCCGAAAGTGACACAAGCTGATGGACAGTGTTCCAGCTACCTGCTTTCTGGATCTCATGACTCCTTCAGCTAACGCATATAAAATTCACCGTTCAGTATTCCCTCAGAGCATCACTTGTGAGTCTGCTGCTGGAGTCGCTTCCTCCAGTCTGCCCCGAGGATGACACCTTCAAAGGGCCCCATCACTTACAGCTGCTTCCCCTGACATGCAGATTCTGAAGTCGGTTTCCATGTGACAAGCCCACGCAAGACACTCCGGTCGCACTGAGCCCAGTGGAACGTGTGTGCCCCGGGCACACCCTGCAGCTTGCTTTTTTCCTCCCTGCCGCCCCCTGACCCCTGCCGCTTCTTTAAGGTCCTTGCTCAAAACTAATTACCTGCCTTCTTCTTCTCTGCTGTCCAAGTGGTCCACTTCTCTCTTTCAAAGCTTTCATCAATGTATTACTTACACTTTTTGGAACTTATTATGTATTGTACTTTTATTATTTTGCAACTAATTATCTTCCTTACTGGACTCTAAGTTCTCTGGAGGGAAAGGATTATTCTTTGTTCATCACCGAATCTTTAACCAGTAAACTGTTTTCATTTATGTTTCAGATCATAACAATCTAAACCAGATGACAAAATCCTTGAAAACCTCAAACATATAGGTGTATATATATACCTATATGTAATATATATGTACACCTATATGCATATACCTATATGTATATATACCTATACATACATGTATATACCTATCTATATAAATAGTACATAATTGCATACTTTATATACAAATATATATAATATATGGGACTTCACTGGTGACTCTGATGGTAAAGAATCTGCCTGCAATGCAGGAGACCTGGGTTCTATCCTTGGGTCAGGAAGATCCCCTGGAGAAGGAAGTGGCTACCTGCTCCAGTATTCTTGCCTGGAGATTTCCATGGGCAGAGGAGCCTGGTGGGCTACAGTCCATGGGGTCACAAAGAGTCAGAGATGAGTGAGCAACTAAACACTTTCATACTTTCATACATAATATATATATGATGCTTTCATATGTATTCATATGAGATATGAATACAGAATATATATTTCATATATATGATGTATTTCACACATCATGCTACTGAAATTATAAGGAACATTTCTTGTCATTTCAATAGTATACCTAATATAACTAAGATGGAAACAGTTTATGAAATGTCGCTGAAAAAGTTAAATGCCTTGATGTTCCTGTCCCCAAAAATAATCAGGAAAATAAAGCATACTCTTAAGTAATATAATGAAATTGATGATACTTAAAAATAGGAAAAGCAGGACTTCCCTGGTGACCCACAGGTTAAAGACTTTGCCTGCCAATGCAGGGGATATGGGGTCAATCCCTGGTCCAGAGGATCCCCCGTGCCACTAGGCAACTAAGCTCGTGTGCCACAATCACCGAGCCAGAGTGCCCTAGTGCCTGAGCCCTGCAACAAGAGAGGCTGCTGCAGTGAGAAGCCCGTGCACGGCCAGCTAGAGAGTAGCCCCTGCTCACCGCAACTTGGGAAAGCCCACATGCGGCAAAGAAGATCCAGGGCAACCGCATGTAAAATAAATTTTTAAAATCTTTAAGAAAACAGGAAAAGCAAAATTCTATCACATCTTATCCCGTTTTGTTCAAGTTCCACTTTTTCAATGGGAAAGGGATGAAAAACTATGATAACATTCCCTGGTTTCTAAATTTCTCTGACCATTGAACCCTCACACCCTCATGTTCTCTCTTCTCATCCATGATACACGACCTTCCCGTGAGGTCCTGACTCACCTTCCACTGTTTGTGGAGCTTTCTGACGGCTTCCTGCAGGCCCCGCTGCTCCTGCTCGGGGAGAATGTCAGTGAGCTCATCACAGGCTTTCAGGAAAGCATTGAGCACCCTCTGGTCCAGCTGGCTGAAAAACTCCTGGCGTGGACAAGGGGGAGAGTGGTCACGAGTGTCAGCCAGAATAAAAGGCAGCATCAGACACCAGACAGTGAAGCAGTCATGCCTCTAAACAAGCCTCTTAGCCAGCTGCTGCCCTCTTCAAACCTTCTGGGCAACTACCATTTTGTTTTCAGGAGCAAACTATAATTATCCACAGTGATGAACCAGAAGCCATTGAATCTGAAATTGAACCAGGACTTTTTTATTTTTTAGAAAAACATCTGCAGTTTTCAAATTTGATAGAATCTTCTAGAGAGCCAATGGGAGATCTTAAAAACTTGATCCCGCAGGAACAGAGTTTTAGTTCCTCTTTGGCAAAAGTCAGGAGAGCTGAGTGGAAGCCAGGACTAGACCTCACAATCCCTCACTCCCTAACTGCAGTGTGTTCCAGGCCTTGCTGGTTCATTATGAGCCATTTCTGCATTCACACCAAGCATACAAACTGTGGACTGAATTGTGTTGCCCCCTCCCCACTGTCCCATCCCACCAAAGCCATATGTTGAAGCCCTAACATGCAGTGTGATGATATCTGAGGGTGGGCCTCTCATGAAAGAATTAGTGCCCTTTTTCAAGGAGAGACATTGAAGATCTTCCCTTCTACCCATCTCTGCCATGTGAGGACACAGTGAGGTAACCATCTGCATATCAGGAAGAGTCCTCGCCAAAACCCAGCCAGGCTAGTCCCCTAATCTCAGACTTCTAGCTTTCAGAACTGAGAAAATAAATTCCTATTGCTTAAGCCACCCAATCTGTGTATTTTTTTATGGTAGCCTGGGCAGATGAATACAACACATGCACAAATACACATGGCTAAGTCTCACAAAGTCTTAGGATTATGTATGCTGGGAAGCCACAGTGATTCAAAAGAAAGAACAGCAGAGTAGGGGTGTATAAATTTGAACAAGATGTTGGATGGTCATAGACATCAAACCTAAATTCATCAGCTGCATGACAAACGCATTGCATTCATCATCTGAGAGCATGGCTTACATAAATATCCACTGAAATTTCAGGAAAAAAGTATACATTGTCAGAGGGAATCATCTCCACACACCATTTAAGAGATTACCGATACCGATATAATTTAATACCGATACTCAATATAATTTAATTACCGAAAAAAAAAAATTAATTACCGATACTCAATACTGATATAATTTAAATGAGTATGATTAACAGGGAGATGGCTTCACAATACTGGCTCAAGCTGTAGATCAGCTACCAAACTTCAAGTGACATGGCACCTATACCATGAGTGATACGGCAGAGTTATGATATAAGCACAAAGACTTAGCCATCCCCCTAAACTTCTCTCTCTTAGGAAGCATATGCTGGTCATGAAAGAGTGTTTCAGCTAAATAATGAATTGGTAGTTTGGAGAGTCTGAATTATCTCTCCTATGGTTCTCTGCTACTCCAGGGGCTCAAGAACGGCCAATTATAGGGCAGCTTATCAACTGCTTCTGAGGTTCTTTTTGCTGTCATTTCTTGGGGTCTCGTATCTAACAAGTTCCTGCTCTCCTGACTCATTTCGCCCTTTCCCCCTCCCCTCCCTTTCTCCCCTTCTCTTTTCCCCCTCCTTCTTCCCTCCCTCCTCTTCTCCCTCCATTTTCTTCTTTTTCCCTCCCTCTGTGTCTCTCTTCCTGTCTCTCTCTGCTTCTCTGTATGAGATCATTACACTCTTTTTATTTTGTATCTAAGATGGCTTGCTCACGTCCTCGCGTCCTTAAGGGCCCACGTGGGATGCACTCACTGTGTGTCTCTTCAGCAGGTCTTCCGGGTCCCCCTTTTCCTCCAGGCCCTCCTGAGCGACCCTCAGCACCTTCTCCAACTCGGCTCGAGACTCCTCAAACTTCTTCATCAAGCGGCTGTTGGTTTCCACATGTTTCTTCCAATCTCCAGTTTTCTTTACCATATTCTTGATTAAAAATAATAATAATAATCATAAAGGGATATCAATCTCCAGTCATTGCAAATGTCATTTGTTAAAGAGTAGTGCTTCTTTCAAAAAACACTTGTAAGGAATACATGTCATTATGATGAGAATAATCAACCCTTTTAAATATTAATCAATATCAGAGAAAAAAAAAAGTCACACAGTCGTGTCCAACTTTTTGTGATCCCATGGACTATAGCCCGTCAGGCTCCTCTGTCCATGGGATTCTCCAGGCAAGAGTACTGGAGTGGGTTGCCATTTCCTTCTCCAGCATACTTCCCGACCCAGGGATCAAACCCAGGTCTCCTGCATTGCAGGCAGATTCTTTACCAACTGAGCTACTCAGAAGTACAATATCAGAGAAAGAAGAAGTAAAATGATTGGCTTCCAAACACCAGTAGATGAGCCATTTGTCAAGAGTGAAGACATGAAATGCGGTAATTACAAGTCTTCTTGGAATTTTCCTTGTTCACATCTCGAAAGCAGGCAGAGAACTTACCTGAAAAGCAACATGCATATCTGCAATCTTCCTCTGTAGCTTCGTCTGATCAAAATGCTTTAACATGTTGCTCAAGGTCACAAACTTTTGAACACTCTGACTGCCTTTCTCAATTTGAGTCATGGCTTTCTTACAGCTTTCTTGACAAGCTAATAGTTCCTACAGGGAAAGGGAACCCACAACAATAGTATTTGAAAGGGCAAGAAAGAATGAGAGTAACCATTACAAAACATTAACAGCATTATATAGCTTTTAGGCTTTTAATCTGCAATAAGTAAAATCAAAAGTATGGAGAGATGGTGCTTTTCAGAAGAGCACAATTTTAAGCAATCACTGAAGTCAGTGTCTTTTATATAAGGCATTTAAATGTCATGCTGAGGTTTCTGAAATTTTTTACATTTCATGCCTACCTTATTAATATCAAGAGAATGACAGAGCATCAAAATTATTATCTGCCTGGTGCGTGCCTTCCTCCTACCAACTAACAGGTCCGTAATTTATTGTAAAAACAATAATGAAATCAATCCATGTATCAGGCTATAATCTGTCTCAATAAATTTAATACCAGTGCATATTATACTTTACTGAGTTAGTTGAAGTAGATTATATATCATTTGTGTATCCTAAAATATACAACATTTGAATTCTTAAGGGTCACAAACTATTAACCTCATTAATAAAATGGTGGACCCCAGGTTGGTTGGTGGTTTAGTCACTAAATTATGTCTGACTCTTGCATGGACTGCAGCCTACCAGGCTCCTCTGTCCACGGGATTTCCCAGGCAAGAATACTGGAGTGGGTTGCCATTTCCTTCTCCAGGGCATCTTCTCGACCCAGGGTTCGAACCAAGGTCTTCTGCATTGTAGGCAGATGCTTGCATTACAGGTGGATTCTTTACCAACTGAGCCACCAAGTGGACCCCAGACTATAACACAAAAGGCAGCAGACTAGTGGACCTGGGAAGGCTTGGCGGTTGTCACGCATTTGCAGATGAGAAGCGATGGTGACTCAGAGGAAGCCTGACTATATCCTGGGATCCTGGCAATTTCTGCCTTAGACAGCATGGAAATTATTCAGCTCCATGGCAAGCAGTCATGTTTTTGACTTGAATCCACACCATTTGCACTTCAGCATCCTTGATTGCTTTGAAAAAATATTTCAAACTGGTAATTTGGATACCAGCTTGGGTAACTTAGATGCAAATATTAAGAGCAAGGTTTCTGTTTTATTTGAGGGAGATAGAGTAAGGATATACTTGTTCTTTTTGAAGATTTAGAGAGTAACATATGTTAGAAAAATCTTGAAGTGAAAGTGAAAGTCTCTCAGTTGTGCTGACTCTTTGTGACCCCGTGGACTATACAGTCCATGGAATTCTCCAGGCCAGAATACTGGAGTGGGTAGCCTTGCCCTTCTCCAGGGGCTCTTCCCAACCCAGGGATCGAACCCAGGTCTCCCACATTGCAGATAGATTCTTTACCAGCTGAGCCACTAGGGAAGCCCAAGAATACTGGAGTGGGTAGCCTATCCCTTCTCCAGCGGATCGTCCCTACTCAGGAATCAAACTGGGGTCTCCTGCATTACAGGTGGATTCTTTATCAACTGAGCTATCAGGGAAGCCCTAAAAAAAATCTTGCTCAAATTTTATCCTTAAAAATAGTAAATGCAATTTTTATTGTGAAAGGATTATTTGATGGAAACATATAGCAATTTGGGAACATAGGGAATGGCACTATGGTTTCAAAATGAAAAACAATCTTTAACTAATATGATGAGAATCCATTAGAATAGGGTTTGATGGTATAATCATTGCATGTATGCTCAGTTGCTCAGTCGTGTCCGACTCTGCAACCCCATGGAATGCAGCCCGCCAGGCTTCAATTTTCCAGGCAAGAACACTGCAGTGGGTTGCCATTTCCATCTCCAGGGGAATCTTCCTGGATCAAGGATTGAACCCATGTCTCTTGCATCTCCTGCACTGGCATCATCATTGTGACTTATCATTAATAATAATAATAATAATGTTAATTGCTACCAGTTATAGAGTATATGCCCTAATGTGTTACTCATATTATAGAACATTTAATGTAATCTCTGCAACAAGTTCTCAACTTAGGTACCACCACCCCCATTTCAACGTGAGGAAATAAAGCTAATCAAGGCTTTGTAATTTGCTGTATCAGATCTGAATACCTGTCTGACTCACTTCAGATGTTCTCTGCTCTTTCTGCTAAGTGACGCTGCCTTCCTTCCATGAATCTATTTTGATGAACACAATGGCAAACCTTTTGCCCATCAGTTTTACCCTCTGTTGCTTAAGTTCATTTATAATAAACCAACTAAATAAGCCGATTAACTGTCACACTCAGTAGGAGGCTGTTCTGCATACAGATTTGCTTACTAAAACTGAGACAAAGAAGAACGATTCTCACTCCAAATACATTTCCAGAATGCTATGGTCGTGTCGACCGGTCTGGTCCTAGAGGCGGGAAAAGATCTCATAAGACACCAGTGATAGACACTGGACAGAATGGAATGCAATTATTTATTTCTGTACATAGCTAAATATATACAATTTAAAATTTATCTATACAATTTTTATCTACATAAATATGCAGGTACGCTAAGTCACTTCAGTCGTGTCTGACCCTCTGCGACCCATGGACTGTAGCCTGCTAGGCTCCTCTGTCCATTGAATTCTCCAGGCAAGAATACTGGAGTGGGTTGCCTGGAGACCTCCTGGAGGAGGTCTTCCCAACCCAGGGATCGAACCCACATCTCCTTGGCTTCTGCATTTGGCAGGTGGATTCTCTACCACTGAGCCACCAGGGAAGCCCCTATGTAAATACACCTATATATAAATATATAGAGAAATATAACATTTTTTATTCTATCAATAGTGGATAGGGTTTTCATCTTTGGCCATGCGTTTTTGTTTTGAGTTGCCAGTACTATTCTATTAAAAGTTTTCTTCTCTAATGATAGAAATGATGAATTTCTATCATTATATGCACCTCAGTGTGACTGCCTATGCATTCAATTAACTAGGTCTCCTGAAAGAAAATTTTCCTTACCTGATGTTTCTGTTTAAAAAGAGGACTAGATTGTGCCTCATGTTCAAGAACTGTCATAATTTCATCAATTTTCCCAAGTGAGTCATAAAAGGCCGTCATCTGCTTTTCTAATTCCTCCAACGGTACCAACAGCTGCTGAGACTCAGAAAGGAGTGGGGAGTAACAGTCTTTGACCTTTAAAAAAACAAAGACACAGATTCCATCGAAGACCATGAAAGACCATAAGCTCAGGGCACTATTCATAGCTCTCAGGAATGTTTTCTTCATTATAGGGTCGTTTTGTGTTTACAGATCTCCAGAGATACTCTTTAATGATATTTCCTGTGTATTGTTAAATTTTGATGTTAAAAAAAAAAAAGCACTACTATTGTACCACTGAGACAAGTAAATGCTACGGAGCTTTCTCATGAAAATACACCTAAATCATCCATCTGGATAGGTCTTGCTCATCTAAATTATGTCAGTGAGCCAGATGACATCAAATTCCATTTTATGAACTCTGCAACCCATCTTCACATTGGGCTCAAAATCTGACCTAAGACAGTCATGAATGATCATTATCTAAGCCAACCTGGACTTTTGAACTTTATTTTTAAGAACTCCACTACTTGACCCCTTAACTCTAGAAAAAATTACAAACTTGTTGATGTGTTCCTTCTGGGGAGGTCCTGTGACTCTCCTAACGGCCTTCGAGCTCCATGCCTAGCCAGTCTTTCCCCATCGACATCCCACTCACACCAAACACTCATGTCATATACCAATCTTTTCACAAAGGTTCCCATGCTGATTCTCCCTCATCTGAATTGGCCCAGTTCTCATCTGTTACTTCTCTTTTAAATAAATGTTATTAACTCATACACCTGCATTGTCTTTATCTTCATGATGAGGTCATGAAGATGAAGATCTCCATCAAGTGTCTGCTTTGTCATATCTGTTGGAATCCAGGAACTCATACAATCTTGCAAGAAGTTCCTGCCCCCCTCATTTTATTTAGAGTTGCTCCCAAAGTACTATGGGTTGACCAAAATATCCACATCTTCCCTAAGAAGGTATGAAAAAACTCAAATGGACTTTTTGGCTAACCCAATGCTTTTGGAAACCAAGGAAAGGAAATTAAGTATCTGTTAGTAGACCATTTATTTTTTCTTTACATTGTAATTATTTTCATGTTCTTGAATATACTGAATGAAGGAGAAACTCATCTAAAGAAAAACACTGTCCTGTTGCCACAGGGCTCTGTTAAAATTACTGAACAAAATAAAGAGAATCTGCTGACATGCGTAATAATTCGTATGCTTTCCAAACACAACAGGAAACTTACCAAGATGCTACATCTAATACAGCAGTTAAGGAATTGTGATGACTTACCTGTGTCTAAAGGAGCAATTTGCTTTCTCAGAAGTTGCCCTAAATCACTAAACCTAACCTAGGCTGAGATGTGCCAGCCTAAGACACAGCTCTAAAGGCTGCTTGAAAGTTATCTAATCGATAATGTTGACTCCAAACTGTACCAAATCCTTATAAATAATCTTGAATATTTGCAAGGATTTAAAATTAGCATTCTTGTATATACCAGTTTGACAAAATTTTCTCTTCTTTCCATGGCCTTGATTCTTTCTATTTCTTCTACCTGACTCATTTATTCCTTTTTTAAATGACTTCTCCACAGTTGATTTCATATTTTCATATTGGTCCTTCTCTTTCTAAATTTCCTTTCCTAATTAACAAGGTTTTCTGTTTTATTTCCCTTTGTTTTCCAATTTTTCATTACATAATTTTCTCTTCACCTACATAATCAAGCCTTTTTTTTTTAAGAAAAAAAAAAACAGGTATTAATTACCCAGTTTAAATGGACTTCGAAAACAATATCATCTTTACAAAATGCAACTTTAGATAGATAAAACATCCTAATGAAACTTCCAAAGCTGTTAAGGAAAACCCCTCAATAGAATAGAAATGACTTATGGGTTATTTGGTATTCTTTGAGTTTCTTGCACAGAAGTGGCATAAATGTATGTATCTTAAGTCCGAAGTGAGCTCTGTGAGATGAAGAGGGCAGAATTTCACTATTTTGTGGTTGTGCAAGTGAAAAGAAATGGTGTAATAAAAAGCGTGTAAGTATGTCCAATATCAATACACCCTAATTAAAGAGTATACTGGAATTCTTTCTCACTTAAATAAATGATGTCTTCCTCCTCCTCTCCTCCCCTTGCTTCCCATTTCATCACTCCTAACTGGTCCTCGGTTCTTCCAGAGGAGGCTTATCTTCCTATTAAGATACACCTACTAATACTTCTACATTAAAGAGGCAAGGCTTTAATTATCAGCTCCATAGTCTCATTTTTTAAAGCTCATGACAAAGTTACTAGAAGAATCCCAATATGAAATAAACACAGGATCTACTAACAAGTGAATGAGTTGCCTGCGGTGACAGAATGGTAAGATGAGCTGAAAGTGATGTTGGTCCTGAATGGAGTTTCATGCTTTAAAAATATTTTCCCACCTTGGTTAGCTGCTCTTTGAGCCCAGACATGGTTGCAAACATTTCATTAGCTTCTTCTTGGGAGATCTCTTTGGTAATGAGGTGCGCTGTCTTTGTAATCATCTTATACTGAGCATCCATCACAGGCACCCTCTGCTCAATATCCTACATGAATCATTGAAACAGCTATGTTAACACATGATACATTTACTCTTAATTTCAAGATTTCACAAATGGATACAAATCAGTATGTACTGAATAAAACTCTTTACTTGTAATAATCTTTTGGAGAGTCCAATGATTACCTCCCTTCATTACTAATACATGATATATTGATTTAAGAAAATAAATAGAACTAAATATAAGAAAATAAATAAAATGAATAGAATTTAACAAATAAATTTCCTTAAATATCACCATAAATCCTTAGGTTAACATAAAGATAAGCAGAAGTAATCTTTACACTTTCAAAATGCATATTAATGTAACTATAAATATTACATCAGGTAAATGCATATTAACAATTTGGGGCAATTCTGATTTTAAAAATGAAACAACTTACTTCTTTAAAATAAGTAACACATTGTCATTGCAGAAATTTATAAATTAGAGATAATAATGAAAATTTAAGACGGTCTTCTCACACCAGAGTCAACACCCCTACCACCACAAGGCTCTGCTAAAATTACTTAAACAAAATTAATATTTTTCCTGTGTGTATTTACACCTGTTTTTTATTTTTACAAAAAAAGGATGATGCTTTGTTTTGCATTTCTTACTTAATGATGTATTGGAAAAGTCTTTCTGTATCATTAAATATTCTTCCACTGCTTCATTTTTGAGAGTTGTAGGGTATTCAAAATATGTAAATGGTACAATTCATTTAGCAAATCCTTTACTGTTGGAGGCATTTATGTAGGGGTATCTCCAGACATTTATTTCTCCATAGTACTTTATAATTTGATCATAGAAAATGAAAATTTATATTAAAAAACTATTTTGAAGTTACCCTATGGTCAATACACATCTTAAAAAATTTAGATAGCTTTTTCATGAGAGGCAGAAATCAGAATATGCATACATGTCACAGTGATGCCAACGAGACACGGAAACAGTTCTTGTGATGACCTAAGTAACTTCACTGATCTTTCCTTACACAATAGAATAGGTTTTCCACTTTCTGTTCCAGAGAACCAGCTCACCTCCAAGTCTTGAATTAATAACTTGACATTAATAAAAGAGACTTCTAAGGGCTCTGAAAGTTTCCTATGGGCTCCAGTTGCAAACTCAGACAAGACAGTAACACAATCGTTGTATTCCTTCTTCATTCTGTCCAACTCATCAGCTCGAGCATACTGTTCAGAAAAGGGAGTGGGGCAGCACAGAAAACCATTAAGCCAAGACTCAGGAAGCTTGTAACTTTCACTTCTACATTCTATCTGGAATTGTTAGGTGGTAGGAAAGACTCTGATTCCTGACTCTTATTTTAGATACATTTGAAGTTAGTCAAATTACTGTGAAAAGAAGAAAGGAGGTAGCATAGAAGCAAAGAATTATGACTTAAAGCATGAATCATTCCATGTAAGTAAGCTCCATATGTCAACCTAATCCTTAATCAAACTATACATTTCTGTTATGTTCCTCCATTACAAGTTGGAAAGAATAAAGGACCAAATAGAAACATAACAGTTCTAAACACATCTGTACTCTGCCTTAATAAGCCCATGCTATAACAATAAAGAGTCTCTAAACAGACTGTTTATCACATTTATGACACACCCATGTTCTAGGCATAAACATATTTGAAAAACATACTTGCTTAACTTCCATAAACAACTCCCTCCATCGCCCATTTAGCAACAGTAACTGCTGTTTGAGGTCACGGGAAACCATCTCATCACACGTTTCGATTAAAAAATTGCCAGCATCATTCATGGCAGTGTGCTGCTGTATCCAATGAGGCAAGTTTCGGAAAAAATCCTAAACAAGAAACAATACATGCTATTGCAAACCATAAACCAAAA
Organism: Cervus elaphus; assembly: GCF_910594005.1. Classification (NCBI taxonomy): domain Eukaryota; kingdom Metazoa; phylum Chordata; class Mammalia; order Artiodactyla; family Cervidae; genus Cervus; species Cervus elaphus. Next base: position 36,071,095 of record NC_057840.1, read on the forward strand.
GTTAATAAATGATATGAAAGTAACCAGACCATGAGAAATACCTTGGTTCTAAAATTTGTGCAAATTTTAAGGTGAATTTTAACTCTCTTTCAAAATGGAAACTTTTAACAAAGAAGTTAAAAAATGTAAGCTAGAAATTGTGTCTTTTCATAAGAACATGTATGCCATATCTTTTTGCTGAAGACAAAACAAAACATGATGACCATATTTTGCTATTCCTGTTTTACAGGTGAAAAAGCTGAATTTCTGTGAATGTAAGGGACTTGTGCCTCTGTTCTTCAGGCAAGTAAATACCAGTGCCAGAGTCATATAAGAGGTATAATATATATATGGGTGTGTGTGTATATATATATGTGTGTGTATATATATATATCTTAAGAAATTTTTACTGATTACTTTTGATATTAAAATCAAATATTAAAATCTGAATATAGTCCATGAAGATAATTAACAATCATGGAGATAAACTCTTCAAGGAAAATGTTTAAAAGTAATTATCTGGGCCAAGAATACATAATACAGTGACATCCTTCTTATTTAAGGTTACACATTTGATGATGGAGCAGCTTCCACTTGATTTCAAATTGTGTGCATGAGCACACACACATGTACCCACCATGGTAAAAACCAAGAACACCATAATTCAAATCGATTTCACAAGTCATGTGTGGGAGGACTTCCTACATAAACTGGTGAGAACACTTCCATTTCTGGTGGTTATATCCCCTTGGATGAAATTAACACATATGACATGTGCTAGGCACTGCCAGTCTAATCAGAAAAGTCAAAATCTGTGTGGGTTACAGTTGCTCAGGTACATGAAAACACTTAATCTGTATGAAATATGGAAAGGGAAACATATAAAAATTATACATCTGCTTGTATAACATAATAATTGAAGAACCAATCTTGAATGACAAGCAGTAATTCTAATATAAGTGCTATACCTCTTAATGGGGATCTGGCACTTTGATGTTTTACGTAAAAGCTGGTTTTCCATGAGAAAATATCAGACTCCCATTGAGAAGTATATATACAGAAATCAGCCCATTTCATGTGATATTTTAATGTAAGTTATATTAAAGACAGCAATTCTTGCACACATCTGTAACTGGAGGAAAGAAAATCACTCCTACCCAGAAGAAGACCTTGACTGACAGTTGATAAAATCCAAAAACAAACTTCCAGAGAGACAAACATGTGGTGACCCATCTGTTAAATCTGTATAATGCCATCACACAGACTTAGGGCTACGTTAGCCAAAATTGTTTTAAATGATCAGCATTCAGTGGCTTAGTCGTATCCGACTCCTTCCGACCCCATGGACTGTAGCCCACCAGGCTCCTCTGTACATGGAATTTTCCAAGAAAGAATACTGGAGTGGGTTGCCATTTCTTTCTCTAGAGGGTCTTCCTGACCCAGGGATCGAACCCATGTCTCCTGCGTCTCCTGTGTTAGCAGGTGGATTCCTGGGAAGCCCAAAGTTGTTTTCATCCTCTCTTAAATTAGGAAATCCACAGAGGCTGCGCCCTTTAAGTCATAGACGTTATTGTGTGTATAGCGCCCTCTGCTGCCCATTGGGTTTGGCTGCCCCTCCATCAGTTACGGCTCTCTGAATGCAAAAATCCAATACTGTCTTAACGTTAAGCTTTAAAAAGCAGAACATTTCTTGGTCTAAAATAATTTACTAACCTGAAAGTGCAGCGTTAAAGGCAAAGTCAGGATTTGCGTGACACGTACGCAAACACATGAACTCCCTAGAGAACTTTGCTGTGAAAGTCACCTATTTCCAAATTCGCCTGTGCCTGCTTCCTGTTGTAAGTAGCAGTCTTACCTTTTTGGCATGTTCTGACTGATTGAGCATTTTCTCGGCGTCCTCGAGCCAAGCCTGAAGACTAGCCACAGTACTGCCGTATCGGTCCCAGTTGGCGATGACTTCCTCCAGCATGCTCCGCACGCTCCTGACTTCCACCGAGAGGTTCCTCCACTGCGCAGTGGTTTCATTCATGAATTTCATCACATTCTCAGCTTCTTCCACTGAAACAGATAAGTTACAATCCCTGTTTTATATTTTAAATCCACCACACCTTTTTTTCTAGGGTCTACTGGAGTGCATTCATAATTCCTCCTAGGATTTTAAATTTAACAGATGTAATGTTAGAATCACATTCAGCTCATGTTGGGGATAGGTTATCTTATTCATAGGTATTTATAAAGATTAAAGACAATGAATATTTAAAACTTCTGATAAATGATATATTTTAATAATAAATGGCACATATTTCTTTGCATTTATATACATTCAGATAGACACATATATAGTACAACCATAAATGCTATAGTTCATTTTCAGCAAATATAAGAAATATATCTGCAAAATGAAACAGACACATTTTACAATTGCGTCTTTCCACGAACTTAAGTTTTCATTTATTTTATTATAATATTCAGGTTGGTCCTAGTTTGCTTTTAACCATTGGAATGAAAATAGGTTTGAACATTACAATTTAGAAAATGAAAACTTATTTTCCTTTTTCTTAGAAAATCACACATACACACACACACACACACGCACACACACGCACACACACATACAAGGGAGGCATAACACAAAGTCAAGTGAACTGAATCCAATACAGCTTTTCAGGCCAATGGCATGGCCACCCAAAGATTCTGCTGAGAAAAAATGACTTAATCATACAGAAACATGTAGGTTCTAAAGTCTACTGTGTTCAATACTACGACAATTCCATCTTGTATTTTACCTGAACCATCAGCTTTGACATACATCTCAGCTGTCTGTTTCAAGATCTGGTATGTCACTTCATATTGTTCAAAGAACTTGCTATTTTCTATAAAAGACTAGAAAGAAGAGAGAACGGTTAAATGATAACTAATATAGGCTTATGCAGACATGCCAAAGTCAGTCTTCTGCAGTGCAGGTATGTGGATATGTTACCCAAATTTACCAACCTCACTCTTCTTCAAAACATCAACTTAAATCAACGGCCATAAATAACCTGATTATTTCTGAGAATATAACTTTATTCCCCACTTTTGCTTCTAATTCACCCCTAGATTGAGAAAATATTACACTTCTTCTCCACCCAAGGGTTTGTTTTTAGAAGAGACAGAAGCTTCTCCAGAGTATGTGGGGCTAACATTTAGAAAGCACTAAATTTGGAACAACATTTGAAAATGTCCCACTGGGTCTTAGCTGTGGGATTCTGTTGCTCTTTGAACAATAATTCTGGTGGAGGATGATTCTGAGGTACTTCAGAGTATAAATAACTGACACAAGGCACACTTTCTTAAAAAGTAAATATAAAAATATTTCCAAGTAGAAAATTGCTAAATAATCATACATTCTATCCATGTTATACACGTTCTCATATTTCTATTAACCTAGTATAAAAATTACAGATAAGACACGTCTATATCTAATACAGTGCTGGTTTAGTTGCTAAGCCATGTTGAACTCTTGCAATCCTGTGGATTCTAGCCGACTAGGCTCCTCTGTCCATGGGATTCTCCAGGCAAGAATCCTGGAGTGGGTTGCCATTTTCTTCTCCGGGGATCTTCCCAACCCAGGGACTGAACCCACGTCTCCTGCATTGCAGGTGGATTCTTTACCACTGAGCTACCAGGGAGCCCCTATATCTAATATGCCTGTATGCAATTTACATATGCATTTTTATTATTGCTAACTCCAGGAAATATGAAATAATTCCTGTTTCAAAAATTATTCCTGCTTTTCTAAAAGTAGAAAGTTAAAGCAATTACCGATAACAACATATTGCCAAAGGCTTCTTAATTCCTTTTAATAGTGTAATTAGTTCCTATGATTTAAACTCAGTAAAATACTTCGTGTCACTATTATAAAATATGAAATTGGTCTTCAAAAACTAGCTGAAGTTCTGAATAGGATGTTGATGAATGCTTAATATGGAGATGCAAAATGCTTGTGTGCAGATGCAAAACTATTCATACAACAATTTCATAGGCATCCCTAGACTTTATTAATAGAAATGTATAGCATTTCATGATTATATTTTAAAAGTTACATGTAATACATTTCATACCATTTGCATTTACTACATAGTAACTATTCTTGATGGATATATTGAATAAAGATGTGAATTATCTGGAATGAGGGATTCCCTGATGACTACCTTACCCAATAAGTGAAATAGGCTTTATTATTTTTGATGAGAATTAGTTAGCTCATTATTTAGCCTTATGTCCTATTCCCGTAACCTCTGCCTACTCCCCAAATGGAGAAAGAGTAATTTAATGGAATTTAAATTTTGAATAATTTCACAAATAAGTAAGTCCTGATTTCATCAAACATGGATGATTACACCTAATTTTCAAGACCTTGTAAGAAATTGAAGAAACAAATATATTCAGCAAAATTTTTAAAAATAGTGTTCATTTAGCTTGGACACAATTTCAAGGAGCTAATGGGAAAACAATTCCTCAAAGTGTCAAATGAATGGAAAACAGTGCCTACATCGGACATAAAACATACACATGCTTTTGCTGGAGTGATTTACAAATTCATTATAAATGAACAAGAGAGAAAAGTTATTTCCAGTTTCATTTTTGGTATAGGTGGGGAGAAGAATGTTTTAAAAATATTATAAATATAGAAATTCATTAAAGTACTTTTGAGTTTTCCTATGAGGACAAAGACATCACTTTGCTGACAAAGGTCTGTATGATCAAAGCTATAGTCGTTCCAGTAGTCATGTACGGATGTGAGAATTTGACCATAAAGAAGGCCAAGCAGTGACAAATTAATGCTTTCGAAGACTCTTGAGAATCCCTTGGACAGCAAGGAGACCACACTAGTCAATCCTAAAGGAAATCAACCCTGAATATTCACTGGAAGGACTGATGTTGAAGTTGAAGCTCCAATACTTTGGCCACCTGATGCGAAGAGTCAATTCATTGGAAAAAACCCTGATGCTGGGAAAGATTGAAGGCAGGAGGAGAAGGGGGCAGCAGAAGATGAGATGGTTAGATAGCATAAACGACTCAATGGACATGAGTTTGAGCAAGCTCTGGGAGACAGGACAGAGAAGCCTGGCATGCTGCAGTCCATGGGGTTGCAAAGAGTTGGACATGACTTAGTGACTGAACAACTACGAGGAAAACTAAATAATAAATTTTTGAAGGAAGAAGCCTTATTTGTTATTTTAGTTTTAAAATTGTTTCATTTACTTCTACCCTTTCTTTCTGAGTCCTGAGTAACTCCACTTAGTAACATGAATTATTTTGTCTATTAGAATCACTTCAGCAGGAGGACTGCTAACTCACTTTTTCGCCATGAGCCATCTAGACTAAGTCTTTCAGAAGAATGCCAAATTAAGCACAAATGTGTGTTTAAAATACTAGTGATGGGGTTAGTTTATTTTTTAAAAAATACAGCTTACATGTGGAAATCAAGTTCAACAAATAAGCTGTGTTGGTCAAGGGACTTTTAAAGTTGATGGCACTTCAAGAAAAGGAAGCTATTTCTTTATGCTACAAAATTCAAAGTATTGGAAGGGAGTAAATTTCTACTCTGAAAAGAGAAATATAGTAAATACAAAGCTCATCAATTTCACTCAAAGAGAGCTAAACCAGACAATTTAAGGTTTTAAAAAATCAACTGAGATGCGAGAAGTACTTTCATTAGAACTGCCTATTGACTTTAACAAAATCATTACAAATATTAGACTAAATGTTCATATTACATATGCTGCATTCACTTTATCTACACCTCCAAGAGCTTTTCTTCTATGTGAAAGAATGAAATACTGTCTCATTTCTTCCACTATAAAATTGGAGCATGTGTTAAGTAACACGGTTATGTCACGAACAGTTCTGACATCAAGAACCAAACCAATCATCTTCTTATTTACATTACAGTATGTAATCTATTGCCAGAATCCTGTGGCCTAATTTAATCAACAGGCATTCATGAAGTATTAATATTTTCTAAGAATTCCTTGAGCACTTAGGGGCTGTGTACCTAAGTGCCTCTTAAGAGAGGCACTTTTTTTTTTTTAAGGAGTAAACACATTCTTTAGTTTCCCAACTCTTAAAAACAGTATCCTTTTTTCTTGCAGATAAGTAGAATAGAATTGAGAATTCAGATGAAGGAAAAGATAATTATGGAACTCTTATATCCCAAATATTACTTTGCTTATTTGATGATGTAGCAGCATATGGCTCATTACAATAATGTTTTTTTAGAAACCAAGTAAAGGATTATATTTAAGAAACTGATTTTATGATTTTTTAAAAAATCTTCATGTACTTTGAAATAGTCTCTTCTAAAGAGGATGATTTTCCCCAAAACTCCAGAAGAATGAGAGAAGCTCTGTGGGGTGTGACATAGAAGGAAAACAATGAAGCGCCAGTCTTTGTTCCTTAGAAAAATTCTTATTATTCTATTATTATTATTGTTGTTAAGATTTTGGAAAAGATTATGTCTTCTAGACATTAAGTTATGCAAAAGTTCACATAGGTAGTGAGGAGCTGAGTACTGATTCAACACATTCCTATGTCACTCGTGGCCACATAGAATAATCTATCGGGTCCCAGTAATCTCCCCAAGAATCCAACCACACCCTGGCCCAATACCATGCTGCCTATAATAACATAAGAGTAACTAATAGGCCGAAGCACGGAAATGTAAAATATTGTCAATTATGGACCAACATTAAATGGAACTGATGTTTATGAAAATGACATTCTTTAGTTCACTGAGCTACAGAATATCATTTCAATTATTTGGACTTTTCAGTTTTTTAAAAAAAATTTTTCCCAGCCAATTCTGTTAGAGAGTAAAGTTCAGGGCATGCTAAGTCACTTCAGTCATGTCTGACTCTTTGTGACCCTAAGGACTGTAGTCAACCATGTTCCACTATCTATGGGATTCTCTAGGCAAGAATACTAGAGTGGGTTGCCACGGCCACCTCCAGGGGATCTTTCTGACTCAGGGCTTGAACCCACACCTCTTATGTCTCCTGCATTGGCAGGCGTGTTCTTTACCACGAGCACCACCTGGGAATTCCCATAAAATTCATAAACATAAAGGCTTTTGATGCAGAAAGATGTGGATTCTAATCCAGATTCCACTTCTTATTAACTCTGCCACTTGGAACACGTGACTTGAACATTCAAAAGTACCATTTCATCAATGAAACAATGTGAAAATACCCAGCCCACAGGGTCATCATTGAGATGGAAGATGACACATGCCAAATACTTGGCACATGGAAAATATCCAACATCCTCTAATTATTAAAACTATCGAACTATAAATATCTTAAACCTCTTTTGGAATAGAAGTTTAGGTGATAAATACATATCTTTAATCAGGGAACAAGAATATTAGGAAATATTCATTAAAGCCCGCTATATTTGTAGAGTTATCAGCAATCTTACAAATAATTTTGCAAGTCACATTACCAAACAGTTTAAAATTAGCAGCTCAGTGAATGTCTATTTATGAAGTAGGTAGAAACTACTGATTTTTTTATCATTAATAATAATTCTTTAGTTACATATGCTTTATGTGAGAAGTTCAAAGAGAATTATTAACATCTTTGTGTTGGAACATTAACCTGGTGAAACGGTCTCATTAGGCATTTCAATTTAATTGGCTGTCCTTAAATAGCGAGAACAAAGACGGATCCTGAATAATTACCTACTGAGCTCAGAGTGTATCACTTGACATGACTAAACCCGAAAATATACATGCATATCTGTATTTAATATTTGTAGGACTAATGCAAATGCTCAAAGTTAAAAAAAAAATCAGATTTCTCATTACTTTCCAAGATCATTCAAAATGAATAAGGGAACAACATATTGTCACATATTTCACATTTTTGGACAAATGTTTCCTAGAAAATTATAGTAAATCTAGAGAAAGATTTTTATTGCAAACTTGTTAATTTTTTTAAAATGCATGTTATTCATTTAGCATGTAGAAAATAACATTAAAATGTAGCAAAATATATTATGGTTCTAGAATGCTTCAGTAAAAATGTGATTTCAATAAATATTCAGTCATGTTGGTAACAGAAGCACTGAGATAAGTCAGGTTAGAAATGGGCTTATATTTTAAATGAATTAATTTAATGATTAGAACTTCTGAATAAATACAAATGAAACAAAGGGCTGAGATGTTCTATTAATTTTGTGAGCATATCTGTGTTGCTAATTAATTGAGGAGCATGTTTAACTAAGAGAAATAAATTACTTTTAATAATTATAATTCTCTGATTACATGTAAATGGAAACTGCTAGTTATAGCAGGACCTACTTCCCTCATTAATGCAGGGCTACTAGTCTATGTACATATAGGATTATCTATATTGATAGCCCAAAGTAGAAAATACTCTTCAAAAATTAAGTTCATACAGGTTCACAGACAAAATTTTACTTTTCCTAGGTGCACACAGGAAGTAATGAAACTCACAGAATGGCCATAAACAAGGCATGCTTGAACTAATTTAAAAAACAAAAAAAAGTTCCCACTGAACAATTGAGAATTGTCCTAAACTACTCATGATTGGATTTTAGAAAGCTTAAAATAATGTTTAAGTATTTTAAGTCAGCTTCAGTGGTGAGCTCACAATCAGCTGGATGCAATACAAAAACTTTCTTTTTTTAAGCAAGAAAGCTCATCAAAATTGGTTCAATATGATTAATGTTGAAAAACATTTTATACTCCAAACAAGACAGGTGTATATTTCAGATTGCTGTGAAAAGCTCACAGATTTACAGTAAACCCATTTTACACACTGGTAACTTAAGGTTTAAATTCAAGATAAAAGTAACAATGTCCAGTAAACTGGAAGGTATTAGATACTAAACCCAGGGGTCCTCTGACCTCTGTCGGAGCCGCAGGGAGACTTACGATGTAGTTTTGTAGAAGGAGCTCCACTGAATCTCTCCCCCCGTACTTGATGATCCAAGACTTCAGCTTTGACTCTGCAAGAACCAGCAGTGAGAGCAGACGGTACTTTAATTCTAGAAATTCCATTTTCATTAAGTGTAGCTCTGATGTGGAGGAAACAAAATGAAACCTAGAAACAAAACAGGGAGAATTTACAGAATGTAACTAATAGTAACAGAACGGGGCTTACTTAACCTGTTACACGTCAGTATTAAATAAAACGCAGGCACAAGGTCTTCTAAACTGTGGCTGATCAATCACTCTCAGGAAAGCTGGTTCGGTTTCTAGCTCTGGGTTTCAAGGCAAATCACGATTGATTGAAGTCTTTGATTTAGTTCTTTCTCCTGCCAAGATCGCTCTCATCTGTTTCTTTTAGAAGCTGTTTTTGCAATATTACATAATGTTCCTCACAGTGCTGAATAAAAATACAGCCTCTGAAGAAACCATTTCTGTGATTTTTCAGGCTGTGGATACATACAGGTTTACTCTTTTCAACTAATTGTGTATTAGAATGTTGGCATTCTTAGCATAGGCTCTGGGAACCCAGTTTTTATGTACCAAATGCAAGCGTCTATGTAAAAAAAAAAAAAATAATTCAGAAAGAAAAGACATGGAAAAAAAGCATCCACCAAGCCTTCTAACTACACTTCATTCAAAATCAGACATTCTCTTACCTCTCGGCCATGTCCTCTAATTGATCAGGTGGCACTGGGATCCCGTTCACAGACCTGGTTCGGTAGATTTCATGGAATGCTCTTTTGTGGGCATCTGTGTTTTGAAGCAGATCCTAAGATACAAATTTTTTTTAAAAAAATAAAAAATGAGGAAACATGTTCACAGGAAGCTAAGAAGCATAATTTTCAGCCTGCACGGATGAGTCAATGTATTCAACAATTTGATGGTGCTGCCACAGCCATACGCGGGCTTTTACCTTGTACAGGAGCCTGGGTTGCTTGTCCATAAGGCCCTGTGCTAGAGCCGTAGCTAATAATTATGGCATCTTTTAAACACACATGACACTTGCACGGCAATGCATTCAGACATTTTAAAGGCACATGGTCCAAAGGAAGATGTAGTTAGTGCTATAGACGATAAATGTTAGCATTTTTCTCTTTCCCTGATTGTGAATCTATTGATTTTCCAAAGCTTAAAACTAGGTACCACTAGTTTAACCCTTTAAAGGTAAAACTAACAATATTAAATTCTCTATTTTATTCTGAGTGTGTGCAGGCTACCCTAAAGTGATGCTTGCTTGCCATCTTAAAGTAAATCAATTACATTACAACATATTAGGAAAACACCCTATGGTTAGAAGATTTCAAACAAGCATGGGGAATGTCCCATAGATATCACAGTGGGAAGGGTAAATGTGATGTTTGTAAAGATTCTGTCTAGATTGTACAGAACTCCAAAAACTTATAATAATTTATTTAGATTTGTTTTCTGAGTTTTTCACTGTCAGAAGACATATTTATATGAAGATTCACATGTCCTTCACAATTCCTAGATAATTTCTCACATAAAAGCAAAGAAGGAGAGAGGTGAAGCAGGTTCATGCCATATTTTCTAGAGCTTAGGTGGTTTCTCAACAGCGGAGTAAATAGCCAACAGATTGTCAGTCATTGAAAAATAAGATACATTAACCTACCAGAATGAATTAGAAAAATCAACACTCTATTGGGACTTCCCTGCTAAGAAGTGGCTAAGACTCTGCAACCCAATGCAGGGGGCTTGGGTTCAATCCCTGGTCAGAGAACAAGATCCCACATGCCACAACTAAAGGTCCTGCATATCACACCAGAGACTAAAGATCCTACATGCTGCAACTAAGACCTGGTGTGCCAAATAAAAAAATATATATATATATTTTAAATTAATTAATTAATTGTTTCATGCTGAGATTTAGTAGATTAATCGGAGAAAACAGAAGCAAGAAAACAGCCTAAAACATAAGAAAGATACTTGTTAGATAGGTACAAATGGAGGCTTTTATATATAAATTAAGATGCTAAAGTCATATGTATTTGTTAACATAAGGGATTAATTTCCTTTTAGTTCAGAGGATGTTATTTGTTACACTGTAGGAAAAAATTCAAGCCCAAACTATTTCTATCTTGATATGTATTTGCTATTATCACCTTCTGATGTGCTTCGAGTCTGCAGGTAATGGCACAGATATTCACAAGTTCCCTGTTCCCAGTGGGAGGGCACCACAAGCATTTCAGAGCTGATCACAGAGAACAGAGGACCATCCTAGAGCAACTACTGCCTTGAGTATTTCAATCACTTGTCTGCCTCCTTCTTAGCCTGTAGACACAGTTCTATAGCTTATGTCTTGACCGAAACTCCCCCAAATGACTTCAGGGCAAGTTTAGAGCCACCATCACTCCCACCTCTTATTTGTTCTGTGTGAACAAATTAACCTGTTAATGTATGGGTGGGGGGTCTGTGACTCTATTGGAATATCCAAATGTCCAGATGTCTTCCAAGAAACTTTCCCTGTTGTAGTTTTCTATATCTAATGACTTGAAAAAAAAATCTTGACAAGAAATCAAAACAAACAAAAACACTTTCAAACATGACAAAAGAATACAGATGGTGTGATGCTGCTGGGTCCTCTGAAAGGCCGTCTCACTACAAAGCAACCAGATGCTGAGCACAGCGTATGACTTCAGTTCACTAGTGGGCTCACAGGAAGTAAGTGAAACTTTAAGTCTCCCATTTTCAGTAAAGCATGACCCAAAACTGAATCACAGAACTATGAACAAGATCATTGAAAAAGCTGATTGTCCTGGACAGATATCAATACCATGCAAGTCTTGGAACTTGAATAATGTGAGAAATATTGAAAGTGAGAACTCAACATTTAGCCAGAACCCTCAAAGAGAGCTGATGTGTCCCTGGTTGATAGCAAATGCAAACACAAAAGGAAGATTGCAAATATCGCCAAACACAGGAGACATGCTACCACAAGTGAGAACCAGCAGAAACAATACATTCACAGTGTTAGAAAAATGTAATTTAATACTTGACAATAACAATTTGCAAGTTAGAAGAGTAGCACCTGGTTACAGTGTTCTTAATTCCTTATATGGATTAAGAGGAGGTCAAGACACTGATTTTCAATTTCATTAAGTATCTATGGTATAATTTCAAGGACAATCACATTACACAACTGCAGTTTATAACTTGAAGACAGTTTTAGGGAAAACATGGGATAAGAAAAATAGGCAAGAAAATCAACAACAACAAAACCCCTCAATCAAACATTTTAAAGCAATTTTCCTCCAATTAAAAAATTTAAAAATGGGACCTTCAATCAACTTATAAACAGGAAGAATGTAGGGAAAAAAGAAAGAAAGAAAAAGTAGGGCAAATAGAAACAAATTCAGATATATCAATAATTATAAATAAATATGAATGGAATATATATTTACTTATTAAAAGGCAGAGATTGTCAGATTAGGCAAGCAGAATAGAACTATCTGCTTTTTAAAAGAGATATTCAGAAACATTAAGAACAAGGATAGGTTGAAATTAATAGAATAGAAAACAACAAGCCAGGCAAATTCTAATGAAAGAAGGATCATAAGTGTGCATCAATATCAGACAAAGAGACTCCAGAATAGAAGTCATTACAAGTTATTAACTGCTTAATTCATTATTGTTTTCTTGGGTTCCAAAATCACTGTTGATGGTGACTGTAGCCACGAAATTAAAAGATGCTTGCTCCTTGGAAGAAAACAAACCTATGACAAACCGAGACAGCATAGTAAAAAGCAGAGCCATCAATTTTGCTCTAAAATTAATTGTATATTCTGGAATTTTGTTCTAAAATTAATTGTATATCCTAACAAGTATCTGTTGAATGGAATTGGACTTCCCATAAATCAAATTTATGGGAATTTGAGTATCCCACTCAGTTCAGTTCAGTTCAGTTGCTCAGTCATGTCTCTTTGCAACCCTATGGATCGTAGCACACCAGGCCTCCCTGTCCATCACCAACTCCCAGAGTTTGCTAAAACTCATGTCCATTAAGTCAGTGACCATCCAACCATCTCATCCTCTATCATCCCCTTCTCTTCCCACCTTCAATCTTTCCCAGCATGAGGGTCTTTTCAAATGAGTCACTTCTTCGCATCATATGGCCAAAGTATTGGAGTTTCAGCTTCAGTATCAGCCCTTCCAATGAATATTCAGGACTGATTTCCTTTAAGGTGGACTGGTTTGATCTCCTTGCAGTCCAAGGGACTCTCAAGTCTTCTCCAACACCACAGTTCAGAAGCATCAATTCTTCGGCGCTCAGCTTTTTTTATAGTCCAACTCTCACATCCATACATGACTCCTGGAAAAACCATAGCTTTGACCAGATGGACCTTTGTTGGCAAAGTAATGTCTCTGCTTTTTAATATGCTATCTAGGTTGGTCATAGCTTTTCTTCCAAGGAGCAAGCGTCTTTTAATTTCATGGCTGCAGTTGGCATCTGCAGTGATTTTGGAGCCCCCAAAAATAAAGTCAGCCACTGTTTCCACTGTTTCTCCAGCTATTTGCCATGAAGTGATGGGACTGGATGCCATGATCTTAGTTTTCTGAATGCTGAGTTTTAAGCCAACTTTTTCACTCTCTTCTTTCACTGTCATCAAGAGGCTCTTTAGTTTTTCGCTTTCTGCCATAAGGGTGGTGTCATCCGCATATCTGAGGTTATTGGTATTTCTTCCAACAATGTTGATTCCAGCTTGTGCTTCATCCAGCCCAGTGTTTCTCATGATGTACTCTGCATATAAGTTAAACAAGCAGGGTGACAATATACAGCCTTGACGTACTCCTTTCCCTATTTGGAACCAGTCTGTTGTTCCATGTCCAGTTCTAACTATTGCTTCCTGACCTGCATACAGGTTTCTCAGGAGGCAGGTCAGTTGGTCGGGCATTCCCATCTCTTTCAGAATTTTCCAGCTTGTTGTGATCCACACAGTCAAAGGCTTTGGCATAGTCAGTAAGCAGAAGTAGATGTTTTTCTGGAACTCTCTTGCTTTTTTGAATATCCAACAGACGTTGGATATTTGATCTCTGGTTCCTCTGGCTTTTCTAAGTCCAGCTTGAGCATCTGGAAGTTCATGGTTCATGTACTGTTGAAGCCTGGCTTGGAGAATTTTGAGCATGACTTTGCTAGTGTGTGAGATGAGTGCAATTGTGTGGTAGTTGGAGCATTCTTTGGCATTGCCTTTCTTTGGGACTGGAATGAAAACTGACCTTTTCCAGTCCTGTGGCCAACTGCTGAGTTTTCCAAATTTGCTGGCATATTGAGTGCAGCACTTTCACAGCATCATCTTTTAGGATTTGAAATAGCTCAACTGGAATTCCATCACCTCCACTAGCTTTGTTCGTAGTGATGCTTCTAAGGCCCACTTGACCTCACATTCAAGGATGTCTGGTTCTAGGTGAGTGATCACACCATCATGATTATCTGGGTCATGAAGATCTTTTTTGTATAGTTCTTCTGTGTATTCTTGAAACCTCTTCTTAATACCCTCTTCTTCTGTTAGGTCCATACCATTTCTGTCCTTTATTGAGCCCATCTTTGCATGAAAATTTCCCTTGGTATCTCTAATTTTCTTGAAGAGATCTCTAGTCTTTCCCATTCTATTGCTTTCCTCTATTTCTTTGCATCGATCACTGAGGAAGTCTTTCTTATCTCTTCCTTGCTATTCTTTGAAACTCTGCATTCAAATGAGCATAACTTTCCTTTACTTCTTTGCCTTTCACTTTTCTTCTTTTCATAGCTGTTTGTAAGGCCTCCTTAGACAACTGTTTTGCCTTCTTGCATTTCTTTTTCTTGGGGATGGTCTTGATCACTGCCTCCTGTACAATGTCATGAACCTTCGTCCATAGCTCTTCAGGCTCTCTGTCTATCAGATCTAATCCCTTGAATATATTTGTCACTCCCACTGTATAGTCATAAGGGATTTGATACTGTCTTCAATTTAAGTCTGAATTTGGCGATAAGGGGTTCATGATCTGAGCCACAGTGAGCTCCCAGTCTTGTTTTTGCTGACTGTATAGAATTTCTCCATCTTTGGCTGCAAAGAATATAATCAGTCTGATTTTGGTGTTGACCATCTGGTGATGTCCATGTGTAGAGTCATCTCTTGTGTTGCTGGAAGAGGGTGTTTGCTATGACTAGTGCATTCTCTTGGCAAACCTCTGTTAGCCTTTGTCCTGCTTCATTCTGTACTCCAAGGCCAAATTTGCCCATTACCCCAGGTATTTCTTGACTTCCTACTTTTGCATTCCAGTCCCCTATAATGAAAGGAACATCTTTTTTGGGTGTTAGTTCTAGAAGGTCTTGTAGATCTTCACAGAACCATTCAACTTTACCATTATTGGTCGGGACATAGACTTGGATTACCGTGATATTGAATGGTTTGCCTTGGAGACAAACAGAGATCATTCCCACAGAGAAGCATCCCACTATGCTTCTTTACATTGTTAATCTAGATACTGTTAAGTGTTCCATCACTTCATAGCAAATAGGTGGGGAAAAGTGGGAACTGTGACAGGTTTTATTTTCTTGGGCTCCAAAATCACTGCAGACAGTGACTGCAGCCACGAAATTTAAAGTCATTTGCACCTTGGAAGAAAAGCTATGACAAACCTAAACAGTGTATTAAAAAGCAGAGATATCACTTTACTGACAAAGGTCCATATAGTCAAAGTTATGGTTTTTTCAGTACTCATGTGTGGATGTGACAGCTGAAGCATAAAGAAGACTGAGCACTGAAGAACTGATGCTTTCCAACTGTGTTGCTAGATAAGACTCTTGAGAGTCCCTTGGACAGCAAGGAGATCAAACCAGTCAATCCTAGAGGATATCAACACTGAATATTCATTGGAAGGACAGATGCTGAAAGTGAAGCTCCAATACTTTGGCCACCTTATGTGAAGAGTCGATTTACTGGAAAAGACCCTGATGCTAGGAAAGATAGAGGGCAAGAGGAGATGGGGGCAACAGAGGATAAGATGGTTGGGTGGCATCACTGACTCAATGGACATGAGTTTGAACAAACTCTGGGAGATAGTGAAGGACAGGGAAGCCTGCCGTGCTGCAGAGAGTCGGATATAACTTGGTGACTGAACAACAATAATAACTATAAACACTGAAGCTTACTTAATACTGGGTTCCCTCAGGGCTCAGCTCTTGACTTATTTTCTGTCTACATGTATTTATTTAATCTAAGTCTCCAAGCTTTTAACATCTCTTTATATACCAAGAACTCTGACTATTTGGCCCCCTCCTGTCTCTTATCTTCCACTGCCCACTCCGCATATTCGCTGGGACATGAAAGAGTCTCACACTTACCTTCCCCCAGACTGAACTCCATCTTTCCTCCCAAATCTGCTTCATTGCCTTTCCATCTCAACTGATGGAAATGCCATTTTTCCAACTGCTTGGTTGAAAAATCATAGTGTCATTTATGACTCCCCTTCCTTCATAATCAATATCTAATGCTAAAAACTCTTTGTTCTGCCCTTGAAATATACTCAGAATCTATTTCTTACCATCTCTGTAGCTATGACCTTTGTTCAAGCCACCCTACCCAGATCATTGAAATTGTTTCTCTTCTACCCTCTATGACCAGTCCAGCCACATCCTCACACAGCACCAGAATGATGCTGTTAAAAGAGTGAATCTGTCATTCCTCTGGTAAGAAAGTAGATGGGAAAAGATCATTAGGATATAACAGAGGAAATTAAGGATGCTAAAAATGCATTTAAGGAATGTGACAAAGTGCAAAGAAACAAAACTGGGGGGAAATGGAGGCTTAACAATAGGCACAAGAATATTTTGAATAATCTTATGTCAATAATTTTGAAAACTTAGTCAAAGGAACAAATTCTCAGAAAGTATGATTAGCATTATTGACCCAGTTACAATTTTGAAAGCCTGAATATTTCTAAAACCATTTTTAGAAGCTGGTTTTTTTTTTTAACAAGAGTAAAAAAACAAACAGTAATCATTGCTCTTACAGAGTTGAGATTACACTGTAGGAGATCAAGCAGTAAATAAGATAAATAATTAAATTAGCATTTGAGATGAAGATAATGCTAAAGAGAAAAACTGAATAGGGAAGGGGAAAGGATGTTATCCTTTCAAAGAGGTGGCCGAGAAAGGATTGACTAAAAGGTGACCTTTCAGTAAAGGACCAAGGAGATGAGGAAGAATGCCTGGAAAATATTTCAGGCAACATTCCAGAAATGTTGGCAAAGGGCAAAGGCCTTCAAACAGGAACACACTTGCATGTTTGAGGTTCTCTTTTCAGTGTGGTTTCACTGACTCCCCTGCTTAAGATTGCAACACCGCCTAATCTTCCTTGTCCTTCTACCTTCTATTATAATATAAAATGTCATTATTTATTATATTTATTATTTCTTAACTGCCTCCTCCTATGAAAAGGCAAGTTATATTAGGCTAGAGGTTTTGTCTGTTTTGCTTATGGGTATATCACAAATGCCTAGAACACTACTTTGCACATAGAAAGAGCTCAATAAATATTTGTTGAAAGACAAGGAAAGACCATTTTAGGACCATATGGTCCTGTTCAAAATTACCATAAAATATCTGGTTTATGCCAAAAGGTTGCTGATAGTTGGTTGTATTTGGTCCTATCCAAAATGTCCATGGAGATATTTGGTCCACATCAAAAGGTCCTTAATATTTGGCTCTGTCCAAAACTATTTGTTCCATGAACCAAATACACTCATGGACATTTTGAACCAAATGTGGGCTAACTGGAAACACTGGAAAGAAGAGAAAGAAAATTAAGAAACCAAATGGGTAAAGTAGTTCAGAGACGAAGGAATAACTGTCTAAAATGCTTCCAATAAAGGTAAACTGAGGACTGAGAATTGGTCATTGAGTGAGGAACAGAAAGCACCCTCATGAACCTGCCATGGATAGACGGGCAAGGATAAACATGATTGGAATGGGTTCTAGAAAGAATGGGCAGAGTACAAAACCAAAATGAGATTTCAGAGAGTTCTTCCAAAGAACTTCACTTTTGTAAAAGAAAGAAAAAAATGGACAGTAGCTCACTATGTGCATCATCCAGGATATGGAGACGACTTAAATGTCCACCCACAGAGGAACAGGCCAAGATGTGCTCCATACGGACGATGGAATGTTACTCTGCCTCTGCCATGAAGAAGAACAAAACTGGGTCATTGGTACAGATGTGGAGGGACTTAGAGACTGTCATACAGAGCGAAGAAAGCCAGAAAGAGAAGAACAAATACTGTATACTAATGCATATATGTGGAATCTGAAAAAATTGGTATAGATGATCTTATCTACAAAGCAGAAAATACAGGTACAGATGTAAAGAGCAAACATACAGATACCAAGGGGGAAGGGAAGGAATGGGATGAATTGGGAGATTGTGATTGACATATATACGCTATTGATCCTATGTATAAAATTGATAACCAGTGAGAACCTACCGCATCGCACAGGGAACTCTACCCATTGGTCTGTGATGACCCAAGAGGGAAGGAAATCCAAAAAAGAGGAGATATATGCATATGTATAGCAGGTTCGCTTTGCTGTACAGTAGAAATTAACACAACATTGTAAAGCAACTACAGCCCAATAAACTTAAAAAAAATAAAGGACAATAGCTGAAAGGACAGGTAAGGTTAAGAAAGAGGCTATTAAGAATAATAACAGTATGTTTTATGTGGGTGGGGAAAATCCAGCAGAGAAAGAGAAAGAAAAAATAAAGAAGCAAAGTACTACAGGCATTATCTTCTGGAACAGAGCTGGGAGGATGGGATCCACCATCCATGTGGAGGGGCTGGCCTTAGCTCGGAGCACAGATGGTTCATCCATAGTAACAGGAGAGGAGACGGAGTATTCGGTCACAGATGCATGTAGGTGGGTTGATGTGGTCGTGGGAGCTTGCGGAAATTCTTTTTTGACTGCTTCTATTTTCTCAGAGAAATAGGAAGCAGTGTCATCAGCTAAGAGTAAGGATGAAGGAGGAGGTTTGGAAGGTTTGAATAGAAAAGGTATAAAATAGTTGTCCCAGAAATGCAGAGGGAAGAGAGTCCAAAATGCCTTTGGAGTGCCGGGGAGCGTGAAGGGCCCGCTTGGGTTAGTCAGCATGCCTGGGGGCGTGCTTATCTCCAACGACAGCCAACTGCATGAACGTGGGCAGGAGCCAGGCTGAGAGCTGGCTTTAACCAAAAAGTCACCTGGTGGATCAGATGGTAAAGAATCTGCCTGCAACGCAGGAGACCTGGGTTCAATTCCTGGCTCAGGAAATCCCCTGGAGAAGGGAATGGCAACCCACTCCAATATTCTTGCCTGGAGAATTCCATGGACAGAGGAGCCTGATGGACTACAGTCCACGGGGTTGCAAAGAGTTGGACAGGACTGAGCAACTAACACTTTCACTTTTTCTTGTTTAACCAGGAGAGTAGAACAAAGTGAGACCTGGTTGTTGGTTTATTTTCCACATATACAGTTAACTCCCACTATGACTCAGTAAATGAGATACACAAATTCAATTGCACAAAATGCAGGGTTGCATTAATGAGATGTTAGTGAAAAAAACAGCATTTTAAGTTAGGACTGTACTATCACAAGATGCAGAGGAAGTGTATTAGAACTTATGCTAAGCACAACAAACCAAGCAATGAGAAAAACGCAAATGACTAAGAGATCATCAAGGCCTAATCCCACCACTTTCTAAGGCCACTAGTAACCCTCCCAGCACCCTGATCCTCACTTCTTAAGCACCAGGACATAAGAACTTGGTGACTTGGTTTGCCTTCCTGTGAGAATGGAGGAGGAAAAGAAGTCTGGAGCCAATGGCCAATCACACTATTATGAAAATACACACTGTCTATGGCCTTATATTTTCAAAGACAACAATATAGTAAGAGAAATAACAAAAGTAAATGCAGATAAAAAATAACAGAACTATTGGAAAGCAACTCGGGAAATGAATCTACTGGGATTGTCATAACAAGTACAGAAGAGGGAAGTGCAAATCAAAGAATTTCTAGGAAAATGGGACATCTCCGAACCAGAATGAATAGGTGCCTGGGAGACCTGAGTCAGCACAAGTTCCAGACTATACTAGTGAAACAAGGGTATTATCAGTTAGCTGTTAATAAATAATGAATTCTGACCTGCTGAAGCTCCAATACCTTGACCACCTGATGCAAAGAGCCGACTCACTGGAAAAGACCCTGATACTGGGAAACATTGAGGGTAAGAGAAGGGGATAAGACAGAGGATAAGATGATTGGATGGCATCACTGATTCAAGGGACATGAGTTTGAGCAAGCTCCAGGAGATGGTGAAGGACAGGGAAGCCTGGCGTGCTGCAGACCGTGGGGTCACAAAGAGTCAGACATGACTTAGCAACTGAAGAACAACAGCCTACCTTCACTGATCAGGTTTGCTTTAATAAAAGTTTGCAGGTCCTCCAAGTATCACACAACCTTAACAAAAAGATGTTGGCCAAGCTGAATTTAGGAACTTGGAGTCAGCTGTGTCCAGTTTGAGCTCCAGCTGGTTAAGACTAGTTAGGTCCACTGACCCTCCATCTGACCATGGGTGAGTGTCTGCATGGTAACCTTTTGATATCAGAGGGCCCAAAACTCCACCCTCTGATGATGCTAATGCCACCATTTTCTGAATATGTAGCCCATGAAAAGATCTGTGGCTTAGTTGCATCTGCACAGAATGAGGATCACTTCACCCATTTCTTATCTCCAGTGACCTTTCCCATGCTCAGCTTGATCCCATAAATACTTAGAACCCCTCACCTTCAGGAAGATGGATCTGAAATTTGTTCTCTCATCTCAGTTGGCTGCCTTGTGAATAAACCCTTTCTCTGCTGCAAACCTCAGTGTCTCAACCTGTGACTCGCTGAGTAATGGGCAAACAAACCTGATTTGGTAACACTAGCACCGTTAGGCTGGAAGGTTTTCCAGCCAGAGTATTTACCTTGTGTTGCTCACGTTTCCGGTGTATTGTGTTAGCAGTTTCCTCGTGAACCTGCTGAATGGTTATTTCCTCTCTTAGGGCCACTTCTGCTCTATATAACCAGGCCCCTATGGTGCCCAGAGGTGCAGGAAGAGACTTATCAAGTTGTATATGCCAATCAAAGAGCTGAAACACAAAGTAGAAAGGCAGTGTCTTAACACGATGGACAATTCCTAAAATTCCCCCAAATGATTTTAAAGGCTACAAAATGCTGTAAGTTATTAATTTGGGGTTAATTTAATAAACACCAAGTAAGAAAATATCTGTGTCCTAATCTAATGTTTTGAAAAGTTCAGAACACAGATACTTTCCTTCAAAATCTCCCACATAATAAGAACAGGTCCAGAAAAATCAGGGTCATCTAGACATCTCGGGAGGAAAATGAGAATTCAGGATTCTTTCTATAATAATGTATTTCTCTAATGATTTCATCATTTCTCCCACTTATCTGATTGTCAGGTACTGCTTCACAGCTTATTGGAATGATGGGGGGGGGTGGGATCTAAGTTATTCTTTAATAGAGCTTAATGGGAAAAGTTGGATTATAAAAATGAAAATGGAATAAGTACGAGACAAGTATTCCCATGAGGGATAGAAGTTTCAGAGGTTTTGAAATCTGGGACTTAATGTTTGCAAAATATTAAAATGAAAGCTACAGAGCAATTTTCCTTCAAGTTCAAGGTCAGATAAGATAAGCTTAAATTAAAGAATATAAAAATAAATGTGAATACAGGAAGATAACTAACTGTTGATGAAATCTGATTATGGAATTTGGAGAAGTTGAGGCCTCATTCTTGGGGAGTTACTTCTAAACAACCCAGGATTAAATTATATAAAAGGAGAAGTAACCCAGGTGGTCTTTCAGGATTTCAGCAGGTTGTCTTGTCAATAAGGCAGGCAAAACAGGGAAACAGTTGTTAAACAGGCACTTCCACTAACTTCAAGGAAAACTTGACAAGAGGACAAAGACCATCCCACTGGTAAAACTTCCAACCACTGACAGAGGCGTGAGGACCTGATGTAACATCATTGTGAAGAAAGAGATGATAGAAAATATTCTTGACTAACTTACATGAAATGTAATGAAATGAATTATCAGAGGACTTACGCTGGAGGACACTCTATCCCAGGCCTGTTTGACCAATGCTTGGTCAAGTGACAATTTACCATCTCTATGTAATGGTTGTAATAAGTGTTCAATCTGTTTCCTCTTCATTTCATATTGAACTCTGAAGTGCTTAAATGACTAAAAGAGGAAAAACAGCAAGAACATGGCAGTCAGTCAAAAAAAGCAAAAGCAAAGGAAACCATGTTTCCTAAATAACAATCCTTTATATTTGGATAACGTTCAACAAATGTTGCTGATAATAACACTGACAATGGTGAAACGGCCAGCATTCACCTAGCCCTGATGACGACCCTGGCCCCTTGCGAAGTGCCTCCTGCACATTATCCACTCTGGCTCCCCATCACACTACAATCTAGACAAGCCCCATTATTACTGCTAAGCCCAGAGGTGACTTGGCACACACAAGTAGTAGAGACAGCACTCAAGGCTAGGATTTCTCATTCCTGGGTAAATAATCTACAAGCCAGTCCCTGCTCATGATGAAATAATAAACAAGAGTATAAATCTATGTTCATAATCAAAATTGTTGTTTCACTTTAAAGTACCAGTTTACAAATAGAAATTGCATACATCAAAAAATTACAGAATTAGTGGTATCCTAATTTGTGTTTCAGTAAATCTGTATAAAGAGGTTTACTTTATGTAACAACCCTTTGCTTTAATTTTATGCTGTCAAAATATTAAATATTATATCTTTCTTTTGTCACAGTATGGTTAACATAAATTTGTAACATGCAGATTTAACTGTAAGTCTGATATTAATATAACCTAAGAAAAGTTAGTGATTTTAATGAAAGTCCTACATTTTACAATACATTAACCCACCCTAATTGGTGATGGACAGGGAGGCCTGGCGTGCTGCGATTCATGGGGTCGCAAAGAGTTGGACATGACTGAGCGACTGAACTGAACTGAACTGAATATATGTCTCAAAGTCCACATATGAATTGAAAATGTCACTGAATGTGCATTTAATGTCTTTAATATTAAAAATATTAAGGAACATGAGAATAGTCCCCATAGAATCTAACAGATAGCACATCTGAAAGAACTTCTAAGTCACTAAGTATACAAACATGTAAATTCACATGAAGAACACTTGGGGGAGATGGTGAATAAATATTTTACCACAAATTTTACCTACCATTCACTATAACTTAATGTAATTTTAAAGTACCAAAACATATAATCAGTCTTAAATTTTATACTACAGAACTCTACATACAGAAAAACTGGAAAATACACTATTGATTGATAAGTAAAAACATTAGATTCTGATTACATAATAAACATACAAATGAAAGAAAATATTCCCTATGTGGTCTAATGCTATTTAAGAGACTGATCTGAATTTTTTACTTTTCTGAGAACTGCAAGGAGATCCAACCAGTCCATCCTAAAGATCAGTCCTGGGTGTTCATTGGAAGGACTGATGCTGAAGCTGAAACTCCAATACTTTGGCCACCTCATGCGAAGAGTTGACTCATTGGAAAAGACCCTGATGCTGGGAGGGATTGGGGGCAGGAGGAGAAGGGGCCGACAGAGGATGAGATGGCTGGATGGCATCACCGACTCGATGGACATGAGTTTGTGTAAACTCCAGGAGTTGGTGATGGCCAGGGAGGCCTGGCGTGCTGCAGTTCATGGGGTCGCAAAGAGTCGAACATGACTGAGCGACTGAACTGAACTGAACTGAACTGATACTTAGATTTCCTCTTATAAATTAACTTCTGTACAATGGTAACTTTATAACTTTAAATTTATTTTTTTATAATTTATGCTAAAACTGAAACTCACTAATGGACTAAATAAGGACATTCATTCTGTTCTTGCAAATCAACCTCAATTTACTGATTTAATCATTTTAATGTTCCCAGAAAATTATCTTTTCAGTGAAAAATTATAATGAGCTTCAAAGCAAAAAGAACACACATATAAGAATGTATTTACTGCATTTCCAAGTCCATCAAATATAATACTGATGAAACTATCCATCTAAATTCAGGCACACTTTATAGATATGATTATATAAAACCACACACTAATTCCAACAGCTAAATCTTCTATCATCTGCTGTTTCGCATCTCTTACCTCATTCACCCTTTTTTTTTTTGTAGCAAAAATTGTCAACATATATTGTAGGTTAGAATATACCATAGTTTTGCCACCAAAATGCAACGATATTTTAAGCAGGAGAAAATGTCAGTGCTACACAGAGTAAGTCACAATTCAATGAAAAAAAAAAAAAGTTGTTAAAGGATTTTGGAAGTGGAAACTGGAAGCTGAAATTTAATTAATGACAGTGTGATGAAACTGGGAGAAAGAGCAACCACAACAGCGGCAACACTGGACTCAACCTGAATGCAGTAGTGCTGAGTGAGGAGGTGGCAGGAGAAGCTGATCCACCTAAGGGTCCTACTCCACTCTTCATGTTGCAATTTTTATTTAATGCAGCTTATCCTACGGAAATTTTCAATTTGCCACTGAAGTCACATTTTGGTAGAATTTCATGCATTATATAAAAACAACGGCTAGATTTGTGTTTTGGATTGTCTACAAGACTGAGTTCTGGGAAAGTTATGAAGCCTCAGAACTCTATATAATGTGACATATACAATTTAAAACTATCAACTCCAGCTCTGGGTGTATATCCAAAGGAAATGAAAACAAAGTATCAAAGAGATATACATGCATTGTCTAGTTTATTGCAGCATTGTCACCACAGTCAATTGATAGAAACAATCTAAGTGCCCATTAATGGAGGAACTGGCAAAGAAGATGTGGTATATATACACACACACACAATGGCATGTTATTTAGCCATGAGAAAAAAGGACAGCCTGCCATATGTGACAACATGGGTGAAACTTAAAGATGTTATACTAAGCAAGATAAGGTAGAGAAAAACAAAGATTGTATAATATCACTTATATAGGGAATCTAAAAAATCAAACTCTTAAAAACAGAGAGCAAAATGATGGCTACCAGGGGATGGGGGTGTGGGACAGGATGGATATTTAAGTATACAAACTGGCAAGGGTTAGGGTATATAAGTCCTAGATTCCAAATGCACGGTGCAGTGAATATGGACAATAGTATTGCATTACAATCATCAAAATTGCTATGAGACTGGAACTTAAACATCTCACCCACTAAAAATAAATGATAATAATGTCACAGGATAGAGGTGCTAATTATTGTTACAATGACAAACATATTACAATATATAAATGCATTAAATTTTTAAAACTACCTATTTACATAGAAAAATGTTTAAATTATATGTAAACTTAAGATAATCTATATTATTTTTAAAAGACATTTCTCATTAATATCACTTGAAAGATTAAACATAGATTAAATGATATATGTGGATCTTACTCATGAAAGGCTTTTAATAAAAGTAAAATATCTCTTCCATACATTACCTGATATTTATCCTGCAAACTTGAGTCTGTCACCTGTGTCCTTGTCAAATCTCTTTCAAATTGTTCTATCCAAACTTTCATCTCCTTCAAAATTAGCCTGTCTTCTCTCTAGAAACCAGCAGACATTACAATTTGATTAGTAACTGTGCATTTACTTAATTGCTGATTAATGCCTGACTGATCCTAGAATACAGTGAATATTTAATAAGCTCCAAACGTCTCTGAAAAACTTTCTCCTTCCCTGCCCTCACCTCTTCTGGAGAATAAGAAGCAAAAATTAATTCTATAAAAAATCTTAATTATCATACTGAATACCGAAATTATCTACCTCCATTGTCCTTCTCAAGAAACATTAATTTAATTAAGAAAATATGCTCCAGAGGAAATGTGCTAAGCACAAAAATACTCAGAAAAAGCAGTGGCTGGAATGGGAGTGGAAATAGGCCTGTGGTTGCATCTTAACCCAAGGCCACTGGTAACCCAGAGGACTGATCAAGATAAGATTAATTTTGACTGAATTAAAGGAGCTTCAGTCAGAGTAACATTGGATTACTCATGTACATTATGTTTAAAAACATTATGCACTATTATAACATAAGCCCCATGAGGGCAGAAAGCACATTTATCTTGTTCAATATGGTATTCCCAAACCCTGGCAACATGAAACCTATAAGATATTTACCAGATCTTCCGCTGAATGAATGCATACAAGCTACCACTCACGTCTCAAAAATGAAAAAGAACTGGAGAGTTACAGACTTGTTTCCACAAATAGTAAGAGCTATTCTAGCACTAATGTAGTGAAAATATCCTAAACCGTCATCAAGACTTCTTATCAGGTGAGAAGGCCAGAGTAATCACATACTTAACATGATTTTTTGGCATTTAGCTTTCTGTTACAACATCTCATCTGATGATCACAGCCCTATGACAGACTGAAGTGGCTGTCTCCTGACAGGTCAAACAGCAGAAGAGAAAGAGCACTGGCTATGGAGGCAGGCGAAACTGGTTTCAAACTCTGGTCCTGATGTGCATTAGCTCTGTGAATTCAGATACAATTTTTAAAAATCCTCTCTTCTGTTGTACCATCATCTGGGTAGTCATGGCAACCTCCCCCCCCCCCCCCGCCCTTACATGGTTTTGAGGAGAATTAGAGATTCTCTGTCAACACATCCAGAGCAGAGGCTGCCACACGTGCTATCATGACCTGTGTCCTCTTTCACTTCCTGATGTTGCAAAGACAACCCTCTTCCTGCCTGGAATAATTTCCCCTGGGTGATGACTTCCTCAGAGCTCTGGTCAGGTGCACCCTTCTCTAGGAAGCTTTCTTCTGATCCACAGATCTGAGTTATGAGTTTCTCTTTTGCCAGTGGTTCTCAAACTTCAGTGAACACTAGAATCACCTGGAGAGCTTGTGAAAGAGATGACTGCGCCCACCATCCGGTTTTCTGGCTTAGTGTACCTTGAGAATGCATATTCATTACAAGTTTCCAGGTGAACCTGATGCTGCTGGCCTAGGGACCACATGTTGAGAACATTTTTCTATGATCTTGCAACAACCTGAGCTCAAATATTCACCCAAAATACATCATATTTCATTGTCTCTCCTCCCTCCTCCATTCAGCATTCCAAACCATATATGTATCTTTTTTTCTCCAGACTAACATAGCAGTCTGGCATCTGGTGTCACTCAATAGATAAGTGTGGAATAAATGATTGATTGGTAACATAGTTAGAGGACAAAATGGAATAGGAGGACTCCAAAGTCTCAGCACTTCCCATGATGGCTCTTCTGAATGAATAAGGGAATGGCATCAAGGCACATGTTCCGTTATTGGTTGACTTTCATGCCCACAACAGTACTAATGATGTATCTCCTGACTTCAGAGGAACACAAAGCTCTTGTTCTACCTTCAAGGAACCTGAGCTTAACATGACCACTGGTGGAGCTCACCAAAGTGAGCATGGGGCTTTGACTCTCCCAAGACAGGCTCATCATAAGCTTTTCTTCACCAACTGAAATTATTTCACAAAATCATCTGAGAGAAAAAAAAAATTATGTTCTTATTAACTTTATTAGAGTATGTTCAACAAATTTTTCTTCTGGTGTGGAAGTGCAAATTATAGTAAGGTTAAAAAGGATGCAGCTCTGTATACACTTAGCATCCTTCTTTTAAAGGAAAATGAAATATTTAGATTTAGATTTCAAAACTCATTTAGTGTGGTGGTTTTTCTTCAACTGGTAACTTCCACACACATTCAAAGACATGGAGGTCTATTTGCCTAGAGACCATCTAAATGCCAAATAACCAAACTGTTAGCATTCTCACTAGTTTTTCTTCTCTCTCACTTACTCACTCAAATGCATGCATTATATGTTTTGTAGTGTACTTATATATACTTAAACTCATATTTCATGAAGCATGAAATAAAAATTTTTACTTCTAATTTTTTATTCCAGTGTTGGCATAAAGTCTATTGTGTTGATAAATCCTTAACTTCAGGCCTAGGTAGAAAAACGGAAGTAACTTAGATATGGGAAAGAATCCTTAATCATGAATTCCACAAATATTTTTTGAGCATTTACTCTGTTCTATGAACTTTACTAAACCATGTTACTCAATATTGAGCAGAAGAGTTGTGATGAAACTCAGGGTTACAAGCTAATTGAACACTTACCTTTTTCAATTAATTATTTCCTATTAATATATTAAAATGAAAAAATAAAGCTTTAACTTAATTTTTATTTTCCATGTCACACATAAATAAATAATAGTTATTTTAATTTTTCCTTTTGTTAGTGCTATTATTATTAAAAAGAAATTAATTAATGCCATCTTATAATTAAAGATTAGTGGGAAAGTTTCCATGGGAGTAGCTTAGACTTTAACTAATATTTAAGAACACATATGTTATTTTTCTACTAGAAAGGAAAAGGAAACAACAGAATTAAGGTATTAAAATAAATGTGTATATAAAGACAAATACATGCAAAGGGATGGCTAACAAGCTATAGAATGCAGAATGTTTGAAAGAAGGCACCAATTCAAGATGACTTAAATCTTACCTTAAGAATTTGGATAGAATTTGTAAAAGATGGGAAACTTGGAAGTATTTCCTAACAACATGAAAAGATAACATATACAAAAATAACATAAATCATGGACAAAAATTATATAGGAAACACAAAAAAATGGAGAGGTATCTGTCTATAAATAAACAGGCAACAATTTGAAGGGTATAGTTATTTTAAGATATTTTCACAAGTTTTGAAAGTATCAAACTGAATCAAATAAGGTAATGTCGAATTCTGGCATTTGATGGTTTTGCTTTAATTTTTAATAGTCATATGTAACTATATATATACTATACATATGTCTTAAAATAGTAAATATTTTGAAAGGAGAACAATGTAAAGAAAAGGTATATGGATTCATATTTTTCTCTATACTGTCATGATATACATCTCTGTATTCCTATACAACTAAGACTGAGCTGTGGTTCTGAAAACAGTCAGTAAAATTTGTTGAAATTGGGGAAGGAATGAGTGAATAAATAATTGAAAGTTTGATAAATGAGAGCGATAAACCAGGGGGTGTATTGCATTTGTTAATAATTTAGCATTAATTATCCAAGGAATACTTTTAAGGAAAAAGTTCTTTATCAGTTTTACTGGCTGAAGTAAGAAAAACATGGCACTATTTCCAATCATAAAATCAGATTTAAAACAGTATCTATAAAATAACTAAATTCATAAAGGGGATATAAGAATCAAAAAGAAGGAAAAATGAAAGCCTGATAGATATGTTGATGCCAGTATTTTTAAAAATGAATTTAAAAAACTATTTACTAAAACTTGAGTACAAAAGTAATGAGGACTTCAAGGAGATGACACCAACCCTAATGTGTATAGTCTATAAAATCTTCAAGGTTCATTAGACAAAATAGGGGGCCATTAAGTTGCATCAAACAAAAATAAGTCATACATCATAAAAAATCTTTTTTCTATTTAAAATATTCATATTTAGATGTTCATATTCTACCCATCATTTAAAAAAGGGTAACACTTATAACATGCTTTCCTCAAAATTATTTTTTGAAACTCTCCTGAAGCATCCTTCTTTTAGGAAAGAGATGGAAGTTTTTAAAAGAAAAATCAGAACTTATCTTCTAGAGAATGTGATTAATTGCTTAACAATAAATAAAGCTCTTTAGTTAAGTATATTAACAAGTTTAAAGCAGGAGTGTATTTCAAATCTCTGAGGATTTTTACATTAAATCCTTGCTCATGAGCATTAACATAAGTATCTCCCTTTATTTCTCAGACATTACCAGCCACTGTGTTTACTGATCTGGAGAGATGATTAATGTCAGAGAAATTAAAACAGTACAAGCTTAGACATCAGGTGAGAAATAAATCCAATTGGCCAATATAAGAACTTTAGATATGACAATCAGATGGAAAACTGATTTTCTCTGTGCCCTATGAGGGAGTTCTAACAGACCTCTGTACAGAGTTTCTTATTCACAGAGCACCGTCCATGCCAAATCACATTCTCAAAACCCAGAAAACACCAAATGAATCCCACGCACACGATTCAGTCCACACTGGAGTTTGCAAGGAGAGGCTTTCGTGTTCAGTGGTGCTTCTTAGGAACATTAGTTTGCCTATTGTAGAATAAGTTACTCTGGTGATCAATATTTGTTCCTTCCAAGCTTGGCAAGGAACAAAGAAATGGTTTCTTGAAACCACAGTTTTTAAAATAACTAACATAGTTCTATCAAATACCAGATTAACTTTATCCAAGTGACCTAGGAAACACCAGTTACTGCTGTTTCGTTTAATTCTTTTACAAAGATTTCTATTCCTGCAAAACCTTTTCCTACTTGAAAACTTTGGGTTATGTTCCTCTGATCTTTTCCTTCCTTAGATCTGTTTCTAAGAAACAGTGCATTTTTTGTTTGTTTGTTTTTCTCGTTTCTCTTAATTATAATCTCAAGCCTCTCTGAAAACCCTGGTTAAGACCTGAACAGTAAACTCTAGTTGAGACCTGAATGGTAAAGACAGATCGTTTTTAACACGTCTTGAACATTCGTTTATTACTTTCCCTGATGTCATTTTGCCTAATAATTAATTTTAAATTCAGTAGTAAATCCACCTCTCTCTCTAAAAAACAAATAAAAATCCCCAAACCTAATAGGGTACTTTTAAAAAATAGGAGAATGTAATATCCATTGTTGTTAAAGACAGAATATAGGCATTCTGGTGTGCTGGCTAGAGTGTAAAATGAGACATCCTCCTGAGAGGATTTGACAAAACTCTGCATGCGCTTTAGTCTAGGAATTCCTCTTTAAGAAAGAGTTGTAGAACAATTCTTATTACACAATTGTTCATGGAAGTATTTTTATAACAGCAAAAAATCAGAAATTTTCAACAATTGATATTGGATAAATTACCGTTCATCTTTATGAAGTTCCAGAGAGAATGGCATGAGAAAGGTTTTGTATAGCAGAAAAAATAAAATTATATGTATACTATGATTCTATGTTCTAAAATTTTATTAATTTATTTATTCTTTGTGACTGTAGTGGGTCGTTGTTGGTGTGCGGGCTTTTCTTTAGTTGTGGAGAGCAGGGACTACTCTCTAGTTGCGATGTGTGGGCTTCTTCTTGTGGTGACTTTTGTTGAGGCGCGTAGGCTCTAGAGAAGCCCAGCTTCAGTAGCCGTGGTATGAGGGCTCAGTAGTTTTGATTTCCCAGACTCTACAGCTCAGACTCAATAGTTGTGGCGCATGGGCTTACCACCTCCATGTAAGTTGCTACTCATTGTAAACATACGGAAATCACATGTGGGATCTTCTCAGACCAGGGATTGAACCTGTGTCTCTTGCACTGGCTGGCAGATTCTTTATCACTGAGCTACCAGGAAAACCCCACGATTCTATTTTTGTTAAAATATTTTATGTGTCTACATTTACAGGGAACTCACACCAAAGTATTAATTTTTTTAAGAATAGAGTCTCTACAGAAGGTTAAGTACAAATGATTTTCTTTCCCTTTTCCCCCCAATTTTTGTTTTTCTTTATTTATGGCAACAAACATGTGTCACTTGAGTAGTATGAAAAATATGTTATTTAAACTACTGAGTGGCTGAAAAACCTAAGCACAGTGAATAATTAGAACTTTCATAAGTCTGCCTGACTTCCATATGTTTACAATGAGTAGCAACGTACACGGCGGTGGTGGTTTAGTCACGAAGTCGTGTCCGACTGCGATCCCACGGACTGTGGCCCACCAGGCTTCTCTGCCCATGGAATTCTCCAGGCAAGAACACTGGAGTGGGTTGCCATTCCCTTCTCCAAGCAACTTACATAATAAATCTAAAAGTCAAAATTGGGTTTTATCAGGTTGAACAGAAGAAGGAAACTCAGGATGTAAATGCATAAATAATATGATATAAAATTAATTCAGTGGTCAAATTGCTAAAATAAAGTTTCTCAACACTCTTATCTTTCCTAGATTTCAATTCATATTATACAAATTATACATCCAGCAGTTATTATTAACAATGCTTTCTCTGATACAGCCAACACATCAGAGAAAATTTTCCCTCTAATTTCCTCCCAAGTGTGGATGATATTGGTCTTCATTCACTTGCTGTCATATTAACATGCATGCAGTTTAATTTTTTGAACACAGCATAATTAAAACTCTGACTCACTGTCACTGAGTGTGTTATCAATGCTCAAAGAAAAACAAATACTTACATCATTCTCTTGCCCATCAGAGCCTGTACTGTGGATGTCAGGATACTGCTTCAGAAACTGGGCTACATAGGTCATAATAGACTTCTCATCTGGTTTATCCACATCAACATCTGAAAAAACCAAACCCAAATATGAGAAATTAATAAGCATTTTAAAAGATTTTAATAATACAAACTTTGAAATCTAGCTAATATACCAAAAGACAGTGTCCTAAATGCAGAAGAAAAACAGAATACTATTTACAGATGGAGAGAGGGAAAACCAGTTTAGTCTGGATAATATACAGTGGAAATTTTATGACTCAGAAAGCTGACACATTTTAGCCAAGAGCTGTTAGGAAAGTAGTATGTGTTTCATTTAAATAATTTCAACACTCATCAGAAATATGAGATATATATGTAATTATTCATACATTTTGTCTAGTTACTAAAATACCAATAATATGTGCATTACAGAATCAGAGTAAACAGGTAGTAAAACAAGTTACAGGCACAGCGCGGAATGATAAATGACTATATAGTTTGTATACTATATATGGTCACCTAATAATTCATTTCAGAAAAGAAGGAGATGCCTTATGTCCAAGTCGTTACACAGCTTCTCCATTGTGAAGCCTTCTGTCTAAGCCACTGTATGTTGAACAATTAAGTATTCTTTAAGTACTTAATTTGAGAGCTGAAAAGATCTCAATCACTGTCATTTTTAAGTATATAGATGTTTATCTAAAAAATCAGTAAAAATTAAGCAAGGATATTTATACAAATTTAATAATTACAAAATCAGGGTAAGACTGGATACATTAAAAAAAAGTGTTGAATGTTTAAACAAGTCTTAAATGTCTTCAAAGAGGTTATATTTGGAAATTACAAATACACTTATAGAGCAACAACAACAAAAATACTGAACAGAGACCATGAAAATAAAAATATAAAACTGGCCTAATATTTTGTATTGTTTCTTGTGATTTGAAATATAATTTATAGGGATTATCAGTGTATGATTTAAGAAGTGGTACAACTCAAAAGACCTAAAAATAAACAAAGATAATGTATTCTGGAATTCATGAGATGATTCAAAGGGGATTTTAGAAATAATAAGATCACTGATGTGGAGAATGCATGTGAAGAGTAAAACTTCCATAAACTGTAAAAGTGGAAAGAAAACAACATTTAATACATGATTTACTACAGTACCTGCTTTTAGTATACACGGGACTAAATCATAAAACAATTGTTATTGATTGATATTGATATTTGGTCTATTTAATCTGTATTCCTACAAGTTTATACATTCAAATTGGCTAAAAGTTTGGGAGGGGGGTAGTTCTCATTAGGAAAATAATTACTTTATCTCTGCGTTAGGCTTGCATTTGGGCAAACTCAATTTCTGATCATCAAAGAAAACAGTAAGATCCCCTGGTCTAGTGAAAAGGAAAGAACCATTTATATCCTTCTCCTAGTCTCCTTTTGGAAAAGGTTCAGCTCTGATGTGTTCTCTGAAGCTGAGGGCTAGGATGGTTGTGGTCTTTCCCCTTGAAGTGAGGTGTGTCCTGGATACTAGTGGCTTGTGCATGTGTGTGTGTGTGTGGCGGGGGGAGGGTACAGAAAGAAGGTGGAAAGCCCTTGGCCCCCCTGGTGAAACTGGGTAGGAGACCAGGCAAGGAGGGGAAACAGGGCCACTAACATAGCAAGGGAGCTCCATGCCGGCCATCATCACCTGGAAGCCAATCAGGCAGACAGTGTTTTGAGAGCTAGGAATATTCATTCTGAAATCTCATCAAACAGCCATCCTGGTGGCTCAGTGGTAAAGAATCCGCCTGCCAACACAGGAGATCTCAGTTCGATCCCTGGGTCAGGAAGATCCCCCCGGAGAAGGGAATGGCAACCCACTCCAGTATTAATGCCTGGGAAATCCCATGGACAGAGGAGCCTGGTAGGCTATACTCCATGGGGTCGCAAAGAGTTGAACGCAACAACATAGCAGCACATATTTCTCCAAAAGAAAATTTGTGCAGGAGATACTTAAGTTTTCTGAGCTCTCGGACGCATCTGTAATTTCTGGGTTTAAGACATAGCCCTCCTGAGCTGAGGGACACAAGCGCCAGAATCACT
The DNA here is from genome assembly GCF_910594005.1 of Cervus elaphus. Classification (NCBI taxonomy): domain Eukaryota; kingdom Metazoa; phylum Chordata; class Mammalia; order Artiodactyla; family Cervidae; genus Cervus; species Cervus elaphus. The sequence continues at coordinate 36,105,541 of NC_057840.1, forward strand.
CTACGTGCCTTCAGGGTCCAGGAGCCGTGGGATCCCCAGTTCCGTTTCAGCAATGGAGAAAGCCTCCTCCAGGTTTTCTCGGTTAGGCCTTCCTTTCACCTTCTCCAAGTCCACCAGTTCCGGCCGAATAGCGTGGATGACAGAATGAAAGGCCACGCCACTTCTCCAACTCCGGCCGAAGTCTTTTACTTCTATTCCACTCTGCCTTTAAACAGAAAATGATAATGTCACTTTCTAAACAGGTAATGCACGCTTCCTCAAAGACTCAATCCAACCTCCTCCACAGTGGGTGATGTGTGGTTAGCTATAGCAGTTAATTGGTCTTGAGGAAAAATAAGCAAAACAAAATTTTTAGCAGCAAATTCTGGTTCCATATTTAAGAGTTTTCTGATTTCTGATATAGCTCTATATCAGTTAACTGGTTCTGAGAAAAAATAATCAAAATTTTTAGCAGGTTAACAAGCTGTGTGTGTGTGTTCAGTCACTAACATGTCCAACTTTTTGCAACCCCATGGACTGCTGCACCAGAAACAAGATAAGACATAGAAATTCTGGTTCCATACTTAAGAGTTTTCTGGATGAGAGCTTTCAGGCATTTGAAAGACTCACTTTCTAACACCATACACAAAAATAAACTCAAAATGGATTAAAGATCTAAATGTAAGACCAGAAACTATAAAACTCCTAGAGGAGAACATAGGCAAAACACTCTCCGACATAAATCACAGCAAGATCCTCTATGACCCACCTCCCAAAATATTGGAAAGAAAAGCAAAAATAAACAAATGGGACCTAATGAAACTTAAAAGCTTTTGCACAACAAAGGAAACTATAAGCAAGGTGAAAAGACAGCCTTCAGAATGGGAGAAAATAATAGCAAATGAAGAAACAGACAAAGGATTAATCTCAAAAATATACAAGCAACTCCTGCAGCTCAATTCCAGAAAAATAAATGACCCAATCAAAAATGGGCCAAAGATCTCAACAGACATTTCTCCAAAGAAGACATACAGATGGCTAACAAACACATGAAAAGATGCTCAACATCACTCATTATCAGAGAAATGCAAATCAAAACCTCAATGAGGTACCATTACACACCAGTCAGAATGGCTGCCATCCAAAAGTCTACAAGCAATAAATGCTGGAGAGGGTGTGGAGAAAAAGGAACCCTCTTACACTGTTGGTGGGAATGCACACTAGGACAGCCACTATGGAGAACACTGTGGAGATTCCTTAAAAAACTGGAAATAGGACTGCCATATGACCCAGCAATCCCACTTCTGGGCATACACACTGAGGAAACCAGATCTGAAAGAGACACGTGCACCCCAATGTTCATTGCAGCACTGTTTACAATAGCCAGGACATGGAAGCAACCTAGATGCCCATCAGCAGACGAATGGATAAGGAAGCTGTGGTACATATACACCATGGAATATTATCCAGCCATTAAAAAGAATTCATTTGAATCAGTTCTAATGAGATGGATGAAACTGGAGCCCATTATACAGAGTGAAGTAAGCCAGAAAGATAAAGACCAATACAGCACACGAACGCATATATGTGGAATTTAAAAAGATGGTAATGATAACCCTATATGCAAAACAGAAAAAGAGACCCAGATGTACAGAACAGAGTTTTAGATTCTGTGGGAGAAGGCGAGGGTGGGATGTTCAGAGAGAACAGCATTGAAACAAGTATACTATCAAGGGTGAAACAGATCACCAGCCCAGGTGGGATGCATGAGACAAGTGCTCGGGGCTGGTGCACTGGGAAGACCCAGAGGGATGGGATGGAGAGGGAGGCGGGAGCGGGGATCAGGATGGGGAACACATGTAAATCCATGGCTGATTCATGTCAATGTATGGCAAAAACCACTACAATATTGTAAAGTAATTAGCCTCCAACTAATAAAAATAAATGGAAAAAAAAAAGACTCAATGTAAAGCACATTTTTCAACTGAGAGAAAAAAATACCTAACAAAGTAAAAAAAGGAACATTTAAAAAACACCGCAATTGATAATAATTCACCTCTGTGTATTTTTTTAAGAAGCCTCTAACACATTTCTAGTGACAATGACAAGCAGCCTGTGTTTACACTCTCAGATCATATCAGACAAATATAATGTGGCTGAACCACATCAAATGTGGTAGAACGAAATGCAGATGGATGTGTCATCTCTCTAAATTAGTCACAAAAAAGCCTATACTCCACACAAGTACTGGCAAGATTAATTTACCATACCAATCAAACTGTTTGATCAAATTGTTTTTTTAATTCTTCTTTTTAGAATTGCCTTGAGGGCAAAGTACTGGTGACAAATCTTTGCTCTTTCATAGTGGACTTAATTCAAAGTCAGTTATTACAATTAAGAAGAGATTCAAGTTGGTGGTAATATTTTGTTGTTGAAAACAGAAGCGAGGCAAGCTCACAATGAATAACTTTTTTTCTATATGTAACTTATCAACTATAAAGGCAGTTTCAAAAATGTTGCAAATATGTCTTTGAACAACATTTTTTATTAAGTCTAGAGCTTTTAAAAGTGATCAGTGAATTAGGTAACATTCAGTAGATAAATACTCTGGTAATTTCTTTTTAGAAAATTAGTCTCATTATAGCTGTTTCTAAATAAAGCAGAAATAATACCACTCAATTTTTTTTATTTACTATATTCTCAAAATTTCCACAAACTATAAAATACCACATATCTTACTGAAACATTGATTAATATAAAAGTTGGTAAATGCCCTTAAATTTTTTTCTCTGCAAACTTTAAAGTCCACTTAAAATCTTGTTTTACCAGTGCACACTCAGCTTGCATAATTAAATGCCATGTGGATCAACAGACAACAGACTATCACACTGACATCACTACAAAGTTTTATAGTGATAGCATCATGATATATGTCACAGCATATATGTGATCAACATCCTCTCCTGCCCAGCATGTTTCTTCTCCCTGCTCCATTAAGCTTAAAATAGATCAGTGATGCCTACTGTGGATGGAATGTAAAGAGCATGCCAGCAATGTAAGAAGGGCTTTCCATTTTATCCCTACTAGAGTCCCAAGAGCCACAAAGCTTTGCTTTCAGAAATATTTTTGATTGCAACTTGAATCATCAAAATATACCCCCCAATTAGAAGACAACCAACACACTTGAAAAGTTAAACAAAACTATATAAATTAGTGTCACTAATTATATCTTCTCTATGTTTATTTTTTTCACTCCTTATTTTTGCTCTTCAAACACTTTAAAAATAGAACTGCCTATGTTTAGTGCCTCAGTGTTTCATAATGATAAGTACTTGTTTACAACTATTTTCCAGAAGTAGAGCATTAAATTCAGATTAGATTTAGGCATGCAAAGCAAAATAGAAAGTGAGTCAACTTTACATTTCATTAGGGAAATCTTGCAAAAACACAACTTCTATGTGACTAGATCTTATCACTGACCACATCTGACTGCAAAATGTTGGTATGATCAATTGAAAACTCTACTGAAACTGCTATGAGAAAGTACTTTGTGAGAGTAGGAATTTTATATCCAGTATTAATGGATATGGCCTTCCTGGTAGCTCAGCAGAAAAGAATCTTCCTGCAATGCAGGAAGATGCAATTTGATCCCTGGAGAAGGAAATAGCTACTCACGCCAGGATTCTTGACTGTGAAATCTCATGGACAGAGGAGGCTGGCAGGCTACAGTCCATGGGGTCACCAAAGAGTTGGACATAACTTAGTGACTAAACAATAACATTATCACACATATGCACACACATGTAAATTTATTATGCTCTGAGGCAAACAAAACTAGAAGCAAATTCCCAGTCTATAAGCTGGAGTTGACAAAATAATCTACATTCCAGACAAAAGATGAGATCAAAGGAAACACTGAAAAACAAAATTGCTGGCAAGTTTCAGGACATAAAAACAAATTATAATTATTTCAGAATGTGGACCTTAGTTCATAATATTATTGAATAGCACGTAGTAGTCTCATGAAGAGATAATCACATTTAAACCTCTAATTTATTTGTGGAAAGATTATTGAATAGCAGCAGAAAATCCAAACAATGACCTAAATAGAATTAGTCCTCATGCTAATCAGAGTGCAGGGATTAAACAACTTAATCGGATCCCATCACACAGTGAAGAAGGAATTAGTTTTATTAGAGGATTTTTCTAGAGTATCAGGAGTGCTTTCTGTCTACATTTTAACTCAAGACAAGAGTGAAAGGAGACCTCCAGCAAAGCCATTCATTCATGTGTCTCCACAAATTCTGCAACCACTGCAATGAGCGCTCAGTCATAAATGAACTTCAATTTTTCAAGGGTTTCTTTGAACAAACTCCTGCTAGGAACTTACTTGGTGACTGTGTACTGGACCCACTTCAGTAGCGCCTTCTTAGCGTTTCCTTGGATCTTGGTGGCCACCTTCCGTTTGCTCGGGGGGCTGGCGGTCTCAGAGCTGACTATGCTGTCCACGGAGGACGTGCTGCTGGACAGAGCCTGCAGCTGTGGCAGGTTGCTGGTCAGCTCCTCGATCTGCGTGTGTATCAAGGCAGCAAAAGCATCAGCATCATCCCGGTTCTCTCCTCAGATGTTTTCTCTTTCCAGCTTGATTGATCTTAACACCCTTAACACCCACTGACCATGCAGGCTCTTAAAGGACATGATTGATGTCTTACTCCTCTGTTTACTTCCTACCACATCTAAAATGGGACCTTGGACCCAGTAATGGACACTTGTCAAATACATGCATGAATGAATAAAAACAAAACCTAATGATTTTCCAAACTCGTAGAATGTACGCATCAAGACTGAACCCTGTTGTCTTTGACATATATGCACTGTCAAGTGCAAAATAGCTAGCTGGTGGGAAGCTGCTGTATCGTGCAGGGAGATCAGTTCTGTGCTCTGTGATGACCTGAGAGAGCGGGATATGGGAGTGAGAGGGATGCCCAAAAGGGAGGGGACATGTGTCTACCCATGGCTGATTTGCTTCATTGTGCAGCAAAACTAGCACAAGATCGAAAAGCAACTATGAAAGTGAAAGTGAAGTTGCCCAGTCGTATCCGATTCTTTGCGACTCCATTGACTGTAGCCTACACCAGGATCCTCAGTCCATGGGATTTTCCAGGCAAGAATACTGGAGTGGGGTGCCATTTCCTTCTCCAGGGGATCTTCCCGACCCAGGGATCGAACCTGGGTCTCCCGCATTGTAGGCAGACGCTTTACCGTCTGAGAGCCCTCATGTAAACTATGAACCTCGAAATGATAGTGATGTGTCCACAGAGGTTCATTAATTGTAACCAAAGTATTATACCACTCTGAAGCGGGGTGCTTGTTAAGGGGGAGGCTATCGATGCATGTTGTGGGTGCAGGGGGTACAAGGGAAATCTCTGTCCTCTTTGCTCAATTTTTTTGTGAACCTGCTGCTGCTGCTAAGTCACTTCAGTCGTGTCCAACTCTATGCGACCCCATAGACGGCAGCCCACCAGGCTCCCCCGTCCCTGGGATTCTCCAGGCAAGAGTACTGAAGTGGGGTGCCATTGCCTTCTCCAATGCTTGCAAGCGAAAAGTGAAAGTGAAGTTGCTCAGTCGTGTCTGACTCTTAGCGACCCCATGGACTGCAGCCTACCAGGCTCCTCCATCCATGGGATTTTCCAGGCAAGAGTACTGGAGTGGGATGCCATTGCCTTCTCTGTTTGTGAACCTAAAACTACTCTAAAAAATAAAGTATTTTTCTTTAAAAACTAACCTATTGGCTAAAAGAGTTATCCTGGATAGATTAGCAAGTTAATTTCTCCCCTTAATATTTAAACGGAGTATAGAACCTCTTCCTTCCAGAGGACCAAGTAAAATTTCCTGAAGTCTTTCTACACCAATATTTCATCTCCATCATGTCCTGACCACTTTTCAGATTGGGTATCTAGGCCTGAGTTCTTTGGGGACTTCCATATACAACATGTTAACAGAGGAGAAAGGACCTTTTCCTGATCACAAAAAAATAATCTACATGTGAAGGTCACATTTCTGCTAACTTGAGGATTAACCACAGAAGTATGGAAGATGAGGGTATCTTCATTATGGAAATGTCCACCAGTATCTCCATCCATGACATTGTATCAACTGAAAAGGGAGCGGAAGTACCATACCTGGAAATACAGGATAATGGTCCACATCAATCCCAGAACAATGGAGGGTCGACCATCAGCTATATCAGTGGAGTTAATGTTGACTAATTTAATCTGTTCAAAAAGAAAAACTGTACTAGTAATGTACTAGAAGATTACAGGCCATTTCATTATGCGATAAGCAGCACTTTATTAGACATCAATAACATCTGGTCATGCCTGTGCAGTGGTACACAAGAGTAAGTAAGGTGAGCCATAAAAAACAAACAAGCGCATGGTTTCAGTGGAAATTCCAGGGGCATTCATTAGGTGCACACAGTCAACACAACTACAGAATGAATTTCAAAAACTAGTTTGAAGTTTAAAAAAAATATGACATCATGCAAGGCATTACTAACAAAATGCCAAACAGAAAAAAAAAAAAAAAAGGGTTATTCTTTACATTCAGAAGTTGACTGGAACGTAAAAGAAACTGTGAGGGGTATTTTAAGAAGATGCACTTACTTTGAAGTTTGTTACCAAATAGCATGAAACTTATGTTCTCTTTTACCTATAAAAGTCAGGAGTTAAAAATTCTAAAATTTGTACTAACCGGTGATCCTCTGTACACGGACTGACATGAAAAACAAAGGAAGAAGATGATACATATACATAAATAGTCTTTCAAAATCCATGTTATTTGTTCAAAGGGGGTAAAAAATGTAGGTGGTGAATGCAGAGCATAATTTGCAGAATACATTTTAAAGACAAAGGAAAGCCATGAAAGAGTAAAGCGGAAAGTGATTGTGGGGTTCAGTTTCCTACTTTGGGGCATTGACAACCGAAAAGCATTCAGGATTCATCTGCCTACAGTTGTCCTCACTTATTCATTTCAATGATTTCCCATCTATGAGAAGTATGACTTCCTAAGTCTCGGGAAAATGGACTAGTATGGTAGGCCCAGCTTAGTCAGTCTCTACAGAATACAATTAACAACTGCTCCTCATCCTCTTCACAACCACTGAACAAATTAGAAAAAAGTAAAGTACTCCTTAGATTCCAGTTCAATAATTCTCAGCAGGATTTAATAAGGTGTATTATTAACAATAAAGTTCAGGAGTTTGTAAATGGCTTACTTTTTTAAATTATCAGAAGCAAAAATATCCCACAAATACTTTACTCTTGAGTAATTAAACTTACTAGTTAGATATCAGAAGAATAAGGTAAAAGCTAGCACAAAAGTCACTGTAAATAATTTGAGACATACCCGTGGGATTTTGTTTCACTAGTGAAGTTCATTCATCAAGTTCAGAAACAAAACAAAAAAAAAAGGGAGAATTCCCATGGATTATAAGCTTAGGTGTTTATTTCTTTAAAACCTAGAACATGAGATATGTAATACTTTTTTTTGTATAAATAATAGTAAAAGATTAAAGTATAAATCATATTTCTTTAATCTTTTATGGCAGAACCTACTGCAATCTCTTATATTCATTTTAACTGTTCTGTTTTACATTCTCTCCAGAATTTTCTCCACATCCATTTTAGTATCTGTGAGCCACATATTAATAATATATGCTAATAACCACAAGATTAATGCATTTAGTAGAAGACAAATTTTTTCTCTTTCCTTACATGTCATTTTTTTAAATGCAATTGAATATATAAGTTGTATTTCCTACCTCAACCCAGTTCCAATTATACTATGAAGTTTTCATGTTCAGCTTACCATAGAATCTAAAGATCTTTTGCTCAATTTGTGAAGAAAAAAATGTTTTTCAAAATTATTTTCTCTCTTAAACACTGTTCCATAATGGGTTTGAGAAGCACAGGTTTTATGTTGTTTTACCTCCTCTACTTTGCAAAATCCTATGAAATGTACAATAAACTTAATAATCTAAGATTGTAGAATGGGCAACAGAGAGACATCCAAAGAGACTAAAGAATTCCAGAGACCAGAAAGGATGAATCATACAAAATGACCACTCAATGGAGAAAAACTCATGGAAAGTAGTGATGAATCTATTCATCAGTCATACAAGTCTTACTAAATACTAACATATCCCTTTTTATGTAAACTAGTGGAAAATAAACAGAATGGTAGGGTTTCTTCAGTAAAACTTGAAGAATCCATTTGTTATTCTGTAAACCAAGCTAGAACCCAAGTACTGAACAAATCTATCATGTAAGGAAAAAATCCAAATGGGGGACAAAACAAATATAAACATTAAAGAAAAATTCTTGAAAATATGTTTGAAATATAAGTTCTTTTTTTTTTTCCATTTATGTTTATTAGTTGGAGGCTAATTACTTTACAATATTCTAGTGGTTTTTGCCATACATTGAGATGAATCAGCCATGGATTTACATGTTTTGAGATATAAGTTCTTAAATTTTAAAGAACAAAAATAAACAGTAAGAGGGAGGGAACCAAAGAGTTTTCACAAACTCCTTCTATCCCACAGTCAATTATTTTGTGAGCCAATGTGGTAAATAAATGCAAGTAAAAGAAGCCCAAACCATGTATTTCAGGTATATTTTTTAAAATTAAAACAGGTTTTGAGATTTGTGGATACAAAAAATACTTGGGATTTTTGTCCTCAGACTCAAATGTATTACTTTTTGCCTTTAACAAATATAATATTCAAAATCTGAATTCTCTACTTTCTAAGATTTACTTAGGTTTGTTCTGTGAAAATGGAGGTGGTAAAAAGAAGTTTTCTGTGAAAATAAGACTTTTTGATTCTTTTTACATATGATGTCTTTCATAGCAAAAGTGAAAGTTGCTCAATCATGTTGGACTCTGCGACCCCATGGACTGTAGTCCATGGAACTCTCCAGGCCAGAATATTGGAGTGGGTAGTCTTTCTTTTCTCCAAGAGGTCTTCCCAACCCAGGGATCGAACCCAGGTCTCCCACATTGTAGGCAGATTTTTTAACCGGCTGAGCCACAAGGGAACCCCAAGAATACTGGAGTGGGTAGCCTATTCCTTCTCCAGTGGATCTTCCCTGACCCAGGAACCGAACCAGGGTCTACTTCATTTTTCTCCAAGCCATTAATTAGTAAAAACAATTTTGTTCCACATTCTAGACAACAAATATACATCAGAACGAGAAAAGCAGACACGTTCGCCCTATCAATGAATACACACCAGAACAAAGAAGGACACTATTGTTATATCAGTAAAATAGAAGTCAGAATGATTTAGAAAACTCTAACTATTCTGTTAAATAATGCTTTGTTCAGCTTTCCATGAAAAACTCATTGGGCAAGAGAAGGAAGAAGAGAAACACTCCATTAGGATGATGTTAGACTGACCTGGAGACAACGTCCAATCTTCTATAAGAAATTTAAGATTGTTTTTTTAACACATCGCAGTGCCTAGAATCTCTGTTTGGTGTGACGTTAGCACACCTGAGCTTCATCCTGACTCACTGCACTATAAATTCATTAAAATGTAAATTATTTAAGAGCTAGAATATAGTTTTCTTTAATTTTGTATTTTTCCAGAGTTTCTATTTTACAAAAAGCATTCAGACATGCACTTGTGGAGTAAATGAATTAATTTAGTGCATAAAGACAGAGAAGTAAATAATTGAATTATTCTTTTTTTCAGAAGTATCTGGATATCATTCATAAAGCTGGTTTTAGTACTGCCAAACACAGACTTCTTGAATTTCCACAGGTTAGAAAAGGCTAAATCTAAAAGGAGTGGTACAACCCTTTTGAAGGGAAATATGTCAATGCCTAACAAAACAAAATATACACTTATGTTTTTGATCCAGCAATCATACTTCTAAAAATTTACCCAGAAGATGCACTTCTAATAATATGAAAGTACTTATGCACAGTTATTAATGGCATCATTGTTTCCTGTTTGAAAAATTCTAGAAACAAGTTAACTCCTCATTCATAAAAGAGTGGTTGAATAAACTCTGGCACATCCAGACAATGGAATAGTATGTAGCTGTGAAAATGAATAAGGAAGCTCTCTGTGAATTGATTTGAGTGATTTCCAGGGCATAATGTAAAATGAAAACGGTAAAGTACAATTGGTATATAACTAGAATGCTACCCTCATGTAAGGAAGAAGGTGGTATATGAAAATATACCTGCTCCTTCTTGCAAAAGAAATATAGGAAAGATAAACAGAAACTGGAGAGACTGGTGAACTAGAGGTGAGAAAAGAAGTGAAAGGAAGGGGAATGGCTATGCAGAAGTAGGGATGAGGAGGAAATGCCACTTCTCTAAGAACAACTTTTACCCAGAATCATAGTAATGTCTCACTCTCTAAAATAAAAAAGTCAACTAGGGTGTGTGTGTGGTGGTTACCCAAAGTGAAATATAACGCTATTAGTGAAGTAAAACTTGCTCAGTCATGTCTGACGCTTTGTGACACCGTGGACTATACAGTCCATGGAATTCTCCAGGCCAGAATACTAGAGAGGATTGCTGTTCCCTTCTCCAGGGGATCTTCCCAACCCAGGAATCGAACCCAGGTCTCCCACACTGCAGGCAGATTCTTTACCAGCTGAGCCACCAGGAAAGCATAACTCTATTACAAATTAATAACATCAGTTCAGTTCAGTTCAGTTGCTCAAGCGTTCTCAACTCTTTGTGACCCCATGAACTGCAGCATGCCAGGCCTCCCTGTCCATCATCAATTCCTGAAGTTTACCCAAACTCATGTCCATTGAGTTGGTGATGCCATCCAACCATCTCATCCTCTGTCATCCCCTTCTCCTCCTGCCTTCAATCTTTCCCAGAATCAGGGTCTTTTCAAATGAGTCAGTTCTCCGCATCAGGTGGCCAAAGTACTGGAGTTTCAGCTTCAACATCAGTCCCTCCAATGAACAACCAGGACTGATCTCCTTTAAGATGGACTGGTTGGATCTCCTTGCAGTCCAAGGGACTCTCAAGAGTCTTCTCCAAAAAAAAAAAGAAGAGAGTCTTCTCCAACACCACAGTTCAAAAGCATCAATTCTTCAGTGCTCAGCTTTCTTTATAGTCCAACTCTCATATCCATACATGACTACTGGAAAAACCATAACCTTGATTAGATGGACCTTTGTTGACAAAGTAATGTCTCTGCTTTTTAATAGGTTGTCTAGGTTGGTCATCACTTTCCTTCCAAGGAGTAAGTGTCTTTTAATTTCATGGCTGCAATCACCATCTGCAGTGAGCTTGGAGCCCAAAAAACTAGTCAGCCACTGTTTCCACTGTTTCCCCATCTATTTGCCATGAAGTGATGGGACTGGATGCCATGATCTTAGTTTTCTGAATGTTGAGCTTTAAACCAACTCTTTCACTCTCCTCTTTCACTTTCATCAAGAAGCTCTCTAGTTCTTCTTCACTTTCTGCCATAAGGGTGGTGTCATCTGCATATCTGAGGTTATTGGTATTTCTGCTGGCAATCTTGATTTCAGCTTGTGCTTCCTCCAGCCCAGCGTTTCTCATGATGTACTCTGCATATAAGTTAAATAAGCAGGGTGACAATATACAGCCTTGACGCACTCCTTTCCCTATTTGGAACCAGTCTGTTGTTCCATGTCCAGTTCTAACTGTTGCTTCCTGACCTGCTTACAGATTTCTCAGGAGGCAGGTCAGGTGGTCTGGTATTCCCATCTCTTTCAGAATTTTCCACAGTTTATTGTGATCCACACAATAAAGCAGAAATAGATGTTTTTCTGGAACTCTCTTGCTTTTTTGATGATCTAGCGGATGATGGCAATTTGATCTCTGGTTCTTCTGCCTTTTCTAAAACCAGCTTGAACATCTGGAAGGTCACGTGTTGCTGAAGCCTGGCTTGGAGAATTCTGAGCATTACTTTACTAGCGTGTGAGATGAGGGCAATTGTGCGGTAGTTTGAGCATTCTTTGGCATTGCCTTTCTTAACGATTGGAATGAAAATTGACCTTTTCCAGTCCTGTGGCCACTGCTGAGTTTTCCAAATTTGCTGACATATTGAGTGCAGCACTTTCACAGCATCATCTTTCAGGATTTGAAACAGCTCAGCTGGAATCCCATCACATCCACTAGCTTTGTTCAAACATAATCACACTGAAAGGGATGTGGAGAACAGAAGTAACCTAAGGAAATTTGGACAGCAGTCTTTCGACTGGATATTGTAATGCTGAAGACCAAAAGAACTGTACACAAATACTATTCTCCAGTTAGTAGACCTGTAACTTATAGAATGTGGGTTAACAAAAGTAGTTCTGAAACTACTTTGTGTATATATACTAGGGGTGAAAAAGAAAAGAATATATTGGAAATGAGAGCCAGGTTTCTCATTTTCAGAGAAAACAGAAAAGAATCAGTATGAAATGGATCTTACAGTGTTGTACTGAAATCAGAATTGTCAGTGTGAAGTAATGGTTTACACACATCTATAATAGGACAAGCTAAACACAGAGAGAGAGAGAGAGAGAGAAACATAGATATGTGTGTATATCCAGATCAGTAAACATACACATCTCTAGAACTGTATGTGGGCCTGGGGCAATGAAACTTCAGTAGCAATGAACACCCACAGCACCTAAATCTTGATTTCTAAATGCTATTCACTAATGAAAGGAACAAAGCCTCATTAGAGAAGAGGTTGATTCCAGGTCTGGGGTAGGGGAAATATAAGATGGTGGGAATGCAAACTAGTACAGCCGCTATGGAGAACAGTGTGGAGATTTCTTAAAAAACTGGAAATAGAACTGCCATATGACCCAGCAATCCCACTTCTGGGCATGAACACCGAGGAAACCAGATCTGAAAGAGACACGTGCACCCCAGTGTTTATCGTGGCACTGTTTATAATAGCCAGGACATGGAAGCAACCTAGATGCCCATCAGCAGACGAATGGATAAGGAAGCTGTGGTACATATACACCATGGAATATTACTCAGCCGTTAAAAAGAATTCATTTGAATCAGTTCTAATGAGATGGACGAAACTGGAGCCCCTTATACAGAGTGAAGTAAGCCAGAAAGATAAAGAACATTGCAGCATACTAACACATATATATGGAATTTAGAAAGATGGTAATGATAACCCTATATGCAAAACAGAAAAAGAGACACAGATGTACAGAACAGACTTTTGAACTCTGTGGGAGAAGGCGAGGGTGGGATGTTTCGAGAGAACAGCATGTATATTATCTAAAGTGAAACAGATCACCAGCCCAGGTGGGATGCATGAGACAAGTGCTCGGGCCTGGTGCACTGGGAAGACCCAGAGGAATCGGGTGGAGAGGGAGGTGGGAGGGGGGATCGGGATGGGGAATGCGTGTAACTCTATGGCTGATTCATGCCAATGTATGACAAAACCCACTGCAATGTTGTGAAGTAATTAGCCTCCAACTAATAAAAATAAATGAAAAAAAAAAAGAAAAAAAAAAGATAAACCTGGAAAAGCTTTAGTTCTAGAAAAGAAGGAAATGCTTATAAAAGAATGGGTCCATGTCACAAGAGTACAGGAGTCAGCACGAGGGAACTCTTAATGGCCAAAGGTAGAAAAATTTAAGCAACAAAACAACAACAACAACAACAACAATAGTACTCATGTTGGATTAAAACCATAGAATAAAATAAATATACATGAGTCCACAATGAAGTAAGTAAGCAATTGAATAAATAAATGGGGCAGAAGAAAGGTCGCTTTGTCTTAATAACAATTCCAATTAATAAGTATGAAAGAAATGAGGGAAAAACAAACTCATCATTAAGTGAACAGCACAGAAGTATTATTGAAGGCAGCTGATACTAAAATCAGTTAGCAAAAGCTTGAGGAGAAGAATATTAGCATAATCTCAATTATCTTCCCTAAATTATTTCTCAATTATAAATGGAAAAGTAGTGGTTTCACCATAAAAAAAAAAAACAACTCAGCAGGTGACTTTATCAAGTAGTTGAGGGTAGCATCACCAGCAATAAGACACGATAGAATCCTGTCCCTTCTAATATGATATACCGAGAAGAATATATCATTTCCTTGGAATTCTTGCCAAAAATGAACAACCTCAATCTAATCATGAGAAAATATTATACAAACCAAACAGAGACATTCTGAAAAATAACTGCCTAGCAGTTATCATCAAGATCATGAAAAACACAGAAAGACAAAGTTGTAGAATGGAAAAGATAAAGGAGCAACAACAATTGAATGAAGACAAGGTGTGTTACTGGAATGTATCCTGGAATAGAAATAAGACACTGGAGAAAAAAAATGATGAAGTGAGATTAGTTTCTACGCTTTACTTGACAGTATCATATTAATTTTAATTTTCTCATTTGATAGCTCTACTATATTACATATATGCTACACATGCTACATATATGTTATATGTATTACATATATGCATAAGTGACCAATAGCCTAGTGTTTCCTATGTACTGCGTGTGTGTGTGTGGGGTCAGTCATGTCTGATTCTTTGCGACCCCATGGACTCTTCATGTCCCTGCTAGGATCTTCTTGTGCATGGAATTTTTCCAGACAAAAATACAGGAGTGGGTTGCCATTTCCTCCTGCGGGGATCTTCCTGACCCAGGGATTGAACCTGAGTCTCTTGATTCTCTTGCATTGGCAGGCCAATTCTTTACCACTGCGCCACCTGGGAAGCCCTCCATATATGTACCATGTATATAAATAAGTTCTTCACATTAGAGAAAGCTGACTAGAGTACAGACATGACATCTCTGTGCCTTTTTTTGCCACTTCTGCCAGTCTAAAATGATTTTACAATAATACCACACTTTTATGTTGTAGAGATTGCATGCTGTATTTCTACCCCAAAGTCAATATTGAAAATATTAGTATGCCCACGCCTTCTTCTTTTGTCTCCGTTTCTCTTACCTTCCTCCCTTCAAGGAACTTCAGTGCTGTGCCAATGTTCGCCACGGCATGAATTCGCTTCATCCGGCGTCCTTGTTCACACGGCTATGAAAGGGAGAAAGACAAGAATAAGTAAAAATGCACACATTAAAACGACAGTTATAAAAGCTATTTAAATGGATCCAAAGCATTCTTGAAGAATGTTTGAGAACAGCCAACATTACTCAATTTCTATAAAGGTTAGCCGATACCCACAGGGGCATTATCCCCACAGCACTTGGAAGGTGTATAATTGACTCAATGAATAAACATTCATTCTCAGCTTATGAATGCACTTTACCTTAAGGTTTCTGTATGCCTAAGGTTAGAAATTCACAAAATTCCTATGCTGTCTATTGAGACTGTTCCCCTTGTAAGTTAGGAAGTATTTTTATGAAAAGTCCTCTTGGTGCATGTAAGGGGGCAGGAGAAACATGGGAAATCTCTCTCCTTTCCTCTCAATTTTGTCATGAACCTAAAACTGCTCTGAAAAATAAAGTCTTAAAAAAAGTACTGTTGGTTACTTACTTTTTTTTTTCAGTCATACCAACATGAAAGTTACTGACAGTGTTAGTGACATTTCTGCGTTTGAGTGACCAAATGCTGGTGCATCTGCATGCATGCCAAGTCACTTCAGTCGTGCCTGACTCTTTGCTACCCTACAGACTGTAGCTCGCCAGGCTCCTCTGTCCATGGGATTCTGCACGAAAGAAAACTGGAGTAGGTTGCCATTTCCTACTCTAGGGGATCTTCCCAACCCAGGAATCGAACCCACGTCTCTCATGTCTCCTGCATTGGCAGGAGGGTTCTTTACCACTAGCACCACCTGGGAAGCTCACACAGTTTATATGAGTCAAGGTTAAAAAGTAGGAATGTGAGAAAGAAACTGTTCTGCACAAAACAATATGATCTGGTACAAGGATACTAAGTTACTTGCATTTAATGTAGCAGAATGTAAAAGATTAATACATATTTTAATAAATATAATAAAATAATCAGTGACTTCTATGTGCCGCACTGTTCATTTTAAAACTCAAAATAATTTGAATGAAGTCAGTAGCATTACATTTACAGGGTCTGAGAGGATAACAAGTCCATGACTGCACACCTGATAGACTGGCCTCTTCTTTGTGACACCAAAACTCTATATTAAACAATTTCCTGTTAGAGCTCAAAACCAAATATCTTTTCATTTCCATTTAATAACATAACAGGTGATTCCTATGATATGATTTTAAACAAATAGTTAAATAGAAAATGTATTTAACATTTTTAAAAAATTTATTATTTTCTTGCATGGCTCATTTACTTAGCTATTTGATTAATTATCTTTTGAAATGTGAAAAGCATCTAGGAACCTGCAACTAAAGCCAAGTCAGGACCCAGAAATTAAGAACGAAAGCCAGATCCCTCAACATAACCCTTCATCTCATCCTCCTGCTCTCCTACACCATGGCAACTATCTCATAATTTGCATCAATTTTAACACAATTGACCTGCCATTAACTAACACAATGATCCTCCCTACTAGGCTACAAGCTCTTTGAGGGCACAAACCATACCTCATTTATCTTTGTTCTTAGAGGGCAAAAGGCAATGCCTTATCCATAATAGCAACTCCAGATACGTTAGCTGAATGGTCAATAGATAATGCTAAACCCAGTTACACACAAGTTCTACTATAAATATATGACTGATGCTTAACACAGTCACCTGATGGATGCACAGGAGCCTGTGATGCTCCCAATTTCCTAAGAATGCCCACTGTGTACTTTTAAGTGGCTTTTCAGACTCTTCTTGAATTCAGAGTGTTAGAGTCTTGAAAAGCACTATACAGAAGATTAACAAAATAGATAAGAAATAAATTTCTCTGCAGTCCTTAGGCTCTATTCATCTTGCTTCTACTATTTTAAATTTTTCAACAGCAATTCTTCACATTTTTTAAAAAAAAAACCTGAGTATAAAATTAAATTTAGTATTCCTATCTTTATGTGTGATTAAAGATATATAATCATGGATCCATTCAAAGAATAAATGTTCTACAAATAATAATCAAGTGATGTAGAGAAATCCAAGGATAATAATTCTCAAAATTTTAAATTCCCTAGTACCTGAAATAAAATCACAGATAAGAGAGTCACAGTAGGTTATTAAAAGAAACTAAGATATTGAGATTCTTCTCTTACATTGAGATGCTGATGATAATATTAAGGCGTTTGGCTGCATTTCCCAGAAGATCATGGCCAAAGCCAGAGTCCTAGGCTATCTGAATCATGACGTTAAGTATAGTGTTCTTAATAGAGTTCTACGTATGAGATAATTATAGAGTTCCTGAACTCTGCTAACACTCCTGAGGGAAATGCTTTTGTTCACGTTCTCCTTTTGAAAGCTCTATAAGAATGCCTCAGATACTCAGCCCCTTAAATGATGCTTTTCATCTTAATGTGGTCCTGGATCAAAATGTCCACATGTACAAAATTTAAATAACAATCACCAAGATTTATTTATAATTTCAGAGTAATTTCCTTTTATGCAATTCTGAATTTTGAAGGGTTTAATAGAAATAAATAATGAAAGTGACTTCCCTGGAAGTCCCGTGGTTAAGACACCGTGCTTCCACTGAAGGGGGACATGGATTTGATCCTTAGTCTGGGATCTAAGATCTTGCATGCTACATGGCACAGCCAAAATAATTAATTAATTAATTTTGTTGCTGTTCAGTCACTAAGTCATGTCCGACTCTTTGCGACCCCATGACCTGCAGCAAGCCAGGCTTCCCTGTCCTTCACTATCATCTCCAAGAGTTTGCTCAGATTCATGTCCATTGAGTCAGTGTTGCCATCCAACCATCTCATCCTCTGTCGTCCCCTTCTCCTCTTGCTCTCAATCTTTCCCAGCAGCAGGATCTTTTCCAATGATTCAGTTCTTTGCATCAGGTGACCAAAGTACTAGAGCTTTAGCTTCTGCAACAGTCCTTCCAATGAATATTCAGGGTTGATTTCCTTTAGGATTGACTGGTTTGATCTCCTTGCAGTCCAAGGGCCTCTCAAGTCTTCTCTAGCAGCACAGTTTGAAATCATCAATTGTTCAGCACTCAGCCTTCTTTACTGTCCAACTCTCACAACCATACATGACTACTAGAAAAACTGTAGCTTTGACTAGATGGACCTTTGTGGTCAAAGTGATGTGTCTGCTTTTTAATACACTGTCTAGGTTTGTCACAGCTATTGTTCCAAGGAGCAAGCGACTTTTTAATTTCATGGCTGGAGTCACTGTCTGCAGTGATATTAGAGTCCAAGAAAATGAAATGCGACACTGTTTCCACATTTTTGCCATCTATCTGCCATGAAGTGATAGGACTGGATGCCATGATCTTCTTTTTTTGAACGTTGAAATTTAAACCAGAAACTGTATTTCTATGCCCCAGTTTCCTCTATGTTAAATAAGAATGCAGAGATTCTTTCTGAAATTGCTTCTAGCTTCAAGATTCTAAAATTCTTACCATGACTGAATGGGCAGGGCACTTAAACAGAAGTAGAATTATTATGTCAAAATGTATACTTTCTCTAGACTCATTTAGCTTGGCAGTTAATGCCCATCAAGGTTTCTGTATACTGTTGGCCAAGTACAGTGGCACAATTATAATGACACTTTGAATGAGACACTTCTTAAATCTTGTGTGAATTGTAATGAAGTTTCCTTCATGTAAGTAAATAGCTTAATTCAGGAGGATACATGAAGATAGCTAGTCACACCTGGCCATTAAGGAGGCATCCTAATGCTAATCCAATTTAGCTCATGCATACATCTGTTGATTCCAAATTGGATTGTCACATGTGTCTTGTTTGATTTCTCCCAAAACGGAGCCTGAGATAAGAACATGGTGCATGCAATGACTGGGAAGATGATCCCAGGTAGCAAGAGTGAGGATGCATGGAAAGTGAGAGAAGGAAGCAAGAAAAATCAATTAACAATAATCTATAATAGTACGGTGTGCTGTTGAGGGTCTCCTCAGCAGGCAACTGGGGCTCAGCTCTGCTGAGGATCCAATGGAGCACTCCCTGATGTGTGAAATAAGCCTTGAAATTGTCCCTCCTACAAATGCCAGGCTGGAGTTTTTAATTCATAGACTCCCATCCATCCCCTTTGAAACCATTAACTTTCCCACACTTTAGGGTTGCCTTGTGCAACCTACAGCTTTAATAAAAGCCCTGAGGACAGAAATTCAAACAAATGTTGCCAGAACTTGAGTTGAGATGCTAATGGAGGGTATGGGTCTTGTTCGCCTCTGCCGTGGCTAGGTCAGAGGTGAGCTGAGATGGGTCACCAGAAGCCTCTGCTATAATATGAATGCAAGTAGATTATGACTTATACAAAATTATCAGTTTGTATTTTCCAACAAACAACTGTCTTACATTTATAAAAGCTATGTTGAAGACTCCCACATGAAATGAACTGGAAATTTATGACCAGGCAAAAACACTTTAAAAACCTCAATTATCCAAGTAATAATGATTGAGCAGCTCTTTGTCAAGATGCAACAGATTAAGAAAAAATAAGTACATCTAATTTTGGACACTGTGTCTAGTGTGTTATACAATATTCTGAAGATTATTTCCCGAGCTCCTTTTAAAACTTATGGGAAATGTCACATAAATAATTTATGTTTGCAAACTACTTACTTCTCTACTATCCCAAAATGAAAAAAAAAAAAAAAACATAAGCCAGAAAGAACTAAATATTTTATTATTTTAGTAATGAAGAAAAAGACATTTTATAGGTCAGTGGCTATTTGTTTTTCACTCTGCTAGTTCTGCCGAACATAGAATCAAATGATTCTGAACACGCTGTTCCCATTACAAATGATGATGGAGAATGTCTACCAATGGATGAAAAATGCCATGTTGCTTTCAAGCTTAATTTTCAATACTATGGGAACAACTGGACCAACAATCCTTTCCAAATGGAAAATAAGCACTTAAAATGTGTTAGATATTAATTTCCAACTTATCTTCCTGGATACCATACAGATGCAGCAGTTAACCGGGACTGATTATTGATGAAGCTCTTTACCTTTACTTGTAAGTTGCTACTACTATACATAATGTTTCAAAGCTACTACAGGTGTCCGGGAACAAGAAAGAAAATTTATTCCTTGCTCCCAGAAGTGACCGATAGATTAGTGTTTCCTATGAATTACCAACTACAAAAGAGAAAAACTTTTACATGAGAAGCACCCTTTACACTCCCCAATCTACACTCCCCAAATTCCAAATGGGAACAATTTGACAAATGTGGTCACAGAAAACATCCTTACCAGTTTCTGCCCAGACAGGACTTCCAGCAGAGCAAGTAGC
This sequence comes from Cervus elaphus, assembly GCF_910594005.1. Lineage (NCBI taxonomy): Eukaryota > Metazoa > Chordata > Mammalia > Artiodactyla > Cervidae > Cervus > Cervus elaphus. Next base: position 36,125,881 of record NC_057840.1, read on the forward strand.
TTCACACCATCTTTCATGTCTTCAAAAAGATCATCCACCACCATTGGGGGTTTCCGCTATAAAATTTTAAAAAAAGAATTAATGCAAAAAATGCTTCTCTCACTCTCTGGCAGACATTTGGTACTCACTGAGGTGAAATCTGGTGAAAAACATCTAAATATCCAAGTCCTTTATTGAGGATGTGATTGGCAATCACCTTTTGACAGATGCAAAGAGAAAAATGACCCTTTGGAGATAAACTAAACATTCAAAAACCTCCTGTTTGGGTTTTTACATACACACCGATGTTGTTTAGAAAGGGAGTATTTTTTAAATTTTTCTTCCTTTCATTCTTTATTTATTTTTGGCTGTGCTGGAGCCTGGTTGCTGCTCCATGGGCTTTTTCTAGTTGTGGTGAGCGGGGTCTACTCTAATTGTGGTGCCTGGCTTCTAATTGCAGTGGCTTCTCTTGTTGCAGAGCAGGGGTTCTAGGGTGCTTGGGCTTCAGCAATTGTGGCCCATGGGCTTAGATGCTCTACACCATGAGGAATCTTCCAAGACCAGGGGTCGAACCTGTCTCCCCTGCATTGGCAGCTGGATTCTTAACCACTGGACCACCAGGGGAAGTCCATAGAGAGGGAGTGTTGACAAGAGAGAGATGGTGTGGGATAAAGGAAGAAAAGAGGGTGCTATTAGCATAAAAGATAAGATAGAGGTTAAAACAGGATGTAAGCAGGGAACAGGAGGTACCCCAGAGAAACTGGAGCAGCCTCTTTACCTGAGTGAGCACACTGCTGGACTGAGGCAGGTGCCAAGTTTCCACGAACATTCTCTCCAAGGTAACCTCGTTAGCTTAGGGACCTGCTGTGGGGACACTGTTGGCTCGGCCAGGGTGGCAGATTGACTCTCCAGTGGGTTAGCTGGCCACAACCATTCTGCTTCACAAGCTGGCAAATCCTGCAAACCTTCTCTCACCGCGTGGCATTGAACCCAAAGGATTGTAAGCTCAAGAGTACAAGCTGATCAGGGCAAATCTACGCCACTACTGGAAAAATAAGCCCATACTTAATCCATGGGGAATTTTTATTATTTTACAAAAGTTATCATAATATCTGGGCTTCCCTGGTGGCTCAGATGGTGGAGAATCTGACTGCAATGCAACGTTTGATTGAGACCTATTGAGACCTAGGTTTGATACCTGAGTCAAGAAGATCTCCTGAAGGAGGGCATGGCAACTCACTCCAGTATTCTTGTCTGGAGAATCTCATGGACAGAGGAGCCTGCAGGGCTTCAGTCCACAGGGCCGCAAAGAGTTGGACATGACTGAAACGACTTAGCACACACACATATACTAGAGTTTATGAAATCTTGGGTTAAGGTATCTCTTGGCTCAGAAGAAAGCAAAAAAAGTGATGCTAAAGCTGATGGTCAATGGAAGTTAGGTAACCTCAGATTTCTCACAGAAGATGAATTTTAAAGAAGTCTATAGCTGATTCATGCTCTGTAATTTTCTAATTCTCCCTGATCATGTTAAAAGCCTAATGTTGTATACCTGACTTTCAATTGTCTTTCTTTCTTTTCTAGAAAGTTTTTTTCAGAGATATTTAATCACCAGATGTTTTATTGAAACATGATTTTTTTCTCCACCCACTGATAATGGCACATTTATATTTCTCTTATGACTGCATGAATTACTGTCTCTGAATGGTACAATTCTAATTTTAAATGCATTTTTCTCTTTATAAAATGAATAGCTGAATAATTTGTTCTCATGCTGTGAAATACATGTTCAAAAATAACAGAGTTTTCATTTTCAAACTTTCTCTTTTAAATTCCACTATTCACACTGCTTACTATTTATACAGCAAAAACGTAATAGTGACTTTATATGCTAAGCATTTAAACAAAATTATTAGGAATAAAATGAGCCTTTTTTAATGAAAAATATTCAATATGATAACAGTCAAAATTGTGGAGTTGATGATGGACAGGGAGGCCTGGCGTGCTGTGGTTCATGGGGTTGCAAAGAGTCGGACACGACTGAGCGACTGAACTGAACTGAACTGATATATTATCATTAAAAACATGGTCTATTTGTCTTTTAAAATGTCCATTTGTATCCTAATAATAACAGTGAAATAATGAGGGAAAAAGTTAATAAATACATGATACATTCTGCAAGCAAATACAAATGGGGGTTTTCACATATTGTGTTAACTGCAGCCATATTTTAAAAATTAAACAAGGCAGGGAATTTTCACAAAACAATAAAGAGTCCAAGAAATTGGACGCCAGAAATAAAAGATAAATTGCATCCATCCCTTATGCCTTTAAACATACACAGGTGGTGGCTCAGACGGTAAAGGGTCTGCCTGCAATGCAGGAGACCTGGGTTCGATCCCTGGGTTGGGAAGATCCCCTGGAGAAGGAAATGGCAACCCACTCCAGTACTCTTGCTTATAAAATCCTATGGATGGAGGAGCCTGGTGGGCTACAGTCCATGGAGTCGCAGAGTCAGACACGACTGAGCGATTTCATTTTCTGTTACTTTGAAGAGTATTTTCTTTTTTTTCGCCATGTCACGAGACATGTGAGATCTTAGTTCCCCGACCAGCATTTGAACTTGGGCCCCCTGCAGTGGATGTGTGGAGTCCTAACCGCTGAACCACCAGGGAAGTCCCTGAAGACCACTTTGTCTTCACCCCACCTCTGCCCCTCATTTGTGTTCTCCTGCATCACTATCTGTCCTCCACATGCTCCCGGCCCCTTTCACTGCTCCTAGAAGTGGCCTCCAGACCAGCACTGGCCTCTGAACAAGCCAGTGACCCCTCATCCCACTGCACTGGGCCTTGTTGGCACCAGCAGGGGTGGTGGTTGAGGACTTGTTGGCCTCTCCTTGAGCTGGTTCTCCCCAAGCCCTTTTGATCAGCCTGCCTGGTTCACAGGCCTCTTTTACTTCTCTCTCGCTCTCCTTTCTTCCTGACTGTGGCCATTCACCAAACTCAATCCCAACTCCCCTGTTGTTTAAAAAATTGTCCGGACAGACGTGATTCTTGAATCCTTCCTTCCAGGTAAGTGTTTTCTACTAAACATTATTGAGCACAGGGCAGGCACTCCACAAATATTGTTGGCTGACTGACTGAATGAATGAATGAATAAAGTTTTCTTAAAAAATGATCTTTGCCCTATGCCCATACTAATGGTTCTTAAAATGAAGTGCATATATGATGAGAAAAGAAAAATTATCTCCAGGTTCTTGGCAATCCCAGACTACAATGCAACACAGAGAAGCATCTTGTTTCTGAGTGTCTTATTCACAGTAGGAACTCATTAAAAACTTGTTGAAGAAATGAATGAAGTTTCTAGCCTGCACACGGGGAAAAAAAAAGCAGGTAGGTTTTATCGCAAGAACATAGATATCTAGAATACTCTCACTTTCCTACTTTCCCATTTAGCAAATTTCTGGTCAGTTTTACGACACAGTCTTACATTATCTTTTCCAGTTTTCCAGCTGGAATTAAATCACTTCTTTTGTGTTAGCGCATGGTTCAGATTATATTAATCATACTGCATTACAGTTGGTTATTCACAAGTCTGTGTCCTCAGGAATTCAGACCATGGACTTCTGGAGGACAAGGAAGTTGAATATATGTTTTTATACATAATACGAAGAACAGCGCCTCACCCATAGATATACGTCTCAACAGAGATATGTGATGCTTATCTGCAGGTTACCTTTTGGAATCTTGGAGAGATAATGATATGAAGCAAAATAAGGACACAAAGCAAAGTTTTCTTTATTTATAGGAAGTATGAGTTGCTTCTGAAAATTTTTTCACCAGTATCTTCCTACCCAAAGTAAAGAGATGCAGTCTGATGACTGTTAGCAGACTAACTAGAAACTGGACAAAATATTTTTCTTTAAAATAAAAAATGCTTATGTAATTTATAATATGCAACTATTATATTTCAACACTCAGGATTAGAAAACCTAGTATGTAATAAATTCTTGAGACTTAATACCTCAACCAGTAAAAGAGGAAGAAAACAAACCTCTGACTGCAAAGAGCTTGCAAAAATGAATCCCAGAAAATGATCTTGATATTTCTACAAATTTTATCCAGTTTTACATAACATACATGCTGCATAAGGTCACTTTATTTATCAAAAGATGTTACCAAAAATTATACTAGAATAAGAAGTCCTAGTAATTATTGGACAGTCTTGCTCTCCCGTTTTGTATAAAGTACCATTTATGTATAGCTAATGGTCAACTGCAAGGAGATCCAACCAGTCCATCCTAAAGGAGATCAGTCCTGGGTGTCCATTGGAAGGACTGATGCTGAAGCTGAAACTCCAGTACTTTGGCCACCTCGTGCGAAGAGTTGACTCATTGGAAAAGACCCTGATGCTGGGAGGGATTGGGGGCAGGAGGAGAAGGGGACGACAGAGGAGGAGATGGCTGGATGGCATCACCGACTTGATGGACACGAGTTTGAGTGAACTCCAGGAGTTGGTGATGGACAGGGAAGCCTGGCGTGCTGCAATTCATGGGGTCTCAAAGAGTCAGACACAACTGAGCGACTGAGCTGAACTGAATGGTCAACTAGAAGGGACCTTTAATATCGTGACAACAGTGCATTTACTTTTGAAACAATCTTTTAATAGAAAACCTCTCATCTAAAAATGCCTCTCTTGTCATATATATATATATATATAAGTATTCACAGCGTCAATCTGATTTCTTTGTAGGATTCAGGTCATGGTGCTAGAGGCCAAAATGAAGAGATAGAAATGAGGGTAATTCACTGGAGTCTGACTTAATGGAAAATAGAGATAATGTGGTTTGTTCCCATGGCTTGACAATGTGCAGTTTCAAGCACTAGACAGAAATCTACCGGGCACATTTTAAGACCATAGCTATCTATTTTTTTATTAAGATAAAATTACAATAAGCTCTTAGTTTTGTATGGTGTTTGGAAGAAGTATACTCTTGGCTCTGGAAATCACATTTAGATATTATACAGATATTCATCATGAATCTTAGATTCATGATGAATCTCAAAGAATGAAATATCCTGACTGAGGGGAGAGGGAGATGGAGAAAACAAAAAATAAGAGGTACTTGGCTTCCTTAGCTACTTCCTTCTAGAAGCTCTCCTCAAACTAGGCTTAAGCCTTAAGTTTTGGCTGTCAGAGGATTGTCTAAAGTCTCTGAAACTCAGGGAAAGTGCATATCCTGGCTGTGACCTTGGCAGTTAACTCATGAGTGGAACAGGCCTCACAGAGTATTTTTATCTAATTTTTTTCTCCTCCTCCTTTATTTTTGCAGCCCCTTTAATGTCATACAATGAGATCTATTCCTTTACTCTTAGAACTTAAAGGAGACCAAATATTTCTCCTTCAACTTTATGAAATCTGAGAAAACACGGGGATCTTAGGCATAACTTTTATTGAGCATTGCCTGTATTGGGGAAAAATAATCTATTCTCTATCATTGTGTGTATGAGAATAACTTGTGACCATTTACTAGTCTATAAGTGCTAGTACATGTTAAATTCTTATTGACCATTACTTTCATATTTTCACTCATATAGGAAGATCATATTTTCTATGCCACATGTTGATTTATGCCCCTAGAAAATTGCCCTGGGTTCAATCCCTGGGTTGGGAAGATCCCCTGGAGAAGAGAAAGGCTACCCACTCCAGTATTCTGACCTGGAGAATTCCATGGACTGTATAGTCCACGGGGTTGCAAAGAGTCAGACATGACTGAGCAACTTTCACTTTCAGAAAATTGCAATACTCAGGAGAAAAAGGAATATGAGAATAATTTTGAGGAAAAAGGGCATAACTACTTGTTATGAAATGAAAATTTAAGGAATTCTCACATTTTTAAAACTATATAGAAATCATAATTGCCATTCTAACAGGTGTGAGGTGATATTTCACTGTGGTTTTGATTTGCATTTCCTTGATGATTAGCAATGTTGAGCATTTTTCATGTGCATATTGGCAATGTGTATATCTTCTTTGGGAAACATCTATTCAGATCCTCTGCCCATTTTTCAATCATGTTGTTTTTTGGATATTGAGTTGTATGAGTTCTTTGTATATTTTGGATATTAACCCTCTCTCAGACACATCATTTGCAAGTATCTTCTCCCATTCAGTAGTTGATCTTTTCAGTTTGTTGATCATTTCCTTCACTATATAAAGGATTTTTAGTTTGATATAGTCCCATTTGTTTACTTTTGCTTTTATCTCCTTTCTCCAAGGAGACATATCAAAAAAAAAAAAAAAAAAAACTACTAAGAATGATGTCAGTGAGTGGATTGCCTATGTTTTCTTCTAGAAATCTTATGATTTCAAGTTTTACATTTAGGCTTTTAACCCATTTTAGATTTATTTTCATGTATGACATGAGAAAGTAGTCCAATTTGATTTTTTTGCATGTAGTTGTCCAGTTTTCTCAAAGCTATTTGTTGAAGTATCTGTCATTCTTCCATTGTATATCCTTACCTCCTTTATCATAGATTAATTTCCTATAGAAATGTGCATTCATTTATGGACTCTGTGTGTGTGTGTTCAATTGCTAGGTCATGTCCAACTCTTTGCCACCCTGTGGATTGCAGCATGCCAGCCTTCCCTGTCTTTCACTATTTCCCAGAGTTTGCTCAAATTCATGGGCTGTCTATTCTGTTCTACTAATCTATGTGCCTGTTTTTGTGCCAGTACCATACCGTTTTGATTACTGTAGCTTTGTAGTATAGTCTGAAATCAGAGCGTATGATGCCTCCAGTTTTGTTCTCTCTCAGGATTGTTTGGACTATTCAGAGTCTTTTGTCTTTCAATACACATCCTAGAATTATTTATTCTAGTTTGTGCCCATCAAGAGATGAATTAAGATGTGGTAAACATACAATGGAATATATTTTACTCAGCTGTAAAAAATAATGAATTATTTTCCATTTAGGACAACATGGATGGATCCAGAGAGTATTATGTTTGAGTGAAATAAATCAGACAGAGAAAGACAGATACTGTATGATTTCACTTATCAGTGAAATCTAAAGAAAAAACAAAAACAAAACAAATGAACAAACATAACAAAACAGAAACAGATTCACAGATATACAGAACAAACAGGTGGTTGCAAGAGGGAAGAGGGATTTTGGAAGGAGAAAAATATGTGAGGGATCATAAGAGGTACAAACTTCTATTTAGAAAATAAATGAGTCATAGGTGTGAAATGTACAGTGTGAGGAAAATAGTTGATAACTATGTAATGTCTTTTTATGGTAACAATAACTATTGCAGTGATCATTTTGAAATGTATAGAAATACTGATGCATATGTGTATACATATACATTGAAATAGACACAAATCAGCCCCACTCACACCATGTCCTCCTGTGGCCATGTCTGTGCATTTAATAATGTAAAACTTAGGGCATTTTACTTTAAATTGCTAAATACATATCTCAGGCTTTAAAATTCGTGTTTCCTACATATCTAGCGATACCAATAAAACTGAACTGGAAAAGACCTAAAGAAAGAGTCTGGAGCACAGATAATGCTTCACTCAAGTTGAAACACACAGGCTGTCGGGCATGATCAGACTTGCTGACCATGATGTGTGGTCACGGCCTGAGATATTCCCCAGATGGCCTTCTGTGCAGTACATAAAGACGTCTCAAGGCAAAGGCTGGATCTCAAGGTGTATTCTGTGTACTTCATCACTTCTGTTTACACAAAGGCCCCTCACTTCTAGGGCAAGCGAGATAAATCACTCCCACCTCTGGTTTCCATGAGTTCCAGGTGGGAGCTATATGACAGGCTGAGAGATAGGGAGTGGGGAGACATCCCATCCCGGGACCAGTCGAGCATGTTCACATGCTCTGCCGGTTATCTGGTGGGCAGGAACAATAAACCAAACAACAGGAACAGAGAGGAGAGTGGGAAGGGAAGTGAGGTTGACCTACAGATATGGAACAAGTTACCCTCCAATGGTTGGCAAGAAGCCCACCACACAAAACTGTCTAAAAATGCCGAAACAGCTGGACTAGATGAGTAAAGCTGTGATTATATCCACTGACAGGAGCCAGAGAAAATTAATTCAGCATCTAAAATGTTCTGTCATCTTATTCAGAAAATTTAATTAGACATTACCACTATCTCCAGAAACAAGTGAAGTAATTTAAAAAAATGTTATGCATAATCTGTTTATCCTTCTCTCCCTTTAAAACAGCACTATTGTGATTATTTTCCACCTCTGTTTGGCAAAAAAGAGAAAATAGTTCCCATTCTTTACTGTTTCCCATGACAGATAGCATAAGTATTTCCATTTCCTTAATTATTTAATTTGATTGCTCTCCGGCTCAACTTTAAATCTGCTTGAAAAACTGCTCTTAACAACTTTCACGTGTAATCCTTCTTTTTCATTACATAGTTTAAAAGAAGCATACTCCTCATTTGTTTTATTCAGGATGAAGCTGGAGTTATCCTTCATCTCTGTTCATACTCCACAGCTGATCCATCAACAAATTGTTGACTTTATTTTCAAAATTCACCCAGAATCCAGCCATTTCTTACCACTTCCACAGCTATGACCTTGGTCCAAGCCAGTCCTCTCATCTGAATGACCCAACAATCTCCTACCTTATCTCCTTCCTTCATCCTGTGTCCTCTTCAGCTTATTCTCAACGGAAGAGCTATTTTCCTTCTCTCCTGTCCATCTCCCCAAATGGGATAAAAGCATCATGGTGAAAGGGTTACTCCTCCTGTTTAGTTCACTGTGGCATTCTCAGTGTCTAGAATCTTGCTAAGCATACCAAATAACATTTTAAAATATTTATCAAATAAATGTATGAATAAAAAAATATTTCTAAAAGAGGGAACTTTGATAAACATTATCAAAATGTTTGGCAATCTGCATAAACTTTGCTATGTCTACATCTCTGTTATTAACAAATTAATGTTAATGTTAGTTGCTCAGTCATGTCCAATTCTTTGCGATCCCATGAACTGTAGCCCTTCAGGCTCCTCTGTCCATGGACTTCTCCAAGCAAGAATACTGGAGTGGGTTGTCATTCCCTTCTCCAGGGGATCTTCCCAACCCAGGGATCAAACCACATTGCAGGCAGATTCTTTACCGTCTGAGCCACCAGGGAAGCCCAAAACATTGGTTGCTCAGTCATATCCAACTCTTAATAAATGCCATTTATTTTGAAATGATGATTTTCTTTTTAATCTTTTAGTTGCATATTTGGAAACAATGTATCAGTATGCTTAGGATTACCAAACTAGTTTTACAAAATCAACTAAAGAATTGTTTCTGGGGTGTATTATTACATTTACTTTTTCCTCTCTGCCTCTGTAATCTCATCTTAGTTCATTAATAGTCCCACCAAAGTGAGTACAAGAAACCGAAGGATCAAATTTCAATTCTGAATATTTCCATGTTATCTTTTAATACCAGTGGTGGAAAGACAACTGAAGAAGAACAAAAGCAGCCACCAAAGTGATATTTTATGTCTGTGAGGATGTCGATCAAAGTCATTACTAGTCGTTACTAATAATCCATAGGATTATTACAAAGCATGGAGTGTCAAAAGTGTTCCTTTTAAAGGAGTCTATGTATTTGACTTGGTGTTAAGATGTGCTCTTAATAGAACCTATTATGGGTTGAACAGTGTGCTCCCTCCATGATACATGAAATCTAAACCCCAGGTACCTTGGGATGTGGTCTTATTTGGAAGTGGGGTCTTTAGAGAAGTGATCAAGATAAAATGAGGTCATGGCCGGAGGGGGGGGTCCTAATCCAATGTGACCAATATCCCTATATAAAGGGGAAATCAGGCACAGGGGCATAGATTGGACTAATGCAGCTGCAAACTGAGGAATCCCATGTACTCCAGGCCACGCCTGAGATGAGGAAGAGTCAAAGAATTCTGCCCAGAGTCTCAGAGGGTGGCATGGCTGCCTAGCCTTGAGGACGGTGAGATAATAAATTTCTCATTTGAAGGTACCCGGTATGTTGCACTTTGTTATAGCAAACTCACACAGAATGTAAACAATGTTAATGGTGCTTTTTTTCCCAGCTCATCTAAAAAGTGAGGAGATGCTCGTGACCGAGGTCATTCAAGAGTCGGTACTTACAGTATTCAGTTCCTATTCTTCACAGCCCCTTAGATCTAAGGCTGGCAGATGTGGAGTGGGTTGTTTATTGCATACTGAAAGAGATGCTCCTTTTATAGAAACACTAAACAATGGCTATTTCAGACCTATCTTTTTTCCCAAAGGACTTAGTGTCAAACCATATATTTATGTCAAAGCCATGTATCATAAAGAATGAATCCAAGGTATTTAAATACAGATATAACATTCTATTCCAGTTGACAAATTTACAGAAAAGTGAAACTATAACCATTTGATAACAGAGTGTAGCCAATGTTAATTTTAAGATGATTTTTATACTATCTGTTTCTAATTAAAAGTAAAACTTTGGGGGAGAAATTTTTGGAAAACACATCTTTAAACTGGTATCTTTGGGGGACAGCATGACACTGTACAATAGCCTTTGAATTTTGCTTAAAATTTAGAAATTCGCCACGACAGATACATTTTAAAATGTGAAAGAACACGTTTCTTTAGTTCTTTTTTTTAAATTTATTTTTAATTGGAGGATAACTGCTTTACAATATTGTGCTGGCTTCTGCCATCCATTAACATGAATCAGCCATAAGTTTACACATGCCTCCTCCCTCTTAAACCTCCCCCTACCCCCTACCCCATTCCATCCTTCTAGGTTGTCACAGAGCACCAAGTTGAGTTCCCTGTGCTATACGGCAACTTCCCATTATACACAATACTGTATATGTATATGTAATGTAATGTATATGTATATGGTAACGTATATGCTTCAGTGCTATTCTCTCAGTTCTTCCCATCCTCTCCTTCCCCCGCTGTGTCCAAAGTCTGTTCTCTGCCTCTGTGTCTCTATTCCCACCCTGCCAATAGGTTCATCAATACAGTTTTTCTAGCTTCCATATACACGCGTTAATATACAATATCTGTTTTTCTTTTTCTGACTTACTTCACTCTGTATAGCACATTTTAACTGTCAGTTTAAAAAATGTTTTTCATAAATTCGTCTGCTCAGAAAGGTAGACTATTGTGTTAGATCTAAAAAACCTGCATGCCGTCTTCAGCTGGGAATCCCCTCAAATTCCAGTCCACCCCACTCTGTGTTCCTCTCTCCCCCATCTCAGACTTGGGCACATCCACACCCTCCTTCCCATTACCACTCTGGCCTCAGAGATGGCGACTTTGGTGGAAGTATTCTTCATCTCTGTGGAAATATCCACCCTCTATCTGTGCTATGGATTTTCTCCCCACTTTGCCTCCTCAGGAGGCTTGTGTCTTAAAATAATCTTGTCTTCTTTCTTTATCAGCCTATCCCTCTCTACCAGTTCTTGAGCTTTCCCTTCCATAAATACACACTTAGGACCACTCTTTATTGAAACAGCTCTTACCAGATCCTATGTTCTACTTTAGCTAATACTCCTGAACATGTAATACACACTCAAATCCTAGCATCTTTCCCTCTCATTTACTCATCAAATTGCTAGAGTTGGGTTTCTGCCATGACTTGGTCACTCCCAGTGATGGCTAATGACTTCCGAATTGCCATTTCAAATGGGTCCATCTCTACCAAGTTAATTTCTCCATCTGTAGTTGAACCCATTAGCTTTCCCCCAAAGTCTCTTATATTCTCTGTCTTTGTGAATGATCCTAATCATTTGTTCAAGACAGAAATTTAGAAGTCATTCTTGACTCCTTCTCCCCCAGTCTTCCCAGGAATGACTCAGTTATATCAAATCTGCCCTTTGATAAAATTTTTCAATCTATCCACTTTTCTCCATTCCCCCAGCACTATTTCAGGTCAGAGCATCCTCACCTCTCATCTGACTTACTGCAAGTTCATTCCAACTCCACTTTCAGCTGTTCCTGCTCTTAATTTATGTGAGAGGGTGTGGGGAAATGAGAGAGGGGGCGGGACAGAGAGATGAGAGGGAGAAGAAAGGACGGAGGGAAGGAGAAAGAGAGAAGGAGATTGAGAGAGGGGTTTAGCCCAGAGTGACCATTTCTTTTCCCTAAGATTCTTTAATGTGTTCCAGTGACCATAACACGACATCTGAACCTGTTTAACGGCTGACCTTCAACTGAGTCTCAGTTCTCTCTGTCGCCATCCCATTTCTGGAACCTGTATTTTCAGGTATTCTGAGCTTCCTCCATTTCCTTTTGTACCAAGCTCTTTCTTACCCTTCAACTTTTGAAAACATTAGCTCCTTTACCTAGCCAATATCGAGACATTTCTCAGGTTCCAGATGTTTCTTCCTCTGAAAACCTAAGGCCCTCCATCGGGTTACTTGAGTGGTTGATGCAATTGCCCTGTGCTCCCTAACACCCTCTACTTCTCCACTCGCGGAATCTGACACACACACACACGTCTGTAATTGCTATCTCTTCTGCTACACTGTCCGTTCCATGATAGCATGGACTAAGCTGTTTTTGTTCACCATAGTACCCACAATCCCTAGCACATAAGAGGTGCTTGAAAAGTATTTGCTGCATGAATAGTTCATCAAATGAAGCATGGGCATAAACACAGTGGTTAGTGCCCAAACTTTGTAGTCCTGGGACTGAAATCTAGTTTTCCACCTACTTGTTATATGACCTTGAGCTTCTTAATTAACTCTAAGTTTCGGGTTCACAATCTATAACATGGTGAAAATAATACTTATATTTGATTGTTGTTGTGAGATTTAAATAAAAGATAAAGTAGCTAAGGCACAGTAATTGGCACGTGGATAAGAGTTCAATGAACAGCGGCCCTGGAATTTAGAAAGATATTTAGCAATGAGTGGTGATAGCTAGCACTGAATCAGGATCTAACTTTGAAAAACTATCACATGGATTGATATTGGGCTAATTAAAAAACAAATACCCTACCTTCTTTCACTGACAGAGAAGACAGAACAGAAAGAGTCAGGTTTCTTCTTAAAAAAAGAAAGAAAATTATAGGGTCCACATTTAAATATGAAACTCCCTTCCTGGAAAGGAACTACCAGGCATATGAAATAAACAGAATTCACTAACATTTGCTAATGTTATATCACACTGTATCGACAATTTGTGATTTGCAATGTTTAGCATAATTACAGAAGCATAGAGTGTTCAATTCGAAAACAGCGAATATTTTAAAAAAAACTGATATAGTATCCACAAGTTTGAACAATCTACAGAAAATTCTCAGGTTTTTTTCCTACTTTTAATAAAACTTGTTTTGAGAAAAGCATGTTTTTTGAAAACAGACTGCTCTCTCATTTTCACCCTATCACTTCATACTCTTGTCAAAATATTTATAAAGAATTGTTACAATTGAATAAAATGTCATGCATGAAAGAGTTTATTCTTTTATTTAATTAGCAGTAATTACTTTACTTATTTGCAACTGAGAAAAGCAGCCTAGAACAAAACTGAAATAAAAAGCCTCCCCAAATTCATGTCCGTGAAGCATCTTTTAAACATCTCTCAGTACAGCCAAGACTAAATGACCATAGGACAGAAGAGGAAATTTTCCTGCTTCTCAATTCAACATTGCAGCTCTTAAACCCATCACCATCTGTTTTTGGAAAAGGTCAATTTCCAAAAAAGCTTTTGAGAAAACAGATACAATCGTTTTCTTCCAATTTATTGAAATATAATTGATATACAAAGCTTTCTTTCTAAATAAGAAGTCTTGTAAATTGTTCTTTAAAATAGAAGCTGTATTTATTTTTGTTTAGTTTGCTTAAACAAACTATAAAACTTTGCCTTTTAAAGAAGGTACTATAGTGGTTTTTGCCATACATTGACATGAATCAGCCATGAATTTAACCACTACAATATTGTAAAGTAATTAGCCTCCAACTAACAAAAATAATTGGGAAAAAAATATTGAAAAAGAATAAAAAATAAAATTCATTTTAAAGTAAAAATAAATAAATAAATAAATAAGGCAGTATAGTAGTAAGACATTATCACAGAATTTAGGGTGAGAGGTTTATCATCCTAGTTTAAATCCATAAAAATCCTCATGACTTATATAAAATCTCTCAGGCAATAGAGATCCTGCAAAATAAAACTTCTCTTTTTCCTGCCAATTTAGTACCTTTCTCCTTTCTCATTTTTAGAGAACTGGGAACTGAATCAGTCGACACACTGATCTTGAACTTCCCAGTCTCCAGAATTTCAAGAAATAAATTTGCCTGGTTTAAGCCACATAGTCTATGGCCACAGCTGACTAATACCCGGTCTAAGCTGGATGCATATTTACTGGACAAAGTAAATGAACACAAACAGTACACCAAACCGGACTCAATCTGACCCAACAAATCACAAAACACCAGGTCGTTTCAAGGTTGACAGCAATGAGGGCTCCATCCTTGGAGCAGGACAAACCACTGGCCTTTGGTATTTCATAAGCAAGAAGGAAGAAGAAAAGTTGGCTCCTGAATCTCTAGAGGTTAAGACCCTGAGGCAGATCAAATTGCCTCTCTGTGGTTCCTTCTCTAACGAGAAACATTTTTATTTTAAGTATGGTTTGGGGCCTGCTCTATGACTGAAAACCAGAGGCTAGGGAAGATATCTGTGTGTCATTAAAGGGTAAAACAGATAGCTACGGGAAACTGCCGTATAGCAAAGGGAGATCGGTTCAGTGCTCTGTGACCCAGATGGATGGGGTGTGAGGAATGGAGGAGGAGATCCAAAGGGAGGAGGGTCTATGTAAACGTATGGTTGATTCACTTCGTTGTATAGCAGAAATTAGCACAACACTGTAAAGCAATTATACCCCAATTTTAAAAAATAAAATAAGGCCGGAGGCGGGGGGTCGGGAAGGTAAGTAGGAGCTGAGGACCAAAAATTTAAGAAATTGCTTTCACAAGAGACTTATCTAGGCATGATACACGCTTCTGCGGAACCCAGGTAACTAAAATGTGTGTGTGTCTGTGTGTCTGTACAGGTGCATGTTGTCCACACCTGGAGTGACGGACACACTCTGGCTCTGGGAGCAAGCCTTCTCACAGACAGCAGGAAAGGTGACACAATGTCCAGAAAGCGAAAGTGCAAGCCGCTCAGTCGTGTCCAACTCTTTGGGACCCCATGGACTGTATAGTCTGAGTTCTCCAGGCCAGAATAGTGGAGTTGGTAGCCTTTCCCTTCTCCAGGGGATCTTCCCAACCCAGGGATCGAACCCAGGTCTCCCGCATTGCAGGCGGATTCTTTACCGGCTGAGCTACCAGGGAAGCCCTACAATGTCCAGAGGCCAGACCAAAGATATGAACCTGATCCTGCTTCTGTTGCAAGAAAGGCATTAGTCTCAGAAGCAAGTGAGCGCATTGCATTGGGGAGGGAAGTGTGTGCTTCCATTTAAATTTGGGTGGATACGTAAATGTGATTTCAGCCATGCTGTGAAGCCTAGGATGTACAGGTTGCATGTGGTTTTTGTTTTGTTTTGTTTTGTTTTTAACAGAGAAGGGATACAGAGAGAAATAGAGATAGAAATAGGGATGAAGCAGGGACAGGGGATTGAGATACAGATGGAAGGGAGTTGGGTGGAGGTGCGATGGAAGGTGAGATAGGGTGGGAGAGAAGGCGGTGACACAGGAGTGGAAGCAGGGTGGGAGGGAGAATGAGCCAGAAACAAGGCTGGAATAGGAAACTCAGATGGGAGGAAACTCAGATAGGAATAAAGGTGAGCAGAGGGTGGGGACGAGAGAGAGGGGTGAACAAGGAATCATGGGATCAGCTCTCAAGACAGTCACAGACCCAAACATCCACTCTGTAGCTCTCCTAAAACTCTCAAGTGTCAAAGCAGGGTCATGGGGTCAGATCTGATTTTCAAAATGTTTTCCAACTATGAGTGAATCAGAAAAAGGAAAATATTTTCCAAAGAAGTTGTGGTTTTGGCAAGATACCATGATGTCAGTATAGATAAGTTCTGGATAACAAGTATCGGCATCACTGTTTCAGTTGTCAAGAGACAGGAAAACAAAAAATAACAAGTACAGAGGAGAAAACAACAACAACAAAATCTCTATGGCAGTGAGGTTCTAATGGAGCAGCTGTGGACGTAGTAATTGTTCTGGGTCTTTCAAAATGATACCATCAACATAAAACGGTGTAAGGTAGGGAAACCAAGTGGACTTCAGGCTTACACCTGCATTAAAACCCCAGCAGCACCAGCGACCAGGTTTATGATGAAGTTCGCTACAAAATAACCTGGGTTAAGCACCTAGCATGGTGCCAGAAATTAATCATGGTGCCAGTGATTAATTAATCACATGATTAATCCCTCATGTGATTGATGTCTTTACTAGTCTCATAAAGTAAGGAAACATGAAGACTCTTTGCTGCGGCCGTTTTATTAAGCAAATGATGCTTGGTATTGTGCTCAGAGCTATTACGGTTTCTTTCTTTAATGTGAGTAAGTTGCTTTACAATGTTGTGTTAGCTTGGGCTGTACAACAGTGTACCAGCTACATGGATACATATATCGCCTTCTTCTTTTTTTTTTTTTGTTAAATTTTTAAAAATTCTTTTTTTTTTTTTTTTAAATTTTTTTATTAGTTGGAGGCTAATTGCTTCACAACATTTCAGTGGGTTTTGTCATACATTGATATGAATCAGCCATAGATTTACACTTATTCCCCATCCCGATCCCCCCTCCCATCTCCCTCTCCACCCGATTCCTCTGGGTCTTCCCAGTGCACCAGGCTGGAGCACTTGTCTCGTGCATCCCACCTGGGCTGGTGATCTGTTTCACCATAGATAGTATACATGCTGTTCTTTTGAAACATCCCACCCTCACCTTCTCCCACAGAGTTCAAAAGTCTGTTCTGTATTTCTGTGTCTCTTTTTCTGTTTTGCATATAGGGTTATTGTTACCATCTTTCTAAATTCCATATATATGTGTTAGTATGCTGTAATGTTCTTTATCTTTCTGGCTTACTTCACTCTGTATAAGGGGCTCCAGTTTCATCCATCTCATTAGGACTGGTTCAAATGAATTCTTTTTGACGGCTGAGTAAAATTCCATGGTGTATATGTACCACAGCTTCCTTATCCATTCATCTGCTGATGGGCATCTAGGTTGCTTCCATGTCCTGGCTATTATAAACAGTGCTGCGATGAACATTGGGGTGCATGTGTCTCTTTCAGATCTGGTTTCCTCAGTGTGTATGCCCAGAAGTGGGATTCCTGGGTCATATGGCAGTTCTATTTCCAGTTTTTTAAGGAATCTCCACACTGTTTTCCATAGTGGCTGTACTAGTTTGCATTCCCACCAACAGTGTAAGAGGGTTCCCTTTTCTCCACACCCTCTCCAGCATTTATTGCTTGTAGACTTTTGGATAGCAGCCATCCTGACTGGTGTGTAATGGTACCTCATTGTGGTTTTGATTTGCATTTCTCTAATAATGAGTGATGTTGAGCACCTTTTCATGTGTTTGTTAGCCATCTGTATGTCTTCTTTGGAGAAATGTCTGTTTAGTTCTCTGGCCCATTTTTTGATTGGGTCATTTATTTTTCTGGAATTGAGCTGCAGGAGTTGCTTGTATATTTTTGAGATTAATCCTTTGTCTGTTTCTTCATTTGCTATTATTTTCTCCCAATCTGACGGCTGTCTTTTCACCTTACTTATAGTTTCTTTTGTAGTGCAAAAGCTTTTAAGTTTCATTAGATCCCATTTGTTTAGTTTTGCTTTTATTTCCAATATTCTGGGAGGTGGGTCATAGAGGATCTTGCTGTGATTTATGTCGGAGAGTGTTTTGCCTATGTTCTCCTCTAGGAGTTTTATAGTTTCTGGTCTTACATTTAGATCTTTAATCCATTTTGAGTTAATTTTTGTGTATGGTGTTAGAAAGTGTTCTAGTTTCATTCTTTTGCAAGTGGTTGACCAGTTTTCCCAGCACCACTTGTTAAAGAGGTTGTCTTTTTTCCATTGTATATCCTTGCCTCCTTTGTCAAAGATAAGGTGTCCATAGGTTCGTGGATTTATCTCTGGGCTTTCTATTCTGTTCCATTGGTCTATATTTCTGTCTTTGTGCCAGTACCACACTGTCTTGATGACTGTGGCTTTGTAGTAGAGTCTGAAGTCAGGCAGGTTGATTCCTCCAGTTCCATTCTTCTTTTTCAAGATTACTTTGGCTATTCGAGGTTTTTTGTATTTCCATACAAATTGTGAAATTCTTTGGTCTAGTTCTGTGAAAAATACCGTTGGTAGCTTGATAGGGATTGCATTGAATCTATAGATTGCTTTGGGGAGAATAGCCATTTTGACAATATTGATTCTTCCAATCCATGAACACGGTATGTTTCTCCATCTGTTTGTGTCCTCTTTGATTTCTTTCATCAGTGTTTTATAGTTTTCTATGTATAGGTCTTTTGTTTCTTTAGGTAGATATACTCCTAAGTATTTTATTCTTTTTGTTGCAATGGTGAATGGTATTGTTTCCTTAATTTCTCTTTCTGTTTTTTCATTGTTAGTATATAGGAATGCAAGGGATTTCTGTGTGTTAATTTTATATCCTGCAACTTTACTATATTCATTGATTAGTTCTAGTAATTTTCTGGTAGAGTCTTTAGGGTTTTCTATATAGAGGATCATGTCATCTGCAAACAGTGAGAGTTTCACTTCTTCTTTTCCTATCTGGATTCCTTTTACTTCTTTTTCTGCTCTGATTGCTGTGGCCAGAACTTCCAACACTATGTTGAACAGTAGTGGTGAGAGTGGGCACCCTTGTCTTGTTCCTGATTTCAGGGGAAATGCTTTCAATTTTTCACCATTGAGGGTGATGCTTGCTGTGGGTTTGTCATATATAGCTTTTATTATGTTGAGGTATGTTCCTTCTATTCCTGCTTTTTGGAGAGTTTTAATCATAAATGAGTGTTGAATTTTGTCAAAGGCTTTCTCTGCATCTATTGAGATAATCATATGGTTTTTATCTTTCAATTTGTTAATGTGGTGTATTACATTGATTGATTTGCGGATATTGAAGAATCCTTGCATTCCTGGGATAAAGCCCACTTGGTCGTGGTGTATGATTTTTTTAATATGTTGTTGGATTCTGTTTGCTAGAATTTTGTTAAGGATTTTTGCATCTATGTTCATCAGTGATATTGGCCTGTAGTTTTCTTTTTTTGTGGCATCTTTGTCAGGTTTTGGAATTAGGGTGATGGTGGCCTCATAGAATGAGTTTGGAAGTTTACCTTCTTCTGCAATTTTCTGGAAGAGTTTGAGTAAGGTAGGTGTTAGCTCTTCTCTAAATTTTTGGTAGAATTCAGCTGTGAAGCCATCTGGTCCTGGGCTTTTGTTTGCTGGAAGATTTTTGATTACAGTTTCGATTTCCTTGCCTGTGATGGGTCTGTTAAGATCTTCTATTTCTTCCTGGTTCAGTTTTGGAAAGTTATACTTTTCTAAGAATTTGTCCATTTCATCCAAGTTGTCCATTTTATTGGCATAGAGCTGCTGGTAGTAGTCTCTTATGATCCTTTGTATTTCACTGTTGTCTGTTGTGATCTCTCCATTTTCATTTCTAATTTTGTTAATTTGGTTCTTCTCTCTTTGTTTCTTAATGAGTCTTGCTAATGGTTTGTCAATTTTGTTTATTTTTTCAAAAAACCAGCTTTTAGCTTTGTTGATTTTTGCTATGGTCTCTTTAGTTTCTATTGCATTTATTTCTGCCTTAATTTTTATGATTTCTTTCCTTCTGCTAACCCTGGGGTTCTTCATTTCTTCCTTCTCTAATTGCTTTAGGTGTAGAGTTAGGTTATTTATTTGGCTTTTTTCTTGTTTCTTGATGTAAGCCTGTAATGCTATGAACCTTCCCCTTAGCACTGCTTTTACAGTGTCCCATAGGTTTTGGGTTGTTGTGTTTTCATTTTCATTCATTTCTATACATATTTTGATTTCTTTTTTGATTTCTTCTATGATTTGTTGGTTATTCAGAAGCGTGTTATTTAGCCTCCATGTGTTTGAATTTTTAACAATTTTTTTCCTGTAATTGAGATCTAATCTTACTGCACTGTGGTCAGAAAAGATGACTGGAATGATTTCAGTTTTTTTGAATTTTCCAAGACTAGATTTATGGCCCAGGATGTGATCTATTCTGGAGAAGGTTCCGTGTGCACTTGAGAAAAAGGTGAAGTTGCTTGTTTTGGGGTGAAATGTCCTATAGATATCAATTAGGTCTAGCTGGTCCATTGTGTCATTTAAAGTTTGTGTTTCCTTGTTAATTTTCTGTTTAGTTGATCTATCCATAGTTGTGAGTGGGGTATTAAAGTCTCCCACTATTATTGTGTTACTATTAATTTCCTCTTTCATACTCGTTAGTGTTTGCCGTACATATTGCGGTGCTCCTATGTATCGCCTTCTTCTTAAACCTCCCTCCCACCTCACCCTCACGCCATCCGTCTAGGTCACCATGGAGCACCGAGTTGAGCTCCCAGTGCTATATAGCAGCTTCCCACAGCTATTTATTTACATGTGACAGTGTATATAGGTCAATCCCAACCTCCCACTTCCCCCCACACCCTCCCCCGTCCCTGTGTCCACACGTCTGTTTTCTATGTCCGCATGTCTATTCCTGCCCTGCAAATGGGCTCATCTGTACCATTTTTCTAGATTCCACATACATGTATTAACATATATTTGTTTTTCTCTTTCTGACTTACTCTGTATGACCTGCATACTCTAGGCCCATCCACCCCTCTACCAATGACCTAAATGTGCTTCTTTTTATGGCTAAGTAATATTCCACTGTGAATTCCAATAATTAGCATAATTAGATTTCACAGCGTTGTTGGGAAGGTGAGATATGAAATAGTATGAAATCACTTAAGACGCGCTGAGCTTCTTCACCTGCTGCAGGCTCTGGAGGAATGCTGAGATTTCAGAGTCTACCAAACCAGAGGCAGGAATAGCAGAGAAGACACGGGGATGGCGCTGGGGGGTGGTTGCCAGGGAAACTACTTATATTCTGGAGCGTTTGCTGGGGCCTGACTCACTGTTTCACATGTGGTCAGAAATGACTTCATGAATGAGACAGGTTTGCACTAAACAGTAAAGGTAGGACTTAGACATTTAGACAGGAAATAGCAGGAGCGAGGTCTCCTAGCAGGACTAAGAAAAAGAACAGAAAAGGATACATACCAGTATTCCGATACCCATTTAGCACAAAAATATGCAAAGCAATTTGAAACAATGAAAAAATGATGATAAAAGTAAAGTAGAAAATGAGCTCCTGGCCTACAATCTCTCCACAAAGGCCCTTTGTATCCTGTGTGCCATGGCACACATTCTGATTCTAACTTCTTTTTAAGAATTCGGTATGTAAACAAGTGTATCCCAGGAATTCTGCTGTAAAATCTCCCACAAAGATATTCAACTCCATTAAAAAAAAATAAAAATAATTATAAACTTTTTCACCACTCAGATTTAAAAATACTGCTAATCTTAAAGATTATTAATAGTGTGAGGATGTTCTCATAAGTTCTTGGTTACTTATTAAAATTATAAATGTGCATGAGCTGTGCTGTACTCAGTCATGTCAGATTCTTTGCAACACCATGGACTGTGGCCCTCCAGGCTCCTCTGTCCATGGAGATTCTCCAGGTAAGAAGAATATTGGAGTGGGTTGCCATGCCCTCCTCCAGAGGATCTTCCCAACTCAGGTATAGAATCCAGTTCTGCCACATTACAGGCAGATTATTTATCATATGAGCCACGAAGGATGCCCATGAATACTGGAGTGGGTAGCCCATCCCTTCTCCAGAGGATCTTCCCAACCCAGGAATCGAACCAGGGTCTCCTGTATGGCAGGCAGATTCTTCACCAGCTGAGCTACCGGGGAAGCCCGCAAATGTGTATGCTTGTGGACTATCCACCTACTTCTAGAAATTTATTCTAAGAAGAAAAAAATCACACAAGTGTACAGATATATATATGACCAAGGAATTTCACTGTGGTATTTTATATAACATTAACCAATTGGAAACAACCTAAGTGATCATTAATAGGCAACTATTATAGTAATTTGTAATTATAAATAATTTTATTATATTTATAATAAAAATATTGGATTAAATTAAGTAAATATTAATATTTATATTAAAATAAATATTATTAATTTTTATTAAGTTAATAAAACAAAATTAAATATTAATTTTTATTAAATTAATAATAAAACAAAATTAAATATTATTAATTTTATAATAAAATAAATATTAATTAAATTAATATTTTAATTAAATATTTAATTAAACATTAAAATGTTTCTGACTTTGTATCTATTGACATGGGAGGATGTGCTGAGTGAAGTCAGACATACAGAACAGTATCCTCTAGAAGTATTTACATGGAATTGTGCATGTGCATGTGAAGGGAAACAGTGATCAATACTTCAGCAATGGTTGCATCAGGATTGTGGGATTTAAGGTGATTTTTACTTTCACTGGGTTTCCCTGGTTGCTCAGATGGTAAAGAGTTCATCGGCAGTGCCAGAGACTCAGGTTCGATCCCTGGGTTTGGAAGATCCCCTGGAGAAGGGAACAGCTACCCATTCCAGTATCCTTGCCTGGAGAATTCCATGGATAGAAGAGCCTGACAGGCTACAGTCCATGGGGTCACAAAGAGTCAGACATGACTGAAGGACTAACATTTTCACTTACTTTCATTACATTTTTCTAAGAGGATGTACGTGCTAGTACACGTAACCACTTCACAATATGAAGAAACAATAACTCTATTTTTATTTTGGAAAAGCAAGAATTTCGCGGAAGATGACCAGTCTCTAGTGTAAGTAGTGGCCATGGAGAGATGGCACCCTCCTAAGCCTGAGAAAATGGGCCCCAAAGTCCTTCAGTGCCTTGTCAGAGAGAGGTTCTGGGTGCAGCCACTGGGCCAGAGAATTCCCATCTTACCAAGAGGTTTCTGGAGAGAGATCCCAGAAAAGATCCTATTGAATCCTGTATCTAGACATGCTATGCTAGGCTCCAGTTTTTGCTGGACTGTGAGCTTCCCAAGGCCTGGGAAAGTGTCTTACTATCTCCCTTCCTGTCTCCAAAGTCTAGCATGAACACACAGTAAGCAGTAAATGCGTACCATACCAGTGAAATTGGTTGTTGTGCTTTGTTTGCTTCTGAACGATGAAAGAAGCTTTGGGGGAAGTCCCCAGTCAAAAATTGCTCATATTAATAGGATTATACCTTGAACACTACAGGCAGCACTTCAGCAAAGATCCTCTAACTGAATATAGAAAATCATTGTATCATCGACATTGTTTTTACAAATGCAATGTTTTTTGGTTTACACATTTGTTCATCAGCATTATGAGATTAATTTTATTGCAATGTATCTACCTGGAAATTTGTTTTACATTAATATTTATGTTCAAAATAATTACAATGAATGAATACATAGTCACCTGACACCACCCAGCATCAGTATGCATAATCTCAGAATGATTAGTCTTTGTAGTGTCCTGACCCCATAGTTACTTTTCTATAAAAGCACTTGAGAGGGGAGTCTAGACACCATCACAATCTCTTCAGATAAAATTCTTTGCTCAGGGTAGACCATTCATTGTTTCTTTCTGTTCCAAATAGAAACAAATACAAACAAAAATCTAACATGAATTCTCCTTCTGGTATGGCACACAGGTTAGTACAGAAGAAAGAAGTGGGTGAAATATTCCATCAGGATTCATGGAATTGACATGAAGTAACCACTCTTTACTCTGGTTATATGTTGATTATCTAAAGGCAAGGTTAGCAAATGCCACACTTAGGTGACAATTAAATTCACAGGACTGCCAACACTGACTAGTTATAGTGACAATGACCGTGGTAGTGTTATTTTATACTGTGAATTTAATGATTTATTGGCTCAAACTAAATAAACATAGAACTCTGGGAAGTTTTCTTTACCTTGGCCAGATGTGAGTTGATCCATTTTGTGAAAGTACGTTTTTGTACTATCTCTTGCTCATCTAGAAGAAAAAGAATTATCTGGTTAGATAACAAGTCAGGAAGTTGTATCATGAAAAAATTCATAGTCACACAATTCTAGAAATGATTATTATATATAATATATATGCTATATATAAGGCAGATTCTTTACCAGCTGAACTACCAGGGAAGCCCTAATTATCTATAATAATATATATATATATATAGATTATTTTATCTTGTAAGTCATCTTGTCAATTATTATCTTGAAGGAAAAATCAATAAAGCTCCAAATATATTAAGCAACTTGACTATTTTTTTAAAAAATCATCAGCAAATGCTTCAAAATTTGCAATATTTTGGCCATATGTTTATTTTCATTCCCTTACTGAAAACTCATTGAATAATTAAACTCAATAAGCTGTTTTTTTTTTTTTTTAAAGTTCACAGAGACCAACTAATTTCTATGGGATGCAGACAGATAAACAGGGCATGGTCTCTACCACAATGACTCGAAAGGTAAATATCCAGAAGACAACATAGGCAGCATGCTCTTTGGCACTGGTCTTAGTAACAAATTTTTAATATTCATCCTCAGGCAAGGGAAACAAAAGCAAAAGCAAACAAATGGGACTGTATCAAACTGAAGAGTTTTTGCACAGTGAAGGAAACTATCAACAAAACAAAAAGGCTGCCTACAGAATGGGAGAAGATATTTGCAAATGATGTATCTCATAAGATGTTAATATCCAAAATATACAAAGAACTCATATCACGCAACATCAAAAAAAAAAAAAAATCCAGCTGAAAAGTGGGCAGAGGATCTGAATAGATATTTTTCCAAAGAAGACATACGCATGGCCAACAGGTATGTGACAAGATGCTCAACATCACTAATTATCAGGGAAATGCAAATCAAACCACAACGAGATATTATCTCACACCTATTATTACAAAAAAGCAAGAAATAACAAGTGTTGGAGAAAATAACAAGGATGAAGAGAAAACAAAACCCTATTCACTATTGGAAGGAATATAAATTAGTGCAGCCACTATGGAAAACAGTATAGAGATTCCTCAAAGAATTTAAAAACAGAACTACCAAACAATCTGGCAATTCTGCTCCTGGATATTTAGAAAATGAAAACACTATTTAGAAAATATATATATGCACCCCTATATTTACTGTGGCATCATTTACAATACCCAAGATATGGAAACAAGCTAAGTGCCCATCAACAGACAAATGGATAAAAAACAAAGAACATGATGTGGTGTAAATCCATATTTATAAAGTGGAATATTAGCCAGTCATTAAAAAGAATGAAATCTTGCCATTTGCAACAACATGGATGGATCTAGAGGGTATTATGCTAAATGAAATAAGTGAGAAAGAAAAAGATAAATACTGTATCATTTATTTATATGTGAAATCTAAAAATAAAAAAAATCATAGATACAGAGAACAAACAGGTGGTTGCTTAGAGGCACTGAGGGGAGGAAAGAAATAGGAGAGTGAGATTAAGAGGTACAAACTTTCAGTTGCAAAATAAATGAGTCACAGGCATGAAATGTACAGGGTGAGGAATACAGTTAATTACTATGTAATATCTTTGTATGGTGACAGTTGGTAACTAGACTTATCATGGTGATCACTTTGAAACGTATGGAAATAGTGAATCACTGTGTTGTGTAACAGAAACTAGCATAGTATTTATACATTTCAATTATAGCTTCAAAAACAAACAAAGTCATAGAAAAACAAATCAGATTTGTGGTTAGCAGAAATGGGGGGAGGGGAATTGGATGAAGGTGGTCAAAAGGTGCGACTTCCAATTAAAAGATAAATTAAGTACTTTATTGTTGCTGCAATGCAAAGAACAATGCACTACAGTAATATACAACATGATCAATACAATTAACACTGCTAGATGTTATATTTGAACGTGGTTTAAAGACCACAAATCCTAAGAGTTCTCATTGCAAGGAAAACCTTTTTTTTCCCTATTTCTTTAACTTTGTATCTATATGACATGAGGGATATTCACTAAACTTACTGTATAATCATTTCATGGTGTATGTAAGTCAACTCATTATGCTCTACATCTTAAACTCGTATGGCGCTTCATGTCAATTATATCTCCATAAAACTGGAAGAAAAAGGTAGGCAAGTCAAAATAGAAAAAAAAATTATAATAAAGGTGAATATTTAGAGATGGAGAGAAATAAGAAAGGGGAAGTATGTAGTGGAGGGTACAGTAATGCAACAAGATAGAAGCATTACGGGGACTTCATCCCCCTGGGGAGTGTGGTGAACATACTATAGGGTAACCTCCAAAACCTTCCACGTCCCAGAGTCCACAACCTTTGTGTGGACAGCTGCAGCCAGAACCTGTGAATTGCTTCTACTCAACAGAAGACAGCAAAGGCGATGACATGCCACACCCATGAACGTGTTACTTCATGTAAGACTCCTTCTGAGGGGACTGGAGTGAGAGATTCTCCTTTTGGCTTAAACAGCCAAATAGCCAAGATGTGACCAATCTCTGGAGAGGGTCCTGGAGCAGAGGACTACAGGCTGCGTCAGGAAGTAGTGGGTAAGGGGGCAGCCTCCAGCCAAGAGCCTGGAAGAAGCTCCATCACACACAAGGAAATGAATTCTGGATGAGTTTGAAAGTGGATTCTTCCTCATTCAGGCTCCAGAAGAGAGTGCAGCCCAGCTAGCACCCTGACTGTGGACTCATGAGACCATGAGCAGAGGGCACGGCTCTCTGCATGGACTCCTGACCCACAAGAATCTGGAGACAATAAATGAACATTGTTTTAAACTGCTACCAGGCTCCTCCATCCATGGGATTCTCCAGGTAAGAATACTGGAGTGGGTTGCCATTTCCTTCTCGAGGGGATCTTCCTGACCAAGGATCAAACCCGCAAATCCCACACTGCAGGCAGATGCTTTACCCTCTGAGCCACCAGGGAAGCCCAATATACAAAGAAAAACAGGTCTACTTCAAGAAGGCTTTATTTAAGAGATATAAAGAGATGAAGGCCAGGGGACTGCCCTGGTGGAAGTCTGCCTGGTTCCCACTGGTTGGGAATCTGCCTTGCAATATAGGGGGCATGGGTTCATTTCCTGCTTGGGGAACTAGGATCTCCCGTTGCCAGTGGCAACTGAACCCACGCACCTCAATCACAGAGTCCACATGCTCGGGAGGCCTTGGGCTGCAATGAAGGATGCTGCAGCTAAGACCTGACGCAGCGCAAAATGCTAAATAAAATAGATAAAGTAGTTTTTAAATGATTGAAATGGCATAACCACTTTCAAGAAAAAGGTGAATTCTACTCTCTACACCAACATCTATTGAGTGTCAGCTGTTTGCTATATAAACTGATCATTATAAGGATCACAGACGAAAAAGATATCACTTCAATTCCTCACCTTTGAAAGGTGATGCTCAAAGAAATGTAATTTCAACTTTCTAAACTAAAAAACAAACAAACAAAACAACCTTCTGGCTGAAGTCTAAATACAAGCTCTAGAGAGGTAGATTTCATCTCTGGAGCTAACCTCTCCTGGGCTTCAGGTCAGAATCCTAGACTGCCTGGTAGAATATAAACGCCTGAGGACAGTAACTTTGTTCCCAGTGCCCACAAATGTGACATATAAATCCTACTGAATGCATGAAGAAAAGACATAGCAAAGTCTTTAAATTGAGAGAAAATCTGGATATATTCATAAAATTTAAAGAAACCACTATTTGTAATCACATTAAACATGCACTTTTAACTTTTAAGCACCTACCAGAAACAAACCCAAATAATAATAATGGTCAAGTCTCCTTGTATCAGGCAATTGTTTCCCTATCTATTTATAGATCACATTACATTTAAATTGATTAATTATTATGTCTTGTGTAATAAATATTTATTAACTCATTGAATTCTTATAACAAATTTACAAGCAGGAACTACTTTAAGTCCATTTTACAAATAAGAAAACTGGGGGAATTCCCTGGTGGTCCAGTGGTTAAAAATCCACACTTCCACGACAGGGAGCAGAGGTCTGCAAGCCGCTGGCATGACCAAAAACCAAAAGAGAAAGGAAACCAAAGTTCACAGAGGTTAAGCATTTTCACCAAGGTCACTCAGTGGCAGTGCCAAGTTTCAGATGCCACAAGTTTCTGAAATAAGGAGAAAAAAGAAGGGAGGGAGGGAAGGGAGGAAGGAGGGAAGAAAAAAGTAGCAGGTTTGAGAGGGAAGATGATGAGAATTCATGCCCACTGCAAATGCATCCTGAAATATCTGGATGGAATAGCAGCATCAGCACAGAGGAGAGACGAGACGAGAAGCCAGATTAGGAGGTGGGTGCCCCCCGACAGGAACATGCAACGGGCTCTGATTCAAGACCAAGTTTTGATCCAGGTGAGTGTTACTGGGCAGATGCAGCTCAAAATCCCCTCTCCTAGAGCTTGAACTTGATTCCTTTCTAAAGGCCACACTGTGAGAATAAAAAAAAAAAAAAACCACAAACCTACTTATGAAAATTTTCTAGGTCCTTCAACCCTGCAGCTTCCATCATTGCCTCTGTTTCGGTAAGAATTGGTCCTACAGACCTCAGGAGTTAGATGTCTACCTAGGAAAGCTGCTGGCTGCACACAGCCCTGGGTAATGTTGTCATGTGTGATAATCCTCAAATCCCACGGCAATATCCCTCTCTAAAAAATGAGGGAAAAATAAAGAGAGCTAGCTCTAATATTCAATTTCTGTATTTCTTGGCCCCATCTATATATTTCCTCAGTACCCTGCTGTTTCAGGGCAAGATCGTGACACGTGCAGACCTGGGGCCCAATGCAGCAAAGGTGATTACATCTGACGATTCAGAAACTGTCACCTGACTATAGTCAATAGCTTTTTTCCTGATGAGTCATGGTAAAAAGACTGGCTGATTTCTCACAACCGTGGTTTGTCCTAAGTGACTCACACACGCACCTGGAAGCCCAGAGACCACAGGAAAAGGCAACCTGGGCTATTGAGAGACTTTGCAATCAATCACGAAAAATTTGCTGCCTAGAAGTATGTTAACTGTATTTTCATTTTGCCATGTTAATAAATTTATTCTATATACATATGTTATATAAAATTGTGACACAGAACCCAACCATCAGCAGCTGTTAACTAGCATTACTAAATTTAAAAAAAATTAACATAAATGCCAATATCCTCTTAACAGATGGTATCTTTTAAAATGCTAACAGTAATTGAAATTAGCATATTTCAGTATATTTAACAAATTTGTCCATAAGAATTTATTTATGAGATATACAGCATTGCATTCATGGGTATGCACATAAACATGCACATTTTTATCAGTTATGAACAATCATAAAAATCAAAATACTGGATTTCTAGGTATATCCATCCTTAATCAATGTTATCTTTAATACAGAAATACCAAGAAGAAAGACTGTTTAAATAGATACAGTTGTTAAGTCTGACACTGCCATCTTTGACAAAAACATTAGGGTATCACATATTAAAACATTCACAGTTTGTAATAAGTTATGATTAACTTTTTTAGTTGTTGCAGACTCTAATTATACTCTTTGGAGGCTTTAATGACAATGGTGTCTAAGTCTCCTAAGAGTAAATATGTTAACTTATTTTTTTTTTAATTTTTTAATATGTTAATTTAAAACAAACCAAATATTTAAAATAATATTGTTCCTAATTGCAACTAATAAAGTTTTTTCATCATTTCTGATGCAGATGTATTCACCTCAAAAAAGTTGGAAAGCAATTTATAAGTAGAAATAAGCAGGTTGGATTTCTCAACACAATCAAATGTGGCTACAAAGGAAAAAACAAAAAGATATGATGACAACATAACCATTATTCATTTAATAAAAGCCTCAATTCAATGATCTAAATTAAAATTTTAGTTGTTTTGGGATCAAAATTACATGATCCAAATTGTTGATTTATAGTTACTAAAATCATCACTAGTTTTGTTATATAATATATGGGTAGGGTCTAAGGTATATTGAATATTTCAATGGAATGAAACAGTTTATAATTACCCAATGTTTAGATTTTAAATTAAACGTCTACATGAAAAGGGGCTTCCCTGGTAGCTCAGCTGGTAAAGAACCCACCTGCAGTACAGAAGACCCTGGTTCGATTCCTGGGCCAGGAAGATCCACTGGAGAAGGGAACAGCTATACAGTCCAGTATTCTGACTTGGAGAATTTCATGGATTATATAGTCCATGGGGTCGCAAAGAGTTGGACATGACTGAGTGACTTTCACTTCACTTTCACTTACTTATACATGAAAAAAATTACAGGATCAGGCTCTAGCTGATTACAAAATACGTCCATAAATTCCTGCCATTCCGGTCAGCACACCCTTTGCTACGTGGTTTTGCTATTCCTCCTATCAGGATAGAGAGACAGCTACCCCCACCCCGAGCGAGTCTGGGCTGGGCTTCCCTGGTGGCTTAGTGGTAAAGAACCCGCCTGTCAATGAGGAGATGTGGGACCGATCCCTGGGTCAGGAAGATCCCCTGGAGAAGGAAATGGCAACCCAACTCCAGTATTCTTGCCTGGGAAATCCCATGGACAGAGAAGCCTGGTGGGCTACAGTCCATGGGGTCACAAAAGAGTCAGACACTACTCAGCAACTGAACAACAACAAGAGAGCCTGGGCTGGGCCTTGGGACTTGTTTTGATCAATAACATGGCTGAAGTGATTTTATCCAACTTCAGAGGCGGGGCTTTAAAAGGTCTTGAGGATCCAACGTGGCTCTCTATGAACTCTGTCCTGAGGCCACCACACCAGGAAGCTGGGACAGCGTCCTAGAGGAACAAAGTCATTGGAGGAGACCTAAGGCACCCAGGGTGACAGCCAGAACCAACTGCCAGACACGTGAGCAAGGGGACTTGCCAGCCCTGCAGATCCTCCTGCTGAACGGAGCCAAGCGAATGTTCCCAGGCACAGTCAACGGAGGAAACGCCTAGCCCACCCACGGGACCAGCGGAAACCATATGTATTATTGCATTAACTCTCTAAGTCCTGACGGTGGTTTAGCAAAGGCTAATTGAAACAGATATTGCTACTGGGGGTCACTGCTGCTTTAATAGAAATCTGAAACATGTGGCCTTGGCCGTGGGATGAGGTGGGGAAGGAGGCTGAAGGTCACAAAGAGGCTGAAAGAACAGTGAGGAAACTGCCAACCGGGACAGGAAGGAGAATTACACATATTTTCTGTATTATACATTCTGTCATTGGAAGTAACTTGAACTTTTGCAACTGGCTAGGGGGATTTTCCTGTAGAAAGCTGTCAACTGGCTTTTTTAAACTGCTCATTATAAGGTCCTGGGGTTGTGAAGAGTTAGACATGACTGAGTGACTGAACTGAACTGATAAGGTCCTAGAAGAAAGGGAGATGAACCAAAGAAGAAACTATTAAGGTTGCAAACAGAATTTAGAGGAAACATAGAAAGCCTTTGATATGGTGCAGTGGAAAAAATTATTGTTCTGTCCTTGTCAGTCTCTCATGGAAAAAGATTTCCAAAGCAAAAAATAGCTTCAGGATAACAGTAAATCAAGAATGTGACTGTAAGACCATTGTGAAGAACTCAGAAAGATTTAAGGCAGTGCTTGGTTGACGATCCCAACCAGACAAACCAGCTTCTGAGAAACTTAAGGGCACTGCCAACTGCAGCCTCACCTGTGAGGCAAAGTTTAATTCAGACTTTGGGTTTGGAGGGCACAGGATAAACTCCAAGCAGATTTAGGGAAAACCAACAATTCTGTTAAGCAAAATTGCCACCCGTTGGAACTAAAGGGACCAGATAATTCAAAATGAAGAGAACATTTTAGAGCCACAAATTTATATGGCTAAGAAGAAGCTAAGAAGACTGTCAGCCACAAACATGAGCCACTTCTTATCAAAAAGACAGGGAATGACCCTTGTTCTTGAACGAAAGGGATGGGCCACCTGTGCCTGGCTGGATTTCGGGATAACTTCAGAGCATGATTGCCATCTCCTTTCCATTCTTCCCTTTTCTGAACAGAAGCATCTGTTGCCATGGTCACTCCCTGTCTCAAGACTGCATGTTGGATGAATGGGAAGCAGTAACCTCTCTTTTTAGTTTCCAGGTCTAGGGATTGAGAGGAATTGCACCTGAGGAGCCTCACCTGTGTCTGGACCTGATGGAGATCACACAACACTGGAGTGGGAGCTTGCTGACATAATTGGATGATATTTTTTATTTCCTGAGAGATGATGAGTGCATTCTGATGTACAAAGAATATAAATCATAGTGACCAGAGCACAGATTTTAAATTATGGATACAAACGCCTCCAATTCCAAAATACATCCTCTCTTGCAATGTGACTTTGTCTTTCCTCCCTTCAAGGGTAGAATTGATTTCCTCTCTCCTTGAATCCGATCTTGCATTGTATTGACTTTGATCAATAATGCAGCATAAATGACTTTATATCATCTGATTCTAGGGCTTAAGAAGTCTTACGGTTTCTATTTTAGCTGTCTTGTATCTCTGTCCTAAAGTCACCAAGCAAAGCAAGTGGTCTACACGGGAGGATGAGAGCCCAGGTGGAGAAGAACTGAAATGCCCTATCCAATAGCCAGAACCAACTGCCAGACATGGGGAGAAGCCATCTTTGACCTTCTAGTTTGGTCAACCCTATAGATGAACACAGGCCCAGTGAAACCAGCAAACTGAGACCCATCTAAGGCTTCAGAGCTGATGCATCTGTTAACTGCCCCTTCCCACACCCCCACACAGACCTGCTTACAAATCCACCCTGGGAAGAAAGCGCTTCCCCCATCATTGTATCCCTAGAAAGTAACCCACTGCCTGGCACACTGTCTCATGTATGCGCTCCTCAGAAAACCATTCATTTTTAAACTATAAACTAACCAGCCAACCCACAGATCATGAGAAATGATGAATTATGACTGTTCAAGCCACAAAGTTTTGGAGTAGTTTGTAACACAGCAAAAGCATTTACCTGTGTGACAGATACACACACACACACACCCCCCCTTCCAGAAGACCCTTTTCTCCTCTGCAATAAAAAGAGTCTAGGCTTGCTTGATTGGCTCCATCTGCTGGGTCTTTGGTTTTCTGATCAGATGAGCCATGGAGAGAAAAGGCAAGGAACAAGGG
The DNA here is from genome assembly GCF_910594005.1 of Cervus elaphus. Lineage (NCBI taxonomy): Eukaryota > Metazoa > Chordata > Mammalia > Artiodactyla > Cervidae > Cervus > Cervus elaphus. Next base: position 36,159,109 of record NC_057840.1, read on the forward strand.
CATCCAAAGTTACTCTGCACACTTCCAGCATAGACAAAAGGGGACAGAGAAGGAGAGGAGAAGAGAGCTAATGAAAGAATGAGATTGAGGGAAAAGATGAGTACAGGGAATTTTTAAGGATTTTTGCTTATACTGAGTGCCCTAATCACTGCTTCAATTTTTTTCGAGCACAGGTTGGTAAAGATAAACTGCTCTGAAGATTTCTGGAAGTGGGGCTGTATATCATATATATGTAAAAGCAATGACTAGATTAAAAGAGCCCAGTTTTATTAAAGTTACATTTGCAAAATTTAGTATCATCTCAGTTTAAATCTAAGGCACGAGGGATGATAAAAATATAATTATCTTGATTCCCAAATGAGAAAGTCCTCAGCCTCTACCCTATTGACAGTTGGGGCAGGATAATTACTTGTTCTGAGAGGCTGTCCCGTGAATTAGAGGATGGTTAGCAGCGCCCTTTGGCTCTACTCATTAGTCGCCAAGAGCACGCCTCTCTCCCCCCACCCAACAAGTTGTGACAATAAAAAAACATCTTCACATTGTCGAAAGTCTACTGGGGAAAAATCACCCCAGTTGAGAATCACTGGCCTAAGCTGTGTCCTTTGCATTTATGTGTATGAAGTGGTATGAATATTTGAAAATTTTATATTGGTTTCAATTGAATTATTATTGTCCAATTAACTACACCCAAAAGTCACGATCATATTGGGTTATTCCCACAGTTTGTACATTTATTTAGACAAAAATTAACTCTGAGATATATTTAAGAAATGGCAGAATGCAGTAAGTCTAGCATATTTGCTAAAAGGATTACATGATTTTTCCAATATGAATACAATATCCTACTATGTCTGAGGTACTGTCATTCAATCTGGAAAATCTGGTCATGCGTGATGGGGAGTGGGTGTGTATAAATCCTGATATTGTGTTTGATTTATTTAACTTTTCTAAACCTTTTAAAGTTTTTTTCAGAGATGTAGACAACAACACAAAACAAGGTAATTCTTCAGCTTCAGTTGGTTTTTGTTAGTTAAAAATATACTCTGAAACATTCATTATAACATTTTAATTTTATCACTGTCAGGCAAGGAAAAGCATAGCATATGTCAGTCAGCAATTAGAAAAACATTTAAATATTTAGAGAATTTTCATATATTTGTTTTCTAAGGACCCCTAGATCAGACAGTATGCCAGGCAGTAGCCCAGGCAGTGGGTTAGTCTCTAAGGACAAGCAATGGGGAAAGGAAATGCATTCTTACCATGAGGAATTTTAATTAGGTATGTATGGGGGTGTGATGGAGAGAAGGTAACAGATACATCAGCTTTGAACCCTTAAAGAGGCCTCCGTTTCAGATATTTTTAGTAAAAAATCATTTGGTGGGGAAGAAAAAACCATCAAGAAAGGCTGTTTATAATCTTTCTTATCCTCAGTTCAGTTCAGTTCAGTCGCTCAGTCGTGTCCGACTCTTTGCGACCTCATGAATCGCAGCACGCCAGGCCTCCCTGTCCATCACCAACTCCCGGAGTTTACTCAAACTCATGTCCATCGAGTCGGTGATGCCATCCAGCCATCTCATCCTCTGTCATCCCCTTCTCCTCCTGCCCCTAATCCCTCCCAGCATCAGGGTCTTTTCCAATGAGTCAACTCTTCGCATGAGGTGGCCAAAGTACTGGAGTTTCAGCTTCAGCATCAGTCCTTCCAATTCTTTATCCTCCTTAATGTTAAAATTCATACTTTTCTTTGCATAAATATTAATGTCTCTGATTACAAAGTGCAGTCACAGTCCCTGATTGGGGATGATACACATCAAGTAGCATGACTATCATATTATATTTCTAAGCTCCAAAGATTCTGAATTTGAAAACAACAAAGCCTAGACTTCTGCACAAAGGACTGTACAATGATAGAGATGTATCCTACAGAGGAGTAATAATATTTAAGAGAACATAAGCAATAGATATAATAAGAGATTGAAAGCAACAGAGTTCATATGGCCATTCATACTGGGGCTTCCTTCTATATCTTCTAGTTCTGAACAAAGACAATAAATGTGAATAGTTCTGGCAGAAATCTGGTGCCTTTCTCTACCATTTTTCTTCCTCTGTTTGTGGGTGTAAACATTGCAAAAGAAGATAATCACATGGCAAATTAATAAAAATACCCTCTATTTTTACAACTTGAATTTACTCTTGTTTTCATGTATACTTCTCATTTAAATTCACACAAGTAGCCTGGCCACACAGACAGAAGAGGTATCATTAGTTCAGATGGAAATAAGGCATTGAACCATGGTGGGGTTAAGAAATATGCCAGAAATCTAGAAACTAGAAGGTGGGCAAGAAAGTTATAGAAGCATGGCCAGAGTTTAGGAAGACTGACTCCTAATCGCAATGCCTTCACTGATTATTTGGTTCATGTATTTAATAAATGTCAGTATGCCCCTCTTGTGTACCAGCATCCACCTCTGACCAACTATGGGTGCAATCAGAGAGGATGGATGTGGCTGCGGTTCCTTATGGTCCAGTAAGGAGGACAAGATTCAAAAGGAAGTCCATGTAAGAACAGGGGCATGGAAGATGCGAGTGGATAAAGACAGACGACAGTGAAGGAAATTAAAGGCAACATGAATGTGGAAAAAATTAAAGGAACTGACGTTCCTTACAGTTTTCAACTAATGGAAAAATTCTGCTTTGATATCTAAGAAGTTTCCTGATAAGTGACATATAAGGGAAAGTGATAAAGCAATGTAAGGACAAGTGATCATGATGAAGCCTTATTTCCAATTAGCACAGGAACTGTGAAAAGACCTTCAAGTTGGCCCTGGATGAACTCCCCATTGTAAAAGGGGGCCTGTCTCCTGGTTTTGCAAAAACTTTGCCATAACTTTGAAATCTCATCCTGTTGTGAGCGCTTAGCAACACCAGCACAGTCAAAGAAAAGCGAATATTGAAAAATGTCCTGAAGTATTATCTTCAGACAAACACTTTACTTCAACATTAAATTGTACTACTGTTTCAAAAAAAAAAAAAAAACCACAGTGTTTAATTGTGAGTAGGATATAGCAGTTGACCGAAGTGTTCACATATTTTACATCTAATATTTAGTCTAGGCTTTTAAAAAAACATATCGCTCTCCCAAATATATATGACTTTTCCCCAATATAGTGCCTTCAAAGTCTGCTTACTTGTTTTCCATTAAATTATTACTCTTCATTTTAAACAGGTTTAGGGTTACAATCACATACTTTGGGACTTTTATTTTAAACACTACTAATTTTATTTTCTCTTCTCACCCTGTCATCTAAATTTTCCTTTTCTTTCATTTTCAATCCAAGCACAGACACAAACATTTGACACAACTGCATTTATCTTCTACTTTCTACTCCACGTCTTCTTAAGAAGCTGTGCAGAGCTACAATTTTAACGTGAAAATTTCTATACTTGAAAAGGAGATGAAATGATTGAAAATAGGAGCTAAAAACAGTAAAATTGAAAAAAAGGATCAAAGTACAGAGTTTGAGGAGCAGATGCTAGAAATTCAACCCCCACATAACGTTCCATGAGACCCTGGGAAGACATGCGTTCAGTGTTCAGTCACACACAGAACACCAGATGGTGCTGGGACTGTCTGTTGCTTCCGGACCAGGGTGATAACAGCGACCTTCACCATAAAGGAAGATTCCCCATCACAGAACCTATGACCACCCTGCCAGAATCAGGGGCATCTACATGAGACAGCAGCTGGTGAGTGTCCCAAGCGGGTTCTGGATGTCAGCCCAACCTCACATGTTCAAGTTTATTTTTCTAGCAAGCTATGATTTTTATAGTAATCATGTACGCATGTGAGAGATGGACCACAAAGAAGGCTGAATGTGGAAGAATTGATGCTTTCGAACTGTGGTGCTGGAGAAGACTCTTGAGAGTCCCTTGGGCTGCAAGGAGATCACACCAGTCAATCCTGAAGGAAATCAGTCCTGAATGTTCATTGGAAGGACTAATGCTGAAGCTGAAACTCCAATACTTTGGCCACTTGATGGGAAGAGCCAGCTCACTGGAAAAGATCCTGATCCTACAAATCATTTCCCTTCCCCATTTGTATATTTGTATCTGCTGCAATATGATCATTTACCAGGGTCAGGATAACAGGGAAAACAGACTCTAGAAGGATTTTTGTCAGTAGAAGGTGCTTTGGGGGATGTGCTCTCAAAAACAACACTTTTAAGGTGTGGGGGAAGCAGGATTGGGCAGAGAGGGATGCTGACCTGAGATGCAGAGCTGAGGTAGTCCTTTAGGGATGCCCTACATGGAGGCAAGGGCAGTGACCCTGTAGCTGCTGGCTGGGTATGAGCTGCCCTGCACAGGGGCACAACTCAGATGGAGCAAATCCCTGGGACTAGGACACATCCTGCCTGTGGAGTGAGCCTTCCGTGGGTAGCACTCTGGGCAGCTGGGGGAATCAGGGCCCCAGAACTGAAGAACAGTGCCCAGGTTGCTCCTGACAGCTTGTGCTATTAACATATCAGCTACACTGTTAGCGACTAAGTCTCCCAATCCGCTGCAGTTGTGTTCCGTGGCAGACACGCTGAATACAGAGGGAGGGAACATTTGCTTTCATATCCGTTTGACACCAGAGTCAAACCCTTTACCGCTATGAGAGGCTGCTTTCTCCATTTGTCTCTAAATGAACAGTGTTTCCAAGTCCCACTGTTGAACCTTTCTAAGGACTGAATTAGAAGTGCGGCAATAATGAGAACCACGCAAAGACAGGGAAACGGCCGCACCTCTCATGAGGCAGCCAGTTACAATGGAGGTCTCCAAACCATCTCAGATGTCTGTTTTTCTAATAGTTTGAATGGTTGCTCAACGATCCAAACAGTTTCTCTAGCCAACCAATCAAGGCTGGTTCCGCCTTTCTCCCCTCTAAGTCTGCCTGCCTGCCTAGGTACCTTTGCTACTTCTCTGACCAGACAACTCCAACAACTAGCCCCGCCCTGAGTCTGGCTCCGTATCACTGTCCATCCTGTCTGATTCCTTCTTCCACAGATAATGTCTCTCTCACAGCTCTTAAACCCAGTACTGACCAGGAGCTAGGTGAGTGGGTAAAGAAGATGTGGTACATACATATAATGGAATATTATTCAGCCATAAAGAAGAATGAAATAATGCCATTTGGAGCAGTAGGGATGAACCTAAAGATTCCCCGTCACACTCCGTGAAGTAAGCCAGATAAAGACAAGTGGCATATGGCATCACTTATATGTGGAATCTAAAAAAATAAGTGATACAAATGAATTTATATACAAAATAGAAATAGACTCACAGACATAGAAAGCAAACCTATGGTTACCAAAGGGGAAAAGTGGGGGTGGGGGGATAAATTAGTAGTTTGGGATTAAAATATACGGACTGCTATATATAGATGACCAAAAAGGACCTACTGTATAGCACAGGGAAATATAATCAATATTTTATAATAAACTATAGGGGAAAAGAATCTGAAAAAGAATATATATATATATATGTATATATATATATACGTATATATATATATGTATATATATATATATCTTAACCACTCTTCTGTACTCCAGAAACTAACACATTGTAAGTTTGAAAGTGAAAGTGAACTCGCTCAGTCATGTCCCACTCTTTGCGACCCCATGGACTGTAGCCCCCCAGGCTCCTCGGTCCATGGGATTTTCCAGGCATGAATACTGGAGTGGGTTGCCATTTCCTTCTCCAGGGGATCTTCCTACCCAGGGATCAAGCCCGGGTCTCCTGCATTATAGGCAGATGCTTTACCGTCTGAGCAACCAGGAGCTGCCAAATAGTGGCACGTGGGCAAGAATCTGAGCCGAAAATGGGCTTTCTTTCACCAGCAACATTCTAAGAAAACATTTCAATTTGAATGTTTTTAGGTGTGACTTAACATTTCCTAGTTTCCCCCAGATTCATTACTCTAGATTTCCTTAAACCAGCCACATCTCAAATCACCTGAAGGTAAATGAGTCTAAAACATCTAGAAAAGAGAAAGACTTGACTTCCATATACTCACAGATGGGAAGGGAGGTAAGGAGGGAACCCGACGAGAAATCACAGGAAGAGGTAATAAGCAGAATAAAGACTCTCCCAATTTAAAAAGAAGCTATTGCAATTTTCTGATATGGTTATTTTAATTATATTCTTGGGGAAAGTAGAAGAGGTTTCTGTTCACTTTTTCCACCCCACCATCCAGTATTTTAAATTAGTGTAAATTTAAATAAGTTTACTATTTCAACTGAACTATTTCAAGGAAACTCAGAGCAATCAGAACTAAATAAAAGTTATTTATTAGCAATGTAAAGATATAAATACAGGAAATGTATATTTTGATACATGTATATAAAGCCTAAGATTTTGGTGTTTTTGTATATAACCCAGCACCAGATCACAAGTTTCAATCAGCTATAAAACCTCCTGGTACATTTTATATAAGTTTGGAAATCACCAAAGCACATATCAACAGCAATTAATTAGTATATTTCATATAGCCAAGTATTAGCATAAGACTTGCCATTGTATCTACATTTGTTTCCTAGTAAGTTAAATGGCTCAGCTATCTAAGTATGTTTTTGAGGGTCACCACTTAGGAACAGTTGTTGGGAGCCCAGAAGCAAAATTGGGTGCATATTTGGTTATCATCCTTGAGAATCTATATACAATGGAAAGGAAGTGAAATTTTGAGTCATCCTTATATTTTATAAGAAGTCTGAAAATAAGAAAATTAAAAATAAGATGAAAAAACTCCATTAGGTTCACAAAAAAACATGAAATGCCAGGGACTTTAAAACTTAGAATTTAAACACAATAACTGGAACTTAAAAAAAATTAAGTCATAACAGACTATGACAAATTTTTGACCTGAAATTAAGGCTTCAAGAATAACTTTTGCTCATGAATTTGAGAAAGTATTTAGCTCTGTCATAAATGGCACTTATGACACTGATGTCTTAACTTTCAAGAAGCATAAAAATACTTACCTATAAATCATCTACATTTCTATTTTAAAATTTGGCTTATATCTTAGTATCCCTAGAAAATTTGCACAGTTCAGACTTTCACTATAAATAATGGTTTTAGGTTTTCCAAAATCATGAGCATAAGTCAGTAGTATTCATTTTACTTCTTTGATTTTCAGGTTCAGATAAGATAGGAAGGAAAAAAAATGCTTAATTTAGAGTTGCTTTAAAATCTACTTTACATAACCCCAGTATTCTCTACCAAGGATTCAGACTGAAATATTATTAGAAGAAAGAGTGTGCGCACGCACACACACACACACACACACAGAAAGACAACAACAACAAAAAGTACCTTTTATCGCACCAGGAGTCTTGAAGGTTGTTTTTATCATATTCCACCTTTTCTGGTGGCTTTTAGGAGTTGTCCTAATTCAATCAGTATCTAAATTAAACACAGCTTTCACCAAGGGAACTTCCAGCTCCCCCAGAAGCTCTCCCCTCAAGTATCCCTATAGCAACCCCTCTATAAAAGCATATTATTCTCCTCTCATTCTTTAGTCTCACCCCCTGCTTACTGACCAAATGCACCACTCCCTAATGCCAACATTTCAACAAAGAGAGTTTTCACATTGATTAATAAAAAGTGCTTCGGATGCATTTTCAAGGGGAAAAAACTGACACCTTTTTCAGTCAGTGTTTAGAATTCAGGCATTCTTATTATGTTGAAAAAAATCACTCAATGCATTCAAAGTCCCCAGTTTTAACCTTAGATATACATGTAAAGTTTTAATTTCAGAATTTGAGAGAAAGAAATTTGTAGACCAATACTACACTGGTATTTAATTTCTCATATTCATATTTATACAGCATATAAACTGGTTTACTTCTAATTTGTTCTTTGAATTTGCTGGATTTTTTCCAAGTGCCATTGTGGGACACATATTAAAAGTTATAATTACTATATTAGAAATATACCTTACAGCCAATTACCAAGGGAATCACATTGTTTTTTTAAAAAATATATATGCAAATAATCTTGGAGAGATTTTTACATAATCTCTTACATAATCTCATAATCTTACATAAATATCAGTTAAAGAAAAGGCCATTCCAGAAAAAAATACTATACATATATAAGTGCAAGAATCCACAAAGAGTATTTTAAAAATTCCATGCTATGCTTCCTAAGGCAATTAGATCCCCAAGCAATAAATGTTTACAGACTTATGCGTCTCTACAGGCTAAAGTAAAATAATTCTTTGACCGAGGATTTCAAGGCAAAATAGAATCAGCTGCAGCCATACTCATGCCCATTAAACAACACTACAAAATTACCAATAATAACACTGTCTTCATGTTTCTATCTTGTTTAGAGTAAGGAATGTTTACTGTGAGATAAAACTTAATCCCCAAAATTTGTTTATATAGAATGCTATTTTCATGACTTAGAGAAAAAAAATCCTTGTAGTTCAATAGAGGCAAACTGGAATAATTAATTATCCCAGAAGTCAACTTTGGACTCTGGAAGTGAAACAGACCTGATTTGGAATCCTAACATCAACATTTACTGTGAGACCTTAAAAAGGTGACTCAGCCAATTTATGTCTCAGTTGACTTACGTGAGTTAGCTGCTCAGTTGTGTCTTACTCTTTGTGACCCCATGGACTGTAACTTGCCAGACTCCCCTGTCCATGGAATTCTCCAGGCAAGAACACTGGAATGGGTGGCCATTCCCTTCTCCAGGGGATCTTCCCAACCCAGGGACTGAACCCAGGCCTCTCGCATGGCAGGCAGATTCTTCACTGACTGAGCCATCAGGGAAGTCCTGACTCATACGTAAAATGGGGATAAAAATTGTAACACAAACCTCACAGAATCATTGTAATGACTTAACTGCACACAAGATTTACTGCACACAAATTACGGGCAAGGCAATGACTAGGTATATGAATGACTTGGGGAGATGAAGGTGAGGCAAAGGTAGCCAAGGAGAACTTGTAAACTTAGCCCCTCCATATCCCATAAAAGTATTTCCCCCTCCCAACAGCATGGCTGTGTCTATGTGCATGTGCATGTATGTAAGGGGAAGAAACATCATGCAAACATAGTAACCTCATCATGCAAACATAGTAATTTAGTTTATTGCTCCAAAAGCTTGGATCTGTGGTGCACGTGGAGAGAGAGTTAAACAACTAAGCCCACTGAGGTAAGAGTGAAAAGGCACTTCAGCTGCTGCAACCTAAGGGTCCCTCTGAAAATAAATGGATAAAGAATAGCAGACTAACAGGCTACAGTCCATGGGGTCTCAAAGAGCTGGACACAACGAAAGCAACTTAGCACACACACACAGGGGAGCGGGAAGGAGGGAGGGTCAGTATAGGGGTAGAGGAGTAAGAGGAACAAGCTATTAGGTATAAAGTGAGCTACAAGGATACACTATACAACACAGGGATTGTAGCCAATATTGGTAGAATAACTATCAATGTAGTATAACCTTAAAAATTATCAATCACTATATTGTACACCTGTAACTTATATGATATTGTATATCAGCTACACTTAGATTTAAAAAAAAATTATTTAACAGAGAGAAAAGCAACAGTCAAAGCTGTGGGCAAGATAAAGATGCTGGTTTGTTTGAGAATAACATGTTCTCTCTGCTCACTCTCGAGCAAGCAAGGAGCATGACCTTCCCTTTTATTGTAAGTTCACACTGTCAAGGGCAATATTGCTTCTTTTCAGGAAGAAACAATATCAACATGGAACAAAAAAAAAAATCCACATTAAAAAACAGCAACAACAAAGAAGTTGTGATAGGAAGGAGGTGAGAAAGGGTCAGAGGAACACAGAGCAGGAAAATATAGATTCAGAGGTAATTTGAGTCCAATCCACCACCTTTCAAATTATATTAAAAGCATGGTTGAAATAGCATTTTTGGCAGTACATTTCCAATTCACGACACTCTAGGATAAGGCTTAGTGGAATTATCAAGAGTGTGGATGCCAAATGGACATCAGGCAGGAAGAGAAACCACAGGCTCATTCTCAGCAAGGTGTCCTTACAGCATCACATCACGTAGAGCTTGGCCTGGCTCAAATATTAATTTCACAAACAAGTGCAGCTATAAGAGAGACTCTTCATCATTGAAGGTTATAACCTCAGTGGTAGAAAACCAATCTCTTGGATTTTTGTGGCACTGTAAAGTAACCTATGGTTTACTACATATTATTTTAAATATTAACCAAACTATGCTAACTCTTTTTGCCTTTTCATTGTGTTCATTGTGTTCATGGACATGAATCTGAGCAAACTCCGGGAGATAGTGAAGGACAGGGAAGCCCGGCGTGCTGCAGTTCCAGGGACTGCAAAGAGTCTGACACGATTGAGCGACGGAACAAAAATGTTAACTCTTCATCAATGGGATAGATTTTTCCTTTCTTATAATAAAATAAAAGTGTATATCCTTTTGTTGTCCTAATCTACACAACCCATAGTTTTCTTTAATACCTAGGACCTTTATCAGTGGATTGTTCTACAAGCCTTGGTAAAGTACATATAACAGGTACTTTGAATGCTTCTGTTGAATTCTTTGTCTCCCTTTTTACCATTCCTTGAAGCAGAGGCAACAGAGAAGAATAAAAGAATACTTTTTCATCTGTCATGATCTTTAGGCTGAAACTCTCCTGGTATCCCAGTGTCAAACAGTTATTATAACAATTGCCTTGAATATATAGATATTTTTGCAAAATCCAAGACTTTAGATGTCTTTACTGCATGGTCAAGAAACAGCTTCCTTCCTGCTTTCTGAAAAAAAAGGAGGGAGATCTGATTCCTTTACAAAGATAACCTTGGTTATAGAAGAGAAACACAATGATGAGGAGAGTAGAAGATTCATCTTACCAAATATTAAAATAAAATAAATAGCTAAATTAATTAACACATTGTGATACCAGAGAAGGAACAAACCACAGAATGGAATGGAATACATAATCTTGAAAGACACCCTAGGCTCATTTGAAAGGGAGAATGATTACTTAGCCTTCAGGATTGATTACTTAGGTTAAGGGAAAAGTAGAGGGCAAATTAAACAGAAAAATCCACCTAACAGCCTCACTTTGCCCCCCAAAATTTACAAATGGGTTACAGAATTAAAGAAAATAAAGTAAGTATAACAACTACCTATCAATATCTATGTTTACCAAATGAAGAAACATATTCTAGATCTAAAAAAAGTAAAAATATTCTCAGTCTAAAAGAAGAGGGAGAGATTTCATTGCATAAAAACAAAAACTGCACATTCAAGAAAGCATTACCATGATTAAAGGTAAAGAGTATATGAGGAAATATTTGCCAAAAATATGAGTAAAAATTTTAAATAAAATCAATGGAAAAAAGCTTCAAATCCTATTACACTATTAAGCAAAGTTATGAACCAGCTATCATGAGAAATGCTGGGCTGGAAGAAGCACAAGCTGGAATCAAGACTGCCAGGAGAAATATTAATAACCTCAGATATGCAGATGACATCACCCTTATGGCAGAAAGTGAAGAAGAACTAAAGAGCCTCTTGATGAAAGTCAAAGAGGAGAGTGAAAAAGTTGGCTTAAAGCTCAACATTCAGAAAACTAAGATCATGGCATCCGGTCCCATCACATCATGGCAAATAGATGGGGAAACAGTGGCTGACTTTATTTTGGGGGGCTCCAAAATCACTGCAGATGGTGATTGCAGCCATAAAATTAAAAGATGCTTACTCCTTGAAAGGAAAGTTATGACCAACCTAGATAGCATATTAAAAAGCAGAGACATTACTTTGTCAACAAAGGTCCATCTAGTCAAAGCTATGGTTTTTCCAGTAGTCATGTACGGATGTGAGAGTTGGACTATAAAGAAAGCTGAGCGCAGAAGAATTGATGCTTTTGAACTGCGGTGTTGGAGAAGACTCTTGAGAGTCCCTTGGACTGCAAGGAGATCCAACCAGTCCATCCTAAAGGAGATCAGTCCTGGGTGTTCATTGGAAGGACTGATGTTGAAGCTGAAACTCCAATACTTGGGCCACCTGGTGCAAAGAGCTGACTCATTGGAAAAGACCCTGATGCTGGGAAAGATTGAAGGCAGGAGGAGAAGGGGATGACAGAAGATGAGATGGTTGGATGGCATCACTGACTCAATGGGCATGAATTTGGGTAAACTCCAGGAGTTGGTGATGGACAGGGAGGCCTGGCATGCTATGGTTCACGGGGTTGCAAAGAGTTGGACACGACTGAGCGACTGAACTGAACTGAACTGATTCTTAGGCTTCCCTTGTGGCTTAGGTGGTAAAGAATCCACCTGCAATGTGGGAGACCTGGATATGATCCCTGTGTTGAGAAGATCCCCGGGAGAAGGGAAAGGCTACCCACTCCAGTATCCTGACCTGGAAATTCCATAGACTGTGTAGTCCATGGGGTCGAAAAGAGTCTGACATGACTGAACGACTTTCACTTCACATAAACCAGCAATTCACAAAGTGGCTTTTAAAATATGTGAAATAACGTTTGTGATTACTTGAAAAGTGGAGATTACAACAGTGAGATAAGCATGTATTCCAGGGATAATTTTTAAACAGGAAGATCTCGAGTTGCAAAGAACTCTTATTTTTGAAAGCTAATATTTTCAATTATTATAATAAAGCTTAAGCAACATTAATAAATTAGCTATTTATTTCCCATAGTCTCAATATTATGGGAGATCAGTGGTTCTCAAAATGCCTTCACAGCATCACCTAGGAACTTGTTAGAAATACACACAGTCCAGCTCCAACCCAGACCTATAGAATCAGATCAGCCAACCTGGTTTAACAAGACTTCCCAGTGATTCTTATACAGAATCAAGTGTGGGAACAACTTCATGGATCATAATGAAATCCTGTGGCACAGTGTTTTGGATACAGCATGTATCCAAAATGCCGTGGTCTAAGTTCCAGCATCACCTCTTTTTCTCCACCTTTCAGTTTCCTCATCTGTATAAGGGGGACAGTAACGCCACCTGCCTCATATGGTTGTTAGGAGGACAACACAGTGTGTGTGTGTGTGTGTGTGTGAAGTCGCTTCAGTCATGTCAGACTCTTTGTAACCCTATGGACTGTAGCCCACCAGGCTCCTCTGTCCATGGGATTCTCCAGGCAAGAACACGGGAGTGGGTTGCCATGTCTTCTTCCAGGGATCACACCCAGATCTCTCATATCTCTCCCGCATTGGCAGGCAGATTCTTTACCTCTAGCACCATCTGGGAAGCCCCCAGCACAGTACCCAAAGGATACAAAACAGTGCTTGGCATAGTCTAGCCATATTGTCAAATAAAAATTTAAAAAACAAATAACTTTTAAAAGGGAAAAGATCACATTCAAGGTTTTTTTAAAATAATAATTACACTATCAAAAATGACACTAAATTGCATATCTACAATAGAAATGCAGGTTAGTAAGAGAAGTTAGGAATGATAAGAATAGGAGAAAGAAAAAAGAATATACACAGGCTGCATCCAGAATATTCTCAAATACTCTGGCAGTCGAGGTTCACACATAATTCAAGGAACTTCTTAGAGGTAAGCCTTACAGTGCAAATTCCTATGCTCAGTCTAAAACAATTTGGGAATAGAAAACTCATTACGTTGATGGCAAAGATTGTGCTTGCTTTGTTTTCTGTGCTAATAAACCAGCTGTTGGAGACATGGCTTGAAGCCCTACTTTGAAGAATAAATAACCCTTTATTAATTCATAAGTGAGGCAAATATGATCTGAGCCTGTTATGAAAATGTGTTTTTAGTGAGTTCAGTCTATTAATAGTCACTCTTCTGATTTACCATTTTGTTACTGAAATAATTTAAAAACAAGAAGTGTAAGTCTAGTAATTGCTTCAATGTTGTCTAGACCCTGTCTGACAACTCCACTGAATTCTTCAATTATTTTGTTGTTAACAATAACTAAATAAATTATCATGAAGTCACAGCAAAATAAGTGGAAAATACAGTCTTGCAGTTTCTAGTTTTAGCCACTCTTGCTCAAGACTAAATGAAATAAAAATTCAAGTATTATTTATTACTTTCTCTGTATTGTGCAGGTATTTGATTTTTCAAAATGTTAAAATATCTTTTGTTATGGTTTCAAAAATCTTTTGAATACTTGCCTATAAAATGTTTACTCTCTTAGATTTCAATGTCTGCTCTTCCATCTCTGTGTATAATTTTTAGCTCCTTTCATAAGAACAGATTAACCAGGGAGCTAGTTACCTGTGCATTTGGGGTCAAGTAGATGAGGGAGTCACGAGGGCCCGCGAAAAATAAGGAGACTGTGGAAGAATGAAGTTGTCAATTGGAACCACTTGGGGAAGCCCAACCTTAGCATCACTAGGAAATGGATTGAGGCCATATTGAATCTTGAGTGTTTCCTCACAGCAAAAGAAATAGCGTTGGGTCCCTTTCTTCCTTCACGAATAACACGTTTGGAAAGGGCAGGTGTGTTCCATCTGCTCCCACCAGAAAGTCAGACTCCCAAACTATAATTGTTCCTTCAGTCAGAGACAACTGAAAAAGATGGAATTCATTTCCTCCTACTGTTAGGTAGGAAGTTAGGCAAGAGCAAAGAGGCGTGGTCTACCTGAAAAAGATTCAAACTGATCTCTAAACCCCACAGGGAACATGCCCCAGTGTGGCTCATGAGAGCTACGCTACAAAATAACCACAGACATTCTGGGCCCTAATCGCACAGTGGATACAAAACAACCAGAGGGACTTCTCCCGCTCATGCATATGTGCTGGTGAGGCAGAGCTGTGTCCTCAAGTGACCTTAGGAGCCTATTGAGGGTCCATAAATGTTCTGTACCTACATGCATCTGATTATAACAGACTGAATTATGGGAAAGACATGCGTAATAAAGCCTGTTGTTATGCAGCTTGGAACTGTCCATGAAAACCGTCAGTCCACACTCACACAGACAAACACGTAAAAGCCCTGTCTTGAAAACCCTCTGTACCTCAACATTCTGGGCCCAGTGCTTCTCTTGGTGTGGCCCACCACTCCCTTGAGGTGTTCTTTCTCTTCTTTCTTCAATAAACTTGTTTTTGCTACAGGTAAGACCTCAGATTCATTTTTATGTCCTTACCAAGAACCAAGGCCCACGAGGAAGGCTCCTTTTCGACTCTCCCTACCTGGTAACACTACAAATTTATAAAGAGCTGTCTAGGATATTTCAATCCCTAGTAGCAAGGAAAGAAACCTTTCCAGTGGTGACCACATCCCTGAAAAGAAAAACAAACCAACTCCCTCCCCACAGCAGTATAAGAGCCTCCCAGGACCCTCCCCCTAATCAGGCCCGGATCTGGAAGGATTTGCGTGTGATCTCTCTGCCCAGTCTCAGGAAGGGATGAACAAGGGGACTTTCATCCCCTTGGTTTGTAAACTAGGAGATACGAAGGGTCTCGCTCAGAAATCAAATTGTTTCTTTAATCTGCTTCTTAATCTGGACTTTTTGGACCCATGTAGGAATACAGAGAGTTTTTTGTTTTTGTTTTTGTTTTCAACTGACAATTTATCTCCACTATGTGCTCAGAAGCTCAGTCATGTCTGACTCTTTGTGACACATGGACTGTAGCCCACCAGGCTCCTCTGATCATGGGATTTCCCAGGCGAGAATACAGGAGTGGGCTGCCGTTTCCTCCTCCAGGGGATTTTCCTGAGCCAGGGATTGAACCCGTGTCTCTTACATCTTCTGCCCTAGCACATGGGTTCTTTACCACTGGTACCACCTGGGAAGCCCTTATCTCAGCTACCTAGTCGCAGTAAATTTAGCCAGCAAGTGTTAGCTTACAATGTGCTCGCTTTGGGGGTTCCTCTTAACTTAAGATACTAATGGAAATGCCATTTTCTTGTCTTCTGCGATTGCTTAAGAATGGGAAACATTGTATTGGTTTTGCCATACATCGATTTGAATCCGCCATGGGTGTACATGCGTTCCAATACAATGTTGTAAAGTAAAATAAATAATTTAAATTAAAAAAAAAAGAATGGGAAACAAAGTACTGATTACTAGTCTTGCTTTTTTAATAGCCTCGGCAATGAACTCCAGGTTAGAAACGGCACTTTAGAAAAGCAAACCAAGAAAAGAAATAAAAACACATTGTGTAGAAAGAAAAAAGGCCTGAGATTTCTTAAAAAACAGAGCATATATACGTATGTGTGTGCATGACTCTTGCAGCATCTCAGAAGTTAAACGCTATACACCTACAGTCCTCTCATTTCATAAGAGCTGCAGTATACGGGAAGAATATGTATCTAATTTTCATATGTATATACTTTTTTACTCTAACAAAAGAACGAAGCATGCATGTTCCCTTCTTATGAGAAACAGTGTGATCTAACTTATTTGCAAAATTTGGGACTGTGATGTGTCCACAGGAGGGAAGAAGGGAAACAGCTCTTAGACACACAACTGTCTAATTATATCTATATTTGTCTTGGACCAATTACTATGACAGAGGGTATTTTCTCTGGTAGAGACAAAAAAGTGCTTTATTTTCTTAAATAATGTAAAAAGGAAAACATAACCTGTGATTCTACTTACTTTTAAATTTGTTTCCTGCTTACTTGCTAGGTGTAACTGACTTGTTATTTTTAATGGATTTTTGAAAATAATATTCAGTGCTAGGCTTTTCATCATAACAGATTTTTCACAATGCCCTTGTGAAGAAACTATCATATTTGTAGGTACAATGACAAAACTCTCCTCAGCAACTTCCTGAATAAGGCAGGATGGGGATGGAGGGTACCTTTAAAATCACAATCTTAGACTGGCTTTTTGCTTTAAGCATCTGAGAAGGCAAACAGAAACCAATATTTTTAAAAAGAAAATGTCTACATCCTAAGTGACATTCTTTAAAAGGATCTGAGTGATATTTCCATTGTCATTACAATACTTAGGATTTTACCGTAATAGACATGACAATTAAGGTCTATTTTTACTAACATAAGGGGTTTCCCTGGTGGCTCAGATGGTAAAGAATCTGCCTGCAACACAGGAGACCCAGGTTCGATCCCTGGAGAAGGGAATGGCTACCCACTCCAGTATTCTCTGGAGAATTCTATGGACAGAGGAGCCTGGCAGGCTACAGTCCATGGGGTCACAAAGAGTCAGACATGAATGAGCAACTAACACTTACTAACATAAAATGAAATTTCTACAAGCCAATGTTTGTTCATAGTTTTGCCAGTTTTGTCAATTGATGATCCCTTCTCATTTCCCTGGTTAAAGGTGAGGTCCATTAATTATACATATCCACAACACACAGTGATCTACCTAGCTGTTAGAACAATTCAGTTCAGTTGTAGATGACTTGCTTCTTGTAAAACAATTCATTTCATATGCCTTTACTAAAGGAATTGCTCAGACAGGAATGGTTTCAAAACAAATAAACAGAATCAGAGGACTGCTAGAATAAAAGAATTTTAGAATCGAGCACTGTGTAAGAGTTAGCTCATGTCTGTGACCTGCCCAGAGTCACAGAACCAGTTAGCCACAGACAGTCAGAGATGATGCTCTTCACTGACTGATACCCCAGAGCTCTTTCCTCTACAGTCAGAAACATGAGCCAAAGGAAAAGTCTTTCCCTGAGGATAGCCTATTACAAAGCATATTAAACCTATTAAAAAGCAGAGACATTACTTTGCCAACAAAAGTCCGTCTAGTCAAAGCTATGGTTTGTCCAGTAGTCATGTATGGATTCGAGAGTTGGACTATAAAGAAAGCTGAGCACCAAAGAATTGATGCTTTTGAACTGTGCTGTTGGAGAAGACTCTTGAGAGTCCCTTGGACTGCAAGGAGATCCAACCAGTGCATTCTAAAGGAAATCAGTCCTGAATGTTCACTGGAAGGACTGATGCTGAAGCTGAAACTCCAATACTTTGGCCACCTGATGCAAAGAACTGACTCACTGGAAAAGACCCTGATGCTGGGAAAGATTGAAGGCAGGAGGAGAAGGGGATGACAGAGGATGAGATGGCTGGATGGCATCACCAACTCGATAGAGATGAGCTTAAGCAAGCTCTGGAAGTTGGTGATGGACAGGGAAGCCTGGCGTGCTGCAGTCCATGGGGTCACAAAGAATTGGACACGACTGAGCAACTGAACTGAAAACTGAAGAACAGCTCACTTTCTGTCAGGAGTAGAGGAGTTCACTTAAAAAGGAATGGAGCAGAGGTAAAGAGAATCAATTAATGAAATGCCCAAAATTACAAAATAAAACTGATTCTATGATATTTGCTCATTGGTGTTTTGTGTTAAATGGATTCTGTATGTCCTCCTGGTCACCTGGCTTCCTAGGGTAGGCAGGAAATACACCAGTGAAACCTATCTCAGCCACAAATTCTGAAGCATGGAGATGTCTTTGGTCTAATAAACACTTTAGGTGTGCAAGCACCTCCTGGGAAGGGCAGGCATTTTTTCATTCACACCTCATAGTCAATTGCTCTAATTAGACAACACCTTGCTCAGTGGCCTCTGGCAATGAGAAATAAGGGATGGGGAAAAAGAAAGGAATACTTCTCTAAGGGTGAGGCACTTAGGGGTGGTTTGGGTACCTAAACTAGAAAGAGAGGATGAAAAAGGTGGGATTCCATTTCTCACAGTTCCCCTTCCCTTGCATAGGCTTGAACTCTCATTCTCCAACTCTGAACATGGAAATAAATGTTTGGGAAGTTTTTAGAAAGCTCATTCTCAAAAAATGTTAAGCATGTAATCTTGGAATTTTCACAAATAATAATTTCTCTTTATGAATTTGCTGAGGATTTACCTATAAAAACTCATTATCCTAGTGCTATAATACATGTCTTTGAGAATTAGGTCAATCATTTTTTTAAAAAAACTGATTAAGATTAGCAAACTAATTGTGATAATAGCACCTGCTTATCCTAAAATAACATTTATCCCAGAAGGCTAACTTCTATTACTAAGAAACAGAATGGGTTCATTTTCAAACACATTTTCAGCCTAGCACTGAGGCTGTTTCCCCTATTGGAACCACAGAATGTATTTTAAATTTACACACATACACAAAGGTAAAACTTTAACGATATTTATCCAAGCTCTGAGTCATCTCTTTACCAGTTACAGCTTCTCAGTAACCAATGACAAGAAGGTCCAAGCATGCAAGAATCTCCTGACTACGACCTGTGAAAGTGGACATGGATACCAGTTTATAACTACAACCTGAGCCACAAAACAGGGGAAGAATAAAGAAGAGGGACAGATCTACTATGTTGACAGATCTACTGTGTTTTATATATCATAGTTATATACATCTTCTATACCATATGTGTGTATATATATATATATTTGTTGATGACATTAGAGAGTGTCGAAAAAATGTGTGGTGTCCCCAAGCTCAATCTTGCTTGAGAACAGTCAGATGAGGCTTAGACACACTCCTCATGTGACTCTTATCCAAGTGAAGTTTAAAAACCAGTGCATTAGAGTCTTAAAATATCTGTATGATTATGTCATTATGTTAATTGCCGGTAATAGTCAAGAGAGCAGTGATATTTTATCTCAAGTGGCTCAGTGGTAAAGAATCCACCTGCCAATGCAGGCGACGCAGGAGACACGGGTTAATCCCTGGGTTGGGAAGATCCTCTTGAGGAGAAAATGGCAGCCCACTCCAGTATCCTTGCCTGGGAAATCCCATGGACAGAGGAGCCTGGCCGTCTACAGTTAATGGGGTTGCAATGAGTCGGACATGACTGAGCACATAACCACACATAGACCAGTCATGATCCAAAATGTCTCTCCATTTTGAGAGTCCAATGTCATGGGAACAAACATGATCTTTGGAATCAGAACAAAGTAGGTTTCCCACCACTTATGAGCTGTGTGACCTACAGCAAGTTTCTTAACCGACCTGGGCATCAGTTTCCTTAGCTTTAAAATGGAGAAAATAGCAACAGCTACCTCACAGGGTGGCTGAGAGCAACATGTGGGTAAATCAAACAGCAAAGTGCCTGGAACATAATGAGTATTTAATCTATGGTAAACTCATTATTATTACTATTATTATTATTACCCTACATGTGAGCAACCTGATGTTAGTATTCATCTCTTTAAAAAATACCCAGTTTAGACACAGTTTCTCTTATAAGTCCTGAAGCACTATCAGTAGTATTCTGAGAAACAGCTCTTGCATAATCCACCAAATAAGAACAAAGTGGACCCTGACTAATCCAAAACATGCCTGTGCACGCCTTTCTGGTTGCCAGTTAGTCAGCTATGTAATTGGTCCTTCTGTTTTCGTTCTTTTTTAAATGTGTGCCAACCCATCTTCCTTCACTAATGTTAAATCTAATCTGCTTGCTGTGTGCAGTTTGGGGTATGTATTTGTATTCTATAGCTTTAGGGAATATCCAAAATAAATAAATATTGTTATGCACATGAGGATTCTCAGGTGGTCCAGAGCAGGCCACAAATTAGGGTGCCCTAGCTCCCACCACAGACACAGAATAACTGATGAGTAGGCATTTATGGCAGAAATATTAGCACATACACTAGTCATGATTTTTGAGTTCTGGTAGGCACAGGACAACACTTTTATATATAGATTATGTTATTTTTGTTTGTTTCAATCAATTACTTTCCAAGAGTTCATTATATGTTAAGTTCTTGATGACTAATCCTTTGTAACTTGGTATGCGCATGCTCTTACACCTAGTCATTTCTCCATAAAAATAACTTCAAAGGTATTTAGATTTGTCAGACCTAACTAAAGAATCATTACTAGAAAATGGTGGTTCTCCCCAAAAGACACAGGTATTTCCAAGTAACACAGTGACAGACAGACCAAAGGGCTTTCAAAACTTCAACTAGAGGGACTTCCCTGGTGGTCCAGTGGCTAAAACTCCAAGTTCCCAATGCAGAGGGGCCCATGTTCAATCCCAAGTCAGGGAACTAGATCTCACATGCCACACCTAAGCTCTGGTGCAGCCAAATGAATAAATAAAAATAAATAAATGTCTAAAAAAACTTTGATTGGCTACTTTGGGTCATAACAGGTATAAAAATAGATAGTCAGATTCTTGACTTTTCTATCAAAATGAACGAGGGGAACTGCAGAAATTATCTTACGTCTCCCAAAGCTGACTGCCAAAAAATCAGTGAGAAAATCTGACTTTGTCTCGGGGATTCCCCAAATTTAATTCCTATTTAGTCCAATTATATTAAAGATGAGTGGATAACACTCAAGCAAGCAGAGGAAATGGAGATACAATTTAACTTAATAATTAAGCAGTAACAAAAGATCTATGGCAAACAGATTGTGAGCAATGCAAATATGTTTTATACTAATCATTTTTATACAAGAAGAGCTTTTAAAAACACATTGAGTATACCTAAAATGCCAGCTTGAAACTGTCAATCGTCACTTTTCATACATTAAAAAGGGATTCTCTTATCTTTAAATTAAACCAAGCATTGACTAAGATGGCTATTCACAATCAGGGGGGATAATGAAATGCTTTCTATTTTTTTTATTGAGAATAAAACCTGTTGCAAGTGGTTCAATACTAGGAGTGATTTTTTTCATTTATTTATTTTTAATTGGAAGATAACAGCTTTGCAATTTGCGTTGGTTTCTGCCATTCATCATCAACATGAATCGGCCATAGGTATACATATACCCCCTCCCTCTTGGACCCCCTTCCCGCCTCCCACCCCGTCCCTCCCCTCTAGGTCGTCACAGAGCACTGGTTTGAGCTCCCCGAGTCATAGATCAAATATCCACCGCTATCTATTTTGCATATGGTAATATATATCTTCAATAATAGGAAGGATGTTATTGGAAGCTGTAAGGAATGTTAGAAAATCACACAGCTAAGCTAGAATCCCATGTCTGCAGGCAGAAACATGGGCACAGCCACCACACATTTTGAGAAAGGCTGTGTATGCTGCTGCTGGTAAAGAAAATTCATCAAGATCCATGAAAACAGCTGAGTCTAAAAATGACACGGTTGTGATATTTTAGATCACAATCACTTTCTAACACTGAAATGTTTCATTATGACAATCTTTTTTTAATATCAAACTTTGTGAAACTTTCAATAGAAAATTAACCAATGCACATGACCCTTTATTATTTTTTTTCATTTATTTTTAATAGTTGGAGGCTAATTACTTTACAATATTGTAGTGGTTTTTGCCATACATTGACATGAATCAGCCATGGATTTACATGTGTTCCCCATCCCGATCCCCCCTCCTGCCTCCCTCCCAATCCCATCCCTCTGGGTCTTCCCAGTGCACCAGCCCTGAGCACTTGTCTCATGCATCCAACCTGGGCTGGTGATCTGTTTCACCCTTGATAGTATACTTGTTTCAATGCTATTCTCTCAGAACATCCCACCCTCACCTTCTCCCACAGAGTCCAAAAGTCTGTTCTCTATATCTGTGTCTCCTTTTCTGTTTTGCATATAGGGTAATCGTTACCATCTTTTTAAATTCCATATACATGCGTTAGTATACTGTATTGGTGTTTATCTTTCTGGCTTACTTCACTCTGTATAATGGGCTCCAGTTTCATCCATCTCATTAGAACTGATTCAAATGAATTCTTTTTGATGGCTGAGTAATATTCCATAGTGTATATGTGCCACAGCTTTCTTATCCATTCGCATTATGACAATTTTTCGGACCAGCTTTAGAGTGAAGAACTCCAGTCACTGGTATCACATCTCATTCTTACAGATATGAGTGGTTTTTTTTTTTTTTTTGGCTTTACAAAGCAATAGGGCAATATATATATATATATATAATTTACTTTTTTTTTTAACACTGCACAGTATCCACTTACAAGAAGACTAGTAGGTCTCACATAGAAAGCAAACAACTGAAACAAGCAGTTCTTGGAATAAGCCCCACCTCCTTTTACTTCTTGCATTTCCCTTCCCTGAATATACTAACTATAATGTGACACAGGGTTGGTGTGGCTGTGGGTACCCCATGTGTGTCTGTGTATGCCTGTGTATTTGTAAAGTGTCATCCTTTCTGTTACACACATACATCGAGACAGCAGAAACAGTTCCTTGCTATCATCTGCAGCAAAACCATAGCAAACATGTTTTTTCTAATACTTATTTTATCATATTTTCCTTTTCTGGCCATGCTGCACAGCCTGTGAAATTTTAGTTTCTTAACCAGGGACTGAACCCCTGTCCTCTGCAGTGGAAGGGCAGAGTCTTAACCAATGGATGGCTAGGGAAGTCCCACATTTTTTAGTCTTCACTTCCAATATTCTGATGTTGATTTCATGGTTCCTTACTCTGAAGGTTGGGGGCTGGTTAGCCCTGAGAAGTCTATAGCCTTACTTTCCGACTAATATTCTGTTTATTTTTTTTTTCATTTATTTTTTATTAGTTGGAGGCTAATTACTTTACAATATTGTGGTGGTTTTTGCCATACATTGACATGAATCAGCCATGGATTTACATGTGTTCCCCATCCCGATACCCTCTCCTGCCTCCCTCCCCATCCCGACTAATTTTCAAAATGAATAATTTTGACCTCTAAGCACTATGAATAGATCTCTTCTATAAAATGTATGTATTATTCATAAAACAATATTTTATGACACTGTCACTACTACTTATTTCACAAACATTTTTAAACAGTAAGAGGCACATTTTATTTCTAAGTTATCCACTTAAAAACCTTTGAAGTCTTTAGAAATGGGTATTACTCCATGGAATATTACTCAGCCGTTAAAAAGAATTCATTTGAATCAGTTCTAATGAGATGGATGAAACTGGAGCCCCTTATACAGAGTGAAGTAAGCCAGAAAGATAAAGAACATTGCAGCATACTAACACATATATATGGAATTTAGAAAGAAGGTAATGATAACCCTATATGCAAAACAGAAAAAGAGACACAGATGTACAGAACAGACTTTTGGACTCTGTGGGAGAAGGCGAGGGTGGGATGTTTCGAGAGAACAGCATGTATATTATCTAAAGTGAAACAGATCACCAGCCCAGGTGGGATGCATGAGACAAGTGCTCGGGCCTGGTACACTGGGAAGACCCAGAGGAATCGGGTGGAGAGGGAGGTGGGAGGGGGGATCAGGATGGGGAATACATGTAACTCCAAGGCTAATTCATGCCAATGTATGACAAAACCCACTACAATATTGTGAAATGGTTGGCCTCCAACTAATAGAAATAAATGAAAAAAAGAAAGAAAGAAATGGGTATTACTTAATATTCTGATTTGTTTCAGAAGACATTTGACTGCATGTGCCTAAAACTGAGGAATGTAAATCTGCAAGAATAATGATGCTTCACGGCCACTTCTCACTAAATAGGCTCCATCGGTTGAAACTTAGTAACATAAGAATATTCTCTTTTTTCACCATTTTGAGGAGGATTGCATCTTCTGAATAAGACAACAGTATTTCTAATCCTCCATGCTCTGGCAGAACCTTGCCACTACTACTCCATGAGGACACAGTCCTCCCCGGGATACTGCGAGGGCCTATAGGACCTGCTCTGACAAAGAGGAGGGCTTCCC
This sequence comes from Cervus elaphus, assembly GCF_910594005.1. Lineage (NCBI taxonomy): Eukaryota > Metazoa > Chordata > Mammalia > Artiodactyla > Cervidae > Cervus > Cervus elaphus. The sequence goes on from NC_057840.1 coordinate 36,183,689, forward strand.
TGGTGGCTTAGACAGTGAAGAATCTGCCTGCTATACAGGAGACCTGGCTTCGATCCCTGGGTCAAGGAAGATCCCCTGGAGGAGGGAATGGCTACCCAGTGACAAACATGATGTATCTGGAGTGATGCCCTGTGACTTCTGAGTCTGAGTCTTAGAGGCAAAAAGGCTTTTCCCTGGCTCTCTCTCTCACCTGCCCTTGGAATCCAGGCCCTATATTCAGAGGTTGATCAGGCCACATGCAGAAGCCACAGGAAGGTACTGCAGCTAAAGTCTCAGCCAAGAGCCAACCAGCTGCCAGCTGTGCTCAGAGAGCTTGGTGATGGTTCCAACCCCCAGGTTTCAAGATATCTGACTGAAGACCCAGACATGGTGGAGGAGAGACAGGCCATCCCTCCCAAGGCCTGTCCAAATTCCTAATCGACCAAGTGTCTGGGCATAATGTTCTCTGCTACGAAGTTTCTGTAGCCTGTTACAGAGCCACGGATAATGAGGATGCCCGTGTGTGTAGAGTTCAGCATGTGCGAAAGGCTATTTGGCACCTAACTCAGGGCATGCATTAATATCGATGTCACTTTTCTCTTGGCTATTGAAACAATTTGTCACTTCCTTCATTGACCAGTTTTTCTTCACTTGGTAAACTTGACTAAAATCTACCCTTGCAAAGCCAGTCACAAAGGAAGTGTTTGAAAAGCTGCCCCAGGAGGCCTCAGGAGCCACTGATGGGTGAAACCAAGGGTGCAAAGAATTGCCTGCCTAAGACTGTCCCCCAAGTAGTGCCAGCAATGAACTGAATTCCTGGCTAGCTGCCGATGGTCCTAGTGATGTAGCACTTTTGAGCACATGGGGACAGGGCGGGGAGAGTCTGAGAGGGCTCTGCCATGAGCCATCATGTTCAACCAGTGCCTCCAGCTGACTGAATTCCCAGTCGGTCCTCCACAAGAGAGGCTAGATCGCTGCAGGCATCTCTGAGCCTGCAAGAGATCGTGCTATTCCACAAACACTTTCTGAGTGCCCACCTCGTCTTAAAAGGAGCTAGGGCAACTTCACGGCAGGAAATGATCGTGTAAACACACGGGTACGGCGTGATGAGTCCCAAAACTAAGCCTCTCTCCCAGCCCCAGTTCTCAAACTTGGTCACCTTTGACAGCTTTCATTCCTTCTCTCCGCAGGCCACTCCCATTTCATTTGTAGTTCAAACACCTCCTAACTTTCTCTCCATGTTTCTTAACAGGGCACAGTGTCCACCAGCCTTAGCCTCATTTGGGGTCCCTGTGGATATCGAGACGCCGGGGCCACTTCAGACTCACCGAATCAGAATCATTGCTGGTGCGGTCTGGCCTGGGTGTAGATCCGTGTAGATGCTCCAGCTGATTCTCATGTATCTCTTCCAGTCTTCCCTGACTCCTCCTCTCTTTGCTGTCTGCGTCACACTACTCACTAACACAAGATTAATTTTTCAGAGCATATCTCTTGACAACATCATTCCCCTGCCACCTTAAAATGGGTTACCACTGCTTAGCAGGGTTCGTACTCCATATCCCAGGACTCAAAGCTTTTTCCAACCTGGCCTCAACCTACTTTCTGGTCAGGTCACCAATAACCCACATAGAGCTGGTTGTACTGCACCGCGGCTTCCTTCTGCCAATCTGTATCCCCTCCGCACTTTCTGAATACAGACTGGGCTTGGTCTTTCTGGCTGCCTCCTGACTCCACCTTTGTCTCTGCCACTTCGGACACCTCCAACTTCTCTGTTGCACTTGGTAAAACTCCTTCTCTTCTTCAGCTCCAAGTTCAAAGGCAAGCTCTCCCATGATACCACACCTGGGCATTCTCTTTCCTTTCTCTCAAAATCTGTAGCACCTTGTCTTACATACTTTCATAGTAGGTCTCATATCCTTCTTTGTATTAACATCAATACTAACCTATTCTTCCACATGAGCTAGCCCTGCTCACTCCATAAAAGTGCTTAAAGATCTGTGTGTGTGTGTGTGTGTGTGCACGTGCAGACACACATACACAGAGTGCTAAATTTAAAAAGAAAGATCAAACTTATAATTTATGATGGTCCTGACAGCTGCAAATGTGAAGTTATCTCAGCAGAAAATTCAAAAGGAAATCACGTTATATCACCTTGTGATGATTTATTCTATTAATGTCTAGCTTCAAAGGGCTTTTGAAATGTAAATGGATATCTTGACTCATAAATAACATAAATAATATAGCACAAAATGTAATTTAAAGTTGGAATCAGTCTAAAGAGAAACTAGTTTTTATTTATTAATTTCTAGAAAATTATACTTCTTTTCTTGACAAACTATGACTCATCATATAAATACTTAATAACCCTAAATACAAAGGTTATACTTCCCTTTTTGCACAAGTATGTTTACATTAGTTCCTTGCACTTCAAACACGACTGGCCGCTTACATTGTTGCCTTTTCAACATTTGCTGACAATCATAATTCTGCAGTGCAAATGTATTTCATTATTTCCAAATACTTTGTGGAAGGTGGAATCATTCAATATTTTAAATGTTTTTAATCAGATCATTATATCTAGATTTGTTTTGCTATAAATATGGACAAAATCATGGAGGGCTATAAAAATTTAATTAGTACTTTCATTAGAGTAGAAGACTTTTGAAGTGTTACAAATCTTATCATACATTTTATAACTATTTTATTGATAACAATAAATAAGTTGTGCCTCAATGGCTCAGTGGATAAAGAATCCGTCTGCAATGCAGGAGACATGGGTTTGATCCCTGGTTGGGAAGATTTGCTGGAGGAAGAAATGGCAACCCACTCCGGTATTCTTGCCTGGGAAATCCCATGGACTGTGGTGGGCTACAATCCCAAGAGTCACAAAAAGTCAGACATGACTGAGTGACTACATGTGAATGTTCATAATGTATTTACCAAACTAAATTATTTTGCACTAAAAAGGAATATATTAAAATTTATTATGAATTATCTGTCCTCAGATTCTAAACAGTGGTCCTCAATAGAGAACCAGAATGAGCCAGGGCTTCCAGTATGTCATGGCCTCATGGTCATATCCTAAAATCAAGGAAGCTTAGAGGGGAGGAGCCTGTAGGACCATCACAATCAACATTCTTTCTCATGGCCCCAACCCATAGCTGTAGACTTGTGACATCTCTTTGTTGTTCAGTTGCTAAGTCATGTCTGACTCTTTGTGACCCCATGGACTGCAGCACACCAGGCTTCCCTGTCCTTCACCATCTCCTGGAGTTTGCTCACACTCATGTCCATTGAGTCAATGATGCCATCCAACCATCTCATTCTCTGTTGCCCCCTTCTCCTCCCACCCTCAATCTTTCCTAGCATCAGGGTCTCTTCCAAAGAGTGGTCTCTTTGCATCAGTGGTCAAGGTATTAGAGCTTCAGCTTCAGCATCAGTCCTTCCAATAAATATTCAGGGTTGATTTCCTTTAAGATTGACTGGTTTGCTCTCCTTGCTGTCCAAAGGCCTTTCTACCATTACTAACTGAATGACCTTGGGCAATTTCCCTAACTGCTATCAGTCTCCATTTCCTTAATTCTAAAACAAGGATAATAATAGTGTCCACCAGCTACCTAAGGTTATTGTGAGGGTTGTATAGAGTAATAAGAAATCTATAAGTGTTATAAACTTTATCTACAACAATCCCAACATGTGGTCTTAAAGCCTATATCAGAAAAATTGGGGAACCAGGGAATTCTGGACCTCAGAGGCTAAGAAACAGGCTCTATCTATTTTTACAGGTTCCAGGAATTTTCTTCTTTCAAATCCCAACTATCAGCCTCCAATCCTAGGACACAGGGAGCTTTCCAGTCTAGAATCCGTGATTCGTGCTCTTCTTACGGAAGATGGTGGTTATTGAAATCTGCACAGCTCTTGCAGGAGAGCACTAGGTCTTATTTGTCATTTGTTCCTCTCCATGACTGAATTTATTAGGTTCTTTCCTGAGAGCAGACATGGATGGATTAGACAATGTATGAGCCCTGGGGCAAAAAGTGAAGACACAGGAATGGACTGGAGGTCAGGTGTCATCAAGAACATATTTCCACTACTCAAAACTTCCTTGAAAATAGACATGACCACATAACGAAGGAGAAAAACAGAAAACATGCTCCGTGTGGGGAATAAAAGCAGGGTTAAAAAAAAATAAAACCTAATGTCTTATCTTTCTCAGTAAAAGCAAAACCCACGAATATTCCAGCTGAGCACTTGATAACTTGTTAGGCTAAATCACATGAAATTGCTAATTTTGTGGATCTAAAACAATCAAATGAAGGCAATTTCATAGGCTGATATACTTAGCCTGTGCTAGCCATCTCCTATGAAAATTGCATCTCTTTAGGCCTAGAGTAAAGCCTCAGAGGTAAGATGCCCACACTAAGAGGTAAGTGGACACTGAGGCGGACTGAGAAAAGCACAGGCTCTGGACTCCCATCTCATTCTTCCCAGACTTGGTCCTGAGCCAGGAAAAGCCTGGCAGAGCCACCAGGACCATTCAGACCAGTGTTCATTCTCTTTCTCCCAACCCTTTCAGGTAATGTAAATTCAGGTTAACTTACTTAGGTGCCCATCTAATGCAATAGCTGATATTTATTGAACATACTGATTGCTGTTTTAGGTAGTTGACACTGGATAAACATTTAGTCCTTACAATAAATCAAGAAGTCTATCCTTTTCACAATACACATGTTATACAGGAGCAAATAAAGGTAGAGAGAAGTTATGTAACTGGTCCAAGGTTGCACAACTAAGATGCAGAGGAGAGAATCACATTCCAGCAGGAGGCCCACAGAGCCATTTCTCAGTGAAAGTATAAATTTAAAATCCCACAGATAACATGCTAGATTTCTCCACCAGAGGACAAGGCAGGCCTGTGTGCTTTAGATTTTTTGTAGTATATAACAAGGAACTAGGCGTGATGCAAACAAACAGTAGTAATACAGTATAATTGTATAATGGCCACAGACTGTGTAATTGACATACAGAAGTACAAATAAAAGCATTCTATTAAAAATGCCCTAAAGCTATATTAAAAGATGCTTATTCCTTGGAAGGAAAGTTATGACCAACCTGGACAGCATATTAAAAAGCAGAGACATTACTTTACCAACAAAGGTCTGTCTAGTCAAGGCTATGGTTTTTCCAGGAGTCATGTATGGATGTGAGAGTTGGACTATAAAGAAAGCTGAGCATCGAAGAATTGACGCTTTTGAACTGTGATGTTGGAGAAGACTCTTGAGAGTCCCTTGGACTGCAAGGAGATCCAACCAGTCCATCCCAAAGGAGATCAGTCCTGGGTGTTCATTGGAAGGACTGATGCTGAAGCTGAAACTCCAATACTTTGGCCACCTGATGTGAAGAGCTGACTCATTTGAAAAGACCTTGATGCTGGGAAAGATTGAGGGCAGGAGGAGAAGGGGATGACAGAGGATGAGATGGTTGGATGGCATCACCAGCTCGATGGACATGGGTTTGGGTAGACTCCGGCAGTTGGTGATGGACAGGGAGGCCTGGTCTGCTGCGGTTCATGGGGTTGCAAAGAGTTGGACACGACTGAGCTGGAACTGGAAAGCTATATTCTGCCAACCACTTTTTCTGTGTGAAGTTGTGTGATGGATGCACATGTGTATAGGACAGCATGACTGCCTAAGAGTTATGAACATAAGCTCTAAAGCCAGATTGCCTGGTTTCAAATTCTGGCCCTGGCATTCACTAGCTTTCAGATTTTTGGCAAATTATTAAACTCTAAACCTCAGTATCCTCATGGCTAAACTGAGGATGTGTTAATAAAAGTTTTCTGTGGGGTGGTTTTAAGGTTGTTGTGAGATTTAAATAAGATTACCCATATGAGACATTTACAACAGTGCTTCGTACAAAGTTTCAATAAAGGCAGTGAGAGAGAGGAAGGAAAATGAGACCACAGATAAAATCATATTACACTTGACCTAACTTTTTCTACTTAATTTATCTTGATGTCAATGAACATCAACAGCTTCTTGGTTAGCTTCACAGTTTTAATAAACTGTTAAATATGGGTGCTAAGTTGCTTCAGTTGTGTCCAACACTTTGTGATCCAATGGACTGTAGCCCCCAGGCTCCTCTGTCCATGGGATTCTCCAGGCAAGAATACTGCAGTGGGTTGCCATGCCCTCTTCAAGGGGATCTTCCCAACCCAGGGATGGAACCCACATCTCTTACATCTTCTACATTGGTAGGTGAGTTATTTACCACGAGTGCCACCACAATGTAATATTTATATGGGCTTCCCTGGTGGCTCAGAAGGTAAAGAATCCGCCTGCAATGCAGGAAACCCAGGTTCAATCCCTGGGTTGGGAAGATCCCCTGGAGAAGAGAATGGCTACCCACTCCAGTTTTCTTGCCTGAAGAATCCCATAGGCAGAGGAGCCTGGTGGGCTACGGTCCACGGGATTGCAAAAAATTGGACACGGCTGAGCGACTAACACTTTTACTTTCTTTCAATATTTATATATGCTCACACACTCTTAACATATGCAGAGATTACTTTGGGGATAAAAGTACATACACTTTTACAACTTCACATTACATCAAAACAAACCTTCCTCATTTTTAAAAGAGATTCATAATATTTCATGGTATGGATACATTTTACTATTTATAAGGAGCCCCCATGGGAGAAATTAGGATGTATAAACATACATATTAGGATATATATATATATATAGCAAAAATTCCATAATCAACAAGTCTGTAATATAGCTTTGCATACACGTGTGTGTGGATCCAGGGGATAAAATCCTAGAAGCAAAATTGCTGATTGGATGTTTATATGCATCTTTACTTGGAGGTATGTTGCCTAAGTGCAGATATTTCTTTTTTGTTTTTAATTGTTAATTTTATTTATTTATGGCTGTGCTGGGTCTTTGCTGTTGCACAGTCTTCTAACTTTGGCAAACAGGGGCTACTGTCTAGTTGCAGTATATGGGCTCCTCATTGCAGTGGCTTCTCTTGTTGCACAGCAGGGGCTCTGGGGCATGCAAGCTTCAGTGGTTGCGACACCTGAGCTCAAGAGTTGCAGCTCCCAGACTCTAGAGCACAAACTCCGCAGTTGTAGCATACAGGCTTAGCTGCTCCTCGGCATGTGGGATCTTGCCAGACCAGGGATTGAACCCGTGACTACTGCATTGGCAAGTGGATTTTTCACCACCGAGCCGGCAGGGAGGCCCCAACACTTACTTTTATAAAAGATGCCTACTTAAAAAAAATTTTTTTTAAAGATTTATTTATGTAGTTATGGCTGTGCTAGTTGTTCATTGCTATGCACAGGGTTTCTCCAGCTGTGTCAGTAGGGGTTACTCTCTAGTTGTGGTGCCTGGACTTCTCATTGCAGTGGCTTCTCTTGTTTCGGAGCATAAACTCGAGGCACCCGGGCTCAACAGCTGCATCCGACAGGCTTAGTTGCTCCACAGTAGGTAGAATCTTCCTGGACCAGGGATTGAACCCCTATCCCTTGCATTGGCAAGTGGATTCTTAACCAGCAGACCACCAGGGAGCCCAATGCCTACTTCTTGAGAGGCTCATGGCTTGCTTGAGCTCTGGATATGTGTGTGTTCATTCTCAAAGTCCTTCTCAGTGATCCAAATGTCACCATTCTGGCTGATATTTTTTTGGGGGTGGAGGGTAGGTTTGGATATGACTAGTATTTTCAAGATTATTAAAGTTAACATTTTTCCTATTGTTTTCACATTTTTTTTGTTGCCTTTGATAAGTCTCAGGGAGAGATGTAAAAAAGAATCCTTCACAGGCTTTTACTAGAACACCTACACTATTTTTCTAAAGGCTGTCCAATGTTGCATTGAACAGCTGTATTTTATAAGATATTTAGGTTGTTTCAAATTTTCACTGTGATAGATATCGTTGAAAAGAAGGAGCATTTCAAAAGACCACGATGAGAGAAGATCCAATTCAGTTACACCAAATAAAGACTGGCAGAAAAGCAAAGGATGCCTGAAAAATAATGGAAAAGGTACTAACTGGTGCTACTTTTAAGGGGTAAGCTATTCAGGCAGAAAGGATCATAAAGGGAACTTTATCTCTTGGGCAAGTTCCTCTTGTTTAGTACCTTCTTCTTTTTTCCTCCCCACATCCTCTCTCATACAAGATCTGCTGTGGCAATATTGCTGTGAGAGATTACAATGCCTCTCTCAATCAACGTGTAAGATGCTAAGTTACCAGGGCTCCATTAGTGATTACAGAAATGTTTTTTAGGTTAGACTTACCATCTGGAAGAAATTCCTTTTATGCCACATGGAGCTCAGCTCCCATAAATTATAATTACGGGGACACTGCAGCAATTCAGAGTCACCCTGAATAAAAGAATCAAACTCTAATTTGGGTTTGCCTGTGCTGTTTTGTTTAGGACTAATGATAGCAACCAGTCAGTCTTAAGGGAAATCAACCCTGAATAACCATTGGAAGGACTGATGCTGAAGCTGAAGCTCCAGTGTTTTGGTCATCTGGTGCGAACGGCTGACTCATTGGAAAAGTCCCTGATGCTGGGAAAGATCGAAGGCAGAAGGAAAGGGCATCAGAGGACGAGGTGGCTGGATGGCATCACCAGTGCAATGGACGTAGACTTGGGCTAACCTCTCGAGATGGCAAGGGACAGAGAGGCATGGCGTGCTCCTGGGTGACACGCCTGGGTGACTGAACAACAACAATGGTAGCAACATTTTATTGGTCACCTATCTTAAATGCAAGTTCAGTTCAGTTCAGTCGCTTAGTCGTGTCTGACTCTTTGCAACCCCATGGACCGCAACACGCCAGGCTTCCCTGTCCATCACCAACTCCCGGAGTTTACCCAAACTCGTGTCCATGGAGTCAGTGACGCCATCCAGCCGTTCTCCTCCTGCCTTAAATCTTTCCCAGCATCAGGGTCTTTTCAAATGAGTCAGCTCTTTGCACCAGGTGGCCAAAGTATTGGAGTTTCAGCTTCAACATCAGTCCTTCCAATGAACACTCAGGAACTGATCTCCTTTAGGGTGGACTGGAAATGCAAATGCCACAACAATTTTTAAATGCTTCACTTTTAATCCTTTAACAACCTACAGGCAACCAGTCTGGTTGGCTGTCAAGACTCTGTGACTCCACCTACCCACCCACTGCTTTAGATACAGATGCTTCAAGCCAGACTGAGTGCTAAAGGCAGACAGCACAGAAGAAAACATCAGTTTCAGCAATAAAAATCACAGGAACTTTTCAGTAACTGCTATGTTGAGATTCTGCACTGGGAAACAAAAGCAAAGAAATGTATCATATGATCTGTTCCTTAAGAGTCTTCCACTGGTGCACTAGTGGTAAAAACCTGCCTGCCAATGCAAGAGACGTAAGAGATGTGGGTTCGATCCCTGGGTTGGAAGATCCCCTGGAGGAGGAAATGGCAACCCGCTTGAGTAGTCTTGCCTGAAGAATCCCACAGACAGAGAAGCCTGGCGGGCTACAGTCCATAGCTTGGCAAAGAGTCAGACACAACTGAAGGGACTTAGCAGAAGCACCACTGTACCAGATTAAATAGATCACTTCCATATAGATGACGATTTACAATACATAAAATATTCTAAAATTGAAAGGATCTGTGGCATAGTATCACACAGAAAACCTGGAGCTATTCTATAGGTTCTCTTGTTTGAATTGCTTTATGGCTTCACTCCCTGAGTTGATACAAATTCAACCGCCAATGAGAATCCTGACCAGTGGTTGACAGGGTTCAAGGGCAAGCAAGGTCAAGATGAGACTTGAGGAAGGAAAAAGCATCTTCTCAGGGGGTCATTACAGATGGTATTGATGACGGAGGTGGAGAGAGTGGGTTATAGCAGACAGATCAGAATACCAGCAGAGCTCCTGGACAACGCGTGGGCCTCGGCTTCCTCCTGCTGCAGTTGTGGCCAACTTTAGGGGGGTCAGGGGAGATACGCAGGCCAGTTTTAAACAAGCTCCCTCCCTACTCTGCATCTACATAGGCCTGGGGCAGGGGTGGGTTGGGTGGGGGGCATTGTCCTGGAAAGATTCCTCCAGCTGGGCCCCCGGAAGGGCGGCCAGCTTTAAGAGCATCTTCTGAGACCGCCAACATCCTTCTACAGCCACAGAGTAAACACAGTTACTCAGCTATTCTAGTAGACAGCGAAAGCAAAACTGGGGAAGCCCAGAGTTTTTAAATGTTTCAATTTCAGTCCTTTTGAGAGAGATTGGGAATATTTTATAGCTATTCCATGGTGTTATTGAAGGGAGATATAATAAAGAGATGGTTTATTAATAACTTTAGTATTCTAAAAAAAGGCAACTAGTTATCTCAGAAAACCATTTCCTATCAGGAAATTTAATATAAATCTAGCTGATTCCAAATTCTTAGCTTTTACCGGCTTTAAATAAAAACCCATTAATGTGAAAACTTTTCATCCTCTTACTAGAAAATCAATCACAGAAATGAATTTGGGTATCAAATGGATCTAAACAGACAGAGGTGCATGGTATAAATTATAATTTGAAAGGTACAAAATAGAACTGAAAGGGGACTTTTTGTCGCAGAAGTCTGCAGTCAACATTTTATCTACCAGTTCAGATTGCCATTAATTTTTGACAGCTTTGAGTCAAACAAGAATCATGTTCCCACCCTAAGGGATGTCAGGGGGACAGCAAAGGGCCAGTGTGACAATCCAGTGCAGTTTTCCTAACTAAACATGAAGTACAGTTATTCACCTTGAACATTAAGCCAAAATAGAATAAAGAGCTTAGCAAATCTTAATTGAATCCATTATTTTTCCCTTGCACAATCTTTCATATTTAAACAGTTTGCTTGATAGTTTGAACATACAGTCTTTATATATAAAATTGTATTTCACTTAACATGGGAATCAGAACTGATAAAATAAATTTTATTTTTTATCACCAATAAATTTGCAAACTGTGTTTATTTTAAAATAGTCACCTGAAGATAGAACAAACAAGATCTAAAATTGCAAGAAAACTCAAGAAACTCATGGGGCAAATCCATCAGTTCCAAATAGGTCATAGCACATGACCTATTCTTACACGTTAAATGGTGGTTCAAACGGTAAAGAATCTGCCTGCAACGCAGGAGACCTGGGTTCAATCCCTGGGTTGGGAAGATCCCCTGGAGGAGGAAATGGCAACCCACTCTAGGATTCTTGTCTGGAGAATCCCAAGGACAGAGGAACCTGGCGGGAGACCATGCAGAGAAGCCTGGTGGGAGTCCACGGTGTCACAAAGAGTCAGACATGACTGAGCAACTAACACTTTCACTTTCACTATAATTAAAGATGTAATTTCCCTTAACAACACAAAAAAGTCCTAAATCCAAAAAGTCATGAGCCTCCTATACCTACTACAGTCACTACTTCTCTTAAAAAATAAATCCTGCAAGGTTTCCTGTTACCAGGTGCATAACAGTCATACCTTTGCCAGTATGGTCCTGTCTTTTCTATTGACAAACTATCATTTATCTCTAATGTGCATCTTTTCCTAGCTGCCTTCTAGCTTATCTTAAGGTTTCCCACTGTCCACGCTGTTCTCGAGTTGTGGCTATGCCCCACCTTCCCCTGAACAATCTCACTCATTCATCCTTTCACATTCATCTCACATTCTAACTTTTTCATGAAGAATGTCAAGGTCTCCCACTTGATCACGGCCTCCCCACCCCCATATAGTTCCAGAGGCAAGAGCACTCATCTGTGCCTCTCTTCAGGATCATCCATCCTGTTTTGCTTTATATAATTATTTGGGTTATCTTTTCCACAGACTCATCAACCTCTGGAGGGTCAGGGATTGAGTTTTTCCTTGAATAGAGTTGGACCCAGAGAAGGTGTCAACAGAATAATATAATGTAATATCTTAGAAAATAAAACATCTGATCAAAATAGTATCACGAAGAGCATATCGTAATAAAAAGTATGATATAATGAAACACACTAAGAAATGACACACCTTAATCACTTATATGTGGAATCAAAAAAAAAAAGATACAAACAAACTTATTTACAAAACAGAAATAGACTCACAGAGAGAAAACAAACTTATGGTTACCAAGAGGAAAGGGAGACAGATAAATTTGAAATCTGGGATTCACAAATACATACTACTATACACAAAACAGATAAACAACAAGACCTACTGCTTAGCCCAGGGAACTATATAATAAGATATATAATATCTTGTAGTAACGTATAATGGAAAAGAATCTGAGTCACTTTGCTCTACACACGAAACACTTTTTATCAACTATACTTCAATTTAAAAAAAATTAAAAAGAAATCATACACTTTGAAGACCCAGAGAGAAAGGAAAACATCCAAGGTGCCCCAAGTCTGTGATCCAAGCACATTGCCAAGAACTCAGGCCAAGTCTAAGAGAGTCTCTGAAGTCAGACAGACTTTGATTTAAATATCAGTGCTGCCACTTGCAAAACATGTGACTTTGAACAATCTACCTAGAGTTTCTGGGCCTTTATTTTCTTCTATATTAAGTAGGGATTAGAGACGCCTGCTTATGGAGTGGCAAAACTTACATTTGATCACTCTGTGAGCACCTGGACGTGTTCACAGCACATATAACACAGGGCTCCTCAAACACGAAGGTCAGAAGGCAACTGCGCTGGGCCCACTAAGCCAAATTCCCCACCAAGAAGCACCCACTCACCTTGTCATTCACTTTTTTTTAACCAATATCTCAGATCAGAAACACACTCATTTCCTCCCTCCATCCCCATTCTGTTCACTTCCTATTTATCTGGATTCCAGAAAGACTTAAGTGACTGAATAGAGAGAGATTTTTAGGAAGAGACGAAGATCCATAGAAGAGATCTGCTCGTTAGGCCTGTTGTATGTGGGACCTGGGCCAGTAGAAAGGATTGGTTGTCAGACTGGGGGAGGGATTTAATATGATATTATACAAAGAATGGATGCGGGATGGGAGTGCTGGCCTGTAAAAGAGAGCCGCTAAGGACACCAGGGTCACCTCAGGTGCAGCAGATGCAGCTAGACAAGGTGTGTGGGGCCCAGTGGGATAAAACTATGACGTCCAACAAGTTACAAGACAGATTTCTGCTTGGTACACATGAAGAACCTGTTTCTGACTCTTTGGTCTGTGCAAAGATGCAATGTGCTGCCTTATAGGAAAGGATATTGGTCTGGGAAGAGGTTAGATTATTCTGTCTTTAGAATTTATTTTAACCCTGATATTCAATAAATCTATGAAACATTTAGGGAACTTCTTTTTGCCTGATGCCACACAACATATAACATAGCAAACATGGGAATTCTCTGGTGGTCCAGGGGTTAGGACTATGTGTATCCACTGCAGGAGGCATGAGTTCAATCCTTGGTCAGAGAACTAAGATCCTGCATGCTGCCTGGCATGGCCTATATATATATATGTATATATATATGTGTGTATACACACACACACACACACACACACATATATATATATATATATATAACTGTGGTGCTGGAAAAGACTCCTGAGAGTCCCTTGGACTGCAAGGAGATCCAACCAGTCCATCCTAAAGGAGATCAGTCCTGAGTGTTCATTGGAAGGACTGATGCTGAAGCTAAAACTCCAATACTTTGGCTACCTGATGTGAAGAGCTGACTCATATGAAAAGACCTGATGCTGGGGAAGACTGAAAGCGGGAGGAGAAGGGGACGACAGAGGATGAGATGGTTGGATGGCATCACTGACTCAATGGACATGAGTCTGGGTAAATTACGGGAGTTGGTGATGGACAGGGAGGCCTGGCGTGCTGCAGTCCATGGGGTCGCAAAGAATCTGACATGACTGAGCGACTGAACTGAACTGATATATACATGTAGAGAGAGAGAGCAAACAGTTATTATTTTAAATTATTGAATTCCATAGTAAATATAGTGAAAATCTTCTAAAAACATTCATTACATAAATACCCCTTTGAATGTCATTGTCTCCATCAAGTACCATCAATTTCCATAGTGTTATGCGCTAAAAAAAAAAAAAAAAAGCTTTTAAGTTTCATTAGGTCCCATTTGTTTATTTTTGCTTTTATTTCCAATATTCTGGGAGGTGGGTCATAGAGGATCTTGCTGTGATTTATGTCAGAGAGTGTTTTGCCTATGTTCTCCTCTAGGAGTTCTATAGTTTCTGGTTTTACATTTAGATCTTTAATCCATTTTGAGTTTATTTTTGTGTATGGTGTTAGAAAGTGTTCTAGTTTCATTCTTTTAAAAGTGGTTGACCAGTTTTCCCAGCACCACTCGTTAAAGAGGTTGTCTTTTCTCCATTGTATATCCTTGCCTCCTTTGTCAAAGATAAGATGTCCATAGGTACGTGGATTTATCTCTGGGCTTTCTGTTTTGTTCCATTGATCTATATTTCTGTCTTTGTGCCATTAAATGGGACCTAATTAAACTTAAAAGCTTTTGCACAACGAAGGAAACTATAAGCAAGGTGAAAAGACAGCCTTCAGAATGGGAGAAAATAATAGCAAACGAAGCAACAGACAAAGGATTAATCTAAAAAATAAAAAATCTAAAATCTAAAAAATCTAAAAAGCAACTCCTGCAGCTCAATTCCAGAAAAATAAATGACCCAATCAAAAAATGGGCCAAAGAACTAAACAGACATTTCTCCAATGTCCAGATGGCTAACAAACACATGAAAAGATGCTCAACATCACTCATTATCAGAGAAATGCAAATCAAAACCACAATGAGGTACCATTACACGCCAGTCAGGATGGCTGCTATCCAAAAGTCTACAAGCAATAAATGCTGGAGTGGGTGTGAAGAAAAGAGAACCCTCTTACACTGTTGGTGGGAATGCAAACTAGTACAGCCACTAAGGAGAACAGTGTGGAGATTCCATAAAAAACTGGAAATAGAACTGCCATATGACCCAGCAATCCCACTCCTGGGCATACACACCGAGGAAACCAGATCTGAAAGAGACACGTGAACCCCAGTGTTTATCGCAGCACTGTTTATAATAGCCAGGACATGGAAGCAACCTAGATGCCCATCAGCAGACGAATGGATAAGGAAGCTGTGGTACATATACACCATGGAATATTACTCAGCCATTAAAAAGAATTCATTTGAATCACTTCTAATGAGATGGATGAAACTGGAGCCCATTATACAGAGTGAAGTAAGCCAGAAAGATAAACACCAATACAGTATACTAATGCATGTATATGGAATTTAAAAAGATGGTAACAATAACCCTATATGCAAAACAGAAAAGGAGACACAGATGTACAGAACAGACTTTTGGACTCTGTGGGAGAAGGCAAGGGTGGGAAGTTCTGAGAATAGCATTGAAACAAGTATACTATCAAGGGTGAAACAGATCACCAGCCCAGGTTGGATGCATGAGACAAGTGCTCAGGGCTGGTGCACTGGGAAGACCCAGAGGGATGGGATGGGGAGGGAGGCGGGACAGGGGATCGGGATGGGGAACACATGTAAATCCATGGCTGATTCATGTCAATGTATGGCAAAAATCACTACAATATATTGTAAAGTAATTAGCCTCCAACTAATAAAAATAAATGAAAAAAAAAAAGAAACTCTTCCAAGGAATTTTTAATACATCAACCTCCACTTCCTTCCCAATCTCTTTCAAGCCTAATCCAGTCAAACTTCTATTCAATGAAAACAGTCATGTCAGAGCCACATCTCTACTTTACCAAGCCCAAGCAGTTCATTCTCAGGTCTCATTACATGATGTCTCAGCACACAGGCATTGCTAGGTACCCTCCTAATCTTGAAACTCTATCAGACTTAGATTCCAAGTCATCCTGTTCTCTTGATTGTTTAGTTGGGCTTTTACCCCCTTACTCGCCTTCCAGTTTCCACTGCTGTCTCCTCTCCTTTTGCTGAACTTCAAATACTGGAGAGAACCAACCAAGCAGTGATCACTTCGTTCTCCCCTGACATTCTTCTTTCAGTAGCTCTCATCCAGCAGGACATCACCCATATGCTCCTGAAGCATCAACATCCATCCCCAGCCTTGAATTCTCCCCCGAGTTCCAGCCTGTTTGGTAGAACTGCTTTACAGACTTCTCCACTGGCTCTCACAACATCTCACTGTGAACAGTTCTAAGGCACAGCACTTGATTCCATACCTCTTATTCTTTTTTTTTAAAATTATTATTTATTCCTATTGAACAATACTATCGGCTGTGTGCCAATCCAGTTCATATGCCATTGACGTGCTCCTGGCCCTGCCAGATCAATACCGTCCAACTGAAGACTATAGAGATTATTTTTGTCCATTATTTGCCCCTACTCCCCATTTTCACAATGGGAGATGTTTAGAGTGGGATATAATTTTCAGTTTTTTCTTTTTTTAGACATAATTCTTTTTCTTGTTTTGGCCGCATCATGTGGCTTGCAGGGACTTACTTCCCCAAACAGGGATCAAACCCAGGCCCACAGCAGTGAAAGTGCTGGGTCTTAACTACTAAACTGCAAGGGAATTCCCCATGCCTTATCTTCTAAATCCCAGATACACTGCACACATTTGTTCCATGGTGCTTTATATTTGGGTTTATATGACCTGGAATGCCGTCCTCATTCCAAGACTCCGTCCCTCTTCTTTGGGTCTCTGATCAAATGTTATCCCTTACGCATGCCTTTGCTGGCAACCCTAGCTCAAGCAGTGTTGCAGAAGTTTATTAAATGGTTAGTGAATGAATAAATGAGCAATCACTGATCTCTTCTTATCATAATACTTAAAAATGCTGCCACTAGCTATTCCAAAATGCCTTGCCAGAAACTATATATTCTTTCTTGAATTTGGAAACACTGGAACAGAAATCTGTTAACAGAGCTGTTGTGGGAAAATCTACTTGGCTCTTTATCTGCCCCTAGAGGGAACTCTGGAAACTCAATAAAGAGGGTGTGACAGCAGCCGCTAACCCAGAGTCTAGGTTTCAGCAAAGCCTGAGACTTCAAGGCCACAGCTGCCTCATCTATAAGATGCCACTGTTGGGCCTACGCTCTTTACAGTCCCATCCAGTTCTAAAATTCTATGCTTTCGTGTTTCAAATACCCTGTCTCCTAAGCAAATGATTGGGGATGTTGGCCTGACACACACTTGTCCATAGGAATGAGATGAAGGCTGAGCCGAGTGCTCTAATCAAGACCATCACAGGTAGAAGGAGGAAGTTGATCTTCTTCACTATTCCTTGCACTTCTCTCTCAAAAAGGTGTGAAGCGTGTACCTGGAGCAAATGACAATCAAAACAAGAAAATAAAAAAAGATGGCCCCCTCTGGTCTGTGCTTCTCTGGCTAGAACTTCCCTAAAGAAGAGAGCGCCTGGTGGCTCAGAGGGTAAAGCATCTGCCTGCAATGCGGGAGACCTGGGTTCGATCCCCTGGAGAAGGAAATGGCAACCCACTCCAGTATTCTTGCCTGGAGAATCTCATGGACAGAGAAGCCTGGTAGGCTACAGTCCATGGGGTCGCAAAGAATCTGATACGACTGAGCAACTTCACTCCCTAGAGAAGAGTGAATTGTCTAAGGCCAACTTGGCATGATGGGATATTTTTCAATTATTTTCTCATTTTAAAAATCTTATAGTATTGTTTTAACTTGATTCTCTTTCTAGGATTCTAATTATTTAACTCAGAATACATACGGTAACTGCAAGTATTAATACTGCAAGTTAACACTGTTCAATTATACTCAAGGGGTTTCCCCGGTGGCTCGGTGGTAAAGAATCCACCTGCAAAGCAGAAGACACATGAGCCACAGGTTCGATTCCTGGGTCAGGAAGATCCCCTGGAGTAGGAAATAGCAACCCACTCCAGTATTCTTGCCTGGAAAATCCCATGGACAAAGGAGCCTGACTGGCTACAGTTCAGACCCGAAAGAGTCAGACAAGACTTAATGATTAAACCACCACTATACTCAAGGCAAATATTAAATGTAAGCAGAGTGAAAAGAAAGGCTACAGGAAGCATGCTTTTTAAGGATTGTTTCATGGACATCATCTTAACTATTGGATGTATAAAACAAAGTTTTCAAAAATTAATTGGAAAAGAGATCTTCCTTCCTATTATCTTCCCTTCCTGCTGAATTTAACAACCTTAAGTACAGTTGGCATTACAGGGAAATACTGCTTTATTTCATAACAAACTGGTTCTCTATGAAGGTGCAGACAAAGGAACAGGCAAAGACTGCTCAAAATCTATTGCCAGGAACATGAGTGTTTTCATGTGGCCAAGGAAGTGTGGATGTCAAATTGGTAGATAAAAATAAAGTCCGATAAAACTGTTCTTACCATATTCCTAAATCACAGATATTTATTTAATAATGTGGAATTTTTTTTTTTTGGGACATGCTGTCTAGCTTGTGGGATCTTAGTTCTGCAACCAGGCATTGAACCCAGTGAATTGAACCCTCTGCAGTGAAAAGTGTGGAGTTCCCAACCACTGGACTGATAGGAATCCCCTAGATGGTTTTTCTTAAATTGAATGTGGAATGGTGGATTGTCTTCATGCACTAATTTGGATGATCTTTTAGTAAACCAACAGACATTTGACTTTTTTGCAAAATGATGTGTTTCCATTAAGCATAGGTAGGCAAATTTACCTTTAAATGTCAAATAGACGTGTATCTTAACAGTAACTAAAAGTCTTTAAAGCCTTTTCCTTTTTGCCTCAAACTTTACACCTTATGAAATGTGTTTTAGCAAGTGCAAGATAAATACTTGCTGAATTGGATTTGATTGCCCAATCTAGATACCTGTGATGCTAGGAATGAGTGAGTATAAGCTCTAAAGACCATATTATTGACTATCATCCAATTGTAGAGTGTATGTCTAATGAGAAAAATAGCCACAGTAAGGAATTCTTTCACTGTAAATATTATGAATATATTCATAAGAAAAAGATCAAAATACATGCTTGAATATGTAGTACACATTGCAGTCAAATGGAAAGTTTTTCTCCTTTAGAAAAACTCTTTTTTTCTTTCATAGTCCCTGTGACAACTATGGTATTGAGGATCATTTACTTTGAATATGATAACGATTCTTTTATGTTTGTGTGTGTGTTCAGTGGCTCAGTCATGTCCAACTCTTTGGGACCCGATGATCTGTAGCCCACAAGGCTCCTCCGTCCATGTGATTTTTGCAGGCAATACTGGAATAGGTTGCCATTTCCTACTCCGGGGCATCTTCCTGACCCAGGGATAAAACCCAGAGATCTCTTGCAGTCTCCTGCACTGGCAGGCAGATACTTTATCACTAGCACCACCTGAGAAGCCCCAATTCTTCTATGTGTGTGTTAGTCACCCAGCTGTGTTCCAACTCTCTGCGACCCCATGGACTGTAGCCCACCAGGCTCCGCTGTCCATGGGATCCTCCAGGCAAGAATACTGGAATGGGCTGCCATTTCCTTCTTCAGAGGATCTTCCCGATCGACCCAGGGATCGAACCCGCATCTCTTATGTCTCCTGCATTGGCAGGTGGGTTCTTTACTATCTGAGTCACCAGCGAAGCCCAATTCTTTCATATATATATTAATTCATTTTTTCTTTGAGACTAGGAATTGATCCATGAATTCCCTCTAATTTGGTAGCAGAGTCACTGTGCTAATGAAGTGGCAGCAAATACACTTCCTTTTTATTATACTTAAACAAGGTAAGAGAAAGAAAGTGTCTCCAGGGGCTTAGGGAGTAAAAAGCTGAGGTTTGGAAATGCAAATTCCGAAACTGAATATATACATTAGAATATTAAAATCATTCTTTTTAAAATAATTACATTAATTAGCTCACATTTGCCATTTTTTTTTTCCCCACAAGCCTCATGGTCTCTTAGCAATACCTCCCGAAATATAGTTTCAACTTCAGGATTTTCAAAATAACATCATGGTATACTCTTGATTTTCAAGGTTAAAAGAAAGCTTACTACTTATGGAACACAAGAGGAAGGGGCAGCGTAGCAATTACTCGTGACTGTTGACAGCTAACAGCAGCCTGCAAGAGTCTAGATGAATCTATTATTTTTATGCAAAAAAAGAATCAGGTAGGCAGAGCATCAGTAATATGTACACATACACTCACATTTTTTTGTGTGTGTGAACTCATTATTTAAAGACACATGCCCCTCCTTTACTGTACAACATCCCCCTAGGCCAGAGCAGTTTCCAGGCACCATCACTTTTGGGTCCAGAATTGCTTGTCCTGCTCCACTGACCATCAAGGGTATTTTATGACATAAGTAATAGTGCTGTTTTTCATTTAGCTGCTCTTCCTTGCTAACCCAGATGTTTTGTTGCTATTCACATGTGTTGTCCCAGAGAGAAGCAGAATAGTTAGTAAATTCAAGTGATGTCACTCTCTGTTGTAAGAGGTCGGAGGCCTCTTCTATGTTGTCCACATTATTCAAAAAACAAATTGAGAACAAACAGGGGATTTGATTTTCAACCATCACTTGAGATAAAGAAGCAACACAGTTTGCTGGAAACTGTGGGAAAAAGCAGGAAAGTTCACTGCTCCTTTATTAATTTCAATAACGAAGATTCACAGGGCAGAAAAACTCTCATTTTGACTTTATTTAAAGCTCTAAGTACAGGCTTTTGTGAGTCTCTCAAAGCATCATAAATTTTAGAGTGGAGAACCCACTGGCTGATAAATGCTCTACAAGCCTGCCAAAGAAAACATCATTGTGACTTGTTCTAATAAGTGCTTGGAACACAGAGGACGGATTTGTTTTAAAATCCTATTTGGATCTTCTTATCTGATGGCATTAGGTTATCGCACACCCACACCTTTCCAGAATGCCTCCCACTTCCCTCTCTTGACATACTGAGCAATCCTACATGGGTGACACTTTCAGATCAAAGAACTAAAAATAACTTTGGTTCTTAATGTCAATATGAAATGGTGCATCTCATTTAAATGCACCTCTCTGGGAGGCTCTAGATATGTTAGTAAACCAACAGACATTAAAGTTTTGAACATGCTTTCCCATTAAGAATATAGAGGTAAATTTATTTTTAAACATAAAATAGACATGCAACTTGGAATCAGGGCTGTAGACATTATCTACCATGGCCAGATACACCAGTGTTTTCCCTCTTACTTTGCAGATAAAGATGAATAAACTGCAAAAACATTGCCTAAAAGCTTGGTCAATCCCTTTGGTAAAAATCTTCAAACTATTGATTCTAAAACTGATCATTTTTACAACTGAGTTACTACCACTGGTCCAGGGCAAGAATTAAAATCCATTTGTCGGGTTCACTTGAGTCAAGTGTATTCATGGATATTATTTTATTTATACCACTAGGTCTCCCATTGCTTGCTCATCCTAAGAAAGCAATGGCAAGCATTAAATTGTCTGTTTGTTCTATATAGCCTTGAAGGTTAGACACACGTACTCTAGTCAGATGCTAGAAGTCAACAGATGAGTATTAAATACTTGGAATGATATCTGGCAGGTTAAAAGTAAAAGATAACATAAGTGGACACACAAGAACTACTTGGATGATGAAGAGCGCTACTTGAATTGAACCTCAAAATAATGTGGGACTTGAACAGATTCAGTAAACTATTTGAAACACCTCTCTTAGTAGCAGCAAGAGCCGGCAAAGCTCAGTAATGTTGGGACTGACCAACATATTAAGTGTAATAGCAGTGACGAGCCCTGAAATTGGCATATAGTAAAGCATTTGTAGAGATGAAGAGCCGAACCTCAAAAGGACAGCTCTGATGTGGCAAAAACCTTTGAAAAGATGACAAAGCAAGATAACAGATGGCGAGAGGCTACGGAGCAGCTGCCTTCACTGCGGAGACAAGGGACTGATCATCCAAACAAATCTCACCTTTGCATAGCTTTCTTTTAGACACAGGATAGTAAAGTGTACCATCCAAACAAAGATTTTATTTATAGTGGCTAGTAAATGGTAATAATTGTGGGTGTTTTCTTTTTAAGTTTCCTAGTTAAAAAAAACAAACAAAAAATACCCAAAACAGAAACCTTTTTTCCAGTGTCCTCTATCATCTCTGAAAAATAAGAGGCAAGATTTTAGGATTCATGAAGCTGTGGTAGCTTTTCTCCCTTGTAGTGGAAGTGTCTGTGTGCTGGCAAATAGTCGTTTGTGTGTGTGTGTGTGTTTTTTTTTTTTAAAGAAGCAAATAGATCTGCTGAAAATCTGTCTCTGCATTTTCCTGCTGACTAATGACACTCTTTCAGCTCCATCTACCATGATCATTTTTTCCTTTTTCCTTGGCCTTGACCTCAGGCAGTCTAAGTTCTCCTTAATGTTCAGAGAAATTGAGAGCTGGGAAGGAATTGGAATCACTGGAGAAAAGTTCTTGTCTAGATAGCTCTTTACTTCATGAGGGAAAAATGTAATCATGAAGTTCTCAGATATTCTCTATATGAATCTATGCACCATGAAATTAAAAATCTCTTACTTAAAGGTAGCTACGCTAAAAATGAGATTTCAATCCAGAAGTAAATGTCCAGTGAGGGCAGGAACAGATGATTTTCTTCTTTTCTTGATGGAAACTATGCTTTCACTTTCCACTGTAATTATACTGCCTTCAAGCTGCAAACCTGAAATTAGATAATGGGGGGAGGTCACCTTCCAAACCTAAGGAGGCACCAAAGAGAACCTAAGAACGAGAAAACACTGTTATTCTGACATGAGGAAGCTTCGTTCATTCAACTGAGTACAGAGTGTATTCTAATGATTTACACCAAGCAAGGGAGCACTTACTTATACCAAAAGCAGGAACATCGGTAGAAATTCAACAAGCAGTTATATGCTTAAAAATAGGAAGAAGAGAAGCCTCTGCTAACAGCTGAGAGACAGAACGTATGGATGATAGTTCTAGTTGTTGGAACCTTGAACAATAGTAGATCTAGCTGGGTACAGGGGTAACTTAATTGAGGAAACTGAGGCTCGCCTAAATTAGGCATTCATCCTCAACCTTGGGCTGATCAACACGTTTGAGGCAAACCAAAGAAGAATCAACAGGTTAAGGTCAACTTTCAGCAAGCAATGCCACCGAGAAGCAAACGGGAGGAGCAAGTGAAGCAGATGACAGACACCCGCCTAAGGCAGATGAGAAAACCAGAGCTTGATAAAGACGTAGACGCTTTTCTTTCCCAAAGAACAGAGGATCCTGGCAGGACTTGGCTCTGCTGAAGAGCTAAAGAGTAACAGTGACCTTCAGGCCACAGGCCGAGGGCACCCTGAAGCCCTGTGGACAAGATGACAAGTCATGATCTGAAATGATTTGAAAGTCACTAGACTTAGCAATAGTTCCAGCAGGGATAGAAATAAAACAGCACTGAGAGAAATGGCTCACAGGACGAGGTCTCAGCACTGGGCAATTGACAATACCTAAACAAAGAGTGAGGCTGGTGGGGAGGCGGGTGGGATGCATGTTCCTTACTGATTCCATCCTGACAGTCAGTCACAGGGTGTATGCAAAAGGCTACAGAGGCTTTGTAAATTCACCCCCAGGGTTCCCCAGCCACTCTGTTTATCCAGATGTTCTTTGTCCTGGGTTGTCCTGACCCCCAATTGTCCACTCATATTATGTTCCTTCAGTTGATGCCAAAGTCTGGTGCTCAGCAACCAGGAAATAAGACACTCAGTACATCATCTCCACCCTCCATCCCTCCACCAGCTTGACTCCTTCAACCCTCAGCGGGAGAAAAACTTGGATGCTCTGCATGAAGTGAAGAAGGAAGGCAATGTTAATCAGTACTTTCCATGGCTCTCAGTGACTCGCTTCCTCCTTTAAAAATACATTGCAACTGGTTGTGCGCACTTCTGTTATTTTCAGTTCTTTCTGGGGCAAACAGAATATAAATAAACAAATTTTTGTCATCTGAAACCAGATCCAGAGGTGCTTTCTTTTTTGGTTAATATCTATCAAGTTTTAAGTAGCTACTATTCAGAGACAGATATAGAGAAATGAGGGAGGCCAGGAGGAGGAAGGAAGAGGCTGAATGAGTCCTACCATGAGAGCTAACTTGGAGAGAGAGGCACCCTCTTTTGTGGCCACTAACCATGAGCTGAAGAACAAAGCAGGAGCAAATGTTGTGACAGGACAGAACGGAGAAGCAATGGCTGGGGCCAGCCGGGGAAGATGATCTGTGTATGTCAGACTAAAGGAATTGCCCTGCAGGTGAAATAAGCCCTGGAAGGAGTACAAGGCAAGCCTGTAGCGTCTCGGCCCTGATCATTTTCCTGACTTCTCCCAACTTCTCCTTCCCTCTCACAGCATAAAAAACTGAGAGCTGAGCCAGTTGTCTGGGTGATTTAAGGAAAAGGAAAATAAAACTCCACTACCTCAGCTGGAGATTTTATTTTTTTTGCCTTGCATCCTTGGTTTCAAGGTTATATTCTGCAATATCAGGACTAAATTCAGTGTTATTATAAGACAGGTAGTGCTATTTTGCACACATGTTTGCATTATTTTGAATAAAATGCTGCTGATGGCGCTGACCTTTACCTCATGGGAATAGGTCTGATCAAGGGGAAGGACAGATCAGCTCCTGACATAAATCTCCCTTCAGAAGCACCCGTTTAAGTCAGATACAGATACCAGAAGAGCAAAATTCTTCTCCTGGGTTAGGTAGTTTGATTGTATCTGAAGAAAAATGTTTGGGAACATCATGTGAAAATATTTCACACTAATGGGGTATTATATTGATTTATATTCAAACTTTAAGTCACTGATAATGATCATTAGATTTTTACCATCTTATTTTTTTGAAAACTTGTTCACTAAAATGATCATACAACTGATTCTTAAAAGGCATAAAACTGTCTAACATTTAGTCTATGCTTCTTTTTCACTCTGCCAAGTATATGGGATCTCAGCTCCCCAACCAGGGATCAAACCCATGTCTCCTGCATTGGAAGCGTGGAGTTTCAACAACTGGACCACCAGGGAAGTCTCTAGTCTATGTTTCGTCAAGTAAAATCCAACACAGAAAGAAGAGCGTCCTATGTTAAAGGATTGTTATTTTTACTTACAATAGTGAAAAGCAAGACACCAACAGAGGGTTAGTTAAACCAGCAATGACGCACATCTAAAATGGAATATTGGCGGGAGGTGGGAGGGAGGTTGAGGAGGGAGGGGACACATGTATACCTATGGCTGATGCATGCTGATGTATGGCAGAATCCAACACAATACTGTAGAGCAATTATCTTCCCATTAAAAATAAATTTAAATTAAAAAATGAAATGGAATATTATTTAGCTATTCAGTATCAATGTAGATTTATACTTATTGATGTGTGGAGAAGTGTACAATATATTGCTCCATTAAAAAAAAACTACAAAGAATAAAGAGTATTCATAGCGTATAGCCATTTTTCATCATTTATAGGGTGTGTGCACTGAAAAACATTTAGAAGGAGACCTACCACACACTTGGATACATCTAGCTGTCATCTTCTACCAGACATCTATTCATCTACCTAGGTGTATTGGAGATATTATCACTTTGTTGTTTATATTTTTCTATGCTGGTTAAATCTTAACATATTATTTGTATAATCTGAGAAAATTAAGCTATCTAAATTTGGGGAAAAAATTATAGACCTATCTAATATATTCTTTTTGTTTAATCTCACTGATAAAATGCTGAAAACAATCACTGTTGTTTATGAAGAATATTTTTGTTTAAAGTACAGCAATCTTACTAGCTTTCCATTTGGACTTATTTCTTTCAGCTCACGTGGCTAAAAAAGTCATGATAAAATCTCTGTATTTTCTAGACATCACATTTTTCTATGATAAGTTATTAAGTAGTCAACCAGCAATGAAGATGTTTTTGAAAATCAGACTCATGTTTCCTCTCTCAAACCAGAAACAAAAGCCACGGGCGATTTTCAAAGCACTAATTGTTCTTGAAACGTAAAGGGAGTGTCTAACACTCTGCATTGATAATTTGACCCATGTAGAAGCCATTTGGGATAACGGGAAATAGTTATCTTTAACAAACACATAAAAGCCCTCATTAATGTGTAGCTGGTTATGAAGCAATAGTGCCAGGAAGAACCGCATTCCAACACATGAATCCAGTGGTTTGAACTTAAGGGTGATTTGACTTTTCCCTTGTAAAACTCCCTTTCTTAGGCATCAATAACTAAGCCAATTAAAACCGACATCAGGTTGGAACCACACATAGCTTTATGGGTAGAAAGACTTTCTTTATACTTTGGAGCATAGGAACAATTCTGCTTTTCTAAATGCAGATGTTTAAAGACATTTCTATAGTTACGATTAAGGCTTGGGGCTCTTTACTTATTTAAAAAGTATTTTTGATCATTCTTGGAGCTATATGCATTCATTAGAGTAATGCTTGGTTTTTTAAATAAAATGGGCAGAGCATGCTATTCAACTAGTCCATACCTTCCCCATAAGTTCGGGAAAGTAATAATTAACAATGACTTTTCCTATAAGCCTTGGACATGGAACCACAGCCAGCTTTCCCTGGTATAATGAGGACTAAGGTAATGTTACAAGTCTGGGGCATAAATGGACCGTGGATGCGTGTGGGGAAGGAAGCGAGCATTCTTCACCCCTCCGTCCTCCTGGTCTGTGGCTTGGCAATTCTTGGAGAGAAGGAGCTACAGTTTGTTGTCCACAAACCAACATTCCATCTGGAGCGTGGCAAGACGGGGCGCTCATTGGCAGTTCTGTCAGACTGTGGCCTAGTTCCCAAAACCTGGCATGAGAATTAACACGAGGAAGGGCCAGTTCCCAAGGCAGAGCACAAGAACCGCAGTAGCCAGGGAGACTCCGGGGGCCACGGCTGGCGTCAGCCCAGGAGGAATCTCAACCAGCCTCCAAAGGGTGCTCTGTGCCCTGTCCAGAGTGACTCGTGCCAGTTGTGGTTACAAGCAGGTCACTAGCTTTGCATCCTGGAAGGACCAGGATACGGACGTCTGTTTCACAGTAAGATCCTCTACGCTTTAACACAGGATCTGGAACACAGGAGGTGCTGAATTATGTTTGCTGTAGGAATGGAATATCTGCTGAATGGCAACCCTTTACTGCATTTTCCAAACAAAAAGCTCACACAAATGCAAAGCAACTAGCATGACAAAGCTTTCAGAAGAAAAAGCATTCTTGAGAATGACGCTACTTTCAAAACTACAGCCCATTGTTAATATTTGCTGGTTCAAGTAAGTAGTACCCACAGAGAAATTTTTTGCAACAGCCTTATAGGAAACAATAGTTTAAAATCAAGTGATGAGCTAAAGACCTCTCTTTCTGTCCCTCTGCCTCTATGTCTCTCTCTTCAAAGGCTCACTGAAGAGGAGGTGAATTTACTAATGTAACTAACATAACATACATTCAGCAGATGCTTGGTGAACATTTACCATATTTTGCAAAGCTGAGAAAGACATTAGTTATGCCCCCAACAGCACCAAGTATTTGTGAAGAGTGCTCTAATTAGAGGTAAATATAAAGTGCATGGTTTTATGTGAACTGAACACACACTAAATATCAACTTTGCTTTTCAACTCAGAACAAAGCTAAAGAGACAATGTTTATTAATGGGTCATATAATTTTATCATGAGAAGAAAATTCATAAAATTTCATAATTCCAGAGACAGTGAGATAATCTAAGGTTCAAGTCTATTTTGTCTTAACTAAATGCATGATTTTGTACGCTTGATCTTTAGGAATCTCAGTTACTTATCTTTAAAAATCAGAGTTAGATAAGATCTTTTAAGATTTTTCCCTCAAAAATTGTAAGATTTTATAACCCTTTCAGGATATTTAGCTTTCAATCTTGAGTGTCACCTAGAAAATCTTTAAAAATGAAGATTTTTTATAGGCAGTGTTAAATAAATGAAGTGATATTTTTAATATAACTGGTCATCTTCCAAATATTTATAGATGCTTATGTGGTCATTGCTATGATCATGTTAAACTCAGAAAGTATCACCAAGACTGAAAGCTGTCATGAAACTATTCTTTCTAAAAGTATAAAGTTTCAAAAGAAGAAAATATACAAAGTTTAAAATATATCAGAAATACCATTCCTTTTTTGTTTGTCTGATTACTGTTGTGGTGGTGAGCTATTATTTTGAAAAGGAGCCATTTTATCACAAAGATGAGACACATATATTTCATAGAAAATAAACATTATAAAACCAAATAGAAAATCTTAACAAGTGCTATATGTAAACGGGCAAAAGATCTAAACAGACATTTCTCCAAAGAGGACATACAGATGGTCAAATGGCACATGAAAATATGTCCATCATCACTATTATTAGAGAAATACAAATCAAAACTACAACTAGGTACCAATTCACACTGGTCAGAATAGCCATCATTAAAAAGTCTACAAATAACAAATGCTGAGGAGGGTGTAGAGATGAAGGAACCCTCCTACACTGTTGGTGGGGATGTAAATTGGTGTAGCCACTATGGAAATGGAGGCTCCTCAAAAAACTAAAAACAGAGCTATCATAGGATCCAGCAATCCCATTTCTGGGCATGTCTAGATAAAACTACAATTTGAAAAAAATACATGTGCACCTATATTCATAGCAGCGCTATTTACAACAGCCAAAACATGTAAACAACCCAAATGTCCATCAACAGATGAAAGGAGAAATAATGGGTCTAAGGGTTAAATATACTGGGGACCTGGGAGCCTTCCCATCACTTACAATCTTATCTTTCTGGCTTCAAAACAGCTTATCAAAAAATGATTCATGGCCACTTAGTAGATTAAAGCTTGCTGACACATTTCCTCAAAAGGAAACATCATTTGGATTATTAATACACAATGGAATAAACTCAGCCATAAAAAAAGAATGAAATGCCATTTGCAGCAATGTGGATGGACCTAGAGATTATCATTCTAAGTGAACTAAGAAAGAGAAAGATAAGTACCATATGATATCACTTATGTGTGGAATCTAAACTATGATACAAATGAATGTATCCAATGAAACAGAAACAGACTCACAGATATAAAGAACAGGCTTGTGGTTTCCCAGGGGAGTGGGGGAGGGATGGTTTGGGAATTTGGGATTAGCAGATGCAAGCTATTATATACAGAAGGAATAAATGACAAGGTCTTACTGCATAGCACAAGGAACTATATTCAGTATCCTGTAATAAACCATAATGGAAAAGAATACGGAAAAGGATTCAAAAAAAGAAGAGTGCTATTCGTTTACACGTGTCTCCAGTCTGATTTAGATATGTCTTATATTAATTTATTAAATTCACTAGTTATACATAGGTATTTTCCTACCACAGTTATGAAAATAAAGAAGTATCACAACATCAGAACATGAAATTATCTCAGAATATCTGACTCTCACTGCATGAGATCTATGAATCTGGCAATGCTTTCAAACTAAATGTTTTCACGCCTTTTGACTTGTAAACACAAGAGCCGTGCACTCTTTAGGGAATTTTCACAACTTTACTGAGTAAGATGAAGTCAAGAGACAAGACATTTTCGCCAAATCTTTCTAGACACCCTATATCCCATTTCTTACAAATCTCACTGTAGTGCTACTAATTGTAGAACAGAGAAATTCAAGGGATATAATTAGCATGAACATATCTAGAAATAAAATTATTGCTAGTTTCTCATCATGATTATTCAGTACAACCCAAATGTTTCTGGTAGAAAACTGGATATTAAAATAATTAATAACCAAAATAATCTTTCCTTTTGAGGAAATATATCAGCACACATCAATTCACTAAGTGGTCATGAGTCATCTTTTTGACAAGTTATTTTGAACCCAGAAAGATAAGATTGTAAGTGATGGGAAGGCTCCCAGGCCCCCAGTTTGTTTAACTCACAGATCAGTTGACTGATTGTGCTCTCACGCTCAAGGACTAGTCAAGGGAGAGTTGAGATGAGGATGAGAGAAAGAGCCTTTCACAGGCTGCTCCAGATCCAATTTTGAGATAGCTAAAGGATGTCTTTGATTTTTTGCTTCCTCTCCTTTTGACCTTCTTCCACCTCTTAATTTTACTTTGCAATGGCCCTAATATCCTCAGGGTCCTAAGTCCCATCTCCTACCAGGGCTGGTCTCACGGGGGTGTGACTGACTACTCTGTGGGGTCCTGCACTCAGACGGGCCCCACACACGGCTTAACGCTCTGCTGCATGTGAACTATTCTTTATAACTGTTGAATGAGGGTCCCACATTTTTATTTATAATAGACCAAAACAAAACAAAAAATTACGTAGCCAGCCTTGTCTCCTACCCATAATGATACAGTGATCATTAGCAACTATGCAAAAGAATAATCTTGAAGGAATATGCACTAACGTATGAAAAGCAGGTTACCCCTCAATTTTCTCAGAGACTGAAGAATTGCTCAACTATCTACTTATGACCTTAGCTTACCCCTTCCGTGCTTAAGAAACGTGTTATTTCATCTGTAGAATAAGTACACTGAATTATAAATGCTAAGTCCCTTCCAATGGAAACAACCACACCAGTTTAATAAAACTAAAAAAAATAAAAAAAAATAAAACCAGTTTAATAAAAACTAATAAAACACCAGTTTAATAAAACTCAGGACCTGAGCTTGCAAGAATAAGGTGTTGTCAACACACAGAATAAAAGACTACATGAAAATAATTCAGACCGTTAAATGGTCTGCTAGTCTGGTCAATGTGCTTAATTACATCTGAGCATTTAGTGGAAATTTAATTTAGTCATTCATTATTTTATCAAACATATACTCACCCATCATATCTATCCTTGTTTTTTTATAATTCCTTGTTATTTTTTATATTTTTATATATTTATAAAATTATATATATTTTATATATATAAATTCCTTGTTAATTATCACATCACTCTAGTAGACTTCAACCCCATAAAGACACTAACCCCATATTATCATATTCACATCTGTTGTCAGAGGACTTGAACATAGCAGATGCTCAAAAAATATTTGTTAAATGCAGGCATGAACAACTGAGAACCTACTACATGTCAAGTTTTATGGTCAGCGCTGGAGATCCAAAATTGACTAAGACAAGACCCCTACTCTCAGGAATATTCTAATGGGACACACAGAGAAAGAAGCAAACCATGACCGCCTGATAGGATCGATAATTTAACAGAAACATATTGAACATAGAGGACCAGGAGGAGTCCTTTCACTTTGGCTGGTGGTACTGTCACAGAGGAGACAGTGTGTGAGCTGAATCACAGAGCCTGAGCAGAGTCTAGATAAGTTAAAAAGAAAAAGGAGAGACAGAAAGAGAACATGCAAAGACACAGAAGTGAGATGGAAGTTACACGAGGAGAACTAGAAGTGGTTCAGGTTATGAAAACGACATCATCAATGGTGAGTGATTGGAAACAAAGAGAAATGAAAAGGAGCCACATATGAAGATCAGTTTTTGAACAATAAATTTATCTTGAAGGTTATGAGTCATTGTAGGCTTTTATCTGTATTTTTTTTTTTTACCAAGTATTTCTTTAAGTCGCTATTGAATTTGTTATAATATTGCTTCTGTTGTTTATGTTCTGGGTTTTTGGCTCCAGAGGCACATGGGATCTTCACTCCCTGACCAAGGATCAAACTCACACCCCCTGCACTGGAAAGCAAAGTCTTAACCACTGGACCACCAGGGAAGTCCAAAGACACTGTAGGCTTTTAAACAGGGGGAAAGATCCACTTGGAGTTGTACTTTGAACGATCTCTGTCATCACGATATCTAGGGTACAGTGGAGTTTAGCTCCCAGATTTCTGGGTAAGAATTCTATATTTTTCTGTTCAATACTAGAGCAATGAATGCACATATCAACCACAATGGGATAAAATGAGATAATTTTTGAGAACTCTCAGAGAAGCAAAGAAGATGAAAATGTGACCGTGAGTATGTAATTAGTGTAAATTCTTGGCAACATGAACATCACGGCTCATAAAATAATAACATCAGTAAGAACAACAACAAAAAACTCACAAGATAAGTCCTGAAAACAAGTCATCAGTATAATAAAGAATAAATAGATAAAAGGGATTCAAAACGTCATGTGAACAATGCTGGTGACACATGTGAGGAGAAAGGAAGCAAAAGAACGGAGAACAACTGTATCGTTCAAGGTAAGTGATTTTTTAAAAACATGGGTGGAGACCAATGTTTACTAAACATGAAAGATTAATATCAGCAGAGGAAGGAAGTTGTTTGTTTTTACTCCAAGAGGTCATGACAAACAATGGGGGGAAAAAGAACATAGGTTACCATAGAAACCCCATTTAAAAAATACTAAAGCAGACTTCACTATATCCAAGGAATTAAAAACATTACATAAAACATTTGTCTTTGACCCTGCTTGAGGCAGATGTCAATTCCTTCATTTCCCTGTTATTTACAGTCATTGATTTGAGTAAGACAAACAGAAAATTCCTATTTGCCTTTCCTTAGAATCACGGCAAAACTGCATAGATTCTTACATGGTAACTTCTAAACTAAATGAATGCTTGATTAACTGAATCCTATGATTAACAGTTGCTTAATTAAATTACAAAATACCATGCAATGATCAGGAACTATGTATTTAGGTGTGAAAAACATAAAAAACAATGTTGTCAACATTTCTCATTAGCTCCAATTAGACGGAAAATATAAGAGAAAAACAATAACCTAGGGTGTGTGAATTATTTTTGTAAGGCTCTTATGATATACGAGGAATTTATCACATGACATTTAAAGTCTAGCATTTTTCCCTGTATCAGTATCTATTACCTAAATTATACATTCATAAAAGTCTTAAGTTCAAGGACACCTGAACTTTTCTTATAGAGAACAATACACGACCCCAGGTCTGACTCAGCACAGGCAGGGTTAAATAGCTACCAGCACAGTTACTGAAAGAATTCCCCTAAATGCCAACATAGGTTTCCCAAATTCAGTTACAGTATTTGGGGGAAGGGCTTCCCAAGTGGCTCAGTGGTAAAGAAGTTGCCTGCCAAGCAGGAGACCAGGGTTCAAGCCCTGAGTCAGGAAGATCCCCTGGAGAAGGAAATGGTGACCCACTCCAGTATTCTTGCCTGGAAAATCCCATGGACAGAGGAGCCTGGTGGGCTACAGTCCACGGGGTTGCAAAGAGTTAGACACGACTTAGTGACCAAATAACAACAGACCACTATTGAATGAAACAGCTATGGAAGTGCTCATTGCCTTTGCCTTGGGGAAGTGGGGCAAGAGGGCTAGACTTAGCAACTAGATAACAACCACCTACCACCTCAGTCTTAGTGGAAAATCCCAGAATCATCACAATGTTTCAGATAATACTGCTGCTGC
This sequence comes from Cervus elaphus, assembly GCF_910594005.1. Lineage (NCBI taxonomy): Eukaryota > Metazoa > Chordata > Mammalia > Artiodactyla > Cervidae > Cervus > Cervus elaphus. The sequence continues at coordinate 36,217,044 of NC_057840.1, forward strand.
TGCTGCTAAGTCACTTCAGTCGTGTCCGACTCTGTGCGACCCCATAGACGGCAGCCCACCAGGCTCCCCCATCCCTGGGATTCTCCAGGCAAGAACACTGGAGTGGGTTGCCATTTCCTCCTCCAATACAAACGCCCCTAAAATCATATTTTTATTAAGTCCCAAGCTAACTCAACAATGACCAAAGCAATGAAAAGAGATGACATCGACTCCATAAAGACTTCCTCCAAAACATGAGGGGAATGCTATTAGTTTTGTTATGTGGAATGAATCTAGAAAGATAAAGCCAAGGGAGGCAAGTGGAGCTTATGAGTGGAGGAGGCGTGCTGAGACATAAGAGTCACACAGGCATCCAAAACGGCATCAGTGGGCGCACCACTCTCACGAGGACAAACCTTCCTTGACAGCAGGGCCGCCAACTCCACGAGGATGGAGAACTGATTAGAGTCTGAGTGAGAGCTATTTCATCCTTAGGATGCAGTTTTGGTTGGGCTCAACATCAATACAGAATTAGATTTCATTAATACTTAAGGAATTGCTCGTATCCAATGAACTTCCAAGAACCTTGTAACTCTCTATGGGCAACACACAGGACCATTCTCTTATTCTTCCAGAAATGATTTTGAAACTATATGCATATGTCCTTGCACCAACTCGGGCCTGATATTTATGTATAAAAAACACACAATCTTTTTATATACTATAAACAATGAATCCTGCACATAATAAGAACATTAATGGTGAGAACATGGCTGATCACTCCCTCCTTGAACTCTCTCCACTCAGCTTCTGTTTTCTTTCTTCTGATCACATAGGCTGCAGCTCTCAGTCTCTGATGTGGGGCTCTCCTCAACCCCCAATGCTGGGTGTTCTATTTCTCTAACCTTTTTTCTATCTGTTCTTGCTCCCTGGGTGGTATCAGCCCATCTCACAGCTTTAAAAACTATGGGTGCCTATGATTTCCAAATGTTTTTTTTTTTTCCCCCAGCTGTGTATTCTCTCTTGACCTCTCCAATCATAGACACTCAATTACTGTCCTGAAGGTCCACCAGCCATCTAAAATGAAACATGTCCCCCCAAAGCTCTTGACTTTCTTTCTCAACCTTGTTCCCAACAGTCTTATGTCTTTCCTCATTTCCAGATGAAAAACGAAGGGGCTACCCTTCACTCTTCTCTCTCACAAACTACCTCAAATCCATCAGCAAAATCTTTCGGCTATACTTTCAAACCATATCTAGATTTTCACCACTTCTCTATCCACTGTTCAATATCTAGGCGAAACCATTCTTAGCTCTTCTGACTTACCAGAGTTGACTCTCCAGGCCTCCCTGCTTCCACTATTGAAAATCAGTATGATGTTAAGTATTTATATTAAATGCTCTCAAACGATAATTAGGAAGCATCCACATTATGAAGTGCACTGTGCTAATCAATGTATAGGGCAGTGGCAAGAATTTAACCTAACTTCTGCCTTCACAGTGTTTATCCTCTGAGTGGGTGGATTGGACACCACACGTAACATAATGCAAAGCAGTACCAAACAGTGGACATAATAGTGCAACGGTATTTAGAAAGAGGGGAGAGAGTTTCCGATTGTATTGGCAGTAAGGTCTTCATCGCGGACACTGTGTTTAGATTGGGCCTTGAAGATAAGTGGAGTGTTAGGTGTACTCTTTCCCAACACTGTCCCAGCAGGAGACAGAAAAGTCATACATCTTGAGAGCACAGCTAGTGTCATTTGGCAGACATCTGGGGATAGGTAGAGGATTCAGAGGAGATAAACACTAGACAGTTAAGATGGAATTAGAATAGGATGCCAAGCCAAGAAGTTGGGATCTGATAGGGAGACCAAGAGTCTATGAAGAATTTCATCATGAATGTAGCAAAATTAGTAGTATGTTAATGAGAATTAATTTGGAGGCAAAGTGCAGGAATATTTTTTGTTTTATTGGTCAGCCTTAGAAACCCGTACGTTTAAAGGCCTGCCATACTGTATCAATAGCAAGAAAGTGCACCCACACCCCATGTCAAATACATTTATACATAAATAATTTGAATTGGCTGGATTTACATCTGACTAGTTCACATAATTTTAGCATTTGTAAACCCTTGTTAATTTTTATTTAGCAGTTTTCTTTTTCTATTTGAGAGTCCATATTTTTACAGGTCTTTAAACATCCTGAAGGCCCCAGGCACTTTCTCCATAGTGCACAGTAGATAAAAAGGCTCTGCAAAAGGAAAGGCTTCCAGGACAGGGCACTATACAAGTGTAAACACTGTGATACATTTAAAAGTAACAGGAGGGTGAGAAACGCTGGGCTGGAAGAAGCACAAGCTGGAATCAAGATTGCAGGGAGAAATATCAATAACCTCAGATATGCAGATGATACCACCCTTATGGCAGAAAGTGAAGAGGAACTAAAAAGCCTCTTGATGAAAGTGAAAGAGGAGATTGAAAAAGTTGGCTTAAAGCTCAACATTCAGAAAACTAAGATCATGGCATCTGGTCCCATCACCTCATGGGAAACAGATGGGGAGACAGTGGAAACAGTGTCAGACTTTATTTTTTGGGGCTCCAAAATCACTGCAGATGGTGACTGCAGCCATGAAATCAAAAGATGCTTACTCCTTGGAAGGAAAGTTATGACCAACCTAGATAGCATATTAAAAAGCAGAGACATTACTTTGCCAACAAAGGTCCATCTGGTCAAGGCTATGGTTTTTCCAGTGGTCATTTATGGACGTGAGAGTTTGACTATGAGGAAAGCTGAGGGCTGAAAAATTGATGCTTTTGAACTGTGGTGTTGGAGAAGACTCTTGAGAGTCCCTTGGACTGCAAGGAGATCCAACCAGTCCATCCTAAAGGAGATCAGTCCTGGGTGTTCCTTGGAAGGACTGATGCTGAAGCTGAAACTCCAATACTTTGGCCACCTGATGCGAAGAGTTGACTCATTGGAAAAGACTGTGATGCTGGGAGGGATTGGGGTCAGGAAGAGAAGGGGATGACAGAGGATGAGATGGCTGGATGGCATCACCGACTTGATGGGCATGAGTTTGAGTAAACTCCAGGAGTTGGTGATGGAGAGGAACCCTGACATGCTGTGATTCATGGGGTTGCAAAGAGTCGGACACGACTGAAGGACTGAACTGACCTGAACTGAACTGAATATATCTTTAGGAAGGAAAAATGTGTTTAAAGCACAGTAATTATAAAAACCATGTAAATATCTGAGGGGTCAATATAGTCACCCACTCAGGCTGGACATGTGTCCTTAAAATGATTTTATGGTCAAAACCCAATTCTGATTAAAACTCAGAAAAGATTTTTTAAAAGAAGGCAAATAAAGTAGGATCCAATTTAAATGGTTTCTTCCTTTGTTTTAGCATATGTTTTGACTAATTTCACCTTTAGTTCTTTAATTTAGAGATCATGATTTATCTATTCATTCATCAGATAGTTATTGAATTCATATGTTCTAAAGTGTCACTGTTTTGTGTCAAGCTTTGTGTTATATTTAAACTTGAGATGCTACCATATAATATCTACTATAAGAAGAAAGAGATTAAATTAAAAGGAGAAGTTCAACCTAGATGTGATAAATGGATCTTTGATACTACTTTGTACTTTAATAAGAGGAGTCATTAAGTCAGAGTAACAAAGTATAAAACTTAATCTTCAGGGCACTATAGAAAATCAGAATTGTTACAAGATGACACACTTTCACTCTTCACACAATATTTAATGTGAAGTTAAAAGAAAATAGGTTATTCTATTATTCAGTCATCTTTTATTAGTCTGAGGTCTTTTATTTTTAACAGCAAAATGAACACAAAATAGTATCTGTAGGAAATACTATATGTAGCCAAAAAAGTTTAACATTGCTCCTAAAAACAATTTTAGGGGAAGGTCATGCTTATGTTTTTTGAACAGTTAGCAAATTTCATAGATATATCTCCAAAAGTAAATGTTACTTTCCTCATGTTTCTCTTTGAATTTATTCACAATGTTTAAAAATCAAAGCTTAGGGTCTTCCTTGGTGGCTCAGCGGTAAACAGTCCACCTGCTAATGCAGGAGACATGGCTTTGAGGTTTGATCTCTGGTCTGGGAAGATCCCACATTCCGTGGAGCACCTAATAAGCCCGAGCACCACAATAATTGAGCCTGTGTTCCGGAGCCCAGGAAGTGCAACGACTGAGTCCACGTGTGGCAAGTACCGAAACCCGCGCACCCTAGAGCCTGTGCTCCACAAGAGAAGCCCCTGCAACGAGAAGCCTGCTCACCACAACTAGGGAGCAGCACCCATTCTCCAAAACTAGAGAAAAGCCCTCGCACCAAAAAAGACCCAGCATAGCCAAAAAAAAAAAAAAAAAAATCAAAGTTTAACCTTACAATCAACAATCCTTTTTTATTAAATTGATCCCCATGTGACACCCTAGCATGCCCATCTGGTCTTCTCTGGCATGTACCTCTTGCTCTACCAAGTTGCATGAATGTTACTCTGCCTTGAAATAATCAACACTGATACTTTACATAAAAATCTTTCTAGATGATCTTCAAATGAAAACAATGTAATTGATACAAGTCAATCAAGGAACCCTTTTAAAGCAAACATTATGCAGAATCCCTAGAGAAAGCGACAAAAGCCTGAACCTCTTGTCACGGTCTTAAAGAAATTTATGCTCTGAACAGTTCAACGTTTACTTTTTCAGATGTGATTATAAACAAAAGTAGCTTCCCAGGTGGCTCTAGTGGGAAAGAACCCACCTGCCAATGCTAGAGATGTAAGAGATGCAGGTTCGATCCCTGGGTTGGGAAGATCGGGCTTCCCTTGTAGATCAGTCGGTAAAGAATCTGCCTGCAATGCAGGAGACCTGGGTTTGATTCCTGGGTTGGGAAGATCCTCTGGAGAAGGAAATGGCAACCCACTCCAGTATTCTTGCCTGGAGAATCTCATGGACAGAGGAGCCGGGCAGGCTACAGTCCATACAGTTGCAAGAGTCGGAAACGACTTAGCAATTAAACCACCACCATAAACTAAAGTGGCTCCATGAGCTACCTGTTAAACAGATTCCCTTGGTAAGCCTTTAGGTTTCCTGCGTGGCTCAATGGTAAAGAATCCTCCTGCCAATGCAGGAGACATGGGTCCAACCCCTGAGTCAGGAAGATCCCCTGGAGAAGGAAATGGCAACCCACTCCAGTATTCTTGCCTGGGAAATTCCATGGACAGAGGAGCCTGGCGGGCTACAGTCTATGGGGTTGCAAAGAGTCAGACATGACTTAGCAACTAAACAACAACAGTAAGTCTTTTAAGAGCAGAAAATGTATGCACATATTATGTGCAATTAAAATTTAATGCCCTGTACTATGCCAGTGTCTACTGTTTTCCTTTATTTAAATATTAAAATGCTTATATTTAAATTGATGAAAGTTACAGAAACATTCATTTTTCTTATAACAGCAAATGAAATTCTGCATTGCAGTCTGTCTGCTTATCCATAATTCAGGATCCCAGACTAAAACATTAAGCCCAAACAAGCACAAATATTGGCAAAGGTGAAATATTGAACTGCTCCAGTAGGAGCTAACTTATGTCACAATCTGTGCATGCGCTTTAATTTCCTAGCACTGGAAACAAAAACTAAAACAAAAAAACCAGACAACAATTATGAGTGTAAACTAAATAAGTAAGAGAAAAAAGCAACATCCATTATTCAGACTTCCATACTTTTTATTAGTTATTCATGGAGCTGATATGACAATAAAACCAAGAGAGGGGGAAAAAAAAAAACAAAATTGAGTTATGTGGATAATCTATCCAGGCAAAGTAACAAGGATTCTAGAAGAATGTTCTTATGGATTTGAACTTTGAAAATACTAGTAGTAACTCTGATTCTATTTAAGTTAATAGAAATAAAAGAGTATATGATAGAAGACTGGTGTCTCACTCTTTGTGATCCCATGGACTATATAACCCACCCGGCTCTTCTGCCCGTGGGATTCTCCAGGCAAGAATACCGGAACGGGTAGCCATTCTCTTCTCCAGGGGATCTTCCCAACCCAGGGATTGAACCCGTGTCTACCGCACTGCAGGCAGATTCTTTACCATCTGAGTCACCAGGGAAGCCCGAAAGAAATTTACTTTTCCTCAAAGAAATTTCAGTCATTTGTCTTAATTATCTGGGCAATAATGGCAGCACCCCCTCTCCCCCAGTTTATTATTAGGATTTTGATCACTGGTTTGGAGATTCTAACAGGCAAGAACAGTTACTCAGTACCCCTGGAGGAAGACAGATCTCCTCCATCAGGGGAGGCTGACTCTTATCTGGGCTCAGAGCAACAGTAGAGCTGAGATGAGAAGGAGACCTCTCCGGCTGAATCAGCAGAATTAACCCAAGAGATCAGTAGGTTAGCAGAGAAGTCCTCCTGATCAACTTTCCTTCCACCTCTGCCGTTTGGCTTCCACTAATGCAGGTGAGATGCGTAGCATTTTGTAGCTGAGCAGACCTTACATTTCGCTGTCACCAATTAACCTATTTTATGAAGTACTTGATGCTAAAAGTTAATGATACCTACTGCAAAGGAATTTTCTCTCCTGAATTGTAAGACTTACTGTTCCAAATGTGTCAGGTACCCTTAAGACATGTTATAACTCTTTCTTATTCTACAAAGGAAAAAAAATTATACAGCAAGTATAGTCCATTATGTAATATAATGACTAGCTTTATACAGTACAGAATATATTAAACAGTTAACATTCCTCCCCAAATTTGCGAGATGAGCCCAATGTGTGACAAGCCGTTAGACTTGCATCTTCTCGTCCAATTTTCTTCCACGACTACTGGGACAGTTTGTCATGCGACAGTGTTCATAGCTTTAAAAACACTTTTGTCTATTATTTCACGGAGCTTGCCAACAATCGTGAGAGGGCGAAGCAAGGTGAAAACAGCCCACCTTTTGCAAGTGGGCTCCCTAGATGTGAATTAGGACATTTATCATCACAGGCGTAGGGTGGGGTGAGGGTGGGGCTCCAGGACTTTCCCACACTTCACTCACCTCTCAAGAAAAACCACTTATGGCTCCACCCCCAAGAACAAACAAAACACTGAGGCATGGTACCCTTCTCTCTCCTCTCACCCCTAAACATTACCTTAATTAAATATTTCTACTGAAGCACAGTCACTACACAATGTGATATATTATACGTATATAATATGGTGACTCACAAGTTTTTAAAGGTGATACTCCATCTTTCTGGTGGGAGAGACTGCCTGTGGGTCTTGCTCTGGTGGGCAGGGCTATGCTCCTTAAATCCAATTTTCTGCTGCTGGCTGGGGCTGTGTTCTCTCCCTGTAGTTTGGCCTGAGGAAGCCCAGTCCTGGAGTCTGCAGACTCTACGGTAGGGCTAATGCTGACCTCCTTTAAGAGGACTTATGCCAACACACCACGCCTCCCAAGATCACTGCTGCCAAGCCCCTGACCCCAGTTTGGACAGTGGCAGGCCGCTGTCAACTCCACCCATAGCTATCATAAACCACCGGCTAATTACCCTGTGGGCTACAACACGTCCTTGTAGATTTCTTGTTTTCTACATAGCAGTTTGTAGCTTTTACTCTCCTGGCTTTATACTGCCCCTCCCCTCTGCCTTCTCCCCACTGGTAACCACTAGTTTGCTTTCTATATCTGTGAGTGTGCTTCTTTTTTGTTATATTCATAGTCGTTGCAATTGTTTAGATCCCACATATAAGTAATATCCTATAGCACTTGTCTTTCTCTGCCTGATTTATTTCACTTAGCAGAATGCCCTCCAAGTTCATTCTTGTTGCTATACTACAAAAAGTAAATAAAATAAAACACTGAGGCATGTATCTTCTTCTCCTCTCATCCCCAACCACTACCTTAATAAAAGAACTTTCATTCAAACCAAAGTATAAAGAGTTAGCATGTTCATAGGACCACAATCTGATTCTGAATCAAGTGTTTTGAAATTTACTGTCTGCAGCTTTCCATTGTTGTCAATATGTATCTTATCCAGAGAAATTTCACATTTAATCACTCAAAGGATAATCTGCTTTATTACCTAATTATCTTCCTCACACTTTTGCTTATCAAGCCATCATTTTGAAGCTGAGGTTACTGAGGCACAAAATGGTTCAGTCCTTTGCACCCAGGCAGACATAGACAGCGGACTGGAACTCCAAGTTCAGTGTTCCATCCGCCCAAGAAAAGATACACAACTTAAACTGCAGATCCTTGGCAATGGACAAACCCAAGCGGAGGTTTTTTCAGCCTCCGGAGGAGGTTTCTGCACATACTAAGCAATGATCAGTCTTTCAGCCAACCAGGTTCTTTCCAGCAGGACAAGTGGGATTTTTCAATAATCAACGTGAAACAAATGCCACTTGCGCTGATGCATCACAAATCAGCCCAGGCAGACAAATGTGGGTTGGGGGATCACACAACTGCATCTGACTGCTTCAGTCAGATTGCTGGTCTCTGTCCAGGCAAGGAAGACACTGATCACCGGATTTTCTATAACTGGAAGCATGTACCAGGCCACGAACACCCAGATGGAGTAGTTCGGTCTGTATTTGAAAGTCAGAAGTGCCCAACTGGAAATGACCACAATGCACATTAAATGCATTACTAGCAAGGAAAGTCGGGCTTTCCCACTTAATGTGATGGCTATGGTGCCAAACCACATGCTCACTGGCTGGGGACACTAGAAAACCTAAAAGCCAAGCTACTGCATTATGTTCAAGCTCTCTCGACAAAGATTAGGGCAAAACCTTGCTAAGTATGGGTATATTTATATCCTGAAAATAGCCACGTGAAGCCTGAGAGGAGTGACGACTGTGACAAAGAAGTAGTATTTTTATATATGCGTACATGATTTTTTTATTGATTCTAGGAATACACATATTAAAGAAAATGCAGAATTAGACATTCATCTATCAGCTGCATAACATTTCACTGCTAACTCTCTTCTGTAAAACAGTTTGCCGTCTGAAAAAGAACACAGGTAAGGGATGTGATTCCAGCCCATCCAGGGCTACTAGTCATTAACCTCATCACATCCCGTGACCCCTCTGGATCACTCTGTCTCTTTTTACTTACAGACTTTCTAAATGTCTAAGAGCTTTCTCCCTGGGATAAGTGAACCACTTGACTTTAGCACACAGCTAACTGTTCACCACAGTCATGATATCCTTATCAGGGCCTTGTCACGGCGCTGCATCTTCATCGCTTATTGAAGGACAGTTTGCCAGTAACTCGGAATTCCCACATGGACACTGGTCTAAGAGCCAGTAAGGTCACACTCATCCAGACACAAAACCGAAACAGGAGCTTTGTCTTTTTTTCTACTTAAAGAAGACGGCATCTTAAAATAGCGTGGATACTAGTCTGAAAACACTAGGATAAAAGCCATTATTGTTATTCCCTTGCTGCAGTTTCATAAAATTGAATAAAAAGGCAAGCAAATTTGGAAAGAATCTGAGGTAAGTCAGTACTGCAAATTTAGAGCCGCTAATAAAATAAAACCAAAAACCCTCGAAGCATTTTTTACCTTGCAGCCTCTGCATCACGTTGGCGATGTCCCGAGGGGCCCGCGAGGCTGCCCTGGAAGCGGCCATGGCTGCCCCTGAGGGTGGAACCACCGCAGGAGACTCTGTGTCTGGCGCGGTGCGGCCCTAGACCACTCCAGAAAACATACTTGAAATTCTCCAGTTCTTTCAAGTGACAGACGATTGCGGAGTCCCAGGCACTCACAGCAGTCCTGGAGTTAATCTCCCAGAGGTCCAGCCACTTCTTTTTCTTCTCTTGCTTTAGGACTGTCTCCTTAAATGAACTCAGGATCCTGAAAACCAAATAGAAAAGGTTCAATATTAAAAAAAAAAAAATCAATACAGGTCACCCAAGTGCAAAAAAGTAGAGCTATATTTATTCAGTTTGAAGAGATGATTCATTACCAAGTGAAATAACTAATGTAAAAATACTTAAAAATCTACAAAGTGGTAGGCAAATATGAGGGATTCCTAGGTGGCTCAGTGCTAAAGAATCTTGCCAATGCAAGAGATGCAAGAGGCACAGGTTCAATCCCTGAGTTGGGACGATCTCCTGGAGTAGGGAATGGCAAGCCACTCCAGTATTCTTGCCTGGAAAATTCCACAGACAGAGGAGTCTGGCAGGCTACAGTCCATGGGGTCTCAAAGACTTGGACCCTACTGAGCACGGCATAGCACAGGCCAAGTGTGAGAAATTCCCATGATGCTTGATAAAATAAACAAATACTTGAAACATACACAATAAATTTGGCTGCTAAAAGGAGAAGTGCTCACTTTTTTCCATGTTTTCTTTTTAAACTAGTCTTTTTTTTTTTTTTAACCAATCTATGAAATTAAAAGTACTTTTAGCCAAAACACCAAACATTTCTCAATATCCACAAGTTCTCTTATCTGGGCTATTTTAGCCAGCTTTGCACACTTGTTTTGTTTGACACTTTTCAGGAATGAGATCAGACCTTAGCTCCTAAAATTTGATGAACTGAAACAGGACAAATATAAAACTTGCTGTTCAATTGCTAAGTCCTGTCTGACTCTTTGTGACCCCATGAACTGCAGCACTCCAGGCCTCCTTGTTGAGTTTGAGATTCTGTCATTTAAGAAGACAAATGGGTTCGATTTAGCTTTTCCCTCCCCTTAGGAAGATTCTGAAGTAAATTGTAAGGCTGTGGTGGGGTAGGGTGCCAAGCAAGAGAGGACAATTTTCTTCCAACCTCTTCCTGAATTCTCTGCTTTGGTCAAGTTTAATTCATCATGTTGGACTGGGGAAGTAAAAAAAGAAGCAGGAGAGCAGTTGATGAAATCCTGACGTTGAGACATGTGCTTTGAACAAGGATTTCCTAACCCTGCTGCTGCTGCTAAGTCACTTCAGTCGTGTCCGACTCTGTGTGAACCCATAGACGGCAGCCCACTAGCCTCCTCCATCCCTGGGATTCTCCAGGCAAGAACACTGGAGCGGGTTGCCATTTCCTTCTCCAATGCATGCATGCATGCTAAGTCGCTTCAGTCATGTCTGACTCTGGGCGACCCTATGGACAGCAGCCCTCCAGGCTCCTCTGTCCACAGGATTCTCCAGGTAAGAATACTGGAGTGGGTTGCCATTTCCTTCTCCCTTCCTAACCCTGGGGTTGACTGAAGAAGAGGACTTGCCATGAAAACAATAATTAATGACAGAAAGAAAAAGAGCGTGAAAAATGCACACAGAGAAAGAAATTTAACCAAGACGCCAAACCAGGGGGGCCGATGTGAACATGACACTTTTACAATTCATACTCATCTCTGGGCTATGATGATGAAGGTGAAGAAAGGAAATAGGGTATGGCAGGGGAGAAGGGCAAAAATAAAACTGTAAAGAAAACACAGTTCCTCTGTGTGGGATGGTCCACTTTTAGCAAGGAAATAAAAAGAGTCTGTGAGGGCAATCAAACATCATAAGGTAAACGTGTGGTCATAAAACCTGCAATATTTATGAAGAATTGGTTAAGTAATAAATACAGTGTAATTACAGATTACAATGGCTTTTTCAAATGGCATTAATACTAGTATATACAGGTACCTGGCTGAATTGTATGAATAAGCTGAGAGCCTCGTTTTTAGACCACCACTTTATAAAGGATATAAAACACTGTACCCTGCTGCTACCTTGCACATTTCTGGGGCCAGAAAGGGTGTACCGGCCATTTAACGAGTTAGGGGGCTGCGGTGCAGTGAACAGCATTACCTCATAAGAAGGTAAAGACAGATTTCTCTTGGCTACTTGCAAAAATACTGGAAGTAGGACCCAATATCTTGCAGCTTCTGAGCTAGAGAGGTTCCTGTGTGTGGGCAGCTCCCCCAGGGATTCTTAGAGAAGAAATAATTACTACCAGCCAGCCCTCATCCATCAAGATCTTAGTCCTCCTGGAGCTGTGTGGCCATTACTAGCATCCATGTCCTGGGGAAAAGCATTCCACCAGCCCACATACCAAAGCTACCTTAATTTGAAGACTGATGGACAGTGAGCAATGCCCGAAGGATCTTACCAAAGGCTTTCCTAAGCTGTTACAAATTAAGGTTCTCCAAATACAAGATGATAACTTTCTGAAGTCTAGCTAGCTAGCTACAGATATACTAGGTAGAAATGAGGGAAGAAATTCATTTTAATTTAGCTACCCCACGCCAGGCCCTACTCAGCACTGGATTTCACAGATGATTAAGACAAGGCCCCTACGACCATCAATCAAGAATTAGAGAATTAAAAGGGATTTCTTTATGCCATTGCCTTACAGATCACCATGCTCCTATCTCTTCCAGATCATGTTCATCTTCTCAGTGGAGTGATACTGAAATAGCTCCTCTCTCCCTCACTCTCTCTGTCTCTCTCTTTATTTTGATACCACATTAAACTCAAAGCAAAGTTTAAAGCGAAGAGGAACTAAAAAGCTTCTTGATGAGGTGAAAGAGGAGAGTGAAAAGCTGGCTTAAAACTCAACATTCAAAAAACTAAGATCACAGCATCCAGTCCCATCACTTCTTGACAAACAGAAGGGAGAAAAGTGGAAACAGTGACAGACTTTCTTTTCCTGAGCTCCAAAATCACAGTGGACCATGACTGCAGCCATGAAATTAAAAGACGCTTGCTCCTTGGAAGAAAAGCTATGACAAACGTAGACAGTGTATTAAAAAGCAGAGACACCACTTTGCCAACAAAGGTCCATATAGTCAAAACTACGGTTTTTCTGGTAGTCATGTAGGCATGTGACAGCTGGATCATAAAGAAGCCTGAGTGATGAAGAATTGATGTTTTTGAACTGTGGTGTTGGAGAAGACTCTTGAGAGTCCCTTGGACTGCAAGGAGATCAAACCAGTCTATCCTAAAGGAAATCGACCCTGAATATTCATTGGAAGGATTGATGCTGAAGTTGAAGCTCCAATAGTTTGGCCACCTGATGTGAAGAACTGACTCACTGGAAAAGACCCTGATGCTGGGAAAGATTGAGGGCAAGTGGAGAAGGGGGCAACAGAGGATGAGATGGTTGGATGGCATCACTGATTCAATGGACATGAGTTTGAGCAAGCTCCAGGAGACAGTGAAAGACAAGGAAGCCTGGCATGCTGCAGTCCTTGGGGTCACAAAGAGTTGGATATGACTTAGCAACTGAACAACAAAATTAAGCTCAGAATTTCTCTGAGTCCAACTTTAGTTGATGTACCTGGTCTTACTTCCACAGTATAACTAATGCATTCTGAGTGTCATGGTTCAATGCTAGAGAAACAGGATGAATATGACACATAACATATTGCTTGAGGAACTTAGAAACATAGAAAAGATAATAAAACAAAAAACCACGTCTAAGTGCAAATACAGAAATGAGGGATACAAAGGATGGACACTAAACCAATCTGGAGGTTCTGAGAGTGTCCTGGGAGGGAACAGCTTCTGCCCTGGGCCTTGGTAAGGGTGTTAGAGTTAATCAGGTGAAAAATATGGGATGCATTCCAGGCAGAATGAATAACTTGAGCAAAGACATGGACACAGGAGACAGCTTGACCAACAGCCAGATAGTGAGGGACTCGACCAGGTGACATTCTGGAGCTGAGACTGGAGAAGGAGGGAGCAGCCAGATGGCTGAGTGCTCTGCTCAGAAGTAGGTTCTGAGTCCCCAGGAGGCAGCAGGAAACCCCGAGGGATTTTAAGCTGGACGTGATCACACCTGCAATTTAGATTATTCTGGCTACATTTTTAAAGGGTGTATTTGAGGTTGACAACACAAAGTTCCAGGAAGAACAGCTGGGAAGGCATCTCAGGGACTCAACTGGAACATGATGAGAGACTGTACAGGACAGTGAATGAATGGAGGGTAAAAATCCAAAAAAATCTTAAGGAGGCAAGATATGCAGGACTTGGTGATTGGTGGGGGAGGGGAGACGGGAAGTGGGAGGTGGGGCTGTCAGGGGATCTAGGGGACTCTCAGGGCTCTGACTTGAGATTCTGTGTGGGTCATGGTGCCATGGACTGCGATCAGCACCAGAGCAACTATGCAGGCTGTTATTTCTCCAAACTCTGCCTTCCATACCCTCACATCCTTGCTGAACAGTTTCTTAATAACTCCTTCACACTCTCAGCTAATCTAACCCAAAGGCTTGCTGGACCCAGGACCCACACTCTGTATGAAGCCACACCCAGCCACAGAACAATTTCAGCAACTCCCTCCATTCCTTCCGCACCAACAATCCACACTCTGATAAGCACTATTCATCTCACATCCCTGACCAATTAGTCTTGTCTCCGTCTAACCAGACTGTGGATTTTTCAGAGGCACAGAGATTACAACTATTATTGCTTTGCTATCCCACCCACTGATATTAACTAAATCCCTGAACACATCCAAGCCCTTCAAACACATTTCTGTTTTATTGAACAACCTTCACATTACTTTACCTCTGCAGGAAAACCCCCAGAAAACTCATTCCTCCCCACAGCAAAAGACATTGATGCAACATCCTTCCCTTTTTGGGCATGAGATTAAATATTCTGCTTTCATCATTCATGTACACACACATTTCCTATTTTGGGAAATTCTTATATCTTGCTCTTTGAAGTGAAGTGAAGTCGCTCAGTCATGTCCGACTCTGTGACTCCATGGACTGTAGCCTACCAGGCTCCTCAATCGACAGTCCATGGAGTTTTTCAGGCAAGAGTACTGGAGTGGGTTGCCATTTCCATCTCCAGGGGATCTTCCCGACCCAGGGATCAAAAGGGAAAAATATGTCCCTTGAATTTGATAAGAAATTTCAAACAGATCAAACAGTGATCATAAGAGGAGGTTTTTACAAGATATGTGCTCGGGAGGTTAGAAGACATGAGTTTAGACTTAGCTTTGTCCTGACTGGATTTCCTTGGTGGCTCAGACTGTAAAGAGTCTGCCTGTAAGACAGGAGACCCGGGTTTAATCCCTGGGTTGGGAAGATCCCCTGGAGAAGGGAATGGCAACCCATCCGGTATTCTTGCCTGGAGAATTTTCTGGGACAGAGGCAACAATCCATGGGATCACATAGAGTCGGACACAACTGAGTGACTAACACTTTGTTCTGACAATCAGGATGATTCTGAGCTGGTTTGGTGTAGGGAGGTTCTCAGCAACGTCCTCAACAACCCCCTGACATGTGGAGGATGGTCCCCAGAAAGGCACAGACTCTAGACTAAAAAGACATGGAAGTGACTCTTAATTCTGCCTCTTCCTGTCCATGTGGGCATGACCTACAGAACTAGAGCATCAGAGGAAGGCCCAGCCCCATGAGTGAGCTCACTACTCCCAGGGTAATTAACAGTTTTTAATTGGGTGCAATATACCGTAGGGGTTAGGGGAGGAAGAGGCAGAAGGGGACGGGAAGGGAGAATTAGAGAGACACTGAGGGGTCGTGGACACACTAGCAGTCTTGGGACCACTTCCAAATCCTCTCCAGAGAAGGAACTAAGATTACAAAGTGGCAAGCAACATCCCCTATACCTAGCAGAGAGGTGAGATTCCTGTATTTATGATTTCATACAGAAATGCACTGAGAATTCACATGTAAAGGACACGCTAGTACTGGGTAAATAGCAGTAAACAAGATAGATAAGCCCCCTTAGAGTTTGTGTACCAGAGGGAAAGATGATATAAACAGTATTACAACAAAGTAGGTCATGTATTGTAATGGAAAAATGCAGGGTATTGTGGGAGCAAAGAGAACATCCAATCAATACCATCTGCTGCATTTATTGTGTGGGCTACAGAGGGAATTTAGACTATCTGCTATCTGGGATCCTCCTGTCTGAACAATGGGCTCTTCTTAACCCCCACACCTGTGAAAAGCACAGGAGGAATCATCACAACTTGACTTTTCCAGTCTCTAAGCAGAATGGACAACTGAATGCTAAAGCAGTCTCCTGTTTGTGCTATTAAAAAAGAATTCAGTATCATCCCTGAATATTCACTGGAAGGACTGATGCTGAAGCTGAAGTTCCAATACTTTGGCCACCTGATAAGACAAGCCGGCTCATTAGAAAAGACCCTGATGCTGGGAAAGATTAAAGGCAAAAAGAGAAGGGGGAGGCAGAGGATGAGATGGCTAGATAGCACCACCAACTCAATGGACATGAATTGGAGCAAACTCGGGGAGACACAGAAGGACAGGGGAGCCTGGCCTGCCGAAATTCATGGGGTCACAAAGAGTTGGACACAACTTAGCGACTGAACAACAACACTAGAAGAAACACTGCTAAGCCACAAGACTATATCTTCAAGCAATGCAACAAGTTTTTAAGTATTAGGAAACTACAGTAGAAAGTTACAACCTCTGCAACAACCAGAAATGATATGGCTCATTTCTAGGTGTAAAAGATAGAACTGAGACCATAAAAAGCTACATAGGTTCACAGCTGTATGTAGTAGCACTTCATTAGATGTCTCAACATGTGCAACAGCACTCCCGTTAAAATCCACTATTAAACAAAAATTTTAAAACCTAATGAATACATTTTAACACCCCCTTCTAGCAGCCCTTAGCCAGAGTGAGTCACATAGTGTCTTATTTTACATTTAATTATTGTTTTTCTCTCTGCATCCTTTAGCTATGATACTAATTAATGAATACCAAGACAGCTAAATGGCGGGGAAAAAGAGGGATATCCTGTAGTTACTACAAATATATTACTAACATCTGTGTACTGGCTATCAGTGTGTGGTGCTGGTTATTATTCACTATTATGAATGTTGCACCTCCCCCCAAGATGGCACAGTGGTAAAGAATCTGCCTGCCAGTATCGGGGGATGTGGGTTTGATCCCTGGGTTGGGAAGATCTCTGGAGAAGGAAACGGCAACCCACTCCAGTATTCTTGCCTGGAGAATCCCATGAACAGAGGAGTCCATTGAGTTGCAAAGAACCGGACTCGACCGAGCACCCATGACCCATGAATGTTACAAGGGTAACAAACAAAAATTGGTCCTGTCCTTGGAAGAACAAAAATATGCAGAAATAACTAAAAAAAAAAAAAGTACAGAGCTGATGTGCATGACAGATACTGTGTCGTGACTGAACTTTTTTCGGTCAGCCTGGAGTGTAAATCCCGCCCAGAGATATCTGCTCCCTCCCCCCGGGCTTTGCTAGAGTCTAGACTGCACTTGGCGCCGAACAGAAGCTCTCACTGATTTAGAGCACAAGGAAGGATACATTTGACGCTTCTAAGAGAAGACAAGCAGATTTCCTCATAGGGGAGTCTTGGGTCCTCAGGACTGCAGCTGAGACCACAGGGTGTGGCTGCAGTCTGAGGCTGGTGGCGCCTGCCCTGCGGGAGAACTGTCACCAGCCTTGCCCACTCATGGGCTTCTTACATCCGGTTTCAGTGACACCTCCCTTCACCTCCAAGCAGCTGTGTGGGCTGCATAATTATCAGAAATCAGGTCTTATTGCAGCACCCTCTCCACTGAACACAGAAATTCTTGAACATTTTTAAACAGCAAACCACCTTTTCCCAATCCTTACTCCTTTGCAGAGAAGAATCAAGTTGGCGGGGGGAGGGGGGGGGATTCTTACAACAAAAAAGAAATAAACCATTTTGTGAAGAAATCAGTAGTTAAGACAGATAAAAGTGAAGCTCTAATGTAGTAACTGTGCAAGTATTTCCAAAAGCTAGCAATATTATTATCTGAGTCAGTCTGAGGCTGTGCCTTTATCTTCAGTGTGAAATAAATATATTCAGTCAGCATTGATCGGGCACTTTTGTTCTCAATTTGCCACAAAGTAATAAACAGACTCAAAAATGCAAGACAAAATAGCAATGCTGTTTATGACACCTTTCTGGTGATGTCAGGAACTTTTTATCCATCCTATTAATCTTCTTCCTCATGGAGAACAGCAAGCCTCTCCAAGAACAATCCTCATGACTCATGGTTAAGTCAGCATTTTATACAGATGGGGGTCATATTAACAACCTTTGCTTAGTCGAAAATTATCACACTTTCTTTTGCACAAGTCTGGCTCCTGCATACAAATGCTTTCTTTGGAAAAGTGGATCTCAGATGAAGACAAAAATAGACAAGCATTAAGGAAGAGGGAGGGGAAAAAAATCATTCATTTTGAACTTTCTTAACATGCAGAGAAAAATTTCAGATGCATACAGGTTTTCTACCCCTCCAACGGAAAAGCTCAGAAAAGAACATTCTAGGATGCGAAACCTCACAGCTGGTGTCTCCCCCGTCCTCCGCACGCTCTCACCCCTCCAAGTCCACCCCCCAACCCCGCACCCCTGCTGAACCTGACTCTATTTATGAAAAAGGGCCTGAACTTGAAGCCTTTCAGATCTGTTATCCCAGACAGCCCTCCAAACCCCGTTTCCCAACCGGCTTTCTCTCCCTGATGGCTAATAGCTGCTTTATTTTACATTATTTTCCTGCCCTTTGCCATACACCTGCCGCTCGGTGAACCACCATTTCACAGAACTCCCTCTGGCAGTGATGCAAAAAAAATCTGTCTGAAACGTGTCTTTCTGGAAGGGAGATGAAAGTTATCTTGCCCTCTAGCGTAGGCTCCGCCTGCCTGCCATCGCAGGCGACAGCTGGAGTAGTCTGAAGCCCCGGCCTCCTCGGTGCTTCAAGCCCCCGGGGCTGCGCTACCCAAGTCCCCTCCCCCAGCCCTTCCTAAAATAGTCAGTGGAGGAAGGGAGGCTCCTGGAATTTGTTCAACGCCCTACATCTCCCATCCGATAGTAGCAGCAGCCCCGATCGCAACAAGAGGGCGGCTGCCTTTTGCTTCTGCATCGCTGGACCCCAGGAGAAGTGCCACAAGCCGAAACGTCAAGTCGGGGAGGGGGGTGGATATTAATAGGGGTATCTACGTAGGAGATGCCGGCGGACGCCCCCCATCTCCGGATCTCCCTGAGTACCACACACGTACGCACACCACCGCCACCATCACCACCTTCTCCCTCCCGTTAAGCACGCACGACCCGAACCTGCGAGTTCAAACTTGCTTACAATCTGTCTGCAATGTGTTCGGCTGGCACCCAAAGCCTCTCTCTTACCGTCGCTCTCTCTGGGGCTCGTCCAGGTGCCGGGCAGCGCAGCGAGCGAACCCGCGGCGGCGGGGCGCGCTGGGGGCCGACGGCGGTGGCGGGAGCCGGGGCGCGCGGCTGCGGGGCTTTGCGGGGCGCCGGGCGGCCCCGGTGACCGAGGACAGCAAGCCGGGGGCCGCCTCCCCGGCCGGTGGCGGATCGGCCGCCGCCGCCGCGCTCCCGGGCCGCTCGCACACTCACTCACTCCTGCGCCCAGCCGCTCGGCGACTCTGCCCTCCCTCGGCGAGCGGGTCCTCCTTCCGGGTGCACCCGAGGAGGAGGGGGGGTTCAGGCCTCTCCCCAAGACCCGCCACCCCCCCGCACCCCCCCGCTCTGGGGTTCGGCTAGGGAAGGTCGGGGAGGCGGGTTCATCCCGCGGGCAGGTTCCCGACGCGGCCCGTGCGCCGCCACGCCCCTCCCCGCGCCCTGCGCCCGCGCCGGGAGCCCGGGATGCGCTGGTCCCCGGCACCGCTGGGGGCGGGCGCCCAGGCTCTCTCGCCCGCTTCCCTTACCTCCTGGAGATGCGCGGGCCGCCTCCAGCGTCTTGCTGCAGCGGCAAAGGCTTTCCGCGGCTGTCTTTCTCCGGGAGCCTTTCCACCCGGTCCACCTCCCCGGGGGTCGAGGAGGAAAGAAATGGCCGAGAGCGCCGGGAAGGAGATGCTCTGCCCCGGCTGCTAACTTTTGCCTGGGATTTCCACCGCCCGGCTGACCTTTCAGGGCAGAACCTGTCTTGAAAGGCTGGGGAGGTTCGCTGATGGTCCCAGGAAGGAAGTGATGCGGTTCACTGAGGACATTTCTCTGGCTCCTTTTCAATCAACTTTCGAAAAAGAGCCTAACGGCTGACCTCTTCCGTAACATGCAGTTTTAGGGAGACGGGTCAGACTATAGAGGCTTTTGTTCTTGTGGTTTATAAAGCTTCGATTTCCTGAGGAGACACCCGACCTCTTAATGATATTTCTTCTTGGTTTTTCGGCAAGATGACGCTGGAGAACTGCTTTCGGGTTCTTCCCTCGCGCTCTCGGCGAGTCTGTCATCACAAGTCCTTCTCAAGGTGTAGAGGAGATCCTGGGGTTGCCGGGTAGCCTCCTGAAGAATTTATTTTGTTGTGGTTTTATGGTCTCCAAGCAAAGTCAAACACAACCTCTCTTCACCAACCAGGAAGCCTAGGTCCGACAGGACTGTGGGCAACTCAATTAAATACAGCTATGTTGCAAGAATCTTAAAAATAATAATTACTCTCTCGAATTTTCGATCTGAACAAATAGTTTTTCCCGTTATCCACGTTTGCAGAATGGGAGGCTAGAGGAAGTTTTTCTTTGCTGCTGCCTTTCCCTAGCTCACTGTCAACACTCCAGTCTCGCTTTGCATTTTCTTCAGTCTTTTCTTTCTGGATTCTAACAAAATAATAATGTCTGAAATGAATCTAATGAGCTAATCTGATGTGCTATCTTTGCTTGTGTTTACATATTTTAGAGACCAAGGAATGAATCTCTAATTGCAGAAACTGGTTGCCCAGGGAGTCGGGCCTGGAGGGGGTGGTGTTGGGGGTCACTCTGAACATATCCTCTGCTTCAGGGTGACACCCCGCCTGGCTGCCCAGAACACCTCGTGAGGTGACCCACCGTAGCCTAATCGTGCAGTTACCACCCTCTGCCTGCATATGACTGCACTGAGATCCAAGCTGCAGGCCTGTCACTCAGGAGGAGAGCGTGAGAGGGTAGCTGAGCTCTTCCTTTCCATCTGTGCTTTCATCTAACCAACTCACTCACCAACTGAAACTCCCTCCCTAGACTTAGCTGCTCTTCTCCCAAGAGCAGACAGGCAGGAACCTAGGGCTTTCTGGCTGGCATTAGTAGCCTGATGAACTGAATGTCCACTCTCAGCTCATTTTTATCTTCCACCGAAGGACTAAGCACATCATCGACTTTTGGGAAAGGCTTGTCTTTTTTCATAACCCCCAGGGAAGTGTGTCGTAGCTTCATTATTCGACTATGTTGTTCAAACACCTACCATATTCTGAATATTGTCCTAACTGTTGGACCCACAATGGTAAATAAAACCAAACCTGGTTCCTGCCTTCACTGAGCTTCCAGTATAATCAGGAAGAGAGATATTCATCAAAAAACCATGCAAATAACTGTAAAACCCCAGCTTCCAAGAGAAGGCAAATACTTTGAGAGCCTCCAAGGAAAGGAATCAATTTAGTTTAAAGATCAGGAAGACCTTGCTAAGGAAGTGACTTTTGAACTGTGAGCAGCAGGAAAAGACACTGAACTAAGAGGAAGGCAGATAGACTGGGGTCTGGAATAATGCTCCAGGGCAAAGGATCCATGGAAGAAAAGCACAGGGTGCTTTTGAAGAAGTGAAAACCCACGGGACTGCAGAAGAGAAAGCAAGGGAGGGAACAGGAGCTTCAGGGGAAAATGGGCCCCTTGAGACTCAAAACAAAGCGAAGGGCAGATTGTGGAGGTCTTAAAAACCAGCCCAAAGAGATGGATCATTAGGGGACGTCTTTCCAGTGTTCTAAGTGGTGCAATGTGATAACACTTAAGTCTTGAGGCTTAAGGCTACAATATGGAAAACAGATTAGAAGTGGGGCCAAAATGCGTAAAGGTGGACCAGTTAGGAAGCTGTACAGTAATCTTTTAGAAAGATCATAGCCCTCATCATTACGGTGATGGTGGTGGGGAAAGTGCGTGGGTTCAAGGGATGTTTAATAGATAAAAAGTGTGTGAGACATAAGGTCGTGTGTGGCAGAAGGAAATCATAATAGTATAAAGTTAAAGTTTTGGATTTTGAAACAAGAAAGGCCTGAGCTTGAGTCTCAACTCCATCATTAACTACCTGTGTGAATTTTAGCTAGTAATTTAACCTCTCACAAGCTCAGGTTTTACAAACCCATAACCAGGACTATAACAGTATATCTCACAGGGTTATTGTGGGGAGTAAACAAGCTAATATTGGCAAGATTTCATAGTTCAGAGCCTGGTGCGATCAGGAAGTGTAATATAGTTAATGCCATTTTTATAGTTATTATTGCCATGATTCTAGATGTTTCTAAAGTTGGCAAATAAAGGAAATAAAGGACTCTACTTCACTTTGCAACAGGCTGATTGGACTGATTGTAGCTAGAACACCAGTTTCTGAAAGCAGCAAAATAGAACCCATGGGGCCATCATAGGCCGAGAGACAGCAGTCTGGGTAGCAACTTGATTTCCTCCTCCGTGGAGCTCAAGGTCTATCCTCCTCATCTGTCTATTCTTCAGACCCTCTAAGTTTACACAGAATCCTATTCCTAAGCATCATGGCAGCAGGGCCCCCAATACCTCTTCCCTGCATTAATAGGAGGTGAAAAACAACAGCAAAAAAGTGCCAACTGGTTTCAGTTCAGAGTTATCCCAATGGCTGCATCACTGTGTTCCCTGTATTTATAAAATAAACCCGAATGGTCAAATGAAGTCAACAGTGAATCCCTTACATGGCTATCCTTTCCCTCTTATGTAATTGTGTTAGTACCATGGCAAAGATTTACCACAATTAAATATGTTGTCGATTTATTGAAAGCAGCAACCCAGGGTCTTACCAGAGGTGCATCTTTCAGAGATGTGCACAAGTGAAATTCAATAAGCGGGCCTCTTCTTCCACCTGCTTCTGTTAGTCTTAAGTCCCTTCAAAACAAACTTCTACGCACAGTGCAGGGAAACAGTAAACAAAATGGCTCTTGCTTCTTAAAGGTAAAAGGGCTTTGTTTGTCTTGCTGCGGTCAGTAATGGTCTGCTTGGGTTAGGCAGCCTCTTAGTGGTAATTGCCTCTGTGGAGTCACTACAGTCTGCTAAGCAGAGGGGAAGGGCAGACAGGGAAGAAGGGAGGGGTTTACCTGAAGGAAAGCTCAGGAGGATTTGGGGTCCAAAGAACTAGGATTCAACCAAATCCGCCAAAATGTCCCTTTTGCAGTTCTCAACAAGGGCCTTCACTTTCACTTGAGAGGCCTAGCAAGGCTTTGAACTCACTTTACTTTATAAATTTGCAAGCTGCAGCAAACTTAGGTCTGTTTGATTTTTCGCTCTTCCAACATTGTAATAACTGCAAGGGCAAGAGTTCTAGAAGCTACCTGGCCTCTGACCATGCCTTGATCTAAGATTGTAAAGTTTCTAAACTTATCTTTTTCTTTTCTTTATGGTCTTCGTTGTCAGAAGTAGCTGACACATCCCGTAGTTCTCTTTCCTACTGTAAGATTCCTCAACAGTAGCCAAATTGATCTCCAAATTCTTATCTTCAGTAGGCCCTTAATTTCCAGTGTTAATTTCTTCCCCACTCCTTGTGATGTCTCTTTAGAATTCTTTTGTGCAGTGGAATCAGATCGTCCTTCATCCCTGTATGTGAACCCAGGCAGGTCAACTAACCAGGTTGAGATTCTCACCTTTGAAGGCCTGGATCATGTCATGGCATGAAATAGTGTGTCAGCCAGGATTCACTAAAGAAAAGTCAGAGCGGCTTGAGGTTTGGAAACAGGGATTTAGTTGTTCAAAATTTTTGCTAAGGCTGGGTGAGGTGAAGTTGCTCAGTCGTGTCTGACTCTTTGTGATCCCATGGATGGTAGCCCCCCAGGCTCCTCTGTCCATAGAATTTTCCAGGCAAGAGTACTGGAGCGGGTTGCCATTTCCTTCTCCTTCCTTCCTCTTTCATTGCACCTGCCATTGCAGGCGCCATTCAGACCTCGGTGACTCACTGCTGCCACCTGGAGGTCAAGGTCCTGAAGCAAATGGCTAGCCGCATCACAGCTGCCCTGCTCTGCCTCCTGGTGATGGGGCTTGATGTCAATCACTGCAGAACTACTGTCTTAGCGGCTGGACGGCCAATTTCTCCAGCTTCCCTTTGCCTTCCAAGTCTCAGGTGAGAGCATTGGCAGAATGTGTGTTTCATCCACCCCACTCTTCCCCAGGAAAGAGCCTGGGAAATGTAATCCCCAGACTTCCAACCTCTGAGATGCAGGGAGAGTGCATAGAATGGATAGCGAAGATTGTTTTCCGACAAACAAATTCAGCACAAACACAGACTTGGAGAGAAAAGCAAACTTGTATTTAAATTATAACTTCATAGAAACTCCAGTTTAAAATATTGAGTCTTTTAAATCTGTTAACTCTCATATTGATAGTATTTTAGACTTTCAAGAGCTACAATTTTAAGACTGTTTTTTAAAAGAACGCAAAAAATAGCATATCTGACGAATTTTAAGATGACATCTACCCAGTGTAATCTTGTCACTTACTCCCCATTGTTCCTTCAAGAGCTGTTCTTAGACCAGTGTTGTCTCTCCCCTGCTTTAACCATACACTCCCATGATCATGGCCTTGGTTTTGTCATTATCAATAATAACAATCATTTGATACTGATAATCTCAATGTTAATGCTCCACTCTCTGACTTCTTCCTCTTTTGTTTCCAGCCCATTTATTCTTTTGCTTCAAATCCAGTAGTTCCTCAGCCAAAGAGGACCTTATAGCCCCTGATAAGGCCACTGCCAGCCCTTATGATGATTTTGTATTAGAGAGGGAGTCTTCCTCAAGATGTTTCAGTTCATTCTTTTGCAGACTGTTATAACAGGCCATTTTTTAAGAGGTAAAACCATTACTGTTTGCAGATGACATGATACTACAGATAGAAAATCCTAAAGAGACCACCAAAAAACTATTAGAACCAGTTACATGCCAAAGAATCAAACTAGAATACTATTTGCACACCGTATACAAAAATAAATTCAAAATGGATTGAAGACTTAAATGTAAGACCCCAAACCATAAAACTCCTAAAAGAAAAAGAAGCAGTAAGCTCTTTGACATTGGTTTTCGTAATATTTTCAGAGATACCTCTCTTCAGGCAAGAGAAACAAAAGCAAAAATAAACAAATGGGCCTGGATCAAACTAAAAAGCATTTGCACAGTGAAGGAAACTATCAACAAAGCAAAAAAGTTGTATATTGATTGAGAGAAGATATTTGCAGTGTGATTTACAATAACCAAGATATGGAAGCAACCTAAGTGTCCGTGGATAGATAAATATATAAATATGTATGTATAAATATAAAATACATACACAATTATTCAGTCATAGAAAAGAAATAAATCCTGCCATTAGAAACAACATGAATGGACCTAGAAGGTACTATGCTAAGTGAAATAAGTCAGACAAAGAAAAACAAATACTGTATGATTTCACTTATATGCAGAATCTAAAAAACCGAAACAAAGGAATAAACATAGCAAAACAGAGTGGACTCACAGAGAACAAACAAGTGGTTACTAGAGGAAGGGGAGAGGTAGGAGGATGAGTGAAAATAGGTGAAGGAGATTAAGAGGTACAGACTTCCAGCTACAAAATCAATGAGTCACAAGGATGAGATGTACGGCATGAGGCATATAGTCAATTTTATTGTAATAAGTTTGTGGGGGGATATAGGGTAACTAAACATATCGAGGTGATCATTTTGTAATGCATAGAAATATCGAATCATTAGGCTGTGTACCTGGAACTAACCTAGTGCTGCAGATCAATTTTATTTCAATTTTTTAAAAATATGTAGGACTTCCCTGCTGGTCTAGTGGCTAGGAATCAGCCTGCCGATGCAGGGGACATGGGCTCAATCCCTGTTCCGGGAAGAGTCCACGTGCCACAGGGCAAGTAAGTCCATGCACCACACCACTGAGTCCCCACGCCCTAGAGCCGGTGCTCTGCAACCAGAGAAGCCGCCACAATGAGAAGCCAAGCCCCGAGACTGGAGAGCAGCCCCTGCTCGCCGCAACTAGAGAAAGTGTACACAGAGCCAAAGGCACCCAGTGCAGCCAAAAGTAAAAATCAACCTAAAAAGTTAAAAATAAACAAATAAATATGTAAACACTGGGAAGCAATGAATCAAAAAGCCAATTATGGTTATATGTGGGAAGTAGGGATTATGGGTGATTGTTATTTTTTTTCCACTTTATTTTGTATGTGTTTTTAGTTATCAAAGGGCTTCCCAGGTGGCACTAGTGATAAAGTACATGCGTGTCAATGCAGGAGATGTAAGAGACACGGGTTTGATCCCTGGGTCAGGAAGATCTCCTGGAGGAGGACATGGCAATCCACTCCAGTATTCTTGCCTGGAGAATCCCATGGACAGAGGAGCCTGGTGGGCTACAGTCCATGGGGTCACAAAGTGTTGGTGTGAAGCAACTTAGCATGCAGTTATCAGAAATGAACATATATTGCTTGAAAAATTAGAAAGAAAAGGACAAATGTCATAAAGGACACTTTTTAAACAAAGCAGGACATTTGAGTACCATCTGCCAGATAATTATTATAATAAATATACAAATAATATTTCAAATATTAATAGCATCCAGTTAGAAGGGGTGTCCCTAGGTATATATAGTACATGGCCTATATCAGTCATATGTGGTAGCTTGTGACTATTGATCCTATCATTTTTTTTTCATTGTCCACCACCCCTTCTATGTTTATCCCTCTTAAAATGATTTCAATTTCTTATTTTCCTTGCACTTATCCTTAACTACCTTTCCTCTCACTTTCTCCTACTCACTTGGCTAAACCACGCACCTCGTTAAATTCAACTCTGCCTGTTTGGTGCTGGCACTCAGAGTGCTGAGCATGGCTGGAGAAAAATCCAGTCACATTAACTGTTCTTTGCATTTATGATCACAGAACCACATACCCCTGAATACTCTGCTTCTCTGATCAACATATTCTCCCACTTCCTTATATAAATTTCATACATTTCCCATTTCCACAAACTTCCAACATTCTTCCCCACATCTAAGTTTTCAGCTGTCAACCCTTCTTTCTATTTGTCTTGAACATCTTAAGCAATCCAGAGAATTTCCATAAGCTTCCACTGACATCTGCACTATTTGCATCAGTGACCTATATAATATTCAAACTTGTCTACTATTATTTCACAAGAGTTCTTCAAGCTCCTAGATAATGCAGTTCCTCCACTTACATACTCAATCAATCCTTCTTGCCAACAATACTTTCCTCTCTTCCCAGAATCGTTTATTTTTTTTCTCTTTACTTGTTCTTTCTCATCAGTATCGAAACATGCTGCTAGTTTAGCTCATACTAAAACAAAAAACCTCTCTTGATTAGTATTTGAGCTCTAAATACTATCCATTTCTTTCCTTATTTTCAAGGGTTGGCTCTACTCACTGTTGGCCGTTTCTCTCCTCCCACTTGCAGTGAGTTACCTACTGTATCTGGGTTACTTGTCACTTCTTTTCTATATAAGATTTTAAACATTCATCACCCTACCTTGAACTTTCTATCCTTCTTTCCACTTTATTTTTTCTTCTAGCACTTAACACCAATATTGTGTGTATATTCCCTTACTTATCTCATTTATTTTCTAACAGCTACAAAGGCAGATATTTTGTCTGTTAACTCTTTTATTCTAGCTTTTAAAACAGATGAATAAAAGGTAGCTCAATAAGTATTTGCTGAATAAATAAATGAATAATATATCAATCTCACTATATATTATAACATTCTACAAGTCATCAATTACACTGTTACAATATTATCTATTTACATTTGGAAAATTGTTACCCAAACCTCAAGGGAATCTAGGTCCTCACTGGGCCATCAGCACAGGAAAACCCCATGTTTCAAATGTTCATTTTCTTACTTTTCAACTCTCCATTCTATCTTTTCTTTTCTTTTTTGGAGTAGAACAAAAAGTGCTACTCCCAAGCACTTCGGTCACTGTACGTTTGGCTCTATTTGGATATATAGTTTTATGCCTGCCATGGCTCCTGATAAGTAGACATCTCTGAAATCCCCTGATAAATTCACTTCAATTTCGTGCTTTTTTCATATTTCCCTCGGGTTTGTGTCAAGGTCTATGCAATTGGAGTCTTTTCTTTGTTCTTTGTCTTACATATTGTGATGGTTTAGTCGCTAAGTCGTGTCTGACTCTTGTGACCCCATGGACTGTAGCCCACCGGGCTCCTCAGTCCATGGGATTTTCCAGTCAAGAGTGCTGGAGTGGGTTGTCATTTCCTTCTCCAGGGGAATCTTCCTGACCCAGGAATTGAACCCGGATCTCCTGCATTGCAGGCAGCTTTTTTACTGACTGAGTTATGAGGGAAGTCCCCCCAGGTCTTATATTAAGATCATCTATTTTTGCCCTTATTCCTTTCTTTTTCAAAAAAGTATTAACATTTTCTGGATACTTTAAAAAATAATTTCATAGGCTGTCCCCATTCTTCCTCACTTTTGATAGTGACTTTCCTAAGCACTGTTTTGAATGGAGCTTTTGTTTACAAGATAACTGTGCCAGTAATGACATCAGGGTGTAGATGGGTTTGCAATGGGGGAAGATCATGTGGATTGAAGAACTTCTTAATTGGATTCATACAAAGAGTGTTCCAGAATGGCTGAATGAGCTCACTGGTACACACAGTTTTATTGGCTTCTTGGAAATACTTCAAGGAGCCTTAGAGAAAGGAACAGAGATAATTACTTGTGAATTTCTTCTTCCTGGTTTATTTCATGATCCATGCCCATTTCCAATTGAAAAGTTTGTGAGAAATCATCAAAATCAAGTCTCCGTGTGGTCATGTTTCACATTATGAGGCAAGCAGCAGAAAACCCAACTGAAATGGACAAAACCCATAAAGAAGATTTATTAGCTCATGAAAGTCTGAAAAATAGGTTTCAGGATTCACCCAAAGTTTCCACCGAGGATTTGGTTTCTTTTCCTCTCTGTTCTGCTGCCCACGTGTTGGCTTCACCCTAAGGCTGATTCCCCTGAGGGTTGTAGACTAACTCTAACAAAATATTGGACTACACACATCTTGGTTCACCCATTGGAAAATAACACACTTATGTCTAAATGTTTGAGGCGAAGTTTCTAAAACCCACCACAAATAGGCTGGCTTAGGTTATATGCCTCACAGTCTCATCCCAACCAACTTCTGTGGCCAAGAAGAATAAAATGTTCTCATTTTGCCAACCAGGACCCATACTGGGTATTAAACGTGACAAAATAGTTTTCCCAAAGTCAGTGGTCTACATGAACGAATTGTAGATATCTGTATTTGTCAGAGTCCCCACAAGGATCAGAAGTCACACATTAGATTAGGATAATTTATAGGTGAGATGTTTTTTGATGTTTTGATGTTTTTTGATGTTTTTGATGAGATTGGTTTTTGTTTTCAATTCAAAAGGCTAGGTAATGGAGTTGTGCAGTAGATCCGTAAAACCCAACACAGAAACTTGGAGAGAGCAACCACAGAGCCATTACTGACCCTGAGGCCAAAGGAAGAGGGGAGGGAACCTGGAAGGAGGATCGTGTGGAAGACGGTATGTTGAAAGGAGCAGTGAGCTGTTAGGAGCACACATAACTTCAGAGGAGGCTGAGAGGGAGAGAGGGGAACTAAGGCTCCAACATTCTTGTCTTTTCCTGTTTCTACTGGGGCTTCCCATTGTCCAAACCAGACCAGCACTGAGGGCGCAGAAGCCCTGTTGATGTGGCTTATACTAGCCAGCCTTCTGGGGCAGGGCACACGTGGAAAGGGGCAGAGAACAGAGCTGGGAGGACAAATGGCTTATATTCTGCACAGTATCAGAGTCAAAATTTGGGTACTTTGAGGACGGATGGAGGGAATAATAAATCCTGGGGAGACAACCAGTCAATGTTACCTATAGATCAGAAGTATCTTACTGACTAGTTTAACTATGGACTCCTAAGATATTCAGGGAAGCACCTGTATTCCCCCAAACAGACAAACTTCTTTAAAATACTTACAATAGCACATTATATGCCTAGGAGTATTCTCTTACCCCAGTTGAGGTGTGGACCAACTACTTTTCCTAATTAATCGCATTTATTGTCATCATGGGCTTTCCTTGTAGCTCAGCTGGTAAAGAATCCTCCCGCAATGAGAGAGACTGGGTTCGATCCCTGGGTTGGGAAGATCCCCTGGAGAAGGGAAAGGCTACCCACTCCAGGATTCTGGCCTGGAGAATTCCATGGACTGTATAATTCATGGGGTCACAAAGAGTAGGACACAACTGAGCAACTTTCCCCCCCAGAAGACATATTGCATGACTTCTAGGAAAGTTTCCTAGACAAAAATATTTGGCACATGAAAGATTATCCTGTGGATGAGAGAGACCTCCTATTACCTATCTTTTGTGAACATAAAATAAGAGGAAATGAATTTACTTTTAGCATGAAATATTTAGATTAAACAGAGGAAGAACTTTTGACAGTAGGATCTATTAAATCCCAAAGTTTTTGCCCCTGAATTTTTTTTGAGCACAGTTTTGTGATTCCTCTGCCTATGGTCTAAGATAAACCTGGCAACCAGCAGGGCTTACAAATGGATATAAATTTAATTTTCCTTTCCAGGCAGAGCTGCAAGGTGTCCCTGGGTGACTATTATTGTGACAGTTGTTATATTTCCATCCCTGTCTAGATTGGCCATGAGAAATTCAGATGGCCAAGGCATTGCAATGCATAGCAGGGCCCTCAGATTTCTTTCCAGCCTTCATGTGGCACAACAGGGACACAAGCAGAGAATGAGAGGCGAGATCAGAAAAGGCCGGACTCAAAATGTAGGAAGATAAGCAGAGTTAGGGCCCAGAACATTCATTCATTCAATATTTACTAAGTGCCTACTATGTACAGACCAGGCAATGTTCCTTGTGCTGATAAGAACAGTGAACAAAACAGAAAGCATTTTTTCTTTCATACAGTTATCTTCTAGGTGGGAAAGGAGACAAAAAAAATATGCACACAAATATATGCAGTGTTGGATAATGTTAGACATGATGGAGAAAAATATGAAATAGAAAAGATAAAAATCGTACTCAATAAATGGCTGAAATTTTAGTTAGGGTGGTCAGGAAAGAGAGCTCTAAAAGTGTAACTTGTGAGAAAAATCCTGAAGGAAGCGAATCAAGAAGTGATTGCATACCTGGGAAAAGCATGCCAAGGAGAGCAGAGAGCAAGTGCAAAGGCCCTGAGGTTAAAACTTGCTGTCTGTTCCAGGGATAGGTAGGAAGCTGGAGTTTTTGGAGTGCAGGGAATACTAAGGAGAGCCCTAGGCGAGGAGGCCAGAGAAACAGTGAGCAGTGGTGGAGGATTGAGCCTCCATTGAGTGGAGGATTCTTTAGTCCTGCTTAGTCGTTTCAGGGATTTTGCTGTCACTCTGAGCAATGTGGAAATTCACTGGAGAGTTCTGAGCATAAGAATGAAAGTGAAAGTGTTAGTCACTCAGTCATGTCTGACTTTTTGCGACCCCATGGACTGTAGCCCCCCAGCCTCCTCTGTCCATGGAATTCTCCCAGCAAGAATGCTGGAGTGGGTTGCCATTCCCTTCTCCAGGGGATCTTCTTGACCCTCAGATCAAACCCAAGTTTCTTGCACTGCAGACATATTCTTTACCATCCAAGCTATCAGAGTATAACAATAGCATGATATAACTTGTATTTTAGGAAAACTCTGGCTACTGTGTTATCAAAGGCAAAAGCAGAAAAACCAACCAGGAGGCCATTGAAGAAGAGGTGAGAGATGGTTGTCACCTGCACCAGCATGGTGATAGTGTGAGTGGTGAGCAGTGATTCGATTCTGAATGTATTTTGAAGGGAAAGATTTTGAAATTTGTTCACAGACTGGCTGGAGCTCATGAGAGAAAAGTCATTAGGACATTAAAAAGCAGTAGAGTGTGGGACCTCCCTGGTGGTGCGGTGGATGAGAATCTGCCTGCCAGCGAATGGGACATGGGTCCCATCCCTGGCCCAGGAAGCGTCCACATGTGGTGGAAGAAATAAGCCCTTACCCCACAACTACTGAGCCCGAACTCTATAGAGTCTGTGAGTTGCAACTACAGAAGCCCAGGTGCCTAGAGGCTGTGCTCCACAATGCAGAGTAGCCCCTGCTATAAAGAGTCGCCCCCAGCCCTGCTTACCGCAACTAGAGAAGCCCTGCATAGAGCAACAAAGACCCAGCATGGCCAAAAATAATATTTTTCTTTTTTTTTAAAGACCAACAGAGTGTTTCCAAAGTTTCCAAAGGATTCTGTAAAAACCACGAATTCTTACCGGTCTGAAATGGAAAGTGGGCCATTTTCCTGGAACAATAAATAAGCAAAACTCTGGGCCAATCGGGATGGATGGAATAGCAAAGTTTCTTAATCCAGGATGAGATCAAGAGTGAATTAAGGTGAGGCAGGAATGGCTGGGGAAAAACAATTTGCAGATCTACACCAGGTGACCAACACAGGCTTAGGCAGAGAGGCTTCAGAGATGCCTAGAAACGGGAAGCGTGATCATTTTGGCTTCAATAGACCCTGAGTTGGAGAAAGAAATGGCAACTCACTCCAGTATCCTTGCCTGGAGAATCCCAGGGACAGAGGAGCCTGGTGGACTGCAGTCCATGGGGCCGCAAAGAGTCAGACACGACTGGGCAACTAAGCAACAACAACAGGACTCGAGTATTGGGCGGTAACTCGATCACCGAAAAACAAGGACGCAATTCATTGGTTCTGAAAGAGATCTAGTTCCAGAGAATCAGACACATCACTAGGACAACCCAGGCTGGAGCTGGAGCAACATTATAACCAACGTGATGCTTAGATATTGAGTTCTTGTCCTAATGCTCTTTGTATTGTCTCTGCTAAGCCAGGGCTGATGTTGGGATAAATCCAACTGGAGAATAAAGCAGATTTCATGACTGGAAGCCAAGCAAGTTAAAAACCAGAGGCTTATCGTTCGCAAAGACTCAAGTGTTAGCAAGACTGGAAGGTCAGGGATAAACTACAGAAGGATATTTGTCTTTCTGCTGCATTGGCTGCTGTTCCTGTGACTTTCTGGTGGTGCACGCAGTGTAGTCATCAGGTATATCATGGATGTGGCTCCCCGGGACTTCTCTGGGTAGGGTTCCTCCTACCCCTGACTGTTACTGAGGTTGGAGAAAAGAAGTACTTTTCCGCATAGAGAAGCACAGACTGTGAAGGCTGTGAAGTAAAAAATTATTTGACCTGTGAAGAAATGGTGAGGAATGATATTTCACTGAAATGAGGGGATGGTGAAAGGTAAATCCAGGAAGAACGCCTTTGAAAACCAAGGTGAGAAATCCATATGGGATGTCATTAACGCTTTGGGAGGAAGACAGTAACAGTGTGAGTGCTGTAGTTTAAAATGAATTATCAACCGCCAGTGTGAAGGTGTGTTAGTCTGCTGAGGCTGCATAACAAAACTCCACAGACTGCATGGCTTAAACAGCAGAAGCACATTTCTAAGATGAATGTGCCCACAGGGTTGGTTTCTGCTGACACCTCTTTCCTTGGTTTGCAGACAGTTGTCTTCTTGCTGTGTCCTCACATGCACACTCGTCCTTGGGGCCCCTCCTCTTCTTGTAAGGACCTCATTTAACCTTCATTGCTTCTTTAAAGGTCATATCTCCAAATATAGTCCCATCATTTAGGGCTTCAATATATGAATTTTGGGGAGATACAATTCAGTCCACAATAGAGGATTATGAAAACAGAGGCAAGAACATGTGTTACCTGCTTTGTTGTGTCTGACTCTTTGCGACCCCATGAACTGTAGCCTGCCAAGCTCCTCTGTCCATGGAATTCTCCCGGCAAGAATATAGGAGTGGGTTGCCACTTCCTTTTCCAGAGGGAAGAATAGCATTTTAAGTTTCCTGCTGTTTGTTCAGTCTTCAAGTAGTGTCCAACGCTTCATGACCCCATGAACTGCAGCATGTCAGACTTCCCTGTCCCTCACCTCTCCCAAAGTTTGCCCAAGTTCATGTCCAGTGCATCAGTGATGCCATCCAACCATCTCATCCTCTGTCACTTCTTCTTCTGCCTTCAATCTTTCCCAGCATCAGGGTTTTTTCCAGTGAGTCAGCTGTTTGCATCAGGTGGCCAAAATATTGATGCTTCAGCATCAGTCCTTCCAGTGAGTATTCAAGATTGATTTCCTTTAAGATTGACTAGTTTGGCTTTCTTGCTGGCCAAGGCTCTCAAGAGTCTTCTCCAGCACTGCAGTCCTAAAGTGGGGAGGAAACTGGGATCTGAACCAAAGTAATCATAGTGGAAAGAAAAAGAAGATGGATAGGAAAGTCATTTCATAGATAAAGGCTACAATGACTAAGCAACTGGTTGGCTATAGAGACCAAGAGAGGGGAATCAATGATAAATCACAAGTGTTGAGGCTCTGTGACAAGGAGAATGATAATGTCCTTAAGCAAAAATACAGCCTCTTCATATTCAAACGTGTATTTTCCTCTTTCACTTTGTCCTTCTGTTATTGCTCTAGAAACCACCTTTACCCCATTATCTTTCTCTGCTTCCCGTCTCCTCCAATTTACTATAGCAGCAGAAATTCTGACATTCTCTATGAGGTTAATCTTCCTCGACAATGTCAGGAAACAGATCCTTTGTGTCGCTTCTACCTGTCTCTTTTCTGCCCCTCTTCTTAGATTTTCAGACACTGCAGTTGTTTCTTTTGATTGCTTTGTTTACAAGTTCATCTCCTTTTCTTGGTTAATCTTCTCCCCTTCCATCTCTGCTGTCATTTCTTATTAGCTTTCAGTTACTGCCCTCAAGAATCATTCTGTCCAAGCTATTGCTTATAAAGTGATCATAGTGTCCATGTAAAGAAATCATTTTAAAGGAGAGAATCAAAATACAAATAAAGAAGTATTCCATTACAAAGTATAAATTGTACTTTTGGAGCTAAATTTTCCAAACTGATACTGACTAAAACATGAATAGGTTAGTACAAAGTCTGAAATGAGGGAACTCAGATAGGATATTATAAGAATGAAAGCTTAGAAAAATTTGTAAAAAATTGTTAGAAAAGAGATTACAATGGAAATTATTTTCTTTGAAAGTATTTTTCTACATTTTTGAGATGTATATAATAGCAATGCTTTCCAAATATTATTATATCTGAATAATCTTAGGATCTTACTAAAAGTATGGGGTTTTATTGGACTGATAGGCTCCTACATTTTTATTTTCTAGATCTAAGATAAGGTATGAAAATTAGTGCTTTACGTAAACTCAGCAAGTCTGGATGCATAGCCCGGTTCAGAGCCAGTTTGAGAGAAGAATAACTATCCTCCAGTGTCATGCATTGGAGAAGGAAATGGCAACCCACTCCAGTGTTCTTGCCTGGAGAATCCCAGGGACGGGGGAGCCTGGTGGGCTGCCGTCTATGGGGTCGCACAGAGTCGGACACGGCTGAAGCGACTTAGCAGCAGCAGCAGTGTCTGACATAAGACCTGAATACTGGTTCAGGTACAGCAATGTTGGTTTTGATATGACAAGTTTAGAAACTACTGTAATTTCTTCTTACAAAAAAGACATTCTGTTGACTTTGCTATCTGAAGTCCACAAAATGGAACAACCTACAGACAACTCTAGGAAAGAAACATCATGATAATACAGTGAAAAGTGAGATCCCTGCCCCTAAATGGAAACAAGACAACAAAAACTAAAAAGCTGCTACATCTGGGTAAAAATACCTTCTCATTATATTTAGAAAACACTGATCACAGTAGACAGATGAAACTACTTCTTAGCTTATATACTGTTTGTCAGGTACTGAAGATTAAAAAAAATAAGCTTCAACTTCATTTCTAAGGCAGTCTAACCACTTCTACGTCTATTATATAGGAATTTATAATTAGAAATTCATGTTGATAATAACGGCTTCCCTGGTAGCTCAGCTGGTAAAGAATCTGCCTGCAGTGCAGGAGACCCGGGTTTGATTCCTGGCTTGGGAAGATCCTCTGGAGAAGGCATAGGTTACCCACTCCTGTATTCTTGGACTTCCCTGGTTCCTCAGCTGATGAAGAATCTGCCTGAAATGTGGGAGACCTGGATTCAGTCCCTGGGTTGGGAAGATGCCCTGGAGAAGGGAAAGGCTACCCACTCCAGTATTCTGGCCTGGAGAATTCCATGGACTGTATAGTCCATGAGGTCGCGAAGAGTCAGACACGGTTGAGCGACTTTCACTTTCACTTAACAGGCTTCCATAGTGGCTCAGTTGGTAAACAATCTGCCTGCAATGCAGGAGACCCAGGTTCAATCCCTGGCTTGGGAAGATCCCCTGGAGAAAGAAAAGGCTATCCTCTCCAGTATTCTTACCTGGAGAATCCCATGGACAGAGGAGCCTGGCAGGCTACAGTCCTTGGGATTGCGAAGAGTAGGACATGACTGTGAGACTAATTTTCACTTTCATTGCTAATAAATCTTACAGATAATTTTAACTTTCTTAATTGCACAAAAATATATGCCAACCTATTAACACTTAGCAAATTAAAAACTAAATGTGTAAATGAATATTGTGTTATTAAAAGAAAATTTGCAGTGTCAAGCATCTATAAAGAGTAATCCAAATTATACTTACACTGCACATGATTCAGCCAGGATATTTTATTCAATTGAAGGTAACCACCCAAATCACCCTACAATCTGAAAGTACACATCTCCTCCCTTGTTATTTAAAGCAAAACAAAAAGAAACTCAAATCCTCTGAAGTGTTACTTCCTTTTATTTTTCCCTCCCCAAAACCATCAAGTTGAAACACAGCTATGCTTAATTTGTATTTATCTCCAATTCTTTAAACAATGTGTTTATAATTCTGATTCTTGATCTTGACATACTAGGCATTATCTTCATGGAAGATTTCATTATATGCTGGGACACCTCTGCTGTCCACATAGAACTGGAGAAACTCACCGTGTGGAAACTACACCCCCTCAGAGGTGCTGTGAGCACAGAAACAATGGCTTTCTTTGGGGGAGGCTCAGAGAATTGCATCTCCATCCTCACTTACAGGGGATGCAAAAACCTCAGCCTACTCTCAGAAGAGGAGAGACACAGGCACAGAAGAGAAGCCACATGAAGATGGAGGGAGAGACTGGAGGGATGTGGCCACAAGCCTAGGGATGCTGGGAGCCCACAGAAGGTGGAAGAGGCAGGACGGAGTCTCCCCTGGACCTCTTGAGGGAGCAGGACACTGGCCTTGATCTTAGACTTCTATTCTCCAGAACTACTGCTAGCCGTCAGCCACTCAGTCATGTCCGACTCTGCAACCCATGGATAGGAGCCCACTAGGCTCCTCTGTCCATGGAATTTTCCAGGCAAGAATACTGGAGGGGGTTGCTATTTCCTTCTCCAGGGGATCCTCTCAACTGGGGTAGGATGAACGTCTGTTGTTTAAGCCCCCAGTTTGGGGTATTTTGTTATAGCTGCCCCAGGCCACTTACCCACTGTAACACTCTCACATTCATCCCCATGTCCTATCTCCCCATGTGTGTAAATCCTCTCTCCAGCAACAGGGAACGAGATTCCCATCACCCTCGTTAAATTCATTCATTAGCTTAACAAAATAACCAAGGAGACTCACTATTGCACAACCCGCCCCATGGCGGGCTGGGCTAGAAGCAGCAGCATCTCTCTCTGGAAGAGATGTTTTGATATGCCACCTATCACTGGGCTTCTAGACACTTTACCAGTGAGGCAGGTTCTTGAACATCTAGAACATTTATCTGCCTTCTCTGTGTAATTAGTACCTATTACTGGGGAATTTAGATTGCTTACTGCTTCCTGCTCACCAAGGCAGATTAGAATAATGTTAGGAGAGTAATGGGTCTTCTTGATATTCCTGGAATATTGAAATGATTGATGCTACCCTGAACTGTATTATGATAGCAGGACAATGGATATAATCCATTAAAAGTATACTTTGGGGGACTTCTGTAGTAGTCCAGTGGCTAAAACTCCACACTCCCAAGACAGGGGGCCCAGGTTTGATCCCTGGTCAGGGAACTAGATCCTACATGTGGGAACTAAGAGTTCACAAGCTGCAACTAAAGATCCTGTATGTGGAAAATAAATAAATAATACTAATAAAAGTATACTTTGGCCTCTGGCATATAAATGCAAATTGCTTTCAATTTCCCTTGAAAACAAGAATGATTGCCAGGTCAGTAACTTCATGGTAAGTACCAAGGGCTTTTTTATCGGCTCCTGCAGAGATACCACATCTGGAAATGCAGCTGTAATTGGTTTCACTGTTTGATTAAAGTTGCTGTAATCTACTGTTATTCTCTGTAACCCATCTGGCTTTTGCTCATATGTTAAATGAGGATATGGATATCACTAACCTTTCATGTCTCAAGTCTCTGATGGAGCACTTGCCTCGACAACTCCTCAGATATGTGGCATTGCGTATTGTTCATTCTCTTGGAGGAAGGTGGAGGGTCAGGGGAAGCAGTTCAGTTCTAGGGGTTTCCAGTCTGCCTTTTCTTTTAGAATGAAGCTTTCTCCATGCATCAGGGAGCTAAGAGATCTATCTGGTATTAATTGTATCTGTTTCCACTGGACATTTTAGAACTAGGAAAATAACTATGAGATAATATTTGTAGGTTTAAATATATCATTAGGAAATGTCTTGAACATATACAGGAGGGGGAAGTACCATATGTCCGTCCAAGTCTAGAAGACAGACATGGATAAGACCGTCACAGACTCCACAAGTCCCATATCTGACAATGGACTAGGTGTTTGGCAGTCACCCAAAATTGGGACAGAATCTGATTGCTTCCAGAAGGTCTGGCTATTCCCCTGTCTCCAGTAATCCTGCTAAACAGCCTTGAGTCTCTGAAGAAACCTCAGGCAGAGCCACAGTTTTCATCTGTGGTCAATTCATAAGACCCTTTCTCAAAGAAACTCATTTACCTCCTCAGTCTAAACTCTCAGTTTGCAAAATGGTTTGGGTGTGAAAATGAATTAAGAGGCTGTGAACATCCTTCTGTTTCTGCCAAATACACTTAAATTTTTCTTCCTATAGAAACTTGTTCTTTCTGTATGTCATTTTCCCAAAGAATTTTTAAATTGGTTGTCTTATAGACTCTGAGGTCATAAAAGAGAAATCTGATAAAACCTGACTCAGCTTGAGTCCATCCATCACCCTTCAGTCTTCCAGAAATGTGTTGGAGTCTCTCTTAAACTAAAGATACTCTCTCCTATTATCTGTCTCAGTTTGTGGTTATTCCTTTTTCATGCTTTATTTTTTAATTTCATTGGAGTGTCAAATGGATGAGAGGCAAATAAGTGTGCTATTTGCTGTCTTGAACCAGATGCTTCTTTTCATGTTATATTAACAAGATTCTATGTGCGGTTTGATACATTGTGTCATGAAAAATTTTCAAATATAAAAGCAGAGAGAACTCCCAATATACTCATCACCTAATTTTAACAAATCTTCAGGATTTTGCTTTATCCAAACTTTTAGCATGTTTAAACATACTTTGATAAAGTATTTTAAAGCAAATCTTAGGTATTGCATTGTTTCATCCTTACATACTTTAGTGTGCATCTCTTAAAATTTTTTAAAAATATTTTATTTATTTACTTGACTGCAGCATGTCTTAGCTGGGGCATGTGGGCTCTTTGTTCCTCCATGTGGGATCGTTAGTTGTGGCATGAGGGATCTAGTTTTCCAAACAGGGATCCAATCTGGGCCCCTTGCACTGATTTTCTTTTCTCTTTTTTAGACTCAAGCTTCAAACATGGTCTACACAATGTAGTTAATTATTGAATTTCTTAAGTCGATTTCTATCTGGAGCAATTGCCCTGCTCCTCCCTCTTGATTTCTCCTGACATTATTTCTTACTGAAACTAGGTCAATTGTCTTGCATAATGCCTGACATTCTGGATTTATCACTTTACTTCTTTGTAGTTTTGTAGTTCATGCAAATGGAAATTGGGTCCAAAGTTTTGATTAAGTTCAGGAACACTTTCAGGTTACAAATTTTTCATCAGTGCTGTTGTGTGCTTGACATCACCTCATGTATGGAGACACATGATGTCTGGTGTCCTTTTTGTGAAGTTAAAAACGACTGGTGCGAGTTTCAGGAAGACAGCTGGCACTGAGAATAATAAAATAGAAAAGCTGGAAACACCAGATACTGTAAGGCCATCCTATCACCTCTGGCAACCTGCCTCTGCTACATTTTATTTGATGGAAAATCACACTCGTGTATTTAAGGTTTGATAATTCTCTGCTTTTACCAATAAAACCTAATTCTAACAACCTGGGTGGGGGGGGGGGCGGGAATGATTGGTGGGCTCAGATGACAAAACCTGATACTTTTACAGTAATATTTCCTTTTAATCTCTCTTTTGATGGGTTTGCTCAATGATGACATTTGTTTTATTATTTCACTAAGCATTGCAAAATGGTGCTTTAAAATGACAAAACGTGATCATTTCTTTTACATTTCATAGCTGGGATTCTTCTGTAAGAAAGCCTTTGCTTCCTCAATTGGAGTTACCCAGATGTATAGTTCATTCAGGAAACACAAAACAAATAGTTATTTTCTCTGAGTTTCCAGTTTTCAGAGAAAAAGCTTCATGCTCTGATTAACTCCAGTGGTCGTTATTATCTTGTTTCTGTAAAAACTATTTTTTGCTCAATTTCTGTAATTGTCGTGAAGGCTTTTTTCTCTGAAAGAATCATTGTTTGAGAGAGTATTTAAAGTGTCACATGGGCGGGTACTTTGATATCTTGTGTGTTGTTTATTTCTAGTTTTATTGCTTATTTTTTTAAACACTTTGTCCAAATATGATAAACATCACATATTTAAACTGTTCATTTTTATCACTTTTGACAAATGCCTATGTAAAGACATTTTTTATAATCAAGTTAAAAAATAGTTTAATTATTCCCTACGAACTCCTTGTGTCCCCTGGTAATCCATCTTTCCCTCCCCAGGCAACCACTGTTTTATTTTCAGTTATTAAAAATCTGTTTGCATCTTGTAGAATTTTGTAGAAATGGAATCATGTGATATGCATCGTTTAGTGCCTGGCTGCTTTTACAAAGCAAACAAAGCATAGTGATTCTACAGTTCATTCATATTGTTGCTTTTATCAATAATGTATTCCTTTCTATTGCTAATTACCATGTTATTATATGAATATGTTGCTTCCCTGGTGGCTAAGACATTAAAGAATCTGCCCGCAATACAGGAGACCTGGGTTCGATCCCTGTGTTGGGAAGATCCCCTGGATCCCCACTCCAGTGTTCTTGCCTGGAGAATCTTATTCGGGTCATTAAGACCTTTTTTGTATAGTGTTTCTGTGTGTTCTTGCCACCTCTTCTTAATCTCTTCTGCTTGTTTTCTTGAAGAGATCTCTAGTCTTTCCCATTCAACAGCTTTCTTCTAATTCTTGACATTCTTCACTGAAGAAGGCCTTCTTATCTCTCTCTGCTATTCTCTGGAATTCTGCATTCAGTTGGTTATATCTTTCCCTTTTTCCCTTGCTTTTTGCTTTACTCTTGGGTAAATACCTAAGAATAGGAAAATTTTTTCATCATAGGTATATTTTTGTAGGTATATATATCATATTGGTAGTACTTAATCAGATGGTGGATAGATTTCACAATAGAATTTCACATGGCTGACTTTCCTAATTAATGCCCTTATCAATATGAATATATGAATTTATTAAGCTAACAAAGTAAAATATGCCTGAAAGAGAATTACTTATTTTTAGTTTTTTTTTTTTCTTTTGACCGAGCCACTTGGCTTGCAGGATCTTAATTCCCTTTACGGGATCTTAGTTCCCCAACTAAGGATCAAACCTGGGCCACCAGCAGTGGAAGCCCGAAGTCCTGACCACTGGGCAACCAAGGAATTCCCATAGA
Source organism: Cervus elaphus (assembly GCF_910594005.1). Lineage (NCBI taxonomy): Eukaryota > Metazoa > Chordata > Mammalia > Artiodactyla > Cervidae > Cervus > Cervus elaphus. The sequence continues at coordinate 36,258,914 of NC_057840.1, forward strand.
ATTACCTACTTTTAGACACAGACTGCTTTTAAGTTTCAAAGGGCTGGGATTGTGATTGTTTTGTTCATCACTGCATCTTCAATACCTAGCACTATTTATGATACAATCTGGGTATTCAGTATGTGTACAATAATTATAGGTTTTATTATTGTCTTTATATAGTCTGACTTTAGGCTTTTTAGAATCAAATGGAAATTGATTCCTGAGTCTGAAGCCTCTGGGCTATCTCACAATTTTCTAAGCTCCTCACCTTTTTCCTTTTTTATCCAACATATTTCTATTACTTCTGGCTGTTAAACCCCAGTATGCTGTGAAAGAGGTGACTTGCTTCCTCTTCCAAAATCCTGTTTAATTTCAAGTACTTAATATTATTCCCATGGTATAATACATGGACAATGCCTGAGATCTTTCCCTCGTGGTGAAATTTTATCTTTTTGATTTGTTTATTTTCTATTTAAAAGATTTGACCGTAGACCTGTGACAGTTCTGTTCTCCATTGCTGTGTTATTCTTCATGCATGCTCCTCTTGCCATTGGAACTTGTGTCTTTTCTGGGTTGCCTCTTTCTGATGAAGGATCTCAGAGAATGCACATTTTGGTTGTCAAAGCTAAACGACTCACCGTATGTATTACATACTGAATCTGGAGGGATTAAATATCAATTAGTTTACTGAATGCATTTTATTTTTTACAAAACAGCAACACATCAGTTTAGAGTGACTTGTTTAAGGCTGAAAGGACACCAGGAGAAGATATTCTTCACCAATTTTGCCACCTTTTTTCTCTTGAATCTTTTAGATATATTTGCCTCTCTAGCACAAGAAAAATAATTTTATAGAAAATCTGTTTCCTCCCAGTCATGTAGTGAGAGATGATTTTTCCTTCCTTATATGATGATGTCATTATGCTTCACACTCCTTTCTGGTACATTTCCAAGAGGAATTATTTTTCCCTTTTCTACCCTGTATATCTGTATCCTTTCTCTTTTACCCTCTCTCCTTTTTCCGTTTCATACCAGTTCATATTCTCATTATCCTCTTCCTGACTCACTGATTCTTTTGTGCTTATATATTTTCCTGTCCTAGCTTGGTCATTTCCCTCCTACTCTGTGATTACCATGATCCTAAACATTTTTGATATGAAGCTTCTGATATGAACTGAGGCCTTTTAAGACACTTTTTCTAGCAAATAAAATCTCACACTTTATTCAAAGGTATGATTTTTGTGTATAACTATTAACAACTTTGCTCTCTTCCCAATTCTTAATTGAAAACAATGATAACTACCATAATTAAGTCTCTAAGCCTTCCTCGGTTATCAATGCAAAGAAATGGAAGAAAACAATAGAATGGGAAAGACTAGAGATCTCTTCAAGAAAATTGGAGATACCAAGGAAACATTTAATACACAGATGGGCACAATAAAGGGCAGAAATGGTATGGACCTAACAGAAGCAGAAGATATTAAGAAGAGGTGGCAAGAATACACAGAAGAAGAAAAAAAAAAAGAATACACAGAAGAACTATACAAAAAAGATCTTCATGACCCAGATAATCATGATGGTGTGGTCACTCACCTAGAGCCAGACATCCTGGAATGTGAGGTCAAGTGGGCCTTAGGAAGCATCACTACGAACAAAGCTAGTGGAGGTGATGGAATTCCAATTGAGCTATTTCACATCCTAAAAGATGATGCTGAAAGTGCTGAACTCAATATGCCAGCAAATTTGGAAAACTCAGCAGTGGCCACAGGACTGGAAAAGGTCAGTTTTCATTCCAACCCTTAAGAAAAGCAATGTCAAAGAATGTTCAAATTACCACACAATTGCACTCATCTCACGTGCTAGTAAAGTGATGCTCAAAATTCTCCAAGCCAGGCTTCAACAATATGGGAACCGTGAACTTCCAGATGTTCAAGCTGGTTTTAGAAAAGGCAGAGGAACCAGAGATCAAATTGCCAGCATCCACTGGATCATCGAAAAAGCAAGAGAGTTCCAGAAAAACATCTATTTCTGCTTTATTGACTATGTAAAGCCTTTGACTGTGTGGATCACAACAAACTGGAAAATTCTGAAAGAGATGAGAATACTAGACCACCTGACCTGCCTCCTGAGAAATCTGTATGCAGGTCAGGAAGCAACAGTTAGAACTGGACATGGAACAACAGACTGGTTCCAAATAGGAAAAGGAGTACATCAAGGCTGTATATTGTCACCCTGCTTATTTAACTTATATGCAAAGTACATCATGAGAAACACTGGGCTGGAAGAAGCTCAAGCTGGAATCAAGATTGCCAGGACAAATATCAATAACCTCAGATATGCAGATGACACCACCCTTAGGGTAGAATGTGAAGAAGAACTAAAGAGCCTCTTGATGGAAGTGAAAGAAGAGAGTGAAAAAGTTGACTTAAAACTCAACATTCAGAAAGCTAAGATCATGGCATCCGGTCCCATCACTTCATGGCAAATAGATGGGGAAACAGTGGAAACAGTGAGAAACTTTATTTTCTTGGGCTCCAAAATCACTGCAGATGGTGACTGAAGCCATGAAATTAAAAGATGCTTGCTCCTTGGAAGAAAAGTTATGACCAACCTAGACAACCTATTAAAAAGCAGAAAAAAAAAAAAAGACATTAAAAAAATAAAAAGCAGAGAAATTACTTTGCCAACAAAGGTCCGTCTAATCAAAGCTATGGTTTTCCAGTGGTCATGTATGGATGTGAGAGTTGGACTATAAAGAAAGCTGAGCGCCGAAGAATTGATGCTTTTGAACTGTGGTGTTGGAGAACACTCTTGAGAGTCCCTTGGACTGCAAGGAGATCCAACCAGTCCATCCTAAAGGAAATCAGTTCTGATGTTGCAGAAACCAGTACTCTGAAAACCAAGCACGCACTGGGAGAGTTGGAGAGCTCAGGTTCATTACGCCGGCGGGCCCCGAGGAGTTAACACTCCAAGCTCTGAGCCCTGAACAAAGGGATTACAGGGTTCTTATAGACAGACTGTAGTGGGCAACACTAGATGTTAATAGGCTGGTTTAAACTAAGGGTCTTTGCTCACTCAGCAACAGCAGTCAAGATCGCGAGAGAGATGCCTGGCCTTTACACAGACAGGCATGATTAAGCAAGTTCGCAGGGGCCAGTTGATTACAAAGAACAGGACAAGGGTGAGTGAGATAAACTCCAGTTTCTGCAAGTCCCCACTTTCTGAGACTACGTGACCTACGTGATCTAGACTTTGCAAGGGGCAAGCTGAATTACAGAGACAGAAGGAGGAAGTTATATAAAATTTTAACTTTTCCTCTTCACTGAATATTCATTGGAAGAACTGATGCTGAAGCTGAAACTCCAATGTTTTGACCACCTGATATGAAGAACTCACTTATTAGAAAAGACCCTAATGCTAGGAAAGATTGAAGGCAGGAGGAGAAGGGGACAACAGAGGATGAGATGGCTGGATGGCATCACTGACTCGATGGACTTGAGTTTGAGTAAACTCCGGGAGTTGGTGATGGATGGGGAGGCCTGGTGACTCAGTACACGGGGTTGCAAAGAGTCAGACACGACTGAGCGACTGAACTGAATTGATGTGTCAGGCACTGTTTAATCACTTTCCATACATTATTTCTAATATTTACAAACTTTTTATTCAGTAAGGTTATGTTGTGCACATAAAGGAAGAAAGGTTCAAACACTAACAATAATATATCCAAGATCACTCAGCAGAGGTAATATTAGAACTCAAAATTATCTGACACCAAATGTTGTGTTCTTCTCATGAGATAATATAATCTTTTAAAACTAGGTTTTGTAGGAACTGAAATGGTAGAAGCATATTTCTCTCTCATCACTTCTTTATAAAACTTGAATAACCTCAGACATTTAAAAATAGTACAAATTTCATGGAAACCTTCCCCTGAACTGTAGGCCAGCCTGGTCCAATAAAGCTTTCTGTGATGATGGACATCTATATCTATGGTGTCCGATATGGCAGCTCCTAGCCACACACAGCTTGAGCACGTGAAATGTGGCTAGTATGCTGATGCAACTGACAAGGGATCAATCTCCAAAATTCACAAACAGTTTGTGCAACTCAGTGTTAAAAAAACACCAGTCAGAATGGCCACTATCAAAAAGTCTAGAAACAATTAATGCTGGAGAGTTTGTCGAGAAAAGGGAACCTTCCTAACATTGTTGGTGGAAATGAAAACTGGTGTCACTACGGAGAACAGTATGGAGGTTCTTTTAAAAATTAAAAATAAAGCTATGCTATGATCCAGTAATGTCTGGGCAGACATCCAGAGAAAAACATGGTTCAAAAGGATACATGCACCTCATTGTTAATTACAGAGCTGTTTACAATAGCCAAGACACAGAAGCAACCTAAATGTCCATTGACAGATAAATGGATAAAAAACATGTGGTGCATATATACCAGCCACTGGTATATATCAGCCACTGAAAAGAATGAAATAATGCCATTTCCAGCAACATGGATGGACCTGGAGATTATCATACTCAGTGAAGTAAGATAGACAGAGAAAGACAAATATCATATGCTTATATGTGAAATTAAAAGAAGAATACAAATGAACTTACTTACAAAACAGAAACAGACTAACAGACTAAGTCATGGACTTAAATAATGAACTTACAGTTAATGGGAGGATGGGTGACTGGAGGGGAGATAGACTAGGAGTTTGGGGTTAGCATACACACACGGCTATATTGAAAAGAGATAACCAACAAAGACCTATTGTATAACACAGGGGACTCTGCTCACTGTTCTGTACTAACCTAAATGGGAAAGTAATTTGAAAAAGAATGGACACATATATGTGTATAACTGAATCACTCTGCAATATACCTGAAACTCATGCAACATTGTTAATCAATTATAATCCAATATGAAAATAAAAATTAAACAAAGCAATGTGGCTTGTATGACTGAAAAACTGAATTTATAGTTTAATCTTAAATCATTTACATTTAGTTTTAAATAGCCAAATGTGACTACCATGTTAGATAGAGGAGCTATAGGATGTACAAGCTTTCCTACAATTGTTTCCTTTTGTAGTAGTTTTACATCATTGTTTGCCCACTTTTAGATCTTCCTGTTCCTTTTAGCCACTTTGAAATCACTGTGAGAAGAGCAAAATAAATTATTAGTCTTTGATTATAATCATGGTCATGGGTATGAGTGGAAATTATGCTTAAATTTTAATTTCTAAGGACAATATTATGTCATCACAATACATCTTTGCTCTTGCTTAGCTTCTTTACAATGAATGTTAAAAACTTAACACTGTTGTCTTTAATTGAGCCTTAATTAGCTTCAGTGTGTAATGTAAAGGTTTTCTTTAACACCACTAATTCATGGCAGGCTTTTTCCTCTTTTTTTTACCCCATGGCATCATCTCTTGCTCTCTTTATGCTTTGAACTCATGCATTTAGTATTTAAAGCTCAAAAAGACTGAGGTTATGTACTCTACACTGTGGATGTCATCTCTATGCCATGCAATTTATGTATCAAAACATTAAAAAAGAAAACCTCAAAATGAATTGGGGGTAAGATGGTATTTACAAACATTTTTTAAAAGATGCTGTTCACAAAATATATCTGCTTGGGGACTTCCCTGATGCATATATCTCTGTGTGTGTGTGTATGTGTGTATATATATATATCTGCCTAACTACAAAAAATAAAATCTGTTTGCAGTACATAAAAACAAAATTACATAAAGATGTAATATGGACCCATATAACATGTATCCATCTTGTTTTTACAATAGTATTTATTGTTTGATTCTTTTGTATTATAAAATAAATCATTATCTCACCCAAAGTAATCCTCTAAAGGCTCCTTCAATAATGAACTCCCATGTTTTATTAAAAAGAGATTATATAATTAATATTTGGGGAGTATATCCATTGCCTATATATAATACATCTGAAATTATTTTGATAAGGGCCAATTTAGGATATAGTAATGAGCAAACCAGAGTTGTTTCAAGGAAAAGTTTATACTTGGGAGGGTATAACATAATCTCAGTTACAAAATGAAAGTATTTGGGCATTGAGAACTTTGAATGTATAGGCATTTGTTGTCCACTAATGTAAGCTGTGCATAATAAAAAAAAAAGTCACTTTCAGGGACATACAATTCTACTGATTATACATAGATTTTTCAAGGACATTTCTCCACTGTCTCCTCCCCTGTAATTCTTCCCTTTAGGGTGTGAACCAAGTAAGAGGAAATGAGCCTTTAATAAAACTTAAAAACAACTACCCCTGTTCCAGGTCGCTTTTTGTTTTCAAAAATTTCATGACCAATAAAAGATAGGGGAAAAAGGTGCTGGAAGCAAATGTCAGAGGAAAAATAATAGTTATTTAGAGTATTATATTTCTCTTAATTTAACAGCACCATTTCAAAGCTTAGACACATTTTATTTATAACCTAAAAGTACATTTTGTAGAGAAGACTGTTGAGAATATTTTATGTCTGGACAATTCATTCAAGCTGGTTAGCCATAAGCTTCTATGTGTCATGAATTCCCTTGAAACAAGTAAATGTGAAAGAGGTGTTTTACCCACATGTGGGATAACACAAACTATCTTTCTCCTTTTTTGTGTAAGTATATATCTTCAAGTAAAATTTATTTTAAATTATATTCAAAGTTATAAAATCATGCTACTGTCATATGTGAGAAACAATAGTAAATTATGTTCAAGATTTAATATTCACCAAAGGACACTACCATTGTTTTCCTTTTCCATTTCTACAAGTCATGTATTTTTTTGTCATTGTATATAAATTAATTTCTACTAAAATATGTATTTAGATATTGAGTAGACCCATTTTAGGTTTCCCTGGTGGCTCAGATGATAAAGAATCTGCCTGTAATTCAGGAGACCTGGGTTTGATCACTGGGTCATTAAAATCTCCTCGAGAAGGAAATGTCAACCCACCCCAATGTTCTTGCCTGGAATCTGGTGGGCTATATCCCATGGGGTCGCAAAGACCCTTTTTAGTCCCCTTGAAGTCCACTGTTATTGTTTCATTTTAACTTTTTTATCTCCTTGATAAATAGCCTGACAGAAAATGAGAACTCAGTATAATAAGTCACTATAATTAGGAAATTATCACCATAAAATTAGCTAAAATAAGAACTAGAATAGTTCTTAGAGATTTTCTAATCCAAGTCATTTTATAAGACATTAAGAGTAGAATTTGTATAGGTCAGGCACTAATTATAGTTACCATATATTGACCTTGGGATCTGAATGTTTTAAACAAGGCCTTTCATTAAATCACTTGTCAGTTCTAGGATGAATATTATAATCACTTCAATTAGTATATAAGGAAATTCAACTTCAGAGACCTAGGAAAGAATGGAAAAAATGAAATAAAGAAATCAATAGGTAAAAAGCAAAAGAGGTAAACATTTGTTATGCATGATAAGCAAGAGAAATCATGATTAGAAATGATTTGAAAGATAAAATTGAAGCTCTCTTGCTTTTTGAGTATTCCATTATAAAACCTTTTCGGTCTCAGACAACTGATTTTCATGTAAAATAAATTTATAGGGCAAACTAAGTATGTGGTTGTTGTTCGGTCACTAAATCACGTCCACTTGTTGGGACCCCATGGACTGCAGCACACCAGGCTCTTCTGTCCTCCACTATCTCACAGAGTTTGCTCAGATTCATGTCCATTGAGTTGGTGACATTATCTATCCATCTCATCCTCTGCTGTTCCCTTCTTTTACTTTCAATCTTTCCCAGAATCAGAGTCTTTTCCGGTGAGTTAGCTCTTTGCATCAGGTGGCCAAAATTTTGGAGTTCCAGCATCAGTCCTTCCAATGAATATTCAGGGTTGATTTCCTTTCGGATTGACTGGTTTGATCTCCTTGCAGTCCAAGGGCAAGAGTCTTCTCCAGCACCACAGTGTGAAAACATCAATTCTTTAGTGCTCAGCATTTTTGTAAAAATTACTATGGCATTAAAATCCTCTCAGTATAATAGAGAGGATTTTCCCTCGTTACATTAACAGATTTAGCAATATTATTATTAATCAAATCTTGCATTTTTATTTGCCAAGTGTGCATGGCATATCATACTTTGTAAAGTTACAGGTTTTTCTTTTACTAACCAAATTTTGTGTAGCCTGTCAACATTTTTTGAAGTTACATTCATATCCTTTCTCTTATTTAATGGTTCAGCAGGTAAAGAATCCACCTGCAATGCAGGAGACACAGATCTGGTTCGATCCTAATCCCTGGGTCAGGGAGATTCCCTGGAGGAGGAAATGACAAACCACTTCAGTATTCTTGCCTGAACTACCAGACAGAGGAGCCTGACAGTCTACAGTCAATGGAATCGTAAAGAGTTGGACATGACTGATGTATGCATGCACATAACCATCCATGCTTGATATTAGAATCTCCACTTTACAGATACAGCCTTTACTTGACTAAGAGTGGATGGGGAAATCAGAAGCAGATAGGATCCCATCGCGGGGAGGGGGAAGGCATCCCTGGAGAAAGAGAAACCATCATGGCCTTCTTGACCTGGCCACAATCCTTGCCCTTGAACAGATCTCAGGTAATTAACGATCTTAAGGGAACAAAAGAATGCAAAAACAAATGACTATTATCATGCAAGAGTGTAGAATTCCCCCAGTGGCAGTGACTCAGTGCTAAAGAATCTGCCTGCAATGCAGGAACCTCGGGAGACCCAGGTTCCATCCCTGGGTCAAGAGTATCCCCTGGAGGTGGAAATGGCAACCCACTCCAGTATTCTTGCCTGGAGAATTCCATGGACAGAGGAGCCTGGCGAACAACAGTCTATGGGGTCACAAAGAGTTGGACATGACTAAAGCACCTTAGCAGCAGCATACAAGAGAAGTAACTAAAGCAAAGATAATGAATCAGTTGTAAAGGCTCCCAGGATGTCTCAATGATAAAGATTTGTCTGAAGCACTCCGTCACCAGAACAACTGGCATCTAAGGGAGGATGATGTTGGCTTTAGCCCTCCTGACTTCAGTCAGTTAAAACTGGAACTCTGTCAACTGCCCAAGCCTGTTCATGAATATACGTGTACCCTTAGCTTAAAACTTCCTCAGTTTTGCTGTTCAGGGAGACACTGCTTTGGGGAAGATCCCATGTGTCCTCCTTAGTTGCTGAAAGTAATAAATCCTTCCTTCTCCTGCTCTTTGCCTTGGTTATGTCTTGTGGCCTGACCAAGGGGTAAACCCAGTTTTTAGGTGAGAAGATGGCTGTAGCTCTGTGAAATCCTGTAAATGCTAGAATTCATCAGCTTTGCTCTGGTACACAGACTCCCAGACTAGGTGCTCTAGTTTTCCCCAGAAACTACATAGAATCACTTCAGAAAAGAAATCCACCTTTTGCAGGATGGAGGAGTAGGTAAATAGTGGTGAAGTAGGAGTTGGGAGGTGGTAGAACCTGCCTTTCTGGTTTTCAGTTATTCTTAGGTTGGGGGACTTGTTGGGAAATTGGTATTGAACTGCAAAAATGTATTTACAGTCAATCGTCTTATTTTGATTTCCACATCTCTTGGGTTTTTACTCAAACCAAGCATTTTTGCATCCCAAGATTCTCTGAAGTTAGACTTGAGACTTGACTGATGAGATAGAGACTTGATTCCTGGAGGCCTCATCTAGTATTTCTGTCCTATTTCATTATTAACCACGTCATAGTTCATTTCAATCTTTCACAAAGTTTGGAAAGTCTTTTTCCTTCTTTTTTTGATTGTTGTAGACTCACACGCAGTTGTAAGAAATCATAAAGAAGAACCCCAGGTACACTTAACCAAGTATTTCCCAATGGTAGAGCATTATAATCAGGATATTAACATTAATACAATCCATTGATCTTATTTAGATGTTCCCAGTTTTACATGCATTCATGGGTATGTGAGTATGTGTATGTGTGAGTGTGTGTATGTGTGAGTGTGAGTGTGTGTGCTTATTCCTTTGAGACTCCCTCAAGATTCATCCAACTTGCATGTTGCAATAATTTCTTCCCCCTTTTTGCTGGTTTCTAACATACTGGGAATTTGAATATCAGCTTATTAAATGTAAGTTTAGAGAGCCATGGACAATAGGAAAAATTTTAGTTTTAATAAGAAAGAAATTGGTTCCTAAAATTTAAGGTAAATTTTTGCCATCAATCCTAAAAGTTTTAGAATGAGTTTTTGAATGAGAGCATTGCTTGAGAGTGAACTGATAACTGTAGGAGCCTGTATTATTGCAATAAAAGCAAGTCATGCATGTTAAATTAGTTTTATTATTAAAATATGTCTGAGTTGTAAGACCTTCAATATTAACAATGATTGTATCAGTCCAAGATCTGTCATCCGTCAAGGATCCATTTCTGAATTCTCTACTCTGCATAATTGGTTTGCTAGTCTACACCTGCATGGATGTGAGAGTTGGACCATAAGGAAGGCTGAACACTGAAGAACTGATGCTTTTGAACTGTGGTGTTGGAGAATACTCTTGAGAGTCCCTTGGACAGCAAGGAGATCAAACCAGTCAATCCTAAAGGAAATCAGTCCTGAATATTCATCGAAAGGATTGATGCTCAGCTGAAACTCCAATGATTTGGCCATCTGATGTGAAGAACTGACCCATTGGAAAAGACCCTGATGCTAGGAAAGATTGAAGGCAGGAGGAGAAGGGAATGAAAGAGGATGAGATGGTTGGATGGCATCACCAATGCAATGGACATGAGTTTGAGCAAGCTGGGGGAGTTGGTGATGGACAGGGAAGCCTGGTGTGCTGCAGTCCATGGGATTGCAGAGTCGAACACAAAAGAGCATCTGAACTGACTGAGTGACTATTCTGCGTAATCGGTTTGTTGTTCTACCCCTGTATGGATGTGAGTTGGACCATAAAAAATGATGAATGAGTAAGAACTGATGCTTTTGAATTGCGGTGTTGGAGAAGACTCTTGAGAGTCCCTTGGACTGCAAGGAGATCAAGCCAGTCAATCCTAAAAGAAATCAACCCTGAATATTCATTGGAAGGACTGATGCTGAAGCTGAAGCTCCAGTACTTAGGCCACCTGATGCAAAGAGCTGACTCATTAGAAAAGGCCCTAACACGACTGAGCTGCTGAACAACCGCAACATTCTACCCCAGAATCAAAATTATACTGTACTGAATACAGCACATTATAATGAGCCACAGCATCTCTAAAAAAGTGTATTAGCTATTATTTATTTACTTAACATTCTGGTCACACCCCGTGGCATGGGGCATCTTATTTCCGCGACCAGAGATCAAACCCACACCCCCGGTAATGCAGAAGGAGGAGGAAGGTAGTCTTAAGCACTGGACCACAGAGGAAGTCTGTCATAATACCTTTATATATTCCTTAGGCTAATTTTTCTTAAGTGTCTTGGCTGTTTTTTAGCCCTTTGGTCTTTCATGTATACTTTAGAATAAATTTGCCAAACTTATTAAAGAATGCCCTTAGGAATTTTTAAGGGATTAAAAAACAACATGCCTGAAAAATATATGCATGTTGAAAAATTGACATCTTTTCAGTATTGATTACTCCCATCTATGAATATGTTGTATCACCACATTTTAAAAGTTTTCCTTCACATCCTTCAATAAATGCTATCATTTTCTGTATAAATTTTGTACATTTTTTTTTCTTTTCTGTATTTTATAGCTATTAATAACTCCTTTCTTTTGTAGTTTTGGTTTTTTAGTTTGTGGTAATGTAGACAATCATACAATCTATACAAAAATATAGTTTCATTTCTATCTTTCCAATTCTCTTACATCATATATTTATCTCTTTTTCTTATAGTACTGGCAAGTCAATGCAGTTCAACATTGAATGCAAATGTTGATAGTGATCAGATTCGTTTTGTTTCTAAAGGGAATGTTTTAAAGGAAATATAAAGAGTGTGCTTTAGTATTTCTTCATATTTATAATTTTAACTGAATTTTTTCTTAGTTCATACTACATTTCAGGTAAAGAAAAGTTTCTTTCTTTCCTTTAGACTATGTCATCAATATCTTTATCCCTTTTTTGGACAAGTAAGTCATCTGAATATTTTAGCTCATTTTGTACCTTTTACTTATAGACTATATTTTCCTACAGACTTTTAGTTCTGTCTTGATTTTTTACCCCAGTAATTTAATAATTTAGAACTTATTGTTATTGTTTTCATAATATAAACATTTGGGTTGACCCACATATTTGCCAGTTTTTATATCAAATTTGCTCTCTAGAATGATTTTCTTTCTTTCTGATCTTTATTCTTTGGTAATTCTTCGAATAATAAAATCACTCAATTTCTGTTTTCCTGAAACTATCTGTAGTTTAATTTTATCTTTGAAAAATGGGTTCACATTTTATCAGTTGCTTGGGTACATTGGTTATTTTCTATCTTGAACCTTGAAGATATTATTTCATTGTTTCTGGTTTCCACTGGGATATCCAAAATACTTTTAAAACTGAGGATTAAATTCATTAAACTATAACTTGCTTGTCTAGTAAACAATAAATTATAACCTACCTTCACTAACCAAGCTCACTTTAATTGTTCCTGCAAACTGTATACTGTCCAAGCTTCACATAGGTTCTTAGACAGTATATCACAAGACTCCTTTAACTGTCCCATATAGATAACACCTCTAACGTGTGAGCCAGAATACTAATGATTGCCTAAGTTGTTTTTCAGCAACTTGGAACTAGTTCTAGCTCAGCTCAAATAGACCACTCACCATTCAACTGGACCTATGTAAACGTCCAATGGATGACCTTTCAACATCAGAGGGCCAAAAACTCCACCCTCGGGTTATGTTAATGCTGCTATTTTCTGAACATGCATCGTAGGAAGAAGCAGGTAATGTAGATAGACTTGTAGAGAGCAGCAATTACTTCACTTTTTCCTGCCTTCAGTCACCTTCCCCTGAACCTTGGACCACCCTGTATTCTGCCTGTAAATATCCTGAGCCCCTCACCTTCGGGGAGGTGGATTTGAAGTTTGCTTTCCCATCTGCTTGCTTGGCTGCCTCTTGGAAAAACCTTTTCTGTGCTGCAGATCTCAGCATTTGGCTTGCTGTACATCAGACATGCCTGGTTTAGTAACACTTTCATCTTCAGATTCCTTGGAATTATTTCATTCCCTTATTAAACAAGTATTTAATATAAGCCTGTTACTAAGCCTGTTGTGCTCTTAATAACACTGTATGTGTGTATACATACACAACATTATATGTGTGTATGCTCAGTCATGTCTGACTCTTTGCAACCCCATGGACTGTAGCCCACCAGGCTCCTCTGTCCAAGAAATTCTCCAGGCAAGAATACTGGAGTGGGGTGCCATTTCCTTCTCCAGGGTATCTTCCTGACCCAGGGATCAAATCTGTGCCTTCTGCATCTCTTGCATTACAGGCACCTTCTTTACAGTCTCAGCCACCTCTATAAGGAAGAACAAGCCTCCAAATGTGTTGTATGACTACTGGGGAATCCAGATCGAAAGACCTATCTTCTGAAATAACAAACAGTAGAAGAAAAGACCTAACACTTTTTTTACAGATAAAAATCAATTTCCTGTTTTGTCATTACAAGCCATGATATTTGAAAATGGCATAGACATAAATACTCACTTCTGTAGATCTCTGCCAAGAAAAATATGAATCTTTTACCAAGCAAATTATATGCACAGATAAGAGCAAATGTTACACACATCTGTTTACAGAAAAGAAAATATTCCTAGGCCATAAAGTGCTAGAAAATAAATTTCTTCAGAGTTTTGACTGGTTTCTGAACATCTGCAAAAGTGAAAACTGGGAGAAAATCTAGATAAGCATGAAACAATGAAAGGAAATCTCAAACTGTATCCCAGCCTTGAGATGGAGTGAGCCCAGCTTCCGTACAGAAGTCACTTCCACCAAACCAGACTCATCTGCTCCACTCATCTGGTTTGTTGTTTTAGATCAAATGCACTCTGTATAACTCTTTATAAAAATATATCCATTTTTATAATTAGTATATATCAAATCAGATAGCCTATAATACAACATGTGCACTTAAAAATAATGTAGGGACTTCCCTGGTGGTCCAGTGGCTAAGGTTAAGTCTCCATGCTCCCAATGCAGGGGGACCCGGGTTCAATCCCTGGTCAGGGAAGTAGATCACACATGTCACAATTAAGAGTTTGTGTGCTGTAACTAAAGATCAAATAAATAAATACTTTAAAAAACTAATGATTGACAAATCCCACAAGAATTTAGAATTCAGAAGTATTTCAACATATTTTCATCCTGATTATGTTTTTCCAGAAATAAGATAATTTTTAATTTTATGTTTTTAATAAATTCTGTTAAAAATATTGAAAAGTAAAGGTAACTATTAAAATGTGAGTCCCTTTTTTTTGTTTTTTCCTAAGCAAAAAGATGAGTATCTTACTTATTCAATTATATAGAAATAAACCTTAGCAAGAATATTATAGAGATGATGACTTTTCATATTTGCACAGTGGAGTCTCTAAATTTTCTATATCATTCCATTATTCTCCTTTAGGTGGCTATATTTTAATTCCCAATGAATTTAAAGTTGATGCAAATATATCAAAATTTTTTGAGCAGAAACAACTTAATTTTAGAGAATCAGGACTGCAAATATTTATATGGGATCAACTTCATATTATGGTTTTTCAGATTTTCCTAGAGCTACTCAGGAATATATGATAGGTTTCATGAAGATGATTATTTCTTCACACTAAGTCATATTGTGATGACAACTGGGATCAATGAGAATTGCACAAGAGTTAACTAGAGTTGCTCAGAGATGGAGGAAACCAGATTCTTAACAGCTTGGTGCTGTTATAAGTGGTATGACACTGTTATTCCTACTTCCGATGCCTTCCCAATGCTCAGAGAATCCAGTCTAAGTAGTAAAACTTGCAAAGACTCTTGAAATTTTAACTTACTTATGTTTCCCAAGAGGTCTCATGTAATTCTTTCTCAAAGCCCACTTTCCACTATAGTGATAGCCAGAATACCCACAGTGTTGTCATAATTCCTCTCTTTGTTGATGTTGCTTTCTGTCTTACTTTTTCTCCAATTGGTACAATTATTTTCATACTGTCATACACAGTACCAAAGTCATCATTTCATCATGAAGAAAAATATAGTTAACCTTGTACTCCTTACAACAGAGTGCTTAACATTCTGTTGAAATTAAATGTTTACATTTAGGTTTCCCCTAATTGATTTTAAATAGGGCCCATCAAAAAAATAAAAATAAAAAATAAAAAAATAAATAGGGCCCATCAGTATAGAAACTGTTTTTTTCTCATACTTACACACCAACTTAAAAAATTAAATATAGATTACATTTTAGAGGTATTTATGAGAAAAAAAGAATTCCCTTTTCAAAATCAATATGCAAAATAGAGCAAAAGACATTAAAATTTTAGTAAGAATTGTAAAAAATAGGTATTGAATAAAACTAATTGTTTTGGAACAGACTATGGATTTCTGAAAAGTTCCCCTCCACCCCCAACTTACTATATAAATATAGTTTTTAAACTATATTATAGTTTTAAAACATTGGAAGGCAGTCATTTTTTTTCAGTATATTTCTTTATCCAACACAAATTTAACCCAAAGTGCTATAGCTGAGAGTTTGAAGTCATCCTCTACATGTCAGTAGGAGATGAGGAAAGGACAGAAAAGGAGTCTCATGTCCCCAAAGCAGATTGGAGGTGGGGGAAAGGTGGGTACTTAGCAACTGAGCTGAGGAAATGACGAGAAGGAAATTGTTTTGTGTCTCAGGAACTGTGTGGAATTCCAAGATAAGAAAAACAGTTGCTAATTTGAGTATAAAAGCAGGAAACATGAAACACTTATTTCCTTTCATGCAAACACAAGTATATGAGAGGTTGTGTGAAAATTATTTTTCTCCTGCCGAACTACAAAGACACAGACTCAAAGTTCTTCTGGACACACTGGCTTTTCTTCTCTCTTCTCTTCTTTGTGGATATTATGGCTAATAACACAACAAGTTTAGGGAGCCCATGGCCAGAAAACTTTTGGGGTAAGATTTTCTTTAGCTGTTTTTAATTTAAAATTAGAATGTGGAGAAATGCACTGCCTAGAGGTGATTAAAACCTTGGAAGCCTCTGAGCCATTTTACTTACTTTAAATTGACGACCTGAGGTTTTCACAGATTTAGTACAAAAAAATTTGTTCATGTAAAATGTCTGTAAAGTGGGCTGTGAAGTCATTCAAGAAGAATCTGGGCAACAAGATTTTGGCTGGTGTTACAAAATAATAAGAAAATAATAGGAAATGATAATTAGAAAATAAGAATAAAAATGAAAAAAAATGAAAGTCATTGCTGTTTGGAAAATATAATGTGGATTTTGTTGGAAAACTGTTTTGTCTTCTGGTTATACAGATTATGTATCTTATTTAATGAACCTAAGAATTTCTACAGAGACTAATTTTAACTTACATTGTCAGTGTTATACTCTTTAATTTCCAAAGTGAATCTAAATAATAAATGTACTGAAGGAATGTGATGACATGATCAAATAAAAAAAAATCATATTATGAAATTAGAGGGAAAAACTGTAACAGAACAAGTTAAGTGGAAATAACAGCACATATAACATTATAAAGAAAACCTATCACAGAGAAAAAGGGAACAATACAAAAGTAGTTTTTGGCTGGTTTCAGACACAACTTCTAGTCAATCAGCAGCAACAGAATGGAGCTGAGGTAAAATCTGGGTCTTCCAAAGCTGGAGACAGGGAAGAAGGGCTGAGACTTGAAATTGATGCAGGTGCTTGGGTTTAGGGAAATTTTAAAAATAAAGGGAGAAGTTGGGTTAAATCCAGAAAAAAAAAATTTTTTTAAGGAGATAATGAAGTTTATGAAGAGATCACGTCCCCAAGGGAACTATTTAACACTTTCTGCTGTGATTCCAAAGTATGTTTGGGGACCTCTCAGGTGAAAAATGCTGCCCATTTTTAGGTTAGGGTGTTGCCTGCCCCTAACCACCTACTTGGTTTTCCACCATCACAGAAATTTTCATGGAGAGAATGAATTCTCTTTTTACCATCAACATTTATGTTCATTTCATGTTTGAAAATGAAAGATATTAGTAGATATCCTATTGTAATTATTAAAGAATTAAGAAAAAGAAAGTAAATTATACTTGCATATTGTAAAGAATGGCTTTTGGTAATGTTATTCTACTTTACACTGAAAGACAAGTCTGAATTGTGAGTGTCTTAATTATATGGATTTCTTACAATACAGTTTGCTGTCCTCCTTTATAGAGAAAGTGAATGTACTAAACAGATGCTACAAAATAGTGAGAATGTGTTTCAACTAAATTCATCATTGCAAAAATGATGTAAAAATTACTGAAAAGTAATTCTTACTGAACAATTACCTGTAAAAGCCAAATCAATTTTTTTTTCAGACCAAAGTTAAATTTTCAAGTCTGTGTAAAGATTTAAGGGAAAAAAAATCATTATCCACTGATTAAAACATGGAGAATAATCATAAAATAACCCCAGTTAAAACCAGAATATTTAGTGGCAATTTACCAATCCTAAAATAATGTTTTTTTAAGTATAGAAATCTATGCTTAAGAAAGAATTCAAACTTATTGTTCCAAAGATAGTTCTGAGTGTTTCTTTATCTTACTTTGTGAATACAACGGAAAATAGATGGAAATAATGAAAACCAGGAAAGGGGGTGTTACCTTGATAAGCATTAACAAAGCCAAACAGACATGTTGTGCAGATATAATATTATAATGTTTGATCATGTGGGGAAAATATATAGAAGATCCCATTATTTCTTCTGGGGTAAAAAAAAAATTAAGCATAAAATGCAAAAAAGTGAATCTATGAAATTTAAAAATTTCCTAAAATATAAATGTTGACCTTTTAAATTTTTATTTACTTTTTCTATCTAAATTGATATCTATCATGTTCACTCTCTCCACAAAAATGTTATTTGAAAATCCTGTGAAGTGCAGTGCAATGCATTGTCTATTACTTCCAAAATCAATTGTCTGCTTATTCGCAGTTTGAATTCAAAAGATAGGGAAAGAACAGTTTAGAAAAGCAAAATTTGTACATTATCAAACCATACAAATTTCCCAGACTTATGCTAAGGCTGCATAAAAAATTGTTTTCCAAATGTAAGTTCCCTGGTTTTCTTTAATGAATGTTGAAAAATTAGATAATGATACCAGGTTATTACCAACAATGATAGCTTACATTTTCTTGATAATCACCCAGTAAAATTTAGTAAACGTTGTACAGACATGGCAGTAATTAATGCAAAGGTGATCGATAAAATTGGCCTGAGTGACGACATAGCTGAAGACTTGTATTTCTCACTTTTGCTTTCTTTGATGCATTTCTCTTCCCTGTAAATAACCCCAGTGAAAGCAACAGGAAACATAACCTGTTAGAGTTTGCTGCACTCTGCTTTAATGATATAGTAGACGAGTGTCATTAAACTTGATGAGTCTTTTTGTATTTAGAGTCCTAAGACCATTTGGTTATACTTCTTACCTTACCATGTGTGATTTTGGCTAGTATTGTGAAAAATTGGAGAATTTGTTGGTTTAGGAATTTGCCTTTATTCACCTGATTTAATCCTCATCAAATCTATAATGTTTGTCCTAAAGAAGATTACACTCTTGGAGGAGATTATATGTTCATACATAGGCAAACATATGTCTATATGGTTATGGAATATTGCAAGATAACATTCAGTAAATTGGCAATGAATGTTATGAGTTAGAAAGATGCATATGGCAGAAAAGTGAAAGTGTTAGTCCCTAAGTTGTGTCCGACTCTTTGTGACACCATGGACCCACCAGACTCCTCTTTCCATGGCAAGAATACTGGAGTGGGTAGCCATTCCCTTCTCCAGGGGATCTTCCTGACCAGGGGATTGAACCCAGGTCTCCTGCATTGCAGGCAGATTGTTTACAGTCTGAACCATCTGATCCCTAAATCCTTCTTAGAAAAAAAAGTGAGGCTTTACCTGTTTCTATAAATCAGATAAGGTTCAAATAGGGAGACAATTCTAGGAAAAACATTGTAGTCATTCCTGTTTCTTACATTACCTTATTAAAGCATCCTTTCATCTGTTTATATATTCAGTTCATTAGTTTACTCAGAAGCATTGACTGACCACTCCTTATGTATTAGGCAATGTGTCTGGTGTTTGTGAGATAAATATGGCAGGGTTGGAGAATTTCAGGAAGTTCAGGAAAAAAATGTTACCAGCAAATATACAGAAGTTAAAAACACACAAGCTGAGTTTGCGGAGAACTGAATGACTTGAGAGAGATTTGTGTAGTTTTGGCTGTTACTGTAAAAATTTACCTGGAAAAGGGAATGGCTACCCACTCCGGTATTACAGTATACTGTAAAAGTTTGCCTGGAGAATTCCATGGACAGAAACCTGATTTAAACTTGGCCTTCCCTGGTGGCTCAGACGTAAAGAATCTGCCTATAGTGCAGGAGATCTGATTTAACCTAATTATTTTTAATTTAGTTGCTTCAAGCTTCCCCACTTCCCTCTTTACTTTCCTCTAAAGCTGGAAAGGGGATGAGGCAGGACTGGGAACTCTACGCTATCAAATGTATTGGAACGAGAGGGCTATTGGTTCTTGGTCAAGTTCTGGTCTCTGCTGACTCTGCCGATGTGTATTTCTCATCTGCTTTAGGGGCATTGCCTTTTTTTCTTGCCTTTACTGCTGAAGATTATTACCATAAAATCTGACTAGTATGATCTGTGTGACATTTGCTAATGGCATGATTTTTCCTTTCTAGTCTATTAGCTCTTTTCCATCTGTCTCAGCTGGCACAGAACAATGTGGAATGCTCTTCCATAACCTTGGACCTTAGGGTGTTTAGGCTGTATATAAGACCCTTAGATCTGGATATACTAATGTTGATACTTCCTCATCCCTACTCTGCTTTTCAGGGACCCAGAGTTTCTCAGAGAGATTTGTCATCTTTCCCATCTGGATCCCAAGAAGTTGGAAATGGATACCAATTTCTCTGGGATTCCCTAAATGAATCTGTAGCTCATTCACAGGCAGAAATGGAGTAATGGCCCCTTATCCAGGACCCTCACTGGTCACATGTATGCATAGCCCTTTTTTGGTCTCCAAAACTTCTCCTCTTCCCACTGCTTCTGAAAATTCACTTGTTACGGATTGAATATTTAAGTCCCCTCCCCCATTCAATGTTGAATCCTTAACCCCCCGTGCAATGTTACTTGGAGATAGGGCCTTTGAAGGGTAATTGGGGTCAATTAGAAGGTGGGTCCCCCATGATGGGGTTAATGGCCTTATACGAGGAGAAAGAGATACTGTTTTTTCTCAATTTGTGTGCCAGCACTGAGATGAGGGTGTGGGCTCTCACCAGAACCTGGTCATGCTGGCACCTGGATGCTGGGCATCCTGGTTCCCAGAACCGTGAGAAATAAATGTCTGTTGCTGAAGCCACCCAGTCTCCGGTATTTAAACAGCAGCCCAAGTGGATCTGGGCATGACTCATGGACCACAGTTTATTTTTCCAACGCTGTTCATCATAGTAAAAGGTATGTTCTTGATCTTTTAGGCTCTCAGTATTTTGTAACTGCAACAAACAAACAAAAAACCCAAAACGCTCTTGTGTCTTTCACAATGTCTAGTGATTGGAGTAAAACAATTTGTTTTCAAGACTATCTTTTATTCTAAGTATTTAATAATCCTGTTAGTAATTCTGAGCACCAGCTTTTTCTTTTTTCTGTGCATCTTTGATAACTGCCCTAATCCTCTCCAAGATAGTTGAGGAGATGGAGGATTGTTAACTGATTTCTTGGGCAATCAAATGCTGTCAAGGGAAGCAAACCTTGGTTAATAGCTGAAAACTGTATTTCATAACCTGAGAAAAATATGTCACTTAGGGATCTACCCCAGAAGATGGAAGAAGGTTGTTTCTAGAGCGGTTGATGAGGGAGAAAGCTTATGGGCTGGGTATGCACCCCAACAATGTTCTTTATATCCCCTCTTCCCAAATAGTAAACAAATACTATGTTTCAAGTGTGTATCTTTAACTTGTATTTTAAAAACTCTTGGACGTCTATGCAACATTTCATATTAACAGCCTGCTAATTACTTGCTTTATATCAGTTACCTAGGACGTTTGATTGACAAGTGTTTATAAATGCTTGTCTTTAAAACTGCTGTATCTCAGTTCCACAGACAGAAGGCTCATGATTCATCTCTCACTGAACTCCATGCTCAGAGATTGACTCAGTAGGATGAGGCAGAGCCTAGAAGAATGTATTTTTTAATAGGTTACTGACTTTAGAGCTTCTGCATTTGTGTTAATGATAAAAATTTGCTTGTAGTAGTCTTTTCTTACAATAGCCTTGTCAGATTCTGGTATCAATGTTAGGCAGGTTTCCTAAAACAGGTTAGGAAGTGGAAAAAATTCTATCATTTGGAAAAAATTGTGTAAAAGTGGCATTGTTTATTGTTTAAATGTTTGAAAGAATTCACCAGTGTAAATTATCTGTAGTATTTTTAGTAAGAAGGTTTTAGGTGAACAGTCAATGTGTTTAACAATATTGGATAATTCAGATTTCCTACTGATCGTTTGATTACTTAAGGGCACTTTGTGTCTTGTAGGAATTTGCCCACTTGAATTAAATTTCTAAATGTGTTGCCTTAAAGTTGTTCATGACCTTCTCTCATATACTTTTCTAAAATGTATTACGAAAGAAATATACAGAAAAAAATTGAAGAATTTTGCAGTGAAAATCCATATACTTACTTCTAGATTCTATTAACATTTTTATAATATTCATTTTATCAACCAATCTATTAGTTTATATTTCCAGGAAAATTAAAGATATCTGTATGCTTCCCCCTAGTTAATTTATCATTTATAGTACTAACAAGAATTTAATATTTTAGTTTTTTTTCTTTTAAGGTCAAATGTACATCAATAAAATGTGTAAAATGATCAAAAAATGAGGTGCACAGATCATAACTGAATATTTGCTGAATTTTGATAAATACATACACACCTGAGTGACCCAAAGCCCAGTAAAGATATAGAATGTTATCTCCAACCTGAAAAGTTCTCTAATGACACTTCTTAGCCAACCCCATTTACATCATCCCCAGAGGAAACCACTACTATATATTTATTGAAAAAATATCCATGTATAAGTGGACCCATGCAGTTCAAACCTATGTTGTTCAAGGGTTAACTGTATTTCTATCTTTGTGAGGTCTACTTTTGTGCTTATTTGCTATTACTCTTAGGGAATAGCTCTTTGGAAGCCCAACTCAGTCTAGAATATTTCCCAGAGTCTACCTTCCTTGGTATAACCTGAACTCCAGTTTTTGTGTTCTAAACCTACTGAGATTTCACAGAATTCTACTCAGACTTTTTGCCTCTCTTTACAGATTATTGTGATAAGGGATTTTCTTTTCTCTTAAAATTTTCTCCCTCAAGTTAGCAGTTTGGATAAGTCTCTAATGACTATGAGTTAAATCGCTAAAGCCATGTCACTGTAGCCCGCTAGGCTCCTCTGTCCATGGGATTATCCAGGCAACAATACTGAAGTGGGTTGCCAAGCCCTCCTCTAGGGTATCTTCCCGAACCAGGGATTGAGCTTGCGTCTCTTATGTCTACCTGCATTGGCAGGTGGGTTCTTCATCACTAGTGCCATCTGGGAAGCCCCCTAATGACTACATCCAGATTAAAAAATATATTGTTTTGATCTGTATTTTATCATTGGTCCCAGTGGTTTGATACAGTTGGTTTATCACACACAGAAAGTGATGGTCTACCCTGTTCCTTCTGAACATAGTTTAACTTACCTTCTACTCGAACAGTACTGTTGAATAATTATATTCATAGTATGACTTATGTCTTATTCTTTTGATCAAAACTATTTCCAAATCTCCCAGATTTTTCATTTGTCTCACAATCCAGTTAGTCTAGTTTCTAGTAATCTAGAAAGAAAAAAGGAAAACCAACAGGGGAAGTTAGGCATCAGAGGTGGGACAGGATGACACTTAAATAAGGTGGTCAGAGTGGCTCTCAATGAGAAGGTGACATGTGAGTGAAGACCTGAAGTCACCCGTGTCCACAGCTGCGTAGAGTTTAAGGAACAGGTTATAATTCACACAAGGCTCTAAGTCAGAAGTACAGATGCTGTGTTTAAGGAATGGCAAAGAGGGCAGTATGGATGGAGATGAATGAGCCAGGGGAAGAGTAGTGAGGGTCACAGATAACAAGGAACAGATAAAGGTGGAACCTCAAGGCGATTTGGGAGAGTTTACATTTTATTATACTCTGGGAGAAATGAATGGTTTAGAACAAAAGAGTGATGTGATTTGACTAACACTTTAGAAGGCTCACTCTGGCTACTGTACTGAGAATGAGCAAGGAGAGATGCAGGAACCAGAGAGAAGGCTATAGTAATAGTCCAAGTCACAGATGATGGTGACTTGGATCAGGAAGGTAGCAGAGTAGATAATGAGAAGCTGAATTCTGGATACGTTCTGACAATAGGCCCAATAGGATTTTCTGGGAGATGAGATACGCATAGGAAATGCTTGCTCTTGTTTAAATTATTGTAATTAAGATTTCTTGAACCTTAAATGTAATTATTCCTAAAAACAATTTTTGCCAAAATCTTATTGTTTGAACCATCCTGCTATGTTCTCTAGGGTAAGACCAGCACAGTTTACTTCAGTAATAACTAAGTTTAATGACTTTTAAGGTTGCAAAGGATTTTGTGAATTGATCAATGTTCTATTGTCAAAGATAAAATCACTTTTCAGATATTAGAACGATTCAACTCAAGGCCACTAGGTGGTGACGTTTACTAAATTTTGATACTAGTGGCCAGAATTTTAGGCATGGATTAGATTTATTGAAAACCAGATTCGATATTAGAATCTTAGAATTGGAAGGCACTATAGTGACCATTATTATTAGGCTAGGAAATATCAAATGACACAGAAAAGCTATACAACCATTAGTAATAATAGCTGTCGTTCACTGAGGACCAGTGTACCAGCCCCGTGGTAGCTATATAGACATGTTATAAAATAGGATAACACTTGAGTTATATGCCATGCCTTACTAATGTTAGAGTTTGTTCCTTTTTTCCTTTAAAGGGAGATCTGTCATTTTTAAAGCAATCATTTGATCTTTTTAGTTGCATTATAATTGTTGTTACTTGAAGTAAAATTGTTTCCCCTTGATTTTACATTTTAAAAGTCTCTCATTTTTTCTTGAAATGAAGTTTATGCTAATTTTGGCTATAGATTAATCTTTTAGAACACATTGTCTGAAGAGGCTGTGGTGGAAGGGCTCAGAGGGTATATGCACGGAGGCGATGTACAGGAACTCTTGTAAACCTTAAATGCTTTTATGGGATTTTAAGGTTTTACCTGCATTTAGTTGAAATGAAGTAACTATGTCTCTTTAATCTCATCTATTATACATGCTTATGTACTGAGATATTCAGAATCCTCCATCAGCCTCTAGTGGTTACACAGGTTTATACACAAAAGCAAGAGCATGTTTGGTCAAAAAGTTTGCTTGGGTTTTCTATAATTTCTTACAGGAAAAACTCAGATGAACTTTTTGGCCAACCCAATACTTTGCAGACTTTAGTGTTTATTTTCTCATTTTATGTCATACCTGAGGGAAAGCGACAGCCCCCTGACTAATGCTAGTTGTCAATATTCAATTATTAAAATAAATTAAATATTTTATTTATATGCAGTGGGTGACTCAGATGGTAAAGAATCTGCCTGCAATGTGGGAGACCTGGGTTTGATCCCTGGGTTGGGAAGATCCCCTGAAGGAGGAGATAGCAACCCACTCCAGTATTCTTGCCTGGAGAAGCCCATGGACAGACGAGTCTGGTGGGCTATAGTCCATGGGATCGCAAAGTCAGACACCACTGAGCGACTAACAGACACACACACCTATAGCATAAATCCTCTTGCTCAGTTGCTAAGTCACGTCTGACTCTTTGCAACCCCATGAACTGCAGCACGCCAGGCTTCCCTGTCTTTCACCCTCTCCCAGAGTTTGCTCAAACTCATGTCCATTGAGTCGGTGATGCCATCCAACCATCTCATCCTCTGTCACTCGCTTCTCCTGCCCTCAGTCTTTCCCAGCATCAGGGTCTTTTCCAGTGAGTTGGCTGTTCATGTCAGGTGGCCAAAGTATTGGAGCTTCAGCTTCAGCACCAGTCCTGCCAATGAATATTCAGGGTTGATTTCCTTTAGGATTGACTGGTTTGATCTCCTTGCTTGTCCAAGGGACTCTCAAGAGTCTTCTTCAGCACCACAATCCAAAAGCATGACTCTGTTTCAATATAAAAAAACTCAGAGTTTGAGCTGAGGCATTTTTAAGAGTTTGTTTTAGTTGAAACATTATATCTCTGATTCTATATCTGAAGTTGTTGATATTTAAAATTCTCCAGTGGAGGCTGTCGATTCAGAAATGTAATTGCAGAATACATAACACCACTTTACCACATTTCTCCCAAGTATTTCTATCCGTAACTGGCTACCAAATCTGGTATTAAATCAATACAATTTTATGCATTTCAAGCTTTTCATTTCAGATTAATATTTTCTGACAACACACCAAAGATAAAGAGCTTTTCCCTAATAGGGGTTGTTTGACAATTAAGGGATGTAATATACTTAAAATAGTGCCGAGGCCCTATATTAAATTAATCAAATTAAAAATGCATATTACTTTTTACCAAAATAATGAAATAAAAATAGGGTTGCATTTTGTAAGCTGTATTCATTCCAACATCAAAATTTTCTTAATCTTAGTTTTAGTGAAACCTTTCTAGCTTAGAATGATAGAAGTTCAAATTTAGAATGAGCTTACAGTTTACCAAGTCTCAACTTAATACATTACTTTTCTACTCAAAGACACAATAACATTAAAATGAATCATAATATATCTCTCATTCATCTATTCTAAATAGGAAGACAGAATTTCTGAGTGACTTTATTCATATTCTTTGATTAAAGTGTTTATCATGGTAATCAACTTATGGATCCTCTGGAGCATAAACTACTTAATGCATAAACTCTTCCAGAGACAACTGACCACTTAATAATGCATGATAAATTATTCAAATTATGTGCAATACACCTCACAAAAAACAGAGATTGCTAAACCTAACTGAAATATAGTAAAATTAGTTATTTTCCTTAACAAAAGAACCAAATTTAGTAAAATTTCTGAATTCACATACTTCTTTGGAAGAAGACAAAAGACTGGGTTTTATGAAGTATTTGAGTACACAATTAAATGGTTTTGTTATAGGAGTTGCGTGACCACCACCAGCATCTGATTTAAGAACATTTTGTCCTTCAAAGAGGGGCTTCCCTGATGGAAAAGGGATAGGCTACCCACTCCAGTATTCTTAGGCTTCCCTTGTGGCTCAACTGGTAAAGAATCCGCCTGCAATGCGGAAGACCTGGGTTCGATCCCTGAGTTGGGAAGAGCCATCGGAGAAGGGAAAGGCTATACCCACTCCAGAATTCTGGCCTGGAGAATTCCATGGATTGTATAGTCCATGGGGTTGCAAAGAGTCAGACACGACAGAGTGACTTTCACTTCTGTCCTTCAAAAAGAAACCCTGTCCCCTCTAGAGGTTCCCCCAATTCCCTTCTACTTCGTCCCCTTGCCCTAGACCATCACCAATCTACTCTCTATGTAGTTTGTGTCTTCTGGACATTTCATGGGAGTAGAATCATAAAATGTGTGATCCTTTTGTGATAGGAAGGATTACTTTCCAAGACTGCCACTTCCCATTCCTATGTTCACTTACAAGTCCCTTTCCTGATCAGCATGCTCATGTACCAAAATACCTTTTCATTTTATTTTTATAGTATCTCCAGAATTGCCCTTCTTCTCCATGACAATGTGGTGGAAGTACAGGAGATAATTTCTTGATTTCTGTTTTCCATCATTTACTTTTTAGATAAATTGACGTTTGGATATTTGTTGTCTTCTAATTATGCTGCAAGCATGGTTTTGTATATTTTTATTTGGTCATCTTGTTGTTCTCTATTGTTTTTCAGGAGAAAATTTGGAAAATCCTGATTTACATGGTCTCATTGCGTTGGCAGCCCAGATTTTCTATAAGTCCCTTTTTAAGTTCTAAATATTTGGGGGCACTGATAGTTACAAGTTAATTTGGAATTTTACTGTATTATCAATAAGGCTAATTTTAGGTTCTGAATGTGCTTATTGCTTTTTCCAGATAAAGCCTAACTCCATGAAACTCCAGTCTCAAGAGATTTCACTTTAAGGCCATGACTCAATATTAGATGAGAGACAATTTTGAAGAACAATCCTGGGTCTAGAAGATCTGTCATAAATCATCTTGTATTTCAGAAGTCATCTTCCTGTTATAAAGGATTCATTGCTTAGATTTGGCATAAAGAGTTGTTTTAGAGATTTGATACAAGCATTTGTGATAACTGTAAACATTCGACATAAAAATATGGTCTTTCCACAGGAGAAAAACATGACAATATAAGGTAGAAGGATGCTAAAATAGATCCAAAAATTAAGGAACAATGAATATCTTTTTAATCTATTAATACTGGTTTGTTTTGTTATTTCTATATTATAGATTTGGGGTATATAGTCTGTATAGTCATAGACTATATTAGCAAACTGGAGAGAAATTTTGTTATCATAAAATCTAACTCCTTCGTTTGAAGAAAGTAATAAAATAAGTGAGTCTAAATAAATTTTTATAAAAATCACACAGAATGTTAGGAATAGAGCTGAGTTTGGAACCCTGAATCAATTAACTTTTGCAGTGTAACAATCCACCTCATTTACTTAGCTCACAATTCTGTGGGTGGGCAACTTGGGCTGGGATCAACTTGATGGATTTTCTGCCGGTCTTTTTTCATGAACCATACTCAGTTGGTGGGTTGACTGTATTTAAAATTCAGTGCATACTGAGTTTTCCAAACAGAAAATTCTAAAATTATATCCAGGTATTGGGGGCAAATATACTGAAATGTATGGAATTTGAGTGAGAACAACAGATTTCGGGATAGTGTGAAAATCAATATGGTTTGTGGGTTAGATCATGGGGTAAAGAGTGGGGTGTGTGTGTGTGGTGGATGATAAGGGTGGAGGGATCTTCTAACATCCAGCATGTCTTTCCAGTCAATGCAGGGCTCTGCTACCCAGTTTCATTCAAGAATATGTTTTAGGTCACAAAAAGAAGCAAGAAGGTATTTGGGAAAGGCATTTTTCCCTCCTTACAACAGGAAATCTGGACAAATTCTGTGAATTGGAGGATACTGGTGTATAGCAGAGATTCTATGGAGGTTTGGGGACAGGAATTTCATGATCACAAGGGCATGATAATAGCATGAAGCAGCTTGGGGACCAAGAAAGAGCTCAGCAGTCTGTATAGCTCATGTCATCAATGAGTCAAAGATAAAGGTCCAGGAGTTCTGGAAATATGACATAAATCAGTCAGCCTCCCAGATGGCAGCACTTCCTGTCTCAGAATAAGAACAGGAAATGAGGCATCATGCCACCTGCAGGGTGGGAGACACTGGTGGGGATTGGAAAGCGGACAGAGGAAAAGGCAAAGCCAATGTGACTATGAAATTCTTTATTGATTTTTGGCACATTGGTTACTACTGTAATTCAAAAGGAAGTAATCTTTGGATTATATTTGCAACTATAAAAATTTATGAGCTAAATAAAAAAGAGCCTTTTTTCAAAAAATGAGACTTTTAAATTATTAATTTCTTAAAGATAAGAAAATATTGTAAACAATGTGGAGTGTTACAGCTAAAAAGATGTCATTTTACATCCTTTATTTTTTTTCTTTGATAAATGGAAGCCTATCAGCTTCACTTATTTATACCCACCCAACACCATCTTCTATCTCCCAAATTCAAAATCTAAGTTAATCACATATTCCATAGTCCTCATTTGCATTTTGCCTGTATATTTAGTTGAACACCTATCTATAAATCATATTGCCTATTTGTTTTCTTTGTTTCAGAGGATGTGATAATGTCCTTCACGGTATCCGTGGCAACGGTACTTGTAATCGGAGGATTTATTTGGGCTTTGTCTGTCTGTTTGTCTCGAAGAAGGGCCAGCGCCCCCATCTCGCAGTGGAGTTCAAGCCGGCGACCCAGATCTTCATATACCCACGGCCTCAACAGAAATGGATTTTACCGCCACAGTGGCTGTGAACGTCGAAGCAACCTCAGCCTGGCGAGCCTCACTTTCCAGCGACAAGCTTCCCTGG
The DNA here is from genome assembly GCF_910594005.1 of Cervus elaphus. Taxonomy (NCBI): domain Eukaryota; kingdom Metazoa; phylum Chordata; class Mammalia; order Artiodactyla; family Cervidae; genus Cervus; species Cervus elaphus. The sequence continues at coordinate 36,288,300 of NC_057840.1, forward strand.
AACAAGCCAATTCCTTTCCAAGAAAATCAAGCTTCAGGGGCTCAACTTTCCACCCCTTTCTGCAATGCCCACCACTTCCTGTGGAAACTGAGAGTCAGCTAGTGACTTTCCCTTCATCCACCACCTCCTCCACCATCAACACTTCCCACAGCCTGGGCCGTCCGGATTTCCACTGGTCCAATAACAATCTTCGGATTGGCGTTTCAACACCACCCCCACCTGCCTACGAGTCCATCATAAAGGCTTTCTCGGATTCCTGAGTAGGGTGCTTCTGTTTTTGTTTCTTTCTTTTCTTGTTTTTTGTTGAAGGGAAATTACAAATAGGCAAAACAGAATTTTGAGGACATGGCCCAAATGCCTAATGAGCTTCCAAGCTGAAATGTGCACACACAAGTTGGACATCACAATGTAAAACAGATTTCCTTTTTTTTTCTCATACACAAAAATAATATTTTTCCAAATAGTTATATATTTATGTATTTTGTATTCAACATGGGAATTTTTAAAGATAGTGATTCTTACCTAAGAATCAGCTGGATACAGTATATATATCTTTTAGACTAAAACAAAAACTTTGGATTTTTGTGGTTTACAATCTTCACTCAATGTCCAATATGACTATAAAGGGGGAAAAATTACTGTGTAACTTAAAAAAAATTCCTGTCTTAAGGGATTTTAATTTAACTTTCTTTAGAAAGACAAGTGAATCATTTGACAATCTTGGATTTTTAGTGATTTTATGGACATGAAATGAAGGAACATAGGAGATTCTAAAGTTCCTTGATTTCACTCATTTGTGACAAGTGAGGAAATCAAGCAAAGGAAGCTGAACTCAGAGAGTGTTACAGAATACTGCAATTCTGACACTTATTTTTCCCCCCGACTCCTTTTGTGATTTTCCCAAGAATAGTTATCCACCTCATTGAGGCAAAATCCTTGGATTTACTCACTTGATGATTTGACCTTTCTTTACTGTTTTCATTATATTGTTAGAAAAACAATAGCAAATCCAATTCATTTGATCGAAAAACAAACTTTAATACCGAGTTTAAATTTTTCTTAAGGGATAAACTTTATTTCTTACATTTAAATCTAGTAATGGGGAAAGCTTGTTACCTAAGGATTTTCTGTAACTTCACAGACAAATAAAGGAGGGCTAGTAGAGAGAAAGTCTGTTATCCAAATTAGATGTTACAACCATGAAGAATCTTCCTCCCTGGATGGGCACATCAGTCATCATCTTTTATTTACTTCTCTATGGATTTCAACCTCAGCTTCTGTGAAGAGTCTTTGTACAAAGATGAAATTATGCCAAATGGTCCTTGGTGCAGACAACTATTTAAGGAGTCTATCTCCACAAGAAGCCACCCTTTTAAAGGAACAGAGCTTTAGTAGCCAGAGATGCCTGGCTGGTCTTTTTCATTTAAGGACATAGTTCCCAGAATTATTACTCAAAAGACCTGGGGTTTGTTTCTGATATAGTGAATATTTAGCTTATGTTGCTATTTCTTCTCTGAACTCTGGGATTTTCCGTGAAGAAAAATGTCCTCTCATGATAGTTTCTGCAATGCAGCAGTCCCAGCTAATGTTGTCTGAATATGATTCAATGCTGTAATAGATATTTACCCAATAAAAGATTCTGTATAGCATTTTATTTTTTTTTTTAGCTTACATTTTCCACTGCTCCTCAAAGACAGTTATGCTTAATGATGTCTATAGTAAATGTCTATAAATAGATACTTTCTAATGCAATATATCTGAAAGGAGGAAGGAGGGGGGAAGGGAGGGACAAAGGAAGGAAGGAAGGAAAGAGAAAAAAAGCTCAAAAGATAGCAAATTTGTTGTAAGTTTTTTTAATACAAACTTAGTTATAGCCACATAAAATTTCAAGAGATCTTTGCCTGTTGCTGTTCAGTCGCTAAGTCTGTGGGACCCCATGGACTATACAGCACACCAGGCCTCCCTGTCCTTCACCATCTCCTGGAGTTTGCTGGAAATCATGTCCATTGAGTCAGTGATGCCATTCAACTGTATCTTTGCTTGTATGCCATCTTTAATGTCTAATATGTGAGGTAAGCAAAGTATATGGTTTTTGTGTAGAATTTATGTTGAAAATAAAAGCTGCTTCATTTCTCTCAAATAAAACGAGAGCAAAAATCCTCTGTTGTATTTAACCATCTGAAAGAATTATTACCTCCTCCCTCACCAAGTTATGAAATGATCAAAATGAGTATCTTGTAAATATTGTGCAATGTATAAAACGTGAAATTAAAACAAAAACTGGAGGACTTTTCTTAATTGTAATTATTTTATTTGAAATATTTAGTTGATTATGAAATAAAATTAAACTGATGTCAATTTTGATTCAGAGTTTATTTATTGAATAGCCTGTGATTATTTCCTATTTATTTGGTATTTTAACTCAATCAAGATCATTCTCTAAAAAGTGGGAAAAAAGATCATTCTTTATAAACTATTCCAGAGACACAAACCTTGTTTTATCTAATAATATATAACAGAAAAAGGGTAACATCACAAAGAAAAAAACCAGAGTTTTCAGTGAATTAATATAGATGAAAAATAAGTTGTTTGTTAAAAACATGAATTTAGATTCTTATCTCACTAGATAATTCCAGAATTGTTAACTTTTTGAGATATTATTTACTTTTAACATTATATTAGTTTTAAGTGTACAACATAAGGATTTGATGTATGTATATGCTGCAAAACGATCACCGTAGTCCACTCTAATTAACATCCGCAGCCACACTTAGTTACTTGTGATGAGAACTTTGAGGATCTACTCTCAGTTCAGTTCAGTCGCTCGGTCGTGTCTAACTCTTTGCAATCCTGTGGACTGCAGTTCGCCAGGCTTCCCTGTCCATCACCAATTCCCAGAGCCTACTCAAACTCATGATGCCATCCAACCATCTCATCCTCTGTTGTCCGCTTCTCTTCCCGCCTTCAATATTTCCCAGCATCAGGGTCTTTTCTAATGAGTTGGTTCTTCGCATCAGGTGGCCAAAGTATTGGAGTTTCAGCTTCAGCATCAGTCCTTCCAATGAATATTCGGGACTGATTTCCTTTAGGATTGATTGGTTGGATATATCCATCTTTACAATGTATATGATCTATTTTCAGCAACTTTCAAATATATAATACGGTATAATTAACTATGGTCACAGTGTGGTACATTACATCTCCAGGGTTTGTTTATTTCACAACTAGAGGTTTATGCCTTTTTTGACAAGCTTCACCCTTTTGATCTCCACTTCCCTCCCTACCATGTCTGACTCTCTGTTCTCTGATATCAGTAGAGAGTCCTATTGGTTCATTTGGAATTTTGCCTAATGTATATATTGCCTAGTCTTAAAACAACTAGTTATAAACTTTCTGAAATTAAGAAAAAGAACCCCAGTAATGCATGAAAATCACAAGAAAAAAAAAAAAACTGCAGAGCTACAGAAGTGTCTAATTTTAGAGCAAATAGTATCTGATTTACACATAAGGAAGAAAAAAATCAAGCTATAAACTACCAAAATTAACTAGCTACTGGGTGTTGGGAACAAAAGAAGGGGTAGGTTGCTTATCTTTCAAAGTGTGAGAGTATAGGACATGCTCTTCTGGCTGTCAAATCCTCTGCTATTCTGAAAACCAAATTCTTTGTCCTGACTACCTACCCATGTGATTATAGCAGGAACTATCACCACATCCAATGTAACCTCATTGACTTGTCTAGAAGGCATCTGATCAAACCAATCCCGTGGTCCTTTGCAAAGGATTTTGTGGTCGGCAACCCAAGAGAAATCAGTATCTCTTAGATGGTTAAAACTGTAAGTAAGATGTAAAAGCTTTTTCCCTGCCATGTGATAGGAAAGAAATTAAACTGATCCACAGAGAGAAATGAAAAAAAAAAATGGCATAGTCAATGGATTTGAAATCCTTAGTTTTTGTAGCTCTTGAAGGCTGGATACATTCCTTGCCTTCATAAGGCAAGGGTAATGAAATCTTTCCTGGATTCAACTGAATACCATAATAGCTTTCTAGCAAGTTCTCATTTTTCTATAGATCAAATTGAGTTAGACTACTATCACTCACCAAAAAGGTTTCTAACAAAACAGAAATTTAATATATACTGCTTTATTTCTGAAGCTGATAAGTTAAGAAATAAGTGTATTATGAGAAATTTTATTAGCAACTGCTGGTAAAATTAAAGTATCTATTTTAGGAAAACAGGCAAAAAACAGATGAGATAACAAATGACAAAAAACAAAAGAAATAATGAAAAGTGAAAGTGTCAGATATCAGATTTAAAATAAAATATCAACAAAATGAATTTAATAAATATACATATTATTAAAATAAAATTTATTCTTTACAAAATTAATACAAATGAAATAAATACACCAAATAATAGCTTCAATTGGATCAAAACATTCCAACTGTAAGCCAACTGTAAATCTTGCCTAAAATGAAGTGATTCAGAAAAACTAAAGTAAAGACAGGGACTTCCCTGGTGGTCCAGTGGTTAAGAATTTACCTTCCAATGCAGGGGAAACAGGTTCTGTCCCTGATCAGGGAACTAAGATCCCACATGCTTGGGACAACTTAGCCCACGTGGCACAACTACTATGCCCACGCCCAGAGCCCTTCTGCCACAAGGCTAGAGAGAGCCCACAGATGCTACAATGAAGAGGGTACTGAAACGAAGACCCAGCATGCACGCACACACACACACAAAGTAAAGGCAAAGATATGATAAAGTACACCTATTATCAACATCAGAAAAAGTTATGCGAATGGAAAAAAAGAGTATCACTTCATAACATTAAAAACCATCATCCCAATGAGGATATAAATTATCTTGAAGTTTAGGTAGCAAGTATTAATAGCAAAGTACCAGAAATGTCTTCATAAAGCAAACTAAAAACACACTGAGGGATATAAAGAAATATTTGAATATACGTGAGGGACATGCCTTAATTATAGCTGCTGCTGCTAAGTCGCTTCAGGCGTGTCCGACTCTGTGCGACCCCATAGACTGCAGCCCACCAAGGCTCTCCCGTCCCTGGGATTCTCCAGGCAAGAACACTGGAGTGGGTTGCCATTTCCTTCTCCAATGCATGAAAATGAAAAGTGAAAGTGAAGATGCTTAGTCGTGTCCGACTCTTAGTGACCCCATGGTCTGCAGCCTACCAGGCTCCTCCATCCATGGGATTTTCCAGGCAAGAGTACTGAAGTGGGGTGCCATTGCCTTCTCCATAATTATAGCTAGGAAGTCTCAATATTTTAAGGTATTTTATAAATTAATTTATACATTCAACCTATTTCAGTCAGAATCCTTCTGTAAGGGTTTATGCTTTGATTTTTGTGTCTGTTATTGTTTGTGTTTTATAGATGAAGATGGAAGTCATGTTGGAAATAAAATGAGACAAAGTCATCAAGATTCTGACAAAGAACAGTAATAAGAAAGAATTTGGGCTATTAGATATTAAAATATTCTTAAAGCTAAAGTTATCATTCAACAAAAAAAAAAATCAAAAGAAAATAATGTACAAATCAACTTAATAGAATACATGATACAGAAATCGAACAAAGACCATATGGAAAATTACTTATGTTGAGAGGAGAATTTCTAATAGATGAAAAAATTGATTCAGAAATGTTTTGGGGGAAACTAGATGGTGAAAAAGAAAAATATCTCTCTCATTTATCTTAAAATAAGTTTAAAATGAATAATAAATGTAAACATTAAAGGTATATAATAAAAATAGAAAAATATTTTTAAAAATATTTACATGTAAATAACTTTTCTGAGTGAGTTTGGGTAGTGGGTAATCAGATTTTTTTTTAATTTTGAAGTTTAATTTTTTAATTTAAATCTTGCTATTTAAAATTTATACTTAGAGTCAACTTTATGAGATTTAATTCATATACAATTAGATTCATTGCATTTTAAGTGTTGAATTTGATCCATTTTGAAATAGGTGGACACCCATGTTAAGGCCTTCCTGGTAATTCAGCTGGTAAAGAATCTGCCTGCAATGCAGGAGACACCTGTTCGATTCCTGGGTCAGGAAGATACGATGGAGAAGAGATAGACTACCCACCCAGCATTCTTTGGCTTTCCTGGTGGCTCAGATGGTAAAGAATCTGCCTGCAATGTGTGAGACCTGGGTTTGATCCTGTAACCCACTCCAGTATTCTGGCCTGGAGAATCCCCACGGACAGAGGAGCCTGGTGGGCTACAGTCCATGGGGTCACAAAGAGTGGGACACGACTGAGCAACTAAGCACAAATACAACACAGACACCCATGTCATCATCACCATACTCAGGATGCAGAACACTGGGGGTTCCCTGGAGGTTAGTGGTTAGGGCTCTGTGCTTCCACTGCAGGGGGCACCAGATTGATCCCTGGTCTGTCGGGAAGCTAAAGTTCCACATGATGCATGGCTTGGCCAAAAGGAAAAAAAAATCCCAATCTTCATTTTCTAACGTCTCCTTTAAACATACATGGGCTTTACTGGTGCTTCAGATGGTAAAGCATCTGCCTGCAATGCAGGAGACCTGAGTTCAATCCCTGGGTTGGGAATATCCCCTGGAAAAGGGAATGGCAACCCACTCCAGTATTCTTGCCTGGAGAATCCCATGAACAGAAAAGCCTGGTGGGCTACAGTCCATGGGGTCGCAAAGAGTCATCACGACTGAGCAACCAACACTTAAACATACATAGATGTACTTCTTATCATTATGGATTAGGTTTATTTGTCCCCAAATTCTCTACAAAAGAAATCACACAATTTGTGCTATTTTGCCTCTGGTTTCTTTCTCTCAAGATAAGTATTTGAAATTTATCCATGTTGTTGCATGTTTCAAAGATTCATTTTTAATTTTTTTCTTACCTTTTTTAGAGATTCATTATTTAATAGATGAATAATCTTCCACTGAATGCATATACTATGACTTGTTTATTTGCTAGCCTATTCAGTGTTTTGGGCTTCCCGGTGGTGCAGAACTAAGGAATCCTCCTGCCAATGCAGGAGCTGCAGGAGACGCGGGTTCAATCTCTGTGTTGAGAAAATCCCCTGGAAGAGGAAATGGCAACCCACTCCAGTGTTCTTGCCTGGAAAGCCCCATGGACAGAGGAGCCTGGTGGGCTACAGTCCATGGGATCACAAAGAGTTGGCCAAGACTGAGCCACTGATCTCACACACATCCACCCTGAAGTCAGAAAGATCTCTGACCTCGTTTGCTCCTGCTGTGTAATAACTATGCAGAGCCTTGTAGCTGCCTTCCCTCCCCTGATCCATGAACTCTCTCCTCAACTTGGAGAGGCTAGTGTGCTGTGCCTAGCATTCCTTCTCCCTGCCCTGGAATATGTCTTCCAAAAAAAAAGAAATAGGACGTGATTGTCGGGCTTCCCCCATTTGTTTTTACTCTTTTGGGAATCAAACTCAGGTACTGCCTGTAGCCAAATATGTTCAGTTTTATACTTTGTTGTCAGAAGATTAATCTTATGTTTTTTATTTATTTTGGCTGGAGGTGGAAGTCTCTGAAAAGCTATTTTTTAAGAATAAAAAAACAAGATTAAACATTACCTGAGTAGAGGATGCTATTAAACCCTATTAAAAGACAAATTACGAACTGTGAGTAAGAGCTTTAGTGTAGATTGAATGTTCTACTGTTTGATTTAGGAAAACAATACCTTAGTGGAAAATGCACAATGATCAGGTAATTTGCAAAATAAAGATATAAAAATGGCTAATATGGCCTTGAAATTTACTTTTCTGGAGTGTACTTTGACCATATAAATACTCTTTGAGGATTAAATAAGCATTTGTCCTGGAAAAGTAATCCTAGTTATTGTAAAATTTTACATTTAACTTGCCTCCTCAGGGACTTGATGATTATTAAACCAAAGCCTCCATTGAAAAGACAGCATAACAAGCCCCTTTCCCAAATCCAAGCCCCCTTACAACTCTCAAATCAAGTAAAAATGTACTCTTGACCTAGAGGTTACTCAGCCATCATTTGACTTTTGAGATGAGCTGGGATTTAAATTTACAATTAGAGAGGGAGCAAGTGCAAGTTAAAATTCTCACTGTACTCCACGGAAAATAATCCCAAATCTCTAAACTCAGATACTGGTCACGTTCTGCAAATGCTGAAGCAGAAAAGTCTGGTGTCCTACAGCAAAGTAGGTATTAAACAAGGGTTACAAATAAATTGCAGGACCTAGAACCAGAAGTCATGGAGAAGTAAAAGATGAAGTGGATAGTATAAATCTGTTAGGGTTAGGCAACCGTTTCTCAACCATGAATCTCTTGTGAGTTGAAACAGAATGGCGTGAAGTAAGTTAGAAAGAAAAACAACAATACTGCATATTGATGCATATATGTGGAATTTAGAAAGACGGTAACGACGACCCTATATGCGAGACAGCAAAAGAGACACAGATGTAAAGAACAGACTTTTGGACTCTGTGGGAGAAGGTGAGGGCGGGATGATTTGAGAGAATAACATTGAAACATGTATGTTACCATATGTGAAATTGATGACCAGTCCAAGATCGATGCATGAAACAGGACACTCAAAGCCGGTACACTGGGACAACCCAGAGGGATGGGATGGGGAGGGAGCTGGGGGTGCGGGGTTCAGGACAGGAGGAAATATGTACACCCTGATTCATGTCAATGTATGGCAAAAGCCACCACAATATTGTAATTAGCCTCCAATGAATATAAATAAAAACAAACAAAACAGAATGGGGAGTTAACGTTGAATGGGAACAGAGCTTCAGTTTAGGAAAGGGAAAAGCCAGCAGATGAGTGACGGTGAGAGCTGCCCCGCAGCGAGAATGGCCTCAGGGCCACCGGGCTGTACGGTTAGATATGGGCGAGTGAGCGCGTGCGGAGAGTCACCCAGGTGTGGCTGACTCTTTGCAGTTCACGGGATTCTCCAGGCCAGAAAACTGGAGTGGGTGGCCTTTCCCGTCTCCAGGGGCTCTTCCCAACCCAGGGATCGAACCCAGGTCTCCCGCATTGCAGGCGGATTCTTTACCAGCTGAGCCACCAGGGAAGCCCAAAAATACTGGAGCGGGTAGCCTATCCCTTCTCCAGGGGATCTTCGCGACCCAGGAATCAAACTGGGGTCTTCTGCATTGCAGGTGGATACTTTAGTATAAAACATTATGAGACTTTCACCACACACACACACAAAAAGAATGTGCAATGCCAATTGTTGGCTAAAAGACCATCACATTGTATCTCAATTTCAAAATCTGGACCATTTTCCCAAGGCTCTCTTCCAGCCTTCCAACTTGCCTGCTAAATCCACAATTTCATTTAACCTATTTCTTCTGAACAAGTATAGAATTCTGTAATTCAATCCCTTCCCCCAAAGGTCTTTGAATGAGAAGATGCTCATGTGTAATAAACATCAAAATTAAAGGTGCTGCTTGCGATAATTTCAGTCTTTATGTTTAGACACTTCTGCTCACCTCACTGGAAGGAAGCACAGCCATCAGTGGCAGAAGTAGGTGATGAGACTTGTGTGCAGGGATTTTTTTTTTTGTTCTGAGTCTTACCTTGGAGTGTGTGCTTTTCCATAGTTTTTTCCTCACTGAATTTCTCACTAGATGAGACACTTTAGTAACATTCCCCACATGCTTTGACATCTTTTTTTTTTTCTGAGGAAAATGTTTCATCCTATTAGGTTAATTCCCCCCGAAGGTATTTGCATAAGTGTACGTGGGTCTGGCCTTTTGACGTTATCTTCCTGAATGATCTCTGACTGCTCACTCAGGCCTGTGGTATTGTAGATGCAGGGTCTGGCCTCACTGAATCTCCTGCTATCTTTACCAAATCAAATCTGTAAAGTTCACTTGCAATTTAACGTATTGTTTTTGAGTCATCTTGACATTTTGACTTCGTAAGTGTAAACTGAAAACTGCATTTACTGGAAATTTGCTTTTAAAAATAAAACAACACAGGCCAGATCCCTGATCTACAGCTCCTTTATAAAATTAGGCAATGCTTATGAGATAATGCTCCTCAAAGAAATTTTTAAAAAGAAATTTATATCTAACATTTTTAAAATGCATGAAGAGTATGACTATATTCAATAGGAGCAGAAAATATACAAAGAACAGTATAAGTTATTATGATTGAATCTAGTTTTTTAAAAGGGAGGCAGAGAGCGTTATCAAATGTTAAAGGGGTGACAATATTTAGCATTGTTAAAAAAACCGACAGAGAAATTTCTCTTTATTTCAAAGTTAAAAAAGCTATACATAAGTAAAGTTTTTGGTACATTTAGCCTATATTTAAAAGCCAATACATATTGATTTTAATTAGTATTTAGAACCTTTGGGAAATTCATAATAAATGACATCTTATTTTGTAGTAATATTGAAAATTGAAATTTTCCTAGAGGATAATTCTTATTCATGACTTAAAGAGTCTTGAGTTAATTCTTACTGTTGAATGGGACCACAATACAATCAATTTCATCATTTTGTTTTTCTTAACCATTTGGAGATACCCAGACATATTGGCATTTAGAGGTGAACAAAATGGTTAAATGGAAGTGAGGAGGAACTCTGAGTAGCTTACCTCATATAGTCGAAGATTAAGAATTTGGGGCAGTTATAAAAGGTATTTGGATAACTGGGTAATTTGAATATAGAGTCGGTATGGATGTCCCTGGTGGCTCAGAAGATAAAGAAACTGTCTGCAATGCAGGAGACCTGGGTTCAATTCCTGGGTCAGAAAGATCCCCTGGAGAAGGGAATGGCAACCCACTCCAGTATTCATGCCTGGAGAATTCCATGGACACAGGAGCCTGGCGGGCTACAATCCATGGGGTCACAAAGAGTCAGACATGACTAAGTGACTAATACACAGACACACACGCACACGTTTGGTGACATCAGTTTTGTGACTCTAGGAGACTATTATAAATTTTAATAGGTGTGAAAATGTTATTGTGATTTTGTAGAAACAGATGTTTCCATTTCAGAGATGCACCCTAAAAGGTGAAGACTAATGTCTGAGGGAAGCTGGGAGGAGATGGCGGTGAAGTCACTTCTGAGAGAAGCCCATTATGCTCGCTGGTAATGAGTTCAAGCTGAACCACCCACTAAGGGTGATGTCTCCTTGGTGAAGTTCAGTCCCAAGACCAGCTCCTACTTGTCTCCTCCTTGGATTCAGGGATGCATCTCTGCGATGTTCTAGTTATTCGGCTCAAGTACCAGCGTCCAAAGCTGTCTGGTATGTGTGTTCAACGATCCAAAACACACCTTGAGTGGGGGATTAAACCCTCGACTGAAAATGCATGATTCCAACACTGATCAAGAAAATCTTGTTGGAACGCATGATGCCCCATCGGATGCGGTGAATTCTGTCCAGAAGTGACTGTGGTGGTCATTGGGCATTGGGATCCAACAGTTAATCTGTGGAACCCCAAAACTCCTTACAGTGCTAGAACCTTCTCTCTGTCTGACCATGGCTGACCTTGAGCAAGGCGGGACATAAAGTATTAACGTGGGATCACAGAACGTGGATTCCATGGAACAGTGCTGGATGTCCAACCCGAAGTACCAGGCTCATGGCTAGGAGCATTTCCAAACAAGCAGAATTATGTATTAAGCTCTTTTGAAGGCCAAGTGGCTGTTGAATACTTCCTGCTGAGCCCTGAGCTACAGTAGAAGCTTGTTTTCAAATGTCCAAGGCTGAAAGAAAAGAATACCGAGCGGATTTATCCAGTCAATGCCATTTGTTTTAACAACATCAGCAATGTACTTGCCATGGGTGGTTCTGATGGATTTGTAAATGTATCGGGTCCATAGATACCCCTCCGGCATCACAACAGTTGTCTTCAGGAATGATGGGACTACACTTGCAACTGCATCATCACCTGTATATAAGACGGATGTCCTGAAGATGGTTTCTCATTTGCCAAGTGACAGATATAACAAAATCCAGGTCCACCTAATCATCTCCTGAAAGTGGTTCCTCTACAGAAAATTCTTCTGCTTCCTACAGATACATGTGTGTCTCCTGGGTGTGTTAGAGCGATTGTTTTTGATACATTATTTAGTACGAATTTCTGTTTTCTGTCTGACAAAAAACTTGTCTGTATGTCTTTTCATACTGACTTTGTGTAGAACGAAGTGTCTTTATGTGCTTTGTATGTCAGTGACTCTAAAATACTTTAACAGAAGAAAACTAAAAGAAGCAAATATGGCAAAATTTTAAAATCTAGGAGATGGATATATAAAAGAATGTTCAAGATACCATTTTCTCTACTCGCCTATATGTTTGATTGTTTTAATAATAAAAATTTTAAAAAGTGTTTCATAGCTAAAAAATGTTTTAACAGTTGAGATTTTGCAACATGTGAATTAACAATATGTAATTACCATTTTTTTGTTTTTTCCCTTAATTTTCTAAAGCCTTATAAAACTAAAATATATAAAACTAAAATCAGAATTAAATATTTGATTAATTGCTTGTTTTGAAAGAAATTGCAAATAAAGGAATATAACAGTTAATTTAAGAAACTTTTCTACATTTTCCTTTGTTCTGTCTTTTTTCTTACTTCTTTCTACTGTCATAAAATTTTTACAAAAGGTTTTAAACAAGATAACATAAATAAGAAGTATATGACAAAGTTAGGGCCAAAAGGAAGTAAAATAGAGCCAGTAATGAGATTAGTGCTCAAATGAGAGAGCCTTACATCCAGCAAAGGGCCATGGATTTGGTTTTTAGCTTTCTGGATGAAAATTTAAAAACAGAAACATGAGTAGTCATATCATTCAGAGTGCTCATAAAATAAAGGCAAATTATTCACAAAGAAGAGGCACAGTAATTTCTGATTTGAAGTTTATGCTAAACAGGATCTGTGCGATGAAAGGAACAAAGCCTTAAGCAATATGCTTAGGATAACTACAGCAGAGTTTTATGAGAATGTATCTTAATTTAGGCAATTGTTCTTATAACAAAAAATAATCACTTAAAATAAAACCATAGGGGAAAAGCCATAGTATCATCCAGATAAAGGGCATCTTACAGATCTTGAGAGATTTTGGAGTATCTGGAACAAATCTTTTTAACCAGTTTCAAAAGCCCAAAGGGAGTTGATCAATAAACATTAAAAGAAAAGTTCTAGGGATCCTGAAAATTGTGTCCATTAGTGGGTGTGAGTAGGCATGAATGCATTTTTTTGAGGACAGGGTTTGTAACTTTTATCAGAAGGATATTTGCTCCAAGAAAGACTGAGAACCACTGATTTACAGAAATAAAAAAATGCATATCCATTATGGATATCTTTTTCTTTAAAAAAAAAAAAACCAACAAACATTTATTTCTTTTCTTATTTTTGAATAGGTTGAATCTAAGTTGCGACATGCAGGCTCAGTAGCTGTGACGTGTGGGCTTAGTTGCCCCGAAGCATGTGGGATCTTAGTTTTCCGACCAGGGATTGAACCCATGTTCCCTGCATTGGAAGGCAGACTCTTAGCCACTCGACCACCAAGGAAGTCCGTAGATATCTTTTTCTTAACCAACTTTTCAAAAATATATATGACAATGAGTTTTGAGATTGTGCTCTCTGCCTACTCCTCAGAAAGAAAAAATTCTTCATGTCCCCTAAAAAAAGAAAACATATGTCCCATGAGTCAGCTCACTAGAGCAGACTTGTGCATGCATGCTAAGTTGCTTCAGTCACTTTGTGACCATATAGACTGTAGCCCACCAGGCTCCTCTGCCCATGGGATACTCCAGGCAAGAATACTGGAGTGGGTTGCCAGTCTTTCATTCAAGGTATTTTCCCGACCCAGGGATCAAACTCACGTCTCTTATGTCTCCTGTATTGGCAAGCGAGTTCTTTCCCACTAGCGCTACAGACTTGATCTCTTATAAAAGCTGAGGCGCTGATTTGGGACTGATTGGAAATCTGCTTCATATATGCTCAGAGGTAAGGCCAAGGTGTATTTTCAAGAAAGATAAGGATTTTTATAGAAAATAAATTTGTGTATATTCCAAGTGAAGTGAAAAAAAGTTCAGTCAGTGTGTTGATAAGCATACATGAATATTTTTAAAGCTGGTGTAATCAGGAGATTATCTTGAACATTACAAAAGAAACATTGAATAAATCACCCATATACAGTCTGGCTTTGAGTGATGCAGTTTCCTGGAACAATATACTAACGGAAATTGCTTGCAAAATGTATTCCTCTGTAAATGAATGAGATATCTTGCTGAATGGTATTGTTAGCTTTAAATAAATTAAAAGTTTTGTTTCTAGCGATAGCTAGTCAGGCCAGAAGTTTCTTAAGGCTTTGGTTCAATCATAAGTATAAAAATTTATTGTACATCTTGTGTGTGAGTACAACTTAAATTTTCATATATATTTCATATATTAAGTATGTTGTAAAGATATATAGTGATAGTGAAGTCGCTCAATCATGTCTGACTCTTTGCAAACCCATGGACTGTAGACTGCCAGGCTCCTCCGTCCACGGCATTTTCCAGGCGAGAGTACTAGAGTGGGTTGCCTTTTCCTTCTCCAGAGGATCTCCCCGACCCAGGGATCGAACCCAGGTCTCCCACATTGCAGGCAGACGCTTTACTATCTAAGACACCAGGGAAGCCCTGATAAAAGATATATAGTCAATATATATTTTCATTTACATATATTCATATATAAAATATACATGCAATCTTAAGCTGTACCCACACACAAAAGATGCATAATAATGTTTTATGCTTGCAATCTAGCCAAGACCTTAAGACTGTATATATATTAAAGCTATATAAATATAGTCTTAGTATTTTTCTTAATATAAAATATAATTAATTTATATTTGATGTAAATAATGTATACTATATGTTTATATAATTTATATACTATATAAACATAATATTAACTTATATAAATAAAATATATAAATATATGTGTATATTCGAATATATTTTTCTTAATACATAAAATATACAAAATATATGGGGCTTTTCAGGTGGCCCTAGTGGTAAAAGAATCTGCCTGTCAATGCAGGAGACACAAGAGACGTGATCAAGAGACAAATACCATCACGCTATTTACTTTTAAAAGAATATGCCTTTCCACTGTGTGTGTCTAGAAGAGGAACAACACATCTATTGCACTCAAAATGCCATTCAATTATTAAAGAACAAGATAATAGGGAAGATCCACTGGAGGAGGGAATAGCAACCCACTCCAGTATTCTTGCCTGGAAAATTCCATGGGCAGAGGGGCTTGACAGGCCACAGTCCATGGGGTTGCAAAGAGTCAGACACGACTGAGCATGCGAGCATGTTCTTCAAGAGCATTTGTACAGTGATCATTCTGTTGAAGGTTGCACAGCTGAGAGAAGTTGAGCGCTGCTAACAGAATAGCTGGACATCTCCTTTTAGTTAGCTACTGTTTAGGTGTAGGAAGTATTGTTGCATTTGTATGTAATTAAGAGTATCCACTTAAATGGTTTATTCTTCATCCTTTCAAATTTCTCCAGCCAGCTGTATGACTGTTTATACCAGAGTCGACACAGCAATTCTACTCGAGGGTTTTATCCCAATGAAGCTATTTAAGGAAAGCACAAGACCTATATACATTCAAGTAGATATCCAGCATGTCTTTATTTGTAAGAGAATATAAGAAAATATTGGGAAGAACCCACCCCCCGCTTCCCAGAGATACTACATTAAGGGGGATGTCTGTGTGTGCCCAGTTGCTTAACTGTGTCTGACTCTGAGACCCCATGGACTGTAGCCCCATCCATGGAATTTTCCAGACAAGAATACTGGAGCTGGCTGCCATCTCCTCCTCCAGGGGATCTCCCCAACCCAAGGATCAAACCTGCATCTCTTGCATCTCCTGCGTTGGCAGGTGGATTCTTTACCACTAGCACCACCATATCAACACAATGCAATATTGTAAAAATATTATGAAGTTATAAAAATTTGTAAACTCATGAAAACATCTGACTAAGCATCAAGAAAGGATAGCAAAATACTAATTTATAGACATATACTTAACAACTGTTATACATTCAACAACTAAAAACATAAATACATATAAAAATGTGAAAGCAATGGGAATAGTCATTGTGTAGTGGGATTATAAATATTTTTCTTTCTTTCCTTGATCTTGTGATTTTTATTTCATAAATATTTGAAAATTCCTTGACAAATTCCAGGGATTTCTTTAGAGTTTTTCAGGATTTCGTTAGTCATTAGTGGACTTCCTATCTTTTAAATACTGGGTCTTCCACTCATTAGTAGGATGATATTGTGCCAATTAATTAATTCCTCTAGATAGCATTTTCTTTTCCCTGCTGAAGATGGAGAAAATAACACTTAGCTCATAGTATTGTTTGGATCAAATGCTGTTGTATTTAATACAATGTCTCCTAATAGCACGTGCTGTGTCTTGCTTAGTCGCTCAGTGCTGTCCGACTCTTGTGACCTCATGGATTGTATCCCGCCAGGCTCCTCTGTCCATGGGGATTCTCCAGGTGAGAATACTGGCGTGGGCTGCCATGCACTCCTCCAGGGGATCTTCCCCACCCAGGGATCGAACCCAGGTCTCCCTCATTGCAGGCAGATTCTTTACTGTAAGTGCTACCAGGGAAGCCCATTAGACAGTAGATGTTTAAAAAACAAAACAAACCAAAAAGAAACTGACAAGCAGGGACTTCCCTGGTGGTCCAGTGATTAAGAATCCACTGCCTTCCAATGCCAGGGATGCTGGTTTGATCCCTGGTCAGGGAACTAAGATTCTACATGTCATGGGGCAAATCCACCTGCATGCCACAGCTAGAAAGTCTCCCACACCTTAATGAAGACCCAGGGCAGCAAAAACAGACAAAGAAGAGAGAGAAAGAAAGAAAGAAAGAAGCAAATTCGGTTACCATTTTATGAAGTGTTCAGCATTTTGCACTAATGTGTGAGACATTTTAGTAAACTACTCTGCTTCAAAAGAAGCTGAAGTTTAGCCATTTTAAACAACTGGGCTTCTCTTAGAGGAGAGCATTTTCAGATTGAGGTGTCTTACTAGGAAGGAAGAACAAAAGAACAAATGTCCTTTACATTTGAAAAGCTAGTACTTTATATAAAAATGAAAGTATATTTAGTTGTATCTGATTTACAGATATATTTTTCCATTAGCCATAAACACATTCTTTAGAAGAATAGTTTTAGGGATGCAAGGTTAATTTTGAAAGCTCTTTATAGGTTAAGGCTGTCAATACAGTTAAAAAAAATTTTTTTTAAGGTTTTCTATTTTCTATATCTTTCGTTTCTAATAAGCCACCCACCATCTTCACTTTCACCTCTCTTACCCCAGAAAAGGAGACAAACAAGCAGGCAATTATCCTACAACTCAGAGGCACTAGCTTTAGGCTATCTAACATTGTATAGTTTTTGTGATACACTTGATATTTCTCTAGTTTAAGATTCTCCACATTTAGTGACTATCTTGCTTAATTTATTATGATTATTTATCCTGCTGTCCATTTAATTACTATTTTTCAAACTATTGACATTTGCTAGGTCCTTCAAATGGTTTCTAAGAATGAGGGAAATAGGCAAGACTAAAACTATTTAGGGAAAGCTAAGATATATTTTTCTCAACTTGGCTTTATAAAGCATTTGGCTCCTCCATACCTCTACTAGTTTAGTAACTTAAGCCAGCTATTTAACTGATGCCACTTGGATTAACAAAAGTTGTTTGTTGTTCAGCTGTTGAGTCGTGTCCAATTCTTTTCGACCCCATGGACTGCAGCACGCCAGGTTTCTCTGTCCTTCGCTGTCTCCTGGTGTTTGCTCAAACTCGTATCTATTGAGTCACATAACAATGTTAAGAGGGAGATTTTTGGAAGACCCCGGCCATTTTTTACACTCTAAACCACAATTCATGGATGAATTGACTATTGGGGATCTTTGGAAAGACAGAAGTCCTTATACGTTTGAAACCTACTATCTCGTAGAAGAAGCTGTAATTGATAACAGCATCCAATTTCTAACTCTTCTTTTTAATAAATGATTAAAGTAGTTTCTCTCCTTATTAGATCCCAAGGACTTTGTTTTTTCCTTGCTTCTTTTGGACAGAAAATCTGCTTTAGTATCCTCTGGAACTAGAACACTAATCTCAGCAGACTGACATTCTGGTCTTTCTATACCCAGTAAGTTATCTGTCATAGCAGACAAAACAAATAGAAGCTCATATCATCCCCCTACTTATTGGTTCTCCTTTTCCTTACGATGAAGTTCCATATCAATTTCTTGTCTGTGTTATGCCTCCAGCTCTTCTAAAGTGTGTTATTGTTTTGTTTTTATACATGGAATGTTTGTCCCTCTTCATCTCCTTTAGTTTTTAAGCCAAGGCTCATGCCCTCAGTAAATCTCAGCTTTGATATGACACTGTCAGAAATACCTGCTCTGCGTTTCATAATACGTCATGCTTCTTAGACCAACTCACCTGATAATTATGTACTCAGTGTCTCTATTTTCCATTGATCTTCGCTCCCCTTGGGAGCTAAGATAGGAAACAGAGTTTCGCTTTTCAATTCTGTGTCCCTAAATGAAATAGACACTGATGCCTCTTTTGGATATTGAAGCCCGACAACCTCTCAGAACAAACTGCAGATAAGATAAAACACTATCTTACATTCTTTCTACCTAAAAATTATGGTTTTATGAGTCAGAAATGAGAACATCAGTCTCTCAGCCTGGGAAGTACAGAGAAATGACTACAGATACAGGATGTTAGAATGATGATTAACTGAGAAATAAAGTTGATCAAATAGCCACATCTCCTGCTTCCTAGACAGTGATAGTCTATTTCCTGAGGACCAGGCACCAGGAGGCCCGGGAGGTGGAGGACGCATTGGCCTCAGATGTCCTTCCCAGGACCACTGTGCTGCTCACTACAGAGACCCCATCAGGGTTTTTTGTTTGGCTTCTGGCAGTACACTGACCTTTCCTCCTGATATGTGTCACATAGATCCAGCCTCTTTTCCTGGAGGGACCTGAGTAACAAAAAGGGTCTGAAAGGGCTTCTTGTTTATGTGTTTTTTTCACAACCTTCAAAATCTAATTGCTCACCAGTCCGGCAGACATGCTCAGGGCTAGAGCGACCTTCCTATAAGCTTCCACATTGATTATTCGGAGGATTCTCTCAACTTAAATTTAATATATTAGAACTTTAAAAACAGGCAAACTTTCTGAAGTTTTGCTGTTGTTGTTCAGTTGCTCTGTCATATCCAATGGTTTGCGACCCCACGAACTGCAGCACGCCAGGCTTCCCTGTCCTTCACTATCTCCTGGAGTTTGCTTAAACTTATGTCGATTGAGTCACTGATCCCATCCAACCATCTCATCCTCTGTCACCCCCTTATCCTCCTGCCCTCAATCTTGCCCAGCATCAGGGTCTTTTCCAATGAGTCAGCTTTTCCATCAGGTGGCCAAAGTATTGGAGCTTTAGCTTCAGCATCAGTCCTTCCAATGAACTGTCAGGGTTGATTTCTTTTAGGATTGTCTGGTTTGATCTCCTTGCTGTCCAGGGAACTCTCGAGTCTTCTCCAACACCAGAATTTGAAAGCCTCAATTCTTTGACATTCAGTCTTCTTTATAGTCTAGCTCTCATATCTGTACATGACTGCTGGAAAAACCATATTTTTGACTAGACAGACTTTGGTGACAAAGTGAAAGTCTCTGCTTTTTAATATGCTGTCTAGATTTGTCATAGCTTTTCTTCCAAGGAGCAAGCATCTTTTAGTTTTGTGGCTGCAGTCACCATTTGCATTGGTTTTGGAGTCCAAGGAAATAAAATATGTCACTGAAAAAGTGGAAATGGTGACAGATTTTATTTTCTAAAGCTACTGAATCCTAAAATTCAATGTCTCCATTTACTCTTAGAAGTGTGAGCTTGGGTTTAGGAGTGGGAATGCATGAGATACAGTCTAAACAGGACACACATGGCTCTCTCCAGAGGTTAGATGAACAGAGTTTCATAAAGATATCATAGAGTTTAATAAGGATTGAGGAGAATTTAATAAATATGTTGAGAACTAATGAGGTGGCAAAGGACCCATGGAATAGCCTCAGCCCCAGAGCTTTTGGTACCTGTTAGAGCTTTAGGAGAGGGGCCACTGTACAGATTCTGGATCTTGAGAGAGGAATGTAGTCTCTTCCAAATTATGGCTTATGGAGAATAAATATTGAGAACCCTTGTTTCTCTAATCTTTCGTCCCTTAGTTTCCTACTAGTGCCTCCCTTTGGCTAAATCCAATCAGAAGCCAGAGGATCACAGAGCATAATGAATCTGGAGGTCCAACTTCAAAGGCACAAAAAGCAGAGCCTAGTAGAGCAGAGAACAGATGCAAAGGGGCAACTTGAGAATATTCAGCAGAGGGAGGCTCTCAATATATGTATACATTATGCATATTACACATGGGTATACACATACATACATATTACCCAATAAAGTGAAAGTCACTCAGTTGTGTCTGACTCTTTGTAACCCATGGACTGTAGCCTGCCAGGCTCCTCTGTCCATGGAATTCTTCAAGCCAGGGTACTGGAGTGGGTAACTGATCTCTTCTCTGGGGGATCTTCCCAAGCCAAGGATCAAACCCAGGTCTCCCGCATTGCATTACCATCTGAGTCACCAGGGAAGCCACATTATCCGTAGTGTATATTAAAAGTATATAGATAGATACCTAAAGTGAAGTAGCTCAGTCGTGTCTGACTCTTTGTGACCCCGTGGACTGTAGCCTACCAGGCTCCTCCCTCCATGGGATTCTCCAGGCAAAAATACTGGAGTGGGTTGCCATTTCCTTCTCCAATATACACCTATACATGTATATATTTTGAACCAATACAAGTTATTGAGATTTAAAGGATTTAAGAATACTAAGTTTAACATGACTTCTTAAATATCTTCCTTAACAGGAGGCTCTAGACCAGATGTCCACAAAGCTTATTTGTGAAGGGTCAAATAGTAAACATTTTAGGTCTTGCAGGTTATACGGTCTCTGTCACAACTACATAGCTTGGCCATTGTATCACAAAAGCAGCCACAGACAATACATATTTGATGAGTATTTCTGTGTTCCAATAAAACTTCATTGATGAGCACTGAAATTTTGTTTCATATAATTTTCAACTGTAACAAAGCATTTTTCTTCTTTTAATATTTTTCAGCCTTTTAAAAATGTAAACATCCCCTTACTTTCAGGCACTGAAATGAACCTGTTGTATGCTGATTGTTCTTTTTATGATATGACTTTTTTTATGATAAGACTTTAATGAAAAGTCTTAGGTAAGGAATAAATTCTGCTAGAGATGTGGGAACATTATGGAAAGATATGCCAAAGTAGGGGGGAAAGCAGATTTAAACAGTAAATTCGTATTTGTAGTTTTGTGTTTACTGAATTTTATAGTAACAAAGTGTGCAGAATAAACTCAGCTATAGTATTTTTTCACATGGTTATTTTTCTGGAAAATTCTATGGTTTAGCTGGATAAAAGACCTCTGGTTTACATCTATTTCCTTAAAGAAAAGAGAAAAAAAAACCCATACATTTTTTAAAAAATCTATGATTTAAGACTTATGAACCTGCAGATGGTGCTATGATGCCATTTTGAAATTCAGTTTTGCTTTCTATTTGAATTCATAGGAGAAAATGCAGTTCTTTGATTTAGTTTACTTTTATTCAGAGGTGATAAGATTGAATTAATTCTATTTTGTGTTTTATTGTTATAATTTATTGTTATAATTGGAGAAACTGTCTTCACCATTGGAAAACCTACTGTAGGTACTCTGTGTGAATGTTAAGTGCTTGCTTAGACCAAGTAATAAAAAAACTTTTATGTCTTTTTACTTTTAGGTTTTTTTCTGCTTACCTTCAGCATTGGATTTCCTGTGACTCTCAATCAACGTATTTTGCTGTTGCTGTTCTTAAATAAAATTGCTTCACTGGGAATTAGGTGACGAAAAGCTAAAGACAAAAAGATTCCATATGAGAATAATGTCAACCTCTAGCTTGTAACCATCAGGTAAAAAAAGATTTCCTGGAATTAAGCCACAGGAACTCTGGCTTAAGTCAGAGCTGTCAACTGGGAAACAAATTTCCAGACATTTTGAAATTTAATTCATTTAATTTTTCTTGTAACTGGGTTAGAAAATATGATGAAGCATAGCAGGATATTCTTTTACTGGATTTGTGAAGCAAATAGACATGGAAATCATAAAGTAGAAGGAAAGGGGGCTTAAGGCTGTTGCCCCTTCCCTCCGGAACTTACAAAGAAAAATGTAAAAATACATATCCCGGCCATTTTTTTAAGTAAAAGGAAGGATAACATTTTACTTTGTTGTCCATGAAGTTGTTCAGGCTTCTGTATTTTTAACCTTAAACTCCGATTGAATGTATGCTAGGCTACTTTGAATTAGAAACCCACAAATAGAAATTAAGTACTTGTCAAAGTACTCCATAAAGGCTTTCCAACCAGTTCTTTGAAATCACCTGTCAAGTGACTGAGTTGGAAATGTTATAAGCTGCTATGGATGTTGGTATATGTTCAGGGATACATAAACTTCCACACGGGGCAAGAACTTAAAAAATTGATGAGTATGACTTTTAAAAAGAAAGAAAAAATGACCTTTTGGGGCTATCTAGTATGATAATTTACTAAGTTTTTTGGATCATTTGAGATCATGTATGTGAAAATGCATTAGGAATGATGACATTTTGTACCAATGTGAAACAGCAGTGCTGCTATTATTCTATGCAACAGTGTCCATATTACACTATCTTAGAGGCTTTTTGAAAATTTATCCAGGGATTAGTTTCAATATAAGGAAAATGTAACAGTAGAATATAGAAAGTTATTTCTGGTGCTTTTACAATTAAGACAGATCTCAGAAAAGTTTAAGTCAGAGTCTATATGAATAGTATAAAAATAAAAAAGCTTTAGGGCAATTGATGCCTTGTAATAAAGGAGAATTATACATTGGTAAGCCCATGAGCCTAAGTATTTGTTGCTTTCTGCATCTGTTCCTACACATAAAATTCTTATTTTCTAAAGGCATTCCCAGTGGCCCTGGGCATAATACTAATCAGTCTTTTATTTCATTACTACTAATTAGAGATGAAAATATTTCACATGAAGCTCAGTAGCTTTTTCTGTTTAAAGAAAAGTAAATTTCCTCTTTATGTCTTACATCTTGAAGTTACTCACTCTAAATTTATATAAATCAAGCATAATGACAATTTAATAAGAACTTCAAGTCCTGTTCATCCCATGAGAGTCCCAGTGTGACGTCTTTCCGAGAGCTGTGTGATGGCTCAGCCCAACGCATAAGCCCTATAAAATGATGGGCTTGAAATGCTGGCCAGGGCAGAGTGAGAAGCAGTTGCTGGCAATAGTGGGCAGCCTCAGCCAGCACCAAGTTCTGGTTCAGCTGGAAGGGCAAGAGAACTCGAAGACCGATCCCAGGACTTCAGCACCTGAGACAGCGCTCACAGGCTCAGAACAGACAGCTCTCAAAGACCACGACTCGGCAAAGTAAGTGAAAACTTTACTTTCTTCTTTCTTTCTCCCCCTGACTCTGGAACTTTTCTCTGGATATATTGAGTTTTTATTTCTCTTGAAAAATAACTTTACAGGGTTCCTTCTTTACAACAATAAAAAGGCAAGCTTCTCAAGTCACCTGGTAAGTATAGAAATGCCTCAATGTCTCACATATGAATGGGTTTTCTGAATTCTTTAGTTGGAAATGCTTCACTCTGATTGCTTTTTTACTCAATGCCAACTTTAAAATAAAGCCTTCAAGTGGGGTTTGTTTTTTGGCTTGTATATAAATTTTTAACTGAAAATTCAGTGGGTACTTATGTACTGAAAGTTTCAACTTGTTACTTAGTGTTGTTCTTTCCATTTCATTTGTTAATTATGTGAACTTACAAAACATTTATTTTCTTCTGAGTTTAAATGCTGTGAGTCTTACAAACAGCACAAGAAACAGACATCAAACTCTGAAGTTTCTATCTGCACCCTATTTACAAATGAAATGTGTAAGTAAATGAGATGTAAAAATATACAAGCTTTGTTTTTGATGTATTTTTCCTTTTATGGCAGAAATTATTTTGGTGGTAATATGAGCCTCAGTGATTTTTTTGGTATTAATTTACACTATTAACTGAATTAGTTTGTTCAGACCCAAACTCCTTAAGGAGATTAAGCTCCCAGTAAAATCTATAATTAAAAGAGGAAAAATGTATATACAAAATAATTTTACTGATATGTATCTATGTATCAGTATATATGTACCTTTATATACAAATTATTAAATACATGTCACTCCACTTTTCTATTACTCAGGTACTAAAAACAGAGTAGAAGAAGAAACGTCAGTTTCTTGAAGCTGCTTCATAGTTAGAAAATATACTCAACATGGATGTTACAACTCTGTTATAAGAAAATTGCCCTTATTGTTGCTTCCAGTATATAAAAGTATTGCATTCAATCTTGTGCCTAGTGAGAGATAGGCAGAAGTTAAAAGGACCCTAATCTTTACTCAAGCACTGTTCACATACCCAAAGACCTTCTTGATTTAAAAAGTAATCATATTGCAGTTTAAGACTTTCTGTAAGATGTAAATCGCTTTGTCTAAACTCTTCATGAGTCCTCAGGAATTACTGCTAAACACACAGAGTTACCTTTCTGGCACAGCTGTGGCTGGAAAAGCTTAGACAGCTGTGACTGTCTCCCCTTCCAGGTCCCGAGATGGAAACAAGAAGTAAGCCCCAGCTTCTTGTGTTCTTGACGCTGTTCAGCGTGCTCTTCTCCCAGACCTTGGCGTGGCCTCTTTTTGGAGCACCTTCAGCTCTGAGGTAGGCTCTCTTTCAATTCAGGCAGTTGAACATTCCTCCTCCAAGTAAATGGGAATTTCTGATATGTTATTTCAGACAGCTCAGTTTTGCAAATTATGTATAAGTTATTCAAATCTGTTGGTTGACTTGTTAAGCAAGTTTTTTCAACTTCAGGGCAACATGATTGTTCTGAGTTTTGGAATTCACTCTCAGGGCCAGAGAGACAGTGTCGATGACTAATTTTATGGGTAAGATGGACCACATTTTCTAGCAAGGCAGAAAGGGGGCTTGGATTTCCTTTCATTCAAACCAGTTTCGGTTGAGTAATTAGCTGTTCTCCATTGTCACCTCAGTTCAGTTCAGTTTCTGATAGAAAAATAGGTGTCTAGTTGCCCACTTCATTTGAGTTCATTTTTCGAGATCAATCGGCAAATAATCATGAACAGTTGATAAGTGGAATATGTATAAAATCATGTTGGACAGACTATCTAGGCAGAATCAATTTGTCAATGTTAAAAATTGTGAGATAATTAATCTGCTGAGTTACCCTTCCCCAGGGAGTGAATTTTAAGGTACTTGGTTTTTACCATAAATCCTTAGTTTTACTGCTCTCTACATTGCATTTCATATTTCAAATTCATATAATACAACTCACCTTTAAAGCTTTATTTGAGATAACTTTATGCTAAAGAAGGAAACAGTAAAAGGAAACTACATTAGTTTTATTTTTCTTTCCAGTTTACAAGGATTACTATATCTAGTTTACAAGGAAACTACATTAGCCTTATTTTTCTTTCCAGTTTACATGTCTTTGCTTATTTTCTCCTTTCCAATTCTTTGTTCAAGTAGGCATATGCTCAATAGAGTGAATAATCTCTTAGCTATTAGTGTTCTGTGAAATTTGCTTAAAGCCAGATTGTATGTTGCTTTGATAATTAAATAGAACTAGTTTATCTGAATAGTTATATCAAAAGAGATGAATAATCTCAAGAATGCTGGAGCTTACATTAATTGCTACGCTTCACTCTTAAAGAGAGTTGCTTGTTCCTGACTATCAAGAACTGCCTCACCCAAAGATGCACAAGTGCCCAGCAGCCAACACAGTTCTTAATAGGGTAACAGTGAAAACATGCACACACATAATTTTAAGTGTGCTGGTGTTCAAAATGTGCATGCACCCACATAGTCCATGTAGAGGCAGGACAATTCTTAGTCTTCCAGTAAAGCATTGTATATCCTTTATTAAAATTGTGCCCCTATGTAAAATTGAAAACAAAATTCACTGAGTTTGAATGACTATTCAGAGACAGAGGGAGTCTTTGGATTTGGTCAATACATAGAAATGCACCACACCAAAGTGAACCTTTGAAGTAAAATTTACGGACTCAGAGAAAGAAAAATAGTTAATATTCAAATCTTGAGAAATGTTGAGACACATGATATTGGCCATCAAGAAATATGTGAGTTGCTTGCAATTTTCATATTGAATATAAAAAAATTGCCGAAGTTTCTATTTTGTGTAAGATCTTTCTACCTGTGTACTTTGCAAAGTGAAGCTACTTACTTATTGCCAAGGAAGTGTACTTTGCTTAATGTTCTGAAAAACTAGGCTAAGTAGCTCTAACTTCTGTTACATATAGCTTGTAAAAGTTGTATGGCATCTGTTTTATGGGATAAATAAGAATTTTACTATTTACACTTTCATAAACCATGGAAGCCATTAATTCAATTTTGCCATCCATATATTATGAGTGGGTGATATTTCCTAAGATTTTGAGTATCTTATCTCAAGTGACTGTTAAGCTGTAAGCACCAGCTTCTGAGAAAGGAATGTATTTTGCTTTACTGTATCTTTTCCTACCAGGATGGGGGACAGAATACCATTTGAAGGAGCAAATGAACCTGATCAAGTTTCGTTAAAAGCAGACACTGACATTTTACAAGATGCATTAGCTGAAAATGACACACCTTATTATGATGTATCCAGGTGAGTTCATTTTTATTGAGTTTTATTTTAGCAAACACTTTTTAAAAATCTAAACATTTTATTTTTGTGTCACCATGAAGCTATTCTCATAGCATTGCACTATGAGTTTCCACGTGTTGTGGCTTCATTCGGCCTGATTTATTGAAACTCTTGATGCTTGCGTGATTTTTACTTGGAGAGATTGTAATAGGCCAAGCTAAGCAAGTCATCCACCTATATTCTGTTTCATAAATTTTTAACATCGGAAATTATTTCAACTGTAGTAAAACTACAGCATTTGAGAATCCATGATGGAAAAAGTTCTAAGGTTAGAGTTTCACTTCTATGTAAAGAAAGGGTGTCTAATAATAAAAGCTATTCATTTCATAGAATATTGTCCAGAGAAACATTCCAGTATAGACAGAGTAACTCTATCCAGAAGGCAAAGCATGAAGTATTTTTCATTTGGATGGAAAATTTGGTTGATAGACTTTTAGAGTCTTTCTGTCTTAAGAGATTTTGTTTACAACTTTTTGGCAGAAGAAATAGCAAAAGGGATAATAAGGTTTGCTAAAATCAGAATAATTTCCTCTTGCATATATCTTTATTCAGAGTAGAAGAAATAAATCACCGTGAATAAATAGAAACTAAATATATCTTCCCACCAATATTTTGTAGAAAAGAATTAGTTTTACAGATTCTACCAGGGAGTATTAATATTGAGATATGCTCCTTAAAAAGCTAATTTCTTCAATTTTTCAAAATTTGGGGCTGGAAATAAGTCACCAGAATATATTATTTATTCAGTTGTTTAAAAACTTCCTTTTGGACTTAAGTTTGAATGAGAAGCTATCAAATAAATTGATGTTTCCTTTTTATTTAATGAGCCAAAATAATCTTTTAGAAAACTATTTACAAAATAATGACTATCATTTTTTCCTTGTTTCAGAAATGTCAGACATGCTGATGGAGTTTTTACCAGTGACTATAGCAGACTCTTGGGTCAACTTTCTGCCAAAAAGTACCTTGAGTCCCTTATTGGAAAACGAGTTAGGTAAAGAGAATTTATTACTATTAAAAAACATGCTATGGTTATTAAATTGGACAATTATATCTTCACTGTAAGCAACTTATTTATTTTATTCAAAACTGATAACTCTTGATAATGTTTAATTTCATTATAAAATAATTTATAAACTTCAATAAAATATACTAGACCTGTGGATTAAGAAAATAAGGTTTCCTAGTAATATCATATTCATAGGCTCCAGACACATTTATTTTTCTTAAATAATAATCATTTATAAATTGGCAAACAAACTAAACTAGACACAGTAAAAACAAGATATATTCTAAACTGAAGCAAATTTTAAGGCTAACCATAGCATTTGTATTTTATTTCCTGCTCAAACTAAGCATTGGAAGATTTTGTCTTTAAATGGTTAATAACTGAATTTTAGATAGCATTACTTAAATTGGCATCTGTTCATGAAGAAACATTTATTTATGTTTTTAAGAAGCATTTACTTTTAAAGAACTCCTTCTTCCAATGGAAGAACACAATTTCAATTAGTCCCTCAATTTTTTTTAAATAAATTATTTGCTCAGTTAGGACAGAATGTCTAAAGGCACCCTAGTAAAAGTCAAAGTACATTGAATTATTCCATGCTCCCCCATCCTTAGGCTTAGATGCTTTTTTCTTTCAGGTTTTTTTTGGTGATAGAAAATGAGTTGAGTGTTGGAATTCCTTTTTATCTGACTCCAAGAAATTATTATTTAACTTCCTTATCCTCATGTTTCTTAGCAATAGCATCTCAGAAGACCAGGGACCAATTAAACGCCACTCAGATGCTGTCTTCACTGACAACTACACACGCCTTCGAAAACAAATGGCTGTGAAGAAATACTTGAACTCAATTCTGAATGGAAAGCGAAGGTAAAGAAATGAGAACTTGCTAACATGAGAAATTATAACTGACTTTCAAAATAGTAGTTGCATATGGAGACATCTCTCTCTCTCTACCTTTCAAGCAGTAATTCTCAACCTTAGCTAACATTAGATTACCCTGGAGAATATAAAAAATATTGATGTCTGACCCTAACCCAAAACCAATTGCCAGGAAATTAGTGTCCCTAGGCATGTGGCTGTGGACACAGGTATTTTCTGAGTTCTCCAGTTGATGCTAATGTGCCTCCAGGGTTAAAAATGATGACTGTAGAGACATCTGGTCTGGGTCTAGGAACAGGTTTTATCAAAAGTGCTGCTTTTTAAAACATGTGAAGGGCAGTCAGCTAGCAATTTGTCACCACGTGGAATTCCCTTTTTACCTGCAAATTCAATTATCTATTTTACCAAATTAAACCATGAATTATTTTGTCTTCTCGGATTCAGTAAAACCTGTGTCTTTCCATGGTATGTAAATATTGGAACACAATATATAGGAAATGCGATCCTTTCTCTCTTTTATTCCAGTTATTTTTGTTTAGATGGGGAGTTCACAAGACAATTCTATTTGGGTGAGATCAAGTAAGATGGATCTCTCTGCCCACCAGATTATAATTCTTTAAGAAAGCTTTTAGACAATTTAAGACTGAAGAGCCTGTCAGAGGGAATGACTCACCTGAAACAAAGGTGTTTAGCTCCCAGAGCTCTTAACTGAGCACCCTGTACTGCCCAGGCCATGCCTCACCTTTTATTTAGAAGCTTTCTCATCCAAGAGCCTTCACAAGCACAGTTCTCTCTTTCTGGTCTGCAGCAGTGAAGGAGAGTCTCCTGACTTTCTTGAAGAGTTAGAAAAATGATTAGAAAGCTCTTTGGAGCAAAGCTGCTGACAACTTCCCAGTGGTGAGTATATCTGTGTGTTTTTATAAGCTAGTAGTAATCATCTCAGTATTTAAGTGGGTAGGAGTCACTTGGTAAAACACATCATAATGTTCTCCCAGTGAGACCTTATCTAAGAAGGACGCTTCTACCCAAGTGGATCACAGCTTAGTAGAGCTTGAAACAATCCATGCAGTGTTCTGATAGCATGAAAAAGACAGCTCACAATGAGGAAACAGGTTAGTACCTCCTACTTTGCTCAGACTCATTCCTGTCCTTTTGAAGAAATATTGAAAAAGGAGACTGAATCACACTACTGAGAAAAACTGGCTTTCTCTTGGATAGTAAAGCCATGTTGCTTTCATTAAAATCTAGTCTCACAATTGACTGTTAACATCTCATTTAAGTATAAGGAAATACTACCAAATTACAGTGTGGCTTGTTATTGTGAAAATATCAAGACACCCTGGGTCTCATTGTTTCTTTTTTTAACTTTTTATTTTGTATTGGGGTATAGCTGATTAACAAAGTTGTGATAGCTTCAGGTGAACAACAGATATTGTATTTCTTGAAACATAGTAAACTTCATGGAGCAAAAATCAAATTTAGATTATTTTATCTATAAAGTGAGTGTAGATACTACGACTCTAGTAATATCAACTGTAAAACATTTTTGGAGCAGAGAAAACACAAATAGATTTTTTTCTTTGCTAAGTTGATAAGATTGTTATCAAAATCATTTTTGTGTGAACATGGACACAAGATATATTTCTTTCCTGAGTTACATTAATGTTTACAGTAGCTCATAAAATATTTTTATAATGCTTGGCAAGTCTTTAAAGAAGTTTTGTAGCATCACTATATCAAGTTGTCACAATTTTTCTCCAAAGGACTCTGAGGACAAATTTTTGGTTTTGTGTATTCTACAGTTTCTGGAACACCTGCTCAACTCTGCTATTGTAGCATGAAAGATCCCTGTAAGAGAGATATGTGGTCAAGGGTGCTGCAGGGGCCCATTCCTCATCATGCATAGACATTTCAGAGAAACAAACTCCTCGAATGCTCAAAAAAGAGAGTTGTATACAGATTCTCAATGAAGTTTATCAAATAAGGTTTTTCCATTAAATTAAGAAATACAATAGGCACAACAGTATAACAGAGGATTCATTACTCTGTCCCCTTATGAGAGTCCAACGTCCGTTTTTTGCTCTTTTGAATGGGTGACATTGGACAAATTCTTTCAACAGGAAGTTTTGCTGGTCAGCCAATTCTGAAAATTACAAATAAGTAATCATTTATGACTAATTAGAGAACCCCTTCACATTCTGGCTCCCTTCCCAACAATAGGTTCCTTGGAAGAGTCCCTCTTGATGTTCCAAAACGTGATCCCCTTTCAAAAGCTGCTGATCAAGTGCAAAGAGAAATATTTACTAAATGAGTGGATCAGTAAATGAAAGTCAGAGGCTGTAAATAAAAATGATTTTATGCTTAAAACACCAATTCTTTCTTTTTCAGAATTCTTGAAGAAAAACAATAAGTGAAGTACTTTTATTTCGAGTTCTACATAAGTAATTCAAGAAAACTACTTCAATATCAAAACCAAATAAAATACATTGTGTTGTGAATGTTGTGATTTTACTCTGATGTAATAACTGTGATGTTTACATTGTAAATATTATTTGTGAGTTCTGAAATTTGTCTTTAACTCATGAGAATTCTGTGATTTCATGCGCTGTGTATCCTCTGTAATAAAAATATATTTAATGATAAGTAAATACTAGGTTAATTCCAATTATCTGAGGCTTTTTGGAAGGATAGTAATCGAGCAAAATTGATGTGTTTATTTATAGGACATACTTAACTATGCAGAAGAGTGGAGGAGATAATCAGCACATCTAAATTTGAATGTTGAGCAGATAGAATGCTGTGTTAAATAAGTTTCAGAGTGTCTAAGAGAATACCAAAAGCAAAGACTAAAAAAATTCTTTTAAAAAAAGATTTTCAGAAAATGTTGTGTGTTTCCGTATTCTTAGGCAGCATTTATTTTGAATGAGATTTTTAAATCTTTCAAATTTGAATCTCTAATTGCCAAATACTCTTCTGATCGAATGTTTCAGTTAAGGAGAATGGCCTCTATTTCTGACACTTTATGCTTGTGTTAAGTATGTGTAACGTGTAAACTGAACAGAACACTTGTTTTTCAGTGATAAATATTTTTTCCATTGTCTCTCAGATAATGCTTAGGTCATATCAGCTTTCTTCAGTGAAAGTACATTTGGAGAAACAACTATTTTTCCAAAATGATTGTAAGAAATTAAATATAGAAAATAAAGATCTTTGATTATCATTGCAGGCACTTTCTGTTGTTTTGATTCTTTCTATTGTTTTGATTCTTTGCAGTAATTTGTTGTAGCTCCAAAGTTCCAGGAACTAAATAGTTCTTGTGATGTTTAAGATAGAATTATATTTGACTTTGGGTGTGTTCTAAAATAACTGTGACTTAAGTAAGAGAGAAATTTCTTTCTAATACAAGGCCAGAAGTAAAATGTCAATGGTTAGCATGATGGATCTGCTCCATGAGTCCCTCAGTAATCTATAGCCCTTCTAGCTCACCCCTCATTTTCTAGGACATAGCCCTTTTTCTCATTATCCAAAATTGCAGCTAGGGTTCCAGCCATCACACCTGCATTTTGGGCAGCAGGATGGAGGAACAGGCAAAGAAGAAAAGGGAAAAAAGAGTGCCTGCTGATTCTCTCTTAACTGATATCTTACATTAATATTCCCTTTAGTAGAACATAGTGTTACAGTCACAGTCATTTGCAAAAGAGGCTGGGAATTTTCTTTTTTTCTGGAAGATCATGAGTTCAGTGAAAAACCAAGGTTCTATAACTATAAATCCCTCCTCTATAACTTTATAAACTCTAAACCTGTAACTCCTCCTCCTTGGAAGAGGGCATGGCAATCCACTCCAGTACTCTTGCCTGGAGAATTCTGTGGACAGGGAAGCCAGTGGGTTACAGTCCATGGGGTTGCAAAGACTCAGACATGACTGAGCTACTAAATAGCAACAACAACTATAAAAGCCCCCAAAAAATGATTAAAAAAAAAAAAAAAGAATATGTCCATGCAGGGATTTTTTTAAAATCCCAGGCTATGCATCTTAAATTCTCACCAAAAAGGCTTAAAGAAATGACAAGGAAAATCAGGTTAGGTAGAATCAGGTAGCCCCTAACTATTAATGAAGAACCCTCATCAATACAGGCAATACCTTGCTCAGTTTCATTTGCTACAATTAGAACAAATGGCTACATGGAGAGAGACTAGTCTAGAATTACTAGTAATTGGAAAATAGTTTATACAAATTGAAATGAATTGGAGTAACTGTACCTTTCCTTCATATCTGATTTCACAAATTATAGGTCTTTGTTAAGTGACTTTTCTATGCAAATCGCTCACTGCAGTGAAAACAGAAAACTTCTAGATGCTATTTGCACACAAGAAGCTTATAAAGATCAAAGTTGGGCATCATTGAAGTGCAATTTGAATGTGAATCTAGAGTTTTATTTTATTTATGTATTTTCTTGGCCATGCCACATGGCATGTGGGGTCTTAGTTCCCTGACCAGGGATCAAACCCAGGCCCTTGGCAGTGAAAATGTGGAGTCCTAAACACTGGGCTGCCAGGGAATTCCCTAAAGAGTTTTGATTTTATCTCATTAATATGAATCTTCTCCATTGACTCCCTATTCCTTCAAAAGACATTTGTTGAATGACTGTGATGTACCAGGAGGATATCTGGGAGTTGAGTATTCTAGGCAGAAGCAAGATCAAGAGCAAGTGAGGGAACAGTCTGGCACATCTGAACAGCAAGGAATGCAGGATGCCCTGAACAGTATGAGCTGGACAAGGACTGAGGAGGAGACAGGGTCAAAGGTGTTACCAAGGACTAGAACTTGTGATGCTTCCTTGGTGGCTCAGTTGGTAAAGAATCTGCCTACAGTGTGGGAGACCTGGGATCCATCCCTGAGTTGGGAAGATCTCTTGGAGGAGAGAATGGCAACCTACACCAGTACTCTTGCTTGGAGAATCCCCATGGACTGAGGAGCCTGCGAGGGTACAGTCCATGGGGTCGAAAAGAGTCGGACATGACTGAGCATCTACGCACACAGCACGGAACTTGTGAGGCCTCACGGGCCACTGTCAAGGGCTTGAGGAGTGAGAGGAAGAAATAATGCAGACTTTTGGATTTTCTGAAATGCATGTTGTCACGATCAATCTGACTGCTGTACTGGGAAGAGGGTGAAAGGGGGCTAAGGATGGAAGATGGAAACACATGAGGAGACCGCTGCTATGAATCATGGGAGAGACAATATGACTACCAGGGCACCAGCAGTGCAGGTGGTGAGAAGTGGTCTGAATACATTTCAAAAGGAGAATCAAGCTTTTCACTGATAAACGGAAGATATGAAAGAGAAAAGTCCTGAATGGTTCCAAGGTAAACGACTTGCGCAACTTGAAGGATGAGGTTTCCATTAAGTGGGGTGAAGAACACTGTGGGTAAGGGGGTTCCTGGTGAGGATGAGGGCTGTTTTGGATGGGTTAAATCCGATGTTGTGTAGAGTTGGGGATAAGTGTGAGGAGTTGAGGAGACCCTGGGTTGGAGATAAACTGAGAGCCTTCAGTGTGTAGATGGGATTTAAAGTCACAAAAGAGTGAGATCACCCAGGGACTGAATGTGGCTAGAGAAGAAACTCAACACCTGAAGCCCCTGAGTGTATTCATTCGCTGGGGCTGGCATCACAAAGCGCCATATACAGAGAGCCTCAAGCCGCAGAAGTGTACTGTTTCCGGAGGTTAGAAGTCAGGGATCAAGCTGTTAGTGGGGTTGGTTCCTTCTAAGCACGGTGGCGGAGAACTGAATCCTCTTTCCTGGCTTCTGGTGGTTTGCTGGCAATCTCTGCTGTGGAAGTATTACCTCAGTCTCTGACTTGATCTTCACATGGGGTTCTCCCTGCGTGTCGTGTGTCTTCAAATTTCCCTTTTTTATGAGGACACCAGTCATATGGGATCGGAATCCTTCCCAATGAACTCACTTTAATTTGGCTACCTCTGTAAAAACCAATCTCTGAGTAAGTTCACTTTCTGAGGCTCTGGTGATTAGGACTGCAACATGTGGATTTGGGGGGACACAATTGAACCCAAGGGCTTCCCAGGTGGCTCAGTGATAAAGGATCTGCCTGCCGATGCAGGAGCTGTGGGAGATGAGGGTTTGATCCTTGGGCGGGAAGATCCCCTGGAGTAGGAAATGGCAACCTGCTCCAGTACTCTTGCCTGGAAAATTTCATAGACAGGAGCCTGGCCAGCTACTGTGCATGGAGTCACATAGAATCAGACATGACTGAACACACAACAGTTGAACCATAGCACTGAGACTTGCCAACATTAATAGTTTGGGTTATTGAGGAATAAATGGGGGTAAAAAGGACTAAAAAGAAAAGCTAGTGAAACGGACCGTATGGTTCTTGCCCCCCACCACACACAGACCATGTTCTGCCTGTCTTTTGCCTGTGGAAAACTTTAGTCAAAGAATAAGTTTAATCAGAGAAGTGAGAAATGTGGAAACAAAGGAAAACAGTCAAAGGAGACTAAGTAATAATAATGTAGTTATGAAGCATAGTCAAGGACCTTTAGTCCTTTCTTGAGGGCTGTGGGTAATATTCTGAGCCATATCCTGTGAGCTGTCTTATAGATACTAAGACACCAGGTGGAGAAGTTAACTACGTGATGATCAGACTATACCAGGACATGAGCTCCCACCATTCCGAGAACTGGCTGCAAAGAAATGGGAACAAATGGATCCTGGGAGTGAAGATTAGCCGAACCTAAAACAGCCATGATGATGCTGGTAAGACCACTGATGATCGATTCAAAGATGACTTAGAGATGCTTGTGCTGTTTCTGCATGTAGAACCTCTCCCCCAATCTGTCTATTAAAGCTCTCACCCCCTGCTTGTCATTGTGGGGGAGTCAGCCTTTGAACAGATATCTGCCACCCTCCCCCACCAATTGCCAGCATCTGAAATAAAGCAAACTTTCCTTCCCTCCAACCTGGCCTACTTACTGGCTTTTGAATGAGGAGTAGCTGGGCGTACCTTTTGGTAGCACTAGTAAAATAGGAAAAAGAATAGAGTAATTCTGGAAAACAAGTGAAGAAAATGGTTCAAGGAAGAAAGCATCCTTAATAGATTTAAATGCTGTTATTATGTAACATAAGATTCATTTATTGATTTCTTAAGCAAGTCTATCTAAGGAATCTGCTACGTGCTCACCACTGTTCTTGATTCTGATGATTGAACAGTGAAAAAAAAAACAGATATTAATTCCTTCCCCCATGGAGCTTACATTCTATTAAGCAAAAGATCTGACAAATCAAATAGATAAGTAAAATACATGTTATGCTAGAAAATGATATATGCTGAGGAGAAAAAAGTAATGCAGGGAAAGAGAATATGAAGTGTTCAAGAAGAAGTTTAAAATTTCACTTGAGATTCCCAGAGAAATTCTTGCAGAAAGGTAAATTTGAGATACACCCTTAGAGAGGTGAGGAAATCAGCTGTGAGTTTCTATGAAAAGATCACCCTCAGTTCAGTTCAGTTCAGTTGCTCAGTCATCTCCGACTCTCAGTTGACCCCATGGACCACAGCACGCCAGGTCTCCCTGTCCATCACCAACTCCTGGAGTTTACTCATACTCATGTCCAATGAGTCAGTGATGCCATCCAACCATCTCATCCTCTGTTGTCCCCTTCTCCTCCCACCTTCAATCTTTCCCAGCATCAGGGTCTTTTCCAATGAGTCAGTTCTTTGCATCAGGTGGCCAAAGTATTGGAGTTTCAGCTTCAACATCAGTCCTTCCAATGAATACTCAGGACTGATCTCCTTTAGGATGGACTGGTTGGATCTCCTTGCAGTCCAAGGGACTCTCAAGAGTCTTCAACACCACAGTTCAAAAGCATCAATTCTTCTGCACTCAGCTTTCTTTATAGTCCAACTCTCACATTCATACATGACTACTGGAAAAACCGTAGCCTTGATGTGAGAGACCTTTGTTGGCAAAGTAATGTCTCTGCTTTTTAATATGCTGTCTAGGTTGGTCATAGCTTTTCTTCCAAGGAGCAAGTGTCTTTTAATTTCATGGCTGCAGTCACCATCTGCAGTGATTTTGGAGCCCAAAAAATAAAGTCTGTCACTGTTTCCCCATCTATTTGCCATGAAGTGATGGGACCGGATGCCATGATCTTAGTTTTCTGAATGTTGAGCTTTAAGCCAACCTTTTCACTCTCCTCTTTCACTTTCATCAAGAGGCTTTTTAGTTTCTCTTCACTTTCTGCCATAAGGGTGGTGTCATCTGCATATCTAAAGTTATTGATATTTCTCTCAGCAATCTTAATTCCAGCTTGTGCTTCTTCCAGCCCAGCATTTCTCATGATGTACTCTGCAAAGAACTTAAATAAGCAGGGTGACAATATACAGCCTTGACGTACTCCTTTTCCTATTTGGAACAAGTCTGTTGCTCCATGTCCAGTTCTAACTGTTGCTTCCTGACCTGCATACAGATTTCTCAAGAGGCAGGTCAGACGGTCTGGTATCCCCATCTCTTTAAGACTTTTCCACAGTTTATTGTGATCCACACAGTCAAAGGCTTTGGCATAGTCAATAAAGCAGAAATAGATGTTTTTCTGGAACTCTTTTACTTTTTCAATGATCCATCAGATGTTGGCAATTTCTCTGGTTCCTCTGCCTTTTCTAAAACTGGCTTGAACATCTGGAAGTTCACAGTTCACGTATTGGTGAAGCCTGGCTTGGAGAATTTTGAGCATTATTTTGCTAGCATGAGAGATGAGTGCAATAGTGCAGTAGTTTGAGCATCCTAGAGGAGGTAATTCCAGGTGCAAAACCCTGGCATGAGGAGCAATCCTAATACAGTGAGGAACAGAGAGAAGGCCAATTTGGCAGAAGTGGACAGAATGGTTAAGAGAAGATGGAAGAAAGAAAGAGTGGTTATAAGGAACCAGGCCACAGAGGACACTATAGGTCATTGCAAAACTTTGGCTTTTATTTTGAATGAGATGAGAAGCCATTAGAGAACTGTCACCAGTGACCTTCACAATAATAGTCCTGGTTCATTGATGTAGGTGAAAGCCAGGTCAGAAAGGGCCCAAGAGAATAGGGAGGAAGGGTCTATACCGTGAATATCTATAACTCCTAGAGGAGAGTTGTTTTCCTGAATAGAGGAGCAAAGAAAACAGGAGAAACTTGGTGGGAGAAAGAAAGAGGTCAAATAATTTTCTTAAAAAATTTTTATAGTTACTTTTGGTTGCGTTGGGTCCTCATCGCTGGTTGCAATGAGCCAGGGCTATTCTCTAGTTGCAGTGTGTAGGTTTCTCATTGCAGTAACTTCTCTTGTTTTGAAATTATTTTGAAAGTTTAATAAAAGTTAAAGAGCTTTTCTCAGAAATACACACTCTTTGTGTGCATTCAGAGAATTCCCTGAATGTTACACGTCCACGCATGGAATTTTAGGAGGCTCCTTGATTGGTCTTTAAGAAGCTTCACTCTAGTTGTTGAGTCCTGGTTGGAGTCACCACAAATGGGGAAATGGTATGGAAATCATTGTTATTGTGCTTAGTCATGTCTGACTCTTTGCAGCCCCATAGACTGTAACTCTCCATGTTCCTCTGTGCATGCAATTTTCCAGGCAAGTATACTGGAGTGGGTTGCCACTCCCTACTCCAGGGGATCTTTCTGACCCAGTGATTGAACCCTTGTCTCTTGCATCTCCTGCATTGGCAGGCGGATTCGTTACCACCAGCGCCACCTGGGAAGCCCCATTAAAGTTATCCGACAGAGAGATGATAAGGATTTGAGCTAGACTGGTGGTAATGGAAAATGAAAGGAAATGGTAGAGATAGCTAACAGCAGGGACTTTTCTAAGGACTTCACACTCTTAAATTATATCAAGTCTAGAAGGCATGTATACTTCTCCAACCCATTTTTTTAGATGAGGGTGCTAAAACACAAAGGAGAAGCAGACTCAGCCCTGGAAGCTCATGTGGAAATATTCCATGCAGTCCCCTAAGGGGTCTTTACTATTATGTTGTTTTTTGTTATAGAAACCCTCTGAAACACTGACTTACTTAAGACCCCAGAAAGACTAAGTAACTTTTCCAATATACCATAATTATTTAGTGGCAGAGCAGGGACTAGACCTCAAATGCTTTCTTCATCTTACTCTTTCACACCCCATACTGAAATTGGCAAAATTCAATGCATAGTACATGGATTCCCTCAAAGACCCCTGCAGTCTCAATCCCATCTCTGTAGCGGCTGCCCTGCCCTCCTAAAGGACCTCAGAGGCCAGACAGGTAATAAGTCAGAGAGCTCACCTCACCAGTGAAGCTTTTCCAGACACGGTACTCTGCTTCTCTTTTGCTCAAGAAGCATGGAAGATACCCGACCCCTCTATGTTTTAGTAGCCATGCTGAATTGCAGCTTTTCAAATCTCATCCTTTCCGTGAGGGTGGAGCATTGTCTCCCTTTATGGTCCCACCCTGCCGGCACCTCCTGTATACTCAGATTTTCCTCATCTCTTGCCCTTCAGAAGCCTGGCCCTAAAACCCAGCCTCAGCGAGTTCTTTGCTGAAATGTTCCTGGAACTGCCCTCTACTTTTCCTTATCTCATCTTCAACACATGAATGATATGATGATGTCTCAGACGGGCCTTATCTGAGAATATCACCTTTGCTTCCCTTTTCCCTTTTGTATCCCAGCTCTCTCTTTGGTACTTGATCTCTATCTGGACTTGGACAGAACTTGCTATGGGTCACAAGGATTTCATCAGCGATCACTAGTCCCATTCCAAGCAGTCTATGCTATTTTATTTCTCTATTCAAGTCTCACTTTCCAATTGTTCCTTCCCTTCCTTCTTTCTCTGTTCCCTGCATATTCTTTGCTATTGCAAACTAATACTATCCTGAGTAGTCACATATAGCTGAAATCTCTGGGGGTTCTGGGTTATGCTGTGTTTTAAAAGACAGGCCAGGGTGGAAAATGCCTATCATTGAACAGACCAGTTTATTGCTCTTGAAATGATATAAATAGTTTTTATTGCAAAACTTTATAAGAAAACAATCTCTAAAGAAGTTATTTCTTGATTTAAAAAGGACTTTCAGTATATTAAACAACACTGAATTCAGTGCTTGGTCTTTGCACAGAATCCTTACCATGGCTTTGAAGCTGGTGACTGACTTGGGGAGCAGAGAAACTTTCATTTTTGTCCTGGCTTACATTTATAAATTAATGTTGCTAATGCACAATTGAAAACATGATCTCTTTGCAATTGAATTACATTTACTGCCTAAGTTCAGTCACATTCTATGGTACCAGGGAGTGGAGTGGGGTAGGGAGTTATGACTTTAACACATGAACTTTAGGAGAACATAATTGAGTCCATGACACCACTATTGGCAAGTCAAAAGCAAGAGCAGGAGACACTGATGTGTGGAGCGCCTTTCTTATAATGTTTTCTATAACCAAATGTCTGTATTAGGGGAAAAAAACAGTCTTCAATATGATTGAAACCTATCATTTTGTCACAATATATCAGCATATAATAACAAGCCATGTCTTTATTATTATGTTGTCTTTGTTATAGAAAACCTCTGAAACTTTTAGTGTGATCTTATCCCAGAAAAATCTTCACTTTTGTTATTATGATTATTTATTATTATTTTAGAAATATTTAAATATTGTGAAAAATAAGAACTTACAATTTGGTAATTTCTTAAAGAATTGTTGTCCAATTCTAGTTGATCTTTCCTGCACATGAAAGATTAATATCTTCAGAAATTGGAAACGTTACAACTGAGGGCAAAATTGTGGACGGACTGGCACCAATGCACATATATAGGAGGTTTATACACAGGATTGCTGACCACCCATGCTTGCTGCATGTATGCATGCATGCTCAGCCATGTCTGACTCTTTTCAACCCCATGGACTGTA
The DNA here is from genome assembly GCF_910594005.1 of Cervus elaphus. NCBI lineage: Eukaryota > Metazoa > Chordata > Mammalia > Artiodactyla > Cervidae > Cervus > Cervus elaphus. Next base: position 36,329,045 of record NC_057840.1, read on the forward strand.
GCCCGCCAGGCTCCTCTATCCATGGAATTTCCCAGGCAAAAATACTGGAGTGGGATGCCATTTCCTATTCCAACTTATGCTTGCTACAGAATACTGAAACACCTAGATGCCTTGAAGGAGGAAAATTTGCTGGTTATTCACTTTAAAAAATGGAAAATAAAAACTGGCTGGGGAGAACTAGGATGGTTAATGTGGGAGATGATGCCCCAGAATTAAATCTTGTTCCTTCTGAGGCACTCAGAGTTGCATCCTGCTCAGCTCAGCCCGGAAAGAAACTTGCCTTCAAAGAGCTTCATCCACTCACAACAACTCAATTCAGAATTTCTAGCTACTCCTCCTCTTGCTTTTCCTCCCTTAGTTTTTTAATCACTTATCCAAACAGGCCTTAAGTTAATGATAGAAGGTGCTGTTATAAATCCTGAATATGAGTGAACAACCAGGTCTCTCCAGGCATTTAAGCAAAACTTGAAGCAGAAAACACCCAAGTTAAAAATCGAACATGAAAGAAAATAATGTCAGAGAAGAAACGATAAAGTCTAAGAGAGAATTGGGAAAATACTGCATGCGTAATATAAGAACCTGATGAAGGAACAGAGAAGAAAAACCTCTTGAACTATAAAACTGCCTGAATTAACATTGAAGAGTTATGGGTCAAAATCAAGCCAATTGCCTAAAATATGAGAGTTAAATTTAGAAATTTAAAAAAAAAAGAGTCTTAGATAGTCAAAAGAAGAAGTACTTTCATCTGATAAATAGAAGTTTTAGAAAAAGGGAATGGAGAAAAGAGACAGGAGAAAATAATTTTTAAAAAAAAATCAGAAAACTCATTTTTACCTTCCCTCGATTGTACTTCCTGTGAGGTCCAACAACACGCCTATTTTATTTATCAGTGAATGCATGCTGTATATTTTGTTCACTGTCCCAAGATGTCTAAGTAGCAGGTTGAATTTCTCAATTTAGGACTATATTCTTTTGTAAATGGTATCACATTTTCACTGATAATGACAAGCATATTAGGCATGTTTATATTATATGCATATATTATATTTTCTGGGTGTGATAAATTTCAAATATCTAGTTTTCTAAAACCCTGTAAGAGTCAAAGTGAATCTATTCAGTCTAGATCCAACCAGTCCATCCTAAAGGGGATCAGTCCTGGGTGTTCATTGGAAGGACTGATATTGAAGCTGAAACTCCAATACTTTGGCCACCTGATGCGAAGAGCTGACTCATTGGAAAAGACCCTGATGCTGGGAAAGATTGAGGTCAGGAGGAGACGGGGACGACAGAAGATGAGATGGTTGGATGGCATCACTGACTCAATGCACATGGGTTTGGGTGGACTCTGGGAGTTGGTGATGGACAGGGAGGCCTGGCGTGCTGCAGTCCATGGGGTGGCAAAGAGTCAGACACAACTGAGCGACTGAACTGAACTGAACTGAACTGATTTAGTCTAGTAAGTAAGGTTACATATTTTCTTCCATAAATTTTTATGTAAAAAAGTATACATTACTATTATATTACTATGAAAGTGAAAGCAAAAGCCACTCAGTCATGTCTGACTCTTTGTAACCCCATGGACTATTAAGTCCATGGAATTCTCCAAGCCAGAATACTGGAGTGGGTAGCCTTTCCCTTCTCCAAGGTATCTTCACAACCCAGGGATTGAACTCAGGTCTCCTGCATTGCAGGCAGATTCTTCACCAGGTGAACCACCAGGGAGGCCCTTATATTACTACATACCATAGTATATACTATACTATCAATAGTAAAACAGTATAACATTAATTACTGTTAACATTACTACATACTATTGTATGTAAAATACTCTATAGTAATAATAATAGCACAAACATGCACCTTCTGTTTCTGGGTTTTAGAAACTATGCTAACAGGATATCTCAGGGACATAAAGACTAAAATGTCTATAATAATATCTATGAATTCCTGAGAACACTTGGAGCTGCAAATTTTAGTAGAACTAAATTTTTAGAAAAAGACACGCCAATTATTTATTTGCCTATTCTTGTCTGATGCTCCACACTCAGATGGTACCCGCTCTGGTTAACCGACAGCAGCTGCAATTGTTTGAAAGGAGAGAGAGGGAAAGACACGTAAAAAGCGTCTGCCTTTTGACTGTCCTTTGTTAACAGCTTTCTCTCCCTGACTATGAGAGAGAAAACATTTCCTGTGTCTTTCTCTTTTGCCTTCTGTAATTGCAAGTCGCTTGCAAGATTCATCTCCTTTTATCCTTTAACATTTTTCATTTTTCCGCCGCACAATTGTGCTTTTTCTTTTTTTCTTCTTTCTTGGAAATTCGCCCTGGTTTCATAATCTTGTTCCTTTTCCCTTTGCTCTTCTGTTGTCTATAGACTTGTGGATTCATTTACTTGGGCATCTTGCTCTCCTGCTTGCCTTGCGAGCGTGCGTGCGTGCTTAGTCGTTTTAGTCGTGTCTGACTTTGCGACCCTATGGACTGTAGCCCACCAGTTTCCTCTGTCCACGGTATTCTCCAGGAAAGAATACTGGAGTGAGTTGCCATGCCCTTCTCCAGGGGATCTTCCCCACCCAGGGATCGAGCCCGCGTCTTCTGGATTGCCTGGAGGCTCTTTACTGCTGAGGCACCAGGTAGCTCCTCCTGCTTGCCTTACCTACACATTAATTCATTTGTTCCAGTGACAGAATATTCACATAGATCTCCTAAGATTTCTTTTATAGTTTTTCTTTCCGTTGGACCTTACACACAGGTGACACTTGTTAAAATAGATTTCCTAATTTACATTCCATTTATCTTTCCGGTTAAAAAAAACATAGCATCTTCAAGCTAGAAGTTGCCATTGTATATAACGTTATAATTTACTCCTGGGGAAATAACTATGCCACTATTCTTAGTTTTTATTAATACCTGGAAGACATTTCCTTCTTACCTTGACACTTTACATAGATGAAGAACTTTAGCTGTGTCTTTGTAGACGAGTAGAGAATGCGATAGAGGTTTGGAGGAGCAAACATATTCTCAATAAAAGAGAATTTATCAGAGATGGGTAAGTTTGAAATTGTGTGCAGGCAGTGAAAATAAGGGCAATGAATATAGCTGAGAAAATCCCTCTTTTAAGATCTCAGTTCTTGTTAAGCAGCTGGTAGGAAAATATACCAGCATCAACACAACATTGTAGAGAAATTATCCTCCAGTTAAAATACATAAATTAAAAATATATATACCTGCAAAGTAGAAGAAAAATGGTAAATAAAAGGTAATAGCAAAAGTTGGCTTCCATGAAGGGGCTACTATAGTAATCTTATTTTAAAGCATTATGATGATACTACATAATGGTTTTTTAAATGAAACATGAGCATTTCCCAAATTTTACATGGATCATATTAATTTAATGAATCATAGGTAAAAAGGTAAATTTGAGTTTATGTCACAGTTCCCAATTTCTTTGGGGGAGTAATGCACACATATCGATGGTAATAAATGTATTTGAACAAACAGTAAAGCAGAAGCAGCATATTTGTGCAGTATCCCATGGCTCTCAGTGGGGTACTCACGACAGAGGCTAAATAGGAGAGACTTGTCTCAATGGATAATGTTCACTGAGACAGGTGACCAACACTTTCCACACATTAGCTTGAATAAACCAGGAAGTCAGTGTCATCACTCATGTGTTTGTGATAAGCAAAATTGCTGATTAATGCCACTTCTTGAGTCCATATTATGAGAAAGAAAACATGACTCTAAAGAGATGGGTGACTAGCAAATAACATGTCCTGGTTTTCTAGCAGGGTAAATACTAGTCTATGTGTTTGGGTGGCTCTGGGGTGTAAAGATGAATGTTTTAGGGACCTCTCTTCTCTATAACTTCTGATACCACTATACATCCTCATTGGCACCCAGGAACTCATTCTTGGGTCTGACAATGAAGCGTTGGCCTATGACTACGAAAATGAAGAGTATCAGAATGTAACTAAGAGCCAGAGCCTGTTATAGAATCACAGTGAACTTCACACCAGAGCAACCTAAGTGCCCACACCAAAACTGAGCATGTGAATCAGGGGTTGCTGCATAAATAATAATAAGCTGCCTACTTTATTATTTGGGCTTCCCTGTGGCTCAGACAGTAAAGAATCCACCAGCAATGCGGGAGACCTGAGTTTGATCCCTGGCTTGGGAAGATCCCCGAGAGGAGGACATGGCAACCCACGCCACTGTTCTTGCCTAGAGAATCCCCATGGAATGTAGCCTGGTGGGCTACACTCTGTGGGGTTGCCAAGGGTCAGACACGACCGAGCAATGAAGCACACTTCATTATTTCCCATTTAAAGTTTTGAGTTCCTATAAGAAAGAGCAGAGTCCAGGTTACCCCACTGACTCAAGGAGCCCTGAGGATATCGTCTTTAACTTCTGGATTCCTAAAAATAATTTTAGCTTCAGGATATTGAAATGAATGCTCAAGAACTGTCTTGCATGTCTACATCTGCAGGCAAGCTGAGAAGCAAGATGAACTCTTCCAGGAATCAAACACCGAGGGTACTAAGGTGGGAGACTGTTTGCATAGGGCTCCTTCCCAAGGGCTGCTCTGTAGCTCAAGAGCTGCCCGGCTCAGGGCTTGTATTTGGTCTCTCTTGGCCCAGTGACCTTTCTCTGGTTCATTTGCCAGCACGAGGCTGGCACTTCTGCTCAGAATGAGGTTGAATGGCCCCAAGAGCCGACCTTCAACTCGGGTCAACAATTTACTCCTGCTCCCACGACAACTTGCAAAGATTCTTTGCTTACTATTTCTACCCACAGGCCAAGAGAACCAGAAATAGCTCTTCCTGTTTCAGTTTAACTAAAACACAGGGAATATTGACTCTCAGTGTTTATTTTTTTCTGAAACATAGCTACAAGAGTCCACACAAATAGATCTCTATTCCACGTTTCCATTTCCCATATTTCTTTAGCTATTCCTCACTTATGCTCAAAATGCTGGTGAAGATTTCATTAAATAGGATTTAGGGAAAAGAAAATTATTAGTGAAAGTAATTCATGTGTGAAACATAATTCATTTCAGATAAAAGAAATCCAATCCCAATTCTAACTGTGAGTCAGAGTACAGAAAATAGTTTCAGAATTTTGGATTATTCAGTATGAGCTTATCCTGCTCTAAATCATTTTAATGAGATTATTTTAATTCATAAATGATTACTAGAGCCAAAATTAAAATAAAGAAAGGTTATTAGATATATGTAATGAATAGAATATTAAACATTCTAAATATATGCTTTATTATAGTCAAAACCTAGTGTTCTCAGTAGTAGCATAGCATACCAGAGCCAAAACAAATTCCAAATTCCCTACTCCAATGAAACAAAGTAGAAATTAGTTAACTTTATATGTTTAGAACTGATTTCTATTTCTATTGCTACTATAAAAACTTTTCTTTGTTGATCTTCTCAGACATTTAATGACAGTCTTAAAAAAACAAAACAAAACAACAAAATCATAAAACTGATAGTCCAACAAGAGGGGAAATTAGAAAATTTATAGGGCTTGGGAAAATTGTGGTGATAATTGGATTCTCAAAGCCACTGCTAGTCTTCCTACCTGTCCTTAATACTCTGAGACACTTCTCAAGAGTATTGGATTATGTAAATTATTTCCCACATCTGTTGACTAGAAAGGTCATAGCCTACAAACTATAGCTAAATTTCTGGGTCCTCATAGCCAAGAAGAGGTGAAATTGGGGCAGGGCTCAGATGGGCAGGGGTTTGTGGGAATGGGAAAGTTGTGGGGATCACAGCTTACTACCTAGCTTCTTACTGTACCCTGACATAGATCAATTGATCCCACTGTTCCTAGAGTGATCTCAGCAGTTTGAATGGAATGGCTACCTTCCCACATACAAGAGGTTTGACTTGTCTCAGATTAGCCTGCTCTAAGTGAAGCTTATGAACCTCTGACTTGGAAGTTCACTTTCTTGGAAGTCAGGCTGGAGTCCACACAGGACTCACTGAGAAGTCATTCAAAGGGGACGCTGAGAAATGTCCACAAGAAATCCTGGGAAGTAACCTACTGGGGATGCTGGGACATGCCCACAGGGGATGTTGCTGAAACTGGCTGGAGGTGAGCTCCACTGGGTATCATACTGACTGAGCCTAACACTACAAGGACAGAAGGAAAGAAACCATACCTCATCCAGGGGAAAAATATTTTCCTTCTGCAGTGTTTCTTCCAGTGCCCACCAACTCCAATATCTCAAGCAGAGCAATACACACTGTTTTTGGAATTGAAAGGCAAGAAATTAACAACTAGTACAGGTATACACCCAGAAGAGAGTCATTATCTTTCCATTCTCTTCTAAATTACTGTGAAAGTAAGAAAACCAATAAAAATGATAGAAAAATTTACTTAATGTCTCTTTCAATGAATCTTTTATGTTTTATTCATAATGTTTGAAAAATATCCTTAGAAAAACTATATTGGAAAAAAATAAAAGCAGTAGCAGAAATCAATAAAGTAGAAAATATGGAAATAATAAAGGTCTATAACAGCTGTGTAATTGTTCTTGTTATTTGAAAATATTAATGAAATTTTAAGAAATCTCTAGTTGTACTAATTCAGAAAAGAAGTAAGATCAAAGTCACATACAAAATATTAGGCATGAAAAGGAGAAATTGTGTATAGAAAAGTGATTAAAAATATAAGAAGAAAATAGGGAGAGCAACTTCTATGTCAAATTTGAAATTATAAGATCAATGGACACACCTCTACAAAAACATAATTTTATCAAAATGTATTTAGGTAGAATTAGAAGAATAAGTAACCTTTGTAACTATTAAATAAATTTAAAAAATTAACATTGCTGTGGACTGAGTGTGTCACATCCAAATTCATATGTTGAAGCCCTAATTCCCAGTGTGGTGATATTTGGAGATGGGATCCTTCAGAGGAAACTAGGGTTAGATGGGGTCATGAGGATGGGGGTGGGGGCCTCATGATGGGATTAGTGCCCTTTTAAGAAGAAATATAGAGAGATTGCTCTCTCTTTTTCCCTGCCATGTGAGGACTCAGCAAGAAGGTCATGTACAAGCCAGGTGCTCAGTGGACATGTGGGCCAGTTGATTTGGATTTCTAGTCTAGAGAACTGTAATGAAATACATTCTGTTGTTTAAACCACCTGTTCTTTGGTATTTGTTGTGGCAGGCCCAGATGAGTAAGACAAACATAATTTCATAAAGGAAACCCCAGACCCAGTGTCTTATATATTTGAATTCAATCAAAGTTTCAAGAGACAGATCAGCCCAATCTTAAACCAATTTCCAGAAAATTTAAAAATGATCCACTATTAAACTTATTCTATGAAGTCATAGCTTTTGATAACAAAACTAGATTAAAAAAAAACACACACACATGAAAAAGGGAACACTACAGGCCATGTCACTCATGAATATAGATGAAAAATATGAAACCAAATATTAGCAAAACACATTCATTTGTGTTTAAGAAGATAACACAAATCAATTCAGCTGGGTTTATCCCAGAAAGGTAAGAATGTTTTAATATTAACCTAAGGATGCTATTCACCACATTAACAAGTTAAAGCAGTTGAAAACATATGATAAGAGGCAACAATAAGCATTTGTACCTGTTTATGATTTTTAAAAATTTAGCAAAATAGAAACATATGACTTGGTAAAGGTTATATGCCCCAAGCCTACACTACATCATTCTCAACAGCAAAGCATTAGAATAACCTCTTTTAAAATTAGGAACATATTAGAGGTGTTCAAAATCATTATTTTTCTTCAACTTCATATTGTAGGCCTTAGAGCAAAAAAGACAATAAAAATAAACTCTTATACATGTCCAGCTACACATTTGTATGTGGATGTATAGCAGCACTGTTTGTAATAGTTTTAGCTGGAAAGAACTAATAGTGATACATGTTAAGTTCATATACTCTTTAACTTTACTCCCTTAGAGTGCTTGTATATTTAAATCTACTTTTAAAAAATCGGGGTACAGTTGCTTTATAATGTCGCTTTAGTTTCTGTTGTATAATGACGTGAATCTGCTATACGTATACACAATCCCCTCCCTCTTGGACCTCCCTTCCCCTTGAGCCTTCTCTACCTCTCTAGGTCATCACAGAGCACCAAGCTGAGCTCCCTGCGCTATCTATACAGCAGGTTCCCGCTAGCCATCTATTTTATATACAGCAGTGCACATAAATCAATCCCAATCTCCCAAATTATCTCACCCCTTCCCCCCGCCACAATGTGTCCACACACCCATTCTCTCTGTTTTCATCTCAATTCCTGCCCTACAAATAAGTTCATGCCATTTTCCTAGATTCCACATATATTCATTAATCTACTCTTCTGGCTGCATACAAATTATGTTATCTTCATTGTTTGAAAAGGAGACATTGTTTCTTTTGGGGAATGCACAGTGCTTAGCCCCAAAATCAATACATTCTAAAATATTTTAAAAAAATAAGCAGCAAATTAGTGACTGAATAGCAGTAATAAACACCTATAGAAGTTAGTATTTTCACATTTTATGTAACTCATATATATTTTATAGTTTATGTTTGTGAAACTATCATGTATTATTTGAAGTCAAACTTATTTTTAAATGTTTATACTTAAATTTTTTTTGTCCTGGTGACTAGTTTCACATAATCCTCATTCGTATCTTTGTAAAGTTGAGAATGAATATAATATAGATATTTTGAATGGAGTTAAGTATAAACTTACTTGAATATCTTTGGTCCTTTACAGATATACAAGTTATAAAGTTGCTCACAAAGGAAAACATAATGATCCCTAAGAGGAACATAAATATTGTAGATCATAAATAATTATACTCTCAAATGCTCATGGAATTGGTTAATCACATTCATGCCTAGCAATACACTCACTAAAATTTCCAATACACCCTCCATGCCAGCGAACAGTTATGTTTCCAACATAACAATTTAATGTTAGGAACTTATGTGATTTTAGTTGACTTACTGTAGGAAGGCTTCATGTAATTCATGTGCAATTGAGATATGGTACAGAGCCCAAGAAGATAAGAAAATAAGAGTGCTCTTGGGATGGTTTTTATTTTCAGCGGGCAGCACAAGCCAAGCTGAAACCACAATTTAAATTGTGAAGCAATTGAGTGTTAGATTCTTCATAGAGTTGCCCTAGTAGGGGCAATCTTTCTCTTCTGGGTCACAGGGCAGAATGTAATAGGGATAATTTTGAACTTTACTTAAAATCCCATGATCTGAAACATTATCCTATTCTTTAATATAATCTCTTAATTCATCCCTAGGAGTTAGAGATATGTTTCATGAGTGATAATGAATGCTTAAATAAAATCTGGGGAAATATAATGGAAGTCTTCAGGCCCAACATTGAGCTGATATACTGACGTCATTTGTGTTTTATTTTGTCTGGAACTAAATTAAATCTTCCCAGTGGCTCAGCAGTAAAGAATCTGCCTGCAATGCAGGAAACATAGGAGACACAGGTTCAATCCCAGAGTTGGGAAGATCTGCTAGACTACTACCTTTCCACAGAGATTGGGAAATTGAGGCACTGTTTCCCTCCATGATTACATTTCAAAGGAAGGGCTCCCACATCCTTATTAAATCCTGGGTTTAAACTCATTCCTGGGAATTAAATTGAATTGTCAGACCCACAGAAAGCTTTGATTCTGTCTCTGAAATCAGATTCTAGAAAAGAAAGAAGGATTGTTACATTAAAATGTAAGCTCTATGACAGTAGAATTTTTTTTTTGTTTAATCTGTTTTGTTCACTTTTGTATCCCCAAGACCTAGAAAAGTATCTGGCATAGTTGTTCAGTAAATACCTTTGTGAGAGAAAAGAAAGAAGAAAGGAAGGGAAGGGAAGAAAGGAGGGAAATACACGTATTAGTAAATTTCTTTAATGCAAACCACCCACCTACTTAGCCCTTCCACTAATTTGTCTGGTTGCCTACCTCCAGTGCTTCAATTCTCTACCCAAACTTCTTGATTTCTACAGTTACAACTTTCCTAAATGACTTGTCCTTCCCTTGGAAGATCTGGCTTCCCATTTTTAAAAGGCACTTTCAGCATCCAGTTACCTAACAAGGATGAGTCAAGCATCAGATTTGTCCTGCTAACCAAGCCATTTTGAAAAATATGCTCCAGTGAAGACAAGCAATTTAACATTTCATTAAGATGGACTAAGTGATTGACTCATTTAGTTAAACATTTCAGTGAAATTAGTTATAGATGTTAAAATTCCAAGCAATATAAGGGCATTTGGAGAACAAGGGAAATGCCATAGATAGTAGACCACAGTTAAACCCAAAAATATTTAAGAGAGTAAAAAATTTTTAAAAATCAGAAAATTGTATTGTTAGATGTAAATTTAGTGAATTAGTCTTTTGTTTCTTTTTATAGGCAGAGCCATCCCTTAAACAACCCTAGCATTTGAAGATCTTTCATGTTTAAGGAGTAGATAGAAGGTAATTTGGCCAACTTCTCAGCTTTGGTCATAGAAAGTCTACAAAGTTAATGGCACACATTTATCTTTTGGCATGCAAAGCAAAATATTATCTTCTGCCAAAGATACTGCCAAACCAATGCTCAATTGTATCATGTCAAAGAAAAACTGCACTAAATAGAATTAAACAGGCCTGGGAAGCTTTATTTAAGACTGTGGCTAGGGGAGAGAGACTGAACTCTGCTAAAACAAAAGGTGAGAGAGTTCTTAAGCACTGAAGTGAGCTGGTGGAAAAAGACTGCAGGACATTAGAAGGAGATTGATCAATGTGAGTAGGCCATCTGTGTTTGCTGATAGACACTCATCAAAGTTTGGCTCCTACTTTTCCACTGAGATTGGGAAACTGAGGCACTGTGTCCTTCCATGGTGGTATTGCTAAGGAATGACTCCCAGGTCCTCATCAAACTTTGGGTTTAAACCCATTCCTGGGTTGTAAAACTGGTCAGAGGCTAAAAGATCTGTCTACATTTTAAAGTGGCGGAGGCAGAAGGCAACACAGATAATTTGAAGTGAAACTGAGAAAAGGCAGTTTTACAGTGCACAGTCAGGAAGTTCACTTCAGTTCAGTTGCTCAGTCGTGTCCGACTCTTTTCGTCCCCATGAACCACAGCACGCCAGGCCTCCCTGTCCATCACCAACTCCTGGAGTTTACCCAAACCCATGTCCATTGAGTCGGTGATGTCATCCAACCATCTCATCCTCTGTCGTCCCCTTCTCCTCCTACCCTCAATCTTTCTCAGCATCAGGGTCTTTTCAAATGAGTCAGCTCTTTGCATCAGGTGGCCAAAGTATTGGAGTTGCAGCTTCCACATCAGTCAGGAAGAAATCTGTCTAAAATTTAGTCATAGTGAGGAAACATTAAGGTTGTCTTGATCAGTTAGTAGTCACAAATAATTTCTATAAAGCCCTCGTGTCTCTTCATTTCTCTTCACTCTTCTGTGTGCTGTGCTTGTATTTAGTCACTCAATCATGTCCAACTCTTTGAGACCCAGTGGACCGTAGACCACCAGGTATCTCTGTCCATGGGGATTATCCAGGCACGAATACTGGAGTGGGTTGCCATGCCCTTCTCCGGGGGAATCTTCCCACCCCAAGAACCAAACCCAGGTCTCCGGCATTGCATGCAGATTCTTTACCATCTGAGCCACAAGGGAAGCCAAGAAGTCGCCCTTCTGAGAGATGTGTAATTGATCATTCATTTACTGAACAATTTTTCCTCAAATACCCATGCTATGCCTTGAGCCTGTGTAGAGAATGGGGAACATGGGCTTGTGGTACAGGGAGCAAACAGATAAGAGATAATCATGCATATAAATGTAAGTTACAAGTAAGGCAATTTCCATCCATAAAGACATATTGTGCTCTGGGAATCTGTAACAGGGAGATTGTACATAGTCTTGGTGGCAAAGAAGAATTCCCTCAGGATGTGATATTTCAGCTGAGACCAGAAGGATAGGTAAGACTCAGTGAGGAAGCACCGAAAACTAGGATGAATCATGGACCACTGGAAAAGTTCTGGGAATAGAGCTGCAGGAGAGCTGGAGAAGAGGACCAAAAGGAGAAGAAAACAAGTCTAAGGTGGCTAAAGAGGACATTGTCAGAGCAAACACAGCCCAAGAGGAACCGAGCTAGAGGCCTGGAGCAGCATTAAGAGCTGTCACTCCATTAATTAAGGATTTAATGTGGTCAAAGAGTGCCACAATCCAATAAGAAAGAATGTCCCATGTCCTGCAGCTTCATCTGTTATCCAGAGGTGCAGTTTGGAGCATCTACACCTAGAACCAGCTTCTTTGTCTCTCTAGCAACAGGATGTCATGCAACTTGCTTTCCTCTCGTAGAAAACCTCTCTGAAATGTCTCAATAATAGATAGAGGAACTTCCTTGGCAGTCCAATGGTTAAAACTTCCAGGGCAGGGGACACAGATTTTATACATGTGAAAAAAGTGAAATCGCTCAGTCGTGTCCAACTCTCTGTGACCCCACAGACTGTAGCCCACCAGGCTCCTCCCTCCATGGAATTTTCCAGGCAAGAATACTGGAGTGGGTTGCCCTTTCCTTCTCCAGGGGATCTTTCCTACCCAGGGATTGAACCCAGGTCTCCTGCATTGCAGGCAGACACTTTACCATTTAAGCCACCAGGGAAGCCCCTGATATGCAAATTTTATACATACATACAGTTCCCTGTATGCTGCAGTATACATCAAAAACAAAAACAAAAAAAAATCAGAGAGTAATATCAGCCTTAAAAGGCTAAACTATTATCACACACATGGCAAAGTTAAGTTCCTAACCAGGGATGTGCACTTTTGTATAAAAGTCACAGTCAGACATTCTCCTCTAGTTTCCATTTTCCACTTTGGCTCTGAGGCATCTCTTCCATCCTGTTGCATCTACATGATCTTGGCTTTCTGAAACTCCTAAAAGGCAGATTGCCTATACTAAAATGTTAAGCCTAGTCCATTACTACATGTCAAGAAGATGATTTCAAGTTATAGTCTTCAAAAGCATTGTGAGGTTCTTGTAATGGTATACATGTGACCCATAATGTGTGCTGAACTAAAGCATGCAGCAGTACAGAGAAATAAAAATATTTTGAGCAGTTATTCAATGTCACATTTTCTAGATTACAGACTGATGCTTGGAACATAGGAGCCTCAAGAATTGAAAGAGTTTTGCTGAGCCCCAGTCCTTATGTAGAGCACTTAACACAGATCCTGACATATAATGGGCATGCAATAATGGTAGATTTTTTATCATTATCATTTTTGTTAACTATGATCTTAATGCTCATAGTATTCCCCTTAACCTTACTTAAAGTCAGGTGTAAAAGTTTCCCGAAGACAAATGAAAGACGTACTTATAACTGAATACTAAAAAGATTATGTACATTCTATTGAAAACATACCAAACTCCTAGTTGGTCTGTCTGAAAATAGCACATTAAGCACCATAAGCTGAGGAAGAGATACAAATGTCCATAGGTTAACAAGCAAAACCTTGCTCCAAGACCAAAACTCATACAAACTCCTTCCCCAAATTTTGATTACTTGGGAGTAGGTTGCTGAGACAAGTGAAAGAGTTAGTAGCTCAGCTGTGGCTATCTCTTTGTGATCCTGTGGAATGTAGCCTACCAGGCTCTTCTGTCCATGGGATTTTCCAGGCAAGAATACTGGAGTAGGTTGCCATATTCTCCTCCAGGGGATCTTCCTAATCCAGGGTTTGAACCCGGGTCTCCTGAATTGCAGGCAGATTCTTTACCAGCTAAGCCATCAGAGAAACACAGTCTTTCCCTTTTCCTTTCCTGAAATAGGAACTCTAGAACCTCTAATATATAACCATAATCCTTGCTGAGTTGTGACAATTTTACCAAGATTTCTGTGGAGTTGGATCAATTTATTTTTTCCCATTTTCAATCAAGATTCAGGTACAATTTGAAAACGTTCATTGAAAAAGCAAGAGAGCTCCAGAAAAACATCTGCTTCTGCTTTATTGACTATGCCAAAGCCTTTGTGTGGATCACAACAAACTGTGGAAAATTCTTCAAGAGATGGGAATACCAGACCACCACACCTGCCTCCTGAGAGATCTGTATGCAGATCAAGAAGCAACAGTTAGAACTGGACATGGAATATAGACTGGTTTCAAATCGGGAAAGGAATACGTCAAGGCTGTGTATTGTGACCCTGCTTATTTAACTTATATGCAGAGTACATCATGAGAAATGCTGGGCTGGATGAAACACAAGCTGGAATCAAGATTTCTGGGAGAAATATCAATAACCTCAGATATGCAGATGAAACCACCCTCATGGCAGAAAGCAAAGAAGAACTAAAGAGCCTCTTGGCAAAAGTGAAAAAAGAGAGTGAAAAAGTTGGTTTAAAACTCAACATTCAGAAAACTAAGATCATGGCATCCGGTCCCATCACCTCATGGCAAATAGATGGAGAAACAGTGGAAACAGTGACAGACTTTATTTACTTGGGCTCCACAATCACTGTAGATGGTGACTGCAGCCATGAAATTAAAAGACACTTGCTCCTTAGAAGAAAAGCTAGGTTGATCATAGACAGCATATTAAAAAAGCAGAGACATTACTTTGCCAACAAAGTTCTGCCTAGTCAAAGCTATGGTTTTTCCAGTAGTCATGTATGGATGTGAGAGTTGGACTCCAAAGAAAGCTAAGTGCCAAAAAATTGATGCTTTTGAACTGTGGTGTTGGAAAAGACTCTCGAGAGTCCCTTATACTGCAAGAAGATCAAACCAGTCAGTCTTAAAGGAAATCAGTCTGGAATATTCATTGGAAGGACTGAGGTTGAAGCTGAAACTCCAATACTTTGGCCACCTAATTCGAAGAACTGACTCATTTGAAAAGACCCTGATGCTGGGAAAGATTGAAGGCAGGAGGAGAGAGAGGATGAGACGGTTGGATGGCATCACCAACTCAATGGATATGAGTTTGATTAAGTTCCAGGAGTTGGTGATGGATAGGGAGGCCTGGCATCCTGCAGTCCATGGGGTCGCAAAGAGTGGGACATGACAGAGACTGAACTGAACTGATATGGTCATTCTAGCTCTCATTCTAGAAAACCTCCTGGGGAAAACAGCAAACAGAGTAGCTAGACACCAAGTGTGGAGAAGGCAATGGCACCCCACTCCAGTACTCTCGCCTGGAGAATCCCATGGACGGAGGAGCCTGGTAGGCTGCAGTCCATGGGGTCGCTAAGAGTCGGACATGACTGAGCGACTTCACTTTCACTTTTCACTTTCATGCAGTGGAGAAGGAAATGGCAACCCACCTCAGTGTTCTTGCCTGGAGAATCCCAGGGACGGGGAGCCTGGTGGGCTGCCGTCTATGGGGTCGCACAGAGTTGGACACGACTGAAGTGACTTAGCAGCAGCAGCAGCAGACACCAAGCATAGATGATTTTAGAAAATGAAAAAATTCGAGTGTGTTTGGGGCCATTTCCCAAAGCTGTGGCATGAAAATCATGAACCTTCTGCAACACAGCTTGTTTGAGACTGACCAGCTGTGCTCTCTGAATGCACAGAAGTGAAGAGAATTGAACCTACAGAATTTTTCGGAATTTAGTTGTGGGTCATAAGAAGCCTTGAAGCTCACCTAAGGGCCCTACCTTCGTTATTGAATCTCTGTTCTAACAGAAGCAACCTAGCTTCATACCTGTCTGTGTCTATTGACAGATTATTTGATTTTTCCAAATTAGCATTATTATTCCACCAATCTTCAATTTGTCCATCTGTCCATCCATTTGCTCATATATTTAATCACTTACTCACTTGTTCACCATTAATTCAGCAAATCTTTGTAGAACATCTGTCTACTGTATAATTGGCAGGGTGGGTGGTAAACTGTAAAAATAAATGTAAATAAAACATAGTCTCTGTCCTCAAAGATATCACATTTGCATTCACGAGCTTATAAAAATTGGTTTCTAGTTCTATCTTTTTCTTCCACTTGCAATTTGTTTTGCCATCCCTCTCCTCTTTCTTTGACATCGACCTCCTTTCCCATTCTTTGGTCACTACAGACTCTAATCTCCTATCACTATTTTTCTTTGGTCTCCCATTCCAATTTATGTGTACTAATAATCAACTAAACGTCAGTGATTCTAACACCTTTCCTCTCCCACATGCCAAAATATGCCTGATATTAGAACAACACTCTGATTTCCCTTTGGGAGAATTATCTTTACTCCATTGTGTATAGTCTATTTTATTGTCTTACTAAATGCAGTCTGTCGGTCAAGATACTGGGTGGTTTCTTAGCCAAAGAGTGAGCAAGTGACTGAGGTTAGACTAATTAGTTGTTCTTCCTGGAATTTGTGTCACTAACAAATTGAGAAGAGGAGTGAAGGTAGAGTTGAAATGTATAGAAGTTGCAGGTCTGAGACTGGACTATCTACAGGTGCCCACAGCTACACTGGTTCTTGCCCAGATCTCCTGTTTCCCCCTTGAATATGGGGGCCCCCATCCTCTCCCAACCCCTGTGCTGATTGCTCCTGTGATTTTCTTTTCTGTTTAATCACATGAGTTGCTGTGTGTAGTCCCCAAGCAGAAAATCCTAAATGGTGTACCCCCTACTTGTGAAATCTCTGGATCTCTAAGGGTTGTGTGCAGAGTCTTGCTTCCAGCATTTTCATGGAAACCCTGGGAAATATCTCCTATGTGCTCACGACTCAATGCTTTCAAAGTACCTTGGGGGTGATGGGTCCCACTGCCTCCTAAAGCTGACCTCTACCGCTCAGCTAAGCTCTTCATGTGTCAAAGATGGCTCCTCTGATCTCCTGGGACCTTCATTATTGAAGCTATGCTGTGTTCTTTGCCAATACAGTGAGTAGTTTTACCAACAGTGCTGTTTTGCCATGTGGGTTTAAGAGGGGGGTAGCTTCTCTGCCCAGTATCTTAGAGATACTTAAATAAAATAACACTTGCTACTTTCACTTCAATTTCTTGCTAGAGGACTGAGACAGGAATCCATGGGCCTTGGGGAAACAATAATTAAATAAAACTTTATGTCATTACACTGTAGTCCCAGTGATTAAAACTGTTCTTTGTGAACTAAACATGTTTTCTTTGATTGTACACTGAAAGGTTTTGAAATGATTACAGAAACAAGCACCTGCTCACCTAAATAATGCATTTGAGTCTCATTGAAGCTTTGCGTCACTGTCTGAAATATTTAGCTGTTTAAAAGGTCAGAAGGGAAACGCTCATGAATTACGTGATTGTATTTGGAATCTTTCCTCTCCTATGATATTGAATAATAGCCACTCCTTTTAGTTTCCAGGTGTGTCAGTCTGAGTCTTTTGGAACATTCCATTCTCTATCCCAGTTGCCTCATATATTCTAGATCATCATCCAGTTTATTTGCTTCCTATAAAAATATAATTAATCACTTCTGATTACTCTCCTATCTTTTATTCACCACAATAAAAACAATTCATTTTATGGTTGTTGTACTAAGCAAATTTAAGCAATAATAAAACATACAATGTGTTTATTTTTGTTTAATATTTGTTTATTTATTTGGCTGTATCAGGTCTCAGCTGTGGCTCTAGGGATCTATGCTGCAGCATGTGGGACCTATCAGAAATCCAACCTGTGTCTCATCTTGCAAAGACAATTCTTAACCACTGGGCCACCAGGGAAGTCCTTATGATGTTTTTAGATTTTTTTTAAATGTAAAATCTCATATTCTTTGTCTCTCACAGTTTGCCTGGTAGAGAACATCAGATGGTTTTCTGTGTCATTTGTTCAAATGTTTTAACTTCTGCCTGAAATTATTGATTGTTCTTTGTGGCTCAACTGGAGAAGAATCTGCCTGCAATGCGGGAGACCTGGGTTTGATCCAGGGGTTGGGAAGATCCCCTGGAGAAGGGAAAGGCCATCCACTCCAGTATTTTGGCCTAGAGAATTCCATAGACTATATAGTCCATGGGTTGCAATGAGTCGGACATGACTGAGCAACTTTCACTTTCACTATCAATAGAGAATTTCCATTATTCATTCTTATCTTCCTATTGATTTTTAATTTTCAATTTTTTCAATTTCATTTAGTTTCTGTTGGTCTTTGATCAGTATTTATTATAAGCTTAGAAGTATTAATAGTAAGTAATATTCATAGACTGCAACTCCACTAATTACCTCATGTTTATTATTTTCAGGCAAGAGTTCAACACTGTCACTTAAAGTGTGAGAAAAATCAACACATCTTTCAAATACCAAGACATAGAGTTGGGCAGACAAATTATCATATATAAAATTATTGATAAGCACATTGAATTGCCCAAATTCAACCCCTTGTGAAGAATGAACTATAACTGTGAAGGAGTTATGAGCTGGGGGAGATCAATGAAGATTGGAGTAGCCTGGTGTTGGCAATGTGGAATTGGTACCAATGTTATGGGGACCCACCCAGATCACCACAGTCACTCACTGCCCAGTCCCTGTGAGGGTTGACTGCTGAACTTACGGTTGTAACTTTTGTCTGATAATTGCCCCTGGCTAAATGGGTGCTGCCACTTAAAGTCCTATTCTTAGAGGACAGTCAGAGGCTCAGTTCAGTCGTGTCCAGCTCTTTGTGACCTCATGAATTGCGGCACAACAGGCTTCCCTGTCCATCACCAACTCCCAGAGTTCACTCAGACTCATGTCCGTTGAGTTGGTGATACCATCCAACCATCTCATCCTCTGTTGTCCCCTTCTTCTCCCACCTTCAATCTTTCCCAGTATCAGGGTCTTTTCAAATGAGTCAGTTCTTTGCATCATATGGCCCAAGTATTGGAGTTTCAGCTTCAACATCAATCCTTCCAATGAATATTCAGAACTGATTTTCTTTAAGACTGATTGGTTTGATCTCCTTGCAGTCCAAGGGACTCTCAAGAGTCTTCTCCAACACCACACTTCAAAAGCATCAATTCTTCTGCACTCAGCTTTCTTCACAGTTCAACTGTCACATCCATACATGACTACTGGAAAAACCATAGCTTTGACTAGATGGACCTTTGTTGGCAAAGCAATGTCTCTGCTTTTTAATATGCTGTCTAGGTTGGTCATAGCTTTTCTCCCAAGGAGCAAGTGTCTTTTAATTTCATGGTTGCAGTCACCATCTGCAGTGATTTTGGAACCCCCCAAAATAAAATCTATCACTGATTCCATTGTTTCCCCATCTATTTGCCATGAAGTGATGGGACCAGATGCCATGATCTTAGTTTTCTGAATATTGAGCTTTAAGCCAACTTTTTCACTCTCCTCTGTCACTTTCATCAAGAAACTCTTTAGTTCTTCTTTGCTTTCTGCCATGAGGGTGGTGTCATCTGCATATTTGAGGTTATTGATATTTCTCCCGGCAATCTTGATTTCAGCTTGTGCTTCATCCTGCATGGCATTTTGCATGATGTATTCTGCATATAAGTTAAATAAGCAGGGTGACAATATACAGCCTTGACGTACTCCTTTTCCTATTTGGAACCAGTCTGTTGCTCCATGCCCAGTTCTAACTGTTGCTTCTTGATCTGCATACAGATTTCTCAGGAGGCAGGTCAGGTGGTCTGGTATTTCCATCTCTTGAAGAATTTTCCACAGTTTGTTGTGATCCACACAGTCAAAGGTTTTGTAATGTGAACAGTGATAGTGCTTACTTTATGGTTTCTGAGACAGCTATGTGAAACCAAGGGTTTTTCTGTGGCTAATTACATTCTTCTTAATAAAAAACAAAACTTCATAACTTGCATAATTGTATAATCTAGCTACATTGTTATTATGGCACCAGAATAATAGTATTTTTGAGCTCTTTTTTGTTCTACATCCATGCTTAACATTTTGTGTCAGTTACTTCATCTATAAGGAAGGTCTTGTTTTTGTACCTATTTTAGAGATAAAGGAACTGAGCCACAGAGGGGTAAGTTAAACTGCCCCAAATAACCCTGCTTCGAACTATTGGGTCAGAGGGCAAACACAAGCAGTCCTCCCCCAAGTTGCGCTTTTAAATTTTACTTTGGTCAAGTTGTTTTATTGTGCCTCTGTTGTTGTTGTTTAGTCGCTGAGTCATGTCCCACTCTTTTGTGACCCCATGGATCGTAGCCCACCAGGCTTCTCTGTCCATGGGATTCTCCAGGCAAGAATCCTGGAGTAGGTTGCCATTTCCTTCTCCAACTGTGCCTATAATTTCAGTCATTTCTTTTGTGTCATCTTTCATAGCCACATCCTCTTTTCACTGGTGCTTTTTTAAAAAGCCTTTTTATTTTATATTGGAGTATAGCTGATTAACAATGTTGTGATCATTTCAGTGCACAGCAAATGGACTAAGCCATACGAACACATGTATTCACTCTACCCCAGACTCCCCTCCCATCCAGGCTGCTGCACAGCATTGAGCAGAGTTCACCCTGCCGTACAGTAGGTCTTTGTTGGTTATCCATTCTAAATAAAGCAATGTGTACATGTCGCTCCCAAACTCCCCAACTACCCCTTCCTCCCTTTTATCGGTGTTCTTGCTTTCATACTCTGTCCTTTCTTTCATAGCTTTTTAATCACCAGTGAAGTTTATTATATCTGAGCAGCAAAACACAAGTGGGTATTTCTTAAGTGCTTATCACGGGTAACAAAATACTCACATTAAAATGCCATTTTGTTTGTGTCTAGGTAAGAAAAATGGCAACCCACTCCAGTATTCTTGCCTGGAAAATCCCATGGACTGAGGATCCTGGTAGGCTACAGTCCATGGGGTCGCAAAGAGTCGGACACGACTGAACGACCTCACTTCACTTCAGGTGAGAAAAGTTCTCATAGGTTTGTGTGTATGAATGTTCTAATTTGAACTCCAAAGCAGCCATGAGCTGAAGTTCATTTTAAAAAATAGTCATAGAAAAAATGAAAACAACAACAACAACAACAAAAAATAGTCATAGACTGGGGGAAAATAATATGAGCATGAAGAATTGTCTCTTTCCATGAGACAGAGTCATAACTGAAAATAGGCTTGGTACATATCATCTGTCTATATTGAGTAAGGAATAAATTCTGTGTATACGCAGTTTGTGAGGAATGTATAGTGAGATATTTCAGCCAATTCTTCATATATAATTACCATTCTATATATATTGCTAAATCCAAATGAAAATAACAACCATGCATCTCATAAGGTAATGTTTAGAACTGGCTCTTTCTAACAATCCATTCACTCACAACTCACAACAATCCATTCAACTCACAACAGTCCATTCAACTCACAACAGTCCATTCAACTCACAAACTCAAAGATATGGGAAATTGTATGGTCACCATTTTATTTTAGAAAATTTGAATGTTATCCAGAGAGTTGATCCTTATATAAGAAGAGAGAGGAGAAAAGAGGATTTGCTGGTGAAAATTTTGTAACTCCAAGTTTAACCTAATAATTTTTTTTCTTTGTGGAGGAGAATACTTTAAACAGCTTTGGTAAAAGATGAAACCTCCAGGGCACAGGTATTACCAGGAGTCAAGGCAACATAAAAATGATATAACAGAGTGATTTGATTTTAGTTGATAGCTTGGGAGAGGGAGAAAATGGGAGAGAAAGAAAAAGAGAGAAGCAACATAAAGGAGAGAAAGAATTAA
Source organism: Cervus elaphus (assembly GCF_910594005.1). Lineage (NCBI taxonomy): Eukaryota > Metazoa > Chordata > Mammalia > Artiodactyla > Cervidae > Cervus > Cervus elaphus. The sequence continues at coordinate 36,350,686 of NC_057840.1, forward strand.
TGAATCTGGGTGGTACTCAGAAAGCAGCAGGCAGAGCAGAAATTTGAGTTGGTCAAATGGAAGACTTCTAGGAACTAGAATGACTGTGTTGAAGTCGTATTGTTATGTTGACCATCCCCCACCTTGTACTGGATTATTAGAATGTCTGTTCCATTTCTAATGGTCCAGGGGACGGTTTGGAGGGAGGGGGTCATATGTAGCATTATTAAGACAAATTTCATAATTGATTCAATATATTGCCCCAACAGGGTCAGAGCTTCTGAGATGGTGAGATGACTCATAATTGAAACTAATTTGAGCAGCGCAGGTGTGTGAAGCCTTGGTACACTGGACATTTTACCTGTTACCAACTTACACTCCAGTAGAATTCGGAGAAATTTTAGGGGAAATTGGGACTTTGAAAGGAAATACATTGCAATTGGAAGAGAAGCCAAAGCAACCTTACCTGTATTTCAAAGATTGGGGAGTCTTCAACTGTCATCTTGTTAAGTGAACACTCAAGGTGGATAAAATGGGGAGGGGGGAGAATAGTGTTTAATTGGAAAAGAATAACAAATGCAAATACTTAGTCAATAGGTTGCATGTGACTATCTCATTTTCAGTCACTTAAAACTGACTCTTTGCAACCCCATGGACTGTAGCCCGCCAGGCTTCTCTGTCCATGGCTTTTTCCAGGGAAGAATACTGGAGTTGGTAACCATTCCTTTCTCCAGGGGGTCTTCCCAGCCCCAGGGATGGAATCTGGGTCTCCTGCATCGCAGGCAGATTCTTTACTGTCTGAGCCACCAGGGAAAGGCCTTAACTAATAACTAAAATAAGCATAGAATAGAGTTGAAATTCTGCTTCTAGTGAATCCTTTTTAATAGATTCCACCGCCCTTATAGCCCCCTCAAGGCTCTCAACGTGAACATTGTTTTGCTGTAAAATGAAGAGCATCTTTTTTCCAATGATCCTGACTTCTTAAAGGGAGACATTCCACCTAAGTGTCTGTCAATGGATAGAGATAAAGAAATTGAAGAATATATATTTATATTCAATGAAATATTATTCAGCCTTAACAAAGACAAATATGCTGCCTGTAGCAAAAATATGAATGGAATTGGAGCACATTATGCTAAGTGAAATAAACCAGACACAGAAAGAAAAAAACCTGCTTGATTTCACTTGCACTTGGAATATAAAAAAATGAAATACATAGAAGCAGAGAGTAAGCTCTTCTATGAATGTAGCACTGATACAGAAACTGTATATAAACCAGTTGCAAGGATACATTTGTAATAGCATCTTATCTTACTTAAGGATTATTTTTAAAATTAGCAAGTAAGGTCAAAATAGTATTAAGTCAAAATTCCCCTTCAAAAAAAGAAATACCTGAAACTGCTCATAATGTGCATTATACATTGTTCACTATATTTGTGTATTTATACACAAACCTACGTGTGTGTACTCAGTCACCCAGTTGTTCAGGCTCTTTGGAACACTGAACTGCAGCCCACCAGGCTCTTCTGTCTGTGGGATTTTCCAGGCGAGAATCCTGGAGTGGGCTGCCATTTCCAACCCCCCCCCCCCCAAAGGATCTTCCCAAACCGGAGATCAAACCCTTGTCTCCTGCATCCCCCATATCGACAGGAAGATTCTTTACTATTGAGCTACCTGGGAAGCCCCACACAAACCTATACCTAAATATTAATTTATCCATATACAATGTACTACAACATAGAGTATCTATGTTAAATATATTTGACAATATTTTACATTGGAAAAAAGAGATAACATATGATTGAATTTGTGTAAACCATACTGTAAAGCTTTTTGTATACATATTATTTTAAAAATCATTGAAGACATGCTTTTTTCTGATAAAAGTATCCTGGAATGAACAAGTTTGAAAGAAAAGTACAAGTAGTGATTTTCACAATCAATACTTTTATAGAAATGTAATGAAGTGGGTTGGGTTGGGGGTGGGGAGGAGCTGTTAGACACAATTACCTTCGAAAAATTGTATGAAAAAAGTGATTCCATAACCCGTTACTACAAAATTTTATTCTTCTCCAAACTCTGACTCAACACCATAACATTTCTGCTCTTTAAGACTCATTCCAAGGATTCTGTTCATAATGTGTTAGGCTAACCATTTTAAATTCTCCATCCCTGTCCCAAATGTCAGTGCACTAATCTGTCAGTAGCTGACTTCCCTCACAGATGAGTGTGAGTTTTCAGGCTCCAGCTAAGTCAGAAACACAGAGATGTAAGCATGACCCTTTATGAGGCTCTTCTTCCCCAGTTCATAGTGAAAAATAAGGGCAAAAAAATAGAGTCTCGAAATAGAGGAATTTGGGTTCTAAAGAAACAAAGTGTTCTGTTTTTGTTTTTGCAGGGTCTTAGTTCCCCTAACCTGGGCCCTCAGCAGTGAAAGTCCTAACTGTTGGTGTGTGCTAAGTTGCTTCAGTAGTGCCTGACTCTTTGCGACCCTGACTCCACAGACTGTAGCCCACCAGGCTCCTCTGTCATGGGATTCTCCAGGCAAGAATACTGGAGTGGGGTGCTGTGGCCTTCTTCGGGGGGTCTTCCTGAGCCAAGGATCGAACCTGCATCTCCTGTATTGCAGGCGGTTCTTTATCACAAACTCTTGGACCACCAGGAAATTCCCAACAAAGTTTTATTTTTATTTTTTTAAATATTTTTCATTAAAAAATATTTACCTATTTATTTATAAACAAAGTTTTAATTCATAATACTTCTTGATCTTTGACCTTAAAAATGCAATTTTTTTTCCTTACCCTATCATAACTATTTGTGTTAATAAATTTTAACATATGCTGTTTTCACCAAAAAAAAAGAAATATTTTAAAGGATTCATAGTAGATTTAGAAGTCTAGCATAAGCTAGGTAATGAGAGTGACATGCCTGTTTTACTCAGAGTTGCTAATGGGGCCACATACTCAGCACTTGTGAAAGCAAGTTGTACCTTCAAGACGCTTGGGTGTGAATGTTGGAATCACAGCTGGAAAATGGGAGCTGGAGGTGGATGTGGGGTTGAAGGACAGTTTTTGAGCTTTTGTTTCTCAGTGGATTTTTTTTATAACATGGCTGTTAACCTCTGGAAGAAGCCAATGCTTGGTGCAGACTCTCAGTCCTGCTTAATAAGCAGCTAGCCTTGAAAGGCCGACTTTCTTAAGATTTCTCTGCAGAATTAGACATTTTCAAAGAGACCACAATATTTCCTGGGAACTTTCTGAGATGATCCATGGTTATGTGACTCTGATAGGCTCTGTGGTCACGTGGCTGCCGGTTCTGTTTATTATGTCTCATTGCGGGAAATGGCTTGTGTTTGCCTTGGGCTGAAAACAGGAGTGTCACTCCACCCGCCATTCACAGGCCCAGAGAATCTCCCCTCTGAGATTTCCTCAGACTTTTGAGCCTAGATCCTGCTCAGCGGTAGTGTCTATTTGATCAAAGAGGAATCCAGATGTGAGTTCTCAATCCAAACTCTAGTCTCCTCTGACAAGAATATGTTTCAGGGCAAGAAAATATATTGTCCCCCAAACTAAGAATTCTTTCCCTTGTCTCAGAAGTATGATGCCTGAGTCAAAGATGCTGACTTTGTAGATGTCAAATGGGTCCCTATTCAAAAGAATTTTCAAGCTAAGGGGTATTATTTGGTTTAAGGCTTAAATGATTCAGAAATGACAGACAATTCTTATCGTATTCCTTCAATTCTCTACAGGATTCAATAAGGATAAGCATTTATATTGATCATTCACTCTGGACTTACAGGGTCTTAGGGAGCTTTCTTTCCTTCATGTTGTTCATTGAGCTTGCACATAGTTAACCTGTTGCCCACCAAGGCCACCCTCAAAGACCAGCAGCTTGGATCTAAAAATCTAAATGTCAAAAATTGGAACAGGACACAAGCAAACTGTGTTGTGTGTCATTTGTTTGCTAGGGTCACCTGGCAAATGACATTGGGAAATTGGTTTAAAGAACACATAGTATATATATTTTTCTTTCTTAAGAATTCAAAGAGAGGATATATATGGAATATATTAATTGGAGAACATGATGATCTTTATGAAAGTGTTCGTCTTTGCCTGCTTACCCAGACACATGTTCCCTTGTGTGCAGAAGACATGTACGTGGACCCGCCCTGCTCTGTAAGGAAGGAAAGATTCCTTATCCACAGCCCAGAGGGACATTTTCCCCAAGAGGTGCTGCCTGCGACATTTAAATTTAATGAGAGAGAGCTGGCAAGTCTACAACCTCTACCACATACCCTGTGCCAAGAGGCACCCTTGTCATTTGTACATGAAGGATGTTTTTTTTCATTATTATTACTCTGTGCTGATTCCACTTCTATTTAATGCTCAGAGAAACCCAGTTCATCATCCCACTGTCCCTCCAGTCAAATTGTCACACAATTATCTTAGAAAATCAGCAACATATTGTATTTGATATTATCAACATATATCAAACATCTGCATTTCCATGCAGAATGTGCCTCTTGTCACTTAAATACCCTCAGGGACATCATATGTGCTGCGTGCTTAGTCGCTCAGTCGTGTCCGACTCTTTGCAACCCCATGGACTGTAGCCCACCAGGCTCCTCTGTCCATGGGGATTTTACAGACAAAAATACTAGACTAGGTTTCCATGCCCTCCTCTAGGGGATCTTCCCAACCCAGGGACTGAACCCAGGTCTCCCGCATTGCAGGTGGATTCTTTGCCGACTGAGCCACCAGGGAAGTCCATAAATACTGGAGTGAGTAGCCTATCCCTTCTCCCAGAGGATCTTCCCAACCCAGGAATTGAACAGGGGTCTCCTGCATTGCAGGTGAACTCTTTAGCAACTGAGCTAGCAGGGAAGACCCAGGGACAGCATATGTGGGATACTAATTAGGTATTATGTATTGCGACTTTCTCTTCCATTTCTCTGATGTTGTTTCTGAAATGAGATTCTTTTCCTGAGAGCTGCTGTATTTATTCTCTTAGTTGTATATTTGCTGCAGTCTTTATTCCTGGTTATTTTCCCTAAATGCTTGTAGACATTTAATCTGTCCATCGCTAAATAATATAATGCTTTCTTTTGAACGTGGGCTTCCCAGGTGGAGCCAGTGGTAAAGAATCTGCCTGGCAGTGCAAGAGATGCAAGAGATTCAACCCCTGGGTTGAACCCACACCAGTATTTTGCCTGGAACATTCCATGAACAGAGGAGCCTGGCAGGCTACAGTCCATGGTTTTCAAAGAGTCGGACATGACTGAGCAACTGCACATACATAAATACTACTTTTGAACTTGGTGGTTTTACATATTTTAAATTCCAAAGCCCTGCAGACTTTTTGGATGTATTTTCTGAGGTAGACAGGAGCACCTTGAACTTTCATAATTTTACTTACTTGCTTCCTCCCCACTTGATAGTCAGGAAATAAATTCTCAGTATAAATCTGTTAGTATATTAATGTGTAATTTGAGAAATAAAATTGTGGGAATGAAAATAAGAAAATTCAGAAGGTAGATAATTGTGAGTCTCAGCAGTTTTGTGAGTAGGTGAAGTAGGGTTCCCTCAAATATTGTCCTATTTGTTAGAATGCTTTTACTGAATAGTCATTTGAAATGGTCACACTTCTCTATGTAACAATGACACAATTCTCTAACATTGTTCAATGTAAAAACAAAAAATGCCTCTGTTTCATTAAGTTGTTGGTTAAAAAAAAGGTAATAAAAATCTCAAAGAGGGAAGCAATCACTGACAATTGGAAATATTAACTAAAATGATAAAATCATTCATTTTAACAATGAGGGCTTTCTAAGAAGCCCCAACTCCTCCTTAAATAACCTTACCTTCCTCCCTCCCCACATGGCTAATTTTTATGAAGAGTCATCTCTACCTTCTCTTTTTCTTTGAGAACATTTATTCTTTAACTCTTTCCAGTGTTGTTTTGCCCCTTCTTAGCAACTACAATCATTCTTATGCTAATTTCCCAGTAACAGCCGCAAAGTGAAATCCAATCCAAACCTCTTAGTGAAGATCCATCCTCACCTTCCCGGCCACTCTTCAGCTTATGACCCTGAATAACCTATACTCTCTCAAATCTCCTACTTCCTTGGAATCTAAGACACCGTTCTCTCATGTCTTCTTTGTATTTCTAAAATAATTAGTTCTTAGTCTCTCTGGACAGTCCTTGCTCTTGAAAGTGGAAGTGAAATTCACTCAGTTGTGCCTGACTCTTTGCGACCCCATGGACTTTACAGTCCATGGAATTCTCCAGGCCAGCATACTAGAGTGGGTAGCCGTTCCCTTCAGGGATCAAACCCAGGTCTCCCTCACTGCAGGCGAATTCTTTACCAACTGAACCACCAGGGAAGACTTGCTCTTGAATTTAACCTAATTGAGGTAGAAACGATGCCTTATAAATTACAACATAATTTACCATATCTGGTACATTGCTAGCTAGCAACATAGGTGTCTAATATTCTTTAAAGGAATGGATTTTTAAAAATTGATTAATATTTGAAATGAAAGAAAATTAGCATTATGTCGCCCATTCTTGAGTTATGAAAACAGATCAATGAAAATTCAGTGACTTGTACCTGGTCAGAGTCAATCAATGGCAAAAGTGGAATAAGAAATAATGTAAATCCTGCATTCTCTTATTTATACCATATGCTAAGCATCTCTTCCCTAGCAAGCGTCCATAGTCTATATAGTTCAAGTCCCGGCCAGTTTATCTAAAATCCTATAGAGATTTAGGAATGGAAAGAACTTAAAGGAGCTCTACTACCCACATCATTCCTTATTCATATAAATACGCAAATAGCATACCACTAAAATGCCTAGTTTATACTGCCACTGTGAACTTTTTAAATTATTCCTCCAAATGCCTTTTTTGTTATTTTGCTTGAATAATTTCCAAACTGAATCTGTTTTGCTAATCTTACTGCTCTCATTTGACAAATAAGTCACAAATTGCTCAGCCAGTTTGGCAAACAGCAAAAGGGTTACAGTGAATCAGAGAATGAGTATTGTCCCTAAAGCCACTGAGTCACACCAGGATCATGTCTTAAGGAATATTAGAATCCTAGAATCTTCTGACTGAAAGGGACCAGATAGGTCATCTCTGAACTTTCCCTAAAGCAGCAATTCTTTCCTGATTGATGATCATTTACTCTATAATAGAACATAGATCTGAAATTCTGTTTCATTTATTCTTGTCTCTCTCAGCAGGAGGAGACGGTGGTAAATTTAATATCACATACATACTGTTTCTTCTCCAGATATCAGACAGAGAATCACCACATATTATTAGTTTTTTTTTTTAATTCCACAATAACACTTGAAATTATTTTCTAAGATATACTATGGCTTTATAAAAGAATTTGATTTCTACTATTTTCCAATCTCTTTTGTAGAAAGAAAACATTAGTGTCAGAACAAGCACCTTAATAAAATTTCACCAGATGTTTTACAGCTTTTTATTTAAAGGTCCATTTCTCTGCTGATTAATATTAGTGTCTAATACTTTTACCTACTTTACTCCAGGGAAGACTTACATGAGTTTAAGAAATTTACATGAATTTAAACTTTACATTTCATTTAATCTTCATAATAACCTTATGAAGAAGGTGACATAACATATCCATCTTACCAATAAATTAAATCAGACACAAAAGTTAAATAACGTGTCCAAGTGGCTGATCTAGGATTTAATTCAGGCAGTCTGTCTCCAGAAGCCATTCTTTTAACCGCCAATTCTACGAAACCTCTGCTGTTTACACTGATATATGAGCTTATCATTTCTGACAAGTCAGTAGAAAAAAAAAAGAAAAACACTAATTTATTTGCATAATAATTAATGCTTGTGTGTCAGAGTAGTAATATCACAACACAAACACACCAAAAAATGCACTGATTTCAACTCTCCAAAACCACAGTTACACATCAATAAATGTTTGGAGGAAACACCTGGAAAGAAGAATAGCTGGGTCATAGATAGGGTTATGTCAATATTTTCTTTTCAGTTCATTTAATTTTATTTTAACTTCAATTTACATGAAATGGAAAAGCAAAAATTAAAAAAAAAATTTTATATGGCTTGGCTTATTTTCGTGAAAGTTTATGAAGGAAACATTCTGAATAAGTGATCCTTTTGGGGGCTCAGAAAATCAAGATGTAACTTCAACAATAATAGCACTATTTAGTAAATTGTAGATACCAAAGATTTAATTCTAATGAAGTAGGATAGGTAATATTTTCTCTTCAACTTATTTATATATTAATTCATTAATTCTCATTAACCTGAGGATTACCACTTTTAATTTTTTCCATTCAATAATAACACAAAAACATCTAAGCTACAGCAGAGTTTGAAAAAAGAATTTGATTTCCACTATTTTCTAATCTCTTTAGGTTAAATTGAAAATATTTACAGTGGAAATTATTCAGTTTTTAGAGTTTACAAAATACCTCTTAATTTGCTAGCAGAATCATGAGATTATTTTCTAAATAAGTATATTCACCATGTCTGAACACTTTTTAATGCTTTGCTGTTGTTCCGTTGCCCAGTCATGTCCGACTCTTTGCAACCCCATGGACTGTAGCACACCAGGCCTCCCTGTCCCTCACCATCTCCCAGAGTTTGTTCAAGTTCATGTCTATAGCATCAGTGATGCTGTCCAGCCCTGTCATCCTCTGATGCTCTCTTCTCCTTCTGCCCTCGGTCTTTCCCAGTATCAGGGACTAGTCCAGTGAGTTGTCTCTATGCATCAGATGACCAAAATAAAGGAACTGATATCATCCCTGAGTTAGTATGGCTACTCACTCCAGCATTCTTGCCTAGAGAATTCCATAGACAAAGAAGCCTGGCAGGCTACAGTCCATGGTATCACAAAGAGTTGGGCACAGTTGAAGTGACTAACACTTTTAACACTGAATTAGTTCATCAGTTATAAGTATAAGAAAACACTAAGGAAAATGGTCTTAATTAGAGGCCAACTTGACCCTTGCAACAGACCGCAATGGAAAAAGAAAAATTTTAATTCATTAGAGGAAAATGCTATACATTGACTTGACATGCAGATTTAAAATTTCATTACAGCCAAGAGAAAACTGAGTGTCTGATTGCCCTATGAGCTGCTGCCAGTGAATTAGATCTATGAAACTGATGACAAAATTATTTTCTTTCATTTTTAGCTTTCTTATTGACAAAGCTTAAATCATGATCATGAGTACTGAACCAAAGCATTATACATGGTACTTTGAAAGCATTTTAAAGACAGAAGATTGTCTTATATGAAATCTGGAAGTAGCTACTGAAGAATTAACTTTTCTGAGTTTGACATTTCCTTCACTGTCATTTGATTTACACTATTCTGTTAAGAAAGTATCCATTGTTTTGTCATTATTCCTTTGAAGATAATCTATTCTTTCTCTTTGTAGAATTTTTTTCCATTTCTTGCTCCTGAATTTTCCTTTTTTTTTTTTCTAAATATGAAAATCTTCTGTTCAGTCCTTGGAATAGTCCTTATATAAACTCTCTCTCTCTCTCTCTCTCTCTCTCTCTCTCCCTCTCCCTCTCCCTCTCTCCCTCTCTCCCTCTCTCTCCCTCTCTCTCCCTCTCTCTCCCTCTCTCTCCCTCTCTCTCCTTCTCTCTCCCCCTCTCTCCCCCTCTCTCCCTCTCTCCCTTTCTCTCTCTCTCTCTCTCTCTCTCTCTCTATATATATATATATATATATATTTCAGTTCAGTCACTCAGTCGTGTCCAACTTTTTGCAAGCCCGTTGACTGCAGGATGCCAGGCTTCCTTGTCCATCACCAACTCCTGGAGCTTACTCAAACTCATGTCCATTAATTCAGTGATGCTATCCAAACATCTCATCCTCTGTCAACCCCTTCTCCTCCTGCCTTCAATCTTTCCCAGCATCATGGTCTTTTCAAATGTGTCATTTCTTCACATCAGGTGGCCAAAGTATTGGGGTTTCAGCTTCAGCATCAGTCCTTCCAATGAGTATTCAGGACTGATTTCCTTCAGGATTGACTGGTTGGATCTCCTTGCCATCCAAAGGACTCTCAAGTCTTCTCCAACACCACAGTACAAAAGCATCAGTTCCTTAGCACTCAGCTTTCTTTATGGTCCAGTTCTCACATCCATATATGACTACTGGAAAAACCAAAGCTTTGACTAGACAGACCTTTGTTGGCAAAGTAATGTCTCTCCTGTTTAATATGCTGTCTAGGTTGGTCATAACTTTCCTTCCAAGGAGCAAGTGTCTTAATTTTATGGCTTCAGTCACCATCTGTGGTGATTTTGGAGCCCCCCAAAATGAAATCTGTCATGATTCCATTGTTTCCCCATCTATTTGCCATGAAGTGATGGGACCAGATGCCATGATCTTAGTTTTCTGAATGTTGAGCTTTAAGCCAACTTTCTCACTCTCCTCTTTCACTTTCATCAAGAGGCTCTTTAGTTCTTCACTTTCTGCCATAAGGGTGGTGTCATCCGTATATCTGAGGTTGTTGATATTTTTCCCGGCAATCTTGATTCCAGCTTGTGCTTCATCCAGCCCAGCATTTCTCATGATGTGCTCTGCATATAAGTTAAATAAGCAGGGTGACAGTATACAGCCTTGATGTACTCCTCTCCCGATTTGGAACCAATCTGTTGTTCCCTGGTCCGTGTTGTTCCCTGTTGTTCCCTGTTGTTCCCTGTACAGTTCTAACTGTTGCTTCTTGACCTGCATACAGATTTCTTAGGAGGCAGGTAAGGTGATCTGGTATTTCCATCTCTTGAAGAATTTTCCAGTTTGTTGTGATCCACACAGTCAAAGCCTTTGGCATAGTCAATAAAGCAGAAACAGATGTTTTTCTGGAACTCTCTGCTTTTTCAATGATCCAACAGATGTTGGCAATTTGATCTCTAGTTCTTCTGCCTTTTCTAAATCCAGCTTGAACATCTGGAAGTTCACTGTTGAAGCCTGGCTTTGAGAATTTTAAGCATTACTTTGCTAGCATATGCTGCTGCTGCTGCTGCTAAGTCGCTTCAGTCGTGTCCGACTCTGTGCGACCCCATAGATGGCAGCCCACCAGGCTCCTCTGTCCCTGGGATTCTCCAGGCAAGAATACAAGATGCGTGCAATTGTGTGGTAGTCTGAACATTCTTTGTCATTGCCTTTCTTTGGGATTGGAATGAAAACTGACCTTTTCCAGGCCTGTGGCCACTGCTGAGTTTTCCAAATTTGCTGGCATATTGAGTGCAGCACTTTCACAGCATCATATTTTAGGATTTGAAACAGCTCAACTGGAATTCCATCTCCTCCACTAGCTTTGTTCATAGTGATGCTTCCTAAAGCCCACTTGACTTCACATTCCAGGATGTCTGGCTCTAGGTGAGTGATCACACCATCGTGGTTATCTGGGTCATGAAGATCCTTTTTGTTTAGTTCTTCTGTGTATTCTTGCCACCTCTTCTTAATATCTTCTGCTTCCATTAGGTCCATACCATTTCTATCCTTCCTTGTGCCCATCTTTGCATGAAATATTCCCTTGGTATCTCTAATTTTCTTGAAGAGATCTCTAGTCTTTCCCATTCTATTGCTTTCCTCTATTTCTTTGCGTTGACCACTGAGAAAGGCTTTCTTATTTCTCTTGCTATTCTTTGGAACTTTGCATTCAAATGGGTATATCTTCCCTCTTCTCCTTTACCTTTCACTTCTCTTTTCTCAGCTGTTTGTATGGATGCACACACACACATAAACATGTATATATGCAGCTTCCCTGGTGGCTTAGTGGTAAAGAATCTGCTGCCAATGCTGGAGACACTTGAGTTCCATCCCTGTGTTGGGAAGATCCCCTGGAGAAGGAAGTGGTAACCCAGTCCAGTATTCTTGCCTGGGAAATCCCATGGACAGAGGAGTCTGGTGGGCCACAGCCCATAGGATCTCAGAGAGTCGAACATGATTCACAGACTAAAATAATAACAGTGACATATAATACATATAATTTTCTCTGATTCTTCTTAGAATTTCATAAATTTTAATTGCTCTTGGGCTTAATCTCCTGATCTCTGTGTCCCATAACTCATGGAATCCAAAATTCCTGTTAACCCAGGTTGGCATGTGGCCTCTAGGAAAGCTTACTTCACTGCCCCATTTTACCTCTCAGACTTTCCTTTTCACTAAGTTTTTTGACCTTTGGAGATTTCTCACTGTTTTTTCAGCTATTTATGTATTCAAATGATTTTTTAAAAAATATTTTATCCAGTTATTTGAGTTTTCTGGGTTATTTCTTTCGACAGGAGAGTTAGTGAAATATGTAGTATGCTAACCTGCTAGAAACAGAGATATGATTTAAGTTTTTTGATCTCTTTAACTGCAAACATCTTTATGGCTAACAAACTCAGTCTCTTACATGACTTCATCATGTTATCACCATCTGAAAATTTAAATTCCAATATTCCATTCTCTTAGTGAAAACTTCCTACCCGCTTATTTCTCCTCTTCTTCAGTTGCCTGGACCCTTACTATCTATTCAGTTCTCTGTTTCCCTGCAATTTATCGTTCCCATTTCATACCTTCCTCCCCAGACTTAACCTATATCAAGTCACTTGGACATTCTCTGAGCAATATGCTCATCTCTGTGATCTTCTTTATCTATTCTACAGATTTCCATCTCTGGACCAGTCCTGCTCTCCACCAGTTCTGCTTCCCCACTCATATGAATGAAAAATGACTGGAGAACACACCGAGATTGTGCAAGTGGAATCTCAGAATTTCCAACCGTCGGCTCAAATTGAATTACTTCCCAACTCCTTTCACAGAGTCACAGTTCAGTGACTGGTAATACCTACATCACCATTGTGAAGCCATCCATTTTACCTCCACCCTTATATTTCTCAGCAGAAAACTTTATTTTGAATTTTACAGGGAAATGTACTCAACTTCCAGCTCTTCTCATTGTATGTTTTTTAAAGCCATAATCATTCTCAACAGCAAAGATACTTTTCATCCTGTTCATATTTAAATCTCACTATCTATGCTATCGAACACTGTGCCTTCCATTTCTTCAGCAGTGTTCCTGTATTATTCTATTAATCTTTAACACTCTGTCTCTATGCCATCTGATTCTACATGTTTCTTCAAGATTCTACTCCTTTAAAATACGCTGCTTGCCTCCACATCTTCCTCACACAATTCTGTATGTCATATTCCTCTCCTCCCGGTCCCCTCCATGAAAGTAAAGCAATATTTTCATGTCTTACTTTCCACTGACTCATTTATGCTATTCAAGCTGCTATTTCACAACCTCATACTGCTATGCCTTCTGATAAGTTAACAGATGACCAACTAATTTTCAAATCTAATAGATGTTTTTTAGTCAATCCTTTTATATTTTGAAGATCTGACATTCTTGTATCTTGGTTTCATCACATATTTCTTTCTCTGAAAACTTTTCCTTAGTTTCCTTTATTGGTTTCTATTCTACTACCCACACCCTAAATTTGGTATTCTTGAAGAGTTTCATGCTTTACTCTTCTATTTTAATTCTATAGCCTCTCTCTGGTTGATGGTATCAACTGCCTTATTGTAAACTAACTTTTACTAAATCAATGACTCCCCAGTTTAATTATCTGGTCTACACATCTCTGCAGATCTTCTGACCCATGTATTTAATGTCCTACTATACATTTTCACCTGTATACCTTATATTCACCTCAAAGCTAACAGCATACCCTGAGTACCCAGAAGAAAGATGAAGAGTAAATGGATTTCTATGACTGAATAAAAATGCTGAATATTTGGAGTTGTAAGATGAGTTGTTCAGATGGTAAAGAGTCTCCCTGCAAGGCAGGAGACCTGGGTTTGATCCCTGGTTCGGGAACATCCCCTGGAGAGGAGAATGATACTCACTCCAGTATTCTTGCCTGGAGAATTCCAAGGACAGAGAAGCCTGGCAGACTATAATCTGTGGGGTAGCAGACTCAGACATGATTGAACACATACACACACACACACACACACACACACACACACGCACGCATGCACTCACGCGCGCACACACATACCCTTGCCTTTCTAGAGTGAAATCATCCAATGTGACTCATTCTTGTGTACCACAGAGATAGCATCTAAGCAATCTAGCCCTTAATGTCTGGACTCTTAGAAGTGCTTTTAAATGAGCTCAGATAAAAAAACATTGCCAATGATTGGCAAGAGCTGGATGCTAGCCAGACATAGACAGTAAGCAGACCTCTCAACAAAGATCATGATCAGCCTTTTCATGACATTATTATCAATAGTTCACTCCAACCACATTTAGATTCATGATCTCTCCTTGTTACTATTTAATTACAAGGGTACATTATTTGTTGAGTGACACTTCACATAAACAAATGCCACAGAACCCCATAAAAGTCTTTTAAATGAAAATTTGACCTTTATGTAAGATTCACTTTAAAAACAAATATTCATATATGACTTTTGTTTTCAAGGTAAATTGTACACTGATTTTATGAATGGATTCCCAAATAAAATAGATGCGCTCCTCAACACAGAACAAAACTAATATTTCAAAATACTATTATTTTTTGTTAAAATTCCTATGTATCTAAGATTTTTCAAGAGAATAATGGAAATTTACCACAGAGCAGCATACTTAAAATGGTGAAATACTGATAACAGAACAGAAGGATTGATGAAATAAAGTTCAGAAAGTAAGGCAAATATACACAAACTAAATACATAATGAAGATAGTGTGTCAAAACAGTAGGTGGAGTATTTAATAAATGTGTGGGAGCAATTACTTTTCTGTCCCTACCTCATACCATAGAGGAAAATAATTGCCAGAAGGATTAAAGCATTCACGTACAAATAAACAAACCCACATGCATGAAAATGGATGAATCTCACAAATAGAATGCTGAGGAGAAAAAAGCAAGTCAGAGAAGCATACAAGCAATTCTATTTATAGAAACTTAAAGGTAGGCAAAACTAAACTATTGCTCAGTTCAGTTCAGTTCAGTTGCTCAGTCGTGTCTGACTGTTTGCAACCCCATGAATCTCAGCATGCCAGGCCTCCCTGTCCATCACCAACTCCCGGAGTTTACCCAAACTCATGTCCATCGAGTCATAGGGATTTATATATGTATGACACAACAATAAAGAAAACAAGGGGGTGCTTAACACAAGCCCCAATATAGTGGTTACCTTGGAGACTGGATGGGGTCAGAGGGAGAGGATGCTGTGATCAGGAAGTGTCAGACCCAGAGAGGACTTTGAAGGTGCTAGTGAGTACACAAAGATTTTATTTTTATTACTGTTGCTATTTAAATTATTAAATGTATGTTATATATAATCTTGAATGTTGGAGAAATTTATAAAACAAGACAAAATTCCGATCAAAAAAAAATATAAGGAATCCATTTATAAGAGTTTTGTTTGCTGTTGTTTAGTTGTTAAATAGTGTCTGACTCTTTTGCAACCCCATGGACTATAGCCTGCCAGGCTCCTCTGTCCATGGGATTTCCCAAGCAAGAATACTTGTAGCCAAAAAAGGAACAAATCATGTCACTTGGTTAGGTTGCCTCTGGGAGCTGTTGAGTGCATAAAGATGCAGGTAAGTGTGTAAAACATCATCCTGTTTTTTAAAAGAATGATGTGTATTAGGTTTTCAACATGAAAACTTGTGCAAGGAAGTATAAAGTTGGTGGGACACAGAAAGGAGAAAAGGAAAAGGGAGCCAGGTAAAAATGGAGAAATTTATGACCGCCTACAGTCATTTCTACCAAGGTGTATAAGCACATTTATATATAGTTATATGCAAGTGTATGGAGTAAAAAATTTAATTAGAAGACACCCTCTAATACAAAATTATCTCCAGTGTCTGAAGTTGGAAGTGCTATGTGATTTAGCTGGTCAAAATCAACTCGTCTATTTACTCTGTTCACGTAGAAGACCTCCACAGAAGAGAAGGGAATGGCAGAGGATGAGGTGGTTGGATAGCATAACCAACTCAAAGGACATGAGTCTGAGCAAGCTCTGGGAGATAGTGAAGGACAAGGAAGCCTGGTGTGCTGCAGTCCAAGAAGTCGAAAAGAGTCAGACACAACTTAGTGACTGAACGACAACATGTAAGACCTTGGAGAAGTCCTTTGTGATAAGTAACAGTAGAAGGTAAATACGTGTGTTTCTCAATCCTGAATTCAAGGGATATACTTGAATATATATCCAGCTTCTTTCTTCTTTCTTCATTAGAATCATTTTATTAATTCACGCTCCAGAAGTACCACTAAAGAATCTGACACTGCCAAGGAACTTGGGGATAGGAAGGAAACACATTCTGTTGGTAATTGACCAAAAGAAGAGAATTGTTGAAAGGCCCTATGCTGCCCTTTTCTCTAAGAAGAAGTTGGATTTTTCAATAAAACATGAACAAGGAGAAATAAATTATCTAAAATAATGTGACAATTCTGGGGGAAAAGGAAAGAAAGAAGGAAGAAAAGTCATGGTACTAATATTTGCCCTGGAAATAAGTCCAGTATACATGATGCAATATTTCAGAGCAAAAATGCTATCCATTTTCAGGGAAATAAAGCACAGTATCACAGCTGTGACAAGGGATCACAATTAATTTTGCCAACGTGCAACTAATGGGAAATATTACCAAGAAAAAAGACAGAATATGAAAAAGATTTTATAGTCAAGGTCATGATGTGAACTAAAAAATAGCAACATTGGACATTCAAAGTGCTTTTGACTTTGTAGAAAAATCAATCATAAGAAGTCAGCACTTACACACAGTCTGGTGAAATTTTTAAAATTTAAAGATTAAAAAAAAAAGTTTTTTCAAGCTTTCATGCAAAGTAAATTTACTTTCAAGGGCATTAAAATTATGACCCTGTTGAACTTCATCACAAATGTAAATGTCAGTTCACAGTCTGGTATCTGAAAGGAAAAAGATCTTAACCAAGAGACTCAGAAATGTATCCTGGGTATGGAAAAGCAATAGGAACCCAAGAATTCCTTCTCTAAAATACATAAGCGTTTAATCCACAACTCCAAACCTAAATGATATGGACGCCTTTGACAGCCACTGAAACCATGTTCTCATTATTGAACAAAATCATTAAAATGCACAGTTATTGCTTAAAATAGTAAAATAATGATTTTACAAGCAGAAAATGTGTTACTGAATAGTCTGAATAACTGGAGAAAATTTTGGAATAAAATGTTTAAATAATAAAACAAAGTTTTCTTAAACATAAAAATAATTAGGGTTTCAGATTTTGAAATTTAAATAATAACCTAAGAGAAGACAAGGAGAAGGAAATGGCAACCCACTCCAGAATTCTTGCCTGGAGGATTCCATGGACAGAGGAGCCTAGTGGGCTACAGTCCATGGAGTCTCAAACAGTCAGACAGGACTGAGCAACAACACTAACTTCTCTACTAAGAGAAGATATATGGCTTTGAGTATATACCTTATCTTTTTTAGAAGAGAATAGAAAGCAATGTAAACATAAAATATAAACATATAATTATGGCATTGGAATAATAAATGGAATTTGAATTAATCATTATGAAAATAAAAATAAATTTTAAAAATTACTAAGAGGAAGATTTAAAAGAAGCATTTAGAAAGTGCATGAAATAAGTTTAATTACTGACCCTAATATAGATATTTTTAAAACCATAGAAACATGGAAAAATATTTGTAATACAGCATCAAATGAAGGAGCAAATTGGTAAATTATATGTCGGTTATAACTGTGGGTAGACAAACCAGCACAGGAACAAAGATAAATAGGAAAAGGCATATCATAATGTGAAATTACAGGTAATTGCTTTACTTAGCCATGAAACTTTAAAAAAATTAAAAGAACTTATAAACAACATTCAATATCATTGTCATATTGTATCAAAGTGTGAATTAAATTTTTAAATATGTCAAAATTCAGTTTGAAGACACAGTGCATGTTGCCACTTCTAAAAGAAGTGGCTACAGGGGGAAAATTGCCTTCTTTATCAATATTAAAAGCATATAGAGAGTTATTAACTCACTGTCTTATATCTTTTCATTAAAAGATAGATATTTGGTGAGTCTATACCATATATCAATAAAGGATATTTTTGCAGGAGGGTAAATAAATCTCTTAAATCTGGAAGGGCTTCTAACTCAGTATACACTATGTGCAGTTTGTAGAAGTAAAAACAAAAGGTCTGTATGTGACATTTGCAGATACTAAAAACGATACTTAAATACAAACATGATTTTCCCACTGGAGAAGGAGGGCTTGCCGGTAAAATAAGAGCAGTGCTTTCAGAATCCTCTTCTGAACTCTAGGCCAGCCTCCATGATTAGTTTGCTTTTTCCAAAGTCAGATACATTGCTGAACTTAAGGTAACCCAAGATTGAAAATCATTGGGCCCCATGATATTAGAGATCATGGAAAAATTTAGCATTTAGGAAAAATGATAACATCTACAGATATTAAAGAAGACTTTAAATGGTGGTATTTACTCAAAGTTATGACCAACCTAGACAGCATATTAAAAAGCAGAGACATTACTTTGCCAACAAATGTCCGTCTAGTCAAGGCTATGGTTTTTCCAGTGGTCATGTATGGATGTGAGTTGGACTATAAAGAAAGCTGAGTGCAGAAGAATTGATGCTTTTGAACTGTGGTGTTGGAGAAGACTCTTGAGAGGCCGTTGGACTGCAAGGAGATCCAACCAGTCCATTCTAAAGGAGATCAGTCCTGGGTGTTCATTGGAAGGACTGATGCTAAAGCTGAAACTCCAATACTTTGGCCACCTGATGTGGAGAGCTGACTCATTTGAAAAGATCCTGATGCTGGGAAAGACTGAGGGCAGGAGGAGAAGGGGATGACAGAGGATGAGATGGTTGAATGGCATCACCGACTCAAAGGACATGGGTTTGGGTGGACTCCAGGAGTTGGTGATGGACAGGGAGACCTGGCATGCTGCGGTTCATGGGGTCACAAAGAGTTGGACATGACTGAGTGACTGAACTCACTCATTTTATTCATGATCTTTATTTTTAAAAAATCAATCTTTCTTCCCCTCCACCTTTCTCAAGCATCTTCCATTCCCAAAAGGTTGCCCTACTCTCTGTAACCCAAACAAACCACCAGATCCAGCATTCACATCTTTGTTCACAGTGTCTTTTCCATTTTCCATCTCACATGTCTCCAACCATCAAAATGTCAGTAACTTTACAAAGCCCACATTAAGCCACAGTCACTCAAGGCTGGATGCCAGTCATCCTTCTGCTCTCAGCTGCTATAATCCTTGTTTAATGTGTTCATTTACTAGTGTGAAGTTCACTAAAAGAAGTACTTTCCTTGCTAATCATTTCTAGTTTAAAATTTGTTCTTAAATGTACCTTGTCATTGTTCAGTCCTCTGGTCAAAACTAAGGAGAGTACACATGGGCTTTCACTTGTTGAAAAATACTTTGTTGATTTTCCTTTATTTGAAAAAAAATTACTAAAAATAAGGAGTAGTCCTCAACTTCACTCTCCATGTTAAACAAATGGAGCTTTCTTTGCTATTGTGTGTGTGTTTAGCTGGCTTTGATTCCCGCTTGGATTCCTCCTTTCTACTTTCAGTAGCGTTAGTCAAAAGCATTGTGCAAGTGGCTGTATATTCTCGTGGACGAGCAAAAAGGAGGCTGTACTTGTGCGATTGTGTGCCTGGGATCACATATATCCTTAAAGAAATCTGAGGGCCATGGCTTTATAAAGAGCCTTTGAATTTCCCAGCTTCAAGTCTCCCTTCTAATCATCGAAGGCAATTGGAACTCTCCTTCTGGACATTTCAGAGACTATTATAAACTGTTACTATCTACAGGCCTTTCAGACTCTAAAGCACTTATAGTTTTCCCCTTTATCTTTGAAAGGAGGCAAACATCTCTATTGTCACAATCTGCCTCCACACAGAGTGATGGAGATGGCCACTTTTTTCTTCTGAGTACTGCATTGTCATTTGATCTGCCCTAGGTTTGAGATGTGGTGTTTGTAATCCGAACTTCCAGGAGCCAGCAATTACAATTAAATAATTCTGATGAAACCAGTCACAGAGATCTGGGCTATGACATTTACTTCATCATTTAATTACATACAGAAAGAAACATTAATAGAATAAGTTAAGATTTTAATCAAACAAATATGCAGATATGGAAAACATTCCTCACATTCCCCAGCATGCCCCAACTTTATTTTTGCCTCTGTCTTTGCTTTTGTCATGTTCTCTACTGATAACCTGGAAATATTTTCCCACATCCTTTCCATTATACAAATTACAAAATCCTACTTTCTAACATAAGTGTTTAAAATTTTCTGGAGTCAATAACCTGAGACACTTGACTTTTTAAAAAAAATTTAATTTATTTTAATTGGAGGATAATTAGTTTACAATATTGTGATGCTGCCATACATCAACATGAATCCGCCATAGGTAGACATGTGTCCCCCCAATCCTGAATTGCCCCTCCCACTTCTGTCTCCACCCTATCCCTCTGGGTTGTTCCAGAGCACCGGCTTTGGGTGCCCCACTTCATACAACTTGCAGTGGTCATCTGTTTTACATATGGTAATGTACATGTTTCAGTGCTATTCTCCCAACCCACTTGACTTTTGACTCTTATCTTTTTTTTCTCTAGTAGTTTCATTCTCATGTCTTCTATTTCTAAATAGTTGATAAGTATCTGAAGGGTAGGGACCATGAAGGAATAGTCCACAATCCTTTCTCTTTATTATACATACAAAGAAATTGGAGCCCAGAAAACTTAAATTCATTCATTTACTTATTCAGTAAATGTTTGAGCATTCGTGCTGTGCCTGACACTTTGCTAAGTGCTAGATATACAATTCAGAGTGATAACTAACAGCAATCCTGTTGCCATGGCTTCAGTCAAGTGGAGGGATTCAGTCATTCATCAAATGATCACTTAAAAGGTGAAATTTATAGGGGAGAATGGATACATGTATATGAATGGCTGGGTCGCTTTGCTATGCACCTGAAACTATTATAACATTGTTAACTGGTTATATTCTAAAATAAAATAGAAAGTTTACATAAAAAAGTAAAATTTATAGATATGATAAGCCTCCTGAGGAGAGGTGTGGGAAAGTGTAAATGTCGCTCAGTCGTGTCCAACTCTTTGCAACCTCATGGACTATACAGTCCATGGAATTCTCTGGGCCAGAATACTGGAGTGGGTAGCCTTTCCCTTCTCCAAAGGATCTTCCCAACCCAGGGATCAAATCCAGGTCTCCCACATTGCAGGTGGATTCTTTTCCAGCTGAGCCACAAGGGAGGCCCAAGAATACTGGAGTGGGTAGCCTATCCCTTCTCCAAAGGATCTTCCCAACCCGAATCAAACTGGGGTCTCCTGTATCGCAGGCAGATTCTTTACCAACTGAGCTGTCAGGGAAGCTTGAGGAGAGGTGTAAGGTGATATAAAAAGATACAACCAGGGCAATGATCATTTCATAGGTTCTATCATCAGTTAGAGCATAAATCATAGCACAGATCTACTTCATAGAAACATTCCCTAGATTGTCCACCATATTGTGTGTGTTAGAAAAATTTCTCCTAACCAGTTAATTGACTACTGTCCAGGTGATCTAGTGTTGAAAGTATCAATTGTATATAAATCTGAGGACTGAGGCCAGTTGTCACTTTAGCCATGGTTTCATATGACTGCTTTTCTGTGCTCTTGAAACCAGTTCTGAGCAAACTTGTAGAAGCTGTCATTTACACTGAATTTTGCCAGCATGGCACAGGTCCATGAATCAGACCCCTAGCTGCTGTTCTGTGACTAAGCTTTTAACATTGGGACTTCAGAGTCAGCCAAAACATGCTTAACCATCACCTGGTGCTTGAAATTCCAATTTAACATCACAGCTACATTGTTTTTTAGGGCATATAGGAATATTTCGAGTGTTGAGAAGATCCCTCTTAAGGCAGCATGTCCCATGTTCAGTGAGTTCTTTAGAATGGTAACGATTTTTTTACTAGGGTGTGGGGAATACTGGTTTAAGGTATACCTACATCCTGAGAATTAAAACTCAGTACCATTTGCTAATTGGTATTGAATACCCACTCCAGTATTCTTGCTTGGAGAATCCCATGGTCAGAGGAGCCTGGGGGGCTATAGTGCATGGGGTCGAAGAGAGTTGAACATGACTGACTAATACCGTATTCTAATACACTGAGATACATGACCGCAATAATGGAAACGATGCAAAATACATGCATACACATGTATATGATAGTCCCGGTTTCCAGCTTCGATCTTGTCAGTGATGGTGTACTTGACAATGTCAATTCACAGGAAAAAAATATCCAAAGTTTGCTGTATGTATTAAAATATCCATTTAAAAATAGTTAGAAATAGCCACCAAACACCTGTAAGCATATGTGCATATGCAAGCAGTTCTCTTTGGTCTGGAAAATATTCAAGCTACTGCTCTGTTTCATAAGGAACAGCAATTTGTGACAATCATGGAACACACTGGGCATCATCAACTGCATTGTTATCTGCAGCACAATTTAATGAGCAAGGCTTAGTTTGATTATGGGCCAGGGCCTGCTACCTTAACTGCTCTCTTCCAGTTTGAGGACTAAATTTTATCTCATCATGTTAATATATTTGAGAGAATACCTAAACATTCTCAAGTGTTTTGCTTGTCATATTATACCCTCCCATCGAGTAAATTATATTACAATGCTTGACGTCAGCTTCAAATGTTCTCAAATGAGTTAAACAATGATTTCTGGACATAATAATACCTTGACTTCATTTTGCATGTGATTTTCTAATCCACAGTGTTGTTTATATCAAGTGAATATGAGACTGTATTGATGACTATGATTTTAAAATACTTTGTAGGCTTTTCTATGGTGTGTATATGTGCATATGTATGTGTGAGAGATGTTTCAGAATAAGTGGTTATACTTTAGAAATTAAGGTTTTATCAGATATATCAGTTCAGTTCAGTTCAATTGCTCAGTCCTGTCTGACACTGCAACCCCATAGACAGCATCGTGCCAGGCCTCCCTGTCCATCACCAATTCCCAGAGTTCACTCAGACTCATGTCCATTGAGTTGGTGATGCCATCCAATCATCTCATCCTCTGTTGTCCCCTTCTCCTCCTGCCTTCAATCTTTCAAGACATCATGGTCTTTTCCGATGAGTCAGTTTGTCCCATCAGGTGGCCAAAGTATTGGAATTTCAGCTTTAGGATCTGTCCTTCCAAGGAATTTTCAGGACTGATTTCCTTTAGGGTGGACTGGTTGGATCTCCTTGCAGTCCAAGGGACTCTCAAGAGTCTTCTCCAACACCACAGTTTAAAAGCATCAGTTCTTTGTTGTTCAGCTCTTTATAGTCCAACTCTCACATCTATACATGACTTCTGGAAAAATCATAGCTTTGACTAGATGGACTTCTGTTGGCAAAGTAATGCTTCTACTTTTTAATATGCTATCTAGATTGGTCACAACTTTTCTTCCAAGGAGCATGTGTCCTTTAATTTCATGGCTACAGTCACCATCTGCAGTGATTTTGGAGCCCAAGAAAATAAAGTCTGTCACTGTTTCCACTGTTTCCCCATGTATTTGTCATGAAGTGATAGGATCAGATGCCATGATTTTAGTTTTCTGAATGTTGAGTTTTAATCGAACACTTTCACTCTCCTCTTTCACTTTCATCAAGAGGCTCTTTAGTTCTTCTTTGCTTTCTGCCATAAGGGTGGTGTCATCTGCATATTTCAAGTTATTGATACTTCTCCCTGAAATCTTGATTCCAGCTTGTGCTTCATCCAGCCCAGTACTGGATGTACTCTGCATATAAGTTAAATAAACTGGGTGACAATATACAGCTTTACCTCCTCCTTTCCCTATTTGGAACCAGTCTGTTGTTCCATGTCCAATTCTAACTGTTGCTTCCTGAACTGCATACAGATTTCTCAAGGGGCAGGTAATGTGGTCTGGTATTCCCATCTGTTTCAGAATTTTCCAAAGTTTGTTGTGATCCACACAGTCAAAGCCTTTGGCATAGTCAGTAAAGCAGAAGTAGATGTTTTTCTGGAACTCTCTCACTTTTTCGATGATCCAACGGATGTTGGCAAATTGACCTCTGGTTCCTCTGCCTTTTCTAAATCCAGCTTGAACATCTGGAAGTTCACAGTTCACGTACTGTTGAAGCCTGGCTTGGAAAATTTGAGCATTACTTTACTAGTGTGTGAGATGAGTGCAATTGTGCAGTAATGTGAACATTCTTTGGCATTTCCTTTCTTTGGTATTGGGATGAAAACTGACCTTTTCCAGTCCTGTGGCCACTGCTGAGTTTTCCAAATTTGCTGGCATATTGAGTGCAGTACTTTCACATCATCTTTTAGCATTTGAAATAGCTCAACTGGAATTCCATCATCTCCACTAGCTTTGTTCATAGCCATGCTTCTTTTTTTTTTTTTTTTCCATTTATTTTTATTAGCTGGAGGCTAATTACTTTACAATATTGTAGTGGTTTTTGTCATACCCCGCCGCTAATTCTTAACGGCTCTTGCTCTGCTGATCTCGACACATCTTTCTCAGCGTCCTGATTCGTTCTAAGTCACCTTTTCTCTGGGTACCAGCTCTGCTTCCCTTGCCCTGAGCGCTCCCTCCCTCCCCTCCACCCACGTCCCTCCACGCGGTTTCCAAGCCCCCTCGCCGCTCCCTGGCGTTCTACTCTTCTTCCACCCACTCCACCCCCGCCCCCTCCCACTGGCACCTCTCCCGCCTGGGCCAAAACTGGCCATAGCCATGCTTCTTAAGGCCCACTTGACTTCACATTCCAGGATGTCTGGCTCTAGGTGAATGATCACCATCATGATTATCTGGATTGTGAAGATCTTTTTTGTATAGTTCTTCTGTGTATTCTTGCCACCTCTTCTTAATATCTTCTGCTTCTATTGGGTCCATACCATTTCTCTCCTTAATTGTGCCCATCTTTGCATGAAATGTTCCCTTGGTATCTCTAATTTTCTTGAAGAGATCTCTAGTCTTTCCCACTGTATTGTTTTCCTCTATTTCTTTGCATTGATCCCTGAGGAAGGCTTTCTTATCTCTCCTTGCTAGTCTTTGGAACTCTGCATTCAAGTGGGTATATCTTTCCTTTTCTCCTTTGCCTTTAGCTTCTCTTCTTTTCTCAGCTATTTGTAAGGCCTCCTCAGGCAACCATTTTGCCTTTTTGCAATTCTTTTCCTTGGGGATGGTCTTGATCCCTGTCTCCTATACAATGTCATAAACCTCTGTCCATAGTTTATCAGGTACTCTGTCTATCAGATATAATCCTTTGAATCTATTTGTCACTTCCACTATATAATCATTAAGGATTTGATTTAGGTCATACCTGAATGGTCTAGTGGTATTCTCTACTTTCTTCAATTTAAGTCTGAATTTGGCAATAAGGAGTTCATGGTCTGTCCCACAGTCAGCTCCAGGTCTTGTTTTTGCTGACTGTATGAACTTCTCCATCTTTGGCTGCAAAGAATATAATCAATCTGATTTCTGTGTTGACCATCTGGTGATGTCCACGTGTAGTCTTCTCTTGTGTTGTCGGAAGAGGGTGTTTGCTATGACCAGTGCGTTCTCTTGGCAAAACTCTATGATCCTTCGCTCTGCCTCATTCTGTACTCTAAGGCCAAATTTGCCTGTTACTCCAGATATTTCTTGACTCCCTACTTTTGCATTCCAGACTTCTATAAGGAAAAGGACATCTTTTTTTGGGTGTTAGTTCTAGAAGGTCTTGTAGGTCTTTATAGAACCATTCAACTTCAGCTTTTTCAGCATTACTGGTTGGGGCATAGGCTTGGATTACCGTGATATTGATTGGTTTGCCTTGGAAATGAACAGAGATCTTTCTGTCATTTTTGAGATTGCATCCAAGTACTGCATTTTGGACTTTTTTGTTGACTATGATGGCTACTCCATTTCTTCTAAGGGATTCTTGCCCATGGTAGTAGATATAATGGTCATCTGAGTTAAATTCACCTATTCCAGTCCATTTAAGTTCACTGATTCCTAAAATGTTGATGTTCACTCTTGCCATCTCCTGTAAGACCACTTCCAATTTGCCTTGATTCATGGGCCTAACATTCCAGGTTCCTGTGCAATATTGCTCTTTACAGAACTGGACCTTGCTTCCATCCCCTGTCATATCCACAACTGGGTGCTGTTTGGCTCCATCTCTTTATTCTTTCTAGAGTTATTTCTTCACTGATCTCCAGTAGCATGTTGGGCACTTATCAACTTGGAGAGTTCATCTTTCAGTGTCATATCTTTTTGCCTTTTCATACTGTTCATGGGGTTCTTATGTATATGATGTACACACACACACAAAGAGGTCCGACTTTCTTCCTTCCTTCTTTCCTTCCCTTTTTTGCAGCTGGATATTCAGTATTCCCAACACTGTTTGTTGAAGAGACTACTCTGTGTGTGTGTTCTTTCCACCTTTGTCAATGATTAGTTAACTGTGTTTGTGGGTTTATATTACGATCTTTATTGCATTCCATTGACCCTTATAATCTATCTCTATGCTGGTATCATACTGCAGCTTTGTAATTTATTTTGAAGTTAGGAAATACGATGCCTCTAGTTATGTTCTTTCAGAAGATGACTTTGGCTATTGTGGGTATTTTGAGTTTCTATATGTATTGTGGGCTTCTTTTTCTATTCACGTAAAATACTGAACTTCTACAACTCTGTAGCAGAAAAGCAAATAATCCAGTTTTTAAAATGAACAAAGGATGTTGTGATATTTTTCATCCATAACCTTTGTCACATCCTTTATAATAAACTAGTAAATCAGTAAATGTAGGTAAGTTTCTCTGAGTTCTGTGAGTTGCTCTAGCAAATTAATTAAACCCGAAGAGGGCATTATGGGAAGCTCTGATTTATAGTCAAAGCAGACAAAAATTGTGGGTAACCTTGAAACTCTACTATGTACAAATGCATTTAAATGGGGTGGAAGCAGTCTTGTGGGACTGAGAACTTAACCTGTGGAATCTAACACTATCTCCAAGTCTACAGTATTGCAGTTGAGTCAAATTGTAGGACACCCAGCTGGTGCCACAGAGTTGCCTGGAATGGGGGAAAATCACCTCAGATTTGATAACTAGAAGTATCAGAAGTGAAGTGTCCTGTGTGAGTGTGTCAGTAAGTAAAGATAGAGATGTTCCTATTTTTTCCTAAAAATAGGGAAGAAAGACACAGAAGGGAAGAACTGGATTTTTACCCTACACAGATGGAAAACTGGGTAGGATTTTTGCTACTTAAATTTCAACAGACATTTTTCCAAAGAAGACATAGACATGGTCCAAGGGTATATGAAAAAAATAATCAATGTCATTCATTACCAGGAGAATGTCAATCAAAACCAGTTAGATATTACATCACACTTATAAGACAGTTATTCTTAGAAAAACAAAACAAAGCAAACAAAACACAAAATAACAAGTGTTGGTCAGATCGTTAAGAAATTTTTACACTGTTGTTATTCAGACTCCAAGTCATGTCTGACTCTTTATGACCCTGTGGACTGTGATATGCCAGGCTTCCCTGCCCTTTACTATCTCTGGTATAATACTTAAGGGAAACAGTGTAGAGATTCATCAAAAAATTAAAACAGAACTACCATGTGACCCAGCAATCCCATCTCCAGTTGTGTCTCCAGAAGTTAGGATCTGTAAGAGATGTATGCATGCTCACATTTATTGCAATGCTATTCGTAATAGCCAAGATATGGAAACAACCCAAGTATCCTTTGGCAGAATGGATAAAGAAAATGGTTTATGTATATACAAATAAAATATTGCACGCACACACACACACAACCTTAAAAAAGAAGGAAATTCTGCCATTTGTGGCAACATGGATGGATGTTGAGGGTGTTAAGTGAAATAAACCAGTCATGAAAGAGCAACTTGCGTGATTTTCCACTTGCATAACTAAAACAGTCAAATGCATAGAAGCAGAAACAATAGTGGTTGCCAGGGTCTGTGGATTGAGCATATTACAGAGCTGTTCAATAGGTATAAAGTTTCAGTTATACTAGGTAAGGAAGGTCTAGAAATCTGCTGCATAGCATAGGATCTATAGAGAAAAATATAGTATTGCGTGCTTCAAAATTTAAGAGAGATCTCTTGTCTTCTCACCTTGTGTGTGTGTGTGTGTGTGTCTGTTAGTCACTCAGTTGTGTCTGACTCTTTGCAACCCCATGGACTATAGCCTGCCAGGCTTCTCTGTCCATGGGATTCTCCAGGCAAGAATACTGGAGTGTATTGCCATTCCCTTCTCCAGAGGATTTTCCTGACTCAGGGATTGATCCCTGGTCTCCTGCATTGCAGGCAGATTCAAAAGGTCAAAAAGACTGTTTGAGCTACAGGGAAGTCCACAAAACAACTTCTCACCATAAAACAAACTAATAAAGGGACACAAGGAAATTCTGGGGGCTATTGCATATATTTATTACCCAATTGTGATAATTTGTCTAGTACTGTGATGATAACATGGATGTTTGCATATGTCCAAACTCATCCAACTTTACCTATTAAGTATGTGCCGTTGATGCTTTCTTGAACTGTGGTGCTTTGAGAAGACCCTTGAGAGTCCCTTGGACAGCAAGGAGAGCAAATCAGTCAATCCTAAAGGAAGTCAACCCTGAATATCCATTGGAAGGACTAATGTTGAGGCTGAAGCTCCAATACTTTGGCCATCTGATGTGAAAGACCAACTCTTTGGAAAAGACCCTGATGCTTGGAAAGATTGAGGGCAGAAGCAGGCGACAAGGATGAGATGGTTGGATGGCATCATCGACTCAAAGGACATGAGTTTGAGCAAACTCCTGGACATAATGGAGGGCAGGGAAGCCTAGTGTGCTGCAGTTCATGGGGTTGCAAAGAATCGGACACTACTTAGCAACTGAAAAACAACAAAAATTCTTTGTATATCAATTATACCTTTATAAGGTTATTAAAAAATCAACAAGTGGTTATACATGGTCCCTGCCAAGAAGGAGTGGAGCCTAGAAACTTAAGTAAGGCTGAATAGACACTAAAGGTATTTCTGGCTTCAGACAAGACAAGATGTCTAGGTTGATTAGGAGAGAGCATAGTAACTAGAAAGACATATGAAAGGTGGTAAGAGGTTGTCTGGGGAAAGTGTCAGAATCAAGGAAATCCAGGACAAGGTTAATAGGGCATTTTCTGGAGAAAAAGACAATGAAAGTAGATAGTCACATCAGCAAGGATTGATCAGAGTAGTTTTTGTCTCAAGTTTAAATTCTAGAAACAATAAACAGGAGGATTTTGACCTTTTCAGTTTGGCTCTTGATGGAAAAATTTTCTATTTGAAGAGGCTGTCAAATACTGATTGTTTTCACTGGTATTCTGTTCACTCTCATGTTATTAATAGGGATAACTATAAGGGTATCACCAGATCTAACACAAAAAAAATGGACTCAAAAGAGAATTATAAGAGGTAGCTGAAAAAAAATATGAGAAATTCATTGAATTTTTTTCTAAGGTGACACAAATTTAATATTTGAAAAATTGTTTCATATGAATATTGGCTGAATTTATATTGTTAACTGACTTCTGTCTGGTTGTATAACTCAAAAAGTGCTTATATATTACCCTGTTGTTGTTGTTCAGTAGCTAAGTTGTGTCTGATTCTTTGTGATCCCATGGGCTATAGTATGGCAGTCTTCCCTGTCCTTCACCATCTCCCTGAGTGGGCTCAAGCTTGTGTCCACTGAATTGGTGATGCCAACCAACCATCTCATCCTCAGTCACCCCCTTTTCCTCTTGCCCTCAATCCTTCCCAGCATCAGCAGATTGTAAACCCTAGCAGGTTGAAAAGAAAGAGATATGCCTTATATAATTTGTGCCTTCCATCTTACTTAACACTGAATTATATTGCATTGGCTGAATCAATTAAATTTGCTAAATTTAATATTTAGCATATACATCATTAACTAAGATTACTAGTAATATCTAAACGCCGTGTAAAATCACTCAAGGAAGAAAACAGCAAGATTCACACCATGCTACTTGCATCTCATGTGAGTGTACCTGGTTTACTGAGGCAGTAGCTCAGTAGGATGTAGACATTAACATTTTCTTCTTCACCATTCACTGCCTTTAACAAAATCCTGTGTAATAGCCTTTCCCCATCACGTCATGGTATGTTTAAGGTTTCAGTTTCAAACAACTAAAGGCTACTCCCCTTTCCTATCAAGGAGAAAACAGGTGTGAGGATGACACAAAGTCTGATCTTTCTTCCCATCCTTCTTTACCAGGGTCTTGGAGTGGATAGGATAGGGGTGGGCGAGGGTGGAGGTACTTGCACTTCCATTAGTTATACACATTCTTCTTTCTCTTGGGGATCTGACTCACCTGGGGCCATGGTGGAAAGGAGAATGGGGTAACTAAAGAATCTTCACATTTGTCTAACCTGGCCATGTATTGGTGATGAAGAGGCAACTCTGGCCCCATGTTGGCTCCATCAAGTTCCCCAAGTCTCCCTGGTCTCCACACCTTGGAGCATCCCTGCTAATCATATGGATGGTGTTCTTAGAGGATCTTTAGAAACTTCCCAGTGAGACACAAACTCTTCTCCTTATAGCACCACCAATGGCTAGGTCCACGCAAATTGAGCCTCTATCTTGCTTGGTGCATAAATGTTCTAGGTGGGACATGTTTTGTCCTCTCCCCTAAATTCATGTTCCTTCATATAAGAACACAAGAATCCTGAAGTTCTCTTTCACGTGTCTGAGGACAGTGGAGACCTGGAATGGAGTGATGGGGTTGCCTCCCTCTTCTTCCCTGGCACAGTAGAGCAGGGTTCTTCTCACCATGTTCTTGTGAATTCTTCACGTAAGTGATACTCTCAGAAATCTTTAAATGAAAATCCAACACCTGTGTCTCCTTCGTTCTTACCCACAAGCTCCAAAAACAGGTAGTAAGCTTTTCCTCTGCCCTCCCTTTCCTGGAGCCAGCATTCCTAAAGGGAGAGTTAATCTTTCTCCTGGAACTCTTGTTTTTGCAAGTCCTCATAGATAATCATGAAAAAGCCAGAAGAAACTCATCATTCTGATTTTTGCATGTTATAGATGCTGTTCTTAAAACTGAATAGTTTCCTATTACCTATCTCCATGTATTTTTACCCTAAATCTGATATTAAATAATAAAGCTATAATTTTAAAAGACAAGCAATAATCTACTTGTCACATTGAAAAAAAATATTATAACAAGGAATTCTTGGCTTTAGACATCAGAGGGAATTCCTATTTTGAAGTTTACAATCTGACTAAAAGTCATTAAGATTTTTTTTACATGTAGAAATAGTGAAGAGAATAGTTTAAAAAGTTGTGTGTATAAATTAGTTCTAAATGTCTTTTAGAAAAAGGAAAAATTTTGCATTATGGCATAGTTATTAAATGTATGGAAATTTGAGTCAAAAGTATCTGGGTCCAGTTTACTGTGTCCTTGAGCATGTCATGCCACTTTCCTGAGCTGTTTCCTCTGTAAAATGGGCACAATAATCTCTAACTTGTATGATTATTATAGGAACTGAAGTAGACAATGTATGTAGACATACAGTAAGCTCTTAATAACAGTAGTTGCCTTTGTCATTATGGTGAAAAACTTACCTGCTATGCTTGATTTGTGAAAAGATAGAATAAAACTAACGTAGAGAGAAGTTCTAATAACTCTTCCAAATGTAGATATTTTGTTTTGAGAAAGATAAGAGTTATTCCTTTGCTTCAAATGAATAACTCTTTTCTTTTAAGGACTAATAATTTTATTTATTTAGTACAGAATCCCAGGAGTGAAGCTGCTGGGTTGAAGAGCATATACATATTCAATATTTTTTTAAATCGGGGTGTAGTTGCTTTAAAATATTGGGCCAGTTTCTACTATACAATGAAGTGAATCAGCTATGTGTATACATATATGCCCTCTCTCTTGGACCTCCCTCCACCCATCTAGGTCATCACAGAGCACAGAGCTGAGCTTCCCGTGCTGCAGAGCAGCCTTCCACTAGCTATCTATTTGCTTCATCCAAAGAGATATCAGGATAAGATAAACATACAAAATGTCTCTGAAACAGCAATAGCAGTAACTCTGAAATGGTATGGTCCATTAAGTCATTTGCTTTATATAACAGATGTATAGTCTTTCAGGTGAGAAATCAGGAACAAAATCCACTGCTGATGAGTTTCATAAAATTTCAGTCCTAAAGGTGTTGATATGGAAGACAAGTTTTAGATATGCCAAGACTCACAGTTTTAAGACCAAGGTCTACCCTAAGCAGTGCTTATGTGGATTGGCATTACACCTCAAAACATGATGTAGGTATAAAACTATATATTTTCTAGGATCCCTTCAGGATAGTCAAATTTCTATGACTGAGTGAGTGGAATCCTGCTGTTCCAAATTTAAGTTTCATTTTTGTCCATCATTTTCCTAAAGACAAGATCATCTCATCCAATCTCCAAATCTGAAGAACTATAAAATGTTTTTTCCCAGTCAGAGAAGACCCACTTAGAACTCTAGAATTTTGTGTCCCTGCTCCATCTAAATGAGTATTTTCAGTATCACTTAATTAGCAGTTCCTATCTATTCTTGTCTGGAAAATATAACAAAAAGAACATCCTGACTCTCTCTATTCCTTATTTTTACTTCCTAATAAGACAAATCCTTTGTCACATGTAGGACCCTACTACTCTAGGAAATGTGTGTGTTAGTCACTTAGTCATGTCCGACTCTTCTCGCCAGATTCCTCTGTCCATGGAATTCTCCAGAAGGCTGGAGTGGGTTGCCATCCCTTTCTCCAGGGGATCTTCCCCACGCAGGGACTGAACCTGGTCTCCTGCATGGCAGGTGGATTCTTTACTGTTTGGCCACCAGGGAAGCCCCAACTCTAGAAAATACTGGTCTTCAATAACAAAGAGAAAAATTTCTTTGGTAAGCTGTGATACCCCTTTCATTAATTCACTTCACAAAGTGAAAAGACTAATACAGTAATTGAGCTCTGTTTTGAATTCAGAATGACCCAATTTATTCAACGTGAGAAACAATTTAGACAAAAGAAGACAAATGTACTTGCAAGTGGAGAACCCCATGCATATTAATAGTGATAATCATGATGGTTACCACTTGCTGGTTTGGGCACTTGCTGCGCAATAAGCAGTGTTCTGTGCACTTTGCACATGTCCATTCAGTGGGTCCCTAGAGGTGGATCCTAATCAGGTCCTCATTTTACAGTGAAAAACTAAGAAATAGAAATTTCAGTTGCTTACTCAGATTTGCCCAGCTGGTGAGTAATACAGACAATATATTGAAAGAGATGACATTAGTGGAAATATTTTGCCTATCATCCTGAGTTGTTAACATTTTTTAATTGCACAATGTACTTTCAAATGTGGTGATAATATTTCATGATAGCAAGTATGTTGTAAAATAAAATGCTTAAAAAATTGTAAGAAATTTAAAAGGTTAAGTAAATAACACATAATATGTGTATTAAAGTGATGGAAGGAAACTAAATATATTTACAACGAACAATGTTTAGAGTGTACATGATTAGGATGTTGTGAGAGTACTCAATCTTCCCCTTTATAGAGTCAGGGGAAATTCTGGCTTTAAGAGTCTCTGATTGCTACAAGCTTATTTGATTCAAGCAAAAAAAAAAAAAAAAAATGATGTTTAGAAATAGCCACTTGCATATCGTTCTCTACTTCTACTAGGTAACCACCCCCACTCCTACCCCCAACACCAGGTTATAAACTTGACCCTAATCACCAGTTCCCTCCAATTATTTTAGAAAATAGGAAAGTGAGTAGCCAAATCTGGACCACTTTTCAAAACAGGCTACTATTTGGATTAAATTTGTGTAAAAGGTTTGTAACATTAATCTATGTCATTCTCATAGTGCTCAAGCATGAGAACTTAAAATGAGAGCGACGCAAATGAGAGGGCAGCAGGCAACTGCGGGATGTTCCCAAGGGGAGAAGAGGTGCATCAAGCTGAGGCAAAGATGCAAGGAAGCTAGAGTCATAGTCATGAAACCGAGCAGGACCCTGTGGGGCCCTCAGGACCCACATTCCCTTACCTTCTCCCATTTCTTATTTGTAGGAAATAAGTTTTATTCAACTTCCTTGACCTTCCCAGAGCTCCAAAGGGCATATTCAAACAGTTGCTTATCCGGGAAGGGAGGGAATGCTTCAAAGGAGGCGCACTTAAGAAACAATAGTGTAGCCTTGGGACAGGATCCCAGTTCTTCCTCCAGGAAGACACAAATATCTTTGAGTTTTTCTGTGGGGACTGAGGTCTTCACCAAGGTGGAGGATGGTCATTTTGAGCTGACAGCAGGAATTCTGAGGCATCACTCTGTTACCTCACCACCAAACCATCAGAAGGAAGTCTGCACACAGTGGAAGATAATTAAGACTCTGATTGCTTTGGTTTCCCAGGTAACACTAGTGGCAAAGAAACCACCTGCCAATGAAGGAAACATAAGAGATGTGGGTCCCTGGGTCAGGAAGATTCCCTAGAGAAGGAAATGGCAACAAACTCCAGTATTCTTGTCTGGAAAATCCCTATGGATGGAGGAGCCTGGTGGGCTCCACCGCTAGCCTTGTAAAGAGTCGGACCCGACTGAGTGGGTTGCCATTTTCCTCCTCCAGGGGATCCTCCTGACACAGGGATCAAACCTGAGTCTCCTGTGTCTTCTGCATTGCAAGCAGATTATTTATCTGCTGAGCCATCGGGAAGCACAGTGAGGACTCTGCTCCCCAGTTGATACTCCCTTTAAAAACTTTCACAGTGGAGCAGAATCTTCGGAGTTGGGTTTTGGACATAAGAATGTCATCTCTCCAGGTTGGAAGCCTTCCAAATAAAGCCATCTTTCCTTTCCAACCAATGAGCAGTAAGCAACCAAACCTTAGTTTGATAACATGACTAACAAAATAATAGGAAAATAGTGGACTAATACATAAATGTATCTATACAACAGTATTTATAATTGATGATGATGAATCAACTTCTTTTTCATCTCTGTGGTTCGGAATGAAGGGATTATCCCAACTTGTGAACACAAAATCTAGTTCATTGTAATGTAGCCCTTGACCAAATCAATTCTATTCAAACAAAAGCATTTAATTTAAAACAGCTAAGTGTGAGCTTTGCAGCAATTATGTATTCATCAAAGTTTGTTTGCAATTATTACAGGAATATTAACTGCAATGACCCCAAATCTCTTCTAGTTACTGTTGTAGTCATATCATCTTTAAAATGTTTTCATTCTGAAAATTATTTTATCTGCAAATAAAAAATAGATTTCTCACTTTCTAAGTTAAAACACTGAAATGTCCCTCATAAACCTTATTCAAATTATGGACATATTTATAAACTAAAGCTATAGTTTTAAAAATCATTTGTATTTTTAACCAAGCAATTTTTAAAATATTTTTTCATAAATACATGACAAACTATGTTCACATATAGTTCACAAACTATATTCACATGTAGTTCACAAGCTATGTTCACATATAGTTCACAAACTATGTTCAAACATAGTTCACATATGGGACACACGTCCTCCTATGCATGCTATTAGGTTTTGATGAAAACCAGTATTTACACAGATACAAAGTACTGCAATGATTCACGCATGCCATATTTATTGATTTATAAATTACAGGTCAATCACAGATTGGAGTATCAGCTGCTGATTTTGTGTAGTTTCCAGTGCCTTGGCTGCTCAGGAAAACTTACAGAAATATCAGCGTTATTACTAGAGTGGGGCAGGCACGCATGCTCAGTCGGTAAGTCACGTCCGACTCTTAGCCCGCCAGGCTCCTCTGTCCATGGGATTCTCCAGGCAAGAATACTGGGGTGGGTTGCCATGCCCTTCTCCAGGAGGTCTTCCCTACCCAGGAATGGAACCCAGGTCTTCTGCATTGTAGATGGATTCCTTACCATCTGCACTATCAGGGAAGTGCCCCCTGGTAACTGCTCTAATCTACAAAGAAAAATAATCAAATTAAGTTTTACCTTATATATTCATAGACATAAACTACTTGCAGTACAACATATTAGTATGTTACCAAACTGAGATTAAGAATTGCTGTTTCAGATTATAATCATTCTCTCTTCAGTTTCTTGCTATCACTTTTCTTTTAAAAACAAGGCAGGATTCAGCTTATGCTTGCTATGTGAAGTTATTAAGTATGATGAGGTAAATGAGTGCATGTATATTAAAAATGCAGTTATATATATTTGAAACTCAAGGAGATTACTAGTCCATGCTCAGCTAGAATTGGAAACATAGCTTTGTCCATTTCAATTCCTTAACATTTCTCTAAAATCTGTTGACAAAATCTAAGAAATAAAAGCAAAATGTACTGGATTAGGTAAGGCTTGAAATTCTTACAAACTCAAAAGACATTCACACTAATTAAAAAGTTGCAAAATCATAAAATGATTTCTATAATATCTTCAAGAGTAATAATACGTATAACTTCTCAAAAAATTAGCATTTTGCCATGTTTGCTGTAGTCTCTCTCTGTATATATGTTCTATATTATATGTAAAATGTATGTATATAAATCTGTTCTGAACCTTTTAAGAGTGGACAGATTTCCCTTTACACTTTAATTCTTCAGTTTGCTTTCTCTTAAAGCAAAAATACTATCTTATATAACCACCTAACAATAATAAAAATCAGGAAGTTAATTTTGGATATAATACTATTGTCTCATGTACAGACTTTATTCAAATTTCACTAATTTTCTTATTAATGTTCTTTTTTTTTTTTTTTTGCATGAGTATATGTGTATAAACAAGCTCTGGTATTTATTTTTTTGTTTGTTTTGTTTTGTTTT
This sequence comes from Cervus elaphus, assembly GCF_910594005.1. Lineage (NCBI taxonomy): Eukaryota > Metazoa > Chordata > Mammalia > Artiodactyla > Cervidae > Cervus > Cervus elaphus. Next base: position 36,387,634 of record NC_057840.1, read on the forward strand.
TTTTTTTCAGTGGGTTTTGTCATACATTGATATGAATCAGCCATAGATTTACACTTTATAAAAAAGATAAAATGTATTTTTGTGTGTGTGCAAAATCCAAGATTCACCTTTAAATTTAATTGTCATAAAAAACTTAATTGTCATGCATTTTCAGTCTCCTTTGATCTGGGACTTTTCCTTAGTCTTTCATGACCATTCTATCTTAATAACACAGGCCATTTATTATAAAGCATTTTGCCCACTTTGTGATTTTCTAATGTTTCCTTATGATTAGAATTATGTGTTTTTGAGAAGCAACACCACAAAAGTGAGATTGTATATTTAGTGCATCAAGTCAGGGTGGAAGTTATATCTGTTTTCCACATCACTGTTCCTCTTGATCTCTTGGTTATGGTGGTATCTGTCAGGTTTTTTACTGTAAAGTCACTATTTTTACTTCGTAATTAAGAAGTATCATAGGGAGGAGACACTTTAAGACTATGTAAGTATCCTGTTTCTTATTAAATTTATATCTTCCAGCTTGGGTTTCCACTGAGGTTTCTTGCCTGAAACAGTTACCATCATGGTGGTTGCCAAATAATTGATCTTGCATTTACATGTTTCCTTCAACATGTTCCTTCCTTGAACATGAGCTCAGTCGCCCAGACATGTCCAGCTGTTTGTGACCCCGTGGACTGCAGCACGCCAGGCCTCCCTGTCCATCACCAACTCCTGGAGCTTCCTCAAACTCATGTCCATTAACTTGGTGATGCCATCCAACCATCTCATCCTCTGTCGTACCCTTCTCCTCCTGCCTTCAATCTTTCCTAGCACCAGAGTCTTTTCCAAGGAGTCAGTTCTTTGTATCAGGTGGCCAAAGTATTGGCCTCCATCAGTTCTTATTAAATAGAAATCACTGCTAACCACAAACATTGCTGCGGCAGAGATTTTGACAGAATCTTAACTCTTAGTTGCTTGGGCAGGTGAGTCATGCTTTTGATACCTATTAGCATCTTTCCATAGTTTATTTTCAAATATGCAAAGTTGTTTCAGGGTCACAGTAGACTTAATTGAAGATAATACGGGATGCTCATAATTAGATAAAAAGCTACTGACTTCATTGGGTACAACTTTTGTTAATCAGCAGTTTCCTGTGTATAAATGGCTTAGAAATTGGAAATTATTCAGGAAATTGCTAAAAAATGACAGAATGGCTTCATATTTTAATGTCAAGTAGTTTAAGCAATTCTACTGGAGACATACAAAACCCAGAGATCAATGCTGAATTGCACAATTGAGTTATATGCTTCAATGTCTAAAATCTATTCTAGTAGAGGAGGTTAGGACTTAATCATGAAGTACCTAGGAAGACAGATGAAAACTTATTTTAAAACAAAAAAACACCTTATTACAAAAATGGTTATATCTGGGAAATAGAGTAGACACTGTGATAGATATAAAGCCTTAAAATCCTAGATTGAGGATCTATTTCAGTGGCAAAATAGTCAATTAACTATTGAGTGAAGGCAAAGTTATCATAAATTCTAAAAGGTTTGTGTCAGCATTTCTGAATTAAGCATGGTAAACCTCAGGTAAATTCTGGACCATGGCAACTAAACCTAAAGTTGGATTTTTTTTTCAACTTTTCTTGGATTGCTCAGTTATAAAGTGGAGATCTTCTCCATGTTTAGACAGGTCTCACTTATTCATTTTAACAGAGATGCACTTATTGCAAGAGAAAGATATGAATTGTGACACACATTTATAAGCACAAAATATTTAAGATATGCAGAAAGAACTAGAAGTTCCTGATTCAAGAACTAAGATGAGTCTATGATATAAACTATTCAAGAAATATTTCAGAAAGGACATCCTTACTCTCTTTCCACTATATATGTCTAAGTGAAAGTCAAAGTGTTAGTTGCTCAGTCATGTTTGACTCTGAGACTCTATGGACTGTAGCCTGTCAGGCTCCTCTGTTCCTAAAATTCTCCAGGCAAGAATATTGGAGTAGGTAGCCATTTCCTTCTCCAGGGGATCTTTCCAACCCAGGGATCGAGCCCCGTCTCCTGCATTACAGGCAGATTATTTACCACTGGGCCACTAGGTATGTTTAACTCCCATACAAATTGGGAACATTGGGTCAGAGCTACACCTGGTGGTAGGAGATAAATGTTAAGAGATATAAACCTGAGTTTGACTTGGGGTTTATGTACAGTGCCTGTTACACCTTCTTATGGGAGGAGAGTGTAGAGTTCTTAGAGAAAAAATATAGAGGCTGGTTAATCACCTCCAAACATGTGCATTAAACCAAAATCAGTGAATATTAAAAAAAGCAGATACACATATGTAGAGAACAAATTGGTGGTTACAAGTCAAAAGAGGGAAGGATAAGGGGCCATCGAGGTAAGTTATTAAAAGGCACAAACTACTATGTATAAAATAAGCTACAAAGATATATAAAACAGGGAATATAGATAGTATTATATAGTAACTATAAATGGAGTACAACCTTTAAAAATTTGAATGACTATATTGTATGCACGTAACTTATATTGTACATAAACTGTACTTCAATCAAATCTTTAAAAAAAGAAGAAAAGGCAAAATGGGAAAGAGACTCGAGATAAACTTCACTCCCTCAGACATGATGTCTTCCTGTCATCATTAAATCTTCAGTTAGGACTGTTAACCTCACAAAAAGCCTTACATGTATTGATTTCCTATGAAAAAATGTAAAAAGATTAAGATCTATGTCTGGGCTGATATGAACAAAACAAAGCAAGCTATGTGCATCAGGGAATCTGGTGCAGAAGAGAGGGCTAACTCCAAGAAACTATGGCTAACAAGAGAATGGCTTTGAACTTCTAAAGGCAATCTGAAGATGCCTGACTTTGAGAGCAGAAAGAGGGCACCAGCTGACATCTAGGTTGTAAAAGCATCTGCTGATATGTACATAACTTTCTGCTTTATAGAAATTAAAATCTTCTCTAGTGATTTGTAAGAAGCTTTCCTGGTGTCTCAGTGGTAAAGAATTCACTGCTAATGCAGGAGATGTGGGAGATGTGGGTTTGATCCCTGGGTTGGGAAGATCCTCTGGAGGAGGAAATGGCAACCCACTCCAGTATTCTTGCCTGGGAAACCCCATGGACAGAGGAGCCTGGCAGGCGGCAAGTCCATGAGATCACAGAATCAGACACGACTGAGCAACTGAGCACAATTATTTGTAATGAAAGAAATGAAGAACTGCGAATTTGAACACTAAATTTTTTATCCTGTTTAATAACTTCTGGAAACACCATGGGTAATCACAGTTCTCACTTTCTCTCTTTCGCAGCTTGATAGTCTTAAAAGTAAACTTTTGCCTTCAATGTGATTATACATCCATCACTGGGTTATAGTCTTTGCTATAAAAAAAAAAAGCGTACATAAGATGGAATCTGAAAATAAAGACAAAATAAAAATATACTCATGAAAATGTTCAGTTTTTTCAGTTTAGTTTGCTGTTGGTTTTACTTCAAAGAATTGCCTACAGTGCTATTTTTAATCATGTGATCCCAGTGTCAATAAGTTTGCAATAGGGAAAACTACAATGCTTAGCACATGGAAGAACTTCTGAAGGTAGAAAAATAAAAGACTATAATATCTTTCTTTTATATATAGAAAATATATTTTCCTTCCAGTGTTTTCTAAACAGAGGGCAGAATACATGAAGGAAACCAGTCAGCCTACCCTCAGGCTTTCCTGCAAAACTCTTCACCCTCTCAGCTTTTGTGGTTTTAGAAAATAACTCCATGTCCAAGGCCTTGAGTTTAGCAGATCTTTTTATGTCAGTCTTGAAGTTTTTCTCTCTAATTTACTATCATATTTTTCTTGCAATGCTTCCCAAACTCTAGATCATTCTGTATAAAAAGCAAAGACAAATATTGCCATGGTATACTTGCCTTTATTCTGTAACCTCTGATTTTTTTTTTTTTTTTTTTTTGCTTTATCTACTGGTTCTCTTTTCTCTATTAAGTAATACTTAAACAGCTGAGAAAGATTATTCAACTCAGTGGTTTCCTATTTGGTTTGTAGATTTATACTACATGTTATATCTTTATTTGTCAGGTCACTTTATGTCTCAAACATCTTATACTTAAAGTTTTTCTTTTTCTTCAGGTGTTCTGACAAGGAGAATTCCTTTAACATATTATTAATTTAATTTTAGAAAATTATCATTTTCTGCTTTGTCAGATTAGAGATACATTTTTGAAATTAGAAATATTTTGCATATTCTGGGTGGGAGGCTAAGTTTTTATTGAAACATGATAATTTTCTCACTCTCAAAAGCCCATAGATTTGAAATGTTCCTAAAGAGAAAACAATTTTTTCTATGAATCTTTATTTTTTATGTCATCAAGAATCAAGCAGTGGGAGCAAAATACAACGTAAGAACATATAGCATTTTATGAGACAAATTCCAAAGCAACATCAAATAAAATTATCAATGAGTAATGAAATAGAAAGAGAGAAATATGGATCTGTAGTTGCTGTCCACAGACTCAGAAATCTAATCATCACAATTTAAGTGAAACAAATCCAACTTAATGAGTCATTTAGTATCCCCTGGAGATTATAGTACTTAAATATTTAAAAGCAAGTAGCCTCAGCATCTCTACACTCTTTTTTTTTTTTTTTCTCCCTGGAGTGCTGGGAGAATCAAATATCAATTCTTTTCTTGCCTAAAGTATCAGAAAATTATAACTCTATAAAGCAATTTCGTTTCATGTACTTCCTCCATGGTAAGTTCATTGGCCTATTGAGGCACTTACAGCGTTTTTCAAAGGTAAATTCTTAAAGGACAAAAACGAATCCTTTACAATATCTAGCATATGCAAATCCCAGGAAAGTACACAGTAAATAGATTAACATGAAAACTTCTTGATAAGCTGGTCCTTATTTTCTATGCAGACCACTGTTCTGAAAATAATGTGTGATTTTTGAGATTATTTTACAGCCAGAATATTTTATTTTACTCATGTGTTAGTCACTCAGTCATGTCTATTTGCAACCCCATGGGCTGTAGCCTGCTAGGCTCTTCTGTCCATGGGATTCTCCAGGCAAGAATACTGGAGTGGGTTGCCATTTCCTTCTCAGGGTATCTTCCTAACCAGGGGATTGAACCCTGGGTCTCCTGCATTGCAGGCAGATTCTTTACTGCCTGAACCACCAGGGAAGCCATTTTACTCTGATGTACAGCTAAATCTACATGTAACTAAATTTAATTATTATGAAATTATTGACTTAATGAAATTAACTAGCTAAATGTGTTTTGAAAATAATTCTAATTTCTTTTACTTGCATATTTAGGTCTTTTTGGTGGAAAACACGTGGTTATGTTGGAAGAGGAAACTTCTACTGAGATACTAATAGCAGTGGGGTTTAGTGACCAGTAGGATTTGGGAAGAAGGTTGGGTTTTGTCAGGAAGGGAGCCAGGTGAGAAGGACAAAGCCCAGGAACTGGTGAAACAAAGAACTTGGACAGGTCGAGAATTTAGGGGAAGGGATTAGCCTCTGCAAAGAGGGTCATCTGCTTCTCTGAGAGGAGAAGATGGGCTCAGGTACACTCAGTTTGAAGAAGGAGAGAAGAGGCTTCAGGCTGTTTACTGTAAAAAACCTTGAACCTCAAAAAATCTTGATAAATCACTGGCAAGGAATAACGGGATAATAGAGTTGAAGGGCTTGAAAAAGAGGCAGGTTGGGAAGAGCTGTGGAGGTAACTCAACAGACAGACTCTTGGAGAAAAAAATGTTCAGCACAGTAAAGGTCCAGCTAAGTTTGCAAGTGTTGGTTTCTCTCAGTTGTGTCTGGCTCTCTGCGACCCCACCAGGCTCCTGTGTCCATGGAATTCTCCAGGCAAGAGTACTGGAGTGGGTTGCCATTTCCTTCTCCAGAAGATCTTCCCTACCCAGGGATCCAACTTTGTTTCCTGCATTGCAGGCGTATACTTTACCATCTGAGACACCAGGGCTGACAAGTTTGCAAAGCATGACTTAAATACTCAGCACAGTGTCGTGACTTGAACCATTAGCTCTTATAAATGTAGCCCAAAGTAGAAACAGAGGTTCTAACCCAAGACCAGGGATTACCATGTTGGTCGTAATAAAATGGACACATCCCTAGACTTTCAGTGGTGCTCAACTTATGTAGCAACCTGCTGTGGGTACTTGGTCATGGATGTGGAATGAGTGAACGAAAAAAGAAATGAATACATTTATGTATTGCATGTGTTGCTTTCTGTCTTGGAATTCACTATGAGGATGACAACAATAGCCTTTTGCTTTGGGCTTTTTGTTGAAAATGGCTATACGGAAAGATGTGCCAACATTTTGCAAAATTGATGGACATCTGGAAAGAAATAGTGACTATTTATTAATGGAAGAGTTCTAGAAACAAGTATGTGTAGTTGCAATTTTGGGAAATGACTAAAAACTTTCTTGTAGTTAGAACTTCTTCCAGACTCAATTTTTTCATCTAGGAATAATAATGATCCCGTGTACTATTTCCAGGCACTATTCTAAGCATTTTGCATATAGGATTTCATTTAATTTTTCAATAACCCTAAAAGGTAGGTGTGATATTCTCCTCCATTTTATAGATGAGAAAACTGAAGATTAGAGTAGTTAGGAAACTCAGATTCACATATCAGGAAAATGAAGGAGCTATGTTTCAAACCTGGATCATCTGACTTTCAAGCCTCCATACCTAGGAACTATGTTAAATATATATTCACATACTTAAAATAATTAATTTGGAATTTTGAAATTTAAAAGGTCATTAGGGGACAAGACTATAGATGGTCACTAGAAACAACTTATAAGGCTGTCATAAATATCCTTCAAATTGAGAAAGGCTAGCTTTTCAAGAAGGTAATAGAAAAGGAAAGGAATTTTATTGGATATATAGAGGCAACATGAGTCATGGTTCCTTGTGAGGGCTCTTTCCCCTTGCTTTGGCGGGCTTCCCTCATAGCTCAGTCAGTAAAGAATCTTTCTGCAATGCAGGAGACTCGGGTTTAATTCCTGGGTTGGGAAGATGCCCTGGAGAAGAAAATGGCAACCTATTCTAGCATTTTTGCCTGGAGAATCCCATGGACAGAGAAGCCTGGTGGGCTACAGTCCATGGGGTCACAAGAGTCAGAAACATAAGTCATGATTCCTTGTGAGGGATCTTTCCCCTTGTTTTAGAAATCTGGAATGCACAGGGCTCAGGCAAACGAGAGGATGTGCCAAGGTCTCCTCAAATTCATGGCATAAATTTCACACAAGATTTATAACATCATTTTACCCTCTAGGCAGTAATTTGAGTATTGTGAAGACACAGAAAATTATCTTTTTTTATTGGAACATAAAGTTAGCATAGTTTTAAACTAAAATTTGGGATTAAATTGTTTTCAACCTTCCCACCATCTTATGCTGTGTTCTGTCTCCCATGGATGAGTATTTACTTTCTTCTACCACTAAAAGTATAGTATTGAAAAATGTTAAAAGTGCTCTTTGAAGGCAATGAGTATAGATAGTAAGTTTATCTGGAAATTAAAGGTAAAAGGATACTCTCTTTAGGAAGAAGATTTGGGAAGCCACAGAGAATTTCAAAACATATGGAGACTATAGTTTCTTTATCTCTGCTTCCTGATGGTTAGAATGATCTGTGAATTGGAAGGACTTCATTGTGCATTATAGGGAAGGGAGTACCCAGTCCAGATCATTGGAATAATGAATTTGCCATCAGTACTCTGTACTGAGGATACAAATGCAGAATAAGAGGGTGAGATGTAATTGCTGACAAGTATGCTGTGTGTATTGAAAACCAGAAAATTTGCAGCTGCCACCCAGACTTCCTCATTGTGTGAACTGACAATGAGCCACAAAAGGGACATGAGGTAAATGTAGGGTGTGTGTTGCAAGCCATTTTGATGAAATATTTGGGGGACAATTTAATATGTAATATCAGCTGGTAAAAGAGACCAGCTGCCTCTTTAGAAGGATGACTCAGGCTAAGAACTCTAACTCCTATTTCATAATGAAAGATCATCAGTATATAAACCTTCATTTGAGGGGATAAAAAAGTGCTGGGTTTGAAGGCATAATGGGTATGCCTTGTAAACTTCCAAAGATTCCAAGGAACAGTTCTGAATACAGTCAAAGTCAAAACTTATTTGGAAATCCAGTACACAGAAACTTTCTTAGGTGACTTATCTTTATTTCTAAGTCTTTTTATGGCTTCCCACGTGGCTCTAGTGGTAAAATATCTGCCTGCCAATGGAGGAGATGCAAGAGACACAGGTTCGATCCCTGGGTCGGGAAGATCCCCTAGAGAAGGAAATGACAACTCACTTCAGTATTCTTTCCTGGGAAATCCCATAATAGATCTAATCCTTACTGCACATGATGTTGCACAAACACCAACCTTCCACTAGGACTCTTCTTAGGTCTAAAGTATTTCTACCCTACCTAGCATAGGTTACTATGTTCACAGAAACAGAACTCACAATCTCCCAAAATTATCTCTGATAGAATTGAAGGGTCCTTACAGCTATTACCATTTCTAAATCAAGTGTGTTCAGAAGTGGCCATAGTGGCTGAGATTCTTTTCATTTAGTTTCCAAGCTCCCCAAAAGAATTTACCTCTCCTTCCCCTCCATGCTGCTCTCATTAGCTCAGGATTCCTCTGTTTCTCTCCTTATTAGTCATGCATTATATTTCTGTCCAGCCTTTTTCTTAATGCAGAAGTGTAAGTTTCCTTCCTTTTTTCCTCTCTCCCATTTTTAACTTCTATTCCATTCTATTTATACTTCTTTATTCCGGAGTAACCAAATTAATCCTCATGAAAATTTTGGAACTTAAATTCTATTCTTCCCATGTGGGAAGTGCTCTGTATATGATTGCCTCCTACATGCCACCAATAATAGAATAACTAAAACTCTGTATGAGTTGACTAGTACATATCTGTAATTAAATATCTTCCAAATTCATTAAATTTAAAAGAGGAGACAGAGAAAGAACAAGAGAGTCAGTGAGAGTGCCTTAAGGCTGGAAAATATAAAAAAAGATAAATTCTGAGAATCAAAGAGATTATTTAATGCAAAATTGTATGGGGGAAATAAGAAAATTAATAAGAACTACTAAAAAGTCAGTTAGTAAATAGATTCCAAGATATGCTTGTTTTTTTTTAACATACAAATGAAATAATTAGTGGTTCCCTTAATAATTTATAGATTTGTAAAAGTCTACTCTAAGAAAAAGTTGGAGAGAAAATTCTTCTAGATTAAGTAATTTAGAGTCAAGTAAAAATTGTTAAACAAACTAGATCTCTCTTAAGCTTGCTCTTGCAGGCAAAGTTGGCTTTAATTCAATACCTAGTTGAATCTGTACTACTGAGTAGATAGAGTCCATGGCAACCAGGTCATACGGAAAATCTACCTCACTATCCCCTGAGGCAGAGATTGTTGTTCTCCAAAGACTTTGTTTCCCTTTGGAGCAACAGTTGGCACCATTGTTATACCCGAATTATATGGCATCCTATAAAGGGATCTTTTAGCCACATCTGTCATGAGAACAATTCAATGTGCTTTTTCTGCCTCTCCTCATTTGATGTCCTGTACTTAAATATGTATCTCAGATCCTAGAGAGGACCTCCCACAGTCATTCATTAATCGATTCATTCAACAAACACCTATAATGCTTAGTATGTACCAGATACTAGACTATTTGCTATAAAAGAAAGATGAAGAGGTGTCTAATAAATGGTTGCCTAAATAAATGATTCAAATGACTTAGATGACCTTACGCCCTTTTGACCTCCTGCCACCAAACCCACTGTGTCTTGCCGAGGTGACACCTCTCCCAAACTTCTACTCCTTCTGCAAAACAAACCCATTCTGTATCTTTTTTTTTTTTTTGGTGGAGAAAAGGAAACCGTCTTACACTGTTGGTGGGAATGCAAACTAGTACAGCCACTATGGGGAACAGTGTGGACACTCTGTATCTTAAAGCCCTTGGATAATGGATGTCAATAAGCACTGGAGCCAAGTTGAATATATATCCATTTTTTGCTATTCCCCAAGGATATGTAGCTTCCAAGAGAGTTCCAGAAAAACATCTACTTCTGCTTTATTGACTATGCCAAAGTCTTTGACTGTGTGGATCACAACAAACTGTGGAAAATTCTTAAAGAGATGGGAATACCAGACCACCTTACCTGCCTCTTGAGAAATCTGTATGCAGGTCAAGAAGCAACAGTTAGAACTGGACATGGAACAACAGACTGGTTCCAAATCAGGAAAGGAGTACTTCAAGGCTGTATGTTGCCACCCAGCTTATTTAACTTAAATGCAGAGTACATCATGTGAAATGCTGGGCTGGGTAAAGCACAAGCTGGAATCAAGATTGCTGGGAGAAATATCAATAACCTCAGATATGCAGATGACACCACCCTTATGGCAGAAAGTGAAGAAGAACTAAAGACCCTCTTGATGAAAGTGAAAGAGGAGAGTGAAAAACTCAACATTTGAGGCTTAAAACTCAACATTTAGAAAACTAACATCATGGCATCCAGTTCCATCACTTCATGGCAAATAGATGTGGAAACAGTGGAAACAGTGAGATTTTATTTTCTTGGGCTCCAAAATCACTGCAGATGATGACTGCAGCCATGAAATTAAAAGACACTTACTCCTTGGAAGAAAAGCTATGACCAGCCTAGACAGCATATTAAAAAACAGAGACATCACTTTGCCGACAAAGGTCTGTCTAGTCAAAGCTATGGTTTGTCCAGTAGTCATGTATGAATGTGAGAGTTGGGTTATAAAGAAAGACGAGTGCCAAAGAATTGATTCTTTGTACTGTGGCGTTGGAGAAGACTCTTGAGAGTCCCTTGGACTGCAAGGAGATCCAACCAGTCCGTCCTGAAGGAATATAACCCTGAATATTCATTGGAAGGATTTAAATATTCATTGAAGCTGAAGCTCCAATATTTTGGCCACCTGATGTGAAGAACTGACTCACTGGAAAAGACCCTGATGCTGAAAAAGATTGAAGGCAGGAGTAGAAGGGGACAACAGAAGGTGAGATGGTTGGATGGCATCATTGACTCGATGGATATGAGTTTGAGCAAGCTCCGGGAGATGGTGAAGGGCAGGGAAGTCTTGTCTGCTGCAGTCCATGGGGTCGCAAAGAGTCAGACACAACTGAGTGACTGAACTGAACTGAATGCCATGAAATCTAAGAAAATAATAAGTAGGCAAGACACAAATGTGAAACTTTTTCCCATTCTGCTCCTTTTAATACTTAACAATGACACCATAGGATATACTCCAATCCACCAATATTTAGTTCTGTCTCTACTTTAAGTTTAATTTAAATACTGAGTTTTTTTTCTGACAAATGTATTTCAAGTTCATTGGAAAAAATAAGAAAATTAACAAAATCAGAAAAAATTACCATTTGACTTTATTTTTCTACAGTCATAAATACTATTAACAACTTGCTGCACTTGCTTATAAACATTAAAAAGTGGGATTTTTTAACAAAATAGTGGTTATTTTTGTTATTTGTTGTATCATTTTACATTTATTATAATATTTTTCAAATCATTAAGTAATCTTTTAAGTGCAATTTTAATAGGATAAAATTCAATGTGATAGGCACTGCAAAATTGGCTAATTCCATTTCCTAATTAAATGTTCCATTACAAAGTATTCTGTGGTGAATATCCTTCAGATATATATTTGCATAAATATAGTATTATCAACTTCAGTTGCCTGCCTGATACTATTTTATTCTTCGTAAAAGATTCCTGAGCAGCAATAGACACATTGAAAATACCCTAGGCCTACCTGAGATTCTCTAGCAGCTTGGGATGTCACAAGACCCAGTGCTGGACAAGATATAAGCAGACTTGTGCTGGGTAGGATGGCCAGATAAAAGCAACCCAAATTAGGACATCACATGCCTTTGGCCCTTCACTTTTCTCCTTTCTTTCTGCCTGGAATATGGTTTGATACCTAGAGATTTATCAGCCAGCTTACAAGCCTGGAAGCAGTGGCTACACCATAATGAAAGTGAAGACCAATCCTTGATGGATGATCTTGCATCAGCTCTCAAGAGAGTATCCCTAAACGTCTCTTACCTGAGAAACATCAACTTTTTCAAATTTAATTTTGCTGAAAGTTCCCCCAAATAACTATGTTTTCATTATCTTCCTTGCATGGGGACTCAACAGAATACAAATATTATATAGAGTTTGCCATTTAAAAGTGTGTTCACTTACAACTTAATTATAAAAGAAGGAAGTCAAAGATGATCAAAAGATTTAAATAGACGAAAGAAAGACAAAGGAAGGAGGACGAAAAAAGAAAGAAAAGGAAAAGAAAGTAGGTGAATTGCTCATAACCACATAAGACATATGAAGATGGAACATTTCAGCCTCATTGTGAAAATGACAGCAGCTCAGTCATGTCTTAGTCTTTGTGACTCACGAACTCGATCCCACCAGTCTCCTCTGTCCACGGACTTCTACAGGCAAAAATACTAGAGTGGGTAGCCATTCCCTTCTCCTGGAGATCTTCCCGATTCAGGGATCAAACCTGGGTCTCAATTTCATTAGGAAAATACAAAATAAAATCACAATATAAAACAACAAATTTCAGTCTTCATGCATTTGAAGGTAATTATACAGTGTTCTTACAGTCTTGTAGGACTAGGCTAAAACCCTTAACCATATTTTTTTCTTAAGGTATATGGTCTTCCATTCTCAGTTATTAATGCTAATGGGTGTATTTTATAATGTGGGTCCTCCAGAAGTAATTTTATTTTGTTGTTGCCTTTAGCTAAAGCAATGTTCCAAAATTTAGGTTTGGGGATTAACCTTTTTGATTTAGAAATACATAACTTTGCCATCTTTCCCAAACTCCAGCTTTCATTTCTCCCTGATTCTCCAGACAACAGGTCAAATCCTTTCCACCAAACGGTCTCCTCTTCCTCAATTTCTTACTTCCATAAAAGGCAACACAATTCTCCCTGTCACCCAGACTTAGAAACCTGATAGCCATACCAAGCAAGAGTCCAATTCCTATCATTTCTAGCACCACAATGTCTCTGAAACTATCTAAATCTGATTCCTGTAAGTAACACTCTCTTTCTGTACATAGCATCTCATGTCACTGGTTTCCCATTACCAAAGATTGACCCCTGGTTGTTGATGTATTTTTCATTCTATAGAGAATTTTCCTAAGAGATATTTCTTAATATCTTGTCAACTTCAACTCAGTTTCTTCTGAACATGATTGATTATAATTTAAAATGAAGTCAGAATGTGGAGTATATGAAACCACAAGTCAAATGTCATGTCAAGGAACTTATATAGCATATGCTGTGTGTCTGATCTTGTTTATAGTTGTTCGTTTGAGTTTTTCCATTTTTGTTAAGGGAGCTTTGATTAAAACTGTTAAATTGTGAGCTGGTTCTGGATGACAGAAAAAATATGGCAAAAGCGCAATAATATCTTATTATTATAAGATACCTGCTTGGAGTATGTTGTAGAGGATGTTGAAGTCATGCTAGAGCATGTGGACTTATTTCTACATATAGAATTAAAATGTAAGTCAGAAGTTATTGAGTCAAACATTTAACAGTAATTGTTGTGTATTTTATTCATAGAGAAATATATTTCCATTTGAAAAGGCATCGTTTTACTGCAGAGAACAAAGCATCAAATTATTTAGAAAAATGAAATCTCAGGATTAATATTGAAAACATAACAATAAACACAGTTTTGATTTTCAAAAGATTTATCTATTACAAAATTAATTTGCCAGCTTATTTTTACATGCACACTCCACAGTGATACTGTCCTATATTCCGAGTTCATGGATAAAATTTGTGTACACAGATATTTGTGTACCTAGAACATAGTTTCAGATGTCATATGCTCCAGAACACCTCAGAATTTCATTTTTGTTGGACTTTTTATGTGAACTTCACGTGGAGTTTCATAAACTTCTGCCTCTGTTTCAATGTATTATTTGCTTGTCAACTGAAGGATGTTTTTAATTCTCTAAGTCTATGTTTGAATTCATTGTTCTGGAGTGCATTTATCTTGGTTTCTCTGTCTAGTCTCATCTAAGAATTCTGCATTGCCCTATAGACTGTCAGATATCATTCTTCTAGGATATGAAGGGTGAGGCATTCTGCTGCTCAGCTTTCTTTGGCTTTCTAGTAATTGCCCAGGCAGACTTAGCACACCAGTTAATTGTTCTACAGTCCAGTATCTTCTGTCATTTATTATGACTGCACCAACTTCAGCATACTATTAAAATAAATATTATTGCAAAATCATGATTGTAGTTATGATTTCTAATATCTATTACTATTATGGTCAGGTTGGCTTTTATCAGAACCCTTTGGCTCATTGCTGAGAGTTTCTGTCATCTGCTAAGAGCTTATTAATATATTAAACTTAAGAAACAACTTACTGAGCACTTACTTTCTGTCAAGAATTTTACTAGAGCAAAGAGAATTCAAAAACAAATAAGACACATTTACCTCAGAAAAGATAAAATACAGTAAGACAAAAGCTCTTTTCTTAAATAATTATGTGAGCTAAACAAAAATTGCATGCTTGCATACTCAGACATATCCAACTCTTTGCAACCCTATGGACTGTAGCCCACCAGGCTCCTCTGTTCATGGAATTTTCCAGGCAAGAATACTGGAGTGGGTTGTCATTTCCTCCTCCAGGGGGTCTTCTGGACCCAGAGATTGAATCTTCATCTCCTGCTTTGGTTGGCAGAGTCTTTACCACTGAGATACCTGGGTAGCCAAATAAAAATGACCACTTGATTAGTTTTTTCTTTTTTGCTATAGACTTGGGAAATTATTGGTTGTTTATTTTCTATGGAGAAATACTATAAGAAAACAGATCATTATCTAAATTCATTTGTCTTGATGATCTAGTGATATATAAAAAATAGAGTGAATTAAAACTAGAATTTATAATTTTAGAATTTCAAAATTACTTTTACATGAATTATCTCACTTGTTCTTTACAAATCCTTTAAGTTAAAAAACAAAGCAAAACCCCACAGTTCTTTTCCTACCTAGTTTACTAATGAGACCAAAGTACTCACAGGGGCCAGTATTACTGGTTTGAAGATGTAGACATATAAACCTCCAAGTCGTTTTATTTCTGATTGAGGTTTTTGTTCCAAGAGATTACGAGAGTTGGTGGTTATACATGACAGACATTTAATAAATATATGTTATGTGTATGTTAGTCTTTCAGTTGTATCCAATCCTTTGCGACTCCATTGACTATAGTCCACCAGGCTCCTTTGTTCACGGAATTCTCCAGGCAAGAATATTAGGGTGGGCAGCTATTCCCTTCTCCAGGTGGTCTTCCCAATCCAGGGGTCAAACTCGCATCTCTTTCTTCTTCTGCATTGGCAAGTGGATTCTCTTCCACTAGAGTTACCTGAGACACCCCAAATGTATGTTGAATGAATAATATATTTTTGATACTTGATGACACAAATTTGATTCAAATCCAAGATGCTTACATGGGGTCTACCTCATTGAAAGCTTTTTCATTCATAACCCATAAAAGTAGGCCAAATTGGGTGCAATAAAAGATCAGAGTTTCAGTGGGAAAATCTTTAAATTGTACTGTACATTGAGATTAAATTAAAATCTCACTAGAAAATCATAATTAGATTCATCTTACAATAGCAAAAATACTTAAGTATTTATAGAATGTGCTCATTAGAGTTATTAATATTATACAACACCATCCTGCCATGCCATTATTTCTTCTTTTTCCTTTGCAATCTGTAATGAAAGAACATTTTACATCATAAAATTAGGTTTTAGAAAATTGGAAATATATTTCCAATATTTATACATTGTCCGATATGTATAGAATATCATCTGGCTCTAAAGTCAATCTCTCCTAGGATTTTTACTTAGCAGAGCCTCTGTATCTGTTAATTCTGTCAGTGACTCAGAATTCTTTCTCCTTCTACCAAATATCAGTTACCAAGTCTTATTTATTTTCCAGTCCTGTCAGCTCTTTTCCTATTAAATTGAAGAATCTGAGAAGCTACGGAAGGAATTACAATTACCACCTTAGAGGATTTGTGTCAAGATGAATGAAATTATAGACTGTGAAGTGCTTTGAACTTTCACAAGAAATGTGCTACAATAAATTTAAAGTTATATTCATTCCACTAAAGTAGCTCCATTTTACACTTTGTCAGAAATTAGAATTAGGTATAAAATCTTCTAGCCAACTGCCCCTAAAATATAAGTATCATGTTCATTTATTATGACGGAGATATATCTTTATTCTGAGTTTTAACAACTGATAATCACTGACTCAATGGATATGAGTTTGGGTAAACTCCTGGAGCTGGTGATGGACAGGGAGGCATGGCTTTTTGTCTGACTCATGTGGTCACAAAGAGTCGGACATGACTGAGTAACTAAACTGAACTGAATCTTCACTTGGTCACAAACTGTAATAGCCTGTGTCTTAATAAGGACTTTCTAGGTGTACGTGATGGATGCACTATTACGTATTCAAAAACATTGTGCCCGTGGCTAAAGTCGGTTTTGGGGCAGACTTTATCAATGACTCATGATGCCCATTTCTATAACCAGGGGAAGGGTAAAGAGCTGCAGTGTTTAGATAAAGATGTAGAAGGTAGCCACTTCTTCTGTCAGTCAGCCTTTTCCATTTAAGGGACACTCTTTGAGAGTTGGAGAGTTCCAAATCTTTTTTTCTTGGCAAAGAAACTTTGTAGAGAATTTTTCAAAAGTCTAGATGGTACATTTACCAAGATTGTGGATCAGTTTAATATTTCTATAGCCCTCAGGTTACTATGTTTAATACATGAACAATTATAGATTAAATGTGATATCTTCATATCATAAGTGATATTGCCAAATATGGTCGCCTAATGTTACATATGATTATGATGATGTTTAGCCCCTAAATCACGTCTGTCTCTACAAGCCAAAGGACTATAGGCACTTCTGTCCATGGGATTTCCCAGGCAAGAATACTAGAGAGGGTTGCCATTCCTCCGCCATGGAATCTCCCCAACCCAGGGGTTGAATCCATGTCTGTTGCATTGGCAGGTAGATTCTTTGCCACCAAGCCATCAGGGAAACAAACCATTAAGGATGAGGTGAAAGCATGTTCACAAATGCTACAGGCTCATAAAGAAAACCTCAACAAAGAATTGAAATTTTATGTGGTATTAAATATTTAAAGGCAGAAATGAACAGTGAAAGGGCATTCTAAGCAGCTAAATAACAAGCCAAACAAAGCACAGATGGGAGCTTATGTAGTGAAACAAAGAACACAGGAGAAATCCAGGAAGTTAGACTGAGGTCAGGAGCAGAAAATATTCAGGATTCAGAGTGGACTTTACCCAATAAGTAATGTGGAATCTCTAAGAATTATAACAGCAGAAGTTATTATGAAAGGCGTATTTTAAGCTTCATCTGGCAATTCAGTGTGCAGTGTACCAGTGAAGACAAATTAGAAGAATATCATTGTAATTAAAACTTGGTGATAAGAATCTGAATTATGGCAGTTGGTAAAATCTGTATAAGCAGAATTTGACAATAGCTTATTCTTCATACATCCTTGAATAAATGATGCAATTACAAAGGAATTAGTAAGTATACGAACTAAACAAAAATGATTGAGATTTGAGAACTAGTATAAATATATGCACCCTAGAAAAGTAAACATTACCATTAACTACTAAGGAAAAATATGCCAACCATTCATTTCTACATTTTGTATTCTTAATAATATCACATGAGCCTAAACAAACAAAATATAGCAATTTGACTTTCCTAATTAACTTATTTGATTTAAAAAATTTTAACTATACTTTTCTCTCTTCTATAACTAAAGATTCAAATGAGAAGATTGCATCCAATTAAAAAGTGAATTCAATTTAAAATGTTGAAAAAATATAGACATGTAAGTTATTTTACATCTAGTGAAATAAAATATTATATTGTATTATAAATGGAGAAATATAAAGTAAAATATATATATGTGTAACTATAAATGGGGGCTTTCCAGGTGACTCAGTGGTAAGGAGTCCACCTGCCAAGCAGGAGACTCCAGTTCTAGGTTGGGAAGATTCCCTGGAGAAGGAAAAGGCAATTCAATCCAAAATTCTTGGCTGGGAAATCCCGTGGACAGAGCAGCCTGGTGGGCTATAGTCCGTGGAGTCTCAAAGGGTCAACCACCACTTAGCGAACAACTCTGATAGAAAGCTACATTGGCACCCTTTGTGTTTAAATATGTTGGAACCAGAAGGATTTTTTTCATCTTTTTCTTTTTTTTTCCAAAGTGTCTATAATGACAGTGGTTGTATTTTGTAACCGAATGGAAGCACATGCATTAAAAAGGAAGTTCTAAATACTTTTTCTGAAGCTCACATTGCTCCTGATTCTTCTGGGATCAATTTAAATCAACTTGTCTACTCAACGCCAATTCTCTCACAGATCTAAGTGCTTTACATGGAATTAAAAAACCGAAGTGCAGGGTTCTAATATATTAACTGAAGTTTGAAATGGCATTTAAATAATTAATTGGTGGAGAAGAACATGGGAAAGATGTATTGAATTACTTAGATAAGGTAGTAGCATGCATACGTAAGAACTGTCAAAAGAATAACACGAGAAACTCATTTCATTAAATCCACTCTATACATTGAGTGAAAAAAACCAGTTGTTCTGATGACGATGAACATTGTCTTTACATCTCAATAGTTTGAAGCAACAAATATCCAGTGCATTGTGCAGTTCTTAAGGACTCAACCATATTCTTTAAAGTACTTCCTTCATAAGAGGTATATTATGTAATAGTAGAACATATCCATGTTTGCTACAAAAATTCAAAAAAACAAGCTAATAATCTTCTAAAATATTTATGTGCTTGAGTGAATTAACTAAGTACACAAGAAAATTACTTTAGTTCTCCACAGCTATTTACCCATGTGGTGTGTTCTCTGCACAGATTTCACAAATGCTTCTGGGAGATGCAGGCTGCATTCTAGATGCCCTGAATGAAGACTGTTGTACTGACCTAAATTTATAGATGAAGACTCCATAAAGTAATAAGCAAGGTAAAGCATAACACTGAAGTACCTTGATTACATGTCTCTTTTAGTCACAGCTGTGTATTTCCCTTGGGGAATAACTCTTGAAAGAATTTGAGAGCCAAACTGAAACTTTAAAGTATATGACCAAAAATCACAAATAGCAAGGTCAAAAGACAGATGACAGATTTCAAAAATTAATTTGGCTTCCCAGGTGGTGCTAGTGATAAAGAATCCGCCTGCCAATGCAGGAAATATAAAAGATGTGGGTTCAGTCCCTGGGTCAGGAAGATTCCCTGGAGAAGGAAATGGCAACCCACTACAGTATTCTTACCTGGAGTATCCCAGTGACAGAGAAACCTGGTGGGCTACAGTCCATGGGGTTGCAAAGAGTCAGACACAATTGAAGCAACTTAGCACGCACCAATATATGTTATAATAAAGGTCTATATTCCTAATACATAAATAACCTAGAATAAGAGAAAAAGCATTAAAAACTAATGAAATGTCAATCAAAATCCTAGCAGGAATTTTAATAGAAAATGTCAATATGATTCTAAGTATCTGTAAAAAAGTCCAGGAAATAGCCAAAATCATCCTGAAGAAAATAAAGTTGGAAAATTTGCACTACCAAAAATCAAAATTAGTTATAAATTAACAATATTAAAATAAGATAGTACTGGTGAAAAGCTCTAGACCAATTAAACAAAATAGAAAGAGACTCACATATATATGAAAACTTGATTTCTGTCAAAGGTGGAGTTGCAAAGCAATGGGGAAAGGATGGTGTTTTTCAATAAATAGTGCTATTCTAAATGTTAACTGAGAAAAAAAGAATCTTGACCACTAAGATGAATTTTATATAAAATATGAAAATAAATTCCATATGTAAAAGAAAAAATAATAAAGCTTCTGGAAAATATTATAAAAGACTGTATATATGACCTTGGAGTTATCAAACATTTCTTAATCAGAACACAAAAATCATAAAGTAAGATATAGATAAATTAAGATTCATTAAAATTAACTTTTTCTATTCACCAGGTGATAACATTAAGTGAAAAATTATAGCCTGGGAATAGATATATGCAATTTCAATATTAAAAAAGCACTGATTTGCATATATAAGAACATTTGCAAACCAATAAGAAAGAAACATAAAATACAATAGGAAAATAGACTAACTGGATGAACATCCCCCCTCAGAAAAAGGAAGTGGTCTCATCCTTATTTTTCAGGAGATAAATGAAAATTAAAATCACAATAAAATGCCACTACACTTTTACTTCAGTTCAGTTCAGTCACTCAGTCATGTCTGACTCTTTGAGACCCCATGGACTGAAGCACGCCAGGCCTCCCTGTCCATCACCAACTCCCGGAGTTTACCCAAACTCATGTCCATTGAGTCGGTGATGCCATCCAACCATCTCATCCTCTGTCGTCCCCTTCTCCTTCCACCTTCAATCTTTCCCAGCATCAGGGTCTTTTCCAATGAGTCAGTTCTTCGCATCAGGTGGCCAAAGTATTGGGGTTTCAGCTTCTGCATCACTCCTTTCAATGAATATTCAGGACTGATCTGCTTTAGGATGGTCTGGTTGGATCTCCTTGCAGTCCAAGGGACTCACTTTCACTGGAGTGGCTAAAATTTAATGACTGATTATAACCATTGTAAAATAATAGAACTCTCATACATGGCTGGTGGGAGCGTAAGTTGGTACAACCACTTTAAAAAAGTTTTTACTCATATCTATCAAACCTGAATATATGCAGGAGTATATATTCTATGGATTTCCCTGGTGGCTCAGTGGTAAAAAGTCTACCTGCCAAGCAGGAGACACAGGTTTGATCCCTGGGTCAGGAAGATCCCTTGGAAAAGGAAATGGTAACCCACTCCAGTATTCTTGCCTGGAGAACCCCATGGATAGAGGAGCCTGGTGGGCTACAGACCATGGAGTCTCAAAAGAACTGGATACAACTAAGCAACAACAACAATAATATGTCCTATACCTCAGAAAATCTATAATCCACTCCTGATAGACAACCAGTAGAAATGTGTATGCACATTAAAAAGTTATGAACAAGAATATGCACAGTCTCAAACCTGAAAAAATTCCAAATATCTATCTATAAACGGTAGAATGGATAAATAAAATATGGTATGTTCATTCAATAGAAAGCTAAACAGCAATGAAAAGAACTGTTTCTATTTGAGACAACATAAAGAATCTTGTAAACCTAATATTTTACAAAATAAGCCAGATACAAAAGCAAAACAAAACAAAAACAAAAAACAACCATATTACATGGCTCCATTTATTAAAGCCAGAAATGAACAAAAGTAATATATGGTGTTAGAAGCCATGAGAGTGGTCACTGCTGGGTTGGTAAGAAGCTGTAGTTGGCATAGAGCAGTGGGGCTTGAAATGCTGGTAATTTTAATTCCTGATCTAGGTGTTGGTCACATGAGATTTACTCTATGGTAAGTAATAAATCTATTAAAATTTTACACGTTTCTGATTGTATTTCCTGTCAATAAAATTTATTTTTTAATAAAATTTATTTTTAAAACAATTACTCTCCAGCACCCACCCCCACACATTTTCTGTTTTCTGTATATCCAGTTCCAAAAATGGCACATCTACTCTTCTCCAAATACCTATGCCCAACTGAAAATGCATTATCCTAGTCTCAAAAAAAGACACAAAAAGTCATGCCCAGTTGCTGAAATGTGCTCTTAGTTTAAGATCTCTGGAGGCTATGAAGTTCCCTTGGTGGGTTTCAAATGTGGCTACTTATGGTCCAGCAAGTGATAAATTTGTCTAGCTTAGTGATGAAGCTGATCATCCCAACAAGCTCACAAAGCCACAGTAAAGGGTAAACAACATCACTATCACCAAAAAAGCTTCCAAGTGAAAGATAGAGAAGAGGAAGGGCCATGGAGAGTGGAGTGGTCTGAGGCATGTATCCCAGTGGGAGGAAGAGAAGTGATTTCCCGCTCTGTATTAGAATGAAGTCCTCCAGGGACAGCCCAATTCTGAGGACCTTCCTGCCACACGTGAAGGAAGCAGAGAGAAGACTCCTTTTCTGAAACTGCACTGCTTTGGCACCTCTCTTCCTGTTGGTATATTTGAAGGGATCATGATTGTCTTTGCTTAGGACCGTGTACGGTTCCCTTTCCAGACGCTGGAACTTACCGGCAGTGTTGCCGCAGCGAAGTCACTTCCATCATGTCCAACTCTCTGTGATGCCATGGACTTTAGCCCACGAGGCTCCTCTGTCCATGGGATTCTCCAGGCAAGAATACTGGAGTGTGTTGCCATTTCCTTCTTCAGAAAATCTTCCCAAACCATGGATCAAACCCACATCTCATATGTCTCCTGCATTTTCAGGCAGGTTCTTAACCACGGGAGCCACTGGCAATAAACTCCCTTAAAATTCCAACTTAGTGCTAAACCATTATTCATCCCACAAATATTTACTAGATGCATATAGTTCTCCAGATATTATGCTAGAAGCTTGGGGGTACATCAGGGAGCACAACAAACACAAATCCTTAGCTTCCAGGAGATTAAATTCTAGGGGGAGCAGGCTGACAACAACGCTTTACCGTCTGAGCCGCCAGGGAAGCCCCAACAAGGAAAACGATCATTACTAAATGTGCACTTCAGAAAGTAATTAGTGCTGATAAATAAAGATGTTGAGCTTGATCTATTAGGGGAAGGAAGACTAGGACCAGAGGACAGAGAAATAACAGAAGGAGAGTTGGCAAAATTTTAATATTTGTATGATCAGGGGAAGCCATTTTGAGAAAGTAAGATTTGAGCAAAGGCTTGTGGGAAAGAGACAGTCAGCCAAACAGATACCTAAGGCAAGAGAATTCAAGGGGTGGAAAATAAAGAAAATTCCCTCAGAGGTCTAAGAAAAATAAGCTGAAAGGATTTTTTGGTTTAGTTTTTGTTTTGTTTGTAATTCTGACTCAGTGGACTATTCAAATGATTCCTTCTTTTCTGAATTTCAGACTCTATTTCGCAATTGTTTAACATATGTCTTATTTTATATTTCACATCCAACTCAGGTTTACTACTGAAACATTTGGTCTTCTATTACAATTGCAAAGGATCTTTTTTTTTTTTTTTTCCCTGACCATAGATTCTATTACATATAGTGCAGTAGTTTACAAAATGGATTTTGGTGTAAGAAAGACCTGGCTTTGCATCTTGGCTCTCCTTTGTGCTAACTGGGTGGTCACTGTTGTTCAGTCACTAAGTCATGGCTAACTCCTTGCGACTCCAGGGACTGAATTGGGTGTCTTCTAGCAATTCACTTAATCTCCTTTAACCTTAGCTTTTCTAATCTATAGAATTGGAATTATAGTAGGATCTTATTATAACCACATTCAGTTCAGTTCATGTCTGAACTTCAGTTCATGTCTCAGTCATGTCTGACTCTTTGCGACCCCATGGACTGCTGCACGCCAGGCTTCCCTGTCCATCACCAACTCCCGGTGTTTACTCAAACTCTGTCCATTGAGTTGGTGATGCCATCCAACCATCTCATCCTCTGTCATCCCCTTCTCCTCTCACCTTCAATCATTCCCAGCATTAGGGTCTTTTCAAATGAGTCAGTTCTTTGCATCAGGTGGCCAAAGTACTGGAGTTTCAGATTCAGCACCAGTCCTTCCAATGAATGTTCAGGACTGATTTCCCTTAGCATGGACTGGTTGGATCTCCTTGCAGTCCAAGGGACTCTCAAGAGTCTTCTCCAACACCACAGTTCAAAAGCATCAATTCTTCTTCAGTGCTCAGCTTTCTTTATAGTCCAACTCTCACATCCATACATGACTATTGGAAAAACAATAGCTTTAACTAGGTGGACCTTTGTTGGCAAAGTAATGTCTCTGCTTTTTAATATGCTGTCTAGGTTGGTCATAACTTTCCTTCCAAGGAGCAAGTGTCTTTTAATTTCATGGCTGCCATCACCATCTGCAGTGATTTTGGAGCCCCAGAAAATAAAGTCTCTCACTGTTTCCATTGCTTCCCCATCTATTTGCCATGAAGTGATGAGACCAGATGCCATGATCTTAGTTTTCTGAAAGTTGAATTTTAAGCCAGCTTTTTCACTCTCCTCTTTCTCTTTCATCAACAGCCTCTTTAGTTCTTCTTTACTTTCTGCCGTAAGGGTGGTGTGATCTGCATATCTGAGGTTATTGATATTTCTCCCAGCAATCTTGATTCCAGCTTGTGCTTTATCCAGCCCAGTGTTTCTCGTGATGTACTCTGCATATAAGTTAAATAAGCAGGGTTACAGTATACAGCCTTGACATACTCCTTTCCTGATTTGGAACCAGTCTATTGTTCCATGTCAGTTCTGTTGCTTTCTGACCTGCCTACAGATTTCTCAGGAGACAGGTCAGGTGGTCTGGTATTCCCATCTCGTTAAGAATTTTCCACAGTTTGTGGAGATCCACACAATCAAAGGCTTCGGCATAGTCAATAAAACAGAAGTAGATGTTTTTCTGGAACTCTTTTGCTTTTTTGATGATCCAACCGATGTTGGCAATTTGATCTCTGGTTCCTCTGCCTTTTCTAAATCCAGCTTGAACATTTGGAAGTTCATGGCTCATGTACTGTTGAAGCCTGGCATGGAGAATTTTGAGCATTACTTTGCTAACATGTGAGATGAGTGCAATTGTGCAGTAGATTGAGCATTCTTTGGCATTGCCATTCTTTGGCATAATCACGTTATATTAACTGAAATAATCATAAAGATTTTAGTGCATTATTTGTCATATAGGAAAGATTCAAAATGGTTAACTATTACATGTTACTACTATTAATCAAAAGAATTGCTTTGGGGAAGATGAAAATAATTGCAAAAAGACCATAAATATTTTAAATATAGACTTCATAATTCTTAGCTTCTGATGAGTTATTAAACTCCACAAGTAATCTTAGCATCATTTATTTATAGTTTTAAGATGTAAGGAAGAGAAAACCAGAGACATAGTGGGCCTATCAGGAGACCAATTGTTCAGAAGAAAGCACATATATATACTTGATATACAGTATCATTAAAATCTATGTCTGCATTTTAATTATAACAATAGTCAATAAATCTACCAAAATTTTGTGAATACCGTTGTGCCAGGCAATGCACTTCATTTTACAAAAGGTCTGGATTAAGGATCCGACTTCCGTTCAGTGAGGAGAGCACTGTTGTGCATTCTGCTGACAATGAAATATTATGCAATTAGTGTCAAGGACTGTTTGAGTGGAGAGAAGGGTGAGCTGCATAATTAGAAGCTAATTACAGGGAGAGATCCAGGCTGCAGATATTTGTAGAATATTTCTTTTCTGACAAAATGCAGAATATTATGTGACATTATGGTAATAAGGTGATTTCTAGGATGAAACAGGACAGCAAACGATTGTTATCCTAAATTAACAGGAAGTGCTCCGTGTCCATTATTTCATACTTAAATTTCAAGTTCTTTTGTAATCAACCAAAATATAAATGATTTTGCCACCCGTGTGTCCAAGAAGAGCTGAGAAGGATTGATACGAAGTTATTTTCCACCTGCAAGAATAGGGAATTTGCAGACTCTTTATGAACTGTTTTCTGATTCTTCAAGTTTGTAATAAACAAATTCTTGCCCACGAAATGAAAATGCAGAATCAGAAACTGAGTAACACAGCTTGTATTTTCTTTCCTGTATTCAATGACTCAGTCTCTGCTCAGTGAGTCTAAAATATCTCAAAAGTTATGACAACAACCAAGCTTCCTCTCCAGGAAGGTCACAGAATCAAGGACAGAATCTCTAGCCAGGAAAGTTAGAAGAAACGGACCTTGAATACCAAAAAGGATGGTAGGGGGCTCTGAAATGTTTTCATTACTTTTAGTAAATCTAGGTCCCAGTTAGTAGGTTGAGAAGCTGACTGTGATGCATAGGATTATAGCTGATTATTGTATGTTCCAAACCAAAACTCAAGGGCCATCATTTAACACCCAGTGTGACAACAGACAGAAAACATGAAGTTCAGGCTGCTCCAGAATAACTTCTTTGAATGATCATGAAAGATATAAATCTAAAATGTACCAAAATAACAATATTAAAGGGGCTTCCCAGGTGGCTCAGTGGGTAAAGAATCTGCCTGCAATGCCTGAGATACAGGAGACTTAGGTTCAATCCCTGGGCCAGGAAGATCCCCTGGAGGAAGACATGGCAACTCATTCCAGTATTCTTGCCTGGAGAATCCCATGGACAGAGAAGCCTAGTGGCAACAGTCCATAGGGTCACAAGGAGTCAGAGGTGACTGAGCACACACACAAGCATATTATAAATTCATCTTTATGCAGCACTTTACAGTTTGCAAGCTGCCTTCATGCATATGATTACTTTTCCCAGTATCTTGTGAGTTATCTCAGGAGCTGAGACTTTAATCCATTCCTCTTGTAACCTTCAGGCCTCCCAAGTTCCCTGGGTGCCCAGCTGGTACCAGTTGTAGTCAGGAAGACCTCTTCTTCCTACGTGTTGGTCCCAACTCTATAAAGCGCTCCAATTAACTTCTAATTTTCTTCTTTTTTATTGAGGTATAAATTGCTTTACTGCGCTGCGTTATTTTCTGCAGTACTACAAGGTGAATCAGCTATCCTCTGTATGTACACAGTATCCCCTTTCTCTTAGACCTCCCTCCCGCTGCCTCCACAATCCCACCCCTCTGGGTCATCACAGCTGAACCGAGCTCTCTGTGTTGTAGAGAAGGGTCCCATCTGCTATCTATTTTACACATGGTAGTATATATATGTCAATGCTACTCTTCGATTCATCCCACCCTCCCCTTCCCCTCCATGTCCACATGTCCATTCTCTCCTTTCTTGTCTCTAATCCTGCAATGGAAATAGGTTCATCTGCACCATTTTCCTAGATTCCACATATCTAAATTTAATAATCCCAGTCATTTACTCTTTTATCCCAGCCATGGAGATGAACCTACTTCCTTCAGTTACTCCCTCTGTGAATCCATAATCCCATGCATTTGAATTTTCCATTCTCTAATATCTAACTGGTGATTCTTCACATCAAGTCCTATTAAATTAACTCATGTGGTTTCTCTTTCCTGACAGAATCCTGGTTGATAAAGGAAAGAGGATTCAAATAAGGTCCGGAACTGGAATAGGGCATTGGCTGAGTTCATCACTTTGAAATTTTACCACCTGTACCCCATACATCCAGATCTTTGTACACGAATAATTTTTTAAAACTTTTTTATTCTTTAAATGGGCTTTTCCATTGGGATCTTGCTGTAAAGTTGAATCAGCTTCCATATCCCACTCTTCCAACTGGTGAATGCATTAGAGCTTCTAATAATGATCATTAGAAATTTCCTGATGCTGGCTAATTTTCTTGGAAATAGATGCCTTTGACTTTAGTTTTTACCCCTTCATTTTGAGAGTGACTTGCCAGAGTTGATAGAAGAAAGAGAAGTAAGTGAAGGAACTAAGACAAATATTTCCTTTAGTCTATTTCCTTGATGAAAAGGAAAAGAAATACATTAAACTGAGAGTCCGAGCCCAGTCATCAACTTCTCTGTGGGAGAAATGTCAGGTGTTATTGGTCTTTTGCTTTTTGAGATTTTATTAAGCACTCTGAGAAACTTAGGTCTCTTTGTGTTGAAATGGAACAATCACATCAAATGTTGAAGCAGCTCTTTAAAGAAAGTGTTTCAAACATTTTGAAAAAATGTTTCTAAGAAGTCAATTTCTGAAGCTAGCTGATTTAGTTTGTTTTGACCTAAAAACAAGCAACCACTGTAGAGACTAGGATACTGTAGCACGCTCTTTTAAAGAACTCTGTGTGGTTGCTAAATCAAAAAATTCCCAAATCTTCTCCATCAACAGCCTCCTAGTTAAACCTGTGTTCCGTTAGAAAGGCTCAGCTTTGTCACTTTTTTTTTTTTTTTAGCTTTGTCACTTTTATAGGTTGTCTTGCCGTATTCCTTCTTTTGCTATTACCACCACCAATTCTTTTTAGATTTTCCTCCTTACTGACATTTTCAAATAAAATCTTGAAAAATCTTCAAATTACTACTCTCCAAAAAGAAAATAAACCTCTGGAAGTCATTTAACTTCCTCATTTTTCCAGGTCCAAGTTTGGCACCATCCTTCTCTCACACAGTAAATACTTTTGGTCACCACTGTGTGCCAAGTCCCGCATTACTGTGCCAAGCATGGGAAATAGACAACTTGAATCCAGAGCCTGCCCTCAAGGAGCTGTTTCTTACAGTGAATAAACGTTTTTGATACAAGATTTGATATGGTAACTATCAAAAGAAAGAAACAGAGAGCAATGAAAATCCAGGAAAGGACACTAATCTCAATTGAAGAGGGTCAGAAATAGAAAACATGACATTTAGATTTGATTCAGTGCTGAAAAATGTCATCACACTGCCGGGTGGGTGGCATGTTAACTATAGCAGAATAGACTAGAATTAAATGAATTAAGACTTGAATTAGATATACCCACAAAACAGGAAACAAACTTCAGGAAATGAATTTAGCTATAGCTTCTCATACTTAAAGTATGATCCAACAGTAACAATTGACAAAGAGTACTGTTGAGTATGATGTTAACTTAAACCAAACAGCACTGGCAGGGTTAAAATATTTGTTTGCTCCATGGCCTCACATCCCATTATGCTATATTTAAAACAAAATTTGCCTTTAATTTCCATTTTAATTTTCTCTCTATCTGAAACACAAAGGGCATTGATAAATCACACAGAAGTAAACTTTGAGCTAGAAAGACATAACCACGCTCAGCATCATAGCAAATGAAATTGCTCTTGAGAAGAAAGGGGCAGTCTTGTCACAGGACAATCTGTTTCAAAAATCAGGACATTTATGCTAAATTGTGTCCAATTCCATGGGGCACCACCCAGCTGAAATTGAGCCAGGCCACCTGATTCCTTCGTCCATTGGTAAAGACCATGTCATATGAACCAGCTGCCATGGACATGGTTCAGAAATCTGTCCCTAAAAAGAACTCTGGGCCATCTGTGCTTACAGTTCTATTAATAGAATGTTCTCCAAATCATAAACCTTCATCCAATAACCTCACATCAAGACCTTCTCCAACATGAGATTTCAAGACCAGAACTCACTGACATTCCTGTATTCCACTGAGAGGGTACCTGATGTGAAGAAAAGGGGGGCCAGGGGTATGGTGGGAACAAAATAACTTTGTAAATTCCTTGAGAACAAAAGTGTATCTTTTCACCTTCATTTTGCTAGAGTCAGGCACTGTGCTTGACAAAAAGAATGCATATTGAATTTTACTGAGGCAACTTGTAGGTGCCAAGCACAGTTTGGCAAGTTTCACAAGGTTATCCCTTGATGGAAAGAATAGTTTTTTAGGATCCTAAAGAAAGATAAGGAAATTTAGGCTCATTGGTTTAATAATTTACCCAAGTTGACATACATAGTGACAGATCCAAGATTTAGACACAGAATGACTTTATTCTATACCTCTATCTAGCAAATTTCATCATTTCGTTTTTTTCTTTTCTTTTTTTCTTTTTTTTTTTGCCTTTTTGTTTTGCTTTAGAACTTCAGCTTTGATTGTGATTTGTTTTTCTTGAGCAAACCTCTGATATAAGTTCTCTATGGCTCATAAGAGAAAGGAGAAATGACAAATAAAGTGAGGCTGAAAGAGCAGTGAGATTTTTAAAAATTTATATTTAGGAGAGAGAATGTGGAAGCAACAACAGAGAGTTTGAAACACAAGAAAGAGTCAGACCAGGCAGGAAATATATGTTTGATAAACTTCAGAGAAATGGCTGAATATACTAAAGAAAACAAATAAGAAGAATGTTTATTTTATTTAGATTTTCTTTGCCAAAACCATCATTTTCTCTTCAACATCAGGCAGTTGGTAGATGTCAGAAACATTGCAAAGATACCTAAAGACATTGATGCAAAAGATGAGACAGGCATTCTCATACTAATGTGCTGGTGAGGAAATACCAGGGCTGACCCTGACCACAGGTCCTCATGGTATTTGTCCACTGAAGCTCTGCCCTTAAGAACAGCATCAGATAAGAGACATGATTAGTGAAGATGACAGAGATATTTCAAAATGCAGTCTGAATCCAAGCATATATCCTATGACTATATATACATGTATGTATTAATGGAGACCAGACTTGAAAATCTTCCAGGCAGACAAAACCATTTCAGCCATGTAAGCAAAGCTAAATCCAGCTTATTTCATGGACATAATGGAAAGTTAACTTGAGTGATTTCTTATTAATGCCTCTGATAATCATAAACAAGTCTCCCTGTTCACAATTTGTTCCTTACTCAATTAATAGTCATATAAAGTAAAGCCATCTGAATTTTCTTTTAAATATATATATATATACACACATATCTTTTGTAGAGTATAAACGGAACACTGTATGACACATACAGCATATAATATATACTTATATATGACATACTCTGTAATGTCCTATATATTATGTATGTAACTGATAACATAATAGTGCCAAGGATAAATGTAAGAAAGGAAGTTACTAAAACTATGTTAAAATTTTTTGATATGGGGACTTCCCTGGTGGTCCTATGGTTAAGAATCCACCTGCCAATGCAGGGCTTTCCTGGTGGCTCAGAGGTTAAAGCATCTGCCCACAATGTGGGAGACCTGGGTTTGATCCCTGGGTCAGGAAGATCCCCTGGAGAAGGAAAAGGCAACCCACTCCAGTATTCTTGTCTGGAGAATCCCATGGAGGGAGGAGCCTGGTAGGCCACAGTCCATGGGGTCGCAGAGTCAGACACGACTGAGTGACTTCACTTTCACTTTTCACTTGCCAATGCAGGGGACATGGGTTTAATCCCTGGTCAGGGAACTAAGATCCTACATGCCATGGGGCAACTAAGAACCAATACAAACACATAAATAAATACTAAAACAAAAATTTTGATATAAAAGTTGGAATACAAGTCAAGTGATCAAATCATCTAAGAAAAATGGTAATATTGGTTTTTGTTTTTATAAAAATGTTTGATGAACAGCATACTCACCTTTGGTCTTTGTTTACTGAAATCACCTACATATATTTTTGTAATTGCCAACATTTGTTTTGATTTTGATTTTTTTCTCAACTGCTATTTTCTTTCAGCCCCTTGGAGAAATTATTTAGGAGAATGGGCAGCTTCTTGTTTAAATTTTTGCAGACCCTTTGATAACATATGATGATGGCAGAACTTGGCCTCAAGTTATCTTCTGAACAGCAGCTTTCCCAAATAGGCACTAACAGAAACCTCAGTGATCTTCAGAATGGTGAAACAGCATGAATCATCATTGTAGGAAAATTGGACTCAGGCATCTGTGCAGTCTATTTTTCGGAGGATCAATCCCACCTCAGTGCATACATATGCAATGAAGTCATGCATGTTCAGTTGCCCAGTCGTGTCCAACTCTTTGCAACCCCATAGACTGCAGCACGCCAGGCCTCCCAAGTTCATGTCCATTGAGTCAGTGATGCCATCCAGGCGTCTCATCCCCTGATGCCTCTTCAGTTCTGCCCTCAATCTTTCCCAGCATCAGGGACTTTTCCAATGAGTTGACTGTTCACATCAGATGACCAAAATACTGGAGCTTCAGCTTCAGTCATGTATAGGTCCAGTTATTAACACTTAATCAAGTCAAGTAAAAATTTCCCATGGTTTAGTAGTTAATGGTAACAATATTTATTTGAAGCTCTATGTAGTTTATAAAGATCAAGAGAATGAGTAATTAAAAATTACCCATATAAAAAATTAGTGTCCAAAATCCATTGCAGTTATGCACTCAGAATGAAGAGTCATATGAAATAGTGCATTCCACACAGAAGACTACTTCAAGGTTGCTTTTCCATAGTTAGTATTTCAACCCCCATTACTAACAATGGATGAATTCCTAGAGGCCATCTGTCCCTCTGCATGCAAAGACAGAGATTCCCTGAACTTTCACGAGAAATACCTGACTTAATTTGAATCATATTGAAGCTGGTAAAACAGATTGTCCATAAGAAGATGAAGATCTTTTCTGAAGCATATGTGAAAAAAATGACTCACACTGGGGTGTATTTTAATCTCATAATGTAACAATATAATATTATTTGTTCATAAGTAGTAGAGTAGTAATCTTGAAGTTTTCCCAGATTGTTCATGTTCTCAACTGAAAAATTATGCAAGATGAATACCTTAAAAGTCAGTTCAGAAATTTTATACAGCTCTCTGCATATAAATCTCATCCTTCACTATTTATATCAAATAAATATGTGACAACTTTGCAAATTTCAAAGCATCCTTTGCACCTCCAAGGAGCTCTGTACCCAGAGTCTCTAAACCAGATGTGTGGCATTTAGTTTGTCGAATGGTAGATTTAGGCTCCAGCAGCAAACCCCAGACCCCTAAATCCTGGCAGGTGAAAGTTGTACCAGACCTATCCCTTCACAGGTACTAGCAAGGCACCTGGATGTGAAAGTCGCTCAGTCGTGTCCAACTCTTTGCAACCCAATGGACTGCATAGTCCATGGAATTCTCCAGGCCAGGATACTGGAGGGATCTTCCTCACCCAGGGATCAAACCCAGGTCTCCCTCATTGCAGGTGGATTCTTTGCCAGCTGAGCCCCAAATACTGGAGTAGCCTATCCCTTCTCCAGGGAACGACCTAGGAATTGAACCGGGGTCTCCTGCATCACAAGCAGATTCTTTACCAACTGAGCTATGAGGGAAAGGCCACTCAAAAACACAGAGCTTTTAAAAGGCTTCTCAATACCATTTTCCTCCGACATGTGATCTTTACTCTACTCAAACACTGAGGCAAAATGCTATGAAGTTCTCCATAATGCATTCAATAAAGGACCTTTAGAATAAATTTTTAAATGTAAGATTTTGAAACTTCAACTTCATTATTAGTGGGTGTCATGTAAAAAGTAAACAATTGTATCTAAATAAGTTGCAAATTTAATACACTTTGACTTATTTTAAAAATATATTGACCACCTACTATATCCAGGTGCCACATGGCTGAGGAAAACGCTGTTGAGAAGCCTTTTAAAAGCTTTGTGTTTTTCAGCTGCCTTTCCTTTAGACTTCCCATAATCCTCATGTCAATTAAATGTGCACTCCACTAGTATCATTAGGGCTAATAAAACATTGTGCAGAAATTGATTTGATGAGTACAATATATTCTAAAGTGCTCTAAGTTTCAGTTATATCAGGGGAAGAAATGACTTCATAGAACACTGTGGACTGTGGAGGAAAATTCAGAAGATTACTTCACTCAGTGAAATGTGAACTTTATGATGTCCCTTTCCCTGGGTTGACCCTTGCTTATGACATGTTATATACCCATGATGTTGGTATTCATGAGACTGTCAGCTGGAAACACTTGCAAGAGTTGTTTACATCAAGTACAACGACAAAATCACTTTCATTGTCTTGTTGCTAAAGAGCTGATGCACGGCAATAAATCAAGCAAATCATTGCATTATCATCATCAGTCCAAATTGTTCATATGTGGATGGAATAAATTCTCTCATTATTCCAAATATTTTCCAAATATTTAATTCTGGATAGTGGAAAAAATTGAACATTTTCAACTTATTCTTTTATCCTTATTCTTTCATTTTGACCAGGCTTAAGAAAGCAGAAACACAATTTTCTAGTCTTCAAATAATCCCTCAGGATTCATTTCTCCAACAAAATCTTCCAAGGCACCATTAAATCCATAGCTAATAGAAACAAAGACAAAATTAGTGAGCAAAACAATAGCCAAGCCTATGATACAGCACAAAAAAATTCTTAGAGTGTTGTTTTTTAGTTATGATGTCATGTCTGACTCTTTGCAACCCCACGGACTATAGCTCACCAAGCTCATCTGTCCATGGGATTTCCCAGGCAAGAATACTGGAGTTGGTTGCCATTTTCTTCTCCAGGGGATCTTCCCAACCAAGCGATCAAGCTCATATCTCCTGAATCAGCAGTTGGATTCTTAACCACTGAGCCACCAAGGAAGCCCATGAATTCTTAAATACTCCCTTATAAAATGAATTGTTCTGTTTGTGATGTATTGGTCTAGAAACTAAATCTACTTAGAAAGAGGCTTTGGAATTTACCTTGATGATTGGATTAATTAGATGTAAGGTAATACAATGGAAATTATTATAAACAGGGCCTCTGGAGACAATAAATACCCATTTGTAAGGATTTCCTACTTTGCAAGGGAGTCAAGGAGGCCAGTTGTGAGAGAATAAACTCCACTCCACACTGTTCTCTATCAGCAAGTATATATGTATACATAGCAAAGAAATACTTAAGTATATATAATATAGACATAAACAGCAAATATATATAAATACATATACAGCAAATATATATGTATGTATGAATATATACAAATACAGAAAATATGTTTATATATATAAATATAGCATATATAAAGAAATAATAATAATATAGAAATAATAAATAAATATTAACTAATAACAACATAGAAATAATAAAGAATAAAGAAATATATATATATAAAGAAATAATGCCAAATAAAAGGAAGGGAATGAAGGAAAGAGTCATTCCTTTAGCTTAACAGATTTGCATAGTCTTCCTATAGTGTTAAAACTATTAAATATGTTTCTTCCTAAGAAACTGATTGCATGAACTTGTTTAATTTTAGACTTTCTGTGTAGTACTTTAACACATCTTAGAAAAAATTGACTTTAAATTTTAATTCAACTGTGTTAACAAACATCATATTTATAAGTCACTACGCTGGGAACCGTGAGTTGGGCACATCCCATTAAATTTCTCTTTGTTTCTTCTACTACTAAACGGAAAGACAGAATACATGCTAAGGTAATCTAGGCCAAAAAGAAGTTCTCTCTAGGAAACAAAGCTGAAGAGGAGAAAAATAGAGTTCCAATGGAGAATCTGATTAAATGAAAGCAGCCAGTGCTGGCAGAAGCACAGGGGATAATATAATGGCTATTTTGATCCAGGGAGTATTGACCATGGGGAGAAAAGGGATTTACTCTTATTTGACAAAGTCTAAAGTTTTCTAGGTCACCACATATCCAGTTTTAGCAAAGTGACTTTTGGATCTCACACAACTATATAATTTATCTTTTGGCTGAAGTTAATCTAATAAACTAGGAGGTCTTTAAGGACCAGGTTGACCCTGACCTGGATGTATTTATTTTCCATATCTTGTTCAATGAGAAAACTATTTCAGGCTTAGACAGTCTTAAAAATAACAGAAGGAACATTTTCACAAGAACCTATACACTAGGTTGGGGGAGAAGGGGTAACCATTTTCAGATGTCTTTTCTCTCCAACACTTGATTACACTCATTATGTTTTGATGTTAGACTTTCACGCTGGCCAGCATTTTCAGGGACAAGGAAAGAAAGGCTAAGGAGACAGGTCACAAACACCACTGATTAGATGGGATGAATAATGTATTAAAATATGATGAAGTCAATATCTCTAGATTGGGGAACTAGGGACATGTAACTCTGATCTGGAACATCACAAGAAAAATTGTTGAGTTAGTGTCAAAATGTATAGGGAAACTACTCACCAGACTACAGTATATCTGGAAAATTCACTCTCTGAATTATCTGACCAAAAAAAAAAAAAAAATGGTGAATAACTTTAAAAAAAAATCAAGTTCTTCCTTTTTTAGTGTCATTTACACATTATTTATTAGTGATTCACCCTTAAACGACTCAGTTTAAGGTGAATAGCATTAAGATTACATTATGTGACTGTAATGTATTCAACTACAATTATACAATCATTTATCTTTGTTTGTGGTTAATCTCCTAAAGCCTCAAAGCCATAGGCTTGATCAGAAATGTTTAATCATTCATAAATAAGTTATTTGATTTTTCATTTTTAAGCTTTTGTTAAAGTTGTACAGGCACATAGTCAAATAGTTCTGTGAAGTTATTCAAGCATATATTTTAAGGAGTCAAGTAGTTCTTCATAAACATGTTTGGGGAAGGTGAACTCAATTAATTAGATCCCCTTTCAAGGGAAATGTTGTTTAGTTACGAAGTAGTGCCTGACTCTTTTGTGACCCCATGGACTATAGCCTGCCCAGCACCTCTGTCCCTGGGAATTTCCAGGCAAGAATACTGGAGTGGGGTGCGATTTTCTTTTCCAGGGGATCTTCCTAACACAGGGATCGTACCCTCATCTCCTGAGTCTCCTGGATTGCAGGTGGATTCTTTACCCTCTGAGCCACCATGGAAGCCCTTCAAGTGGTATACTTTAAGGGATAATAGAGGGTGTGGATGTATGGGAGTTGATGGCAAAGATTGCAGGGCTTTAGTTTCTTGGTTAAAATACCCACCATATTTATTTTAAAAACTTTTGTAAACATTCATATTTATATGAGTTGATATGTGGATCATGTGTCTTTATACAACTAAGAAGAATCATGCTTGAATTAAAGAAGCAAATTTAAATTCTGAACAAATTTTGCCAAATTTTGATGAATCGCTATATAGCTTGCTTTTTATTTTCAAACACAATTTAAATTTCTTCTTATTCATACTCCCACAACTTAATTTTCTTCTGAAACTATTCTTTCTCCTTGACTTAAAATCTGATTTTTTTCACTTGTTTCAGCATTTCATTTGTCTTACCTGTCAAAATTCTAAAAAGAATGAATTAACCTTTTAGTTCTTTCTCTGCTCTCTCCCCACTGCCAACCCAGTGTTTCCCACGATGTCTCCAAAAATAGGTTTTGAAGACAGTTATTTAGTTCAACACATTCGTAAGAAAGTCATTGAGATCTGTTTATGAGTTCAAATCAAATACTGAAATTTCTGTTCTGGCTAAATAAGTATTTGGTGAGATGGGAGATAAGATATGCATTT
Source organism: Cervus elaphus (assembly GCF_910594005.1). Taxonomy (NCBI): domain Eukaryota; kingdom Metazoa; phylum Chordata; class Mammalia; order Artiodactyla; family Cervidae; genus Cervus; species Cervus elaphus. Next base: position 36,424,708 of record NC_057840.1, read on the forward strand.
ATTATTATCCTGAAATAATTTAATGCTAAAATTTTTATTTTGCTATTAATTAATTAGATTTAATTATGGTCATTTAATTTTTTTACTTGGGGAATAAAATACAGAATTATTATATACCAGAGCCATAATGGAATTCATTCTGTATCTGTTACCACACTCTCCAAGTTTCCACTTGAAAGGTTACTTAGAAGCCATGATAGATTGTTTTCTAATCCACCTATAATGGCAACCCACCCCATTATTCTTGTCTGGAAAATCCCATGGATGGAGGAGCCTGGTAGGCTACAGTCCATGGGGTCACAAAGAGTCAGACATGACTGAGCGACTTCACTTTCTTCCTTTCATAGTAAAATTAAAATTCAGTGAGTTTTTAAATTGTAAGTGACTCTTAAGGGGCTTCCCAGGTGGCTCAGTGGTAAAGGATCCACCTGCCAATGCAGGAGATGAAGGGACTCAGGTTCAATCCCTGGTCAGGAAGACCCCCTAGGGTAGGAAATGGCAACCGGCTCCAGTATTCTTGCCTGGAAAATTGCATGGACAGAGGAGCCTGGTGGGCTATAATCCATGGGGTCACAAAGAGTTGGACACCGCTTAGTGACTGAGCATGGGTAAGTGATTATTATACTATTAGTTCAGCTCTAGAGAGATTTATTTTGGTTTGTTATTATGCATGACTTCTGTTGGGATAATTATACTTGGGACTAAGGTCTTCACTGAACTTGTTTGCTGTTGTATACTAAGTGCCTATAGCTATGTCTGCCCCTGATTCATCACTCAATACCTTTGGGGGGGATAAAAGGAAAGTCAGAAGGTATTTCCTTTTATGCGAGTTTTTCTCAGAACATGGTAAGCTCTTGCCAACATAGTATTATGCATTCATAGAGTGATTTTAAGTTTATCAATGTATTTCCAAGAGCACTTTTTAAATATGTTTTACAATAACGTTTTTCTTCTACAAAATAGAATACTGATTTATTAATTTACTTGTAAAATGTAACTGTAGCACTGCCTGGAACACTTAGCCTCTGTCAGTGCATTCTCTTCCCTATAGGAAAGTTTACAGGGAAACTGAGATTGTAATCAGAAGGTGATTAGATAAACCTGGGAAGGGCATCAGGGTGTGAACTGAATGGTTTTCATTCCAGTTGTCAACCAGCTGGGATAGGAATGCATTCATCTCTATTGAAAGGCGGCTTCTCTGGTAGCTCAGCAGGTAAAGAATCTGCCTGCAATGTAGACCTGGGTTGATCCCTGGGTTGGGAAGATCCCCTGGAGAAGGGAAAGGCTACCCACTCCAGTATTCTGGACTTGAGAATTCCATGGACTGTATAGTCCATGCAAAGATTCAAACACGACTGAGCGACTTTCACTCTCCGCTGAAGGGACAGTGCTACTGTGTGAAACCTCAGCCTCAGTTCACAGGCACCTTTCTCCTGGTTTGTGCCTCTATCATGAGTGTGCTCAGTATCAGTTCAGTTCAGTCACTCAGTCGTGTCCGACTCTTTGCGGCCCCATGAACCGCAGCACGCCAGGCCTCCCTGTCCATCACCAATTCCCGGAGTTTACCCAAACCCATGTCCATTGTATCAGTGATTCCATCCAATCATCTCATTCTCTGTCCCGTCCCCTTCTCTTCCTGCCCTCAATCTTTCCCAGCATCAGGGTCTTTTCCAATGAGTCAGCTCTTCGCATCAGGTGGCCAAGGTATTGGAGGTTCAGCTTCACCATCAGTCCTTCCAATGAACACCCAGGACTGATTTCCTTTATGTGGACTGTTGGATCTCCTTACAGTCCAAGAGACTCTCAAAGAGTCTTCTCCAACACCACAGTTCAAAAGCATAAGTTCTTCAGTGTTCAGCTTTCTTTATAGTCCAACTCTCACATCCATACACGACCACTGGAAAAACCATAGCCTTGACTAGACAGACGTTTGTTGGCAAAGTAATGTCTCTGCTTTTTAATATGCTGTCTAGGTTGGTCATAAGTTTCCTTCCAAGGAGTAAGCGTCTTTTAATTTCATGGCTGCAATTGCCATCTGCAGTGATTTTGAAGCCCAAAAAATAAAGTCAGCCACTGTTTCTCCATTTATCTTCCATGAAGTGATGGGACTGGATGCCATGATCCTAGTTTTCTGAATGTTGAGCTTTAAGCCAACTTTTTCACTCTCCTCTTTCACTTTCATCAAGAGGCTCTTTAGTTCTTCACTTTCTGCCATAAGGGTGGTGTCATCTGCATATCTGAGGTTATTGATATTTCTCCTGACAATCTTGATTCCAGTTTGTGCTTCATCCAGCCCAGCATTTCTCACGATGTACTCTGCATATAAGTTAAATAAGTAGGGTGACAATATACAGGCATAAGATGATATCTCATTGTGTTTCCAGGAGTCTCTGGACCAACTGTGAGTCTACTTGACTTCCCATGGAGTTTTGGACTATGTGCCTACTCCCAGCAGCTCCCAAATGTATTTCCCTGGTGTGCCAACTTTTGACATCCTTCTGGGCTCTTTTGGAAACCAAGTTTTAACCGGTACATCTTGGATACAGATGTACTATTCTGCATCCAAGTTCCTAAAATGTCCTGGGTTAGACGCCCCTCATGGAGAAGTTCAGCACAACCACCATGCATGCATGCTTGCTCTGCTGCTGCAGTTGGGTCTGTCTCTTTGCAAGCCTATGAACTGTATCCTGCAAGACTCCTCCGTCCATGGGATTCTCCAGGCAGGAATGATAGCTTACAGTGAAATGGTGTTGGATTTGTGATCTCTGAAGAGAATTTAGCTTCAGGATCAGAGATGAGGCTTCAGGCACTCAGAGCTTCATGTGGCAAAAGTTTGAAAGTTAAAGTGAAAGGCTCTCATTTGTGTCCGACTCTTTGTGACCCCATGGACTGCACAGGCCATGGAATTCTCCAGGCCAGAATACTGGAGTGGGTAGCCTTTCCCTTCTCCAGGGGATCTTCCCAACCCAGGGATCGAACCCAGGTCTCCCACATGGCAGGTGGATTCTTTACCAGCTGAGCCACCAGGGAAGCCCATGCAGTGAAAAAGGAATGGAGAAAGATTCTGACATAGACATCAGAAGGGAACAGAAGAGTGTCCCACTTGCTAGTCTTACCAAAGCCCTATGTACTTTTTCAGTTGGTTACTAACAATAGAAAGGTCTTATCAGAACCACTCCCAAAACATAAAACAACAAGATTAGTCAAAACGTTCCCATTATAAGAAGGAGAAACCCGACCTGGAGCAAGATACATTGTTGTTATATAATCACTAGTACAGAACTTAAGGAAAAGCATACTCTTGAGCAAGATGTGTTGTTTTGTTGTGTAATCATTAGCTCTGGGCTTAAAGAAAGTTAGCCTTAGAAAAAATGGATTGCTGTCATAACAACTCAGAGCTTAAGAAGAAAAAAAAGTCTTATGTGACTAAGATGAAGGAATGTAGAAAAAAAAGTTTCTTTCTCCTCCTTGAGGGCCCTGGACTCCGTATCAACCTACCTAAGAATTAACTCTCTCAGAAATACTGGAGAGGGTTGCCATGCCCTCCTCCAGGGGGGTCTTCCTGACCCAGGGGTTGAACCCTCATCTCCTGTGCTTCCTGCATTGCAGGCATATTCTTTACCGCTAAGCCACTAGAGAAATCCACAGCCACAGATACTGCCTTGGTAAAGGGGAAATGGTACCTTCAGGAAAGGATGAAACCTGACCTCCGAGGCTTTTTCAAATCACAGGAGTGTGTGGCTTCCTCCATGCTGAGCCCCTTGCCTGAGAACCTTGTGGAACTGGTAGCAGCATGCCCACTTCCTCCTCCTGTGGATAACTGGGGAGTCCCTTGGGACCAACTGTCTGAGTTGGACAGGGAGTTGGTGTTCTTCATTGATAGCAGAGCCACCATCATAAGGAATGCTGTTGCCGGGAGAGCATGGCATTTTACCCAGCCTCAGTTAACACTCTATTGAGAAGGGCACTCCTGGCTCAGCCCAGTTGGCAGAACTCATCGTTGTTCACCTATCCCCTAGTTCAGTTTATTTCAGTCTCTCAGTTGCGTCCGACTCTTTGCAACCCCATGAATCGCAGCACGCCAGGCATCCCTGTCTATCACCAACTCCTGGAGTTTACTCAAACTCATGTCCATCGAGTTGGTGATGCCATCCAGCCATCTCATCCTCTGTCATCCCCTTCTCCTCAATCTTTCCCAGCATCAGGGTCTTTTTGAATGAGTCAGCTCTTCGCATCAGGTGACCAAAGGATTGGAGTTTCAGCTTCAGCATCAGTCCTTCCAATGAACACCCAGGACTGATCTCCTTTAGGAAGGACTGGTTGGATCTCCTTGCAGTCCAAGGGACTCTCAGGGGTCTTCTCCAACACCACAGTTCAAAAGCATCCATTTTTCAGTGCTAAGCTTTCTTCACAGTCCAACTCTCATATCCATACATGACCACTGGAAAAACCATAGCCTTGACCAGATGGACCTTTGTTGGCAAAGTGATGTCTCTGCTTTTTAATATGCTATCTAGGTTGGTCATAACTTTCCTTCCAAGGAGTAAGCATCTTTTAATTTCATGGCTACAGTCACCATCTGCAGAGATTTTGGAACCTATCCATTAATGAGGCCTTAAAAAGGGGCCTTTCATAGATCCACATTTTCACAGGCTCCTGGGCCTTTGCTAACATTCTTGTGGTTCAGTCTGGCCATTGCATCCATTTTTGGAAATGAATAATTAAATCACAGACCAGTTAGAGATGCAGATGACATATACCTAGCCTGCCCATCACTCTACTCTTCAGGATATTTTTCAAAATGCTATGCTGAAACTTGCATTCCACTAACAATTCATCTAGCTGCATGATACAACAATAAAATCTGTCAATAGCTGAAAAAGAATCCCAAAGTCTTCTTTATTTGAATTCCAGTTAAAATATGTAATTGGAACTCAATGATCTGATACTACAATGCAGCTACATGGGAGATGACAAAATCCAGATGTGTGACACCAAATGCTATCTTGGGAGTAAATAAGGGTATCTTCAAGATTGTGGCGGAAATTGTGAAGAATAAGTACAACCTCATTAATGACTATTTTGCTATCTTTGGCAGCTGCTCTTTAGAACTGAAGTCTTCTTGTTGCCAAAAGACATGGGCACTGGAGTGGAGATAAACACTCCATATTCTATGGATATTTCTTTTTCCCAGAACACAGAATTAGGAAAAAAAAATGACCCAGAAAATCATGGAATTCATTTTTATTGTCTAATGTTGATAAAAAGTATTATCATAATTATTATACGTGTTACAATAGAAAATTTAGAAGACAAGAAAAATTTTTAATTAACCATGATCCCGCCAACAACTGACCACCACACTTCCTGTATTTTCTGCTTCTCCTTTATGCATAATTCAAATCACTAAAAAAAAAAAAATACCTGCTTGCACAAGTAATTAAAAGACACTTGCTCCTTGGAAGAAAAGCTATGACAAACCTAGGCAGCATATGAAAAAACAGAGACATCACTTTGCAGACAAAGGTCCATATAGTGAAAGCTCTGGTTTTTCCAGTAGTCATGTACAGATGTCAGTTGGACCATAAAGAATACTTATTGCCAAAGAATTGATGTTTTAGAATTACAGTGCTTGATAGTCCCTTGGACTATTTTTGATAGTCCCTTGGACAGCAAGGAGATCAAACCAGTCAATCCTAATGGAATAATCATTGGAAGGACTGATGCTGAAGCTCCAATCCTTTGGCCACCTGATGCAAAGAGTGGATCTGTTGGAAAAGACCCTAGTGGTGGGAAAGATCAAGGACAGGTGGAGAAGCAGGCAACAGAGGATGAGATGGTTAGATGGTATCACCGACTCAATGGACGTGAATCTGAGCAAACTCTGGGAGACAGTGAAGGGCGGGGAAGGCTGGCATGCTGCAGTCCATGGGATTGCAAAGAGTTGAAAATGACTGAGTGACTGACCAACAAAGATTTATATGGGGGCTTCCCTGGTGGCTCAGATGGTGAGGAGTTTGCAATGCAGGAGACCTGGATTTCATCCCTAGGTCAGGAAGATCCCCTGGAGAAGAGAATGGCTACCCACTTCAGTATTCTTGCCTAGAGAATTCCATGGACAAAGGACCCTGTGGAGCTACAGTCCATGGAGTTGCCAAGATTCAGACATGACCAAGTGACTAAATTTGGCTTCCCTGGTGGCTCAGATGGTAAAGAATCTGCCTGCAATTCAGGAAACCCAGGTTCAATCCCTGGGTGGGGAAGATCCCCTGGAGAAAGGAGTGGCTAGCCACTCCAGTATTCGCGCTTGGAGAATTCCATGGACAAAGAAACCTGGTGGGCTACAGTTCATAGGGTCGCAAATAGTTGGACACAGCTGAGTGACGGCATGGACAAAGTGAATATGATCATGTCCTTTGCCCTTTAACAGAGTGTATTTAAACACCAAAAGAAAGCCTTGAAATAAGTGTTATTTGGGTTAATATAGGTGGAGGTGAAATAGAAGCCAAATCTATTTCCTTTAATGTTCCTTTAAAATAAAAACTCGTCTTGACAGTAAGAATCCCATGACAAAAGGCAGACTTAAGGGCTGGGTTGTATAGAATGCCTTTGGGCACCACATTTGACTTGCAGAAAAGTAGTGGAAATTTGGGATTCCAGGACAGTAGTCTGAAGTCCCTCTGTGACCTCAGAATAGTCACTTTTTCTTGGTATTTTAGGTGAATCTCTAGTTGGAGTGCAAGTGATGTAGTAAGTCCTAATATTTGCTAACCTCTTTCTTTCTCTACCTTACCAAATATTAAATGATTATTTTCCATCTATGCTTCCCTATATAAGAAATATGGATTCTGCAATATTAAGCTAGTAAACAAATTTACACAGAAAACATAACAAGCACAGTAATTTCAGTAAATGTACTGGCTAGTATTATTCATAAAGTTAAATTTGATGCTAAAATAATATTCTTTCTTATTTTAAAGCAATGAACCATAGATAGGGAATGTATAAAATGTATAAAAATAGATGATCTGAATTTTATTGAGATGCATTCTAAGACTCTTGATGATTTGAAGCTATGTTTTTTCAATCAGCAAAATGGATTGATCCGGTGCTTTAGAAAGAATTTTAATGGCAAAAATTGAAATAAATAGATTCAATCATTCAATCAATGATTAAACATCTCTTGTTTCCTGCAACTAAGAATAATGATGAAGAGATGGACAGTCCTCACTTTCACATGGCTCACAGTCTAGATAGTGAATGCTGTCTGGAAATGGTATATAAATAGGGAGAAACTTATATAGGCTCACAAGATAGCTGGATTCCTGTGGTTTCTTCAGGCAAACTTTAATAGATTAAGATTCACATTGTTTTTACACTATTAATTTAGTTTATAAACTAAATGATTCTGTGTCCAAATTTGAAATGAGTCATTTTCTATGAAAGACAACACTTTTTAAAAAACATATTTTGGTTGCTATGGTCAAATCTGAAGAAAACTGAAAAACCTACCAAATCTAGCTCTCTGACTTATTTACTACCACCCACTAGCTTCTCTCTGGACTCTAATACAATCCAGACTCTTAACTGGAGCCACAAATCTTGCAGGCATTCAGCCTGAGCACCCTGTGTCCCCATCCTCTCCTTGTCCTGTTCTCCGCGCACTTGAGTTCAGGCTCAATTGAGGGCCTCTGGGTAAATTTTCCATTTACCCTGTCTCTTATGCTTTTCTCTTATATTTTGTATAGATGTTTCCTTCTCATCACACAAGTTACAGTATCAATGTAGCCATCTCCAAAGAGGCTTCTCTTATTTCCAATTAAAAGGATAAATTCCCAGCTTGGCCATTCTCTTTCCCATTGACTTATTTTAGCATCCTCATAGTACTACTTAGTATTTGAAATTTCTATCTTTTTAGTTTATTTATGCACTATTTATTACCCCTAATATAATGTAAGATCTAAGAGATCAGGAATCTTGTCTATTTTGTACATGAATATTAATGTATTTAATATTTAATGAATACTTGTTGAATGAATGAATGAATGAACACAATTCCATCTTCCATGTTTTAAAATATCTCCAAAGAGGGATCATTGGGATCACATCTTAACTATCTAATTTTGAACTAACTGTAAAGGGTTTCTTTCCCTTATTACTTATTCAAAAATACTTCTTTTTTAGCTAGCACAGCTTTTTCTTCTTCTGTTCTTCTTAGAAAAGATATTATGTATTTGAATTTTTTCCCCAGACAAGTGATTTTAGTTCCTTTAGGCTTCTGTCTTGGATCTTACGGATTAATATTCTAACAGCGTAGAAGTCTGGTTCTCTCCTGAAACCTATTTGAGTTTTTTACATTGCTCTAAGTTTTGAAGCTTGTAAAAGTAGCTATTATATGAATAATGTTCTGATCAGTGTTGAATGCCTATGAATCATCATTTAATACACAAAAGGGGTAAATTAATGTCTAACAGCAATTTGTTTCCTTTAACTTTTCCTAATGAAAATTAAAATCTCATTACTACACTACACATGCATGTAGGAATATTAAATTAAAGTTATAGTCCTTGCAGTAATAATTTCCTATTTTCATCATTTTTGAAAAGAAATAAAGATGGTGTAATGGTTCCAGACTTTTAAAATGTAGCTAAATAACCTTTAAAAATGTGAGTAATCATAAACAAATGTTTTATTCAGATCCTAATTGGTAATTAATCCCTTTTTGTCCTTCCTTCTTTGTCATGAGTTTCAACAGTATTATGCTCCATTTGTTGAGTGGCCTCTGACATCTGGGCTGCACAAATCCAATCAGTGGCATTTCACATTACAGAGTTACTCATGATGTGCCCGTGTCCACATCACCTTTGAAGCACAGTCTCTTAAAGAATACAAAAAAGATCAGGTCTCACTTAACACATATGGTTAGAAAGTTATTTGTTCTACATATAGATAGAATATGGGCTTCCCTGGTTTGGCTCAGATGGTAAAAAATCTGTCTGCAATGTGGGACACCAAGGTTTGATCCCTGGGTAGGGAAGATCCCCCTGGAGAAGGGAATGACTACCTACTCCAGTATTCTTGCCTGGAGAATCCCATGGACAGAGGAGCCTGGCGGGCTATAGTCCATGGGATCACAAAGAGACTCGTCATGTGGTAAAAGATTTCTGATGTTAGCCATATTCCTTCTGATCTTAAATAGACTACTTAGGGGAAAAAAAATGAATGTTTTTCAAGAATGTACCTCATTCATTCTGCTATTTGACCAAAAATGAAAATCTGTCTTGCTTTAAATATTTTTATCAAAGTCTTTAATACATGACACTTTTTCAGTGACCAGCATCTGAAGATTTATGAATATAAAATATATAGGGCACCTGGCCCTTTGCCATGAGGGAAAAAAAATCTTTCAAGTATGCCAAAAAATGAGTCACTGAGGTATCTTAATATCTAAATAGTATTTAATGACATTACACTGGTTTCACTGATTTTTTCCTTTTGTTGGCATGGAGAGTGTGTGTACTCAGGATCTCTGAGTAGAGTCAGATGAGAAAAGAGATTGGTCTCCAAACCTAATCTCCCTGGTTCTATTTATTTGAACTACCCCTGCCAGATTTACCTTTTTTGCACATAGTGATCAACATCCATCTGTCTCTCAAACCCTCTGTGGCTACCTAAATCACTTGGTTGGTTTCCAGATTCTTTAATAATTTGGCTTTATCTTATTCAACTTAATTTTCAAGTAAACTCCCAAGACATTGCTCCAGTGGTGTGCTTCATCCTAAAATCGTCATTCCTATGAACACAGCTTCCTGCTTCTCGCTCTTGTTTTCATTCATACCCTACCCTCTCTTGCCTAGATAATGTGGCTTTTCCTCATCCATCATAGTGCTCTTCCTTCAAATTCCAGGCCAAATCATAAGTTTTCCCATGAAATCTTCCCTAATCTCCATCCTTCTCCCTCCTAACAACCCAATACCATCTACCCAGGTCAAGTCCCCTCTGGTCTTCCTTTGCTTGAAATCTCAGAATAGTTCAAAATTCAGCATTTAAATTCATGCACATTCTTTCTTATGTCATACATATTACTCATATCACTCAGATTTGGCCATAAGATCGTTAAAAATCAAAACACCATGTCTTAAACTTTTTTTCTCCCCCAAAATACATAACGCAGTATACTGTTGTCCTGGAGTGTGCAGAGGAGGGGTTCCAAGCATGTCTCAAGGCCATTAGCATTACACGTAGCGGTTGTTCAGTCACTAAGTCAGGTCCAACTCTTTGCGACCACATGGACTGCAGCCTGCCAGGCTTCCCTATCCTTCACTATCTGAGGTTTGCTCAAACCATGTCCATTGAGTCAATGATACCATCCAACCATCTCATCCTCTGTTGCTCCCTTCTCCTCCTTCCCTCAATCTTTTACACTGTCAGGGTCTTTCCCAATGAATTGGCTCTTAGAATTGGTGGTAAATAAAGGCATCTATTGATAGATTGATTTGTTACAGCTAAATTTAAAATGTTTATGTTCTAAGTGATGCAAAGAAGTGACAAACGGACAGAAAGGAAGCAGTATTTTGAATAAGACATGGCAAAATACAGAAGCCCAAAACAGCAAGTTTTGGAGCTTAGTAATTTTTGGAAGTATTTGCAAGGCTAATGCATTCTATTTTCTGCTTAGAAACATTCAGTGATTGATATAAATCAGCCTATAAGCCAGTTGTTAACCTGCAAACAAATGGTGCAGTTTACCTGGCCATCACAAACAAGATCTCACCAAAGATGTTTTGTTTTTCTCTAAATATACTGCAGAGTGGCTGGCACATCGTAATTGTCCAATAAGTACTTGCTGACTGAATTAATCAATGAATGAATTTCTAAATAATTAAGCTACGAGCATTGACACTGATTCTGCGCTATTTAAACTTACTTTGTACTTTTCAATCATGACCAAATGGAAACCCTCTTGACCCCCTCCTGAACTGTAGTAGGTGTCTATCTTAGACTGTTAGGACTGCTGTACCCAAGATACCATGGGCTAAGTGGTTCATAAACAACAGAAATTGATTTCTCACAGTTCTGGAGGTTGGAAAGTTCAAGATCAAGGCACTGGCAGATTCAGTATCTGGTGAAGACCCCTTTCTGGTTCATAGATGGTCCTCTTCTTGCTGTGTTCTCCCCTGGTAGGAGGGGTAAAGGAGTTCTCTGTTGTTCCTAGTGAGGGCACTAATCTCATTCATGAGGGGTCCACCGTCACAACCTAATTATCTCCCAAAGACCTTATCTTAAAATATTAATATCAACCTTGGGGATTGGGTTAAAAGCCAGTATATGAATTTGGGGTGGGGAGGACACAGGTTTGATCATAGGTCAGTCAGTAAAGAATCTGCCTGCAGTGCAGAAGACCTGGGTTTGATTCCTGGGTTGGGAAGATCCCCTGGAGAAGGAAAACCTGCTCCAGTATTCTCACCTGGCGAACCCCATGGACAGAAGAGCCTGGCAGGATACAGTCCATCAGGTCGCAAGAGTCGGGCATGACAGCAACTAAATCACCACCAAATATTCAGCCTATAGCAGTCTCTCTGATATATTTACTCATGGTCAGACTTGGCCGAGGATTTTGTTGCTGTTTAGTCACTCAGTCACGTCTGACTTTGCAACTGCATGGACTGTAGCCCACCAGGATCCTTTGTCCATAGAATTTTCCAGGCAAGAATACTGGAGTGGGTTGCCATTTTCTACTTCCGGGCATGCTAAGTCGCTTCAATTATGTCTGACTCTGTGACACCATGGACTGTACCCTGCTGGGCTCCTCTGTCCATGGGATCGGATCCTCCAGGCAAGATCACTGGAGTAAGTTTCCATGCCCTCCTTCGGGGGATCTTCCCAACCCAGGGATCGAACCCATGTCTCTAATGTCTCCTGCACTGGTAGGTGGGTTCTTTACCACGAGTGCCACCTGGGAAGCCCATTCCCTAATTAATTATCTGTTTTCTCTAGAATCAGTGCTATAAGTGCTGTGAGCTCAAGGACCATAACTGCCTTCTTCACAGGTGAATCTCCTGTGCCTAACAGAATCTGCCACCCTGTATACAACAAACATTTGAAGGAAGAATGACTAATTTTCAACATCACTGAGGTTGCATTTTCCCATCCTCCACTCTGTCTACATTTTCCACAGCCCTCTGCATTTTAAAGTCAGATATTATGTGAGGGTTAATTTGCATCAATTGATAATTATCCTGATAACCATCTAACCCATACTCTCTAATGTTCATAAATAAAAGAATGTCTCATGATCTTTATTTTTAAACTCATTTTATACCATAAAATACTCTTAAACAAAAATATAATTGGAAATATATACTTTAAAAATAAATGTATACTCAAATTCAGAAAAGAAAGAACATATTTTGGCAGACTGCTAGATATTCCCATTAGTTTTGCATAATGGTTGCAGATAATATTTGGTCTATTTACCTAGTTATTATTTTCCAGTTCTGATTTTTGTTATTAATTATATGATCATAGCACATTAAAAATAACAAATAAAATAACAATGTATTTTGCTGCTACATTATAATCTAAAAAGAAAAATCAGGCTAATTAAGAGTATTCTAGGATTTTAAAATAATTCCATTTCTCTTACTCTGATGATAGCTAAGAAATGAATTCCTCATAGTTGCACTACCTCATAATAATATACACAGATTTTATTCATGCTTGCATTATTCAATCTGCCTGAGGAGATCTGTCACTTTTAATAAAATGCTCAATATTTCAACATCATCAATTATTTCCACCTAGTAGTGTTTTGCCCCGTAAAAACAATTAAGTCAATAGTGTCACAACGAAAGATTATACTAAACACATTTTGAATGAATTTAAATAACTTAAAAATATAAGCTAAACACTTAAAAATATAAGATGAACTTGGTATAGAATGCAAACCACAGAAAAAATGAAAACGGCATAAATTCTCCTACATTGACACAGTGCTTATATGTAAATACACAAAAGAGAATCATCTATATGAAAGCCAGTTGTGCTGTGCTGTGCTTAGTCGCTCAGTCATGTCTGACTCTTTGTGACCCTGTGGACTGGAGCCCACCAGGCTCCTCTGTCCAGGGAGATTCTCCAGGCAAGAATACTGGAGTGGGTTGCCATGCCTCCTCCAGGGATGAAAGCCAGTTACATGATGTTAAATTTAAAAGTATCATTTTATTCATCTGACATATCTGTTTTTCTTATAGTTTTATTTAAAAGTTATTGTAAAACTTCTAAGTATTTTGAAAAAAAAAAAAAGAATAATAGCTCTGTCCACACCCTGTATTTGATGAAAGGTAGATTAGACCAAATATAATTGTCATTTGAGAATAGCTATATTGTCATTTTCTTCCTATGACTCATGTCTGTGTCATTTATAGTCTTAGCTGTTGTTTTTTTTTCTTTGTTTTTTTTTTCTTCTCTTTTATCATCTAAAATGGCAGTCCTAGCTCCAGGACTAAAGAGGGAAAAAAACCAATAGTCCCTATAAAGGTCAGTCTTAGTCATAAAGGAGATGCACATCTGTGGGGTATAATTTCAAAGACATCAAGTAAGTCTCCTGTTCCCAAAATGTTTTCTAGTCAATTCCAAAATTTATTCTGTAAGAGGAACTTTTCACTTTGTTTTTTTTTTTTTTTTTGGTTGGCTTTCTTTTTTATTATTATTATTATTTTTTTTTTTCCAGTGGGTTTGGAACTTTTCACTTTGATTAGGGATAAAAACTAAAAATATGAGTTCTTCAAAGATGTGACACTTTGACCTAAAAGTATAGTGAGGTTCATTATCAAACAAAGACCTTCTAGATAGAAGAGTTTTGTAGACAGAAGGCAGAGAAGAGAAAGTAGGATACAAAGACCCTGGTTACCCAGTGTGGGTGGAGTTGGTGTTGCCAACATCCATTGCATCATGGAAAAAGCAAGGGAATTCCAGAGAAACAACTACTTTTGCTTCATTGACTATGCTAAAGCCTTTGACCGTGTGGATCACTATAAACTGTGGAATATTCTGAAAGAGATGGGAATACCCAACCACTTTACCTGCCTCCTGAGAAACCTGGATACAGATTAAGAAGCAACAGTTAGACGTGGACATAGAACAACAGACTGGCTCCAAATTGGGAAAGAAGCATGTCAAGGCTGTATATTGTCACCCTGCTTATTTAACTTATATGCAGTGTACAGCATGAGAAACACTGGGCTGGATGAAGCACAAGCTGGAATCAAAATCTCTGGGAGAAATATCAATAACCTCAGATATACAAATGATACCACCCTTATGGCAGAAAACGAAGAGGAACTAAAGAGCCTCTTGATGAAAGTGAAAGAGGAGAGTGAAAAAGCTGGCTTAAAACTCAACATTCAAAAAGCTAACATCATGGCATCAAGTCCCATCACTTCATGGCAAATAGATGTGGAAACAATGGAAACAGTAAGAGGCCTTATTTTCTCGGGCTCCAAAATCGCTGCAGATGGAGACTGCAGCCATGACATTAAATGACGCTTGCTCCTTGGGAGAAAATCTATGACCAACCTAGACTGCATATTAAAAAACAGAGACATTAGTTTGCCAACAAATGTCTGTCTAGTCAAAGCTGTGGCTTTTCCAGTAGTCATGTATGGGTATGAGAGTTGGATCTTAAAGGCTGAGTGCTGAAAAATTGATGCTTTTGAACTGTGGTGTTGGAGAAGGCTCAAGAGTCCCTTGGGCTGCAAGATCAAACCAGTCAATTGTAAAGAAAATCAATCCTGAATATTCATTGGAAGGACTGATGCTGAAGTTGAAGCTGCAATACTTAGGCCACCTGATGCGAAGAACTGACTCGTTGGAAAAGACCCTGATAGTGGGAAAGATTGAAGGCAGAAAGAGAAGGTGACAACAGAGGATGAGATGGCTGGATGGCATCACCGACTCGATGGACATGAGTTTTCGCAAGGTCCAGGAGATGGTGAAGGACAGGGAAGCCTGGTGTGCTGCAGCCCTTGAGGTCACAGAATCAGATATGACTGGGCAACTGAACAACAACAAATGCACATTCAGTCCTAAGGTCAGTCTCAGGAGTCAGGTGCACCAGGGCTTAAGTTACCTAGCCTCTTTGGGTCCCAAGAAATCATTTGTAAAATAAGAGTTTAAAAAGCACCCACCTTTTTTGTTTGTTTTTGAGGGGAAGAGGAGGTTAAACAATTTTGTACCATATACAATGCTTTACTTAGTTCCTACACGTGGAAGGCACTCAGTGATGTTAGTTGCCATAATTATCCTCCACTGGGAATTCCCTGGTGATCCAGTGGTTAGGCATTTGTGCTTTCACTGCCAGAACCTGGGTTCAATCCCTGGTCAAGGAACTAAGATCTCTAAAGCTGTGTGGTGTGGCCAATATATGTATATCTGTATCATACATATCTATGAAAGTGAAAATGAATGTGTTAGTTGCTCAGTCCTGTCCCATTCTTTGCGACTCTATGGACTATGGACCACCAGGCTCCTCTGTCCATGGGATTCTCCAAGCAAGAATACTGGAGTGGGTTGCCATTCCGTTTCTCCTGGGGATCTTCCCAACCCAGAGACTGAATCCATGTATCCTGCATTGCAGGTGGATTTTTTTACCATCTGAGCCACTAAGGAAGTCCATCTGTATCTATATGTCTATATCTAATCTATATCTATATCATCTGTATCTATATCTATTTTGTTGTTCAGTTGCTATGTCGTGTTAGACTCTCTTTACCACCCCATGGACTGCAGTATGCCAGGCTCCTCTGTCCTCAACAGTCTCCCAGAATTTGCTCAAACTCATGTCCATTGAGTCGATGATGCCATCCAATCTCTCATCCTCTGTCACCCCCTTCTCCTCCTGCCCTCAATCTTTCCCAACATCAAGGTCTTTTCCAATGAGTCAGCTCTTCACATCAGGTGGCCTAAGTATTGGAGCCTCAGCTTCAGCATCAGTTCTTCCAATAAATATTCAGGGTTGATTTCTTTTAGAATTGACTGGTTTGATCTCCTTGCTGTCCAAGAGACTCTCAAGAGTCTTCTCCAGCACCACAGTTCAAAAGCATCAATTCTTCAGTGTTCAGCCTTCTTTATGGTCCAACTCTGACATCCATACTGGAAAAAACCATAGCTTCAACTATATGGACCTTTGTTGGCAAAGTGATGTCTCTGCTTTTTAATATGCTGTCTAGGTTTGTCATAGCTTTTCTTCCAAGGAGCAAGCATCTTTTAATTTCATGGCTGCCGTTCACAGTTATTTTGGGGCCCATGAAAATAAAACCTGTCACTGCTTCTATATCAATATATGACCTCAACTAAGGTGCAGAAAATACCTTTAATCTGTTTAAAGAAATAACAAGGCAGAGTTGTCTCATTAGACTTCATTTACAAAAGATAAATTACTTAAAAAGATAAAATTACAAGGATTTCAGGAGGGTGACGGTGGAGCAGTAAGCTCTTCAGGACTCCTGAGTGCAGAGTTCAGTGTGAATGTACAGATCAGCAGTGAAACTGGCCCTGACTCCAGGGTCTCTCCTAAAGCCATCAATGTATTGAAACCTCCTTGAGGACAGGACCATTTTGTTTTTCTAACACTTTTGTTCCTCTGGAGCATCTAGGACACAATTTGATTTGCTTTTTGTAAATATCACTTTTACATTGGGTGGAAATTTGCTAGGAGTGGAAGAAGGGAATACAGTAAAGAAGCTCTTGAGCAATCTTGCTGATGGTGAAAATACTTGTTCTACTCTTCTATTTCATTTGGGCATCATGAAATATCTGTCACTAGAAATCCCTTAAAAGTGTTCTGCTAATCAGTCCTCATAGATCAAATTCCCGTAGAATATATTTAAATAGCACAAAACCAACAGTGTATTCTTTTCCTTATATTTGATGTCCCATTTGGGTTTCCCTGGTGGCTCAGAGGTTAAAGCATCTGCTTCCAATGTGGGAGACCCAGGTTCAATCCCTGGGTTGGGAAGATCCCCTGGAGAAGGAAATAGTAACCCACTCCATTATTCTCCAGTATTCTTGCCTGGAGAATCCCATGGACGGAGGAGCCTGGTAGGTAGAGTCAGACACGACTGAGCGACTTCACTTTCACTTTCTTTCTTACACATACTGAATCGTAAGGTTGGAACCTTGACTATGAATTCCATAATATGCTGAAACCATTTCCAATTAAAACAAAGTAGCAATATAATAAAATATAACCAAAATTATGCTTCATAAATACTTTTGCATTCCTAATGACTTAAACTCTTGCTATTGAGGAAATTCTTCACTTGGACTACACTCCTACATAGCTTCAATCAATCAGTAAAACACTGTGAAAGCTCCCTTTTGGTTTCTACAGACTCATCATCTACAACAGTGTTCAAAAGAGAAAGAGGAACACAGCTGTCTTCACAAACAAGGACATACTATTTTCAGCAGAATAAAGCTCCTGCTTCACAGAAGTCAATACAAAATGGAAAGTTAGTATTTTTTCAGGTAAACGCACTGCAACAGCCAATGATGCCATCTTATTTCCTTTCCTTTATGTCTATTAGAAGGACAGGCCTCAAATGCACAGTGAGCTAACGAATGCTGCTGTTTTATTCAATTAGATTCTAGAGTAAGGCAAAACACTAGAGATAGAAAAATCTATGACTGTATAATTTCATCAAGATTTAAAGGGAAAGAAACACTGCCATTTTGGCTCTGAACTTGTAATTTCAGAGGTAACTGAATCAAATACTTACTCTGATAGATGAGTTAATTTCAAGTCAGAGAGGCACAAGTGACTTACTCAAGGGTAGTAATCAAGATCCTATTTTTAAAAGACAGAGTTTGATTTTGTAGAAAGAAAAATATATGTGTGGCTAATTTAATGAAAGAAACTTTGTGAAGCATTGCCTTATTACTATGTTATTCCTTTTTATTAACAATTTTTTGTTGTATTGGACTATATACAGAGATGGTTGAATACTAAAAAGAAAAATATATCTACCAAAATATTCCAGTGCTGGCGTATCACTGGGTTATAATTTTTAAAGTAATTACTAAGATGTGCTTTTACAATAACAAATTATTTTATTTTGGTGTCTATCAATTGCTTTAAAGAATTTTTTTTGATATGGACCTATTTTTAAGTCTTTATTGAATTTGTTACAATATTATTTCTGTTTTATGTTTTTTGTTTTCTAAGATCCCAAGACATGTGGCCAACCAGGAATCAAATCCACATCCACTACACTGGAAGGTGAAATCTTACCCCCGGGCCTCCAGGGAAGTCCTAGTGCTTATAAAGTTTTGAAAAAAATGTGAGAAGATGTTAAAACTTTTATAGAAGTTATGCACATTTACATATAAAATACATATAAATAATATATCATTAAAATAATATCTATAGATGTATACATGTATTTTATGTGTATACACATACATGTATATTTGATATACAGTATATTAGGCAGAGGTGTGTTTATAGTGTATTTTAATACCTGAAACTTATGTGTATCACTGCAAATTTACTTGTCTTTTCATAGACAGAAAACTTTTATAACCTAACACAAGACATCTGTCACAGGGAGTGACAGTTCCATAAATTTTAGCTTGACTGTTTACCTCCACTCTGGACTTAGGAAACACATTTTGATGATTCATATATGTAGCATAAAAGTATTATTGACAATAAAATGACATCAGGCTACATAGACCCATAAATAAAGAGAACTCAAGACTTTCATACAAGTAATCCATGTGAGAAATCATTTTGTAAATTTGGAGACACCTATCCTATATTGGCATGATGGGCACAAGTCCTTAAAAAAGAAAAAAATTAATAAGTGTGTAGTTTCCATTTTTTAAACACACTCAGAGTTCTTCCCTTCCTTCCAAAACACATATTTTGGAATTTTATGATGCCCAGCATTAACTTTCTTCCAGTTGCTTGCTTTTTGAAACATACTTCATAAGAAATGATTAATTAATTAGTTAGTGGAATCAATCATTTGTCTTCTGCAGTTAACCATATTGAGTAGAACAGTGATTCTGAATCTTTAATGTGCATATAAATCACCTGGTTGTTGTAGTAACTAAGTCGTGTCTGACTCTGAGACACAATGGACTGCAGGCTTCCTTTTCCTTCACCATCTCCCAGAGTTTGCTCAAACTCATGTCCATTGAGTCAGTGATGCCATCCAAACATCTCATCCTCTGTTGCTTCCTTCTCCTCCTGCTCTGAATCTTTCCCAGCATCAGGGTCTTTTCCAATGAATCGACTCTTTGCATTAGGTGGCCAAAGGATTGGAGCTTCAGCTTCAGCATCAGTCTTTCCAATGAATATTCAGAGTTGATTTTCTTTAGGATTGATTGTTTTGATCTCCTTGGAGTCCAAGGGACTCTCAAGAGTCTTCTCCAGCACCACAGTTTGAAGGCATCTATTCTTCGGCACTCAGCCTTCTTTATGGTCTAACTCTCACATCCATACATAACTACTGGAAAAACCATAGCTTTGATGGACCATAGCTATATGGACCTTTGTCGGCAAAGTTGTATCTTTGCTTTTTAATATGCTGTCTAGGTTTGTCATAGCTTTTCTTCCAAATCACCTGGGGATCTTTCTAAACTGTGGAATCAGACTCAGTAGGTCTAGCGTTGTTAGCAATTTTTCAGATGCTGTTGCAGCTGGGCAGCAGACCCACGTGGTCTATCAAGGCACTAGAATCCTTAACCCAGTTATTTGTTTCCATTTCCTCTCACCCTCAGGCATTCAACAAACGCATATGGAACATGAAGTCTGAACCAGCCGTTGTGCCCTCCAAAAAGCGTATTTAAGTGCAAGCAAGTTTTCAAATTTCTTTTTTCTTTATATTTTGCTTATTCTCTTTCCATTATGGGAAATAGGGTGCAAAACGCCCCAGGGGAAGTGTGAATGGGGAATATAGGCTACACTTACTTGAGAGTAATTAAGTAATTCCTTCATTCAGATTAATTTTTTGCTAAGCACTGTTTAAATCTTGGAGCTAACCATCCTCAGAAGTGTTACTAAAGGGAATGTCTCATATTCTCCCCCAGTAGCTATAAAAATGTAGCCTGATATTTCAGTTACAAGAATCAACCAGAAGCTCATTTTTTCCATCCCTTCAACTTTTTTTCTAAGTAAGAAAACTCTATGGAAAGAAGATGTTTTTTGAAATCAGACAAATCTGGGTTTAGACACAACATATTCCACCTACTTGCGTGATCCTAGGTAACTTACCTCAATTCCTTGAGCCTCTGTTTTCTTACCTGAAAACACAGGTTCATACCAATTATCTTACATTCATTTACAACATATATCTTGAACACCTCCAGTGTACTGGCCACTGGTCTAGCTCTGGATGGATCAGTGAATAAATTGACACAGATTTCTTCCTCCTATGACTGTTGGGCTTCAGTGTTCAACTCTTGGTGATCCTATGAACTGTAGCCCACCAGGCTCCTCTGTCCATGGGATTCTCCAAGCAAGAATACTGGAGTGGGTTGCCATGTCCTCCAGGGGATCTTCCTGACCCAAGAGGAGAATCTCATGTCTCCTTTATTGGCAGGTGATATCACTAGCCCAACCTGGGAAGCCCTGCACGGAAATAATGCTATCACTAGGATCCGACACACCACTGATGCTCAAAAAATGGTAGTAATTAGCATTCTTTACTAGCTTTCAACTTTTTGGTGTTTTCCAAGTAACTCACAGGTAAGTAAAATTGCCATATTCATAAATTTTCATAGCTATTCTCACTTTTTAATGCTTACTCTAAGCCAGGCATGATTCTAAGTGCTTTATGTATGCATCCACAGTCATTTAATCCTACGAGGTAGGTTGTTATTCTCATTTTATTAGGGTAAGAACAGTGATGATTAGAAAGGAAACTAAGGAACTTACCAAGATCACAAGCTGGTAAATAGTAGAGCTGGGATCTGAACTCACGTAGTTTGGCTTCAGAGATTCTGCTCTTAATCACGACACCTTGGAGTAATAAAATTAGAACCATTCTAAGTAATTCCAAAAAGTTTCACTTCTTGTATTAAAAGTGCCCATGCATGCTTGCTAAGTCACTTCAGAAGTGACTCTTTGGACCATAGCCCACCAGGCTCCCCTGTCCATGGGATTCTCCAGGCAAGAATACCAGATTGGGTTGCCCTGATCACCTCCAGGGGATCTTCCCAACCCAGGAACTAAACCCGCGTTTCTTATGTGTCCTGCATTGGCAGGCAGGTTCTTAACCACTAGCACCACCTGGGAAGCCCCAAAAGTGCCCACACCAAACTGTAAGTTAGCTAGGTTTAGTATGCCCTCTGGTGGAAAACCCAAGAAAGAAACACAAGGAAACTTTAAGGGCAACAGGAAAAGACAAGAACAAGTTCCCTGATATTGTGCGCTCTAGAAAAGTTTGCAAGTTCATAAGAATGGCTGGAAAACTTTCCAGGAACCAGACATAAGAATACTGAGTAAGAATAAACAGTCAACACGACGTAGGTCTCTCACATGCTGGCTACATCTGACAAAGTATCTACAGGGACAGCTCTGCGAAGCAATCTTGTAAAATCTCCAAAAATGAATATCAGAATTACAATTTTTCCTAGAAATCATTTTAATTTAAAAAAGTGTTTGTCAGAATGTCAAAAAACATGATCAGGAAGCTACTGTACATCGCCTGCTCAGGAAGGAATTGCTGGCAGGAGATGTGGCTTTCCCCTCCTCCTGGCGCTGGAATTTGCAGTGTTCACGAGTTCCTGGGTGTATACCCTCCTAAGGCCCTAAGGGCTGATTCTGTGCTCCCTACTCTCATCTCCCAAGCAAAAGCTGCTATAAAACACTATGTCTTCACTTCTCAGACTATACACTCCTGTGGTTAAAGGCAGTAGGTCTTAAATGTGGACTGACTGGTGGAACGTGCCTGCACCGTGTCTGGTATGAAGTCACCACGCTGAATTCCTATGCTCAAGTAGCTGAGACGGGGAGGGCAGTACTGTCCCCTCCTATGCTTCCCTTCACTCTCCTCTCAGTCCCAGCACGATAAGCATTTGTTGTTCAGTCTCTCAGTCGTGTCTGAGTCTTTACGACCCCATGGACTGCAGCCCGCCAGGCTCCTCTGTCCATGGGATTTCCCAGGCAAGAATACTGGAATGGATTGCCATTTTCTTTTCCGGGGGATTTTCCTGACCCAGGGATTGAACCCACATCTCCTGCATTGGCAGGTGGATTCTTTACCACTGGGCCACCAGGGAAGCTCTCGTTCATCTTCGTACAATCCATCCTCCACTCATTTCAGTGCTAATTCATCCTCTGGAATGAAAAAGCTCATCCTTAAAAATATGGGAATATTTTTATAACTTTTACTTAAAAATCTAAAAAATAAATTTACTTTAAAAAAATAGTGCATACATGCTAAGTCGCTTCAGTTGTGTCCGACTCTTTGCGACCCTGTGAACTGTAGCCTACCAGGCTCTTCCATCCATGGGATTCTCCAGGCAAGAATACTGGAGTGGGTTGCCATCCCCTCCTCCAGGGGAATCTTCGAGACCCAGGGATCAACCCAGTGTCTCCTGAAACTCCTGCACTGCAGGCAGATTCTTTACTGCTGAGCCACCAGGGAAGCCCTAAAAAAAATAGTACTAGTCCTTAGAAATAAACTAAACTGTGTTCTGAAGTTAGGTCAATAATAGTACATGTTTCCTTAGGTGGTCATGAACTCTAGCACCACTTCAGAGTTTCCTTTCCTGCCACCCTACTCTGAATTCTTTAAAAAATGATTTCTTATGGCGTTTGCCTAGCTCTTGACATGAAATAAAAGTTGGTTTTTTTTTCTGTCATGTAAAGAAAACAGGTGATGAGAATTAGTTTTCTTCACAGTAGTAAAGGAACTCCTGGAATATTGGCAGCATAAAATTACATTTTGGAGAAGGAAATGGCAACCCACTCCAGTATTCTTGCCTGGAAAATTCCAAGGACAGAGGGGCCTGGCAGGCTACAGCCCATGGGGCCACAAAGAGTTGGACATGACTTAACGACTGAGTAAAATTACATTAATGAAATGCAGTGGAAGTTTAATCATCAGTTTTTAAAAGAAGGGAGGGGGTGATTTCCTTCTTCTTCCCTTTCATACTGATGATCCATCATTTCTTTTCAGACTTTGTCCATTTTATCAACTTTTTGAAACCAAATGATGAAGTGTAACTGGACATGCTCATCTATGTCCACTAAGTAAAATGACACTGACCCAAAAATAAACCCTCATAACCAAAACAAGGCATTAACAAACAGTATTTTTGCAAACCTCAAGCTATAGGATCCCTATGGCCCCCAAAGCTCTGGAAGAAAGGAAAAGCTTATTCCTGAGGAAACGGTCACAGAAGGTTCCACCAGTGATGTGGAGGCAAAGTTCAAGTTCAGTTGTACTCATTGACTTTCAGAGATGCCAGCCTGAATCCACAGTCAGTCGTTCTTTTTATTCGTTTCTTCCACAAATACTTAATAAGCATTTTCTGTTTGATGGGGAGACAGGACCTGGCCTTCTGTGACCTGTTAATTTGAGAGTGAGGGAGGGGCGAAGGTCAGATGAGGAGCAAGCTGCTGCCAAGCCATGCGTGTTGGGGGCTCTGGAGAGACGTATGCAAGTCTATTTAAATGACCTTTATTTCTTCATTTTCCAGCAAATACCCTCTTATCTCTCTACCTGAAAGTGAAAGTGAAAATTGCTCCGTCGTGTCCGACTCTTTGTGACCCTATGGACTGTATAGTCCATGGAATTCTCCACACCAGAATACTGGAGAGGGTAGCCTTTCCCTTCTCCAGGGGATCTTCCCAACCCAGGGATCGAACCCAGTTTCCAGCATTGCAGGTGGATTATTTACCAGCTGAGCCTGGAGGGACGCCCTATCTTTATACCTAGAATAAACTTTTTTTAGAAAGTACGGTAGATGTAGGTACTAGGGTACTAGAGTGTGATCTCTTTGGGCTATGGAGCCAGAAAAGATGCTTCAGATACGTGTTTGTTGTGTGATCTTAGACCAGTGCTGTCCAACAGAAACATAATGCAAGCCGCATATGTAACTTAACATTTTCTAGTTGCCACACTAAAAATTATTAAAAGAAATATGCAAGATTTATTTTATAGTATTTTATTTAACTTAGTATATTGTTACTTCAACAAGTAGTCAGTCAGCATAAAAATTATTCATGAGATTTTGTTTTTCTTCATACCAAGTCTTTGATACCTGCGGTGTATTTTATATTTGCAGCTCATCTCCTTTTGGATTTGAATGAGCCGCATTTCAAGTGTTTGCCAGCTTCCTGCGGCTGCTGCATTGGCCAGTTGCAAATCTCAACTTTGAATATAAATAGTGGACGTTAAGTGTTGAAGATAAGGAAGTCTTTCATTCTTGATACCTGAGACCAAAAGGTAAATAACTTATAGCTACCTATCCTAGATAAACACTATATTGTGGGCTTTATGCTATAATCAGACAGTACAGATTGAATAGAAAAGCAGGAACATTATTTCATCCCTTTTTACATTAAACGTCACAGGAATGAGCAAATTGGGGCGAGATGTTGTTAGAGCGCCATCTAGTGGCATAGTGCTATTTACAATGTTGAAGCCGAATTTGAGGAAAAGGGGACAAGGGCAAGCAATCAAGGTATGATTATGATTTTAAGAAATTAGCTTAAATTTCTTAAATTTTAAGTAATAGTGGAGGAACTATCATTGTTGCCTCTCATATGCAATCTTTCAGGCAGACCCTTGAGTTGTATGAACCCGGCTTGACAAACTTCTCAGCCAGGTAGAGGACATGGAAATGCCAAACTCTGGGTGTCAGATTAACATTTTAACATGAACCCTGGTCAAAGGCAAGCAAGGCTTTAGTCCTAATATATGAGTACGGTCTGTGCTCCAGTGGAATATGACGAAGCGAACACTCACACAAGGCCAGTGCCGATGAACACATTGAGATTTTAGCAGAAATCCAAGAATATAATCTCTACCATTTAAGTGAGGACAGAACTACTCCAGAGCTGCCAAACCTGAACTTTTCTTCTTTAGAATAAAAGCCTCAGTGAAGCAGCATTTGCCACTAGATGGCCGCTTTAACTAATCAGAAATACCAGTTGGTCCCAGCACTATATTAGAGTGGCCACAAGCGACTTTGAGGGTACAGACTGCTCACTCGCTTGACCAGAGAAGCCTTGTGAAGACGGTCATTTAGGAGACTAGCTCCCAGGAGAGATGGCGTTTGACCAGGGTCAGCTCAAGGGCCTTCTGAATGTAGTTATGCATTCTTGCCACAACATGAACCACCTAAGGAATCTCTCTTTTTTTAGTATTTATTTATTTTTATTTGTTTGGCTGCTCCGTGTCTTAGTTGTCACATGAAGGATTTTTGATCTCCCTTGCAGCGTGCAGGATCTTTTTAATTGCAGAGGTATGTAGGATCTAGTTCCCTGAACAGAGATTGAAAGGGGCCCACAGAATTGGGAGCACAGAGTCTTAGCCACTGGACCACCAGCAGAATCCCCAGAAATCTTTTGACATAAAATTTATTTAGATTCAATCCATAAAACATATAGGATTTCCCTGGGTACCAGAACACAAAGACATTTTAGGAAGCTTAAAGCCAGTAGTGTGACTTTCTGTTAAAAAAAGGGGGTGGGGGGGAATCATTAAAAAAAAAATACTACATGTATCAGTCACCATGAAAGCACTAACATCTGTGAGTTATTCATTCTCCCTGTAGCAGACTTACAATAGTCCATTTTGGTGATCTATTTTGGTGCGGGAGTATGTGTTCTTTATTCAGGGACATTCTACACAGCTGCAAGATGGCTTAGCCTCCTGTAGTCACATTAATGTTGATTTCAGGTCAGGTAATTACACATCTCAGAGCCCTGGGGAAGACTTCACATTCTTAATAATGATTAGTGCAGCTAATTGAATGGTGTAAGGAAAGACTTCTATTCACCTTTCTCTAGTCCAAGGCTCCTTAGGAAGGTATGCCCATTTTGCATTTGTCGTCTATAATTGCATAACAAATCATTCTCAAACTATGGGGCTTAAAACCATAAACATATATTATCTGAGGAGTTCAGGAATTTGGGGTCAGTTTAGTTGGGTGACTGTTTGTACTCAGGACGTCAGACTAAAATTTGAAGTCTGGACTGGAACTGGAAGACCTACTTTCAAGAAGACTCACAGACTCAATTCTTTCAAAGACCTAAGTTCCTCACAGTGTGGGCCTCCCAAGGCTGCTGACAATGGACCTTCCCCCAGTGGGTGATGAGAGAAATGAAGGGAGGTAGAAATTACCATGTCTTTTACAACGTAGACTTGGAAGTGACATGCCATCACTTCTGTTAGTCTGTTAGTCATGTAGACCAAACCTGAGGGAGTGTAAGAGATTACACAAAGTTGTAAATACCAAGAAGCTGGGTTCACTGAGGGATATTTTAAAGGCTCTTCTATTCACATTTTACTGGAGTTTTGACAGTATAATATGGCAAGAAAAAGAAATAAACGCATATAGACTGTAATGGCAGAAATAAAGCTGTCCTAATTTTCAGAAAATATAGATCGTCTACATAGAAAATCCAGTAACTGAGTTTAGCAAGGTTTTGGACTACAAGTTCAGTCAATTACAATTCAATATATTAACAATGAATAATTGAAAACTGAAATTAAAGACACCATTTACAATAGCATTAAAATATAAAACAGGAATAAATCTGACACAGGATGTGTAAGACATGATAATTAAAAGACGAAACTGCTAAAAAAAAAAAAAGACGAAACTGCTAAGAGACATTTTAAAAGATGTAAATGGAAGAACGACTATGTACACAAGTTGGAAAACTCAGTGCTGTCAAAATGACAATTCTCTCCTCTCATCTAATGTGATAGATGAATAGGTTCATTGAAACCTCAATCAAAATCCCAATTTGTATGTTTGTAGAAATTGACAAGTTAATTGTAAAATTTATGTAGAAATAAAAAGGATCTATGATAGACAAACAACTTAAAAAATTTTTTTTAAATAGAAAAGGACTGTCACTACTTCATTCCAAGACTTATAAAGCTAGTGGTCAAAGCAGTGTGGTTTTGGAGTTCAAGAGACAAATAGGTCAATTAAACAGTATAGAGCCCTGAAACAGTCCCTCATATTTATGTAAAATTGATTTCTGACCAAGATGCAAAGACATTTCAGTAAGGAAATGAGTCTTGTCAACAAATGATGCTGGAACAAGTGGACACTCATTTCAAATGATACCTCCCACTGTATTCAAAATGTAAACTGCAGATGGTCCACAGACCTAAATATGAATTTTAAAACTAGAAAGCTTCTAGAAGAAAACATAGGAGAAAGATACATATGCTCTTAGGTTAGGCAAATTTTTTTTAAATAAAATTATTTAATTGGAGGCTAATTATTTTACAGTATTGTAGTGGTTTTTGCCATACATTGACATGAATAAGCCACGGGTGTACATGTGTCCCCCATCCCAAATTCCCCCACCTCCCTCCCTATCCCAACCCTTAGGGTTTTCCCAGTGCACCAGCCCTGAGCGGCCTGTCTCATGCATCGAACCTGGACTGGCGATCTATTTCACATATGGTAATATACATGTTTCAATGGTGTTCTCTCAAATCATCCCACCCATGCCTTCTCCCAGAGGGCAAAAGTCTGTTCTTTATCTCTTTGTCTCCTTTGCTGTCTTACATGTAGGGTCATTGTTATCATCTTTCTAAATTCCATATATATGCATTAATATACTGTATTGATGTTTTGCTTTTTGACTTACTTCACTCTGTATAATAGACTCGTTTCATCCACCTCATTAGGACTGATTCAAATGCATTTTTAATAGCTGAGTAATATTCCATGGTGTATATGTACCACAGCTTTCTTATCCATTCATCTGCTGATGGGCATCTAGGTTGCTTCCATGTCCTGGCTATTGTAAACAGTGCTATGATGAACATTGGGGTGCACGTGTCTCTTTCAACTCTGGTTCCCCTGGTGTGTATGCCCAGCAGTGGGATTGCTGGGTCATATGGCAGTTCTATTTCCAGTTTTTTAAGGAATCTCCACACTATTCTCCAGAGTGGCTGTACTAGTTTGCATTCCCACCAACAGTGTAAGAGGGTTCCCTTTTCTCCACACCCTCTCCAGCATTTATTGTTTGTAGACTTTTTGATAGCAGCCATTCTGACCAGCATGAGATGGTACCTCATTGTGGTTTTGATTTGCATTTCTGTGACAATGAGTGATGTTGAGCATCTTTTCATGTTTGTTAGCCATCTGTATGTCTTCTTTAGAGAAATGTCTGTTTAGTTCTTTGGCCCATTTTTTGATTGGGCAGTTTTTCTGGTATTGAGCTGCATGAGCTGCTTGTATATTTTTGAGATTTATTGTCAGTTTCTTTGTTTGGTATTATTTTCCCCTATTCTGGAGGCTGTCTTGTCACCTTGCTTATAGTTTCCTTCATTGTGCAAAAGCTTTTAAGCTTAATTAGGTCCCATTTGTTTATTTTTGCTTTTATTTCCATTACTCTGGGAGGTGGTTCATAAAGAATCCTGCTGTGATTTATGTCAGATAGTGTTTTGAGGTTAGGCAAATTTCTGAGATGTAACATTCAAAGCATGATGTATTAAAGACAAATAATTAATAATTTATATATGATCAAAAATAAAAACTCTTCCAAAGACACTAGGAAAATGAAAGACAAGACAAACTCTGATAAAGCACTTGTACCAAGTGTATACTCTCAAATATCGATAATAACATACAAATGATTTGATAGACACTTTACCAAAGAAAATGTATGATGGCAAATAACAATGGCAACCATCATCAGGGAGCTGTAAATTAAAACCACAATGAGATACTGCTACAAACACATTTGAAGGCTAAAATTAAAGACAGACTATACCGTGTGTGGATGAGCACATCAAGTAAATGGAACGCTAAAACACTCCTTGTGAGAATGTGGAATAGTACTCATTGACTTCCCTGGTGGCCAATGGTTAAGAATTCGCCTGCCAATGCAGGGGACGTTTGATCCCTGATCAGGGAAGATTCCACATGCTGAGGGGCAACTAAGTTCATGAGCCACAACTGCTGAGCCTGTGCGCCACAGAGATCCTGCTCTGCAGCAAGACAAACCACTGAAATGAGAGGTTTGTGTACCGCAAAGAAAGGGTAGCCCCTGCTCACCGCAACGAGAGAAAGGACAAGCACAGAAACGAAGATCCAGTGCAGCCAAAAATAAATAAAACAGTAGTCACTTTGGAAACATTTTGGTATTTTCTCAAAAAAAGTTAAACATATAATGACTATATAGCCCAAACATTCTACTACTAGATATTGGAAAGCAAAAGTGAGAGTCGCTCAGTCGTGTCCAACTCTTTGTGACCCTGTGGACTATATACAGTCCATGGAATTCTCCAGGCCAGGCCAGAATACTGGAGTGAGTAGCCTTTCCCTTCTCCAGGGAATTTTCCCAACCCAGGGATCAAACCCAGGTCTCCTGCATTGCAGGTGGATTCTTTACCAGCTGAGCCACAAGGGAAGCCCAAGCATACTGGAGTGGGTAGCCTATCCCTTCTCCAGTGGATCGTCCCCATCCAGGAATTGAACTGGGGTCTCCTGCATTGCAGGCAGATTCTTTACCAGCTGAGCTACCAGGGAAGCCCCTCTAGACATTTGCCAAGAGAAACTAAAGAATACAACTTGCAAAGACTTGTATATAAATGATTATAACACCTTCATTTTTGGTAGCAAAAAAATGGGTGAAATATCCAAACATCCAACTACCAGGGTGAACATACATACAAACTGGCATATCTGACAGTATATTTAAGAGAAAGGATGAATTACTGTGCACACAAAATGAATGAAACTCAAAGTAATATTCATTGAAAGTAGTCGCACAGTACAAAGTGATTTCACTTATAGAAAATTCTAGAAAAGGAAAAGTAATCTACAGTGACAGATCAGTGGACTAACAGAAGGGATTACAAATGGGCAGGAAAAAATGGTAATATTCATTACCTTCATCTGGCAAGTGATGGCTTCAGGCATGTGTGTGTCAAATTACATACTTTAATGCTTTGTTTGTTGATTTTACAAAGCTCCTTTAAGAAAACCATTGTTAACTTCATTGGAGACTTTATTGCATTAGAAAGACACACCCATAAATCCATTTAAGATAAATCCTCTATCTTGGTTTTCTGCTGAGATCAAGGTCAAAGCCCTTAAGCCTTTGAGAAGCCCATTGATGAGATGAATCAAGGTAATCTGAATCAAAAACACTGGTCATAGCAAACACCACCCTCCTCCAACAACACAAGAGACAAACTAAACATGGACATCACCAGATGGTCAATACCAAAATCAGATTACATTCTTTGCAGGCGATGGAGCTCTATACACTTAGCAAAAATAATACCTGGAGCTGACTGTGGCTCAGATTATGAATTTCTTATTGCAAAATTCAGGCTTCAATTAGGGAAAACCACTAGACATGCCTCCTGTGAAACCTGTACGCAGGTAACGAACAATTAGAACTGGACATGGAACAACGGACTGGTTCCAAATTGGTAAAGGCTGCCTACTGTCACCCTGCTTATTTAACTTATATGCAGAGTACATCATGGGAAATGCCAGGCTGGATGAAGCACAAGCTGGAATCAAGATTTCAGGGATAAATATCAATAACCTCAGATGTACAGATGACACCATCCTTATGGCAGAAAGAAATCAAGAACTAAAGAGCCTCTTGAAAGTGAAAGAAGAGAGTGAAAAAGTGATGAATGAGTACACACACCAGTATTTCCCAAAGTGTGTTTTATGGTCTTGCTTTGAACCATCCTAAGATGCTTATTTCAAGACCCAACTCCACTAAGACACTGGGTGGTGAGAAAATTGAAACTGGAATATAGAACTCTACAAATTTGAGTAAACTCCAGGAGACAGTAGAGGGCAAAGGATCCTTGCATGCTGCAGTCCATGGGGTTGCAGAATTGGATAGGACCTAGTGACTGAACAATAATCTCACAAGGTTCCCAATAAGGAGACAAAGACCCACTCAAGGCCTTTCCACACGTCAGTCTCCTACAGCTTCTTCAGCTGTTTCTAAGATTTAAATGTTTACCTACATAAAAGACTCTTGTTATTTATCAAGCTTATAACAATTTTATTCATAATAGGAAAAAAATTACTTACATATATACAGAAGACATTTATTTTCTTACTCTGACATAAAAAATACAGAAATATTTACATATGTACAAAATATTAAAACATACAAACTTATAAAGAAGGAAAACAAGCAAAACTTCACAAAGGATACTTTTTTGGGAAATACACTCTAAAAGAGGTTAAACAAAGGTGACAAAACATTTACATTAAGACACCAGAAGTTGATATTTCAATAGATATTATTAATTTGGCAAATAAAATAATCTGTCAATGGATGGTAAAGAAGATTTACTTTTAAGACTGTCTAGGTAAAATGACATGGTCTTCCTTTACCATAAAATGGAATGAATTTTAATTTACCTCTGAATCACAATCATCATAGTTTCCCTTTTTTCCTCAAAATATTTATATTTTCTGATTTACATTGAGAATTTAAAATTTTTTCACTATTAAATTGTAAAATATTTTAAGAAGTTGTGTACCCTCTTTTTTCACTGAGGGGGAAAAATCCCATGTATTACACTGATTTCAACATAAAATTGAACATCATGTTTTTTATTTTTTTTAATTAAAACCTAACATTTTTCTAACTAACCTTCATCATCAATTTCAATTGATGTAATAAGCAATCATAATCGTCGTAAATTCTTCTTGCTTTTCTTAGTACCAGGCAAAGGACCCATTTTATAACTGGCTTTTAGGGGCTTGCCATTTGAACAGTCTTCGGTGGTATGATAAGTACACAAACACTTTGTACAATAATCAAATCCACAGCTTTCTCGTTTACAGGTTGCCCGTTGTAAATAGCAATCATATTTTGCAGGTGAATTACAGCGAATACAGGCTTTAAGGCTTTCATTCTTTTTCAAAGTTTTGGCAACCTAGAAAGAAGAAAATTCATACACATATTTTTACTAAGAAATGAATGTAATTTAGCTAGTCAAAACAAGGGCACTTCCCCAATACATGTATAAAGCACCAACGTCACACACAACTCCTGCCTTTCAGGAGCTTACTGCTCAATGCGGGAACAGACCACTGTCAGCTGACCCAGTGGTTACTGCTTAATGCTACAAATATGCTCTTGTTCATAAATGCCACTCCCACATCGATGCCACCTCTCCTGGGAAACCAGGAGCTGGCTGCTCTTTCACCACTAGCTCTAGTCCTTTTTAAAAGAAACCTTTCCCATCATATAGCGTTTACCTTTACAAAGCTATGGATGCCCTGGTGGCTCAGATGGTGAAGCACCTGCCTGCAACGCAGGAGACCCGGGTTCAGGCCCTGGGTCGGGAAGATCCCCTGGAGAAGGAAATAGCAACCCACTCCAGGATTCTTGCCTACAAAATCCCATGGATGGAGGAGCCTGGTGGGCTACAGTCCATGGGGTCGCAAAGAGTTGGACACGACTGAGTGACTTCACTTTCACTTTACAGAGCTGTGAAAGTTACCATGTTTCCCTATCTATGTAGTGCCTGATAAAATTGACTTTTTGCTTAGCTCTCTTCCTTAGTTATCAAAGACAGTAATTGTGAAACGTAGTATTTAAGTTTTAGAAGAGACTTCAAGGTCTCTCCTTATTTTCTTAAGTGTTTCTAAATTAGAGATCAACACCACTGTCATTGTTTAATGCCAAATAATATCTATTATCTTTGGCATAGAAAGACATCTCTGTGTACTTTCCTAATTTGATTACTTGAGTCATAAATGGTTTTCTTACTCTAAATCCTTTTAACAATAAACACCTCATGTTTCCAATTTATTGATAAACAAAAAATTACCTCAGAGAATTCACTGTGTCGACTGTAAGTAGAACCTTTCTGATCACCTGGATCAGGTAACTTAGTTCGAGCATCTTTTTTGGGGAGAGTCTGGGTTGCTGATTTTTGCACAGATGCTAAAGGAGTTCTGAATAAAACATACTCTCTGGTCGAAGCATGTGGTGAAAACTTAATGTTTTTTTCCTAATTAAAAAAAAAAGTTTGAATAGGATTAAAAAATATCCTCCTATATTCTCAATAATCAGAAATTGTATATGTAAAAAAGGGCAAATGAGAATATAAAGGATTTATTCCTGTATTCAATTTATGTGCATGTGCTTAAAGCACAGTCACCCACAACTGTTCAAACATTTAAAGCCTAACAACTAAGTTACTGAGAGAAACTACAAATCAGAAACTGTGAGAAAGCAACTTTACATACTTAGTACCCAGCATTTAATACATGATTTATAAAGCACTACCACCAGAACATGGAGAAGGCAATGGCACCCCACTCCAGCACTCTTGCCTGGAAAATCCCATGGACAGAGGAGCCTGGTAGGCTGCAGTCCATGGGGTCGCAGAGTCGGACACGACTGAGCAACTTCACTTTCACTTTTCACTTTCATGCATTGGAGAAGGAAATGGCAACCCACTCCAGTGTTCTTGCCTGGAGAATCCCAGGGACGGGGAATCTGGTGGGCTGCCGTCTATGGGGTCGCACAGAGTCGGACATGACTGAAGTGACTTAACAACTTAGCAACCACCAGAACAAAAGGTCATTCTTTCCACCCACCAGTAGATGGCAATAGTCACGTTCAAGTGTCACATCAGTGCTATGAATGGATTCAAAACAATCTATTGAGGTACAAAATTTTTCATTAATATCAGCCTATAGATAAAGAAATTGAACGTGGAGAATTTAAGCAACACTTGACCTTAGTCTGCCAACTCCTAAGTCTGAAATTTTAATTGTGTGTTGATCTTTATTCTCAGAAACATCTCCAAAGTTACTAAGTATTTTGCAAAGTGAATGAATTCCCTTCCTACATTAAAAATCTTCTAAATATAGATAACTTTACTACTTTGTAACAGATAAAATCCCAGCCCCTTTATCTTTGAATTTTTTTTAATGAGTTATGAATGTAAAGGATTTCCAGATCATCTGTTATCTTTACTATTTCCCTCTCCCATTTCAAAGGTAGAGAGCTATTATATCTTAAAATTAAAACAACTGCAAAGACTTACAGTAATTCTTTGTATTGCTTTATTGTACAATTGCAATGCCACCTTGTCATCTTCCAGAATCTTCTTCCAAGTTATGCTCACTTTAGACACACTGGAAAAGTAAATGATTATAAAGGAAACAATTAAGCACCATGAAGGCTAAGATGAATATATTACAGAAACACAACCAGTGCAAAAAAGAAATTTCTATTAGCAGTTCTTCTCAAACCTGACTATACTTAGAATTGCCTGTGGCATGCACTTGAGATTTAAGGATGGCCCATGCCTAGTCACTTGGGTTTAATTGGCCTAAAATGGGGCTAGGGTTCTACAGAATCCCCACCACCGCCGCCTTTTAAAAAGTTCAACATCAATTCTAAGTAGATCTAGGCTTAGGAACCTGAACACTTCATTTTTTCACAATATCCACAAATATCAAATCAGAAACCCCATTGTGTATTTGGCTATTTATTAACATTAGACAAATTTTAAACATTTGACACATTGCTACTAGTAGAAATCAATTTAAAAAATCCATTTTAACAAAAATGTTGTGATGTTGATTATCCCTCAAGAAGCTAGTCAATAATAAAAATCAATACTTGTGCCTGTTTTCGTTCAGTTATATTTCATGGACCTGTGTAAAGTAACAAAGAGTACCTTTAAAATTTTTTCAAAAAGCCAAAAATGAACCAAGTTGGAGGCAATCTAATCCAATACTCTGGATAATCATTTTAATTCTCAATTGTTGTTTAGTTGCTAAGTTGTGTCAACTCTTGCAATCCCATGGACTACAACCCGCCAGTTTCCTCTGTCCATGAGATTTCCCAGTCAAGAATACTGGAGTGGGATGGGAGGAGGGTTCAGGATGGGGGACACATGTATACCCATGGCTGATTCATATCAATGTATGGCAAAAACCACTACAATATTGTAAAGTAATTAGCCTCCAATTAAAAAAAAAAAGAATACTGGAGTGGGTTGCCATTTCCTTCTCCAGATCTTCCCGACCCAGGGACTAAACCCAAGTCTTCTGCATTGGCAGTTGTATTCTTTACCACTGAGCCACTAGTGAAAGTGAAAGTGAAGTTGCTCAGTTGTGTCCGACTCCCAGCGAGCCCACGGACTGCAGCCTACCAGGCTCCTCGGTCCATGGGATTTTTCAGGCAAGAGTACTGGAGTGGGTTGCGATTGCCTTCTCCAAACTAGGGAAGCCCTAATTCTCGTTATCTCATCCTAAAAGGTTTTCTCTGGTTGGATAAGGAAGAAAGGGCAGTCAGTAAAAGGTTTCTAAGAAATAGTCATAATCAGACCCATGTGTATGTTTCTGCATTTTTATCACTTTTAAACTTGAAAATGGTCTAAAAAGAACAGAAATAATTACTTCATATTTTCAAGTGTGACAAAAACCAAATTCCCATTGGACCCATACAGCAGACCCCTAGGCTGTTGTTTTTATAGTTATGACCAAAAGATGTAGCTTACATATCAACAATTTCAGAATCAAAAGAAACAAAGATCCTGACCTAATAGAAATAGCCTTCACTAGCATAATATGAAATTTGAAGTAACTGGATTAAAAGCATACTTTCATCACCTCAGTTAAAACTACAGTGCAAGACTACAGTACTATCTTTGCATGAGCTGGCAGTGCTGAGCTATATAAGAGAAATGCTCATGGATTATACTAATACATACACTCAGAGAAACAATACTTACTTGATTAAGTCCATCTCACTGAGTTGTGTTAAAATATTTGCTAAGAGATGTTTGAGTCCTCTTCGAAAGAGTTCACTGAGAATATCTACACATTCGAGGCCCATTTTCCTACCAATTATATTCTGTAGTCTAAAATTTCCACTGGATATAAATTCTTTCAGCTTCTCCCAATCTATTTTAGGATTTCGTTTACAATTTTTTTTTAACGTTGAACAAACCACTTTTTCAAAATGAAGAGCTGGCAGCAAGTTTTTGTTGGGATATTGGTCTGGGCTTTGCGTCCGTAGAAGGCAGGATTGTGGACTGTCATTGAAACTTTCCACCAGGGCAAGGCTACTGTCTTCATGTTCACTGAGGCCACTTTGTTGGGAAAATGAAGAGTAGCCACTGTCTTCATAACATCCGCTGGTCTCCAGTTCTTGTATGTCATTTGAACTATCACGTGTTTGTTGTATGCGTTGATTTTCCTTGTTATGCAATGGCTTGCTTTCAGTTTCAAGTTCTACAATCCTGGGGCTCACAACTGGGGACCCAACATCCGATAACCTTTCATAGTCTTTAATGCAGTCTTTATAAGAACCTTCCAAACATGCAGTAGTGTAGGAACCTTGTCTTCTACTGTCATCCGGCTTCACTGGTTTAATTCCAGAATGAACATGGTTATAGTTAAAATCACACTTCATTTTGACAGAGAGAGTGGAACTTTCTTCTTTACAACCTACAAAAAGAACATAACATTATGCCTGATGGCAAAAATTTCCACATATCACTAATTCTTTAAATTTGGGATACAGATTTAATCACTTTGCATTCTTTCAGCACTGTGAACTTCCCATGAAATAAGCTATGAAATTATCAAAGTATAATGTGAGAAAATATTATTAAAACTTAATAAGTACATACATCTTATTCTCGAGGGAGTACTTCAGTACAGTCTGCTTTTAAATCTGGTGTAACTATACCATCTGACATTTGGTCATATCTGAGTAGAAAATAGTGACAAAAGGGACTATTTAACAAATATAGTCTGTGCTTATAGAATAAGGAAATATGATGCATCAAGAGTGGGGCCTGAGATAAGAGACATCCTTACAGAAATCAAATACTTCTAGAAATATGGTTAAGATAATGGAAGACGGAATGTATAAGGGTCAAAACAGATTTGATAAAAGTTGCAAAAAACTTTTATATATTAAATGTTAGTAATTATTATAACTGACTCATTGGAAAAGACCCTGATGCTGGCAAAGACTGAAATCAAAAGAAGGGGGCAGCAGAGGATGAGATGGTCACATAGCATCACCAACTCAATGGATAAGAACTTGAGCAAACTCTGGGAATAGCTAAGAACAGGGGGGTTGCAAACAGCTGGATGAGCTGGACGCGACTTAGCGACTAAACAACAATTATAAGTCTTATAATAATTAATCACAAAATCTATAGAAGTTTAGAGAAAGGATTAAAAAGCCAATAAATTTAATCATTTGTAAGTTAACCACTAGGGGTTTAGAATCTGCCTAAGCACACAGGCACGAATTAACCACACTAGTGACTTCTGGGGCAGGATAATTTTGCTGGGGGTTGTCCTGTCTGTTGCAGGATGTTTAGCAACTTGTGGCTATCTGATGCCATTAGCAGCCGCTATTCCTCCAGCAGGACAATAAAAAATGTCTCCAGCAATCATTTATTGCCAAATGTTGGGAGTAGGGGGAAGCTGTGTATGTGTGTGTGTTAGTCGCTCAGTCGTGTCTGACTCTTTGCAACCCCATGGACTGTAGCCCACCAGGCTCCTTTGTCCATGGGATTCTCCAGGCAAGAATACTGGAGTGGGGGAAGTTAGCAGGGGCAAAATCTCCCCCATTCTCAGTTAAGAACTGCTGCTTTAAAGGATTAGGATTTCTGGCAGGCAGTAGTGGCTGGGACGGATTATAGTAGATGGGTTTAAAAAAACTGCTTAGCATTTTTGAAGGCAGAGTATACGGATCGTATACGCTTCCAATGTACTCCCCCATCTACTATACTATACCCCCTGCAAACCAATCACAGGTAGATAACAATTACCCTATAAGTAAATATACCTAAGTATAGTCAGTATGTTTAGTCTGTACTAAACATTGGTAAACTGTTCATACGGAATTTACTGTTTTTACTTAGAACAGAACTTCTAAGCACTAAAGGACACCTTGTAGATAGAAACTTTCTTCTAATTAGGTTTAAATTAAAAGTTTAGGGACATAAATATTACCCCAATTAACCCTAACTCTAGAACAAATTATTCTGAGCTGTTCCCTTGTACTCAGAAAAGGGTAAAAAATTCTAAGAGATTCTTATTTTTGCATCAAGTAAGGAATTAAATATGATTTAGCTAAGACCACACATGTTATCTGAAGATAAAGAAGCCACCAACAAAGACACATGTTTTATTTTGTTTAGTTCCCTAAAGGGAATGGGCATGTTCAGTCGTGTCCAATGCTTTGTGACCCTATGGACTATATAGCTCACCAGATTCCTCTGTCCATGGAATTCTCCAGGCAAGAATACTGGAGTGGGTTGCCATGCCCTTCTCCTGGGGATCTTCTCTGACCCAGGGATAGAACCCCCATCTTTTGTCTCTCCTGCAATGGCAGGCGGGCTCTTTACCACTAGCACCACCTGGAATATCCTAAAGGGAAGAGGACTGAAACTATATTTCAGAAACTTAATTCTTTTCAAAGGCATTCTTCCTCTGCTGCCTTTACAACTCAGTTACTGGAAGACTATCCTACAGAACCCCTTTCATTCAACATTGTTCTCAGAATATGGACAGTTCCTTAATTTCAGAGTTAATAATGATTCAGCTACTTTATAATTGTTTAGAAGTCAACAATTTCCAACATTTCCAAACACGTGCTCAAAACTGAGGTAGAATGTGCAGTGAAAGACACTCAGCTGATGCTCAGTCATGTCCGACTCTTTGCGACCCCGTGGACTTCTCCAGGCCAGAATGCTCGAATGGTAGCCTTTCCCTTCTCCAGGGGAGCTTCCCAAACCAGCAATCGAACACAGGTCTCCTGCATTGCAAGTGGATTCTTTACCAGCTGAGTCACAAGGATCATTAAAAAAGTATATATATACATATATATATAAAAAGCTCACAGTTCAGAGCCTCTTTAATCAGAAAGATGAGGGTTAAGAGTCAATCCTAAAGGAAATCAATCCTGAATATTCATTACAAGGACTGAAGCTGAAGCTCCAATACTTTGGCCACCTGATGCATACAGCTGACCCAAAAGACCTCAATGCTGTGAAAGATTGAAGGCAAAAGAAGGGGACGACAGAGGATGAGATGGATGGATGGCATCACTGATTCAGTGGACATGAATTTGAGCAAACTCCAGGAGATAGTGAAGGGCAGGGAAGCCTGGTGTGCTGCAGTGCATGGGGTCGCAAAGAGCTGGACACAAGTGAGCGAATGAACAACAAAGAGTCTAGCTCTGCCACTTCATTTACCCAATGCCTACTTAGTGACAGAGTCTTGAGAAGGAAAGAAACTAGCCACAGAAGTTCTTTTGAAGGTGAAATCCTGGTATCTTGAAAGCCTTGTGAAAATCCAGACAAAGGTGGACCCTGGAAGGAAAAGTGTTGAACTTTCAAGGAAGAGGAAGGCCTGCAGGGCTGTGACTCGGTAACCAACAGGGGGATAAGGATTGAAAATTAACGCTGAAGAGGTATAGAATGCTATAGGATTTTTAGGGTAGACTGGCTTTTATTCTTCTTGTAATAAAGAGCCTCTGAGGGGTTCTAAGTGAGATATCTGGTTCACACTAGGACTTCCCTATAGCTCAAACAGTAAAGAATTTGCCTGCAATGCAGGAGACCAGGGTTTGATTCCTGGGTTGAGAAGATCCTCTGGAGAAGGAAATGGCAATTCACTCCAGTATTCTTGCCTGGAGAATCCCATGGTCCCATGGACAAAGGAGCCTGGCAGGATACAGTCTGTGAGGTGACAAAGAGTCAAACATGGCTGTGCAACTAACACACAGACACACAAATAAACAAATGATTGCCGGTTGTGGAAAATATTGGATTATATTAATAGGAAGGTATAGGGTTGGCCAAGAAGTTTGTTGGGGTTTTTCAAAAGAC
Organism: Cervus elaphus; assembly: GCF_910594005.1. Taxonomy (NCBI): domain Eukaryota; kingdom Metazoa; phylum Chordata; class Mammalia; order Artiodactyla; family Cervidae; genus Cervus; species Cervus elaphus. Next base: position 36,464,793 of record NC_057840.1, read on the forward strand.
ACTGGAAAAACTTGAAAACTTTTGCTGTGAAAAAATTTAAACTTCTTGGCTAATCCAACACAAGTGAAAGTAGGGAGGCTAGTTGGAAATGCTTATCACAGAAGTCCAGAGTTGGGTACCCAAGACTAGGATGACCGCAGGGCAACTAGGATAACTGAATGGATCTGAGATCTTTTTAGAAGGGTAAAGTCAACAGAGGTTGGTGATATACTATATTAGCTGTGAATACCCTGGGTTTAAATCATGAGCATTTCAGGTGAAAAACAAAAAACCGAGCAAGTTAACTCTTAAAGCTTGTTTCCTCATGTATAAAATGCAGGTAAGAAAACCAAACTGGACTAAATGCATGGCAGAGTTTCCATCACATATAGTTTAATAAACAGAATCTATTTTCACTGTGTTATTTTTGTAAGCCAAACACTTCATATTCTTTATATTTAAATCACGAACAAGTTCAAAGTGGCAAAATACATTCTACACAGATTTATGCATCTCAGATTATGTTTTTCCCTAGGAATCAAATCCAACTTCAAATGAAAGTCCTTGCTCAGCCTTTTGCCGTTTTGTGACCTAGAACATTGAATCAGTCTTTCAATTTCTTTAAAATGGAGATATACTATATCCATAATATCTACCTCATGGAATTGGTAAAGATTCACCACTGCATTTTTAAAACCTCTTATTTACCAACTCAATAGTCCAATCATGAAAAAGTGGTATTAGGTAGTTAACTGTACAAAGTTAACTTCTATTTAACTTCCCAATGTAGATTTAACATTTCATAATAAACTGTAATAGTTAAAAAGACTATAGTGCTTAAAGTTAAAAAATCTTTACAGCTATCCCAATGCTAAATGTTTAAGTACTACAACCTCCAGTACCTACAAGATAACCAGCATGTGCCCAATATCAATGAGGCATGGCTATTCCTTTAAAAGAGCCTTAAGACCTGTTGCCATAAACTGCAAAAATCAGTCATAACCCCCAAGAGAATATTTTAGAAAAGCCTATTTCAGAAATATTTGAATGCAATAGATTTTTAAATTTCATTTTCTCAAATTTTCAAATATAGAAAAAAATCTGGGGGACAGCAAATACTCTCCTGAGGGGCAAGGTAGTAAAGACAACTGGAATTAAGCGACCAAAAAAATCCTTCTTAAAGCCACCAATCTCCAGAATTTCAGAGGGTTTTATGAGTCAGGGATTTCTAGACAGAGACTTAACCTGTTAAAATATTTTTTGAGTCTTCTAGATTCCTTTTCTAAAGAAAGGAGCGTCTTTCAGTGATTACCAAATATACACCATCAAGCTGTTAACTTCTAAAATTTTTCACAATTTCTAAAATAAAATGAATGTAGCCGGGTCTCTTTAAGAGACAGCAACAAAGAGGATAAAGTAAGCGTTCATTTGGGTGCCTTCCATTCCACCCAAGAGCTGGAATAAAAGATTGCCTCTCCAGAAGCACAGGGGAAAAAACCAAACCAAACGAATTCTTCACTTCTCATATCTTCTTCCCAAATTCTTCAAAATCAGCTACATTTGGACAAATTCAGGGTTTCTGCATTAAAAATGTCCTTTTCCCTCCTTCCATTTCAGTCCAGGCCTTGAGACTGAGTCACTCACTGGGTTCAAGGGGGGGAAAAGGAGAAATTCAACGTTTTTGTTCGGACATCCCCAACAGAGCCTTGACCCGATGAGAGGGGTCCCTCCATTTGGCGGGGATTGGGGAAGGGGAGACCCTGGAAATCCCGAGGGGTCGGAGGGGTGGCCCTCAGGGCGCGGACCGGCGGAGGCGGGAGATAACAGCGAGCACGATCTCCCGCGCCCGCCAGTAAGACTGAGGTGGCGAAAACCTGGGAGGACTGACTTCCGACCTGAGAGTGCGGGGCAGGCGTGGAGAAGGGGCGCTGAAGTGAGGGGTCGGGCACCCGGCTGGACCCCGAGGGCCGCTGGCTCGCGGGCCCTGTCAGCTCCGACTCCGGGGTGGGGGAGGGGCGGCAGGGGGCATTTGGCGCCCGGGCCCGCGGGGTGGAGGTAGGCAGCCCTGCCCAGGGTGAGGAGGCCCCGACCCGCACCTCCCTGGGGGGCCTGGCGCCCCGGTTCGCGGGCACGGCGGGACCCAGATGCGCCGGCCATCCTGTCCCGGGACCTCTGCTTCCCCTCTCCGGACTCCCCCCTGCCTTCTTCCTCTGGGTCCCGGGAGAACCGTCGCCCGCCCGCCAGAGGCCCAGCGAGGGACCGCACGGCCGGACTCGGGAGGGTGTCGGGTCCAGGTCGTTGCCCACCAACCCCTCCTACCCCGCCACCGTCATTCCCCCGCCGGGCACCCCTTCTGGAAGGCGCGCCCCGCTCGCACCCTCTCCTCTCACCCACCGTCCGAGGGGCAAGGGCGCCCGGCGGCTGTCGGGGCGCCGTAGCTGCAGCGGCAGGAACCGGAGAGCGGCCGTAGGGAGCAGCTGCAGGGCCGCCGGCTCATGCCAGGGGCAACAGAGGGGTCGGCCTCAGGTGAGGGAGCTGCGGCCACAGGAGGAGAGCGGGCAGCCAGCTTCTCAGAGCTCTTATCTTCCAAAAGGCGCCAGCTGGTACTTTTAAAATCTTTGAATTTGGTGCCCAAATCCGCACGGCCCAATGGGGCGCGCCGCTCGCACGCGCGATCCAATGGGAGGGCGGCGGGAGGGCGTCCCCTCACTCGCGCCCAATGGGAGGCTGCCGAGGTGGGGCCGAGCCTCCAGGCCCAGCCTCCTTCCTCCCTCGCCAGCTCCGCTCGTCCGGAAAGACGCGGAGGCTGGGGGCGGGGCCTCGGAGCGCGGGGAGGCCTCGGCTCGGCCGCACGTGGAGGGCTCCTACCACGCATGCGCGTTCCCGCCACGCTCTCCTCCTCCGTCTGAGGGACTGGCCTCCGGCGGGTCCTAATTTCATCCTGAAGGCGGCTCCGGCTTGTGTCTGAGGAACTCCGATGGGTGCAGAGCGCGGCCGACTTCCTCCGGTCATTTCTCAAGCGGGAGTTTGGTGAGCGGCGACTCCTGACTGTCCGAGAATGCAGACTTTCCGGAAGACGAACCCTCCCCCCAGCTCGGCTTAGCCCGCCTCTCTAGGATTTAGGCGCGCTCCTCTCGCCTCCTAGTTTCGCCCCTCCCCCTGCTCAGCGCTTTCGCGCAAGCGCTGGTGGCGGGCGGCCGCCTTGGAGTTGGCGGGTTGGCGCTTGCGTGCTGGGGTCCCCCGCGTTTCTCTCAGGGGGCGAGGGAGGCGGAGAGCCCTGGGCCGCGGTGGGTGGGGCCGCGTCCCTCCGGCGCGCGGAGCTGGTCCTGTCTCCTCAGTGGCGGGAGACCCCGACTGACTTGAATCTCCTTGGGCCCTTGCAGAGGGGATGAGACTGGGACCGTCGCTTCTTTTTTGTAAGCGTGTTTTTTTTTAAATTTTCGACCATTGTTCCTCAGCCACCTTGCTTTAATCACGGACTTTTAAGCTTATTAAATATATATCTACTGTACTCTCCCGGGTTTCGTTTCTTTTCAAGTGCCAGACACACACTGTAATCCTATTCCAGAATCAATGAATGAATGAATGAGTCAGCCTGCCCTAGGAGTTCCAAACCTGACTCCCTGAGTCTGAAGGCCCTTGGCCATAATTTTCCAGTGATGGAAGAAAGGGTGGAAGTATTCATTGCTAAGTCTTCTATAGCAAGTTGTACCGCACATGTCAGCTGAAGTTTTCATTCTTTGTGCGTTTAAGTGGTGACATTGCATTCCCCAGTTTCACTTTTGGTCAGAACACAATGAAGCCAAAGGATGTAAGCTCCCGAGTGTCCGAATTCCTGTCTTTTGCAGTTTTCTCTCTTTTACCTTTCTGCAGCCTCCAGAAGAGTTAATAGTTGGCCGTGTGGTAAGCAAATGCAGAAGACAAGAGGTTCGATCCCTGGATCGGGAAGATTTACGCGCCCCCCCCCCCCCGCGCCCCGCCCCCAAGAGGAAATGGCAACCCACTCCTGGTGGCCTAGGGTCCATGGTGTCGCAAAGTCAGACTTAGCATGCAACACTGAAGTGCTCAGTTAAATTTTTATCAAGTCCTTTGTGAAGCAACGCGGGGATCAAGATGAATCCTGCAAATGCTGAGTTGATCCTCTCTTTATGTGACATTTTTGATAGTTCATCATGGTTTTCTGCGTTCATTTTTATTTTTTAGAATTTTGCATTATGTTAGTATTTTTCTTGGTTGCTGAAATTTTTGGCATCCTCTTAAATTTTGCACCTGAGTCCTGTCTCTCACCCCACCCTGGCTCTGGTGCTAAGTTCTGAAGACACATGGTTGAAAAGACAGAAGTCCTGTCCTTCAGGGAGTTTACATTCTGATGGGAAAGAATTTGGCAATTGACAGTTTCACTGAATCAAAGAGGAATATAAAACAACATAAGAACATAAAACATCTTCCCAACCCAGGTATCAACCAGAGTCTTTTACATCTGCATTGGCAGGCAGATTCTGTAGCACTAGCCCACCTGAGAAGCCCTATAAAACAACATAAGAGGGTAGAGAATGGGCTGACTGGAAGGGCATGGCTAAGGACTTTGGGTGCTCAGGAAGGTTTCTGAGGCTTTGGACAAAGTTTGGAATGTTGAGGTGGCAATGCAAAGATCTGCATAATAAGCAGAGGAAGGAGGCCAAAGGTGCATGGCTTATTCCAGGACTTGGTGGAATTCTAGAGCCAACAGATCAAAAGACTGTAGGAGTGGAGGTCAGGTAGAAGCCAGATCCTATAGGTCATGGTTGACTGTTTGAGGGATGTTTGCAAGGGAGTGATTTGTTAAATGAATATTAAAACTATGGTAGCTTTTTGATCTGATAGGCACTTTGTAAATGTTAGTCTTTAATTCTCACAATAACCTTAGCATTTTCATTTTCTGATTGTGCTTCAAAGTGTAAGTTCATTCTCATAGAATGATACAGCTAGTAAGCAAAAATTCCAGCCTGAGTCTTTGGGAATAGAGCATGTACTTTGTGTTACACTGGGGCATGATATTTGTGGGAGACTTGATTGTTTATATGTACATTTTCATATTACTTTTGACAGGGGCAGAGTGAAGGGACAAAATAGGTGATGACAGTTAATCCCACTAGGGGATTTAAGTAAAAAGTATGGGAGACCCCTGTAAGTTAATAATTACTCAAGAAATTATTGATAACTACTCAAGAAAGAAGAATAATTACTCAAGAAAGCAGCTTTGCTTAGCAGCAAAACCATGTAACAGAAGATCGTGACATGCCTCAGGACAATAAAACACTGGTGGGACCCCCATTCTGAGACCCTCCGTCCTGCCCAGTGAGCTCAGTAACTTAATGATCCCTAGGACATGCTTTCTGCTTAAAAACATGAAACATAAAAACAATAATTTGTGGACCTCAAGTGACCATGTAAGGACAAGAAAACTCCCCTGCTTAACCTGGAGGAGGAACTAATGATGGAAGCATGAAATCTACTCAAGAAAGTTGCAGAAACTCTTCTCCCCACTTTTCCTTTGATTATGAAACTGTTGCCCAGTAAGTTCGTGGTGCGACACCCCCTTCCCACCCACTTGTTAACCTCACAAGCATCCTGTTCTAGTGTGTGTGTTAGTCACTTAGTTGTGTCCGATTCTTTTCAACCCTATCGTCTAGCCCACCAGGCTACTTTGTCCATGGAATTCTCCAGGCAAGAATACTGGAGTGGGCTGCCATTTCCTTCTGCAGGGGATCTTCTCCACCCAGGGATTGAACCCGGAACTGCCACACTACCATCTCAATAACCTGGAAAGCCCAGGTGATTCTAGTAAATCACTTCTTTGTATCACTTTTGCCTCTTGCTGCATTCTTTCTGCACTGAGACATAAAGGTCTATGGTACTGAGCTCTTCAGAGCCCCCGAAACACCCCGGTTTCACTTCCCATTTGACCTTAGAGATCTTTATTCACCTCCATTATTTTTAGATGAAGACATATATATGAAATTTGAGGGGAGGGGGTTCTCCAGTTATTTTTAAAATTTATTTTCAGAAAAAGACTAAGATAATGGGAAAATTAAAATTACTATTGTAATATAAGGTAAGGTAAAGATTGAAGTGTGTTTTATCGCCTGCTGGTGTAGTCTTTTTCTCTAGGTTTATTAAGTTAATATTGATTTTATTATTTTAACTATTAGAGCTTTATATTGAAATGCTATTTTTTAATGTTTATTTTTGATTGATGATTGCTTTACAAAATTGGATTTTTTGCCATACAGCAGCATGAATCAGTCATAGGTGTACATATGTCCCTTCCCTCTTGAGCCTCCCTCCCACCCTTTCCCACCCCTCTAGGTTATTACAGAGCCCTGAGTCATACAGTGTATTTCCATAAGCTATCTGTTTTCTATATGGTAGTGTATATGCTTCCGTGCTACTGTCTCCATTCATCTCACTCTCCTTCCTCTCCACAGCCCTTGTCAATAAATCTGTTCTCTCTCTGCATCTCTATTGCTGCCTTGAGAATAGGTTCATCAGTACCATCTTTCTAGATCCTGTATATATACGTTAATATACAATATTTTTTTTCTCTTTCTGACTTACTTTACTCGGTATAATAGGCTCTAGGTTGATCTGCCTCACATTAGAACTGACTCAAATGTGTTCCTTTTTATGGTTGAGTAGCATTCCATTGTTGGGAGAAGGCAATGGCACCCCACTCCAGTACTCTTGCCTGGAAAATCCCATGGAGGGAGGAGCCTGGTAGGCTGCGGTCCTTGGGGTCGCTAAGAGTCGGACACGACTGAGCAACTTCACTTTCACTTTCACACATTGGAGAAGGAAATGGCAACCCACTCCAGCGTTCTTGCCTGGAGAATCCCAGGGATGGGGGAGCCTGGTGAGCTGCCGTCTATGGGATCACATGGAGTCGGACACGACTGAAGTGACTTAGCAGCAGCAGCAGCATTCCACTGTGTGTATGTACCATAGCTTCTTAAAAACCGTTCATCTGTTGATGGACATCCAGGTTGTTTCCATGTCCTAGCTATTGTAAATAGTGCTGCAATGAACGTTGGTGTGAAGAGTGAAAACGTGAAAGTGTTAGTTGCTCAGTTGTGTCTGACTCTTCGCAACCCTATGGACTATAGCCTGCCAGCCTCCTCTGTCCATGAAGTTCTCCAGTCAGAAATACTGGAGTGGGGTGCCATGCCCTTCTCCAGGGGATCTTCCCAGCCCAGGGGTTGAACCCAGGTCTCCTGCATTGCAGGCAGATTCTTTACCATCTAAGCCACCAGGGGAGCCATTGGGGTACGTATGTCTTTTTCAGTTTTGGTGAAATATTATTCTTAACTGACAATTAACTTTCAATAGGTTCATGAGCACCTAGTAGTTTCATTCTTACTGGGAAATTTAGGCAGGGCCTTTCTGAATTTTACTAGATGTCAACAGAAGTATGTACTGCTTTCTTTTTGCAAATCTGTATCAGAATTCTTGTTTTTAGGTGGAAAATGAAGTGCAGAGAGAACTGTCTTTATTCTCACCAAATCCTTATTGTATACATGGGGTGTCTGGAAATAATTGAGATGTGGTGCCTACCTTCTTTGCTTACTATCTGGGCTTGCAACCTGACAGATGTAGATTCTCAGTAAGTAATCTTTGAATAAAAGCATTATGAGTACAGCAGGTAGAGGATAAGATGTACATAATATAGCTGTGAAGACAGCAAGTCAAATACATCTAGTTACAGTGGAATTTTTATAGAATAGAGTGACTATTATAGAGTAGAGGAGTGACTTCTATATCCCAGGGTAAGAGAGTACAGGACAAGGCTTGTCAACTTCAGCACCTCTGACATTTTGGTCAGATGACGGTTCTTTGTTGTGGAGGTTGTGCTGGGCACTGTAGGGTATGACAAGATCAGAACCTTGCGTTCTAGGAAGATGAACCTGGTAGTTATGTCTGTGTGATCTGAATTAGAGAGGATGCAGGGGACTAGTCTAGGAGATGTAATTTTGGACCAGATTGGAATGGAATCTGTGAAGATGAGGGTGTTTAGTAAGAGACTAGGTGTTGGCAATAAACTGCCTATGAGAAAGAGGAGCAGAGAAGCCCCAGCAAGATGGTAGGTGCTGGAGCGGCTCTGAGGAGATACCCCACGTCCAAGAACAAAGGAGAAGCTCCAGCAAGATGGTAGGAGGGGCGAAATCACGTTCAGAACCAAACCCCATACCCTCCAGAGACGCTCAGAGGGCTCAAACAAACCTTGTGAACACCAGGACCCAGAGACCCCACAGAGACAGAGACAGAACTGTGAGCATCTCCTGTGGAGGTCGGGTCAGCAGTGGCCTGCCGCAGGGGCAGGGGCTCCAGGTGCAGCAGACTTGGATATGGCATAAGCCCTCTTGGAGGAAGTCGCCATTAACCCCACCATAGAGCCACCAGAACTTACACAGTCTGGGAAACAGACTCTTGGAGGGCACAAACAGAAACTTGTGTGCACCAGGACCCAGGAGAAAGGAGCAGTGACCCCACAAGAGACTGACCCAGACTCGCCTGTGAGTGTCCAGGAGTCTCTGGCAGAGGTGTGGGTCAGCGGTGGCCTGATGCAGGGCTGGGGGCACTTGAGTGTAGCAGTACATGCACCGGACCTTTTGAAGGAGGTCACCATTATCTTCATTACCTCCACCATAGTTTGGCCCCAGGTAAATAACAGGGAGGGAACACAGCCCCACCCATCAACAGAAAACTGGATTAAAGATTTACTGTAAATGGCCCCACCCATCAGAGCAAGACCCAATTTCCCCATCAGTCTTTCCCATCAGGAAGCTTCCATAAGCCTCTTATCCGTCTCCATCAGAGGGCAGACAGACTGAAAACCACAATCACAGGAAACTAACCAATCGGATGACATGGACCACAGCCTTGTCTAACTCAGTGAAACTATGAGCCATGCCTTGTAGGGCCGCCCAAGACAGATGGGTCATGGTGGAGAGTTCTGACAAAACATGGTCCACTTCAATATTCTTGCCTTGAGAACCCCATGAACAGTATGAAAAGGCAAAAATACAGGACACTGAAAGAGAAACTCCCCAGGTCAGTAGGTGCCCAATATGCTACTGGAGATCAGTGGAGAAATAACTCCAGAAGAATGAAGAGACACAGCCAAAGCAAAAACAACACCCAGTTGTGGATGTGACTGGTGATGGAAGTAAAGTCCACTGCTGTAAAGAGCAATATTGCATAGGAACCTGGAATGTTAGCTCCATGAATCAAGGCAAATTGGAAGTGGTCAAACGAGATGACAAGAGTGAACATCGATGTTTTAGGATTAATCGGTGAACTAAAATGGACTGGAACGGGTGAATATAACACATATGACCATTTTTACTACTGTGGACAAGAATCCCTTAGAAGAAATGGAGTAGTCATCATAGTCAACAAAAGAGTCTGAAATGCAGTACTTGGATGCACTCTCAAAATCGACAGAATGACCTCTGTTCTTTTCCAAGGCCAACCACTCAATATCATGGTAATCCAAGTCTCTGCCCCAATAAGTAATGCTGTAAAAGCTGAACTTGAATGGTTCTATGAAGACCTACAAGACATTCTAGAACTAACACCTAAAAAATATGTCCTTTTCATTATAGGGGTCTGGAATGTAAAAGTAGGGAGTCAAGAAATACCTGGAATAACAGGCAAATTTGGCATTGGAGTACAGAATAAGGCAGGGCAAAGGATAATAGAGTTTGCCAAGAGAACGCACTGGTTGTAACAAGCACCCTCTTCCAACACAAGAGAAGACTCTACACATGGACATTACCAGATGGTCAACACCAAAATCAGATTGATTATATTCTTTGCAGCCAAAGATGGAGAAGTTCTATTCGGTCAGCAAAAGCAAGACCAGGAGCTTAATGTGGCACAGATCATGAACTCCTTACTGCCAAATTCAGACTTAAATTGAAGAAAGTGGGGAAACCCACTAGACCATTCAGGTATGACCTAAATCAAATCCCTTATGACTATACAGTGGAAGTGACAAATAGATTCAAGGGATTAGATCTGATAATAGAATGGGAAAGACTAGAGATCTCTTCAAGAAAGTTAGAGATACCAAGAGAACATTTCATGTAAAGATAGGCACAATAAAGAAGAGAAATGGTATGGACCTACAGAAGCAGAAGATATTAAGAAGAGCTGGCAAGAATACACAGAAGAACTATACAAAAAAGATCTTCATGACCCAGATAATCATGATGGTGTAATACCAGCCTAGAGCCAGACATCCTGGAATGTGAAGCGAGTGGGACTTAGGAAGCATCACTATGAACAAAACTAGTGAAGGTGATGGAATTCCAGTTGAGCTATTTCAAATCCTAAAAGATGATGCTGTGAAAGTACTGCACTCAATATGCCAGCAAATTTGGAAAACTCAGCAGTGGCCACAGGACTGGAAAAGGTCGGTTTTCATTCCAATTCCAAAGGCAATGCCAAAGAATGTTCAAACTACCACACAATTGCACTCATCTCACATGCTAGTAAAGTCATGCTCCAAATTCTCCAAGTCAGGCTTCAACAATGTGAACTGTGAACTTCCAGATGTTCAAGCTGGATTTAGAAGAGGCAAAGGAACCAGGGACCAAATTGCCAACATCCATTGGATCATCGAAAATGTGAGAAAGTTCTAGAAAAACATCTGCTTTATTGACTATACCAAAGCCTTTGACTGTGTGGATCACAACAAATTCTGGCAAATTCTTCAAGAGATAGGAATACCAGACCACGTGACCTGCCTCCTAAGAAATCCGTGTGCAGGTCAGGAAGCAACAGTTAGAACTGGACATGGATCAACAGACTGGTTCCAAATAGAGAAAGGCATACGTCAAGGCTGTATATTGTCACCGTGCTTATTTAACTTATATGCAGAGTAAATTATAAAAAATGCTGGGCTGGATGAAGCACAACTGGAATCAAGTTTGCTGGGAGAAGTATCAATAACCTTAGATATGCAGCTGACACCACCCTTATGGCAGAAAGCAAAGAACTAAAGAGGCTCTTGATGAAAGTGAAAGAGGAGTGAAAAAGTTGGCTTAAAACTCAACATTCATAAAACTAAGATCATGGCATCTGGTCCCATCACATCATGGCAAACAGATGGGGAAATAGTGGAAACAGTGACAATTTTTTTGACTCCAAAATCACTGCAGATGGTGAGAGCAGCCAATAAATTAAAAGACGTTTGCTCCTTGGAAGAAAAGTTATGAACAACTTAGACAGCATATTAAAAAGCAGAGACATTACTTTGCCAAGAAAGGTCCATCTAGTCAAAAGCTATGGTTTTTCCAGGAGTCATGTATGGATGTGAGAGTTGGACTATAAAGAAAGCTGAGTGCCGAAGAATTGATGCTTTTGAACTGTGGTGTTGGAGAAGACTCTTGAGAGTCCCTTGGACTGCAAGGAGATCCAACCAGTCCATCCTAAAGGAGATCAGTCCTGAACATTCATTGGAAGGACTGATGCTGAATCTGAAACTCCAATATTTGGCCATCTGATGCAAAGACCTGACTCATTTGAAAAGACCCTGATGCTGCGAAAGCATCAGGCGGGAGAAGGGGACGACAGAGGATGAGATGGTTGGATGGCATAGACTCAATAGACATGTGTTTGACTAAACTCCGGGAGTTGGTGATGGACAGGGAGGCCTGGTGACCATGGGGTCGCAAAGAGTTGGACATGACTGAGAAACTGAACTGAACTGAGGAAGAGGAACAGAAGAAGAGTACATTTTAAATTTGAGAGGGAAGATGATCATGCCAGGAAAGAAAATGAGATCACACCACGAGAAACAGTTTACAGAGGAATAGGACAAGTTTCATTTGAGACAGCGATTATCTGTTTATACTGGCTTCCCAGGTGGTTCAGTCCTAAAGAATCTGCCTGCAGTGCAGGATAGGAGGGTTCAGTCTCTGGGTTGGCACAATCCCCTAGAGGAGGAAATGGAAATCCACACAAGTATTCTTGCTTGTACAGAAGCGCCTGACAAGGCTACAGTCCACGGGGTCACAGAGTAGGACACAACCTAGAGACTAAAGAACAACAAATCTATACATCTTCAAAATTGCCATTCTGACTGAATGAGTTTTGATTAACTGGTGTTGTAGGCCATTTTGTAATGAAGTTGTTTTGGTTCTGAACAATACACCAGATTTCTAGGTTAATCATTTTAGATCTAACTGCCTTTTAGGTATCTTAGTGCCATTTAGGTCTTGAAAAGAATGAAGCAAATTGTTTTTTTTTTCTTTTATAAAGAGGTAATGTCATAACTTGGCAAAAAAAAAAAAAAAAACAAAAAGGAATAAAGGATCTTGACATAACTTGGCCAAAAAAAAAAAAAAAAGGAATAAAGGATCTTGACATAACTTGGCAAAAAAAAAAAGAGATAATGTGAGAGGGTTAATAAGACATTCCATTCCCTGACCCAGCCTTTCCCATTTCCTTGCTAAGCATACATACCTGAGACAGACGTATACCAGGGAATTTATTGCCTGACCACCCATGTTGTCATACTGTGTGGAAAGTACTGCGGAGAGTACTAATGCAGAGTAGTGAATTTGGCCTAGGGCTAAGATGCCCTTTAGGTGTACCTGGAAGTCTGTCTGTGGAGTGTGTGTTTTAGGCAAAAAGGGCAGGGGGAGCAAAGGCAGGTGTGACTGTAATTCAGGTAGCTGTGTAGATGCATCGTTTCTACAAATACCCACAAAATTCTAAGACCCTTAAAGGTCTTACTAACCCTCTCACACTGTCTCTTTATAAACAAAACGGTTTTCTTCATTCTCGTCTCTCCAAGACCTAAATGGCTAGATCTAAAATGGTTAATTCTAAGACCCTTAAAAGTATTAGGTGTAGAGCTCTAGTAGGCTTCCTGCAAAAATTATGTTGTTCTACTCTCTTTGTCTCGATTTCAAAAATTTCTTTTGCTCATGAAGGAATTAACTAATTTAGATTAGTGAGTAAAGTGGGAGCCAATGCCAATTCAGACCAGAATTTGTCAGTTACTTCATATACGTGTTCATAATACACATAGTGATAATGGTACATCTTAAAATTTATATTGTTAATTTTTAGACCAAAGTATTAAGATTTCTTCTAACCAGTAAGGTGTTCTAATGGGAAGGTTTGAAAATTCATGGAAGGTCTTTTCCCAACTTCATCAGTACAGTTCTCACACTTTTTCTCCTGGGGGCAGAGAGGGAGGGGCAGAGAATATTAGAGAATATTCTCTTATTAGAGAGTAAGAAACTTACTGGCTGTCTTCTGTTCCCAGAGTAAAATCTAATATTCAATACCCTTCACAATTTCAATCCAACTTCTTTTTCCTTTTGGCTGAGCCATGAAACATATGGGATCTCAGTTCCCCAAAGAGATAGAACCTGCACCCTCTGCATCAGAAGCGTGGAGTCTTAACCACTGAACCATCAGGAAGTCCTTCAGTCAAACTTTTCTAATTTCTCCCTATAATTAATAGAACAAGAGATATTATATAGTATATTATATACTGTATATTATATAGTATAGTATAATATTTAGTAACCTGCAGCCATGTTCTTTTCATTCTAAAAGGACACCTAAGACCCAAGGGGAAACTGATAAATCTGGGAGAGCCAGGCTTGCAATGTGGACAGTGAATATTGTTGAAGGAACATGTCTTGCCGTAATCTTGGTTGCTTAGGTCACTAAAAGTGGCATTCAACAGCTGTTCTTGTGAAGGCAGAACAGAATGCCTCTCATGAGCAGAACATTACAGGGGAGAGGGGTAGTACTCTTCAAATTAAAATTCTCTGATGTATTTGATAACCTTGGGCTAGCTTAAATTCTTAACTGTCTTTAATGGTTTTTCTACACCTCTCTTTTAGAGTAGTAGGAAGTTACCAACATAAAATTACTCTGCAATTTAGCACATGCTGGAACTCTAAAAGAAATCTGGCTAACAAATGTTGACTTAAGAAAGAGGTGACAGTTACCTGACAATATATGTAGGTTTGAATAAATGTCATATATATGTCCATAAAAATCCAAACAACTATTGATTTTAACAAATCAGTGGAAGATGTGCAATTCTGAGAGTTCACTAAATGTCTCCTAGCTCTTTAACATATAAATCATATAACCTCAATAGTGAAATTGCTTTTCCTCCTCTGGAAATCCTACCTAGCTTGTTCTAACTACCATAAATTTAACATTTATTCATTATCTACTAGGTAGAGCTCTTCATAATTGTAGTCCTGGAGTTTATGTTTTCAGAATATTCTTCAGCCAGCATTTCCAGCTTCTCTCACTTTTTTATAGGGTAACTGACATGTCCTGTTTCTTTTCTGTAGTTACAGGTTGGATTTTTTAATACTCTTTGAAGTGAAGGAGCACACACACCACGGAGAACCGTGAGGGTCTGTTTATCAAGCACGGCTTCCTGGTGTTGCTCTGAATACCAGGAGGTCTTTGACAGCTCTGCAGCCTCAAGCAGACGTTCCTGGGCTTTCCTTCCCTCTCAGGCCTCCATCCTGAAGTCAGTCTTACCATTTCATGTTTGAAGTTTCCCTTAAGAGTTAAACCAAATTTCTGTTCATTCATTGAATACTTTACATAAAACAAAGGACTACTTTCCTTTGTCTACTTCTTTTAAGGAAGAGTTCAAAATATCCAGCCAGACTCATGATTATATTGTATGTTTTCTTACTTAATACATTCAGAGACTTATATAAATTAGCTATTTATTAAAAATGTTACTCTCAACTGTGTTAACTCATGTGGTTCAAGAGAACACTGTATATACACAACCTGATTTGCTATAACAGAATTTTCAGAATCTATACAAATCTTTAGTAACAAATCAACTTAAACTTTTTTAGAAATAATTTCTACTAAAGATTCATAATTAGCATAGTCCTTCAATGACTGTACAAGTTCATCCAGTAGGTACTCTCCTTGCATAAAAGTTTCAAGATCATGAAGTGACTTGTTTATTCTGTGATCTGTGACCCGGTTCTGTGGAAAATTATATGTTCTTATTTTCTCTGACCTTCCTTTTGTGCCAATCTACATATTAAAAGAAAAAAAAGGATACAAGACAGTTAAACTCAGGGCAACTAAATCTACAAAGTTAATTTACCTGGAGATTAAGCTCTTGGTTTATAATTTGAAATACAATGTTAAAAACCAAATTTTAAACATTTTGAATTCTCAAATAACACAGGAACTTGATACAGAAAAAAGAACATAGGCTTGAAAGTCAGACAGCTTAGTACCTGAATTTTGAATCCTCTCTGCCATTTTTTACTTTGTAACTTCAAGTACTTTATTTCAACTTTAAACTTTAGTTTCCCTATTTTTAAAATACAGATAACATCTACTACACAGTGCTAGTGCACACATACAGCCTGGCACAGACAGAGTTGATATCCAAAAATGGTAGCTAAATATATATAATCTCTGAATTAATCTGATTATCATCAGTGATGACAAAGTGATCAACTCTCCATAATAAGGAGCTAATAGAAGGGGTCTGTAATTATAAAATCAACTGCCAAACAGAAGAAGGTAAGTTCAATTTCTGTTCCAACTTTCTTCCATAATTTTGAAAGGATTCAAAATGAACGGGAATTTGGTACATCTTTTTAAGATAACTTTGCAGAAAAGTCTGAGAAAGACACCTTTGAATACAAAAAACAGTGTAAACGTGTAATAAGATTACTATAAAACAAGCCCTTGGTTGAACAACATGAATTATATTTAATTTTGACAAATACAATGAAATAATTTTAACACATATAAAAACTGGGTAATTTAAAAATATTTTTATCCTTTCAAAGCATTTTTAAAAATTCAGTTTTACCTGAATCTTCCTAGCAGTGTATCGTTTACTTGTTTCTTCTTCTAGCTGCAGGCTGTACAGTTTTGCACGTAACTTTTTCATAGCCATCTCTTTATTTTTCAGTTGAGATCTTTCTTGTTGGCATTCGGAAACAATACCTGAATAATGTTATGAGAATTAAAAGAGTTTTAATAGAAAAATCTTCTTCATGTATTATCAAGGAATACTCCTTTTCCTTCTCATCCTTTTTCTTCTTGCATTATGAAGGAAAAAATAGAGGACTCTAATATAAAAAAAGGAATACTATACACATAACAGGTAACTTTATAGTTATTAGAAAATTGAAAACTGGACTTACAGCTCAAAATATTTACATACTGAAAGCATACATACCAAACAGTAAGCATTAGTCATTTAATATGGATTATTTTCTGTTACTTTTAGCTAGTCACCACAATTTTTTAAAAAATGTAGTCAACTACTCATTATACAAACTGAATTATAAAAGTTAATTTTATTACCAGAGATAATCACTATTAATATTTTTGAGGTTCACTTTTTTTATTCCTGTTTATATACAATGTGTTACATAAATCATCATGTTAAAGTTTAACATGAGAATTTTCTCATTAAAAAAAAAAAAAAATCAACCAAGCACTCCCATCAGGCACTATCCACCATGGAAATTACACCTATCTGAGATCATTTATAGGAAGATTGAGGTTTCCTATCCCAGTGCTCTTTTTCACATCTAAGTCACCGGAGCAATACTTGTAAAAACAGATACAGTTCTATCTACCACAATTCTAAAGAATTAAGAAAAATTACAGCTCCACTGCCTAACACTAATCAGGACAGAACCCCCAGATGTCTGCAGATAGACTTAACTGAAAGAAGCCTCTGAAATTACATGCAAAACTTTGCATATAAGCATGTTTCTGGGTAGAAGGTCCAAGTTTTCATTTTCTCAAAGGAATTCATTTCCTCCTCCCTCCAAAAAACACTAAAAACTGGTGATTTAGAGCATTTTCTTATAAAGAACCACCCATGGTATTACTTCACTGTGAGGATTTTTTTTTTAAATTAGTGATATAATCACTAACGTGGAAATTTCCTGGGCATGGATCTCTCCCTCTTCCTGGCTTTGTAATTATCCTACAGAGTTTCAGCTAAGGAATCTAGATAAATCAAGTATTGAAAATAAATAGTTCCTAGTAGTCTATACGTCTCTGGTAACAGAAGATCTATTTCAGAGGAAACATCATTCAGAGTTTGATTTTTATGTTGAAGAAGGAACCACGCACCCGTTGGGAGATGAACAATCCGGACAGCACTGTCCGTGGTGTTCACATGCTGCCCCCCAGCTCCACTGGCTCGCTTAGTATCAATCCTCAAATCCTTAGGATTAATCACCAGGTTAATCTATACGTAAGAGAAAAGTTGGGAGTTTTGAAAATTACATGTGTGATCTGTTCAAAGAGAATTATTTATAAAAATGCATGCCATAGATAATTATATAAGATTTGGAAGGTTTAATTTTAAGAACAAAAAGTAACTGGAAGGATACCATTTTTTTTAAGACTTTCTTACTGGAAGAGTGGGGCTTCCCAGGTGGCACTAGTGGTAAAGCAGCCACCTGCCAGTGCAGGAGACCTAAGAGACGCAGGTTCAATCCCTGGGACAGGAAGATCCCCTGGAGGAGGGAATGGTAACCCACTCCAGTATTCTTGCCTGGAGAATCCCATGCACAGAGGAGCCTGATAGGCTACAGTCCATAAGGTCACAAAGCGTCAGACACGACTAAAGTGTCTTAGCATGCACACAGTGGATAAGTATCAAAATAAAATGCAAAATAAAAACAAACCCTCCCTAATCTTCAAAAACTAGACTTCTCTGTAAATTACCCTCGTATTACCAATGGCAGATCTCGGCTATTAATAGAAATGTGAATATAATATAATCACTAAAATGATTTCTGAGTTCAAAAGACTTTGGCGGAGAAAAAAAAATGACACTAAAACAATATAGGAAGGTTTTATTTTGTTTCATTTTAAATACAAGAGGATTTAAACATACTAAGAGGCAGAGCAGAGATGAATGGAAATGGCAAATACCAAGAAGTTAAGGATACAGACTCAATTCACAAATACACTGGATCTGATGTCAGCAAATGCTCTGTCCTGGCAGTCACCATCCAAAGTACTGCATTTAAAAAGCTCTTGCATGAACTATACCCAGTCGGTGAGATGTCCACAACTCTAGCAGCAGGCATCTTATCATTCACAGGCCTTCTAGGTCTCCCTATGTAGCTCTTTACTGTTGCTAGGAAGAATAAAATGAGATGATATATGGACCTCAGTCTCCATCTTTTCCTGAAAACTTCCATCTCCAAGATGCTTAAGCCAAAGTGACTAGTATCAAGGTGTCGCTTTTGCCATTTATCCTGCTTCCCTCTCTCCCTTAACTATCCTGTTCCTCACCTAGATTTCCTACAAAAATTAGACTAAAGAAAGGAACTCCATGTACCCAACTAGACAGTAATACAGACTTTCCCTAAAAAGTAATAACAGAAATCCTCAAGCTTCCTTCTCACATGCTTCTTATTTCATTCTAAAAAACAAGTTACAAATTTCCCATCACTTTTCAGCGTAAGTGATGTAAGCAAACTAGAACTTCCCAACTAAGCTACTTAAAAATATATAGACTGAGAATTTGCTGGTGAAAATAAAATATACTCATTGTGTACAATGTAGTGATGTGTTACTATTTTAATATGATTGGATTATAAAGTAGCAATTCTGTAAAGTAGTTACCCTTTGTTAAAACAGGATTCTTGCTATCGATATTCTGGGAACAAGTCACACAAAGCAAGTCTTTATAAAGGCAAGTGGCTCGTAAACTCTATTTAATATTGTTTCTCCTTTAGATGGTCTCAAAATACCTGTTGTAAGCTTAGTAGTGGAGAAAAAATGGACAATGCAAGATTATATGACTTTGTTGTTGTTTAGTCAACAAGTCATGCAAAGATGGGCACAATAAAGGACAGAAATGGTATAGACTAACAGAAGCAGAAGATATTAAGATGAGGAGGCAAGAATACACAGAACTGTACAAAAAAGATCTTCATGACCTAGATAACCATGATGGTGTGATCACTCACCTAGAGCCAGACATCCTGGAATGTGAAGTCAAGTGGGCCTTAGGAAGCATCACTACGAACAAAGCTAGTGGAGGTGATGGAATTCTAGTTAAGCTCTTTCAAACCCTAAAAGATGATGCTGTGAAAGTGCTTCACTCAATATGCCAGCAATTTGAAAAACTCAGCAGTGGCCATAGGACTGGAAAAGGTCAGTTTTCATTCTGATTCCAAAGAAAGGCAATGCCAAAGAATATTCAAACGACCGCACAACTGCACTCATCTCACATGCTAGCAAAGTAATGCTCAAAATTCTCCAAGCCAGGCTTCAAGAATACGTGAACCGTAAACTTCCACATGTTCAAGCTGGATATAGAAAAAGCAGAGCAACCAGAGATCAAACTGCCAACATTCGATGGATCATCAAAAAAGAAAGAGAGTTCCAGAAAGACATCTACTTCTGCTTTACTGACTACGCCAAAGCCTTTGGCTGTGTGGATCACAACAAACTGGAAAATTCTTAAAGAGATGGGAATACCAGACCACCTGACTTGCCTCCTGAGAAATCTGTATGCAGGTCAGGAAGAAATAGTTAGAACTGGACATGGAACAACAGACTGGTTCCAAATAGGGAAAGGAGTATGTCAAGGCTCTATATTGTCACCCTACTTATTTAACTTCTATGCAGAGTACATCATGTGAAATGCCAGGTTGGATGAAACACAAGCTGGAATCAAGATTGCTGGGAGAAATATCAGTAACTTCAGATATGCAGATGACAACACCCTTATGGCAGAAAGTGAAGAACTAAAGAGCCTCCTGATGAAAGTGAAAGAGGAGAGTGAAAAAGTTGACTTAAAACTCAACATTCAGAAAACTAACATCATGGCATCCGGTCCCATCACTTCATAGCAAATTAGATGGGGAAACAATGGAAACAGTGACAGACTTTATTTTTTTTGACTCCAAAATCACTGCAGATGGTGACTGCAGCCAAGAAATTAAAAGACACTTGCTCCTTGGTAGAAAAGCCATGACCAACCTAGACAGCATATTAAAAAGCAGAGACATTACTTGGCCAACAAAGGTCCTTCTAATCAAAGTTATTGTTTTTCCAACAGTCATGTATGGATGTGAGAGTTGAACTATAAAGAAAGCTGAGCGCTGAAGAATTGATGCTTTTGAACTGTGGTTGGAGAAGACTCTTGAGAGTCCCTTGGACTGCAAGGAGATCCAACCAGTCCATCCTAAAGGAAATCAGTCCTGAATATTCATTGGAAGGACTGATGTTGAAGCTGAAGCTCCAATCCTTCGGCCACCTGATGCAAAGAACTGACTCATTTGAAAAGACTCTGATGCTGGGAAAGATGGAAGGCAGGAGGAGAAGGGGACGACAGAGGATGAGATGGTTAGATGGCATCATCAACTCAATGGACATGAGTTTGAGTAAGCTCCGGGAGTTGGTGATGGACAGGCAAACCTGGCGTGCTGCAGTCTATTGGGTCGCAAAGAGTCGGACCCGACTGAGCGACTGAACTGAACATGTTCGACTTGCAACCCCATGGACTGCAGCCCTCCAGGCTCCTCTGTCCATGGGATTTCCGAGGCAAGAATACAGGAGTGGGTTGCCATTTCTTTCTCCAGGGGGTCTTTCCAACCCAGGAATTGAACCCGCATCTCCAACATTGGCAGGCGGGTTCTTTACCACTGAGCCACGAGGGAAGCCCTTCAGTTCACTTATATATCCTTCATTCTTAGCATTTATTGTTAAAATCATACCTATTGGACTGTCCTAATATACTTGAAAAACCAACTCAAATACAAGATGAAAGTCGAGTAAGAAAAGGAGATACTCAGTTCAGTGAGGCGAGTGTTACTTGGGGGCAAGGCGCTGTGCTGGGCTAGGACTCCCAGGAGTGGGGGCTATGGTGCCTCACCTCGGTGGGCTGGGGTAAGATGGCTACAGTCATGGTGCTGGTGTGGATGCGGCCTTGCTTCTCTGTCCTGGGCACTCTCTGGACTCTGTGCACACCTCCTTCAAACTTCATGTGCTTATAGGCTTCTGAACCCCCAATGCTGGCGGACGCATGTCTAAGGCCACCTTGAAAACATTGGTGAAAGAGGTTTGTTATTCCTGCCAGTTATAAATAACTGACCATCACTTCTATCTTGAAATATAATTAAAGGAGCTACAAAATTATATAAACACATCAACTGTGAATCACTGAAAGCCTTTAGCAAGTCTATGATATTCAGTGTTTTAGTATCTTTATTGCTTATAATTATTAAAAATAAAGCATTTATGGAGTCAACAAACTGACTCAGTAACACCCTGAAGAACTACTTTTAAAAGACCGTTAGTCACTGAATGACAAGTATTTTATAGGCCATTTGAAAACTGGTAATATTTCTACATTCAACATTATTAAGTTTGAGCAAACTCTGGGAGATAGTGAAGGTCAGGGAAGACTGGCATGCTGCAGTTCATGGGGTCGCGAAGAGGTGGACACAACTTAGCAACTGAACAGCAACAGTTATTAAATAAATGATAAGCATAAAACAACTTAATCATCCTTAACAAAAATTATAAAGCTTAATCATGGTCTTTCCAACCCTTTCCCTAAAATACACATAGACAAATAAATAAAATCTATGCTTTTCTCAAACCAAACCAAACAGTTTACTGACCTATTTCACTTGGAAAATATTCCAGGGTTTCAAAATGCCATCTTTTAAATGCAGCATACTGCTGATACATATCAAATATCTCTGAGGTAAACAACATTGCCTCCTGACCCCCAACTCCTGCAGTTACCTCCAGGATCAAATCATTTTTATCTGTTTCTTCTGAGGGAACCAAAAGTAAGATAATCTGCAAATAAAAAATATCACCCCTCCTATAATTAAGATTCAAAGCTTTTTGAAAAAGAGCTCAGTGATTAGATATAGAATTTTAAGTATTTAATTTACTTAAAAAAGTTTCTCTAAGCAAATACCTTAATATTGCTGATTACTATTCCACCATCTTACCAATTAGACCATACAATGCACAACTTCCAAAAATATTAATGTTACAACTACATTACAAATGCTATAAGGTTCAGCTAAAACTTACAAGTTTATTTCTTTTTGGTGTTCATGTATACTTTATATTAGCTCTCTATTCGGTTAATAATTAAGTCCTTGCTGTGAGTAGGACACTGTATTGTGTGTAGCAGGCAGAAGAAGCAATCCTTGGAGATTTATAGCCTACTATTGGAGATGGAAATGGCAACCCACTCCCCTACTCTTGCCTGGAAAATCCCATGGACAGAGGAGCCTGGGAGGCTGCAGTTCATGGGGTCGCAAAGCGTCGGACACGACTGAGTGACTTCACTTCACTTATGGCAGGAAAAGAACACTCAGATTGCATTTGTATTTCTACTAAGCTTCTTTAATATGGAAGAGACACTCGCAATTTTGGAACTGGAGAGGCTCTTAGAGATGATCTGGTCCAATTCCCCAATTTTACAGGTCAAAGAAAATGAGATTGTTTGTTATAACAGAGTGCAATGGTGAATTAAAAAGCCAAGTGTCAGTTACTGGAACTCAGATCCTTGTGCCTAAGTCAGTCTTCCTTCCATTAAAATTGTATGTTTCACACTTCAATGTGTATTAATCACAGAGACATAGAATAAAGACTTCTCAGATGAGGTGAATTAAGAAAGAAAAGCTGCCAACATTTATAAAAATGGTTCTTTAATAGACAGGCACTCTGCTAAGTACTTCATGTATTTTAATTCTTAATACATCTTGGGCACGTGCTATTAATAGCTCCACCTTAAGATGTGAAAACTAAGTTTCTCTAAGTTTAACTTAACTAATAAGTTTAACTCTAGTTGGCCAATACCCTATAACTAGAAAGTGAAGGGCTACAACTTGAACCCAAGTCTACCTGAGTTCTGAAACATCACCACTCTGTGTTGGTCAGGAGCCATCCTTGTTTTCCTACTTTTCCATCGCCCTGCTGCTGCTGCTAAGTCGCTTCAGTCGTGCCCGACTCTGTGCGACCCCACAGACAGCAGCCCACCAGGCTCCCCCATCCCTGAGATTCTCCAGGCAAGAACGCTGGAGTGGGTTACCATCTCCTTCTCCAATGCATGAAAGTGACAAGTGAGTGAAGTCGCTCAGTCGTGTCTGACTCTTAGCAAGCCCATGGACTGCAGCCCACCCGGCTCCTCCGTCCATGGGATTCTCCAGACAAGAGTACTGGAGTGGGGTACCATTGCCTTCTCCATTTCCATCGCTCTAGCCTGTGCCAATAGAATGTGACCATTCCCATCTTGAACTAGCATGATGCAACTTACACCTGTGAATTACTAGGCAATGAACAGAAATTGTTAATACACGCATTCTTCTCACAGAAAGTTTATAGAGTAGAAGGCAAGTTACCTGAGACTTTTCTGTCTATTGTGGAACTTTTCTTCTAGAGTAGGTGGTGGGGAAATTAATTTTTGGTAAATTCCACACTTCAGTAAAGAAATAGAATTTCTAAGTTAAGCATCCCAGTTCCAAGCTCCGTCGTCACTTTATCATGTTCTTTCACTTATATTTCCAGAGATAACTGCTGTAAACTTTTAAGCTCTGTTTTATAGAATTAACAAACAATGGATCTAATTTCATGATTTTTCATCTAACTTAATATGTTCTTCTGCAGTTCTCCTAGATATAAAGTCAATACTCTTAGATATAAATGCAATTCTGTTTTCAAAATCCTGAGGGGCCTAGTCTAGGCTGGCACTCCGTAAGAGTGTCAAAGACAAAAAGATAAAGAAATATTCCTGCTTCCACCTACCATTGCTCCACAGTCTCTTCTACTCATGTCTACCCCCACCCTCACCTCTCTCAAAAAACAAAAGAGAGAAAACATATTACCAACATTTCATTGCCTTCTTGGAAAATTCTATTAATGTGACATTCACCTTTCTTTCAGACTTCTACAATCCTTTTAGTATGATAAAAACAGAGCTACAGGGAGTTTGCTTTTTCTGCTTTAAAAACCAGGTTTATAATTGTAAATACCAGCACACTGATTATTCTTGACTTGCTTTTATAAAGTTCTGATAAAATATATTATAAGTAATAGCAGAATGCTTTATTCTTCGCACAAATGCCATACCTGTTGCTTTAATTGAGCTATTTCTTTTTCACATGAAGTTATTTCATTTTCGGCAAGTTTCCTTAAGTCCTCATTTTCATCTAAGAAAAAAAGGCAGCAGGTTGAGTTTTCCTGAATTAGTATTAAATAGCTAACAGAGTTCAAGGTAAAAGTTTTGTCATTGCTAAAGGGAAATGTAACAATTATCCTTTTTTAATAACTGTCATTAATTTATAGCACTTTGTGCACTAGTTTTTATGAGCATGCAGTTAAAAAACAAAAACTTTTTTCCTGATGAGAAGGGTAGAAGTTGAAATAATCTCTATAGGAAAATACAAAGAAGCTACTAAACTTTTCTATAATTCTTCCTCCCCCAACTATTCATATTAACAAATATGCTTTTAGTCTTCAAACTTAGACTCTACAATAACAAATGAATGCACTGAGTGAGTTAGATCAGAGGGGAATATAAGGTACCATTAGTAAAGCCAACACTGAGTTAAAAAGTAGAAAGTTATTTATTGTCTTATTAGTAAATGCTTATTAATATAAAAGTATCCACCTAAACATTTAGACCCTGCCTGATATTTACAGAGTATTTACATGAAGTACTCTTCTTCTCTTTCAGGCTTTACTCTAGTTCTTATTTCATCTAGTTTTCACTTTTACCTTACAAAATATACCTCCTCTTTCCTCTATCTGACGGACAACATGCAGCCTATAAAAAGGAGAGAAGGGGAAATTGTATTAGCTACTACAGTTTGTCATCTCTGTTGAAAGATCAAACTCTGTATTGGCTGGAATGTCTCAATCATTTACTAAGAACCAATTATGCTGGGAACTGGGAATAACATCTAAGACTTGCCCTCAAGGCAGGATTTTAGATCATATTAGTTTCTTTATATTATTCTAGGGGAGAAAAGCTCACAAAAAATAACAGCCTAAAATGTTATATGGTTAAATATAAAAATAACAGCATGCAGAAGGAATTTTTTGCTTGTTTTAGGGATGGGCGGAAAAAGGATTAACTCAATGAGAGATAATAGCAACAGCAAATTGAGATAAACAAATACAGGGAGTGTTGGTGACATGGCAGGAAATTATTTTGGCAAGAATGGTTTATGAGATTTGGTGAAATGGAAAAACGTGCTTCATTAAAAAAAGCAAAAGTGAATTAGAGCCCCAGTTCAACCACTAAGGTTCTTGCAGAACATCACTCCTAACTTCTCTGAATCTTAGTAGTCTCAAGAGTAAAATGAAAGATCTAAGTTGGATGACTTCTAAGGGGCCTTATTAGTTCTGAAATGTAGTGTTCCAGTTAAGATGAAGACTGGAGCTAGAGTACAGAAGTTATCTAACTTAAATACCACATTTTATTTAATTCAGGTCCCCCAAACACTATCAATTTCAACATGTAATGAATATAATTTTTTTTTATATTAAGGCTTTGTGGCTGCTACTTGGACTTGAAGCTTGGCTTATGAAATTGATTTAATTTTCCCCTAAAAGATACTACTTCTATTTTTTTTTTTCTTTAACACTCTGGGCAGCTTCTTCTCTTAAATCACTTAACTTAGACTCTCCTTAAGTCTCAACTGTACAGTTGCATTAGCCTTCTGTCTTCCACGGCATCTTTAGTCCTGTTTCAGATTGCTTCTAAACTGCCACCCATCAAAGTTCCTAAGCAACAAAGCTATTCCTATTATTCACTCCCAATCCAAAAGCTTCTGCTGGCTTCCTTCTGCCAAAAGGATAAAACTAAACTTGGCAGGTTAGTATTTGAGCCCTCTTACAAAATGGTTAACCCCCCCACCCCACCCCCACCCCTCGCCTCCCCAAACCTACCCCCTTCCTCAGTTAACAGAGAAGTCAGTGATTAAGAGCATGAGATTTGGAGTCGGTCCTATTCAAGCTCTATTCCTTAAAAGCAGTGTAACCTGGGCAGAGCTATGTTCTCTTTGTATCTCAGGTTCCTCTTCTGTTGCATGAGGCTAATAGAACCTACTTCATAGTTTAGTATGTGAACTGGATGAGTTAATAGATAAAGAAAAGCAAAACCTAGAGTAGGCAAAGGATCGATAAAAGTTAAACTATTATTATATCATCTAAGGTTGGGCCTTTATCCCTGTACAAGCCTTTCTCCTTTCAAGTTCTCCTTGGTCTCCCAGGTCTTTACTGATCTATGTTCTCACTTATCAGCTGTATCAGAATTAATTTTCTTGCTTCAGTAGCCTGTGACCCTCTCTAGAACCTTTCCTCTGTATGGGCCACAGGCCAGCCACTAGTCATCCCCAGGAATTTGTGCAAATTAAGTAACTTGGACCCCATCCAGATTCGAATGGGCATGAATCACTTGGCAAGCTTGTTAAAACCGCCGCATGTTTCTAAGTCTCAGAGTTCCAGTCTGGGTTTACTTAGCACCCATTTCTCCTTCACTTTTGCAGGTGGCCGCTCTACCATACTGAGAAACACTGCTCTCAACTCCTTAAGAGGAACAGGGCCTTGTCTTCGGTGAGCTCATCTCCTGCTATTAAATACGCAACCAATTAAAGTCAACTTAAGTTTTGTAAAAGGGCGTACAGCACTGTCAAGAGAGCACAAGGAGAGGACGGGACCAGAACTCACATAATGATGTCTTGACCTCTGGTGTAAACCATAAAGAGCTGCAACTGAGTATAAACTTCAAAATCAGATGTGTGGAGCCGTGAGCGGCGGCTTGGTGCAAAGGGCAAATGAGAGTCAAGCCTCGGCTCTGAATCCCGCTCCCCCAGGCCAGGCCCTTACCATGCAGCAGGTGCTGGGTCTCCTGCAGCTCCTGCTCCTTGTCGCTGAGAAGTCTGGCCGCCGCCACCAGCTCAGGCCGCCTGACCTGTAACTGGGCTTCAGAGCCTACCTGGCGCTCGAGGAAGGTCCGCAGAGGTCCGCCGCGTGCAAACAGCTCCTCCAGGGGCAGGTTACCGCAGCTGAGGTGTCGGCGGGCCGGGACAACATCCCGGCGGGCCCAAAAGCCCCGAAAAATATTCCAAAGTAACGGGGAGCGCATAACTACAGTCAGTCCACCATGGCAGACAAGACCCGGAAGTTCCGGACAGAGCACATCTCGCGATACCGCGCGGCTCAGACACAGGGGCGAGACCTATCCGAGCTCCGCCCAACTCACGCGTCGGTTTAAAGGGGCCTCCAGGAAGCCTGGTTGGGAACTTCCGGTCATGAATTATTAAACGCCGTAGTATTCGCGGAGGCCGGAAGTTGAGGAGCTGAGCCAAACGTGGTAGGGGCGGGTCTGAGAGACCTCGGGCACCTCCTCTAAAGGGTAGGTCAGAAACGCCTCCTGGAACGAGCCGGGGCGGAGTATTGGGCCGGAAGGGGAAAGGCGTAGATTGTCATCACGCTTTCTGACTTCGAGATTGCTTTTCAGGTACTCAGTGAAGCTTTCAAGTACCGCGATGGAGGGCCGTTCAGTGTCAGCTACAGGAGCTGAGGTCACAACACAGATGTTAGCCTGGACTGTCGTCTCCAAGGGCGAACTGTAGAATGGCCATCAGTATGTGTATGTGTGTTTACTCCTCTTCCATTTCTCCTGATCCTGTTTCTCCTTTCGACGGTGGTTAAGGCTCGTATTAATGGGGACGTGACAAGTGGACTCGGAAGACCAGTCACCGAGTGATTTAGCAAAATCTCCTTTCCTGCCCTTTATCTGCCACTTAATTTACATAGCTTTTAAACGACTTGTTTCCAACCGATTCTTCTGCCTAGTCTCACTTACCGCTTGTTAGTCGGCTACTTTTTAAAGCCGTTGAGCCATTCATTTCCTGTTGCCGCTAACCACTGCCAAGCAAAGCCTTGAGAGCCCCGCCTCCGGTGGCCCCGCCCGCCAATTTGAGATGGTGGATTAGGGCTCAGAATACTGAAGTTTATTGGCGTAATGCTTTTGAATTTTTTAAAACCTCTTCATAGACCACCAGAAGAATGTATAGGAGAGTATAATACAACCCAGAGAGGCCTGGGGATGCTGCGGCTGAACTCTCAGTTGGGGAACTCTCGCCACCTAACTAGTTTGAGCAGGGTTTACCGAGTGGTAGCGTAACTCTACAGAGACCTGACGTACTGGAAAAGCTGCTCACTTTTATTTTTTATTTTTTAAATATAAAAATACAGGAGTCCTTTGCAAGGTTAAGTCATCCTTAAGTCATCTAATCAAAATTAAGTATAAAATTCTTATAAAATGCGCTTGCCTCTGCTGTATTCATTTCTGTACTCTACATACAAATGCAAAGTGAGGCAGAAGAATGAGATCACTCTCCAAACAATACAAAATAGAAATATGTTTGGCTGCTTAGAAGCTTCCACTAACTCAAATCTTCTTTCATTTTGTATGCGAATTAAAGCCACACTAGTTTTACAAAATTGTCTTGCTTTAAAATAGTGATCGAAATCGAAGCTAAAAAAATTCTAATCCGAGTATAGAACAGGACTGATGGGGTTATCTACATCTCTTTTAGGAACAGGTATTTCTCAAGTCTAAACTCAACTTTGAATATTGTTTTAAGCACAGAACTGGGGGGAGCTACTTGACTCAGATTTCTCAGCTGAATTTTCAAAACAAGTCATTTCATGAACATACTTCATTACTTATAAAAGGTGCAAAAATGTGATAAGCAATAACCTTGTAAAATAATGTAAAGAATCCAGCCAGAAATTATTTTCCCTCAGATGTGTAAGCAATTTAAGTTAAGTAAGTGTACCTTTACTCCTGTAATGTGACACCAATGAGGAACCAGTGACTTGTCTAAGGATACATGGGTGAATTCTTTATTAATTCAAAACATTTTTAAAAAGTCAGTGTGTAATGCATGTGCGTTTTACAGTAATATCCATGGGTGTCCACAGTGTAGTCAAATGAAAACAGCTGTAGTTTGATTTACTTTGAAAAGTCAAAGATATATGCTGTTTGAGATTTCTGAATTTTCTTACATTATTGTCATGCTCAACTTCTATTATATGTTGAAGATTCTAGCATTTTCAGGAAGTCTTATTGTACATAGGTAAAAATAATAAAATAGATTCAAGGAAGGAGGAATAAAAACCCAAAACAACTTAAGTTAGAGGAAAAATAATCTGGATTATCTATTCAATTTATAAGTACCTACAGTTATTTTGGCATTTCAAAATAACCAAGCATGGTATATCAAGTTATATTCATGCATTCAAAACTTCTTTATGCTCCACTAATAAATACTGATCAACTCCAAAATATGGATATAGATTATTAAGTACAATGAACATAGTAGCAAAAATTTACACGTTCAATATGATAAATTTTACAAGAATTGAACACATTGAAATTATTTTTAATATTTAGCAAACATCTTAAAATCATATACAAGAAACATTGTATTTATCACAAATAGGTTAAAGCAAGATGGAAAAAATCAAGTCTTTTACATTATTCCAGTATTCGGTGTTTATTGTTCAGTGAAAGGCAATATAGAAAAGTACTCACTAAAATGACCATCAATTGAGATTACCTTTTAAGACAGTAAGACTAAAATCTTCACTACCCAAGAGATGTAGAGGATTAAGGTAATTATACACATAATTCAAGAGAAGAAATTCACTTTCACCCCCATTAAGTGAATATTCAAGTTAACACTATTTTGGAGTTTTACTTTCCTATATCAATTTCCAGTTCATTATAATTTCTTCATAGTGTTTGTCAGCAGTCATTTAGTGGAAACTAATAGCAGTGCAGAGGAATCTGCTCGGAGTATTATCTCAGTGTAAATGTCCAGTAAATTTACCTCCAAAATACCCTCTTAAAAAATGTATCACTTTACAGTGGAAAAATCTAACAGACGCTACTTCAGTCAGACGATGAAGTTCAACATCAACAATAAGTCATGTTGATGATGGTATGTACCTTTGATATGGTGTGATATGAATGGCACTTCTGTGGTCTTTCCTCCAAAATCTGATAACACCTGTCTAATCATGGGAAAACGATCAGAAAAATTCCAACTGAGGGACATCTTACAAAATACTAGGCCTGTAACTCCTCAATACTGCCAAGGTTATCAAAAACAAGAGAAGTTTGAGAAAATATCATAGCTAAGAGGGTAACATGATGACTAAATGTAATACCGTATCTTGAACAGAATCCTGGAACAGAAAAAAAAAAAAATTATGAAAAGCTAAGAAGGACAGGGAAGCCTGGCATGCTGCAGTCCATGGTGTCTCAGAGTTGGACATGACCGAGCAACTGAACAATGATAAAGGAATTGGAATAAAGTGTGGACTTAATAATGCATTGATATTGGTTTGCTGGAGAAGGAAATGGCAACCTACTCCAGTATTCTTGCCTGAAAAAAATCCCATGGACAGAGGAGTGGAGGGCTATAGTCTTTGGAGTTGCAAAGAGTTGGACGGGACTTTGCGACTGAACATGCACAGATTGGTTCATTTATTGTGACAAATGTTTCATGGGTGTGACATGTATGGATCCTATCTGTACTATCTTTTCAATTTTTCTGTAAATCTAAAACTATTCTAAAAAAGTTTAATAAAAAATTTTATGAACACACAACTACCTTTTATTCTCTTACTTTCATGATAAACTTATTTTAAAAGTCTTACTACCTTAATATTAAAAAGCATGCTTTCTAGTCCATGGCAGTGTCAATGTTTTCTACTGGCTGTCTCTTTTAACTTGGGTTTTAGCTATAACTCCTACATATTTACTTGGCAAATTAACCGATAAACTCTTCTATGCTTGGGGATGTTTCTTTCCTGTGGAATTTAAATTTCCAAATGATTTCTCTTAAACTTTGATTTAAACCTACAATATTATACACACACTCACACATCTGCATATACACATCTAAATATATCTGTGTGTGTGTCATTGAAAGAAACATATTTCTTGTTTGTAGATTGAGTGTGATGTTGGTGAACTGAGAACAGTGATTTTGAATCACATTATTGAACAAAGCAATAACATATTCATATATTCTTCCGTCTTAAAATGAGCTTGATTGTATTTTTTTTTGTATTTTTTGAATGAATAATTCAATCAGATTTTTAAAGTACAGTTTCAAAAAAATCTGGGCAAGTGCATTGAAGGCATTTAACACATACATTCTTGA
This sequence comes from Cervus elaphus, assembly GCF_910594005.1. Classification (NCBI taxonomy): domain Eukaryota; kingdom Metazoa; phylum Chordata; class Mammalia; order Artiodactyla; family Cervidae; genus Cervus; species Cervus elaphus. The sequence continues at coordinate 36,496,049 of NC_057840.1, forward strand.
AGTGGGAATTACCGAGCTAGAGAACTTTGATAAAATAATAATATGCAACACTTCACTCTTTCCATGTTTAATTCATTCTCGTGGCAATCCTGTAAATTTTTATATCCTTCATTTGAAGGGAAAGAAACAGGTTCAGAGAGGATAAATGATTTGCCCAAAGTCACATGAGGCAGATGTATAACTGGAAGTCAAATTTATAATTAACGCCTGGTATTTGGAAAGAAAATGTATCTCTGTGGACTGTTGTGTGTTACAAGGATACTACTAAGAGTGCTACAAGGAAGATCTGAAACCAGTTTTTGATATCAGTTTCACTAGTAAATATTTGCAGTTGTAGCAAGTAAGGAATAACTGAACTTTTTATGGATTATTTTTCTCAGAAGAACAAACTTTATATTGGTCAGAGATTTTTTTAAAAAGAACTGAAAAGGGCATACAAATTCAAGTGTTGGCAAGTTATACTTTGAAAACTTAAGGTCATAAACTGTCAGTATAAACACAGGTCAAAAAACAATTCTAGAAATATCTTTCCCACTTTTCAAAATAATTTGCCATCTAATGCAAAGTTTTCAAAGCTTGTGTTTGATAGGGCCCTATCCATAGACTTTTTAGGTGGCCTATTTTCTATTTTCTGACTGTATTTTAAATTTCTTCCTTGCATACTTCTTCCTCAAAGTGTCTGGTATATTGCCATTTTGAAAATATAGTTTTACAATTACAATATGACATTTTTTTCAATATAAGTTAAAAGTGTATAGAAAAAAAGGATACATTCAAAAATAAGAATCAGGTATCATTTTAAATCAGCTTAATTGGGTGAAAGTGTATTTTTGCCCCTAATAAATAAATACTATTTACCTATTTCTATAGTCCTTTTGCAAAACTGAACTCTCAGGTAAATACATGACACACATTTCATTCCACACTAACAACCTAGACAGCATGAAGCATACTAATAAACACCCCATGCACCATGACCAAATATCAACTGGTCATCGTATGTACATATTTTAAGATTAAAAAAAGTGACCACATTATGGTCTTGACTTTTGCACTTCATAGTGTTGATATCAAAATTGTGTTTTGCTATTGTTCTTTTGCCAGTGCGCCTACTGCACGTAGAACTGCCCTATAACACTGTTGGGATATCTGTATTACCTTTGGGTAACATAATAACCATTATTCAAAGTAAAGAAGCATCATCCATTCATTTTTAATGTGATCTAAGTTCCAAATCCATCTTGGAACAAATCTCTCCAATTTATATAAATATATATGTATATTTATATATGACCTATATCCTCTACTTTTCTTTCCATTATAGACACATCTGAACTTAGGCATTATTTAAAGAGCATTAACCTCTTTCTGTGTACATTAGCAGATTCTAACAGTATACAAAGATATTTCGGTAATGTGAAACATAAAGTGTACCTTCTAAAGTGCTAATTTTTCCCCAGGGAGGAACTTACTCTCTAGAAAAAATCAAACTCTACCAAAACAGATATTGTGCTCTTAGAATGGTAGCATAGACACCAGTTGAGGGCTTTTTTTGTTTGTTGTTTATTATAGCTCTGTAATTAAAACAGAATTACACCATACTTTAAAAATTGGTAGAGTTGCAGATACATAGACATACTGTTAGATACACTTAAAACATTTTGAAATTAAAAGAGATGCTCTCCCCTCCCCTGAAAATAGGAATTTAGCACAGAAGTCCTCACATAGTGTGGTTATCAACATTTGATGTGTAAATCTACCCTAGACTCATTCTCAACACATTTCTAATCAGGTTTCAAAAGGGTATATCAGCTTCAAAATTTGTATTCTACAAATGCCCCGGGTTAGAGATTAGGACTCTTTATAAGGGCCCTATCTTTTACATTTGGTAAAATATTAAAAGTATTGTCAAACAGACAATTCATCTAATAGTCCAAAGTATCTTATAAAGATAACTTATGACTAGCAGGTCACCATCATATATAGTAACAACAAGAATATAAAGTCTACACTTAAAAAATTTGATTCATGCGGTGTATCATAGTATATTACATATTTTCTAGTCATGTGTACCATATATTGTGCCTCAAACACAGAAACAAATATGATATTACAACATACATGTGTATACATCATTGTAGCATAACAAACTCAATTCTAATCAAGAAAAAAAAATAATTTAGGAACAATAAACTTCACGATAGAAGTGATGATTCTTTTAGGTCTTTCTTCAGTCGTTAAGAAAAAAATACGACTTTTTATAAACATCTTCACAGCTCTCTTTTTCCACTATGTTACTGAAAACTATTATTCAAACAGTAAATATTTAATTGACATGGATAAAGCATGTCTTAACACTAACACTTTCAGACAAAAACAGGCATTTGTTAAAAGAAATGTTTATTATAAATATTTTCTATCTTATATTTTAACTACATTTTCATAAAGAATGTATTTAAAAGTGCTGAATATGGTAGGATAGTCAGCAACGCCAGTGTAAACAGAATGCTTTGTTTTCTACTCTGCAAACTTTTTTTTTTTAATCCCATTTTGTCAAACACTGCAACAGTTAAAATATTTGCATAGGGAATAGATTATAGCCCTTTTAATCATGTCTCCTGAATGCTATACAAATTAGAAAATCAAATTCACATAAAAAAATTCTTGAAATGTTTAACTTTATGGAAAAAGAAAATTACGATGCCAACCTTTCAAGTAAAGTAAATTTTAAAAAGAAAATCCCAAAGTTGTTTTTCTTAAAAAAAGTTTAATAAATTAAAAAAATGAGAGGTAGTTAAAAAATGACAAAGGAAACTTATAATTTTAATATCATCCTTAATATAAGGCCAGTATTCTTAGTGGATATAAATATTTTTAAAAGTTTCATTTTAGGTTACTCAATATTATACTTATTAAGTTTAAGATTAAAAAAATAGCCTCCAGGGGATATTAATATTCAAATCTAACACTTTGATATAAATATGACACTGTTGTTTGTGTGTGCATGATAGGATACTGTTTCCTTGAATGTCAAAAGTACATGCCAAGGTCAGGCAAGTATTTTTTGTCTTAAAAGATTTAGTGGTACTTATAAAAAAATAATATGGCAGCTAAAACATTTGAGCACTGTTCTGCCTTTCAATTAGGGATGAGAAGTAATAGTTTGGTTTTAACGTATTTTAAATAAGTTATTTTTAAGATACTATGTGAAAACAGTTAAGGTCTGAAGTAGAGAATTATCTTCTAAAGAACCCCTATAAAACTTTTCTTCGTTAAAAACGTTAGCTTTTACTGGATTTCACTTTCAACGAAAATATGCCACAGTCCAGATGCTATTCATCCAAAGTTTTAAGATGCTACATATAGGCATTCCTTTATTAAATCTTTTCTTTATATTCCAAAACTAAGTTATCAAGCTTTTTTCTTTCTTGCTAAAGTACATACTTTATGCAACCATTTTAGAACTGGAGAGCCAGTCTTTAATAAATTAATTACAGTATTGGACATCTGATATATACATAGATTCATTTTCTTCTATTACAACTAAAAACAATATCACTCTTTGATTTGTCATTGAGATAGAATATCTTCAAATTGTTTTGTGCTTTTTCTTTTTTCCTCATATATTTATATATATTATTTTTTACATAGCAAACTCTTCTGTAATGAAAATGCCACAGTTTTGGCAGTGAACAACCAGAGGAATTCCCCATGAGGATTTTCCAACAAACAGAGATAAATAGCTCTTTTTTTCATGAACAGAAATATTGGCTTCAAAATTAGTGTACTGAACACAGTATATAGCATGTTGACTATCAGAGTTACAATTTTAAAATTGGCTTTTTCTGTCTTAGATTATATTTAAAAATGCAAACCACAGCCAACTTTTGGGCAATTATTTCTATAAGACCATATTGCACAAAAGTCCTTAAATACAGATATAAGTTATGCCATTTGGATTTAAGTGTTGCGACAACTATGTGGCAAATGAAGCGGGTTTACTTGGCACATGCAGTCTCTGGGTACACTAGGAGACTGTTCATAGGACTACAAGTACAGTTTGCTTGCAAGTAGAATGCGTGTTCAACAAAATAAACTTAATTTGGCAATTCATTGTTTCATGTGGTATTTTCTCCAAAGTAACCACGGATAAACCTTGATAAAAATGGAGACAAAGACCATATGGTTGTATTTTCACAGTAGCCTGAGGAATGCTAAACTGTAGTTCTCCAGGAACTCAGCTTCAGGTGTTACATAATTACTTTTATTTTTCATTGCAGCCCTCCAAAATGATTTTCTTTATTAAAAATTAAGATTCAGAAGTAGAGCTGGCAGTACTTTCAACAAATGACTTATAAATTTGAGAGTTCAAAAACCTGGGGAAAGAATCTCTGTGCATTAAGGTATATATCTGGAGTTGGGCATCTTCATACATGTGAGGATTAGGATCCAACAGATTTCTATTGATCACCTCTCTAACTCGAGAATCGAGACTGACCTAAAAAGAAATAAGAGCAGATACATTAAATAATATTTTTTCAAAAGATCTCAATCAAGTAACTATACGCTCATGACATTTCAGAGAAAGCTTAAAGAGTAAATCTAAAAATCATGAGGTTATGTTTTCAAAGGTTTCATAACCCTGCAGACTTTTCTCCTTCAAAAATGGAATTATACAAAAACCAACTTTTAAAGCAAAATTTGAGCTCAGATATCTTGGCTTACTTGGATATACCTCTTCTATGCATTCATTCAGGAGTTTTTGACAATTTCTCTCGTGTTACAGTGCTAGAGAGTCCCCTAGCTAGAATACAAAGTTTAGCGTGTGTGTGTGTAAGTTGCTCGAATGTGTCCGACTCTTTGTGACCCCCATGGACTGTAGTCCACCAGGCTCCTCTGTCCATAGAATTCTCCAGACAAGAATACTGGAGTGGGTTGCCATTCCCGTCTCCAGGGCACCTTCCTGATCTTCTCCTGGGTTTCCTGGACTGCGGGCAGATTCTTTACGGTCTGAGCCACCTAGGAAGCCCCTAACCAGAACAGAAAGTTACCTCCTCCTATTATGTGACTGTGGGCTGACTCTATTCTTTGAGCAAGATAAAAATCTAGCAGAGAGTAGTTCTCTGTCAAAGCAACATGTAAATTACGTACCGATGCCTGACAGTTTCACGTCCCAGCAAGTCCTGTTCTGTCAGGAGGACACTGGGGACGTGGAAGGGCTGAGCAGAGCAGACCAGAGCACACACTCTTCAGGTCTTACGACTATAGACCTGTCCACACAGAACACGCTATAGTCCTTCCCTAGGAATACATCCACATAACTGTACTAAAGATTAGAAGAACAGTTTCTTGCAACGCCATCTTTGAAAGGAGAAATGTCAGTAGGAACTCAGAGTACCCATTAAAGTAGCCATACAGTGTTATTTGAAAATTGTAAAGAAATTTTAAGAAATTAAATTCTGCAAGTGATTCAGGTTTTTTCTTTTTTTTCTCCCTGAATGCTAATCCTGTTGGAACTGGTAGGGTAAATTGGAAAAGGAATGGGGAGGATTAAACAGCAATAAAGGCATGCCTTGGGGAACAGAACTAAGCTCTTTCCTGAAACGAAAGAAGAAAACCCTCCAAGAGGCAAAACACCTCTGAGTCTGATTAGTGTCTGACGTCCTCACTGTTGAACAAAGGCTAAGGCATGGTAAGCCATAGTTAACCTGTTTCATGATGTACTTCTATGCAAACCCTTCCTATTTATAACTAAGGTTTTGTCACAAGCATCTTGCAAACGCTTTTTTGGTTCTGGCTTCATTTTCCACCCATTCTTTGGACTAAGCCTGGGATCTGAGACAGTCCCAATGAGAAAGCCACTCATATTCTCTCTGATGTCCCCGGATTCCTAAGCTTTATAGCTCATGTGGAGTTGAGTTCATAGGAACACCCCAGGATGACAGTGGGGGAAGATGTATCAGGAAGTGGTGACCCAGAGTAAATTTCTGTGGGTTTGCTAGACTAAGTTACACAAAGACAAAATTAAATGTTTCTTGGCTGAACTATGTAATACTCTCTAAATTCTAAGAAAAAAAATGTTCTGGAAATGGATCAAGTTTTATTCTCTGTGTTACTGCCACAAGGATCATCATCAAGTACAAAGTAAAAAAGTACAGAATTTTTAGCTAAACTTCTTATTTAAAAATATTTCTGTCTCTTGCTCAACAGGAGAATGTTGATACTGAAGCTTAAACTGATAGGTCTTGTTCTGAAATGTGGTATTATGGTAAAGTGAATCTTAACAAACATATTCTACTATTTTTTGCAAATGGTGCTCTTACTTTCAAACTTGCATACTTTTTGCTTCGTTGGAGAAAGGAACACTAGATTAGTGATAAAGAGATAAAAGAGGTCTTTATTTCGTAAATAATAGCATATTGAATATATGCTATTTAACACATATGTTCCCTAAACATATATATTTAACATATGATAAACTGACAACAGTTTATCAGTTGCTGGAATGATATTTGTTATCTTAAGACAGAAAGCAAAATAATTTGAATTATTAAATGTGTTGAGTCTTCATTGTATGATTTAAATTTTATTTTCAAACTAAAAACAGTAGTGAAATATCATAGAGAAGGTAGTACCATTCAACATTTAGTAATCAGTAACAAAAACACATTTGCTATTTCCATTTAAAAAATAAAATATTTACCTTAATATCTGGTGGTTTGTTTGAAAAGGTTGTCTGTCAGTCAAAAGACGTGTAGAGAGGTCAAATAACAAGGATAAAGCCCATGAGTGTGACAATCTATAGTTTCATCTTGTGGCATCTTTGGGCTTCGATTGTGGAACATCTATAATACAAATTAGTGCGGGTGGATCCCAGCATGGGCCTGAGCCTAGGCCCCTAGGATTCACCCCTGAGTAGCGCCATCTCATCTGGGGTCCAGTGCCTAAAGCACCGGCGAGTTTCCTGTACAGACTTATCTTAAGAGAAAAGAAAGTAGCTCTGAGGCAACCACTATTCTCAGGTAATGCAAACTCTTCTCTTACTCAATCTTCCCAGGCTCCCGTTTAGGTGGGCGAAGGAAGCAATGTGTGCTCAGTGGAGCCCCACTCTGCAGGACCCTTTGGGCTGTAGGATTTTTCAGGCAAGAATATTGGAGTGGTTCGCCATTTCCTGCTCCAGGGCATCTTCCCGACCCAGGGATCGAACCCATGTCTCCTGCATCTCCTGAACTGCAGACAGATTCTTTACCACTGAGCCACAGGGCAAGGGGCCAAAGCAGGGCTGCGATGCCAGAGTTAAAAGACGATCTGCTCCTGTGGGGCCGGGCACGAGACAGCCCTGATAGACCTGGCAGCCCTGACCTGGCCGTCTTAGCAGTACTGGAGAGGCTGGCAGTGTTGAGAGGTGGTAAGTGAAGCTAATGAACTTGGAACCCTCCATTGCCACAGGGAGGAGACAGGGAAGAAGAAAAGCACGTGGCTTACAAACATAAAAATGTCCACCAGCAACTCCATAAACTAGCTGGGAGGAAAATGAAATGACAGCTAAAGGTTCAACAAGAGTGTGGGGGTAAAATGGGGAGAATGAAAACAGAAATCTTGTTTGTGTGGCTGGGGGAAACCTGGGTCAAACTGAATTATATGCTATGCATGGAGCCAATTCAAGAGAAGTAGGTGGATATTGCCAAAAGCCAGCATACCAAGGGCCTGACTTCCCCTTCTTGCCATAAATATGCAATGAAAATTTTGATTCTTTGGACATTGTTTTGTGTCAAATTATACTGAAAATGATGAATTACCACTGAAAGTCTTTCATCCTCATAAAGACCCTCCTAGGTCAACTTAATTCCTTGAACATTTTTTTTTACATACCATGATTTAATTTTCCTCCATTTTTTCATTTTATTTTTAGTTTTACTGAAGCTGCTTTATTTACAATTTTTTCCTAAGTAAAATGCTTATTAATTTTTTTCCTTTATAAGTCCATGTTAAATTTTTACCAATTATAGTTTCTGCTACTGGAGATGTTCTTTATAATTTTAACTAACTTTGGTCTTCTCATGTAAAATTTTGTAGATCTGAAGGCTATCTGGTTCTCCTGTCTGTTTTAAAACACTTTTTACCACGTCCATTTTTTGTTGTATTACTTTCTGTCAGTTAGTTCTATGGAAAATAATTATAAATTACAAATAAGACTGATTATTGGGATGCATTTCTTGAAGCAAAGGTCATTGATACCATAAAGTGTAGTAACCATATTCCTGGTGACACTTAAGTGATGGGAAAGTTTATCTTGCTTCTGAGGGACAGTTCAGACATGTGGTTAAGTTGCTAGTTCTCATTGTGTCTTAAGTTTGGGTTCACAGAAGTCCAGAGTTGTGTCATGAATACAATACTAGACAATGGAATGACTAACGAGCATATTGTAGTTGCAAGAGCCGCACTTGGAATCAGAAGATCTTGGGTTTGTGTTCTCTCTCTACCAGATATAAATTTACTGTCCTTGCTTCACTTCTTCGAATCAATTGGTTTTGCTATCAAATGGTGCCATCTGTCCTAGAGGCTAAAGGATTATTGGATCATACGTATAACAACACTTTTTTGGTCAAACCCAATGCCTTTAGACTTCATATCAGCTTGAATTTTACCTTCTCAGAGTGACCTTACTAGACTAACCTTATTCTAATGACATCACTTGACCTCCACGCCATCATAATGCTTATCACGATTTTTAATTACCTATCTTTGACATGATTTGTCTGTCTTCCTAAAATGAAAGCTCCAGAAGGTTCACCATCATATCCCTAACATCTAGGCCAGTACCTGGCTCACAGGAAGTACTCAATGCATATTTTTGAATGATAACATGCACGCACAAAGAAAACTAGGAAGATATAATCAAATGAGCCCTGTTAGGAAAAACTGATTTAAATATCAAAACTGTTAAATTCACATAATTTTGCGTGAAGAGGCATCTGTCTGTGTGCACACATGGGACCATATGTCTATCACATATACAATATTTTTAGATAATTTTGGTTTTTAAATAGGCTTTCTGCTTCCTCCTCCTAGATAGCAACTATTAATAGAAGGCATTTAGGTGAAATCAGAAGAAAACAGTTTCTACTACTATATAAACTGTCACTCAGCAGAGCCTGAAAGTCATAGATTTAGTGGGTTTTAGAGCTTTTCCCATGCCATCATTCTCTAAAACGAGGAAGCTGAGGCCACAGAACACTGGAGTGAGTTGGTTAGTGTTCGACGGTTAAGTGGCAGGCCTAGATTACAGCATGGTTAAGGATAGCAGCATCGCTAGATATCCGAACACACATGGTTTTCTGTAATTCTGATAGGTCTTACACTTGTTGCAGGATTTACAATTATCTCTTTGTTCAATAGCTCAATGCTGCTTCAGTTGGTTACAACTTTTAATCAGACTGTTTTATTAGAGTGATTCTGCTGAGCTTGTCTTTTCAGTACTTAATATGAGCTGCCACTGGCAACTGCAGTGCTTAGCAAGGCTGCTATTCGTCTGCTGTTCCTCGCGGTTACTTCCCTTTGAGGTACCTTTGAGGACCTCACATAAAAAGAAAACTTACTTTTGAAAGAAGCGGCATTTTTTTTGTTTTTAGATTTTTTAAAACCTAAAATGTGGTCATTTCGCCTCTTGAAATGGATGCTACACCAAGAATGAGAGATTTATTGACTCCCGATTGTCAACATCTATCACATAATGTTTAAGTTGTTAAAAATGCATATAACATAATCTTAAAACCACAAAATGTAATTTTCAGCACACTGGCTTCATGAAGGAAATATGCCATGTTGATAACATTTTAAGAATGGAGGCCTCTACATTTAATAGGCTTTCCTGAAGACTCTTGAGAGCCCCTTGGACTGCAAGGAGATCCAACCAGTTCATCCTAAAGGAGGTCAGTCCTGAGTGTTCATCGGAAGGACTGATGTTGAAGCTGAAACCAATACTTTGACCACCTGATGCGAAGAACTGACTCATTGGAAAGACCCTCATGCTGGGAAAGATTGAAGGCGGGAGGAGAAGGGGACGACAGAGGATGAGATGGTTGGATGGCATCACCAACTCAATGGAGATGAGTTTGGTTAAACTCCAGGAGTTGGTGATGGACAGGGAGGCCTGGTGTGCTGCCGTCCATGGGGTCGCAAAGAGTCAGACACACTGAGCGACTGAACATGACTGATGGCTCAATCGGTAAAGAAACGTCGGCAGTGCTGGAGACCCAGGTTCTATCCCTGGGTTGAGAAGATCCCCTGGAGAAGGAAATGGCAACCCACTCCAATAATCCTGCCTGAAAAATCCCATCAACAGAAAAGCCTGGCAGGTTACAGTCCATGGGGTTGCAGAGTTGGATATGACTGAGCAGCTAACACTTTCCTACATTTAACAAAGGAGAACATGATGACCCAATCAAATGACAGTAAAATGAAAGTCTGGTGACGAAAACTGAGGTTCTGGTTAAGAATAAAGTCCTGACAACTTGCAGCTATTTAGTTACTGCCATTTTACAAATGATTCAAATGTTCACGTTCTTTAAAAATATTCCAAGTAGAAACCGTTTTAGAGTTTTAGAGGTAGAAAGGCCTGATTATCTAGCTTAAAAAATTCTTAGAAAAGGGAACTAAAGAATTAGGGCAATTTATCTAGCAATTATCTAGCTCCAACTCCATCTGGTTCGCAGTGGCTGCTGTGTGGATTGTGTTAAGAGAGATTCTGAGGTTGAATCTGGGTGCAACAGGGAGGATCATGGTATGTATGGGTTAGTCTCACAGTCGTGTCTGACTCTTTGTGACCCCATGGACTATAGTCCACCAGGCTCCTCTGTCCATGGGGTTCCCCAGGCAAGAATACTGGAGTGGGCTGCCATTTCCTTCTCCAGGGGAGCTTCTTCACCCAGAGATCGAACCTGGGTCTCCTGAATTGCAGGCAGATTCATCACCACCTGAGGCACCAGGGATGCTCAATGATGAGTAACTGACCATGTCATTTGCTGGGAGAATGCAGTGGTACCATAAGGGCCTGTCATTCTGGACTTGGTTCACGATCCTCTGTGTCCCTTTATACTTTCATTTTTGTGAACAAATCAGCTGAATACAGAGGCCCAGATAAAAGTGAATTAATTTATCCCAGGCCACGCAATGAAGTTGGAGCTGCGTCAGGACTAGAATCCTCTCCACCTGAGTGTTAATTTAGTCTTTTCACTACTCTATAGTCAGGGATTTCTGAAGTTGAAATTAATATGCTAGTAAAATTCAAGTAGAACTGATGAGATGCTGAGGTTCTAAAGAGACCAGAAACCTGGAGAATGTATTTTTTAGGATGCAGAATTTTAATGGTGTTAGAAATACAAAGTAATACATGTATTGAGGCTATAGAAAAAATTATCCCCACCTTGTTTCTATGAATACCTTTTTTTTATGTTAATGCAGGAAATAAAAAAAAAAAAGACAACCTTTTGGGTGTCCAATCCAAGATTTCTCATTTTGCAGAGACAATACTAGGGTACTCTGGAATACCAACGGCACTTATAGAATGACTGATACATTAAAAAAAAATTACTTAGGTATATTTGATTGGAAGTGAAATGCCTTATATAGCATTCTAAATAGAGAGTCAATAGAGTAGACACAGTAAAAGTGAAGGTTGCTCAGTGGTGTCTGAATCTTTGCGACCCCATGGACTGTACCATGGAATTCTCCAGGCCAGAATACTGCACTGGGTAACCTTTCCCTTCTCCAGGGGATCTTCCCAACCCAGGGGTTGAACCGGGGTCTCCTGCATTGCAGGCAGATTCTTTACCAGCTTAGCTATGAGGGAAGCCCAGAGTAGACATGAACTCATCTTACAGATTCCAAGGTAAGGTGTGTGAGACAGGTTGGGGCCACGTCCAGTGTGGCAGCAGGTAGATGCACGTGGCCTGTTTCCAGGGAACGTAATAAATGTCTGTGTGCAGGAGAGGGGAGTGAAGGATAGAGTCTGGGGGCAGAAAGTACCAGGTCAGAACGTTTACATGGACAGGTGAAATCACCGTGGATTAAGAGAGACAGAAAAGACAAGAAGAGGGTGACGCGCAGAAGAGAAGGCATTCCAGGAAACTCTAAATTCGTATTCTTAAAAGCCCTGGTGGAACTCACTTACTCAGCACTTCAGAGGCTGGGCAACTATGAGCTGCTCCCCCTCCAAGTGCTTGTAACTCTGGGAGCTGGACCCTTTCTCAGGAGCAAGTTGATTTTTTAAGTTAAGGGAAAGGTATTAAACTGGTTGCTTGAAATATTCCTTATTTATTGGGAACATTCTGGCAATGGGAAGAAGAGCTTGCACTTAACAGTAACAGGAAAACTAGAACAAGGTAAATGATTGCCATTACACATCTCTCCCCCAAGAAGAGCATCAGTCACTCACTCGTGTCTTACTCTTTTCAACCCCGTGGGCTGTAGCCTGCCAGGCTACTCTGCCCATGGGATTTCCCAGGCAAGAATACTGGAGTGGGTTGCCATTTCCTCCTCCAGGGGATCTTCTTGACCCAGCGACCGACCCTGCGTTTCCTGTGTCTCCTGAATTGCAGGAGGACTCTTTACTGCTGGGCCACCAGGGAAGCCCAGTGGGTCATAAAGGGTCATTTTTCAGTTCTATAAAAATTCTAATATAAGCATCTCATACAAGCATCAACACCAACGTGCTTTTTTGAAGCATCAACATTCCCCTCCCTCCCCAAACCAGAGGTTTTCAAACCAGTAGGAAACTGATTAAAGGTACAGATTTCTGGGCTCTATTTTCCAAAATTCAGGTTCAGAAGTTCTGAGTCAGCCTCGAGAACTTGCTTTTCAAACAAATGCTCTAGGAGATTCTCAGACAGGTGATCTGAGGACCACACTTTGAGACACATTGCCCCAATGTAAGCTCTTTTCCATTTTAGTTGAACTCTTGGCCAATTGTATTTACCAGGCTTCCTAAGGTTAGTTCTGAAAAGCAAGTAGACTATCACAGGAGTCAGCCAGAGATAAACAATCAAAGCAAAGTGGGGAAACCTAACCTTGAAACACTTGCTCAGGTAGATTCTTAGAATGGAATCTAGATTATCTACCCAGATAAATCTTCTAGCCTCTCCACACCCAATGCATTACTCAATTTGGACAGAGGTCCTTTTAGGTTCATCCTTTGTCTTAAGAAGCCCACATCAATCCTTTCCAGATTTTTACCTCTTTTGGTGAGAGTATAGAAATGTAATCGTCGTATATCATCCTGGCCTTCTCTTCAATTACTTTTTTGTTCTGCTCTTTCTTTAAGTCTTCACAGGCAAGCCAGAAAAGTAGGTTCTCTTCACTGTATTCCGTTCGCAGGAACTCCCTGAAGAGGTTTCTTCCTGCCGGGGCCTTCATCATCTTGTCAAAATTTTGAGACCAGGACAAGACTTCATCTGAAGTGGGGTTTTGGCTGCAGAGACAGAAGGGGGCCATTATCAAAAGCAGCTTGGGTGCAGGGATGAGAAGTAGATAGAAATGCTGCCATCTAGTGGTCATGTAGACTCAGTCCAGCCTGACCTGGCAAACATCTGCCAGGACAGGGCTAGTTATTTCTGCGTCATGACAAAAATTCTTGTAGGTATAAGCTATGTGTCTGGGAGCCAAGCATTCAAATAGCAAGGTGTGATACACACTTTGCACATGGTCATCATCAGTTCAGTTCAGTTCAGTTCAGTTGCTCAGTCATGACTGACTGTGACCCCAAGGACTGCAGCATGCCAGGCTTCCCTGTCCATCACCAACTCCCAGAGCTTGCTCAAACTCATGTCCATCGAGTCAGTGATGCCATCCAACCATCTCATCCTCTGTCATCCCCTTCTGCTCTTGCCTTCAATCCTTCCCAGCATCAGGGTCTTTTCCAATGAGTCAGTTCTTCCCATCAGGTGGCCCAAGTATTAGAGCTTCAGCTTCAGCATCAGTCTTTCCAATAAATACTCAGGACTGATTTCCTTTAGAATGGTCATCAAAGATTCCTAATGAAGCTTGGACATTTTTGAACTGTAACAATCTACTGCAAGTCTATTACATTACTTTGAAAGGCAAACTGAACTTTTTTGTTTGCATCTGATGTAGATTTTAGTTTCCAGGCCATAAGATACAGTTTCTCTTTTCATCTCTGGTCACTGCATTTTCACTTTTCACTGAATCAAAAATAAGAACACATTGTGTGCCCTTTCACATATTTACCTAAACTTTAAGAATTATTCTGGTAAACATTATGAGTGAATTGTTACCACTGAATGGAGTTACCACAGCTTTTGAACTGTGGTGCTGGAGAAGACTCTTGAGAGTCCCTTGGACTGCAAGGAGATCAAACCAGTCCATCCTAAAGGAAATCAGTCCTGAATGGTCACTGGAAGGACTGATGCTGAAGCTGAAGCTCCAATGCTTTGGCCACCTGATGGGAAGAACTGACTCATTAGACAAGACCCTGATGCTGGGAAAGATTGAGGGCAGGAGAAGAAGGGGACAACAGAGGATGAGATGGTTGGATGGTATCACCGACTCAATGGACATGAGTTTGAGCAAGCTCCGGGAGATGGTGATGGACAGGGAGGCCTGGCGTGCTGCAGTCCATGGGGTTTGCAAAGAGTCAGACATCACTGAGCGACTGAACAACAGCAATGACAATTAAAAACATAGACCATTTACAATGACACAAGGGACTTTTTAGATATCTGTATTCAGGTTTTTTAGCAACTATTCCCCTGCAGAACCTCATTTGCCTATACATCAAAGAAGTAAAGGAGAGAAGAAAGGAGAATTTTATGACTAAATTGATCCTGATTTTGCTTTCCTATGCATTGGTATGTTTAATAATTTTCCAACCTAAAATACATTTGGTCAAAAAAGTAGTCATATTTATTTTTTCCTTACTTTTTAGACCAAACATTTTAAGTTGGTTTGCTATTATTCCAAGATATCTGAACTTCCTCATTTGTTTAAAAAAATTTTAAAAGACAGAAAAATCACTATGAAGCCTCAGCATTAAAACCTTCTCCTGAGCAGCAGAAAAAGAAGGCAACTATCATTATACAAATAATCTACTTGCATTTTAATTCTATCCTGTAGATGCTGCATTTCAACTTCTCATTTTGGAGAAAATACTTGGTTAGAGTCTGTTCCAATGGAAATGGGACCAAGGACCAGCCAGGTGCCTTTTCTGACTTAGGTAATTTCACATATCATTTTTGTTTTAGACTCTACACCTATAAAGAGAATGACTTAAAAAATTCTTAGAAAAGGGAACTAAAGAATTAGGGCAATTTGCAGGGGTGGGGGGTAGTTAATTCATGTAGCAATCATTATTTTTGGAAAGAGAAGGATAAACTCAAGCAATGTTTTAGCCAATAGTTGAACAGAGCTAACAGAAAGAGTGATAAAAAGGAGTTGCAATCTCAAAACAAGATCTCCCAGACGGAGTGAGCATTCATTTCCCAAAACCGTTTTGAGAAGTACCGGGAAGTACCGGGAAGCAAGAGACGATGGTTAAGCCCTGGGCAGAGGTAAACAGTACAGACACACAAGACACAATTATAGCGCAACTCACTCACCATTCCTCTAGGACCTGGATACTCTCCATCTTTGTGGTGTGCGTGGGTCTTCCTGCATTTTCCCCTCTTTCTTCATTCCTAACAGTGAGGCTGTAATGTAGTATAACACTTTATTTTGTCAAGGGAAAACCAATTATTTAAAGAAAAGAAAAAAAAATGTTCTAGGAAAACACTTCATGGAAGAATTTTATTGTCAACTATGTGAGCGTATTCAGAGTGCAAAAGAAACAGCACCATTTTTAAATGAGAGCTAAGCCCACGTCAATGAAGGGAAAGAGAATTATCACTTAATAAAGCAAACCACAATCTCAAGAATGGGTGCTGTTACACCTTCTGACTTCATCCTTGCAAAATTTGAATTACTTAAAAGCTTTGTGACACCCTATGTGATTATATGCTTCAAAATTTGATGTATATCATTATGTTACTCTTTGGAGTAATGCTATTTTGACTTGTGGTTAGTTCTATTCTTGGTTTGATTTCAGCTGATTCTCCCCCCTTGACAGCTCTGCAGACCAGACTTTTTGTGATTCTTCCCATCATCACTCCATCCACTCAAGTTTGAGTGACAGCATTTGTATTTGACATTTTCTTTGCCCTTTCATCTCTTCAAGTAAAGCTACAATAATCCTAGAGGAAAAGCTGGTTACTCTGAGGGTCTGAATAGGAGAGCATTGGGTGGGAGGCCTTTCTGTGTCTCTGGGACATAAATTTGGGAATTCTATAGGATTATAGGAACTAGGTTATTGATATTTCTCCCAGAAATCTTGATTCCAGCTTGTGCTTCATCCAGCCCGACATTTCGCATAATGTACTCTGCATATACGTTAAATAAGCAGGGTGACAATATACAGCCTTGATGTACTCCTTTCCCAATTTGGAACCAGTCCATTGTTCCGTGTCCAGTTCTAACTGTTGCTTCTTGACCTGCATACAGATTTCTCAGAAGGCAGGTCAGGTGGTCTGGTATTCCCATCTCTTGAAGAATTTTCCAGAGTTTGTTGTGATCCACACAGTCAACTGAGCTGAACTGATAGGAACTAGGATAATCCCAGGGGCTTTACTAACCCAGAACAAGAATAAGAATTCTCTGATTCAGGTAAACTAGCCAAGCAGCGTCATGGTTCAAGGTGTAGACAATGTGATGGGGAGGTTATGGGCAAACAGGAAGAAGCAGGGTGGAGAGAATAACTCAGCGGCCTTGGAAAAGTCAAGCTACTGAATCAGCCAATTGATCCCCTCTGTCTAGAAGCCAAGAAGCTTCTCAGGAGCCTATTAGAGAGCAAAGGAAGTTGGGATGACACCTCATTCAGTCGTTCAGTCATTATTTACTCAATATGGGGAAAGAGAAACCATTATTTTCTAGTGCTTATTATGTGCCAGGCACTGTCTTTTTACCTTTAATTTTACTCTCCCCATTTTATAGATGATCAACGAGAGGCACAGAGTTGTCTGTTAGTCGCTCCGTAGTCTCCGATTCTTTGTGACCCCACGGACTGTAGCCCGCCAGGCTCCTCTGTCCATGGAATTCTCCAGGCAAGAATA
Source organism: Cervus elaphus (assembly GCF_910594005.1). NCBI lineage: Eukaryota > Metazoa > Chordata > Mammalia > Artiodactyla > Cervidae > Cervus > Cervus elaphus. The sequence continues at coordinate 36,513,205 of NC_057840.1, forward strand.
CTGGAGTGGGTTGCCATTCCCTTCTCTAGGGGATCTTCCTGACTCAGAGAACGAAGCTGGGTCTCCTGCATTGCAGGCAAGCTCTTAACCACCAGTGAAGTCCAGCTGGCTCAAAGGCAGGCACTAAATAGGCAGTATGATTGGAATTTGAACCCAATTCTCCTGAACAACCCTATAACTGTTACTGAGTGCCTGTATCTGTTATTATGAATCATGCTCTCTGATAGACACTACGGCAATAGACAAGTGAATGTAGAAAAGTGTCACTAAATACGGTTGTCGCTTAGTGCACAAAGGCTTCCAGTAATTAGCTGTTGTTCATCTGGAACATCTGGGAAAGGAAATTGAGACAATGTCTCATTAATTCATTCTCAGCTGCCAGGGTGAGGATGGGAGAAGGTAGCAAAGATTTGAAGGCAAAGGAGTCAATCTACAACTGAAAGTGAGACTAGATGGAAAATTGAGTCAGAGAGAACTTTCAATACCCTGAGATAAACGATAATGGAAAAGAATATAAAAAAGAATGTATATGTACAAGCTTACGTGGATGATCAGTCACTCAGTCGTGCCCAACTCTTTGCAACCTCATGGACTATAGCCCGCCAAGCTCCTCTGTCCATGGAATTTTCCAGGCAAGAATACTGGAGTGGGTTGCCATTTCCTTCTCCAGGGGATCTTCCTGACCCAGGGATCGAATCCATGTCTCCTGCGTCTGCGTGTGTGCGTGTGTGTGTATACATAAATCACTTTGCTCTATAGCAAAAATTAGCACATTGTGAATCAAATACAATTTAAAAATGTAATCCTCAAAAAAAAAAAAAAAAAAAGTGGACAATCTGGAGAAAAGAGAAACCTTATAGGAATTAGAAAGGACAGTCAGGAAAAGGACACCTCAATGAAAACAGTCATAATGAAATAAATTCAGTTCTTCTCTATCAATTTCTAGGGAAAGTGGCAGATTTTACAGGTGTAGAAAACCTCCTACAAAGGTAGTGTGGCCCAAGGAATTCTAGCCGATTGTCACTCAAACGTCCAGAAAACTGAGGCATGCCCTGCAGGGAGGCAGCAATTCTTGACAGATCTCAGCCTTCAATGTAGGGGAGCCCGAGGAAGTGGTGAGGTGGGATTCAGAGAGCCCCCCAGTTGGTTGGGGGCTGCCTGTGGGGGCTGTGAACAGGCCTGCAGGTCAGGAATGTGTTGGAGGAGAGAGTCATTCACTTCTCCAAGCGTCTTTGAGGAAGAGTGCCTCTCTGGAATTTGACAAATTTCCAGCAATGATGGGAAAGTGGGTGGGGGAGGTAGGAATACACCATCGGCAATATTACGTGGAATTTCCTGGGAGAAGCTAATGATGGGAAATGCATAAAATATGCAACTTAGGGTGAAAGTGAAGGTCGCTGTTGTGTCTGACTCTTTGCAACCCCATGGACTACACAGTCCATGGAATTCTCCAGGCCGGAATACTGGAGTGGGTAGCCTTCCCCTTCTCCAGGGGATCTTCCCAACCCAGGGATCGAACCCAGGTCTCCCGCCATTGCAGGGGGTTTCTCTACCAGCTGAGCTACAAGAGGAGCCCACAACTTAGGAGGTAAATTCTAAATAGAAAGATCACATTTAAATAGAAAACTAGTACTCATTCTGCCAAGCTTCACCGAGCTCTGACGTATGTGTGCACACATGGGGGGGGGGACTATAAAAATATCAGGACATGAGGTTGCTTTGCTGATTAAATAGTAAACCCCTTAAGAAGTTATTTTGGTTACATTTCCACACCGTGTCTTATGGAGTGTGCTACACCGATGCAGATATCCTTAATTTCCACAACATCTGTGAAAAAAAAACGTGTTCTCCATTGTGTCTTTGCTGTAGAGCAAAAAATCTGGACTCCACACACATGATTCACAAGTTTTTGAACATGAATTCTGGCTCCTGTGTCTGTTTCTGTGATATTTACAAACATCCCAAATGCCAGCATATTAAAGTGATCATTATGAAATATTGGGTGGTGTGTGTATCTTTTATTTCCACAGATGGTAAAATATGGACACACATTTATACTAAAACTACTTATAACAGACATTCCGTAAGTGCCTAACTGTTCACCATTTGCTCCGTATCTTTTTTTTCATTTTTATTTTAGTTTTGGCTGTGTCAGATCTTAGTTGCAGCAAGTGGGATCTTCCGTTGCGGCACTTGGGTTTAGATCCCTGGCATGTGGGATCCTAGTTTCCTGACCAGGAATCAAACCTGTGTCCTTGCATTGCAAGACATATTTCTAACCCTGGACCACCAGGGAAGCCCCTTGCTCCATTTCTTGATCTTGTATTGGACACAACATAGCCCTGCAGAAAGAAATTGACTTTTAGCAATCAACGTGTCCTTTTTAATCAACTGCCTTTTAGGACCGTTCTCTAAAAATTGGTTTCAAAGTTTCAATTATCAAGAACTACTGATAATGCCATTTTAAAAGATGAACAGAAATGGAGAAAATGGCAGAACTTGGTACTAGACTGTTTTCCATCTATGTCTTAGACATGTCTGTCCCAAATTTCACTAGGTCCTGCTCTAAGTAATACAGCCAGTGGTTTTTTTTTTTATTAAAGTAATAAAATACAGGGCATATTTGCTCTGAATAAACCATATGCGTATAATATGTGCTTAAAAAAGCTCTAAAAAGAAAAAAAAAAAAAACAAAAAAATACCAGTCATGAGGGGTCACATGGAGACATGTTCTTTTTCACTTTTACACTGCTTTTCACGTTTTAAACTAACATTTCCACTTTTTAAAACAACTTAAAGCCATTGAAGAGAACAGAATGCATAAACGATGCTCACCCCGGGAGTCTTGATCAAAGCTTAAATATTTTATGGGAGAAAATGCCGACAGTCTATGCTAAGAATGTTAAAATAAGCATATAAAATCCCGTTAAGAGATTTTTTCAAACAGTGACTTTAGGAAGAGAAATACATTTGGTATATTTTAGAAAATAAGGAAATATGTCCTTTTTATGTGTGGGTGGGTTTTTTGTTTGTTTACAGAGGCGTTTGGATGGTGGGGTGGAGAAAATATTACATCCTGCCCTTGATCCAGTTTACCTACTTGTTCTTCATCACGGCTATGTGTGGGGCCTATTTTGGAAGAGGATCTACTTTTTTTTAAAGAAAAACAACTGGTTCTTAGGGAGAATCCTTGAAATGGTTGTAAATAAGATGAAAACTTTATAGTAGCTCTGTTAACTCTGAGATAAAGGCTGACGACAAAACCACATACGTCTTTATACAAACCATCCACTGAGGAATTGATCAGATGTTTCAACTTTATAGCATGACATCAAGGCTCAAGAAAGAATCAGTCATTGGTAAAAGGAGCTCATTATTTTGATGTTCTTACACTGTGCTATCAGCTTTTTCTTTATGTGTAACACTTCTACCTGAAATTTCCTAGTGCAAAAAGGGAATCAACTTTCTTCAGGTTCTGGAAAAGAATTGGTAAGTTATTCTTTAAACATTTCATTTTTCTCCGTCAAAACATCAGGGTAAACCAATACTACAGCTTTCCTCAGGAGTCAAAGACGATTTACAAATGTCTATGAGACACCTGATTTATGCAAGAGCGTCTGAGTTGGAAAGTCAAGAAAGAGACACAGGATCTGAAACTGAGGAATCCGCCAGGTAAATGGGCATCACAGAGCACTGTAATGAGGGCTGGGATACAGGTGTTTGCCAGATGGAGACCGAGACGAAGGGAAGTCCAAGCAGAGGGGGAAGCGTTGTGCAGAGCTGTGGAAAGGCATGACATCAACACAGAATAAAGTCACAGATCAGGTGTTTCAAGACGGGAGCGATAAATTAGAACAGGCAGTGAGGCGTGATTAGGTGATGAGCCAAGAAAACAATGAGGTGGAATCCCAATCTCAGATAGATCTCCTTTAAGATGATTTTGGCTTTCCCAGCTTTATTTTCCCTACTCACAATGGGAACAAAGACTAACCACTTGCAGCACAAAGGCAAATTATTACACGTGCTTAATTCAGTTCAGTTCAGTTCAGTTGCTCAGTCACATCCGACTCTTTGTGACCCCGTGGACTGCAGCACGCCAGGATTCCCTGTCCATCAAGGGAAAGGCAAATTGACTGCATATTTAAATGACAATTAAAATGACCGCATATTTAAATGACAAGTGTATCCGAGTTTTTCCTTTCAACTTGAGAGAATAAACCCTTACTCTTTGCTGTCATTATACAACCCTTTCTCATGCAACACCTTACCATTTCTTCCTCACAATGGTCCTGGGAAGTAAGCAGGGATTTTTTTTTTTTTTTTTTTAATTAATCCTTCCCATACAAGTCAAGGGGGACTTACTGAATACCCACAACTAAAACATATCAAGCCTAGCGCTGGAGCTCAAGCCATCCACCCTGTTTCACACTCATTCTTGCTGTACAGAGTTTCTTCCCTTGATATGGAGGAATGAATCGTGGTATTTTACCTTTTCAGGTATTTACAAAATGGGTTGCTCTTCAATGTTTGGAAGGGGTAAAACCTCTTATCGCACACCCTCTCATCACAGCTCTCAGTCTCTAGGAGGTATTGCCCAGAGAACTGAATATGCAATAGATGTTGGCAAGGAGTAACTTCTCAGTTCCCTGGAACTTGAGACTGCCAGGGAGAAAGGAGCTGTTCTAGAAGCTCTGACAACAAAGCCTGACGAAGGAAAGAAGAGGTGACACCACTCGTGACTACAGAACAGGGGCTGCTCCTGCAAGGAGCCTCCCTGGGATGTATTGATACAACTCACTCCCAGCAGCAAAGACAATTTTGGGGAGAAGTAGATTGGGAAGGGAGAAAGGCACTGATGCATTGCTTAGAAAAGACTATTCAAAGGAAGAAAACTAATAAAAATAAATGGGAAAAAAAATGTAATTTCGGGGGGGGGGGGAGGAAGAAAAACGGGAGCCGAAGGTGCATAATAACCATGTACCCTCTACCACTTCAGACAAATACTAATCCAGTTGTGATCAAACCCATGACTTGAACCCTATCTCCTTCCTTTCTGTATTCTGGTGAAACAACTTGTTTTGAAAGGGGTGCGTGAGGATGGGAATGGTGGTTAGAAATGTGTGTCTGGAAAGGTTATACAAGACTTGTCCCCAAAAAACACTGCCCCTAGAATTACTCCTCCTATTTTTCATAATGAGGTATCATATATTATAAAACAAATGTTTCATCTGGCTTAACCTTTTATTTCATTGAGTTAAAAACCTCTCGAAAGTAAAATAATCTGCTACTAACACTCTGTCCGCTAGAGGGCAGTGTTGCCTTTATAAACAATGTTTTCATCAACTCAATAAAAAAGAAAAAAAAATGAGAAAGTTTCTGAGTTTACCCTTATTTGGGAAAAAAAAAATCTATCCTTATATGTATGAGGTTTTCATAATTACATCTTTCTAAGGATTTGAAAAGAGTCATCAAATTTTCTGTGAGTGAAATAAACTCAAAAGCGGTAAATTTAATCTTGGGAGGTGTGTATAATTACACCTAGTTTTCTTTTTTGCTACTTAGGAAGTGTTCTGGATATTTCCCACCCTAAGTCATTTAACTTAGGAGTATTTTAGTCTTAAAAAAGGGTAAGGCATAATGCTATTAACACTGTAGTTATTCTTCCCAATGATAAGCTGTTTGAACTCTTAATATGTCTCTTGCTGGGGTAAAATGGCCTGAAGATACATTCTTAGAATAAATTAATTAGAAAAGATCTTAAACTACCACCAGGCCAGAAATATTTTTTTTCCTTAAAATGTGTTCAAAGAACCATTGTGAAAGTGGATCCCAAAGGATTTCAATGCCAGTTTGGGCTGTATGTTCATCACTTCTTTTGCTGGTGTTTTAACTAAAGACAAAATCACTTCATCTTCTCACACTTGGTCTCTTTGTTACCAATTTCTCTCTACACCTGCTTCTGCTTGAAAAGATAGGTTTCCAAAATTCTCTTTTTCTATTGGTATTAAATTTTTGTTTCTATCGGTATTAAATATTTATTTCTATTAGTATTAAATTTTTATTTTATTTATTCTTATTGGTATTACATTTTTATTTCCATGTATTTTAGGTTTATGGACATTCAATTGGTTTAGGATGCCAACTGCATTTAACAAGTTATAACCTGGGTAAAATCTGGATCTATTATGTCAGCTTATGTTTAGTTAAATAACTGAAGCCTCCTATTTGGCATATATATATAGTTTCTTTTTTATCCCCCTTGAAATGAAGAGAATTACAGGACTGAATATTTAGGTGTATTTTATATAATATATGCCGATCATTAGAATCCTTGCCTTCAGTTCTCAGGTTGACTGAAACCCTATTTTAAGTTCTTCCTTCAGCCCACTGTAATTTTCGCTGTAAGTCATAATTAAGTTAGTGGATGCTTCTGTGGGAAAGCAAGTATCTAGGATGTGAAAATACCAACTGGACTTTTATTGAGTTAGTAGACCCTGTTATTAAAATGGCATGTAATCACCCATGTCCTTAAATGCTTCAGTTAAGTTGGAGTCAGGCTTCTCGTTTTAGTTAACGCGTGTGTCTATTATAAAAAGCAGAATGAAAAGGTTAAAACACCAGCTGATACTCAGAAAAACATCTGCTAGCTGTCACTTACCCATCCATGGCATTCATTCCTTCCCAGGGATTTTCCAATTACTGTGTGTGTGACTATGTGCGGGATGAGCATCCCTGAGAACAATTATGATTGAAGGTGAAAATCCTGATTTTGGGGAGACTTACTTAATCTCAGGATACGATAAATTTAGAACACTCTGGGTATCAGTGAGTGTGGGGTCCCTGCTCCATAGAACTCAGGGAATGCTGAGTTCTATCTGTACTCCTTTCTACGAAAGTTGGGGAGAAAGGACCAGGGATACCCAATGTAGAAAATAGATTCTGTTGCATTAACTGAGACACAAACAGAACATGCTAAGCACACAGTGGCCAAATTCTACGAAATCTGAAAATTTCCTGTCAGCTTGAGACTTGCAACTAATATCTATCAATAAACGATTACTCAGGGGTTCCCTAGAAAGTACTGAACCCTAAAGTAACAGGTATAGGTATGTTGTGAATCCCGTCTTAACAGATGAAGAAACTGAAGTTCAGAGACTGAAGTGAAAGTCGCTCAGTCGTGTCAGACTCTGCAACATTATGGACTGTACAGTCCATGGAATTCTCCAGGCCAGAACACTGGAGTGGGTAGCCTTTCCCTTCTCCAGGGGATCTTCCCAACCCAGGGATCGAACCCAGGTCTCCCGCATTGCAGGTGGATTCTTTACCGGCTGAGCCACAAGGGAAACCCCAGAGAGACTGAGAAACTTGCCCAATATTTCATAGTCACATGTTATAAAACCAGGATTCTTCCAGGTCTAATTCCAGGGTGGTTTTCTTCCTACTCCCATGCTGCTTCTTGAAAGTAGGCTTTATATGAGGAAGGCATGTTATTAGACTTCATGTGTCATCTTTATAAATATGGCCAGGCAACATCTATTTCGAATGAAGCACATGAAGTTATTATTAGACTATTACTTATGAAATTGGTCAATTAAAAGTTTCTGTGCTTTTTTTTCTTTATACAAAAAAGTAGCGATGAAATATACTTTCTGCTTAGGAGCACATGCTCCCAGGCATGAAAGTGAAAGTGTTAGTCGCTAAGTCGTGTCAGACTCCTTGCGACTCCACGGACTGTAGCCTGCCAAGCTCCTCTGTCCATGGAATTCTCCAGGCCAGAATACTGGAGTGGGTAGCCATTCCCTTCTCCAGGGGACCTTCCCAACCCAGGGATCAAACCCAGGTCTCACACACTGCAGGAGAATTTTTTACCATCTGAGTCACCAGGGAAGGCCCCCAGGCATGAGATGTATTTTAATAAAGACAGGAATTTTGTGGTATCGAAAATGATCAAATTTATGAAACCCAATGAAGCAGAATTATTACACAATCAACTTCATATGGGCAAGAGGTGGATTTTATTGTCTGACAAGTAATTAGGAATTCTTTTTCTTAGATTATTTTTTATGTGGACCATTTAAAAAATCTTGATTGAATTTGTTACAATATTGCTTCTGTTTTACATTTTGGTTTCTTGGCCTTGAGGCATGTGGGTAGGATCCTAGCTCCCTGACCAGGGATCAAACCTGCATCTCTTTCATTGAAAGGCAAAGTCTTAACCACTGGACTGCAGGGAGGTCCCCATTAGTCATTCTTGAGTGATGTCCTGAGACAGCAGGCAGATTTTAGTAGGTTTACCAGGCCTAGACCTAAAGAAGCTAAACCTAAAAGGAATAAGAAAGAGTTCCATTGAGAGAGACGAAAATAATATTAATTTCAATCAGATGTAGGGAAACTACAACATTTTCCAGATAAGCAAGGGGTAGCAAAAATGTCATGACTTTAATTTTCATATTATTATTGATTTGAAGAGGCTGGGGTGGGGTGGAGGAGACAATTCTTAAATATCGTCCAGGTAGCTAATAATATTTGGCTAGGATTTACAAGGGCTGGATTTCACCTTGTTTTAGAAATTGAATAATTTGATTAAGTCAGAAAGGGAACCCCGGCTTCCCTCAACTTGAGTCTTCACTCCAAAAGATTGGGGTGCCTCAGAGCCTTTGAAAAGGGGTGCACTTGGCAGCTTTTTTCTCCAAACGCTTCCTCCTCGTGCACCTTAAGGAGAAGTTTGATTCTCAGAGTTCACTGGTCACCTCCGGTCGACCAGACAAGATGTGTTACGATCCTTAACCCTTTAGACCGCCCTGCTGTGTTTGTAGCATCCGTCATCCCCCTCTGTGTGAAACTCCCCATTCTCTGGGCGGCTGTGCCGGCCCCGGGGCCGTGTGTTGTATGTTACCTCCCCGACCATCTCTTCTGTCTTCTGTGTTTACAGAGCTGCACTGCTCTTCCCCAAAAGGCTGGCTGGTCTTTCCCGAGGTTTCAGCCTGTAGCTCATCGCTCTTCATGCTAGGTCATCTTATCTCCTGTCTACTGTGTGCCAATGACTCCCTGCTCGTTCTATCTAATCAAGACCTGCCCTGTAAGCTTCAGCATCATTTCCACAAAGAATCCTCGGGTACCACCCATGGAGTGAGTCCAGCTGGGCCTAACCACCTCCTCTTCCAACATGCTCCCCATTCTCTGAAGGCTCCGTCTCTCTACACCGGCTAAGGCAGCTCCCCTCTACCACCACCACGGGGCCAGGTCAGGGTTGGCAGCCCCCACCACAAGCTCTGAGGCTTCTACCCTCTGACCCTTCCCACCCCACCCCCTCTTCTCCTCACTCCCCTCTGTGATTCCTCACCAGCTTCTCACACTTGGGCTCTCCCCTCTCCATCTTCCCTTCCCCATGACGGGAACCATAACCCAGGTGACCCCGCAGGCATCCTCAAGGCACCCAGCAGGACGCCTGTCTCTGGTTCCTCCCTGGCCTCAGGCTGTGAGCGCCTGACCTTTCTGGCTGGCTCTTGCCTTCTTCTAGCTGGAATTAATTTAATCTTTCTCCATTCTTTTTTGGTTCATGCTTTCTACTCTTTTCAACAAGACTGGGTATAATATTTTCATCAAGTATTTTATTTTCTCCATACCCATCTTTCCACTGACGGTCTAAGCACTGCAAATGTGACTCAGAAAAAAAATATACATTTATATTAAAGAAAGAGTTGAAAAGGAATGGATAAAGAAGATGTGGTTCATCTATATATTGGAATATTACTCGGCCATAGAAAATAAAAAAAGCATGCCATTTGCGGCTACATGGATGAACCTAGAGACTACCATGCTAAGTCAAGTCAGACAGAGAAACACAAATATTGTATGATACCACTTATTTGGAGAAATTAATTTAAAAAAATGATATAAATGAATTTATTTATAGAATAGAAACAAACTCACAGATTTTGAAAACAAACTTACCAAAGAGGGAATGAATGTTGGGGGAGGGAAAAAAATAGAGGAGTTTGGAATTAACATACACACAACTACTGTTAATATATATAAAATAGATAATCAACAAGGATCTACTGGATAGCACAGGGAATGCTATTCAATATTCCCTAATAACCTATATGGAAATAGAATCTGAAAAAGAATGAATAGATGCATATGTATAACTGAATCACTATGCCTCACACCCAAACTAATACAGCATTGTAAATTAACTACGCTCCAGTACAAAAAAAAAAAAGAAAAGAAAAGAATGGAATGCCTTCAATGGCAAAGGATCAAGGAATCCTGATTTGGGCAGTTTTCCAATAGATAGCACTCAGAGGTAACACAGATTGGGCAGAGGCAGCCTCAATACTGAATTTTTCTGGAGGGTGACCTGAGGAGTAAAACCAAATATTCATGTCTAGATTCAATTGCTTATTGAGAGTCTGTTCCCTGTCACATTGAGGCAGGGAAAGTCCCGTGAAAGCTAATGACGTCAACAGTACCAGGCAATAATCAGCCTTCAACTTTAAATGAGTGAATGAACAGGGGCATGACTTAGAGAAGGTCTATAACCCCAGTGCCCAATTTTTGGTTTTGTGTATATGACCTGGGAAACCTGGGTTCATTTTGGTACAAGTCTTTTGACTGTGTGTGTTTAAAGATCATGATAAGTTATAGAAATTTACTGATAAAATGTACCCACAACATGGTGAGACAGAGTCTCAAAACGAGAATTCTTTGCAAGTGATGCTTTTGACAGTCTGGTTACCAGTCCTTTGGAGGTCCTATGCAGTAAACCTGTGCTCCCATGGGAGATGAATCAGGTCTTTGGGGGTGACAGGCAGAGAAAAGGCTGCTTTTTCACTGGGGCCTCAGATGAAATGACTCAACTGGCATGTGTGAGCGGATTTATTTCCAGGGGGATGGTTTCTTTACCATGGAGCAGACATGGATTTTGTTTTTCCTTTCAAAAAATATCCTTTGGCTTTTAAAGCATGCTTTTTAGTATTTCCACTGGCAAAGAGCTAACGTGTGACAGCGCCAGAGGATAAAATAGGACATTATTTTTGCACTGTTTTGAATTATACAGGCTGTGGTACTTGTTAAAAATGGAGGGAGGGGTGACCAAAAGTATGTTGATGAAGTGTTTAAGGTTCCCTTAGTCAGATTTGTTCCATGGTCTGGAAACCAGCGTGTCAAATGGGATATAATTTTAACTTTCACAGGGCTATTTAACACATTCATGTTTTGACCAATTTCTCCTGAGAAGAGTGGAGAATATCCAATGCAGTGGACCAAATATTGTAGGCACTATACAGGGATTGTGAACTTCATTTGAAAAGTTTTAGTTAATATAATTCTTGAAGAGTTTACAAGGTAAAAAGCTTTGGAACTAGTTCATATCCAGCCTGGAAATGAAAAGTTTAGAAGTGTCATCTTAAAGTGGACAGTTTTAAACAATGGATTGGGATACGAAGAGACTTGCATTTTAGTTCCCCTGCTGGCAAGAATGGGGCTTCCCTGGTGGCTCAGAGGGTAAAGTGTCTGCCTACAATGCGGGAGACCTGGGTTCGATCCCTAGGTCGGGAAGATCCCCTGGAGAAGGAAATGGCAACCCACTCCAGTACTCTTGCCTGAAAAATCCCATTGACGGCAAAGCCTGATAGGCTACAGTCCATGGGGTCACAAAGAGTTGGACATGAGTGAGTGACTTCACTTTCACTTGCAAGAATACACAGAAGAACTGTACAAAAAAAGATCTTCACGACCCAGATAATCATGATGGTGTGATCACTCACCTAGAGCCAGACATCCTGGAATGTGAAGTCAAGTGGGCCTTAGAAAGCATCACTACAAACAAAGCTAGTGGAGGTGATGGAATTCCAGTTGAGCTATTTCAAATCCTGAAAGATGATGCTGTGAAAGTGTTGCACTCAATATGCCAGCAAATTTGGAAAACTCAGCAGTGGCCACAGGACTGGAAAAGGTCAGTTTTCATTCCAGTCCCAAAAAAAGGCAATGCCAAAGAATGCTCAAACTACAGCACAATTGTACTCATCTCACACGCTAGTAAAGTAATACTGCAAATTCTCCAAGCCAGGCTTCAGCAATATGTGAACCGAGAACTTCTAGATGTTCAAGCTAGTTTTAGAAAAGGATCATCGAAAAAAGAAGAGAGTTCCAGAAAAACATCTATTTCTACTTTATTGACTATGCCAAAGCCTTTGACTGTGTGGATCACAATAAACCGGAAAATTCTGAAAGAGATGGGAATACCAGACCACCTGCCTGCCTCTTGAGAAACCTGTATGCTGGTCAGGAAGCAACATTTAGAACTGGATATGGAACAACAGACTGGTTCCAAACAGGAAAAGGAGTATGTCAAGGCTGTATATTGTCACCCTGCTTATTTAAGTTCTATGCAGAGTACATCCTGAGAAATGCTGGGCTGGAAGAAGCACAAGCCAGTATCAAGATTGCTGGGAGAAATATCAATAACCTCAGATATGCAGACGACACCACCCTTATGGCAGAAAGTGAAGAGGAACTAAAAAGCCTCTTGATGAAAGTGAAAGAGGAGAGTGAAAAAGTTGGCTTAAAGCTCAACAGTCAGAAAACTAAGATCATGGCATCTGGTCCCATCACTTCATGGCAAATAGATGGGGAGACAGTGGAAACAGTGGCTGACTTTATTTTTTGGGGCTCCAAAATCACTGCAGATGCTGATTGCAGCCATGAAATTAAAAGACGCTTACTCCTTGGAAGGAATGTTATGACCAACCTAGATAGCATATTAAAAAGCAGAGACATTACTTTGCCAGCAAAGGTCCATCTGGTCAAAGCTATGGTTTTTCCAGTGGTCATGTATGGATGTGAGAGTTGGACTGTGAAGAAGGCTGAGTGCCGAAAAATTGATGCTTTTGAACTGTGGTGTTGGAGAAGACTCTTGAGAGTCCCTTGGACTGCAAGGAGATCCAACCAGTCCATCCTAAAGGAGATCAGTCCTGGGTGTTCATTGGAAGGACTGATGCTGAAGCTGAAACTCCAATACTTTGGCCACCTCATGCGAAGAGTTGACTCATTGGAAAAGACCCTGATGCTGGGAGGGATTGGGGGCAGGAGGAGAAGGGGACGACAGAGGATGAGATGGCTGGATGGCATCACTGACTCAATGGACATGAGTTTGGGTAAACTCTGGGAATTAGTGATGGATAGGGAGGCCTGGCGTGCTGCGATTCATGGGGTCGCAGAGTCAGACACGACTGGGTGACTGAACTGAACTGCACTGTCCTTAAGGAGCTTAGTAACAGCAAGCAAGTCCTCAGTTGCCTTATCTGTCAAATCAGACATGGAATTGTCCAAATACTAGTTTTTAGCAAGGCCATTTTTCTTTCAAACAAAATCTTGTATTTTAATCTGATGAGTGAAAAAGCTAAATAGAGAACCATTCCCTTGGATACTGTCAGTGGGGAGCTTGGAACCATAGCCAGCGACACTCCTCACCCAAACCCCCGGAATCATTGTCCCACCATCACACAGAAGCAGGAGGAGTCAATGGAACATTCTGGACACATCGTATCTGAAACCTGTGGAGTTCTCATCTTTTAGGAGTAAACACAGAAATCAGTGTTGCTTGCAAGGACACCCCCGGGAGTAAAGGAGAATTAAAACAGAAGTGGATTAGCACCTAGAGATTTCCTTCAAAAAAAAAAACAGTCTGGGTTATTTTAGTGTAGCCTCTGGAGTTGGGGGAGAGTTCATGGAACAGTTTGGAGGTTTACGCTTGCAGTGCATTCTGGAAGCTCTCCCTTTCTGCCTCCTTTTTGAGGTACCTCATTTTTTTAGCATGCTGCAACACACTTTCACAGGTGTCTGCATGATCTCATGGATTCACACTGTGAGTGGTTTCGTAATGAGTCCACATCTTTAAAAGGATTCTTTCTCATCAAGAAAAGGGAAGGGGGTTAACTACTGGAAGAGGCAGGTCGCTCTTTTTGAATCCTGATAAGGGGAAACATTGTTTTGAGAAATCTGAACCTCTAGACGTGTGGTCCTGACAACACTGTCCTGGCTGGGAACAGCTTGGTCTCCCGTGCAGAAGGGCTTGCAAGTTTATAGGCTGGCCGCGTGATGGCCAAGACTCGGACGTCTGTGACTTATTTGTGTAACACAGCTTCAAGGGGCTAAAGCTCATTCCTTTGGTTTCTCTTCTTGAAATGGTGGGCACTGGGGAGAAGAGGGAGATAGGTGGATTTGAGGAAGGAACTGAAGTGGTTCTCTGACAAGGACAGAGGACATTGTGAAGTAGTCCTAATTTTTGAGATTTTTGAAGGAAAATATGGGAATATTCAGTAGTCATGTATTTATTCTCTTGATCATTGCCCCAAACAAAACACAGTGGTAATTTATAAGGACAAAAATAAATTTAAATGTGAGAGAGGAGCTGATGATGAAACGCGAAAGAGAAATGCAAATCTGAGGAAAATACTAAGTTGTTTCAAAAAGCTATAACATGAAAAGCTCGAGTGAGGTATTTATATTTATTACTAGACAGAGAAATTTATTTTCTTGGCACTCTATTTCCTTAAAAGGAGGTAAAATCAGCTACATGACAACTGTTTCTACTTAAGAATGATGGTTACGTCAGACTTTGATTTCTAACCTTTTTGTACCTAAATTACATTTTTTAGTGTTTCTTTTTGTTCTACTCCTTTGACCTAGCCTGGAAAACTTAAAGAACATTTCTATTTTCCCTCTCTAATAAGCTTTGACAATTTCTTGCCCTAAACTCAAAGTATAAAAGTTATGATGTTTAAAGAATGGATGGGTAAAGGACATCTCCATTTGTGAAGAGATAACAGTTCCAATTAACATCCAGTTTAACTGTCATTCTTTTTTTTTTTTAAATAGTTTCTTACATTAGAAACTACCTGTGTGTGCTCAGTCACTCATTCATGTCCGACTCTTTGTGACCCCACGGACTGTAGCCTGCCAGGCTCCTCTGTCCATAGAATATTTTAGGCAAGAATACTGGAGTAGGTTGGCATTTGCTATTGGAGTGGGTTGCCATTTCCTACTCCAGGGGATCTTCCTGATATAGGGAATTAACCTGTGTCTCTGGCATTGGCAGGTGAATTCTTTACCACTGTGTCACCTGGGAAGCCTCCTTACTACCTTGATCTTAGCCAAAAGGCTGAGAAGCGATTACATCAAAAAAAGGAGACTTGTATGCTTATGGACTGTGCATTTTATGACCTAAAATTGGGTATCCGTGACTCACTGATAGCAAATACAGTTCTTGACAACAATGCTCTCTCATCTAAAACTGATAGAATGCTCATCCAAGGCACCATAGGTTTAGGGTCCAAATATCAGGTTGGCCAAAAGATTGCTCAGGTTTTCTATAAAAACCCAAAAGAACTTTTTGGCCAATCCACTACTTGTCACCCTAGAAGTGTGGAGAGTTATTACAGCTTCCAAAAACTAATTTGTTCTCCATCCACAGTCTGTGTTCTGAGATAATCTGATGCTCACAAGCTCTCATTGACTATTTTGCTTAATGTGCACCTGAAGAATTAATAAAAGCAAGTCTTGCTAAATATCTGAAGGACAGATAAAAGCAAACTGCACGAAACACCTGTTTGACAACAAAGATTATAAAACTTCAGTGTTTGGTATTTTAATCCTGAAGCAATTCAGAAATGAGTTCCTGCAGGCAAATACACTCAATTACTAATTAGTGGAACATGGCATAGAGCAAGTGAGAAACAGAAGTCTAATTCTCAACAGGATGTAATAAAATATTTGCAATGTTTTATACAGACTTTAAAACAGTTTTCCTATCCAAAATAATTTTTTGTGGTATTATATCCACAAGCTGACATTAAAAAAAAAACAATGCATTATTTGAAGCTAGGTCTTCTTTAAAGAGTTTTTATTCTTCCAATATGAAATGTTCCATAGCCCAGTAACCAACTCTTATTAAATGCACACTATGGGTTAAGCACTGTTCTCAGCTAGTATGTGTTTTATCTCATTGAATGTTTAAAAGGACCTTATTAGGTAGGGATTCTTATCACTGTCATCTGATAGATGAGAAATCTGAAGACACTAAGCAACTTGTTAAAGGTCAAACAGACAGTAAGAGATGAAGAGCTTGAACCCAGCCAGGCTAACTGATGCTTTTGAATGGTGGTGCTGAAGAAGACTCCTGAGAGTCCCCTGGACAGCAAAGAGATCAAACTAGTCAATCCTAAAGGAAATCAATCTTGAATATTCATTGGAAGGACTGACGCTGAAGCTGAAGCTCTAATGCTTTAGTCACCTGATAGAACGAGCCGACTCATTGGAAAAGACCCTGATGATGGGGAAGATTGAGGGAAGGAGGAGAAGGGGATGACAGAGGATGAGATGGTTGGATGGCATCACCGACTCAATGGACATGAGTTTGAGCAAGCTCTAGGAGATAGTGAAGGACTGGAACGTCTGGTGTGCTGCAGTTCATGGGGTCACAAAGAGTCAAACATGACTGAGCGACTGAACAACAAGTCTGACTTCAGAACCACCATGTTAAGTCACTCCCCCATAATTCATGGATTAAGGCCAGAGCTAGATGATCTCTTGAGGAACGAGACAGAAAAAAAAAATTACACAATTGCATTGAAATACTTTTCTCTTCTAGAACTCTCTTTCTTCTATCTGAAATACTTAATTTAAGGCTTAAGGATGAAAGAAAAAGGAATCGTAGCATGACTTTTCCCAACAAGGAATCATCATCTGGGAAGCAATTTTGATATTTATAAAAACTATTTTAAACCTTCTAGATTGCTGCAGTATCGGATAGTTTTCTGGAAATGAAGTCTCCTAGAGAGCTGGGCAATGGCACCCCACTCCAGTACTCTTGCCTGGAAAATCCCATGGACAGAGGAGCCTGGTAGGCTGCAGACCATGGGATTGCTGAAAGTTGGACATGATTGAGCGACTTCACTTTCACTTTTCACTTTCATGCATTGGAGAAGGAAATGGCAACCCACTCCAGTGTTCTTGCCTGGAGAATCCCAGGGACGGGGAATCTGGTGGGCTGCCATCTATGGGGTTGCACAGAGTCGGACACGACTGCAGTGACTTAGCAGCAGCAGAGAGCTGAGAGTGTGTTCAACACCAAGGCTGCCACTGGAGCATCACATGTTTCATCTTCTGTTTTGGCCACTGTGATAGATTCTATGCCACTAGATTACAGGACCAACCTCCAAGGATGTTGGGAAACTGTAGCGATCATGCACAAGATGAGTCCAGCAGCTGGGCCTTGCTTTGTGGTTTTGAAACAGGTCGGGGAGATCCAGAAGACCACTGCTAACCCAGAAGATCCAGCTATGAACTGGATCTTACAGGACCCTGAAACGTGTGGTTCTATGGAAATATGCGGTTTTATGAAAATTAAGTCTAGCATGACCCCTCCGACCTCCCAAGGGATCTCATCTTTGTAAATCTCGGAATTCTGGGTCCCACTGATTTTCTTATTTGAAGACACTTTGTGGATTTGGAATGGAAACAGGTTTTCTGAAGTGCCCAAATCATGGACATTTAGCACTTGACAGTACCTTGAGAATCAACTTTAACTCTTCATCACTTTGCTAGTGAGGAAACCACAAACCAGAGATTACAACTTGAATGTCCAAGAAGCTGTCAGTGACAACATTCAATGGTAGCAGTTTCTCTGGCTCTAAGTTCAGAGATTTTAACAAAATGGCTTGACCTTCATACCCATCATAGCCCCTGGCCTTTTAGATTTGTGGGCATGAGTCTGTGGCACTTCTTTCTCTATCCTTTTTAGTAGTCTGTGGCTGAGGTTGCTACTCAAATCTGCGACAGAACAGTCAATCTCTCATGAAAGAACATAGAACGAAAACACTACACGGAATACAATACTGCTAGAGATTACCTTAGTGTTCTGGCACCTTCTATAATATGGGAGAATGTTGTTTACTGTTCAACAAATACATAGCCACACATCTGATTTTTACCCATACCTTTAAGAAGCATGGGTGGAAAAAGTCATGATGCAAAACAATTTTTCATTCTTTACTACCAATTTCAGTGTAGATTCCGAGGAAGTATTCTGTTTTGCTTAGGGAAGGGTGTGCATTAAACCAACGATCATCTCCCATAACTGCTGCTTGTAAAAGGAATAAACAGACAGATCGAGAAGCGTCTGTGGTTCCAGGGGCTGACACGTGTGTTCGGGCCAGGTATGACGCAGCTCAGGTGTGGCGTCACCCAGGTAAGAGGACGTACCAGGAGCAGCTGCAGCAACAGCACCAGCAAAAGCAACACGTGTTGTTGGGCCTCTGGTTTCCAGGTGCCTGAGACACGGCAGGTGTTTCTTCATTCTGCGACTGCTGCCTTTTTCGCATTGCCGCTACTGCAGCGCCCAGTTGGCTGAAAGAAGAGAGAAAACATGAGATCGGAAAAAATCACAAGGGTAAACTGCCTCTGCTGAAGGAAGCAGACTTTAGTTAAGGGGTCGGGGAGAAGACAGTTTGAGAAAAGGTAAACACGAATAAGCTTTCGCAGTCACGTTGCCAATTCTCCAGACATTTTTTTAGGCGAATGTTCTAAAAACTCTGGGGACAGACTACTATCATTATTGGCTGCGTACAATCACAGTAAGTGTTGCCACGTAATCCAAATCAGTTGGGAAGGTAAATATGATAAGGTTTGAAAATGTATTTTTCACTTCCTTCTTTACTCAAGGATGACTACACCTGCTTTCCTTTATGGACACCTTTACATGGTTATAGTGGGTGTGAGTAACTCTTTTCTCCATTGACGTTTACAGTAAGGTTATATAAGTTTACGAATCATTGTGGCAAGGTTTCTAACTCTATAACATAGTGAAGAACAGTTTGATTTTGGCCCTCCCTTACCTTCCCCCCGCCCCCATCTCTTTTTAAAACATACAAACTCCTTTGTGGCACTTCTGGCTCACCATCCAGGGACTTGATAACACTGGCAAAATTTCTTATTCTGGTAGGCGTCCCTGTTGCAAATGCATCAGCTCCCCTTCCTCCAGCATTCAAAATTTATTTTCATTTAGTAGATACTTGTGGAAAAATAAAAAGTTATCAAACCCACAAGAATCATTTTAGTGGAATTTATATATCAAGGCAGATGAGAAAAATGCTGGGGTACAGACTGTCCTACCAGTGACCTTACTGGGTAGGGTGAGTGGCCACATATTATAAGCCAAGTGACCTGCCACATATTTATAAGGCCAACTCTAATCCAAAAGTTATTTATGATAAAAAATAAGTGAAGTCACTCAGTCGTGTCCGACTCTTTGTGACCCCATGGACTGTAGCCTACCAGGATCCTCAGTCCATGGGATTTTCCAGGCAAGAATACTGGAGTGGGTTGCCATTTCCTTCTCCAGGGGATCTTCCCGACCCAGGGATCGAACCCAGGTCTCCTGCATTGTAGGCAGATGCTTTACTGTCTGAGCTACCAGGGAAGCCCATGATAAAAAATAAAGTTTCATTTTATTAGACTAAAATAAAAGATAGCATAAACTTCTAGACAAGGGAATGATTCTACTGAATAGTATTTTCACAAATATATAATGTATGCAAACCACGCATATATATTATCATACGTATGACTGTGAACAATACTTGTTAATAACATAAAATACTTTGGACTTCTTTAGCATTGTGATCTCACGCTTTAAAAAACATTTCCAGGTCTCAATACAATGATAGATACTTTAGAAAATACCATATTCTTTTTTTATTTTATTATGTTTTATTGGGGGATAATTGTTTTACAATATTCTGATAGTCTCTGTCATACATCCATATGAATAAGTTATATAGATATAGATATAGATATCCCTCCCCTCTCGAGTCTCCCCGTCCCCACCCCACCCCTCTAGGTGATCTCGGAGCACCCGGCCTGGCTCCCTGTGTTACACTAGCTGCCTGCTAGTTACCTACTTTACACGTGATAGTGTATATATGCCAGCGCTACTTTCTCAGGAGCAGCCCTCTCCTTAGACCAGAAACAGACCAGAGAACCACACTAGTAGATCAACAGGGGTAAAGTCGCAATCATTTTGTAATTCAACTGTGGGAACAGAAAGGGGCAAAGGCTCCATATTCTACTGGGGTAAAAAATGCTCCACTGTTGAGTAGTGGAAGACCAGAGTTCAGGTCACCTGAATAAAATCAGGGGTGGTGGGGCTGTCACTCATAAAAAGATGCTTAAAAAACTATCTGT
This sequence comes from Cervus elaphus, assembly GCF_910594005.1. NCBI lineage: Eukaryota > Metazoa > Chordata > Mammalia > Artiodactyla > Cervidae > Cervus > Cervus elaphus. The sequence continues at coordinate 36,533,452 of NC_057840.1, forward strand.
GCTATCAAGGGTACCTAGCTTCGGGAGTGAGAGGATGCACAGAGAAACCACCTGACCTGACCTAGGCCAAGCAGCCCACAGGGTCTGTGACGGGGTTAAGGATATCTCCAAAGCCACTGCTGGATGAGAGAAAATCCTGAGACGCCAATGAAAGAGCTACTTTGGAACTGAAGGCCTTGAGGGACTATAGGAGATAACTGAGGAGCATTATAAAGAATGAGAGTGAGGAATACACCTCTTAGTGTGTTGCCTGAAAGCAAAAAATCCAATTAACACTAAAACCCAGAAAGTCACTCAACAATCATGAGATGACTATACTCCTGATCAAAGGCAAATAATAGAATCATCTAAAATTAGTTTAATGAGCATATGTCTAACATAAACAATATGACAAAGGAAAAAGCTGTTCATAGAAGAGAACAAGAAATTATAAAAACAAATATAGGCAAAAGTGAAACAAGAATAGACAAAATGAAAAATGGAAAATGTAGAAACAAACAACATAGCCATGAAAAAGATTCAAATGAAATAATCTCTTCCCATAGCAACCCCCAGAAGAATAAGTGTCAAGGACTATACTCAGAATTCAACAAAAAGAGAAAAGATGAAATATATAAAAGGGATTTGAGACAAGTATAGCAGTAACACTGAAAGATTCCAGTATGTGCCCAACAAGATTTTTATCATAAGGAAAGAATGAACAGAATGTCAGGGAAGTATTTTCAAGGAAGTTTTATTGGAAGAAAAAACAAAAAACAAAACCAAAAAGACTTACAATGAAAGAGCATACCACATGCTTTAGCAGTATTAATAAAATCCATACATATATGCATTAATATATAATCCTAGAACTCTAAGATAAAGATAGAAGCTGAGTTACCCACAGAGGAGTAACAAGGACTGACAGAAGAATAGCCACAGCAATCAGACACGAAAAATAAAAGACTGAAATTGGGGACTTACCTGGTGGTCCACTGGTTAAGAATTTGCCTGCCAATGCAGGGAACATGGATTCGATCCCTGGTCTGGGAACATTCCACATGACATGGAGCAACTAAGCCCATGAGCCACAACTACTGAGTCTGTGCTCCACAATGATTGAACCTGTGCTCTAAAGTCTGTGAGCCACAGCTACTGAGCCGTGTGCTACAATTACTGAAGTGTGTCTAGAGCCCGTGCATTGCAACAAAGAGTAGCCCTCACTCACCGCAACTCGTGAGACAGCCTGGGCAGCGACGAAGACCCAGGGCAACCAAAAATGAAATTCAAATTGGAAGAGAAGAGGTAAAATGTCATTGTATGCAGACGCTATGATACTATATATAGAAAACCCTAAAGACTACACATGAAAACTACCAGAACTAATAAACAAATTCAGCAAGGTAAGAATCTGCCTGGAATGTAGGAGACCTGGGTTCGATTCCTGGGATGGGAAGATCCCCTGGAGGAGGGCATGGCAACCCACTCCAATATTCTTGCATGGAGAATCCCCATGGTCAGAAGAGTCTGGCGGGCTACAGTCCATAGTGTTGCAGAGTCGGACATGACTATGCAACTAAGCATGACACAGTACACAGCAGGATACAAGATTAACATGCAGAAATCTATTGCATTTCTTTATGCTAACAATGAAATATCAGGAAAAAAACCCTTAGGTGCATTTCCTTCCTGTGTGTCATGATAAACAGTGATGCTAAAGGTAATTCACTGTGATTTACCTATAAATACAGAAAGAAAAACTTGTATGTCTGTTGTATTTTTCTTTTCTAGAGTTCACCAATCAAGTCTTAAGCAAAACAAATCTTAATGTTATACAAGTGAAAAAAGGCAAAAAAAAAAAAAATGTTTTGCAAAACGATCATATCTGCGGACTGAAACTGTCAAATACTTTTGAATAGGTGGAGGTCAATCCTTCTTCCTTCTCTTCAACTCCATAGGGAGAAAGACTGTCAAGAGATCACTTACTTTTAAAGATAGAGGAGAATGAAGTAGGAGAAACTCTCCTTTACAAACAAGAACACACCTGTGCACAAAATTGGGACTCCAGGCTTTGTGAAGTGTGCAACCCCAGGAGGACGCAGGATCCAGGGGCAGAGCAGGGCTGGGAGCAGGCGTGGTGGGATCTCAGACTGCTCCCCTCACACTGGCCGACTTGAAAACACTTCATTTAGGGCTTTCCTGGCTGCTCAGTAGTAAGGAATCTGCCTGACAATGCAGGAGACGTAGGTTTGATCCCTGGTCTGGGAAGATAATACATGCAGAGCAACCGAGCTCATATGTCACAACTATTGAGCTTGTGCTCTAGAGCCCAGGAGCCACAACTATTCAAGCCCTCGGGCCCTTAAGCTCAGCAACAAGAGAAGCCACTGCAATGAGAAGCCTGCGTACAACTACAGAGTAGCCCCTGCTCTCCGCAATAAGAGAAAGCCCATGAAGCGACAAAGACCCAGCACAGCTGAAAGTAAATAAATTAAAAAACAAAAATACTTCATTTAGTTCTCACTGAGGTTCTGGGAATGCTGTTATGGAATAAGATTAATGGCTCTAGCATCTTCATTTCCCCCTCCAAGGCTTAGGCAAATTTATTAACAAGCAAAACCCATAAATCTAGATCGTGATCAGAGAGGGCTTTCCTTCTGTTGTGAATTAATTGTATCTTCCAAGAAACGAAGAGAAAATTCTGATCTCACTTCCAGTTGTATACAATTTTATCCCATGTTGTGCCTTCCATTTTTTTCTGGATGAGATACAATGATCAAAACCATCTTTATGCAAAAAAAAAAAAAATGCAAAAATCAACATGCAGAACTACAGCAAACCAAAAAGTTTCTGCACATCAAAATGAAAAGTCAGTCTACAGAATGAGGGAAGTATTGGGGGACAACAGGTCTGATATGGTCCCCAAATATTTCCCCCATCCTGTAGATTGACTTAGTGGTAAAGACCCCACCAGCAAGGCAGGAGTCATCAGAGTTGTGGGTTCGATCCCTGGGTTAGGAAGATCCCCTGGAGGAGGAAATGGCAACCCACTCCAGTATTCTTGCCAGGAAAATCCCATGGACAGAAGAGCCTGGTGGGTTACAGTCCATAGGGTGGCAAAGAATCAGACATGACTGAACGACTGAGAACATATGTCTGATAAAAGGTTAATTTGCAAAATATACAAAGAATTCCTACCATTCAATAACAAAAAGACAAAAAAATCTGATTTGAAAATGGGCAGAGGAATTGAACAGACATTTTTCCAAAGGAGACATACAAATGGCCAAACAGATGGCAAGATGCTCAGCATCACTAATCATCAGGGAAGTGCAAATCTAAACCATAATGAGATTATCACCTCAGACTTATTAGAAGGGTTATCATCAAAAAGACGAGAGATAGCAAGTATTGTCCAAAAATGTAGAGAAAGGGAACCCTTGTGCAGTATCGGTGGGAATGTAAATTGGTTCAGCCGCTAGGGAAAACAGTACGGAGGTTCCTAAAAAAATTAAAAAGATTACCATATGATACAGCAATCCCACTTCTGAATATATGTCCAAAGGAAATAAAAACTGGATATCAAAAAGATATTTGCATTCCCATGTTTACTGAAGCATTATTCACAAAAGCCAGGATATGGAGATGAGCTAAGTGTCCATCGATGGATGAATGAATAAAGATGTGATATACATATACACATACAAACAATGGAATATTATTCATGGACAGTTCTTGAGGGCATTATGTTAAAGACAGTAAAGCATACAGAGAACAAATATTGTATGGCATCACTTATATGCGGGCTTCCCAGGTGGTTCAGTGGTAACAGAATCTGTCTGCCAGTGCAGGAGAGGCAGGAGACACAGGTTTGATCCCTGGGTTGGGAAGATTCCCCAGAGGAGGAAATGGCAATCCACTCCAGTATTCTTGTTGGAAACTTTTATGGATGGAGGAGCCTGGTGGGGTACAGTCCATGAGGTCACAGAGAGTTGGACAGGACTGAGCGACTGAGCAGGCATGCATTACTTATATGTAGAATTTAAAAAAGTTGAATTCATAAAAACAGAGAAAAAAATCATAGGTACCAGAAACTGGGGTGTGGGGGAACTGGGAAGATGTTGATCAAAGGGTACAAACTTGAAGTTAGAAGATGAATAAGTTCTTCTTCTTCATAGAACATGAAGAGCTAATGCATGGCACTGTGGTTATAGTTAACACTACTACATTGCCTATTTTGAAGTTGTTAAGAGACCCAAGGATGAGATGTTTGGATGGCATCACCGACTCACTGGACATGAGTTTGAGCAAACTCCAGGAGATGGTGAAGGACAGGAAACCCGGTGTGCTGCAGTCCACAGGGTCACAAAGAGCCAGACACGACTGAACAACTGACAATGACAAAGAGACTTGATCTTAAACATTCTCACCATAAAAAAAATGATAATTATGTGATGGGATGAAGGTGTCAGCTAATACTACTGAGGTAGTCATATTGCAATATATGCATCTGATCAACACATTTTACACCTTGAATTACCATTGTTATATGTCAATGAGATATGTCAAATTATATGTCAATTTAAAGAACATCTTTACAGTTTGAATAATGAGTCAAATAAAACAATATAAAATTTAAAAGGATAAGTACAAGCATCTAAAAAACTGCATATGATAAGGATGGGAGAAATATGGCTTAATAGGACCATACAAGGTAATTTATTGGACAATAAATTCATTATTAATCAACAGTATGCTATAAACAAAATCATTTAGAATGCATTAATAAGAATATGGTTTGTAATACAAACTGGTGATAGGTCTTCTCTGGGCTGGTTAAATTATTACGTTCAGTTTTGGCCCCCACAACTTAAGAAGGGAAGTGGAATTTGCTCAGAAAATCAGGAAAGTTAAAAAAAACAAAACTTAAAAAAATCTCATGAGAATATTATATGTAGAACACAAGTGTTTAAAGAAGATTCAGATAATCAGAATCAAAATTACCTAGTATTTGAAGTAACATCCAGTAGAAGAAAATGTCCATCTGCTTGTAAGATCCCTAATGTTAGAAGATGGACTGATACATAGAAGCAACCAAAAGAGACTTGCTTTCATAAATAGAAAGCCTATCTGATATTCAGGTAAGACCTTAATTTACCTGTGAGGTTAGTATCAAGTCAAGCTTTCTTGAACTTATTCAAGCTAAGGCTGGACATTCTGACAGAGGTTGATGTACAAGGGCCTTAAGTTTACATGGATGGTTAGACTGAGAAAACTGTTCTTAGTTCTGAAGTTGTTATTCTTTTTTTTTAATTTTTTTTAATTTTTTTTATTATTATTTTTTTTTCCAGTGGGTTTTGTCATACATTGATATGAATCAGCCATGGATTTACATGTATTCCCAATCCCGATCCCCCCTCCCACCTCCCTCTCCACCCGATTCCATGGGCTGCCCAAGCCAAGAACTGTCTTTAAAAATACAGTTGGGAGGGAGATGAAGAACCATTTTTCTTTTAAATTTGTTCTCTTGTAGATAGCACTGTCAATTCTTGAGTATGCCCTGATATTATTCTTTATCATTTTTGCTTATATATTGTTTCCCAATTGAATGACAAAACTCTTATGGGGAAGGAGAGAAAAATATATTTAATATATATTGGTTTTCCTGGAATTTAGCAGTGTTTTCTGTTAAATAGAAAGATGCTCATGATACTGTATCAGCTATATCTCAATAAAAAACAGTGGATTTTTTACAATAAAAATACAATGCAATAGTAAAATAAAATAAAAATGTGTATTTTATCCTCTTAGAAACATTCCTATCTTATCTTAGGAACACGACTCAGGGATTGAAGCTGGGTCTCCTGCCTTGCAGGTGGGTTCTTTACTGTCTGATCCACCAGGGCAGCCCATATAAAACTTCAGTTCAGTTCAGTTCAATCGCTCAGTCATGTCCAACTCTTTGCGACCCCATGAACCGCAGCACGCCAGGCCTACCTGTCCGTCACCAACTCCCAGAGTCCACCCAAACTTAGAAATATACAAATGACAATATCCTCCATCCCTCCTGCTAAGCTGCAGTCCAATATGGTGATTAAACCATCTTTGGAGTTGGGCTGTGTCCAGATCTTCCCTCTTGTCATCAACTGGATGCCCTTTGGATAGTTATTTAATCTCCTTGTGTCCAACATCCATATCTGAAGATATTTATTGATAATTACAGAATATATCAGTATATCATTACTACTATAAGGGTTAGGTGGATTGAAAATTTAAAATACTTGGAAAAAAGTCATTATACCTACAGTAATATTTAAGTACTTACTTAAGTACATTGTACTCAAGTACAACGCTTGAGAGCATTATGCATAATGTCACCAACAAGCTGGTGTGGTAAATATTTTCAGGCTACAGATGCTGAAGATTTCTATCACTTCCTTCCTACTGAGAGATCACTCCACTTTATACCGGGTGGACTGTACTGTTCTTGTGTCCATTGGCTAGACTCTTCCTAGATCAGAGATCTACACAAAAGCTTGCTCAGGGAAGAAAGAAAACTAATGGTTTGAATTTTCACTTCACCACGAACACTGTAATTTTTATCACATGTAAATGAACTGAGTCTGAAGTGACTCATAGCATCCACAATCAACTCCTTACCCCACAATCACACTTCATTATAATTGAAGCCATCCTGTCATGTTTAGTGAAAGCATTCAGTTTTGTCATATAGTTGTTGATTCACTGTTGAGCCCCAAAAAGGTATTTGCTAAGTAAGCCAGATTTGTGAGGCCCGTTTCAGCATGAGGGTGGACAGGAGGCAATTCACCATATTTATTGATATATTTTCCCTGTGAAGGAAAACAACCCATTCCTCAATTGAAAACTTCTGATAACTACCCTGCTTCAGCTAAGCCAGCACATATCTATGTAATGGAGCAAGCTTTCAGTGCCACTGCCTCTTTCACGACTTATTCTTCTAAAAACGGTGGTATCCAAAACAGCTTTTCCCCTTTTTTTTGAGGGGGGGAGAGTTTTTGGTATGCTTTTTTCAAAACTCCCCATTTGGAAAAATCACCATTTTATGATTACATTAAACTATGAAACACTTAAGAAGTAAACTCTTCATGCATTCAGAGCGAATAACCACTGAGAACAGGATTTGGTCCACTCTTGGCAGTTAGAATCTGGTTCCATCAGTCAATCCATCCATTCGATTCCTTTTCCTTAGTGATATACGAAGCTTGCCAAAATGCCACATTATGTTGAGTCAGCAATTCTCTCATGTTCATATTTTCATACATATTTATAAATACATAAATATGTATCAAATCATATAAATCTATAAAAAGACTAGAAAATTTTTCCTCCTGTGCTCTCCTCTACCATTAGAGACCCAGAACATTGTCAGTCCTCTTCCTCTTTCGGCTCATGAGCATTTTTCAGACACACTGAAAAGCATTACTTGATGGAGCTATCTAAAACAGCACCTTAGGCAGCTCAGCTGCTAATTTTTGTCCCCAAAAGATTCAATCATTTCCATCTGACAGAACACCACAATTTCTACTCTTGTGATTCTGCACTTCTATCAACTTTCTATTTTCTTCTTTTGACTATGATTTTTGGAGTATAGCGTCTTTGGAGTAAGAGAGATCTAGACTGGAGTCTCAAAGAGCTGCCTTGTACTGGCTACATGGCATTAAGGTACTTAATCTCTGCCTGTTGGTAAAATGGAGTATACCCGCTTCACAGGTAGTGCAGTGGTAAAAAATCTGCCTGCAATACAGGAGACGCAGATTCAATCCCCAGGCGGGGAAGATCCCCTGGAGGAGAAAATGATAACCCACTCTAGAATCCTTGCCTGGAAAATTCCATGGAGAGAGAAGCCTAGTGGGCTACAGTCTATGGGATCACAAAGAGTCAGACATGACTGAGCATACGCAGAGACACACACACACGTATCTAGAATTACAATAATAATAATTGCTCCACTTTTATTACCTTTAGACAAATTACTGTCCTCATATTTATTTATACAAAATACTGTCCTATTTATACATATTTATACATACAAAATACTGTCCTATTTATTTACAAACATACTCCTGATGATTCCCTTCAAAATTGTATGATGGGTTTTTAAATATAACCTCAAGGATGAGAGATTTACTTAGCAGTTGCCAAGGTTTTCATACAAAGAGTTAAAAGTTGGGTGCTTGCCATTCAAAGTGTAGTCTATGGACCAGAAGCATCACACCCCCAGGGAGGTTTTTAGTAAAGAGGATTTCACGTCCCACATCAGACATGCTGGATCTGATTTTGCATTTTAACAATACAAAACAATATGGAGATACAAATGATGGGTATACTCAGAGCCTGGGAAGCACTGGTTCAGGCCACGCTAAGCTGTGAACTTGAAGCATCGTGGTTGTCGTGTAGAGGAAGTATATTCACGAGAGTCGGAAAGACATCGTGTGTTTGAGTGAAGGACCAGCTGGAAGGAAAGATCACCGAAGGCTTGTTCAATTGCTCCCTGTCAGGCTCATTCACTTGTTTTCCTCTCTCTAGGGCTTTCTTCCCAAAAGACTCTGATGCTGTCGAAGACTGAAGGCAGGAGGAGAAGGGGACGCCAGAGGATGAGATGGCTGGATGGCATCACCGACTCAACGGACATGAGTTTGAGCAAACTCTGGGAGATAGTGAAGGACATAGAAGCCTGGTGTGCTGCAGTCCATGGCGTCACAGAGAGTCAGACGTGACTGAGCAACTGAACAACGGAGCCTTCTGCTCAGTGTCACAAAGAACTGTGTGCCTTCCTCTTGGAGCTGTGACTTGTCTACAAGCCTGTTTATATAAGAACTGGACTCTGACACCCTAAAGGGTCTCACTTGTTTTGGTATCTCCAGCACTTGGTGGAGGTACTTCCTCCAGACACCTTTGCAGAACTTCCCAGCCTGTGGGAAGGTGCCGGGCACTGCTTACACTTCTCTGACCTGTAATTCCATGTTGTTCTAGAGCTTTGCCATTTGAGAGCTTTTCTTACAAGACAGTGAGCTCTTTTAGGGCACAGTCTAGACCATTCACCTCAGTACTTTTGATACACATGAAGTAATACTAGTGTGTCTCAATTAAGCTTCCACTAAGAACTGGTATTTTGCGAGCTGATGGAGGTCATAGAACCAACCCTCTATTTTACTCTCAGCGAAAAGAGTTAACTTGATGGGGAGAAATTTCTCTCATAAAGTTTATCCCCTTTTTTTCCTTCTTCACATGTTGGTACCTGCTCATGTTTGTGTATTTTGGAATCTAATATAAGTGAAAGTATTAGTCACTCAGTTGTGTCTGACTTTTGGGACCCTGTGTACTGTAGCCCACCAGGCTTCTCTATCCATGGGATTCTCCAGGGAAGAATACTGGGGTGGGTTGCCATTTCCTTCTCCAGGGGATCCTCCTTGACCCAGGGTTTGAACCCTGGTTTCTTGCATTGCAAGTAGGTTCTTTACTGTCTGAGGCGCCAGGGAAGCCCATGCAAAATTTAGTTATTTGGATGCTAATATCATCAAAATGATATGTGGTAAAAGCACTGTGTTTTCCAGGAATTTCACCACACACAAAAGCTTGAGAACCAGTGAGGTCGTCAGTGTTTATTAAATGAGTGAAACAGAGAAAGACAAGGCTCTTCTAGTGCAAGTGAGTAGGCAGATGCTCTAACAGAGGCCAGAGTTGCAGAGTTAAAATGAATGGAAAGGTTATTCAATTACTGGGTAATTTCAGAAAGTCTAGAAGACCAATACAGACAAAGCAGCACTTTGAAAGGCCCAATTTTTACCTGACTCATTCAGGCTTTGCTTTAGTTTAAAACAGCAGCATTAGCTTAGGGTGAATGTTTTCAAAATGGGACCAAAAATACATCACAGTAAGAGCAATTCTGTCATAAACACTGCCTGGTGACAATGAGACTCCTGAACATGGCCTATTACTGTCAATGTGCCATTCGAGAAAATACCAGTGATTAATATGGAGTCATAATGTATTTACTTAGGAAAGAACTGATAGCTCTTTCATCTTTGTGACATATTCATTTTGAGATTCATCAAACTGCTTTTCAAAGAGCAGACATGCTCATTATTTCAATTCACATAAAGAAGATAAGCAAGTTCACATGAGGAAAGGGAAAAAAGACTGAAAATGTGAAAAGGAAAAAGAATGCAGTAGAGAAAACAAAATCACAACATTTGGGAAATGGGTGTGCCACAGACAGTGTCTCCAAGTAGAAATTATTCATATAATTATTTAAGATGCTTACACAAGCAGGGATAATTACTATGGAAATTCAACATAGGGTACTGTTTATATAAACATGTTAAACGAGAATAGAGATTAATACCCTGTGGAAGCATTACCCAAAAGGATCTAAAACATACAAAATATATCCCATTTATGTTTGTGTTTCATGTCATATCTCTGTATGCTATTCAAGTTCTTTCCCACAATTAAGCCGACGTGGGTTCCCTCTGATTCTCTCTTGCATTTTGTAACACACCCATATGGGACAATAGTCAACTCAGACATACTCAGCATATGAGGTAGTATGTTATCTGTTCGTCCAGAAGCTACATTCTGTATGTTTTGCCTTATACTCATAAACATCTAAAAAAGAACTTTTAAAGATATAATCAGGTAACCAGTAAACTTGCTCAAAAGCCCGTGTTCTACTCAAGGTGAAAATTTGTCAAAGAGAGTGATTTGTGGTCATCATTCCCTTCAGCACATTTGCTCAGTCGCTAAATCGTGTCTGACTCTTTGTGACCCCATAGGCTACAGCATGCCAGGCTTCCCCGTCCTTCACTATCTCCTGGAGTTTGTTCAAACCCATGGCCATTGAGTCGGTGATGCCATCCAACCATCTCATCCTCTGTCGCTCCCTTCTCCTGCCCTCAGTCTTTCTGAGCATCAGGGAATCTTCCAGTGAGTCAGCTCTTTGCATCAGGTGGCCAAAGGAATGGAGCTTCAGCATCAATCCTTTCAATGAATATTCAGGGTTGATTTCCTTTAGGATTGACTGGTTTGATCTCCTTGCAGTCCAAGGGACTCTCAGCACATCGCATCTATTTAATCAAAATAATGACTTCCCTTTACTCCGTCTTTAATATAAGTAATTTCAGCAAACGGATGCCTATTATAAAGTTCATTTCAGTTCAGTCTTTTTTTTTTTTTTAATAAGAACACTGACCTCCAGGAAGTACACAAGTGATGGAATCAATTCAATCAGCTCTCTTCAGTTACACAGCAAAACATTTTTACTCATTGCAGGAAGAGTGGGCAGCAGCTATTAGAAAGGCTGAGTACAAGGATGAGGCTCTACTCAGAAGCCCCTGACCTGGCTACCTCCAGCCGCCCACCAAGGACCCTCCGAGATACAGAAAAGAGACAAGAAATAACAGGTTTTATTTTGGCGGGGGGTGGGGAGGTGAGGAACCATAATTATTCTTCACCCTTGTATATCCATGGAAGAGCACTGGTAATGAGAGAAACTGTTAAATCAATTTTCAACGAAGACTAAATCTGGGGGGAAAAGTGAACACTGGCAGTAATATCCCGAACAAATCAGGGTCAGGTCTAAATGGGCAATGATAAATGATATTGACTTCAAAGTTCTAGAGTTATTATGAAGATATTTAATGCTCTCTATACACAGATATATACATAGATGGTATATATATATAGATGCATATATATACATATGTATATAATAAGTATTTTAATATGTACATCAAGATATATATGCATATAAGTATATAACATTGGTTGTTCAGTCACTAAGTCGTGTCTGATTCTTTGCAACACCCCTGGACTACAGCATGCCATGTTTCCTTGCCCTTCACTATTTCCCCAAGTTTGCTCAAACTCATGTCCATTGAGTCAGTGATGCCATTCAATCATCTCATCCTCTGTTGTGCACTTCTCCTCCTGCCCTCAACCTTTCCCAGCATCAGGGTCTTTTCCAATGAGTCAGCTCTTTGCATCAGCTGGCCAAAGTATTAGAGCTTTAGCTTCAGCCTCAGTCCATCCAATGAATATTCAGGGTTCATTTCCTGTAGGATTGACTGGTTTGATCTCCTTGTAGTCCAAGGGACTCTCAAGAGTCTTCTCCAGCAGCACAATTTGAAAGCCTCAATTCTTAGGCACTCCGTCTTCTTTATGGTATAACTCTCACATCCGTATATGACTACTGGAAAAACCATAGCTTTTACTATATGGATCTTTGTCGGCAAAGTGATCTCTCTGCTTTTTAATATGCTGTCTAAGTTTGTCATAGCTTTTCTTCACATACACTCACACACACACACACACACACACACACAGACATATACAGAGAGATAGATACAGTAGTAAGCAGTCAATTATCATTAGCTAGTTACACTGCCATCATAATTACCACTTTATTGGTGACACTTTCCTAGCTTGCTAATCCTCTGGTTTAGAAGAGGGACTCTCGGAACTTCCCTGGTGGTCGAGTGGTAAAGAATCTGCCTTGCAATGCAGAGGACATGGGTTCCATCCTGGTTGAGGAACTGTGATTCCACACGCGGTGGAGCAACTAAGCCTGCATGCCACAACTAAGACCTGACATAATCAAAGAAAAATATATTAAAAAAGAAAAAGAGTAACTCTTATATTATTGAAGGTAAAGAACCAGGGTGTTTTTTGCTGTTGTTGTTTTGTTACTCTGTTTTTAAATTTTCAAATCAGTCTTATAGCAATACTTTGGTCAAATATAATAAAAAATAAATAATAAAATGAGAAAAAAACGTACAAGCCCCAATTAGTCTTTGCTATTAGATTTGTGTGTGCGTTAGTTTCTCAGTCGTGTCTGACTCTTTGTGACCCCCGTGGACTATAGCCCACCAGGCTCCTCTGTCCTTGGGATTTTTCAGGCAAGAATATTGGGGTGGGTTGCCATTTCCTTCTCCAGGGGATCGTCCCAACCACGGGATCGAACCCAGGTTTTCTGCTTTGCAGGCAGATTCTTTACCATCTGAGCCACCAGGGAAGCCCTACTATTAGATTTAATAGATATAAACTCACTCTGTTAAATTGCTGTAAACATTTCTAAATGCTTCCTTTCCATTCCATCAGTTACTTTGTTGGGAACCAATAAGAAATGTTTTGCAAGTCAGCACATGGATCACACACGGCCACGCACTGGGTAGCAATGTTCTAACACTTACTGTCTGTACCAGTGTGAAAACTAGCTTTGTTGCAGGAAGACATTGGGCAAATGATGGCTATCGAGCAGTGAGGGTTGCTCTGTTGGCTCATGGGTGTCCTGTGTGCTGATTGACTGATGATAAAATGTACTGAAGTAGTTCACTTATCTTCGCTAAGGATGATACCCAGATCTTGCTGGGAAAGATTGAGGGCAGGAGGAGAAGAGGGTGACAGAGGATGAGATGGTTGGATGGCATCACCAACTCAATGGACAGGAGTTTGAGCAAGCTCTGGGAGATGGTGATGGACAGGGAAGCCTGGCCTGCTGCAGTCCATGGGGTTGCCAAGAGTCGGGCACAACTTAGTGAATGAACAACACAACAAGGTAAGATGGAAGTGAAACTCAGATATACCTTAAGAGGTGTGTTAGAATTCAGATGTATTTTGTGATAAGTGTATTAACAGAAATGTTTCATGTCATTCTTGAGATATACAAATAAGGAATTTTTTTTCAGCATTTAGAACATTTTTGAGGAGGAAATGAACTCTGCTATCTTCAAGAAAAGAGCTGCCTCTATGTATAAGACAAATTTACACAATTTCTTATGTTTCCAAAACTGATAGTGTTTTCTATATAATTGTTACTGTATAGCAATTTACTCCTGTCTGTTCAATGACACACAGCTCAAACAGCCAAAAGTCAGCAGAGTTCTGCTGCTTGCAAGTCAGCAATTCTGAGTTTTAACACACAGACCAAATTAATTCAACATGAGTGGCATTTCTACTAATAATACATCCCTCTCATTGTGTTTGGCTCTGTGCCCTTTTTTTCAACTAGTCACATAAAATGTGTTAAAAACACTACTCACTTTCAACAGCTTCTGCACAACAAAACTCCCTGTTAAAGCAGAATGGATGTCAGAAATACTTGAAGCTCTCTAGTAACCATATTGAATTGACTGTGGAGTAGAATGAAAAAAAAACCTCCTTAATTCTGTAATTGGGAGGAAAAAGGCTGCCTTCCTGGTTGCCAGGTATATAGATGTTATAAACAGGATGCACTTGATTAGAAACTTCTTCTGCGGCTTAGTTAATTGGATGTTGTGATCAATCTTTGGTCTCCTCATTAAGTGCATTGGCAGAACTTTAAAAAGGATTTCTGTACAGGCAGTCATCTATGGTTTATATCAAAGATAGATTTTATTGATTGCCTTTCCTATGGAAACCTCAGGTTGGGAAAGGAACTAAGATCCATTCTTTGAACTTTTCTTTTGGAGCATACAATAAGAGAGAGAAAGGGCTTCCCAGGTGGCGCTAGTGGTAAAGAACCCACCTGCCAATGCAGGAGACATAAGAGATATGGGCTCCATCCCTGGCTTGGGAAGATCACCTGGAGGAGGGCAGGGCAACCCATTCCAGCATGCTTACCTGGAGAATCCCATGGACAGAGAAGCCTGGTGTGCTACAGTTCACAGGGTTGCCAAGAGTCAGACATGACTGAAGCGACTTAGCACACAGGCATATTAAGAGAAAAAGGCTTGGCAAGGCAGAGATCATCACCTGTTCCCCTGTTAGTGCAATTCAGCATGAAACCACGAGCTGCCCTGCCTGGGTGCTGATCAGAATAAAGAACAAAACTGGGCTGATCATTTAAACTAGATGAATTTACAAAATGATGGGTAAGTAACAACATAAAGAAACACATCTATACATTTCATTCTGTGCTGTATTTGAAATGACTTACACGGATCAAATTAGGTGACCTAGCTTTAAATAAGCTGAAAATAATTTGATTTGTTATTTTGTAAAGTCCATTCTTATTTGTCATTCACAGGTAAACCTAGCTCAACATTGATCCCATGTACAGAGGAAAAAAAAATAGAAATTTAGTATAAAGCAAAAATGAAAAGGATGCTTTCAAATAGTATTAGAAGAAGTTAATTATCATTTGGAAAGAGATAAAATTAATTAAGAGGTTTACATGAAGTGAAAGTGAAGTTGCTCAGTCGTGTCTGACTCTTTGTGACCCCACGGACTGTAGCCTACCACACTCCTCCGTCCATGGGATTTTCCAGGCAAGAATACTGGAGTGGGTTGCCATTTCCTTCTCTAGAGGATCTTCCCAACCCAGGGATCGAACCTGGGTCTCCTGCATTGTGGGCAGAACCTTTACCATCCGAGCCACCAGGAAGTTCAGGAGGTTTACATACGGGGTCACAAAAGAGCAGGACACGACTTAGTGACTAACAACTATAAAGACGACCGTGTTAGCTGGGTACCCAGGCTAACTTTGTTGGACTTATAAACAAGTGGGAGTTACAAACACACTCTTGGAATGAAATTTGTTTGTATGTAGGGAAATTAGTGCACATAGTGAAAGTGTTAGTTGCTCAGTTGTGTCTGACTTTTGTGACCCCATGGACTGTGCCCACCAGGCTCCTCTGTCCATGAAATTCACCAGGCAAGAATACTGGGGTGAGTTGCCATTTCCCACTCTGGGGGATCTTCCCAACCCAGGGATCAAACCTGCCTTCTGTAATTTTGAGTTGAGATGTTTCAGACAGGAGCAATGAAAGCTGTTAAATTTCACCTATACACTGCTTTAGTTGCATTATAAAAGTTATGCTTTTATTTCCATTTAGCTCCAAACATTTCCTACTTCTCTTGTGGTTTTTTGACCCACAGTTTGTTTAGAAGTGTGTTAATTACTAAGTATTTGAATATTTTTCAGATATTTCTCTTTTGTTAATTTCTAATTTAACTCCATTTTGTACTGAGAACATTTTGTGTATATTTTAAAATTTTACTTTAATTTTTAAATTTAATAACTACTTATGGTTCAGCAAACTCTCCATCGTAAAGATTTCGTGTGTACTTGAAAAGAATATGTGTTGTGTTACACTTGAACGCAGTGCTTGTAAATTTCAACTGTTTGACAGTGCCATAGAGTCTTTTATATCCTTTCCAATTTTCTATTTGTTCCACCAATTACTTACAGAAGACTGATGAAACCTCCAATTATTATTGCCAATTTTTTCTTTCTCCTGTCAGTTCTATTAGCTTCTGTCTAGTATTGTGAAGTTTTCTTATTGTGGCTATACACATTTATCATTGTTATTTCTTCTTGATGAAATGTCCCTTTTTATTTCCAATTATACTCTTTATTCTAAAGTCTAGGTCTCTGATAGTAACATAGATTTCTTGTAGTTACTTATTTGATAATATATCTTTGTCTATCCTTTTGCTCTTCATCTACTTGTACCTTTAAATTTAAAGTGAGAGTTTTGTGGTAATATATATAGCTGAGTCTTGCTTTTTTATGCAACCTGAGGATATCTTCTAAGTGGGATATTTAGACCATTAATATTTAAAGTAATTATTGACATGGTTAGTTTTAAATCTGTCATATTGCTCTGTTTTCTGTCTCATCTCTTCTTTCTCCTTTTTCTCCCTTGAGTATATGTCCCTTTCATATGCCTCCATTCTTTGTGTTATTATTGTTATTTTTTACATATGTTTTAAACCCCATAATACACTGCTAATATTTTTGCTTCAACCAATCAAAAAATATTTAAAGGAAGTGAAAAATAAGAAAAAAGTATTTCATATCCACACACATATTCACCATGTCTGGCCAACTTCACTTCTTTATTCTGGCTGAATGACTGTCCTTAACACTTCATGTAGCACACTTTTGTATGGCACACGTTTTCTCAGCTATTGATTATCAGATTGAATTTTAATTTAGATGTCAATCTTGGAAGATAGTTGGGGAGTGTAAAAATTCTAAGTTGACTTTCTTTCGGTATTTTAAAATGTCATTCTATTATCTTCTGACTTGAATAAGGTTTGAAAAAGTTTGAAGTCATACTTATCTTTGTTTCTCTGTATATGGTGTGAGTGTACGTGTGTGTATCCTGGAAGCTGTTGTGTGTGTGTGCTAAGTCACTTCAGTTGTGTCCGACTCTTTGGGACCCAGAGGGCTGTAGCCCAACCCTGTAGCCCAATCCTCTTCTCCAGGCAAGAATACTGGAGTGGGTTGCCAGGCCCTCCTCCAGGTGATCTTCCCGACCTAGGGATCAAAAAATCTATCTCTTGCATCTCCTGTTTTGGCAGGTGGGTTCTTTAACACTAGCACCACCTGGGAAGCTACTATTAGGAGATCTATTTATTACTAGCTTTCATATTATTGTGTCTGTTAGTGCAGTTTATTTGGCTTGAGGTTCACTGAATTTTTTCTGTGAATTTATACAAATTCATCAAATTTGGAAACTTTTAGTTATTATTTCTTCAAACATCTTTTGTGCACTGTCTCTTCCAAACTCTGGAACTCCAGTTATATATATATATATTACATAGTTTGGCATGGAGGTCTGTTCCTTTTTATTTACTGTATGGGAGACATTGTATTTTTCATCTGTGAGTTCCATTTTGTTTTTTTTTTTTTTTTCTATCTCCACTTCTCATTATGTTCATGTTTTCCTTTAATTATTCTGAATACAACAAAATAGCTATCTTAACATTTTATACGAGTTCCATCATCTATGCCCTTTTAAAATCCCCATTCTGATAGCTCTGATATTTCTCTGGGTTATGAGTCATGTCTCACTGTGTCTTTGCGCATCTAGTAAGTTTCTCCTGGATACTGAACATGGTAATTTTATACTGTTTGATGCCTACGTTTTGTTTTCCTTCTTTAATGGGAGCTGGACTTTGTTCTGGCAGGCTATTAAGCTACTTGCAGATCATCATAATCCTTTCAAGGCCCCTTTTAAAGCTGTGCTAGTGTAGGTTTATCATTCTAGGGGCAGTTCATCCCTGCTACTAACGCCTGACCCAACTGAGGTCCCCACTGAATGCTCCACGTGACTACTGTGGACTATCCATCTACTCTGGCTGGTTCAAGCTGGAGCGGCTTCCTGCCTTGTTGTAAGCTCTGGGAACTGTTTACAATTCTTCCCTCCTTTGCTTGACTGTGGAGTATCACCTTAAGCATATATGGCCTCGTACCCAGCAACCTAAGAAGTCCTCTGCAGGTTTCTGAAGTTCTTCACCTGAAAAGTTACTTCCTCTATGAAACTCACAAATTCCAGTCTCTGTCTCCTCCAAGATAAGAACCGTATCTCCAATTGGATGTTTATATAAATTCTGCGTCTCATTTCCAAAGAATACATTATGAGACTGAGAAAGTTAGCTTTTGTCACTAGTTTTTCAGGAAAAAAATAGATGAAGAAATAGTTATTAGAGCTGTCAGCACAGCTGGATCTAAAAAAATCCTCTTTTGGGAAAATGCTGAAACAGATTAAGGTCTATGCCATGGCCAGCTTTATAGGAGGCAAACGTTTTCTAATTTCTTTTAATTTTTAAACAAATGGATCATTTCCTACAGGCAAGCTTGCAAAAGGAAAAGCTGGCAAAGTGTGAGTCTATTTTTATGGAAATAAGGTCATTAGTACTAATATTTGATGCACACAATTCATTAATTCTTGGACAGTCTTGACGGAGGACCAGAGAAAAGAGAAACAAGCAAGAAACAGAACCAGTAAATATTATTCCATGGTTAGAGTTTGGAACTGAAATATAAAAACTGCTACAAAATAAATAAAGTTTAAACCCATAGCGCCACCCTTGAACAATGAAAAATCTGAATCACAAGCTAAAGTCACTTGAGTATGTTGATACTGGAACCTATAAAATCTAGTACCAGTTTTACCATATTAAAAACTGTAATATTTATTTCCAGATAAAGGGTTTATATTTTTAAACATGTGCACACACACATATTAAAAAATATCATGTTAAACCTTATTATCATGAACTAGGAACGTTGACAGTATTCATGCATAACATTCAGGTATGATGTGTGATCTTGGGTTGTGAGAATGTAATGATAAATAAACCACTGAACATGTATGAATGACTAGTCTATTTAGCAGAGGGCGGAGATGACTGCATTGAAAAGACTTGGTCTTCTGGCATGAAGGTGGTAGGAGGATCTGGCAATTCACGAATGGGAGGAGCAGAGTTTCTATCATCAGCTGGAAGTTCTGCTGCTGTTGCCTCAGCTGGGCCTTCCTCCTGGATATTTAGCTAGAGTCTGTCTCACTGGCCCTCTTAGAAATCTGTGTGCTACTTAAACTCCCTTAACAAATTTGCTTTCTCTTTTATTGTAGAGTGAATCCTATCCCTGAAACCAAGAAAATTTACTGAATTTAGCTACATGGTGGGGGGTCAATGACAATCAGATGACAGGCCGTTTGCGTATAGTCCTAGGATGTTGGATTGATTGGAGGAGTGTTAATCGCTCAGTCATGTCTGACTCTTTTGTGACCCTATGGACTGTAGCCCACCAGGCCCCCGTGTCCCTGGAATTCTCCAGGCAAGAATCCTGGAGTGGATAGCCATTCCCTTCTCCAGATCTTCCTGACTCCTGGAGGGACTGAACCCAGGTCTCCCGCATTGTGGGCAGATTCTTTATCACTTGAGCCACCAGGGTGAGGTACAAACCCTAGGTAAAGAAAGGAAGTCAGTCAGCTTAAACAACTCTTTCAAAAGTTTGGTTGCATTAACCCCATGATCCTAACTTGACCTGCCTTGCCTCTCTCCTTTGGTAACAAGTTTGTCTTCTATGTCTGTGAGTCTGTTTCTGTTTTGCATATACATTCATTTGTATAATTTTTCAGATCCCACATATAAGTGACACATACAGTGTTCGTTTTTTTCTGATATATTTCACTAAGCATAATATTCTCAAGTCCATCCATTTTGCTGCAAGTTGTAAATCAACTAAACTTCAATTTTAGAAGTTTGGTTGTGCAGAGGAGAGGAATGGGAGAGAATAGTTGGAAAAGGATATAGAGTCAAGGGAGGGGATTGTAATTTCTAGAGATGGAAATGATTAAGTCTTCTGAGAAAGCTGGAATGTAATATAAAGAACAGTTGGAGGCAGTCTTAGCTAGAAGAAGCTGGGCCTCCTTTAATACAATAGAAGGCTGGAAATATTGAAGGTAGGAGGAGAAGGGGATGACAGAGGATGAGATGGTTGGATGGCATCACTGACTCAACAGACATGAATTTGAGCAAACTCTAGGTCAGAGAAGTCTGGCATGCTGCAGTCCATGGGTTGCAAAGAGTTGGACACAACTTGGAGACTGAACAATAACAGCATAGGTACTGCCCAGGGGAAAGCTTCTTTGACTCCAGAGTGGCTGGAAATATACAAATATTTGCTCTGGAAGAGCCTCAGCTAGTATAGGAAGGAGGAACTAAGAAGTGCTGTAGGAACATTCATTAAAAGAAATCAGTCCTGAATATTCATTGGAAGGACTGATGCTAAAGCTAAAACTTCAACATTTTGGCCACCTGATGTGAAAAACTGACTCACTGGAAAAGACCCTGATGCTGGGAAAGATTGAGGGCAGGAGGAGAAGGGGATGACAGAGGATGAGATGGTTGGATGGCGTCACTGACTAGGTGGACATGAGTTTGAACAACCTCCGGGAGTTGGTGATGGACAGGGCAGCCTGGCGTGCTGCAGTCCATGGGGTCGCAAAGTCAGACACGACTGAGAGACTGAACTGAACTGAACTGATACGGAGAAAAACTCAAAATGTTGTAGCTGTATAACATTTAATTGACTGCATTTGCATACTATTCGTCATTTATATTTGTGAACAATATAACCATGTTATAAAAATTTAGGTAACAGAGGGGAAAAAAAGTCAATGTACAGGCCTCATAGTTTCATGATGTTTTTAAAATTGTGTTTTTAAAAGTTTACACTTGGTCTTTTGCTTGTTTCCATCTTAAGCAGTATTCATAGTCATTATTCTAATATTATACTATTTAATTGCTGTAATTTACGTAGTCTTTATTGCTAGTCATGACTATATCTAAACTTAATCAATGCATAAATATAAATTATAGCTCTAAGAAGAAGTTCGGGGATTATCAGATGCCACATCCTCTTCATATAGAGGAGAAAATGAAGATACAAAGTAACTGACTATATTCCATCAGAATCACACAGCAAATGAGCAGCCAAATCAGGACCAGACACCTAACCCATAACACAGACAGAAGGCAGGCTAGCAGAACTGATTGGACCTGCTATCCTCTTGCTCAGCGCTTTCCAAAATTCTAGCCTGGAAAGTGTTCACTATTGGTCACACTGAGGTAAGGGGCTTATGAAAGAGTATGGAAAGAAGAGCGTTGATTTATATTTTGTCACTGGTCAGTTACCATCAGCTCCCATATCAGCATTAATCTCTATATCAGCCTTTGAGTAGGACAGTGCTAACTGAAAAATCACTCACAAAATCTCTGGTTCTTTCTCTATCTATCACTAGCATTAGTAAACATTATGTTGGAGTTTCATAGCCACATTTCATTTATATCTTTCCTTACAAAATCAAAACAAGTGTCCAAAGACTGATGTTTTGAAAATAAAGCACTCATATTTGGTCTGTAAGTATGAGCATGAAGTGTTTACTATGCAGTTTACATGACTTTAGCTGAAGAGATTCACATATGAACAAGGAGGGTACAGGAGATGGACTGTCCTTTTAATCTGGTCCATTTTCTTATTTGATAATTCAGCAGGGTTCTTGGGATTCATCTTCTCCTGTGTTGCTGAGAGAAGAATATGTGTATTCCTGATAACGCATAGGCTTCATTCATCCCTGACCACTAAAGAAATAAATATTTCAAGAAATGTTTTATGTATTTAAACACCAAATGCACATGATAACTGTAACCTTCCCCCCTTCCCAACAGCAGAAAATGACAATACTAAGAACAAACAAACAAAAACCAAAATAAACAAAAAACTCAGGATGGCATGATGCCGTGATTCATCAAACATGATGTCAACTGATTTGCAGAACGAATGATGAATTTGGATACAGTGCTTTTAAAAGTAACGTAGAGGTTACACCTTATAGGTATAACCAGTGCTTTTAATGTTATAACTTATGTTATCTGGAAGTTAATTCTAAGCCTGAGAATAATTACTACCAAATTACCAGGGTAACAGAACTCCAGTGGTCATCGATTTCACTTCTCACTTTATAACTCAGTATGCACATCAATTACATGAAAAGAAATTATGAATTTTCTTTCTAAAGATCTCTAAAGTGATGCCACTCTGGCTGTGGTAGATAACATATTTATAGCTATCCTGATTCCTACAGCTCCTTCCAAACTAGGTTGGTTATCTGTTTTCAGTTCAGAATGCTTAAGCATTATTATTACTACCGTTAAAGGCAGCACACTGAATATTCTAAATCATTTAATTGTCACAAACATCCTAAGAGGTAGGCACTATTCTTTAACTCTATCATATAAAGGAGAATGGGCTCCAAAATCACTGCAGGAGTGACTGCAGCCATGAAATTAAAAGACACTTGTTCCTTGGAAGAAAAGCTATGACAAACCTAGACAGCATATTAAAAAGCAGAGACACCACTTTGCCAACAAAGGTCTGTAGAGTCAGAACTCCAGTATTCATGTGCTGATGTGAGAACTGGGCCATAAAAAAGGCTGAGCACTGAAGAATTGAGGCTTTCGAATTGTGGTGCTGGAGAAGATGCTTGAGAGTCCCTTGGATTGCAAGGAGATCAAACCAGTCAATCCTAAAGGAAATCAACCTTGAATATTCATTGGAAGGCCTGATGCTGAAGCTGAAGCTCCAATACTTTGGCCACCTGATGCAAAGAGCAGACTCACTGGAAAAGACCCTGATGCTGGGAAAAATTAAGGGCAGGAGAAGGAGGGGAAGACAGAGGATGAGATGGCTGGATGGCATCACCAACTTAGTAGACATGAGTTTGGGCAAACTCCAGGAGACAGTGAAGATCAGGGAAGCCTACCGTGCTGCAGTCCAGGGGGTCACAAAGAGTCAGACACGACTCAGTGACTGAACAACAACGATAAAGGAGGAAACTAAATAAGAGAGGCTTGTAACATAACTTGCTCTAGACCAGCCATACAGATGTCAGATGTGAACCCAGATATCTGGCCTGAGAGCCTGTGCTCTTAACTACTAACTAATTGTTTCTCAATGATTTAGGATGAGTTAATTCACGTTCACTGGAAGGACTGGTGCTGAAGCTGAAACTCCAGTACTTTGGCCACCTCATGCAAAGAGCTGACTCATTGGAAAAGACCCTGATGCTGGGAGGGATTGGGGGCAGGAGGAGAAGAGGACGACAGAGGATGAGATGGCTGGATGGCATCACTGACTCGATGGACATGAGTTTGAGTAAAGTCCGGGAGTTGGTGATGGACAGGGAGGCCTGGTGTGCTGTGATTTATGGGGTCGCAAAGAGTCAGACATGACTGAGTGACTGAACTGAACTGAATTGAATTCATGACAGTACCTGGAAGGGCAATTGAGCAAATCCATGGTTCTTTTGATCTTAATAGTCTTCTGAGCTGTCCAGAATGGTAGCTACAAGCCACATGTGACTACTTAAAATTAAACTAATTAAAACCAAATACTATTAAAAATTGACTTCTCCAGTCACACAGTTAGTCGTTACTGGGTCAGCCCATTTCCATCACAAAGAGTTTCACTGGATGGCACTGGTCTATAGTAACACCAAAATTCTCAACAATGGACTATCTGCTTTGCTTTTATATATCTTTTTCTTTTGTAATGCCCTCTGCAAATAAAGATGGTAGGTAGAAGTGGCAGGGTTTATAGAGGAATAAAAGTCTACTAATGTCTAAGTGACTAAAATGTCTAAACAGTAATTTAGGAAGTGCAACCAAAATATTTTTAGTAGGTATATGAGAGGTAACAATAAAGTAACTCAGAACTCAGAGTAAAATTAGTCAAAATATAAACATAAAAGTATTCATTATTTGTAAGAATGAACCCCCATTTTTTTATAAACATGGGGACAGACTGGTTTAGGAGATGATACAAACGCAATTGCATTGTTAAAAAATGTTTATTTATTTGGCTGCACTACGTGGCTTGTGGGGTCTTAGTTCACCAATCAGGGATCAAACCTGTGCCCCTTGCAGTGGAAGTGTGGAGTCTTAACCACTGGACTACCAGGGAATCCCTGAAATTGTATTTTAAAGGACGGTAATATAACCTACTGAATTTCATTCTGTGAGGAAAACTGTAATAACAATCAGGAGACAGTTTCTTTACCCCCAAAAAAGTATATTTGAAAGGCAAAATCAGCCCAGTTCAAGTAAGTGTATGGCTTGATGAACTGACTCAAAATAATAAAACTTTCCACAGCAGAAAGATTTATCACCTTAGCATGAGGACACGAGTCACTTATCCACTCTCTTGTTCTAATTCAGTGTTCACCAAGCAGTTATCATAATCAAGAGTGCTTATTTCTACAAGAGGTAGAGGAAAAAAGTTCACATTTCACTCTTGGATTTTAACGCCTACCATAAGACCGTTTAATAATTAATAAAATAATAAATAAATAATTTAAGCAGTAATTTAAGCAAAATGTAAGTATTTATAAAGACTAAATAATTTAAATATTTTAAAGAAAAATTTAGTATTTAAAATGATCTAATTCTACTTAGTATGATAATCTCTAGGTCAATTGATCATTCTTTTTTATGGCTGAGTAACATTCCATTATATGTATATAATGGAATACACATACACAACTCATATGTGTGTGTGTGTGTGTGTGCATGCACGCTCAGTCTCTCAGTCTTGACCAACTCTTTGCAATCCCATGGATTGTAGCCTGCCAGGCTCCTCTGTCCACAGAATTTTCCAGGCAACAATACTGGAGTCGATTGCCATTTCCTTCTCCAGGAGATCTTCCTGACCCAGGGATGGAACCTGAGCCTCCTGCATTGGCAGGCAGATTCTTTACCACTGGGCCACCTGGGAAGCTGTGTGTGTGTGTGTGTGTGTGTGTGTGTGTGTGTGTGTGTGACATCTTCTTTATCCATTCATATGGTACTGGCACAACAACAGAAATACAGATCAACGTAACAGAATAGAAAGCCCAGAAATAAACCCGTGCACCTATGGTCAATTAATCTACAATAAAAGAGGCAAGAATACACAATGGAGAAAAGACAGTCTCTTGAATAAGTGCTGCTAGGAAAACTATATGTAAAATAATGAAATCAGAACATTCTCTAACACCATACACAAAAATAAATTCAAAATGGATTAAAGATCTAAATGTAAAACCAGATACTATAAAACTTCTAGAGGAAAACATAGGCAGAACACTCTTTAACATAAATTACAACAATATCTGTTTGAATCGCTGTCTTACAGTAATGGAAATAAAAACAAAAATAAACAAAGGGGACCAAATTAAATTTAAAAGCTTTTGCATAGCAAAGGAAACCATAAGGACAACCTACAGGATAGGAAAAAATATTTGCAAAATGATGCAGCTGACAAGGGATTAATCTCCAAAATATACAAACAGCTCACATAGTTAAAAAAAAAACAAACAACCCAATCAAAAAATGGGCAGAAGGTCTATAGAGACATTTCTGTAAGGACATACTGATGTCCAAAAAGCACATGAAATTGCTAATTATCATAAAAATGCAAAGCCAAACTACAGTGAGGTACCACCTCACCCCGGTCAAAATGGCCATTATCAAAAGCGTACAAATAATAAATGTTGGAAAGGGAATGGAAAAAAGGTATCCTCCTACACTGTTGATTGGAATGCAAACTGGTACAGCCACATGACAGCAGTGTGGAAGTTTGTGAAAAAACTAAAAAGAGAACTACCATATGATCCAGCAAACCCAGTCCTGGTCATATATCCAGAGAAAAACATAGCTCGAAAGCATACATGTACTCCAACGTTCATTACAGCACTATTTACAATAGCTGAGACATGGAAGCAACGTAACAGATTATCATACCAAATGAAATAAGCCAGAAAGAGAAAGACAAATATCATATGAAATAACTTACATGTGGAATCTAAAAAAGAAATGATACAAAGGAACTTATTTCCAAAAAGAAAGAGACTCACAGGTATAGAAAACACAATCATGGTTACCAAATGGGATGAGATAAATTAGGAGGTTGGGATTAACACACACACACACGTGTGTGTGTGTGTGTGTGTGTGTGAGTCACTCAGTCATGTCTAACTCTTTGAGACCCCATGGACTGTAGCCCGCCAGGCTCCTGTGTCCATGGGATTCTTCAGGCAAGAATACTGGTGTGGGTAGCCATTCCCTCTCCAGGTGATCTTCCTGACCCAAGGATCAAACCCCCAGGTTTTGCACCAGAGAAGTGCAACATATACATACTATCCCTTATGAGACAGACAAAAAACAAGGGCCTACTGTATAGCACATATTATTACTCAATATTTTGTAATACTCTATAAGGGAAAAGAATCTGAAATATATATATACCTATGTAACTGAATTGCTATGCTGCATGCCTGAAATTAACATGATATTATAAATCAACTATATTTCAATAAAACCATAAAAAAAGAAAGTTACCTGATTTTATAGGTCAAAAAGTCTTTAGGAAAAGAGTTTGGTTTAGAAATAGCATGAATCTGGGATAGATTTCTACTAATTAATCTCACTGTAAAATAATATTCTCATGTTGCTGACTAGCAATACAACCCAAAAGCACAACTGATTATAAGTGTGCTCCATTGGTTTATTGAGACACTGTATTCTACTCTTGAACATGAAAAAAAAATGGCTGTTTTGGAGGACTGTCATATGGTTTTGTCAAGTGCAAATCCATGAATATTTTTGAGGAAACACCTTCGTTAATAGTCATGGTGCTATCAGAGCCCTGTAATTACATATTAAGCAAAGACACAACTCTGAAAAAACCAACTTCAAGTATAGTTATTCTAATGCAAACATTTGACTTCAAAATGCTGTTTCCATCGACTCTGGTCAATTTGGGGGAACCAAAAAATGAAAATCAATTTTCAATCAGTATTTGACAAGACACATATTTTTAGATCAAGCTATGAAAGTTTTAGACCAAAAAAAAAAAAAAAAAGTGTTTTAGAGAAACTTGCTGAAATACAATGTTCAACTGGAAGTACCCTAAGATGGATGGTCACTACTACAGTATGTAAAAATCTTAATTTGAGCCAATCATTAAAAAATTTCCCCCAAATTACTGGATTTAGTTTTTGCATATTTTTATTTTAAAAAGTCCAGACACAATTTATCTTCTTTTAACCCACAGTATATGATTATCCACTCTGGATAATTCTTCTTGCCTTGAAGAAAACATTCTCTTTTTGATACAGCTAAACATTAAAGTATAATTTTAACTTTCTGATTTTCATGGCACTAGCTAGGTAAGACTAAGGTAACATTTCTGTAGGATGGCCAAAGGGTCTTGCTGTTCATTTTTTGACACTGAAGCATTTATCAATATCTGTTTTATTAAGATCTCTCCAAGAAACTACAGAATTTTGGTATCAGCATTCTAAAGTAATGCCCCATTAGTTTGGTTGTTTTGTCAGTCTTCACTCACCTTCAACCCCATCTTTACTTATTCTGCCTTTTGAATAAAAAATGTACAATTATACATGGCCTGGAGCAAAATGGGCTTGGGCTATCACAAAATTAAAGTGACACAGTCCTCTTAAAAAAATACCTCTCAGCTACAAAGTCAAGTGAGACTTGGAAATGCTAGAGGTCAGAACATTGCTCACAAATTATCCCAGTACAATTTAGCTTCTCAATGTTTTAGAATTAGACAAACAGCATCTGATGACTCACATAACTTGTACCTTAAATGTGTTTTGCTGGTGTGCATTCCTTTTAGTCCAAGTACCCCCTGAGGAACAGAGTGTAACAGAAGCGGTTATGGCTTCAATTTCCCCTGTATGATTTGCTTTCATTTGAAAACCAGTAAAAAGTTGGGAGGAGGTTAGGGGAAATGGACTGGCTAACTCTTGACATTATCAGGGCTTCAGAGTACCAAGTTTCCACTTTCCTTTTATCAGGGGAGAGAGCCCTTCCAATGACAATAAATAACATGGGGAAATCAAGAAATATGAAGGCGTTACTTAGGAAAAGTTATTATCAACAGTGATTAATTAGTCTGACCAGGTTCTATGTACTTGAGACATTAGTTTTTAGTTTTAAAACTATTGCACATCTAGTGTTTCATTTGATTCCAGATTTGGGGTTGGTGTCCTTCAACTTGGATATTTTTATGGTATGCTCAGACTACCTACAGGCAGAGGAACTACATTTTAGATTATCAGGGTAATCTGACCCCATTCCTTCTGTATCTCTGAAACTTACTGTTCTCCAGGGAGATCTTCCTCTGACATCCAGCATGGTGATTCCTTTTCTAAGTTAATAAAGCGTGTGTGACTCAAGTGCCGGCTTGGTTCTTCTTTTTTCTACCAGGAGAAAGTTTACTTTATCTTTCACAAACTCCTTAACTAACAACTCCTGATTATGATCATTCTTCAGCTTTCTCCAAGGATGAGGAGTAATACAAGGGGACAAGTGGTAGAGATGCTGAGACACATTTGGAGAAGGTAATTAAAGGGTAGGATACATGGTGGGTATATTTACAGAGTCTACAGAGATGGAGAGAGCAGAGAGGTACCCAGAAGGGCACCTACCCTATGCAGTCTTGACTTAGAAGGTAAGGGGATAAACATAAAACAAATTTCCGTTTATAGCTTTCTGGGGACTCAAAATGATCTAGAAAAAGATCACTGGTCTTGGAGCCAGAAGACATACTAAATCACTGGGTAACATTTGACAAGTCTCTTAATGTTACCGTGCCTTGGTTTCTCCATCTGTGAAATAAGGACAAAATCCTCTAGTACCTACAGGGTTGTTCTCAGGGTCAGATGTCACAATGTGTATGAAAATACATTATATAAGTATGATTATGTCATATCTGGCTTCATCAAGGGATGAGATCTCCAGTGTGTGTGTGTGTGTGTGTGTGCGCGCGCGCGTGCGTGCGTGCTCAGTTGTGTCCGACTCTTTGCGACCCCCATGGATTGTAGTCCGCCAGGCTCCTCTGTCCATGGGACTTCCAAGGCAAGAATACTGGAGTGTGGGTTGCCATTTCCTTCTCCAGGCGAATCTTTCCGACCCAGGGATTGAATCCGCATCTTTCATTTCCTGCATTGGCAGGTGGATTCTTTACCACTGTGACACCTGGGAAGCCCTGACTTCACTGTATGTACTCGTCGACAATGTTATACACATCCATGAATTGGAAGGTACGTTGAACTATCTATGTGATACCCATTTATAATTGATGATTAGAGAAAAAACAAATCCCTGTTTTACTACGGACAACTCCCAGTTCTCTGCGTTTCTGTACCTAATTTCTATGCTTTCATCATGATACTTACTCTGAAAACGAAATAAAGAAAATTCAGAGTGCTGAACACAATTAAGGAGGCTGGCTCCTTGTTACTAGAATATAGATGAGCTTCAGCTTAATTACTTTAATTCTTTGTCACATATTTTTTGTGGCTCTTTGAGATGATTTCAATATATTGGTAACTTGGATTATATAAGCAATCAATGGGAGAAGGGAAGATGTCTCACAATAATTTTCCAGCCTTCTTTCTTCTTTTCCATTCTTTATCTACTCACAGCTGTATATTTTTAGTGAGGGCTTGTATATCTCTCCCAAATAAAATATACAATTTTGTCGTCAATTAAAGATCTGTTAAAATTTTTGAATTAGGATGTTCAATTAAAAAAAAATTAGCCTTTTTAACAATCACATTTACATATGAATATGATTTTTCTTTTATTTTTAATTGGAGGACAATTGGTTTACAATGTTGTGTTGGTTTCTGCCAAACATCGACATGAATCAGCCACAGGTATACATATGTCCCCTCTTCTTAAACCTCCCTCTCACTTCCCACCCCACCCCACCCTTCTAGGTTATCATACAGCACTGGGTTGACCTTCCTGTGTCATATAGCAAAGTCCCACTGGCTGTCTGTTTTATATATGGTAATGTATATGTTTCCAAGCTATTATTTGTCCCACCCTCTTTCCTTCCCCTGCTGTGTCCACAAGACTGTTTTCTCTGCCTGCATCTGAATTCCTGCCCTACAAATAGGTTCATCAGTACCATTTTTCTAGCTATCATATGTATGCATCAATATACTATATTTATTTTTCTCTTTCTGGCTTACTTCACTCTGTATAACAGGCTCTAGGTTCATCCACCTCACTAGAACTGACTCAAATTAGTTTCTTTTCCTGGTTGAGTAATACAAATATGAGTGAGCTTCCCTGGTAGCTAAGCTGGTAGAGAATCTGCCTGCAATGCAGGAGACCCTGGCTTCATTCCTAGGTTGGAAAGTTCCCCTGGAGAAGGGATAGGCTACCCACTCCAGTATTCTTGGGCTTCCCTGGTGGCTCAGATGGTAAAGAATCTGCCTGCAATGCAGGAGACCTGGGTTTGATTCCTGGGTTGGGAAGATCCCCTGAAGCCTCCTTCAGGCTTCATGGCAACCCACTCCAGTATTCTTGCCTGGAGGATCCCCATGGACAAAGGAGCCCGGCAGGCTATGGGGTCGCAAAGTCAGACACAACTGAATGACTAAACACATAATACATATATGAATATAATTTTGTGGTTAATATAATCTTTATAAATAAAAAATACAGTAAGTATATCCAAAAATAGAAATAATAACATAGTATCTAAGATATGTCCATTAATAGTTTGATATTTGTTTGGTATGCTTTTGTGGAAATTAAAGAGTCATCCTACTTTTTAAAGTATGCCTATCATTTTTATCATTCCATCATGGATATGCTATTTATTTTTGTATATGGATTCCTATGAGGAGGGCATGGCAACCCACTCCAGTATTCTTGCCTGGAGAATCCCCACGGACAGAGGAGTCTGGCGGGATACAGTCCATGGGGTTGCAAAGAGTCGGACATGACTGACAACACAACACGTGGATTCCTCTCTTCTCAGTAGCATGTCTGTGGTGGAGTGTGAAATCAATAATGCAGTTAACATTTTTTTTGATTAGACTATTATCTAAGAGCTAAGCAGAAAGCTGGACATAAAGCACGCGATCAATAAATAAACTGAGTTAATGATGGGCAGAGTTGAAATTAGAGCACCATATTTTTGAACTGTTTTCAATAAAGTTCTGACAAAATTTTGGAGAAATGCTGAGCAACTCCGATTTCATGTTAAACTTTTCCAGAAGGTGAACAAACTTTCAGGTGATCTTACAACTTTATTTTTTCCTCAATTTTTTTTTTATTGTGGTAAAGTACACAAACATAAAATTTACCATCTTAACTATTTTCAGTATCAGTTCAATGGCATTAAATAACATTCATAATGTGCTAGCCTTACCACCATTCTCCTCCAGAACTCTTTCATCTTGAAAAGCTGCAACTCCATGCCCTTAAATAATTATTCTCCATTCTCCCCTCCTCCCTAACCCCTGGCAACTACCATTATACTTATTGCCTTTATTATTTTGACCTATTGTAATTATTGTATTTTTTTCAGAAAAACAATGAAAACAGTTTGGGGAAAATAGAGATTTAATTGACTTGTTCTCTGAGGGAACATAATATTTATGAAATTTAGTCTTGTTCAATTACTGGCAAATTATTCAGAGATCCTGAGTAGCAGAGAAAGAAAATTGTTATGTTTGATAATGAAGTATATTTTGATACTAAAGAGTCTATTAAAAGGAATTTAAGGGGATATATCTTAACTATTCTGTGATAGGTATTTAAAAAACAACAACAAGCAAACAGAATAGCAAAAAAGACATGAATAAAATAGGAGAAATATTTCACATTTTTGAAATAGTATTGTTATATTAATAATTTTAAATATTTCTACTTTGTGTTCTGGAAAAATGTTACAATTCAATAAATAATTTTGAAACTGAATACCAGATGTATTTACTCTAGAAAAATCTATTTCAATATTTAATAACTGAATATATAGAACAGCAGGCTTTCAAATTATATACACTATTCTATAGAAATATAAAAATAACATTCTAAAACTATTCCAAATAACTCTCTGAAATAAGCATTTTAAGAGGAAGGATCTCAAAGTGTTTTTTATTTACCAGAAAGCCATTTCTTCCATTTTATTGGAAGATTATGAAAAATGATCTAATTATATTATATATTATTTGTATTTCCTGAGTCAAAAAAGGAGATGCATAACTCTCCAAATGGAAAGGCACTTGATTTAGTCTATGAGAAAGACTTGTAGCTTGGTGTGCAAATAATTACAAACAATACTTAAGGTCCAAATTGTTTCAAGCCCCTGAAAATCTGCATATATCAGTTCAGGTCTTTAAAACACATAGTTTGTCTTAGAATTTAGTTATCCAACCGACAACTGTAAGACATCTTCTACATCTTCAGTTCAGTTCAGTTCAGTCCCTCAGTCGTGTCTGACTCTTTGTGACCCCATGAATCACAGTACGCCAGGCCTCCCTATCCATTACCAACTCCCAGAGTTTACCCAAAATCATGTCCATCCAGTCGGTGATGCCATCCAGTCATCTCATCCTCTGTCGTCCCCTTCTCCTCCTGCCCCCAATCCCTCCCAGCATCAGGGTCTTTTTCCAATGAGTCAACTCTTCGCATGAGGTGGCCAAAGGACTGGAGTTTCAGCTTCAGCATCAGTCCTTCCAATGAACACCCAGGACTGATCTCCTTCAGGATGGACTGGTTGGATCTCCTTGCAGTCCAAGGGACTCTCAAGAGTCTTCTCCAACACCACAGTTCAAAAGCATCAATTTTTCGGCACTCAGCTTTCCTCACAGTCCAACTCTCACATCCATACATGACCACTGGAAAAACCATAGCTTTGACCAGATGGACCTTTGCTGGCAAAGTAATGTCTCTGCTTTTTAATATGCTATCTAGGTTGGTCATAACATTCCTTCCAAGGAGTAAGCGTCTTTTAATTTCATGGCTGCAAACAGCATCTGCAGTGATTTTGGAGCTCAAAAAAATAAAGTCAGCCACTGTTTCCACTGTCTCCCCATCTATTTGCCATGAAGTGATGGGACCAGATGCCATGATCTTAGTTTTCTGACTGTTGAGCTTTAAGCCAACTTTTTCACTCTCCTCTTTCACTTTCATCAAGAGGCTCTTTAGTTCTTCTTCACTTTCTGCCATAAGGGTGGTGTCATCTGCATATCTGAGGTTATTGATATTTCTCCTGGCAATCTTGATTCCAGCTTGTGCTTCCTCCAGCCCAGCATTTCTCATGTTGTACTCTGCATATAAGTTAAATAAGCAGGGTGACAATATACAGCCTTGATGTACTCCTTTTCCTATTTGGAACCAGTCTGCTCTTCCATGTCCAGTTCTAACTGTTGCTTCCTGACCTGCATACAGATTTCTCAAGAGGCACGTCAGGTGGTCTGGTATTCCCATCTCTTTCAGAATTTTCCACAGTTTATTGTGATCCACACAGTCAAAGGCCTTGGCGTAGTCAATAAAGCATAAATAGATGTTTTTCTGGAACTCTCTTGCTTTTTCGATGATCCAACGGATGTTGGCAACTTGATCTCTAGTTCCTCTGCCTTTTCTAAAATCATCTTGAACATATGGAAGTTCACGGTTCACATATTGCTGAAGCCTGCCTTGGAGAATTTTGAGCATTACTTTGCTAGCATGTGAGATGAGTGCAATTGTGCAGTAGTTTGAGCATTCTGTGGCATTGCCTTTCTTTGGGATTGGAATGAAAACTGACCTTTTCCAGTCCTGTGGCCACTGCTGAGTTTTCCAAATTTGCTGGCATATTGAGTGCAACACTTTCACAGCATCATCTTTCAGGATTTGAAATAGCTCAACTGGAATTCCATCACCTCCACCAGCTTTGTTCGTAGTGATGCTTTCTAAGGCCCACTTGACTTCACATTCCAGGATGTCTGGTTCTAGGTGAGTGATCACACCATTGTGATTATCTGGGTTGTGAAGATCTTTTTTGTACAGTTCTTCTGTGTATTCTTGCCACCTCTTCTTAATATCTTCTGCTTCTGTCCATACCATACCATTTGATCCATACCATTTCTGTCCTTTATCAAACCCATGTTTGCATGAAATGTTCCCCTGGTATCTGTAATTTTCTTGAATTTTAGATAACTGTTAAATCCAAGAAATATAAATAAGGCAGTCTTAAAGGAGCTAATAGTCTTCTGAGAAGAAAGACACATGAAAAGATAATTTATAATGCTACAAAATAAGGGCTTTGATAGAAGGATGAACAAAGTGTTACTGGAATCCAGAGGAGGTGGCTGGAATGGCTTGTGAAAAGTACTGACATTTCAGTTAGGTTTTTTTTTAATCTTTTAAAAAATTTATTTATTTATTTTAATTGGAGGCTACTTACTTTACAATGTTGTATTGGTTTTGCCATATAGTGACATGAATCTGCCATTGGTGTACATGTGTTTCCCATCCTGAACCCCTCCCACCTCCCTCCCCATCCCATCCCTCAGGGTCATCCCAGTGCACCAGCCCTGAGCGCCCTGTCTCATGCATGGAACCTGGACTGGCCATCTATTTCACATATGGTAATATACATGTTTCAATTTAAGGATGGGGGAAAGAGACCTACACCAACAGGACATCCAGGCAGAAGAAACATGAGCAAAGGCACAGAGATGGGAAAGGCATAAAGTGCTGGGGAATGAGAATTCAGTGTGGCTGACCCTCACTTGCTGTGTAATAGTGAAATGTTATTTAGCCTCTCTGAGCTGCTTCCTCATTTGAAAAACAAATAGGGCTGGTGGTAATAAGACTTACCTCACTACCTTGTTGTGAGGATTTGGTGACGCATGTAAAATGCTTGGCAAAGTGTTTGCTCCCCACTTACATGCTCAGTAAGCATTAGAGGCTGTAAACAGGAGATCCTGGGTGTCAACCTGGGTTCATTTCCTTATCACATTAAGCTGGCCATTTAATCTCATTGGGTTGCCCCTTCCTTTCTTTAACAGCAGAAGGATCAAACTAGATGATAGACATTGACCTCTAGTTTTTTCCACGTCACAGACGACCACAGTTATATGGCCACTGCCACATAAATAATAGTCCACTTAACATCTCAAACTTAAAATTCTGTTTCTATAAGGAAAATTTTCCTTTATAAAAATTTGACAAGTAAATGGATGCAGAATTGGCTTTCAAGTCCTCAGGTTGCATTGATTAAAACTGAAAACCTCTGATTTTCATGTTTATTTCAGATAAATTTAATTTTTTAATTCTATATTAGAGAATAGTTGATAACAATTTTGTGTTGGTTTCAGTTGTACAGTAAAGTGATTCAGGTATATATACATACATCTATTTTTTTCTAATTCTTTTCCCATTAACTTTTTCTTGAAGGATTTCAGAAAGATGATAGAAAGCATCTGAAAAATATGGCCAGAGGTATAGACTGTCCCTTTATAATATGGTCTCTTTCTCTATATATAACACTGATGATAGGGGAACAATCTAGAATCTGTTTGTTTTGTGACTGTTTCAACTTAGTATCTTGTTGGATTTTAACTTAAGAATGAAATGTAACTGCTTAACGGGCACTCTGACTTATTTGTTCCTTGACAAATCATGGAAAAAGCAGTGAACAAGTCAACTGTAATTTGTGGCTTTAGATAAAACATGCATTGTAACTGCATGAGAGAATGGTCAAATGTTTCTTTTTTCTTCATGGAAAATGGTTTTTATTACTCTTGGTCAAAGCTGCATGATACCTGATGGGTTTGTTTGTAAGATTAAGAACAAAACTAGCTTTAGTATCAAACAATATACTGTTGCAAAACTAAATTTTGGTTTTCTCTCTCTTAAAATGACATTTTTTGGATTATTGGTCTGTTATATTATCTATGTATTTATTTTTTTAATTAATTTTTATTGAAGTATCTTCTTTACAATGTTGTTAGCTTCTACTGCATAGCAAAATTAATCACAAATGTTTCTTAAAAGCAAAAGCAGAAGAGGTGGTACAAATACACAGAAGAACTATACAAAAAAGGTCTTCAGTTCAGTTCAGTTCAGTCGCTCAGTCGTGTCCGACTCTTTGCGACCCCATGAACCACAGTAGTGACCCAGAAAACCACAGTGGTGTGGTCACTCACCTAAAGACAGACATCCTGGAGTGTGAAGTCAAGTGGGCCTTAGAAAGCATTACTACAATATCAAAGCTAGTGGAGGTGATGAAATTCAGCTGAGTTACTTCAAATCCTAAAAGATGATGCTGTTAAAGTGCTACACTCAACATGTCCACAAATTTGGAAAACTCAGCAGTGGCCATAGGACTGGGAAAGGCCAGTTTTCATTCAGATCCCAATGAAGGGCAGTGCCAAGGAATGTTTAAACTACTGTACAATTGTGCTCATTTCACATGCTGGCAAGGTAATGCTCAAAATCCTTCAAGCTAGGCTTCAGCAGTATGTGAACAGAGAACTTCCAGAGGTACATACTGGGTTTAGAAAAGGCAGAAGAACCAGAGATCAAATTGCCAACATTTGGATCACAACAGACTGTGGAAAATTCTTAAAGAGATGGGAGCACCAAGCCACCTTACTGTCTCCTGAGAAACCTATGTGTGGATCAAGAAACACCAGTTAGAAGCAGACATGGAACAACTGACTGATTCAAAATTTGGAAAGAAGTTATGATAAGACTGTATGTTGTTATCCTGTTTATTTAACGTATATACAGAGTACATCATGCAGAATGTAGGGCTGGATGAAGCATAAGCTGGAATCAAGATTGTTGGGAGAAATATCAACAACATCAGACAAGCAGATGATACCCCTCTAATGGCAGAAAGTGAAGAGGAGGGAGAAAGTGATGAGGGTGAAAGAGGAGAGTGAAAACCTGGCTTGAAACTCAATATTATAAAAACTAAGATCATGACATTGGGTCACATCACTTCATGGTACATAAAGGGGAAACATGGAAGCAGTGACAAATTTTATTTTCTTGGGCTCCAAAATCACTGCAGATGGTGACTGCAGCCATGAAATTAAAAGACACTTACTTCTTGGAAGAAAAGCTATGACCAACCTAGACAGCATATTAAAAAGTGGAGATATTACTTTGCCAACAAAGTTCTCACTAGTCAAAGCTATGGTTTTTTCAGTAGTCATGTATGGATGTGACAGCTGGACTATAAAGAAAGCTGAGCACTGAAGAATTGATGCTTTTGAACTGTGGTGTTGGAGAAGACTCTTGAGAGTCCTTGGAATGCAACGAGATCCAACCAGTCCATCCTAAAGGAGATCAGTCCTGAATATTCATTGGAAGGACCAATGTTGAACCTGAAACTCTAATCCTGTGGCCACTTGATGAGAAGAACTGACTCATTTGAAAAGACCCTGATGCTGGGAAAGATTGAAGTGGGGAGGAGAAGGGGATGACAGAGGATGAGGTGGTTGGATGGCATCACCGACTCGATGGGCATGAGTTTGAGCAAGCTCTGAGGGCTGGTGATGGTCAGGGAAGCCTGGTGTTCTGCAGTCCATGGGGTCACAGAGAGTCGGACACAACTGAGCGGGTGAACTAAACTTAACTGAACCCAGTGATGATTTTTTTTTAAAGCTTCAGCAACCAGGAGTGAGAGGACATTAAGGGGATGAAGGACAGTGAATCAACCAAGTTGTAGCCCCCACGTGGTCAAAAGGTTGCTGAAATCTGGGAGACGAATGAGCACATGATGCAGGCAATGCAGTCAGAGAAGATGATGCCCAACATTGAGATTATGGAGGAGGTGCAGAAATTTGCCACTTGTCAGTTTAAGTAGGGATGACATGAAGGTGAGTGTCTAGCACAGGATGGAAAACAAGATCACAGGGGAAAAGGAGGGCAAGGAACTCAAGGAGGAATCTTTAAAATTATTAAGATGAGAAGTAAGGCTGTGAGAGGGATAGTACGCCAACAGTGACCCGGGGTGAGAAATGAGGGGGAATGATCCAGGAGTTAAGTGGATGAGAGTAATGAGTGGTAGAGGGTTATGTTATTTGATTATATGAGGATTAACTCTGGAGATTTTTAGGGAGGAGGGGGAGAGACTGGTCTGGAAGGCAAAATGGTGAGCTAGAAGGATGACCCAGGTATAATGTTCCTAGGAATAATTATAAGGAAGTGCATCAAAGGAGTGAAAGAAGGGCCAAAAACACCAGAGTGGGAGATGGTTAGGGTCACTGTTAGGGGACCCATTCATTCTGATTTGCATGGAACTAATCATATTCACATCTCAGTTCAAGGTGAGAGACTTTCCAAAATGAAACTAACCTGGATGATAAATTTTATGATATGATCTAGACATAGTAGATCACAGAATGAAGGTGAACCCACACACATCCATGTGGCATTTAGTTGAAATAAAAATTTAATTCACCCACTCCCTTGAACACACTTTTCAAATGAAACCAAGGTTTTTGGAACTTTCCTTCTCCTTCTAGCAGAGTTTAATGAAAAGTGACTTTGTTTTCAATATTTAATGTTTATTGATTTACATTTAGATACTCTCAGAACTTTTAATTAATCTATCTTTTAACATTGAATGGAGAAGATTTGGCCTAAATTTTAAATAGCTCTTGGCGGGGGATGAAGTTAAAATAAGTATAATCTGACTTAATTTGAATTATTTTTCCACCCTCTTATTAGAGAAGCACATTATGAGAAAACTCTTCTAAAACAGCTGTATCTGTCCTCAGGAAAGGGCGCTATTCTGGCCACATCAAATTTCTCTATCACTGGAATCTAAGTTACTTCGTATTTTATAAGTCACTTCATAAAGAAAAATAAATATGAGATTGGGTGGGGAAAAAAAAAGATTAGGCTTTCGAACCAGAAGTCCTGAATTCAAATTCTGCTTACACCAAATATTACTTCAATAACTGTAAGCAGATTACCTAAATTCTCAACACTTTAGTTTCCTCATCTGTCCAATTATTACTCCACAAGGGGAATATGCATGAAAGGACCCATCATAGCACTTGGCACTCAGGTCCTCAAATGTTATTGGGCTCCAGGTGGCTCAGTGGTAAAGAATCCACCTGCCAAGGTGGGAGATGCAGGAGACGCAGGTTCAATCCCTGGATCAGGAAGATCCCATGGAGCAGGAAGTGGCAACCCACTCCAGTATTCTTGCCTGGGAAATCCCATGGACAGAGGAGCCTGCTGGGCTACAGTCCATAGGGTCATAAATAGTCAGACACGACTGAATGACTGAGCACTCTACCTTCAGCTTCTTCTGTTTAAATCTATAACCCTTTAAATGAGAACTGGTTTTAATATTTTTGAGATGCTACCAGTCCCCATTTATATTCAGGACATTCTTTCTGAGAGGGCAAAAAAGTGAATGAATACATTTTCTATTTGACAGGACCTTTCCCCAAGAAATTAAAAGAAACTTGTTGAGTCTTAATTAACCTAGATCGTTTACCTAGAGGCTTCTTTCCCTTGACTGTTCTGATTAATCAAATTTTTATGTAAAAGTAGTATCAGATAATTTGTGTATTTAAAGACAAAATACTTTTGTATGTCATATACTGCCATGCTCAGTTGTTCAGTCGTGTCCAAATCTTTGTGATCCCCTGGACTGTTACAACCCCACCTCCAGGCTCCTCTCCATGGGAATATAATATTCCTCTCCATGGGAAGAATAATGGAGTGGGTTGCCATTTCCTACTCCAGGGGATCTTACCAACCCAGGGATCAAACCCAGGTCTCCCGCATTGCAGGCAGATTCTTTACCAGCTGAGCCACAAGGGAAGCCCAAGAATACTGGAATGGGTAGGCTATTCCTTCTCCAGCGAATCGTCCTGACCCAGGAATCGAACTGGGGTCTTCTGAATTACAGGTGAATTCTTCACCAACTGAACTATCAGGGAAGCCGTCTTGTTTATATTCTGATGTAATTCTCCATATCAACTTTTCTCTAGAATCAAATGTTATAACTGGGGTTAGAATTCAGAGAGCAAAAAGAAATGGAAATAATAGTTTAAGTACAAACACATATGGGACATTATTGCCTGATGCTTTAATTGACCTACTTTATTCCTTTTAATTCTATCACATAAATAGTCTCTCCACTTTATAAGTGAAAACTTGAGCTTCAAAAATAATCTAAGCAATTTTTCCATATTCTAAATACTGGAATTAATATTCAAACATAGTCTTGTAGGCTTTAAAGTTCATGCTTTACTCTATATGTGACTATATTGTACACTCTTGCTTTAAAGGTAATGGCAGATGCTATTTCTATTTACAGCAGAATCCCTTCATAAAATAGAAATGGAGACTATAGGATTGACCTTACCAGTTAGTAGTATATGCCACCCTTGGTGATAATTTATGTTGGATGGTTGTGAAGTGGTAACTACCAGTGGAATACCAAATTCATTGTCTGGTTTCCATCAACACAGTCGCCTGCCTTTGTACTTGAAGACATTTTGCTCCTTTGCAGTTTCCTATTAAGGTGAGTGATAACACTTATCACCTAAGTCCTCCAGTAAGTCCTAACAGTGGACAGTAGATGATGCTGTGAAATGTCCAATGGGACACAAGTAGGGAGGACAGGAAATATAATAATGCCAGAGACACATTCTGTCATCTTCTAGACGGGTAGAGCTGGCAAAACTCAGACATCTCCCAAGTTAAGCAGAATTACAAATACAATGTGTGTGTGTACAAACATATGTGAACAAACAGGAAGTCTAGTTCTAAGTTCTAGAGTTGTTATATTCCTAGAGATATGATTTGGGCTATGAAGAAGTAGTATAATGAACCACACTGGAGTTTTTTACTGGGTACAAATATTTAGCCTTTTCTCATCAAAGAAAAAAATGTCTTTAGCTTCCTCGCTGAAGTCATATCCACATCATTCTGTAATCTATTTTCATTTTTGTTTAGGGAAGAAGCATACCCAAAGGGCAGCTAACACTCTCATTTTTAACGTACAGATTAAAGGGGGAAAAGAATGGAAGAATCAGTTGGCATGGGCTCATGATTTAGAAGGGTTTCCTACATGTTGCTCTGGTTAGTCACGTCTTCAGAGAAATGAAACACGAAAGTAGCTGAATTATAAAGCCTTTGCAACTAGACTAATGGAATCAGATGTTCCTGAGTCTAAAAATGTAGAAATAGAATCTAATACATGTACACTTGAGTTTGGACTTTGTCCATAACCTATTGATAAGCACATAGTCAAACCATTAGGATGGACAACAGTTCGAGTCCCCTTGAAATGATTCAGGGGTAGTTGATTGACATTTTTTCAGTCCATCCCATTCCTGTGGCTATAACCCAACGTCACAGACAGCAGTGCCCCTTAAGGTCCCTCCAGACACTCTGCCTGTGGAGGAATCTAATCACAGTTGTCACCCAAGGGCTGGCTTATGTAGATAGATGCCCAAATATTTATCTTTCTGAATATTAACGTTTTTTCAAATGCTAATAAGGGCTAAGCCCAAAACATTTTGGTGCTCTCCACACATAAAGGAAAAGTACAATGCAAACATTAAGCATTCTATTTTCATTGTGTATGTGTCTTGTTTCATGTGTTCTAAAATATTTAATTTTAGCCGCAGCCCTGACACTTACTGGCTGGTACTTGGTAGAATTTCAACCATAATGAATGAATACAATGAATTGTACAATGAGTTTTTCTCGATTGAAAGTCATTATGGAAGTTTATTACATCCATCTCAGAATTTTTATGGCTTGTTGGTGATTGCAGCCATGAAATTAAAAGACGCTTGCTCCTTGGAAGGAAAGTTATGACCAACCTAGACAGCATATTAAAAAGCAGAGACAGGGGGCACTCTCCATCCCCTTCTGATGTCTATGTCAGAAGCTTTCGCTGTCCCTTTTTATACTTTAATAAAAACTCTGCTACACAAAAGCTCTTGATCAAGCCTGGTCCCTGGTCCCGAAGCTAAATCATCTTCTTCGGAGATCAGGAATCTGAAGCTATTTACTGTAAGCTATCAGTATGGGAACAGAAATTTGAATGCAAGTCAGCTGATGAAATGCCTTTGAGTTTTTCACATAGAAGGTAATATTTAAGTATCCTAATAATTTTGTAAATCTACACAATTAAGATTACATAGAATTTGGGTTTTGTTTGGGCTCAGTCATTAGAAGATATGGGATCCCAGGAAGTCATTTCCTATCTATGAAATTCCGTTTTCTGAGAGTAGGGCCCAGTGCCTTCTAAGTTCATATTTTGCTTTCAAAAACTTATGAAATTTTGTGTTCTGGTTATGGAATTGTGAAGTCTTGATAATAATCAAAATGACTTTATACTTTTTTTCAGTAATGTAATTGATAACTAAGACATACAGTGAAATGAAGACTTTGCTTAGGTATTTCCTGATGCTCAACTTATTTTTCCTAGTAATTCTCAATACAGGTGCCTAGTGACTATATTCAGTTTATTGACTATTCAAGATATTTCACACTTTACTCTTTGGTTCAAGTGATTGTGCGTGTGTATGTGTGCTCAGTCCCTCAGCCGTGCCCGATTCTTTGGGGCCACATGGACTGTTCCCTCTAGGTTCCTCTGCCCATGG
The DNA here is from genome assembly GCF_910594005.1 of Cervus elaphus. NCBI lineage: Eukaryota > Metazoa > Chordata > Mammalia > Artiodactyla > Cervidae > Cervus > Cervus elaphus. The sequence continues at coordinate 36,576,201 of NC_057840.1, forward strand.
AATTTTCCAAGCAGGAATACCGGAATGGGTTGCCATTTCCTACTTCAGAGGATCTTACTGACCCAGGGATAAAACTGGCATCTCTTGCATCTCCTGCATTGACAGGTGGACACTTTACCACTAGCACTACCTGGGAAGCCTGTAGAAGTGATTATTTTCACTTAAAAACGAGTTCCTTTCTACTTGGGAGAAAATGTTAACATATTTGAAGTGTTACAGCAAAGCGTATCCTTTGACCTGGCACTATTATGATTAGATATGTATTTTATTACATGGATGGGGGGAAAAGAAAAGAAAAAAAAAAGAGAAAAAAAAGCAGAGACATTACTTGGCCAACAAGGGTCCGTCTACTCAAGGCTATGGTTTTTCCAATAGTCATGTATGGATGTGAGAGTTGGACTATAAAGAAAGCTGAGCACTGAAGAATTGATGCTTTTGAACTGTGGTGTTGGAGAAGACTCTTGAGAGTCCCTTGGACTGCAAGGAGATCCAACCAGTCCATCCTGAAGGAGATCAGTCCTGGGTGTTCATTGGAGGGACTGATGTTGAAGCTGAAACTCCAGTACTTTGGCCACCTGATGTGGAGAGCTGACTCATTTGAAGAGACCCTGATGCTGGGAAAGATTGGGGGCAGGAAGAGAAGGGGACGACAGAGAATGAGATGGTTGGATGGCATCACTGGCTCGATGGACATGAATTTGAGTAAACTCCAGGAGTTGATGATGGACAGGGAGGCCTGGCGTGCTGCGGTTCATGGGGTTGCAAAGAGTAGGACACAACTGAGCAACTGAACTGAACTGAACAAAGAATATGGCTAATGTGTACAGAATTTCTTGCAATAACCCATATAGCACTCCTCTCTTCCAATTCTGTTCACTGGAAACAAGGACACTACACAAGCCCCAAGATATATAGGAGGATATAACATTTGAGGAATGACCTACTGCTGGATAAGAAACCTGGATGAGTTGTTTTGGTTTAAAAAAAATGTATGAGGAATAATGGGCTGAAATGTTGCATATCTTTTGATGACATCTTCAGTAGTAACTTTTTCATTCCCTTTGTGTTTATATTTTATTTAAAGTAAGGTATAAAATATTGCTGCCATTGATGGAGGGCAGTTATGATAAAAGTGTTCTATTTCCATGCCCTTCCGCAGAAGGCGTGGTGGAGAATGCTGCTTCGCTCTGTGGGTTTCTGCCACAGCCCACTGGCTCCTCTGGGATGACAGAGCCACGTGTGCTTTTCAAGTGCAGCTACTACCCTTTTCTCCTAGCAACCATATTATGTTAAAGTGTGGTTACCGGGGTTGCTAGGATATTCTTCTATTCTTGTCCTCCATGACCAAACCAAAGGGAAGAGAAAGTGTAAACCAAACCAGAGTTGAAGATATAGGGGGAGAGACTCAGGAAAATAAAGTGCCCTCCTCTTATTTTGAAGAAAAAAAAAAAAACCGAGCAAATTACTTTGTGGTTAATGCCTTAAGTAAATTAATAATTTCTTTTCTTGGGGTAAAATCAGAAAAAGTTTAAAGACAACCTACAAAATAATGGCTATTAAATATTTTAGGGTGATACGACCACTTTAACATTATTTATTGAAGGCCACTTTTTTCCAGTAGAGGAAGAGAGGAAAGCATCTGTTTTTTTAAAACTTTTGTTTGTTTGTTTGGGGAAGGCTGAGCACCGAAGAACTGATGGTTTTGAACTGTAGTGCTGGAGAAGATTCCTGAGAGTCTCTTGGACTGCAAGGAGATCAAACCAGTCAATCTTAAGGGAAATCAACTCTGATTACTCTTTGGAAGGACTGACGCTGAAGCTGACACTCCAATACTTTGGTCACCTGAGGCAAAGAGCCAGCTCACTGGAAAAGACCTTGATGCTGGGAAAGATTGAGGGCATGAGGAAAAGGGGGTGACAGAATATGAGATGGTTGGATGGTATCATTGACTCAATGGATATGAGTCCGAGTGAACTCCTGGAGATAGTGAAGGACAGGGAAGTCTGGCGTGGAGCAGCCCTAAGGTTGCAAAGAGTCAGACACGACTGAATGACAACAACAAATAGCCAATTAGGGCTTACCTGATAGCTCAGTTGGTAAAGAATCTCCCTTGAGTTCAGGAGATCACCTGCAATGCAGAAGACCTGGGTTCAATCCCTGGGTCAGGAAGACCTCCTGGAGAAGAAAATGGCAACCCAACTCCGGTATTCTTCCCTGGGAAATCCCATGGAGAGGAGCCTAGGAGGCTACAGTCTATGGGGTTGCAAAGAGTTAGATATGACTTACCAACCAAACCACCACCACTGCAGATTAACAATGGTATGATCGTTTCAGGTGAAGAGCGAAGGAACTCAGCCATACATAAACATATAGAGAGGAAAATATCTTAAAATTCTCAGAGCGATCTGAAAGATTCTGAACTATTATTACCATCATGTTTCACATATGAAAGGTTTGAAATACACACCATGCATCACTGAACTGAAGACATCATCAGCTATATAGTGCATACTGATTTCTGAAATGTTAAAATGTGAAAAAGCGTGCATCTTAGAACTGTTGAAACATGGCATACTATGCTACTTCATTTGATATTTCAATCTATTCTGAGATAAAACATCTTCCTTATTTATGGAAAAAGAGGCAAATTTTCTCAAGCATCATACGCTAATAAGTGCTAGAGCCAGAACTCAAATCCCTATCTGTTTAACTGTTCTGTTCAAACTCTTCATTATGCCATGCTGCCTCTTTGGCTTTTCACACAGATAATAAATAAAAATAGTTATCAACTAGCATGCTTATAGAAGTTTATAGTTTGTCATATTCCTAGTAATTCATTAGGTATTATTAGCCCCGTTTTTAAAAAATGAGACAGACTGGACCCCACAAAATGGAATGAGTTGTTCAATGTCACATAATTAGAAAGTGACAGAGCCAGGAGTGAAACCCAAGCTAAATCCCTCTTAATCCAAACCATGTTTGACTAAGGTCAGACATTAACTAACCATGAGGCCTGAAATTGGATCATGGACATAAAGCTTATTCAAAGAGAAATATATTTGTTAGATATACAAGAAGAGCTGTTGCACATATCAAATGGCTTCATTGGTTTATTCAATGAATATTTCTTGAACAGCTACTTTGAGATTGACTCTGTTTGAAAGCTGGTATACAGTAGTGAATAGATGACATAAAAATCACACAGAACTTCTGAGAACTATCGACAGAAACAAGGTGAACGAAAGGAGGAGCTTGCAGTTTTACACAGGGGCATAAGAAGGTGTCCCTGAAACGTGACATTTGAACAAAGAAAGAGAAAGGAGGTAAGGGAGTGAGCCACATGGATGTCTGTGGGAAGAACATTCCAGGCAAGAGGAGCACAGGGTCTGAGCTGGGAATAGTCTGGCCCACTGCATGAACAGACAAAAAGCTGTATGGTTGGGCCAGGGCCTTCCTGGTGGCTCAGTAGTAAAGAATCCGCCTGCCAATGCAGGAGACCAGGGTTGAGGAGATCCCCTGGAGAAGGAAATGGCAACCCACTCCAGTATTCTTGCCGGGAGAATTCCATGGACAGAGGAGCCTGGCACAAGAGTCAGCTGTGACTTAGTGACTAAACAACAGCAAAAACAATATGGCTGGGCCAAGCAGCAAGGGTGGAGAGTGGAAGGTGATGGATTCTGAGAAATGGGGTGGGTGGGGGATGAGTTGGTGAGGGAGATGTGGACAGATCACACAGGGCCTTGTGAACCAATATAAGGATTTGGGGATTTGCTCAGAACAAGATAATAAAACTTACACAGAGGAGCATCATGGAATTTGGAATCTGATCAACCTCAACCTTGATCCTAGGCATCCCAAGGATGTCTACTTCATCAGGCCATATAATCTTGGGCTACTTGGCAAACAGATGTTACTGTGTCTACCTTGCTACTGGATTACAAAGCATGGCTTATTTCAAAGAGGGTCAACAGATAAGCTTCCAGCTTCACGGACAGTTACTACATAAATACTTATTAGAGACCTATTATTTGTGTGGGACATTTAAAGAAAAGCTTCTGCACCCCTCTAAAAAATTGATCCCTGTTTTCAATAAGCTTATAACCTGGTTGTGAGATCATAAAAGTCTCTACCAAGTTTTCATTTGTGGAGGAGTAAGCACAGAATTATGCTGGGGGTAACCAGAAACGGTTCTATTGAAAGCAATGTGTGAGATTTTCCAAGTAGATAAAGGCAGGTAAAACATTCCTTCTAGAGGTAATACTATAAGCAAACCCCAGGAGACTTATAATAGCCTGGCCTGTCTTTTAAAGATAGATTCATTCATTGATTCAATGTGACTGGGGTATTAGGTGCCTGAGAAGAAAAAAGCAATCGGGGACAGACAGGCAGGCAGGGAGGAATCAGGGAGACAGACATTTGAATTTTATCTGTAGGTGATAGGAGACAGTGGGTGCTTCCTAAGTCTAGGGCAGGATCAGGAGTAATATGCTTGTCATCCTGGCACTGGTGTGGAGCACAGGTGGACAGAGAATGCTGCCAAGGAGTCCAGGCAAGATGTGGACAGTGAACTGGAAGAGCAGAAATGGGGAAATGGGGCAGAGGTAAGAAGTGCCCAAGAGGTAGAGTAAGCCTTGGTTGGGGACAGTTAGATATAAGCAGGGTGTGATGGTTGTTGGCGGGGAGGATCAGTCAAGGTTGATTGTTGGAATTCCAGTGTGGGTGACTGTGTAGATGCCACCCTTGGATAAGAATGTGGAAATGGAAAGGGTTTGCTCATGGAGAAGACAATACATGTGTTTAAATTAAAACAATAAACTATGGAGAAAAAAAGAAAGAACATGTGTCATTGTTATGATACAGGCAGTTTCCAAAGAAAGAGAGGCCACTTGGAGGTGGCCAGGTGAGGGTTCATGAAGGTCTTCGGACTTGAGCTTAGACCTTCAAAGATGGTCAGGATTTAGAAATGTGAAGGGACCCATGTACAGCGATCCAGGCAGAAAAATGTCTGAGCAAAGGCACATAAGTGGCAGAGTAGAAACTATTTTCTGGAAGTAAGCATATATATTGGTCTTTGCAGGTAGAAGTGTGGTGTAAGAAAGAAAATGAAGACATTCATCCTCAAACAGTGCAGAGTCTGCCTCTGAAATCTTCCTTTAGGAGGGAGCATTCACTACATTGTAAAGCATCCAGATCCACGGTTGATCAGCAATCCCAGATGACTAGTGGGAACCAATATAAATATCATGATGACATGACAGTGATCTCATCTGAATATTACAGTTCTTAGGCATGCTAGGATCCAGGAGTTCATTAATTAGCTTTATGGCCATAACTAGGATTCGGTTCTCCAAAATCCCATCTCAAGATTAAACACACATTTTAGCAGTATAGTATTAAATACTATAAGCATTGGCATGTCGAGTTTTTTGCAAACACCTCTTAACAGTATTACAGTTATATTTAAAGTGTCAAAAAACAAGTTTAAACACACATGCAATAATTTATTTAAATTGAGTTCATTTTACTATGAAGTCTTTAATTGTTCTTTTAAATTAAACTAGATAAATTATATAATACAATTTTCACATTGTACAAAACAATTACTGGTAAAAATAACCTTAAAGTCTCTGTCATATTTTCTATCCCATCAGGCACTACGACAATTACATTTTAATTCCTTCCCCAAACACATAACTTTAAAACTTATTATTTTAAAGTCTCAGCTGTAAAAATATCCCTTGTTCTATTGTAGTCCAGTCACTCAGTCATGTCCAACTCTGTGACCCCATGGACTGCAGCATGCCAGGCTTCTCTGTCCTTCACTATCTTGCAAGTGGATATGGAATACTCATACATTTGTAAAGTCCATCATTGCAAAAAAAAAAAAAAACAACAAAAAAACCAACCAAAGCATTTGCTATAGTTACTTATTTTCTTGGAATACATTCAGATGTCTTTCTTTCATTTCCCCTTGGTAACAATCAAATCCCTAACAGCTCTTGATAAGTCTTCATTTCTTGCTTCAATGCTATCCTTGAAAACAAAGGCATTCTATGATTCTGTATATGTCATTATGAACCAAAATAAATCACAGATAAAAGAGGAGGTCAGATTGCTCCACTTTAGGAAATATTGTTTCTCCTATAATTGGAAACTTTGCATACATGTTGGTTACAGGGAGATCTGCTAAACATCTGTCAAAAAAAAAAAAAAAAAAAAGAGTACCATATCCTTCCTTGTAATTTTAAGCTGCCTTTGCTTCTTCTCTCTTACACCTTTATTCATTTTTATTCACTTCACTTCCATTCTGGCTCCACACACTATACAGTTACCATAAATAATTTTTCCAGGAGCTTAAACACAGTAAAACTGCATTTCTATCTTGTTACCTAAATATGCACTTCAGGAACATATTTCTTTTGGTCTTCTACCTCTGTTAAATGTGATCTAAATTTTCCAATGCTCCTCAAAATTCTCTATCAGTTAATTCTGCTCTCAATTCTCTGAAATGTACCTTGGAGCCCAGAACACAGGGAAGCAAGAGCAAATGCGAGACAGAGCGGCTCATTCCTGGGGAATCCCTGGAGGGAAGTCAGATTTCTTGCCTAAGAAAAATAGGCTTGCTTCTCCCCCTGGTGCTTGGAACTTGGGATGCTATCAGCTCTATCTCCTTGAACAAGGGAAGGCAGGAGCATGGACTCTTCTTCCTCTGACCTCTCATTCCAGTATTTTCTGAACTGCAACTAATGTATTTGGAGTACTACAATACATTGGTTTGAAATGGACTGATGTCATGTCAGTTTAGAAAGAATTAAATGCAGAAAATTCCCTTTATATTTCAGTCTGATACGGCTATTATGCCTTTGGCACTTCCTTATTTAGCCTTATTTATTTGCAATTAATGGAGGAGTAAAATAAAGTATTAATATACATAAACATGTGTATACATTCTTTGGGATTGAATATATTACATATTATTAGCGATACATTATACACACACATATATATACATATATATTTGATAGCCCAGCTTTGCAAAGGACCCTGAGTGCCTTACAAAGGACTCCCTTTATGAGTCAATTTAAAAAAATCAAAGATCAAACATATACGCCTCCTGGAGGCAGGCATTTTTGTCTGTTTTGTTCTCTAATAAATCTGAATCTCCCAGAACTGAGCCTGTCACTTAACAGATACTCAGTTAGTTTGGCCACCTGATGCAAAGAGCTGATTCACTGGAAAAGACCCTGATGCTAGGAAAGATTGAGGGCAGGAGGAGAAGGGGGTGACAGAGAATGAGATGGTTGGATGCCATTACTGACTCAATGGATGTGAGTTTGAGCAAACTCTGGGAGGCAGTGAAGGACAGGGAAGCCTGGCGTGCTGCAGTCCATGGGGTTGCAAAGAGTCAGACACGACTGAACAACATTGACAAAGTATTAGGTAAAACAGAAACTTCACTGCGTGAGCCACATAGAAAAAGTCTGCTTCTCATTCAGCATTAATCCTCTTCTACGTTACAATTTTTTTTTCCAAAATCACTTGTTCTCCATCCCCAGATTATTCCTATAGAAGCCAGATGCAATGGGACATTAGAAACACCAACCACAAGACATTACACAAAGTGAATTTGATTTCTGCTTTGTGGTTTGCAAGATCTGCAGTTAAACACTGATTTCTTCCTTTCGTTTTTATGATCTGAACTTTAGTTTTTTGCTTATTTCTCTACTTTTGAATGACAGTTCACTACTCTGCTCTCAAATAAGAGAATGAACATAAACGAAAATTAACCTTATTTCATATCACATTCAAAAGACTGCTTTCCCAGTGAATTTGTGACTTTTAGCACTCATTTTCATTTTGAAATTTGTATTCATAGCTGGTCAAAACTATGGTAATTTACTTTTGCTCATTACACAAGGCAGCACTTATTAGATTGACAGCCCCTTGTGAAACAAGTTAACAAAATACAAGTAGGAAATTCTTTGCTCACTTTTTTACAAACTTTTTCAACAGCCAAACATTTGGTCAATTGACGAAATAATACAGTTAATATTATGATCAAAATTCCTCATTCAGCATGCAAGGAAAACTAGATTATTATTTTTATTTTGTCTTCTAAGCTGAAAAAACTTTTTGTCATTTTGGATGTTTCCAGTAAAACCATTGGGAAAAAAAGCAAATTCTAACATTTGTTCCAGGACACCTTTATTCTATCTATGAGCTAAAATATTAGAGATGAGGAGATGGTAGAAAAAAGAATCCATTATTTTTGTGGACTCAGATAGTTTCAAGGTACCTTTTGAGCTTATTATGCTCCGTGATTCTAAACTTCCTTGTCTGTCTATAACCTTGGGGAAATTCCACTACTTCTAAAATGCTATACTTGTACCCTAGAGTCTGGAAGCAAAGCCCAAAACGGGGTTCAAATAATCACAATTTCTTTCAAGGATTAGGTCTAACCTTGAATGAATGAATGATGAATATTGTATGCTATTTCCCAATATTTGCTTCTATTTTCATATAGAAACATTTTAGATTTCTCAGGGATGAATAAAAGCAATGCTCCAGGAAATTTCATAGCATTCCCCCAGAACTTTCTCCAATGATGATTTTGCTTCTCACAACCAGCAAACCTAGTCCTCTCTAAACCTAAAATAAATGTTGAAAAACTCTTTTCCTGGGTTCTGCTACCCTCCGCAGGCTGCCATGACCTCTTCTCTGTTCAGTCCTCACCTCTCCATAGTTCATTCAAACAACTAGTCTACATTCCAAGTGTTCTCAGGTTCACCTTCTGTTCTGGCTTCAGTCTTAACATCAGTTGGGTTCAGCTTCTTCTCCAACACACAGGTGCTTGCTTCTTTCAAAGGGCACCTCTGCTTTTCTATTTGGATGTCAGTGAACTGATTTATACCTGAGACAATTTTTATGCATTTCTTGGATCACCCACATACACTTCCCCCAACAATGACACTACCCAACACAATAGGGGTTTTATTGTTAACTGTCTGGAGAGACCATAAAAAAAAGTATAACTAATAGCAAAGTACTTTTAAAAAGAGTCCTGCAATGTTATTTATGCTCAAATAGCAAACAATATTTTTGAAAGATATTCTTCAAAAGTTAAGTGGGTAAAGTTAAACAGTCTCATCTCAAAGGAGAAAAAAAGAGAATTTGCCACAATGTAGGGCCCTTTGTGGGCTAAAGTATCACCTGCTAATGCAGGAGGCGCAAGAGACATGGGTTCAATCCCTGGGTCTGGAAGATCCCCCGGAGAAGGAAATGGCAATTCTCCAATACACTTGCCTGGAAAATTCCATGGACAGAGGAACCTGGAGGGCTCCAGTCCATGGGGTGGCAAAGAATCAGACATGAATGAGTACGTGTGTGTGCGCGCCCCACCCCCCCCCCCCGCCCCCACACACACACAAAGGGCCCTTTGTGCTCTTCCCACTCAAGCTCCTCCCCTTAGAACCTTGATTAATGAATGAATATTCACGAACATAGCATTCATATTAGTACCCCTGCTTCTTATGAGTGGAAAGGAAAGTGTACAGAGAATCTGTGCTCTTCTTCCAAGTCTGAGTGTTCTTAAAATTCCCAGAACAAAATCTGTCATGATGATAATCATCCTTCTCAGCTAGCACTTTAGGGAGAATTTATTCCATTCCCAGAACCACCATTCATTTAGTTTATCCCATCAATACTGAGCTGAGTTCCTCCCCATCCACAAATCATTCATTCCTTCCACACATGGTGCACCTACTCTGTTCTTGGCATTTACAGGTGTACTAATTTGCATTCTCTTTGGCGGAAGGAGGGAGACATGATAAATAAAATAACAGTACAGTATATGCTGTGGGTTAAATAAAACAGGCTATTATTAAAGAATAACAGACAAAGGGAGGAATAGGGATGGGCCAATGTTAGAGAGTGCAGAAAAGGTCTTTAAAGAGGTGACACTTGAACTGAAGTGCGGGTGATGAGAAAGATCAAGAGGAGAGTTGTTTAGGTCGAGGGAGTGGACGTGCAAAGGACCCGAGACTTCAGAGCACGTAGTGTCTTCTCTCCCCTGTGTTCCTGGAACTACCCTAGAGTCTCCTAGTGAGAATGCCCTTTCTTCTAATGCTGCCTTAAACATGCTGATTTTTTAGACTCAGGAGTAACCAGACTCCTGGCTCGTCTAAAATTATCACTGCCTTACTGGCTTTTACAGACTTCATCTTAATACTACATACTTGACCTTCAAGGGCTTAAAAAAGAAACTAATTCAAAGCAAGCCAGCATCTGATTCAGCAGCACCATGGTAGTATAATATGCTACCGTTCCTTATCTGAGAATCCATAGGATATACAATTCACAGAAATTCATGCCAGGAAAAAAAAAAAAGACTTCTGAAAGACTGTTTTCTTCATTTACCAGTGGGTTCCAGGTAACCTGTCCCGTTAAACCCTATTACTTTGGTGGCTGGAACTTGAGAGCTGAAACTGAGTGCTTCTGTTATGACAACATGCCCATCCATGTTCTGGGGCATGTTCACCAACCCCCACCTCCCCCCACCATTTATTTCTCTCTGTGGCTTCTTACCTATATATTGTTTAATTTTCATTGCCATCTGTGAAAGTGCTTTTGTTTAAGCTGCCCCAAACCTCTTGGAAACAGAAAGTGTATAAATCATTAATCACAAGTGCTTTCTAGACAATCCCAAGGAATTTCCTGATCTTACCCTCTCTGCCACATGACATAACCAGCTGCTCTTCCTTCCCTAACCTGTCTCTTTTCCAACCTTTTCTGGGAGAGAGCTATAAATATGAATGAAACTGGCTAAGAGTAATTCCACTTTCTTGATTTCATGGTATACTACCGTGTCTTCACTCTCTTTTTTAAATTAAATTTTACTGGATTATATTGTTGCTTCACAATGTCATGTGAGTTTCGACCATACAGCAAAGTGAATCAGCCATTTGTATACATACCTCCCCTCTTTTTTGGATATCCTTCTCATGGAGGTCACCACAAAGCCCTGGGTAGGGTTCCTTGAGCTACACAGTAGGGTCTCATTATCTATTTTATACTCAGCCATAAAAAGAAATGAAGTTGGGTCATTTGAAAAGACATGGATGGACCTAGAGTCTCTCATACAGAGTAAAGCAAGTCAGAAAGAGAAAAACGAGTATCATTTTCTTTTTAACACATTTTTCTCCCATTCTGACCATCTTACGTATGATATATATATGCATGTATTTTAGTTTCCTTCTTTTCCCATATGCCCGTTCAACATAGATACTCTCCAGGATTCTATTCCAAGGTCCTGCTACTCCCTAAACATTTTCCTTTGGTAATCACTTACTACCACCACCTCTTAAAAAAAGAGTTTCAAGGTTTATCTCTAGCTGAAACATCTCTCCTGAGTCTATATTCCAAATTCCCTGGAGCCAATTGAACTGCAGAGTCAGAATGAGGCCTTGCAGATCTTTTACCCTCCAAACCCTTAACTCATCTCCACAACATCTCTGCCAACTGTTTATCCACTAAGCATTTGTCAGTAAACTCATCACTTTTCAAGGCAGCCCATCTACCAAGCCGGCTCGGACTGTTAAACGGTTCTTCTCAATAGGACAGTAAAATCTATCTCAACCACATGTCCCCACTGGTTCTAATGCTATTTTTAAGACAGTGGTAAAGACAGTTGGTGATGGAAGCCAGGTGTACTGCAGTCCATGGGGTCGCAAAGGGTCGGACATGACTGAGCAACTGAACTGAACAGAGACAGTGGTTGGTAAAGCGTCTGCCTGCAGCGCAGGAGATGCGGGTTCGATCCCTGCGTCAGGAAGATCCCCTGGAGAAGGGAATGGCAACCCACTCCAGTATTCTTGCCTGGAGAATCCCACAGACAGAGGAGCCTGGCAGGCTACGGTCCATGGGGTGGCAAAGAGTCAGGCAAGACCAAACGACTAAGCAACAACAGCAAACAGCTAAGTTACATTAAATGCCAAATTTACATTTGACACAGGGCAATGTCTGTACTATCTCCTCACTACTCTGCCATGTGGTTCTGTTATTCCTGTTATGTCACTGGGGCAATTTAAAATGAGCCTAATCATTTCACATGGCTCTTCTCCAAATGGAGAAACACACATATTCTCTAGGCAAACCACTCTACTCCAGGTTAAAAAAGTACAAATGCCTCCAATAATCACTTCTCCCATGAATGACCGGTGTCTGTTCATTTTACTATTCTTATCACAAAACTCTAACCAGGGTGTCCAGAAGGAAAGAAATTCAAAACAGCACACTAGTTGTGGTTTGAAAAATGCAGAACAGTACAGAAGTGTCCTCAACTTCCTTCTAGACGCTCTGTGCCTCTACTGACATAGCTAAGAGCAGACTTCTTGCTTCCTACTGAATCAATTGGGTTTTTAATCAACAACCCTGATGGATCTGGCAAAGCCTTCCCCAGGCTGAACTCAGCCTCTTCATCAGTTTGGTTTCTCCAGGTCTTAATGGCATCTGCATTACCTAGATACACAGGCTCAAATCTATGTTGGGTTTAAGGGTCTTTTCACATCTTCTAAATCTCAATGGTGACCAAGTCTTGAAAGCTCTGAGTGGAACAGGTTTTCATGATATCATCTTCCCAACTGCCTTCAGTTAGCCTTTGGATGTTTTCCCAGTTAAGGCCTCATCTTCTCTCACCTGAAGAGCTGAAATCGTGTTCCTGCTGCCTTCTCCTCCCCTCTGCCCAGATCTGACATGTACAGTCTTCATCCTGTAATGTCCTATTTATTCGACACCCACGGCACTCTGCCCCTAGCAGGGACGATGTTAGCTTTTCACTTGGATGTTAACACCCACCAGTATCTGTCTCCTCCTTAGCTTTATCCTGTGATTTCCTGCCTGTACTTTGTACTTCTGGAAAACTGTGCCACAAAGTATTTTTCGACTTTCCCTAGTTCTGTGCCTTTCTTTCTTTACATTGTCTCTGAGCCTGGAAGGCCATTCCTTGTCAAATTTTCATCTTTTAGTACTTTGAAAAAATGTTACCGCTTCTAAGAAATGTCTACCAGATTCTGGTCTGACCACCTAAAATGAATTGAAAATTCCTCACAGCATTTTATTTTTCTCCTAGAACTGCTTCTGCTGCTAAGTCACTTCAGTCATGTCCAACTCTGTGTGACCCCATAGACGGCAGGCAGTCCACCAGGCTCCCCCATCCCTGGGATTCTCCAGGCAAGAACACTGGAGTGGGTTGCCATGTCCTTCTCCAATGCATGAAAGTGAAAAGTGAAAGTGAAGTCGCTCAGTCGTGTCTGACTCTTAGCAACCCCATGGACTGCAGCCTACCAGGCTCCTCTGTCCATGAGATTTTCCAGGCAAGAGTACTGGAGTGGGGTGCCATTGCCTTCTCCATAGAACAGAACAGTGATAGCAATTTACACACCCATTTTCTTTCTTCAACTAGTCTTTAGGTTCTTTAAGGCTTGGCTATGATTTATTTAATGATACTGCTCCCAATTCTCAGTGGTAAAAAACCTGTCTGCCAACGCAGAAGATGCAGGAGACTCAGGTTTGATCCCTGGGCCGGGAAGATCCCCTGGAGGAGGACAAGGCAACAAACTCCAGTATTCTTGCCTGAGAAGTCCCATGAACAGAGGAACTTGGCAGGAGGGTACAGTCCATGGGGTTGCAAAGAGTCGATCACGACTTAGCGACTGACCACATGTATTCCCAATTACAGAGTAAGGCTCCAGTGAGTTGCATTAACTGTGAATAAGGAGGCAGGAAATGAAAATGGTGAGAGGGCTGAGTAGCTGAATCAGAAGGCTAGTTGGGAACAGAATGCAAACACTTGGAAAACCAGACCCACGTGGGCCATTAACAGGTGCACCAAAAGACCACTCTTCTTCCATCATTTCTGCCTATTCATAATTTAATTTTTTAGATTGTAGGGTCCAATTTCAAGCACAGTTCCTCCTTCTTTTTCCCTGAGATCTAACCAGACTTGACCAGACTTGGACTTTCCTGGGACTAGTGGTCAGGGGTCAGGGCACTCAGTGCAACATAGATTTTGGTTGTAATCAGCAGCTTCACCAAGTAATTACTTTCAGTGTTTTTGCTAAGCCATAAATCCACATTCCCTTAAAAATAATCTCCTCCAAACACACTTGTCACTCCTTCAAAGTCTTAATAAATAGTTTGGATGTTAAGTCATTGTACCGTCTACTGCTCAATAAAACAATGTGCATTTATTCATTGCTGGTATTTTAAAGCAAAATGTAAAGATCTCCTTGTCACACAAAAACATAAAATTAATTTTATGCAAGATGGACTTAGGAATAGTGACATTTAAAAAGAAAATTTGGAGCAGATTTTCTATCAATGCAGTTGAATTTGAGTGTCACCTACAAGAATTTTTAACTATTAACATAACTTATGTCAAGTCAAGAAAAGTGCTCTACATTTTTTTCCATCCTGGAATTAACACTTATTTAATGAAATTCTACCTCATGAAATACCACTTGTATTACTCAGATCTTCAATCAATGAAAAAACTGAATTGGGGGGGAAAAATTACCTTCTTAAGATTAGATCACATGAATTTACAAAACTGGAGGTGGTTACATAATACAGTGGAGTTACATAATAATGTACTGAATGACATTATACCTTAAGAAGTAAGTTTGTAGCTAATAGTCTCCTTTTCTGGGCCCAGTCTTTCTGTTTTTTACTTGACTTTCATTCTTACCTCAATGTACCTCCCCCTGGATTTTCAAGTATGTATCTTCTCCTCCCAGCATTTGGTTATGACTGCATAAGCATCAGGTCAGTTGTTTCCTGCTCTCAACTCATAAGCAAAAAGTATGCCCATATACTCAGACACTGACACATAAAATCATCTTTTTAAAATATTAAACTTTGGGGACAATTCCAATGCATAAGAATTTCTCTATCCCTTGGTTTTCAGCATAAAAAATTAAACAGAAATATATAGCATAGCTATGCCTTAGTGCTTTCAAAAAAGATACTCATTTTCCTTCGCTTTTATCTAGTGAGTCTTGGCCATACTAAACTCATAGGTCACCAGAAAAATGTTGTATAGTAGTTCTGAGTGAAATAAATTGAGAAATATGTTCAACTCCCAAATTAATACAAATGGTTACTTATTAGCAGCCCAATTAAAGTTTTAAAGATAAGCAAGTTAAATCTGGTGGCTGAAATGAGGGTTCAGCTTATTTTCCAGTTAATTCATTCATAATGCCAATTCTTTCATTACTATATACGGCTAAATTAACTGTACATTCATAACATTTTGCTAGGAAGGACTTGAAGCCTTCTGGTTTTACAAATGATATCAAATCATCCTAGATCAGGAAAAATCTAGTTGCTAGACTTAGACATCACGTTAGTGATTTCAACAAGTAGGTGCTGAAGACGTTTTCTTCAAAAACAAATTTCTTTTTTTTCATATCTGAAAAGAATATTCTGGATTTCTGGTCAATCGTGTTGTTGTTTTAGTTGCTGCGTCATGTCCAACTCTTTTGTGACCCCCATGGCCTGCAGCCCACCAGGCTCCTCTGTCCGTGGGATTTCCGAGGCAAGAATACCGGAGTGGGTTGCCATTCCCTTCTCCGGGGATCTTCCCAACCCAGGGACTGAACCCAAGTATCCGCCATTGGCAGGAGGATTCTTTATCACTGAACCACCAGGAAGCCCCTTCTGGTCAATTTACTATATTACAAAAAGACTGTTATCAGTGCAAGAACTGCAATCATACTGGGAGAAAAAAATGACAATATATTTATTTTATGGGAAATGTGGGTCCTCAGGAAGGGTGGGGTATTCATTTTCTCTGTCTCCCTTTACTTACGCCCTCCCCCAACATACCTGAAATAACATCCCAATGATCACCCAGGGTAGTCTTTAAGTGAAGGGGAGAGGGGTAGGCACAGTACACCCGTTTGCAGACAAAGGTGGCCACTTTGAAGAGGGAGATTTGGGAGTTGGGGTGCGTCCACAGAGACGGCTGAGCCTCAGGTCTGTGGTTTGGACCTGGGGGCTGGTAAATCATCCACTGAGCTCCAGCGAACCACTTCCTATTTTCCCTTCCCCTTATCTGAGCCTCTGCTTAGAGCTTTCTTTAGGAGCAGAGATTGCTACACTTGGAAGTCAATGAGCCTAAAATTTCTAAATCCTCAGGAGATCTTTTCTCATTACTTCCACACCATCTCTAGTTATGACTTGTAAACTCAGAACAACCAGGGCTCAACTGATGCAAACAAAATAATACTAAGTTGAAGAAGCTTCTGTGTGAACTTGCAGAAAGGGGCCATGTTTAATCTTTTTTTTTTTTTTTTTGCATCCAAAATCATATCGCAGGGCCTGGCACATAATATGTGCTTGAGAATGTTTATGAATGAATGACTGTTCACTTAACAGGTTGGTTAAACAAGCTGGTCAGGAAAGAATAACACGGCAACACGGCAGACACTAGGAGAACGGCTTCCACATTAATTCAGGATCCATTAATCAAGAAAAATCCTGGCAAGAAACAAAAATGTCTTTCAGCACTTAGGATCTACTGATGTTTCTTGGGTTTATCTTAATTATTTTAATTATTCCTGGGTTTATTTTTCATTGTTTAACTCTAGGACAGTATCTAACAATTGCATGTGTATCCTAAGTCACTTCAGTCATGGCCGACTCTGAGACCTTATGGTTGTAACCTTATGGACCGCAGCCCACCAAGCCACCCTGTCTATGGGATTCTTCAGGCAAGAATACTGGAGTGGTCTGCCAGGCCCTCCTCCAGGGATCTTCCCAATCAAGGGATCAAACCCGTGTCTCTTAAGTCTCCTGAATTGGCAGGCAGGTTCTTTACCAGTAGCGCTGCCCGGGAAGTCCCATAACAGCGGCATAGTGATTGTCAATAGATGACAAATTATGGACATCATTTCATTTAATCACTCAGCATTTTTAAGATACATAACAATCAGTCTTCAATTTACAGATAATGATACTAAGACTCAACAATGTTAAGGCTAAATCTCTGGCTATTTGAATCCAAAGTTTGAACTCTTTCTACCAAATTGCATTCCCTGCTTCTAAAGTCTCTTTGACATATGCTTTTTCACATCCTCTAAATTAAATCGCACAGTTGCCATTGTTACAGCAGACTTTCAAATCTTTGTTGATTTTGATTAATTGAAGCCTGAAAAAGGAAAAGAGTTGAGGGAAATAGGGTGGAGATATGAGGTAGTTTTCCAAGAACCAAAATGGATTCGTAAAATCTCTAGATTAGATAGCCTGTCATAATATGCCAAAAAACAAAAAAAAACTAAGCCCTGACCATTTATTGAAATACAGTCTGTTGTCAACTTTCACAAAAGAGTTTTCCTTGAATTTAACTCATGATGCCACTGGGAAGACCCAAGATAATTAAAGAAATGAAATAAACACTTACCTGCTCATTTCATTTATGTCATAATTTCCCCTGGGTTGTGTCTGTTTAATGTAATGCCATGGCTCTTGAATTATAACCTTTGTATTTCAACAGCCAATCAGAAGTTCCTTGAAAAGCCTGTGACCGAATCCAAGGAAGTAAATATTTGCTTTGTGAACCACATTCATTGTCTATAATAAAATTATATTTATTGACACAGAGCTTTTTTTTTAATCTCAAACACAAAGTTTAAGGAATTCAGAGAGATTTTAGATGTTTATTACTCATGTTAGAATTTCAAGTATAAAGCATTTACAGAGTTTAGCAAAAAAAAGCCTGCACATCTAGTAAACAGTAGAGCAAGAATGCAAATCCAGTTCTATTTCAAACAAGCGTTTCTGTTCCACCAGACCTCACTGTTCCTCCTACAGGGGCCTCTTATTCATTATAAATTCCAGGCTTACACATTCTGTATTACTGAGGTTTTACAATATTTGATAAACTGGAACCAGTAATAATTATAAAAAATTTTACACTTTCTAGGTAGTTTAACAGCTGAGGGGCTTTATAGATTTTCCAAGCTAAATATTTAAGCTTTTGAAACCAACTGTCTATAGTCACAGAATTTAAAAATTCAAAACCAGGAACTTATCAGAGCACTAAATCACATGAAACACCACTCATTAAGGTACCAGATTAGCCTCAACTTTTAAAGATTTAAGTTTCACCTCCAGCTAAAAAATGAGGTAAGTTAGGATTCTAATATGACATGGCCTTATGAAACTTACTTGATTTCATTCTGATGAGAAACTTCAATTAATGTTCTGGAGGACCCCCATCGACTTGCCTATTTCCTTTCAATCTCACTTATCTCGGGAAATCTCAAAAGTTTACCCTGGCAACTGGCAGAAACAGTTAATGAAAATCTGAGAACTGGTCATGTCATGTGTTGGGTTGGCCAGAAAGTTGAAGTTCTTCTGTAAGATACATCCTTCTTGTTAGTAAGGTGTGAGTGTACGTGCATAGCACACAAAAATGATAGACCTCAACGAGTAAGAGGACATGTGTGCTTTGGAAGGACCAAGCGTGGTGGCAAGTGGCAGTAAGTTATGGACACCACAGCAGCCCTAATCCCATGGCTGATCCTTCTCCAGCCGTGTCTCTTAAAATTAACATTAGCATTTCAAATAAATAAAATCATTCAGAATACAGTGGACAAGGTGGCAGAAGACTTGAACAAATGATCCTCAAGACAAAAAAAAAAAAAAAAAGCTGCTGTAAGCATAGCAAATAAAAATTATAAGCATTCTTAGTAACCAAAGAAATAAAAGTTTGAAAATATCATTTCAACATATCAAATTAGTAATGATTTTTTAAAAGATGATATTATTTTGCAGAGATCTAGATATC
The DNA here is from genome assembly GCF_910594005.1 of Cervus elaphus. Classification (NCBI taxonomy): domain Eukaryota; kingdom Metazoa; phylum Chordata; class Mammalia; order Artiodactyla; family Cervidae; genus Cervus; species Cervus elaphus. Next base: position 36,595,048 of record NC_057840.1, read on the forward strand.
CTAAGTATCAAGCCTAAAGGGAAAAAAAAAGCCATAAAAACCTATGCCTAAGAATGCACATCACTTAAAACAGTAAAATACTGGAAATAACATAAACATTGAAAGATTACCTAATAAACTGAAATGCATAAGGTGAACTATTTTGCAATCACTAAATTATATTAAAAATACTGATTTCAGTTTCTTGGAAAATACCAACAAAGTAATATCTGTTGTTTGAAAAGGCAAGTATGAAGCTCTATAATGTGATTCTAATTCTTTAAAAAAAAAATGCCTGTTGATTCATAGGAAATGAACTGGTCGTAAACTGCCCCATATATTCAGTAGCAGTTTTTTAGGCTTTGGAAGACACGCTAGGCACATACCCAGCACTTTATATACACTGCACTATATTTATGCTTGCAAACATCTCAGGAAGTGGGTGTTTATCCCTATTGTTATATCGGAAGAAACCGAGGCTCAAAGCAGGTAACTGACTTGACCACGGTGACAAAGCTATTACACAGAGGAGCCAGGAAAAAAACTAAAGTCAACCGGCCCCAAAGCTTGTGTTCATCATGCCCATGCCTGCCTACAGGTAATTTAAACTTTAATTAAAGTTTGAAACATATCAACAATAGCAGTATTATGGCAAAAACATGAATATTCACAAAGTGACAATTCTAAAAATGGCTTCCTGCAAAGATGTAGGACTATGAACATGATCTTTAGAATCTCAAACTAGTATATTTGGTAATGAACGTGAGCATTCTTCTAAACAAATGTAAAAATCAAGAAAGTCTTTTGTGATCCATGCCCACTCTGCAAAATTCATTTATTGAATAAGTTCTTATTTAATATTTGCCTGTTGCCAGATATTGTGCTAGGTATTGGCACAGCAGCAAGAATAACAAGAGAAAGAAATTTTTCTGGATATTAGGGAAGTCTTTGGGGGGGAAGTGGAGATGGGAAGAGATGGTGAGGGTAAATATAATCTAACATTAAAAGACCTGGCTACCTAAATCTAAGGACTGTTTCATTTCTTTAACACTTCCATAAACATTTATCGTATTTCTGAGGATCCAGGTCACTCCCTGGAAATAGCATGTGATTTTAAACCTCTATAATGAATTCACACTTATACTCTACCTGTAATAATCAAATGAAATAAAATACTTTTTACTATCATGGAACCTGATGGCTCAGTGGGTAAAGAATCCAGCTGCAATGCAGGAGACACAGGAGATATGGTTTTGATCCCTAGGTCGGGAAGATCCCCCTGGAGAAGGAAATGGCAACCCACTCCAGTATTCGTGCCTGAAAAATCTCACAGACAGAGGAGCCTGGTAGGCTACAATCCGAAGGGCTAAAGAGTTGGACATGTTAAGCAGAAGCATAGCACATAAGCAACTTTATTCTCATCCATTGTGTGTACAGTGGTCCTTGTATTTGCCCTTCTGGGTGGTGCAATGTATTTTCATTGTTAAGTAAGCAGAGTTGGGCTATCAGAAAAAAACTTCTCAGCAGAAATGCAGTTGGATAGGCTCCCATCTCTCTTGGCTCCATATTTCCTTATCCATGCCCACCTTTCACTTTTCCAGAAAAGCCCATGTCTTTTAGCAAACGGATTTCTAATGTGAAGGCCACGATCTCTACAACTGCAAATTAACAGGTAAATGCTTTCTTACTTTTAATTCTTGAGTCAATCAGAATTTTTATCAATTTACTTTTGGATTTGGCTGTTATAATAAGGTCAAATGGGTGAGGATATAAACATTTCTCCTTTTATTCAAAGGCCCTGGCCTTAGTGGTAAGAAGTGTTAAGGAATTTTTTTTTTCATTATTTTAAAAAGTCTGAGACATCCACAGGAATGATAATGAATTAGACTCTCAACATTATGAGTTCAAATAATTTAGGACACTGTAGTGAAGTGTTAGTCGCTCAGTTGTGCCCAACTCTTCATGAGCCCATGGACTGTAGCCCACCAGGCTCCTCTGTCCTTAGAATTCTCCATGCAAGAATACTGGAGTGGGTAGCCATTCCCTTCTCCAGGGGATCTTCCCCACCCAGGGATTGAACCTGGGTCTCCTGCATTGCAGGCAGATTCTTTACCATCTGAGCCCACAGGGAAGCCCAGATCTCTGTAGAAAGATTCCCTGAAGGCAGAGAGATATCTATTTGAGCAGGAAAAGCTGGATGCCTTATTAATGATCAGGAATAGCAAATTAACTCTTTTTGTTAATTCTCTTTGGTAGGGACTAAAAACCAAGGAATAGTTGAGGAGCCAGAGCAAGAGGGTAGAGTTTAGCACATCAGACACCTTCTGTTGCTTGTTCTGTAAATTAGGTGGGTCTCTTAATCTTTCAGACTACAAATTCAGGAAGAAGGATAAGTGCCCAGGGCTCTGAGATCAGGTGGCATTGTCATGGAGATTCATCTCATTTAATAAATGATACCATCCAATCCTTTGTAAATAAACACTTTTCTCATCTCCAAAAACTGTAAATAAACTACCCTACCATGACTTCTTTAAATACGGTTTTTTAGATTATTAAAACAGTGAATGTCTACTCTCCCATGAGTGTGCTAATTATTGTTTTAGTTCATGCTAACAGAAAAAACAGCTTAATAATAGTAACTTAGTTGGAGGAGGTCAAACGGCTCATTCATTTGAATTAATGAATACAAATCAGCTTTTCATCAGATACTAGTGCAAAATGTATGTTTCACAGATAACTGCTATTGTTGTCACAAGAAGCAATACAATTTACCCAAAGTGTTTCACAGTTTTCGAAAGTATTTAATACAAATAATGTCTAGAAGCTATGAAACCCGGACGGAAAGATTATTACTCATTACAAGAGTGAAAACCGTTTCTCATTTCTCCAATTAAATGATTTTCAGAGGGTTCATCACCCGGAAAACCAGTGTATGTGAATGCCGGAAATGCAGACGACAGTCTCAGAAACGCGTATTTTAATCGGGAATCAAACTGCAAGATTGCTCTCATTATTATTTGTGACAACCATCCCATGATGGAAAGAGTCTGGCTGTATAACAATTTTTAAAAAGAAAAAGAAAAACTGTGGGAAGACTGCAAAGTTCTCTAGACAAACCTTCGAGTACCTCTTTTTAAAGAAGGAAACGTTTATGGAAAGGTCAGAGTGATTAGGAAAACTACTATGCCAGGAGCCAGGGTCATTCTTGCCAGAGCGACCGAGACTGTCCCAGGTGAGTGGGTGTCCCTTCAGGGGTTCCGGATGGAGGCGGAGGGCGCAGGGCGTGTCTCCCGCACGGTGGGCATCGTTTTTGGCCAAGGCCACCCTTGCTCTGTACCCAGGAGCCCAGAGACTCCTGAGGCTGGCGCGGGCTGCTGGGGAAGCCCTGCCAGCAGCCTCCCGCTCGCCAGGAGCATCTCCCCATCCGTGGTTTCCGAGACCAGCTCTGTCTCTCCGCCATCCTCAAGTCCTCCGACATTTTTCAGAGACAGGGAGGTAGGGAGTAGAGGAAACGGCCGAGTGTCTGCACCCAGCCTCTGCCGCAGCACAAGAAGAGGCAGGGGAGGAGGAAGGCTGGCGAGTCAGCCGCTATTAAACGGGAATTCTAGCGACATTATAAAGAATCAGCACCACCTATAGTAAGAGTCCCGGATACACCCACCCGGGCAGCGGCTAGGGGTTTGGTGGGCGTTCCACCTCCTCGCCCCTGGATGGCTGTGAAATCTACCCCAAGCAGTGCACACTGGAACTCCCTTCCCTCCGACCTAAAGGAGGGGAAAGAACAAAAGAGAGGCCCCCATCCCCTACACACACACACACACACACACACCCCTCAGCTATTTTACCGACGCTCAAGGTATGCATTTTTGCACCGACCCCACCCCCCTCCCCTGACATCTTCCCCACCTGCATTTTCCCAAAGGTAAAGAAAGAAGAAAATACCACCCCGAGGTGCCCGTTCGATTGAACACTGTTAATTTCACATTCGGTTTGCTAACAAGCAGCCGACCAAATCGGCGGGACCTTGAGCCCCCGCGGGGTCTCCCGCCGCCGCCGCCGCCGCCCCCCCCCCCGGCCCTAGCTCTGATCCCCAAGGCGCCCGGCTCTCCGCTGGGGGAACCCGACCCGAGGTTCCCGGGGCGGGCAGGACACTCGCCCAGCGGGTCCGCAGCAACCGGAGGGCGACGAGCGCACCGCGCCGAGGCTGCAACGCGGGATTTAACTTCTCAAACCCGCGGCGCGGCCCCCGCTTCCTCCCGCGGTCTCTGGGGCGGCCCAGAGGACCCCCCACCCGCCTCGGCAGACTCCCCCGCCGGCGCATAGACAGTTGCACTCTCCGCCCCCTCTTTCCTTCCCCTCCGCACCCACGCACTACTACCTTAAAAAAAAAAAATGCACCCATCGGTGCAAAGCAGACATTTTGATGTCATTGACTTAGCACCGCTCAGGATCGGAGGCAACATCTTACCCAGTCGCCTGGAGGTGTGGGCAGCGCAGCGATGGGTCCGGGGGCGCGGGGCTGAGCGGCTCGGTCCTCTAGCGGAGCCGGTTTGCTGCCATCCGCCCAACTTCAGCACCCGGCGGGCGAGGAGAGAGGGAGCCAGGCGGGGATGAAGGGGCGGGGGGAGGGGGAGGAGGGAGAGGTGGGCGGGGAGGGAGCGGGCGCCGCTCGGCAGCGCGCATGCGCCCCGCGGGCGGGCGCAGCCCCTCGCCCGGCTCGGCCGGAGGTGCCGCCGCGGCCCCCGGCCGCGTGAGTCACCGCCCGCCCCTCCCGGGCCGCCGGCCCCCGCGCGCCCGCCTCGCCTCGGCGCCCGCTGCGCTCGGGGGCTCGGTGGGGAGCTCCGGGTCGCCGCCCCTGGGGTCCGCGGCTTCGCGGGCACCTTGGAGACCTGGGAGCCTCCCTGGATGAGACAGGCTCTCGCGCCTAGGCGCCTTCCAACTTCAGGTTCCCTGGCAGCCCGCGTTCATCTTGCGGTTTAGGAGATGATGTGAAAGCAGAAGCAGAAGCCTGTCTTTTAAGAAACAAAACAGGTGCAAGAAGGGGTGTGTGTGTGGGGGGGGAATGTCCCATTGGAAGCCGTCCCTGGGGGTTCAGAGAAGTATGAGGTTAAATTAAGCAAGTGTTGCTTCCCAGGGGACTCTACTTTTACCAAGGGTTCTTTATTTTACTGAAGTCCTCAGCCCCGAATCTGACCCTCTTCCCTAAGAATGATCTTATATGCTCTCTCTCTCTCTCTCTCTCTCTCGGGCCTGGGCATATGTCTTGTCTCGGACATCAGGACCCCTGGAGCCAGAGTTTTGAGTGAGAGAAGCTGATGACAGGGCAAGAGTCCTGGATTACTAGGTGAGGTGTTGATGCTCGGGCTGGAAGCAGCCTTCCAGGTCAGCTCCATAGCGATCAGGTCTGATAATTGTGCACTTCGCAAGCGGAGCCCAGCTTGATAGTGAAGGAGCTTTGGATATTTACTGCATCCTGAGCGTTAGATTGCATCTCCGATGATTAGATTGAAGTGTTTGTGAGGGTGAATTAGGGAAGCGGGTGTCTCTCTCTTCAGATGTGACATCTGTGGGAAGAGAAGTGAGTTCCTGGCAGGAATGATTGGCTCTTTTCCCCCTCGTTCTTATTTAAAACTGATTGCCTGTAAATATGGGCTTCCCAGGTAAATCAGCCCGTAAAGAAGCCGCCTGCAAGTGCAGATAAGAGACCCGGGTTCATCCCTGGGTGGGGAAGATCCCCTGGAGTAGGACATGGCAACCCACTCCAGTATTCTTGCTTGAAAAATTCCATGGGTGGAGAAGCCTGGCAGATTACAGTCCATGAGGTTGTAGAGTTAGACTGGACTGAGCAGCGTGCACGCTTGTAAGTCTATATGGTTTCCCATTGCTGTGTGTTCATACATTCAAACACTGCTATCATTATTTCAGGCTCCTTTACTGAACACCCACCTAGACTTCCCCACCCACCCCCTTCTCCACTGAATTGTGTCTCTGCTTGCTCCAGGGCCTTCCTCTCTAGCTAACCCTGACTTTGAGGACCAGTGTTATTCACAGGGTACTCCCTGGGCCTGGGCTGGTCTGCTGATTGTTCCATATTCATCTGTAGCCAGAGATACCTAGAGAGACTGAGAGGAAGAGAAGAAATTGAGAAGAAAGTGATAGCAATTTGGTATTGCCTTGGCATCCAAGCACATTAGTTAGTTGGACTTTGTTTTATTTTATTTGTAAAGGTTTCTGTTGAATTTTACTAGAATATTGGTCCACACAGGGTACATCGAAAATAAAAAAGTCCTCCTCCAAAAAATGGTTTGAGCAACACTACATTCTATATAACCTGCAGATTTATATCTCCACCTGACCTCTCACAGAGCTCTTTTACATCCTCAACTACTTTTCCATCTCTGTATTTGTGCTTAGTCGCTCAGTTGTGTCCGACTCTTTGCAGCCCCATGGACTGTAGGCCGCCAGGCTCCTCTGTCCATGGGGATTCTCCGGGCAAGAATCCTGGGGAGGGTTGCCATGCCCTCCTCCTTTTAAGTCCCTACTTGAAGATAATTATGATAGTTTAATGAACAATTACTATGTGCTAGGTACTGAGTAAATGTTTAGGGGATACATTTCTTATTTTCTCTACAAGATTGATATTCTTACTATGTTTAATAAGGCTCTCAGAAGCAGAACTCCGAATATCCACCCCCTTCCAAACCTATTGCTCTTCGAATTGTTTCTACCTAATCACTCCAGCCGAAAATTTAGAAATCATCTTTGTTTTGTCCTCTTTACCCCTCAGTTCAGTTCAGTCGCCTAGTCATGTTCAATTCTTTGCAACCCCATTTACTACCACACGCCAGGCTTCCTTTTCCATCACCAACTCCTGGAGCTTGCTCAAACTCATGTCTATCAAGTCAGTGATGCCATCCAACCATCTCATCCTCTGTCGTCCCCTTCTCCTCCTGCCTTCAATCTTTCCCAGCATCAGGGTCTTTTCAAATGAGTCAGTACTTCACATTAGGTGGCCAAATTATTGGACCTTCAGCTTCAGCATCAGTCCTTCCAATGAATATTCAGGACTGATCTCCTTTAGGATTGACTGGTTGAATATCCTTGCAGTCCAAGGGACTCTCAAGAGTCTTCTCCAACGCCACAGTTCAAAAGCATCGATTCTTCGTCACTCAGCTTTCTTTATGGTCCAATTCTCACATCTAATTTTTTACTCCTAGATCCAATTAATTAGCAAGTCCTGTCGTCTCCAAAAAGTGTCCCCAATCCATCTAGTTCTCTCCCTTCCCATCGCTGTAACCTCAGTCTAAGCCTCTGTCAACCCATTCTCCAAACAGTAGCCAGGTAATTTTTAAAAAATATAACCAGGTTACATCATGCTTCTCTTTAAACTCTCCAGTGAGATTTTGTTGCACTTTAAATACAAACCCCAATCCTTCCCACAGCAGAGAGGTTCCTGTTTAATCTTTCCCCAACCTGGTCTCTTATACCATGCTCCCATAGGCCATAGCTTTGAGTGCTTGAGCCACGTTGTGACTTATACTTTCCTGAATAAGTCTACTTGCTGTTCCTTTTGTCTGGATGCCTCTGCCCCTCCCCTCGACCCCTTTTCATAGTGAAGTGAAGTCGCTCAGTTGTGTCTGACTCTTTGCGACCCCCTGGACTGTAGCCTACCAGGCTACTCCATCCATGGGATTCTCCAGGCAAGAATACTGGAGTGGGTTACCATTTCCTTCTCCAGGGGATCTTCCCGACTCAGGGATTGAACCCAGGTCTCCCGCATTGGAGGCAGGTGCTTTAACCTCTGAGCCACCAGGGAAGCCCCCCAGAGGTCTCTGCTGAGATACCACCTACTCCAATAGGCTTTATCTAACCAACCACCCAGTGTAATCTACCCCGGCATTGGATCCCCTTGCTTTGTTATTTTCCACACATTATTCACTCTCTGAATCAGCTTGCATTTGTTTACTTGTGTATTATCTCCTCATTCCCCTCTAGAAGAGAGTCTTTCATTGTTTTAACAAGATTTGACACATCCTACATACTCAGTATTTAGTGAATGAGTACATGATTGAATGAATAAATAACACACTGAGGAAGAATATTCTGTTTTTCCTGACACTTCGTCTTGGGTCCTCCTTGCCGCTGGTCAGAATCTCTTGGGTCCCAGGAGTGCACAGATAGACTGTTCTGTTTCCCCTGCTCCCTCATCAAAGACAGCTCCATGGAACGACATGCGTTTTAACTTGATGCTGGAGTAGCATTCCTAGAACCAACTTTAAAGCAAATATACTTGGTAAGAAAGAGATCCTTGCTTCTGTGAACTTTCCTAAATTGTAATCATGGCTGTTTGGGCAGTCGTTTGCGCCTAGGACAACTTGACTCTTCTGCTGATCATTTACTTGCTGAATCCTATTACCGCTTGGTGACTTCCTTTCTTAGTTGTTGCGTGTTATGTCATCCTTTATATGTTAGCCAGAAGCTTCTGTGACAGCACTCTAGGAACTGGATGAGTTGCCACATTCTGAGTGGTAGAGAAATGAGTGGAACCAGCCACTTCTTAATGACTTTCATCACTTGCAGCCTCTTGTGTGTATATCTGGGTCTTAAGAACTATCCAGAGCGCTGATGATAGCAAATGATGGCCAAGTCAATATTTCAATTCAATAAACTTTATTAAGGCCTATGATAACCTGGAATTATGTTTTCAAGTTTATTTCACAAAATGTTATGTAGAATGATTATACATGACTCAGAAATGGATTTCAGTTCATTTTGGACATAGAGATGCCTTCTCTTCTTTTTATATGGAATTTCAGAGCTCCCTTGGCTTAGCATCATTAAACAGCTGTGTGGTAAATATGAAAAGCAGCATTTGATCTTGAATATTTCCATGACATTCTGCACGTGTTTTTCAATGAATCTGGGTTCAGCAGCAGATTTGGTTTAGGAGGCAACAGGAGATTTGAACGCAAGGTATTTGCAGACAGGAGGAATTGGAAAAGTACAGAGCATCAGACTATTTACAGTACATTTACTCATAATTAGGAATCTATCTCAGTTAATTTGGTATCCTTCAAAGGTTATTTCAGAAGGAAATTATGCAGCATGTTTACATTTTGTTCTGTCTTTTCTCCCATGCTTGTCTATTTAATGGTTGCTTTTCTTTTGAAAATGGAGGGAAGAGGGAGAAGTTTTGCTTGAATCTAGGAAACCCTGATTGTTCCATCCAGACAAACTTCTCCAGAGTAGATTGTTTCATCCAGACAAAATTCTCCAGAGTGGAATGTGGAAGGATAGTTTGACTGTTTAAACACATTTTTTTTTCTTTATTTTTAGTAAATGGGGCTCATTATGCTTCTTCAATTGGTTTTGATCAATCTTCAGAGACAGGCTTTCCTTAGGGAACTTATTTAGGATGGAAACCGAGTCGCTGTGCTATACACCTGAAACTAACACACCATTGTAAATCTACTATACTTCAATGGAAAAAAAATGAAGTCATAAAGTTAAAAAAAATGAAGTGTGTAGAATGAATCAGAGAAGACAAAAAAATACAAGTATTTGGAGATGAGAAAAAGGAAAGAAGACAGTCTGCCTCCCAAATGTATAAGTGAGATGTAGAGTTACACATTTCACATATATTTTATTTTTTAAATAAATCATTGGTTGTTAATATCCCTTTAATTGTTTAACTGACCGTTATTGAACTTAGAAGGCTCAATAATATTCTTTCAGAGTAGCATGAGTGAATTTATATTTCAGTGCCATTGAATGAGTCCACAGAAGTAGATATAAATACCTTCATGTGGTTTTTTATCAGTTATGCCCAACTGTGCACACCATACATTCCCACAACGACTTGGCAATATAGAGTTGTTTTTGAGTCATACTAAGTACTTCATAGAAGTTCTCAGTAGATGAAGCCCGCATACTCACGTTCTGTTTGGTACAACACATCTCTCGTGTAACGTCGGACAACAGTCCCCTGCTCCACCATGGAAAAATAGTAAAATGTTTTTCTCACTTAGAGCACGTGATGGTCATCAATTATTACAGTTAGATTCTTTGCGGATGGAGAAAAGTTCCAGAACTTAATAGCCAATGTTGTATTGTTGTGAGATTTTAAAAGGTCTCTAGATAATGATTACCTGATTGGGGAATAGGCTTCTGCTTTGGAGGACCTACTTCCAGAACTTGATGAAGGAAGATGGGAGAGAGGCAGTGACTTAATTTCTCACCATCTTTTCTATGTTTGGCTCATGGCAGGACAAGATCAGAGATGCATAAAGTCAACACAGATCTTTGTATTTATGTGTATGGGGAGGACTAGTTTTCTAAAGGTGTCTAGTATTCAAAAGGGTCCAAGTGATTAACTTTTGAGCCCCATATTGAAATATACTTCAGTTGCAGATCAGAAAATCTGTACTCACATTGCAAAAAGCTTCTTAAAGTCTCCATGATTTCTTTGATTTTCTTTGAACTAGTTTTATAGTGTGGATATGTTGATATAGTATTGAAAATCCGGTACAGTCTCACCTGTCTTCACATTTGAATATTAATATCTTTTACCTCATACTAAATGATTGCCTATTCAAGTTTCTTCCATCTAATCATTCATTCATTCATTCACCCATTCACTCAAAATGCTCTTAGGAAGCATCTGTACTGGCATCATGGGGGATAAAAATACAGTGGAAAATATTATAGTGCTCATTGAGAATCTATAATTCAAGTGAGATAGGCTTTACTTCCATGAAGTTACCAGAGGAAATCAATGAAAACACTTAATTTGTTTTTATCTTTTTTCCAGGAGGGAGACAAGAGAATGATGAAAAAGGAAATTATATGTTTTACAATCAGAACTCTCAACCTGCACAGCATAGATATGACACAGGATCAAAGTAACCCATTGAAATGCACACGGAGAACTTCCTTTGTATTGCCCGGGACTGGTTTTGAATGGTTTTCATATTTGCAGTAAGAATCCAAAGAAGAGATTGAGAATATAGCATACTTAAATAGAAAGTTACTTGATATACTTTTGGTTGACAGCCATTTAGAAAATATTAAGCACCTTCAATACGCGAGGCCTTGTGCAAGGCTTTGTGAAGTTTGCATAGATGAATCAGAACATAAGAAATGAAGCGGTGATCATGCTGGGGAGCTCAAGGGTGACTCTGGCCCTTTGAATGACTAGGAAAAACCAGAGACCATTGGTAATATACGCTGAGATGTCCAGAAGGGACTTTGGGTTAGAAATCACAGTATGGTGAGAGGGGTTAAAATCTCAGATGTGGCAAATTCATTTTATCTCCACACCAACTCTAATTAACATCTGCTAGTATTGTGTTGAGTAGAATTCTGAGGTCACACCTAAGATTAAGGAAGAAATATGATGGTAATTGTTAGCAATATCTGGTGTGTTTCTAATATGTTACATCTGTCTGGTGTTTGAAATCCCTGTTCTAGTCAATAGGGAGTCCGGTGAATCTGAAAAAGGGGCAGCTCTCTATATTCAGGACAATAGGTCTTGAAACTCTCAAATTGTTGTTTTCCCTTTAACATTGGTACTTGGGAAACAATGAATTCACTTGATAAGTAAACTAGGATAATGGAAATTGATCTCTAAATTTCTTTCTTGGGATTTGGCAAATGCATATTAAGGGCTTTGAAAAGTTCCTTAACAAGGGGAAAAAAAAAACCGGAAATCCCTAACCACATGGAGCTTATATTCATAATGATGGAGACAAACAAAAATCAAAGTTAATAAATAAAATGTATGGTAAGTTAGACATACATACATACACAAGGGGAAAGCTAAATCAGTAAAAAGAGGACCTGTGATTGTGTGAGGAGATTTGAGTTGAAAAGGATTCTGAAATTGTACACTGGGTAACAAAAAGGCCTCACTAAGTAAGTGATATTTGAGTAAAGACATGAAGAGAGCAAGAAGTTGAGTTAGTGGATCCCTGGAGAAAGAACATTCCAGCAGAGCTATCAACCAGCGCAAAGGCCCTGAGGTGAGAGTGTCTGTCACCGTCACAATAGCAGCGAACACCCAGGGGAGGGCGGGTTCGGGGTTGTGAGAGATAAGGTAAGAGAGAGAAAGAGAAGGTAATCATCTTCTGCCTTGTAGCTCAGGATGTTGGCTTATACTTTTGAAGAATTGAAGAGCCATCAAAGGATTTTGAATCGTGGAGTGCCGTGAAAGAAGGCAGAGCCTCTGAGAAGATTGTTTGCAGTGTGTATCTCATACAACATGCTAAAAGATTGTTGTTGTTCAGTCACTAAGTCGTGCCCGGCTCCTTGTGACCCCATGGACTGCAGCACGCCAGGCTTCCCTGTCCTTCACTTTCTCCCGGAGTTTGCTCAAACTCCTGTCCACTGAGTCGGTGATGTCATCCAACCATCTCATCCTCTGTCTCCCTCTTCTCCTCCTGTCCTCAATCTTGCCCAGTATCAAAGGATTGCTAGTTATCAATAAGAAAATGATAACAACCAAAAAAAAGAAAAGAAAAAGACAACAGAATAGAAAATGGGGCGAAATGAAAATAGGACCACTCTGGCTATGATCTAGGGAGGGAGGACAAGAGCAGAAGCCAGGAGTGGGGTTAGGGAACAATTGTAATGAACTCCATGAGGGATGATGGTGACGTGGACCAGAGTCGTAGCAGTGGAAGTCTTCAGGGGTAGACTGATACATTTTCAAAGCAGCGCTTACGGGATTTGCTGACCGCTTGGATGTGTGGTATAAAAGAATTTGAGGAATCAAAGATGACTCCACTGGGTTTGGCCCGGTCACAGAAACTTTCCTTTAATAATGATGTGCCCAACGTCCTGCTTCCACAGCCCGCCTCTCCCCACAGCTGAGACCAATAAATTGCTATAAGCAGGCTTAACCAACAGTTCCTGCAAGGCCTCTTGGTCCAAAGAGCAGAACGGATTCCAGAAGGAGGCAATCCAGAGAGACGTGTAGGCACAGCCCGTGGGTTCTGCACCTATCAGAGCTCCCCAAGGTGGATCTCTGACCTTGGATCCTGGCTTCAGATTGCCTCCTTTTGTTTTGCTCCTGTCGCCTCTGAATGCCTGCTTTGGTTGTCTGGAGTAGGAAGGCCATTCTATTACCCGAGGGCTTAAAAGCAATGAGGTCCTGCTTTAGTGCTGCATGACCGGCTACCTGCTTCCAAAGTCCTTATTGCCAACCACCTGCCTGCCTGCTTGTCCATCCGTTTCCCATTGCCAAATCCTTGACACCGAGATCTGCCTAGCTGCCAGGACATCTGCCTGTTGCCTACTGTTGGACCTCTCTGGCACTGGCATCTTGCCATTCTGGCCTGGACCTTTGCCTGCTCCCCGCTGTCCCCAGCTCCTAAAGCTCTGTGGCTTTTCCTGTGTGTTCACTTCTTTCCGGTTCTTAAGAGAATTCATTCATTTAAGGATTTGTTCATTCATGTCTGCATTCATGCATTCAAATTAACATTTAATCAGTGCTAACTCTGAGTCATCTATCTGTTGGAGACTGTAGGTAATAAGTGAATAATACATAGGCTTTATTTCCTATGTTGTAGAGGATCTCCCGGAGTCTAGGAGAATGTGGACTGATGAGGGAGATAGACAGGTAAACCATATTTATAGAACATTGTGATAACTGCCCTCCATCTACCATCATCTTTTAAAAAATGGGATCATTTTGCTGCTATCCAAGAGTGTCATGGGGCTTCCCCTGGCTCAGTAAAGAATCCGCCTGCAATGTGGGAGACCTGGGTTCGATCCCTGGATTGGGAAGATACCCTGGAGAAGGGATTGGCTCCAGTATTCTGGCCTGGAGAATTCCATGGAGTGTATAGCCCATGGGGTTGCAAAAGAGTCAGACATGACTGAGCGACTTTCACTGTCACTTTCAAGAGCATCTTGCAGTGTTTTACATCCTGGGGTTCAAGTTCATCTGATGGAGACTGGGGTTTTTGCTCTCCCCATCGTTAGCTGGATGACACGGGCCAGTAGATTTACCTATGTTACTTGAGTTTTTTCATCTTTGAAATGGGAATAATAACTAGATGTCTTACAGGGTTGTCGTGAGGATTATATAAGACCTTCTTGGAAAGTGCTTTATCATAAAGCACAGTCACTTTTATCACGTCTTCCTATTTTTCTCTTCCTTCTCTTGCCTCTCCTAGGAATCTAAGTGGGAGTGACAGGAACCAGGAAGAGAATCCTTGGCTCGAGGGAAACATTCTCTGATCCCACAGGTTTGGATTAGAAGTCTAGGACTCTCAGGGCACCCTGTACTGATCTGAGTCCTAATACTGTTTAGTCATTACCTATTTATTTGGCCATCTCCCTCAAAGACTTTCACTCTTGTGGGCATGGACTTTGCTTCCTCAGCATCTTGTTCAGTGCCATGTATGAAGAAGGACCAGTAAATATTCGTTGACCTTGAATGAAAGAATGCCAAGTCTTCCTATTGGTGGTGCCAATTGCATTAAATTTGAAAGAAGGCATTTATCACATGAAAGAGGAATAAGACTGTTTCAAGCATTAAGAATAATGTGAGCAGAGCTCTGTGACAGGGCACCTCTAATGTATTCGGGAAATCTCAGGTCATGCTGGAGTCATCTATCTATCTGTCTGTGCATGCCATATGCTTTTGAATTTTGAAAAGTGGGCAGAAGCCAGATCTAAAAGTACTTGTATGTATAATAACTGAAAAGTCTGGACCTTTTACTGGGATGCAGAACAAGGAAGGATATAAAGAAGGGCCCTTGAGGCTTTTTGTCATCTAGTCCTCATCTGTCTTTTTCAGACTTGTCTCCTTGACTGACGCCTTAAACATGAAAATGTTTGTACACCATCCCTTCCCCACCGCTGAAACATCACAATGCTTCTGTTTTCTACTTTCTTTGCTTATACTGTATTCACTGCCTGGAATCTCCTTCTCCTCCTGTTCACCAAGGCTTCCAGGGGCCCCTCTCTGCAGGCTAACCATCATTCATCCTGTAGCCCAGAGATCACCATTTCCAGAAAGTCTTGTGAAGTTCTGAGTTCCATAACTCTCAGGCAGTCACTAAAGTTCACCTTCAATGAGCACACACTACATGTCAAACACACTGGTGTTTACTTGGTATCTATAATTTGATTTAATCCTTACTAAACACCCTAAATACTATAAAATAGATGCTATTACCTTTTGTTATAAAACTGAGCAAACTGATATACTTTTGGGTGGATTTAGTCTACATTTTTAGATGAGTTAAAAAAAAAAAGCTTAGATAAATTATCTAGGGTTCAAGAGTAGCTGAGCCACAACACTAGATGTAAGGGCTATAATCCCCACTGTCTCTGAACTTGAACATGACACTTTGCTACCTATGTATTTTTTAAAGCAGTATCAGTTTGGCAGAATATTCAGTTGACACAGCTTTCTTTTTTCAGTTACAGTCTTAGAACTTTCTGTGTCAAATCCCTTTCCCCATTCCTTGATGATATCTTGGGCAGGTTCTATAATTATCTGGTCACTTTCCATTATTAAACTGACCTCCGCCCAGTTTAAGTTTTCCATTTATCTCTTTCAAAATCTTTTTTTTCCCCATTACAGAACAGGCTCTTGGCACAAAGGACCTGGAATGAAGATTGGGCACGGTCTGCTCAGTCACTTTCTCCCCACTTCCTCTAAGACCCAACCTCACTGGGTTGGAGGGAGTCAGGGAGGAGAAGAGTAGAGACAAGGCTCACATCTCTTGACTGCTGGTCTTGGCTGCTGGCCTCTCCTTGTTGACTGTATGTGCTTTGGAGACAGACACTGATGGGCTGGCATTTGCCTTTGTATGGCACATGTCCAGTCCCTGGTTGTCTGTGAGCACGCATGTGGGTTCTTAGGAGGTCCATGCAGGGACACCCACATAGAGTTCCCTTACATTTGCTCCAACACTTCCACAAGTCCTCTAACACCAAATCCTGCCACTCATGGTCTCCCCACAGGCTCATGTGGATAGAATGTTCTCACCGAGTGGGCAGTCCTCTTAGCTGGGATGCCAGCAAGTTGGCTCAAACACAGGTAAGTTTCCCAATGTCTACATGACCATGAGAAATTCCCACAACCTTGTTACCCTCAAGGGCAGACCGTGCAGAAAGTTATCCTGGCAATAACTCAGACTCTCATCCATCTAGTCATGGGATTGATGAGCAAATCTACCACCTTGGCAGGTGTCTGCTCAGGGTGTGAAGTGATGCCCCACCTGTAGCATCACCCCTCGTCAATGGCTTTGCCTTTAAAAACATTCTTTTTTTTTTTTTTGGAGAATGTTCTCTCTTCTTTTTGTAAATTTATTTTTAATTGGAGGATAATTGTTTTACAGTACTGTGTTGGGTTTTGCTATACAACAAATATATATTTATTGAATTCCTTCTATATGCCTAGTACTACTCTGGGCATTAGGGAGATAATGATAAACTAGCAAAGGTTGTGTTTGTTTGTTATTATGGAAAAATGTAAATATATACAAAGCTAGAGGAGATAGTGGGTTTCTCTGGTGGCTCAGTGGTAAAGAATCTACCTGTCAATGCATGGGACATGAGTTCCATCACTAGGTCGGCAAGATCCCCTAGAGAAGGAAAAAATCTAAAAACATTCTTACATATAAAATATATCATTCATAATAAGGTGTCTGCACAAATTAGTGAACAATAGTAAAAATAATGACTGCCTTGGCATTTACCATTTTGAGAATTAAAACATGGCCTAGTACCTCAGTTGTCCCTGAGTACCCACTCTGATTGTGGGGTTTTGTTAATTCATTCTTACAGATTAAAAAAAAAATCTTAGCACAGGCATATTGTATTCATTTTGTTTTGCTGACATAGTAAATTAGCACAAACTCACTTGTGGCTTAAAAAATGTCATCTGTAGGTCTGGAGTCTGACATGGGTCTCGCTGGCTATAAAATCAAAGTGTTGACAAGGCTGCTTTTCTTTCCAGAGGCTCAAGGGGAGCGCCCATTTGGTGCCTTTTCCAGTTTCTAGAGGCCGTTCACATTCCTTGGCTCGTGATCATCTTCCATCTTTAGAGTCAGTGATGTTGCATCTCTCTTTTTTCCTTAGTCACACTCAGCCTCTCCCCAAGTGACTTAGTCACTTTGTCTGCTTCTGACCGCAGTGAGAAGAGACTCTG
Source organism: Cervus elaphus (assembly GCF_910594005.1). Classification (NCBI taxonomy): domain Eukaryota; kingdom Metazoa; phylum Chordata; class Mammalia; order Artiodactyla; family Cervidae; genus Cervus; species Cervus elaphus. Next base: position 36,612,194 of record NC_057840.1, read on the forward strand.
TCTTTAAGGATCCATGTAATTATTGACTGGGTCAAAAATTTCATTTGGGTTTTTCTGTAAAATGTCGTAGGAGAATCTGAATGAACCTTTCTGGCCAACCCAATAGCTGAATCTACCTGGATGATCCACCCATCTCAAGGTCGTTAACCACATCCTCAAATCTCTTTTCCCAAGTAAGATACATATTACCAGGGATTAAGGATTAAAATGTGGACATCTTTGGAGGGAGCATTATTCTATGTACCACATGAATATATTGCTGAAAAACATTTTGTATGGTTTTGCCTGTTTTCACAATTTATATAAATAGAATTAAACAGTAGGTATTCTTTTATGAGGCTTCTCTGGTAGCTCAGCTGGTAAAGAATCTGCCTGCAATGCAGGAGGCCACGGTTCAGTTGGGAAGGTCCCCTGGAGAAGGGATAGGCTACCCACTCCAGTATTCTGGGGCTTCCCTGGTGGCTCAGATGGTAAAGAATCTGCCTGCAATGCTGGAGACCTAGGTTCGATCCCTGGGTTGCAGAGATCCCCTGGAGGAGGGCATGGCAACCCACTCCAGTATTTTTGCCTGGGGAATCCCCTTGGACAGAGGAGCCTGGTGGGCTATAGTCCATGGAATCAAAAGAATCAGACATGAGTGAGCAGTTAAGCAGAGCACATTTTTTTATGACTTGCTTTTTCACTTAATATTAGATATGAGTTTATCCACCTTGAGTCAAGAGATATAGAACATTTATTTTTGTTACTATGTAGTATTCCATTGTAAGAATATACTATGCCATGATATGACTATAATATACCATTTATGTATCAGTTCTACTGCTAATAGGCATTTTAGTACAGTTGTCCCGCAGTGTCCGTGGGGGATTGATTCCAGAATCCCCACAGATACCATAATCCATAGGTGGGCAAGTTCCTAATGTACAAGCGTATCCCGTTTCTCATTTTGTAGTGCTTTGTTTTATTGCACTTCTCAGATACTGCATTTTTTTTGTTTTTTTTTCAAATTGAAGATTTGTGGCAACCCTGCGTTAACCAGATCTGGATCGGCATTTTCTTGATGTCATTTTCCCAAATAACTTTTGCTTACTTCCTGTCTCTGTGTCACACTTCGGTTTGGTAATTCTTGCAATATTTCAAACACTTTTGTTTTTTACTATGCTTGGTATGGTGATCTGCAATCAGTAATTTTTGATGTTATTATCATAATTGTTTGGGGCCACCACGAACTGTGCACATACAAACTGGGAAACTTAAGTTTCATGGGTGTTATAACTGACCCATTCACCAGCCATCTCCCATCTCCCTCTCTGCAGCACCCCCTATTGCCTAAGACAAATTGCCTAAGTACTAACATTACGCCAATTAATAATCCTATTGTGGCCCCTAAGTGTTTAAGTGAAAGTCACACGTCTCTCACTTTAAATCAAAAGTTAGAAATAATTACGTTTAGAGGGGCAGGCATTTTGAAAGGTGAAATAGGCTGAGAGCTTGTCCTCTTGAGCCTAACAGCCAAGTTGTGAATGCAAAGGAAAAGTTCTTGGAGGAAATTAAAAGTGCTACCCCAGTGAACACACAGGTGATAAGAAAGTGAAACAGCCTCATTGCTGATTCGGAGAAGGTTTTAGTGGTGTGGATAGAAGATTAAACTAGCCACCGCATTCCCTTAAGCCAAAGCCGATCCAGAGCAAGTCCCTCTCTTCAATTATCTGAAGGCTGAAAGAGGTGAAGCAAAGAATGAAGCTGCCAGAGGTGATTCCTGAGATTTAAGGAGAGAAGCCATCTCCATCATGTAAAAGTGCAGAGTGAAGCAGCAAGTGCCGACATAGAAGCTGCAGCAAGTTATACAAAAGATGTAGTAAGATCAGTAATGAAGGTGCCTGTACTGAACAACAGATTTTTAATGTGGCTAAAATAGCCTTCTGTTGGAAGATGTCATCTAGGACTTCCGTAAACAAGAAGTCAATGCACAACTTCAAAGGACAAGCTGACTCTCTTCTTAGGGGCTAGTGTAGCTGGTGACTTTAAGTTGAAGCCAATGCCCATTCGCCATTCCCCAAATCCCAGGGCCCTTAAAAATTATGCTGAATCTGCTCTGTGCCGAGTCATGTCTGACTCATTGCAACCCTATGGACTGTAGCCTGCCAGGCTCCTCTGTCCATGGGATTTTCCAGGCAAGAATACTGGATTGGGTTGCAATTTCCTCCTCCAGGGGATTTTCCTAATCCAGGGATTGAACCTGCGTCTCCTGCATGGAAAGCCCAAATCTGCCCTACTTGTGCTCTAGGAATGGAAGAACAAAACCTGGATGACAACAATCTGTTTACAACGTGGCTTACTGAATATTTTAAGCCCACTGATGAGACCTACTGCTCAGAAAAATAGATCACGTTCAAAATATTACTGCTCATTGACAAAGAACCTGGTCACCCAAGAGTTTTTTTTTTTAAATTTTATTTTTTATTTTTATTTATTTATTTTTTTTTCCAGTGGGTTTTGTCGTACATTGATATGAATCAGCCATGGATTTACATGTATTCCCAATCCCTATCCCCCCTCCCACCTCCCTCTCCACCCGATTCCTCTGGGTCTTCCCAGTGCACCAGGCCCGAGCACTTGTCTCATGCATCCCACCTGGGCTGGTGATCTGTTTCACCATAGATAGTATACATGCTGTTCTTTTGAAATATCCCACCCTCACATTCTCCCACAAAGTTCAAAAGTCTGTTCTGTATTTCTGTGTCTCTTTTTCTGTTTTGCATATAGGGTTATCGTTATCACCTTTCTAAATTCCATATATATGTGTTAGTATGCTGTAATAAGCTGTGGTACATATACACCATGGAATATTACTCAGCCATTAAAAAGAATTCATTTGAACCAGTCCTAATGAGATGGATGAAGCTGGAGCCCATTATACAGAGTGAAGTAAGCCAGAAAGATAAAGAACACCCAAGAGTTTTGATTTAGATGTACAGTGAGGTCAATGTTGCTTTTATCCCTGTTAACGCAACAGCCATTTTGAAGCCCATGGATCAGAGAGTAATGTTGACTTTCAAGTCTTATTATATAAGAAACACATTTTGTAAGGATACAGCTACCATAGGTAGCTACCTCTGGTAGATTTGTTGTTGTTCAGTTGTTAAGTCATGTCCAACTCTTTGTGACCCCATGGACCGAAGCATGCCAGGCTTCCCTGTCCTTCACCATCTCCCAGAGTTTGCTCAAACGTGTGCCCATTGAGTCAGTGATGCCATCCAATCATTTCATCCTCTGTCATCCCCTTCTCCCCCTGCCTTCAATCTTGCCCAATAGATGTAGACAAAGTAAATTGAAAACTTCTGGAAAGAATTCACCATTCTAGATGCAATTAAGAACATTTTTGATTCATAGAAAGAACTCAAAATACCAACATTAACAGTGGTTTGGAAGAAGATGAGTCCAACTCTCCTGGATGACTTTGGAGGATTCAAGACTTTGGTGGAGGAAATTACTGTGGATGTGGTGGAAACAGCAAAGAACTAGAATTAAAAATGGAGCCTGAAGATATGACTGAATTGCTGCAGTATTATGATAAAACTGTAATGGATGAGGAGTTTCTTCTTATGGATAAGCAAAGAAAGTGGTTTCTTGAGATGAAAGCTACTCCTGCTGAAGGTGTTATGAAGACTGTTGAAATGGCAACAAAGACTTTGGAAGATGATATAAAACTTAGTTGATAAAATAGTGGCAGGGGTAAGAGGATTGACTTCAATTTTGAAAGAGGTTTTGAAAGAGTTAAAAAGCTATCAGACAGTGTTGAGTGCTACAGAAAAATTGTTCATGATAGAAAGAATCAATTGATGTGGCAAGCTTCATTGTTGCCTTATTTTAAGAAATTGCTATAGCCACCCCAACCCTCAACAATCACCACCCTGATCAGTCAACAGCCATAAACAATGAGATAAGACCCTTTACCAGCAAAAAAGATTGCAGCTTGCTAAAGGCTCAAATGATGATTAAAGTTTTTTAGCAATAAAGTATTTTTAAAGTATGTATAGTAATTTTTAGATGTATGTGCACTGGGAAGCCAAAAAATTCATGTGACTTGGTTTGTTTCTATACTGACTTTATCGTGGTAATCTAGAACCAATACACAATATCTCTGAGATATGCCTGTAAAATCATGTAATGGTTGGCCCTTTATATCAATGGGTTTTGCATCCACAGATTCAATCAACTGTGGATCTACAACTGTGGATGCAGAGGGCCAACCATATTTTTAAGTTTTCAGCTATCATATACATTACTTGGGCTTGCCTGGTGGCTCAGAGGTTAAGGCATTTGCCTGCAATGTGGGAGACCCGGGTTCGATCCCTGGGTTGGGAAGATCCCCTGGAGAAAGAAATGGCAACCCCCTCCAGCATTCTTCCCTGGAGAATCCCGTGGATGGAAGAGCCTGGTGGGCTACAGTCCACGGGGTCACAAAGAGTCGGACATAACTGAGCTGAATTATTCATTGCTGATATGAATATTCTTATAAATATATCCTGATTTATGTGAACACATATGTCTTTAGGGTTTTATTTATGTGTGAAATTGAAGAAATTTCAAATATGTCTGTTTCATATTTGCTCCTGAGAAGTCAATCATCAGTCTCTTAGTCATTTTTCTTTTATATTATCCAACTTTTTTTCTGGATTCTTTTAAAAATGTCTCTTGTCATTATTTTTCTGCAATTTTACTACAATCTTGCTGTGATTTTTTTTTAATTTACATGTTTGAAATTCATCAGATTTTTGGAGCTAAGAAAGGCTGAAAACAAATGTGTTAATTTTCTCCTTCAAAATGTTATGAAAAAGAACAACATAATCTGAAGAAAAGCAGAGGAAAAAATTACTAAAGAAGTAAGCAGAAATAAGTGAGAACAAATAAAAAGTAAAACAAATGAAAAAACTGATAAAAATCATTAAAAAATCAGAAGTAAAATTAATGAATAAAAATAATGTGCAAATACTAAAAATAAGAAATGACAGGGAGAAAATAAACGTCAAAACAAAATGAAGTTTTATAAATCACAAAAGATGTCTTTGTACAAGTTTATGCAAATAAATTTCAAAGTCTAGCCAATCAAAAAATATTACACAGTTTTTGGCAAAATTATAGATGAGGCACGTTGAATTTATTAAACTGTGCATTTAATCATTTTTAAAATTTGTGATAAATGAAACAATAGCATATATATGTGTGCTTTGACAGTGTAAAAACACCTGAATTGACAAAAAATGCAGGGCTGAAAGGGGAGAGAAGTTGGAAAAGGAGTGAACACACAAACTTCTTCCTAAATAATAACAGAGAATGAAAGAACATCATTTAAAATGACAAATCAAGTAGCAAAGATCTGACCATATTTAAGTGTAGTGCTGAGCAGTAAAAAAGACAATGAGTAGATTTAGATGGTGAAGGAAAGGAGGGAAAGACTAGAAGAGAATTTTATTATTTCTAATTATATAAATGTCCACACACATCAATATACTCAATAAAAACCAAAATTGTATAGCACGTTTGAGACTCAAAAGGGCTTTCATATTAATACACGTCTTGGAATTATCACTCTTATCACAAGAAAAGATTTCAGGTTAGATCATAGTAAACCCCAAATCTGAGATATATGCTAACGACATGACTAAAACAGAGATATTAAAAAGATAAGGAATATATAACAGTAAACTTATTAAAATGAAAGGGGGGTGTCTCAAACTTGTCATTGGACAAAATAGAATTCAAACTACAATGCCCTGACTGAAACAAAGAAGGGCTCTATATAAAGCTAAAGAACAAATTCAAAATAAGTTCAAATAGCACAGTATTATTTTTAATGCTACAGAAATTATAGAAAATGCAAGAAAACTATTTTGGAAAAGACATTAACAATAGTAAATTGTAACTAAACTTGGACCAAGATAGCAATCAAAAAGTAAGCCATAATAGAGATTTATTTTTATTATGAATATTTGAACTCTTAAATTTTATATTCAAGATTGCTGAAGTGATGTCCCAAACATTAGAGCAATTTTTATTATATTTCTTCTATTGTAGCAATTATAGTTTAAATTTCTATTTCCCCTTTGAAAAAAAAGAATTTGTAGGTGAAAAAGCCTTTTTGTACACTAATATTGTTATCGATAGCATCACTGACCCAATGGACATGAGTTTGAGCAAATTCTGGGAGACAGTGAAGGACAAGGAAGCCTGGTATGCTGCAGTCCATAGAGTCACAAAGTCTGACATAATTAACAACTGAACATCTGTCATCAATTGTGTCTTACTGTCTTATGATAAAAGAATTTTTCTATATTAGTCTTCATTTTCAATATATTTTTTATTTATTTTTTTTTCAGTTCTTAAAAGTAATATCTGATTTATATTATCCGAGCTACTGTGTTGATTATGTCATTATAAAATGTCTTTCTTGTCTCTCGTAACAGCTTTTTCAAGTCTATTTTTTTCATGTTACAGCCACACAGGTGGGTTTTTTTGGTTGTTCTTTGCATGGTATTCTTTTACTTTCAAACTATTCATGTTTATAAATCTGAAGTTTGTTTCTTATAGACGGCATTCAGTTGGATTACTTTTGAAAATTTATTTTGCCATCCTCTGCTGTTTAATTGAAGAGTTTAATGCATTTACATTTAAAGTAATTACAGATATGGTAGTGTTTACATCTTCCATTTTGCTATTTCTTTTCTGAATGTCTTATATCTTTGTCGTTCCTTACTTCCTCCATTACTATCTTCATTTAGTGTTAAATAGATACTTACTAATTAAAATTTCCATTTGTTTTAAGTTTCTTTTACTATTTACTTTTGAGTTATTAGTGATTGTCCTGCAGATTACCATTAATATCTTAATTTTCAGCAATCTAGTTCAGATTAATATCAATTTCAATAATATTTCTAAAGTATGTTGTTGTTGTTGAGTTGCTAAGCTGTGTTTGATTCTTTGTGACCCCATAGTCTGCAGCTTGCCAGGCTCCTCTGTACTCCACTGTCTCCTGGAGTTTGTTCAAACTCTTGTCCATTGAGTCAGTGATGTTATCTAATCATCTCATCCTCTGCCACTCCCTTCTTTTTTTAGCCTTCAATCTTTCCCAGCATCAGGGTCTTTTTGAGTGAATTGGCTCTTCACATCAGGTGGCCAAATATTGGAGCTTCAGCTTCAGCATCAGTCCTTCCAGTGAATATTCAGGGTTGATTTTCTTTCAGATTGACTGTTCGGATCTCCTTGCTATTCAAAGAACTCTCAAGAGTCTTCTCCAGCACCACAATTCAAAAGCATCAATTCTTTGGCACTCAGCCTTCTTTATGATTCAACTCTCACATCTGCACATGACTACTGGAAAAATCATAGCTTTGACTATACAGACCTTTGTTGGCAAATTGATGTCTCCGCTTTTTAATATGCTGTCTAGGTTGGTCATAGATTTTCTTCCAAGAAGCAAGTGTCTTAATTTCATAGCTGCAGTCACTATCCACAGTGATTTTGGAGCACAAGAAAATAAAATTTGTCACTATTTCCACAATTTCCCCATCTATTTGCCATGAAATGATGAGATTGGATGCCATGATCTTTTCAAATACTGAGTTTTAAGCTAGCTTTTTCACTCTCCTCTTTCACCCTCATCAAGAGGCTCTTTAGGTCCTCTTCACTTTCTGCCATTAGAATGGTATCATCTGCATATCTCAGGTTGTCAGTGTTTCTTCTGGCAGTCCTGATTCCAGCTTGTGCTTCATCCAGCCTGGCATTTCACATGATGTCCTCATATAAGTTAAATAAGCAGGGAGACAATATATAGCCTTGATCTACTCCTTTCCCAGTTTTGAACTAGTCCGTGGTTCCTTGTCTGGTTCTAACTGTTGCTTCTTGACCTGCATACAAATTTCTCAGGGGACAAGTAAGGTGGTCTGATATTCCCATCTCTTAAGAATTTTCCACAGTTTGTTGTGATCCACGCAAAGACTTTCATGTAGTCAATGAAACAGAAGTTGATGTTTTTCTGGAATTTTCTTGCTTTTTCTCTGACTCAACAGATGTTGGCAATTTGATCTCTGGTTCCTCTGCCTTTTCTAAATTCAGCTTGTACATCTGGAATTTCTCAGTTCCTGTTCTGAAGCCTAGCCTGAAGGATTTTGGGCGTTACCTTGCTATCATGTGAAATGAGCACAGTTGTATTGTAGTTTGAGCATTCTTTGACATTGCCTTTCTTTGGGATTGGAATGAAAACTGACCTTTTCCAGTCCTGTGGCCACTGCTGAGTTTTCCAGATTTGCTGGCATATTAAGTGCAGCATTATAACAGCATCTTTTTAATTTTTTTTTTTTTTTTAGGATTTGAAATAGCTCAACTGGAATTTCATCATTTCCACTAGCTTTGTTAATGGTAATGCTTCCCAAGGCCCACTTGACTTCACACTCCAGAATGTCTGACTGTAGATGAGTGGCTACATCATCATGGCTATCTGGGTCATTAAGTCCATTTTTGTGTAGTTCTGTGTATCCTTGTCACCTCTTCTTAATCTCTTTTGCTTCTGTTAGGTCCTTACCATTTCTGTCCTTTATTGTTGAGACGGGTAACCAATTTTAATAGCATTGGAATTATCTCCTATTAGCCCAACCTCTAGCTTTCACTGAGTGGTTAATCTCCCTGATCTTGCAGTCATTTGGCCACGTTTCACCTTTTGCTTGCAATACTTAGGTTCGAGGCATTGTGAGAATGTCCCAAGTTGCATGTGTCCTAACTTCTCTTTTCTCCAGGGAATTAATAGTTATGGTCAGGAAACATTATCGGCCTAAGAACAGTTACAAAAAATAAAAACAGTGAAATAATCTTCTACTTTAAAATCTAGAAAAATAAGAGTAAAACAAATCAAAAGTTATAAGGAAAGAAATAATAAAGTTTAGAGAGAAAATCTAGAAAAGGGAAAACAACAAAGACCCACAAAAGCAAGAACAAGAATTTTTTTTTTTTTTTTAAATTTTTTATTAGTTGGAGGCTAATTACTTCACAACATTTCAGTGGGTTTTGTCATACATTGATATGAATCAGCCATAGATTTACACGTATTCCCCATCCCGATTCCCCCTCCCACCTCCCTCTCCACCCGATTCCTCTGTGTCTTCCCAGTGCACCAGGCCCGAGCACTTGTCTCATGCATCCCACCTGGGCTGGGGATCTGTTTCACCATAGATAGTATACATGCTGTTCTTTTGAAATATCCCACCCTCACATTCTCCCACAGAGTTCAAAAGTCTGTTCTGTATTTCTGTGTCTCTTTTTCTGTTTTGCATATAGGGTTATCGTTACCATCTTTCTAAATTCCATATATATGTGTTAGTATGCTGTAATGAAGAACAAGAATTTTGAATTCATCAATAATATTGATAAACTTCTTCTTTCATGTCTTAGCAATGAAAAATGAGAGAAAACACAGTTATAAAAATTAAGATGGAAAACCCAGATAATTTTTCAGATGTACAGCAATTAAAAGGATAATGAAGGAATGTAACACGATTTTTTCCCAATAAATTTGATAGCTCAGATGAAATGGACAATATCCTTGAAAGACACAAAATATCTAATCAAACATAAGAAGAAATTTAAAATCAGGACCTTCTTATAATTTCTGAAATTTAATATGTAATTAGAATTTTTCCCCACAATAAAAATCTTTGCCCAAATGGCTTCACTGATTAATTTTACAAAATCTTAAGAAACAAATAATTCCAAATGTTTATCAATGCTTTCAGAAAACAAAGGAAGATTTTCCTCTATTTCAAACTCATTTAAACCTACTGATTTTCCGACTAAAGTTAACCTAGTTTGATACAAAACCACAATTTTATTTAAGAAAAAATACAATTACATGCCAATAACACTCATTACATGTAAAGAAAATATTGTCAGTAACATTATTAATACATCATATTACCAACAAATAAAAAGGATACATAAATCCAAAAGTTTATTTTAGGAAGGTAAATTTGCTTTAACATTAGAAAAATCAATATAATTTACCATATTAACAGAATAAAGAAGAAGAAACAAATAATCATCTAAATAAATTGAGATAAAGTGTTTGAAAAAAATGCAACACTTGTTCATGATAAAAACTCTTAGCCAACAAGACAAAATAAAGAACTTCCTCAGTTTTACAGGAGATTCTGTGACAGTACAAATATTATGCTTAATGGCAAAATTGTAAATGCTTTCCTCCTAAGATTAGGCTTCTCCTTTTCCTCTCTTCTTCTTCAATCTTGTTTTCTTCTTCTTCTTCTTTCTTCTTCTACTCCATTTCATTTTCTTCTTTTCCAGAACCACAAGTGGCATCCATCACTTCTGTCCACATCCATGTGTTACATGGACCCAATCTAAATGCACACAAGCTGAGAAATTCACCTGCTGCACATTTGAGCTTTTTTTTTTTTCAGTGAAATTCTGTTTGAACACTTACTACTTTTTCAATTTTTATGTGTTAAAATTCTTTATATACTCAATGGACGTGAGTTTGAGCAATCTGCAGGAGATGGTGAAGGACAGGGAAGTCTGGCATCCTTCAGTCCATGGGATCACAAAGAGTTGGACACGCCTGAGTGACTGAACAACGATAAATACTTTATTGCATATTATATATATTTCAAACATTCCTCAGTCGATTGTTTGTTTTTTAATCTTGTTTAGAGTTACTTTTGTCATAGGGGTATGCTAATTTTTGTACCGGATTTTTCTCTGTAATTTGCGCTTCCTACGTCTTAAGAAATTTCTTCTTGTCTTGATATCATGAAGATATTCTGCTATATTTTCTTCAAAGAGTTCTAAATTATTTAGTCTGTTTTTACACTTCCTTATTTAAATCCATTAGGGATGATATATTGTTTTATTTTTCCCTGTGACCTAATTTGTGATGCCACTTCTGCCATATGTCAAGTTTCCATATTGTGAGCAGCTTTAGTTTCTATTGTTTTTGAAGTTACTTCCATTGATACATTTGTCTATATCTATGGAATAAAATGTTTAGTTACCATAGTTTCAAAAGAAGTCTGATTCCTCATTTTGCTGTTTATTTTTTAAACTTGTTGGCTACTTTCCTACATTTACTTTCTCAAGTACATTTTAAAAATCTATTTGTCAGTTTTTAGCAAAAATTCTATTAGTATGTTGATTTCAATTACATTGATCTCAAGATAAATTTATAGAGAAGTTAAATACACATCATATTGCATCCTCTCTTTTAGTATATTTTTCTATCTTTCTATTTGTATTTTTGTGTCTTTAATGATATTTACCCATTTTCTCCATGTAGGTGTTATTTATTATTTGTTTGGTTGATCCTAGGCTATTATTCATAAACTTCCCAGGTGATGCTAGTGATAAAGAGCCCGCCTGCTAATGAAGAGATACAGGAGACGTGGGTTTGATCCCTGGGTTGGGAAGTGCCCCTGGAGGAGGGCATGGCAACCCACTTCAGTATTCTTGCCTGGAGAATCCCATGGACAGAGGAGCCTGGGGGCTATAGTCCATAGCGTTACAAAGAGTCAAAGAAGACAGAAGAGACTTAGCAGGCACACACCCACGTGAGCTATTTATGCATTTATATCTGGGACTCAACTTTTAAATTCTGTATTTTCTTCCTGGATTTCAATACTTGCAGGCCCATTATTTTATTGTGTATGTTTTTCATATATCCTATTGTTTCCTGGACTTTTAAAAATATTAAGATTTTATCCCCAAAATTGTTTTCTGGTAAAGGATATGTTTGTTAGTAATCTCTTTTATTAAGATACTTTATATAAACAGCTTAGAAAAGTGACTGATATAGAAGGGGCTTAATAAATGTTAGATAGTATTATAATTGTTTTCATTACTACTGTTTTTTTTGGAACATGAACTTTTCACCTGCAAATAATGACATATTTTTCTGTGACATTTTGTAGTTACATCCCATTTCTTTTTCCTGTTATATTGTGTTAGTTTGGAGTATCCTAAGTGAGAGTAGGAATTCACCTATATTTCAATCTGAGATGATTTTTGCTGTGGTGGTTGGCAGATTGTTTTATCAGGCTAAGGAGGTCAACTTCTATTTCTTGTTGGCTAAAAGCTTTGAAACAATCATGAATACCAGTTGATTTTTGCAGACATTTTTGCATCTATTGAAATGATGTTTTTTTTTTCTCCTTTGGTATGGTAATATACAAATTCCACTGCAATAGAGGAAGATAAGCTTGAGGGAGACTGCAGTGGGTGTTGAGTGAACGTCATTCTCTGCGTGGTACACCTCTTTGGTTTTCAATATTCAACTTCTACCCATCTTCTAATATTTAAAATTGCAAATAACCTCACAGTAAGTCCCAAGTGCTACTGTCTAGCATAATATATTCATTCCTGTACTAACAAAAACAAATCTTCTCTCTGAAAGCAATGGCACAAAGTCTCATCAGTTCCTGCATTAATTTCTGCTTTATGTTCATTCTTCTTTTAGCTCGTAACTTGGCACCATCTTTATATCTTGTGATCTCTGCACTGAGGAATCATTACTCACACATCCTGTATAGTATCATAGGTAAAAGTGAAAGTGGAAAAGGAAAAGACCATATGCAAATATGAACATACCAGAACAAAGGAAAAATATGGGTCATCACTACGGGCTTCATTTACAAAGCAGTGCACAAGGTCATATTTGATACATAATATTGATTTCCCAGGTCACCCTAGTGGCAAAGAACCCACTTGCCAATATAGGAGACATCAGAAACTTGAATTTGATCCCTGGGTCCAGAAGATGCCACGGAGGAGGAATTGGCAATCCACTCCAGTATTCTTGCCTGGAGAATCCCATGGACAGAGGAGCTTGGCGGGCTGCAGTCCACAGCGTAGTTAAGAGTTGGACATGACTGAAGCGACTTAGAACACATTTATTTTCTGAACTACTCCATTTTTTTCCTTCGCTTTTAGCCATTATCTTTACTGGGCAGTTTCTGTAACTGACAGGTGATTTAATTTGTTTTCCTTAGAGACTTGAACTCTTGACGATCCCCTCTGTTATTAGGGTGCTGGATGATTTCTGTCTCTAACTGCATGTGGGTGCATTGTGGGTGGTGGTGGGCCCAACAGAATTCCCTGAGTAATAAAACATATCCCTCTTTATGGTATCTTTAAAAACCCAAAATACATTTAGGTACACTCCTCTTCAGGTTATTTATGTCCATTTATCGAGTGAAGATTAAAGTATTTATATTGATTGATGCTTAGAAACACCTTTATTTTGATTTTCTTTATTTGTGGTAAATGAGAAACTCCAAGTGATGTACAATAACTGACCAAAGAAATCCTGAGCACCTCTCTTTATTAGAGAATGGCTTAAATGTTTACAAGTGAGCTAGTGACTTATCACAGCCATTTTCTTTCAGATGCGCTTTTGAAGGACTCTGTGTGTGTGTGTGTGTGTGTGTATTTGTGTGTGTGTGTGTGGTGTGTGCACGTGTGCATATATTCTTCAGAGTTCCTCAGATACCTCCCACACTTAGCTGAGAGCAGAACCCCTTATCACTTAGATGTTTTCTTTGCAACCAAGAGGCTTGGGAGTTTCCTGCTTTTGTTCCATAGGGCTTGTGGTCAAGCTCAAGAGAAGAACTTGGAGCTTTCTGAGAACAGCCCTTCCTGAGTGTTGGTCGTTCATCAGGTGTTGCATTTTTCTTGGACATGGGCAACTGGTTAGGGGCAGTCTAAGTATATCACTCACTTAGATCCTAAAAGGACCCAAAGGAGAGGTTGTAGGGGGTAGTCTTGCATTCCATCATTCCATTTTCTGCAGTCAGTCTTTCAGATTCAGACATGGCTTAAGCATTTCTTTTAGTATCAAAGACAAATATGACTCTAAGGTTACGTTTTTGTTGCTTATTTTGTTGTTGTTAATAAGACTACACACACTATCAAGGAACTCAAATGTTTATATACTGTCCAGAAAATAATAAATCTCTTCATTGGTAGCAAGTCTAACTGAGAGAAGAGTACAGAGATTGTCAGTTTTTTAGATGAGCTATATCTACCTATTTTCTGTCCTCTTAGTAAATGTTCTGTTAATCACTTCCACTATTTAAAAAATTATTAAGAAGAAGCATTATTAGGGTTTTCTTGGCAATAAATATTCCCAACTTTAATTAATAGCTAGCACACTTAGCTATTTATTAAAAACTATTAATTAAAACTTCCCCTCACCTTATTCAAATTTAGAGCTGTTCAAGAATCCCTCCCCGTATTACTAAAATGACTCGTGTGTGAGTGTATGTTTTGAGAGAGGAGGTTTTTTTCTGTGTATTTTTCAGGATTAGTATCAGTTTAATCCTCCAGAAGGAGATGGAAGTGAAGCAACCCACTCCTGTTTGCATATCACAGGGCATATATCCTTTTCACATTCTCAGCATGTCTATTTCCACGCTTTTGAGTGGGAGAGATTTGTTGGTGAGCATGGCTTGTTGGAAACAGACAAGAGAGAAAACCTTAAAGATAAATTGGCAATCCTTTTCCTAAATGACTCTCATTAAAAAAAGAAATTAGAAAAACTCCCGTTACTCCTTATTTTAGAACATTTTATGAAATGCTGTTTAGAAATGAGAAATGTTTAATAGTCATTGGATATATGAATATAATTTAGTCATAGTACTTACGTGGATCCATTACTCATTTTCCCCTCTACACTAATGTGAGTTAGGAAATAAGAACAGGAAATACCAAATTAATATATACTTTGAATAAATTGTGAAAATAAAATAAAATATCTGAAAAGAACTTAATATTAGGAATAATCTGCAAGTCTTATTTGCAGCTTACAGAGTACAGAATTTAACGCCTCAAAACCACTGGATATCTAAATTACAGGTTAATTACTGATATCATCTTTAAAATCACTTTGCTTATGCTTAAAATATGATAATTAATTCTTGTGTTGTCATATCCAACTGCTCTTAGAAAATAGATTTCAATTTTTACACTGTGAGAAAAAATAACAATATAAAAACAGGAATGAATTAGAACGAGGATTAAGTAAGAAGACAGGCAATATTTTTATTTATATCTTACAAAGTCATGTGGATCAGGTAACATTCTGAAGTTATTTTAAAACAAAGTTATGTTTTCAAAATAAATGGCATATAGTTTGATAAACAGGACTTCCCTGGTAGCTCAGATGGTAAAAAAATCTGCCTGCAATGCAGGAGACCCGGGTTCAGTCTCTAGGTCAGGAAGATCCCCTGGAGAAGGAAAAGGGTACCCACTCCAGTATTTTTGCCTGGATAATTCCATGGACACAGGAGCCTGGCTACAGTCCATGGGGTCACAAAGAGTCAGGCATGGCCGATAAACTTCGATAAACAAATAATTCAAGGGAAAAGTCCTTTACATAATATTTTCAAGAGTCTCTCACAGAACTAGAACAGTTTTATATATTATTTAAATCAAATGAATCAGAACCTTCAAAGAGTTTAAAAATATCTGGACGTTGAATATGTTCTCTGCTGCTATCAACTTTGTTTGAAATGCTCCGTGTTGTTGAGAATACTGCGACACCAGAACCTTCATACATTGCTGGTAGGAATGTAAAATAATGCAGCCACAGTGGGAAAATTTGGTATTTCCTCAGAAAGTTAAACATAGAATTATCAAATGACCCAGGAATTCCACTCCACTTTTGAACAATTGACAAGGACTCGGAATATTGCTACGTGAATAGCAGTATTTGCAGCATTATTCAAAGTAGTCCAAAGGTGGAAACAAGCCAAATGTTCATCAACAGATGGATGGATAAAGAAAACATTATATACATATATAAGGAATATTATTTAGCCATAAAAATGAATTAAATCTTGATATATGCCACAACATGGATGAACCTTGGAAATAATATTAAGTGAAAAAAAAAGGCACAAGATGGCAAAATATTGTATAGTTCCATTCATATGAAATCTTTAGATTAGGCAAATTCATAGAGACAGAAAGCAGACTAGAGGTACCAGGGGATGGAGAAGGGAGGAGTGGAGAGTTATCATTTAAAAAATACTATTTGGGGTGATGGGCTTCCCAGGTGATGCTAGTGGTAAAGAACCTGCCTGCCAACACAGGAGATGTAAGTGATGTGGGTTTGATCCCTGGATTGGGAAGATCCCCTGGAGGAGGGCATGGCAACCCACTCCAGTATTCTTGGCTGGAGAATAATCCCATGGACAGAGAAGCCTGGAGGGCTATAGTCCATAGGGTTGCACAGGGGTGATGGGAAAGTTTTGAAAACAGTGGTAATGGTTACCACATAACACTCTCAGTGTAATTAATGTCACTGAATTATGCATTTTAAAATGGCAAATATTATGTTATGTTTTACCATAATAAAAGTATTTAAAAATAAATTTGCTACACAGGTTTAAATGAGAATATTGTTTTTGTAAATGTTCATTCTCAAAGAAGGAAACAGTATGAGAATGTAAGGATGAAAAATAAGAGTTGACCCCAGCTGAGGTTTAATTTATATTATATAAAGATACTGTTCTTCCTTACATATGACAATATTTCCCTATGCTAGTCTCACATGTAGCATGAAAATTTCCTTGAGACATTTAACTGGATTCTACTGGAAAATATTCTACATGGGAAATGAAAATATGTACCTCTAAAAGTATGTATCTCTAAAGCTGTGCTTATGGTGTTCTTGATCCCCATCCCTTCCAAACTGTTTTCAGAGCATAAGGAAGAATTCATAAAGAGAACTTACATCAACAAACTCTGGTTTTAGTAACTTTAAAAGTAAAGAACATTTATGTGGTATGAAATCCTAAGCATCCGATACTTTGTGAGTCCTTGAAAATTTATGAAATGTAATAACAGGGAAGAGTTGAAAGAAAAAAGTTCAGTCTATTTCAAATTATCTGCATAGTTGGAGCAAGTAACAGAACAGATAATCTTAAATGGATGATAATACACAAATCGATTATCTTTGGTATGGTGTTTCTGAATTTCCCTTTGAATATGAGTGGATCTGGCAGTCTGGAAATGCAACATAATGGAGCCAAGTAAAAGTATGGCACCCAGCTCCCCCATCCCACGCTCTGTAATAAACAGTACACCAGTTATTCAAATTTGCATTGATTTGCAATGATTCTTTCAGCCCACATCATTGCTTATCTGTACTGTTGCTTTCTAAGTTCTCTTCTCTAAGTCTTCTTTTCTGAGATCTTCCTCTTCCACAGCTGAAGTCAGGATATTCTCATGGCCTTGATAAAAAGTGCTCACTGCTAAGGCCTAGAGTGGTGGAAGAGTAAGGAGTGGTGGTGGGTTAGTACACAAATGAAACGACTGGTTCTCTAGTCTTAGGCTCCTATTTACCTGAGTTCATTGAAATAAGCTTTTAAATGATTTTGTGCTCTTTACTCTTGAAGCCACATTCAAATCCCCCTTACCCTTGAAAGGACTTTTCAAAATACCGATGTGATAATGCCCTTTGTTTAAAATTATTTTCATAAATCTCTGTAATGCTATATTGTTATGCATTTTATTTAAGATAATAGGAAAATAATGGAGGGATAAAAATTATCTTTGATGTGTCTGCCATTCTAAACAGAGCCATTTTCTTTCCAAAATTAAGCTGAATGCACTTCAAGATATATTGAAAAGTCAGGTAGACATGCTGGTTACTATGAAGCTACCACTAGGATCAACTATGCTAGACAATCTTAATTTTTATCTTGCACCACCTCTATTTATTGGATGATCAATGTAAATAGAGCAGGGCAAAAGGAGGAAGTTCTGGAATTTTAGGAGAATCTCATGTGATGACGTCAAAGATCCAATTTTAGTAAAATAAGTCAATTTGCATATCCCCATGTGCCTTTGAGAGAAGAATCCTCAGCCAGGTTCCTGAAACTGATACCAGTCTTCTTGCAACATAATGATTTCTGAGGTGACCCACTTGGTTTTCCATGTCTGTTGTTTTTTATTTCTCCTTCCAGAGTTTCAGCAGTTTCTTCACCAATTGTGAAATCTGTAGAGAGACTGGGGCTAGGGTTTCCCCAGTGTACATTTCAGAGAAGAGGCAGTCCTCTTTTGGTTGTAATAGTCCTTCGAAAAATATGTGGCCTACGCTTGCTAATATTTCAGATTCCATAATTATACAGCACTGACTGCGTAGTCTCCTAAAGCCCCCGTCCTCCCCAAAAGACTCTGTTACCTCAGTTTATAGTTCTTTTCACATCACCCCAAGGAAATAAGGCTAGTGTCTGTTTTCAAGCAATATTTTACTTATAAAAATTTGTATTTATAATAGCACTATGACTTTTACCGACATAGATGATAATTTGAGGATTATTTTTCAAATTAATGCACCATCTCTTGGTTTCATTGGTTACAACACATGAAAAAGTACTCATGATCCTGACCCAAACCTTGAACAAGTTGCCTTTAATGGGAAACCATGCAGCCTAATATGAAAACAATGCTTTATTGTACATTCACACTCTCTCCAAGCATGCAGCCAAGGTGAAAAATCCTTTTTGTCTCCTGTCTTGTGAAATGAAGGGGGAAAAAAATCTACGTGGTCCTAAATGGATTAAGGAAAATGGTAAAAAAAAAAAAAAAAAAGACCCCAGTGACTGGTATTATGAAATTGTCCTTTTAAGCTTGGTGACTTAGAGTCCCTGCTGGAAGTCAGAGAGGGAGAGTCTTTAATCATTAGGACTCAAAAATGTTGATGGTCACAGTCATTTTGTGGAGCAAATCTGTACATATTTATAGGAAATGGTTTAGAAATTATAGTAATTTGATGTTGTTGATTTTTTTATCAACATTATAAATTAATATAAATATCTTGTGCTATATGTTTGTTTTGCTGGAAGGCACTTGTTGGAAATTAAGTGCTGAGTCATAGAAACATCTGGGCAAGAGTGTGGATGACTCAGGACAAACTCATCACCATTATTGAAATTTAAAGAGCATGGCTTCCTGACAATGAGTCATGAGCATCAGATTTTCATACAGAGGGCAGGGGTCTCAATTACTTCTTTACACCACCCCACCCACTCTCTGTATCCCATCCCTCCTTGCATTATTAGAATTGATTTGTGGACTTCATTTGTAGAAGGGAAACATGCCATTTTTACAATTTTTTTCTTGCATTCCTTGCATTGATATTTGATGACTTTACAAAGCAGGAATCACAGAAATCATATCACACAAATGATACTGATAAAAAACATAAAATAAAAGAACCATGAATAATAACATGAAATAGTCAGTTTGGATTATTGCTTACCCTAGAAGTTCAAGAAAGAACTGAAAAATGATGAGCCATTCCATTTCAATGAAATTCTAATTTGTGACGCTTGCTAGTCTCAATAAAAATTAATGAAAATCTGTCTTTTACTATAGCTAAGCCATAGCTTTTGATTAATGGTTACACCTGAAGTTAATATGCCATTGTATATCAACTATATACATATATCATATCTCATACATACATATCAACTATATATGTCAACTATATATATGTCAACTATATATATCAACTATATAGCATATCATACATATATTTCAACTACATACATTTAGTATATCAACTATACTTCAACAAAAGAAAGAAATAAAATAATATTACCTACATTCTTTTCAAATTAAGTAAGATAGAGAATTGCATAAATGTATCTTTCAGAGACTCTTGCCTTGAATATGTTTTTAATTATATAGTACTCCTGGGCCTGCAGTGGTCAAACCACATGTTTAAATAAAAGAGTTTCTAGTGAAGGATTAGAGCCACTTATATTCCAAAGAGTGCTGGCTTTTTTCTTTCTTTTCCTTTTAGAGCTTGTCACTATTTGGCACAGGCTGAAACTTTGATGTACATATAAGGTTTGGTTTTTACTTTAATGTTTTAGCTTGTGATCTATTTTGTAGATTGAAGATGACATACTGGGGTTAGAAAAATGGTAAAGTCTTTTCTAGAAAAAACAAAATTCTCCAGCCTGGTGCAGCCATTTGGAAATTATTTAGTCACTTTAAGAATAACCTTAAAAACATTAGGTCATTTGTCAGATGGTATTCCCAGAGGTGAATAGCCAATTTCACAGTAAGAACCACCTCATCTAGGATTGACATTGCCTCAGTATCAGAAACTCAGAGTACTACTGAGCCATGATAGTTCCAACTAACCAATAATTTGGAGAAATCTGAATAGTTTTCCATGTGATGCCTGGCACTGTGAAGGTTGGTTGCTATATGTCCAGATTGAAGTATAAAATAAATTTAGCCAATTTAGTACTGTCAAGGAATTCTAATCAAACAATGTACCATTAATTCCTTTAAAATGTGAGAAAAATAGAAATAAAAATATAAGAAAATTTAGACACTTTGACAAGTCTGCTATTAAAAGTATAGAAAAAATTGCTCAGAATTGTAAAAATAGTACTATATTTAAAAACATGAAAACACTGCAACTGAATTTTGTGTGTGATCATACTTCATTGGCACACAAAGTATTATACATCTATAGTTGCAGTAATTCTCTAGCATTTAATGAGGACTTACCATATGATCACTGTTGTAGTGATTTTGCTGGTATAATTTCCCCGCCATTTAGCATTGGGAGGGGGATCCTGTCAGAGGGTCTGCATATTTTGTCCTCCTGTTCTTTACTTTTTGTAAACTAGTGAACTTATGCAAGTGCTTCCTGGTTCTAACCCGAGGATGTTCAAGGAGTAACATTGCTGTGACCTGGGACACATGGATCACAGATTTCAAACTTTAAATCTTATTTGTATTTGGGATTTCAGTGTCAACTTTTCAAGTTGTCATTATGGTCTTTGACCAACTAACCCAAATATGGATGATCATTGGCATATTCAATGAGAGCAATGGCCAGACTGACCTAGAGAAAAGCTACTATTGAACGCCAGGATTTTTATTTAGTAGCTATTATTTTTATGATCATAATACTTATAATTTATAGCTTATTTATTCATTAAACTTTATTTTAATGAATAAATATTTATACTATGTGAATAAATATTTATTATTTAATAAATAAATATATGAATAAATATTTACACATACAAACAATTAGAATACAAAAATGAGTATTAACATACATGATCTTTGCAATCGCGGAACACGCTGAGGGGTGAGGAAGGTGAAGAGCACAGAGAAGGACAAAACTTAAAAAAAAAACTAATATAAAAGTGCACCTCTGACAAATATCAGAAAATGTTATCCACAATACTAGGACAGTCTTAACTGTGGGAAGTAACCTAGTGACCAAGGACAGGAAAGACTATCTTGAGAAAATGATGAGATCTGAAGGAAGATTAGGAGTTAAGTAGGCAAAATGTGGGACAAATTCACAGAGAAAAACATATGCAAAGGCCCTTTGGCATGGGGTGCATATGGTGGAAGGTACTGAAAGAAGGCTAGAGTAAATAGCTACAGAAGAGCGCCTGGAATAAAGGATGTTAGGTGGAATCTGGATATTGCAAGTCTTCATAGTTCAAGCTAAAGCATTTTGTCTTGGTCTTTAATGAGTATTAAAATGGAACAGTTTTTGCTAGCTGTGAGAGGGTAATGTGATTAGATACACTTTTTTTCCCCACCACAAGATCACATTTGAGGGAGGACAGAGCGGATGCAGGTACGCCTGTCAGTACTTGAAAATAGTCGTCTAATTGAATTTTGTTGGTAGCATTTACATCTAGTTAATGAAAAGGTCTATGCTTCATTAAGCATAAATGTGAAATATAACAGTTTTGTTTTCTCCTCTTATTTTCTTCAAATAAACCCTGTCAGATGCTGATTTTCCATCCTTTAGTGACATCTGAACAGATGCAAACCTTTTGGGCACGTTTCCTTCATTTGGTCCAGTTCACACTGGGCTCATTTAAAGCCTCAATCCGTTGTCATTTGCAGCGTCTCCTCCCGCTTTGCTCTCAGCATCACCCACGCTTTGGTCGGAAGAAGGTCCAGTGATGACGGGGTATTGCCTATGCTTTCACACCGTCATCTCCCCTTTCCATTAGCGATTCTTCTATTGGTATGTTGAGAATCTGGAGATGAGATTAAGAGAAAAGGGACCAAATGCCTTTTCTTTCACCTGATGATGGTGCCATAGTGCCTTGACCGTCATTGATTCTCCAGTGAATTCAAATGGACTGAAGGCATGCCCTTGGGAGCAGACTTCTGAATGCCATTCTCGTTGATGAAATACACGTATCAGTTCTTTACAGAGCGTTTTCAGATCCTCCTCACCACCTAGTTGCTTCACTGTTCTTCTCCCCGTCTGGTGTCCCCTTCACATCTTCCTGCTGCTGGCTTTTTCTTGCCCAACAGCAAGTCCTCCCGCCTAAGGTGCCGGCTAGGTGACTCACACCCACGTCACTTCCATGGTGTTTACTGGACCCTGGGACACTTACTCATCCTTACTCTACGAAATGCGGAAATTCAAAACAAATGTGGCTGCACCTCTGAAATGACATCCCTTTCTGGTTCTTTTTTCTCTTCACTCAAACAGTCAAAAGTAGCATACAAGTCAGAAAGAAAACTACAAATACCGTATATTAATGCATATATGTGGAATCTAGAAAGATGGCACAGATGAACTTATTTGCAGGGAAGGAATAGAGATACAAATGTAGAGAATGGACATGGGGACACGGGGTGGGGGATGAATTGAGAGGTTGAGGTTGAGATATATATCTTATATGATATATATATATATGTAATCTGTTTACTGGTAGGAACCTTCTGTATAGCACAGGGAATTCAACTCAGTGCTCTGTGATGACCTAGATGGGGGGGATGGGTGGGGAGGGAGGGATGACCAAGAGGGAGGGGGTATATGTGTTCATATGGCTGATTCACTGTAACTCAGCATTGTAGAGCGACTGTACCCCGATTAAAGTGAAAGAGAAGCGTATAAACAAGTCTACCAGTAGAAGGGAGGCCAATGAGAAACCATCCTCCAATCTAGTCACCTGACTTTTAGGAGGTGGTGATGGTGTTGGTAGGGCCATCAGTGGTTCACAAGGTTACAGAATTCTCCCTCGCCCTTCTCGTAGCCATCTCTTTTGTAGACTGGAGGGAGACAGTTAAACTCATGGCTATAAGTTCCAACAGGTCTGGATTTTTCTTAATAAACCCCAAGGAGGTATTGGGATCCCATATGTTTTCTGGTGTCTTTTGAATTGGGAGTAACCTTTACTTTGTATTCCCAATTTTAGCTCCTGCTTTGATCTATTCCAGTGGGAACCATCTTATTTGGATTCCCGTATGGTTTCAGTTTTAGGGCCTTCCCAGATATTCAGTGGTAAAGAATCCACCTGCAGTGCAGGAGACACGGGATCAATCCCTGTGTCAGGAAGATCCCCTGGAGAAGGGCATGGCAACCCACTCCAGTGTTCTTGCCTGGAGAATCCCATTGATTCAGCTTGAGAAGATAGCAAACATATAAGCCTAGAACTCAGAGGAGATGTCAGGGCTAGAGATGTACACCTGTGAGCCACCTTTTATAGGTGATAACGGAGGACGAATAGGGATGATGTTGCCAGAGAGAGAATTTAGGGTGAGAAGAGTACATTAAACTATCCATGTATACATATGTATGTACAGATGCACATATACACAGAGGAGGTATGGGAACATAGACATCTACAGGAACACACAGAAGTTAGGATGACTTTTGATGGAGTTTATAAATTGCCGTCATTATGTCATAGTCACATATACCATTGCTCTCTTTCTCTCCATATCAAATGGGATATGGTTTAGCCTATGAAAGAAAGTGTGGTTGCTCAATCTTGTCTGACTCTTTGTGACCCCAGGGACTGTAGCCCGCCAGACTTCTCTGTCCATGGAATTCTCCAGGCAAGAATACTGGAGTGGGTAGCCATTCCCTTCTCCAGGGGATCTTTCCGACCCAGAGATTGAACCCAGGTCTCCTGCATTGCAGGCAGATTCTTTACTGTCTGAGCCACCAGTGGACTCCTGGTTCATTCCATAAACTCATGTAAACTGTTGAGAGGCCCACTTGGTTCCCATAGAAACAAAAGATGCCTACACGTTCATTTGACAAGCAACGACTTCAACTAGATTATTTGCTTCTGAATATAGTGTTTGAAGAGTTGAAGGGGAATGGGAAATATAACTAATTGTCTTGGAAAATATGGCTGGACCATAAATCATAAATCTAGCTTTTCTAAGAGGCTACGCTGCATACATGGGGGTGGGAGAGGCATTCACACCCACCTCAGGACAGAGGCCCTGGTAGGAGCAGTACTGTGCCTGGCTTGGCATGTGGATGGGAATATTAAGGCCAGTGGACACTCTAGAAGGGAGAAGTCCCATGGAAGAGAGAGTGAGAGGGTGAAGCAGAGGCTATGGCCATAACAGGTGAGATTTCAAACACAATTAATGACCCTGCTGGTGAACTCAGGGTAGAAGATTCATCGATTTTGATACAGATCATCCAAAAAACAAAGAGTATTCTGAGAATTGAATTTTTTTTTTTGCCATTGCTAATACACCTTTTCTTCCTGAAATAATTATTTTTTTATCAATGTAGAATCACTGCAAGCACCTTTTAAAAGTTTTAGAAAAATGTGTACAATGAATAATTATGAAAACAATGCACAAAATTAATATTCCTTCTTACTAAGTGCAAGTTTTGCCCTCTTAGCAACTGTGGTACCGTAGGGTGGCCTGGTGGCTCAGATGGTAAAGAATCTGCCTGCAATGCAGGAGACGTGGATTTGATTCTCTAGGTCAGGAAGATCCCCTGGAGGAGGGCATGGCTACCCACTCCAGTATTCTTGCCTGAAGAATCCCATGGATAGAGGAGCCTGGCGGGCCACGGTCCACGGGGTCGCAAAGAGTCAGACATGACTGAGTGACTAACAGAGGTTGGATTTCCCTCATATGTGACTGTGCTTGTCATATTGTAATCCACAGAGGGGATCACCTCTGTGATGGCAATGGCAGGTGATTGATTCTGGACAACCTCTGCAGAGTAGCCACACCTGTGATCTCTCCGGAGCCGTGAAGTTGCTCTGGTGCTAAAGTGTAAATCCCAAGTGCTCCAAAAACAGCCAAGAAATGGCAGCTTTGTCTTGAAAACTCAGGCTGTCCAGAGAAAATTTCCTAATGGGTTATTAATAATCCTCTCTTACTCTGGGAAAGAAACATCTTACTTTAATCAGCCCTGGGTTTAAGTCATCTGAGGCTCTCATAAAGCAGTGTGTGTGGCTGAGGAGAGCATCTGTGCTCTGCTTTGCAAATTTAAGGTATTTTCACACTCTTCGGACCTGGCTGACTCCCTGTTAGAGATCTGTGTTTTTTCTCCCCCTTAGCATTCAAAAACACTCGAGATTGGAAAATAATTACTTGCTCTAGTGGTTTTCACACTGTTTTTCATGAAAACAAGAGTCTAAAAGAGGTCAATTAAATGTTTGGCCAAAAATATCTAAATTAACCAAAGCATGCTAAGTGCTCAGTCGTGTCTGACTCTTTGGGAGAACTGTAGCCCGCTAGGCCCTCTGTCCATGGACTTTTCCAGGCAAGAATACTGGAGTGAGTTGTCATTTCCTCTTCCAGGGGATCTTCCTGACCTAGGAATTGAACCCGTGTCCCCAGTGTCTCCTGCATCAGCAGGCAGATTATTTACCACTGAGCCACCTAGGAAGCCAAACTAATGGATGAGACTTCTTTTTTAAGCCATAGGGCTTTTTTTTTTTGCTTCCTGAGAGGGGGGTGGGTGGAGGAGGGTTATTTTACATTGTTAGAAAATGACTTGATCTTGTCATGCAATAGTTTCACTAAGAGCAGTTCATCCTCCTAAAAATCTGTGACAGTTTTCCTGGCTTCCACTTTATTCAGTGGAGTGAAGCCTCAGCTGTCTTAAAGATCCCTTAAATGTCTAGTGGGGAGAAATGGGCAGGTTGGTGCCAGAGTCTCAGTGGGGTGAGGTTCTTGCACATGGGAGTTTCCAGGTGGCTTTGGTTACCCAGGCAACCAAAGAAAGGTGTGAACCTGTCAAGGCTCCTTCCCTCCTGCCCTCACTGCTCAAATTAGAGAACCTAGGATAGAAATGGAATGCTTTTGGCTCCACGCCTTCAACATTGTTGTTGAGTCACAAAACATCAAAAATTCTTCTAGAGAATATGTTTTCCCAATTCACACAAAATAAGTGGGGACAAATTATTCTATTTCCGGATGGTGTAGAATGAGTTTCCAAATAAATACCACTATCAAGAAGCTTTTCTTTCACTCCACTCCTCAAAATAATAATAATAGTGATAACTGTAATTGCAATGGCTACCATTTAGTGAGCATTTAGTGTATACCAGTCTCTGTGTTAAATGTTTGACCTGCATTATCTCCACTCTTTACAATAACTTTGGAAGGTAGATGTTATTACTATTCTTATCTTCATTCCATTTCACATGAAAAATATGAGACTCAAGAAGGTTCTGTGATTTTTTTTCTTAACATTACACAACAGATGTGTGTAGAACTGGAATTCAGAAACAATTTCATGTGACTTAAAAGTTTGTATTTTCGCTTCAGTGCTAAACTGTGTAGAACCAGTTTATCCTATGGAAATCTACACAGGAAATCTACACTGAACTGAACTGAAATGGTTCATTGCTAATTTTGTCTCAGTCTACTATGTCGCATGGTATTCCAGGAATCAACCATGTTTTCTTTTTCTGAAGGACAATTTCCTTTTGCATTTACACCATCAATGGAGAATAAGGAAGTGTGTTGACATTCCATCACTCATTCTTTATCTACAGCTTTGCTCGGAGCTTACATTCTGGTTTAGACATTCTAAAAACACCATGTTTAAAACTGCACCTCCCACAAGACCATTCCTTACTTTTCTCCATAGTGCTTATTACTGACTGAAACATCTTGTCTTATTTATTGTGTTTGTTATCCATTTATGATCACTGGAATACAAATCCCATGAGGGCAGTATTTTTCTCTGCTTCATTCACAACTATGTCTCAGATCTTAGAGCTATGCCTGCCCCCTAGTAGACGCACAGTAAACATTTGTTCACTCTTTGAGAACAAAGCAAGTAGATTCTTAAGATCAAATCCATGTTACTGAGAACATAGTCAGCAATGGTAAATGGGCTCTAGGTGAGTGATCACACCATCATGGTTATCTGGATCATGAAGATTTTTTTTGTATAGTTCTGTATATTCTTGCCACCTCTTCTTAATATGTTCTGCTTCTATTAGATCCATACCATTTCTGTCCTTTATTGTGCCCATCTGTGCATCACGATGGTGTGATCTTTCACCTAGAGCCAAACATCCTGGAGTGTGAAGTCAAGTGGGTCTTAGGAAACATCAATATGAACAAAGTTAGTGGAAGTGATGGAATTTCAGTTGAACTATTTCAAATCCTAACAGATGATGCTGTGAAAGTGCTGCACTCGATATCCCAGCAAATTTGGAAACTCAGCAGTGGCCACAGAACTAGAAAAGGTCAGTTTTCATTCCACTCCCAAAGAAAGGCAGTGCCAAAGAATGTTCTAACTACTGCACAATCACATTCATCTCACATGCTAGCAAAGTAACACTCAAAATTCTCCAAGTCAGGCTTCAACAGTATGTGAGCTATGACTTCCAGATGTTCAAGCTGGATTTAGAAAGGGCAGAGGAACCAGAGATCAAATTGTCAGCATCCATTGGATCATCCAAAAAGCAAGAGAGTTCGAGAAATACATCTACTTCTGTTTTATTGACTATGCCAAAGCCTTTGACTGTGTGGATCACAACAAATTGTGGAAAATTCTTAAAGAGATGGGAATACCAGATCACCTGACCTGCCTCTTGAGAAATCTGTATGCAGGTCAAGAAACAACAGTTAGAACCGGACATGGAACAACAGACTGGTTCCAAATAGGGAAAGGAGTACGTCAAGGCTGTATATTGTCATCCTGCTTACTTAACTTGTGTGTAGAGTGCATCATGCAAAATGATGGGCTGGATGAAGAACAAGCTGGAATCAAGATTTCTGGGAGAAATATCAATAACATCAGATATGCAGATGACACCACCCTTATGGCAGAAAGCAAAGAACTAAAGAGCCTCTTAATGAAAGTGAAAGAGGAGAGTGAAAAAGTTGCCTTAAAACTCAGCATTCAAAACATTAAGATCATGGCATCCAGTCCCATCACTTCATGGTAAATAGATGGGGAAACAATGGAAACAGTGAGAGACTTTATTTTTGGGGGCTCCAAAATCACTGCAGATGGTGACTGCAGCCATGAAATTAAAAGATGCTTGCTCCTTTGAAGGAAAGTTATGACCAACCTAGACAGTATATTAAAAAGCAGAGATATTACTTTGCTAACAAAGGTCCATCTAGTCAAAGCTATGGTTTTTCCAGTAGTCATGTATGGATGTGAGTGTTGGACTATAGAGAAAGCTGAGCACTGAAGAATTGATGCTTTTGAACCGTGGTGTTGGAGAAGACTCTTGAGAGTTCCTTGGACTGCCAGGAGATCCAACCAATCCATCTTAAAGGAAATCAGTCCTGAATATTCATTGGAAGGACTGATGCTGAATCTAAAACTCCAATCCTTTGGCCATCTGATGTGAAGAGCTGACTCATTTGAAAAGAACCTGATGCTGGGAAAGATTGAAGGCAGGAGGAGAAGGGGATGACAGAGGTTGAGATGGTTGGATGGCATCACCGACTGAATGGGGATGAGTTTTAGCAAACTCTGGGAGTTGGTGATGGACAGGGAGGCCTGGCGTGCTGTGGTTCATGGGGTTGCAAAGAGTCAGACACGACTGAGTGACTGAACTGAACTTGCATGAAATATTCCCTTGGTATCTCTAATTTTCTTGAAGAGATCTCCAGTCTTTCCCATTCTGTTGATTTCCTCTATTTCTTTGCATTGATCACTGAGGAAGGCTTTCTCATCTCTCCTTGCTATTCTTTGGAACTCTGCATTCCAATGAACCATTTAGGAAAGAAGAAAATGCATAAGTGTTTGGTGCTAAATACTAAGCTTGGTGTGAGAAGTACAGGCAGCTGTGAACAAGACTCCAGACCTACTTTTACTTTACTCGTAGAGTGACTCCGAGTAAGTAGATGGTTATGCTAGGGGATGAGGTGCCATTATGGAGCTGACAAGGAAAGATACCTACAGCCATCCAAGGGAGGCTGAGCAGTGACTACTTGCTTAAATGTGATTGCTAAGCAGATAAAGGATGGCCAAAAGGAGGGAAGGGCACTTTAGGTTGTGTGACCACCATATGCAAAGACCAGAGGTGAAGAAAACGTGGCACATTTGAGGAAGTAGAAACATGTTACTATGAGTGGGATATAGAGGTAAGGAGGGGAGAGAGAAGACTTTTTAATGTATTGATAAATCAGTATTTTCCGCATAACATTCTGGGAAATACTGGCCCCCTCTGTTTCACAGGAGGCAGAGGTAGACACCTGGCAACTGGGATCAGCACCCCAAAACATCAGCAGTAACAAAGAGGCTCCTTTTTTTTTTAACTTTTTAATCTCTGTGTTAGCAGTTTAGGTTTATTACATAATATAATTAGAAAGCACTCTTGCATGAATTTGAAGATCTGAGCAAATGAGACAAATAGAAGATTTCAGTTTGGTTAGTAATTTTGGGTGATTTTTTTTTTAAAAGAGAAAAGAGAATATTCTATTAAAACAGAACTTAAAATATTAATTATTGATATCCGAGAACATTCTCTATAGCAGATGGGGCAGTGCTCATCACTCATAATGATGTGCTGGGATTTGGTTATATAAGGCGTCCAGAAGAGCCATTTCTTCTGTTCTCAGGTGAGGTCAGGAGGGGACGGGGACAGCTCCAGCTGCAAACACTGGTCTGCTTCACAATTGTGCTATCCTGTCATTTATGTCTTCCTCCGAAGGCTGTACTGACTCAGTATAGGAACCCAGTCTATACTTCCAAAATACAAATGTTCTACTTTCAGTTCAGTTCAGTTCAGTTGCACAGTCATGTATGACTCTTTGTGACCCCATGGACTGCAGCACGCCAGGCCTCCCTGTCCATCACCAACTCCCGGAGTTTACCCAAACTCATGTCCATTGAGTCAGTGATGCCATCCAACCATCTCATCCTCTGTCGTCCCCTTCTTCTCCCGCCTTCAATCTTTCCCAGCATCAGGGTCTTTTCCAATGAGTCAGTTCTTTGTATCATGTGGCCAAAGGATTGGAGTTTTAGATTCAGCATCAGTCCTTCCAATGAATATTCAGGACTTATTTCCTTTAGGATGGACTGGTTGGATCTCCTTGCAGTCCAAGGGCCTCTCAGAATATTCTGCAACACCACAGTTCAAAGCCATCAATTCTTTGGTGCTCAGCTTTCTTTATAGTCCAGCTCTCACATCCATACATGACTACTGGAAACCATAGCTTTGACTAGACGGACCTTTGTTGGCAAAGTAACGTCTCTGCTTTTTAATATGTTGTCTAGGTTGGTCATCACTTTCCTTCCAAGCAGTGAGTGTCTTTTAATTTCATGGCTGCAATCACCATCTGCAGTGATTTTGGAGCTCAGAAAAATAAAGTCTCTCACTGTTTCCACGGATGCCATGATCTTAGCTCTCTGAATGTTGAGCTTTAAGTCAGCTTTTACACTCCTCTCTTTCACTTTCATCAAGAGGCTCTTTAGTTCTTCACTTTCTGCTGTAAGGGTGGTGTCATCTGATTATCTGATGTTATTGATATTTCTCCTGGCAATCTTGATTGTTCTACTTTAGCAAAACATTAAAAAATATTTTGTTATTAGGGATCCCTGTTTCATGGAAACTTGAAGGGAATCATCACACAATCATATAAAGACACAATTATCATATAGTTGCTGAGCATACATTATGTTCTAGGCACCCTGATAAATCTATGGGGTTGGCATGTGTATGCATGCTAAGTTGCTTCAGTTCTGTCTGACTCTTTCCAACCCTATAGACTGTAGCCTGCCAGGCTCCTCTGTCCATGGGAGTCTCCAGGCAAGAATACTGGAGTGGGTTGCCTTGCCCTGCTCCATGGGATCTTCCTCACCTAGGGACTGAACCTGCATCTCTTGTGTCTCCTACGCTGGCAATCAGGTTCCCTACCAATAGCGCCACCTGGGAAGCCCATGGAGCTGGCATATTAATCACCAAAGGGGACAGGAATTTGTGTAAAGAGAGGGTTTAAATTCTGGCATT
This sequence comes from Cervus elaphus, assembly GCF_910594005.1. Classification (NCBI taxonomy): domain Eukaryota; kingdom Metazoa; phylum Chordata; class Mammalia; order Artiodactyla; family Cervidae; genus Cervus; species Cervus elaphus. Next base: position 36,643,465 of record NC_057840.1, read on the forward strand.
GCCGCTCACCAGCTGTGTGACTTTAGGCAAGTTACCTGCCATCTCTGTGCCTCAGTTTCTTAATCTGCAAAATGAGGAATAATTATCCCATGCTTCACCAGATAGAAGATAAAAATGAAAAACCTTACTAGTTAATTGATGAAAAGAAAAACCCCATGTGCTTGTTGTGAGGATTAAATCAGATATTATGTCCATGAGATTCAGAATATTACCAGGAATGAAGTAAGTGCTGTAAAAATATTAGCTATTATTTTTATTTTCAGAGATTCTCAAGAAAGGTAGAAAGCGGGGCTGATGAGATATTTCTTCCTGGGTAGAGATTCAAAGATGAGAGGGATTTGTCTGAAACAAATCACTACATCTGAGATACCTCTTGTATAGGTCCCAGTGATGTGTTAGCAGAATGTTTCTGTACATTATTTTACCTTCCTAACTTTTGATCACTTTATGATGCTCTAATGGACTATGTTCAGGCTTTGAACAATCCAACATCCTTTGAATACATTCCTTTTCTATTTAAATTAGTCTGAATTTTCTCTGCTGTTTATGAACAAAACCCATGATTGGTACATCCCCACTTGGACGTTTTAAAGGAAAGGTTAGATGGATTGTGAAACTTGTTAAAGTTCTTGAAGCTAGTGAATAGTAGAGAAAAAATTCGACATATGTTATTCTCAATCCAAGACTTTATTAAATTTCCTTTTAAATGATCAATACATTCACTTAATAAGTGGTTTGGTTTCTTTGGTGTTCAAATGGAAGGTCTAAAATTTTTTAACAATATGAGGTAGAATACCAGTTGAATACTAAGATATATAATGACACTTTATTTTTTAGCACTGTCATTGGTAAATGTTTCACCTAATATTATGATCTTGATGTTTCTCATTGTTCTCCTGGAGTACATGCTGACAAAGTAAAACAAATACTTTTCAAACTACATTATAATATGTGCAATTAGGATTAAGTGGTGTAAATTATAGTATTTTATGGTGTTAATTTTATGATAAAAATGAACTGTAATTAAAATGTCTAACAGTAGGTTCTACAGAAAATTATTTATAGAACATATAAAATATATAAATTTATAGAGGTGTACTCTTGAAACACCCTTGAGAATGATGAATGTTATGGATTTAATTGCTTAGATTCCTAGATATATGATATTCCCTTAATCTGAACTACCAAAGTTACTGGGGCAATTCATGAGCCTTGGGGGTGGGTGGAATCATAATTTCTTCAGGATTGTATGATGTCGTATAGAAGTGATTTGGCCTGCGTTGGTTTCATGCTGTGGTATATATTGATGATGATGATGGGGGTCATTAGAGCATTAGACCAACATTTCAAATATAATCATAATTCCAAGGAATTAGAGTTGAGTTATTAAGCTAGAGAGGAGTTTTGAGTCAAGCCACAGTTGAATGTAGATTTAGAGATGAAGGAGGCCACGGTCTTAAGTCAAGAAAAATTAAGAACTGTAGATCAGAGGCAGGAGGATTTGAGGGGACAGTGAGGTGGAGAAAGTCCAGAGCAGAGGCAGTGAGATGTGCGCCCAGGCTTTCTCAATGTCTGGATGCCCAAGACGCTGATTCTCCTCTTCAGGTCACACAGTATCTACTCTGTGACAATCCCTGTGGGATTTTGTTTAGGACTTCCTAGGTACCTGGATCTGACCTTTTCACGTAACTAAGGACCACTTAGTCAATCTAATGACACCTGGACTCATTGAGGACTGAATTCAGTAGTTTGGCACGTGGCATCCAAACAATGGAAATCTAGCCACAAGTCAGAGAAGAGAATTCTCTTTGGTACTAATCTCCAGCTTTAATTTTTTTTTACATTAAAGTAATGTATGTACAAGATAAAAACTGAAAAAGGACAGAAGAGCTTATGATGAAAAACAACAGTCCCCTGTATACCCTCAATATTCCTAGTTCCATTTCCCAGAGGAAGGAATATAGTTTGTATATTTATTTATTTTCATGATTGCTCATATCACTTGATTTATTGATACATCTACTTACTTATAGATGTAAGAGAATAGAATTTAGCTGACACTACATTCTCTTTTCCCAACCTCTTGTCATAATTTTTTACATACTGCTTCTATTAGCTACATTTATGCCTTTAAATGGTATATTCTTTCTTAGTTCGTCAAATTTGAGCAATATCTCTTGACGGTCTTTGCTAGCTTGAATGATGATACCACTGACGACTGTATCCTTGTTTCTACTTCTGTTTCTTCTGCCCCCCTCCCCCACACTTGGTGTCTGCTTCACGTTTACTTTCACACTGTCAAGGTTATAACACTTATGTTATAATCTGCAACCACAAGAAGGATTTCAGTTGTATACAAAGGTCGACTATAAAAAGTTAAAAATATACTAGGGAATCTATCCTGTTTGTTCTTTTGGAGATTTTCTTCAATGCTGCTGTTTTTCTTCATGTTTGTAGTGATCTTCAGCTGTTTACTCATGTTTAAAAATTGAGAACTTAGTTGAATTTAAAGGAGACTAGCCTGAGTTTCTCTCCTGTTATTGTGTCTATAGGGAATTTTCCCACTAAGTATTTTCAATGAGTAGAAAATATTACTCTGAACTCCCTTGATGTAAAAGGTCTTATCATTGCCTTATCAACCTGAGGGTGAAAAGGAAAGAAACTAGGTTTTTTTTTTTCCATTTATTTGTATTAGTTGGAGGCTAATTACTTTACAATATTGTAATGGTTTTTGTCATCGGGATGGGGAACACATGTAAATCCACGGCTGATTCATGTCAAGGTATGACAGAAACTAGTTTTTAAAGTGCGGTCTCCAACGTACAAGACTAGGAAGACTTTTTTCTGGAGTTCCAGAAGCCCTATATTTCCAAGGTAGCTTGGTAAATTTATTTGGAATTTTCAAATGTTTGCCAGGGAAAAACCTGGATTTTCTTGGAAGTGAAGAATGAAGGAAATTTCAGGCTTAAGACATAAGTTCTTCCTAAAAAAAGATTAAAAAAGTGGCTGCCATGAGAAGATGGCAGGCAGAGAGGGCAATAGGCAGAGGTAGGTGAAAGGGTACAAATTTTTGGTTATGAGATGAATAAGTTCTGAGAAGCATATGCATAGCATGTTGACAATAATTGATAACATTGCATTGTACAATTGAAATTTGCCAAGAGAGTAGAACTGAAATGCTCTTGCACAAAAAATATAAATAAATATAATGGAGGTGTTAATTAACTGGATGGGAGAATCCTTTCACAATGTATATATATATATTTCAGATCATTACATTAAACACTTTAAATGTCTTACAATTTTATTTGTCAATTACACCTCAATAAACCTGAAAAAAAAAAGACATTATTTCTGAAGGTATTTCCATATCATAGTTCTTTCTCTATCTTGTCCTCATCAGTCTGAGTTTGGAACCTCTCTGGAGTTGGGCTTGAAAGATAAACTCTCTCTTTTTTGTGGTCATCCTCCTTGGTGTATTTTGTACTGCTGTTTTTAATCTGTCAACAGGTTTCCACTCTGTTCTTATTTTTCAGAAATTTGTTAAATTTTTAAAAAAATCTTTGTATGGACAATTTTCTCTGATGTAGTGGGTTTATTTAATACCATTTCACTGGGAATATTGAAAGAGATGGAGATGAACACTGGGTTTGTGTTCTTGAATCAGAAAGCTAACAATGACTTTGACACCTCTTTGGAAAGATCTCATAAACTCCCCTCAAATTAAAAAGAAAAGGAATTAGGTTGCTATATTTATCATGCTTTGCAATATGCATGAAGCCACTTACATTTTTAATATTATTCATCAAGGACACAGAGTAAGATCATCATTTGATATAATTGAGGCATCAGTTTTCTCTGTCAAGTGAATCCCTGAAAATTTTCTGGAAGATTTTCTGTAAGAGAGACATTTAAAGTAAATTCTGATCTTACCCATGGGACAAAGCAAGGTTGTTTTTGTTTGTTTGTCTCTGAGGCGAAAAGAATAATTGAGAAAACCACAAAGAAAAATTTTAAAACCTCAGAGAAAATATTTCACCAGAAATCTTTAAGACTTGGCTTCTTCTGTTTTCCTGCTGGCTATTTTTGAGAAGTCAGTGATCTGTGGTAACCTAAATGGGAAGGAAATCTATAAAAGAGTGGGTATGTTCATGTGTGTAACTGATTCACTTTGCAGTCCAGCAGAAACTAACAACACTGGAAAGGAACTCTACTGCAATAATTTTCTGAAAAAGCCTCAGAGAGGAGTCACTTGACCATGAATTGAGACCAGAGCCAAGATGACCCTTTCAATTTATACAGTGAGGAGGAGGGAGCCAGGGAGCCAGGTTTCAGCAACCAAACCTCTAAAATAAGCACAAGATTAAAGATTTCTAAAAAATAGAAATTAGGAAGGACTCAGGCGCAAAAAGATGGAAGCTCCGGAATGTGGGCAGTTACTGAATTACCAACCAGCATAATGTTTCCAGTAATGTGGAGGTTTTGTGTCAAAAACTGAAATTCATCCTTTGAGAGTTAACTTATTGATCATCCATTTGTTGATTCCGCAAGTGTTTACTGAGCAAGTGTGAAGCTTCTTACTATGAGGATTCTGGGGATCCAGTGGGGAAAATTCAGATTTTGTTTCTGTTCATAGATTAAGATCTTATGTGGATCTTGACAACTAAAGAGATAAAAGTCTTTCTCAACAGCTAGCTAGAACCAAAGTGTATCAAGGATGTCAACAGATGTACCATAACTTGTATGTTCTTTCATGCCAATTACAGTTAAGTGTGTAGTACAGTTAGCTTAGTTAGCTTAGTTAGCTTAGTCATGTCCGACTCTGCAACTCTACGGGCTGTAGCCTGCCAGGCTCCTCTGTCAATGGGATTCTCCAGGCAAGATACTGGAGTGGGTTGCCATTTCCTTCTCCATACAGTTAAGTAATTGATGAGATTTTTCAAATACAAATATTGACATTAATAAAGTGAATAAATGAGAGTATGGGCAATCTTAACCATCAGTTGAAAATTTTACCTCTGTAAAATACTGTTCTCTGCAATATGTGTGTGTGTGTGGTTTCATCTCTGTCGTGTCCAACTCTTTGCAACTCCATGGACTATAGCCTGCCAGGCTCCTCTGTCGATGGAATTCTCCAGGCAAGAATATTGGAGTGGGTTGCCATTTCCTTCTCCAGGGATCTTCCTGACCCAGGGATTGAACCGGGGTCTCCTGCATTGCAGGCAGATTCTTTACCATTGTGAGCTACCAGGGAAGCCTATTCTCAGCAATATTCGAATGTTAATGATGTGAGTTCTCCAAATTTTGCAAAGAGAAGCTATGGTTAATTTTCTCAAGCCATAATACTACCAAAGATTTTGATGAGGCACATATATTTGATTTCATTTCCAACTGAGAAAATAGAAATGTGATCACTCATTCATTCTGATCAGATTCCAGAATCAACGTGTTGGATTTGGTTCAACATGTGCTGCACCCTTTTCCCTCCTGATGGTTAGTTACCTTAATGTCTGTTTGCAATTCAATTCTGGGATTTGATGTAAGGCAAGTGGAAGTGCTAGGGTAGAGTTTAAAAATTTTATCTCCCTTTGGAAATCAACCTGAGAAAAAGGTTGATGGAAAGGGATGAACTGGGCATGCATTTAACAAGCCAAAGATACATCAATGGGTCAGAAAGAAACCACTTTACAGTAAAAATGTTGCTTTGATTGAAACTGGGCAAAAGGCCAAAAGTACTGGAAGTAGACTAAAACATACTGATTTTTTTCTGGATAAAACACTCCATTAATCTAGGTAAAAAGTGAAATTTTCTAGTAAATTTTGAGGTTACCAAGAAATGGGCTTCTTGTTGACCTGAGCCATTGATCGCAAAGTTTCCTTCTTTCTAAGCAAAGGGTGGGCATAGATACATGCATTCATGTACAAATGGATTCATGAAATATCAACCCTGAACAATAATTTCTCATCTGGAATTCTGGAAAAAAAGCTACAGGTTTGTGTTTCTTTGATTATAAAGAAGCCATTTAACAGATTTCACAAAATGCTTATTGTAACAACTAAGGATTCTTAGAGTGTAACAATGGCTATACTCGGTAAAGCAACTCTTATATTGATATGAAACTAATATGAAACTAATCACTTACTGTGTTATATCTCAGGCTATTGCATTCATTGTTTCATCAATGTTGGGCATCAATTGTTTAAGATCTGTTTTCCCTATTATACTTCAGAATACTGAGTCAGGAACCATGATTATTTTGTTCAAGACTGGCACATAGTACATTAAACTTTGTCAAATTAAGCTGTCAAGCATTGGGATACATTGATAAAACTAGTTTGTAAAAGACTGTACCAGAAAATTACTAGAGCTAATCAACGAATATAGTAAAGTTGCAGTATATAAAATTAACACACAGAAATCCCTTGCATTCCTATACACTAACAATGAGAAAACAGAAAGAGAAATTAAGGAAAGAATACCATTCACCACCGCAACAAAAAGAATAAAATACTTAGGAGTACATCTACCTAAAGAAACGAAAGACCTATACATAGAAAACTATAAAACACTGATGAAAGAAATCAAAGAGGACACAAACAGATGGAGAAACATACCGTGTTCATGGATTGGAAGAATCAATATTGTCAAAATGGCTATTCTACCCAAAGCAATCTATAGATTCAATGCAATCCCTATCAAGCTACCAACGGTATTTTTCACAGAACTAGAACAAATAATTTCACAATTTGTATGGAAATATAAAAAACCTCGAATAGCCAAAGTAATCTTGAGAAAGAAGAATGGAACTGGAGGAATCAACCTGCCTGACTTCAGGCTCCACTACAAAGCCACAGTCATCAAGACAGTATGGTACTGGCACAAAGACAGAAATACAGATCAATGGAACAGAATAGAAAGCCCAGAGATAAATCCACGAACCTATGGACACCTTATCTTTGACAAAGGAGGCAAGGATATACAATGGAAAAAAGACAACCTCTTTAACAAGTGGTGCTGGGAAAACTGGTCAACCACTTGTAAGAGAATGAATCTAGAACACTTTCTAACACCATACACAAAAATAAACTCAAAATGGATTAAAGATCTAAATGTCAGACCAGAAACTATAAAACTCCTAGAGGAGAACATAGGCAAAACACTCTCCGACATGAATCACAGCAAGATCCTCTATGACCCACCTCCCAGAATATTGGAAATAAAAGCAAAACTAAACAAATGGGACCTAATGAAACTTAAAAGCTTTTGCACAACAAAGGAAACTATAAGTAAGGTGAAAAGACAGCCCTCAGATTGGGAGAAAATAATAGCAAATGAAGAAACAGACAAAGGATTAATCTCAAAAATATACAAGCAACTCTTGAAGCTCAATTCCAGAAAAATAAATGACCCAATCAAAAAATGGGCCAAAGAACTAAGCAGACATTTCTCCAAAGAAGACATACAGATGGCTAACAAACACATGAAAAGATGCTCCACATCACTCATTATCAGAGAAATGCAAATCAAAACCACAATGAGGTACCATTACACGCCAGTCAGGATGGCTGCTATCCAAAAGTCTACAAGCAATAAATGCTGGAGAGGGTGTGGAGAAAAGGGAACCCTCTTACACTGTTGGTGGGAATGCAAACTAGTACAACCGCTATGGAGAACAGTGTGGAGATTTCTTAAAAAACTGGAAATAGAACTGCCATATGACCCAGCAATCCCACTTCTGGGCATACACATTGAGGAAACCATATCTGAAAAAGACACATGCACCCCAATGTTCATCGCAGCACTGTTTATAATAGCCAGGACATGGAAGCAACCTAGATGCCCATCAGCAGACGAATGGATAAGGAAGCTGTGGTACATATACACCATGGAATATTACTCAGTTGTTAAAAAGAATTCATTTGAATCAGTTCTAATGAGATGGGTGAAACTGGAACCCATTATACAGGGTAAAGTAAGCCAGAAAGATAAAGAACATTACAGCATACTAACACATATATATGGAATTTAGAAAGATGGTAATGATAACCCTATATGCAAAACAGAAAAAGAGACACAGATGTACAGAACAGACTTTTGGACTCTGTGGGAGAAGGTGAGGGTGGGATGTTTCGAGAGAACAGCATGTAAATTATCTAAAGTGAAACAGATCACCAGCCCAGGTGGGATGCATGAGACAAGTGCTCGGGCCTGGTGCACTGGGAAGACCCAGAGGAATCGGGTGGAAAGGGAGGTGGGAGGGGGGATCGGGATGGGGAATACATGTAAATCCATGGCCATTCATGTCAATGTATGACAAAACCCACTGCAATGTTGTGAAGTAATTAGCCTCCAACTAATAAAAATAAATGAAAAAAAAAACTAGTTTGTATTATTTCATATTATTCCCATTCAGAATCATGATTTGTGTCAAAGTGGGGCAATGTTTATTCTATTCAGATCACTTGTGTATGGTTCTATCTATAAACTCACAGGCAGCTACATGAGACAAAATGATGAAAATCCAATAAGTCAAAGTGCAGATTCAGATAGAGTTGGTGTCCTACAGGTATGACAGCTGCAGGACAAGAAAATTTTCTTTTAGGGAGCCTGAGTGCCAGGTAGCCGAACACCTTTCCACTGGAGAACTGGGATCATGCTGGCATAGCTATGCCCTATTAGGAGCTTCAAAGAGCAGGGGCCAAGCAAGGCAGCTCAGTGGAGGACAGGGCTAGATAAAAATTAATTTTACTTATAAATATGTCTTTCTGCAGCCAAGTGATGATTTCTAAGACAGCAGAGAAAATACAATCTACTGTGGTTGATGCCAGTTTAAAGGGAACAGAGTGAAACAAATGGTTTCTGCAAAGGTGTCTAAAACAAATTCACCTTTGATGAAATTTTGAGTGAGACAAATCAAGTACAGTAGGACATGGAAGGGTGAGGACTGAGGCTCAGGCTACTTGGCTCCAAGTCTTATGACCTTGACCTCAGTGTCAAGTCTGAGCAGTAGTAAGGGAGGCAAGGCAGAATCAGCCTGGGGCGTTTGGCCGACAGGGACTATGCAATGGAAGCCAGAATGGGAGCTTTGTGGGGAAAGCCAGTAAACCAGCAAAGAAGATTCATTGAAAGTGGGACTTTTACAGGAGAAGGCAGCTTAATGCCTTGTGGGTACTTAGTACTCAGTCCTTTCTCAGGCATAAGGTAGCAGACCAAGGCACTTTTGGGTAAAGGAGGTTGCATCAATATAAATATAAGGTCTGTTATTTATTGTCACACTGATAATCAACTGGTATACCCAGCACACCAGTTTATTTGTTACTCTTCAGTATATGCTATCAAATCAAATATTTAAAAAGAAAAGTTATAAGCATGCCATAAGCAATACAGTGAGACTGAGTTGTGAATAGCTAGTATTGTTTGAAGCTATTCAATGTATTAATGGAATTAACAAATATTGATTCAGCACCTATTGTCAGCTGGACACTGATATAGATGCGTGAGCTAGATCAGGAACACATAGACATATTCCTATACACAACAGCCGTGAGAGCAGATTCATACTTCAGCACATCTTAGTTCTGCAAAAAGAAAACAAGATAAAAAATCAAATGGGCCACCCTCTCCAGGGCCACAGATCCTTTATAAATATTCATGCAGAAAAAAAAATTACTAAAATGTTTGGTGCAACCCTAAATGCCAAACATAGCACATTTGGTGAACTTTTAATTTGATCTGATACTTGTACAATCAGCTGATTTATCTTTGCTGGTGAAGGGAGACAAAATGCATTCAAATATAGAAGTGGTTTATAAAAATGGCACCTACATAATATTATTGGAAAAAATCACTTGCTAACACATCAGTTGAAAGAGGTGAAATAAAGTCAGAGACTGATGATAGGCTGAAAGGATAAAAAATAAAAATAAGTAAATTGTCATAGTAAGTGGAATGATGAAGAATGTGGAAATGGAGTAAAGTAAAATCATTTCTACACAAAATGAAAATAAAGGCATTTAAAATGTATAATATTAAAAATCATATAGTAGTGGCCAGTATATAATAACTCAAATTATATTGATAAAGACCATTGTGTGAATGAGGAAAACTTTGAAAAAAAGGTTAGCACTAGTGGAATAAAATACATGTCTTCTAACACTATAGATTACATAAGTAAAATAAAACTTTTTAAAAAGTTCACATGGTAAAAAAAGTAGCTAGAACATTAAACAAGCTAACAGAAGCCAGACCATACAGAGGAGCTATAACTGAGCTAAGGAAAAAAATTGTTTTGCTATTTGAGAGGAATCAGTCATTAAAAGCAACACCCTTAAAATGACACCCACTCTAGATATTTTGTAGCAATTTTTAAAAACACAAAAATAAAGCGAAAATTTGAAAAGCATGTAACTCAGAAGGACTATTTTAAGAATGGAACTCTTAGGTGAGGTAAAAAAATCAAATTAATTGAAACAGTGTCATATAAAAAAGTTCAAAAAGGTTTCAAATAAAAGAACAGGCAATTTTATCAGGCAAAAATGGAGAGTTTATAATATTAACGTCAGTATGTAGAATTTTAAGTAGAACAGCTGGAGAATATTAAATGGGGCAAAGAAAAATTAAAGACTTTAATGTTAAGTACCAAAGTAAAATTTTAGTCAATTACTACATAACTTTACAAGTGGGCTGGTGACTTTCCAAGCTTGTCAGAAAGAGAAACATAAGACAAAATGTAAGACAGAAGGCATAAGACATAAAACATAGCACAAAACATAAGACATAAAACAAAAGACATAACACAAAACAGAAGACATAAAACATAAGACAAAACATAAGACATAAGACAAACATAAGACAGATAAGACAAAAGCTTGTCATAAAGGGGAAAACACATTGATCTTTCCATTTCAAAATTTCAAACTTCTTTGTGTCCAAAAAAAAAAAAACAAAAAAAATAGAGAAACCAACAGTACAATTAAAAGATATTAGTAAGTCTGGGTAAATATTTTCAATGTTTATGACAAATGATAAAAATTTTTAATATTAAAAAAACTTAAAAATAATAAAAATAATTTTACAACTCAGGGGAAAAATAAGTAAATCACAAAATAAAGCAGAAATAAGAGATATGAAAGAAACAGATAAACCTGCAGAAGTTTAACCTGATTAGAAATTAAAGAAATGCAAAATAAAATATGTTTCACCTGCTAACTTGAAGAAATGTGGCCTCTCCTTTTTTTGTCATTTTGTTTTTAGAATAATAATGGTATCTTTGAGTTTGCAGGTAATTGAAAATTCTCATACAATGTTGACAGGCATAAATTAGCAATCTTTACTGAAGGCAATTTGTTAACCTGTCAAAAGCCTTAAAATATTCATTTCCTTTGATTCAGTAATTTCACTTCTGAATTTATTCTGAGATTTATTCACACAACAATGTGTTATAAAAGAGTTCAGCACAGATGTATTTATGCTAGAAAAAAAGTTTTTTTTCCCCCACTGTATTTTATTGAAGATAAATTTTAAAGTGGACTACTTTGCAGCCATTAAAATCTATGTTCTAAAATATATGTAATGATAGAAAATCTCCATAATATAATATTAAATGAAAAAGAGCAGCTTAACAAACTTTCATTATTCAAATTCTATTTTAAATATATTTATAAGAAGAAAAATGAATAAAAAAAATATAAAAAATAATAATATTTTGAGGTGCAAAATTATGAGTGACTCATTTTATGGTTATATATATTTCCAAAATTAACTATTAATATAATAATAAATCAACTTTATAACAAAATGTGATTTAAAAATACACAATAATGAAATGAAGGTAATTTGGGATTTTTTTTTCTTAGCCTGCATTATTTGAATATTTTTCTAATTCAAAGTTACTTCTCACTCCCCAGGGAGGATTTTTCACCTGCAAAATAAATATACATATATATTCAATTTGTTAGCATATTTGTTTCTATCTCTTGGACAATAAGCTCCTCAATTGTAGGTATCCTATTTTATTAATATTAGAGACACAAAATTCTTAGCTATTTAGGTGTTTTTCACATATTGTTAATGCTTGTTAAATATCTGTTGAATTGAATAAACTGATTCCAGTTCAATTACAAAGATGAAAAGTTAAAGAGTAAATGGTTTCTAAAATTACCCAATAATATAAAATACTTTGACAGTGAGTTCATTAATTAGTATCTTTTTAATTTGACAACTTGAATGGTCCTATGTTTAAGAAATTTGATCTGATCTTGTTTTATAGTATCTTCTTTTATGTTTCATAACTATTGACATATTTCTAAATAACCTATAGAAAATCTTTGGGGTCACAAAGAGTCAGACACAGCAAAGCAACTAAAGAACAACAACATAGAAAACCTTTTTATATACACATTTGTAATAAATACAGGATTTAGAGTAAATTTATGACACTTATACCATGTTGATGTATGGCAGAAACCAACACAATATAGTAAAGCAATTATCCTCCAGTTAAAAATAAATTTAAAAAAAGAAAAAAAAAATACTGTGATTACATATTTTGAAAGCCACCACTCTTGAACTGAGGACTGTTCTGATTGAAACTCTAGTGAGTTTCCACAAATTCTAAGGTCTAGAATCAGTCCATTTTACTAATTTTATATATGTTGCATTTTTCCTTTCCATAGGAAGGTAATATTTTTTTCTCCCTTTGGAATTCTAAAAGCAGGAAAATAATGGGATGGTGTGTATTATATAAACTTGTTGAATAGCACCGTGGCTTCCTTCAGACATAGGGGCACACACCGCAGGCGTGCTTTGAGAAGGGTGTAGTAAACAGGAGTTGCATTAGAACTACCTGAAGGGACCTTGCAGCTAAAATAAGTGTATCCTTTCTATGAAGAGTCTGGCATTTATCATCTTACTATAGTCAATCTATTGATTTTTTTTTTGTTTGTGTTTTAGAAAAGGTCTCTCTTCTATCGTGATATATGAAGGTTTAAAACCTGATTGAGCAGAGTAAGCAGAAGAAAAATAAGATACAAATAATTGAATGTATAATAACCTTATTATAAAAATACAGCTGATTTTCCTGTAATAATTATTGGCAGCATTTCATTTTCATTCTCCTAGTGTTGGAGATCATTTATTTTTTATTATCACTGTAGCTATAAGGTACACTTGTTGTTTAGTTGTTAAGTTCGTGTCCAATTCTTTTGGGACCCCATGGACTGCAGCCTGCCAGTCTCCTCTGTCCATGGGATTTCCCAGGCAAGAATATTGGAGTGGGTTGCCATTTCCCTTTCGAGGGGAGCTTGCTGAGCCCAGGAGCTGAATCCACCTCTCCTGCACTGACAGGTGAATTCTTTACCACTGTGCACCAGGGAAGCCCGTAAGGTACTTTAAAGAAAGTCAAACGGCTGTGCTAGTTTGCATTCCCAGCAACAGTGCAAACTAGTACAGCCGCTATGGAGAACAGTGTGGAGATCCCTTAAAAAACTGGAAATAGAACTGCCATATGACCCAGCAATCCCACTTCTGGGCGTACACACCAAGGAAACCAGAATTGAAAGAGACATGTGCACCCCAATGTTCATCGCAGCACTGTTTACAATAGCCAGGACATGGAAGCAACCTAGATGCCCATCAGCAGACGAATGGATAAGGAAGCTGTGGTACGTATACACCATGGAATATTACTCAGCTGTTAAAAAGAATGCATTTGAATTAGTTCTAATGAGATGGATGAAACTGGAGCCTATTATACAGAGTGAAGTAGGTCAGAGAGAAAAACACCAATACAGTATATTAACAGATATATATATGGAATTTAGAAAGATGGGTAACAATGACTCTATATGCGAGACAGCAAAAGAGACACAGATGTAAAGAACAGACTGTTGGACTCTATGGGAGAAGGCGAGGGAGGGATGATTTGAGAGAATAGCATTGAAACATGTATATTACCATATGTGAAATAGATCACCAGTCCAGGTTCGATGCATGAGGCAGGGTGCTCAGGGCTGGTGCACTGGGATGACCCAGAGGGATGGGATGGGGAGGGAGGTGGGAAGGGGGCTCAGGATGGGGACCACATGTACACCCATGGCTGATTCATGTCAATGTATGGCAAAAACCACCACAATATTATAAAGTAATTAGCCTCCAATTAAAAAAAAAAAGTGTTAAGTGGGTGATAGACACCTGTGAGAGAAACCGAAGGACTTGGGACTTGAGAGTTTTCCACTGTGGCCTTCCTATGCACTTATGTCTGGCAGCTGTTCCGCCCACTTTTGCACAGGACATAGTCCTGAACTATTCCTCTTCATCCTTCAGATAAAACCTAGGCTGCCAAACGGTGGCTGCTAATCCACATGAGCCATCCCTCTCTTCCTATTTCCGGAACCAGCTGAACTTTCCCTGATCCCCTTCCTCCTGCTAAAGCCCCTAAACCGGCTACCCCTCCCCCAAATTTAGATGCTCCTTCAGAGCCTTCTCATGCCAGGCATTTTCAAATAAAGTCTTATCTGAATGGTGTTCTGGTTGACTTTCTTCTCCAAGTAAAAATACTCTAGGAATTCAGAATGAGGTGGGAGAGAGTATTTCTACATTTTGTGATCAGTGGGGATTGATCAAGTGGGGAATATTTGAACTGAAGTTAAATGGATGGATTTTTTTTTTTACAGATTAAATAATAAATTTCATATACTTATAACTTACTGTCAGGTATGAATTTTCACCCAGGTATTCCTATATACATCAAGGCTAAAAATATTGTAAGACAAAATCAGAAGTTGGAAAACGCCTGTGAAGGTGAATACATGAGTATAGGTACCAACTAAATAAAGCCATTGAGTGTGGAAAGTCTCATTCCAGAGGGGACTTTAGCTTGTTCCAAAGCTTTTAGAATATTAATATAGTCTTAAAACCTAGATACATTCTAATCCATGTAATCACAAAGATTTCAATTCACAAAGAGTCATTAAACTAAAAATCATTTTTTCTGTATAGCTGAAGAGCCAAATATTTCAGGGAAATATTTCAAGAACCCTTTGACTTATTTTAATGTGACAAGGACATTATTACAAAAAGTTTAGTGTGTAAATTGCACATTATTTCACCTTTATCAATGTGTAAATTATTGCACATTAAATTAAATAATTTAATGTCTCTTTAATGTGTTAATGCAGAAATAATATTCTCATCAAGATATTTATTATGTGTTCTAAGCTGCTCTAAGTAACTGGGATGAACACATGTCCATAGTTACAAATTTCATTTGACCGTAGATGTATCCTTTTCCTCTCTTCAGAGTGAATATATGCTTTAGACTTAAGAGACCAGTTCTTTTCAGATGTGGGAGAATTAAAGTGATATCTATTTCTATTTTTTTCAAGTCTGAGGTTTGAGTGTTGTTACCAACTATTGAATCTACCTGGCTTACCCTTTGGGTAATACCTTCGATGAAAGGACCAAAGCTTAGATTAAGGGATCAGTTGTGTGTCGGTAAATGTTTGGAAAGAGGGGGAACTGATCTGTAGTGTTTGCCAATTTCCATGTTTTGAGTACTACCACCATAGCCATTTGAAGTGACCAATGTGATGTTACTGAAAGCAGAGTTGTAAAGAGATGTTCAACAGGACCCCATCCAACAGTATTTTCATCATACAGACATAATAGATGTGGATAACTTCAAGAGCATGGCTAAAAATAAATTGGGGAAAATGAATCAGGAAGTGATGAGTTTTAGATATATATTTCCTTTGTTTAGTTATTTCAATTTATTTACTTGAAATTTTACACAATTTAACCTTCAATAATAGCTATGTTAACAACTAGCTTGCAAAATTCCTGAAATGTAAAAATAGGTTCCAGCACAGCACATGCTTTGTCTGTTCACTCCTTTGTTTTCAAAATATGGCTGCACAAATTGGGCCCCCATCAGCATCATCTTGGAACTTATTAGAAATGCAGAGTCTTGAGCCCACCTCAGATTTACCAAGTCAGATTGTTCATTTTAACAAGCTCTTTGGATAATATTTACTCAAATTGAAGTTTGCGACATCCCAGAAATTTTACTCTCCATCTGGGTCAGCCTTGGAGTTGGGAAGATTCTTGATAGAAGAGTTTATTGCTGACACAAATTTTAAAATTGAAGGAAATATCTTTATCTGTGGCTGGAATGCCTTATTAGATTATAAATCTCAAAAGCTAAGGAGAAAGTGGAATTGGGATAAAGGTGAAAATAGTAGGGTAGATGTATAATCCACATGACTTTAGACACTGTATATAATTAAAAAACAAACACCAACTTAACACTTAGAGGCACAGGAAATACTTAAAGACGTAACAAAGAACGTATCATGGCATTAATTTTTTTCATGATGGAGAAATCTAATTATAAGTTGGATATCAACAATGATAAAAATTATTTTTCCTACAAATAGGTGTTTAAAATTCCCCTCCATTCATGCATAGCAAACAGATCTGCACATGGAAAACAGAAACACTCGAAATGAAAGAAATGCCTGATGATGGGCCAAAAGTTCTGCTGAATGTAGCATTCTAGGGGTACAGTAAAGTAGAAGTAGAAATCCAGACTTTTGCAGAGAATTTTGGGGAAAAAACTATCCTTCTCAATAACCTCAATAATCATATGGTTAAAATGACAGGTGAATATCAGTCAGCTTTTTCCCCCAACCCCTTCAGTGCATGCTTGATGGCCCAGGAACAAAGTGAACAGGATGGCAAGGATGGAGAGTTACCCTGAGTTCAACAACTTGGGCTTCTCCTTAAAAAAGGATAATCCGGCTACTGCTTATTGCTGAATGCCCACCTCCCAGTGACAGAGAGCAACTTTGAATCTGGTGTTAATATGGAGGTAATATTTGAGGGGAGCAGCCAGTGACACTGGGCTGATTGATTACATTGAACTATTTCCATCACCGTGAGACAGAGTCATCGTCACTGAAAAAGACACGTTTTTCTGGGGCTTCCCTGGTGGCCCAGTTGTTAAGAATCCTCACAAAATGCAGGGGACATAAGTTCAATCTCTGGTTGGGGAGCTAAGATCCCACATGCCAGGGAACAGCTAGAGCGCCCACTCGCCACAACTAGAGAGTCTGTGCATCACGACAAAAAAGATCCCCTGTGCCACGACTGAGACCCAATGCAGCCAAATAAATATATTTAAAAAGAAAAAGAAAAGATAAATAAAAGAAAAAGGTACGTTTTCTGGATATAAATTTGGCGTCCCTGACTTTGATGCTTCTGCCAGCACCACCACCCATGAACTTGCAAAATGCCTTATGAGCACTCATGATATCCCGGACTGCATTTCTTCTGATCAGCAAGCCAGTCTTGCAGGAAAGGAACTACAGTGCTCGGCTCACACGGAAGGAATGAACAGGTCTGATGGCATATTATCGCTTAGAAGTAGCTGGTCTGCTTGAAAGATGGGGTAGCTATTGAAGTCTCCGTTATGGTTTTACTTAAAAGACTACACCCTGAAAGAAGGAGCTTTCATCTTTCAGGATACAGTGTATGTTTTGAATCAGAGCATTTTGTGGTGTTTTCTCTCATATAGTTGTAAAAGTTGGGTCTGATAATCAAGCAGTGAAGTAGCTACATATATGACATATACAACATATGTACATATACATATACATATATATATATTATATGTATATATTACACTGAACAGTATATGAAGTTTGTAGAAAAATAACTTTACAATTTAGTCTTTAGGTAAAAGAATATTCAGTGGGACTGTAACTGAACTGGTGGAATGACTAACACAGCTAGTGAAGGATACAATAAGTGTTGAGACAGTGTTTTTCCATTTGGGGAAGAGGAGGAGAGCTTCTTTGCTAGTGTGAAGGCAATTGCCATCCTGTTAGATAGAAACAGAGTTGTGTTGTACGGAGGCTGAAATGTGTGTTCAAGTATGTGTGTGGTTACTGAGTGGCCAAGGGGTGGACTGTGCCAGGCAGGATTTATGACTTCTGAGTCATAAATCCAAACTCACCCTTGTTTGCCCTGCTGTGTGATGATGGAATTAGACTCTGCAGATTACATTTACCCTTTGCCAGCTGGCTTGGTATTAGGCTCTGCTGAGAAGACAATAGAGGGTCTGCAGGGCAGGAAGAGTAGGAAGGGAAGCTTATCCTTATGTGCTCTGCTTCCCATGGGACATTGAGAAGGTGGGTGTGAAATGGACACTGGCAGACATACCACAGCTGAATGTGCTTTGCCTTTTTCTGAGGACACCTCCTAGTGTGTTTCTTCATCATCATCACCTGTTTTGCAGTTCAGGGGCAGCCTCCTCCAGCAAGTGTCTTGATCACCACAGTAAGATATTTTCATGGTTCCACAGTTTTGCAAAGAGTGCTTCGATTGACTTCCTTCATCATCGCAGTGACAGGCAGCAAATAGCAATGACACCATCTACCCTGAGGCCTGGATCTCAGCCTTGCAGCCTCCCTGAAGTTTCTGAGTTCCTTCCTTATCCATTTTCCCCTCAACCCTAAGGGAGTAACCATCCTGCAGCTGCTCACTTCAGCAACCGCATTTTTACTAGTTAGGAATCCTGTCTTCCTTGTTCAAATTCCTGATGTGTTTTCTGTCTCCTGAATGGACTGTGATTGAGAGTTTTACAGTTTTATTATTAAACTTTTTTTCTTTGATTAAGAATTGTGTGTAATAGTCTGAGTAGTATATTA
Organism: Cervus elaphus; assembly: GCF_910594005.1. Lineage (NCBI taxonomy): Eukaryota > Metazoa > Chordata > Mammalia > Artiodactyla > Cervidae > Cervus > Cervus elaphus. Next base: position 36,662,173 of record NC_057840.1, read on the forward strand.
TAATTACAATATTTATTATATTAAAGTTTAAAGACTAAATGGCATTTTCATGCTACTCTGTGGATTGAAACATTTTCAACTAATCCTTTTGCTGAGTTGAATCATTTGGCAGGGCCCATAAAGCTTGATGCATTCTAGGGAAACCTCACGGGATGGTCTTTAATTGTATTTGATATTTTTTCATAAAGAGTTGAGGCTTAATATTGTTGGAGGAGGTCATGGAGAGGACATAACTACTGGTGGACCTGACAGCTGCCGACAATCAAAGTCTTCTGACACTTCCCTCTCCCAGCCCTGGTCTTTGGAAAGTACATTCTGCCCACCATCCTGCCCCACAGGAGGATCCGTTTCAAGGATGCCATGTTGAGTGTGTTGTTGAGACCATTTGCACTGTGTATGTGACTGAATCCTGTTAAGCCCTCTAGAAGTTTTAAGATTCTGGATGGTGGTTGTGGAGATCTACTCTTTCTGTGGATGCCCAAGACAAGTCTTGTATATGTGTTCCCTTGTTTACTGAATATTCATTGGAAGGACTGATGCTGAAGCTGAAGCTTCAATATTTTGGCCACCTGATGCGAAGAGCTGACTCATTGGAAAAGACCCTGATCTGAGAAAGATTGAGGGTGGGAAGTGAAGGGGGCGGCAGGGGATGAGATGGTTAGATAGCATCGCTGACTCAGTGGACATGAGTTTGAGCAAACTCTGGGAGATGGTGATGGACAGGGAAGCCTGGCGTGCTGCAGTCAGTGGGGTCGCAAAGAGTAGGACACGACTGAGCAATTAAACAGCAACTGAAACAACACCAACTAGTGTGGAGTGGTCTGCGTCTTTCGTTGGTCTCCTCTCGCCCTTTGAGTATGGGGGCTGGTTTTGAATTTAACCTAGGGAACGCCCAAGGTGGTGAACCAACAAATACATCAGAAAATAAAGGTGGTGCGCTTGGATAATATCTACCTGTTCATTTTTCTCTGGGGACTCACCTCTCTCACCTGTCCACAAGGTCAAGGTTTGTCATTGAGAAGCCCAGTGTGATACTATATCACTCTGGTCCCTCAGCCATGATCACTTGAACTCAGATGAATACTTGATTCAATTTGGGCAGAGTCTGTTCAGTAGAAATTTGAAATTGTCAATAATAGATTCTTGCCTTTGTTTGGCTCTAGATACAAAACCTTGAAATCATTTCAGTTTTCAGTAACAAATAATAATGAAATGTTTTCTGTCATATAATAGTGTTAAAGGGAGCAGAATTCCATGAAGTCAATTTAAATATAACCAATTCACTTTTAAATGGGTTTCTTCAGGCAATGAAGTATGCAGTCAGTTACTAGGGATTTTATATATTTTCCTAGCAACTCTCATATAAAATATGGTAAGCCAAATCATACTGAACTCTTACTGTGTTATTTACACAAAGACACTGACAATTTCAGGGCAAGTAAATAATCTCCACATCTGTAGCCATGGATTCTTTTTCTTTTACTCTGTTGGAATAAGAGACTCAGAGAGTGAACTTCCTCTATATTCAGACATTTGTCTTTCAAGAACTTCCCAAATCTAGTATATTTAAGATTCAGTCAAGTGGAAATGCCGCTTCTCCTCTTTACTGAGGTTGATCCAACGTCCAATGCAGGTCACGGGGTAGCTGTTTTGTTCTCTGTATCCACTATCCGTATGGAGTATACTCCTGAAATCTTTCCCATCCTTCATTAAGCGAATATGCAGTGAATGTTTGCTGTGTGCCAGATACTATGTGTTGGAACTGAGGCTCTGGGAGTGACAAGATGGAGGCTCTCCTGACCTTATTGATTTCAAAGGTTGATGGATAGAAGCAATAATTGAATATTTAAGTTGGTTTTTAATTAATAAATATTTATTGAATAATTACTATACAGCCATCACTACCCTAGGTGCAAGTGATAAAGCAGTGGAAGGAAAAGAAGGTAAATATCCCTGTCCTTAAGAGGACTGATTTCTAGTTGATATAAAATCACAAATACTGAAATATAGTCGCAGAAGAATTATAACATTCAATGACAACATGTATCAGGAGGATATAACCTAGCAAGCATTTCAAGATGACCTGAGTTGTGATGTCTAAGCTGAGCCCTAAAAGATAAGAAGGTGTTATTCAGGTAAAAAGGATGAGCAGAAGAAAATGTTTCAGGTAAACAGCACATATTTTAAGGATCTGGTCTAGTTACTATACAACTGTAGGAAAAAAGCCCTGAAATATGAAAATTCAAAAGTGATTAAAATTCCTAGCAATTAATTTTTAACCCCTGACCAATTCATGTTAATTAAGTGACCAAGGGTATATTTCTCTTGGGACTTTGAGCAACATTCAATTTATACTAAAAACAATTGATATTTTCAAATATGAATATTTATGAGGAAATTCTGATTGAGGCTAGGAAAATGGTGATGTTTATATTTCTCTATTTAGGATAAACTTGTTCAGTTGCTCAGTCGTGTCCGACTCTTTGTGGCCCCATGAACTGCAGCACGCCAGGCTTCCCTGTCCTTCACCATCTCCTGGAGTTTGCTCAAACTCATGTCCAATGAGTTGGTGATGCCATCCAAACATCTCATCCTCTGTCACCCTCTTCTCCTCCTGCCCTCAATCTTTCCTAGCATCAGGGTCTTTTCCAATGAGTTAACTCTTTGCATCAGGTGGCCAAACTCAGAGCTACCAAATAATATGTAACATGTATGCTCTCATAATTATATAATATCTTAAAAATCAAATAATAATTTAATATTTCTACATTTTAAATTGGAATATAAAGGAAAGGGAATACATTCATTATTATTAGGTACACAGAGCTAAAAAGTAATTTTTATTATTTTTGGTTTCTACTGAGATATATGTTCATTGGGTCAGTAAAATTTTAAAAGTAGACAAAATTATAAAAAAGGAAATAAAGTTAATCATTATTCATCTGCCAAAGTTTATATCAGTCTTTGTTATTTTTGATTTAAAGGCCAAATGAAAAATAATCATACATTTTCATGTAAAAATATGCTAAAATTAGATTGTTAAGATACAGACATAAAATAAGGTAACAGACTACCGTTTTGAAGTTTGTGTAGCTAGGATATTTACATATTTTACATAATAAAATAGAAATATTTTTAGATTTCTTGTTTCTATCATAATTGAACTTAAATGATGATGAATTTTAGAAAATCAGGACATTATATAAGCCCATAACTTTATATCATTTAAACATATAAGCATTCAATTTTTGTGGTGTATTTACACAGTAAAATAAATTTTCTAGTATTCTGATTATTCTTGAGAGTAACATAAAATATAATAATAGTCTAATATAAAATATGGATAGCGCACTACAGATATAGGGCTTAATAGATTTAGCTGAGGAATGAAAATATTAATAATTGTTAGATTTAGAAATATGCTGATGATCACTTCTGTATTTATTTTATCCTAACTTCTTAATTTAACATATTATTTTAACTGTAGTAGATTGTTCTTCTGTAAGAAAATTGATTCATTTTTTTCCCCCTAAATATACCCAATGGCCTAGGAAACTGAAAGGAATATGTAAAATATAGATACAATAATCTATAGATGGCAACCAAAATTCATCAAGAAGATGATGCATTTGATCATTTACTAGATTAATAAACTTTCACAATGGACTAATGCCTGGGCCACATGTGGGTTTGTGACCTGGGTCTGTCCACATGTCCCAACTAAAACCATGGTAGACCATTCTGGAGCCACCTGACCCCAAATATTTGAGTGCTCAGCCAAGATCCCGGAGTCTCTTGCTGACTCCCAAGCTAGCTATGGAGGCTATGAGTCAGCCATGACCAGAAAGCATCTAGCTGACCAGAAGTCATACAAGAAATAATAAATCCTACTGTTTTAAGTCCATGAGTTCAAGGATGTTTTCTTACCCAGCAAGGACTATTTTGCTTGCGTGCTCAGTCACTCGGTTGTGTCTGACTCTTTGTGACCCCGTGGACTATGAACCAGCCAGGCTCTTCTGTCCATGGGGTTTTCAGACAAGAATGCTGGAGTGGGTTGCCATGTCTTCCTTCAGGGAATCTTCCTGACCCAGGGATGGAACCCGAGTACCCCACAGCTTCTGCACTGGCAGGCAGATACTTCACCCACTGTGCCATCTGGGAAGCCCTGAGGCCTATTTTAAACTCCAATAAATAAATTAGAAAAGACACAACTTTAAGGCTTTGGAAGAAAGATTGGTGATTTAATATGGGATTACTGGTTAGTGATGTTGAAACTATACAGGCAAGTCAGTCAATCAAGTTAGAAGCACATCTCACATCTTAAACTGTATTAAATTTGAGATGACTCAAAGATGTTGGAAATACAGGGAGCATTCTTTGTAAGCATAATCTTACAGTAGTAAAATGAAAAAACATGTAAATTACACAGTAGTGTAATGGGAAAGGTTATATTTGATTAAGTAATGAAATAAAAAATCTTTTACTCCACACAAGTCTCCTTAGGAAAAAAATTATCCTTGTTTTGGAGAATATGCTGAAGCACTTTCTCCATTAAGTCTGAACACTGAAAGCAAACAAGCTTCTGATAGAAGAAATCCCATTACATTAGTATGCATAGCCTGATAGATTTTATAACAAGTGTTAACTGATTATTTCTGGATGATGGTATTAAAGGTTTATTTTTATTTACACTTCTCTGCATTTTTAAATTGTTTTCCAAGGGGCATGTTTTGCTTTTTCTTCATCTTACAGTTTTTTTTTTTTGGTGTTATCATTTTCATTATTGTTCAGTTCTAAGTGTTTTTTATATCGTTATTTTCTTTCTAACCCAAACATTATTTAGACGTTTGTTTTTTGTTTCTAAAATTTCTGATCTTTCCGGTGGAAGGGACTGGTTTATTGTTAACTTATAATTTTCTTAGAGTGGGTCAGAGAATAATCTATATGCCAATGATTATGGAGACTCATTGAGACATTATTAGTAGCCTTGCATGTAGGTGATTTGAAGTTTTTTCTCTTTTGATGAATGATGGTATAGGAAACTATTTATGTTCATGGGACCAAGATTATTAGTTGAGTTTCTCAAATCTTCCTTACTGTTACTACTTTTATCAGTTTTTGAGGGTGGTGTGCCAGTACCTCTTGATAATAATTTTAGTATTTCAAACTCTCGTTGAAATTCTATTAGTGCTCACTGTTTTTAGGTACATTTGTAGTTGTTTAGTCTCTGAGTAGTTATGACCAACCTAGATAGCATATTAAAAAGCAGAGACATTACTTTGCCAACTAAGGTCCATCTGGTCAAGGCTACGGATGTTCCAGTGGTCATGTATGGATGTGCGAGTTGGACTGTGAAGAAAGCCGAGTGCTGAAAAATTGATGCTTTTGAACTGTGGTGTTGGAGAAGACTCTTGAAAGTCCCTTGGACTGCAAGGAGATCCAACCAGTCCATCCTCATGTGGTCTTTGTGTTTATGTGCGTGTGTGTTTGTGTTAGTGTCTGTGTAATCTCTCTATGCTTCTTCTATAAGGACACATGGCACTTAGGACACAGATAGTCCAGGATAGCTTCTTTTTTTTTTTTTTCATTTATTTTTATTAGTTGGAAGCTAATTACTTCGCAACATTGCAGTAGCTTTTGTCATACACTGACATGAATCAGCCATGGAGTTACATGTATTCCCCATCCCGATCCCCCCTCCCACCTCCCTCTCCACCTGATTCCTCTGGGTCTTCCCAGTGCACCAGGCCCGAGCACTTGTCTCATGCATCCCACCTGGGCTGGTGATCTGTTTCACCCTAGATAATATTCATGCTGTTCTCTCGAAACATCCCACCCTCACCTTCTCCCACAGAGTCCAAAAGTCTGTTCTGTACATCTGTGTCTCTTTTTCTGTTTTGCATATAGGGTTATCATTACCACATTTCTAAATTCCATATATATGTGTTAGTATGCTGTAATGTTCTTTATCTTTCTGGCTTACTTCACTCTGTATAATGGGTTCCAGTTTCACCCATCTCATTAGAACTGATTCAAATGAGTTCTTTTTAACAGCTGAGTAATATTCCTTGGTGTATATGTACCACAGCTTCCTTATCCATTCGTCTGCTGATGGGCATCTAGGTTGCTTCCATGTCCTGGCTATTATAAACAGTGCTGCGATGAACATTGGGGTGCACGTGTCTCTTTCAGATCTGGTTTCCTCGGTGTGTATGCCCAGAAGTGGTATTGCTGGGTCATATGGCAGTTCTATTTCCAGCTTTTTAAGAAATCTCCACGCTGTTTTCCATAGTGGCTGTACTAGTTTGCATTCCCACCAACAGTGTAAGAGGGTTCCCTTTTCTCCACACCCTCTCCAGCATTTATTGCTTGTAGACTTTTGGATAGCAGCCATCCTGACTGGACCTAATGAAACTTAAAAGCTTTTGCACAACAAAGGAAACTATAAGTAAGGTGAAAAGACAGCCCTCAGATTGGGAGAAAATAATAGCAAATGAAGCAACAGACAAAGGATTAATCTAAAAAATATACAAGCAACTCCTGCAGCTCAATTCCAGAAAAATAAATGATCCAATCAAAAAATGGGCCAAAGAACTAAACAGACATTTCTCCAAAGAAGACATACAGATGGCTAACAAACACATGAAAAGATGCTCACATCACTCATTATCAGAGAAATGCAAATCAAAACCACAATGAGGTACCATTACACTCCAGTCAGGATAGCTTCTTATGTCAGCATTCTCAGTTTCATTACAACTTCAAAGTCTCCTTTTCTATATGACACCATTATTGACAGATTCCTGTGTTAGGACCCGATATCTTTGGAGCCCGTGTTCAGTCCTCAACATTTGGTAAGTAGCATTGTTAAATACAGCACTTGTTTTTCAGTCACTAAGTCATGTCCGACTCTTTGCAACTCCATGGACTGCAGTATGCTCCAGGCTTCCCTGTCCAGTCCTGTTGTTTGCTCAAATTCATGTCCATTGATTCAGTGATGCTACCCAACCATCTCATCTTCTGTCACCCCCTTCTCCTCCTGCCCTCAGTCTCCCAACATTAAGGTCTTTTCCAGTGACTCAGTTCTTTGCATCAGGTGGCCAAAGTACTGGAGCTTCAGCTTCAGCATCTGTCCTTCCAATGAATATTCAGAGTTGATTTCCTCTAGGATTGACTTTTTTGATGTCCTTGCTGTCAAGAGTCTTCTCCACCACCACAATTCAAAAAGCATCAGTTTTTTGGTGCTCAGCCTTCTTTATGGCCCAACTTACATATCCATACATGACTACTGGAGAAGCCATAATTTTGACTGTATGGGCCTTTGTCAGCAAAGTGATGACTCTGCTTTTCAGTATACTGTCTAGGTTTGTCATATACAGCATTTAGAATTTCTTTAAAAAGTGGGAGAAATGAAAAAAGGAATAAATACATTTAAAATATGCCTGAAGATAAATAATAAAAAGGTGCATGAGACCAGAGGAAAAAGACATTTATGAATGAGGTTGTGAGGGACAGCTAGGGAGGCAGATGCAAGAGATGGGAGAAGCCAGGAACTTTCCTTCCGAGAGCACCCACAGCCTTCTCATTGCTAAGGAAACCACTTCACAATTTCCTGCCTCAATTTCAGCTCTGAACAGCTGCTTTACTTATAATTTGGCTTCACTGAAGGACTTTAATTGCGAGGTGAAGAAAAGCCAAAGTGCCAATGTTGGAGAGGAAAGAAAAATTATGATGATGCAAAATAACATAAAAACAAATTATTTAAGATGATTGGTAAATCTGGTGCTTTTTAAAAGGAAGTTAGTGCTCCTCTTTTTCTCTCTAAAGGTACCTGAGTGATGGTGGCAAAGTTATTTAAAGTGATTGCTTTAAACAGGTGCTTTTAAGTTTTCTATGGGTGAATTAATTAAGCACTAATGTTAATTCATTTTCCTCAGTCAGAAATGTCAAGTGGACATTTTGGTTTTTAACCTTCTTATCTCTCAGTTATGTCTTTGCTAACAGGAGTCAAAATGAATGTACTGCTGAACCCTCTAAGTGCCTCCCTGAATGAATAGGAGGAAATCTTCAACAGTACATGCCTAGCTAGAATTTTGCTACTTTTATAGGAATGTTGCTTTATCATGGGCTTCGTCACATAGGGGGCTTCCTTGGTGGCTCAGCTTATAAAGAATCTGCCTGCAACGTGGGAGACCTGGATTTGATCCCTGGGTTGGGAAGATTCCCTGGAGAAGAGACCGGCTACCCACTTCAGTATTCTGGCCTGGAGAATTCCATGGACTGTGTAGTCCATGAGGTTGCAAAGAGTCGGACATGACTGAGTGACTTTCACTTTCGTCACATAGAATTCTATAAAAGTAACCTTTTTCTCTATTCTACTTTCTCATTCTCCTCTTTGTTTTATAGGTTTTCAGTAGCCAGCTTCCTCCCTTACTGCCTCCAACACTACTGCTGCACTTTTGGCCTCTTCTTTTTGTCTGACTTTGGTACTAAAAAATCAATTTTGCTCCTTTCAAAATAATGTTTTACAAAGTACAAGGTAGCCATAGAAATGAGTGATGATAAACCATTTAAAGATCTTTTTGTGTCTGTGTATATAATACTAGACAGAAATCTAGAATTACTCTTTTTAAAAAAATTTACTGGAAATAGTTGATTTACCATGTTATGTTAATTTCAGGTGTATAGCAAAGTGAATCTGTTACAGAAATATACAGACAAATTTTTATTGGAAAAAAATTTAAGGCCTGAAAAAAACTCAAAATGCATTTGGTGAGGGCTGGGCTAGTCTGACTTTTGATAGTTATTTAGGTAACAGATAAATAGTGGAAAAGTACTTGTCATAACATAAAAGGGACTATTTTGTTATGTATTTAAACCAACAGCTGCCTATTCGTACACAACTAGTGCATCCAGATGATTCCACTTGGTTTCTCAGTTTGTTAAGTTTGTCTATGTTACCTGTATAAATTATAATTCTTACAAAAATAACAGATGCAGGCTAAGCACATAGTCTAAACCTTGCTCTGTCCAGTGTAGGACACATAGGTGCTAAAAAAAAAATATGGGAAATCAAATGCTCTAGGAAAACATTGCTCTAGCCTATCACTTCAAGAGATTCTGGACTCTCACTCTCTTGCAGAATCTGTCTGGATCTGGTGGAAAATCAGGCAGTGAGTGATGAATGTGTCAATTCCACCAGTCTCCTAGTTCTCAGCCCCTAGTCTCTCTGTAGATCTCCATCTGATCGTGAACTGTTACCCTTCATGTCACTATGTATAAAATGGATTACTTGTGAGAACATGTTGTGTAGCACAGGGAGCTCTACTTAATGCACTGTGGTGACCTGAACGCGAAGGACATCCAAAATTGAGGAGATGTATGCATGTGTGGGGCTTCCAAGGTGGCACTAGTGGTAAAGAATCCACCTGCCAATGCAGAAGAGGTAAGAGACAGGGGTTTGATGCAGGTGACTTAAGAGATGTGTGTTCAGTCCCTGAGTTAGGAAGATTCCTTAGAGGAGGACATGGCAACCGACTCCAGTATTCTTGCCTGGAGAATCCCTTGGACAGAGGAGGCTGGCAGGCTATAGTCCGTGAGTCACAAAGAGTCAGATATGACTGATGCACATATGCATGTGTATATGTGTGGCTGCTTCATTTTGCTCTACAGTAGAAACTAACACAACTCTATAAGGCAAAGCTATATGCCAATGAGAGCTAATTTTAAAAAAGTGTTCTGTTTCAGCATTAAAAATGGATATGTCAGGGGAGTGTGTAATTTCCTCGGTTCTGTCTCGCAGCAGCAAATATTTTAAATGGTGTACCAGTGTTACAGCTCTGTTACAGCTCAGTGTTTTATTCTGCAAGCAAAGGAAAGTACACCCTTGAGGCGTGAGGGCAGGCTGACCCCAAAGGAAAGGCCTCACTGTGTCTTGGCTTCCTCTTTTTATATGTTTTCTCTCCTCCCTGCTGAGCCTGCCTTATGCAAACTGGGCTAGCCAAGAAGGGGAGTGTTTGTTTCACCTGAAATTCTCATTCTGGCCCTTGGATTTTCTTTTGTTCCATTTTCATGGGCTTTCTCTTTTCTTTATCTTTTAGCCACTGCCATTTTGGACTCTTTTCTATTCTAACTACCTAACAATTACATAATGTAAATATAGCTGGATTAAAGGTTTACATAGATGTACAAAAATATTAAATATAGCAATAATTATCAAAAAGTTTTCTTTAAAAAAACCCATCTATGTTGTTGATGTGTTATTGGTCTTCTGGTCTCATGTTCTTATTCCATTATTCTTTATAAATGAATGACATGATGGTTTACCATAGATTATAAACTTCTAGTGGGCAGGATAATGCCTACCTAATCATTTATACTCAGTGTCAATCCAAGCATCACAGAAATTTAAACACTAAAAGAAAAAAATCACTTTTTCCTGCTGCTGCTGGATGAGAGGAGCTCCAAACTGCAGCAGAAGGAACATCTTTTTTTAAAATTGACATCCGTGAAATGATTATGTCCAACATTACTTGGAAGAAGTTTAAATATTTTGCAGACACAGAGTGAGGAAAATAAAGGCAGGGATCTGGTGTTTAGTAACTAGTGCGGCTGCTTCTGCAAACACGCTGAGCCTGGAAAAGGTAGAGTTTTATATGTAACCAAGCAGGACCCTAAGGGGCCTTCCCAAGACAGGCCTTGCCTCATACCCTCTGCTTCAGCTCCTCTCTGAAGTACCCAGATAATAGTATCTGATGCACATTTCCTGAGTTGTTTTACAGATATGAGCCCTCCGCGCCCCCCCCCCCCCCCAATAAAGATGTTAACTACTTGATGACCAAGAGCAAATAGCCCCAGGCCCCCTGGAGCCTAAGGACTGATAATGTTGAGCTCTGTCACACCACCATGCAACCTCACCACCACCCAGAGAATTGTGCCTGAGCTGATCACATACCCTGTGACCCTCCCCACCCCAACCCTTGCACCAACCTGGCTTTTAAAAATGTTTTGCTGAAACCCTTCAGGGAGCTCAAGGCTTTTGAGGTCATGAGCCACCAGGTCTCCTTGCAGGGCCTTGCAATAACCTTTCTCTGCTCCAAACTCTGACATTTCATTTCGTTTGGCCTCACTGTGAGTTGGGCACATGAACATGCGTTAACAAAAGAGGAGAGGCAAATACCTGAAGGTGGGGCTCCTGCCTTCATTCCCCTTGAAGTTATTTTCCTGTCAAGGAGTAAGTCAAGGCTGTATATTGTCACCCTGCTTATTTAACTTGTATGCAGAGTACATCAGGAGAAATGCCAGACTGGATGAAGCACAAGCTGGAATCAAGATTGACAGGAGAAATATCAATAACCTCAGATATGTAGATGACACCACCCTTATGGCAGAAAGTGAAGAGGAACTAAAGAGCCTCTTGATGAAAGTGAAAGAGACTGAAAAAGTTGGCTTAAATCTCAATGTTCAGAAAACTAAAATCATGGCATCTGGTCCCATTACTTCATGGCGAATAGATGGGGAAACAATGGAAACAGTGAGAGACTTCATTTTTTAGGGCTCCAAAATCACTGCAGATGGTGACTGCAGCTATGAAATTAAAAGATGCTTGCTCCTTGGAATAAAAGCATGATCGACCTAGATATCATATTAAAAAGCAGAGACATTACTTTGTCAACAAATGTCTGTCTAGTCAAGGCTATGGTTTTTCCAGTAGTCATGTATGGATGTGAGAGTTGGACTGTGAAGAAAGCTGAGCACCAAAGAATTGATGCTTTTGAACTGTGGTGTTGGAGAAGACTCTTGAGAGTCCCTTGGCCTGCAAGGAGATCCAACCAGTCTATCCTAAAGGAAATCAGTCCTGAATATTCATTGGAAGGACTGATGCTGTAGCTGAAGCTCCGATACTTTGACCACCTGATGAGAAGAACTGACTCATTGGAAAAGACCCTGATGCTAGGAAAGATTGAAGGCCAGAGGAGAAGGGAACGACAGAGGATGAGATGGTTGGATGGCATCACCGACTCACTGGACATGAATTTGAGCAAGTTCTGGGAGTTGGTGACGGACAGGGAGGCCTGGTGTGCTGCAGTCCCTGGGGTCGCAAAGAGTTGGACACAGCTGAGAGACTGAACTGACCTGAACTGAAGCAATCCGAAAATATAACATTCCTAATCTGAACTGTTTGGTTTACCATGGTGTGTATTACTCCTTATTACATTTTCACTATATAATTATAAAACTGATATCACGTGTTGCTTGTTTTCAAATTGTGAATATGATCCTGGGGTGAAAAATGAAAACTGAACTAAAATGTTTTTAAAATAATTAAGATCCACTTTTTCATGTTTCATGAAGCACTCCAAGTTTTTCCCTCTTAGCCTATTCATTTCTTCACCCTGAGATGTGGAGGCTTCCTCCTTGGATGTCAATGAACCCAAGCTTTGAACTCCCACTTTGGGATTAATAAAATAAGTGAAAATGAATGTTCTTGCTACTCTATTTATGGAAATAAGTGCTACATTGGGTCTTGCCTTATTGTTCTGTTTTTAGACTTTTTCCTATTTTTTTTAAATTTCCTTCTGTAGTTCCAGGAACACATTCCAAGTGGCCAAATTGTTATTTTTGAAATTGTTTTGGCTTAATAGACACGTTTAGATGTTTATTCTTTCTAGAGACGAGGCAGCTTAAGATCTTGGAACTGACTTTGTTAGGAGAGAAGCAGAAATGAGTGACTGTGGCCAGAGCTGCCTCTGCTCCATAGTGAAGCCAAGAGGCCTGTGTCCGGAGCAATTTGTCGTCTGTACATAACAGTGCAGAGATATGGGCATCTGGGGATCAGTTGCAGAGAAATATGCGAAAGAGAAATATGAGAGGTTATCCTAAAAGGGATCTCACTGAAGAGTGCTGATTGGAGGGGAGCTGTGACCCCAAGATGCCGTCGTGGCCAGGGCCCAGCTCCTGAGAAAGCAGAAAGCCGCCGTGGCACACACGTCATCCTGATGAGGAAGACACCTCGCCCCGACCAGCTGCTGTCTGTGCTTATTCGCTCAGCATGTCTGACTCCCATCAGTCTGCAGTGGTGGCTTTCTGCTTCCTTGTTCCAAGCTTATTTTCATCTCCTCAGCCTCAGCCATATGGTTCTACTGTTTGCAGTGGGGAAACTGAGGTGTCAGGGCAAAAGGTACCATCTTGTAGAGTTTGTGGAATTGTGTGTAGGGGCAGGTGGCTCCTCAAGTCTTTCTTTGGTGGGATATTCTTACACATTTATACAAAATCACTGGGTGGATCATTTGTCTGATGTTCCTGCTTTCATCTTGGAGGCAGGCACCCTTTTCTGTATTTCATGGGGATGCTGAGGTACAGGTAAGAGCACACGGAAGGAGGGCAAGTGTCTTTCCACCCAACAGTGCTTCATAATCTAGGCCTCTGTAGCCTTTATGTTGTAAGCTTTGAGACACTGATTTTGATGTTCAAATGTTTTTTAAACTTGACTGTCTATCAGTTAGTGAAAACTATGTTAAACTATGTGGATCTGTTGATTCAGCATTGAATTTTTGCAATACCAACAATCAAAGTAGTCACCAAGGATACAGAAGGTATAAAGAAAATTAATATTATAGAAAAATTATTTTTGCAAAGAAGTAGTAAAGCTGATGATTGCAATGCTTTTAAAGCTATTTTGGAAATGGAAAAAATAATGGATATTTAAAAATATTTCTATATAATTAGAAACCATTGCCACCAAAGCCCAATAAAAAGATAACCGAAACAAAAGTAGAGTCCAGTTTTCTTATACATATCAATGTAAACTTTCTAAGTATTTGCAAACAATCCATCAACATATTAAAAGAATTTTGTAGCATGAATAGGTCCATTATAGAACTGATAAGAAGGTTTGATATCAAAAATAAATTTTAAAATGTCACATTAATAGATATGGAAATATGGAAATATCTATTAGAGAATAAATATCTAATAGGAAAACCAGAGATATATAAAATCTGTTAAAATTGGAATACTTATTAACATGAATATTCATGTTTTATTTAATTTATTGAAATTGTGCATGCATGTGTGTATGTTTGTATGTGTGCATCTATTGATCTACCTAAATTTATATTTGTTTTGTGGTTTACTGAATGGACTAAACTCAAAGAGATACAAATAGGAAATGTGTTTCTCTCTTGATCTTCAAACAAACATGTTCTGTTATATTTTCCTTCTTCATTTTTTAATAATTCAGGCAGATCCATCCACTTTCAGGTATTAAAGATTCCAAATTTGAATGTTAAAAGCTCAATCTCACATATGGTGCAAAAACTTCCTCTTTCTTTCCAGTTCACACCCACCTATCACTCTCAGGCCTGCGAGAGAGAAAGGCATGGGGGAAACTGGTTTGTTCTTTCACTCTATCTTGAATTTCACTTCTGCTTTCTTATCGCTTTGATGCTTCTGAGTTTTCCTTTCTTTCTTAGTTAATATCAGTTCCCCAGATTCAGGGCATGCAAATTGATCTCTCTTAAGAACTGTTAACAGTTGGATTTTGGTGCACTGGCATGAGGCTAAACTTTTCAGCAACTCAGTAAGCATCAAAGCCAGGAACTGAGGGGCCCATCTACCCTTCCTGCAGAAAACTTTTGTCTTTGCAAGTGCATCTCTTGGCATGTCACTCTCTCACCACCCACTGGGCAATATTTATCCCCTTAGCTTCTTTCTGAGGCTGATACGAGCTGGACGGGATGACAACCAGTTGCCATCCCCGGGCAATTCCTAGAGAAAGAGGTCTGGCAGCTTCTGGGCTATTTTCTTTAGAACGCAGTGGTGGTGGTAAAGTTATTAAGTCGTGTCTGACTCTTGTGACCCCATAGACTATAGCTCTCCAGAGCCTTCCTCTGTCCATGGGATTCTCCAGGCAAGAATACTGGAGTGAGTTGCCATTTCCTTCTCCAGGGGATCTTCCCAACCCAGGAATCGAACCCAGGTCTCCTGCATTGCAGGCAGATTTTTTATCGACTGAGTTACAAGGGAAGCCACCTTAGGATGCAGAGTTCTTATCTGTTGTCCTCTGCTTTGAGGCTTTTCACCAAAATTCTAAGAACAAGAAGAGTATCATTCTCTGTCTTGTTATGTAAACGTGTTCCTAGGTTTTCCAGACTTTGGCCACCTGATGCGAAGAACTGACTCATTGGAAAAGACCCTTATGCTGGGAAAGATTGAGGGCAGGAGGAGAAGGGGACAACAGAGGATGAGATGGTTGGATGGCATCACTGACTCCATGGACATGAGCTTGAGCAAACTCCGGGAGTTGGTGATGGACAGGGAGGCCTGGCGTGCTGCAGTCCCTGGAGATGCAAAGAGTCGGACACGACTGAGCGACTGAACTGAACTGACTGAAACAGATATCAGCTTTATCTTTCTTTTTTTTTCAAACTGGCTCTGTGAGTTATTTCTTTTTTACATCATGGAAAAATGCTTAGGCAGGAGGTCTCATGGGTTTTTTTTTTTTTTTATTTATTTTTTTTTTTTTCTAAAAATATGGAACGCTTCACGAATTTGCGTGTCATCCTTGCGCAGGGGCCATGCTAATCTTCTCCGTATCGTTCCAATTTTAGTATATGTGCTGCCGAAGCGAGCACTCATGGGTTTTCCTGTCATTTTAAGATGACCCCCCCACCCCCAGTTTAATAATTACTTATTTCTTATAGTGTCATAGTTTGAATGTTATCCCATTTACAGCTTCCTTCAGCCAGAGCATGAGCCGGTTTAGAGCTCAAACATGCATGGCATCAAAACGATGGGGCGGTGGCGGCGGCGGGGAGGGCAGCATCCACTGCTGCAGGGCCCCATCGCCTCACTCTGCTGAAGCAGGTTGCTTCAGTCAAAGGGCAAGTGGATGGCATGGAAGGTAATGATCTTTGAGAAGCCCCACAAGACAGGCAGCCTGCTGAGAGGACCTCTAACACTAAGATGATATGGGATGGACTGCCAGAGTCTTGAACCCGGGAGCAAGCTACAGGAGCGGAGTGCCTCACATTAGAGAACTCTGCAGGGCAGAGACACTTTGAAGAAGGCTTCAAGAACTCAAATTCAGTTGTAAACCACTAACAAAAATTAATTCTCACTGCCAGGCATTTGGAAGTTGAATAAATAAAACCAATCATAGAAATACTTTCAGAATTTAGAGAATATATGGAACTAAATATAGCAAAATATTGTGTATCAAAACTTATGGATGCAGTTAAAACAATACAGGAAAATTTATAGTCTTAAATATTTATTTTAGAAAAGTCTTCTTAAGGACAAATGCAGTGCAAATAGAATAATGATAATAAACTTATAGTTGAGAGAACCAAAAAAAAAAAAAAGCAAAAGGGTCTTAAAGAAAAGCAGATTTAACAGCATTGAAACATGTATATTATCTAGGGTGAAACAGATCACCAGCCCAGGTGGGATGCATGAGACAAGTGCTCGGGCCTGGTGCACTGGGAAGACCCAGAGGGAGCGGGTAGAGAGGGAGGTGGGAGGGGGGATAGGGATGGGGAATACATGTAAATCCATGGCTAATTCAAGTCAATGTATGACAAAAACCACTACAATATTGTAAAGTAATTAGCCTCCAACTAATAAAAATAAATGAAAAAAAAAAAAAAGAAAAGCAGATTTAACAAACTTTTGGCAAGATTGATCAAGATAACAAAAGTAGGAAGTGTTTTTTAAAAGGATGATAAAAGGGCATAAAAATGATTAGTTTATAAAATCATATAATCATAAAAATGATTAGTTTAGATGCAGGGCATATTAAAAGATAACATAGGATGTCATAATAACTTTATTGCTGAAAATCGAAAATTTAGAGTAAGTAAACATATATTTGGAAAAATTTCTGCCAAAACTGATTCAGGAGGAAAAAGAAAGCTAATTTTTTTTTTAATATCATTAAAGAAACTTAATTATTACTTAAATGTTTAAGCGTAAACATTTGGGTGCGCATTTGAACATGGAACGATGTATACCATGTGTTATCCTTAGTTAGCTGAGGGCTCTAAGACTGGAGGGGACCCCAAACTTGACTCTTCTCTTACTTTATCATTAGAGTTACCTTCCTTTTATCCTCAGCATGTAAATAAAGACCAGAATTGCACATAAATTTATTTACAGGCTTATATTCTCTGAGCCTGCATAAGATGCAAATACTAGTTTTTACAGCCTTGAGGAAGAAACAACTAGTATTTTTTAAATTTTAATTAACTAGTATTTTAATTAATTTTTAATTTTTAAAAATTAATTCATATTGGCAATGGAGTTGCATTACAATGTTGTGTAAGTTATCTGCTGTGCAGTAAAGTGAATCAGCTACACATACACATTTATCCCCTCTGTTTTGGATTTCCTTCCCATTCAGGTCACCAATAGAGCACTGAGTGGGCATCCCTGGAGGCTCAGCGGTAAAGAAACCACCTACAATGCAGGAGACAGCATATTGAAAAGCAAAGACATTATTTGTCAACAAAGGTCTGCCTAGTCAGGGCTGTGGTTTCTCCAGTGGTCATGTATGGATGTGAGAGTTGGACTATAAAGAAAGCTGAGCACTGAAGAATTGATGCTTTTCAACTGTGGTGTTGGAGAAGACTCTTGAAAGTCCCTTGGACTGCAAGGAGATCCAACCAGTCCTTCCTAAAGGAGATCAGTCCTGGGTTTTCATTGGAAGGACTGATGTTGAAGCTGAAACTCCAATACTTTGGCCACCTGATGTGAAGAGCTGACTCATTGGAAAAGACCCTGATGCTGGGAAAGATTGAGGGCAGGAGGAGAAGGGGACGACAGAGGATGAGATGGTTGGGTGGCATCACGGACTCAATGGACATGGGTTTGGGTGGACTCTGGGAGTTGGTGACGGACAGGGAGGCCTGGCGTGCTGCCGTTCATGGCAGCAAAGAGTCGGACACGACTGAGCGACTGAACTGAACTGAACAATGCAGGAGACTCAGGAAACTCGGGTTTGATCCCTGAGTCGGGAAGATTTCCTGGAGGAGGAAATGGCAACCCACTCCAGGATTCTTGCCTGGAGAATCCCATAAACAGAGGAGCAGGACAAGCTACAGTCCATGGGGTCACAAAGAGTCAGACAGGACTGAAGCGACTTAGCGCGTACAGCAGAGTGCTGAGTAGAGTCCCCTGTGCTATACGGTAGGCTCTTGTCTGTTTTACATATAGTGTCAATAGTGTATATACGCCCATCCCAGTCTCCCAATTCATCCCGCCCTCCTTCCCTGCCCTGGTGTCCATATGTTTGCTTTCCATGTCTGTGCCTCTATCTCTGTCTTGCAAATAAGATCATCTATATGTGGACTCTACCCCCAATTTTTTCTTACCTTCTCCTTTGCTGACGTAATTTCAATAAAGGTATGAAAATGTACTACCAAGTAATATATTTTGTTTCCTTTCCCTGACAACTAGATAGTAGCCTTTTAACTAAGTTCTTGGTGAATGAGAGGCAAGTAGAAGTATCACAGAGCTTGCACTGCCCCTCTTTCCTTGCCTTCATTCTGCTGCTTTGAACAAGGAAAAGCCTGAGACATCATTCCGGAAGTCACTGTAGAACAACCAACACTAGTACCGCCTAATTTTGGACCCTTTTTTCCTCAGCTGAAAATAAAGCTATATTTTCTATAAGCCCATATTATAGTCTTAAATTTTTTTTTTTTTTATTATGTGTAATCAAACCTTATCCTCGCACAAGGCAGACAACATGCAGTTGGTTCTTCCCAGTGGAACAGGAAACCAGAATGTTGACTCCCAGGTCACATTCAACTTCTGAGTTTAGTGTCTCTATGGCAGTATTGCCCCAGTCATAGTTCATTTCAGTAAGACAGATCTTAGCAGCAAGTCAACTCTGTGGCTTGCAAAAAGAACCCTGTTTTTAGTTAAAAACTTTGTAAAATTTTATCTGATTATGAGATTTGTTGTATTTACTATCTTTGTGATAGGATTTACCTTGAAGAACTCAAAGTCGTTCTTTCTATACACTACCAATTATTTCCCAAGAATGTTTCAATTTTCTGGTTGTCAGCTTCTCAGGGAGTTCAGACTTTTAAACCCCAGTAGAGGCTATGTCCACAAGGATATATTGCATGGAGCCAGGCAGAAACTGTACCAGCCCCGAGAAGTCTGGCATCTTTGTAAGAAATTTGGTGTCAACTTAAGAATCCAGTTCTTGGTCATATTCACTGGGAAATTTCAAGCATTTTCTTAATTTAGTCAATTGACATAACATTGTAGATGTCTGGTTTTCTGCCTGGAACATCCAGGACCAAACCATGCATTCTCCCCAAATTGAAATTCCAATCAAATGTGGTCTCTACAAGATCCCTTTTACTTTCTGGGGGTAGTCCAAAAACCATCTCTGCTCATGCTTTGTCCAGATTTTCCCTCTCCTCCTGTCTTTGGAATCTAGGCAGACAACAAGAATGCACATGTGACTCAGGTGAAGATTTAAGCCTGAAATCCAGCTGGTACAACACCTTGGCTTCAAAACTCCACTTTTACTCCCATCACTGCTATCAACTACAACACTTTAAAACATTGACCTGGGTGACTCAACCCCACTATTAGAAGAAAAATGTCCTGGAAAGCAAGAGTAATTCCAAAATGTTGCACAAGGGAACAATTAGTCCCCCAAACACTTAAAATCTGCCTCGTTTCCCATTTACCAAAGCAGCTTGCATTCCCAGTGTGCTCCAGAGGACAATTTTTCTGTAGGTGTCACCTTTTTATGGAGAAGGCAGTGGCACCCCACTCCAGTACGCTTGCCTGGACAATCCCATGGATGGAGGAGCCTGGTAGGCTACAGTTCATGGGGTCTTGAAGAGTCAGACACGACTGAGCGACTTCACTTTCACTTTTCACTTTCATGCATTAGAGAAGGACATGGCAACCCACTCCAGTGTTCTTGCCTGGGGAATCCCAGGGACGGGGGAGCCTGGTGGGCTGCTGTCTATGGGGTCGCACAGAGTCGGACACGACTGAAGCGACTTAGCAGCAGCAGCAGCAGCACCTTTGTGCATCTTCTTCTTTCCTTACATCCTTTTGCCTGTCTCCATTTCTCACAAAGGAAGCCAAAATATTTGGGCTAATAAGAAAGCTCGTCCATAGAACAACAGGGGTATAAAGGAGACCAAAATGGGACAGAGAATTCTTTTTTTGAAGTTAAGGGAAAAGCAGGCTGGGAACACTTGTAGGTCTTATAGGTTTATCTTGATCTAGAACTAACTGAATATTTATTTTTCTCAAGTTAGATTGAGAGTATATTTAGCTGATCAATCTTGAAGTCTGTGGATTTGAAGGCACTAGCAGATTCCTCAACTATCCAACCATCTATGACCATTATTTATCTAAATTACAGGCATCGTGTTTCTATATACCAGGGTGGGGGGGAACACATTTCTCCTACAGAGAAGCTTGAGTCAGGGTGATAGCTATACAGCTATAAATATTTATTACCCATGTTCCTTCTTTAATGCCTGTTTGATGAATAGACTCAGAAACTTCACTTTCCACTGACACAGTGTAGGTGGTGATAGGAAAAAAGTACTTTACATCAGATATAAAATCAGCAGATAAAAATGGATAAGCCAGGAAAGTTCATGGAGGAGGTATTGTCTGCTTTTTTCTTTTCTTGTATACTTTTTTGAAAAGAAAAATGACTGAACTATTTATGAATTCAAGAATAAAATCCAATGATCATAATCAGATGATAAAATACTAGAAACCATTGGATTTCTTTTCAGTCCTTCAGTTTCACTCTCAATGGAAGTAAAGAACTGAAAGTTTCATTAGAATCAGTGTACATCACCCAGACCTCCAGGCTGGGGGATGAGGGGGGGACTATGAAAGCAACCAGATGAACAGTGAAGGGACTGGGGATAATACATAGAACTTTTATTTTGTGACTTAGCAGTTTTCCATACAATAAAAGATAAAGCAATAAATTGGACTGGCTGTGGGTAAAACTGGATCTTGTTTTAATGAGCAGGGCCATACTCAGTTCAGTTTAGTTGCTCAGTGGTGTTAGACTCTTTGCAACCCCATGGACAGCAGGACGCCTTTTAAGATTTTTCTCTTTATGTTTTGTTTTCTGCAGTTTCATCAAAAATTTCATTTCAGTTCAGTCGCTCAGTCATGTCCGACTCTTTGAGACCCCATGGACTGCAGCACACCAGGCTTCCCTGTCCATCACCAATGCCCGGAGCTTGCTCAGACTCATGTCCATCAAGTCAGTGATGCCATCCAACCATCTCATCCTCTGTCATCCCCTTCTCCTCCCACCTTCAATCTTTCCCAGCATCTGTATCTTTTCCAGTGAGTCAGTTCTTCCCATCAGGTGGTCAAAGGATCGGAATTTAAGCTTCAGCAACAGTCCTTCCAATGAATATTCAGGACTGATTTCCTTTAGGATGGACTGATTAGATCTCCTTCCAGTCCAAGGGACTCTCAAGAGTCTTCTCCAACACCACTGTTCAAAAGCATCAGTTCTTTCATGTTCAGCTTTCTTTATGGTCCACCTTTCACATACATACATGACTACTGGAAAAACCATTTTGCATGATGTACTCTGCATATAAGTTAAATAAATAGGGTGAAAATATACAACTTTGACATACTCCTTTCCCAAATTGAAACCAATCCATGCCCAGTTCTAACTGTTGCTTCTTAACCTGCATATAGATTTCCAGGAGGCGGATAAGGTGGTCTGGTATTCCCATCTCTTTCAGAATTTTCCACAGTTTGTTGTGATCCACACAGTCAAAGGCTTTGGCGTAGTCAGTAAGGCAGAAGTAGATGTTTTTCTGGAATTCTCTTGCATTTTCTGTGATCCAACAGATGTTGACAATTGGATCTCTTGTTCCTCTGCCTTTTTAAATCCAGCTTGAATATCTGTAAGTTCTCAGTTAACGTACTGCTGAAGACTAGCTTGGAGAATTTTGAGCATTACTTTGCTAGCATGTGAGATGAGTGCAATTGTGAAGTAGTTTGAACATTCTTTGGCATTGCCTATCTTTTTGATTAGAATGAAAACTGACCTTTGCAGTCCTGTGGCCCCTGCTCAGTTTTCCAAATTTGCTGGCATATTGAGTGAAGAACTTTAATAGCATTATCTTTTAGGATTTAAAATAGCTCAGCTGGAATTCCATCACCTCCACCAGCTCTGTTCCTAGTGATGCCCTAAGGCCCACTTGACTTTGCATTTCAGGATGTCTGGCTCTAGGTGAGTGATCACACCATAGTTGTTATCTGAGTCATTAACATCTTTCTTGTACAGTTCTTCTGTGTATTCTTGCCACTTGTTCTTAATATCTTCTGCTGTTGTTAGGTCCATACCATTTTTGTCCTTCATTGTGCCTATCTTTGCATGAAATATTTCCTTGGTATCTCTAATTTTCTTGAAGAGATCTCTAATCTTTCCCATTCTATTGTTTTCCTCTATTTCTTTGCATTGATCAATTAGGAAGACTTTCTTATCTCTCCTTGCTATTATTTGGAACTCTGCATTTATACAGATGGATGTATCTTTCCTTTTCTCCTTTGCCTTTCCTTTCTTATGGCCTATTTACTGGGCCATTCTCAGTAAATGGCATTTGGTCCCATCACTTCAAGGCAAATAGAGAAACAATGGAAACAGTGAGAGACTTTATTTCTGGGGTCTCCAAAATCACTGCAGATGGTGACTGCAGCCATGAAATTAAAAGATGCTTGCACTTTGGAAGAAACGCTGTGATCAACCTAGACAGCATATTAAAAACCAGAGACATTACTTTGTCAACAAAGGTCCATCTAGTCAAAGCTATGGTTTTTCCAGTAGTCATGTATGGATGTGAGAGTTGGACTATAAAGAAAGCTGAGTGCTGAAGAATCGATGCTTTTGAACTGTGGTGTTGGAGAAGAGCCTTGAGAGTCCCTTGGACTGCAAGGAGATCCAACCAGTCAATCCTGAAGGAAATCAGTCCTAATTACTCATTGGAAGGACTGATGCTGAAGCTGAAACTCCAATCCTTTGGCTACCTGATGTGAAGAACTGATTCATTGGGAAAGACCCCGGTGCTAGGAAAGATAGAAGGTGGGAGGAGAAGGGGATGACAGAGGATGAGATGGTTGGATGGCATCACCAACTCAGTGGACATGGGTTTTGGTGGACTCTGGGAGTTGGTGATGGACACGGAGGCCTGGCGTGCTGTGGTTCATGGGGTCGCAAAGAGTCGGACAGGACTGAGCAACTGAACTGAACTGAACTTGTAATGGACTGAGTTGTGCCCTCTCAAAATTCTTACATTGAATCCATAAACTTCAGTGTGACTGATTTGGTGATGAAGACTTTCAGGAGGTAATTAAGGCTACGTGAGATGACAAGGGTTGGTTCCTGATCCAGTAGGACTAGTGTCCTAATAAGAAGAGGAAAAGATAGCAAGAGTGTGTGCACAGAAGAATGCGAGGACGCAGAGAAAAGGCAGCTGTCTGCAAGCCAGGTAGAAATTTACAAATATTTGGAGAGTACATCTAAGTGGTAACTTTTCCTGACAAAAAATTATTTCACATAAGCAAAACTATTTAGTTATAAGAGACTAAAACCTTCATTTAATATCATAATATTGGATAATTTCAAGATTAAAGAAAGAATCTTTTTTTTTTTTAAATTTATTTATTTATTTATTTATTTTTTCCCAGTGGGTTTTGTCATACATTGATATGAATCAGCCATGGATTTACATGTATTCCCAATCCCGATCCCCCCTCCCACCTCCCTCTCCACCCGATTCCTCTGGGTCTTCCCAGTGCACCAGGCTGGAGCACTTGTCTCATGCATCCCACCTGGGCTGGTGATCTGTTTCACCATAGATAGTATACATGCTGTTCTTTTGAAATATCCCACCCTCACATTCTCCCACAAAGTTCAAAAGTCTGTTCTGTATTTCTGTGTCTCTTTTTCTGTTTTGCATATAGGGGTATCGTTATCACCTTTCTAAATTCCATATATATGTGTTAGTATGCTGTAATGTTCTTTATCTTTCTGGCTTACTTCACTCTGTATAATGGGCTCCAGCTTCATCCATCTCATTAGGACTGGTTCAAATGAATTCTAAGAAAGAATCTTTTAACCCCAGGTTTCCCAAACTTTGTGCTGAGATGCATTTGGGCATGACCATAAGCTCACAATGGGCTATTTTACATTTTGTAGGGGAAACACATGCAGATATTTGAATATCCTTTCTGATGTTGCATCTATAGCTTAAGGTAATTCATAATTTCAATGTTAGATTGCACTACATTCCTTTCTATAATGTCATAACTATGTGAAACTGAGTTTTTTGGTAGGTGCTTTGATAAAAACATGTACAAGTCAATGTGGAATGAGAAATGAGGCTGCAAGTGTGCAATCTGATTCCAGGGTTTGAGAAGGGGTGCTGTGATCAACGGGAACACACACATTCCCTTTTTATGTCATTGTGATAATATAATGATTGAAGAAGTAATTGAGAAATAGCAAATTACTTAAGGGTGCCATGAATCATAAAGCTTTGGGAACCTTAAATCAATCAGAAAGGCATTTGAGCAGGAAAAGCAAGAGAAGGAAACATTTATTATAAAACATTTATTATAAAAATAATACAAATTACCTTGTCTCAGATTTTCTCATAAAAGTAAACTTCAGCTGGCTCAAACTCCTTTTGGCCTAATCCCAAACATACATATTCAAATCTTTTTGTGAGGATATGCACATTATTCACATTTTATTAGTTCTTAAATATTTTCTATTGTCATTTAAATGAAAGGAGTTCCTACAAGATACTAAACATGAGAATAATAAACAAGAATGTACTTACACTAGACATGACACAAATCAAAATTACTAAGCAGTAGGGGAGATCATGATATAAATGTACTGAAAAACAGTACTTTTAATAAAGCACAATTATTTGTACATATGGCTTCAAATCAATTTAAAGAAAAATAAATTATTTTTTAAAAAAGAAAACAATTTAAAATACATTAAGGAATAAAAATCTATAACTAAAATCCTACATTTTTGGATAATAAACACAAATGTAATTAATGCAAATATTTTATTTAATTAAATGTTTTTTAGAATCTATTTTTCATGCTTTGTTGAGAGAATTCCATGTGCCAATTGCTCCTGAGGTTTTGACCCAGTTTCCCAGTATGTAAAGATTTCTTGTGATATTTTATTTGCACTCTAGGTTATTTAGAGAATGAGTCTTTAGAACTTATATAAAAATAGTTTTCAGTGACATAGTATGATCAATCATAAATTGAAGGGAAAATAATCAAATAAGTGTGATTTTGAATTTTGAGATTCCAAAGCCAGTATTAGCAGAAAAGCAAATGAACACTTTATTTTCATTCTTTTAGTGTTGATTTTAGTAACAGAAATTTATGGAGTAAAGATAGTAACAAAAATGCAAGCAAAAATGAGTATTCTTCCCAGCTACTTCAAAATGTAACATTTATTTACACATATTTATAACATGTATTTTAATGATTTTATAATAGAAACTGTAACTGGTTAGGCATAGACACTTGGTCTTTATTACAGAATTCACTTGTTCTTTTTTTTTTTTTTCAATTTCTAGGTAATTCTTATCCATGCTTCAGTGAAATAGTACTATGAACTAAACAAATTAATCCCAGTTGTACATATTTGTTTTAAATTCAATAACACAAATGTCAAAAATTATTTACTTTGGCCATCTGATTCAAAGGGCAGACTCATTGGAAAAGACTGACGCTGGGAAAGATTGAGGGCAAGAGGCAAACGGGGTGAAGAGGAATAGATGATGGACGGCATCACCAACTGGATGGACGTGAGTTTGAGCAAACGTGAGGAGACAGTGAAGGACAAGGAAGCCTGGGGTGCTGTAGTCGATGGGTGACAAACTCGGACAACACTGAAGCGATTGAGCACGCTTGCACGCAGTAATGATTACTTTGAGTTTCTCTTGAGGAAAAGCTAAAAAAATTTTACATTTTAAGATCTAATTCAAAACGCATTATTTTCTAGACTTTGAATAAAAAATGTTCAATTTAAATCCAAACAGCTTATTAGAGAAAGCTAAGAAATGATCTTCCTAGCATGACGGTGGCTATATTATCATTATTATGTCTATTTTACATGGTGAAAGTGAAAGTGTTAGTCACTCAGTTCTGTCCAATTCTTTACAACCCCATGGACTGTAGCCCGCCTGACTTCTCTGTCCATGGGATTCTCCAGGCAATAATATTGGAGTCGTTTGCCATTCCCTTCTCCAGGGGATCTTCCCAACTCAGATCGAACTCAAGTCTCCTGCATTGCAGACAGATTCCTTACTATATGAGCCACCATGGAAAAAGTATTTTACATGGTAAAGGTAAATTATTTTACTTGTGAGAGAGAACATAATGTCTAGGGATATTAAACTTTTTCGTATTTCTTAAATTTAACAGCTGGATTATAGACTGTGTTGCTGTCTTAAATCATTTCCTTTCTGAAGCATGTTGGCTTGGATAATTCTTACATTATGGAGAGTTTTAAATGTTTTAAAACATCTTCCAGGAGAAATTGGTTTGCTCATGTCTTTCTCTGTGCAGGACTTAAATTTTACAGAGGAAGAGATGGTCCTAATGATACATGATTATGGATCAGTGACTCTTTGGGGAGTTTTTAAGACTATTCCTTAGCAAATGGAAAAACTCATTTGCTAAATGGGCCCTTACTGTACTAGGAAATGTTGACTTTGCTCTTTTATGTAAGTTCAGCTTGTTCAGTTCTACTATTAACCTGATTTTGATCATTTCTCCTAATCTCTCTTTTCATAACATAAAAATATTCATTCAGGATTCTGCAAAGACACAACTCAAACTACTTTCAAGTTGTTGTTATTTTAATATTTTATTTTCAAAGCTGATCTGCTGAGAGTCTTTCTTCTTATCTGTGAAACGGAAGTTACTCTGTGGAAAAATAATTTTTAAAAAATGAGTGAAGTGGTCCCAGTCACATTCATCTCCTTACTATTTATGGTTTAGTATTTTTCTTATAAAATTCAAAATGTAAAAGAAACTCAGATACATTGGGATTTTCTCTATATTGACTTAACTAATGTGTTTTTAGAGAGAGCATGCTCTTTCCTGTTCTTGTTCAACATCTTTGCTCCCGAGAAATAATGACATCTAATAGAAATAAAATCATGCAGAATTTAAAAGGCTGACATTGTATTTTCTTTCAACAATTGATAAACACACCTTTACACTGAGATGTATTTGTCAACTACAGTAGAAAATTCCTTGTAAAACATGAGTGAGATCAGTCCATGTAGCATTTTAAAATGGTGTAAATTATGCCAACTGCGTTTCTGGGCATCAACACCAGAAGGCGCTAAAACACTGCGGTTAGTGGTCTGCCTGCCGGTCGAGGAGGTATTCACAGCGTATTCTGCACATAGTCATAAACCTGAAGTATTGGCGGTGAGGGGCACGTTGTAACTACATGGGATTTTAGGTAATGTTTAAATGCAGGGTGTTTTCTGTTTTCTTTCTGTACACGAGTGCTCAAGAATGCATTTTATTCCCCTTTGTCTCTTTCATTCGTGATGGTAAAAATTAGTGTTTCGGTGACTGTGATGAAAGGAAAGACCTAGCTGGCTGAGTCTGTTTAAATTTACCAGTGGTCATGAACACTAGCGACTGGAGGGAAAAGATCCTCAGGCAGAGGCTCAAGGAAAATTTATAAAGGTTTAGAAGTGTATTTGCTGTCAGGTAAAAAACAGAGCATTTCTGTTTGAAACCATGTGAAAATCTCTATCTGGTCATAAGCAGCAGCAGAGTTATTGTGCTTCTGATATCAAATGATGCCCTATCACTGGAGATTTTTCAAAAGACATCAGTGGCCACAGATCATTGATATTAGTGGGCTAGATTCAGGTTGTGTGGAGTTGGACTCCTCATTCTCTGAGGTTTTCCAGAATTCTGTGATCATACAATTCCATAACATTGAAAATCATTTGACGGCAGTAGTGGAGATGCCATCAGGAATATTGATTCATTTGTGTTAAGATGTGAACACCTGTAAGTAACTTTGTCTCTTAATGACCATATTGAGGGCAGGAGGAGAAGGGGGCGACAGAGGATGAGATGCTTGGATAGCACCACTGACTCAGTGAACATGAATCTGAGCAAACTCTGGGAGACGGTGAAGGACAGGGAAGTCTGGTATGCGGCAGTCCGTGGAGTCACAGAGTCAGACACGACTTAGCAACTGAACAACAAAAAATAAGCATGTTGTATTGAACATTCTCAGAAAATGTTTGTTAAAGAATAAAATAAAGTACAAAATCTCAAAAGTGAATTTACTGTTCTATTTCCTGTTCATTAAATAAAATAAGAGAAAATGCAAAAACAAATTTCGACCTCAAGATTAAATTAGCGGATTTAGTGAAGTGATTTATTCTTAAGAAATGTGATAGTTGAAGATCCCTAAAGAAAACTACATATAACAGATCATATATTTTGAATTTCTTTTGAAGAAGATTCTAATGCCTATTACTTCTAAGTTTATTGTGTATCAATTTATTCACATTTATCTCTAGCAATCCGAAAAAGAAAACTTACCATTTTGGAGTCTCTCTCTTTGTATTCCTACAAATAATAACAGAAAAATAGACTATTTAATTAAGAATAGAAAAATATATTGTTGTGGTTATGCAATACATGCTCTGCAGATTTTCTTGAGAAAGTAATTGAATGACAGCACTGCAATTACTTTTATTAAGATTAAAACAACACAATTGCTATTTGATGGTGAAGAGATATTCAAATTTATTTCTCAGTTCTTTTTTCTGAAAATGAAACCTTTTCATAACCACTTAACAATCTGTCAATTTTCAAGAGATAAAATTCAATAAAACCTTGATTTCATATACCACTGATAAAAAGAAAAAAATCATTATTAATATTTTTAAATCTTTTTTCTTTGGTTGATTTCTAATGACAAGGCTTTGAAAAGACCAAGACTTTTTGAAATGGTTTCAAGCTCATTAAATTGTAATTATTCTTGTAAATAGAAATAAAAATGTGAAAGTAATGAGCTTTAACAGTCAAGCTAAATTGCACAATTGCATTCTTTTTTGTATCAACTTATTCTTTTATACTGCACGTAGCTTTAGTGGTTTTATATGTAGTTAATAGTTTTATATATAGTCTTGTTAGTTTTATGAGTGTATAAATTATGGAAAATATCTTCTATTTTCATAAGGCAGGAATGGACTTTGGGGCCAACTGAAAGATACCAAAAAAGGCAAGAGAGTTCCAGAAAAACATCTATTTCTGCTTTATTGACTATGCCAAAGCCTTCGACTGTGTGGATCACAATAAACTGTGGAAAATTCTGAAGGAGATGGGAATACCAGACCACCTGACCTGCCTCTTGAGAAACCTGTATGCAGGTCAGGAAGCCACAGTTAGAACTGGACATGAAACAACAGACTGGTTCCAAATAGGAAAAGGAATACGTCAAGGCTGTATATTGTCACCCTGCATATTTAACTTATATGCAGAGTACATCATGAGATATGCTGGGCTGGAAAAAGCACAAGCTGGAATCAGGATTGCCGGGAGAAATATCAATAACCTCAGATATGCAGATGACACCACCCTTATGGCAGAGAGTGAAAAGGAACTAAAAAGCCTCTTGATGAAAGTGAAAGAGGAGAGTGAAAAAGTTGGCTTAAAGCTCAGCATTCAGAAAACTAAGATCATGGCATCTGGTCCCATCACTTCATGGCAAATAGATGGGGAAACAGTGGAAACAGTGTCAGACTTTGTTTTTTTGGGCTCTAAGATCACTGCAGATGGTGACTGCAGCCATGAAATTTAAAGACGCCTACTCCTTGGAAGGAAAGTTATGACCAATCTAGACAGCATATTAAAAAGCAGAGACATTACTTTGCCAACAAAGGTCCATCTGGTCAAGGCTATGATTTTTCCAGTGGTCATGTATGGATGTGAGAGTTGGACTGTGAAGAAAGCTGAGCACCGAAAAATGGATGCTTTTGAAGTGTGGTGTTGGAGAAGACTCTCGAGAGTCCCTTGGACTGCAAGGAGATCCAACCAGTCCATCCTAAAGGAGATCAGTCCTGGGTGTTCATTGGAAGGACTGA
Source organism: Cervus elaphus (assembly GCF_910594005.1). Lineage (NCBI taxonomy): Eukaryota > Metazoa > Chordata > Mammalia > Artiodactyla > Cervidae > Cervus > Cervus elaphus. The sequence continues at coordinate 36,692,373 of NC_057840.1, forward strand.
TGCTGAAGCTGAAACTCCAATCCTTTGGCCACCTCATGCGAAGAGTTGACTCATTGGAAAAGACCCTGATGCTGGGAAAGATTGAGGGCAGGAGGAGAAGGGGACAGCAGAGGATGAGATGGTTGGATGGTATCACTGACTCGATGGGCATGAGTTTGAGTAAACTCTGGGAGTTTGTGATGGACAGGGAGGCCTGGCGTGCTGCGATTCATGGAGTCGCAAAGAGTCGGACACGACTGAGTGACTGAACTGAACTGAACTGAAAAGATACCGAAGTTAAACATTTGTTATATTTTATTTTTCCTTATTATTTTTGCATATCATGGTTTCATGATTTAAACTATCTTGTTATTTTATACCTTCATCAGAACAGAAAGTAATGTGAACTGTATATACATTTAACCTTAAATTTTGGTCCTCAGATAAAGGAGACATTGTTGAGTATCTGAAGTTGTCTGGTTCTACAAATATCTAGAAGGTTATGAGTTTTGAGAATAGGACAATGAAACTTATATATGTGGAATTGTAAGGAGGAAAACTGAAATGGTAATTATTAAATTAAAACAATCTGATCCCAGAGAGTTTAAGTATTTGTGTATTAAGACTCTCCTTAGTTTGAGTAAGTGATTTAAGAATAGCTTATGAACTATAAGGATGGATGTTAACAGAAAAAGATTCTTCAGAAAAGATGCATAATATAACACAATGAAAATCTATAAAACAAGCTAAGATTTATGACAGGCCTAACGTACTGGGCTTCCTAGGTGGGCTGAGATTCATTTTTGCTAACTCTGCTAACACAGTGAAGCAAATATACATGTTGATGACAAGGTCACAAAAAGTAATACTGAACGTAGTAACAAGATTACGTTCTTTTAAAACCAAATTTAGTAACTACTGTTTGTGAAGATGCCCTTTAGTGAAAGCTTGACCACAAAATTAAAAGAAAAATAGCAGAAAGCAGAAGTCAAAACCACACATTGAAATACTTCCTGATTTTCAATACTGCCAGTGTTTTATATTATTAATTTTTTTTGACAAACCACAAAAGCGCACTCTCTAGAGCAGGGACAGAATGAAATTTATAGTTTTGACAGAATGCTAATATTTTCAATTCTAGCTTTCTGTTTCTGTGAACAAATTTCATCAAAGTCTATGACAGGGACTTCCCTGGGGGTCCAGTGGCTACGACTCTGCACTCCCAATGCAGGGGACCCAAGTTTGATCCCTGATCAGTGGACTAGATCCCATATACTGCACCTAGAAGATCCCACATGCTGCAACTAAGACTTGGCACAATGACACAAATAAATAAAAATAAATATTAAAAAATATTCTATGGCAGCATAGGATCTTGATAGACACTATACGAGGTCATTTCAAACCATCATGCTTCCTTTCAGATATTCCCACAAGTAACTTAAAATTGTAAAATTATTACTATTATATGTGTTATTATCATAAAGTAACAAGTCAGATTTCCATAATTACATAGGTTCATTAATGAACTAATATTAAATATTATGCAATTTTTACTCTCCTATGCTAAAATGCACTTCAATTTATCCCTTGATAAATTTTAAGTGGGTTGCAAGCTTTAACACCTTACCTTTTTAATTGGAATTCATTTACCACTTTCTTCAGTTGCAACATTCATTGCAACTAGCTATGCAACACTTAAAATAATTCATTCTATCAGGAACAAGACAAGGGTGCCCACTCTCACCACTACTATTCAACATAGTTTTGGAAGTTTTGGCCACAGCAATCAGAGCAGAAAAAGAAGTAAAAGGAATCCAGATAGGAAAAGAAGAAGTGAAACTCTCACTGTTTGCAGATGACATGATCCTCTACATAGAAAACCCTAAAGACTCTACCAGAAAATTATTAGAGCTAATCAATGAATATAGTAAAGTTGCAGGATATAAAATTAACACACAGAAATCCCTTGCATTCCTATACACTAACAATGAGAAAACAGAAAGAGAAATTAAGGAAACAATACCATTCACCACTGCAACAAAAAGAATAAAATACTTAGGAGTACATCTACCTAAAGAAACAAAAGACCTATACATAGAAAACTATAAAACACTGATGAAAGAAATCAAAGAGGACACAAACAGATGGAGAAACATACCGTGTTCATGGATTGGAAGAATCAATATTGTCAAAATGGCTATTCTACCCAAAGCAATCTATAGATTCAATGCAATCCCTATCAAGCTACCAACGGTATTTTTCACAGAACTAGACCAAAGAATTTCACAATTTGTATGGAAATACAAATAACCTCGAATAGCCAAAGTAATCTTGAGAAAGAAGAATGGAACTGGAGGAATCAACCTGCCTGACTTCAGACTCTACTACAAAGCCACAGTCATCAAGACAGGATGGTACTGGCACAAAGACAGAAATACAGATCAATGGAACAGAATAGAAAGCCCAGAGATAAATCCACGAACCTATGGACACCTTATCTTTGACAAAGGAGGCAAGGATATACAATGGAAAAAAGACAACCTCTTTAACAAGTGGTGCTGGGAAAGCTGGTCAACCACTTGTAAAAGAATGAACACTTTCTAACACCATACACAAAAATAAACTCAAAATGGATTAAAGATCTAAATGTAAGACCAGAAACTATAAAACTCCTAGAGGAGAACATAGGCAAAACACTCTCTGACATGAATCACAGCAAGATCCTCTATGACCCACCTCCCAGAATATTGGAAATAAAAGCAAAACTAAACAAATGGGACCTAATGAAACTTAAAAGCTTTTGCACAACAAAGGAAACTATAAGTAAGGTGAAAAGACAGCCCTCAGATTGGGAGAAAATAATAGCAAATGAAGCAACAGACAAAGGATTAATCTCAAAAATATACAAGCAACTCTTGAAGCTCAATTCCAGAAAAATAAATGACCCAATCAAAAAATGGGCCAAAGAACTAAGCAGACATTTCTCCAAAGAAGACATACAGATGGCTAACAAACACATGAAAAGATGCTCCACATCACTCATTATCAGAGAAATGCAAATCAAAACCACAATGAGGTACCATTACACGCCAGTCAGGATGGCTGCTATCCAAAAGTCTACAAGCAATAAATGCTGGAGAGGGTGTGGAGAAAAGGGAACCCTCTTACACTGTTGGTGGGAATGCAAACTAGTACAGCCACTATGGACAACAGTGTGGAGATTTCTTAAAAAGCTGGAAATAGAACTGCCATATGACCCAGCAATACCACTTCTGGGCATACACACTGAGGAAACCAGATCTGAAAGAGACACATGCACCCCAATGTTCATTGCAGCACTGTTTATAATAGCCAGGACATGGAAGCAACCTAGATGCCCATTAGCAAATGAATGGATAAGGAAGCTGTGGTACATATACACCATGGAATATTACTTAGCCGTTAAAAAGAATTCATTTGAATCAGTTCTAATGAGATGGATGAAACTGGAGCCCATTATACAGAGTGAAGTAAGCCAGAAAGATAAAGATCATTACAGCATACTAACACATATATATGGAATTTAGAAAGATGGTAATGATAACCCTATAGGCAAAACAGAAAAAGAGACACAGATGTACAGAACAGACTTTTGGACTCTGTGGGAGAAGGCGAGGGTGGGATGTTTCGAGAGAACAGCATGTATGTTATCTAGGGTGAAACAAATCACCAGCCCAGGTGGGATGCATGAGACAGTGCTCGGGCCTGGTGCACTGGGAAGACCCAGAGGAATCGGGTGGAGAGGGAGGTGGGAGGGGGGATCGGGATGGGGAACACATGTAACTCCATGGCTGATTCATGTCAATGTATGACAAAACCCACTGCAATGTTGTGAAGTAATTAGCCTCCAACTAATAAAAATAAATGAAAAAAAATCATTCATTCTTAGGGATGGAGTTAATCAATACTATCTTATTAATAATCTTTAGATTCTTGTCATTAACAAAGAGAAAACAAGCATCTGTCTTAGAATTTGAAGTAGGAAGAGATATAGTTTAAAAGGGTAAGACTGATAATCTTTGTATAATGGGGCTTACTCTGTAAGCAGAGAAATCGGAATGTTTCTGAGTTTTTCCTCAGTTGCCTTACATTCTAATCTCAAATAACCATTTCTTTTTAAAAGGAAGGCAATGATTTCTTATAAGAGATTTTTTTTGAGATATGGTGACATTTCAGCTTTATGGTTTTGTTAGCTTTTCATCAATGTATAAATAGGCTTCTCAACTATTAGCAGAGTTAGTAAAAATGGATCTTAGATCAAAAAATTCCTCATTGTGAAACCCCCAAGTGACACCCCATTTCACTCAGAGTAAAATCCAAAGCTCTCGCAGTCACCTTTAAGACATGACAGGGTCTTTGAACATGCTCTGATGTCTAATCTCTTTTGCACTCAGGTTACTCCGCCCACATTGTTCACCTGGCCATGGTCTTAGGCCCCACTCACTCCCCTTTACAATGATCGGCTATTTACAATGGGGATTTCTAGACATCAAGGGATTGGTTAAAAGTAGTTATCTTATACCGTTTTTAGGAAAATGACAGGTTTTTTTTTTTATGATTATCAGAGACATTACAAGAAATAACCTAAGTTTTGCTTATGTTCATGAAATAAACTAGATTTAGCTTCTGCCTGGGTGGCTTACTTGATTTTTGTCTGTTTGGAGCATTTTCAAGCCAAGTATCCCATTTATTTTAACATTCACTATAGTTTAATTTCTTTGCTGAGACGTCCTTCATTTTCCTTTGCTTCAAGACTTTTGTAATTCATCATTGAACATTTTTTTTTTATCATGGTGGCTTTAAAATTCTTGTGAGATAATTCTAGTATCTCTGCCATCTCAGTGTGGGTTTCTATTGGTTGTCTTTTTTCCATTCAGTTTGGGACCTTCCTGGTTCTTGATATGATGGAAATTTATAATTGACACCTGAACATTTTTGTATTGTGTTATGAGCCTTTGGATCTTATTTAATCCTTCTATTTTAACTCTGTGTTCCTGACACTGCTCTGGCAGGGGACAGGTTCCCCACCTGCTAACACACGAGGTAGCATGTACTCCTTGTTATTGCTAGATGGCACAGGTGCTCCCATCCCTCAGGTCATCTTCACTGACACTATGGTAAGGTAGCCTAGTTGCCACCAGAAGCGGCTATCATTCTGACTCTCTCTAGGCTTTCTCTGACAAGTCACCAGCAGACAGGAGCTTTATCACTTCCAGGTGAAGGTGTGAGTCCAGGCTTGCCATTTGTTCTGTGCTAACACCAGGCAGACGGCCTCCTAACCAACCAGTAGAACAGATGGTCCTAGCTCCCTACTTGGCCTCTCTGACACCGTGGTGTCAAGGTGATCTTCTATATGGCTTCATAAGGACGGATGTCTAGCTTCTTACTCAGTCTTGGCTGCCTGAATTGGGGAAGGCATGGATTTTTTTGGATTGCTTGCTTAAAATAGAGTGGTTAGCCATCTGTATGTCTTCTTTGGAGAAATGTCTGTTTAGTTCTTTGGCCCATATTTTGATTGGGTCATTTATTTTTCTGGAATTGAGCTGCAGGAGTTGCTTGTATATTTTTGAGATTAATCCTTTGTCTGTTGCTTCGTTTGCTATTATATGTATATTATCTAGGGTGAAATAGATCACCAGCCCAGGTTGGTTGCATGAGACAAGTGCTTGGGCCTGGTGCACTGGGAAGACCCAGAGGGATGGGATGGAGAGGGAGGCGGGAGGGGAATGGGGATGGGGAACACATGTAAATCCATGGCTGATTCATGTCAATATATGACAAAAACCACTACAATATTGTAAAGTAGTTAGCCTCCAACCAATAAAAATAAATGGAAAAAAAAAATAGAGTGGTTATTGTCTGCAAGGTTTGTGTCTTTGTAGGCTGCCCCCTTTCCTGGCTCTTTGGCTAGAGAAAGTAGGCATTTTATTGATGTCTATATGTTTTTTCTTTGTACCTCTTGGCGTTTCCAGGTTGTTGGCTCCTTCAGCTCCAATTCTGAGATGTAAGAGGCTAAAAGAAAACTCATGGAGGTCGCAGCTGGGTCATGTACTGAGTCCTGAGATCTCTGGTCCATTGCCTCTCCACCTTTCAGAGTCTTCTTTCCAGGGTTTTAAATTGCACTAAGCAGGAACAAGAGGAGGAAGTATGTCTACTGAATGTTCCCAGAAGTGTGAGTCTGTCTCAAGCACGCTTGTGTTTTTCTGTGTTAGGGGGAATTTGAATTCCATCATTTTCAGCTGTTTACTTTCCCTGTCAGAAACTGCTTATAGGTAAAATATTTTTGCATTTCATCAAAGCAATCAAACTAGCAAAAATGATAGCATAAACTCATACTTCCTGAAATTACCTGTGTTTCCATTTGTCTTGAACATGTTCTATCTAAGTGCACAGCCCTTTTCAAAACCTCACTTGTGTCCAGGAAAAAGTGTGCTCATTTTTGTTTAGAGGCTCAAATTGCCAACATCTGCTGGATCATCGAAAAAGCAAGAGAATTTCAGAAAAACATCTATTTCTGCTTTATTGACTATGCCAAAGCCTTCGACTGTGTGGATCACAATAAACTGTGGAAAATTCTGAAAGAGATGGGAATACCAGACCACCTGACCTGCCTCTTGAGAAACCTATATGCAGGTCAGGAAGCCACAGTTAGAACTGGACATGGAACAACAGACTGGTTCCAAATAGGAAAAGGAGTATGTCAAGGCTGGATATTGTCACCCTGCTTACTTGACTTATATACAGAGTACATCATGAGAAATGCTGGTCTGGAAGAAGCACAAGCTGGAATCAAGATTGCTGGGAGAAATATCAATAACCTCAGATATGCAAATGACACCACCCTTATGGCAGAGAGTGAAGAGGAACTAAAAAGCCTCTTGATGAAAGTGAAAGAGGAGAGTGAAAAAGTTGGCTTAAAACTCAGCATTCAGAAAACTAAGATCATGGCATCTGGTCCCATCACCTCATGGGAAATAGATGGGGAGACAGTGGAAACAGTGACAGACTTTATTTTTTTGGGCTCCAAAATCACTGCAGATGGTGATTGCAGCCATGAAATTTAAAGACGCTTACTCCTTGGAAGGAAAGTTATGACCAATCTAGACAGCATATTAAAAAGCAGAGATATTACTTTGCCAACAAAGGTCCATCTGGTCAAGGCTATGGTTTTTCCAGTGGTCATGTATGGATGTGAGAGTTGGACTGTGAAGAAAGCTGAGCGCTGAAAAATGGATGCTTTTGAAGTGTGGTGTTGGAGAAGACTCTCGAGAGTCCCTTGGACTGCAAGGAGATCCAACCAGTCCATCCTAAAGGAGATCAGTCCTGGGTGTTCATTGGAAGGACTGATGCTGAAGCTGAAACTCCAATCCTTTGGCCACCTGATGCGAAGAGCAGACTCATTGAAAAAGACCCTGATGCTGGGAAAGATTGAGGGCAGGAGGAGAAGCGGACGACAGAGGATGAGATGGTTGGATGGCATCACCAAGTCAATGGACATGAGTTTGAGTAAACTCCAGGAGTTGGTGATGGACAGGGAGACCTGGCGTGTTGCGATTCATGGGGTCGCAAAGAGTCGGACACGACTGAGCGATTGAACTGAACTGATACCTCTCAAATCACTGGCTACAACTGTTAACCTCAATTCTCCAGTCAGGATGTACAGGGAATACAGTAACAGTGTGTCTCTTAACTGAAGGTTGTTTTGCCCCAACAGGGGACATTTGGAAATGCCTAGGGAGATTTTTGGCATTAGCAACTGAGGAAGGACGTTCTCATAATGCCTCATGATTATTCTCCGGAAGTGAGTGAAGTCGCTCTGTTGTGTCCGACTCTTTGCGACCCCATGGACCGTAGCCCACCAGGCTCCTCCATCCATGGGATTTTCCAGGCAAGAGTACTGGAGTGGGTTGCCATTTCCTTCTCCAGGGGATCTTCCCAACCCAGGGATTGAACCCGGGTCTCCTGCATTGCAGGCAGACGCTTTACCGTCTGAACCACCAGGCAATCCCTCGATTAGACTCCAGGGATGCTGCCAAAAATCCCAGTGTGTACAGGACACACCCTCCCAGTAAAGAATTTTCCAGTTCAACAATGCAGATAGTGATGAGATAAAAAAATCCTCATCACTATTGACATTATTATTGAGGTGGCATAATGGAAAAGAATCCTCCTGCCAATGCAGGAGACTCAGGAGATTCAGGCTCCATCCCTTGGTTGGGAAGATCCCCTGGGGGTGGAAACACATTCCAGTATTCTTGCCTGGGAAATCCCATGGACAGAGGAGTCTGGTGGGCTACAGGCTGTGGGGTCACAAAGAGTCAGACACGACTGAGCGTGCCCCCACGCATGAACAGTAAACTCTGCTCTTATGTGCCCCCTCCCTAGATACACTAGTACTTATTATTCGGCAAGTAGTAGGTGAGACTTGCCTTCTGAGAGAGCAACCTTGGGAGACAGGGTAGCTTTCACTTCAGCACAGAGGGTCAATATAAGCACTGTAGTCTTAGGAAATTAGAATTGAAAATATGATTGTATGAGAGAAAGCAATAGTCTAATCATGTGGATCATATAAACAAATAATGTGCACCAGATGGAAGCTGTGTAGCAAGGGAGATTCTTATACATTGCTGGAGGGAATGTAAACTGGCACAAATACTTCGGAAAATTGCCTAACAGTATCTAATAAAGTCGGTGATGCAGGTATGCTCTGACCTAGAATTCAAGGTCTAGGAATAAAGTCTAGAAACCCTTCCACATTGGTACCAGGAGACCCATAAATAATGCACATACCAGTACTTTTCACAGTCATCAGGAAACTGGGAACAATGAAATTTCCCTCAATAATAGAATGTACACAAGTTATGGTCTCTTCACATAAAGAAAATAAATGATTTATAGCTATATGTATTGCCACTGAAAATTTCACAAGCCCTACAGCTAAAGAAAGAAGCCTGTTATCAAAAACTACATACAATATGATTCCATTCATAGGAAACTTAAAAACTAAAATATATTTTATAGTAGTAAGCATGGGCCTGATAAAATAAAAAAAATACAATCATCACATAATCATCACAAAATTTAGGGTAGTGCTTTCCTAAGAGACAAGGAGAGGGATGCAGTAGAGAAGGAGGTAGAGGTCACTTGGGGCATAGGCAATGTTTGTTTCTTAATCTGTGTGCTGTTTACAAGGTTATATACTTCATTCTTTTTATGTATTACCACAAAATTATATGCATGCATTGGGTATAAGTATGAAATATTTAGAGATATTAAAGAGCTATTTAGAGATATTAAATAAAAAATATCTAAATAGCTATTAAATGCAAAAAATGGGGCTTCCCTGATGGCTCAGATGGTAAGAGTCTGCCTGCAATGCGGGAGACCTGTGTTTGAATCCTGGGTCAGGAAGATCCCCTGGAGGAGGAAATGGCAACCCACTCCAGTATTCTTATTTGGGAAATCTCATGGACGGAGGAACCTGGTGGGCTGCAGTCTATGGGGTTGCAAGGAGTCAGACACAACTGAGTGACTAACACTTCTAAATAAAAAATAATGTAAACAAAATGAGTTATTAAGAAATAGTTCTTCATGACATATATTTTTTAAAAGATACTAAACAAAATTCTTTTTATAAGTAAATAGTAACATCCAAGGCAGAAAGAAGTCTAATCAGTTGGACAAGAGATTATAAAAACAACCATATACCTGTTAATTTATCTTGGGTGAAATAAACCCTGCTTCTTCCTGGCCCTTCAACTCCCTAACCCAGCTGTCCATCTAAGTCTCTTTGTTCTGAGTTAGATTTCAGAGCCCAACTCTGATTACAATTTCAATTGATATTACAAGTTGATGATAAGAGTATTCTGGTTATTTAGAAAGACAGTTGAAGTAAATGCATTGGCATTCTGGTTTATAGATCAGTCATGCCAATCTCTAAGACACCACTAGCTCGCTATGGCTTCCCAGACCAGCAAAGCTCAAGGCCCTTCATGAACATGGCGAGCCCACATTTACTATCTTCCTCATTCTATCTCTTAAGCTTTGTTGTCATCTCTATTATTATGGTGTTCTGCAAAATGTTATACTTAGCATTTGCAGAGAAATTTTTAATGTTTTCTGAGAGATTTTCATATATATTTTCATATTGAAACTTCATAATCACACAGTGAGATGATCAGAATAGTTTCTTTTATCTACTTTCATCACCTGAAGAATAACAAATCTGGGGCCAATATAACAGATTATTTGTAAACTAGCTGTGTACATGACAATATAGATAGATTTTAAAAATACAGAGTAAAAAAAGAGGAAAATAGAATGAGAGTTGTGAGAACAACACGATGTGTATAAGATAACAAATGTGTCCAAAATAACTTCACATGTTTTAGAAGGAGATGCATCAATAGATGTATGTAAATAAAAGATACCAAAATGGTTGCCTGGGATGGGAGGAGAACAGTAGGGATTGGAAATAGGAGAAAAAATGGGAATAAATAAAGTAAACAATAGAAGTTTCTAGTATAGACAAAATTAAAATGATTTGGAATGAAATTTTTAAATTAAAAACTCACTAGCTGCATTATTAAAATATCCAGTATTAGAAACCATGTCTCCAGAATAAAATAAAGATTTTTTTTCCTCTAGCTTATACTTGTAACCATGTATAAAGCAATGCAGTAATAATAGTGGAGGGACTAAAATTTCAAAACATAATTTTTACCTTTGAAGAACTTAGAGCAAATTTGAGATAAAATATATAATTATAGGAAATAGTCACAAAATATAAAAGCAGATTGAAATTATAGTTTATATTAACTATAGAATTGGTGTCTCAATGCCATGCTTGCATAATTGCCAAGTAGCTGACTTAGGCTAACAAAAATTGCTATGTGTCATTCATACAAATAATATGTATTAAATATCAACTTTGTGCCAAATTTGAGATATATCAGCTAAAGAAAAAGACAAAAATTCTTAACCTCATGAAGCTGATATTCTATCTGGGGGTGTGAGACTATAAGCAACAAACATAATGAATATGTAAAGTACTGTGCTTAAAGGCTTAAAGCTAAATATTAAAAAAACAAAGATCATGGCATCTGGCCCCATTACTCCATGGCAAATAGAGGGGGAAAGGTGGAAGTAGTGACAGATTTCCTCTTCCTGGGCTCTAAAATCACTGTGGATGGTGACTGCAGCCCTGAAATCAGAAGATGTATGATTCTTGGCAGGAAAGCTATGCCAAACCTAGACAGTGTGTTGAAAAGCAGAGACACTACTCTGCTGACAAAGGTACGTATAGTCACGGTTATCGTTTTCCCAGTGGTCACGTATGGTTGTGAGAGCTGGGCCATAAAGAAGGTGGAACACCGAAGAACTGATACCTTCAAACTATGGTGCTGGAGAAGACTCCTGAGAGTCCTTTGGGCAGCAAAGAGATCAAACCAGTCAATCTTAAGTGAAATCAACCTTGAACACTTGTTGGAAGGACTGATGCTGAAGCTGAAACTCCAGTATTTCTGTCATCTGATGCAAACAATAGACTCATTGGCAAACTTCCTGACGTTGGGAAAGATTGAGGGCAGCAGGAGAAGAGGGCATCAGAGGATGAGATGGCTGGATGGCATCCCAGTGCGATGGACATGAACTTGGGTAAACTTTGGGAGATGGTGAGGGACAGAGAAGCCTGGCGTGCTGCAGTCCATGGGCTTGCAAAGAATCAGACATGACTGGGCAGCTGAACAAGAGCAAGAACAAAGTACGGTGTATAAAGCCTCAGAACACAGGAGATGCTGAGGGGAAAAGAGCCATGTAAGGGGTTAATAGTGCTGAATGTGAAGGTTTAGGATGCAAAATTTTATACTAGGTTAATTGCTAGAGTAGACCTCACTGAGAAAGTGCCATTTAAACAAAGATCTGACGACGACGAAGCAGTCAGCTCTGTGGATATCTGTGAAGAGTATTTGGTGAAAACTGCAGGTGACATCTTTTCGGAGAAGAGATTAGATGTTCAGTTTTGCATAAGTTTGAGATGTTTGTTGGACAGTCAAGTGCAGATGTGGCATGGGCAGTGTGTATATGAGGCTGGAGTTCAGGAGAGATGCCTCAGTGAGGAATACTATTTAGGAGTCATTGACGTACTCTTTTTAAAGTTGTTCTCCTGTGTGAGCTGTCTAATGGAGTGTGTGTAGCTACGGTGAAACAAAGCAAATGCAGAAGCCTGGAGGTCAAGTGAAAAATGTTGGAAGGAGGGAGTGATTAATGGAGTCAAATACTGCTGAGCCAGAAATGACAAAACATAAGACCTTTTTTTTTGGTAAATATATTTTTTGGCTTCTTAAGGATGTTGTCTTGAAAAAAATTTTAACATACAATTTTTTTAGAGCAGCTTTAAGTTCACAGCAAAATTGAGAGGCAGGTACAGAGATTTCCCCTTTTGCTTCACAGGTGGCCCAACGGTAAAGAATCTGCATGCAATGCAGGAGACCTGGGTTTGATCCTTAGGTCAGGAAAATCCCCTGGAGTAGGAAATGGCAATCCACGACAGTATTCTTGATTGGAAAATCCCATGAACAGAGAAACCCGGCAGGCTACATCCATGTGATCCATGGGGTCACAAAGACACAACTGAATGATTGAGCACACACACTCCCTCCCCTCTGCTCATTCCCTAGAAGAGGATGAACCTACATTGGTTACAACTGATGAATCTGCATTGATGTATCACAACCACCCAAGTTGGCAGTTTACCTTGATGTTCACTCTTGGTGTTACATATTGGATTTGGACAAAAATATGACACATTTCTCTCTTTATAGGGTCAAACAGAGTATTTTTGTTACCCTAAAAGTCCTAAAACTACCTTCTATAAAAAGATGTTATAAACATGCTCACAGATTTGAAGGAAAACTTGAACATATGAGGTGAGAAAGAGAGACATAAAACTCTGTCAAGTAGAATTTACAGAGATGAGAAGTTCAGTTTATCTTTAAAAATGTGCCGGATGGGATCCACAGCAGATAACAAACTTTGCAAAATAGAAGGTCCCTAGACTTGAATACATAAAAATATGACTATCCAAACCAAAACAAGAAAATGTCAGTAGGAAAAAATTGAAACAATATCAGATGGTCTAACATACATGCAACTGGAGTCCGAAAGAGCAGGGAGAGAGGAGATGGTTTCCCTGGTACCCCGTCATAGTGAGAGGCTCTTGCTGGAGGGTTGTCTGTGGGGTCATTTTCAGTAACAAACTAGATACCAACCTGCTCTGTCCCTTGAACTTTAGAACATCAAATGAGCCTTCATAAGTGTCTCTTCATTCACAATTCCAACATAGGTGGGCCAGCCCTTCTTTTGGAATATGAGAGTACTTACACTCATTATTTTGTTCTAAGCTTTTTGAGACTCTTTCCAAAATGTTAATATTATACTGCATTCTGGTAAATTTTGAACATTTCTTTGTCCTCAGATTAAGCATATTGCTAACATTAAATCAGCACTTTTAAGTTTTTAGGTTACTATTATTAATGCTGTAAATGTGTTTTGAAATTTTTACAAAATGAAATGTGATATAAATGCAAATAGATAATAATAGTTGAGCATAGGTCTTATATAAACTACACAAATAACTGAATTGACTAATCTCTCTGAATATAATGTTGCTGTTTTAGAGGTTTTAAAAAGCTAAAATTGTCTGTAATCTTTGATTTCAATTTTCATCACAGGAGAATTGTTCCTAGACCACTTCTTTGCCTGGAATAACTTTGCTCAATTTTATTTTCCCATATGGTCAAATATTGCTCCCTCAAATTTACATTTCAGTTTCATCAGCCTCATTAAAATTTTCTAGATTTCTCTATTTACAATTTTCTTTTTTCTCTTAATTGCTATAAAAATTCTAGTTTGAAATCTGTGACTTAGCCCTTACTATGAATTATAACGTATTATATGCTTCTTGAGTTTAGCTATATGAAGGTTGCAGAGTGGTGGGCACACAGTATAGAATAACAGGTTGTGGTCTCCTGGGATGATGGGCAATAGACTCAGAGACCTTCTACAAGACGGCATCCTAATTTCAATGAATTCAATACTGTCCAGTTTCATCTCCTTAAACACACTACTCCTCAACTCTCATCTTGCAGTATCAGAAGTTTAACATATATATATATTAAGCTTTTATATATATATATAATATAACATTTATATATAAACAGCAAGAATGGATCCATCTTTCAAGAATAACTTCAAATTAAATAAGATTTCAAAGGCTGGTGCATGAACCAAAATACTTATAATAAGAATTAGAAAACTCAAGAAGGTTGTAAAATTATGTTTTCTGACTTACACATTCTTTCCTTGAAAAGATGTGTGAGAAGCCAAGTTATAATTAGAATTACGCTTGATGAATGTGAGATTCAAATGAGTTAGGGAGATTTATACAATTTTAATATTTTGTAGTATTAGGCTAGGATAGTCTGATACATCTGTTTCTACAACTATGAGTTGCCAACTCTGTCAGGATTCTCTTGTATTGGAGCCAAAACCATCTCTTTCCTGGACAATTAAGATAGTACTGTTAGGTTTTTTCTTTGGTAATATTCCTTTTTATATCACGTCAGAACAGAGATATTACTTTAGATTATATCTTCAAATAGGTAGCAACCAAGTTTTACAGTCCTTGGAGATATCCACTATTTCTAACGTTAGTCGACATATCCCTGATCCATTTTGTATTGAATTGAGAATTTAATTACTTTCCTTATTTATAAAGTTTTGTGTATATATTGTGCTTTATGACGACAAGTTCTTCAATATTATTTTTCTCGAGAGATTGTATATTACAAGGTGTAGAACAACATCTGATATATCTTGGATCTCTCTTAAATACCTAGCACAGTTTAGGTGCTTTAATAATCAACTAACACATCTACATTTGGTTAACAGTTAAAAATATTGCCCAAGTATTTTTTTAGTTTCATTGGATGTCTGTTCTATACAGAATTAGTCTCAAGACACATGCATGATTGAATAGTCAACCTTCTTAATTATTCACAGGATTTTCCTTCTAAACACCCGCAGTCATGTTTCTCATTTAACGTAGGAATTATTCCTATTGTTGTTCCTTACTGCTTCTAGAATTTTATTCTTCATGCTCTAAACATCTCTCATTTTCTACCTCCTGATGGCACTCAATTTTGTGTATTCAGTTTCTTTCAAATCCTACTTTCTGAAGGAAATCTTTCCAGTATATATGGTGAACAGAAAGATTTTAATTTCTTCTGTTTCTTGACTATGTTCCACTTTGTTTATATTAGGGAGAAAAGTAATTTGAAAAAAAGAAAGTAAAAATAAAAATGAAAGTAAATACAGAACTGACAGATTACCAGAAATTTTGGATGCACAATAAAAAAGTGAAAATCTAAAAAAACAAAAAATGAAAGTAAAAATATTTGTAATGTTTGATCTCTCTCTGCATTTGTGAGCACACATGTAAGCTAAGTTATATGTGTGTATGAAAAGAGTCAATAAATTCAGTGTATAGCCTCCAACTAATAAAAAAAAAATTCAGTGTAGACTATAAACTTTATAATTGATGATTGTGCAGAAACAAATGTGTATATATACATAAAGTTCGGTGAGATTTGCGAATCACCATACCTCTTAACAAAAATTATTTTTATAACTAATATATGTTATATAATAGAACCTCTAGTTGCAGATAAGTATAGAGCTGTTAGAAACTATGAGTAGCACAGGAAAATGCAATTCACAAGCTGTAAGATTTTCTATTTTCCCTTTCCAGTCCCTTCTCACAATATCCTCCCCAAAGAAAACCACTGTTAATAACTTCTTGATTCCCTTAAAAAAAAACTCTATGTACTCTTCAGAAACTTGCCCTTAATTGTTTAATTTGTGGTATTGTAGTTGCAAGAATGTTTCCCCTGTGGTAACTTGGGAGGCTTATAATTTGTTTTTCTTTCTTCTAGCAGTTGCCTTTATGTCATTATTGAATATGCATAAATACTGTTATTGCTTTAGCTACTGTAGATGGTCTCTACTACCTCCCTGCTGGAAAAATGGAAAAATTATTAAACTATGTCTTTTCTTTAGTTTCTTTTTCTTTTTTGCTTTTCACTCATTTTATGATTATTGTAGTCTTTTTAGGTTAATTCCATAATGTCAGCCCATTTATTGCTCTAAATAATATGTGTAATCTTCTGTTTCTTGATTACACAACTTTAATGCTACCTGTTGACTCTCTGAAAAAGAAGTTGAGGAAATTAAAACACTTTTGAATTATTTCTTTTTTATTTTTTCTTCACTATCAAAATATGATTATTTGTTTTTATGTTTTCAAGTTTATTTTAACTTGTTAATTCATATCTGACACAGCTTTTTAGGTACAGTGTTTTTAAAAAATAAAACTTCAGTGTTTCCCATTGTCCTTTTTAGCATAGTTTCTTCTTTCATATTTTTAGTTGCCTCAATTCCAAAAAAGGTTTATTAAGATTTGACTGTGCTTGCTATATTCCTTGAGATCTTTCATATTTGAGAATGTTTGCCTGTCAGCTTTTTTATTAAATGACTAGTTATATAATATTGAGTCAAACTTTATGTTGACACTCTGGATATTGTTTCATTTTCTCTTGGTTCTGGATGCTTCTGTGAAGAACTCATAAATCTGTCTGATTTCTTCTTCCATGTAAGAAATCCTTCCCTCTTGCCAAGATGCTTGAAAGATTATTTATTTTTCCTTTAAATTTAATAATAATCAGGAGATAGCTGGATGTCAATTCGCTGTCATTGTTTTCTCAAACTTGAAGCCTCTTTTAATCTGCAGATTCAGTTCTTTTAAATTTAAAAGAGATTTCTTTTTATATTTTGAAATATATTTTCTGTTCTTTTTCTGTTTTTTTAGTGCCATATATTTTATAAAATATAGTTATAACATTTTATAAAATATAATTTACCAAGTGCTTTAATTTTTATCTGACCTTCATTTCTATTGTGGGGGATGAAAAATAAATTCTACCCTCCTTGGTTCTCCTGGCTGCTTGAAGCATTAAATTGATGAGAGACAGATTAAGAGAAGAAAAACAAAGAAAACTTTAATAACATGCATACTTCCTGCATACATGGGGGAGATCCATAAAAACTGAATCACTCCTTAAATGGCTGAAGCCCTTACTTTAAATTTCACATTCAGCAAACACAGAAGAGGATATTGGGAATAAGGCTTTGGGACTGCAAAGAGAAGAAAGGCAATCCACAGAAAGATGTATAGGGCAAATGTTTGGTGAGCAAGTATTTGCTGAGCCATAGAAAGCAATAGAACAATAGGAATTTTAACAAACAGATTTTGCTAGGCTCCTCTTTGTCTACCATACCTAGCTAGTTCATGCTATCCTATAGCTATCTGTGACGGTAATTTCGTTCCTGGAACAGTTCTATCTAAATTCTTTTAGGCAATTAGGGAAAAGTCAAAGATTCGTCCCATGTCTTCTGCTTCTATAAAATAACCAGTCTAAAATAATCTTCAGGCTAAAGGACTACATCTTGTGGTGATAAATTTTGCTTCCTTACACTTTAATCTTCTAATAATTTTTTTGTTTCTTTTTCGTTTATATTCACTGTAATTGTTTCATGCACTAACAGTATTCAGTGTCTTATTCTCAGCTTTGTTTCTTGCTATTTCTTTTTTTTTTAAATTGAGGCATGATTGATATAACATTATATTAGTTTCTGGTGTATAACAATGACTTGATATTTGTATATATTGCAAAATAATCACCATAATGACTTCAGTTAACATCCATCACCACACATAATTAAAAATTTTTTTTCTTGTGATGAGAATTTTCAAGATATCTTCTCCTAGCTACTTTCAATTATGCAATACATTAAAAGGATCATATACCATGATTAAGTGGGATATATACTAAAGATACAAAGATGGTTCAATACATGAAAATTAATCAAAATGACATAGCACATTAACAAGATGAATAGCAAAATCATGCAATCATCTCAATAGATGCACCAAAAACTTTTGACAAAATTCAATACATATCTATGATAAAAACTCTCAACAAATTTGGTATAATGGGAGCACATCTCAACATAATAAAGGCCATTTATGACAAATTCACAGTTAACATTGTACTTGATGGTGAAAAGCTGAATTTTTTTCCTCTAAGATCAGGAATAAGACAAGAATCCACTTGTCTTAAAAGTCCACTTTTACCACTTTTATTCAATATAGTATTGAAGTCCTTGCAACAGAAATCAGAAAATAAAAAGAAAGAAAAGCATCCAATTTGGAAAGGAAGGAGTAAAACTGTCACTGTTTGCATGTAACATGATGGTATGCATTGAAAATTCTAAACGCTCCACCACAAAATCTGTTATAACTAATAAATTAATTCAATACAGATGCAGATACAAAGTTAATATACAGAACTCTGTTGCATTTCCATACACTAATGACAAACTATCAGAAAGAAAAAAAGTAATTCTGTTATAGTTACATCAAAAAGAATAAAATATATAGAAATAAAGTTAATCAAAAGGGGAAGACTTGTCCTCTGAAAACTATAATATTGATAAGAGAAATTAGATGACACAAGGAGATGGAAAGATATACCAAGTTCATGGATAGGAAGAATTAAAATTCTTAAACTGTCCATACCATCCAAAGCAATTTGAAGCCTCAGTCCAGTCCCTATCAAAATCCCAGCTACATTTTTAAAAGACCTAGAATAAATAATTCTAAAATTTAATGTAATCATAAAACAATCTTGAGAACAAAAACAAAGTTGGAGGTCATGTTCCTTGATTTCAAACTACTACAAAGATATGGTAATCAAAACAGTATTGTACCAGCACACACAGACACACACACAGACACATACACACATGATACATAAATCAATGGGAAATAATTGAAAATTCAGAAATAAAGAGACAGTATATAAAGTGGGAAAAAGACATTCTCTTAGTAACTGAGGTTTGGAAAAGTGGGCAAATATATGCAAAATAATAAAATTGGACCACTTTTTTATACCATATCAAAATAAACTAAGAGTGAATTAGAAAATTAAATATGACATGAAACCATAAATTCTTAGAAGAAAATGTAGGCAGTACATTCTCTGACATCAGTATTAGCAATATCTTTTGGCTCTATCTCCTCAGGCAAGGGCAAAAACAGCAAAAAAACAAATAAGACTATATCAAACTTAAAAATTTTACACAATGAAGAAAACCATCAGCAGAACAAAAAGGTAACTGATTGAATGAGAAAATATATTTGCAAGTGATATATTTGATAAGAGGCTAATATCCAAAATAGACAAAGAGCTCATACAACTTAATAGTAAATTATTGCCTCTGTACTAATTCATCACTCTTCTCCAGTAGCATATTGGGCATCTACCAACCTGGGGAATTCATCTTTCAGTGTTATATCTTTATGCCTTATCCTACTGTGGATGGGGTTCTCAAGGCAAGAATGCTGAAGTAGTTTTCCATCCCCTTCTCCAGGGGACCACGTTTTGTGAGAACTCTCCACCATCACCTGTCTATCTTGGGTGGCCCTACACAACATGGCTCATAGTTTCATTGAGTTAAACAAGGCTGTGATCTATGTGATCAGTTTCATTAGTTTTCTATGATTATGGTTTTCATTCTGTCTGCCCTCTGACGGGTAAGGATAAGGAAGGGGATGACAGAGGATGAGATGGTTGGATGGCGTCACTGACTCAAAGGACATGCATTTGATCAAGCTCTGGGAGCTAGTGATGGACATGGAAGCCTGGTGTGCTGCAGTCCATGGGGTCTCAAAGAGTCGAACACGACTGAGTGAACTGAACTGAACTGTACTAGGTCTCAGAGTGTGAGATTTTGTATGTGCCCTTTCAGGGTGGAGTTCCTGTTTTGCACAGCCCTTCAGCTCCCCCATAAACAAGGCTACTGGCCTGCAAAGTCAGACATTCTGGAGGCTTATCTTCCAGTGCAGGAATCCTGGACTGAGGATCCCAATGTGTAGCTTGAACCCCTCACTCTTGGGGGAAGACCTATGCAATTGTGATTATCCTTTTGTATGTGGTTCGCCTACCCTGGTGTGTGTCTTGACTGTACCGCATCTTTAACCTTTCTATCCCTCTCTTGTCATTCCTTCTTTATGTCTATAGTTGCAGAACTTTTTTTCTGCTTATCTTCATATTGATAGATCTCATTGATAGTTGCTTTGTAAATTGTTGTAACGTTGGTGTCCCCAGTTCATGAGAGGAGGTGAGATCAGTATCTTCCTACTCTGTCATCTTGACCTCTCCTCTAAATTATTATACAAGCAGCATTCAATACTTAATCTAGGTTAAGGTGACTGGAAAGTACATTGAAAGAAAAAAAATGTATATCTTAATATTAGCCAAGAAGCTTTCAAAAGGTATCATGGTGGTAATACTCATCCAACATCTTACTTTCTACTTATGTAACAGGAGGTCCATAAATATTAGCTATCTTTCCACTCATTTCCTCCTCTACTTTTATGGTTTTCACTTCTACAATGTTGTAATAATTTTGTCTGGCTATAGTTGAAGCATGTGATGAAGTTCTATGTAGCCTAAAATATTCTGAGTCTAGGGAGATGCCATGTAGGATCTCTTTCTGATAAAGCCACTGGTTGAGTGGGCCATGCTAGAATAAGAATGTTGACAGTTCAAAATATATTATTCCAAGAAATAAATCTATTTATTTAAAATAAAATAACTTTTATTAATTGGTCTGTATATATGTGTAACAATTATATACATGTATTTTGTTCATTGAAATATATAAATGCATAATGCCTGTAATATCCAACAATTTGCAATGTATATAAATTATATTCTTTAACTTCTTTTAATCCTAGATAAAAAAAAAATTACGCAGCAAAATATTCTTATTTTTGCCATCTAGGTGAGTATAGTAGCAAACTATCCTAGTAAGAATCAATAACAGGTTGAGGGAAGAATTAAGACCTTGAGTATTAGTTTATAGTTGAAATTGTATTATAATGAATTATTTTCTGTCACTGTCTAAATTATGGACTGCTTAGTGTTTATTCTAATGAATCAGTAAATGTTTCACATGATTGATTAAAGTCCATATAAAGCATATAAACAGCCTAATAATAAGTTGTAAAGTCAGTAAGCACATGGAAGATTAATAATATTATTTTATTGCCAAGTGGGTACACTGGTCCACTTAAAATGAATCATTTATTCTTTAAATCAACAAACAGATAGCCAAAACACAGAATGTAAAGATTGTTCCAGGTACTAAGATCAATGAAGTTTGTTTTAAAAAAAAGAACACTTCTGCCAAATTGGCAGAAAAAAAGTGAATTTAAAACAATCAAGCTACCAAACTCTTAATTGATTTAACTATGAGCTTTAAAAAACAAGATATTAAGAAAATGCAGAGTTCAAAAAATTGTGACCTTGTTTTATTGACTTGGTTGTTTTTAAAGTACTGCTTTTCTCAGCTCAATATAATGGATGTCTCAATAGATTACTTAGAAAGCATTAAGAAATATAGCCAGCTGAAGGCAGTTGGTACTTACCCAAGATAAAAAATATGATTGAGCATCAACAGACATTTAATTTTAGATCATGGGCAAGAAAATTGCTATCTCTCAATCTAAACTGCTTGGTTATATGGATGTTATTATATCTATAAATTATTATTGTTGTTGTTCAGTTGCTAAGTCATGTCCAACTCTTTGCAACCCTTATGCACTGCAGCATGCCAGGCTTCCCTGTCCTTCACTATCTCTCGGAATTTGCTTAAATTCCATTTGTGTGTCCATTGAGGAGTGTCCATCGAGACAATGATGCCATTCAATCATTTCATCCTCTGTTGCTCCCTTCTCCTCCTGCCCTCAATCTTTCCTAGCATCAGAGTCTTTTCCAATGATTGGCTCTTTGCGTGGCCCAAGGATTGGAGCTTCAGCTTCAGCATCAGTCCTTCCAATGAATATTCAGGGTTGATTTCCTTTAGGATTAACTGGTTTGATCTCTGCTGTCCAAGGGACTCTTAAGAGTCTTCTCCAGCACTGTAGTTCAAATGCATCAATTCTTTGGCCCTCGGCCTTTTTTATAGTCCCACTCTCACATCCATACATCACTACTGCAAAAACCATAGCTTTGACTGTATGGCCCTTTGTCAGCAAAGTGATGTCTCTGCTTTTTAACATGCTGTCTAGGTTTGTCATAGCTTTTCTTCCAAGGAACAAGCATCTTTTAACTTCATGAATTATTAGTATGTTAAATAAATCAACTCTATTTTAAATACATATAGCTTAAATAATGTTATAATAATTGGCCTATTTAAATAGTCAAGTTGGGAACTCATTCTCACCATGAAAAATATGAGAGGTTAATTAGAAACACTGGAGATAGAAAATTTTAAAATATTACACTATAAAACAAGGAGTCACTGATCAATATATTAATTGGTCAATTTCAGAAAGTAGTCTCCACATGGTCCTTTTTGAGGAAGTTTCACACTAAATCTGTATTATAGATTTGATTGCTTTGGTGTGTTTGATCACTGCTACCTTCTTGAAAAAGCTTTTTTTCTTTCTTTCTCCTGATCATACTGATTTCTTCTCTTAGACTCCCCTTCATCATCACCCCAGCCTCAACAGCTTAGAAATCCCATAGACTTAGTTTGGCTCTCAGTCCAAAGTGAAGGCATATAGTTTCAAGGCTTTCGTACTTAAGTCTTAAAACCTTTAAATATTTATGCAATTGAATCCCAGGCTTTCATCTCCATCTTGCCCCTCTCTTTGAAGCTTTGGACAGGTATTACTATATCCCACAGTCCATTTCATATCTTTGATGTCAATTTTCTATATTAATATTTTTATCCTTTGTTTTTTCCTATTAAATATAAACCTTGTGAATGCAAGGATTTTGTCCTTTGGTTTAATATGTTGATAAGTATCTGATGGTCACAGTGGAGGCTCACAAAATATGAGTTAACAGATTGACTAAATGGGTGTGTATTTTTATATCTGTAGAATGCAAATGAAGCAACAAAAAATGAAAAGCCTATGGTTTTGCAAAAAAAGAGAATACTGCTTTGTAGGAGGAAGCCTTTTGGTGAGAACTGGTCTCTATGCCAGGAAACATTGGGCCTTCCTTATTTCTTCTTAGGTCTTATAGAATAACTGCATGTTTATATTACTTTGATAGATTCTAGAATGTTTGAAACATTATACAAATATTTGAGAAATAATATGGCTACTAACTGATAAAATGACCACGCTTTTGAATAACAGTGCCTGAAATAAGCAGACTTCCCTACAGTAATTTCTTCAGTAGCACTGAAACCTATAACAATTAAGAACAGAGGAAGGTTTACAGGAATAACTGCTTTTCATGTCTTTGCTCACAAAAATGCTGATTATCCTACAAATTTTATTCTGGATCCCTTACCATCTATAGTTGCAAAATTATCTGTCAATGACATTAGTGCATTTAGGCATAGCATGGTGAATAACTCCTTTTGCAAAATAAAATAAAATAATATAAAAATCCATTTCCCAGAAGCAAGGAGAATAAAAATCTCTGTGGTTGGCAACTCTTCAGTACTAAACTAGGTGGTATAATTCTTTTCCTGTATGTTCCAAACTATTTTTTCTCCAGTAAATAGTTATCTCTTTGATTCAGTACCCTTCTACTCTCTATATAATGATTAAAGGTCTGGTGCCCTACACTGACATTCACAACTTCCTGCAGAAAAAAGAACTCTATCTTCAAAGAACAGGGATTTCTTGAATGGAGTGTTCATATCTGAGAAACATTTTGGACATTTTGTAATAAGAACAAAGGAATAACTGCCACTTACTGAAGACTTACCGAGTGCCAGATAGTACGCTAATTACGTTATAAATATTCCCTAATTAACTTCTCACAATAACCTTAGGATATTGGTAATATTTTGAGCTTTTTATAGGGAGGAAGCCGGAATTAATATATGAATAACTTGCCTTGGGTCAATAGTAAGTGAAAGAGGTAGAAATTTGAACTCATGCTGGTGATTCCTGGACCCCCTGCCCATAAACTCTGTGCCTAGCACACCATATATTTATTTATAATACATCAGTGCAACAGATTAATGGATTTCTCCTGAATTCTTATTCTCTATTTACTGGTCACTGTTAGCATGCTGGCTTTGTAGCCTCTTTCTACTTTAGCAATTATAGTCAATTATAAAAAATGATGGCAGTGCCGTCCAATGCTTTAAATATGGGAAATTTTTTGTCATCCATTTTACAGACTCTCTCTGTATTTTTTCCCATCTGGATTTAATTTTTTTTTTTCATTTTTAGCTTTCTGTATTTTGAAAATGATGTGCCTAGGTTCGGTTTTGCTTTGTTTGTTTGGCATGTATCCTACTTGGTGTTCTGTGAACTTCCTGATCTATGGTTTGGCGTCTGACTAATTCAGAGAAACTCTGAGTCATTATTGCTTCAAATATTTCCTCTGTTCCTTTCTCACTTCTTCTGGGATTCACATTATGCATATATCTCACCTTTTATAGTTGTCCATCAGTTATTGGAAATTACAGGGTTTTTTTCCTTCAAGCTTTCTTCTCTACTTTTCCAATCTGGAAAACATCCTCAAGGTCAGAGATTCTTTCCCTAGCCATGTAGTCTGCTAATGAGCCCATGAAAGTCATTCTTTATTTCTGTTACAGTGTTTTTAATCTCTAGAATTTCTTTTTGATTCTTTCTCAGAATTTCCATCTGTCCATTTACATGGGCCATCTGTTTTTCATGCTGCCTACTTTATCTACTGAGAGTCATTAGCATATAATCATAGTTTTTTTTAAATTAATTTATGGTCTGAAATACTTACATCTACATATCTGAGTCTGGTTCTGATACTTGCTCTATCTTTTAAAACTATGTTTTCTGTTTTTTAATATACCTTGTAATTTTTTCTTGACAGTCAAACCCCAGTAAGTAGATCTTTAGTAATGTGGTGGTGAGGGGCTGGGGAAAAGGAAGCATTCTATAGTCCTATGCTTAGGTCTTGGTCTTTTATTGAGCCTGTGTTTATGAACTATGAAACGTCACAAGTCCTTCCCCTACTTAGGTGGGACAAAATGGCTGGAGGGGTATTTACAGCCCAGGATATTCCCAAACCCAGAGAGTATGGGTATTTCCTTTCCTGCAGCTCAGTTCAGTGGTGAGAAATCACCAACAACAAAGCCTCCGGTAAAACAGTTCCTCCTGAGGGCAAGCCTTGTTAAAAAGAACAGAATTCTCTAGAGCTCAAAGTGCTTCCTTTTGTTCTCCCCTCTGCCAGAAAAATGAGGGAATTTTTCTTCAATATTTACTGAGACTCTGATTAAGCTCCTGGAGGTTAAACTGACAGAAGTATGGATCCCACTCCCCTCCATGTCTCAGCCTCCCTGGAGTTTTTAACTCTCAGGGTTGTTGATTTTAAGCCTCCAACAGTTTGTGAATTGCAATTCAGATTTCCCCGCCCCACACTGGTTCCTGCAGAAACTTTTGATTTGGATCCCTCAGGGGTCTCTGCTTGGGGGTTTTGCTCTGGTAAGTTGCAAATCTTTGTATTCAACTATCCCTGTTCAATTTTAAGATAACAGTTTGCTCTCTGATCTCACTTCTCTGATAGATCTGAGAAAAATATCGGTTCTTCAGTTTGTTCAGATTCTTACTTGTCTTCAAATGGAATGATAATTTCTAAACTCCTCATATGTTGGACCAAGAACTCAAAATGCTTACTTTTCACAATGGTGAAGTGAAAATGTTTGTCACTCAGTCGTGTCCAACGCTTGGTGGACTGTAGCCCACGAGGCTCCTCTGCCCATGGAATTCTCCAAGCAAGAATACTGGAGTGGGTCCCTTCTTTCAGGAGTCTTTCCAACCCAGGGATTGAACCCTGGTCTCCTGCATTGCAGGCAGATTCTTTACTGTCTGTGCCACCAGGGAAGCCCCTTCTCTATAGAAAGCTTCCAGCTAAAAATGTAGAAGAAATGATGGTATTAGGAAATCACTGTTTGCCTAGAATGGCAGTAATAATAATCAATGGATATCAAAAAGAGAGGGATATGATATAGAAAGTATATTTGCACAGATACAAAGTAGATTGCCACAAGAAACTTATTAAAATAGTGACATTATGATGGAGAAATCTGGAGAACATTGCCTGAAGTAAGAAATGGAGATTAACCTCACCAATAAGGGGACAAATTGATACCATGTGCCTGCTGTCATTAATAGAAGAGCTTCTATTTTAATAGAAGCGCTTCTTTCAGGTTGTTAGTATATATTTAGGCTACATGTGTGCTAAGTTCCTTCAGTTGTTTCCAACTCTTTGCAACCCCATGAACTGTACCTATCAGGCTCCTCGGTCCATGGGACACTGGAAGCAAAATTACTGGAGTAGGTTGTCATACCCTCTTCCAGGGGGTCATCCAGACCCAGGGATCAAACCCACATCTCTTATGTCTCCTGTGTTGGCAGGCAGGTTCTTTACCACTAGCGTCACCTGGGAAGCCATATTTAGGCTAAAGAAACCAAATCCGAGTGCAATTAATCATGATTCAGTTTTGAAGTGTCTTTATTTACAAAACACTTAGACATCATGAGTTCAGTTCAGTTCATTTGTTCAGTCATGTCTGACTCTTTGCAACCCCATGGACTGCAACACGCCAGGCTTTCCTGTCCATCACCAACTTCTGGAGATTGCTCATGTCCATCAAGTTGGTGATACATCCAACCATCTCATCCTTTGTCATCCCCTTCTCCTCCTGCTTTCAGTCTTTCCCAGCATCAGGTTCTTTTCCAACGAGTCAGTTCCTCCCATCAGGTGGCCAAAGTAATGGAAGTTCAGTTTCAGCATCAGTTCTTCCAATGAATATTCAGGATTACTGACTGGTTTGACCTCCTTTCAGTTCAAAGGACACTTGAGAGTCTTCTCCAACACCACAGTCCAAAAGCGTTAATTCTTCAGCTCTCAGCTTTCTTTATGGTGCAACCCTCATATCCATACATGACTACTGGAAAAACCATAGGTTTCGCATATAGACCTTTGTTGGCAAATTAATGTCTCTGCTTTTTAACATGCTGTCTAGGTTGGTCATAGCTTTCTTCCAAGGAGCAAGCATCTTTTAATTTCATGGGTGCAGTCAGCATCCGCAGTTATTTTGGAGCCCAAGAAAATAAAGTCTGTCACTATTTCCATATTTTCCCCAATCTATTTGCCATGTAGTGATGAGACCAGATGCCATGATCTTAGGTTTTTGAATGTTGAGTTTTAAGCTACCTTTTTCACTCTCCTCTTTCCCTTTCATCAAGAGGCTCTTCAGTTCCTCTTCACTTTCTGACATAAGAGTGGTGTCATCTGCATATCTGAGGTTACTGAATTTCTCCCTACAACTTGATTCCAGCTTGTGCTTCACCCAGTCTGACATTTCACATGATGTACTCTGCATATAAGTTAAATAAGCAGGGTGACAATATACAGCCTTGACATACTCCTTTCCTAATTTGGAACCAGTCTGTTGTTCCATGTATGGTTCTAACTGTTGCTTGCTTCTTGACCTGCATACAAATTTCTCAGGAGGCAGGTAAGATGGTCTGGTATGCCCCCTCTTTAAGAATTTTCTAATCTTTGTGTGATCCACAGAGTCAAAGACTTTAGCATGATCAATGAAGCAGAATTAGCTGTTTTTCGTGAATCTCTTGCTTTTTCTATGATCCAACAAGTGTTTTCAATTCAATCACTGGTTCCTCTGCCTTTTCTAAATCTACCTTGAACTTCTGGAAGCTCTTGGTTCATGCACTGTTGAAGCCTGGCTTGGACAATTTTGAGCATACTATGCTAGTGTGTGAGATGAGTGCAATTGTGTGGTAGTTTAAACATTCTTTGGCATTGCCTTTCTTTGGAATTGGAATGAAAACTGACCTTTTCTGGTCCTTTGGCCACTGGTGAGTTTTTCAAATTTGCTGGCATATTGAGTACAGCACTTTCACAGCATCATCTTTTTAGGATTTGAAATAACTCACCTGGAATTCCATCCCTCCACTTGCTTTGTTAATAGTGAGGCTTTCTAAGGCCCAATTGACTTCATACTCCAGGATGTCTGGTTCTAGGTGTGGTTATCTGGGTTATGAAGATCTTTTTTGTATAGTTCTTCTGTGTATTCTTGCCACCTCTTCTTAATGTCTTCTGCTTCTGTTAGTTTCATACCATTTCTGTCCTTTATTGTGCCCATTTTTGCATGAAATGTTCGCTTGGTATCTCTAATTTTCTTGAAGAGATCTCTAGTCTTTCCCATTCTATTGTTTTCCTCTATTTCTTTGCATTGATCTCTGAGGAAGGCTTTCTTATATCTTCTTGTTATTCTTTGGAACTCTGCATTCAGATGGATATATCTTTCCTCTTCTCCTTTGCCTTTAGCTTCTCTTCTTTTCTCAGCTATTTGTAAGGCCTCCTCAGACAACCATTTTGTCTTTTTGCATTTGTGCTTCTTGGGTATGGTTTTGATCATTGCCTCCTGTACAATGTTATGATCCTCTGTCCATAGTTCTTCAGGCACTCTATCAGATCTAATCCCTTGCACAATTTGTCTCTTCCATTGTATACTCGTAAAGGATTTGATTTAGGTCATACCTGAATAGTCTAGTGATTCCCCTACTTTCTTCAATTTAAGTCTGAATTTGGCAATAAGGAATTCATAGTCTGAGCCACAGTCAGCTGTGTCTGTTTTTGCTGACTGTTTAGAACTTCTCCATCTTTGACTGCAGAGAATATAATCAATCTGATTTTGGTATGGACAATCTAGCAATGTCTATGTGTAGAGTTGTCTCTTATGTTGTTGGAAGAGGGTGTTTGAGATGACCAGTGTGTTGGCAAAACTCTGTTAGCATTTGCCTTGCTTCATTTTGTACTCCAAGGCTGAATTTCCTGTTCTTTCAGGTTTCTCTTGACTTCCTACCTTTGCATTTTAGTCTCCAATGATGAAAAAACATCTTTTTTGGTGTTAGTTCTAGAAGGTCTTGTAGGTCTTCATAGAACTGTTCAACTTCAGCTTCTTTGGCATTAGTGGTTGGGGCATAGACTTGGATTACTGTAATATTGAATGGTGCCTTGGAAACGAACAGAGACCATTCTGTCATTTTTGAGACTGTACCCAAGTACTGCATTTTAGACTCTTTTGTTCAGTATTTGACTTCATAGACATCATATACTGGATAAAATTCCAAACCCTGAAAAATGGTCATCAGCAGGCTTTCACCAGTGGTGGCAGGTTGAAGATACACTTGAATTTTTACCCTGCCTGGGGACCACCTGGAGAGAGCCCTCAGGAAGTGCGCTTCTCTGATTCTATCACAATCAATGGGTCATTACATTTTATCATACTGTAAACAGGTGTTTATCATACACTCTTTTAAAATTTTTTCCTTTCAATTTTCAATACCCACTATCCATGGAAATTTAGAAAGTATCATGATTTTTTTCTTTTCTCACTGAAAGCTATATTATTGTGCTTCATTAAACACAGTCTGAAAGTTCATCCATCCCCCCTTTGCCCATTCTCTCCCCCAAAGCTTTTCTTTTCTTTTTTTTAATTTATTTTTTTATTGAAGGATAATTGCTTTACAGGATTGTGTAGTTTTCTGTCAAACCTCAACATGAATCATCCATAGGTAAACATATATCCCCTCCTTTTGAACTTCCCTTTCATCTCCCTCCTCATCCCCCACCCCCCCGTGCCCCGCCAGGTTGATACAGAGCCCCTGTTTGAGTTTCCTGAGCCATACAGCAAATTCCCATTGGCTATCTGTTTTACATATGGTAATATAAACTTCCATATTACTCTTTCCATACATCTCACCTCTCTTCTCCTTTCTCCATGTCCGTAAGTCTATTCTGTATGTCTGTTTCTCCATTGTTACTCTGTAAATAAATTCTTCAGTACCATTTTTCTAGATTCCATGCATGTGCATTAGCATACAATATTTATTTTTCTCTTTCTGACTCACTTCACTCTGTATAATAGGTTCTAGGTTTATCCACCTCATCAGAACTGACTCAAATGTGTCCCTTTTATGGTTGAGTAATATTCCATTGTGTATATGTACTGCAACTTCTTTTCCATTCATCTGTCACTGGACATCTAGGTTGCTTCCATGTTCTAACTATGGTAAATAGTGCTGCAATGAACAGTGGGATATATGTGTCTTTTTCGATTTTGGTTTCCTCAGGGTATATGCCTAGGAGTGAGACTGCTGGGTCATAAGTGGTTTTATTCCTAGTTTTTTAAGGAATTGCCATACCGTCTTCCATAGTGGCTGTATCAATTTACATTTCCACTAACGGTGCAAGAGCGTTCCTTTTTCTCCACACTCTTTCCAGCATTTATTGCTTGTAGACTTTTTGATGATGGCCATTCTGACTGGTGTAAGGTGATATCTCATTGTGGTTTTGATTTGAATTTCTCTAATAATGAGTGATGTTGAGCATCTTTTCACGTTTTTGTTAGCCATCTGTATGTCTTCTTTGGAGAAATGTCTGTTTAGGTTTTTTCTCACTTTTTGATTGAGTTGTTTGCTTTTCTGGCATTGAGTTGTATGAGCTTCTTGTGTATTTTTGAAATTAATCCTTTGTCAGTTTTTTCAGTTGCTATTATTTTTTCCCATTCTGAGGTTAGTCTTTTCACCTTGCTTATAGTTTCTTTTGCTGTGCAAAAGTTTTTAAGTTTAATTACGCCCCACTTGTTTACTTTTGTTTTATTTTTGTTACTCTAGGAGGTGGGTCATAGAGGATCTTGCTTTGATTTATGTCATCGAGTGTTCTGCCTATGTTTCCCTCTAAGAGTTTTATAGTTTCTGGTCTTACATTTAGGTCTTTAATCCATTTTGAGTTTATCTTTGTGTATAGTTTAAGACGTGTTCTAGTTTCATTCTTTTACATGTATCTGTTCAGTTTTCCCAGCACCATTTATTGAAGAGACTTTTACCCCGTTGACTTCCCTGATGGCTCAGATGGTAAAGTGTCTGCCTACAATGCAGGAGACCTGGGTTCGATCCCTGGGTGGGGAAGATCCCCTAGAGAAGGAAATGGCAACCCACTCCAGTACTCTTGCCTGGAAAATTCCATGGACAGAGGCGCCTGGTAGGCTACAGTCCATGGGGTCGCAAAGAGTCAGACATGACTGAGTGACTTCACTTTCATTTTCACTTGCCCCATTGTATATTCTTGCCTCCTTTGTCAAAAATAAGGTACCCATAGGTGCATGGGTTTATTTCTGGGCTTTCTATCTTGTTCTGTTGGTCTATATTTCTGTTTTTGTGCCAGTACCATACTGTCTTGATGACTGTAGCTTTGTCGTATAATCTGAAGGCAGGAAGGTTGATTTCTCCAGCTCCATTCTTTTTTCTCAAGACTGCTTTGGCTCTTCAGGGTCTTTTGTGTTTCCATATGACTTGTGAATTTTTTTGTTCTAGTTCTGTGAAAAATGCTATTGGTAATTTGATAGGGATCATGTTGAATCTGTAGATTGCATTTGGTAGTATAGTCATTTTCACAATATTGATTCTTCCTACCCAGGGACATGGAATATCTCTCCATCTGTTTATGACATCTTTGATTTCTTTTATCAGTGTCTTATAATTTTCTGTGTACAGTTCTTTTGTCTCCTTAGGTAGGTTTATTCCTAGATATTTAATTCTTTTTGTTGCAATGGTGAATGGGATTGATTCCTTAATTTCTCTTTCTGATTTTTCATTGTTAGTCTATAGAAATACAAGTCATTTCTGTGTATTGATTTTGTACCCTGCAACTTTGCTAAATTCACTGATTAGCTCTAGTTATTTTCTGATACTATCTTTAGGGTTTTCTCTGTACAATATCATGTCATCTGCAAACAGTGAGAGCTTTACTTCTTTTCTGATCTGGATTCCTTTTATTTCTTTTTCTTCTCTGATTGCTGTAGATAGGACTTCCAGAACTATGTTGAATAATAGCAGTGAAGGTGGACACCCTTGTCTTTTTCCTGATCTTAGGGGAAATGCTTTCAGTTTTTCACCATTGAGAATTATGTTTGCTGTAGGCTTATCATATATGGCCTTTACTATGTTGAGGTAGGTTCCTTCTATGCCCATTTTTTGAAGAGTTTTAATCATAAATGGGTGCTGAATTTTGTCAAAGGCTTTTTCTGCATCTATTGAGATTATCATATGATTTTTATCTTGTTAATATGGTATATCACATTGATTGATTTGCATATATGGAAGAATCCTTGCATTCCTGGAATAAACCCAACTTGATCATGGTGTATGAGCTTTTTGATGTGTTGCTGAATTCCACTTGCTAAAATTTTGTTGAGGAATTTTGCATCTATGTTCATCAGTGATATTGGCCTTTAGTTTTCTTTTTTTGTGTTGTCTTTGTCTGGTTTTGGTATCAGGGTGATGGTGGCCTTGTAGAATGAGTTTGGAAGTGTTCCTCTGCAATTTTTTGAAAGAGTTTTAGAAGGATAGGCAACAGCTCTTCTCTAAATGTTTGTTGGAGTTCTCCTGTGAAGGCATCCGGTCCTGGGCTTTTGTGTTTTTTTGGGAGATTTTTGATCACAGCTTCAATTTCAGTGCTTGTAATTGGGTTGTTCATAATTTCTATTTCTTCCTGGTTCAGTCTTGGAAGATTGAACTTTTCTAAGAATCTGTCTATTCCAGGTTATCCATTTTATTGCCACATAGTTTTCATGATAGTCTCTTATAATCTTTTGTATTTTTACATTGTCTACTGTAACCTCTCCTTTTTCATTTCTAATTTTGTTGATTTGATTCTTTTCTCTTTTTTTCTTGATGAGTCTGGGAAAAGGTTTGTAAATTTTGTTTATCTTTTCAAAGAAACAGCTTTTAGTTTTATTAATCTTTACTACTGTTTCTTTCATTTCTTTTTCATTTATTTCTGCTTAGGTCTTTAGGATTTCTTTCCTTCTACTAATTTTGGGTTTTTTTGTTCTTCTTTTTCCAGTTGTTTTAGGTGTAAAGTTAGGTTGTCTATTCTATGTCTTTCTTGTTTCTTGAGGTAAGATTGTATTGCTATAAACTTCCCTCTTAGAACTGCTTTTGCTGCATCCCATAGGTTTTGAGTTGTCATGTTTTCATTGTCATTTGTTTCTAGGAAATTTTTGATTTCCCTTTTGATTTGTTCATAACCTGTTGGCTATTTAGAAACGTGTTGTTTAATCTCCATGTGTTTGTGTTTCTTCCAGCTTTTTTTTTTCTTTCAATGGATATCTAGTCTCATAGCATTGTGGTTGGAGAAGATGCTTGACATGATTTCAATTTTCTTAAAATTACTGAGGTTCGATTTGTGACCCAAGATGTGGTCGATCCTGGAGGATGTTTCATGTGCATTTGAGAAAAAGGTGTATTCTTCTGCATTTGGATGTAATGTCCTGAAGATATCAATGAGATCCATCTCATCTAATGTATCATTTAAGACTTGTGCTTCTTTACTAACTTTCTGTTTTGATGATTTGTCCATTGGTGTGAGTGGGGTGTTAAAGTCTCCTACTATTATCCTGTTACTGTCAATTTCTTCTTTTATGTCTGTTAGTGTTTGTCTTATGTATTGAGGTGCTCCTATGTTGGGTACATAGATATTTGCAATGTTATGTCTTCCTCTTGGATTGATCCCTTGATCATTATGTAGTGTCCTTCCTTATCTCTTGTAATATTCTTTATTTTAAGGTCTATTTTGTCTGATATGAGGATTGTTACTCCAGCTTTCTTTTGCTTCCCATTAGAATGGAATACATTTTTCCATCCTCTCACTTTCAGTCTATGTGTATCTTTAGGTCTGAAGTGGATTTCTGGTAGACAGAATAGGGTCTTGTTTTTGTATCCGTTCAGACAGTCTGTGTCTTTTGGTTGGAGCATTTAATCCATTTACATTTAAAGTAATTATTGAGATATATTCCTATTGCCATTTTCTTAATTGTTTGGGGTTGATTTTGTAGGTCTTTTTTCTTCTCTTTTATTTCTTGACTATATAAGTCCCTTTAACATTTGTTGTAAAGCTGGTTTGGTGGTACTGAACTCTCTTAACTTTTGTTTGTCTGAAAAGCTTTTGATTTCTCCATCAATTTTGAATGAGATCCTTGCTGGGTACAGTAATCTTGGTTGTAGACTTTTCCCTTTCAGTACTTTAAATATATCCTGCCTTTCCCTTCTGGCCTTCAGAGTTCCTGCTGAAAGATTAGCTGTTAAGCATATGGGGTTTCCCTTGTATGTTATTTGTTGCTTCTCCCTTGCTTCTTTTAATATTCTTTCTTTGTGTTTCAGTTCAGTTCAGTTACTCAGTTGTGTCCAACTCTTTGTGACCCCATGGACTGCAGCACACCAGGCCTCCCTGTTCATCACCAACTCCCGGAGTTCACTCAAACTCATGTCCATTAAGTCAGTGATGCCATCCAACCGTCTCATCCTCTGTCGTCTCCTTCTCCTTCCCTCTTCAATCTTTCCCACCATCAGGGTCTTTTCAAATGAGTCAGTCCTTCTCATCAGATGGCCAAAATATTGGAGTTTCAGCTTGAGCATCAGTCCTTCCAATGTATATTCAGGACTGATTTCCTTTAGGATGGACTGGTTGGATCTCCTTGCTGTCCACGGGACTCTCAAGAGTCTTCTCCAATACTACAGTGAAAAATCATCAATTCTGAAGTACTCAGCTTTCTTTAGAGTCCAACTCTTACATCCATACATGACTACTGGAAAAACCATAGCCTTGACTAGATGGACCTTTGTTGGCAAAGTGATGCTGTGCTTAGTAATTTTTGTGTTTAGTCTTTGTTAGTTTGATTAGTATGTGTCTTGGTGTGTTTCTCCTTGGGTTTATCCTGTATGGGACTCTTTGTGCCTCTTGGACTTGATTGACTATTTTCTTTTCCATGTTGGGGAAATTTTCAACTATAATCTCTTCAAAAATTTTCTCATATCCTTTCTTCTTCTCTTCTTCTTCTGGGACCCCTATAATTCAAATATTGGTGTGTTTGATATTGTCCAAGAGGTCTCTGAGACTGTCCTCAGTTCTTTCCATTCTTTTTACTTTATCCTGCTCTTCAGAAGTTATTTCCACCATTTTATCTTCTAGCTCACTGATTCGTTCTTCTGCTTGAGATATTCTGCTATTGATTCCTTCTAAAGTATTTTTAATTTTAGTAATTGTGCTGTTTGTCTCTCCATGTTTATTATTTAATTCTTCTAGGTCTTTGTTAATTGATTCTTGCATTTTCTCCATTTTGTTTTCAAGGTTTTTGATCATCTTTATTATCATTATTCTGAATTATTTTTCAGGTAGTTTGCCTATTTCCTCTTCATTTATTTGGACTTGTGTGTTTATAGTTTTTTTCCTTCATTTGTGTAGTATTTTTCTGCCTTTTCATTATTTTTTTAAACTTATTGTGCTTGAGATCTCCTTTTCCCAGGCTTCAAGGTTGAAATCTTTCTTCCTTTTGATTTCTGCTCTTCTCAGGTTGGCCCAGTGGTTTGTATAAGCTTTGTATAGGGTGAGATTTGTGCTGAGTTTTTGTTCGTCTGTTTTTCCTCTAATGGGCAAGGCTGAGGGAGGTGGTAACCCTGTCTGCTGATGATTGGGTTTCCATTTTTGTTTTGTTTGTTGTTTAGATGAGGTGTCCTGGTGGTGCTACTGGTCGTTGGGTGATGCCAGGTCTTATACTCCAGTGGTTTCCTTTGTGTGAGTTTTCACTATTTGATACCCCCCAGGGTTAGTTCTCTGGTAGTCTAGGGTCTTGGAGTCAGTGCTCCCCTCCAAAGGCTCAGGGCTTGATCTCTGCCAGTCACACATCTCCGCAGAGAATATAAGGTTTCTCCCCTGCAAGTCCTCCAGTTGCCCCAAGTATCCCAGCTGCTATCTTTCTCTTCATCTGAATAAGTGTTTCTTGATGTCTATAGATAAGGGATAAGTGTGTGAATATCCAGGCTTTCCAGGTGGTGCTAATGGTAAAGAATCCTCCTGCCAATGCAGGAGACATGAGAGATGCAGGTTCTATCCCTGGCTCAGGAACATCCCCTGTTTCTGATTGGCATTCAAAAGCTTACACCCCAACCTGCCTTTGTTGCTGGCCAAACCCACAGACATACTTTATCTCTTTTCTCTTCTCTTTACTCCATCAGCAATATCAAGAGAGAGCACACAATACATCTATCATAATAAATGAGGTTTCTTTAAGTGCTTCCTTGAACAAAATAGCCATAGCACAATACTCTATATCCGCTCCTGAAAAGTTGTATTAGGGTCCAAAGCTTTTCTTAATATCACAATATAGTTATTTAATATTCTTACTCTTATTTTATCTACAGATATTCCAATTAGATAATTGTTTTTTAAGAATTGTATCACACTGTTGCATGTGCCAAATACATTACACTTCATTACACTTCATTCATTGCTCTGTGCCTAGCGTTTTTACATACATGAATTCCTCTTGGGGAATATTCAGCTATGTGCTGTGAAACTGGGAAGTTGCTAAGGGAGAAAAGTTTCCTTCTTACTTCTGTAGTTTATTTGGGAAATTAGCCAGATGGTTTATGAAGCTGTTTTTCCTACTGTGTCACTCTGTGACATAAAACACCTTGTGGGATTAGTAAGCATATCCTCAAAACAAAAAAATGAGTGAAGGGGTATATTGAATTCCCTCCCTTTTTTGGTGTCTTTCTTCTAGAGGCAGATTGTGCAAAAAAGAGCTGAAATAGATTTTCCTCTTCCCTGCTGTCTCTTTCAGAAAGCATTTTTCTATTGACCTGCTGGCTGTACCACCTGGAGCCACACTTTTGATCTATAAATCTTTTGAAACAGTTCTCATCTGCTAAAGTTGATTCCCCCTCACTTTACTTACCCTTCTAATAAGTGAATTTAGCCAAGGAGTGTCTTATAATAACCACATGCTTTACTTTTTAAATGAAAAATACAAGAAAACTGGGCAATAGAAACTTTTTAGAGACACCACTGATTCATATAACTAGTAATCATGTTGGTTAGTCATAGTCAATCATTCCTTACATATTGGCTTCTAAGATCATCTCTGCTTATTTGTTGCAATGTTTGGCATAGATTACTTAGAGTTTGGTATCAAAATAAGTGTCCACACTACCCAGACACCATCCTTTCCTTGGCTCGTATTATTTTGCTGGATTCTTATATTATTTTGATCTATGAGAAAAATGAAACTCAGAAAGTTGTGAGCTTTTCAGTGGGAGTGACCTGCTAAGAAGATGATGCAGGTTTAGAGACTATTAGAAGCTGCTGTCTTCCTTGGTCCCCACCGTCTTGCTGTCTTGTGCATTTAGGTCAGTCTCTGGAACACAGCTCTACTGTGGTTCGGGAATGAGAGTCTGTTCTGAGTCTCTTTGGAATGAACAGTTCTGTGGATCAGGAGACACGGTTTCTTCTTCCTGATGTTACAGAACCAATGTTATCATGTTAGATTTTCGCCTCTTTGTTTTTCAAGTGAGAAAATATTTGTTTTTTGAGCATATGCTTAGCAATGTTAATGAGAGATAAAAAGTATTCCATTCCATGTTCTTACCTCCTGGAGTTTGTAATATCTCAAGGAAAATGAAATGCATGAAGTAATAGGCTAACATCACAAGACAGCTTGCTGTTATCAGTAGCATTGCCCACAGCAAGACTGCACCAGTTTTTTCTTTGACTCCCTGGATTACACAGAGAAGACAGAGGGTAATTTAATTCACAGACAGTAGCATTTTTAAAACTTTCAAGTTGTTATCAGAACAATCAGATTCAGCTGACCTTGTTTAGCCATGCCAAAAAAAAAAGCAAATTATATAAAGATTTTTAAAATCTGGCCCTCATCTGGCCCTTCCCATATCATATCTTCTATAATCTCCTAATTGGCTCCCTTTTCCAATCACAGAAACAGACTGTTTCTATAATGAAAGATTTATTGATAACAGAATTTGTCTATTAAAGAATTCCTCTTCTCCCATTCTTTTCACTGATTCTTAGCTTTGGATATTGAGCCTTTTAAATACTAGACTTCCTTAACCATTCTGCACCGTTTGGTACATGTTATGATATTTTGATTCCCTATATTTTTCCTTTAAGATCTACAGTGATATGGTCTTCAAACATAGGGACAGAGGAAATTAGGTCCTTATCAAAAGGAAAAAATGAGTGTGTAGTGGGTTGAATGTGCTCGAAAGATCTGTCTACATCTTAACTTTCAGAACCCACAAATATGACCTTATATGGAAAAAGGGTCTTTGCAGATGTAATTAATTTAAAGAATTTGAAATGAGACTATTCTGAATTATGAGCCATAAGTTTAATTACATGTATCCTTAAGGAAGACACAGACACAAGAGGAAAGAGCCAGAGGAGAATGTCGTGTGAAGACAGAGATAGCCTTGCATAGCTACAATTTATTTCCACGTGCATGCTCAGTTGCTGAGTCCTGTCTGACTCTTTGCAACCCTCTGGACTGTAGCCCACCAGGCTTCTCTGTCCATGGGATTTTACAGGCCAAAATACTGGAGTGGGTTGCCATTTCCTCCTCCAGGTGATCTGACTGACCCAGAGATGGAACCTGCGTCTCCTGCATCTTCTGCATTGTCAGCAGATTCTTTTTACCACTGAGTCACCTTCTGCTGCTGCTGCTAAGTCACTTCAGTCGTGTCCGACTCTGTGCGACCCCATAGACGGCAGCCCACCTATGTAAAATCTCCCACCTATATACAAGGAGGCAAATTGTTCTCTTTATAATAGGGTAATATGGGCTTTTAAAATTTTAATATGCATTGTTATATTGCTTTGAAAAATTTAAACTCTCTCTGGCAATGTACCTTATACTATTTAAAAAAGTAGCTGTAAAAATACAGAATGATAGCATTTAATGGAGAAAAGAAACAACAAATCAAAGACATATTTTATTTTAATACTTGTATTTACCTTTCAATGCATAGAAGAGTTCTAAAAGAAGCGGTTATTAATATTAACCTTTAATATTATTAATGGTTAAATAAGATAACCACTATTAGAACTGGGGAAGGGGGCTGAGAATGGTTATCTATACTCATTTACAGTTTTGAAGAAAAGCATATTCATGCATTACTTGTAACACTAAAAAGTATTTCAAATCTAAAATCACATTGATCATCAGATGGCTTATATTTTATATGTTATTAGAAACAAATAATGCCAATTAAAAGGTGATACAATGCTTAATTTTCACCTTTCATCTTATGTTTTATAGATGAGCTTTTAAAAAAAGTTTGGACAGAGAGTTTTACATCACACTGCAATTTTATTTCATACTACTGCTTTTGTGCTTTTCTATGAAGAATGAATCATTTCAATTCAATGTATAGCTGTAATGCAATCCTTTTAAAGACATTAAACAGAAGAACACATTGTATCAGTGATGCACGTCTTTGAGTCCATATCTGGCAGATGAACCGTGCCATAGTGGGCCCCTGGCATCTGGCTGACCCTGATAGTAAGATGCATTTGTTTAATGAAACTAACAAAAGCTACAGCATTTATAAATGTTGTAGTAATAGTAATTTTAAGAATCCTTCATGGCCCAGTTCTTTCTAACCTGGTCTTTCCATTCTACACAGACAAGCTTATTGAAACAGCTGTCTATTCCTGCCTGCTCTATGTTCCCATTTCCCCAAATCATTTATTTGTCAGCCCACAGCAATATGACTCTGCACCTAACACTGTATTGAAGCTGCACTTTCCAGAGTCACCAATGACCTCTTTGTCACAAAACATTAAGCAGTATTTCAGTCCTCTTCTTGCCTAACTTCATTAGCGTTTGAGGTTGGTTGACCTCTGCCACGAAACTGCACGTTTCTGTTTCTCCTACTCTTTTTCGGACGGTTCCTTTATTATTTTTATTAAGATTTCTCTTTCTTTTTCTTTCTTAGATGTTGATGTCTGCAGGATCATATTTAAAGATGTATACATCTTGCCACACTACATAGAACAAACAAGATGCAAGCAAATAATACACATGTCTGAAATGGACTAGTAAAATAGTGACAATAAGATAATTTGTAATCAGATAGAGAATACATGACTTGATTGAAGACAATCAATTTCAATAAGTAAAAATCAAAGGAAAAAGTAAACTGTAAGTCAAAGGAAACAAATCTTCTCTTCTGAATGAGTCTGAGGTTGGGTGCCTTTCGGTCTCTCTTTTCTCTGTCATTCCATCCATTCTCAAGGCTCCCATTATCATCCATACTCATCCTAATTATTCCCAAATCTATACTTCAAATTCTCTTTCCCTATTGAGACTTTTAAGCAACTGATTATTGGACACTGTTATTTTAAGTTCCACAGAGAGCCATTCATTTCTGTAACTCACTGATGAGCTGATCCATCAAGTTCTCCCCAGTCACTTCAATGTTCCTTCTGGCTGCAACGACTGGAACTTAAAGCACCATTTTTTTTTCTTGCTCTTTCAGTGATAATGTACCAATTACTCCTCTTGAACCTAATCTCTCTTCTTTAAAGTAGTTCTGATGGTCTTTATTTTTTTTTTTTTCTAAATCAAGTCCTACTCTTTCACAGCTTTCTTGTGCTTATAGTATCCTTGTCCTGCTGCCCCTTCTTTGGATTTGCTCTACTTTGATCTCAGCTTAAATTTCATTTCCTCTAGGAAGTCTTAACTGACATCTGCCCCTATTTCCACCTAATGCCATTCTATATTAGATTTCAGTGTCATATGATCTTTGAGCTCTTTTAGCAGTTCAGCATAAATTCCTAAAAACATATAACCTACCACCACCAAACCATGATGAAATAGAAAATCTGAACACATTGATTACTAGCAAGAAGACTGAACCAGTAAATAAAAACCTTTCAACAAATGAAAGTCCAGGAGGAGACAGCTTCACCAGTGAATTCTACCAAACATTTGCACAAGAACTAATACCAACCTTTCTCAAACTCTTCAGTACTGATTGATTTTTAAAAATTGCTTATTTAGCTGCATTGGGTCTTAGTTGCAGCATGTGGGATCTTTTTTGTAGTTGTGGCCGGTGGTGTCCAGGGAACATGGGCTTCAGTAGTTGTGGTGTGAGGGTTTAGCTACTCTGCAGCATGTGGGACCTTTGTTCCTTGACTGGACATCAAACCCATGTCCCCTGCATTGCAAGGCAGATTCTTAACCACTGGACCACCAGACAAGTCCCCTAACACTGATTGATTTTTATTCCTCTTTCCTGGATGAGGTAGAATAGAAGTAAGATGAGAAAACTCAGTGTATGTTTTTGTGAGTGAGAGATAGAGAAAGAAAATTTTTTAGTTTCATACTTATAAGGTCTAAAATCAAATAACATACATAATTCAAACTTTAACTATCTTTTTCACTTAGTGGTATAAAATTCTTAACACCTTTACTTCTTTCTGGTGTTGTTCTTTTCTAGTCATTAGAGTACCTGAATGTATAGCTTTGTTGTTCTACTTTATATTTTCATTTTAAGAAATGTAGAACTGTACATTTATATTGTATTTTGTTTTCATGCCATCGTGTAATATGTGCCAAATATAGCCCCAGTTTCACTGATACATTTTTTCAAGTTTGCAAACTTCAACCCTCTCTGTTTAGTTATATTTATAGGCCAAATTGTTAAGTCATAAGTAATATGGATTATGAAGTATCTTTGCCCAATTATGCTACTCTTAAAGTCATTTTTCTTCTCTGGAATTTCACTTTATTGGAAAAAGTCAAGACTGTGCTTTTAGTGTCATATAAATATGTATTACTTTTTTCTCTGACTCTAGCAGTTTATAGCACAGTATCACTTACCATTTTCAGGTTCCCTAGTCTGATGGCAGAAATTATTTTGTGCATGTATCAGTATGTTCTGAAGACCCACACAGACCTTCTAAACAATTTGTCACTTCCTCATAGTTATTTGTTTCTGTAGAGTTAAGAGTAAATTTAGCGAATCTTATGCATATGCGGTAGGAGCTCTAATGTTTGTTTGCATGTCTTGTTTTTCCATTTCAACTTTATGGCTTTTAGAAAATTTTACTCAATTCCTGTGATTGCTAATCTCAGAGTACAGCCCAGCATCCCTTCTCTATCATGTGACCAGATGGACTAGTTGTAGAATTGGATCCACTGTCCATAATGACTAGATTGAGAATGGGACTGTACTCCTTGCTTTGTTATTGGAGTAACAGAAAGAACTGTCTCTTTTCCTTTGGACAATGAGCTGACAGGATGTGAACTGAGGCTGATAGCTATCAACCAACCTATTAGGAGGAAAAAAAGAAGCATATAACCGAAAAATACAGACCGTGAGCAAACCAATGAACAAAATGTATTTCCTGGAGCAGAGAGTGTCTGAGTCACTCACAAGCAATCATTGATTTTTCCTTTTGCTAACAGTTTAACATTTATAAATATTCTTGCTGACATCCTTATGTAGACTTGTCTCCAACAACATTAAGTTGAAATAGTATTTCAAAGCACATTTAAAATTGCAATTTTTAAAAAAGATTTCTTTTTTGCTTTCTCCATTCTGCATTTTAAACTAATTTCAACATTTTAAACTAATACAATGCTTCC
Source organism: Cervus elaphus (assembly GCF_910594005.1). NCBI lineage: Eukaryota > Metazoa > Chordata > Mammalia > Artiodactyla > Cervidae > Cervus > Cervus elaphus. Next base: position 36,735,066 of record NC_057840.1, read on the forward strand.
TCAAATATGTCTATATTATTAGTTTTCCTGGGAGGAAATGAAGAAAAGTGGTGTTCAGTGCCAATAATTGTTGGATAATCTGAGTTAAGCCAACTTGACATTTTCTCACAGAATTTATTCTAAAAACCTTTAGTTGCTAATACGAATGGAAAATATCAAAGTGTTTAACCAAACGTTTCTGGAACTCTTACTTTACAGCCTCTTATGGAAATGGATTTCTGATAGGCAAACACTGAACAGTGAGGTAATAGTGACTTTTAAGTTAAGTTAAAATTTATGTACCCCCAACCTTTTTGATAGCTGATGATATAAATCAATCTCAAACTAGGTTTATTATAAATGGAATGTCTGGGGTCATGTAACTAGGAAAGGCGGATCTGGCCTAGGGTATTGGTTTCATTACATCTTCAAGGCACTCTCTCTTTTTTTCCTTCATTCTCTATGCATATGTCCATTTGCTTCTATATGTATTGGTTTCTTTCTCAAGCAGTTTTCCCACATGTGCAGAAATAATATTGGTAGTCTTAAGTCTAGATCTTGGTTGAATCCACAAGGTAAAAAGAAAATTTTATTGCCTGGTATTCAACCTAGATACTGTATTAAATAGCAGAGACATCATTTTCCTGACAAAAGCCATATAGTCAGAGCCATGGTTTTTCAGCAGTCACGTACAGATGTGAGAGATGGCCCGTAAAGAATGCTGAGCGCCGAAGAATTGATACATTTGAATTGTGGTGCTGGAGAAGACTTAGTCCCTGGGACCACAAGGCAATCAAATCAGTCAATCCTAAAGGAATTCAAACCTGAATATTCATTGGAAGGACTGATGCTGAAGCTGAAGCTCCAATCCTTGGGCCACCTGATGTGAAGAGCTGATTTGTTGGCAAAGACCCTGATGGAAAGATTGAAGACAAAAGGAAAAGGGGACAACAGTGGATAAGATGGTCAGATAGCATCACTGACTCAATGGACTTGAATTTGAGCCAGCTTCAGAAAATAGTGAAGGACAGGGAAGCCTGGCATGCTGCAGTCCTGGGTTAGCAACTGAACAGCAACAACTTTCATACGTTAGATTGGATTAGAACACATGCCTTTGCTTGTGCCAACCAGTGACTGCTATGGATAGTGGTCTATCCTCAAATCTATCATCAATGGACATGTGCCCAGGGGGAGCTTCCCTGTGGTTGACAGCAGCATCAGAATCATAGAACATGCAGTATGGTTCTCCACAATGAGAATTCGGTTGCTTTTACCAGAAGAATTGGAAAAGGAAGCTAAGCATCCAGGAAAACTGATGTCTACACGTGAAAGTGTTCCTTTACATAAGGCGATATTCTGGGCTAGTACATTTTATCAAATCATATTTTCACTGTAAATTATGAATAGTTTATTTTGCAATACTGCTAGAAACATTGATTGCTTACCTCTCTTTAACAACTTTAAAAATTTAATTTGCAGAACTAGTTCTTGGCCAGAGGTACTTTATGACATGACTATTTTGTAACATTTTCTGCTGATCGAACATAAAGTGTCATGAATGGTCATTTATAGGAATAAGTGGTACAAAGCTCTTATAAATTTCATAATATTATAACATATTGAAGACAACTTGATATCTACTATTATTAACCAAGAAATAACAGTTTAGTCTTATAAATGCCATAGTTTGACTTAATAGAATAATATTGGGTGAACAAAATGGTAATCAAATTACTATATCCTAAATGATACCATATATTTTATTTTTCCTAAAATGATTCAAAATATGTTGTAATGTGGAATATTTTGAAATTTCTGGAATTTTTGTGGTTTATCTTCCAAGTAAAGTTTAATTCTTAATGATAAACCCTTTTGATTTGAAGTAAATGCCTGTAGCAGAGTACATCATGAGAAATGCTGGGCTGGAAGAAGCACAAGCTGGAATCAAGATTGCTGGGAGAAATATCAATAACCTCAGATATGAAGATGACATCACCCTTATGGTAGAAAATGAAGAGGAACTAAAGAGCCTCTTGATGAAAGTGAAAGAGGAGAGTGAAAAAGTTGGCTTAAAGCTCAACATTCAGAAAACTAAGATGATTGCTTCTGGTCCCATCTCTTCATGGCAAATAGATGGGCAAACAGTGGAAACAGTGGCTGACTTTATTTTTCTGGACTCCAAAATCACTGCAGATGTTGATTGCAGCCATGAAATTAAAAGGCACTTACTCCTTGGAAGGAAAGTTATGACCAACCTAGGTAGCATATTAAAAAGCAGAGACGTTACTTTGCCAACAAAGGTCCGTCTAGTCAAGGCTATGGTTTTTCCAGTGGTCATGTATGGATGTGAGAGTTGGACTGTGAAGAAAGCTGAGCGCTGAAGAATTGATGCTTTTGAACTGTGGTGTTTTAGAAGACTCTCAGGAGTCCCTTGGACTGCAAGGAGATCCAACCAGTCCATCCTAGAGGAGATCAGTCCTGGGTGTTCATTGGAAGGACTGATGCTGAAGCTGAAACTCCAATGCTTTGGCCACCTGATGTGAAGAGTGACTCATTTGAAAAGACCCTGATGCTGGGAAAGACTTAGGGCAGGAGGAGAAGGGGAGGACAGAGGATGAGATGGTTGGATGGCATCATTGACTCAATGGACATGGGTTTGGGTGAACTCCAGGAGCTGGTGATGGACAGGGAGGCCTGGTGTGCTGCGGTTCATGGGGTCGCAAAGAGTTAGACATGACTGAGCGACTGAAATGAACTTAACTGAAAATGCATGTACATCAAATTTATGACCAGATCAGATCATAATCTGTCACTTTAAAATAATTTAAAATGAACTGTGAGGTGAAAATGACTTTTACAAATATAATTAAAGAGAAAAGAAGAAAATTCATTTACTGACAGTTTTTAAACATGTCAACATTTTGGTATATTTCTTTTATTCTCCCACCCTCATGCCCATTATACTTAGATTTTTCAGTTTAGTTTAGGATAGGATAGTAGTCCTATCTTGGTTCAATGGCCTATAGAATAAAACTGATAGTCTTGTTTCTTTTTAACATTTCGTATTCTTTTAAGGGACTTCCTAGGTAGCACTAGGTAGCAGGTAAAGAACTCACCTGCCAATGTGGGAGACATAAAAGGCTCGAGTTCAATCCCTGGGTTGGGAAGATCCCCTGGAGAAGGGCATGGGGAAAATCCCACGGACAGAGGAGCCTGGTGGACTACAGTCCCCAAGGTTGCAAACAGTCAGATGCAATTGAAGCGGTGTAGCATGCACATTCTTTTAAAGAGCTTTGAAACCAAGTTTGGTAAAGGTAAATTCATTATTTTTAAAGATAATTTTTAAATACCTGCCTTTAATTTTTATAACAGCCATTTAAACTCATCTTATCTAATTAATTGATTTATGTATATGTAAAACTTCCATTTGACTAACTCATCTTATTGAGCCCTAGATTTTCCCTTCAGCCTGCTGGAACAATGGGTGAGTAGTATGACTGTGGTTTTCCTGCATTTCTGAGAGTATCTTTCTGTTCTCAGGAAGGTAGTCTTAGTGTCATGGCTAAGAGTCATGTTGTGTGGTGGATGATCTTTGGCGTCTTAGCGTTAACCTTTAAATTTTGGTTCCATTATGTATTGGACTTCCCTGGTGACTCAGTGGTAAAGAATCCACCTGTAATGCAGGAGATGCAAGAGGCTTAGGTTCAATCCCTGGGTCAGAAAGGTAGCCTGGAATATGAAATGGCAACCCACTCCAGTATTCTTGCCTGGAAAATTTCATGGACAGAGGAGCCTGGCAGTCTAGAGTCCATTGGGTTGCAAAGAGTCGGACATGACTGAGCATATACACACACAAACACACACATATGAACAAGTCCCAAAATTTGGTACTTGGACCAAAATTTGGTTGAACTTAGACCCAATTTCACCACCAGTTTTGCCTAGAAATCAACTCTTTTTGGGGGGCTTCCCAGGTGGAGCAGTGGTAAATAATCTGCCTTCCAATGCAGGAGAACCAGGAAATGCAGGTTCAGTCCTGGGTTGAGAAGATCCCCTGGAGTAGGACATGACAACCCACTCCAGTATTCTTGCCTGGAAAATTCCAGGGACAGAGGAGCCTAGTGGGCTACAGTTCATGGGGTCACAAAGAGTTGGACACAACTGAGCACAGAACTCTTTTTTGATTTGTGCAGTTTTGTCTTTTCTTTTCTACCTTTATTTCCCACTTCAGTTCAGTTCAGTCGCTCAGTCATGTCCGACTCTTTGTGACCCAATGAACCACAGCACGCCAGGCCTCCCTGTCCATCACCAACTCTCGGAGTACACCCAAACTCATGTCCATTGAGTTGGTGATGCCATCCAACCATCTCATCCTCTGTTGTCCCCTTCTCCTCCTGCCCTCAACCTTTCCCAGCATCAGGGGCTTTTTCAGTGAGTCAGCTCTTCCCATCAGGTGGCCAAAGCATTGGAGTTTCAGCTTCAACATCAGTCCTTCCAATGAACACCCAGGACTGATCTCCTCTAGGATGGACTGGTTGGATCTCCTTGCAGTCCAAGGGGCTCTCGAGAGTCTTCTCCAACACCACAGTTCAAAAGCATCAATTCTTCAGTGCTCAGCTTTCTTTATAGTCCAACTCTCACATCCATACATGACCACTGGAAAAACCATAGCCTTGACTAGACAGACCTTTGTTGACAAAGTAATGTCTCTGCTTTTCAATATGCTGTCTAGGTTGGTCATAACTTTCCTTCCAAGGAGTAAGCATCTTTTAATTTCCTGGCTGCAATCACCACCTGCAGTGATTTTGGAGTCCAGAAAAATAAAGTCAGCCACTGTTTCCACTGTTTCCCCATCTACTTGCCGTGGAGTGATGGGACTGGATGCCATGATCTTAGTTTTCTAAATGATGAGCCATTGGATAGCTATAATTATAAGGATATTGTGTATGTGTATGTGTGTGTGTGTGTGTGTCTACTTCTTGTCTATTGCCTTTCTTCTACATTTGTTACATTTGCCTTTTATTCATTGTGTTGATTTATAAATGTATTCAGAGAGAGGGCAGTAAAATGGAAAGAACATTGACTCTGGAATCAGATTAATCTGAACTTTAATCTTGGTATCATCATTTATAAACTCTCTGTTCTTGGGCAAAGTCATTTAAGCTCTCTGGACTTATTTTCTCATCTGTAAAATGCAGAGAATGGTATCCATTGAAAAGAGTTATGAGTTCTTTTTTGGTAATCAAAGTACTCAGTATGTTCTATAATTTATTTTTCTGAATGGAGATTGTTGGATCTTCTCATTGCACTTACTCTTTATAATTTTATTTATTTATTTATGGCTATGCTGGGTCTTCCTTGCTATGTGAGCTTTTCTCTAGCTGTGGAGAGTGGGGGCTACTCTCTTGTTGTGGTGCTTGGGCTTCTCACTGCAGTGGCTTCTCTTATTGCAGCCCACAGGCCCTAGGGCACATGGGCTTCAGTGATTGCAGCATGTGGGTTGAGTAATTGAGGCTCTAGAGCAGAGGCTCAATAGGTGGGGCTCTCGGGCTAAGTTGCCCTGCAGGATGTGAGATCTTCCTAGATCAAGGATTGAACCCATGTCTCCTGAATTGGCAGTTGGATTTTTTTTTTTTTTTTTTTTACCACTGAGTCGCCAGGGAATCCCTGCAATTACTCTTTGTAAGGTCCTCATTTCTGACATTATTGTCTACACATACATTTGGTAACAGCGTAATGACTCGCATCCCTCATCACAACTCGTGAGTCTGAAATCCACACTTCATTTACCATTGAAGACAGATATGCCCAGAGAGTGTCTGCTGTATGCCCTTTATACTAAGATGGATCTCCTGAACAAATTGGACACTCTTCTCTTCTCCTTTCCCATCTTCTTTCTCTGCACTCTCCTATATTAATTTTATTTTAATGTAACATACTTCTTTACCCTCATATCTATTTCTGTTAATCTTTCTCCTTTTTCAAACAGAGTCCAACTAGCTTCACATCAGGCAAACATCTCAGTTCCTTGAACTTATTTTCTATTCCTATAACAATCATATTAGCCCTTACTTAGAGTTACTTATCTTCATGCCTTTTTATATTCTTAGATTGAGTTCCTGGATGTGAACAACCAAAACTGACTCATTTTTTTGTCTCTCACAGTCACTAAAATAGTGCTTTGCATAAAGGCTGACATAAATTAATGAATGGGGAATCTTGCAAAATGTGTTTTTAACTAAAGAAATTTTTGTACATGTCGTATTTGTATAACTGAATCACCTTGCTATGCACCTGAAACATTGTAAGTCAACTATATTTCAATAAAATATATGTATTTAAAAATTTTTTATACATGCCATATTAACTGTACATGTCATACCAACTCACTCTACTCTCTCATAGGTGGTATAGATTTTCAGAGGCGAGGGATAGAGGATGCTTTATTCAAAGATGTGTGTTACTGAAAAGGTCACAAGAATAAAAGTCAAAATAACAGGTTCTTGTGGCATGGTTTGCTTGTGGCCTTAAATTCCACATCATAAATTCAGAATCAGCATACAAGTTTCTAATTTCCATTGCTGCATCAAAATTTGAAGATTTTTCCTTTTACGTCTCCAACAATACTTAGACTTGACAATGCCTTGAACGCAGGTGCCCAGTGCATATTTATGGAAATGAAATGCTAACTATGTGTGCAAGTATTTTTTGTTTTTAAAGAATGATAGACAAGGATTTCTTGATCTGAATATTTGCTAAACTTTTGTTCTTTTACATGGAAACTCGGTAATTGGAGAATTTTAGGTTTACATAAATTTTAATGCCTTAATTTTAGAGATAAAGTTCAGGAAGCCTCATGACTAGGTTAAGATGACACAGTTAATCAGTAGAAAAACAGAGAGCCCTGGCCATGACTCTTGCCTTTTCACACAGAGTCTTTTCCACTGTAAAATGCTTTGAATTCCAAGAGAAAAACTCGTGAGTGCAATATTTTCAGCAAATAGCAATATTTATATATAAAAACATCTTTATCATTTTTTTTCCGTGTGTCATCAAGAAGATGTAAAAACAGGACTTCATTTTTTCAACTTGGGATATTTTCTGTGTCTCCAATTTGGCTCAGTCACGTGTTATTGTTATAGAATGGATAATTACCATGTCAGGGCTTCTCAGGTGGCTGAGTGGTCAAGAATTCACTTGCCAATGCAGGAGATATGAGTTCAGTCCCTGGGTCAGGAAGTTCCCCTGAAGAAGGAAATGGCAACCCACTCCAGTATTCTTGCCTGGGAAACTCCTCCCTTGGACAGAGGAGCCTGGTGGGCTACAGTCCATGGGGTCGCAAAGAATCAGACACAACTTAGTGACTGAACACACACACATTTAATATTACAAGTTACAGTCTCTTTTGCAATAAGAATAAAAGGAATAGTCTTTGTTTAATAATCTTGAAGTGTGATTAATACAGGAGCATAGAAGTAGGTTTATAAACTGAAAAAAGGGACAACCTGCTCTTTCTTGGCCAGTTGTTGAAAAAGCATTTTAAGAAGGTATTTCATAGGTGGCAGTGTGCTGCTCCTGGCTATATGGAAGCAAAACTAGAGACACACAAAACTTCTGATAGCTTATTTTTTCTTTAAGTTTCATTGACATTGGGTGAGATATTGTATAAAGTTGACCAGTTGTGAGAGAATGAGACTTGCTTCTTAAAGAGAGGATTATTTCTCACTGTCTCCCTGAAGCCACAATCAGCAAAACCAAACTGTCAAGAAGAGTGGAGATACTTGGTAGCAGCAGGCTTCTTGCCTGAATTCTGAAGCCCCATGGTTTCACAGGGATACTGTGGGAGAGTGGTCCTCCACCTTCTTGGTACCAGGGACCAGTTTTGTGGAAGACAGTTTTTCCATGGATGGAGGTGGGGTAGATGATTTAACTGCATTACATTTCTTGTGCACTTTATTTCTTTTATTATTACATCAGCTTCACCTCAGATCATCAGGCATTAGATCCTAAAGGTCAAGGACCCCTGATTTAGGGTGTGGAAAGCAGCAGTATCAGCAGGAAAAAGGGACCTCTGAAGTATACAAATACATTCTGGCTACCTCTTCATAATCAAAACTGAACTCTTGAAATGACTGAACTGGAATTCTTGAACTAATCATAGCAAAGGGTTATAAAGACATCCCTTAATGACAGAAATGTGAGTATGTGATTGGAATAAGAAATAAAAGACAAGTGGTAATATTATTTTTTCACCAAATTGGTGGAGACGTAGTTCTTTTGGAACTTGTGAGGAGTTTAATAATCATGAATGCTACTGCAGTTGTAGGTCAAAGTATACTGCATATAATATTACTAGCTTTGAACTGTTTTAAAAGAGTATCCTCATAGAAAATTGAAAGATGTGGGCTTTATTTGCAACCTTCTCACTCTGATTGTGCATATCATTTTCATTCCTTTGCTTTCATATTTTCCAAATGTGGATGTGTTACCTCTTTTATATCTTCCCTGTTGGCTCAGATGGTAAAGAATCTGCCTGCAATGCAGGAGACTTGGGTTCAATCCCAGGGTCAGGAAGATCACCTGGACAAGGGAATGGCAACTCACTCCAGAATTCTTGCCTGGAGAATCCCATGGACAGAGGAACCTGGCAGGCTACAGTCCATGGGGTCCCAAAGAGTCGGACACAACTGAGTGATTCACACATTTTACCTCCTTTATACTAAGTAATATTTATAACTGATTTGAGAACTCTTGAATTCTTCTGAAGTTAGCGAATCTTTACAGCAATGTTATTTAGGCACTTTATCATGATAACACCATGAATTTGAGGTAATTAAAACATTTTTTCAGATATTTTTTTAAGCTTTTTGCTTAAAGGTGATTGTTAAAGGTGGAGTCAAACTCTGAAGATGGTCTTTGCTGACTGGTACTGTGTGCTTGGGCTGTGTGCTGGGAAACTTCTTCTAGAGAAGAATTAGATAAGAATTGTATATTCTAACACTGAATTACTAGTGGAAGCAAAATATATTTTTTTGAGAGGCTGAAACAGGGTGAAGAAGAAGATGAGAATTGTTGAATGAGAAATGTGAATGAAAAAGCCACTGTTAATAGCATTAAATAAAACAAGCAGAAACTTTTTTTTCATTCTTTTATTGAAGTATGGTTGTTTTAATTACGGTTGTTGTTCTGTTGCTCAGTCATGTCCGAGTCTTTGCGACCCCATGGACAACAATACACTAGGCTTCTCTGTCTATCATCTCCCCAGGATTTGCTCAAACTCATGTCCATTGAGTCAGTGATGCCATCCAACCATCTCATCCTTTGTTCCCCTTTTCCTCCTGTCTTCAAATCTTTTCCAGCATCGGGTTCTTTCCAATGGGTCCTTTCACATCAGGTGGCCAAAATAGTGGAGCTTAAGCTTCAGCATCAGTCCCTCCAATGACTATTCAGGATTGGTTTCCTTTAGGATGGACTGATTTGACCTCCTTGCAGTCCAAGGGACTCTCAAGAGTCTTCTCCAACACCACAGTTCAAAAGCATCAACTCTTTGGTGCTCAGCCTTCTGCAGGGTCACATCCATACTTGACTACTGGAAAAACCATAGCTTTGATTAAATGGACTTTTGTTGGCAAAGTAATGTCTCTTTAATATGCTGTCTAAGTTTGTCATAGCTTTTCTTTCAAGGAGCAAGTGTCTTTTAATTTCATGGCTGCAGTCACCATCTGCAGTGATTTTGGAGCCCAAGAAAATAAAGTCTGTCACTGTTTTCATTGTTTCCCCATCTATTTGCCATTAAGTGATAGGACCAGATGCCATGATCTTAGTTTTTATAATGTTGAGTTTTAAGCCACCCTTTTCACTTTCCTCTTTCACTTTCATCAATAGACTCTGCGATTCCTCTTCCTTTCTGCCATAAGGGTGGTGTCCTCTACATATCTGAGGTTATTGATGTTTCTCCCTGCAACTTGATTCCAGCTTGTGCTTCATCCAGCCCAGCATCTCTCGTGATATACTCTGCATATAAATTAAATAAGCAGAGTGACAATATTCAGCTTTGACGTACTCCTTTCCCAATTTTGAACCAATCTGTTGTTCCATTTCTAGTACTAACTGTTGTTTCTTGGCCTGCATACAGGTTTCTCAAGAGGCAGGTAAGGTGGTCTGGTATTCCCATCTCTTTAAGAATTTTCTACTCTTGCACAGAGTCAAAGGCTTTAGCATAGGCAACGAAGCAGAAGAAGATATTTTTCTGGAATTCTCTTGCTTTTTCTGTGGTTCAATGGATGTTGGCAACTTGATCTCTGATTCCTGTCTTTCCTAAATCTATCTTGAACATTTGGAAGTTCTTGGTTCATGTACTACTGAAGCCTATCTTGGAGAATGTTGAGCCTTACCTTGCTAGTGTGTGAAATGAGTGCAATTGTGCAGTAGTTTGAACATTCTTTGGCATTGCCTTTCATTGGGATTGGAATGAAAACTGACCTTTTATAGTCCTGTGGCCACTGCTGAGTTTTCCAAATGTGCTGGCATCAAAGTGGTTCAGTTATACATATATGCACACACACACACACACACACACATACACATATACTTTTTGATATTCTTTTATGGTTTATCATAGGATACTGAATACAGTTCTCTGTGCTATACAGTAGAACTTTGCTGTTTATCCATTCCATTTATAATAGCTTATATCTGCTAACTCCGACCTCCCATTACATCCCTCTCCCATCCCCCCCTCCCCACACTGGCAACCACAAGCCTGTGATTGTGTTTCAAAGATATGTTCATTTCTGTCATATTTTAGATTCCAAATGTAAGTGATATCCTACAGTATTTGTCTTTTTCTTTCTGTCTTACTTCACTTATAGTGAAAATCTCTAGGTTCATCCATGTAGCTGCAAAAGGCATTATTTATTTTTAAAGGCTGAGTAACAGTCCATATTTACAGTCCATGGAATTCTCCAGGCCAGAATACTGGAGTGGGCAGCCTTTCCCTTCTCCAGGAGATCTTTCCAACTCAGGGATTGAACCCAGGTCTCCTGCATTGCAGGCGGATTCTTTACCAGCTGAGCCACAAAGGAAGCCCAAGAATACTGCAGTGGGTAGCCTATCCCTTTTCCAGCAGATCTTCCCAATCCAGGAATCGAACTGGGGTCTCCACCATTGCAGGCAGATTCTTTACCAACTGTGCTCACATAAGAAAAGGGTTTTGAAAGAAAGGAAATGGACTTCCCTTGCTGTCTGGTGGTTAAGACTGTGTGTTTCCACTGCAGAGAGTGGGGTTTCACATGCTGTATGGAACAGCCCAAAAATAAATAATAAAAAGAAAAAAAAGTAAAAGGCAAAAAGTATTCAGGAAGATCACAGAAGAACCTGCTGAGTCAGATTTGGAGATACTGAAGATGGGCTCACCTCAATTAAAGGTGATAGCCCTAAATGCCCAGGAAAAATATAAAAGGCAAGGTTTTATAGCTTAATTTTTAGATGAAAAGCTTTACTGTTTTCCCATGGCTAAGACCGTACAAATGACATACTAACTTTCATTTATGGATTTATTTTTGCCTTATTTTCCAAAGGTATGTAAAGATTTTTATTACAGATTTAGAGACATATATTAAAAATTGAGTTGTAGAACCACATGCATGCATAGGAGTAGAGATTTTCTTGAAATTATTACTTGTAATTAAGAAAGTTTGTTCTAGAAATTTATACTTTTTTTAATCAAACAAAATGAAATATCTTCAATGTCATTATAATGTCTTTTTGATGCCATTTAATCTTCATGTCTCTTATCACAAAATACAGATCTGAGTTGATACTTTTTAAGGTATTTTTAAGATATGACTTCGTTTTATTGTTTAGAAATCTTTCTTGACAATTTAATGAAAACTGCTTACTATCTTAGGTTCTTTTAATGCTTTTTAGATATCTTTTGTATACAATGTACTATGTCAAAGTATACTTTCAAATCTACCATTTTTAAAGTGAGAAAATCTCATAGACTGTCATAACTCACATTCAAATAAATCTCTGGCAAAAAGTCAGTTTTATTTGGAGACTGTTTCATTTGTCTAAAAGTATCTTCCCACTGCATTTTTTCAATCGGTAAAAGGGGGGAAAAAATCCTCAGCTATATTCCTGAGGATTGATTATACTGGTGTCTAAAATCTTGTCAGTATATTAGCATTAAGATAAATATAATGAAATTCAAAATGACATTTTACATTTGAAGACTCATTTTTCACACTTAAGACATGCACGAGATTCAGCTGGGGATTTAGATACAGATATTCTGCAGTATCCTTGGAGGACTGGTTCCAGGCCTCTGCAGATACCAAACTCCATGGCTGCTCAATTCCTGTATATAAAATGGAGAGTAGTATTTAGTTTTGGCTATATATTTCTCTAGAGGAGCTAGAAGCTTCTCTTGGGATCAACTTAATTTCATGGCCCTTGTAGCTTGTGAAAAATAATTTCATTTTCATGCATACATGAGACTGAACACTACTTGAAATAAATGATTGACTTTATTTTTTTTCCCTTTATTTATTTATTTATTTTTTCAGTGGGTTTTGTCATACATTGATATGAATCAGCCATAGATTTACACGTATTCCCCATCCCGATCAAATGATTGACTTTAAAATATCAATGCGTTGAGGAGACAGTTGGGGAAAATGGAACCCATACTGTACAGATGAGAGGAGAAAGCCAAGGATGTTTCACTCTTGATACCTGGGCAAGTTACAGGTTCATTTCTTACAGAGGAACTGTCTATTAACTGAACTCCTATAAATCTTCTGTATAGAATCTGTATTTCTAGAATATAGAATATAACTATAAATTATAGCATATAAATTTGATCTATAGAATAGCAATCTAATATTTCTATTTGAAATATAATAGATCTATAAAATATGAATTAGATCTATAAATATATAGATTCAAAATCTAATAGATCTATGATCTATAAAAATCTATAAATATCTAATTTATATTCTATAGATCTTATAGATCTTTATAGATCTCTAAATTCTGCAAATCATAGATGTTTATGCAGAAGTATTAACAGGGTACCCTTCCACGAACTTCTATTAGGTTAGTACCAAAGTAATTGTGGTTTAGGACCATGAATTTTAAATCATTATAACTAGGCTCAGCCACATGTTTATTAATCAAAATAGGAACCAGTACAATCAACACATTTTTGCCAATGAGAAATAAGTTTGTTTATTCCTCTAGCATAAAAATCCATGCCTCTGGGATTCCACAGACTCTTGCAAAGCATTTTCTACCTCCTGCTGGTTGTGGACGTGTTTACCCCACAAAAAGTTGTCAAGATGCTTGAAGTCAGTTTGTCAGTCAGTTTGTGAGAGGTCAAGTGAATATGGCAGATAAGGCAAAACTTCATAGCCCAATTCATTCAATTTTTGAAGCATTGGTTATGTGACTGCAGTCGGGCATTGTCATGGAGAAGAATTGGGCCCTTTCTGTTGATCTCTGCTGGCTGCAGACACCACAGTTTCTGGTGCGTCTCAGCCATTTGCTCAGCATCCTTCTCAGCTGTCATGGTTTCACTGGGATTCAGAAAGCTGTAGTGAATTAGATGGGTGAGACCACCGAGCAGTGACCATAACACTTTTTTGGTGCAGTTTGGCTTTGGGAAGTACTTTCGAGCTTCTTCTCGGTGCAGCCACTGAGCTGGTCCTCTCCGGTTAGTGTATAAAATCCACTTTTCATCATATGTCACAATCCGATTCAAAAATGATTCATTGTTGTTGATGACATTTTAAAAGGGGAAGTTTTGTGATTTTCAGTCAGCTTATGGGACACCCACTTATCGAGCTTTTCACCTTTCCAATTTGCTTCAAATGCCGAATGATCATAGAATGGCCTGTGTTGAGTTCTTCCACAACTTCTTGTGTAGTTTAGGAGGATCAGCTTCAATAATGGCTCTCAATTCATCATTGTCAGTTTCTGATGGCTAGCCACTACACTCCTCTTCTTCAAGGCTCTCATCTCCTTTGTTAAACTTCTTGAACCACCACTCCACTGTACATTCGTAAGCTGTTTCTGGATGAAATGTATTGATGTTGTGAGTTGTCTCTGCTGCTTTAGGATCCATTCTGAAGGTGAATTAAAAAAAAAAAAGAAAATCGCTCAGAATTGCTTTTTGTCTAACATCATTTCCACAGTCTAAAATAAATGTAAAGTAAACAGCAAATAATGTCATTAGCAAAAAAATTAAAAAAAAGCAAAAAAATAAAAATAAAAAATAAAACAGAGAAGTACACATTAAAATAATGTATAACATAACCACATTTATTTAGAATGTATTCCAAAATAAAATGGCAAATTTCAACAACACAAAAACCACAATTACTTTTGCACCAACTTAATAGAACTTTAAAAACAATATTGCAAGGAGACATTATAGTATTTTGTCTAAATTGTAGAATTTTACTGAATTTACTGTAGAAATTTACTGAACCCCCAACCAGGGCATGCACATCTAAAGAGATCATCTACATACTGGGAGATATAAAGAAATTGTAAGATTTTTGGTCTTGATGTCAGAATGTGAGATCGGGGAGGCAGAACCTCAAAAAGCTTGATTTTGTGCTCTAGCAAAGGACCAGCCACATCAATATCCCCTGGGAACTTGTTAGAAGTTTAGATTTTCAGCTATCATCCCAGAGCTATTTAATCAGCATCTTTGAAATTGGAACTCAGAAATTATGCTTTAACAAACACTCCAGGTGATTATTATGATGCATTATGAAGTCTGGGAAACACAGTTACAGAGAAGGTAATTGAATTCAAACTAACTCCTATTCTGTTAATTTTTGCCAGATTACCTTAGGTCACTCAAGCCAAATGTATTTCTGCTACCTTATTGAAAATTATGAACAATATTGTTATGTTGGTCATGTCAACACTAATGCAAATGATTTGTAAGGTGATATTCAACATGTACATCTAAGATAGTGAAAATTAAGCACAAATCTGTGGGCACAATTGAATGGATTCAGGAAAGCAGATTCTAAGTCAACAGTCAATAGTCTAGAGCAAGCAATAGAAAAAAGGAACAAGAAATTCTGTAAGTTCTTATTTTAAAAAGTAGATCTTATGGGATTTTTCTCCCAGGGACTGAAACAGATATGAATGTGCAAGATATTTGGCTGGGCAAGAAGCAACTGAAAAATGAGCTCTAGAAACTCATTTCCATGTAATAGCCTGACTTAACCCGTTCCAATTATTCCTTCATCCCCAAAGTATGAGGATATTAAACAGAGAAAGTGTTCGGCCTGTTTTGCTTAAATGTGTATTGTGGAAAGTGGATAAAGAATGCTATACTAATGTTCCGTAGAGTACTGGGAGATCTGTGGACATCTAAATGATGACTTAGAATCAAATCTCAGACTACCTGAGAGGGGCTGAAGCCAGTGATGGAAGTTCTGAACTCTAATCTGAGATTTCTGCTTAGGGGTGTGCATGATGATGAAATAACATAAGTGACAGCGTGCTATATGCCAACTTACTTTTATTACCTTCAATTTGTCTAATCTCACTTTAAATTAGTAGCCACAGATCTCAAGTAGGCAAATAACATTGCCATGAAATCTATTTTACTAATGAATCAATTGCAGATCATTTCATAACTTCTTATTTCTCCTCAAAATCTCCATATCCCATCCTTCCCTCACTGTCTATTAACTGATGAACTGGCTTCAAATGCCATTAGGAAAATAAGATCATCAGAATGGAAATTCCTAATCTGAATTTACATTTTTTGCTTTCACTCCTATAGAACTGGGTCAGATGAAATATTGATGCTTCCAGGAAGATCTATTGCTATTGTTAAAATAATATCTTCCTTCTTATCTCCTCAAAAACTTCATCTAACAATTATCTCCTCTCTTTCCCCCTCACTGACGGATCATTCCCATCACCCTAACAACATGCTCTGGAATCTTAGTTTCAGATTTCCAACTCCCTAGTCTCCCTTATAGAGCAATGTTTCTGGAAAGACATGTCTATACTTTTTCAACTCGTAGTCACACTTTAAATGTTTTTAAAATAAAACAACAAAAAGAGATTTGAGCAATGTTTAGCACATTGTATGTATAGTATATAAATATTACTGCAGTTCTTTTTAAAGTTTTTATTGCAGTGTCATTGATTTACAATGTGGTGTTAGCTTCAGGTGCATGGCAAAGTGAATCAGTTATACATATTCATATATTCACTCTTTTTTAGATTCTTTCCCCATATAGGTCATTACAGAGTGCTGAGTAGAGTTCCCTGTGCTTTGAAGTACATCCTTATTAGTTATCTATTTTATATATAGTAGCACATATATGTCAATTCCAATAAATTGGGAGAGCAGCTTTTAATACCAATGACGATACTCATTAGGGTTCTGTCAGAGAAGCAGAACCTCCATGAATATTATAAACTAAGGGATTCATTATATGGGAAGATGATTTTCTTGGGAAGAAGATGCAACTGTGAAATAAACTGGAAAGTAATGCTTTTTTAGAAAGACTTTTCAGGGGAATTGAAGATTCACAGGAAACTTACTGGCTAGCCCTTCTGTACTTGGTCACATCCAAGGCCAGACTTGGACCAGAAAGGAGATATGATGGAGATCTGGAAGCAACATGTAAATAACCCATCGAGTTCTATATAATAAACTATCTGTTTGCAGTTCTGACTACAGGAGTTGGCATTGTCTCACATATGACATGTCATCATCCAGCCATTTTGGCAGAAATGAAGGCGCTTCATGTAGAAAATACCTTCTAAGTCTAATGCACAAGTGAAATTATATAAATATTTATTTAAAAGGAAATTAGTAGCCACAGATCAGTAGGATCGTTTTATTTTGCATTGATTTTTTTTTTTCTTGCTGAGCTTAATTTAAAAAAATCTTGTGTAGAGAAGTTCAGTGCAATTTAATTAGCAGGAACATGCATTTATTATAGAGAAAGTATTAAGAAAACAAAGAAAAGGACTGCTAGGAGAATTTATTTTGGTAATTCCACCCAGAGGGTGGAATAAGGTTAAAGATTCAATATTTACTCAACAGGAATGAAGCAGTGACTAGAGGAGGCAGAGGGACTTTGTTAGCAAGTGGTACAAATAATTCATGCAAAATAGTCAAATTTGTTTGAAACTGGAACTAGAAAATAGCAGAAAATAGAGCATTGGAAAAAAACAATCATCCATTTTTCAGTTAGGAATAGATAAACATAAAATTCAGCATCATATTGTAAGAAGTATACAAAATAAAATGAGAGCAAAGAATTTAACTCTTGTGTGTTGTAGATTGTGAAGAATCTACCAAAGAGATAATATTAATTGAAACTTGGAGAACTTCTTGGCTTTTCCTTGCTATACTTATGCAGTTGGTGGTAATATTCTAGCTATAAAGATGAACATATTCAACTATATGGAGGTCATAGAAGGTTCAGAAATGCTTTGAAAAGAGAGTAAAGTAAAACTGAGGAACATTTTCTGGTATGCAGTAAATGGTGATGGTCTGGGAGATAGGTGGATGATGGTGAGGAGGGGTGAGAAAATGAGAGGGTTGATTCCATAGTGATTTCTTAGGGCTATCTTGAAAAGGACTCTTGTAACTAAACTAAGAGTGTTGGATGGAGGAGAATCACCAAATGTATCCAAAGTAGTAAAATGATAGTAGTTTATAATATTTTAAGAATCTACAGCAACAAAACAGAAAATAGACTAGTGTAGGAAGGGGGAAAATGCTGCAAAAGATACAACTCTATCTGAAGCTTATATTAATAAAAGTATTAAAAAATTGTAAGAAAGATTGGAGGTTGATATTTGAAGATTAATAATTTAAAAGGGCAAAAGAAAATGAGAAAATTATGGCCTATGCAGTTATAGGAAAAGTTGAGATTAAAGAAAGGGAAGTATAGAGTTATAAGTGGAAGATGTAGAACCAGAATTCAATTAGAAGTATATCACAAAAGGTTAAGAGTCATAAGGCTGAGGATACTGGCTTAAAAAGGAAAGAAAGAAAGAAAGAAAAGGATCAAGCTACTAGAGAAATTCTGGAAGTCTAGAAATGTCTTAACTATCAAGGAATAATCATTGCTTCTGAAGGAAATGTAGGTAAAGAAACACAGATTTCCTCTAATATGCATAAATGGAGGTGTATCTCAAAAGAAATGAGAAAGTGAATTTGTACCAGATATGATTGATACCTCCTTGACTTTTATTTTTTTTTTTTAAAGTATGGAGGTAAATTTAACTGTATCTTGAAAAAAGTGAACCTACTCTGAACCTATGCTTTAGATCTAACCAAATTGTTGATCCTTAATTGTATTTTTTTTTCATCACAGGCTTAAATTATTTATTGAACTTACATCTGGCATTTTCACTTAGTATTAGTTTGTTTATTCTCACACATGTCATAAAATATTCTTTAAAATAACTTCAATACTGCATGACATTTGATTTCTCGTTTGGATTGTGATTTATTTAACCTTTTCCCAATTGTTGGGCTTTTGTACAGTGTCCCAGTTTTGACATTATGCAAAAGAGCTGATGAGCATTTAAATGGAACAGTCTAAGACATTTTTTTTTTTTAGGGTAATTTTCTTGAAGTGGAATTACTGAACCAAGGAATTATTGTTGTTCAGTCACCAAGTCGTGTCTGACTCTGCAACCCCATGGACTGCACCCCGCCAGGCTTCTCTGTCCATGGGATTCTGCAGGCAAGAATACTGAAGTGGGTTGCCAGGCCCTCCAGGGAATCTTCCCAACTCAGGGATCGAACCTGCGTCTCTATTGTCTCCTGCATTAGAAGGTGGGTTCTTTACCTCTAGCACCACAAGCAGCACACCAGGCTTCCCTTTAAATCTTTGCAAATATGATGCCCAAAGGCCCTCCTAAAATACACTATATTTCATGCCCTTAGCAGTGTATGAGAAAGTTCATTTCATTATATGCATGCAAATGCTCAATATTCCGTCGTTGTTATAGAGCATATTTTTCTTACATTAAACACTTTATGGAACTAAGGGATGTTGTATATTTCTTGAAAGATCGGTCTACGTAAGTGGGCAAAAGGGCATTCACTGAGCCAAGAGGCTGACTTGAACTTTCTCACTGCTTCTCCAGCAAGAGTGGGAAGAGCTTCAATCTGTCCTGTCTAGAAATTCAGACACACACGGCTATGTGTGCCCAGCCTGCTCTATGGAGACAGCCCGGAATCGGCTTTAGACACTTAAGAGGGCATTTGTAACATCCAGAGGCTTACGCTTTACAGTGTCACCAGCAGATTTACTGTGAGTCAAATACTTATCAAAAGAGGGTAGCAGAGTCATCAAGAAAACAGGTTTTGGGGTCTGACAATTATAGTTCAGGGGAAGGACCCATCATTTTACTACTAATAGCTGTTTGACCTTGGGCAAAATGTTCACCCGCCCCTCTCAAGATCTCATTTTCTTTAGTATTCATTGGGCATGAACTACTACTTTATTAGGTGATGGTGAAAGTAAGTGAAATAATATATATAAAGCTCTCATCTTGCATGGCACACAGCAAGTGCCTCCAAATGACAGTCTCTATTCTTTTTAGATGCTTTTTAGTATTTAAACTACAACCAATACAATGTGTATAGTATCATTACAAAACAAGTAATCTAATGTTTCATGCCTTTTCACTTGCAAGAGTCAAGAATTCCCTCACCTCCAAATCACATTACAAACAATGAAGATAAGAAATGTTTATTTGTCTCAACGGTGTTCAGTATTTCTTGACTGTTTTTCTTATGTAAGGGAGCTTGTCGGAGTCATGACAGGAATCTAATCAAGGCTCTTTTAGGCATCATTTCTGTTCCTGTTCTAGAATAGGACTAATAGAGACAGGCAAAATAATATTCCTGATTAAGTTAATTACGTTTAGTCAGTTAATCACAAGGAGCATAAATTTGTCTTCACACTGCATGAGCCTAGAAGCTGCTTACGGGAAACAACGTATTTCTCATTTGAAATTAAGAAACTTGAAGGCAAAAAACATTTGAGGATTTGTCTGGACACATTTTGCTCTGATGTGATTTTAATAGAATAAGTCTGTCAAAAATAAGGCCATAGCACTCTGTCTGTTAATGCAACAGTCTCTAACAGTGAAGAGGATCAATTGGATATATTTCATTATCCTTACAAATTAGAAGGAGCTGTTTGGGCCTGCATGGAAATGCGGATGGCAGTAAGGGCCATCCAGGAGGCCGACCTACTGAACTTCATAGTTCACAGACTTTAGGAAACCTACTCTGCCAACAGTCCTGGCATCTTTATGCCAGATTTTCAAACCGTCACACTTGATTACAGAGAGGTATAGAATGCTTTCTTTAAAACTTGATATTTATCCTTTTTGTATTCTGTTTCCATAGTACAGATGGGAGGGCAAGCTACATCACTGAATAGTGTAGCAATCTTAAAGATAAATGTTGGTAGCAGTTTTCAAGAGGGTGAAAATACAGTGAAATTATATAAATAACACTCTTCTAGTGGATGGGCATACTGGAAGTGGCCCCAAATGACAGCTGCTATTATTTTGAGATGTTTTGAATATTTAAATGGCACGCTACATAATATATTTGTTATTTTTATAGGACAAGTAATTTAACATTTGGTTGGCAGTCACAAACAATTCAGATATAATCAATCTCAAAAATGCAGACAGGGGGAAATTATAGGGAATTGAATTGACTGCTGCCTTCTCCTTAGGTCTGTGTGATTGAGGAATGTGGGTTTCTTTAGTTTGTTTTGCTTCTTTTCTTTGTTTCATTAGCTATAACCATATTAAGGAATTTTGTTTTTAGTGAGTCTCTGCCTACTGAAGTCTAGTCCTCCATAAGATGAGATCAATTCAGAAAGAAAAAGTTTATGAACAGATGTATTATTTCCTGACTGAACTTAAAAGCTATTTTTCTGTATAATAAAATTTGTGAATAAATTCAATGTTTATTGAATATAAAGCATGTTTATCTATACCTCTGGGAATATATTTAATACCAACTCAGCTATATGCTGCTGAAATTTTATTAAGCAAAAAGAAGGTGAAGTCACTCAGTCATGTCCAACTCTTTGCAACCCCATGGACTGTAGCCTACCAGGTTCCACTGTCCATGGGATTTTCCAGGCAAGAATACTGGAGTGGGTTGCCATTTCCTTCTCCAGGAGATCTTTCTGACCCAGGGACTGAAGCCGGGTCTCCCGCATTATAGGCAGACGCTTTACCATCTGAGCCACCAGGGAAGTCCCAAAGGAAAATACAAATTTGGGCTGGAAGACATATTTTGATCTTTTTTCCCAGGATTCTTTAGACTTGCAAAGTGAACTGAGCAGGGCATATTTTCCATAAGACGAATATGTTGGCTCAACTGTGGCTCAGGTTTGAGGTATTATCTTCCTTCAGGCCATTATGTTAGACATTTCCAAAAGGAATATGTATTCCATGTGTGACTAATTCATTTCTAATTAAGATTATTAAATTACTAACATTTCAAAGAGAGTGCTTTCAATAAGTGCTTGAGCTGGCATTTTAAAGTTCACTATTATTTGATGTTGAGTTAACAGACTCTACTAAGAAGCATATTGTTACTGATTTAATTTAAATTGTTACTAGTAATACTCAGATTCGCCTAACTCATTTCTCACTTGTGTAACTTTGAGCATTTTGTTTAACCACTTAAGCCTTGTATTTTTCAACAGTAAACTGGTAAAAATAATAGTATTCCTAGAATGGTAATTTTGAGTAGTAAATCAAGTCAAATAATATAACATGCTTTCAGTTCAGTTCAGTTCAGTTGCTCAGTCGTGTCTGACTCTTTGAGACCCCATGAACTGCAGCACGCCAGGCCTCCCTGTCCATCACCAGCTCCCAGAGTTTACCCAAACTCATGTCCATTGAGTCCATGATGCCATCCAGCCATCTCATCCTCTGTCGTCCCCTTCTCCTCCTGCCCCCAATCCCTCCCAGCACACAGTGCCAAAATATGTACTCAACATGATATGTGATGATGGGGGAGAAATATCTTTACCTTTGTGCATTTAAAACATTTTTAAAGCAATTCTTTGAGATAAAGCTTACAATATTGTGAAAATAAGAAAGAGAAGCAAAGACAAAAAGGAGCATTGTAGAAACATCGCCGCTGGTTCTCCTCAAGCAACTCCGTGATCTTTATTACCGCCAGGCTGAAGGATGAGACCCTGATGCTGGGAAAGTTTGAGGGCAGGAGGAGAAGAGATGACAGAGGATGAGATGGTTAATAGCATCACTGACTCAATGGACCTGAGTTTGAGCAAACTCTGGGAGCGAGTGAAGGACAGGGAATCCTGGCATGGAACCCTGACCAGTCCATGGGGTCTCAAAGAGTTGGACACGACTTAGCGACTGAATCACAACAGACGGATAAGAGGCAGGGGAGGTGGAGATAAAGTTCTGTCATGCATCCGATCATGTTTGAAGTGAGTTCCTTCTGTACCTGCCCCCTGCCCCAGAGTTCTAGGATTTTTAATTTGTCCCCAAATTGCTGAAGCAAAAATCATGATAAAACATTCTGTTTTCCTTTACAACCCCTCAATTAGAAAAACAAACAAACAAACAAAACGAACTCCATAAGAAAAAAATGGTTTTGTATATGGGAAGAAACAATATAAGTTCAAAATTTACAGATAAGGGTTAGCCCTATCACTCACCTCTAAAAAGTTTATATGAATATCCAGTCAACACCAACAGGGTTATCTCCCTCGAAATGTTGTCTATACGGATTTCCAAGTAGACCACAGGGCTGCTATACTGTCTTGGAATGTCCTCAGAAGGCTCTGTCATTGATCAGGGAACAGAGTAAAAACTCCAGAGTCCTTTCTTTCAAATGGAAGAGGGAGAGACAGGGATAGAAGAAATTATTCAAACTTCGTGTTCTCTCCTTGAGGCTTGTGGCCACCTCCTCCTCTGCCTCCTTGGATGCCTCCCTGGCCTCCAAAGCCTCCCTGGCCTCTGCCACCGAATCCACCTTGGCCACCTCTGCCACCACCTTGGCCTCCAAAGCCACCTCTGCCTCCTCCTTGGCCACCAAAGCCACCTTCATTCTGAGCTTTGGCCCAGGCCAAAGTGACTGTTTCCATCGATTTCACCATCTTCCATGGCCTCCTTGGCAGCTTTGGCATCTTCCTCGCTGTTGAAGTCTACAAAATCAAACCCTTTGGAAGATCCAGTCTACTGGTCAGTGACTATCCTTGCTCAAATAGAGCCATCAAATGACTCCTTTAACATCTCTTCTGCAGTATCCTCAGACAAAGAGTTTTGGATGGCTGGCTTCTTGCATTAGGTGATCGCCTGAGTCCTTGCAACTCCAGTCTGATGGCTCTGCCCTCAATTTCCCTTTTATTACATGAATTTAAAGTTTCTTTAGCATCCAAATGAAGCAAATTTTATAAATGCATACCATTTCGATTTGACATTTTGGTTCTGGGGCATCTTGATATGAGTTGCCTTCTCAAATACTTCCTGAAGTGTTTCTTCCACTGCACTATAGGAGAGGTTGTTTAAAACCAGGGTTTTTGATTCGCCACTCCAAGTGCTATTCTTTCCACCTCTATGGTATTGACTTTGACCTTTCTCTCCAGGGTAGTACAGAGAAGATGGATTGCTCATCTATCTCTGTTCCCTGCTTTTCTTCCAAGGTTTTTTTCTGCATCAGCTTCTGTCTTAAATTCAATATAAGCAATCCCTTTACTCTTTCCATCCTTGCTGACTAATTTGATCTCCACAGCATCTTCAAACACTTCTTTTAATTCATCCTGAGTAACTTTGCAAAAGGCAGATTTTTATTCAAAAGTGTTCTTGCATCTCAATCTTCTTACTGTCTTTGCCAAAGACTTTTAAATCAGTGAGTTCTAAGGCTTTTTCCAGGTCTTCAGCAGATTCAAAATCCACATAGCCAAATTTCCTAGACACACCAATTCTGACATCGACAACAGCAAGATCATTTTTGGCAAAAAGGTCACTGATATCCGTTTTCAATTCAGGAGCAGATTTATTGAAGTTCACATTTCCAACAGAGAGACTGAAAGACATAGTTGTTCTGTGCCTTCCACTTTTTGTTTCTTGGCTTTAGGAGCTGCTTTTTTTGGGCCATTTCCTTCTTTCCTTTTCCAGGTGCTTCTTTGACAGGCTCTTCTTCCTCTTCCTCCTCCTCCTCTTCTTCCTCCTCCTCTTCATCATCACCATCCTCTTCATCTTCAGCAGTGCTCTTGCCCTTCACAGGAACAGCTTTTGCTAGAGCTTTCTTTCCTTTGGCTGGCACAATCTCCATATGTTCTTCTTCAGAGTCGTCTTCATCCTCTTCATCCTCAACATCCTCATCATCTGTGACAGGGGCAGCACCAAAAGCAGCTGCTTTCCTCATTGCTGGGTCATCCTCTTCTTCATCATCCTTGTCTTCTTCTTTACTGTCGTCTTCATCTTCCTCATTACTGTCTTCTTTCTTGGCATTCTTGCCCTTCTTTGCTCCCTTAGCTGGAGCAGCGGCTCCCTTCTTACCAGCGGTTGCTACCAATGCTTTGCCTGGGGTGGCTCCCTTTTTGCCAGGCATTACTACTGCTTTGGCAGGTGTAACTGTCTTCTTGGCTGGCGTAGCCACGGCCTTTTTTTGCCAGGGGTGGCAACTTCTTTCTTTGCTGGTGAGGCAACTGCAAACTTTTTTGATGGGGAAACCATCATCTTCTTTGCTGGAGTTGTGGTAGCCTTCTTGCCTTTTTTCTGAGGGATAACAACCTCTTCTCCACTGCTCTCATCCTCTTCATCATCTGACATTTGCTCATCTTCACTATCTTCTTCAGGGAGGAGCCATTTTCTTGGAGTCAGCTTGATTTTTACTGGCCTTTGCAAGCTTAAAGCTCAACATTCAGAAAACTAAGATCATGGCATCCAGTCCCATCTCTTCATGGCAAATAGAGGGGGAAACAGTGGAAACAGTGGCTGACTTTATTTTTCTGGGCTCCAAAATCACTGCAGATGGGGATTGCAGCCATGAAATTAAAAGACACTTACCCCTTGGTTATGACCAACCTAGACAGCATATTAAAAAGCAGAGACATTACTTTGCCAACAAAGGTCCATCTAGTCAAGGCTATGGTTTCTCCAGTGGTCACATATGGATGTGAGAGTTGGACTATAAAGAAAGCTGAGCACTGAAGAATTGATGCTTTTGAACTGTGATGTTAGAGAAGACTCTTGAGAGTCCCTTGGACTGCAAGAAGATCCAACCAGTCCATCCTAAAGGAGATCAGTCCTGGGTGTTCATTGGAAGGACTGATGTTGAAGCTGAAACTCCAATAATTTGGCCACCTGATGCGGAGAGCTGACTCATTTGAAAAGACCCTGATGCTGGGAAAGATTGAGGGCAGGAGGAGAAGGGGACGACAGAGGATGAGATGGTTGGATGGCATCACCAACACAATGGACATGTGTTTGGGTGGACTCTGGGAATTGGTGATGGACAGGGAGTCCTGGCGTGCTGTGGTTCACGGGGTCGCAAAGAGTCGGACACGACTGAGCGACTGAAATGAACTGAATTGAACTGAACTGTGAGCTTTACCCTGATGGCAGCTTATGATGGCAGAGCGCGTGGCGGGCGAGTGGTCCAGACCGAGCCTAGAGGACCCTAAGTACCATTGATGGCGGCCGCTGATCCTGGAGTGTGTACGCTTGGCTGCCAGCTAGCAGAGACTGAGGCAAAAGACTGAGCCTGCCCAGTAATCACCTCTGGAAAGGTGACGATGGCCCCTTCTGTACATTCTTTAAACGTTGAAAACAAAAGCCAGACAGAAATGATAAAAATAGCTCACAGTCCAGAGTCTAGCGATTATATTTTAAAAAAAAAATTGCTATCACTGGCTCGCAAATGAGAACTTCCATTAGTAAATCTTTTTGCTTTGGCAAGGATTAATTTTGCAATTTTAACTTATGCTACCTCATTTTCTTTCTCTAATACTTCTGGGTAGAATTAAACCTTCAAGGTCCAGTGAAAGTGGCTGAAATTTCATTATCTTTTATGTCTCATCAAATTATTTACCTTGCCAAGCATTTGCCGCCCACTTTTCTTCTGGAATTTCAATTCAAATTTACTTTAAAGAACAAGTGTGTTGCCCTCACTGATGAGAAACCCATGTTTGCAGTAAACAGAAGAGAGGAACATGAAAAATTCATTAGAAAAAGAGAATTTGTTTTTGTAATGCCATTTAGGGTGTGATTGATTTGACAAGGAGGCGCTGAGAGAATATACAAGCGTGTAAATCCAATTTGTAGAAGGAGTAATCACTGTCTCCCCAAAGATTCTTCCTCTCATCTGCTGAATTATGGCACCGCGTTTCTCTTGCCTCTGGTGTGAAAAGTGAAAGTCACTCAGTCATGTCTAACTCTTTCTGACCCCATGGACTGTATAGTCCATGTAATTCTCCAGGCCAGAATACTGGAGTGGGTAGCCTTTCCCTTCTCCAGGGGATCTTCCCAACTTAGGGATCAAACCCAGGTCTCTCACTTTGCAGGCGTGAAATTCACTTGCAAATATTTCAAGTACTTACATTGGTTTTAAGGTAGTCTACTTCTTTTGAGAATGGGAAATATCTTCTATTATTTTATATTTATTTTCAATCTCTCAGCCGGAAGTGAACTGAGGATGTCCTGGGATGTGATGAATAGGCATAAAATAAGCATGAGGTCCATATTCTCATGTTTCTCTCTTTACTCTGTCCATCCCTATCACCACTACCAAGTGCCTAAAGCACACCTCAGCAAACAGTTCACAAATCGCTAACCCGGGCCTTGTTATGGTAGCGGTGCCTAGGAGGTTTAAAAATCATTAGTGTGATTTACCACAATACTTTAATATTAAACCCTCTGTCAGTCGTGTCCGACTCTGAGACCCCATAGACTATAACCCTTCAGGCTCCTCTGTCCATGGGATTTTCCAGACAAGAATACTGGAGTGGGTTGTCATTCCCTTCTCCAGGGGATCTTCCCAACTCAGGGATTGAACCCTGGTCTTCTGCATTGCAGGCAAACTCTACCATCCGAGCCACCAGGGAAGCCCCGTATATTTAATATTATATGGTATTTAATATGGATATTGAATAATTTTTATACTATTTTATAAGACTGCTGCTGCTGCTAAGTTGCTTCAGTCGTGTCTGACTCTGTGCAACCCGATAGACAGCAGCCCACCAGGCTCCTCCATCCACAGGATTCTCTAGGCAAGAATACTGGAGTGGGTTGCCATGTCCTTCTCCAATTTTATAAGACTGCTTTATGCTGAACATAATGCAGGAAACTCTGGACACAAAATTATAGTAATTATAATTTCAGGCAAATTCATTCAATTATAACATATTTCAGACAGTTTCTTCTAAGTAGGTAATGAAGGGTAGTTTGAGGTTGTCAAGGAGGATGTATCGTGTGAAGAAGATGGTCTTTGGGTTCAAAGAGACCTGGGACAAATGTGTGTTTCTCCATTAGCGACCTTGTTAAATTATCATATGTTAAGTTCAGCTGGCAATGCTGTGAAGTGTTGATAATGATAATGACATTTATACACAGGATTGACAGGGCTATCAATCGCCTTTCCTTGGAGAGAACTGCAAAATCCACAGAATTATCTTCCTGGTTTTATCTGTGGTCTCCAGAGCAGTGGCAACTGCATCATCACTGGTGATACGGCCAAATGAACATTACCTCCAGGGCTCACTCACTCCCACGGGAGCCCTAAGAAGGGGCTTCATATTACAATCCAGATTCTACTTGTTACTGGGGAAAGGGAATATGAGAAAAAGGGCAACGTAAACGCCTGCGCAGATCGTGGCCTTATTCAAATATCCCGTTAAAAACAATAGCATGGTTATAAAAATGAATACACCACAAATCAAAAAGCTCAGGAGAAGAGAGAATGTTAAAAACAACAGTATGTTTTTCAAGGTTGGGGATACAGACTAGAGAACAGACATGTGAACATGGGGGTGCGGGGTGGGGGTGTAGGGGGGAGGAGAGGGGGTGGGCTGAACCGGGAGATTAGATTTGACATAAATACACCACCATATGTAACATAGCTAGCCAGTGAGAACCGGTGGTGTAGCCCAGGGAGCTCAGTCAGAGCTCTGTGATGACTTAGAGGGTGCGATGGTGGGTGGTGAGAGGGAGGGGGTATGTGTATGCATAGAGCTGATTGACTTCATTATGCGGCAGAAACTAGCACAACTGTGTAAAGCAATTATACTCCAAGCATTTTTTTTAAATGAATAAAATAAAAAATACAAATTTGGGAAGCAGATGTTATTAGCAGTAAGAGGCTTCACAGAACTGAGAAAGCTGAAATCCAGAGCCAGGAAAAGGCAATGTAATTTAGCAGCAAGATAATTTACAGGGCAGAGGTCTTAAGGGTTAAGGAATTAGAAACTCCATAAACCTCAGGATGTGGTAAAGGATGGGGCAAAAACTAGGATGCTTGTTACACATTTCCTTAAGAAATGCATAGATTTCTTAGATGAAGTTTTTTTTTTTTTCCCCCACCTGTTCTAGTAGACAACTATCACCTGTCTCATAAAGGTGGGAAGTTTCTTCTCTGCATAAATAGAGCTAGAGAGAAAAAGGACACAGTAAAGGATAGGGACTAAGCTTTCTTATTAAAAGCAGGAATCACATTGAAGTGCATATACTTTAGATCTCTTTCACTATTTCTCTTCCTAAGGACACTGAAATATATTTTCCTTTGGAAAAACTAAATGCCTAAAGAAAATATCTATATGGATTAATTTTTTGACAGAAGTCCAGCAAAACATTTGGGTCCTTAGTCTCCTTCGGTTAAGTCCATCAATTGACAAGCTCTTTCTCCAGAACACAGAGATGATAATTTGTATCTTAGTACCTAAAGAAAAAAGAAAAAGATTTGAAAGAGAGAGAGAGCTAATTCATGGAAAAGAAAGCATGGAAGAAATGATAATATTCTCTGGGGAAAAAAAAAGAAAATCTTGCACTGATATTACAACCACTAGATGCTCTTTCTTTTTAAGAGAAAAAGTTATTAAATATCACTCCTGTTATCCATACAAATGTAAAAAAATATAAACATGAGGAAATCTTTCAGAAAGAACAGGTAGAACTGGCCAGAAAAGAAAATGTAGGGGAAAAAAGCAAGAAAATTAGGAGATCATTTCAGGGGGACCCAACATCCAAATAATAGGAATTCCAGAAGGGAAACAAACAGGATTTTTCTGAGGAGGACCTCGTCTAGGATCACTATACCCATCTTTACATTTGAGCAGCCCTGCCATGCAGAGAGTGACATGTGACTTCCTGAAACACTTCAATTCCATTATCAGACCTCAAGACAGCACTGGTGTTTTAGTTTAATCCTCCAACAGGTGTGAAGAACAAACCCCAGCATAAGAGAGCTGACATCTAATCCCATCAGCAGGGATCAATGGGGTTTCATAGAGTGGGATCAGACCCATCTTCTATAGATCTCATTGCCTCTATCAATGAGTTAATAAGAACCCCAGAACTTAACTCTTCCCTTTGCCCCCAAATCCAGGGTCTCCTGCTATTATATGCCTTGAGGTCATAAGGATTTATAGATATATTTATATTCTATTCCATAGTCCATACTATTGACTATCCTATGGAAAGTGAAAGTCACTCAGTCATGTCTGACTCTTTTTGATCCCTTGGACTGTAGCCCATCAGGCTCCTCTGTCCTTGGGATTCTCCAGGCAAGAACACTGGAATGGGTTGCCATTCCCTTCTCCAGGGGAATCTTCCCGACCCAAGCATAGAACCTGTGTCTAGTGGGTGGGATTTGATCCTCTTTCTGTCAGAGAACACATAATGGAATTATGTGCTCTCTACCCTGCTATTTAGTCAAGTTTTAGAATTAGCAAAAGCCCTTTTCAGCTTTTTTCCACCTGACTGCAGGAAGAATTACATAGAGCACAATTATTCAAATCAGAAAGTATCAAGTTACTCTTGTAATCATAAAGAAACAAAGTATGGCTGTTGATTACTGCCATTGATTAAGATCGCTGACTGAGAGAGAAGTGTCCATCTTGAGGGCTGGTTGGGCTCATGATAATGGCATAGTGCCACCTGCTGGATGCCAGTTCTGGCTGAGGCTGTCATCTATTCAAGAAGCTCCCACAAGTTGCCTAACTATATTGACAATTTGGCCTCCTTAAATCATTCCTGTGTTCAAAACTACTCAAAGGTTTGCTGTGCTGTGCTTAGTCACTCAGTCACGTTTGATCCTTTTGTAGCCCGCCAGGCTCCTCTGTCCATGGGGATTCTCCAGGCAAAAACACTGGAGTGAGTGGCCATGCCCTCCTCCAGGGGATCTTCCCAACCCAGGGATCGAACCCAGGCCTCCTGCATTGCAGGCAGATTCTTTACCAGCTGAGTTACCAGGGAAGCCCCACTCAAAGGCTTAACTTTGTCCAAATTAACAAGGAGATTGAATCTGAGACAAGAAACTCAGTATATCAAAATGAATTATATGAATGTGGTTTTCAGAGCTAGAAGGAACTTTGGAGACAATCTGAATAAAACTATTCAGCCATCTTGCAGATGACAGAATTGAAGTTCAGATACCTATGACTTTCAAAGGTATTATTGTTATTATGGACATGGGATGATAATAATGTTATCAATATGGATCAGTTCAGCTCAGTTCAGTTGCTCAGTCGTGTCCGACTCTTTGTGACCCCATGAACCGCAGCACGCCAGGCCTCCCTGTACATCACCAACTCTGAGAGTCCACCCAAACTCATGTCATTGAGTCAGTGATGCCATCCAACTATCTCATCCTCTGTCATCCCCTTCTCCTCCTGCCCTCAATCTTTCCCAGCATCAGGGGCTTTTCAAATGAGTCAGCTCTCCGCATCAGGTGGCCAAAGTATTGGAGTTTCAGCTTCAACATCAGTCCTTCCAAGGACTGATCTCCTTTAGAATGGACTGGTTGGATCTCCTTGCAATCCAAGGGACTCTCAAGAGTCTTCTAAAACACCAGTTCAAAAGCATCAATTCTTCAGTGCTCAACTTTCTTTATAGTCCAACTCTCACATCCATACATGACCACTGGAAAAACCATATTGTTGACTAGATGGACCTTTGCTGACAAAGTAATGTCTCTGCTTTTTAATATGGTATCTAGGTTGGTCATAACTTTCCTTCCAAGGAGTAAGCATCTTTTAATTTCATGGCTGCATTCACCATCTGCAGTGATTTTGGAGCCCCAAAAAATAAAGTCTGTCATTGTTTCCCTTGTTTCCCCGTCTATTTGCCATGAAG
Organism: Cervus elaphus; assembly: GCF_910594005.1. Lineage (NCBI taxonomy): Eukaryota > Metazoa > Chordata > Mammalia > Artiodactyla > Cervidae > Cervus > Cervus elaphus. Next base: position 36,766,422 of record NC_057840.1, read on the forward strand.
TGAAGGGACCAGATGCCATGATCTTAGTTTTCTGAATGTTGAGCTTGTAAGCCAACTTTTTCACTATCCTCCCTCATTTTCATCAAGAGGCTCTTTAGTTCTTCTTCACTTTCTGCCATAAGGGTGGTGTCATCTGCATATCTGAGGTAATTGATATTTCTCCCGGCAATCTTGATTCCAGCCTGTGCTTCATCCAGCCCAGCGTTTCTCATGATATACTCTGCTTATAAGTTAAATAAGCAGGGTGACAATATACAGCCTTAACATACTCCTTTTCCTATTTGGAACCAGTCTGTTGTTCCATGTCCAGTTTTAACGTTGCTTCCTGACCTGCATGTAGGTTTCTCAAGAGGCAGGTCAGGTGATCTGGTATTCCCATCTCTTTCAGAATTTTCCACAGTTTATTGTGATCCACACAGTCAAAGGCTTTGGCATAGTCAATAAAGCATAAATAGATGTTTTTCTGAAATTCTCTTGCTTTTTTGATGATCCAGTGGATGTTGGCAATTTGATCTCTGGTTCCTCTGCCTTTTCTAAAACTGGCTTGAACATCTGAAGGTTCATGGTTCATGTATTGCTGAAGCCTGGCTTGGAGAATTTTGAGCATTACTTTGCTAGCATATGAGATAAGTGCAATTGTACAGTTGTTTGAGCATTCTTTGGGGTTGCCTTTCTTTGGGATTGGGATGAAAACTGACCTTTTCCAGTCCTGTGGCCACTGCTGAGTTTTCCAAATTTGCTGACATATTGAGTGCAGCACTTTCACAGCATCATCTTTTAGGATCTGAAATAGCTCAGCTAAAATTCCATCACCTCCACTAGCTTTGTTCGTAGTGATGCTTCCTAAGGCCCACTTGACTTCACATTCCAGGATGTCTGGCTGTAGTTGAGTGATCACACCATGACGATTATCTGGGTCATGAAGATCTTTTTTGTACAGTTCTTCTGTATATTCTTGCCACCTCTTCTCAATATCTTCTGCTTCTGTTAGGTCCATACTATTTCTGCTTTATTGACTACACCAAAGACTTTGGCTGTGTGGATCACAACAAACTGTGGAAAATTCTTCAAGACATGGGAATACCAGACCACCTGACCTGAGAAATCTGTATGCAGGTCAAGAAGCAACAATTGTAATCGAATATGGAACAATGGACTCGTTCCAAATTGGGAAAGGAGTATGTCAAGGGTTGTCACCTTGCTTATTTAACTTATATGCAGAGTACATCATGAGAAACGCTGGGCTGGATGAAGCACAAGCTGGGAGAAATATCGATAACCTCAGATATGCAGATGACACCACTCTTATGGCAGAAAGCAAAGAACTAAAGAGCCTCTTGATGAAAGTGAGAGGAGAGTGGAAAAAGTTGGCTTAAATCTCAACATTCAGAAAACTAAGATCATGGCATCTGGTCCTATCACTTCAAGGCAAATAGGTGGGTAAACAATGGAAACAGTGAGAGAGTTAATTTTCTTGGGCTCCAAAATCACTGCAGATGGTGACTGCAGCCATGAAATTAAAAGATGCTTGCCCTTTGGAAGAAAAACTATGACCAGCCTAGATAGCATATTAAAAGGCAGAGACATTACTTTGCCATCAAAGGTCCATACAGTCAAAGCTGTGGTTATTCCAGTAGTCATGCATGGATGTGAGAGTTGGACTATAAAGAAAGCTAAGCGCCACATAATTGGTGCTTTTGTACTGTTGTGTTGGAGAAGACTCTTGAGAGTCCCTTGGACTGAAAGGAGATGAAGCCAATCAAAACTAAAGAAATCAATCTTGAAGTTTCATTGTAAGGACTGACGCTGAAGCTGAAGCTCCAATACTTTGGCCATCTGATGCGAAGAACTGACTCATTGGAAAAGACCCTGATGCTGGGAAAGGTTGAAGGGAGGAGGAAAAGGGGATGGCAGAGAGTGAGATGGTTGGATGGCATCACCAACTGAATGGATGTGAGTTTGAGCAAGCTCTGGGAGTTGGTGATGGACAGGGAAGCCTGGAGTGCTGCAGTCCATGGGATTGCAAAGAGTCAGACATGATTGTGTGACTGAACTGACTGAGTGATACAAATCTGTGTATTCCACAATTGTTTTTTAATTCCTGCCACATGTTGGGCACCTGCTGATGATGTTAGAAGCTGCCATTATATAAATAAAATGCCTAAGAAACTACATAGGGAAAGGTTAATACAGTAAGCTGACCACAAGAAATCTTTTGACATTTTGAGATTATGGAAAAATCACTCCCAATCCTGAGTAAGAATCTTCTCCTGGTTTTTGTTTTATATGTATCCGTATTATGTATATGTATATGTACTGAATGGCCAAGTCTAGACCTCCAGGACATATTTGAGATACAAAAACATATAAGGAAATGTTTCATTCCTCATTTATTTTCCTTCACATTTGCTTAACTCTAGTTATTGTTTCTTTTACTATATCAGTAATTTACAAAGGTTGCTTTCTCTTGGTAAATCTGGATACAGGTAATCATACGAATAGGTGTGAATACATTTTCTTCTCTGTAATGGTCTTTCAAGAGTCAGTGTGGTGCAGTAAGTTATGACACTCATTTTTTAAATTGGAATATAATTGCTTTACAATGTTGTGTTAGTTTCCACCATACAACAAAGTGAACAGGCTGTATGCATGCATACAGCCCTCCTTCTTGAGCTCCCTCCCCACCCCCCCACCCTTCCAGGTCATCACAGAGGACACAGCTGAGCTCCCTGTGATACGCAGCAGGTTCCCTCTAGCTATTTTACACATGGTGTTGTATATATATGAAATTCACCAACGAGAGGCTTCATGAATACTTTGTTGTGCCAACTCTGCAAATCTGTCCAACACTAGATGTGTTCCTAACCAGTCTTTTGGTTGAAATCTCTTATTAAAATTAAATAAATTTTTAGAAATTGGTATTATAATGTCACCTAATTTGTCAACCACTTCACTACATACATTGTAGGCAGAAAGGAGTACTTGTTTAACAAGGTGGAATCAAAATCAAGGAGTAAGGTAAATAATCATACCTAAACACAAACAAGACCAGTTTTGAGACACCATGAAATAGTGAAGTATTAATTTTCTAGGTAGACATCTGTTTTTGTTTTTATTGCTAAGTCAATTTAAGATTCTAACAGACTGCTTCTTGACAGGTAATGGAAATCAGTAGTTTAATGTAACAGTTAAATCTCAAGAGAGAAGCGTCAGTGAAAAGGACAATCATAAGTTTTGTGGGATTGTTATTTTTATGAAGCAGATTGTTTAAAATGTCCTCTGATAGTGTTGATAATATTGAAGTGGTCCTCTGAGGGGAGGGAAATTGTTTAAATTAAATAAAAGGGATTCTTCAACATAAGAGGCATTGGAGAATAGTAGTTAAAAGAACAAATTTTAAAAGAAACTTCCTAGATTTGAGACTGAGCTCTCACAACTTCTAACTATGCAAAAGCATCAGTTTCTCAATCAGTAAAAATCTTAATAGTAATTACCTTCATGGTGTTCTTGTGAAGATTGAATAATGAGTTAACATATGGAAATCACTTACACCAATGGTTAACATATAGCAATCACCATTGAACAACAAACTACTAATGGAATGAATAAAAATACCCAACAGAATGATTTAATTCTACTCATCCTGAAAATTTTGCAGCCATATGAACTTAAGTAACAGGAAATGTTTCTATAATAAATATTATTTAAATAAAACAGTCAAGAGAGTGAGTCAAAACAATACTGCATTCCACAGGATATCAGATATTGGTACCATATGCAAGACTTAGACGGGGCTTCCCAGGTGGCTGTCTGGTAAAGAATCTGCCTGCCAATGCAGGGGATGCAGGAGACACAGGTCTGGTCCCTGGGTCAGGAAGATCCCCTGGAGGAGGGAATGGCAACCTGCTCCAGTATTCTTACCTGGGAAATTCCATGGACAGAGAAGCCTAGCAGGCTCCAGTCCGTGGGGGTCACAAAGAGTAGGACATGACTGCAAGACTGAGCAGGCATGCATGCAAGACTTAAATAATGAAGAGGTAGCGGTGCATCTTTCATCATCATTTAATGAAGGAAAGACCTCATACAAACTGTATGGATCATGGTGTTTGGAAGCAGACACTGAAAACTTAACCGACCTCTCAACTGTGGTGTCTTTACTGGAACAGATAAACCAGATCCCTACAGTCAGCTATTGATCTGGGAACTCAGTCAAGGGAAAAGGGATGACAATCCTATTGATAAGGAGGACCAGAAGCAGTCCATTCATGTGAGATAATGGTTCATATTTATGGCTTTTCCCAGGTTTTCTGTCCTCTATCATAATATAATATCAATGGATCTGAATCATAAAAGCTCATCGACTTGTCATAATAGATGAGAAAGAAGTGACAAGTGAGTTGGTAAAACATGTGTGACCTACATATATTCAGGGGTTCACCATATCAGTAAGTTCAAAGTTATGGAAATTTTATTGACTATTACTCCTCCCAATATTAAGAGATACAGCACTAGGAAGGCCTCTTCAGGTGCTGGAGGCAGCGTATTCCACATCTCCAAATACTGCTCCAATCCATTTGCCAAATAAATCAGATGACTTTAAGCTCGGATTGTCTCTAGGTAGGAAAGGACTCTGAGTAGGTCCAGGCTACTGTGCAAGTTGTCTTTCTGAATGGTCAATGAAGTAAGCCTTATGGTATTAGATGTAACTAGTGTAATGAGGGAAAATGCCGCTTGGAGCTTATGGCAAGTTCCAATAGAAGCATCACTGTGTAGCGATGTAGATTCCTTAGTTCTCAAGGAGAAGAGGTTGCAAGGCATAGAGATGCTGTATTAGTCATCAGTCATGTCTGACTCTTTGCGATACTTTAGACGGTAGCCCACAAGGCTCCTCTGTCCATGGGATTTTCCAGGCAAGGACACTGGAGTGGGTTTCCATTTCCTCCTCCAAGGAATATTCCCAAGCCAGGAATCAAACCCGTGTCCCCTGTGTCTCCTGCATTGCAGGTGGATTCTTTACCCGCTGAGCTGTCAGGGAAGCCCTCAAGGCATAAAAAACCATGTATTATTGAAAAATAAGCTCCCATGTGATACTGGGCTCTGGTAGAGTTTGAACTTAAGCCCACAGAATGGCAAACCACTGTGAGTTCAGAGGTGTTCATCATGTCCAATCCTCTAAATCATAAGGTATGGGACATCCAGCAGCAATCTGTTTCAAGATAGACATGGTATTTCTGAGACTGGATACAAGCAGCGTTGGATTAAATTACACAGATGGCTCAGATCCTCCTGTCATACAATAACCTCTCCCTCAATTCACCTAGAAGGCAGCAAGGACCTTTGAAAGAGGAGGAAAAATGATGGATGGATCATCTCTGTTACTTCTACCAAGACAGCCTGTAAATGTCCTACCAATGTTTTTTTCTTCCAGTTTTATTGAGATATAATCTACAGACAGCACTATATAAGTTTAAGGTACACAGCATAATGATTTGACTTCACAATAATTCATCATCCCCTCCAGATGCAAAATAAAAGAAAAAAATGTTTTTTCCTTGTGGTGAGAACTCTTAGGATTTGCTCTCTTAACACTGTTCATGTATATCGTAGAGCAGTGTTAATTATATTGATCATATTGTACAACATATCCCCAGAACTTCTTTATCTTATAACTAAAAATTTGTACTTTTAAACTAATTTCATCCAATTCCCTCTACCTCACCTCTGGTAACATAAATCTGATCTCTTTTTCTTTGAGTTTGCCTATTTGTTTATTTGTTTTTGAAGTCTAATTGACCTGCAACACTATGTTAGTTCCTGGTATACAACATAATGATCCTACATTTCTATAGATTTTAAAATATTCACCATGGTAATTCTAGTTACCATCTGTCACCAAGCAAAAATATTACATTATTATTGAGTATTTTCCCAACACTGTACATTTCATTCCTGTGACTCATTTATTTTGTAACTGGAAAAGTGTACCTCTTAATCTCTTTCTCCTAATTCTCTCATTCCCCCACCATTCCCTTCCCCTCTGGCAACCACCTGTTTGTTCCCTGTGTCTCTGAGGAGTCCCATTAATCTTTAAGCTATGGTTATTGCCTGGTAACTTCAACTTAAAGATCATCACACAGGGAAAAGAGTCACTATACTCAAGAAATAATTCACACTTCCTGTCAGAAGGGAGTAGGACTTTTATTTCACAAAGAGGCAGTCAAGAAAACGATTAATGCCCAGATGATGCATTGTGCTATCTTTTTGTCCTCTTATACTCCATTGTAGTAGAAAATAGACAAGTAGAGCTTCCTGAGACAAGAACAGTGAATAGACTCAGATGTCATGTAACAACAGAGATGCCAGCAAAGAGTAAGGGAAATATAAAATGGGTATTGCAAGAAAATGGTAATTACCACTGTGACCTTAAGACTAACTGCAGTATAAGGGCTACACTTGTCCCACTAAGACATCTCTTTTAAATTCCCCAGAATACAACTCATCAGCACCCTAAAGAATCTATTCTCCAGTGCTTACTAAGAAAATAACTTACTAAGAAAAGCAATTACAGTTGAGTGATGCAACTTTATCCTCTCCTTTTGCCGCAGTTTGGGACAAGTCTTAGCTCTATAATTCCCTGTAGACTCAGCCACAGTTCCATTTGTCAGCGTACTGTGAATCAACTTCTGCCTCCACTCAATTTGGCCATACTTCCTTCCTGCCAGCTGTCTCCCAAGAGCATTCCCCTTTAAGTCATCTGCAAGTGATTTTTCCTCTAAAGTTAAGCCGCCCTTTCCCACATGCATAGAGTTAACCATCAGCCTTCCAGTTCAGGAAGACTAGGTGGTGATGGTGATGAAGAGCCTGCCTGCCAATGCAGGAGACGCAAGAGACGTGGGTTCAATCCCTGGATCAGGAAGGTATCCTGGAGGAGGGCTTGGCAACCCAGGACTATTCTTGCCTGGAGAATCCCATGGACAGAGGAGCCTGGCGGGGTGCAGTCCATAGGGTCGCACAGAGTTGAACATGACTGAAGCAGCTTAGCATGAAGGCACTGGGGAGATAGAAAGCGAGCTTATATAACAGAAACAAAACTGGCCTTACTCACCTATGCAGCAACCAAGTACTTAGTTCATAAACATGATTGATAGGCATTGACTATCAGACTTTGGAAGGAGAGCAATCACACAAAAGGAAAGACCAAGATAAATGAAGAGAGTAATTATTTCTTGAGGAAAGAGAGCAAGAGAAGAGGTGGCTAAACTTTCTAATTGGTATTCTTCTTCTAACTGTGAACTGTGTTTTAATCAGTCTTTGCTGTGATTACGACTGAGGCTGAGCAACTTTTTATATTCTTATGGGCCATTTCTATGTTCTCTTCTGTGACTCCCTAGCACATATTGTTTGATAATGTCTTGGCTGAGCTACACATGTTTTATTACCCTAGAGAAAAAGGGTTTATGTGTTTGTTTTTCTTCTTCTTCTTTTTTTTTCTTATCTAACTTTAGAGGTCCCTTGATTTTCCTTTCTCTCCTTCTACTGGGTCTTGAACTAATGCTCTTTTCCTAAGGACAGTGTTCTTCTTCAGAGGTTTCTGCTCTTTATGTTACATATTGGAGTCATTTTTGACTGCTTTTGATGGAAGAGGAGGCTTCCTTATTGGAGTTCCAATTAAAAACAGCTTCCCAATGGACAGAAACCATAGTCTAGGACTCGATGTGTTTCTGGCAAACACCCTCCCCTGGTTGTTCTATTTGAGGTTTTGTACACAATCAATTCATAAGCAATATCAGTGCATATGCTACGCATGCCCTAAGACATTCTTCACTAGATATATTTGAGTCCATCAGTGGTGTTTAAAAAAGAGAGTGGGAGGCTGGAGGGAAGAAAGGAGGGGGAAAGAGAGAGAGAGAAAGACATTTCTGTAGAGTTTTCAAGCTCTGGATTTAGAAGTAGTCATTTGGGTACAAAGAATGCTCAAAATAGTGGTGATTATTGGATATTGTATATCCAGTCTCAAACTAGGCAACAAAAGAAAAATTTCATGTTTCTAGAAATGATGGTCTCCTGCAATTCACCTAATCTTTGTATTTCATTCAACATCACTGCAGAGGGTCTTCACTTAATGAGATGATTAAGATGGCGGTCTCTGTAGCACAGTGGTCTGCACTTGAATCTCAGGAATGTCCTTTTAGGTAAATCACTTACCATCTTTGTCTGTGAAAGGAGGACAACAATAGTATTTTCTCGGGTTGTTGCTGTTGTTTAATCACTAAGTTGGGTCTGACTCTTTGTGACTCCATAGATTGTAGCTCCCTAGGCTCCTTTGTCTAATTTCCCAGGGAAGAATACAGGAGTGGGTTATCATTTCTTCTCAAGGGATCTTTACAACCCAGGAACTGAACCTGGGTTTCCTTCTTGACGCGTAGATTCTTTATTGCTTTGTGGGATAGCTGTTGATTAAATTGATGAAAACAATGCCTCAGTTCAGTTCAGTCCCTCAGTCATGTACGACTCTTTGCGATCCCATGGACTGGAGCATGCCAGGCTTCCCTGTAGCTCAGTAACTCCCAGAGCTTGCTCAAACTCATGTCCATTGAATGGGTGATGCCATCCAGCCATCTCCTCCTCTGTCATCCCCTTCTCCCACCTTCAATCTTTCTCAGCATTAAGATCTTTTCTAGTGAGTCAGTTCTTCGAATCAGGTGGCCAAAGTATTGGAGTTTCAGCTTCAGCATCAGTCCTTCCAATGAATATTCAGGACTGATTTCCTTCAGGATTGACTGGTTGGATCTCCTTGCAGTCCAAGGGACTCTCAAGAGATCTTCTCCAAACTACAGTGAAAGGGCATCAATTCTTCAGTACTCAGCCTTCTTTATGGTCCAACTCTCACTTCCATGCATGACTACTGCAAAAAAAAACCCATAGCTTTGACATGCGTCATATATGGGTGTGAGAGTTGGACTTTGAATGTAATGTATATCTATTATTATATATTATTAAATATCTATTATGATATTTGGTTTATGAATCTCTGAAGGTGTCATATAGGAGACTAGTTGAACTGGTGATTTTTCTTTTAATTTCATAAGGAAAACACTGCCTTTGGGGACAGTCCTTTGATTTAAGGCTGACATTCTTTTTTGCAGTATTTTATATCAGTTGAAGCTCTGATTTCCTTTTTGTTTTCGGCTTATCTGAAGCTTTTGTTTTGTGGCAGACTGCCTGACCTGCCTCCTGAGAAATCTGTATGCAGGTCAAGAAGCAACAGAGATCAAATTGCCAACATCCGCTGGATCATCGAAATAGCAAGAGAGTTCTAGAAAAACATCTATTTCTGCTTTATTGACTATGGCAAAGCCCTTGACTGTGTGGATCCCAATAAACTGTGGGAAATTCTGAAAGAGATGGGAATACTAGACTACCTGACCTGCCTCCTGAGAAACCTGTATGCAAGTCAGGAAGCAACAGTTAGAACTGGACGTGGAACAACAGACTGGTTCCAAATCGGGAAAGGAGTACGTCAAGACTGAATATTGTCACCCTGCTTATTTAATTTATATGCAGTGTACATGATGAGAGATGCTGGGCTGGAGGAAGCACAAGTTGGAATCAAGATTGCTGTGAGAAATATCAATAACCTCAGATATGCAGATGACACCACCCTTATGGCAGAAAGTGAAGAAAAACTAAAGAGCCTCTTGATGAAATTGAGGGAGGATAATGAAAAAGTTGGCTTAAAGCTCAACCTTCAGAAAACTAAGATCATGGCATCTGGTCCCATCACTTCGTGCAAATAGATGGGGAAACAAGGGAAACAATGACAGACTTTATTTTCTTGGGCTCTAAAATCACTGCAGATGGTGACTGCAGTCTGAAATTAAAAGACGTTTATTCCTTGGAAGAAAAGCTATGACCAACTTAGATAGCATATTATGAAGCAGAGACATTATTTTGCCAACAAAGGTCCATCCAGTCAAAGCTATGGCTTTTCCAGTAGTCACGTATGGATGTGAGAGTTGGACTATAGAGAAAGCAGAGCGCCAGAGAATTAATGCTTTTGAACTGTGGTGTTGGAGAAGACTCTTGACAGTCCCTTGGACTGCCAGGAGATCCAAGTAGTCTATCCTAAAGGAAATCAGTCCTGACTATTCATTGGAAGGACTGATGCTGAAACTGAAACTCCAATACTTTGGCCACCTGATGCGAAGAACTGACTCACTAGAAAAGATTCTAATGCTGGGAAAGATTGAAGGTGGGAGGAGAAGGGGACAACAGAGGATGAGATGGTTGGTGCAGTCCATGGGGTTGCAGAGTCTGACACGACTGAGCAACTGAACTGAACTGAACTGAACTGAAGCTTTTGTTTAGGGCTTCTGGTTTTCTGTATACTATATTGGTTACTTTGTTGCTCTTTTGCTTTCTCAAATATGCTTTCTATTTGGATTTCATTTCACTTAGTTTTCTTTAGCTCTTCGTATAATTTCAATACACTACAAAATAGCTGCTTGGGACATCCATCTCCACTCCTTCTTATGAGGTTTTATTCAAGCAAAATTCAGGGGTGATAAACCAACTGTTGCAGACATTTACTTTCACAAACATTTGAAAATGATCAGAGTAACTTTTGAAAAAAATCTGCCCTTATCCTATTTTTCTCTCCTTTCCACTTTTCAATAAGCTCTTCCTTTTATCTTTGGAAATAAAACTTCCTGAACTGATACTTACTGAATTCTTCTTCACATATCCCTGCCTCAAAGATCAGTTTAGCCACATATTCTTTGCTATTCATTATTCTGTCTGAATCTGAGAGTCAACTCACTGTTAGCTGATTAATGGAGGAGAAAACAAAACATGTTTGCTGACCTTTAGTGGGAGAAAGAGGCAAGGGATGGAAGAAATCTCTGAACACAAGTCAGGAACTTTTAACAATAAATATTTACACTCAAGAGAAAAAATAAGAAAAAAAAAAAAGGTAGCAATATCAATACAGGCTTAATTACATAGATAAAGCCTTGGTTAAGAGTATCAACTGAGGAATCTTTGTAGAGATAATAGACTGAGCCTAAGGGTCAATGATGGAGAAGGAAATGGCAACCCACTCCAGTATTCTTGCCTAGAGAATCCTGTGGACAGAGGAGCCTGGAGGGCTGCTGTCCATGGGGTCGCACAGAGTCGGACAAGACTGACTCGACTTAGCATGCATGCATGCATTGGAGAAGGAAATGGCAACCCACTCCAGTGTTCTTGCCTGGAGAATCCCAGGGACAGAGGAGCCTGGTGGGCTGCCGTCTGTGGGGTCACACAGAGTCGGACACGACTGAAGTGACTTAGCAGCAGTAGCAAGTGTCAATGGAGTGGAAGAAATGGGACAAAAGGAAATAGCAGTCATTGTTTTCCTGGACAATTCTACATTATTCAATTTTTCTATGGGATAATAGTATCTCTGCCTGCCACCAGCACCTCCTATTTTATTGCTGACTCTCCTGTTCTCTCAGTAAAAGGAATTCTAGTCTTTGACACAGGACATCAAAGGCTGCCTGTGTTCAGTTCAGTTCAGTAGCTCAGTGGTGTCCAGCTCTTTGCGACACCTGGACTGTAGCACACTAGGCTTCCCTGTCCATCACCAACTCCTGGAGCTTGCTCAAACTCATGTCCATCGAGTCAGTGATGCCATCCAACCATCTCATCCTCTGTCGTCTCCTTCTCCTCCTGCCATCTATCTTTCCCAGTATCAGGGTCTTTTCCAGTGAGTCTGTTCTTCAATCAGGTGGCCAAAGTATTGCAGTTTCAGCTTCAGCATCAGTCCTTCCAATGAATATTCAGGACTGATTTCCTTTTGGATTGACTGGTTTGATCTCCTTGCTGTCCAAGGGACTCTCAAGAGTCTTCTCCAAACCACAGTTCAAAAGCATCAATTTTTGGTGCATATCCTAATTCTTCAGTGCATATTCTGTGTTGCATGTCCTAATGTTTAGGCTCCCTGTACATTGAAAAGCCAGTACAGAAGTGTCAGTATACTAGTTCATTGGTTATCACATCTAGCTAGCATATTAGCTGAGGTGGACTGGCCTTGTGGTACCCTGGCCAATGGATCTTCTTTCTTTCCTTTTGCCTTGATTTCTTTATTTTGTGTGGCCAAGCAGAGACTGCTGTAGCCCAGCAGTCAAGAATCTGCCTGCCAACAGTGAGAGTTTCACTTCTTCTTTTCCTATCTGGATTCCTTTTACTTCTTTTTCTGCTCTGATTGCTGTGGCCAAAACTTCCAACACTATGTTGAATAGTAGTGGTGAGAGTGGGCACCCTTGTCTTGTTCCTGATTTCAGGGGAAATGCTTTCAATTTTTCACCATTGAGGGTGATGCTTGCTGTGGGTTTGTCATATATAGCTTTTATTATGTTGAGGTATGTTCCTTCTATTCCTGCTTTCTGGAGAGTTTTAATCATAAATGAGTGTTGAATTTTGTCAAAGGCTTTCTCTGCATCTATTGAGATAATCATATGGTTTTTATCTTTCAATTTGTTAATGTGGTGTATTACATTGATTGATTTGCGGATATTAAAGAATCCTTGCATTCCTGGGATAAAGCCCACTTGGTCATGGTGTATGATTTTTTTAATATGTTGTTGGATTCTGTTTGCTAGAATTTTGTTAAGGATTTTTGCATCTATGTTCATCAGTGATATTGGTCTGTAGTTTTCTTTTTTTGTGGCATCTTTGTCTGGTTTTGGAATAAGGGTGATGGTGGCCTCATAGAATGAGTTTGGAAGCTTACCTTCATCTGCAATTTTCTGGAAGAATTTGAGTAAGATAGGTGTTAGCTCTTCTCTAAATTTTTGGTAGAATTCAGCTGTGAAGCCATCTGGTCCTGGGCTTTTGTTTGCTGGCAGATTTTTGATTACAGTTTCGATTTCCTTGCTTGTGATGGGTCTGTTAAGATCTTCTATTTCTTCCTGGTTCAGTTTTGGAAGGTTATACTTTTCTAAGAATTTGTCCATTTCATCCAAGTTGTCCATTTTATTGGCATAGAGCTGCTGGTAGTAGTCTCTGATGATCCTTTGTATTTCAGTGTTGTCTGTTGTGATCTCTCCATTTTCATTTCTAATTTTGTTAATTTGGTTCTTCTCTCTTTGCTTCTTAATGAGTCTTGCTAATGGTTTGTCAATTTTGTTTATTTTTTCAAAAAACCAGCTTTTAGCTTTGTTGATTCCTGAAGCTCAATTCCAGAAAAATAAATGACCCAATCAAAAAATGGGCCAAAGAACTAAGCAGACATTTCTCCAAAGAAGACATACAGATGGCTAACAAACACATGAAAAGATGCTCAACATCACTCATTATTAGAGAAATGCAAATCAAAACCACAATGAGGTACCATTACACGCCAGTCAGGATGGCTGCTATCCAAAAGTCTACAAGCAATAAATGCTGGAGAGGGTGTGGAGAAAAGGGAACCCTCTTACACTGTTGGTGGGAATGCAAGCTAGTACAGCCACTATGGAAAACAGTGTGGAGATTTCTTAAAAAACTGGAAATAGAACTGCCATATGACCCAGCAATCCCACTTCTGGGCATATACACTGAGGAAACCAGATCTGAAAGAGACACATGCACCCCAATGTTCATTGCAGCACTGTTTATAATAGCCAGGACATGGAAGCAACCTAGATGCCCATCAGCAGATGAATGGATAAGGAAGCTGTGGTACATATACACCATGGAATATTACTCAGCTGTTAAAAAGAATTCATTTGAACCAGTCCTAATGAGATGGATGAAACTGGAGCCCCTTATACAGAGTGAAGTAAGCCAGAAAGATAAAGAACATTACAGCATACTAACGCATATATATGGAATTTAGAAAGATGGTAACGATAATCCTATATGCAAAACAGAAAAAGAGACACAGAAATACAGAACAGACTTTTGAACTCTGTGGGAGAATGTGAGGGTGGGATATTTCAAAAGAACAGCATGTATACTATCTATGGTGAAACAGATCCCCAGCCCAGGTGGGATGCATGAGACAAGTGCTCGGGCCTGGTGCACTGGGAAGACACAGAGGAATCGGGTGGAGAGGGAGGTGGGAGGGGGGATCGGGATGGGGAATACGTGTAAATCTGTGGCTGATTCATATCAATGTATGACAAAACCCACTGAAATGTTATGAAGTAATTAGCCTCCAACTAATAAAAAATTTAAAAAAAAAAAAAAAAAAGAATCTGCCTGCCAATATAGGAGACTCAGGTTCAACCCCTGGGTTGGGAAGATCCACTGGTGAAGGAAATGGCAACCCATTCTACTATTCTTGCCTGGGAAATCCTATGGACAGAGGAGCCTGGCAGGCTACAGTCCAAGGGTTCCCAAAGATTTAGTGACTAAACAACTATAAGAATTATTTGTGGATTTCAGTGGAAAACAAAGGCTCCATTTAAGCTTCTGTTTGAAAATGTCCACCAAAATTGTCCTTCTGGATATTATCCCAGCTAATTATATGTTTTTGATTTAAATTCTATTTATGTTAGTGGAATATGAGTTTCTCAGAAACCTGTTTGTGATTCTGAGGAGGACCATGCTGGGTTTCTGGGCACAAAAGCCTTTCTGTGTCTCCCATTTCTTGATTATAGGAACTAGGCTTCATTCAACCTCCATGATTTTCCCTGAGTTCCAATAGGCGGATACAAGCAGTTGCTAATTAGGGAAGGGAGAGGATGTAGAGAGGGTCTTCCCTGCAGCTCAAATGGTAAAGAATCTGCCTGTAACGCAGGAGATCTGGGTTTGATCCCTGGGTTGGGAAGACCCTATGGAGAAGGGAATGGCAATCCACTCCAGTACTCTTGCCTGGAGAATCCCATGGACAGAGGCGACTGGTGGGCTACAGTCTATGGGATCACAAAGAGTTGGACTGAGCAGCTAACACTAGGCTGATGTAAAGACAAGAACAGTCAAAGATACAATAGTGCAGCCTTGGGGCAAGGCCCTGAGTCCTTATCAAGGGATATACATAACAATATCTTAAGCTGTTCTCCAGATACTGAAACCACCAGCAGGTGGGAGAAACTAATGGTATGCTGCCCATAAGCACAGAGACCCCAGGCTGCCTGGACCCAGAATGTTGATGATGCTAACTTATACTTACCTCATCACCACCACTCAGTCATAAGAAGGTCCATGAACTGATCACACCTTCTTTGAACTATTACTATAAAACTCATTTCCCCCTCCAGGTCAGGACACAGTTTTGAGGGCATTAGCCCACTGTGGCTCCCTTTGTCTGGCAAAGCAATAAAGCCATTCTTTTCTACTTGACTCAAAGCTCTGTCTTCCAGATTTAATTTAGTGTCAAGGTACAGAAGCTGGATTTGGCTTCTTTAGCATGCTTGTTAATAAGCAAGCCCAAATGTGAAATATCTGCATTTGTGCTTTCTTAGATAATAGTAAAAAGAAAAGAAAAGAAAAAAAGAAAACAAACTTCTAAGACTTTATGCAAATTTTAAGTATGAAAACATTCCTTTCTAATTGTATCAAAAAGTTTCTGTTTGTATGTGCCAAATATTATTTTTTTTCTTTTATGTTTCTGTGATGTTTAAACATATGCTTGTTGGAGATTGTGTTATTCCTTGAGTCCAGAAATGTTCATTAGCTTCTTTGCAGGGAGTAAAAGTAATTCTGTATATGCATGTATTTAGTTTCCACCAGAGAGAGAAAGAGCATTTAGATGAAATTAAACTCTGTGTCATTCAGAAAAACTGTGAGAATAATTATGAAAAGATAACCTAATTCTGCAAGCCACAGAATGTATTCATTAATAAAATAAGCATATACAAAGTGAATATTTACTAGCAATAACAGGGCAGTAGAGTACGGAGACAATAAGTAGTAGTTACAAGTACAGATGACATTTTCCTTTTCAGTCTGCTCAGTCTTGTTAACCCAACATCCTTCTGGATTTTGGGGTATAAGGAATGATGTTTATTGATCTCTGTTAACATCATCCCAAGAATTTTCACTGTGAAAGGAAGAAGAGGGGAAGACAAAATGATAGTCATCTAGGTTTTAAATTATCAATATTACTTTAAATAGGCAAGGTTTAGGCATTTTAAATGGTGATGAAGTAAGTGGTGGTGTTTTTGCTTTAACTCCATCCCTTCATTCTTTCTGGAGTTATTTCTCCACTGATCTCCAGTAGCATATTGGGCACCTACCAACCTGGGGAGTTCATCTTCCAGTGTCCTATCTTTTTGCCTTTTCATACTGTTCATGGGATTTTCAAGGCAAGCGTACTGAAGTGGTTTGCCACTCCCTTCTCCAGTGGGCCACATTCTGTCAGACCTCTCCACCATGACCCGTCCGTCTTGGGTGGCCCCACACAGCATGGCTTAGTTTCATTGAGTTAGACAAGGCTAACCAACCAGTCCATCCTAAAAGAGATCAGTCCTGGGTGTTCATTGGAAGGACTGATGTTAAAGCCGAAACTCTAATACTTTGGCCACCTGATGCGAAGAGCTGACTCACTTGAAAAGACCCTGAAGCTGGGAAAGATTGAGGGCAGGAGGAGAAGGGGACGACGGAGGATGAGATGGTTGGATGGCATCACCAACTCAATGGACATGAATTTGGTTAGGCTCTGGCAGTTGGTGATGGACAGGGAAGCCTGGCGTGCTGCGGTTCATGGGGTCGCAAAGAGTCAGGTACGACTGAGCAACTGAACTGAACTGAACTGAAGTAAGTGGAAGTCAGCACCATCAGCCTTCTGGGTCCCATAGGCCTGGAATCTAAGTGCTTGTGAGCAGTGTACAGTTAACTTTTTCCATCTGGTGGGGTTTCAATATCTGCAAAACAGCTCAAAGATTTTGTTATGTGTATCCCTTGATGGGGAACCGGAACCTTGCCCCAGGCTGCATTATTGTTTCTCTTGACTGTTTTTCCTTGTCTCTGCATCTCCTCCCTTCCCTATTGATAGCAACTGTTTGAACCTGCCTGTTGGACTTGAGGGAAGGTCAGGAAGGTTGGATGAAGTGTATTTTTTATCATTAAGAGAAGACCATAAAAAGGTTTTTATGCTCAGGAGCCCCACTGTGTCCTGCTGGTAATCAATAATCTGAGCTACTAAAGAGTACATCATGAGAAATGCGAGACTGGATGAAGCACAAACTGGGATCAAGATTGCCAGGAGAAATATCAATAATCTCAGATGTGCAGATGACACTACCCTTATGGCAGAAAGTGAAGAAGAAATAAAGAGCCTCTTGATGAAAGTGAAAGAGGAGAGTGAGAAAGTTGGCTTAAAACTCAACATTCAGACAACTAAGATCATGGCATCTGGTCCCATCACTTCATGGTAAATAGATGGGGAAACAGTAGAAACAGTGGCAGACTTTATTTTTCTGGGCTCTAAAATAACTGCAGATGGTGACTGCAGCCATGAAATTAAAAGACACTCCTTGGAAGAAAAGTTATGGCCAACTTGACAGCATATTAAAAAGCAGTGTCATTACTTTGCCAACAAAGGTCCATTAGTCAAAGCTATAGTTTTCCAGGAGTCATGTATGGATGTGAGTGTTGGACTATAAGGAAAGCTGAGTGCTGAAGAATTGATGTTTTTGAACTGTGGTGTTGGAGAAGACTCTTGAGAGTCCCTTGGAAACCAAGGAGATCCAACCAGTCCATCCTAAAGGAAATCAGTCCTGAATATTCATTGGAAGCACTGATGCTCAAGCTGAAACTCTAATACTTTGGCCATCCGGATGTGAAGAACTGACTCATTTGATAAGACCTTGATGCTGGGAAAGATCGAAGGTGGGAGGAGAAGGGGACAACAGAGGATGAGATGGTTGGATGGCATCACTGACTCAATGGAGATGAGTTTGAGTAAACTCCGGGAGTTGGCAATGGACAGGGAGGCCTGGCGTGCTGCAGTCCATGGGGTCACAAAAAGTTGGATACAACTGAGCTACTACACTAAACTGAATGAACTGAACTGAAAGAATAGTAATATCACCTTAGCATTATTATTCAGTCATCATGGTTTACCTTGTTAAGTGTTTACTATGCACTATTCATGGGCTTCCTGGGTGGCTCAGCCATGAAGAATTTGCCTGTAATGGAGGAGACATAGGAGATGCAGATTCGATCTCTGGGTTGGAAAGATCCCCTGGAGGAGGGCATGGCAACCTACCCCAGTATTCTTGCCTGGAGGATCCCATGGACAGAGGAGCCTGGTGGGCTACAGGCTATAGAGTTGGAAACAGTTGGACACAACGGAAGGGACTGAGCGTATGCACTATTCACAGCTCTAAGCACTTGCAAGTATTAAATAATTTAATCCTTACACACAAATTTGTGAGATAGTTATGAGCTCAATATTATCATTAATTTCCTTTTTGTAGTGTATTTTCCCCCTAAGATTTCCTTTAATATTTGAATTAAGCTTTATAATAATTTCAAATATAATTATTAGGTTGAAGATCACTTTAACTGATTTCACTAACCACTTTTGAAAAAATGTCACATTTCGTTGTTTTTCAGGTCATTATTTTTATTAACTTCTAGTTACTCTGGAATATTTTTTGACATATTTTATTTATGCATGGGAAACTTCTGCATCATTGACTATGTCTGAGAATGTCCTCGCACATGAATAATAGCCCAATTTAAAATTGAATTTTTAAAGTAGATATCATCCACTTAAAATGTGTTCCAGCATTGCTATTGTGGGTGAGTCATCTGGGGTCATTCTTGTTTTTTAGACTTCTATTTCTATTAGTTGTTTGGTACCATGTGGATAATTTTTCTTAATTTTCCATGCGTTTAAAACAAAACAAAACAATCATTATATGTTGCCATGGATGTCTTGTCACTAATTGTGTGTGATGCTCAGTTGAGTCCTTTCACCTTGAAGTTGCAAGCATTTCTTCCGGCTTTAATGTCTATATCTCCTTCTACATTACAAAGCCCTGCATAAAATTAAAGCTTTATTATTTTATTGCTCTTTTATCCTTAGTTCTTAGCTGGTAACTGGCATATTTGTTAAAGTTATTGAATTCCTGAGTGAATGAATTGTTCCTGCAGCATGAAAGAATGTTATTTAGAGCTTTCATATAGCATTGCAGGGTCTAAGGAGCCATCAATAGACTGAGATTAAAAAAAAATCTATTAATATTTAAGAAGCTAACTCTTCTGTGAAATGCATGAAGGCCAGGTCAGAAACGGTTATGACAATATGTTATAGTATCATCGATTTTTGTTGCTCAGTTGCTAAGTTGTGTCCGACTCCTTGTGATCCCATGGACTGCAGCATACCAGGCTTCCCTGTCCTTCACTATCTCCCAGAGTTTGCTCAGATTCATGTCCATTGAGTCAGTGATGCTTCTAACCATCTCATTCTCTGCCATCCTTTTCTCCTTTAGCCTTCAATCCTTCTTATCATCAGGGTCTTTCCTAAATGAATCGGCTCTTCACATCAGGTGACCAAAGTATTGGAG
This sequence comes from Cervus elaphus, assembly GCF_910594005.1. Lineage (NCBI taxonomy): Eukaryota > Metazoa > Chordata > Mammalia > Artiodactyla > Cervidae > Cervus > Cervus elaphus. Next base: position 36,785,903 of record NC_057840.1, read on the forward strand.
CTTCAACTTCAGCATCAGAGCTTCTAATGTATATTCAGGGTTGATTTTGTTTAGGATTAACAGGCTTGATCTTGCTGTGCAATGGGCTCTCAAAAATCTTTTCCAGCACCACAATTTGAAGGCATCAGTTCTCCAGCACTCAGCCTTCCTTATGGTCCATCTCTCACATTCATACATGACTACTGGAAAAACCATAGCTTTGACTATATCATCAGTAGTCAAAACTTTATCATCATCAATAAGTTATAACATTCTCAATACATTCATTTAGGTACCGCCAGTATTCTGACAGTTATGTTTACATTTAAAATATTCTGGATATTTTTGTTAAAATTGCACTTAGACAAGCAATGTAAAGTTTGCAAAAATTTAAGATCCTTTTTGTTTGCATGCATGCTAAGTCCCTTCAGTCATGTCTGACTCTCTACAACCCTGTGGACCATAACCCACCAGGCTCCTCTGTCCTTAAGATTCTCCAGGCAAGAATACTGTAAGGAGTCAATTGCCAAGCTCTCCTACAGGGCATCTTCCAGACCCAGAGACTGAACCCATGTATCCTGCATTGGTACATGGGTTCTTTACCACTAGCACCACCTGGGAAGCCCCTTACCTTTTTTTTTTTTTTTTTTTTAGCCCCTTACCTTTTGATTCAGTTCAGTTCAGTTGCTCAGTCATGTCTGCTCTTTGCAACCCACGAATTGCATCACACCAGGCCTCCTTGTTCATCACAAACTCCTGGAGTTTACTCAAACTCATGCCCATCAAGTTGGTGATGCCATCCAGCCATCTCATCCTCTGTCATCCTCTTCTCCTCCTGCCCCCAATCCCTCCCAGCATCAGGGTCTTTACCAATGAGTCAACTCTTCACATGAGGTGGCCAAAGAATTGGAGTTTCAGCTTCAGCATCAGTCCTTCCAATGAACACCCAGGACTGATCTCCTTTAGGAAGGACTGGTTGGATCTCCTTGCAGTCCAAGGGACTCTCAAGAGTCTTCTAAAACACCAGTTCAAAAGCATCAATTCTTTGGTGCTCAGCTTTCTTCACAGTCCAATTCTCACATCCATACATGACTACTGGAAAAACCATAGCCTTGACTAGACAGACCTTTGTTGGCAAAGTAATGTCTCTGCTTTTTAATATGCTATCTAGGTTGGTCATAACTTTCCTTCCAAGGAGTAAGCATTTTTTAATTTCATGGCTGTAATCACCATCTGCAGTGATTTTGGAGTCCAGAAAAATAGTATGACACTGTTTCCACCATTTCCCCATCTATTTCCCATGCAGTGATGGGACCAGATGCCATGATTTTAGTTTTCTGAATGTTGAGCTTTAAGCCAACTTTTTCACTCTCCTCTTTCACTTTCATCAAGAGGCTTTTTAATTCCTCTTCACTTTTTGCCATAAGGGTGGTGTCATCTGCATATCTGAGGTGATTGATATTTCTCCTGGCAATCTTGATTCCAGCTTGTGCTTCTTCCAGCCCAGCGTTTCTCATGATGTACTTTGCATATAAGTTAAATAAGCAGGGTGACAATATACAGCCTTGATGTACTCCTTTTCCTATTTGGAACCAGTCTGTTATTCCATGTCCAGTTCTAACTGTTGCATCCTGACCTGCATACAGGAAGGAGGCAGGTCAGGTGGTCTAGTATTCCCATCTCTTTCAGAACTTCTCTAAGTTTATTGGGATCCAAACAGTCAAAGGTTTTGGCATAGTCAATAAAGCAGAAATAGATGTTTTTCTGGAACTCTCTTGCTATTTCGATGATCCAGCGGATGTTGGCAATTTGACCTCTCGTTCCTCTGTCTTTTCTAGAACCAGCTTGAACATCTGCAAGTTCATGGTTCACGTATTGCTGAAGCCTGGCTTGGAGAATTTTGAGCATTACTTTGCTAGTGTGTGAGATGAGTACAATTGTGAGGTAATTTGAGCATTCTTTGGCATTGCCCTTCTTTGGGATTGGAATGAAAACTGACCCTTTCTGGCCCTGTGGTCACTGCTGAGTTTTCCAAATTTGCTGACATATTGAGTGCAGCACTTTCACAGCATCATCTTTCAGGATTTGAAATGGTTCAACTGGAATTCCATCACCTCCACTAGCTTTGCTCATAGTGATGCTTTCTAAGGCCCACTTGACTTCACATTCCAGGATGTCTGGCTCTAGGTGAGTGATCACACCATCGTGATTATTTGGGTCGTGAAGATCTTTTTTGTACAGTTCTTCTGTGTATCCTTGCCACTTCTTCTTAATATCTTCTGCTTCTGTTAGGTCCATACCATTTCTGTCCTTTATCAAACTCATCTTTGCATGAAATGTTCCCTTTGTATCTCTAAAATTCTTGAAGCAATGTCTAGTCTTTCCCATTTTGTTGTTTTCCTCTATTTCTTTGCTTGATTGCTGAGGAAGACTTTCTTATCTCTCCTTGCTATTCTTTGAAATTCTGCATTCAAATGGGAATATCTTTCCTTTTCTCATTTGCTTTTTGCTTGTCATCTTTTCACAGCTATTTGTAAGGCCTCCTTAGACAGCCATTTTGCTTTTTGCATTTCTTTTCCATGGGGATGGTCTTGATCCCTGTCTCCTGTACAATGTCACGAACCTCCATCCGTAGTTCACCAGGCACTCTGTCTATCAGATCTAGTCCCTTAAATCTATTTCTCACTTCCACTGTATAATCATAAGGGATTTTATTTAGGTCATACCTGAATGGTCTAGTAGTTTTCCCTACTTTCTTCAACTTAAGTCTGAATTTGGCAATAAGGAGTTCATGATCTGAGCCACAGTCAGCTCCCGGTCTTGTTTTTGCTGACTGTATAGAGCTTCTCCATCTTTGGGTGCAAAAAATATCAATCTGATTTCGGTGTTGTCCACCTGGTGATGTCCATGTGTAGAGTCTTCTCTTGTGTTTTTGGAAGAGGGTGTTTGCTATGACCAGTGCGTCCTCTTGGCAAAACTCTGTTAGCCTTTGCCCTGCTTCATTCCATACTCCAAGGCCAAATTTGCCTGTTACTCCAAGTGTTTCTTGACTTCCTACTTTTGCATTCCTGTCCCCTATAATGAAAAGGACATCTTTTTTGGGTGTTAGTTCTAAAAGGTCTTGTAGGTCTTCATAGAACCTTTCAACTTCAGCTTCTTCAGCATTACTGGTTCGGGCATAGGCTTGGATTACCGTGATATTGCGTCCAAGGTAAGAGAAACCCAATAAGACAGTAGGTGTTGCAAAAGGGCATCAGAGGGAAGACACGCTAAAACCATAATCACAGAAAACTAGCCAATCTGATCACAGGACCACAGTCTTGTCTAACTCAATGAAACTAAGCCATGCCGTGTGGGGCCACCCAAGACGGACGGGTCATGGTGGAGAGGTCTGACAGAATGTGGTCCACTGGAGAAGGGAATGGCAAACCACTTCAGTATTCTTGTCTTGAGAACCCCATGGACAATACAAAAAGACACAATGATAGGATACTGAAAGAGAAACTCCCCAGGTCGGTAGGTGTCCAATATGCTACTGGAGATCAGTGGAGAAATAACTCCAGAAAGAATGAAGGGATGGAACCAAAGAAAAAGCAATACCCAGTTGTGGATGTGACTGGTTATAGAAGCAAGATCTGATGCTGTAAAGAGCAATATTTTATAGGAACCTGGAATGTTAGGTCCATGAATCAAGCAAATTGAAAGTGGTCAAAGAGGAGATGGCAAGAGTGAACCTTGATGTTTTAGGAATCAGCAAACTAAAATGGACTGGAATGGGTGAATTTAACTCAGATGACCATTATATCTACTAGTGTGGGCAGGAATCCCTTAGAAGAAATGGAGTAACCTTTTGATTACCCATAGTCAAAGATTTTCCTGAATGATATAGAGATGTTGATAATACTAATAGAAAGCGATTGCAATTTTGTCAGATACTGACCCATGGGCAAGAATTTTGTAGTTTCACTAAGGACTTGAGGGAATTTGCAATGGTGTCAGCTGATAAAATTGACAGTTGGGTGTTTTGGTAGGAAATTGAGCTGCTGATGGCTCATCAATCTACTTGGTAGTGATCTGTTTTCAATGGATTTATGTAATTATCTTCTGCTGTTGCCAGTGTATCATTTATCCACATTAAATAATGTGTATCTTTTGATTGTGACAGCTGACATTTTTTGTTTTATTAAACAATCATCTTTGATTTTATGACATCTCAGATTGGAGGAGAAAAATGATAATGCACATAAGTAGAAAAGAAGAAAGAGGAAACTACTCTAAAATGGAAACTGTTGGAAACATTTTCAAGGGTGGAGGCACAAAAGTTGAGAATGTAGGTAAAGATGTCTGCTCAGATACTCTGAGACCAAATATCCTTTGAAGGAGAAGCAAATCTTTTAACAATTACTAAGTAAAATTGATCCAACAAAATACTGTTCTTATTATAAAAATAAAAACCTAACTTGCTTATCCACACACAACATTTTGGGATAGGATATATATCCTCAGATGGAAGAACTATTGATTTATCTTATTTTCCTCATGACACTCATATAGGGGAGAATAATCACACGGCAAATCCACTCAGGGCTGGCTCAGTCAATCATCAGGTGTTCCCTAACCTCTGCCTAGCAATTAAAATGATAGCATTGCAAGAAAAATAGCACATGTCAGAGATGTGGCATGCAGGGATTGAGTCTGATAATACTGCTTCGTTTCATTTCTTTTTAAACAAGTCAGTTTTATTTAATAGTGTAGTTTGAAACCATTCCCATAGTTGACATAAGGAAGGGTGATATTCACAATCAGAACACTATTGCTATTATTAAAATTGGAATAAAAGAGAATTACAAAATCAAGTCATCTTTCAGAATCAGAAGGATTTATAACCTTTTAAAATAATATTTTGCTTCCTGAAAATGGTCTTAAATCTTTTTAAATAGTCGTATATCCATATGTGTTATCATTGACAAATATTAACAGCATTAATTACTCATCTTAAATGGGTGAACATTTCTGAATGCCAGGTCAAAGTCCAAGAAGGAGAGTGTTTGTTTCAGAAGATGTCAAAAGGTTGAATAGGAAGAGAGACTATCAGTGACCTTGACAAGAGCTGTTTCAGTACTGGGGACAAAAATCATCTTGATTGGAGTAAATGAAATAGAGAACACAGGAGAGAGATATGACTAACACTTTTGAGAAGTTTTGTTTTTATTTTTTCAGGTTGTATAATGCGATTTTTAAAGCTTTGCAATGTAATTATATAATATATGTGCTGTGCTGTACTTAGTTGCTCAGTCGTGTCTGACTCTTTGCGACCCCCACGGACTGCAGCATGCCAGGCCTCCCCATCCATCACCAACTCCGGGAGTTTACCCAAACTCATGTCCATTAAGTCAGTGATGCCATCCAACCATCTCATCCCCTGTCATCCCCTTCTCCTCCTGCCCCCAATCTTTCCCAGCATCAGGGTCTTCTCTAATGAGTCAGCTCTTCGCATGAGGTGGCCAAAGTATTGGAGTTTCAGCTTCAGCATCAGTCCTTCCAATGAACACCCAAGACTGATTTCCTTTAGGATGGACTGGTTAGGGATCTCCTTGCAGCCCAAGGGACTCTCAAGAGTCCAAGGGACGCCTACACTGCAAAATAATTATCACAATTGAGTTAATTAATTCAGTATGCTGTGTCACTTCAGTCATGTCTGACTCTTTGTGATCCTACGGAGTGTAGCCCTCAAAGCTCCTGTCCATGCGATTCTCCATGGAAGAATAGTGGAGTGGGTTGCCATTTCCTTCCTCAGGGATCTTCCTGACCCAGGGATCAAACCTACATCTCTTATATCTCCTGAATTGAGATATAGATAAAGAATCGCAGGTTCTTTATCACTGGCACCACGAGGGAAGCCCTATAACATCACTAGGTACCATTTTTGGGGGGTATGTGTAGTGAGAACATTTAAAATCTACTCAGCAAATTTCAAGGATCCAATAGAATATTATTAGCTGATATCACTGTGTTGTACACTAGATCTCCAGAACTTATTTATCTTATAACTGAAAGTTTGTGCTCTATGACCAACTTCTCCCCATTTCTCTCACCCCTGGAAACCTCTGAAAGCTACTAGTCAAACCTCTGTTTCCACAGTTTGACGTCTTTAGACTCCACATATAAATTTTGCTGTAAGGGATAGCAGGGAAGGAATGACTACGGAAAGGGGATGTGAAGTCAGGGAAGTTATTCTTCAGTTACAAGAAATAATATATTGTATTAGTGAAATTATGGGAATGCTACAATAAAAATGGAAAATTGATAATGTAGGGGATATGGAATATAAACTGCAGGGATGATAGTTTTAAGTAGGTGAAAGGGGATAGGATCTATTGTACAAAAGAAGACCAAGCTTTACAAAGAAACATGGACAATTCATTCATTGTAACATGGAAGAAAAAATAAATGGGTAGAATCCTCAACCCTGACCAGGAATCCTATGTCTTTCTCTCCAAGTCAAAGTTTTTTAAGTCAACTTCTCTTCTTCCTTCCTTCCTTCTTTCTCTTTCTTTTGGTGCACTGGGTCTTAGTTGTAGCACACGGGATCTTTGAATTTGTTGCAGAATGCTGAGGTATGTATTACAAGTGATCACTGTAATAAGTCTAGTTAACATCTGTTACCGTATATAGTTGTAAAAATGTTTTCCTTATGATGAGTACTTTTAAGATCTATTCTCTTAGCCACTTTCAAATGTACAGTATAGTATTATTAATTATAGTCATTACATCCTCAGAGCTATTTCATTACTAGAAATCTATACCTTTTAATATTGCATCACTGTGACATTTATATAATTATAATTGTTATCAACAATTATCATAATTATCAGGTAATTATTAATAATGAATAATAATATCATCAAAAGTATAAACTATTTCAAACCACAAAACTGTATAAGTGAATAAAATTAAGCTAACCCATGAAATTAAATTTAAGTAAATTTAGCCAAAATCACATGTGTACTCTTCTTTACCTGTGTTTCTTTCTACCATACCTGGAAAAAGCAAGTAACTCCTATGGATTCATTATTTATCTATTTCATATGAGATAAATATTGCATATTTATCTATCTTATATTTAGGGCAAATCTATGTATGCTCAGAAAATATGTGCTTTTCTTTGCATGTTTCAAGATTTTATACTTGTTTTATCATACTGTGTGCATCCTTCAGTAACCCTTTTTGGTCTCAAATTCATTTGTGAGATTTATCCATGCAGATACATGTATCTCTAGGTACTCATTTTTACTGTTAAATAAAATTTACTTTATGAATTTATCAATAATATTCTGCATGCATGCTAAGATGCTTCAGTCATGTCCGACTCTTTGTGACCCCATGGACTCTAGCCCACCAGGCTCCTCTGTCCATGGGATTCTCCAGGCAAGAATCCTGGTGGGTTGCCATGACTTCCTCTGGGGTATCTTCCTGACCCAGGGATGGAGCCTGTGTCCCTTACATCTCTTGCCTTGGCAAATGGATTCTTTACCACTAACACCACCTGGGAGGCCCCCAGTAATAACATTTTGAATTCCAAATGAATGTATATTTGTGTTGTTTCCATTTTTCTTTCATTTGAAAATGTTGCAATAAATACCTTTGAATGACTCCTTATAAACAAGCAGGGAGTCTCTCTAGAGGGGCCCTGGGTTTGATCCCTGGGTTGGGAAGATCCCCTGGAGAAGAAAATGGCAACCCACTCCAGTATTCTTACCTGGAGAATCCCATGGACAGAGGACCCTGATAGGCTACAGTCCATGGGGTTGCAAAGAATTGAACATTACTGAGCAACTTCACTTTTCACTTTCTAGGGGGGCAACAGTTCTTAAACTGTAGTTTGGGATCTGTGAGGCCAAAGTTATTTTTACAAAATAACATTATTACTTGTGTTTTTTATGCTCATTATTTCCCACCTGGAGTTTTCCAGAAGTAACATGGCATGTCCTATCACAACAAAGTGAATGTGGAGGTAGACAGGCAGTAAAAAGGTTTGCAAAAAAGTACAACTGCTTCTCTTTTTCACTTTTATTCTTTAAAATGTAGTTATGAAGAATGTGTTATGTATATTAATGCATAATTGATTTATTATTTTTATTTTTAAAGTAAATAATAAGTATTGAAATTTTTATTTCAATTTCAAATATATTAAAATTGATAAATATAATATTTATAGACACTGTAACACTACTTAATTGTGTTCTGATTGTACACTTTTTTAGTAGTCTGAGGAGATATTTATTACATCCACACTCAATTTTAAAATGAGAAAGCCCAAGGAATCACCACACTAATATTTTAGAAAACAGATCCTTGCCATTTCTAACTAGCCCTGATGTAATACAGTTAGTACGAGCTTTATAATTTAAAGCTTTGCCTGAAGCCTGTTATGAGAAATTGCCAGGTAGTTTTTAGGCCACAGTGTATCATTTTGGTCAAAAATGCAGCTCTTACACTTAAGATCTTCAGGTGCTCTGTAACTTCAATTCAAGTGGGCACTCTTAGCCCGTTCCCAGTGTCGTCTGGCCCTCTTATCCACAGCTGACAAACTCAGCGGGGATAATTTCCCTAGGACTGTTTGTCATCCAGAAATGAAGGAACATTTTGTTAACTACGCATAGCTGGAGTTCACTGAGGAGTAAGCCACTGGATTTCCTCTCTTGAAGGGAAGGAACAAATAATGATGACAATCATCACTCAAAAATAAAATGTTTCAAAATGTCAATACCTTTTGCTTTATAATAGAGATAATTAACTTTTGTAGTAAATTGATTATTTCACTGGTAAGGATTCTTGTGAGTAAACTGAAACCATTGGAGGTTACGTTGTGTGCCCAAGATCAAACAGTTGTTTCGTGACAGGTTTGGGCATAGCGTGGTCCCTAGAATTGATTCTTTTCTAATAATTAAGAGATTATTTCCTGATCGCTTGCTTCTTATGTAAGATTGCATGATTGATCACATTCTAGTCTTGGTTCTTGTATCACTCCAACCTTTTTTCATCATTTTATTTTTTCTTGCAATGTCTGTTACACTGACCAGCCAATTTAAGTTTCCAGAAGTGTTGAAGTGAGGTACCACTAAAAGGCAGAGGCTTGGGATTCAGATCATGTGACCAGATTATCACTATGTTGTTCTAGTGCTAATTGTTATTTTGCTGTGGGTTTGTAAAGTCTCCCTCCGTCTTTGTCTGTCCACAGTTTTGGTTCTCTATCCTGGGACTTAGCAACTGAACAACAGCAGTTTATTTATTTATTTTTTACAGTTGATCCTTGAACAACATGGGGATTATCTGCATATAATTTATAGCTGGTCTTCAGTACCCATGGTTCCTCGACATTCATGGATTCAACCAACCATGGAGGACTCCTGTAGTATTTACTGTTGAAAAATATTTATGTGTAAGTGGACCTGTGCATTTCTCACTTGTATTGTTCAAAGGTCAACTGTACTTAAAATTTTTATTATCTCCCTATTGCCATCAGGGTAAAATGAAAACATCTTACTAAAGTTTACCAATTCAATTATTTTCTACCCCAGAGCTTCTCCAACTCTAAGGAGGATGGGAATCTCCTGTGAATTTTGTTGAAATGTAGATTCAGAATCAGTAGGTTCAGAAAGAGACTTGAGCTTCTATATTTAATTATCTATTTTAATTTTTTTTTAAATTGAAGTGTAAAGAATCTGCCTTCAGTGCAGAAGACCTGGGATCGATTCCTGGGTTGGGAAGATCCCCTGGAGAAGGCAATGACAACCCACTCCAGTATTCTTGCCTGGAGAACTCCAAGGACAGAGGAGCTTGGCAGGCTACAGTCCATGGGGTCGAAAGAATTGAACATGACTGAATGAGTAGCACTAATACTAACTAGCAAATACATTTATATATATTGCAAAATGGCAACTGCAGTAAGTCAGTCTAGTTATCATTAACTGTGATGCATAGTTGCAAAATCTCTTTTTCTTGTATTGAGAACTTATAAGATCTACTCTTTTAGCAACTTTCAAATATACAATAGTGTATCATAACTATAACTATATTATATATAACTATGTTATATATTATAACTACCACTATTATGATAGTTACCATGCTGTATATTATATTCCCATGACTTATTTATTTATTTGGTACTCACTTATATCGAGTAATAAATCTCAACTGTTTTATATCTTATTTAATAAAATTTCATATAATTTATTTCAAAAATTCCTGGTCATATTTTATGTCTTATGTTTCTTTCTTGTTTAATTTTTCATTTTAGTGTTTTAACATGTCAAACTTTGTTATTTCATATTATTTATCTGATAATGCTAACTAAAAAGTTGCTGTAGTTAAGAACATATTGTAGGTTAGAATATACTGTTTGTTATTTTTTGACTCTCTCAAAGTGTATTATTCCCTTATCTATTTTGTGATTTTTTCATTATGAGCTCACGTACATTTAAATGAAATGTTTCAGATTTTCCTTTGCTTTCCCCAAATGCCTGGGTTCATATTTTTGCCCAGAGTCTTTTGTTTGTTGTTTGCTTTATGTTTAGCCATAAAGCTAGAAAGAATTGTTTCTCTTAATTTAAATAAACTTGACCACATGTTAGAGATTCTTGGGGGGAAAAATGATGTTTTACTGACCACTTGAGCCAATGCTGAAGGTGGACAGTATTCTTATAGTCCTCTGTATTTAAGTATTTTAAAATTTTCTCTAGATTCCTTTTATCTTTCCTCTTTCTCTCCCTCTCTATCTTCCATCCCTTCCTTCCTTCTTTCCTTTTTTTTCAAGTTGCAAAAAGTTTCTTGTACTATATAGTATACTTATTAAACTAGCCTTACATTTTGGAAGATTTAAAAAAATATTTTTTTTTTAGAAGTTTAGAATATTCTATACTGGAAATCTTTCTGCAGTTAGTAATTACAACTTAGTAATGGAAGCTAAACTCATTTCTTTTCTTTTATGTGTTATTTTACTTTTTCATCCTTCATTTTTTGGTGGAATAAGGCAAGTGTAAAACGCACTAGTAAAGTAATGCTCAAAATTCTCCAAGCCAGGCTTCAGCAATACGTGAATCATGAACTTCCAGATGTTCAAGCTGGTTCTAGAAAAGGCAAAGGAACCAGAGATCAAATTGCCAACATCCGTTGGATCATCGAAAAAGTAAGAGAGTTCAAGAAAAACATCTATTTCTGCATTATTGACTATATCAAAGCCTTCGACTGTGTGGATCACAATAAAATGTGGAAAATTCTGAAAGAGATGGGAATACCAGACCACCTGACCTGCCTCTTGAGAAACCTATATGCAGGTCAGGAAGCAACAGTTAGAACTGGACATGGAATAACAGACTGGTTCCAAATAGGAAAAGGAGTATGTTAAAGCTGTATATTGTCACCCTGCTTATTTAACTTATATGCAGAGCACATCATGAGAAACGCTGGGCTGGAAGAAGCACAAGCTGGAATCAAGATTGCCAGGAGAAATATCAACAACCTCAGATATGCAGATGATACCACCCTTATGGCAAAAAGTGAAGAGGAATTAAAAAGCCTCTTGATGAAAGTGAAAGAGGAGAGTGAAAAAGTTGGCTTAAAGCTCAACATTCAGAAAACTAAAATCATGGCATCTGGTCCCATCACTGCATGGGAAATAGATGGGGAAATGGTGGAAACAGTGTCATACTATTTTTCTGGACTCCAAAATCACTGCAGATGGTGATTACAGCCATGAAATTAAAAAATGCTTACTCCTTGGAAGGAAAGTTATGACCAACCTAGATAGCATATTAAAAAGCAGAGACATTACTTTGCCAACAAAGGTCTGTCTAGTCAAGGCTATGGTTTTTCCAGTAGTCATGTATGGATGTGAGAATTGGACTGTGAAGAAAGCTGAGCGCCGAAAAATGGATGCTTTTGAACTGTGGTGTTGGAGAAGACTCTTGAGAGTCCCTTGGACTGCAAGGAGATCCAACCAGTCCATCCTAAAGGAGATCAGTCCTGGGTGTTCATTGGAAGGACTGATGTTGAAGCTGAAACTCCAATACTTTGACCACCTGATGTGAAGAGCTGACTCATTGGAAAAGACCCTGATGCTGGGAGGGGTTGGGGGCAGGAGGAGAAGGGGACACTAGAGGATGAGGTGGCTGGGTGGCATCACCGACTCAATGGACATGAGTTTGGGTAAACTCCGGGAGTTGGTGATGGACAGGGAGGCCTGGCATGCTGCGATTCATGGGGTCGCAAAGAGTCGGACACCACTGAGGGACTGAACTGAACTGAACTGAAAACATATAAAACCTTCTTTCCCATGGCATGAATCTTTACTTACATTTTATATTTTATCTTTTAAGAAAAATTTTAATACATAAGGAAAAACAATAGGGCAAATATAATATTAATAACCACATAATAAATAAGAATCCTGGAACATTAAAAAAGAAGGGAATGAGATCACAGATCCACAGAAAATCACTTTCTGGAAGCCCGATAACAAATGTCTGCTCTTTGTACACCTAATTTGGTGTCTTACTGTGTTTTCACTATTGTCAACTTTAAGGTCTATTCTTTCCATGTGAATTTTGTATCTGACAGTTTTTTCTATATCAGAATTGCAGCAAACTCTCTATGCTATTCAAAACTGTCAAAAAAAAAAAAAGTTGGGTTTTGCTTTCAGGATTTCTGTTATTCTAGAGTTCTAGAACTGAATATAAAGTCTTATAAGTTTTGGGGGAAAGTAAGACATCTTAATAATTGTTATTTTCATTTTTTTCACTTCTCATCTTGGAAAATAAAGAGTACTCACTTATGCTCTGACACTGAAATATAAAAGAGCAAATAAAAAATTCATGATGACCTTTGAGAATATGGCACAGAGAACATGTCAAATATGTAGCTTTAGTTTCTAATCCAAAATAAAGGGTCACAGAGCACAGACAATTGCTAGTGTCATAAATGGTTACAAATCATGGCTCTTCAAAGAAATCACACATCAAAGTCAGCTTTTAATGTTTTTAAAAAAATCCTGGTCTATGAACTACTATTAACATTTAATAGCAACTCATTTTAGGTCATAGCGAGGTACAGAACTATAGAAACTCAAGCACAATTTTATATATTTTATGTTTCTGTAGCATCTGAAGGAGTTACTTTATGAGCTGATATTTCAAGCAGCTTTTATATTTATGTAGATTTAAGGAGATTATCAGAGAAGGCAGTGGCACCCCACTCCAGTCCTCTTGCCTGGAGAATCCCATGGATGGGGGAGCCTGGTAGGCCGCAGTCCATGGGGTCGCTAAGGGTTGGACATGACTGAGCGACTTCACTTTCACTTTTCACTTTGATGCATTGGAGAAGGAAATGGCAACCCACTCCAGTGTTCTTGCCTGGAGAATCCCAGGGGTGGGGGAGCCTGGTGGGCTGCCATCTATGGGGTCTCACAGAGTCGGACATGACTGAAGCGACTTAGCAGCAGCAAGGAGATTATCCTTGCCTGGAGAACCCAAGGACAGAGGAGCCTGGCAGGCTGCAGTCCATAGGGTTACACAGAGTCAGACAAGACTGAAGCGACAGCATGCACGTTGGCAAAACAATTATAGAAAGAGCTTATATGACGCTGACCTTCTAAGAGAGTGTCTATCGAGAACACAGTGACTCTAAAGCTACTTCTTGTCATAGGGCACATAGTGAACATGAATGAAAAGCGCCTTACTTGCATCCATGCAAAACCAAGCTAATTTTAAGTGTAAGTTAAAGGCATGCTCCATGGCTAAGAAGACATCAGAAGATATTCAGATTTTGACTTCCTATCCCACCATCCTTCTCCTTGGAAAATATTACTTCAGATTAATTTCTTACCTCACTTTATTTGGGATGCCTTTGTTTACATTTTGAAGTTCTCATGTCTATGTCTGTCTTAGCATGATTCCCTGCCCCATCTTTATAAAGTATATTCTTTTCTAAATTATCAAATTTCCAACTCAGAATTAGTGGCCAAAAACTTAAAAGTTATTCATTGTCTCTCTTCTTGACATTTCTATTTATTTGAATTTAATGGTCACTTACATGAATGTTTTGAAAACAGAATGTGCTTATTTGTAAAGCAAAATATTTATTTCTTCATTTGTCAAATATGTGAAGAAAAGCCTGAAAGTTTAATAGTTATTAAAAGAGATAATTTAGACACTAATAAAACAGCAACAAAAGAGTTCTATTCAAGGTCTTGTAAAGAAAATGAGGAATTAAGTTTTAAACACATCTGTTTTGAGTGTGGAAATGACTTAGGAAATCTTTCTTTGAAAGGCAAAATATAAAATCGTAAATGCAAATTTTTAACTAGAGAAACAGATTTCATTAAAAGGAGCATTTGAAATGAATCTCAAAAACCTAAAATATTTTTGCTTTTTTCAAACATTACGTTGTACATGACTTATATTAAAACTAACAGACATAGCTCAAATGTTCACATTGTTAAACAGAGTAGGTCTGTTAAATAAAAGGGTTAAAGTAAGCCGTTAAGTTAAATTTAACTCTGATGGGTTAAATAATAGGTTGTTTATATTGGAAATTCAAGGTTTTAAAAAAAAAAAAAACCCTCCCTAAGCATTCTCTTCCTGTCAAGTTTCTTTACTGCTGACATACAAGTTTAACCTTTAGAATTATATTATTTCCAAATGTGTGTTTGCTTTTTTTTTTTTTTTTTAAAAAAAGGTATTGAGTCATAGCATGTGATTTTCACAAAAGTTTAAAGAAAGTCTTGAAAAAGTTAAGCTAAAATTTATTAAGCCAAACATAACCTTTGAATTTAATATTTTAACAGGTGCCTGCAGGATGGCAAGTCTAATTATCTAATACGTACTTTGTACAGTGTACCTGATGCTTCAAAAGGAAGCTGTGTTATATACAGAGATTTTGGAGTGATCTGCATAGAACTGGGCTTTCCAGATGGTGCTAGTCGTAAAGAACCTGCCTGTCAATGCAGGAAATGTGAGTTCAATCCCTGGATTGGGAAGATCTCCTGGAGAAGGGCATGGAAACCCTCTCCAGTATTCTTGCTTGGAGAATCCTATGGACAGAGGTGCCTGGTGGGCTACAGTCCTTAGGGTTGCACAGAGTCAGACATGACTGAAATGAGTTAGCATCCACACACACAGAGAGAATTAATAGCTAATTAAATATGTGCCTGAATCTGTCAAAGACAAAAGTATAAGCAGAAGAAAGTCAATGACCAAAGAGAAAACTTTCATTGTTATGATATAGTTACATCGCCTTAGATATTTAAACATATTCAATTAATCAGGTAGTCATCACTCTGTTTCTTCAAATGAAGTTAATAGTTAATGCAAACAAATTCTCTAAGATTGTGTAGATTATATAATCATACAAAGGTCTGCAAACATTTCAAACTTGAAGGCAATTCCAAGTCAGACAATAATGTGGACGAAAATTCATTTACTTGGTTCTATGCTTTTACTTGGTGGAATTAAATTAAAATGCCCATTTTAATTTATTTAGAAAAATCATAACTGAGGTATAATTTCAGATGAGTTTTAAAGAGAAAGTCATATTTAATATATGCATTTTAAATAATAACATGACTATTTTTCATTGTTGTTCAGTTGCTAAGTCATATCCATCTCTTTGCAACCTCAATGGACTATAGCCTGCCAGGCTCTTCTGTCCATGGGATTTTCCAGGCAAGAATACTGGAGTGGGTTGCCATATCCTTTTCCATGGGATCTTCCCAACCCAGGAATCAAACCTGGGTCTCCTGAATTGACAGTGGACACTTTACCACTGAGTCAACAGGGAAGCCCCAATGTGACTATGCTTATAAAAAAAAAAAATGCAAGCCTAGAAAGAGTCAGAGGAGAAGTTCAAGTTGTGAACGTGTTTACATGATGTGTGTGTTTAAGTTAAAAGCAAGAGTAGACTTTGATTGTGAGGACTTTGGAAAACTGCCCAAATTATCTAAGCCTTCTCTAAACACATAAAGTGCTTAGTTAGTTCTTACTACACAATAAAACACCCACAGTTCAGTGTCTTAAATGGTAAACATATATATGAGTCTATTGATTACCTGAATTCTTCTGTTTTAATTGCCTGCATCCGTATGTTGGCAGTTGGCTAATCAGTTGGCTGATGTCTGGCTGGTCTTGGATGTCTTCACGTAGGATGGCTGGAACCATTAGTCTCTCCATCTGGTCGTTATTCTCTAGCTATTCTGTAGTCTAAATTTATTCTCAAGGGGGTACTGGCAGGGTTCCAGGAGAGTGAATGGAAATGCCCAGCTTCTTTTAAGACCTAGACTTGAAACTGGCATCCATGCAAAGAAATAGAGGAAAGCAATAGAATGGGAAAGACTAGAGATCTCTTCAAGAAAATTAGAGATATCAAGGGAACATTTCACGTTAAGATGGGCTCAATAAAGGACAGAAATGGTAGACCTAACAAGAGCGGAAGATACTAAGAAGAGGTGGCAAGAATACACAGAAGAATTGTACAAAAAAGGTCTTCACGACCCAGATAATTGTGATGGTGTGATCACGCACACTCACCTAGAGCCAGACATCCTGGAATATGAAGTCAAGTGGGCCTTAGGAAGCATCACTACAAACAAAGCTAGTGGAAGTGATGGAATTCTGGTTGAGCTACTTCAAATCCTAAAAGATGATGCTGTGAAAGTGCTGCACTCAATATGCCAGCAAATTTGGAAAACTCAGCAGTGGCCACAGGACTGGAAAAGGTCGGTTTTCATTCCAATCCCAAAGAAAGGCAATGCCAAAGAATGCTCAAACTACCACACAATTGCACTCATCTCACACCCTAGCAAAGTAATGCTCAAAATTCTCCAAGCCAGGCTTCAGCAATACATGAACTGTGAACTTCCAGATGTTCAAGCTGGTTTTAGAAAAGGCCAAGGACCCAGAGATCAAATTGCCAACATCCGCTGGATCATCGAAAAAGCAAGAGAGTTCCAGAAAAACATCTATTTCTGCTTTACTGACTATGCCAAAGCCTTTGACTGTGTGGATCCCAATAAACTGTCGAAAGTTTTGAAGGAGATCGGAACACTAGACCACCTGACCTGCCTCTTAAGAAACTTGTATTCAGGTCAGGAAGCAACAGTTAGAGCTGAACATGGAACAGCAGACTGGTTCCAAATAGGAAAAGGAGTACATCAAGGCTGTATATTGTCACCCTGCTTATTTAACTTATGCAGAGTGCATCATGAGAAATGCTGGGCTGGATGAAACCCAAGCTGGAATCAAGATTGCCGGCAGAAATATCAATAACCTCAGATATGCAGATGATACCACCCTTATGGCAGACAGTGAAGAAGAACTAAAGAGCCTCTTGATGAAAGTGAAAGAGGAGAGTAAGAAAGCTGGCCTAAAACTCAACATTCAGAAAACTAAAGTCATGGCATCTGGTCCCATCACTTCATGGCAAATAGATGGGGAAACAGTGGAAACAGTGTCAGACTTTATTTTTCTGGGCTCCAAAATCACTGCAGATGGTGATTGCAGCCATGAAATTAAAAGACACTTGCTGCTTGGAAGGAAAGTATGAACAACATAGATAGCATATTAAAAAGCAGAGACATTACTTTGCTAACAAAGGTCCTTCTAGTCAAGGCTATGGTTTTTCCAGTAGTCATGTATGAGAGTTGGACTATAAAGAAAGCTGATCACCGACAAATGATGCTTTTGAACTGTGGTGTTGGAGAAGACTCTCAAGAGTCCCTTGGACTGCAAGGAGGTCCAACCAGTCCATCCTAAAGTAGATCAGTCCTGGGTGTTCATTGGAAGGACTGATGCTGAAGCTGAAACTCCAATCCTTTGTCCACCTGATGCGAAGAGCTGACTGATTTGAAAAGACTCTGAGGCTGGGAAAGAGAAGGTGACGACAGAGGATGAGATGGTTGGATGGCATCACCAACTCAATGGAAATGGGTTTGGGTAGACTCCAGGAGTTTGTGATGGACAGGGAGGCATGATGTGCTGCCGTTCATGGAGTTGCAAAAAGTCGGACATGACTGAACAACTGAACTGAACTGAACTGAAACTGTCATACTGCTACTTCCATGATATTTGATTAGCAAAAACAAGTCAAATTCAAGATATGGGGAAATAGATTCCACCTCTTCTGCCATGCTGCAGTCCATGGTGTCACAAAGAGTTGGACAGCAACGAGTGACAAAACAACAACAACAACAACAATTAACTTGAAAGGGAAGGAATATTTCTAATTCAAGAATGAAGGAAAAATTTTAAATTGTTAGTAATGTCTCAAATTCTATTTTAGGAGATAATAATATTAGCAAGCTATCACATTTAAGAAATATTATTATCACTATAGTAACTTATCTTATTAAGCTTTTCCCTAGATTTTATGGCACTAAACTGCTTTAGTTGTTATCTGTGTGTGTGTGCGTGTGCATACTCAGTCATGTCTGATTCTTTGCGACCCCATGGACTACAGCCCACTGGACTCCTCTGTCCATGGATTTTCCAGGCAAGAACCCGGGGAAAGTTATTTAGTAGTTTTTATTTAGCAGAGACAAACAATCAAATCAAGTATTTTCATCTTGCAGAGCTAAAATTTGAGAATCATACTATGAAATATTCAGGCACATTTCACATGCTTTATTTATGAAGAGGTCACTAAAGCTACTCAGGCATTTCTTTTAGAAAGAATTATAAGTGAAACTGCACAGTTAGACAAGCCAAATATATTCTGAAGTATAGGTGAATTACTGAAGAATTCAGAACTTTATCTTTTTAATATTTAAGAGTCAAAGGATAAGCTCACTTGGCAAAAGTTTAAGGACACAATAATTTTAGCTAAACATTATTGCTAAAAGCAAATGAAAATTTGTGAATACTAAAGAGAAGAAAAGCCTTTTTCATAATTAGTAAACCACTAGTATCAATGAATCAGGAGAAAAAACTAGCAAACATCAAAGAAGAATTTACATAAAAGCCAAAGGGTATTTGAACTGCTAAGAAAAAAATTAAAATGAAGTTGATCTTCCTATTGCCATGGAGTCAGAAATTGGAAATTTAAAAAGTGATTCATACTCCTGATGATGGGCTAAGAAACGGCAACTGGAAAATAAGAAACATAATGAAGAAAATGTGTAAGGAGAGAAATCTTGTCACTGGAGGAAACGTCAGAAACAGATTGCTTTTTCTCTTAAGGAAATAACAGAGGTAGCTGAAGGACTTATTGACTCTTTTCAGCTAAGACTGGGTGCTGATTTAGATATATTTTTTGCTCAAGTAGCTGTGAGTCTTGACAAGTTCTCTAAAACCTCTATATTAGTGTCTTAATGTACAAAAAGGACTCAGGAACTTCTAGTTCTAAAATTCCAAGATTCTTTTTTGGGCAGAATTCTGTGACCTACCTTCTTTAGAGAAAAGTTAATAAATAACTGAATTATAAACTTATCAGTGGAACATGATGCATATTTTTCTGAGATTGGTTCAGTGGTCATGTTGAACCCTCTTATTTAACTTTTCAGTCTCTTTGCTG
The DNA here is from genome assembly GCF_910594005.1 of Cervus elaphus. Taxonomy (NCBI): domain Eukaryota; kingdom Metazoa; phylum Chordata; class Mammalia; order Artiodactyla; family Cervidae; genus Cervus; species Cervus elaphus. The sequence continues at coordinate 36,805,445 of NC_057840.1, forward strand.
TTTTAACTTATTTAACTTACATGCTTATTTAACTTATATGCAGAGTACATCATGCAAAATGCAGGGCTGGGTGAAGCACAAACTGGAATCAACACTGGTGGAAGAAATACCAATAACCTCAGATATGCAGATGACACCACCCTTATGGCAGAAAGGAAGAGGAACTGAAGAGCCTCTTGATGAAAATGAAAGAGAAGAGTGAAAATGCTGGCTTAGAACTCAGCATTCAGAAAACGAAGATCATGACATCTGGTCCCATCACTTCATGGCAAATAGATGGGGAAATAATGGGAACAGAGACAGACTTTATTTTCTTGGGCTCCAAAATCACTGCAGATGGTGACTGCAGCCATGAAATTAAAAGACACTTGCTCCTTGGAAGAAAACCTATGACAAACCTAGACAGCATATTGAAAAACAGAGACATTACTTTGCCAACAAAGGTCTGTCTAGTCAAAGCTGTGGTTTTTCCAGTAGTCATGTATGGATGTGAGAGTTGAACTATAAAAAAAACTGAGCGCCAAAGAATTGATGCTTTTGAACTGTGGTGTTGGAGAAGACTTTTGAGAGTCCCTTGGACTGGAAGGAGATCAAACCAGTTCATTCTAAAGGAAATCAGTCCTGAATATTCACTGGAAGGACTGACACTGAAGCTGAAACTCCTATACTTCCTTTGGTCGCCTAATGTGAAGAACTGACTCATTTGAAAAGACCCTGATGCTGGGAAAGATTGAAGGCAGGAGGAGAAGGGGACGACAGAGGATGAGATGGTAGGATGGCATCACCGACTTGACGGACATGCATTTGAGCAAGCTCTGGGAGTTGGTGTTGGACAGGGAAGCCTGGAATGAGGCAGTCCATGGTGTCTCAAGGAGTCGGACATGACTAAGCATCTGGACTGAACTGAACTGGACTTGTTGTTTTAATAGTGAGATCTAATCCTGTCTTGGAAAATTGTATTAGTTTGCTAGGTCTGCCATAACAAAACACCACAATCTGGGTGCTTTAACCAGCACTTATTTTCTCACAGTTCTGGAGGCAGGGAAGGTCAAGGTGCTGGAAGATTCAGTGTCTGAAGAGAGTTGTTTCCTGATTCACAGAGAGATGTCTTTTCATGATGAAACAACTAATAGTGAGATTTCTGGTTACGTGGAAGTGTATGCTTAACTTTATAAGAGAAAAACTATTTTCTGTAGTAGTTGCACCACATCACATTTCTCTCTTCTGTTATGAATGTCCCAATTACCTCATAGTCTTGGAAGCACATAGTAGATCAGTCTTTAATTTTAGACACTCTGTTGTGTGGAGTGATAGCTTGCTGTAGTTTTTATATGGATTTCCCCAATGTTTAATTAGCAGCTTCCTAGGTGGCTCAGTGGTAAAGAATCTGCCTGCCAATGCAGGAGACGTGGGTTTGATCCCTGGTTGGGGAAGATTCCCCTAGAGAAGGAAATGGCAATCCACTCCAGTGTTCTTACCTGGAAAATCCCATTATACAAAGGAGCCTGGCAGACTGGGCTACAGTCCATGGGATCCCAAAGAGTCGGATACAGCTGAGCACACACACAATGATTAATTATGTTGAACATTTTTTTTCACGTTCTGTCTGCCAAATGTACATTCTCTTTGGTCAAGAGTCTATTCAAAGTTTTGCCTATTTATAATTGGGTTATTTGTTTTGTTGTTACAGAGTTTTGATAATTCTATACACACATGGGATGTAAGACATTTTTTCAGATATGTGTTTTGCAAATATTTCTATCATTCTGTATCTCTTAATAGTATCTTTCTAAGAGTAGATGTTTTTAATTGTGATGAAATCAAGCTTATCAACTTTTTTATTTTACAGTTCACGATTTTCGGGGCTTCCCTGTGGCTCAGATGGTAAAGAATCTGCCTGCAATGCTGGAGACCTAGATTCAACCCCCGGCTCAGGAAGATCCCCTGGAGAAGGGAACGACTACTCACTCCAGTGTTTTTGCCTGGAGAATTCCGCGGACAGAGGAAGCTGGTGGGCTACAGTCCATGGTCAGCAAAGGGTCAGAGACAACCGAGTGACTAGCACTTTCACTTTTTCATGATTTTAGGCTTTAAGAAATATTTACTTAACCAACAACGACAAAGATGGAATTGGAACCTATTTACTTGGCTATGTGCTTTTTTTTTCCCATTGAAGCTCAATATGATGACTACATTAATTTTCAAATATTGAACAAGGCTTGGATCTTGGGAATAAAAAAAATTATATTCTTCTGCTAAAAAAGAGTTACTCATATGAAATATGATTAAATGTGTACACTGAACAGAAGGGTGGATCAAGTGTTGCAAATTACAAATGAGGCAGAACCACAGTTCTTTTGTTAACTTATCTAAACTTACAAAATTTGTCACAGTGTTGAAAGCAAACAACCTGATTCAATCACACTGTTTTTAGAGACGGTCTTAGCAGAAAAACATAAGCTGAGCTAATACAGTGTGCCTACCATTAAGAAGTGTTTTTCTATGGATCTCGATTTTATTACTTTTTTCTAATGTCTGTTACTGAGTTAGAAAAGAGAACTCAGCACCTCATTACCCCTGTACATAAATATATTTTTATTTCATTATGTCTCCCAGATAATGCTCTCTCTACAATACAAGTTCTTCAATTTTTATGTCATTTGATTTCTCCTTTTGAAAGACTTCATTAATTAATAGTTAATTATAATTGATTTATGCATTTAAGAAAATAGAAGTTGTTAATTGGAAGTGTTGGCATGTTGCCCAAAAAAGTTTTGGGATATAACTGTTATTACAAAATGACTTTCAAATTGTTAGCCTACACATTTAAAAATGACAACAAACTGTGTGATGAAGTGTGAATTTGGAAAAAGAATGAGTTTCAGAGAAAATTGATGTACATTATTTTAATAAATTATCATTTTATTAGTAAAGTATTTTCATATACTTAAGCAGCTGAGTTCACAAAAATGGTTACTTAGCTGTAATTCATAAAATTAGGTGAGTGCACGTGGTCCTATACCAGTATTCAATGGGTGGAGAAGACGATTGGAATTCCTGGAATCAGGCTCCTGCATCAGGAGAAGGGGTTAGCGGGAAAGAGAGTGAAGGGGCACATTCACCAATCTGCTGCTGAGAGGACTGAGGAGGGCAGCCTCTCTCCGCGATGCAGGCCGTCGCCAGAGGAATCTGATTGAGTCCTGCTCCATGTGATTGATGAGAAATCATGCAAATTGCCTACATTTGTTCATGGCACTCAGAACTGCCTAGAAATCTTGCAATGTTACACTGTTTTTACTTTCCCCAATTTTTCTCCAGCCTTCCCCACACAGCATTGTCTGACAATCCTGCCTCATAATTTATTAAACAAAATAGGTACAATTAAACAGCAACCTTTGTTCTTTTCACCTTCCAAATCTCCACATCCTTCTTCCCTCTCTATTCATTTTTGTTTTTCTCTGATTTACATAGACAAGCATGATTCCTTTTCTACAAAAGACTAATCTTGTTGCATCTGTATCAGTCATGTCTTACTCTTTGAGACTCCATGGACTGTAGCCTGCCAGGCTCCTCTGTCCATGGGATTCTCCAGGCAAGAAAATGGGAATGGGTAGCTATTCTCTTCTTCAGGGGATTTTCCTGGCCCAGGGATTGAAACTGCTTTGCAGGCAGATTCTTTACCATCTGAAGCACCAGGGAAGTCCCCCTGCATCTGTCACTCTCTTTCAATATATACATACATACATCTGTAGAGTATGTCACAGGTAGTTATGCAAAGATTACCGACTTCATCAAGAGACCATGAATCGATGATGAGTGAGTAGAGCAATTTCTCCAGCTATGGTGAAGCTCTTTCTCCCACGAAAGAGCTATCAGTTAGTCACTGCTAACAGCCCAGAGAACCCAAATACCAGATGACAGTTCAATCTTTTTTGCCTCTTCATTCTCACTAAGCCCAGGGGAGTCACTAGCACCAAAATTAGTAGGAGAGAAGGAGTGGGATATTTGTGGAGAAAAGCAACAGCAGCATCCCTCTTCTCCCCCCAAGGTTTGTTTCCAATAAACTTTGAGCTAAATGAGGGATTTTATGTAGATAAGACTGGAATTTCTAATATCTGAAGGTGGGAATGTTCATCAATATCTGCAAGTGACCGAGACACTATGAAATCTACTTGTGCTGTTATCTAGGTACAGAGAAAGTAAGTATATCTTCTCAGTGTGAAGAGAAAATGAGACAAAAAATCACATATATCCAAAAAAATAAAATTACATATATCCTACTCTATCCTGTAGAATCAAGAAACCTGAAAGTTCTCTATACCTTTCCATTATCTGTTTAAAAAACTTACTATGCCTTTTAAATAGAATATCTTAATATTTGATAGTGCTGGTATCCTGTCATTACTGTCAGATTTTTTAAATCTCTTTTTGCTTCATTTTTGGAAAAAATATTGACTGACTAGCAATCTCTGCTGTAATTTGTATATTCCCATTAAAATACCAACAGAAGCCCAAGAAGACACATTACACTAGGAAGTACAATAGTGGCATAAAAATGAAGACTCTCAACAACAGTGTCCAAGTGAATATTTGCTATGAAATTTTTGCTGAATTCCAAGAGATAATAGCCAGAGGAGAGAGAAAGTAAGAAATACAACTGATAGAGCAGAAGCACTTTTCTGTTTGCAGCAGAGCAATCTTCCCAGTTTGAAAAAGGTCAGGGAACAGCTGAGTTTTTTCTGAACTGACTTAGAGAGCCAAAGGACACAATTGCCTTCCTGTGGTCTTTCTGTCTGAAGTGGCCAGAATTTCATTCTCCACTGCTCAACTTCACTTTTTTTTCATGCAGTAAGTGATTGCAACTCCAGTAGGAAGTGAAAGAATTGGTGCACCAAATCTTGAGAACCGGTACTTCTAGGAAAGCTACTTTAAATGAGAATAATATAGAAAGAGGGCCATGAAAGTACTTCTTCAGATAATCTACATAACTTTGGCAGATTCTGCTCCTAGAACAGCTAATCAGACACCGATCAAAACCAGATCTTTTTGCATCATCTTGCATTTAATATTCAGTATAAAATATTATTTTATTTGCCATTGTAAAAACAGTTTCAGGAAGTATCAATTTATCTTTAGTATAGCTCTTAGAACTAACAACTTTATAGGGCCCAAGATTAAAAATGTTTGATACAATAGGGCATGTAGATTTCAAAATACTGTGCAAATTATAAATTGTATCACATAAAATTTTTTTAAACTATTAAAATTAAAGAAGGTGACTTTATATTAATAGAGTTATTTTATATTGTCCCTATTAGTTCTTATATTAAAATCTCATGTATTGGCTACATGTAATATTTGAATACTCATGCTATTAGGAAGCCCTTCAGATTACCTAATGAAATTTAGGGTATGTCTCAATTTCATACATATATTTTGCAATTTACTTTGTTTCAAGGTCTAAGCATTTTCCTTATTATTCCTGTTGCCCAAATCCAAATGTAAACTAAATACTAGAGTTGGTATAAAATATGTTCATCTGTATAAAATAAATAAGATAGTGTTTAGTGTACTCCCTTGACAGTCTCACTATCCTCAGGATTTTTTATTTATTTATTTATTTATTTTCATTTATTTTTATTAGTTGGAGGCTAATTACTTTACAATATTGTAGTGGTTTTCACTTTCCAATATCAATGTTCTCTGAAATGAAATGAAACCTCTTCTGTAAGCTAGTAGCTGCTTGCATTTGATGAGACCTGTTAGTGTAAGACATGAAAATAAAATAAAAAGGCTTATTTAAAATTGTTGCTGAGATATTAATGATGACTAGGGTAATTAAGTAGAAACAGAATCAGCACCAATGGCTTATTAAGATCCATTTGCAAAGCCTCTAATGTTATAATAAATTTTCAGTAAGAGAGAGAGAGGATATTACTTCATAAAGTCTATGTTCTGTTTGAAGAATAAAACTTTTTTATACAAAATGAAAGAAAGAAAGAAAGAAAGATAGGATAGAAGTTGGTCTTTGCAAAGAGTTATCTGGAAGCCTCAACTGAAAACAGAGACTAGAGGTGAGTGGAACAACTGCAAGACTATTGTCATAGAGAGGCGAGAGTGATTGACAGGAGTAGAACAAGCATCAATACACACAGGAGGGAAACCCTTGCCTTATATAACTGCATTTGGGAAGAATCACAGGTAACTCCATAATGGTGAATCTAGATGATCTGTGGAGTGACAGTGTCATTAACTGGCTTGAAAATTTAAAGGTACATTAAAAGTTTCTCTGATGTTAAGTTCAAGGGTAGACAGATGATGTCACTTGACATGTCCAGCAGATGTTTGGAAGAGAATGCCTCATTGGGGGCTTCCCAGTTGGTGCGGTTGTAAAGAATCCGCCTACCAATGCAGGAGACCCAAGAGATACGGGGTCAAGCCCTGGGTTGGGAAGATCTAGGAGGAGGAATTGGCAATCCACTCCAGTATACTTGCCTGGAAAATTTCATGAACAGAGGAGCCTGGTGGGTTACAAGTCCATGAGGTCACAAAGAGTAGAACATGATTGAGTGTGCAGACACACACACACACACACACACACACACACACGTTTATCTGGAGATATAGCTTAACTGTAGAAATATGAAGTTCATTCATGTAATAGAAATATTTTACCATGGAGGAATAGATAAACATCAAAAGCAGATACTGAGATTAAAAAAAAAAAAGAACTAAACAGACATTTCTCCAAAGAGGACATACAGATGGCTAACAAACACATGAAAAGATGCTTAACATCACTCATTATCAGAGAAATGCAAATCAAAACCACAATGAGGTACCATTACATGCCAGTCAGGATGGCTGCTATCCAAAAGCAATAAATGCTGGAGAGGGTGTGGAGAAAAGGGAACCCTCTTACACTGTTGGTGGGAAAGCAAACTAGTACAGCCACTACGGAAAACAGTGTGGAGATTTCTTAAAAAACTGGAAATAGAACTGCCATATGACCCAGCAATCCCACTTCTGGGCATATACACTGAGGAAACCAGATCTGAAAGAGACACGTGCACCCCAATGTTCATCGTGGCACTGTTTATAATAGCCAGGACATGGAAGCAACCTAGATGCCCATCAGCGGATGAATGGATAAGGAAGCTGTGGTACATATACACCATGGAATATTACTCAGCCATTAAAAAGAATTCATTTGAATCAGTCCTAATGAGATGGATGAAACTGGAGCCCCTTATACAGAGTGAAGTAAGCCAGAAAGATAAAGAACATTACAGCATACTAACACATATATATGGAATTTAGAAAGATGGCAACAATAACCCTATATGCAAAACAGAAAAGGAGACACAGAAATACAGAACAGACTTTTGAACTCTGTGGGAGAAGGTGAGGGTGGGATGTTTCAAAAGAACAGCATGTATACTATCTATGGTGAAACAGATCACCAGCCCAGGTGGGATGCATGAGACAAGTGCTCGGGCCTGGTGCACTGGGAAGACCCAGAGGAATCGGGTGGAGAGGGAGGTGGGAGGGGGGATCGGGATGGGGAATACGTGTAAATCTGTGGCTGATTCATATCAATGTATGACAAAACCCACTGAAATGTTGTGAAGTAATTAGCCTCCAACTAATAAAAAAAAAAAGAAAAGAAAAAAAAATAAAGCAAAAATAAGCAAGTGAAAAAAAAATGGTTTCTTCAATTAGCAATGTGCTGGGATTTGGGGAAGTTTAAAAAATTATTGATATATAAATATACACCCTAATGAGTTGACAGGATAAATGGTTTTAAACATATAAAATCACTGATGCCAGTACTAAGCAGCATTGGATTCTGGAAACCTACCCATGCATTTGAGACTAACATGTTAATTTATTATATCAGCATACGTGATTTTCTAAAACTCCAGGTTTCCCTTCCCCACAGTTAACTCTTTCTTGCCCCACCCTCAGTCCTCACTTTGCCCCTAGAATTGGTGTGCCAAGGAAGACAAGAGCAAGCCATTTTCAACTCTCTTGGGAGTTTTTAAATCTAGTTCTTTTTGAATCAAAAATTCTCTGCTATCTTTAAAAAAATATACATATTAAAGTGATTAAGTTCCAATTCTTTGGCCACCAGATGTGAAGAGCTGACTTATTGGAAAAGATGCTGATACTGGGAAAGATCGAAGGCAAAAGGAGAAGAGGGCAGCAGAGGGTGAGATTATTAGATGGCATCACCAACTCAATGGACATGACTTGAGCAAACTCTGGGAGACAGTGGAGGACAGAGGAGCCTGGCGTGCTGCAGTCCATAGGTTCACAAACAGTTGGATACGACTAAGCAACTGGAAAACAACAACAAAGTGATTAAATCATTCATATCCTATCAAGAAGGTATCTTTAATTTTGAAAATTATAATCCACGAAATAGGTCCACTGATTTTTTTTCTTTAGCTAGAATTTAGGCTTCAGTGTATGGCATAAACAGAAATAAAACATATGAAGCAACCCGTTTGGAAGTACACTGTGACTATTTAGATAAATGAAACACAAGATAAACACAAGATCACCTCTCTGGACAGAGAGACCTTTTCAGACGACAACATAGGAAGGAAAGATACCAGTAGAAAGAACAATCTTATTGAACTAATGGGGAGAAATCAGAATTCCTGGCTGCAAAATTGATTGGGGTTTCCAGGAAACAATACCGCTGTATAAAGCCAGCATCTGGAAGTCTGTGAGCCTGTCCCCCAGGTTCATTTGCCAAGTGCTATGGGCTTGGATGGTAAAGCCTCTGCCTGCAATGGGGGAGACCCAGGTTCGATCCCTGGGTTGGGAAGATCCCCTGCAGAAGGAAATAGCAACCTACTCCAGTACTCTTGCCTGAAAAATTCCATGGACAGAGGCGCCTGGTGGGCTATGGTCCCTGGGGTCGCAAAGAGTCGGACACGACTGAGCGACTTTACACTCACACTCTCACGCTGCACACTTGCTGCGGGTGACTCTGTGAGACTGGAGGATAAGTGGAGGTGAGGTGGAGGGGTTCTCAGGGCTCGGACATGGTGAGGTTCTGGCTTCATCCTCCCTTTGGATGTGCGATGAAGACTGTAGAATGCTCCCCATTAGGAGTCAGAACCAAGCTTTAGAATAAAGGGAACTCTAGACTAAACTTCAGTCCATGGGGTCGCTAAGGGTTGGACATGACTGAGCGACTTCACTTCCACTTTTCACTTTCATGCATTGGAGAAGGAAATGGCAACCCACTCCAGTGTTCTTGCCTGGAGAATCCCAGGGACGGGGGAGCCTGATGGGCTGCCGTCTATGGGGTCGCACAGAGTCCGACACAACTGAAGCGACTTAGCAGCAGCAGCAGCAGCAGACTAAACTTAACAAGACTAGACCTAGAAAGATCAGGTGAATTAATCTGCGATTTAGCTTATTTCCTGGGAACTTTAAAAAGAAGTAAATGTAAACTCAAATTCACAGTTTCCATCAGGCAGTCATAAAAAGTCCTAGACCTTTAAAGAATGGTGAAAATAAGACCCATAATTAAGAACCCACACTTAAAATGGTGAATTGTGTGGGTTAATAGTAGTTAATAGAAGCCACACAATTCACATAAAAAGCTCCTTCTTAATCACCTTCTTTTATTTCTTCTGCTGGATTGTCAGGTTTTTCTTTATTTCTTTGAATTTTAAGCATCCTTTAAGATTTTCCAATTTATGTGTAATTGCTGATTGGTGAGAACATTTTAAAGACTAAAATCCAAATTTATAATAATTTGAGGAGTTAGAAGGTGAGGAAGTAGAGATTGAAAGTGATTGTGTGTATATATGTCACACACACACGCGTTTTGATGTGAAAAGGGAGCATAAGATGGGAGAGATCTTAAGTTCATTGGTGTTCTGCTAGAAAGTAGCTAGAAGAGAACATGTTTAAAAGTGATAGTATATATGTATATTAATGCAAATATATGGAATCTAGAAAGATGGTACTGATGAACCTATTTGCAAGGCAGCAATGGAGATGCAGATATAGAGAACAAACTTATGGACATGGGAAGGCGGGAGGAAACAGGGTGGGATGAATGGAGAGAATATCATGGAAACATACACCCTACCATATGTAAAATAGATAGCCAATACGGATATGCTGTATTACTCAGGGTACTCAAACTGGGGCTCTGTAACAACCTAAGGGATGGGAAAGGGTAAGAGATGACAGGTTCAAGACGGAGGGGGGATACGTGTACCTATGACTGATTTGTGTTGATATATGGCAGAAACCAACACTATATAGTAAAGCAATTAGCCTTCAATTAAAAATAAATAAATCAGAAAGAAGTGATAGGATATAGACTGGACAATGAAGAGAGTGCACTGCATGAGAAAACAGAAGATGAGGTAAGCCTTAAACAATAGTAAGGCACCAGGTTCTTCAGAACAGGAAAGAGGAATGGATGGATGAAATAAACAGAAGTGGGGCGATTCCTTTTTGTTTCCTTCTCGGTTACCAGTGAAGCAGAGTTGGTCTTCTGTAATATTGTGTTTAGTGTTTAAATTAGGGCTCACTCTTTGCAACCCCTCCCCACTAGGATAAAGATTCATGAGCTTGGGATTTTATCTGTGCTTTTCTCCATGGCATCTCTACTGCCAGAAAGTGTATCTGGCACTAGATATTCTGAAATGAATATTTCTGAGTCCACGGGACAATGATGGGTCAGAAATTTGAGAAGAGTAGAAGAGATTCTGAACAACAGAAGAATAAAGCTACGCAAGAATACGTAAACCTTTTCTGTAGTTAGAGGCTGGAGAACAAGGAACCGAGTTATGGTTCTGTGATTTTTTCTTCTACAGTTTAAATTGCCTTGAGTGTAAATAATAATATTTTAACAGAAAAAATTATTTCTCTTCAAGGATTTCTGCTCCTATTATATTTTTCAAAATTAAAGGATATAACTGTAATGGAAACTTTGAATTTAATACTCTAATAAAATAATGTTCTGCTAGGTTTTAATGTACGTAGATAAGTTCAAGTCGTCCCTAGACTTTTTTAAAAGAACTATCATATAATGAAATTCCATGAGGCTCTTCTAGCAAAGCATGAATAATGGATATTCAAAGTAATGGTTATAGTTATTATTCATGAAGCTATCATAAATTTTCCAGCCCTGCTTGTAATTCAAAAGAGTTTGGATATTTGGGTTTAAATGCATTTTAAGGATATTCTCTTTTATCATATACATTCCATTATAGACAACAAAGATGGACTCTAAATCTAAAAGTTAAAATAAAACTAGAAACTCAGAGCTTTTTTCTTCTTTTATTCCAGTGGTTCATTCAATTTTATTGTCTATGAAATATTTCCCAATCAAAGTATTAATGATAACAAATAATGTGACAGCATTTTTTTAATGCCAAAAATCTTTATTTAAACATTTCAAGTTTTCTTTTTTGCAGGTTGAATTAACATTATGCCTCTGGCAATAAAAGATGTTTAGTCTCAGGAGTATTAAGTATACTCTGATGCTGTGTATTCTCATTTGTAAAATACTATTGATTGCAAAACTGTCTGTCTCATAAGATTGATATGATGACTACAGAAGTAATGCTTGTTTTTTAACTAACACATATTGGATATTTTATGAGTTGTATAAAGAAAAACTGATTTGATACAAAACTCTATGGTACTAATATTATCATCATATCTAACAGATGAGAAAGGTAAGACATAAAGATGGAGTGCTTCTCATAATTTGACAGAACACAAATGTGAATGCAGCAGTCTATCGCCAGAGTCTGGGCTTTATATTACTATGCTTTCCCGTGGACTCTGACTTTAGGCTCTATCATATGTGTAAAATTTCAAATTGGGAATAATATTTTTTTGGCTGCTTAAATTACCTTCTGAATAGGAAATATAAGGAAAAGTACCCTAGATTTTGTAAAAACCATAGTGGTAATCAAGCCATATCAGCAGATTAGAAGAACTAAATAATCATGCATAATGTGTACTTTTCTTACTAGTGTGATTCATAAATAGGACAATTTTCATACTGAAATATGGTGGCTCAGCTGGCAGCAAAATGGCAGAGCCAACAGCCCAGTTTGTAGTCACCCTAAATATTCTCTATTTTAAAACAAGGCAGTTAAACAAACAAATGAGGATTCACAAACAACAAAAAACTTACAAGCTCAACATCTGTAACACCACAGAGTTATGTACCTTAAAAATCTGGAAAGCCAAAATGCCAATAGCAAAAAGAAGATGACAGCCAGATAGCAGATTTTTAATCCAACCCTATCTGTAATTGTTTTAAATGCAGATGTTCCAAACACACCAGTTAAAAGACAAAGGTTATCAGAAAAGACGTAAAAGTGAGATCCTACTGCATGCTGTCTACAAGAATCCACTTGAAAACAAAGATTCAGGTAGATTTGAAATAATGGAGAGAGATATACAATATAACGGGCTTCACAGGTGGCACAGCAGTAAAGAATCTACCTGCCAATGCAGGAGATGCAAGAGCCTCCAAGCTCTTGCTGGAAAGTTCCATGGACAGAGGAGCCTGTTGGGATGCAGTCCATATGGTCACAAAGAGTCAGACGTGACTGAGTGACTGGGCATGCATGCACATACCATATAAACATTTACCAAAAGAAAGATGGAGTAGACAAATCAATTTTGGACAAAGACTTCAAAACATCCTTATCCAAGATAAAAACAAATGTCTGATCTAGATAATAATCATTCTTCCTAACCTAATGGAGGACATCAATGAAGAATCTATAGCTAACGTCATACTTAATGATAAGATATTGAAAGCTTTCCTACTAAGATGTAGACCAAGGCCAAGGTGTTACTTCTCATTCATCCTATTCAAAATTGCATTGGAAATCCTAGCGGGTGCAATATGGCAACAAAATTAAATAATAAGTATGCAGATTAGAAAGCAAGAAAGAAACTATTTTATTCATAGACATCATGTTTGTAGAAAATCCAGAGGAAAGTACAAAAAAAAGAAAGAAAGAAAATCCTAGAATTAACTAGTGAGTTTAGCAGGATTCCTAAAATACCTGTTATTTGCATTCTATTTATTAGCAATGACCAATTGAAATCTAAAATTTAAAATCAGTCATATCTGTAATAACTCAAAAAAATAGTAGTTGACTATACACTTACTAAATTATGTGCAGACCTATATGCATAATATATAGTATATTGATTAGAGAAATCAAAGAAGGTATAAATAATTGGAGAGATGTATTGGATTATATGTGTTAGTCACTCAGCTGCATCCAACTCTTTGGGACCTCATGCTCCCATGTAGTCCACCAGGCTCCTCTGTCCATAGCATTCTCCAGGCAAGAATACTGGAGTGGGTAGACATTCTCTTCTTCAGGAGCTCTTCCTGACCAAGAGATTGAACCCAGTTCTCCTGCTTTGGCAGGCAGATTCTTTACTGTATGGGACACCAGAGAAGCTAGTGGAAGTGATGGAAGTCCAACTGAGCTATTTGAAATCCTAAAAGATAGTGCTGTTAAAGTGCTGCACTCAACATGTCAGAAAATTTGGAAAACTCAGCAGTGGTCACAGAACTGCAAAAGGTCAGTTTTCATTACAATCCTAAAGAAGGGCAATACCAAAGAATGTTCAAACTACTGTACAACTGCACTCATTTCACATGCTGCTCAAAATCCTCCAAGCTAGGCTTCAGCAGCATGTGAATTGAGGACTTCCAGATGTATAAGCTGGATTGAGAAGAGGCAGAAGAACCAGAGATCAAATTGCCAGCGTTCATTGGCTCGTAAAGAAAGCAAGGGAATTCCAGAAGAACATCTATTTCTGCTTCATGCACTATGCTAAAGTCTTTGCATGGATCACAACAAACTGGAACATTTTTAAAGAGATGGGAATACCAGACCACCTTACCTGTCTCCTGAGAAATCTATATGCAGGAAAAGAAGCAACAGTTAGAACTGGACATGGAACAACAGATGGATTCAAAATTAGGAAAGAAGCATGTCAAGGCTGTGTTGTCGCCCTGCTTATTTAACTTATATGCAGAGTATATCATGTGAAATGCTGAGCCAGATGAATCACAAACTGGAATCAAGATTGCCAACAGAAATATCAACAGCTGCAAATAAGGAGATTATACCATACTAATGGCAGACAACAAAGAGGAACTAAAGAGCCTCTTGATGAAAGTGAAGGAAGAGTAAAAAAAAGTTGGCTTGAAATTAATTATTAAAAAACTAAGATCATGGCATCTTTTAATTCCATGGTGGCAGTCGCCATCTACAGATCATGGTGACTGCCACCATGGAATTAAAAGATGCTTGTTCCTTGGAAGGAAAGCTATGACAAATCTAGACAGCATACTAAAGAGTCAGAGACATCACTCTGCCAGCATAAGTCCGTGTAGTCAAGGCTATTGTTTTCCGGTAGTCATGCATGGATGTGAGAGCTGGACTATAAAGAGGACTGAGGGCTGCAGAATTGATGCTTTCAAATTGCGGTGCTGGAGAAGGATCTTGAGAGTCCTTTGGACTGCAAGGAAATCAAAGCAGTCAATCCTAAAGGAAATCAGCTCTGAATACTCATTGGAAGGGCTAATGTTGAAGCAAAATCTTCCCGGATAGCTTAAATGGTAAAGGATCTGCCTGCAATGCAGGAGACCTGAGTTTGATACCCGGGTCAGGAAAATCCCCTGGAGAAGGGCATGGCAACCCACACCAGTATTCTTGCTTGGAGAATTCCGTGGACAGAGGAGCCTGGCAGGCTCCAGTCCATGGGGTCACATAGAGTCAGGCACCACTGAACGATTACCACTTTTACTTTTCACTTTTCAATATTGAAGCTGAAGCTCCAAAACTTTGGCCACCTGATGCAAAGCATGGACTCATTGGAAAAGACTTTGATGCTGGGAAAGATTGAAGGCAGGAGGAGAAGAGAGAAAAAGAGGATGAATTGGTTGGATGGTATCACTGATTCAATGGACATGAGTTTGAACAAACTGGGAGATAGTGATGGACAGGGAATCCTGGTGTGCTGCAGTCCATGTAGTTGCGAAGAGTCAGACATGACTTGGTTAGTAAACAACAACAACAACAGCAATTGGGTATATGTTGGAAGACTATATATTATTAATGTGCCATTCCTCAACCCCCACCCCCCACAATTTGGTCTATGAAGTCAAAGCAATCTCAATCAAAACCCAAGAAATACCTGTTGATATTGAAAATCTAATTCTAAACTACATTGGAAAGGCAAAATAAATGAATAGCTAAAATAATTCTTAACTTCTACGAACTGATTTAAACACTCAAGTAGAACTCCCATTACTTGATTTAAGTATTACAGACCAGGTAATGTTGTAGCTTACTGTAAAGCTCCTCAAATACAGACAGTGTGTTACTGAAGAAATTGGAGTTATGTATATATAACTAGGATTTTATATATATATATATCAGTAGAATACAAAAAAATGGAGTGTATATATATATATATACACATACATATATATGTCAGTAGAACAGAAGAGAGATATTGTAAATAGACAAAAAAATATTGTCAACCGATTTTTTGGCAAATGCACAAACATAATTCAATGGAAGCAGGATGCTGTAACAGATGTCCACATACAAAACAAAACAAAACCTTAACACATACTTCATGTCATTTACAAAAAATAACTCAAAATGGATTCTAGATCTCAAAGTAAGTGTAAAACTATCAAATGTCTAAAAAAATATAAGTAAGTATTTGTGGCCTTGGGTTTCATATTTAGTTTTTGATGCAAGATCAAATACATGATTTATTTTAGATTTTAAATTAGCAGCTTAAGCAATGAAAAACCCAGACAGGATATTAAGAAGCAGAGACATTTCTTTGCTGACAAAGGTCCATCTAGTCAAAGCTATGGTTTTTCCAATAATCATGCATGGATGTGAGAGTTGGACCATAAAGAAGGGTGAACACTGAAGAATTGATGCTTTTGAATTGTGGTGTTAGAGAAGACTCTTGAGAGTCCCTTGGACTGCAAGGAGATCCAACCAGTCAATCCTAAATGAAATCAATAATGAATATTCACTGGAAGGACTGAAGCTGAAACTGAAGCTTCAATACTTTGGCCACCTGATGCGAAGAGCCGACTCATTAGAAAAGAGCCTGATGCTGGGAAAGACTGAAGGCTGGAGGAGAAGGCAACGGCAGTGGATGAGATGGTTGGATGGCATCACTGACTCAATGGACATGAGTTCGGGCAACCTCTGGGAGATGGTGAAGGACAGGGAAGCCTAGCATGCTACAGTCCATGGTCACAAAGAGTCAGACATGACTGAAAAATTGAACAACAACAAGAGATTAAGGGAAGAGTAACTAATTTTTCTTAAATCAAGATTAAGAAATCTTTTGCCAGAGGAAGTAACACTGTCAGTGACAAAGCCTGGCAACTCACAGTGTGACATTGAAGAAACAAGGAGGGGAACAATAATTGATAGTAACAACAATGCAATTCCACTTCAACAGCCCACAGAAAACAAGTGATTTTGTTCCACAGACCTTGCTGAAAAGACATAAATTCATGATGATTTTCAATAAAACGTGGTTACAATAGGGATGCAAGCAAGCAGGGATTCAGCCTAACAAAATAATTGCTGATAATTAATCTTCAGCCATAAGGACCCTATACATTATATGTGAATTTCTCATTCTGTGGTTTTATGCAGATCACAAAATTATACTAACAGTAGAAATTACAATACTTTTAGAAAGCTACTTAGAGCTGATTTCCTGTTCAATTTACTCAATACAGCAAATTCCTCCTACAGGAGTTGAATTTAGTCAAAAAGTAGAAGCCATCTGATGAATTTCATTTCACTGCTCAGAAAATTCATTGCCGTCATCTCAGTAAATTGAATGCTTCCTCAAAGACACATCTGCTTGTGATTTTTAAACAATATTCTTATTGCCATCTAACTTCTGATTACTGTATATAGAATCCTTAGAATTTTACACAAAGACTGGACATTTAATTCGCATAATATCAAAAAGAGTGAAAAAATATTCATCCTTGTGATTGTAGATCTTTAAAAAATTAAGAGGATATATTTTATTTATTTCTAGTAGTTTCCATTGATATATTTTAATGGTGTTTTTATGTTGTTGTCCCTGTAACGGAATGTTTAACTTTCTGTTATTTTTTAGCTTAATTTAATTAATTCTGTAGCTTTAATTGAGAATTGACTTAGATTCAGAAGGTGAGAGTATTTCTGCTTTGATGGTGACTACCATCCAGTACATGCAAAAGGAAATCTTTGCATGTGATAGTAAACTCATAAGAAATATGAAAGATCAATTATTAGATCTGAAAATAGCTGAAAATATATGAGAAGTAGATCAAGAGAAACTACTCTCTGAACACAAGAATTTAAATTTGCAGAGAAAAACATGCAGTGACCTTGAAAATGAAACTTTCAGTAAATTTCATAAATCAACTAAAACAATCACTTGTTTATTTATTTCTACGGAAATATTTGAAGATAAGTCACTGACATTATGACTCTTGACCTTTAAGTACTGCAACATGTAACTCCTTAGAACAAGAAATTCCTTTACACAGGTATCATATAGACAGCTTTTTGGGAAAGTTTATATAGATATAATATTGTGTATAATATATAATACTTTTATAATTATAAAATCATTTCAGTTCAGTCACTCAGTCCTTTCTGACTCTTTGTGACCCCATGGACTGCAGCAAGCTTGGCTTCCCTGCGCATCACCAATTCCCAGAGCTTGCTCAAACTCATGTCCATTGAGGCAGTGATGCCATCCAACTATCTCATCCTCTGTTGTCCCCTTCTCCTCCTGCCTTCAATATTTCCCAGCATCAGGGTCTTATCATATGAGTCAGTCCTTTGCATCAGGTGGCCAAAGATTGGAGCTTCAGCCTCAGCATCAGTCCTTCCAAAGAATATTCATTATTGATTTCATTTAGGATTGACTGGTTGGATCTCCTTGCAGTCCTAGGGACTCTCAAGAGTCTTCTCCAACACCACAGTTCAAAAGCATCAATTCTTCAGTTGTCAGCTTTCTTTACAGTCCAACTCTCACATCCATACATGACTACTGGAAAAACCATAACTTTGACTAAATGAAACTTTGTTGGCAAAGTAATGTCTCTGCTTTTTAATATGCTGCCTAGGTTGGTCATAGCTTTTCTTCCAAGGAGTAAATGTCTTAATTTCATGGCTGTAATCACCATCTGCAGTGATTTTGGAGCCCCCCAAAATAAAGTCAGCCACTGTTTTCATTGTTCCCCCATCTATTTGCCATGAAATGATGGGACTGGATGCCATGATTTTAATGTTCTGAATGTAGAGTTTAAAGCCAACTTTTTCACCCTCCTCTTTCTCTTTCATCAAGAGGCTCTTTAGTTCTTCTTTGTTTTCTGCCATAAGGGTGGTATCATTTGCACATCTGAGGTTATTGATATTTCTCCCGGCAATCTTGATTCCAACTTGTGCTTCATCCAGCCCAGTGTTTCTCATGATGTTCGCTGCATATAAGTTAAATAAGCAGGGTGACAATATACAACCTTGATGTACTCCTTTCCCGATTTGGAACCAGCCTGTTGTTCCCTGTCCAGTTCTAACTGTTCCTTCTTGACCTGCATACAGATTTCTCAGGAGGCAGGGAAGGCGGTCTGGTATCCCCATCTCTTTCAGAATTTTCCACAGTTTGTTTTGATCCACACAGTCAAAGGCTTTGGCACAGTCGATAAAGCAGAAGAAGATGTTTTTCTGGAACTCTCTTGCTTTTTTGATGATCCAGCGGATCTCGGCAATTTGATCTCTGGTTCCTCTACCTTTTCTAAAACCAGCTTGAACATTTGGAAGTTCATGGTTCACATACTGTTGAAGCCTGGCTTGGAGAATTTTGAGCATTATTTTGCTAGCATGTGAGATAAGTGCAATTGTGTTGTAGTTTCAACATTCCTCAGCTTTGCCTTTCTTTGGGATTGGAATGATAACTGACCTTTTCTGGTCCTGTGGCCACTGCTGAGTTTTCCAAATTTGCTAGCATATTGAGTTCAACACTTTCACAGCATCATCTTGTAGAATTTGAAATAGCTCAACTGGAATTCCATCACCTCCACTAGCTTTGTCCATAGTGATGCTTCCTAAGGTCCACTTGCCTTCGCACTCCAGGATGTTTGGCTCTAGGTGAGTGAGTGTGTAATTATAAAATATGCAATTCATATTCAGACTTCAGCAATCATCCATTTATATCCTTTAGCTATCTTTTCCTTGTCTATTCCTGGCTTATTCAAGTACAACTATTAATAATAATGCTTTTATTTAAAAAACTTAAAACATTTAGTCAAATTCTATACTAGAAACCAGGATTATGGTCTAAGTGAGCAAAAAGATATCTTTACTTATTTAGTCACATCATTTGCTTAATTTACCCCTCTATTACTACCCTGTAATCTACTACATCCTTTTTACTTTTGAAAATTTGCTTTATCTTATCCTCAGAACTTGAACTGACATACGTATTATCATTATAGCTTATACTCTTCTTCCTAGATACCAAGATTAGGCATTTGTAACAGTGTTTAGTTCTATTTTTTTTTTTTTTTTTTTTTTTTTTTTAGTTCTATTTTTTTTAAGATCCCAGAATCTTCTATAAATTTTGATCATCATGAGCTCCAGCTTTCTTGTGAAGCTCAAAGATCTATTTCTTAGTAAGAATCAATTCACTATAATGAAATGTTTATTCTCTAGCAGGGACCCATCCATCAATATTTAAGTGGATATCAATCATAAGCTGGAGTAGCCAGCACAATAAATTTGTGATGCAGTTATGTATTAAGATCTTTTCCTTGTTTCCATGTTTAAATATATTGTCCAAGAAAGGGCCTTTAACTGTAACATAACTAATTTGTGTTGAAATATTGGCTTTTTTTTTAATCCTAAGTACAGAAACCACATCCCTTGATATTGGGAAAAACTCATGGCTACTACTACATTATGGGTTCAATCGATATATTCTCTGTAATTATTTAAGAAAGTTGATTTAAACTATGTTTTCAGTCACTAAATCAAATATATTTTTCACAACGCAAATCAGTTCTGCTGATGTATCACATGTCGGGGCTCTTAGTGGGTAACTTTATTTGAAAGAATTTTTAGTATAATCCCCCAATATACTTTAGTACTATTCAGCATATTACTGCTATGCATACTTCTTATATTATTATGTATTACCTTACTATTTGTATTATATTATGTGCTTTATTTCAGCATTTTTAACATCGGGAGTTATATTACACACAAGAAAGAATCTAAATGCAGATTAAATCATATACCTGCAGTGTACAACCATTAGCTAGCAGGTTTTCTGATTTCCAGTCTGGGTTTGCTCCACAAACCAGGATCCTTGGGCCCCACATAACAGATGTACAGAAAAGGACTGGCTGGATCTGGGGAAAGAGTAATCCTTGCTTTTGCCTTTGCATCCTCTGGAGAACTGAAGACCTTTTCATAGTATTAAAGCACTGCAAATAGGCCTTAATCATTAAAAAGACACATAAATCATGACTCTGCGGATGGTTTCAAATATGGAGTGTGTTTTAGTCTCCTATCAGCTTATCACAAAGATATCTCTGACTGATATGCAGATAATCTTCAGTTCACTATTTCAATTGTTAGATTATTTTCTCATGACTTGACTTCTTTACATGCTTCCCTGGTGGCTCAGATGGCAAAGCATCTGCTTGTAATGTGCAAGACCCAGGTTCCGTCTCTGGGTTGGGAAGATCCCCTGGAGAAGGGAATGGCAGCCTACTCCAATATTCTTGCCTGGAGAATTCCATGGAAAGAGGAGTCTGGTGGGCTACAGTCCATGGAGTCACAAAGAGTTGGACATGACTGAGCTACTAACACTTTCACTTTACTTGTTTCTAGTAAAGCATTTCTTTTGCCATCACCTACTTTGTTGTTCAGTCGCTCAGTCGTGTCTGACTCTTTGTGACCCCATGGATGGCAGCACACCAGGCTTCCCTGTCCTTCACTATCTCCTGGAGTTTGCTCAAACTCATGTCTACTGAGTCAACAAGGCCATCCCACCATCTCATCCTCTGTTGCCACCCCCCTCCTCCTGCTCTCATTAGCACCTTTTCCAGCATCAGGGTCTTTTCCCAGACCTTCACATCACTCCACATCAGGCGGCCAAAGTATTGGAACTTTGGCGTCAGTCCTTCCAATGGATATTCAGGATTGATTTCCTTTAGGATTGACTATTTGGATCTCCTTGCAGTCCAAGGGACTCTCAAGAGTCTTCTCACCTACCTCGCATTGATATAATGATCAGAAACAAGCTGTTTTCAAAGAATTATTCTGACCTAGAAGCAAGAGTGCAGCATACTCAGAATGGGTCAACTGCTTTATACATGTTCTTATATTTGTCAACAGTATCTTTCTCATGCTTTCTCAGATGAGCAATAGGTAACATATGTGATAATTAAGATGCTTTTTAACTAAACTGATTAGGATCTAAAGCTCTACAAACTTGAACAGCAGGATTATGAGATTACAGAGTCCACATATGCCAAATAAAAAGTAAAAAGGCTATGAAATTTTATTAGCCTCATTCATATATCCTTTATGATAGAAATTTGCCTAGTATTCCTTTCAATTCTAGCCCAGTGTGCATTCATTCATTCATTCACTGGAAGAATTCATCAAAGAGGCATTTATTTTACAAACAGTAACAAATTTCTCACTGTAAGTCAGAACCCATGAGAGATATGAAGAAAAGAAGACAGAATTCCATCCCTAGAGAAGAGACAGACAGGGACTCAATCCCTGAAGCAGCAGGGGTTTTAAGAATTGCCACAGTACCATAAGAACAGACATAGACAAAATTGACCCCAGGGATGGAAGCAGGATTGGAGGAAAGAGACTGATGCTTGAGCAATTTGACAGACACGTAAGAAAGGAATCTGGTGAAGAAAGTCAGAGAATCTCTCTTGGGAAATCACCTTGCTTGTGAGAACAGGGACACACAAGAACATACAGTGTACCTTGGGAATACAGTGAGAGGATTTTGCTAGGGGATAAGATGGAAGAGATAAATCAGGGTCAAATGTGAATGCTAACAATAGAAAGTCAAAATAATCTAGACTGTCATTTAAGACCAATGGACGATCAAAATTACAGTAGGGAAAAGTGAGTGTTTACTTGGAGATTCTTTTTTATTTTTCTATCTATTTATTTATTTATGGCTGTGCTGAGTTTTCATTGCTGTGCTGGATTTTCTCCAGTTGCGGTAAGCTGGGGCTGCCCTCCAGCTGCAGAATCTGGCCTTCTCATTGCATTGGCTTCTCTTGCTGTGGAGCATGGGCTCTGGGGCACACGGGCTTCAGTAGTTGTGACTTGAGATCCCAGTAGTTGCAGTTCTTGGACTCTAGAGCACAGGCTCAATAGTTGTGGCACATGGGCTTAGCTGCTCCACAGCATGTGGGATCTTCCTGGTTCAGTGATTGAACACTTGTTTTCAATGTTATTGAATCAACAATACATACTAAATAAGGTGTATTTAAAAAGAAGCACATTTAAGACAAAGAAGGCTTTCTTTGATTGGGTGATGAAAATGTCACTAAAGGCTCATGAAAAACCTAGCCCTTTATTTTTCTTAGAAATAATGGTTCCAAAAAAAAAAAAAGAAATAATGGTTTAGTATTTGCTAATTCAGCATTCATGGAAACTTTATGGAACATAGCTGCCACAGATAACAAGAATCAAATTTACATATAAAATTGCAATTAAGATAAGTATGTAGGAGAGACAGTTGATATTAGGTCAGGCTATGTTTTTGTTGTTTGTGGAGAGGACAGATACAGTGGATGATCAGGGAAGACATTCCTGAGGCTATGGTGTAGTGTTAAAAGTAATGTTTAAAAGTAGAGTAGGTTTCTAATTTGAAAATATACATGTACCCTAATGCTCATGGCAGCATCAATTTTACAATAGCTAAGATATGGTGGCAATCTAGATGTTCATTAACAAATGAATGGATAAAAAAAGATGTGATGTGTATATATGTACAATGGAATATTGGCCTTGAAAAGTGTAAAACTTTGCTACTTTGAACAACATGAATTGACCTGAAGGATATTCTGCTTAGTGAAGTATATCAGATAGAGAAAAATAATGTATGTTTTCACTTATATGTGGAATCTAAAGAAATGAAACAATATGAGTGTGTATGAGTATATAAACAATATGAATGCGGAGAACACACTAGTGGCTACCAGTGGAGAGAGGGGAGGGAGGAGGGACCAGATAGGCTGAGAGTTGGTGGCTCAGATGGTAAAGCGTCTGCCTGCAATGTGGGAGACCTGGGATCGATCCCTGGGTTGGAAAGATCTCCTGGAGAAGGACATGGCAAGCCACTCCAGTATTCTTGCCTGGAGAATCCCACGGACGGAGTAGCCTGGTAGGCTACAGTCCATGGAGTCGCAAAGAATCGGACACGACTGAGAGACTTCACTTTCTTTCTTTCTTTAAGAGGTACAAAGTACTACATACAAAATAAAAAATCCACAAGGATATATTGTACTGTGCAGGGAATATAGCCAATAATTTACAATAGCTTTAAATGACATATAATCTACAAAAATATGGAACAACTATGTTGAACACCTAAAACTAATATTGCACATCAAATATACTTTGATTATAAATTATTTAGTTAAATAGAAAAATATGTGGATTAGGTTTCAATAAGATTAACAAGAGTAGATATATCATCTCAAACCTGTGGGATTAATCCTTTGGTGAGAGAAACTGTTTACTCATGGACCTGAAGAACCCAGTATGATTGAGCTCAGCATTGAATCATAATCATCAACTGAGGTCTACATTATGCAAAACCACATAGATCCTAACTCTAAATACTAGTTCACCATTGAAAGGGGCAGATGGTGGCAATGGCATGGTCAGTTTTAATTTTTATTTATTTATTTTTGGCCACACCACATGGCATGCAGGATCTCAGTTCCCCAACCAGGTATCGAAACCATGCCCCTTTCAGTGCAAGCGGGGAGTCTGAACCCCTAGACCATGAGGGAAGTCCCATGTTTTATTTAGAAAAATATTCTTACAAAGGATAACTCAGGGATGATAGAGTTACACCCAGAGGTGGCAGAAGTGCTGGAGAGGAGATTATTTTTTTAAAAAAATTATTATGAAGAATAACTCAGAGATAATAGATTTAGACCCTGGAGGCAGAAGAGACAGAGAGGAGATCAAGCCTATTTTAAGGCCATTTAGGGTAACTCATCAGTAAAAGGCATTTCCCTAAAATCACCTGGAAAGATCTGGACTTGCAGTGGATAAGGATGAAAGGCCAGTAGGTAATTTGGCAGTTTGACAACATAGTGACAAAATGTCAGCCTATCTAACCAAGTGAATGAGAAGAGGAAAGTAAACAAACCTGAATGGCTTTTCATGTTTTTATCCCATTTGGTGAAAAATCCACTTTATATTCCGAAAGTCAGAGTCCATTTTTCTTTTTCCAGGAAAGAAATGAAGGGTAATACACAGGAGAATAAGCAATTATGGTCTCATGGTTTAAAAAATTACTTTCCTTTCATGGACAGACTCTAATTAAATGTGAGCAGTTTTTTTTGTTTTGTTTTGTTTTTTAGTCTTAAATGTTGGTAAAACTTTTTATTTTGTTTTCTTAATATCTGGAGCTAGCAGTAGTTGTTGGTTAAACCCTCTATTTTAGGATATTATATCCAGGCTATTTCTTGCTTTTTGACTTTTTCTTCATAAAAACAAATATCTTTTCCTAAACTTATTATTATTTTCTTTTTTTGGAAATTCTTGAGTATGCATTCTGGCTTTTAAATAAATATTCACATGATTCATAATAGGTAAACTTTCATTCTGAGAATGATTCTTTTTTTAAAATGGTAGAGTATATAGTTAAAGTTTCTTTAAAGATCACCAAAGGCAAAACTGTATTTTTGGAGAATATTAGTGAAACCCCAAGAGCTGAAGTGACTTTGAAGGTTAATTTGTAATGCCCCTGAGAACAGATGTGGTACCTCCACATTACACAACTATAGAGGCTGTTTTGATAAGTGGGGCATCCTCTAAGCTGCCTCACAGCAGCCCTGGCAAAACCCCGGATCCCTGCTTCGGAGACCAGTTCTCTTCTAGATAGGTGATATTCAGGAGCCACCCTGCTGGGCTAAAGCACACAATCCAGCTATCTTCCTCACACAAATCTGGAACGTGTAATTGATTTACCCTTAATGTAATTAGTGGAAAAGGAAATGGAGACCCACTCCAGTATTCTTGCCTGTGAAGTCCCATGAACAGAGGAGACTGGCTGGCTACAGTTCATGGGGTCAGAGATGAATCAGACATGAGAGTGACTAAGCATGCAGGCGTGTGCAATCAGTACTTATACATACACACTGATGATTATCAACAGGGATCCACAATTAGGGTTCTAAGTTTTTGAGACACAAAAAGAGCAAATAAAGGAAGTAGGTTGTTTTTGTTGTGTTGTTTAATTGCTCAGCCATGTCAGACTCTTTGATACCCCATGGACTGCAGCTCACCAGGCTTCCCTGTCCTTCAGCATCCACAAAATAAGCAAGTAAAGGAAATAGGGGTAAGGCACTAATTATCTAAATTTTAAATGTCTAATTTGAGAAATTTCTGCCTTAGATTTCGTGCTTCAGCTGTGCCAGCAATAAGTAAAAGCAGCTTTGCTTTTTGTCCCAACATGATGTGTGCTGATTTCCCAGAGGGCAGAAGGTGATGTTTTTCAGAGATGAGGCAATTATTTGCATAATACTCTTTGTCAAGCGCTCTTCCCTTCTTTGAGATCAAGATTGTTTTAAATATTATGCAATTAACTGTTATCAGCTATTGTGTATGACTCATTCCCTCTGAAAGAAGATAATGCAAGGGCCCTGGAAAAATCTCTGAAATGATTCACAGGTTTCAAGAGCAACAGGGAATTCAAATATCAATCCCAAAGTGGAAAACAGGCATTTAGGCCTTGTCAAGTGCAAAAGTAAGTGATTCATAGGAAAAATAAAAATTGTTTTAGAAAAAAAAAATGAAAGCAGGAGAAAGGAACAAGAAACTGCTACTTTCTTCAAGGTTGCAGAGGACACTGTTGTATTGATGTATATCAGGTTGCTGTTTTTGTATACCAGAATCTTGCTATCAGCATTTTAAAGAGGTCTACAATTAAATTTGAGAGAAAACATTCAAATAAAAATACGTTATAGTGGGTGCCCAGTTGAAAAAACATTTCAGATTTAATGTGAAGCTGAAGGTAGCTCAGCTGGTAAAGAATCTGCCTGCAATGCAGGAGACCCTGGTTTGATTCTGGGGTTGGAAAGATCCCCTGGAGAAGGGATAGGCTACCCACTCCAGTATTCTTGGGCTTCCCTGGAGCCTCAGGTAGTAAAGGATCCACCTGCAACGCGGGAGACTTCGGTTCGATTCCTGGATTGGGAAGATCCCCTGGAGGAGGGCATGGCAACGCACTCCAGTATTCTTGCCTTCAGAATCCCGTGGACAAAGGACGTGACTGAGCAACTGAACACAGTACAGCATAGTGAAGCTGATAGCTTCTTCTTTATTGGTTGGGTTTTTCAAAGGATGTGCCGTTTTTACCAAAACCTTGGTAATCAGCTAATCTGTTGATTTATGGTTTCTTTCAGCTCCTTCTACTGTTTCGTCCCTGAAACTCAGTTATCATGTGTGGTTAGGATATTTGGCCACTTCTTTAGCAATTTTTTGGGAAAGAATTGGAAAATATATTAAACTGTAACATCTGTTATGTCTAGACTTTTTAACCTCATATTTCATTTTTAGTGATTATAGTTGTTAAAAGTATTTTCCACATGTCCATAGATAGACAAGGAGACAAATATATTAACTAGGGACATTCAATAATATGTAAATGTGTGCTAATTTATGAACTACTCTTTAAGGAGGCATTCAGAAACAAAAGAAACTAAACTATTCAGAACTCATTTTCCCTCTAGAAATCACCTTTTCATCTCTAATGCACTGAACTTAATAAGAATATTGCTACCCTGTCTTTTTATCTCTGTTTCTCCTAAAACATAGCTAGAGATTTTTTCAAATTACTACATTATTGTGTGCTTTTCACACAATAAAGTTCAAATATAGCAAATAAAAAATTGATTAAAAAATGCAACATCCTCACATTGTTGTTCACAAGAAATAACAGGTCATCTGTTTAGCAATAAATGCAATTTAATTGAATTTCTTTTCTCAAGCTGATATAATTGGACATACAAGAATAACTTTGTATTTTATGCTAACCACTTACAATTCTTATAATGAGCTTTTCTACTGATACTCCATGGTCTCTTTGGATTGAATAAAAGGGTTTTAGAGATTCATCTCTAGGATGCAAACTTTCCACAGGCAAGGATTCTCCGGGTTATTGAATTTATACTTTTTCATTTTAATATTTAAACTTTTAACAAAAATATTAAATGCACATTGGTCAAAGAGCAAAATAGAAAAGAATACATCTGTTAGTAATTATTGCAACTATCAATTTAAAAAAGATGCATGATGTGAGAGTTGCTAGTTAAGTTTTATTTGGGGCAAAATGAGAATTGCAGCCTAGGAGACAGAACCTCAAGTAGTTCTGAGAAACTGCTCCAAAGAGGTAATGGGGGAAGATCAAAATATGTGATTTTGGCAAAGCGGGAATTCATGTAATCAAGCACTTATTTTACAAAGATTTTCTGGTAGTCATGGAGAGCTGATGTCACCATGATGGGATTTAATGCTTTTCTAGATATGAGGACATGCAAGGATTGGGATCATGAAATCAGATCCTGAAGATATCTAACTACCTAAAGTTAGATAAGGTACTTCCCTGGTGGCTCAGACAGTAAGGCGTCTGCCTACAATGTGGGAGACCCGGGTTCGATCCCTGGGTCGGGAAGATCCTCTGGAGAAGGAAATGGCAACCCACTCCAGTACTCTTGCCTGGAAAATCCCATGGATGGAGGAGCGTGGTAGGCTACAGTCCACGGGAAAAGTTAGATAGATAAAGGTAACTTAGATGAAGTTACCTAAACCTGTCCCCCCGGTTTTCCTGGAGCACACAGTGCCTCATTCTCCACCCTGAACGGCTTGTCAAAGGTCAACAACTGTAGCAGCACAGGATTCAATCCTCACAGAGGCCGATGGCAAACGCCCTTGGCACTTTTGTTATTGACATAACATACAAAACTCAACTGCAAGTGGTTTAAACCCTGAGGATATAGATTTTCTTCTTTCTTTCATGAGAATTAAAAGTGCAAACACAAGGGGTGGACTAACAGCTATTATACTGCTGTCATGGAGGCCCAGGTTCTTTCTGATGTGATATGTTCATTTGTCATCATTGTTGTTGTTTAGTTACTCAGTCATGTCCAACTCTTTGCACCCCATGGACTATAGCCCACCAGGCTCATCTGTCCATTGGGTTTCCCAGGAAAGAATACTGGAGTGGGGTGCCATTTCCTTCTCTAGGGGATCTTCCCAGCCCGGTGCTCAAACCCTCCAGTCCTGTATTGTAGGTAGATTCTTTACCAGTGAGTCACCAGGGAAGTCATTGGGTTGTTTTTAAAATAAAGTGGCCTTTCTGACTTATAGCTAAAAATTCAAGGTAATTTAAGATCAGGTATTCTCATCTAAGTCCACCTTGAACATCTGAAAGTTCTCAATTCACATACTGTCGAAGCCTCACTTGGAGAATTTTGAACATTACTTTGCTAGCGTGTGAGATGGATGCAATGGTGTGGTAGTTTGAACATTCTTTGGCATTGCCTTTCTTTGGGATTGGAATGAAAACTGAGAAAGCTCGAGGAGTTGGTGATGGACAGGGAAGCCTGGAGTGCTACAGTCCATGTGTTTGCAAAGAGTTGTACATGACTGAGCGACTGAACTGAACTGATTCTCACCTAGAGCCAGACATCCTGGAGTGTGAAGTCAAGTGGACCTTAGGAAGCATTACAATGAACAAAGCTAGTGGAACAAACCTTAGGAAGCTAGTGGAATTCCAGCTAAACTATTTAAAACCTTAAAAGATGAAGCTGTTAAAGTGTTGCATTCAATATGCCAGCAAATTTGGAAAACTCAGCAATGACATAGGACTGGAAAAGGTCAGTTTTCATCCCAATCCCTAAGAAGGGAAATGCCAAAGAATGTTCAAGCTACCCTACAACTGTGCTTATTTCACATGCTTGCTAGGTAATGCTCAAAATTCTTCAAGCTAGGCTTCAACAGTATGTGAACCAAGAACTTCCAGATGTTCAAGCTGGATTTAGAAAAGGCAAAGGAACCAGAGATCAAATTGCCAACATCTTTTGCATCATCGAAAAAAGCAACAGAATTTCAGAAAAATATCTGCTTCATTGACTATGCCAAAGCCTTTGACTGTATGGATCATGACAAACTGTGGAAAATTCTTTAAGAGATGGAATACCAGACCACGTGATCTGCCTCCTGAGAAACCTGTATGCAGGTCAGGAAGCAACAGTTAGAACTGGACATGGAACAATGGACCGGTTCCAAATTGGGAAAGGAGTATGTCAAGACTGTATATTGTCACCCTGCTTATTTTTTTTTTTTTTCACCCTGCTTATTTAACTTCTATGCAGAGTACATCATTTGAAATGCTGGGCTAGATGAAACACAAGCTGGAATCAAGATTGCTGGGAGAAATATCAATAACCTCAGATATGCATATTACACACCCTTATGGCAGAAAGTGAAGAAGAACTAAAGAGCCTCTTGATGAAAGTGAAAGAGAAGTATGAAAAAGCTGGCTTAATTCTCAACATTCAAAAAACTAAGATCATGGTATCTTGTTCCATCATTTCATGGCAAATAGATGGGAAACAATGGAAACTTTGGCAGACTTTACTGGGCTCCAAAATCACTGCAGATGGTGAAATTAAAAGACCCTTGCTCCTTGGAAGAAAAGCTATGATAAAACTAGATAGTGTATTAAAAAGCAGACACATCACTATTCTGACAAAGATCCATCTAGTCAAAGCTATGGTTTTTCCAATAGTCATGTATGGATGTGAAAGTTGGACCATAAAAAAGGCTGAGAAGAGGCTGAGTGCTGAAGAATTGATGTTTTTGAATTGTGGTGCTGGACAAGACTCTTGAGAGTCCCTTGGACAGGAAAGAAATCAAAACAGTAAATCCTAAGGGAAATCAATCTGGAATATTCTTTGGAAGGACTGAAGATGAAGCTCCAACACTTTAGCCACCTGATTTGAAGAGCTGACTCATTGGAAAAGATCCTGATGCTGGGAAATATTGAGGAGGAGAAGGCAACAGAGGATGAGATGGTTGGATAACATCACTGACTCAATGGACATGAGCTTAAGCAAACTCCAGGAGATAATGAAGGACAGGGAAGCCTGGTGTGCTGCAGTCCATGGGGGTCTCAAAGAGTCAGACACGACTTAGTGACTGAAAAACAGAAATTCCTCCTATGGAATAAGTAAAATGAAAATTCAAACATGTATCTCTTTTCTCCACCAAGAAAGGCAATGAAATAAGTTAGGATTCAGAAGAGTTTGTGAAATAGGTGAAACATAGTGTCCCCAAGCTTCCCTGAACTCCTCCAGAAGGATCATCCCTGCTTCCCATTATGTAACCAAGGAGGACCCTACACACCCTTCCCAGAATAGACCCTCACCATGACTTTCACCTGCCTTTTTCTTTGGCAAAGCTTTAGTCAAAGAACAAATTTAGTCGGAAAAGTGAGAAAATGCAGAGAAGAATGAAAAACAGTCAAGCAAGACAAAATAATACTTCACCATTAAACAATGTCAAAGACCTCCTTGAGGGCTATAGACAATGTTCTGAGCCATATCCTTTGAAAAGTTTTGCAGATAGTGAAACCCTCACCAGGTAGAAGAAGTTTACTGTATGCTGCCCACAAGCACATAGACTCCAAGCCAGTTGGAACCAGAAGGTTGATGATGTTGACTTCCATTGCTTCACCTAACTAACTAATCAGAACAATGTCCATGAGCTGATCACACACCCCACAACCCCGCTCCCTCACTTTGTCTTTATAAATCTTTCCACAAAAGCCTTTAGGGAGTTTGGGTCTTCTAAGCATTAGCTGCCCTAGACTCTTTTCTTGGCATCCAGCAGTAAATCTATTCTTTTCTGTGTGTGCATATGTGTGTGTGTGTGTGTGTGTGTGTGTGTGTGTGTGTGTGCTCAGTAGTGTCTGACTCTTTGTGACCCCCTGGACTCTATAGCCTGCCAGGTTCCTCTGTCCATAGAATTTTCCAGGCAAGAATACTGGAGTGGGTTGCCATTTCCTACTCCAGAGAGTCTTCCCAAACCCAGGGATCAACCTTGCATCTCTTGTGTCTCCTGCATTGGCAGGCAGATCCTTTACCAGCGGGCCACCTGGAAAGCCCTATTCTTCACCCAAACTCTATCTGAGATTCAATTCAGTGCGAGTGTATAGAGGCCAGGTTGCAGCAACAATTATAAAACAATATCCACCTGCAACCTGTTTTGCCAATATCATTTTGAATTTACTTGATTCTCAATTTAGCCATCTGAGTGGTATTTTAAGAACAAATAAGATCATGCCTTAGGCATAGTTATCCTAAATTTCCCACTGTGCTCCAGCTCATCCCGGTCTGGGCCCCTCACAGCCGACCTCCTTCTACTTGCTTTGTCTCAGCCCCACTTTGCTCCAGCCACTCCTGCTCCCTCACTGGGACACACTGCTCTCATCTCACTGTCTGGCTGCTACCTCAATCTGTTCTTCTCCACGGATGTCTTGACTGTTCTCTTTTCTCGTCTTTCAGGTCATCACTCAAACCTTGCATCTCAGAGGAGCCTTGCTTCCCTGCCCTTCCTACAGTAGCAGCACACCCAAGACCACCTCTTCCCACCACTCTTCTTGCTTTTATTTTCATCCTTAGAATTTAGACAGAATTCTGTATATTGAGATGATTTTTTGTCACCTGGAACAAAACCTACGTTTTCTGAAGGCAGGGATTTTTGTCTCTTTGTTCAGGGTGGTAACTCTGGCAGAGAGAACAGCTCCTAATTTGGGAACTTCTCAAGATTTGGGCAGATTGGGTTTTGTTTTAGGGTCTCTGTCGGTGTGCAAGGTGAAGGCGGCATAGCAACTAAACTTTGTTGCTAAGAGACAATATTGTGTACTATTTATGGTTTTTCTTTTTCAGTTAGCCCTATATATTGATGTTATTTACATTTTTCTCTCTGGTGTTGAATATTGCGTGTTTTAAAGGAATGTTTAGAGTTATCTTCAGATAGGAATAATAGTCAGGGCTATTAACTATTTCAGTCATGGTCTCAGGGACTGATTAATCAGAGGTGGAGGGAAAGGAGTGTTGACTTTGCTGCCCTTTCTCTTTCCTATCATCCTACCTACTTCGTCACTGCCTACCCAAAAGAGGAGCCAACCAAGGCAATGCCAGGGTTTCTGAAATTAATCATTAATAAAATCTATGTCAGACTTCAGAAGAGGACTTTGATGCATTCTCTATATTTTCTTTCAACTGGATATAAATAATAATAAAGGTAATAGCGGTAATAAATTCAAACATAGTGTTTGCTGAGAATCAGATACTTGTCTGTTTGATGCACATAAACTCACTTAATGTTTAGCACAATCCTATAGGGTTTGCATTATTTTTACTCCCACTTTATATATGAAGGCTTGGTGTACAGAGTGTTAGTTAACTTGCCCAAGGTCATAGTCAAATTGCAAGAGCTGGGAATTGCCCCCAAAGCAGTCTGGCTCCATGGTAGTTGCTTTTAACCACTCTTAGACTACCATGTCTTTATTGACTCTGTCTTATCTATAACTTTTTAAAAATGTGTGTTGTAAAATTATGCACTTCTTTCAGTTTAAATAATAGCCTCATATTCTTATTTTATTATAGTTTTTGAGTCATCAATAATATATCTTTAATTTTAATAAGTATCATTTAGGTATCTATTACCATTATACTTGTTCTAAAATTTATTGATAAAATACTTTTACTACTTTAGGGAAAAATCTCCTTTGGTAATTTTGTGTTTTGCTTTTAACAAACACTGGATTCTGTTTGCTAGTATGTTCTATGGAATTTTGCATGTATTTTCCATCAGTCTGTCAATTTTATTTTTATGTAACATCTTTTTTCTTTTTTTTTGGCAGTGCCGTGCACCATATGACAATCTTAGTTCCTGGATCACGGGATCAGGGATGAACCCACATCCCCTGCAGTGGAAGTATAGAGGCACGGAGTCCCTTCCTGACCTGACCCAACCACCGATTCACCAGAGGATTCTCTCAAACCTTTTCAGAGATTTCAAATTCCCTGAAATCTTTTCTTAACGACCTATAATGTTGTGTTCAGGTTTTCTTCTGTTCTCTATGTTCTGGAGTGTAGAATAGTTCAAACCCACAGGAAAAATTTTTCCTTGAACTTTTGGAAATTTTGCTTATGAGTAAATCTCATACTGATTGCTTATACAATCACTTGCCCTAAAACCTGGTAAGATGCTTACCTCATAATTCTTGGGAAAATGCCACGTTTTCTCATTCCTCCCTTCCTACCTATATGCAAATCTCTTGGTTTTGAATTTAGTTTCTGTCCCTCTTCGTTTGGTTAATTTATTTGCTTGCTTAATTCATTTGTGGTAAAACACTGTCTTTTGGCTTCTGTTCTCAGCTCTGTGAGTTAAAACTCAATGTCTTTCTTTAGTCAAAAAGAAAGAAAGACAAGAAAGTGAAGTCACTCTGTTGTGTTCCACCCTTTGAGACCCTGTGGACTGTAGCCTACCAGGCTCCTCCGTCCATGGGATTTTCTAAGCAAGAGTACTGGAGTGGGTTGCCATTTCCTTCTCTAATCTTTAACCAAAGAATAACTTTAATCAGAAAAGTGAGAAAATGCCTAGAAGAAAAAGAAAAACAGTTACACATGACAAAATTATAATTTAGTCATTAAACAAAGTCAAGGAACTTTAGTTCTTCTTCAAGCTCTATAGATAACAAATCTTGAAACCACACTGTTTAAGGTTTTCAATTTTGGCTTTTCTTTTTCAAGATCTTGATTATTCTAGATGCTTTGCACTCTATATAAATTTTAGAGTCATTATGTCATTATGTCAAATTCTACAAATGCACAATAATGCTTAAATTAGTTGTGTACAAATTTAGAGAAACAATGAAATACCATTATGAATAAGAAAATATTTATCCTAAAATATTCCATATAATGGTTAATCTTTGATTCTTACAATAATTTGTGTTTTCAAAGACCTAACATGCCTATACATCTCTATCCATCCGTCTGTCTATGACTTTTATGGCTTTCCTTATAAAAAGCTCAAAAAAATGAGATAGGAATGAATTTTGTTATTTCTATTTTTGTTTGTTTTAATAACCTTAGCACAATTGCACTCATCTCATACACTAGTAAAGTAACGCTCAAAATCCTCCAAGACAGGCTTCAGCAATATGTGAACTGTGAACTTCCAGATGTTCAAGCTGGTTTTAGAAAAGGCAGAGGAACCAGAGATCAAATTGCCAACATCTGCTGAATCATCCAAAAAGCAAGAGAGTTCCAGAAAAACATCTATTTCTGCTTTATTGACTATGCCAAAGCCTTTGACTGTGTGGATCACAATAAACTGTGGAAAATTCTGAAAGAGATAGGAATACCAGACCACCTGACCTACCTCTTGAGAAACCTGTATGCAGGTCAGGAAGCAACAGTTAGAATGGACATGGAACAACAGACTGGTTCCAAATAGGAAAAGGAGTACATCAAGGCTGTGTATTGTCACCCTGCTTATTTAACTTATATGCAGAGTACATCATGAGAAATGCTGGGCTGGAAGAAGCACAAGCTGGAGTCAACATTGCCAGGAGAAATATCAATAACCTCAGACATGCAGATGACACCACCCTTATGGCAGAAAGTGAAGAAGAACTAAAGAGCCTCTTAATGAAAGTGAAAGAGGAGAGTGGAAAAGTTGGCTTAAAGTTCAGCATTCAGAAAACTAAGATCATGGCATCTGGTCCCATCACTTCATGGCAAATAGATGGGGAAACAGTGGCTGACTTTATTTTTTTGGGCTTCAAAATCACTGCAGATGGTGACTGCAGCCATGAAATTAAAAGACGCTTACTCCTTGGAAGGAAAGCTATGACCAACCTAGATAAAAAGCAGAGACATTACTTTGCCAACAAAGGTCCATCTGGTCAAGGCTATGGTTTTTCCAGTGGTCATGTATGGATGTGAGAGTTGGACTATAAAGAAAGCTGGGCACCGAAGAATTGATGCTTTTGAACTATGATGTTGGAGAGGACTCTTGAGAGTCCCTTGGACTGCAAGGAGATCCAACCAGTCCATCCTAAAGGAAATCAGTCCTGGGTATTCATTGGAAGGACTGATGCTGAAGCTGAAACTCCAGTACTTTGGCCGCCTCATGAGAAGAGTTGACTTATTAGAAAAGACCCTGATGCTGGGAAAGACTGAGGGCAGGAGGAGAAGGGAACGACAAGGATGAGATGGTTGGATGGCATCACTGACTCAATGGACATGGGTTTGGGTGGACTCCAGGAGTTGGTGATAGACAGGGAGGCCTGGTGTGCTGTGGTTCATGGGGTTGCTAAGAGTCGGACAGAACTGAGTGACTGAACTGAACTCAACTGAAATGAATAATCTTAGAATTAGCTTTTTCTGTGTTTGTCCATTTGATTTTTTAAAACTAGCTTTCCTACCACAGCTTTCAATTTAAATTAAATTGACTAAATATGAATCTTTCTGCTTTGCCTCTCTAATAATTTTTTTGATATTAAAATTACACTTGCCATTAGAAATCTTTGGAGATTTTCCCTAGAAGGAATACATTAATGAGACTGTCCAATATAGCATCTGTGATTTTTCTTCAAGTTGATTTTTATTCTACTAGGAAGACAACATATTTTATAACTGAGTAAAATTAGAAACTAATAATTTTGAATTTATAGTATCAAATTTTTATTTTATAAAGTCAAGTAAATTGTTATCATTAGTACAAGTTTCATATAAGATACAATTTTTGTTTGATTTGTCCATTCCTATACCCCAAGCACTTAGTTCAGCTTCTGGTATGTTGGATGATGAACATTTGTAAAATAGATAAATGAATTTCACCCTGATTTATTTTTAATGTTCAATATTTTAGTGATCTCTTGAGTAGTTATTTCACTAAAAGGAAATGACTTAACATTTTATGGGACCATTTGGGACCATTTTATTCTTGATAAGAATGAAGGGAAAGCTTTGATGCACATTAAATCCGTTTGCCTTTCCTCCCAAGTTCATAGCTAGGCTACTTTTCTCAGCCTCTCTTACAGTTAAATGTGATTGTGTGATTCATGTCTGGCCAGGGAATTGCAGATGGGACTAAAAATTGCCATTTCCATGCCTGGTCGTATAGTCCTTTCTTTGCTGTCTTCCCATAGGCTGAATTGAAAGGAAATACTCATTGTTACCCTGGAAACCATATGTTGAAGATGGCAAAGATTGCATTGTTAGCCTGGAACCCTGAATGGCTTCATGAAGTAGATGGCCCCTCTCTCTTACCATCTCTACCTAGACCATATGTGAGTAAGAAATAAGTAGCTAATGTGCTACACTACTGCGATTTGGCAGTATCACTTATACCAGTAGTTAGACTTATCCTGATTAATACAACAGTGTTACCTAAAAGTGAAGTGCTGCCATGATAGAAATCTAACCACATGTTATTGGCTTGATAATTTGGTGTCAGGGAGTAAAGTGATGCAAAAAAGGTAGACCGCATTGTTAGTGGAAAAACAAAATTGTACATTCACTTTGGAAGACAGTTTGGCAATTTCTTACAAAAAACTAAGTAGACCCTTATGATCCACCAATTGTGTTTCTTAGTATCAAATTGAAAATTTATATCCATACGAAAACATGCACACAAGTGTTTACAACAACTTTGTTTTTGAAAGAAACCAAGATGTCCTTCAGTAGGTGAATGGATAGATACATTGTGGTACATACAGAAAATGGAATAATATTCAGTGCTAAAAATGAAATGAGCTCTTAAGGTGGGAAAAGACATGGTGAAAACTTAAAGGCATATTACTAAGTGAAAAGACCCTGAGGCTGGGAAAGATTGAAGGCAGGAGGAGAAGGGGATGACAGAGGAGGAGATGGTTGGATGGCATCACTGACTCAATTGACATGAGTTTGAACAAGCTCTGGGAGTTGGTGATGGACAGGGAGGCCTGGTGTGCTGCATTCCACGGGGTAGCAAAGAGTCAGACATGACTGAGCCACTGAACAACGAACTAAGTGAAAGAAGCCAATAGGAAAGAATTGCACACTGTGGAGTTCCCGCTCTGTGACATCCCGGAAGAGGCAAAACTATGGAGTCACTGAAAAAAGAAAAGTCAGTGGTTTCCAGGGACTGGGGGAGAGAGGGATAAATTAATAAAGCACAGAGAATTTTGAGGGCAGTGAAACTATTCTGCATGGTAGTCCAGTGGAGTATACATATTATTACACATTGTCCAAAGCCAGAGAATGTACAATACCAAGAGTGGACCTTAATGTAAGTATTTATGGACTTTGGATGATAATAATGTGTCAATAATGTTGTAATGTTGATTACAACAAATGTACCCCTTGGGGCTGGATATTAATACTGACAGAGGGTGTTTCGTAGGTGTACACAGGCAAACAGGTACTGGTTGATATGGTATATGAATGGATTTCATTGCCGTCTGTCCATTGTTGTGATTCTTTTACCACAAAGGGAGTCATTTAAGTTGAGGCATTATTCTATGACATTTCATATTCATAAATGAGACACTGTGTGTTCTTGGATAGTAAGCTGTACTGCTGCCAGAAGCTGCAGGCTTGGGAATTATTCCATATGTTTAATATATGTCAATTTCACTAAAAAATATTGTTCTAGGTGTAAAATATATTTCTACCATCAAGAAAATAAATGCTAAAATAGCAATAGATAGATTACATATTATAAATGTTTCCTTATTTTGCCCATGAGCACTTCTTTAACTAGAATCAGCTGACAGAATATTAACACAAACACCAAAATGTATGCTCGGGTTAATGAAAACAATAAAACATCTCACTGGTGAATGAACTGATGCACAAAATTATCATAGTTATATCAATGTGGAATTTTAAGCTTCTTAACATACATAAGAAATGGAAAAAATATTTTTATTTCATTAAGACTTTTGAAAGATCATGTCACAGTAAAGAATGCATGCATATGTGATTATGAACTACAAGGTATAAGCCTACCAGCATGTTTCTTTAAAAAAAAACTCATTATCTAATATCCAATGTATTTATATATCTAAGATTATCTTGTAAGCAACTCTCCAGTTCTCCGAGACGCAGTACATACCATTTTTAATATTCATTTGTTCAAACCATTAAAAAATATGTATCACAAATGTAGGTAATTTTCTAAACAAGTCCTTGTTTTGACAACAGATTTTAAGGTTCTTCCAATGTATCAGTTCTTCTGAAATAAATTTATAATTCAATTCAATTCCCATAAACATTTTTTTAAATTAAACTCTTTCTTTCAATCAATATGAGATGCTAAAGCTATTGTTTCACTACATGTTTTTGTAGAATTAAATGTGCTTACAGCTATGTGATATTAGTCCACGAGTAGAAAAATAGATGAATGGGATACTCAAGAGCCTAGAAATAGAAATATGAATACATGGAGGTAAGATGTGTGACAGCTGGCATTGCATACCAGTGGGAAAGAATGGATCAGACAATAAGTGTTTCTGAAACATGGGAAAATAAACGTTTGTTTTTACCTCACACAATCCAGAGAAACGAATGTGAGTCAGAGACTTTGATGTGTACAGCAAAACTTACTTGCAAAGCAAAATAGAAACACAGATACAGAGAACAAATAGAGGGATATCAAGAGAGAAAAAGGGAGTGGGAGGTATTGGGAGATTGGGTCTGGCACAGATGCACTATTGATACTATGTATGAAATAGATAACTAATGAGGACATATCATGTAGCACAGAGAACTCTTCTCAATGCACTGTGGTGACCTGGATGGTAAGGAAGTCCATAAAGGAGGGGATATATGTCTATGTGTGGCTGCTTCAATAGAGGAGCCCGGAGGGCTAAAGTTCATGGGGTCACAAAGAGTCAGACACGACTGAGTGACTGAGCGCATGGCTGTTTCATTTTGCCTTACAGTAAAAGCTAGCACAACACTGTAAAACAGCTATACTCCATTAAAAATTAATTTTAAAAAATTTAAGCAAATTGGGGAGGCGAGGGGAATTAGTGCTTTGATTTCACAGTAGAGAGAAAGTCTTCAGCTACACAGTTTTATGCAGAAGCCATCAGGGTGAAAATTAATGAATTTCTTCTAAAGGAAAAAAAAAGTTTCCGTTCATCAAAAGACAAGATACAAAATTAAAAAAGAGCAAAAGAGTGGGGAAAAGTACTTGAATGCTGTTCCTAAATATTAAAAGGAAAGGAAAGAATCATCCTACTCTTCAATTAGAAAAAGACTAAATGTTATGAAAAGCTAATTCCCAGAATGGGAGAAAGGCAGAGCGGATTAAAAATTCATTTGTCAGACAAAAAGTCTGACAAATCTAAAAAGCGCTTAGGAAACAGAGCAGTAGATGCCTTTATTGCACTGCAGAGCAAGTATAAACTGGCAGAACACTTCTGGAGAGAAATCTGACTGTATGTGGTGAAACTAATCATGTACTTACCATATAATGTGGCTGCCACCCTAGTCCGTGACACATAACTCAGAATAAGCTATCACACACCTCTAGAGGGACATGTATGAAATTATTTATCAGAATATTATTTATCATAGTGGGGTCAGTTGTTGTTGTTTAGTCACTGAGTCCTGTCTGACTCTTTGTGACCCCATGGACTATAGCCCGCCAGGCTCCTCAGTCCATGGGATTTCCCAGGCAAGAATACTGAACTGGGTTGCCATTTCCTTTTCCAGGGGATCTTCCCTATCTAGGGATTGAACCCACATCTTCTGCATTGCAGGATGATTCTTGGTTTTTTTTTTTCTTTTTTAACCTCTGAGCTAGTGAGGTCAATAGATAATCTAAATGGCTAGCTGTGTTAGCTTGCTAGGGATGCTGTAACCAAGTACCACAAACTGGGTGGTTTGTATAACAGAAATAAATGTATTGTCTCACAGTTCTGGGGGTTCAAAGTCCTAAGTCAGGCTGTCCACCGGGGGCTTCCTCCTGGGGGCTGTGAGGGAGAATCTGGCCCTTGTCTCTCTCGAGTCTGCTGATCATCTCTGGCATTCCTTGACTTTGTGGAAGCATTCCCTGAATCTCTGCTTCACTTTCACAGAAAGTTTTTACCATGTGTGTATCTCTGTGTCCAAACATCCTCTTTCACAAAAATATAAAACATATTTGATTAGAGCCCACTCTCATGATCTCATCTGAACTTGGTTAAATCTGCAAGGACATATTTCCAAATGAAGTCACATTCTGGGGTACAGGACTTCAATCTATCTTCTTTTGGAGATATACAATTAAATCTATAACACGACCAATAGGGATATAAGTGACTAAAACATAGAAGATGCTCCAAAGAAGTACTAATGCTGATTGAAAATCTAATATTGAGCTGAAAAGGCTACAAGATGATCAATAACTCAATACCACTTCAAGTTAAATTTTTAAAATACACAAAACCACACTATATATTTTATAAGTATTTATATATTTTATAACAGCATGTACCACAGTCAATATGCCAAAATACTAGAGAAGGACAAAAAGAATATCAATAAATGTGTGTCCAGAGTAAGAACAAAGGTGATAACAAAATGAGAGAAAATAATTAGATTAAAAGCAAATATAATTAAATGTAAAAGTGAAACTAAATAAAACAAGAACTGGAATTTGCAGAATTGACCAGAATATATGAGGTTCATGATACCCCTGTGCATTTGGGTTCAGTCAGTTCTTTTTATTTGCTGTTCAAGCCCTTTGCCTACAGTTTTAAAATCCAACCTAATACTCCAGTTCAGAATTCATAACAGAATCTCTCTTTTGTCCTTAAATGTTATTTATTTCATTTGCAAATATTTCTTCCTACCTTGTGTTGTACCCATAAGGACTGGCAACTGTAATTAGAGTTATTGGGAATAATCTTTATTTTAGAATATAATAATTCTTTTTTTTTTTTGCAAGGCCAACCTTGCTTTATTTTTTTTTTCCATTTATTTTTATTCGTTGGAGGCTAATTACTTTACAATATTGTAGTGGTTTTTGTCATACATTGACATGAATCAGCCATGGATTTACACGTATTCCCCATCCCGATCCCCCCTCCCACCTCCCTCTCCACCCGATTCCTCTGGGTCTTCCCAGTGCACCAGGCCTGAGCACTTGTCTCATGCATCCAGCCTGGGCTGGTGATCTTGTTTCACCCTAGATAATATACATGTTTTGATGCTGTTCTCTTGAAACATCCCACCCTCGCCTTCTCCCACAGAGTCCAAAAGTCTGTTCTGTACATCTGTGTCTCTTTTTCTGTTTTGCATATAGGGTTATCATTGCCATCTTTCTAAATTCCATATATATGTGTTAGTGTACTGTAATGATCTTTATCTTTCTGGCTTACTTCACTCTGTATGATGGGGGCTCCAGTTTCATCCATCTCATTAGAACTGATTCAAATGAATTCTTTTTAACGGCTGAGTAATATTCCATGGTGTATATGTACCACAGCTTCC
The DNA here is from genome assembly GCF_910594005.1 of Cervus elaphus. NCBI lineage: Eukaryota > Metazoa > Chordata > Mammalia > Artiodactyla > Cervidae > Cervus > Cervus elaphus. The sequence continues at coordinate 36,847,356 of NC_057840.1, forward strand.
TTATCCATTCATCTGCTAATGGGCATCTAGGTTGCTTCCATGTCCTATTATAAACAGTGCTGCAATGAACATTGGGGTACACGTGTCTCTTTCAGATCTGGTTTCCTCAGTGTGTATGCCCAGCAGTGGGATTGCTGGGTCATATGGCAGTTCTATTTCCAGTTTTTTAAGGAGTCTCCACACTGTTTTCCATAGCGGCTGTACTAGTTTGCATTCCCACCAACAGTGTAAGAGGGTTCCCTTTTCTCCACACCCTCTCCAGCATTTATTGCTTGTAGACTTTTGGATAGCAGCCATCCTGACTGGCGTGTAATGGTACTTCATTGTGGTTTTGATTTGCATTTCTCTGATAATGAGTGATGTAAATAATAATTCTTCTTATTGGATACAATGCATTTTATTTCTGATCAATAAAACCTAACCATCCCTCACCTGTATTTTTCATTTTATAATGCCATATTTAAATAAAAACAATTCATACATAACCTTACTATGCATTGTCAGATTTCTCTCCAGAAAGACTGTATCAGTTGAAACTAACAGTTCACCAAAATGTCTATTTTCCTTTGTCTCTTCTTCTGACCCATACTTCCTATAAGTTATTACTTTCTAAAAAGTATAAAATTTGTCTACCCATCCCCAATAATTATTGTAAGCAGATGCAATACACATACACACCAAGCACACACCTACATGCTCACATACCACCTCACATTTGAAATCCCTCACACAGCTCTTTCCAATAGTATTTTTCATTTTGTGATGCCATTGAATTTGACTTATTGGAAACACTTTTAACAGACTCAAGGATTGTTACACAAATGGTATTTTGCTAGCAGATCAACCCTCTTTAGAGTTCATGAAAGCCAGAAAAGAAGATTTTAGGCTTATTACTTTGGGACTGATTTAACTAAAATGAGTGATGAATCATAGAGGTGACATACTTCTAAACCCCACCAAAGGAAGACAGTACTTTTATATTTAGAAATCAATGAATCACTAGGAAAAGGAGAAATAATTTGTTATTAGAACAAAAAAGACAATAGCACTGAAGTTTTTTCCTCTTGTTCAGTGAGGACAAAATTCAAGCTGTATTCTTTGTTAATGATTTATAGATTACATTTAATTTAGAAATAGGATTATAAAGGAAAAACACAAATGATAACTTGATAGAGTTGTTTAATGAATCCATGAATATGTGAAGCATGTCTCTCATCACAGCAAAGAAAGTAGGCATTCTTTTCCAGCTGCTGCTAACTTTTAAAAAGCATTCCTCATGGAATTAATTCCTTTGAGAAACAGCAGTTTGTTTTGGCTCCACTAGATAGACTTGAATTACATTTCCTTGAAGTAGCTCAGCCATGTGACTTGCTTTGGAAGGTGAACTGTCGAGTGGTGTGATGCAAGCAAGGCTTTGGTGTGTCCTTATGTGTTCTGACTTGCCCTTTGGCCTCTGCTATTGCCGTGAGAAGGGTTAACTCAGGCACCCTTCAGGCTGGGTTTTAGGACAGGATGTGGAGCAGACACCTGGTGGGCAGATCGTCATCCTGGCAAGACCCACCTCCAGCCCACCTCCCATATGGCTCTCAGACTTGGGAGTGGGCCTGGTTGAGACCACAAAGTTTCACCAGTGGATCTGCTGAGACACAAGGCAGAATTCCTTATTTCTCTATGCCACTGGGACTTGGGGACTGTACGTCTGGAGCAACAAGAGTCAGTGGCAGTTTGCCCTAGAAATTGTGGATACTTTTGGTCTCAGAGTGTAGGGAGTCCTCTCATGGAGTTTCTGATTTTTCTTCATCACAGGGAAGCATTCTTCTCTTACTTCTTCAGTTATTATCACTAAGCCATTACTCATATCATCTTAAGGAAATTCATTGTATTTATATTGAATTTTTTATTCTTTCTTGTTATTTGTTATCTCTTCATGGTCATATTTTAATCTGAATTCTGAATGGTTTGAATCAATTTTCTGTAAGGCAGTTTTAATAGAGTTTTAAACCTTTAGCTATGGATTTATTTTTAATTATGTACTTAACCTTTCCTTTTCTCAATGTGTTATTTCAACATTTTAGTTCTCATTTTTATTTTCCTTTAGTTTGGACTGAGAACTCAAATTTTTATTTTATGCATCCTTCTATTTTTCAAAATAAGTTTCTATTGATTCATTCTAATGGTCTCATAATTGCTATTGAATTCCTCCTTTTTAGGTCATAAGCTGAGCATGAGCTGCTAACTTCCCCCTCATCAAATGTGTGATGTTTAATCCTTTGTATGTATATGCTATCCTAAGGAGAAAATTTCAATTTTCTATTCTGCTTGTCTTTCTGGTCCATAATGACCCTTCATATCCCCCAATACTGAGCAATCTGCTGGAAAACCTAGCATTTTAGTACGGTAGTTCTCAATACCAGACTATTAACAAAGCATTTAATGAGTTTTGCCTTAAAGTTTGCACTTGCCCATCTGTTAGTTGTGAATGCTTTTATCTTCTTGAAACATAGTTTCGTAAAATATGTCAGTGAGTTTCCAACTTGACTTATGATATGAACAGCTATTTCAGGGAATTCTCTGTCTGTCCAGTGGTCAAGACTTTGTGCTCCCACGGCAGAGTTCCATCCCTGGTCAGGGAGCTAAAACAGTATGAAAAAAAAAAAAAACCTGACAATATTGACCAAGAAAAAAAATGGAGATATCATTAATTTCACCTCTATATCCATTCTTAAGTCTTTCATATGCCCAGAAAACTGAGCTGAAACAAAGAATGGATGATTGAGGACATGTGAGTCTAAAGGCAAAATGTGCAAATTGACCTTAAAAAATGGCCAGACTGTGAGAATATTTCTATTTCCTCAAATTAAGTAACTAGAGATGAGGAAACCAAAGGAAAATGTAATTCACTTGCTCAAAACTATAACACAGAATGCATCATGAATTCATAATGTGGAGGAAATATTTTTGACTTAACATTGAAATGATTACTAAGACTTTCAGGGTGAAACATACTGCAGCAGTTGGAAAATCATACTTTTAATGTATAATGGAGAAATTATGCCTAGAGATGTAGATCTATAAGTCAGTGCAGAGTGAATTTTGAACTCATGCAGTGAAATGGGCTAGTGAAAATGGAGACGTTTATGTCAGCAGCATTCAAAAAAAATGGTACAGCAACAAAGAAAGACAAAGACTGACCAAAGAGGAAAGATCTAGGGATTCACACATCAGGATGAAAGTCATGAACAAGAGTCGCATCATGAACACACAAGAGAAAAAGAGATCACAGGACGCCAGAGGCAGAGGATATGTACACCCGAGCAACCTTGTTTAATTCTGGAGAACAGAGTGTTACTATTACAGAGATCCTTTGAAAGAGACTTGAATGAAATTTTCCATCCATGCTACTCATTTAAATGCTGAACCGTCATGTTGATACCTGTCAAATGCTGTAGAAAACCTACAAGGGAGATGATTAAGAAGATACCACTGGATTCTATTAATTGTAAAATATGTGAGATTTTTATGTGAGCTTGGTCTGCAATGGAGAGCAGTAAAATTCAGATATCAACGGGCTAAGGGGTGAGCAATATTAATTATGAACTTAATAACTTTTATGACAATGCATTATTTGTAAATCCTGGATTTGATCTCTGGGTTGGGAAGATCCCCTGGAGAAGGGAATGGCTACCCACTCCAGTATTCTTGCCTGGAAAATCTCATGGACAAAGGAGCCTGGCAGGCTACAGTCCATGGGATGGCAAAGAGTCGAACACAACTGAGTGACTTTCACTACCACTTTCACTTATACACATGATAAGGTAAGTAATGTATCTAATGCAACCCTGTATTTCTACAGGGTAGCTGTTCAAGGAATGGTTTTAGGAATAGTGAATGGAGTGGAAATAAAGAGTATAAATTCTTTTTTCCATGTCTTTTGTGAAAAAAAGGGGTGGAGTCAGAGCCAATCTCCAGGAAGAGACCATATCTTTGCACTTAAATTCTTAAAAATTGATATTTTTTTCAAAAAATAAAAATTGATATTTTCTAGTGAGAAAGGCATGCTGCATCAGATTTTGTCTACCTATTAGAAAACAGAGAACTTCTAATAAAGCTTCAAGTTCTTTTAAAATATAATAGTAATTGAAATAAAGCCTTTTTTATAAAATTATCTTTGAAATGTAAATGTAGAATAAAAAGATTCTGTTAAATAAGCTCTTACCTTTCAGCAACTAGTAAATTTCATAAGTCTCTATTGTGGGAATTCAAAACACAAAATAATAATTTGATTATGAATCTTATGCCAAGAATAATGTGCGATAATTCTATCTAATGTACCTACTAACAACTTACTCTTTTGAACACAGGGGGCTTAATTATTACTGAGTTGTTTAATATACTATTTAATACAAGAGCTTTATTTCCTTGGCATTTGCTCTTTGGAGCATTTAATGATGGAAGGTATTTAATCATCTCAAAGGAATGACATGTATATCCTTGGCTGTGAGTTACATGAATATTTATAAGATTTATAAGTCACATTTCCTTCAAAACCCTCACATTAACATTTTTAAATTAAAAACAAGGATGGAATAGAAATTAATACATTGAAGGATTAAGTTCTAGAAAATTTAGAAGGGACTGTAAATGGAGGTACCAACTCCATTTTAAAACCTGTACGCCTTACAGATCCATGAGCAGCCTCACAAGGCCCTCGCAGACATGATTACATAGAAGTAGAGCTTTTTGATCCAAGTTTTGCACTATGGTGGATATTTCCTTCTTGGGGAAAATTGTTTCTGTTTATCCTTCTTTACTCAAATCTCTCACTTCTCCCATAAAATCCTAGACATTAAATACCACATGTTTGGAAGGTGTTCACGTGGAGTAGTTTCCTTGTCTTCTGAGCAGTGTGCCCAGTATTGGTTGTATGATGGGCAGGCAGTTGGGCAGGATTCAGGACAGAAATGATTTCTTACAATAAGTGGTCTTCATTCCTGCCTGAAATTCAATAATCAGACTGCCTGACCTGAATCCACATTAGTTTACTCTTTTCTTCATGCCTTGGTGCTGAAAAACTTGGTGGAGGTTCTGACAGTCCCTCTGCCTGAAGAATACTCTTCCTCTCTGTGAACCTCTTTTAATATCAATTTATGGACTAAATTACCAGAAAACACACACACAAAATCAGGAGACAGGATAAGGAAGTAATGAGTGATAGCATATGCCTTTGTGTTCTAGAACATGTAGTCCGTAAACAAACAGATTTCCTTTACATATAGATGTGCTGCTGTTTTGTGTATTAAGTTGCTTCAGTGGTTTTCAACTCATCGTGACTCCTTGGACTGTAGCCTGCCAGGCCCCTCTGTCCATGGAATTTTCCAGACAAGAATACTGGAGCAGGTTGCCGTTTCCTACCTCAGGGCATCTTCCTGACCCAGAGATCGAACCTGCATTCCTTATGTCTCTTACACTGGCAGGCAAGTTATTTACCACTAGCACTACCTCAAAAGCCCTACATACAGATAGTACATATTGATATAGAAAGGATGTTCCTGATAAAAATTCCATTTTAAATATTATCTGCATATAGTACTTAATTATCAGATTTAATATTAATAACTATCAGATATGGAAATATTTGATGAAGCTTTTAAGTATATACCTGCATTCTTTTTGACATTAGTTTTAACATTTAATAAAAACACAATATTTGAAAATTCTGTAGTGCAAAAGCTTTTAAGTTTCATTAGGTCCCATTTGTTTAGTTTTGCTTTTATTTCCAATATTCTGGGAGGTGGGTCATAGAGGATCTTGCTGTGATTTATGTCGGAGAGTGTTTTGCCTATGTTCTCCTCTAGGAGTTTTATAGTTTCTGGTCTTACATTTAGATCTTTAATCCATTTTGAGTTTATTTTTGTGTATGGTGTTAGAAAGTGTTCTAGTTTCATTCTTTTACAAGTGGTTGACCAGTTTTCCCAGCACCACTTGTTAAAGAGGTTGTCTTTTTTCCATTGTATATCCTTGCCTCCTTTGTCAAAGATAAGGTGTCCATAGGTCCGTGGATTTATCTCTGGGCTTTCTATTCTGTTCCACTGATCTATATTTCTGTCTTTGTGCCAGTACCATACTGTCTTGATGACTGTGGCTTTGTAGTAGAGTCTGAAGTCAGGCAGGTTGATTCCTCCAGTTCCATTCTTCTTTCTCAAGATTACTTTGGCTATTCGAGGTTTTTTGTATTTCCATACAAATTGTGAAATTCTTTGGTCTAGTTCTGTGAAAAATACCGTTGGTAACTTGATAGGGATTGCATTGAATCTATAGATTGCTTTAGGTAGAATAACCATTTTGACAATATTGATTCTTCCAATCCATGAACACGGTATGTTTCTCCATCTGTTTGTGTGCTCTTTGATTTCTTTCATCAGTGTTTTATAGTTTTCTATGTATAGGTCTTTTGTTTCTTTAGGTAGATGTACTCCTAAGTATTTTATTCTTTTTGTTGCAATGGTGAATGGTATTGTTTCCTTAATTTCTCTTTCTGTTTTTTCATTGTTAGTATATAGGAATGCAAGGGATTTTTGTGTGTTAATTTTATATCCTGCAACTTTACTATATTCATTGATTAGCTCTAGTAATTTTCTGGTAGAATCTTTAGGGTTTTCTATGTAGAGGATCATGTCATCTGCAAACAGTGAGAGTTTCACTTCTTCTTTTCCTATCTGGATTCCTTTTACTTCTTTTTCTGCTCTGATTGCTGTGGCCAAAACTTCCAACACTATGTTGAATAGTAGTGGTGAGAGTGGGCACCCTTGTCTTGTTCCTGATTTCAGGGGAAATGCTTTCAATTTTTCATTTTTCACCATTGAGGGTGATACTTGCTGTGGGTTTGTCATATATAGCTTTTATTATGTTGAGGTATGTTCCTTCTATTCCTGCTTTCTGGAGAGTTTTAATCATAAATGAGTGTTGAATTTTGTCAAAGGCTTTCTCTGAATCTATTGAGATAATCATATGGTTTTTATCTTTCAATTTGTTAATATGGTGTATTACATTGATTGATTTGTGGATATTAAAGAATCCTTGCATTCCTGGGATAAAGCCCACTTGGTCATGGTGTATGATTTTTTTAATATGTTGTTGGATTCTGTTTGCTAGAATTTTGCTTTTGCACTACAAAGGAAACTATAAGTAAGGTGAAAAGACAGCCCTCAGATTGGGAGAAAATAATAGCAAATGAAGAAACAGACAAAGGATTAATCTCAAAAATATACAAGCAACTCCTGCAGCTCAATTCCAGAAAAATAAATGACCCAATCAAAAAATGGGCCAAAGAACTAAACAGACATTTCTCCAAAGAAGACATACAGATGGCTAACAAACACATGAAAAGATGCTCCACATCACTCATTATTAGAGAAATGCAAATCAAAACCACAATGAGGTACCATTACACGCCAGTCAGGATGGCTGCTATCCAAAAGTCTACAAGCAATAAATGCTGGAGAGGCTGTGGAGAAAAGGGAACCCTCTTACACTGTTGGTGGGAATGCAAGCTAGTACAGCCACTATGGAGAACAGTGTGGAGATTTCTTAAAAAGCTGGAAATAGAACTGCCATATGACCCAGCAATCCCACTTCTGGGCATACACACTGAGGAAACCAGATCTGAAAGAGACACGTGCACCCCAATGTTCATCGCAGCACTGTTTATAATAGCCAGGACATGGAAGCAACCTAGATGCCCATCAGCGGATGAATGGATAAGGAAGCTGTGGTACATATACACCATGGAATATTACTCAGCCATTAAAAAGAATTCATTTGAATCAGTCCTAATGAGATGGATGAAACTGGAGCCCCTTATACAGAGTGAAGTAAGCCAGAAAGATAAAGAACATTACAGCATACTAACACATATATATGGAATTTAGAAAGATGGCAAGGATAACCCTATATGCAAAACAGAAAAAGAGACACAGAAATACAGAACAGACTTTTGAACTCTGTGGGAGAAGGTGAGGGTGGGATATTTCAAAAGAACAGCATGTATACTATCTATGGTGAAACAGATCACCAGCCCAGGTGGGATGCATGAGACAAGTGCTCGGGCCTGGTGCACTGGGAAGACCCAGAGGGATCGGGTGGAGAGGGAGGTGGGAGGGGGGATCGGGATGAGGAATATGTGTAACTCTATGGCTGATTCATATCAATGTATGACAAAAAAAAAAATAATAAATTAATTAATTAATTAAAAAAAATTAAAAAAAAAAGAAAAAAAAAAGAAAATTCTGAATTGTCAGTTTCTGTAAGATTAGCTATTAACCTGTTTGAGATATGTATTCTTCGCTGATATTTGGTCCACATTTAGCAAATCAGGCAACTACTTTGCTAGCGTGTAAGACTAATCTTACAAAAACTATCATCCAGATAATTCTTTTTCTTCTATAGGCAACTAATGTTTATAAAACTACTGTTGAGAAAAGAAAGATGGTCAGGTAGAGGTGGATGGTATGTTTATTATCTTAAAGGATTCAGAGACTGGAGCTCATTACAAGGTTAGTGTTTATTTTAAATGACACAGATGAAATGATGGAGAAGATGGAAGACGTATGGATGTCTCAACATTTTCTATCAAGATAAAGAATTTTTGTGGTAAGTCACAACAGTTGTGTCCGGCTCTCTGTGATCCTATGGACTGTAGTCTGCCAGGCTCCTCTGTCCATGGGATTCTCCAAGCAAGAATAGAAGTTGTTTGCCATGCCCTTCTCCAGGGGATCTTCCCAACCCGGGGGTTGAACCCATGTCTCTTATGTTTCCTGTGTTTGCAAGTGGGTTATCTATCACTAGCATCACCTTTTTGGCAGAATATAAATGTCTTGAGAAAGCAAAGATATAAAGAAGGGCAAGCAACACAGTTTTATTAACCTACCATCATTTTTCATTTCCTGTCCAGCTGCCCCAGATGGAGATGAGGTTTCACTGATATCTTCTCTCCAAGTGAAAGAGTAGGTTTTGAGGGATGTCAAATAGGCTTCAACAAAAATAGCTGAACTTTATTATTCCTGGTGGGTTTTTTTAAATAAGACTTTTAGTGAAGAAAGTTTTTCACTACTAAATTTTTTTAATAATAAACAAATAAAATTGAGAACTTTTTACTATTGCAATTATTTCTTTTCCTTTTATATGACAACATTATTTTGTAACATTTTAAGATATTTTTGATGGATTAAAAATGGTATTATAAAAAAATAAAAATAAAAATGGTATTATGTTGTATTTCCTTACAAGTTCCACTGATTTAGAATTCCACTTTTTCATTTCTTGTCTTGATATATCATTTACTCTCCTCCATTGATCAATCCTTTGATCCTTATACTGGTAACCCATCATTCTGACAATTATAACTTTAAACTATGCTTTAATATCTGACAAAGTAAATAACAAGTAATCTTCTATCAGTCAGAGTTCAACCTGAGAGGCAGAACCTATAGGAAATATATACTAAGAGGTTTATTACAAGGAATTGGCTAAAATGATTGTGGGATGGACTAGGCAGGTCTGAAATACAGGAAGCGTGTCATCAGGAAGGGCAGACTAGAACTGTGTGAGTTGAAGATGCTGTCCACAAGTGAAATTTCATCTTCATCAGGGAAAATCAGCCTGGATCTAAAATCTTTCAACTAATTGAATTAGGCCCACCCAAATTATCTAAAATTGCTTATTTAGAATAAGCTCCCCTATTAAGTCAATTGATTATGGACTTTAATCTGCAAAATACCTTCCCAGCAATGCTTAGTGTTTCATTAGCCAAGCTGACATATCAAAACACCATCACACCTCTCCTTAGTTATCATTTCAAAACTATTTACTAATCCCTTCTTTATGCCAAGGTGGCTGAAATATAATAGCATAGGACATTATAAATAAAAATTGCTATTACTTTTGTAAATATGAAACAAAATATTTATTATAATATGTAAGACATCTTAAATAGAAATTCAATAGCAATTATAGTGAAAGCAAGTGAAAATTACTTTATTACTAATCAAGAGTGAAAGTGTTTGCAGGAGTCTGTGTCAAACTGTAAGACAAAAAATCTTAATAAAATTGCCTATTCATTAACATTCTTCTGGAAATCTTCTAATTTAGAAACTCTCTCCTGAGTACCAAACAGTGTGACAAGATAAAATACTTTATGCTTAAGGTGTATCAGTTAATTAGATATTACAATTGCTATTAAGTACTATTTTTTTAATTGTGAAAATATAGTCAATTTTCATCAATCTTTCAAAGAAAAGAAACACTGCTGCAGAGCCATGTATTTAAAAATATATATGCATGCAAATCTACATGTAAAAATTGTTTAAAAACCATAGGCATATATGTGTGTATATATGTGTGTGTATGTGTACACACACTTCATTGCTAATTTGTCTTAAATCTTAATAATGAGATTTCAAATTATAAAATAATTTTAATGTGGATGTTTTAATGTTCAACAGAACTAAAACTCTAATGTCTAAGTGTCAGAGCTTCATTTGTCAGGCATGTTGATTTATTGTCCTAAATTGATTATATGTATATATAGATGGGAACGCCAGACCACCTTATCTGTCTCCTGAGAAATCTGTATGTAGGTCAAGATGCAACAGTTAGAATCAGACAGGTAACAATGAGCTGGTTCCAAATTGGGAAAGGAGTATGTCAAGGCTGTATATTGTCCCCCTGTTTATTTAACTTCTACACAGAGTACATCATGTGAAATGCCAGGCTGGATGAAGCACAAGCTAGAATCAAAATGTCGGGAGAAATATCAATAACCTCAGATGTGTAGATGACGCCATCCTTATGGCACAAAGCAAAGAAGAACTAAAGAGCCTCTTGATGAAAGTGAAAGAGGAGAGTGAAAAAGCTGGTTTAAAGCTCAATATTAAAAAATGAAGATCATGTCATCCAGTCCCATCAATTCATGGCAAATAGATGGGGAAACAATGGAAACAGTGACAGACTTTATTTTCTTGGGCTTCAAAATCACTGCAGATGGTGACTGAAGCCATGAAATTAAAAGATGCTTGCTCCTTGGAAGAAAAGCTATGACCAACCTAGACAGTGTATTAAAAAGCAGAGACATTACTTTGCCAAGAAAGTTCCATCTAGTCAAGGCTGTGGTTTTTCCAGTGGTCATGGATGGATGTGAGAGTTGGATGGTGAAGAAAGCTGAGAACTGAAGAATTGATGCTTCTGAACTGTGGTGTTGGAGAAGACTCTTGAGTCCTTTGGACTGCAAGGAGATCAAACCAGTCCATCCTAAAGGAAATAAGTCCTGAATGTTCATTGGAAGGACTAATGCTGAAGCTGAAGCTCCAATATTTTTGCCACCTGATGTGAAGAACTGACTCATTGGAAAAGACCCTGATGCTGGGAAAGATTGATGGCAGGATGAAAAGGGGATGACAGAGGATGAGATGGTTGGATGGTATCACTGACTCAATGGACATGAGTTTGAGTAAGCTCCAGGAGTTGGTGATGGACAGATAAGCCTGGTTTGCTGCAGTTCATGAGGTCACACAGAGTCTGACACGACTGAGCCACTGAAATGATATCAAGAGTTGGAGAAGGAAATGGTAACCCACTCTGGTATTCTTGCCTGGGAAATCCTGTGGATAGAGAAGCCTAGTGGGTTACAGTCTATGGGGTTGCAAACAGTCAGACATGACTCAAGTGATTAAGCAGGCTTGCGTATCAAGAGCAATTAGTTGGTGTCTAACGGCAATAGTGATACTGAAATATCAGGGAAGCCCAAATGAAAGTTACTGCATTGGCCGGGAATTGAACCCAGGTCAATTGCTTGGAAGGCAGCTATGCTCACCACTATATCACCAACACACATTCATTGGGCTTCCCTGATATCTCAGTTGGTAAATAATCCACCTGCAATGCAGGAGACCCCGGTTCAATTCCTGGGTCAGGAAGATCCCCTGGAGAAGGGATAGGCTATCCATTCCAGTATTCTTGGGCTTCCCTGGTGGCTCAGCCAATAAAGAATCCACCTGCAATGCGGGAAACCTGGGTTGGGAAGATCCCCTGGAGAAGGGATAGGCTACCCACTCCAGTATTTTGACCTGGAGAATTCCATGGACTGTATAATCCATGGGGTCGCAAAGAGTCAGACACGACTGAGTGATTTCACTTTCACTTTCATAGGCAATAATAACTCTTACACATATTTTGTTTTGCTATACCATTAGACCCAGTCCAGTGTTCTAGATAGCAACCAATTATAAAGGTCACAATGTCAGCATCTTCATTTTTATTGTCATACATCCACTGCAGTTCTCATGTTTATAATCACTATGCTTCCTCTACCTGTACTTAAGTTTCTGAATCCTTCTCCAAAGGCAATAGACAATATTTATTAATACCAACTATTAATACTTATTTATAGATAAAGCAACCAATAAATATGTTCTTGTATGCTAAACAATGTTCCAAGTCATTTCCTGTGTTAATTAACTAACCATTAACAATTTTCTATGAGGTGAGTATTATTGTTATTCCTGCTTTACAGAAGGGGACACTGAGGCACAGCAAGTTTAAATTACTCGATGAAGGACACATATCTTTAAGGGGAAAAACCCAAAGTCAATACAGGCTGACAGCCTCCAGGGTTGATGTTCTTGAACACCATGCCGAATTTCTCTCAAAGGATAAATAATAATTTTATTGCTGGAGGTGGAGATCCCTAGGTGGGTCAAAAAATAATTTCTATTAAAAAAATACAATAAACTAGAAAAGAATGAAATACATTAAAGCAAACTTCATGTAGAAAGGGTGTTTATTATTTTCTTTTAGCTCTATGTGTGTGTGTAAATGGATTATGATATAAACACATTTATTCTTCCCTTCTTTGCCTTTTCTTCCCCCTGAGAATAGCCAGAGTAATCTTGCTAGAAAATAATTCATCCCATCCATTAAAACAGCAACTCAGTACAAAACAAAAACAACAAAAAAAGGGAAAAAAACACTAAAAATCAAGCAAAAAAACAAAAAAAAGAAACAAAAGTTGTTGACAATGAAGAGAAATTGGAACACTTGTGCATTGTTGCATGAAATGCAGAATGGTGCAGCCACTATGGAAAATAGTATGACAGTTCCTCAAGAAAAATTAAAAATGGAATGCCTACGTGATCCAGATTTTCATTTTGGGGTATATAGCTAAAATAAATGGAAGCTGAATCTCAAATAAATATCTGGAAACCCATATTTATAAAATCATCATTCATATAGCTAAAAAGTAGAGGTACCACAAATATTAATGATGGATGAATGGATAAACAAAATGTGAAATTAACAAAATGTGAAAGAAGCCAATCACAAATAGAGAAACACTGAATGATTCTGCTTGTAAGAGGTATCTAGAGTGGTCATACTTGAGGAAACAGAAAGTAGAATGGGAAGTTGCCCAGATCTGGGAGAGAAGTGGGGGAGAGGGGATTATTGTTTAATAGATATAGAGTTTCAGTTTCAGTTCAGTTCAGTTCAGTCGTTCAGTCGTGTCTGACTCTTTGCGACCCCATGAATCACAGCATTCCAGTCCATCACCAGCTCCCAGAGTTTACTCAGACTCACGTCCATCGAGCCGGTGATGCCATCCAGCCATCTCATCTTCTGTTGTCCCCTTCTCCTCATTGGAAAAGTTTCAGTTTAGCAAGATGCAGAAGTCCTCACTTGGCTGTCTCATGAATAAATCCTGTATCTGCTGCAAACTTCGGCACCTATCTGGCAAATGAACCTGGCTCAGTAACAAAGGGACATGAATCTAAAGAACTAGTAACAGCATTTTTCAAAATTGTTAAAGTGGTTATCATAAAATCAGCTTATTCATGAAGCAGATGTCACATAAAAAAATTTAGTAGACTGTATTGTACTATAAAATGGATATCTACTAAAATTATTGTGCCATGTGTGAGATTGATTGCTCAACAGTGTGAATGCACCTAACACTCTACACTTAAATGTGATAAAGATGGTCATTTTTATGTAATGTGTATTTTAACCGCAATTAAAACATTTTTTTAATTAAAGTCTGATAACTAGAATTCTGCGGCAGTCCTCAAATGAATCCTTATTCCTCATTTTTTTTGTCTATTTGTTTAAAGTAGTTCAGAACAGTTCATTCCACTGCTTAGAACCCTCCAATAGCTTTCTGTCTCAGTGTGAAATCGTTTGATTTGAAAGGGCCTTAATGTGTTCTCATCTTGTGCTTTATCTCTCTTCCACAAGATCATCCTGTTCCAGTTATGTTGACTTGTGTGCTATTTCTTGAACATTTCAGGCACTTTTCTGCTTCTGAGTCTGAATACTTGCTCCCCTTCCCCTAACCTCTCTGCCCCCACAAAAGTCTCACATTTCTTCTAGGACTCACCAAATTGGGCAGCGGGAAAGGGGAAAGCAAGAACAACAACATTAAACTGACAATCATAAGTTCTAGATTATCACAGGAAACCACTTTATTAGTCTTCTGAAAAATGAGGAGTTTTGTATATTTGTTTATTTACACTATGCCGGTTACATCTAGACTAAAAAAAAAAGGATTAGAATTTGTGTTTGTTATTTTCGGATATTGCATACCAAACCAAAAGTTGGGGGAATGAAAGAAGAGATATTGGGTGGTAAATAACACTCAGTGTCAATGACATTATGTTGAAGGTGACAGCTAATGTTTTGTCCTAGTATGTCTTTCTACAAAAATTCATCTTATCTGCTCAGTTATCAGTCACTACATCCAAAGTGATATATCCTATTAAAAAAACCTCAGAGTTCAGTTCAGTTCAGTCGCTCAGTCCTGTCCGACTGTTTGTGACCCCATGAATCGCAGCACTCCAGACCTCCCTGTCCATCACCAACTCCCGGAGTTCACCCAAACTCATATCCATTGAGTGGGTGATGACATCCAACCATCTCATCCTCTGTCGTCCCCTTCTCCTCCTGCCCTCAATCCCTCCCAGCATCAGGGCCTTTCCAATGAGTCAACTCTTCGCATGAGGTGACCAGAGTATTGGAGTTTCAGCTTCAGCATCAGTCCTTCCAATGAACACCCAGGACTGATCTCCTTTAGGATGGATTGGTTGGATCTGCTTGCAGTCCAAGGGACTCTCAAGAGTCTTCTCCAACACCACAGTTCAAAAGCATCAATTCTTGGGCTCTCAGCTTTCTTCACAGTCCAACTCTCACATCCATACATGACCACTGGAAAAACCATAGCCTTGACTAGACAGACCTTTGTTGGCAAAGTAATGTCTCTGCTTTTTAATATGCTATCTAGGTTGGTCATAACTTTCCTTCCAAGCAGTAAGTGTCTTTTAATTTCATGGCTGCAATCACCATCTGCAGTGATTTTGGAGCCCAGAAAAATAAAGTCTGCCACTGTTTCTACAGTTTTCCCATCTATTTGCCATGAAGTGATGGGACTGGATGCCATGATCTTTGCTTTTTTGAAAGTTGAGTTTTAAGCCAGCTTTTTCACTCTCCTCTATCACTGTCATCAAGAGGCTCTTTAGTTCTTTGCTTTGTGCCATAAGGGTGGTGTCATCTGCACATCTGAGGTTATTGATATTTCTTCCAGCAATCTTGGTTCCAGCTTGTGCTTCATTCAGCCCAGCATTTCTCATGATGTACTCTGCATGTGCGTTAAAGCAGGGTGACAATATACAGCCTTAACGTACTCCTTTTCCAATTTGGAACCAGTCTCTTGTTCCATGTCCAATTCTAACTGTTGCTTCCTGACCTTCATACCGATTTCTCAAGAGGCAGGTAAGGTAGTCTGGTATTTCCATCTCTTTAAGAATTTTCCACAGTTTGTTGTGATCCACACAGTCAAAGGCTTTGGCATAGTCAATAAAGCAGAAGTAGATGTTCTTCTGGAACTCTCTTGCTTTTTTGATGATCCAGCCAATGTTGGCAGTTTGACCTCTTGTCCCTCTACCTTTTCTAAAACCAGTTCACAGTTCACATATTGTTTAAGCCTGGCTTGGAGAATTTTGAGCATTACTTTAGTAACATGTGAAATGAATGCAGTTGTGTAGTAGCTTGAGTATTCTTTGGCATTGCCTTTCTTTGGGATTGGAATGAAAACATCTTTTCCAGTCCTGTGGCCACTGCTGAGTTTTCCAAATTTGCTGACATATTGAGTGCAGCACTTTCACAGCATTATCTTTTATGATTTGAAATAGCTCAACTGGAATTCCATCACCTCCACTGTCTTTGTTTGTAGTGATGCTTCATAAGGCCCACTAGACTTCACATTCCAGGATGTCTGGCTCTAGGTGAGTGATCACACCATCGTGATTATCTGGGTCATGAAGATCTTTTTTGTACAATTATTCTATGTAGTCTTGCCATCTCTTCTTAAGACCTTCTGCCTCTGTTAGGTCCATACCATTTCTGTCCTTTATTGAGCCCATCTTTGCATGAAATGTTCCCTTGGTATCTCTCATTTTCTTGAAGACATCTCTAGTCTTTCCCATTCTGCTGTTTTCCTCTATTTCTTTGCACTGATCACTGAGGAAGGCTTTCCTGTCTCTTCTTGCTATTCTTTGGAACTCTGCATTCAAATGGGTATATATTTCCTTTCCTCCTTTGCTTTTTGCTTCTCTTCTTTTCATAGCTATTTGTAAGGCCTCCTCAGACAGCCGTTTTGCTTTTTTGCATTTCTTTTCCATGGGGATGGTCTTGATCGTTGTCTCCTGTACAATGTCATGAACCTCTGTCCATAGTTCATCAGGCACTCTGTCTATCAGATCTAGTTCCTTAAATCTATTTCTCACTTCCACTGTATAATTGTAAGGGATTTGATTTAGGTCAGACCTGAATGGTCTAGTGGTTTCCCTACTTTCTTCAATTTAAGTCTGAATTTGGCAGTAAAGAGTTCATGATCTGAGCCACATTCAGCTCCCAGTCTTGTTTTTGCTGACTATATAGAGCGTCTCCATCTTTGGCTGCAAAGAATGTAATCAATCTGATTTCGGTGTTGACCGTCTGGTGATGTCCATGTGTAGAGTCTTCTCTTGTATTGTTGGAAGAAGTTGTTTGCTATGACCAGTGTGTTCTCTTGGCAAAACTCTATTAGCCTTTTCCATGCTTCATTCTGTACTCCAAGGCCAAATTTGCCTGTTACTCTAGGTGTTTCTTGACTTCCTACTTCTGTGTTCCAGTCCCCTATAATGAAAAGGACAAAAACTCATAAGTGCTTGGCTAATTGCTTGCTATCTAGTATACCTATTTATTAGACTATTCATACTGTTGGAACTTCCCCGGTGTCTCAGACAGTGAAGAATCTGCCTGCAAAGCAGAAGATGTGGGTTTGATCCCTGGGTCAGGAAGATCCCTGGAGAAGGGAATGGCAACCCACTCCATTATTCTTGCCTGGAGAATTTCATGGATAAAAAGCCTGGCAGTCTACGGTCCATGGAGTAGCAAAGAATCTATCCACTGTTTGAGGAATGGTTTTTAAATTTATAACCTTTCAAAATTTGCTCTAATATGTGAGTAGAATATACATTTATTTTTAGAAATTGTATCTATATAATCATTGCAGACACTCTTTAATATTGCTTTTCTAAGCTGGGTTATTATGTTACTTTCACCTCTCATATTCACTTTCAATCTCAAAGTTATAAAATAAATTAATGATATTTTTGAAGATTCTTTTAAATGCACTACAACTGCTTAGATATTAGCAGTCCAGCAACATGTTTCTTTTCATTTAACCCCTTGGACAAGCATATTTTTGATTGTGTACTATCTTACAATGATAGTAATGCTCTGTTCTTTCAGTTGGTAGCTTATCTTTAAAACTCTGAAGATGGAAAAAAATGGATTCCTTTCAGGTCTCTCCCCCCAAAATAAGGTTTTTCAAAATATATTTAGTAAAAGTTGTCATTTTTTATAAAGGAAGAAAATGTATCTACTCAGAGTGTGCAAAAAGTGAGAGACAACTAATAAAAGAAGAAATAGCTGAAGATTTGTTTCAGTCTTCGCAGATACCATGTCTGCTGGTTCATCAAGGTCAAAGAAAGACTCTGAAATTGTCTTCCTCTTCAGAAAACATGTTTTCAAAAGTGTATATTCTGGAGTCTATTTGGGGTTATATTTTAAAACTCAGTGTATCAATTTATTCATGCCTGCATACCAGTTTTCTCAGTAGCGGTATTTCAAAGACAAGATTTTAAAGAATTTAGCTTTATGATTTCTATTCTATTGCTTTGGTGTTCAACTTGATTTTAAAATTTTGTTCAGTTTTCCATATATTTTGTACATAGAACTGAGAGTTTGATAAGGAAATTATTGCCTTTGGCTTATAAAAGTTGTTTGTGTGTGTGTGTGCTCAGTCATGTCTGACTCTTCATGACCCTTCGACTCTTTGACTCTTCATGACTCTTTGACTGTAGCCCACAGGCCCCTCTGTCCATGGGATTTGATTTCTCAGGCAAGAATACTGGAGTAGGCTGCCACTTCCTTCTCCAGGGGAATCTTTCTGATCCAGGGATCGAACTCACGTCTCTTGTGTCTCCTGCATTGGTAAGATGATTCTTTATTAACTATGTCACCTGGGAAGGCCATGAAAGAGGTATAATATAGAAGTTTACTGAAACTGAATCATTATTGATGTGACAGAAATCTGCCTTTTCACTTAACTAATTCTGGAAAATTGAATAAATTGTTTGAACTATCCCTCACACTGCTCATCTTTAAAATGAAGCTAATAAAAATACTTCTTAGCATTTTCATTATTCAAATTGTGTATGTTCTGCACTTAACATAGCATTTTATAAATAATCAGCAGGGATGTGTTTTTGTACAGCCTTAGAGATGTCATTCACATTGTATGTTACTTTTTAACATTCAACTAATATTAACATTTATCATTTTTATTGCTTTTCTTATTGAATTTGTTTTCTAGGGACACACTTCTGTACAAAATAAAAACTTATATTTACACTTTAGCTCAGGCCATATCAAATATTTACTGACTTATACCAATTGCTTATGCATTTTATTCTTTCAATTTGCTTTTAAGATTAAAAGATTTTTTATTCTAAAAATTTTGTTTCATTGTCTAAGTTTAAAAATTTCAAGAAGTGACAATATTAAGCACACAATTTTCTTTAATTTTGTGGAGTATAAATCTGTTTCTATAAACTTATATGTAAATCAAGTGTTTGAAACTAACCCTTAAAAACCTTTCTAGTTTAAGAAGTTATTAAGAGATTATTCAAACCACCAAGCAAAACTTTTCCATAACTTATATGGATGCCCACTTAACATTTTTCTTTTTCTCCCTTATTGATATTATTAATTTCAGTCACCACACAGAAAAGCACTGATTACTTACAAAGGAAAGGCAATTAGATATATAGCAAATGTATCAACCACAGCACTGGAAGTCAGAGTACACTATAATACATATTTAAGAAAAAAAAAATTAAAACCATAGAACCAATGAGAGGAATCACTTTTGCCAAACACTGATTTCAGGTTAGAATTGAGCATTGCATGTGACAATATAAAGTCATATATGACCATCGTATCTACTACTGTGGGCAAGAATCCCTTAAAGAAATGAAGTAGCCCTCACAGTCAACAAAAGAGTGTCTGAAATGCAGTTCAGTTCAGTTGCTCAGTCGTGTCCGATTCTTTGTGACCCCATGAATCACAGCACACCAGGCCTCCCTGTCCATCACCAACTCCCGGAGTAGTACTTGGGTGGAATCTCAAAAACGACAGAATGATCTCAGTTCACTTCCAAGGCAAGCCATCCAACATCACAGTAACGCAAGTCTAAACCCCAACCACTAAAACTGAAGAAGCTGAAGTTGAATGATTATATGAAGACCTACAAGACCTTCTAGAACTAATGCCAAAAAAGTATGTCCTTTTCATCATGAGGGACTGGAATGCAAAAGGAGGAAGTCAAGAGATACCTGGGGAAATAGGAAAGTTTGGCCTTGAAGTACAATATGGAGTGGGGCAAAGGCTAATAGAATTTTCTTAAGAGAACACACTGGTCATAGCAAATACCCTCTTCCAACAACACAAGAGATAACTCTGCACATGGACATCACCAGAGGGTCAATACCGAAATAAGATTGATTACATTCTTTGCAGTCAAAGATGAAGAAGCTCTATATAGTCAGCAAAAACAAGACCTGGCGGTGACTGTGGCTCAGATTATTAGCTTCTTATTGCAAATTCAGGCTTAAATTGAAGACAGCAGGGAAAACCATTAGGCCCTTCAGATACGACCTAAATCAAATCCCTTGTGATTATATAGTAGAGGTGATTCATTGATTCAAGGGATTAGATCTGGTAGACAGAGTGCCTGAAGAACTATGGATGGATGTTCATAACATTGTACAGGAGGTGGTAAGCAAAACCATCCCAAATAAAAATAAATGCAAGAAGGAGAGTGATTGTCTAAGGAGGCTTTCCAAACAGCTGAGAAAAGAAGACAAGTGAAAAGCAAGGGAGAAAAGGAAAGATATATCCATCTGAATGCAGAGTTTCAAGAGCAATGAGAGATAAGAAAGGCTTCTAAGTGAACAATGCAGTGAAAGAGTAAACCAATAGAATGGAAAAGACTAGAGATTTCTTCAAGAAAATTAGAGATACCAAGAGAATATTTTGTGCAAGGATGGGCGTGATAAAGAACAGAAATTGTAAGGACTAAACAGAAGCAGAAGAGATTAAGAAGAGGTGGCAAGAATACAGAGAACTATACAAAAGTGGTCTTATCAACCCATCGTGGGTAACCACGATGATGTGGTCACCCACCTAGAGCCACACATCCTAGAATGTAAAATCAAGTGGGTCTTAGGAAACATCACTATCAACAAAGCTAGTGGAGGTGATAGAGTTCCAGCTGAGCTATTTAAAATTCTAAAAGGTGATGCTGTCAAAATGTTGCACTCAATATGTCAGCAAATTTGGAAAACTCAGCAATGGCCACAAGACTGGAAGAGTTCCGTTTTCATTCCAATTCAAAAGAAGAGTAATGCCAAAAAATGTTCATAATTCCATTTAATTATGCTCATTTTACATGCTAGCAAGGTTATACTGAAAATCCTTCAGCTAAGCTTCAACAGTATGTCAACCAAGAACTTTCAGAATTTCAAGCTGGATTTAGAAAACGCAGAAGAACCAGAGATCAAATTGCCAACATTTGTTGGATCATAGAGAAAGCAAGGAAATTCCAAAAAAAACTACTTCTGCTTCATTGACTGCGCTAAAGCCTTTGACAGTGTGGATCACAACAAACTGTGGAAAATTCTTGAAGAGCTGGGAATACCAGACCACCTTACCTGCTTCCAGAGAAACCTGTATGCAGGTCAAGAAGCAACAGTTAAAACGAGACGTGGAACAACAGACTGGTTCAAAATTGGGAAAGGAGGTGTACACAAGGCTGTATACTATCACCTTGCTTATTTAACTTCTATGCAGAATACAGCATGAGAAATGCTGGGCTGGATGAAGCACAAGTTGGGATCAAGATTGCCGGGAGAAAAATATCAGCAACCTCAGATATGTAGATGATCACTGTAATGGCAGAAGCTGAAGAGACAGTGTACACTCCATGGAATTCTCCAGGCCAGAATACTAGAGCGGGTAGCTGTTCCCTTTTCCAGGGGATCTTCTCAACTCAGGGAATGAACCCAGGTCTCGCACATTGCAGGCAGACTCTTTACCAGCTGAGCTACTAGGGAAGCAACAAATCGGTTTCAAATTGGGAAAGGAATATATCAAGGTTGTATATTGTCACCCTGCTTATTTAACTTATATGGAGAGTACATCATGCAAAACTCTGGGTTGGATGAAGCACAAGCTGGAATGAAGAATCCTGGGAGAAATATCAACAACCTCAGATATGCAGATGACACCACTCTTCTGGCAGAAAGGGAAGAGGAACTGAAGAGCCTCTTGATGAAAATGAAAGAAGAGAGTGAAAAAGCTGACTTAAACCTCAACATTCAAAAAACGAAGATCATGGCATCCAGTCCTATCACTTCATGGCAAATAGATGGGGAAACAATGGAAACAGTGACAGACTATTTTCTTGAGCTCCAAAATCACTGCAGATGGTGACTGCAGCCATGAAATTAAGATACACTTTCTCCTGGGAAGAAAAGCTGTGACGAACCTAGACAGCATTTTAAAAATAGAGACATTACTTTGCCAAGAAAGGTCCATCTAGTCAAATCTATGGTTTTTCCAGTAGTCATATATGGATGCGAGAGTTGGATCATAAAGAAAGCTGAGCACCGATGAAATGATGCTTTTGAGCTTGGTGTTGGAGAAGACTCTTGAGAGTCCCTTAGACTGCAAGGAGATCAAACCAGTCAATCTTAAAGGAAATCGTCAATGAATATTCATTGGAAAGACTGATGCAGAAGCTGAAGCTCCAATACTTTGGCCACTGGATGGGAAGAACTGACTCATTGGAAAAGACCCTGATGCTGGGAAAGATTGAAGATAAGAGGATAAGGGGACAACAGAGGATGAGATGGTTGGATGGCATCACCGACTTGATGGACATGAATTTGAGAAAACTCTGGGAGTTGGCGATGGACAGGGAAGCCTGGTGTGCTACAGTTCATAGGGTCACAAAGAATCGGAAGAGATTGAGCAACTGAACTGAACTGAACAGGAGCTGAAGAGCCTCTTGATGAGGGTGAAGGAGAATGAAAATGCTGGCTTAAAACTCAACATTTAGAAAATGAAAATCATCACATCTAGTCCCATCTCTTCATGACAAATAGACGGAAAAAAGTGGAAACAGAGACAAATTTAATTTTCTTGTGTTTTAAACTCACTCTGGACTGTGAATGCACCCATGAAATTAAAAGATGCTTACTCCTTGGAAGGAAAGCTATGACAACCTAGACAATATATTAAAAATACTTTGCCAACAAAGGTCTGTATAGTTAAAGCTACATTTTTTTTGTTGTTGTTTTTTTTCAGTAGTCATGTACTGATGTGAGAGTTGGACCATAAAGACTGAGTGCCAAAGAACTGATGTTTTCGAATTGTGGGACTGGAAAAGATCCTTGAGAGTCCCTTGGACAACAAACAGATCAAACAAGTCAATCCTGAAAGAAATCAATCCTGAATATTCATTGGAAGAACTGATGCTGAAGCTGAAGCTCCAATACTTTGACCACTTGATGTGAACAGCCGACTCACTGGAAAAGATCTTGCCACTGGAAATGATTGAGGGCAGGAGGAGAAGCAGACAATGGAGGAGAAGATGGTTGGATGGCATCACCAACTCAGTGAACATGTGTTTGAGCGAACTCAGGGAAATAGTGAAGGACAGGGACCATGGGGTCCCAAAGAGTCGGCCATGACTTGGCAAGTAAACAACAACAGCAATATACTATATAGATCTATATCAAATCATTACGTTTACAGCATGTAGTATGGAATGAAAATTATACTTAGCAATAAATGTATACCTACAAATGTGTGTAGTAAAAGGCAAGAATTCATTACATTACTGTACTTTCTAAAAATCTAAGTTGTTAGGTATTTTATACTTTATGTAAAAAACTCATGTTATTCACATTCAAACCATTTTATAAAAAAGCATGAGGCACACAGAGGCTAAGTAACTCAGTCGCAAAGTTAACTAGAGGCAAAGACTGGATTTGTTTTTACATGTATCTTGTACCTGCCACACATACTGTAGGAGATATTGTAACATCGTGCATAATTGACTTAACTGATAGTTCATTCCACTAAATTACTATTCTTTTCCTCTGAAAATAACATGATCTCAACCCTGAAATTCAATCAGAATGGGTCTCTCCTCCAATATTCTGATATGATTTCTAATGGCTTATAAATATATGTATATATATGCTTAGATATAATTAAACATATATTTTCTCTCTCCTCCATTGTTCCCTCCCAAAACTGTTCTGTGATGAGAAGTGATAATTTCAATTTGAATGAATATTTTTGACTTGCTTAAAGTTGAAATGACTTCATCTTACTGAAAAGTTCTTCAGAGGAAATGTCAGAAATTTCTGTTTCTTATCATTAAGAGTTGCCATTACCTGAGAGTTCAAATATCTTGGTGTCCTGTCGACTAGAATATTATAAAATCTGGATTAATTTACCACTTTCTTGCATAAAATGTATTCTTGCTGCTTCCCTGGTTGTCTTGTTCCCTGCAGAGCACTTTGGATTTCATGATGAATTTTGTTTTCAGAGAAACAATATTTTCCTGGTTTAAGATCATTACTTGGTAAGGAAGAACTGAATGCTGTTCCATTAAATGGTAAATGCATTTGGCTCAGCAAACTTAATTTTCTCTTATTTTCCATTCCCCACAAAACTCTAACTGATTAGGAAATGTGTCTCTTCCCAACCACCTTATTTTTCTCTTGCTGTAGTTGAATCCATTGATTAAGAGGTAAAAACAACAAAATCAACAACAAAATTATTTACATAAAAGTTAAAAAAGCAAGTTTAGAATTTGCTTATCAAAAATTTAAAGACTTCAAAATGGGGCTGTTTTCTTCCTGGCTGTATCTTAGTTGCCATCAGCTAACTAATTTCAAGTAAAATAGTACATTTGCATTATTATATTTCTATATATTTAGATAGCACAGAAATATGGCTTTCTTTTTAGAAAATTTGCATATTTCAAAATTACAGATGTTTATAATGAAGTAATTAAACCAAAATTAATGAAGATTGAAAATTACTTTATATAATTACTGAATATAAAACTTAGAAACTTAAATCATAATAATTCAAAAGTTTTCAGTTCCCAAATATTAATATTTAGAATGCTTCAGACCAAGTGAATTTTCCTATTCATTTCTCTCAGGATATGTATTACTACATAACTTTTCTATTTTATACTAAACTTTTTCTTCCATTGATCGCTTATAAAAGCTCATAAGTGATCAGAAACTATATTTTGC
This sequence comes from Cervus elaphus, assembly GCF_910594005.1. Taxonomy (NCBI): domain Eukaryota; kingdom Metazoa; phylum Chordata; class Mammalia; order Artiodactyla; family Cervidae; genus Cervus; species Cervus elaphus. The sequence continues at coordinate 36,872,342 of NC_057840.1, forward strand.
CATGAAAAATTATATCTAGAGATATTGAAAAACTTTTTAATTTTATACTTGTTTGTAGTGGTTTTGAAGCATTTATAAAATATTTTATGATACTAAAAAATAGATAGTTAAATAAAAAAGCAGGGATTTACATAGAAGTTGCCCAAATACTTGTTTTGGTTGACTGTAACTATATAATAAATTGGGCAATGTATTAGCACTGGCTTCTAATTCTTATCTTTTATTGTAGGGTGATGGTAAACTTTCTGAAAGTCAGTTTTTTCATATGTAAGATAGGAAGTTATTCAACCCTTTCCAAGAATTATGAAGAAAATCAAATGAAGTGGATTGGGGAACATATTGATATTTTGAAAATGTGTCAGTAAGTATAAAAGAGAAAGGTTCTATTATATTCTTTTGACTTGTTTTTTTTTGGGGGGGGTTGATGAATAAAATGTTGCAAAGAAAACACACAAAAATAACTTTAAGAGAACTTTAAAGGAAATAAGCTATCTGGATTTTCTACTTTATAAATTTAGGACAATAGAAAAGGGTATATTTGAAGGACTTTCAATACTGAGGTCGTTCAGGGAGTTTCTAATGTTACTGCACAATTGACGCTTTGTTCAATCTTACATGTTCTTCCGTGAGTAAGAAGCCCATCCATCATCTAAAGTTCTCTTCAGGCTTTACTGTTGCCTTGGGAAATTGGCACTTAATATTACAATTCTAGGATATTGCTTATAGATTTCTTTGGCATGCGGTGCAGCCTTTACTAGAAAAAGACAGACTGATTAAGCCTGTGCCCAGTGAAATAACTTATCTACAAGAGAAATGTAAGTCTTATGCTTATCATCATGGGGAAAATACCTCTACTGTCCCTGGAAAGATTCCTTCTGTACCCTATGTGACTTTGCTTCATATCAAAGATTAAATCTTGGACAATGCACTTTAGTTTCTTTGGGCTTTAATTTCGTAATCTATAACTTGGAGAAGTACATATCTCATAGATCAGTTGTGATGATCGAATGAATATACAAAGCACCCAAAAGATTACCTGGCACATAGTTAATGCAAAAAAATTCAATATTATGATGGTTGAATTGATAATGAAATGTCTTAGAATCAAACAGGCATGAAAGGCCAGGCAGGGTTTAATGTGACCAGCAGAAACACAGAATCTATTTGCATGTTGAAACAAAGATGAAAGAATAAATTCTGAAGGAGTATGAAAACACACAGGTATTTTAGCAAGAAGTGATGAAAATTAGGATTAGGAATACAAATAAGTCAAATACAGTGAAATACAATAAAGAAAATTCAATTAAGAAATACTGGTCTCGAATATGAGTGTATTTGATTGCTTGCCAAGCATCTTATGAATTCCAGTATAATATAACTCTTCATTAAGGCAACATAAAGAAGAGTGGCATAGTAATTACATTTACATATACATGAATACACAATATATATGTATAATTTATGTCATGTGATCTACTCACCCAAATGACAATATGTTTTAATATTTTCACATAAAGGATAATTATGTGTTATTATTTTATAATGTTGGATATAATTACTATTTCTAATATAAATTACAGTATGTGCCCCCTAGTTAGTACTAGACTTCATAGTTTTTCAAGATCAGAGAAGTCATCAGTTCAGTTCAGTTCTGTCGCTCAGTCGTGTCCGATTCTTTGCGACCCCATGGACTGCAGCACGCCAGGCTTCCCTGTCCGTCACCAGCTCCCGGAGTTACCCAAACTCATGTCCATTGAGTCAGTAATGCCACCCAACCATCTCATACTCTGTCATCCCCTTCTCCTCCTGCCTTCACTCTTTCCCAGCATCAGGGTCTTTTCAAATGAGTCAGCTCTTTGCATGAGGTGGCCAAAGTATTGGAGTTTCAGCTTCAGCATCAGTCCTTCCAATGAGCACCCAGGACTAATCTCCTTTAGGATGGACTGGTTGGATCTCCTTGCAGTCCTAGGGACTCTCAAGAGTCTTCTTCAACACCACAGTTCAAAAGCATCAATTCTTCAGTGCTCAGCTGTCTTTATAGTCCAACTCTCACAACCATATATGACTACTGGAGAAAGTCACTATTTATATATAAATAGCATTATTTTAACATAATTATTTTCTTCTGTGTCTGACAATTTCCCACTCTGAAATTTGTGAAAATAATGATTTGAATTCCTTGATTTATGACCATCTTTCAGACCATCATCTATTTGTTTGCTCTGCCCTTCTTGAGACTAAATTATAAATATTTTCTCTAGAGTTGTCTGCATTTCATCTGCATTTATCTATGCTTTGAATGGTTCATTACACACACCTGAATTGGCTTTGTAACTGTGCCAGTAAGTATAAAAGAGAAAGGTTTTATTATATTCTTTTGACTTTTTCTTTTTTTGGTTGGTGAATAAAAAGTTGCAAAGACGATGCAAGAACAATTCCACATTATTTTTGAGATGAAAAAGTCAGCAATTTTGAAAATTCTTGAATAAACTCTAGAATGGATTTGCTTTGAGTTTGCCTGTGATTAGCTTTAGAAACTGTTTTAGATTAGCTTTAGAAAACTTCAGAAACAAGACAAACAAGACAAAAATCATCACTGAAAAGGAAATTTCTTTGCTATCAACCAGCTCAAATTTATACCTGAAGGACGAAAATGAATCACATGTATATTTTTTCTCAAATATTCAAAAGAAATTTTTAGCAACTTGAAATCTGTTATTCATTTTATAATTTTTTGAAAGTCAATTGCTCTTTCATCATTACTTCATTTTAAAAAAACATCTAAGGAAAACAAAATTTTCATATTTTGATAAAAAACCTCTAGAGATATATTTAATAAAACATAAAGGGCAGTATTTATAAAAAAAATCTAATAGGTAACATGATTTCAAAATTGAATTAATAAATGTCATTGCATAATATCAATTATTAATTTGTATTTGAAATTGAAGATCAATCTTATAATTACTATAGGTCTGTTACTGCATAGTTAGCCCTTGTAAATAATTAATTGCATCATTCTTATATCTGTAGCATACCAAATGCAGCATAATCTCCTCCATAACCTTTTGTAATTTTAAAGTGGTCTCTGTAACTATTAATATTATGATTTCACATTCACAGCTTCTTAAAATATACTTCAAAATGCATTTAACTTTCAATTTGTTAATGTGGTGTATTACATTGATTGATTTGCAGATATTAAAGAATCCTTGCATTCCTGGGATAAAGCCCACTTGGTCATGATGCATGATCTTTTTAATATGTTGTTGGTTTCTGTTTGCTAGAATTTTGTTAAGGAATTTTGCATCTATGTTCATCAGTGATATTGGCCTGTAGTTTTCTTCTTCTGTGGCATTTATGTCTGGTTTTGGAATTAAGGTGATGGTGGCCTCATAGAATGAGTTTGGAAGTTTACCTTCTTCTGCAATTTTCTGGAAGAGTTTGAGTAAGATAGGTGTTAGCTCTTCTCTAAATTTTTGGTAGAATTCAGCTGTGAAGGCATCTGGTCCTGGACTTTTGTTTGCTGAAAGATTTCTGATTACAGTTTCGATTTCCATGCTTCTAATGGGTCTGTTAAGATCTTCTGTTTCTTCCTGGTTCAGTTTTGGAAAGTTATACTTTTCTAAGAATTTGTCCATTTCTTCCAAGTTGTCCATTTTATTGGCATAGAGCTGCTGGTAGTAGTCTCTTATGACCCTTTGTGTTTCAGTGTTATCTGTTGTGATCTCTCCATTTTCATTTCTAATTTTGTTGATTTGGTTCTTCTCCCTTTGTTTCTTAATGAGTCTTGCTAACAGTTTGTCAATTTTGTTTATCTTTTCAAAAAACCAGCTTTTAGCTTTGTTGATTTTTGCTATGGTCTCTTTTGTTTCTTTTGCATTTATTACCCTCTTACACTGTTGGTGGGAATGCAAACTAGTACAGCCACTGTGGAGAACAGTGTGGAGACTCCTTAAAAAACTGGAAATAGAACTGCCATATGACCCAGCAATCCCACTCCTGGGCATACACACCGAGGAAACCAGATCTGAAAGAGACACATGTACCCCAATTTTCATTGCAGCACTGTTTATGATAGCCAGGACATGGAAGCAACCTAGATGTCCATCAGCAGACGAATGGATAAGAAAGCTGTGGTACATATACACAACGGAATATTACTCAGCCATTAAAAAGAATTCATTTGAATCAGTTCTAATGAGATGGATAAAACTGGAGTCCCTTATACAGAGTGAAGTAAGCCAGAAAGATAAAGACCAATACAGTATACTAAAGCATATATATGGAATTTAGAAAGATGGTAACAATAACCCTATATGCAAGACAGAAAAAGAGACACAGATGTACAGAACAGACTTTTGGACTCTGGGAGAAGGCGAGGGTGGGATGATCTGAGAGAACAGCATCTAAACATGTATACTATCAAGTGTGAAACAAATCACCAGTCCAGGTTGGATGCATGAGACAAGTGCTCGGGGCTGGTGCACTGGGATGACCCAGAGGGATGGGATGGGGAGGGAGGTGGGAGTGGGGTTCAAGATGGGGAACACATGTAAATCCATGGCTGATTCATGTCAATGTATGGCAAAAACCACTACAATATTGTAAAGTAATTAGCCTTCAACTAATAAAAATAAATGGAAAAAAATGCATTTAAGAAAAAACTTTAAACCTGAAGCAAAAATATTTTCTAAATGCAATGACAATTATTTGGAGTTAACTTTAATGCCATTTTTATTAGTGCAATAATTAGATTTAAGAGATATGCATAATAAAAGCTTCCAATTATGATAATGTTTCCTGAGTTCAGAGTAAAAAGAAATCTCCATTACCCTCAAGCAGGGCTGTCATTTTCACATGTGGGGCACTGGAAAAATATTTTTGGGGAAGGGGTTTCTCTATACAAGCAATTTGATTTAAAGATAATGCTGTAAAATTCTTGGCCCCATGTAAGATGCAATGCTCTATTCTGAAGATCAGGAAAATGGGGAAAGAACAGGTACATACCTCTTTGTTCACTTTTTCTAAGTGCACGTGAGATTCCTCATAGTCTCTAGGTAACATCTCTTTCTATTCACTTCCTGGAATCAATTCTTCCTTCTTTGTTTCAAGCACATCATTCTTGGCTAGTTTTATACCCGTTCCATGAATAAATGGTAATCACGCTGGTATAACTGGCAATGTCATGGATCTTTGGAACATTTTGGTATTAAATCAGCACCGTTATTCTTGTCTCTGCAGTTCTCTAATGCCATTTATTTAATGTTGGGCACACTATTACTCAAGACACTGCATCATGCCTATGAAGCCCATGAATGCTGGCCTCCAAAGACTCTGAAAGGCTGATACTATGCTTCAAAGATGTTTAAAAAAGGAAGGTTCAACTAAAGTATGGAGAAAAATGTGGGTCAAAATTCACTTTCTGATTATGTGTAAATACATCATTCAGAGTTTTATGGTGTAAACATAGATTAAAACATCTTCCAATCCTATTTTTGTGGTCCTTACTCTTGCCCTCCACATGCCACCTCCAGTTGGGAGGGAGATAAGGGACCCAGGGGCAGAGCAAGATCAGTCATCCCATTTGAGCATAAAATATCTGCTCCTCCTTACACACTGCTTAAACTTGACCTGGAAAAGGACAGCATCACCATGCCAATCAAAGGCAAGAAAGGATATTTACTAGACAGGCATTATCATTGTGGAGCAGAGCTTGAAAGCCCTTGGAAGAAATAGGCATGGCTTCTGGTGAGTGTGTGGAGCCTGCTGAAGAAATGGGAGGACTACCTCTGGGTACCATCAAGTGATGATATACCAGATAAACGATACTTGCTGGAACTCCGTTACCCTCAGGTTCTGTATCCAAAGACACTATTATGGTTGAACTCAACTGTGTAGGAGATGATTCTTAGGTCCACTCTGGGGGTTCAAGTTCAAGGGCTGATAGTGGGCTGCACATATCCCAGACACCTCCATTGATCCTGTATCCAATGTGAGTGGGGCTTCCCAGGTGGCAGCATGGCAAAGAATCTGCCTGCCAATGAAGGAGATGCAAGAGACTTGGGTTTGATCCCTGGGTCGGGAAGATTGTCTGGAGTCAACAACAGTCTGGTGACCCAGTTGCCCAATTAGGAGAAAGAAATAGTAAACCAGCTAGCAGAAGAGATCCACTATCCAAGCTACCCTCCTGGAACTGGAATCCCAAGTGGCCTCATCCACAGAAGTCCGGAAGCTCCTTAGGACTCACTGTCAACCTTGTACATGTGGGCATGAATTGAGGGAGCTCCACAACAGGGAGAAATGACAATCTGCACCACAAGAGTCCCTTCCTGGGATGATGCTGCGAGACCCAGCAGCATTGCCAGGATGACTCTGTAGCCCTAGCTGATCCTTGCACTGGAATACAGGGTTTAGAATATTTTGAATAAAATATCGAAAATATTGGACCGCTTGAAGCATTAGCCTAAGGCAGGAACCCTACTTGTAGGAGTCTAAGTGGTATTGTCACTCAACAGCAAAACTCAAGAAGCAACAGGAGGGGAGGGAGGACGAGAGGGAGGAAGGAAGGGGAATAACATTTTTCTTACCACATAGATCATTTTATAAAGTTAATAAGATCTGGATTCCAAAATCAGGAAGATAATACAAGAAAAAAAGAGAGTGTGTTCTCTTCATTTACAAAGGAAGATGCAAAAATGCACATAAAATAATACTTAATCAAATCCAATGAATATAAAAATTATATGTTATAATAAGAAGAAATTTATTCTCAGAAATTATTAATAAGCCAACAGTAGGTAACTTATTTTTGTTCTATGCCAAATTACTAAACTGAAGGGAAAATGTGAAACAGCGATCCTTATATGTACAAAAAAATAGGATGTGATAGAATTCAATGACTATTTATGACTTAGAAAAACTTTTAGTTACCAGAAGTAAAATGGAACTCCTAAAAGTCAGTAAGTTTTAAACTATGATATCCTCAAGCAAACAGCATACTTTATCAAAATAAAAAGCTTTAAAGATTTTGCTATAAAGAAAGAAGGATATCCACTATTACTATTATTCTTTAACATAATTTCAGAATTTCTGGCTATTTCTTGGAGGAAAGACAAAAAATGAGGTGTAAGTATTCAAAAGAAAAGATGAAAATGCCTTTATTGATGTATGCTATAGTACAGCTGTTGACATTCTATGTAAATGAAGAGTTCCACAGTGTCTTGTGATATAAAATCAACCTACAAAAAAGTCAAATGAATGCATTGGCAACAATGCAAGTGTGCATGCTCAGCTGCTTCAGCCATGTCTGACTCTGTGACCCCATGGGCTGTAACCTGCCAGCGTCCTCTGACCTTGGGATTCTCTGGGCAAGAATACTGGAGCAGGCTGCCATGCCCTCCTCCAGGGTTTCTTCTCCACCCAGGGATCAAACCACGTTTCCTGCATTGGAGGTGGATTCTTACCCATTGGGCCACTTGGGAGGCCCCTTGGCAACAATAGCCAACAATAAAATTTAAAGGCCATATACCACATTGGCAACAGTAAAATCTTTAAATTCTATGATGATTAATTTAATCAGGAAAATATTAATACTATCTTAATAAAATTTTAAAACTTCTAATAAAGAATTTAGAATATAATCTAGTGGAATAAAACATCATTTCTGGACAAGAAGACCTACTGTTATGAAGGTATCTATTATTCTAAAATTGACTGAAGGGTTAGACATGACTTGGTGACTGAACAACATCCTCGAATTAATATTTAATCTGCAATTCCATAAAGTCAAAATTCCAGTTGATTTTTTGAGGGATTCAGTAAACCTACAATGCAAGGCAAAGTGAAAGAAATAAATGTTCACAAATAAATTTTAACAAATGGAGACAGAGATAACTTACCTTAGAGAAACAAGGACACCTTATCTTAAGATAACTTACCTTAGAGATAAGGATTGTTGTTGTTGTTGCTCAGTGGCCAAGTCATTTCTGACTCTTTGTGACCCTGTGGACTGCAGCACTCCAGGCCTCCCTGTCCCTCACCATCTCCCAGAGGTTTCCCAAGTTCATGGTCATTGCATTCCAGTCATCTCATCCCCTGACGCCCCCTCTTCCTTCTGCCCTCAATGTTTCCCATCATCAGGGACTTTTCCAGTGAGTCATCTGTTCAAATCAGATGACCAAAATACTGGAGCTTCAGCATCAGTCCTTCCAGTGAATATTCAGAGTTGATCTCCCTTAAGATTAACTGTTTTGATCTTGCTGTCCAAGGGACATTTAGGACTTTAGAGATAAGGATAACTTACCTTAATAGCAACATTCTAGAAAGTCTTGGCGATGAAAGCAGAAAGATATCATCACAGTACAAACCCACACAAAGAAAACCACTGTGCACATGTGACCTTACACAGATACCCAGTCCACAAAATGTATAAAGATAGAACTGTGAATTAAAGAGAAAATTTCAGACGGTAAAATTGGAAAGCTGTCTCACTTTATGTAGAAAAGTAAGATGATCTCAACAAAAAAGTAGACTCAAGATAGAAAAAAGAATTAAATGAAAAAAATTATAACATAAAACATAAGAAAAACATGAGACTATTTTTATCTCCTAGGTATGACAGAGGATTTAGAAATCACAAAAGACATAGGGTAAAAACTGATGAATTTAAGCATGCAATACTAGAGATTTCTCTTCAGTGAAGACTGCCATGAATAAAGTTAATAGAGATGTGACAGACTTAAAGATAATGATGGCAATGTCTAGAACTAATGAGGAATTATTGTCTAGGCATATAAGGAATGCTAGCAAATCATCAAGAAAAAGTTAGCATCATCAACAGAAAATAAAGCAATTTAAGGAACAGAAAACATCAACAGCTAACAACCCCACAGAGAGATGCTCAAACTCATTCAAAATCAGAGATGCAAATTAAAGCAACAAGAAATTATCATTTTACATCTATTTGCAGGTGACAAAATTGTGATAACTTTTCTAACTAATATTCAGATTCAGCTTCCATGTTATTCTTTTGTATTGTCATTTTTCTTTCTCCTTTGTCACAGTAAGCATAATTACAATTATTATGACTGGTATTTTAGCACCTCTGAATTAACATTTGTCCTTTGTCCTTTTCTGCCCTGTAATGTAGAGATACAACTTTCTCATGAAATTGTTTAAAGTAACTAATGACCAATCAAGTCTTCCAGCTGATCTGGGCTGGATATACCCTTTGAAAAGAAATTGAATCACACAGTTGTATCCTACTCTTTGCGATCCCGTCAACTGTAGATTGCCTGGCTTCTCTTTCCATGGAATTCTCCAGGCAAGAATACTGGAAAGGGTTGCCATTTCCTTCTCCAGGGGAATCTTCCCGACTCAGGGATCAAACTTGGGTCTCCTACATTGCAGGCAGATTCTTTACCAACTGAGCCACTAGGGAAGCCCTCTGAAAACTACCCTAGTTTTCTTCCCTACTCTTTTTATTTTTTTCCTGTATCATGTATATTAATGCCTTTAGATTTTCTCCTGAAAAATTAATTCAACAGATTATTTCTAGTTTGATCACAATAGAATCAAGTAATTCTGCTCAACTCTTGGGAAGTCAATGAATTAATTTGCATAATTAATAATCTATAATTATTATTATATCAAAGATATTTATTCCATTTAGTAAATATCTTTGATATGTTTAATTGTTTTCTTTTAGTAACCTGTGGGTAACAACATCGTCAATTTGGAAAATCTACCAATTTACAAAAATAAATAGTATAAATCAGGGCAATATTAGAGAGGTGAAATAATGAGCTGTTTATTTTTCTCTCAAAGCAAATGAGAGATTATGTTATAAATCTCTTACTATGAGGCAGTCTTAATAACAGAAAACTATTAATGTCAACTCTGATAAATGTCGTTGCATTTATTTAACTGACTTTAAAATGGTTGTGAGACACTTTCTGCCACAGCTAAGAAAGGAGAAATTACTGAAAGGGAATGAATTTAAGTTAAATCCCTCTGAAGAAAACAAGAAACAGGTAAACAGTTAAAAATTATGAGACTCATTTATTTCCCAGGTGAGTAAAAGCAATTAGAGAGCTCCTTCTTTCAACTAGCTATAGGATATTGAGAAAAGAATTTCCTGCCATGTCAGTAAACAAGGCGATCGCAGTCATCAGTGGTGGCAGCCCTCCATTGTGAGCTTCTGAGCCCCAAGGGCACTGAGGAAGGGGAAGAATACCTGAGATTCAGCACCATCAGGCTGCAGCCTCAAGGAACCTCAGAATGTGTAAAACCCAGGAAACTGGCCCCACCTTGCGGAGATGCCCTTGAAAGGAGTGATTTCAGTGAGCCCAGACTCTTGCCTCTTCCTACACACAGAAGTCAATCCTGAATATTCATTGGAAGGACTGATGCTGAAGCAGAAGATCCAATACTTTGGCAACTGCTGCAAGGAGCCACTTTTTCTGACTCACTGGCAAAGACCCTGATGCTGGGAAAGGTTGAAGGCAGGAGGAGAAGGAGGCAACAGAGGATGAGATGACTGGATGGCATCACCGACTCAATGGACGATGAGTTTGAGCAAACTCTGGGAGAGAGTGAAGGACAGGGAAGCCTGGTGTGCTGCAGTCCATGGGGTTGCAAAGAGTTGGAAATGACTGAACAACAATATACATAGAAAAGCACTAAATTGCTTAACTTGGAACATCTGGTTTTCTTTAGCAATAATCTTTTGATGTTCAGACTACTTGCCCTTTGTTGCAAAACTTCTATATAACCTGGCTCTTTCCCTCACCTGTTTGGAGCAATTTTCTCAGGGTTACTTGAGATGCTTTCTCCTAGGCTTGAAGTCCTAAAAATTCCCACCAAATGAAACATAACTCTCAACTTTTAGGTTGTGAATATTTTTAAAGTTGATAATATATTATAATAAATTGTCCAAACTATTTTTTGCTTCAAAAGGCATACACTTTTTTCCTTTCACATTCTATTTAAGAATTTATAAATTCATATTTTCTGATTTTTTGATATAATTTTCAGTCACATTAGACAAAAGTATTCCTAACTATGAATAGACTTTCCAGCTACATTTAATGCACTCAAACACTATTTCTAAAGGATAGATGTCTAATGGATGCAAATTGCAATGAAAAGAAGTGATGAATGAGGCTGCTACCCTAAAAGATAACAAATACCTTGAGCAATTTCTTTTATAATCCAAAGGCCAAAATTCCCTTTACAGTCCTTGGACAAATTTATTAGGAAGTAAGCTCTTTGTTTCTGTTTTATCTTCCCTATGAGAGAATTTCCTCTATGGAATTCTTAAGAAAATGCAGATCTATGTGAACAGCAGACAAATTCGTTCAACACTCACCAAATTTTGTTCTTAGTTTCTTTTTTTGTCTCCCACTCTTTTTCTGCCTTCTCTGACTTTGAAGTTTTTAAATATGCTCTATTTGTCAATTCAGCAGCCAGTATTTCAGTTCAGTCACTCAGTCGTGTCCAATTCTTTACGACCCCTTGGACTGCAGCACACCTAGCCTCCCTATACATCATCAACTCCCGGTGTTTACTAAACTATTTTGATAATGTTTTAATGTCTAAAGTGGAAGGCCTAGTCTGTCATTGGAGGTTTTTTTAATTAAGTTTTCTTACACGTTTACTTTTCTATATGAACTATAGCATTAACTCGTCTTAATATAAAAATATTTTTAATTGCAATTGTATTAAAATTTTAAATCAATTTTAAAAATGATATTTTATGATGTTGGATCATTCTTTAAAAAGGAAGGATGTCTTTCCATGTGTCAAAACTATCATTTGTCTCATTTAAAATTGTTTTAAAGTTTTTCTAACATAGGTTTTGTATTTTTCTATTGTAAGTTTATTCATTAGCATTAACTCATCTGGTGTGGCTCTAGTAATACATGCTTCACCAAAACAAAATTAAGAAGTAATAGGAATCAGTTATACTATAAATATTAAAGGAACCACATCATTATTCAAAATTTTTCATAAAGAAAACCCAGAACCTAAAAAGTTTCATATACAGTTCTACTGATCATTCATGAAACAGAAACTCCAATAATAAAAAAATCTTTAAAAAATATTAAAAAATGAAGATGCTTTAACTCATAATACAAGGCTACCACAGCTTAGAACTCAAAACAAGATTAGTACAATATGAAAAAGGAAAATCGTAACATTGACTAAGAAAAATAAAATATTAGCACAAGTTCAATAATATAGATAATAAAATTTAGAGTGAAAAATTGTGGTTAATTCATAGAATACATGTTCAGTTTATATTAAATATGTTTAATGTGATTCATGACATTACTAAAGAGGAAAACCAGTATAATTATATGTATAGAAAATAACACAGTTCAAGAAAATTTATTTAGTATAAAAATTAAGAATTTGAGGAAATTCCCTTAATCTGAGAAAAGACATTTATACAACTAAACTAACCTAAACTAAAGTAATTTATCATTATAATTACCATAAAATATTGTGATACAAGTATTAATATATATGTAAAGAAAAGAATGAGTAGGGAAATAAAATGGAAAAAAAAGAAAATAATAAAAAGCCTGCAGCTAAAAACAGGACAAATCAAAATAAACACACCAGTCTGTTCATGTCAGCTTCTCCATTTATTGAAACCTATTTTGAAAGATGAACGGGCTTCCCTTGTAGCTCAGTCAGTAAAGAATCTGCCTGCAGTGCAGGAGACCCGGGTTCAATCCCTGGGCTGGAAAGATCCCCTGGAGGAGGACATGGCAACCCACTCCAGCATGCTTGACTGGAGAATCCGAATGGACAGAGGAGCCTAGCGGGCTACAGTCCATGTGGTCACAAAGAGTCAGGAGTGATTCAGCGACTAAGTACAGCCGGTATTCTTGCCTGGAGAATTCCATGGACAGAGGAGCCTGGTGAACTACAGTTGCTGGAATTGCAAAGAGTCAGGCACGACTTAATGACCAATACTTTTCACTTTTCACCCACCCAGCATAGCCAGCTGTCAGTAAAATTTTATATTTTCAGTGATCACATACATACTGATTTTGTTTATTCCTAATTCCAACAACCAGGTAGCTGAAATTCTTCTGTACAGCGGAAGCATATTTCATTGGAACAATGTTCTTTTTCAACATTGATTAACAGGCTAATCAAAATAATGAATTGTCATTTTAAAATGAGTATACCATTTTAAAGAAAACAAAGACAGTGATACCATTTATGACAAATTCTATTCCATCTGCTGTAAATCAAAAGGCATTAGTAAAATAAAAGTGACACTGTATTTACCCCAACTCAGGAAATTGGTTTCAGCAAAATAATTACACATCAAATTGCATTAATGTCAATTTTAATATTATTGCTTTAGGATATTTTAAACACTATTTGTAAATATATTTGCTTTGAGGGTTATCTAATTGCTTCAAATTTAAAACATTATAACTTTATGTAAATATCATTCTGAAGCCAATTTTTTTTTTTTTTAGTAAAATTCTTATTACATTGCTCAGTTTGACAAAATGCTTTAGAATGTTTGTTCATTCACCTTTATAACTTTTCCCCTTATTATATTTTATGAACAGCCAAAAATCTAGAGGTCTCACACTGCAAGTGTGAACATTTCAACACTTGGGGTTATCTAAACTTAGTCAATTTTGTGTTCTGAAATTCTAAGATTTTTTTTCAAGAAATCAACAGTGTGGAACTCTTTCTCCATTTTTAAGGATATGTCCCTCTCTGTCTACGCCAGCCGTCTGATAGGTGCACTCAAGCCTAACCTGTTAGGTTGAATACCACCGGGTACATGGGTGCATGCTAAACTACTTCTGTCTTGTCGGACAGTTTGCTACCCTATGGGCAAATCATGGGATTCTCCAGGCAAGAATACTGGAGTGGGTTGTCGTACCTTCCCAGGCAACGTTAGCGGGAAAGAACCTGCCTGCCAATGGAAGAAACATAAGAGACCTGGGTTCAATTCCTGGATGAGGAGGATCCCCGAGGAAGAAATGGCAACCCACTGCAGTATTCTTGCCTGGGAAATCCCATGGACAGAGGTGCCAAGTGTGTTATAGGCCGTGGGGTCGCAAAGAGTTGAACACGACTAAAGCGACTTAGCACCACCACCAGCACCTTCCCTGTACCAAGAAGACGAGGATGACTAAATCTCTAGAAACTCTCCTTTTAAGAAGTTGTTGTTTAGTCACTAAGTTGTGTCCGACTCTTTGTGACCCCATGGACTGTAGCCTGCAAGGCTCCTCTGTCCATAGGATTTCCCAGGCAAGAATACTGGAGTGGGTTGCCATTTCCTTCTCCAGGGGATCTTCCCCACTCAGGGATTGAACCCGTGACTCTTGCGTCCTGCATTGGCAAGCAGATTCTTTGCCAATGAGCCACCTGGGAAGCCTTTCTTTTAAGAAGAAAGAAAGTGAAGTGGCTCAATCGTGTCCAACTCTTTGCGACCCCATGGACTGTAGCCTACCAGGCTCCTCCGTCCATGGAATTTTCCAGGCAAGAGTACTGGAGTGCGTTGCCATTCCCTTCTCCAGGGATCTTCTAGATCCAGGGGTTGAACCAGGGTCTCCTGCATTGCAGGAAGATGCTTCACCATTTGAACCACCAGGGAAGCCCACAGAGTACTTCTTTTAAGAAGGCAAGCACTTAAATCCACATAACAACTTCACCCGTATTTGCTTAGCCTGCCTGGTAACCTCCTATTTCTGGCTCTCTCACCCACATCTACTTTTATCTTTAACTGAAGATGGCATTAAAAGTGGTGGCGTGGGCCATTTCAAGGATTTTTGTAGTATTCCTGGTCTCTTTCTTATATACTGAAAGTATACAGGTTATTAAACTTCTGTTTGTTTTTCTCCTGTTAATCTGTTTTTGTTTTTGTTTTTTTGTCCTAAAAGCAGGGAGATCTCAGCCAAGAAACTAGAAGGGTAAAGGGAAAAATTTATTTTCCTCCCCTATAGAGTGATTTCAGAGAGGACCCAGTAGGGAGCCAGGAGTTTGATCCCCACTGGGTGATAATGCAGCCCATTCTATGGTGTCATTACCCTTGCTGATTTCCTGATCTCCTGCTGTACTGCTCTGCAGAAGCCAGATATAGCCCCTGGCCTCCTAAAGTTCATATTCAATAGAGAGGGATGAACAAAAATAAGAGTATTTATTTATTTATTATTTTGTGAGATTCGATGCTGCTCTAGACCGAATGTTGACCCCTGTTCCATAGCAAACCTCTGAATTCTGAATACACAGTGCCCATTGGAAATGGGCTGGTTTATTTTTATTTGTCCTACAGTCTGTTAAAAAACAAACATTATGTTCATAGTGTTATCAGAAATTTAATTTGTCTTGTTACCAATAATACTAAGACTTCTTAGTCACAGGTGCTGCTGCCCCATCAGTCCTTTTCCTGTCTTCCTCCTTTTCAAATCTTCTGGTTAAGGGCAGCCCACTATGAAGCCTTGGGTAAGGCTATCGATTTAGAGACTCTAATAGAGTCACATACTAGTAAATGATATTGTGTGACCCTTTCAGAGCAAGTCCGATTTGATAGCTTGAGAGCAGAGGCCCCGACTGTCCAGAGGCACTGGTGACAAACGGGAAAAGATCTGATTGATACAAAAAGCTTCCAGCAGGCTGGCTTCTCTCAAGATCCTTGAATGTTTCATTCATTTGTTTTGTATTTTTGCGGCTCCTGCTCAAGTTTAGGCAACTGTTGCAGGCATTTTCCAACTAACCAGAGCAGTCCCTTTCTCTGCCTCTGGTAGATACATGCCTGCCTGACACACATTTTTCTACTCTGATTTTCAGGCTAGGTCTTATGCGGGTGCCCCCGTGATGGGAGCCTAGTGGGGACAGAGACGTTATACAAGCCAGGATCTCTTTCTTGCCTTGAAACTCCCCAGTTAGAGAGTTGTGATCGATGTTTTATGAAACAACGTTGTTCACCATCTGGATCTACAAGGATTGAGTGATTGGCCCCTGAAGTTACTGACCTATGGTATCCTCTGAAGAGCGTTCAAGGGCAGAAATAAGAAATAAGGCACTATGTGCGCTGGGAAAACAGACAGAGCAGGCCCTCAGATACTTATTTTCAGGGAAAATTTGCATTAACCCAAATTCTTGCATCTTGCCATGTAGAGGAAAGCACTAAAACCATTGACCAATATGTTTCATGTGATTAGCTAGCAGTATCCTTCCATTGAGATGTGTGCCTGATTACAGATACCCCTTACCAAAAAACTCCTCCCCCTTCCGCTTTGGAACACTTCCTCTGAGATTTCTGTGAGGCTGTCTCTTGGGCTATAGTTCTTAGTAAGATGCGAAATAAACTCAACTCACAGCTTTTTGTGCAGTTTTTTGTCCTACTCCACAGTTTTTTCACCATCTCCTTCTTAGTTAAAGAGCTTACGAATCTGCCAGTTGTCTTCTTGTTTGCTTGAAAATATATCAGTCCTTGAGTAACTGTAGTATATTTGTACTATAAGAATTTCATCCTTTCCAATCATTTGCAGTTCTGGGCATCCTCCCCGTTTCCTGAGACCTTCCTCTCTTTCCTTGTTTTCTCTTCTTTCTCTCTTTGCTGATACAAAGCATTTCTTCTATCAATGTGAAAATTATGGGCACAAGTTATAGAAGGTGTCTGGCTGTCATCCTTGCACAAATAACTATTCTTATTCTTTTTTTCTGGAAATGATTTACTTATAAAAGAGTAGAAGACAAAATTTCAGGTTATCATATTCTAGATCTAGGTACACTTTCAGTTATCTCTTCAAGACATTCCATGTCTATAGATGGATTCAGTAGTGAAATAAGTCTCTAAAGACATCCTAGAACAGGATACTTCTCCTAATTGTGGCCTTTAATAGAGCAGATATTCTAGCTGTAGCAAGCACTGTTGCAAGCACCCTCACATTCAGCACTCTGCCCTGAACCCAAGAGCATCCAAGAATCTCCAGGAGGTCAGAATCAAAATAACGAGGTTAACAAAACTCGTTAACCTCCAGCAAACTCATACTTACTTATTTATATGCCATAGAAGCAGGATGAGAAATCAACTTACCTCTGTTTTTCAATTGCCCTGTTGTGTCCAACTCTTTGCGACCCCATGGACTGCAGCATGCTAGCCTTTTCTGTCCTTCAAATCTCCGGGAACTTGCTCAAACTCATGTCCATTGAGTCAGTGATGCCATCCAAACATCTCATCCTCTGTCCTCCCGTTCTCTTCCTGCCTTCAATTTTTCCCAACGTCAGGGTCTTTTCCAATGAGTCAGCTCTTCACATCAGGTGGTCAAAGTATTGGAGCTTCAGTTTCAGCATCAGTCCTTTTAATTAATATTCAGGATTGATTTCATTTGAATTGGCTGGTTTGATCTCCTTGCAATCCAAGGGACTTTCCAACACCACAGTTCAAAAGCATCAATTCTTTGATGCTCAGCTTTCTTTATGGTCCAACTCTCATATCCATACATGACTACTGGAAAAACCATAGCTTTGACTAGACAGAACTTTGTTGGCAAAGTAATGTCTCTGCTTTTTAATATGCTGTCTAGGTTGGTCTTAACTTTGCTTTAAAAGAGCGAGCATCTTTTTATTTCGTGGCTGCAGTCACCATATGCAGTGATTTTGGAGCCCAAGAAAATAAAGTCTGTCACTGTTTCCATTGTTTCCCTATCTATTGGCATGAAGTGATGAGACCAGATGCTATCATCTTCGTTTTTGGAATGTTGAGTTTTAAGACAACTTTTTCACTCTCCTCTTTCACTTTCATCAAGAGGCTCTTTAGTTCCTCTTCACTTTCTGCCATAAGGGTAGGGTCATCTGCATATCTAAGGTTATTGATATTTCTCCCAGCAATTTTGATTCCAGCTTGTGCTTCATCCAGCCCAGCATTTTACATGATGTACTCTGTATAGAAGTTAAATAAGCAGGGTGAAAATATACAGCCTTAACATACTCCTTTTCCAATTTGGAACCAGTCCATTGTTCCATGTCTGGTTCTAATTGCTGCTTCTTGACCTGCATACAGAATTCCAAGGAGGCAGGTAAGGTAGTCTGGTATTCCCATCTCTTGAAGAATTTTCTACAGTTTGTTGTGATCCACACAGTTAAGGCTTTAGCATGGTCAATGAAGCAGAAATCGATGTTTTTCTGAAATCCTCTTGCTTTTTCTATGACCTAACAGATGTTGGCAAATTTGGTCTCTGGTTCCTCTGCCATTTTAAATCCAACTTGAACATCTAGAAGTTCTCGGTTCATGTACTGTTGATGCATGGCTTGGAGAATTTTGAACATTACTTTTGTTAGCATGTAAAATGAGTGCAATTGTGTGGTAGTCTGAACATTCTTTGGAGTTGTACTTCTTTGGGATTGGAATGAAAACTGATCTATTCCAGTCCACTGCTAAGTTTTCCAAATTTGCTGGCATATTGAGTGCACTTTCACAGCATCATCTTTTAGCATTTGAAATAGCTCCACTGGAATTCCATCACCTCTGCTAGCATTGTTCATAGTGATGCTTCCTAAGGCCCACTTGACTTCGCATTCCAGGATGTCCGGCTCTAGGTGAGTGATCACACCATCGTGATTATCTGGGTCATGAAGATCTTTTTTGTACAGTTCTTCTGTGTATTCTTGCCACCTCTTCTTAGTGTCTTCTGCTTCTGTTAGGTCCCTACCATTTCTGTCTTTTATTGAGCCTATCTTTGCATGAAATGTTCCCTTGGTATCTCTAATTTTCTTGAAAGGATCTCTAGTCCTTCCCATTCCATTGTTTTCCTCTATTTCTTTGCATTGTTCACTTAGGAGGAAGGTTTTCTTTGGAACTATTGCTAATCTTTGTAACTTTGCATTCAAATTGGTATATCTTTCCTTATCTCCTTTGCCTTTAGCGTCTCTTCTTTTCTCAGCTATTTGTAAGGCCTCCTCAGGCAGCCATTTTGCCTTTTGCATTTCTTCTTGTCTACCTAGGTGCTAAACTTGTGGACTTAATCCAAGCACATTTTAATGAATTGTCACTTTGCTGATTTGGCCAGAGGAACTCAAAGAGTTAATTGCCAGTCACAGCTTTCAGCGCAGAAAAGATTAACTCAATTTCATCATTACTGTTAAATTCACCCTTGTGTCCTAAGACACAAGAGGAATTATAAAGGAATCTATGAGTTTTCTAGTGAAAACAACTGTCATAATTAGGAAATCAAGTCAAAACATAAAGAAATTCAGGGCTTCCCTTGTGGCTCAGACAGTAATGTGTCTGCCTGCTATGTGGGCGACCCGGGTTCGATCCGTGGCTTGGGATGATCCCCTGGAGAAGGAAATGGCAACCCACTCCAGTACTCTTGCCTGGAGAATTCCATGGACAGAGGAGCCTTGTAGGCTACAGTCTATGGGGTCGCAAAGAATCGGACAGGACTCAGCGACTTCACTTCACTTCTTCAAAGAAATTAAATGTCAAATGAATTGACACACACTTTTTAAAAACTTCAGTGAATATTTCTGATTTTCTTATACCTTTCCTTCCTTATATGCATCCCCATCCCACATATATTTCATACTTGCTATAATTGTTTACATAATACACAAAGATATTTTTATGTAAAACTGGAAGTCCTTCATCAATCCCCACAACTCATTTTCTGCCTTATCCTTTGATCAAATGTTATTATTAAAGTACTATGTACCACCATTTATCATCTTTTTAAAAGAAGAGGTTTTAGCTTCTCATAAGAAAATACATAATTATTACATCAGTCTGATCAGCTAAAAAATACATCCCATGTAATTATTTACCTTTTTTTGAAATATCCTTGCTGCAGAAAGACCAAAAAATCCTCACAAAATGTATGATGTGATATGAATACAGTACATTCTGAGTATATTAAGATATGACATTAATTTAGAAAACAAATTTGTGATAATACAGGTAAAATTCTAAAATCATACTTGATGTCTAAAACAACCATTTTATAATATTATCAATAGTCTAGTTAGTAAAGGATTTATAATATAAATAACATTTCACTTCATAATTTTTATCTGAAATTTTAAATTTTAAAACTTAAGTTTTAAAAATGATTTATGTTGAAATTGAAGTTTTCACATACAAAGAACATTATATGTGAATAGAAGATATAGCAAGTATAAAATATTAACTACTTTATTTCCCAGTGTGCAATATCATAGGACTCAATAATTTTTGATGATCTTCTAACAAATAGAAATATTTGTTTAGTATAATAAAGTTATACTAAAAAGGTGGTCTCAAGACTATATGACTCACAGTGATGTTACCTCCTTGATCTAAATCTCAAACAGAAATTAATCCCAGAAATAGTTCCAGGGGTACAGAACCTTAAGGAGGGACTCATTGATTTAGATCTGGGTTATCAGCCATGATTCTCTGATCTTATTTGATTTAAAGGCACAAATGACTCTTTGCTAGTGGAAAAGGGGGTGCTGGCATTCCACAGCATGGATTGGCAACAGTGTTCACTAAGTCATATATTGTAGACACCTGTAATAAGTACCTATAGATGGCAAAACTTTAAATAATAAGTAATTGCTGGCTAAGAAGGTTTTTACTGAAAATAAAATTTAAAAAAATAATTGTAGCTGGTCGATTGTTTCTAAGTGTCTGAAAAACTTGGAGAAGAAAATACTGAGTTTAGAAATGTGAAATCTCATCTGAAGGCCCAAGTGAAAAAGGAAAAGTTTATATTCATACCATCTCTTTTAGCCACAGGGCTGAACTTGATGATACTGAACGCAACATATAAAACTGTGAGTGGTTGAATCACAGTAAAATTGGATTCACAATAGCTCAGGGTCCCATGTGTTAAAGCAAAGGTACCAACTGGGGAAAAAGAGGGTCCCAAAAACTGGAACGAAGACCCATGAATCCGAGAGATTGTCAGAAGTAGTCACCTTATGGAGTTCAGCTTCCTTACCTGAGGAAACTTGAACATCCTCCCCAGAGATGGTTGCCTTCAAGAGGACTGTATATCCTTCTCAGGATCTGCTCCTATCTGTAAGTACTTCTAGACTGATAAGCACCCCAAGTTCATCAGACACCAGATGGTAAATACAAAGAATACAAATGTGACCCATGAGGGGATGCAATGCTTCTACAAAGCCACAGTCCACGGCTATAGAGGGAGCCATACAAGGCAGCAGAACATTATAATAGCATTGCCTTGAACAGTCAAATAAAATAAAGTGTGGCAATCAATTTGTGATAGAATTCTTATCACATTTTTAGAGCCCTTATATTTTTAGAGCAGTTTTAGTAGCTTCAGGTTTACAACAAAATGGAGACTGAGATAGAGATGTCCCATGTACTCTCACACCTCACATGCCTGGCCTCCCCCATTATCAACATCCCTTACCAAAACTGTACATTTTTAACAAAAGATGAGCCTACATTGACATATCATAATCACTCAAAGGCCATAGTTCATCTTAGGGTGTGCTCTTCTCAAGTTATTCCTTTTTTTGTCTGTAATTAATGCTTAAATCTGTGGAGAGATATTTAGAATCAGTCATACAAACTTTCACATAATAGTTTTAAGATCTGTTGATGATTCTTACCTGAGTCATCTATCACCGTAGTGTTGAAACTAATAATTTTCAAATGCCATTTACACTCTTTACTTGACATGTCTCTGTTAGGATGAGATTTCCCTTCTCCTGTGTGTGTGTATGTATGTGTGTATATGTATTCACATGTGTATACCCACATACATCTTTGATATGTGTATGGATTTATGGAATCCTATTTTATTGGGTTATAACCCATTACTGTCTTTATTTATATTGATTCTCAGCTGTCTCAGATTTGACTGTGTGAACACTTTTAATCTGACTTTGACTTTTATATCACGTAGACTTGTTTTTATGATTTTGGGGGCACTTCCTAACTCTAGCACAAGATATTGAAGGTTGAAAGTATACCTAGTTGCTCTAGTTCTTAATTAAACTATTTTTTTCAATCAACTCCATTACCTTTTTACAAATGGTTTTTCAGTTGTCTCAACATGCACACATATATATTTGGAGAGAGGAACTGCATTTGTTATTTAATTAACTTCAGGAACAGAAACACTTGAACTTTCCTTATGTCTTTAACAGAAATAATAACATAGGGGACTTTAAAAATACAACTTTCTGGAGGGAATTTGTTTCCTCTATAGTCCGTTTTTCTCAAGTTTTGTGACTCTTGATTCATAAGGTCTTCTGGGTATATTTCTGCTTCATTCTTCTTTATCTGGATTTAGCTTTTCTTTTGCACTTGCTGTTTATTGAGCACATTTATTGTGTGTTCTTTCTTGCTTCAGTCAGTTTTTCCTCAGTTGTCTCAACATATTTTATTGCATTTTTACATTTGCTACAATGTTTTGATATTTCAACTATATTACATAGTAATTTGATATTTCAACTATATTACATAATAAGTTTTTATAGTTCTCATATCTATATACGTCCTCTAGTTGATTTCAAAGTCTTATCTATTCATGTTACCATACTGTGTTAAGTACAGAGGCATAACAACATTTTAATATTGATTTAATATTGTGTATTAACTATTTAATATATATTTGACACATTAATGATATAATATTCCCCTGGACAGCTCTCTGTTTTCTATTCTTGCATGTTTATTTTTTTTTCATTTTTTCCCTCTATGTTACCAATGTCATTAGGTCCAGAAAATACAAGTATTAGAGAAAATTTAAAACACGATAAAGCTCTTTTTGTTCAAGTATGTTTTAATCTTTTTATCTTTTAGATGTTATTATTATCTAGAAAAATATGCATTGTCTATTGGTAACATAAAAATCTTTCACTTTGAAATATTTAATAGAAATTGAATTTCAAGCACAATCATGCAGAGCTAATCTAAATCAGGACAATGTAGTACAAATATTGTGTTTTTAAAGTGATAGACTGTGTCTATCTTACCTACTATTGAATTTTTAGAGCCAATACATTCTGGAACATAGGGTATATCCAATTTATATCTATTGACTAGATAAGACTTCATCCTGTACTAGGATATTTTTCTCTACACA
Organism: Cervus elaphus; assembly: GCF_910594005.1. Taxonomy (NCBI): domain Eukaryota; kingdom Metazoa; phylum Chordata; class Mammalia; order Artiodactyla; family Cervidae; genus Cervus; species Cervus elaphus. The sequence goes on from NC_057840.1 coordinate 36,895,432, forward strand.
GCTACTGCACATAGATAGGCACAATACAACTTTCTGGAGGGAATTTGTTTCCTCTATAGTCTGTTTTTCTCAAGTTTTGTGACTCTTGATTCATAAGGTCTTCTGGGCATATTTCTGCTTCATTCTTCTTTATCTGCAATTTCATATTATTTAACCAATGACAAGAAAAAGAAAATAATATGCCCATATAATTGCTGACATTATTAATCATATTCTGCTTACAAATACAAAATGTAAACAGTCAGAGAAGAGTGTGAAAAGACATAAAAATGAAGTCAGTTGAGGAGCAAACTGTTATATAAAGAAGGAGATTTGATTAGGAGTTCAATTTACCTGAAAGCTAAACCCATTAAACTAAAAAGCTGAAAGTGATCCAGAGCATGGGAAGTAAAAATTGGTAAATTACAGTAGTGAATTGTGCACTACAACAAAATGATCTAATAAACCAGTAATTTGCCATATTATTATGAGCTACAAAGACAATTTAATAAAAACAATTTGGTTTGTGTTGCTTTCAGCCTACTTCTGTAGTTTCACAATCATCTTTTTTAAAAATAGTATAATAGTTTTAGTCATAGGATGACATTCTTATAATTTAAAATTTGTGCTACTAAAATTGTTACATAAAATATACCTTGTTACTACCTGAGGCACTTACAGAGAAGTGTATTTGGTAGTGATTTTTTGAAATCTTCATCTTTTAGATAGATTTTTAAGAGTGCTCAGTGAGGGAAAGATTATATTTACCATACTAATGTTGATTTCCTACAACTGTTCTGCACAAAATGTCCTCAGCTTTCTTTTTCCAAATCCTTGCATTGGCATCCATGACAACCAGGATATGCTTCCTCTGTTTATCAGATAGTAGTTCCTTGCTAAGAGGCAGTAAAAAGGTTACCACATATCCAAGTAATTAACATGATGTGGGATAGTGCTGAGGGCTTGAAGCCAACAAAACTATGAATATTTCTTCCTCACCCCATTACAAGTGATAGTAATTAAGTGCCAGAAAAGTAGCATATATAATTAAATTGGATAAATACCTTTCTGCATTTTCACTGCCTCAATACATATTATAATGAAACTTTGCCCTTTATGAAGTTCTAAAAGATATATTTAATTTTACAGAAGATCAGGAACTGAAAACTGCAACACTCAGAATCATAAGTCTACTAAAATAACTTCACTACTCTGTAAAACCATGGCTTCTGTCTTTCCTATTAAGAGGTTAAGCATGACAACAAAAATAAAAATAAAAAAATTAAAAGTTTAAGAGACTGAAATTATTCCACAAAGTAGTATTTATAGTTAGACTTGAAAACTTTAGTTTGATTTAGGGTTGGTGATTTTCTCACTTTTGCCGACAAACAAGTCTCTGATCAATATTAATATGTGTGAAATGTATTGCAGAAGTTTAGAAATCATATTTTGAGATCAGTATTAACTTTTTTATTGTATAAGCTTGAAAATAGGGTTAGCTCCTCTGGATTTAGGCAAACAACTTGGTTTCTTCTCTAGTATTTCCTTCAGCTTGAACCAAGGGAAAAAAAAGAAGGCAAAATCCATTTCACTGAAGTTAAAGTCTGGTGAGAAGTACAGCAAGGCTGAGGAGAATAGTGAGAGATTGGAGGAGGACACAGACATCAGATCTGGGGTGTGCGTGTCTGTGACAAGATAGTGGAGGTGCAGAGAAAGAACTCTTCCGTCTAGCTTCTTCCCGCTGAAAACTGCTCTTGCTAATACTGACTGCCGCCATCTTGCCAGGATAAATGAACACCAAACAGTCCTCATTTTGCTATTTTTTTCATCAGATTAGACACTGCTGGCCATTTTCTACCGCCTAAAGAGCCTCTCCTTTTTATTTTCAATGTTACAATTTCCAAGAAAGAAAGGCTTATTTCTTATTCCATCTGAAATAGGGACACTGCTATTCTCCTACAGAGAAAAATATGTATATTTTTAGTCTATCCCATAGTACAGTTTTAATTTTAAGATTTATTTGTCTTTTTGATCCTCTCTTACCCCAGACTTTGAGCTCCTAAAGATCGGGGACCAATTGACACACCTAACATGCAGCAAAATTCAGGCTCTCGGGAATTTATTTATGCTGATTCATTTCAGTGCTTTGTTGTTCCAGTTCCAAATTTATTGCCTCTGGGCTGAAAATGTTCTTTTCAATATACGCTGTAATAATAGAATTCCGTTAAGCATTTGTGTTTTAACGTGCGCACCATAATCTTTCTCACTCGAGGGCACAGAAAGGACATTGTGGAAATAGGGGCCCTCTGGAGGGATTCTGGGCTTCCCCGGTGGCTCAGACAGTAAAGAATCTGCTTGCAATGCAGGAGGCCTGGATTTGATCTCTGGGTCGGGAAGATCGCCTGGAGAGGGGCATGGCTACCCACTCGAGTATTGCCTGGAAAATTCCATGGACAGAAGAGCCTAGCAGACTCCTGTCCATGGGGGTCTGGAACCCTGCAGACACCATGATCTTGGTACGTTGAAACTAGTTTCAAACTTCTGGCTTCCAGAACTGTGAGGGAATAAATGTCTACTCTTTCATACCACTAAATTTGTGATTATTTGTTATAGCAACCACAGAAAACTAATACAAATGGACATTAACATTTTATACTGTACTAGTAACCTAAAAAGGTACATTTAAAAAGGTACATTATTTTAACCACAACATTTCAAAAATTTAAATAAGTAATTGATATGTTAATGTGAAAGTAATTATCTCTGGATGTCCAAATTCTTGCATTTCTGTTTTATAGGTAGAAAAAATTCTGAAACAAAAAGATAAAAACAAAACAAAAAGATAGATGGCATAAAATGTAACAGAAAGTACTCAGGAAAAAGAAGAATGGAACAGGCTTGCTGAGTTTACCCCTAACTTGGCTAAAAGTAATTTTGTATGTTCTAAATTAATCCTATTTGGAGCTATACTATAAGAGCCAAAATCTTCCATATCCTCTTTGATGGGTGGCCCTTGAGAAGGAACCCTTGAGAACCGAAGGCAGTTGTAGGCTACTGGTCAATATCCACAGATTTAAGGTCCAAATGAGTTTTAGAGACATAACAATGGCGGGTACACTCTTACATAGCTGGTAGATGAATGTATTAGAACCATTTAAGATCAATGCTTTTAATGTTTGTCTTCTTCAATGAATAGGGACTTTTTCTAGGTAAATAATAAGATATTTAAACACAGATTTATCTGCAAGAGTTCTAGCTAGGTTAATTTAAAATGGTTAAAAAACTAGACCCTCCTTGGATATCCAGCGAACTCAGGGAATGGGTATGTAAACTATGGTGTAATCAAACTGTAGATTTTTATATAGCCATTAAAAAATCTTACCTGTAAAGACTGCTGAATTATATGTGGAGAAATACAATCAAGAAAATGTTCTGTTGAAAGAACAGATTCATTGTAACTAAATTTATTGCGTACCTGCCAGCACTTTAAAAAGCCTTATTGTTTCTTTTTATCCTCTTAACAATGTATTATACAAATGTATATATTTTTTTAAAAATGTCCATTGAATGATGAAGAAACCAAGCCGCAGGAAAGTCAACTAACTTGCTCAGAGTTACACAGGTAGAACTGGGAAGGTTGATTCCATAGGACAATCAACATGTTATATCAGACAGAAAACTAAAGGCAGACTTTTTTTTTTTCCCTCCAGTGGTCCCCCTGACTACCAATGCCCAGGACCCAGGTCAGTTTCAGTTACATCATCTGAGTGTCAGCTTAACTTCTACCAATCACCCTGCAGGAACTTAAACTCAAGGAGAAGCTTGTTGACAGGGGTTTCGTTCTCAGTGGCTGGCATATCCGTACAGCTGCATCTACAATGGGTCAGGATTATGAACCCGCATGTCTGAATATTTTCCAAAAATGCGACATAAAACTAGCTTTTGAAAAATCTCAAAGTTATAAAATAAGATAATTTAGAAGTATAAAAGGAAGAAATAAAAGGGAACTCAAGGAGCAAGAAAATATGCAGCAGAAAACTTAATGCAGAGTGCCAGCCTCCAGTTGTTTCTGGGATCGAAACACTCAATAAAATAGATACCCAACAAGAACCTACAACATAGCACAATGAACCACACTCAGCATCTTGCAGTAACCTATAACGAAATAGAATAAGCACATAAACATGTATAACTGAATTACATTGCTGTATACCTAAAACTAATACAGCACTGCAGATTAACCACCCATCAATTGAGAAAAGAAAAAAGCAGTCTTCAGGTACAAGTTGCTCAGTCACATCCAACTGAGTCAGTTCAGTTGCTCAGTCGTATCCAACTCTTTACAACCCCACGGACTGCAGCACACCAGTCCTCCCTGTCCATCACCAACTCCCAGAGCTTGCTCAAACTCATGTCCATCAAGTCAGTGGTGCCATTGAACCACCTCATCCTCTGTCATCCCCTTCTCCTCCTGCCTCCAATCTTTCCCAGCATCAGGGTCTTTTCTAATGAGTCAGTTCTTCACATCAGGTGGCCTAAGTACTGGAGCTTCAGCTTCAGCATCAGTGCTTCCAATGAATATTCAGGACTGATTTCCTTTAGGATGGACTGGTTGGATCTCCTTGCAGTCCAAGGGACTCTCAAGAGTTTTCTCCAACATCACAATTCAAAAGCGTCAATTCTTTGGCAGTTCTCTTGGCAAAACTCTGTTAGCCTTTGCCCTGCTTCACTTTGTACTCCAAGGTCAAACTTGCCTGATACAAGTACCAAGAGAATGTACTGGTCATAGCAAACACGTTTATAGGGCCTAGCTTAATGCTTCCTACATACTGCATGGAAACTTTTCTCAACACTTCTGCAAAGTTTATTGCTTTGTTAAAAACATGCAAACAGCACAGAGCAATTACTTTGAAGTGACAAATACGTTTAATACTTTGACACTGAAGTCTCTTTCCAGAGGCAGAGTAAATGATGCCTGAAGTCTTTCAATATTTTTGGAGTTTTAAAAACAAATAGTCTGGCAACCAGTAATTGGGAAAAGAAGCATCTACACCCACAATTTATTGTATTTTTGCTTCTCATGGCATGTAGTTCTCACATTTCTTGCATAAAGGGAGAATGTTAGAAAGAGGTTTGCAGGTTGCTTTGCTGATTACAATGAATTGCATATCTTAATTTTGCAAAAATCATTAAATCAATTTTCCTATGTTGTTACCTATATTTCTGTTATATTTTCCAGTAAGGTCTTTCTCTTTATTTCTGTTGATTTCTCTGTCTGTCCCTCTTTTTGTTTTTCTTTACCCATGAGGCTTGCCTATCTGTGTGTGTGTGTGTTTGTGTGCCTGTGGCTGTATATGTAAATACTTAATAGCCATAATCAGGTCTTCTGGTAAATTTTTCAGCTTGATTTTGGGGTGTGTTGTGAATTCCAGAAGATCTCAACAGTGATCAGCATAGGACCTTGAAATGTAACAAACACTGCTGATAGCCTAAGAGGCCATGAGGTGTAGTGCAGTGCTTTTTAAAATTTAATATGCATGTAAATCACCTGGAGAACTTGGTAAAATGCAAATTCTGATACAGTAGGTTTCAGATAATACCCAAGATTGTGCATTTCTCCCATGCTCTTAGGTGATGCCAGTGCTCTTGGTCCACGGATCACACTTAGGGTAACAAAGGCAGAGTGGAGCTCACGTGAAATATGACACATCTGAGCTCAGATCTCTGCTCAGTACAAATCGGATGTGTGACTTCTGTATGTTTCATTCCCTTTACTCTCATTGCTGTCATCTATAAGTGGAAAGTAAAACCAAGACATAAGTTTGTTGTTGCAACATATGACATCATGTCTGTACAAGAGCTTTGCTAAATAGTCCATGTAGAATAAATGTTGGATACTTTCCATCTCTCAATACCAAGGACCATGAAAGGTTAAGAAGAGCAAGACAATCTTAAATGCTCAAGGAGGTATTTTTCAGAATGCTATAAAGTAATTTTTAAAGTCTCATCACTTTCTCCAAGAAATAGAAAAGCTTATTGTTGCAACGATCATTTTATTTCATAGGTTTCAAACTGTGAGAAATTTTAGTTTAAATTGAGTTTAGGTTTCATCACAATGCTGCTATTTTCTATGTCCTTTTATACTCAATATTGAAAGAAAATCCCATGGACAGAACAACCTGGTGGGCTACACAGTCTATGGGATCACAAAAGAGTTGGACACTACTTAGTGACTAAACAACAACAACAACAAATCGAGAGTCAATGGAAAATCATGGCTATATCAATACTATAAATATATAAAAATTTTTAAAATAAGTACAAATGTTCTACACATAATATCTGAGTATAAAAATAGCAATTGAATACTGTACTCCATTTTAATCAGCATTCTTTGTCTTGGTTTTTAAGTTTGGAAAATATATGTAGAAGCAATCAGGGAACAAAGAAAGCAATTTTTGAGGCATCTGATTAATTTTGTCTTTTAAACTATTTAAATATCTACTCTTCCTGTGCCCAGATCTTAATGCGTGAGTCCTTTCTGTTCTTCGTATGCCTTCACTTCATATATCAAGGTGATCTCACCTAGTCTAATTTTTAAAAATAAAACCTGCTCTGCAATGATTTGCAACTTATATCTTCAATCAAGTCCTATCCTCTGAAATACATTTTAGAGTATTTGGGCCCATTAAAATACGAAAGCATTAGAAAAGATGCCTTGAGTTTGTGATGTTACTGATTTTATATTGTAACATGACTTGCTTTACAGATTTAAGATTATCAAAATTTCCATATAGCTATCTAATGAGTGTTGCAAAATGAAAAATATCTAAAACAGTGCCTAGTCTTAATCCTACCCCCAAGATTCTTTAGTAGCTCTCTCTCTTTTTTTTTAAAATCTCAGTTGATGGTGATTCTACTCTTCTTCCTGCTCAGAGAATAATCTTGGTATCTTTCCTAGGTGCTGTTTATCTTGTACCCCACTCCAGATCAACTGGCTATCAATGCTGGTTCTGCCTTTGAAATGTACCAAGAATTCAAACACTTCTCTTCTCTCCTCCTGCTATTTCTCTAGTTCAAATCTTTATGCAATGTGTGTGTGGTCAGTTGTGTTTGACTTTTTGCAACCCCATGGAGTGACTGTAGCTCACCAGAATCCTCTATCCATGGAATTTTCCAGGCAAGAATATTGGAGTGGGTTGCCATTTCCTACTCCAGGAGATCTTCCTGACCTAGGGATTAAACCCATGTCTCTTATTGTCTCCTGCATTGGCAGGCAGATTCTTTACCACTAGTGCCACCTAGGAAGTACTTATCTTCACGTCTCGTATAAATTAATACATCAGTCTTCAAACAGCCTTTGTTCCCTGGATACCTTCAGCCTGAGTATTTAACAGAAGAAAAAAAAAATTAAAAAACATTTCTTCAGACTCATGGAATTATAAATAATGAGAGTTGGAAGTCGTTAGTCTCTGATTCAATATATTTACCTAATAAATCAGGAAATTTTGCCCTAAGGATTTTTCATCATTTTTCTATAGTTACACTGATAGCCACAAAGGGGGCCAGGAAAGGTTATAAATGAGGTGAAAATCAATCTGACATTATGAGATGTAATGGCTTCCTATTACATCCTAAATATGGGAACTGCTTTTCTTGCTTCTTTATAGTCAACAGTACATAAACTGAGAACTTCGAGATGTTCAAGCTTGATTTAGAAAAGGCAGAGGAACCAGAAATCAAATCGCCAACATCCATTGGACGATCGAAAAAGCAAAAGAGTTCCAGAAAACCGTCTATTTCTGCTTTATTGACTATGCCAAAGCCTTTGACTGTGTGGATCAAAACAAGCTGTGGAAAAGTCTTCTAGAGATGGGACTACCAGACCACCTTACCTATCTCCTGAGAAATCTGCATGCAGGTCAAGAAGCAGCAGTTAGAACTGAGCATGGAACAACAGACTGGTTCCAAATCAGGAAAGGAGTAGATTAAGGCTGTATATTGTCACCCTGTTTATTTAACTTATCAGCAGAGTACTTCATGAGAAATGCCTGGCTGGATGAAGTACAAGCTGGAATCAAAATTGCTGAGAGAAGTATCAATAACCTCAAATATGCAGATGACACTACCCTTATGGCAGAAAGCGAAGAGGAACTAAAGAGCCTCTTGATGAAAATGAAAGAGGAGAGTGAAGAAATTGCCTTAAAACTCAACATTCCAAAAACGATCATGGCATCTGGTCTCATCACTTCATGCCAAATAGATAGGGAAACAATGGAAACAGTGTCAGACTTTATTTTCTTGGACTCCAAAATCACTGCAGATGGTGACTGCAGCCATGAAATTAAAAGACGCTTACTCCTTGGAAGGAAAGTTAAGACCAACCTAGACAGCATATTAAAAAGCAGAGACATTACTTTGCCAACAAATTTCCATTTAGTCAAAGTTATGAGTTTTCCAGTAGTCATGTATGGATGTGAGAGTTGGACTATAAAAAAAGCTGAGCCCTGAAGAATTGATGCTTTTGAATTGTGGTGTTGGAGAAGAATCTTGAGAGTCCATTGGACTGCAAGGAGATCAAACCAGTCCATCATAAAGAAAATCAGTCCTGAATATTCGTTGGAATGACTGATGCTGAAACTGATGTTCCAATCCTTTGGCCATCTGATGCGAAGAACTGACTTCCTGGAAAAGACCCTGATGCTGGGAAAGATTGAAAGCAGGAGGAGAAGGGGACGACAGAGGATGAGATGGTTGGAAGGTATCACTGACTCGATGGACATGAGTTTGAGCAAGCTCTAGGAGTTGGTGATGGACAGGGAGGTCTGGCGTGCTGCAGTCCAAAGAGTCGGACATGACTGAGCGACTGAACTGAACTGATTTCTATTCCCAACAAAATAATCAGTGTGATCCACGTAACACCTAGTGTAGATCATGCCACTGCCATATTCAAAGCACACTATCCATATTATTCAGAAAGAAAAGGAACACAGGAAGAGAGAGGTGCCTACTTGCACCTAAATATTTCAACATGATGCAGTTGTGAGTTAATTTTAAGATCCATCTCCTGTTCTCCCTCTGCTCTCTCCACAATGTCTCACTAGAGCCACATTGTTCCTTGAACATGTCAGCTACATCAGGGGCATTGAGCTCATAGTGCTGTCTGCTTGGAAACTCTTACCACGTCTCCATTCCTTAGGCTTTTCTCAGCAATCCTCTTCTCTGTGAAATATTTCTTAGCTATCCCCTCTAAAGTCCCCTCTCCTTTGATGATATTTTATTCTCTCAACTGCGTTAAGTTTTTAATTCCCCCACTCTTGGCATTTTTTATTACTTAACATCTTTTTTCTATTTGTTGCTTGAATAAATAGCATAAAAATAAATTCTTATTTGTTGTCTTTCTTCCCCCTTAGACCATAAGCTCCATAAGAAAGGGATTTTCATTTTTTTTTCTGTGAATAAAGATTAACTGTATTACTAACATTCAACAACTTAATCAGAATATGTTAGTTGCTTAATAAACATTTAAACTAATAAATAAATGTTACCTCTGTTTTGAATTCTTTTAATTTACTTTATATGACTCCATTTAGAATTCTCACTTCTTGAGTAACATCATCTTCTCCCAGTTTATGTATTTATACAGTATTATAATTTATCCAAAATTTTCCAGTGCACATTCCCATGACATTTGTTGAATATCATGATGTATTATATGCCTGACCAACAAATTGTTACACATTTATTGGGATTTTTGTATTTGTTTAAAAATATGTTTTCAAGAACTATTTTGAGAATACTGTCTTTTGAAGTGTTGGAGGTGATACTGCTGGGGAGAAATAAACATACAGAAAATCAAGAAAATTAGATGAAAAGAAAGTGAACGTGGTCCTATTTAATGTCCCATGAAGTGAAAACACATCAAAACACAAATCACATGTGGTAAAGAGGCTAAACGTGTACATTTTCTCCTTCATTCAACTCTTCTCTTCCCTCTTACTGGTAGCTGTGAATACAAGCACGTGAAATAAAGCATGAGTCTTAAAAATAGCTATCTTTTATTTATCTTTGCATTTTGCAACCCTCCTTAAAAAATTATAGTTGAGTGCATATAAGGAAGAAAAACTTTAGTATTTCTTTTCCTCTATCTCTTCCCAGATCCAGTTTCCATGGAAATAAAGCCAAGGATAGAAGTAAAGAAGGAATCTCAAAGAATTAATAATAAGTATAATAGGAAACATTTTGCAGGGTCCTTTGGCTACTTTGTTAAGCACTTTAGCTCATTATGTCATTTAATACTATTATATCATCTTAGAGGGAAACTGAGTCTCAAAGAAAAGAAAGGTTTTATATAGTCACAGAGTAAGTAAGTCTTAGTCATAATTTAAGCTAAAATCTGTCTGACCCAGATTCTGAGCTAACACCTAGGATATTTCTTCTAGATTTATGCTTGCTTATTTTTTTTTTTTAAACTCAAATAACTATTTGATTTCAAAAGATTTCTGTGAAATATCCAGCACATTGAACACGTTGTACATTTAAAATTTCACTTAATTTACATAATAGAATTTTTTAAATTTAAGGAGAGATGTCATCTTATTTTTCATAGGGATCACATTGAAAAAATATACAAAGATTTACTGAAAATTCTAACGTTAATTAAAAGAATATAAAACAATATGCAACATCTTCTATACATTTGTAAAACAAGTAGTAATGTTATAATAAAAAGCCCAGTAGCCCTTGTTATGGAATCATTTTTAATACCAAAATGTTTATAATCATCCTGAGTCCTTTAAAATGTAGATCTTTAATGTCTCCTTTTCCTGAATCTGCTCTAAGTGTTCTTTTGCCTATAGAAAATGAATTTAGCATTCTGATTTTAGGTCCTTTTTTTATTACTTTTTTTGAGCTCTTTCAAGGTTCTTCACAATCAAATTGACGTTTCTCTTTAAAAATAGTCAGAAACATGATATCAGTTTTTGTTTAGTTTTATTTATTTTTTTTGAGAGCTATCTTTCATTTGGTGGACATATGGAGGGCTTCAAGCATATGGGCAGGCAGCACTTCAAATAACTTGAGCAAACTGCTCTGAGGAGGCCGGCAGGGTAGCCAGGATATATTGGAGTTTTGCAACAAAGGGCAGATAGTAGGAATAAAAGGTTATTGTTAATAAAACTAGATATCTCAAGTTAAGGAATTTAGTACATTTCTGTGTATGGGAAGAAGCAAGAGTCTGGGCTCACTAAGATATACCTTTGATATGCACCTCAGCCAGAATCCTGTGTTTTCACATTCTGAATTTCTTCAAGGCTCACCATATAGAGTGGCTGCAGTCTAAAGGCTGCTAGACGGCAGGTATTCTTTGTTTCCTAACTGAGATCTCTCAGGGATTAGCTTTTAGCAAATGAATTGTTTCTACCCAGCAAGTATTTGTCAGATTAAAGCTAGGTTCTTGATAACTTCTCAACTTTCTGTTGATCAAAAATCAGTGAGTGCCTGCCAAAAATTTAAACACAGGTCCTTAAAATAATTAGCACATTATTGTGTACTGAAGGAAATTGCTTTTTATGAAAACCCGCAGATTCATAGTTCATATACTGGCAGAGCTGGAAGGAAAACAAAAAACAAAAACTTCCAGCTATTTTTTCCTTTGAAAAAAAAGTTGGCTCAAAAAAAAAATCTCTTTGAATCAATTTTCTCTTTTTGTAAATCTGGAAATTTATGCCCAGAGAAATGTGGTGATTTCCACAAGGTCACATTGATAACCAGAAAAAGAGTCAAGAAAAAAAATATGGGAGAGCTAAAAGTCCATGGTTTCTGTTTAGAAAATAACTTCCTAACAGTTTTCTGCTTCTGTTCATGATCTCTATAGCCTATTCTCAGCACAGCTGCCAGGATCATCTCTTTAAAATGTAAATCTTTTGCACTTTACTGATAAACCCTTGAAAATGGCTTCCCATCTCAGGACGATAGCCAAAATCTTCAAATGTCTCCAACTCGCCACATAATCCAGTCCCTTTCTAACCCTCCAACATCAGCTCCTACTCTTATACCCATTAAATAAGATCTTCCAGCTATATTAAACTTTCAGCTGTTCTTCCATATTGATTGCTGATATTTCATTGTTAGTTACCTCTTTCTGAAAGTCCTTCCAATGAAATATTGACATGACTAACATCCCCTCAAGTTTTAGTTCAAATATCACCTTTTCAATGAATCTTGACTACCATATTTCAAACTAAAACCATACCTCTCCTTCAACCAGCCCTTTTAATTTCTCTCACATGCCTTTATTTCTTTCACAGCTTGTAACATTTTCTGATATCTTCTAACATGCCTGCTTATTTATCTGTATTTTCCTCTTCCTGCATTATATTGACAACTCTGAAAGAACAGATTTGTTGGTTTTGTCCTCTGGTATATACCAAGCCTCAAAATAACCACAAGCACCTAATACATATTTAATGACTGAGCAAATACATGAATAGGCTAGCAATTGTTTTAATCTTAGTGTTAACTAGACCTTAATAAAATTAAAGCCTGAAAAACCAAAAGTTAAACCAATTATTATAATTAAAAAAAAAATGCCCTAAGAAAGCACATTATTCACACTACAATATAACTGGCATGGTGCCATTTTGTTGCTCGCTTGCTAAGTCATGTCCAATTCTTTGCAGCTCCATGGACTGTGGCCTGCCAGTCTCCTCTGTCTTCCACTATCTCCTGGAATTGTTCAAATTCATGTCCATTGAGTCAGTGATGCTATCTAACCCTCTCATCCTCTGCCACTACCTTTTCCTTTTGCTTTCAATCTTTCCCAGAATCAGGGTCTTTTCCAATGAGTCAGCTCTTCGCATCAAGTGACCAAAGTATTGGAACTTCAGGTTCAGCATCAGTCCTTCCAATGAATATTCAGGGTTGATTTCCTTTAGGATTGACTGGTTTGATCACCTTGCTGTCCCAGGGACTCTCAAGAGTCTTCTCCAGCACCACAATTCAAAAGCATCGATTCTTTGATGCTCAGCCTTCTTTATGGTTCAATTCTCATATCTGTACATGACTTCTGGAAAAACTATAGAGTACACAATTATTCAAGTGCAATTTCTTCAGATTTGGAGAAGTATAATAGAAGTCAACTTTCTGTGGGTTGATACTAAAACTTGGGCATATGATTTTTGGAATAAGAAACTGACAATGCTAATCAATTGTGTCTTTGATGGTTAGTGTTTTATCACAAATGTTGCTCCAATTATTAGCTTTTCAAACACTGCATGGTAAAAACATAAACATTGATTTAGCATCTTGGGCTACTAGTTTTCTCTAATTTAAAATGTCATTTTATGCAGTTTGAAACTTGGAAAGCACTTTCACATGAAGTATACCATGTGATACTCACAAATTTGTTACATAAACAGAGAAAAATCATTCCTTTTCACATACCCTGAACTTCTTCCACACTGCAACCTAGCCACTCAGTAGTAAACACTGAGATTATAAATTACTGGAAAAATAGTTTACAAGCAATTCTGTACTGGCAAGATCTAGCTGCCACTTTCCCACCGATTAAATACTATTTATTTTTCTACTAATAACTCAATTATTATCTCATTTGTTCATTTGCTCTTTCTCAGTATTTCCATCGCACTTTGCAGTGTTAATATTTGTGATGACAGACTCAGACTTACATTTTATCATATTTTAGTTGCACTCTATCTCTGTTTGTTTCTCCCACCAGAAAGTGTTCTTGCTGGGATTATGGATCATATAATGGAAAGAGCACAGGCTTTGGAGCACAACAGACCTGAGCTACAAGCCCAGATCTCAGTTCAGTTCAGTCACTCAGTCGTGTCCGTCTGTTTGCAACCCACCACTCACTAAATGAATATCCTTCAATAAATTCTTGAAATTCTAAGCTTTAGTTTCTTATGTGGAGAAAAAAATCCTACTGACTGTCAGACTGTCATAAGAATTAAAAATATTTGTGCAAAGAAGTTGACCTATTTGTTTAGCAAGTGCTAATATAGTTCTTACAGAGTAACAGGCAATGTTTTAACTACCTGACATTTATTTACCTTAATCCTCATAATATCTTGACTTTTACTTTTATTTAGTTTGTTTTACAGATGAGAAAACTGATTCATGGAGAGGTTAAGCAAACTTCACAAAGTCATCCAGGCAAAAAGCTATAGAATCGGGAGCCAAATCGACAGACTGGCTTTAAAGTTTGTACTTTTACAATTTTGCTATCCTGGTACTCCAGGAGAGCAGAAGCACAGAGTAGGTAAGTGGCATGTGCAGGTCACAAAGCCAAACAGCGCAAGTGGAATTAGAATCCTCGTGGTCTTCCTCCCGAATGAGATCATGGTCTAATATGTCATACTTCTACTGTTCCCTTTAAAAAGGCAAGTAAGAGTTGTGAGTTAAGTCTTATTTGAGGTTTAATGAGAACTTTAGCCTGAGAGACAGTATCCCAGATAGCTCTGAGAAACTGCTCCAAAGAAGGGGAGTTTGGGGGTAGGTCAATATATATGTGATTTTGGTGAAGGAGGAGTACATGCAATCAAGCATACATTTTTTGCAGAAGGTTTCTGCTAGTCTCATGAAGCTTACTACTAGTTATGAGGAGCAGACATCACCATGAAGGACTTTAGTGCTTTTATAGATACGAGGAGATACAAGAATTGGGCTCATAAAATCAGCTCTTGAAAATATCTATCTATCTGAAGACCTGTTCTGCCAGTTTTTCTGAGTACAGAGTGCCTCATTTCTGCTTTCCACCCTGAACTCCTTTCAGAGGGTGTTGAAAATTAGCAGCTGCAGTAGCACATGATTTAATCCTTGTAGAGGTGGATGGCAAGTGCCAATTTGTAGTTGACACTATCAATTAAGTGCATTTGGAAATTATTAAATCAAAGTCAACTTGAGTCATTTAAGTCTATCTAAGCTGTGGGTTCACTTAACCAGATAGCAGATGTTCTTTCTGTGCAGGAATCACGGGAATAATATGTGCTACCGAAATCAGGTTCTATCATTAAATAAGTCAATTTATATTAGTGCCTTTTGTTAAATGAGAAATGCTATGTTACCAAAAGTGTTCAATACCAAAGTTATTGATATTCAGAATAGACCACGTTCTAACATGTGGGTTAGCAAAAATGGGAAAAAAATAACTAAACTTTTTAGGATAAGAGAAATAAGATAAGTTTTGTTTTAACCTTGAAATTGCTATCTGGCAAAGATTGTGTTATATTCACTTATTATTTTTTTCTTATTTTTATCTTTTTAGTCCTTTCAAGCAAACTTTACTGACTGTAACATTGATTATTGGATTTTTCACAGCCAGTGTGAGGATTGCCACTGAGAAGATTATGAAATTTCTTAGTAAGGAGATTTCAAATACTGTGTTTTCCCTCTAGGAAATTTGAGAAGTGCTTAAGTTCCTGATTTAAAAAACAACAAAATCAATTTCCCTTGTATTGCCATTTTAAATACTAATTTGGTAGATGGCCAATAATAATCTTCAAAGGTCACAAGTGGTTTTTAAATTTATTTTAATGGAAAAGTTTCAGAAATGAGTTACAGACTTTAATTTTTACCATATTATGTATATTTGGTTTTTGCCTTCCTGGGAATCAGAATCATGTGAATTTTATGTAGAATTAGTAAAATACACTAAAACATAATAAATACTTTGGAATTTCATGTCACTTTATAGAGACATAAAAATCCCAGATATGGATTAAAGTTAGCTTTTAACATTCTAAGAGACATTATTTTTTGTTGATTTTCTTGTTTGTAATGGTTAATCTGCATGGGTTAACATAGAAAATCCAAAATCTTTACTGTATAGACTATTTTAGAGAGAGACCAAAATAATGGTCACTTAAATAACAGAGAAAACTTTTTAAAAAGCACATATAAACTATTTTAAGCATGTATGTAAATGTATTTCCTGGAGGAGGGCATGGCAACCCATTCCAGTGCTCTTGCTTGGAGAATCTGACGGATGGAGTAGCCTGGAGGGCTACAGTCCATTGGGTCGCAAAGAATCAGACAGGACTGAATCAACCTAGCACGCAAGCATAAATGTATTTAAAGGACTAGCAGGTGTTTATAGACTGATTTTTAATAGTGGACTGTGGTTTCAACAGTAGTTACCATTTTACTGACAATTGCAGAGAAATGCATCACTTTAAGTCCATATTCTGCTCACTTACTAGGTTCTCTAATATAGAAAAAGTAACATTTCAACATCCTTCTGGCTTCATTAGCATAATGCCACATAATTAAGTTATAATAATTTACTTATAAGAATAGAACTGGATTTTGGCATTGTGATAATCAGAAAGAGCTTCCCTGAGTTCTATGTTTCATTTTTTAGAATGTCTGTGAACCATTTGTATTTCTGCATTTTTTTCTAAATGAATGCACTCGTATCACAGTAAGTGGGGGAAATTGGAGTTTTCTTACTAAATCCCTTATATCCAAGCTTCCTTCATTCTTTCCCTAATTTCTACTGAAAGCTCTAAAAAAGGAAAATTAGAACACTCCATAACTTTGGATATATTTATTAGTGTAGTGATTGGCAGATTACCTTTTTAAAAAATGCCCTTTTCAGAGTGTATCTTTGAACTTTATTCTGGGAGCTCTTGGATTCTTTCGGAATGTGTGGTGTGTGCTAAGTTGCTTCAGTCATATCTGACTCTTTGTGACCCCATGGACAGTAGCCTGCCAGGCTCCTCTGTCCATCGGGATTCTCCAAGCAAGAATACTAGAGTGGGTTGCCATGCAATCCGCCAGGGGATCATCCCAATTTAGGGATTGAACCCGGGTCTCCTGCATTACAGGCCGATTCTTTACCATTTGAATCACCAGGGAAGCCCCAGAGGACGAAGAAGGGCATTAAATAGTATAATGTGTTTACCATTTGCCAGAAATTCTGCCATAACCTTTAGCTTTTTAAAATAGTGAGAACTTTTCCTGTGATGACTGCTCCCTAAATTAAACTAATTTGAATATGCACTTGTCTATGTCAGTTAATATTTTGTCATAGATCTGCCTCTTTAAATAGTTCATGAATCAATCTAATTCTTGAAATTTCAAGAATTTTCATTAGATTTACATTTATACAATGGGGATTAGGAAGAGCGCTCAATATGGCACAGCAGGAAGAACCGGAGCTCACCTCTTCCCACAGGCACGCCAAAATTACAAATATATGCTGTTGTTCGGTCGCTGTCATGTCTGGCTGTTTGCAACCCCATGGGCTATAGCATGCCAGGCTCCTTTGTCCTCCCTATCTCCTGCAGTTTGCTCAAATTTATGTTCATTGAGTCAGTGATGCTATCTAACCATCTTATGTTCTGCCATTCCTTTCTCCTTTTGCCTTCAATCTTTGCCGGCATCAGTCTTTTCCAACGAGTCAGCTCTTCACATCAGGTGGCCAAAGTACTGGAGCTTCAGCTTCAGCATCAGTCTTTCCAATGATAATTCAGGGTTGATTTCCTTTAGGATTGATTCGTTTGATCTCCTTGCTGTCCAAGGGACTCTCAAGAGTGTTCTCTAGCACCACAGTTTGAAAGCATCAATTCTTTGGCGTTCAGCCTTCTTTATAGTCCAACTCTCACAACTATATACAGAGCAACTATTGATGACCAAGACAGAATCTAACAGAAAATATCTCCTACATCTAAATATATAAAGAAGGGACCACGATGAGATGAGGAGGAGGGGTGTAGATACAGTATAGTTGAGAACCTGTATGCCCAGGGTGTGTGTGACCCACAAACAGAAGATTAAATATCATTGCAGAAATTCTCCCCAAAGAGCAAGATTCCAAACTATATTGGTCTCCCTAGTCTGGGTGTCCTACTTTGGAAAGATGAGCTTCCAAAATGTATAGTTTTGAAGGCCAGTTGGGCTTAATTTGGGGAGACACAGAGGGCTAGCATGAGAAATAGAAATTTCACTCTTTTTTTTTTTTTTTGAAATTTCACTCTTAAAGGGCAGGCACAAAATCTCACAAACTTGGGGACCCAGGGAAGAAGCAGCAGTTTGAGAAGAGTCAGAGTCAGATGCATATGCTCATCTTGGAGACCCTCCTGGAGAGATTTACCTTAGGGCTATACGAGTGCTGTACAGTCTTTATCCAACGTTCCCCTTCCAGCCGGTTATTGAGCAATCCTAGCATTCCTAACATATTTTTTCACTCTTATTGCAATTTGTCTGATTTTAATTCTGATCACTCCATGCATATAATATTATAAAAAGCTTCTTAGCATCTTCCTAACCTTCAGATTCTGTCTCTGCTCTGGTGTCAAATGAATTGTATTGAGATGTCATTTGCAGTCAGGATTCTTCTCCATTCCTAATTCTTTGCAACCCTAATTTGCTTATCTCTTATAACCAAAGATGTTAAACTAGCATTAGAAGGCTTTCAAAATATGACCTCACATCATTTTTATAAATTTTCTTTTTGTGCATTCCCATGAAAATAAACTCTAAATACATATTAGCATTCTGAATTACATTCATTGCTTACCAAGGTCACATTACTTAGAATTCCTGGGGTTTCCCACCTTTTAAAATATTTTTTATTACCATGAGATATTTTACCTATACAAAAAGCAAAGAGAGAAATGCAGCTTTCTAGCAACATAGTGCCAATAGCTGTTTTAGAGGAAACTATTACTTGAAATAAAAGTTTGAGCCATGTGAAAACACTGTTTTTGTAGTTCAAAGAAAATAGAATAACAATTTTAAATGGTTCAATATAATAAAACTAGGTTTTGATAAGGCATATTTAAGGTACATCTCTAGACTCATAAGAAGAAAACAAAATAACTAAAGTCCAAAAAACAAATCATAAGTAAGGAAATTTGGAATTTCCCTGAGTTACATAGGACAAAATATTCTGAGTTTGAGACCTACTTTTGGACTCATACAAGATGAGAAAACTGAAACTCAGAATGTTGCTGTAAGACTGGAAATAACCTAATTTGGCCCCCTGGCTAGTGTTATAGCAAAACTATCCTCTTCATAAGAGATCAGTCCCAAATTAGGCCCCTAGTGTAATATCAATAAAGTATGGACACATTCAAGGTAACAAGCTACAACAAGCAAGAAACAAAATATATCCCTAAGCTCTTTAGAAGCAGAAATTATTGATGACTGCATATAAAATATCTGTGAATACATTGTTTAATAAATAAACAGTAAATATAAGCAAGATTCAGCTTCAACATGGAGATTTAGAGAGCTGAACATAACATGACATCCACTGGACAAATTGTAATGTAATGACTTTTCTTGAACTCATCAGAAAACTAAGTTTTCAAGGCAAACAATCAACTGGAAATCTGGTGAGAGAAAAAAAACCTGTGGGGAGAAAATAGACCCAAGAATCTGTTTGCCTAGAACAGATTCTGCTAATGCTCTCTAAACTGTAGGAGTTTCCACCCATAATTGCTTAATGAATGGCTAAAAGCAAGCGTACGCTAGGGTGAGAGTATGAATCCCTGGAAGTTGAGGGGTTAGTCCTGGGGAGCCAGTGTGGTCTTCATCCCAGTGGATTCTCACAAGAGAAGGGGGAGATTTGGAGATGTTCAACTGAATCCCCTCTTCAAGTATTGACTAGAGAAGAAAAAACAGATGCTGCTTTATCTGCCCAGATCCTTTTTCCTATTGCCCTTATGGGATGGAAATCCTAACAGGCCTTAGTGAGTGAAATTTACTCAGTTGTGTCCAACTCTTTGAGACCCAAAAGCATCAATTCTTCTGTGCTCAGCTTTCTTTATGGTCCAACTCTCATATCTATACATGACTACTGGAAAAACCGTAGCTTTGACTACACGGACCTTTGTTGGCAAAGTCATGTCTCTACTTTTTAATATTCTGTCTAGGTTGGCCATAGCTTTTCTTCCAAAGAGGAAGCATCTTTTAATTTCATGGCTGCAGTCACCATCCACAGTGATTTGGGAGCACAAGAAAATAAAATCTGTCACTGCTTCCACATTTTCCCTATCTATTTGCTGTGAAGTGATGAGGCTGGATGCCATGATTTTAGTTTTTTGAATGTTGAGTTTTAAGCCAGTCTTTTCACTCTTCATTTCACCCTCATCAAGAAGCTCTTTAGCTCCTTTTCACTTCCTGCCATTAGAGTGGTGTCATCTGCATATCACCCTATGATCTCATTTAACCTAGTTCCCTCCTTAAATATCCTGTCTGCAAATCCAGTCACACAGGGGACTGGGGCTTTGCTATTCAAAGTTTGGGACAAGCAATTCAATTAAATGAGATATGTTAGAAACACACTGAGGTTTATTTGTCTGAAAACAAGCATTACTTTTCCCTTTATAAAAAATGAAAATAAAGTTGGATGTAAAATTTTAGGTTGATTTTTATTTTCTCTCAGCACTGAAAGCCTGTAATTATGTTCTTACAGATGAACTGCATATGGAATTAATACAGCATCTGAAAATTCCCTTTGAATTTGTAGCTGACAACCTCCCAACACTTTTAAAAAATCTCTTTCCTTATTTTTAATCTTTGAAAAGTAACATTTTTTTTAAAAAAGCTTTTTTTTGAGATTTACATGCTGTATAAAAAATAAAACAGAGTGATAGTGCTATACCTATTTTCCCTCCATGTTAATATTTGATGTAACTTGTAGTGAAACATCAAAATCACTGCAGATGGTGATTGCAGGCATGAAATTAAAAGACGCTTACCCCTTAGAAGGAAAGTTATGACCAACCTAGACAGCATATTAAAAAACAGAGACATTACTTTGCCAACAAAGGTCCGTCTAGTCAAGGCTATGGTTTTTCCAGTAGTCATGTATGGATGTGAAAGTTGGACTATAAAGACAACTGAGCGCCGAAGAATTGATGCTTTTGAATTGTGGTGTTGTAGAAGACTCTTGAGAGTCCCTTGGACTGCAAGGAGATCCAACCAGTCTATCCTAAAGGAGATCAGTTCTGGGTGTTCATTGGAAGGACTGATGTTGAAGTTGAAACTCCAATGCTTTGGCCAGCTGATGTGAAGAGTGACTCATTTGAAAAGACCCTGATGCTGAGAAAGACTGAGGGCGGGAGGAGAAGGGGACAACAGAGGATGAGATGGTTGGATGGCATCACCAGCTTCATGGACATGGGTCTGGGTAAACTCCGGGAGGTGGTGATGGACAGGGAGGCCTGGCATGCTGTGGTTCATGGGGTCGCAAAGAGTCAGACACGACTGAGCGACTGAACTAAACTGAACTGTAGTGCATCACAACAGGAAACTGACATTGATAGAATCTATTCACTTTCTTTACATGTATTCATTTCTGTGTGTGTGTGCGTGTATTTGTGTGCATTCTGCAACTTAAAAAAAATGCATAGTTCACATCCATCAACACAGCCAAAACACATACCAGTTCTATCATACAGGTTCACTTTTATAACCATTTATATATATATATAACCATTTATACCCATTCACTTTTATAACCACAACCTTCCCACCTACCACTCCCAGCAACTACTAAGCTATTAGTCATTCTCAATCTTGATAATTTTGTGATTTCAAATACGTTATGTAAAATAACATCATACAGTGTATACCTTTTGGGATAGATTCTTTTCACTCAGTATATTTTCCTTGAGATCCACCCAAGCTGTTGTATATATCAATGGCTTGTTCCTTTTTAAAGTTGAGTGGTAGTCTGTGGTCTGAATATTCTATAATTTTTTAAATCATTCACCCCACAAAGTACATTTCAGTTGTTTCCAGTTTTTTTTCACATACAAATTAAGTTTCTATGAACTCTGTGTACAGGATTTTATGTAAGCACAAGTTTTCATTTCTCTTGGATAAATGCTCATGACTGCAATTGCTGGATCATAGAGTAGGTACATGTTTAATTTTCTAAGAAACTAGCAAGCCCAGAGTGTATGTACCATTTTGCATTGCCACATTCCCTCACAGTTTGGCTTCTACGATTGCCTTTAAGAAATTCACTTCAGTTTTCTTAACTTTACTCTACAATAAATCTAGGTTTTATTTCTGATATTTAACATTTTCTTCTGTTTGTTGGTATTGTGTAACCCATTGGTAGGTTTATATTTACTTATTATACGTGAGAATAATTGTGTCTCATGAACATGAAAATTCATGGATATTATCTATCTGCAAAAGTTTCAGGCAATTCTTGTTTCATACTTTCCTTCTCTGGAATCTGTTAGATGTATATTAGATCATCCTTTCACGTCCTCTTATTTTTTTATAACAGAGTTTTCTGTACTTACTTGATTTCCTCCAAGGACATCAATTTGTTTATCTCTTGCCTGCTAATAGCTAAATGCATAATTTAAAACACTGATTTCTCCAGGGACTACTTTTGACCATGTTAGAAAGCTGAAAATACTTAAATCCAGCTTCTGACACAAATAACAATGGTGGAACATTATACTGTAAATCATTCAGCTTAAAAACAGCTTAGTAATTAAGACAAACAGGGAAATTAGCAGAAGTGCTATGGTCACAAAAATTGATGCCAGAATGAAAACAAAACATCTTTAGAGGGAATATGACTAGATCAATTTGCATCCTTTCACTTGAAGATACTTGAAGATTAATTTTGATTTCCTCTTCTTCATCAGCTCTAACATTTTTATGCTAGATATTCTCAATTTCATTTTTATTGCAAATATTTGGCCATAAAATTGGAAAAGTTTAAATTTTTTCCAAATAAAATAGTTTCCACTTTATCCATGTTCTTAAAACATCTATTTCAACTTGAACTTCCTGTTTCATTGAAGTATTTTTATGACTAAATTGACAAATTAAGGGTAATTGAAGATATACCTACATTCTATATATATTTATTTGGGGGTAATTTCCAAATATATAGTCATATCAAGTTTGATCCAAAGTGCTTAAAATGTTATTTGAATGCCAACATATTTTATACTTGTGAAACACATCATTTGAGATCTAGTTTCCTAGAAGACACTCAGTTCAGTTCAGTTCAGTAGCTCAGTCATGTCCAACTCTTTGCGACGCTGTGGACTGCAGCATGCCAGGCCTCCCTGTCCATCACCAACTCCCAGAGTTTACTCAAACTCATGTCCATTGAGCCAGTGATGCCATCCAACCATCTCATCCTCTGTCGTCCCCTTCTCCTCCTGCCTTCAATCTTTCCCATCATCGGGGTCTTTTCCAATGAGTCAGTTCTTCACATCAGGTGGCCAAAGTATTGACGTTTCAGCTTCAGCATCAGTCCTTCCAATGAATATTCAGAACTGATCTCCTTTAGGATGGACACTGCACTCCTATAAATGAACATATTCTATACAGCATGTAACTGGCATTGTTTTGCTCTCAAATTATTTCCAGTACAAATTGAGGGATGCATGTGAACCCAGGCTACTCTAAGAAACAAACATCACCCTTCTGTATGCTTAACTTGCTCTGGAGTTTACTGCAACTCTACCCCAGAAAAATACTCAGAGTTGTGTTGCTACCCACAGAAAAAAGTCTGTAACATGTTTGCTCCGTGGCACCGTTCTTAGCGCTTTGTTGTTGTTTAGTTGCTAAGTGTCCAACTCTTTTGCAACCCCAGAGACTATAGCCCATCAGGCTTCTTGTGTCCATGGGATCTCCCAGGCAAGAAGACTGGAGTGGGTTGCCACTTTCTTCTCCAGGGGATCTTTCCAAGTCAGGGATTGAACCCACATCTCCTGCATTGGCAGGCAGATTCTTTACCACTGAGCTACCTGGGAAGCCTGTTCACAGTGCTACTATGCCTCCAACAGGCCTTTCTTTAGATACCTTCTTTAGGCATTTCTAGTAGAGGTCAGTGCCAGGGCTCAGTTGGTAAAGAACACGCCTGCCAATGCAGGAGATGCAAGAGATGTGGGTTCAATCCCTGGGTCAGGAAGACCCCTCCCTGGAGTAGGAAATGGCAGTGTAGGAAATGGCAGCCTGCTCCAGTATTGTCACCTGGAAAATTCCATGGACAGAAGCCTGGCAGGCTACAGTTCATGGGGTCACGAAGAGTCGGACGTGACTAGCACACAAGCACAGTCATACACACAGAGGACAGTATAAAAACAACATTGCTATGTGCTTCTAGCTAAGAGTTTGTTTCATCAGAGAGTGGAGAAAGGAGTAGTATACAAAAGTTGTTTGCTTGCTGTTTCAGCTCTAAAGATTTAAAGAATTGGAAAGAGGAACTATCATTTATTGCACATACATAGAATTAGAAAGAATATTACTATATAACCCTTAAAAACACTCTGTCACCTCAGGCACTGCAGAGAACTTTTACGAGACCCTGACAAGTTTCAGGGCCTAAATAAAGTCTCAAGCTTTGTCTTGATGATTCATGATTATTTATCTTCTGAGTGTTTTTTATTAAAATGGACATTCAATGTTAACATTTTGTCAGTCCATTAACATTTTCTTGGGAGAATGAATATAATACTTTAAATGACATTTCAAATTTCATCATAATTCCAGGCATAAAACATTATGTATATATATTTAATTTGAATAAAGCTGAGAAAAATAAATTGTGGGATCAGATATTAAAAGATGCCAGAAGCAAGCTTCAGATACTCTAAGCATGAAAATGATGGGGCAAATTTTTATGTAGACAAGAGAAAGCTTAAGATTTATTTAGAAATGAAAAATCAAAATAATCCATATATCTTCACTGATAACAAATAAGAATATATTACTAATGAGCAAACAGAAATTATAATGTTATTATACTGATAATTACTCTGACAAAGGAGAAGAGGATGTGAGGTTTAGGGTGGAGCAGAGAAGGAAAGTTTTTATATTATAATGATTTTCAGAAAGACTAAATCTATGTCCCAAGTAGACCAAAGGAAATACATATAAATAGCATGGCTTACTTCAAATGCATAAGTTAAATGTTGAGATGTGTGGGAAATAAAAATTTAGTAGGTTAGAATGATGAATATATCCAAGATCTCTAAACTAGCACATATATTATCTATGTGCTGGGAAGTACTGTCTTTGGATATTGGGCCTACTGGTCTACTTTGCATATGTACTAGAATGGTGGCAACAGAAAATGACAAATGTGAAACTAATAATTTATAGAAGATTGCAAAATATTTAGGCTCCCTATGTCTGATCTCAGCTTTCAGGACTTCAAACTCTCAACCTAACCTACACTTGCTTTTAGCAATCTGTTAAACAAACATATGGTGGAAGCTCTTACCAGTTTAGAGAACATTCAGCAGAATCTGTCCTAGGTGAACAGATGCTTGGGTCCAGTGTCTCCCCACGGGTTCTTTTCTCTCACCAGATTTCTGGTTGATTGTTTGCCCTGAAAACAGTTTTCTGATGATTTCAAGAAAAGCCTATTACATTGCAGTTTGTCCAGTGGTTTTCCTGTTGGAAAAGGTGGGTGTTATGGTATGAACATGTTATGTTCACTCTCTAAATCTCCATGTTGAACGTCTTGCTCATATTTACTGTTTATCTATTAAACATTGTATTCACAGACATTTTATATGCAGTCATCAATAATATCTGTCTCTAAAGAGCTTAGGGATATAGTTTTGATTCTTGCTTATTGTATCTTGTTATTTTGTATGAGTTCATATTTTATTGCTGTTACACCAGGGGCCTAATTTTGGACTGCTCTCTCATGAAAAGGATAGTTTTACTCTGACACTGGCCAGGGGCCACTTTATGTCATTTCCAATCTTATAACACCATTTTAAGGTTCAGTTTTCTCATCTTGTTTGGGTCCAATAGTAGGTCTCAGACCCAGAATTAGAACATTTTATCCTCAGGGACTCAAGGAAATTCCAAATTTTCTTACTTATATCTTTCTTTTTTCTTTTACTTTAGCTGTTTTGTTTACTTCTTTTGAATCTAAAGATGTACCTTAAATATGTTTTATTGAAAATTTGAACGTAGTTTATGAAGCTGAACTATCTTAACAGTCATCAAATTACTTTTTAAAAGGTTTACTTATAAAAGAATAAAAAAACATTTAGAGTTTTTTACTTTTAAGATAGCCATTCTAAAAGGAGTTTAGATATTATCCTAAATTAAATGCATTTGAAAATAAAGCTGAAATAGTGTTTAATGGCAGAATTTATGCCCTTATGCCTTTGGTAAACTTTTTTTAAAAGTTAAGAGCTAATTAAATTAATGGCAAATTAATAAAAATCAGATGCTTTTGGGTCACCAGTCACAGCTATTCATGAATATGAGTCTGCTAAGACACCTGGAATCAATGACATAGCATCTCTGATACGTATTACAATTCACTTTACTCTGGACTACTTTGCAGCTAATTTCTTTTCTCTGCCACAATGTGAACAGATATTAATAATAGTGAATCAGATATGAATAATAGTGAATTAATAATAGAAAATAAGGGTGAAAAAAATGCAATTTGTATCATGTTTAAATATTTACAAAGCACTCTTTAATTCATTATCTTGATTTAATCTTTACAATACAACTGTGATATAGGTAGATCAATGGGACTTTTTTTTTCCTATTGCTTTCATTTTTTTCTGATGAAAAAATTAAGCTCTTGGAAATTATGTGATTTTCCCAAGGACATATAATTAATGAATGAAAGAACCCGATTCTAGTTACAATAGTCCATCTCTTAATTCAGTTGATGCTCTTTCTACTTCACCATTCTATAAATTAGAGTTTCTCAGAAGAATTTAAAAAGTATTCAGGATTTTTTCATTTCCATTAATACCTGTAGATTTGCTCTTTTAGACTCTGAGAGGAAAAAAATCTGGTCTTTTTCATATAAATGTGTTTACAAAATAAGTTATGTTAAACTAGACTAGGGTGGGGGGACGTTTGGGCAGGAGAATATTAAGAACCAGAGAAGGAATGGATTGTTTTCTCTTCAAAGGAAAAATAAACTCAACTGACATTCAACATTACTTTTAAAGAACTTCTTAAAAAGTGTTTAAGCTCACATAAATTTCTATCTTGCTTCTGCTGGAGTTCAGAGTTTAATTTATTACATGTTCTGAGAAAGACATCCTAGAAGAGATAAGTTGTATATCATTAGCATGAAGCACATTTGAGAAGGTTCACTTTCTGTTGTACTTAGAGATAAAATGTATATACATTACAGTAGAGGTTATTCTAGTGAAAATCACTGACTCAATTTGGTCCGAAGCCTTGGAGAGAAGACATTAGTGTCTTAAACCCAGCATAAGGTATCCAGTGCAGTGATCTGTAGCTTCAGCAGCTTTTCTTACTGGACAGGCTAATCCCCCTTGATCATTACACAAGGGTGATCATTTTATAGCTCATGAAAAAAAGGAGAGCTCTTTTCCCTTTTGTTTGTCTATTTCAAATATCATCTCCATGGTGACCTTTTCTGGAAGAACAACGGGAGGTATAGGATTTAAGCAGTACTAGCTTTGAGGGAAGACTGTGACCCTCAATCCCCAAACTTCCCCTGTAATCTCAGCCAGGGCTGCTGCCCGTCACGGTTTTCATAATGCTTGGCAGAAATGCATGGCAGAAATGCTCTTTTCCTTTGATATGCGGAAGGCTTTTTAACACAGTAACCAGGTGTTTTATATTTCTAACTTTCTGATAAATATAGATATTATAGTCATGTTTCTGAGGAAAATTATGTAAGCTCTTGAGAACCAAATTCACTGAACAAGTTACTAAAAACAAGGATGAAAATGTCTTTACCTAGACCTACTTCTGCTTCCCTTGTGATGACTTACACTAACATTCTGTGGGCTGGAAACTTGCTGTGACACATTCTTTATCTGCCCTAAAGAATGAATTTTGGAGAGAGCAGTGGATTAAGAAAAAAGATACTATAAAGTTGACAATTTCAAAGTAAAAACTGTAAATCCAGAGATTCTTTTTTCTGTTTTTTTTTTTTTTTAACCTCATTTTCTTTAGATGGTTCCAAGAATTATTTTGTGTCCCAGGGGTTCTAATAGTACACCACAGTTAGCCAGTCCTATGGCTGCATTGTTTAGAGCATATTGCCTGTAGCTTGACCTATCTATGGGAACCCATCACTGAGTTACTAGAAAAAAAAAAAATACTGAACTAAATGCTGGAAGAAACAACTACTTTATTCAAGACACTTCATGATATATCCTTACCAAAGGTTGCTTCTTTCCCCTTCACCTCTTTACTTATATTCTGCTCTTCTAAATACACTCCATAGTGTATTCATGAATGAAAGTGCTATAAGAAATCATAGAGGTTTCCAGTTGACATGTATGGATTCAAAAGTTGGTTCACAAAGAAGGCTGAGTGCCAAAGAACTGGTGCTTTCAAACTGTGGTGCTGGAGAAAACTCTTCAGAGTCCCTTGGACTACAAGGAGATCAAATCCTAAAGGAAATCAACCCTGAATATTCATTGGAAGAACTGATGCTGAAACTGAAGCTCCAATACTTCAGCCACCTGATGTGAAGAGCCAACTCATTAGAAAAGACCTTGATGCTGGGAAAGATTGAGGGCAGGAGAAGGAGGTGACAGAGGATGAGATGGTTGGATGGCATCATCTACTCAGTGGACATGAGTTTGAGCAAACTCCAGGAGATAGTGAAGGACAGAGAAGCCTGGCAAACTATAGCCCATGGAATCGCAAAGAGCTGGACACAACATAGTGACTGAACAACAAAGGCTCAGAATGCTGTGGTTAGAGGGATCCATAATTTTAATAACTGGAGCAGGGTATTCTGCACTAAAAAATGAAATTTGGGCCAATGCTTGAAGGAAGCGAATAATACATTTGGACTAAATTAATCCTTTGCCAGGTCACACATGTTGTCTCACATCTAGCATTCTCTGAGAATTGAAAACCCCTTATAAGTAGAATTACTGCCACCTCACTTAGTACCTAGTTCAATATTTTCTGATGAAAATATTTTCCTATATTTTGTCAAATATATTAACTACATAGCATAAATCTAAAGTGAGATAGCAAATATAAGTTTATAAACATTCGGTACCTAAGACTTTTACCTGCTATCTGTCAATAACTTTTTTAAGTATCCAACTTTTAATTAATCAACTTTGTCAACAAAAATTTTATTTCTCCTAGAATTAATTAGAAGTCATAATCAGATGTTTTAGGGACATAAATTTAGAGTTTTTAATAATGGTCAAAAGTTTTAAATTGTATTAAATAAAAATTTTATCATTGAATTTATGGTAGTTAATTCTTTGATAATATGCCAGCCTGGCATATACAGAGGCTATCCTATTTTTAAATAAAACATGTAATTTTAAATTTATGTCAGAAGTGTACACTCCTAAATTCTACTTGACTTAGTAAATGACTTTTAAAAAATTGAGTAGTTTAGTTTGTTTTTTTGGGCAATTTTCAGCTTATAGAAAAACTGAGCAGACAGTACAGAGTTTCCATGTACCTTTCTCTGTCTCAGTTTCCCTATTTTTAACATCTTGTGTTAATGTAGCACATTTTAAAAAATTGATGGACCAATACTGATACATTTATTTTTAACTTTAGTCTGTAAATTGCACTAGGTTCATTCTTCGTGTTGAATGGTTTTATGGGATTGGCCAATGCATAATGTAGGTATCATATTAATGATGATACATTACATTTTCAGTACTAACTAATCATTTTAATGGTGGTTTGTTCTCTATGAACAAATAGTGGTAGACTTGCTAGCCTACTAGACTAGAGATTTTATTTTAGTAGTATCTTTGTATAGGAAAACAGCTGCTGCAGTCAAAACCTTGTCTCAACTATGAATTTTTAAAACAGATTATCTGGCAAGTATAACAAGGCTCTTTCTACTCTTAGATATTTTATTAATGGGCTTGCATTCTTACATGCTGTTGCTTTCTAGTAGCCTGTAATATACAGACTCATATGAGCATACACTAACACACCTGCCTATATCTGTATTCAAAACATGTCCCCCCAAATAAGATCAATGTATGGGTTATTTTATAATGTATTTCTGTTTACTGGTATTTGTTTATCTGGGAAAGTATTCAACTTTGTGTAGTTGACATCATTTGGATAGCCATAGGGAATCCCAGATAGCACTAGTGGTAAAAAAAAAAAAAAAAAAAATCTACTAGCAAAAGCAGGAGACACAAGAGACACTGGTTCGATCTCTGGGTCAGGAAGATGCCCTGGAGAAGGGAACGGCAACCCACTCTAGTATTCTCGCCTGGAAAATTCCATGGAGAGAGGAGCCTGGAGGCCTATAGTCCTTGGGTTTGCAGAGTCGGACACAACTGAGTGAATAAGCACACACACACATTCACACATACGCACATAAATGACCTCTACAAACATTAAAGATCAGTGACCATGAGACACACAGTTAATGATTCAAAACAGAAATTTTGAGGTACCTTTTGCTTTTACGATGTGTAAGCTAATAACGAAAACCTTGCATGCTAAGCTTCTTTCAGTGGTGTCTGACTCTTTGTGACCCTATGTACTCTCTGCCAGGTTCCTCTGCCCATGAGACTCTCCAGGTGAGAAGACTGGAGTGGGTTGCTGTGCCCTCCTCCAGGGGATCTTCCTGAGCCCGGGATTGAACCCGGCTCTTAAGTCTCTTGCCTTGGCAGGCAGGTTCGTTATCACTAGTGCCACCTGGGAGGTCCAACAAAAATCTTAGTTGCTTTCTTTGAAAGATTTAAATATTCTATCTGTTCAGTCTCTGATAAATCCTCTACACAGTAGTAGTAAATACCTAATTGTGCTAATTCTGAATTACTCTTTGGCATTTTGCCAGGTAGACTGCTAGGGCTCTTTTTGATGGAACAGAATGTTCTGAACTGTTTTCTGCAACGCTTGTAATTGACTTTGATATAAATTATGTCTCCTCTAATTTAAATCTCAATCAAATAGAAAATGTTATATTGGATTTGAATGTAATTAGGGCTGAATTCAGTAATGGATTCCAAGACTGTTGATTTAAATATCACATAAAAAATCAGAGGGTGGCCATCAATGTATTCACACTTTAACATGTCCAGATTTTGTTGAACCTAAATATATTTCTATATATCTCAATTCTTGCATTTTCACAGATTATATTTCATAATGGATTAAGAGGAAAAAACCTAATTATCCATAAATTATCAACACGGAGTCCCCACTAAATGTATTCTTAAACATTATTAAAGCCACATCTATTTCTGGAATTTAACATTGTAGGAATAAAATAACTAGTGCAATTTTAGATGGTGGGTATTAATATGTTGTAATCTTTCAGGCATGCAGTAGAGAGTAGTCACTGACACGGAAGACATGCTTATGGTGTGGGGTGGATAAACTATGAGTGTACGATTAACAGACACACACAACTATAGTAATATGGATTAAAATACTTCTATAAATAAACACTCGCAAGTGTAAGATTTAAAAACATGCATATAAATGAAATTCATAAGATAGAGTCCCTTGGACAGCAAGGAGATCAAACTAGTCAATCCGAAAAGGAAATCAACCCTGAATGTTCATTGGAAGAATTAATGCTGAGGCCGAAGCTCCAATGTTTGTCCACCTGATTTGAAAAGCTGACTCACAGGAAAAGCTCTGATGCTAGGAAAGATTGAGGGCAGGAGAAGGGGACAACAGAGGATGAGATGATTGGATGACCTCACCGACTCAATGGGTGTGAGTTTGAACCAACTCCCAGAAATAGTGAAGAACAGGAAAGCCTGGTGTGCTGCAGTCCCTGGAGTCACAAAGAGTCAGATAGTACTTAGCAAATGAACAATGAAAACAATTTATAAGTTTATTTAGAGTTCTGATTCTGATAATTTCAGAATCCCTAAAAAATTAAATACTGTAGATAAAATAGATAAAGAAATAAACAAAAACTTCTTGATAGTATCAGATGATACCAGAAGCAGACAGAAACTGGAGACATATAAACTTTGAAAGAACAAAACCACTAGATAAGAAACATTTTATACTGCTTTCTTCCTAGGAAACTCCCTAGTTTTTACAGGGCATTGACAGAGCCCCTTATATCAGATTCTTGATATAAAGCATTAGTATAGAACATGTGTAAGTTGTATTCAGTTGGAAAATGGTGCAAGCACACTCACCTCCAAGACATATAAGGCAAAGGACATGTATCAGCTACATGAGAAAAACCCTTATGAATGACATAAGCAGAATGACAGAACCCACTTATAAATGGCAAAAAATTTGAACCAACAGTCCACAAATTAGATATGCAAATATTCAATAAGTTCACGCAATGATGCTTGTGATCTATTATACCACAACTCATTCATTGGAATGATTAAAATGAAAAGACCAACATTAACTGTCATAGACACCTGGAAGCAATATGAAATGGTAGAACCACTTTGGAAAACTACTTGGCGTTTTTTCAATAAGGTAAATATGCACCAACCATATGATCCAACAGTTCTAATTCTAGATATTTACTTATGAGAATAAAGGCATATGTCTAGACAAAGACTATTGCATGAATGTTCATAGCAGCTTATTCATAACAATCCCAAACTGGAAGCAGTGTAAATGCTTACTAACAAGTGAATGGATAAAAAGCACTATGGGCAACCTGGATGGGAGGGGAGTTTGGGGGAGAAAGGATATATGTGTATGTATAGCGGAGTCCCTTCACTGTTCTCCTGAAACTATCCCAGCATTGTTGATTGGCTATGTGCAGTGTAGTCACTCAGTCGTGTCCGACTCTTTGTAACCCCATGGACTGTAGCCCACCAGGTTCCTCCATCCATGGGATTTTCCAGGCAACAGTACTGGAGTGGGTTGCCATTTCCTTCTCCAGGAGATCTTCCCGACCCAGGGGTTGAACGTGGGTCTCCCACATTGTAGGCAGATGCTTTCCCATCTGAGCCACCAGGGAAGTCCTGATTGGCTATACTGTACTCCAATTTAAAAATTAAAAAAAAAAAAATTGAAAAAAAGAAGCACTATGTTACATCCTTACATTGGAATACAATTACTAATAGAAAGTAACACACTATTTATACACCCAACATGTATTGACTATCACAAGTAGTATGCTGAATAAAAGAAATCAGACACAAAGCAAAAAATTAATTTAGTCAGGAAGCACAAAATTAATTTATAATGACAGTAAGCAGATCAATGACTAACAGAGAAGGGTGTGTTTGGGGAGATTTATTGACTTTGTCAAGGGAATTTGGAGGAATACAGAAGTATTCTGTGCATTAATTGCTTATGCAAGAATATATGTGCTGTACTTAGTCATTTAGTCATTCCAACTCTGCGGTCCCATGGACTGTATCCTGCCAGGCTCCTCTGTCCATGGGGTTCTCCAGGCAAGAATACTGGAGTGGGTTGCCATGCCCTCCTCCAGGGGATCTTCCCGACCCAGGGATTGAACCCAGGTCTCCCTCATTGCAGGCAGATTTTTTACCATCTGAGCCTCCAGGGAAGCCCACAAGTGTATATACTTGCCCCAGATTATCAAAGTATGCCCTTAAAAAGGTGCCCTTTAATTTATAGCTTATATCTAAATAAAAAAGTAATGTAAGAAATAACAACATGACTTCCTTTCACTATATATATAACTCCCTGTATTCTGTCATCTGCCTTACTTTTCTGATAGCTCTAATCTGACATATAATTTTTACTTCTTTACATATAATATCTCTACCACTATAGCATAAGCACTTCAAAGGCAGGGATTTTTGTTTGAATTAAATATAAAATAATTTCATTATGAGTAGTCTGACATTTATAAGTATTTTTAGAGTAAATAGTTGTTTAATGTGAGTTTTCTTTCTCCCTTTTAATCTTATTTCCTAAGAGGAAGGTAGCTGAGAAGATATTTTAAAATAGTAACCTGAAAGTAAAAACAGAATATCTGTGCATAATAGCGATGATTATAAAATATGTCACACACAAAACTTCGCATTTAAAACTAAGGGATCCTTTCATTAAGCTCAAGTATTTTGATAGTTCTTTCCTTGCTTAAATAATAATGGGGTTATCTAGTCACATCTCAAAAATGAAATGTTTTTTTTGTGGAATCCATGTAATCTAAAGCCAATTTCACAATTCAGTCAAGGTTAGCATTAAGAAATGGTAACAAGGTAGTTAATATTAAAACTTCTGTGAACATTATTTTTTGACTGACTTTATTTCACTTTACCAGCTTAATCTTCTATATTCTTCTTTCTTTCAGATTTTCAAGATGAGAACAGAAAGAAATCCCATTCTGATGGAACAGAAATGGAAAAGACTGGTTGGCGAGGCTTGAGGACAGATCTGTGACTTTTACTTCCAAGAACTCAAGAGGCAAGACAGCTACAAAAGTTATGATACCTCTTAAAGCACAGTTCTACAAATGCAGAATTGGTGAGTCTCATAGCAGAACAGATTTTACCAATCACCCACTTGAATCCATTATGACTTTGCTAATTTCTGGAATATTATGTGCCCTGCAAAAACATTTACCTGTACAGTGAGGTTCTCATGCAGAAAAGATCATTGCTCAAAGCATCAGAATGAGGGGTTAGTTTCAAACTACTCTGGAAATAAATGGATTGCTGACAGAAGTAATAACCAGAACATTAATTAATTAAAGTAAAACAAAAATATTGTTCAGTTTGCTGTGTCTTAGAGGTGACTTTTGATATACACAGTCTAAAGTAACAATATAAGAAAACTTCTTGTAATGAAATAAAGATAATGTTTTTTTATGAAAGGATTCATTAGTCTTTCTCATGCTGAATGTTCCTCATGCTGAAGGTACCTGGTGAGATCAGTCAAATGTATTGGGGAAAATGAATACACTATAGATATTAGAGTCCTTATAATTAAAGACAAAGAGGAGATATTTCTATGGTCTTTTCAAAATGTGACTTTAATACTAAGAAAGGAAACTCCTAAACTGCAACTGATAAGGATGAGTCAAACCTCTCTCCTTAGAATCAATTCTTCCTAAATACCCAGGAAGAAAAATTTTTAAGGGGAATTGACATGGCTAGTCAGTAATCCTCACAAAGTCTGACAGAGGCCCCATTTACAGAAAAAGATGTGAATGTCCAATTTGGACTATGAGGAGATGCTGTTCTGTTACAGAAGGTAATTGTCTAGGAGAATATTATGAATCCTACATGGGAATTACATTGTGCTTCTTCTGGAAGAAAAAGAAACCCCATTTTCTTCAATCTGAAGAGTTCTCTATGCTGAATCACATAATGTGAAGAGACATCTTGGATTAATCAGAACAACACTGTTTTAAAATTCATCTTGCTTCATTTAATGGGCATTCCATTTGCTGCTGGATTATATATCTTTTCTTTCCTTTAATCTCTTTCCTAGTGTTTTTTCTTATTTTTGCTTTCACTCTTTTAGCACGTACTATTTTACTCATCAAGTCAAATCATAGTCTTCTGACTTCTCATAGCGCTCCTTTACATCAGAATGTTTATAGCTAATTTTCATCCAGTTTTCCTAATTGCTCCTGCTTCTGAATTCACCAATTCAATATAACTGTGTTCTCCATATTTCCAACTCCAATATAATAAAAAGAAACCTACTGGGGACTGTTTTGTTTTATCCTCAAGCCACAATGCAAGATTCTCCAAGCTACCTCTCATTCACATGTAAGGACTCAGAAACCTGATCTTCAGAGGTTTATACACCTGCACTTACACATTTTGTTGGAAAATAATTATGAGGCCCCTGTTCCCTCACTTTCCAGTTTGTCACCATTATCCATCCATTTACCTCCTTCCTGCCAAGTAATTCACATGTTTCTCAGTTTTTCTTTCATGGATTTAGTTCAATCCCTCATCTTCTCTCACTTGAACATAAAATTTCTCTTTGTCTGTATCCATCTCCTTGTAATCTTTCAAACTAACTTTAGAATGATATTCATAAAATATGTCTTATTTCATTATTCCCCTGTACTCACATTAAGTAAATCTTTACAACCTGAATAAATCTTTAAATCTCTGCATCATATCCAAGTGACTTTAAGATTGGAAGCCTACTCAAAGCCTGCTTTAATTACTCCTTAATGACAGAAAATGAAGAGGAACTTAAGAGTCTCCTAATGAAGTTGAAAAAGCTGGCTTGAAACTCAACATTCAAAAAATAAAGATCACAGCATCCAGGCCCATCACTTCATGGCAAATAGATGGGGAAAAGTGAGAAGAGTCACAGATTTCATTTTGGGGCCTCCAAAATCATTGTAGTTGATGACTGCAGCCATGAAAATTAAAAGACACTTGATCTTTGGAAGGCAAGCTATGACTTTATTAAAAAAACAGAGACATCACTTTGCTGACAATGGCCTGTATATTCAAAGCTATAATTTTTCCAGTAGTCACGTACAGATGTAAGAGTTGGACCCTAAAGAAGGCTGAGTGCCAAAGAATTGATGCTTTTGAATTGTGGTGCTAGAGAAGACTCGAGAGTCTCTTGGAGATCAAACCAGTCAATCCTACAAGGAAATCAACCCTGAATGTTCATTGGAAAGGCTGTTGATAAAGTGAAGTTCCAGTACTTTAGCCACCTGATGTGCAGAGCCAACTCACTGGAAAAGACACTGATGCTGGGAAAGATTAAAGACAGGAGGAGACAGGTGCAACAGATGATGAGATGGTTAGATAGCATCACTGACTCTGGATATGAATTTAAGCAAACTGGGAGATAGTGGAAGACAGAGGAACCTGGCATGCTACAGTCCATGGGGTCACAGAGTCAGACACGATCTAGTGACTAAACAACAGCAAAATATTTATTTTTCAGCGATAAACTATTTCAATATAAGGAACTACTTGAGTCTCCCATGTCTCTTTGGGTATCCTCTTCTCTCTGCCGGGAGTGTTCTGCTCTCTATCTTTTCCTCACTTCTATTCATCCTTTAAATCCTACCTCACATAATACCTTCTATGTGAAGCCTTTCTTTAAGCCCCAGGATGATACATCTACTTTCTCATGCTGTACATAAATGCAGAGTCATTATCAAGCACAAATTAAAGCTGATTAAACTTATCTTTTAAAAATAATATTGCAAGACATCTTATTTTAAAATGAACAATTTCTCACTAAGAATTTCCTGTAGCTAGATGACCTCCCTGGTCAAGACTTCTCCTTCAAATGCAAGGATTGTGGATTCAATCTTTGGTCAGGGAGCTAAGATTTCCACATGCCTCATGGCCAAAAAAAACAAAACGACAACAGAAGCAATAGTTTAACAAATTCAGTAAGACTTGGATTCAACAATTCATTCAATTATCTGATTAGTCTGCCAGACTGTACCTGCCTCAAAATATGGACCAAAATGAACAAGGTTGTATTGTTGTTTTAAATCATTTTCAATGTAGTTGTAATATTTGCTTTTGATTTAAAATAAATCTAATAGTTGGATTGGATTTCCTGTGTGCTACTGGTATTTTAATCAGTAATGTTATCTATATTCCTTCTGTGAATGTTGCTGCACAAGAAATGTATGAATAAACCTATCTATGCACATAACCCAAATGCATAATTGTTAGCTTGTAGATAGTTCCAGAAACCTGGAACTCCTTCAACAGACATAAAGGAAAGATGATTTTCAGAGGGAAGGTTATAGAAGTTGTCAATGAAAAGCTGAGAAAGATCAAGGGAGAATGAACTCTCTCACTTAGTCTGATGGTAGGTTCCTGAAAAGGTTAAACCTGAGGTGGTCCACTGATTTTCTAAGTTCATAATAGTGAAGGAAAGTATAAAACAACTTTGTGGTCTTCCTTTCACTTTCTGACTTCCTTGACCCAAATGCACACAGCTGTGCATTTGTGGAGTTTTTTAAATTAAAAATTACTCCTAGTTGTATTACAAGCTGCATATAATGGAAAAACACAGAGCTATCCATGAATTCTAGACCCAGATCTGCTATTTATCTGTTCTGTGACCTTGGTTGGATGAATCACACTTAATCTTCTTGGCTTTCTTCTGTCAAATGAAGAGGAGCGTTCTCTACAGAATCCTTGTGAGGATTAAATAGTATAGTAATCTCAATAACAGGAGGAGAGATAAACTGGGAGGTTGGAATTGATATATACACAAGACTATATTTAGGACTTCCCTGGTGGCTGAGCTGATAAAGAATCCACCTGCAATGTGGGAGACCTGGGTTTGATCCTTGGGTCAGGAAGATCCCCTGAAGAAGGGATAGGCTACCCACTCCAGTATTCTTGGGCTTCTCTTGTGGCTCAGCTGGTAAAAAATCCACCTGCAATGCGGGAGACCTGGGTTTGATCCCTGGGTTGGGAAGATGCCCTGGAGAAGGGAAAGGCTACCCACTCCAGTGTTCTGGCCTGGAGAATTCCATGTACTGTATTCCATGGGGTCACAAGGAGTCGGACACAACTGAGTGACTTTCAGTTTCACTTTCTTATATAAAACAGATAACTAATGAGAACCTGCTGTATAACATAGGGAAATCTATTCAGTATTCTGATCTACATGGGAAAAGAGCCAAAAAAAAAAAAAAAAAAAAAAGGAATATATGTACATGTACAACTGATTCACTTTGCCATACACGTGAAACTAACACAGTATTATAAATCAACTATATCCAATAAAAATTAAAAAATAAATAATGGCTCAAGGTTACTTTGTAAACGCCAAAGTGCTACACCAATGTCAGGACTTATTTATTTGGCTGGTTAGCTCTCATCATTTTGCCCCAACTTTCCCCCCTCCCTATGTTCCTCTGTTATATTAAAGACATCACTCTCCGTCCATGACCTGCAGGTTGAAAACATGAGTCATTATTACTCCACCTCTGCATCAGTTCAACCATCGCTCCCTTCAATTAGGCCTAAACTCTGTCCATCAAGTTGCTCCCCTCTTGCTTCTTTCTATTCCCCAGCCAAAGCTTTCGCAGGCTTCATTATTTTCCTGACAGGCTGTTGACTGATCTTTTTTCTCCTTTTTGAGTTCATTGTCAAAAGTGGCTGAAGTTCTTTTCTACTAATACAGATTTTTGTCAAACAACACACACACACTCCCCAGGCTGACATTTAAAGCCCACTAGAGATTAATAATTTTCCTCCATTCCTAATCTACATGTGGTTACAGGAAGTTCCAGTAACCAAAGCGTTACCTTCCATCCATCACGCCCACTACAGTCCAGCTTTTCTGCAATAACTCAAACTATCCAGTCACCTTGGGAAAACCGTGTCCCTCTACCACTTATGAATGCCCTTCATCTCTTAAGCTCTATTTCATATCCCTTCTCACACCTTTCTCCTGGCTCTCTAGTTTTAATAGATTTCTCCATTTCTCTTTCATCTAAATATTCACTGTCTGTATCAAATACAGCTCCAAGTATTACCAGCTTAACAAAGCTAACATTTACCATCTCGGGCAGTTTCTGAGGGTCAGGAATTGAGGAACAACTTACAGGGCTATTTCTAGCTCAAAGTGTCTCCTAAAGTTACAGTCACCAGTGCTGTTGTCATCCCAAGACTAAACTGAGGGACTACCCTGGTGGTCCAGTGGTTAAGACTCTTGCCTTCCAATCTGGGGAGCATGGGTTCAACCCCTTGTCATGAACTCAGATCCCACATGCCACAGTCAAAAATATAAAAAACAAAATGAAATTCACAGCAAAATGATCAGTGTACAGAAAGAATGACAATGCATTAAAACAAAGTTTTTTTTTATCTGGGATTGAAGATACTGCTTCCAGTTTCACTCACCTGGCTGTTGGCCTGAGGCTTCCATGCAACCTCACAAGGATCCTTCCTGAGGGACAAGGGTTTTCCCAGAGCAAGTGATTCAAGGAAAGGATTTTCCAGGCAAGAGTACTGGAGTGGGTTGCCATTTCCTTCTCCAAGGAAAGGATAGAAGCACTTGAGATAGATACCATAGTCTGTTTATCCCCTGATCTCAGAAATGGGGATACTGTCACTTTTTCTCATGCTGTTGGTCTCAGTGGGATATGGGGGGAGATTTCACAGGGAATGGGTGCCAGGGGGCATGGATCTTTGAGATGTTGGAGACGATCTGCGGGCACATTGTTTGTGGTCACCCGTCTCATGGCTCAGTGGTAAAGAATCCACCTGCCATGCAGGAGACACAGGTTTGATCCCTGGGATGGGAAGATCCCCTGGAGAGGGAAATCCAGTATTCTTGTCTGGAAAGCGCCATGGACAGAGGAGCCTGGAGGACTACAGTCCATGGAGTCTCAGAGTCAGACATGACTGAGCAACTGAACATCAATAGTACTCTTCATTATATCAAAATCCACCTCTTCTAGACACCAAATAGCCTTGCTTTGTTCATTGCACTCTTACATCATCTGGAAAAATTATTTGTACAGAATAAGTCCCCATTCAATGCTATTTTACATGAATTCATATTTATTATGTTCAAAGTGAAACTGTTAGTCACTCAGCCACGTCCAGCTCTTTGCGACCCCATGGACCATAGCCTGACAGGCTCCTCTGTCCTTGGAATTCTCCAGGCAAGAATACTAGAGTAAGGAGCCATTCCCTTCTCCAGGGGATTTTCCCAATCCAGGGATTGAACCCGGGTCTTCTGTATTTCAGGTAGATTCCTCTCCACTTGAGCCACCAGGGAAGCCTTATTATGTGTGAGGTTCTGAATTATTTATAACCTTGAGAAAGTAGAGGTCCTGAGCTTGATTTTCTCAGGGAGCTAGTGAGTCATATGCTAAAATGCATGTATAAGTTGTACTCTGACCATGAAAACCCATATTCCAGACATATGTCAGTGTTAAAAAGACAGTTTATGAGTTATTTGGGTAGCATTAAGTCATTTCATCACCACTATTAAAATTTAGTTAATAGTATGTGATCTATCAATCTACTGATGGTGGTTGAATATGCATACCTTTTTATAGAGAGAATGTGGTAGATGGCAGAAAAACTACAACCCTGAATATAAGTTTCAGAGGACTTATGTTCTAAGATAAATTAACATTTTTTAGCTTTAAACAGTTTGAAGGGTGCCTCAACATGAGATAAGTCTGCTCCAACTCTAAAATAGAGATAAATTTTCCTCTTGTATAACTGAAATTTCTATCAAAGATTAGAATAAACTTTGAATGTGAAAGGGCAATGAAAAGGTTAAACATTTATTCAAGATGATAGTTAGCAAAATTTAACAGTTACATATTCATAACTTGAGACTTTCTTTATAAGCTGAGAGGGCTGCCTCTCCATCTTTCTTTTCCATATTTCCATCTTTCACCAACAGTGCCCCAAACTGATTCTGTGACATGCCGTGTTAACACAGGACATGAATTTAGGACATAGTTCTCATTTGGAACCTACAATTCAGTGCCTACAATTGAAGGTAGTCAATTTCCATGGGGTTAGTAGCTGCTTCTTCCTTCCTCTAAGAAAATTTTACCTGTTAGGTTAATCTAAGCTAACATTCAAAATGTGATTCCAAGCTCCCCAAAGACCAATTAAATCAGAATCCCTAGAAGCAGAACCCTAGCATCATCATTTTTTAAAGATCCTCAGTAAACTTTAATATGCCTCTGTCATTGAGGATCACTGGGGCATGGAATATGCAATGACAAAGAAGGACTTCCAGAAAGCAAGTAAAAAGTGTAAATTCATTTTGTGCTCAGCAAGTCACAGAATTGGAATTTTCCTAAACTGAGAGAGAACTAGATTGGATGTGAGTCACTGAGCTGTTACTAGGCAAATGAAATATTCTCTTCTTGAGTAGTAAATCCAGAGCCATAATATTCTTTTGGTCATGCTTTTAATATCAATGTTTTTCATATTTAAGTATATACATAATTGCAAAAACTGGACTCATTTTCTAGTTTGTTTCTTTTATGAGTCATTATACATTTTCAAGTAAGAGAAGACCATACTTATTTCTCTGGCACAAATTATCAAAATAAATAGCAGATTTTGGACTAGACTTCATGTATTCAGATTGCTAGCTCTATTTTCCCTCCATTACACTGCAGTAGGGTCAGTTATAAAACTTGTGGTGTGATACTCTTGGTATATATGCTTAGCAAGTAGGAAGGGGAACTATGTCTTCCTACAGATACCTGTACTGTTAACCAAAACAATGCTCGGGATCTGATGGAAGTTAAAACTCAGCCTAAGCTAACTTCTCAATGGACTCAGCTTCTCGCCAACCCATTTTTAAACCAAGTCTCTGAAAAATCAAATTTCCTTGGTATGTGTTAAGGAATGCAAAGGAAAGATTATCTGTGATCTTGGTGAAGGGGGCCTCTATGTTTTTGTACTTGTGAAGAGATACTTTTAGCTATTAAAAAATAAATGAGAGAAAGCTTTTTTTTTTTTTTTTGGCTTCTTTGCTACTATCAAGTACCATTACATATACTTGACAGTAAATTACAAATAAAATAAACACAAAAATATAATCAAGGTTTAGTATAGTTTGAGAAAACATGACCTTCTGGGAAGGATGACCTTAGTATAAAATGCCAAGTCTTTGATTTCATGTAAATCTCTCTACTCATTAAACTGTTAAAAAGTGCCACATCATAAAGATGAAAGTCAGGTTTCTTTTCATTACTAATACTCTCCTGTTGAGCACTGGGAAACTTATAGTTTCATCAATGCATTTGATCTTTTTAAATTAAATTATCCTCTGAGCAAACTAGATGAAAAATGAAATTATATTAAAATCAATGCTCTTCCTCATTTTTCAAATATGAACT
Source organism: Cervus elaphus (assembly GCF_910594005.1). Classification (NCBI taxonomy): domain Eukaryota; kingdom Metazoa; phylum Chordata; class Mammalia; order Artiodactyla; family Cervidae; genus Cervus; species Cervus elaphus. The sequence continues at coordinate 36,938,102 of NC_057840.1, forward strand.
ATAATAAGTTTTAACTGATAGTTATCAGATAATAATCATCTGCTTTCAGCTCTCTCTTGCTATATGGAATCCTCATGGATTAATGTTGAGATGAGGTTGGAAATAAGCCCAATTTGTTCTTATCATTTGGCAGAAATAGCTTAGATATATTACATATCCTTCAGCAAGCTTTGTGGCCATACAAATACAGTTTTTTATTATGCTGTGGTTTCTGTTTTACAGGGAGGAAAGATTCTTTACAATCTGTTTTGTACATAAAAAGAATGTATGATTTTATTGAACATGTGCTCGTGTGCAGCATAGCTGAGGGGGCTCTGGGCTGGGAGTTGGGTTAGGACAGCTTCTTTCACTGCTAGTGTCGCAACAGGAACAGAAAGGAGAGAACAGCCTTCGGCACATACCAGCCAAACAGGCCTGTGCTATGTTCGTCTCTCAGTCGTGTCGGACTCTTTGCCCCCCGACCCCATAGGCTGTAGCCCGCCAGGCTCCTCTGCCCATGGGATTTCACAGGCAAGAATACTGGAGTGGGTTGCCATTTCCTTCTCCATGGGATCTTCCCAATCTAGGAATCGAGCCCGGTTCTACCTGCGTTGCAGATAGATTCTTCACCATCTGAGCCACCAGGCAAGCCCAAAAGAGTTAAAGCAATCTGAGTTCGTCTTTAGCTTTTACTATTGACAAACACTTGTGGCTGGGGTTGTCCTTCACACAGCTAATTACTCTCTGACTCCACATAAATTATACTCTGCGTCTGCTACACTTACCCCCTACACTCTCTTGTAGCATTCTGCATTTCAGAAAGAAGGTCGTGGGCTGATAACTTCAGGGACACAAGTCTTGGCTGCTGAGTCATCTGGTACCAACTGTGGCCTTCGAAACTTTGTAAGAGAAAACAGCAACTAAAAGCAAAATCTTCAAGAGATTAGTTATGAAACCTCTTCCTATTCCTGAGAAAGGGGGGTGCACAGTTCTTGAGGCGCTAGCCTGCTGTATTCCCCTTTTGCCTAGCAAAAATAAGAATGCTACTCTTCTGTTTCCTCCAAACTCTGTCTCTGTATTTCTATTTGGCATTGGTGGACAGGCAGCCAAGATTTTGGCAACACTAGCAGTAGGGAGCTCTTTAACCTCAGTCAGGGTCCATGCTTAGCACAGTAGATGGTGCTCAGCAAACATTTATAACAGAAGAGTGTGAGGGTAAGAAATGCATGGTGAGGCTTTTCATTCCCTTCTAACTGTAAAATTACACACAGAGAGTTAATGCAATTACATATGAAATGCCAGTCCCCAAGTAGGCCACAGTGAGTTTGGTCAAAGTATTTATACCAGATTTTCCTTAAAATTTTCTCCAGAGATAAAGAAGTTATATTGTTTTGATCATGCCACTCTGTTGACATAAAGTGATCATTGGTCCAAATTAGCATAACATTTAGATATATTTTTAAATCACTTGGGAGAGAAGACCTTTGTGATAGACACAGGTTATGCTGCTTCAACACAAAACAGTTTGATCTGATGACTTTCAAACTCATGCTCTCAACTGACAGCAAAGGAAGACTGACATTTGCTGAGGCATTAAATACAATCCCATTGCTACTGGCTCTGTTCAATTGACTTAGAAAGGGAAATGGAGCTTTTAGTTTCACAGCCTCCGACACACAGGAACATTTTAAAAAGGTTTAGGAATACATGTATAGTGAACCGATCTATCACACTGAAATTTAAATCTGTGTTATTAATAATGTATACATAAAGCATACTAAGGGATCATGAAACATTCAAATTTCATTAAGAAAAAAGCACTTTTAATTTGGTAAAATTTTTTTGTTTGTATTATAACTGTATCACCAGAAAAATAATTCTAATAATTTTTATTTATTTTTTGGCCAATCTGTATGGCATGCGGGATCTTAATTCCCCAATCAGAGATTGAGCTTGGTTCCTTGGTAGTGAAAGTGTGGAATCCTAATCACCGGACTGCCAGGGAATTCCCCAAGATCTAAAAATTGTTAATTACAAATTATTACTAGTGTGACATCATATATGTACTGACAAAATTGTGGGCTAATTTTCCTACAAAAATATTATTTTTTTGCCCCTTGGATAGACATGAACTCATTGTCAAAAGTGGCAGTTAGCTAAGGTATATGATCCCATGCAAATAGGAATAGTCAATATTTTTGTTATTATTATTGCAAGTAACTTTAAAATTTGACAATATGTTGGGTTGGGAAGATCTCCTGGAGAAGGGAAAGGCTACCCACTCCACTCTGGCCTGGAGAATTCCATGGACTACAGTCCATGGGGTGGCAAAGAGTCAGACACACCTGAGGGATTTTCACTTTCACTTTCAATATGATATTTCTCAGCAAGAGCTCAAATGATAATTTTATTATCATGACTTCTCCTAAATTAGTATATTTTTGAAACTAACAATTCAGAATCTCATCAGGCTACAACCCCAAATTCTGGGAATTTGTCAATGCAGAATATGACTTTAGAGTGTAAAAATCCATTTGGACAGTCATCTTAGAAAAATTGAATGATTAGATGACATGAATTTGGAATCTGAGTGAAAAGTTATCTATTGTCAGAATTTTTGTGATGGAAATAAAAAATCAGCATATCTATAATGTTGAACAGTACCTAACAGAAAAGGAATTATTTAGCCAGATATATTCTGTGTCACATGATTATATATATATATATATATATATATATATATATTATATATATATATATTAACAACATAACAAAATAAGTTTTGCATATTTGGTGATATTACCAAAACAAAGGCTTAGATAAAAGTGTTTATAATTTACTGACATAAACAGATATCCAGGGTTTTTCATATTTGCACAGCTGTGTGCACCTAGCTAAGTAGCACCATGTTTAAGAAAGACTGAGTAGTTTTATATGCCATCAAGTGAAATATCAGTCAATAGTATGATGCAAGTTCCCAAAATGCCAAAGTAACCACTGACTGGGTTAATGCAAGGATGGTATTAAGGATAAAAGATATGGTGCCTCTTTCATTGTATTGTTCAGTCACCAACTGGAGAAAAGATGTAGTTGTAAGTTCTGGGTACCACCCTTAAAAAGGATATTAATAACTACTGTTTAGAACGAGAAGAGTGAGTAAGTAATAAATGATCTTTAAACCATACCATATGCATAATGATTAAACAGAAATAGACCAAGTTCTGAGTACAATAGGTCAAGAAAAGAGTATTTAAACCTTTGATTAATATTGAGCAACTTCTCAAAATTAGAACTTTTTTGAAAATTAAAGCTTTTTTATGTCACAAAATGCTAATCTTTACTAACATTACTAACTTGCAAATACTTTTACAGGTATTACATAAGGGGGAGGTTAGCCTAGATACTCTTTAAAATAGCTTCTAAGACTCAGAGATTTCAGCTTTAAGTCACCTATGTAATGACCTATTTGCTCAGTGTAAAGCAGGATAAAGCAACTATTTTATTTGTCCTTTACAAGTCTGCACTAGATAGGTTACCAGTAAGATTGTTGTTCTTGTTCAGTGGCCCAGTCGTGTCTGACTCTGCAACCCCATGGACTGCAGCATGCCAGGCCTCCCTGTCCCTCACCATCTCCTGGAGTTTGCTCAAGTTCATGTCCATTGCATCGGTGATGCCATCCAGCCATCTCATCCTCTGGTACCCTCTTCTCCTTCTGCCCTCAATCTTTACCAGCATCAAGGACTTTTCCAACGAATTATCTGCTTGCATCAGATGACCAAAATACTGGAACTTCAGCTTCAGCATTAGTCTTTCCAGTGAATATTCAAGGTTGATCTCCCTTAAGATTGACTGGTTTGATCTCCTTGCTGTCCAAGGGTGATTGGACAGTAGTGAGATTAGTTCAGTTCAGTTCAGTTCAGTTCAGTCACTCAGTCTTGTCCGACTCTTTGCGACCCCTTGAATCACAGCACGCCAGGCCTCCCAGCACGCCAGGCCTCCCTGTCCATCACCAACTCCCAGAGTTTACTCAAACTCATATCCATCTAGTCGGTGATGCCATCCAGCCATCTCATCCTCTGTCGTCCCCTTCTCCTCCTGCCCCCAATCCCTCCCAGCATCAGGGTCTTTTCCAATGAGTCAGCTGTTCGGATGAGGTGGCTAAAGTATTGGAGTTTTAGCTTCAGCATCAGTCCTTCCAATGAACACCCAGGACTGATCTCCTTTAGGATGGACTGGTTGGATCTCCTTGCAGTCCAAGGGACTCTCAAGAGTCTTCTCCAACACCATAGTTCAAAACTATCAACTTTTTGGTGCTCAACTTTCTTCACAGTCCAACTCTCACATCCATACATGACCACTGGAAAAACCATAACCTTGGCTAGATGGACCTTTTTTGGCAAAGTCATGTCTCTGCTTTTTAATATGCTATCTAGGTTGGTCATAACTTTCATCTTTTAATTTCATGGCTGCGATCACCATCTGCAGTGATTTTGGAGCCCCCAAAAATAAAGTCTGACATTGTTTCCACTGTTTCCCCATCTATTTCCCATGAAGTGATGGGACCAGATGCCATGATTTTAGTTTTCTGAATATTGAGCTTTAAGCCAACTTTTTCACTCTCCTCTTTCACTTTCATCAAGAGGCTTTCTAATTCGTCTTCACTTTCTGCCATAAGGGTGGTGTCATCTGCATATCTGAGGTTATTGATATTTTTCCCAGCAATCTTGATTCCAGTTTGTGCTTCTTCCAGCCCAGAGTTTCTCATGATGTATTCTGCATATAAATTAAATATTCAGGGTGACAATATACAGCCTTGACATATTCCTTTTCCTATTTGGAACCAGTCTGTGGTTCCATGTCCAGTTCTAACTGATTACCGCTAGCCAAACATTAAAAATAATACTCTTTCCATTATTGTAACAACTTCATCACCCTGGTTTTGATCATTTTGGTGGAAGCACATATGAGAATACTCTGTACCACTCTGTCATCCTGCTGTAAATCCAACATTATTTTAAAATAAAAATTAAAAAAAAAATTCATTCTCCCAAATTGAACAGATTTGATAGTAAAATAGCAAAAAAAAAAAATGGAAAGTGACTTTTTATTGGATTAATAATACCTAAATTATATTTTGTTTTTATTCTTAGCCATATGTACCTTAGCACATGCACAGCTGAATACTATAGATGATTACTTTCCTTGCTATTTTGTATAAGTATAGTCATTTCTTCAACTGCAAGCAATTACACTTTGAAACAAATAGGAAATTGCACAGCAATATTCAGAATATTTTATGTTCTTAACAAGTTTGCTAATCAAGTATGGGTACCTGTGGGCATCCTCCTCTCTGGTTGCTGCTGGAGAAGGGGTGTGGGTGGGAAGGGAAGGGAATCTTACATTCCTTAGCATTGGTAGCAAGAGATAGAGAAATTAAGCAAGCAAGACCCAAAGCCATTGCAACCCCATTCCAGGTATCAGAGTTTGGTTCCCTGAGGAAATATGGAGACTCTGAAATTTGCAAGCAGGAAACATTTATTGGAGTAGATATTCAGGGAAAGGAAAAAAAAAAACCCAAAACTAAAAAAAAAACTGTGAGAAGTGAGTAATTTAGGACTGGGTGGAGGCAGAGGTTGAACTATGCTGCGGTTGCCTCAGAGGCCACAGGGCTGGGATGACCCTGCAGAACTAAGCCTTATGACACTATATTGATCCATCGTTGTAGGTGCGTGTGCCTGGGGGAGGGGCCGTGGCCTTGCATCTATTCAGTTGAATAACCCATGAGAGGCATAGCACTGAAAACCATCAACATAATCCTGCCAGCAGCTCGGAGAAAGTCAGCCCTGAGACAGAGCTCTTAGCAGCACTATCCTGTCTAGTCAAATCTATGGTTTTTCCAGTGGTCATGTACGGAGGTGAGAGCTGGACCATAAAGAAGGCTGAGCACCAAAGAATGGATGCTTTTGAACTGTGGTGTTGGAGAAGACTCTTGAGAGTCCCTTGGACTGCAAGGAGATCCAACCAGTCCATCCTAAAGGAGATCCTGGATATTCACTGGAAGGACTGATGCTGAAGTTGAAGCTCCAATCCTTTGGCCATCTAGTGGGAAGAGCTGCTGCTGCTGCTAAGTCACTTCAGTCTTGTCTGACTCTGTGCGACCCCATAGATGGCCCTGATGCTGGGAAAGACTGAAGGCAGGAGGAGAAGCGGATAACAGAGGATGAGATGGTTGGATGGCATCCCTGACTTGATGGACGTTAGTTTGAGCAAGGGGATGGTGAAGGACAGGGAAGACTGGCGTGCTGCAGGCCGTGGGATCGCAGAGTCAGACACGACTGATCGACTGAATAACAACAGCAATACCGCAAGCAGTTTATCTCTTGCACTGCCTGGATCATCATTTCGTATAATGAATCTGCACAGCTTCTCAAGGATTCTGACTGGTCCCTTTTCATAGATAAATATTCAAGAGAAAAGTTAGAGTGACAACCTCCAACCTCAACACAGCAACACACCCAGATTGCAAATGAGTGCTCATTACTTTTCTCCTGTATTACTCATTCCAGCTTCCCCTCATCCTCAGTTCCTCTTTGGGTCTCGGCACCTTACCTGGAAGGGTGGCCCAAGCACCATCTCTGTGAAGGTTGAGATGTTGTCACAATGCCCTTCTCAGGCTATGGCTGCTGTTCTTATCTTTTTAATCTTCAGAATATGGCGAGGAAGGACCAGAGCCTCTCCACTGGATCACTTGAGTGTGAAATGTTTTCCTATCAGCCTTTTGTGCTTTTGTGCAAAAGCAGCAATAGAACCTCCTTTGGATAATGAGTATATTACCCCTACCAGCAAGATGACTTTTTCCTTGATGTCTGGTCTCTTGGAAAATTTGCAAAAGGGACCCAAGAATAGTAATGACTTGAAGTATAATGGGTCTCTTGCTTTGTTTTCTGGTGGAACCCTTACCTTTCTGGAAACTAGACCATCTAGACATGCGGAACTTGAGAGAGAAGGCACGAGTTCCCCAAGTGGATCACTAAGAGCAAAGACAAACAGGCTTTCCTAGTGCTATCCTTTCATTCCCAGGCCATATAGGGCACATGGCATGACACAATGGGCATTGATTTAATGTTCACTTTCCATTCTAAAGGATGATGTCCCATCATTTCAAGGTCTCATCTCTAAGCTAGCACTTCAGCTGCACTTTCAGAAGATGCATTGAAAATGTTCACGACAGCTGGGAAGAGAAAAAAGGAGAGGTATACTTCTAGATCTATTTTATATGTGTGATCTTAGTGCAGGAGTTATTTATTCTTAGTTGAGTTACTTAAGAATAATATGTACTCTCAGTTACTTATAAGTAGATACAATGGGTACAGATAGGGATACATTAAGGGACTATGTGAAATCCAAGATAATAACATTTATTTTTTAAGTTGAAGTGAGAACACAAGTGATTTCAAAAATGTATATATATTATTTAATCAGTAAATCACTAAGGATCCAAGGACACAGAGACTGAGTTCATGAAAGATCCGTAAGCCACAGTGTTTCTGTCTTCATGTTCAGCCTAATAAAAAGTAGATTCCAGAGTCTGGGAGGCATGTTCATATATTTGTTCTTCATTTATTTATCATATATTATTTTAACATGTACTGTTGCTTAACTTGTCTGAAGTGCAGTTTCTAATAGGAAAAATGTGATCTACAAAGAAATGATGATAAGAGAGAGGAAAATAAATGAGACATGGCCTGGAGCGGGGGTGGGGTGGGGGAGGAAAAACATTAGACTAATAATGTTCAAAACCTCTTAGAAAAAAAAGAAGCTATCTCATTTTCTCGGAGCAAGGACCACAGAAGTGCTTTCTTTACTCTGGCAGTACAGATAAAGAAATCACCAAGCATTTTTAAATCTCAGGGCAAGTTTTGAAATCAACCTTTTCTAATTTGAGTATGAGAACCTAATAATTAAAAAATGTCTTGTTATTATTTACAACCCAATTGCAAACTGCAATTTGCAAATTAATTTTTAAATTTCAAACCCAATGTGAGTTGAGAACTTTAGAAGATATACGATCTCTTAGGAGCAGATAGAGGTTGGAAAACATAAACTAATTAATCAACCCCTAAACAATCTAGAATTGAGTTTTATTGGGGTTCATGTGGATGATAGTGTATTCCAATGTACACCAAAAAGACACCTAGGAATTTTTTAAAAGTCAGACATGCTGACAGCTAACATGATTATTTTCATTAGCGAATTCCAAGTGGTCTGTTTTCAATCTCTAAATTTCTTTGGAAATTCCGAGAGCCATTCTTCCTCAGAACTCCAAAACTAATTTGTAAAGTATTGGATTATAAAATTCATGTAGTGGTGATACTTTATCAAACTGTGCTTGTTCTTTGTAGTCATCAGGCATTAGAATGTGCTTACATATCTTAATTTTAAATTGGTTATTAAAATGTTAAGATTATATATTTCAAATGGTCATTAAATGGTCTGTTTAAAGACATCAACCAGAGAAATGAGTCATTTTTCTTTTACTTCATACTTAAAACAATTACATTCAGCAAATCCCAGGCAGTGTTGGACTGACTAGATGCATGTTTACATTGACTTTTATTTGAATTTAATGCATTGACTTTAGGTGTAGATTTTCCATGACCACTCTCTTCTCATTAATGAGATAGCACAGTCAAGTGCAAAGAGTCAGCATCAGGAAGACCTGATCCAGAAACTGCTCTAGTGCCATAGAGAAATGAACACATATCACAGCTAAGCTTTAGTTTTCTAACCTATAAAATGAAAATAACATGGCTACTTACCAGGACAGTTTTCAGGTAAGCAGAGTTGATGCCTGTAACTTTACCAACACATAATTAATATTCAATAACACAATATCACAGAAATGGTAGACAATATCAACTATAATGCTGCTTCCTTAATGCATTTTATATCATCCTATTATCTTGACAGGACTAATGCTAGTCATTTTTCATATCTGCCTTTTGTTATATCTAGTAATCTCACACTTAGCTGTGCAGAGCTATCTACCACTTTTGCTTTCTCTTCCACCCTACCCCCCAAAAAAAATTGTCTTAAGAATAAATAAAATTTGCATCAAGAATAATTTAGTTTTCCAAGTTTGTCTGTTACTCCAGACAAGTGTTTTTCCCAACGCCTCTTTACATTGTATCTTGTGCTTTAAAGTTTGACTCTTCTACTATCTCTTGCCTGAGTAGTAGAAATATGAGTCAAATATTTGATTTCCTATACTCCAAGATGAGACTCATCACTATCTCACTATCATTACTTTATAAATATTTGTCATTGAGTATCACACCAATTCCTCTGTTTCATGTTCTCTTTATTAAAACATTTCTAAAATTCTTGAGATATATATCAACTACTGTCTGAAATTTGGAGCTGCTTTCCACATTGCCTAAAGGTTATTAACATTGATTTTTCGCTGGCCCAGAAATAATCTTCTAATTCTCTATAGAGTATACTTTAAGAGTCTGTTCACTTATATTATTCCTATGTGCATATTAAGTGTATATTATTTTAATTATTTTCCACTCCCCCCCCCACCATTTCCCTCAGTGATTATAGCTTTGTATTCTGTACCACCATTGATGGAGGGCAATTAAGTGTTGTCACGGGGGAATTGGCAAGTGAAATGACTGCACACATGAGCAATTATTTTTTAACTTAGACTCAAAGCCAGTAAATTTTCTTCACGCCAAAGGAGCTTTAAAAGTTATGCCTACCAACAGCCCAGTGTGAGGAATAATTGCTTATTGTTACCGATCAATAACATCCAATTTAGAGAGAGTGGGTGCTGTAGAATTCCATAGCTATAATTTTGTAAATCATTTTTGAGAAAAGGAAAACATTTGCAGTCATTAATGAATTAGAACTCAAAATAATGGGAAAACAAAAACTTTTACAAGAAATAAGTACTATGGGTTAGCAACTAGAAACAAATATACTTGACTCTGATGCACACCCAGGAGAAGATCCACACTGGGCCAGACCTAGGAGGCTCTGGCGACATCCTCATGGATGTCACCATCCTTCATCTCTCTCTCTCATGAACTATTTGCTATTTCTAACTATGCAAAGTTCAGAAAATATTTAAAGCTTACAAAGAGCATAGAAGGTATTTTGCATATTTCAGGAAATGTTCCACATTTCAAGGCAAATCATTTCCTTAAAAGCAGGTTGCCTTCTCCTTCCTTATTTTAGTATGCATTAAATATTTCAGTGTTTCTGCTGCTTACCTAACCCATTCTAAGTATAAGCATGTTTAAGATCTCATAGATCTTCTCTGAAGATCAAGATTTTTTGTGCATGCGTGTTTTATGCTATTTTCCTAAGTTATCACAAATCTCTCTTCTTATCAACAGATTCTCCAGTTATTGCCTATATATGGAAGGGTCGACAGAGAATGATATGGTTGGATGGCATCACCAAATCAATAGCCATAACTTTGAGCAAACTCTGGGAGATAGGGAAAGACAGGGAAGCCTGGCATACTATAGTCCATGGGGTCACAAGGAGTAGGACATGACTTAGTGACTCAATAGCAACAACAATTCTCCTGACCAACCTAGAAAGTAAGTGGAAATTGGGGGGAAATTAAGAATGTTCAAGAGAGCTGTATTCTGTATAACAGAAAATGGTGCAGTTTGTAGGAAAATGACACAGTGTGGAACATTTATTATTAATTTAAGAATGAGCTGAGGGAATTAGAAGCCGTTTAGGAAGAATAGAGAGAAAATGATTGAGACTTGCCAAGATTTTAAGTTACTCTGCTTACTTTGTCTTTATGGCCACCAATGAGATGGGAGTTAATATTCAGTGAGGATACATAGGAAAAAAAAATAAACATTTTAATTGTTTAAACCATAGAACATCTTAAACATAGTTTAAGAGCATTTAATATTACCATCATAACAGACAGAGTTTCAGAAATCATCATTACAATTTTAACTGAGAGGTAGAAAGGGTATAATCAAGATTTTAAATATCTATTTATGTAACAGAAGGCAAGAGATCAAATCTTCTTCTGCTCTGTAATTGCTTCAATTTATACCAAAAAAATCTGAGCTAGAAGGAAAATTTGTATTCCTTTAGCAGTCAGACATCTCAGAGATATGATCAATCAATGCCAACAAATTAAATTGAATAAAACCTTTCTTAGTTAGATAAACGTATTCTGAAGGTTTTCATCAAGAAAAGTACAAAAGTATAAAGAATCTTCTGGGCTTTTGTCTTGGTTCCCTGAAGGACCCTAATAATTACAGGGTACAGAGAAAAGCACTGATCATTACACTTATAGATATAATATAATTAAATATAGTAGCCTCCACACACACACACACACACACACACACACACAGAGGTTAGTCTATGTTGCTACTGCTGAGTCGCTTCAGTCATGTTCGACTCTTTGCAACCCCACGAACTGTAACCTGCTATACTCCTCTGTCCATGGGATTCTCCAGACAAGAAAACTGGTGTTGGTTGCCAAGCCCTCCTCCAGGGGATCTTCCTGTCCCAGGGATAGAACCCAGGTCTCCTGCATTGGAGGCAGATTCTTTACTGTTGAGCCACCAGAGAAGCCCTAAGTCTATGTAGCAGCAGCATCAAAGATCAAGACAAATCACATGTCCGTAACATAATTAGTACACAGTGAAGTTTTAGTGTGGGCTTCCCAGCTGGCTCAGTGGCAAAGAATCTGCCTGTAATGCAGCAGACACAGGAGATGCAGCTTCGATCCCTGGGTTGGGAAGATCTTCTGGAGAAGATGTCAACCCACTCCAGTGTTCTTGCCTGGGAAATCCTGTGAACAGAGAAGCCAGGAGAAGTACAGTCCATGGAGTCACAAAGAGTTGGAAGCGAGCATGAGGTTTAAGTGTGTTCCCCAAGTAGATTTATAGCCTGACATTCAATCACCTTATCTTCAAGACCATGTTAATGAAAACAGCCACTATGAGATAGAGAGGTTCAATTTCCAATGCTTGCAATATCATGATTCTTAAAAAAAAAAAAAAAAAACTAGAGAATTAGTATGAAGCAGTGGTCATGAAACAAGCTGAAGTATTGGAGCCAGATAGAACGAGGTCCGAATCCTAATTGTTTTAATTATTAGCAGTGTAAATGACCTTATGTCTCTGAATTTCAGTTTCCTCACTGGTAAAAGGGCAAAAATAATATCTAGTTCATGTGATTGGATGAAATAAGGTAGATAAAACAACTACCATTCAATAGAGATCAGTAGCTGTTTATTTTCTTTCAAAAAAAAGAGGAAATGACTATAAACTTAAATATGTAAACAGAATCACTCTGGATGATGGAGCTTTGGAAAAGCACAGAAAATTTACTTTCAATGTGCTAAGAAACATGGAAGAATAAAAAGCTATTTCAGGTCATAAAAAAAGCATGATTCTAAGCTTGTCACATGTTGAGTGTATATCAGATACACATTTTAGTCAATGTTTCTAGATACTTATACAATATTTAATAGTAGTCATTAATTTGGAAAACTTATATTACTGACCTAGGTAATCTTTTAACAATGAGTTATGAAGCTTTATATAGCTTATCTTTCTTTCAAATATTTTCATTAATAATTTCTGGTACTGAGTTGAAGGGAAACTTCTCAAATTGAAATTAGATAATAAAAGCTGAGAATGGTGACATGTTAGATATGAGAGATTAATAATGCCAGAAATAAATTATAAGAATATTCTTACATACTAGTGACAGCATGTTTTCTTAAATTATTTTTAAAAATTTCAGCTATATATGGAAAAGGATACTTAATCATTTCAGTCATTGCTATAGCACATTTACTTAAGAGTACATGCACATCGATTTCTGCTATTCATGTTTTTGGTTTTAAAAACAATGAGTATTACATGTAAGTTACCTTAGGCAGCAACTATAAGTTCCCTCATTTTCATTTTGATGCATAAAAATAATCATAGCAGTTGAAGTATAGTATTAAAAGCATCTTGTTAGAATGCTGCTTCTATAAAAACAAAGAAAATTCAATCACAAAAAGCAAAGTCACTGTGTGTGTGTCTGCGTGTGTGTGTTAGTTGCTGAGTTGTGTCCAACTCTTTGTGACCCCACAGACTGTAGCCTTCCAGACTGCTCCTTTGTCCATGGAATTCTCCAGGCAAGAATACTGAAATGGATAGCCAGTCCCTTTTCCATGGGATCTTCCCAAACCAGGGATCAAACCTGAGACTCCTGCATTGCAGGATCAAACCCAAGACTCCCGAATTGCAGGCAGATTATTTACCATCTGAGTCACAAGGGAAGCCGTCAAAGTCATGTAAGATCATATATCCCATTTGTCCCAGATGTTGGTCCATGGGAGCTGCCTAACTGGTAAATATATTGCACCAGTCCAGCTTATTTAAAACATCAAATGCCTGAACACACTATGAGACACCTTTTTTTCATAAATTGTAAGTGGGCCCTAAGATCTTTATATTCAAGTTGTGGCCCTGGGCGTGCAGTGCAGATTCATTTCAGAGACTGTAAACCATCAGACACTCAAGCCTCATTCCACCTCAGACTTGTATTTTAAAAGGTCTCCAAGTAATCTGTGTGCACATGACTGTTTGAGAAACAGTGGTCTACATTGTTGAGTTTGGGGTTTATCTTACTTTCAAAACACCCATGTGAACTTCATTCATAACTGCTCAAGTTTGGAAGTAACTAAGATGTCCTTCAGTAGGTGAATTAATAAATAACTATGGTACATCCAGACAATGGAATATCATTCATTGCTAAAAAGAAATGAGCTATCAAGCCAGAAAAAGACAAGGTGGAAACCTATATGTATATTACTAAGTGAAAGAAGCTAATCTGATAAGGTTACATACTGTGTGATTCTAACTATATTACATTCTAGAAAAGGCAAAGCTAGGAAAATATTAAAAAAGAAAGATCAGTGGTTGTTAGGGTCAAGGAGTGGGGAGAGATGAATAGGTAGAGCACAGAGGATTTTTAGATCAGCAAAAATGCTCTGTATAATATGATAATGATGGATATTCGTCATTATACATTTGTCCAAACTCAGAGAATATACAACATCAAGAATGAATCCTAATGGCTACTTGACTATGGATGATTATGGTGTGTCAGTGTTAGTTCATGATTGGTAAATAGGCACCATTCTGGTGAGCAGTGCTGATAAGGGAGGAGACCATGCACGTGTGTGAGAAAGATGAATATGGAACAATTTCTGTAGCTTACTCTCAATTTTGTTGGACACCTGAAATTGTTTTTTAATCTTTAAAAATACCAAAGTGATCCCAGATTTCAGAAACACTGATCTCATCCAATTTCACATTGGTATCTCAACTTCAAATATGAGAATATTAAATAACATTATTTTTCATAGGCCAGTTGAACTCAGGATAGCAGAGGATTAAAGGAATTATAACCAGAAGGCATTTTTGTGTTTACTTACTTTTAAAATCTGTGTCTTTTTTCTTCAAGATTCTCCCAACTGATGAAACCAGCTGAAAGCATAGACACTGTTTTGGCAACATTTTCAGAGGAAGATGCCACAGTAATCAGAAACTATAGATTATAGCTAGATGTGAGGAAACTTTGAGAAAATGACATGTAAGGATGAAATTTAAGATTTTTGAGAAAAAATCCTATTCCTCAGTTATCAAATGTAGAAAAACTCTGTCCTTAATGTGTTGAGAGTTATTCTAGACAAGGGATTAATACAAACGATCTGGGACCTGGGGCAAGTGAGTGCATTTAGTTAGCACAAAGCTTGTATATAGAGAAATAAGTCATTATGATGAATGACACCAAGTTATCTTTTAAAACAATTTGTTTTAAACTAATACTAACTATGTATGAAATTACTCAGCCATCACTGTGATTACTGAATATTTGCCTATGAAATTATAGATTTCATTTGAACTTGATAGATTATTTTTCTTGCTTTCCAAATTATTTGCTTTTGGTGCAGAAATAGCAAAAAGCCATTGGAGTTTCCAAAGGCATAGCTTACACATGCAAGCAAACCTTTTTAACAGTTCTCTTCACACCAAAACCTGTGTGCTTTAAGGAACTGATGGCATTTTTCTTCATTATTTTCAGAAGCAGAGTAATAACATGTAAAGAACAACGGAACTTGTAGTCATTTCTGCCTGTAAGAGGAAAGCAAGGAGTTTCCCCAGAGACAACTGCATGGGATCAATAGATATGGGCTGCATTCAAGTGACTTTGTGTGAACTCAGAAGAAAAGACTGAAGATGGTCATGAAAATAATATACTGGGCATGGGCCAAGTCACTGCAGTGACTAGGGCCAGCAAAATTTGGACAAAGCAAGAAAGAAATCCAGGACAGATCATAACAGATGTAACAACATAGCCAAAGGGCTTTATTTTTTCCATAGAATCTTAGTGAATACTCTTTATAAGTTTATATGTGATTATGATAATATAAACAATACATTTGTGTGTGTATCTGTGTGTGTTGCATGTATGTATATACATATGCATAAAAAAACATATAGGGAGAAAATTGTATTTCTTGTCCATTAATCTTTGTATTCAGGTAACATATCTGAGTTTTAGTATGCCAGACAACGCATGAGGGCATGAGAATCTAGATTCATTAAATCACTTACCTTCTTTGTTTTATTGGAGTATAGTTGCTTTACAATGTTGTGTTAGGTTCTACAGTACGACAACGTGAATCAGCTACATATGCACATATAGCCCTCCCTCTTGAGCCTCCCTCTCACCTCCTCATCCTTTTTCGCTAGGCCATCACAGAACACAGAGCTGAACTCCCTGCGCTATACAGCCTCTTCCCACTAGCTATCTATTTTACACATGGTAGTGTATATATATCAGGCTTTCCGAGTGGCTCAGTGGTAAAAAATCTGCCTGCAATGCCAGAGACCTGGGTTCGATCCCTGGGTCGGGAAGATCCCCTGGAGAGGGAAATAGGAACCCACTCCAGTCTTCTTGCCTGGAGAATCCCATGGACAGAGGAGCCTGGCGGGCTACAGTCCCTGGGGTCGCAAGCGTTGGACATGACTAAAGCAACTGAGCATACCCATACTAGTGTACATATGTCAATCCTAATCTCCCAATTTGTCCCACTCTCTCCTCCACCCCCCTTGTCCACATGTCCATCCTCTATCTCTGTGTCTCTATTCCTGTCCTGCAAATAGGTTCAATTGTGTAATTTTATAGATTTCACATATGTGCATTAATATATGATATAATTATTAAAGTGGGAGAATTCTGAAGTGAGTTTAAGAACTGGGGTTAAAACATGTATAAGGAGTGTCTATATTCTTCCAGTCGTCATGTATGGATGTGAGAGTTGGACCATAAAGAAGGCTGAGCATCAAAGAATTGATGCTTTTGAACTGTGGTGTTAGAGAAGAATCTTGAGAGTCCCTTGGACTGCAAGGAGATCCAACCAGTCAATCCTAAAGGAAAACAACCCTGAATATTCATTGGAAGGACTGATGTTGAAGCTCCAATCCTTTGGCCGCCTGATGTGAAGAGCTGACTCATTTGAATAGACTCTGATGCTAGAAAAGATTGAAGGCAGGAGGAGAAGGGGATGACAGAGGATGAGATGGTTGGATGGCATCACAGACTCAATGGACATGAGTTTGAACAAGCTTTGGGAGATGGTGAAGAATGGGGACGCCTGGGTTGCTGCAGCCTATGGAGTCACAAAGAGTTGGATACTCCTGAGCAACTGAACAAACAAAAAGGAATGGTCAGGTTTGGGAGTTGTCGGATGGTGGGGGAGTGGAGTAGTATATAATAAATATTTCACATAGGATAGGTACTTTGAATTACACCTTCAAAGACTCAATGGTGTTAAGTAGGACAGGAGAGCAGGGTGGGCAGGGTTGTGTCCATGGAGAGGATTCCGGATAGCAGGAGGCTTGGAACAGTTAATGCTGCCCTCATATGAAATGAGCAAAAGATTTGCTTTTAATTTTTTTTCAGGATAACATTTGTGATGACCAAAGGGAAAGGTTTTCTGGACTTTTCATCATTTTTCTGATTATAAATAAATAAATTAAAAGCTGTTTTCACAGTTTGACTTCCCCCTCGTCAAAGATAAGGGTGAGAGAAAGGTCATCCTGCTAACAATCAGAAAAACTAAACAAGTTTTCCTGTTGGGGCTCACTTTGGACAGTTTTATTTAGCCTCCATAATATTTTAGTGTGAACCAGCTCCAACTGGTATCTCGACAACAGCTTTGCCCCTTGTCCCTGTGTGGTTGATGTCGGTAACATTAATAGACAAGTGACTGATGCGCAGGGAAGCATGATTAAATAGATGTCTCTTCAGCTCTTGTGCAGATTCTGAAAAGCCAGTTAGAGAAACGGTCCTCTTTATTTCTTCCAAGACGTGAGCTGGAACTGAAGCAGAGCCGCTGAACCTCCCCAGAGATCGATTTTTCTAAACCTGTAGTTCAGATCAGTCAATGTGATTATCCCTCCTGCCAAGCAAAGTACCCGCCTGCTCAGAGTCACAACGGGTGAGAAAGATGTTCTTTGTGCTGCCAAAGGATTTCACGTAAATAAGGGTAATAATCATGTTCTCACCACTTGTCAAATATTCCTGTCTTTCTAAAGAAAAAGAACTGGATCAGAGCTTCAAGTTACAACTTCAGTAACGATTTCATAGATCTAGTTAGATCACCCTGTCAAAATGGGTCGAAAGGTATAGAAGTGGAATACTGTTTTTGTTTGTTTTTCGAGTGAAACACTGAAGACCACTCAGCTTAAAATCACAGGAAACGTTTTTAAATAGAAAATCTTCCTGGTTGAATCGTACAATTTACTCTCTTTCCCACCCAGAAGTACTGTGAGGCTGTAGGAAGGAGGCAAAGTCATTGTTATTCTCCTATTCCTTAAAGCTTGATGACTCCACACAGCCTGCCATAGCCTAAGGGAAAAGGAAGGATAAATCATTTTTAAATTGCCCATTCAAGATGATATTATCCATAGAATAAAGGAGGTCTGAATTATCAGAATGGCAAATGTAACTGTCAATTTTTCATATTTCTCTTGATACCAGAAAAGTCTTTTTGCTGAGGAGACATCAGAAGTAAAAAGAAAAAAAAAAAAAAAACGCTTCTTCAAATCAAGGAGATCCTTAGGTAGAATATATCATCTTAGAAAGAGGTGAAGGCACTGTGGACTTTTATTCAAAATATCAATACATATATATATATATATAAATGTGCGTTTTGTGTGTGTATGTATGTGTGATTCATACACCCATGTGTTCCTTGTTAAAAGTAGCATAATATTTTGAAGAGCTTCCTTATTTCAGTTGAGTTACTGTAGGAGAGGAAAAAAAATGGGCATATTTCTGTTTCTGAACATAACAGGAGTATGAATGTCTTTTTTTTTCCTGAAGGAATAAGCACTATTATTTTGCATTTTGTTAGGCTATGAATGTGCCTAAGTGATTTGAACAGTTCAAGGCAAATGGGAAGTCACTGTTCAGGCCAGACCATCAGACTCTTAATTTGACATCACTCTAGTGTTACAAATCCTTTTTCACAGAGTGTTAAGAACTAGTCTGTAATAAGACTATATTTATTTTCCTGTCATCGTCACCATGCTGGAGTCTTCTAGCCATTTTATCATTGCAAGTGATTAGATAGTTTAAAAATCACAGATGTCAGCATTTGCCTGCCACACTGTTTCAGCTTCCTAAAGTGTTCAGAGAGAGGTCACCTGTGGTCATGGAAGAAATATGTTTAGTCATACACAAAGCAGAGCAAAACTAAAACTGATTTCTTTAGGGAAAAAGTGTAATAATTTCTATGTTTCATGCCAGTCAATTCTCACTCTCATCTGAGAATACATTTCTTTTTCATTATCGATGTTGTGGTTGAATGGAAAGAGCAAGAACCTAGAGTCAAGGGACCTGAACTAAGTCCTCCGCTCATCTGTGAGAACAAAGCAAGGCAATTATGTACCATTTTTGTGGCTTGGTTACCATATCAGTCAAATGCAGGATGAACTAGTTGATTTCCAATATTACTTTCAATTCTAAAGATCTGTGATGCTATCTGTGATGTTAACACTGCTATTGTTATCTTCTAAGAGCCCTGTCTTGTCTTCTATCAGATACTTTAAAAAGCAAGTCATCAATAATTCCTCGCCCTCAGAATACTGTGACATAAAATGTGTGACATTTTCAAGGATTTGAGGAAAAAAGAGAGATGATTTCTTAACTGAAAGGTTAGCCTTAGCTACAGCCACAAAATGAAGTTGAGCCTCCTAAACTGGAAATTAAGGTCTTTTCTGGCTTCTAATGCACATGATGATTCACACAAACTCAAACTGAAGCAATGGGGATAAAATGTGGCTATTGTAGCAACTGCAGCAGCAGGAGGAAGGGGATGATCAATCTTCCACAGTATGATTGGCTACTTCAGATATCTGCGGTTTTATTGAAACAGAGAAAGATTTTAGTTTCATGAAAGTATCAAAGATCTGTTTTCTTGGAAAGATTAGTATTAACATTTCCCAATTATTTTATACCTAAAAGTTAAATCTGGGGGCTTCCCAGGTGGCTCAGCAGTGAAGAATCCATCTGCCAATGCAGGAGACGTGGGTTCCATCCCTGGGTCAGAAAGATCCTCTGGAGAAGAAAATGGCAACCCACTCCTAGAAAATCCCATGGACAGAGGACCCTGGCAGGCTACAGTCTATGGGATCTCAAGAGAGTCACACAGCTTAGTGACTAACACAACAGCAAAGGTTGAATTTACATAGATCAAATGGCCTGTTTTCCAAGAGAAATCTATAGCTCACACATAATAATGCCTGTATTAGTTCTCTAGGGCTGCCATAACAAAGCATGACATTCTGGGTGGCTTAAGCAACGAACATTTATTTTCTCAGTCCCTGGAGGCTGGAAGTCCAAGATCAAGGTCCTGGCAGAGCTGGTTCTTTCTGAGGTCCATGACAGAAAGCTATCTTCCAGGTTTCTCTCCCTGAGTTTTCACGTTGTCTCCCCCTGTGTGTGTCTGCATGGAAACTTCTTCACATACACTGTTCATATTGGATTAGGATCCACCCTAATGGCCTCATTTTAATTTGATTACATCTTTAAAGATCTAGGTCCAAATACAATTACATACTGAGGTACTGGGGTTAGAACTTCACTCTATAAACTTCAAGGAGTGCATAAGTCAGTCAATATAGTGCTAATAAGTGCAAACCATTTTTGAAGAATTTTATGTGAATTAATACATTTGATTTTCATAACAACTCTGTAAGTTTTAAAGAGGTTGCATGATTAGCTCAACAAGGAAAAGGAAAAACCAAGATTCTAACTCAGGTCATCTCACTCCCACACACATTTTTAACTACAGTTCAGCAGAGATTAACTCAAAGTCTCCTAATCCCATTTTCTCTTCTGAAGTACAAAGGAAGATTGCTTTTCCCATGTTCCCCTGCAGTTAGTTTGGGGCTACATGATTTACTTTTGTCCAGAGACACAGATGTATAGAACAGACTTTTGGACTCTGTGGGAGAAGGCGAGGGTGGGATGATCTGAGAGAATAGCATTGAAACATGTATATTATCAAGGTGAAACAGATCGCCAGCCCAGGTTGTGTGCATGAGACAAGTGCTCAGGGCTGGTGCACTGGGATGACCCAGAGGGATAGGATGGGGAACACATGTAAATCCATGGCTGATTCATGTCAATGTATGGCAAAAACCACTACAATATTGTAAAGTAATTAGCATCCAACTAATAAAAATAAATGAAAAAAATAAAATAAAATATGACCTCAAACAAAAAATGCCATGCCTCTGTAACCTAGCTTGAACAATAGCTTGAACAATTTTCCTCGATCTCTCTCTTTACTCCCCAGTCTCTCTCTGTTTGTATATGCTAAGTTGCTTCAGTTGTGTTCAACTATTTGCAACCCTATGGCTACTAAACATGAAGTCAAATCCCTTATGATTGTAGAGTGGAGATGATGAATAGATTCAAAGAATTAGATCTGGTAGACAGAGTGCCTGAAGAAGTATGGGCAGAGGTGGGTAACATTGTACAAGAGACAGTGACCCAAACCATCCAAAATTAAAAGAAATCCAAGAAGGCAAAGTGGTTGTCAGAGGAGTCCTCACAAATGGCTGAGAAAAGAAGAATCAGGAAAGGCAAAGGAGAAAGGGAAAGACAAACCCAACTGAACACAGAGTTCCAAAGAATAGCAAGGAGAGATAAGAAAGCCTTCCTCAGTGATCAGTGCAAAGAAATAGAGGAAAACAACAGAATGGGAAAGACTAGAGATCTCTTCAAGAAAATTGGAGATACCAAGGGTACATTTCATGTAAAGATGGGCATAATAAAAGACAGAAACAGCAAGACCTAAAAGAAGCAGAAAAGATTAAGAAGTGGTGGCAAGAATACAGAAAACTATGCAAAAAAGATCTTCATGACCCAGATAATCAGGATGGTGTGGTCACTCACCTAGAGCCAGACATCCCAGAGTGTGAAGTCAAGTGGGCCTTAGGAAGCATCATTACAAACAAAGCTAGTGGAGGTTACAGAATTCCTCCTGAGCTATTTCAAATACTAAAAGATGATCCTGTTAAAGTGCTGCATTCAATATGGCAGCAAATTTGGAAAACTCAGCAGTGGCCACAGGACTGGAGAAAATCAGCTTTCATTTCAATTTCAAAGAAGGGCAAACCCAAAGAATGTTCAAACTACCATACAGTTGTTCTCATTTCACATGAGAACATTTCTCATTTCACAAGAAAATTCTTAAAATCCTTCAAGCTAGGCTTCAACAGTATGTGAACCAAGAACTTCCAGAGCTACAAACTGGATTTAGAAAAGCCAGACAGAGCAGAGATCATATTGCCAACATCCGTTGGATCATAGAAAAAGCAAAAGAATACCAGAAAAGTATCTGCTTTATTCACTACACTAAAGCCTTCGACTGTGTGGATTACAACAAACTGTGGAAAATTCTTCAAGAGATGGGAATACCAGGCCACCTTACCTGTCTCCTGAGAAATCTGTATGCAGGTCAAGAAGCAACAGTTAGAATTGGGCATGGAACAACAGACTGGTTCAAAATTGGGAAAGGAGTACATCAAGGTTTTATATTGTCACCCTGCTTATTGAACTTCTATGCAGAGTACATTATGTAAAATGCCAGGCTGGATGAAGCACAAGCTGGAATCAAGATTGCTGGGAGAAATATCAATAACCTCAGATAGGCAGATGATACTGCCCTAATGGCAGAAAGTGAAGAGGAATTAAACAGCCTCTTGATGAGGGTGAAAGAGAAGAGTTAAAAAGCTGGCTTAAAACTCAACATGCAGAAAACTAAGATCATGGCATCTGGTCCCATCACTTCATGGCAAGTAGAAGAGGAAAAAGTGGAAACAGTGACAGATTTTATTTTCCTGGGCTCCAAAATCACTGCAGATGGTGACTGAGAGGACATGAAATTAAAAGACACTTGCTTCTGGAAGAAAAACTATGACAAACCTAGACAGTGTATTAAAAAGCAGAGATATTACTTTGCCTACAAAGGTCTGCATGGTCAAAGCTATGGTTTTTCCAGTAGTCATGTATGGATATGAGAGGTAGACCATTAAGAAGGCTGAGTGTCAACAAACTGATGCTTTCAAATTGTGGTACTAGAGAAGACTCTTGAGAGTTCCTTAGCCTGCAAGGAAATCAAAACAGTCAATCCTAAAGGAAATCATCTTTGAGTATTTATTGGAAAGACTGTTGATAACGTGAAGCTCCTAGCCACTGATATAAAGAGCTGACTCACAGGAAAAGAGCATGATGCTCGGAAAGATGGAGGACAAGAGGAGAAGGGGCGACAGAGAATGAGATGGTTGGATGGTATCACCAACTCAATGACATGAGTTTGAGCAAACTCCGGGAGATGGTGAAGGACAGGAAAGCCTGGAGTGCTGCAGCCCATGGGGTCGTAAAGAGTTGGACATGACTTAGTGACTCAACACCAACTACAGAACACAGTGCTGAGAAGGACCCATGGAGTTCTGGGAATATGGTGGCCCTAAAATACAGAAAAAAAAAAAATCTGAGACCCCCTGAATCACTCAGGAAGAGGTTATTAAACAAGTAAATGGAAGGCAATACGAATGAGATGTAAGTGTTTATTTTGTTAAGCTACTGAAATGCTGCGGCTCATTATCATATCAGCATCAATTACCCTGACCAATAAACATGACAGCATAATAAGCATTTCTTACTTGGAAGAAACCTAAAATGACACAAACATCTCATTTTGTAGAAGAAAAAATGCTAAGTTTCAGAGAAGTCAAGTGACCTTTTCAGATCAGAATATGTAAATCATATTATGATAGAGAAGAAAATTCAGAATTAAAAAATGAGCTTATCATAAGGCTTGATATTTGTAGGAAAACTACACACTTTCATGTCTCAGTTTTACCACTTATTATTGTTCAAGGAAAATCTTTATTAACATAAGAATTTGAATATAGGATCTGGAGGAGATAGACACTTCTGATTACACTGATTGCATTCAATGCACTTTTTATGCTTTTAGGACCAAGAGATAGTGGGGAGCTGTCCTATGAAAGTACTGGTTATACTTGTTGTATGACTCCCAAGCTCTTTATATGTCAGAGATGAAATTGAACTATAGCTGTCTTTTAAAATTTGGATATGGACGTGTTCAATGACTCAGTCATGTCCAACTCTTTGTGGTCCCATGGACTCTAGCCCACCAGGCTCCTCTGTCCATGACATTTCCCAGGCAAGAATACAGGAGCAGGTTGCCATTTCCTACTCCAGAAGAGCTTCCCAACCCAGGGATAGAACCGTGTCTCCTGCATCTCCTACATTGGCAGACAGACTTCTATCACTAGCGCCAGCTGAGAAGCTCCTTGTTAAGTTTAAAACATAATTAAAATAAATGTATTTGCTAATAAGTAGTTGAATATTCTATAGAGATGAATGTGAATATCTTAAATATATCTTTTTAAAGCTTAGGCTATATTTTAAAAGTTCACATTCATCTCTACAGAATATGTAACTATTTATTCACAAATAAATATATGGAGTTAAAACTGAACTGGACCTTTAATACTCTGAATTATATCAGTAATGCTGGAAAATATTTTAATGATAAAATGATATCATTGTGGGGTGACAGGGTAGGGAGAAGCAAGATCAGGGAGAAATACACTGAGACACAAGCATACATGAAATCAGAGATTATAAAAAGTGAAGATAGGAGCCAAAACATTGAGAAAATCTTTCTATAACCCCCAGAGCTCACTCTCTGTACAGGGTAACAATGTACCACTGAACCTAAAATGCTCTGAAGGTAAGACTATCTTCAGTAAAACTGAAAACAAGCTCAACTCTTGATTGGATTAATTCAGTCCTCCACTCCACCCTGCTTTTTGTTCCTGCCATGACAATAAAACTGGCAAGTCCATTTTCAGGCATAAATAATGTTCATCACACATATGAGTGACATTCAACCGAAAATTGAAATCCAAATGCAAAATAAAACTTGATTTTATTGTGGTAATGATTTCCCAATAAACACCTATATCAAATTATCATATTGTATACTTTAAACTTACATATTTAAATGTAAATAATAATAAAACTGGAGGGGAAGAAAAAATAAAACTAACATTAAATAATAAAGCAACCAATAGAAACATATTTATAAAAGATTTGGAATGATCAGATAAGGATATTAAAGAAACTGTGATTAATATACTAAACCATCTAATGGAAAAGGTGGATAGTTGGGAAATTTTAGAAGAGAGGCAGAAATATAAGAAAAAGTCAAATGGAAATGCTGCCAAAAAAACAAGATATCATAGATGAGTAATTCCTTCAACATGCTTAACAATAGATGAGATAGAGCTGAGGGAAGAATCAGTGATCTTAAAAATAGGCTGATAGAAATTATCCAAACTGAAAGACAAAGAGAGAAAAGAGCAAGCAATTCAAAATTTATCTGAAGAATAGGGTAAAGCTTAAGTTCATGGACTTTAAGTTTGGAAATAATAAAGTAAACCAAATCCATAGTGCTAAAATTTTTGTTGAAAGTTGTTATGGGCTAAATTGTGAACCCCAAAATCTATATGTTGATTCAAATCTCCACTAAGTCAGAATGTGACCTTATTTGGAAGCAGTCATAGCAGATGTAAAGATGTAATTAGTTAAGATGAGTTTATTTCCTAAGTATGGTTTTTTTATTTAAAGTTCTATTTGAAAGGGACTAAGGAGGTCTATTATTTTTATATAATGCTAAATGAGGAACCAGCAATATCTGTCTATGACTAGTCTTTCTGCCTGACATTTAGGATTACAGCTTCAGATATTAACTGAAATAACAATTTATAGTTTTTTTTTTTGTTTGAAAAGATTTGAAAAATTGAAGATTTCAAGCCCCAGGGAAGCTTTTGACTATTAAAGATTTTTCTAATGGAAAGAAAACAAAAGAATATCTTGTGACCTGTCAAGAGTAAACAAAAAGCCTGAAGTTATAAGGTTAATGTGTCATTTTACAGAATTTTCTCCAGAATCTGGGCAGTGAAGTGACAAAAAAGTGGGATGCTGTCACAAAGGGACGGTGAACAAGAACAAAATTAAAAATAACAGTAATAATAAAGCCCACATTCATATTTCTCTTAGAGCAGCCCACCTAGTTTTATGAACACCATCAGAATGGCTTAAAAGTGTGTTAGGAATACCAATAGCTTTTCAGAAAATCCCAAAGGAAAAATGGTCATTGTTACCCACTAAATTCTATTAAATGTTTTTTTTTCTGTTTTGTCTTTACTCTGAACAAGTAAGAGTAGCCTCAGTTCAACAGAGCAAAATTACTGGACAAAGAAATCTAAAACCACTGTGAACCCAATTCAAAGTAACCTTTGCTCTTTTCCGTAGGTCTTTAAAGAGACATAATGAATTGGTTCAGGGTAAGTACACAACTGGAAGAGGATACTTGCAACGTTACAAACAGAACATTGACATGAAGAAAGCATAAATAACTTTGTCAAATCCTCAAAAAAGCACAAAGAATCCAATGGAAAAATGAATTCTAAGGAAATGGTAACTTAGCCAAATGATATGCGCAAACATGTTATTTGACAGTAACTGGGTAAATTTATAAGAAAAATCTGGCAAGATACGGCATCCATTATTAGATATAAGCCACAATTTCTATCTTTGAGGCTATTGATCAGGCTGCAGGAAAAGTGACACTGGTTTCAACATAAGGAAGCAAAGCCAGTTTGGAAGTCTATCTGAAAGTTCACAGAAATTGAAAATGGGTGTACTCTATGGTTCTAGAATGTTTCTCTCTCATCTCATTTTAATCTTGTATGTAGTAGAAAATATTAGCATAACTTAGATACCCATCCCAATTATACTTGCAAAAATCTTTAACAGAAGCAAATGTATTTTCAGGGATATATAAAAAGAATTATGCACCATAACCAGGCTGGGTTTACTCCAAGGGATGCTAGAGTGGTTAAATATTTGAAAATCAGTTATACATATTTACCATGATCCACCAAATTAATAGAGTAAAGAAAAGTCACATAACTATATCAGTTTATTCAGAAAAAGCATTTTGCAAAACTCAATATCCACACATGATTAAAAACTCTCAGAAAAATGGTAATAGAATTTCCTTAGCTTGATAAATGGCATCTACAAAAAACTTACACCTCACATTAACCTAATGTTGAAAGCCAAAATGCTTGTGTTGAGGAATCTATAGCTGGTGTATTAAATTCAGAATGTGCAGATTATGACCTGCTGCAAAAGCAGGCAGAAGACACCCACTCTATGGTGGAGAGTGAGCTCCCTCAGCATCTGAGCTCTCACTCTGGGGAAGTGAGAATCTCAGAGCCATTTTGATCGAAGGAGCAGCTTCAATATGCTCACACAAAGTCAGTGAAGTCACAGGATTTATTACTTACAGAGCTGGGGGTGAGGGCAGTGAACATGAGTGAACAGAACATTGAAAGTAAGGTAGGCAGCATCCATTACTTATAAGGTGGCTAGGGAGGAGGTCACTAACTTTTCATGGGCTTAACTGTGAGAGATTATTTTAAAGGGTACCCAATGAAAAGCAAAGCAAAAACGGGTTGCAAATCCTCAACTAGTTCTGATCTAAATGTCCAGACTCTGTGTGTGAGTAGGGTTGTCATACAGTAAATGCCTAAGCAGCAACTAAAAATAGCTGGGTTTTTTTTTTGTTTGTTTGTTTTTTTCATCACAATGCTTTACCCCTAAAATTGGAAAGAAGGCAAAGATGTACACTCTTAGTCTGGTTCAACTTTGTGAAGAAAGTTCTACTCGGTGCAATAAGGCCTTGAAAAAAAAAGTTTGGGGGACAGCAAAGAAAGTCATAGAAGTTCATAGAATTCAGAAAGGAAGACATAAAACTATCCTTATTTGCAATGACATGGCTATTTATGCAAAATAGTTCCAAAAATCCCCCAAACCCTTCTTAGAATTAGTTAGTGAATTCAGCAAGGTCGCACATAAGATACAAGATCAGCAAACAGAAATCAATTGTATTTCTACATACTAACTTTAAAAACACAGACAAACATCAACATTAAAAGAACTACATATATGATTTGTCTTTTTGGCTGGCATTGTGTTTCTAGTGGACAGCACTGCTTTAGATAAAGTACTTGGCACTCTCTCTATGCTATTTTGTAAATGCTTTTAATTCCAGGTATTTTTTTTTTTTCCCTCCGATTTATTCTTTTTTTTTGGGGGGGGGGGTTGTCATACATTGATATGAATCAGCAATAGATTTACACGTATTCCCCATCCCGATCCCCCCTCCCACCTCCCTCTCCACCCGATTCCTCTGGGTCTTCCCCAGTGCACCAGCCCTGAGCACTTGTCTCATGCATCCCACCTGGGCTGGTGGTCTGTTTCATCATAGATAATATACATGCTGTTCTTTCAAAACATCCCACCCTCACCTTCTCCCACAGAGTTCAAAAGTCTGTTCTGTACTTCTGTGTCTCTTTTTCTGTTTTGCATATAGGGTTATCGTTACCATCTTTCTAAATTCCATATATATGTGTTAGTATGCTGTAATGTTCTTTATCTTTCTGGCTTACTTCATTCTGTATAATGGGCTCCAGTTTCATCCATCTCATTAGGACTGGTTCAAATGAATTCTTTTTAATGGCTGAGTAATATTCCATGGTGTATATGTACAACAGCTTCCTTATCCATTTGTCTGCTGATGGGCATCTAGGTTGCTTCCATGTCCTGGCTATTATAAACAGTGCTGCGATGAACATTGTGGTGCATGTGTCTCTTTCAGATCTGGTTTCCTCAGTGTGTATGCCCAGAAGTGGGATTGCTGGGTCATATGGCAGTTCTAGTTTCAGTTTTTTAAGAAATCTCCACACTGTTTTCCATAGTGGCTGTACTAGTTTGCTTTCCCACCAACAGTGTAAGAGGGTTCCCTTTTCTCCACACCCTCTCCAGCATTTATTGCTTGTAGACTTTTGGATAGCAGCCATCCTGACTGGCGTGTAATGGTACCTCATTGTGGTTTTGATTTGCATTTCTCTAATAATGAGTGATGTTGAGCATCTTTTCATGTGTTTGTTAGCCATCTGTATGTCTTCTTTGGAGAAATGTCTGCTTAGTTCTTTGGCCCATTTTTTGATTGGGTCATTTATTTTTCTGGAATTGAGCTGCAGGAGTTGCTTGTATATTTTTGAGATTAATCCTTTGTCTGTTTCTTCATTTGCTATTATTTTCTCCCAATCTGAGGGCTGTCTTTTCACCTTACTTGTAGTTTCCTTTGTAGTGCAAAAGCTTTTAAGTTTCATTAGGTCCCATTTGTTTAGTTTTGCTTTTATTTCCAATATTCTGGGAGGTGGGTCATAGAGGATCTTGCTGTGATTTATGTCGGAGAGTGTTTTGCCTATGTTCTCCTCTAGGAGTTTTATAGTTTCTGGTCTTACATTTAGATCTTTAATCCACTTTGAGTTTATTTTTGTGTATGGTGTTAGAAAGTGTTCTAGTTTCGTTCTTTTACAAGTGGTTGACCAGCTTTCCCAGCACCACTTGTTAAAGAGGTTGTCTTTTTTCCATTGTATATCCTTGCCTCGTTTGTCAAAGATAAGGTGTCCATAGGTTCGTGGATTTATCTCTGGGCTTTCTATTCTGTTCCATTGGTCTATATTTCTGTCTTTGTGCCAGTACCATACTGTCTTGATGACTGTGGCTTTGTAGTAAAGTCTGAAGTCAGGCAGGTTGATTCCTCCAGTTCCATTCTTCTTTCTCAAGATTACTTTGGCTATTCGAGGTTTTTTGTATTTCCATACAAATTGTGAAATTATTTGTTCTAGTTCTGTGAAAACTACCATTGGTAGCTTGATAGGGATTGCACTGAATCTATAGATTGCTTTGGGTAGAATAGCCATTTTGACAATATTGATTCTTCCAATCCATGAACACGGTATGTTTCTCCATCTGTTTGTGTCCTCTTTGATTTCTTTCATCAGTGTTTTATAGTTTTCTATGTATAGGTCTTTTGTTTCTTTAGGTAGGTATACTCCTAAGTATTTTATTCTTTTTGTTGCAATGGTGAATGGTATTGTTTCTTTAATTTCTCTTTCTGTTTTTTCATTGTTAGTATATAGGAATGCAAGGGATTTCTGTGTGTTAATTTTATATCCTGCAACTTTACTATATTCATTGATTAGCTCTAGTAATTTTCTGGTAGAGTCTTTAGGGTTTTCTATGTAGAGGATCATGTCATCTGCAAACAGCGAGAGTTTCACTTCTTCTTTTCCTATCTGGATTCCTTTTACTTCTTTTTCTGCTCTGATTGCTATGGCCAAAACTTCCAACACTATGTTGAATAGTAGTGGTGAGAGTGGGCACCCTTGTCTTGTTCCTGATTTCAGGGGAAATGCTTTCAATTTTTCACCATTGAGGGTGATACTTGCTGTGGGTTTGTCATATATAGCTTTTATTATGTTGAGGTATGTTCCTTCTATTCCTGCTTTCTGGAGAGTTTTAATCATAAATGAGTGTTGAATTTTGTCAAAGGCTTTCTCTGCATCTATTGAGATAATCATATGGTTTTTATCTTTCAATTTGTTAATGTGGTGTATTATATTGATTGATTTGCGGATATTAAAGAA
Organism: Cervus elaphus; assembly: GCF_910594005.1. NCBI lineage: Eukaryota > Metazoa > Chordata > Mammalia > Artiodactyla > Cervidae > Cervus > Cervus elaphus. The sequence goes on from NC_057840.1 coordinate 36,968,320, forward strand.
TCCTTGCATTCCTGGGATAAAGCCCACTTGGTCATGGTGTATGATTTTTTTAATATGTTGTTGGATTCTGTTTGCTAGAATTTTGTTAAGGATTTTTGCATCTATGTTCATCAGTGATATTGGCCTGTAGTTTTCTTTTTTTGTGGCATCTTTGTCTGGTTTTGGAATGAGGGTGATGGTGGTCTCATAGAATGAGTTTGGAAGCTTACCTTCATCTGCAATTTTCTGGAAGAGTTTGAGTAAGATAGGTGTTAGCTCTTCTCCAAATTTTTGGTAGAATTCAGCTGTGAAGCCATCTGGCCCTGGGCTTTTGTTTGCTGGAAGATTTTTGATGACAGTTTCGATTTCCTTGCTTGTGATGGGTCTGTTAAGATCTTCTGTTTCTTCCTGGTTCAGTTTTGGAAAGTTATACTTTTCTAAGAATTTGTCCATTTCATCCAAGTTGTCCATTTTATTGGCATAGAGCTGCTGGTAGTAGTCTCTTATGATCCTTTGTATTTCAGTGTTGTCTGTTGTGATCTCTCCATTTTCATTTCTAATTTTGTTAATTTGGTTCTTCTCTCTTTGTTTCTTAATGAGTCTTGCTAATGGTTTGTCAATTTTGTTTATTTTTTCAAAAAAACAGCTTTTAGCTTTGTTGATTTTTGCTATGGTCTCTTTAGTTTCTTTTGCATTTATTTCTGTCCTGATTTTTAAGATTTCTTTCCTTCTGCTGACCCTGGGGTTCTTCATTTCTTCCTTCTCTAATTGCTTTAGGTGTAGAGTTAGGTTATTTATTTGGTTTTTTTCTTGTTTCTTGATGTAAACCTGTAATGCTATGAACCTTCCCCTTAGCACTGCTTTTACAGTGTCCCATAGGTTTTGGGTTGTTGTGTTTTCATTTTCATTCATTTCTATACATATTTTGATTTCTTTTTTGATTTCTTCTATGATTTGTTGGTTATTCAGAAGCGTGTTATTTAGCCTCCATCTGTTTGAATTTTTAACAATTTTTTTCCTGTAATTGAGATCTAATCTTACTGCACTGTGGTCAGAAAAGATGACTAGAATGATTTCAATTTTTTTGAATTTTCCAAGACCAGATTTATGGCCCAGGATGTGATCTATTCTGGAGAAGGTTCCGTGTGCACTTGAGAAAAAGGTGAAGTTGCTTGTTTTGGGGTGAAATGTCCTATAGATATCAATTAGGTCTAGCTGGTCCATTGTGTAATTTAAGGTTTGTGTTTCCTTGTTAATTTTCTGTTTAGTTGATCTATCCATAGTTGTGAGTGGGGTATTAAAGTCTCCCACTATTATTGTGTTACTATTAATTTCCTCTTTCATACTCGTTAGTGTTTGCTGTACATATTGCGGTACTCCTATGTTGGGTGCATATATATTTATAATTGTTATATCTTCTTCTTGGATTGATCCTTTGATCATTATGTAGTGTCCTTCTTTGTCTCTTTTCACATTCTTTATTTGAAAGTCTATTTTATCTGATATGAGTATGGCGACTCCTGCTTTCTTTTGGTCTCCGTTTGCGTGAAATATTTTTTTTCCAGCCCTTCACTTTTAGTCTGTATGTGTCTCTTGTTTTGAGGTGGTCTCTTGTAGACAGCATATATAGGGGTCTTGTTTTTGTATCCATTCAGCCAATCTTTGTCTTTTGGTTGGGGCATTCAACCCATTTACATTTAAGGTAATTATTGATAGGTGTGGTCCCGTTGCCATTTACTTTGTTGTTTTGGGTTCACCTTTATACAACCTTTCTGCATTTCCTGTCTAGAGAAGATCCTTTAGCATTTGTTGAACAGCTGGTTTGGTGGTGCTGAATTCTCTCAGCTTTTGCTTGTCTGTAAAGCTTTTGAATTCTCCTTCATATCTGAATGAGATCCTTGCTGGGTACAGTAATCTAGGTTGTAGGTTATTTTCTTTCATTACTTTCAGGACGTCCTGCCATTCCCTTCTGGCCTGGAGGGTTTCTATTGATAGATCAGCTGTTATCCTTATGGGAATCCCTTTGTGTGTTATTTGTTGTTTCTCCCTTGCTGCTTTTAATATTTGTTCTTTGTGTTTGATCTTTGTTAATTTGATTAATATGTGTCTTGGGGTGTTTCGCCTTGGGTTTATCCTGTTTGGGACTCTCTGGGTTTCTTGGACTTGGGTGGCTATTTCCTTCCCCATTTTAGGGAAGTTTTCAGCTATTATCTCCTTGAGTATTTTCTCATGGCCTTTCTTTTGTCTTCTTCTTCTGGGACTCCTATGATTCGAATGTTGGGGTGTTTCACATTGTCCCAGAGGTCCCTGAGGTTGTCCTCATTTCTTTTGATCCTTTTTTCTTTTTTCCTCTCTGCTTCATTTATTTCCACCATTTTATCTTCTACCTCACTTATCCTATCTTCTGTCTCCGTTATTCTACTCTTGGTTCCCTCCAGAGTGTTTTTGATCTCATTCATTGCATTGTTCATTTTTAATTGACTCTTTTTTATTTCTTCTAGGTCTTTATTAAACATTTCTTGCATCTTTTCAATCTTTGCCTCCAGGCTATTTATCTGTAACTCCATTTTGTTTTCAAGATTTTGGATCATTTTTATTATCATTATTCTAAATTCTTTTTCAGGTAGATTCCCTATCTCCTCCTCTTTTGTTTGACTTGGTGGGCATTTTTCATGTTCCTTTACCTGTTGGGTATTTCTGTGCCTTTTCATCTTGTTTAGATTGCTGTGTCTGGAGTGGGCTTTCTGTATTCTGGAGGTCTGTGGTTCCTTTTTATTGTGGAGGATTTACCCAGTGGGTGGGGTTAGACGATTGGCTTGTCAAGGTTTCCTGGTTAGGGAAGCTTGCGTCAGTGTTCTGGTGTGTGGAACTTGATTTCTTCTCTTTGGAGAGCAATGGAGTGCCCAGTAATGAGTTTTGAGATGGGTCTATGTGTTAGGTGTGACCTTGAACAGCCTGTATGTTGACGTTCAGGGCTATGTTCCTGCGTTGCTGGAGAATTTGTGTGGTATGTCTTGCTCTAAAACTTATTGGCTCTTGGGTGGTGGTTGGTTTCAGTGTAGGTATGGAGGCTGTTGGACGGTCACTTATTACTTAAAGTTCCATGTAGTCAGGAGTTTTCTGGTGTTCTCAGGTTTGGGGCTTAAGTCTCCTGCCTCTGGATTTCAGTTTTATTCTTCCTGTAGTCTCAGGACTTCTCCAACTATACAGCACTGATAATAAAACTTCTAGGTTAATGGTGAAAAGATTCTCCCCTGTTAGGGACACCCAGAGGGTTTCACAGAGTTACAAGAAGAAGAGGAGAGGAAGGAGGGAGATAGTGATGAGCAGGAGGAGAAAAAGGGGGACTCAAGAGGAGAGAGACAGATCTACGCAGTTGTCTGTTGCCAGAGTGTTCTCCATAGCCCAGACACCTACAAAGATTCACAGAATTGGATTGGGAAGAGAAGGGGAAAGGAGGAAATAGAGGTGTTCTGAAGTAGAAAACAGAGAGTCAAGATTGGGAGAGAATAATCAACACACTCCTGAATAAAAATGGGAACTGAATATTGGATTCTTAAATGTTCACAATTTATATCATATACTGAAAAACAAAAATTAAAAATCTAGAGTAGAGGTTAGACTCTTACAAATACTATATTAAGAATAAAAACCAAAACACACACACAAAATTTTAGAAATATATATGAAGTTCGGTTTAAAAATAGGGCTTCTCTTCTTTTTTTTTTTTGTAAGGTTATAGTGTGTTGAAAATGAAAATTAAGGAGTAGTATAGGAATACTAGAGGACTTTAAAAGAAATAAGAGAAAAAGAAAAATAGAAAATAGAAGAGAAAAAGGAAAGAAAAAAAAAAAGGAAAGAAAAAGAAATTTTTTTCCCTAATTAAAAAAATCATAAAAATCCATAAAAATGAAAGTTAAGGAGTAATGGGGGAGTAATAGGGAATAAAAGAGAAAAAATAAAAAAGAAAAAATTAAAAATAAATAAATAATTTTTTTTTTCCTTACTTAAAAAAAAAAAAAAAAGTAAAAATATATCTAGGAATTTCTCTGGAGCTGTTGCGGTCAGTGTGGGTTCGGCTCAGTTTCAGATAGCTCCTCGTTCCAGCTTACACTTCTCGATATCTACAGGCCCCTTCTGGTGTAGTCGGTGTTTTCTACAGGGATTTTAATCTGTTGCACCGGTCCCTTGTGAAGCGGTTCCCTTTGTTTATTTGGCTTCTGTTTGCCGGTTTCTTCAGAGCCTCATTTCTGCCCTGACACAGGCGGGCGGAGGTGGACTCTTATTCAGGTAGATAGTTCCGTCGCGCTGCGGGGAGGGGCCGGCGCTGCGGGGAGGGGCTGACGCTGTGGGGACGGACTTGCGCCGCGGGGACGGCCTGGCGCTGCCGGGAGGGGCCGACACTGCTTTCTCCGTCTGCGCCACTCAGGCTCCCGGCTGCTCTATATGGAGCGCGCCCCGCGCTGCGCGAGGTTCCAGCCCTCGGGTGTTCCACAAAAGCGCGGAACGAAAAGCTGTGCCTTCTCTCTGTGCCTTCCCCGTCAGAGCGGTCCAGGCAGCCAGGGGTTCGGTGGGCGCACTCTCCCCAGGTGTGGCGCGCCCACTCCCCTCCACGGTCCCAGTCTCAGTTTCCGCTGGCGCCAGTCGGGTGCGCGCGCCTTCTGCCCTCCGCGTCCCCAGCCCCAGTCCCCGCCCGCGCCGGTCGGGTGCCTGCGCCCTGTGTCTCGCCGCGACCTTCCCCTCCCCCCTGCCTCCTGCCTCCGGCGGGGCTGGGCCGGTCCGCAGCCTGCGAGCTCTTCTCTGGACTTTCTCGGTCCCTTTGTTCTGCGAACGGCAGGCAGTGTGTTCGGGCCGGTTAATTTTCTCTCTCTCTTTTGCCCTCCCACAGTTCAAGTTGGCAACTCACAGAAGCTCCCTCTGATTGTCCTCAGGGCACTCAGGCCCGGACCCTAGCCCAAGCAATGCTGCCTAAGACTCCCTTCCCAGGACGGATTTCCGTCCTTAGCTCTTTTGTCTCACTTTTTATCTTTTATATTTTGTCCTCCCTCCTTTCGAAGACATTGGGCTGCTTTTCTGGGGGCCTGATGACCTCAGCTAGCGATCAGAAATTGTTTTGTGAAGTTTGCTCTGCGTTCAGTTATTCTTTTGATGAATTTGTAGGAGACAAAGTGGTCTCCCCGTCCTGCTCCTCGGCCATCTTGGCTCCTCCCCCCAGGTATTTGTTTTACTGTATATTCAATTGATGTATTCTTAAAGTGTGCCTAATTTATTTTGTCATAAGTTGAAAATTATGCCATCTAAATTTTAAGCATTTTTTAAAATGAAGTATGCTTAGCAACACATCTATACTTGAGATAAGTAGATAGATGATAGAGATAGACAAATAGATAGGTGGATATATTTATTTGAGAAAGTTTGAATTTCAAAGGCCGTCCAAACTTTGCTTTTAGGCTAGAGAGAAATATATCTGCCTTCAGGTCTTTCAAATCAAGTAACTATATCCTGCCCCCCCCCACCCCCCGTCCTGACTCATAGACATATATTACACTATTCAACTTTTTCCAAAATAGAACAATGAGTTCTGCCCTATAGGATCTAATGAGACTGCTAAGACTCTTCCCTTATGATTGCATACGTATTTCAGAGAACTATTTAATGTCTTGCTGTTATGCCACTCATTTTGATTTGCAGAATCGAACTCTGAACATACACAACGTATGCACTTGAGTAGATTTTTCCATCAGTAGCATTTTCAACATGCATATTGTTTAGCTTCTTGAACTTCCTCAGAATAACATTTTATAAACAAGTTTTTTACTTTGGTGGTAATCCTTGAAACACACAAACACATACTCAGAAATGCTGTTTCATTTATTCCATGTTTTCTGAAAATAGTTCCTACTCCAAAATAATTCTTCCTATAGCAAATAGATGGGGAAACAGTGGCAGACTTTATTTGGGGAGACTCCAAAATCACTGCAGATGGTGACTGCAGCCATGAAATTAAAAGACGCTTATTCCTTGGAAGGAAAGTTATGACCAACCTAGATAGCATATTAAAAAGCAGAAACATTACTTTGCCAACAAAGGTCCATCTAGTCAAGGCTATGGTTTTTCCAGTAGTCATGTATGGATGTGAGAGTTGGACTATAAAGAAAGCTGAGCACCGAAGAATTGATGCTTTTGAACTGGTGTTGGAGAAGACTTTTCAGAGTCCCTTGGACTGCAAAGAGATCAAACAAGTCCATTCTAAAGGAAATCAGTTCTGAGTATTCATTGGAAGGATTGATGTTGAAGTTGAAACTTCAATCCTTTGGTCACCTGATGCAAAGAACTGACTCATTGGAAAAGACCCTGATGCTAGGAATGATTGAAGGCAGGAGGAGAAGGGGACAACAGAGGATGAGATGGTTGGATGGCATCACTAACTGAATGGACATGAGTTTGGGTAAACTCCAGGAGTTGGTGATGGACAGGGAGGCCTGGCGTGCTGCAGTCCATGGGGTCACAAAGAGTTGGACATGACTGAGTGACTGAACTGAACTGAACAGATGACCACTTTCAATATGTATGTTTTTTTTCACTCCTTTGAGTTCCTCTTTCATTTTAGCTGCACACCTGATCTTATTAGCACCTTCAACTCTCTCATGACTTTTTGTACTTATCAAACATGATGGGCTTAAATTATACATAAAACATCTCAAAACTAAGGACAAAATGAACATAGAGAATGTTTAGAAATGGTGTGATAGAGGAGATGAAAATGACAGTGTACAAATTATAAGGCCCGCTGTGGCAGGCAGAGATGATAATTTTTCTTCAGAAGAGAACCATTGGTCATAACTGTGAAAATTCATATTTTGAAACATCATAATAAAAGAGTTTATGTAGCAAATTACAGGAATGTGGTAACTAAGTTTTCTGATCACATTAAAAGTAACGTTGTGCTGTTAGTTAACAACTCTATTTTCTGCCCTCAAAAATTTAAGAGGTTTGATCTCATATTACTTGTTTGTACCACAGTTCAAAAATAATAACCTAAATGAAAATATCCTTGAACTGAGCTGTCTGTATTTCACTTCCAAAGTTTGACTTACTGTTTTTATTCATAGTCTGTTATTTTAGAATGATAGCGTCTTAGTCTGTTTGGGCTGCTGTAATAACCTCCCATAAACCAGGTAGAACATGAACAATAGAAACTTATTTCTCATAGTTCTGGAAGCTGGGCAGTCCAAAATCAAGGCATGGGCAGATTTGGTGTCTGGTGGGACCTCACTCCCTGGATCATAGTCCTAGCATTCTGTAACCTCAGATGTTGGAAAGGTCTGAAGTTACTCTTTTATTGTTGTGTGGTTCAGTCGCTAAGTCATGGCTCACTCTTTGCAAACCCACAGACCGTAGCCTGCCAGGCTCCTCTGTCCATGAGATCCTCCAGGCAAGAATCTGGAGTGGGTTGCTGTTTACTTCTCCAGAGGATCTTCCCAGACCAGGGACTAAACCCATGTCTCCTGCATTGACAGATGGATTCTTCACCACTGAGATACCAAGGAAGCCCACTTTTTTTATTTTTTAAATAAGGGCACTAATCTTATTTATGAGGGCTCCACTCTTATGATTTAATCACTTGATGAAGGTTCCATCTCCACTTTGCAGTTAGGTGTCTTTTTTTGGGGGGGTGGTAGATGTATTTAAAATGCTTTATAATGTTGTGTTTTAGCTTCTTCTATACAAGAAAATGAATCAGCTATATGTACACATAAACTCCTCTCTCTTGGGCCTTTCTCCCACCCCTCATCCCATCATCTAGGTCACCACAGAACACCAAGCTGAACTCCCTGAGCTAAACAGTAGGTTTTCACTAGTTATCTACTTACACATGGGAGTGTACATACCTCAATCCCAATCTCCCAATTCATCCCACCCCCCTCATATCCACCTCTGTTCCCTATGTCTGTATTTCTATTCCTGCCCTGCAAACAGATTCATCTGATTTATTTTTCTATATCCCACATACATGCCTTAATATATGATTTTTTTTTCTCTTTCTGACTGACGGATTTCACCCTGTATGGCAGATTCTAAATCTACCTATGTCTTTAAAAATGACCCAACTGCATTCCTTTTTATGTCTGAGTAATACTCCATTGCAGTTAGATTTAAGAATATGAATTTGGGAAGAACATGAAAATTCAATCTTTAGCAGATAGTTAATTAATAGTATGGGCTTGATTACTGTCAATTTGGCATCAAGGAGTAGGGAATTGTTAGATACTGCCCTCCTCTGCAGGAGGAAGAAATGGCACCCCACTCCAGTATTCTTGCCTGGAAAATCTCGCGAACAGAGGAGCCTGGTGGGCTACAGTCCATAGGGTCGCAAAGAGTCGGACAGGAATGAAGCAACTTAGCGTACATGCACACACCTTTCTCTGTAAGTACCACTTAACGATGTGATGGAACTAATTCTATAATTCTGTGGTTCAAATTTGTTTGTCTACAAGGAGAAGATAATAAAGCTACATGGCAAAGTCTTGAGTAGAACTGAATTAAAATAAAACACCAATATGATACCCAACACCAAAGAAGACTTGCTAAGTGAAATGTACTATTTTTTAAAAATAGTAATAATAATAATAAATTCTGTTTTTAACATAATTCATATATTTATCCATTAAATCAGCTTTAGGAAATAATAGTTAATGACTCAGTTTAAAAATGTCTTTTATAAGCTCATATTATTTTAAGAAAATAATAAGCATGGATAAGGAAGTTGTGGTACATATACACAATGGAATATTACTCAGCTATAAACAAGAATGCATTTGAGTCAGTTCTAATTAGGTGGATGAAAGTGTAGCCTATTATACAGAGTGAAGTAAGCCAAAAAGAGAAACACCAATACAGTATATTAATGTATATATATGGGATTTAGAAAGACAGTAATGATGACCCTATATGCAAGACAGCAAAAGAGACACAGAGGTAAAGAACAGACTTTTGAACTCTGTGGGAGAAGGTGAGGGTATGATGGTATATGAGAGAAGAGTACTGAAACATGTTCTTTACCATGTATAAAATAGACGAGCAGTGCAAGTTCGATGCATGAAGCAGGACCCTGAAAGCTGGTGCTCTGGGACAACCCAGAGGGATGGGGTGGGGAGGGAGAGGGGGGTTCAGGATGCCAGGGCACATGTATGCCCATGGCTGATTCACGTCCATGTATGGAAAAAACCACCACAGTGTTGTAAAGTGATTAGCCTCCAATTAAAATAAATAAATTAATTAAAAAAAAGAATGTGCCAACTGAGATTATTAACCTCAAATATATAAACATCAAATGAAGTTTATGTAATAAATTATGAGACAGTCTCCCCTCCCCCCACTCAGTCAGAGCATGACTCTCTTGAAATGTTCTGGCCTTTAAGCCAGGAAACTAGACTCTTTGGGGATATCATGAGAAGGTGGTTGTTTACCATTTTGTAAACTTATTTTCATCATGTGGATCCACTACATATTTAAAATAACAACAATAACAAACAATAATGCCCACAGCAATGGTAATTTGAAAACATTATAATTCAAGTTGGCTGAGTTGTCTTCTCAATGTGCCAGCATTTCTTTTTCTTCAAAATAAGCATTTTTGGCACTATTATGAAATCTGCTTTGTGGGAGCATGCCTGATTGTATTTTCACATCCCTACAACATTTAGTTTTCCAGACATTCCCTGTGAAAGCAAATAGAACTTCTTTGTGTGGCCTTATTATCTAGACACTGGATTTCACTGGTATGCCTATTTACTTGGGATATTCAGATAATGTTGCTTACTTGACCATGTTATCTTTTTTTTTTTTTTAACAAAATGTGTCATATTTCCATTTATCCCAAAGATATAAGTTGATGTTACTTCTTCCTGACAATATATTGTTGATACATTATAAATTCAGCCCACTCAATAAAAAAAGAGCATATTGGAGAAATTCCCACTCCAGGAAAGCTATGCATGGGGAAAATGAAATCAGGCTAAATGATCAAAGTTTAAGTTGAAAGGATATTCTTCTGCTGTTCTTTCTTGAAGTGCATATGAAGTGTCACTAAACTTTCATAAAACTACTTACTTTCCAAGAACAGCTTTACTTTTAAAGGGCATTTTAATAGATATTTCTTCTGTAATCCTAAATTACATTTTAATTAATTTAATTTTGTTGAATTACAAAACTAATCTTACAGATAATATGAAAAGATATGAATAAGAAAGTTAAAAATCACCTTTAATTTATGGAGATGAAAACACCATAATAACATTTTGGTAAATATTTTGCTAAAATTTTCTGGGAACAAATGAATACACACTCATATTCACATAATGTTTAAATAAACACTAGATCATAATGCGTACCCTATTTTGTAACTTGATTTCTCAGGTAACATTACCTTGCAAACATCTTTTTAAATTGATAATATAATATAATGTCTAATTATATAGATTTAAATTTTTATTTGACTAATACCCCTTTAGCTGTTTCACAATTCATAAGTATAGTTTATATAGTAATAATTTTCTTTTACATTGTGACTTTTAGACATTTTTTTTTTGTAAAGCTCCAGAATTAAAATTTTCTCTCTCTCTCTCTCTTTAGTCGCTAAGTCATGTCCGACTCTTGTGACCCCATGGACTGTAGCCTGCCGGGCTCCTCTGTCCATGGGATTCTCCAGGCAAGAATACTGGAGTGGGTTGCCATTTCCTTCTCCAGGGGTTCTTCCCAACCCAGGAATCGAACCCAGTTCTCCTGCATTGTGGGCAGATTCTTTACCAACTGAGCCATGAGGGAAGCCCAGAATTAAAATTACTACACACTAAAGAGAAGTATCTCAAAACTTGCTTAAATCAGAGTTCACCAACAATGACCACCATTAATTTTTGTTCTTTTCAATCCAGATAATAAGATTAGTTTCTCACTATGGTGACAATTTGCATTCTTGGATTTCTGAAAAGGTTAAACTTTTTTTTATTTCTTTTTGTCTACTCAGATTTCCTAGTTATGCACTTTGCCTCTTTGTAGAAGTTGTTTTACATGATTTGTAGGTGATGTCTATATTTTAAGGTATCAAGACATATATGTGCATGTATATGTTTATTTTGTAAAATTTATTAATTATATAATATTAATTATAAAAGATAAATAATTTATCTAATTGTGTAATAAATTATAACATACTGATCTGATGTGGGTTTCTTTAGTTACATGTGAAGCTAAACATCTTTATATACTAACTGAACACATGATTCTTGTTTTCTTGAGATTTTCATATTAGTTGTCAATTTCTCATATTGAATTCATTTCTAAGATGTGTTGCAATTAACTTATTTCCAATATATTCTTTTCTTTTGAAAATTTTCATAGAAACTTTTGTATGGATAGTTCATTATCTCAATTCATCACTTTTTACATTGTCATTTTCATTGTTTCTTTATGGCTTATGGCTTTGATTTAAAAATCAATAATAACAATCTTACCTTTAGAGAAAATTTAGTATTTAATTCATTTTAAATTTTTGTATTTGCTTCAATTTTTAAATTATTTTCACACATTAAATACTATGTTTTAAATATTATTTTGATTACAAGTTTTTTGCATCTTCTTTAATTGTTCACAAAAGATGAATATGACACCATATTATTCAGCTCACCTTAGTGCTAGGCCTGGATTTGAAAGACCTTCCATCTCAAAATTATAAAATTAATTCCTTATGATTTTTCTAGTGACTTTCCAGTTTTAATTTTTACATTTAGTACTCTAATGCATCTGGAATCTTATGATATAAGTTTTTATTTTAAAAAGTAATTATCCCTTAGGGATTTTTCCTAACCAAACATCTTCCAAATTTTCTGCAAATTTGTTATAATTTTATCCTTCACAAAACAGATCATAAATCAATAGATGAGCAGCTAGAAACCAGACCAAAAACTTAACTTTTTTTTCTAAGTGTGTTTTTTACACAAAGACATTCATATCTATATAACAGGCATGTTTAGCATGAAAATAAATTCTAAGCATGCATGCATAAAGTAGGAACTAAAAAATGCAATAAATGATAAAATGTACTCATTATAATTATATTCAAATTTATTTCCGTTTAGATATTTCTGTACAGATCAGACATTCCATGTTTCATCTTAGAAAATGCATAATATTTCAATTTATTTTTTATTTTCTTTTTTCTCTTTTTGGCCATACTATGTGGTGTCTTAGTTCTCCAACCAAGGATGGAACCCATGTCTCCTGCAGTGGAAGTGCAGAGTCCTAACCACTGGGCCACCAGAGAATTCCAGAATTTTTATAACAGTGAGTAAGATGTGTAATTTGCATTGAACTTTAAAAAGAATAATACCTATATTTAAAATTTTTTACCTAAAAATATATTACGTGCTTACAGAAATTTAATTTTTATTTTGTGATGAAATAAGTTTGCTCAGAGAATATTATTCTACTAAAGCAATCCATCGCTATAATAAATATAGCTTTAGTTTTAATTTAATTCTATACTCATTGACTTATCCAGTCAGCATTTTTCAAATATATGTTGTGTGAGGAGCAATGCACAAAGCATTGTTGAGAGGAAAATGTAGGCAAAATTATTATTACAGAAGAAGCCCAGTTCACTATATTACACATTCTAGTAGGAATCAGGGAAAGACTTATGAGTCTACATTTTTATTAGCTTTTCATAATTTATTGCATATTTTAGCACTTAATTTCTTGGTTGATTAACTTAACTTCTAGGGCTTTTTCTATTTTCTACTTTTATAATTGTGGGGGTAGAATAAATGTGCAGCATTTCTAAGAAGTTGTAAAGTGATAACAAATATAAGAACATAATAGCGTGTACCTATAAATATTTGTAACCATGAATGATATATGTTGCAAGAATAATTAAATTCTATCCTTAAAAACAAGATTTGGATACTAAGCACCTCTAGTTACCTTGAATTTTACTTTGCATTTGTTCAGGTAGCTTAACTGTTGTAACAAAGGAACCTCATAGTATATCTTGGCCCAAACACAGTATAAATTTATTTCCTGATCATACCTGCTTAGTCACTTCAGTTGTGTTCAACTTTGTGACCCTATGGACTGTAGCCCACCTCTGTCCAGGGGATCTTCCCCATCCAGGGATCGAACCCACATCTCCCACACTGGCAGGTGGTTTCTTTACCACTAGGGCTATCTAGGAAGCCTGGAATAAATAGTACTGACTGGTAAGCGGATCTGTGGGGTGAGGTGGGGGGTAGACTGGGGTGATCCCTCATGTAATAAGACATAGACTGTGAGTCTGTGCTTCTACTTCAGGGTTCAAAGGTCACCCTGAGAGCATCTCCATGACAGGCAACCTGAAGGGGAAAGAAAGCAGAAATGAGGAGAACTTCCTATGAAACAGGACTGGCAGTCATGTACATCACTTTTAACTTTCATTCCATTGACTCTAAGTCACACGCTCAAACTGAATTTGAGTGAGCTGGGGTATGAAGTTCTTGGAAGGTAGCCATTTCCCCATAATAGCTTTCCACATGGAAGGAGGAACATGATTTTTTGGTGGACAGCTAGCAATCTTTATCATGTTCTTGATGTAAAAAAAAAAAGCTGCAAAACAACCAACTTATAAAATGAAGAGTGCAAAAAAGTATTTAACATTACTTGATAACATCTTTGACAAATCCATGAAATTTACTAACAGGCTATGTCTTAGAATATGGTCTAAGAAACTGAAGTTGGAAGATCACATCAACTCTCTAAGGGAAAGCAGTCACCTCGTGAGGGTCTAGTCACCTAGAGATGGTTAGATAGCATCACTGACTCAATGGACATGAATTTGAGCAAACTCTGGGAGATAGTAGAGGACAGAGGTGCCTGGCATGCTGCAGTCCATGGAGTCACAAAGAGCTGGACACAATAGTGACTGAACAAGTGAATGTCTAGAGTCAGTTATATTGTTGGAGATTGACAGGAGGAAAGACCCAAAAGCAAACCTTGCCCAGGTTCAAGATCAGCTTCTGTCAGTTAGAGGGTCTCCAAAGACAGGGTTTCAGCCTCTCTACATTTGTGGTAGGCCGGATATAGAGGATGTTCTTGTTCTTCCCATTTATGGCATCCTAATCTTCCCATTCATCTTCTTACACTGAAATTCAAGTGTTACTGTCACAACAGAACTGAGAAACAGAAGACAAAGGCAATGTGAAGAGAGTGCTGACCTGAAGATCTGGAAACCTGTCTTCTATTCTGTGATATGACACAACTTAATGTCATCGTTTTTGACAATTACGCTTGCTGACTCTAAGTGTCCCCATCTGCAAAGCAGGAAGATTGTGCTAAATGAACTCAGTGGTTGTTTCCAGAGCTACATTTGAGCCACAGAGGGAAAACTAGAGTCAATAAGTGTTTTGACTAGAGTCAATAAAATTTTATTCTGCTGATTTTGAGCCCTATTTAGTCAGGGCTCAAGATGTCAACAATTCTTTTGCATTAGCACAGTTGGATAACAGACATCAAATCTGATTATTTTCTAACTATAAAAGCATTCTTTGGGGTTTGAAGTTAAAAGACACTTGGTACCCTGCAACATTTCATATTGATATTATTTTTTTCTATCTAATAAACTAGAGACTTCTCTTAAGTTGGCAAAACTCAATGATTTCATGATTTGTGGTAACTCTCCTTAAACTGATTTCTTAGGAAATTGTGTTCTAGTTAGTTGGAAACTGTTATTAAGGCCACAGATGATTCTATGAAACCTGTGAGACTGATAAATCACTGCTAAATATTCTACAGAGTAAAATAAAAAGAATACAAACAAGAATTTGGAGCAATTCTTTTAACAATACTCACAAATATATGTATGTTCATGTGCAAAAACACATATACACATTTCCTAGTCTAACAATTTAGGTTAGACTAGGAAATGCAATTTTATTCTGAACAAATGAAATGTGCATGAATATACTGAGTATACCACATAGATTCTATTTAATAAATTGAATCTATGTGGTATACTTTCAATACGTTCATGTCAAGGAAGTCACCTTACTCCGTTCCCTCCAATATATGTAATCTAAAATTATTCCACTAATAATATTTAGTTGATGACAGTATCAAGTGGTATATCATAGTTTGATAATTACAAAATAACCATTCTTTTAGAAATTTAGGTGAAACTGAAGTAAAATTATGAGCTATTTTTTAAAATTAGAGGCATAGACAGCATTCATAGGTGGTGTTTTATTTTAAATGTAAAGAAACCAATTTACATGAAATATGCAAATATTATACACCTATATATACATATATATACACATAAAAATAACTACATCTCTATGTATTAACATGTTTTTGCATAATTACCTTTACATAATCATTGCATAATAATCCTCGATTATTCACTTATTCTTCTAAATTAAAATCCAGCCTACACAGTTCAGCAAGATGTGCTTTTGTCCGGAGAAATAAAGCTCGACTGAGAATTGAGTTTTCTGGCTTTCAACTGACAATTGTCTCCTAACCTTGCAATATAGACAGTGTTTAAGAAATTGGTACCCTACTGTGATTTTGATACAAACAAAAAAGTGTCACAAAAAAGCCAGTCAACAGGTCATCTTCAAAGCATGATTTTCTCACTTAACAGTGAAATATCACAAAATTTATGAAGCAAAATTTTACTGCTCCTTCCACTTCTATCCCCTGAGGCACCAAATTCTAACAGATTGGCTATATTACTTCACAACATGACTTGTTCTCATACAAACATATGCCAGTGCACGCATGTGCACGCATGTGCACGCGCACACACACACACACACACACACACACATATCATGTATTTATTGTTTGACTGTTGCTTACTAAAGTATTACTGTATTAGTGCTAGACAGCAGAAAGTATTCTGACAGTTCTCATGAAAACTAAGTGGCAACTGAATTGAGTAGCTGGAGAAAAATGAAGGAAGGATATAGGGGGTAGAATTGAAGGGAACTATGAACAAAGATCCCCTGGAGAAAGTAAGGGCTACCCACTCCAGTATTCTTGCCTGGAGAATTCCATGGACAGAAGAGCCTACTGGGCTACAGTCCATGGGGTCACAAAGAGTTGGACACAATTTAGTGACTAACACAGATACACACATGAACAAATGAGTCTGTACTATAGAAAGAATGAAATTGCTTGTAACTGGGTCAACACTGTTAATATTTCTAACAGAAGTAATAAAAGAAGATGAGCAAAGTGATAAGAATATATAAGTATTCACTTTTGAGTATGTTTATCGAAATACCAGAGTAGCAATTATAAAACCATAGGAAAATAAGTTAAAGAGGCATTTAAGTACTATGTATTTAAGTCCTGTCACTCCTAAACAATGAACTTATGTCTGACTGATCATACATTTGGCTTTACATGATGGAGCTTCCCAGGCAGTGCAAGTGGTAAAGAATCCCCCTGCCGGTGCGGGAAACTCAAGAGATGCAGGTTCAGTCGCTGGTCAGGAAGATCCTCTGGAGGAGGAAATGGCAACCCACTGCAGTGTTCTTACCTGGGAAATGCCATGGACAGAGGAGCCTGGTGGGCTGTAGTCCATGGGGTAGCAAAGAGTTGGATATCACTGAGCATGTATGCAAAAAACCCCAAAAAGATCCATAAAATGAACCCAGGGCATTAAAAAAAAATAGGATTGCTTAAGTTAAATTTAAAAATTGAGAGCATTGAACATACTACCCTAAATTTTATTCTTTAGCTTTGAATTAAAAATATCAATGTTAATCAACTGAGGCAAGATAATAGCCTCACTGCGTTGTTTTATTCAAACAAATCATTTTCTATTAATTCTACAGAAAGCTTTATTAAAAAAGAATTAGATTTTAATTTAGACATGGGTATATCCCATATATCTTCTTGCAAATATGCAAATCACTATTTTCACTAAAAGAGACGTTCTTATTTGGGTGTATATTTATTCATTTGGGTAACACAAAATACAAGGCTAGCTAGGGTGAAACACATGTACTGTTTTTGCACTGAATCATTAAAATAGCTTTATCATCATAGACTGTATGTAAACAAATGGAATCTGATTCTCACAAGTAGTAAGACTGTTCCCAGTGTACACAGAATTTCTGTGAAATTCAGCAAAAGCATTTACTCTAAGTAGGTCAAAAGCCATGGTATCACAGCCTAGCAAATAGAAGTTACTTTGCACAAACTGGAAAAAAGGCTTTCTTTAGGCTGATGCATATTGTTGCCAAAATATCCAGTTTACACTGGGGAGCAGAGATTTAATTTGGTCCTCATTTGTCTTTTCAGCTGGACCTCTTGTATAGTAAACAACATGCATAACCAAACATGGTACTTATTTTAGGCACAGAATAAATAGCAAATACTAATTTATAAATTGAATGAAAAGCAACATGTATACACTAAATAGTTATGCAAATTAGGGTTACTAGATTCAATGATAAATAATGTATACTAAACAAATCTTTATGTTGACTAGCATTGCTTCTAGGATATGTTGACCCTTAGATTCTGGAAATATTACATTAATGGGGAAAGTGTATTATTCTTTCTGAACTTTATGCATTAGCCAAAGTTCCCTGGAGAAAAAGACCAGTAAGATGTATGTAGGTTGTGAGAGAGATTTATCTTAAGGAATAGACTCACTGATATTGAGGGCTGCCAAACCCTAAATGAGACCCTGAGAAAAGGTAATACTATATAGTCTTTAGTCTAAAGGCAGTGTTCAGGCAGAATTCTTTCTCCCCCAGAGCATCTCAGTTTTTCTCGTAAGGCCTTTAACTGTGGATGAGACTCATCTCTATGATGGCGGTCAATCTGCTTTACTCAGTCTACTGATTTAAATGTCAATCACACCCAAAATAATAACTTTATGTGCTGTGCTTAGTCGCTCAGTGGTGTCCGACTCTTTGCGACCCCATGGACTGAAGTCCGCCAAGCTCCTCTGTCCACGGGGTTTTTCCAGGCAAGAATACTGGAGTGGGTAGCCTCTCCCTTCTCCAGGAGAATCTTCCCAACCCAGGGATTGAACCCAGATCTCCCACATTGCAGGTGGATTCTTTACCGTCTGAGCCACCAGGAAGCCCTGGTTAACATACATCCTCAGGGTTCAAGATTCTGGGAAAGGATGAGCGTGTCATGGGAGAAAACCAGAAGCCGAACTTCAGAAGGCGGACTAGCAAAGGAAGGCTTTCCAAAGAGAAGTTCCGTGGCTTCCTTCCAACCTAACTTGAGCCCCAACTACAGCTAAAGGTAAGAGTTATGGTCCCCCGGGAAGGAGCCCAGCCGGGAGGGAGGGAAAGAACACACTCCACTGCTTACACAAGGGCCTGCCTGGCGCAGACCCCACCGCCACCCGTTACGCCCAAGTGGAGCTCCTCAGTTTACCTTTCCCATATCCCTCTGCATATTAAAAGAAGTTTAAATGAAAAAATAAATAAATAATAAACCATCTACCACCCCAGTCAGAACACCCCTCCTCACCAACACAAATGGAAAGAAACAGGGAGCACGGCATGCCTTGGGTTCAAGAAAAAAAAACCAAAAACAGAAAAGGATGCTGGTCTGGTACCCAGCTTCCTGGTCGGGTTCCCTGCGGCCTGCGTGGCCGCCATCCACCGCCCCGCGCATCCGCGTTCCTCCGCCGCGCCCCGGTGCTTCTCTGCTTCTCTCATCAACCGAGGTTCTGACGGTGCGAGGAGCTAATTGGTAGGAAGGAGTATGGACTCGGGGATTGAGGTGCAAAGGCCCCCACCCCTGGAGGTGGGAAGGGAGCGGATTCCTGTGTGCTGTTTGCTCGTCTTTTGGACATGTCCTGCCTTCTGTCTGTCCGGAAGGTTATGAGTTCGGGGCGCAGAAGGCTCCAGTTGGATGCTCAATGCCACCTTGTGGGTGCGTGGCTGTAGGGGGTATGTAGGAGACGATGGGTGGATGGTAGGGCAGAAGATCCTGCCCTCCCCCCAAAAGGGAGAAGAGGTTCAAAAATGCTGTGATGAAAAAAAAAAAAAAGTCGAACACTACCCGCTCTCACGTTAACTCGACCAAGTCTTCCGGAGTCTTCCTCAGTTCCGGATATTTCCGTAACTTTATGGAAATATCTAAACTTATTTTTGACCAAACATCTGAATGTTATATCCTAGTCAAGTTGACACATAAACTTAACCATCCCACACCCCTAATCTCCATAAAACTTATGCTTTCAATCAATTTTCCCTAGAGACACACCCATTATTCTGAAAACTTCAATTCTGATTGCTACTTCTTTCTCTCTTCTGTCTTTCCAAGAGCATGAAATCTTTCTAGTTTAAACATAATTGATGAAAGTATAAGTTTCTTTATCAGAAACACTTTCTAAATAACTAGGCATAAAAATGCTTCTCATATATAATTTGAGAGATTATCGTTTCATGTCTAAATCCACTTAAAAGTAGGGCTTTCAATTTCAATCAATCAGTGCCTACTTCATGAATATATCTTTCCTTCTTTGAACCAATTTGTCACTAGCTGAAATTCAGTTTTCTCATGAAAACTGTTTTGGATAAGTGAACTGTCATTTTACATTTAAGCAAGCACAATTTTGTCACTTTTATTCTGAAACAATGGAAAACATCTCTGTTAAAGAAATAGTTTACAAAGTTCATTTCCTTGACAAACAATACAATTTTTTATTCAAAAAATGTATCTTTCACAACACTGATGAAAGCCCAGAAGTTCCAAGTTAGAGACAGGTATACAAAATCTATAAAAAGAAAGAAATCTCAGAATGGTGGAGCAAATTTCAAGGACAAATTATTTGACTCACTGGATAAGTCTTTGAAATGTTTGTGTTAACTTATTGACTCTTTTCGTGTTCTAGCTTGACCCCATTGGTGGCCTGAGATATCTAAAAATTGAATAAACACCAGCAACAGAGTTACCACAAAATGTCCTCAGTTATTCATCCTGCTTTCTATAGCTGTTCTCTACATTGCGACTTTTCAGCTTCTTGATTCTCAGCTGTCTTTCAAGGTTGCCTTGGTACCAAATGTGATCTA
The DNA here is from genome assembly GCF_910594005.1 of Cervus elaphus. Taxonomy (NCBI): domain Eukaryota; kingdom Metazoa; phylum Chordata; class Mammalia; order Artiodactyla; family Cervidae; genus Cervus; species Cervus elaphus. Next base: position 36,988,386 of record NC_057840.1, read on the forward strand.
AGCAGAAATTGGAAAATCACTTCCAAATGTTGACTTTTATCTCCTCATGCTCTTAGAATTCAGCCACTAACATCTGAAGAAGCCTTGTGGATATGAAGAGACTCATGACGTCATCACACCCATAGCTGCAGGTGACAGCCAGATGCGTTAGTGCTAGCCAACTCTGTCAACTAATCACAGACAAATTAACAAGTACAGATGAAATCAGCCTTATTTTTCCACAGTAGGCCTTTTGTAATGTGGGGTAAGATGTGACGGAAGGGAAAGCATTCTATAATCCTATGTTTAGTGTCAGGTTTTTAGGGAGCCTTTACTGCTGGACCATTAATTTTACAAGTATTTCACAGTTTTCCTCTTCCCTTAGGCATGATAGGATGGCGAGAGTAGGCTGGGGTTAGGTACTTTCCTTCACCAGGTCAGTCAGGCTCTGATAAAATTCTAGCAGTGTAGGTCTTGGATAACCAGTTTCTTTCAGGGAAGATTTTATTAAAAATAGAATGCTCTGGTGTATTTCCAAGTGGCTTTTTTCTCTCTCTCTTTTCTAAAAGCAGGAAGGAATGGTTCTCAGTTATTTTCTATTAGCACCTTGTCAAGCCTTGTAGGTAAAACTAATAAAAGCGATGAGAGCTGCTCCTGTAGTTTTCAATTCATGTCTTTGTCCATATCTCGCCTCTAATATGGATTTCCCTGGTGGCTCAGACAGTAAAAAAATCTACCTACATTGCGGGAGACCTGGGTTCAATCCCTTGATGGGGAAGATCCCCTGGAGAAGGGAATGGCAACCCACTCCAGTATTCTTGCCTGGAGAATTCCTTAGACAGAGGAGCCTGGTGGGCTACAGTCCATGGGGTCGGAAAAAGCCAAAAACAACTGAGCAACCAACACACAAATACACACACACACACACACTCTCTCTCTCTCTCTCCTTTTAGCAATTCATCAAGTATAGTTCAGGTTTTCCTACTTCAAGCCCTGGTTCCAGAGAGGTTTCTGTGATTCTCTTTTTCTTCCTGTCTGTGTGTCCAATTTGAGGGCAGTGATCTGTTACTTGACCTCACATCTCTTACATGTTTACAAAGAGGGGTTGATTTCTCAATTTGTTCAGCTTTTGATCTGTTGTTAGGTTGGAGTGGTGACTTTCAAGCTCTTTATGGGTAGAATCAGAAACTGAAATCCTCCTCTAAAAACATTTTAATGTATTTAAAAGGGAGAACTGCCATAAAATATTTAAATGGCTGAAAATTAAAGGAAATTGACTTTTGTAAAATTTTAAATTATTGATTTTCATTTCCTTAATAGTTATTCAGTTTGGTTCATATTATTCAATTTTAGAATTCCATAGTGTAACAGTTCACAAAACTTAATTTGAATATATTTGTATGGTTAAAATATAGCCTCAGAGGTCTTAAAATGTCTAAATAAAAAATGAAAGATAATATATTATTATACCTTTAACTTTAATATATTTCAACTGTTTATTTAAGCCTTACATTTTAAAAAAAAATTGGTAATTAAAAGACTTAAGTGCCCTTGACTCCTAATTAACAATATTCATTTCACTGTGCGTTACATTTTCAAAGACAATAAATGGTTTTGATATGAGAAAGTCATTACAGAGTTGCATTCAGTTCAGTTCAGTTCAGTCTCTCAGTCGTGTCTGACTCTCTGCAACCCCATGAACCACAAAACGCCAGGCCTCCCTGTCTATCACCAACTCCCGGAGTCCACCTAAACCCATGTCCATTGTGTCAGTGATGCCATCCAACCATCTCACCCTCTGTTGTCCCCTTCTCCTCCTGCCCTCAATCTTCCCCAGCATCAGGGTCTTTTCTAATGAGTCAGCACTTCGCGTCAGGTGGCCAAAGTATTGGAGTTTCAGCTTTAGCGTCAGTCCTTCCAATGAACACCCGGACTGATCTCCTTTAGGATGGACTGGTTGGATCTCCTTGCAGTCCAAGGGACTCTCAAGAGTCTTCTCCAACACCACAGTTCAAAAGCATCAATTCTTCTGCACTCAGCTTTCTTTATAGTCCAACTCTCACATCCATACATGACTACTGGAAAAACCATAGCCTTGACTAGAAGGACCTTTGTTGGCAAAGTAATGTCTCTGCTTTTTAATATGCTATCTAGGTTGGTTCCTTTCAAGGAGCAAGCGTCTTTTAATTTCATGTCTGCAGTCACCATCAGCAGTGATTTTGGAGCCTAAAATATAAAGTCAGCCACTGTTTCCACTGTTTCTCTATCTATTTGCCATGAAGTGATGGGACCGGATACCATGATCTTAGTTTTCTGAATGTTGAGCTTTAAGCCAACTTTTTCACTCTCCTCTTTCACTTTTCATCAAGAGGCTCTTTGGTTCTTCACTTTCTGCCATAAGGGTGGTGTCATCTGCATATCTGAGGTTATTGATATTTCTCCCGGCAATCTTGATTCCAGCTTGTACTTCCTCCAGCCCAGCATTTCTCATGATGTACTCTGCATGTAAGTTAAATAAGCAGGGTGACAATATACAGCCTTGACGCACTCCTTTTCCTATTTGGAACCAGTCTGTTGTTCCAGTGCATTAACTAGATAAATTCCATTTTTGTACTTTTATTAATTTTTAAATCAAGAAACCTATTTATTTAAGAATTTATATTAGTTCACAGGTAACTCACAATTTTGTAAAGTTGGATTTAATTATAATCACAGTGACTAAATTTCCAAATATGAATATCCACTAAGACAGTTCTTTGTCATCATTTCAACAAATTTCCCTGAATATATTTATTTATTCTCTTTATCTTCACTAGCATGCTTATATTTATATTTTATTAGGCTTTTATGACATTATTTCTTTTTATTTCGTATTTGTCTTACATAGAGAAAATGATCAATACATATTTGATAAACTGGGAAAATTGAAATTATGAGATAGAATGATACTTAATGACTTTACAGTGAAGATTAAAACTGCAAAGCAGATATAATCAAACTGATAATTCCCTTTGCTCTTTTCTGAAAGAAAAGCAAATGGCCTTTGCACTGATCATATTTAGACCATAGCTGAAACACTTTAATGATTGCCAATAATTTCCAGACTCATAAAAAACAATTTCAATGTAATATATGTATGATTACTTATTAATACTAGTAAAAACTGAAAATATATTTTAATAAAGCTCTAGATTTTAAATGACTTACATACAATATTAATAAGTTAAAAAGCTATTTAAATTAGTTTTTAAGAAATGCCTTACAAAAACATTTCTCAACACCACACACAAAAAAATTATATACAATCCTTGATTCATGAACTACACAGAAAATTTTAAAATTTGTACATTAATTGTATCTTATGTAAATGTATTGTGAAATTTTTTAATTTTGCTACTTGAGTACATAGATTACAATCTGAAGGTCATTTAGTGAGGGTAGATTTGGAGCAAAATTGTTTGAGTTAACCTAAGAATTTTGAGTTTTAGTAACTAAGAGTATTCTTTGGAGTATTCTATAGGGACACACTTGACTGTTTGTTGTTGCTCTTAAGAATGAGTATGTTACCTTATTAGAGCACTCTCCTCCCTAAATAAGACTAATAATGACAATAAACAGACTCTCAATATATACTTTTATAAATTGGTTTCTCTTGGTAAACACTATAACTTGCTTTATATCAATTATGTTTCAACCATGCCTTCTGATAATACAGGTTATTTATGAAGATTCAGATAACTTTACATTAGTTCTGTGAGTACCAAATGAAAAGTAAGACCTCCAAAGATCAATTATTTTAAATAGGTATTCTAATTCCTTTAATGTTAAAAGTTTTACCTCGATTTGTGTAGTAGCTGACCTTGTACAAAGCTCTAGAAATATTAACAAAGTACCCCACCCAAGTACCCTATTCAAAGTACCCTGTTTGCTTTGGATTGAGCAAATACAGACACATATAAGGTACACAGTTCACTAACTACATGCCTTTGGAAGACTCCTTCAAACTGGTTTCTTCACGAGTTAACAAAATGTCATAGCAAAATTCATCTCACCTGGATGTTTTATTTATTTGTATGTTGCTTTAGAGTATTGAACTATTTAGTAATGTAGAATTGCAAAGTAGAATATGCATCCAAGTTAAAAGTTTATTACTCTATTTCTAAGGTTTCTACTTTTAGCTGTAGAAAGCATAGGTATACACTACTTTGTTCTATTAAAACAATTAGAACCTTTTTAAAAATAATTATTTTTTAAGTATTTTTTAAAGCCAGGTGATTTTTTTTTTTTTAATTTTTTGGCCTCATCACATGACACATGGGATCTTAGTTCCCCAACTAGGGATCAAACTCATGCCCCCTGCACCGGAAGTGCAGAGTATAAACCAGTGGACAAGGAAGTCCCTTTGTTTTGTTGAATTTTGCAAGGAAGGAGGAGAGACCTTGATATAAGATAGATGATATAAGATGAAGAGGATTTTATTTATTTATTCAATTTCTAAGCCATCTCACTTTATTTTGGGATGACTGCTACAATGAATACTGTCTATATATTCCCAAAGATTGACTTGAAATTTAAAATGTTGCAAGGCTTGAATGATTACAAACATATTTACTTTCCTTCCTATCAGCCTCTTTAAATAGCATAGTATGTTAAATTAATAACTATTACTGATGCCTGATCTTATAACCAACTTAAATCTTCATCATCAATGGGATGACAAAAATTTTATCAAGCTATACCTCAACAAGGATACCATATAGAAATATGTAAATGATTCTTACGCTAAAAAGGTCTCTCCAAAGATGATTAAACAAAAAAGATTGCTAGTTTAAAATAAATTTCCTTAAATTAAAGAAAAAAAATCTTACACTGTGGAACCTGGACAATTTTCCTTTGAAAAGTTTGAGTCCATTTTAACTTGATTTCATAGAAAGACCTGTTTTTAAATGTAATAACTAATTCATCTACTTCAAAAGGCTCTTAAAAAAGTCAATTAAGACATCTAAGTATATCTTCAAAAAGGCCTTATAAACTGACAGTACCAAAGTAAGATTATCTTTCATAATTATATGAACAATTCTTTGTCTCATTCACTATTTAAAAGAAGTCCAGAAAATGAAAATGAGCTACTTTTATATTGCCTATCAGTTAAAACTACCCAGGTGGTGCTGGTGGTAAAGAAATCGCCTGCCAATATAATAGATGCAGGAGGCATGAATTCCATCCCTGGGTCGGGAAGATCCCCTGGAAGAGGGCATGGCAATCCACTCCAATATTCTTGTCTGGGAAATCCCATGGACAGAGGAGCCTGGCGGGCTACTGTCTGTGGGGTCAAAAGAGTTGGACAAGACTTAGAACATGGTGCTATCAGCTAAAACTAATGTACATGTGCTTAGCAATGATTTGCTTTCTTAAAAATTGGTCTTTCACAAATGAGTATGAATAGCAAACCAGTTGTTTATCCAAGAAAAATGAAAAAGATGATCTTTCTCACCACAACTATTTTGCAACTTGCCATTTCCTAGCAGCAAAGGAATTATTTCAGCAATACCCACACTTGAAGACATATTATCTTGATGAATTATGTTAGACAGTGTTAGTTTATTCCTTACAGTCAGTTTTGATTTTGCTTTGCTAATCTTTAATTAATTTTTAAGTAGTAGTATCAGTGTTAGTTGTGTCCGACTCTTTGTGACCCCATGGACTGTAGCCCACCAGGCTCCTCTGTCCATGGAATTCTCTAGGCAAGAATCCTGGAGTGGGTTGCCATTTCCTTCTGATCTTAAATATTTTTAGTTTGTGATGTGGTGTTGATGTCAACTACTATGATTAGGCAAGTAGGAGTTGCCAAGGCCAACTTGAAGAATAAACTTCATTTTTAAAATAATGTCTAGGAATAACAAGCGTCTTTTAAATAAAGTCTTAATATTTGAATCAGTAATTAATATTTGCTTCTTTTTCATTCTAAATAGAGTCCACATTGTTTTAGTTGCAACACAAAAATCAAAATTTCAGATAGTTTAAATGATAATGTAAATAAATGGTTATTTACAACCACTCAAAATTTAAATACTCTTAAACAGATTCAAGTAAGTTAGAGATCTTGCTATTGATTTGCCAATTGTCTAACACTTCAGTGGTGTGCTTCTAACAGCAAAAATGATGGTGTGTTACATTCAAGACTAGGTAATAAAAGATGGGCACTTCTATCTTGCTTGAATATCTTCTCTCTCTTGCTCTTCTATCATGCTAATTCTGATGAAGCAAGCTGTCATATTGTGACCTGCCCTATAGAGAGAACCACATGGTAAGGATCTAAAGGGGAATCTCTGACCAGTGAAGTAATGAGGTGACCAGAAAAACAGCAGTTGGGAAACTAACTCTATCAAAAAATACATGAGTGAGATGGCCAACAAACACATGAAAACTTTTTTATGAAGTGATGTAAGAGGGTTATCTGAAATAAGATGGAAATTTCTGACACCAGATGTAGCTGGGTGTGTCTCATACTACACCCAATGAACTGAGGAAGCAGGTGGATGCTAGAGGTGTGTGCACATGTGTGTTTGTGTATTTTGATGCTGTTGGGGTTAGCCAGGGAGTTTTCTAGTTTACCTAGTATTCCTCAAAGATGAAAGTTGTTCCATAATACATCAGTCACATTTGAACAAATTTATGTCTTAAAAATAAAAATGGAAGCAAAACTGACTGTAATATCTTTCTATTCATATTTCAGAATCATCAGTTTTGAAAGCTAATGAAAACCTCAGTCTTCTTGTCTCTTCTCCTCATTTTGCTTCCTTATATGACTCATTCTACAACAGAAGAGCAATTCTCATCTTTTCAAATTTTATTTAAGCTCTGGTGATATAACAGATCTAGACTTAGCAATAAAGCACTTTTGTTACCAGTATTTCTCTGACCTTTAATCTTCTGCCTTGTTTCTGAATGCATGATTTTGCGTTATACACAGTTCTAGTAATTGGTTTCTTTCTTTCCACGTACTTTGAACCACACACAAAATGATAATTTCACTAAGACTCTGTGTAGGCAAGAAACATCTCCAGGGAGATTATATAAAATTGTCTTGTAAAGGAAAGTAAGGATATTGCCTTTCAATGAAATGGATGTGCCTTGCCACTAATATAGAAAACAGAGAGCTAACTGCAAGATGATAAATTCACCTACCACACGCTAAAGGTGGAACTTAGCTTAAAATGGCTCTGTTAGTAATTATTGCAGGAAACAAGGGTAACAGATCAACTCAAAGTATGCCATTATCATCTTCATAATAAATAATCTAGCATACTTTACTGAGATTAACATTTTTTAAACAAACAGTAAAAGACAATAGACTAGAATATAATGATTCAAAATGTTGCCATTGACTTTCTTTGAGCTGATTCATACAAATTTTTTAAAAAATATTTCTAACTTAATTTTATCTTCTTGGTTCATTTATTTCCATTTATTTGGCTTAAATATTAAAATAATTAGAAAAAACAATTAAATGCTTAATATAAAGTTCACAATTTTGAGTACAATTTTGCCTTTTCACTGTCTTGGTCCACTAGCTCTCTGGCAGTGTCCCACAGTCAGAGCTCTGCAATTGTACCCTGTCTAAATTTGCTATGGAATCAGCTGGGTTAAAGTTAAGGTCAGCACTTACAGCCACTTGGATGAGAATCAAGAAGTGTAAATGGACCATCATTGAAGGTGATTCTTTCATAAGGCCACTGAGGAAAGCATCATAGTTGATGTATTACATTCAGTTCAGTTCATTTAATTTCAATCCCTCAGTCGTGTCTGACTCTTTTCGACCCCATGGACTGCAACACACCAGACTTCCCCATCCATCACCAACTCCTGGAGCTTGCTCAAACTCATTTCCATTGGGTTGGTGATGCCATCCAACCGTCTCATCCTCTGTCATCCCCTTCTGCTCCTGCCTTCAATCTTTCACAGCATTAGGGTCTTTTCCAGTGAGTCAGTTCTTCACATCTGGTGGCCAAAGGACTGGAGCTTCAGCTTCAGCATCAGTCCTTCCAGTGAATATTTAGGATTGCTTTTCTTTAGGATGGACTGGTTGGATTTCCTTGAAGTTCAAAGGATTCTCAAGAGTCTCCTACAACACCACAGTTCAAAAGCATCAATTCTTTGGCACTCAGCTTTCTTTATGGTCCAGCTCTCACATCCATGCATGGCTACTGGAAAAACCATAGCTTTGACTAGGTGGACATTTGTTAGCACAGTAATGTCTCTGCTTTTTAAAATGCTGTCTAGATTGGTCATAGTTTTTCTTCCAAGGAGCAAGTGTCTTTTAATTTCGTGATGCAGTCACCATCTGCAGTGATTTTGGAGCCCCAAAAATGAAGTCTTTCAGTGTTTCCGTTGTTTCCCCATCCATTTGCCATGAAGTGATGGGACCAAATGCTATGATCTGTTTTTTGAATGTTGAGTTTTAAGCCAACTTTTTCATTCTCCTCTTTCACTTTCATCAAGAGGCTCTTTAGTTCCTCTTCACTTTCTGCCATCAGAGTGGTGTCATCTGCATATCTGAGATTACTGATATTTCTCCTGGCAATCTTGATTCCAGCTTGCACTTCATCCAGCCCAGCATTTCATATGATGTACTCTGCATAGAAGTTAAATAAGCAGGGTGACAGTATACAGCCTTGATGTACTTCTTTCCCAAAATGGAACCAGTCCGTTGTTCCATGTCTCGTTCTAACTGTTGCTTCTTGACCTTAAATTGCATAAACATATTAATGCCTGTAAGGTTTTATGCCACTGCTTTCAGGATGTTGATTTTTAAAATTTGGTTTAATTTTTATATTTTTTGCTACATTATATAACTTTGATTATTTTCTCTTTAATAGCAATTGTTTTCTCATCATGGGTATTGTGTATACTCATACTGAATTTATTTTAATTCTCTTGAAAATTCACTTCTGCATTTTGAGCCTATATCTTGGGACATGGCTTTTATAAGGACATAATATTCTTTTTTTTTTTTTTTTTTTTTAAATTTTACCGTGCAGGCCGTTTCTGCTCCGGGCGGCCGTAGCCGCGGGAGGAGCGCTCTCTCAGGCGTCGGCAGCCCGGGGCCGAAGTACGGAGGCTGCGGCCGTGGCCGCGGCTAAGGACAATTAGCAGCCTGCGGGTTTCGCCACCGCGGCGGCAGGCGCAGGACTCCAATATTCTAATTCAAATTTTTAATCATTTTAAACGATCTAGTCTCTGATCATAGCTTGTGTCTTGATACTAATATAACATTTGAAAAAAAATAACTTTATTGTATTATTCTGAATATATTCCAAGGATACCTCTTGAGAACTTTAATAAGTTATGTGACAACACCTTCATTAAAAAACTATGAAGAAAAGCAAAAGAGCATCTTTAGCTCTACCGTAAGAGTCAACTCAGTACCTTCCCTGAGAAAACTGCTACTGATTCATGCATGATCTTTCAGCAATTGTTATTTCATCCCTTCATCTGGTTTTTTATGTTCAAAATGTCCCCTTTCATTTTGAGGCCATTTAGATAATCTAAGAATGGTATGCCATGTGATAGCCAGTAATAAAAAACATGAATGAAGGTCATTTCTCATGTACCTGGACACCCAAAAACTCTTGAGAAAATTTTAGGTTCACAGTACTTCAGATATAATGAGATTTCACAAAAGAAAAATAATCTACCTAAAAGCTTTATATTCTTTAAAAATCCTATTAGGGGAAGCAGGAATTTTATGAAGCAAGCTAAGAAATGAGGGATGATTTATCTTGGTGATTCCTGCAGGTGATTATGATGAATGCTATTAAGACTGCAGACTACCAATAATAATATAATAAATGAGTGTTTTATAAAAGTGAAGAGTAAAGGAGGTACTTGAGGAATTGAATAATCTATAATAGACTATCTGGGCTATCTTTTTCTCCTTAAAAGTAAATTTTAATTAAGAATTAGAGCTATAATGGGCATTCTAAGCAATTATGTTCATCAAATTTAAATGAAAAATATGTAGGTCTCCAAAACCATTTTCCTATGAAGTAGGAAAAACAACTTTGAAAAATGGAAAAAGGAGGAAAAAATACCTTAAAAAATCATTAAAATGGAAAATAAATTAAAATAAGTCAAGCTACATTAACTTGCTTGAATTCCTAGTTACTTTGCCTTGTTTGCAAAGCTTGCCTCATATTACTCTTTTCTCTGGTAATATGATCCTTTCTTGAAAAATTTTCTCCTGGGAACAAAGTAATAATGCCCAAACAACCAAGGAGGAAATTATAGAGTGATGCAGTAATCATAATATTTTAAATAGTGTCAAATTTAAAAATAAGCAACTGTAAATACGAACCTGTTGGCTGTTTGCCACTGTCTTTGCTGGGATGAGTGTCAAGTGCACCTATTACACAGAACTAGTAGAATTTTGAAACCTGTAGACTGCACATAAATTGGTATATACTTTTAAAAGTTTCCTTTAATTGACAGTATAAGAGTTCTCTGTTATTAATACAGATAGTTCATTATAAGATATGATTATAGCTCTGGTCAAACTGCATGCTACCCCTCACTCTTTAATTCATGTCAATGATAATAATAGGCACAAAATGTGCATTACTAATCAATGTTGGAACAATAAGGATATACTCTGTGTTTCTTGATTCTTTATAAATGTGTGTGTGTGTTTATAGACTAGATAGTAAGAGTTGGACTTTGGAGCTAGATTCTCAGATGTTAAACGTTGGTTTTCCGAGCAAACCGCATAACCTCTCTGCTTCAGTTTCCTTGTCAACGAATTGAGGTAGCTGTGAGGACTAAATCATTATTTCATATAAAATGTTTAAAACAATGTTTGATACTAATTCATTTCTCAACAACTAGCCATTGATTTATAAGATAATTTTTAAAAATGTTACTTTGAATGGGACGATATGCCATGTATTAATAACATGCAAATCATTCAATAAAGGTTGATTTTTAGGAGTAAATAATTGATATCAAGTGTAAAAAAAGTATACCACCAAGAGAAAAATCACATTTTAATTTAAAAATTTTATTTAGATATAATTGACCAGTATGGATTATTTTCTAATTTCCATTATCACTAAACATCAGTAATACATAATTAAGTAGTTTAAAAATTACTAGATTGAATTTTGTGGGAGAAATGTTTTAGGCAGATGATTTCAGCACTACTTTTATGAAGAAATATGGCTAAAACTTTATGTTGGGAAGAAATACGTATTTATAACTTATATGCACTAAGTCGGGCTTTCCCAGGTAAAGAATCCACTGCAATGCAGGATACGTGAGAGATATGGGTTCCATCACTGGGTGGGGAAGATCCCCTGGAAGAGGGCTTGGCCACGCAGTCCAATAATCTTGCCTGGAGAATCCCACAGAAGAGGAACCTGGTGGGTTACGGTCCATAGGGTCACAGAGTCAGACACAAATGAAGCAACTTAGCACACACACATGCATGCACTGAGTTACCAGAAATGAACTCTGAATGGAGAAACAAACTTTCCTCTATTTGCTTCCAGGTAGGTATCCTCTGTCACTGCCTTTGGTCTTTGACATGGGAGGTGGGAGGATGCTCCAGACTTCATCTCGAGTTGTGAAACAGAGGCTGGGCTGCTAGATCGTGCACGCACATCTCTTATCACTCAAAGCTGTGTCTCCACTCTAGGTCAGCTTTTTACAGAAGGGAAAGAGGGAGCCCTGATGCAATTCCATTTGGAGAACAATTGAAACTTTTGAAACAATTGAAATCAGAATGAATGAGCTCTCCTTGGATCTTTACATCAAAAAAAGAAAAAAAATTATGGTAAAAAATGTGGACATTGAAAAGTTCACTGAATTTGTAAATCATCAAGCCTGGTGAAATATGTACAGTATTTCTGAATTTTGTATAAGGAATATGACCTCTCTGAGGAAAAAAGATTCATCTTAAATCAAAATGTTCTTATTGTCATGCTACTCAGAGAAGCCATGGCTTCCGTCTCTCTGCATCCAATGTCTAGGAAATGCTTCCAGGCACAAAACTAGGACAATCATTTGATAGACTTCAATTATTTCACTTCTCTCAAGAACTGCAGTCATGCACTCCCATTGTCTAAGTCTGATAGCAGTTATTTTCTATATGTTTTCCAGCTTTCTGTTTTGGCTGGCAGGTTAAGTTCCATGACTGTAGCCCTGATCATAGCTAGAAGTAGAGATCTGAATTTAAAAATAGGAATATGAAACAAGTTAAACAAAACAAACAAAACTCACTCAAAAAGAAAAGTATATCAAACATAAAAATGTTAGGTATACTAAAAAGGATCTTTACTCATCTTTCCTCTCAAACTTATATCTTAGGCAGTAACTATTATTAAAAAAAAACCAGAAAATAATATCTTGTAGGTGCAGACTATTTGACAAGTGAAGATGTCCTAAGTGCATGAATCAGGAAACATTAAACTGATACTATTTTTGAAGGATAAGCCCTAAAGTAAACCATCCTTTCTTCTTATAATTTTTATATAATTGAATGTAATAATATAAAAAATTTCATTTATTCTAGATTATACCCTTTAATTTTTCTTTACGACATGTACAATTTTTGACTCCCAATTGGATTTAAATATTTTCATCCAATTTACTAATCTAGTAGGATCAAGTTATTTTTTTTTTAATGTGTATGACATAGTTTTAACAATGGTGTGAAGTGAAGTGAAGTGAAAGCTGCTCAGTCGTGTCTGACTCTTTGTGACCCCATGGACTACACAGTCCATGGAATTCTCCAGGCCAGAATACTGGAGTGGGTAGCCATTCCCTTCTTCAGGGGAATCTTCCCAACCCGGGGTTCAAACCCAAGTCTCCCACATTGCAGGCCAATTTTTTTTACCATCTGAGCCACGAGGGCAGTAAATATTTACGGAGTCTATTTTCCATTTTGATAAATTATATAATCACTCCATATGTCTCCCAACATAACAGGTTACTTGCATCACATACATAAAGATAAAATTATATAAAACGTTTTGAAAAGTGAAGATAAAAAGAAGTTTAATTTTAAATTAGATTTTAAGTAAAATTAGTTTCAAGTCATCTTCTCTAGAAGTGACAATAAATAAACAATAAACAGTCTGAAGTAGAAAAACAACAGGGTGAGACAGGTTTAAGGCACATTTAAGACATAACTTAGGTATTCCCAGAAAGGAATTGGAACCATGAAGCCCAGTGAGAGAGGCAGTAGAGTGTGGTAGTTTTAATCATATGCTCAAGTGTCACGGGCTTCCCAGGTGGCGCTAGTGATAAAGAACCCACCTGCCAATGCAGGAGAAGTAAGACATTTGGGTTTGATCCCTGGAGCAGGAGGATCCCTGGGAGAAGGGCATGGCAACCCAGTCTGGTATTCTTTCCTGGAGAATCTCTTAGGCAGAAGAGCCTGGTGGGTTGCAGTCCATAGGATCACAAAGAGTCGGACACAACAGAATCAACTTAGCATGCACACATGCCTGCCTAAGTGTTATATAAAGCTACCTTACAATTTCAGCTTTGCCACTTAACAGCTGTAAGATCATATGCAATCGGTTCAACCTCATTTATCCTCCCTTACTAATTTTAAGAATTGGAGTGTTTGTGATTATTAAATGAGATAATGTTTTCAAAGCATCTAATGCTTTCTAGATCATAGTGAATGTTCAATAAAAGATATATATTACATTTGTAACAGTGATGGTGATGATATGATGGGGATGGTGGTTAGACAATAACTAGAAAGGCTTCAGCTTAGGATACCTTGTGATGCAGGAAAACAAAAATTGTCTGGAATTTTAGAGATACGATTACATATCTGTAGGACCTCAGGATTCATTAGGGAGAAAATTAGGCTGGAGGTAAAAACTTAAGGTCACCATGGAATAAATAATATCTGGAGTTATTACTCAAGGCAAATGTGTTATAAATGAGATTTTTTTTTAATGACAAAGAAAGAAATCTTGAGAATAATTGCATTTAAAGACGGGAAAAAGTTCTCAAGGAGTAGGAAAGAAAAAGAAAACACTATCGAGAAATCTAAGAAAAAATGATGTTTCAGTTAAAAGATCAACATACCAAGTGGTGATGACATCTCAAGAGAGTGAAGACTGAGAGAAAAACCTTTGGATTTTGTATTTAATAGATCCAATTAATTTTCACAGGAGTTAGTTTGGTTGGGTGGGGGGGGGGTGAGAAAAATAAAGCGATACAGTTGAGAACAAAATAAAAGCTAATAAAGAGAAGAGAGCAAACATAGACTCATCTCGAAAGCACCCTTTTATTAGCCCATTTTTCATGTGAGAGAAATAGAAGCAAGGTAGATGAATATACTTACACAGGACCTTAGTTCATAAGTAGTGGAGCCAATACTAAAAACGGCTACATTCAGACCAAGTAAAATCACAAACCCTTAGCCATGTATTTATTTGAGATCAATATTTTAAAAATTAATTTATCTACATATAATAAAAACCAAATTAATTTCTCTTGGATTTTAGACAACCTTTTGATCTATTGTGCTAGACATTAACTCTAGTGGAAAATGAATAGTTTTCAAGGAGACAAATTGTTGTAAAAGCCTATCAAATTCTCACACTCTAGTAAATCATTAACCCAGAAGATTGTTATACTGTGGGTGCTTCCTCAGAGGAAAAAAATTGTCTTGTAAACAAGAAACTCAGCATCATTAGCCAAAAATAACTGTTTCAATAATTCTTAATAGTATGTCAGCTTTGTATTTGCCCCCTGACATGCCCAGTAAAATTAAATTGGACCTATTGTTTTAGGGGGTCATAAAAGAAATTATTCCTGGCTTCTGTTTCTCTCTGATTTTCCTCCAACTCAGAAAGCATTTGGTTATCTAACCACAGTAATTATGATGATAGGATAATTTCCTTAGAATTAATCCAAGAAATTACTTGAGTAAAGCTCACAGATGGTTTGGAGGAGGCATTCACTGGCTGAACTGTTTTAGGATAACTCTAATTAATCTGTACTGTGCAAGACCAAACAGTCAGTAATCTCCAAGGCACAAAAGTGCCAGAAAGTGACTTATCGCTAAGATGCTTTCATTTCCCGGGTCCATCAGTAAGCATATTATAGATTGTTCATTATGCAGAGAAATGAGGGAAGATGATGTGATGGAAGTGGAGACTTATTTTCTCAAAGAAATTTTATAGATAGATAACAGATCATCCTAAAGGAGATCAGTCCTGAGTTTTCATTGGAAGGACTGATGTTGAAGCTGAAACTCCAATACTTTGGCCACCTGATACAAAGAGCTGACTCCTTTGAAAAGACCCTGATGCTGGGAAAGATTGAGGGTAGGAGGAGAAGGGGGCAACAGAGGATGAGATGGTTGGATGGCATCACCAACTCAATGGACATGAGTCTGAGCAAATTCCGAGAATTGGGGATGGACAGGGAGGCCTGGCGTGCTGTGGTCCACAGGGTTGCGAAGAGTCAGACACAACTGAGTGACTGAACTGAACTGAGCAGATCAGATATGAATATGTATATTATTATCTTTCTGATACTCATGTCTTTTGCATCCTTAAAAGGACAGCAGAACCTAGGAATTAATACTTTAGTGTCTAAGAGAGTGCACAATATTAGTCAGTTGATGATGTGTCTACAGTTAAGAAATGTTAATGGTAATCCAGATCCCCTAGAGAAGGAAATGGCAGCCCACTCCAGTATTCTTGCCTGGAAAATCTCATGGACAGAACAGGGTGGCAGGCTATAGTCCATGGGGTCGCAAAGAGTCAAACACAACTGAGCGATGGAGCACACATATAATGGTAATTCACACATACAAAGAATGACATATCAACCTTTTTCCATGTATATTTGATCTTATTAAATCCTACCAATCGTAATAAAAAATCTATTCCTCCCAAAGACATCAATCCTAAACAAATGAACAGGCACACTTCCCTAAGCCATCAAAGGGAGAATTCATTCTGTAAATTCATCCAACAGATCTAGTTGAGTGCCAGGACTTTATGCCTGGCACTGTCTTAAGCAGTAAGGATTTAGTAGTGAACATAATAGACAAATTGCTTACTATAGAGCTTATATTATAGTTTTCAGTCTGAGAAAAAAGGAAAAATGTAAATAGTAGAACATCAGATGGAGATAAGTGTTATGGGAAGAAAAAGCAGGTTAAGGGAGCTAAGAAGAATACAATGGGAGTGAAATGAAGTTGTTATTCAACATACATGTGAATTAGTCACTTAGATGAGCAGGAGAGTGAATATGGGATTGGTGTCTGAAAAACCGTGTGAACTCAGCTGAAGTTAAGAATCTTAAAGTGTAACTAATCATCCTATTTTTAATTTTTCAACTATGTTCCTCCTTATAGCAGAAAGTTGTAGTTCAACTAGGGATAGTACTATGGTAATATGCTAAGTGTGTTCAACCAAGAACGGCAGAGCCAAAAGATTAAAAACATATGCAAAGGAATGATTACAAGTATGGACTATGGACTCTAAACAGGAGAAGGATAGAACGGGAAGACCTAAATAGGGTGAGGGTCAGTAAGAAGACAGCAAAATCAATCACGTATAGACATCAGCCAAGTTAAAGAATTACTAATGTCAGAACCCTAGAAGAGGTAAATGAGAAACAGAAAAGGTTGGGGTGCTTAATATCTGAATATGAATTGAATGCAATTACTGGTTATAACAGAGTCTTCAGTATGAAGTTGGAAGTGGAAAGTTTACATGAGATGAAGGAACAAGATTTTTTACATGAGATGAGGGAACAAGATTTTTCATAGTAGAAATTGTCAAAGAATGGAGAGGTATTCTGGCATTGAATGTATTGTCTAAAAGAATATTAAAATCACCAAGAATGATGGGGTAATATTGGATAGAGTTAGATACAAAAGCTAAAATCTTCACAAAATAAGGGGGACTAATAATGGTAAGATCTATGGACAGACTAAAACATGAGTGAAGATCAGTCTGTATACACTGATGTATATACAATGGCAAAGGACTTCAAAGCAGTGGGTTTTTAGACAGATCTTTTAATGACAATGAGAAGCCAAGACAATTCTTTACTTAAGGCCCACTGTCGAGATGACAGAAAAAATGAATCAGCCAAGATTTGAGAGAGCTATGTGGAAGCAGTATTATAAGAGGGAATAGGGTGTGAAGTGTAAAAATGCCTAGGGAATAAGGGGAGCAGGGAATTGATTGATTGATTGATCAATCAATCATTGATCTGTCATTGATTGATTATGAAATTCAGAAGATAAGTGCATGGTTTGGTGAGAAGCAAGGAGTGGAGTCACATGTTGAGTACACATACTTATTTGGGAAAGAAATGTATGAGACAGCTTAGAAGTCTTCTTTTTCTTGCTGGAAGACTTCTTGATTACCAACACGATGATCATGGAGGCAAGTTGTACTAGTGAGGTTGCAAGTTGTGGTAGTGATGTAGCAAGTTGGGTGAGGGAGGTGATGAAAGTATGACAGTGTGAGTCTTGCCAGGAATCTGTAGAATCTCCACCTTCACTCTAGTTGATTTAGCTGTGATGACAGTGGGAGGAATTTTCTTACAAAGAGTAGAGTTCTTTGTAAAGAAACTTTGTAGAAGAAACTCCTACCATAGGAACCTACTCCAGAGTACAGAATACAACTTCTTTATGTGACTTTTCTTTACTCATGTACCAAACAGACCAGGGATAGCACAGACCATAACAAACTAAAAGCTTATGACCAAGATTATCCTAAGATTCAAAGAAATGTTCAACACTAGAATTTTTTCCAGTGTACCTTGTTAAGTTAATCTAAAAGAGAAATACTGTTATATTTTTCTCAGTGAAAGGTGGTAAGCATTAACACAATTCAACATTAATTTATATTTTTTTAAATCAATATAAAAACACAAGAAAAAAGGATACATCTTAATACTGGAAATTAAATGGCATAGTATTCTTATTTGGTGTAATATTCCTATTTGTAGATGGTATGATTTCCTACTTAAAATATTAAAGAGAATCAATTGGCAAACTAACAGACCTATTAAAATTGAAAGATAATGAACTATTAATACAAATGAAGAATAAAAGAATAAAGCACATTTTTGTAGAGTAATGACCAATTAGAAAACAGAATTGAATTAAACTTATTTGAAATAGCAAAAATGTTTTTTTCTGTATCAAGTGCATATGTACAAGTAATATATGTTCAAGAAATATATGCCATATAAAAAAAGAACTAAAAAACCCTACTAACGAACAAAAATAAAAACCCAAATAACCAGTTACCGTGTTCATCAGTGAATATGCTCAATATCTTAATGATATTATTATATCCTAAATAAATAGTAAATCAAGAAAGGCTTATATAATTTTATTAAATAGAAGGAATAAAATTTTAAGACATGCAAGCATATGTTAAAGCATAAACTTTATAAGCATAAAATTTTAAGACATATGAGCCTATTATAAAGTTTAATGATTAAAAGAATATGGGGATTTCCAGTGTACCTCAGAGATACGGAACAAGTCAAAAATATCTAGATAAAATTCCAATTAACAGCTTTTTTTAAGCCCATCAGAAATCTGCAGTTACAGGGCAAACAAGAAACCCCAGATCTAGAGACATACACGTGTCTCCAAGGGAAACAGGATCTAAACATTTGCTTATCTAAGATAGGGTCTGGTTTTCCTTCTTGAGATTTGTTGTTGGCATTCTAGTTGAAGTAATTCCTTTCCCTTGACTAATTTTTCTCATGATAATGGGTTATTTTCTTTAGCCATTTTATATCTAGGGCATCCCTGGTGGCTCAGTGGTAAAGAATCCACCTGCTATGCAGGAGAAGCGACTTCGATCCCTGGATCAGGAGGATCCCCTGGAGGAGGAAATGGAAAACCACTCCAGTACTCTTGCCTGGGAAATCTCCTGGACAGAGGAGCCTGACGGGCTACAGTTCATGGGGCTGCAAAGAGTCAGACATGACAGAAGTGACTGAGTATGCATGCATATTTTATACCTAGTAAATTTTGAAGGATGTTTGCTTTTTTAAAAAAATGAGTAGTAGACTTTATTTATTGGAGAAGGAAATGGCAACCCACTCCAGCGTTCCTGCCTGGAGAATCCCAGGGACAGGGGAGCCTGGTGGGCTGCCGTCTATGGGGTCGCACAGAGTCAGACACGACTGAAACGACTTAGCAGACTTAACAGTAGCAGACTTTATTTTGGCAGTCAGTTTAGTTATTTGTGGTTCGGTTTGATTCTTTCAAGAATTGTGAAAACCTTTGTTGCAATGTGTGCACGGTGACCATACTTCAGGGGTGATTTCACCCCACTATTACAGCTTGTCATTCTGGCATCTCCACTGAATGACTCACTGGAGTGACCAGTGAGACTCTCCATAGTGACTGTTTAGAACCCAAAGTCATGTCAGCTCGGATTTACTCAACTTACAGCTCCCAGGCACTCTTTTATCAGATTTTGTTGTTTTCTTGAGTCTCAACCCATACATACACTTTTTTGTATTTAGCTAAAACTCAAGACTTTACCCAACTTCACTGAGCGTGAACCAATGCATGCCCACTTTTGTGTTTAGCAAAGACTCAAAGATCTCCAAAGACCCCTAGGCAGATCTTTGGGACTCTTTTGTGCTGCAGGGCACCCTCACCTCTGGACCTCTGCATACTATTCCCATCATCTCAGAGTCACTAACTCCAATTTCTGTCTCCTGGACTCAGTGAGACTGTTCTACTGTTTGGGACCCCTTTCCTTGCCTCCGTCTCCAGAATGTGCTTCCAGGAGTAAAATCAGGGAGCATCATAAAGTTCATGTAGTTGGTTTTTTCTCCTCTTCTCTCAGGGATCACAGTTTCTATAATCTCTATTTTCCAATAACTACAATGACCATTTCATATATTTATTTTGTCCAGTTTTCTTATTTATTCATAGCAGGAAACAAGAACAAAGGCTCTGTTAATAATGTTAATAATAACCAGTTCCTACTATTCCATCATTGCAGAAAGCAAGAGTTTCTTCTTAAAAAAAAAACTGGAAATAATTTTTAAATATTAAGACTTCTGTTGTGACTAAAAGCTGATCATGGCATGCAAGTACCTTGCAATCCAGAGATTTGGAGATGCCAAGTTAGTGCTATCCTGCTCTAGTAAACATAATTCTTTGTGTTTTTAAGTTAAGCTTTCTGTAAGTGAAAGAGACCCTTGTTTGATTCCAGGGGGTCTGGAAGATCCCCTGGAGAAGGGATATGCTACCCACTCCAGTATTCTTGGGCTTCCCTGATGGCCTGGCTGATAAAGATTCTGCCTGAAATGCGGGAGACCTGGGTTCAGTCCCTGGGTTGGGAAGATCCCCTGGAGAAGAGAAAGGCTAACCACTCCAGTATTCTGGCCTAGAGAATTCCATGGACTATATAGTCCATGGTGTTGCAAAGAGTCGGACACGACTGAGTGACTTTATGGGCTTCCCTGATAGCTCAGTTGGTAAAGAATCTGCCTGCAACATAGGAGACCCTGGTTTGATTTTTGGGTGGGGAAGATCCGCTGGAGAAGGGATAGACTACCCACTCCAGTATTCTTGCCTGGAGAATTCCATGGACAGAGAAGCCTGGTGGGCTACAGTCCATGGTATCTCAAAGGTTTGGACTCAACTGTGTGACTAACATTTTCATGCCTTTTATTCCAGAAATTTAATTCATTTTCTCTATTTAGAGTCTTTGAGTGTGCCCTGGCTTTTACATAAGCATATTTTTAGTAATGTGATCTCTTGTAATGTTGTAAAAGTACAGATACAATCCTTGAAATTTTCTATTGCCTATTTGGAAAATAAAAAGAGAAAGCAATGGCATTATACAAAGTAATGTGATTAAAAGTATTTTCATATCCTGATATAAGCATTTTTAACATCACTGTATATATAAATGAAAGAAATATTTAATAGATATCAATATTGTTTATGATATTTACAGAAATCAGTTTTTCTTGACACAGTGGCATATTTAGCAGCCAAACTAATTCTGAGTTTGTGCAATAAATTAAGTTTCAGATGGTTTATCTGCTCTTCCTGACTAAATGTATCATTTAAAACTGCCTCATTCAGGTACAGTTTCTATTTTCAGAACTTTACCTTCTTCCATTCACCCTCATCTTCAAAAGGAAAAAAAAAAAAAAAGATAACAACAGTCCATATCTCTCAAGCTGACTGGTGATGAGATGTCCCTGGCATTTGCATACAGCTTCAATTTTTGTCTAATTGGGAGCTCACGGAGCATGTGAGGCAGACTGCATTACCGACCTTAATCCTTGTTGTCCTTTGACATGTAACTTTGACATATAACTCACATTATAGAACTAGAGCAGATTTCCCCACTCCTAGACTTTGCGCTGTCATATTACGTGCATTTAGACAAAGGAATGGGGAAGAATTGCTGGCATTTCAGTTCTGAAGAGTCTTCCCATGTTTCTGCCTGTACTCTCATGCCTTCATCACCATCACACAGTTTTTTTCAGGCATCGACTGCTCTGAATGGCAATTCAACAGTCAAGCAGGGGTCTGCATCCCCGCTTCTGCTCATTGGAAACCACCACCAAGGGTACCGAAACCCACGGTCGCTGCTGGAGTCCCTGCAGACTAAGATGGGGCAAAAGCTAAGAGCCAGGAGAACAAATGAAGTAGAATTTCAGCTTTCTGAAATTCTCCTATAAGAGATTTTACAGAAGGGTCATATAGAATCTAAATACTTAAATTCGTCCATTTGAAACCACCCTCACTTTTTGTAAATTCCTCAAACACCCTGCAAATCACCTTCATCCCCAAAGTGTTTCTTTGATCAGCACTGGGGGTTTTTTTTGGCCAACTCAATAGACGCTCTCCCTCCTAATTCTCCAATGGGTCTCTGGCTTATGCTTGCTTTGTTTCTCCCAAGATCAGCAATGAATCAGCAATATGTTTATAACACTAGGAAATAATCTGTCTCAGTCCAGAAAATAACAGATGTCTGATTTATTATTGCCTATTATTGTTGGTTATAGCTTTACCGCTTCCTAGTTTGACACGTTGTTTAATGACTAAAAGAAAATAGTACCAGAAGATTGAATGGTAGAAATTAAATTCTCTTTGCTCTGGTTTCACAGCAGTGTGACCTGAATAGAGTATAATGGTGAACGAAGCTCCACTCTAAGTGTCAATATCATTTGTCAGGATGGCAAAAGACTCTAGTAATGTATGCAATAATTTAGATTGAAATTTAGCAGATTTTCCTTTTGTAACATATAGAGCTAACTATCACATTCTTCAAGATGTTTTTATGGAAATTTAATGAATTGAGTCTACTAAAGATAATTTTTTTTAAATTGCATTTTAGCCTTTAGCTATCCTACAGTATTAAGCAATAATGATTAAATGACCGCGTTCTAAGCCAGTGTTACTGAAGGGGGAGTTTAATGAAAATTATTATAAAAAGAAATATCTCAGTGCTGGAAAGCAGTATCTTTAATGCCAAGCTTGAAATGACTCATGTTCTTTCTTTTTCTTTTGGACCTAGTCTGCAGAGAATTCGAGGCAAAAGAAAACTGATTTGCTCACCCATGAAAGAGGCAGGCAGAGCTACAGTTATACAGGGTAATTGACAATATCTAATGGGAAATGCTCCAGAGAGAGGCTTCCTACACCTCAAGTCCTAGTTTTCCATGCCTCCCTCAGTAGGATTCTATTCTCTATTCTCTTTCATTGGTAGAGAAGAGGGGCTTAAAAGCACCAGCAGCCTTCCCCTCTGCAAAACATCAAGAGTTACAGGAGATAACAATCCACAGGGATCCCTCACCATTGCATTCATTACATAGCTTCTCCCCAGTCCTGAATCAGCCTCTTTGTACAGATGAGAAAGCTTTCTATTAAAATATTCAAGAAGGGTGTTGTATTTAACAAGTAGGGGGTAATTTATTTGATTATGTGCTTGAGCTGTAGGTATAATTCGTCAACAAAGATCCTTGCAAAGAACAGCCTTTTTCCACTCAGTACAATATATGTATAAAAACTATCTTTAAGTTCTTCTGAGTCATTACTCTGAATCCTACTCAGCTTTTATTGTACCATGTAAGTTAAAGTCTCTGAATAACTTGCATTAAAAAAGCATTCATTTATCACTCTTCTAGCCTGTATGTTTCCTCAACTAAGGAAAGTAATTTGACCACATTACTGTGGAGTTAATAAGGATGCGTCAAATTTTCTAGTTAAAATAAAACCATTTCTCACCTTTATGAATATGATCAATCACTGCATTCTTATTTTTTATTTAATTGAGGGAAACATTTTAATAATTTTAACTTCATGAGACTTGTAATCTTTTTAAAGGGTGGTATTTAGCAAAGATTTCAGTTTAAGATTGCTTTTTAATGTTGTTTGTTTATTTTTAATTGTGCATTTACCAAAGGGATGTTAAAAGAATGGTCATAAAATATTGTCACATATGTGGGTTTGTTGGGGACATATCACATTTGTTGTTTTCCATATCCATACAGAAATTCCTATTCAAGTTGTTTAATAATATTAATGGTCAGCATTTATGAAAAAGTTATTGAATACTATACAATTTGTGACTTGTTTTAGCTGAAAAAATTCTTAAAATGCTGACAATCACCTCAAGAGATGGGCATTAATACTATCTACATTTATCAGATGGAAAACAAACTGAGGGAAAAATTAAGTATTTTTCCCAAACTTTATATAGCTGGTTAGTGTCAGAGACTAGATTTCAATCCATGCATTTTCCTAGCCAGAAACTATGCTCGCAGCTTCTATATGGTTAGAAAAAAAATTATACCTAGCCTTGGAGGCCAATGAATGAGTAGAGGAAGTACCAGAATCCAGAGCTGAAATCAGAAAATGGTAAATGCAAAAAAGGTAACTGAAGACAGGAATTGCGATGCTATACAACTAAATCTAAATTGACACTATTTATTTGCTGAAAGCTGCTTTTCAAGGACCAAAGCAATGCTGCCCAAATTGACGTTGAGAGATATTTTTAAAACACATGCTTGTTTTCAAAAATATCTCTAACTATAGTCATAAACAGTGATCATACCATACTCTTTTTTTTTTTCATTTATTTTTATTAGTTGGAGGCTAATTACTTTACAATATTGTAGTGGTTTTTGCCATACACTGACATGAATCAGCCATGGATTTACATGTGTTCCCCATCCTGATTCCCGCTTCCACCTCCCTCCCCATCCCATCCCTCTGGGTCATCCAGTGCACCAGCCCTGAGCACTTGTCTCATGTATCCAACCTGACTGGCTATCTGTTTCACACTTGATAATATACATGTTTCAATGCTATTCTCTCAGATCATCCCACCCTCGCCTTCTCCCACAGAGTCCAGAAGTCTGTTCTATACATCTGTGTCTCTTTTTCTCTCTTGCATATAGGGTTATCATTACCATCTTTTTAAATTCCATATATATGCGTTAGTATACTGTATTGGTGCTTATCCTTCTGGCTTACTTCACTCTGTATAACAGGCTCCAGTTTCATCCATCTCATTAGAACTGATTCAAATGTATTCTTTTTAATGGCTGAGTAATATTCTGTTGTGTATATGTACCATAGTTTTCTTATCCATTTGTCTGCTGATGGGCATCGAGGTTGCTTCCATGTCCTGGCTGTTATACCATACTCTTTAATGAAAAGACACATTATGTTGACCCTTTCATCATTATGACATGGTTAAAATGAGGACCTGTTAAAAAAAAATTAAGAAATTTTCCCATAGCAAAGATAGTTTTGGATATATGAAAACAAAATTGATGCAAAGAGTATGCTGATCAAATTGGAGAAAAATAATGTGCAGACAATAAATAAAACAAGAGCCTGTATTTGGCTGGTGGCCAATTCGGAGATCCATTCCATCTTAGTCGCCTTAAATTATTTCACCTCTTAGCATCTTCGGTTTTCTTAATTTAAAAATAAAAAGGCTGGTGGTGATGATTTCTAAGGTTTCTTTCACTTTAAATAACATACAATCAAATGTCAACTGCTTAAAATCAGGTCTTCAGATACAAGGTTGTCATCTATTCTGCAGGATATATAAATACATCATGACAAGAAACTGCTGATCTGATTAACAGAAAGCTATATAAATTTAGTAAAATACTATAATTTCTAAATAAAAATTGACCTAGGAAGTATTCCCAAAGGAATATTAATTTATTTGTAATAAATAGTTTCATTTGGTGGAAATGAGTTTAATAATGATTGGAGGAAATGTGACTTTCCAAGGAAGTTTTTATAATAAAAATTCCTTTCCCAGTGTACAACAAAATATTACAATCTAAATATTAGCAATGACATGTCTTTCCTGGAGTTACTTCCATTTCTCTTTCTTGTTTATTGCTTGCATTCTACACGGTTGCTTCCAATTCAGATGTTCATTTAGTGTGGCACTGATAGCTCCGTTGATAAAGAATCTACCTGCAACGCAGGAGACCCCGGTTCGATCCCTGGGTTGGGAAGATACCCTGGAGAAGGGGAAGGTTACCCACTCCAGTATTCTGGCCTAGAGAATTCCAAGGACTATGTACGTAGACAGAGTCAGACATAGCAACTTTCACTTTCACTTTAGTGTGGCAGAGTGATGCAGAAGCCAGAACATCTGAACCTCTCTGCTGCGTGTCATTACACTGTTCAGACTCTTAGTTTTCTTGGATCTTAAAGGAGTTTGATACTTAATATGCCTACAGTGTGGCTGAAATAAATATATGAACTGATGCACAAGGCCTTTTTTTCATAGTGTCTATGTCTTTTAGTTTCCTTTAATTGATTTCTTCCTTTCTTTCCTTGGCAGCAATAGTATGGGGATTGCTATTTGCAGTAAAACTTCCCCAAAGTTACTGCATTTCAAGCACAATTTAATTGCTACATTCATTTTAATCATGGATAGTCTCCTATTTGGCTCAGATACTTAATCACAATTAGGGAAGCACAAAGAAGCAATATTATAACCAGTATTGCTAAGAAGTAAAAATTTAAACCAAAGTAAAAACTCAAAGCCACCTGTCCTAATTATTTTCTGTTAATCTTATTGTTTAAGAAGGCATATACATAGTTACATTTTTTTGGTTATTACTCAGCCATAAAAAGAACAAAATAATGACATCTGCAGCAACATGGGTTGACATAGAGATGTCAGACTGAGTGAAGTAAGTCAGAGAAAGACAAATATCACAGGGTATCGCTTATATGTGGAATCTAAAAAAAACTGTACAGTTGAATTTATCTACAAAACAGAAATAGAGTCACATGTAGAAAACAAACTTGTGGTTTGTACCAAGTGGGAAGATGGGGAGGGATAAATTGGGAATTTGGGATTGACATGTACTCTCTATTATATATAAAATATATAACTACTAAGAAGCTACCATATAGAACAAGGAACTATACTCAATACTCCGTAATGAATTTTATGTGAAAGGAACCTAAAAAAAGAGTGGATATATGTACATGCCTAACAGATTCGCTTTACTGTGCAGCAGAAGCTAATACAACAATGTAAAACAACTATACTCCAAAAAAAATTAATTTAAAGAAGGAAAGCAAATAGGGAAAACAAAACAGAAAGAAGTATTTTTAAAATCAAGTGCCAAAGTACCCATTTGTTCACTTATTCCTTCATTTAATCATTAAAAAAAAATTTTTTTTTAGTACCTACTATTTACAAGATACTCAGCCCACAAAGAAAAATAAAATTTCTAACCATGGTGCTCTCTCCACTGAATCAGGAAGAATAATGCCAATTAAAATTCAATGTGATAGGTGGGACAAATAGAAACAGGTGAAATACCAAGCATAAACAGAAAATTGTGATTAAGTCCACTTTTGAGAGGAGGTAGTTAAGGAGAGCTTTCTTAACAAGTTCATTTTGAGTTAGACTTTGAAATGAAATTTCCTCAGGAGAGGGAAGAAAATGTATTTGTAAAAAGGCAATGACTTTGAAATAGCAGAAATTCAGGGGTATGCAATTGCTTTCTCGTTGTTGAAGTTAAAGAGTTGCTGGGAAGTGACAGAAGATGAAAATGTGAAGAGTTTTTGTGATATGGGTGATGAATATTTGAAGTTCTGGATGTTGTGTGTTATGATCTGATGTGTGTTTTAGAAAGGGGATTGTGAAGGGAAGATGGAGTATATGTACTGGATGATTTTCATTTTTTTCATCTCTTTATTCTTCCATTGTTTAATTTCACCTAATTTTTTATCAGCCATTTTTTGCTTATTTTCATTGGTGTCTCAGTGTATCTTGACTATTTCCTACCTTTTAAAAGTGTGCATCCTAACCAAAAATAATCAATTCATAGAAGAGAATACTTGTGTGTGCTAAGTCACTTCAGTCACGTCCAACTCTGTGACCCTATGGACTGTAGCCAGCCAGGCTCCTCTGTCCATTGGATTCTCAAAGGAAACAATACTGGAATGGGTTGCCATGCCTTCCTCCAGAGGACCTTCCAGACTCAGGGAACAAAACTGCGTCTCTTACATCTCCTGCATTAGCAGGCAGGGGTTCTTTACCACTAGGGCAACCTGGGAAGCCCATAGAAGAGAATACCTAAAGACATTTTTTAGGATTACAAAAACACAATCTCAAAAGGACAGAATAATCTCTTTCCTTTCCAAAACAAACCATTCTATATCACAGTAGTCCAAGTCTAGGTGCCAACCAGTAATGCTGAAGAAGCTGAAGTTGAAAGGTTCTATGAAGACCTACAAGACCTTCTAGAACTAACACCCAAAAAGATGTCCTTTTCATTATGGGGGACAGGAATGCAAAATTAGGAAGTCAAGAAACACCTGGAGTAACAGGCAAATTTGGCCTTGGTGTACAAAACAAAGCAGGTCAAAGACTAACAGGGTTTTGACAAGAGAGCACACTGGTCATAGCAAACACCCTCTTCCAACAACACAAGAGAAGATGCTACAAGTGGACATCACCAGACGGTCAATACCGAAATCAGATGGATTATTTTCTTTGCAACCAAAGATGGAGAAGCTCTATACAGTCAGCAAAAACAAGATGGGGAGCTGACTGTGGCTCAGATCATGAAATCCTTATTGCCAAATTCAGACTTAAATTGAAGAAAGCAGGGAAAACCACTAGACCATTCAGGTATGACCTAAAACAAATCCCTTTCGATTATACGGTGGAAGTGAGAAATAGATTTAAGGGACTAGATCTGATAGACAAGGTACCTGAAGAAGTATGGATGGAGGTTTGTGACACTGTACAAGAGGAAGTGTTCGAGACCATCCCCAAGAAAAAGAAATGCAAAAAGGCAAAATGGTTGTCTGAGGAGGCTGACGAGACCTTACAAATAGCTGAGAAAAGAAAAGTGAAAGGCAAAGGAGAAAAGGAAAGATATACCCATTTGAATGCAGAGTTCCAAAAAATGCAAGGAGAGAAAAGAAAGCCTTCCTCAGTGATCAATGCAAAGAAATAGAGGGAAATAATAGAATGGGAAAGACTAGAGATCTCTTCAAGAATATTAGAGATACCAAGGGAATATTTCATGCAAAGATGGGCACAATAAAGGACAGAAATGGTATGGACCTAACAGAAGCAGAAAATATTAAGAAGAGGTGGCAAGAATACACAGAACTATACAAAAAAAGATCTTCATGACCCAGGTAACCATGATGGTGTGATCACTCACCTAGAGCCAGACATCCTGGAATGTGAAGTCAAGTGGGCCTTAGGAAGCATCACTATGAGCAAAGCTAGTGGAGGTGATGGAATTTAAGTTGAGCTATTTCAAATCTTAAAAGATGATGCTGTGAAAGTGCTGCACTCAATATGCCAGCAAATTTGGAAAACACAGCAGTGGCCACAGGACTGGAAAAGGTCAGTTTTCATTCCAATCCCAAAGAAAGGCAATGCCAGAGAATGCTCAAACTACCTCACAATTGCACTCATCTCACATGCTAGCCAAGTAACGCTCAAAATTCTCCAAGCCAGGCTTCAACAGTACATGAACCGTGAACTTCCAGATGTTCAATTTGGTTTTAGAAAAGACAGGGGAACCAGAGATGAAATTGCCAACATCCACTGGATCATCGAAAAAGCAAGAGAGTTTCAGGAAAACATCTATTTCTGTTTTATTGACTATGCCAAAGCCTTTGACTCTGTGGATCACAATAAACTGTGGAAAATTCTGAAAGAGATGGGAATACCAGACCAACTGACCTGCCTCCTGAAAAATCTGTATGCAGGTCAGGAAGCAACAGTTAGAACTGGTCATGGAACAACAGGCTGCTTTCAAATCAGGAAAGGAGTACGTGAAGGCTGTATATTGTCATGCTGACTATTTAACTTCTATGCAGGGTACATCATGAAAAATGCTGGGCTGGATGAAGCACAAGCTGGAATCAAGATTGTTGTGAGAAATATCAATAACCTCAGATACTCAGATGACACCACCCTTACGGCAGAAAGCAAAGAAGAACTGAAGAGCCTCTTGATGAAAGTGAAAGAGGAGAGTGAAAAAGTTGGCCTAAAACTCAACATTCAGAAAACTAAGATCTTGACATCTGGTCCCATCATTTCATGGAAAATAGATGGGAAAAGAATGAAAACAGTGACAGACTTTATTTTCTTGGGCTCCAAAATCAATGCAGATGGTGACTGCAGCCATGAAATTAAAAGACACTTGCTCCATGGAAGAAAAGCTATGACCAAACTAAACAGCATATTAGAAAGCAGAGACATTACTTTGCTAACAAAGATCCATCCAGTCAAAGCTATGGTTTTTCCAGTAGTCATGTATGGATGTGAGAGTTGGACTATAAAGAAAGCTGAGTGCAGAAGAATTGATGCTTTTGAACTGTGGTGTTGGAGTTCTTGAGAGTCCCTTGGAATGCAAGGAGATCCAATCAGTCCATCCTAAAGGAAATCAGTCCTGAGTATTCATTGGAAGGACTGATGCTGAAGCTGAAACTCCTATCCTTTGGCCACCTGATGTGAAGAACTGACTCATTTGAAAAGACCCCGATGCTGGGAAAGATTGAAAGCAGAAGGAGAAGGGGACAACAGAGGATGATATGGTTGGATGGCATCACCAACTCAATGGACATGAGTTTGAGTAAGTTCTGGGCATTGGTGATGGGAAGCCTAGTATGCTACATGGGGTCCTAATAGTCAGACATGACTGAATGACTGAACTGAACAGAAAGACATTTTTTATATCAGAAAACAAGATACACTAACTTTCAATTATATTTATTAAATATTATTTACTTTTATTGTCTTCAGTATACCGACCGACCTGGGTGTTGAGATTACTAAATGAGAAGACTCATTCTGTCCTTGAAAAGGAATAAGTATTTAGAGGAAGTGTAAAAGTAAGTAGTCAGCTAAAGTAAGCGCTGAGGACATGATGCAGTGGAAGTGCAGTGCATAGTTATGGGTGGAAAAAGAGTTGAGAGTCTGCTAAGCAGATGGGGAAGTGGGTGAGCAGCTGTAGGCACAGGAGAGGAAAGACTGACACCCCATGCACCAGTAACAGATTATACAATAGTATGAGCAAGCATCACATGGCCATAATTACTTTTTGATATGTTTTCCTCTGAGTACAAAGATAGAGATGTGATTGGCGTTCTTAGAAGCAGCTTCATTCATTCTTAAAAAAAAAAAAAAAAAACAACAACAACAAAAGAAAATTAAAATACTAGCAGTGTCTGTTACTTGGTATTTAACTGCTATCAGACTGAATTCTTCACCCTGCCCCCACTGCAAACAAGAATAGTAATTTACACTGTTATGTGAGATCAGGGGATTAAAAGTAGATCTAATGCCCACACTGATTAAAGCTCATCCTCTCCCTACTAAGGCAGGCATGCATATCTCTAGACTGATGAGTCAGATTCTGGTTACTTTACACAACAAGATATAATGGTCATCTGAATTAAATTTACCCATTCCAGTCCATTTTAGTTCACTGATTCCAAAAATGTTGATGTTCACTCTTGCCATCTCCTGCCTGACGATTTATAATTTACCTTGATTCGTGAACCTAACATTCCACGTTCCAATGCAATATTGCTCTTTACAGCATCGGACTTTGCTTCCATCACCAGTCACATCCACAACCAGGCATTGTTTTTGCTTTGACTCCGTCTCTTCATTCTTTCTGGTTGTATTTCTCCACCCTTTTCCAGTAGCACATTGGTCACCTACTGACCTGGGGAGTTCATCTTTCAGTGTTTTAGAACTAACACCCAACAAAGATGTCCTTTTCATCAATGCAAAAGTAGGAAGTCAGGAGATACCTGGAATAACAGGCAAATTTGACCTTGGAGTCCAAAATGAAGCACGGAAAAGGCTAACAGAATTTTGCCAAAAGAACATTCTGGTCATAGCAAACACCCTCTTCCAACAACACAAGAAAAGATTATACACATGGACATCACCAGATGGTCAATACCAAAAAAAGATTGATTATATTTTTTGCAACCAAAGATGGAGACAGTCAGCAAAAACAAGACTGGGAGATGACTGTGGCTCAGATCATGAATTCCTTATTGCCAAATTCAGACTTAAATTGAAGAAAGTAGGGAAAACCACTAGACCATTCAGGTATGACCTAAAACAAATCCCTTATGATTATATACTGAAAGTGACAAATAGATTCAAGGGATTGAACCTGATAGAGTGCCTGAAGAACTATGGACAGAGGTTCGTGACATTGTACAGGAGGCAGTGATCAGGATCACCCCCAAGAAAAAGAAGTGCAAAAAGGCAAAATGGTTGTCTGAGGAGGCCTTGCAAATAGCTGAGGATAGAAGAGAAGTTAAAGACAAAGGAGAAAAGGAAAGATATATCCATATGAATGCAGAGTTCCAAAGAATAGCAAGGAGAGATAAGAAAGGCTTCCTCAGTGATCAGTGCAAAGAGATAGAGGGAAATAATAGAATGGAAAAGACTAGAGATCTCTTCAAGAATATTAGAGATACCAAGGGAATATTTCATGCAAAGATGGGCACAATAAAGGACAGAAATGGTATGAAACTAACAGAAGCAGAAGGCATTAAGAAGAGGTGACAAGAATACATGGAAGACCTATATAAAAAAGATCTTCATAACCCAGATAACCACGATGATGTGATCACTCCCCTAGAACCAGACATCCTGGAATGTGAAGTCAAGTAGGCCTTAGGAAACATCACTATGAGCAAAGCTAGTAGAGGTGACAGAATTCCAGTTGAGTTATTTCAAATCTTAAAAGATGATGCTGTGAAAGTGCTGCACTCAAAATGCCAACAAATTTGGAAAACTCAGCAGTGGCCACAGGACTGGAAAAGGTCACTTTTCATTCCAATCCCAAAGAAAGGCAATGCCAAGGAATGCTCAAGCTACTGCATGATTGCACTCATCTCACATGCTAGCAAAGTAATGCTCAAAATTCTCCAAGCCAGGCTTCTACAGTACATGAACCATCAATTTCCAGATGTTCAAGCTGGATTTAGAAAAGGCAGAGGAACCAGAGATCAAATTGCCAGCATCTGTTGCATCGTTGAAAAAGCAAGAGAGTTCCAGAGAGACATCTACTACTGCTTTATTGACCATGCCAAAGCCTTTGACTGCGTGACAGTGAAGTCATGCAGTCATGTCCAACTCTTTGGGATCCTATGGGCTGTAGCCTGGTAGCCCGCCATGCTCCTCCATCCATGGCATTTTCCAGGCAAGAATACTGGAGTGGGTTGCCATTTTCTTCTCCAGGGAATCTTCCTGATTGTGTAGATCACAAAAAACAGGAAAATTCTTAAAGAGATGGGAAACCAGACTTCCTTACCTGCCTCCTGAGAAAACTGTATGCAGGTCAAGAAGCAACAGTTAGAACTGGACATGGAACAACAGACTAGTTCGAAATCAGGCAAGGAGTACGTCAAGGCTGTATATTGTCACCCTGCTTATTTAACTTCTATGCAGAGAACATCTTGAGAAATGCTGGACTGGATGAAGCACAAGCTGGAATCAAGATTGCTGGGAGAAATATCAATAACCTCAGATACGCAGATGACACCACCCTTATGGCAGAAATTGAAGAAGAACTAAAGAACCTCTTGATGAAAGTGAAAGAGGAGAGTGAAAAAGTTGGCTTAAGGCTGAACATTCAGAAAACCAAGATCATGACATCTGGTCCCACCACTTCATGATATATTGATGGGGAAAGGATGGAAACAGTGAGAGATTTTATTTTCTTGGGCTGCAAAATTACTGCAGATTGTGACTCCAGCCATGAAATTAAAAGACACTTGCTCCATGGAAGAAAAGCCATGACCAAACTAAACAGCATATTAGAAAGCACAGACATTACTTTGCCAACAAAGGTCCATCCAGTCAAAACTATGGTTTTTCCAGTAGTCATGTATGGATGTGAGAGTTGGACTATAAAGAAAGCTGAGCACCAAAGTATTGATGCTTTTGAACTGTGGTGTTAGAGAAGACTCTTGAGAGTCCCTTGGATTGCAAGGAGGTCCAACCAGTCAATCCCAAAGGAAATCAGTCCTGAATATTCATTGGAAGGACTGATGCTGAAGTTGAAGCTCCAATACTTGGCCAGGTGATACAAAGAACTGACCTATTTGAAAAGACCCTGATGCTGGGAAACATTGAAGGCAGGAGAAGGGGATGATAGAGGATGAGATGGTTGGATGGCATCACTGACTCAATGAACATGAATTTGAGCAAGCCCTGGGTGTTGGTGATGGACAGGGAAGCTTGGCATGCTGCAGACCATGGGGTCGCAAAGAGTCAGACATTACTGAGCAACTGCACTGACCTGAACTGGCATAACAAGACTAAATGCTTTCTGCGTATAACTTTCTGATTATATTTCTAGAATCTAGAGCACATCCAGTGTTTGACAGAAAAATGTGAACAAACAAGGTAAACAATAATTTGTGCTTGCTTGTATTTTTCTGGTTTTCTTATTAAATGATATTTTCATTTTATTTTTTTTATTTCGGCTTTATTGAAACATAATTCACGTACAATGCCAATTTACCCATTTAAAGTATTCAGTTTGTTTGGCTTTAGTATATTCACATGATATGTGCAGCCAACACCACCATCAATCTTAGGACATTTTCATTACCTAGAAAGAAACCCCATAGATTTCAGCTATCACTACCCTACCTTCTCTACCACTAAGCAGTCATAAGGATGTGAGAGTTGCACTGTGAAGAAAGCTGAGCACCGAAGAATTGATGCTTTTGAACTGTGGTGTTGGAGAAGACTCTTGAGGCTCCCTTTGACTGCAAGGAGAGATCCAACCAGTCCATCCTAAAGGAGATCAGTCCTGGGTGTTCATTGGAAGGACTGATGCTGAAGCTGAAACTCCAATACTTTGGCCACTGCATGTGAAGTGTTGACTCATTGGAAGAGACCTGGATGCTGGGAGAGATTGGGGGCAGGGGGAGAAGGGGACGACAGAGGATAAGATGGCTGGATGGTATCACCAACTCGATGGACATGAGTTTGAGTAAACTCCGGGAGTTGGTGACGGACAGGGAGGCCTGGTGTGCTGCGATTCATGGGGTCGCAAAGAGTCGGACACAACTGAGCAACTGACCTGAACTGAACTGAACTGAATCTATTTTCTGTCTCTATAAAATTCTCTATTCTGTACTTTCATATAATGAAATCATACAATATGTGGAATTCTCTATTTCAAGCTTTATCCAAGTTTTAGCATGTATCACAACCATACATCTTTTTAAGGATGAATACTATTCCACTGAATGGATAGACCATTTTGTTTATTCATTGACCCACTGATTATATCCCCTTTTTAACTATTATGAATAATACTGCTATAAATAACTGTATAGAAGTTTTGTGTGGAAATTGGGTCCTCTTGTTGTTTTTTTGTAATATTTCTTAAATGCAAAATAAAAACCATATAGTTAATGACACCTCTCCTTAATGGTACGCAGTTAGGAGCACTCTGCTTTTATTTTGACTGCCTGTCTGTGTCATCCAACTGCTTTGTCCTTTTAATTCAACATTCTCCTAGAAGAATTTTTGACATATTATTTATTAATAAACATTTACATAGCACTTATTGTATACTGGGGCACTTTAGTCTTTTAAGAAATATCAATTCTTATAACAAGATTACAAGTTAATTATTATTACTATTCTCAAATTCCAGAAAATAGAAAATAGGGAAAAGAAATCAAGAATATTCCTAGTACCATACGTGTTAAGAAGTAGATTTTCTTCACTTAACCATTATGCTCAACAGAAATTGTCTCTAGTAGACAATTTTTTTTTCTCTCTTTGGTAAATAATCTCTTCATTTTAGAACAACTTTTGATTTATATAAAAATGAGTTATCACATATCTACCTCCAGTTTCCCTTTTATTAACATCTCAGATTAGTACGGTATTTTTGTTACTATTAGTGAACCAAAAGTATTATATTATTAAGTCCATACTTAATTTAGTCTTCCTTGATTTTTACCTAATATCCATTTATGTTCAAGGAGACCACCCAGGGATATCATGTTATGTTTATTTTTCACCTCTCCTTTTTTTGTCTTTGATTGTTTTTCACTTCACCCTGAAACTGATTTCTTTTAATATGACAATAATATATTATTTTAGTTACTATAGTTTTGTAATAGGTTTGAAATCAGGATGTGATATGCTTTCTTTAACATGAAAGAAAAAAGCATTTTAGCAACTTACTATGCAATGTTACCCAATCTTTCTCATGTAAAAACCCATATATACACTTCTCCTTCAGTTTAGTTATAAGAAGTTTGTCTCTGTTTATGATCATGCATGCATTTATTCCATTCCTGTTGAAAACGATGCAACATAGCACTTTACATGTTTTGATTTATCTTCCAAGAAATTCAGAGTCAAGAGAAGTTTCTAACTATAATAATTATTTCAGCACAACTGCCCGGAATTCGTAATCTTGTTGATTCTTTTCTGTGATTCTTTTCTCTATCTTATGACTATTGTTACATACATAGTCTATCTTACATTTCATGTTGCATGATATCCAAAACATTTTCAAAGTGTGTGGGGAAAATGCATGACTAAAACGTTGTGACCATTATTTTGGGACAGTTTGCTAGCATTCATTTATAATTCCTCTCAGATAAAAACTAACCACATTTAGTTCATCACAAGTTAAGCAGCTCTGATTTAAGTATGAAAAGCAGGCTTCATAATGACTGTGACAGGACTAACTTTTCTAATGTCTATTTCTTAGATTTTATGTTCACTGTCAAAATGTGCTCTAGCTCCAATTTTTTTTTTTAATCAAAAACTACTGAAGAAGGATGCCCTAGACTAGCATGAAGTATGTAGATAATGAGGTTGTTCTTTAAATTGATCCCCCCAAGATTTATCTTCCCTTCAGTTGCTTTCCTCCAACTAGAATGTGTAGTTAAGACATGGACATTATACAGAGTGAAGTAAGCCAGAAAGATAAAGAACATTACAGCATACTAACACATATATATGGAATTTAGAAAGATGGTAACGATAACCCTATATGCAAAACAGAAAAAGAGACACAGAAGTACAGAACAGACTTTTGAACTCTGTGGGAGAAGGTGAGGGTGGGATGTTTCGAAAGAACAGCATGTATATTATCTATGGTGAAACAGATCACCAGCCCAGGTGGGATGCATGAGACAAGTGCTCGGGCCTGGTGCACTGGGAAGACCCAGAGGAATCGGGTGGAGAGGGAGGTGGGAGAGGGGATCGGGACGGGGAATATGTGTAACTCTATGGCTGATTCATATCAATGTATGACAAAACCCACTGAAATGTTGTGAAGTAATTAGCCTCCAACTAATAAAAATAAATAAATAAATAAATAAAAAAGACATGGACAATGGGAACTTCCTTGGCACTGTAATTTCCAAGTTATCATCAACATTAGAGAGAAATGAAATATCTCTTGCTGATCAATCATCAAAGCATTATTAAGGACATAACATTTTTGATAATGGCACTTAATTCTTCAGTACATTATGAGACAGAATAATGAAATAAAAAATAAATGTGTGAGTCTAAAATTATGACTTGCAGTAAATGTTTCCAACAAATGCAGTTGAACTATAGAATGATTGTTTTTTTATACTTTTGAGTTATAAAGTTGCCAGAGAATAAAAAAGTTAATGGAAATGAAAGAAAATTGCTCTTGAGACTGAAGAAAACTTCAGTGTGCTTTATGCTCTAGCTGTTATTCTGGTGATACATTCAAATAGGGAGCCCGTGTAATGGAGTGGATATGATACTTATTCCTATAATCTTGAGAACCTAGTACTTTTAAATTAGTTCCATGCTTCCATGTATAGAATAAGAATCATTTTCGGTATTATGTAAGTAATGATTTCACAGTATTTTTTGTACCATCAGCTACTCTAAATTCTAACTCCCTTTCTTGTGAAACAAAATTTAAAATGCTTTGGAGCTTTCAGACAAACTGTTCAGTCTACTTCAGGGTTTTGCAAGATGATGTATGAAATGTAGACAGAGAAAAGTAGAAGTTCCTAATAAAAGTTTATTCTGATGTTGCTAATTTTTTAACTAGACTTCACTCCCCCTACCTGCCCCATGCAAAGTATGGCCACTTACTCTTAAATGGAATTCACATAGTAACTAAATTTGGAGACTAGCAACTTTGGGTAGGCTCCCAAATTTTTCTGGGCATGATTATTTTTTCACATACAAAAGATGTGAAATTGGTGTGGTTATCAATCTCAACAAGTCAAGAAGAAGATGATACATGGTTATAGATGCAAGATCATGATAACGAGTTACTATTATTTCTCTTACCTCAAAAAATCTGAAAGCATATGCCCTTCTTAGAATATATTAATAATAATTATTTTAAATAATTTTGACATTTTGTAGTCTTTTCTTACATACTTCAATTTATGAAAAATCTTTAAGGTAAGTAAAATAAGCAAACTTTTTTCCAGGTAGAGAAAAAAACACATTTTAAAGACTAAAGTAGAGGCCTAAGGGTTTAAGTAATTTGTATTGGGCCAATGAATGACAGACTTGAGCCTCTTACACTGGTATTATAGTTCTAAATTAAGTGTTCTTTCCACTGTATTATTTTATTTAACTTTTATAGAGCTAGTGATACAGATATAGGACATACTGACACTTTTGATCACTTAGGAACTCTTGCTCTGTGCCATATGACTCAAAGTGGGTTTTTTTTGGGGGGTGGGGGGGTAGGGGTAATAAAAGATAGAAAACTTGTCACTTTCAGTGTTCAAGCTACCAGAATCTAATTATGCAAGAATTTGAATAAAAACTGATAAATTTTGATCATCTGTTTCTTTTGTAAACTGTATTGCAAATGAAATAATCAAAATCTTATGAATGAAAGCTTGCTAGCCATATAGAAAAAAAGAAAAAGCATTTGGTATGGTCTGTCCAAAACCAGTGACTGGACAACTGGAGAAATGATTACAGACTAAAAGATCAGATCAGAGACAATTATTTGCAAAGTAGAGGACAGTTTGTTCATGGATGTTTGGCATAAGGAGATGAGAGAGAAAGAGACAATATAATAGTTGAGGTTCATTTTCCTAATTCTCTTTTTTTTCCATCTTACTTCAATCCCATTTTGTGCCATTTCATGTGACCATTTTCTGAGAAGGCTAATGGGTTTAAAATACTTCTGGAAAGTAGTTTTTAAAATAGGGATACTTTGTGTTTTTTGAATACTTGGGAATACTTTTGTTGTAACCAACCTATTATTTATATTTAGTACCCATCATATACGTACACTGTCTCACCACCTCCCTCAGTGAGATGTGGTTATATTGCTTTTATAAGCACAGGACATGTTTCTATGAATGCAGATCACAAAGGGAGAATAAGCAAGTCTATCAAGTCATGGATGTTGCTGAAGTTTGAATGAAACAAAAATACATTTTGTTATTTGTTATTTATGCATTGGGGCTTCCCTGGTGGCTCAGATGGTGAAGAATCTGCCCGCAATGTGGGAGACCTGGGTTCAATCCCTGGATTGGGAACATCTCCTGGAGAAGGGAAAGGCTACCCACTCCAGTATTCTGGCCTGGAGAATTCCATGGACAGAGAAGCCTGATGGTCTACAGTTTATGGAATCACAAAGAGTCAGAGATGACTAAATGACTAGCACTTTCTCTTTCATTTATGCAAAAGACATAATTATCCTGTGCAATTAATTTTAATTCTCATGCTGGAAAGTAAAAAAAATTACTTCCTCCCACCCCCGCAAGTTTGCTCAAATTCATGTCCATTGAGTCAGTGATGCCATCCATCCAACCATCTCATCCTCTGTCACCCCCTCCTTCTCCTGCCCTGTCTTTCCCAGCATTAGGGTCTTTTCAAATGAGTTGGCTCTTTGCATCAGGTACTGCAGCTTCAATTGTTCTAGTATACTAAATCAAATTACTACCTTCTTGAGCTCCTTGAGCTCCTTATCTCCTCAAGGCAACCAGGCTCTGTTTGACTTTTCTCACCCTGCCTTACAACCAAGCAGCTACCTCTAGGCAGAAAACTGGGACAATTGTAAAGCCTATTACATTCTTTCTTTGCTTTGGGGCCACAGCCTTATTGTTCAATGCCTGAGAATTGTTGTTTTGAACATATTATCTGATTTCCTAACAGTAAGCCATGAAGCAAATCTGATACTTTCTACTTTTTCATTACCAAATTGGAATTTAATATTTTAATAATATTAACTTAATATTTAATATTTTATGATTACTTCTTTCTAGGTCCTAAAACTGCTTTGCTTACTGTTAAGAAAACATTTTCCTATGTTTTCTTCTAAAAGCTTTTTTTAAAAATATTTATATTTAGATGAGTACCTCTTCTTCAAATAATTTCTATGTGTGGCGTGACACTGAACTAAATTCCCTGTGTCATCTGTCAATATATATTTAGTTCCAACACCATATATTCAAAAGAAATTCATTTCCCTCTTGTGTTTCTTTCATGTTTTTGTTGAAATTAAATAACCCTATAAGTGTGGGTCTACTCCTGTGCCCTGTTTTTGCTTTATTTATTATTTTGTTGATATTTATGACAATACAATATAGAAGGAAATGGCAACCCACTCCAGTATTCTTGCCTGAAAAGTTTCAAGGACAGAGGAGCCCAGTGGGCTACAGTCTATGAGTCACAAAAAGTCGCACAGGATTTAGTGTCTAAACAACAACAATCCCAATATAACCATCGTATAGTAAGTCTTAGATTTTGTGTAGTATATAACCTATAATCTTTTTATTCTTTTTTGATATTTCTTTGTATATTCAACATTATTTGCATATGAATATAAATTTTAGAACTTACATGTCAATATTTCACACAATGAAGTCTTACTTTGGTTATATCTGAAAGTCCATTAAATCTTTAGACTAATTAGGAGAGAACTGAAATCGGAATAATAGTCATTTAAAGCATAAAAATTTCTTTCAAACATATTCTGCAGTTTTCAGTGCAAAGGCTATGGACATATTTTGCTAAAGTTGTTCGTAATATTTTTATGTTTCTTGACGTTGTTTCAACAAAATTTTTAAATGTTGCTTTCCAGTTACTCGTGCTGTTTAATTTCCAGGTATACATATATATATAATTTTATTAGCTATTTTATTTTCATAGAGTAATGATTCAACACATAAACCCTAGGAAGAATTCATTAGTGAAGCCATGCATCTAGCCTGGTGATTTCTTGGGAGTTGTTTTTAATGAAAGGTTCAATGTAATTTAATAGATAACTTTTCATGTAGCTAAGTTTTCTCTGTCAGTTTTGATTAGTTGTTTTGTTCTGTAAATATTTTCATATAAGATCTTTTGGATGTCCTTTTTTTTTCATTTGTAAGTTATCTTGTTGATTTTTCCCTAGATGCATTCTATTTTACTACCTGAATCTCTTCTTGTTATTATTTTCTTCCATCTACTTCTTTGCATTTAATTTCCTGTTATTTTTCTAACTCTTAAGATGGTGTTTAGATGGTTGATTTTATGTCATGCTTTTCTAATATATTCATTTAATCTATAAGATTAAAAATATAGCTTGAATTGAATAACAACTTATGATATGTAAATTTTTCATTATTTTATATTACAAAGTATTTTACTATTTTTGTGACTTCCTTCATCCATAGTGTATTTGGAAGTATATTGTTCAATTTCCAAACATTCAAGAATTGTATAATTATTTTTGTTCACTTAATTTTGATTAATATATAGTCTATCTTATTTCAGTTCTCTAATATTTGTTCATTTTATGAACAAATGAATATTTTATGTCCACTTGAAAATATTCTGTATATTGAGTTCTGTGTTCTAAAGCAATTAATTCTATTTTATAATTTGCTTGTTGGAATTTTACTTATACTTAGTGAGTCTTTGATTTTTATAAGTGTGATTCATTAAGATTTGACAAGATATTTGTGTATTTACTTATTTTTCTGATGAAAATTTTACATTTATAATTTATATATTTTTAGTCTGCATTAGAAATCACAAAAATTTTCTGTAAAGGATAAGATAGCAAATATTTTAAACAGAACACATAGGGTCTGTTGCAGCTACTAAACTCTACCACCTAGCAAAA
The DNA here is from genome assembly GCF_910594005.1 of Cervus elaphus. Taxonomy (NCBI): domain Eukaryota; kingdom Metazoa; phylum Chordata; class Mammalia; order Artiodactyla; family Cervidae; genus Cervus; species Cervus elaphus. Next base: position 37,030,029 of record NC_057840.1, read on the forward strand.
AAGCAACTGTAGACAATACATAAAAATATAATGTTGTATCTGTGTTTTTAAATAAAACTTTATTTTAAAATGCGGGAGAAAGTCCATAGTTTACAGACTGCTGGTCTATATTATTAGGCCATATATATTTTGGCCTCAAAAGTACATTTTATCTGAGATTATATAGATGTATTTTTTAGGAGAGGAGGGATAGGTGTGATATAGTGTTTGCTTATTCATATGTTAATCTTTTTAACTCTACTTTTTTCTTCTCTTTCTTAACAATCTGGTTCTTGTAAGTTGTATATAACTGACTTTGTATTTATCAATGAGTCTGTGAATCTTTGTCTTTACTTGGAGCACTTAGTCTATTATATTTAATCAAACTGTTGATATATTTGAATTTAAATCTACCTTGTTAAAGTTTGTCTCATATTTTCCCAAAATATTCTGTTTCTTTTTCTCTCTTGGCTAGATTCCTTTTGGAACCTTGAAAATAAAATTTTTATTATTAAGTCTTCTTTGTTAACTTGTCAATTGTACATTTTTTATACTATTCTTTAGTGGTTTCCCTGAAGAGTTAAAAGAGAAATCTTGACTTATTCACTCTCAATATAAATTAGTAATTTTTTTACTTTTCAGACATACAAAGATTTTGAAATACTACCTTATTCCCATGTTTGCACTGTTTTTGAAGTTTTGTTAAAGTTAATTTTAAATAATAAAAAATTTTTACTATTCTGCAGTCAGCATTCATTTAGATTTACCTACATATTCACCACTTATTTCGCTCTTTATTTATTTCTGCATTTCTCTCTTAATGTCTAGGATCATTTTCCTTTTTCTCAACAAGTCCTGTAAGCATTTCTTTTAATTCAGGTGTACTCATTGCAAATTTTCTTTACTACTTTGCCTAAAAACAATTCAGTTTCACCTTTACCTAGATGAATACTAGGTCAACAGCTATTTTCTTTTATCATTTTTAGAGTACAATTCATTTTTGTTCTGTATTACATTCTAGTTTTCATTCAATTATGTTTCATTACATTAACAGCTTAAGCTTATTAAGAGTTAGAGTACTTTCACCTTCAAGTAATACAAACCCATACAAATGAGATTTAAAAACAGAATGTTTTGGCCCACATGTTTGTGACTGGATCTAGGAACCTTTTGATATCTTAGGGTCTTTTCTCTCACATCTCAGTTTTTATTCTTTCTGCCAATTTTTTTTCTTAATATGACAAAAGGGAACTATGTTCAGAAATGTCCCAGATTATATCTTTATTGAGTCAGTAATAAAGTCTCCTTCCTTTTGCTAACACCCTGGAGGAGCCATTCATAAGCCAATTATTATGGCCAGGGTTATGGCGTAATATTATAGTTGAATAAACCTGAATTACGTGATTATTTAATATTTGTGTTTGAGAGGGAGGTTCTGTAAGGGATTAAGAAAAAGAAAGGAAAATGGATTGCTAGGCCTCCAAAAACCATAATATAGCATATTATTAAATATATTTCTTTGCTTTACTAAATAGTCATCTATTTCAGGAAAAAGACTAATAGAATACACACCAGAGCAAGTCTGATACGTTCTGTGTCTTTTCCATAAATCACCTGCATTAGGATCTTTACCTTTAGGTCCATTTCTGGATTTAAGAGAAATAATAACAAAAGTGGTTCCAGGAAATTAACTCTGAATGGTAATATGACATCGGATCATTCTCTCTTCAAATAGCAGTAAATAACCCCATCACTTGTAACAGAAAAAATGATAGCCCCTGACATAATACAGCATTGCAATTGCTATGGTGTCTGCCTGTAATGAATTGAATATGGTGCAGGTAGGACAGGCTACCTTGGTTTGCGCATTGCAACTTTGGCATTTGAAGATACTAGGGGAAAAAATAAATATTAGCACTGTGGGATTAGTTGGTTGTTGTGAGGCACAATTCATGCATTGTAAAGGAAAATGATAAAATCATTGCAATCAATTTTCAAATAGAGAAGTGGTAAAAATAAGAATGTTTTCATGGCAGGATTAAGAAAACCACCCCGCCTCCTGCACTGGAGGGCCAAAGGACTTCAGTCCTAATTGCAAGAGTAGCAAAATTTGAGAGAAGGATAGATTTTTAGCCTCAACAAATCTCCCACAGAAAATTTTGTCCTTGATAGGAGAGGAGTGAGGTGTGAAGATTTAAGATCGGTAGGCCTAGGTAGATAAATTGGAGAATGCTGAGCCTCCAAATTCTTTTTTATCCTGTGTGCCTGAAGAGGTGCTCCTACTCCCTTGGCAGAGTTTAGTATTCCTCCATTCTGAAGACTATGAAAGAGGGAAGTGAGGGATGAAAGTCAGTGATTGACTTTCTCAATGCTTGGCCTACAAAAAAATCATTTCCCCATTAACCATTAATGTCACTAAGAAATTAAATAGCATTAAGGCACCTCATGTTACAATTAGACAAATAATGTCCTTGATAATGAACAAAAGGGACTCCTTACTGAATGATCTGATTAATGACTACAGACAGAAAGTAGGAGCAGATGTGAAGATGTTGAACTAGGATGTTGGAATACAAAGGTGGAAAAGTTCAATTTTGTTATTTGGGGACACTTTTCCATTATCCAGGAATGGAATGATGCCCTTACTGCCCTTACCAAGGACCCCCAGAGCTTATATTATTAATACCCATTGGGATTGCTCTTAGAAAAAATTTTTTAAAAAAATGACATGTGTGTGTGAATGCTCAGTCATGTTCAACTCTTTAGGACCCCATGGATAGCCCACCAGGCTCCTCTGTCATGGAATTTTCCAGGCAAGAATACTGGAGTGGATAGCAATTCCCTTCTCCAGGGGGAATTTCCTGACCCAGGGAAAGAACTTATGTCTCCTGTGTCTCTTCCATTGACAGGCGGGTTCTTTACCAGCTGAGCCTCAGGGAGGTCCTCATGTCAAATAAAGTGGAGATATGTAATTAGAAAATATTTTGAACTCAGTGAAAATGAAAACAGTGTATTTAAATTTTTGTATATGCTATGCAGCTAAATTAATGCTTAAAATATATATTAAGTTCCTATATTAGAAAAGAATAAAAGTCTAATATCAATGATACATTTTCTTCTTATTGCCCATGCACCATCCACATGGCCTCCAAACACTTGTATTGTTCTGTGCACTAATTCCTCAGCTTCTGTGTTTTACTGTTTAAATGTTTCACATGTCCAGACTTCAGAAGACTGCCCTTAAGCCCTGGGTAGGCATTCACCCTCTGTATAGAGTTAGAATTTTCTAGGAGTCCAGGCTTCCCTTGATGTGAAAATAAGAAAGTCTAACTCCCTTTCTTTGAGTTCTGATTTGTGCTCTCTGGCTCCCTTTTGCATTAAGATGATGTTGGATTCTCCTATAATTGTGCCCTTGTCCAGCTAATTCTCACTCCCTGTCCTGCTCCTCCTTTATTGATTTCTCTTCTAAGTAAATCTATAAATACTTGCTTGCAAAAGAATGCTTGCTTCAGGATCTGCTTTTGGAAAGCTCACATAACACCTGTAGTGAAAAATTTTTTAAAATGAAAGCTCCCAATTACACATTATGTATTATTCCTGTTTTCATGTTAATGGAGAGTGAAAACTGGGTCATAAAAATGCATGCCTCACTCAAGATTTATTACATTGTGGCAAAAAATAGCATTTTTTATCTTTGTAATCCCTCAAATTTAAAAATCATTGCATTAAGAGATTGAGTTAATTTTACATGCTATTCCCATGCTGTGTCTGATTCTTTATGACACCATGAACTGTAGCCCGCCAGGCTCCTCGGTCCATGGAATTCTCCGGACAAGAATACTGGAGTGGGTAGCCATTCCTTTCTCCAGCGGGTCTTCCCAACCCAGGGATGGAACACGGGTCTCCTGCATTGCAGGCAGATTCTTTACTATCTGAGCCACCAGGGAAGCCCATTCTTCTTTAGTCATCCTGAGGAGGGGTAACTACATGGGGAGATTGTCTTGCTTTGGAAAAATGTATAGGACACTAGGGGAACAAAAAATTGCATCATTTATTTCTTTTTGAATACTGCACACAAATAAGTGAGTAACTTTTTTTTTTCTTTTTTAGGAATGTAATTCAGTGTATATTGGTAAGTTAGGGGAAAATTGTGATAAACTATTTAATCCATGTCTCTATCCCTCTGATAAATAGAAGGTCTAGAGCATCCTAGCACAATCATGACCTGAAAAGCATCAGCAGCATAGAATTCAGCCTACTCATGATGAAAATTATCCATGACCTGATTATCTAACTGTGATTTTATGTCTTAGTCAGTAAAGCAACAGAGAGAGCAGCCACCTCTTCTCATCTTCCCATGCAGAGCTACTGTGCTTTGGCAAAAATTTCATTCCTGATTAAGTAATGCCCTGGAGTGTACATTCAGGCATAGGTTAGTTTCTGGTACTTTAAGCTGAAGGCCTGATTTCTGCTTAATAAAGATAAGAAAATTTTAAAAACGCTAGTCACAGAAAAGAAATAATGTAGGAACTTTAAAATATTTATTTCAGATTTTTCTTTTTTAATTTCCTGGTTCTGTCTAGTTTTTTTTTTTTTATTAGTTGGAGGCTAATTACTTTACAATATTGTAGTGTTTTTTGCCATACACTGACATGAATCAGCCATGGAGTTACATGTGTTCCCCATCCTAATCCCCCCTCCTACCTCCCTCCCCATCCCATGCCTCTGGGTCTTCCCAGTGCACCAGCCCTGAGCACTTGTCTCATGCATCCAACCTGGGCTGGTGATCTGTTTCACCCTTGATAGTATACTTGTTTCAATGCTATTCTCTCGGAACTTCCCACCCTCACCTTCTCCAACATAGTCCAAAATTCTGTTCTGTACATCTGTGTCTCTTTTTCTGTTTTGCATATAGGGTTATTGTTACCATCTTTTAAAATTCCATATATATGCATTAGTATACTGTATTGGTCTTTATCTTTCTGGCTTATTTCACTCTGTATAATGGGCTCCAGTTTCATCCATCTCATTAGAACTGATTCAAATGAATTCTTTTTAATGGCTGAGTAATATTCCATGGTGTATATGTACAACAGCTTCCTTATCCATTTGTCTGCTGATGGGCATCTAGGTTGCTTCCATGTCCTTGCAATTATAAACAGTGCTGCGATGAACATTGGGCTGCACATGTCTCTTTCAGATCTGGTTTCCTTGGTGTGTATGCCCAGAAGTGGGATTGCTGGGTCATATGGCAGTTCTATTTCCAGTTTTTTAAGGGATCTCCACAGTGTTCTCCATAACGGCTGTACTAGTTTGCATTCCCACCAACAGTGTAAGAGGGTTCCCTTTTCTCCACAGCCTCTCCAGCATTTATTGCTTGTAGACTTTTGGATAGCAGCCATCCTGACTGGCGTGTAATGGTACCTCATTGTGGTTTTGATTTGCATTTCTCTAATAATGAGTGATGTTGAGCATCTTTTCATGTGTTTGTTAGCTATCTGTATGTCTTCTTTGGAGAAATGTCTGTTTAGTTCTTTGGCCCATTTTTTGATTGGGTCATTTATTTTTCTGAAATTGAGCTGCAGGAGCTGCTTATGTATTTTTTAGGTTAATCCTTTGTCTGTTGCTTCATTTGCTATTATTTTCTCCCATTCTGAGGGCTGTCTTTTCACCTTGCTTATAGTTTCCTTTGTTGTGCAAAAGCTTTTAAGTTTCATTAGATCCCATTTGTTTATTTTTGCTTTTATTTCCAATATTCTGGGAGGTGGGTCATAGAAGTTCCTTCTGTGATTTATGTTAGACAGTGTTTTGCCTATGTTGTCCTCTAGGAGTTTTATAGTTTCTGGTCTTACATTTAGATCTTTAATCCATTTTGAGTTTATTTTTGTGTATGGTGTTAGAAGGTGTTCTAGTTTCATTCTTTTACAAGTGGTTGACCAGTTTTCCCAGCACAGGTTGTCTCTTTTCCATTGTATATCCTTGCCTCCTTTGTCGAAGATAAGGTGTCCATAGGTACATGGACTTATCTCTGGGCTTTCAATTCTTGTCCATTGATCTACATTTCTGTCTTTGTGCCAGTACCATACTGTCTTGATGACTGTGGCTTTATAGTAGAGCCTGAGTCAGGCAGGTTGATTCCTCCAGTTCCATTCTTCTTTCTCAAGATTACTTTGGCTATTCGAGGTTTTTTGTATTTCCATACAAATTGTGAAATTATTTGTTCTAGTTCTGTGAAAAATACCGTTGGTAGCTTGATAGGGATTGCATTGAATCTGTAGATTGCTTTGGATAGTATAGCCATTTTCACAATATTGAGTCTTCCAATCCATGAACATGGTATATTTCTCCATCTGTTTGTGTCCTCTTTGATTTCTTTCATCAGTGTTTTATAGTTTTCTATATATAGGTCCTTTGTTTCTTTAGGTAGATATACTCCTAAGTATTTTATCATTTTTGTTGCAATGGTGAATGGTATTGTTTCCTTAATTTCTCTTTCTGTTTTCTCATTGTTAGCATATAGGAATGCAAGGGATTTCTGTATGTTAATTTTATATCCTGCAACATTGCTGTATTCATTGATTAGCTGTAGTAATTTTCTGGTAGAGTCTTTAGGGTTTTCTATGTAGAGGATCATGTCATCTGCAAACAGTGAGAATTTTACTTCTTCTTTTCCTATCTGGATTCCTTTTATTTCTTTTTCTGCTCTGATTGCTGTGGCCAACACTTCCAAAACTATGTTGAATAGTAGTGGTGAGAGTGGACAGACTTGTCTTGTTCCTGACTTTAAGGGAAATGCTTTCAATTTTTCACCATTGAGGATAATGTTTGCTGTGGGTTTGTCATATATAGCTTTTATTATGTTGAGGTATGTTCCTTCTATGCCTGCTTTCTGGAGAGTTTTTATCATAAGTGGATGGTGAATTTTGTCAAGGGCTTTTTCTGCATCTATTGAGATAATCATATGGTTTTTATCTTTCAATTTGTTAATGTGGTGTATTACATTGATTGATTTGTGGATATTAAAGAATCCTTGCATTCCTGGGATAAAGCCCACCTGGTCATGGTGTATGGTCTTTTTAATATGTTGTTGGATTCTGTTCGCTAGAATTTTGTTAAGGATTTTTGCATCTATGTTCATCAGTGATATTGGCCTGTAGTTTTCTTTTTTTGTGGCATCTTTGTCTGGTTTTGGTGTTAGGGTGATGGTGGCCTCATAGAATGAGTTTGGAAGTTTACCTTCTTCTGCAATTTTCTGGAAGAATTTGAGTAAGATAGGTGTTAGCTCTTCTCTAAATTTTTGGAAGAATTCAGCTGTGAAGGCATCTGGTCCTGGGCTTTTGTTTGCTGGAAGATTTCTGATTACAGTTTTGATTTCCGTGCTTGTGATGGGTCTGTTAAGATCTTCTATTTCTTCCTGGTTCAGTTTTGGAAAGTTATACTTTTCTAAGAATTTGTCCATTTCTTCCAAGTTGTCCATTTTATTGGCATAGAGCTGCTGGTAGTAGTCTCTTATGACCCTTTGTATTTCAGTGTTGTCTGTTGTGATCTCTCCATTTTCATTTGTAATTTTGTTGATTTGGTTCTTCTTCTCCCTTTGTTTCTTGATGAGTCTGGCTAATGGCTTGTCAATTTTATTTACCTTTTCAATAAACCAACTTTTAGCTTTGTTGATTTTTGCTATGGTCTCTTTTGTTTCTTTTGCATTCATTTCTGCCCTAATTTTTAAGATATCTTTCCTTCTACTAACCCTGGGGTTCTTCATTTCTTCCTTCTCTAATTGCCTTAGGTGTAGAGTTAGGTTATTTATTTGACTTTTTTCTTGTTTCTTGAGGTAAGCCTGTATTGCTATGTGGTTCTGTCTAGTAATAAACAAGGTAAAGTTTGAAACTTTACCTTGACGTGCATGACATCCATGCAAGTTTTCAAAAACTGAATCAACATTGTTTAACTGAATCAACATTAACATTGTATTTTACTCTATTTTATTTAATATCTGTATTGGTTTTCTGCAAAGAATCATGTACATCAGAATTAGGAGTGTATGAGATTTCTTTGATTTTTGCAGCAGCTTCCCTAAGCTGTGCATGAGTTTCCACTACCAGGACAAGGTGACATGTTATGCTAAAAACATTTTTTATGCCTTAGATTGGCTAACTCTTAAAATCAATATTGTTCAATTAGTGTGGCTACTTAGAAACAGGCTGAATGAAAACCACGCAGGAAAAAACTAATAACTTCATTGATACTCATTTAAGACCTTTTCTATTAAGTATCTTTTTAATAGTCTTTTTATTTTTTTTTTTTTACTCTTAATTATAACAGCATCATTTTCATACTAACTTGGAGAGGATTTCTCTTTCAATTCTCACTTTTGTGCTGTTGTTCACTTGCTAACTGGTTTCTGACTGTGCAACCTCACAGACTGCAGTATACCAGGCCTGTCCTCCACTGTCTCCCAGAGTTTGCTCAAACTCATGTCTATTGAATCAATTATGTTATCAAATCATCTCATTCTCTGTTGCCCCCTTCTCCTCCTGCTCTCAATCTTTCCCAGCGTTAGGGTCTTTTCCAATGAGTTGGCCTTTCACATCAGATGGCAAAGTATTGACTTGAGCTTCAGCTTCAGCATGTCTTTTCCATGAATATTCAGGGTTGATTGCCTTTAGGATTGACTGGTTTGATCTCTCTGCTGTCCAAGGACTCTCAACAGTCTTCTCCACACAACTGGAAAGCATTGATTCTCCAGCACTCAGTCTTCTTTATGGTCCAACTCTCACATCTGTACATGACTACTGGAAAAACCATAGCTTTGACTAGGTGGACCTTTGTCAGCAAAGTGATGTCTTTGCTTTTCAATACCTCCTAGGTTTGCCATAGGTTTTCTTCCAAGGAGCAAGCATCTGTTAATTTTGTGGCTGCAGTCACCGTCCACAGTGATTTTGGAGCCCAAGAAAATAAAATGTGTCAGTTTCCACTTTTCCCCCATCTATTTGCCATGAAGTGATTGGACTGAATGCCATGATCTTAGTTTTTTGAATGCTGAGTTTTAAGCCAGCTTTTTCACTCTCCTCTTTCAGCTTCATCAAGAGGCTCTTCAGTTCCTCTTTGCTTTCCGCCATTAGAGTGCTATCATCTGCATATCTGGGGTTGTTGATATTCCTCCTAGCAATCTTGATTACAGCTTGTGCTTCATTCAGCTCAGCATAAAAGTTAAATAAGTAGAGTGACAATATACAGCTTTGACATACTCCTTTCCCAATTTTGAACCAGTCCATTGTTCCTCATCCAGTTCTAATTGTTGCTTCTTGATCTGCATACAGATTTCTCAAGAGGCAGGTCAGGTGTTCTGGTATTCCCATCTCTTGAAGAATTTTCCATAGTTTGTTGTGATCCATACAGTCAAAAGCCTTAGCGTAGTCAATGAAGCAGATGTCTTTCTGGAATTCCTTTGCTTTTTCTATGATCCAACAGATGTTGGCAATTTGATCTCTGGTTCTTCCGTCCTTTTCTAAATTCAGCTTGTACACCTGAAAGTTCTCGGTTCATATACTGTTGAAGCCTAGCTTGAAGGATTTTGAACATTACCTTGCTAGCATCATCTTTTAGAATTTGAAATAACTCAGCTGGAATTCCATCACCTCCACTAGCTCTGTTCATAGTGATGCTTTCAAAGGCCCGCTTGACTTTGCATTCCAGGATGTCTGGCTCTAGGTGAGTGATCACACCCATTGTGGTTATTCGGGTCTTTAAGACTTTTTCTGTAGAGTTCATTTGTGTATTCTTGCCACTTCTTCTTAATCTCTTCTGCTTCTCTAGGGTGCTTGCTATTTTTGCCCCCACCATTTTAGGTCACAGTATAAGTTCTGAGTGGTTACAATACCCAAATCATTACTAAAATATGTCTTTTCATTCAGTACACATTTACATTTTGCCAAAATTCCATGCATGTTTGAGAAGTATGTTCACTCTAATTACACATGTATGTAAAATTGAATATAGTCATGAGATAAAGTTTGTTCATTTTGTTTTGCAAAGTTTCTGTATCTTGATTAAATTTGTTTAATATAGCAGAAAGTTTTGTTATAAAATATAATTCAATAACTCATAATATTGACAATTTTTAAATAATTAAGGCAATGATATTAGGTATGTATATGTTTATGATTATATCTTTTTGGTGAATTGTTCTTTTCCTATTATTTACCAAACACCTTTCTGCCAAAATTTTCATTTCTTTCAAATTCTAATTTGTTACTAATGTGGCTCTCCAAGCTTTCTTTTGAGGATAATGTGCCTGATGTATCTTGTGTCATTTTATTTTCAAATACTCAGGGTCTGTATTTTCAAGATTACCTAGCTTGATTTACATAATTAGACTATCACTACTGTTTAATAGGTCAATTAGATTTAATTGACTTTATTTTATTATCATATATAAGAATGTATTTACAATCTCTCCATTGCCCTCTACATGTCCTAGTTTTTCTATTACTCTTTCCTCCTCTTCTGAATCCTATCGACTATTAACTTTTCTTTGTTCTTTTTATTTTTTATGAGCATTTGGTCTATTAGTATTACTATACCATGAGAAATTTCATATTACAAATTATATGTCTTTTACTTCCTTTGTTAATCAGTATCTCCCCGCTAGTCTTGAAGAGATCCTAATTTAAATGCTCTTAGCTCAAATAGATATCATTCTATTTGTAATTAACATCATTTTGAAGTATTTTTCCCTACATTTTTTCAACATATCTCAAAATATGTATTACAGCTTTGACCTAGAAAAATACATATTCTTTACATTGTTGTGGCATTTTGTCGTATTAAGGGACCAAAGGCCAGAGAGTCTCTGGGGAAGAAACCTACGTTTAAATTAATGAATATAATAAACATAGGTAAAAATGTACATTTTCATCATCTCTTCTATCATCAAACGTGTTCTTAAAAGACAACTAGTCAAGGACTCCTTGAATGTTATCCCAATTAAGCATGGACAGATCAGCACTTCTTTTCAGCTATTTAGCACTTATTATATCTCTATGACTATCTGCAGAACTGACATACGAAGAAAAACTCAATGAAATCTCTTGAAATAGAAAGCTCCATGTTTAAAATTTACAGGACAAATGAATGTAGCTTTCTCATCTCCAAAGCAAAATTTGTCTAGGTAAAAAGAGAGAAATGAATTATAAAGAATGTCTTTCTTAAAGATTAATAACATACACCACAGACAGAGCTAAGAATTGAAAACTATGAAATCAATAAGCACTGCCATTGTTGCTTCTTCCTTTTAGACATCAAGTGACATGAAGCCGATCTATTCATCTACACCACTCTGTAGCACTGTTCCTGCACATTTACTCCGAATGGAATCAGTTCTGTTCAAACAAGCATGCGTGTGTGTTAAGTCACTTCAGTTGTATCCGACTCTTTCTGATCCTATGGATCACAGCCCAAGAGGCTCCCCTGTCCATGGGATTTTCCAGGCAAGAATACTGGAGTGGGTTGCTATAACCTCCTCCAGGGGATCTTCCTGACCTAGGGATCGAACCAGCATCTCTTTTGGCTTCTGCATTGGCAGGAAGGTTCTTTACACTAGAGCCACCTGGAAAGCCCCTTTTCAAACACATCTATCCTCTAAAAACTTACTCATTTCATCAGTTTCACGTCTGCCATTTGTCCTATGTAGTGGCAGTAAAATGTTAGCATTTTCACAAAATATTGTACCTTACTACTTAGCAGTCCCTTCATGTTTCTGAATCCTAAATTATTCATCACAACTTAAATATGATGGCCACTAGATAAATTGATTGCTATAAGCTGGATTAAGGTGTTGGGAAAGAAGATTTTAATCACATTTTGATAATTTGAGACCACATGGTAGGCTGTTCAGGGGTGCTTGCTTCTTTAGGGATCATGTTTTTCTCCAGTTATATGCCCAGGAGTGGGATTGCAGGGTCATATTGTAAGCTCTACTTTTAGTTTTTTAAGGAGCCTCCATACCATTCTCCAGAGTGGCTGGACCAATTTACACTCTCCATACCCTCTCCAGCATTTATTGTTTGTGGATTTTTTTATGATAGCTATTCTGGCTGGTGTGAGGTGATATCTCATTGTAGTTTTGACTTACATTTTCATAATAATTAGTGATGTTGGACATCTTTTCATGTGCCTACTGACAATCTGTATGTTTTCTTTGGAGACATGTTTATTTAGGTCTTCTGACCATTTTTTGAGTGGGTGGTCTGTTTTGATGCTGTTAAGTGTCATTAGCTGTTTGTAAATTTTGGAGACTAATCGCTTATGGGTCACATCATTTGCAAATATGTGTGTTGTCTTTTTGGTTTGTTCATTGTTTCCTTTGCTGTGCAAAAGTTTTTAAATAAGTCCCATTTGTTTATTTTTGCTTTTATTTCCATCATTCTGGGAGATTGATCGAAAAACGTATCTCTGTGATTCATGTTAGAGAGTGTTCTGCCTATGTTTTCCTCTAGGAGTTTCATAGTATCTAGTCAGAGAGGACATTTGTTAACATGATAACATTTTAATTGAAATAAAACATGGAAACCATCAATTACTCTTCTTGTTTTAATGGGTTTGAACTGTGGCATTATCTTATTATGGACCAAAACCCAAATGTAATGGATTAACAACAGGCTATCTGACGTCTGTCTTTATTCAGGACATTCTGAGTACACCCAGCACTCCAGAAAAATTATCTGTGCTTCCTTTCACCCTTAAGCATTTGAATGATAGGTTATATGACCACTCCAGTTAATAAATACTTGTGATTAATAATTCATAGGATTTATATGTGTCAAGAATGATGTAGTTTAATTTAAATGTATTGTCCCAAATATGATGAAGAATGTACCAAAAAATAAATTCTCACATCTAAAATTCTCATATCTAAAACCTTGGCCAAGCACACAGCATATGACATTTGCCTCACTTATGGCTGAAGTTTGTCAAACCATACTTTGGTTCATATTTAACAAAATAAAACTTCTTTTCTAGTCCAAGTCAAAGAATAAGAGTCAAACTATATATCTAAATATATTTTCTTAAAATATTTGGGGTATTTATTGCCACCACTTATGAATGAGACTGTTACTGCGTGGCAAATCTCAGATGAGAACACGGGAAAGGTGGTTAAGTTTGCATGAGACAATGTGGCTGCTAGGACAGTTGTTACTCTACCCAGGCCCAAGCCATGGGGACATTAAGAAAAGTCCTTGCAGCCCACCTCTATAAGATCAGCAACGTTTTCCAAATTCCTTTTCCATTTTCTTTTTATCCTCTGACATTTGTTTTAATACAATATGCTTGAATTTGCTTTTAGCTTCCAAATTTTATTTCATTTCACCCCATTTCATCCCCATACTCTATATTCTGATAGTCTATCCTGCTACTATCTTGATAGCACCCATCCATAGTCTTCAGAAAATGAGTCCAGGTTAATTATCCAGGCTATAGCTCATCACTGGTGACAGTACAGACAAAAGGCTCAGAGAGTAGTTCAGCTAGTCCACTCTGTCCAACCATCTTGAACTCAATCATGTTTTCATATCAGTGTGTAGAAAATACTGAAAGCCAAGGATCGTGTATTTTCCACAATGGCTAATAGGTGTACAAAGCTAGAATGTTAATATATATTATCTTCCCATTAGAACTGGTTCAGCAGAACCTGTAGATACCTTGCAATGAGTAGCATACTTGCCAGCTTAAAGCATATCATCAGTAGCTATTCTTGTCATAGTCAAAATTGCACTGGGAAAAGTTAAACAAGTAAGAAATGAGATTCACTTAAGACTACTGCCAGAAGAGACAAAGACCAGAATGCAGTCTGAACTCAACTCAGCCAAAACAAAAGGCAAGAGTGTTTTAAAATGTTGGCATGAACAGAAGATTATGGGCCACCTGTGTTTGACCCTTGAAGGCCAGAAGATTGGCTCACATTTCTGTGTGACAAATAGAAGTGTTATTAACAGAAGGCCCTGAAAGCATCCCCAAATTAGGAATATGGTATATGTTCAGAGTTGGATTAAATGGAATTGCAGTATAAGCCAGACAAATATACAGTTACACAAAACTCTATAATCCCAATGCCTTAACATTAAAAATTTCTCACTCAACACCAATCAGGTCACACCATTATCCTGAACAGGAATACACAAACAGTGACTCTGCAATCCAGATTCTTATCACCCCAGAATGCCACTAGCCTCAGCACAGCCTCCGAGGGAACATGGGAGAGGCAAGATGTCACATGGACACATAAATATGTCATGTTCACTTACCTTCCCTTGACCAGAGCTGAGGTGGTCCCACCTGAACTGCAAAAGTGTCTCAAAAGTATGGTCTGGTCCAGGAGAAGAAACTGAATATTAAGAATATTAAGGTGGGATATTCTATTTCCACCTGCAGTACTTAGATGCTGTTAAGTGCATAGCATTTTTTGTTGTTCAGTTGCTCAGTCGTGTCCAACTCTTTTTGACCCCATGGACAGGTTTCTCTGTCCTTCACCATCTCAAGGAGCTTGCTCAAACTCATGTACATCAAGTTGGTGATGCCATCCAACCATTTCATCCTCTGTCACCCTCCCTTCTCCTCCTGCCCTCAAACTTTCCCAGCATCAGGGTCTTTTCCAATGAGTCGACTACTCATCAGATGGCCAAAGTATTGCAGCTTCAACTTCAGCATCAGTCGTTCCAATGACTATTCAGGGTTGACTGGTTTAATTTATTTATGATTGACTGGTTTAATTTCCTTGCAGTCTGGGGAACTCTCAGGAGTCTTCGCCAATATCATATTTCGAAAGCATAGCTTTAGTGCCAAGAAAATATTTCCCATCCATTTAGTTAACTGATAACAATAGCTCATTCTTTGCAGTGAGCACTAGAGATTTCTGAGAGAAAGCAACAAACTAAAGCCATTTAAATGAAAAAAATCAGGTTTTGTAATAGCTAATCTTACTTGTTCAAATTATTAGCTCAAGTTCATGTGCCTAACCCAGAGTGATGCCAAGTTATCCTTAGGAAGTTGGATATCTAGTTGTTGAAGGACAGGGAAACCTGGCATGTTGCAATCCATGGGGTCACAAAGAGTCAGACACGACTGAGCAACTGAACAACAACCGTTTTACATGTTCAAATTATTAGCTTAAGTTCACATGCCTGACCCAGAGATGCCAAGCAAACTGAAATGTTTGAGTTTGGAGCAGAGGAAGGTTTATTGCAGGGCCATGGGGTGGCTCATGCTTTAAAAAACCAAGTTCTGAGAAGGATTTTGGCAAAGTATGGTTGAAGGTCAGATGACAGAAGGGAGCCACAGTGTATGTGATCAGCTCACACACAATTCTGACTGGTGAGTGAAAAAGGCGGTGTCACAAGGGTTAAGTCTTTAGGCTCCAGAAGGCCTGGGGCTAAGTGCTCAAGGTCATCAAGTAGTTAACATTTTCCATTTGATGGAGTTTTTTCACATCTGCAAAACAATTAAGGAATGTGCATCAATTAGTGTTATCTAGGTACTTCAGAGAGGAGCTAAAGCTAAGGGGGAAGACCTGTCCTGGGAAAGTCCCATAGGGTCCTGCATGGTTGCAAAATATCTTCCTTTAAAAAAAAAAAATGCTTTTTCTGATTGACTCCTAACGATAGAGTAGTGATATGCATGTGTAATTTTTGACATTTAGGTATGTTTCTTCTTGAGAAACTCGAGTTTCCGCATACCCAACAAAAATTGTACTTTCCTTGGAAAAGTATTTTTCTGCCAAAAAAAAAAAAAAATCTATTTTTTTTAAACCACAGCATATTTAAACAACATTCTTAATACTAGATTTTACTAATCCACAGAGCATTTTTTCTTTCTTACAAAAATGCTTTGTTGACATTCAGTTTTCATGCCATAAAATTTAAGTGCAATATTCAATAACACTAAAGTTATAGAATTGTGCAACCATCACCATAAGCTAATTTCATAACATACCCATTATCCCCCAAAAGAAATTTCTTGCTCACTCTTAGTCATTCCTCCTCTCCACTCCTACTGCCAGGCAGCTATTAATCTATTTTTTAATCTCTAAAAATTTGCCTTTTCTGAATATTTCATATAAATGGAATGAAACAACATGTGGTCTTTTTTGTCCAGACTCTTCACTGAACATGATGCTCTTGTGCTTCACCTATGTCATAACATGTACGAGTGCCATGCTTAGTAGCCCAGTTGCGTCTGACTTTTTGCAGCTCCTTGGACAGTAGCCTACCATGCTCCTCTGTTCATGTGGATACCAGGCAAGAATACTGGAGTGGGTTGCCATGCCCTCCTCCAGGGAATCTTCCCAACCCAGGGATCGAACCCAAGTCTCCCTCATTGCAGGTGGATCCTTTACTGTCTGTGTCACCAGGGAAGCCCAGCATGTATGAATACTTCATTTCTTTTCGTTGACGGTAGAATTCCATTGTATAACTGTGCTGCATTTTGTTCTACTACCAAATGATGGACGTTTGGATTGTTTCCATTTTAAAAAACATTAGCTTTACTGAGGTATATTTGAGTAATAAAATTATAAGACTTTTAAAGTATACTACCTGGGGATTTTTATGCATATACATTATAAAATGCTCTCCCAGCTATTTAGTACATTCTTAAGCTCAGGTATTTATCTTTGTGTGTGTGTGTTTGTTTGAAACCAAGTTTTATATACAATATGTTGTTATCAAATACAATCACCATGTTTACATTAGATTCTAAGATCTTATTCTGAGAAAAAACTGAGTTTGTACCCTTCTATCAACTTCTCCTTATTTCCCCTATCCCAAGTCCCTTGCAACCAATTTTCCACTCTCTATTTCTGTGAGTTTGACTTTTCTTTTTTTAAGATTCCACATATAAGTGAAAGTATGCAGTATTTATCTTTCTCTCAATACCCTGTTTTCTCTTTTTTTTTATATATATATTTAGAAGTGATGTTGATAATAAGGTCATTCTATTTTTAGTTTTCTAAAAATCTTCCTCAAAACATTTTTTGTTCCTAAAATAATTTCTAAAAATAAAAATAATAATTAGTTTGTGACTACTGTGAATAAAACACTGTGATAAGAATATTGAATGCATTATCACATAAAGATCTTTGATTTATTATTGACATATTTCTTTCTAGTTTGAGACTCTGAGGACTGAACCAAATCAATGTGAAACATCATTACCTGTTCAGGTTTTATTTTCTTTGATCTTCAGCTATTTTCATGAGTCTACCCACCCAAGACTGTGAAGAGTATCTGTAAAATTTTTATGTAGGTCACAATAAACAATCCCAGTCAATACCTTCCAATCTTTCCTCCAAACTCTGGAACCACATGACCAGCGGATAACTGGCTGCAGTCCATAGGGTCTCAAAAATTTGGGCACCACTTGGCTGCTCAACAGCAATAACACTACTTGATATATCCAAAACTGGATCTCTCTGAGCTTTGCCCCCAAATTTACAACTCCTGCAATCCTATCCATCTCAGTAAATGATAAACTCCTGCTCTTTGCTCAGGCCCAAAACTTTGGTGTCCTCCCAGGTTACACCTTCATTCATTA
The DNA here is from genome assembly GCF_910594005.1 of Cervus elaphus. Classification (NCBI taxonomy): domain Eukaryota; kingdom Metazoa; phylum Chordata; class Mammalia; order Artiodactyla; family Cervidae; genus Cervus; species Cervus elaphus. The sequence goes on from NC_057840.1 coordinate 37,047,594, forward strand.
GGCAATCCTGTTGGTCCTATTTTTAGAGTACAGCCATTTTTCACCATTTTCACTGCCGTTACCTTGGCCCAAGACAGCATCATCTCTAACTGAGATTAGGACAACTGCCTCCTCTCCTAGCCCAAATTCTTTATTGTGCCATTGCCCCTCTTCAGAATCCTCTCCACAGAGGAGTCAGGATGAGCTGAAATAATAGATCGTGAGACTGCCCAATGTCTTTTCTGTTTCCTCTCTTATCTCACTGTCTTCACAGCTATCGTTCAAGGCATACTCTACATCAGCGACTTTGCACTTACCATTTCAACACTACATCATTCTTACTACTACCTTGTAATCCTCTCACTAGAGATTGGCAGAGCTTACTCCCTCATCTCTTTCAGTGCTATAGTCAGATGCCATCTTTTTACTGCAGACTTTCATAACCTTCCAAACTAAAATTACAATTGCTCTTCCTCAATCCACTCTCCTTTCTCCCCTTCTTTGCTATATTTTCTTCCACCTTATTTCTCACCATCTAATACACAATGTGGGCTTCCCTGCTGGCTCAGTGGTAAGAAACCATCTGGCAATGCAGGAGACATGGGTTCAACCCCTGGGTCAGGTAGATCCCCCGGAGAATGAAATGGCAACCCACTCCAATATTCTTGCCTGAGAAATCCCATGGATAGAGGAACCAGGCGGGCTACAGTCTATGCTGTCACAAAAGAGTTGGACACGACTAAGCTGCTAAACAACAACAACACACAATGTATTTGGATTGTTTACCCTAATGATTGCATCCCCACTAGAATATAAGCTCCAGGATGGAAGGAATTCTGTCAACTTTTTCTTTGCTGTATCTTTATAGCCATTTGTTTAGTAAATGAATGAATGAATCACTGTGTATCCTTGTGATCTTTATTCCCAGTGTGAATTCCCAAGTTGTGATTCTTAACCAACTAAGATACCGTTTGGAGTTTTAACAGGTGATTTATGCATCTTGATGGTTTGGCACTAGATGACCCTCTTCCCAGTATATCTGTTTTTTTCCTTGAGAATCTCAGGTTTCTTATGCATACAGAATCCGTATATCACACACATGCTTGCACATTAACTTGCATAGACACCCCACATCACATGCATAGGCACATACATGTATAGGCACATATACACACTCCTGATAGACATTCTAAGAACTTTTCACATATGCCAGAACTTTGCAAATTTTCACTGAATGCAAAGCTTAAGCTGTAGTCCTGGAGTGCCTGAAACAACTCAAATTTTTCCTCCTTTTTCCTCTACATTTTGTCCATGTCATTCTCTTACTGAATCTATTAAGAAAGTTCACCTGGTATTTAATGCTTCCCCAGAAACTAAATCAAGCCTGGAAGTGACAAGTCATTTATCAATAGCCTATGCTAAATTTTTAGAAGTTAATTTATAACCATCCAGGTTCTGGGAGCATTGACCTTAGGAAGAATCATAAATCTTTCTATAGGTAGTGCCATTTTTTATGGACTTTCAAACTGGAGGTAACATAAAAGCCACATAATGCAAAAACAAATGTTACCTCTAATTAAAGCTTTGTAAGGAAATCCTCTTATATGTAATATGCATGCATGCATGCTCAGTCACTTTAGTCTTGTCTGACTCTGTGACCCCATGGACTATAGCCAGCCAGGCTCCTCTGTCCATGGAATTCTCCAGGCAAGAATACTGGATTGGGTTGCCATGCCCTCCTCCAAGGGATTTTCCTGACCCAGGGATCCAACCAGCATCTCCTGTGTCTCCTGCATTGCAGGTAGATTCTTTATCACAAAGCCACCAGAGAAACCCTATATCTAATAAAGACTTCCAATACTTGGGGTACAAAAAATTAATAGTCAGCAGTAAAAAAGAGATCTTAATAAAATACTTTATATAAAAAATATATAAATATAAAACTATATAACATATATAATATAAAATATAAATATACTATATGTTATATAGTATATATATAATATGTATATAATATAAAATATAAAACTATAAAAAATCTTTATAGTTGACTCTATAAATTCAATAATCCTTTCAAATAGTGATTACTTTAACTGAATACTATTATTATTATGTGAAGAAAGCTGAGCGCCGAAAAATTGATGCTTTTGAACTGTGGTGTTGGAGAAGACTCTTGAGAGTCCCTTGGACTGCAAGGAGATCCAACCAGTCCATCCTAAAGGAGATCAGTCCTGGATGTTCATTGGAAGGACTGATGCTGAAGCTGAAACTCCGGTACTTTGGCCATCTCATGCGAAGAGCTGACTCATTGGAAAAGACGGTGATGCTGGGAGGGATTGGGGGCAGGAGGAGAAGGGGACGACAGAGGATGAGATGGCTGGGTGGCATCACCAACTCAATGGACACGGGTTTGGGTAGACTCCAGGAGTTGGTGATGGACAGGGAGGCCTGGCGTGCTGCGATTCATGGGGTCGCAAAGAGTCAGACATGACTGAGCGACTGAACTAACTAATGAACTAACTAATTATGTTCACATTTATTTATTAGGTACACTAAAGCTCAAGAAATTCATATTTCATTCTATGCTTCTTCAAACTTTATTAAATTCTTTATCAATAATGCACATCTATGAACATTAGTATATAAAATTATGCATATTTCAAAACTATCTCCAAAAATTAATAAATTTCCGATGAAATTAGGTAAAGAAGAGCTCAACTTCTCTCTATGGTGCTAATAGCAAAAACAAATCCACAAAGACTTTAAAATAAAAACACTGGCTTAAAATATAGATTAGTATAGAAACTCAGGTCCTTAACAAAAGAAAGTTAAGTGGCTTACAAGAATAGGGCAAATATAAAGATAAGAAACAAATTAAGAAAATAAAATTATTGTCCTTCTACAGTCATTTTTTACTAGATGTTATATGAAAGGAAAGAAAAACTGAGATGACAAAGCTAGGTATGTTGACATAGAGAAAGACAACAAAACAATGAAAGCAAGTTAGAGTTTACCACGACCAGTTAAACTAGGTGGAATATTACCTCTATATATTCGAGATACAGGGCACTGAACAGCCATACAGCTAAAAGATAATCAGCCTTCAGGGAGAATCAATAGACCTCAAGACGATGATATCATGATGCAATGTGAAGATGCCCGGCCATAGCTTCCCATATTTCTCTTAAATACTTTATTTTTATGGATTCTAAAACTAAAGAGCTGTAACTGTACTCAGTGTAATTTCACTGATTATCACTAAACAAGTTTAAGATCCTACTTTTTAATAGTAAACAAATGTTTAGAAAGTAATTTCCATTTTGTGCTCATCATTTGGACCATTAGAAGTGTCTTTCTTGCTATTTTGCAATGTGACTATTTTAATTGGCTTATAAACACAAGAATTTTAGGCAAAATTATTCAAACTTTAATATAACTATTCATGTAAAGAACAATTGTACATGCACATGCATCTTCAGTCATAGCTGACTCTGCGACCCCATGGACTGTAGCCTGCCAGGTTCCTCTGTTGATGGCATTTCCCAGGCAAGAATACTGGAGTGGGTTGCCATTTCCTTCTCCAGGGGATCTTCCTGACCTAGCGATCGCACTCCTGTCTCCTGCATTACAGGCAGATTTTTTACTACTGAGCCCCCAGGGAAGCCTATATGTTCCTCTACTATCTAGGTAGAAAACTTGGAAGACTCACTTATCCAGAAGGTGTTACTGCTAAGAGTGGTCACATGATCCACTTCCCGTCAGTGAAATATAAGAGGAAGCTGCACAGTGGTGGGTGGTGGCTGTTAGGAGAACTTTTCTCATGTGTTAGATCTCTTGTGTTTTTTGTCCTTTGTAACTTTTGCCTTCTCTTTTTTCATAACTTATATATGAATGGTATTACTGAGGAAGAAGCAGCTATTTTAGTCACCATGAAAATTTTAAAAAAATGACTCAGGTATCTTGGAGCAGGCAGATAAAAAGAGGATGACTCTTCTTTGGCTGCTATACAAACTGCAACTTAGTCCAAACTTAGACCGAATGCATGAAACAAACATTTAATCAGTTAAGTTGATTTTTAAACAGGTTTTTAGCTGCTTGCTGTTAACTAATTTCTGATCAATAGATTATAATTTTTTCCATTTTTGATTCATTTATAAAATTATATGCTTCTGGATAAATTATTTTCCAAATATATTTTGAAATAAAACATTAATCATTTTATTTAATGACATCTGATTTTAACAAATATAACTTTTCCCATTTTAAGTTTCCTCTTGTGAACATTTTCTTTACATAGTTCAATTTTCCTAGATCCAAGTTTAAACTGTGTGCAGTTTTAAGTATAGTCTGTTTTATTTTCCCCTCATTTTGATCAATTCTAAATTTTCACATCTCATTTTAGCCATGAATGCACTTCTTAAATCGAACTCATGAAAACAATTTTTTTTTAATATAGCTTCTCTTATAAAAGTGAAAATAATAACTTTAGTCATGGGATAGTAAGACCCTGATGCTGGGAAAGATTGAAGGCAGGAGGAGGAGGGGACAACAGAGGATGAGATGGTTGGATGGTATCACTGACTTGATGGACACGAGCTGGAGCAAGCTCTGGGAGTTGGTGATGGAGAGGGAAGCCTGGAGTCCATGGGGTCGCAGAGTTGGACACGACTGAGTGACTGAATTGAACTGCACTAATGGGATAGTAAGCAAAACAAGAAGGGCTTTATTACTGTAAATGCAAAGAAAATTATAAAACAACAGAAAATGGAACTCAGAAAATATATTGTGTTTGAAAACTTAAAAAAAAAATTTTTTTATTCCAATGTTGATTATCACGAACTATTCGGAAATAGTAGCACATAGTATCTTTCTCACATTTTGGTAAAAATAAGGTACATGTTGAATCATGACTTCTGGTTTGAAAATATTGCTGTAAGAATGCACTGGGCCTAACTCTACAAAGCAGTGTGGATGACTCTCACATGGAGAATGTTGAGGAACAAATCAGATACAATCGGACACATCCATCAAAATGCAATCTTTATGAAGTTCAGTGATAGGCAAAACTAATCCATGGCTACAGATGTCAAAATAATAGTTACTATTTGTGGAAGATATTGATGAGAAAGGAGCACTGAAGGCCTTTGGGGGCTGGTATGGTCTACATCTTAACCTGGCTTGTTGATGCATGAATCATCACCCTACACAACTATGTTTAGTGCACTTCGCATTCTTTATGCAAGTTATACTTCTATTTAAGTAATAAAAGAAAGAAATGTTGGATTACCATTTTAAAACCTATTTTGCTCATACACCTCTCCTCTGCAGAACTTTATTCAAGCTTAAACTTCCAATTTTATTTCAGAATTAAGACTTTCTCATAGTCATGTCAATATCTAAATTGACTTACATGGAATATTGTAATGACTTACATGGAAAATTAAAGTTGCTGGTTTTGAGTAGCTAATCCAGATCAGGTGATAAAGCTTTCATTTAGAATTTTATTCAATGTTCTCTAATACTCATGCTTTTATGACATAAAAATAAGCATTTTGCACCAAAAAGAGCCATTTGTTTAAAGAATTCAGAGTTATGAATCAATTCAAGATTTTATATATGTATATGAATAATGAAATAGTATATGGTTCTTCTAAAAGGCAATTCAGAGAAATCCCTTGCCAATCCAGTGGTTAAGACTCTGTACTTTCACTGCCTAGGACCTAGATTCAGTCCCTTGTCAGGGAACTAGTTCCCACTATTCTTGTGGCATGGCAAAAAAATAAGTAAAGGAAAGGCACATCAGGATAAATTTCAGGAGAGAATAGAGATAAATGGCACAGAGTGTAGATACTTCAACAAGTAGTGAAAGAAGTTTTGATTTGAAAGGATGCGAAGAACTGACTCATTAGAAAAGACCCTGATGCTGAGAAAGATTGAAGGCAGGAGGAGAAGGGAATGACAGAGGATGAGATGGTTGATGGCATCACCGACTCGATGGACATGAGTTTGAGCAAGCTCCGGGAGTTGGTGATGGACCAGGAAGCCTGGCGTGCTGCAGTCCATGGGGTCACAAAGAGTCGGACATAACTGAGCGATAGAACTGAACTGAACTGAGAAAGTTGTTTAAAACTTATGGAGCAGAGATTTTGAAAATGAACCAGGCAAACACATGCTTAGGAGAAAGAAAAGGTAAAAGTAAACATTTAAGACTTTTGGACTCTGTGGGAGAAGGCGAGGGTGGGATGTTTTGAGAGAACAGCATCGAAACATGTGTATTATCTATGGTGAAACAGATCACCAGCCCAGGTTGGATGCATGAGACAAGTGCTCGGGCCTGGTGCACTGGGAAGACCCAGAGGGATCGGGTAGAGAGGGAGGTGGGAGGGGGGATCGGGATGGGGAATACGTGTAAATCCATGGTTGATTCATGTCAGTGTATGACAAAAACCACTACAATATTGTAAAGTAATTAGCCTCCAACTAATAAAAAATTTTTAAAAAAGTAAACATTTAGTGAATATAATTTAATAGTAATCTAATAATTGTTTCTATTAGTTCTCAGTTTAATTGTGATATTTTACATTTTGAAAGCAAGATTTGGAAGCATAGTCTTTTCTTTTCTCACAAATATTTCTTTAAAGACAAAAATGGAAAATATATTTTTTTCATTCCCTTTACCTCTAGATGGCACCTCTGAACCGATAAAATATGGACTGAGAGGGTTACTGGAGACCCCCAAGTGTCGTTCAAAGGATGTGTGTGTGCGTGCTTAGTCACAGTCATGTCTGACTCTGCCACCCTATGGACCACAGCATGCCAGGCTCCTCTGTCCTTGGGGATTCTCCAGGCAAGAATACTGGAGTGGGTTGCCATGCCCTGCTCCAGGGGATCTTCCCAACCCAGGTCTCGAACCCAGTTCTCCCACATTGCAGGTGGATTCTTTACTGTCTGAGCTACCAGATAAGCCCAGTCCAAAGGACACTTGCTCCCTTTACCTCCTCCACCTTCAAGACCAGAGCTCACAGCTCAATGTTATGGAATGAAAGACAGGGTTCTAGTAAGAAGACCCAGAATAATGCCCATACCCCATCATTACTATGTGAATTTGATCAAGTCATTTCAACCTGAGTCTCATTTATTCAAGATCTGTGAAATGGAGCGAATGACAGTGGGGTTTATTAGATGATGTATGATAATGATTTTAGCACTTTCCAAGAGTTAGATTTCTCTCCAAATGTAAAATATTACCCGAGAGAGACAGGATCATAGGGGATAAAATAGGAATTGATTTTAAGATTAGTGGCTATGGGAATAAATAAAACATAAATGAGCATTTGGGGGACTGAAATAATCAAATAAAACACTAAATTTAAAAAGAATTACAGTTTGTGGTATATCCATGCTTCTCCCAGCATTCTATTCCCAGAATAAGATCAACACCTTTGCAACTTGAATCAATCAGCACCATTCACCAACTGACACAAGAATAATAGATATGTGGAGTTAAAAAAATAGTCTGCAGTTTTGCAATTATGCCATGATTTAAATCTTTTTATGAAAAAAAATGAATTATAAAAATACACCACCCTATTCCTTAAAAATTCTTCACATTATGATCAGTAATTTATACCAATCTACTGGTGGCACTAGTGGTAAAGAACCTGCCTGCCAATGCAGGTAAACATAACAGACACTGGTTCGATACCTAGGTTGGAAGATTCCCTGGAGGAGGGCAAGACAACCCACTCCAGTGTTCTTGCCTGGAGAATCCCATGTACAGAGGAGCCTGGTGGGCTACGGTCCAGAGGGTCGCAAAGGGTCGGACATGACTGAAGCGACTTTGCACGCACTGCAGTGAAGTTTTAAAGAACTCTTTAATCTTTATCCAATACTGTATGCTGTTAAAAGATACTGACATCATTTGTGTATGCATTTTGTGTACATTTTGATGATTTCTACACATGTAAAATATAGTAGAAAGCTCGTGTAATACAAGTGTCATCCTGTTTGATTTGACATTTTCCTATAATTACTTTAATATACTTTAATTATGTCCTATTAAAATAAAAAATGGATGTTATTTATTTATGCCAACTCCTCCCTGTTTATAAAGTAAATTATTTAGACAGAGAAAATTAGAACTGCTTGAGAGGAATTATTTTTGACAAATCTATATGCACTGGTACTTTATGTTTGGGGCTCCAGGTGCTCCCAAATTGAGTTTTTATTAAAACGAATTTTCTTCAGAAGCATGAAAGCTGGCCAACTGGTTTCTAATTTTCAAGTACTGCTTCATTTATGTTTATGAAAAAAGACTCAGCTGGTTTTTCTTCCATTAGCACCAAGGTACATAACTCTTGAGAGTCCCTTGGACTGCAAGGAGATCCAACCAGTCCATCCTGAAGGAGATCAGTCCTGGGTGTTCATTGGAAGGACTGATGCTGAAGCTGAAACTCCAATACTTTGGCTACCTCATGAGAAGAGTTGACTCATTGGAAAAGACCCTGATGCTGGGAGGGATTGGGGGCAGGAGGAGAAGGGGATGACAGAGGATGAGATGGCTGGATGGCATCACCGTCTCGATGGGCATGGGTTTGGGTAGACTCCAGGAGTTGGTGATGGACAGGGAGGCCTGGAGTGCTGCGATTCATGGGGTCACAAAGAGTCGGACATGACTGAGTGACTGAACTGAACTGAACCATTCATTGATCTATCATTAGTGTTTATACATAATGAGTATCTGAGACTTCATCATTTAATTTCCTAAATAGTCTCAGAAATATTTTGCTAGAATATTCTAACAAAAAAATTCCTGTATTTACTGAAATATTTTTATTCTGGTTGACATTTATTTTACTTATGATTTCTGTCCATCATAATATGAACATTTATATTATGTGTACAAAACAAAAAGCAAAATACTGCTATCTAGGGAAAATTTCTCAACTGGTCCAAATGCTGATTCATGGATGAATTCTAACCCCAATAAAATATCCATTCTATGATGATTTAATTACTACTGTACAGTTTTTTGATTTAATGGACTTGTCAAGTCAAAATAAATCATAGGAAAGTACCTATGTCATTACCTTCTAATATTTTTTATTTTTATTTTCTTCCTGATCCTTGAAACGTAAATGTTTTGGCAATGCTAACTTGGGGTTTAGATTGTATTTAGGCCAATGTATTAATTCCTCCACTGGGATGTACTAGGGAAACCACAGTTCTAATTGTGAAAGTAAAGACTTTAGTGTGCTTTAAAGCATACTGAAGATTCACTTAGCAGGGATGATAGTTTGAGGAAGACAGACACCCTTTCTATTTCTTTTGCAATCACCCAACACACTCAGTGTGTGTTTACCTTGAAGGCTGATTGTTTGCTACATTTTCGGTCAGGGACCTTCAAAGAGTTTGATTTACTGATGGTTCCCTGGATGCATCATTTCTATTATCACCTCTTTGCTCACCTTACTTCTCTCCATTTAGTAAGCTCATTCTTTTTCTTTCTTCCTCTCTCTCTCTCTCTCTTCTTTTTGCTTTACTACAAGTAAAGCAATGCTGAATATTTTATCCCCATGCCTTAGCTTAGCCTCAGTACATGGACAGAAGATATCTCAGGTGGCATTTTACTAGTAAGTTGCATTACTAACTTTTAAAGGTCAACAATCCTGAAGAATACCTTCTATTTTTGCTTTCTATGTCTATTGTTGTTGTTGTTCAGTTGCTAAATCGTGTCTGACTTTTTTTGACCCCATGGATTGCAGCATGCCAGGTTTCCATCTCCTTCAGTATCTCCCAGAGTTTGCTCAAATTCATGTTCATTGAGTCACTGATGTTATCTAACCATCTGATCATTCTCTGCCACTCTTTTCTCCTTTTGCCTTCAATCTTTCCTAGCATGAGGGTCTTTTTCAATGAATTGGCTCTTTGCCTAAGGTAGCCAATGAATATTCAAGACTGATTTCTTTTAGGATTCACTAGTTTGGTCTCCTTGCTGTCCAAAGGACTCTCAAGAGTCTCCTCCAACACCACAATTCAAAAGTATCAATTCTTCAGTGCCCGGCCTTCTTTATGGTCCAACTATCACATCCATATGTGACTACTGGTGAAAACATAACTTTGAATAATTGGACCTTTGCTGGCAAAGTGATGTCTCTGCTTTTTAATATGCCATCTAGGTTTGTCACAGCTTTCCTTCCAAGGAGCAAGCATCTGTTAATTTCATGACTGCAGTCACTGTCCACCGTGATATTGGAGCGCAAGAAAATAAAGTCTATTACTGCTTCCACTTTTCCCCCTGCTATTTGCCTTGAACCAGACACTATGATCTTAATTTTTTGAATTTTGAGTTTTAAACTAGCTTCTTTACTCTCCTCTTTCATCCTCATCAAAAGGCTCTTTAGTTCCTCTTCACTTTCTGCTATTAGAATAGTATTATCTGCATATCGGACATTTTGGATATTTCTCTTGGTAATCTTGATTCCAGCTTATGAGTTATCCAGCCGGGCATTTTGCATTGTGTCCTCTGCATATAAGTTAGATAAGCAGGGTGACAAAATACAGCCTTGATGTACTCCTCTCCCAATTTTGAACCAGTTAGTTTTTCCATGTCAGGTTCTAACTGTTGATTCTTGACCTGCATACAGATTTCTCAGGAGACAAGTAATATGGTCTGGTATTCCTGTCTCTTTAAGTATTTTCTGCAGTTTGTTGTGATCCACACTTGTCAGGGAATGTTTGACGGGAGGATTCCTACGTGCTGTCTCTCATGAGTCCTTTGTCCCTCTTCAAGCAGAACAGCACGCTGCTCCCAGGGACTGAGGTCATTGTGTGAGGCAGGCTTGGGTGTCCTTTAGTAAACATTCTCTTTAGGACAAAACTGCTTAGTCTCGTTCCCCTTTCTTGAGATATGGATTGTCTCCTGACCTTGTGACTAACATTACCCCTTGTTCCCTTGGTAACGGTTGCTGTATGTTTGGTTTTCTAATCTCTATCATTCCCGAAAGAAGTTTCTTGTACCACAGCCTATATATACTCATAGAAAATCATTAAAGCACCTTTGCTCCATCAAATCTTAGGTCCCCGGGTCTTTTTTTCTCTCTCTCTCTCCTTCTCTCTTTTACTTTCTTATCGTCGACTCTGTACCACAAGGTTCTGGTCCATTAAAGGACCCCAACACACACTGTCAGAGGCTTTAGCATAGTCAATGAAGCAGAAGTAGAATTCTTATTTTTTTGGAATTCCCTTGCTTTCTCTATGATCCAATGAAAGTTGGCAGTTGATCTCTTCTTCCTCTGCCCTTTCTAAATTCAGCCTGTACATTGGGAAGTTCTCTGTTCACGTACTGTTGCAGCCTAGCTTGAAAGATTTTGAGCATAACCTTACTAGCATGTGAAATGAGTGCAATTGTATGGTAGTTTGAACATTCCTTGGCATTGCGTTTCTTTGGGGTTGGAATGAAAACTGACCTTTTCCAATCCTGTGGCCACTAGTGAGTTTTCCAAATTTGCTGACATGTTAAGTGCAGCACTTTAATAGCATCATCTATTGGGATTTTAAATAACTCAGCTGAAATTCCATTACCTCCGCTAGCTTTGTTTGTAGTAATGCTCCCTAAAGAAGGCCGATTTGTCTACACACTCCAGGTTGTCTGGCTCTAGCTGGGTGACCACACCATCATGATTATCTGGGTCATTAAGACATTTTTTATAGAGTTCTTCTGTGTATTCTTGCCACCTCCTCTTAATCTCTTCTGCTTCTATTAAGTTCTTACTGCTTCTGTCCTCTATCGTGCCCATGTTTGAATGAAATGTTCCCTTCTATACCTGTAAGTAAGGCAACTGATATTTCCAGGTGTTTTTTGATTAAGAAAATTGATTTTGGTGGATCACTGGTATTTTTAAAACACAGGAAATTGGACATAAACATTTTCAGAAACTTCTTAGAGAGATGAGTCCACCCACACACATCAGATTGCCAGAAACACACAAATGCTGGAGGAGTATCCATAATCACATGCCACCAACCAATGGAAGCATGGATAATCAGAGATAGACAGAATGTTAGAGCTTCCCTGGAAGCTCAGTTGGTAAAGAATCCGCCTTCAATGCAGGAGATCATGGTTTGATTCCTGGGTCAGGAAGATTCCCTGGACAAAGGATAGGCTACCCACTCCAGTATTCTTGGGCTTCCCTGGTGGCTCAGATGGTAAAGAGGTAAAGACTCTGCTTGCAATGTCAGAGACCTGAGTTCAATCCCTGGGTTGGGAAGATCCCCTGGAGGAGGACATGGCAACCCACTCCAGTATTCTTGCCTGGAGAATCCCAGGGACAGAGGAGCCTGGTGGGCTACAGTCCATGGGGTCGCAAAGAGTCAGACATGACTGAAGTGACTAAGCACAGCACAGATGTGATCTTAGAACTGGACCATCCCAGGACCCTTATTTTGCAAATAAATGATATAAGACATATTCTTATAAAAAAAAAATCTCAAAATATTTGAATGTTAAGTCAGTAAGAATATAGTATTAAAGAAAATGCAGGTTAATGTCGGGAATTCCTGAGGTCCAACAGAGACTACTGGCACAGAGCAAATTGAGGATATTTTTCCCTTTTGTCTTTCCACAAATTCATTGTCCTACAACACAGCAACTCCCATCATGAAAAAAGTGAAAGTGAAGTGTTATTCTCTCAATCGTGTCCAATTCTTTGTGACCCCAAGGACTATAGCCTGCCAGACTCCTCTGTCCATGGGATTCTCCAAGAAGAAATACTGGAGTGAGTTGCCATTACCTTCTCCAGGGTATCTTCCTGGCCCAGGGATCCAACCAGGGTCTTTTTGAGCCTCAGTCTTTTAACTGAGCCTCAGGGACTCGGGACTTTTAACTGAGCCTCAGTCTTTTAACTGAGCCACCGGGGAAGCCCAACTCCCACCATATCATGGCTTATAAGTACAAAGCAAATGACAAAGTCTCAAATTTGAGGTTTCTTCGCTTTCTCCTCTAATAATGCAGTTCCACTGCTTGCCCCTAAACCTCTGAACCAATTTATTTCCCATCTGGCTGCTGCCAGCCAGCAGCACTAATGCATCCCAGAAGATTTTCCTTCTAATGGTCACAGGCTGAGATGGCCAAATGCCTTCTGATACTTATCAGCCTCCTTGTAGATGGAAAGGAAATGGGCTCTTGAGATTGGAATCTGGAATTAATTAGAAGTAGGAGGCAGGTCTGCAAGACAGATGATTTTAACACACCAAAAATCGAATAGGCTAAAAGAACAAGAGGGATAATCAGCCCTGTGAATGCTTCTTACACCACCTTTTAATTCTCCATTGTTTACATCAGAATTGACAACTCAGATCCTCCTTTAACAAATGCTTTCTGTGGCAGTTATTCTCAATACTTATCCTCAGTTTTCAAACATCGCTCATCTATTCTAGAATGATCTCTCTGATGTTCATGCCACTTCTGTGAGCCTTCTGGGAGGAGATGTTTCCTTTGTTTTTCTTCAAAAATGCTAAAAACCTACTACCCATTCTTTTCTTTCTTGTAGAAGTGCTGGCTGAGAGATAGTAAAATCACTGGGTGGGAAACAATAAGAAAGCTGATTTATGAGTTTTGCCTTGAATATGCATTAGTACCTTGTATATTAAACTTGGAATCAGTCTGCAACAATTTCTCCTAAGTTTTATACAAAAGGAAACCAAAGCAAAAATCATGGAGAGATATATAAAAACAAACAGCCGCCTATAGGAATTTCATAAACCATAAGCATTTTTTTTATTAAGGGTAGAAAACATGACAGAAAGAAATTGATTTTTAAAAAATAGCATCGAAACATGTATATTATCTATGATGAAACAGATCACCAGCCCAGGCTGGATGCATGAGACAAGTGCTCCGGCCTGGTGCACTGGGAAGACCCAGAGGGATCGGGTAGAGAGGGAGGTGGGAGGGGGGATCGGGATGGGGAATACATGTAACTCCATGGCTGATTCATGTCAATGTATGACAAAACCCACTACAATATTATAAAGTAATTAGCCTCCAACTAATAAAAATAAATGAAAAAAAAATTTTTTTTAAATAGTAAACAAAACCATTTAGAAAAAAGGAAATTTTAAAGTCACAAATGATTTTTCTCAGCTAACCAGGATTTAAAACAAAATTATGTCTTATCTCTTACCACTCTCAACAACACACACAGACACACAACACCACACAACACAACACACAAATCCAGTCTTTCCATACCCCGCATGAATCCTGAAATACACAGACTTTCACTTGTATAATCTCATGTCTTCTGTGCAAGCTGTTTCTTGACTTGCAATGCCCTTCCTACATTTTTATTCCTGTTAAATTCTCATTTATATTCCAAAGCTCAGCTCAGATGCTTCCTTCCTGTTTGATTCTTTACCAGATCTCCATTAAGAAGGTAAAAAACATTTTTTCCCCTAGCACTTTCCTCTAATCATTATTATAGCACATGCATTATTAGAAAATACTCATTTAGTAATAAGACTATATTCACAACTTTCATGAGAGCTCATTAAAGACATGGATGATGTTTTATCCATCTCTGAAACTTTGCAGAATTTATCAAGAGAAAGCAATACATACTTTCTCCAAATGAATGAACAAAGAAAGGAAGAAAGTTGTGACAAAGGTGCACATCATTTTCCTCATTGCTCTTCACGTCTCCTACCTTTTGTTCCCTCTTCTGTGAGGAAGTTGTCTAAGTGTGAGAAGACAAGAGAATAAGCATAGATTATTAGGAAATTGGGACACCTGAGCTAGAAGGTGATTCATTCAACCTCTTCATTTTATAGACAAGAGAAAAAAAAAAAAACACAAAACAGAAGATTAATAAATATAAATAAGAATCATCCATGTGGTTTACCCAGCTGTATAATGGCTAGTTCTTTATTTGTATTTATTTACTTATATTTGGGCTTCCCTCATAGCTCAGTCGGTAAAGAATCTGCCTGCAATGCAGGAGACCGGGGTTTGATTCCTGGGTTGGGAAGAACCTCTGGAGAAGGAAATGGCAACCTACTCCAGTATTCTTGCCTGGAGAATTCCATGGACAGAGGAGCCTGGTAGGTTATAGTCCATGGGGTCACAAAGAGTCAGAGATGACTAAGTGACTAACACTTTAGTAACTAAACCACCACCACTTATATTTTCTTTTTTTTGTTTATTCTTGGCCACACAACTTGCAGCTTGTAGGATCTTCGTTCCCGAATCAGAGATTGAATCAGTGACTCCTGCAGTGGAAGTGGTGTCTTAACCATTCATTGGACTACCAGGGAATTTCCTATAATGGCTAGTTTTTTAACTCAAGATGAGTCATTTACCTAACAAATATTAATTAGGTACTTACATGATGTGTTCACTGGCTGGGAACTGAAGATATGAAGATAAGTAAGATTAAACTCTTCTAATGAAGAAATTTACACTCCAAAGACCATGGGAGCTTAAAAGTCCCAGAACTTAGCACAGCACAGGCAAGAATGCTGAAGAATCTATGATGTAGAATGTCAGGGACGAAAAAAAACTTTCCTCTGTCCTTCTAGGTTCTGTTGACTGGTCTAAGAATTAAGGTGATATGAGACAGATAAAGTTCAGTTCAGTTCAGGTGCTCAGTCGTGTCCAACTCTTTGCAACCCCATGAATTGCAGCACGCCAGGCCTCCCTGTCCATTACCAGAGCCCAGAACTTACTCAAACTCATGTCCATCAAGTCAGCGATGCCATCCAAATATCTCATCCTCTGTCATCCCCTTCTCCTCCTGCCCCCAATCCCTCCCAGCATCTCGGTCTTTTCCAATGCGTCAACTCTTCTCATGAGGTGGCCAAAGGATTGGAGTTTCAGCTTCAGCATCAGTCCTTCCAATGAACACCCAGGACTGATCTCCTTTAGGATGGACTGCTTGGATCTCCTTGCAGTCCAAGGGACTCTCAAGAGTCTTCTCCAATACCACAGTTCAAAAGCATCAATTCTTTGGCGCTCAGCCTTCTTCACAGTCCAACTCTCATATCCATACATGACCACTGGAAAAACCATAGCCTGATTAGATGGAACTTTGTTGACAAAGTAATGTCTCTGCTTTTTAGTATGCTATCTAGGTTGGTCATAACTTTCCTTCCAACCAGTAAGTGTCTTTTAATTTCATGGCTGTAATCACCATCTGCAGTGATTTTGGAGCCCAAAAAAATAAAGTCTGACACTGTTTCCACTGTCTCCCCATCTATTTCCCATGAAGTGATGGGATGGGATGCCATGATCTTGGTTTTCTGAATGTTGAGCTTTAAGCCAACTTTTTCACTCTCTTTCACTTTAATCAGAAGGGCTTTTAGTTCCTCTTCCCATTCTGCCATAAGGGTGGTGTCATCTGCATATCTGAGGTTATTGATATTTCTCCTGGCAATGTTGACTCCAGCTTGTGCTTCTTCCAGCCCAGCATTTCTCATGATGTACTCTGCATATAAGTTAAATAAGCAGGGTGACAATACACAGCCTTGACGTACTCCTTTTCCTATTTGGAACCAGTCTGTTGTTCCATGTCCATTCTAACTGTTGCTTCCTGACCTGCATACAGGTTTCTCAAGAGGTAAGTCAGGTGGTCTGGTATTCCCATCTCTTTCAGAATTTTCCACAGTTTATTGTGATCCACACAGTCGAAGGCATATCAATAAAGCAGAAATAGATGTCTTTCTGGAACTCTCTCGCTTTTTTGATGATCCAGCAGATGTTGGCAATTTGATTTCTGGTTCTTCTGCCTTTTCTAAAACCAGCTTGAACATCTGGAAGCTCATGATTCATGTATTGCTGAAGCTTGGCTTGGAGAATTTTGAGCATTACTTTACTAGCATATGAGATGTGTGCAATTGTACAGTTGTTTGAGCATTCTTTGGGATTGCAATGAAAACTGACCTTTTCCAGTCCTGTGGCCACTGCTGAGTTTTCCAGATTTGCTGGCATATTGGGTGCAGCACTTTCACAGCATCATCTTTTAGGATTTGAAATAGTTCAACTGGAATTCCATCATCTCCACTAGCTTTATTCGTAGTGATGCTTCCTAAGGCCCACTTGACTTCACACTCCAGGATGTCTGGCTCTAGGTGAGTGATCACACCATTGTGATTATCTGGGTCATGAAGATCTTTTTTGTACAGTTCTTCTGTGTTCTTGCCACCTCTTCTTAATTTCTTCTGCTTCTGTTAGGTCCATACCATTTCTGTCCTTTATCGAGCCCATCTTTGCATGAAATATTCCCTTGTTATCTCTAATTTTCTTGACGAGATCTCTAGTCTTTCCCATTCTATTGATTTCCTCTATTTCTTTGCATTGATCGCTGAGGAAGAGCAGCGGCTGTGTGGGCACAGGAGGGCCGAGAGGAGCTACTCCATGTTCAAGGTCAGGAG
Organism: Cervus elaphus; assembly: GCF_910594005.1. Lineage (NCBI taxonomy): Eukaryota > Metazoa > Chordata > Mammalia > Artiodactyla > Cervidae > Cervus > Cervus elaphus. Next base: position 37,065,000 of record NC_057840.1, read on the forward strand.
GGGCAGCTGTGAGGAGACACCCCTCGTCTAAGGTAAGGAGCAGCAGCTGCACTTTGCTGGAGCAGCCGTGAAGAGATACCCCACGTCCAAGGCAAGAGAAACCTAAGTAAGATGGTAGGTGTTGGGAGAGAGCATAAGGGCAGACACACGGAAACCATAATCACAGAAAACTCGCCAATCTGATCACAGGACCACAGTCGTGTCTAACTCAGTGAGACTAACCATGCCGTGTGGGGCCACCCAAGACGGACGGGTCATGGTGGAGAGGTCTGACAGAATGTGGTCCACTGGAGAAGGGAATGGCAAACCACTTCAGTATTCTTGCCTGAGAACCCCATGAACAGTATGAAAAGGCAAATGACAGGACACTGAAAGAGGAACTCCCCAGGTCGGTAGGTGCCCAATATGCTACTGGAGATCAGTGGAGAAATAACTCCGGAAAGAATGAAGGGATGGAGATAGATTAAGAGGAGAAATCAAATTTAATTTAATATGTGCAGAAACCTCACATAGATAAGAGAGTTAGAAAGTGAAAGTATTAATCACTCAGTTGTGTCCAACTCTTTGAGACCTTATTGATTTAGCCCACCAAACTCCTCTGTTCATGGAGTTCTCCAGGCAAGAATACTTTAGTGGGTAGCCATTCCCTTCTTCAGGGGATCTTCCCAACTCAGGGATCAAACCTGGGTCTCCCGCATTGCAGGCAGATTCATTACTATCTGAGACACCAGGGAAGCCCAAGAGGGTTAGGTACCTCCCTATATATGAGAAGTTCAAAGAAAGAAAGTTAAGAGAAGTTTTATATGCCATCTTGAGCTAAGGAATGGGATAGGGACCTGTAAACCTGTGAATCAGATTTACAGACTTTCCCACCTGCTCTCTCAGAGAGGTTTTAATCACTCCATTCGTTCTTCCTACTAACCCAGAAGACTGGGGCTGATAAGCACAGTGGAAATGTTTCATGATCAAATGTCAAATCCTACAAATTTCTTTGATAATTTGTCCAGTGAAATGAGATCCTCCATCATTCAGTATTTCTGAGGGAACTCCCCCAATTGGGGGTCACTTTTTCTAAAATCAGTCTTCCTACTGGTTGTGCTGTGGTCTTTCTACAAGGGAATACCTCAACCCAGTGTGAAAATATACAAATCATAACAAGCACGTCCTGGTAACCTTGAGCAGAAGGCATCTGGAGAAAATCAATCTGCCAAACCTCAAAAGAATGTGCAAGCAATGGAAAATGTCCTTGAGAACTGTGCAATAGCTTTCTTGGGGGGCATTTTGGGCAATTGGTATGCCTTGAATAAACCTTCCAAGCTATTGTAAAAGAAGGTTTCTAAAAATGTTTACCCCACAATACCATCATGTCTGGGTTCCCATGAGTTAACTCATGAATACATTGTAAAATAGTATATTGAGCCCCCTCCTAAGAAGGATAGGCTTTACTGGAGACAAGTGTTCATCCTTTTTATTTCTGTGTGTCCTTTCCTCTCCCTGGCACAGCTCCCTGAAATTTTAACAAGGTGTCAGTGAGGTTACTGGGAGGCTGAAAAGAAAAATCATCAGTTCATTGGTTGTTTTCGTTTTGCAGAGCTGCTGTCTTGGCAGTGTGATCAACTAAAGAGTTCCCTTTTGATTCTGCACAGTCAACCCTTTGAATGACCTCATACCTTTAGAATGGCTAATGCACTTGGCAGCAGAATTTCATCCAATAATTCTGCTACTGGTTTCCCATTTTTAATAGACTTTCATCTTCAAAGCATACCAAAATCATGGACCACTTCAAATATGTACTGACTGTCTGTATAAATGTAACTGGCAGGCTCTTGCTTAATGTACCACTTGCAATGCAGGAGGCCTGATCCCTGGATTTGGAAGATCTCTTGGAGAAGGAAACAACAACTCACTCCAGTATTCTTGCCTGCGAGTGCTATCAATTCAGCCTCTTCCGGGGATGAACCATTAAGTAAGGGACCATTTCCAAGGATTAACACTGGAAAAATGACAGTATAACCAGCCTGATATTTTCCATGATGTCCTTGAAGATATGAACCACCAGTGAATTAAAAAATAAAATAAAATAAAAAATCAGGGTTATCCATAGGGATTCTCAAAGATCAATTCTGGGAGATAAAAAATCATCAGTTAAAACAATGGAGTCATATTTATCATCCTTGATGTCTGATTTCTCTGGTAGTAAGGTCACTGGCTGAAGCTTGCTGCATCTGTGAAGAGTTATATTTGCTGAGAGCAAGATAATTTCACAGGAAGTCAATCAACTTGCTGAATAATGTGTGCGACGAGAGTTTAGTAAGGCTTCCACAAAGTGAGGAACAAAGATAGAGGGTGACTCATGACTATCTCTTCTGTGGTCTGACATAACACAACCGCTGCTGTGACAGCCCAGACACAAAGGGAGAGCTCCTGGCTACAGAATCTACCTATTGGCCATCATAGCCTATTGGTTGGTGTGTGTGCTGTCGCTTCAGTAGTCTCTGACTCTTTGTGACCCCATGGACTGTGGCCCACCAGGCTCCTCTGTCCATGGGATTTTCCAGGCAAGAATACTGGAGTGGGTTGCCATGTTCTATACCAGGGTATCTTCTCAACCCAGGGATCGAACCCATCTCTTGAGTCTCCCATATTGGCAAGTGGGTTCTTTACCACTCGTGCCATCTGGGAAGCAGCCTTCATTTTGGTGGGTTGATACTCTTATTGTGTGGCACTTTGTTTTCATAAACAAAGAGGAAGAGCGTAAATCATAATTTGGATGTCCCAAGGCTGGGGTCTTGGCCAGAAATTTTTAAAGGGTACCCCTAGCTTCCAAATTGGAGAAGGCAACAGCAAGCCACTCCAGTACCCTTGCCTAGAAAATCCCATGGACGGAGGAGCCTGGTAGGCTACAGTCCATGGGGTAGCTACGAGTCGGACACGACTGAGCGACTTCACTTGCACGAATTAGAGAAGGAAATGGCAACCCACTCCAGTGTTCTTGCCTGGAGAATCCCCCTCCGGGGATGGGGGAGCCTGGTGGGCTGCCGTCTATTGGGTAGCACAGAATTAGACACACCTCAAGTGACTTAGCAGTAGCAGCAGCTAGCTTCAGAATATTCTATTTCCCAGCAGACAGGCTCAGATTGAACTTTTTAAAGTAAATTATATAATGACTGAGTTACTAAAGAAGAGTTTGGAATCTGATTCCTATAGGATCCTGCAAAGTCTAAAACTCCCCATAATTACCTTTTTTATTTTTTTCTTGGTAAGGAAGGCTAAAATGCCTTTAACTCTATCCAGGTCAATTTAAAGTGCTTATTTGGGTATCCTATGTCCTAAATATTTTACACTAGTCTTGCCTAATTGGAATTTCTCTTTTGACACTATGTCTTTTTAAAGCTGGCTTCTGAAGTTAAGTAGAGCAGGTGTCTTGCTGGCTATTGATCAAAGAATTTGAACACAGCAACAAATCATCTATATTTTTTGTGTCAGACCTGACTTATGGGGAAAATATAGATCACCGAGGTCTGCCTTTAATATCTGGGAAGGCAAGTGGGGCTCTCAGAATAGCCCTGTGGTGTTGCAGTTTGTGTATATTGCCATTCATTCCAAGTGGAGAAAAAAAGAAACTGATCATCAATATGTACAGAGATGCTAAAGAATGCACTGTGGAGATCTATCACAAAAAAGTCACTTTTTTAGGAATACAGGACAGTAAGTTATGGGAGTTTATACCACAAAGCGGCAAGGAATAATAATAGATCTCAAGTCCTGCCATTAGATTTTTTTAACCAGCAAAATGGTAGTTACAAGACCTGGTGCAGGGCACAAGAAGCCCTTTCTTAATGTAAGCTGATACTGAAGGTTTTTTTTTTTTTTTTCCTTCTTCAAGAGTTTCCTTGGTGGCTCAGATGGTAAAGAATCTGCCTGCAATGCTGAAGACCAGGGTTCAACCCCCGGATCAGGAAGATCCCTTGAGGAAGGAAATGTCAACCCCCTTCAGTATTCCTGCCTGGAGAATTCCACGAAGAGAGGAGCCTGGTGGGCTACAGTCCATGGGGTCTCAAAGAGTCAGACACGAGTGAGCAACTAACATACGTGACCTCAATAGTTATTGATGAGTGTCGGGCAGAGGTTTATTTTGATCTAAAGTCATTTTAATAGATGATGTTGGTAGAATCAAATCCCCAAATTCTCTAGGTACTAACTGGTAACTTGTCTTGCTCAACGCCATCCTCAGCATGAATGACAAACATTGTATGATGAAGGAAGTCTCATTGATCTTTCAGATCTAGAAACTTTTCTACCTTATGAGTAAAGGAAATTTGGACTTCATAAGCTTCTAAGAAATCTCTACCTATCAACTGAACAGGAGCAGTTTCTACTAGAAAAAAAAAAATGTTTTCCTTGAAATTTGCTTAAGTAGAATTTTAAAAGTAATGATTTAATAACCTGAATATGTGCCTTAGACACTCCTACCATCTGCACTGATGTTTTACTTTGAGGCAGGGGATCTCTAATTTTGGTAGAGTTCACAACTAAAAAGGTGGCCCTTGCATTTATAGGACTTTACTTGTTTCTCTGTGTATAAACATCTCTACTTCTTTCAGGGTTTAAAGAGGGGAAAAGGAGAAAGGCTCTCAGTGTTCCCTTGGAGGAGCCCTATTTCTGTTTAACTTGAAATCCCGGTCTAAAATGCAATTTCTCTTCAACATTCTTCTTATTCTACAATCCTTAGTTTTGCTGCCAGGGCTTTCTACAGTAAAAACAAAATCCAGACTTTGTCCCATCAGTTGTGAATTGAATGGAAGTTGGTAAACTCTCAACTGACATTGATTACTTAATTGGCACAATTGAAGTTTCAAAATTGTTACTGATGTATTATTTTCCTTTCTTTTTGGTGATTTTGAAAGGCTGGTTGGCCAGCATGGTGAAGGTGTTTGTATGTAATTTGGACTAACCTAAATCATGTCTTTTGGTTGGAGTAGTCACTTTCTCATCTAACCATTATACAAAGGCAAAGTGAGGTACAGAATCATCTCGGTGATTAGAGAACAATTTATGAGTCATGCTAGAATACTGATTAAAAGTTTTCCAAACCTTTCTTGATAATCCAGAATTGATTCATATGGCCTTTCCTTGTACTACTAAATCTCTGTCCAGACTAAAATTTTTAGAATAAGTTCTGGGATAAATACAAGCATATATTTGTTCATCTCTGCACTAGTTCAAGGATATAATACATATATGTATATACATATATTCTTTTTCAGATTCTTTTCCATTACAGGTTTTTATAAAACATTGAATATAGTTCCTTGTGTCATACAATAGTTTTATATTTATCTGTTTTATATACAGTAGTGTATCTGTTAATCCCAAACTTCAAATTTATTTAATTTAGCACTGAGGTGTCCCCAGTGCTGAAAGGCTGGTGGGTGGGGCCAGGTGCTGGCTCTAAAAAGCTGGAGTCAAAGTCACTCAGTCATGTCTGACTCTTTGCGACCCCATGGACTATACAGTCCATGGAATTCTCCAGGCCAGAAAATTGGAGTGGGTAGCCTTTTTCTTCCCCTGGAATCTTCCCAACCCAGGGATTGAACCCAGGTCTCCTGCATTGCAGGCAGATTCTTTACCATCTGAGCCGTAAAGGGAAACCCAGGAATACTAGAGTGGGTAGCCTATCCTTCTCTAGGTGATCTTTCCAACCCAAGAATCGAACTGGGGTCTCCTGCATTGCAGGCGGATTCTTTACCAAACCTGGAGGGAGGATCCCAAAACAGCACTTACCGGCAGTGTCGACATGGTAGAATGAGCTCCTAAAAATGGTTGCCACCTGCATCCAAGTCTCCAGGGTTAGCTCCAGCTGCCCTCTGTCTCTCTGAACCAGGCTTCTTTCAAATTACAGATTCTGCCCTGGGTCTCAGAGCACCTGAGATTTTGGGGGCACTTTTTAAGAGTGAAGTCTACTTCCCACAGCCCACTGGCTCTCCTGAAAGTAAGCCTAACTGGTGTTCAAAGCCAAACACTCCTGGGGGCACATCTTCCCAGTGCACGACCAGGAAGCCCACTGTGGAGCTTGACTCACTCATTCCTGGGTAGAAGCTCTACAGCTGTAATTATCCTCCCATCTGTGAGTTGCCCACCTGGGGGTCTGAGTCTTGGCAATACCACATCTCCACCCTCCTACCCATTCCCCTGTGGTTCCTTTTAGCTGTAGATCTTTTATGCTGGTCTTTTGATTTTTCTCCTTAATAGTTGCCCTGTAAATAGTTGTAATTTTGCTATGTCTGGGAGGAAGTGAGCTGAGAATCTTCCTGTTCCACCATCTTCTCTACATATTCTTGATACTGACTATCATATGTCTACAAGTGGTACTGAAAAATATATTATATATATTTAAAAATCTTTAGGATTATCCAATAGACTATCTGAACTGGTAATCAATTTGAATGAAGTTATTTTAAGGAAATGACTTTCCATTTATTTAAAGATCACTGTTGTTTAAAATGTCTGTTCTCAGGCATTCATTTATTTGCTCATTCATTCATTTCATATTTACCAGATACTTATGACCTATCTCATGTTGTAGTAGACACTTTAAAGAATACAAAGATTAATTGTGCAAGTTTCTTCTCCCAAGCAATTTAAAATATAATAAAATACATAAGATATGTATTTTATACAAAAATTGTAAATAACTCTAAGGTGGAAAATAAGAACTGTTGTGAAATAAATATATTATAAGAAAACAAAATATTACAGAAATTTAGAGGAAGCACATACATCATATGGATAGGGGAGACATTAACTGCTATTTTATATGACATAATTCAGATTGAGATATATTGAAGGATGGATTGAAATTCATAAGGCAATCAGAAGTATGGGATACTGTCCTGTCCTTCCATATTCAAAGGGAACATTCTGTTTTTGACATTTTAACTTAAACAGATGTATTAGGTTTTTTATTTCTTTTCTGCATCTCAACAACACAAATTCAAGAATAAAATTCTAAGTAGATAACATTTTAAACCAAGAAAGGCTGACATTCAATTTAGCATTTCTGAGGGCATCTAAGATATGAAATGTGAGTCATTAACTTATCATTGTGGAGTGGTGTATCTCAACATTTTAGCAAGAAATATAACTTCAGGAAAAAGGAAACACTCTAGTAAATCTGTAGAACTACATTCACTGCTGGTAAAAATGATATACCTGTTTGAAATTTATAAATACCTAATAGTTTGAAATAGGCCTGACCTCCGTGTTATACATGCTTCTCTGTTAGGCCAGCCTGAGGATATGGCAAACTGGAATCGCCATTCCAGGAAATTCCCTCCATTAGAGCACAGTGGGAGAAGCAACCGAATGTTTCTTTAGCAGCTGGCTTTTCAAATACACCTCAAGTCAGCGTTCTTATAATGATTAGCATTCTTACAGAACATTACATCTGCGTTCTGTCCGTCTTGTCTTTGTCACTGAGTCTCACTTCATATCACTGTCTTTTTATAATTCTTGCCTGCAGCAAATCTACCTGCGTATTGTTATTTTCAGCACTGATATTGCAGAGCCCATTCAATAACACAACTACACTTGTTTTAAAGAGATATTGCTAGCTATAAAAAGTTTGGGGTATTATATAGGTGGCAAAAACAAAATGTTGGAAGAAAAAGAACATTACAGAATGATACATACAATTTACACAATTTAAAAAATAAGCACAAATGTACCTTATTAATAGTCACCTGTAGGTGTATGAGGGCTTCCTAGGTGGCTCAGTGGTAAAGAATCCACCTGCCAATGCAGGAGATGTGAGTTCAATTCCTGGGTCCAGAAGATGTCCTGGAGAAGGAAATGGCAACCCATTCCAGAATTCTTCCTGGGAATATTGGACTCCTCTCATGGACACAGGAGCCTGGTGGACTATAGTCCATGGAGTTGCAAAGTGTGGGACATGACTTAGTGACTTAGTGACTGCACACACTTGTACATAGATATGTGAAAGAGTATGAAAACCGGCCAAGAAGGAAGTCCTTCATATTTTTGACAGTGTTTGTCAGGGAAGTTGGGAATGTGGAGACAAAGAGAAACTTTGGAAATAGGAGATAAATGAAAGTTCAACTTTATATAAGTATGTATGTGAAATTAAATTTTTATTTAAAGATACATAACAAATATAATACTAATAATGGTTAATTCTTTTAGAGAGTAGCTAGATGTGTACTTATGTCCACATACTCAAAGCTATGGTTTTTCCACTATTCGTGTACAGATATGAGAGATGGACCCTAAAGAAGGCTGATGAAGAATGGACGCTTTCCAATTGTGGTGATGGAGAAGACTCTCAAGAGTCTTTGGACAGCAAGGAGGACAAGCCAGTCAATCCTAAAGGAAATCAACTCCAAATATTCATTGGAAGGACTGATGCTGAAGTTGAAACTCCAATACTTTGGCCACCTGATGCAAAGAGTGGACTCATTGGAAAAGACCCTGATGCTGGGAAAGATTGAGGGCAGGAGGAGAAGGGGGCTACGGAGGATAAGATGGTTGGATGGCATCACTGACTCAATGGACATGAGTTTGAGCAAAATCCAGGAGATAGTGAAAGACAGGGAGGCCTGGCATGCTGCAGACCATGGGGTCGCAAAGAGTTGGACACAACTTAGCCACTGTAACAACAACAAAGTGTGTTCTACCTCCTTCCATATATTCCTATAATTTTGCTACATCAAATAATATTAGCTTTAGAAACGACTGAGCTGCTAGTAGTTGAGGAGCGTTCTTGTGCAGCAGCAGGGTAATTTTGCTTGATGTTGCATTTTTTTTTAACTACCCAAAGCAAAATGCTTCTAAAGGCATAGATGTTTAGCAAGCTCTGTGAGAGTGATAAAGTCACATTAAAAAAAAGATAGTAAAGCACTTTTGGGCCACATATGAGGGCCAGGAAACTTGTTCAAACTATAAAACAAAGAGCATATGTAGCACAAGCATAATCTTCCTATGATAATGCACTTTATGTCTATTCTGTGGACGAAAGCACATTTTTATATTGATTTTACCACTAACCATCCAATTTTGCTGAGGTCTAAATACAAAGTAGGTGCAGGAGGAAAAAAGATTAAAGCAATCTTGGTAGGAAAAACGGCTACCACAATTATTAAATGAAAGAAATCTTAAAGTCTGAGACAGAATCTTTTTTCTCACCGCCTCCCCCAATCAAAGTTGTTATGAAATAAAAATAAATGCTTAATATTTTTGTGGATGATTTTAGGCATTCTAGAAGAGAGAGTCTTACCAAAGGAAAAAATGATTGATGAGTCAGTAGCTCAGTCATCTGATTGACGGTATTGCATTTCATTACAATTCCTAAGGGACCAAGTGTTTAAAAAACTTAAGAAGTTCTATAAAAATCCAAGGAGGAAACATTTTATCTGCAGACACAAAGTACTCTTCCTGATTTTTAAAAAGATGGTGATTTGCTGAAACCAAATGCAGTTAAGATATATCAGTACAGATTTACGATTCAGGAGACTCTGTGACAATCAGATACAGGACCATCCATCCCGCCCCTGTTATCAGAAGCAGCTGCAGCACATGGTGAACTGACTTTAAATTCAGGTTTTAGATTGAACCCCACATAAACTGCACTGGATAGAGAAAAAAAAAGTTTCCTCTTCTACTGCATTCCTCTCTTTCCAGTCGCTCCTGTCCTCCATATAGGGACTTTCCAGGTTTTCTTTCATCTATTAAGTGCCAGAAAAGAGCTGAAAAATGAGTGTTGAAGACCTGATCACATCTAGAATCATTTGCATTTAGAAAGAAAGACTAATGTCTTCTCTCCTCTGTGCTAATAAATATACCTAAGACACAGATGTCTAGAAGAAGCCCCAAGGCACTGTGAACCTGATCTTCAGACTAGATTACATTCCTACAAGCCCCAACATAAATCCTTTTGCCCCTCTGACTTTGGTCATGATGGTGACTAGATGCCAACTGTTAACTTAGAATGGTGCTTAAGAGTTCAGACTCAGGTGCAAGATTGCCTGAATTTATAAAGCAAGCCCCATTATTAATTACCCAGTGATCCTGGGGAGATCATTAAATTTCTCTTTCCCCACTTTCTTAACCTCTCAATACATGAAAATAATGACTGTACCTAACTCGAAAGGTTGTTGGGAGGATTAAATTAGTTAATACCTGTAAACCATTCAGCATAGTGCATAATCATTGTTATTGATGGTAAAGTGCTGCCTCAAATCTGAGTAAAGCAAGAATCATTTAGGAGATGGAGTTCTAACAATAGGACAAGGGTCTTGGAATAAATCCGTTATCTCCAGGCCTGGAATCTTCTTGCTCTTCCTTCCAACTGTCTTCCTATCCAGATTCAGGAGCTAACACGACACAGAACCCATACTCCATGACATTTTCCTTTTGGTGAAAGAGCCTGGGTTGTGTATTTTATCCTCTTTCTATCTAACACTGTGCTGTGCTTTGAATTTCAGCCCTGGTGCCCCAGAAATCCATCTGCCTTCAGTGTTAGAGTTGGAGTCTTGCCATTGACTAGACCTTCCAAATAAACATCAACCACCCTTTGGTTCCTAAGTGAAGCTTCAACTGTAAGAAGAACAAACAGAAAAATTAAAAGCTATTTGGGCAAGTCTACGAATCCCTGGAAGACCAATTTTTGACTCTTTCAGGCATGCAATCTATAAAGTCATTTGCTCTGCCTGGAAATGATACTTTTCTCATCTTTTAATTCACTGCTATCTCTGCCTTTTTAACTGCTACTAATTCTCAAAATTAGAGCTTAGATTCACTTCCTCGCTGATCCATTTTTGTGTTCTCATAGGCCACTGCAAATCTACCACCATAAATTTTGTCATGGACAATGTAAGATGATCTGTACAATTTTACCTGAGCCCTTTATTCCTGGAAAACACAGTTAAAAAAAGTGTCCCACCCTTTTATTCTGGAGAACTGCTTAGAGCAAAGTACTGCCCTTCTCCATATGACTTTGTTGAAACTCATGGGTAACCATGCTTGCTTACCTAGAACAAGCCCAGGCAGAGTCCCTCCAGACTCCCATTCTTTGTCTCATAAATGATGAGTTCAATCATTTGTCTACACTGAACAATCAAAATAAAATTTCTGTTAACTTGACGACTAAACTTCAATCAGACTTCTCTCCATCTCCTAATCTCCTGAACTTTGGCTCATCTTGGACTACAAGGAAATCAAACCAGTCAGTCCTAAAGGAAATCAGTCCTAAATATTCATTGGAAGGACTGATGTTGAAGCTGAAACTCCAATACTTTGGCCACCTGATGTGAAGAACTGACTCATTGGAAAAGCCCCTGACGCTGGGAAAGATTGAAGGTGGGAGGAGAGGAGGATGTCAGAGGATGAGATGGTTAGATGGCATCACCAACTCGATGGACAAAAGTTTGAGCAGGCTCCAGAAGTTAGTGATGGACAAGGAAGTCTGGCGTGCTGCAGTCCATGGGGTCACACAGAAACAGACATGACTGAGCAATTGAACCGAACTGAACTGGAGTATTGGAACCGAGAATAATCCTTCTTCAAGGCCCCTAAGGACAGACAGGAATCACTGACCCTAGGGAAAATCATCCACTTTTCAGGAATGGTACTTCGTTCCATCTTCCCTCCCTGGTTCTTTAACACCTTGTTTACTCCTTATCTGGCTGCCTTCTGAGACGATTCAACCTTCATGGTCAGAAGTCCCTCCCTACAGTAATAATTCCCCTTCACCTGTTACTCCTTATTGCCAAATTCAGACTTCAAATGAAGAAAGTAGGTAAAACCACTAGACTATTCAGGTATGACCTAAATCAAATCCCTCATGATTATACAGTGGAAGTGACAAATAGATTCAAGGGACTAGATCTGATAGAGTTCCAGAAGAACTGTAGATAGAGGTCTGTGACATTGTATAAGAGGCAGTGATCAAGATCATCGCCAAGAAAAAGAAACACAAAAAGTCAAAATGGTTGTCTAAGAAGGCCTTACAAATAGCTGAGAAAAGAAAAGAAGCTAAAGGCAAAGGAGAAAAGGAAAGATATACCCCTTTGAATGTAGAGTTCCAAAGAATGGCAAAGAGAGATAAGAAAGCCTTTCTCAGTGATCAATGCAAAGAAATAGAGGAAAACAATAGAATGGGAAAGACTAGAGATCTCTTCAAGAAAATCAGAGTACCAGGGGAATATTTCATGCAAAGATGGACACAATAAAGGACAGAAATGGTATGGACATAACAGAAGCAGATGATATTAAGGAGAGGTGGCAAGAATACACAGAAGAACTATACAAAAAAGATCTTCATGACCCAGATAACCACAATGGTGTGATCACTCACCTAGAACCAGACATCCTGGAATGTGAAGTCAAGTGGGCCGTAGGAAGCATCACTACAAGCAAAGTTAGTGGAGGTGATGGAATTCCAGTTGAGCTATTTCAAATCCTGAAAGATGATGCTGTGAAAGTGCTGCACTCAATATGCCAGCAAATTTGGAAAACTCAACAGTGGCCACAGGACTGGAAAAGGTCAGTTTTCATTCCAATCCCAAAGAAAGGCAATGACAAAGAATGCCCAGACTACCTCACAATTGCACTCATCCCACATGCTAGCGAAGAAATGCTCAAAATTCTCCTAGCCAGGCTTCAAAAATATGTGAACCATGAATTTCCAGATGTTCAAGCTGGATTTAAAAAGGCAGAGGAACCAGAGGTCAAATTGCAAGCATCTATTGGATCATTGAAAAAGTGAGAGAGTTCCAGAAAAACATCTACTTCTGCTTTATTGACTATGCAAAGCCTTTGACTGTGTGAACACAACAGTGTGTAAAAAATTGTTCAAGAGATGGGAATACTAGACCACCTGACCTGCCTCTTGAGAAATCTGTATGCAGGTCAAGAAGCAACAGTTAGAATTCGACATGGAACAACAAACTGGTTCCAAATCAGGAAAGAAAAACTAAAGAGACTCTCGATGAAAGTGAAAAAAGAGAGTGAAAAAGTTGGCTTAAAACTCAACATTCAGAAATCTAAGATCATGGCATCTGGTCCCATCACCTCATGGCAAATAGATGTGGAAACAATGGAAACAGTGACAGACTTTATTTTCTTGGGCTCCAAAATCACTGCAGATAGTGATGGCACCCATAAAATTAAAAGACGCTTGCTTCTTAGAAGAAAAGCTATGAACAACCTAGATAGAATATTAAAAAGCAGAGACATTACTTTGTCAACAAAGATCCGCCTAGTCAAAGCTATGCTTTTTCCAGTAGTCATGTACGGATGTGAGTTGGACAATAAAGAAAGCTGAGCGCCGAAGAATTGATGCTTTTGAACTGTGGTGTTGGGGAAGATTCTTCAGAGTCCCTTGGATTGCAAGGAGTTCCAACTAGTCTATCCTAAAGGAAATCAGTCCTGAATACTCATTGGAAGGACTGATGCTGAAGCTGAAACTCCAATACTTTGGCCACCTGATGTGAAGAACTGACTCATTGGAAAAGACCCTGATGCTGGGAAAGATGAAGGTGAGAGGAGAATGAAGACAGAGGATGAGATGGTTGGTTGGCATCATGGACTCAATAGACATGAGTTTGAGTAAGCTCCAGGAGTTGGTGATGGACAGGGAGGCCTGGCATGCTGCAGTCCTTGGGGTTGCAAAGAGTCGGACATGCCTGAGTGACTGAACTGTACTGAACTGACCCCGTTACAGTATTTCTCTGGCATTATTACAGTACTCCTTTTAATTAAAGACTCTCCTTTCCTAAGTCCAGATTTCTTTTTTATGACATCACAGCTTATTGTAATTATCTGTTTAATTTTCCTTATCCTGCACTAGATTATAAATTCTGTTAGTACAAGGACAGTATCTCTTTTATTAACAATTACTTCATGAGAGTATATACAATGCTGTGTCATAGAAAGTGATCAGAGATTTATCTATTATTCAACATTATTTGGCTTTGACCTCTAAGATCTAATACTTTAGTTCGATGATATCTATTGGACCCTGAAATATAGGATCACAATTTGAAACAGACACCAGGTAAAGAAAGGGTAATTAATTTTTAAATGTCAAAAAAATATGTCATGCATTATATGATAGTGTCATATAGTACCTTGATAAACTGAACCTGCACATAAAAATACTTTCTTCCATTTTAGCTTAACAAATCACTGAAAATAATTTTTGATTAATTTCATGTGAGAAAAACAGTAGTTAAACTCTCAAAAATCCTTCTATTCAGAATGAAAGTGAAAGTTTCAGTTGCTCAGTTCTGACCTACTCTTTGTGATCCCAAGGACTATAGCCCTCCAGGCTCCTCTGTCCATGGGATTCTCCAGACAAGAATACTGGAGTGGGTTGCCATTCCCTTCTCCAGGAAATCTTTCTGACCCAAGGATTAAACCTGAGTCTCCTGCATTGAAGGCAGATTCTTTACCGTCTGAGCCACTTGGGCTTCCATATCCACCAATATAATGAAATGTGAGACATTTGTTCTTCATATAAAAGAAATATTTGACTAAAAACTTTTAAAACAAAAATGATATTTTGTATGCTCAAAAGTTTTACACAATAAAAATAAGGTATATTATAACATATTCCAAATGTCGCCTAGGATATGATTCTATAGTGTATAGTTATCAAAATGTTTTATGATTTTTTAAAATCATATCCTAATAAGAGAGATATCATTTAGATAAGTCCAGTTGTCTTAGAGAGACAGCTCCGGAAACTCTCCATCTCCTCTTACCTTGGCTATTTTCCTGAATCTTGACTCATACATACTTTTATAACTCTTTAGTACCTTGTTTGCAAAGTTTACAGCATCTTCAAACTAAATCTGGTGTTTTAACTTAGGTGCTTATTATAATAGTGGTTCTCATCTCAGACTCAAATTAATGCCAACTTGTGTTTTTCCAGGACACGAAAGCAATGTGCATTTAACCTTGCCTGCCAAGGCATTTCAACACCTATAATCAGGGTGCATTCTTTAGGAACTTGAATCAAGATGTTTTATTTAATTAAAAGAGCTAGATTATATCATGTAATTATATATGATAAATGAATAGGAATAAAAATACATTTATAGATTGTTCTGATTTTAATCATTTGAGATGCCTTTGTTTTTAGACACCTTTGTAGAGTTGTTTATTTCTCTTTAGGATTTTAAAATCTAAACACCAACATGTTATTGTTGTTTAGTTGTTAACTTATGTCCAACTCTTTGACCCCATGGACTGTAGCACATCAGACTTCTCTGTCCATAAGATTATCCAGGCAAGACTGCTGAAGTGGGTTGCCATTTTCTTCTCCAGGAAATCCTCTTGACCCAAGGATCAACCCACGTTCTCTTGTGTCTCCTGCAGTGCAGGTGAATTCTTGACCACTGAGCCATCAGTGAAGCCCCAAATAATAAAATAGTAGTCATTAATCAGAGATGGCAGGTAAGTTTCACATGTCATACCAGTTACAATCAAAAGGCAGGAACTTCCCAGTGTACCGTGTTATGAAGGCTTATAAGGTCTTGTCTGAATTTAGAAAGTAAATCACCATGGCTGATTACTCATAACTGCAATGTATGTGAGATGCAAAAGTAGCAAAATATGTATAATGAATTTTATTCCTCTGGACTAGACTAATACCTAAATATATACTTTATTTTTGGTAACAAGACAGAGAACTATATTTAGGAGAGTGCACTACATATCGGAGAAGGCAATGGCACCCCACTCCAGTACTCTCGCCTGGAGAATCCCACGGACAGAGGAGCCTGGTAGGCTGCAGTCCATGGGGTCGCTGAGAGTCGGACATGACTGAGCGACTTCACTTTCACTTTTCATGCATTGGAGAAGGAAATGGCAACCCACTCCAGTGTTCTTGCCTGGAGAATCCCAGGGACGGGGGAGCCTGGTGGGCTGCCGTCTATGGGGTCGCACAGAGTCGGACACGACTGAAGCGACTTAGCAGCAGCAGCAGCACTACATATATGTGGTATTTTATTAATATGTATATTAGAAGCATACTTAAATTGGACAGAGGAGCCTGGTAGGCTACAGTCCATAGGGTCACAAAGAACCAGACATGACTGAAGGACAAACACTTTTATTCGCACTTAAATATAAACACTCTACTTTTTTAAGGCTATTCTGTATTATATGCTGACATTCTACATCTGCCACAATTTAAAAGTGTAATGTAGATTAAATATTTGTTTCTTAATGATGGTCAAAAAGAGAAATTAAGAAACAACTTATTCCCCAGTCCTTGTTATCAATCTGCTGCAAATAGTGATTATCAATATAATAATTAATCAGATTTCATCAACTTCCTTAAGAAGATACAACTAAGCATATTTGAGTTCATAAATTTGATTGTGCTTGATCATCAAAAAAGCAAGAGAGTTTCAGAAAAACATCTATTTCTGCTTTATTGACTATGCCAAAGCCTTTGACTGTGTGGAATAATAAATAAATAACTGTGGGAAATTCTGAAAGAGACAACAGTTAGAACTGGACATGGAACAACAGACTGATTCCAAGTAGGAAAAGGAGTACATCAAGGCTGTATATTGTCACCCTACTTATTTAACTTACATGCAGAGTATATCATGAGAAATGCTGGACTGGAAGAAGCACAAGCAGGAATCAAGATTGCCAGGAGAAATATCAATAACCTCAGATATGCACATGATACCAATCTTATGGAAGAAAGTGAAGAAGAACTAAAGAGCCTCTTGATGAAAGTGAAAGAGGAGAGTGAAAAAGTTGGCTTACAAGCTCAACATTCAGAAAACTAAGATCATGGCATCTGGTCCCATCACTTCATGGCAAATTGATGGGGAAACAGTGGAAACAGTGGCTGACTTTATTTTGGGGGGCTCCAAAATCACTGCAGATGGTGATTACAGCCATGAAATTAAAAGACGCTTACTCCTTGGAAGGAAAGTTATGACCAACCTAGACAGCATATTAAAAAACAAAGACATTACTTTTCCAACAAAAGTCCGTCTAGTCAAGGCTATGGTTTTCCCAGTAGTCATGTATAGATGTGAGAGTTGGACTATAAGGAAAGCTGAGGGCCGAAGAATTGATGCTTTTGAACTGTGGTGTTGGAGAAGACTCTTCAGAGTCCCTTGGACTGCAAGGAGATCCAACCAGTCCATCCTAAAGGAGATCAGTCCTGGGTGTTCATTAGAGGGACTGATGCTGAAGCTGAAACTCCAATACTTTGGCCACCTGATGAGAAGAACTGACTCATTTGAAAAGACCCTGAAGCTGGGAAAGATTGAGGGCAGGAGGAGAAGGGGATGACAGAGGATGAGATGATGGCATCACCAACACAATGGACATGGGTTTGGGTGGACTCCGGGAGTTGGTGATGGACAGGGAGACCTGGCGCGCTGCAGTTCATGGGGTCGCAAAGAGTCGGACACGACTGAGTGACTGAACTGAACTGAACTGAAAGATATGTAAATGTCCATCTTTGAAATAGAAATTTTGTCTAAGCTCTCACAAGAAGTGGGGCTGAAAACCTATCTTTTGAATTATGTTGAAGACTCCAAGGGACTTTGAAAGAAAATGGTTTTCTGCCCATAGTCTAGAATATACTATGAGAAGCTGAGAAACAGACCCTCATGCATAGCTCAAGGAACTGCTGAGAATTTTGGCCCTTTATCTAAAAAAGTGAACACATATGAGCTAATCTCGATTTCATTTTAATAGAAGGAAACCAAAGTCTAAAAAGAGGAAATAAATTCCAAAAATGAGTAGTTATAGGTAAAGAAATCATTGTTTAGATAGGACAATTTGGTAAAATGAAACACTTTGTATTTCTGGGGTTGTCCTAATTGTATCCAGATGGAATCCATAATACTTCATAGGGATCTCAAGAAGCAATCTGTTATATTTATTTCTGAAAAGAGCATATTTTATGCAATCCCTGGGGTTTCCCAGGTGGCTCAGTGGTAAAGAAATCACCTTCAATGCAGGAGACACAGGAGACTTGGGTTCAGTCCCTGGTTTGGGAAGATCCCCTGGAGGAGGGCATGGCAACCCACTCCAGTATTCTTGCCTGGAGAATCCCATGCACTGAGGAGCCTGGCGGGCTACAATCCTTAGAGTCACAAAGAGTTGGCCAGAATTGAAGCAACTGAGCATGCATGCGGGCGTGCAAATCCTACATTTCTGTAAAGGAGACACTGGGAGGAAGATGATTATCTACTTTCACTCTATATATCCACACTGATTTATAGACAGGAGAAAGAGTGGATGGTAACAATAAGAGCAATTGTTTCATTGGTCCAGTTGAAAATTTCATCACGTATTTGGAAGAATTAATAATGCCATTTAACACTTAAGATTTGTTTCCTAGTTCTTTTTAATAAAATGAGAATAATTCCTCCCCAAAAGACCAAGTCCATCACAATGTCAGGATGCAGACAAGAATTCATTTTGCCTCTTTGTTAAGATAATGGAATTCATTTTAAACTCCAAGAAGAGAAAATACTTTCCTAATAAAGTCAATTACTTAATTCTGAAGTTCATGACTCAATTTACTTCAGGATTATTGAAGTAAAGTAATATCTGTAATGTGATAATTTTATATGAAGCATTTAATGGCTTATAAATAGCTCAGGTTAAATTTTAAATTTGATTTTATTATGATTTTATTCATAACAAAGTTATAATCTTCTATGAAACTGTCCCTGTTTAAAAAGACCTAGGTCAACTCTCATAGTTATGCCAACTAACATTCCCTCCACCTTTCATTTCAACACTGACACAAAATTAAAGCATATTGATCAGGCAGGAACATTTTTAAAGTACTGTGTTTCTTGCCAGATAGGATTACTTCTGGAAAGTTTAAATTTGAGGCTATAATACACTGGGTAAACATACCCCAGTAGATAAATATCCCAGTATATAAATAACACTTGCTTTTAATTAAATGTAGACAAGAAAACAAAGAATTAATATCCACCATAGTCACTTCTTCAAAGCTGTTGGCCAAATTTTTCCAACACCACATGGAAACTGGGCATGATTATAATCCACTGTGAAAACAAAAACAAAATGTCCAGAATGTACCAATAATGCTTTAGGCAGTAGTACCTTCTATTTTGGATTATTTTTCAGAGAGTAGGCTCTTGAATGTGAAAGCAGAGAATCTAATAAGAGAGTAGGCCTCTCTCCTGTCATTTTAAATGAAGTATCATTAAGAATACCACTATAAACAGGTAAAATGTTTGTTTGTAAGAATATGTGATACTTCTTTTCATTAGTCAATTTTAGAAGTGCTTTACAAGTCTTTTATTTTGTAAGCTAGAAAATCATCGCTCAGCTTAATACTGTTTCATATAAGAAAAGAGGAATTTATTGGTTCATTCCTAGGTGAAAGGAAGTTTCCATGTATTTTTAATATTTTAAAGTAAAGTGAGATTTACCACTACCTTTTCCAATATACTCATATGATTTTCAACACCACTCTACTGTGAATGGCAGTTTCAAATTATTATCTCTAAACATATCAGACTCCTCAAAATGTATTCTTAGAGAGGATAAATTGATGAATTGCCATTCTCAGAGGCAACACGACACTTGATTGTCTCTTCCAGATGCAGAGTCAACTGAGAATGAACTACTTGAGTGTGAAGAGGGAAATATTCAGGTCTCCTTTCCATCCAATAATCTCCATTCCATTGAAAATTATATCTCTACACTGTGTGACTTTCTTATGTGTGAAAAAGCTGTCTCATTATAAACTTTTCTTTTGAAAAGACTGAAGTGCTGAGAATTGATCATTAAAAAAACACAAGATGAACCTCATTTTCTATGACTAGGGATGCATATGGATGTTATTCCATCAGCAGTATTTTTTTGTGTGTGCGGTTTGTGCTATGCTCAAGCACATCCATCTCTTTGCAACCCCATGGACTGCAGCCCACTAGCTGTCTCTGTCCATGGGGTTCTTCAGGCAAAAATTCTGGAGTGGATTGCCATTTCTTCCTCCAGGGGATTTTCCCAACCCAGGGATCAAACACACGCCTCTTTCGTCTCCTGCGTTGGCAGGCAGATTCTTTACCGCTGTGCCACATGAGAAGCCCTGATTTCACCACCACCTGAATGTAACTGTAATGGTTGTCTGAGAAGGCCTTACAAATAGCTGTGAAAAGAAGAGAAGTGAAAGGCAAAGGAGAAAAGGAAAGATATACCCATTTGAATGCTGAGTTCTAAAGAATAGCAAGGAAATATAAGAAAGCCTTCCTCAGTGATCAATGCAAAGAAATAGAGGAAAACAATACAATGGGAAAGACTAGAGATCTCTTCAAGAAAATCAGAGACACCAAGGGAACATTTCATGGAAAGATGGGTGCAATAAAGGACAGAAATGGTATGGACCTAACAGAAGCAGAAGATATTAAGAAGAGGTGGCAAGAATACATGGAAGAACTATGCAAAAAAGATCTTCATGACCCAGAGAGCCATGATGGTATAATCTCTCACCTAGAGCCAGACATCCTGGAATGCGAAGTCAACTGGGCCTTAGGAAGGAACACTACAAGCAAAGTTAGTGGAGGTGATGGAATTCCAGTTGAACTATTTCAAATTCTAAAAGATATGCTGTGAAAGTGCTGCACTCAACATTCCAGCAAATCTGGAAAAAGCAGCAGTGGTCACGGGACTGGAAAAGGTCAGTTTTCATTGCAATCTCAAAGAAAGGCAAAGCCAAAGAATGCTCAAACTGCCTCACAATTGCACTCATCTCACATGCTAGCAAAGTAATGCTCAAAATTCTCCAAACTAGGCTTCAACAGTACGTGAACAGTGAACTTCCAGATGTTCAAGCTGGTTTTAGAAAAGGCAGAGGAACCAGAGATCAAATTGCCAACATCGAAAAAGCAAGAGAGTTCCAGAAAAACACTTACTTCTGCTTTATTGACTATGCCAAAGGCATTGACTGTGTAGATCACAACAAACTGTGGAAAATTCTGAAAGAAATAGGAATACCAGACCACCTTACATTCCTCCTGAGAAATCTGTATGCAGGTCAAGAAGCAACAATTAGAACTGGATGTGGAACAACAGACTGGTCCCAAATCAGGAAAGGAGTACATTAAGGCTGTATATGGTCACCCTGCTTATTTAACTTATATGCAGAATAGTGAAGTCACTCAATCGTGTCCAACTCTTTGTGACCCTATGGACTGTAGCCTACCAGGCTCCTCTGTCTGTGGGATTTTCCAGGCCAGAATACTGCAGTGGGTTGCCATTTCCTTCTCCAGAGGATCTTCCTGACCCAGGGATTGAACTCAGGTCTCCCATATTGTAGGCAGACGCTTTACTGTCTGAGCTACCAGGGAACTTATATGCAGAGTACATCATGAGAAATGCTGGGCTGGATGAAGCACAAGCTGGAATAAAGATTGCTGGGAGAAATATCAATAACCTCAGATATTCAGATGACACCACCCTTATGGAAGAAAGTGAAGAAGAACTAAAAAGCCTCTTGATGAAAGTGAAAGAGGAGAGTGAAAAAGTTGGCTTAAAGCTCAATAGTCAGAAATCTAAGATCATGGCATCTGATCCCAGCACTTCATAACAAATAGCTGGGGAAACAGTGGAAACAGTGGCAGACTATTTTTTTTGGCTCCAAAATCACTGCAGATGGTGACTGCAGCCATGAAATTAAAAGATGCTTGCTCCTTGGAAGGAAAGTTATAACCAACCTAGATAGCATATTAAAAAGCAGAGACATTACTTTGCCAACAAAGGTCTGTCTAGTCAAACTATTGGTTTTTTCAGTGGTCATGTATGGATGTGAGAGTGGAACTATTAAGAAAGCTGAGCACCAAAGAACTGATGCTGTGCTCATAGAACCTGTGTAGCTGATTTCACTTTGTATTCATAACCACTAAGCTCAGATGGATCTTAATTGTTGTTAAATTTGTCTGTTACATTTTACCATTAAAACCAAATACACAGATATGCATAAAGCATCTATACACATAAAATAATGTGCTTTTATCCACCAAGACTTTTTTTTATTTTGAATAGAATAAAAATTATCCCAGGGGATAAATAATATTACTTTTAATTAATGATATACAAAAAGAGAATAAAATTCACAATAGCCACTTTTGCAAAGTTCTTTATAGGATTTAAGCATAGCATAAAGTGGAATTTAATATTAAATCTAAAACCCTGTAAAGTCAGAAAGTGAATATACTATGTTAATATTCTCAGACTATATTCTTAGACTAATATTCCCAGACTATGTTAATATTCTCTGCCATAATCACTGGTATTTCAGATTCTGCCTTCATAATCCTACACTGTGTTTGCCAATTTACTTTACTGCTCTCTGAGATGACAGTATGATGCCTTCTCCCTTTTCCTCCTCCAATACTCCTTTCCTAGCCTCACATGCCAGGAGAAATATCAATAACCTCAGATATGCAGATGACACCACTCTTATGGAAGAAAGTGAAGAAGAACTAAAAAGCCTCTTGATGAAAGTGAAAGAGGAGAGTGAAAAAGTTGGCTTAAAGCTCAACATTCAGAAAACTAAGATCATGGCATCTGGTCCCATCACTTCATGGCAAATAGATGGGGAAACAGTGGAAACAGTGGCTGACTTCATTTTAGGGGACTCCAAAATCACTGCAGATGGTGATTGCAGCCATGAAATTAAAAGACGCTTACTGGTTGGAAGAAAAGTTATGACCAACCTAGATAGCATATTAAAAAACAGAGACATTACTTTGCCAACAAAGATCCGTCTAGTCAAGGATATAGTTTTTCCAGTGGTCATGTATGGACGTGAGAGTTGGACTGTGAAGAAAGCTGAGTGCTGAAGAATTGATGCTTTTGAACTGTGGTGTTGGAGAAGACTCTTGAGAGTCCCTTGGACTGCAAGGAGATCCAACCAGTCCATCCTAAAGGAGATCAGTCCTGGGTGTTCATTGGAAGGACTGATGCTGAAGCTGAAACTCCAATACTTTGGCCACCTTATGCGAAGAGTTGACTTATTGGAAAAGACCCTGACGCTGGGGGGGATTGGGGGCAGGAGGAGAAGGGGACAACAGAGGATGAGATGGCTGGATGGTATCACCAACTCGATGGACATGAGTTTGAGTCAACTCCAGAAGTTGGTGATGGACAGGGAGGCCTGGCATGCTGCGATTCATGGGGTCGCAAAGAGTCAGACATGACTAAGCGACTGAACTGAACTGAGCTGAACTGATCCTCACTTTCAGACAATGCCTTTTTTTCCTTATCTCCTATGGAGGTAACCTAAGTAGTCTGGAGAAAACTTCCCCTTGCCATCTCCACCACATCTCCCATGTTTTGCTCCAAGATGCACCCATGCTCTTTGCTTTGTTTCATGCTGTGTGGACAAACTCTCTATGCCTTCAATCAAGCCGAAAAGTTCCCACTTGGGTACCAGACCCCGTCTGTTTATCCTCATCTACTTAAGGACATCACTGCAGACATTCTCCTCTCTGGCGTCATCTGTTTTTCTTCTGCATTCAATCATTTCCACCAACATAAAACCAATAATGAGAAAATTTTTTACATTGCTTACTTTCTTGCAGGTGTTCAGATACACTGATTTAATCCTTATATCAATCCACTGAGAAAAATAACTTTATTGCTGTCCACCTTTTACAGATAAGAACTTGGAGCACAAAGAAGGTAAGAAATTTGCCTTAAGGGAGCAGAGAGAATAGATTGTATAGAAGTAAAATCTAATATTTTTATCCAGCTTCTATTATAACTATATACTTCACATACCACAGTCAGGGAAAAATTTTATTCTATGATAAACTAAAAAAGAGAGAGTAATCCTGATTGGTTCTTGTTCTTATAATAATACAATTTGAAAGTTTTCCTTCAACTAGATGTCCTAACGAAGATAGTTTCATCATTAATCCTTGATATAGCACATAATTTTTAAATATATAGTAATTTTAAAAAATTATTTTTTGCCAACATAAGTAAATGTAATGTACACTGTTAATTTTACATTTTTCTTTGTCGTGTTTTATATTTGACAAATATTTTCTTCTGAAACCTGACTCACTTTTTCTGAGCGCACTTGTTTCTGAGTCTTCTTTGGCCGTCATTCTTACACCTTCTATGAAGCCATAGTCCACAATTAAACACAATAGAAATGTGTAGTTTGGTGGCATATCTTGTCTGGACCTGGACAAGCTAATCCTTGGCTCCGTTTTGCTTGTCCCCTCATGTATGGTGACTGAGTTTTTTGGCTCTAATCAGTAATTCTGTTTTATCATCAAGTCTGTTTCTGGTGACAATAGTGGTAAAATCCGATTTTAAATTATACAGCTGACATGTGGTAGATACCAAGAATTGGGCCTCTCAAAAAGCAGCTGACAAGAAATCCAAAATCTATTTCCCTATTAGTCTTTATTTGTGTATTTGTGTTTATCTTAAAATTCTAATATTTCCTGACATATGACAACCAAGGATTGCAATGTTTTTGTTATTTTTCCAACCATTGGTAGAATCTTCTCTGATTATGTGATTTGTGTTTCTACCAACCTAAGTTTGTCTATCAAGAACAGCTTTTGAACAAAAATAAACTAAATTTCTAGCTTTCAATGATCAAATTTTGTTGACTGCTATGTAAACACCTTCAATGATAAAATGATCCCAAATTAGTGTCTCTTCAGGACTCTTAAATGAGGCTAAAGAAAGAAGATTGCTACAATTTTTTTTAAAAAAAAACTAAACAAATTTTGAGAGCTTTTTCTGCTAAATTCAAAAGAAAATCACAATATTACTTAGAATTTCAACAAGTGAAGCTTCTTAAAAAGATCTAGTGGGTTCAATTTATTTCTTTGTGTCTTTAAATGTTTGATAATTCTTCAGAGGTGCTGGCACTTGCATTCCTTTTAGTTTGTAAAACTGGCTCCTCTAGTCTAGATAAGAATTGATAAAGCTTTTTTTCTAAATGCAAACCAAATTTAGAAAAGAAATCTATAGCTTTTGTCTAAATATGAGATGAAATAAAATTAAACAAAGCATAGTATAAACTTTCTTAAAATATTTAATGAGGCAAGACCCCTACCTCTGACTATGATGGAACCAGTGAAGACAAGTACCACAAACTGAATGGCTTATTAAACTGATGAAAATAGGTGAATGGTACTCAGGCTCCTTAGTGGTGGTGCGGGATGAGGATGGAAAACAAGTGTAAGACAACTGACTTAGGTCTTCCATGTAAGTCAACTTTAGGGTGGTGAGATGCTCTTTAGAGAAATGGAAAATCATCTATGAATTTTATTCAGGAAATGACCCTTATTTATGATTCACATTTTTTTGTTACCTACATTGACTGATTTTTTCTTGAATGTTAAACATTTCTAATTTACTGATTACAAAAATTTGTCGTTTGTCATATTCCTTTAGAATGCATTGAAGTTTATTTTAGAAAGCAGGTAAGCTTCTTGCAGACCAGCTTGATTTTTTCAAGGGTTATTTTTGCAAACTCTCACATCTGTTCACTCACTCATTAGCAGTTTAATTTAGCAAGAAACTCCAGGAGATCAGTATGCAGAGCTCTGGAGAGTTTGCCCCACATGATTCTCTCATCTTCAGTGCTGATCCCTACAAATTCCATCCCATTTAGCGTCCCTGGGGGCTGATCTCTATTTCTTCCATTCACTGAGACCACCTTGCTCTGTCTAAGATCCACCCTGCTCCTCACCATCTGGAAAGCTCCTCCAAGTTCATTTTGTCTCCTACTTTTAGAGATCATAGTCCCAAATTGACCACTATGCAGTGTTTACAAACAGTTGCTGCTTATATTCTGTCAAGTTTTCTATATGTTCATTGTGGAAGAGAAAGTTTGGCTCCAGTTCCTCCATTATGGTTGTCTCTGCATGTTGTCTTGGATTAGACTATCTGTGTTTTCTTTTGAGTTTTCAGGGGAGCCATTCTCTCTCTCTCCAACCCACTCCCTTGTACCATTACTGAAGGAAATGACTGAAATAATCTAATAATCTCCGAGGCTTTGCAGCAGATTTGTGTTTATTCAGTTTACCACTTCAGAGGAATACATGATATTTTTAAAATAAGAATACAAGTACTATACATGACCTGTTATTATTTACTATATATCAAGTTCTGTGAATAATACTTTTCAGGAAATAATTTTTTTACAAAATATTTGTAAATTAGGGCATTACATACTTGATTTTACTCATGAAATACACGCACAGTGACTCACCAAAAGTCAAGTGTCTAGTAAGTGATAGAAACAAACTTCTAACTTGTCTCTCTGCCTCTCTAATTCCCCCTCTAACTTATTTTAGGGGGCTGCCCAGGTGGTGCAGTAGCAAAGAATCTACCCGCCAATGCAGAAGACACATTAGACACGGGTTCAATCCCTGGGTCAGGAAGATCCCCTGAAGTAGGAAAAGGCAACCCACACCAGTATTCCTGCATGGAAAAATCCATAGACAGAGGAGCCTGGCAGGCTACAGTCCACGGGGTCACAAAGAGTCATATACAGCTAAGTGAATGAGCATTCAGACATGCAATCTATTACAGGAATGCCTACTAAAGAAGTTAAAATAATAGCCCTAACAAAAGTGCCTTTCAAGCGTATTTACTCCCGTGAAAACACATTTCTCTGAGGGATTCTTTCTCAGTGTGGTTTTTAATCAAAACCTGTTTTTATTCACATTGGCCTAAGTATTTCCTTTTAATGCGTTCAAAATGTTTACCCTTTCATAAGAATAAAACTGAACTGAGAATCAATATTCAACATAATAAAAAATAACAACAAAGGTTACATTGTTCTTATAGCGTTAATTCAAATTAAGACTCTACCATTTGGAGCTGCTATTAAAATTATGTCAGATTCTAAATTCAATTTTGAAATTGTTTCAAAAACTAATGAGAGTGTAGCATTTTATGTAGAAACAAGCTGTGCTGGGAATGATTACTGTTTAGCTTATGTTTTCCAAAAAGAATTAAGAAAACTGCTATTTGGAAAGAGATTAGCTTAGTAGAATGAGAAACCATCAGGAGCAACATTTAAATAAATTTTTTTTCAAATTAATTCAATAATTAATCAAACAGCAAATTGATATTCTATTGGAGAATATGCATTGAACATTATTTGTTGGTCAGTAATACTCCTTTCCTCTCAAAAACCTCTGAAAAGTTTATTGCCACATGATGAATGCATTCATTGATCAAATAAAAAATAAATATCTTTTAGAGGAGATATCAAGGTCTCTGTGGAAATTTTTCAGGCAATGATACCTTCAAATTTTTATTTGATAGTGCTCAGAAATATAGATTTTGTTGATCTGGATCAAGATTTGGAAAACCTTCACTTAAATGACCAGATAGTAAATATTTTCAGCTTTGCTGACAATACCATCTTTGTTGCAGTTACTCAATTGTCCTCATAGTGTAAAAGTATCCATGGACAATACATAGTAAAATCAGTGTAGCTTGTGTTCTGATAAATCTTTGTATGCCAAACCAAGTAGGACAGCAGACAGTTTTATCCTGTGGGTCATAATTCCAAGACCCCTGATTTAAAACATAGATTATTTTGTAATTTACACTTAGACCTCACAATTCTCTGTTTCTTGACATTGGTCAACAGCATTAGGTGTGGGGAATCAAGTCTTTTCAAAAATAAACCCTTGTGGTTAGTTTTATATTGTATTTTCCCTAGAGAGAAATTGAGTATGTGCTTCCCTATTTTCTGATCAAGAAAAGAGATAGGATACAGGTAGATAATTCTTTTAAAATGATTATCAATATTTAGGACTTCTCAGGTGGCACTAGAGGTTTAAAAAAAAAACAAAAACAAAAACACCACCTGCCAATGCATGAGACATAAGAGACACAGGTTCAGTCCCTGGGTGGAGAAAATCTCCTGGAGAAGGAAATGGCAACCCACTCCAGTAATCTTGCCTGGAGAATCCCATGGACAGAGGATCCTGGTGGGCTACAGTCCATGGATCGCAAAAATCGGACATGACTGAAGCGACTTAGAACAGCACATCAATATTTAAATGATTATTTTATTTAAATGGTAAGTTACATTTTAAGTTAGGCCATAGACAAATATAAATAACTCTCATATTAATCAGTTTGGGAAAGTGAGATCCTTTTCAAGCTTGTCAGTAACAGAAAGAACCCAGGTAAATGTGGTTAGCCATTTCTAATAAGTCCTCTTTTGTAGTTCCTCATGAAGAGAGACAATCATTCACAACAGTTCTAGAATTTAAGGAATGCAAGAAGTACTTTTTTCCCAATGTCTGAGAGGAAAATTTCAAATTCAAAATAAGACTGGACTGAGAACAATTATCAACAGGACAGAAAACTAGACTGGAAGGAAGAAATGTGCTTGGACTAGATGCAGTCAGTCCGGTACATATGAACACGTTCTGTTCTGAGAATGTGTTCATAGGTTTAATTTGTTCCATAAGTCTGACAAAGTTAGTCTAGGTAGCCAAGTAACACAATTGCCTCCAATGTATCATACTGTACTATAATGGGTTTACAATACTTTTCACACAAATAACGAATAGAAAACAGACACACAAAAAATAAAGAAAACATATTTAATCTTATAGCACAGTTCCTTAAAAAATACAGTAGTTCAGTGCAACAGCTGCCTTACAGGGCTGGCATTGAATGAACAGGCAAAAGAGTTACTGCGTGGAGGAGGGGGGTTGGGTGGAGCTTCATTACTGTACTCTGTAGCACTGTACCGTGAAGTACACAATTGCATGGCCGCTTGTAGAGGAGGCAGGCACATGGCAATCTGCTTAGACATGTGAACACAAATTTGCATCTTTGACAGTTCACAACCTGAAGGTCCCTGTGTAGGGGACCTACTGTAACGTAGAAAGCTGACAAGAGAACAAAGGAGGTGCAGCTTCAGGGTCCAGGTAACAAGGAGAGCAAAGGTGATGGGGAAGGAGTCAAGAACCCCCCTTCTGCACTGCATTCAGCCAGAACGTGTTGAAGATGTTACTTGAGAGTTCTGTATCCTTAGAAAACCCTGCAAATCATAGGCGCCCCGGCAGCCCTTGGCACTAACACTGCAGCAATTACTAATGAATGAGCTTCCTGTTCTAGAATCTATGCCTCTGAAACCTTGAACTCCAATTTGGAAGAGAACCAGTCAGCTCTCTCTGCTACTGCATGGGCACAAGAGAGAAGACAGAGGGAGTGATTCACAGGTTTCTGACTATTTAATGCAAAATATCAGTCTTCTAGAAAATATATTCTATTCAGTATCCTAGAATTGGATGAATTAGATTAAAAATTTTGCTAGAATCAATTGAGAGTTAGGCAAAAGTTGGTAAGGCAGAAGCATAAAGGAAAAAAATCCCCTCTGGGCATCTACTGTATTTAATGACCTTTGAAATTTCTTCATTCAGAAAGCAGACAGACGGGATTGAGTCTTTATACTCTGATGCCTCATTACAGGCCACTAAATGATTGAAGATTTGTCTTTTCGCTTATCTCTCCTCTGTCCTCTACCCCAAGATTCTATGTCTGGACTGTCAAATAAATAAGACAGTCAATGAAATTAGGAGCACCTAATGGTTACTTCCAAGAACTTCTGAACTAGCTGCTTCATCATGAGAGATGGTAACTCTATGCTGCTGCTGCTGCTAAGTCGCTTCAGTCATGTCCGACTCTGTGTGACCCCCATAGATGGCAGCCCACCAGGCACCCCCGTCCCTGGGATTCTCCAGGCAAGAATACTGGAGTGGGTGGGTTGCCATTTTCTTCTCCAATGCATGAAAGTGAAAGTGAAGTCACTCAGTCGTGTCCGACTCTTCGAGACCCCATGGACTGCAGCCCACCAGGCTCCTCTGTACATGGGATTTGCCAGGCAAGAGTACTGGAGTGGGGTGCCATTGCCTTCTCCAGGTAACTCTATGAGGGGTGTTCAAAACAAGATCATTTAATTTGGAGAATTTATCCAAAGGAAGTAAAGCAGTACAGTAACCCTTGCCCGTCCTTTCTCTACCTGAGGACACTTAAGACCACCTAGATTTCTGCCTGGATGTGAAGTGAAAGTGACTCAACTGTGTCTGACTCTTTGTGACCCCATGGACTATACAGTCCATGGAATTCTCCAGTCCAGAATGCTGGAGTGTGTAGCCTTTCCCTTCTTCAGGGGATCTTCCCAACCCAGGGATCAAACCCAGATTTCCTGGATTGCAGGCAGATTCTTTATCAGCTGAGCCACAAGGGAAGCCCAAGAATACTGGAGGGGGTAGCCTATCCCTTCTCTAGCACATCTTCCCGACCCAGGAATTGAACTGGGGTCTCCTGCTTTGCAGGTGGATTCTTTACCAACTGAGCCATGAGGGAAGCCCTCTTCATGGTTATCTCTGTAAAGTCTGAAATATTCCAGCCAGTGGTCCTGAGCACCTGCTGTCAGGTTGATCCGTTTTCTTATCTTCATCTTTAGCTTCTTTGAAAGCTCTACCCACCGCCCCCCACCCCTCACACAAAAGATAGAAATATTCTCCTGAAGCTAGTGGTTTTGCTTCCTTCAATAGAGTTGTTCCTTGTTAATGGATTCTGTAGTCATATTGTCTCGACTCTCCACTTCTATGAAACTGCCTGCTAAAGTAGAACTCTGAACTCCATCCAGTACTTACACAAATATACGTGCACATTCTTTTATTCTGCACTTTGACAAAATAATCCATACATCAGTGCTGTGTAAAGCCATGTAGGAACTTAAGGGAAAAAATAAATAAAATATTGAAATCATTGCAATATATTTTTATAATCCACTATGAGTTCTTGGCTCTGCTTATATAAACCCATGAACTATGAAAGGTATGTAAGGAAGAGGAACTTGTTTCCACAAGCTTCAATTTATTTCAAGTCGCCTGTCTTGATTTTGTTAACGTTGTTGACTGTCGATCACTAATGAATGACTCTAACATTTCCAGCAGGACAATGAATCCTCTGGCTTTGTCTTCCTTACATGATTTTAGGTCATTTCCACAAAGGGCTATGAGCCAATCATTTCTTTAGCTTAAAGAAACTGCAGAGTGGAATAAAAAAGGAGCAAAGTGGTGTTTTCATCTCTGTTGTGAACACAATCAGGGAGAGAAGAACAAAAGAGAAGCACAGATGGGACTCAGGTGCAATAAGAAAACTACGGAAAAAGACTGGATTTAGGTAAAAAAATGCAGAAAAAAAAAGGAAAGACGGTAAGACACCAGAGAAGTATGTACATCTAAACCGAATAAACATCTATTTCAAATTACTTATTTTTAACATATCTAACAAGTCTCAGACAGGCGACACAATTCACAGGAAATTAAATTCAAACACTGAAGACAATCTAAAGATAAATTGAGAATATTCAAGAAGCTCATTTTAAAATGACAAATCGTGGCAAAATATGGATGTGCATTAAGAGAGCATGTCATAATATCAAACACACAAATGAAATTTCACAGAGACAAAGAGATGTTTCAGAAAGAGAATTGATTGGTGAGGCCCAGGATTTTGCTGTGGAAGGTGGAGCAGATTTGGCATTGCAGGAAACGGAGGTGATACTGTGTGCTGGTCTGACAAATATCTGCATATGAACTATTTTCAGCAGGCTTTCAAGGACCAGAGAAAGCTGTGAAGCCAAGCCTGTGTTGAATTAGAACTCAACATGTGGAACATTCTGAGAGACAAAAGTTCACTATAATTTAGTCATTTATTTATAATTGGTTCAAATTAGTTCTTTAGTATACATATTGTTGGATACCTGTGCATACAATTATTCACTTCAAAACATGAATTTCCATGCAACTGCCAATTGTTACAACAGACTCCCACTGATTATCCTAAAAAACTCAGTTGGAGTTTGGCCAGACCTATGTATTCAAAGTAAGGTAGAAAATTAAAGTTATTATGTGGACAATATAATGGAAACAGAATCATCTGAACCATTCAGAGGACTAAGCAACCCTAACACTGGACATTCATTTTCCTTTTATTTCATCTGTATTCACCGGAGATTCTCAAAACAACTAGCCCCAAGGCTTGGGATGTAGGTCAGGAGATTGTCGTTAGATTTTTCATGATTTTAGAAAGCAAATATAAATCTAAACAAAGTGTGTTTGGAAATAGGCACTAGATTGCTGCTGCATGCGGAATTGAGGGGTTAGTGTGGCGTCACTAACTGTGGAAAATTCTGAAACAGGTGGGAATACCAGACCACCTGACCTAACTCTTGAGAAACCTGTATGCAGGTCAGGAAGCAACAGTTAGAACTGGACATGGAACAAAAGACTGGCTCCAAATAGGAAAAGGAGTACGTCAAGGCTCTATATTGTCACCCTGCTTATTTAATTTATATGCAGAGTACATCATGAGAAACGCTGGGCTGGATGAAGCTCAAGTTGAAATCAAGATTGCTGGGAGAAATATCAATAACCTCAGATATGCAGATGACACCACCCTTATGGCAGAAAGTGAAGAAGAACTAAAGAGCCTCTTGATGAAAGTGAAAGAGGAGAGTGAAAAAGTTGACTTAAAGCTCAACATTCGGAAAACTAAGATCATGGCATCTGGTCCCATCACTTCATGGGAAATAGACTGGGAAACAGTGGAAACAGTGGCTGACTTTATTTTGGGGGGCTCCAAAATCACTGCAGATGGTGATTGCAGCCAGGAAATTAAAAGACACTTACTCCTTGGAAGGAAAGTTATGACCAACCTAGACAGCATATTAAAAGAAGAGACTTTACTTTGTCAACAATGGTCCGTCTATTCAAAGCTATGGTTTTTCCAGTAGTCACGTATGGATGTGAGAGTTGGACTATAAAGAAAACTGAGTGCCGAAGAATTGATGCTTTTGAACTGTGGTGTTAGAGAAGACTCTTGAGAGTCCCTTGGACCAAGGAGATCCAACCAGTCCATGCTAAAGGAGATCAGTCCTGGTGTTCATTGGAAGGACTGATGTTGAAGCTGAAATTCCAATATTTTGCCCACCTGATGCAAAGAGCTGACTCATTTGAAAAGACCCTGATGATAGGAAAGTTTGAAGGTAGGAGGAGAAGGGGACGACAGAGGATGAGATGGTTAGATGGCATCACCGACTCAACGGACATGAGTTTGGGTAAACTCTGGGAGTTGGTGATGGACAGGGAGTTGTGCTGCGGTTCATGGGATCGCAAGAGTCAAACACGAGTGAGTGACTGAAGTGAACTGAACTGATGGCTCAGTGGTAAAGAATCCGCCTGCCAATGCAAGAAATGCAGGTTTGATTCCTGGATAGGGAAGATACCCTGGAGTAAGAAGTGGCAACCCACTCCAGTATTCTTGCCTAGGTTATCCCATGGACAGAGAAATCTGGTGGGATGGGGTCACAAAAACATGATTTAGAGACAAAGCAAAAACAGCCTGTGTTAAAAAAAAAAATAAAGAAATCACTTTAGCTTTATAACATAAAATATATTATTTTTGGCCAGCTGAATCTGCATCAGACACCTTGATTGTAAAAAAATAGTAAATAAAGGCACACCAAAAATTTAGCTGTTAACATTATGAGTCACATACTGCTAAGGTAGCTATTTTCTTGAAGGACTACTGAAAATTTCTCTTATCACCAAATGCCTTCTTTAGTTTCTTAGTTGTGATGCATGAAACTCTTTCTAACAGTATTTCTTTAGCTTCAACTGATAGTTTTCAATATGAGGTCCTTACACAATTCAGCACCCCTTGGGAACATTTTTAGAAATATATATTCTTAGGTCTTACTCCAGCCCTAGTGAATCAGAATTGTTGGGATTGAGGCTCAATAAACTGTTTTATTGCTCTCCCGTTCTGATGCATATTCAAATTTGAGAACTGTTAGCTTGAACTATCAACTTCAATTCAATGTAAATCTATTATCTGGAAAGAGTAATGGAAAAATCTGGAAAAATCCATTAAGCAATCATAATCCACTTATACATACACGCGTGCAATCTCAGGGGTTTAGTCATGTCCGACTCTTTGAGATCCTATGGACTGTAGCCTGCCAAGTTCCTCTGTCCATGGAATTCTCGAGGCACGAATACTAGAAGGGGTTGCTATTTCCTACTCCAGGGAACCTTCCTGAACCAGGGGTGGAAACTGTGTCTCCTGCGTTGGCCGGCGGATTCTTTATCAGGGCACCACCTGAGAAGCTCCGTACACACCCAGAGTTATCTTATTAAGTACTTGAGAATAAAGTTCAAGAATAAAAACTGATTCTAATGAAGAAAGGGATACATTAGGAAGGTTTGTTTGTACCAACAACCACTGAAAGGTAAGTGTCAGAATCCTAGGAAGGACCTAGGGAATCTGGGCTAGAAGCAGCCACCGAAGGAAATGGAAAATAATTGACAAGGCACGAAACATTAACTCTTCCCAAGGGGTAATATTTTTCAACAACCTGTCATCGTCAGTGCTGTAATTAGTCCCCCAAACAAATAAACATGCCGCACAATCAATAACCCATCTACAAATGTATTTACACATTTTAAAATATATGCATATGTGCATGTTCTTATATGTTTTAGCCCTATGACTAAATACTATGATAAACATGGTACATGTGTTACTTTATCATAATAACCTTAAAGAACCTTATTTCTGTTGTTTACTGTCAAATTTGACAGAATATGTAAATCTGTAAATTTTGTTAGCTTCACAGACAAAATTTTGTAAAGCAATTATCTTGCAATTAAAAAATAAATTTACATATAAAAAAGGTTCCACAAATGTCCCTATGAAAGACATTTACAGATGATGAAATTAATATGGTGAAGAAATTTTGCTCATGGGCATTCATTAGAAATTTGAGAGAAAACAAGGTTTATCTAGCACCAAGTTCAGTCCTTGGGCTTCCCTGGTAGCTCAGCTGGTAAAGAATCTGCCTGCAGTCCAGGAGACCCGGGTTCAATTCCTAGGTCTGGAAGAGTCCCTGGAGAAGGGATAGGTTACCCACTGTGGCTCAGATGGAAAGGAATCCACCTGCAATGCGG
Source organism: Cervus elaphus (assembly GCF_910594005.1). Taxonomy (NCBI): domain Eukaryota; kingdom Metazoa; phylum Chordata; class Mammalia; order Artiodactyla; family Cervidae; genus Cervus; species Cervus elaphus. The sequence continues at coordinate 37,100,072 of NC_057840.1, forward strand.
GAGACCTAGGTTTGATCCCTGGGTTGGGAAGATTCCCTGGAGGAGAGTATGGCAACCCACTCCAGTGTTCTTGCCTGAAGAATCCCTTTGGACAGAGGAGCCTGGCAGGTAGAGTCCATGGGGTCACAAAGAGTGCGACACGACTGAGCTAAGAACAGCACAGCAAAAGTTCAGTCCTTAACCAATAGGCTAAAGGCATAGATGATGACAGGCTATATGGGAAATAGGTGATAAACAGGCAGAGACTGGAAAAGGAAAGGGCAACCAACTCCAGTATTCTTGCCTGAAAAGTCCTATGGACAGAGGAGCCTGGTGCGCTGTAATCCATAGGATCGGAAGAGTCAGACACAACTTAGCTACTAAACCGGGCAGATAGACAGATAGATAGATAATAGGTAATCAAGGAAGAATTTATCTTTTTACATTTTCATACCCTTTAAAGCACTAAATTTTTCTGCTTCAAAAAGGAACTTTTTTCTGTGTACAAGAATAAAATTGTTCCTTATCAGAAGCTAACTTTAGGAACTCTTAAAGAATGATAATCATCTAGTGAAAAATCTCATATTCTGTCTCTCAATAAAATTATCTCCTGCAGCATATTTACTGCTGATGCAAACACACTACTCTAGCTGAATTATCTCTTCAGTTCCATTTTCAATGCTATCATCATAGCTTAGCCTCAACATTTTCTCCTTTATTGCTTTAATGATGTCTATATTCAAGTACTATATCTGGTCTCTTAAATAAACCTCAGCTATTGGGCTTCCCTGGTGGCTGATTGTAAAGACTCTGCCTTGCCACACAGAAGATGTGGGTTCGATCCATGGGTCAGGAAGATCCCCTGGAGAAGGAAGGCTGGCAGGCAACAGTACACAGGGTTACAAGAGTTGGACAGGGCTTAGCGACTAAAACAAGGAGCAACTGGAGTTACACAAAACTCCAAAGGCCACATCTTCCTCCCACTCAAGCCTAATAAGATAGATAAAAGGTTCTCATCTTTGTGTTTCAGATCCTCAAAGATGGGCCCTAGTCTGCCTCCTGGATGCTTCACTGTGTGTAGATACCACTGGTTAGTATTCTGCACTATCTAATCTGTTAGTGTGTTTTTTTATTTCAGACACAGCAATTTTCATCTCTAGTACTTTGATTTTGGGCTTTTTAAAATCTTCACTATCTCTACTTAGCATGTTCATCTTACTTCTCTCTTATTCAACAAATGGAATACAATTATAATAATTTGACATCTTTCTCTACTATTTCAATTATCCATGTTATTTCTGAGTAGGTTTTGAGTGAATAATCTGTCTCTTCATAATGCCTTGTACATTAATCCTCTTTTGCATGTCTGATAATGTTTAACTAGATGCCAGACATGTTGAATTTGACCTTGCTTGATAGTTTTGAATTTCTAAAAAAAATTCTGTGCTTTGTTTTGGGTTTCAGTTATTTGGAAATAGCTCGCTTTGCTGGGGCTGGGGGATGAAGGGTGGTTCTCTCCTTTAAGCTTTCAGGCAAGACCACAGCAGTATTTGGCCTCAGGCTAATTCTGTCCCACTGATGAGATAGAACTCCTCTGAGTACCTTAACCAATGTTTTGAGAACTATGAAGTTTTCCGCTTTGACTGTGGAGAACAGATGATATTCTCAGCCTTGTTTAACCACTATTCTCTGCTATTCTTTCTAACCTCATCCAGAAATTAATCAATACTCAGCTACATTCTCAAAGAGACACTATCTAGATCTAAATTTCTCTCTTTGTAGCTCTCTCTGCTCTGAGAATTCTAGCTGCCTTGGCTTTCCTAGACTTCTATCTCCCTACTTTCAAATCAGCAGGACTACCAGGCTTGGCCTAGAACTCCCATCCCAGAACTATCACCTGTAATTTTTCTCTAGGCAATGATCTGGGGCAATAATAAGGCTCACATTATTTGCCTACCATTCTCAGAGATAACTATCTTTTATTGCCTGATGCTCAATGATTTGAAAGCTGTTGTTTCATGTATTTTGTTTGGTATAAAATAAAAAAATATATTGGGTTTTTTGGGGGTGGGGGTGAAGTGAGTGAAGTCGCTTAGTCATGTCCAACTCTTTGCAACCCCATGGACTGTAGTCTACTGGGCTCCTCTGTCCATGGGATTTTCCAAGCAAGAATACTGGAGTGGGTTGCCATATTTGGGGCGGAGGGGGCAGGGGCGGCGGTAAATCTAGTCTCATGTTACTCCATCTTCTAAAGTGAAAGTCTTAAGTTTTTGTCATAGTGGTGGTGAACTGTCCTCAACTTAATCAGTCTACAATTAAATCCACAATTATTTTGACAACAAACATTTGGGCTTCAATTTTATTCTTACCTTGGTCTTATCCTTGAGACAAAAATGTCAAGGTTGTTGGTTCTTCCAGAGAAGTGTTGCCCACTTCCCTTCAGTTGGTACTATTCTGTGTTAAGAGAAAATTATAAAATTTCACTAGTGTGTTTTTAGTTTGTTCTTCCTATTGTAATTTTAAAGCACTTTTGGCAAACTACTGTTTAAATTTTCTGGTGTACTCTGCATTTACTTCATCACATGAATGATTTGGGATTGGTATAATGAACACCTGGGTTGTTACCCTATCTCTGCTTAAAAAAACAACAACAACAAAAGCTGTGGGACACTGGGAAAGTTTCTTTACATCTCAGAACTTCAGTTACTTCTGTAAAATAAAAAAAGAAATAAGATTCAGTTCAGTTCAGTCGCTCAGTCATGTCTGACTCTTTGCGACCCCATGAATCGCAGCACTCCAGGCCTCCCTGTACATCACCAACTCCCGGAGTTTACTCCAACCCATGCCCATCGAGTCAGGGATGCCATCCAGCCATCTCATCCTCTGTCGTCCCCTTCTCCTCCTGCCCCCAATCCCTCCCAGCATCAAGGTCTTTTCCAATGAGTCAACTCTTCACATGAGGTGGCCAGAAGTATTGGAGTTTCAGCTTCAGCATCAGTCCTTCCAATGAACACCCAGGACTGATCTCCAGGATGGACTGGTTGGAGATTAGGAGACTTTAAAGCACCATTATTTTACTGTTTATAATGCTGCATTTGCTTTAGTTTCTAGAGGTTTTGAGTATTAAAACTTTTAGGAGCAACTCTGTGTCCAATTTTTAAGTATAACCCTGTCCCAGTTTTGCTGATTAGATTTCTATTCATTTCTTCTAATTTTAAGAATAGGCACCTAGGACAATAGCCATGTTGGAGCAGCTGATCACCACACACTACACTGACATTGCGTGAACACACTAATGATGTGTCAAATTGCAAGTAGACCACACCATTCTCGTTAGGACCCATTTTTACTGAACTTACAATGGTGAGAGCAAATTAAAACTATTAAGCAGATGCACTTCAAAAATAGAACGCCATGAAAATTTTGAATGGACTGTATTTTTCTGTAAATAAGTTACTAAATTTGCTTCTTTGAAAGGGAGTTTTGCTTTAATTTTCAGTACTCTGTCTAAGTTATCTGTTACCTGAGCACTTTTAGAGCACTATTCTAAAGCATTCACATACTTGTTCTAATATTTGAACTGGACTAAAATGGACTATCATTTTAAAATTTTATGTCCTTCAGATTGCAAACAAAACATGCCAAAACAAAAGCCTCCATATAAGTGAAATGTCAGCTTTTCTCAATAACCAAGTATTCAACATTTCAGAAGTTTGATACCTACACATGTGTAATAATTACATCTTTTAAGCAGAATGAAAATGTGAAATGTTTATCATAATTTTCTGTATGCCTGGTGAAGTTTTACTGCAAACTGTGGTCCATAAACTTATTTTAGTAGATGATAAAGTTTCAAACTGTAAAAAATGGTTAGTTCAACTTTTAATATCTGTCCTCTGTATTTTTTATCTACATATATGTCTCAATATGCAGATATAGTCCTTATTTTTTCCTTCCTTTAGTTATAAAATTAGAATTACATCTTTCATTATCATTGCTTTTTCCTTTAATTTTTCATTTTGGGAATATTTTAATTATATTATCATAATTAACTTTACCAAAATCTATTTGAATACAGAGTGGATGCTATGAGGATATGGCTGGAATACCTGAAAAAGCAAGAAGACGCTTAGAAGAAGACAGCCATATAATTTTCAGGCCTTTAAGTTTCAAAATACCCATCCTGACTTTTACTACATGAAATGCTTAATCAACGTTTGCATTTTCATTTTAGAGGCTTTAGAGTTTTTGTCTTTCAAAAGTTTGCAGCTATTCAAATACTGTGTAAGTTAGGTACCAATTTATTAGGAATGAGTAATCATCTACCTGCTGCTGCTGCTGCTGCTAAGTCTCTTCAGTCGTGTCCAACTCTGTGCGACCCCATAGACGGCAGCCCACCAGGCTCCGCCGTCCCTGGGATTCTCCAGGCAAGAACACTGGAGTGGGTTGCCATTTCCTTCTCCAATGCATGAAAGTGAAAAGTCAAAGTGAAGTCGCTCAGTCGTGTCCCACTCTTCGCGACCCCGTGGACTGCAGCCTACCAGGCTCCTCTGTCCATGGGATTTTTCCAGGCAAGGGTACTGGAGTGGGGTGCCATTGCCTTCTTCGAATCATCTACCTGAGAAACTGATGATCAAAGGTAGACAGACAGAGGGAGAAGTGGGTGGAGGGGTCAGAGACGGGCACAATGTCTAAAGATAGCTGAAAGAACATCAGAGATGAAGTTGGCCTCCTTTACCATTTCCCTGACTCCATTTGTTATAACAGCTCCTACTAAGCAAATTATCACTCAAGGATGAAAATAAATAAGACAAGGTCCCTCCCCTCAAGCAACTGGGTGAAACTGAAGAACCAGAAAAACACAAAGCTCAACAATAAGATGGCAATAAGCAATATTTATTGATGGCAAGAAAGTTCTCAAATCAAAAATACATGAGTATACTTAATTTTCCTTGGTATTGAGAAAACCTTCAGAGAAGTCATATATTTATATTTTACCTTTAGTTAGTACCATCTAGTTCTCAAAATTTTTCAAAAATAGTATTTTATTTAATTCTTTTCACATTACTGGAAGGTAAACATTATATAGTCTTTAAAGCTGAAGAGAAATAGATATTAAGAAATATCTATTGATTTGTCCCAAACTATAGAACTAGCAAATGCTACAGCTCAGATTTCCAATACATTGTCCAGTTTGATCAAACACTGTCTTGGAAAATGTGACAGGAAGAAATTATACTTACCTTTAAACAGCACATCTTTTGGAAAATAGAAATTTTTGAAGTGCTTAAAAACATTATTTCCTTGAAAAGGTGAAATCAACATTTTGAAAATATTCTCCTACCATTTGTTCATCATCATTGATTTCAAAGGGTAAACCACGGCCCAGAAGCTGTCTGGCTTGACAGATTAATGGAGTTGGAATAAATGGCGTTTTCCCTTTGCTATGAAGTACAGGTATTGTAAGTGACACGCCTTTGAAACTGATAAAAACAAAGCTTTAGAAGAAAACAACATTAGTATCTGAGAGACCTTGTCCTCAGAGTCCCCGCACTGGGTCTGATTCCATTTAATATTTCAATTCCAGGAGGAACAGAAGTCTGGCAGATACTCAAGACTGACAATTTATTGACTTTCTCACCTGGAGATATCCCTTTCAGAGCTCTCTCCTGCTAAAACTTGGAAAGGTAAAAGATTTATTTCAAGAAAGGAGGCTGTGTTCTCAAAATGCAAGGGAGGGAAGATTTAACAAACGCATTGTTCATTACAATTTTATAATGATAAAAGTCTTCCAAGCAATCCTCTACACAAACACACACATTCTCATCTAACTATGTAAATGAATTCACAAGACAATTCTCTTGTCCTTTAATCTTTTCAGTCAGTTTGCTGTTGTTAAGATACATTAATTTAAAAATTAATGAACTATCACCACTCATCTCTGCATGTAGAGCAGTAGCCACCCTGGGTCTTTGAGTAGTAAGAAAAAAGGAGAGATTGGATAGAAAGTACTTGGGTGTCCATAGTCACACAGACAAATGAACAATGAATTGGTCAAAGTGAAAGATGGATGTTCAAGCAAGACCCTAGAGGGTGACAACACAAAATTAAAACAGATGAAAACACCTATTTTCTGTGCAGAGCAACATGGTACCTTGTTGCTTAAAGCTCGATAAAGCAATCTGAACTGTGGCCTGAGGCAGCAAGGAGGGATTTCAGGTTAGATAAGCCTAAATTATAAAAAGGAGAGCCTGGGAAAAACCAGGGGACCTGCAAATGCAGTGTGAAGGGAAAGAAAAAGTAAGCTTGATGAATTGCATGCCTTCTTTTCTGACCTACTCCAGGGCTCCACAGACCAGACCGGTGAAAACACTGTATCCACATATGTCACTTTGGCTGTTTCACATTCCACTGCCTCTTACAAGTTGTGCAACCTTTGGGGAGTTATATTCTCCAATCTTTAATTTTCTCATTAGTAAAATGGGGATAATAGAACTACTTCATTACCTTTTCATGGGGGAATTGAATGAGATAACACATGGAAACCAAAAAGCAGAGTGTTCAGGGGTACAGAATTGGAGCCTGACAAATGAGATCCATAAAAACTTCAAAGACTACTCCTTTCTCTCATAACTCCTTTGAGGTCTTCATTTCATTCTTGATATTGCAAATGAAATAAACTTCTTCTCAACTCAATCCACCACATCACCGACTCTTCTCCCCTCATGAACTTTTAAACTCTACCACACTAATCCCCAACACACCACTTCCTTCCTCTCCTCCAAGACCCCATAAGATGATTCCCTCTGCCTGAAAGGTCTTTTACTCCTCCACCCTTTAAGCTCTTACTCAGTCTTGAAGACTCATGCTCTGTGAAGCCTTTCTATCTATAGTCAGCTCCACTTGTCAAACTGTCTTATGAGACTTGATTTATCATTCTTTTAAACACTCTGGATTCCCCAAAAGAAAACGTATTCAATGTATTTATTCATTCCTTCATTCATCCACTATTTTATGAATGTTACCTGTTTGTCACACATTAATAATAGGTGATGGCAGGACATTTTTAGAAAATATCTGAGTCCTCTTTACTGAGAACTTTCTTTTCTGTGACCAACACTAACACAATAGTTACTTAAGAGTAATGAGTGGAGCAGAAAGTATTTTTCTCTCCTTCAAACCCCTAATCATTTGACACCCCCACCCCCTAAAAAAATTATAATGTCATGGGCAACCTCCTTGAAAATTTTCACATTTATTTCCAAATACAATAAGTTCCACTCTTGTTTTCTACTAAAATCTATATTAATCTCATCTATAGTTTGCTTTCCTACTGTTGACATGACTGTTTCCCTCTTCTAAACTAAAGGTTCCTTAGGACTGGAACCCTGCTTATGTCTTAGCACAATGCCTGGCATCCTATAAGTAGTCTGCATCTCATAAATAAATGAATAGCCAAAGAATACGTGGACTAAGGTTTTATTTTCTGTACACTTTTACATTGGTATTTCCCCTTAGATGAATATCCTTCAGTTCCTATACTATGAATCCCAGACTCCAAATCACTTGCTGGTCAATTTAGGGCTTCAGTTTTGAGTTGACTATAAGAAATAGAAGTTGTAACTTTCATCTTCCCCAGATAGAAAGTGTTTGCTTGAACTGAGTGCACTTCAAATAAAGAAAGCAGAAAGTGTAAGAAAGAGTGGGGTATATTTGCATATACTGCGGTGTTGAAAAGAGAAAATTTAACATTGGGGCTGTTTTTCATCTTATACGTGGGGAATGGTAATTGTCTCCATTCTAGAGTCAGTTCACCCACTTAGGACAGAGACATCCACTGCCAGGGCTCCCAGTTGCTCTCCAACATGAAGTCATACACATCACTGATATTTCTCTTTCGCCCTTCTGTCAATTTCTTTTTCTTTATTTTGATCATTCAGTTAGAAATGAAAAGAATACTTTTCTCTATTATCCGTTACTAGTCATACTATTGAATTTGTTTTCTTAAGTTAATATAATGTGACTATATTGACACAAATAAAGCATGAGCTTCATTAATTTAAAAAATTGAAGTTACACTTTTTTAAAAGAGATGATAATTTTCTACTTTGGTATATTGTCTTGTAAGTTTAAATTGCTGTATTTTCTTTCTGATAATAAACACATATTGACCAGCCAGATAACAGTGATGGTAATCTATATTGAGAAGTCTTCATGAAATCTCTCTTCTATTCTGCATTTAGCCTGCCGTGTCCTCATAGTTAGCAGGAGTAATGTCATCCAAAAGAAAAGTTAACAAGACTTGGAAGAGTAAGACTAATGCTGCAAGCCTGACTTATGAATTATATAGCATTTAATTTTGTTGAAAGAAGAAAGTCTTCCTCTAATTTTAATTTGGAAGAGGACAAATGCCTCAACATTGTGACCCTTCATTGCTCTATATAAATTATAGTGCCTGACATGCTTTCAACTATGGTAAGTTACAGATACCCCAACTGCCCAAGTACCTTACGCTGCTGCTGCTAAGTCGTCTCAGTCGTGTCCGACTCTGTGCGACCCCATAGACAGCAGCCCACCAGGCTCCCCCATCCCTGGGATTCTCCAGGCAAGAACACTGGAGTGGGCTGCCATTTCCTTCTCCAATGCATGAAAGTGGAAAGTGAAAGTAAAGTCGCTCAGTCGTGTCCGACTCGTCACGACCCCATGGACTGCAGCCCACCAGGCTCCTCCATCCATGGAATTTTCTTTTTTTTTTTTTAATTTATTTTTTCAGTGGGTTTTGTCATACATTGATATGAATCAGCAATAGATTTACACGTATTCCCCATCCCGATCCCCCCTCCCACCTCCCTCTCCACCCGATTCCTCTGGGTCTTCCCAGTGCACCAGGCCCGAGCACTTGTCTCATGCATCCCACCTGGGCTGGTGATCTGTTTCACCATAGATAATATACATGCTGTTCTTTCGAAAGCTCCCACCCTCACCTTCTCCCACAGAGTTCAAAAGTCTGTTCTGTACTTCTGTGTCTCTTTTTCTGTTTTGCATAAAGGGTTGTCGTTACCATCTTTCTAAATTCCATATATATGTGTTAGTATGCTGTAGTGTTCTTTATCTTTCTGGCTTACTTCACTCTGTATAATGGGTTCCAGTTTCATCCATCTCATTAGAACTGGTTCAAATGAATTCTTTTTAATGGCTGAGTAATATTCCATGGTGTATATGTACAACAGCTTCCTTATCCATTCATCTGCTGATGGGCATCTAGGTTGCTTCCATGTCCTGGCTATTATAAACAGTGCTGCGATGAACATTGGGGTGCACGTGTCTCTTTCAGATCTGGTTTCCTCAGTGTGTATGCCCAGAAGTGGGATTGCTGGGTCATATGGCAGTTCTATTTCCAGTTTTTTAAGGAATCTCCACAGTGTTCTCCATAACGGCTGTACTAGTTTGCATTCCCACCAACAGTGTAAGAGGGTTCCCTTTTCTCCACACCCTCTCCAGCATTTATTGCTTGTAGACTTTTGGATAGCAGCCATCCTGACTGGCATGTAATGGTACCTCGTTGTGGTTTTGATTTGCATTTCTCTAATAATGAGTGATGTGGAGCATCTTTTCATGTGTTTGTTAGCCATCTGTATGTCTTCTTTGGAGAAATGTCTGCTTAGTTCTTTGGCCCATTTTTTGATTGGGTCATTTATTTTTCTGGAATTGAGCTTCAAGAGTTGCTTGTATATTTTTGAGATTAATCCTTTGTCTGTTTCTTCATTTGCTATTATTTTCTCCCAATCTGAGGGCTGTCTTTTCACCTTACTTATAGTTTCCTTTGTTGTGCAAAAGCTTTTAAGTTTCATTAGGTCCCATTTGTTTATATTTGCTTTTATTTCCAATATTCTGGGAGGTGGGTCATAGAGGATCTTGCTGTGGTTTATGTCGGAGAGTGTTTTGCCTATGTTCTCCTCTAGGAGTTTTATAGTTTCTGGTCTTACATTTAGATCTTTAATCCATTTTGAGTTTATTTTTGTGTATGGTGTTAGAAAGTGTTCTAGTTTCATTCTTTTACAAGTGGTTGACCAGCTTTCCCAGCACCACTTGTTAAAGAGGTTGTCTTTTTTCCATTGTATATCCTTGCCTCCTTTGTCAAAGATAAGGTGTCCATAAGTTCGTGGATTTATCTCTGGGCTTTCTATTCTGTTCCATTGATCTATATTTCTGTCTTTGTGCCAGTACCATACTGTCTTGATGACTGTGGCTTTGTAGTAGAGTCTGAAGTCAGGCAGGTTGATTCCTCCAGTTCCATTCTTCTTTCTCAAGATTACTTTGGCTATTCGAGGTTTTTTGTATTTCCATACAAATTGTGAAATTCTTTGGTCTAGTTCTGTGAAAAATACCGTTGGTAGCTTGATAGGGATTGCATTGAATCTATAGATTGCTTTGGGTAGAATAGCCATTTTGACAATATTGATTCTTCCAATCCATGAACACGGTATGTTTCTCCATCTGTTTGTGTCCTCTTTGGTTTCTTTCATCAGTGTTTTATAGTTTTCTACATATAGGTCTTTTGTTTCTTTAGGTAGATATACTCCTAAGTATTTTATTCTTTTTGTTGCAGTGGTGAATGGTATCGTTTCCTTAATTTCTCTTTCTGTTTTTTCATTGTTAGTATATAGGAATACAAGGGATTTTTGTGTGTTAATTTTATATCCTGCAACTTTACTATATTCATTGATTAGCTCTAGTAATTTTCTGGAAGAGTCTTTAGGGTTTTCTATGTAGAGGATCATGTCATCCGCAAACAGCGAGAGTTTCACTTCTTCTTTTCCTATCTGGATTCCTTTTACTTCTTTTTCTGCTCTGATTGCTGTGGCCAAAACTTCCAACACTATGTTGAATAGTAGTGGTGAGAGTGGGCACCCTTGTCTTATTCCTGATTTCAGGGGAAATGCTTTTAATTTTTCACCATTGAGGGTGATGCTTGCTGTGGGTTTGTCATATTATTATGTTGAGGTATGTTCCTTCTATTCCTGCTTTCTGGAGAGTTTTAATCATGAATGGATGTTGAATTTTGTCAAAGGCTTTCTCTGCATCTATTGAGATAATCATATGGTTTTTCAACTTCACCTTTTTCTCAAGTGCACATGGAACCTTCTCCAGAATAGATCACATCCTGGGCCATAAATCTGGTCTTGGAAAATTCAAAAAAATTGAAATCATTCCAGTCATCTTTTCTGACCACAGTGCAGTAAGATTAGATCTCAATTACAGGAAAAAAATTGTTAAAAATTCAAACATATGGAGGCTAAATAACACGCTTCTGAATAACCAACAAATCATAGAAGAAATCAAAAAAGAAATCAAAATATGCATAGAAATGAATGAAAATGAAAACACAACAACCCAAAACCTATGGGATACTGTAAAAGCAGTGCTAAGGGGAAGGTTCATAGCATTATAGGCTTACATCAAGAAACAAGAAAAAAGCCAAATAAATAACCTAACTCTACACCTAAAGCAATTAGAGAAGGAAGAAATGAAGAACCCCAGGGTTAGCAGAAGGAAAGAAATCTTAAAAATTAGGGCAGAAATAAATGCAACAGAAACTAAAGAGACCATAGCAAAAATCAACAAAGCTAAAAGCTGGTTTTTTGAAATAATAAACAAAATTGACAAACCATTAGCAAGACTCATTAAGAAACAAAGAGAGAAGAACCAAATTAACAAAATTAGAAATGAAAATGGAGAGATCACAACAGACAACACTGAAATACAAAGGATCATAAGAGACTACTACCAGCAGCTCTATGCCAATAAAATGGACAACTTGGATGAAATGGACAAATTCTTAGAAAAGTATCACCTTCCAAAACTGAACCAGGAAGAAATAGAAGATCTTAACAGACCCATCACAAGCACAGAAATCGAAACAGTAACCAAAAATCTTCCAGCAAACAAAAGCCCAGGACCAGATGGCTTCACAGCTGAATTCTACCAAAAATTTAGAGAAGAGCTAACACCTATCTTACGCAAACTCTTTCAGAAAATTGCAGATGAAGGTAAACTTCCAAACTCATTCTATGAGGCCACCATCACCCTAATTCCAAAACCAGACAAAGATGCCACAAAAAAAGAAAACTATAGGCCAATATCACTGATGAACATAGATGCAAAAATCCTTAACAAAATTCTAGCAAACAGAATCCAACAACATATTAAAAAAATCATACACCACGACCAAGTGGGCTTTATCCCAGGAATGCAAGGATTCTTTAATATCCACAAATCATCCATGGAATTTTCAAGGCAAGAGTACTGGAGTGGGGTGCCAATGCCTTCTCCAACCTTACACTAATGCTACCTAATGTCTTATATTTATTTTAACTTCTTTCAGAACAGTGGGCTTCTTTTTCTCAGCATGGTGAGGGGTGTATATTATTCTTACTATATTTTTCATATGTAAAATTATCCCATTCCAGCTTATTAAACCCAGGTTGGTCAATCATCATATATTTGTGTTTCAGGTCCATAACAAACAACATAAGGCAAACTTATGCAGAAATGACTTACAAAACTTTCCCCACTCTCTAAATCAGTTCCCCCAAATACAATTAATGACATTGCTGTTTCTTTTTAAAATAAATTTTTAATTTCTCTGTAAAGCCATCAAAACATATTTTGCCTGCTCGCATCCTGTTCCTTTCTTCTTGGTAGGAGTCCCCAGTTTCATTCATTCCTGCACCATACAGCTCCAGGAACAGACAACTCCATACTATCTACAAAGGCATTCCTGGCCTGAGTGAATTAGCACCATCATTATCTTTTTTCTCAGTGTTCCTCATTTTTTTTTTTTTTACAGGTAGATTCAGTTAAGCCAACCAGAGTGAAGCCCAGACCTTAGAGTTAAATGTTTTGAGCATAGGTAGTCTTTCTTCATGGAAAAGACAGTCACAGAAGCTGCTGGCAGTCATGTCCGTTCCAAAACACGAGTGCTGGTGATTTTGAGAACAAAGCCACCATGGAAGCAGTACATCTGACCCCACAGTGGGAGCCCTGGATAAAAGCTCATCTGAAGTTATCCATGCTCTGAAAACATGTGATATATGCCCCTCTCCAAATATCTTTTTTGCACTTAGGCCAGGTGCAGTTGTGGCTTTGATAATTATTGTTGCTTACTCCAAAAATCTCCTAGCCAATGTCATCAGAATCAGCTACATAACTGGCAGGGTTGCGTGCAAGATTAAAATGCAGGGCCTCCAACCAGCTCTGTGGCGCAATGGATAGCACATTGGACTTCTAGCCGGCCTGAGTGTGGTTAAAATGCAAGGCCTCCTCCTCAAAAATTATAAAGTTCCAGACCTCAACAGCATAATATTAAACCAAAAGTGAGATCCTTTAGGTATAGGCCGCTGGGCAGCTATACTGCGTGCTAGCCTCTGAAGCTGGCTCTGAATACAGTTGTATACACTTCCTGATAGCTCAGTTGGTAAATAATCTGCCTGCAATGCAAGAGATCCTGGTTCGATTCCTGGGTCAGGAGGACCCACTGGAGAAGGAAAAGGCAACCTACTCCAGTATTCTGGCCTGGAGAATTCCACGGACTATATAGTCCGTGGGGTTGCAGACTCGGACATGACTGAGTGACCTTCCCTTACTTCACATATATTAATACTTACTCTCTACCTAACATGTGTATGTCATTGTGTCAAAAAGAATTAAAATTTGTTTTTACTGTAAACCTATAAATGACTTTATGCAATATATGAAGTTGAAACGTTATTTAGAAGTAACTTTTGGGAAAATTTTTCCATGGAAGTCAAATCAGACCTCAAATTTAATTCAATTGCAAATTATATTTGAACATGAGAATAATCCTCTAGCTTTCTAATGCTACCAAAGTTTGCTGTTTTTTAGAGACGCTTCCAATGTAAAAATCTCCATTGCCTCGTTGCTTGAAGAAGCCTCAGAAAATCATTTAATAAATTACCTCTGTTTCATCATAAATATTAATGAGTCAATAAATGCTCTGTCACTACAATTATGTGCCACTCACACTTGCTTGCTAATTGTGGTGACTAAACCTGGGTATGTACACTTGAGGCTATCCAGAATCAGAAACAAGATCATAATTAATCATTACACAGTTATATACAAAAGAAAAAGGCTGTTTCTCTTTGATTTTATAATCACATATTTATCTTTCAAAAATCTGTATCATGTGTTAAATTTAATGTAATATAACAGTAGATATTCATGTTGAAAAATTGAAAATCACAGAATATGTTTAAAATAAAATGTAATTTGAATGTAACCAATGAAAGCGAGATTATGCTGCACACATACCTCTGCTATTTCTACTTAAATATCTTGAGAAGCTTTCCAAAATAATTAAATGTTATTTACCTACCTGATTTCCATAGTTACATGTATTCTTATTGCAATCTTTTTAAAATTTACCAATTGTGCAATGTTATTATTTCACCTTTAGGCTGCTTCTAATTTTTGTTATTGATAAATTATGTGATGCAAAAAAAATCACAAATATCAACTGCATCTGTTACTTCCTTAAAATAAAAGCTACATAGAACTAAAATACCAAAGAATAAGACAGAGAAGCCAGATTACTGACCTCACATGCTTCTTATACAAAATGTTTATACATACTTGATTATGTACTTAATAAAAATTTATCTGTTTTGGAAAAATATATGTCTTTAACTCACATTACCCTCCCCAAAAAAGAAAATTCCAGTGGCTTTGTTGATTTAAATGTGTGTGTGTGTGGTTAGTCACTCAGTTGTGTCTGACTCTTTGTGACCCTATGGACTGTAGCCTGCCAGGCTCCTCTGTCCATGGGATTCTCCAGGCAAGAATACTGGTGTGGGTAGCCATTCCCTTCTCCAAGGATTGAACGCAGGTCTCCTGCATTGCATGCAGATTCTTTATCATCTGAACCATCAGGGATGCCCATTGAAATACAAAAAAGTAAATAAATGTAACTGATCTACATGATCAGTTGAGCAAGCTCTGGGAGTTGGTGATGGACAGGGAAGCCTGGCATGCTGCAGTCCATGGGGTTGCAGAGTCGGACATGACTGAACAACTGAACTGAACTGATGATGTCTAACAAGTGTTTTGAAAATTTGCCCAAATATGTATGTGATCAAGGGTAAAAATATTGCAAAGCAAAATACAGATAAATAGGCTATGACAAACTAGAATTAAGCATTCCTTTAGAAAATTCATAAATATAAATAAAAGGCAAATTAAAAGGTTAAGAATGCTTGCAAAATGAATGCAAAAATATCTAGCATTTTAATAAGAAGTGCTCTTACAAATAAATAAGAAGTAAAAAAATTAACTAACACCCCAGTAGAAAAAGAAGCATTTAATAGGAAGATGAAGCCTCCTGTCAACAGTCCACATCAAACTTGTCATCCACTCAGGAGATCTTATCTTGGAATCTAATCCTTTAACCCCAGTCAGGTTTTTAGGTGTCTGCAGCTCCAGAAGCCGTCTTAACTGCAGCTCCATGAGCAACCTTAAGCCAGAGTCTCTGATCCAAGCCACTTATATATTAATATATCTGAGCCACAACACAGTCCTGACTCGTAGAACCTGTGCAGGATAATAAATATGTATTGTTTTAAGATGATAAGTTTTGAGGTTACTTGTTACATGGCAATAGATAACCAATCTGTAATAGTTACTCTAACGAGTATAAATTTTAGGATGTTTTCCTGGGCTGCCAATTTAGAAGGACCTAGTTCTCCACGATATGAGATCATAACACTGATTGTGGTTGGCTATGACCATGAGAGAAAAACAGACTTAGGATGAAGCAGACACTGGATGGGCGAGTGAGGAGACAGAAACTGGGACTCTGATGACATTGTTGAGCTGTAGAATCAATCAACGGAGAAGGCAATGGCATCCCACTCCAGTATTCTTGCCTGGAAAATACCATGGCTGGAGGAGCCTGGTAGGCTGCAGTCCATGGGGTCGCTAAGAGTCGGACACGACTGAGCGACTTCACTTTCACTTTTCACTTTCATGCATTGGAGAAGGAAATGGCAGCCCACTCCAGTGTTCTTGCCTGGAGAATCCCAGGGATGGGGGAGCCTGATGGGCTGCCATCTGTGGGGTCGCACAGAGTCAGACACGACTGAAGTGACTTAGCAACAGCAGCAGCAGAAGAAGAATCAATCAACACTTACTATAAAATTTCCAGGTGTGTGATATAATAAATGACTTTAGTTTCATGTCACCATTTTGAGTTGTGTTTTCCATTATTTGTAGCAAAAATTTTCTAGTACAAAATACAAAAATTGTCTCACAAAAAATGCTTTCATTCCTCTAAACCGATTTTAAACACATACTCATACAACTGTCCTTGTTGAATATCTCCAAATAATTTAAACACATTACATTCTTTCATATTTCCATACTCTTGCACATGGTTTCCACTCTCCCCAGAAAGACCTTTCTTTTCTTTTTAATCTTATCTATTTTTAAAGATTCAGCTGGAATGTGATTTTATTTGTAAATTTTCCTGGATTCTTCCAGGAAGAATTAGGCATTCCCTTCTCTTTGATAACCTGGAGTTTTAATCAAATTAAGTTATAATATATATAATATATAATAACTGTATATAAGTATCTCTATGCTCTATTACAAGTTCATATCTTTCTGTCTTCCTCTCCTACTCATTTCTGATGGTCTTGATAGCAAGGGCAATTTCTTATTAAACTTTCTAGCTCAGGAGTTTAGTGGAGTACTTGAGAGATGGCAGGTGTTCATTAAAAGTTTGTTGAGTTAATTAACTAATTGATTAAAAGTGTTCTACATATGTAAATAGTGCTATTCTAACATAAGATAAAATGTCTAGCAATAATTCTAAATTAGAAGAATCTTGGCCCTTAGAGCAGTGATTTTGAAACATTTATTACCTACAAAAGTTGCTAAAAATTAATGACAGAATACCAGTACCTAAGATCTACCATCAAAAATTCTGATTCAATATTTCTGAACAAGGGATCTAGCACCATGGTCCACACTGACAAGTCCTGCAAACTTGAAAATATAACTGTGTTTCTCTGTTCTTTCATTTCTTCATTTGTAAAATGGAGATATTACTTATATTATCTGATTATATTAACTTGAATGTCAGAAAATCAATAAAATAACATATTAGACAAATAAACACTGAACCTGAAGAGCAGAAAATGTTGATATATTTTTCTAGTATTTTAAAAGTAATAGCGTACATGAGGAAGGATATAAATACTGGAGCCAAGTCTCTTGGGTTTGAATCCTGGTTCTGCTATTGTCAGCTGCATGTTTTAACCTTTGAGTCTCAGTTCCCTCATATATAAAATAAAGTTGATACTAATAATACCAACCTCAAAGGATTTTCCTAAGGATTAAATGAGTTAATGAATACAAATAATGCCTGTCACATGGTAAGCACTACGCAGTTTTGCTATTCTTATTCTTTTGGAGTTGTTAAAAATCTCCTCTATGATATTCTGTTTTCAGTTCAGTTCAGTTAAGTCATTCAGTCATGTCCAACTCTTTGCGACCCTATGGACTGCAACACACCAGGCCTCCCTGTGCATCACCAACTCCCAGAGTTTACTCAAACTCATGTCCATTGAGTCAGTGATGCCATCCAGCCATCTCATCCTCTGTTATCCCCTTCTCCTCCTGTCTTCAATCTTTCCCAGCATCAGGATCCTTTCAAATGAGTCAGTTCTTTGCATCAGGTGGCCAAAGTGTTGGAGTTTCAGCTTCAGCATCAGTCCTTCCAATTTTGTTTTAGTCCTCACTATTTTGTTTTAGTCCTCACTATTTCCCTTTTCTCCAGTAAGAAACACAGGAAGCCCCTTCTGAGAGTACCTCCAGGTCTCATAATAGATGCATGGTCTCTTTTCCTAAAGCCACCCAAAACAACAACAGACTAGAGACCCTGAAGTATCCCAATTCCTGGCTTCCCAAGCTCTAGAGATGAGAACATTAGAATAGGGTCATTGACAAGCTCAGTTCATCTCCTTGTACGAGGTTATTTGTTCAACTTCAAACTAAAGTGTCTTATCATTTTGCTATTTTTATAAAAAGTTTGAATTCTTATTCCTAATGCATGCTCAAAACTCAAAAAAAGAACCCAATGGAAAAAAAAAAAAGAACCCAATGAAGTAACAGAAAAGCAAAAATCCAATTTTGTAGTTACGAATAAATAAATCCATTCAACTGAAACATTTTTGAAGAATATCAAGTATTTATATTACCATGGAAATTAAGTAAATATACATGCATGAATGAACTAATCAGAAAGCTGTCTAGAGGAAAGGCTTGAACAAGCTTTAGATAGTCAACATCATAGAAGAGCTAGCGGGTTTTGACAGTCCTGATAGATTTCTTGTGATACCAGTATCCATGCACTTAAGCAGGAACACACTGCCTCTCAAATATATATAATACAATGTTCAGGGACTGTGGTAGATTCTGTGAAAGGAAAAAGACATAGAATAGAATAATGGCGATAGATAGATAGATACATAGATGATAGATTATACATACATACATATATATATATATATATATACACTTACCAGCAATTGATGCTTTATGATAAAATATTCTAGGATTCACCTTTTGACAAAATTATGACATATTTATGTGTTCTATCTATACTTCTCCTTCAGTTACAGACAGATTTAAACTGAAGAGAGGACGGTGGGTTTGGGTGATCCAAATGTTAAATAGAGCGGCGCTAGTAGAAGAACTACCTTGTCAGAGAGATATAAAGATTTCAAAACCAACAGCTCTGGATGTCCAGCTTAAAACACTGTCATTCATGTGTAACATGGCACTGTCTTAGAAATATTTAGTGGTACTACTGATTTTCATATTAAAATTTGAAATAAGGTGTGATTTTCTACAGAGCTTGAAAGGCACAGCATGAAATGGTAGACAAAACATCGTGCTGTGAGGCAGAAGAGAGGAGTCCCAGCTCTCCCAGTTTACCAATAAGTGACCCTAGGGAGGCTCATCACTATATCCAAGCTGAAATCATCTAAAAATAGCTTATCTGGATGAAGGAAGGTGTTGAGCAGGATCAAATTATTTCTTAAGGTCCATTCCAGACTTAATCTCTAGAATTATCATATTAAATATATGTTTATATATTGCATTATATGTTTTCCTGATAAAAGGAAACATACCAATATCAGTATTAACAAAATTGCATATATTTTCAAATTTAACATTCAAAATATACGTGTATAAATATCTCTTCTGTAGATTTTTTTGCTACTTCTTACTACAACTATCGTATTATGGATATCTTTCTCCTACAAAAGTGAGAATTCCTTGAAGACAAGGTAAACATCTTGCTAATCTTTATTTCTCCATGTGCCAGTTATTGAGATATGGCCTCTCGGCTTCAAATTCATTCACCCTCCAAGCTCTGCATGTAGGGCGGGAGGTGGGACTCTGCGCGCCACACTCCTTCGCCCTTTGGCTCCATTAGAGGGGAGGTGGGGACAGGAATAGACAGGGAAGCTTGAGGGAGGGGATGGACAAACTTTTCTCTAGTTCTTCCTTGCTCCTTTTTTGTTGGCTGAACTTATTAGAATTACCCTAGCAAATTTCTTCAACTGAATGATGGCAATTCATTTTTACTAATAACAGCTGATTTCAGATTGGAATTTTTCTAACCCTTACAAAACCAGATCCTTAGTGCCTCGTTAGGGATGGTGAACACAGAGCAGGATTCCCTCCTCAGAGCTCAAAGTTTCAACGCGTGTGCCACCTCCAACCTTCTTTATTTCAAAAATTTCAATCCTTTTTCCTATGTCCTTTCAGCCCTAGGAGTCTTAATTTTTACTTCCATAATATCTAGGCCTCCCATTTTTGCCTTTTAGTTCTTCAATATCCACTTTACAATTCTTTATATGAAACTATCTGTACTTAAATAGCGATGTGATTTCTCTCTATTGACTGGACACTAATTGGTGCATGTCAGTACCAAACTCTGCACCTGGAATAAGAGGCAATGATGAATATTAGCTTCTACTGCACCTTCAATAGGTTTACTCAACTGTGACAGGTATGTGCTTTGCACAAGATAAGCTACATTTTGTCACATAAAGCATTCAACTCCAAAGCACATTTTCAATCTGTGATGCTTCACAAAATTCCTTTGAAAAGTATTTAATGCTGACATTGTGTTTTTAATTTATCACAAGCTGTTAAAATACTGTGCCTGATCATCTCTGAGTAAGGGAAAAAATACCCTGCCATTTCATTGTCATATACCTCTGACTATTTATAGTTTGGAATTAATTAACCATCTGTTCTTGTCATCAACATAATATTTTAAGTGTAGCTGCACTTCTGTCAGCATTTAAAACTGAGCAGGTTAGAAGCTGACTTACATGTGCTGTTACTGTTTCTGTCCAGGAAAAAATGAGAGGGAAGTGAATAGTAATTGGAAATAAGCAGTGGAAGTGCATATATATATATATATGTATATATATATGCATATATATACACACACATTTACAGGGACATTCTAGAGCAGAAAATGTGGGGAAAACATATTTAAGGCAACAGAAATAAAAATACAACAACAACAACAAAAGACAAAATCAGCTGACGCTGGCTGACCTAGCACCTAAAAATATCAGGGATGGCATTATTTTATGGAGTATGAACTGCTAAGAATCATTTCAGAGTTCACTTCATTCAACTTGTGGAAAAAAGAAAAATCAGTGTCATTTAGACAGAACAATCTTAGAGAAAGCTCAGTGGTAAACTCGGTGTAAGATTTTTTGGTTTTGCTTTTCTTCTTTTCTTTTTTCCATCAGTGACAGAGTTTCTGCTGCCTTTATTGTCACACTCTTCTTGTCTCTCTCTTTTAATCTTTTTTCCAACTTAGATGACCTAGTTACTTTAGTTATAGAATAATGGGTTTCCCTGGTAGCTCAACTGATAAAGAATCCACCTGCGGTGCAGGAGACCCTGGTTCGATTCCTGGGTTGGGCAGATCCCATGGAGGAGGGAATGGCTACCCACTCCAGTATTCTGGCCTGGAGAATTCCATGAACTATATAGTCCATGGGTTCACATAGAGTCAGACATGACTGAGTGACTTTCACTTTGACTTTCAATCTCCGCAGTGGGACTTTTTCCTTCGTGGAAGTTATCTTCCTTCTAGTAAAAATTCTACCTCATTAGTGCCAAAGAATACTTTTTCCTAATATAACTTCTCTGAATTTCAACTCATCTTTTGCTTCATGTGCACCTGCACTGCGTTATTACTACAGACATTTGATTTTTTTTTCAAACATTGAATGTTGTCAACTCAGGAGCCTTGGAATATATTTTAGTCTTATCACAAAACAAATTATAACATATCCTGACAATTTCACCATATTTTATGCAGTTCTCTGTATTTTCGCAGAAACAATCCTTCATTTTATTTTCATGACTTTGTGAAGCAGATAAATTATAGAATTTTAGATCAAAAAGGGAACATAGAGAACACCCAGTACAAAGTTTCCATGACTGTAATGGTTAGGTTGTGTTTTTGACTGCAAGTAACAAGTAACAGAAGATTTCTAATTTCAAATGAATCAAATATCTCCTCTTTTCTTCTCTGTCCATGACATAGCAAGAACTATGAATATAACCTGTAGTTAGAGTTGGTTAATTCATTTACCGATGATATTATCAAAGGACCAGGCATTTTCTCTCTTTTGCTCATCATCCTTGTGTAATATACCTGTATTATTAGTCAGGGTTCTCCAGAGAAACAGAACCAATAAGATGTGCATATATAGAAATTTGTCGTAAGGAAGATTGCTCACATGAAGCTAATAAGCCCCAAATCTGTAGAGATGATATTCCAGTTCAAGCCCAAAGGCCAGAAGCTACCTTAGATCCCGTAAGAGCCAATGTCTCAGATCAAAGACCATCACGTAGGAGAATTCCCTCCTACCTGGGATCAGTCTTTTGTCATATTCAGGCCTTCAATTGATTGAATGAGGCAACCTACTTTATGGAGGGCAATCTGCACTACTCAGTCTGCTGACTTAAATGCCTCCAAAAACACCCTTGTAGAAACACCCAGAACAATTTTTGACCAGTTATGTAGGCACCCATGGCCCAGTCAAGTTGACACAAAATTAACTATCACAACACCCATGGCATAGGACAAAGGAGGTAGCCTATAATAGGCTTTAGGCATGAATGTCTCATCTATTTACAACAAAGGCCAAAGTAGAAGAGAGTATATCCTTTTCCCATGATCCATTTCAACAGCAATAAATCTTCCTAGATAAGTTTTATTCATCTTTTATCTGACATATTGATATCATGTGTCCTTTACTGAACCAATTACCACCAAAGGGACTGGAATTCATATGATCATCTTAGAGAAATCAGGCTGAAGCAACTGGTTGCCCAGGGTCAAATGAATACTGGGGTTCCATTTTCAAGAAAATTGTGAAGAAAAATGACTGCTGTGTAGGCATTAATGACATCTGGCTCTTTGACAAAAGCAAGATCCTCTTCATTTTTCTGTCATGTTTATTCTGTATGTATGGACTCTCTGGTAATATAATTGTTATTTGTGGTAACTTCAAGTCATTAAAGTTTTTCAATAGTGATAACATGAATTATTTAAACTCTATCATCTCTGGTAAAATTTCCTACAAGAAGTTTCTCCAGGTAAATATGCTTAGTAATTATACAAACCTACTTGAACATTTCTAAGAGTTAATGTCTTCATTTTATTTTGTTAAGTAAGTAAGTAAGTGTTAGTCACCCAGTCATGTCCGACTCTTTGCGACCCCATGGACTGCAGCCCACCAGGCTCTTCTGTCCATGAGATTTTCCAGGCAAGAATACTGGAGTGGGTTGCCATTTCCTTCTCAAGAGGATTTTCCTGACCCAGGGATCAAACCCAGGTTTCCTGTACTGCAGACAGATACTGAGCTACAAAGGAAGCCCCTTTATTTTGTTAAACAATTCTAATTATTAAGCAGGTCATCTTTATGTTCCCCCTTAAATCAAAGCAATATGTTGAGTGTCTTCCATATATGTGTCCCCTGTAACTTCCAACTGATAGTCTTTCACGTCCTGCTAGGAAAGCATAGGCAATTCCTCATGTTCTGTGTATATGACTGTGCCCCTTCACAAGTGAGGCCGAAAGAGAACAAGTAAATTGCTAAAGATCACAAAACTATTTAGTGGAAGCACTGAAACAACTCCTTTGTCCTACTTGATATGACATTCTGCTTTTTTATGTACTTGATAGAGGCACTCATCTTCCTTCAATACTTTAACTGGTGTCTGCTGAATTATCCTACAATTTCAAGTTTTCAAAAGAGAACATGTGATATTAAAGAAGAAATTATGGCTAAATTATCTTCTGTGGGACCCATACTGTATGTTTGAGCAGAAATTGCTTTTGAAGATGCTGAATGTGTAATTCTCATCTCTCCTCTCTCTGTGCTGCAAACTATAATTCTCCACTGGTTGCTTTTGCTCTGAGCTTAGATTAAGTGAAAGCAACCAAGTGGAAAGGGCATAGCTGGATCCTACTCACATGAAAGGGAGGCTGAGAAACATGAGGACGCCAGTCATCAGGAAGGGCACCCAGAAATGACTCTTGAATCTAGCAAAACAGACTCGGGGTCCTGTGCAAAGCTGTCCATGTTTCGCTGTATCCCAGCAAGAGAGCCCGCTATTTGTTCTAACATTTCTCCACTGTCTAAAACTATAGCTATTCTTTATCAGACACGAATAAATTATTGTAATATGCTAATTTTGCTAACTGGCAAGAGTTTACATTTTTTAATTTGATATGATTAAGGTATATTCTGAATTCTTAGACAATTTTCTCTGACAAACCTAGAGAAAAATGTGCTTTAAAAGCCTCAAAGTACAGGAAGATGGATTCTCGAGAAACGGAGTCAGCATTCAATAGGACGGTTTCACTTTTATCACAGTTAGTCATTCAGTGAACCCTTCTGCATGATCACATTTTTTGGACCTAAGGAATAGGACACAGCAGCAAAATCATTTCATTCCTCCCCCCAATTTGTTTTGATTAGTAATCCCTCATTGCTTATACTACCCAATTTCTAGTGGTGCAGTATTGAAAGGCATGCACTGCAAGATCTCATTATAAAGCATGTACACTGCAAATGGCTATGCAGTTGCTTTTGAAATAATGAAAATGCACTGGAATTACATAGTGGTGATGACTGCACGCCCTGTGACACACAATCAGTGAATGGCAAAGTCATCATCATCGTCACACAACTTACAGACTGTGTCTGATCATCCAGGAACAACTTTTCCCTTTCAGTTCAGTTCAGTTCAGTCACTCAGTCGTGTCCCACTCTTTGTGACCCCATGAACTGCAGCATGCCAGGCCTCCCTGTCCATCACCAACTCCCGGAGTCCACCCAAACCCATGTCCATTGTGTTGGTGATGCCATCCAACCATCTCATCCTCTGTCGTCCCCTTCTCCTCCTGCCCTCAATCTGTCCCAGCATCAGGGTCTTTTCAAATGAGTCAGCTCTTCACATCAGGTGGTCAAAGTATTGGAGTTTTAGCTTCAGCATCAGTCCTTCCAATGAACACCCAGGACTGATCTCCTTTAGGATGGACTGGTTGGATCTCCTTGCAGTCCAAGGGACTCTCAAAAGTCTTCTCCAACACCACAGTTCAAAAGCATCAATTCTTTGGTGCTCAGCTTTCTTTATAGTCCAACTCTCACACGCATACATGACTGCTGGAAAAACCATAGCCTTGACTAGATGGACCTTTGTTGGCAAAGTAATGTCTCTGCTTTTTAATATGCTGTCTAGGTTGGCTCTGTGTTCAGTTCAGTTCAGTTCAGTTGCTCAGTCACTTTTCCCTTTACCATCCCTTAATCCCCATTTATTAATCCATGTGCTTCTCTGTGTTAGACTAAAAATTACTGATATTTACTTATGCATCCATCCAACAAATCCTTTATCTTGCATGCTTCTATATACTATACATTTTCTGTTTTCCTGTTCAGTTTATCTTTCTTTGAAGAATGGCCACACTCTTAATTTATATGGTTCAGGTGAACTATTATATAATGTAACACCCAAACCCTAACAATGGGAGTAGATTTAGAACCTGACCCTGACCATTCACTTTATCCATGGGATTTACTCTAAAAATCTTCAGAAGGGGAAAGCCTCTCTCTTCATCTGTTTTTTAAGTCATAAAGATGATGTCAATTCAAGGCTATCAGCAGTCATCTTATAATTTCTAAGGAGAGTCTGACCCTGGGTAAATTTAAGCAAAGACAAACAAATCCAGGAGATATGGACAGAAAAAGATGGAGATGGAAAAAGAGATGAAAGAGTGAGAATGTACAAAATAGTCTGAAAGCCCGGAGCCTCTTTCTAAGAAGATAGATTCCCTTTCTCTCCGTGGGTTTCTGAAGGATATGTGTTAATACACATTTCCCCATCCTTCACACACATTCCCCTACCCCAGGTTGGTTTTACTTTACTTCTCTTATTTGGAAATAAAAACATCCACATTAAAAAACATGTTTTTTTGTTTTTAAAAACAAAAAAAGTTCTTGTTTTTAAAAGAACATAAAGACTAAATGGTAGAAATAGACCTATAAACAGATACATCTGAATAAAATATTAAAAAGTGCTAAAAATATGTATTAGATATTTGAGGGAAAGAGTAGAGAAGTTATGTTCAATTATAACTGAGGCAGTGAGGGAACACTTGAAACAAGATATTACACTAAGGCTGATTCTTTAAGTTTTAATAGAAAATTATCAGGAGAACTAGCTCAGAAAAATGTAAGAAAGTCCATAATAAAGGACCAGAATGACAAAATTCACTGACCATAGAATAACATTAGGCATTGAAAAAAATAAATCAACATAAGATAAAATAGCTAATTACAGTTTGGCAAAGAAACCATGCTTGAGTGTGGCTGGAGACAATGGTAAGGTCTGTGGAAGCCAGATCATACAGGTCCTCATTTACTACATTAAGATATAGGAAACCAATAGAGAATTTTAGACAGAGGAGTGACTCTATAACCTGTTTTAATATATTGGATGTTATGAAACTTCAGGCAAAGAGAACAGTTTTCAAAAAGTTTCAATCATAGAGAAGAAAGGAAGGCCACATATTAGGAAGTGATGGAAGAAATTGGAGAGAAAGATACAAATTTGAGAGTAAGTCTACTCTTTTCCTGCCTGTCTATTGGTCTCTGACTCTGGACTTACAGTTTTCTGCAGTTATCAGTAAATCGGGCCCCTATATTGACCTCTTGGGACTCCATACTACGTCATCCCTCCCAATTCTGACCCAGTATCTGACACGTCCACCCATATCTTAGCCTGATTGGAAAGATCAAGTTCAGAGAAAAGCATGTATATCCAAAAAGGGTGGCAGGCACTGTGCAGAATATTTAATAATACTCTTTTACAAGGTCACCAACCACCACTCTAAGATACCGAACGCTCTCTATGGCTTATGCTCCACATCTTTCCCTCCAATGGTATCATATTGTCACCGTGAGATGGTTCATTTGCAAAGCCCTACTCTATGACTGATCACCTCTGGGGCAGAAGATTCTGAACGCTTTTTAAATGGATCTTCAGAAGTAGGGTTGCTACTTCATGGAAATATGATCTTGCAGCAAAGTGACTGCATAGAGAACAGGGTGGCGAAGGTACTGAAAAGGAATTTGCTTCTGCTGAGCCCTGACCTCTGTTTGTCTCAAGATACACCCACTGGATGCTGGTATTTGAGACTATCACTTCAGGAAAGCAAGTGGTGTGCATTAAGGTCAATGGGCTTTACAGGATCTTAATGTGAATTGCATTATTCTTACCAAGGTGCAAATACTAAAATGGTGAACTCATTATCAACAAATAATCATGGAAGCATCATGTTTCTTGGAAAGATCTGGATTCAAGTATTGGTTCAAGCATCTAGTAGTTTCATAACTTTGAATGAGTTACAGGCAGAGGTAGGGCTGTTGGCAACTTCCTTTGCCACTGTATCTGTGCCTAAGCCACCTTCTAATCCATGTGCTGGAACCGTCCACTGGGGATTTAGGTCATCTTGTTTATAGAGGAATATAGCTTCACTCTGGAAATACTAATATATTCTTACGTTCCTCTGCAGGTAATTTGCTGGGGAAGGAAAAAACAGGCAGTTAATATAAACTACCAGGAATAGAGGGGGTTTTGTTATTCCTGCTGAGCCTGGATGAGACGTTAGGTATAAACAGCACACAGATGTCCCTGATAACACTGCCACCATTCTAAGGCCACCCACTGTACTTCTGTAAAAAATAAATCAAAACACATTACACAATGGTCTTGGGTTTAAAGGTTATTTTCATAGACATTTGATGGTGAAACAATGGTATTAATAAAACGAGCCATATAACTGACAGCTCCTCAACGTGGAAAACACCAAGACACCCTGTAGGCAGAGCAATAAAGAGGGCAAAAAAGATGACATGCTGAAATCAAAAAATTATTGGGGTAATTGGCCCTGAGTGTCTGTGCTGTTTCTTACTGCATTGGTATTATTGAACAGCACCCACAGTCAAGCAATACATTTCCCCTAAGGCAGAAAGAAAATTAAAAAATGATAAGTAAATTAAAAAATGATCTTGAAACAAGGCCAGAGTCCTTCAGTGTCTCAGAAATCTATGGTCACTGGGCTAGCATTCCTTGGTCTCCAGAAACATTGTCTGCTTTACCTTTAATGTGTCCAAATGTATACTCCCTGCAAAATGCAACAAAATTTGTCAGCAGAATTATCAGCCAACTCTCTCTGCTTTAAAGCAGCATCTAATCCCTTAGGCTCATAATTGAAGTGGATCAAAACAGGTCCTTTATGACTGAAAATTTCATGCTTATAGGTTTTCTGAATAGCCTGTTTTATATTAAAAATTTATCCCTCTAAATCTCCTTAAAGTCCTCTCTCCTGGTGTTAGGAAACAAATCTTTGATAATATCAGTATGAGGTAAAACCTTCTAGGCTGACATACTGTTGAATAGAACAGAAAGAAGTCAAAGATACTTGGGTGGTTTTGAAGCCTGATGTTATACAGAAGGGACACATTTGGAGGGACAATAACAAAGAAGAATTTGTATTTTTAAGCATTACACTTAAAGGAGAATATTGGGTAAAACAGTGCTGCCAAAATTTGAAAAAATTATCTAGCCTATTTCTAGGCTGTTTTGCCCATCTTCCTACTCTCTCTGTCCCCTTTATGGAGCGTGCATTTGGCAGGAAGAAAACAGCAGCTACATCCTCCTCCTAACAAATTCCATTGCATTCCTTGTGATAAATTTATATGGAAGCACTATAAAAATTGAGCATATTATGGGCATGATCCATGTACGAATTCCCGTATCAGTCAATCACACCTACGTTATTTCATTTATTTTTTCAAAATAATCCATGAAGAAGGCATCACTAGGCAGCAACATTATGAAGGAAATAGTTTGCAAAAACTAAGCCTCAGAGAGTCAATACATTACCCACAGAGGAACACATGAACATATTAGTTTATCCAGAGGTAGACTTTATCCCTATATAAACAAGATGACCTAAATCCCCAGGGGAAGCTTCTAGCACCTGGATTAGAAAGTAGCTTGGAGACAGATATATTGTCAAAAGAAATTACCAACCACCTCAACCTCCTGACAGTATAAGATCCTCCTAAGAAATGACACATTATAATTCTGGATTTATTAAAGTTTTCTGAGAGGAGATTTATCTGTAATCGTGAAAAAGACAATGTTGAATACTTGCGAGTTTTTCTTTCACAAGTGAGGTGATGAAGTTTTCAGGACAGGCTCAATGCATTTTCTCATTTTCTTGTAAAAATAGTGACTACTTAGTAGAGAAGAAATTGCTTTGAAGCACTACTAGCCTAGGACACTAATGCGTGTCCATACCCAGAATAAGAAAATAGCTGTAGGAAAAAGAAGCACATTTTATATATAATGTTGAAACATCTCTGGCTGTGAAATAACTTCAAAATAAAGCATCTATTTTAAACATGTCATCTACTGCGCTGTTATTCATTTAGAAATTGCTCAATAATATTTAAGATGTGGCTCATTGTCATGGAATAGAGTGAGGTCAAACTAATTTTGTGAAAATAAGGGGGAAAAAAACCTATAATGTACATTTTAAAACCTGGGAAGACCTTGAGGCTGCCTAAATTTGGGCTCTGGATTGATTTCAGAGCTCACAGGGGAAGAAGTACCACAACATGTAGAACAGAAGGACAGCAAAAGCGGGGAGTTTTCTGGTTACATCAGTTCAGTTCAGTTCAGTCACTCAGTCGTCTCTGACTCTTTGTGACCCCATGGGCTGCAGCACACCAGGCCTCCCTGTCCATCACCTACTCCCAGAGTTTACTCAAACTCATGTCCATTGCATCGGTGATGCCATCCAATCATCCCATTCTCTGTCATCGCCTTCTCCTCCTGCCCTCAAACTTTCCCAGCATCAGGGTCTTTTCTAATGAGTCAGTTCTTTGCATCAAGTGGCCCAAGTATTGGAGTTTCAGCTTCAACATCAGTCCTTTCAATGAATATTCAGGACTTATTTCTTTTAGGATTGACTGGTTTGATATCCTTGCTGTCCAAGGGACTCAAGAGTCTTCTCCAACACCACAGTTCAAAAGCATCAATTCTTATGCACTCAGCTTTCTTTACGGTCCAACTCTCACATCCATACACGACTACTGGATATCATATCAAACATTGGAAAATAAATGATTTCAGAGAAAAAGCAAAATGAAAGCTATCAGTTCTAATTGCAAAATTAGTTTCTGTGTACCTGTCACAGTGTGTGATGTTCCAGGGAGAAAAAAGCAAAATCTAGTTGTTGCTCTAAAGGGTCTTATATCCTAAGCATATAGCTTTAGGTTTAATGTAGGGGTCCCCAACTCTGAGATCTAATGCCTGTTGATCTGAGGTGGGGATGATGTAATAATAATAGAAATAAAGTACACAATAAATGTAATGAATTGAATCATCCTGAAACCACTCTTGTTCCCAGTACTTGGAAAAATTGCCTTTCAGGAAACCAGTCCCTGGTGCCAGAAATGTTGAGGACACTGGTTTAAGGCACATCCTAACAGAAGGAAAATTCTGAGATGCTAAAAGTAGCTGTCTTTCCTGAAATACCAGCCAGAAAAATCTGAAACTCCAGGTATTCATCAAAACAGTGTTTCTTAAAGCCTAGATTTGGATATAACATACTTTTCACCCTGAAGGGTAAAAATAAGACTCCTGGAAAAAATATAATAACTCCCTTAAATCCCAAAGCAAGTGGAAAACTATTAAACTCAATATCCATTATTTGGCAGTCACTGCAAGGAGAATTAAACCACCTTGTCCATGAAGAATGAATTTTATGGATGAAGAGGAAAGGTTTTGCACACAGTGGAATATTGTTTAAAACTCAAACCCATCTTTTATAGCTTTTTACTACCCACATGCATAATTTAAATTCATTTTAGGAAAAAAAATAAATGAGCACTTCTTTTTTTTAACTTGGGATCATTTTGAAATGAATTAATGTAGGGTAGAGGGACAGGTTTCAGAGTGTTTCCTATTGCAGAAAGATCATCAATATTGAAACGGTTCTCTCAAATCAATATTGAATTATAGACCCTGACCACTTCTGTTAGGGGGCCTGTTTCCCAGAATATTGCTGTGGGCATAGTGTTGGCATTCATCCATTGAACCAACATATTTGATTCTGCATTCAGAAATATGAAAATAAAGTCAAATAAAGAAGGGTTCCCTTTGTTTCCGCTTCAAACTAGAAAAGATATTAAAATATCCTGAAGGATAAAGTGGTTGCACTAGAAGATCAAAGATAAATGGAAACACAAGAGTATGTTTGTGTGTGTGTTGCAGGGGTGTTACTGTCTGAACTCTTCAATACACGTGTGGCTTTACTATTTCTCCTTGATTTATGAACAGATGCTGTAAAGCAGAAAATTTGTTTCATTTTCTTCTTGATCTCTTTTTAAATCTTTTCTTTTCCACAGTCTCCCTTTAGCTTTTTTTTTTTTTTTTTTTAAGTTTAATTCTTCTCTTCCACTCTTCCTCCTACTTTTGTTAATCTCCCTCCTCCCTCTGCATTTAAGTCTCTACTGATGGTTGGTTCTGAGGTTGGAGAGTTTATAGGTAGCCAGGGCACTTCTTTCCTCTTCAAATGAGAGGAAAATTTTAAGATTTCAAATGAGGTCGTCAAATATACCTTTAAAAGTCTGTCCTTTTAAAATTATTGCCAGAACTTTCAGTCTAAAACTAGTTTCAAAACTCTACACTCTAAAGTCCTTCTTAGAGCTCAAGACTCACATGGCCAGATAGTCTCTGGCAGATGTTAGTGTGTGTTTCAGTAGAGCTCCCTGCAAAGAGGTGGAGACTGTGTGTCAGTCTGCTTATTGTTTTGTCTAAGGAGAGGTTATCTCATGCTCACAGATCAATCTCTAGAAATCTTCAGATAGTGATGCTGGTCAAGACCCTGGTATAGAAGAAGAAAACCCACCCACAATCTGTGTGTCAATCCCATTAATGATGAATCATGACCTTTCCAAGAGAAAAGGAGATCTGAAAACAGTCAGCTTTCTGTTAAGTTGGCACACCTTGGCATGGAGCATCTTAAGGGCTAAATGTTGGTCTGTGATACTTGCAAGTTGAACCTTGGCACCAGCCATAGCAAAACCGTCTTTGTTGAGTGAAAACTGATGCTCTTAGGTTTTAGATTCCATTTCTGCCATGATAGCTGCTCCATTTACGTGTCTATTTCATTAGCACTGTGGCCAATCGGTAGAGCCTGGCTGATATGTCATTGATTTTCGGTGTATACAGCTGCTCCAGATGAACGAGAAGTGACTAATACACTGGAGGCTTCAGTCATGGAGTACCTCCAATGGGCATTAACCTGTGATACTGATGTCAGTCTGATGTCACTCAGAATAGGTCCAGTCATGTGCCTCTTCCTCTGATCACCTTGCTCCTGAACTTCTGATCTTTCTCCTTCCAGGCTCCAGACCAACTATCCAGGATATTAAGAGAGAAAATTTCAATTCTTCTTTCTGATAGCACGTAAAGAAATGTATCTCTAAGAGAGCCATGTGCCATATATCATAGACCGTCACCTACTCTAGTGAAATTACCATAACTGGCACAGCAACTTCAATTAGAGAGACTATGTAGTGAAATTTTTCCATCATTAGCTGCCATTATCCACCCAACCTGAATAGAGCCCAGACCAATGAATTTAAATGAGGATATGACAGTGACCCTTATTCATGCATCCTTCAAATTATTTAAAATAATGTTGATCTTACCTAGTCCCCAGGGGATGCAATACTGTATCCAATATGCTATTTTTTTCAGAAACTGGATCATTTCCAAGGTATTATAATAGGACTTTCACTCCACCCCCAGCTCTGGGTCAAGAGTTTTGCCAGCTATCAACGATATTCATGGGCTCCCCTCATAGCTCAGCGGTAAAGAATCTGCCTGCAGTGCAGGAGATCTGGGTTCGATTCCTGGGACGGGAAAATTCCTGGAGAAGGAAAGGGCAACCCACTCCAGTATTCTTTCCTGGAGAATCCCAAGGGCAAAGGAACCTGGCAGGCTACAATCCATGTGGTCACAAGAGTCCAACACAACTTAGCGAATAAACCAACAACGACACTCATTCCAATTATCCACTCATGTTTACGTGCTAAGTCACTTCAGTCGTGTCTGACTCTGGGACCCCAGAGTCAGACTTGCATCTCTTGCATCTCCTGCATTGGCTGGCAGGTTCTTTACCACTAGCACCATACGGGAAGGACCATGAAAATGATAATTTAAAAATTCTATAAACCCAGTGTACTCATTGTGAATTGGACTTGGGCCAGCAGTCCATTTATTACCTGACTTCTACATGCCCTCACTCAAACAAGGGACTAAAGTAATACCAATATTCTTGTCCTTGGTTATCACTGTCAATTCAGGCTGTGTTCTCAGAGTACTGGAAATGTGTGGGTATTTCCCTCTTTCCAATGCTTGCTTATCTATGTAAATGACTGGAAACCTCCTTGGGTAAAGTTACTGAATGTGCAACATGGTGATATTGCAGACTTCTTCCTTTTAGAGACTGGCCTCTCCTTCAATAGAGGGATTCCAGGTCTGAGAACTCCCTCAGGTCAAGAATCTTGTGCAGAGGGATATTTTGATTTATACTACATTTGCAACTGAGGTCACGGATAATCCTACCAGAAAATCTGGAGGCAGGAAGATCCTTCAGAGTTGTCCCAAATAGAGGTAAAGATCTCCTGGAGAAGGAAATTGCAACCCACTCCAGCATCCTTGCCTGGAAAATCCCATGGACTGAGGAATCTGGCAGACTACAGTCCACAGACAGGACTTAGCTCTCTCGGGTGGGACCTTAGTATTTCTGCCTCTAACACTGGTCCCTGGGAGAGAAGGAAACTGTAAGCATGGGTAACACAGTATCCTGAGGGCAAAGGCAATTTCCAGTGAAGGACACAACTATGAGCAAATGGCAGCCACTATTCTCAGCAAATGTGGAATGGAAGCCTCAGCTCTGAGGAGAGGATTTGGGCAGAATATCACAATATCCACTCTTAAATACTTCGCATCATTCAGCTTTTAGCTCAATCATCACTCCCTTTGGGAATTTTTCCCTAACCTTGACCCATCCCTTCTCTCTGCCATACACTGTGCCAAACTAGGTCAGAACTCCTTATTGTAGACATTCTTAGCTTCCTGCATCTTTCTTTGACAGAACTTGTCATACATTTAATCACATCCTTATTTATGTGCTATTTGATTAATGTCTGTACTCCCCATGAAATTGTAAGCTCCTAAATAACCTACATAGAGACTATGACATCATTGTTCACTATCGAACCTCTAGCGTGTGGCAAAGGACCTGATATACATCAGTGCTCACTCAATATTTATCTGAGCGAATAACATGTTGATGAGTTACTGGCATGGGTACTGCTCATTGTAACAATGGCACCATTATATGGTAAACTCATCTAGGTAGCTATTACAAAAAAGTGGATTTCCACAAGGAAGGGTAACAACTTTTCTGTCACAGAGGATTATGTTCTTGAACAAAATTCAAAGCTGCTGGGGACCTTCACATGAAGCTGTCAGAGAACATGAAATGGTGAGATTGGTGAGACTGGTGAGATTGTCTTGATGACTTCTGAAATCAATGACATGATGGATGTGACCACCAGATAATTTCTTTTTTGTTTTTTGTAAAGGATATACTAAAATTCTGGCAAGAGCGAAAAGAAGTGCTTACAAAACTGTCTGTTTTGCTTTGCCTGACTTGAATTCACATTTTAGTTTTATTTCCCATGAAATTCCCATTCATGAGACAGGAGAGATAATATGCAAATTCTAACCTATGTTGGTAGGCTTAAAACTCAGCATTCAAAGAACTAAGATCACAGCCTCTGGTCCTATCACTTCATGGCAAATAGAAGAGCAAAAAGTGGAAGCAGTGACAGATTTTCTTTTCCTGGTCTCCAAAATCACTGTGGATGGTGACTGCAGCCATGAAAATAAAAGACACTTGCTCCTTGGAAGAAAAGTCATGACAAACCTAGACAGTGTATCAAAAAGCATCACTTTGCTAACAAAGGTCCATATAGTCAAAGCTATGGTTTTTTCCAGTAGTCATGTTCAGATATGAGAGTTGGACCATAAAGAAGGCTGAATGCTAAAGAATTGATGCTTTCAAATTGTGTGCTGAAGACTCTTGAGAGTCCCTTGGACGGCAAGGAGATAAAACCAGTCAATCCTAAAGGAAATCAATCCTGACTATTTACTAAAAGGACTGATGCTGAAGCTAAAGCTCCAATACTTTGGCCACCTGATGTGAGGAGCCGAGTTATTGGAAAATACCCTGGTGTTGGGAAAGATCAAAGGCAAAAGGAGAATGAGGCAGCAGAGGATGAGATGGTTAGATAGCATCAACCAACTTGATGGACATGAATTTGAGCAAACTTTGAGAGATAGGGAAGGACAGGAAAGCCAGGCCTTCTGCAGTCCATGAGGTTGTTAAGAGTTGCATATGACTTAACAACTGAACAATAACAACTCACCTTGGTAAAGCAACAACAGTTTGGGGGATGCATTTATATCAAAAGGCACTGTATGGTTCAACATTAGTTTTCTTCTAACATAAAGTCTCCAATACAGGCTCTTACAGAAAAAAATTTTTGATTTATCTGTAGTGATTTTTAATTTTTTTATTTCCAAATAAAGATATTATATAAATTCCACTTACCCTTTTTCTGGAATCACTTTTTTTGTTGTTCTAGATGAGATGCACTCCCACAAGAAAAAAAAAAAGAAAAACCATGAGGAAGATTAAGACACTTTAAAAGACTGCTCGTTCAACACCAAAAAGAGAACTTCCATTGTAGGACTTCAGCAAACCTTGTGGACATCTGGGAATTACTGAATATGTTTATATCAGTCAGCATACTATCTGGCATTCATATACTAAAACTTTTAAAGTTCATATTTAAACTATTTAAATCCATCAAAAGCAAACTTAGTAGACTATACCAAGCTTACAAGATTTCATGATGGGTTGTATTTATGCTGAAGTCAAATTGCACTACGATTAAGGGATTTCAACTGCAATCAGATCCACAGTTCCAGATCAGTGAGTTCTAGACCACTCTCTCCAGGTGACTTAGGGTGCTATTTCATGAGATACCATGAGATGCAAATAAGGAAACTATGTTATAAATTCTGCTATATTCTGTAAGAATATTTTAGAGGAGAAACTTCTTAACTGAGAGAGAGATCATCTAAATCTGCTTCATAAGATTCACACATCCATTTTAAATGATTACCACCAAACTCCTGGGCATATATCCATAGAAAACTCTAATTCAGAAATATACATGCACCCCAATGTCCATAGCAACACTATTTACAGTAGCCAAGTGGAAGCAACCTAAATGCCCATTGACATATGAATGGCTAAAGAAGATGTGGTACTTATATACATTGGAATACTACTCAGCCATAAAAAAGAATAAAATAATGTGAATTGCAGCAATATGGATGAACCTAGAGATTATTATGCTAAGTTAAGTTAGCCAGACAGACAAAGACAAATATCATATGATATTGCCTATAAGTAGAACCTAATCTTTAAAAATGGTGTAAATGAACTTATTTACAAAACAGAAATAGACTTGTTGAGGTGGAAAACAAACTTATGATTACCAAAGGGAATGTGGAAGGAGGGATAAATTAGGAGTTTGGGACTAAAATGTACGTACTATATAAAATAGATAACCAACAAGGACCTACTGTATAGTACAGAGAACTCAGTATCCTTAATAACTGATAATGGAAAAGAATATTAAATGTATATGTATTAATATATGTGATTATATATGTATGGGCTTCCCTGGTGGCTCAGATGGTAAAGAACGTGCCTGCAATGCAGGAGACCTGGGTTCAATCCCTGGGTTGGGAAGATTCCCTGGAGGAGGGAATGGCAATCCACTCCAGTATTCATGCTTAGAGAGTCCCCAAGGACAGAGGAGCCTGGCGAGCTACAGTCCATGGGATTGCAAAGAGTTGGACACAACTGAGTGATTAAGCACATATATACGTATAGGGTCACAAAGAGTCAGACATGACCTAGTGACTCAACTGCCACCACCACACACACACGCACACATACACACACACACACACACTCACACACACTCACACACACACACACATATATAACTGAATCATTTTGCTGTACGCCTGAGGCTAACACAACATTGTAAGTCAACTATATTTGAATAAAAATTGAAAAAGAAAACTAAACCTTTAACACAAACAGCTTGGCATGTACTGTTCATGAAGCATGAATTTCCAGAGACTATTGTTTGCAACAATGGCTCTGTGTATCTCAGATAAAGGTAAGGGATTTGTGAGCAGGACATTGATCCGAGCAGCCAATATCATGCTTTGTCACCCTGAATTAAATGGTTATGATTAAAGATTAGTGCAGAATACAAAGAATGTCCTGAAGCAAATTGTTAAAGGAAATTTGCCAGCTGCACCTGCCAAGCGTTCTGCCGTGTAACATGTCATCTCCAATTCCAAACAGTAGTAAGTCATGATGGCTTGTCAAGTGACCACTTCTCAGTATTTATTTGAGGGTCTGATAAACAATGGATTGCATCCCATGATCCTGCTACTCATATCCCCTTTATAATATAGACATTCATGTTTTTCTGGGAATTATGAAACTGAAATCATTTTGTTCTCATTGAACAAATACATGTATAGCACATGTTATGTCAGTCACTGTTCTACATGCTCTATAAGCATTAATAGAATGTGGTGTGTGTGTATGTGTGTGTGTGTGTGTGTGTGTGTGTGTGCATGCACATGCTTAGTCACTCAGTCGTGTCTGACTCTATGTGACCCCATGGACTATGGCCTGCCAGGCTCCTCTGTCCATAAAATCCTCCAGGCAAGGATACTGGAGGCTTTCCATTCCTTTCTCCAGGAGATCTTCCCAACCCAGGGATCGAACTCGGGTCTTCTACACTGCAGGCGGAATCTTTACCACATGAGCCAAGAATGTGTCTGGGACACTACAGTTGAGAACTCGGGTTTTATGTCATAAGACATGAAGCATAGAGGTAGAATTAGTGCCCATCCACATGTTATTCAATTTTCAAGTTACTCCCCCGGACACTCACAGCAAGACCACTGAAAGCATCTCTAACAGAATTCCCTGGAGTGGCACTCTGTGACATTGCCTGACACTCAGCCCATTTACCACGTGAAGGATGCAGTAAGTTGTCTCTGGTTTCTCAAGTACTAAAACTAAGATATACTGCAGTTCTATAGCTGTCAGTTTTGCACAGATTTAAATGCACCAAACTGTTCCTGCTTGCAAGCTCTATTATAATAGAACCTGAATGTGTAGGACTGACATGCGTGATGGGAATTCTGATAGTCATGTTTCGATATCTTTGAATTAGTATTCCATATATCAACAATGTAGAGGGAAATAAGACCGGTTCTGCCTACTTTAACCTCCAAACTCAGAATTATCTTTTTTAAAGCTTTTCATTATTATTCTGTTTTCCCTGATACCCAATAGAATATAATAATATTGACCTTCCTCTTTTAATTTGATGGTGTCATTGGTAGAGTCCTGGACCTCATGGAAGTCATTGTATCCCAGTTACTACAAGGGGTTTTAATTACAACATCGACCTCAGAAGTGGTGACATATTCATATATTTCCATCTTACCAACCTCTCTTGAGGTATGCTTTAGCATCTTAAATGTTTGTGCTTAATCATTGCTAGAGCGCTTTCTTCTATTCCAGTGACTAATGTGTAGCCACAGCCATAGCATGTGAGATGGAAAAAAAAATCTCCGAAATGTTTAACACATTTGCAAAACTGCTTGTGGCCTAGATTGCCTTTTCAGAAATATTTTGTGCAGAGAATAAAATTTTCTTGTGTTCCATGACATTAATGGATCGCTTGGTCTGTAAACTGTTTTCCTTATTAAATACAAACACCCACTTCAACCAGATCTGCCCAACTTTGATGGATGACACACCCAGAGAAACAGCAGGCTTCGTTGCAGCTTAAACGAGTGTGTGCACTCATTTATCCCCAGTTATTTTCACTGTATTGCACTCAGTTTGTTGGTTCCAAAATAAAAACAAATGGTATGATTTCTTCTGCTTCAGGCTGTACTAGCAGTTCTTTGTAGAATGCATGAAAGTTGTTCGCAGCACATTTTTCTTTATAAAGAAAAAAAAATTGAGTGAAGGTGTCCAATGACCATTAGATCACAGTGAGCACTTAACTCACTTTGTCAGGCTGATATAATGAGGAGAGGGAGTGTGGAAGATTTTCAGCCAGTTCTTACCCTGTCTGATTTCTGGCTTGAAGTTCATCTTATTTTCACACCATTTCCAATCAATGAGGTTTTTGGGTTTTTTGGGTTTTTTTGAGAGTTAATACCAAGCACTGAACTAAATTAGAACACTTATTCTCAAGTAAAGTAAATAACACAGCACCCTTAAAACTGGTACAAATGAACCTATTTCCAGGGCAGGAATAGAAACGCGGATGTAGAGGGCAGACATGTGGACCCAGAGAGGGAAGAGGAGGGTGGGATGAGTTGGGAAGTAGCATTGACATATAAACATGATCACACGTACATTAGATAGCTAGTGGGAAACTGCTATAGAACACAGGAAGCTCTGTGAGGATGGGATGTGGGGAGAGGGGTGGGAAGGAGATCCAAGAGACCAGCAACATATGTATACATATGGCTGATTCACTTCGTTATATGGCAGAAATGAACACAACATTGTAAAGCAACAATACGCCAATAAAATAATGTTGGCTGATTTCTAATTTAATGACAATTTTAGAAAGCGCAATTTCTCTAAGTATGTATATTTAACTCTAAGCAACTTTCACTTAATTAACAAACTTTATGGCTGTTGGGGAAATGACTTATTTGAGAAGGAATGCCCCATATTAGTGCCAGAATGCCGAGCGAACTGACAATGCAAATGGCCTGAATCACATTTGACCCAGTAACCCCTACCTTAAGTGTAAGGCATCTCTGGTAATTAAATCGTTATTTAAATTATTTAAGGATGAGGTTTGTCCCCATTGCATTGTTTCTTAGCAGCATAGCTCTGTGTCTAAATCCCCATGGACTACTATCATTGTGCTGGTTTTGCTAAAAACTTTAGGAATTTTTATTTCATTTGGTACTATCGCAACCAAATAGTCATTTCTGAAATGTTATTTTGCCACCTTAGTGGTTCATATTTTAATAAAATTCAATTACATGTTTTAGCTTTCCAATGTCTCCCTGATGTTACAAGTTAATAATAAAAAGTATTAAACAGTCTAATTTTCTTCAAAGCCAGTGATATTCCATTGACTCTAAAACTGTTTCATTAAGGGTTGATGTTCTGAGCTCTCTAGGAGGTAGAGATAAAAGAGCAAAAGAACTCAGTAACAGTTCAGTTCCACCAAGCCCCTAGTAAAGAGAGAGGTATTAGGAAGACAAGAATCTCCTAAATGATGTCTAAGGATACATCTCTTACCCCAGCTATTGAAGTACCTCAAACCTGGGACAATCCCAGACTTATTCTGAGAATTGACTATGATCATCAACATATCAAAAATGGGTGACAACGTTGCAGCCATGTTGGACAGCAATTTGGAAGTTCCTCAAAATGTTTACTTAGTGGCTCAGTGCTAAAGAATCTGCCTGCAATGCAGGAGACACAAGTTTAATCCCTGGGTAGGAAAGATTCCCTGGAGTAGAAAACGGCAATCCACTCCAGTAATTTTGCCTGGAAAAAAAGAGGAAACTGGCGGGCTACAGTCCATAGAGTTGCAAAGAGTTGGACACAACTGAACAAGCTTCAAAATGTTGAATGAAGAACTACCATATTGTCAGAAATTCTACTTCAAGTTACATAAGATAAATAAAAACATGTGTCCACACAAAAATGTATACAGGAAAAAAAATGTATACAGGAAAGTTCATAGCACCATTTTTTATATCAGCCCTAAAGTATAAAACACCCAAATGTTCATAAACTGACAAATGAACAAAATAGCGTGTATCCATAAAATAGGATAATGTTGGGGAATAAACAGAAATGAAATACTGACACATGTTACAACATGGAGGAGCCTTGACAACATTTTGCTAATTGAAAGAAGTTTGTCACAAAAGAGCATACACTGTATTGAAGAGTGTGGTTCCATAGGGACAGAAAATAATGATTGCTTAGACATTGGAGAGAGGAGGCGAACAGATCCCTAATGAGGAAAGTGGGGATTGATGGCTAATGGGTATGGCAGGTTCTTTTAGGGCTGATGAAAATGATCTAAAATGAATTGTGGTGATGGTTGCCCAACTCAGTTAAAAGACTAAAAACAACTGGAATGTATGTTTCAAAAAGGCAAATTCTGTGATATGTCATTTTTACTTCAACAAAGATATTAAAAATGGGCACTCATTTACTGAGTGTTTACTATGTGTCAAAGATTATATGAGGGAGATTATACACATAACTTATGTTCCAGAACAAATTTTTATAGCTGAGAAAACCAAAACCTGGAGATGTGAAATAACTTTTGCCAGCTCACACAGCTAGTAAGTAGCAGAATAAGTCAACCCAATCTCATAAATTCCTAAGATATTAGAGTATGGTCATCACTATGCTACCTCCAAAATGGAAGCAGTTGTAAGAGTGCTCAGTAAATCAGGATGGTTTTGAGTAAACATAATCTTTGCCAACAGGCTTCCCTGCTGGCTCATTTGGTAAAGAATCCACCTGCAATGCAGGAGACCTGGGTTCAATCTCCAGGTCAGGAAGATCCCCTGGAGAAGGAAATGGCAACCTGCTGCTGCAGTATTCTAGCCTGGGAAATACCATGGACAGAGCAATCAGGGGGACTACAGCCCGTGGAGTCGTAAGCGTCGGACACAACTTAGCAACTAAACCACAATCACAGCAGCAACCCCTAAAAGCAACCAGCCCACTCTGTTTCTTTTCTGATGGGTATACTGCCTACAGGAGCTGTGCAGTCTGGGTAATACAATTTTTGCTATTAAAATGGTGAGGCAATTGGAATCAGTGCAACTATCTGCCCTTCAAAATATTTAGAGGAAATTTTTTTTCCAACCCACAGTTTTATAAGGACAATGAGACAATTAATTGAGAAGACTTATGACACAAGCTTTTTTAAAAAATAAGTTTTATTTTCAATTAAATTTTTTTGAGAATAGGTGCTTTACAATGTTGTCTCAATTTCTGCTATATAGTAAAGTGAATCAGGTACACATATATCCCCTCGTTTTTAGATTTCCTTTTCATTTAGGTCACCACAGAGTGCTGCGTAGAGTTCTCAGAGTTCTCTGGGCTGTACAGTAGGTTCTCATTGCTTATATATTTTATAATACATAGTAATGTACAATACATAATAATAATTTATAATACATATAATACGTAATAATGTATAATACATAATAATAATGTCCATCTCAATCTCCCAATTCATCTCACTCCCCCCTTCCCTCCTTGGTATCTCTAAGATTTCTGTTTTGCAAGTAAGTTCATCTGCAACAATTTCCAAGATTCCACATATAAGTGATATTATATGATATTATTTCTCTTTCTGACTTATTTCACTCTATATGACAGTCTCTATCTAGGTCCGCCCATATCTCAGAAAATGGCATAATTTCATTCCTTTATATGGCTGAGTAATATTCTACTGTGTATTTGTACCACATCTTATTTATCTATCTATCTGTTGATGGACATGTAGGTTGCTTCAATGCAAACTTTTTAATCAACTTAATATTTAATTAAAATATAGCCATATGGTACAAGTTACTAATAATCATAAAAATCTGATAGTAACTTCCACTTCCACATCTTATTTATCTATCTATCTGTTGATGGACATTTAGTTTGCTTCAATGCAAACTTTTTAATCAACCTAATATTTAATTAAAATATAGCCATATGGTACAAGTTACTAATAATCATATAAATCTGATAGTAACTTCCACTCTGAGAATTGAGAAACTTACAGGCTAGAAAAGAAGAAAAAAATTAAAGTCATGCCCCTCTGGTCACAGTCAACTAAGGATTTATGCAACCCTGGAGTGCTACACACTTTATATGCATTCTTCACAGTAGTTCCAACAGATATGCTATTATTAAATAGCATATGTAATGCTGATAGATGATTAAACCATATTTTAGAAAGATCAGTCATCGATGACACACAATTAGAAAGTGAAAGAACCTAGATAAAACCTGAGTGATGTGATGCTTTAAGGTCTGGCCCTCCCTTCTTTGCTATAACTGCATGTATCTTATGGGGCTTCCCTGGTGTGGCTCAGCGGTAAAGACTCTGCCTGCAATGCAGGAAACGTGGGAGATGCAGCTTCAATCCCTGCATAGGGAAGATCCCCTGGAGGAAGGCATAGCAACCCACTCCTGTATTCTTGCCTGGAGAATTCCATGGATAGAGGAGCCTGGCCAGTTACAGTCCATCAGGTCGCAAAGAGTTTGACAAGACTAAGCGACTGAACACACACACACACACACACACACACACAGTATTGTATTGGTCGCTAAGTGATGTGCCACAATGTGAAATTAGAATACAAATCCCCTACAACTAAGTCCAAATGGTTAAGAAGATAATTCATGGTTCTCACTGAATTTCAGAATTCCTCCAGGTTATCCTCTCATCCCAAATCACATTATTTCTTTCCCCAGATATTGGCCTACTCACCAGTGAGGCAGAGACTCTGGACAAATACATGTCAAGCCCCCCTCTAAATATTTCATGTCACCAACCGTCAGATGTCTGACATTAAGACTGTGTTGTACTTGATTGTTCAGGCAGGATCTCCTAGTTGGTGGCAAGGCCAAACGTCTTGATCTCCAATCATATCATGACTATCACAGAGGCCAAATTGCCATGTGTGGCCATTAACCTTGAAACACACCAGGAATCAGTGCATTCCGTTGCATCTGTTTCCCAGCCAGTCTTAGTGTGGTTAGCACTGTCCCATAAATAACCTGCATGATTATCTTTTCTAAAGGCAAAATGAGAAATTTTATAATAACAGTCTTTTAGATCTCATTTTTTTTCTGATCTGTTCACAAGTGAACCATCTACATTTCTTGAACACTCTTAGTATTTGACTGCAAAGTTAAATCATTTGTGCTTCGCTCTTCAAGCTGTCTTTTCATATGGGATAATTGATTGATTTGCCTGTACTTTCAATTACATAGTATAATTGCTGCTGAAAATGTGTGACTCTCAGGAACTGAAAGCTATAGACAAACTATTACATTTTCTTTTCAGTTCCTTAAATATCACAACCAAACCCCTTAAGACCCCCAAATCCAAAAAGTCTATAAAATTAAACTGCTTTTCCCCTAGTCATAATCATTGCTCATTTTTCAGTGTTTATGTTGTTTTAGATTAACTATTAATAATATTGGGAGGCTCAAGAGAAAATAACCAAGCTAAATTTTAAAACATATTTAGTTTATCAACTCAAAGAAAATTATAAAACACGCTATAGGTTAGAAGTCAAAAAGTTGGAAAATCATGCACTAAACTCTACAATATACACCTCTAATGAAGAGACATAGAATGAAATTCTTAACACCTGGAAGTTTGTCTTATTTTTAATATAAGATTTCAAGCAAGTTACTTAATCTCCCTACATCTCAATTTTCTTATGTATAATGAGATGATGCTTAGAGCTTTGTCAGCTCTGTAGCTCATAATTCCAAGAAGTTTGATCATTTCCATATATTACTGAATGCATAATAAAGTTGAAAACAGTGAAGAGAAGTAGAGCTTACAAAAATAAATAACATTTTTCCAGAATTTTTTTTACTGAAAAGAAATTAAAAATTAAAGGAGCAAAATTATTTTGAACTATACATTACTTAGACATACATTACTTAGATTTAATCTCATAGTAATTCTAAATATTTCAAGGTGTATTTATTATTCTGTTTAGTTTTATTACAAAACATACTTTATTTTGCATCATTTGATATAGCATCATATTTGATGCTAACTCCTTTTGCCTCAGAGGACATGAATTCACTTTTATTTCACTAAAATCTAAATCTATAAAGCCTTACACTAAGCTTATATGTGCACATATGAGTAAGAGAAACTTGGAGACAGAAAGGGAGATGGAGAGAAGGAAAGAAAAAA
Source organism: Cervus elaphus (assembly GCF_910594005.1). Lineage (NCBI taxonomy): Eukaryota > Metazoa > Chordata > Mammalia > Artiodactyla > Cervidae > Cervus > Cervus elaphus. The sequence continues at coordinate 37,144,960 of NC_057840.1, forward strand.
TAGAAAAAGTATGCATAGACAATTTTTTAAATATCCTATCTTATGTACAGATGGGCTTCCCTGGTGGCTCAGAGGGTGAAGAAACTGCCTGCAATGCCAGAGACCTGGGTTCAATCCCTGGGTCAGGAAGATCCCCTGGAGGAGGAAAGGGCAGCCCACTCTAGTATTCGTGCCTGGAGAATCCCATGGACAGAGGAGCCTGGAGGCTACAGTCCATGCGGTCACAAAGAGTCAGACATGACTGAGCAACTAACAATATGTACAGGTAATCTCTCCTAAATATTTACCAAGGAAAAAAGAAATAAGTGGAAAGCTACATAAAGGGCAGATAACATTTGTGCTCTATATCGTCTTTTTGTGTTTGTGGAAGCCAAGTGATTTGACACTGCTAAATTTTAAGCAACAGAATTAGAGTTAGTACTTCAAATACTAAGAGTGGGTTTGTTTAGCAATAAGTGGCAAACCATCGCTAAACATTCCTATATTCTTAGGCAAACAGGTCTTATGTTTCAGGCGTGAAATATCACACCAGCATGTGTATTTGTGTGTGTGTGTGTGTTTTCATGTATAAGTATCTTAAAATTCAAGTACTAGGTAGAGACAAAGTCTAATTAATTTCAATTAAATAGATTTTTTAAAGATATGAAAGTTTTCACAGCATGTAATAATGTATTAGTCCAAAAATCTCAAATGCTGTCAAAAGAAGAGTTATAGGTTATCAGATGAAAGCTATTTAAGGAAGTAATCAAATTAATAAAAAATAAAAAAAATAATAAAAAAAAATACAGATATCCACAATATAAGGGAGGAATTCAGATTGATGGATATATTTGAGTAATGATAGAAAATCCTTAGATTTTCTTTGGATCCACATAAATAATTAGGAAATAAAAAGTACATAATTATCAGTTAATAAAAAATAATTCTTAAAATTATCACATTCATTTTATTGGACCCACTTCATATGTATGGGAGGAGAGGAATTCCAAAAGTAAAGTAGTATTTTCCCAAACCCAATCAAGCATGATGCAGACATCTTTCACTTAGCTAAAATGGGTGGGTCCCTCTGAAAACTAAAACTGTATATATCATTCATGGCTTTATAAACATGTGTGACAAAGTTGAGGCTAGCAAATTTTGTTTTGTGAATGCATTGTCAAGGACCAGGTTATAGTAAATATATGAAACTGTTCTGTCCAAAATAGTGGTCACTAGTCTTGTGGCTATTTAAATTTAAACCAACTAAAATTAAGTAAAATTTAAAATTCAACTCTTCTTCCACTAGCTACATTTCCCATGTTCAATGGCCACATTTGGCTAGTGATTATGTTATCAAACAACACATCCAAAAGAACATTTCTATAAATGTAAAAAGATATATTGGACTGGTTGGTATAGAGATAGTTTAATATTTTATGCTGCTAATAACATGTAGACTTCTTTTTATGTAATAGAATAGTTTCTAAAGATAAAAAAACAGTTTATTTAGTAGCATCAAACTCTAAATTCTAGAAGAAAATTGTGTAGAGAAATAGTTTCCCCTTAAACTCTAACATCCATGAAGTCAGATTATGTCATAATATTAACTATTATACCATCTTCAATATTAGAAGAGTGTCTAATACACAGTAAATGTTCATTATTTATTTGCTACATTATTCCATTTATTTATTTATGTTGTGCATAATTCCTGTTCAGTATGGTATAAATGCATCTAGTCAGAAAATATCAACTAAAATTCATGATAATTCAACCTGACACAGAAATTTATGTGTAAATTCTGGAAAAAAATTTTAAAGCAAATTAATAGTGATATTATAGGGTATGTGCCTTTCCTAAAAGAATAAAGTGACTAAATGTCCTTGGGACTTTAGCAGCTCTATTAGAATATGCTAATTACAAAAACATCTCCAATTAAAAGTGACCTTAAAAGACTATTTGGCAAGAATTTCTTACCGTACTCTTTCTAATTACAGTAGATATTTAGAATGAAAATAGTCCATAAGACAGACATCTCTAATTTAGATTGACCTTTCCAGAAATAGTCTTAATTACAGAAATTTTGCTTTATGAGCTACCTTGCTACATCATTTATTCTGTCACCATCTTCAAGATAAATGGGAAAGCAGAGTTAAAATCTTAGCTGAATATTGCTTAATAGTCCAAGAAAGCAATCTTTGACCTGTGATATAAAGCAGGAGTCCCCAACCCCCGGGCCACAGACAAGTACTGGTCTGTGGCCTTTTAGGGACTGTCTCACAAAGCAGGAGGTGAGCAGGATGCAGGAAAGTGAAGCTTCATCCGTATTTAAGGCCACTCACATCACTCACGTTACTGCATTATTGCAATTTAATAATAATAGAAATAAACTGCACAATAAACTTAGTGCACGTGAGTTATCAGGAAACCATTCTCCATCATACCTGTGGAAATATTTTCTTCCATGAAACCAGTCCCTGGTGCCAAAAAGATTGGGTGGTAGCCCAGATGGTAAAGCGTCTGCCTACAATGCAGGACACCTGGGTTCAATCCCTGGGTTGGGAAGATCCCCTGGAGAAGGAAAAGGCAACCCACTCCAGTATTCTTGCCTGGAGAATTCCATGGACTGAGGCCTGGTGGGCTACAGTCCATAGGGTCGCAAAGAGTCTAACACGACTGAGCGACTTCACTTCACTTCAATAGAAAGGAGTGAGATAATAGTAGGAAACAGGAATAAGGATAAGTGCAGTAAGACAGTACGTGACTCTACAAATTAGGGCAGCCTTGTTCAGTGACTATTGATTTACTCACTGTATGTCAATAACAGCTCTAGTTCTGAGAATGCATGTTAAGTAATTAAGCAAGCCCAGGACTTGAAAGGGTTTATGTATGTAGTGAGCATCTGTTACTTTTGCCTACCCAGCATCAATTCCCTCTTCTGATAATACCATCCTGATTTTTTCTCTGATGCTCTGCTTTGCTCCAACTTGAATCATGAATCAGTCTTGGCAGACAGGCACAACACTCCCCTGCAGATGGTTAGATGGTACCCTCAAACCAAACTAAGTCAATCAGAATCTGTCTCCCTGGAATTTGCATCTTTAGCAAAATAATACAGAATCTGTAAAGAACAGATGTCTTTTCTTCTCAGTTAAAACATTCTACTAAGACTGTCAATTAGCTGGTGGCAAAAGAATCTGCCTGCCAATGCAGGAGACAAGCGTCCCTTTCCTGGGTCAGGAAAATCCCCTGGTGAAGAAAATGGCAACCCACTCCAGTATTCTTGCCTAGAGAATCCCAAGGACAAAGGAACCTGGTGGCCTAAAGTCCATGGTGTTGCCAAGAGTTGTACAGGACTTAGTGACTGAGCACATAAACCCCTGCACTTTTCTTATCTTTCCTTTTAGAGACTGGATCTTAATTTCGTTCCTCTGATTCTTCAGGATACCTTATATTCTTCCATCAACTCCCTTTTCATATTATTTAGCTAGAAGATGATTCAATGATACACAAGCAAAGAACCTTCCTAGTGCAATGTCTAACAAAAAGACAGCTTAATGAAAAAATATATAATGAGATGTCCAAAAGTTCTAGATCTGAACTTTGTCACTAGTTTTCTATCAAATGAGGATACTAACACCTAATTTGTAGGGTAATATATGATTAAACTGAGGTTCATTCCAAATAACAAACAGAACACATCTATTGGGGCCTCTTCTTACAAAGATTTGGCAGAAATTGTCCCCAAATACAGAAAAGGTATTTTGAAAAAGATAAATGTTTTACAACTTAGAATATAAGAAATGGTGCCATTAGAAAGTCTAAAATTTTAAGAAATCCTGTACAAGGAAATGTTAAATTGACTTGATAGAGGATCAAGTAAAAGATAGAGACCATGACTACTATAGAATCATAAATAACTCCAGAAAAAATCTAAACCAGAATAAAACAAGCCCGAAGATGTGGAGTTAGTCTTGCGGTGATCAAATTTTATTAACTGAAGTGTTGATTGATTCAGTTCAGCTGGGCTCTCAGCTGGTACAGGAACATTAGCCCTGAGTTTAATTTCTTAAGATAGAGGCTTTAGAAAGGAGAATGTTGAAATTACAGAAAAATGGCACACGAATTTATCACAAGTTAAAAAGCGATGTGAAAGATAACATAGGGTACAATGTCTTGACAATGCAAATTCCAAGAAGTGGTCCATCTTAAAGACCTTCTTAGACCACATTTTTAGACCATAAAGAGACATTGTAATTTAGAAAAGATAGAAAACTTCTATTTTTTTTTTGTAGCTAAAGAAAACTGGATTCTTTAGATGAACCCTCTGACAGTGCCAAGGAGATTTCACTAAGAATGAATAAGTAAATAAAACCCATACCATGATAAAATTTCAAGAATTCCAGGGATAAAGCAGAAAAGTTTAGAATTCCAGGGTAAAAGAGAGTTCAACAAAACAATAAGTTATCAAAATGTCATCAGCCACAATCGGACGTAGAAGACAATAAGATTCTATCTCCAAAATTCTGCAATTAAACTGTTTTAAACCTAGAATTCAATGCTCAACCAAACTAGCACAGATTATCTGATAGCATTAATAGAAAAGGAAGTGAACTGCCTATTCTAGGAATGTGATATGTATTAGTCGCTCAGTCATGTCCAACTCTTTGCCACCCCTGGACTGTAGCCCGCCAGGCTCCTCTGTCCATGGGATTCTCCAGGCAAGAATACTGGAGTGGGTTGCCATGCCCTTCTCCAGGGGATCTTCCTGACCCAGGGATCGAACCTGGGTTTTCCACATTGCAGGCAGATTTTCTACCATCTGAGCAGCCAGGGAAGCTCAGATTAGGCATATATCCTGGACCATATTCATCCTGAACATTTAAAAAGCGAATGTGTTTATACATACAGAGCATTAACCTAAAGGCTAGCAAATACTGGAAAAGATATTAAGTCCATGCAATGTCATTTTAAGTATTTTCAAGCTGAACTACTTGAAATTTCAAGCTGAACTACTATCAATTCACAGAGCATTGATAAATATTGCCTTACATAAGGTCTTTTTAAAATTTGAGAAATTTAAAACTGTCTGGAATTCAATACATAAGAAATAGAATTAAAGTAGCCTTCAGACTGAAGTGAGAAGTTACACATTTTTGAATCCCTTCTTTCAACCCATACACACAGACTGAAATGACTAAAGTATTTTGAGAAATATAGTAGCTTCTCAGCAACAAAAATTTTAAATTGAATTGAGCTTAATTGTCAAGGAAACACTTTAGAATAATTACAAATAATTTAAGATTTAAAACCAATTATCAGAGCTCTTTCATGACCAAAAACAACCACCTAACTATACCAATCTTTTAACTAAAACTTATCTGAAACTAGAACAATGTGTTATATGACTATATCCATAGGAGATCCCTTCAAAGTCTAGAACCTTTTGATTCTCCATCACATATCCATAATTGAGACACCAGAGAAAATCACATATGAATGTATCTTAGACTACTCAAAATCCAGAAACATTTTAAGTAGCCACATCTTCCTCTTTTAAAGCAATTTCTTTCAAAGATTGGTCATCAGGAGTGGAGAGTATCTTTAACAGTTTCGTTTCAGTGTCCATTTGTACACATACAATTATTCATTGAAATATATCTGCCAATGTCTGCAGTATGTTGAAGCCCAAGATACATCAAGAACAGAGAAGAGCTGTGTACTGCTGAGAAATCATGAATTTCCGATTTAATTTTATTTCATGCAGTAGTACCCTTAGGATAGCTCCATAGAACATATCAAAATGAAGTCAATGAGCAAAGAATATTAGATTATTAAACAAGAAAATTAAATGTCACATGCTAAAATACCACACAGAATAATTACTAGTTTTGTAAACTGAAATAATTTCTGTGTCAGTTATTTCTCCCAAATTTTATAAACTGGCAATGCAGTTGATTTAACTAACTATAATGAGAAGAGTTTGAAGACCTAAATAAAGTCAAAAATAATTGTTCTCTACCCCAGAATGCAAACTTTGTCCTATGCTTGAAGCCTCTAAAAAAATTGACTTCATTTCCCCCTGCCCAACTTCATCCAAGATATTAGTGCCTGAAGATATCCTCTATATTTATGTTAAGTTACTAACAGATGACCAAGCTATTAAAAAATAATTTTTAATCCAGGAAAATTCACAGAGCATAATATTTAATGACATACAATTTATATTCACGTGATAAAAGCTCGGTATGGATGGTAAGGGGTTTGTATAAATTGATGCAATTCAAACTTTCAATTGAAGAGTTGTTTCTATCAAAACTACTTGGTTTTGAGCAACAAAATATGATTCTGGCTTAAGAATAATTTATTGAAAGAATATGAGGAGTTAAGTGAATCAACAGGAGGGTTGAGGAATAGGCAACAACCACAAACCAGGCACCACGAGTGTTTTATCAAGACTCTGCTGCTGAGATGGAAGATACTTTCAAGCCTCTGTTATGCATTTGTCTGAGCAGAACTAACATTCTCTGGCCAGAACAGAACTGGCCTTTGTTTGGAAAGATGTATTTACACAAAAGGAAACTAGCTAGCAGTAAAGAAGGAAAAGTAAGATGGATGTTGTTTTCTATCACTCTGCAACTGATGGCATTCCTCAGAGATTAACAACAACAAAATAACATATCACAAGAATAGGAAAGGCAATCGCACACAGGACCTTTCAGGCATGAAGCCAGTTGTTAGACTCACAGAGTTGGGATGTCATTCATTCCCCTTTAGACAACAGCCCAGGCACCGCTGCTCTGGGGAACCTGGGGTAATCCTCAGGTATATAAGTACCTCCGCAGAAAATATGGGTAGGTAGTTGTCAGAAGTTCTCGACTATGGTGTCAGAGGTTATCCTATATACTCCCACACATGCCGCTCTCTTCTCTAAGCACAAATCTGTCTTAATAATGATGCTGAGACAATCAAAGACAAAGCAGAAAAAAAAATGTTTCCTAACCAGAATAATGACATTTGAGGATGTTCAGTTCAGTTCAGTCGCTCAGTCATGTCCAACTCTTTGCGATCCCATGGACTGTAGCACGCCAGTCTTCTCTGTCCATCACCAACTCCTGGAGCTTGCTCAAACTCATGTCCATTGAGTCAGTGATGCCATCCAACCATCTCATCCTCTGTCGTCCCCTTCTCCTCATGCCTTCACTCTTTCCCAGCATCATTTGAACCGATTTTTCAAATGAGTCAGTCTTTGCATCAGGTAGACAAATTATTGGAGTTTCAGCTTCAGCATCAGTCCTTCCAATGAACACCCAGGACTGATCTCCTTTAGGATGGACTGGTTGGATCTCCATGCAGTCCAAGTGACTCTCCAGAGTCTTCTCCACCACCACAGTTCAAAAGCATCAATTTTTCAGCTCTCAGCTTTCTTTATAGTCCAACTCTCACATCTATACATGATTACTGGAAAAGCCATAGCTTTGACTAGACGGAACTTTGTTGGCAAAGTAATATCTCTGCTTTTTAATATGCTGTCTAGGTTGGTCATAACTTTTCTTCCAAAGAGCAAGTGTCTTTTAATTTCATGGCTGTAGTCACCATCTGCAGTGATTTTGGAGCCCCAAAAAATAAAGTCTGTCACTGTTTCCACTGTTTCCCCATCTATTTGCCAAGAAGTGATGGGACTGGAAGCCATGATCTTAGTTTTCTAAATGTTGAGTTTTAAGCCAACTTTTTCACTCCCAAATTCAAGTTCTTCTTAGTGATTTTTCGATGTGACAGAGACAAACACAGTCACTTCAAAATCTTTTTTTTTTTGGGGGGGTGCGTGTGTAGAGGGGGTCTTGCCTACTTTCACTACCAGAATGTGGTAAGGAGGAAACAAAGTCCCTAAAAGGAAGTGAGGGTGCAGATGTAAGTGTCATCCAAATGAAAGAATGTCATTCAACAGATTTATTAAAAAAAAAGAAGAAAAAGGAAGAGAAAGGGCAGATACAGAAGATGAGGGAGGAAAGGAAAGGGGGAAGGGAGAAGCAATAGGGAAAGGAGCAGGAGAGGAGAAAGAGAAGGCAAAGGAAGGAAAAGAGAAGGAGAGGAGAAGTGGGGGGGAATGAAGAGAGTGATAAAAAAAGAAAGAAAGAAATTTCCTCTAGATTCTCCACCTATGAGGAAAGGAGTGGCACAAAAGGGGAATGTCTTGAAAAAAAGCTGGAGCTCATTGAAAAATAAAATGTCCTTCTTTCTCTAGCAGTCAGTCTTACTTTTTAAGTTTAAACCTTAAGGTGGAGTATTCTGTACCTGTCAGGGCTTCCCAGGTGGTGGAGTGAGAAAGAATCCACCTGCCAATGCAGGGGACACAAGAGATGAGGGTTTGATTCCTGGATCTGGAAGATCCCCTGGAGGAGGAAATGGCAACCCACTCCAGTATTCTTGCCTGGAAAATTCTATGGACAGAGGAGGCTGGTGGACTACAGTCCAAGGGGTCCCAAAATGTTGGACATGCCTGAATGCACACACATGCACACACACACACACACACACACACACACACACACACACACAGGTCTGTGTCAGGCCACAGTCTTCTGAGATAGTTGTTGACAATTATTAATGTTTATTTTTGAAATCCTTTCTTAGAGTTTTCATCCCACTAGGGTTCCAAACTTTTAAGTAAGAAAAAAATATTTTTAAACCTTCCGTCTTTTTTAAGAAAAAAACCCTCATTTTTCTATATTCTCACTTTACATTCAATTAGTCCCTTTATTTGGAAAGAATATTTCAAGCTTTCCAAAGATACACTGTTATAAAGGTAGCACATGTTCTCTAGCTCACTGGAATGAAGCTAATTTTCAAATCAAGTAGGGTTATTCATAGATACTGAAGAGGGATGAAGAGATGACTGCTGTTGGTCTTTTTTTTTTTTTTTAATTTCATTCTATTAAAAGATTTTTCTGAACTTTCAGAAGTAGTTCAGAAATGTTCATGAATGATCATTCTGTTTCCCCCACATTTCAGTAGGTTTGAGAAAGAGTTCAGCAAGTCAAGATTTTCCTGCCAGAAAGAAGAGAAAATAAGGCTTACTGCAGAACATGATAAATTCTTAGTCAAATCAGCCTGTTGGAACATTGTGTTTAGCCCAGGTCCTGAAAGCATTAGGTTCTGCTTATGTTGTCCCAGAGTTCAAGACTCTGTGGCAAATGTCAAGCGTCACCTGGCTTTCAATGTCACGATGCCCACCAACCAGGATATGTCGTTTGTTAAATAATTGAATCAGCAAACTCTTTGGTTTCCTCTGATGAATTTAATGCAGACTGGGAGTAATTTAGAACAACTTGGATTTACATTCTTTTTTTTAATCTTAGTCTTCTAGTTGAGGATAATTTCTATTAAGAAAAGCTTAAATTCAATAGAACTGCCTAACTGATATTACTGCCACCAACTCCTAGCAAGTTTAGTCTTGCTGCATATAGATATTTTCCTAAAAATTTTCACCAGTTTTCATTTTTTTTACTTGTATGGACTATTTTTGCTCATTTTCTTACGATCTTGTTTGTCCTTTTATGAATTGTCATTAGAACATACTAATTTGTAATTTTCCCATTTTCACTCTAATTGGAATCACCTGTGTTACCAAAGTGTTTTATTAAATGTCCCTTAATTCTTGTGCCATGTTTTACTTTAGAGTCTGTAACCAAATCTCTTTTTTTCTATAAAATTTTTAAGAGATTTTCATGTAAAACTAAAATATCTGCCTGACTGTGTAAAATCTTATTTATTATTTCAAAAAGTCTACCATAGCAACATGACTTTTCTTACATTTTTCAATACTTTCACCTCACTAACTAGTTCATCATTATTATTGGTGAAAATTAAGTCCAAAGTAGCAGTTCCTTTCATTGCATTTTCTAACACAGGAAAGATAAAATTATCCTGTTAGTGTGTGTGGATGTGTGTATATAAAAGCATACACAGTTAATATTTTGGAATATCAAAATCAATAGATTCATAACACAAAATGAAAAATAGCCTTGATTTTTAAATTTTTATTATTTCTTTTATGTAGGTGACTGAAATTACAAATCAGACAAAGCTCTCCTACTGTTAAAATTTTAATATTGCATACTTTTTGTTATTCTTACATATTAAGGAAAATTTAACTGCATTGTGAAAAAAATTTTATATTCACTCACATGCATATAGAAAGCTAGAGATTTAAACTTTGTTCTGTGATAACATGGATCTATTGATATGCTCCATCTGAGTTAAATTTTCTTGGAATTGTTGCATTACAACATTTTTGTAAGGTAGAGCCTCTCCAACTATTTAATGACGTATGTTTCATTAAATCTTCACTACACCCTCTGAAGTCCAGGCACTTGTGTTGCTAATTAACCACTATCTGTTTTTGAATAATGCAAAACTTACTTTGTCACATTCCTTAATTAGATATGAAGATATAAAGAACACTTTAATGATGTTATTATAGCCATAATTATGAATTGCATATTGATATGTTAAACTGATACTTACACTGTCAAGGTCAACTCTTGAGTGGTGACAAACATTCATTAAGACTCTGAAACACACCAAATTTCCACCAAGGCAGGAAGTTGGAATGATATTTGGTTTTATTATGAAGCAAATCTTTCTATCAAATCTAGCTACTAGGAAAAAGAGGATCATTTGTTTGGGGGCATCTGTTCTCTTTAACTTCAGCTGGAAAATTCATAAAAGGCAAAGTCTTTGCCCAAGGTTGTCCCAAGTGAAAAATTTCTTTTGATGTTATAAAGATTTGTATCATGCTATCAGCCCTCCTGCTCTCGTAGTTGTTTCAGTAACTTGTCTTAATATTTTTCACTGGTGTGTACTGTGCATGCAAAAGTATTTTTTCCCTGGTACTCATAAGCCTGAGTGGAACAACTAGATATCCAAGTGGAGATGTCCAGTAAGAAGTTCAATACACAAATTTGCGTCTAAAGGGAGGGTTTTGAGTAGAAATACCCAGGTGGTGCAATGGTAAACAATCTGCCTACCAATGCAGGAGACACAAGAGACTTGGGTTCAATCCCTGGGTTCAATCCCTGGGTTGGGAAGATCCCCTGGAGGAGGAAATGGCAACCCACTCCAGTATTCTTGCCTGGAAAATTCCATGGACAGAGGAGTCTGGAGGGCCACAGTCCATGGGGTCTCAAAGAGTCAGCCCCAACCAACCACACAGACATTCACACATTTGGAATTTATCACCTTTTAAATAATACTTAATTCATGCAATTGTTTGAAATCACTGTCTGAGTCTGGGTTCCCTGAAAAGAGCCTGAAACTAGGATTTATGGGCAAGTGGTTTATTCAAGAGGTGGTCTCCATGAGTAGGATGGAAGCTCATGGAGAACGAAAGGAAGGAAGAAAAGCCAGTACGGCCTTATTTTATAGATTTAGTGCCTGGTTTAGGCAAGGAGAATTTATGCAATCAGATGATCCACTGGAGCCTGCTGAAAATCATTTCAAATAATTCACAGTGTTGTCCCGTCTGAGGACTCATTGACTGGGAGAAAAATTTATCCATCAGCTCCTGTCCCCCAGAAGCTGAGGCTTCCTGGAAAGGATGAAATGTTAACTCACAGAAACATCCAGGATGAGCTTCAATGCTTAATGGGCAGGTCCCCACAACAAGGTCAGGAGAAATCTCAGGGAAGAAAGTAAAGTTGAGATTGTTGCTGGGGCATGATCATAACTGAAATCAGAAGTAAAGAAGTAAGGCAGAGAATGAGACTAAGAGAATGTAGATAAGAGAATAAGAATTCTCTTATCTGCATAAGAGAATGCCACTAAGAGAGTCTGTGTTAGTCGCTCAGTCGTGTCCAACTCTTTGTGACCCCGTGAACTACAGTCCACGAGTCTCCTCTGTCCATGAAATTCTCCAGGAGAGAATACTGGAGTGGGTTGCCATTTCCTTCTCCAGGGAATCTACCTCACCCAGGGATTGAACCCAGATCTCCTGCATTGCAGGCAGATTCTTTACCATCTGAACCACCAGGAAAGTCACTAAGAGAGGTGAAAACTAGCTCTGAAGCACTTTAATGATTAGATGTTGAGGAGATAAAGAACACAGTACAGGTGACAGAGACAGCTAGAGTTGCAGAAGGAAAATGATTTCCTAACACGAGCCAGGCTAGATCAATGACGAAGCTTCCGTTTTTTAATTTAGAATTTAGGGCATTTGATTATCTCCATTCTAACTTTCAAACAAAGAGGAGTGTTCAATTAATCATCTGCTTAGATGAAGTAATGCAAAATATAATATCTAAGCTACAGCCAAAATATTAGATTTTCCTTCTTTTCATTCTTATTAGAATATCTTTCTCCTTATCTATTTCTTCTATCTGGTAGATCATCATGGTTTTCAGAACCGCATGTGAATATTCCCAAATATGTAGCTGATCACCTTTCAAAACAGGAAGTCATAGGAAACAGTGACTGTTGAACTGTATTCATGCAACAGCTTCCATTTTAAAAGAAATCTTAAACTTGAGAAAAGTGTGCAGAAATTTATCAATAAAAACTATAATTCTACTGAGGAACACAAGATAAAAATGAAATGAAAGTGGTAAAACATCTGTTTTTGAATGAGGTATCAAGCAGGGTTCTGACAAGAATCAAGAAGGCACATTTAAACAGATAACTGAAAGGACCAAGGGTAACCTTAAGAGGAACAGATTAGAGCAAATGAATCACCCCTGGGTTTAGCAAGGACAGAACCATCAGCTCCCATAGGCCTGAAGGGCCAAGAGGAGGAAGCAATTATAGGAAGGTAGATTGAAAAGCAGGAAAGGGTTGTCCAATGAGGGTTAAGAGATGTAGCCATCAGCAAGTGATGGCCTGAGGGAGAGGAAAGGAGGGGAGAGATAACCTGAGCGCACTCATTCCTAGATTCCTGACATCTTGCTAGCATCTTCCACCACCTATACACGTTTGAAATGGACCTTACCATTGGATGTAGTTCACAGAGGTCAGTCTCTAGGGCATATAATATGATAGAAAAGGAGGAAGATTGGATCTTGGGAGGCAAATGGAGACTGTAATGCACAAATGATAAATTAACCACAACATAGTTTATAAACATAACAAAAGCCAATTAAGTCCCATGGGCTTTTTAACTTGAAGATGATTCTGAAGTTCATCCAGAATAATAAACACATGATATGAGCAACTTGGATAATTCTAAAAAATGAATGGTGGAGTACAGGGGCTATTTGCACTATAAGAAATAAAAGCCATTATGCTGTTACATAATGAAATTAATTTGATGATGGTGGAAGAACAGATTGATAAATTTATTTGATAAAATGGACAATCCAATGGCAAATCCAAGAATAGTTAAAATTGGGGCATTTAAATGGATAGGAAAATAATCAAGAAGTGTATATTACTAGGACAACTAGATATGATTATGGGGGAAAATAACTCCAGTGATTATTTTATGCTTTATAACAAAATAGATTAAAGATGAATTAAAGATCAAAGTATATTGAAAATATATAAATTTATTAAAGTATGACATAAATAGTAGATTAAATGTAAATGAACTGTGTGAAATATTGCCATGCAGAAAAAACTACTTTGTATCTTATTTAATCCAACCCAGCATCTCACACTTAGCACTTTTCTAGACAGAGAAAGCTAGTCTCAATAAACAGCTAGTTAATAGAAGAATCAATTCTGAGCACATAATGGCAAAAATTAATAGAACTGACCAGAAAAAATTTAACTCCTGTGTAATCAAGATCAAGATAAATATGGCAAGCTACAAATGAGGTGAGGAGTTATAATATATTTGATATACAAGAACTATTTTTTACAAAGAAAGATAAAAAAAACCAGTAGAAAAACTGGCAAAGATATTAATATAATTCAGTGAGAAAAAATATAAATGATTAAAAAGTAAATTTAAAAACTGAATATTATTAGTACATCCATACATTCATATATACATATATATACATACATTTGTTGTACATACATATAAGGAAATGTGACTTGTGTATACAACAGAATATTCTTTGAGGATTAGTACATCTGGATAATTATTGATAAGACTGACAATATCAAGTGTGGGTGAAGATTAGGGAAAAATCTTTCATATATAGTTCATCAGTTTAAAATATTTAAATTTCATTTTAATGTTTAATTAATTCAATGTTAAAATTTTGTTTAAATGTTTAAAAGTTTCCAGAAGATAATCTGGCAATTTACCCTAAGTAATTATGAATGTTTGTAGAATTATAACTATAAACAAAATTTAGAAATCCCATGTGTGTGATTTGAGAGTATGACATTAGTTAAAAGAGTTTATCTGTACAATGCACTTCAACAATTGAAGATAAAACAGTAGAAACAGACTTATGTCGCCAAAAGATGTTCACAAAATTTGTGAGTTGGAGAGCAAATGAACAAAATAACATCACATCAGGCCATAAAGATTAGATACTGTCGAATTTCTCGCTGTGAACTGATTTTTAACCAGATAAACACAAAGTGGTATTTTAAATGCATTGCTGAAGTCCCAAGGATGTCAAGGACCAAAAAAGAGAAGATTACTAAAGTTTAGTAAGTGATAAGCACTGTTTGGGCTTCCCTGATAGCTCACTTGGTAAAGAAACTGCCTGCAATGCAAGAGGCCCCGGTTTGATTCCTAGGTTGGAAGATCTGCTGGAGACGGGATAGGCTACCCACTCCAGTGTTCCTGGGCTTCCATTTTGACTCAGCTGGTAAAGAATCTGCCTGCAATGCAGGAGACCTGGGCTCGATTCCTGGGTTGGGAAGATCCCCTGGAGAAGATAAAGGCTACCCACTCCAGTATTCTGACCTGGAGAATCCCATGGACTGTACAGTCCATAGGGTCACAAAGAATCGGACAAGGCTGAGCGACTTTCACTTTCAAGCACCTTTGAAGATGACGCCTCATGGAGTTGTGTGGTGCTTGCAATCTGCATGACCAATCACTGGGGCACCGGGGGTAATTATGGAGAGTAAGACGTCTCTCAGGTGAGATGTAAACCAAAGATCCTGGAGCTCCAACTACTCATGACCAGGTGCAAAAATGATCATCAGGCCTAGAATTCCTACAGTGTAAGTGGCTGTGTCTGAGATTCTATATGAAAGCAGACTGAATAAAGCTACATAGTCACTGAAAGAATAAACTAAAAAATCAACTGTCCAACAAATGAAATCAGCAAGAAAATGGGAGAATGGATAAATAGACTGTGGAGTAGTTATACAATAGCATCCAAGGGCATGGAAAATAAATGAAGCTTAGCTACAGGTTCTAGACAGTATCCTGATTAAAAATATAAGCCAAGAGAAAGATATCCACAAATTCTTAATAGTTCTTAGCCCTGGAGTTAGAGACAGAAATTAAACTGTAAAGATTTACACAGGGGACTTCAACAATATGGGTAGTTTTATTTTTTCAATAAAGTAGTAGATCCACCAGTGAATGCTTTATTATTCTTTATATATCATTTTATTTCTTGTATATAGCTTCCCTAGTGTCTCAGACAGTGAAGAATCTACCTACAATGCAGGAGAACTGGGTTCAATCCTTGGGGCAGGAAGATCCCCTGGAGAAGGGAATGACAACCCACTCCAGTATTCTTGCCTGGGGAATCCCATGGACAGAAAAACGTGGTGGGTTGCAGTCCTTGGAGTTGCATAGAGTCAGACACGGCTGAGCAACTAACACTTCCACTTTCATATTTTTAATACATTATTTACCTCTCCATCTTTATGCATAAATATTTTAATAAAATAACTTAGATTTCATTTTGTATGTGTGAATGTATGGGGGATGAAAAGTAGAATATGTGCACACAGTCTCAGAAGAAAGAAGGATTTCAGACTGAAAAGTACATAAAAATCATACCTCTAGACATTGAGTTTGGGGATGATTGTTTTTCATACCTATGTCTATTGGTATATTATTTATAATGAACGGCTGGTTTAACACTCAACATTCAAAAAACTAAGATCATGGCATCCAGTCCTATCACTTCATGGCAAATAGATGGAGAAACAATGGAAAGAGTGACAGACTTTATTTTCTTAGGCTCCAAAATCACTGCAGATGGTGACTGCAGCCATGAAATTAAAAGACATTTGCTCTTTGTAAGAAAAGCTATGACCAACCTAGAGAGCGTGTTAAAAAGCAGAGACATTACTTTGCCAACAAAAGTCTGTCTAGTCAAAGCTATGGTTTTTCCAGTAGTCATGTATGGATGTGAGAGTTGGACTTTAAAGAAAGCTGAGCACCGAAGAATTGATGCTTTTGAACTGTGGTGTTGGAAAAGACCCTTGAGAGTCCCTTGGACTGCAAGGAGATCAAATCAGCCAATTCTAAAGGAAATCAGTCCTGAATATTCATTGGAAGGACTGATGCTGAAGCTGAAACTCCAGTTCTTTGACCACCTGATGCAAAGAACTGATTCACTGGCAAAGACCCTGATGCTGGGATAAATTGAAGGTGGGAGGAGAAGGAGATGATAGAAGATGAGATGGCTGGATGGCATCACCGACTCAACAGACATGAGCCTGAGCAAGCTCCAGAAGTTGGTGACGAACAGGGAAGCCTGGCGTGCTGCAATCCATGGGATCGCAATGAGTCGGACACACCTGAGTGACAACTGAACTGATCTGAAACTTTTATAATAATGATAAAAGATCTGCCTAAACACTTAATGTCAATCTTAGCATGGTAGTAGTTCTTGTATTTTGAAAACATTCTAATTGTTAAAAAAATATTTTTCAAATATTCAAGTGCATGTAATTAAGTTACAGTAAAATGATAATAGGAGGATTCATTAGACCAGATCTTATGCTGCTGAGTAATATGAGGGACTTCTAACAGAATAAAATTAGAGGAAAAGAAATTAGGGAAATTATAGACAAAAAAAATCTAAGTTGAAATAACGTTTATGGCCCCTCAGCAAAACTCTTTCATTAGCTATTGTTCCAACTTATCAACTGACTCAGAAGTTTAAAAAAATTTAATTAAAAATTTAATTTTGTGAAATTTCTCTGGAACAAATGTCTTGTGAACAGAAAGAAGCTTTTTAAATAAAACTTAGTTACACAGGCTGGTAAAGCCTTGTCATTTCCCTCCAAAACCACACTTGAACGAAGAATATAGGATCAACTATGATATATAACTTGAACTCTGCCTTCATACCATCCATCAGGCCTTCTTCATTTCTATAAGCAGTGTTGCATTTCCATACAGCTTCATAAAAATAAGTCAAGAGTCTGTACTGAGGAAGAGTTTAGGCTAGCACACATCCTATAAAAATGTTCAGATGGGAAACCAAGAGTGTAATTTTCTTTTAAGGCATGAATCAAGGATATTAAGCATTCTACTGATAAAATGTCAATAAAGTACACACAATGCTTTATAATCTGACACTTTCAAGTAGGTCTAAATATTTGTGTTTAATCAGAGTACATTAATGTCTGTTTAAAAATGTATAGTCTAGCTAAAGTTCTACAAAAATACAACAAGAAACTCTTTACAATTTATAACTGAGTTACAAGAAAATCAGAAATAATTCCAGGATCAAAAGTATAGTCTAAAAGCCTCAGCAGTGTAGCAATGAGCAAAACACAACTCCAGTAGTGAAAGCATGATGTAGTAAGTAACCAATGACACTAGTTTTAATGCCCTTTCAAGAAAAAAAGATGAGGCTTCATCAGGTATGTGAGTAATAATGATTGTAGTGGTGGTGGTTTAGCCAGTAAGTCTTGTGGAACTCCTGCCACCCCATGGACTATAGCCTGCCTGGCTCCTCTGTTCATGGTATTTCCCAGCAAGAATACTGGACTGGGGTTGTCACTTCCTTCTTGAGGGGATCTTCCTGACTCAGGAATCAAACAAGCCTCTCCTGCCTTGCAGGTGGCTTCTTCAGCACTGAGCCGCCATAGGAGCAGACAATAATGATTGAGACCTCCATGAAGTGCCAATTTCCCTGAAATAACTAAAAGATCAAAATTGCAAACTGATTGGAAATTTTTCGTGACTTGATTAAAACATAAACTCTCGTTTAGAATTGAGTTCCAAGTTCATATTTTATTTCTTTAAAAAAGTAAGAAATGGAAGAAAAAGTAAGTTTAGTTTAGTTTAGTCGCTCAGTCATGTCCGACTCTTTGCGACCCCATGGACTGTAGCCTACCAGGCTCCTCTGCCCATGGGATTTTCCAGGCAAGAATACTGGAGTGGGTTGCCATTTTCTTCTCCAGAGGATCTTTCCAACCAAGGGATCCAACCCGGGTCCCCCACATTGTAGGCAGACGCTTTACCGTCTGAGCCACCAGGGAAGTATGTCAAAATAACAAGATTTGATTAGCCTGTATGGGCTTTCCAGATGGCACTAGTGGTAAAGAACTTGCCTGCCAATGCAGGAGATGTAAAAGGAGGGCTCAGTCCCTGGGTTGGGAAGATCCCCCGGAGGAGGGCATGGCAACCCACTCAAGTATTCTTGCCTGGAGAATCCCATGGACAGAGGAGCCTGGAGGGTCACAGGCCGTAGGGTCGCAAAGAGTCGGACATGGCTGCAGTGACTTAGCAAGCACACATGGTGAGAACATGGGTGTTCAATTTTGTCGTTTTCCATAAATTTTTGTAAGCTTGCAGGTTTTTTAAGAAAATGAAAAAAATTCTACCTCTAGTCTTCTCTCACTAAGCAAAAATACACAACGCTTTTTGCAAGGCATCATCTCTCGCCATTGTTTGCCGAGCCCACTTGCTCTCTAGGAAGTCGAAAGTATTTACTGCACTGAATACTTCACTAAAGCAGCTTTGGCAAAATGAGACACAACATTCACTCACCAGTTGTGTTTACTGGTCATCACCCTCTGTGAGTCTGAGGTTTCCTTTTTGTAAAATGTGACAATTTCATAGAGTCTTTTTGGGACTCAATTTGGAAAAGATAGTTGGTAAGTTCTATGTGCTATTCTAAAGCCATACTAAGCAGTGAGTAAGCCACATATGCTCTATCAGACAGCCTAGGTTCTTCTATCATTTGTGCCACTTAAAAGCTCTATGACTTAGGCAATTTGTTTGATCCTATTTCTTTTTTTTTTTTTTTTTTTTTTTTTTTTTTTTTGTTTGATCCTATTTCTTAAATAGGTAATTTGCCAGACAAACTCAATGCCTAGTAACCAAGTGAGCCTTAGTATTTTCTTCAGCTTGGCTAAATCTTAGACAGGTCTCCTCCTAGTTTTCCTTTCCTCTCTTTAGAGAATTTACTTGAGACTGCTTTCTACTGTAAATTATTTCTCACCCCTGGGCTTCCCTGGTAGCTCAGACAGTAGAGAATCTGCCTGCAATGAAGGAGATCTGGGTTCAATCTCTGGGTCAGGAAGACTCCCTGGAGAAGGGCATGGCAACCCGCTCCAGTACTCTTGCTTGGAGAATCCCGTAGACAGAAGAGCCTGGTGGGCTACAGTTCATGGGGTGGCAAAGAGCTGGACATGACTGAGTGACTAAATACATACACAAATCTTCTCCCAGCATCTAGACAGTTTTACAACCCAGGAATATCTTTCTCAAGGACCCGGGAATCGTTCCTTTGATGTTTAATCATTGAAGGAGATAGAATCCCTATCTCCTAGTCTCTGTGAGAGGGTAGAAACCTAACTTCAATAAGCAATAGCTAGCCACCGCAGATGGCCTAACACGTTGATCAGTTACTCCCCCTAATATTACCTAGCACTTTTTCCATTAGCTCACCTCAGCAGTATTCTCTCTCTCTCTCACCTATTGCTATAGTGTTGAATACAGTATCCCATGCCTGTTTAATCTCTTCAATACAATTTTTTACACCAATATATAGCAGTTGCTTCTGTTGCTGCTAAGTCGCTTCAGTCGTGTCCGACTCTGTGCGACCCCATAGACGGCAGCCCACCAAGCTCCGCCATCCCTGGGATTCTCCAGGCAGGAACACTGGAGTGGATTGCCATTTCCTTCTCCAACGCATGAAAGTGAAAAGTGAAAGTGAAGTCACTCAGTTGAGTCCAACTCTTTGCGACCGCATGGACTGCAGCCTACCAGGCTCCTCCATCCAAGGGATTTTTCCAGGCAAGAGTACTGGAGTGGGTTGCTATTGCCTTCTCCGATATATAGCAGAATATATAAACAAATAGATAAATGTATATAAATGGCTATTCTTTATTGTGAGATATTACATGGTGCAACCCTTTTTATAAATAAAAAGATGTCTAAAATTTTAACATTTTTTGATCATTGTTCTATATCCTGTTGCATATAAATGAAGGATTTTCTAGACTCAATTGGCTAAGATAAAGGGTTATATAGTTTTAATAAATTTATTTCAAAATGAAAAGGAAGATCTTTAAAGAATATTTTCAGGCTTAGAGAGATACTGAAATCCCTCAATTGAAATCTCTCTACTAAGAACATGAAGCATATCCTACAGACATTTTCTGTAATTTTTCATTGCTCAAGGAAATAATCAAAATTGCTGCCAGTAAACTGGAAGGAAAAGAGGATAAAGACCTCTTAAAAGATGGATCTAGAGATGCAACTTAAGAGTTCCTTTTTGAGCCTTTTTAGTCTACTTACTCTTATGATCAAACTCCAAATCTCTTTTTCCTGCTATAGCTTGTCACTGGCGTTTAACATATTTTTGGGACTTTTCACCTACCTTCTAATGATTTTTTTATACATGTATAAAACTGGAATGTAAATTTTACAAGGTAGGGATTCTGTCTTTCTAAACTTCAAATCCCATATACCTCACCCTGTGTTGTATATAAGGGAAAATTATTATATATTTATTACATATGCATTTGAAGAGATAAAAAAAAATATATGTTCCCTGAATACTCAAGTGGAAAAAGAACTAACACTGTGATTATCAGAGAAGAACAGCAAGAAAGATGTATACACAGTTCAGGTCACCCCCTAAATGCTTCTCTATAACTCCTCCCATGTGTCTTCAAAAATAGGTTAATTATGCCAACCTTGCCTACGGACACTGCTTTATAGGATGAAGTAAACTTGAGCAAAGGAATCATTTATTTAAGAGGCAAGGCAAATGATCTTACTTATCAAATTCTTCCTCTCAGAGACATAATTGTGAAAGATTCTGGCATTATAAGTATTATTTCTAATTAGTGCCAAGTATCTATTTTCTTCTTTCTTTCTATGCTAATTTGTAACTGCAGAGGTTTTAACTAATCAGAACAGCACTAAAACATTTGAACATGACAGCAAAGGGATATTTTGCAAAATTAAACAATCATTTTGCTATTATATTTTAGGGATGTGTATGTTTCAGTCTGTGTGTCCAGATATAACATAAATGAAATAATTTTTTTTCTTTTACATTGGCAACTAGATAGACAATGAATATAGGAATTGTCAATATTTTTATTTTTTTAGAGATATTCAAAAAAAATTTTCAGAGAGTCAATAGTAAAGATCAACCTTTTTACTCAAATCCTAAGGTAATTTTGAACATTTGAGGAAAAAAAACTAACCTATGACAATAATTTTGATATTACAATCATTGGTTTTTATTTATATATTTGATAAATTTATTTAAACTTTGTATCCCTTGACTAAACATTTTTCAGTCTTTTAGATCATTGAAAATGATTGCAAGTTAGTAAAGAAATAGAAATAAAAAATACAAGAGTGAAGCTAAGGAAACAAGGGAAAAGAAATTAAAAGCAAAATTTTTGAAGCAGTTGGCTTAACTTTTAAAAACAGGAACCAATTAAATTTATATGCAGAGTACATCATGAGAAGTGCTAGGCTGGATGAAGCACAAGCTGGAATCAAGATTGCCAGGAAAAATATCAATAACCTCAGATATGCAGATGATACCACCCTTATGGCAGAAAGTGAAGAAGAACTAAAGAGCCTCTTAATGAAAGTGAAAGAGGACAGTGAAAAATTTGTCTTAAAGCTCCACATTCACAAAGCTAAGATCATGGCATCCAGTCCCATTACTTCATGGCAAATAGATGGGGAAACAGTGGAAACAGTGGCTGACTTTATTTTTCTGGGCTCCAAAATCACTGCAGATGGTGATTGCAGCCATGAAACAAAAAGATGCTTACTCCTTGGAAGGAAAGTTATGACCAACCTAGACAGCATATTGAAAAGCAGAGACATTACTTTGTCAACAAAGGTCCGTCTAGTCATGGCTATGGTTTTTCCAGTAGTCATGTATGGATGTGAGAGTTGGACTGTGAAGAAAGCTGAACACCAAAGAATTGATGCTTTTTAACTGTGGTGTTGGAGAAGACTCTTGAGAGTCCCTTGGAAAGCGAGGAGATCCAACCAATCCATCCTAAAGGAGATCAGTCCTGAGTGTTCATTGGAAGGACTTTGAAGGATTTTGAAGCTGAAACTTCAAAATTGGAAGGACTTTGAAGGATTTGAAGGAAGGAAGGATTTTGAAGCTGAAACTCCAATACTTTGGCCACCTGATGCGAAGAGCTGACTCATTGGAAAAGACCCTGATGCTGGGAGGGATAGGGGGCAGGAGGAGAAGGGGATGAGAGAGGATGAGATGGTTGGATGGCATCACCGACTCAATGGATATGGGTTTGGGTGGACTCCGGGAGTTGGAGATGGACAGGGAGGCCTGGTGTGCTGCAGTTCATGGGGTCGCAAAGAGTCGGACATGACCGAGCGACTGAACTGAACTGAAAGTTAGCAAGTTTGTGACAAGCATCGTCAACACAGTTGTCTCTCAATATCCACGGGAGATTGGTTCCAGTACCCCCGCAGAAAGTACCAAAAGCTGGGGATGCTTAAGTCTTTTACACAAAATGGCATATAACCTGTGCACAGCCTTCTGTGTAATTGGAATAGTCTCTACATTGCTTATAGTGACGCCTCATGGCTCAGAGGGTAAAGAATCTGCCTGCAATGCATGAGATGCAGGAGACTCAGGTTCAGTCCCTGGGTGGGAAAGATCCCCTGGAGGAGGAAATGCACCCCACTCCAGTATTCTTGCGTGGAGAATCCCTTGGAGAGAGGACCCTGGCGGGCCACAGTCTACTGGGTCGCAGAGTTGGACGCAACTGAAGCAACTTAACACACATTGCTTGCAAAGCCTGAGACAATGTAAATGCTACGTAAAGAGTTGCCAGCATGCAATAAATTCAAGTTTTTCTTCTTGGAACTTTCTAGAATTTTTTAAAATAATTTTTGTTTTGTGGTTGAGTGAACCTGCAGATGCAGAACCCATGGATACAGAAGGCTGACTGCATAAAATTTAAGGGCAGGGTTGATAACCAGAATGTAGATGGTAAAGAGTCTGCCTGCAGTTTGCGGGACACCTGGGTTCAGTCCCTGGATCAGGGAGATCCCCTTCAGAAGGAAATGGCAACCCACTCCAGTATCCTTGCCTGGAAAATTCCATGGATGAAGGAGCTTGTACAGTCCATGGGGTCACAAACAGTCGGACACGATTGAGTGACTTCACTTCACTTCACTTACTAATCGTTTATCTAATGAAGATTTAATTACTGATCACACAATGAAAGCAAACAAGAAATTACTTTCATCAAATTCACAACTCAACCAGGTCAAAGAAATCTCTGAAATGCCAAATTCTTTGCTAAATGAGGATTTAATTGCTGATCAAAATAATGAAATAGAGAATGATTTACGTCAAGTTCACAACTCAGAAACAGCCAGTGCAGCTAGAGCCTGCTCATCAGAAGATGAAGAAAATTACATTCATGAAATCAGCAAGTGGAAAAAGGAACATGAAACCTCTGGATTTTTACCAGTTTATTTGATAATGATCTAAAGAAAGAGCTGTCATATCCTTTTGACAGTGAAGAATTTTTCTAGTAGACCAATTTAACGATTTTTCATTGGATGAACATAAAGAAAAACTATATTTTGGTAATTTACTCCAAAATCCTTTCAATGGATAAAGAAACCATAGAAATTGACTGCATTGTAAGTTCAAAATTCCAAGTTCCAATCTCAATGGTAAAGCATCTGACACAAGACAAAGAAACCCAAAGTGAAGTTGTTCAGTGGTGTCCGTCTCTTTGTGACCCCATAGATTGTAGTCTGCCAGGTCCCTACATCCATGGGATTTCCCAGGCACAAGATAAAGCACCAAATGAACATTAGCACCCATTTAGCTAGCATCTAAATTCTACGTGGTTTGTAAAACCTCCATTTCACAGAGAGAAAGCAGATTCAGAGTTCAGACAGCCTGTTTAATGTTTTGAATAGATAAGAAAACAAGTACTTTCAGATGAATAAGTATATATTTAAGCCCAATATTAATCTTTTCTTCCAGAGCTGTTACTAACTAGTCTGCTATTGCCTCCAAGATAAAGAAAAAATACTGGCAATAGGCATTTTGTTAAGATA
Organism: Cervus elaphus; assembly: GCF_910594005.1. Taxonomy (NCBI): domain Eukaryota; kingdom Metazoa; phylum Chordata; class Mammalia; order Artiodactyla; family Cervidae; genus Cervus; species Cervus elaphus. The sequence continues at coordinate 37,169,354 of NC_057840.1, forward strand.
AACGTTTAAGATATATGTGGGGGTTTTTTGTTTGTTTGTTTTTTAATATTTGTGAACCTCCTCAAGAACAACACAACGGAGATAATTTAAGATCAAAAACCTAACTCTGAGGTTCTGGCCTGAAATGTAGTAAGTGAGAAAACTTAATGTTATTTCTAAAAGAGGTGGTTTAGTTGCCAAGTTGTTTCTAACTCCTGCGACCCCGTGGCCACCTGATGTGAAGAGCTGACTCATTGGAAAAGACCGTGATGCTGGGAAAGATTGAAGGCAGGAGGAGAAGGGGACGACAGAGCACGAGATGTTTGGATGGCATCACCGACTCAGTGGACGTGAGTTTGAGCAAGCTCTGGGAGATAGAGAAGGACAGGGAAGCCTGGCATGCTGCAGCCCATGGAGTCACAAAGAGTCGGAAGTGACCGAGAGACAGAACAACAACAAAAATTTAAGGAAAAAGTATATGATTTATAATCTGGTCTGATTTGATGACTTGTCTGCCTGTACTAAAACTAGTTTATTTAATGCTTTCAGTCTGTTTCTTGATTATAAATAAAAAAAAATAATGACTTAATCCCCATAGTGATGGTGTGAGATTAAGTGAGATAATATGGGTATGGCAGGCTGAATAAGGCCAGCCACACCCCACCCCCAAGAGGTCCACATCCTAGTCTTCAGAACCTGTGAATATGTTACCTTGCACAGAAGAAAGGACTTCACAATATAGACTAAGCTAAGGTTGGAGATAGATTATTAGAGTGGAGCCAATGTCATCACAAAATCACAAAGAGCAAATAGGAGAATCAGAGAGAATAAAGCAAAGTGCAAATGGAAGCAGAGAGAAAGATGCTACAGTGTTATCTTTGAATACAGTCAGGGGCCATGAATCAGTGTATCCAGGTGATTTCTAGAGCTGGACAAGGTTAGGAAATAAATTCTCCACTACATCCTTCAGAAGTGTCTCAGCCCTACTAACTAACATTGTGACTTTAGGACTTCTGATCCACGGAACTGTAAAATAGCATATTTGTGTTGTTTTAAACCACTAAATTTGTGACAACTTGCAACAGCATCAGGAGGAAACTGAAACAATAGGGAAAGGTCCCAACACAGAATTAATGTATAATGAGAAATAACTGCCTATTTTAAAGCATTCTAGCGAGTGCCAAATGTGATCATGTGTATCAGAAAATTTTGTAAATCATAAACTGCTGAACAAATGTTAGCTCTTGCTGCGTTACTCTGGAAACTTGATTCTTAGTGGAGACCTGTTGTACAGAAACAAAAGCAAATTAAAAATGTCCACACCAACAACTTGGAGAAGTAAATTAGCTATCGACAATAAAGCACTTTAGCAGCATGTGGCTCAGCCATAAAGCATCGGCCAGCAACGTGGGAGACCCAGATTCAGTCCCTGGGTCGGGAAGATCCCCTGGAAATGGGCATGGCAATCCATTCTAGTATGCTTGCCTGGAAAATCCCTCACCATGGACAGAAGAGCCTGGCAGGCTACAGTCCATGGAGTCTTGAAGAATCAGACACGACTGAGGTGACTTAGCACACACACGCACACACACCAGCCTGGAGGGTAGTCTTGCTTTCTACTTATGCTGATGATAGACTTGAAACAAAGAAGGCAAGAGTCAGAGGCCCAAGGATATTCTAGACTGCAAAACAGGGGTCAGCCTCCTTTAAGTGGAAATACTTACTGTGTGGAAAGTAGCAGGATAAACAAATATTTATACCAAACTTTTTTTGTAGACTTGCCTGTTCTTAGCTCCTGGGAGAATGATTGTATTCTGGAAGCAGACAACTCAGCAATCAGCAATCAAAGCATGAACTCATGTTGCCAGCAACTGCCTGCACCTTAAGTAAACACCATTCTATGCTGTTTAATATAAAAGGAAGTTTTCCAGAATTTAAAATCCGTCTGAATTGCCTGTACAGTTGAAGTGTTTCTGTATTTAATTAAATCACTTTCAGGATAATGACTTGCACTTAAATACAAGCTGCTCTCAAACACCAAAGAGTGTTGAATTTTTGAAAATTTCAGTTAGCCTCTGTTTTCTTTATGTATGCACTCTTATGATTTTAATTAAGAATAAATACCAATAATTGAAGAATTCATATGGTTATTTTACTAAAATTGATTCTGCTAAAATTTACCTGGTTCCAAAAATGGAATCAAGAATCTTTAGATTGCAAGTTGGTTTTTAACCCTGACCCTGTTTTCAGAGACATAGACTTAATTTCATAGAAACACCTTAACAAATTCCATTACTGAAACAGTTAGGAAAAGATGCTCCTATTTTTTTTTCAGTGTTTCCTCTCCTGCCTAAACTAGAACATCAGAAGTATGAAGACACTACAGCAGGATAGCGTTGGATGAAGTGGAAGAATCATCCCAATTACTTTTATTTCCACTTTGAGAAATGAATCTTCTGGAGACACATAGCAATTGAAATTCTTCGTCTGGCACCTTCCAGACTAAACAGAAGTTAAGGCTACTATTTTGAATTTGTTAGTGTTGAATTTTTGGCGATGGCAAGTGGACATTGAGAATGTGCACCAAAAAGAACAATATAAATATATGTGTGTGTGTGTGTGTGTGTACACTAACACTCTGATACATAGATCATGTAACTATCAATATATGCAACTTCCAAAAGAAGCTACTGGGCAATGCTTATGGGAGCTATTAACAAAGAAGGGCCTTGGGGTCACTGCTGGGCTTCAGTGCTCTCACACCGTCACCATCTCAGGTCCCGAGTCCTCCAGAATTTGCACGTAACACAGAGATTACTTGGTTCTGCTACACATAATGTTCCTTGCAAAGACTGTCAGGCTTCCACTGGAGATATAACTGTATCCTTGGGCACCTTGCTGCAAGCCAGACCCAACATGGCATAAACCTTCCCAAGGAATCTGGTGGCAGCTGGCATAAATTTCATGTGTGTCTCTCAGATGGTGCTATGGGTACTACACTTTCCTTGAACAGACCACTATCTATGAATGTGGATAACAAAGGTTAGGTATAGCTAATTAAATATTCTGGAATAAAGAGTAGAGAAATTATTTACCACAATGCAAATCATAGCTTTCATTTTCTTTGCCCAAATATTACTAATTTTTTGAATTTCTAAAAAATGGTCGTAATCCATATCATTTATGAGCAGTCACCCATATCATTTATCATTTCTTTCTGATAGCTTTAGAAAGGATCAAATCAATCTAACATTGTTCTCAGACTATGCAGAAGACAGCTTAAAAGTTTTCTTCACTTTAAATAACACAATTAGACTGAAAGGATCCTTAAGTTCCACATTCCCTCTGTCTTAAAAGATTTTCAACTAGCTAGCAATTAAGCCTATCAAGAAAAATGACACCAGAGGATATAAGATATGAATTTTAGTTAAAAAATAAAGTTAAATAATCTATATCCAATATTTATTTTCTTTTTTCCCTCGTTCCAAAAATTCAAGTCTACCTCTCATGACACAATCCAGACAATAGTTCAATATAAGACAAAATAATAAATGTATAAAGAATTATTATTTTGTCTTATATTGAGCTATTTTATTAATTGTTTTATTATTTTTATAAAATAAATGTTTATTTTATAAGTAAATAACATGTATTATTATTTATTAATTTATTTTTTTATCATATTGAATTATTAGCTTATATTAAACTATAAAGAATTAGTAGCATAAAGATTATAAAACAATTAAAAATGATGCATTCCCTATATCTACTTTATCCTTCAAAGCAAGTAAGTTGTCATTGTGACATTTATTTGGAAAGGGCCATCTTCAGTGACATTCCTTTTTGCACCATGTGCATGCTTGCGTTAAGTCACTTCAGTTATGTCAGACTCTTTGCAACCCCTGGACTGTGTAGTCTGCCAGGCTCCTCTGTCCATGGGATTCTCCAGGCCAGAATACTGGAGTGGATTGCCATGCCCAAAGTCAATGATATATATATCATTACATTGTACATTTTAAACTTATCCAATGCTATATGTCAATGTTAGCTAATGAAACTGGAAGAAAAGAAAAAAGAAAGTCAACTCATAAAGAAACAATAAATCAAACTTTGGAATCATATTGTTGGCATCCACATTCTGTATAACAAAGCAACATCTACCACAGACATCCAGACACTCCTGACCTTTAAAGGTGTTTAGAGATCTAATTCCATGTCAGTGTTGGCAATAACCAAAGGGTTTCTCTCAGCTACTACAAAACTGACAATTTTATTTCTCCATTCTCAGAATAACCCAGAGCATCCTAATTTTCCTACTAAAAATGTTTTGCATGATTCTTCCAAGCTGATCTTGTACTGAAGACTTCAAATATTATAAAACTTACTCCAATAAAGACCCCTTAGAACAACTTCTCGGAAACTTAAAACAATATCAGAACCAAATTTTTAATAAAAGTGTGTATGTTACTGGGAACTTTCTAAACATTAAACACACAACCATTTTGGCAAACAGTAAGGGTATTTAATATTTATTTTTATTTATTTATTATTCAGACTGAAAGAAATCCTGAGTAATAAAACAGACAATAAAAGTATTTATCACTAATGTTCTGAACATAAGGACCTGGAATATACACATGAGTTGACCTTTATTTGGGCAGGGCCATCTAAAGGGGCATTCCTTTTCACTTCATGTGTGTGTTTGTGCTGAGTCATTTCAGCCACGTCTGACTCTGTGCGACCCCATGGACTGCAGCCCACCAGGCTCCTCTGTCCATGGGATGCTCCAGGCAAGAATACTGGAGTGGGTTGCCATGCCCTCCTCCAGGGGATCTTCCCCACCCAGGGATCGAACCCGTGTCTCTTATAAATCCTGCACTGGCAGGCAGGCTCTTTGCCACTAATGCTACCTGGGAATCCCTTTGTATATCATCACATCATTCACTGAAAGATATGCAAGTTGCTGTTGCAATTTTGACTGGAAAAAGTGACTCTTGCTCACCTAGAAATGAAATGACATTTACTGAAGGGCTTGTTATGGTATACTATGGCTTACCTGAATTGATAATAGCCATAAGCCCAATGCTGTTAATATTTAATAGAGATTTCAGTTCTAATGGTGTCCTCGTGGTATCCTGGTATACTTGTATTTGGTGATGCTTGTGCATTTGAATTAACTGTTATGTTATCTTTATTGTATCTGAATAAAACATTTATAATCTTATGTCCCGCTGTCTTTGAATTGATTATTTCTGTGATACTTTACTACAAAATGAAAATAATGGAAAGAAAATGCTTGTCCATGTTCCTGGACTCACATCCACAGTAAGAAATGTTAGCATGTGGTATGCTTAAGAGTAGAGTAATTAATTATGGGCTCTCCAGAATCAGATTTCATTAAAATACACCCCTCCCCTTTGGCCAAGCCCACTTCAAGTCTGTATGTTGTAAAATCAGGAAGGATATTTTAAACTGCATCTTGATGTGCTCAGATCAGGTCAGAAATGGTGAGCTCAAATTAGGGATGAGGATTCAGATAGCACACCCAAGGTTTTATAAATTATTTTTTAATATTAACCTCTTCTCATCTTTCTCCCTCTTTGCTCTTTTTATCAAAAGTGATACATCCTACTGAGAAAAAATCTGTATTCATCCTCGTTATCAACATTGCCCACCAGAGTGGTGCATTTGTTACAGCTGATGAACTTACATTGACACATCATAAATACTCAAAGTCCTTTCTTATTTCACTTTATGGTTCACTGTTGGTGAAGTACAATCTATAGGTTTAGACAAAGGTATCATGACATGTATACATTACTACAGCATTACACAGAGTATTTTCACTATCCTGAAAATCCTGTGTTCCCACTTACTCATCCTCTCCCACTCAACCCGAACCCTGGAAACCACTGATCTTGTTTTTCAAACTGTTTCTATAGTTTTGTCTTTTCTAGAATATCACATAGTTGAAATCACACAGTATATAGTCCCTTCAAATTGATTTCTTTCATTTAGTAATATTCATTTCAATTTCGTGATGTCTTCTCATTGTTTGATGTCTTCTCGTAGCTCATGCCTTCTTAGTGCTGAGTAATATTCCACTGTTTAGAAGAACATCTTGATTGCTTCCAAATTTTGGTGATTATGAATAAAACTGCTGAAAATATTCAGGTTTTTGTATAGACATAAGTTTTCCTATCTTTTAGAAAAGCATCAAGAGGCACAATTGTCTCATGGTATTAGTTCATTCACTCAGTCACGTCCGACTCTTTACGACCCCATGGACTGCAGCACACCAGGCTTCCCTGTCCATCACCAATTCCTGGAGCTTACTGACACTCATGTTCATGGAGTCAATCATGCTATCCAACAATCTCATCCTCTGTCATCTGCTTCTCCTCCTGCCTTCTGTCTTTCCCAGCGTCAGGGTCTTTTCCAATGACTCAGGTCTTTGCATCAGATGGCCAAAGTATTGGAGTTTCAGCTTCAACATCAGTCCTTCCAATGAACACCCAGGACTGATCTCCTTTAGGATGGACTAGTTGGATCTCCTTGCAGTCCAGGGGACTCTGAAGAGTCTTCTCCAACACCACAGTTCAAAAGCATCAATTCTTTGGCGCTCAGCTTTCATTATAGTCCAACTCTCACATCCATACACGATGACTGGAAAAACCATAGCCTTAACTAGATGGACCTTTGTTGGCAAAGTAATGTCTCTGCTTTTTATTATGCTGTTTAGGTTGGTCATAGCTTTTCTTCCAAGGAGCAAGCATCTTTTAATTTCATGGCTGCAATCTCCATCTGCTGTGATTTTGGAGCCCAAAAGAATAAAGTCTCTCAGTTTCCATTTTTTCCCCATCTATGTGCCTTGAAGTGATGGGACTGGATGCCATGATCTTAGTTTCCTGAATGTTGAGTTTTAAGCCAACATATTCACTCTCTTCTTTCACTTTCATCAAGAGGCTCTTTAGTTCTTCTTCACTTTCTGCCATAAGGGAGGTGTCATCTGCATATCTGAGGTTATTGATATTTCTCCTGGCAATATTGATTCCAGCTTGTTCTTCATCCAGTCCATACCATGCATGGTATGGTAAGATTGTATTTAGTTTTGTTAGGAATTGCCAAAATGTTTTCCTAATTAGCTGAACTATTCTGCATTCAGCAATGAATGAAAGTTTCTACTTTTGCACATCCTCACCAGCATTTGGTATTGTCTGTGTTCTGAATATATAGTTTTTGTAATATTTTTGTCTAGATAAATGATACCAGATAGTATAGTATAATTTACTATATAAAGTAGCTTTATTGATCAATAATATTTTCAAGATATAGCTACATTCGCATATATTAATCCAGCCTTTCACCACTCAAGGTGTAGATATTAGAACAGAGGCACCAGCATCTTCTAGGAGCTTATTTGAAATGCACTATCTCAGATTCCACCCTAAAGTGTTTGGATCAGAATATGTATTTTAACAAGACCCTTGGGTTACTTATATGCTTATTCAAATTCAAAATGGAGTTATATATCCTCTTTATTTAAGACCCTGATACTGGGAAAAGACCCTCATGCTGGGAAAGACTGAAGACGGGAGGAGAGGGAACGACAGAGGATGAGATGGTTAGATGGCATCACCGACTCAAAGGACATGAGTTTCAGTAAGCTCCAGGAGTTGGTGATGGACAGGGAGGCCTGGCGTGCTGCAGTCCATGGGGTCACAAAGAGTCAGACATGACTGAGCAACTGAGCTTATTTAATTAAACATTAATAATATAAGAACATATCAATTTACTTAGGTCATTTACTTACCAGTTCTCTCACTGGCAGTTTCTGGTGCATTTGAATTGTAAAATGCAGCATTCATTATTTTTCTCTCTATATCCTCGGTCTTTCATGTGAGCATATCCCTAGGAAGGACCTATACATGGAATTGTGCTTCTGTTGAACAGAAACTTTTTCAGTTTTATTGAGTATCATGAAATTGCTCCCCAGAGTAACTGTGTTGGTTTAGAATCCACTACCAATTCATTTGTGTTTCCAGGTCCTTGCTGTTCAATCACTCAGTCATGTCCGACCCTGTGATCCCATGGACTGCAGCATGCCAAGCGTCCCTGACCTGCACTATCTCCTGAAGTTTGCTCAAACTCCTGTCCATCGATGATGCCGTCCAACCATCCAGTTCCTTAAATCCTGGCAAATACTTGGTAATATCAGGCTTTTAAAAGTTTTACCATTCAGGTCACATTTCATTTCCTGCGAAAGACTGATTGGTATCTTAATTCTAATTTACCTAATTAGTGAAGTCAAGAATGATTTCATATGTTTGTTGCCCATTCTTGTTCTCTCTTAAGTGCATTATCCTTATATTCCACTGGGCTGTCTCTTATTGATTTGTGGAAATTTTTATATATTCTGGATACTAGCTCTTAGTCATTTAAATTTTGTAATACTTAGTCCCGGTCTATATGAGATACTTTCTCATCATAGTTTATTTTGCTATACTTAAAGTTTACTGTTTTTAAGTTTAATGTGACATCTTCAGCAATCTTTTCCTTTATAGTTTAAAATAAGTCACAAGGTAATTAAGGTGTTCTGTTATGTTCCTTTCTAAATAAAATGTAGGAACCGACCAACTTGGTTCAATTTTAAGTGTCCTCTCCTAGTTAAGCATATTTGCCTATTCCATTATTTTTTGGTAAGTGGTTTTACAGGGTAAACTTTTCAAAAAGTTAAACAGAGAACAGAAAACATCTGAACAGATGTCAATTGAGTTTTCTCCATAGATTTTATGGATTTTTCACAGAAAGGGCCATGAAGTTAAGCATCTAGATTCAATTTCCATAAACATTTTAACATCTTATCATCAGCAGATAAGAAAAAAAATAAGCGATAAAAATAGATGGAGTTTGTCAAGGTTAGTATCAGAGAAGGGAATGGAGTGTTTAGAACTATACTGCTAATTCAATTTTGCCATACTATATATCTTTCTCAAAGTGTAGTTTTGGGAAAGAAATTATTTTCAACTGTGAATAAAACAGGTTGTTAAATTTCTATCTTGAGGACATATCAAAAACAATGCTGAATCTGTGGCTTAGAATGGTGACACTTACATTTGTGTGTACATGTTTATTTATAGAGACACAAAAGATGCTGCTGTGATAAAATGCTGGCATCTGGGTCTATCACATCTCAATATACTGATATAGCTGAAATGGCGGAACATATCAGACCTGAATGTCAGGAAGCAGTACACAAATAATGCAATTCATATAAACAAAGGAAGGTAGAAGCTAATGGGCAGAAGAGAGCATTACAATTTTAAAGGAGAAAGTCTGGCACAACTTAGATCATTTTAATGATAGAAACAAAAGAAGAGTCATTTATCATAAATGAAATTTTATATTTGCAGCTTGTTTCCTGATTCAAGGTCTTCGGTGAAATGTTACACTTCTAAACTTTAAGATTGGTGCTAAACACAACAAAGTAACAAAATGTTAGATATCTCAAGGGGACATCACAACTGATCACATGAGACAGTGAGGTCATAAGAGAACAACTCTATGCCCACGAATTTGATAACTTAGATGAAATAGATCAGCTCCTTAAAAGATACAAATTATCACCATTTATCCAAGGAGAAATAGAAACTTGAATATCTAGTATAGAAATTGAATCAATGATTAAAAAACTTTCCACAAAAGAAAATACCAGGCCCAGATGATTTCAAGGGCAAATTCTGCCAAACATTTAAGGAAGAAATAACACCAATTTTCCATAGTCTCTTCTAAAAAAGAAAAGAATAAAAAGCATAGAAGAAGAGGGAACACTTCTTAACCACCCTATAAGTAACCTAACACCAAAGGATCTTAAAAGAAAAACAACAACCAATATATTTTATAAATGTTTGTAAAATCCTTAACAAAATATCAACCAATCTCATCAAGCAATATATAAAGCAGATAATATGTTATGACCAAGTGGAGTTCATTCTAGAAATACAAAAATCATTCTACACTTATAAACCAGTCAGTCAGTATAATTTATCATATTTGGTTGGCCAAAAAATTCATTCAGGTTTTTCCATACCATCTTTGGTTGGCCAATAGTAATAGACTGAACAAGAAAATGTGTAATAATATCAATAAATATACAAAAGAAACTCACAAAATTCATTTTTCATTTATGATACAAGACCAAAAAATATAGGAAAAGAAAGGAACTCCTCGACTTAGACCTCAAACTAACATCACATTTAATGGTGAGAGACTGAACCATTTTTCTAAGGTCAGCAAAAAGTTATGAATGAGTAATGAAAGTCTTAACATGCAACAGTACAACAAAAATAATTAAAAGTTGTCCATATCAGATGACAATAGAAAAAAATCCTCCTAGAACTAATAAGTGAGTGTGGCAGGATTACAGCATGTAAGTTTGACAGCATGCAAGAGACGATCACTTCCCCATACATTAGTGATGACAATTTGATTTTGAAATTCTAAAAATGTGCTTTGTTACAGGGTAGACCTCCAGGTCAGAAATACATACGTACACGTCTCCTTCCATTCAACCTGATATCTGGCTTTAGTTATAATACCTGTACTTCCTGGAACAAATCTGTCTTGCTCTTTTTTGTTTTTTTAACCTCTCCAGGAATTTCAGTCTTACTGTATTTAGATGTCCTGTGCCATCAGTAAAAAGAAACAGTTTTGTAAGCTCTGGGCATTTGGAGGAAAAAGAAAAAAATTATCCAGAGAGTCCAACATTTTCTAAGATGGCTCTCTGAGTTTTCCCTGCGCCCTAGCCCTCCCCCAAATCATTTTTTGTCTTGTGTTGAAGTCGTGGGCTTCCTGGCACTTTTTATTAAGAATTCTACAAGTATTCATTCACTTCATTGATATTCAGACTCCGCAGAGTTTGCCATTTCCTATATAGGTGCTTATCTTAAAATCAAAGGAATGGAAATCATGTATCCCAGGAACCAATGGTAACTTTATTACCATTCAGTCAGCCATGAAAATAATCTCCCAAAGGCATGAAAAAGTAGCTCAGATCTAAAAAGAAAGAAAACAAATGCTCACAATTTTTAATCAGTCCATCAGCTTGTTTTTAATGGGAATCCATCAGAAATAAAATAGTGTCTGTTTGCTTCAGATACTTATGTTATTTCTCTTAGTTTGATAATAGGGAAATATTAAGGGTGGGGGGAGGGACCGGCACATGGAATGTTTCAGCTGAAAAGGATTTTGACAATCACTTAGCTTGATCCATTAGCCTATGAATGAGGAAAGAAATGTACAAATTTTAAATGACTTTCTCTAGTTCACACAGCAAAGCAATGGCAGGACCAGGAATTATGTTCCACAACTAATGTTCAAAACCACATTATGAAATGTAATCATGGAACCGAAGAGTAAGTGACCAAAACAATAATTTTTAAAATGAAATAAAAATAAAAAATGTTCACTAAAATCTACAGAAAATGACAGATTTCTTTTGATGCTTTCATTAAATATTTTCCAAACTCATGAATGGATTAGTAATTAGTACTTAAGTCCTATGCTTGTACTATTACAATAAATAACTTTAAATTTGAAGCCCTAAAATAAATAAATTTGAAGCCCTTACTTGGTTTTAGGTATAGTGTACACCTGATCTCAAACCTCAGGACTGATTTTATAACGAAGTATTCTTATTCTCAATTTACACTGAGGAGAGTGAAGCATAAGGAATTTGGGAATCTTGTGCAGAAAGCTTTAGATATCAAACTAGTTCACCCACAGCCAACACTGCAGCTACTGACCTTCGTCTACTTCACTATGTGTTAAGTTTTGCCAGAATTTCATCTTGCACTGTGCTTTTGTATTTAATGGTCTCTTGGGCAGTCATTAAGACACTATTCAATTTGGAGGGAAGGAATTCCCATTTCTTTTTTAATCTCCCTGTACTAAAGTCATGGTCTCACAGGCTGACTCCCTGCTTTTGCTGCTACTTTCTAGGGATTGGGACTCAACCCTGAGATTTTAGGAACAGGTGGTCTACTTTCTCTACACATAAGCCTCTATATGCAGAGCAGTTGCAGCATCCTTGATGTAACCAAAATCACTTTACTAAATATGGTGAGTATAAACGAGGACGCGCAACACATACAATTGGTGAGTGCAAGTGTGTAGATTTAAGGCAGTTTGGGACTTTTCCACCACAGAAAGATCATCATTTGAATACTTCGATATAGCCGTGATCTCAATCTATTTCCAACTTACACTTCTTCTGCAGGTCTCTCTCAGAAGAGAGAGTATTATTTGTTGGTTTCTAATCTTCTATTACTGAACCAGGGGCAACTTCACTAACCCAGCAATCTAAATGAGTGTGTTGACTTATGAGCTACAGCTTCTCCAATTTTTTTGATTTTTTATCCTTCCAGCCCTCCTAGATCCTAGATTTTCACTGCTAGAAACACCCATTGCTTCCTCAACCCCAGACCATCCACAATACTTCCTGCGAACCTATTCCTGAGTATTGTGTTTTCCTTTATGTCTTCCTGATTTAGCCAAAAAATGTATGTTGTTAGTGTGATCAAGTAATTATGGGTACTTTTCTTGTCAGCTAATGTATATGTGAAAGGTATTTCTAGGTATTACCAAGGGTATTCTCTAAAAGTGCCATTTTTAGAGCAATTGATTACAATGTATTGAAATGTACATATTTTACAAATGTACATAAAATATAAGTATTTATTTTAACTTGCTGTCTCTATTTCTACATGAATACTTAGCTTCAACTCAGTTTTTCTATAACCTACAATCATTTGTAGTAGTATTTACTTCTGCTTTGTTAAAGAATAATTGCCAATGGAGCTGGAATCTCTGAAGTACTGACGATTATGTAATCTTCTATGTTTACCTGATGCAGGAAACATGCAAGAAAATAGAAACTTTTACTAAACTCGATATCTACAATTATTCATGGGAATTATAAAAAAACATACCTAAGCAAGTTTTAATCTTCTACCTACTATTCAACTTCTTGAGTAAAACTTTGTTTCATTGTGAACACTAGGTCAGAAAAGATATCTTGAACCAATTTAATGTCTTATCTCTCCTACTTTTATAAATAAATAGTGAGAATTTTTCATTGCCTTTTCAACAGCATTTCACACTTCTGCTATTGACTGTCATTTAGTTTGAGCAGAATTTGCTACATCCTCAGCTCTAGGACAAGGCTGTGATTGACCTAAAACTACCCCACTGTTCTTGGATAAGGAGAGGACACATAACAAGTGACTTACACCAATTAGTGGATGAATGACAATTCTTCTAACTCACAGAAATTTTCAAGTACACACTTGATCTTTTTTTTTTTCCCCTCAATGAGAGTGGAGTTCAAGACTTTTGTTCAAAAGCTCTATGTTCTTTTAAAATCACATGGTGTTCAGATGTAAAGCCTGGAATCACTGCAGACATTTCACTAACACGAAAGAGGATAAGGATGATACTAATACAACAGATGAGCTTATAGCTCAGAGAATGACTGAGAAATGGAGCCAGAGTCTTGTTCAAACTGAGATTCAAACTTGCCCAACACCTGGATATTTATAATTACATTATCCAACAAATTCCTATACATGTTCCAAGTATTTGAACCATTATTTTTCTCTTACTGCAAATGAAAACATGCTAACTGATGTAACCTATTTAAGAGCCAGGCACTAAGAGATATCTTAAGAGTACAGGGCAGGGTTGGGGGTAGGAAGGCTTATCCTATGTACTTAAAAGCTCGGCTACTACTAGAGAAAATCATATGCTAAAGTAATTCATTGCCATTGATCCCATCCTTTAGGTAAGAGCACTTTCTGATATGCTCCTAAGGATCCTGTTGACATTCCTTTGATCTCAGAAAATTCATGAGTGAAGTTTTTCAACCATGTAATGGATCAGTGAACAGAAAAAAGTAGAAGAAATTCTCTAGTAACACTGTGAATTTTATTCAATAAGCTGGGACAAGGGAAGTGAAGAATAACGCTTTCAGTTAAGCAGGTGGTCATTCACTCATTTGTCCATTAATTAATTCATTCAGTATTATGCAAAAGTCAGACACATGAAGCTTACAAGTAAATGTAAAATGAATACCTATGATAGTTGCAGTATGAAGGCAAAGGGACATTTAACCTAGTCATAAAAATTATGGAGTACTTCTCAATAAAGTATCAACTCAACTGAAATCTAAAGAATGAATAAGAATTAAATTGAAATCACCAAATTGAAAACTACCAGTAAAAAAAAAAAAATACTAGAAACCCATAAAATTATTCCTTTGTTTTATTTTCGAAGTCTAAAACATTTTATTGCCTAAATAAAGATACTTTGAAATGGTATCTGGATTTAAAATTAAACAAACACGTATTTATATGCTCCTAGTAAGTAGTAGTTTCAGCTATTGTGTGTTATTTGTACCAGATCCTGTGTTAATACTGGTCTTTGCTTGTCTTTTCCATGGAAACCGTCAGACATTTTATGCTAATTAGAAATTAGGTAAATGAACCAAAAAAATACTGTTTTGTAAGATGTCATTCCTTCACAGAAGGACTGGCTCAACATGTCACACTGCAAATGATGCTATTGAAACCACTGAGGACTGCGTCCTAAAACCTTTGTCAGGAGATCAACAAAAAGAACAAAGGATCCCCTTCAACAAAGGATGAAAACAGAAACAGACTCTCTACTTGCTTAATTAAAAAATTATTCTCCAAGAAAACACATACTTTTCAAAGTCTATCAGGAGAATTCATTTACTAAAACAGTTTACAGGTAAGAAAAAATAACAAAATTCAAATAACTCAAAACTCAAACACCTAATTATTGCTAAAGTTTCTTGGTAAAGTTATATCTAAAGTTTTTTATTAAATTTTATCTTTTTTATTAACTGCAATAGCCACTGGGACAGTTCTTGGCACCTAATAGGAACTCAATAACAATTTATTGATTAAAGCTAAAAATTAATTTGAAGTGTCTTCCAGCATCTTTCAGTCTATGGTTCTGAAGATATTAGCATCTGAGGAAATATTCCTGATAATTTTGCAGTCTTCTTCTTTCACTTTTATCCCCCCAAACATTGTACCAGTGGGACTAGAAATTATACACTTGAAATCCATCAGTAATCAAAGTACAGGTTTCCATAGAAACCCAAACCCTTGTGCCTTCATTTTTTTTTCCATGCAGAGATACAACAGCAGATTCAAATTTACTTAAGAGGATAAATACTGTTCAAATGATTACATGTTCATGTAATGTGCTAAATATATGCTGAGGATTCTAAATCTCATTTGTTTTTAGCTGTGAACTTATTAGAGGATTTGGGATTTCTGTTTTGCTTTCTTAAACATCCCAATTGCTATGTCGGTAAACAAGTGTTTTGGTTTCATTGGTTGATGGGTTGTTATTTTTGTTTTTGCTTTTTCAGTACAAGTGGTTTGAGAGATGATCCCAGAGAAGCACCAGTATGGTTTGCAGGGAAATGAGATAGAGACAGGAAGTCAATATAAGATGTGTTATTTAACGGATTAGGGTTCTAGGGCAAAGGGGGCTCCATCTCATCGGGGTTCTATGGGAGAACATATAGAGATGTGTCCCCTCAGAGGGAAGAAACTAACATTTATCCGACAACTCCCATTTGTCATCAACTGAAGGCTGCTTCTAGGGTTATCAGCTTCTGGCACTTCAGGTCTCTTTTCACCCTAAAGTGGGCTCGGCTGATTACAACCATTGGAAGGAGCCCAAAGCCGAGGATTGAATGTAGTGAGACGCCATCTTTGCATACAAGAACAGTGAATGCAAGGGGGCACGTGCAGGCCACCAGCAGTGTCTGCGCCTGTAGCCTAGAGAGTGTTCAGACACTTTTATTACTGTTTTTATTAATATTTTATTGTATAATTATTTAATATTACTTTTAGTTGTCTTAGGACTTCCCTGGTGACTCAGACGGTAAAGCATCTGCCTACAATGCGGGAGACCTGGGTTCAATCCCTGGGTCGGGAAGATCTCCTGGAGAAGGAAATGGCAACCCACTCCAGTACTCTTGACTGGAAAATTCAGTGAACGGAGAAGCCTGGTAGGCTACAGGCCATGGGGTCCCAAAGAGTCAGACACAACTGAGCGACTTCACTTTCACTTTAGTTGTCTTAAAAATTTTAACTGATATGTATCAAATTCCTCTACTGAGCAACAACCAAAAGTGAACAAATGAATAAACATTTTAAAATGTTATTATTATGACATTTATATTTGTGTCACTAAGCACCCTATGTGGGTACAGAGAAAATCCTAGGACATATGCATAAAAGACCACAGCCAGTTCTCTATTAAATATTGTAAAAATTCTCACCAGAATTTTCTGAAATTGGCCTCACTCCTGGTTGTTTCTTGGTCTGTTTATTGTGTTTAAAACTTAGATACCCTTTATGCACCCTCATAAAATATGTGTGCATACAAATCAATATTTTATTCACACGCACAATATATTCTATAATTTCAAGTAATTCACACAACCATTAAATAGCTGCCAAACTTCAGTCCTAGACAGTGTCTCCAGAGGTCATGAGCCACAGTCCACTCAGAGGAGGCAAAGTCTCCATGGTCAACCACCTATTTCTCACTC
The DNA here is from genome assembly GCF_910594005.1 of Cervus elaphus. Classification (NCBI taxonomy): domain Eukaryota; kingdom Metazoa; phylum Chordata; class Mammalia; order Artiodactyla; family Cervidae; genus Cervus; species Cervus elaphus. The sequence goes on from NC_057840.1 coordinate 37,185,987, forward strand.
ATCGTTAAAAAATGATATTTTCTGATAGTAATGTGCTGATATTTAAAAACAATTATGAGGTGAAGGGATTGCAAAACAATTATGAGGATGCATATATAAATATTTAAGAGGACTTTCAAATCGACAGTCCAAGAAAATAGACAATATATTATAAAGCAAGATGCTTTAGAATGGTAAATGATTAGACATCCGGTTTTGAGACAATTGGACTTCCCTTGTGGCTCAGATAGTAAAGAATCTGCGTGCAACACAAGGGACCTGGATTGGATCCCTGGGTTGGGAAGATTCCCTAAAGAAAGAAATGGTTACCCACTCTAGTATTCTTGCCTGGAGAATCCCATGGACAGAGGATACAGCTCATGGGGTTGCAAAGAGTGAATTGCAAGACTGAGTGACTAACACTTTGAGACACTTAAACCTCCCTCACTCCTTGAAGGTATAGCACAGTCCAAGATGGGAGGTCAGAGGGGGATTTTTGAAGAGCATTTCTGTTTAGACAGCTTTAGGCATGGGATACTTCCTTCCTTAACATAGTTGAGAGACTTTGTTAAGATCGCTTGGAGCTTGATTTCACTCCTGTGCGGCTTAATCCTTTGGCGGTAACATGGAAGAAGACCCGTTCTGATTTAGCCGCCAAATCTAAGAGGGTGGTTAGCTGTTTTAATTTTAGAATAAATAGAAAGTTGCTGCAGTGAGCATCCTGAACTTTTTGTTGTATCTGTTGAGACAATGAAATAAGTATTTCCTACAATCAACGTGCAAAAGAGGGTTTGTCTTAAGTCCCATGCTAAAGAGGGCTTGTCTTAAGTCTTTTTCAATGAGATCATCTGGGGAAATAAAGAGAGTCCAGTATCTAGAGGTAACACTAGATGAACAGGAATGAGAAGGAGATAATGATCAGCAGGAAGAGAGGGACATTCAGCCTTGCCAAAGGAATTGCACGGTGAGTGATACCTGACATTAGGATGGACTCTGAAGGTACCCCTAAAGCCCTCTCTGAGAACCAGTTTCAACTACACATTTGGCATGTATCATGAGCTGACTCATTGGAAAAGACCCTGATGCTGGGAAAGATTGACAGCTAGAGGAGAAGGGGGCAACAGAGGATGACATGGTTGGATGGCATCACCGACTCAATGGACATGAGTTTGAGTAAACTCCAGGAGATAGTGAAGGACAGGAAAACCTGGAGTGCTGCAGTTCATGGGGTCGCAAAGAGTCAAACATGACTGAACAACAACAATCTGTTTGGCAAGCATCGAAGGTAGATCACACTCATTGCATGAATGAACTCAGAATTCTCCCTTCCCCTTGCTTACTCTCTGTCCACAAGCTTCAATTCTGCAAGATCCAACTCAATATCAAGACCTCATAAGCAAGTGCAAAGAAAAATAAATTAATTTTACTTATAAATTTAGTTTCAAAAATCCTAACTACATTACAAAAGCAATGTAGTTAGATTCCAGAAATGCAAGATAACACATTTAAATATCTAGCAATGTGATATTCCTCTTCAAAGCTGAAAAAGAAAAACATTAAAATAATCATCTTACTAGGAGTCGAAATGCTTTTAATGAAAACTAGTATCTATTGATAAACAAAAACTCTCAGCAATCTGGAAGTGCTGGAAGAAGCTGCTCGTAATAGAAAAGGAAGTTCCTTTCTTCAAAGGGACTCAGATCACAGGGACCAGGAAAAAAAGGGAAAAAAATCTGGACTAGTGAAAACAGCACATCTCGTGATCATCAACAGAAACCACTGATAACAGAGACAGTCAAGGCTGCCTGAAAAATCATCATCTGAAAGAGTACTTTATTGTTTGGATTTGTTAGAGAACACTGACTCTTTTTACTTCCCCGACATCTTTCCTTGTCTCTCTGCAAACAAACAATCTAGGTATATACATACATTTTTTATAAATGACTCAAAGAAATTGTAGTTTGTTTTTAAAAAAAAAAAAAGCACATATTTTCCCCAGGGAAAAGCAGTCTTGGTAATTTATTATCTAGTGTTTCCAATAGGTAGAGCAGGATATGCAAAACAGAACAAGGTAGAGAGTTATTTTCAAAGAAAGAAAGTTACCATAGTCATGCTAAGTAGAAAATCCCTCGTAGAAGGAGCTCTGTCTTATTGTGGCAGAATCTCATTCCAGAATTAAGGGGCTGTCATGCTGGAAAGAAATGTGCTTGCAGAGGCCCGACGCTATTCTACCGTCTCAGTGAGAGAAGATGTGGAGGCTGCAAAGGATATTTGTGCAAACTGTGCCCCCAAAGTATCCACACACAAATAACTACTTTGCTTTGCTTCAATAACCTGAAATTTGATTATAAGGACTGAAGAGTATAAACCAGGTTTGATTTATTCCCATGGTTTCTTGAGGATTTAATTCCTATTTAATTTTGATTACTTTTTAAAAATGGCACTAGAAATATCTTTTGATATTGATTCTAACAGATTCTACAGTGATAAGAGAACAGATTCTGTATGATCTCAATATCTTTAAACCATGAAATTTGGCTCTTTTTTAATGCTCCTGGATACATTCCAGGGTCCCCTAGTTTATAGTCTATGGGAACTTGAATAGAGTTCGCATCCAACTGTTACGAGAAGAAAAGTGAAAGTGTTTGTCACTCAGCTGTGTCTGACTCTTTCTGACCCCATGGACTATAGCTCTCCAGGCTCCTCTGTGCATGGGATTTCCCAGACAAGAGTACTGGAGTGGGTAGCCATTCCCTTCTCCAGTAGTCTTTCCTGACCCAGGGATTGAACCCAAGTGTCCAGCACTGCAGGCAGGCTCTTTTACTGCTTGAGCCACAAGGGAAGCCCATGTACAAATCTTAATTATGCTGAATTGGTTAATAGTGCTTTTCAGGTCTTCTATATCTTTCTACTTCTCTGTATATTCATTCCATTAATTTTTGAGAGTTTGATATTGAAACTCCAACTAAAAATCTTAATTTATCTACTTTAATAATTTTAATACTTTAATAATTTAAATAATTTTAATATATGTAGCCCTATTCTGTATTTTCCAAGTTTCCAGTAAATGTGTATCATACTTTCATAATTTAAAAAATAAAAAAGAAAGAAAGAAAGGGAACCAATTTAAACCAAAAAATAATAATAATAATAAGACTAAAATGTGGCCATGGGATGCAGAACATTTTGGTAGATGCTCCATGGTCTTATCCACTGGTAACTGAGCACCCACCTGACCCACTGGGAGAGCTGCCCCATGAGACACTCAGCTCATAGGCATCCTTGTGAATATTACCAAAGAATTGATGCTTTTGAACTGTGGTATTGAAAACAACTCTTGAGAGTCCCTTGGACTGCAAGGAGAGACAACCAGTCTATCTCAAAGGAAATCAGTCCTGAATGTTCATTGGAAGGACTGATGATGCTGAAGCTGAAACTCCAATAATTTGGCCACCTGATGAGAAGAACTGACGCATTGGAAAAGACCCTGATGCTGGGGAAGATGGAAGGCAGGAGGAGCAGGGGGTGACAGAGGATGAGATGGTTGGATGGTATCACCGACTCAATGGACACAGGCTTGGGCACACTCAGGGAGGCCTGGCGTGCTGCAGTCCATGGGGTCGCAGAGTCAGACACGACTAAGCAACTGAACTGAACTGTAAATATTATACGTGTGGTTTTCTTGGACGAGGCCTTTTTTCTCTCACTCAAGAAATGAAGAGAAGCCCAGGCCCAAAATGTAGATTTGCTGACAATCACTGTCAAAGAGCTGCCCGAACCCCTGGGGGCACATCCCCATGGACAGACTCCTCTTCTGATTTCTATGCCATTGTTTGCAATGGAGACCAGCAAAGAGGAATGGAGGAGGAGAGAGAAATCTGGCTTAATTAAACAAAAGATTTGAAATGAAGCTGCTCCTTGTGTTGGGATGAACAGAGATTCTGAGTTTAAATCTGGTCTAATTTTTTAAATATATGATGTCGTGTGAATAAAATGTCTTAAGAATACTGGGTGTTTTTGAAAGTAAGCCTTTACTAACTCTGTGATCTTTGGAGTGTCATTTAAACTTCTCTTAACCTAGCTTTACTTATTTATAGAGTAAGTACCTGCCCTTTCCATCTCAGAGGTCAAGTTAAAATAATGAAAACACTAGGTGAAGCCAAAGTGAAGTAAGATGGAATTACTTCTAGGAAGTAGCTGGATGTAGTGCAAACAACATAGACATCGCAGTTAGGAGATTTGGGTTCAGTTTAAGATTCTGTACTTGATTGTTAGGTATTTATTTTGGCAGTTTGGGTGGCAAGAACTTGCAATAAATAGTAGAGAAATCATTGGCACAGGTTTATTGTCAAACAGTCACAGTTTCAAGTATAGACTGTGCAACCTAATAACATGTGTTATTAGACAAGTGCCTTCTCTTTAAGACTCAGTTTCCTCTCTTACAAAATGAGAACAATGTTCTCCAACAACACCAAAATTAAACTTCCGGTATGCCAAAAAAAAGAATGGAAAAGATAAGGCAGCTTCAGACACAGAAAGAGATGAGAAAATTAAAAGGTAAAAATAAACTATACAGAAAGGCTAACAGTGGCTGCCATTTGTAAAGAACAACAACAACAATTTAAAAAATGGTTTCTGTAAAAACTATCTAGACAGTTTATAAAGTCAACTTTAGAAATCTAAACCAGTAAAAACCAGTGACATTTTTCAAGGACATCAAAATGGGTCAAGATATCTTTTTCGTATTCAAAAATAAACGATGAAAACTTTGTGTGTGAGCTATTTCTCAGCCTAACACCTAGGAAGATCAAGTATAAACAAGTCAATAGAGCATGTTCACAGGCTCGTATACCTTCTTTTCACAGTAAGTTTCCAGTGACCTTTTCTGAAAACTCAGGTAAGTTGAATTTATCATTTTTTAAGATTTAGATTCTGTAGTAGAACGCAGAAGTAGCACAAGTAAAACTTCCAAAATTAAAGCAACATGCAGCTAAATCACTGAAGTGCTATATCTCCAATAGCTATGTTAAAATATTTATGAGGCAAGAATTTCAAAACAAAGCTGAGTAATATGTGAGATGCATAGTTGTAGGAAATATTTCATTTTAACTTGTAGTTTTTTTCTGAGAAGAATGGAAGCAATAAACCACATCTGATTCAAGTTATGAATAATTCAGCTCTGTATGTTTGAGTGTAAAAAGATGTATAGTTTGAAAAAATAAAGCTAGACTTTATAATAATGATGATGGTGATGATATAGTGAGGTTAAGGTAAGGAAACAAATCCGGGCCCCCAGAAGGCCATCTAGAGCCCTCAGCATGCAGGTGCATATTCCATGCCCATGTCCATCACTGGAGTGGTATACTACCTCTGTATATCTGCTTATTTCTAACCTTTGCCAAATGACTTCAAGTGACATTCTCTGTTTTCTATCTTGATTTCTGGTTCACCTATAGCTTTGTCTTCCCTATGATTTTGATTTGCCAGGAATCCACAAGACCCTGCTCTATCTCATAGCCTCTTTTCATCTTCAACTTCCATGCAAGCAACTCTATTTCACAATTCACCTCCCCAGGAGAGATAACCTGATCAGTCCTTCTCATCTTTTCAAATCCATCCATGGCACAAATTTCTAGCTGACCTTTGGGCCAGATGCCTACTTTTGCCCTAACCGGCTGCTAACAGGAAAGTCATATGGCCTTCATAGCAAGGAATCTGGATAAGGAACTTTTATTTACAAGGACTATGACCGGATACCTAATGAGACCTCTCTCAGTGATTATGGAAATCTGCACAGATCACTTAATATCTTTAAGCTTTCCATTCCAACCTCACAAGATTTTTGTGATCATGATCTGAGACTGTTTATGTAAAAGTGTTCTGAAATCTCTATAATAAAATAATATATGTGATATAAATATGCATAAATTTAACTTTTAAATCATTTAATTCTGTGTATGTAACGATTGACTCTGAATAAGTTGTGGTCAGTGCTCAAAAATAAGGTGCTTGGACTTGAAAATGTGTGGGTTATTTTTGAATATATTTTGATACTGATTTCTAACATAATTCCATAGTGATAAGAGAACAGATTCTGCATGATTTCAATACCTTTAGACCCTGGAATATTTGCACCTTGTTTTATGTCAGGTGGCTCAGACGGTAAAGCGTCTGTCTACAATGTGGGAGACCTGGGTTCCATCCCTGGGTCTTAGGAAGATTCCCTGGAGAAGGAAATGGCAACCCACTCCAGTACTCTTGCCTAGAAAATCCCATGGATGGAGGAGCCTGGTGCAGGCTACTGTCCTTGGGGTCTCAAAGAGTCAGACACGACTGAGCAACTTCACTTTCACTTTCACTATGTCCCTGGATATGTTCCAGTATCTCCTAGTTTATAGTCTATGGGAACTTGAATAGATATTATATCCTACTGCTGTGTGAAATTCGTATAAATCTTAATTATGTTGAATTGGCTCATGGTGCTTGTCAGGTCTACTGTATCCTTCTGCTTTTCTACATATTCATTCTATTATTTTTTGAGAGTTGGATATTAAAATTCCAACTGAAAATCGTAATTTATCTGCTTAAAAAATAATTGTAATATATAGTGGAACTGTATGCAAGTTTGTTCTGTATTTTCCAAGTCTCTTGTAAATGTGTTATCATACTTTCATGATTTAGGAAAAAAAAAATGCAAATACAAAAATAAGGTGCCTGGTAAAGATTCCCTCAAAAAAACAGTCTGATTCATTCCATATGACGTATACAGAGGTACAAAAATGAACCAAGATCATCTAAGAAAAACACAGCCAAGTCCTTTTGTTTGGAGTGTGTCCTCCCACCAATTTGTTTAGATAGTTTTATTGAGGTATAATTTACATAACATAAAGTTGGCCCATTTTAATTGTACAAGTTAATAACCTTTGTGATGCTTTCAGAGCTGTGAAACCATCACAGAACCCATTCTAGAATATTTCCATTACCCCAGAAAGATGCCCTGTGTAAGTCTATAACTAATCTCTACTTTCACTCCCAACCCTAGGAATCTCTGACATGCTTTCTGTCTCTATAGACTTGGCTTTACTGAATATTGCATGAATTGGAGACACACAATGTCTTTTGCATTGGACTTCTTAGCATAACACTTTTGAGATGAATTTAGGTTGTAGCATGAATCAATGATTTTGTCTTTTTTTTTTTTCTGGCTGAGATTATTGAGATATTGTTGTATTCCATTGTAAGGATATACCAGATTTTGTTTACTTGTCCATTGGCTTATGGCGGTTTGGGATTGCTTTCATTTCTTGTAATTATGAAAAATGTTGCTACTATGAACAAATATTTGATTTGTTTATATTTTTCTTGGGTAGATATCCAGGAATGGAATTATCAGGTTTCATGATAAGTTTAACCGTTTAAGAAACTGTAAAGCTATTTTCCAAGTGGCTGTAACATTTTACAGTTAACATCCTCCTAACAAAGTGTGAGGCTCCCAGTTGCTACATGCCTTTGTCAACTTTTGTTATTATCAGCAGTTTTTGCTATACCCTATAGTATAGTTTTTTACTATACTGTGATTAATAACAGTATACTGTTATTATACTGCAGTTCTTAGTGGGTAAGAAGTGACTTCTCATTTATTTTCCAAATGTAACTATACTGCACTGATAAACGGCTATTACTATTAAGGTGGTGCAAGAAATATCCAAAGAATATAAATTCAGTAAGGGTTGCTCTGTCCCTGCCTTTACTCAAGAGGAGAGGTCTTACTGTGATTGTTCTTTTCTTTTGAAACTTACATAGCTTAGACCTGTTACTTGCAATTATCACTGGAGAATACCAAATGCATTACTATTGCTCTTCAAATTACTGTCACATGTATTTATCTCTCCAGTGGCAGGCATAATGCTATTTTTCTGTAAAACTGCAAATATTTACTAAAAGAAACTGTAACCAAAGTGGAGTGGATAAAATACAAGCAGAAATTATAGCAAATGGATGTAAATTAGAAATATATACTATATTTAGAAAAATGATCGAAGATTTTATTGTATACTGCAAAACACTGTAAACATAATAATTTGATTGACTGGTTGACCTATGGATTAAACTTAAATGTATAGCAGGAATATCTTCCCATTTACAAAAACTACCATGCACAATAAACGGGAAAGTGGGAAGTGAGAAAAACATGGGAAGCAGAAAAAGTATGCAAAAAGGAAAGATAGAAAAGAAATAAGAGGATTATATTGTGTGACTTATAAATGGTATAAACAAGCACTTAAGTATTTAATTTCATACAATTCATGCTGCAAAGCACTATCAAGGTGATTAGTTTTGGTAGTAAGGGAGAGGTATCGCAGGAATGACCTTTCCCAGGGTACAAGGAATGCTTAGTTGCTCAGTCATGTCTGACTTTGCAACCCCATGGACTTTAGCCTGCATGGGGATTCTCCAGGCAAGAATAGTGGAGTTGGTTGCCATGCTATCCTCTAGGAGATCTTCCCAACTCAGGTAGCAAATCTATGTCTCCCGCATTGCAGGTGAATTCTTTACCATTCAAGCCACCAGGGAAGCCCAAGAATACTAGAGTGGGTAGCCTATCCCTTCTCCAAGGGATCATCCCAACCCAGAAGTCAAACCGGGGTCTCCTGCACTGCAGGTGGATTCTTTACCAGCTGAGCTACCAGGGAAGCCCCATAAGGAGCTGTTCAGTTCAATTCAGTTGCTCAGTTGTGTCCAACTCTTTGCAGCCCCATGGACTGAAGCACACCAGGCCTCCCTGTCCATCACCAACTGCCAGAGTTTACTCAAACTCATGTCCATTGAGTCAGTGATGCCATCCAGCCATCTCATCCTGCCATCCCCTTCTCCTCCTGCCTTCCATCTTTCCCAGCATCAGGGTCTTTTCCAATGAGTCAGTCCTTTGCAGCAGGTGGCCAGAGTGTTGGAGCTTCAGCTTCAGCATCAGGCCTTCCAATGAATATTCAGGACTGATTTCCTTTAGGATGGACTGGTTGGACCTCCTTGCAGTCCAAGGGACTCTCAAGAGTCTTCTCCAACACCCAGTTCAAAAGCATCAATTCTTCAGTGCTTAGCTTTCTTTATAGTCCAACTCTCATATCCATACATGACTACTGGAAAAACCATAGCTTTGACTAGACGGACCTTTGTTGGCAAAGTAATGTCTCTGCTTTTTAATATGCTGTCTAGGTTGGTCATAGCTTTTCTTCTAAGGAGCTGTAGGCAGCTATAACTCAGAAGTTCCTGGGCAGTGATTCAACTTGTCCCCTGGCAGGATGTTGTCATCTTAATGATGCTCACTCCAGAGCAAGAACCAGGAAAGGCAACTATTGATATTTGTAACAATACCTTAAATACATTAAAGGAACTCAACCCTGAATACTCATTGGAAGGATTGATGCTGAAGCCGAAGCTCCAATATTTTGGTTACATGATGCGAACGGCTGACTCATTGGAAAAGACCCTTCTGCTGGGAAAGATTAAGGGCAGAAGAGGAGGGAGTCAGAGGATGAGATGACTGGATGGCATCACAGATGCAATGGACATGAACTTGGACAAACTCTGGAAGATGGTGAGGGACAGGGAAGTCTGGTGTACTGCAGTTCATGGAGTCGCAGAGTCAGACACGGCTGGGAGACCAAACAACACCACCATCTTAATTCAACTATGTATTCCCCAGGTATATTCAGCAATGTCTGGAGGCATTTTTGGTTGTCACAACATCCTGCAATTCACAGGGCAGCCCCTGACAACAAAGAATTATCTGGTCCAAGTCAGGAGTTCAGAGGTTGAGAACTACTGCCTTCAGTGGAAACACACAGATAACTACTATAAACTCTACCTGAGTGGTAATTTATGGCCCCAAATCAAAGCTCTGCAGAATACAAAGAATTGACCTTTTACTGAAATTGCTGGCAGTTTCACTTGCAACTGTGTGTACCTTTTGGATTTATAGGCCAATGTGCTTGTTTTTCTTCATGATCACATTCCTCTCAGTAACATTTCTGTAGCCTGGTGAGTGAAATTGCGAACATAATCTAATCTTAACAATGGATGGGAAAATGGGGGTGTTTGTGTATGTGTGGGAGGTCTCTTCCTGCCAATCTGTGGCACACCTGGCACACTAAAACTATCTGAAAAAAATTAAAATTCATAAATGGTCCAAGAGATGTTTTAGATGCATGCCTGCTAAGTTGCCTCAGTCGTGTTCGACTCTGCGACCCTGTGGATTGTCGCCCGCTAGGCTCCTCTGTCCACGGGATTCTCCAGACAAGAATACTGGGGTGGGTTGCCATGCCCTCTTCCAGGGGATCTTCCCAATCCAGGAATCGAACACACATCCCTTATGTCTCCTGCACTGGTAGGGGGGGAGGTTCTTTATCACTAGAAATGCCTAGGAAGCTTGATGTTTTAGATAAGTGTTTCCAAATCCTTCCTTCTTGCCTTTCTTAAAAATTGCTTTAGAAAGAGTCAAACAAATTCCATTTGCACTTTATTTCTTATGTCTTCTGTGTTACTTATTTAAAACTTAAAACAAATGCAATACCATGTCTTAAAAATCCAGCTTTCAGAAAGGAAGAGGAAAAATAAAAGATACTAAAAGCATAAACTGAATAAGCAATTCCTACAAAATGCTCCAAATAGACTTTAAAAATTCCTCTACTTGGAATAATTCTATTCATAGTAACTCACAACACAATTTCATGATCACTGTGAACTTCCCCAAAGTTCTTTTACACTTTTTGTTTATCCTATTTTGCAAGTCAAAGAAAAGGCCTTCTTTCCATTGTGCAAATTAACTCTTCTGACTTTTAGACTCAGATTCATGTAGGAATGAGTGGGTTAGATATATATTTTCATGGTAGTTTTATTTTTTTGTAATTTCCAATTTTCTCATTGGAAACTTCTGGGAAATGGTGTCAAATATACCTCAGATTTGTCTCTTCCTTGAGAAACAAGGAAAGGGAAGCTGGGAAGTTATCCTCTGGTTGTTGTCAGTCATTGGCTAAGGACTGTCCTGGAAGCATCTTCTCCCCAGCTTTTCCAGCCTTTCCCACAGGTGGAGTCTGATGCTTGCAGCAGACTTCATTAGCAGGTACTGGAAAGCGAGCTTTTGGGTGATCAGGACAGGGCATAAAGCCCCATACTAAAGAATCAAAATGAATGGCTGCTAAGAGAAAATATGGACAGGGGTTAAAGGCACCCATTTTGTTTCCCCCAATTTGTTTGCACAGTCAGACATTTTTTTTCCCTAAACAAAAAATAAATATTACATTGCTTTTAGGAAAGTTAAAATTGTATCCCCTAAGTTGAAAACAAAGGGCTTCCCTGGTGGCTAGATGGTAAAGAATCTGCCTGCATTGCAGGAGACCCCGGTTCTATCCCTGAAGTGGGAAGATCCCCTGGAGGAGGGCATGGCAACCTACTCCCGTATTCTTGCCTGGAGAATCCCCACGGACAGACAATCCTGGCGGGCTACCGTCCATGGGGTCACAAAGAGTCGGACACAACTGAACGACTAAGCACACACACACATACATAAGTTGAAAAAAGAAAACAGTAATGTAACTGCCCTAAATCAAGAGATATAAGTGTAGGAGAGATTGGAGGTGGTAAAACTATACTTTCCTCATCTTGCCTACCAAGAAGAAAACAGAAGAAGATGACTTACCATGAAATATAAAGATGTTTATGATTTGCATTTGAGCTTTCTTTAAAGAAGAGTAGGTGGATGTCAGTAGGTGGTTTTATGTTTCCTACCATCACTGGCAGCTCTGCTAAACTCAGTCCTTCTTTCTTGTACCTTAATTATATCTTGAGAGGATTCTGCAACTTTCCGGCCACTTTGAGTTACTAAAATCCAATCTAATATAAAGCAGCAATCCCAAACTCAATTTAAACCATAGCTCTTCTTTTCCTATTCCATGTCCCTTTTCTAAAACAGATTTGAGCTGCATGCTCAGTTGCTCATCGTGATGGAGGAAAATGGAATCCTCTCGGACCTTCTTCTCTCCATTTTCTCTGTTTAGATCTTTTTAGAGGAAGACTTGCAAAAGTAGACAGTGTAGTGATGAAGTTCATCTAAGATAGTTAACTGAATGCTGATGATGACCACCAGACTTGGCTTGAGTTCATTGTCCTTGCTTCAGCTAACTGCCACTATGGAAACAGTCCACAAGGGGATGGTATGAGTGTTTTTCATAAAGCAGTGTTCACCTAATACACAGTTCTCTCTGACAGCAATACTACATTCACAGATAGCAGTATGTCTCCTGTTAGCTATGACAGTGGTTTGTGCCCAGAATCCCTTCTCTGGAAGGGACAAAACCTTGCTAGGCTTATCAGTCACCTGAGCTCATATTCCCTCATCAGACCTCTATGCCCCTCCCCATGGAGCCACAGAAATTGCACACATCCTGCTTTGTAGCCCTCCCAAGGTTACAGAGAACTGAGATGGTTTGGGGAACTGTTGCTCCCACCTTCTTCCCATAATTCACCACAATCTTGTCTCACACTACTATCACAGACTACTTGAAGAAGCCTCCCATAGTACAAAATCAGAAGGCCATAAATGGGCACAGTCTCTATGTGTTACATATGTCCCTAAACTCTGGGGAGGAAATTGACAAACTCATCCAAGAACTCACATGCTCCCTTGCACTCCAAGGGCAGGACCAGTGTGGCTGTTTAGAGCATGGAAATCAACAAATATCCAGCCTTGGATTGGGCTGAGGGTGTTCCTTTATTGCCGACATACATATCTATTACAGATTCTCTTGGAGCTCCTCTCACTTGCTTAGAAAGGAGAAAGTCACTGTAAACACTACTTCTCAATGTCTCTCATGATGACTGATTTAGACCCACCCTCCTCTCTTGTTCTCTCTCTGTATGATCTAAGGGTAAGGGCACTGAATATAGTTAGACCATTTCAGCAGCACTCTTGTGGAGCTGCAAGAGAAAGGACTTGCCCTTAGTAGTTCTATCTTTGGAATCTGGAGCAGAGTTTTTCAGACTTCACGGTGCATGTATATCACTTGAGGATGTTGTTAAAGTACAAATCTTGATCCGTTATGTCTGTGATGAGGCATGAGATTCTACATTTCTAACAAGCTCCCAGATGATGATGATGCAGCTGATTGACAGGCCACACATTACACAGCAGAGATAGACCTGTTAGTAACTTTTTGACCATGATTGTGCATGCTGTTAGCTATTAATTCTAAGAAAAGATGGGAGAAGGCTGTACACAGACAAGACAGGAAAGGATACTTTTCCACTTAAAATCCTTTTATATTGAGAAATAGAGTATTTCCTCCCATATCAGCAAACACTTGATGAAAGTGAAAGAAGAGAGTGAAAGTGAAAGACGAGAGTGAATAAGTAGGCCTAAAACTCAGTATTCAGAAAACTAAGATCATGGCATCTGATCCCATCACTTCATGGCAAATAGATGGGGAAGCAATGGAAATAGTGACAGACTTTATTTTGGGGGGGCTCCAAAATTACTGCACATGGTGACTGTAGCCATGAAATTAAAAGACACTTGCTCCTTGGAAGGAAAGTTATGACCAACCTAGACAGCATATTGAAAAGCAAAGATATTACTTGGCCAACAAAGGTCCATCTAGTCAAAGCTATGGTTTTTCCAGTAGTCCTGTATGGATGTGGAAGTTGGATCATAAAGAAAGCTGAGCACCAAACAACTGATGCTTTTGAACTGTGGTGTAGGAGAAGACTCTTGAGAGTCCCTTGAACTGCAAGGAGATTCAACCAGTCAATCCTGAAGGAAATCAGTCCTGAATATTCATTGGAAGGACTAATGCTGAAGTTGAAACTCCAATACTTTGGCAACCTGATGCGAAGAGCTGACTCACTTGAAAAGACCCTGATGCTGGGAAAGACTGAAGGCAGGATGACAGAAGATGAGATGGTTGGATGGCATCACCAACTCAATGGACATGAGTTTGAGCAAACTCCAAGAGCTGGTGATGGACAGGAAGCCTGATGTGCTGCAGTCCATGGGGTCATAAAGAGTTGGACATGATTTAGTGGCTGAACAACAACAAAGCAATACAAAAGCTTGAAAATAAAAACAGTTTTTAAAGGTTGCTGCACTTATTGGTAGAACCCTGAGTAACTTTTTCTCTTCCCTTTTATTTGGAATCTTCAATTCTATTTTTTCAAATGCAAGTGAAGGGACATAAAGAGCAGTTCACCCTGGTGCTGAAAGTAAGTAGTTTAAGCCTTTCTCCCTTAGGATGGACATCTTTGTTTACCAAATATTTGTTAACCAGAAGGAAATTTAAAATACATAAGCTGGACTCTGGGGGGAGTACTCTATGACTACATCAAACTGCTTTAGAATTCCTCTTTGTTAAAAACAGAAAAAGTACAACCTGTCCACATGTCTTTAGAATATAAAAGCGTGAACACTTCTATAGTCTTTCTGCTAAATAAAAATTTATTAAACTTTAGAAAAACTTATCTAACTGGTTATTCAACCTGAGAAAATAGAGCTCATATCTCAATTCTCTGAGTGTTTTGATCTGTATTCCTGCGTCATAAGGTTCTTCCCACATTAACCTGTCAGGATTTTCATTCCTAGCTCCTTTCTAAGATGTGACTCCCCTAACACAAGTTCTCTATTTGTTCTACATGCTTTTCTGTCCCTCCCTCCAGAGTCACTATCTTGGATGTGCTGTCGAGGTTGAATAAGGAAGGCTTCCTGCTCACGGACTTCATTCCGGTTTCCAATTTCCTTTTGGGATTGGCCTTTCGTTCCCTGTACACTCAGCGCCATCTCTGGTCATGATCTGGAATTGCAAGCCAGAAAAAAATCCGATGTCATTCTTAAGCCCGCAGTGCTCTCTGATGCGTTCTGGGCTGTATTTTTATCCCCATATCTGCTGAAGAACTTGACAATGGCTTGTTGTCACACTGTCTAATCTTAGACTATCCAAAGCCAAGCTAATTAATTTATAACCTAACAAAGTGCCAATTTTTAACTAAGAACCAATGTAGTGCATACAGTACAAGGTGAAACTTTGAAATATGTTTTGTTTTTATATCCCCAGAAAATATCCTCAATTATTGGGATATTTTATGTACATTCACTTTGCAGGGCTTCAGTAAATATGCAGTTATGGAAATAATTGCCTCAATTTTCATTTTGTGTGTTTCAGACATGCATTTTAATTTAGTCTGACATCATGTTCAGTCTTTCTCGACTTCTTTCTCCCCATCTTTCTATTTTTCCCCTTTCTCCACAGTCCTCTTCTTTTTTCCTTGCTCTTGTGTGGGTAAACCATGACTAAACATTTTAAAGACAGATACTTCATTTTGATTGCTTTTCTGACTGATTATAACTTGTTTATCCCAATATCTTTATCTTCAGGGTCTGACTGTATAAGATAGCTTATTAGCTGTTATTATTCAATATAATGAATCACTATATTTTGCCATTTAAAAATCTATGAAATTTTAACTAAGTCTTTTATGGTTTCATGTAAAGAAGTGTATCTTCTGAATCCATTTACCCCTATTTAAGGTGGTAAAGGAAAATATTTGGGGACTAGAAAAGATTGTAAAATTGTTTGATCCATATTATAAAAGTTTATCTTTTTACATTGTTATTTTGGCTGCAAAAAAGGTTAGTCAATTGGATATAGCTATGATATTTAATTTTTCTATAGCTACAAAATGCAAAGTCAGAGCTATGCTAACATAAGTTGAGCTGGTATACAGACATTCCAAATAGTTATTAAATAATTTATAAGTGAAAATAATCATCAAGGCTGTATATTGTCACCCTGCTTATTTAACTTATATGCAGAGTACATCATGAGAAATGCCAGACTGGATGAAGCCACAGGCTGGAATCAAGATTGCCAGGAGAAATATCAATAACCTCAGATATGCAGATGACACCACCCTTATGGCAGAAAGTGAAGAACTAAAGGTCCCCTTGATGAAAGTGAAAGAGGAGAGTGAAAAAGTAGGCTTAAAACTCAACATTCAGAAAACTAAGATCATGGCATCTGGTCCCATCACTTCATGGCAAACAGATGGGGAAACAGTGACAGACTTTATTTTCTTGGGCTCCAAAATCAGTGCAGATGGTGAGTGCAGCTATGAAATTAAAAGACGTTTGCTCCTTGGAAGAAAAGCTATGACCAACCTAGACAGCATATTAAAAAGCAGAGAAATTACTTCGCCAACAAAGGTCCATCTAGTCAAGGCTATGGTTTTTCCAGTAGTCATGTATGGATGTGGGAGTTGGACCATAAAGAAAGCTGAGTGCCAATCGATGCTTTTGAACTGTGGTGTTGGAGAAGACTCTTGAGAGTCCCTTGGACTGCAAGAGATCCAACCAGTCCATCCTAAAGGAAATCAGTCCTGAATATTCATTGGAAGGACTGATGCTGAAGCTGAAGCTCCAATCTTTGGCTACCTGATGCGAAGAACTGACTTATTGGAAAAGATCCTGATGCTGAGAAAGATTGAAGGTAGGAGGAAAAGGGGATGACAGAGGATGAGAAGGTTTGATGGCATCACCAACTCTATGGACATGAGTTTGAGCAGGCTCTGTGAATTTGGTGATAGGAAAGACTGGTGTGGTGCAGTCCATGGGGTCGCAGAGTCAGACATGACTGAGCGACTGAACTGAACTGAGCTGATGGTAGAGATAATGTCTGCAGAATCTCTTCTGAAATTTTTAGGCATTTAATTTTTTTAACACTTTTCTAATTATTAGTGCTTTTCCAGAATTTTTTTTAATCTAGAGGAATACTGATTATCCAAATTATCTATCTGGAATATGGTCTGTCATTGTCTGTTGAAGAACTTGATGACTATTTCCATGATATAACTGTAGGTTATATTTTATCAATCAAGGTTCTGACACCTAGATGTATATTTGAAAGCTTACCCAAGAAAAAAAATTCTCATTTTAAGCAATGGCATAAATTCTAACAAAAATATGCTTGATCACTATAAAAATGTATTAAAAACAAAAATAAATTGTAGATATGTTTTCATAACATAAAATGATAAGGAGAAAGCCCATTTCTCTGTACCAGGTTAAGGATCCAGGAAATAAGGAATTTGCAAGAACATGCCCTCTACTTCAATGGTCAGTGAATGAAATTAGAAATTAGCAGAATTCTTGATTTACAAATTTACCTTTTGGCATTTAATTTAAAAATAAAAACAAAAAGACTCAGAACTTAAAGATATATTGGCATCTTCATAGCTCCATGCTTAGAACTGGCAGAAAGTTAATGACTGACATCTGTCTAGCCAGTCAGGTTAAAGACATCCACCAGTGAACCGTAAAACCCAAGAGAATCCTGAAGAACTTAAGAAGATGGATGGAAAGGACTAATCTCACCAGATATTAAAATTATCCAATCTATAAAGCACCAACTATTTTAAAACACTGTGTGCTTCATGTGTTGTTCAGACAGAACCATGAAAAAAGATAAATACTCTGAAATATATACCTAAATAGAATATGAAAAACAACTATTTTAGATTTGTGGATGTTGCTTTTTTAATATATGATGTTGGGATAGTTGGATAGTATATAAGTAAAAATTTCCATTACTCACAGCAAACAATAGGATAAACTTCAAATGGATCAGAGATCTAAATTAAAAGTGAAATCATACGAGTATTAGAAGAAAACTGGATGAATTACTCAATAATTTGCAATGAAAATAACCTACCCATTTAAGATTCAAAGTGTTAGAAAGTGTTACTCATGAGGTTGTGTCCAACACTTTGCAATCCTATGGACTGTAGCCCTCCAGGCTCTTCTGACCATGGGATTCTCCAGGCAAGAATACTAGAGTAGTTTGCCACTTCCTTCTCCAGGGGCTCTTCCCAATCCAGTGATCAAACTTGGATCTCCAGCATTGCAGGCAGTTTCTTCACCGTCTGAGCCACCAGCGTGAGTTTTAAGATTCAAAATCCAGAGGTAAGAAAAAGTACACAAAAATTTGATCAGATATTTTAAATTTTTTGAAGGGTTAAAAACACCATAAGCAAAGCAATGTTACTAGTTTTCAACTTAAACCATAGAGAAATAATATCACTCATATATTATGAGCTTCTCAAAGAAAAGATGAGTGCAATTGTGTGGTAGTTTGAGTATTCTTTGGCATTGCCTTTCTTTGGGATTGGAATAAAAACTGACCTTTTCCAGTCCTGTGGCCACTGCTGAGTTTTCCAAATTTGCTGACATATTGAGTGCAGCACTTTCACAGCATCATCTTTCAGTATTTAAAATAGCTCAACTGGAATTCCATCACCTCCATAACTTTGTTCATAGTGATGCTTCCTAAGACCCACTTGACTTCACATTCCAGGATGTTTGGCTCTAGGTGAGTGATCACACTATCGTGATTATCTGGGTCATGAAGATCTTTTTTGTACATATCTTCTGTGTATTCGTGCCACTTCTTCTTAACATCTTCTGCTTATGTTAGTTCCATACCATTTCTGTCCTTTATCAAACCCAACTTTGCATGAAATGTTCCCTTGGAATCTCTAATTTTCTTGAAGAGATCTCTATTCTTTCCCATTCTGTTGTTTTCCTCTATTTCTTTGCATTGATCGCTGAAGAAGGCTATCTTATCTCTCCTTGCTATTCTTAGGAGCTCTGCATTCAAATGGGGATATCTTTCCTTTTCTCCTTTGCTTTTTGCTTCTCTTCCTTTCACAGCTATTTGTAAGGCCTCCCCAGACAGCCATTTTGTTTTTTGCATTTCTCTTCGATGGTCTTGATCCCTGTCTCCTGTACAGTGTCATGAACCTCCATCCATAGCTCATCAGGCTCTCTGTCTATCAGATCTAGTCCCTTAAATCTATTTCTCACTTCCACTATATAATCATAAGGGATTTGATTTAGGTCATACCTGATGCTGAAACTGAAACCCCAGTACTTTGGCCACCTCATGCAAAGAGTTGACTCATTGGAAAAGACCTGATGCTGGGAGGGATTGGGGGCAGGAGGAGAAGGGGACGACAGAGGATGAGATGGATGGATGGCATCACCGACTCAATGGACATGAGTTTGGGTAAACTCCAGGAGTTGGTGACGGACAGGGAGGCCTGGCGTGCTGTGATTCACGGGGTCGCAAAGAGTCAGACACGACTGAGCGGCTGAACTGAATTGAACTGAAAAGAAAAGATGGAAATGAAAATTTTATAGAAATTAGCAGTCAATTCACAAAAATAAGAAATTCAAATGGCTTCACCCATGTGAATAAGTATTCAATCTTGCTCAGAATAAGAAAATATGCAAGTGAAAACTACACCAAAAGAGTGTATTATTCCTTTGGTTCAAAATCAAAATACATGCTCAGTTATAGCAAGACTGTAGAAAAAGAGGCACTTTCATTTCTCTTCAGAGAGAATGCAACATGGAACAATCTCTATAGAAAATAATGGGGAAATATCTGGCAAAATTACATAGCAATTATCTTTTGACCCAGCAATATCTCACTTGCTCACTTTCTTGAATCTGTCTTAGAGATAGATATACTGCAAAAACAAAAAAAGTTTTCTGTATTAGATGATGCATTGTAGGAGTATCTATACAGAAATCTAGATGTGCGTCACTGGGGATCTGATTGAATTACATGATACTGCCACTCAATGGATTACCATAAAGCTATAAAAATTAATGTGAAATATATATCCTAGGAATAGATTTCAGGGAAACATTTTTCGATGGAAAAAGCCAGGGGAAAAAATGTTGGTATAATATGCTACAATTTATCTTAAAAAAAAACTAGGGTAATTATATATGCATGTGCATGTTTAATAGTAAAAACTGAAAGAAAATGAACACATAGTGGTGGACAATAGATTTTTAAAATATATTTTACTTTGATTATTAAATTGTGAAAACATTTTATAATTCTAAAAATTGAAATTCTCAAAATATCTTAAGGAAACTTAAGAAAATGAAATAAATAAACCCTAACTATATGTGCAGTTGGTGGTGATACATACAGAAAGAAACTGAACTAAGAGGCTTTAAAATATACTAGGAATTTACCATCAATCCATGTATCTTAAGGACAAAAATAAAAGAACTAGAAAAATAAATTAAGCTATTTCAACAAATCACATTGTTTGTAGCAGTGTTTATATCATAATTCTAATACAATTGCATCTATATTATGAGATAAATAAATAGCAGTTATTCTAACACAGTCATATCCTTTAGAACCAGGATTGTCAGTGCAGGAGTAATAAGATACAGAGAGAAGATGGAAGAAGCTAAGTACAATCTCTGTGGTCATAAATTTGATTTGGGAGTGTAAATATGGCAAATGGTATTCCTTATCTTTTATTCAGAGAAATAAAATAGCTCATTAAGCAGCTCTGGGCAGGAAATGAATGAAGCTGAGCCTGAAACATTTTGTTATACCAGATATAAGTAAGAGAAAAGACTGTATGTTAATCAAAAGAGCTCATAACCCAACTTGAGGAAATGCCCATTGACCAATGTGAACATCAATAAGAAAAATAATGAAAGTGGATTGAAAAGCATGAACTAGGTGTCCAGTCATTAGTTCGTAAAGATTCCAAACAAAAAGGTTTTTAAACTGTTGGTCAATTATTGCTTTGTGTTTAGTCACTCAGTCATGTCTGAATCTTTGCGACCCCATGGCTGTGCCCAACAGAGTCCTGAGTCCATATATTTTTCAAGCAAGAGTGCTGGAGTGGGTTGCCATTTCCTTCTCCAGGGGATCTTCCTGCCTCAGGGATCAAACCTGTGTCTCCTGCAATGCAGGGGGGTTCTTTAATCACTGAGCCATCAGGGAAGCTCAATTATTTTTTGAAAACTGGTAAATAATTGAAACTGTCATAAAGGTACATAAGCTGTATCTCACTGATAGCCAAATTGTAAATGAAGAGATACTTCTGTTTATCAAAGTAATCTATTAAATAAGGAAACATTGATAAAGTTATGATAGCACTATTTGGCAGCCCCTAATGGATTAATGAATCAAGATTGTAAACAGGTCCTTGCATCATAAAAGAGGTAACCAAACAGTAAGTGCTCTGATGGAATAAAAATCATACAACTTCTAAAGCAGTCTTGTCAAAAAATTTGAACTTGAATAGGATTAAGTTTCTAGATCCAACTATCAATACAGACAAAAGAGATTTCAGAACATTGGAGAACACTGATATAATCACCAAAATCCTGACAGTTGGAAACTTGCCTGGATAAATAGTATAATTGCTTCCACAAATAAGTTGTAAGAGGAAAAAGGTTGGAAATACAATCTGTAGACAATAGATACATAAAACATTTGCACTGTTTGAATCTTATTTCAGTCCAGATCCAAAGAGCAAACCATAGAACATATAAAAATTAGAAATTTTCTAAAACTGAAAACACATTCAAAGTGGGAAACTGAACTCTTACTGGATATTTTGTAATATTAAAGAATTATTAGTAGCTATTCTAGATGATTAAGTAGTGACCTGGTTGAAAAGAGTTATCTTTAAGAATTGTATACTGAAACATTTATAGAAGACATGATATGACTAGTGAAATTGCTTCAAAATAATGAAGGAAGGATAAAGTATATCTGAAAAATATTGGCCATGAATTAATAGTTGAACATGAGTAATTGTTACATGGAATTTCATTGTACTCTTCTGTCCAGTTTTATGTATGTTTACAATTCTCCCCTAAAGAAAAAGTAGAGCAATATGACTGGGGCACTTGAGGTACAAATGAAACAAATTAGAGATTAAGAAGAGGATTTTCAGCTAGAATAACAATCGGTAGAGGTTTAAGCAAGTACCATTCAGGAAACAGACTTCATCTGTAAGAATGCTTAGAATTTAAAAAGCAGAGGAAATATAAGGTTGGAGGTTGGAATGGTAGGCAGAAGTCAGGTACGTTCTATCTTATGTATGGTATTATGAGGGGCATAGTGAAAGTGAAGTCGCTCAGTCGTGTCCGACTCTTTGTGACCCCATAGACGGTAGCCTACCAGGCTTCTCCATCCATGGGATTTTCCAGACAAGGGTACTGGAGTGGGTTGCTATTTCCTTCTCTAGGGGATCTTCCCGACCCAGGAATCGAACCCGGGTTTCCTGCATTGCAGGCAGACGCTTTACCCTCTGAGGGGCATAAGGGACCATTAAAATTTTTAAGCAGGATAGAGCCTCCCTGGAATTGGATTTAGAAACTGCAGGTAGCACCTGTGACAAGTGATGAAGGGAGAGCAGACTGTAGCAGAGCAGGTTGTTAGAGGACTTCAGGAGAAAACATGTTTAATGGAGATAAAATTGACAGGACTTAGTCACTGTATATAAGAGATCAGAAATAAAGAAAATGTCTACAATGAGTCCTAGAGATTTGGTTTTGTGACCTGTAATGGATAGGGATATCATTAAAATAAAATAGAACTAGTTTTTCAGAGTTCTGGAGATTTCCAGTGTATCTTGAGCTAATGAGTTGCCTGGGTATTACAAAGTAAGAGCTGCAAATCACAGCTAAGAGGCAATTCTGACACAAGGGCCCACTGAATGTGAAAACTGACAGGTACGTAACACGGTTCTTTGAATCATGCAAATGATCCTTTATATGATGGTAAATAGACATGTTCTGAGCCACAGTCTGGCAATTTTCACAGTGCAGCTAAGGAATATTTGCTTCCTTAGAGAGGCAGATGAAGGGAACGGACTTGTGGGCACAGCAAGGAAAGAAGAGGGGAGAGGAATTTAGAGATTTGCATTGACATATATACACTTCCATGTGTAAAACAGAGAGCTAGCAGGAAGCTGCTGTGTTACACAGGAAACTCAGCTCGGTGCTGTGTGATGACCTAGCGGAGTGAGATGTGGTCGGAGGGAGGGAGACTCAACAGGGAGCAAATATATGTATACTTAGAGCTGATTCACATTGCCCTACAGCAGAAATCAACAACACTGTAAAGCAATTATCTTCCAATTAAAAATAAATTTTAAAAAAAGAATATTTGCTTCCCAATCATCCAGCAAAGACATAAAAAAAAAAAAAGTTCAGGTTCTTTTGTATTAAAAAAACTTTCACCCATTTACTGTAATTTTCTGAGTTGGTCTCTGTAAAAGATAGGTTTTAAATAGCTGTCTCCTGGTCTGTTCCTTTGAGATTAGTATGAAAGTATATTTTAAATATTAAAATTATGATTCTGGAAGTTACAAGAGATAAGTGAGACAGTAAAGCAGTGTAAGTTTCTGAAAAATTCTATAGTAATGGGGTTGATTCCCCGGGGGGGGGGGGTGGTTCTCTAACATTGGTGGCCCCAGAAACCAGCAAAGAGGAAATCCAGAGGAGGACATATCTAGAAGTTACAGTCAGGTATAAAGTGTGATGTTTTGATGTTTGATGTTTTGATGATTTGAACAGATGTTCATCTGCAGTGGTGTTAGGAAATGGTGGTAACTAAGGGAACTTAAAACCCAGCTAACATTTGCTTCTGTCATTGGTCACCATGGAAGGTCTTCAAGTTCAAGAAGCCCATTTGCCTCAACTCATTAAAGCCAAGGAGGCAGAGAGCTGGCACTCTTGTTAGGAAGTTTCCAACCAAGGTGTCAGCTTGTACACAACCACGGTGCTCATGACAGCAAGCCTGGGAGGTGTGAGGCCTACCTGGCCACAGAGTCAGCTGCATCCACTCCCTGAGGGTCAGTGCAGTTCAAAGTTATGGATTAATCCGAAGCTTTAAAGTTAGTTCAGTGAACTAATTGATATTCTTTTTTTCCTTAGAGACACATGTAACATAAACACTGCAATAAGCTCCGATTTCTCTCCGTTGGTATCTATCAGGTGGAAGAGAATTTTTGCAGACAGCAAAAAGTATTTGACACCTTCTCTGGTTCCCTGTTTCAGACAGTACAAAGAACAGAAAATACCCTTGATTAAATGACACAATTCATAGCAAAGACATTTACAAACCTTCATGACCCATGACCAGAAACCTAAAATGACTCATGCTCCTAGTTATTTTACCCGTAATTAAGATATCTTAAAAGCTATAAACTTATCTTAATGGGAAGACCGCAAAGCTTCCTTTTTCTTACAGTTTATGTATAAAGTATCTTTCTCCCACTCTTTTTGAGGTGTTGACTTTAGCAAGTGATTAATCCTAAGGGGATTCTTTGCTTTATAATTATGCTTGATGAGAATTTGACATAAGAATCTTTGAAAATACAGTCCAACATCTATGGAGGGAGGAAGTATTATATTTCCTTTGGAAAAGAAAAAATACAGCAAAAAGTGTTAGCTATGCACTGAACATGTTCACCACTCCCCTCCTGAATATTGATTTCCTTCAGAATAAGGATTTGATCTACTCTAGATGTAACTTGTGATCCAGCAAATTTGACAGTACTGCTTTAAAAGTCCCTTAATTAATGTTAATTTCATTATCTTTTACATCATGATTCAAAGTTACACAAAAATATTCTCTACTAAAAACTAGTAACTATAGACACATGCACATAGACAAACACACCACTTATACAAAGTGATATGAAATTATGATAAATATATTTGGTTATTTTCATTTCATACAAATAAAAATTTATTTAAACAGGTAAACTGAACAATTGAAGCACTTACCCAGAAAGCTTAAAGCACAAAAAAACTATTCTGTTCACTAAAATAAGAGAGATACAATTATGTTTTTCAAGCTTTAATAAAACCTTAAGTCATTTTCTGAATTTTCTCCTTTTACAGAGGGATGTTTCAAAATATTTTACACTGATAAGATTCTAAGAATTGTTAAGAACAAAGACTGCATATTAAAGTATGGCTGAATGTTATCTTCCAAACTTACCAAAAGATGTTCAAGTAGTACTGATTATCTGATAGATGGCATTTTTGTCTTGCAATCAGGATAATAGTATCTATTACAATGTGTTAAGTAATATTCCGGATTCTATGATGAAAGGGAAATAAAGTTGGATTTCTGTAACTTTATATTTTTTGACATATTTATGTGTGAATTTTCCACTATCCTTTTCAAACCTGTAAAAGCATAAATGCTACAGATACTAGAGATTTCATGGTTCATTTTGCTCTTGTTTAAGGGTTTAAGCTCTGCGTGTCAGCTACGTACACAGCAGCTGTTGCTAGGATGTTTCTGTTTCCATAGCAATAGATGAAGTCTTCAGATGCATCTAGAATTCCTCCTCTTCTTTGCTATCCCTCTTTCCCTTGTCATATGTAAATCAGTGTCCAGATCTTTGACTGAAGCAGAATCATTTGAAGTGGTAATATCATACATATAATACCTGCGTATGTGGAACACGGTATAATAGAGTATTAACATTCCCTGCTTTAAGCTCTGTGTGCTTTTCCCAAGCTGTTTAGATGGGGGAAGTTCCTATGATGTGGAAATTAACCCTGTGCCACATTAGTGAAAATAAGAAACACTTTCTGCTAACACACTTTTCAGGAACAGCAATTACTAGGAGAAAACAACTAGATGCAAATTGACTCCTTTCTTCCTCAAAGAAAAAAATGTAACTTGGAACCAAGAACGTATTACAAAAGTAACAAGCATTATCCCCCACATGGATTTGAGCCAGTTCATTTTCTACTCTCTCAAATTGCACATAGCCGTTGAGGTTGACCCTTTAAAGGGTTTCCAAAGTTCTCAAGTTCTTGGCATGTGATGTTACCATAGTTTCTCTGGCTGTTCAGAGGACTGTCATGTGATAACTCTCGCTGGATCTAAAATTGTCGCTCCAGGTCATACTTTCTGATGTGCTGTTCAGGAGCTTCAAAAATCAGCAGATGGCAATACTTCACTCAACCAAGTTATTCAGACAGGTTCCTGAGTAAATAAGCAGTAGAGTTATCACTAGAGACCTTTCATTAGGCGTTACAAGTTTGCCAAGTGCTTAACAGACTGAGAACTTCGCAATGTCTGGGAGAAATGGAAATAGTCAAAAAGATAGGAGAGATAGAAATTCCTGCAAATAATATTTGGGTGGACTCAGGAACAAGCCCTTGTTCTGGGAATGTAGACTGGATGCCCGGTTCTTTACATAACTTCATACATTCAGAGGGTGAAAAATATTACTTTTTCTTTCATGTCGCTGTTTAGACACAGGCTGTCTCTTCTATGCAAGAAGCATTACTGCTTCTCTACCCATCTGTCCCCCTAGAGGGGAACACAATGTACTTAACCACACTGCATACTTGTGCTCCAATGTCTATGACAAAAGAACATATATTGACTAAGTCAAAGTCACTGACAATTATTTATTTCATTATATTTTCCAATGAAAATACACTGACTTTTGTAATGAGACAAATATCTCTGGCACCACTATTACCTAAAGAGAAAAGAAATAGTAACTATGAAAATTATCTTCCTAATATGTTATCTTTTATGAAATCCATTTAGAGATCAAAATGATACTGTATCCCCTCTGTGTAAATATCTTAGGAAAGAAGATGGAAATTTGAAGCAATATGTTATGTGATGTAATGTCTTCAATGTTACTTTTGTAAAAGGAAGTAAAAATCAAGTTGTATTTAAAAAAAGAAACTACTTAACTGCCTAATTTGTAGTTGCTATTGAGTAATTTCCCCAAATTGGTTTTAGGCATATTAGAAATAGCATCCTCTTCCAACTGTGGATTTGAAGTTTTTTAATCGAAGTATAGTTGCTATACAATATTATGTAAGTTTTTGCTGTTGTTCCGTCACTAAGTCATGTCTGACTCTTTGCAACCTCATGGACTGGAGCACACCAGACTCCTCTGTCCTCCACAATCTCCTAGAGTTTGCTTAAACTTATGTCCATTGAGTCAGTGATGCTATCTAACCATCTCATCCTCTGTTGCCCCCTTCACCTTTCACCTTTAGTATTTCCTAGCATCCGGGTCTTTTCCAATGGGTCTGCTCTTCGCAGCAGGTGGCCAAAGTATTGGAGCTTTAGTTTCGAATCAGTCCTTCCACTGAATATTCAGATTTGATGTCCTTTAGGATTGACTGGTTTGATCTCCTTGTGGTCCAAGGAACTGTC
The DNA here is from genome assembly GCF_910594005.1 of Cervus elaphus. Taxonomy (NCBI): domain Eukaryota; kingdom Metazoa; phylum Chordata; class Mammalia; order Artiodactyla; family Cervidae; genus Cervus; species Cervus elaphus. The sequence goes on from NC_057840.1 coordinate 37,213,049, forward strand.
GAGTCTTCTCCAGCCCCACAATTCAAAAGCATCAATCCTTCGGCACTCAGCCTTCTTTATGGCGGTTCACAATTTTTCAATGTTATACCCCATTTGCAGTCATTATAAAATATTGGCTATATTCCCCATGTTTGACTTTTGTGATGCTAATGGAGGAGAACTAGGAAGTGTCTCCTCAGAATGATAATGAGCCACAACCCTTAAAAACAGCTGGGGATTGTTTTTGCCAGCTTTTCAGCATCATGATGATGTCATGTGCCGTGTCTATTTCTCTTCTGTCCTCATCATGAGAAAATAGCAGAAGATAATTTTCAACACCGATTGCATTCCTCACTAAGAAATCTATTAGGAAAAAAATGATCTCAAATAAATGTCCACTTCAATAAATGCTCCTGATTATTTTCCTTTGTATTAGTTTTTATGCTAAATATAGAATCAGTGATTTAGAAATTCTGATTTCAGCTTATTTTCCCAAATTTAAGCTTTCATTCATTCACGTTCAATTATTAAGCGAAAAAGTAGATCTACCAATCTTCAGACTTTGGCTGAATGCTTAGGCCACAAAATTGAGTCATATATAGTTTCTGCCTTTGAGGAGTTCTGTTTAGTTTTTTCTTTTTTTTTTTGCAATAGTAATTATTAGTATGCTGCATATCGAATAATAATAAATGACTATAATGAATATAAGCTTTTCAACTTTGTGTTGTAATATGTTATATATATATAATGAAAAGGAAAAATATGAAAGAATTATATAGGTTATTTAGAATAAGTTTCACAAAATCTTAACATGGTCATATTTCTTGAAAATTGCTCTAATAAAACCATAAGAGTTTTATGCAAAGATATATGTAAAATAGTGATGATTGGTTAAAATGTTGATGAAATATCCTTAGAGTGGACATAATTCAGCCTTAATGCCATAATACAGAGGTGCATTTCACAACTTATAAATATACTTAGAAAATACGTTAAGCAAATGAAAGGTAATTATCCGACAATCCACTTTTTAAAATACATCAAAATGATAACTACAGATATCTCTGATGGTGGTTTTATAAGTAATTTTTTTCATTTTATTTTTTAATATTTTTATAATGAATACATACAACATTTTAAAATTATATAAAAATAAGTGCCTTACACCAGCACCAGATATTCTTGGAATAAGAGCAAGAAGTAAAGACATTACAATGTTTCAATTGATAAATTACAAAAAAAAAAATTGCACCTCAGTCTGATGAGCCAGATACCAAAGAATTCCATGCTTTCAAATCCACAAAACCATGCCTGAATCCTAAGTAAAGTAAAAGTAATAGGGGCATTAATATGAGCTATCCTTTCAAACCAGCTACCGTATAATCCTGCAATCCCACTCCTGGGCATATATCCAGAGAAAACCATAATTCGAAAAGATGCATGTGCCTCAATGTTTATTGCAGCACTATTTTACAATAGCCAACACATGGAAGTAACCTAAATGTCCATTGACAGAGAATGGATAAAGAAGATTTAAGACACACACACACACACACACACACACACACACACTGGAATACTACTCAGCCATAAAAAAGAATGAAATAATGCCATTTGTAGCAACACGGATGGGCCTGGACATTATCATACTAAGTGAAGTAAGACAGACCCAGAAAGACAAATGTTATATGATATCACTTATATGTGGAATCTAAAAATATGATACAAATGAGCTTATTTACAAAATAGAAACAATCTCACAGATATAGAAAACAAATTTTCTGAAGAGGAAAGATGGGGGAAGGGATAAATGAGGAGTTTGGAAGTAATGTATTCATACTACTACATATAAAATAGATAAACAGGACCTGCTGTATAGCACAAGGGACTATACTCAATATTTTGTGATAACCTATATGGGAAAAGAATCTGAAAAAGAATATATATACATGTAAAACTGAATCACTTTGTTATACACCTGAAACTGACACAATATTGTAAGTCAACTATACTTCAATAATAAATATAAAATAAGTACATATCCATCAAAACCACAATACAAACTTTTTTACTATGAGTTTGATGAGAACTAGCCAACATGGAAGCTACTGGTCAAGATAAACCATGCACAGAAGTCAAGATGGAGTTGTATGAGTACAGATGTATTTGTAAAGACACTTTCCTATCTTACCTAATAGAAATGAAATTTATGAATGGTCATCCAGTTGAACATCAGAATTGCAATTCTGTTGGTGATTTGTCTTAAGAAGTACTCCTTAAGAGCTGTTGTTACAAAACACCTTCATTATTGCATTTGAGAATGACATAGATCTCCACTCCAAGACCAGGATTTTCTGCCTTTAAGTCTTTTGTTCTTGCTGATCATTTTGCCAAAAATAATCCTGCTCCAAATTTTGCCTAGAGATAATCTTTCTGTTCTTCAAACTCAAGTCCATTTTGTCCATTTCTGTTATTCTCTGGTGTATGACCAAGCCTGGTGCATAGTAGAAGCTAGATAAATATTTGATGAATGAATGAGTAATTGAAATGTTAAATCTTTATGGTTTTCACTTCACTGAAGTGGGCTTGGAATAAAATAAAGTATAAATAAAATATTTATCAAATATGTTGATGAAGAGAAATGACAAGTGTGAATCAGTTGAAGAAAATAATTCATATCAAGAAAGAAGTTTTCAAGGCTGAAATAATTGACAAATGTCTAACATGCTTGAATTTAATTGATGTAATTTTATAAGACTGTATTCATTTCCAAATAGAACAACTATTTAAATTCTAGTTTTGAACTGTTTTGACTTAGCAGTAGCTTACATGAAACCAATTCAGTTTATTTTTTCCCACATTAAAATAAATATGTTCCAAAAATATGATGAGAATAATCAAAAATCAAATATAATCCCATAATAAATGCATAATTTCCAGACATGAAGAAGATATCATATTTACTGTGTACTGATGAGACTAACCTGAATAATTATATTCTGTCTTTAGAGCACATTTACAGAAGCTACAGCAACCTGAAGAGCAGACACATGGGTGGTGGGCCTGGAAACCAAGTCACAGAGAATTCTTGGATGAGTTCAGAGTATTCACGCTGGAGAGAAGAGTCAAGAGCACCTGATGGCTTCAATTATTAAAGGGATTAACATGAAAGAGTGAAGGTCACAGAAATAGGAGTTAGGACCCAAGTTTAAGGGGGAACGTAAATGGTCAGAGTTGGCAGCTGGTAGGCTAGGCTGATCCTCCAGTGATTAGGGTTTCCTGAGGCTGAATGTGTCCACATCTGTGATGAAAGACCATGTGGTGTACATTGCAGTCATAAGAGCATGATATAAAAGATTTAAATAAATATTCTTAAAGTGATTTTCCTTACAAAGCTGAAATTCCAATTTGAGGTCTTAACGGGGAAATTTGCAGAGAGCTGCTACAAAGACTCTATCTTGTTTTGTTGTTTATTTGCTCAGTCATGTCCGACTCTTTGCAACCCCATGGACTGTAGCCCACCAGGCTCCTCCGTCCATGGGATTGCCCAGGCAAGAATATTGGAGTGGGTGCCATTTCCTTCTCCAGTTATACGGATTAGATATCTCCAAGATCAGGAATCATTCTTCTTCAAGTTCTCTCTCTTCAAGTTCGCTTCTCATAACGAGAAGACTTGCTATGTGTGCTCAGCCACTTTGGTCATGTTCGACTCTAAGACCCAGTGAACTGTAGCTCACCAGACTCCTCTTTCCAAACAAGAATACTGGAGTCAGTTGTCATGCCCTCCTCCAAGGGATCCTCCAGTCCCTCCCAGGGACTAAACCCATGTCTCTTACCTCTCCTGCATTGGCAATTGGGTTCTTTACCACTAGCGCCACCTGGGAGGCCCACTCAGAAGAGCTAATAAATTAGAAATACTGTTAAGATTTTCTTAGAAGTTTATTTTTGTGCTATAATGTGGTTCAGTTCAGTTCAGTCACTCAGTCATGTCCAACACTTTGTGACCCCATGAAGCACAGCACGCCAGGCCTCCCTGTCCATCACCAACTCCTGGAGTCCACCCAAACTCATGTCCATTGAGTCAGTGATGCCATCCAACCATCTCATCCTCTTTCCTCCCCTTTTCCTCCTGCCCTCAATCTTTTCCAGCATCATGGGCTTTTCAAATGAGTCAGCTCTTCGCATCAGGTAGCCAAAGTATTGGAATTTCAGCTTCAGCATCAGTCCTTCCAATGAATATTCAAGACTGATTTCCTTTATGATGGACTGGTTGGATCTCCTTGCAGTCCAAGATACTCTCAAGAGTCTTCTCCATCACCCCAGTTAAAAGTATCAATTCTTTGGTGCTCAGCTTTTCTTTATAGTCCAACTCTCACATCCATACATGACTACTGGAAAAACCATAGCTTTGACTAGACAGACCTTTGTTGACAAAGTCTCTGCTTTCAATATGCTGTCTAGGTTGGTCATAACTTTTCTTCCAAGGAGTAAGCATCTTTTTGTTTCATGGCTGCAATCACCATCTGCAGTGATTTTGGAGCCCCCAAAAATAAAATCAGCCACTGTTTCCAGTTTCCCCATCTATTTGCCATGAAGTGATGGGACTGGATGCCATGATCTTAGTTTTCTGAATGTTGAGCTTTAAGCCAACTTTTCCACTTTCCTCTTTCACTTTCATCAAGAGGCTCTTCTTCACTTTCTTCCATAAGGGTTGTGTCATCTGCATATCTGACATTATTGATATTTCTCCCAGCAATCTTGATTCCAGCTTGTGCTTCATCCAGCCCAGTGTTTCTTATGATGTACTCTGCATATAAGTTAAATAAGCAGGGTGACAATGTACAGCCTTGATGTACCCCTTTTCAATTTGGAACCAGTCTATTGTTCCATATCCAGTTCTAACTGTTGCTTCCTGACCTGCATACAGATTTCTCAAGAGGCAGGTCAGGTGGTCTGGTATTCCCATCTCTTTCAGAATTTCCACCATTTATTGTGATCCACATAGTCAAAAGTCTTGGCATAGTCAATAAAGCAGAATTAGATGTCTTTCTGGAGCTCTCTCGCTTTTTTGATGATCCAGTGGATGTTGGCAATTTGATCTCTTGTTCCTCTGCCTTTTCTAAAACCAGCTTGAACATCTGTAAATTCACGGTTCACATATTGCTGAAGCCTGGCTTGGAGAATTTTGAGCATTACTTTACTAGTGTGTGAGATGAGTGCAATTGTGAGGTAGTTTGAGCATTCTTTGGCATTGCCTTTCTTTGGGATTGGAATGAAAACTGACCTTTTCCAGTCCTGTGGGCACTGCTGAGTTTTCAAAATTTGCTGACATACTGAGTGCAGCACTTTCACAGCATCATCTTTTAAGATTTGAAATAGTTCAACTGGAATTCCATCACCTCTACTAGCTTTGTTCGTAGTGATACCTCCTATGGCCCACTTGACTTCATGTTCCAGGATGTCTGGCTCTCGGTGAGTAATCACACCATTGTGGTTATCTGGGTCATGAAGATCTTTTTTGTACATATCTTCTGTGTATTCTTGCCACATTTTCTTAATATCTTCTGCTTCTGTTAGTTCCACACCATTTCTGTCCTTTATCGAACCCATCTTTGCATGAAATGTTCCCTTGATATCTCTAATTTTCTTGAAGAGATCTCTATTCATTCCCATTCTGCTGTTTTCCTCTATTTCTTTGCATTGATCACTGAGGAGGGCTTTCATATCTCTCCTTGCTATTCTTTGGAACTCTGCATTCAAATGGGTATATCTTTCCTTTTCTGCTTTGCTTTTCGCTTCTTTTCTTTTCACAGCTATTTGTAAGGCCTCTTCAGACAGTCATTTTGCTTTTTTTGCATTTCTTTTTCTTGGGTATGGTCTTGATCCCTGTCTCCTGTACAATGTCATGAACCTCTGTCCATAGTTCATCAGGCATTGTCTATCAGAGTTAGTCCCTTAAATCTATTTCTCACTTCCACTGTATAATCATAAGGGATTTGATTTAGGTCATACCTGAATGGTCTAGTGGTTTTCCCCACTTTCTTCAATTTAAGTCTGAATTTGGCAATAAGGAGTTCATGATCTGAGCCACAGTCAGCTCCTGGTCTTGTTTTTGCTGACTGTATAGAGCTTCTCCATCTTTGTCTGCAAAGAATGTAATCAGTCTGATTTTGGTGTTGACCATCTGGTGATGTCTATGTGTCTCTTGTGTTGTTGGACAAGGGTGTTTGCTATGACCAGTGCATTCCTTTAGCAAAACTCTATTAGCCTTTGCTCTGCTTCATTCTGTATTGCAAGACCTCAGGGAAGCCCAAACTCAGTTATTCTCTAGTTTAGTTCATACTAATTTCTATGTGTAAAGCCACAATTTAGTTCAGTTCAGTCGCTTAGTCATGTCCTACTCTTTGGGACCCTATGCGCTGCAGCATGCCAGACCTCCCTGTCCATCGCCAACTCCCGGAGTTTACTCAAACTCATGTCCATTGAGTCAGTGATGCCATCCAACTGTCTCATCCTTTGTTGTCGCCTTCTCCTCCTGCCCTCAATCTTTCCCAGCATCAGGGTCTTTTCAAATGAGTCAGCTCTTCACATCAGGTGGCCAAATTATTGGAGTTTCAGCTTCAACATCAGTCCTTCCAATGAACATTCAGGACTGATCTCCTCTAGGATGGACTGGTTGGATCTCCTTGCAGTCCAAGGGACTCTCAAGAGTCTTCTCCAACACCACAGTTCAAAAGCATCAATTCTTCAGCACTCAGTTTTCCTTATAGTCCAACTCTCACATCCATACATGACTACTGGAAAAACCATAGCTTTGAATAGATGGACCTTTGTTGGCAAAGTAATGTCTTTGTTTTTTAATATGCTGTCTAGGTTGGTCATAACTTTTCTTCCAAAGATTAAGCGTCTTTTTATTTCATGTCTGCAATCACCATCTGCAGTGATTTTGGAGCCCATAAAAATAAAGTCAGCCACTGTTTCCACTCTTTCCCCCATCTATTTGCCATGAAGTGATGGGACTGGATGCCATGATCTTAGTTTTCTAAATGTTGAGCTTTAAGCCAACTTTTTCACTCTCCTCTTTCACTTTCATCAAGAGGCTCTTTTAGTTCTTCTTTACTTTCTGCCATAAGAGTGGTGTCATCTGCATATCTGACATTATTGATATTTCTCCCAGCAATCTTGATTCCAGCTTGTGCTTCTTCCAGACCAGCATTTCTCATGATGTACTCTGCATATAAGTTAAATAAACAGGGTGACAATATACAGCCTTGATGTACTCCTTTTCCTATTTGGAACCAGTCTGTTGTTCCATGTCCAGTTCTAACTGTTGCTTCCTGACCTGCATATAGGTTTCTCAAGAGGCAGGTCAGGTGGTCTGGTATTCCCATCTCTTTCAGAATTTTCCACAGTTTATTGTGATCTACACAGTCAAAGGCTTTGGCATAGTCAATAAAGCAGAAATAGATGTTTTTCTGGAATTCTCTTGCTTTTTCGATGAGCCAGCAGATGTTGGCAATTTAATCTCTGGTTCCTCTGCCTTTTCTAAAATCAGCTTGAACATTTGGAAGTTCACGGTTCACATATTGCTGAAGCCTGGCTTGGAGAATTTTGAGCATTACTTTACTAGCATGTGAGATGAGTGCAAATGTGTGGTAGTTTGTTCATTTCTTGGCATTGCCTTTCTTTGGGATTGGAATGAAAACTGACCTTTTCCAGTCCTTTGGCCACTGCTGAGTTTTCCAAATTTGCTGGCATATTGAGCACAGCACTTTCACAGCATCATCTTTTAGGATCTGAAATAACTCAACTGGAATTCCATCACCTCCACTAGCTTTGTTCACAGTGATGCTTCCTAAGGCCCACTTGACTTCACATTCCAGGATGTCGGCTCTAGGTGAGTGATCACATCATTGTGATTGTCTGGGTCTTGAAGATCTTTTCTGTACAGTTCTTCTGTGTATTCTTGCCACCTCATCCTAATGCTTCTCTTAGGTCCATATCATTTCTGTCCTTTATTGAGCCCATCTTTGCATGAAAGATGGTATCTCTAATTTTCTTGAAGAGATCTCTGGTATTTCCCATTCTGTTGTTTTCCTCCATTTCTTTGCATTGATCACTGAGGAAGGCTTTCTTATCTCTCCTTGCTATTCTTTGGAATATAATGTGGTAGCAAATGAAAAAGCATCCAACAATTCTTAGTTGGCTGAAAGCCTCAAACAGTTAGTTAGGCTGCCAGAAACAGACTTAAGAATTAGATACATCATATAAAGAATGAAAAAAGATAGCTATATAGGACACCAATACTTGATCATTAATTTCTACTTAATAACATGTATCAAACATTCATCATGTACCTGGAACGAAGTTTAGCAATTTTGCTCTGAAGAAACCACTTTAGCATTAGTGTTATGCACAGAGTTATCAGATTTAGCAAATCAAAATATAAGAGACCTGGTCAAACATTAATTTCAGATGAACAACAAATAGTTTATTCATGTGTGTGTATTCCATGTAATATTTGGCATCCTCTATTTTATCTGACAGCCCCTAATTATATTTCACATTGTATTATACAGCATTCCTCATGAGTACATTGCTGGGTCAGGCCTAAAAGATATTCAGATCAATATAATATTCAGATTAATATTTTAATGTTAATACTCACATGATATTGCCTTTCTCAGGTAAACTAGAAAATACAGCCATACCATCAATTCATGATGTTTTCTGAATTTGTTCAAAGCCACTGTACAAGTACAATTAAACCTAAAGCATTCTTAATTTTAACTGTAGAACTTTATTATTGTGTACACTACATTATGTTCTAAAAACAATAAGTCAAATATAGACCAAACTAGATTATGAGTGGAAAGAAAGAATGCAGACCAACTCAAAAAAGTAAACTCTTTGAAAGCACCTAAACCTACATTAGCAAGATCCATGTGGCTAGAAATGTTGAATTAGTTTTTCTTTGCTTATTCCTATTTCTTTTTCATTTTTATGTTTATTTAACTTTATCTCTGAGAGATCATTACCCAGCAAAAATAAATTCTGATTCTGTGTATAAGAAACTAGATAAAAATTATACTTATTTTTATGATCATATAATTCAAAGTTCTATAATTCCTAAATTTTATTTACCTTTAAAGAAGTTTCACTGTATTTTATTTCCATGAATACTAGATGCTTTATATTTAAATCAGGTAATTTCACCACTGTATTATCTGATGTTTTGCTGATGTAAAGTGCTTATGGATTACCGTTTTCCAAAACAAGAGTGAATTACTTCTCAAATAAAGGTTGGCAAATGAGACAAAATAATCATATCCCACAGATTCAGATAAAAATACTTGCTTGTCTGTCTTTAGAAATTGTCATATCACATGAAGGAGGACTCAAAGAGGAAGTCAAGAGAGCTTTAAAAATAATTCACTATGAAATAATAATAACAATTAGCAGCTGGAGAATGAACAGCAGAGTTTGTCTTATCCTTTATTATCTAATAGGAATGCAGTCCAAACTGTTCATCACTTATATAGAAAGATTGATACTAGAGAGAAAGGTAGATGATTAATAGATAGATAGCTGGAACAAGCTATTTTAAAGATCTAATTTAATACATAAAATGAACCAGAGCAATGATTGAAAACTGCTAGAAATATTTTCTTGATCATGAATTTTTATTCGTTTTATTCATTTTAGTGGTTAACTCTAACAGAAACTGTGAATTAGAATTATATGTATTCTTGGGAAATGTGACTCCTTTTCTCATGAGACTTTGTTGTTCAGACTCTCAGTCATGTCTGACTCTTTGTCACCCCATGGACTGCAGCATGCCAGCCTTCCTTGTCCTTCACCATCTCCCAGAGTTTGCTCAAACTCATGTCCATTGAGTCAGTGATGCCATCCAACCATCTCATCCTCTGTCATCCCCTTCTCCTCCTGCCTTCAATCTTTCCCAGCAACAGGGTCTTTTCTCATGAGTCAGTTCTTTGCATCAGATGGCCAAAGTATTGGAGCTTCAGCTTCAGCATCAGTCCTTCCAATGAATATTCAATGAATGCTCAAGAGCCTGGCTTTCCTTAAATGGAAACTTCATTTCACTGTAAATCTTGAAGTGGTGTGAGTTTTCCTACTTTGATAATTGGTTCATAAAGTAAATCTCTGATATTCCTATGAAGTTTAATTTTCTGTGTGTCAACTTTTTGTCATAATCACGCCAAAACCTCTGATGTCACTTGTGTGCTCATTCACTTCAGTTGTGTTCAAGTCTTTGTGACCCTATGGACTGTAGCATCCCAGGCTCCTCTGTCCATGGGGTTTTCCAGGCAAGAATACTGGAGTGGGTTGCCATGCCCTCCTCCAGGGGATCTTTCTGACCCAGGGATCGAACCATCGTCTCTTAGTTCTCCTGCATTGGCAGGTGGGTTCTTCAACACTAGCGCCACCTGGGAAGCCCCTCATTCAAGAAATCCAGGGCCCAGATGGAATTGGATGTCAACATATCCTCTTTATGCTTGAGATTTTTATTGAGTGTTTCATTAATCAAACTCAGGAAATAAGTTTGAATATTAGTGTATATATATAAAAACAAACAATTGTAAATATTTCTATGTTGAAAGAAATCACAAGATACCCTAATGATGCATTAAGGCTACCTGTTGAGAAGAGAAATTTCCAAACCTCCGTCATAAAAAAGATCCAACTAGACATCTAGACTGAATAACAATTATTTTATAGCAATACAATTCTAATCATAATTACCTGGTCTCCATGTAATAATACATTAAAATAGCAATTTAAATAACTAAGCATTAGAATTGATTATTGTATTTCTAAAGAGCAATGTGTGCCTTTTATTTTTAATTACTTTTGTTAATATACAAAAAGCTTTCAGCCTGAAAAAATACACATTCATGTATAACCTAGCACAAACACTCCCCAGGCTGGTTGTTCCTTCCCAACCTAACTGAAATGACAGGTATTGACTCACTTTTTATAGCCCACTGCTAATGCAGAAACATTTGGAAACTGGGCAATATAAATGAGTATTATTAATATTTCTTCCAAAGAACTGAACATTATGAGTCTTACCTTACAAAAAAAGATGTTGTTTTACCAATGCAAAGGTTAGTCTTATTTTAAAAGGTTACTTTTAAATAATGACCCAAATAGGTAATGTTCTCTGTAAAGCAACAATCACAGAAAAAAATAATGCATTATTTAGAACTAATTTTATTAGGTTTCGAACTACTGGGATTTCTTGTGCTAAACTGATGTGATTGATTCCTAAATTAATCACAATGCAACAGAAAAACTTTGCTTACAATGTAAGTTCTTTACAATATACTAAGACTTCCTTTGGGTTTCCCCAATGACTCAAGTAGTAAAGACTGCACCTGCCAATGCAGGAGACTCAAGAGACGTGGATTCGATCCTTGGATCGGAAGATCCCTTGTAGAAGGTAATGGCAACCCACTCCAGTACTCTTGCCTGGAAATCCCATGGACAGAGGAGCCTGGTGGGCTATAGTCCATGGGGTCTCAAAGAGTCAAACTCGACTTAGCAACTAAACAACAACAAATTTTTAAAAGGAAGAAGGCAGATGTAGTAGAATTATGTTTATGATCTTATCTTACAAAATAAGACATTAGTGGAGGCACTTACAGTGGTTATCCAACAAGATAAAATGTTAAGTGTTATAAAGATTCTCACTGGAGAAGTAAAAATAAATTAGAAACCTGAAAAACAGCCATGTTCACCCTGTTCTACATAAAACAAAACAGAAAAAAATGAAGTTATGTGAGGAAGTATAGAGTCTAGGAAACATCCTAAGGAGAAAATAAAGATTTTAAAATATTTACTTGTTATTTCAGTTTTATCAGAAATTTAAAGTGGAAGGTTAAGTAACCTATTAAAGATTCACACCTGGTTGAATAAACCAAAGCAAGCTATTTATTCTGTACAAGTAACACAATTAAAATTGTGTCTCAGAAAAATAGTAAAAGAATGAAAGTATTAAATCAAGAAAGTGATAACAAAAAATATTGAAATTGAAAAAACAGAATCAACTGACACTGAATTCAAAACAGATAACCTGAAATAAATCAAAGAAGGGCACTAAATCTATAAATTAATATAAAAGGATTTTTCTCCTCTCTAAAATATGGACTTTTCATTTAAAAAGCAGGATACTACAAAATGTACTTAATTTTTAAAATATTCTTAAAGGGGTGTTTACCTTCTTTGTATTAATAAAAAGAAAAGAAGTTTTTTTAATTATACGAATTTTTTGATCCAGCATTTCTACATCCCAGAATTTGTCTTACAGAAATAAAAACTCCATTACTCAAGGATTTGTATGAAGCATTGTTTGCTGCAGCTGAGTCAGAAGATTGAGTGTACAATGCATGTATGTCCAAAAGCGAATGGCTGCATAAATTATGGTATATTCAAACTATAAGCTACTAAGAATTACTGAAAGCAATGGGCTATGTAAACTTTATCTGCAACAGTCCAAGTTGCAGATTGCTATATAAAATACGGTTCTTACACATATACACAACCCAGTACCCATACTCCATGAATGCTTGTTTCTGTTTGATTAATCATACAGCAATTTGTGAGCACATACATCATACTTTTCCAATTTTTTATCCCTGGTAGAGAGATTTTGCAGCTTTGGTTAAAAGATTTTGTTTTTTTTTTCCTAAAAGAATCTCCACCCTTTGATTTGTTATTAAAGGCAAGTATTATTCCAGCAGTTTAAAGTATAAAATCTTAAGACCTCAAAAAGAAAATTTAAAAATAATATTTCCTGAATGACTTAGTATTTAGTGTGAACATAGAGGCACTTCGTGTTATTCTGAGGGCCTCCTCAGTGGCACTAGCAGTAAAGAACCCACCTGCCAATGCAGGAGATGAAAGAAATGCAGATTCGATCCCTGAGTTGGGCTGATCTGCTGGAGTAAGAAATGGCAAGCCACTCCAGTATTCTTGCTTGAAAAATCCCATGGACAGAGGAGCCTTGTGGGCTACAGTCCACAGGTTCACAAAGAGTCAGACATGACTCAGCACACTCACACAGGCAATGTTATTCTAGATCAGGAAGTAGCGATTTGGTTCCACAGTACCATGTGAGTGTTTTTCTGTCTTCATAAGTTAAGGTTGGCAAACACTGTCTGTAAAAGGCCAATTGCAAGTATCTTAGGCTTACAATAACATTACTAATAAAGAAAAACATTACTTATTTAGCAAAATATTGACTGCGTTACAACTCATGAAAGCAACCACAGGCCACAGGTAGACAGATGAGAGTGGCTGTGTTCCAGTACACTTTATCTGTGGACACGAAACTCTAAGCTTCATTACATTTTTATATACCACAGGATATCATTCTTTTTGATATCTTTTCAACTATATAAAAGGGCAAAAACCATCTTTGACTTCCAAGTTTGTCCCAAACAAGTTTTGGACCATAGTCTCCAGTCTTTGAACTAGGGAGTGCCACTGGACGTGGAAATATACCTGCTGGAATTGGGTCCCACTGTCCAGACCAAAGCCTTTGGGACCCAGGAGAGTCCAGTGCAGAATGCACACAAGATGGGAGGTCATCACTCCTACATGGCATGATATGTGGATCTAGAAAAATATATCTCCCTATGTTCTTTCCTAGTAAAAGACACGATTACTTTTCCAGCTCTCCTTCTATACTTAGAAGTCTCATTGTTTCCAAGAACAAAACAAAACAACTAGGATTCTAAAGGAGGGAAATGCATGTCTGTGCTCTGTCTCATTGTGTGGAATTGTGAAAATGATTTTCTCCTAACAGCTGTACCCAGAAAATGGAAATTGTAATGAGGTAGAAGAAAGGAGGAAAGCCACCTCTTAGACAATAGACCACTACTGAAAAAGGTTATGTGGACTCTGAGGGTACAGCGTTCACCAGGCAAGGAGAGACAGTGCAAGGGAGGTGATGTGGACTCTGGAAGTGTGAGAACAAATGAGATAAAGCAAATATATTAATAGTGGGTCCTTCTCCATCCCCAACTGTGACCAAAAGTCTGTTCTTTATGTCTGCATCTCCTTTGCTGCTCTCAAGTGGGATCCTCAGTACGATCTTTCTGGATTCCATATATATGCATTAATATACAATATTTTTCTTTCTCTTTCTGACTTACTTCATTCTGTATAATAGGCTCTAGGTTCATCCACATCATTACAACTGACTCAAATGCATTCCTTCTTATAGCTGAGTAAAAAATATTTCATTGTTTATATACACCACAACTTCTTTATCCATTCATGTTAATGCACATCTAGGTTGCTTCCATGTCCTAGCTATTGTAAATAGTGCTGCAATGAACATTGGGGTACATGTGTCTTTTTCAACTATGGCTTCCTGAGGGTATATGTCTAGTAGTGGGATTGCTGGGTCATAAGTTAGTTTTATTCCTAGTTTTTTAAGGAATCTCCATACTGCTTTCCATAGTGGCTGTATAAATTTGCATTCCCACCAACAGTGCAAGAGGGTTCCCTTTCCTCCACATCCTCTCCAGCATTTATTATTTGTAGACTTTTTGACGATGGCCATTCTGACTGGTGTGAGATGATACCTCATTGTAGTTTTGGTATGCATTTCTCTAATAATGAATGATGTTGAGCATCTTTTCATGTGTTTATTAGCCATCTGTATGTCTTCTTTGGAGAAGTCTGTTTGGGTCTTCTGCCTACTTTTTGATTGGATTGCTTGATTTTCTGGTATTGAGCTGTGTGAGCTATTTGTATAAGTTGGAGATTAATCCTTTGCCAGTTATTTCATTTGCTATTATTTCCTCCCATTCTGAGAGTTGTCTTTTTACTTTGTTTACAGTTTTCTTCATTGTGCAAAAGACTTTAAGTTTAATTAGGTCTCATTTGCTTATTTTTGTTTTTATTTCCATTACTCTAGAAGGTGGGTCATAGAGGATCTGTCTGTTATTTATGTCGAAGACTGTCCCACTTATGCTTTCCTCTAAGAGTTTTACAGTTTCTGGTCTTACATTTAGATCTTTAATCCATTTTTTTTTTTTATTATTAGTTGGAGGCTAATTACTTCACAACATTTCAGTGGGTTTTGTCATACATTGATATGAATCAGCCATAGATTTACACGTATTCCCCATCCCGATCCCCCCTCCCACCTCCCTCTCCACCCGATTCCTCTGGGTCTTCCCAGTGCACCAGGCCCAAGCACTTGTCTCATGCATCCCACCTGGGCTGGTGATCTGTTTCACCATAAATAGTATATGTGCTGTTCTTCTGAAACATCCCACCCTCACCTTCTCCCACAGAGTTCAAAAGTCTGTTCTGTATTTCTGTGTCTCTTTTTCTGTTTTGCATATAGGGTTATCATTACCATCTTTCTAAATTCCATATATATGTGTTGGTATGCTGTAATGTTCTTTATCTTTCTGGCTTACTTCACTCTGTATAATGGGCTCCAGTTTCATGGCAAACTAGTACAGCCACTATGGAAAACAGTGTGGAGATTTCTTAAAAAACTGGAAATAGAACTGCCATATGACCCAGCAATCCCACTTCTGGGCATACACACTGAGGAAACCAGATCTGAAAGAGACACATGCACCCCAATGTTCATCACAGCACTGTTTATAATAGCCAGGACATGGAAGCAACCCAGATGCCCATCAGCAGATGAATGGATAAGGAAGCTGTGGTACATATACACCATGGAATATTACTCAGCCATTAAAAAGAATTCATTTGAATCAGTCCTAATGAGATGGATGAAACTGGAGCCCATTATATAGATCTTTAATCCATTTTGAGTTTATTTTTGTGTATGGTGTTAGGAAGTGTTCTAATTTCATTCTTTTACACATAACTGCCCAATTTTCCCAGCACCACTTATTGAAGAGACTGTCTTTTCTCCATTGCATATTTTTGCCTCCTTTGTCAAAGATAAGGTGCCCTTAGGTGTATGGATTTACCTCCAGGCTTTCTATTTTGTTCCATTGGTCCATATTTCTGTTTTTGTCCCATAGTATCTTGATAAGTGTAGCTTTGTAGTATAGTCTGAAGTCAAGAAGACTGACACCTCCAGCTTCATTCTCCTTTCTCAAGATTTCTTTGGCTATCCAGGATATTTTGTATTTTCATACAATTATTTGTTCTAGTTTTGTGAAAAATACCATCAATAGTTTCATAGGGATTGCACTGAATCTATAGATTGCTTTGGTAGTATAGTCATTTTCACAGTATTGACTTCTCCAATGCAAGAACATGGTATATCTCTCCATCTGTATGTGTTGTCTTAGTTTCTTTCATCAGTGTCTCATAGTTTTCTGCATATGGGTGTTTTGTCTCTTCAGGTAAAATTATTCCTAAATATTTTACTCTTTTTGTTGCAATGCTAAATGGCATTGTGTCCTTAATTTTTATGTGTGACTTTTCATTGTTAATGTATAGGAGTGCAAGGGATTTCTGTGCAATAATTCTGTATCTTGCAACTTTACTATATTCACTGCTTAGCACTAGTAATTTTCTGGTGGCATCTTTAAGGTTTTCTATGTAAAGAATCGTGTTATCTGCAAATAGTGAGAGATTTAGTTCTTCTTATCCAATCTGGATTCCTTTTATTCCTTATTCTTCTCTGATTGCTGTGGCTAGGACTTCCCAAACTATGCTGAATAATAGTGATGAGAGGAGAATGGGTACCCTTGTCTTGTTCCTGATTTTAAAGGAAATGCTTTCAGTTCACATCACTGAGATTAATATTTGCTCCCCACAAAATACATTTTGGAAAATACTACTTTAGTTTTGTCATAGCCTTCTATGACAAAAATTTGTCCTAAGGCAACAGAAATAACGAAGTTCACACATGCATGCATATAGACACACACACACACATTCACACTAATGTAATGTAGTACGTGTGTGCTAGATCGTGTGTGACTCTTTGCTACCCTATCGACTGTAGCCCACCAGACTCCTCTGTCCATGAACTTTTCCAGGCAAAAATACCGAAGTGAGTTGCCATTTCCTTCTCCAGGGGATCTTCCCAACCCAGGGATCTAACTCGTGTCTCTTGTGTCTGTTGCATTGGCAGGAAGACTGTTTATCACTTGTGCAACTGGGAAGCTCCTGACTAATGGAGAGGGGATACAAAACTTTATTATGCATTTACGTGCATTTATATGCATTTAACACAATTGTCCTTTTGTGGCATAGATTGTGGGAGATTTTCTAAAACGCAAAAGCTTCAAAATATGAAATATTTTATGTTTTAATAGTTCATTAGTATTGCTCTTAATAGCTTAGAATGTACTTTCTAATAGAGACTGATAAAGATAGTTCCCAGCCAAGTCTTCTATTTTTAAAACAAATTCAAAATAAAATTACTGAAGATATACTAAAACTTTAAAAAAAAAAAACTATTGTTAAAACCATAGTAGTTAAATAAAATAGAAATGCAGATATCCATTTTTAAAATAGTATATTAAAATAAAAAAATTTTCAAAATTAAATAGTATATTAAATGTCATTCTTCTGGAAAAGAAGAACAAGTAAAAGGAGATATTAAAGTGTAAGAAAGTTTTAAAGGGAGTTTTGTTGCCTGACACAAAGTTGAAGTATTTGTTTCTATTTTTTTAAATAGTTTTCTTTAAAATTGAAATCTATTGCTGATTCATGTCAATGTATGACAAAACCCACTGAAAAAATAAATAAATTAATTAAAAAAAAACAAAAAAAAAAGTTTTCTTTAAAATTGAAAAAAAAAGTATAAAAAACATGTAAAATAAAAAACAATGAAGAATATAAAATCATCTATAATTTTACCATACAACATAATTTGTTCAAAATATACACTCCAAGGCTGTTTTTTTGTGTACATGCACATTTATCAGAAAGAGATTTTGCCTTAATAATATTCCATTTAAGTCTATTTAAGTATAACAAACACAGAAAATGTGTTCAAAGCAAATATTCATCTCAGTGATTTATCACAAGATGAACACCCTGTAACCACAACTTGAAAAGATATTGTATGCGCCCCAAAAGGCCCCTTGCACTTCCTCACAATCACTACCTCTCCCTCCTCACATACAACATGATCCTGACTGCTAACATAATAGTTACTTTGCAAGTTTTTGAAATTTATGAAAAGGAAAAATACAGTATGTCTTCTTCTGTAGATGTGGCTCTTCTTAGCCAGTATTAAGTTTCTGATCTTTATCCATTGTAATTTGTTTACTTTTATTGATGAATAGTATACCACTATATGAATGCACCACTATTTTAATTATCTATTCTTATTTTCAGGTTTTTGCTCTGTTACGTTTATATTTAGTTGATACCTAGCCATGGAATAGCTAATCACTGGGACTAATTACATTCAAATTGAGTAAATAATGACACAGTTTTGCAAAGTGATTGTTCTAATTTATACTTCTTCCAGAGTTTCCATTGCTTTATATCTTCGTTAACATAGGATTGTCAGTGTGTTGAATTCAGCCATTCTGTATGTGTGGAGGGTCATTCTGTTTTAACTTAAATTTCTGTAATCACTGTTTTATATATTTATTGAACATTTGGTACCTCCATTTCTGTTCAAGACACTTGCCCATAATTTTACTTGGTCATTTATCTTCTTCTAGCTTTATTTTATTTTAATAATACTTACAGCCTGGACAAGCCTCACTTTATTTTTCAAACACTTTTTTAAGAATTTCATATTTTGGTGAGTTTGTCAGGAAAAGCTGGACTAATGCTGAGGGAATAAATAGCCCCCTGTGGTCAATGAATTCACACATAGATGTTTAGATTTGCTGCACACCATTGAATTTGGGGAGAGAGAGGAGCCTGGCGGGCTACAGTCCATGAGGTTGCGAAGAGTTGGACATGACTGAAGTGACTGACAGGAAATGGGAAGGGTGAAGGTCGACATTCTAGGAATCAGTGAACTAAGATGGACTGGAATGGGTGAATGTAACTTAGATGACCATTATACAATTACTGGGGGCAGGAATCCCTTAGAAGAAATGGAGTAGTCATCACAGTCAACAAAAGAGTCTGAAATGCAGTACTTGGATCCAATGTCAAAAACAACAGAGTGATCTCTGTTTATTTCCAAGGCAAACCATTCAATATCACAGTAATCCAAGTCTGTGCCTCAACCAGCAATGCTGAAGAAGCTGAAGTTGAACGGTTCTATGAACGTACAAGACCTTTTAGAACTAACACCCAGAAAAGATGTCCTTTTCATCACAGGGGACTGGAATGCAAAAATAGGAGGTCAAGAAACACCTGGAGTAACAGGCAAATTTGCCCTTGGAGTACAAAATGAAGCAGGGCAAAGGCTAAAAGAGTTTTGCCAAGAGAACGCACTGGTCATAGCAAACACCCTCTTCCAACAACACAAGAGAAGACTCTACACATGGACATGACCAGATGACCAACACCGAAATCAGACTGATTATATCTCTGCAGCCAAATATGGAGAAGCTCTATACAGTCTGCAAAAACAAGACTAGGAGCTGACTGTGGCTCAGATCATGCACCAAATTCAGACTTAAATTGAAGAAAGTGGGAAAAACCACTAGACCATTCAGGTATGACCTAAATCAAATCCCTTATGATTATACTGTGGAAGTGAGAAATGGATTTAAGGGACTAGATCTGATAGAGTGCCTGATGAACTATGGATGGAGGTTCATGACATTGTACATGAGACAAGGATCAAGACGATCCCCAAGAAAAAGAAGTGCAAAAAGGCAAAGTGGCAGTCTGAGGAGGCCTTACAAATAGCTGTGAAAAGAAGAGAAGCAAAAAGCAAAGGAGAAAAGGAAAGATATACCCATTTGAATGCAGAGTTCCTAAGAATAGCAAGAAGAGATAAGAAGGCCTTCCTCAGCCATCAATGCAAAGAAATAGAGGAAAACAATAGAATAGGAAAGACAAGAGATCTCTTCAACAAAATTAGAGATACCAAGGGAACATTGGAGAAGGCAATGGCAACCCACTCCAGTACTCTTGCCTGGAAAATCCCATGGACAGAGGAGCCTGGTAGGTTACAGTCTATGGGATCGCGAAGAGGTTGGACATGATTGAGCAACTTCACTTTCACTTCTCACTTTCATGCATTGGAGAAGAAAATGGCAACCCACCCACTCCAGTATTCTTGCCTGGAGAATCCCAGGAACAGGGGAGCCTGGTAGGCTGCCGTCTATGGGGTAGCACAGAGTTGGACCCGATTGAAGCAACTTTGCAGCAGCAACAACAGCAAGGGAACATTTCATGCAAAGAGGAGCTCACTAAAGGGCAGAAATGGTATGGACCTAACAGAAGCAGAAGATATTAAGAAGAGGTGGCAAGAATACACAGAACTGTATAGAAAAGATCTTCAGGACCCAGATAATCACGATGGTGTGATCACTCACCTAGAGCCAGACATCCTGGAATGTGAAGTCAAGTGGGCCTTAGGAAGCATCACTATGAACAAAGCTAGTGGAGCTGATGGAATTCCAGTTGAGCTATTTCAAGTCCTAAAAGATGATGCTGTGAAAGTGCTGTGCTCAATATGCCAGCAAATTTGGAAAACTCAGCAGTGGCCACAGGACTGGAAAAGGTCAGTTTTCATTCCAATCCCAAAGAAAGGCAATGCCAAAGAATGCTCAAACTAACATACAACTGCACCTATCTACACCCTAGTAAAGTAATGCTCAAAATTCTCCAAGGAGGTTTCAGCAATACATGAACCATGAACTTCCAGATGTTCAAGCTGGTTTTAGAAAAGGCAGAGGAACCAGAGATGAAATTGCCAACATCTGCTGGATCATCGAAAAAGCAAGAGAGTTCCAGAAAGACATCTATTTCTGCTTTATTGATTATGCCAAAGACTTTGACTGTATGGATCACAATAAACTGTGGAAAATTCTGAAAGAGATGGGAAACCAGACCAACTAACCTGCCTCTTGAGAAACCTGTATGCAGATCAGGAAGCAACAGTTAGAACTGGACATGGACTAACAGACTGGTTCTAAATAGGAAAAGGAGTACGTCAAGGCTGTATATTGTCACCCTGCTTATTTAACTTATATGCAGAGTACATCATGAGAAATGTTGGGCTGGAAGAAACGCAAGCTGGGATCAAGATTGCCTGGAGAAATAGCAATAACCTCAGATATGCAGATGACACCACCTTATGGCAGAAAGTGAAGAACTAAAGAGCCTCTTGATGAAGGTGAAAGAGAAGAGTGAAGAAGTTGGCTCAAAGCTCAACATTCAGAAAACTAAGATCATGGCATCTGGTCCCATCACTTCATGACAAATAGATGGGGAAACAGTGGAAACAGTGGCTGACTTTATTTTTTTGGGCTCCAAAATCACTGCAGATGGTGATTGCAGCCATGAAACAAAAAGATGCTTACTCCTTGGAAGGAAAGTTTTGACCAACCTAGACAGCATATTAAAAAGCAGAGACATTACTTTGCCAACAGAAGTCCCTCTGGTCAAGGCTATGGTTTTTCCAGTAGTCATGTATGGATGTGAGCGTTGAATGTAAAGAAAGCTGAGCACCGAAGAATTGATGCTTTTGAACTGTGGTGTTGGAGAAGACTCTTGAGAGTCCCTTGGACTGCAAGGAGACCCAACCAGTCTATCCTAAAGGAAATCGATCCTGAATATTCATTGGAAGGACTGATGCTGAAGTGGAAGCTCCAGTCCTTTGGCCACCTGATGCATAGAGCTGACTTATTAGACAAGACCCTGATGCTGGGAAAGATTGAAGACAGGAGGAGAAGGGGACGACAGAGGACAAGATGGTTGTGTGGCATCATTGACTCAATGGACTTGAGTTTGAGCAAACTCCAGGAGATGGTGAAGGACAGAGAAACCTAGCATTCTGAAGTCCATGGAGTCTCAAAGATTTGGACACAGCTTAATGACTATGAAACAACAAGAGCCCCTGTCTAGCTTGATACAGCACACCAACAACATGCATTAATGCTTGGACTCCCAAGGCACCACTCCTGCTAGCAGCTCACAGACCCCTGGATCCTGATGGGCAGCAACATACTCTGAAGCTGGCCACTGATGAACCTGTCAAGGTGGTGGATGCTGGCAGTGTTTGATAATGAAGTCATTAGTGCCAGATGTTGCTCATAAACTGCAGCGAACTTGAATGTCTCACCTGCCTGCTCCAAGAGGCTCTGCGGGAGCGTCATGCAAAAGCAGAGGCCACGGGCAATAAGATATGTTTGGCTGAGCTCCATATGGTTGGACTTTACGACTCTTTTCAGCATGTCTTGGGCACCAATTAACTAGACTGAAACAGGAGGTCACAATGACATTCACTCAGTTTAACAGACAAGAAATCTGAGGCACAGAAAGATCAAATGACTTAGGTAGTGACACAGATTGCTAAGTGAGGAGTTAGGATTTGAAACCAGGGCATCTGGCTCCATAATTGGCACTCCACATTCTAGAGATGTGCATTGATTTGTCTCAAGGCAAAACAAAAATGGCACAGATGAAAAGAATGGATATGTTGTGTTGATAATAATGACCCTGTAGTTGATCTGCAGATGGTAAACATCTGCAGGTTTGCACTAAAAAAATGTAAAATGTCCTTTTGTAACACATCATTATTCTGGATCTTCCTTGATGAACAAAATGAACTGAGGAGACTAGATGCCTACTAGTTTAATATCTCAGAATGACACCATGAAAATGGTGATGGATAAAGTTGTAGTTTGGAGAAAACTTTAAAATTTTCAGTGTTTGAGCATGGCATTAATTATAACAATAAAATTGTTGTGGATAGTTTTTTTTTTTTCAGGGTGAGGCAAGTAGAATTTTAGTTTCCAGAATTGGTTATTCGTTAAATTAGAACTTTACTAGGTATGTTATTTTAGCAATACCATTTCCCTATTCTCTTGTAACAATAAAAAACCCACATAGACTAAGGAAACCGCAGATCACTTAAAGCAATGGCTTCCTGAGAACTATTATTCAAGCACATTCTCAAATGTCTTATCAAGATTTGGCTAGTTAATATGATTGCTTAAACTCTACTGGAAGGAATATTACTGTTGTTGTCCAGTCACAAAGTCGTGCCCAACTCCTTGCAACCCCGTGGACGGCAGCATATCAGGCCTCCCTGTCCCTCACCATCACCCGAAGTTCGCCCAAGCTCATGTCCATTTCATCGGTGATGCCGTCCAGCCATCTCATCCTCTGACACCCTCTTCCACTTCTGCCCTCAGTCTTTCCCAGCATCAGGGACTTTTCAGATGACCAAAACACTGGGACTCCAGCTTCAGCATCAGTAATTCCAATGAGTATTCGGGGTTGATTTCCATTAAGACTGACTGATTTGATCTCCTTGCTGTCCAAGGGACTCTCAGAAGTCTTCCCCAGCACAGTTCGAAGGCATTAATTCTTCAGTGCTATGCCTTCTTTGTGGTTCAGCTCTCACAACTGTATGTGACCACTGGGAAGACCATAGCCTTGACTATACAGACCTTTGTCAGCAGAGTAATGTCTCTGCTTTCCAACACACTGTCTAGGTTTGTCATAGCTTTCCTGCCAAAAAGCAAACATCTGATTTCATGGGTAACTGTAGATTTCCTTAAAATCCCTAATTACTTTATTGGAACTATATACTGGCAAATTTAGATTAGTAAAAATAAATCTAGTAAACTTTTCTGACACCTACTGTTGTTGTTCAGTTACTAAGTAATGTCTGACTCTTTGTGACCCCATGGACTGCAGCATGCCAGGCCTCCCTGTCCTCCACCATCTCCTGGAGTTTGCTCAAACTCATGTCCATCAAGTTGGTGATGCCATCAAACCATTGCATCCTCTGTCGCCCCCTTCTCCTCCTGCCCTCAATCTTTCCCAGCATCAGGATCTTTCCTAATGAGTTGCCTCTTCTCAGGTGCCCATCAGGTTCGGCATCAGTCCCTGCAATGAATATTCATTTCCTTTAGGCACTTTAGAAATCAGAATCCAAATGGCATTATCTTTCTAACTGAAGCAGATGTAACAACATTTTAATTTCAGTCCAATACCCCAAAACTAAGAAAATACTCATAAGTTAAGCATAGATAGAGCTTCAACAAGATCCTGCAGGAAAATGTGTTACAAGCAATATTATTCTGATACAGTTCTTGCCTTGTCCAGTTTGTTCATTTTTTATATGATTTAGCTGCATAAATTGCAACTTAAAGAAAAGAGGAAATGGCTTGTTACTTTGTTGTGTTTTCTGGGAGGTTATTTTATTCTTTTGGACTTCAAGTTCATAGAGTGTGGGCAATCAGCTGTGGTTTATGGCACACTATCATGTTTGCTTTTTTAATTATTTTTATATTTATGTGCATCTGCCTTAATTTTCTTCACCATTATCCCCCTGTATCATCTCTAATAGCACCTCATCTTCATCCTAACCCACCTTGTCACCATAAATTATGTAAATACAATTTACCAAATGGCTTGAGTTTATTCAACAATTTTTTTAACTTTTTTTTTTTTTTGGCTGTGCCACATGGCATGTGGGGTCTTAGTTCCCTGACCGGGGATTGAACCCCTGCCCGCTTCAGTGAAAGTGCAAACTCTTAACCACTGGGCCACCAGGTAAGTCCCTATTCAACTCTTTATGTTACTTCAAAATTTTCATTCAAAATACTCTTGTGAGTCTCCATCCTGTACCCTGCAGACATAGTAGTTTCCTTTTCACTGTGGTTTAGTATTCCATCATTGGCGATACCACAGTTTACCTATCCAGTCCCTATGAGTGGACATTTAGATTGTTTCCCACTCTTTGATTTTACCAGCAATGATGCAAATTTTTTTGTGTATGTGTAGAATAATTTTTCTCAAGATGACTTCTCAAGAAATAGAGTTGATGAGTTACGACATAGGTACACACACAAATGCACTCAATGCAAATTGTTGAATAGTTGACCTATTTCTATTTCAGAAGTGGGGAGAGATTCAGTTCTCCAAGCTGACATCCCACCTAGATTTTGATGGTGAATGTTGGCATTTCACTATTTTGTTTTGTTTTTTAACTTTAAAATTTTTCCTCACTAGTGAGATCAAACAATCTTCACAATCTTTTAGCTTTTCATGTTTCTTTCTCCAAACGCAATTTATCTAGTACCTCCTTACTTGGCTAATTAGCAGTTTTCCTGTTTTATTTTTTCTAAATTGAAATACTTTCTTGTATACTTAAGATTTTAATCCTTTTTAGTGGTGTATTGTGCCAAGGTCATCTCCAAGTCTATGCATATCTGTTAAGTTTGTCCCCGATGCTATGTATAACAGAAATCTTTGTGTTGTATTCAAAGACTGCAAATTTTCCCTTTATATGTATGTTTTTTGCACATTTTATTTTTAAAGGTTTTATTGAGATGAACTTCCCTGGTGGTTCAAAAGGTAAAGAATCTGCCTACAATGTGGGAGACCCGGGTTCAATCCCTGGTTTGGGAAGATCTCCTGGAGAAAGAAATGGCACCCCTCTCCAGTGTTCTTGCCTGGAAAATCCCATGGACATGCACGGAGGAGCCTGGTAGGCTACAGTCTGTGGGGTCCCGAAGAGTAGGACAGGATTGAGAGACTTCACTTTACTTTCCAGTATTCTTGCCTGGAGAATTTCATGGACAGTCAGGATAGTATAGTCCATGGGGCTGCAGAGTCGAACATGACCGAGTAAGTAACACATAAAACACATAAAAACATTCAAAGACCCTGAACTTTGCCTTTATATTTATTCATTTTGCACATTTTATTTTTTAAACCTTATTTTTTAAGGTTTTATTGAGATCAAATATACATAAAGAATATGCAAATTTTGAGTGTACAGTTTGATGATGTTTATGAATGCTTGTACATGTGTAAACCCATTGTTTCTTTTCCCAGACAAAACCCACTCCTCCACCACATATACCATATAGGAACTGTTCCATAGCCAGATAGTTTTGTTTGCTCAACTTCATACAAATAGAATCATACATTTCATACTCTTTTTGTCTAGTTTTGTTCACTCATTATTATGACAGTGAGATTCATCCATGTTGTTTTGGGTGGCAGGAGTGATATTTAGTATCTATGTAGCTATATATAAATATATCTTAATGTGTTTATCCATTCTACTGCTAATAAGCTTTTAGGTTGTTTCCAGTTTGGGACTATTATCAACAAGCTATTACATATTATGCAAAGATTTTTGTACACATCTTCAAGTGGATATATAAACTTATTTTTCTTGAATATCTTTATGCAACCTATATTGTGTGTGTGCTTTCGTTGCCTATATTACCTACATCCATAAGTATATATAAAATTCGTGGCTCAAGGGTTGTGTACATATTTAGTTTTAGCAGATATTGCAAAACCAATTTCCAAAGTGGTTGTCCCAATTTACACTCCAAAGAGCAGTATTGTTGTTTAGTTGCTAAGTCATATGCAACTCTTTGTGACCCCATGGACTGTAGCCCACCAGACTCCTCTGTCCATGGGATTTCCCAGGCAAGAATACTGGAGTAGGTTGCCATTTCCTTCTCCAAGGAATCTTCCCAAACTGGGGACTAAATCTATGTCTCCTACATTGCAGGTGAATTGTTTTACCACTGAGCCACCAGGAAAGCTCAGAGAACAATATATGAGAGCTCTAATTCCACCACATATCTACCCAGATTTTATATTGTTTGTCTGTTTATGGCCACTTTTATGAGTGCGAGGTACAATCACATTGTATTCATTTTTTTTACAATATTTGACTTAATTTCTCTGACTTCTATATCAGTTCTTTTGAGGAGAACATTGCCTTGAGTATCACAACTAAGGCTATTGCATATGGACTATTATTACATACAGTATGGATAAATTAATTTCCTCATTGTTTAACAAGTAAAATGTCCAAACAAAGATATTAATAATTACCTATATAACTTTCAGCATTTCTGGATATGTAAAATTACTAATTCATGTATTCATTGGTGAATTATATCACTAGATTTCCTAGTGTTGAACCTTTGTTATATAACTGGAATAAAAGGCAGTTTATTGCACTGTTAATGTGTTGTTCAATTCTGTTTGCTTAGAATCTGTTAACTTAAGACTATTTCTATCAGTCTACATACGTGAGCCTGAGTTACTTTTTTGTGCTATATTTTGTGAGCATTAAAATCAAGGTTGGGCTTCCCAGGTGACTAAGTGGTAAAGAAACTGCCTACCAATGGAGGAAACACAGGAGACCTGGGTTCGATCCCTTGGCTCAGAAGATCCCCCGGAGAAGGAAATGACAACCCTCTTCTGTATTCTTGCCTGGGAAATCCCATGGACAGAGGAACCTGATGGGCTACAGTCCAAGAAGTCTCAAACAGTCAGATACAACTGAGCACACACACACAACACACAAGATCAAGGTTATGTTTGTTTCATATAATAAATTGGAAATAATTTGTTTCTCTTCTTTAGAACTGGTCAAATAATACTCATTAAATCATTCAAAGCAAAATAGAATTCTCTTTGCCTCTCTTTGGCCTGATGCTCTTTTCTGTAAGCAATATTTTGAAAGCAATTTCTATTTCCTCTGTGGCATTTGGCTTGCTCATGTTTTCTTAGAAGAGATGTAGTAAATGCTTAAATCATGAACTCTGATGCCAGAAGCCTACAGTTAGAATACTGGTTTCATTACTTCCTACCTGTGTCCTTAGGCAAAGCATTTATCTTTCTGTGCCTGTATTTCTTCATTGAAGAATAGGAATGATAAAAAAAAAATAATGATAATTCTTACCTCATATGGTTGTTGTGAAAATTAAAAGAATGAAGGTATGTAAAGCTCTCAGAACAGTGCTTGGCGCAAGATAAACAACACTTAGTACTATTATTTCCTCTCTTTTGGGGGCATTTGGTCAGTATATATTCTTGTAGGAAATGTATTTCATCAAATTAAACTACATCATATTGGCATCTCTTTTGCATCTGTAAATTTCCTTTGTAGTTTTTGTTATTTCCTCATCATTTTTTTTAATTCTTTACTGTCAAATTCTTCTCTCTTATCTTTTATTGGTTTTGCTAACAATTATAGCAATCTTATGGTCTTGTTTCATTCCCTAAAAACCAACAATGAAATCTACTCATTATTTTCAATGATTTTCATTTTCATTATTTTTTGCTTTTATTCATATTTGATTCTTACTTGTTTTCTTTAGGTTTATTTTATTTTTTCTACATTTTAATGCTGCATTCTTAATTTTTTACTTTTCACCTTTCTTGATTATTTACTTAAAGCTATTTTCTTCCATCTATATAACAGATATGTAGTCTTTTTTTTTTTTTTTAGGTATGTAGGTTCAGGTATGTATTCTTTTCACTATATTTATTTTTCAAATATAAACTTTCTCTTTTACCAAACAATTCTTTGAGAGATTTTATTTGTTGATTCTGTTTATCTATTGTTTCAATTTTCTTTTAATGAATATTGTCATATTCTTTAATTGTCTATGAGTAAATTAATCTTTATTGAATTTTGATCAGAAAATGTTCAAATGTCTTCTCTGTCTTTATAACTTGTTTTCCACTTTTTCTAGTGTCTTTTAATGAACTGACTGCTTAATCTTAATTTAGGAAAATTTTTCAATTGTTTTGTTTATTAATACAATTTTTTAAAATTTTTGCTCAAAAGTCATACAGGTTCAGCCTTCATTTTCTCTATTTTTATTTTGCTTTTCACACTTAATGTTTTAATCTACCTAAAATCAATTCTTGTGTGTGATATGAGGTCCAGTTTGAATTTTTCCCATTTCTAATATATTTTCACAACATAGTCAATTAAATTTTTCCTATTCTACAATTCCACTTCTCATATCTCTGTTTATATGTTTATCAGTTTGTCTTTCCTAAGTCCAATGCTACACAAATTTAACTATCATATCTATATAAAGGTTGGTAGGGCAATTTTCCAGCTATCATCTTAAATACCTTGCTAAATTTCACACACATTCACACACAGACAAACACACACATACACATTTAATTCCTATTGAAATTTTTATTTCAATTATATTCAAATGACTGATCAATTTGGGGAGCATCAACATCTTATAGACTAATAGTATAATATTTTTCTCCATTTATTTTCTTGACAGAGTGCCAGAAAATGTTTACTTTTTTAATATAAGGTTTGTATATCCTTGTTATACTTAAATGTAGGTAACTTTTATGTTAGTTTTAAATGGCATACTAATTTACTTTCAAATTTATTTGCTGATGCCTAGAAATGCAGTGATTTTTTATATATTGGCATTAGATTCAGCTATGCTAATGAATTCCTATTTCTTATAATGGTTTCTGGGTATAAACTTTATGTTTTACATGGAAATAATAGAATATCTAGAAGTACATTTGTATTTCTTCCTTTTAAATCTTCATACCTTAATTTTGTAAATTCTCTTGTCTTACAGTAGTAACAGTAATTTTGTCTTCTTCCTGAAATAAAACAAGTTTTAAAATTGTTAAGTCATTAAGAATGCTTGCTTTTGGTTTATGTTAGAGATCATTCATCAAGTAAAGGAAGTCCTATTTTCTATTTTGATAATTATAAGTAGATATTGAATTTCATCAAATGCTTTTCTTATGTGTATCAGTATGACCATACATCTTTTCCTTTTTGATATGTTAATATCAGTTCAGTTCAGTTCAGTTCAGTCACTCAGTCGTGTCCATCTCTGCGACCCCATTGACTGCAGCACGCCAGGCTTCCCTGTCAATCACCAACTCCCAGAGTTTACTCACACTCATCTCCATTGAGTCAGTGATGCCATCCAGCCATCTCATCCTCTGTCATCCCCTTCTCCTCTTGCCTTCAATCTTTCCCAGCATCATGGTCTTTTCAGATGAGTCAGTTCTTTGCATCAGGTGGCCAAAATATTGGAGTTTCAGCTTCAACATCAGTCCTTCTAATGAACACCCAGGACTGATCTCCTTTAGGATGGACTGGTTGGATCTCCTTGCTGTCCAAGGGACTCTCAAGAATCTTCTCCAACACCACAGTTCAAAATCATCAGTTTTTCAGCACTCAGCTTTCTTTATAGTCCAACTCTCACATCCATACATGACTACTGGAAAAACTACAGCTTTGATTAGATGGAACTTTGTTGGCAAAGTAATGTCTCTGCTTTTTAAAATGCTGTCTAGGTTGGTCATAACTTTTCTTCCAAGGAATAAGTGTCTTAATTTCATGGCTGCAGTCACCATGTGCAGTGATTTTGGAGCCCCTCAAAATAAAGTCTGTCAGTGTTTCCACTGTTTCCCCATCTATTTACCATGGTACGGCTTAAGCCTTCTTAGAGGAGGTCGCCATTAACCCCATCATAGAGCTGCCAGAACTTACATGGGGCTTGGAAATAGATTCTTGGAGGGCACAAAAGAATCACTTCTCGGCTTTTTGGCTAAGTCAAGTGTGGAGGACACAAAAGAACCTTGTGAGCACCAGGACCCAGGAAAAAGGAGCAGTGACCCCACAAGAGACTGACCCAGACTTGCCTGGGAGTGTCCAGGAGTCTCCAGCGGAAACATGGGTCAGTGGTGGCCTGCTGCAGGATTCGGGGCATTGAATGTACCAGTTTGCATGGGATCTTCTGAAGGAGGTTGCCATTATCTTCATTACCTCCACCATAGTTTGGTCCCAGGTAAATATGCAGATGACACCACACTTATGGCAGAAAGTGAAGAAAAACTAAAGAGCCTCTTGATGAAAGTGAAAGAGGAGAGTGAAAAAAATTGGCTTAAAGCTCAATGTATAGAAAACAAAGATCATGGCATCCAGTCCCATCACTTCATGGCAAATAGATGGAGAAACAGTAGAAACAGTGGCAGACTTTAATTTTTGGGGCTCCAAAATCACTGCACATGGTGACTGCAGCCATGAAATAAAAAGACACTTACTCCTTTGAAAAAAAGTTATGACCAACCTAGACAGCATATTAAAAAGCAGAGACATTACTTTGCCAACAAAAGTCCATCTAGTAAAAGCTGTGGTTTTTCCAGTGGTCATGTATGGATATGAGAGTTGAACTATAAAGAAAGCTGAGCACCAAAGAAGTGATGCTTTTGAACTGTGGCATTGAGAAGATTCTTGAGAGTCCTTTGGACTGCAAAGAGATCCAACCAGTCCATCCTAAAGGAAATCAGTCCGAATATTCATTGGAAGGACTGATGTTGAAGCTGAAACTCCAATATTTTGGCCACCTAGTGTGACGAACTGACTCATCTGAAAAGACCCTAATGCTGGGAAAGATTGAAGGCAAGAGGAGAAGGGGACAACAGAGGATGAGATGGCTGGATGGCATCACTGACTCAATGGAGATGAGTTTGAGTAAACTCCAGGAGTTGGTGATGGACAGGGAAGCCTGACATGCTGCAGTCCATGGGGTTAGAAAGAGTTAGACACAACTGAGCAACTGAACTGAACTGAACTGACTGAAATAGCAGGGAGGGAACATAGCTCCACCTATTAACAGAAAATTGGATTAAAGATTTACTGAGCATGGCCCAGCCCATCAGAATAAGACCCAGTTTCCCCCTCAGTCAATCTCTCCCATCAGGAAGCTTTCATAAGCCTCTTATCCTTCTCCATCAGAGAGCAGACAGACTGAAAACCACAGTCACAGAAAACTAACCAAACTGATCACATGGACCACAGCCTTGTCTAATTCAATGAAAGTATGAGCCATGTCATGTAGGGCCACCCAAGATGGATGGGTCATGGTGGAGAGTTCTGACAGAATGTGGCCCACTGGAGAAGGGAATGGCAAACCACTTCAGTATTCTTGCCTTGAGAACCCCATGAACAGTATGAAAAGGCAAAAAGTTAGGACACTGAAAGATGAACTCCCCAGGTCAGTAGGTGCCCAATATGACACTGGAGATCAGTGGAGAAATAACTCCAGAAAGAATGAAGAGACGGAGCCAAAGCAAAAACAACATCCAGTTGTGGATGTGACTGGTGATGGAAGCAAGGTCTGATGCTGGAAAGAGCAATACTGCATAGGAACCTGGAATGTTAGGTCCATGATTCAAGGCAAACTGGAAGTGATCAAATGAGATGGCAAGAGTGAACGTAAACATTTTAGGAATCAGTGAACTAAAATGGTCTGGAATGGGTGAATGCAACTCAGATGACCATTATATCTACTACTGTGGTCAAGAATCCCTTAGAAGAAATGGAGTAGCCATCATAGTCAACAGAAGATTCCAAAATGCAGTACTTGGATGTAATCTCAAAAATGACAGAATGATCTCTGTTCGTTTCCAAGGCAAACCATTCAATATCATGGTAATCCAAGTCTATGCCCCAACCAGTAATGCTGAAGAAGCTGAAAGTTGAACGATTCTATGAAGAACTACAAGACCTCTTAGAATTAACACCCAAAATAGATGTCCTTTTCATCATAGGGGACTGGAATGCAAAAGTAGGAAGTCAAGAAACAACTGGAGTAACTGGCAAATTAGGTCTTGGAGTACAGAATGAAGCAGGGCAAAGGCTAATAGGGTTTTGCCAGGAGAACGCACTGGTCATAGCAAACACCCTCTTCCAACAACACAAGAGAAGACCCTACACGTGAACATCACCAGATGGTCAACACTGAAATCAGATTGGTTATATTCTTTGCAGCCAAAGATGGAGAAGTTCTATACAGTCAGCAAAAACAAGACCAGGAGCTGACTGTGGCTCAGATCATGAACTCCTTATTGCCAAATTCAGACTTAAATTGAAGAAAGTGGGGAAACCCACTAGACCATTCAGGTATGACCTAAATAAAAAAAAAGTGAAGTCGCTCAGTCATGTCCAACTCTTTGCAATCCCATGGACTGCAGCCTACCAGGCTCCTCCATCCATGGAATTTTCCAGGCAAGAGTACTGGAGTGGGTTGCCATTTCTTTCTCCAGGGGATCTTCCTGACCCAGGGATTGAACCCAGGTCTCTCGCATTGCAGGTAGATGCTTTACCATCTGAGCCACCAGGGAAACCCATCAATTAAGTCTCTTAGAATGATGTTAATATAGTAAAAGATATTTCTAGAGACTTATGTCTTCCTAGGATAAATTCAATTTGTTTGTGATTTTATTTGCTAACATCTTGCTGAGGAGTTTGTATCTTGTTAAGTTAGATAGTTCTGTAATTTTGCCTGATGTGAAAATCAAGTTTGTATTGGATTCAAATAATGAGTTAGGAGATCATTTCTCTTATTCTGCTGTTTAGAATAGTTTTTATAAGATTATAATACACTGTTCCTCAAGAATTTATTAGAGTCAGCCTATAAGGCCATCTGGTGCAAGTGTTTACCTTGGGAGAAAATTTTTAACTATAACATCAATTTTATGAAGGTTGTAGAAGTATTCATGCTATTTATTTTTAATGAATTACAGTAAATTACATTTATGCCCATTTTATCTCCCTTATCTTACTCTATTTTGCCTAGCAGTTTTCTTGCTAAAACTCTACAAAGATTTTCCATTTTTTCCAAAACAGCCAACTTTAGGTTTTGTTGAGACTATATCGTCTTTGGTTTCTAGTTTTATTAAATTCCTACCGTTACCTTTTTATATCCTTCTTTCACTTTTTGAAATTTTCATTCTCTTTTCTGTGTGTGTGTGTGTGTGTTTGTGTATGTGTGTATGAAGTTCTACTCTGTTAACACATTGCATTTGTATAATAAATTGTCATTAACTATAGTCACTGTGTTATACATTAAATCCTCAGCCTTATTCATCACACAACTGAGAATAGTTCTGTTCTTTTTCTAATTTCTTAGGTTGACTGCTTAGTTCATTCATTTTCAATCTTTCTTTTCTCCTAATACAAAATTTTTAAAACTGTCAATTTCCCTTTAAATAGTGCTTTTCTTACATTTCACTATTTTGCTAGGTCGAATTTTGATTCTTTTTAAATGTCTGCCTTGTGTTCCTTTTGTTCTTTCACTCAAGTTTATAAATGTATGTAAATATGTATATATAGAGAACATACATTGGTAGCTGTTCTGTTGTTGGTTAGTCGCTAAGTCTTGTCAATTCTTTGCAACCCCGTGGAATGTAGCCCACCGGTCTCCTCTGTCCGTGGGATATCCCAGGCAGGACTACTGCAGTGGGTTGCTATTTCCTTCTCCAGAGGATCTTCCCAATCCAGGGATTAAACCCATGTTTAATGCAGGTGTCTCCTCCATTGGCAGGCAGATTCTTTACCACTAAGCTGTGGAGAAAGACCCATAACATAACGTGTGTGTGTGTGTGTGTGTACATTTGATTGGGTTTTGTTGTTATTGTTCTTATTCTGTTTTAATATAGTTACACTATAGTCAAGGAACATTGTATGTTTCAAAGTCATTTACTGAGACAGACTTTAAGGTCTGTACAGGATCAATTTCTGTAAAGGTCCTGGGTATATTTAGAAGATTGTGCATTCTCTAATAGCCAGATCTAGTTTTATAACTGTGCTTTTCAAATCTTAGACCTGTTTTCTAAATGTTTCATTTTCTTAGCTTCTCAATAATTGAGAAGACTGCCAAAATCCAGTATGATAGCAAATCTGTCAGTATCTCCCAATAGGTCTCCAAATTCTTGCTTTCAAGACTATTTTATTTGACACATTCTGTATTAGAATTACTCTGTCATTTTAGTGCATTGAGCTTTTTATCCTTAATTACTATCCCTTTTGTCTTTAATAATATGTTTTTTCTTGATGTCTATTTTTCTCTCATAGCAGCATAGATATCTTAGCTTTCTTTGGATAGTGCTTGTACAAATTTTCTATGTCCATCCATGTCCTTCCTGGAGAAGGAAGTGGCAACCCACTCCAGTATTCTTGCCTGGAGAATCCCATGGACAGAAGAGCCCGGCAGGCTACAGTCCACGGGGTCACAAAGAGTCGGACATAACTGAAGCAGCTTAGCACACACATGTCCTTAAGTTTTAGAGTGTCTCTTATAAACCACATATAGCTAATTTTTTTAAACTTATTGTGTTTCATTTTATTCAAATTCAAATTATTTTTTAATCAAGCTAATTCATGGATTATTAATATAATTAATAACTTACTTTAACTCACTACTGCCATAATATATTTAGCTATTTTTGCTATTTTTTCCTCTCCTTTTTTCTCTGTTTTTTTCTCTATTGCATTTTCTTCTTTATTTCTCATATACAATTTTACTCTGTCTTATATAATGAGGACATATACAATTGATTATTGTACCTACTAAGCTTAACATTGTTCAAATTGTATTTTTTTAACCCTCAAAAACACTACAGGAACTTGGACTTCTTAAGTGTAGATCAATCTCCCCCACCTTACATGTGACTGTTCCACATTCTAGTGCTCTCCTATTGGTCCTAATAAGTTAGATATCATCATTGTTACTAATTTTTTAATGTGTTTCTTTGCACACCATTCTTTTTTACATCAGAAGTTCCTTCCAAAATCATTTTTCTACTTCTGCAGATTCATCCTTTCTAATTTAATTTAGTCTCTCTTGCTGGTAGATATTACTAACATTCAGCAATGTCATTCTTTTCTCTGATACCACAGGGTCCCTTTGCAATTAGGAGAGTCCTTTAACACTTCTTTGCTAAGGAAATGAAAAGCTCTTTCTATTCCCTCACATGCGCAAGTTCTGGGCCAACATGGAGTCAGAAGATGTAGTATATAAATTCCTAAGTAAAACATTTGGAAAGAACTACCCTGGAAAACTCTTGAAGCACAGCAAAATTTGTGTGATTAAGAAATAAATTTTTAATGTTTTCAGCCACAGAGATTTAAGATGAATTTGAACTGGATCCTAACCTAGAGTTACTCTATCTAATGAAATGTATTTTGTGGTGAACCAAATTTTTGTTTATCTGAAAAAGCTTTTGTAACTTCTTTGTTATTTAAAATCAATTTTGTTGGGTTCATAAAGCTAAGTTGTCAGATATTGTTTCTCTGAACTTCAACATACTACTGATCTCTAGCTTAATTTTGTTTTCCTGTTGAGAAATCTACCAACTGTCCAAACTTTATTACGTGTGGGTGACTTGCTTTTCCTCCGATTGTTAGGGGAGGCACACTGATTGAAATCGCCCACCCTGGCCAGGCACCATAGTAACCATTTGCATGAGTTGTTTTATGACAGGAGATCCTGATAAGGAATACGGAACTAGTAAGCCACCACCAGCCGGAAGAGTTCGGGAAAGGTCAAAAGGAAACACGCATGTCTATCCACTTCCCAGAATCCCTCTTGCTAGCATCCATCTTGGCTGAGCGATGCGTGCGCCACCAGGAAAGACTCTGAATTAGAATGATTGGCCAAAGACCACCCGGAAACTAATCCCATCACCATAAAACCCAAGACTGCGAGCCACGCAGCAGAGCAGTTCTCCTGGGTTCCCTTACCTACTGCTCTCCACCCGGGTGCCCTTTCCAATAAAATCTCTTGCTTTGTCAGCATGTGTCTCCTCGGACAATTCTTTTCCAAGTGTTAGACAAGAGCCCAACTTCAGGCCCTGGAAGGGGGTCCCCCTTCCTGCAACACGATGACTTTTAAGATTTTTCTCTTTATCTTTTATTTTCTGCAGTTTCATCAAAAATTTAGATAAGTGTAAATTTCATTGTGTTTTTCCACACTGATGGGAGTTTTGCTTTCTTGGAAGTCTGTGGGTTTGTTTCTTTAATCTATCAAATACTCAGAGACTATTTCATCAAGCAGTTCTTTTTATATACATTTTTCTATGCTCTTTTTCTGGAAGTCCACTTAAATAGGTTAAATTCTCTCATTTCTTTTAAATCCCTATATTTTAAACTCTCTCGCATTTTTCCATCTACTTATCTCCCTGGGATGCATTCTAGTTAATTACCTCAGTAATACCTTTGAGTCAATGGTCATTAATTTGAGCAAACTCCAGGAGATTGTGAAAGATAGGGAAGCCTGGCGATCTGCAGTCCACGGGGTGGCCAAGAATCAAACAGGTCTGAGCAACTGAACAGCAACAAAAAAAGCAATACCTTTGAGCACATTTATTCTATGCAAACATCTTTGAATTATTTCAGCGTTTTCTATTTCCAGAAATTTTATTTGGTTCTTTTTTCATATCTTTCTATTTATTTTTCTGGTGTTTTTTGCTTGTTCATTTTTATGTCACTATTTATTTCTTTGAACATTCCATCCACAATTATATTGTCTTTTCTCTTCCAAGGATTTTTAGTCTAAGAGAGTTTGTCTGAATTCTTCTATACTGACAGTTCTATAATTTCTGGAGTCACAATTCTTTTCTCTCAGGAGATGGTTTAAAACTGACTTAGTCCCTAGTGTTACAAATGAATAGTCAACTGTCAAACTGTTTTTTTCCTTTGCAGAAAACTTTTTCTCTTTTGACTTTTATAAGATTTTTCTGTATCCTTAGAGTTAATAAATATCAGAAT
Source organism: Cervus elaphus (assembly GCF_910594005.1). NCBI lineage: Eukaryota > Metazoa > Chordata > Mammalia > Artiodactyla > Cervidae > Cervus > Cervus elaphus. Next base: position 37,250,493 of record NC_057840.1, read on the forward strand.
ATGTTTGGAACAGTTCATTTTTCATCTTCCTACCAGGAATTTGATAAACTCTTTTCAGTCTACAAATGCAACTTTATCTTCAGCTAAGATTTTTTTTTAAGTAACACATATTTTCATCTGTTTTTGTCTTTCCTTTCACAATTATTCCCATAATAGTTTCCTGGATCTATCAAGCAAATGTCTCATTTTTTTCCCCTCATAATTATTATCTCCTTTTCTTTATTTTGGCTTTGAGATAATTTATGCTGTCTGACCTCAAAGGCTTTTAATTGTGGTCTCAACAGTGACAATATATTCTGTTAGTTCATCTACTGAATGGATTTATTTAGATAAGGGTAGGTTCTAACTTCAGAAAAATCTTTAAAATGCTAGGGTGGAGGAGGTGGGGGTGGCTCCTAAAAATATTTGTTGTTCAGTCACTACATTGGGCTCTTTGTGGCCCACGGACTGCAGCACACCAGGCTTCCCTGTCCTTCACTACCTCCCAGAGCTTGCTCAAACTCACGTGCATTGAGTCAGTGATGCCATCCAATCATTCCAACCTCCGTAGCCCCCTTCTCCACCTGCCCTCCATCTTCCCTAGCCTCGGGGTCTTTGCCAATATACTCTCATATGCCAAACGTTCCATTTGTTTTCATTGATAGCCATTTTTCCAGTTGTCGGGTCCCCTTAGATGAGATGTATTATTTTTGCCCAATCATCACAGAAGCTGAGCCGCAATGTGCCTGTAATACAGACTGAGGCATGCTTCCTGCCAATGCAGCTGGAAGAGGCCTTCCTTCTCTGTAGGATCTTGAACTCTATGGCCTTAGGACAGGAATGACTGAGTCCTCTTGCTGTTCCTTTGACGCTGTTAGTCACAGAGAGACCAAGCTCTACAGTGGGGAAGTTATGTCCATTCTGCTGCCTTCCAGGACTCATCCCAGAACTCCAGGCAAAGCATCAAAAGCTGTGTACAATTCTCTCTACAGAAACCCCCAAAAGAGCCCTACTGTTTGTACCTAATTGCCCATAGGCCCACTGTTGCCATATTTTTGCTTTGTTTTCTACTATTTGTCCCTCATTTAGCTGTTTTTGGGAGACAGAGGAATATTTTAAGAGCAGACTTATTCAACCATCTAAAAATGGTATTTTTTTTCCCTAGAAGCAAATTTGTTGTTATTGCTGTTTTGTTTTCCCTATAAAGATTTTTTTTCCCCACGGCCCCCCAGATTGAAATTCTTTTAGTGTCTGTGTCCTCAGATATCGCTTCTCTAAGCACCTCAAGTGAGACTTCTTACATTTGCCAGCATCACCATTTAGTACTTGTGGCCCTTATAAAGTGTTAGTCACTCAGTCATGTCAGACTCTTTGCAGCCCAACGGACTGTAGTCCACTGGGCTCCTCTGTCCATGAAATTCTCCAGGCAAGAATACTGGAGTGGGTTGCCATTTTCTACTCCAGGGGATCTTCCCCCAGGGATCAAACCTGAGTCTCCTGTACTGCACACAGATTTCTCTACCATTCTGAACCACCAGGGAAGCCCCTTATGTTTTTATGTATATTAGACTGCTTTACTTTTCCAAATCTTAGGAAATCTTTGTTTATGTCCTGTGGTAGACAAAATGGAATTAAAGCCAGATGCCTCTTGTCTTCTGAATAGAAAGAGTAAAGAGAAGAAATACTTTCTCCTTTCTCCTTCTGACAAATACTGCCTTGACTCTGTATGAGGTTGTTCATTTTGAGTATCTTCTTCCTCTGTCTCCTGATCTCTAAACATCCTGGAAGAACTCTGCTCACAGTGAGAAGTTTACTGTTATATGGTACCCGAGGTCCTCATCGATGTGAAACATCAATAGATCAGAAAAATACCCCAAAGTCCACCAATCCTATATTTCAGGAGAAAGGTGAAACATTCTAAGAAAATGGAAAGGCAAGTTAATATCATGTGGTTTTGTTTCACAGACAAGGAAATGCAAAGCAGGAGTCTTTACCATTGTTTAATTCAGCTATAGTTATGATTTCAATCCCCAGTATTTATATTGAGAACCCAGGATATTCATCTCCTATTCTATTCCATCTTAACAAGATAGGCATCCTCAGACACCCACTCAGGGCTTCCCTCTAGGGTAAGAACACATTCTTTCAGCTATCCTCCCAATAACTGGTGCCTGGCCAGGACCGACCACACCAACTTATTACATACCTGAATAACTTTTGCTCTGACTTTAGCCCCAGCCTGTGGACATCCACCAGTCCCATTTCCAAAAGTTCAATTAGGTTGGACTAAGAAGTTTCTCTAGAAACACAGGGCTGAGAATATCCTGGGTGTTCTCACCATTGTGTCAAAGGCTTCATCCACAGAATGAAATATTTATCCCCCAGGGGAACCCGAGAAGGAAAGAACATGTCGAAATCGTCTGCCCATTATCACTTCTGAATGCTCTGGCTGCTCATTCCATTAGACGAACCAGTAACTCAAGGCCAGATATTTTTTTTTAATCCCCAAGTGATAAGTCCTACATTTGATCTAAAATTGCAAATACACGCCAGTGCAGAAAACGACAATTGGAAATAGGACAGAGGGTTTTATTTAACATCAGAGCACTTAGAGCATTTCTGAACCAGCCCCAGAAATCTACCTTCTATAAATATATTCTTTGTATCAGTATGTGCTTCATGATGTATCAATACTAACTATTCTGACTAATAAGACTGCTTTCATACAGCTCTGGCATGACATAAAGGAAGTTATGGCTCAAAAATAAATTGTGACCATTTTTTTTTTTTTTTTTTGGCTCTGGTGAAGACAAATCACATTACCCTGCTACTTCTCCGTGACTTTCATCCGCAGGTCTTTTCTCTTTCTCCAGTGGGTCTCAGAGTTTGTCCTTGTTGAGGCCCAGAGAAGGCCACCCTGAAATGTGCCTCCATGGCATACTGATTATTCTGAGCTATAGTTTTTTAAGAAATGGCCAACACAAGAGGGGCACTCTGACCCTCCTTTCTGCCTCCCTGAAAACCGGAAATAAGTATCCTGTACCTAGAAGTAGAAGGACACTCTAAGCCAAAGATGGGAAATTCAGGCTAAAAAACCTGTATAAGTGAACCTTCTTTCTTCTTTATTTTACTACCCCAAGCTAAACTCTGTTTAGATTCTTCACTAATTGGGCACCAAAAACCTAAGTTTTGTTATCCTCTCGATTCTTCAGAAAAATCTTCCTTCTTTGCCTAAAGAGTATAAAAACTGCCTTCTTTGGCCACTTCCTAGGTTTCATTTCTATGGGGCATCCATATGCATGAATTAAAATCTGTTTCTCTCTTATTCACCTGGTTTGTGTCAATGTTATTATTAGTCTAGCCACAAAAACTCAAGAAGGGTGGAGAGGGAGATTTCTCCCTGCCCAACATCTTCTCGATGTGATCTCGTCAGTCTTGTAACCAAGCTAATTACATGGTAAGGAAAGCTCCCAAAGTAAATGACAACCCTCTTAAAACTAGACCTGGAACTGTACAGCTTCACTTCTGTACATTTTATTGGTCGACATAAGTCAAGGGTCGGGCCATATTCATTATGGCGGGAGAGGACTACACAAGAGTGGAAATTCTGAGACATGTGGCCCATTTTGAGCCATCTTTGGAGACTACCTTCCACACTCTCCAAAGTGATCCTTTTAAAAGATAAATCATATCCTGTATCTCTGCTCTCAATGCTGCAAAAATTTTCCATGACTCTCAAAATAGATTTCAAAGTCCCTCACGTGGTCTACCTGATTCTGCATAACCTTGCTCCTGGGTACCTCTCTAATGCTGTTTACTGCCACTTTCTGGAAATGCCAAACACAAGTGTACCAGTGTTCTAAATTATCTGCACAATTGCTTCCATGTTTTAATTCATCTTATATTTTTAGTCTCTGAAATACACATCCAGACAAAGTAAAGGCGAAGGTAAAGGCGAAGTGGAGAAGAACTTAGCATTGTCCCTACAGAACCAAGATTCTCAAAGAACATCATTTCTATTACCTTCCATGGTTTTGTTGTTTCTAAAGGCCATCACACTTAGCACACTTCCTGCACACTGCACTACCAGGCAAAGTGAGAATTATTTTCCTCGTTTTCAATTTAAGAACCTGTAGTGACTTGTCTAATGTTAAAGACATAGTAACTGGTGGGGCCAGAACACAAACTCAACTACTGTAATTACTTGCTCAGTATTCTGGTGACTTTCTCATAATAAAATTCAGTTAGGAGAAATTCTGAGATAGCAGACTATCAGAAAAGAACAGATAAACTGCGTTAATTTATACTTGCAGTGCTAGCTTATCTCCTCAATTCAGTTAGTGGATAAAAATTGTATTGCAAGGTTCTCCTTAGCATTTTATGTTCTTTATTACAGACAATAACCAGAGACACATGGGCACAATTAGAGTCTTCACTGAGCTGCTCTTTTTACCATGTGCTGGAGTGAGTTGAGGGCTTCCCTGCTGGCTCAGATGGTAAAGAATCTGTCTGCAATGCGGGAGACCCAGGTTCGATCCCTGGATGAGTTGGAGTTCTCCTGATTTGGGTGCTCATTAATTTATCCATACATTCACATCAGCTTTCTTTCTTTTGCACATTCAGCAATATCCTTAAGTGCTAGGCAACCCCTGTTGATACAATGCTTTTGTAACTGGTGCCACCACTATCAAGTAAGCAAAAGATGAAAAGTGAAGGGAGAGTGTTAGTCGCTCAGTCCTGTCTGACTCTTTGCAACCCAATGGACTGTAGCCCACCAGGTTCCTCTGTCCATGAGATTCTCCAGGCAAGAATACTGGAGACGGTTACTATTTACTACTCCAGGGAATCTTTCCCCAGGATCGAACCTCGGTCTTCTGCATTGCAAGCAGATTTTTTTTATCATCTGAGCTGCCACGGAAGCCCCAAATTAAAGATGGACTCTCCAAAAGGAATTTGAAGTCCAGATTAAAGAATGAGGAAAAAATATATAGTAATATAAGAACAAAGCAAGAAATTTAGCCATAATGCAAAATATGAAAAATAAAAGTGGGTGTGTGAAAGACTTTAAAAGTTCATTACTTCCTATAGGAAGGTGTCAAATTATTACTAGTCCCAGGCATAGGCTGCTTCTCACACTATACCCTAGAAGTGATGCTTCTCAACTGTTATTGGGAAAGCTGTTCCCTATGAAGATTAGAGGGACTTTGAATGTACATACCTTGAAGTATGTACTTCAGAGTATATACCTTTTGGATAATTTCTCAACAACTTACTTTATCTAAATATTTGCAGTATGTTATCAATCTGGCTCACACTGGCTGGTGAAGTCTAGTTACAGAATAAACTTCCAACCTTGCCTCATTCTGCAAGCCAACATCATGCTCATGGTGTTCAACATTAAAGGTGAGAGAGAACAGTCCATGTATTTTTATCATTAGCTTCAGAAATCTAACAAGCCATGCTGATTCACAGACAACCAGAGCAACCTCTCCAGAGAATGTCAACCTCAAGGCAGGTGGGGATGTATCTAAATATAAGTGGAAGTTACAAGAACAGAATGGGGCATATTTTCAAAGCAGTATACTCATAGATGTCTCGGTTCATGGAGATTCATGGGAATTGTGTATCCATTTTATGAGAAACAGCAGGGAAAAGTACCTCTGGTCTCAATAGCAGGAAGAATTGTGCTTCCACAGAAGAACTAGTTATTGAACTTTGTGAAAACACGTAGCAGCTTATGGTCCTTTTTTTGCAAGTATAAAATACTTCATGGTTATAATGATTAATTTGTGTCATCTGGGCTGGGACACCATGCACAGTTTTGTGGTCAAACCCTATTCTGATTCTGATTATTCTGTGAAGGTTATGAATCAGAGTACTCTGAGCAAAGCAGATTGTCCTCTATAATGTGGGTGGGCCTCATTCAATCAGTTGAAGGACTGAGAGAATGAAAATTTGACCTTCCCTGAGCAAGAACGAATTCTGCCTGCACATGGTCTTCAAACTTGAGCAACAGCATTGCTTCATCCTGGGTCTCCAGCTTGCCAACATCCCCCTACAGATTTTGGATTCACGAGCCTCCATAAGTATCTCTACCAATCCTTAAAATCATTATTAATTACTTGTTATAAATATTTCTTATATTTATTTATTCAGTACATACTACATTGTCAGGCTCTGTACAAAGCAGTGAACAAAATAGACAAGGTCCCTTCCTTCACAGCATAATAGTTTAGACCTGTTTTTCTGTTCTATAGCTAACTAATAATACAGTAGCTGCTATACACATGTGGCTAGGGACCACTTAAAATGTAGCTATTCCAAACTGAAATGTGCTATAAGTACAACATACTTCAGTTCAGTTCAGTCACTCAGTCGTGTCTGGCTCTTTGTGACCCCATGGACTGCAGCATGCCAGGCCTCCCTGTCCATCACCAACTCCTGGAGTTTACCAAAACTCATGTCCATTGAGACAGTGATGCCATTCAACCATCTCATTCTCTGTTGCCCCCTTCTCTGCCCACCTTCAATCTGTCCCAGCATCAGGGTCTTTTCAAATGAATCAGCTCTTCGCATCAGGTGGCCAAAGAATTGTAGTCTCAGCTTCAGCATCAGTCCTTCCAATGAATATGCAAGACTGATTTCCTTTAGGATGGACTGGTTGGATCTCCTTGCAGTCTAAGGGACTCTCAAGAGTCTTCTCCAACACCACAGTTCAAAAGCATCAATTCTTTGGCACTCAGCTTTCTTTATAGTCCAACTCTCACATCCATACATAACTACTGGAAAAACCATAGCCTTGACAAGATGAACCTTTGTTGGCAAAGCAATGTCTCTGCTCTTTAATATGCTGTTTAGTTTAGTCATAACATTTCTTCCAAAGAGTAAGCATCTTTTAATTTCATGGCTGCAGTCACCATCTGCAGTGATTTTGGAGCCCTCAAAAATAAAGTCTTTCACTGTTTCCACTCTTTCCCCATTATTTGTCATGAAGTGATGGGACCAGATGCTATGATCTTAGTTTTCTGAATGTTGAGCTTTAAGTCAACTTTTCCACTTTCCTTTTTCACTGTCATCAAGAGGCTCTTTAATTCTTCTTCACTTTCTACCATAAGGGTGGTGCCATCTGCATATCTGACATTATTGATATTTCTCCCGGCAATCTTGATTCCAGCTTGTGCTTCTTCCAGCCCAGCATTTCTCATGATGTACTCTGCATATAAGTTAAATAAGCAGGGTGACAATATACAGCCTTGACGGACTGCTTTTCCTGTTTGGTAACAGTCTGTTGTTCCACGTCCAGTCCTAACTGTTGCTTCCTGACCTGCATACAGGTTTCTCAAGAGACAGGTCAGCTCGTCTGGTATTCCCACTCTTTCAGAATTTTCCACAGTTTATTGTGACCCACACAGTCAAAGATTTTGGCATAGTCAATAAAGCAGAAATAGCTATGTTTCTGGAACTCTCTTGCTTTTTCGATGATCCAGCAGATGTTGGCAATTTGATCTCTGGTTCCTCTGCCTTTTCTAAAACCAGCTTGCGTGTAAATCTACGGCTAATTCATATCAATGTATGACAAAACCCACTGAAATGTTGTGAAGTAATTAGCCTCCAACTAATAAAAAATAAATAAATAAAACCAGCTTGAACATCTGGAAGTTCATGGTTCACATATTGTTGAAGCCTGTCTTGGAGAATTTTGAGCATTAATTTGCTAGCATGTGAGATGAGTGCAATTGTGCAGTAGTTTGAGCATTCTCTGGCATTGCCTTTCTTTGAAATTGGAAAGGAAACATGTTTTCCAGTCCTGTGACCACTGCCGAGTTTTCCAAATTTGCTGGCATACTGACTACAGCACTTTCACAGCATTATCTTTTAGGATTTGAAATAGCTCAACTGGAATTCCATCACCTCCACTAGCTTTGTTCATAGTGATGCTTCCTAAGGCCCACTTGACTTCACATTCCAGGATGTCTAGCTCTAGGTGAGTGATCACACCATGGTGATTATCTGGGTCGTGAAGATCTTCTTTGTACAGTTCTTCTGTGTATTCTTGCCACCTCTTCTTAATATCTTCTGCTTCTGTTAGGGCCATATCATTTCTGTCCTTTATTGTGCCCATCTTTGCATGAAATATTCCCTTGGTATCTCTAATTTTCTTGAAGAGATCTCTAGTCTTTCCCATTCTGTTGTTTTCCTCTATTTCTTTGCATTAATCACTGAGGAAGGCTTTCTTTTCTATCCTTGCTATTTTTTGGAACTCTGCATTCAAATGGGTATATCTTTCCTTTTCTCCTTTGCTTTTCGCTTCTCTTCTTTTCGCAGCTATTTGTAAGGCCTCCTCAAACAGCCATTTTGCTTTTTTTCATTTCTTTTCCGTGGGGATGGTCTTGATCCCTGTCTCTTGTACAATGTCATGAACCTCCATCCATAGTTCATCAGGCTCTCTGTCTATCAGAGTTAGTCCCTTAAATCTATTTGTCACTTCCACTGTATAGTCATAAGGGATTTGATTTAGGTCACCTGAATGGTCTAGTGGGTTTCCACTTTCTTCAATTTAAATCTGAATTTGGCAATAAAGAGTTCATGATCTGAGCCACAGTCAGCTCCCTGTTTTGTTTTTGCTGACTGTATAGAACTTCTCCATCTTTGGCTGCAAAGAATATAATCAATCTGACTTCAGTGTTGACCATCTGGTGATGTCCACATGTAGGGTCTTCTCTTGTGTTGTTGGAAGAGGGTGTTTGCTATGACTAGTGCGTTCTCTTGGCAAAATTCTTTTAGCCTTTGCCCTGCTTCATTCTGTACTCCAAGATCTAATTTGCCAGTTACTCCAGTTGTTTCTTGACTTCCTACTTTTGCATTCCAGTCCCCTATGATGAAAAGGACATCTATTTTGGGTGTTAGATATGAAAGGTCTTTTAGGTCTTCATAGAACTGTTCAACTTCAACTTCTTCAGCATTACTGGGCAGGGTATGGACTTGGATTACCGTGATAGTGAATGGTTTGCCTTGGAAATGAACAGAGATCATTCTGTCATTTTTGAGATTACATCCAAGTACTGCATTTCAGAATCTTTTGTTGACCATTATGGCTACTCCGTTTCTTCTAAGGGCCACACAGTAGTAGATATAATGGTCATCTGATTTAAGTTCACCCATTCCAATCCATTTTAGTTCACTGATTCCTAAAATGTCAATGTTCACTCTTGCCATGTCCTATTTGACCACTTCCAATTTGCCTTGATTCATGGACCTAACATTCCAGGTTCCTATGCAGTATTGCTCTTTACAGCATCAGACCTTGCTTCCATCACCAGTCACATCCACAACTGGGTGCTATTTTTGCTTTGGCTCCGTCTCTTCATTTTTTCTGGAGTTATTTCTCCACTGATCTCCATTAGCATATTGGGCACCTACCCACCTGGGGAGTTCATCTTTCAGTGTCCTAACTTTTTGCCTTGAAAAGGCAGTATGAAATACTGTTTGTGGGGTTCTCAAGGCAAGAATTCTGAAGTGGTTTGCCATTCCCTTCTCCAGTGGACCAGTGGACTCTCCAGTGGACCTTCTCCAGTGGACTCTCCAGCATGACCTAATTCAATGAAACTATGAGCCATGCCGTTTAGGGCCACCCAAGATGGATGGGTCACAGTGGAGAGTTCTGACAAAATACTTACTGAATTTCAAATACTTAGTATGAAAGCAAAGTTAAATATCTCAAAACATTACATTGATTGCATGTTGAAATGATAATAGTTTGGAGATATTGGAGGAAACAAAACATAGTTAAATTTTTAAATAAACCACCTCATCTATACACAGCTACACAGAGAAGGGCAACCCTGGCAGAAAGAGAGCAAGCAAAGGATGACACAAACTATGCTGAGGTGTGGTCTCCACAAGTGAGATAGTAGAGAACAAAGAATCCTGGTACCAGGGCATGCTGGGAATTGTAGCTTTATGTTCTGTAATAATTGATTGCATAAAAAAAATTAAGAACCCAAGGACAAGAAAATTATGATGAGCATTTAAACCAGCTATAACAGAAGAACTTGTAAATAAAATGAAATGCAAACATTAGCTTCTTTTTCTTAAACAAAATCTATATTTGGGAAATATATATATACATACATACCCTTCTATACACATCTTATTTGTTCTGTTTCTCTGGAGACCCCTAACACATACAGCAGTGCACATTTTGCATACTGTGCCTTCTTTCGGCTGTCACAGACTTTCCTATCGTTTTATGTTTCTTTGACTGATTTCTCATAGAAAGTCTCCATTTATCTAGAGACAGAGAAACACAGTCCCTGACAGCCAGGAGCCCATCTGGCGTTCATAGCTAGGCCTTGGTTCTCTCTTTTTTGTCCTTGTTCAGTCACTAAGTCCTGTCCAACTCTACGACCCCATGGCCTGCGGCACACCAGACCTCCCTGTCCTCAACCCTCCTGCAGTTTGCTCAACCTCATGTCCATTGAGTCAGTGATGCTATCCAACCATGTCATCCTCTGCTGCCCCCTTCTCCTCTTGCCTTTAATCTTTCCCAGCATCACAGTGTTTCCTAATGAGACGGTCTTTGCATCAGGTGGACAAACTATTGGAGCCTCAGCTTCTACATCTGTCCCTTTAAAGAACATTCAGTGTTGATTTCCTTTAGGATTGACTGATTTGATCTCCTTGCAGTCCAAGGGACTCTCAAGAGTCTTCTCCAGCACCATAATTCAAAATGATCAATTCTTCAGAGCTCAACCTTCTTTATGGTCAAACTCTCGCATCTATACATGACTATTGGAAAAGCCATAGCTTTGACTCTATGGATCTTTGTCAGCAAAGAGATGCCTCACTTTTCAGTACACTGTCTAGGTCTGTTAGGTACTCTCATGAAATGTCATTTTCAGAGAACGTCAGCGTCACATAAGGCCAACTGTGACTCTAATGGATCAAAACAAGGACAAGACCATAATCACGTCTGAATACAAACAAAGATAGTAAAATTATCCAAACCACAAAAATCTAAATATCCCCCTATCTTGGCTGATAGAAATGACTACAATTTAGCCTCAGTGTAGTCTTTCCTCTTTTTAGATAAGATTTATTAGGATAGAATTACTCCCACACTCTAACAGCATCCAATTCAGAACAAAGTCTGCTTCCTCAGTCCTACTAAAACTGGTAGGCCTAAGCCCTTTAAAAAATTATTTCTAGAACTCTTCTCCTGAGATGACTCAGAGTTCTCAATGGTATGCATTTTCTTTTGCAGAAACAAACAATAAACCCAACTTTTTCAACCATATGTCCAGCAGTCTTTGAATAGAGAGCACTAATAACTTATTATAGATCATTCATTGCCTTAAATTATTTCTGTATCAAATTTAGTTGGTTGCAATATTTAAGCAACAGCAAATACAAATTGTGAAAATTTAAAAGACAAATAATATTCTTCTATTCTGAACACTCTCCCAATGCTACATTGGCTGATTTCAATGTTTGTTTTAGCAACTTCTGGTTATAATCTAATACTGAATATCTAAAGCACTCTACAAATTGTTGTCTCAGAGTATAAAATTAATCCCAAGTAAATATATTGTTTCCTTTTTCTGAAGAAAATTATGGATTTATAATGATTGTAATTCTAAGTCTTATGACTGTTCTGTTGCAAATACTTTTTTAACTGCCACTGTTAATGCAGTCAACCAAAATTTAAAATGTAAGATTAAAAATTGCAATCCAATTTAGGAGATAGTGGAATAACACAGTTAAAAATTCAAATGATTAAGAAAAAAAAAAGACCAAACAAATTAGGGCACAGAAAAGAAGTACAAAGAGAAAGCAGTAAATAACATGACAAATAAATCCAAATGTGTGTGTGAGTGTGTGTGTGTATATATATATATATATATATTAAGGTTCTTCTACTATCCAAAATGGAATTATATGCGTGCTCAGTCATGTCTGACTCTGGAATTCCAGGGACTGTAGTCACCAGGATCCTCTGTCCATGGAATTTTCCAGGCAAGAATACTGGATTGGGTTGTCATTTCCTTCTCCAGGGGATCTTCCCAAGCCAGGAATTGAACCTGCAGCTCTTGCATCTTGTGCATTGGCAGGTGGGTTCTTTACCAGCTGAACCATAGGGGAAGACCATAGGGTCTTAATGCTACTACTGAAGCAATCAAAAACAGAACGAAATATGTAAAACAAAAGTCTTCAAGTCATTGACCAATGGCAAGAAAGGACAGTGATCTCTGAGAAATGCAAATAAGGTGAGCCCTAAAATTGCCCCCAAAACTGCTTTAACGAGTTTCTAGGCCACTGACACAGGAAGGTGAACCTAGGCAGAACATTTGAATCGGAAGAGATGGAGCTGAGAGGCCAGGTAAAGCAAGGCAACTGGAGTTTACTAAACAGAATTCTGAAGAAGAGAGGGACACACAAAGAAAGAACTCTTAAATCTGCTGAAGACCCCTCTTGAGTATGCAACATGGTGCTGAACATTGCATATGTGTGAGGAAGATATCAGAGGTCAGGGAATAAAACCACCCAGAAGGGTTACCTGACACGCAGGGCTGAAAACAGTGCCCATTCCTGCCAACCAAACGAGAAAGCATTGCATTTTATGGAGCATCGGGCAGAGTCAAGATGCTCCTTTATTAATTAATCAAGAAGGTCCTTTATTCTAATATTCAAAAAACACACTGAAGTACATGGATTAGCAAGAGAAATGATGTTCCTGCAATTTTATTTATTTTCTTAAAAATCAGTCTTTATTTTTATTAACTTTCTCTATTGATTTTCTGCTTTTCATTTCATTGATTTCTTCCCTGACCTGTATCATTTCCTTTCTTTTGCTTACTTTGGGATTACTCTTCTGTCTCTAATGTCTTAAAGCTGGAAAATGAGGTCATCAGTTTGAGACTTTTTTTTCTCATGTAGAACTGTAGTGCTATAAGTTTCCCTCCAAGTACTGTTTTAGCTGCATCAGTCAAATTTTAATATGTTGTATTCTCATTTTCATTCACTTCAAAATACTTCCTAACTTCCTTTTTGAATTCTCTGTCCTATGGGTTGTTTAGAAGACCTTTAAAATTCCTGAGGTTCTTTTTTCAATATTAGGCTTCTAGTTTAATTCCATTTTGCTCAGAGAACATGCATTCTATGAATTGAATCTTTGAAACTTTATTGAGACTCGTTTTATGTTCCAGAATATGATTCATCTTGTTTAATCTCAGTGTGCATTTTAAAAATTGTGCACCTCAGTCTTATTTGGGGAAATATTCTATAAATGTAATCTAGTTCAAATTGATTGAGAGTGTTATTCAAGTTCTCTGTGACCTAACTGGTTTTCCATCTGCTTGCACTATTAATATTGAGAGCAGGTATTGAAATATTCTAATGTAACTGTGGATTTATGGGTTTCTTTATTTTTTCTTTGCAGTTCTTTCAGATTTTACCTGATGTATGTTGAGGTTCTATTACTAAATGCATAAATAATTAGGACTGCTAAGTCCTCTTAATCAATTTCTCCCCTTTATTATGATTTTATTGCTGATACTCTGAATACTGAATACAGAATGTTGAAATCTACTTTGATATCAATATAGCCACAGACTTATTTTGATTACTATTACCATGACATATTTTCCTTTTACTTTTAATCTATTTCTGTAATTTTTAAAATACTTCTTTATATTTTTTGTTTACTTCCTTCTCCTCTGGGGACTCCATTTTATATGCATTAAGTGGAAGTTTTCTCACAGCTCTCTGATGTTCTTCATTTTATCATTCTTTTCATCTATTTCATTTGGAAAATTCCCATTACTCTATCTGCAATTCTCTGCTGTCTAATTTACTGTTAATCTTGTCCAGTGTATTTATCGTTTTGGACATCATAGTTTTCATCTTAAGAAGTTTGATATGAGGATATGAATTTGCTTCATGTCTCTACTTAATATGCTCAATCTTTCTCCAGCTTCTTGAACACATGGATTACAATCACAATAACTGTTTCAACATTCTCACTTACTAATTTTGCCATGTGTGTTATTTTAGGATTGTTTTAGTTTATTTTTAAGTTTTACTTCTTGATATTGATCATATTTTCTGCTTCTGTGGCATGCCTGGTAATTTTTTTACTGTATGCCCATATTATGAATTTTACTTCATAATATTGTTGGATATTTTTGCTTTCTACAAATACTTTTTACCTTTACTCTAGAACAGAGATAAGTTTCTCTAAAACAAGATGATTATTTTGGCTCTTGCTTTTCAACTTTGTCAGGCAGGACCAGAGCAGTATTCAACCCATGATGAATTTCCCTGCTACTGAGATGAAGGGGCTTCCCTGGTGGCTAAGACGGTAAAGAATCTGCCTGAAATGCAGGAGACCCACATTCAACCCCTGGGTCAGAGAGATCCCCTGGAGAAGGAAATGGCTACCCACTCCTGTATTCTTGCCTGGAGAATCCCATGGATAAGAGGAACTTGGAGGGTTACAGTTCATGGGGTCACAAAGGGTCACACACGACTCTGTCTGACTGAGCAAATAACACTTTCACTTTCACTGAGATGAAAGACTGGTGAGTACTTTTCTTGATGTCCTACGAACTAAGAGGTTTAGCACTCTGGCTGATGGGAATAGAAATGGTTCTCAGTCCTAGTTAAAGTATTGCTTTCTCTAATGCTTTCGGGTTATTCTTCCTCTGGTTTCAGATAGTTCCTTCACATGCATGTACTTAACCATGCTAAGTCGCTTCAGTCCTGTCCGTCTTTGCAACTCCATGGGCTGTACCCTCCTAAGCGCCTCTCTCCATGGGATTCTCCAGGCAAGAATACTGGAGTGAGTTGCCATGCCCTCCTGCAGGGGATCTTCCTGACCGAGAGATTGAACCTGCATCTCTTCCTTCTCCTGCATAGGCAGGTGGGTTCTTCACCACTAGCGCCACCTGGGAAGCCCAGGTACTTAATGTACACCTAAAGAAAGACCTGGGAGGTTCTGCAGCTCTCTCTATGGGCAGCTCTCTCTTTTCTTCTGCTTTTCTGTGTCAACTCAGGCCCCCCTGGCCTCCATGAACTCACCACCCTTTCTTCTCAGTCAAAGGAGACCACTGGATTCTGTCTGGGTTTCCTCTCTCAGCCTCAGAGCTTTCTCCAGGCAAAACACTGGGGCAACGCTCAGGTTCATTTTGTTTGTTTACAATCTCCCAGATTTCGTTGTCCTTTATTGCCTGATGTCCAGTATCTTTAAAACTACTTTCATGTATTTTTAGTTATTTCAGAGGCTATTTCAAGCCCCTGGTACTCATCCCCACTGGAAGTAGAACCCATAATTGAGGCTTTAAGCTTACAAAATACTGATATCAAATAGGAAAAGAATCCAAGTTTGACATAATATACTGTGATTCTGCTCAAGTATGTGACTATTGGTCCAAGATATGAATGATTACTAAGAATGATAGGGGTTGATATTTCCTTAATATGTTTTATTTCATACACAACGAAGAGAATAAGGAAGATGTCTCCCACTAAAGGCATCTGAGTCTACCCTCTACTTTTATTTTCTCAACTGTTATGGTCTATTAATCCTCCCATCAGCTACATCAAAGGAGTGACTGGATAGCTCTCATTTGTTGTGGACATCTTTTTCTGCATTTAGAACAATACCGAGAATCATACTGGGAATCATTTGGGAAAGCAGAGACTATGAACAGTACTCATGGTGTTTCCTTTTTCACTGCTGCTTTATGGACTTCATATTGTACTTGGGCTGAAGTTCACAGAGGTTTCAATAAATGTAAACCCAGGGAGCTCATAAGCCATATCCCAAACTCTACAGTTGTAGTTATTCTTTATTTTGCTCTGCTATAAGAAATGTTTATTTATATCCATATCTCAAAGCAATTTTCCATTCCATTTAACTTATATGTTTATTTAGAAAATACTTATTGAGTGCCTATCATGTCAAGGCACTCTATGAAACAGAGTTTATAATATACGAAACAATGAATAGTCTCTATGCTAATGAAGTATAGAACCTAGTGAGGACATGGAGAATACAAGTAGTCAAACAAATAATATTAAATACAAATTATATTCATTTCTATGGAAGAAATTTGACAAGTGACTATGCTAGAGAATTTATAAAGTCAATTCTGATAATACAGGGAGGTCCTATCTAATACAGTAACATAAAAAGTGGCCCACTGAAGGAAAAGAACCAATCATAGCAACAGAACAAAAGAAAGCTGGCAGAGAAATACGTTTGTACTGAGATATTTGAAAAAGAAAGACAAAGTTGGTGTGTTCAGGGATGTGAGATAAAGCTACCGTGACTGAAGTATAGCAGGGAGGAAGCAGAACCAGATGAGGCTGGAAGACAATCAGATGCCACAGCACAGAGCATCCTAAGTGCAACAGTCACTGAAGTGTTCAAACCATGGAATGCCAGAATCCTCTTTATCTTCTTGAAATATTACTCCACCATAAAAAAGAACAACTTCATGCCATTTGCAGCAACCTGGATGGGCCTAGAGATTATCATAATAAGTAAAGTAAGTCAAACAAAGACAAATATCATATCATGCAAATGTGAAGTCTAATTTTTAAAAATGATACAAATAAAACTTATTTACAAAACAGAAGCAAATTTACAGATACAGAAAACAAATATGGATACCAAAGGGGAAATGTGATGGGGGGAGGGATAAATCAGGAGCTTGGGATTAACAAATGCACACTATTATTTATAAGTTGATAACTTATATTATTATATTATACTTATATTTCATTATATATGTTATATATATAACTATTATATATAAGGTTGATAACCCACAAAGGCCTACTATACAACACAAGGAACACTACTCAATTTTCTGTGATAACCCATGTGAGAAAAGAATCTGAAACACAATGAATATATGTACATGTGTAAGTGAATCACTTTGCTGTATGCCTGAAATTAACACAACCTTGTAAATCAGCTATACTCCAATAAAATTGTTTTAAAATTTAAAAAAAGAATAATCTTTATGTTCTTGAAAGATCACTCTAACTTCCATATGGACAATAGATTGGAGGAAGGCAAAATTAGAAGTAAAGATACCAAGTAGGGAACTAATACAAGAGTTCAGATGAGAAAGGTGGGGAAATACCCTGAGGTGGTAGTGATGGTGGAGATTCAAGAGAGTGAGTGACTACATGTTAGAGAATTTGTTCAAGGATGGATATCTGGGCATAAGGCAAAGGAAAAATAAACTTCATCTCAAGTTTCTGATTTAACAATTAAGTTAACTTCATCACCCCCTCCCAGAAAAAAAGCTCAACAATTAAGTTAACTTCATCTCAAGTTCCTGATTTAACAATTAAGTTAATGATGTCAATAACTGAGATGGGAAAAGACTAAGTGAGAAAAAGTATTGGAGGTAAAATTAAGAGTTTATTTTTCAGGCCTTTAGGTTTATAATACTGGTGACTGGAATGGCAAACCACTTCAGTATTCTGATTGCGTGGATCACAACAAACTGTGGAAAATTCTTCAAGAGATGGGATTACCAGACCACCTTACCTGCCTCTTGAGAAACCTGTAAGCAGGTCAGGAAGCAACAGTTAGAACTGGACACGGAACAACAGACTGGTTCCAAATAGGAAAAGGAGTACGTCAAGGCTGCATTTTGTCACCCTGCTTATTTAACTTATATGCAGAGTGCATCATGAGAAACGCTGGGCTGGATGATAGATACAGAGATAGATTCAGAGATACATTCTGTTTCTCTGGAGAAGGCTAATTCACCAATGGATTCCAACATCTTAATTTCAGACAGAAGAAGAGAATCATAGATGGGGAAGAAAAGGGAATGGAATGATATCATAAAAGCCAAGAGAGGAAAAAGTTTTAAGGATGATAATGGGAGTAGATTGAGGAAAGACATGTGTCAATTAGATCTAACTGTCAATAGCAATCTTGTGACGAACACTTCTTTATGAAACATTAGAAATGACAGTGAGATGAAGTAGGTTAAAAAGAGAAAGTCTCACAAAGAACTTGAAAAAGTATTTCTTAAGAAAATCAATGAACTGGGTGGTAAATATAGGAGATATGGTGTCAAGCAAGGAGTATATAAACATATAGATGATAGAGAGATATCCTTTCTCACTTTTCTTACTGACGTAGATCCTGAATATTTTCCCTGATACAAATTTGAAGCCCACAAATAATTTAGGGAAAGCATTCAAAGTTACCTACCATTATCAAGGGTGATAGGGTCCATGGCAGTTCAGGTATGTGGAAAGCCACTCTATCCGTATTTGTGCAAGCCTATGTCTTTCAAAGACTTATTAGTATCAGCACAGTTTTACAAAACAACTATCCAACCAAAAATATCTTTTCTGTCTAACAAGAAGAAATGGTTTTGGTACAGATTCTTGTAAAATTGAAGCAATTTATATGATACATGTAGCTATGGAAAGCTTTCTTTCTCTGACTGTACAAACTAAGTACTACCAGACCAAAAACAGAGTGTTTGACCTTCAATGTAGCTTCAAGATTTGCTGTTCCTGCGATTTTTCTGCTAAATAGAGCCAAACTCACAGAATATTTCCAGCAAATATGAGAACGCTTCAGGTCTTTTCCCACAAATGGATGAGTTATGGATAGGTGAAGAGTAGGTAAATAAGCATAGATGATGAAATGAACAAAGCCCTGAGTTCCAAGAGAACTTTAGAGACAAGTCTATTTAATATAAAAACATGTACAGTTTAGGGGAAGAGACTATTTTTTAATTTAGCAGTTTCTGTCCAGCAATATCAGGCATATTATGTTCATTCTTACTGAACATTATGAGTCTGACCTTATAATTTAAATTAACAGATGAAGAAATTATAGTTTATGGAAGTTAAACATCTTACCCAAGCACATACAACCAGTAAGTATCAGAGCTAGGGTTTAGGTCCAGCTTTTCCAAGTCCAAAGCCAATGTTTCCAAAGATACAGCATAATGATCAGCAGTAGAAGGATATGGTTAGGAATGTAGGATAGGAATCAGACGGCCTGAGTCCAACACCTTGTTCCACTCCATATTAACCTGTGAACTTGGGCAAGTTATTCCTCCTGCTCTATCTCAGTTTTCTCATTTATAAAATGGGAATAACAGTAATATTTACCTCGTAGGATTGTTATGAGAATTAAATGAGTTTAAACAGTGTCTGGACCATATACCTCAGTAAGCAACAAACATTAGTACACTAATCTTAACAAGACCAGTTCTTCTCTGTTTGGTAAGGTCACAGTTTTATTGGGCTTCCCTTGTAGCTCAGTGGGTAAAGAAGCTGCCTGCAGTGCAGGAGATCTGGGTTCGATCCCTGGGTTGGGAAGATCCCCTGGAGAAGGGAATGGCAACCCACTCCAGTATTCTTGCCTAGAGAATTCCATCTACATGAACAAAGGAGATTGATGGGCTATAGTCCATGGGATCATAAGGAGTCAAACACAACTGAGCAACTAACACACTAGCCCTTTTGTTCAAAGTGTTCTTAGTAACTAGTGAGCAAAGATGCTACACAACCAAATTACCCTAAACCACTTTTGATCTTTTATCTGGACACAGACAACCAGAATTTTTATTTCAAAATTCTGACAAAACCATCTTTGGTCCATCATTTCTCTCCTTCTTTGCTCTTTGTTCAAGCTTTCCCTACCCCATCGTCCAATAAGTCTTTGTTTACCTTTCTGTATGTAAAAAGAAAGACAGTGACTAAATCCAGCAACACCAAAGCTGGGAACGCTTCCAGGTTCATTTGGAGAGTACTCCACAGAGCCTGGAGAAGTACAATCTTGCGCGGTATTGTTAAGTCTGCACCAAGTCTGCATTCTAAAAACTCACTGGGAGAAGGGAACGCCAACAGGAGGAAGCAGCTGGGTCAGCACGCTTCCCCATTCATTGCACAGTAATGACTTTGCCCACACTAATTGCCCTGTTCTCCTGCAAATAAGAGAATTCAGATGAGTAGATGCGGCAGAACTGGTTGCTCTCAGATGATAGAAAAGGACTACTTTCTTTTATATAATCGTAGCCCTTTGTCCTTGGGATTGTTACCTGCAATAAATGTCATTCTGGGAGAAGGACTAGCCCATACCTCCCATCAAAACCTTTCCCGGAAAGTTGGAGCGCAGAACTCTTGTGTTCTTTCATATTGTGGCAGAACAGCAGCAGAACAAGGCACATTACTGAAAAAGCGTGGTCCTACGGAGGAGGTAAAGCTCATCTGCTTTGTTATGAAAGGCTTTTTAACTGAATTTGCTGGAAAGGCAGGAGGAAGGGCTACTTAACACTCATCTTTTGACTACTATGCATTCTGCCTTGTTCCTGTAATGGAAGAGTGAGGACTGCAAACACAAAAAAAGTAATCAGCAATATGAGGATAAAATGATGCTGGCGTGTATGTGTGCATGTCCATGTCTTCCTGCAGTGGCTAGGGAAAATCAATGAGATCTATGCCAAAGTTATGACTTTATAGAAATTATTTCACAGTTCTTATAATTCTTGTGGTTGTGGTTAAATTTTATTCTGTATTTGGAAGTTTGATAAATGGAGGGAAATCCAAAGCTCCTAGCTATGGGAATTAAATATTTAGAAAAATGAAATTAAGGCAAAAGAGAAGAGAGAAAAACTTCAACAGATGAAAAGTCTCACAAAATGTTGTTTCCAATATAATTATAAATTACCTCATAACTATCTGTGTGTTTACCCATGTGCATGTGTGTGTGCATTCACACATGGTCACACACACACAAAAATTAAGGCAAAGCAATTTGAATTAAAATAATATCCATGTTTCAATTATCTGCATGCTACAAGAAAAAGTAAAAATGATTGTGACCACAATAACTTTTGCAATTGTTGTAGTTTCCATTTCAATCACGTGTAGACTATTTTAGAACAGTTTTTCTTTTTAAGAAAAATCATTGGCAACCACTGGGATGGAGAACAAAATAAGCCCATTTATTTATTTTTTTTCCCACAGATGGACTACTATTACAGATGGTGCTATTAAAATTATGTCAAAACAATGTTCACAGAGAAGTGGGATTTAACTTCAAATATTTTTAAATGTTCATCAAGAAAGAAAAATAGTGATACTTTGAGAGTCAAGATAAGACAAACTTCCAAATAATTTATGCAATACTTCAACTACCAACAAAATAATTTAGCTTATTGAACTTGCTCATCAAAATGGAAAAACTTAAATATCTCCTTCAATTCTTTTCATTATGCCATGGAGTCTTCATCTCAAGAACACTGGTAAAGGAGAGGAAAATTGTCTTTAACATCTATGGGATGGGAACTACTCAAAAATACCAATGGAACTGACTATTTATGATTATTGCTTCAGGAAATGATTTCAGTTCAGTTCAGTTGCTCAGTCATGTCCAATGTTTTGTAACCCCATGAATCACAGCACGCCAGGCCTCCCTGTCCATCACCAACACCCAGAGTCTACCCAAACCCTTGCCCATCGAGTCGGTGATGCCATCCAGCATTCTCATCCTCTGTTGTCCCCTTCTCCTCCTGTCCCCAATCCCTCCCAGCATCAGGGTCTTTTCCAATGAGTCAACTCTTCTCATGAGGTGGCCAAAGTATTGGAGTTTCAGCTTCAGCATCAGTCTTTCCAATGAACACCTGGGACTGATCTCCTTTAGGATGGACTGGTTGGATCGCCTTGCAGTCTAAGGGATTCTCAAGAGTCTTCTCCAACACTACAGTTCAAAAGCATCAATTCTTCAGTGCTCAGCTTTCTTCACAGTCCAACTCTCATATCCATACATGATCACTGGAAAAACCATAGCCTTGACTAGATGGACATTTGTTGGCAAAGTAATATCTCTGCTTTTTAATATGTTATGTAGGTTGGTCATAACTTTCCTACCAAGGAGTAAGCATCTTTTAATTTCATGGCTGCAATCACCATCTGCAGTGATTTTGGAGCCCAGAAAAATTAAGTCAGCCACTGTTTCCACTGTTTCCCCGTCTATTTCCCATGAAGTGATGGGACCAGATGCCATGATCTTAGTTTTCTGAATGTTGAACTTTAAGACAACTTTTTCACTCTCCTCTTTCACTTTCATCAAGAGGCTTTTTAGTTCTTCACTTTCTGCCATAAGGGTGGTGCCATCTGCATATCTGAGATTATTGATATTTCTCACAGCAGTCTTGATTCCAGCTTGTGCTTCTTCCAGCCCAGCGTTTCTCATGATGTACTCTGCATATAAGCTAAATAAGCAGGGTGACAATATACAGCCTTGACGTACTCCTTTTCCTATTTAGAACCAGTCTGTTGGTCCATGTCCAGTTCTAACTGGTGCTTCCTGACCTGCATAGAGGTTTCTCAAGAGGCAGGTCAGGTGGTCTGGTATTCCCATCTCTTTCAGAATTTTCCACAGTTTATTGGGATCCACACAGTCAAAGGCTTTGGGATAGTCAATAAAGCAGAAATAGATGTGTTTCTGGAACTCTCTTGCTTTTTCGACGATCCAGCGGAAGTTGGCAATTTGATCTCTGGTTCTTCTGCCTTTTCTAAAACCAGCTTGAACATCTTGAACTTCATGGTTCACATATTGCTGAAGCCTGGCTTGGAGAATTTTGAGCATTACTTTACTAGTGTGTGAGACGAGTGCAATTATGCAGTAGTTTGAGCATTCTTTGGCATTGTCTTTCTTTGGGATTGGAATGAAAACTGACCTTTTCCAGTTCTGTGGCCACTGCTGAGTTTTCCAAATTTGCTGGCATATTGATTGCAGCACTTTCACAGCATCATCTTTCAGGATTTGAAACAGCTCAGCTGGAATCCCATCACATCCACTAGCTTTGTTCATAGTGATGCTTTCTAAGGCCCGCTTGACTTCACATTCCAGGATGTCTGGCTCTAGGTGAGTAATCACATCATCATGATTATCTGGGTCATGAAGATCTTTTCTGTACATTTCTTCTGTGTATTCTTGCCACCTCTTTTTAATATTTTCTGCTTCTGTTAGCTCCATACCATATCTGTCCTTTGTCTTGTCCATCTTTGCATGAAATGCAGTAAATGGTTTAATATGGGCTAAATAATAAAAATATAGCAAGTTAAGATTTTTAAAGATGAGCTTGAATATTTGACAAACTTCTGAAATAATCTCAAGCAAGTAAAAGTCAACAGAAATAAACATTTCTCTTCTAATTGCTGTCATGATAAGAATTTTCCATACCTTATAAATTATCGAATTATACTGCTCAAATGGAAGCAGTAGGTAGATAACCGACCTTTGGTATAGTTCAGCAGTCCCAAACACTTTTGGCATGTATTTTATTTCTATTACTACATTATTACATCAACTCCACCTCAGATCATCAGATATTAAATCCTGGAGGTTGAGGACCCTTGGTTTAGACATCACAGGCTACATTGCTTTCCTTCCTCTGAGTTGCTGGGTAGATTGAAACTGAAATACAATTTACAGAGCTTCCACTGTTGGCAGAATGGCATATATGATGACATCTGTTTTCAGAGCCCTTCTTGGATATCATACTTCCAAACAGATAAAGTGGCAAATAATGGCACATTCTAGCACCTATGAGCCAAGCTGGAAACTTATTAATACATTCAAAATCAGATTTTTAGTCAAAGTGGGTCTATGTTTTTAATTTCATTTCAATCAACTAAATTTTTTTCCCTTAAACTTACTCATCCTCAGCAATGTTTAAAAATAAAAATAGGCTCTTTGAAATATTTTCCAGAAATACCTGAAATGTGAGTAAATTTTTTAGCAATATTTATTGCTCAATATCTTCAATCATTTAGACCTTCAAAAGAGGGGAGGAGAGTTTTCAAGTGGGCATTATCCTTGGACTCTAAACATTTTGATTCCTGCTATTTAAAGGCAGTCAAAAGTCCAGAGAAAATAAGAATACTGAAGAAATTTACGTAACGAGTAACAACCAGTTGCAGTCAGAATACTTTCAAAGAACGGTGCATGAAATTCTAAGGAGAACTGAGAGACAGTTTTGTACATTTAATTTAAATCCCTAGTACAAGTATGTGAGAGAAAATAACTAGTTTGAAAATTTCTATTAGCAATGCCATTCAAGTACCTAAAACAATCAGTGCATGCTGGCAAAACGTGAAAATAAGTTTTGTGAATTTATTCATATAACAAATGTTTATGGAGAACTTACTTTATGCCAGAAAAATTCATTTATGCCTTCATGAAATTAATATTAAATAGTGAAGGACAGGGAAGCCTGGCGTGCTACAGTCCCTGGGGTTGCAAAGAGTCAGACACGACTTAGCGACTGAACCACAACAAAGTCAAAAACACTACCTGCCCAAGTAAAATATATATATATTAGTGTGGATGGTGAGAAGTGCTAAATAAAGCTTAATGCTGTGCAGTAAAAATAAAGTTGCAATGCTGTGTCTGTTAGTTAACTATTACCACAATATTGCCACATTCAACAATAGGTGTTGGTTGCACATGGGTCAACTCTGCTGATCTCTGCTGGGGTTGCCTAGCTGCAGGATGATCAAGGTTGACCTCAGCTGAGATGATTGAGCCAACTCAGCTCTAACCCACGTGTTTCTCAACCTACAGCAGACCAGTCCTAGCAGGTTCTCAATTTGGAAAGCATGGGAGGAGCAAGTGCAGACAGCCAAGGCTTCCTGAGACCTAGACTCAAAATTGGCACATTGTCACTTCTAATTCACTAGCAAAGAGAGTCATATTACAGCGCCTGGACTCAAAGAACAGTGTAGGTGACCCCACCCACTGAGAGAGAGAGCTGGAGAATCAAGAGAAATAGACACAGGGAGGGGTAAAAATGGGGCCAATGGCACATCAACAGTATGGGGGCTGCTTGAAAAGAGTGGTCAAGAACGGGGTTATTGATCTCTTTGATCTAATTGATCAGATACCTTAAGGAGGTGAAGGTATGAGCCATTGGGGCATTTATTAATAGAAGAAATATTTCAAGTGAAATGTCCATGAGGCAAGATGGAGAAAATGAGAGAAACTGGTAGAATATGGGGTTACAGAGGTGGTGGAGGGAGGTGATTGGGACACAGATCCTTTAGGCCTTTGTAGGCCCTTGAAAGAACTTTGATTTTGCTCTAAGATGAGAAGCCATTTAAAGATTATGAGAAAAGGCAAAACATAATTTAACATTTAAGGAGTTTATTACAACTAACAAAATGCTGGTCAGGCTAGTGAATGTCATGAAAAATGAAAGATTAATTGAGAGCCGTGTAAAAATAGGTACTTAGAGAAAATAAGAGGATTTGATAAATGCTACATGTGGGATCCTGTATACAAAACTATGTGCATAATACCTTAAAGGAAATTTAATGGTTATTCAAGGTAAAGTGATTTACAACCTGCTTACACTGAATTTAGAAAATAGCCCAGCTAAGCAGAGACTTCACTGTAAGCTATGACCTTGGATGTATTACTGCTAGGCTCATTGAGCATAAAGGTCCTTTATGTACTGTGCATTTCTGAAAAGTTTTCTGGAGTTTTGAATTTTGAAAGTGAAGTAATTTTCCTATTACTGTGATTTAAAATATGTAACCACATGCAAAAATGAGTTGAAATCCCCCCCCAAAAAATTGTCATGAACAAGAAGGGAGTTTAACAAAGTAGCAGGTGAAAAAGTTAACATACAAATAGCAATATCATATGTATATATAAAAGATTTGTATATATAGAAGATTTAATGGGAAAAGATCACACTTATAGCACCCAAAATAATAATAACAATAATATCTAGCCTCAACCTTAAGAAGACTATCCACACCTCTCTGAGGAAATCTATAAAATACCCTTCAATGTTGCAAAAGTAAATGCAAACAAATGAAAAGATATAACCTGTAATTAGATAAGAAAAATCAACATCATAAGTAGATCAGTTTTCCCTGAGGTAATTTAAAAACTTAATACAATAACACCAATAAAAATCATCATGTTTTTCTTTTCTAGAACTTGACAGGTTAAGCTGTAAAGTTCATTTGAAAAGACAAACAAATATAGATACTGGAAAAAAATGGGGGACTGACTAGTTTTAAATTTATTAAAATACACTGTGAATTCCCATAACAGTGTTTCGTAAAAAGACAGATAAATGGAACAGAATAAAACATTCAGGAAAAAACTGAATTACATATATATACACATAAAATATAGAAAACAATAAAGGTGACATCTCAAGTCTGAAAAGAAAAATAAACTTTTTAGTAAGTGGAATTATAATAACTGGATAGCCATATGAAAAACAAGATTAAAATTATATCCATTCTTTATACTATAAATGAGAATAAATTTAAGAGGTAAATTATATAAACAAAACATACTATACTAGAAATAAATATGATTAAATTCCTCTGTACTCTTGGAATCAGAAAATTTGACTACCTAGTCAAAGTCCAGAAGTAATATAAGAAAATATGAATAAACTTGAATATGGAAGATAAAAGGTATTTTTTGCATAGCAAAAGATATCATGAGCAAATAAAAAAGACAAATGACAAACAAGGGAAAATATTAACTGATGTGTTAATATTCTTAATATGTTAAGAGCTCCTAAAACAAACAAGGAAAAAGACTAATGGTCCCATTTTTTTAGTGAATAGAAAACTGAACAGAGAACCCAAAGAAAATTAAAGGCAAATGTTCCAACTCTAAGGAAAGATGTTCAATCTCACTGAGAAGAGATATAAAAATTCAAACTACACTGGTATACTATTTCTCCTCAACTAGAATGACAAAAATCACAAAAGTTAAAAACATGTTCTGTTGTTAAATCAATGAAGAATCAGGCATCCTTATATATTTCTATTAGAGCCAAAAAATGTCTCTCCCAAGGAGAGACATTTAATAATAACTAGCAAAATAGCATGCATTTGCCTTTTGATCCAGAAATAACTCCAGGAATCTATCTAAGACACACTGGCAAAAAATGTGAAAACCTCAGGAATATTTATTGCACCAATATTTGTGATAGCAGAAGTCTTAAAACTCAATGGACTTAATGGACTCAAATGTTCAGCTTTCTATATAAAACTGTTTTATAATTTTAAAAATGTAAGGAAAAGAAAATTTTTAAAATTTATGGAGAAAACATTTTTTAAATGATTTTCTCCAAGTCAAGGAGGAAGAGAAAGGGGTGGTGGTTAGAAAGTAGTTAAACTTCTGTAGAATGCACATGATTTTTTATACTTCACTTTAAGAATTTAAATTGTTGATAAAACATATTTTAATGTTTTAGAACTGAACTGAAAGAATTTATACAGAAAGTCATTTTCAAGTCTGTAGATTTGAACTCAATTTTTGTAACAGAACATGAAATTCTTTTCTGCAGTCAATCATACCTAACAGATAATCAGGCATGTGTTAAAGCAAACTACATGTGGACTGTACCATCACTGTGAGAGGTATTCCATTGTATAGCAGAGAAAGCTGAGGCTGGTGGAGAATCTCTCAGTTGGAAATCAGGTTACCGGATAAAACTTTAAAAATACCTTAGAAATAAAAGCTTCAGTAGTTAATAACTGTATGAGAGAATAAAATTATTGCTGGTGTCTGTTCTCTTAATGGCCATGATCTCAAGATTCAAATAGAATTGAAATTCCTTCATATTTTAAGAAAGATATTTAGGCTTATGAATCACTTAAACTAGATGCTTGGATGAATTGAGAGTCCATTGAATTGAACTCACAGACACCATCTTCAGTCTCTTAAAAGAATCAGACTTTTTATGATTAATTCTATGATAAATATTACATAATAATTTCAATAACTCTTCTTGCTAATCTCCAAGCCACATATAACAAAATCTAAAAAGCTGAAAGGCAAAGGACAAATCCATATACAAGCAGTTCTGCAAAAAACCCTTTGGAGTGGATTCATATATATATATACATATACATGTATATATATACATATATATCATACATATACACACATATATATGTATATACATACATATACATATATATGATTCCCCGCTGGCTCAGACAGTAAAGAATCTACCTGCAATGCAGGAGACCTGAGTTTGATCCCTGGGTCAGGAAGATCCCGTGGAGAAGGGAATGGTTACCCACTACAGTATTCTTGCCTGGAGAATTCCGTGCACAAGAGGAGCCTGACAGACTACAGTCCATGGGGTCGCAAAGAATCGGACACAACTGAGAAACTTGTGTGTGTGTGTAATTTACCAGAGGAGGAAATCCAGTTTCAGGAAGCATTAGTAACTTGACTAAGTTTCTAAGTAACAAAATCACTTCCTTAACTAAGGAGGTAAATAGCAGACCCTAGATTTTGAGCTGTTTTCTGATTTATCCCAGATGTCTCTATCTCAGAGGTCTCTCTCAGGTTATCAAGTTAAGGTAGCTTTGAAATTTTTATTTGTTTTATTTTTGCCATGCAAGTAAGGATATCTGTTCCATTTCTCTGGATGTTTATGCATCAATACAGAGATCAAGAATAATATTGTAATAAAATGCATTTAGAATCTCATTAGTTTTGATACTAAATAACAAAAAATCTGTAAACAAATACATAAAATGTTCTTCTAATGTAACCTTGAATGTCCTTTTTCACTTAAACTTCAAAACACTGTAATAGTTTCATGTGTAGTATTTACATCTGTATTTCTTATTAATAGTTATTAATCATGTGTTTCATTAGCAACCATGCTCCAAAAAAATCACGATCAAGATATTAAAACAAGTGTGGGATGATGACAATTGTATTAACAACTAAAGTGAAAGTCACTCAGTCATTTCCGACTCTTTGTGATCCCATGGATTATATAGCCCATGAAATTCTCCAGACCAGAATACTGGAGGCGGTAGCCTTTCCCCTCTCCATGGCATCTTCCCAGCCCAGGGGTCAAATCCAGGTCTCCTTCAGTACAGATGGATTCTTTACCAGCTGAGCCACAAGAGAAGCCTGAGAATACTGGAGTAGGTAGCCTATCCCTTCTCCAGGGGATCTTCCAGACTCAGGAATTGAACCATGGTCTCCCACATTGCAGGCGGATTCTTTACCAACTGAACTGTCAGGGAAGCCAATGGATAACTAAAACTAATATATATTTGAAATTCAAGGAAGAGGGGAACATTTAGTATTTGTCTATGATATAGCTTAGCTAATACTGAATGTGTTGCTTTGAAGTCAATATTTTTATGAAAAAAATGTATGATATGGGTTTTATAGTAATGGTAAATCTTGACTGATGTGATAAATTTTTCTTTCTTTAAATAGAAAATGTAGGCTAAGAAGAAATATCAACAAAAAGATAAATATTCCTCATATACAAATAACATGTGTGCATACACACACACACACACACACACACATATATATATATATATATGTCTTTTGCACACAGACAAAGCCAAAGAGAGACATTCTACTATGCAGTGATTGAGCATGTCTTGAGGAACCTATGTAAAGCTGGGAGAGTAAATAGGTATACAAAATAGGAAGCATGCATAAAAAAGATGATAGAATCATCACTTTAAAGGATCTTCTTGGATTTGAATTATGAACCAGCTCTAATTAAATGTAATTTTAAAATAAAAGAATCTACAGTGTTGCACTTTTATCCTTCTAAAACTGTTATTAATTTATACAACAGGAAAAATATGACTCACCAAGGATAAGAGGTAAGCTTCTGTGGTCAAAAATAAGTGTACCTATCTTTTTAAATTCCAGCACTTGGTTCAAGGTAGATCATCAAATATTTGTTGAACTAACTTGGATCATGTTTAAGAAATTTTGCTAATACTAGACCTAGAAGGAGACAAAAGAGTAATGCAACTTCAAAAATAAAAACGAATGGACCTTCCAAAACCTGTGATGGTAAAAAAAGGAAGTTTATAATATTGTTCAGTGTTGACTGGTCAGGCTATCTTCAGAACACCGTTTTAAGAGCAGATCTACAAACTATAATGTGACTAGAAAAGAGGCCAATTTCCTGAAAGAATTCAAAGCTACATCTTTTAAGACCCAGTCTAAGGAAGGTAATGTTTAATTGGCAGAAGAGACTACTCAGTTATTTTCAAATATATGAAGTATAATCACAATGACTTATTTATTAAATCAATCAATTGCATTATGTATTTCATTTAATCCTGGGAAAAGTCATATGAGATATTGTCCATTTTTTTCCACTGATGAGAATGCTGTCATTCAGTCAGGTAAAGAAACATATCCAAATTCCTACAGCTAAAAAGTTTAAGTTACAAATCTAAGGTTCACAAAAGAATCTGACTTTAAGGCAAGGACTTATTATACTGTGCTTATTTGTCTTTGACATAATTAAGTTTAGACTGGTTCTGTGTGTCCTCAAGAGACTGAATAATGGCAGACAGATTTCAGCTGAATATGGGTGAATTAATATATTAGTTCATAGAAGAATATGTGGAGAAACATTTTTATTATTCTGTAGGAGATCTGTATAACATTTTATTGCTGAAATTATATCCTTCAACATAAAAAAAGATAAAAATAATACTGAACATTGGCAAAATCATCTATGATTAGTGGAGTTTACCAGTGTTATGCTTTCAAGGCAAGTGATAAAAATAATATCAGAATTAAATGTTCTTTCCAAGCTCCCTACCTCACCCTGATCCCTGTTCACCAAGGATATAGCTTTCTACAACCAACTGGGGATCTTTAATGATAGTGTTAGTAGTTAAAAGATACATATGCAGACAAATATACTCATGAATAGAAATGAGAATTACTTCAGAATTTGTGTTAACATTACCAAAAAACAAAGACAAACAAAACAAAATTTATGAATAAAGTAGAAACATTTGTGGATTTAAAAGTGAATTATCAAATTTTAAAGCATATCAATAATCCTCAAACTTGTATGAGCCACTCCAGTTCCAGATGTCTATGTAGTTTTTCCTGGAAGGTCTACACTAGAATACACTGAAATAATGCAAATACTTGGTTTTCACAATCTTCTACTGAGAAGCACATGTAGGAAGGCTGGAGATAAAACCAATAATTAAAAACTCCAAACCTAAGAGATTCATATATGGAATGTCACCCTTGTCTTTCTTTGACTTTTATGAAAACCACAACTCCCTGTGCATCTTTGTCAGCAAGCTAGAATTTAGATGCAAATAAAGCTTCTACTACAGGAGAAATAAGGGAATATGAAGTAAAGGGAATACATATCCTCTCTAAAAGTTTGTTTCTCATCTCTTCTTCGGAGAAGGAATCACTCTTGTTCCAGTCAGGGTTGAAGGGTTGGAAATTCTCTTTTAGTAATGAGACACGGTGACTTTTTCTGCAGACAGAAGAAGTCTGAGGCAAGGAGGGCTGCAGAAGAGGATTCTATGTACCCTGCCCCATATGATTGCTTAGGCAGCAGGGATAGAAGAGCGCTGGGGTCTGGGATGTCAGGGTGGCGTCAGACCAGTGTCTTTTCTGTCATGGTACACTGAGAAAACGGCACTGGAAAATGTGAGGTCAGCCCCCTTCCTTACGCTTTGCATCCGCCAAAAACTCTCCTTTTGTCTCACTCACAACCCCTTCCCTCCAACTCCCTTGCTGGTCCTGCCTGTCCTTAGAGGTGTTTGCACAGAGGAGGGCAACTCTGGGAAACCGAGTCGTTGGATCGCTTTGCGCAAAATCCACTTCTTCCTCCTCCCTCGGCTCCAGCCTCCGGATCCCGCACAGCCCGCCCCTCCTTCCCCCCGGCGGTGCGGGGCCGGAGCCCTGTCTGTGTGCCTCTAAGGTGGGAGGGGGCTACAAGCAGAGGATAATGTCAGATGCTTGGCTCTCGCCTGCCTGACGCTTCTCTCTGGCTCCGCCGGGGTTGGTCGCTGTAAGAAATAACAGGAGCTGTGGCAGCGGCGAGACGAAGCGGCTGGCGCGTGGAACCCGAAAAGTCAGGGTGCTCGCGGTTCCTCCCAACGTGGTCCCGGCCGGCGGTCAGCACCATGGACAGCGGCGCCGTCCCCACGAACGCCAGCAACTGCACTGACCCCTTCACACACCCTTCAGGTTGCTCCCCAGCACCTAGTCCCAGCTCCTGGGTCAACTTCTCCCACTTAGAAGGCAACCTGTCCGACCCATGCGGTCCGAACCGCACCGAGCTGGGCGGGAGCGACATCCTGTGCCCTTCGGCCGGCAGCCCTTCCATGATCACGGCCGTCATCATCATGGCCCTTTACTCCATCGTGTGCGTGGTGGGGCTCTTCGGAAACTTCCTGGTCATGTATGTGATTGTCAGGTAAGGAAGGCCAGAGGGCTCCGGATTTCGGTGGCTGATCGAGGCATAAAGGGTGGTGGGGGGCGGGGAGGATGAGAAAAAGGAGGTAAAACAGGGGAGAATGAAGAGGTGGAAGTAGACAGAGTGGTTGCTACTTGAGTACAAAAGCCTACTTTTCTATTCTTCCCTCCGTTAGTAAAGAAAGAATCCAAAATTTCAGAAACAGAGAAGTTGTTTTGGTAAAAGCTCTAAAGCTCTGGCAAGACAAAAACAAACAAACAAAAAAAAACACTCAATCTTGCCGCTTGCTTATGCTGAGCCAAAAGAGCTCTGGGCTTTTAGGCACAGTGTCCCACAGTCCCTTCCAAAGGAGCTGTGGAAACAATAATTTGTGGAAAATAGAAGAGAAATTCTAGTTATTTCATCCTTAATTGGGGGGAGGAGGGGCCGATCTCCTTCTCTGTTCTTTTCTGAGATGAACTTTGGCGACTTTCCTGCTCCTGCTGATTCCAGTGTATTTGCTGCACCATCTCTGCACCCTCCTCTTCCTCACTCATAGAGGAAGTTTTTCTGGCGTCTTTCCACAGTAAATGGTGCTGTTTTGCTGTAAGGTGACGGCTGTGTTGCCTAGACCACTTTGCAGTTGGCAGCTACAGATTTGCTAGTGGAGTCACAAACTGAATCAGGAATAGGTTAGGTGGTTTGGAACTGCAAGACATGACTGTTTTTCGATGCCCCCCAAAGTTGAAACAAGTTAGAAGTGACCAAAAACAGCATAATTCTGGAGGATAAACTATTACATAGGAAGTTGTAATGGTTGCTCTAGAAAAATTAAAAAGTGTCTTCATCTAATGAGATTATTTCAGAAGAGTCTGTGGCCCAGTTTCTATTTGTCCAGATGTTCCAGATTTATTTGGCAAAGAGTGTACAAGTTCAATATTAGCTGAGATTGATGTAGATTGTGTTAGTGTTGATGTGCCTATTCAAATCCCACATGTTAATATGGAATACTATATTTTAACTTTTGAGAAGTAGATAATTATTTTAACACTTTAAAATGGCTCCTGATTTAGGATGTTCTTCCTACTAGGGGTTCTATGGTACTTCCATGTTTTAGCTGCAATATTGGCTTCATCTATTCAGCAAGTACTGCATGTTTCAGTGGAGCTCTTGAATCACTTAACAATCATTTTTTTCCATTATGCTTTCATTATCAAGGTGCTACAAGTTATTTGTAATCAATTCTTTCTACTTTTAGGTCTGATTTTTTAAATTTTTTATAAATTTTTAAAATTAATGATTGTTAAAGATTAAAACTAATTTTCTTGATCTTTTGATGAGGAATCATATAAGTAGTTTCTCTGAGTAAAGAGCACCATCTATTGCAAAGAAAGATAACAACAAAAGGAAAAATGCAGGAAGAGAATCAATGGAAGAATTTATCTTTAAAACATTTACTTTATGTAATTCAATACAAAGCTTCCTATCAGATATAAAAACTATCTTATTTTGCATTTATGATAATAAAAATAGCAATACATCCCTGCCCCATGAAGGGAAAATTCCTCATTTCTCCTAAGAAAATTCATGGATCATAAGCTTATAGGGCCATAAGAGAACCTAGAGGTTTTCTAGGCTAGGTGAGTAAAATGTGGCACAGAAAATATAAATGATTTCTCCAAGGACAGATAAGTTCATTAGTTCAATACCATGGAATTGCTCTTAGCCAATGTGATTTTCTGTTTATTAGAGTGGCTCATGATTTAAGTTAATTCAACTACAAGATTGACAGAGTAATGTGGAAATAATAAATTAATCCAAATTTATGTCTGTAATCCTGGAGAATGAAGAATGAAGAGAAATCATAAAACCATCTTGAAATGCTGTCGTCTAAAACATAATCATTTATGCTTTTATTGCTTCTCTTGGTATTTTCCGTCCTCATTTTTCTCCTCTCTGGCTTATGTTTTTCTATAAAGCAGAGAGCCAATAGAGCAACAACTGGCTGTGGAATAAACAGATTAGCTTTATTCTAGTGCTAAAGATATTACTAGTTGGGTGATTTTGTTTTAAAGGTATTACCTCTGAACTTTTGATGACTTGGAAAAGGATGGTGACCGTGTCTCTTACTGAGAACATGATATTATGCTTTATTTTTCTGTGCTTAAAGTTTCAACCAGAATACAGTACTATTTGAAAAGGCACCTCAAACACCCACCTATGAAAGTCAGGTGTTTAATTCCAAGGTCAGGTAATTGTCTGGGAATACAACTGTGAAACAGAAAAATAGTTCAGTAACCAATGAAGTAATGAGAAAAGCCTCTAGGGAGTGAAGGAACTATATCTATTTAGCTGAGAATATTTAACTAGACTATCTCCATGCTATGGTTACTTCACTACAAAGTGATCAATTCACAGATATTATTGCCTCTGTTAAAAAGATTAATACAATGCTGTATCTATTAAGGTACTGAGATAAAATACTTCTTGCTATTATTCAAAATTCAACAAATACTTTTGAATTATTAAGTAGCTAGGGTTTTCTAACCAAATAAACATAACATTTATTAGAATGTCTTATTACATTGACTAAACCATGAGGCTCTAATGACAATGGCAGCAAAATAACAACAAAGATAACAGCAAAAATAACAACAAAGATACTATAGATGCCTTGATTAGTTATTTTCTGTCCCGTGTCTTCACTCTATCATCATCATACCTTCATCAACAACATTATTAAATGACATAACTTAAGTATCATTCTTACAGTGTTGTTCTAAGAAACACAAGGGAGAAAAAGAGATAATGTCACATATCTAAAGTTTTAAAATCCAGATGTTAGGTGATAGAATGTTATAACTATTCATTATCTAAAAGGCTTTTTGGTCTTAAAGAAAAAAAATTACTTGTGGGATAACTATATTATAAAAATCACAACAAATATTCTGGAAAAGTTTGGTGATAAAATATTACAAAACATGGCAATCATTTTTTTTTTTTTTTTTGGAAGTAGAAAAGCATAGTTTTATTGTTTTGCCAGGCAAAGGGGGACAGAGTGGGCTTCTGTCCCAGAAACTGTGCAGTCCCACATAGGAGGATTTGATGAGTTTTATAGCAATAGTTCAAAGGTCAGATTGCTGATAAGTTTAGTGTATGTAAGGACCTAGACTCCTTGAATCTGGTTTCAGGTGGTCTCCTGGTGTGTGTTTCTGGTTCCTTAAATCTGGGCTCAGGTGGTCTTCTCTGGCGTGAAGAATGCTGACATCTTCCACTTGTTGGGGTTTTTTAATTTCCTTTTTTTAATTTAAACTTTTTATTTTCTATTGGGATGTAGCTGATTAATAATATTGTGACAGGTGAACAGTGAAGGGATTCAGCCATACATATACATGTATCCTTTCTTCCCCAAACTCCTCTCCCATCCAGGCTGAATGTAGCCATTGTTTAAAGTGGGATAGTAGTATATTATTGTCAAGAATGTTTTAAAGAAAAAAAGTCAGTCAAAATAATGCACAGTTCTGCACAGATCACAAGGCACATTGGAAGGTCTGGTCCACATTATGACCATTTCAAGCCATATGCTAGCTTTTCCTCCTTTTCTGTTTCATTTTTCTTCTTTCCTACCTTTGCTGTTCTTTGTTCAGTAGCTAAGTCATGTCTAATTCTTTGCGACCCATGGACTGCAGCACACCAGGCTTTCCTGTCTTTCACTATCTCCTGGAGTTTGTTCAAAGTCATGTCCATTGACTTCGTGATGCCATCCAACCATCCTCTGTCACCCTCTTCCTCTCCTGCCCTCAATCTTTCCCAGCATCAGGGCCTTTTCCAATGAGTTGGCTCTCCGCATCAGGTGGCCAAAGTATTGGAGCTTCAGCATCAATCATTCCAATGAATATTCAGGGTTGATTTCCTTTAGGATTGACTACTTTGATCTTCTTGGGGTCCAAGGAACTCTCAAGAGTCTTCTCCAGCACCACAGTTTGAGAGCATCAGTTCTTCAGTACTCAGCCTTCCTCCGACCTCGGTTCCCTGAAATCTCTTTCCAAAATGACTTACCTTCACCCAAGTTCTTATCTCAAGCACTGCAAAGCTCATCATTTCTGTTATTTTGTAACTGGCTACAATGTAAATTCTGGTTAATAAATAGAGCTTTATGAACTCATTGAGTGTAAGTTTACTACACTAATTGTTTTACTACTCTAATTGTTCTTGACAATTAGAAATTCTTAAGAAAGATTCTACACAACTCCAGTCAGAACTACCAAGACAGTTTATAAAACAAGCTTTTCCTTTCAATTTCTTTCTGCCTCAGGATTCAGGAAAGGTTTTAGTACATTTTGCTTAATGCATAGGGAGTAGGCAACAGCCATGGATAGTATTCAGTATACTTCTTGAGGTCAGGGTGATGGTAGCAGAAGGATATGTAAAGAAAGTGAAAGGTCTCTGAAGACACAAACTACCATCTCTTTCTCCGCTGACCCCTTGTTGTGTAATAACTGTAATACTACTCATTACAGGTAAGCTCAAGCAAATGTCAGGGCCCTTGAAAGTGAAGTGAAATAACAGACACAAGAAGCACCGCATACAAGAAACATCATTTAATGATCTTGTCATAGCAACTCCTTTCTTTACCCATCCATTCTTGCTTCAGGCCACCTTATTTCCTTCCCCACCAGTACCTCAGTCTAAGAGTCCTTGAGCCAAGAAATAAATCCAGAATGAAAGAGTAGCATGGAAGAAAAGTGCCAAAAATGGTTCAACCTCAAACTCTCAGTGCCTAATAGTCCTCTTCTGCCAAATGGGTCACCTAGACTAACATCTAGTCTAATTGGTAACTAGTAGTACTAACATTTTCTATGGTGACTTCAAGGACTGTTTCTCCACAGTTTTTCCACCTGTACTATCTGGAGAAAAAAAGCTAGTTATCTACAACATTAAATGATTTCGCATTCCATCTCACTTCCTTGGATTCTAAATGAGCTCAAATGGATCTGTCAGAGAAAGAAAATGCTGAGTTGCCAGATGTTGTAGTGGCTGATTAAGAATGAACGACACTGAAAGTCACTTTCAAGTCTTTCTTCACTTACAGGGAGAGAATAAGCAAAAGGTTAAACAGGAAAGATGCCATCCTCAGTGTTCCGTTTTCCCCACAGAAAGGCACCAGTTTGCATGTATGAGCACAGATGTGGAGAAGGGGAAAAGAGATGAGAGAGTCATCATCTCACTGCACAAGGAGCCCCAAACCAAAGGATACTTCCCATTTTATGGACCTAGGGGCCAGGACTAACACAAAAGGATGGGGTAAAAGTGGGAAAGCACAGAGTAAGAAGAATTTCTTCAAGGACCCCTGATACGAAGGTCTCCAGAGAGACACCTGGGAAGAGTCTCACCAAAAGCACCAAGGGCTCCCTGACCTCAAGAATTATGCTGAATACTGTCCATCGCTGTTGCCTACTCCCTATCCATTAAGCAAAGTGTCTTAAAGCCTTTCCTGAAGGTCTCCAGATGGAGGTGGTTGGGCTAAGGATGCATATACACCCAAGAGCGTGGTTGGTAAAGGTGGGAGAGGGGCACAATTCCTTGCCCACAACTCCCTGGAGATTGTATACTAAGTAGTGGTAGGAAGGATGCTTTCCCCCATGAAGCCTGCCAGGTAGAGCCTTTGTGATTGCCTGTGGTTGAGTCTCAAAGATCACACAGAAGATTCTGACCTGGACCCAGACTTCTCAGATTCAGCTTAAATTCTGATCTCTCTCTATCTCTTTTTCTCTCTTTCATTTTCTCTTTAATTCATTCAGAAATCATTTTAATATTTGCCTTCAGGAATTAATCACCTTCTGGATGTTGCATTGTAAAACTTATCAGAGAGATTCTACCAAGCCTAACCAAGTGAATCTTTGTAAGCCAATGGGGAGGGCAGGTAGGGCTATCACACAGGATGAAACATGCAGTGGAGTCTATGAAATGAGAAGGAGATCATTCTATTCTGGACATCAGTTTCTGTCCAGGCAAGGATATTTTCAAGTAAATTTGCTTTTTCAATTCAATCATGTATTAGTTTATCAGTTGAATATAAGTAAGTGTGCTGAAGTGATTCAAATAGTAATCATTAAAATGTACTAACAAGTATTAGTATAATTTAATGTGGAATAAATTAAACCAAGCTGATCCACTCACTGTTTTCAAAAGTGCTACATATAAATTTCTTTTATACCTTTTCTTTACTTTTTCTATTTTCCCTCATGATCTCAATACTTCTTTCTTCTATCAAAATTCTTCTTCTTCTTCAAGTCCCAATTTAAATCCATTCCACTTTGAAGCCTCCTCAAAGTACTCTTACCACCAATTTCCCTGAAGTGTAATCCATAATAAATGCTACTATTGTGAAAAAATCTGTGCATTTTCTCATAAATTTTTCAAAATATCTGATGCTTATCCTTGAAAATTTGATCTACAGTTGTAGATCTCTCTGTTAGTCAAAAAGTTCAACATTTCAGACTTGAATAACAGGACTGCATATCTTTAAAATGTAATTCAAAGTTTTCAGCACAGCAGATATGCCTCAGATTATTCAAATGTAAAGCTTATTTCAGACAATTCCCTCAATTCATTGCCTTGTTCATGCATATTTAGCCTTTATGACTTGAGCTATGAAAACTAACCTGTACCAATGGATTGATATCAGCAAATAATAAATTCAAATAAAACACATATATATCTACACACAAGCCCACAAACTTTGAATGAGAAATAGATTGTTAGCCTTATAATTTACCTACAGAAAGTAAAATTTTAAAGAGTGAAAAAATTAAAAGTTACTATAATCAATTCTCATTTTTCATGGTAGGTTTTTTTTTTCCCCTATGAATTCACTTTATCTACTGAATTAGAGGAGACTGAAGCTTGCTTCTAGAGGAAATGTAGGGGGAGGATCTTGTGAGCATACAGTTACATTTTCATCAACTAATCAATACATAATGTTCTGTTATGTGTGTTCCTGTTAAAAGGCATCTTATTTAATATATATTGTTGACTCATGGGCTCTGAACTCATGACCAGCACCTCTATAATATCTGCATGAAAAATCTACGATGTCTACTCTCTCTTTTAGGCACCTCACAGTCCTCTTGTGTTTAGGACACTGCAGAGCCCTTCAGCACTACATCTGGGGCCATTTTTTTTTAATTTTTATTTTATATTGGAGTAGAGTTGATTAACAATGACCTGCTACTTTCACATGTACAACCAAGTGATTTAGTTATACATATACTTACATCTGGACTTCGCTGGTGCCTCAGATGGTAAAGAGTCCACCTGCAATGCAGGAGACCTGGATTCAATCCCTGGGTTGGGAAGATCCCCTGGAGGAAGGCATGACAACCCACTCCAGGATTCTTGCCTGGAGAATCCCCACGGACAGAGGAACGTGGCGGACTATAGTCCATAGGGTTGCAACGGGTTGGACACGACTGAGCGACCAAGTACAGCAAACACATACCTGTATCTGGGCTTCCCAGGTGGCGCTAGCAGGAAAGAACCAGCCTGCCAATGCAGGAGACATTAGATGCGAGTTCGATACTTGGGTTGAGAAGATCCCCTGGAGGAGGGCATGACAATCCACTCCAGTGTTCTTGCCTGGAGAATCCCATAGACAGAGGAGTCTGGTGGGCTACAGTCCATGGGGTCACAAAGAGTCAGACACAGCTGAAGCAACTTAGCACACAGTACACATACCTATATCCATGCTTTTTTCTGTTTCTTTTCCATGTAGGTATTACAGAATATTGGGTTGAGTTTCCTTTGTTATATAGTAGGTCCTTGTTCATTGCTTTCTATATAGTGTACTTGATATTTATATTCAACAAAGTTTGGAGTAATTTTTCAGCCACAAAATTCTTACCCTAGTTTTCAATAGAAAGCTAAACTGCCTATAATTTAATGGTTCCAGATATGTGAATTAGCCTGGTCCTTCCACTCTGAGAAGGCTGGGAATGCACCAGTGAAGTGGGGAGGCAATTCTGGAATCTAAAAAATCTATTTTATACCAAGATGTTTTCATAAGCCAATGTAAAGTTTGAGTTTAAATGATTCCAAGGTAAGAATTCACCTTATTTTGCTACATTTACATGTGCACACAATTGACACCCATCAGATGAAGAGGGATGGCCTCACAGTCTAGACCAGGGGTTAAAAATGTTCACTGTGAAGGGCCAGAAAGTAAATATATTAGGCGTTGTTGCCACATGTCCTCTGTCACAATTATTCCACTCTGCCGCAGTAGCCCAAAAGTAGACAAAATGAAAATAGATGGTCATGACTGTGTTCCAATAAAACTTTATGTAGACACAGAAATGTGAATTTCCATATAATTTTTGCATGCCTCAAAATATTATTTTTCTCAACCACTTAAAAATATAAAACTACCTATAAACTTATTTTTGGCTTTTGTTATTCTAACTAAAACAGATGTAGAAGGCAGACATGGAAAAATTTAGCTTCTAAAATATTTCTCATTAATAACAAAAAAGAATTGACTTTCTAATAGCATATTTAATCATTTTACCTACTATTTTATGAATTTTATGAATATAATATTTTGAATTTTATGAAAATCCATACATTTGACTATCAGAAAATAATCATGCCATATGTTCTTTTGTTGACTCATTTTGCAAGAATGAAATGATTCTTCTTTCAGTACAAAATAATACAAACCTTTCTTTTGGCTTACTTCATTCTATAATGCAAATTATTCCATAATAAGTGTTACCAATCTACTTCCTTATAGCAGCCTCAGATTAAAAACAGCCAAGCTAATTATTATACATATAAAAAATCAAAATACAAATTACAAATGTAAAACCATTCTGACAGAAAACCATGCTTAGCTGACAAATTTGGCCCACAAGCTGTGATTTGCCAAACTCTGGTACAGGTGTACTGAGTAGAATTCATGGTCTTGCAGTGGTTGTAAAAAGAGCATATCTTCTTCTTTGGCAAATTTGATTGCATTTTGTTATTTACTAGATGGAAACAAAGCATTTTGTTAAAATATCTAGTACCAACTTGCAGTGTTGTACAAGAAGAAGAAATATCCGTACAAAATGAGGTTTCATACAAATCAGCTGAGCCACAAGGGAAGCCCAAGAATACTGGAGTGGGTAGCCTATTCCTTCTCCAGGGGATCGTCCCAACCCGAGAATCAAACCGGGGTCTCCTACATTGCAGGCAGATTCTTTACCAACTGAGCTGTCAGGGAAGCCTGATACATACAAATCAGAAAAGCGCTCATAGTTTTTTTGGAAAGAGAATGCCACTTTTTTATGACAGAGGATACTGCTTTTCTGAAACGGATGTTGAAGTTGGGTCAAAAAAGTAATCACACAGGACCATCTCCATGTCACTCCAGTGGCCATCTGCAACTCCTAGTCTTCATCTGATCCAGACAGTCTACAATATTCTTTACCATTCTTACCATTATTACCACTCTTACCATTATTACCACCATTACCATTATTACCACCATTACCAAGTGCTTAGAAAATAGTGGTTCTAAAAAATTTCCATCTACTAGATATGCTTTGTGGTTATCTTAAATCAGTGCAATTTTCTAGGCCTTCTCACAGTATTTTCATCTTCAGTCATTTGAAGCTTTCAGGAAAAATTGAAACCATCACCTGTAAATTCACATTAACTTCTTAGCAAATATGAAATCTGTCCTCAAAGACACCTGTACCTGCATGCACATCCACCCCCATGCACCCAGGTGGTGACTGGCAGCTTCATCTCCCTCCACCTCTACATAGGCATTTTGAAGCACAAAAGCTCATCACTTGGAATTTTTTCCTCTTCTTTCTGACTTACATAACTTGATCATTTTTTAAAATTTTGTTTTTAGTGGTTTTCAAAAGTTGTTTTGAAAACGGTTATTGGCTGTGTTTTAAAACTTAGACTGTCCAGCCGGATAAAGAGGACTAGGAGCAGCCTAGGTGTTCTGTGGTATTTGCAATCTTCTGGCTTCCTGCCCTTGGTTTTGCTCAGTCATTTCCTAAAATACCCTGGAATCTCTTCCTTGTCTGATTTCACATCTTTAATTCAGTCCCCATCTGTATTCAGATGACTGCTTCTTTGATCATTTGTGCTCAGAGAAAACTTTCTGGAATTTACAGGGATTCTTTAGATCAGCTGGGTGGCCACCAGGTACAAGTCCGCAAGGAGAGCCGAGTTAGGGAGCGATCCAACTGGATGAGTAAGATAGTCTAGCTGAAGAATGCTACAGTTCCCAGAATGTCTTCCGTGAGATTTTTGGAGCTAAATTCTAGCGAGAAACCCAGGCAGGATAAAATGAATACTCAAATTTGAGTCTCCTTCGAGTTAACTCATGGAGCATCTGAGGTATTGCAGAAACCCTTGCAATACACTTAGACACCAAGAAAATCTCTCAGATCTTCTATTCCAGTGGTCCTCAATATTGATTGCATGTTAGAATCACCTACGAAGAATTATTTTTTTAAAAAATGATTTTATTTATGTATGTATGTATGAATTTTGGCTGCACTGGGTCTTTGTTGCTGCACGCAGGCTTTCTCTAGTTATGGAGAGCTGGGGTTACTCTTCCTTGCTGGGCACGGGCTTCTCACTGTGGCGGTTTCTCTCATCACAGAGCACTGGTTTGAAGGTGCACAGGCTTCAGTAGTTGTGGCTCACAGTCTTAGTTGCCCCGTGGCTTGTGGGATCTTCGTTCCCTGACTGAAAATCGAACCATGTTCCTTGCTTTGGCAGGTGGATTCCCAACCACTGGACCAGCAGGGAAATCTAGAATCACCTGGGAAGCCTTTTACAAGAGAAAGAAAACCCATTTCCACCTAAGATTAATGAAATTAGACACTCCGGGCAGAGCTCCTGGGCATAGATAGATCTAAAAGCTTCCCTGGTGAGTCTAATGAGTCTAGTGTACAGTCAAGATTGAGGCGCACAGATCTGGACCTCTACTTCATGGAGGAGAAAACAGTCCTGCTGGGCAAGGAGGTGTAAGAGATCTGTCCATATGTTTAATTTCTCTGAATGTTAAGAAGCTGTTTATAGAATAAATAGTAAATTAAACTACCTCCCTGAAAAGCAAAAGCCCAGGATGTCTTAAAAATCTCCCTGAAGTTGACCAATCAGTTCCATTAATAGTAGGCGTTCTAGCGTGGACACAGTGCTAACCCTAGAACAA
This sequence comes from Cervus elaphus, assembly GCF_910594005.1. Lineage (NCBI taxonomy): Eukaryota > Metazoa > Chordata > Mammalia > Artiodactyla > Cervidae > Cervus > Cervus elaphus. Next base: position 37,293,957 of record NC_057840.1, read on the forward strand.
GGAGACTCATGTTTGAATCTCTGCCTCTCACTAGTTATCAGAGCCACAGAGTTTCCCTGAGTCTCACTAGTTAACTTTACCAAAGGAATGGTAATCACATTCAACCTCACTTGGAGTTCAGGTCCAAATTAGATAAGATATATGGAAATGTGCTGTAAATTCTAAAAGTGCTATGTAAGAGTAAGGAGTTTAGCTATTTGCTTCCCTGGTGGCTCAGTTGGTAAAAGAATCTGCCTGCAATGTGGGAGACCTGGGCTCGATCCTGAGTTGGGAAGATCCCCTGGAGGAGAGCGTGGCAACCCACTCCAGTATTCTGGCCAGGAGAATTTTGTGGACTATATAGTCCATGGGGTTGCAAAGAGTCAGACAGGACTGAGCGACTTTCACTTTCAATTTCCCTCCCTCTGGTAATTTCTTCTCTTCCCTCCCACTGGGTTCACTTCATCAGCACGCAGGATCTCAACATTTACTCAGTATTCTTGCCCTCTCATAAGTCAATCGTATTATTACACTTTGAAATACAGCTTAGCCTTTTGGAATCACGATTTCTGCAGAGGCAAGGCAAGGCATTGCATGGAGTCCCTGTTATCATTCTTTGATTCATTCCAATGCCCTGGATCACTCCAATTTCATTTTGTTGACACTAAGATGATGAACATAATTCTAAGGACAGAATTCTAAGGACATTTAACCACAATTTACTCAGCTCCCTATTGATTAGCCTCTCTATATTATATAAAAAGTTTGATAGAGAAAAAAGACACAAACTAATTATTTTGGGGGAAAAATAGCTATTTTTAACTTAGATGTTTCACACTAAACTGGTATTATAGTCAAAGTGTCTAAGGCAGACTCTAAGTCTAAACACAGACTTCATATGATAAAACTCCTTTTTACTCAGCAGAATAGTTTACTTGAATTAGAAAAAAATAACTTATAATAGTGATGTCCTCTGAATACAAGCTTTGAAAATTTAGAAATTTAAAATAACATCTTTGTGAAAAGTCCTGGCTTCTGTTAGAGTCTGACTCACTAATCACAGTAAAATAGGTGAAAAAGATGGAACTCTTCATGGAGGATGCATTAATGATGGTACAGTGAGTCTGTGTGAATGTCTGTTCCTAACACCTTCATAATGGATTTTTCCAGGACTTGCAAGGCAATGCCTGTCAATGTTTAAAATCAGAGCAGTAAACACTACAAATAAAGCAAGCACAAAGTAGAAAATAACATCTATGAGATCTACAGTGTCCCTGAAAGCTGAGAGTATTCCAAGTACAGAAACTGTAGGGGAACAAGGAGATCAATGAAAGAAAAGGCCTTTGCTTCTGAGCAATTTTTCACTGAAACACTGGGTTCAGTGCCAGCAAAAGGTTGAGCATTTTGTGGGGGAGTATTAAATGCTAATTGAAAAATGCTGCTGGCAGTGTGACCTGACTATCAGACCCTGATTGTGCCCGCCAAAAAGAACAAGGGAAATTATTATAAACATTATAATTTCATACTTACTCAGTCCCCATCAGTTCTAAAGAGGAAACCACATGGGTTGAATGAAATTGAATATAAGCATGCTTCTGGTGATGTTGGTGATCCAAGGCCACTAAGATAAGAGGTCCTACTAAAAGCAGGCAATACTGAGATCCTTCAAACAGTCTTTCCTTCTGATGACAAAAGAAAGCTTATTTAACTACATTGCAAAATAAACAAAACATATAAAAAATATGAGTATAGACAGGGAAAGACATTGTAAACCAAACTAATACTAAAGAAGATGAATTTGAAGCTCATGTTTGTTGAACACTGCTTACCGAGCACCCACTTAGAAGCTCCAAAATATGCCATTGAGAAAAATAGACTGAGTTCTCATGCTCAGTCGCTCAGCCATGTCCGACTCTTTACAACTCCATGGTCTGTAGCCTGCCAGGCTCCCCTGTTCATGGGATTTTTCAGGCAAAAATACTGGAATGGTTGCCTCTTCCTGGGTTTGGTCCCAACCCAGGGATCAAACCTATGTCTCCTGAATTGGCAAGTGAATACTTTAGTACTGAGCCATCTGGGAAGCCCAGATCAGGTTATACCTATCTCTAAAAGTACAGTCTAGTCAAGAAGAATATTAAACCACTTCACCAGCTGATAAATGTCAAAGGTAGGACTATGGTAATTGACCCAGGGTTCTTCAATCATACTATCTGACAAACACTCTTCCCAAGGTTTATTGCAATTATGGTAGTTTACCTTCCTCCATTACCAAGCCAAGCAATGGGATACTTTTTGATTTAAGTCTTTATTTAATTTTCCAAATTTCATTAAACATATTATTTATGTTTCAGAGACAAGATAAAAATGAGTGGAGCGGGCCTTGGTTAATTTTCACAGACAGTGAAAGAGAGAACCCCATTGACTAGGATTTATAAGTATTTCTCAAAGCAGACATTACAAACATTCCACAAGGATGAAGGATAATGCAATGGCAGAGTGGAGTCTGGAATGAATGGGACTCACAGGAAGAAAATCTCAAGAGCCATTGCTGGAAGACATTCATCAGTGTGTCCCTGCATTGAAACAATGTCTGTTTTATTTCTGAACACCCTGTCATTTAGAAACACAGGCAGCAGAGAGCTCAAGTTAGAAGTCAAGCTCAAATCTTCTGTTCTTTAAAATTGCTATCCATTTTGTAGAATTTAGGGTACAAGTATCGAAGGAGAAATTGATGTCATCTTTTGAAAAAGGATCATTACTCTGAAAGTAAACAGAAGTTTTCAGTCTTTAAATAAATGTGTCACATTTCCATGAAAGACACTGGTACATGAGTCAATGCCACAAAGCATATATTAAGACATATAAACCAAACCAATGATAATTTCCACAAGAGTACTATTTTTTGAGCACTTAAAACTCAAAAATAAGAGCATATGAATGAATGAATGAACATGACCTTCCACACATCCTTACTTTAATTGCTTTTTAAAACATATTTTACAAAAAGATATATGTCCTTTATCAGAAAATTTAGTCTCCTGAAACAATAGAATTCATGCTTTGATGTAGCTGAGATATTCTGCCCACACAGCTGTTTGAAGTTAAGTTGATATTTGAAAATAATATATTCTAGTCAACATTCTAGTCAAGATAGATGGAGATGTGAAGTTAAACATATCAAATCATTGGGGAAGTCAAGGAAAATTGCTGTGATTTTAGAAAAATCTAGGCTTTGATGCATCAGTTACCTTTAGCACACCTGAGAAAACATTCTAAAAAATTAATACAAGCAGAGCAAAATTAACACTTTTATAAGTATAAACATTTAACCTCTGTCTTATCAGAGCACATAGTATCTGCTTCTTTAAATTTGAAACCCATAAGAGGCATCGTCATCTATATCACCTTAGCTAACATTTGTTGAAAGTTACAGTATACATTAGCCTCCATATCAATAATCTTTAAACATACTATTGAAATTTTTTCATCTTTACATCAACCATTTAAGGAAGATACTGATATCTTTCAAGTTTTACAAATGAAGAGAGCAGATCTCAGAAAATTTAAGTAATAAGCCCAAATTTGCCAGTTAATAAATGATAATACTAAGATCTGAGCTACCAGGGAAGTTCAATACTAAGATCTGAAACAAGACCTATATGGCCCTGAAAAACTTAAGGTCTTTCAAAACTGTTAGGTTTAGTTTCATTGAGCTAATTTTTGAAGTCTCACTAGGATGCCTGACTAGCCTATTATCCTACCTTACCTATCATACTTCCCAGAATGTTCCCTAATTGATAACCTCTTCATGACTTTTTCTTTATTGATAGGCTGTGCCCCCACTGAAATGAGAATAAAGTAAATAGGAAACTTGGCTTTTGAGAGGTCAAAATCTGGAGTTTTTCCTTCGTATTAAGCTGTGACATTTTGGATTGAGCTTCTGTCTCTGGAATAACTGGATTCAGGTCTCTGATTGAGTCTGCCCTTCAACCTGAAAAATAATAATAATAATAATAAAATCCATTAATTGTTTGTGGAACTTCTAACTACAAAATCTCAATTGTGATATAGAGGTACTCTTTTCCTTGATCCCTGGAAGCATCATTTTATGCTGTGAGCAGCATATGCTAACAATTCACATCAACAAACTGATCAGGAGACAGCCGGGATGCCAATCTCAGTACTGTGAGTGACAGATCAAAGGAGGCTTTTTGGATCTATTATTCAGCCAAACACCAGGCCATCCTCATGTTTTCCTTTACTTCAGTGATCCCTTTTTACATTTCTAAAAAAAAAAAAAAAAAACCGAAATTTACAAAATTGCAAAATTGTAAGATCCTGGAGAATGAGACTATCTTTTTTTTTTTTAAAAAAACATTCTCCCACCCCTGAATTTAACACAGTAACAAAGGGTAATAGGACATAATGGAGCTGAAATGTTTCAGTACATTGAATTATACTGATTATACTGTTATGTTAATGCCATGCTTATTTCAGCCCTCTGTGTTTCAGTGTCCCATTTCTGGTTTGCCAAAATAAGAACTTGTAGAACATTGTTTCTCTGAATGTTAATAGCCGAAAGAAACTTGTAATTTTCCAAAGTGAAATTCTTATAACATGTGCAGTTTTTGTTTAATTGGGGAGCAAAAAGAGTTTCCATATTCAGGTTGAGATGAGAACCTGGGTCTGTGGAGTCCTGGCCTTTTCCTTCTCCAACTTCACCGTCCCCAGGAATCCAAATGGGAGAGGGGTTATTGAGAGATAAGAGAGACTGAGAAAAATTGGATCTGCAAGAATTTGAGAAGAATCAATTGGTAAGAAAAGATACACTTTGACTGAAAGATCCTGCTAAATCATCTGCCTAATTAAATTCAAAGAAAAGCATCTTAGTCCATTCCTCTGTCTCTCTACTGAGCAAAACACCAGACGGACAAGCTAGGGGCAAGTCGACTGGAATTACTGCCAAGTGAAAGTAACCAGGCATGTCAGTATTAACTCCAGAGAGCCTAAATAAGGTAAACAGATGTCGGAAGTACTGACAAGCCTCCCTCTCACACATGGCTCTCGCCTTTAAGTCTTTCTTTGCTTCTCAGGTCCTTATGAAAAGATGTGGAATCCTATTTTATTCCACTTCCAAAACCAAAGTCTTCCCATAGACTCCACTCTACTTCCTTTCACCTCCCACGCTTTAGAAGCAGATTGAAGAACATGAATTATCCAGGGAGAGGACCAGGGCATGGAATTTTGCTTCTTCTATCAATAGGATAGACAAACATTCTGAGAGGAATCCTCAGTGGACAAGTTTCTTTTTCTCCCTGAAAAACCAATGGATGTATGGCTCCCCAGGAGAAGAAAGATGACAGTAGCTATGATATCAGAACAATGGCAGTGAGGCTCTTCCCAGGACGTGGAAGAAGAGAAATCACAAGATAACGTGAGACTGAGAAATTCAGATCCATCTTTTTTTTTTTTTAATTGTAGTGGTTTTTGCCAAACATTGACATGAATCAGCCATGGATTCATCTTGGTGTTGTGTCATGTGAGAGGTCACCCTAGGTGACTAAAGGGACTTTTCTGGCCTCTGCTATGGACCTACCATTTCACAGATATTTAAAAGCACAAAGTTTAAGCCAAGAATCGGAAGTCCCACTTCATAGAGCAGAAAATAAACCAGTAAAAAGCATAATTATCCACTATCCATAAAATGAAATATGCCAGCAAGTTTGGAAAACTCAGCTGTGGCCACAGGACTGGAATCCTGTCCTTCCAATCCCAAAGAAGGGCACTGCCAAAGAATGTTCAAACTACTGCACTATTGCGCTCATCTCACACACTAGCAAAGTAATGCTCAAAATTCTCCAAGCTAGGCTTCAGCAGTACATGAACTGAGAACGTCCAAATGTTCAAGCTGGATTTGGAAAAGGCAGAGGAAGCAGTGATCAAATTGCCAGCATTTGTTGGATGATAGAAAAGGCAAGAAAATTCAAGAAGGACATCTAGTTCTGCTTCAAAGGCTGTGCTAAAGCCTTTGACTGTGTCGATTATAACAAACCGATCATTCCCAAACTCTTAAAGAGATGGGAATACCAGACCACCTTACCTACATCCTGAGAAACCTATATGCAGGACAAGAAGCAACAGTTAGAACTGGACACGGAAAAATGTTCTGGTTCCAAATTGGGAAAAGAGTATGTCAAGGCTGTATATTGTCACCCTGCTTATTTAACTGATATGCAGAGTACATCATGTGGAGTGCCAGGCTGGATGAAGCACAAGCTGGAATCAAGATTGCTGGGAGAAATATCAATAACCTCAGATAGCAGATGACACCACCCTTGTGGCAGAAAGTGAAGAGGAACTAAACAGCCTCTTGATTAAGGTGAAGAGGACAGTGAAAAAACTGGCTTAAAACTCAACATTCAAAAAACGAAGATCATGGCATCTGGTCCCATTACTTCATGGCAAATAGATGGGGAAACAATGGCAGACTATTTTCTTGAACTCCAAACTCACTGTAGATGGTGACTATAGCCATGAAATTAAAAGATGCTTGCTCCTTGGAAGAAAAACTATGACCAACCTAGACAGCATATTAAAAAAGCAGAGACATTACTTTGCCAACAAGGTCTGTCTATTCAAAGCTTTGGTTTTTCCAGTCGTCATGTATGGATGTGAGAGTTGGACCATAAAGAAGGCTGAGAGCCAAAGAATTGATGCTTTCGAACTGTGATATTGGAGAAGACTCTTGAGAGTCCCTTGGACTGCAAGGAGATCCAACCAGTCAATTCTAAAGGAAATCAATCCTGAATATTCATTGGAAGGGCTGATGCTGAAGCTGAAGCTCCAATATTTTGGCCACCTGATGGGAAGGGCTGACTCATTAGAAGAGACCCTGATGCTGGGAAATATTGAAGGCAGGAGGAGAAGGGGATGACAGAGGACTAAATGGTTGGATAGCATCACTGACTCAATGGGCATGAGTTTGAACAAGCTCTGGGAGTTGGTGATGGACAGAAAAGCCTGGCATGCTGCAGTCCATGGGGTCGCAAAGAATTGGACACGACTGGGTAGCTGAACAACTGAAATGATAATGCATACGTGCTAAGTCTCTTCAGTCATGTCAGACTCTGGACGCTATGGACAGTAGCCCACCAGGCTCCTCTGTCCATGGGATTCTCCAGGCAAGAATACTGGAGTGAGTTGCCATGCCCTTCTCCAGGGGATCTTCCCAACCCAGGGATCAGACCTGTGTCTCTTATATCTGCTGCATTGGCAAGGAGGTTCTTTATCACTATTGCCACCTGGGAAACCCAAAATGGTAGTAAAATTTCTAAATTAAATGCATTTAACATAGGTTTGTAATTGTTTCTGGGAAACAGACTAATTGGAAAACAGCTAGATTTACATTTATTTCTGAAAAACAAACAAAATAGACAGACTTACTTACAGTCAGTCTTCTACTAACCCCTTCCTGCCACAATCAGAGACAAAATCCTTGGCAGCCTGAGCCAGGCATGTGACTCCAGAAGCAAATTTAATACTTCCCTGGGCACTCTACATGTGATGAAACAAATGTTGAATAATGGTAACTTTCTTGAAGCCTGAATATAGGTGAGATACTTCGTTCAACATTGCCACATCATCGGCTACCATGCCAGAAAACCTCACACACTGTTTGGAAAACACTGGTTTCTGGTCTCTCACCATACTGAATGCCCCTCCAACATTTGTTTCAGTTGAGAACCACTGCCCAGTACAGTATTTGGCAAAAATAAAAAGGTGTTAAGTAAATGCTTGTTTGACTCAGTGTTGACACTCAGAGGGTTTTATGATGAAAAAAAGTTATTTTGAAAATATAAATGCAGTTATGAAAATTAAAAACGCGCTATAATGCTTGATATTCTATTTCATACATAAAGTCCAATATAAGTATTAAGCTAGAAGAAATGTGAAATATATAACTTTGATCATAGAGTGTTAAACATGAAATGTTATCAGTTTGTCTCTACCTATTAAACTTATGGTGATTTGTATTTTACTTTTTATATTTCTCAGATTCTAAAAAAAATGGATGTACAACAGTATAAGGAAAACTACAGAAAATAAATAAAAGAGGAGAAAATTTCAAAAGTAATAGATAATCCTGAAAAGTGATAAAATATTGCATTAAAGAGCTTTTTCACCAAAGATAATTCAAGATCATGTTTGCAGTTTCCCTATATTAAAATACATTAATCTGTGACTAAAAATGTTAGTGCCAAGTGATTTTAGTCCAAGTTGAAAGATAATTCTATATTGATTTAATAGCCCTTGTTGCACCACAAGCCTAAAATTTCAACTTTTAAAAATTAATGGGGCTTATTTGCTTTGCCAAATAACTAGTCTATTCATGAATCATATTTTCTGCTAACAAGTACTGTTGAAATCTCCATAGGGGAAGGAAAAATACCAAAAATCTCTCTGCCTGAAAATACTTTTTAAAAGATCTCAGCACATGGTTTTTTGTTTCCTATAAAAATCCTAGGTCAACATGATAGTTAAATTATAAAGGATTATATACTTCTTGGGTGGAAAACAATTAATATAAATACACTATTTTACATAAGCCAAGATCTCCAGGCACTAATTGCATTACCTTCCTATTTCCTTCAATTGGTCCTAAAAGATTTTGGACAGTTACTGTTGCAGAAATTAATTGAATGCCAAAATATTTAGATATCAGCAGGTGCTATAACACATTAAAGGGGATAAACAGGGAATGCTCATCAACAGTTCTGACAAATGGAATTTTAAATTGAGTCTTCACGGATCTTAATTAAATCTCTGGTGCAAAACTCAGGAGCAATGAGAACGTTATTTCAACTTCCTACACAGTATTCTAATGTATAATTCTCTCCAACATGTTGTGCTAATATTAAATGCAATGAAGGGTTCTATCTACAGGACACATACACACACTCCCAGTAAAAAAATTTCAAACTATCCAGGCATTTTACTTGCATAGCAACAAGCACCCAAATATTTCAAGTGTATGATGTCAAGACTTTTTTGTCCTTGACAACTGTTCTAAAGCTCAGTTCCCTTTAAAACAAGGATAAGGACTTCCCTGGCGGTCCAGTGGTTAGGACTCCACACTTCCAACGCAGGGGGCCTGGATCTGATCCCTGGTCAGGAGGCTAGGATTCCACATGCCACACGGTGTGGCCAAAATTTTTTTAAAAGATACAATTAAATTAACATTTTTTAAAAAGAAATTTCATTTTAAAAAGTAACAATAATAATCATAGTTGTTTTAGGTATAGTAAGATTTTTGTGAGCATCAGTTTACACAAAGGTATATGTAAGTGTTTGTAAGCCTTACTGTACTTTATAAAAGTTATTATTTCTCACATAGAAAGCTTATATCCCATGGTACATACTGTGCAATGTAATATAACAAAGAGTATAAACTATAACTGATATGAATTTAAATTCTGCCTCTGCCACAGTTATTCCTGAGAGTTATTTAACTCTCATAAAAGTTGGTTTATTCATCGACAAAAGAAGTGATAATGTGCACCTTATAAGTCTGTTACAAAGATTAAGAAAATTCAAGTTAACTGCTTGCAGCAATACCTAACCCAGAGTAACCATTCAGGAACTACCACCTATAATTATAATACTCAAAAAATAACACTTGAAACCATCATAATTTAATTTGTTTAATGGTAATTTTTAGTGGTGATATAATCACCTTTTTACAGTTGTGAGAACTGAAGCTCAGCTCTTCCCCCAGGTCAGAGGACATGGTGTTCAGACCTGTTTGCTGTGCTGTGCTTAGTCATTCAGTCGTGTCCGACTCTTTGCGACCCCGTGGACTGCAGCCCTCCAGGCTCCTCTGTCCATGGGATTCTCCAGGCAAGAATACTGGAGTGGGTTGCCAAGCCCTCCTCCAGGAGATCCTCCCAACCCAGGGACCAAACCCAGGTCTCCCGCGCTGCAGGCAGATTCTTTACCATCTGAGCCTCCAGGGAAGCCCAAGAATACTGGAGTGGGTAGCCTATCCCTCCTCCAGGGGATCTTCCTGGCCCAGGAGTCGAACCAGGGTCTCCTGCATTGCAGGTGGATTCTTTACCGGCTGAGCTACCAGGGAAGCCCCTCAGACCTGTGTGTCCTACTTCCAAATCCAATATTCTTTCCTCTATGCTATGCTGGAGTGTCTTACTCCTAACATGATTAAGAAGTCAAATTTGGGAAAATTTAACAAAATCAAGGTAGTTTTAGTTACTCACTCTTGTGTAGATGCAGTGTTTAAATAGGGTTGGCCTTGCTCTTAAGATAAGTAAACAATTGGTATGACTGGAGAATTGCCACAAATGTATAGTCTTACCTTGAAAGGTAAGATTTTTGTTTCTTAAGCTCCTAACACTTAAGATTTTAATTAAAAAAACATCAGATAGTCATTTTACTTTTTTTTTTCCTAAATGGACCATTTTTAAAGTCTTCATTGAATTTGTTATGTATTGCTTCTGTTCTACGTTTTGAATATTTGGCCTCAAGAAATGTGGGATCTTAGGTCCCCAGTCAAGGATCATGCATTGCAAGGTGAAGTCTTAACCACTTGTCCTCCAGGGAAGCCCCAGGGAATGATTTAAATGATAAATCATTTTAAAGTTCAAAATGTCTCTGAAAGATATTGAAAATAAACTTGATAGATATAAACCAGATGACTACAATTGGGCAAGTAGGTCTTTGCTTTGGGCACATCTAGACCTAAAGACGCACATTGAACAGTCCTTGTAGAGATGCAATGCATCACAGGTGAGCAGACTTAACCTGGAGCACCCTGAGGAGGCAGCTAAGGAAGCAGTGCATGATCGTAGGCTCTGAGAGAGGGGAGGAGCCCTGAAAAAAAAAGGTGAGATAGTATCCAGTGTGAGCTCTCAAAGCCCCTAGGTCCACCAGGAATGGATTCTGCCTGCTACAGATAGACACTCGGTAAATATATTTGCCAAGATTGCAAGGGTGCAGGCAGCTGTTGTAGCTACCATGCCCTGTAGCCCATCCATGGACATCACTGGAAGATTCCTAAGACTTCCCCCAGTTGCTGATTGCTGTTGGCCTGCTGCTGCTGATCCCTCCTGATGCGAGCACACTCGACTATCAGTGCTTACCAGCCAAAAGCCCCTGGGAATATACCTAGAGGAAAATGAAATTAGACTTATTAATTTTGCTGCAGCAAAATCACAGGGATTTTAGTTTTTGTTTGGTGATTTAGAAGAGGATTCAAGAAAGCAGAGCTCTGTCTAGGTAGGATGCTGTCTCAGTGCAAGAGGAGTTTGATACATGGGCATCAAAGATTTTTTTAATATAGGAGGCAGAATTAACAGAGTAGGGCTAGAGTTATCACTGACTAATAAGCAATTGTCAATTAATGCTAACCAGGAAAGGGAGATGTCTGCCTTTTTTATGGTTCTGGGTGATTTTGGTTTTATCTCTTACCAGGCATGATTACAGGATCCACCTGTTTTTGTCTTATTGCATCACAATCAATCATGAAGAGGTTTTCTCTGAGGCTGATATTCTATAGAATTGTGTTCCATAAAGAAATATCACAACCCAGCTGTCAGTAACTAGACTTGCTTCCTGAAAGCTGTCAGGGGCTTCTTTTCTTTCTATCATTCAGTCTCACTACTTTCATATGTCATCCACTCTTTTCCTTTGGCAATAGGGGGGGGGGGAAATGGTGATCAATGAGGGAATGATAAGATGACATGGGATGGGGAGGTATAATTTATTTTTGATTTGTTCTCATGGAGTGGGGAATACTTTAAAAACATGAGATAAACGGGAATTTCAAATTTAAAGAAATTATATAGATGTGGGCTTTAGGGTCAGGGAAATTGATCCTGTCGTTCAGACAGACACATTGCAGAATACAGATTGAGTCTGTTCACTATACTTCACAAACTTACAGAAAAACAACAATGCAGGTAATCCTAATAAAATCCACACACATATCACATAGCACGAAGATTTCATGTGCAAGCTTTGCAAAAGGTTGAAATTTATTCTCAAGTTCATAAATATCACAAGATTTGCCTGTATTAAATACTCAAAGTGAATACAAAATAATCTTTCATTTTTAAGATTACTGAGAACAGGCACAAGATTTTACTTTTGGCCCCTGTACTCCAGAACACCTTTCAGAAATCTTTCTTCTTTTTTTTTAAAAGAATACAAGTTAAAAATCAATAAATCAATGAAATCAATTTTTGAAAATTATAGATAAGTTCCCGGTAGGCAATATGAATGTTTAAACAGTCCTATTAAATGTCACTCCTATTTTCTCTGCTGTTTGAACCAACTGAGAGATAGCACAAGATGAATCAGCAAAGAAAAAAGTCAACTTTATTACTGAAAAATACTTAGCTGATGTGATGTAGTTATGCAATAATAATGGCTTCTTAAGTATAAACCCAGAATGAAATACAGTATCCCGCAGGCCTGGCCCACTGGCAACCTCCCCATGTGGGGACCAGCCCCTTTACAATTTGGAACCTGGATCAGTGGAATGTAACCTGTTCCCTTTTAGCAGCTGAATTTCAGAAAGAGATAGGAAAAGTGGCAGAGTTGTACATAACCAACTCTTTATCCTAAACACATAAACTGGGTAAGTTACTCCTTTTGAAAAGAGTAAATGATGAAACAGAGAGATCAGTAGTGTTAAGGGCTATTGATGACTTTACTCTCAAATTATAAATTCAGAGGCAAGTTACAAATGCTGAAAATGACCACATGAACAATAGAAATGTGATGGGAGAAGAGAAATTGTCATTTTTCATCCCAAGGATAAAGTTATGTTCAGCTGTTTTTTTGATATGGATCAAATACATTTTTTAGATAACCAAATAAAAATAAGCATTTTTTAGTGTCTCCTATGTGCTGGGCTTAGAAGAACTGCAAGACTCAAATTCCACCTGAGGGATCTCTCTGTGTGTTAGAGGGAGACAGCATGGATGAGTGAACAGACCCAGGGTAACTCCAGTTCTGTCACTTACAGGCTTTGTAACTTTGAGTAAAGTATCAGATCTCTGAGGCTTAGTTTGCTCATCTGTAAAATGGGGATGATAAAGTGCCTCTCCCCTCAATGTTATAAATTTGCTTAGTGCAATGCCAGACCAGTAGCCGGTATAAATGAATGTTACTCTTCTCGTGTATAAGAAGAAATTTAGAAGGACATTAGCCAAAATTATATCTCTGGATTATAGCATTCCATTTTTTTTCCTTTATGCTTTCCTGTATTATTTATTTTTACAATAAGCAAGCACCACATTTTTTAAAAAAATCAAAAATGCATTCTGAAGAAAATCTATATTTTTAAATTATTAAAAGGAAATTTCAAAAATGTTTCAGCAACCACATGATAAGAAAAGTCTTTATGAAAAATAGATGCAAAACACATACATACACACACCATAAAGGAATTAAATTTGACAGTTTTAAGAAACAGAAAACCATGATAAATAAAATTAAACACTAGCAGCCTGAGAAGAAATATTTACAGTATCCATTTTAATCGCTAACAAGTCAATAAGAAAAACATGATCCAAAAATGGGCAAAAAGTAAAAACAAATTAATACAAAAGGCAATATAACTCATCAAGGAATACATTAAATTATTTTCAACCTATACAGCAATCATTAAAATTTTAATTAAAATGATAATGACACATTATATATCATTCACAGATTGGTAGATATTTTAAAGCCTTTTGACAACAATTTTGCCTTATCATTTTCTATAAGAAAGTAGAAAAATAATTTAATTTTTCTCTAGCTTCATTGATCAAAATTTATTTATTTTTATTAAGACTATAGAAAAATATCTTCCCATTCTACAAGTTTATATTGAAATTGTAATTTTTAATACTGTTAAATTTGTGGAAATTTCTATCAAATTTCTTCCTTATATGAGCTATAAGATTTATAAGAAAATTAGGTATAAATGTGATTTAATATATTAGAATATATAAAATATATGGGTTCACATATAGACATACTTGTAGCTGTGGTACTGCTACACATGTGTTCTTTCAAAAGCAAGAATTCTGATAAATTCTATTTCAAACAATTGACATCAATATTATAGTCTATGAATAAACACATTTTATGTTGTATGATCAAATATAATAATAATAGAAAAGAGCCATTTTGTTGGATATTCATAAAAAATCAAATCCCTCATTTACAAAAGTGTGTCCTCTGATTAGAAGACTTTTTTTTTTCCACAGACTAGATTCTGGCTCTGACATTTTAAAAATGCATTTCTTTCTCATTCACATTGAGAGTATTGTATCATTATATAACCTCTTCATATCCTCTCTCCTTCTCTCCCTCTCTTCTTTTCTGTCCCTTTATGAAACTTTGTTCTCTGCCTTCAACATTCTTCACATTTTTCATCATACAGAAAGGCAATTTCATCCACTTGCATGATTGGAAATACCATCTAGAGCTTGATGACTTATAAATAAATTTCCCAGCTGAACTGCAAACATATATCCAGGTATAATAGTCATGTTTCTTTTGCTACACAACATAATACACTCAAAATTGAACTCTTTATCAAAACCAAATCTCCTTTTCTTCTTCTCCTTCTCTGTTAAATAATGATATTACTCTCTATGCATTCTTGCATGCTGTAATTTGGGAGTTCTATTTCGCCCTTCCTCCTTTACTCTCTATTTCTAAAAATATAATTAGCTTTTCCCTTTCTAATTATCTCAACTCACCATTTGTTACATCTTCGTCAATGATGTCATTGGTTATTTTGCTATTACTGATTGTGATGATGGTCATGGTGTTTGTGGTGTGTAAGAAAGAATAAGCACACTTTGAGAATCATTGCACTTGAGAAGCCTAGAGCAGATTACAGATGTCCCGAAAAAAACCTGGAAATGTAGTGATGGATCTTGAGAGAGAGGTTGTAAGTCAACTACATGGAATTGATAGGTTTAAATCATGGATTGTAAGAGAGTAAACAAAGGACAAGGAGCAAATTTGGTTCTCCTTAAAAAATATGGTTCTGTTACCACATTCAGTATAATGAGACAATATCTCAAAATTTCCAGTATACTCCCAGCATGGGCATCTTTGAAAAGAAGATTAAAAACCTTTGCATGCCTACCTTGCTTAGGCTTACATGCCTACCTTTGCATGCCTAGCTGCTTGGTGGCTGAGTATATCAGCAATGCACATCCAGAAATACACATGGAACGCAATGCAGTTACTGCCCAGAAGGTAATTTCAATTTTAAATGGAGCCTAGGGCAGGGCAGAGAAAAGGTCTCAAACATTTGTACATCTCTCTATATTTAGTTTCTTCCACCATAAAAGAAGGTGATCAACCGATGTGGTCCTCAAAGCCCCGCTCAGACCTCGCTTCTCATCGTTCATGACTTTCTGTGACCAAAGTTGTTCTCAATTTGACAACCGAATGGCAAGGCAAAAGAGAATATTCCATGGTCACTTTTACTTCAAAAGCCATTGGTTCCTGTAAAAAATTTGTTTCATCTTACCATGAAAATATAAAATAACCTAAGTCCTTTTTCCTGTATTCAGCTTCATTTACTGGTGCCCGTCTTGTGTTGGATTCTATGCTGAATGGATAATCTATTATGGTTTTAAATGTTTCTGTTCGTGCTGTCTTTCATATTATACTTGCACTGAGTGGTTATATGCCCAATATCATCACCACAAATTTTATGTTTGTTACACTCAGTGCAGTAGATAATAATTCTACTGATAGTCTACTCTCTAAAAATGTATGGTCTACAGCACATACTTAAGCTTCTTCAAAAAGCAGTTTTCTAATATTGACATTGATAGAATTGTTTTATTATATTTTGAAGTTTTCTTTGCTGTTCCTTCAATATTAAAGAAATGCCTAGGGATATATCATAATTTGATATTAGTGGTAACACATTTGATAATTTTTTATGTCCAAAACTTTCAGATTCTAAAATAAGAGAATTTCCTTTTCTCTTAGCACTCTCAAATGTGAAAGCTAAAGTATTTCTAAATTTTAAAAACTGGTCCTTTAGAATAAAAATAAAACATTGTTATCTATGAAGCAAAAGCTGAGGTAGATGTTCTAATACTGTTTCTCAAGTAATTTGGTCTAAAGAAATAAAATCAATACTTCAGGAAATAAAAATCTAAAGTCACAGATAAGAATATTTCATTCAATGACAATGGTTTACGCACATCAGAGGATTTAGCATCATAATATTTTTCTATAATACATCAATGTTATCTATCACAGAATATGGGAATCAAGGAAAAACATGTTTTTTCATATAAACTTTTGATGAGATAAATGTGCTGGAGTAAAATTTTCAGAAATCAAAAACAAAAAAAGCAGGAAATAAGCAGTTTCAAAAGGCATAATGCAAAAAATTATTAAACAGAGTCTCTTGGCCATAATGGAAGTCTCTGCTTTCATTTTCTTTCCTCTGCACTGATGTGTCTCCCTGTTCTCTCCCAATCCTCCACCGCAGTTTCCAATTCCAACAAGAGGATTTGAAGAGCCTTTTAAAATGCATGCAATAAAATAAGAGAAGTGAAAAAGAAAACAGGCAAATTGGAAGCCAAAAGAGAATGAAATGATGAGATTAGCCAGAGACTCAGTACAATAGAAATATATTAGATTCTAGTGCCTTTAGAATTCTATGCAATTATTAAAAGGAGCCACACATTTTACTCTGATTTTTTTCTAGCACCAAATGCAAAAATAAAAACATGATCAGTTATTTGTTTCACATTTTCTATTTATAAACTACATGCATTGCCTGAAGAAAGCAGATTTTTGTCCCTGTTCCATCTGAAGGCTATTTTTTCCTTGAATTGTCATTAATGGATCATGGAGTAAGAAGAAAGTAGGAATACAGAGAAAAGCAAAAAAAGTAGGTGTAGATGAAGAGAGAGCACCACTCAATCAAAAAGACCCATGGTTGTTACTCTCTCCTGATACAGGGGCAGAAAGAAGCAGTGTGTCTTTGTTTAATTTCCTGTAAACCTAGCTTGGTCTTCTCTTCTGAGGCAAATTAGCAAACAATAGTCATTTTTCTGCCTTCAGGGCTCAGAGATCTGAGAATACTCCTGTCTCCTTTTGCTAATATAAACTCATTGGAAATTTGGTCACTGACCACATAAGACCACCTGAAATAAATGTAAATGAAATGTTTTAGAATATTTTATAGTAAAGGGAGAAATCTCCCGTTTTCTCCACTAAGCTAGTGGAGAACTTAACGGAAAATAATAAACTAATATGTGGTCTCTTTCTGTGTTAATGCCTGATGAGAGTGTATCATAGGTTTTGGTTGTTTTCAACTTTTCTCTCTCTCTCTCTCTCTTTCTCTCTCTCTCTCTCTCTCTCTCTCTCACACACACACACACACACACACACACACACATATTTGCCTGAGACAACCGAATGGTCTAGATAATAGAAGAGAGATTCAGGTGGTTACTCATATGTCTACTTTCTTCTTCTAAATAATAACTTGAAATGTAGGACAAGCGACTTTATTTCATTGGATTTATGCAATTAATCATGAGTATCTAAAGATGACACTCTGAGGTTTTTTTTCTCCATTAAAAGTGTGAATTTTTCTATGTGAGGGTTCAGTTCAGCAGTTGCTCGGTCATGTCCGACTCTTTGCGACCCCATGAACTGCAGCACGCCAGGCCTCCCTGTCCATCACCAACTCCCGGAGTCCACCCAAACCCATGTCCATCGAGTCGATGATGTAAGTGGATATAAAAGTCATGACAAGTGTGAAAAAGTATCCAAGCACAATGATGAACATAGAAAAGGGGCTCATTGAATCCTCGCAGAGTTAGATAGCTTTCTTCTTCACAGATAAACAGTAAAAGAAAAAAAAGAAAAACTCCATTTGTCAAAAACATCAAAGGGCAGAAAATCAGCCCCCCAAAAAGTAAAAACACCCTGTACATCCCAGCTGGTTCTATTGTGAACTTCTACAATAGGTAGAGAGCCCTGTGAATGAAGCACACGATGGTATACGAAACTGACAAGACGGATTCTGGAATGTGGGTGGGGTAGGTGTATGCTCATAGTGTCTGATTCTTTGCAACCCCTTATGACCCCAGGGACTGTAGCCCACCAGGCTCTTCTGTCCATGAGATTATACAGGCAAGTATACCGGAATGTGTTGCCATTTCCTCCTTCAGGGGATTTTCCAAACCCTGGGATCAAACCTGCATCTCTTCTGTCTCCTGCACTGGCAGATGGATTCTTGACCACTGAACCCAGAGAAGTTCATCATCCATGGTCTTTTTTGTTTCTGGACAAAGACAGGGTCATCACCACTCAAGAATTAACTCAAAAACACAATAGAATAACAAAAGGTTTACAAAGCCTATCTCATTGCAAAAGTAGTTAACTCAGGGTGGCTTCATTTAGCACATGTGGGTCAAAATTCAATGAGGTTTTGGTAATGGGGGAAATAGTTTGAAGAATGGGTTTGAGAATAAATAGGAATTATAGCCACAAACAAGGAAGGGCATTTACAAACAAAAGATATGTATGGAGCACAGGAGAATATGTGAGCTGCCCATGAAGTGGGCGTCCTGACACCCTTTCCCTAATATATCACCTGAAAGCTCCATAAAAATCACTCTACTGGACCAGTCATTGAAGGTTCTGAGAGTATATTTTTTAAATAGTTGTATGGCAGTTCCTTTGAATTCATATTGCAAATAAGCTACTCGATCACTTAGAACAAAATTTCAAAAATACATACTAGGAAAATTTCTGTAGGATAACTAGGAAGGAAAAAATAGCTTGGCCCACTACCTAGAGGAAAAGACCCAATTCAGTGACTATAGCAGGAACGATCAATGTCAGGAAGGCCCTATAATCCAGGGGAGACACTCTGGGAATATGTCACCTATCCCTTCCAGTTTGTTTTGTCCACTTTGCCACCAACTTCATCTGACTCAGTCAGAAGCAAAAGGCCCAAAGGATGGGTGAAGGATTGTGTGTTGACATCCGGGAGGTTGACTCAGACCCACCCAGGTAAACAACAGCAAAGGTGACCCTCCCTTCGGCTCCCTTCTTTGGCATGCTTGCTAACTCTGGTGTATACACTCCTATAGCTTGTTGTGTGAGTCTAATCATTCATGTCACTTTCCAGGGGCAATGTTCATACGACCACATAGAACAGAACAAAATGAAAAGCTCATGTTTGCTGGACAGCATGACCCCTTTTCTGATCAGAATATCGCTTTAGATTGAAGCCTCTGAAGCTATACTGGAAACCATTGGAATTCTCAGACATTTAGTCTTGTATTATTCTTTCACATATTTTGGAAATGGCTGAACCCCTTTTTATACGTTGCTGTGATTCAAAGTGTGAGTAACTGAGATAAGAATACTGCCTATCTTTAGAGGAAGGAGCTTTTGAATAAATGGAGAAAGTTAAACATCATTGTTCCCATAAGATGCCAAGTGAAATAACTTTTATAGATAAATATTCACTTTTCCTTTTATGCTGTGAGACCCTATCCTAATTTTGTTTCACAAAACATCTCATTCTAGAGGAGGAAAGGCTTTTTTAACTGAAATAATCATACATTAATAAGCACATAGGGCTAAGATGAGCCTGAAGAAAAGGTTACAAGTATGATGAGTCATAAACTGACAGTAAAGAAACTGATTATTTAACATAAAACATTCTACTAAAGATAAGCTGTGGAATGTATGTCTACTGACTGAGACGGTGACTAACGCAGTTGAGTGTGCTATGGTATAGCTAGCAACGTTTTGGGAGATTGGCTTATTTTTGTTTTCTTTCTGCTTTGAGGGGGAAATTTCTGCTAATAAACAACATCAAAAAACTTAAAACTTCTTGAGCATCAAGGTCAATTACATTTTCGTTTTTTTACTTCAGAAGATTTGGGTTGGGAAGATCCCCTGGAGAAGGAAATGGCAACTCCCTCCATTAATCTTGCCTGGAGAATCCCATAGACAGAGAAGCCTGGCAGGCTAGAGTCCATGGGGTCACAAAGAGTCAGACGTGACTAAAGCGAATTAGCACACAAGCACGCTACAATCAAATTGGTTTACCTCCTCAAGTTCAATGACTTTCTCTACCTTTTCCCTTTTACATCCTTTGAAACTTCTCAAGCAAATCAAAAGGCCCCAAATCTGAAAATGGGTAGTGTTTCTGGCGGTAATGACACTTCTACGGTTATTTTGTTGTTGTTCAGTCGCTAAGTCATATCTGACTCCATGGACTGTAGCCCACCAGGCTCCTCTGTCCATGGAATTCTGCAAGCAAGAACACTGGATTGGTGGTCAGGACCTTCTCCAGGGGATCTCCCCGACCCAGAGATCAAACCCATGTCTCCTGCATTGGCAGGCAGATTCTTTACCACTGCGCCACCTCGCAAGCCCATATGTATATACACTCTTGCACAATTACATTGCTCCATAGTTTTAGCTGTATATCTGAAATTTTCTCTTACTTATTCAGAATTAAATGTATTATTATCCTCTGTGTGGATACTTGACTGAGTGCTCCCTGAGTCTATTAAACTTACCACAGTGCCTGGCACATTTTTTAAAAAAAGACCAATAAATCAGTATGGCAGCTATTCTTATAATCGTTTTACAGATAGCAAAGCAGATAAGTACAGAAATGATATACTTAGCCCATAGGCACATAATTATAAATGGCCAACCTAGTACTATGAAAGAGTTCCTTTGTATCTAATCTAAGATGCTTTCCACTAATCCTTGCAATTGTTTTTGCTTTGGTTTGGGGAGGGTTGTTTGGTTTTTGTCTTTTAGTTTTCAATGTTTTTTTTTACTGAAAACTTCATTGCATTTCACATTGATGGGGTTTTTTGTTTTTTTTTTTTCCCTGACTCTGCCACTGCTTTTTCCTCTTCTACTAGGTACACCAAAATGAAGACTGCCACCAACATCTATATTTTCAACCTTGCTCTGGCAGATGCCCTGGCAACTAGTACCCTGCCTTTCCAGAGTGTCAATTACCTGATGGGAACATGGCCATTTGGAACCATCCTGTGCAAGATTGTGATCTCCATCGACTACTACAACATGTTCACCAGCATATTCACCCTCTGCACCATGAGCGTGGATCGCTACATCGCAGTCTGCCATCCTGTCAAGGCCCTGGACTTCCGCACCCCCCGTAATGCCAAGATCATCAACATCTGCAACTGGATCCTCTCTTCAGCCATTGGTCTGCCTGTCATGTTCATGGCAACGACAAAGTACCGGCAAGGTGAGTGATGCTGTGGGCCTGGGGGCTGGCGAGTATACAGATAAATATGTTGGTGACATCATGAGCCAAGTAGAATTTACAGAATGGTCCAGTGTGATGCAAACTGTAGTTTTCATGATTCTTTCTCATAAAATACTTTCCAATATTTTGAAGTAGGAATTTTCCCCTAAAATTTTAAGTCCAGTGAACATTTTAGAGAGAATATAAACCAAAATCTATTCATTCCTGATTCCTCTTCACTTACTTCATCCAAACAATGGCAGCATTAGAACACAGATCTTTAAAGAGGAATTAGAGCTTAGACCCAAAGAACATTAAGTGGAGGCTCGTTTGAAAATGTCAGGTGACTGCCTACATGACAAGCGTATCTTTTTAGACCTCGTTTCAGAATGATAAGCTAGCCATCAAAAAGTGGAGTTAAGGGAACTTCCTGGTGGTCCATTGCTTAGGACTTGGCACTCTCACTGTGGTACCCTGGGTAGGGAAACTTAAGATCCCACAAGCTCCTCAGGCAGCCAAAAAAGAAAGAAAAAAAAAAAGTGGGGAAGGCACCCAGTAGCTGGAAACTCCTATAGAGTCTGGCAGTGATTATATTTTTATGTCAACTTAGACTCCATAGAGAATCGAGCTCACCGTGAGAGATACATAGCATTATCAAAGTGAACAACCAAATGACATATTTGGAAAAATCAACAGAGATCTGAATTTTTTCCCATGAATTCTTTAAATCTTCCTTCCCAGATTTGTGTATCAATAGCCACAAGTTAGCTCAGGTCAAGGCTATAAATTTGAAAGCAAAATGGCAATATTAACACCTGATGATAACATTAAATGTTGCTGCTAATTCTTCCTTATAATTCTTTTTCTCTAGGTTCCATAGATTGTACACTAACATTCTCTCACCCAGCGTGGTACTGGGAAAACCTGCTGAAAATCTGTGTTTTCATCTTTGCCTTCATCATGCCTATCCTCATCATTACAGTGTGTTATGGGCTGATGATCTTACGCCTCAAGAGTGTCCGCATGCTCTCTGGCTCCAAAGAAAAGGACAGGAACCTGCGAAGAATCACCAGGATGGTGCTGGTGGTTGTGGCTGTGTTCATTGTCTGCTGGACGCCCATTCACATCTACGTCATCATTAAAGCCTTGATCACAATCCCAGAAACTACTTTCCAGACGGTTTCCTGGCACTTCTGCATTGCTCTAGGTTATACCAACAGCTGCCTGAACCCTGTGCTTTATGCATTTCTGGATGAAAACTTCAAACGATGCTTCAGAGAGTTCTGTATCCCAACTTCCTCTACCATTGAGCAGCAAAACTCCACTCGAATTCGTCAGAACACCAGAGACCACCCCTCCACAGCCAACACGGTGGATAGGACTAACCATCAGGTAGGCAGCTTTTAGGACTGGGTGTACCTACCGGGGATGACATAAAAATTACAGAGCTTTTTAAAGTCCAACATTAGAATCCATTAGAAGTGGACCAGCAGCTTGGGGGTTGAGGGCAGTACAAGGAGGGAGGGAGGAGAGGAGGAAATGATGATCACTGTGGCCAAGGGACACTTCATTATATAAACCGAGCTCTATGTATTTTGCACATAATCATTTAGATATAGAGACATTCCAATTAGAAATCCATAAATCTGCTAGAAGTCTGTGTCACCGCAGCCTTTTCGTCTATGCAAGATTAATGACTTCAGCGCATTGAAAAAGAGATCCTAATCTAGAATTCTGATTTCCCCTAATGTTAGATGTTTCATGCATATCATTCCAACATCCCTGTCACTTCTTTTTTTAGCTGAATACAATGGTTTTATTTCTTGTTCACTAGAATACAGAGCCCAGCGGAGGACACACTGCCTTCCTTCAGCTCATGGATATTCCACCAGGAAGAGATGGGCTTTATAACTGATGGGCTTCTCTGGTGGCTCAGATTAGTAAAGAGTCTGTCTGCAATGCAGGAGACCCAGGTTTGATCCCTGGGTTGGAAAGATTCCCTGGAGAAGGAAATGGCAACCACTCCAGTTTGCTTGCCTGTAAAATCCAGACAGGAGAGTCTGGCGGGCTATAGTCCATGGGGTCCACAAAGAGTCAGACATGACTGGAGCGACTAACGTGACGACGACGAAGATCAGCCTGGGGATGAGGAGAGAGAGAGAGACAGACAGGGGAAGGTGCACAGACTCTTAACTGCCTTAACCTTGACGTAGCACATTTGACTTTCAACTACAATCCTTTGGCCCAAACTGGTCACAAAGCCCTAAGCAAGGGCAAGGAAGGTTGGGAAATTTAGCAGGGGGTGTAGAATTAAGTGACCACTAGCTCTGCCACAGTGCTTCCGTGGCATCTACCTCTGCCCCCAAGCAAAGTCCCTGTCACTTCTCTAAAGCCAGTCCTTCTCTGGTTCTGCGGTTGCAGAGAAAGCATCAGCGTTTTGCCCACTGTGATAATGGGGGCCGATGTTCCCAGGGTCACAGAAAAGGAGAAAAGGAAGTCAAATGGCCACCTTTGTTAAGTCATTGACTGGTAAATTTTCATACCTGAACTCAAACCTATTACTTCTTAGAATTAACTTAGCTTTATAACAGCATTAGTTATAAAAATTAGTTATAAACTAATATAAAAAATTAGAAAAAAAATTAGTTGTAAAATAAATTAGTCTTATAACAGACTGTAGCCCACCAAGCTCCTCTGTCCCTGGGATTTCCCAGGCAAGAATATTGGAGTGAGTTTTCCATTTCCTCCTCCAGGGGATCCCTCTGACCCAGGGATCAAACCCGTGTCTCCTGCACTGGCAGGTGGATTCTTTACTGCCCACCCACCTGGGAAGCCCAGTCAACAAGCCCCTTGAGGTCAATGTCATAAGGACTGACTATTCCCTGGAAGATGTATCCCTACACATAAAAGAATACAGATGGGTACCTGCAGGGAAGAGGCCAGATTTACACGCAGCAGTATAATCACACAAGAAATCAAAAAAAGAGAAAAGAGAAAAACATCTGTCTCGAAGCTACTAATGCCTGTTCAGCCTCCGGTTTCAGAAATTTGGCCTCTAACCTGTTAAGTAAATCAGTCACTTACTTATTAATGTAAGCAAGTAAATTTCCAAATAATGATGCCGGCATCCCCCAAATCACAGCTTATGTAATTTTATAACACAGAGCTCAAATTCAAACTCCCTATGTAAGCAAATCCTCATGTCAAAAGCTTAGATAAAGTTTCTAGGATCAGGGAGCAGCCGTGGGAACAGATGGCTTCATAAAAAACACCCGGAAGCCAAATCAAGGGGCCAGAAGGAGAGCCTGATTCCCTTAAGATGCAGCTTCTTTTTCTTCTTCTCCCACTACCACCACCCAACCCAACCCAACCCAGCTCACCCTTCTAATTGACCACAGGACTAATGCAATATGGCCCATAGGGGCATTAATCCTCATGCCCTCGATATTAAATCACGCTCAAATGAACCCAGGAACTGGCAAGCCCTAGGGAGCATGAGGTAATGATGGCAGACCCAATTCCAACCAAAGGGAAATGATTAACTTATTATGTCTCATTTCTAATTCCATTTCCGAAAGGAAAGCCAGAAAGAAATGTTTTCCTACACTGCTCCTTTTTTTTTTTTCTTTTTCCTTCATCATCAAGACCTCTAAGCCTATTCCTTTTGCTAAGCAGTGCTCCTTCTCAGTGGCAATGGAAATCTTGTGAATAACTTCAAGAGGGTAGGCATTTAAATCAGTTTTTCTCTAAGGTGAGGATAATACATTAACAAATGCAACTTCAAACTCTCAGTCCTAAACTATGGTTCAAATATTTTACATTGGAGAAATACACTTCCATTGGAGCAAGACGATGGACATTACAAAGGATTAGTTCTTTCTTCTTAAGCACCAGCTCATACCTTCCCTCTCCTTTGGAGTGTGGGTGTTGGCCTTATACCCTGGACCACTGCCGGGGCTGCTTGTCACATTTGATCCTCTGAGCATCCTTCACTTGCCTTGCTCTCCTGGCAATACAGCTCCCAGCCTGTCTGGTGGAGCGTTTTTCCTGAATTCACCATGAATGTCCTCCAGCTATCCGGCCACTGTCCTTGAGCCCCCTCCAAATCCTGCGTTTCCACATCAGTGTGGTCCTTGCACTGCCAGAGAGAGGAAAAAGGAAGCTAATTAGGGGAGCTCTGTTCTGAGTAACTAAAAGGGTTGCCTTAAAAATACATCCAATTAGGGCTTATCTTCATTGCTGCCTCTATGAAGCAGCATCAGTGTCAGATAACAGCAGAAACACATTAGCCCTGGAGCTGGCTGCTTTCCCAAAATGCCCAGCTGGGAGAGTTGGACAGAGAAGAGCCGCTGCTGGGGAAAGGGGAAAAGACACATTGACATATCTGAAAATTAAGATAAATCAAAGATCCCTTTCACTAATCTCCACTGATGTGTCATCATTAGAATCAAGGCAGCTGCCCACATACATCTAGAACAATATATGAGCCTTTGATGATCCCTTTAATAATATATCAAAATGGTAAAATTATTTGAGGAAAAAATTAGAGACTTTATGGCTGTGTCTATGTGGGGTTAGTGGTACAGAATCTGCCTGCCAATGAAGGAGACACAGGAGACATGGGTTCGATCCCTTGGCCGGGAAGATCCCCTAGAGGAGGAAATGGCAATCCACTCCAGTATTCTTGCCTGGAAAATCCCATGGACAGAGGAGCCTGTCAGGCTACAGTCCATGAGGCCATGAAGAATTGGCCACAACTGAGCAACTGAGCACATAGAATACATAGGACATAGTTGATTAGCTTACAAATGCAGTATCTGACAGGCAGGTTTTGTTCTTCCTTTCTTCTTTTAACTCATGAGCCATCATGTTATGAGACAAAGCTAACTGGATTCATATTAACATTTTAACTGCTTGTTTTAAATCTATACCATTGTAGATATTTATGTCCTGACTCTGTCTGTATTTTCTCCAAGAAATGTTATTCTATCTATGTCACATTTCAAGCACATTAGTCAACTTCATATTCTGCAGATCAGAGATCCAATATCAAACCTTCCCAGGGTGTCTGTATTCTGACAACTGTATACTGAGACCATGTCCATGCAACGCAAAGTCAAGTGGAGAGGTGGAAGTTATTAAGGTAATTCAATAAACCTTATAAGAAAGTTTTGTGCCCAGAATAAACTTTGAGTCATATAGATAGGTAAGGGCAACTTGGTCAGTTCTGGCTGCATAGCAAATCATTCCAAAATGTATTGGCTGAAAGAAGCCATTTACTTAGTTTACAATTCTATTGATCAGTGATATGGGCTGGGATAAGATAGACAGTTCTCCCCAGTCAGCTGGGCTGTCAGCCAGCTGATCTAGTGGCCATAGTGAGAATGGCTGGCTCCTCAAGGATCCGCATCTTCTGTCATTCATGTTAGCCCAGGCATGTTCCCATGGTGATCACAGGTTCTAGATTCAAAGGATGGGAAAACAGACTCCACCTGTTGATGTTCAGAGCTGCAGTCACATTGCAAAGGGATGCGGATGTAGGGACAGAAGTCATTGTGGCCACATTTGATCACCATCTACAGTAGCACATGCTGCCTGGGACAGGCAAGTCACAGCTTCCTGAGAAGACAAACCACATCTGCCTCACTCTTCCTTGTACCTCCAGTATCTGAATACATGAAAGATCTTGGAAGGGTCTTGCTATTTCAGGAGATATGGAAGGGTCCAGAATCATCCTTTTCTTGGAACTGATTGACAAGCTAAAGGATCGTGTGACATCCTGACTTATTTCATACTTACCCTTCAATAAGAGAAAAATATTCACAGGAGGGATTCTTCATTTTTTTCTCTCCAGCCTTTAGTCTTCTAATCCAGTTACACCTTTCGAGAATTTTCTTACATTTATGCTTATCTTCTAATTTTAAATAAATGCTAGTGATGAGGAAATCAAGAACCAGACTCAGTGCCCTAAAGAGGTCATGCCCTGGCTCATTGTGGGAAGGGCGGGGGGAAGGCTCATATTTTTTTGTGCATTCCAAGGTCCAACCTACTACTCCAGCATAATGTGTGATTTATGTTCAACTTGTTACAGTCTTTATGTTTACTAAATCTTTGTTAGGTAGACTTAGGTAAAGGTATTCATTTTCCATTTGCTGTCAGTGCAGTTTAACTTCTTTGTATATGTATCACCCTGTTATTATTCTCATTGGATTCTACTTGACTTCAAAATACTTCCATCATTTGCTCAAATCTGTCCAGGTCCAGCTAAGACCTGAGATGTCAGCCACTACTGATCTGCCTTCTTGTGTGGTTTCCACTCTAATCACATTCTCAAATGCATTTTTGTTTTGACAAGAGATTGATTTTTAATGCATAACACTATATTGTAAAAGAGAATTCTATTATATCTACTGGATTATTATTAATATTCAGAGTTTGTATTAACTATAACTATAATATTAATAATAATGGTATCTTACTCATATGAAAGCATGCAGATTAAAAAGTGCTTTTATCATATCAGCTTCTAATAATAACCCTAATGGGTAAACATGAAAAAAATAAATGTTCAAGGAGGTTAATAATTATACAATACCAAACCATCAGTAAGAGGTACAACTCAGACATGTAGAATTCTAATATTTTCTAAACTTTTATTTTGTATTGGAGTATTATCAATCTTGTGAGAGTTTCAGGCGGACAGCAAAGGGACTCAGCCATACATATACATTTATCCATTATCCCCCAAACTCCCCTCCCATCCAGCCTGCTGCACAACCCTGACCAGAGTTCCCTGTGTTATACAGAAGGTCCTTGTTGGTTATCCATTTTAAATATAGCAGTGTGTACATGTCTATCCCAAGCTCCCTAACTATCCCTTCCTTTCATCCTTCCCCTCAGCAGCTATAAGTTCATTCTCTGAGAGTGTTTTCCTGTTCTGTAAATAAGTCTGTTTGTATCATTTCTTTTTAGATAGAATTCTAATACGAATCCAAAGCTTTCCTCTGTTATCCCACAAAACACCATTGTGCACTCAAATATTAGGGAATGGCCTCAGGCAGAAGATTTCAAACTTTACTATGAGCTCCAGAATAACTTTCGGAGAACTCGAAGAAAGCCTGGTTCACTGAGTCAGGGTAGGGTCCAAAAATCTGAATGTTGAATAAAACACTATACTGAAAACTCTGAATTAAAATATGACTTCATCCAAACACTATCACAGTTACTGGTGTGTCTAACTTGAGTAAACCGTTCAGTCAAGATGATTGACGCAATGTTTTTCACCAAATGAACTTTGTGCTTAACAAAATAATATAGGTATCCTTTGACAAAGCCTTAACTTTCTAATATATCAATCAGTGAGTCTTAGAGGAGAAAGTAACACACCAATGATAAAGCTAACGTTATGTCACCTCCTGTTAACTCCTCATCGATATGGCAAGCCCATTCCTAAACCCTTGGGTTACTATTTTTAAAGCAGTTTCTTGACATCTTAATCAAAGTAGCAGGTCAAGAAACTACCTACTTTGCATTTGTATTAACTGTAAAACTGTATTATCCCTAGCTAAACTAAAAGCAGAAGCCTAATTTGTCAGATCAACTACATCATTCTCAAAAGTCAGCTCTCAATTTTTTTTACAAGACATCTGTGGAGAGCCAATTTAAGATGGAAAAGTATTTCAATTCCATGACAAAAGCCCCAAAATGAGAATAGCTTGCAAAATTACCATGCTTGACTACAATGCATATTTTTTGAATGGGGTCAAAGTGGCTATACTTGCCATTCTTTGACTTAAAAGGAAAACTGTTCCAGTTATGAGTGTGTGTGTGTGAGAGAGAGAGAGCATACGTGTGCATGATATAGGTGTGCCTCTATGCATGTGTAGAACTAAAGTATGTCTATGTTTAAAATGAATTCCCCCTTTCATAAGTAGCAGAAAAAAACACTTATGTTTCTGTAAATTGACTACAGTCTGGGAAAAGAAAATATTGCTTACTTGGAAATGTATTTATTCCCACAAAATATTTGGCTACTAGTAATAACTGACCTGAAAAGAGATTTCTCCAAAGAAGATATACAGATGGCCAACAGGCACATGGAAAGATGCTCAACATCACTAATTATTAGAAAACTGCAGAGTAAAATTACAATGACGTATTATTTCACATAAATCAGAATGATCATCAAAGTCTGCAAGCAATAAATGCTGGGGAAGGCATGGAAAAAAAGGAACCCTCCTCCTACACTGTTGGTGAGAATGTGAACTGGTGCAGCCACTATGGAGAACAGTATGAGGTTCCTTTAAAAAACTAAGAGTAGAGTTGTCATATGATCCTGCAATCCCACTCCTGGGCACATATCCAGACAAAACTCTAATTCAAGATATACATGCACTCCAGTGTTTATTGCAGCACTATTTATAGTAACATAAAACATGGAAGTAATCTAAATGTACATTAAGAAATGAATGGATAAGGATGTGGTATATATATACAGTGGAATATCACCAGCCACCAAAAAAAGAATTAAATTAATACCATTTGCAACAACATGAATGACCACACTAAGTGAAATAAGTCAGTAAGAGAAAGGCAAATAGCATATGTACCACTTACATAAAAATGATACAAATGAAAGTGAAAGTCACTCAGTCGTGTCCAGCTCTTTGCAACCCCGTGGACTATACAGTCCATGGAATTCTCCAGGCCAGAATACTGGGTGGGTAGCTTTTCCCTTCTCCAGGGGATCTTCCCAACCCAGGGATCGAACCCAGGTTTCCTGCATTGCAGGCAGACTCTTTACCAGCTGAGCCACAAGGGAATGTATTTACAAATCTGGAACAGACTCACAGACAGAGAAAACAAATGTATGGTTATCAAAGGGGATAGCAGGAGGCAGGAGACAAATTAGAAGTTTGGGAGTAACACATACCGACCACTATACATAAAGTAGATAAATAGCAAGATCTATTGTACAGCACGGGGAACCATAATCAATATCCTGTAATAAGCTATAATGGAAAAGAATCTGGAAAAGAAATATGTGTGTGTGCATATATAACTGAAACACTTTGCTGTATACTTGAAACTAACACAAAATTGTAAATTAACTATACTTCAGTTTAAAATGGCTAAAAAAAGAAAAGAAGGAAACAGAATTACAATATTTGCATTTGGATAAATTCAGGCTTATCTAAAATAAGACTGTTAGAAATAACCACTTTGTATCAGTGTATCTTATTTAATCTTATAAGGTGTGGGTTATTTCTACAGTTGAGGAAATCAATGTTTAAGGAATTAACACGCCCAAGATCATAGGTAAAAAGTAGTGACTGAGGAATGAATCCAGTTGAATTTGATATTATAAACCTCTTAATTAATATACCCTACTCGCCTCCCAGTCTGTTTTCCCCTTCACTCAGTGGTGGCTTTGAAGAGCTAGATTATAGCATTTATATACTGACAGTTTGAATGCCATAGGACCTTTATATAGGTTTGTTTAGATGTACTCATAGTGTATTTTTGTATCTGTGTGTAAATGTAAGCAGTCAAATGATGTTTAATGACTAGCATAGAGAATTAGAAATTCAGTAACGGGGATCTCATTTGAAAAGACCCTGATGCCGGGGAAGATTGAAGGCAGGAGGAGAAGGGAACGACAGGGGATGAGATGGTGGGATGGCATCACTGACTCAATGGACATGAGTTTGAGTAAACTTCGGGAGTTGGTGATGGACAGGGAGGCCTGGCGTGCTGCAGTGCATGGGGTTGCAAAGAGTCGGACACAACTGAATGGCTGAACTGAACTGAATGGGAATCTCTAATTTTCTAAGCCTAGAGACACAAGGATTCCCTTGCCACTGGCAGTCTTAAAAATCCAGACATCACATTTTGCATACATAAAACGGGATGCTACAAAAATTCAAGTGTTAAGATTTGATATTTAGGGAATCAGAACAATGACTCTTTCATAAGCTTTTCAGTTTTTACAAGTTCCACTGAGTTCTTACAGAACACTATTACAGTGAAATGCTAATATGTGGTCTATGAAAAAATAGGTTTTAGGCGAATATTCAGAAATGTTGCATATCTTATACATGTCATGGGGACTGATACTGTGGATTAGCATTTTAAAGGCTCTGAAAAGCCCTATTGTGTGTTTATGTATAGGTGTGTGTGTTGCATTTAGTTCTGTATATGTACTCACATCTTGTTTTTAAGCTAAACTTTTCAAACTTATCTGAATACAGTCTCCGTTTTTTGGTTTTTTTTCTTAATTGAGCTTTCCTGGTAGCTCAGCTGGAGACCCCAGTTCAATTCCTGGGTCTGGAAGATCTGCTGGAGAAGGAATAGGCTACCCACTCCAGTATTCTGGCCTGGAGAATCCGATGGACTGTATAGGCCATGGGGTACTTAAATTCTGGGACTTCCCTGTAGCTCAAAGAGTAAAGAATCAGCCTGCAATGCAGGAGACCAGGGTTCAACCCCTGGGTCAGGAAGGTCCTCTGGAGAAGGGAATGGCAACCCACTCCAGTATTCTTGCCTGGAGAATCCCATGGACAGAGAAGCCTGGTGGGCTGCAGTCTGTGGAGTCGCAAAGAGTTGGACACGACAGAGAGACTAACACAGATATATTTGCATTACAATGCTGTGTTAGGTTCTGCTGTACAACAAAATGAATCAGTTATCCATATACCCAGTCCCCTTCCCTCTTGGACCTCCCTCCCACCCACTCCTCATCCCACCCATCTATGTGGTCACAGATCACCGAGCTGAACGCCCTGTGCTACACCGCAGATTCCCACTCAGTTCAGTTCAG
This sequence comes from Cervus elaphus, assembly GCF_910594005.1. Lineage (NCBI taxonomy): Eukaryota > Metazoa > Chordata > Mammalia > Artiodactyla > Cervidae > Cervus > Cervus elaphus. The sequence continues at coordinate 37,326,071 of NC_057840.1, forward strand.
TTCAGTTCAGTCATTCAGTCGTGTCCAACTCTGCAACCCCATGGACTGCAGCACATCAGGCCTCCCTGTCCATCACCAACCCCCGGAGTTTACTCAAACTCATGTCCATCGAGTCAGTGATGCCATCCAATCATCTCATCCTCTGTCATCCCCTTCTCCTCCAGCCTTCAATCTTTCCCAGCATCACGGTCTCTTCCAATGAGTCAGTTCATTGAATCAGGTGTCCAAAGGATTGGAGTTTCAGCTTCAACATCAGTCCTTCCAATGAATATTCATTCCAATGAATATTTCCTTTAGAATGGACTGGTTGGATCTCCTTGCAGTCCAAGGGATTCTCAAGAATCTTCTCCAACACCACAGTTCAAAAGCATCAATTCTTCAGCACTCAGCTTTCTTTATAGTCCAACTCTCACATTCGTACATGACTACTGGAAAAACCATAGCTTTGACTAGACGGACCTTTGTTGGCAAAGTAATGTCTCTGCTTTTTAAAATGCTGTCTAGGCTGGTCATAACTCTTCTTTCAAGGAGCAAGCATCTTTTAATTTCATGACTGTAGTCACCACCTGCAGTGATTTTGGAGCCCAAAAAAGTAAAGTCTGTCACTGTTTCCATTGTTTCCCATCTATTTGCTATGAAGTGATGGGACCAGATGCCATGATCTTAGTTTTCTGAGTGTTGACCTTTTAAGCCAACTTTTTCACTCTCCTCTTTCACTTTCATCAAGAGGCTGTTTAGGTCTTCGCTTTCTGCCATAACGGTGGTGTCATCTGCATATCTGAGGTTATTGATATTTCTCCCAGCTATCTTGATTCCAGCTTATGCTTCATCCATCCCAGCGTTTCTCATGATGTACTCTGCATATAAGTTGAATAAGCAGGGTGACAATATACAGCCTTGATGTACTCCTTTTCCTATTTGGAACTAGTCTGTTGTTCCATGTCCAATTCTAACTGTTGCTTCCTGACCTGATTACAGATTTCTCAAGAGGCAGGTCAGGTGGTCTGGTATTCCTATCTCTTTCAGAATTTTCCACAGTTTGTTGTGATCCACACAGTCAAAGGCTTTGGCATAGTCAGTAAAGCAGAAGTAGGTGTTTTTCTGGAACTCTCTTGCTTTTTCAATGATCCAGCAGATGTTGACAATTTGATTTCTGGTTCCTCTGCCTTTTCTAAAACCAGTTTGAACATCTGGAAATTTACGGTTCATGTACTGTTGAAGCCTGACTTGGTGAATTTTAAGCATAACTTTGCTAGCATGTAGCTATCTATTTTAATCACAGTAGTGTATATATCTCAGTCCTAAACTCCCAATTCGTCCCAACCTCCCCTTTCCTCCCTGTGTTCATATGTCTGTTTTCTATGTCTGCATCCCTATTGCTGCCCAGCAAATAGGTTCATCTGCACCATGATTCTAGATTCCACATATATGTATTAATATATAATTCTTGTTTTTCTCTTTAACAAATCACAGAATGGTTTCCCTAAGCACTTCAAAAAGCCCACCATAGATCATTAGTTCCAGTTAGGCACAAATCTGTTTTCAAATTGGTTTTACTAGAATGAATGACAAGGTCTCATAATTCTAGGCATTAACCAGGATTCTAAAATTGATTATCGATCTCTTATTCTCCCTCTCATTCAAAATATTTGGTCTAAATACAAACAAGATAATGAAACTTTATACCTCTGAAAATAGAACAGATTGTCTTTTGTTTGGGTCTTCACTTTTGTTTTGTTTCATTTTGAAGTTTGCTGCTTTCTGGTTACCATCCTAAAGTGGGAAGAAATCTACATTGCTTTGGGATATGTTTTCAGTGCTTTAAACTACACCTTGCTAGTAAGAAGCCTTATAACTGACACATTCTTTTTTTTGAATGAAACATCTTTGAGGAAAATGTGTTTCTTTTTTATTGGAGTATAATTGCTTTACAATGTTCTATTAGCTCCTGCTGACCAATAAACAGAATCAGCTAAGGCTATGCATATATCCCCTCCTTGGACCTCCCTCCCACCCCCATCCCACCCCACCCATCTAGGTCTTCACAGAGAATCAGCAGAGCTCTCTGCGCTATGCAGCAAGGTCCCACTAGAAAACAGGTTTCTTTTAAGAGTGATCTATATTTAACTGTGAAAACCATACCAAAGTTTAAATAATTACAATCTTTCTTGTGAAACAATACAAAATCAGAAACCAAAAAACCTGGGTTCTCGAGCCAGCTGTGTGGGTCTGGCATCTTCGTGCTACTGGCTGCCTAGGGGACCTCCTCCCAAACAGGACTTTCCTACCTTTTTTTTGCTAGCCAGTGAATCAGCTAGCTCATTTCTGGTCTTGATTAATTACCCCTATTCAGGCTCTTGAGACTAGCTACTCCTAGTGATCAACAAAAGAGGTAATCACCAAAGCTTCCTTTTGGAAAAGAATTTATTATATTGAACAAAAATTCATATTAAAAGCAGAAAGAAGCAAATGGCATATTTGAGTCCGGATTAGTGGCTCAGTGGTAAAGAATCAGCCTGCCAATGCAAGAGATATGGGTTTGATCCTGGGTCGGGAAGATCCCTTGGAGAAGGAAATGGTAGTGCATTCCACTACTCTTGCCTGGGAAAGCCCATGGACAGAGGAACCTGTCGGGTTACAGTCCAAGGGGTCACAAAGAGTTGGATTTGACTTAGCAGTTAAACAGCATCCTTTGATATATCAGATTATTCCAGCTCTCCTTGAATTCCCCCTTACTAAAGCATGACCCCTTGTTACACTCTACATTCCAAAGTGTCTGATTCTAGCAATGAAACATGGAAGAGGGGGTGAGTTCTCTACTGCTTACATAAATGGAAACCTTTGCCGATGAGTCATTCACTCGCAAAGTTTTCTTGTGGGTGGGTGCCTCTGTTTTTATGGATTCTGTAATGAATGGGATTTTGAAATCTATGACTGACTGAAACATTGATCAGCTTCAGAAATACCCCAAGTCTGGAACTGGCTTCAACTGCAACTTTGGGTGACATCAAGGCTGGGAAAGAGAAAATAAAAGTGGAAGAGAGGGCTACAAAGAGTAAAAATAAAAATATTAAACAGGATTTCCCCCACCAATATTCTTGGGCCTGTCACTTCACCTCTCAAGACCTCTATTTCCTCCCAGAGATTAATAAAATGGGAAAAGGCAGTCTCTTAAATTCCTTCCAGGGATAGGAAGCACGTACCAATCTTTGTATCACTAGAGATTAAAAGTGCCTCAAATAAGCTTCAGTTTGAACCTAAAAGCTTTTGGAAACTTTATTTTTCAAAGTAGGCTAAAAAATAGCTCAAGGGGATTTGCTGGTTGACTTTCTGGAAAACATAACAGTTTAAGGAGTTCTTTAAAAAAATGGAAAGCTGATGGTATATTAAAATATTGTATCTATGTCAAAGGTTAAATTTACTGAATTTATAACAGCACTGTGATTACAGTCAGGAAAGAAGCCTGGTCTTCGAAAATGTCAGGGAGTTGCAAGTTTTCAAGAGAGATATCTTAGCAACTAAGCAGGTCAGCTGGTTATGACTCTATGGCTGCATCTATCTGTGTGTGTTTGTACATGTACAAGATTATCACATTTAAGAGCTGCCTTTAATAACATTAGGCATCATAAAGTAACTCAAGACCAGCCAAACCCACACGAGTTCCTCTGATCTCACAGCACATAGACTGGGGTGATAAACCCTGCAGGAGGTCAATTTAGCTATCAGAGCTGCTCCCTGTCCAGCGGACCATGTGATTACTTTGCCAGGCTGCAGCCTGGAATTTAGAGACAAAGAGAATTAATCATTTTCCCCTCCCAGTAACTCCAAAGCCTGAGCTATTCCTTCCCCAGCTGAAGTGGATAATGATGGTCCCAGGAAGGTTCCAAGGGACCGTCCTCACCGAGGCTGCCTCCTCTTACAGAAATCTGTTCAGAAAAGCCCCAGAGTGTCACCTGCTGCTTAGGTCTTCTGCCAGATTTGACAGGTTATCTGATTAACCTGCAGACAACAAAATGCATGCATAGATAAGGCACATATTGTCTCCAGTAGCTGGGCAGTGCAATTAAGTGCTGGGCTACATTTATGATAATAGAGAGTCATAGTGCAAGGAATATTTTCTTTACTGCCTCCAGAATCCACTTTTGAGTCATAGTCCATTCAAGATTTTGACAGCCTAGGTGCTTCATTCACTGTCTAAGAACATAACTTTCCTCACTCCTTTGTCATCCATGGGTCTACAAGTTGCTCTGTCTGTTGATCAAAATGCTCCTGGTCTTGCTTCCTTTCCCTCTCATTAAGGGTCTATAGGTTGGTGCTCAATATAGGGACTTACTGTCCTCTAGATGTTTCTACCTGTGACTTAAGACTGCATGTAGCTGTATTTTCCTCCCTAGAGGGGCTCAGAGTGCTCTCCTAGTCCCCTAGTCCACAGGAGGCCGAACGGCAGCCATGGCACCACCTGGGCATCTGGTTAGAGTTCACCCCTCACCGCTCAGCCTCCATCCATCCACTCAACTCCTGTTTATGAACAGACGGGGCAGGGTGGCTCTGGTGGTTCAAGTGGTACAGAATTCGCCTGCCCATACAGGACACTCAAGTTCAATTCCTGCATCAGGAAACCCCCCTGGAGAAAAGAATAGCAACCCACTCCAGTATTCTTGCCTGGGAAATCCCATGGACAGAAGAGCCTGGGGGCTACAGTCCGCGGGGTCATAAAAGAGTCAGACACGATGCAGTGACTAAACAGGAACAATAACAGAGGACGGGGTGGAATGTTGACACCCTCTCTCTGCACCACGTGGGCCAGAACATTTGCCACCAGCTCCCGAGGAGTTTCTTCACATCCTCAGATCTCTTCCATGAGCCCTTGTCTTTTCTCCTTCAAAAACTCATCATCCATCTTGACAAACTGCTTGTTGTACCAGTTGGGGAAGAACCTCAGCCTCTTAGAAGAGGACAAGAAGTAACAAGACCCCAAAGGAGAAGATGACAGAGCAAGTAAGCAGCTTGTCTCGCCACAGGTCCATAGGTGCCAAAAGTAGATAAAAATACTTGGGTGGTCACAGCACAATGAACAGTAGAAACTTTAGCTGTTGCGAAGGGTGACGTGATGGGGCCAGATGGTGGCTGCACACACAGTGGACTGGGTCACAGTTGGGGAACCAGATCTAACATCTCAGTCCCTTTGGTAACAAGCAACAAAGCAGCCTCTTAGGAGCAAGCAGTCACACAGTGATCAACGCTGTGGTCACCTCGACCTACTTAATCACCTATGCTACCACTGCAGAAATGGTTCCAGGTCAGAGATCAGTTAGTCCTACCATCAGCAAGCATGAACAGGAGCATCCAGGGGTCATGCAGACTCTGCCTCTCCCACAGCGATCCCAGGGTGAGCTCTCTTTTCCTTACTCCTAGGAGATGCATCATGAAATATTTAGGGATCAAATTATAGCATCAAATGGTTCAATGAGACAAAGTGTGTCCATCTGTGTATGTGTGTGTCTGTATGTCTGTGTGTCTGTTGAAGGAGCAAAAAAAAAAAGAAGAGGAAGCAAGTGGTAAAGCAAATGGGGTACAATGGTAACAGTAGGTGAATCTGGGTAAAAGGCACACAAGTGTTCTTTGTATTAATACCAGTCTAATTCTTGTACTTTTCCTGAAGTGTGGAAGTTACCAAAATAAAGTTAAAGGAAAAAAAAATCTCATCTCTTTCCACTTACTATACAAACAACTCCTTTTTTTCTCGATGAAAGTAACCAGTATGACAGTAACACCTATTTGTTCATCGTAAAACTCGCTTCATGTCTGTGATCCTCCTCCCTAACTAGAAAATATCAAGCCACATTTTTGTGTGTGAACAAATGTCTGGTTTAGCGTTCAGCGGATATGCTAGGTTTATGGTGGGGGTAGTGGGGGGAAGAATATCTCTGAACTGCAAATCAGTGGCTTCAGGGGAAAAAAAATCCACTGATTTAGTGAGTTCGGTGAAAAATAAAAGTTCTTCATCTAGAAAGAAAGAACATAAAAGGTACTACAAAGAGAGGTGTGGCTTTTCTTTTGAAATTTTGATCAAATCATGAATAATTTGAAGATAAGGAGGGAAGAGGCTCAAGGACAGAGGGAAACAGAATTTGGGTTAAACTATTTTTTTTCATGAAGCCATCATATCATATCTCCTTTATGACTAGTGTATAATTCTTATTCATCAGTGTATTAAAGACCCAAGAGATTAAATAATGCCCTGATATTTAGGAAAAACTCTGAGAGTTGCAGATGGAAGTATACATGAAGATTCTCAATGTATTTTCTGACACAGAAGATGTCCAATAACTGTATACTGCAACTCAACCTGAAATATTCACTGTCTTTGCACTTTCTCTTCTTTCAGCTAGAAAATCTGGAAGCAGAAACCGCTCCGTTACCCTAACTGGGTCTCATACCATTCAGACCCTCACTTGAGCTTAGACACCACCATCTATGTGGAAGCAGGTCACTGCGAGAACACGTGGAAAGCTCTGGTTTCCTGGGAAAGTGCCTGTTCCTGCCCTAAGTCATCAAAACTCTTTCCTCCCTGGCCCCTCCACTCTGCCCATGAGAGGAACATCCAAGCTAAATCAGGCATTAGGGAGGAAAGAACTGAACCACCCTGAGTTTCTGTGTACATAATCGCGAGGAAGATGCCCCACAGGACCGAACCCTGCTGTGGTATGTGCATTAACGTCATCATGGAAGACGTTCTTTTCAATATTTTCAAGCAAATATTTACAGCCTCATCAAAGGAAAACCATCACTTGTTAAATTCATCATAGTAATGTAATTTAAATGCTACCTCTGATCAAAGCACCTTATGTGAACATCCAAGACTTTCCGTGTCTGTAAGAGAATTAATTGTCCCATTTTTATCCTCTGGTGTTAACCTCAAAATTATCTTCGGAGTTAAAATATAGTTTCCACCTTCATTTCATCACTTTATCCCCACAGGAAGTCAAGCCCTAAAATGGACGCTTTATTTCTCATAATTTCTTCTTACTAAATGCTCTCTTTGCATCATACTTCCTTTCTCTCTTTTTTTAACTCTTCTCAGAATACTTACACCTTTTGAATCAACACGATAAAATGACAGCAGTTTTTTGTTGGTTTTCAGAACAGTTTAAACTCTTTAAGAAAATACGGATCCAGTAAGCTTAATCTCAAACTTGAAAGACTCAAAGGACCGTGGAGAAAAATGGGTGATCTACTTTTCACTTCCGTGTAGTTCCTTGGACATGATATATTAACGATGACCCAGGAATATTTTCCTGAAGATTATGTTTCTATAATGTCATCACCAATATGCTGGTCTTTTTGATCTTTGCTAAATGTCAAGATTTCCTTTGTAAAATGTCAGTCTTCTAAGTAGTTTCTCTAAGACAATTCTTCTCTTTGACAGGTTTTCTTTGGCATGAAATACAGTTAGAGGTTTGGCAGCCCACCCATTTTATTTGATCTATACAGACAATCGAGTTAGATGGTCTATGCCAAAAAGCTCTCCACTTTGAACTGTTGTCTGCATTGATTAAATGAATCAAATACATCATAATTCTCTGTGAAGACACAGCAGAAAACGGGGTGCCAGCTTCCCTTGTAAGAATATTCCTGAATCCATGGTCTGCCAATAGTCTCAACCTTACAATTTGTCTTCATTCTTCACTCTAACAAGGCACAAATACACACCAGCTATCCAAGGGCAATGTTTAAGAAAGACAGCTGTCACAGATCGGACTAAATGAATTTACTGTTTCAGATCCTATTGGCTCTAGTTATGTGGCCATATGTGGATATGGCCCATGAATCTGTTGGATGAGAAAAAAAAAAAGATACAAGATGAGTGTTTTAGTGTTTCCTTCTATGAAGTCTTCTATTTGCCTCTAATCATCTCCATTTCTCAAATATAATGTCCCAGTATGGATATGCATTATTTTTTTTATTTTTTAGATTTTCAGATCAAAATAACTAAAATTGGGGCCTTAAAAATTTTAGAGTGGTGAATAAATGCATTTGTTGTATGTACATTATACACATATACACACTACTAGAGCTTCCACAAGTAAAAGTGATAATTCAAATGAAACACCCCCAATAAGGGAGAATGAAATGTTGGTGTATTGGGGAGGAAAGTTCTTGTTGTTAATGGGCCATAATAACAGGGGTTTTCTCAAGGGATGTCATAGCACTACTTTCTGCTCATGACTGTTTCTCAGTATTCATTGTTTCTGTCTAATGACCAGCTCTTAGTTAAGACATTCTAAAGTAAACAGTACATTAGTGGCTTTTTATATGTTTTATTTGAAACCATTTTTTTATTTTAAAGGAAACATTTCTTCTGTTCCTTTTAAAAAACATTTTTATTGGCGTTACAGTTGGTTTACAATGTTAGTTTCAGGTGTACGGCAAAGTGAATCAGTTGCACACGTGCATGTATCTGCTCTTTTTTATCATAAATTCGCTAGAACTACCTTTGCAAAGAGAGAAATAACAGCCCAGACCCAGCTGGATGAGCTAAAGCTTCTTATAAAATTTGAAGATAGAGAAAATGTAATGTTCTGCTTTGTTCCTTCATATTTCACTCTGTCCTTATGGACGAAATGTCTTCCTAGGTTGGCATTCCAGTAATGCAGACTCTAAATGTGAAGCAGAAGTTTGGCTTCTTTGTCTGACTTCTTGCTGTGGAATTTCTCACCAATAGTTAGCGGTCTTTCCTCTTTGGTCTCTGCCTTCACTGTTATGTTGCTCCGGCCTTCTCTCCCTGTCTGTCACTAGAGAGGAAGAAAGAGGCAGATGAGACTCGGCTGGAGCAAAAGTGAGTTATCAGGACTTCACTGCCAATCTCCCTGCTGGATGGATGGGGTCCTCGGAAGGGGATCTGATCACACTTCTGTTTTAAACTTTTGTTGTAATATTATAGATCCACCCTAACAACCTGATGATGTCAAACTTTTACTGGGTCTAGCAGAGAGGTTAAAAGTCTGGGATTCTAGTTCATCTAGAGCCATGTCTGAAAACACACTGTGACATTTTTTGGCTTTGTGGCTTTGAGTAAGAGACTTCAGCTTTTTGACTTTAGCCTTCTCTTAAAAAGTAGGGCCTATAATAGTACCCTTATTGAGTTGTGTTCAGGATCAAGTCAGATAATGTTTATAAAAAACTTGACCTACTGCATAGCAAATGTTTCCTATCTGTAGTGAATATTATACATGAACACTATCAATGTGAAAAAAAAAAGAGCTAGAGTAACTTGGTGAATTTGTTGGAAATCACCTCTAATCACCCTTGGCACAGAACCCTGAGAGGGACCTCTTTTGAGAAGGCAGGAAGTATCTCAAGCAGAATTTACTGTGATGGAATGGCATCTCAACTGTGCCATCAGAAGGATGGGACTCAACTTTTCCACTTGAAATACTTCTCAACATTGAAATAGACAGTTGGCAGTTTTAAAATAAACTCATCTAAAAAAAAATCTTTGAGTTGGTGACAGGATATTCATTTTCTTAAATAATAAGACAGGTCTTGCTAAAACTGATATCCGTTCACTTGCAAATTTCATTATTGAAAAAAGCACACTTAGCTTATTTAATATTAACCCCCCCCACCAAAAAAAATGATGCTAACAGAGTTCAATTTCCAGCATTATCACAGCCAACACTTTGTGTCTCAGGATCCAGGCAAAGGTTGAACTTCAGAAGCACAGATTCAAAATCTATTAGGGAAATATAACTAAGATACAAAGAAAGTACCTCTGAAAAGAATCTCTCTGATCATAGTTATCACAAAGATCCCCCAAAGCATCCAAAGTCCTTAAGTCAAGTATATTTATATGTTCAAAAGTTAAAAGAAAATCTTCTTGATAAACGTTGGACTGTTTCGTTCAAGATGCATGGAAATGATAAGATATGTGCTGCATCTCTCATGTAATGGAGATAATCCATTTATACTGACGTATGCTCTGTCTACTGGTAATCACCAAGATGAGATGGTTCACAAGTGACCCTTCCAGCTTCAGACATGAATACTGCAGAAGCTGATGCTATCCCTTGGGGTTTTCCAAACTTTAGAGCATTCTAACCAGAGCAAAATGAGAAAAGGACGGGGCAGCCTCAGCATCTTGACCTCTTTACATGTCACACATGCCCCTGTTCCGTGCAATTCCAGAGGTTGGACATAAGTAAAAACACTATCCTCTTCATAGAATATTCACCAACAGGAAAGGGATGTCTTGGAGAACCCTTATTGCCCTTATAGAAGCAACAAAGTTATCGTCTAGGTTCTCAACATAATTCTTTTCTCATGAACCATATTGCTTGGGTTAGGAAGAGGGTGAAAACAAACACGAACCTTCATCAATGCATAACGACTGTTTTTTTCCCCTGGTGTGAGATGCTTTAGGATTCATAATCATGGAACTCAGCATCCAGATTATATTTAAGACCATTGTCATTAGGACCTTGGGCCTAAAGTGACAAGTTAATTAAAAAGCTTAACTTTGGGACATTCAGCCAGGAGCCAGTAGAATTTAATTAAAAATAATTTCAACCTGCAGTCATTATTTTCCACTGAGACCAAAATACTAAAAATTTTAGGGAGTATATACATTACTCACTGTTCAAAATTAAGCAAAACCAAATGCCCAAAGTTTAGTGTGCTACAGGGTGTGGCAAATATCCAAGCTCTTATTATTTAACACCATGGTGATGCTGAAAGGAGTCAAGTTCAGCTTAGTTCAACCAATATTATTGTGTCATGGGTCCTTGGGTTATAAACGTAAGGACCATCAACACTAAAATTTTAAGATTACAAAAAGTGGCTTGCAGGTGATTGAAAATGAATCCTGTAACAACAGGATACTTTTCAAGTAACATTGAATAGCTACATATGCATTTTAAAGGAATTTTGAGTTCAGAAATCATTGAATTAAATCTATCAGTTTTCGACAGCATCTCTTGACGTACATGAAGATGATTCTAGACCCTGGGCACATATTCAGAGAAAAGAAAAATTTTAGTGGATTTTCCCCATCACACATTTAATAGAAATTTGATAAGGTACTTTTCAACTCACTTTGCATTATCTATTAGCTTGTAGCAGAAGAGAATTCCACTGAAGTCAGCACTTGAAATTTCAGTTAAACTCTACAAAGTTAGAGAGAAATTGGAAGAGTTACTGTTTCCTCTGAACTTTGAGAGAAATTCAGGCTTGCATTTCATAGAAAAGTCATCTGGATGCTAATGCTTAGAGCTCTAAGATCCACCATGTTCCAGACCCCAAGCCTAGAAAATATAATTCTACAATCTTATGTAGTACAAGGCATTATCTCCTTTCTTCTCTCCCAAATTCCAGAAACTTAGCAAGTCTCTTTCCATTCACATCCAAGAGCTTCTCAGATACTTAAAGACAAAGTAAAACTCTATAGCTGTAGATTAAGACATTCCTAAAATGTGCTACTCTGTGTGAGACAATGGGAAGGCTTTATTACTTATTTGGAATAAGTGAGTTAAGAATCAAGAAGAATCAATATGGGGTAAAGCAGGAAGGAGAGAGTATATTCATTTTTACCGTAATCACTAAAATGAATTAGCATAACACTTCACTGCCACTCAGAGAAAGTAGTTGGCATTGTTATCCTTTTTTTTTAATTAATTTTTATTGGAGTATAGTTGCTTTAAAATGCTTTAGTTTCTAGAGTACAGCAAAATGAATCAGCTATATGTATACACACACCCCCTCTTTTTCAGATAAACAAGATGTGATACGTATATACAATGGGATGTTACTCAGCCATAAAAAGGAATGCAATGAATGTGAGTCCGTTCTAATGAGGTAGATGAACCTAGAGCTTATTATACAGAGTGAAGTAAGTCAGAGAAAAACAAAGGTCATATATTAACGCATATATGTGGAACCTAGAAAAATGACACATTTCTTTCTTTTGGCCATGCTGCGCAGCCTGCAGAATCTTAGTTTCCCAACCAGAGATCAAACCCAAGAACTTGGGAGTTAAAGCACTGAGTTCTAACCACTGGACCACCAGGGAATTCCCACAGTAGTACCCTTATGCAAAGAGATTATCTCTAAAAAGTACTCAGATATTTTATAGAGCTGATAGCAGTCTATTCAAAGGGTCTATGGGATCCATCAGACCAGAAGCAAGACCTATTACAACCACATTTGAGTGCGAGTAGTGTTTCAGGAAAAACTCTGTACTTGTGGCAATAGCACAAACAGCCCTACGTTAATGTAAAAATTGCCCAATATGCATCAAAGCAGCCTCCAATTTTTTAATGCAAGTATAAATATGTTTATGTTTTTCAGATGGTGTGTCCTCTTCAGTTTTTGTTTTGCAACAATGGTTCTTGACACTTTGGTTATAAGTATATAAGTACATAAGTACTTATATAAGTACATAAAAGAGGATATATACATAAGTACATAAAAGGGGATAGTTTTCTCAGTAACTAAATTTGGCTCTTGTCTGTACATCTTCATGATCACATAATTTTGCTATCATTCAAAGCTATGTCATGAATCAAATATACTTTGCTCTTCACCCTACAGTCATGTGCAGGAGATCGAACATGTGTCTTTTGCTCTGATGCCTTGACCACATGCATATTATTGTCTAAGCTTTCTGATAACTAAAGACTTCCAAAAGATAAGAGTTCCCATTTATAATGTGAATTTGAAACAAAAGGGTCAGTTAGGTGTTTCAGAATGCCTATTCCTCATTTGTTGACCCTTGGAGATGTTTTTGTTTGCTGGCTGGTTGGCTAGATGATGTGTGGGTTTTTGTTGCTGCTGTTGAAGATTTTTCAGGTCTCTTTGGAATGTTTGTCACCACACAAATTCATGTACCTCTATTCTCCCTATTGAATGGATTTCCCTTTGTAATGACCAGTGGAGGAGTTTAGCATCACTGGAATAAAGTGTAAAACCGAGGCACACTTTTGCGGATAGTTCCCCATCCTGGTGGGGCCACCTACATTCATTCTTTCGCCAAACAACGGCCCCCTCTCCTACATCATTTTGATTTTAGAACTGACCAGAATTCAATCTCGTATATCCTGTCTAGCACAGGAAACCCATCAGATGATTCTCCAGCTGCATCTCTGCAAGTGGGAAGCCTGATTTCTGCTCCAGCCTCCACAGGGGTCCATTCAGAAAAAATAACAAAGTCTTCCTGCTACTGTCTCTGGCTGAGACAATTTGTTCCCATCTGCTCCCAGGCTCACCTGGCCCTCTGACTCAGTGGGAAGCTGCTACTGATCACTGCTGCATTAATTCAAAACTCATTTGCTTTATGGAAATTCGTGGCCCTTATTTCTCAAGGGAATGGAGAAAACCAATAGACCTCCTACCAGCCGGGTACTTTCCATGCGAGGGACTGCATCTATATAAATTAGGTTCAAATGACTGTATTTTCAAGATTTATAAACTCAATATTGCAAATAGTAGAACCTGGCATGTGGATCCACTTGCTTGTCTGTGAACCAATCATATAACTTCTGCGTGGACCGGGGCAAAATAACAACAGTGAAATAACGGGTTGATGTGAAAAACTGACCAATGATTTTGTTTATTTTAATAAACTCAATCCATTTACTACCCGGGGTGGGGGGTGTTCATACTGATTACATGACTCCTTTTTCACTTTTATTATGAAATCCTTCTTTGTCCAGGAGCACACTAAATCTGATCATAATCAATTACATACCAATCATTAGGAAACTGGGAGACCAATTTGGTTACTTTTCTTATTGATCCTAAAGATCTTGAAGCAATCTTGCTAATTGCTTTCTAACTGGCTGGTTTCTCATTTAGAAACAACTGAAAAACTGAGCAATTAAAGACACCATGAGAAGGAAAAAAGTTGCCTTATCCTTCCTGCAGGGCTGAGGGACTGGAGAGGGGAAAGAATGCCTAGTAACAGCCGTGCTGTCTCTGACATAAACTGAAAAACCAGAAGGACTTCCTCTAGCTCCGTTTTTGCATAGCATGCAGATATCTTTGTAAATAATAGGAAATTAATGTTTGGTCGGATCTATAACCTAAGTCAATTTGACCCTATCATGTTAAAAGAGCATTGTCTGGCCTGTGTCTGTACTCCATAACATTTGAAATCCAAGAAGTTTCATCTCAACATGATATAATGCTGGAGACTCCCACATACAAATATCATTTGGAGTGCCCTCTGAGAAAATTCATACTGGAAAAACTAAAACATCAATCATACTCTTAGATTGTATTTTCTTTTTCTTAAGAGCATCTACATTTTTTGGGAAGATAGTTCTATGCTTGTTCGCAAACATATTTATTTAGGTCATGGCCTGATAAGCATTATGACTTCCAGACTATTAGGAATAGCTCTGCAGCCTCTTGAGGATCAGAGAACTCTGTGATTTTTAAAAGTGGCTAGTTTGGATGAAGTTTCTATTGTCAATCAGGTCTGCTACATTATATAGTATCCTTTAAAATAACTTTCACTGGCACACACATACACCAACACACACACACACACACACACACACACACATACACACCATAGCAAAAAGAAGTCTTGGAAATTATATGGTAATTTTAATCAAAATAGAAAGCAATCAATAAAATCAAATTTATCAAAAACGTAGCTCCTTATTTGACACTCCAGAATCAAAAAAATTACTTGTAAACTCAAAATGAATTTAGAAAATATTTTCAACTACACATTCTCTATTTAAATCTTAATTTGAACTTTAAATGTTGCTATGATCTCCATTCAGACCATCAATTTCTGTGAAAAATTTGAATGGTCATAAATCCTGAATCCATAAAATTCAGTGTTACTGTTTATAATTTAATACTTCCACCATAAAATTTCTGGTCTATGAATATCAGAATATAAATTCCCATTAATTTACTGGGAAGCAAATTAGGAATATAGGTATATGAATATGTATTTCAATTATATATCTCATTATAAATTTGAGTATATAAAGGGAATATATATATTGATATGCATGTGTGCTCTTGTATCCAACTCTTTGCAACCCCATGGATTGTAGCCCACCAGGCTCCTCTGTCCATGAGATTTCCCCAGCAAGAATACTGGAGTGGGTTGCCATTTCCTCCTCCAGGGGATCTTCCTGATTCAGGGATCAAAACTGCATCTCTTGTGTCTTCTGCATTGCAAGTGGGTTCTTTACCACTGAGTCAACTGGGAAACCCATATATTGATATAAACATACCTATATATTTATATCACCATATAAGTTCCCATTAACTTAATGTGAGTTAAAGAAGAAATGCCAGTTTCTACTAACTCATCCTTCCCTCGTTAAAACATTTTCTGAACTTTTCATCTACTGACATAATTCTGAAAACTCAAAATGACAAGTTTTAATTTTGTTCTGTTATGGAAAAAAGAAACCATTTTGCAAGTGGAGCTCTAAAAGAAAAATAAAATAGAAAAAGATCTTTTTAAAAAGTGTAAATCTAAACAGTAGGTGCTCTGACATTTGTTGAGAAATCTTTTGTAGCAGTATTGACACATTTTTGCTTTTTAAAGATAATTTCCATTAGACAAGAGAAGATGTACTGCACGCTTTCAAATATGTTGGTTTTGATTTGCATTTCTCTAATAATGAGTGATGTTGAGCACCTTTTCATGTGTTTGTTAGCCATCTGTATGTCTTCTTTGGAGAAATGTCTGTTTAGTTCTCTGGCCCATTTTTTGATTGGGTCATTTATTTTTCTGGAATTGAGCTGCAGGAGTTGCTTGTATATTTTTGAGATTAATCCTTTGTCTGTTTCTTCATTTGCTATTATTTTCTCCCAATCTGACGGCTGTCTTTTCACCTTACTTATAGTTTCTTTTGTAGTGCAAAAGCTTTTAAGTTTCATTAGATCCCATTTGTTTAGTTTTGCTTTTATTTCCAATATTCTGGGAGGTGGGTCATAGAGGATCTTGCTGTGATTTATGTCGGAGAGTGTTTTGCCTATGTTCTCCTCTAGGAGTTTTATAGTTTCTGGTCTTACATTTAGATCTTTAATCCATTTTGAGTTTATTTTTGTGTATGGTGTTAGAAAGTGTTCTAGTTTCATTCTTTTGCAAGTGGTTGACCAGTTTTCCCAGCACCACTTGTTAAAGAGGTTGTCTTTTTTCCATTGTATATCCTTGCCTCCTTTGTCAAAGATAAGGTGTCCATAGGTTCGTGGATTTATCTCTGGGCTTTCTATTCTGTTCCATTGATCTATATTTCTGTCTTTGTGCCAGTACCACACTGTCTTGATGACTGTGGCTTTGTAGTAGAGTCATAACACACCAGTCAGGATGGCTGCTATCCAAAAGTCTACAAGCAATAAATGCTGGAGAGGCTGTGGAGAAAAGGGAACCCTCTTACACTGTTGGTGGGAATGCAAACTAGTACAGCCACTATGGAAAACAGTGTGGAGATTCCTTAAAAAACTGGAAATAGAACTGCCATATGACCCAGCAATACCACTTCTGGGCATACACACTGAGGAAACCAGATCTGAAAGAGACACATGCACCCCAATGTTCATCGCAGCACTGTTTATAATAGCCAGGACATGGAAGCAACCTAGATGCCCATCAGCAGATGAATGGATAAGGAAGCTGTGGTACATATACACCATGGAATTTTACTCAGCCGTCAAAAAGAATTCATTTGAACCAGTCCTAATGAGATGGATGAAACTGGAGCCCCTTATACAGAGTGAAGTAAGCCAGAAAGATAAAGAACATTACAGCATACTAACACATATATATGGAATTTAGAAAGATGGTAACGATAACCCTATATGCAAAACAGAAAAAGAGACACAGAAGTACAGAACAGACTTTTGAACTCTGTGGGAGAAGGTGAGGGTGGGATGTTTCAAAAGAACAGCATGTATACTATCTATGGTGAAACAGATCACCAGCCCAGGTGGGATGCATGAGACAAGTTCTCCGGCCTGGTGCACTGGGAAGACCCAGAGGAATCGGGTGGAGAGGGAGATGGGAGGGGGGATCGGGATGGGGAATAAGTGTAAATCTATGGCTGATTCATATCAATGTATGACAAAACCCACTGGAAAAAAAAAAATAAATAAATAAATAAAATAAAATAAAATAAAAAGAAAAATATAAACATCAAATATGTTGGAAGTTCAGGTAGCCAAAAAACAGTTTGTAAAGGTGACCATCATGTTTCTGTGGAAAAAAGATATTATAAGGGTATCTATTTCATTAAATGAGATTCTCTATCATTGCTGCTTTTCTCGCCAGCAGTAGAAATGGCAGCAGAATTGTTACTTACTATTTCTATAGCTTCAAGTCAAATTCCATCCATCAATCTCACTCAAGTGGCTCCCATTCAGGGTCTGAGAGAAGGGCAGAATTGATAATTTTCCTTGAAAGTATTGAAAGTGAAAGAAAAGAAACTGATCTGCTGCTCTGCCTATGGATTAAGCCTCCCTGCAGCATTAACTATTCAAAGAGCAAGCAGAGATGCCAACCAGTAACATAAACAGAAAGTCCAGAATAGTTCATGTTTTACAGATTTCATATCCAAGTAAATGGAAGTCCAACCATGTCTTTCGAAACACAGCAAGAAATCCATGGATTTAACAATGAATACAACATGCTTCCTGTACTCATTTTTCAGATCTCCTCCCCCCTATACATACACACATCTGTCTTCACCACAATAAGACAAAAGTATTTCCGGGTACTGTATTTTACCTATGTGCCCCTGCCAGGGAAATAGAGACAAATGAATGTATTGTTGGTTATGGTAACACACAAAGAGGAACATTTAAAATATATATGGCATTCTTTTCCTTTTGATCATCTAGTAGTTTTTCTTTAACTTTTTGTTTATCCCATGAGAATGTCTTTTTCACTGTTGAAAAACAAATATTTTCACTTGAAGAAAAGACTAAACTATCATTTACTGAATATTTCCAAATGGGACAGGATGATCCGCTTGTAGCTTCAAAAGAATGAACTGTCAAGTCACAATGGTCTCACACGCAGATCAAAATGTTGATCCGTACATCAACCAATGAGCGTAACACTAAATTCATTTTACTTTATTCTTATCTGACTGTTTAATATCACTGTGTATAAAAACAGATGTTTGCATTGTATTACTCTTATGCCAGAATACATATATGTTTTGGTCTACATTGTGATTTTCTTGCATGTAAAATATGATTATATATGTGACCAATAAAGAAAACCTGATAATAAGAGAAATCTAGACTTTCCTCTTGTCTTTCTCATTCATACAGCATCACTGACCAGTTTAAAAAGAATATTCTCTAGGTAAATATTTCAACGTACATAAGGAGCTTAAAAATCATACTGACAGATGACTTTGACACTGAACAGCACTTCAAAATCAATGAAAGAAGTGGGCCTTTTCCTCTCTATGAATTATTTCTGTTTTTAGAACCAAAATATCCCTAATTCTAACTTCATGACTCCTTCAGCTAGAACCAGTCAGTGCAAAGAGGGAAAAAAATCCTCTGTTGTAAAGTCCATAGTTGAAAATGAGCATAACTATATTCATTGCTAGTCTATATTTTAATGAAGTCAATATCTTAAGCAACAAAATTCTTTACAAGAACTAGGCAGTTCAACAGGGTGAAATTTAGAGGGTACTTTAATTTATTAAGTATAATTTTTTAATGTGGAAGCAATCTTGACATGAAAACACTTCATGGTGAGGAAAATATTATCTCAAAGTAACATTGGATCACTCTAGATTACATATTAAAAATAGTTTTAAACTTAGACATTTTGAAAAGAAAAACCTTTGTCCAAATCCCAATATGTGCAAATATCTTCTCTGCATCATAGTAACGTCTTCATTCACAGCTCTGTTCTCTGTTCAGCATCTCTGAATGGTGTTCCATTACCTAATGATTAAAGTCCAGGCCCTTTGACCCACTGTATAGCACATGGAACTCTGTTCAATGTTATGTGGCAACCTGAAAGAGGGGGTGGAATTCGGGGAGTATGAATACATGTACACTTGTACATGTATGGCTGAGTCCCTTTGTTGTTCACTTGAAACTATCACAATACTGTTAATCGGCTATACTCCAAAACAAAATAAAAAATTTATTTAAAAAAATAAATTAACAAAGTCCAACCTCTTTGCATGATATCCAAGGGTCTTCATACTTTGTGGGACTATACCACAACATATTCATCCCTCAGCTATTGATGGACAGTCAGGGTGTTTTCAGTCTGAGACATTCATAAACAAAGTTAGTATATACATATCTTCTGGTGCACACATATATGCGTTTCTCCTGGGTAGGTACTGGATGTTATTTAAGAAGAATATGCTTTATTCAGTAGCCAGTGGCAGTCATCAGAAATCTTTAGACAAGAAAGTCGGATGATTAGATTTGTAATTTTTACATGACCAGGAAGCAGCACCCATACCCAACTCCATCCATTTAATTCTCAGACACCGATGTTAAAAGTAGGGTTATGTTCATACTCAGGTGCTGAGAAATGAGTTATTCATTCAGGCACCTACATTAGAGAGGTTGTTTCGTGTATAGGAGTAATGGATGAAAGTCCTCCCTATGTATTAAACACAGCCAGCAACATGCTCCTTTCTGATGCACCAAAATTCAGTCCAAGTCTTGATCCAAGAGGCAGGAGAGATAGGCTGTCCTCTCTAAACCATCACTTTATATCTGTAGGGGAGATGCAGAATTCTCTGGGATGTTGAGACAATAAGAGCAGAAACAATGGCTTTGAGGCTTCAGTTGTGCCCGAATTACCCATCCTTGACTACATCCCTTCTCCTTCCTTAAAATCCAGACTGAGGTGGGAAAAATACTCAGTGCTGAAAGTGCTCGAGAAAGAATACATTGAAAAGCCACATTCTGTACAAGAAAATGTGCACAAAACAGCAACTTGTTAAAAGATATTCAACCATGATTCGGGCTCCTTCCGCTCCAACTTCTCACCCAGAGAGCAGGACCAGTCAGGCAGTCTTGCAAAAGTACAGACAGCTCTCCCCCAGAAACTAATTGGCTGAGCAGCTTGTTTAAAAATCCATATGCATTATCAGGTCAAGAGTCAAAGGAAAACACTCTCTGAGAAGAGGAAATGGGCATAGCAGTTAACTCACTAATCAAAAATCGATGGCAGAAACTACCTATCTTTAGATTTCAGGGACTTCCTGGTGGTCCAATGGCTAAAACTCCACATTCCTCATGCCGGAGGCCCAGGTTCAATCTCTGGTCAGGGAACTAAATCCCACATGACCCAACTAAAACAACCTACATGCTGCAATGAAGACCCGGAGCAGCCAAAAAAATAATATTTCTTAAATAAATAAATTGCATTTCACATTGAGAAGACCTCTTTACTTCCCACTCACCCACTCCGGGGTTATGGGACTTCTGGGGACAGTCTGGTGACCCACTGAACCCGAGATCACTTCTTTAGATCAAATCTATTTTTCAGCTCTATTTTTCAGATAATCTATTTTTCAGATAAACCTTTGTTCACTGTGTGTATCGGGGAATTGATTGTAGATGTCTTGCAAAACCAAAATAGACCAGACTGACTAGAAGTCTATGAGAACAGATATTTTCCCTTATTAACTCTGTGTATCCATTCATGGAGTTATAAAGAGTCATATGTAACTTAGTGACTAAACAACAACAATCCATCCTAAGAGATATTGATAGAGTGTATCTTTGTCCAAATCCAAGGTGAACTTTAGTTTACTTTTAAATTCTGTCTCTACCTTAGTGACAGGGTCCATGTCCAGTATATGAAAGGCTTGGACCAGTCACACTGCCCAACATTTCTGAGCCACCCGGGCCTCATACACAGGCCCCTGGCACCTTTCAGCCTTGGCAGAGAGACGTGGATGCTCCCCGACAATGAAACCAGGAGTTGGAGCTCCTTTCAAACTTTTCCTAGTGCAGCCTGATATTGGAGCAGCGCCCAAGCCTCCCCACTGAAACTAGACATGCCCTTTCTTAGAAGAAAATCAAAGCTTAGTAAAAACACCAAGAGAGAGAAATAGAAAGAATCTGATATTTAATATTCCCTAAGGAAGCACTAATACAATCGTAATAGAAAGATTCAAACTCACTGGACTTCCTGCAGTGTTGAGTATTTTCACTATTTGAATTTACATATGGGAGGTGGAAAACCATTCTCTTTTGTATGCTTAGGGCTTGTAAAGACACAATTCGGCTCTGCCCATCGAGAAAGCCTGAGTCATTATACCCAGAGAGGTCTGGTTGGTCACAGGGAAATGGCCAGATGAAGTTGTTGGGACCTGGCTATCCTCAAAGAGTGAGAAGCCATATCAAAGGGACCACATGCACAATCTCACCTGTATCACAGCCGGTGCTTTTTTCCTGAGATCCTGCTTCTCCTCTCTATCACCACTCCTCCGCCTCCTCCCATTCTCACCTGCACCAAAGTTCCATTCTGAGGCTCATATTTCACACGAAAAGTACTCTGCGCAAGGCAGAAGGACAGAAGTAGAAGTGAGAGAAACCTTTATGGGAATCTATGATATCCAGCTATTTTTGACTCTTCTTGTAAAACAATGGCATCAACTTTCAGCTGAATAATGTAGAAAGAGATACGAGATGTAGCCAAGTGATCCTGCAGACTAAGCTCTGCTAAATCGCTATGCTCACTTTATGCTCCCTCTTAAGAATGACTAGGGGACCCCATGTTCCACCTAAACCTTCAGCCCCTCAGCCCCTTCCCTGAGCCCTCTTGCCCCACTGACCCAGCATCCCTAGAGACGGTGGCCAAGCAGCATGTAGAATGGTGTCACAGGCAATTAAAATTCTGAGCTTTTGACCCACACTGACCAGGTTTAATCCCTCATCCCTTCTACTCACTAGCATATTCTTAACCTCTCTGAGCCTGTTTCTGCCACTGCAAAATCATTAAGAACTGACATTAGGATTAAATTAGACAAAATACAGAAAGCTTTCAGTAAAAATAATAAAAAGGGACCATTATGTGGCTTTAGGTAGTGTTAATATTTTAAAGTGTCTTCATATAGAAGTAATTCTCATCTCAATTATTCAATTAAATAGTCTGACTGTTTTCAAATAAAAAATACCAATGCCTGGGCCCGGCTCCAGATGAATTACATCAGTTAAGTGTCTGGAAGTGGGGCCTGACCATTAGGATGTTTTAGAAGTTCCCCAGGTAATTCTTTATAGTCCAACTCTAAAGGAAGCTGAGCACTGAAGAATTGATGCTTTTGAACTATGGTTTTGGAGAAGACTCTTGAAAGTCCCTCGGACTGCAAGGAGATCCAATCAGTCCATCCTAAAGGAGATCAGTCCTAAATATTCATTGGAAGGACTGATACTGAAGCTGCAACTCCAATTCTTTGGCCACCTGATGTGAAGAACTGGCTTATTGGAAAAGACCCTGATGCTGGGAAAGATTGAAGGTGGGAGAAGAGGACGACAGAGGATGAGATGGTTGGATGGCATCACCGACTCAGTGGACATGAGTTTAAGCAAGTTCCGGGTGTTGGTGATGGACAGGGAAGCCTGGCGTGCTGCAGTCCATGGGGTCGCAAAGAGTCAGACACGACTGAGCAACTGAACTGAACTGAACAGGTAAGTCCTACACATGTGCCTTCCCGGTTGAATACACAGAAGGGATGAGGAGCTCTGCCAGTGTGCTTGGAGGGCAGGGAGACAGCCAAGGTGGGCCTCCTGGAATTGAAGAGTCCTGCCTTGTTTAGCAGGTATCAGAGTCCTGCAGAAAAGATGGGAGAAAGATCAGATGCGTAACAGACACTGGAGAGGTTGGGAGCCAGGTTATTTTTCTCCCTTAAAGGATATGAAAAAAAAGAGTCCCCTTTATGATGCATCTCAAACTCATTGAGTTTTCCACTTTTACTTTAACTTACTTTCTCTTGCCTTTTACTTTTCTTCCAACCAGGAGCAAGCTGCAAACCAGAAAATTTGCACAGAGCTGGACAGATGCAATGGGAAAGGATAGCAATCAAGACCAGTGGCCCTCAAGTGTTTTCCTATCCATTGTCTACTAAAAAATGTAGTTACAACCTGAAAGTAGAGAGGTATTTTAGTTGGTGGGGATGTTTAGGACTCTGAGTCCTGGAGACTGCATCTCAGAAGCTCTAAGAAAACTGCTCCAGGGTGGCAGGAGGGGAAGTCAGGCTCTATACAAATTTGCAACAAAGAGAGCCGACAGTCCCAACATCACAGATCAGGTATTAAGTTAAGGAATTTAGCATTCTATGTATGGGAAGACGCAAGCCTCTGGGCGCACTGAATTCATCCCTCTCAAATACACCTCAGCTATTTGGGGCCAGTCCTGTTTCCTTGTTCACCATGCTTTTTGTATTCCCCCAGCTCTTCAGCAATCACCGTGGGGGGTGGTAGCATACACTGGATCAGTTTGGGGAGCCCTTATTCACATTTGGAGGCCAGAAATCACTGATGGCTGTGATATTTTTTGTTTATTGATACAGCAGGAGATGGCTTCCCTGGTGGCTCAGATGGTAAAAAATCTGCCCGCAGTGCAGGAGACCTGGGTTCAATCCCTGGGTCGGAAAGATCTCCTGGAGAAGAAAATGGCAACCCCCTCCAGTATTCTTGCCTGGAGAATTCCACGGACAGAGGAGCCTGGTGGGTTACAGTCCATGGTGTGGCAAAGAGCTGGACACGACTGAGGGACTAACACACATGGCAAGAGATATTTTCATTTCACATCATCTTCATTCTGATCACGTCCCCTCACTCTGATCTGGTCACTGTTAGGAAAAGTCCCTAATGTGGAGGGCAGAGTGTGCCCTGGGAACACCCTTTTTAAGTTTAGAATTGTCCTGAAGGAAAGGAAAAATGTCACCATGGCTGTATGCATGCCTGCTCAGTTGCTTCATTCACGTCCAACTCTGCGATCCCATGGACTCTAGCCCACCAGGCTCCTCTGTCCATGGGATTCTCCAGGCAAGAATACTGGGGAGGGGGTGGCCATGCCTTCCTCCAGGCAGGTGGGGCTAACACAGCCATCAAACTGAGGTAGGCTAATACAGTTTCCGAGAAGTCAGAGTCAAAGACACTGAAAGACCCAGCGAATGTGGGTAGCCACTTACATCAGCCCCTAATGTCCAGCTCACCGGAGATTTAATCAAAAGCTTTTCATGTTCTCCACTATTTATGGGAAGAAAAAACATGATCTGCAGACTGAAATGGCCAGAAACAATGAACCTTAACCCCACTGCCGACATGTTAAATTTCCTGGTAATGTTATCCATGTAAAAGTCACACTTGAAAAAAAAAAGTCACACTTGAACCAATCCTAACCCACAGGAAGTTGAAGAAATCAGTGTGCAGACTCTGGTAACAAGACTTCAGCTCTCAGAGGAAAACCAGCACAAGGGGCCTGCAACATTGATATGCAAGTCAGTCGCAGGCTATGAGTCAGTTTCTTGAAGTAATTAGCAATTACCAGCATTTATTCAGTGAGCCGGCCGGCAGACAGACAGTGACAGTCTGTCATTATCACAACAAAAGAACCACAGCATGTATTCTCCCCAGAGGAAGTACAATTTTTAAGAACTCCAACTTTCAAGCTCACACGCTTCCCAGACCTATGATTTATTCCACCATCAACCTTAAAAATGATATAAAGTTCAGCTATGTGTTTATGAGGAGCTGCTCACAGATGGGTCTCCCAAGAATCACATGCAGCCTCAGAAAGCTCTAAAAAACTACTGAACAGAGATTTAATAGGTCAGCTGCCAGGGGGGCACCACTCTGCACTACCCCCCAGTGACTACATTCCGGGAAAGGATGCCCTTTCTTCAAACTTCCTGCAGACTGCTTCCCCTGTGTCATACCCTCATAACTATTTGCTGCCCTGATGTGGGCAAAGCAGTTATTATTTGTTACATTCTGATTCAGTTCAATTGCTCAGTCTTATCCGACTCTCTGCGACCCCATGGACTACAGCACACCAGGCCTCCCTGTCCATCGCCAACTCCGGGATCTTGCTCAAACTCATGTCGATTGAGTCAGTGATGCCATCCAACCGTCTCATCCTCTGTTGTCCCCCTCGCCTCCTGCCTTCAATCTTTCCCAGCATCAGGGTCTTTTCTGATTATAGACCAACATTAGACACTGTAGAAGCAAGAATGAGCAGATGAGCCAGTTACGCTCCCAGCTCTTGAGTGCTGGATCCTCTAGTTTGGTCAGAGCTTCAGTAACGGAGCCAGAGTCAAATTGAAATCAATCAAATCCACCTCCGGTTCTTACTGGACACACCATTTCAGGCAAAGTATTTAATCATTCTGAGCTTAGTTTGCCCACTTACCACATGAAAGAAACCTATTTCACATAAAAGAGATAACGTACTACTAATAATAGTATAATGCATACTGCCTTACACATAATACATGGGCAGTATGTGTTCATGTCGTTAAGTCACCAGCTGGTCCCTGTCTTGACCAGTTGATAAGTATAAATATTCCAGTAAGGAGGAAGGAAATTGAATCAGTAATCAAAAAACCTCCAGACACAGAAAATGCCAGGACCTAATGTCTTCACTGGTAAATTCTACCAAATATTTAATGAATTAATGCCAGGCCATTTCAAACTCTTCCAAACAAAGAAGAGGAAAGAACACACTTAAAGTCGTTTTACAAGGCCAACATTATTCTGATACCAAAGCCAGACAACAATAATACAAAAAATATTTAGGCTAATATTCCTAACTAACATAGATGTTCAGTTCAATTCAGTCGCTCAGTTATGTCTGACTCTTTGTGACCCCGTGGACTGCAGCACACCAGGCCTCTCTGTCCATCACCAACTCCCAGAGGTTACTCAAACTCATGTCCATTGAGTCACTGATGTCATCCAACCATCTCACCCTCTGTCATCCCCTTCTCCTCCTACCCTCAATCTTTCCCAGCATCAGGGTCTTCTCCAATGAGTTAGCTCTTCTCATCAGGTGGCCAAAAGATTGGAGTTTCAGTTTCAAAATCAGTCCTTCCAATGAATATTCAGGACTGATTTCTTTTAGGATGGACAGGTTGATCTCCTTGCAACCCAAGGGACTCTGACAAGTCTTCTCCAACACCACATTTCAAAAGCATCAATTCTTCGGCACTCAGCTTTCTTTATAGTCCAACTCTCACATCTAAAATGACTCTTGGAAAAAACCATAGCTTTGACTAGACAGACCTTTGTTGGCCAAGCAATGTCTTTGCCTTTTAATATGCTGTCTAGGTTGGTCATAACTTTTCTTCCAAGGAGCAAGCATCTTAAGAAAAGCAAAAAGCATCCAAATTGGAGAGAAAAAGGTAAAATTGTCTCTCTTGGCAGTGACACAATTTTATAGACAAAAAAAATCCTCAAGGAGAAAATTCTGCCATTAGTGACAGCACAGATGAATTTGAAGGACATTAAGTGAAAGAAGCAGGCACAGAAAGACAAATACTGCATGATCTCAGTCATATTTGGAATCTAAAAAAGTCAAACTCATCGATGCAGAGATTAGAATGGCAGTTGCCAGGGGTAGGGAGTGGGGCAAATAGGGAAATGTCAGTCAAAGAACTTTAAAGCTCAGAATTTCTGAGCATCTAATATACAACTTTGTGATTGTAGTCAATATAATACTGTATCATATAATTGAAATTTTCTATGAGAGATCTTAAATGTTCTCACCACACAACACACAAAAAATGATAACTACATGAGATGATGGATATGTTTATTAGCCTTGATCATGGTAATCATTTCACAACATATGCATATATCAAAACTTCACATTGTATACCATAAATATATACAATTTTTATTTGTTAATTACATCTCAATAAAACTGGCAAAAAAATTCTAGTAAGTTTTTTCATAGATATAATCAAGATTATTCTAAAATTTAGATGAAAAGACAAAGAGCTAGAATAGCTAACTTATTTTGAAAAAGCAAAGCAAGTGAGAGGAAGCAGTCTGCCAGAATTCAATTTTTATTTATATAGCTGCAGTAATCAAGACTGTGGGATACAGGCAGAGGGAGATGCACAGAAAGGAAATGAAGAGAACCAACTTAGAAATAGATCCACACAAATACACCAAACTGATTTCTGACAAACGTGCAAAAACTCAATGAACGAAAGATAGCATTTTGAACAAGCGGTTCTGGAGCCACTGGACATCCATAAGCAAAAATTAACCTCGATTTAAAAGGTTCATAAGCATCACGCTTTGTATAACAAATACTACACTGTCCTTAATAAAATGGGCTAATGATAAAGTCATATTAGGACATTTTTGCAAGGCAGTATGTTTTTTTAACTTTTTACTTTATACATTAGAGTATTGCTCAGTCGCTCAGTCGTGTCCAATTCTTTGTGACCCCATGGACTGTAGCCTACCAGACTCCTCTGTCCATGGGAATTCTCCAGGCAAGAATACTAGAATACATTTCCTTCTCTGGGAGAATTTCCCTACCCAGGGATTGAACCCAAATCTCTTGCATCTCCTATCATGGCAGGCAGATTCTTTATCACTGAGTATAGGTGATTAACAATGTTGCATTAGTTTTAGGTGTTCAGCAAAGTGATTCAGTTATACAAGTATCTCTTCACTTTCTAATCCTTTTCCCATTTAGGTTGTTAATAATATTGAGTAGACTTCCCTGTGCTATACAGTAGGTCCTTGTTGGTTATCCATTTAAAACATAGCGACAAGTACATGTCAATCCCAAATTCCCTAATTATTCTTCTCCCTCACCCTTCCCCCAGTAAGCATTTTTAAAGAGATATTTGCTTAACTTGGATGTCTAGGTAAAGTGAGAAAGAAAATCTCACGGTCTAACCCTGGTCAATAATTTGTAAAGACAGGTGATGACAAGGGTAAATACTTAAGTTCCAATCAATGTTTGAAAGGTATGAAATGGAGCATTTTGTGCACAATGTATAAAATCAAGATGTGTTGTGAGGTTGCTAATGAATGATTCTGACTTTCACTCATGGATTAGATGATACTTAAAGTATACTAAGGTGGTGGGTTAGGTGTGTGAAGTAAAGAGCAATTGCATTCTGGACTCATTCTCAGGGCTGATAAACTATTGAGCAAGAAGAAAAACAATATAGTCCTCACTATGCCAAGCTTCCCAGGGTACCCGTACACAGCACAGAACAAAAAGGGCCCCGCCATGTGAAAAAGTCAGGCAGAGAGGTGGACAGCTGCCTTAGATCAGGTTCCATAGAAGCATGACCAGAGACAGAGATAATTGTTGAAGTGATGAAGAGAGGAGTGCCCTCAGAAGGGACCTCGGCAAGTAGGGTAGGGAAGGAGAAGAAAGCTAATGAACAAAAAGAGGTCTGGATGTAAACCAGCTTTAATCTGCTCGCAAGGGCTACTCTGAAGCACATACTGCACCATGGAGTTGGTCTCATCTTAATACAAGGGAAACAAAGTTGTCCCCTTGTCAGTCCAGTTCAGTCGCTCAGTCGTGTCCAACTCCTTGTGACCCCATGGACTGCAGCACCCCAGGCCTCCCTGTCCATCGCCAACTCCCAGAGTTTATTCAAACTCATGTCCATTGAGTCGGTGATGCCATCCAACCATCTCATCCTCTGTCGTCCCCTTCTCCTTCCACCTTCAATCTTTCCCAGCATTAGGGTCTTTCCCAAGGAGTTAGTTCTTCTCATCAGGTAGCCAAAGTATTGGAGTTTCAGCTTCAGCAGCAGTCTTTCCAATGAATATTCAGGACTGGTTTCCTTTAGGATAGACTGGTTGCAGTCCAAGGGACTCTCAAGAGTCTTCTCCAACACCACAGTTCAAAAGCATCAATTCTTCAGTGCTCAGCTTTCTTTATAGTCCAACTCTCACATCCATACGTGACTACTGGAAAAACCATAGCTTTGACTAGACAGACCTTTGTCAGCAAATAATGTCTCTGCTTTTTAATATGGTGTCTAGGTTGGTCATAACTTTTCTTCCAAGGAGCAAGTGTCTTCACAAGGGCTACTCTGAAGCACACATTGCACCATGGAGTTGGTCTTGTCTTAATACAAGGGAAACAAATTTGTCCCCTTGTAGATTAATTGATAATGGTCACTGGCTTCTGCGGGGGAAGTGGGAAAAAGAAAGCAAGAGAACAAGCTTCAGGAAGGCAGCTGCTATTCAACCAAAGGCCAGTCTCTGGCAAAAGAGGCACTTGTGAGCTGTTAGCAGCCAATATTCACTGGGGCTTGAGTCTGTCTGGATAAGGATCTGAACAGGGTACCATCTACATTCAAAGGAGCCCTCCTGTTGAGCTCTTGCTTTTCACTGTCATATTAAGCTTGCTACATATTGGCACAGTCACAATTTCTAAACGAACTCCCAAGAGGCAAGTTAGAATGCTGAACTGTAGCCCAGCTGTGCCGTGGGTCCCAAGGCCTCCCATGACATTTTATCTCCCTCCTCCAGCACACATCCTAGGCGCCATTTCTTTGCATATCTGCTTCCTGATGCTCCAAACCTCATCTCTGAGTTCCTGGCCACCATACACTCCTCAGGCCAGTGACTGCTCTTGCCCTTTCATTGGGCAAGTTATAATCAGCCATGGAGGATCAAGAGATGTCCCTGTGGATTGTCTGAGTGCCAAACGTATTTTTCCCTCTTCCACTATGTACCCACAATCTTATCTCCTTGTGGTTATCATAGTCAATAATCTCTGCCAGTATGGTAGAGCCTTTCAGGGCCTGCTGGTCTCCCAGCCTGAGGAGTTCTAAGTAACTAGGTGGTGTAGTCTTTGGTTTCTGGGACTCTCATTGCCCCCCCCCCAACCCCTTGCAGAAGCAGGACTTGTGCATCCACAGAGCCTGACCTTGGAAGGATGGAAAACAAATTCCCCAGCTGAATCTCTTGGAGTGACATTGAGTCAGCCAGTTCTATTTCTTGCCCCTTGCTTCCTGACCTATGTAATTTAGGGTACCATACAATGGCCACTGGCTCTTAAAAGTACACTGTATTCTGAAGGGTGGGGCTCCGCTCTCTTGATACATCTCCTACCAATAGGTGTCTCAGCTGCCCCTTCAGGAGACTTTTCCAAAGCTCTTTCAAGCCAGCAGCCTCTTAAACATATAGAATGTGATACAACCACCAGGGCCCATAGCTGTGTGCCCACTGCCTCAGTTCACTGGCCATCCAGGGGGCTGCTCATTAAGGTCATGGTCTCAGATTGTTCTGACAAGATGCCACAGGCGAGGTGACTTATCAGCAACAGAAATTTGTTTCTCACCGTTCTGGAAGCTGGAAGTCTGAGATCAGGGGGCCAGCAAGACAGGGTTCCGGCCACAGCCTTCTTCTGGGGTGCAGACTCCTGATTGCACCCTGTATCATCACATGGTGGGAAGAGATTAAACATCTTATAAGGTCACAATTCCATTCATAAGTGTGCCATCCTCATGACCTACAGCCTCCCAAAGGTCCCACTTCTAAATACCATCACATTGGGGATGTGATTTCAACCCATGAATTTTGGAGGGACACAGACATTCAGTCCATAACAGGGATGATATGCGGGATTGTCCATCAGACATTCTGTGAGCCTCGGATGAATCCATATGTGGATCCTTGTCAGTCCCAGTCGGGCTGAAGCACTGCCTTTTCTCAGATCAAAGGAAACATGTAGCTGTTTCCTTCAAGTTATCATAGTCAATAATCCCTGCCAGGATGGTAGAGCCTTTCAGGGCCTGCTGGCCTCCAGCCTGAGGAGTTCTAAGTAACTACATGGTGTAGTCTTTGGTTTCTGGGACTCTCATTGCCCACCCCTTGCAGAAGTAGGTCTTGGAGACTCACAGAGCCTGACCTTAAGGATGAAAACACGTAGCTGTTTCAACTTGCCAACACGTAGCTGCTCCGTCTCCTCGGAGCGTGGCACCTTCTTGGGACCCAGCATTGGTTTTGTTCCTAGTGGGCAAGACGTTCAGCAGGAGCAGTAGCTTTCCCCCCTGGGGAGGAAGCACGTGATTCAGGGCCCGTGGTTAACATCCATCTTTGCCGCTGGGTTTTCTCTCTCCGGGAGCCCATGTGCAAGCCCTGGGGTGGGTCATGACAGAGGCTAGCACACACCAGTTGGCTGACTCATCCTGTCCACTTGGTTGCTGAGTGCTTCTTCTGAAATGGGTGCTCTCTGCTGGGATTACCTCAATGCAAAGATCAGATCCTCACATCTTGTGCCAAAACCCACTCCCCTAACCCACGCCTCTTTGTCCTCAGGGTTGCTGGGGTCACCTCTCTCTCCACACAAAGTGGACGACCAGTGACCTGGCCTGAAGCTCTGGCCCCTGGGTGGTTTTCTGCTCACCCCTGGCTTTCAGAGTGAGGCTGTAGGACAGTTGAAAAGTTCATTTTTGACTCAAATTCACATATAAAGTCAACCCACTAATGACCTAGGTTTGGGCAGTTTCCTCTTTGGTCTGACAATGAGAACTCCCCAGGAGGACAATGTGTGAACCCAGGGAGCAATGACTATGTAACCTTAGTAAGTGATATAAGTGTCTGATTCACTTGTTTATGACATCTCCTGGAGCCCTCTAGAGCTGCGGAAGGCCAATCTTGGCCACGCCACT
This sequence comes from Cervus elaphus, assembly GCF_910594005.1. Lineage (NCBI taxonomy): Eukaryota > Metazoa > Chordata > Mammalia > Artiodactyla > Cervidae > Cervus > Cervus elaphus. Next base: position 37,357,708 of record NC_057840.1, read on the forward strand.
CCCATTTTACACTAAATTACTTCTGGACCACTCAAAAGATACGTCTTAAATAACACTCACCACTTGGTGATAAGTTCTGGCTGCAAAGCCAGCTGATGTGCCTTGGTTAGACACTCTACCATAGTTAGTATTCACCAGGGCTAAATAGCTTGCCAGATACTATTTTTTTTTTTAATGGTAACTCATTCCCTGTTGTAGATGGCATGGCCTTGGTACAGAATCCTAGGGATCTGTGCCGTGACTCTCATGATGGAGACTGTCACAGACTCCACATTGTTCCCTTCTGTATTGTATCTATCTCTACTACCTGCTGTGGGATCTGCCAAGTCATATAGCCCAAGCACAAGAAGGATTACTTGCACTACGGTCTATTCTTACTGTAGAGCCCATTCTTGTTCTGGGCTCTAGAAGATTCCCATGTCCATGAATGACGTCAGAACAATCTTCCCAAGTACAGGACATGTTGCCTTCAAAACTTGAACAGACCCACCAAGCATAATGCTTCTTTCTTATTGTAGACATCTAAGCTTCCCAAGGAGCTCAGTGGTAAAGAATCCTCCTGCAATGCAGGAGACACAGGAGACAGGGGTTCAATCCCTGGGTCAGGAAGAGACCCTGAAGAAGGAAATGGCAACCCACTCTAGTATTCTTGCCTGGAATATCCTGTGGATAGAGGAGCCTGGAGGGCTACAGTCCACGGGGTTGCAAAGAATTGGACATGACTGAGCACACACACACACAAGCTACAATAATTTTGTCCTTTGCATGAGATGTCCTGGCTTTCCCCCAAGCAATTGGACCTCTAGATATTTCACATGTTTAGCAAGACTTTGAGGCTTTGTTGAATCTATCTCTCACTATCCGGAGTTCCTATGTCAAACCATAGCCTCTGAGGCACTTGCCCCTTCTTGCTCATCAAGTTCTTATTGCTTGTTATGTGATGCCATCAATATGGTGAACCAATATGATTTTCTGTGGAATGTTTAAATGCTCTAGGTCCCTTTTAACTATATCATGACACATAGCAAGAGAATTAATATAGTCCTGGGTCAAGACCATAAATGCATTTGGTCATCCATTCCATACAGATGTGAACTGAAGGATATTGAAGAGAATCCACTTCCCAGACAAGAGCTGTGGATGTAATCTGCTCTAGTAAAGAGACCACAGCAAACACTGCAGGTCAGAGGGGTATAACTTGGTTCAGTTAACAGGAATCCATCATAATTTGCCATGATTCTTCTTGGTTTTTTAGGAGACAAACTTGTAACTTGAATAGGTATGAGTGGGCACCACTACCCCTGTACCTTAAAGTCCTTTAGTGGGGCACTAACCTCTGTCGTTTCTCTCGGATGCAATGTTGGTTTTCATTTATTGTCTACTCTGAAAGACGTAGCTTCAAGGACTTCTGTTGTCCTTTCTCACTACAATACCTATTACTGGTCAAAAAACCGATGTGAGAATTCTTCCAGCTTCCAAGTATAGCATTTCCAATTGTACATTTAGAAATGAGCGGGACTTCTCTGGAGGTCCAGTGATTAAGACTCTACACATCCACTGCAAAGGGTGCAGGTTCAATCCCTGGTCAGGGAACTAAGATCCCACATGTCACATGGTGCAATCAAACATTTTAAAGAAGAAAAAGGAAATTAGAGAACATGGGCCATTTATCACTTGGCCTGTATATTTCCCTTCCCTCCCCTAACCCAGTGGCCGTATTATTTGGAAGGGGTTCCTGGGAATCAGCAACAATTTGGATCCTATCAAATTTCCCTTGAAGGTATTTCTGCATACCACTGTCTTCCCATGTATTTTGTGTCTGGAGACTCGTTTTCTATTAGCAATCTCCAAAGATCCATATGGTCAGCACCAGCCCTAGGCTGTCACTGTTTGCCCATTGCACTAATTCTGACTACCTTGCTTGTGCTTGCTAAGTGTTGCCATCTGGCATTGGCATTTATTGGCCACAGCCACCCTGGTCGAGAATGAAGGGCATAAATAACATCCTGGCCTAAGTGGGTCTCATTTGGCTAAGGACCATTTTCTGGAAAAGGGGGATGCTATTAACTGCAAATCCTGAGGCATAACAACTCTGGACAAGTGAAGGGGTCTGGGCTGGCTTCCGCAGCGTCCACAACAACAATCTTTGGCACCAGGACAATATCTAGTGAAGCATCCAGGCACCCCACTGGCCTGGGAGTTCTGTCCCTTCCCCACACCACCTGCTCCGGACAAAACTGCCAACACACTCATCAGAGACATAAGGGCAGGCAGAGTGCTTATGACTTCCTAAAGCACGAGGCTAGAAAAACAAGCAGACCGGCATCAAGGAATTACCTGTAAAGACAGGCTTGTTTGGGTTGTTCAAAGAGACAAGACAAATACAGTACTCAGATGGTGATTTACAAGTGCCAAGATCAATGCAAATTCTATGCCTCTTGGTACATTTGAACATCATCATGGACTCTAACTAGACTCTTGGACTCTTTCCTGTGAGAGCAGTCTAGGACCTGGCACAGAGCAGCTCATATACCTAAGATTTTGAGGCCTAAGTCACCCTCTGCTAAACGATATTCAATTCTCAAAAGCAACTTTCTAACGCTTTGTCTTTAAATGCAGGTGTTGTTAAAACTTGATCTAATTGTGAAACTCCTGTACCTGTCACACCTGAGTATGTGTCAGTTTAAAAACGAGAAAAATTTCCCCCTTTCTCATAAAAATGGAATTATTAATACTTTTCCTAAAGTGGATATATTTTGATGAAACCAAATTTGCCACATGGTATGACAAAGGATTCCATGCTTGCCCTTAAAACTTAGACATTCTGAAATTTGGGGAAGACATCGATGGTTCAGGGGGACTAAACAGGATATTTGAAATAGAGGTTTACAGCCAGCGGATTTACATGGTAGAATGATGACCACGGCTCTCTGGACCTGCAAATATGGTACAAAGAGGAGTTAAGGTTGGAGGTTGTATTCAGGTTGTTAAAACAGAGAAGGTCGCTTGTATTAACCCAGGCAGGCTGAATGTAATCCCAAGGGTCTTTAAAAGAGCCTGTCTGGAGAAGGTCTCTCACTAGAGAGAGGAGGAATAGAGAGATACAACGTTGCCACCTTTGAAGATGGAGGAAGACAGCCAAGAAGAAAGAATGTGGGTGACCTGGAGAGAACAAGGAAATGCATTCTTTCTTGGAGACTCCAGAAGCAACACAGTTCTTTTTCTTACATTTATTTTTGGCTGTGCAAGGGCTTTCTCTAGTTGCAGCGTGTGGGCTTCCAATTGCAGTACCTTCTCTTGTTGTGGCGGACGGGTTTAGTTGCCCCTTGGCTAGTAGGATCTTCCTGGAGCAGGGACAGAACCCGTGGTCCCTGCATTGGCAGATGGATCCTTAACCACTGAACCACCAAGGCAATCCCCAGAACACAGTTCTGACAACACCTTGATTTTAGCTTACAGAAACATGGGTATCAAACATCTGAATCCACAAGTGGAAGAAAACACATTTTTAAGCTGCTACATTTGCAGTGGTACAGCAGCAAGAGAAAACTAATGCAAGATTGTTCTGGAAATCAAGAACATGCTATATTGATGCCTTTGAATAATCCCTTTGGTCTAGAATAATTTTTTACTGCTTCTGTGTGGGAGCCTAGACAGACTTGCTGGTGGCAGATGGAGGAAAAAGAGGATGAGACTTGGCATGTAAAGTGAAAATTTAGGAGAAAGGAAAAAAAATAACACTGTGTATGCAGCAGTCAAGGAGGTGTTAAGTTCAACGCAAACTAACCTCCTCTCATCAGTGGATCAGAGTAAAGGCAATTTATGATGCTACTTCAGTATTTTCATTGTCCCTTTTTCATGGAGATATCTTATGTGTTTTAAGGAGCTTATGTGCTACTGGTCGTAATTTTTGTAATCTGCAGATTTTTAAGATTCTCTAAACAAAATGTGGGTACATAAAAATGATGAGGTAAATTGTGTGCATCAACAATTTTGAAAAGTGTAAATATCTCGGTATCAAGAAAGCTGTCAGCTGAGGACCACTGGAGAAGGTCACCTTAGTTATTGCTGAAGTAGATTTCTCAGTACACTTTCATTTAAAAATTAAAAAATCGTCTAGAAGCAATTATTTTAAAGCTGCCACCAGAGGGCGCCCTAATCTTTGTAGACAATAAAAGCCCAGCCACTCAATACTTCGCAGGGAATTTTTATTTTGACCAAGCAACATCGCAGGGCAGAAAACGAACATGAGCAGAACATTTCCAGTTTCCCATGTCATTTTACTAGACATATTTTCTCCTGTTTTTATTTTTATCTGACAAGTCATCCTCAAACACAGAAAGCAGGAGAAATGAGTCATGCCTCTTTTTTCAGTTCGTTCCAAGAGGGGAGATGACAGAGTATGAGATGATTAAAGGTATTGTTTCGACAGTAACATCTTGCCCGCAAACATCATGCAGCGCAAAAAGTCACATCCCCATCATGCAAGGACGTTAAAAGACACGGTGGAATAAAATCCTGGGCTTTATGATGAGATGTTAATCGTCTCCCTGGGGCATGCGTCCCCTTTTGGATTCAAGGTAAAGAAGTATCAAAACAGGGCAGCGAAGTCTTCTCACAGCACGAGAAACAGAAGTATTATTCAAAATGTAGAATCCATTTCTTCATTTTCTCTGTGGTCTGTGGTGATGTGTGCAAGGGTGAAGATGTGCAGAGAAGGCTTCCTGTCTCACAACACACAGAAACGAGTTCGTTATCTTGTTCACTGAGACAGCAGCTCCCGGTGCTGGAGGAATGACTGATCCACCTCAGTCCATTTCCTGTGAGTTCTTAAAATCTAGTTTCGGGGGCTTCCATTTTTGTGACATATTACAAAACCCTAGGGAGGCAGTCACTCCACATTTCTAGGACTCTATTTCTCTTATATATAAGTATCAGTATACCCCCCCCAAAAAAATTAATATGGTGAAGTCAGTTGGAAAGCCCCAATCAAATATCAAATATTAGACCAAAGAGGAGATCCATTCTAAAACTTCATTTAGACATGGCGGCTTTCCAACAAAGAGTGACTATTGGGTGGCCCCCTTCTGCACCTAAATTACTCACTTGATCTTCTGTGGACTTCATCAAAATATTATCAATTGGAGTATCATACAAAGAGGTATATGTCCATAAATTTATATATGGCTGGAACTGGTACAGTGCCTCTCCTCAAAAGACTTGAAAGTGTCTGGTTCACCTCTGTGATACTGCTTGTGATTTAGAGGAGGAAATTAGCATAATGACATAAAAAAGAGCTGAGAGGAACTTAAGGTCCTAACCCTTAATCACTAAGCTCAGTGTCTGGCCTCTCCTGATACATTTAAAAAGGAAAAATAAACAGATCTCTTTCATCCAAGGATCTCACAGCTCCTACCAAGCAGTGTAATTTACAGAAGGAAGGAAAGGAAGCAGGATGATAAGTTACACCCCAATCCACAGCCAGCCCAGCAGCAGATCAGTAGGGGAGAACAGTAAACTTTCAGGCCACTGGGAAGAGACTGTACTCAAGGAACAGGGGCCCTCGGGTTTCTGGTGGATAACCTCGGAAAAGCCACCACGGCCCTGGGCCCACGGCAGTGCAAGGGCACGTACGGTCAAGTTCACCTGCTGGGCCCCCACACCACCGCGCAAGGCAGAGATGGAGGGAGACTCACGCTCACGTCCTGGCCACACCACGTGGGGGCCTCCCCAAGGCACCTCACACTCCTTGGCCAGAAGGAATGATAATCCACAGCCATCCCCAGTATTACAGAGACCCCTCCGGAGGCGGAGGGGGAACCTGAAACACATCCATTTGCAAACTACTACAAAGTGCTAGTTAAACCTAAGGCACCATCATGTCACCTTGACCTCTGACTCCAGCACAAGCGTTTCCCCAAGCTTGCTTCCGGGAGTCTTCACCACAGTGTGCTTTAGAGTCTTCGTCCAAGGCTGTAGGCCAGGGGTGTGGTAACAGAGACTGTGACACAACTCAGGATTACTCAACGCAACAGACATCCTCCACGTGAGGGACGCGACTCAGCAGATCCTGCAGTGGTCCGATCAGTGAAAGCATCACATCATGCACAAGGCAAGCAGTGGAGGGAAGCAGTCCCCCGACCCACAACAACCCCAGAGAGGAGTCCAAGCCAGATCCTAGTCCACGGCAGGTGCCGTAGGTTCAGACCCAGTTACGCTCAGAGCTTCTCCACTTCCTGAGTGGTCATGGTGGTGTGCGGTTCCACAGCCCTTGACAACAGATCTCTTTTATCCCAGGGTCTCACAGCTCCTAACAAGCAGTGTACTTTACAGAAGGAAGGAAAGGAAGCAGAATGATAAGTTACACCCCAATCCACAGCCAGCCCAGCAGCAGATCAGTATGGGAGGAACAGTAAACTTTGACAACAGCAAAGGGTATAGGAATCTCCCCTTAGACCCACACGAAATGGCCCCAAATCCATTTCAGAGATGGTCCAGTCCTCAGGAATAAATCGGAAGTAATCCAATTTTCTCAGTATCCCTCAGATAAGAAAAAAATGGCTTCATGCACAGAGAGACTTACTGGCATTACTTCTGAAGAATGTCACCCTCCTGTTCTCACTTCTCTTGCCCTCCTCTTCAACCACAGCTGAAGGTGGGAACTCAGAGCTGCTGCCCCCCCTACTTCCTAGCACAACAGAACACAGACTGAACACATCCCCAGAAGGGAAGTCACAAGTGAGCAGGTGAGTCTGGTCTAGAAAAGCTGGGCGCGAAATCCTGCAACTCAGTTTTAACTTTCACGGGGGTGGGGGGGAGTTGGTTCTGTAGGGTAGCTGTTTCAACTAACAAAGCAAAAATGTGTCAACTGACTTCACCTTGAAAAGTAATTGAAAGACTGTATTAAGTCATCTCACAGATCTATTTTGCCTTTAAATTGGGGTGGTACCAGTGGACTTGAAAAGGTCAGTTACATGTATATATTAACGAAAAGTCACAGTAAAGCATTAAAATATATCTGCAAGCTGTTGAAGCACATCCTCCTGGGGAAAATTGGTTTGACATCTATCGGGTGGTGCTAGAAACCAAAGAGAAATAAGGCAGAAAAACATATATCATAATATCTTTTCCTCCATGATTTATCAGCTTTTCTCACCACTTTGTTTCCATTGAGAACCCTAAACAATCCACCTTCTGATTACAGGAAGAATTTGACCTGTATGCAGGTCAAGAAGCAACAGTTAGAACCAGACGTGAAACAACAGACAGGTTCCAAACTGGGAAAGAAGTACATCAAGGCTGTATATTGTCACCCTGCTTATCTATCTTATATGCAGAGTACATCATGAGAAATGCCAGGCTGGATGAAGCACAAGCTGGAGTCAAGGTTGCCAGGAGAAATATCAACAACCTCAGATACACAGATGACACCACACTTATGGCAAAAAGCGAAGAGGAACTAAAGAGCCTCTTGATGAAAGTGAAAGAGGAGAGTGAAAAAGCTGGCTTAGAACTCAACATTCAAAAACACGAAGATCATGGCGTCTGGTCCCATTACTTCATGGCAAATAGACGGGGAAATGGGGAAACAATGGAAACAGGAAGAATTAGATGCAGCTAATTACAAGCATAGAAAGCTGAGTGCTGACAAATTGATGCTTTTGAACTGTGGTGTTGGAGAAGACTCTTGAGAGTCCCTAGGACTGCAAGGAGATCCAACCAGTCCATCCTAAAGATCAGTCCTGGGTGTTCATTGGAAGAACTGATGCTGAAGCTGAAACTCCAATACTTTGGCCACCTCATGCGAAGAGTTAACTCATTGGAAAAGACCCTGATGCTGGGAGGGATTGGGGGCAGGAGGAGAAGGGGACGACAGAGGATGAGATGGCTGGATGGCATCACCAACTCAATGGGCATGAGTTTGAGTAAACTTCGGGAGCTGGTGATGGACAGGGAGGCCTGGCATGCTGCAATTCATGGGGTCGCAGAGTCAGACAAGACTGAGTGACTGAACTGAACTGACTGAACTGAATTACAGGCAGAATCAATGATAATTTCTAGAGTAAAGAGGATGAAACACCAGTCTTCAAACCAGAAGCTTCAGGGTCCAGCCTGAAGACCTGAATCATTCCTTCTCTTGGGGCCAACAGTTCCACCTGGGGCAACAGCACCTTAATGCTTACTGGGTCAAACTGACCAGCATGGCGTTTATCTCTCAGAAGCTTCTAGTATTACAATGTGCTTCTTGCTTGGTTTCCACCCCCTCCTCTTCTTAATGCTAAAGTTGTTTTTTGTTTACAAAATAGTAAGACTTCTTAGTAAAGCTTAGGGAAATTTTTAACAACTATTTCCACTTAGTTTGCATTTAAAATTCAGGGTGGGGTTATTTCCATTTGAATGTCAAGCCACACACTCTGACACTACAAAGGCAATGAGGTTGTGTTGACAATTTGCTCGAGGTCAGGCTGAAATGGTCTCTGATGTGTTGCGGTTATTCTTATGGAGAGAAGTATTCGTGGTGATTAGTGAGTGGAGACTTGCCTCTTGTTTCTCTAATAAAATGAGTTCCCTTTAAGGGTATTGGTCTATTAGTCTTCAGAAGACTGCATTAGTTGTGCTTCATTTGGTTTAGGATGTGTGGGCATAAATGGCATAAAACTTAAAGTGTATTTACTAGAAGGGATGATGTAAGAGGAAAGTCCTTTTCTGGTTAGGAGAATGGTTTACAACAGATAGAAAGCTAAGCATTCTCGGGACAGAGACAGAAAGACAGAGACAGAAGCAGAGAGAAAAGCCAGAAAATAAAGATTATCATTAGCAATGCATGCCCTACATTTATCCCACAAGATTTCCTGAGCATTCCTCAGACATTATAGTGCAATATCATAACTCCAATGAATCCATAGTATTTCTATTTTTCTCAAGCAAAAAGGATATACTTTGAAATATATACTGAACAAAACATACTATAGTATATAGCCTCTTTTAAGACACTAGTAATCTGAACTTCTATAAATATCCTTAAATAATAAACATATTATATATAGCTATTCACATAGTGACACATACACATACAAAAATAAAACAATTTTAACTTTTTTTTGGAGTAAAGATACTAAAAGTTTCAGACACCAGAATCACCTTGTCAATATTGATCCTGGGGATCATGGATATACATTTATTTATTTAATGGCCATGTTGTGCTTTTTGTGGGATCTTAATTCCCCAACCAGGGATTGAACCTGGGCCCTCGGCAGTGACAGCATGGAGTCCTAACCACTGAACCACCAGGGAACTCCCTGGATGTACATTTATACCATGCATAGCTACCACACCCAAGGGCAATGGCAGGAAACACTCCTCGCTGGATGTTATTACTATGTCCTGGTTCAGAAAAGCTTAGGTCTGAATAGAAGTGTCCAAGTGTGATGAGAGAGTTGTCTTTAGCTGTTGTGTGGAAAGGACACATGAATCTGGTCCCCTACCCCAACCGGGATAAAGTGTGAAAATATTAAGCTGTCCTTTGAATGAGTGGAATACAGAACATGGCTCCTTCTTGAGCATTCCCATACACCATTTGCTATGAAGCATTTCTCAACACGTGGGAAAGGCACCACCATTCTGGACCAAAGGCAAGGAACTTGGGTTCCACGATACCACACCTGTCCTGCTCCGGATGCTCTGTAGAAAGCATTCCTCCACTCAAAAGGTGATTTGGGGAACTCAGCTACCCAACCAGATAGAATATGTACATTCTCCTTTTGGAAAACGGAATATTTCTATGAAGAAGTATCCCTGGCCAAAAGTGATCTTTTGTCCGCGAAATGCTGTCCTTCTCTTGAGAACAAGAAACAGAAGATGTGGTTCTCATATCCCACCTAGAACCCAGTGTAACCAGCGGTCCCCAAAGGAACACAGACACAGATTTCTCAGCTGAACTCCATCCCTCCAGTCCAATGGGAGCCCTGGAATTGGTGAGGCAGCATCATTGTTTGTTTTCATCCCAACCGCATCCCTCTAGGAGGAGCTGGTGTTTCCAGGAACTGGGTTTCAGTTTTCCTTTACAAGGAAAAATGTGAAGCTATCGCAACGTCTTGAAGAGTTGCCTGAGGGGTAAGACAGGAGGGGAGAGCATCCTGGCTTGTTCTCAGATAGAATTTTCAAGGCGGGCAGAGGAAGGTGGTTTCTGGGGGGAGCCTTCAGAGGCAGAGGTGGGGGTTCGCCTCTGCTGATGTTGCTGATAGATGTCCTGGATCAGCAGGGTGTTCATGACTTTCCACTCCCTATATTTTCTGGCTGTCAGCTTCGGATCATCCAGCAGCTGGTTAATCATGGCCAGGTCGTGTTCTTTACACTGTCCAAGTAGGAAAAAAAAAGAGAGACACAGAGAGAGGAGGGTGAGACGTGATAATGATCTTAACTTCGATAAACCATCTTCAGCCTTTTGCAAATAAATGCACATATACCTTGACTGTAAAATTATCAAAGTGTTTTTACACACTAATATTCAAATCCCCACAATAGTCCTAAGAGAAATGGCAGAACATCCGCCCATTTATATAAGCTAACCACAAAGAGGTAGACACCCCACACAAGGCTTGGGGGAAGAACTGGACACAGAACCCAGGTCTCCTATGTCACTGTTTCCTGATGAATCCAGTGTTCCATGCCACAGTCATATTTCTATCTCAGTGTGAGCTTTATTCCTCCTGGAATGGATAACTGTATAACCATGTTGTTGACCATCCAAACTTTATGAAGTTGGGACACAGTACTTTTCCTAAGACATAAGACAGTACAAAATATCTCTCTTTTATTTTCTATTAAATTGTACTAATTTTAAATAAATTTCACGCTTTTATTTAATGTATACAGACTAAATAGGTAGGCTATCTTTTTATTCAAAAACGATATCATTAAACTTCCATCCAACAATGTGTATTTCAATGATGCCAATAGTCTATTCATGCCATTTCACCCTGCCTCCTCTGCAACCAGTGACACACACTTCTGAAATGTCAGCACAGGTTACGGGACTTTTCTGTAGTCAAGAAATGGAATGAAACATACGACGTATCAGTCTCCACATTCAAAAAAAAAGATTTCTCAGCCTAACACATTTATCGCAAATCTATTCCTGCTTCCTCCATCTCTGTGACCGTAATCCCAATTTGGGACATAAAGTCTCACCTATCACCCTTCATCTGCTGCTACAGCCTCCAAGTGAGGGTCCTGCCTCCAGCCCCCACTTTGTATCCACCCTCTGTCCGACAGTCCAGGGGGTCCCCCTGAAATTCTGAGTCCTCTTAAAGTTTTCCCTTCTCGCCCAAGTTTCCACAGACATGAGCCCATTTGTTGATTGTCCACTTGCCTCTCCCTTTCCTCTCTAGGAGTACTGATGTGGGTTTTCTCCCCCACACAATGCTAATTCACCACCCTAGGACATGTTACACAGAGGACCTTCTTCACCTGCTGCCGCTGCTGCTAAGTCATTTCAATCGTGTCTGACTCTGTGCGACCCCACAGACAGCAGCCCACCACGTTCCTCCGTCCCTGGGATTCTCCAGGCAAGAATACTGGAGTGGGTTGCTATTTCCTTCTCCAATGCATGCATGCATGCTAAGTCACTTCAGTCGTGTCCGATTCTGTGAGACCCTATGGACAGCAGCCCATCAGGCTCCCCTGTCCACAGGATTTTCTATGCAAGATTACTGGACTGGGTTGCCATTTCCTTCTCCACTTTTTCACCTAATGGACTCTAATTCCTAGAGTGATTTTCACATGGAATATTTCCCAATCTCTCTCTCTCTCTCTTTTTTTTTCAATGGATTTTACTACAGCTCATAAATGTACATTCATTTCAGGCATAGGACCTTCTTCACTCTTCTTCACCTAGTGGACCCTAATTCCTAGAGTGATTTTCACATGGAACATTGCCCAATCTCTCTCTCTCTCTCTTTTTTTAATGGATTTTACTACAGCTCATAAATGTACATTCACTTCGGGCATCATGCTCTCCAAAAAACTGAGCCCCCCGATTGAACTGAGAAGCTTTTTTCATGCTTGCGTGCCTTCCAATGCTTGGAACCCTCTTAGAACTTATCACGTCACACTTAGATGTTCATGGGTCTGTCACGTCGTCTATTCTAAAGCTTCTTAAGGAAGGTGACGAGGAACATATTTTATTCTTCCTGTATTCCCTGCACCTCACTCAGGGCTGAGTGCCGGGGAGGCATTCAGTCGTGAACTATCTCTGCTAGATCCGGGGCAGCAGGTGCAGAGGTGAACATTCACTACTGTGCTCACTGGTCAAAGTTCAAACTCACGACCACTGCCATTAAGCGGACTTTCACTACTATTCAGTAATTATGTTTTCTCATCCCTTTTTTTTTTTCCCACTCCCCTAAATAACTATTTCAGAGTTTCTCATTTCTGCTCAGATTTCCTCCCCAACCCTCCCCTCCTGTAGCTGACAACCCTGCTCTTTATTTTTTTGAGGAAATGGAAACAATCACAACAGTAGTTCTCCCAAGCTCCTGTTGCCTTCTATCTGCATCAGCACAGATACATGCTGCCTTCCTTGCTGTTCACTCGGGTGAAATATCTGTGCTTCCAGCAAAGACCCATCTCTCTACTTGTAAAAGCACGTTCTTTCGTACATCCAAGAAATTGGCTCCAGCAATTCTCACTCCTTTGCTGTGACTCATCAGGTTCCCATCTCCAGGTGATCATTGTCACCGGCCTACTCGTATGCTCTTATTTTTCCCATCATAAAAGCCCTTCCTTGACCCCCTTCCCTGTTTCATTCTTCTCTGTCTCCAATGTCCTTGTGCCCGCCTTTTGAGACCCACTGGCACATGAATGTATTGTTTGTGCTCTACATTCAGCTTTAACTTATGCTTTATTTGGACTGTTTTATTATATTTTCTTGTCTTCTTCTTTTCCTGTTTCTAAATTGACCAGAATAATATGGATTTCAAGGGAAAAGGTCCACACACACAGTAATCTGAGTAGTGAGATTTATCATTTTGAATCACAAAAGCAAGAGTGTGGTGATAGATGGAGGTTAAAAGATACATTTGGGTTTCAGGAAGGAGAGAAAAACTGTGCAGAAGGAAAGTAACCAAAGAGGAATAACAAGGAGGTTGGCCAAGACCAAGAAACAGAGGAAAGAAAGGTAAGTAAGTTAAGTGGGTAACTAGCAAGGATTGCTAAAAAGTCAAACAGAGTCAAGACAGTTTTCTCTCTGAGTCCAGCATCAACACTGCAAAAAACAATGTTTCCCACTCCCAAAAATATGCTTCTCTTCTCTACCCTTACCATAGTACTATCGTAAGTAGTCACTTAAGAATTTTACATCGTTCTTAAGAAATCTTGACATCTGTTCAGAGAGAGATCTTAATATGCTATTGAAGAAATTATTAAATAAGATCTTGGCAAATCAACAAAATTTGGAAAACTGATTTTTTCAAGGCAAAAATGAATTCACCACCCCTCTAAAGGGGATAAAAGGTTTTAGGAAAGGATCTCTTCAACTTTGGGCGAACACTTCTCATATGGCTTCTAGCTCTAAATAATTCAAATTTCTTCCCATTCAGCTCAAGTCTGTGTTAGTTCCTTTATGGATAAAAGAAAAAAACTGAGATAAGAATAGAGAAGAAGGAAATTAGCAAAACAATAAAACTCTCTGAGCTCCTTCCTAGGCTTGGCAAGCCGGGGTCAAGAGCATCAGGCAAAAGCCCTGCTTCACCCCTGTAGAGCAAGAGGCTTGCTGAATGCTTTGAACTACTTTTACGACATCCTTCTGGTTTTCTGGCAGGCAGGCAGGCAGGGTCTGATAGGAGCTCTGAAAAATACCATCTTTTCATTTTTTTACTCCAAATATTCAGTGCATGGCTTGTATTAAGCATTGGAAATGGATTCTACCGAAGCAGCTAGGCAAAGAAGGGTCTGTTCCTCTTCAGATACAAGTGAGGGGAGTTTTCGGAGAAAGTTTCAGTTGGACTCATTAATCATTCCATTAACCATTCATTTAAAAATAAAGACAGGCTTAGCCAAAAGACAGGGGAGGCGGAGCTCTCGGAGACTCTTAAAGAACTAAAGATCTCCAGTGTGTGACGCGATAGTTTGCTCAACTTCCTAAAAGAATTTCCATAAACAGTTATTCATTCCAATACAATCCCAGTGCAAGGATTTTTCTTTATTTCTGGAATGTGCTTACCACTACTATAAACATTATTATTAAAATAGTTTCCTTGTTTCTGCATGAAACTGCTTTTTTTTCACTTGTCCACACTCCAGCTTTGAAGTACTTTTTTAAATAAATATTTATATTGCAATGTAATATACACAGAGCAAAACGTACACATAAAGTCTGGACTTAATAAAATTATCACAAAAAGAACACATCTGTATAACCACTGTCACAGTCAAGGAAAGACTCTTATCTGGCATTTCAAAAGCTTTACTGTGGTCCTGCCCAGTTTATATCCTCGCCTTTTCCTCAAAGGTGACCACTATCCTGACAGCTTGAGTTTTAAACACTGGTGGAGTGGTTAAGAATCCCCCTGACAATGCAGGGGACATGGGTTCGATCTCTGGTCCAGGAAGATCCCACATGGCCCAGGACAACTAAGCCTGTGTGCTGCAACTACTGGGCCCTAGAGCTTGAAAGCTACAACTACTGAACCTGTGTGCTGCAACTAATAAAGCCCACATGCTTAGAACCCATATTCTGCAACAAGAAAAGCCACTGGGATGAGAAGCCTACGCACCGCAACTTGAGACTAGCCTACATGCAGCAATGGAGACCGAGTGTAGCCAATAAATAAATGAAAAAAAAAAAATTAAAGATAGTTAGAAGAAAATTATTCTGATAGCTTTCTGACATGAATGAGCATGCTTGTCCCAAATGATCATTCTCTAATGAAGAGGTTGATGTGTTGTTTTTTTTTTCTTTTTTCCAACAAGGTCAATTTCCACGTCATCCTGCCCTCTGACCTTGAGGAGATTCACAGGAATACACAATGTGGAATATATCTCATCAGCCCCAGCCTAAGGGATTTGTGGAAAGGCCTTCTTTCCAGTGATGTTCAGAGAGTGCAGCTGGGTGGGGCTGAAATAATCCAACGTTCCTTGCTCCGTGGTATTTATGCCCTTCTGTAATTCTCCTTCTTGACTGTAGGGAGGCTGACCTAGCGACTTGCTTCTACTGAATAGAACACTGTAAATGCAATGTGAGGTCTCTCCTGAGGCTGGGGTATGACCCACCCTGCTTGCCCACTCTCCCCACCTTACTCGCTCTGCAGGAAGTCAGCTTCTACTTTGGGAGCTGCTCTATGAAAAGACTCACATGGGAAGGAACTGGGGGTGGCCTCCAGCCCACAGACAGTGAACAAATGAACAACTGAGACCGTCAGTCCAACAACCTGTAAGGAACTGAACTCTGCCATGAAAGAGCTTGAAAGCACACCTTCCCCCAGTGGAGGAATGTGGATAGCCCCAGCTGGTGCCTGGATTACAGCCTCATGAGACACATGGAAGCAGAAACACTGAAGGCCACACCCAAACTCCTGACTCCCAGAAACTGTGAGACAATAAATGTCTAGTGCCTGGAGCTGCTGTGTTTGGGGGTATTTTGTCGCCTAGCTAAAAGATTACTAAAACCTGGGAAGAAAAGAAAAATCTGTTGGATTCATCGATTCTGTGGCTATAGTACATGAAGAACAAGAGGTCACAGAGAACCACAACTCTGCAAATATTGAATTGGCCAAAAAAGTTCATTCAGGTTTTTCAGTAACATCCTAAGAAAAACCCAGTGAACTTTTTGGCCAACCCAGTACGACAGAATATAACATATTTGATTTTGAAATGAGTGCTAGTGATGTTTTTCATCATTAAATGCTAGGGAAATTTCTCGACATTTGGGCTTTCTTTCTATAAATAAAATATACCTTTGCCTTTTATTTTTCAGCCCCATATTAGCAAGGCTTTTAGGGTGCTTAGGTTTTCTATGGATGAACAGGGGCATCTGACTAAGTCACTCAGTCATCTTTTATAGCCTTGTCTTTTTGCTTGCTGATATTTCTTCCCGGAAAGGGATTCATGTTCATAAGATAGAAAAGGACATGTACAAAACAGAATTAAATTTCAGGTCTGCCAAGGCTTTTCAGAATCTCTAAATCTTCTGCTAATTCAGAACTATTTTACAAAGTCTTCTGGCTTCCCCTTGTTTCTGCTGTCGTCTAAATGTGAAAGCAGGATGCTCTTGCTACAAAGAACCCTTTCAGTTACAGGAGGCCCTAGAAATAGCTCCAGTACATCCAGTACACTGCCCCTTATTCTCATGATGAAATCCCCTGCTACCAGGAAGTATCTCTTTCCCACTGCCCAGCTCTCATGGTGTTTTGTAGCTTCAAATTCAACAGCTTGAAGTCACCCAAGTCTCTGCTGTCTCTAAAATGTAGACATTTTCTTCTGGATCTAGTATAGAAGAATGGCCTCCTTTAATGAATCAGGTGAAATCCCAAGATCTTATTAAATATTACTGTGTACTCCCACAAGTTGACTATCTCAGACTGTCTCTAACATTTATTATTCCAGGTAGAAGGGTACAAAAACAAGTTACACATGATCCTTGCCATCTTGAAGCTTAATATTTGAGATTTTATGCCAGAGTGAATGCAAAAATCAAGACCTATTGTAAAAACTGCATTCCCTAGGGCTTTAGGAATGTCAAGGGTCAACTCACCCTGTAGAGACTGTATTGGCTTTACTGCCTCTCCCCACCCTCTAGCCACATAAACACACCGAGGTTAGCATGGATTGTTCCACACACCTAGCATTTTCTCACCCCACATCCACAGAGTTCATCCACCGTCTGGAGTTTCTTACCTTTAACGTGCTATTCAAAGTTCGTATTTTGTGGAGTTTCTCATTTATGGATGGATTCTTGCACCGCTTGACAAAGGACTTTCTCAGCTCCTTTCTGGTTGAAGGTCGTCGGTCCCCAAGAGGAGACAGACTAGCTTGCTCTAACGATTTGTAGAGCTTCTCCATTTCGTCATCTTCAGGTGCTTTTGTCTCTTCTATTAAAATAAAAAAACAACAATACGCCCAGTTAATCAAGGACAGAACATTTGACACTGTGGCCCTAAAACAAGATCCTCCTGACACCTTCATCTTAGACCTCCAGGCTCCACAATGGTGAGATGTACACTTTTATTGTCTAAGCTACTCAGTTGATGGCACTTAGTCACGACAGCCCATGTTCCCTTTGAAGGCTCTGGGGCAGGATCTGTTCCAGGCCTCTCTCCCAACTTTTGACGGTTCCTTGGCTCTTGGCAGCAGGACTCATCTTCACTTGGTGTCTTAGGGTGGGCGTGTCGGTGTGTCCCAATATCCCCTTTTACAGACACCAGTCATATTGATTAGGGGGACATCAATCTCTGATTTAGATGATATTTGGGCGAGACTCAGCGTTGACTTAGAGTTTAAGACTTAAGAGTTGATAATTGGAATGGATTCAGACTTTTGGAGATGTTGAGATGAATTCAGTTAGGACTTCAACACAGGGATTTTGGAAGGACAAAACTAACCCATAACAGTACACCCTCTGTGCTGCGTGCTCAGTTGCATCCGACTCTTAGTGGCCCCGGGAACTGTAGCTCACCAGGATCCTCTGTCCATGGACTTTTCCAGGCAAGAATACTGGAGTGAGTTGCCATTTCCTTCTCTAGGGGATCTTCCCCACACAGGGCTCAAACCTGCAACTCTTGCATCTCCTGCTCTGGCAGGCAAGTTCTTTATCACTAGCACTACCTAGGAAGTATATACCCTGTGGCCTCCCAAAATTCATGTTCCTCTCACAGGCAAAATACATTCATTCATCCTAACATCGCCAAAAGTCTTAACCCACTCCAACACTCAGCTTTAAGTCTCAAACTCTAAGTCAACTCTAAGTCTTGTCCAAATATCATCTAAATCAGAGTGGTGGGACTCAGGGGAAGATTCATCCTAGGGAAAATTTCCTCTTCACCTGTGAACATGTGAAATCAAACAAGTTCTCTGCTTCTCAAATACAATGGTGGGACAGGAAAACCTTTGCAAACCAATATACACCCTAAAGCATGAGAACCATTGTCTCAGATCCCTTTTTAATGTCCTTCCTAGAACTGCCCTTTGAAAGAAGGAATCTGCCTGTGGTCTGTGGCTTTGAGCAGATAATAATCATTTCTTACACCAGATGCCCCATTCTCTTCCTTCCTAAGGCCTTGCCAGCCTCAGCCCAAATGCTTCCAGTGAAGTGACTCCACCCAGTATTCAGGGGGACCCTATATATTTAGGCAGTCCCATCATGCTGGCCACAGTCACTGATCTAGGGATGCATGTGGCTCTCAGATCAGGCTGAAGGGGCCAAAGAGACTCAATTCTGAGACTTCAGTTTGGAGTATCAGGCAATCAATCTCCCTGTTTTCCTAAATTGAGTGATGTGATGATATGACCTGGAAGATTCCAGGAATCATGCCAAGAGTCATGAAAACAGAGCCAATCCCATAGGATACAACTGAGACATGGATCTTGGTGATACCGTTAGTGTCCTCGGAGCTCCTGGGAGCCAATCCATTGCCTTTGTTAAGATAATCTGGATGTTGTTTTCAGTCATATGCAAACTGCAAGAGTCTCAGATGATATAGAAATTTACTCAAGGAAAATCATCTCCTGCTGCTGCTTTAATTTCTTACTAAGAACTTCAGTCCTTTATTCACTTTGGTCTCTGAAACAGTCTTGGGAAAGATAAACAGTAAGACTCTTTTCTACCATGCAGTTCTTAGTTTTCTCTATGCATGCAGGAACTTATGATATTTGGTTCCCATCCTGAGAACAAGATTGATAGAGGATCATATAGAAAGCATGGCCTTAGGAGAACTGAAAAACAGTCTCTCCAAAGGGGATAAAAAATCATACAATAGTAGTCTAGGAGCATCAAAACTAAGCACACTCACTTCCTTCACAGTTTACTCTTGTAAAATTAAGTGTCTTTAGGCAATGTTTTTTCCCCCTTCTACTACCAGAAGGTCCATAAGCATGCAGAGTACCCTTTCATAAAATGGAGAGAAAAGATGTTGGGTTAACTTTGCAATTAAATTATAGTAATGGTCAATAAACTTCTTTGTTTCCTATCAAAACAATATCAAAAAAGGAGGGAAATATTCAAAACTACATTTGAACACAGACTTTTTGGCTCAGTCGGTGCAGATATCAAACGAAGGCTTTGGTCAATAAGCACATGAAAATATGCTCAATATCATTAGTCATTAGAGAAATGCAAATCAAAACCACAATGAGATACTATTTCACAGTCACCAGGATGGATAAATTAGAAAAGACATAAGTGTGGAGAAACTGGAACATTAAAGTCCTTGGTGGGAACGTAAAATGGACCCACCACCTTAGGAAACAATCTGGTAGTTTCTCAAAATTCTAACTGTAGAGTTACCATGTGTGTGTGCTAAATCGCTTCAGTCATGTCTGACTCTTTGAAACCCTATGGACTGTAGCCCACCAGGCTCTTCCGTCCACAGGATTGTCCAGGCAAGAATACTGGAATGGGTTGCCATGCCCTCCTCCAGGGGATCTTCCTGACCCAGGGATCAAATCCATGTCTCCTGTGTCTACTGCATTGCAAATAGATTCTTTACTGTCAGCCACCATATGACCCACCAATTCCATCTCTAACTATGTATTAAGAAAATTAAAAACATACGTTAACACAAAACTTGTGCATGAATGTCATGAAAGATACAAACAAAACGTACAACAGTGTAAATAAATGTTCATCAACTGCTGCAATACGGTACAGGCATGGAATGGAGTATTAGTCATGAAAAGAAATGAAGTGCTGACACATACTAAAACATGGCTGAACTGCGAAAAATTCTTTGAAGTCAAAGGAGCCAGTCACAAAAGGCACATACCGTACTGTCCATTTATAATAAAATTTCCAGAATAAACAAATCCATAGATATAGAAAGTAGATTAGTGGTTGGCTGGAGCTGAGGAGGGGACAAAGCGGGAATGACCGCTAATGTGTATGGGGTTTTCCTGTGTGTGGTGTGATCCACACCTCACACTGGATTGTGGAGCTGTACAACTCTATGAACATACTAAAAACCACTGAACTGTTTTTTATGTGTGAATTTTATGGTATGTGTAGGAAGCCACCTGCCAATGAGAAGACGCAAGAGACACAGTTTCAGTCCCAGGGTCAGGAAGGTCCCCTGGAGAAGGAAATGGCAACCCACTCCAGTATTCTTGCCTGAAAAATTTCATAGACAGAGGAGCCTGGTGGGCTACAGTCCATGCAGTCGCAAAGAGTTGGACACGACTGAGCAACTGAACAAGCATGCATATGTGAAGTATATCTCAATAAAGCTGTTAAAAATTAGGCTTTAATAAGATTATCATGATAACTGATGACATTTGCATAGGAACGATACTAAGCTTGGTAACAGTCCTGGAGTTAAGCTGGAGACATTAGAAAGTGTTAAGAAATTGAAATTAAAAGACATCTGACTCCTAGAGGGTAACGTTAGCATTGAGGACTCCACGAGATTTCAGTCCCACAAGATCACAAGAATTTTATACATCTTTTTTTTTACAGATAGGCAGGCAGGACTCTACTTCAAATAAAGTGTGAATATATATAGCTTTTAGGGCTTCCTTGGTGACTCAGACAGTTAAGAATCTGCCTGCCATGAAGGAGACCCGGGTTCAAACCCTGGATTGGGAAGATGCCCTGAAGAAGGGAATGGCTATCCACTCCAGTATTCTTGCCTGGAGAATTCCATGGATAGAGGAGCCTGACGGGCTACAGTTCATGGAGTTGTGAACAGTCAGACAGCACTGAGCGACTAACACTTTCACTTACTTTTTTCACATAGCTTTTAATACCACAGTATTTTTAAAATAATATATATTTAACAAACTGTAAGAAATCAGCAAAATAAGTATACAACAAAAACAAACAGAAGGTTTATTTTCCCTGTGTGCACCAAGATGTTCAGTTGTGCTGCTAAAGCTTGTGATAGAAAATAAAATTATTTTTGACTAGCACGTTAATTTGTAATTATGCCAGAGTAAAAATGATTATAAGATCTTATATCTAATTTGACAGACAATAAATCAGTAAGGATGAAAATAAGCTTTAGGATCTTGGAATAAAATGGTATAAAGTACATTCCCTAAATGAACAAGAAGACGGCTTATTTGGATAATCTTATATTATTTAATACATTTTTATGAATATATATTACCTTTAAGTTAAAAAATCACATGTTATCTCCCTCTCCCCCCACCCCCACCCCCATTTCCTTCGCTAAATTAAACTTCAGGGCACTAGCCATGGGGATGTGTATGTGAGTGTCTGTGTGTGTGTGTAACTTGCTTCTCCTAGAAATAGTGGACGTTTCAAATTAATATGCAGGTAAAGTGGACCTTTTGTAATTACAAAATGTTAATACAATTTACCTAAAATATGACCAAACAATGTTCAAAAAACAAACACTTTCTCATTGGGATTCACTTAGAAATTGGAGATAGTAGTAAAGAGTGAGTATATTCATAGAAAATTTTAAGCTGCTGGAAAAATGGAGAAAAATGAATTCAGATTACCATTACATTCTACCTCTCATCTCTTCATCCCTCTTCAAAAGAAACCTGAGACTAGAAGACTCTATATGTCTGACCTCTAATTACCTGATTCCAGAATCACTCACAAAGGTAAAGTTGAGAAGATAATAAATGATGATGTTAAGAGTCAAGAAAATACCCTGATTGCTTCTTTTGCATAATAATCTGTGGAATACACAACATATTACTAGATATTCAGGGGTAAGACCTGTGACCCAGCCTTGTCCATGACCTAGATGGGGATTTTACACTATTTTACTGTCGCTAATGGCTGGTGCCTAGGTCTTCATAGGACCATAAACAGAAGATCCAATAAAAATGGAAGTAGATGATAAGTAGGAGCATAGGACAAAAAAGGACCCAAAGGGTACAAGCATATCAAAGACAGCTTACACCCGACCTCAAAGCAGAAATGAAAGTCCTTACTAATCACTACATGAAGACTAGCATTGCTTGGCTAATCTTACAGGGCTACCCCCACACCTTTCAAAGGCTTTTCAATAAAGTAGTATTTTTTTGTAATCTCCTTTTCATCTTTTTTTATGTAAATATTTTTCTAAATTCTAATTTCATATTAGAAAACACTAGATTATTCCCTTATTTTACCAGGTTATAAAAAAAGCAAAATAACAAAAAATGATTGGCAGGAAGGGCATTTGGTCTCTCTCCCACTGTAAACAGAAGCCAAGTTCATTATCTTCACCTCCTTTGTCTTCTGTGGCAAAATAAAATGAATTTTGTCTGACAATCAAGTGTTTCCCATGCAATTGCTATCCTTCCTCTCAAGTGCCTATTTCATTCTTCTTACATAAAATAACAGGACTTTAATTTCCTTCTTCTCATACGGCACGCTGTAGTCTATCTCATCAAGCCTTACAAGTTCCTTGCCGAGGAAGATGAAAACTATTTTTACATTACAGATGAGAAAAAAATGTGGAGATTCTTGAAAAACAGCATGCAATCTTTCCAAAATGTAAATCGGTGCAAAATTAGGAACAAGAGTTCAGTTCCACGCTGTGCAGGCTTGTGCGCTTCTGGATGAGTTTCCTCCAACTTTAATAAGCAATCACCTAGGGATCTTGTTAAAATGCAGCTTCTGCTTCAGTCCAGGACAGCAGGCACTGAGATTTAAATTTTTAACGAGCTCCTCAGTGATGTCAGAATGGCTGGTTCCTGGGCATCCTTTGAGTAGCAAGGCTGGGTTGCTTCCCAACAGCTAGTCACACAAAACCTGTCTCAGTTCATTGGAAGAGAAAGGGGCTGAAATTACAACCAGAAAGTTGGGACTCATCCAGAAAGCAGCATCTCTTTCTCTGCACCATAGCTTAATTTAAAAAAAAAAAAATCTGGCTTGCTCAAAGGAGGATCCCGAATCCTTGCTCTAAAGCATCATTATCTCATACATTGAATTGGTAGGAATTTGAGGTTAATATTAGCAACCCTTTACTTCTGTTGGACTCACTCAGAATGTCTGAAGGGGTCAGACATAAAACATTCTCCAAATTTAGGTTAATAATCTAATGATTTAGACTCAAGAAAGGGATGGTATTTTTTTTTTTAGCAAGATCTTTCTTGTTGACATGAACAAAAGACAAAACAACACTTTTAACGAATAGTTACTAGTTCCTTCCTTTTCAAGAGGATGCCAAACGCATGCACTCCTCTCTTGCTACCTCCCACGTACTCAGCCTATTGTGTGCTTCTGACAGGACACACACGCTCCAGTAAGTCTGGAATTTGGTTGTCGAGAACACTGTATGAAGATTATCTCTTTAAATGCTGCACTGTCAACTTGGCCTCCCCCACTATCTTATTTTTGGTGCTTCCTTGAGCTTTCTAGACTGTGGGCTTTTTATTTTCTGTTCAGAACATAAAAGCCGACTTCAGGAGACAAGAGGGGAATTCACACCTCCTATTTCATATCAGAATTTGAAAGGGAAACTTTTTGAGGTTGGAAAAATCTAAATGATCTCCCAAGGAAGACAGTCATTCCTAAATATGAAACACTTTAAAAAGTTTACATAGAAAACAGTATTTCCTGTTTCATATGCAGTGTTCTAAGTACTTGAGAAAAGAAAGACTATGGAAGTTACTTGTTACAAAGCGAAGATATAACTACACAGTCATTTGGACATTCAGACTTTAAGACTTTACAAATGTCATTCACTTTAGCACCTGACAGGCTTCCCTGGAGGCTAAATGGTAAAGAATCCTGCTCCAAATGTAGATGTGGGTTCGATTCCTGGGTCGGGAAGATCCCCTGGAGAAGGAAATGGCAACCCACTGCAGTATTCTTGCCTGGAGAATCCCATGGACAGAGGAGCCTGGAAGGCTGTAGTCCATGAGGTTTCAAAGAGTTGGACACGATTTAGTGACTAAACAACAATAGCACCTGATGCAAAGAGATTAAAAGCATTTTACAGGCCTCGTCTAATTAATGATTCTGACAGCTCTACATAATGACAGTCAAATTTAGAATCATAATGACACACAAATTTAATTTATGCAACTAAGATAAATCTGGACAACTCATCTTACTCATAAGGATACTACTAACCAAGAATATTAGCATAGTATAATTTTAGAGACAGACTGACTATTTATCTCTGCTGCTGTTGATGCTGGTGGAAACAGCTTTCACCTACTGAATTTTTAACTGTGTAACAGGCAGTTAACTACTATAACAACATTATCTTAATTCCTTTGTAACAACCCTACAAGGAAGTGTTATTAATCCTGATATAAAGGAGAGAATGTCAAGACACAGAAAGATTAAAAACTTTGACAAAATTCACAAAGAAACAAATCTAAGTTCTGACCCAAAGCTCATTGCCTTAAACACTATGCTTTATGCTATAAAAATATTTGATACACTGTCCTTGAATGAAATTCAAGGAAGAGGATTTCAAGTCAGATAATGCATAGTCATCAAGATGGTAGCGGGCAAGACCAAGGCTCAGATCTCTGGCCCCTCAACTTTGTCTTCCAAGGGAAAAGTCTCCACCCAGAGCCCCTGCTTCTGAGGTGCCCAGGTTTTATACCTTAAATTCTGTTCTCACAGGGCACTCAGTCCTAGGAGACGAAATTCATAAGCTGGTGAGCAACTTAAGACACAGGCTGGAGAATCAGATTCTCTGCTTGGGCATTTGAACCAGGCACCTGGGGATAATGAACCAGTTCACATCAGGAGCTATCAGGGTAGGCTGGACCCCCAAAACAACAAAGGTATAAGGGCACAGAAATGGAGAATGCAAAGTCGGGGTCTAAAAAAATGATGGCAGGTAAAGGAAATTCTATAAGAAAAAAATCAAACAGATTGAGAGAAAGTCAGAGACAGCATCCGAGTATAAACCAAGGATAATCTTGCGTTCCTGTAACTCTAAGACTAATTTTACTTTGGTTTCTCATTTCCTATATTTGATTTACCTTCTCTACCAGTCAGATATCTATTAATATTTTCTCATGGATATTTGATGTTTCTATTAAGCAAGATAACTTAGTACCCCTATACTATATCATTGCTTTTATTGATAAGAATAAACCTAGTCCATGGGGAGACCCTCAGTGTCTGCTGCTTTTTTTGTTTTATTATTATTGCCTGTGTGGCAGTGATTTTCAGAAATAACCTGAGGTTGAGCTCATTACCCAAGATTCTAATAAGTAGCTTTTTACATTTTTAAAACAAAGATTCCATTTGTTTTTAAAACATATTCTTCCAATCATAAGAACACCTTGGATTAGGTGAAATAGTTAATGCAGACAAAAAAATGTCTACATCTGCTCATGCTCTAAGCAGACAAAAAACATCACCATGCACATAAAACTGGTATTTGGTCAGGTTTTGGGTAGTTGCTAAATTCCAAATTTGGCTCATTTATGTCACTTTCCTTCGATGTCATGCATCCTCTAGTTATGTGTATATCTTCATTAAAAATGCATTCTATTCAAAATGATTCCCACATTCAATCTTGCTGTACTTCTACTTGACAATTTATTTTCATAAATTGGGTATCAGTCTTATTACTGATTGAGGAGAACACGGCAACCCACTCAGTATTCTTGCCTGGAGAATCTCATGGACAGAGGAGCGTGGTTCATGGGGGCTACAGTTCATTGCGTCACAAAGAGTCAGACACAACTTATCACACACACTTATTACTGATTATTCAACTTGTCAGCATCCAGGGTATGGCCACTTCATTCATGGAGTAAGTATAACTGTCTTACACTGTCAACATAATATAAGTAGAAAAAGACACTGTGAGTCATCATCACACAGGCATGAGTCATGGGCCAAATAACCTTTCATAAAAGAAAAGAAACAGTACAGGATAAAACTGAGCTGAGATGAACATTCCATTAACCTCATCATCTCTTTCCCCGCTTTGCTTTGTGGAAAGACTCAGTGAAGAGTCTGAAGACCTCTGGATCTACCAATGTGGAAAGGCAATAGAATGCAATTAACATCATGTATTGTTTAAACAGTTTACTCTGTGGAGGAAGATGTCTAAAAGGGTATAACTTCAGTATAAAATTCTAGCAACTACAATTTTAATTGCATACCAACTGTAAAATATTTCTCTCATTGTCTAAATAAAAAGAAGGCTATAATACATGCTGTCTGCTTATTTCTGGGCTCAGTTATTAACCTTTAAGAATCTTTTCTAGGATAAAAGCCTCTTTCTCCAGCAAACACATCTTGAGACTGGGATTTAATCTAAAATCCTAACTCCTATCATAGACCTTGTTGAAACTTCAATCCCTGTCATATTAATAAAAGCATCCTGAACCATATTTCCGACATAGGAATTTTAGCACTTTTCTTTTTCAATTTGCAGATAAAAAATAATAATTTTTAGAAATCAGAAAAATGAAAAGCTACCTCTTTTCCAACACACAAACACATATGTAAAACATACACACACAGAAATACACAACCTGATTACTCAACATGTCATCACAAATGCAAGCAAAAACTGGGTTGCTGTTTCCATAGCAATGACTTTCTGTGGCTTAACTCTGCTGGGAATTTGACCAAATCCCCAGCAGTAGGAGAAAAGCATCAGCAAACATTCTGTACCATATGGCAAATGCCAACAAATCAATGAGGGGAAAAATAGTTTTATTTTCTCTTCCTTTCTACCCAAAGGAATACCTTTGTGTGCAGCTGTTTGAAGAAGCACCCAGATTTCACTGGTCACTGTGCACCTAACTCAAAATGTGAAAATACCTGGTTCCTTCCTCTGAAGATTAAAAGAGCTGTTGGTACTCAGCCAGGCTTTGCAGCATACACATGCCCAGAATGACACTAGACACGGACAAGAACTGCAGGCATCTTCCCATGACTATCAGATCATTCGTCCTAAAGGAAAACTCAATCTGCAGAGTTACCTCTTGAGAATGAATGATAATGGAATTTTATTCTCATTTGCTTCTGAAGCCTCATCCTAGATGCTGTGTGTGTGTGCATGTGTGCAAGTTTGTCTGTGCATGCGTGAAACTTTTAAGTCCTACCAGTGGTCCAACGATTAAAGTAAGAGTTGGTAACAGGAAAAAGTAAATATGGTCCTTTTCATTATTTTCTTTAGTTCCCCCATCCTGTATCTGGAAGGTTTTTCTAAATAACAAGTTAGAAGCAATCTAGTTCAAGATGCTTAAATTCCCTCTTTAGTATATCTTCATAAGACCAAAAATTGTAATCAACACATAATATGCAATTAATACCCAATGAAAATGGTTGTCTCAGAAAGAGTAAACACCTTCATCAATGAGGAACGCATTACTTTCCAAGGAGCCTGTTCAATTTTGAACAATTCTCAATGTTAAAAAGAAGTTTCTAATGTTGAATTGAAAATTATTTCCTTTTTATGTGAATCACTGGCCTCAAAATTTACATCAATTTCAAACTTCCACAAAGGTGCAAATTAAGTCCAGTACCTTCACATGACAGCACCTCCCCAAGCTGAGGCCAGCCTGAATCACCTGCCTTCTATCGTGTACAGTCCAATATTGACCCATCTCCCCTTACTCATCAGTGGTGCTATTTCCATTCTCCCCCTTACCCAACCTCCTTCACCTCTAGGAGCAGGTTATTTTGGCAATAACTTTATTTACTAAAGTAAAGTAGATCATTAGCATTAATTAAGGGTATCCAACAAAAATGCCATCAGATGGGGACTTCCCAGAGATTAAGACTCCAGACTTCCAACGCAGGGAGTGTGGGTTCGATCCCTAAAAGTCAAAGTGTTAGTCGCTCAGTCGTGTCTGACTCTTTGCGACCCCATGGACTGCAGCCCGCCAGGCTCCTCTATCCATGGGATTCTCCAGGCAAGAACACTGGAGTGGGTTGCCATGCCCTCCTCCAGGGGATCCTCCCAACTCAGAGATCGAATGCTGGTTTCCTGCACTGCAGGCGGATTCCTTAACATCTGAGTCACAAGGGAAGTCAGGGAAATAAGATCCCGCATGCCTCAGGAGCATGGCCAGAAAACTAAATAAATTAACAAAATAAAATAGCCTATTCTCAAGCTTTCTTGAAAATATAATGCCATCAGGGGCCTGGCAGGTAATTCAACTGTGTGAAGCATCTTCAGATAAGGACATAGACAGTGGTGACACCTGTCGTGACTTGGAGAAGGAGCTCCCAGCCTGAGAATCCAAATAAAGGCTACACACACACACGCACATGCACACACTCACACACACACACACTCACATGCACACACTCATGCACACATGCACACGCACACACACACATGCACACACGCACACACTCACACACACACCAAGGTCTGTAGAGTTCTAATCCTTGGCCTAAATTATTCTGATGTGCTGTGCTATCTTAAGTCACTTCAGTCGTGTCCAGCTCTTTGCAACCCCATGGACTGTAGCCCACCATGGAATTCTGTCCATGGAATTCTCCATGGAAGAATACTGGAGCGGGGTGCCTCTTCCTTCTCCAAAATTACTCTGATACCAAATATCAAATTAATAGGGTACCTATGAAAATTTGAGAACTTAAAGAACTGTCCTTGATGAAGCTGGGGGAGGGGGCGAAGCAGTCATTTACACCATCAGATCACCGTGGCTGGCGATCCTGGAAATTTAGCCGGTCAACTCATCATTCTCTCATTTTTAAGTATCTTCTATCAGGTAAGCTTGTTTGACAGTGGAATGAATAAGGCACAGACCATCAGGAACAACCCATCATGATTGAAAACTAATCATTGTTTTAAAGTTAGTCTGGACAAAAGATAAGGACCAATCACCATGGAATATTAAGAAGTATTAGATAGCATCACCAACTCAATGGACATGAACTTGAGGAAACTCCAGGAGACAGTGGAGGACAGGGAAGCCTGGCGTGCTGTGGTCCAAGGGGTCGCAAAGAATCGGACACGACTTGAAGACTTAACAACATTAAGAAGGCCCACACTCTTCATTTCTACACTCCAGTAACTCCTTCTTTTGCTAAGACTTAAAATGATTTTTTTTTTCTTTTTTAAACACATAAGCTGTGCTCTCCTTTGGTTTTAAAGTTCTAGTGGTGCTCTCCATAGTACACGCAGATTGTCTCTTTCTGTTAAGTAAATGGGCAGGCACCCCAGGAGCCGACTCGCTTAGGACCCAGCCCTTGTCTGCGGTGATAGCTCAGGGAAGGTGGTTGCTCTGTGCATGTTTTGAACCAAGGAGGTGATGTCATCGACAAAATGCTGAGCTAGTCACCACAAGCTCCAGAGCAGAGGACATGGGACCAAACAAAACAGAAACAACCTATGGCTGATTCATGATGAAGTTTGACAGAAAACAACAAAAATCTGTAAAGCAATTATCCTTCAAAAAAAAATAGTGAATTAAAACAAATAACAAAGAAAACTCAAACTTTTATCTCGGATTGGTGAAAAGGTATCATTATTTTGTGAACACATGTCTCATAGTTGCAAGCATTTGGTTAGTGACACTTACAGTGGGCTGGAGAAGGGAATGGCAACCCACTCCAGTATTCTTGCCTGGAGAATCCCATGGACAGAGCAGCCTGGAGGGCTCCAGTCTACGGGGTTGCAGGAATCAGACACCACTGAGCGACTAAGCAACGCTAGTGGGCAATGAACGGCCTTGAAGCTGGAGTTTTCCACATGCAACCTCCTCTACAGAAGTAACCTCCGGACTTAGCCTCACTTGACTGTTTAATTATCAAATCATTCACGACTTTCAACATTCCTTCTACAATCCACCTTAGCGTTCTACATCCACATACAAATACTCATTTTCTGAAAAGAGTAAATAAATTTTTAGGGCTTCCCTGGTGGCTCAGTGGCAAAGCATCTGCCCACCAGTGCAGGAGACACGGGTTCGATCCTTGGTCCAGAAGGATCCCACATGCCACGGAGCAACTCAGCCCAATGGGCCACAGCTACTGAGTCTGTGCTCGAGGGCCCGGGAGCCACAGCTGCTGAACCCACGTGACCTAGAGCCCATGCTTTGCAAGAGAAGCCACCATATGGAGAAGCCCGCACACCACACCTGGGGAGTAGCCCCAGCTCGCTGCAACTAGAGAAAGCAGCCCACGTATCAACAACGACCCAGCAGAGCCAAAAATTAAATGAATAAATAAATAAAATTATGCTAAAAAAATAATAATTTCTGGCTTTTACCTCTGTCCGTCATCTTTGATCCAGCAGGCTTGTCTGGGACGGTAAGATGGTCGACGTTGCTACTCAAGGAAGAAGTGTCATCACTCGATAGAGAGTTCAAAAATCCACTTTCTGATGCATCAGCGTTGTTTTCCAGGGCCCCACGACCGTTCGCCTCCGAGGGGGCCGGTGAGAGCAGCCGCACGGCACACGTCACAGACTGTCCCGTATCCTCAGCGGCAGGCGAGCTGCGGACCACGTCAATCCAGGACTGTCTTTCTCTCGATACGGAGGAAGACAGGCTGCTGGGAGTCTTTTTTATGTTTTCCATGGAAGAGAAGGAACGTGATGTTTCACTCAATTTGGGTGAAGATGAAGATGCCTGCTGTGCAGCCTGTTTTTCACAAAGAAAACCAAAAGAGCATGAAATAAATCATGATTAAGTCAACATCCTCTACTTTTCATTTTCAATGAAGGAATGCCAGTGTGTCAAAAAGGCACCAATAATAAAAGAGTTGAAAGAAAATTAGATGGTGTTTATATCTGTGTGATAGGCATGATGATGTCATTTCCCCAAATTAATTTGTATAACTTTGAATTCATGACTCTAGGATCTGAAAAAAATCTCTGTATCATGATTTACTCTGTCCTTTAATGCTCTCCAGATACTTAAAAGACCCATTTGGGGAATTCTTTGGAACACTGAAGGACACTTTGAGCAAAAGGTAGATTACAATCTATCACTGAATTTTCACTGCTTGGGCAAAAACTCTTAAGAAATGTGATTAAAAGAAAGCAAAAGCTGGAGCCAAACAGGAAGCACAATAATATGAATTGAATGGAAGACCAGTGATATAGACAAAACACAAAATATATATATTTACACCCTCAAATATTTTTCAGATATTCTTTAGCACATGACCAGTATCGGCTCATAACTACATAATTAGGTGAACAGATGTTAACTCATCCACTCTTCAATAATTTTAAAATGTCAATAAACTTTCTCCAAAACAGACAAGAATACATATACAGCATCCTAATTCATTGAAGGAAACCAAGAACTATGAAAAATGGGTTGATGATGTAGTATCTTCTGAAAGCAGTTGCTGACATAGAATCCAAGGTTGAATGACAACCTTGGTAAAATTTTCACCAGTCTATTAATGCAACATCTCCAACGTCCTCTCTTGGGAAAGACTTCATTTATTCTGACATTTTATCTTTATTATATGTTGGTGTTAAAATATATGCTTTCTTTTGGAAAATGGTAATGGTAGCTATTACCTTTTGTCTTTTTGGAGCTTTTTAAATGTTCTGCATGGCAAAATAAAGATTTGGCAACTAGATGCTGGTCCTCCATTTTTAATTTTATTGGTCAATAAAAATCCAAAAGTCTAAACACCAGTGCTCTGGGGTTACCCTATATCTCCAGTGGCAGATAAGACAGAGAAGTCTATGTTCTGGTTCTGTTTCATTACGCCATCCTATGAGATAATCCTGTCAAGTTCAAGCATTCAGAACTCCAAGGAAGTGGAGGAAGTGGTAGGGAGGAACTGTTGGAGTGAAGAAGCCAAAGAGCAAAGTAGGATCCTCTCCTAAAAAACTCAGAATGATTGCAACTAATTCAGGATAATTGACTTTGTTATAAATTAATATGTTCCCAAGAATTTTGCAGGTTCTTAAGCTCTATGCTCTGATGAAAAAAGTCAGTATATATCCAATGAATGCCTAGCCAGCTGCAAGTTAGACGCGGATGGTCAAATAAGCAATAAATCCACTTTTTAGCAGCATGCATTCTTAGTCACTCAGTCATGTCCAACTCGTTGCAGCCCTTTGTACAATAGCCTGCCAGGCTCCTCTGTCCATGGGATTTTCCAAGCAAGAATAATGGAATGGGTTTCCATTTCCTCCTCCAGGGGATCTTCCTGACATAGGGACGGAACCTGTGTCTCCTGTGACTCCTGCATTGCAGGTGGATTCTTTACCCACTGAGCCATGGCACTAAAGCATCTAGTTAAGATACTAAGTGAAAAAACTGGCTTAAAGCTCAACATTCAAAAAACTAAGATCATGGCATCCAGTCCCATCATTTCATAGCAAATAGATGGGGAAACAGTGACAGACTTTATTTTCTTGGGTTCCAAAATCACTACAGATGGTGACTGCAGCCATGAAATTCAAAGACACTTGCTGCTTGGAAGAAAAGCTATGACCAACCTAGACAGCATATTAAAAAGAAGAGACATCACTTCGCCAACAAAGGTCTGTCCAGTCAAAACTGTGGTTTTTCCAGTAGTCATGTATGGATGTGAGAATTGGACCACAACAAAAGCTGAGCACTGAAGAGTTGATACTTTTGAACTGTGGTATCGGAGAAGACTCTTGAGAGTCCCTTGAACTTCAAGGAGATCCAACCAGTCAATTCTAAAGGAAATCAGTCCTCACTATTCATTGAAAGGACTGATGCTGAAGCTGAAGCTTCAATACTTTGGCCACCTGATGTGAAGAACTGACTCACTGGAAAAGACCCTAATGCTGAGAAAAATTAAGGGCAGAAGGAGAAGGGGATGAGAGAGGATGAGATGGTTGGATGGCATCACCACCTCGATGGATGTGAGTTTGAGCAAGCTCTAGAGTGGTGATGGACAGGGAAGCCTGGTGTGCTACAGTCCATGGGGTCACAAAGAGTCAGACTGAGCGACTGAACTAAACTGCCTGAAGATACTAACTCATCACACACGTCTTCCTAATAACAAAATATTTGGCATGACATGAAAACTTTCCTTTCAGGAATGTCAATGAGCTTTCAAACTGGCTGCCTTCAACCACCTCGATCACTTAACTGGGAGATCCAAGATCTGCAATTCACTAAAAAAAAAAAAAAAAAAACAAGAAAACCCTAGTGATCTGAAGGAGTTAATACACTCCCTACCAAACTGTCCAAATAAATGCCAAGACTTGTTTACTCTTTAACAAGATCTACAAGAATAAATATTATCAAAAATACCCATTCAGGCCCAGTGCTGACATGGTCCCCTATGGTGAGTTATTTTAGTCAAACTTGGCTTCAGTGTGATCAGTTTCCTTTTCTGAAAAGAGACCAAGCGCAAGATTTTCTTGTTGCTCCCACTGATAGTACTGTAATTTGATTATAGCAAAACGAGCTATTTGTACAAAAAGCTGTTGCTGCAGCACTTTTTATAAGCCTTTTTGAACCCATAAACTTCACTTAAATGACTGAGGAAGGACATAGTCAACGAGCACCAGAAATTTCTAGGAAATGTACTCTCTTGTGGTACTCCTCAAACACACAGCAAATGCTTCCAATCCATTTTTTCCAGTGCCATGCAACATTTACAAAGTTGATTTTTGAACAGAGAAAAGAAGGGTGAGGGGCAAAAGGGATTAAGAAAAGGACTAGAAAGAAGGACAAACAAATGAGAAAAAGATGATATGTACCAGGTCAGAGGGAATTTTCATTCAAAGAGAGATTGACACAAATCTAAAGTTACCTGGAGTACTGCCACAGAGAATCAATGTGGGAATGAGCTTTGCAAAGCCTGTGGTGCTAAACTCGGTTCATTATTTCTATGACTCTCCAGCTACCCATAACTACAAGTCAAACAGAGAACTTTTAGCCCAGTGCATTCTATCAACCATTCAAGTGTCCATCCAAGGGCTGGCTCCTCCAGGAAGCCTTCTTTGGTTGCCTCAGGGAGAGGCAGGCGTCTTTGCCTGGTTCTCTCCCATGCTTACTTCTATCATATCAGGTGGAATATCATTTTATTTGTCAACTATTACTGTAATTGCTGATCAATTTGTTCCTCTTTTTTTTGGTGAGTTACTTGAGAGAAGGCTGTTTTTAATCATTTTTGCATCTCCATTTTTTTTGCATTTGTGCCTGACATTAATAAATTAGTACTTGGTAATAAACTAAAAGGGCTTCCCAGCTGGCTCAGTGGTAAAAAATTTGCCTGTCAATGCAGGAGACTCAAGAGATATGGTTCGATCCCTGGGTTGGGATGATCCCATGGAGAAGGAAATGGCAACCACTCCAGCATTCTTCCCTGGGAAATATCATGGACAGAGCCTGGCAGGCTATGATCCATGCAGTCACAAAAGAGTCAGACATGACTTAGCGACCAAACAGCAACAAATAATCCAACGCTACAAAGACTGGTCTAGACAGCCAGCTGTGTGTAAAAAAACTGCCCAGAGAAGTTCAGTCTCTTACTCAGGAGCACCCTGAAATTCTCTGTAAAGTGTTATGGATGATTTATCCTAATCCCAAGATCCAGGATTACAGGTTGCAATGCAAATATTCCCACAAATGTCTTCACAATCTCAAACATAATTATTTTATTTATTATCAGTTAATGATTGTATTGGAGAAGGAAATGGCAACCCACTCCAGTACTCTTGCCTGGAAAATTCCATGGATGGAAGAGCCTGGTAGGCTACAGTCCATGGGGTCACAAAGAGTCGGACATGACTGAGTGACTTCACTTACTCCCTTAATAACTGTATTCCATCTAATTTATTTGAGAACATTTGGGTTTTAAAATCTTATTTTTTAATGAGAAAATAAAGGACATTTTTAAAATCTTAGTTTTCATGAGGAAACTATGCACTTTATTAAATAAAATAATTGATACTCTTTCCCCATTTTCTGTATAAGACATTTTTAATCATTGAAAAAGCTTAGTTAAGAAGCTGATTAGCTCTAAAATTCTTTTCTTTGAATTGCTTCTAAAGCACAAGCGTGACATAGCGAAAAAAGTTTAAAATGGCCACCAAAAGCCTGTAATTAGAAAGGAGTGAGTCAGCATATAAATCTTAAGCAATATTAGTCAAAGTACATGAAAATACAAAAGTAATGCATGAATAATTTTAAATCCACTTATTTTTCATCCAAAATTTTTTCATCCGATTTTTCATCCATATTATCTCCCTTGCGAACATTTCTTTTATTATATATAGTACACACAATGAAAGATCGTGTCCTTTAGTAAACAACTGTGCAAGAACTATCCTACTAAGATTAAATTTGAATTTATAAAACTGTTTTTACCCTTTTTTGTGTTTAATCTCTGACCTCTTCCTCTGCCACGGGCCAATGAGCCACAATGTGCAGAGTTTGTTTCTACTTATTGCTTCCTTGATTTGTTTTAGTTGATTCCCGCCCCCCCATCTTTTAGATATAAAGGAACTATACTTCTTGAAAGCATTAAAATATAAGGACTATGATGTTAAAATAATTTCCATGAGCTGCATAAATCTGGGATGATAATATCTTCTCAGTTTCTCTCATATCTGATCCACCAATTGGTCTTAGAACCATGTTCAAAATCCAACCATTCCATCTCTCAACTACACGCTGACCCCAATCCTCACTTCTCATACTAGATGACTGCACACTTTTCCTTAGATTTCTTTGCTTCTGGACTTTCTCCCTATGTCACAAGTCTCTCGTACATGGTAGCCTGAGTGGTCCTTTTAAAATGGACATTGATCACATCACTCCTCTGCTCAAAACTCCCAAGGCTGAGGAACTCAAAACATCAAAGTCCTTAATGGTCAGCAAAGTAATGTCTGTGCTTTTTAATGTGCTGTCTAGATTTGTCACAGGTTTCCTTCCAAGGAGCAAGCACCTTTTAATTTCATGGCTACAGTCACCGTCTGCAGTGGTTTTGGAGCCCAAGAAAATAAAATCTGTCACGCCTTCCACTTTTTCCCCTTCTATCTGCCACGAAGTGATGGGACAGGATGCCATGATCTTAGCTTTTTTAATGCTGAGTTTATATAATAGTCTTACCAAATGTTACAGTAGGAGCCCAGAGAATGCTTGTTTCAATACAAATAGATGAAAAGATGGATGTGAGACCACTAAGTTAGGTCACTGAAATGGGAGCAGTGTTTAGAATGTTATTCCAAATGTCAATCAAATGTTATTCCTTAAAGTTCTAAGTTAAGCATTGTCTGGAAGACCATTAAGGCTAACATTATTTTTCTGAAGGAATGTATTAGAAATAGATAAATGTTGAACAGTTAGTTCCTTAGAAACAGAATGTGTTGCTGCTGCTCACATATATCCCAGGCAGATTTTGTTTTTGTTTTCTCTTGTTTCTGAAAAGCAGACATGCTAGACACTTGGTTAAAATAACACTTAAGCTTTTTATTTAAACAGATGAAATTTTTAAAATTATGGTAACGTTTGTACAGAGCAGGAGCAAACATTGTTTTGGCTGAATCTGGCATAGGCTGGCCATGACTGAGCTATATAAGCCTAGGCAAAAGAACAAGACAAAATAAAAGCAAACACCCAAATCTTTTCCAAGTTCTTGTTTTTTTTTTCAAATTTTGGGATAATGAACTTTCATTTTGGAATAATGAATTTATGAGTATAAAATAATTACTATTCTGGAAAATTATTTCAAAAATGATAAAATCTTGAATTAAAATTTTAATTCTATGTCTAATCATTTTGATTTCTATAAACAACAAGATTTCAGCACCAGACAAGTTTCGACTTATGCTTCTAAGTGGTGAAACCACATTTCACAAAGAGCATAAGGAATATTACCGGGTCTTTGAGTAAATTAGAGATTTATCTGTTCATGTCTATTCTTCTTGAGACAGCCCCACAGGATGGATAATGGAAAGGACATCCATTTATTTACAGAGAAATTAAAAATGGAGAGCTTTTTGGCAGGCTTAAGATAGATGGGACTCTGTAGGTTTCACTTGGGAAGATCCTTTGTTAAAATCACCACCCATGATTTCAGAACTGACCTCATTATAATTCAAACTCATTAATTTTATATGATACAAAGTGATTTAAAAGCTCAAAGTTCATTAAAAATTTGTTACAAATTTCCCTCCAAGTTTAATTTTTTAAAAGTGTTGTCTGGTAACTTGATCCTGCTTATATGCTTATTTGGGCTTCCCAGGTGGTTCAGTGGTAAAGAACCCACCTGCCAATGCAGGAGTTGCCAGAGATTAGAGTTTGATTCCTGGGTTGGGAAGATCCCCTGGAGGAGGGCGTGGCAGTCCACTCCAGTATTTTTGCCTGGAGAATAGCAAGGACAGGGGAGCCTGGTGGGCTACGGTCCATAGGGTTGCAAAGAGTCGGACATGACTGAAGCGACTTTATCATGCATATGCTTATTCATTTAATATTTATTGAGAACCACAATCCTAAATAGTACTTTAACAGCAAAGAGGTCAAATCAGTCAATCTTAAAGGAAATCAACCCTGAATATTCCCTGGAAGAACTGATGCTGAAGGTGAAGCTGATGAAAAGAGCCAATCATTGGAAAAGAGCTGGGAAAGATTGAGGGCCAAAGGAGAAGGGGGCAGCAGAGGATGAGATGGTTAGATAGCATCACCGACTGCATGGACATGAATATGAACAAACTCTGGGAGATGGTAAAGGACAGGGAAGCCTGGCGTGCTGCAATCCACGGGGTCGCAAAGAGTCGGACACGACTGAGCATCTGAACTGAACTGAACTGAATCTGTGATATAGTTTGCCATTTATAAAACTGAAAATCACAAAATTTTAAAACTAAAATAGTTCAAATGAGATAGAGAAGGAGAGACACAGAGAGAAAGAGACAAAGAAAGAAGCTAAACAAAAATATAGGCTTCTATTTTTTAAGCCAACAAGGCACATCTATTTCATTTTTTATTTCATTTTTTCTAAATGCAAAAACTGACTTTAGAAGAGGATTCAGACTACATCAAGGGAAAGCTATTTACATATTAAGAAAGGCTATATTGTATGTCTAGTTCAAAAACTGGTCAACATTTTACCATAGTCAACATTTAATTTTACTTATATCTTGCTTAACTTTAGCTAATCCTATTTAATAGAAATTTTAAATAAACATTCATTCAACAAATATTTATTACTGGTCTTGACTGCTGCTGCCGCTACTGCTAAGTCACCCCATAGGCGGCAGCCCACCAGACTCCTCTGTCCCTGGGATTCTCCAGGCAAGAGTACTGGAGTGGGGTGCCATTTCCTCTCCAATGGTCTTGACTGCTAGCCAAATAAATTCGAAATGTGACCATAATTCTCGACTGACAGCAGATAAAAGCAGTAGAGCTCATTATTTAGATGTATTAACACCTTTAACCCAGAAACTGGCAAAATGCAAATGAAGATTAAAAACCTTATCACACAAAACAGAAAATTCTGGTACAAGAGTTCTGGTCGGCAAAGGAGATGCTGTAACCTATGAGAAATTATCCTTACTGGGGTCTGTGGATGAACGAGTGTCAAGGTACAATGGAAAAGGCATATACTATAAAGCTACAGCGGGCTTCCCAGGCGGCACTAGTGGTAAAGAATCCCCCTGCCAATGCTGGAGACATAAGAGACGTGGGTTCCATCCCTGGGTTGGAAGATCCCCTGGAGAAGGAAATGGCAACCCACTCCAGTATTCTTGCCTGAAGAATTCCATGGACAGAGGAGCCTGGTGGGCTACAGTCCATGGTGTCGCAAAGAGTCGGACACGACTGAGTGACTAACACTTTCACTTTCATAGTCTTAATATCCATCAATAACCTGAACTTACACTTTGATGCTTCCAAAGCTTCAAATCAAACTTGGACTGCTCTCGAGTGAACATACCGAATCATTCTATAGGCAGATTGAATGCGCTAACCCCACTCCTGGCTTCCTGCTCTCTTTCTGATTCTAAATTTCTCTTCATGGTCTTGCCTTCATCCCCTTTACATTCATTTCACAACACTACAGGGCCTACACCTAGGAAAGGCATTTTTAATTCTTTCTGAGAACAAGTAGGGTATAAATAAATGTTATAAAATAAATCTTTGCAAGCATCGGCCTATTACCTAGAAGCCCTCTACGTTAGCATGAATCCTCTGGGCACAACACATCTGTGGGTCACAAACAAATGCACCAAATTTGTCATACCAATGGGTTGCTATGGCATCCCGGGAACTGCACTTGCTCTTTGGCAATACCTTTATTTAGCCTGCTCTAAAAATGTATCAGTCAAGGTAGTTTCTACCCAGCTGAAAGGAACGACATTCACACGATGTCATTTGATCGATGAGCAACAGGCTAATTTGGTACCTACCGAAGGAGAGAGACTCTCCGCAGAGTGATGAAGGGGTGGCGTCTGGACAGCTATTTCAGGATCTTCCTGTTCACTCTCACTGTAGCATTCTAGAACAAAAAGGAAAATGCTGAACGTTTCAACGCCGTCATCACTCATTCCATAATGCATGAGCAGAGGTTCTTCTCCATCTGGCTATTGCAATTCCAATCCAATTCAGAAAGTACTCATCTAGTGGGCTACCTGATACATAAGAGTTTCTCTCTGTTAGGGTTTCTGCCCTCAAAGAGTGTCCACTAGGCAGAAAGAGGACTAATCATAGCTCAGGGGAAATAAAACTAATTCCTCAAAAGAGGTGTGAGTCATACACTAAGGGAGTATAAAATCAGCAGTGATTAACTTTGAGCAGAGAAATCTTAAGGAGCTGAAAACGGCAGAATAAGTAAACCGTCAGTGATGCACACAGAATAACGCGAGCTCCAGGCGCCAAGTACCCAGAGTTCCCTAAGGGACAGGGTGGAAAACAAAGCTGAAAGGTGGCTTGATGTCGCATCACAGAAGGCCTTACATAACAGGATAAGGAAGAGGGTTTTGTGTAGTTATTTTTGTGCTCACAATCTATAAAGTACTGCAAATATACCATGAGAATTTATTTCATGAAAAAGAGGACCAAGGAGATGGTTAGGACACTGATTTCACAGTATCCTATTATACTTCTTTATTCTAAAACAAGTTGCCACTTTTCCATTTCTAAATTTAAGATTTTATGATTTGTTCTCCAAAGAAATAACTCCCTACTTCTAAATCCTGAGTTTTATGTGGTCTGAGAATTTCAGAAATAGTGTCAACTCTGTGACCCTGACACATCTACAGACATCTTTCTTCTCAATATTAAGGAGCAATCGCATCAATAAGAAGAGTTAGACTCCTGGAGCTTTTGAACACTGAAAGCTATAGACTGAACTAAAAAGATGGCCTTTATCCCAGGCTGACTTTCAGGCTCCTGGTGCAAACTTAGGGTAATTAGTCTTGGCACACACCTGGTGAAAATACTAAAATATCAGAGAGGAAACAGTGGGCTGAAAGTTATCTGTCTAGATCATGACAAGATCACACCGATGAGTAAGAATTCAGTAAGTGGGACAATAAAACATTTGCATTGGCAATTGACTGCGATCTCCATGAAGCCCACAGCTGCTAACGTGTGGGTGAAGTGTGAAAAGCATTCTTAGCCAGCCTGGGAGGCTCTATTCCATGTTGGTGAGCCAGTGTGACTATGTCTGTCTCTACATATTTTCAGATAATTTTAAATAACAAAGTATGTTTCATTAGAACAAGGCTCTACATAGAACTTGACATTGTATTTTCACCCTATTCTAAGATCGCTGCTAAATTTTCAGAAATTGAAAACAGAACATACCTTCATCCTTTGAAGTGGATTCAGGGTGGATTTCAGCTAATCCCAATTTGTTTAACCACCTAAAATTCAAATAGAAAATAGATGTTTGACCAGGGAGATTGGTCCCTCACCTATTCACCCTTATCCTAGACACTAGAGGAAGGTCTTGTACCAGACTTCATAATGAAATTAAGTCATGTGCTATATCAGTGTAAATGTTTTCAGAAACAGCCTAAATATGTTTATGGAAACCTAAGACCACTGGTTTCACACTATAGTCCATATCGTAAGTAATATGATAAGATATGAGGTGGCCCACTATACAGCTAGTTAAAGTGGGTAACTACATTAGATACTCTAAATATACAAATAAATATATGCTTTGTAATTGCATATTTGAAATTCTTTCACAACCATCAAAATGAATTTCATAACTTGACCTTTAAAGTTCTATCTCTTTAATTCTTAAAATGTAAGCTTACTTCACAAAAAGTGATGATGATCTATTTTTAAACCATGATCTTTATATCAATAAGGAAAAAGATCTGGCCAGAGTTTCACAGTTATTCCTAAGCTAGGGAAATTTTCAATTCCTTGAAAAATTTTATGTAAGGTAAAATTGACACTGTCTCATCTTCCACTGACTTACCATTTTATTGGCAATGAATTTCAACTACACATCCATAACAAAAATAGAACTAGACAAACCTGAAGGAATGCAAATATGGCTTATGACTTCAGGCCAAGGGTTCAGTTAGAAATTTATTTTAATACACAAATTTTTAAAAGACATAAAATGTATCTATTTCATATGTTCCTAGCTATATAACCTATTTAAAGGAAAAATACTATTTTGGGACAGTGATAATCTAAATGACCTATTTTCCATTTCTTTCCACTTTTCCTTATTTTAAAAAAATATTCCATAATACATATTCATCTTTCTTTGAAACATAAGTAGCCTAAGTCAACTATCAACAAAATGACAATAATAATGCTATGCACTTATTGACTTACATATGTTTTTATTTTTGCTAGTCCAATAAACCATAAACCATCCAGCTACACCCCCACCAAAGCATAAACACTGCATATTCCCAAGTCAGCAATTGTCAACAAATTAGGAATCTTTACCCAGCCCTCAACCTGCCATGGTCTAGATAATTTTTTAATAGGAAATACAAAGTAAATTTTATTTTAAAAATAAAATAGAACTTTCTATAAGAAGGAAGATGAATTTCAGCCTCATTTAGGAAGTCCCCTTTTGAATCATGATAAACACGTGTCTCTAGTGGCCACTTAAAACTAGACCAACACCCAAGCCCAGATCATGCCAGAGGAACTGAAAAACGTTCATCAAGACTCGATCGCAAAATAAACAAAACAAAGAAACGGAAAATTACAAAAAAAAACTACAAATGGCTAATAAATATAGGGGAAAATTCTCAGCCTCAATATTTTATAAAATGCATATTCAAGCACAAGCAAATGTTCACCATGAGACTGGCAAAATTTTTAAATTTTGCTAACTTCTAGATTTTAAGAAACAGTCTCATCCTTTGTTGAGTTGACCCTGAAAAACTGGTATAGTCAATATTAAGCAGTTAATTTGATGATACTATTCAAAATATAAATATTCATTCCCCTTCACCAAATAATTCTAATTCTAAATATCTATCCTTCAAAACACATCTTCAAATATATAAGAAATGTGGAAGAATATTAATTCGATAGGATTGCAATGACAAAAAAAAAACAAAACTGATACAATAGAAGTGTCCATTAACAGAAAAATGGATGAAGTATGGTACCAATTCCATCAGTACCATGTTATAAAGAAACAAATAAAAAGACAGAGGTTGGGTGAGGGAGCCTTGTCAAGATCTGGAAAAATCCTAACATAGTGTTAAGTAAAAAAAGCAGATACAAAACAAAGTGTTTATCCTGATTCAATGTGCTTTTTAAATTAATTTTTATTGCAATTGCTTTACAATGTTCTGTTGGTTTCTGCTGTATAGCAAAGTGAATCAGCTATACAGAGACACATATCCCCTCTTTTTTTTGTATTTCCTTCCCATTTAGGCCACCAGAGATCACTGAATAGAGTTCCCTGTACTATACAGTAGGTTCTCAACAGTTACCTACTTATACATAGTAGTGTATACATGTCATCAATGTGCTTCTAAAACTATGTGCATGACTTGATTTGCAAAGAAAAGCATCAGAGAGGATATAGTCATATTGTGAAAAATGGCTTGGGAGGTTTTTCATTTTACACACTTCTGTATTACAAGATTTTTTTTACAAGAATATATTTTACACATTACTCAACTAAAATGCTTAAAAATACATTTTTAAAAACTGATCAGGCAAAGCACAGTGAATTTAATGGCTAACTAATTCCTAGTTTATTCCTGATTTCATAATTTTG
This sequence comes from Cervus elaphus, assembly GCF_910594005.1. Taxonomy (NCBI): domain Eukaryota; kingdom Metazoa; phylum Chordata; class Mammalia; order Artiodactyla; family Cervidae; genus Cervus; species Cervus elaphus. Next base: position 37,400,954 of record NC_057840.1, read on the forward strand.
TAATTGCATTTGACTCTCTCCCCCCAAAAAAAGCATCTCAAAATGAAATAGACAAATTTTTTTAACATATCAATACAAAAAAAAAAAATTGATGAATTGAGAATGCCTGAATCAAGAAAAGACATTCCTAAGTTCCTTTCCAGAAATGTGCAGAAGAATACTGACAGTAAAGAAAAGATTCCTTTCAGCCCTCACTCAAAACTCTTCTCCCTTTAATTGACACCATCAGTTACTTGCTGGCAAAACTCAAGATTGTTCAGAATCTTGTTTGCTTTCTTTCTAGAACGCACAGGCTTAGAGTACCATCTTTGCTAAGAACTTTTTTTTTTAAATATCTAGGCAGTAGAAAACTTTCTATTTGTAGCTAAATAGATAGATGCAAAAAGACTTATATTTATGTAAAAGAAGACGACAGATGTTTCCTGGGAGTTTGTTGTATGTTAACTTGCTATGAATGTGTGCGTTGAAGAAGCACAAGTGTTAAGAAATTGATGTACAAAATGAGAACATTCTTCCCACAAACACTGCGTGAGAAAGGCAGCTACCACCAGCCTTTGTTTAGAAACCAACTTTTACATTACCCTTAATTACTCACCCCTGCACTTGTAAATTGAGGGTCCCTGCAGAACACACAGCATTTCTTAAACTTAATTACCTTTTCCTTCATGAGAAACGTCACCACCCAAAAAGGCAGCTTCTCAAAGAGGGGATCTTCTAAAACAGGCCCCGTCTCTCCAAATATCACTCCCTTGTTCCCTAGCACCTCTTCGCCTCACTAATACCCAGAGGCATTATGTCCTGGCTCCAACACGCCTCATCAGTAAGAAAGGAAGTTCTTCAGTGGCTACTGCAGAGCAAATCTTTAAACATCCTCTGCTTAGGCTTGTGGGAGAAGGAGGAGGTTAACTGGCAATCCCAAAGGGATTCTGCATTGTTAGCTACTAGAAAAAATCATCTTCAGAATAACAAAGCTTAATAATGATATTATAAATGAAACATAATGGTACATTCGGGCATTGACAAAATGGGCCATTTACTTATGAGTGGCTAGCTAGACAATTTTTGTGTATAAAGGTCACTGATTCAAAAATAAGGAGCCAGGACACCTCACACTTAAATTTCAATTTATAATCTTATTTGTAAACTGGAAAGATAAACGCTAAAATAATCTCAAGTAACACAGATCTTCACAACATAGAAAGGCCCTAAGACCCTGGCTTTGATAACTGTGAAAGGCTTAGACGTAATAGTCAAATAGGCAGAGTATGTAGCTAATGCTCATATAACTGGGGATTACTGCAAAGGGAAAACGTGAAAGTGAAGATGAATGGTCCAGATAGGGAAGCAAAACTTGAGTAGTGGGTGAGCAAGAGCTAAAGGGCTCTGATGTGTGACTGAGAGAGCAGATTTGCCTGAAATGGAAGAGCTTCAGATAATCTTGTAAGGGTCTCACCCTGTTACTGGTTTAAAATGTGGTTTCACCACGTAGGTAGAGAAATTCTCTAGGTGACAAAAGACTCTGCAGTCGTTTCCCTGGTAAAGTCAGTCTTACTTTCCCCGTGTTGGAGTGAACAGAACTACTTTGAAAGAACCAGCCCTGGGATGAACAGAAAGGATACAGACTGGAAGAAACCTGGAGATACAGGAAGTTCGTGGGAGAAGCGAGGTACTGGCAGGAGCCCACGGGGGTGGGGAGAGGTGGCTGAGGGGCAGCTCTATTTCACCACCAGCAAAGCTTACAAAGGGCTTCCCTCGAGGCTCCTTACCTCATTTGAACTGACTCATTTGAAATGACCCTGATGCTGGGAAAGATTGAGGACAGGAGGAGAAGGAGATGACAGAGGATGAGATGGTTGGATGGCATCACTGACTCGATGGACATGGGTTTGGGTGGACTCCGGGAGTTGGTGATGGACAGGGAGGCCTGGCGTGCTGCCGTCCATGGGGTTGCAAGGGAAGGTAAGGAGTCCAACTGCAATGCAAGAGACCTGGGTTTGATCCCTGAGTCAGGAAGACTCACTGGAGAAGGGAATGGCTACCCACTTCAGTATTCTTGCCTGGAGAATTCCGTGGCCAGAGGAGCCTGGCGGGTTACAGTCCACGGGGTCACAAAGAGTCAGACACCCCTGAGCAACTAACACACACACACACACACACACCGTTTAGAAAGGACCACTTGAGACTGATGTATGGTTCGGCTCCAGACTGACACTCTCTGGGCAAGACATTAAGTTTTCCACACATCTAGACCTTGCTGCTCTCATCAGGAAGCGTCCATAAGCCTCTTATCCTTCACCATCAGAGGGCAGACAGACTGAAAACCATAATCACAGAAAACTAACCAATCTGATCACACAGACCACAGCCTTGTCTAACTCAATGAAACTATGAGCCATGCCATGTAGGGCCACCCAAGACGGACGGGTCATGGTGGAGAGTTCTGGCAAAACATGGTCCACTGGAGAAGGGAATGGCAAACCACTTCAGTATTCTTGCCTTGAGAACCCTATGAACAGCATGAAAAGGCAAAAGTATAAGACACTGAAAGAGGAACTCCCCAGGTTGGTAAGTGCCCAATATGCTACTGGAGATCAGTGTAGAAATAACTCCACAAAGAATGCAGTCCATCCTAAAGGAGATCAGTCCTGGGTGTTCATTGGAAGGACTGATGCTGAAGTTGAAACTTCAATACTTTGCCACCTGATGCAAAGAATTGACTCATTTGAAATGACCCTGATGCTGGGAAAGATTGAGGACAGGAGGAGAAGGAGATGACAGAGGATGAGATGGTTGGATGGCATCACTGACTCAATGGACATGGGTTTGGGTGGACTCTGGGAGTTGGTGATGGACAGGGAGGCCTGGCATGCTGCCGTCCATGGGGTCGCAAAGAGTCGGACACGACTGAGCGACTGAACTGAACTGAGACCTTGCTAATCAATAGGATTTAGAGTTACCAACGCAAATAAAATGAGAAATAAAGAACTTTGACTGTCAAGTTTTCTATCTTCTCCTTTTATGTTGTTGTTCAGTCTTCTAAGTCATATCTGACTTTTCGTGACGCCGGGCTACAGCACGCCAGGCTTCCCTGTTCTGCACTGTCTCTCGGAGTTTGTTCAAATTCATGTCCATTGAGTCAGTGATGCTATCTAACCATCTCATCCTCCTTTTGTGTATCTGCTCCTATTTCTTTCAGATGCTTGAGAAAGCCAGAGAGAAAAGCTAAAATCAAAAGAGGATAGAAACTATTTCTCCCTTTGTCCAAGTAAATAAAAGACTTGTTTGGAAGACTCGATTGTCAATACGTTGCTTTGTTATTTCTAATACAGGGTTTCCTTACTTTGTGCTAAAAAGCCATTCTGCCCTCATTTGAAGGTTTGTAATGGGAAGGTAAATGTAGGGAACAGATGAGAATGATTCTAGTGACAAAGGGCTTCTGTGGGGATACAGAGTAAGGTGCTGTGTGTGTGTGTGTGTGTGTGTGTGCATGTGTGTGTGTACTCTTGCTCATGCATGCTTAGTGAAAAGTAGTTTTTTTTTCTTTAAGCTTCTAGAGCAACAGGCAAAAAAGACATTACAGAGAGTAAATGGATAAAGTCATTATGTCTAAATAAATTAATAGATATAATTAGATACAAAAATATAAATCTATTAAAAAATAGATTAAACCATAAGCTCTATGAATGGAGATATTAAATCTGTATTCTTCATTTTTAATGCCCAGGATCTATTACAAGGGAGTACATCATAGGTAATCCATAGATATATTGTTAATTAATTAACTGAAAGCAATGAAATATTGACAATTCTGAGAACAGGACTTAATTAAACAAAATGCCCTCCAATGCCACAAGCACCTCAAATATATATAGTTTCATTCAAATAAGACCCATTGGGATCACACAGTAATCTAAACCAGCAGGGGATATTGCAAGGCAGGCAATCCTCTACCAGGATATTCTACTTACTTAACCCGAGGAAACAGGAAATGGAGTTAGTGATATACATTTTTATATTAGAGGTACTCTGAACAAAGACGTGCTGCAAAATGTCCAGGATAGAACATGGAGAGATGATACACATGAGTCACCGTGACAATCACACAGTGCACACGAAGTCCTGCACAGACAGTTCCCATGTAGAATTCTGAAAGCTGTGGGACCTGTAACACGATTCTTTCAGGCTTTTCTCCCTGTGATGCTAATTCTCATTTTCACATTTTCTTACACTGTCTTCTGTCTATTCCTTTCTCAGTTTAGTGTCTGAGAGCTTCCCTTAGAAGAACCTTATTACTTCTTCCTAAAACAGCCATTTTGACCTGTGTAGTGCTCCAAAATGTTTCCAAATACTAGGAAAGAAAGCAGAAAGACTTTATAACCACTAAGGAGATTAGGCCGTAAAGCAGCAGAAACAAATAAAACAATAACTGATGAGCACATATGCTTAAAATTCAGACACTTAACCAAAATAATCGAATCCTATAAAGATTATATCGAGTGATTTTTCTCTACTTACAGGTTCATCTCCTGCACATTCTCAGCAGCAAAATAAAAGGTCTTGATCTGTGGATGACTGATCTTAAAAGCACTTGGAAGGGGAAGAGCACAAACACATGAGAAGTTAGAAACTAGCGCAGTCAACAATGCAGTCAAAAGTAAAACAGTCAAATATACGTATGGCAAGTTCATCTGCTTTCTTTGTTAATTTACAAAAACAGAATTTTTAATTACATTAAACGTCTATTGTCTAATCTCTATTACATGTAGGGAGCAGAGGGTGAATTCATCACGTCAGGACATTCAGACCAGGACTTAGTCTTGACTAATCAATAGTCTCTACTTAAAACATATGGACATATTCTTTTATTTTCAATTGCCGCTTGTTATAGAGGCAATAAACTGAAATATAAAGTGGTAGATGTGCAACTTCACAGTACCCAGATCAACTCCATCAAGCAAAGTATTTAAATTCAGATACAATAACTGCATTTATAGAAAAACAATTAGGTATAAAATTTCTACACTGTGACAACACATCAAAAACATTAAGCAAGCTATCCTCTATTAGCAAAGAAAAACTACAAGGCGGATTTTTGAGTTTAAAGGAAAAGTATAAAACATTGAAGATAACAAAGTGTTTCCTCTTTACCATTTAGACAGGAAGTCCTGCAGTGTGGACCCGAGTTTTTGCACATGACCAGCTTGGTCAGAACCACAAGAATAGATGCAACCTCATGTATCACTAGGTACTTTCTGATGCAGCTACATCACAATGGCACAGACTTAAAGCTCACAACGGGTTAATTTTTTTTTTTTAAATCATCAGTTGCTGCTACTAGAAACACAGGTCAATAGGGAACTGCCCTTTTCTAACAAAACAGGAAATGATGTCAAAAGCAGAACAAAAGAATAAGTAAAAGATGAAAAAGACACATATACTAAATGAAGATGGATCCTGTTATAGGAAGAGCACTTAACTGGGAGTCTGGAGAGTTGGTCTAGGCTGGGGACTCTGGCTTCTGTTGGTTGTCAAATCTCTTAAACTTTAAGTATATCTGGGTGCAATCCCCAAGTCTAAGACAGCTCAGAGAATTCAATTTCAGAATGCTACTGACAATTTCATGAACTAAGAAAAAGAAACTGGTCTCATAGCATATCTGCTGCTCCTTTGAGTCCTATTTAACTAGCCATTCTCTTTACAAGGACACATCCTTGACATCTGATCACCCTGCCAGGCCTGGATGGCGGCTCGTTTCTCATTGGATCATGGACATGGTCATTAGCAGCATGGCCTGCCAGGGCTCCGTGGGGTTTTAAGATCCATCTGCTTCACAAAGTGAAATTCCAGAAAACAAGAGGTTAAAAGCTTCTATTACTGTTTGGTGTACCAAACCATAAAGTCAAAATTTTTAGACATTTGAATATCACCATCATGAACTTCCAAATCACCATATCACCTGAGGAACTTATAAAAAGGCTGTTATCCTGGCCCCATTATTTTGTGGAAAATGATAGACAACTTACTGCTTTTTCTTGCATTCAGACGCTTTCTCTACAGTGAAATCAGGCAGGTTAACAAATCCGTCGGCTTTTTCTGCCTGAAATAAACACACACCACAAATAGGAATAAATGCATCAATCCGAGCAGTTTGTTTATTGAGATCATATGTTGAACAGAGACAGAATAAGTGAAATGGAGGAGGATCAAGTTGCTGATTCAAACTTCTCTGAATCAGCACTGGACTTCTCCCAGACATACATTTTATAAGAGAAATTAATATTCTTCTGACAAAGCATCCAGAATCTTCTCTGAGAAGTAACATGACACAGTTTAGGGCAGCCAACGTGTGGCACAAGTAGGACCCACCCAACCCCTTCTTGTCTATCTTCCTAGAAAACATCAGGGCTAGCTGATCAGAGCTCCACATCCTCTTGAGCCCATGGCCATCTTCAGCATCTTTCTCATCCTACTTCTCTAGTGAGCCCCAAGTATCTAAGATGGAACCTAATTAGCATCACAGACATGGTCATTAACAGCATGCCCTATTACATGAGGAACAGAGGCCTGACTTTGGAGTTCATTAAAATTGAGGTTCATATCAGGGATCCACCACTTACTGGTTGTTATAGGATTTAAATAAGCTCGGAAAAATAAAACACTTAACAGATCCTCAACAAATATTGTTTTCCTCTCAAGTTTAGTAAGTTCCCAGAGGGTTAAATCACAGAGCCATGTCTTGGAAAATCTCAGTTCCATAATCAATTCTTTCTATAAAGGAAGGAGTGCACAGGAAAATGACACTTTTAAGGACATAAAGTGAATGCCACTTTAAAACACCACTTAGGGGAGAATGGATACATGTATATGGATGGCTGAGGTGCTCTGCTCTGCACCTGAAACTACCACAACATTGTTAATCGGTTATACCCAATACAAAATAAAATGTGTTTTTTTAAAAAGTTCATGTCAGGGTTTCAAATATAAATTTTAAAAATCTTCTCAAAGCCAGAAAGATAAAAAACATTACAGCATACTAACACATATATATGGAATTTAGAAAGATGGTAACGATAACCCTATATGCAAAACAGAAAAAGAGACACAGAAATACAGAACAGACTTTTGAACTCTGTGGGAGAAGGTGAGGGTGGGATGTTTCAAAAGAACAGCATGTATACTATCTATGGTGAAACAGATCACCAGCCCAGGTGGGATGCATGAGACAAGTGCTCCGGCCTGGTGCACTGGGAAGACCCAGAGGAATCGGGTGGAGAGGGAGATGGGAGGGGGGATCGGGATGGGGAATAAGTGTAAATCTATGGCTGATTCATATCAATGTATGACAAGACCCACTGAAATGTTGTGAAGTAATTAGCCTCCAACTAATAAAAAAAATTAAAAAAAAAAAAAAATCTTCTCAACAAATAATAAAAGATGTTGGGCAGCTCAGCAACTTAACCTAATTTATTCCAACCATTATGTAAAATCTAATGAGTTTTGTACTGTATCTGATTCATTATGAAAATTTTATATAAAAACTATGTGACTTCAATATAAAAGATTAAAAAATAGCAAAAATTTTTACAGGGAATGTAATCATTGCTCTGCCTCTAAAACATTTCTTAGTCTTTATGAATAAAATTTAACGGAACCACAGGAGGCTAGATTGCTTGTGACAGATAGAACTCAAATCTCCCATCTACACTAGTGTCTCTGAACAGAGAAATACAGTCCACAACATTAAACATAAATGAGTCTGAGACTTCCCTGGCAGTCCAGTTAAGTCCAGGAGATGTGGGTTCAGTCCCTGGGTTGGGAAGATCCTCTGGAGAAGGAAATGGCAACCCACTCCAGTATTCTTGCCTGAAAAATCCCACAGACAGAGGAGCCTGGTAGGCACCAGTCCATGGGGTCACAAAGAGTTGGACCTGACTTAGCAACTAAACAACAGTCTCATGTGAATTTTATCTCAATAAAAAAATGCTATGTTGGACTAGGGTATTTTAATGTAAATTCCTACAATTACTTTAGAAAGAATAAAACAATTTATATTCACCATTTGTTTCTATTTCCTACCTTCACTGATTTCTACACCCACTAGTCCACAGAAAGAGTTGTTACCAAGAACCACAATGATTTTCATGTTGCTAAATCCCCGGTACCTTTTTAGCCCTCACTTAATTGAACTCTGGAAACTGACACTAGAGCCCACTCCCTCCCTCTGAAATGTCTCTTTCCTGACAATGCCTTTCTTCAGCCTCCCCCTCTTCCCCATTTAACTGCTCCTTGCTTTCTTTCATAGGGTCTTCTTTCCCCCTCTGTTTCTTATGCCCCAGATTCCTAAGTACAAACTCACTCTCTTCTCATTCCAATACCTTCCACAGGGGATCACACACACTTGCACGGCAGCATGTATAACCACATTTGTACATACGTATCTAAAACCTATACCCGCAAACTCCTTTCAATCCTAGTGCACTCATCCCAAGATTCCACTGCCTCATGTACCTATTCAATGAGTATTCCACAGGCTCCCTGTCATGGACCCAATATTTGTGCTCCCCCACATCCCAAATTCATATTTTGAAGCCCTAAACCCTAACATGATGGTATTCGAAGTGAGGTCTTGGGGAAGTAGTTTGGTTTAGGTGAAGTACTAAGGGTGAAACTCCTATGATGGAATTAGTGTCCTCATAAAAAGATGAAGACACCAGTGCTTTCCCGCTCTTCCCCATGCCTCCTCCATCTAAACATATGGCAAGAAAGCAGCTGTCTTCCAACCAGAAAGAAACCTCTCATCAGGTGTGGAATCCACCAGAACTTGATCTTGGACTTCCCAGGCTCCAGAACTCTGATGAACAAATGTTTGTTGTTTAAGCCATGCAGACTATGGTATTTTGCTATGTGGCATCACAAACTGACTAAGATTCTCCCCAAGAGTGACAAATCCAAGACCAAACTCATCATCTCACTCCATGAAATGCCTGCTTCTCTTTCTCTTGTGTTCTCCTCTGAAGTGAATGATGTCACTTTCTATCCAGTTGTCCAAAAATAGGAAATATGGGAGACATCTTTGACACTTCAATCTCCTTCTCAGCATCTGTGCAAGTAACCACTAAGTTGTAACATTGCTCTATCTGCCACAGCTCTTCAAAGCTTCTGTTACCCACACCTCCTTCAGACCACCATGAACTTTCACCTGAATTACTGCAGAAGTCCTCTAAACCATTAACCCTTATCCCTCTCCATAGCTCTGTTTTTCCCTCTGATTTAGTGTCCAAATCACAATCACAGCAAATCTTCACTCCACAAACCTCTTCTTTCATTAAAATCTTGCTTGGTTCCCAGTTGCTCTTGGAGAATGTCTAAGTGTTTAAAGTGAAGTCACTCAGTCATGTCTGGCTCTTTGTACCCAATGGACTGTAACCTACCAGGCTCCTCCATCCATGGGATTTTCCAGGCAAGATTACTGGAGTGGGTTGCCATTTCCTTAAGTGTTTAAGCAGAGTATAAAAGGCCTTTCACAATTACGCCATGATTAATTGTACAGTTTCATCTTCTCTGGAGAAGGGCATGGCTACCCACTTCAGTATTCTTGCCTGGAGAATCCCATGGACAGAGGAGCCTGGAGAGCTACAGTCCATGGTATCACAGAGTCAGACTTGACTGAGCAGCTAACACTTTCACTTTTTCACTTTCACAATTATACAGTTTCATCTTTTCTAGTGTCCCTATCCCTTACTCAACCAAAAGTAAATGAAAAAATTAAAACACAGAAAAAATACTTCTCTTGAGCTGAATTAGAATTGATACCAAATTTATAGCATTATTACTCGCTAGATAACCTGCTATCAGTACAAGAAGGCCATCTTAAATGACAACAACACAAAAATCAATCAACAAAAAACTAAATACAGATATATGTAAGAGAAAAACTGTGAATCTTCATTTTGGTGGATTTCTTTCTGGCAAAACTGAAATGGCTGAGATTTCTTCAAATAAGAGCCTAAATAAAAATGAGTAAAAGATACCTTAATATTTCCCCAGTAAATTTTTCTTCTATGAGCAAAGGCATTTCTCACTTTATGTTCAAACTGTATTCAAAACCACAGATAACTGTGTCAAAAATTGTCTTTGCTTATTTGACTTGCAAAAAATGCCTCAAAAATGACAATCACAGTGGGAAAATCCTAAGGAAATGACAGTTTTCTCCTCCTTTCCCTCCTCCCACCCCCTCAGATCCCTTGTTCCTTATTGCATTAACTGAAATAACTTTCTCGAAGAGCATCCTTTCTCTTCAATCATTTCTAACTTTCTGAAAAGTTACTTGAAAGTTCTTCATTGGTACCTGCATTTTCCTCCCTGGATTCTAATGTAATAAAAATCTTGTTCTCTTACCAGAAGTATCACACCATCCTTTGGTCACTGTGCAAACTTGTCTTGCCAGATCTAGACTTAACATTCTGAAACAAGACACTGCTTTTCACTTTGTGATATGATGCTCTACAACCTTAAATCTCACGTATTCATCCTTCTACTTTTTCTAGCAACTCTGATGTTGTTCAACTTAGTGAAGTTTCATCTGCAGTTGGTGTATTAGCAGCATGAAATACACATGTTTATCCAAACTGTTCATGTTATGCATTCATTTATTCAATGAATAGTCACTGAATACGTTTCCTTGTGTCAGGCACTGTGTCAGATATTTGGGCTTTATCAGTGAACAAAACAGACAGAGATATCTACTTTAAAGGAGAAAAGAGACAATAGCTCAACATATGAACACATAAATTACACAGCACACTCTAAGCAATAATTACTATGGAGAAAAGTAAAACTGATCTGGGTAAAGGGGTCTGACTGCAAGCAGGGCAGCAGGCCTTCTGTTCCTAGGCTTAAAAAGCCCTTCTTCTCTCACTTCACTAGATATGTCTCCACGAATCATCTTAGGTGTGACCTTCACCAAAACTTTCCTCTGCTCCTCCAAGCCTAGAACTGGTGCTCTCTGCTTTGTGTCCCAACCCCCACAGTGGGCTCTGCTTACCATACTTCTCTTTCTGTATTTAGTTGTCAAGGTATCCCTGTTTCTCCAACAGACTGAGCACCTTGAGGGAAATAATTTTGTTGTTTACAGTTATATCATCAATTATTGAGATAAGCTAAGGTGTTCAACACAAGTGAAATAAAGAAATGAGCTTTATGAATGAAGGAAGGACAGAAACTTGGTCTTCTTCCTCAGTCAATAAAGTGCTAAAATGAGATGCAGAAATCACTTTGGAAAAACGTTTGGCAGTTTCTAAAAAATATAAACACGTATTAATAATTACCATACAATCTAGCATACAATCTAGCAATTCCATTCCTAGATATCTACCCAAGAAAAGTGAAAGCATATGCCCATGCAAAGATCTGCCTGCAAGCATTTATAGCAGAACTATTCATAAGAGCCAAAAACTAGAAACAATCTAAATAGCCATCAACTGGTAAATAAATAGTGTCGTATATTCATATAACAGGATACTGTTTAGTGAACAACTGACATGAGCTCAAACATAGAAGAATCTTAAAAACACAATGCTAAGTAAAAGACAGACAGACACAAGAAATCATGTAATACTGTATTATTCTTTTATATAAAATATAGAGAAAAAGCAAATCTATCCATAGAGACAGAAAGTAGAATAGTGGTTGCCTGGTGTGGGAATGAAGATTGACTGTAAATAGGCATAGAGGATTTTATTGATATGATGAAAATTATTTAAAGCTGATTTTTTATGATGGCTCACCATTCAGTAAATTTACCAAAAATCATGGAGTTGTAAATCTGAATAGTGTAATTTTATGATATGTAAAATATATCTCAATAAAGCTGTTTTTAAAAATATGAGATGCAGGAAAAGTTTGGGGAATAAAAAATTATGAATGAAATTTTTCCTGTTTGTCTACCAGTAAGACTTAAAAGAAGGCAAAATAGTATGTCTTTGATGACTCCGCTGCTAACTCAATATGACTTGTTCAAACTTTAGACACAAAATTAGGTTAATATTTCTCATTTGCTTTAATTTTGGACTACAGGAATTTTAGAGTGAAAAATATTTTACATAGAATTTGCTGCACTCAGACATATTTTTTAAATTAATTAAAATAGGATGTTAAGTTTTAATATCTAAATGCAAAATAAGCATTCATTGCCATCAATAAAGCTTGACTTTTTCATAATACAAAACCTTACAAAATAGACAAAATCAGTTCTTAAGGACCTACATATGTCAGAAAAGTAGAAGGGCAGACCTAGAAAAATAAGAATGTTATAATATATCCCAGGGACTAAGTAGGTCAAAGAAAACCAAGCCAGAAACAAATTAAGTATAATATAGGAAACTACTATGTATTTCATGGTTAAAAATAAAGAGTATAATTATCTGTCTATTCTCAGTGGAACCCTATTTCCTTGATTCTAAGAAGCCTGATTTTTAACATTTCAATAATTCTGAAATCAAGAGGCACCATAGAATCTATGTGTATTTTCCTTGTACCATTTCCCTCAAAATCCTGTTATTCAATAAAGTATAGGTCTTTAAATGAATAGAATCTTAAATTCAAGAGAAAAATAGTTTAGAAAACAAAATATAGACTTCTTTGTAATATGCTTTTGCAGTTATGCATGAATATGAATTTGACACTCTTGAAATTACTTTAAATAAACTTCAGTGAAGTTATCCAGTGAATATCAAAATCAGGAAATTTGCAAAACTTTAGTACTCCACATAAATCTGTGGTTTTCTCAGCCCTACCCTGAAACTCCCAGTAAGTTGGAAACAAGTGAAGTCTAAACTCTAAGCAGAGCAGCTCACTCTCATGTCACTTTGGAACAGTTGTCACTAAATTCTAATGGCCTTCAATTTTCTTGTTTGGCAGTGTTTTTGTCTGATTTTGGTATCAGGGTAATGTTGACCTCGTAGAATGAGCTAGAAAGTATTCCCTCTTCTTTAATTTTTTGAAACACTTTGAGAAGGATTAACTCTTTTTTTAATGTTTGGCAGAATTCCCCCGTGAAGCCATCTGGTCCTAAAGTTTTATTTGTTGGGAGATTTTTTTATTACTGATTCAATTTCAGTATCAAGAATTGGTCTATTTAGATTTTCTATTCCTTCCTAATTCAATCTTATAAGATTGTACATTTCTAGGAATTAATCATTTCTTCTAGGTTGTCCAATTTTTTGGCATAAAACTATTTGTGGTATTCACTTGTGACTATATTTCTGTGACATTGGTTGCAACTTCTCCTCTTTCGTTTCTAATTTTGTTTATTTGGTCTCACTCTCTTTTTTTCTTAATGAGTCTGGCTAAAGGTTTACCAAATTTTAAAAATATCTTTCTAAAAAACAACTCAGTTTCTTTCATTGATCTTTTTAACTATTTTTTTAGTCTCTATTTTCTCTCTAATCTTTATTATTTCCTTCCTTTTGCTGACTTTGGGCTTTGTTCTTTTTTTAATTCCTTTAGATGGAAAGTTTAGGTTGTTTACTTGAGATTTTTCTTGTTTCTTAAGGTAGGCCTACATCACTAAAAACATCTCTTAGAACTGCTTTTGCTGCATCCCATAGATTTTGAAAAGTTGTATTTCTATTTGTCTCAAGGTATTTTCTGATTTCTTCTTCGATTTTCTCATTAGCTCATTAGGTTTTTTTGTAGCAAGTTTTTTAGTTTCCATGTGTTTGTGGTTTTTCCATTTTTGTTCCTGAAATTGACTTCTAGTTGCATACTATTATGGTAAGAAAAAATATCTGAAATAATTTCAATTTTTTGAAATTTACTGAAACTTATTTTGTAGCTTAGCATGTAATATATCTTGGACAAAGTTTCATGTGCACTTGAAAAGAATATGTATTCTGCTGATCTTGATGGAAAGTTCTGTGGCTATCTATTAAGTCTATCTGATCTAGTGTGTCTTTTAAGGCCACTATTTCCTTATTGATTTTCTGACTGGATAATCTGTCCATTGATATAAGTAGGCTATTAAAGTCCTCTTGCATTATTATTATATTATTGTCAATGTCTTCCTCTATGTCTGTTAATATTTGCTTTATATACTTAGATATTTCTAAAGTAGATACATTTATGTTTACAAATGCTATATCCTCTTCTTGGATTGAATTGTTTATCATTATATAATGCCCTTCTTTGTCTTTTGTTATATATTTTTAAGTCTACTTTGCCTGATATGAGTATTGCTGCCCAGTTTTCTTGTCCACCAACATGACTGGATAAAGAGGATGTGGTATACATATACATAATGGAATGGAATATTACCTAGCCATAAAAAATTAACTTTTGACATTAGCAACAACATGTATGGACCTAGAGGGTATTAAGCTTAGTGGATTAAGTCAGATGGATAGAGACAAATACTGTATGCTTTCACTTATATGTGAAATCTAAAAACTAAAATGAATGAACAAAAATACAGCAAGGCAGAAATAGACTCACATATACAGAGAACAGACTGGTGGCTGCCAGTGGAGAGAGGTGTGGGGGAAGGAGAAAAATGGGTGAGAGGGATTAAGAGATACAAACTACCTGGTATAAAATAGATAAATTGCAGGGATATATTTTACAGCACAGGGAATATAGCCAATATTTTATAACAACTTTATATGAACTCACACACTGTTGGTGGTAATGCAAAAATGGAAGCCACTGGAAGGAAACTGAGCAGTAACTAGCAAAAATGTATTTGACTCTTTGACCCAGAAACCCTACGCCTGGGATCTGTCCTGAATGTAAGTATGTTGAATGGCACATGAATTGCACCATTATTTGCAGGAACCAAAGACTGTAAATAATCCAAATGTCTATCACCAGGGGACAGTTGAATAAAGTATGTACGGCATCCACATACAATGAATAACTAAGAAAAATGACATATATACATACAGAGTAATCTCCAGGACAAGGTAAGAGAAAAAGTAAGGTATAGCACAATAGAAACAGTATGCTAATTTCATGCAAGAAAAAAGAGATAGGATATGCTCATGCCTACATACTCATCTTTATTTGTAAAAAGAAATAGTAGAAAAAAATTTTAAAAACAAACATAAAAGGAGGGAGGCAAAAGGGTAGAGAGACAGGGACAAAAGTAAGTCTTACCTGGTTATAATTAGTTATATAGTTTTGACTTTGAAATTGGATAAATGATTTATATTTTTTTTAAAAAAATGCAAACAAAAAAGAAGCAGTTCCCAAAATTAAAAACAAATAGAAACAAATGACCTTAATTAACTATAATAAACATGGTGACAGAACCCCACACAAATAATAACAGAGCACAGAATTTTGGCTACAACATAGTTAGTGGAACACAGTCTAAAAGCTTTTAGTAGTGACACTGTCCATATTTTTAGGTGGTTTTAGTAGTTTTTCTTCCCCTCAAAAAATTCCTTGAAATATAAAGGAAGAGGGGGTGGAGTCGGCTTTTCTCTCTAGATGACAGACTATGTGATGCTGCTTTGTTCTGAAAAGTCAACTCCACTCCCTCTTCCTTTCAGGAAAGGAACTAGAAAAATTATACACCACAGACGTCTCCAGTCTGCTAATGTTATGTGGGCCTGCAGGCAGACAGCTGACATTGTTAGCACTGGGTTTTGATAAGCACTGCAAAGGAAGAAGAAAGAATGATCTTCTCTCTTCTTTTAGATATCAGAAGCAAGACTGGCAGTGAGAAGTATCGGTCAGTTCAGTTTATTCCCTCAGTCATGTCTGACTCTTTGTGACCCCATGGACTGCAGCACAGCAGGCCTCCCTGTCCATCACCAACTCCCGGAGCCTACCCAAACTCATGTCCATTGAGTCGGTGATGCCATCCAGCCATCTCATCCTCTGTCGCCCCCTTCTCCTCCTGCCCTCAATCTTTCCCAGCATCAGGGTCTTTTCAAATGAGTCAGTTCTTCACATCAGGTGACCAAAGGATTGGAGTTTCAGCATCAGTCCTTCCAATGAATATTCAGGACTGATTTCCTTTAGGATAGACTAGTTGGATCTCCTTGCAATCCAAGGGACTCTGAAGAATCTTCACCAACACCACCGTTCAAAAGCATCAATTCTTCTGCGCTCAGCTTTCTTTATAGTCCAACTCTCACATCCATACATCACTATTGGAAAAACCATAGCTTTGACTAGACAGACCTTTGTTGAGAAGTATAGTAATTATAATAATCTTGAGTAAAATCTAGTAAAACCTAACTTTTGTTGAGTACTAAGCACATGACATCTAGGTACTAATATCTTAGTATTTAGAGAAAAATTAATTATATTCAAACACAGAATTTACAAAATTGATCACTATTTAACCTACACATGAAACTAGACTGGCATTCAGGACTTCTTTGGTGCTCTAGTGGCTAAGATATACACTCCTAATGCAGAGGATCTGTGTTCAATCTCTGATCAGGGAACTAGATCCCACATGCCTGAACTAAGCATTCAGATGCCACAACTAAGACCCAGCACAACCACTAAATAGATTGGCATTGTACAATAGAAAAGTTATATGGTTCATTAAAGTGACAGAACTCAGACCAGAACCCAGAAGTCAGTTAAATAATTCTAGACAACAATTTCTTCAGTCTCAACCATAGACGAAATATCATAGAAGAGAATCTGCAGTTGACAAATGTCATAGAAGAAAGAATCCTGGACTTGAATCAGAGTATCTTGAAGCAAGTCACTTACTGTGTAATCCTAGGCAGAGCATTTAACCTCTTGGGTCAGCGAGGCTAAATAGAACTAATATGAATCTATGTAACACTCTTAAGTTGTCAGAGCTGTATAATTTTATACAGTTAAAATAAAATTTAAGATTTTATTATTAGTGAGAAGAATTGGGAAAAAAAATAGGAGAAGGAATGACCCAAAAAAGACAAAGGTGAAATAAAATAAGTTTTCCACTCTGCTCACTCTCAGCCGAGCCCTCCGAATATCTCCTTCTCAGTCTAAACTCTCCTTATTTCCTCTGTCTCAGATTAATGGATGTAGAAAAATATTTTAAATTCTTTGGAGAGCAATAATGCTAGCAAGCTCTCTGCATCCTTCATACAGTATCTGGGGTATGCTTTTATTTAAATGCTATTGCATTTGGGTTTATCTAGCACTGTATTTTGCATATAATGAGATTTTCATCCAAAGAGATTTTTCTTCTTATAAATGCTTAGAAATAGATGTCCTACATAGGAGACATTTGGCAAGTGTTCTTGACTAATCAACACAAAGGCCTGATTTCCTACCGAACCCACAGATCGTGGCCATTCATTATAAAAATGGACTGAAGGTGTTGGTGGTAATAATCAGGACGGTTCTGAAGAGGCTGGGGCTCCAAAGAAAAGGGCTCAGAAGGAAGCCGACCACTTGCAGAGAATACTGTTGGTGACCCAGCCACATGGCCACGTCCTGGCCACCGGGGCAAGCTGGCCAGACTGCACTGCCAGCCCTTGCATCTCTTTGTAGGAGACTTCTCTGCCAGATTCCAGCTCCCCATCTGTGCAGGGGTGCACTGCCCCCAGGACAAGCCCTCAACTAAAAACTGGTGGGACTTGGTGTATATATATTCCAGGGTCCTTGTCCCTTGGGAGGAAAACTCAGAGGTGTGTCTTTTTCACATACTCTCAGAGTTCCCCAGCAGAATTAAGCTTTAGTTACCCACAGTCACGATCTGCATGCTCAAGAGAGCTTTATCAGCTAACTTTCCACCTTTTCTCGCTTCCTCATTTCCTTTCCAAATATTTCCGGTATCACTTCCCAAATAAAGTACTTGTACCTAAATTCTCTCTCAGGGTCTGCTTCTGGGAAATCTAAACCACGATGCTATTCCTTTCACAGAAAGTGTTCCTACTAGTGGTTCCTGCTCACGAACAGCCATCTGCTCTGCACCTGAAGCCCTCTTCATGATTTCCTTTTAAAAATTGCCCAAGGATATGACTCTTTCATTATCATATTAGGTCATATTTAAGTGGTGACCACGGGCTTCCCAGGTGGGGCAGTAGTAAAGAATCTGCTGCACTGCAGGAGACGCAAGAGACATGGTTTGTTCCCTGGGTCGGGAAGATCCCCAGAGAAGGAAATGGCAACCCACTCCAGGATTCTTGCCTGAGAAATCCTATGGAGCTGGCGGGCTACAGTCCATGGGGTCTCAAAGAGTCAGATACAACTCAGTGACTGAGTACGCACACACACAAGTGACTGGCATCTCACTCTATGATCTGTAAATCAGCTCCCCTAGCTAGCCATGTTTATTTACATTCTTCCATTCTCTCCCTATGAAATCATGGTTTTAATGAAATTAAGTTACCAGTGAATTTTCTGGCAGTCTGACATACAAAGGTAGTCATTATCTTCTGAAATATCATTATCAGAGCAAGGTGGAAATTATAGCATAAAAGAATCTTCTATTATTGTCCTCTGTAATATAAAATCCTCCCCACAGGGCACAAGCCTCAGCACGGAAGGCCATTTGTGATCTTCCACATCCAGCTTCAACTCCCACCAGTCTTTTAGAAACCTTAAAACCCTAGAGACGCTATTACCTCCACCTACTTAGAGTTGGTCTATTCGGCAGCATGGTCAGGAAAAAAAAGGGAATAAAGAGCACTAAACAGGAAGGAAAATTTTTAAATGAACAGGAAGACATTTGACTAAATGTCACTATTACAGAATAAGCTACGTGTCTTGTTTCCCAATAAAGTTCATCTTCCATCCATGGCTAGAGCAGGAGTGAGGGAAGAATAAATAAAGGAACATCATTTAAGAAAATCTGAAGTCTGGTGTGTTTGCTTTCAATATTAGAAGTTTTGGAGAAATAAGAAAAATAAGGTAACTTGTTTCAAAATCACAGTTATTATAGCACATAATTGTGCCTTCACACCATGCATATTAAATCTTCCAATACTCCAGAAACTTTCAAATCTCTTCAAACTGCTTTCATGAGTTTCTTGAGTGCCATTAAGTTACTGCTCAGCCACAGCTAAACAGACTCCACTGGGAAAAGACAGTTGTCCAAAGAAGATATATAAATGCCCAAAAGGCACATGAAAAGATGTTCAAGGTGACAAATCATTAGGGAAATGCAAATCAAAACCACAATGAGACACTACCTCATATCTGCTAGTATGGCTACTATCCAAAAACGAGAACAAACAAAAAAACTAGAAAATAGCAAATGGTGGTGAAGATGCGGAGAAAAGGGAACCCCTGTGCATCACTGGTGGGAATGTGAAATGGCCACCATAAAAAAAAAAAAAAAAAACAGTGTGACAGTTCCTCAAAGAATTAAAAATAGACTTATCACATGATCCAGCAATTTCACTTCTGGGTATGTAGCCAAAAGAATTGAAAGAAGGGTCTCAAAAAGACTTCTGTATACCCATACTCACAGAAGCATTATTCACCATCTCCAAAAGGTGGGTACAATCCAAGAGGCCATCAATAGATATGACGGGTAAGTAAAATGTGGCCTACACATACAATGGTATATTATTCAGTCTTAAAAAGGAAGAAAATTCTAACACATGCCACAGTATGATGCAATGAACCTTGAAGACATTACGTTTAGTGAAATAAGCCAGTCACAAAAGGACAAATACTGTATGATTCCAGTTGAATGGGGTACCAAGAATAGTCAAACTCATGAAGAAACAAAGTAGAATGGTAGTTGCCAGAGGTGGAGGTAAGAAGGAATAGGAGTTATTGTTCAGTGAATATAGCACTGTGGTTTTAAAAGATGGTAAGAGTTCTGGATACAGTTGCACGATAATGTGAATGTACTTAATGCCACTGAACTATACCCTTAGAAATGGTTAAGATGGGAGAGCGCATGTTATGTTTGAGGTACCACAATTTTCCAAAAATAAATTCCAAAAAATGTGGTGGTCCTCCTCTGAAAATCATTATTTGTTGGTGAAGGATGAGAATGCATTTGCCACAGGAAGTTTCCTAAGATTCCAATAGGAAAATATCAGTGGTTAACACGCTGTTCATGAGACTGCCTCTTTCCCGGGAAGAGCCAGCGATTCCCATTCCAGTCTAACAGATAAGAAAGAAGGCCCGGAGAGGGTGGGGGCTGGCCCAAGTTGATGAGTGGCTACAGCATCAGAGGAGTCAGCATCCTTCTGATTTTGACTCTAGGGACAACTTCAACTCTAAGATGTCATTTCCTTGTGTCCTTTTCATTTATTTATTTGGTGGGCGGGGGAGGGGGGAGGAGAGGATGCTGTGCAGTGTGTGGGATCTTAGTTCCCCTATCAGGGATCAAACCCACACCCCTCACCCCCTGCACTGGAAGCACAGAGTCTTAACCACTGAATCACCATGGAAGTCCCTTTTGTTCTTTTTGAAGACATTGTTTCAAACATGTTCTAAATTCTGGCTCCTTTAAAAAATATTCTATATATATATATTTTTTTCACTTCCACTGCATAGCTTCCTTTCAAAATGTGCTTGAAACACGCTTTATAGAAAACCAAACACAGCAGGACAATGACAGATGAGTTTATCAGCTAACTTGTCAGTAGAAGCATCTGGTCCCTTGGACCTTAAAAAGCTTGCTCCGGAGGGGATGATAAATCTTCAAATAATGACTTCTCAGGAAAATCCTCAAATCTAACCAAAAGTTCAGCTCATCCCATGGGTCACTTCTCATTTTATTGTTTGGAAAATGTGCACACAGCCTTCATCACTAAATCACATATTACCTAAGCTCTTACTCCAGGTTAGGAACTACTGTGCTGGAGAATGCCCCCAGGGCCTCCTAGTTCACTTTCCTGTTTTATGGCTTAAAAATCACCCTTTACATAGGGTCAGTAGGAGTACTTTTAGAATCTCTAGCACACGGCAGCCATTGCTGCCAAAACAAAAGCAAACATTTCTAGTAGACTTTTGGATTCTGTGGGAGAAGGCGAGGGTGGGATGTTCAAAGAGAACAGCATTGAAACAAGTATACTATCAAGGGTGAAACAGATCGCCAGCCCAGGTTGGATGCATGAAACAAGTGCTCAGGGCTGGTGCACTGGGAAGACCCAGAGGGATGGGGTGGGGAGGAAGGCAGGAGGGGGGATCAGGATGGGGAACACATGTAAATCCATGGCTGATTCATGTCAATGTATGGAAAAACCACTACAATATTGTAAAGTAATTAGCCTCCAACTAATAAAAATAAATGAAAATATATATATATATATATAAAAAGAAGAAAATCCTTAGCACAACCCTTCTGCATCCTAAAATCACAATGCTATACACACACATTTCATCTAAAGTGTACACAAATTTGCCATTATATGTATTCCTTTGATCTTTTATATATTGCCTTAAAATGCATTTAATCTTCTCACAACCACTCAGAATTATGTAGGGACGGTATTCTTGGTCAAAAGGTACTTATAAGAAAATGAATGCATACTGAGTTACATCACTGACCTAGGATGAGAGAGCTTAGTATGAAAGGGCAGGACTATGGGCCCTGTGACATTTGTCCTTCCTGCCCATGCTGGCAAAACTCACCTTCCTGCCTGCTCCTTTAAAAGAATAACCGAGATACACACACACACACACTCACACTCACATTCACCTATCAATATATTTATATGCATATCAATAACCATATAAATGCACATATATTAAACACACTTGCATGCTAAATTGCTTCAGTGATGTCTGACTCTTCATGAGCCCTCGAGGCTCCTCTAGCCATGGAATTATCTAGGCAAGAATACTGGAGTGGGTTGCCATTCCCTTCTCCAGGGGAATCTTCCTGACCCAGGGATTGAACCCACATCTTGTACGTCTCCTGCATTAGCAGGTGGGTTCTTTACCACTAGCGCCACCCAAGAAGCCCATATAAACATACACTATAAGTTAAACACATCTTGCTTTACACTCAACTTAGTATATGTGTGTTTGTAAATTCTATTTCCTATTAGCTGTTTTAAAGCATTTTAAAAACCAAGATTTCTGATTTCAAATTCTATGCATTAATGAACTATAATATATCCATATGTAATACAGCCATTAGAAATGATGCTGTGGATATATATACATATATAGCATATAGACACGAAAATATTTTTGTAATAATTGCTTAGTGAGAAAATCAAGTTATGATCTCATGCTTGGTATAACTGTATTTTTGGAAAATACAGAAAAATGATTGGAAACACATACACCAAAATGTTTGCAGTGACTGCATCAAGGTCATGGGATCATAATTCATTTAAATAAATAAATGATCTCAATTCACTTATTTCTTTCTGTTTCTCCCCATATCTGTCTGACATTTTAAACCATTTTCTTAATTATTTAAGGCATTTTAAAAATTATTTAAATTTCTGAGAAGCAAGAAGCTGGATTCCACCCAAAAAAGATGAAGTAAAACAGAGAAAGGTGATGGAAACACCAGCAGAAGCACTAGGCACTGCCCACCAGGGGAGAGGAGACGAGATAACGCTGATCTCCCGAGGGCATTCCAGTCCCTGCCATGAGCTGAGGACTATCCTCTGACAGCCCAACCGACATCATGACCCCTGGGATCCTCCGTCAAAGCAGCAGTGCCCAAACATCATGGACCTGCGCTGAGAACAAGACAACAGGTCAAATATTTCACAGCCCTGGTATTTCACTACTTCTTCGGCAAAGTTTGGAAAGAATTGAAAGGAAAATAATATTGGCAACGTCAGCAGCTGTTCCCACACTGTGTGAATTTAGCAACAAGAAGTCATAAAGGACAGCCTGCCTCAGTTACAGATTGCCCTGGTCATAAAGCTATGGGTGGAAGGTCTCTGCTCTTTTTTTGGATTTCCTTCCCATTTCGGTTCCCACAGAGCATCGAGTAGAGTTCCCTGTGCTAAACAGCAGGTTCTCGTTAGTTTTCTATTTTATCCTAGAATCAATATTGGATATATGTCAATCCCAAGTATATCTTCTAGTTGCTTCACTATACAGCAGAAACTGGCACATTATAAAGCAACAACACTCCAATAAAATTTTTAATAAATAAATAAAGCTATGGGTGGGGAACCATTATTTTAGAAATGCATTCAGGGGCCTACCAAGGAAAATAAACATTAGGACACGGTGATAGCATCACAGACAACAAATACATTAAATCAAAACCAAGCATCCGTTTTAAAGATCTTTTCCACATACCTGAATTATAACAAGGGAAGGACAAGAATTCAAAACGTTTTCAGTCATTCCTAAATTCAGGCTTTCAAGTGGTACCTAAACTGTTGCGTTTTCTCTTTTCATTCAAGTCATCATCTTGCAGGTAACCACTCACTTCCAGCTGCTAAAAAATCTTAGGCCCTATGTGGACCTGTCCACACATTTCACCTTCTCATTCTCCCTTCCCATACAACTTCCAGGAACACGGTTGGCAACAAGTGTATCAGTTTTACTTAAGTGGTTTGAACTGCCTTCACTGAAGAAGCATTGTTAAATACTGGAATTTTGTTTGGGATATTCTCAGAAGCTGGTTGTTGGCTAAAACAATGAATACAGAGATCAAACAAATTAGAAGCCCATCATTCATAAGATCCTTTATGAATGGTAGAACTCCAGGAATAATCAGATGTTCAACATGCTCTGATTAATTGATTTATATAAATAATTGACAATTATGTAATGTGATAATTAAGTAACTGTATTTAAAAAAATGATTGGTGCCTATTCTGTGCCTACTGGTTCTAGGCTCCAGGGACACAATTTTCTGGTTTTTGGCCTTTTTTTCTCACTTTCTGGGTGTGTCATTTACTCTATACATTCAGTGATATCCCAAGACCAAGGTGGTCACCAGTATTCAAGGAGGATAACTCTGAATGCTGATCACCGACTTTTTTTTTTCTTGGTTGCTCCATGCAGCATTGTTGTTCACTCACGTCTGATTCTTTGTGACCCCATGGACTGCAGCACACCAGGCAGCATCTGGGATCTTAGTTGCCTGACCAGGGATCGAACCCATGCCCCCTGCAGTGGAAGCCCGGAGTCTTAACCACTGGACTGCCACGGAAGTCTCTAGAGACACGGTTAAAAGCAGAGGGATAAAATATATGCCCTCAGGTGTTCCCATTATACTGGGGAAAAGGAAAAAAAGAATATAATAAGCTCTGATTGCAATATAAATTCCTACAGATTTTTTTCAACCTATGCAAAACATGTTCAGACATTTTCCCCAAAATCTATGCTAATAAGTGATTACTAATAAAAGTTAAGAAAACGTCAACAACTCTTTCAAAGGGAGAATTAACCCATTTCTTATTTTCTTATGGTGGAAAAAAAAAAAGGTGCTCTATATTGAGTGAAACTTTCAGAGCAGTTTTCTCATAAAAAGGGAAATTCAGGCTTTCAAGTAACCTTTTCTGCAAAGGTATATTCAGTTTAATCCAAATTCTGTATTAGTCTTTTCTGTAGAGATTCTCATAAAACTGATTCTAAGAAAAATCCCTTTCAAACCTAAGATCTTCCAAAATTCACATGACCTGAATATACAGCTGAATACTGAAAACATCTGATATAGTCACGGTTACTTGAACCTGCACACACGTGGAATCATTCAGGCAGTGAGGGGGAAAGTCAGTCACATTTGGGCTGGCAGGTTGAATTCTCAAAGAACTGCAAGGTCTGTATAATAGGTATTCTGGAGTGGAGTGTGACTCCCCTGATAGTAAAGCATCTGACTACAATGCGGGAGACCTGGGTTCAATCCCTGAGTTGGGAAGATCCTCTGGAGAAGGAAATGGCAACCCACTCCAGTATTCCTGCCTGGGAAATCCCATGGGTGGAGGAGCCTGGTAGGATACAGTCCATGGGGTCACAAAGAGTCAGACACGACTGAGCAACTTCACTTGGAGTGGGTAGCCCATCCCTTCTCCAGCGGCTCTTCCCAACCCAGGAATCGAACTGGGGTCTTCTGCATTGTCGGCAGACTCTTTACCAACTGAGCTATCAGGGAAGCCCATTAAACCCTATATTAACACACAAACCTCACCAGTTTACCAAAAGTGTTTATGAAATAAAGAGTTGGTGATTTACCTTTTTCTGTATGAGGCCCAGGGGTCCCTGGGCTCCCTTGAATCACTGATGCAACAGCACAAAAGGCATCAGTAAATGGTTACTTTACTACGAAAGAACACGGGTTTCCTAGTAGTTTTATACAGAGTGTACAAAACTAAAATAAACCAGAAAAGTCACTGACAATGAGTCTAAACGAAACTTCACATTTTTACCAACAGACTTGTACTTCCTCAATTTTCATATTATTTTCCTAGTCTCCCCATGCTCTAAAACTTGGATTTGTTTTAGCTTCAAGTATTTTGTGTCCTATATCAAGTGCTCCACATACCTTTCCCTTACTTACTGTGTGTGTTCATGCTAAGTCACTTCAGCTGTGTCAGACTTTTTGTGACCTTATGGACCATAGCCCTCCAGGCTCCTCTGTCCATGGGATTCTCCAAGCAAGAATACTGGAGTGGGTTGCCATGCCCTCCTCCAGGTGATCTTTCCAACCTAGGGATCAAACCCACATCCCTTACATCTCCTACATTGGCAGGCTGGTTCTCTACAACTTCCCTTGACTTCCCTTCTGTATGACTTCTGGGCTTCCCTGTGGCTTATCTGCTAAAGAATCCACCTGCAATGCAGGAGACCTGGGTTCAATCCCTGGGCTGGGAAGATCCCCTGGAGAAGGGAAAGGCTACCCACTCTAGCGATTCTGGCCTGGAGAATTCTATGGACTGTACAGCCCATGGGTCGCAAAGAGTTGGACACGACTGAGCAACTTTCACTCACTTCTCTGACTCACACCACCTGGGAAGCCCCACTTATTGTGTGCTGCTGCTGCTGCTAAGTCGCTTCAGTCGTGTCCGACACTGTGCGACCCCATAGACGGCAGCCCACCAGGCTCCCCGTCTCTGGGATTCTCCAGGCGAGAACACTGGAGTGGGTTGCCATTTCCTTCTCCAATGCATGAAAGTGAAAAGTGAAAGTGAAGTCACTCAGCCATCTCCGAATCTTAGCAACCCCATGGACTACAGCCCACCAGGCTCCTCCATCCATGGGATTTTCCGGGCAAGAGGACTGGAGTGGAGTGCCATTGCCTTCCCCGACTTATTGTGTAGTGTGTACTAAATTTTTAGTTTCCCCTCCAGTCTAGGAGTTCATGTTTCAACAACTGGATTTTGTCACCACCTCCTAATGGACCCTCTGAAAGCTCCTTTATTCTCCAGTATAGCCCCTATATTGCCATTGCCTCTATATCATCCTATAGGAGATATATATATATATATATATATATATCATTCTATCTATTACCCCTATATCATCCTGTAGGATATATATATATCATCCGATATTGCCCCTATATCATCAGAGCGCCTATATTACTCCAATATAGCCCCTATATCATCTTGCCCAGACTGAAGATGAAGCCCAGTTTGGGGAATTTTAAAAGTGATGATGGTTTGGGGAGAGATTTTATTTTTAAAAAAGGAAAAAAAAAGAGGGGGAAAAAAAAGAAAAGCTACTTAAAATAGAATATGGTTTTGGCTATGGCTTGACTCATGGGCTCTCAATGCTTTTTCCCCCTTTTATTGAAAATAACATTTTCTTCTTCTTTTTCTTTTTTTTTAAGAAAACCATTGTATGTTTAATTTACCTTTTTTGTCTATTGGTCTCCTCTTCGTCATGACCCCCTCTTCCCCTCCCCCTTTTCCCAATGAAAGCCATGTTAAATTAATTACTGGATTCACTGCTTCATCTTTTTATTTTTAATGGAGGGTATGCCACAGCTGTAAAGCAATAAGATTTGAGGTAAACACCATGAAAATTTTGCTTTTTGCTAAATTTGCAAAATTTTGCAAGTTGAACAGTAATAAAAAAAATGTAGAAGGTGTTAGTTTAAAGTTATTGCTTCTGTCTCTACCTGAATTTTTTTAAAAAATCAGTTATCTAATACAAGTTTATATTCTATATACAAAAATTTGAAAGTCTAAAAAAATCATAACTTTAAACTTCCACTGATGGGGCAGGTAGGAGATAAAGATGAATTCTGAACTGCTATATTCATGTTTTTTACTGTGGGGCAGGGCAGGGAATTGAGGTGACCTTGTTTGGGGAGGTAGGTTCGTTTGTTTGTTTGCTGTGTAGAATCACCCAAGACGGACGGGTCATGGTGGAGAGGTCTGACAGAATGTGGTCCACTGGAGAAGGGAATGGCAAAACACTTCAGTATTCTTGCCTTGAGAACCCCATGAAAAGTATGAAAAGGCAAAATGATAGGATACTGAAAGAGGAACTCCCCAGGTCAGTAGGTACCCAATATGCTAATGGAGATCAGTAGAGAAATAACTCCAGAAGGAATGAAGGGATGGAGCCAAAGCAAAAAAAAATACCCAGTTGTGGATGGGACTGGTGATAGAAGCAAGGTCCGATGCTGTAAAGAGCAACATTGCATAGGAATGTTAGGTCCATGAATCAAGGCAAATGGAAGTGGTCAAACAGGAGAAGGCAAGAGTGAACGTCGACATTCTAGGAATCAGCAAACTAAGACGGACTGGAATGGGTGAATTTAACTCAGATGACCATTATATCTACTACTGTGGGCAGGAATCGCTTAGAAGAAATGGAGTAGCCATCATGGTCAACAAAAGAGTCTGAAATGCAGTACTTGGATGCAATCTCAAAAATGACAGAATGATCTCTGTTTGTTTCCAAGGCAAACCTTTCAATACCACGGTAATCCAAGCCTATGCCCCAACCAGTAACACTTAAGAAGCTGAGTTGAATGGTTCTATGAAGACCTACAAGACCTTTTAGAACTAACACCCAAAAACGATGTCCTTTTCATTATAGGGGACTGGAAAGCAAAAGTAGGAAGTCAAGAAACACCTGGAGTAATAGGCAAATTTGGCCTTGGAGTATGGAATGAAGCAGGGCAAAGGCTAACAGAGTTTTGCCAAGAGAATGCACTGGTCAGCAAACAACCTCTTCCAACAACACAAGAGAAGACTCTACACATGGACATCACCAGATGGTCAACACCGAAATCAGATTGATTATATTCTTTGCAGCCAAAGATGGAGAAGCTCTACACAGTCAGCAAAAACAAGACCGGGAGCTGACTGTGGCTCAGACCATGAACTCCTTATTGCCAAATTCAGACTTAAATTGAAGAAAGTAGGGAAAACCACTAGACCATTCAGGTATGACCTAAATCAAATCCCTTATGACTATACAGTGGAAGTGAGAAATAGATTTAAGGGACTAGACCTGATAGACAGAGTGCCTGATGAACTATGGATGGAGGATTGTGACATTGTACAGGAGACAGGGATAAAGACTATCCCCATGGAAAAGAAATGCAAAAAAGCAAAATGGCTGTCTGAGAAGCCCTTACAAATAGCTGTGAAAAGAAGAAAAGTGAAAAGAAAAGGAGAAAAGGAAAGATATTCCCATTTGAATGCAGAGTTCCAAAAAGTAGCAAGGAGAGATAAGAAAGCCTTCCTCAGTGATCAATGTAAAGAAATAGAGGAAAACAACAGAATGGGAAAGACTAGAGATCTCTTCAGGAAAATTAGAGATACCAAGGGAACATTTCATGCAAAGATGGGTTCAATAAAGGACAGAAATGGTATGGACCTAACAGAAGCAGAAGATATTAAGAAGAGGTGGCAAGAATGCACAGAAGAACTGTACAAAAAAGATCTTCACGACCCAGATAATCACGATGGTGTGACCACTCCACCTAGAGCCAGACATAACTGAATATGAAGTCTAGTGGGCCTTAGAAAGCATCACTACGAACAAAGCTAGTGGAGATGATGGAATTTCAGTTGAGCTATTTCAAATCCTAAAAGATGATGCTGTGAAAGTGCTGCACTCAATATGCCAGCAAATTTGGAAAACTTAGCAGTGCCCACAGGACTGGAAAAGGTCAGTTTTCATTCCAATCCCAAAGAAAGGCAATGCCAAAGAATGCTCAAACTACCGCACAATTGCACTCATCTCACACACTAGTAAAGTAATACTCAAAATTCTCCAAGCCAGGCTTCAGCAATATGTGAACTGTGAACCTCCAGATGTTCCAGGTGGTTTTAGAAAAAGCAGAGGATCCCGAGATCAAATTACCAACATCCTCTGGATCATGGAAAAAGCAAGAGAATTCCAGAAAAACATCTATTTCTGCTTTATTGACTATGCCAAAGTCTTTGACTGTGTATATCACAATAAACTGTGGAAAATTCTGAAAGAGATGGGAATACCAGACCACCTGACCTGCCTCTTGAGAAACCTATATGCAGGTCAGGAAGCAACAGTTAGAACTGGGCATGGAACAACAGACTGGTTCCAAATAGGAAAAGGAGTACATCAAGGCTGTATATTGTCACCCTGCTTATTTAACTTATATGCAGAGTACATCATGAGAAACACTGGGCTGGAAGAAGCACAAGCTGGAATCAAGACTGCCGAGAGAAATATCAATAACCTCAGATATGCAGATGACACCACCCTTATGGCAGAAAGTGAAGAGGAACTAAAGAGCCTCTTGATGAAAGTGAAAGAGGAGAGTGAAAAAGTTGTCTTAAAGCTCAACATTCAGAAAACTAAGATCATGTCATTCGGTCCCATCACTTCATGGAAAATAGATGGGGAAACAGTGGAAGCAGTGTCAGACTTTATTTTGGGGGGCTCCAAAATCACTGCAGATGGTGATTGCAGCCATGAAATAAAAAGACGCTTACTCCTTGGAAGGAAAGTTATGACCAACCTAGATAGCATATTAAAAAGCAGAGACATTACTTTGCCAACAAAGGTCCGTCTAGTCAAGGCTATGATTTTTCCAGTAGTCATGTATGGATGTGAGAGTTGGACTATAAAGAAGGCTGAGCACCAACGAATTGATGCTTTTGAACTCTGGTATTGGAGAAGACTGTTGAGAGTCCCTTGAACTGCAAGAAAATCCAACCAGTCCATCCTAAAGGAGATAAGTCCTAGGTGTTCATTGAGAGGACTGATGCTGAAGCTGAAACTCCAGTACTTTGGCCACCTCATGCGAAGAGTTGACCCATTGGAAAAGACCCTGATGCTGGGAGGGATTGGGGGTAGGAGGAGAAGGGGACGACAGAGGATGAGATGGCTGGATGGCATCACCGACTTGATGGGCATGAGTTTGAGTAAACTCCGGGAGTTGGTGATGGACAGGGAGGCCTGGCGTGCTGCGATTCATAGGGTCGCAAAGAGTCGGACATGACTGAGCAACTGAACTGAACTTAACTGAGTGTGTTAATGGGTTTCCCAGGTAGTTAACTGGGTAAAGAAATGGCCTACAATGCAGGAGATGCCAGAGACATGGGCTCGACTCCTGGGTGGGGAAGATCCCCCGGAGGAGGGCATGGCAACCCACTCCAGTATTCCTGCCTGGAGAATCCCATGGACAGAGGAGCCTGGCGGGCTACAGTCCATGGGGTCACAGAGTCAGACCCGACTGAAGCGACTGGGCACGGCACAGCACGTAGCCCCTGTATTACTGTTCAGATGGTATTTTCACACGCCAATTTCATGAGGTCATCTTCAGACTCAAGAATCTGCAGTGGCTCCCTACTGCCTACTGACCAAACCCACATTCCTACCATGTGCATGTCACTGATCCTCGCTCACCTCTAAACGGGGAGGTCATGTAGCTTGACTTTAGTACCGGTAGATCTTGCTCCGAATTCCAGTCCTGCCACTTACCCCTTAACCAGGTTTGAGCAAGTTACTTAAATTCCCTGAGCTGCAATAAACGCCTTGAAAAATGGGAATAATAAACTCTGTCTTGCCGAGGTTTATGAGAATTCAGTATAATGCCTAACACAACGGGTTGGCACAGTTCATTTATATTTTCATTCCTTTGTTCACATTAGTCCCCGGACTGGAATGCCGACCCTCTTACCCTCTGTCCTTAAAAAATAAAAAATAATAAAAACTGTCTTCCAAGGCTGATCTTAAGAAAGTCTTCATGGACTTTCTTCAAAGACTTCTCCATGAAGACTTTCTAAATTCACTGCAATCCACAGGAATAATCCTTTTTTGTTGGTGAAAATTGTGTTTATCCAGTAAAGAAGGCTGGCCTCTTTGACCACGGAAATCACACAGCTTTGGAAAACAATGAGATAAGGAAAAACACACCTTCCTAGACAGAAAGGGAAAAGAATCTTCCAGGAATAAAAGTTGCTTGGCAGAACTCTCCCACATTCAACCCAAAATATTTCTCTTTACCCCAAATGTTATAGAATTCATCTATATTGCTCACTCTTAGAGCCATTTTCTTCACCAATTTTTCCTTGATCATGTCATTTACATAGGTCTTTTTGTGTCCACAAGTCTGTAAGCTCTTAATAGAGTGAAGAATCGCAGTCTCTCATTTATTTCTAATTCTACATTTATAACATCTACATCTACTAGTTAGCCCAAATTATTTTTAAGTCCTCAATATTTACTGATGGGAGGATATGTAAATGGGTGGGTAGGTGGATGAATGGAAGGATAGATGATAAACTTTTCATGTTTGGCTCATTTAGACAGAGAATTTTAATATCTGTTATCTGTAATTAATATTAAACTGTGCTTTGTAATTAAAGCCTAAATTGTTTAGGCAATGCCTCCAAGTTTTATACTAACCTAATTTTATGTTCCCTTGATGAATTTTGATAGCTCACATATGCCTTTAGATAAAGTAAGAAGATACACCACCAAGATGATTAAATGCTCAGTGAGTAGAAACGTTTAAGAACCTCACTGCTTTTAAGTGGATTATATAACAAAATAATATATATAATATTTACCATATGATCAGGCTTCCCTGGTGGCTCAGATGGTAAAGTGTCTGCCTACAATGCAGGAGACCCGGGTTCGATCCCAGGGTTGGGGAAGATCCTCTGGAGAAGGAAGTGGCAACCCACTCCAGTACTCTTGCCTGGAAAATCCCATGGACGGAGGAGCCTGGTAGACTACAGTCTATGGGGTCGCAAAGAGTCGGGCACGACTGAGTGACTTCACTTTCACCACATGATCAGTCTTGGGTATAAATAAAATCCACAACATATTTCTCAAGGAACTATGCAAACTTTTAATGAAGAATTCTTAGAAAAGAAAAATAAGTTATAGCAAAAGGGGAAATCTAAAAGCTGAAAAAAATATAAGATACTTTTCACCGATGAGTAATCACATCTTAAGGACCTATCCTGTCACTATGTCATAGCAACACGCCTGAAAGAAAACAATAATTCAAAATTTTGTCTCTCCTCCTCCAGAGAGAAGACACTGATCCCAAACATCAGTCTTCAGATGTGCCTGGAATCCAGGTGGAGGGGACTCCCTGGGAAGCCTTCCTTCTCTCTTTCAACATTTCTGCCCCAACCTGGTGATCTGGATCAATAAACCCTTGTTTTCAGCCAGAGGCCACAGTTAGAAAGAGTCTAATAAAATAAACTCTAGGAAGATGTTAGCAAAATGGGAGCAAGCAGCTATGTGGGACCTATTTGGGACCACGGAACTCTTCTAGCAAATCTCAAATTGGATCTTGTCCTGTATTATTAAGAACAGACTTGACTAGATATGACTATTTTATTTTTAATAGAGGTAATTTTACTGGAAAATTATTTTCCATCAAAAGCCACCTTTACTCACCAGCCCATTTCTCAAAACCCCCACGGGTAAGGTAAATGCTGGTGATTCCTAAATATTGTTTATTTATAAAACCAACAAATACAACATGAGTGCCTGTTAAGTGTCAGACACTGCCTAAGGTGCTAAAGATATACTCAGTCTTGCTCTACAGAGATTATTATCCGTTATGGAAAACAGCAAGATCTACAAGATGTACGGGCTTCCCTGGTGGCTCAGACTGTAAAGAATCCGACTGCAATATGGGAGACCAGGCTTCAATCCCTGGGTGGGGGAGATCCCCTGGAGGAGGGCATGGCAACCCACTCCAGTATTCTTGCCTGGAGAATTCCATGGACAAAGGAGCCTGGCAGGCTACAGTCCACAGGGTCACACGGAGTTGGGCATGACTGAGCGACTAAACACACACAAGATGTACAAAAGAGGAAGATAAGTGTAATTAGTATTAAGTATAGGCTGCCATGGGCATAGAAGAGGGGGCCTAATCTGGGTCAGAGGAAAGGTAAGGACATTAAGGGGATCAGCTATTCAACCTAAAATTTGACTTAGGAGGAGGAGTAAGCTTGATGGGATTGAGTGGGAGAAAGACTTTAGGGGGTGAAGACAAAGAGTTATCTGAGCCAATAAACAGCATATGCAAAGGCTTAAAGAGAGAGCTGGCATACATGCCATTAATAAAGAATTAAAATTAGTTCTGCAGTTGCAGCTTGGGTGGCAATATAGAGGGTGGGGAGAGTAAGACAGATATAGGCCAGGAGATTATCAGGAGCCAGGAAATGAACTGGTACTTTAGGGGCAAGGAAAAGCACTTGTATGGATTTCAATCCAGGATTTTAAACAGCCTGGATTTTTAAGGCTGTTCAACTTGAATATGGTTTTGTAAAACATGGCATAAATTCTTGTGTGCAGCATGAGATTCTATGCACATAAGATGGGGTGTGAAAAGCGATAGATGAATGTCTGGACTTGACCTTTCTCAAGAAAATCTGTGTAGCATTTTTTAAAGCAGCAAAGAGTGATGGAAGAAGGAAGTACACCATGTGTCGGTTACTAGGTAACGACAATAACAAAACCCTGAGAGAGGTGAGAGTGCTGTCTCCTCAGGTTGTCAGGGACCAAGAGCGACAAGCAGAGGGATGCCACGACATCAGCTGGACTTGCACATAAGCCCAGCCTCACATTTCACCTCTAGAGTTGCTCTTTCTGAGCCCCACTGAAGGCAGACAATAGCGGGGTGGAACCACATGGGACCAAGCTTATCCTGGACCCGGCATGGAATCAGGTTGGCATAGGACAGCAGCCTAGGGCTGAGAAGTCTAAGGGGCTTAAGGGGATCTGTTTTACCCCCATTAGGACTTGGATCACCTGGAGAATGTGTGTGAGTTCCCTGAGTCTCAGCCTTCTCCCAACATTCAAAACGTGGTGACAACTGCTACTTCAGAGGGTATTTTGGAGGAGTTTTTAAAAAAAGCATGTAGGAAAGATACTTCGACTCTCCCTTGGCATTTGGCAGGCCTTTGATAAGAGGAGGCTCTGGCTATGAAACTATCAGCTTCGTTACCGTAAAAAAAAGAATGGGGAACAGGGAAGGTAGAAGAAAAAGAAGTTCCTTCATACGGCATAGATGCCTTGGGAGCTACTTTATTGAGTCTGAATTCCTGGAGTGGCTTAAAGTAAATAAATGTTCTCAGCCTGAGGGAATGTGTCTGACTCTTACTTCACAGTTGATATTCACACGGATGGCAGGACTATGACTCTTAATTAAGTATTCACTGAGTAGCCTTTTTTCCCCCAAACAAACATATAATTAAGATGTCAGGGTGTATGTGTGTGTGTGTGTGTGTGTATGTGTGTGTGTAGAGATGACTCCTCTATAATACAGAAGCATAGAATTAGGGAGCTGAAAGGGTTGTTCTGTTATATACCACTAGCTGAATAGGATAATTCTCTGGCCAGATAACAATAAGTTATCTCCATTCAATGTTGCTAATCTATTTCTACTCAAATCCATGATTTGCTCCCTGAGTGTTGCTTTATGTGTTTGTATGGCAGCAACTGAGGACAGGGGCGCTCGAGGGGGTTTGATGGTCCCCCTTTTCCTCCTTCTCATCAAGTCTCCATCAACAGTGCTGTTCCCTATGGAAGCATGAGATTCCTAATGCCCAAAATAGGTAATTCATTGCTCCCTTAAGAGAAATAAGCCAAATGAACTGATGAGGCCAAATAAGCCAACTCTGTAACTATGTGTGGTTCAGAGGGGATTCAATTCTATGAAGATAGGAACAGCACCCAGAACACATTTGAGGAAAAATGCAATTGAATGAGGAAATTAATGCCAGGCTTATTTCTGAGCTTTTTTACTTCCCACAGATGTGCTCTGCTCCATCAACACCCAATGCTCCCAACAGTCTCAGAAAATTCCTAAAGAGCTATTAAAAAGTAAATTAGTAAGCCGTCTCATTTCATAAAAGAGGCAGACTATAACTTGCCACAACTAGCCAAAAGAAAAAGCCTAAAATATTATAAATGAGAAGGAGAAGGTTATATTAACCCTAATTTATTAACCTTCATAAGAAGGAAGTTGTATTATTGACAATGGCCAAGATACAGAAACAATCCAAATGTTCATCAATGGATGAGTGGATTAAAAGGATGTGAGCATGCTTCAGTCCATGGGGTCACAAAGAGTTGGACACAATTAAGCGACTGAACTCAATTGACTGAGATATGTAAATAATAGAACATTATTCAGCTATGACAGGCTTCCCTGGTGGCTTAGATGATAAAGAATCTGCCTGTAATGCAAGAGACTTGGGCTCAATCCCTGGGTCAGGAAGATCCCCTGGAGGAGGGAATGGCAATGCACTCCAGTATTCTTGCCTGGAGAATCCCATGGACAGAGGAGCCTGGCAGACTGCAGTCCATGGGGTCACAATGAACCACTAACACACACACACATTCAGCTATAAAAATAACGAAATTCTGCCACTTGCGACAACATGGATGGACCTTGAAGGCACTATGCTAAGTGAAATAAATTAGACAAAGATGAATGCTGTATGCTCTCACTTTTATGTAGAATCTTTAAAAAAGAAAGAAACAAACCCAAGCTCAGAGATACAGATAACAGGTTGGTGGCTGTCCGAGGTGGAGATTGAGGGGTGAGCAAAAGGGGTGAAGATAATAAAAGTACAAAATGTTAGTTATAAGGTAAATAAATCATAGGGATGTAATGCACAATACTGTGACTATAGTAAATAATACTGTATTGCATATTTGAAAGTTTATAATAAACAAATCTTAAACTTTCTCATTAAAAAAATTAAAAGAAGAAAGCTGTATTCGTTTAGGAAAAAAACCCTTAGGATAGAAGGTTGAGAGCCCAGCCCAAGGTTGCCCTAATTGAAATAAAACCATTCCATGCTAGATGAGATGAGGAATGTATCCAGGAGAGGAGAACAAAAGAGAGACCAAGGAGACAGTGGAGGATGACATATTCTGCAAGGTGGTTCTTACTTGTGAACCTCCCTAATCTTTGATAAAATTGCTAAAACTCAAAAATATATATTTTTGTAAAACTCAGTGGAGAATTTTGTACCAGGTTTTGGGTGAAACCAAAGCAATAAACTTGGGAGCAGGAGACAGGGTGGGGGGCGTACAGAGAGAAGCACAAGAGAGGGAGCTGATTCCAGGGCACTGGGGTTGGATTTGAGTCCAATTTAACCAGATCCTTACAGGACAGGTGCCTTGGGTCATGTGGATACACAAGCTTTCGATTAGTGGCCAGTGAAAGTAAATTTCTCAGCTGAAAATTTCACCTTCAAACTACACAGGGCACTTATTTTACATTTATAAAGTTATTTGCCCTAAAGCTCTGTTGCTTGAGAGATGGGCATACACAAGACGTTTTAAAAGAATGGCATCACATAAAAAGAACTGTTCTGGCTTGTGGTCAATTTTTAAATGATTTCCCCTTAATAGATTAAAGGACATCCATTGCTGACCTTCACTCGACAGAAATGGGAAACAAGCTCTCCTGAGATCAGCAATTGGCTACTTGGGGTTAGTGGAGAGGGTTCTTTTTTGAAAGATCTCTGGTCAATATTCAACAACATCATTGTTTTCAGGATGCCTCAAGTCAGGAAAGATCAGCACACATTTTTTTAAAATTTTGATCATCACACATTTTAACAATAACTTTATTTCCAGCCCTTTCCAACAGAAAACTCGCCTGCAAAACAGATCTCAAAAGTACACTGCCTGTTACAGGATAAATTAGGCAAGTTTCTTATCAAGACTTGTCCAAGGATCATTAGTTTAAAGCCATCAGTGTACACGCCAAAAAACAAGAGATGACAGTCACCAACACAATGTCGGCACGCAGGTTAGAGATTCCAAAACCAACCCCTGCACACACACACCTCCCAATAGAGGAGGTCAGAGGAAAAGAAAATAATGAAGCAGGAGAAATGGAAACAGCTTCAGTGGACAGAATCAGTTTATACCCTCAACTTTTCTTAAAGTTGAGACCCTTTTTTCAGTAGAGATCTTAGCTAAGTCAAGTGTCCATAGCACAGGTTGTTCATGGAAATCCTGAAATGATTAGCATCTCTCATGGAAAAGTAACATTAACAGGCCCCAAAATCCTTCTTTAAGACAGGTATACATTGGGATGCTCCCCTCCAACCAAACATCAGTCAAGCCCAATGGTTTTCTCCTCCAATTACAACAGAAAAACCTACATATCCACAGAAGCAGTTTCTAGAGCTTATTGGTTTATTTGCTCTATTCCAAGTCCCAGAACTTGAAATGATCTTTCTCATAGGGACCACCTGCTCCATCATGATCTCTGACCCACCCTTTGTTGAAGAGGGAAGAGGAGGAAGACAGTGGACTCACCAGCTGATTGCAGTACCAGTACAGCGACGACCCCTTCAGGACCACCCAGAACTTTTTCCATTTGTTGCCTAGGAAAGTTCCTTTCTCTTTTTTCTTATAGAGCCACCCTTGGCAGTCAGCATGTCCCAGGTCTTTACACGATATCCTCCTTCGACTCATGCTGAAAAAACCTGCAAATGAGTACATGAAAAAGTAGGTAACGTCGTATCCTGATTTATAAGACAGAGTGAAAGGGAACTGTACGCTGTTTACCTTCAGGAAGTTGGACTTTTGTACCAAGATTTATGCAAAGTGAATGTGAAACATAAAGTATCGATTTTATTTTTAAACATTCATTTGGGGCTTAGAAGGGACATGATCAAAGAAACAGTGAGACACAGGCAGGTGTAAGTCTAAGAACATTCTTCAATCGAGTAAGTTGAAAACATGAAAATCATGATTCTGGCAGGCACATCACTGCACTAACCAGCTTGTTTCAACAATAATAGCAGTAGTTATGCAAGAGATGGAAAAGGGTTAATGCCCACCTAGAAACACAGCCACTTGCCGACTCAGTGCCAGTCTTTGTAAGCTCTATTGACATACCACGGGGGATTAATCCAAATGAACAGCAAGCCATCATTTCTTAAAATCGATCCAAAAACAAGAACCCCACATTAATCTGCCATCCACGTCCTGGTATTAGCATTAAGACAGACAAAAATCGGATCCCAAAGAAGACATCCAGGAGAACACGACACTCACACAAACACAAATAGGGGATAAAGAAACAAAAGATCTAATTACCTTGAGTTTTCTTTCTCTGCTTCTGACGCAAGGGAACCTGCTGGAAATGCAGGAAGGAGAGAAAGAGGAAATTTCTGATTGTGTTGTAACATTTGTAAAGAGAGATGGAGGGAGGAGGTGGCAGTGTTTATGAGCAGGATGGAAGCTAAAAAAAAAAAACTCTCCAAGCAGAGCTAAAGGGGCGCTTACTAGCTGAGGCACAAAATGTGCTAATTAGAATCAATAGGCATCTGACTGCACCTGAAAAAAAGACTGAACACAGCGTTTATCACCAATGTTTCCTGTTTCCACCCACAGTCACCTTTCGCACTACCACTTTAGTTACGACAGGATAGTGTTCTCTCAAGTTCTTAAAAACAATAAAAATATCTCCCCTTTTATTTTTTGTGAGAGAAGAAAAACTTGTAGCATGCTTCATTTTTGTGCCATTTCTAAAGAGCAGCAATTATTTAAATAAACCTGGAAGCCAAGCATTACAATCTCACACGACTACAGGTTTACATCAGACTACTAAATTCATGGTCCTGCTACCTCCACGGGGTTGCATGCAAACCACATGAATTAAACATCCCAGAAAAAGAAGTCCCACAACCTCTTTCGGTGAGGTGTAAGTACCTATCAACCCTCCTTATTGGGAGATTCTGATTTGCAGCCAGGTTTAATTCACATATTGTCTTATGGAAGATAAATTAATTACCAATTTCTATTTTATACTAGCTCTTCTAAGATTTAAATTAGAAAAAAAGATGCTATATCTGAAATACACACTTTTCACAGTACATTTTAAACAATTCATGTAAAATCATCAGACTATAAACAAAAATAGAAAAAAAAATGCTTTCAACTGGCTCTGTGTGTGTGTGTGATTTTTTTGCCTCCATGATATCTACGCTGAATTCAGTCAGGGTTAAATGACATAATCTTTTGAGTGGAGAATTTGAAAAAAAAATGTATATAATCGAAGAGGAGTTCTAAAAATTGATATGCAATCCTATTACAAGATCTTATAAAGTTATTCTAGATGCACCTGGCTAATATTCTCTGCATCTAACTACTGCTCTAATAATTATAATGGTTCTATTATATGTTTGAAGAGGGAATATGACCGAGTGGAAGTAAGATGGGATTTTTAAATTCAGAGACCTGAAATCAACTTACAGTTGTTATAATTAGTAGCTGTGTTAGCCAGGGAAAAGTCAGTTTAGCACTCAAAACCAACTTCCTTCATTTGTAAAATCAAGATATTTATAATTCCAATCGCATAAGTCTCATAAGTATTTAATATGATTGTATACAAAAATGCACTAAAAATTAAAAATTCTGTATGTATGCACTGTAATATTATATGATTATAGATATAAACAAATACTTCATATCTAATAACCAAAAATTTCCTAATAAGTTTTAGGATAGGTAGGATTTATATTTCTCTCAGATATATTTCTCTCAATATTTAACTTCAGTGATGAAGTTAAAGTGCCTTAAACTATATTTCCTGAGAAACCTCATACTGACTTTTTATTTTACAAATATTAGCATAAAATTTTAACCCTGAAGAAATAAATCATCCTTTTGAAAAATGAACTTGAGAAAGGCAATAACTGCCCTACATTTTAGGCAAGAGAAGACATGTTAGAGTCAAGATAGGCAACTAAAATTTAGGCACTTTTTAGCAAGTTCTAGTCATTTCCACTTCATAAGATAATCTCCCACACTGACCTGCATCCTGGTCTAAAATTCCCTCTATTCTCTCAAATGTTCTTTCTCCTGGGGTTTTTTCTATATGCAATTATCTGAGTTTAGCAAAGCCCATTAACAAAATATTTTAGCCCAAATATATTGTTTGGATAATGTATATTATTTGGATACCTAGAACTTAGCTGAGAACCAGGACTAAAAAAGAAGAAACTAAGTCACTTTAGACAGTGGGAACAATTTAAGAGCATCTGGGGTCCAGGAGACCCCAGGAAGCTCTCAAGACAAATTAAGAACCACAGGGGAGTAGGAAGAAAAGGGAATTGTAGGCACAGGCAGTCCTAGACCATTCTGGCCCATCTGAACAAGGTCAATCACATTAGCTTATACAAAAAGAACAGCTTAGAAAAGAAGAGAAAGTAGGAGAGGAGGCTGTAAGATCTGTGAAGGGAGGCAGCCCACATTCCATCCCTATCTCTCCTGACTGGGAGCAGGCGAATCTCCTCCATCCATCAATTTATGGGCTCCTAGGCTTAACAGGTGATGCTAGTGATAAAGGTATCTCTTGTCACCAATGCAGGAGACGAGACATAAGAGACATAGGTTCAATCCCTGGGTTGGGAAGATCCCCTGGAGGAGAAAATGGCAACTCGCTCCAGTATTCTTGCCTAGAAAATTGCATGGACAGAGGCGCCTAGTGGGCTACAGTCCATGGGGTTGCAAAGAGTCTAACACAACTCAAGCGATTCAGCACAGCACAGTTTGACAAGGTCTTTCCAGTTCTACCATACAAGCTGATGGCTGCTTCTGGAGAAAACCCTCTATCAAACTGCATGCTGTGTCTCTACTTGGCCCCAAAACAGGCCTCGGTCTATGCTAGATTCTTGCCTCTGGACTAACGAGAAGTGGGGCTCTAGGCTGGACAATACCTCAAGCAGGGGGAGCACCCAAAACTGAGAGGACTTTATTCAGACTTTTTTTTTTTTTTTTTTAAAAAAAAACGAGGGCAAGGAGTTTAGTCATTGAGTCAGCCCTACACCTCAGACAGAACTTTTCCTAGGGCAAATGATCATAAAATCTCTATAAGTGTTCAAACTTTCCCCCAACCAGAAGCAGAGCTGCATATTACAGGAATGATAAATTAGAGGGAATTGCATTTTCACTTGATCGACATGAACCTGAAACCTAAATTGATTTACATGAGAGAATGAAAACAATCTTGAGAACTTCAGTAAGTTTGAGATATGTCTAACTCCTCACAACAGGAAGTGGAACCCACGAACTCGTCAGTTTCAAAAAGATCTCACATGTGGTTTATTCCACTAGATGAGCAAGAAAAAGCCAAGCAAACAGTGAGCATTTTATGAAACCATTTTTTTTGATAGGGAATTATAACCATTATAGCAAATGTGTGTGTAAGTATGCTCAGTCATGTCCGACACTCTGTGACCCTATAGACGGCAGCCCACCAGGCTCCTCAGTCCATAGGATTTCCCCAGAGAAGACTGGAATGCGTTGCCATTTCCTGCTCCAGGTGATCTTCCTGACCCAGGGATTGAACCTGTATCTCTTCATAACAAATATCTGAAGCCTAACAAGGTATTTTTCTCACAAGATTTTCTTCCTATTGGGATATTAAAAGTAAAACTTAAAATTCTGAATTTGCACTAACTTGGCTCTAAAATTTGAGGACATTTTTCTTTTTAAATAAATATTTCCTTTTTATTGAAAAAGAATATTTTTCTTTTACTTTTTAGGGGGTGGGGTTTAAAAAAATTCACTTGGTTATTAATCACTCAAAAACACATGCTGTATAAATATACAAAGGAACCAGTGTAAAATATACAAATGGACCTCCTCTGATATTGAATGATGGTGTTCACATCCAAGTTAAGTGTAATTATTATACTGATTTCTAATTTATGCTTCCCTGGTGGCTCAGATGGTAAAAGCATCTGCCTACAATGCGGGAGACCCAGGTTCGATCCCTAGGTCGGGAAGATCCTCTGGAGAAGGAAATGGCCACCCACTCCAATATTCTTGCCTGGAGAATCCCATGGACAGAGGAGCCTTGTGGGCTACAGTCCATGGAGTCGCAAAGAGTCACACATGACTGAGCGACTTCACTTCACTAATTTATACAACAATTAAATCTTAAAGGTACAATTTGCCCGTGACATATTAAAATTCACCATAAAATAGTTTGTCATCACATCAAACTTCACAATGATCTCATCTTAAAATTGTACGGTGATATGCTATGACGGGTCCCGATTTGTGGCATTTTGCCAAGTTCCATGGTATAAAACCTCACAGCACTGTCAATTTTAAGCTACCAATACTTTAAGTGGCCAGCAGCCTGAGCCGAAGGACACAAAGAGCCTCAAAGCTCTAGGGTAGTATTAGTCACTCAGTCAGTCCGACTCTTTGTGACCCCACCGACGATAGCCCGCCAGGCTCCTCCATCCATGGGATCTTCCAGGCAAGAATACTGGAGTGGGTTGCCATTTCCTTCTCCATTAACCAAGCCACAAAAATTCCTAAATTTTTTTAGGGCCAAACCAGCTCCAGCTGATAAAGCCACTAGGGAGTTTCTCTACAAAACACCTTTGCCCCCCTCCCAAAAAAAATCACTCCTTTTTCCTGGAAAATTAAACTCAATTTTGTAAAGAGAAATTTCAAGCTTTAAATATTAAAATTTCACCTGTAAAAATACATGAAAAACTTGCTACTTTTTTTCAGAAGACTAGCTACCTTAGATATTACTAAGTTAATATGAAAAGAATCCCTCTGATAGTGAAAAAGGAAGATAGATAACTTTATAATAACAATAGACAATAATTGAAAACAATGATAACCAAGAAGCATAAACCTTATAGTTCCATAGTGTTTGCCATAGCCAGGGTGAGTCTTTTCATAAACACTTGGACTGAACTGTCACAACATTTACAGCTTAGATGTTATTATAATGCACATTTTACCGAGAAGAAAATTTTTTAATTAATTTTTATTAGAGTACAATCACTTTACAGTGTTGCATTAGTCTCTTGCCATATGGCAAAATGAATCAGTCACAGGTATATGTACGTCCCCTCTTTTTTAGATTTCCTTCCAACCATTTAGGTCGGAGGAGAAAACTGAAGTAAATCAAGGTTCAGTGTTTTGCCCAAAGTCACAAAAGGAAATGGTAAAATACATATATTTATTTCAAAGAATAAAATTCACAAAGTAGTAACCTTTAAGGTT
This sequence comes from Cervus elaphus, assembly GCF_910594005.1. Taxonomy (NCBI): domain Eukaryota; kingdom Metazoa; phylum Chordata; class Mammalia; order Artiodactyla; family Cervidae; genus Cervus; species Cervus elaphus. The sequence continues at coordinate 37,444,283 of NC_057840.1, forward strand.
ATTTGCTTTGGTTGTTGATGTTATATAAAATAAGAGGACAGAAAAGCAGGGATTGGAGTTTGAAGGGAAGCTGGATACAATGGCACTTTCTAGATTGAAGAGAAATTGGAGAAATAAAAGAAGAACTAGTGAGAAGAAAAAGAAGGAGGGAGGGTGAGAAGGAGGAGGCTAGAAGGTGGAAAGTGAGGGAGAAACCTGTCAGGGAAAGAGTGTCTAGCTTAATCAGTGGAATAAAGGGCAACAATGTAGAGAACTGTGGTGTTGGAGAAGACTCTTGAGAGTCCCTTGGACTGCAAGGAGATCCAACCAGTTCATCCTTAAGGAGATCAGTCCTCAGTGTTCACTGGAAGGACCGATGCTGAAGCTGAAACCAATACTTTGACCACCTGATGCAAAGAGCTGACTCATGTGAAAAGACCCTGATACTGGGAAAGATTGAAGATGAGAGGAGAAGGGGATGACAGAGGATGAGATGGTTGGATGGCATCACCGACTCGATGGACATGAGTTTGAGTAATCTCCAGGAGTTGGTGATGGACAGGGAGGCCTGGCATGCTGCAGTCCATGGGGTCGCAAAGAGTCAGACACGACTGAGTCACTGAACTGAACTGATAGAGCACATGGCTTAAATAGAGAAATGACAACCCACTCCAGGATTGCCTGGAGAATCCTATGAACAGAGGAGCCTGGTGGGCTACAGTCCACAGGGTCGCACAGAGTCAAACACAACTGAAGCGACTTAACACAGTAGCATTTATAAATCTGTACATATATATCCATAGTAAACATATTGACTTTGATGTATGTAAGACACATGGGAAAATAGCATATATAGTATTTACAAGTCTAGAGATGTGGGAGAAGTCTGGAATAAAGACGTAAAATGAGAAATCATCAGTGTACAGAGAGTGGAAATCTTGAGTTTGGGTACGATCACTCAGATGTGTAGGATGTCAAAGGACTGAAGTCAAAATCCAAAGGAAGACCAAAGCGTTTACACAGAACTAACAGGAATGGAGACTATCAGGAGACAGAGCAGACCAGCAGAGGAAAAGAAGAAAATCAGGAGAGGGGTTGTCTCGGAAGTGAGGGAGAGACTGAAGGGAGAGGTGAGCCAAAACCATCAAACACTGACCGGTGTAAAAAGAGAAAGAAAAAATTACTAGAGACCTTGGCAAAACAGTGTCATCGTCGTGTCGGCTAGAAAACAAATTTCAGTGGGTTGGGGAGGAGTGGGAATTGAAGAAGTTAACAGAGCACTAAAGACTAGTCTCTCCAGAATCTTGACTGAAAAGAGGAGACATGATGGTAACAGGAGTCCTGGGGCCAAAAGACATTGTTACATGTGTTTTCAAAACCATGCTCCTGTGCTTATAATCTCTCCTGCAGTAAACTATAGATAAACACTTGTTCACTGATAGTGGGATGTTGAAACCGAAAAGCCATTTAACTACATGATATCAAAAGTCTCAGCTGTTCATATTCTAACTCATTGAGTACACATTTCTTACTTCCTTCTTTTCCTTCTTAGTTTTCACTTTATTTTTTAGGGAATGAAATATGAATACATGATATACAGCTTCCCCTTTCCATTTCCCTCTCATTCACCCCAGGTTACACTAAACTGAATGTGATATTTATCACTCCCATACAATTTTAGTATTTATAAGCAGCATTTAACAATACCATAAGCGATAAATAGCATTAAAGGAGGTGTTTAATTTTCAGTATTGTATTTTTGAGATTTTTTTTTCATGTTGAGATAAGTAGTTGTAATTCTAAGACAGCACTGCAGTCAATGAAAATTTCACAGTTTATTTATCCACTCACATGTTCAGTTCAGTTCAGTTCAGTTCAGTCGCTCAGTCATGTCCGACTCTTGGCGACCCCATGAACCGCAGCATGCCAGGCCTCCCTGTCCATCACCAACTCCCGGAGTCCACCCAAACCCATGTCCATTGAATCAGTGATGCCATCCAACCATCTCATCCTCCATTGTCCCCTTCTCCTCCTGCCCTCAATCTTTCCCAGCATCAGGGTCTTTTCAAATGAGTCAGCTCTTCACATCAGGTGGCCAAAGTACTGGAGTTTCAGCTTCAACATCAGTCCTCCAATGAACACCCAGGACTGATCTCCTTTAGGATGGGCTGGCTGGATCTCCTTGCAGTCCAAGGGACTCTCAAGAGTCTTCTCCAACACCACAGTTCAAAAGCATGAATTCTTTAGTGCTCAGCTTCCTTTATAGTCCAACTATCATATCCATACATGACTCACATATTAACCCACATTTAATATATAATTGTTCACTGCCACAACATTGTTGCAATTATCAACTTTGTATAACTTCCACTGTACAATTTAATACACATGGGCACATATGTCCATGGGCTAGAGTATTTACCTGAAAGTAGACTGCACGGTCATTGGAGAAGGCAGTGGCACCCCACTCCAGTATTCTTGCCTGGAAAATCCCATGGACAGAGGAGCCTGGTAGGCTGCAGTCCATGGGGTCACTAAGAGTCAGACACGACTGAGCGACTTCACTTTCACTTTTCACTTTCATGCATTGGAGAAGAAAATGGCAACCCACTCCAGTGTTCTTGCCTAGAGAATCCCAGGGATGGAGGAGCCTGTTGGACTTCCGTCTATGGGGTCGCACAGAGTCAGACACGACTGAAGCGACTTAGCAGCAGCAGCAGATTGCACAGTATGCATCCTTAATTTTTTGGATATCCCCCGGTTGCTCTCAAAGTGTCCTATTTACAATCCTTGCAATTAAGAAAGGGCTTCTCAGGTAGCACTAGTTGTAAAAAACCCACCTGCCGATGCAGAAGATGCAAGAGATGTGAGTTCGATTTCTGGGTTGAGAAGATTCCCTTGGAGAAGGGCATGGCAGCCCACTCCAGTATTCTTGTCTGGAGACCCCATGAACAGAGGAGTCTGGAAGGCTATGGTCCATAGGGTCGCAGAGTCAGATATGACTGAAGTGACTTAGTATGCATGCATGCGATGTATAAAACTTTTAATTCTCTACAACCTGGAATATGTTTTGGTCTTTTCTTTCAAAATTTCAGCCATCTTTCTACCCGTTCCTTTTTTTTTTCCTATCCCACTGTGTTTTGCTGTTAATTTCTTTGTCTTAATTTTTCATCTGTCTATCTCTCTGTGCCATGCATGTCCTGTACAGGTTTTTCAATTTACAAATACTCATTTAGAAAGTATCCAGTGTTGAATGTAAGTCATTAACTGAGCTTTCTATTTAAAAAATTATGTTTTCTTTTCTAATACCTCTTAATTTTTTCAAAACCCACTTGTGTTTTATACTTTTTCATTTGTGCCCACTTTCTTTCAAAATTATATAAAAGATTCTTTGAGTTTCACACTTAAAAAATTTTGTCAGAAAAAAAAATTTTGTTAGGCTTTGAAATTTTGCTTTTATGTAAAATAAAATTAGACTTACAATTTTTACTTCATAGTCTACCTTTCTTAGCATTTTTCAAGCCTGTTTTGGAACTTAAGTTTGCAGAGTTGTGCGGGGAAGGGTCTTCACTCACAATGTTCTCTTTCTCTCTCCGTTTCCCCTCTCGCTGCTCTCCTTTCCCCCATTATGCCCATGGCTCCCTCTTTATCAGTTGGAGGTTGCTGCCACTGGATGTGGAATGAGCTTTACCATCGCGTCACTGTAAGAATTGATTTCTATTATTTCCCAAAGATCTTCATGGTAGGTACTATGTTTACCTTCCTTTCCACAAAGGAGGAACTTCATCTTGGTGTGGTAAGTAACCTCCCCTCAGATCACATCGAGCTAGCAATAGAGCCAACACTAGACCTGGCCATTCAGATTCCTAAGTCTGTTGTTTAACTCAAGGCTACTCTACTTCTTCTGTCTTTTTTATTCCATGATGGTTTGCTGATGCCTCTCCTCTCCAATGGGTATGATAACTTATCTGTTCACAAATCTGAGTGGTAACACGTGCTGGTGACACAATCCATCCAGTGGTCCAAACCAGCACCTGTGGTTAATCTATATAGGCTTTTCTTCCATCCTACATAATTACTTAATCACTTCCTCTGTTAATGGTGCTTCTTAAAGTTTATCAAATTCCTTTATCCGCTCTATAGTTAAATGACAGCTCTGCTTAGATTGAATGATCGACCGCGACCATGTTCTTGAACACACCATGACTTCAAAATCTATCGCCTAGCCCGATGCCTAATGCACAGGGAGCACTCGATAAATATTTACCAAAAGGTTAACTGTGCCTTATGTCAACTTTTATTTCCTATAATGCCTTAATGATAGTGCCTGGTACAAGGGGAGATTTAACAAATATCTGGAAAGCCATCTAGTGTTTGATTACTCAGAGCTGAAAATACCTCCAAGAACATCAGCAGAGAAAAGCAACATCCAAGTTGCTCTGCATTTTTCTCCCCACAGAGAGCCACATACATAGGGAAAAGCTCCTGGGGTCAACTAACACTAAGTTTGAACCCACCTGGAGAGATGACCCCGGATGCCTCTTTAAAGGTAAAATGGACTTGTGCTGGACAAACCTCTTATTATTGTTTAGTCGCTAAATCATGTCCGACTCTTGCAACCTCATGGACTGTGGCCCACCAAGCTCCTCTGTCCATGGGCTTTCCTAGGCAAGAATACTGGAGTGGGTTGGTATTTCTTTTTCCAGGGGATCTTCCTGACCCAGGGATCGAACCCATATCTCCCGCATTGGCAGGCGGGTTCTTTACCACTGAGCCACCAGGGAAGCTCAGAACAACAGGAGACTGAAGCAGACAAATCTCTACTTCAAGCTAAAATACTCTGCCTGAAAAACCACAGTAGCTTTCTTCGGCATCCTGCTTTAACCATATCCTCCAAAGACAAAGAATCTGGAACCCAAGAAACAGGAATGCATGGGGTGGAGAAGAGGTGCTGGCAGGAGGGACACAAGTCCTCCAGAGGTAGCCAACAAGCCCCCACCCTGTCATCTGTTCCCCAGGCAGCTGTCCTCTGCTTCTCCACTCCACGTCCTACTTGGGACAGAAAATATGCACAGCAGCTTCCTACCTTCAAAGCAGCATTGGCCCTGCCAATTCAACACAGCGTTCTGTTGATGGAGCCGAAAAAGCAAGCGGCCAACATTTCAGCTCTTTCCGGTTGATCAAAAAGGTGGGAAAGAGATTCCTCGGTTCATTTCTGAATATTTCCACATCCCTGAGACACACGCCATGGGCACAGAGATGGAGTGGGGGGCAGGGCAGGTTCCCATGGGGCTGGAATCACGTGGCAGCTGTTCCCAGCACACAGAAGGACCAGGCAATACACGTTCTGTGAATGATGTATGCAGGGGGTTTTTTGTAAAGCACACACATCAAGGACCAGTTTGCTGTTAGATCATTGCACAGATGCAGTCCCAGCAACAGCAGAAAACCCAACGACCACAGTGCCGGAAGTAAGTGCCCATTCACACTGGGTGAGCTTGTCCTCATCAGCAGAAAGATTGAGCCAAGCAACTGTGATTTCTATGCAGAGATTTTCATTTCAGCAAAACGTTTTCACTTGGCATTTCTTTTTTCCAGGAGACATTTAGGGAAGGAAATTTATTTTAAACAATTTTTGAGAAAACACTGTCATAAAGTTTTGATCTAAGAGAACTGTGACATTTCTTCCCCACTACAGCAATCCCCGAAAGCGACTCTTGAAAGCTTTAGGTAAAAGAATTGTGTACAACGGTAAACGAGATATTGTGTCACATTCTCTCTGAGCCTTGTCATCCTTAAATTAAGGCTGCTTTCCTTCCTTAACTAAAATGCTGTTACTAAAATCTAAGAGTTTAGTAATCAAGCCTTTTTTTTTTTTTTTTGTAATCAAGCCTTTAAGACTCATATGCTAGTCGTTATTATTTATCTATTTATTTTAATGAGAAACGAAACATAAAAGAAAACAAAGCATACTGATTTAGTATATAATGCTGAATCACCACAGTATCATGCTGCTTGCTGTTGTTTAGTTGCTAAGTCATGTCTGACCCTTCTGTGACCCCAAGGACTGTAGCCCACCAGGCCCCCCGTCTATGGGATTTTTCGGGCAAGAATACTAAAGTGGGTTGCCATTTCCTTCTCCAGGTGATCTTCCCGACCCAGGATCGAACTCGAGTCTCATGTCTCCTGCATTGGTGTGTGGATCCTTTACCACTGAGCCACATGAAGAAGCACAGTATAAAGTACAGAAAGCCTTATAAGAACTACACAATGGATGTTTAACGATTGTACCAAATATAATTATAATGGTGGACATTTCCCCAAGGTCTCTGACCCAGATCCTAAAGGTGATTATGCCAGTGCTTTCTTTCAGCTCACAATATGGTAAATTATGATTTTTGTTTATTCACCCACCCTTTACTGCAAAGTCACTCATTGCCAAGGACCAGCAATTCAGTGGCAAGAAAGTTTTAACATAGCTTCCAGGGAAACAGAAAAGAACTGAGCAAGGATAACAAGGTCTGCACCCCATCACAGTGCTTACCTAGAACTGAGGAGTCAGGGCAGGCCCTCCAGATAAAGATAAAGATAAGAGGATGTGGTACAGAAATGCAGGTACAAGTCAGCAGGCATGGACCACAGAGGACGGGCAGGTTTGGGGGTGGAAACCATGTTCAGAGGGGCCGAGTCACATCATGAAGGGCCTTGCAAATTATGCTGGAAAGTACAAAGTTCATCGGAAAGCCAATGGAAGCCATTGAACAGATGGACAAAGATGAGTAGAAAAATCATATCTACGTGTAGGCAAATCCACCCTGGCTGTTGTTGGGCAGGTTGAGGTTAGTTGAGGGCTGGGGAGGAGACAAGGGCAGAGGCAAAGAGCCCAGTGAGCAGGGGGAGGGCAAGTGTTGTGAAGATGGGGAAATATTGGGCTGTTGTTACCTCTTCTGGGAAAACCCGAATAGGCTTTTTGGTCAACCCAACATTTAGGTGTTAAAACAGACAGAACTTAATGAGCTAATCCTTTTGATTCTGTGTGAAGCTTTAGCTTTGAAAATCCTGCTTCTTCCCTTCAGAGGAGAGAAAATCAGAGGCAAGAGAAGGATACTATCAGATAACAACAATTCAACAAAAAAAGAACAGTGCTTTTTTACTCTGCACATAATAAAATTTCAAATGCATAGAGTCTAGTTTCTGGAACTAGCACGATTTACCATACCACTTCAATGATACCTATCATGTCGGGATCAATAAAAGTCCCTTAGAAGTATCACCCTGTCCCCACCGGTGGTCGGCTCCTCCTCTAAGTACCCCAGCACCAAGCAGAGAGCTCAGCACACGCAGCTCAGTGCATATTAGTTTAGTGGAAATGCAGGGTAATTCGGGATGTCATTAGGTCAAATGTGTCAGGCCTACCAAAACTATCTAGCATAAAAATAGGTCTCTGGTGCTACATTTTATTTAGAGAACAAATGACAGCAGAAAATGGAACTAATTTTCTGAATGGAAAGCTAAAGGAGGGTAACCACTGAAAAGCAGCTGGAAGAAATGCTTGAGAGAGATATTAAGCGTTCCCAGCCAGACACTGATGGCTGTGAGATAAAAATAACAGGTAAACTGACACACACGGGGAGTGGAGCATGATGGCTCATGAAATGAGAAAGGCCCAAAAATAGTTCCCACCAAGAAGAACAGAATCCACTTGTGCCCAGAGCAAAAGGGGAAGCTGGTTACATATTACAGCGGTAATAGCCCTAGATTGGGAGTTCCAGGATGATACGTTAGTCCTTGGGTAATCAGATCTGCCATCTTTGTTCAAAAATCCAAGGCTATGTTTTTTTTTTTAAAAGACATGGAGATTCTGACTTGTTTCAACTCACCATTAAATCTCCAATTCTTACGTAGTACAGTGGCTGACACATAACAAACTCAGGAGAGGTAATCAGTGAACATTAAATGAATGTTTCAATGAATCAGTTTATTCATTTGAAATTCTTAGGTGCTCTCATTATCTTATTTTCCATTTCCTCTTAAACATATAGGATGAACTCCTTCCAGCTGGAAAATTACAGTTTTTTTTTTTCATCAGAATTAAACCCTGCATTACCTTTTTCAAAGATTCAACTGTCCTAATTCCTTCTTTTCATGCCATTTTCCCAAATAAGCACATACACATGCTTATAATCACATGCATTTTTTCTTTTTAAATTTCTCATAAACCTTGGCTACTCTAAACCTGAGTCTCCCTGATTCTGTCTTTACAGATCTGTGACCTCTGTGTGCTTTTGCCCTTGACCATAAGACCCTCCTTTAATATCCTGTACACACAGCTTTATAATCTAATCCTAACAAAAATTTTCCATTGCAGCCACATTCATTCTCTTAATTGTTCTTCCCTATCTTCACTGTGATTATTCATATTTCTATTATCAAACACATACCCATTCATGTGCAAAAAATCAGACTTCCCTCTTTCTGCAAGTTTTAGATAGTGAATTTCCTAGGTTGCATAAGTGACTATAATTTTCATTTTTAATTTTCTGCACCCTTGTCTCCCAAACTATCCACCATTTTTCATCATTAGCAAGGATTTCCTCAAGTAGAAGGAGCATCAAAACAAAAGTGCTCTTTGCCTTCTCTCTCTCTGGAATATGAAATTGTTATCAAGAAGAGAATTAATATGCTGTCCTGCTTTTTTAGTAAGGTGTCTTTTCCAGGAGCTGTCTAGTTCACTCAATTTCTCTATCATTATAATACAACCTGCCTTGACATCCATTTCTTAATGTGCATCAGGAAAATGTGTGGCAAGAAGTCTATACTATATTTTCTCAACACCCCACTTCTGCTTCTGCTTTTGGCTCTACTCCAAAAACTCTGTCCTATGCATTCATCATGAAGTCATTAGATTTGCCAAAAGATGCACACCACCCAATCCCACACTGCACTGCATCTTCTATTTGAAGTGTCATGTTACTTATACCAACTTCTCTATTTTCCCTGCATAATCAACCACTAAGGGGGCTTCCCAGGTGGCACTAGTGGTAAAGAATCTGCCTGCCAATTCAGAAGACACAAGAGATGAAGATTCGATCCCTGGGTCAGGAAGATCCCCTGGAGGAGGAAAAGGCAACCCACTCCAGTATTCTTGTCTGAAAAATTCCAAGGGCAGAGGAGTTTGGTGGGCTACAGTCTGTGCATCCCCTTCCATCTGAAGTATCATGTTACATCAACATCTCTACTTTCCCTGCATGAGTTTCCTCATCTAATAGAGGAAACTTGCTCAATTGCTCAATTATTTTAAAAGGAAGCTATAATTTGCACATAATAATTAGCAGAATTATTCCCAAAGAAGTTGCATGAGAGGCTACACTATACCAGAATTAATTGAAAATAGAGACAAATTTATGTACAGTATGTCAAAATCGTGGTTATGTTTCTTGATATTTAAACAGCTAGGGGTCTTAAACAAATGCTTGGTGATCATAAGAAACTTTCGAACTCTAACAAAGGGATCATTTAATTCTATTGTGTGTGTTAGTCACTTAGTCATGTCTGACTCTGCAACCCCATGGACTGTAGCACGCCAGGCTCCTCTGTCCATGGAATACTCCAGGCAAGAACACTGGAGTGGTTTGCCATTTCCTTCTCCAGGGGAATCTTCCCAACCACTGGACTGAACGCAGGTCTCCTGCATTGCAGGCAAATGCTTTACCATCTAAGCTGCTAGGGAAGCTCTTTCATTCCATTACGACTAATGAACTGGACAATAAGTAGCTAGTCAAACTTAAAATCAACCTAATTTTTTACTCATTCATCAAACTAATGATACTTAAAGTCTGAGTATTCCTAAGAATACTTACAAGCTCATTGCCATCAGTAGCCATGTATGACATCGGATTGGTAGAAACAAAAGCTAGAAGAGAAAAAACATCTTCAGTTAAATGTTGGAGTAAATCATTCTTAAAAAGTATATATCTTCTTGACAGGAAGAAAAGCACTTGTATTTTGATTGATGATTTCACAATAAAAGCAATTCATTACAAGGCCTTTTAATTCAGAATAAGCCAACTGTTAAAAACAGAGTTCATAAAATAAGCCAGAATTTTAATTGCACATGTGTCAGTATTTCTTTCAAGTCTACAGCAATATGTATTATATATATATTTTATCTACTTAATATTATACTATGGGCTTCCCTGGTGACTCAGCGATAAAGAATCCGCCTACAATGCAAGAGACACAAGTTCCATCCCTGGGTCAGGAAGTCCTCCGGGAGAAGGAAATGCAAACCTATTTCAGTATTCTTGTCTGGGAAATCCCAAGGACAGAGAAGCTGGCTACAGTCCATGGGGTGGCAAAGAGTCAGACATGACTGAGCAACTAAACAACAATATTGTATCATACATAAACATACATTTTTGAAAAGTGAAAATATTTTCATCTTAATGATGAAAAACATAATGTAAGATGTGGACATATCTGATCCATTACTATTGTTCTGATGGTATTAACTGAACAATTTCAAAAATGTAACCAATCCCTCAGCCTCAGAAATCTCAACTTTAATATGAAGATGAGCCCCCTTTGATGTATTGCACTTTGTAGTGGATTACCTGAGAAACAAGACACTCCGGTTTCAAGAAAAGAAGATGAAAACAAAAAGAAGAAAATCTCATATCCTCAGACTAAGAAAAAAAATCTCACATCTTCAAACTTTGATAAGCAACAAACTTGTTAAACATCCGCAAGCCGCTGAAACTCTCTGCAAAGCAAAGAGCCTTTCACCTCTTCCCACTGACAGATCCATACTCCATGTGACTTTATTTCTTATACAAATGGTTCCCAAATTCTGAAAAATGCATAGCCCTTCTTTATGTCAAAAATGCCATATTTATATTACATAGATATGAATAATACATTTATTTGTAAAATGCCAAAGATAAAAACCACAATAAAAAAAGACTGACCAATTTACTTAATTTTTAACTCACTTATTTTAAAAATACAGTAAAACATAAATGGAAAATCAAATCACAGGCTGGTGAAAACATTTGCAGTATTCATTTAATACATAAAAGTCACAGCATAAAGAGTTCTCTTATTCACCAATAAGAAAATAATAAATAGACTGGGAGATCAAGACGATGTAATAGAAGGATGTGGAGCTCACCTCCTCCCACAAATACATCAAAAATACATCTACATGTGGAACAGTTCTCACAGAATACCCACAGAATGCTGGTTGAAGATCTCATAGAACCAAAGCTGCAAGAAAGACCACCGGATAACTGGGTAGGATGAACAGACAAAAGAAAGAAGCTTGAGATGGACCTGAGCTATGAAAGCGTCTCTCACTCTGGGATCCCTCAACCAGATATGGAGTTTCAGGGACTTAGAGGAGGAAGCAGTGGCCAGCTTGCAGGATCAGGGCAGAGAGAAACGTGCCCAGAAGGTCCTGGCCACCTCACTTCACGCTCCAGCCGTAGATGCATCCCTGGTGGAGGGCATGGTGGGGGCTGAGGTACACGGGGCTGCAGCAGACAGACCCAGGGAGAAGATTTGGTTTGGATGCAGAGACAATTGCAAGGGCCTCAAGAATGGTCCCGGCCGCCGGAGGTGTGATCAGGACCAATGGGAACCCGATTTGTCAATGCACGTGCGAAGGGAGTGGCGTGCCCCCCCGCCCTGCCCCCGCCCAGAGCAGCTTCATCCTCAGCTTGCTCACAGAGGGTACAGCTTCACTACTGCAAGCTCTGGGCACACACAAGCACGTGTGGGTGGCCCACACGCAGGGTGGGGCTGAAATCTGAACTGATTCCTGGTGGGCGCGTGACTTTCACAGAAGATTCAGGCCACTGGCAGCTTCCCGAGCACCGCACCGGAAGGACTTCCAAGCTGACTTCCGGCTTTTCCCTTGCTGAGGTGGGGCAGAGGGCAGTTTCAGCGACAGCGTGCTTTGTGAGCACGCACAAGGGTGACAGGGAATATCACAGAGAGCATGTCCCAGTGGATCGCTCTGGCGGAAGAATACCCACGGGCTCCTTTACCAGCAAAAGTGCGCCAGTCCCGCCTACCTCACACCGCAGCTTTGAACCAGATCCGAGAGCTTCTACTCCAACATCTGGAGAACGGGCCCCGCCGTTGACAGAGCTATGACAACGGCAGAGCAAAGAGGAGACCCCTCCAACACCCAGTGCAGCCTCTGGTCACCACAACGTAACCTTCACCCCCTAAAAAGGGGTACTGGCTAGCACACCCCCAAAGAACGATGTGGCAAGTATCCATACCAAAAGCAGCTCTGGCATCAATTAGACTCATAGAGACTGTTCCCCACATAACAACAGCCCTTCAGGTCCTTCAACAACAACAGGTCCTTCAGGACCACAACAGATAACTGTTTCTCCTAAATTGAGTCACAGAAGTATAACTAAACTGAAGGAGCAGAGAAACTAATCACCAATAAAAGAACAAGAGAAATCGCCTGAAAGACCAAATAATTGAAACAGGCTTTTTCAGTTTACTAGACCCTGAGTTCAAAAAGGAAGTAATACAAATCCTGAGGAAATTAAGAAAGATTATTGCTAGAAATAGGGATCACTGTAACAAGGAACTAGAAACTATAAACAGGAGCCAGCTAAAATTAGACAACTCAATTGCCAAGATGAAAACTGAGCTAAAGCAATAAATAGCAAACTAAACAATACCAAACAAAAAAAAGTGACCTAGAAACCACCCAATCAGAAGAGAAAACAGATAGAAAAATGAAAAAAAAGAAGGCAACATATGAGACCTATGAGATAATATAAAGCATGCCAATCTACACATAATAAGGGTAACAGAAGGAAAAAAAAAAAAAAAGAGAAAAGGGAATCAAAAATGTATTTGAAGAAATTCACTTGAAAACTTCCCAGACCTAAAGAAGGAAACATATCCAGACACAGGGAGAAAAGAAAAGAAAAAAGTCAGAGGAAGTAAAAAAGCAATCTCTTTGAAAATCATGTCAAAAAAATAAAATACCTTGAAATAAACCTGATCAAGGAGATGAAAGACTTAAACATGGAGAACTATAAAACATTGATAAAGGAAACTGAAGCCAATTCAAAGAAATGGAAAGATACCCCATGCTCTTGGATTGAAAGTATTAATATTATTAAAATGACCATACTATCCAAAGCAATCTACAGATTCAATGCAATCCCGATAAATAACCCATGACATTTTTCACAGAATTAAACAATCCTAAAATTTATATGGAACCACAAAATACACAGAATTGCCAAAGCAATCCTGAAGAAAAAGAATAAGAATCAAGACTCTCCCAGACTTCAGACAATACTACAAAACTACAGTAACCAAAATAGCATGGCAATGACATGAAACCAGACATATGGGTCAATGAAACAGAATAGAGAGTCTAGAAACAGACACACAGACCTATGGTTGATTCATCTTTGACAAGAGAAGCAAGAATATACAATGGAGAAAAGACAGTCTCTTCAGCAGGTATTGCTGGGAAAGCCTGACAGCTGCATGTAAATCAGTGAAGTCAGAACACTCCCTCACACCATGCACAAAAATGAACTCAAAATGGATTAAAGACTTAAATGTAAGGCTAGAAACTATAAAGCTCTTAGAGGAAAACATAGGCAGTACACACTTTGCCATAAATCACAGAGAGATCCTCTTTGACCCACCTCCTAGAGTAATGGAAATAAAAACAAAATAAGCAAATGGGACCTAATTAAACTTAAAAGCTTCTGCCATAAACAATAAACAGGATTAAAAGACAACCCTCAGAATGGGAAGATATTGAAACTAATGAAACAACTGACAAAAGATTAACCTCCAGAATATATAAACAGCTCGTACAGTTCAATGACAGGAAAAGAAAAAGCCCAATTAAAAAATGGACAGAATACCTAAACAGACATTTCTCCAAAGACGACATATAATAAACACATGAAAAGATGCTCAACACCGTTAATTATTAAAGAAATGCAAATCAAAATTACAATGAGGTATCACTTCACACCAGTCAAAATGGCCATCATCAAAAAATCTACAAACAATAAATGCTGGAGAGGATATGGATAAAAGGGAACCCTCCTACACTGTTGGTGGGAATGTAAACTGATACAGCCATTATGGAGAACAGTAAAGAGAATCCCTAAAAAACTAGGGAAAAAAATCTACCATATGACCTAGCAACCCTACTACTGAGCATATACTCTGAAAAAAACAGAGTTCTGAAAGATAGATGTACCCCAATGTTCATTGCAGCACTATGTACAACAGCTAGGACATGGAAGCAATCTAGATATTCATAGACAGATGAATGGATAGAGAATATGTGGTACATATTTACAGTGGAATATTACACAGACATTAAAGCACAAATTTGAATCAGTTCTAGTGAGGTGGATGAACCTAGATCCTATTACACAGAATGAAGTAAGCCAGAATGAGAAAAATAAATATCATATATTAATGCATGTATATGGAATCTAGAAAAAATGGTGTTGATGAACCTATTTGCAGGGAAGGAATGAAGATGCAAATGTAGAGAACGGAGTTGTGGACACAGTTGGGGAGGGAGAGAGTGGGATGAATGGAGAAAGCAGCATCAACAAATATGCTATCATGTGTAAAGTGGATACCTGGTGAGAAGCTGCTAACACAGGGATCCCAGTGTGGTGCTCTGTGATGACTTAGAGGGGAGGGTGGGGGTAGGGGAGGGAAGCTCAAGAGGGAAGGGATATATGTATAATTATGGCTGATTTGCATTGTCATATGGCAGAAATCAACACAACACTGTAAAAATTAAAAAATAAAAAAGATTTAAATACGAGACATGACACCATGAAACTCCTAGAAGAGAACATAGGAAGAACATTCTCTGTCATAAATTATAGCAATGTCTTCTCAGGTCAATCTCCCAAGACAAAATAAAAATAAAAATAAGCAAATAGGCCTAATCAAACTTAAAAGTTTTTGCACAGCAAAGGAAATCATAAACAAAACAAAAAGACAGCCTACAGAATGGGAGAAAATATTTGCAAATGATGCAACTGACAAGGGATTAATTTCCAAAATATGCAACCAGCTCATACAGCTCAATATAAAAAAAAAAAAAGGAAGAACCAACCCAATCAAAAAATGGGCAGAAGACCTATTCATAAATAGACATCTCTCCAAAGAAGACATACAAATGGCCAGCAGGCACATGAAAAGACACTTAACATTGCTAATTATTAGAGAAATGCAAATCAAAACTACAATGCAGTATCGCCTCACACCAGTCAGAATAACTGTCATCAAAAATTCTACAAATTGTAAATGCTGGAGAGGATGTGGAGAAAAGGGAACCCTCCTACACTGTTGGTGGGAATGTAAATTCATGCAGCCACTGTGGAGAATAGTATGGAGATTTTTTTTAAAAAACTAAAAATAGTTACCATATGATTCAGCAATCCCACTCCTGGGTCTACATCCAGAAGAGATGAAAACTCCAACTCGAAAAGATACATGCACCCTACAGTAGCCAGACAAGAAAGCAAGCTAAGTGCCCACTGACAGATGAGTGATTAAAGAAATTGTGGTATGTGTACAATGGAATATTATTCAGCAATAAAAAAGAATGAAATAATGCCATTTGCAGTAACATGTATGAATCTAGAGATTACAGTACTGAGTGAAATGTCAAACAGAGAAAGACAAATATCATATTATTTCAGTTACACACAAAATCTTTAAAAATGATACAAGTGGACTTATTTACAAAACAAAAACAGACCCACAGATAGACAGAAAACAAAACTATGATAACCAAAGGGGAAAGGGGAGGGATAATTAGGAGCTTCATATTAATACTACAGTATACAAATGCCAGGCTGGATGAAGCACAAGCTGGAATCAAGATTGCTGGGAGAAATATCAATAACCTCAGATATGCAGATGACACCACCCTTATGGCAGAAAGTAAAGAAGAACTAAAGAGCCTCTTGATGAAAGTGAAAGAGGAGAGTTAAGAATTTGACTTAAAACTCAACATTCAAAAAACGAAGATGATGGCATCTTGTCCCATCATTTCATGTCAAATAGATGGGAAAACAATGGAAACAGTGACAGGCTTTATTTTATGGGGCTCCAAAATCACTGAAGATGGTGACGGCAGCCATGAAATTCAAAGACGCTTGCTCCTTGAAAGAAAAGCTATGACCAAACTAGACACCATATTAAAAATCAGAGACATTAACTTTGCCCACAAAGGTCCATCTAGTCAAAGCTATGGTTTTTCCAGTAGTCATGTATGGATGAGCAAGTTGGACTATAAAGAAAGCTGAGCGCAGAAGAATTGATGCTTTTGAACTATGGTGTTGGAGAAGACTCTTGAGAGTCCCTTGGACTGAAAGAAGATCCAACCAGTCCAACCTAAAGGAAATCAGTCCTGGGTGTTCACTGGAAGGACTGATGCTGAATCTGAAACTCCAATACTTTGGCCACCTGATGCAAAGAGCTGACTCTTTGGAAAAGACTTTGATGCTGGGAAAGATTGAGGGCAGGAGGAGAAGGGGACAACAGAGGATGAGACGGTTGGATGGCATCACCAACTCAATAGACATGAGTTTGAGCAAGCTCCAACAGTTAGTGATGGACAGGGAAGCCTGGAGTGCTGCAGTCCATGGGGTCGCAAAGAGTCAAACACGACTTAGCGACTAAACAACCACAATATTCAGGCTCATTAGTAATGAAATAAGCTCAAAGTAAAACAGCAGCCTAACTCCATTTTTAATCTTCGAGACTGGCATACACAAAAAAATTGTTAGAAGTTAAGTTTGGTGGAGGGTGTTGAAAATTTTGTTGTTGGGATGTCCAATTGCCTTGCTGGAGGGCAATTTGTCAAGGTGATGTTGATGACACCGGTGACATTCACAATGACTGCTGACATCTGCTGAATCTTTACTATCTGCCATCAACTATGGGCTCCCAGGTGGCACGAGTGGTAAAGAACCCACCTGCCAATGCAGGAGACACAGGAGACTCAGGTTCAATCCCTGGTGTGAAAAGATCGTCTGGAGGAGGGCATGGCAACCCACTCCAGTATTCTGGCCTGAAGAATCCCATGGACAGAGGAGCCTGGTGGGCTACAGTCCACGGGGTCGCAAGAGTCAGATGTGATTGAAGCAGCTGAGCACCATACCAAACATGCCAAGAGTTTTACAAAATACTCTTAATGAAAAAGTAGGGAAAACATGTGCAGTGGAACTTCATTCAGTTTTTACTATAAAAATACAGGTTTATATGATACAACTCACACATCAGTGCCTTGGAGGGAAAAGTCTGAAGAAATCTACAGCAAAATATGTACAGTGGGACTTTCCTGGTAGCCCAGTGGTTAAGAATCAATTCCTTAAACACGTTTCTACCCATTTCAGAACCTTTGTGCATGCTCTTCAACATTCAGGACAATTCTCATTTAGTCAAGAAGGCTTTCCATGATCTTTATTAGAGGTCAATATCCTTTCATATGTTCTCATAACTCCTTATATTTTATTCATAGAAGGTCTTGCTCATAATTTTACAGAATTATTAATTTTGCAATTACTTTGTTAGCATCTGATGCCCACTGTAATAACTTACCTGAGGGCAGCAGGCATTCTGTCTTATTTTGTTTCTCTGTACCCAGTCTTTGTATAGTGGTTGATTAAATAGACATTTGTTGAGTAAATGAATTTGAAATACAAACAATAAAAGCTCTAAACTACAGATGAGTTTCCATAAAGAAAACTTATGAATTTCTATCTTTTTTTCATTTAGTGGAATAATACTGTCACGAATAGCCCATGAGACATCTCCTTCCCAATCTGCAGAAGGTGGAAATGAGACTGTGTGATGTCAAACCTCCCCGAGTCAGAGGGCAAATGGGCAGAAATAATATGCAAACACTGGTGCAAGGAGGCACAGGTGAGGTGACGTGCCTTTATGGAGGCTATATGAGTGTTCACTTATGTAGTTCACGTAGTGGTTTTGGAGTTTTGGTACTATATTTCCTGAGGTAGTTGACATATGTGAAATCCAAAATGTCACCAGAATGATTCAAAGTGGGGCAGAAGAATCATCAGAACAACCTAAGCTTAATCCACATTCTCCTCTTCCATACAAAGCACATAGCCATATTTTAGAAGAACTAGGAAGTGGAATGATATTTATGAAGACTCATGGAAATACACTTGCTTATAATCTGAACAAAAAGAACCAGCTCAGCTAACGATGTTAAAGGGTACATGGTATCTCTAAAAAATAGGTAGCACCAAGAGTCGATAAAAATATTTATAAAGCACACAATAAAATTAGCTTGTGGAAAATAATAATAATGCTGGCAAAAGTGTTTTGGAAGTAATAACTTTTCCATAGCCCCAAGCTTTCTGAGAATATTAGTTTGAGGAAGGTGCCTACGAGTGAAAGTTAAAGGAAGAAGTGTTAACTTCTCTGATGTTTTGATAAAGAATTTGTATAATTCCCAGGAATTAAAAACATATAAGAGCCTAACAAGGGTAACAAGTAACATTTATAAATCAAGTTTCAAAATCTTTGTTTTCAACAAAATTGAAGAAAAATCTATTTTAAATCTCTTAATCATTAAAAGTGGTTGTTTGATAGACTACCATGTGATATTTGGCATATTCTTGGAAGAAGTTCAAAAAGTGCTCAGTTCCCACGTATTTATTTATATGAAAACTAGTTTTAAGTGCTCACATCCATAAAAAACAATAAAAAACTGGCTCTGAACTCTAATACTAGAAATAAATAATACTCATGGGTATAGTTATATACCCAAAACTTTGGCCACCTGATGTGAAGAACTGACTCATTAGAAAAGACCCTGATGCTAGGAAAGATTGAAGGCAGGAGAAGAAGGGGACGACAGAGGATGAGCTGGTTGGATGGTATCACTGACTCAATGGACATGAGTTTAAGCAAGCTGTGGGAGATGGTGATGGACGGGAAAGCCTGGCATGCTGCAGTCCATGGTGTCCCAAATAGTTGGACAAGACTGAGCAATTGAACAACAAAATTGTTACATAATTAGGAAGAAAGTTTCATCTGTGTCATTAAACACTGAATCTTCAATAAAAATATTTACCCCTGTATTAATCATTATTTGTCAAGATGTGTAACATATTCATATTTTTGCTAAGTTACAAACCAATAATACTTATAATGACTCACTCCAAATGAAATCATTTAGGTTTAAAGAATTATGTCACTTCAAAATTTTTTAATAAATTTCATTTTAAATATAAGCAATATATTGTTGAGATGTATTACAGTATTATTAGTGTTTTAAGCATAAAAATGTTATATAATTGTACAAAAATCCATGGAGTATCAGAATGAAGATATGAGTTCTGGGGGGAGAAGAGTGCTATGTAAAATCTAAAACTCCAAAGATTATTTTAAAAAAATAAACATATAAAATTTCTGTTTATATTGCATCAGTTCAGTTCAGTTCAGTCACTCAGTCATGTCTGACTCTTTGCGACTCATGAATCGCAGCACGCCAGGCCTCCCTGTCCATCACCAACTCCCAGAGATTACTCAAACTCATGTCCATTGAGTCGGTGATGCCATCCAGCCATCTCATCCTCTGTCATCCCCTTCTCCTCCTGCCCCCAATCCCTCCCAGCATCAGGGTCTTTTCCATTGAGTCAACTCTTCGCATTAGAGTCTCAGCTTCAACATCAGTCCTTCCAGTGAATACCCAGGACTGATCTTCTTTAGGATGGACTGGTTGGATCTCCTTGCAGTCCAAGGGACTCTCAAGGGTCTTTTCCAACACCACAGTTCAAAAGCATCAATTCTTCAGTGCTCAGCTTTCTTCACAATCCAACTCTCACATCCATACATGACCACTGGAAAAACCACAGCCTTGACTAGACGGACCTTTGTTGGCAAAGTAATGTCTCTGCTTTTTAATATGCTATCTAGGTTGGTCATAACTTTCCTTCCAAGGAGTAAGCGTCTTTTTATTTCATGGCTGCAATCACCATCTGCAGTGATTTTGGAGCCCCCAAAAATAAAGTCTGACACTGTTTCCACTGTTTCCCCATCTATTTGCCATGAAGTGATGGGACTGGATGCCATGATCTTAGTTTTCTGAATGTTGAGCTTTAAGACAACTTTTTCACTCTCCTCTTTCACCTTCATCAAGAGGCTTTTTAGTTCCTCTTCACTTTCTGCCATAAAGGTGGTGTCATCTGCATATCTGAGGTTATTGATATTTCTCTCGGCAATCTTGATTCCAGCTTGTGCTTCTTCCAGCCCAGCATTTCTCATGATGTACTCTGCATGTAAGTTAAATAAGCATGGTGACAATATACAGCCTTGACGTACTCCTTTTCCTATTTGGAACCAGTCCAGTTCTAACTGTTGCTTCCTGACCTGCATATAGGTTTCTCAAGAGGCAGGTCAGGTGATCTGGTATTCCCATCTCTTTCAGAATTTTCCACAGTTTATTGTGATCCACACAGTCAAAGGTTTTGCATAAGTTATGTTTAAAGAGAATATAACCTTTTTCAGGCTTCCCCAGTAGCAGGAGCTTTAGGAGATGCAGGTTTGATTCCTGGGTCAGGAAGATCTCCTGGAGGAGGGCATGGCAACCCATTCCCATATGCCTGCTTGGAAAATCACATGGACAGAGGAGCCTGGCGGGCTACAGTCCATAGGATTTCAAAGAGTCAGACATGATTGATGTTACTTAGCATGCACATATAACCTTTTTCACTATCAAGATTTATAATATGCCACAAATTACATCTTTTGCAACTATTTAAATGTATGATAAAAACTCTGGGTGACAACTTAAAATGTGAGGAAGTATGTAGAGTTTCCATATTATTTTACAGATACACAACCAAAAAAAATATTTTAAAATCACTGCACACACATGGTTTAGGGCCAAACAGATCTCACTCCACCACTTAAATGTGGAAACTTTAAAAAAAAAATCACCTAATTTCTCTAAATAGTAGGAGCTTCATCCGTTAAACAGAAATGACAATAACCAGCTGATAGGATTTTGTTAGAATTAAGTGAAATATCATATGGGAGACACGTGGATGCTCAATAAGAGGTAGCAATTACCTAGAATGGGTGCAATTACCCAGAAATAGCTTTGTTATAGAAAACTATTCTTCCTAATGGAGTAAGCACACAACTAAAGCGTTTGAACAAGTTAGATAACAGGTTTCATCAAATAAAATAGCTTTCCCACTTCAAGGTTGAATAAACTCCCTAACCTACTCTCCTAGAGACATTTTTGGTACCTTATTTCAGAGTTTAAGGAAATAGTTTTCTCAGTCATATCTGAGACAATTACCTTCTTTAAAGAACAATTCCTTAACATAATACCACATGAGACTTAGCAAAAACACTAAGGTCATTACTATTTTTTAAGTCAGTGAGATGAAATCAAATACAATATTTGTATTTCTGAAATGAAATCAAATAAAATATTTGTATTTCTGGTAAGTCCTGTAATTGAAAAGTGGAAATGTAGTTCATTACAATTCCAAAGATGAGATTGTTCCTAAATTTATTATTGGCTTTCTGGACTGAATGTTTGTATCCCTGCAAAATTCATATGTTGACATCTAATTCTGAACATGATAGTATTTGGAGGTGGGGACTTTGGGAGGTAATTAGGTCACGATGCAGTATGGGGGAGCCCTCATAAATGAAATTAGTGCCCTCATAAGAAGGGGCCAGACTCATTCTCTCCCCATGTGTAGCTACAAGAAGAATCAGCAGTCTGCAACCCAGAAGAGAGCTCGTACCTGCACCTGACCAAGCTGACACGATGTTCTTGGACTTCCAGCCTCCAGAACTGTGAGAAATGAACTTCTGTTGTTGATAAGCCCCCTTGTTTACAATATTTTGTTACAGCAGCCCAAGCTAGCTAAGATGCTGGTGAAGAATTGTTCCTTTTTGTTTCATCCTAACAATATAAAACTTCATTCTAGCAATTTATTTTAGAAACTTTTTGGTAAACAAGTTAAGTAGAAATATGTATTCTGGCCCCATATCATTTTAAAACCAGAAAATAAATTAAGAATATCAATACACAACAAATGCACTATTGATAAAGCAGACAGTTAATAATTAGCATTTTTTAATTTATAAAAAAGTCACTAAAGGCAGTTATAGTTTCCATTGATCCAAAAGTAACCGTCTTAATTATAACCTTGAGGATGATGCAGTAAAACAAGTACCATGCCTACCCTTTTAAAGAAGACAATTTATTATGATCTCAAGATAGTTTTCTGTTTGAAAGAAAATATGGGCTAGGCTTATTCTCTTTTTCAGGGAGCCTCAAGTGAAAACAACGTAATGAACAAAAAGTTTAAAAGCCAACAGATTCATTCACAACAGGCTTATCCTTTAAAATTACAGTGTTAGCATTCAACAAGACACTCTCAGAACAGTAAATGGATTTATAGACAATCCAAGAGTGTAGGCAAACAATGTGCATCATTCTTAATCCAAAAACTAGAGCTCTTCGGAAGCAAAAAACCCTGGTCACCCTAAAGGCAGAACTCTTAATCATCAAAAAGCAAGGAAAGTGTGTGACAACAAAGTAGACACTTAACTAGTAATGACACCAGCCTGTAAGCATCTTCTGTTAAGTGATTGTCCATCGTAGCAACACCATGGGAGCAGGAGAGAAAATGCATGTTTACTCAGATAAAAAAAGTGAAGGACATGAAACCATCCATTAGCTTTGCTCCTTAGAAGGACATATCTTATTAAGGCAGAGTAGGAGAGAAGGGAGCAAAATTCAAGATGCCCCCCTTCACCCCCGCCCCCCGGGAGCATGCATGCAGGGGTGTATTGGGTGGGCTTGTCTGTGGTTATTACTTTGACCAGGAAATTTACGAAAGGGAAAAATTTATTCAAATTATCCCAAACTTTTTCCTTTTAGCTTTATTGTCATCCTGTTCCAATCCATCTCTCCTACAGGTTTTAAAAGTCTTATTCTTCTTCTTTCATTTATTTTCTCTTTTTTGTCATTAACTCTTCCACTCATTTCACTGCATTTCTTTTCTGCGGTCTCTCCACTTAGAGGATAAACCGACAGATGGTTTTAAGAGTCGCAGCTTTTTTTAAACAGAAACTATAATTAAAATTACTTTATTTTCAACACCACTGAAATGCTGTGATCCATCGTCTGGGGAGATTGGCAGCCCTCATCTTTTCTTCTCCATCCTGCCTTCCCACAAAAGCTTTCAGCCCTGACAATCACGATTTAGACATAAAAATCCACAAATATAAGAGGGAAAAGCCTTTCCTTCAGCCAATAATGTCAATCTCTATCCCCGAATGATCATTTTCACCATAGTAACAAGCAGGTGGCAAACTGTAAGCGATGACCAACAACCCCTCTTCTACCTCTTGGAGGAATCTGCACCAACCCAGAAGGCTGCTGGCCCCTCCTCTTAGCGAGTCACGAAGCTCCTTTACATCTTGGACCTCAGACGTACAGGTCCTTTTGCAGCTTCCAGAACCCGAAAGATGCACAGATTATGATCTGCAACCCAGCATGCCCTAGGGCTCTGGCAAGCGACTGGAGCCCTGCCAATCCCCCTCCCGGTGTAGCTAGAGCTGCCCACATGTGCCCTGCGCCCACTGCTCCAAAGAAGGCACTTTCCCTTTAGCAGCTAGCGGGGTCAACCAGATGCCCAGAGACCAGTGGGGCTCATCCCTATGGGTTTGATTCTGTTCCTGTGATTGTCTTAAATTCCATGATGCCAGCCCAGATTAATCCCACCAGCCCTCCAGAATTGGACTAGCACACTGATTTTGGGCTCTTCAAATTATGTATAAAGGCAGGGGCCCTGCAAAATATACTTTCACCCACCCCCTCAACACACACACGCACAAAAACACACACCATCGTAGCAACTTCGTGCACCAATGCAGATAAAGCCTGCAAAGTACCTGCCTCCTCTCCTACACCAGTGACAGATGGAAGGAACTTCTAGGAGGCAGTCATTCTAGCATTCAAACTAGCTGTGTGCTGAGGCTGGATTTATAAGATCTGTGATGGAAACCCAAGGAACCTCCCCAAAGGTCTGACTAGCCCCAGGATGCTCCAACAAGTAAGAACAGGGCTTCGAGGCCCATGACAAGGCCCCAGGAGCCACTGGTAACCCTTCTCACAAAGTATCAGTTGTTAGGTCCAGTACAGGGTGTCCCGAAATACACCCTGTTGGTCCACAGTTGCAGCTCCTAGTAATAACACCTGATCCCTAAATTCACTTCACTCCAGCCTGTATGGGGAGAGAGTAGATGCTCTGTGCTAAGATGGGCCAGACAAGAATGGCAAATGATCACCCTTCCCTTTCCATAATCTGCAGCCCTAAATTTCTCCATGTGACTTACAGGCATATTTTCTCTCTCTGGAAGAGGGTACGTGTTTCTGACTGTGATATCCAGACTGTGTTTACACTGCTCTGAGGCAACCTGTCATCTTAATTAACCTTTACCCAACAACCTTCTATTCAACCCTCTTTCCACGAAAGTAACTAAAACTCCACGCAGCAGTGCCCTCTTCTATGGGACCACTGCAGGCTAGAAAGAAGCTAGAAAAACTATTACAAAACTGCCTGCTGTTTGTACCCATTGCTCTGGAGTTGGGCAAAAATTCCTCTTTTGTTTGGCTGATTCTTTCTTGGGAAATATTGTTTCAATGGGACTTAGGATTTTGCAAAATAGTGCATGAGGCCCAATCCAAAAGCAGAGGTCATGACCATAAGGAGCTAACCTGCTGTGCATCAAAATAGGAAAGGCTGCCTTAACCAAGGGGCTTCCAGGGTGGCAAAAGTGGTAAAGAATCCACCTGCCAATGCAGGAGGAGGTGGTAAGAGACACAGAAAGATGGGTCAGAAAGATGCCCTGGATGAGAAAATGGCACCTTACTCCAGTATTCTTGCCTGGGAAATGCCATGCACAGAGGATCCTGGTGGGCTACAGTTCATGGGGTCGCAAAGAGTCGGACACAACTGAGCATCTGAGCACAGATACAGCCTTTATCCAAAAAAAAAAAAAAAAAAGGCGACTTCTCTTAGATACAGTGACACTCGGCAGGATTCTCAAAAATTGTTAGCAGTCTTCACATCAACTCAGTAAAGTAACAATACCTATACTTTCACAAATAAAGAAACTGATATACAGAGCTCATAGACTAGCTACTTCACATAGCTAGTAAGTCGTAAAGTCAAAATTTGAATTCAAGTCTTCAGACTCCCAGCTTGGGGTCCTTTGGATATCAGCAGTGCTGCCTCTATTAATAAACTTTGCCTTTTCAACTTCTCCTTAACAGCATGCTTAATTTTTCTGCAAACAGTAAATCTCATCACATTCTTAGAGAATAAATTGAGTACCATAATTCTTGTAGACACTCCAGGCCAGGCATACGGCAGGCACCTAATAAATATCTGTTGACTTATTCTGACCCTCCCTCTACTTTAGGACAAGTTAGAGTAAACTTAAACAATTTACCAAATTTGAACAATTCAGAGAAGCTTTATGTGACTCACCACAATTGACATCTTTTACTCAAAGGGCTGACCTTCCCAGATGGCTGAGTGGTAAAGAATCTGCCTGCCAATGCAGGAGACATAAAAGACATGGGTTCAATCCTGGGGTCACAAAGATCCTTTGAAGGAGGAAATGGCAACCCACTCCAGTATTCTTGCCTGGAGAATCCCATGGACAGAGGAGCCTGGCGGGCTACAGTCCATGGGGTTGCAAAGAGTCAGATACGATTGAGCGACTAAGTATGCACTCAAAGGGCTACAGATCAGCTGCTATGGGGTGATTTTGAAGGATCTGATCAGCAAGGAATATAGTACCTAGAAAGAGACATCAGAGACTCAAACGCAGTTTGTTTTCAAATTAAGCACTCTCGCCAAGACCTCATTCATAACTAATGTAGGGCTCACTTCCTGGTTGCAGTCCTAAATATCTGTATCAGTCTCTCAACAACCTTGATGCAAGTACCTGATTTTTGTGTCTGCTGACAAATTCTTGGTTAATGTCTGCAAAATTTTTAAAGAAGTATTAGAGCTCTTGCCAAGATGCATATCTATTTACTATCTAAGAAGAGTTGTTAAATTATTAAACCCATTCTCGTGTGTGTGTGTGTGTGTGTGTGTGTGTGTGTGTGTGTGTGTGCGCGCGCGCGCTCAGTTGCTCAGGCATGTCTCTTTGTGACCCCATGGACTGTTGCCCGATGGGCTCCTCTGTCCATGGGATTTCCAAGGCAAGCATACTGGAGTGGGTGGTCATTTCCTCCTCCAGAGGATTTTCCTGACCAGGATTGAACCCGAATCTCCTGTGTCTCCTGCATTGCAGGCAGATTCTTTACCGGCTGAGCCAAAAGCCATTCTTAAATACCCCCAGGTTGAGACATTTGTTGACACAATCCATGTACTGTTGCTTTCAGAACTAGATTAGCTGTCTCTGGAATCATAATATATATGCAAAGAGACACCTAGTGGACAAACATATATGTACACTATTGAGCTTGAAACCAGAGACGGACTGAAAGATCATTCTGACTCTCTAATTTAACATGCTTTAGACTTCAATTGAGCAGTTTTTAAAACTACTGGGATCATAAAACTGGATATCTAAGTTTTACAAAATATCATTTTATGTTCATTTCTACAGGAAATGTTTGCTCTTTTATTGTTTTTTAAATTAGACTATCATCCACATAAAGTCCTGAGAAATAACACAGAAATGAGAGCAGAATGTAACTGACCAGCCACTTGTGTTTCTCTGAACACATGTGTGCTTATTTTTGGTTTCCACCTCTTCACAGACCTTATGTGTGAGATTTTCCATTGTCTTTGGGTTGTTTTATTCTTGCTTTTAATTAAGTAAAGCTTTTTTTTTTTTCCAGCCAGTTTCCTGTGGTCTGCCCAGCTTCCTGTGGCCTGCCCGCTCTCTTCATTTCATGCTCCCTTCTCACCCACACCTCACCTACACACAGTTTTATACCCATCTTCTCACATTCAACTTCTATATGCACCTGCCGCCCTCCCACTGCCCTAGATAATTTTAACCTCAAAAGTAAAAGTCTTGTCATCACAAGAAAGCAAGGAATTATTTACCTATTCCTGACACCATTTTACTGAAATTTGGTTATGTCCAACATTTAGAAATGTTTTATTAATTAAATAGATAAGTTAAATTTCAATGTGTGTGAATGCATGGACTCCAACTTGTAGAATTTTAGCTCTGAAAGAGAAACACTTGCTCTTGAGGAAACCAGACAACATTGAAACCAGACAACATTTACAGAGTCCACTCACTCTGAGTCTGCCGTACCAGGAAAAGCCAAGTCATGTGGAGTCCCAGGAGAACAAAGTGCCAGGTGAAGCCAAGAACACAGATGTGTGGCTGAAAAAGTGGTCTTGGAAGTGGGTCCTCCATCCCAACCACCCCAGCTGAAACCACATGCAACAGATGAACAGCCAAGTCAAGCAAGTTCAGTTCAGTTCAGTCATTCAGTCGTGTCTGACTCTTTGTGACCCCAGAGAATGCAGCATTGGAGAAGGAAATGGCAACCACTCCAGTGTTATTGCCTGGAGAATCCCAGGGACGGGGGAGCCTGGTGAGCTGCCGTCTATGGGGTCGCACAGAGTCGGACACGACTGAAGCGACTTAGCAGCAGCAGCAGACAGCAGCTTGCCAGGCTTCCCAAGCCAAGCCAAGCCAAGCCAAGCCCTTCCCAAATTCTGTCATGGGCAAACCAATGAGGTCCTCTACCATTTTCAATAAGCTCTTTCCTCCACAGCGTATTTGATGGCAAAATCTTGAACCTTTTCTTGGATATTAGGACCATACCAAAGATTCTTAACATTGTGTCAGAAGTGCTCATTTAAAAATAGTAAGAATTACAATAATTAAAAAATAAGAAATTAAGATCATCTATTTTCAGAAAATATGATTTTACACGTTGTTGAACAACAACAATGATTTTACATGTGGAAAAGAATCAACACAAATTATTTACACTAAAAGTGGATATAGAAGGCTTGCTAAATACCAGCCCAGTATGTAAAAACCAATAACTTTTCTACATTCCAGAAACAAATAGCATGAAAATAAAATTTGTAAGAAGACATGCATATAGCAACATCATTAAATCCCAAATCTGTTGGAATGAATCTAACAAAAGACATGCAATACTTCTATGAGGAAATCTATAAAACACTGTTGGAAGAAATTTAAGATCTAAAGAAACAGAATGCTAGATCACGTTCATTAATCAGAGGACTCAATTGCAAAGATGACTACAGTTAGAACTTGTTCTTTGCTGTTATTTTTATTATCTTACAGCCATAGGATATTATTTTACCTTTTATTTTAAATTTTTTGTTTTTGTCTTTCATTTTAGACCTATAATCTATTTGCAATTGATTTTTGATTCTGGTTAGTTTTATTTTTCAAATTAATAACTAATTGTCTCAGCACATTTATTGAAAATACTGTCATTTCCTTGTTGGGTCTAATCATAAAGGAGAAACTTGCTTAAGTTGGAACCCTAAAATTAAGAATTTTTATTTTCCAAAAGACAACATTAACGACTGTAAAAGCAAGAAAATGAATGAGAAAAGATATGTGCAGTATATATAACCTGTACAAGGCAATATACCAGAATGTATAAAGAACTCCTATAAATCAGAAACACACAGAAAAAGCCAAAAGAAAAATGAAAGAAGTCTTAGGCATTTCACAAAGGAGGATATAAGCTAGTAAATATATGTATGGGAAGGTGCTAAGCCTCATCGACAGTCAGTGAAATGCAAGGCAAACCTGCAAAGAAACATCATTAAACATCCATCAAAATCATGAAATTTCAGAAGACTGACAATAGCAAGTACACTGTAGAGCCAGTGAAAACAATCAAACACTGCTGCTGGAAGTATAAATTAAGACAACCATTTTGGAAAACTGTTTGGCAAAATCTACTAAAGCTAACCAGTATAGCCTATGACCCATCAATTTTATTCTTAAGTATACATGCATCAGATATTCATGCACACAAACATTGAAAATGTGTATAAGAATGTTTCTAGCAGCTTTATTGATAATAGCAAAAATGTTTTTAAAAATCCGAATTTCTATCAACAGGAAAGTGGATAAGTAAATTGTGGATTGGTCACACATGGAATACTACTTAGCAATAAAAAGGGGGAAACTCATCTCACAGCCTTATAATGAGAGAAAGAAATCAGATATCAAAGAAAATAACTGGTATGATCTGTTTATACAAAATAATAAAACTGGAAAAACTCGACCTCAGTGTTTAGCAAAGTACACTTGGGTCATAAAATTATACAGAAATGCAAGGAAGTAAAGATCACAAATGGCAGGAAAGTGGTTACCTTTAAGGAAAGGCAGGGATGTAATAGAAGGGGCACAAAAGGTGTCCTGGGGTCCTAAGAGTATCCTTTCTTGATTCAAGTAGTAGTTACAAGAATTTTTTCTGTGTGATAAATCAAGCTATTCAAATTAGTTTTGTGCACTCTCCTCTATTAATATGTTTAACGTAAGTTTTATTTCAAAATAAAATTTAAAAAGTAAGAATTAGCAATATGTTAACTAAAAAAGATATGAAATGTTAAATTAAAAGATAGAAACAGATATCCAGGCAAACATAAACTAAAAGAAAGCTGTGATGACAATTTTAGTATCTGAAAATATAAAATTCATGATAAATATACACATTTGTAACAAAAACTAAGATCAGAAAATATAACCAGCATAAACAGATAAATATATTGTCTTAAGAAACCACAACTCAGAACTGGAAAGAAAAATATATAACTTAACAATTATATATATGTTATAGATAACTTAACAAAAATAAAATGTCATAGTTTATTGACATTAAACTTTATCAATAGCTTAAGCAGACAATAAATAAGCAGAAATGTAGATGATACAAATTAGCAAATTTATAAACTCTATACTTGAGAAACAAAGGATAAACTCTCATTTTCAAAATACACAGTATTTGTCAATAATTGATAAAAGTACTGTATTACAAAGAAGTCTGGATAAATTTCACAAAGTCAGTTTAACACAAACTATGTTCTCTGACTGCAATGCATTAATTATAGAAATCAATAATGAAAACTTTGGCCCCTGGTGGCTCAGATGGTAAAGAATCTGCCTACAATGTGGAAGACCCAGGTTCGATCCCTGGGTTGAGACAATTCCCTGGAGAAGGAAACGGCAACCCACTCCAGTATTCTTGCCTGGAGAATTCCCTGGACTGAGGAGCCTGGCAGGCTATAGTCCATGGGGCTGCAAAGAGTCAGACATCACGGAGTGACTAACGCCACTAATAATGAAAAAATAGCTTTAAAAAAGTCTGTATGTCTGGAAACTAAATCTTGCACTACTTAAAAAAAAAAAAACTGGATAATCAACAAGGACTTGTGTATGGCACAGGGAACTCCACTCAATATTCTACGATACAATAACTGATATGGGAAAAGAATCTGAAAAAGAACGGATATGTGTATATGTATATAACTAAATCACTTTGCTGTACATCTGAAACTAACACAACACTGTAAATCAAGTATACCCCAATATAAAGATAAAAATTAAACTTTAAAAATATTTTTAAAATTTAATGGATTAAAAAGAAAATGGGAAACCATTAGAATTTATCACCACTGAAAACATCACATATCAAAAGTTTTAGGAAACACAGCTAAAGCATTTTTCAAAGGAAAACTTATACCTTAAATTCATTTATCAAAACACAAGAGGAATAAAAACAGATTAAGAGCTTAACAAAGACACTAGAAAAACAGCAAAATAACAAACCCAATGAGGAAATAGCAAAAATAAAGGCAGAAATCAGTAAAATAGAAAAATATAGAGAAGACTAATAAAACACAAAGCTAATTCTTTAAACAAAAAATTAGTAAAGTAGAAATTCAACAAGACTGATAAGGGAGGAAAATTAGATGCAAATAAAAGCTTCTGAGTTATAACTCTTAACCTACCAATTATTCAGCCCGAAATTGGTAACATCAAAAAATTTCATTCAAATGCAGAAAAATAGTTAAGAAAGAAATCTACTGTAGAGATATTACCCAATTATCCATCTTAGAATCTGCTTTCCTGAAAGAAATAAAATATTCTTTGCCAAAGTCTAACATTTTTCATACATTGATCAGTGGGAGTAAAAATATAATTGAAAATGAAATAACTTATTCATAAAATCAGAGAAAATTATTTTCCCTATAATTTTTTTCAGGCAAAATTACCTAACATTTAAAAACTAATTATATCATGTAAAATTCAATATCAAGCACATTGGAAAATTACCATCTGGTTTCAGATCTGCTGCTTTCTTCCACCTATTAATAGGCAGGCCCTTTAAATACAGGCCCCCCATTTCTCAAATTCTTCACTAGAAGGATCTTTTATTGACTATTTATTAATTTTTGTCTGACCAGCATCTTTTACTTCAAGAAATTGCCTCTTTCCCTTCACTGTGGCTCTGTTAATCGTATGGCCCCACATTCCCACACAGGAGCAAGTATATGGCTTAGGTTTGCCAACCATTCATTCATTCAGCAAATAGGTACTGGCTGGTCATATGCCAGGCAGTTTAACAGACTGAAGATACAATATTGAACAGAACAGATAAGACTTCCTGCCCTCATGGGATCTACAAACATGGGAGTAGACAAACAACAAGATAAGTAAGTAAAACAAATGGTATATTAGGTGGAGATAAATGGGGAAAAATAAAATAGTAGAGAGTATTATAGAGGGTTGTGATTTTTAAATAGATGGATAGAAAGGGACTCACTAAATAGCTGACATTCGGGTAAAGACCTGAAAGACGTCAAGAAACAGCCAATGGCTACTCTAGGGTGAAGTAGCCCAGGTTTAGGGAACGGTCAATGCAGCGGCCCCAGGTTGGGATTAAGTGTGTGTCTGGCATGTTGAGGCATTACAAGCAGTCCAGCAGTGTAGGCTGAGTAAGCCACGGAAGGAGGGTGCAGCAGATGAGGTCAGAGGGGTCATGGGAAGTCAGAGCATGCAGGTCTTGGTGGTCTTTTTTTTTCTTTTTGCATTAGGAATTATCATTTTTATTTTAAAGTCAAAGAGAAATTTGAATTGAGAATTATATAAATTATGTAAACTACATAAATCTAGTAGGTGTGAGAACTGGGTCTGAACTAAGGTCATATAGAGTGACAAAGACCAACTGATTCTCCTTTGTTAGCATCACAGATAGAAATTGATCTCTTTTCCATTCTCACTGCTTCACAGGGTAGTTCAGCCCATCATCACCTGGCCTGGGCCACTTTAGTTGATTCCCCCTATCTTGGTTCCTATGTTTCCATTTCATCTTCAATCCTGCTACCAGATAAACCTTTCTAAGATCTGATCATGTCACTTGTCAATTAAAAACCCTTCAAAGGCTTCTCATCAACTCTATGACATGGTACAAATCTGTCAACGTCGCCTTCCATGAGCTGTATCCTGCATCTCTCTTGTATCATCTTTTAGATCTTGGTGGTCTTTCAAGTGATGGAGGTTAAAGACTCCAGCTTTCCTTGCAGTTAAACAGGCAAGTTTTGAAGGGTTTTGATCTGACAAACACATTAGCAGCTCTGACTCTAACACTGAAGGAAACTGAAGGGAGTGAGAATATAAACTGAGAAGCTGGTTAAGAGTTCCCTGAGATCATCCCAAGAAGATGTGAGAATGTCTTGAGCCCAAGCAGAAGCAGTAGAGGTGATAAGAAGTAGATGGACCCAAATACTTAACTTCTTTGACAAAATGACCAATTCAGAAAGGAGTTCATGAACCAACTCAGGCTAATCAGGAAATTCTTCTGGGAGTATTAGGATGAGATTTGTCCTTTTTTTCCCTGGGAGTTTAGTCATAATACAACACAAACCTAAAGTTAACAGTGGCCATCTCGGTTACCTGGCAGAGAGACTGGAGAATGAAACCAAAACAGTGAGAAGCGGAGCACAAAAGGGGAAAAAAGCTTCCTCTGCCACAAAATGCTGAATCACATATACTTCCAAAGATGTACACTTGAATCTTGTAGTTTAGTTGCTAAGTTGAGTCTGACTCTTTGCAGCCCTATGGACTGTAGCACTCAGGCTCCTCTGTCCAAGGGCTTTCCCAGACATGAATTCTGGAGTGGGTTGCATTTCCTCCTCCAGGAGATCATTCCAACCCAGGGATCAAACCTGCATCTCCTGCACTGGCAGGCGGATTCTTTACCACTGAGCCACCAGGGACATGTCTAAAGAAATTTCAGAATTCCTAAGAGATACAGAAAATTCTTAAAGTTTATAGACAAGATAAAAAGGTATTATCTACACAGAAACAAAATAAGAATGACATCAGATTTCTCAGAGGCAACATGGGATGTCAAAGATATTGGAGCTTTGCCTTGAAAGTTCTAAATGAAAATAAATTTTCTCCATAAAATTCAATACCTAGTCAAACACACAATCAATCATGAGGTCAAAATACCTTCTCAGACATGTTTATTCCCCATGTACCCTATATAAAAGTATTGCTTGGTAAAATACTCTAATAAAGTGAAAAGGAAAAAACCATAATATTCAGATTTAGGGAAAGCTGAATAATGGGAAAAAATTATGAAAGACAATCTATTAAAACTGTTCTTAGTTTCATATTTCTTGCTTGATGCCCTGTGAGTTGATTTTGCAATCAAACTTCTGTGTTTAGAGTTATATTTAATTTCAAATAATGGTTTTATTTAGAAGAAATAATAGATATTATTAATAATACAAATAGAGTCTATAGACATCTAAACATTTGAGGGCCATTTTTTTCCATTGTCGATTATATCTGTATCATCCCTAATTCCTTGTCAGTAATACTTGCTTTATTTTCCCCAACCTCAAGTCAGCAAGTAAAAAAACATGAAATTAATTTTAAAAGATTAAAACTGCTCACCAAAGGAAAACATATTAAAATATAAAGAATTAGAGAGGTGACAGAGTTAGAAAGTTGTTTCATATATGTGCCGAGTACAAGGATTTCCAACAAAATTAATCAAAGAAGAAATGACTGGTGCTCACTGTAACCGGTTTTCCTCTCCCCTCTGCCCCCCAAGAAGACTTCCAGCCCCATGTGGTGAGGAATGGCAATACGCCTAGTTCTGACCATTAGTGGAGGTGATGTGCAACACCTCCCGTCTGGAGACGAGTGTGAGTCGGCCACGTGCTCTCTTCTGCTGTCACGGCAAACCCTGAAGCCACCTGTTGCCATGGTGATGCCACAGGGGGTGGAGCTTGCATCCCGAGTGACTGGGTGGAGTAGAGGAGCCCTCCCCTTCTCATGTCAACCAGTATTGAATATATAGTGTAAATAAGAAATTAAAGTTTCTTGTGTAAAGCCACTGAGCCTTCAGAGTTAATCTGCTACCATGGCACAGCCTAGCATGGCCTGATAAGGGTTATTTTGCCTTTCTAATCATTAACAAAAGACTTCTCTAATTTACTTAAGTTAGGTGTAAATTTTTCTCTTGTAAAGTAAACTGACATATACCCAAGGGAGTTAATCCCTTTTTTGAACACGTTAGTAGAAGGTGTTTGATTAGCAAACACACTGACATTTCTACTGAGGACCATAAACTCAGAGAAAAATGTCTGAAATAAGAACTGTTTTGCTTCCTGAGTAAGCTTATTTCTCTACTCCCCCTTTTTCTCACTCTCTACAAACAATAAATGCAGAACATTTTCTGGTAAAATGCTCCATTAATTTGTGCAAGTAACCTCAAAAGATTTCAAAATATTCAGCTAATACCTATCAGTTTTAGAATCAGATTCTAAAATTCTAAAATTAGATTTCCCTTAGAAAGCTATGTTCATATTTTGAACCAAAATTTAAGAAAGCACAAATATCATTAACCAGTTAAAATAACAGCCCCAACGTTAATCTGCTGTCTCAATAATTTGAAGAGGTTGCAGATTCTGTTTCAAAGAATAACACCTATGTAAGTAATTTCTCAGTAATTTCTCCTCTCTTTGTAATTTAGTCCCTACCCCTGTTCACACTGGCATGCATGCATGCTACGGTGCTTCAGTTGTGGCCAACTCTTTGTGACCATGTGGACTGTAACCCTCCAGGCTCCTCTGTCCATGGGATTCTCCAAGCAAGAATACTGGAGTGGATAGCCGTGACCTCCTCCAGGGTCAAAATGGTATACTTTGTGCAAAAGAATTACAAGTCTTCAAGAAGAAAGAAACATATGTGGTAACTACTCCTTCACTGCCAGAACAGATTTTAACATAGAGTCTATTTTAAAATAAAAATCTTTGGAGTCTAAGTTGTTTTTCCATTAGAAGTCTGAGACTTGGCCCTACATATTTCTGTACTGGAAAAAACTCTATTGAAATTCTGAATCACCTGGAAACATAAATTAACATTGAGTAGGTCTTAGAAGATAATATTCATAGGCACAGCAAAAAAAAAAAAAAAAAGAATAGGAAAAAACATATTTGTGTTCAAAATATATTCACACAAAACTTTACAATATTCACTGCCCAGCAAGAATATGTCAAAATAATTAGAAAAGCATTCTGTACTCTGTGAAGACTACTGGTGGGAAGTAAAACGGTACAGTTGCTGTGGAAAACAATACAGTGGTGCCTTAAAAAATTAAAAATAGGATTATCATACAATTCATCAATTTGACTTCCGGGGATGTAGTCACAAGAATTGAAAGCAGAATCTCAAAGAAATATTTGTACATCCATGTTTATAATAGCATTATCCACAAAAGCTCAAAACATGGATGCCAGCAAAAAGGAGATGAACGGATAAGCAAAATACACACAATGGAATATTATTCGGTCTTAAAAAGGAAGGAAATTCTGCAAAATGCTATAACATAAATGAACCCTGAGGACGTTATGTTACAAGAAATAAGCCAGTTACAAAAAAGACAAACACTGTATGATTCCACTTATATGAAATATTTAGAGTAATCAAAATCATGAGACAGAAAGTATAACACTTATTGCCAAGGGCTGGTGAGAGGGGAAAGGGGAGAGTTATTGATTAATGGGCATAAAGTTTCAGCTCTACAAGATGAAAAGTGCTATGGGAAATGGTGGTAATTTATATGTGGACAGCTAGTTGCTTATAAAATAGATTCTTCACATAATGATAGTTTTACGGTATTTGATAGTTATGGTACATTCCTGGCCACTAAAGGGACCAAACAAGATAATTCCATAAATAAACTGCTTTACTAAACAGCTATCTTACTGAAAAGTAATCACTATCAAGAATCCATTTTTAGGTCCTCAGGAAAATCCAGAGGACCAAATACAACTGGTTATTTATTAATTCTATTAGCTTCTCTCTGCATTAATCCTACCATAGGGATAAATATACCTAGGCTACTACAATTTGGTTCACAAATTAGAATAACGAAGTGGAGTACAGGCTGTTCAAGTCACAAATATCACTAAGAGAAAGAATTAGTTCTGAAGAGTTCTCATTTACATACCAAAAAGTTATGAGGGTCCTTGTTCCAGTTCTGTTGCTTCAGATCTGTACAAGAAAAAGTCAAGAAAGAGGTCATCAGATTTCTGCCAGGACAACTGCATGGGAGGAGGTCAAAGTCCTACCACATCAACCCCCAAGAAAAGGCAACAAAATCGCAACTTTCTAATCATAATGACAACAACCATAACTTTGTTTTCTATGTCTATGAGATTATTTCTGGTTTGTAAGTAAGTTTATTTGTATCATATTTTATATTCCACATATAAGTAATATCATATGATATTTGCCTTTCTCTGACTTCACTTAATATGACAATATCTAGTCCATCACTACAGTAAAAAGTCCTCTATTTTCATATCAAACACAACCATACATCCTTTTTTCCTCTTCTACAGCCTGCCCTGCACATTGTTCACACTTTGTGGCTTAAATTTCTAGCTTTGTTATTTTAAACTGCAAGGTAATGTGATGTTATGTTTTACCTAAATATTTTCCAAGTACAATGATTTGAAATTATAACAGCTCACCAGAAACAAGGTAGAAGTAGATGAATGTTATCTGCATTGAATGCCAAGTCACTGGCTTCTGTTCATGTTTGTATTTAGTGTATCTAGCAGTAAACCAGCCATCTTTCTCCCCACAAGACTTGATGTCACTTCTTTCTGCCTTTCAAAGCAGTGAAAACAGCACTCTTTCACGCTGTGGTAGTCAGCATTTGTACAAGAACTTCTTAGTATTGATATATTAAATTGGCTGTAAAATTTTTCTTTTTACTCTTGGACCTCACAATCCTGGTATTGTTTGGTTGAAGGGAAACTCAAGAAAAGTTGGGGTATCAGTGCATGTTAACTTGCTCAGAGCCAGAAGAACGAATCTCTAAGTAGACATTCCAGCCAGAAAGAGCACAAACAGGTTTTCCCATCAAGAGCACTCATGGGCGTAAAAGCCAGACAAGTTTTATAGTAATACTGAAATTTAAAAAGTAATACCACCCATGTCTAGGTAAATGTGACTGCAGATTCTTATCTGGGTGGTATTTGGACTCAGATGTACTGACTAAATCACTTTGAGTTTAGGAAGATCTTAAAGAAATTGGGTGCTATTTTCCACTGGTTAAAACCACTTCACCACCTCCAGAAAGCCTCACACTGAGAAGACAGATTAAGATCCATTTACTCTTCCACCCAGGCACAATTTCTCTGACACTCAATGCTTTGAATATCTCATTTCAAAAGAAAAAAGTAATTTCAAATGCCTGAATAACGAGTGCGATATTTCACCCTTATCCAGTGCTCAGTGTCATAAGGAAGCAGAGACAGAATCCTGAAAATACCCAAAGAAGGAACAAAATTCTTTCAACTTCCACAGAATGCTGCAATTGTAACATCATTTTCTTTTTGAGTTGGCATATCATGCACCCCCTCCAAGAAAAATCTATATCTTAGCCTTAGGCAAAGGCTAAGATATATTATTCTTACCCTTCATTTGAATTCATTATGTAGGTCAAATACAGTAAAGAAAGCTGCTTTTGACGACCATGCCTTGAATATATAAATTGCAGCCAGACAGAAAGAGTGGATGAAAAATGTTTCAGCAGTGAAGTCTTTAATAAAGCATGTACCATTCATTTTCCCCCCACCAATTCTCAACAGACTCCCATTGTCTTCAAACAACAATACGAGAGGCTGTCTGCGGTTAATTTAATCATTGTCATTTCCTAAGAAATAAGGACTGATGTCTATTGAAAATTATTCCAATTATGTCTTTGAAAATGAGTTCAAAACTGTTCAAATGACTGCTTTCAATACTATATTAACCTCTACCAAATGTTATTAGTTATTCTCACAATCTTCTTAGAGCAAAAAGAAAATGACATTAGTGCCTAACTTTTTTATTCAGTAAAAATTCAAACTGGAGATGCCACAATCATTTTAAAAATTTTGCTCAAATCTGATCTACTTAAGGATTAATCTAACCCTTTTCTATAACATTCCAAGAAGTAATTTCTCTGATTAAAAACAAAAGCATGGCCAAAACCCATCTTATTGTACCAAATAAAATCAATGCTCTGCAATCACTTGAAAATAAGTTGAAGATAAGCAGAGAGGAGGCATCTCACAAAAAGAACAATGAAACAACGAGGAAAATCACAATGTTCGTGTGTGCTAAGTCACTTCAGTCGTGTCCAACTCTTTGCAACCGTATAGGCTGTAGCCAGTCAGACTCCTCTGTCCATGGATTCTCCAGGTAAGAATACTGGAGTGGGTTGCCATGCACTCCTCCAGGGAATCTTCCAAACCCAGGGATCAAACTCACATCTCTTCTATCTCCTGCATTGGCAGTCAGGTTCTTTACCACTAGCACCACCTGGGAAGCCTGAAAATCATATAGCCAACATTTATTAAGCCCTGATTATTATTTCATTTGTGTTTATGCTAGATGCTGTACATGCATTCATCATGTAGTTTTCACAACTCTGTAAAGTTGGTGCTGTCTTTATTCCCATTTTACAGATGAAGACAAATGTCCTGAAATGTGCAGCTCTGGATGGGCTGGTGTTCACTACTCTGTGAACAACTGTCACCCCAATGCTCACAGGCGGTTTCCTATGCCTCCCCGAACCCCTAACAAACCTCCACACACATCTTTTTCTAATCAGTACTTTGATGTGGGCTCTCCACATGGACACAACTTTCTGTTGATCGTATTTCTTTCTCTCCAGAACCCAGATACCCTGGAAGAGGGATTGTGTGGGGAGGTGTAGAGAACAGGGAGGATCCAGGTCAGTGACCTCTGCATCCACACCCCCACCTCCTCTCATGAGGCCAAACTTCCCTCATCTCAGCTTTATCCAGGTACCCAGGGCTCTCTCTCCCTAAAGCTCCATTACACTCCTTAGAAATGCCCATGAGTACAGATTTATTTGAGTCTGCTTCCTGTGCCTAGAAAAACTTGCCTTCTGTACCTCTCCCTGCCCAAAATATGTATTCCAAATAAAATGCTGGCTCATGAATATCAGCATCAGTGGTTTAGAGTGAAGACAAAGGAACATTAAAGTAGGAGAAGCTGTGGGTTCCCTCTAGTCCAGCTGCTTTTGGAAGCTTTCTGTTCATCACTTGAGTCTGTCGTGTCTAAACCGAAACTGCAGATAAGTTCAGCCCCTCCTTTCCAGGGCTCTTGGACCCTGAGCATTGCACCTGGACATGCCTCTGAGTCATTTATGAAGCTGCTCAGCTATTTGCCAGATGCTCTCTGCCAGCCAGGAGTGACCCTGCTATGACATGCACACATACATTAGCGATTGGTTGGCCACAGACTAACTTTGCCACTTGCGTTGGCCAACTCTCATCCTGACATGGTTCAAGAGACTGTGTCCCATGAAGAAAGTATGAAGTTCATGACTTTCAGACTTTTCTGGGCTTTGATATGCTGTGTACTCTGGGTACACTTGATGAGAATGAAAGGAAGCACAAGGAGAAATAAAAGAAGGGGGAAGAGAGCGATTTGGACAGTGAGTTATTGTAGGTCTTGGACCAGCCAGAGGGCAGCAGGGGGCCAGACATGGCAGGTCAGGGAAAGAAGTTGCCACAGAAGAGGATCTAAAGACAGACAAACACGAAACACAAAAGTCACTTCTCAGCTTTGCCATTCCCTATTCTGCTCCTCCCAGAGGCTGAAATCACACCTTTTACCTACGTCCGCCCTCCCTTAAGTTCCAACATGCATGCATGCATGCTAAGTCGCTTCAGTCGTGTCCGACTCTGTACGACCCTATGGACCTTAGCCCACCAGGCTCCTCTGTCCGTGGGATTCTCCAGGCAAGAATACTAGAGTAGATAGCCACGCCCTTCTCCAGGGGATCTTCCCAACCCAGGGATTGAACCGCATCTCTTATGTCTCCTGCATTGGCAGGCGGGTTCTTTACCACTAGCGCCAAAGTTCCAACATACACCCTAGAAACTCATATGAGCACAGATTCACTTATGTCAACTTCCTGACCTAGGAAGACTCCCTTTCTGTACCTCCCCCTGAACACAATGGGTATTCTGCATAAAAGGCTGGTTCATGAATATCAGCATCAGTGGTTTAAAGATGAAGGAACATTAAAGTAGGAGAGGCTATTGGGACCTTCCCACCTACACCCTCCCCTACTCACCTCCTGATGGTGGGATGGAGGGTGGATAAATGAGATGCAAATGCTAAATGTAGATTATACAAGAAGCTTCCCCCTTCTCTTTCCTGTAGTTCCTAAAGCCACTACATTTCTAGTTGCTTGGTCCTTCTTGCAAGAGAAGGCTCCTGATTCACCATCCCTACCAAGAGCATGGGCTTCCCCAGTGGCTCAGCTCTAAAGAATCCACCTGCAATGGTGAGTGGGGAAGATCCCCTGGGAGGAGGGCATGACAACCCACTCCAGTATTCTTGCCTGGAGAATCCCATGGACAGAGAAACCTGGTGGGCTACAGTCCATGGGGTCACACAAAGTCAGATGCGACTGAAGTGACTAAGCATGCATGCCCACACCAAGAGCATGGGCTTCCCTGGGGGCTCAGTGGTAAAGAACCCACCTGACAATGCAGTAGATGAGGATTCCATCCCTGGTCGGGAAGATCCCCTAGAGAAAGAAATGGCAACCCACTCCAGTGTTTCTGCCTGGGAAATCCCGTGGACAGAGGAGCCTGGTGGGCTACAGTCCGTGAGGTCACAAAAGAGTCGGACCACAACTTAGCGACTAAACAACAACCACGAGCATATTTTTATTTTTTTTTTTTTTGTTTGTTTTTTTTACGAGCATATTTTTAAACCTGAAGTTGACAGGCATGTCTGATATGGTGCCTATTATTGAGTGTTCGAAGGAACAAAGTCTCTTCAGGACCTCTGTCCACCATGTCTTTGTTCCAAGGTGGCTCTGCCAATAACCATAGCATCAATTCCCCTTTTTATGTTTCTGATAGTAAAACATATTTATTTGCATTGTTTTAAATTTAAAATGCAAAAGAAAAACATTAACAAAAGAAAACAAAAATCATCCATGAGCCCAACTCCAGAGATACCCCCACTCTTAACTTGTTGTGTATTCCTGCCCCATTTTCTTCTATTCATTTGGAAAATTTGGAATGTAACAAGGGATGTTCTAAACATAGAGCTTTGTGTCTACAAAGCCTCAACTCAGAGCTCTGTGCAAATGGGGATTAGAGCTAATATTTGCGCTATTTGGCAAGTCACATTTAGATGCTTTAATCACAGCAGAGGCCCTGACATTCCACTAACTTTATCAGGCATGTATGAGATTTTGGACAGCACCCTAATGAGCTGTAATGCTCTGAAGAGCATTCTTTTCTTATCTTGGTTGTTGAGCAGGAGGTCCTAGGGTGTAGAACAATGTAAAAGTCCACATGGACATTTTCGGCATTTGAAACCAGCACATAAAGCACTGAAGTGCTTTTGAGAACAAGACCAATAACTTATAAGGTTCAATGATTGGTGCCATATCAAGTATTCATTGTTTAACATTTCTGTGTTCTTTGGGGGAGAAAGCTACATAATGACAGAAAGCAAAGATTGTTTCACTCAAAATTCACTGAAAAACGTCAGATTCAAGATCAACTGGTTCTGTGTTAGACAACTATGGAAACTATAGAAAAACTTTCTTAGAAAAACTGTTGAGGACATATTAGAAAACATACTATGATGATATTTCAAGTACACACCACTTTGATTTAACAATTTCTTAAACTGTCCCCAAAATTTCTTTTTGGAGTTGGTTTGTAAAGGACATCTTAATAACAAACTAAATTTAGGCCAACAGCTTAACTCTAACTTCCCAAACATTTCAAGAGTTATTATAGTCAATTATATCATCTCCAATCAAGAGGACATTTTAATTTGTTCATACAAGAAACTGACTGTACCCAGTTAACTCAACTGAAGAAGAAAAAAAAAAAAAAAAATGAGGCAAGCCCAAAGAAAGCAAAGGAAGGGGAATTCCCTGGTGGTCCAGTGGCTAAGACTCTGCGCTCCTGATACAGGGGGGCTGGGTTCGATCCCTGGTCAGGGAACTAGATCCCACATGCCACAACTAAGACTCTACGCAGCCAAATGAATAAAAATAAATGTTTAAAAAAAAGAAAGCAAAGGAAGTGGAGAGCAACCTTTCTCTAAAGAGTGAAGAACATCTTTTCTCCTTTCAATAGAAAATGAGTAATTCCTATTAAGGTTACCAGCATCATCAGGAGGAGAAAAATTTTCCTCGTCTTTCTGTCTTGGCTTGGCTGTCTTGAACCTGACTCTAAGGACACTTACTAGAAGGTTCTATGGAGGTGTTACAAAAATGGCCACAGCCATATATTGGCAGGCCTTGGAGTAGGCGGAGAGTTGTTCACTGTTTAGTTCAGAATCGTGTCCGACTCTTTGTGACCCTGTGGACGGCAGCCTGCCAGGTCCATGGGATTTCTCAGGCAAGAATACTGGAGCAGGTTGCCATTTCCTTCTCCAGAGGATCCTCCTGACCCAGAGATTGAACCTGCGTTTCATGCACTGCAGGCGGATTCTTTACCACTGAGCCGCCTGGGAGAGAGGAGAGCAAAAGACTCTCACACGGTTGAGCTGACTTAAGAGTTCAGAGAGCAGGCATACAGAGAGGCATGTACTTGTTTTGTCCTTACTGGGATATATATGTTGCTTGCACTCTCTTCTTTGCACAGTCAGGTTACTGCCAGCTGTTCAGTGTGGTAATAACTTCCAGAAACACTCTGCTTTCCACTGGCCAACTCACCTGGCACAATAAGGATGGCTCAGGACCAGAGATCATATCACGGTGTAAATAGGTCTCTGTGTCTCTCTGTCTCTATGGCAAGTGAAGGGAAACAGGATTTCAAATAAACCTGAAGCAAGTTTGGGGGAAATCCTTCCAAATTTTAAAGCTCACGGTCAAACGAAACAGGAGAGAGAAACCCTAAAATTTTACATTATCAGCCATAAGCTGTGATGCCCAAAGAAGTTTTTTTTCAACAATCAGTAAAAATGAAAAACAAGTCCAATCAGCTTATGCCAGACAGGCTGGATTATCTTTCTACGTTATCTAGAGAAAAATGACTCTAAAATCACAATCGTGTGACGAGCCAACCAAAGAACACACAGTTAAACATGTAGGGGCAAAGTATTTCAGAGATCTGTTAGGCAGTTAGTCTTTAAATGACCTTAATTTTCTGACTAATGTGCTGTTTCTGGTATTTTGTCAGCTTTTTAACATGTGAAATTTATTGTCATTTCTGACATGTCTTTTCAATACTGAGTTTCTTAGAACTTTTTCTTTGTAAGTCTGCATGATATTTGCACCTTGTTTAGCTCCAATTTCTCACATTACAGCCTGGTCTCAGTTGGGCAATGGTAGTGATGGGGAGAAGGGGTTAAAGAAGGAGTTGAGGATTATGTTCATGTTTGGGTCGTCCTCTCCTGGGACCACGAAATGGTGGTAGCCAGAGATTTGTGATGTTCTCCAAGCAACATGAGAATCTTGGGCACAAGACTTGGGGCTGTGTGAGCCAGATATCCCTCCAACCTTGAAATATTAGCATTGTATTTTGTTAAATGTGCCTGCAGCTTTCCTGTTCTCCAAGTTATTGAAGCATTTGTTTAATCTGCAGCATGGAATAGCTGCATTCCCATGCTTGCCAAGAGCATTAAATCCAACTGGCTGGTTCTCAATCCATTTCAAATGCTAAGTTACAGTAAACAATATTTATATAATATGTCTAAAGGCCTATCTATTACTCTACATTGCAGTTATTTACTCTTAGAGTGCTGAAACTTCAGAAGGTCTGTGATTCCCTGAAACTGTATATGGAATTTAATGTGCATCTGCATTTATAGCTTTTATCAGAGTCTCAAATTGGTCTATGAAAGTTAATAATCACTAATTTAC
The DNA here is from genome assembly GCF_910594005.1 of Cervus elaphus. Classification (NCBI taxonomy): domain Eukaryota; kingdom Metazoa; phylum Chordata; class Mammalia; order Artiodactyla; family Cervidae; genus Cervus; species Cervus elaphus. Next base: position 37,488,801 of record NC_057840.1, read on the forward strand.
ACATCAAGTGCCACCAAGGAGGTGGTACTAAAAATAAATAAATAAAAATAAATAACAACACTTCATACCTTCCAAAGGTTAAAAAATTTACACTAGAAAGTTTAAAATCCATTACTAAAGTAAGCTGGGCCAGTAGAAACATGTCATTGGTTTACATGAGAAATTATAAGAGATAGCCCAATAAAACAAAGGAAGTTTTCAAATGTACTGTTAATTTCATTCCCTAGTGTATTGTTGCTATGAACTGAATTGTGTCCCCCTCGCCCCCAAATTCAGATGTTGAAGTCTAACCTCCAGTGTGAAGGTTATTTGGAGATGGGCCTTTCAGAGATCAAAAGGATGGAAACCTCATGATGGGATTAGTGCCCTTAGAAAAGAACGTAAAAGAGAGCAATCACTGTCTTTCCACACTGTGAGGACACAGCAAGAAGGTGGCCGTCTGCAAGCCAGGAAGAGAGTCTGCACTGGAGCCCAGCCAAGCTGTCCCCTTGACATGGAACTTGCCAGCCTTCAGAACTGTGAGGAATACGTGTCTGTCATTGAAGCCACCCAGTCTAGGGTATTTTGCCACAGCAGCTCAAGCTAAGACAGTGAGTATGAGGCAAAGCTTACAGAAGGATTGTTGTCTAGTTTTAGTAGAGAGAGAGCTGGGCATCTCAGGAGATGTGATCATGAATTGATAGCTAATTGCTTCTTACCCTTTACATTGAAGGTTAAACTTAGAATCAAATTTGCCATTGTACTCTAGTAAAGGTCCAGAACCTTCCTGCATACACTGTGTATATTAACTTCCCACATATAACTGTGTATATTAACTTTACATCAAACAACATCATTTACATTTCATACCATTCTTTTCCTTTTTCTCATCCACTAACTTGCCATTTTATTATAGTTTGCTGTATGAATCTCTGCAAGTTGCCTCAAATGGTCTCGAAAACAAGTCAGATTATAAGTAAGAATATAAATGAGGGCTTCCCTGGTGGTCCAGGGGTTAAGAATCCACCTGTCAATGCAGAGGACACAGGTTGGATCGGGGAAAAATCTTTCCTGGTCAGGGAAGATTTCACTTGCTGTGGAGCAACTGAGTCCGTGGGCCACAACTACGGAGTCTGTGCTCTAGAGTCCAGAAGCCACAACTACTGAAGCCTGCACACTCTAGGGTCCATGCTCTGCAACAAGAGAAACCTCCACAATGAGAAGTCCATGTAACACAATTAGAGAGTAGCCCCCACTCACTGCAACTAGAGAAAGCCCTCATGCACCAACAAAGACCCAGCACAGTCAGAAATAAATAAATAAGATTAAAAACAAAGTGAACCAAAAAAAGAATAGAAATGAACAAATGAATGACCTTTTCATTTTAAAATTAAAAATATAAATGTTCATAACTGCTTTGGAAATTATATGCAAATATTTCTTTGAAGAAACTATCTCAACCATGCTCATAATTCCATGAGAATGATTTTCCTCTTCTAAGGGCCCTTAGTTTGAGATTCATGGACCTTCCAAGGGTCCTGTGAACAGAACTCTGGGATTCTACACACTCAAATGGGGAAAACATACCTTCTGTTTCATTGAATTCTAACTGACATTTAACAGTTCCTTCAAGTATAAACACTGACAACAAACCACAGAAGTATCATCAGTGTCTGTGATTTTGTTTCCCATAGAAACTACAGGTGTTCTTGTCTCTAGCTGAGTTATTGCAGCTCTCTCCAAATATCACTTATGCTCCTCACCACCATTCAAATGTCACCAGACTTGCTGCTGGATTGTTATTTAATGCATTAATATAGAAGCACACATATTACTATATCACACATTTTTATTATTATATTTTACATATCTGGTTTCTTTGTAATCCTTTGTATTTTGTCTTATGCATTTAAAACCATTATTTTGAATAAGGGTCCATGTGTGTGAAGTGTGAAAGTCACTCAGTAGTATCTGACTCTTTGCATCTCCATGGACTGTAGCCTGCCATGGAATTCTCCAGGCCAGAACGCTGGAGTGGGTAGCCCTTCCCTTCTCTAAGGGATCTTCCCAACCCAGGGATAGAACCCAGGTCTCCCACATTGCAGGCAGATTCTTTACCATCTGAGCCACCAGGGAAGCACAAAATACTTTATCACTGTGCCACCTGGAATATCCCAGGTGAAGGGTCCATTGGCTTCTTCCAATTGCCAAGGGCTTCCAGGGCATAGAAGAAGTCAAAACACTGATACACACAAATTGTTTAGGCAGCATTTTACAAAGTGTTTGAAAATATTTTACTGAGAGCTATACTATGGCTAGGAAATAGTGGTTTCTCTTAATTGGAGAACTAAGGCATCTTCTTTTAAATAAAAGGGAATATTAGAAGCTGCAGGAGTCTCATAGACACCTTGACATTAAAGGTCACCATCAGCCCCGACATAATAAATCCATTTCTTAAGTCTGTACTTATAACTTCTAAAAAGACACTTAACAGCTTTGTGAAACTTTGGGTCAGCATTTCTCTGACAGAAAGAGAAAAAAACTGACATTTTAAAACACCTCTTAAGAATCAGTACTGTGTGAAGACTCATTATACACTTTGCAAATTATCTAAGCCCCTCCCTTTTATTTTTTTTCCCCTTGTGAGTCAGCCTTCTTTTGAATTTTTATCAGATACTTTGGTACTTTTAGCACCACTAGAGTAGGACAAGAATAAGGAACTAAAACAAAAGGCTGTCAATATGATTACTCAATGCACACTTGAAAATTAGTTACTGCTGTGACATTGTATGAGTGTGTTGGGGGGGATAGTATACATGTGGAGACACCACTCCACAAAGGCCATGGGATAGGGGCTTTGTTCCTACTTTCCAGTTTCACTAATGGAAGGTCAGGAGAGGGACTAAGGACTGACCGGGGATATTTACTCTCACCCTCAGTGGACAGAGGAGCCTGGTGGGCTGCTGTCCATGGGATCGCACAAGGTCGGACACAACTGAAGCCACTCAGCATGCATGCATGCACTGGAGAAGGAAACGGCAACCCACTCCAGTGTTCTTGCCTGGAGAATCCCCGGGACGGAGGAGGCTGGTGGGCTGCCGTCCATGGGGTCGCACAGAGTCAGACACGACTGAAGCCACTTAGCAGCAGCAGAAGCAGACATTACTCCACGTGAAAACTACAGCGAGAAGCAGGAATTGAGGCAGGTGGCATGTCCCTGCCAAGGTGGAGTTTATCCTCTCAGTCTCTTTCTCTCTCTTTCAGGCCAGCAGGAGTTTATTAGCACCAGGCCACCTGCCCCTATGCCAGTGAAAGTTGTAGCTGGAAATCAAAGTTCATAGTTAAATGATAAGGTGCCAGCTCCTCTCAGTATACCTCACTTTGCATAACTAGCAAGTTTTCAGATGGCTGATTTCTTACCTTTTAAGCAATGACACTTTTTTTCATGTTAGTTATTTTACACAACTGAATGTATTATGAATGCACTATATACCTCTTATGTACTTAGAAAAGTAGCCTGTAGTTTAATCTTCTATTAATGACTCTGGGTCAACATTAAGAATACCTGCTTTCTTCAGTCTTGAGAAAGAAGAATGGAGCTGCAGGAATCAACCTTCCTGACTTCAGACTATACTACAAAGTTATAGTCATCAAGACAGTATGGTATTGGCACAAAAACTGAAATATAGACAAATGGAACAAGATAGAGAGCCCAGAGATAAACCCATGCACATATGGGTACCTTATTTTTGACAAAGGAGGCAACAGTATATGATGGGGCAGAAACAGCTCTTCAATAAGTGGTGCTGAGGGAACTGGACAGCTACATGTAAACTAATGAAATCATAACACTTCCTTAATGCTATATACTCATTATTGATTAAAGACCTAAATGTAAGACCAGAAACTATAAAAGTCTTAGAGGGAAACACAGGCAGAACACTCAATGATGTAAATCAAAGCAAGATCCTCTATGACCCAGTTCCTAGAGTAATGGAAATAAAAACAAAAATTAACAAGTGGGACCTAATTAAACTTAAAAGCTTTTGCACAGCAAAGGAAACTATAAACAAGGTGAAAAGACAACCCTCAGAATGGGAGAAAATAATAGCAAAGGAAACAACGGACAAAGAATTAAATTCCAAAATATACTAGCCACTCATACAACTCAATATCAGAAGAACAAACAACCCAGTCAAAAAGTGGGGAAAAGACCTAAACAAGCATTTCTCCAAAGAAGACATACAGATGGCTAACAAACATGAAAAGATGTTCAGTGTTGCTCATTATTAGAGAAATGCAAATGAAAACTACAATGAGATACCACCTCACACCAGTCACAATGGCCATCATCAAAAAGTCTACAAACAATAAATGCTGGAGAAGGTGTGGAGAAAAGAGAACCCTCTTGCATTGCTGGTGGGAATGTAAATTGATACAGCTACTATAGAAAATGGTATGGAGATTCCTTAAAAAACTAGGAATAAAGCCACCATATGACCCAACAATCCCACTACTAGGCATATACTCTGAGGAAGCCAAAATTGAAAAAGACACATGTACCCCAATGTTCACTGCAGCACTATTTACAATAGTTAGAACATGGAAATAACCTAGATGTCCATCAACAGAGGAATGGATAAAGAAGTTGTGGTACATATATACAATGGAATGCTACTCAGCCATAGAAAGGAATGAATTTGAGTCAGTTCTAATGAGGTGGATGAACCTAGAGCCGATTACACAGAGTGAAATAAGTCAGAAAGAGAAAGATAAATATCATATACTAATGCATATATATGGAATCTAGAAAGATGGCACTGACGAATTTATTTGCAGGGCAGCAATGGAGAAACAGACATAGAGAACAGATTTATGAACACGGGGAAGGGGAGGAGAGGGTGAGGTGTATGGAGAGAGTCATATGGAAATTTATATTACCATATGTAAAACAGATAGCCAGCGGGAATTTGCCCTATGACTCAGGAACTCAAAAAGGGGTTCTATAACAATCTAGAGGGGTGGGATGGGGAGGGAGATAGGAGGGAAGTTCAAGAGGGAGGAGACGTGTGTATACCTATGACTGACTCTTGTTGATGTTTGACAGAAAATAACAAAATTCTGTAAAACAATATCCTTCAATTAAAAAATAATTTTTTAAAAAATCTGCTTTCTTGCATGGGCATATTACAAGGTGTGAATTGACAATGCCATCTGCCCTGTCCGTAAACAAAGGACACTGCAGCCATCAAGCCATCACATTGCAGCCTCCCCTACAGGGAGCTCTGAGGCAACTCAGCATGGAAACAGGATGCCTGACATCCAGCAGTCAACGGCTACAGCTGCCCCCAGTGGTGCGGGGGATGAAACGCGGGATGAGAAAACACAGAATACTGGCCCTAGATGGCTGAGGTGCACATCAAAGGAATATTTCAGTGAGCCCAGACTCCTGCATCTCCCCATACATAGAAAAGCACTAAATTCATTAACTTGAGATACCTGGTTTTCTTTAATTAACAGCAATCTTTTGATGTTCCAATCACCTAGTCTTTGCTGTAAAAAAAACTCCTATATATTCTGGCTACTCCTTTGCCTCTTAGGAGCAGTCCCTCAGAGTGATCCGAGAGTCCTGTCGCCTGGGCTTGAAGTCCTCAGAATGTCCACTGAATGAAACATAATTCTCAACTTTTAGTGGCTTCATGTTGTTTTTCAGTCAACAAAGGGTAATTCCTAGGATCCACTGAGGGTCTTTGACCATAATTTGAATTGATGCTGAGATCTCTGAACTCTTATAGCTGCTTTTTATTTTTTTTTAAATATTTTTTGTCTAATTCTTTCATGTCAGACATTATTTCTCCCTGTTTTCAATAGTACTAGTGAAAAATTTCTTCTATGTCCCAATAGATTTGGAAAGCAGACATGCAATAAGAAAGAAATTTAGGGCTTCAGGTCATTTTGAAGGGAATAAAAACTATAGTGCATGGGATTTATTATTTGTTGTTTACAATATCTATCTGAGTATTCACAGTGTTACTGATTTGCTGATTTCTGCTATATGCTGGATGTATGAGTTTTTGGTATAGATAATTTCCAAATAAATGAGATTCACCCACACTTGGTTTTCAGCGTCAAACATTCAGAGAGGCCACCTTGCTCTCGTAGGTAAATCTCTATACCAGCTCAAAGAAATGCTTATCACAGCTTTTGGCTGATAGCAAGCCTCTGTCACTGAGTTAAAAATCTCCTGCATCTAGTAACTGAAATATTTCCAGACCTTGACTGCACAAACTGTGGGTCCTGCTGTCAGAAATCTCTGAGTCACACACGCATTTTCACAGAGGCAGCAAAACTCAGTTTTCCCACTTCCTCTTTCACCCATGCTTAATTTGTCTCATTTATTTGTAACCACACCACGTGGTAGAAGGACTGTGGACACACACTGAAATCCTGCTTCTGCTTCCAACTAGCTGTGTGAGACTTTGGGGAAACCATTGTCCTTACCAAGTCTCAATTTCTGCATCTATTAAGTGATTATAATTTAGGACCTGGGGCATTTGTGAAGACAAAGTAACACAATTCCCCTAACTTTGCCCAGTTGGTCTCAGGCACTTTGTTGATGCTTAATAATGCTTAGTTGTTGCTCTTTTTCCACATTCCTTTATGTTTCTATTTGTTGACTCTGCAATATGCGACTATATAGATCACCTTCAAAACACACAGTTACCATCTGGAGTCAGCGTTGATCAACAGCCCAACAGCTTTAGTCATTCTGCATAAGTCCCCATAAGGTTTAGAAGGCAGCTGTGTAGCAACACAGTCACATTGCCTTAGGAGCATATACAAGTCCATATCCAAGTCTGTCAGCCCTCAGCCCAGGTCTTTCTTGATGAAAGGGTTTGCATTGTATTTATCTTTTCCTTCCCAACTCTCAGCCCATCACCTAGAACTTTGTGCGTGCTAAGTCGCTTCAGATGTGTCTGACTCTTTGCGACCCTGTGAACCATAGCCAACCAAGCTTCTCTGTCCGTGGGATTCTCCAGGCAAGAATACTGGAGTGGGTTGCTGTGCCCTCCTCCAGGGGACCTTCCCAACCCAGGAATCAAACCTACATCTCTTACGTCTACTTCCACTGGCAGGCAGGTTCACCACTAACACCACTGGGAGCAAACACTGAACAAATAAAAAAAAAGAAGAACCATTTTGATATCTTGAATGAGGTACTTCTTATATCAGGGCCTCCTAGCAGAGTAAGTCATTGGAACAGAAGCCAGAGATCCTGAAAAATAACAGGCCAGGGTTATCAGATCCATAGACAGCCACCTACTGATGGCTCTCTGCTGACCTCCTAGTACCACAAATGGTTATGACATTAACCTGGAAACTCTCCCACCTATCTTCAAATTGGAAAAGGAAAAAAAAAAAATCCTCCTTTGCATTTCTAGACAGAGTCAGTCTGTCTATGCCTAAAATAGTCTTTTGTTTTAAGTCATGAGAAAACTAACGAGAAGGCTGATACTTCTGGGCTGTCTACTCAGCCCTTTCCATCTCGACACTGACCGAGACAGCTGTCTTTCTTAGGAGGAAAAATCCAGTTGCCCCTCAAGAGCCTGGTTCACCACCCTTGCTTCTCATTTTCTTGGGCTCCCTTGTCCTTCACTTACTACACCCACTCCTTAGTAATTTCTACCTTACTCTCTTCATCAAGCATTTTTCCATCTCCACAACCATCACCAGGCCCATCTATCTTTATTCTTCTCCCTATATTTCTACCTTCTTCCTCTTTCTGCATCTATCCATCTTACACAGACATATTAGAACGAGCTTTCACAAAAATTACATCTCACTAATTTTAAAAGAAATGAATAACAGTTCTCTATCATTAGCTTTTCCTTTCAACCAGTGAAACTACCTTCAACTTCCTTCTTCTCCGGTTCTACCCACTCAGGTATCTGATTCTAGGAAGCTCTCCATGACAGTCAAATTAACCTCATCAGTGCTTGTTTTCTCATCATTTAATAATGTTTCAGTATACATGGTGACTTTTATCTAGAATCCCTTTACATGTCTTCTCATCCAAATTCATTTCCTTAAATTCCTTAAAAATGTAACATTTTAGAGTTTAAAGAAATGACCCTGGGTTAAAGCTCAACAGTACAATGCAATCCCCTTATTTCTTTGCAGTCAAGAAACCAAGACCCAGAGACGATCTGTGACAGCCTTCTGCAGAAAGGTCTCAGCATCCATACCCTCACCCTACAGCTGCTCTCAGGAAAGCAGGTACATGGCAATGAAGAGGCAGAGTGATGAACACTCAGGAACACCTCCCAGTTCCAATTCTCAGCCCTGACCCTCACAATGAAACCATTTTATGAAGGACAAATCTGAAACTCAGGAAGGGCGAACACGGGGTTGGCCAAAAAGTTCATCTGAGTTTTCCAAAAGATGTTATGGGAAACCCCAAACTAACTTTTTGGCCAACCCAATAACTTATTTGCTCAAAGTCATATAGATAGTCAATGCCAGACTCAGTTCTCAGACCTCAATGTGTTTACCCCCAGATCTCACTTAATTTCTCTCTCTTCCTGCTCCCTCCACCTGTACACACTATATACAACCCACATTTGTGTTTCTTCCCCTCTGTGTATGATCCATCATATGGGTGGTTCTATTAGTTTACTAGGGATGACACAACAGAATATCACAGACTGGGAGGCTTCAACTACAGAAGTTTATTTTCTCAGGGTTGTTGAGGCTGAAGTGTAAGATCAAGATGTCACAGTTAGTTTAGGATTCCCATTAACATTCCCACTTCAACATAATTACCTCTTCAATGGCCCTATCTCTAAATACGGTCACATTCTGAGGCTCTAGGGGTTAGGTCTATAATATATGAATTTGGAGAGAACACCATTCTGTCCATAACAGGAGTCCAGAATTGTACCTTCTACTTCTGTTATCCTTAATCTCACTCCCTCACCAAGTAATCTCTTTCATCAAATTATGATAATAATAACACAAATTAGTATTTAACAAGGTTTAGACTCTTTTGCAGATCTAAATTTAAAGTGAGAGAACCTAGAAAGGTATGCACCATGTCTTTATTGCTATCTACATCCTGCCTTTTGCTTCAAACATTCATTAAAAACAGTGAGTAATAATTAACGTCTGCTAACAGCATTAAGCCCATTAGTGCTAAGTACTACACTCATAGTACATACACTCCCCACATACTGAATTACTCTTCCCAACTTGCCCCTCTCACACGCACCCAACTGACAAATATTACAACCAGCAAATAAAGAATTTCTCATAAGAATCCTACTGTTGAAAAGAAGAAAGGCACAGAGTTTCTTTGAAAACTGCCACTTAAGTGTAAATAGTTCTCTAGAAGCTTTAGCAGTTCTTATGGGGAGAGGGGGAAAAGTAAAAGACAGAGAACTGAGGAAAGAAATAAGAGCAGGATGAGAAGGGGCCAAAATCTATGACGCACATGCTTATATTCCTTTCTGAAATATTTTAATGAGGGCTTCACATTTTTAATTTTACCACTTAATTCATCTTTTTTACCAAACTTAATCAGAAATTAGCCTTCCTTCCCAAAGCACTTTTTATATACAACAAAGAATAAAGTATGCTTCGTACTAACTTCAGACCTCCTCAGAAAAGACATTAGTAAAAGAACTATAAATATACCAGCCCCTACTACAATACAATGGAACAGTAATATGCACTTAAAATTTCCATAAAGCAGTAATACTTCTGAAGGTTCTAATTTGTTGTTAGTTTTACAGTATAAGAATATTTTTCAACTTAAGATCAGTTATGATATTTGTAACTTAGGAACATGGGGCAGTCCATTAAAAGTGAGTGACACAGTCTTCATAGTTTCCATTTCTAAAGTGTAAACAAGTACAATTATTTTTTAAAAAAAAAACAAGGAACTCCTTTACAAGTATGACAAGTCATCTTAGATGAGGAAAGTTCTGCAATGGGACATATGGGGAAGAAGGTTAATGTATGCTAAAACATTACTGTCTCTTCCAAATAATATGATTTCCCCAAAAAAAGAAAACTTAACCTTTATTAAACATTATGTATCCTGTGCTAGCTCCTTTCCATTCCCCCAAAATGTCTTTCAGATAGAGCTCTTTCCTGAGCTCTCTGTGTTAAACTACCCAGGACTCCAAATACCTCACAAATTTGTATTTATCTTGTGTGATTAACATTAATGTCTGCTCTACAGAAACCAGTATGGAGGTCCCTCAGAAAACCAGAAATAGAACTAGCATATGAACCAGCAATTCCACTTCTGGGTATTTATCCAAAAGAAATGAAAACTCTAACTTGAAAAAATACCTGCACCCCCATGCTCGCTGCAGTATTACTTACAATAGCCAAGACATGGAAACAACTTCGTGTCTACTGATGGATGAATGGGTCAAGAAAACGTGGTATACAGCTGTCCATCAGGATCCAGGCGGAACTGGTTCCAGGACCAGCCTAGGGAGGACACCAAAATCTCCAGGTGCTCAAGTCTCCTAGTTAACTCTCCGTATATTTTCTTGGGCTCCAAAATCACTGCAGATGGTGATTGCAGCCATGAAATTAAAAGATGCTTACTCCTTGGAAGGGAAGTTATGACCAACCTAGGCAGCATATTAAAAAGCAGAGACATTACTTTGTCAACAAAGGTCCATCTAGTCAAGGTTATGGTTTTTCCAGTGATCATGTATGGATGTGAGAGTTGGACTATAAAGAAAGCTGAGCGCCGAAGAATTGATGCTTTTGAACTATGGTGTTGGAGAAGACTCTTGAGAGTCCCTTGGACTGAAAGGAGATCAAACTAGTTAATCCTAAAAGGAAACCGGTCCTAAATATTCATTGGAAGAACTGATGCTGAAGCTGAAACTGAAACTGCAATACTTTGGCCACCTGATGCAAAGAACTAACTCATTTGAAAAGACCCTGATGCTGGGAAAAATTGAGGGCAGGAGGAGAAGGGGACAACAGAGGATGAGATGGTTGGATGGCATTACCGACTCAATGAACTTGAGTTTGGGTAAACTCCAGGAGTTGGCGATGGACAGGGAGGCCTGGCATGCTGCAGTTCATGGGGTCCCAAAGAGTCGGACAAGACTGAGCGACTGAACTGAACACCTCTCAGGTTCAACCAACCTTGGATCATGTAGTACTCCATGTACTTATGGAAAAAAATCTGCATGTAAGTGGACCTGTGCAGTTAAACCCATGTTGTTTAAGGGTCAACCGTGTGTGTATATGTGTGTGTGTACACTCACATAGTGGAATATTACTTAGCCATAAAAGAGAAAATTCTGCCATTCATGACAGCATGGATGCACTTAAAGGGCATTTTGCCAAGTGAAATAAGTTAGAGAAGGAAAAATATTACATGTTCTCACTTACATGTGGAATAGTAAAGGAAACTCTTAAAAAAGAAAAAACCCTCACAGATACAGAGAGCATATTGGTGGCTGCCAGAGGTGAGGGAAGGAAGGGGAAGAGGGCAGTGAAGGCAGTGCCAATGGGAAGAGGGGGGAATGGGTGAAGGTGACCAAAAGGTGCAAACCTCCATCTGTAACAAATTAGGGTGTGCTCATATGATAGAACAGGGAGCAGCAAACAGAAATGAACTATCACCAATACATAAAACAGCAAAAATTAATCCCACACACAATAATACTGTGATGAACAAAAGAAGCTGGATCCCTAAGGGAACATGTCATTCGATGCCATTGACAAGAAGTTCTGGAACAGACAAAAGTAATTTACAGGGAAAGAAATCAGAGCCATGGTTGTCTCTGGGGAGAGGAGAGGATACGGGATTGATTGTCATGGGGCACAGGGGAAATACTCCATATCTTGGTAACAGTGTGGGTTACATGAAAACATGCATCTGTTAAAACTCACAGAACTCTGACCCTTCTGAGCTGCACATTTCACTACGTGGGGATGATACTTCCATCAAATAACCTAAAGCTCAGGAGATAATTAGACAATATCATTTTGATGAAATGAAAATTAAACCTGAAAACAAATAAAGTAATAAAATGGGGCAAATTCAGGGACTTCCCTGGCGGTCCAGTGGTTAAGACTTTCCTTTCCAATGCAGCAGGTTCGGGTTCAATCCCTGGTCAGGGAGCTAGTAATATCCCACAAGCCTCACAACCAAGTAACCAAAACATAAAACAGAAACAAGATAGTAACAAATGCAATAAAGACTTTAAAATGGTCCGCATCCAAAAAAATAAAATAAAATCCTTAGGGTTTCCCTGGTGGCTCAGTGGTGAAGAATTCACCTGCCAAAGCAAGAGACGGGTTCAATCCCTGATCCGTAAGGATCCCACGTGCCACAGAGCAACTGAGCTCATTTGCCGCAACTACTGAAGCCCATGTGCCCGACAACCTGTGCTCCCCCACAATGAGAGGTCACTGCAGTGAGAAGCCTGAACATCGCAACGAGAGAAGGAGCCCCTGCTCACTGCAACAAGAGAAGGTCCGAGCATCAACGAAGACCCAGCACAGCCAAAAACAAAAATACATAAAATTATATTTTTTCATCTTAAGAAAATAAACAAAATTGGGCAAATCCATTTCACTCTTCCACTCAAGGAGTGTAAACTCAAGATTATGGGTGCAATGGAAGCTGCAATTCTGGCTTCATTTCTACTTTTCCATACAACATGCTTCTGAAATCAGTAATTACCTACCCCTGCACCTTTCTGGCCCATGAACTAAAGACAACTTCATCCAGAACCTACAGAAATATGGAGATCTGTTCCAACAGATCTACTAGCTGTGTTAGTAGAAATCTCTGTCTCCAACAGAGTGCCTTCCAGGAAGACTGTCAGGGATAAGGCTGAATGTATGATTTTTGCCTCATACAGTGACTTTAGAAACTAAAAGAGGATAAGCTATAAGTCCATAGTAATTTTTCCTATGTGAGTTGGTAAGTAATATACTCTAGATTCAAATACATAACTGAAAATTCCAATCATATGATTCTTAGCACTCTGGTTATAATTAAATGTACTGCCTGTAGTTAAGTATTTTAAAATTCTCCCTAATCCTTTCTCTTCCCTCCCCCTCCCAAAAAAACATGAACTATTTATACAACTTTCTGTCTCTTCATTTGGTTTTACTTATCTGGACTCCTAAGCCATGCATGGTAAATTTCAGACCTATAATTTGTGGCTTCCTGCTTCCAAGATTTCTCCAGAGCCATTCTCATGTGACTGTTTTTCTAGTTAAATATTTACACATATACACGGGGTACACAGGCAGTTCATATTCGACATGATTTAACAGCATCTACATCTGTTTCTCATCATAACATGACTGGAAAATGTGCCTGCTAAACATTTTTAAAATATATTTGTGCAAGACATTGTTTCTAATCTCATCTTGAGACATTTCTGCATAAAGAAAACAGAAATAAGATGTCCTGTCTCTGATTCCTTAATTCCCTTCCTCTGGCTTCAGGGTCCTCTCTTGCTACCAATCATTATGTCCCAAGCTTAATCAAAGTATGCATCATGTCTTTTTTTTATCAGCGGGTGAGAAGCACAAAATTAAGTTGAGATATGAAGGCAACAATATCTTATTTAAGTTAAAAAGCCCCCCAAACAACAACTGGCTTCAGTGCTAACCCCAAGATTAGCAAGACTTCATCTGAAGAAAGCTGCTGATGATTCAAACGTGTCTGAAGCCTGTTTCGTGTTCCCAGTGCACAACTTCGACCATGAGTTTTCCAAATTAAAGAAAAAAAGGCGAAAATTCTTGGCTTTCAAGAGGCAGTCATTCCTAGGTCCCCAAAATTCCAGATCACAACACAGACATGTCTCCTAATTCTTCCCTGCTTTATTTTTAAAAGTCAAACATGTTTTAAGTTCATACACTTTTCCAGAAATGTAAGGTACAGTTAAATCATGAGAGCATACTCTTTAGAACACTAAGTTAGAATAAATTGATCCTCTCTGATTATCATTCGATTGTTTTGGGTTTTAACCCAGAAACATTTCTCACTTTTATTCATGTATTATCATAAGCAATAACAAAGCAAAATAGAAAAGAATGAAAGCAAAGACTCTTGAGTGCATTATAAATCCTGGAAGCAAACATCAGTTCATATGTAGTCAAGAAGCAAAAATAAAAAGAATAACTGTTTTCGATGATTTGGGACTTACATTTCCAAACTGTGTCTAACTAAAGATCTTGAGGTGTTTTTTTTTTTTGTTTTCTTTTCTTTTCCATGATTACCTTTTGGCCATTTCATAACTCATTTCACTCTGGAAAGAAGTGACTGAATAAAAAAAAGGAGATTTAAGAAAAAGAGACAGATGAGACTAAAATGAGTATAATTGACCTCAACAGCCCCGAGGAAAAGCTTTATTTTCAAGAAGCCTGGAACATCCAGCTTAATAAAGCTTTTGGTGCCTCTGAGAATTTAAATAATCCTTAATATTCTTAATTCCTGTCACACTGATTAAAAAGTGTAACAGTAGACATACTATTTTTAGACATTCTGTTAAGAAATAATATGAAAAGTTGCTCAAATCCAGAAACCACACTATATACTCAGAGAAGCACCTCTTAGGATATACTTCCTCAAACAAACAAATAGACATATTTACATAATATATGTCAATAAAATAATACACGTAAAACACATATATGTAAGTGTTGGCTTTGGTTCGGCATTCCGACACTTTAAATATCTATGCTAGCTTTAGAAGAAGGTAAAGAATTACAATATGTAAATAAATAAAACCTACAGATGATCCAACTTTTTTATCCATGAACTTTCATTACATACTAGATAAATATTTCAGGAAAAAAGATACTACATACATTTCATTTTTTTTAACTTTTGGAGAATTAAAATATAATGAGGATCAAAACAACCCAAGAAGCCTTTTAAAACCTTCCAGAAAGTAGAGAAGGGAATATTTCCCAACTCTTTTAAAGAAGGCAGCAGAACTCAGATATGAAAAACTAACAGAGACATTTATAAGAAAAGAAAATTGTAGACCAGTATCCCTCATGAACACAGATGTAAAAACTCTTAATAAAATACTGGCAAGTTAAATTCAGTTACATATAGAAAGTATATTATATTATGACTGTGGGAAGTATATTCCAGGCTCAACAACTGAAAAGCAATCAATATATATCACCATATAAACAGAATAATAGGAGAAAATCTCATGATCATCTCAATAGATGCAGAAAGTGTACGCATCAAAAACTCAGGCTCACGTTGTGAAAAGATCAGGAACAAGGTGAGGGTAGAAACACTCTCACCACTTCTATTCTCCATTGTACTCAAGAAGCTACCCAGTTCAATGCGGCAAGAAAAAATTTTAAACAAATTCTACAGAATGGAAGGGAAGAAGAAAAAGTCTTCTTTTGCAGATGGCATGAACATTTTGAAAGGAAATCCTATGGAAATTAAACAAAAAAGCTCTTAGAACTACCTGAATCGTCAAAGGGTGGGGTAGAAGGTAAATATAAAGTATAAATTTTGTATCTGTTCTAGCAATAAAAACTGGAAATGGAAATAAATTATAAACTAATGCCATTTATAATAGCATCAAAAAATACAAAATGGGGGGGTGAGATTGGTTCAATACGGCAGAGTAGAAGGACGTGCACTCAAAATAGGGATAAATCTAACAAAAGATGTGAAAGACTTAACAATAAAATGCAAAAACTATTGCAAGGAGAATTAAAGATCTAAAGAAATGGAAAGATATACCTTATCCAAGAGTCAGAAGATTCAATATTGTTAAGATGTTAATTCTCTTTGAACTAATCTATCAATTCAAATCACACCCAATCAAAATTCCAACAGAATTTTTTTAACTGATAAACTATTATTTTTATTAAATACAAAGGAGCTAAAATAGACAAAACAACTTCATAACAGTAACAACAACGAGTTACACACCTAATTCTGGAGTCGTCATAAAGCTAAAGTAATCAAGACAGTATAGTCTGACATGAAGTGAGGCAAATAGATAATGGAAAAAAGCAGAAAGTCCAAAAATAAATCTACAAATATACAGTCAATTGATTTTTTATAAAACTGCATAAGCAGCTCAGCAGAGAAAGCATAATCTTTTCAAAAATGGTGATGGAACAGCTGAATATCTAGGTGCAAAAAAGAAAAAAAACCCATATTTGATTTATATCTTTGTACACAAAATTAACTCAAAGTGAATCATAGACCTAAATGTAAAACCTGAAAGTATAAAATTTGTAGAGGAAAAAATAGGAGCTTTTATTAAAATAACTTCTATTTCTTGAAAGACATTTTTAAGAGAATAAAATGACAAACTATATGTGATGAAATGTTCATATCCAGAATATTTAAAAACCTCTCAAAACTCAAGAAAACAATTCAATTAAAAAAATGGGCAAAAGATGTGAACAGAAAAATCACAAAAGAAGACAAATGTCAACTAAGCATTTGAAAAGATGTTCAGTGCTGGTACTCATTAGGGAAATGAAAATTAAAAACACAATGTTACCGCTACATATCCAGTAGAATGACTAAAGTTAAAAATATTGATCTCAGGCCTCAATGGAGAAATGGAGCAAAGAGAATGCTCATACATTACTGGTGGGAATATAAAATGGTCCAATCACTTCGGAAAACCAGTAGTTTCTTAAAAAGTTAAACATACACCAACTAGAACCCAGCCATCCTACTGCTGGATACTTATCCAAGAGAAATGAAAGTATATGTATGTTCAAAGATAACATACACAGATGTATATAGCAGCTTTATTTGAAATAGCCAAACACTGGAAACAACCTAAATATACATCAATAAGTAAATGGATAAACAAAATTGTAGTATACCCATTCAATGAAATATTGAAAGTGAAAAGTGAAAGTGTTGGTTGCCCAGTCATGTCTGACTCTTTGTAGCTCCATGGACTATAGCCCACCAGCCTCCTCTGTCCATGGGATTCTCCAGGCAGGAATACTGGAGTGGGTAGCCATTCCCTTCTCCAGGGGATCTTCCTGATCCAGGGTTTGAACCCAGGTCTCCTGACCTGCAGTCAAATTCTTTACCGTCTGAGCCACCAGGGAAGGCCACAATGGAATACTGCACCATTGTAAAAATAAATAAAATTGAGTATCAATACATGGTAATAATAGGGATGTCTCAAAATAATTATGATGAGTGAAAAATAAGTCAGACAAAAAAGATACATAAAATTCTAGAAAATGCAAAATAATCTATAATACAAAGCAGATCAGTGGTCACCTGAGGATGTGGAAAATAAGGAAGGGCGGTGAGAGCAATTACATTTCCTTGATTGTGATGATAGTTTCATTGGTGTCGATATATGTTAAAACTTATCAAACTGTACACTTTAAATTGTGCCATTTATTAAACATCAATCACACCTCAGTAAAGGGCTTCCCAGGTAGAACGGTGGTAAGAATCTGCCTGCCAATGCAGGAGACACAAGAGATACAGGTTCAGTCCCTGCATCAGGAAGATCCCCTGGAGAAGGAAATGGTAACCCGCTCCAGTACTCTTGCCTGGAGAATCCCATGGACAGAGGAGCCTGGCGGGTTACAGTCCAGAGGGCCTCCAAGAGTCGGACACAGCTGAGCGACTGAGCGCAACAGAGCACATGTACCTCAATAAAGCTGTTTTTCTTTTTTCTAACATCCTAGTATGAAATTTGGAGAAGGCAATGGCAACCCACTCCAGTACTCTTGCCTGGAAAATCCTATGGACAGAGGAGCCTGGTGGGCTGCAGTCCATGGGGTTGCTAAGAGTCGGACACGACTGAGCAACTTCACTTTCATTTTTCCTTTCATGCATTGGAGAAGGAAATGGCAACCCACTCCAAAGTTCTTGCCTGGTGAATCCCAGGAACGGGGGAGCCTGGTGGGCTGCCGTCTATGGGGTCGCACAGAGTCGGACACGACTGAAGCGACTTAGCAGCAGCAGCAGCAGTATGAAATTAGTGTCCATAAATTTAAGAAATGGAAAGAAGGCCAGTGTAGCTAGGAACAGAATGAGTGAGAGGGAATTAAAAGGCAAAATTAGAGGTAAGCGGGGCCAGACCACATGTGTCTTTATAGGCTCAGTCAGTTGTGTGAAATACATTCAAATGGAGGATTGTAAACAGAGCAGTAATATGATCTCATTTATGTGAAATGTTCCTTGAGTTTTTTCCAGGATATAATATAGTTGGAATCATATAGCATATAATCTCAGATTGGCTTCCTTCACTTAGTAAAACTCACTTAAGAATCCTCAATGTCTTTTCATGGCTTGATAGCTCATTTCTTTTCAACATCAAATAATATTCCATTATCTGGATGAACCACAGTTTATACATCCATTCCCCTGTTAAAGACATCTTAGTTTATTCCAAGTTTTGGCAATTGTGAATAAAGTTGCTATAAACATGCATTTAGGTTTTTATATGGATGTAAGTTTTCAACTCCTGCGGGTAAAATCCGAGGAGTGCAACTGAAGGATAATATGGTAAGAATATTTTAGTTTGGTAAGACACTGACAAACTGGCTTCCAAAAATGGCTGTACATATTTTGCATTCTCATCACCAGTGTATGAGAATTCCTATTGCTCCACATCCTCACAGGCATTTGGTATTGGCAGTGTTTATGGGTTTTGACCATTCAGACAGATGTGTAGACGTATCTCCTTCTTTAAATTTGCATTTCCCTAACAAGATAAGATGCTGAGTATCTTCATACACATTTGTCATCTGTATCTTTGGTAAGGTATGTGTTCAGATATTTTGCTCATTTTTTAGTCACATTGTTTGTTTTCTATTTGTTGAATTTTAAGTGTTCCTTGTGTATTTTGGGTTGCAGTATTTTATCAGATATGCCTTTTGCAAATATTTTCCCCAAGTCTGTGGCTTGTCTTATTCTCTGACAATGATTATATTTTAATGTCACTCATTTGATACTGATTATGCCTTCGGTCTGCTAAATCTAGCTAGGTGTATATACAAAAATGAATAAGATAAAAATCAATATATTACCAGAAATACAAAATAACAAAATATGCTAAGATGTACTGTTTTCTAAGAAATAGCTTCTATTCACATATATACTGAAGAAAGATAAGAAATCCAGCTAGACTCTTAGAAAATCAGTGCAATTTGTTAGTAAGACTTTTCAGGTAATTGTAGGCATCCCCAGAATCGTGGAGCACAAAGTAACAGAAAGATAGAAAGCACAGAAACGGAATTATACAATACTGTTTGATATTTTGTTCCCTGCAATCATCCTATTTGGCATGTAAAAATTATGAAAAATTTTCCTAATTTCTTTCTAATGAAGATGATTGTTTTATTTTACTTTTGGGGGGAAATACAGGAAATCAGTTTAAATAAACATCTTTGTTAATTCTTATTTACGTAGCTGAAATTGTTAGAGAAAAGAAATAAACATTTCCAGTCTTAGATATGGTCAATAATGTCAAAATCTTGCTTATCGGGTCATCTTCCTCACTGTTCACCATATACTTTTATATGTTGGGCATTTTCCATAATAATAAAGTTAATTTTTTAAAAATAAATGTTTGGGACTTCCCTGGTGGCTCAGATGGTAAAGAATCTACCTACAATGCAGGAGACCTGGGTTTGATCCCTGAGTCATGAAGATCCCTGGAGAAAGGAGTGGCTACCCAGTCCAGTATTCTTGCCTGGAGAATTCCATGGACAGGGGAACCTGGAGGGCTAAAGTCCATGGGGTCACAAAGTCCATATGCTAAAATTTAGCAACATGGCTTAGTCAACTGACTAGCTGTGTGGAAAACATCTTAAAAAGCTGTTTCACCAATGTAACTTTCAGGTGAATAAAAATTTTGAATGCATAAAATAAAAGAACAAAACTATTAAAACTAGGTATAGGAGAATGTATTTCCCTCTGGAGATGAGAAAGTTTTTCTAAACAATACACAAAACCCAGATTCCAAAAAGATGAGTGAATGTGATGACATAAAAGTTTTCTTCTGCACAGAAAAAAATACCATGCAAAGTCAAAGGACAAATGATCAACTGGGAAAAATATTTCAACACATATGACAATGAGCTCATTTTCTTAATGTAAAAAGACCTCTTACAAATCAGTTATAAAAGACCATTAAACCAATAGAAAAATTAAAAAGGAACTTAGAGGCGCTTCATAGAAAACAAACACAAAAGGTTTGCAACAAATGAAAAGACAGTCAACTTCAATCATAAAGAAATGAAAAGCAAAATTGAAATGTTATATGTATTGGAAAGCAATTCTTAAAATATACATCATTAAGAGTATTTAAGGAAAAAAATTTAAGATGTAGCATGATCTATATAGTACACCTCTACCCATGTTAAATAACTAAATATGTATCTACATGCGTATCTATATATACACATATATGCCTTATGCTTAAATACATTCCATATGTATTGAAATACATCCGTATGTTCTATATGCATAGAATTTTCTAGAAGAACATTGTATAAACCGGTGACAGTGGTTGTTTTTATACTGGAAGCCTGGAAATCTTGTGTGAATAGTAAATATAACTTTCCATCCTGTGTGCTTTATATAAAGTCTAAATTTTTAAATGGATATCTGTATTATCTTTTCAATGAAAAAATAACTAGTTGATTTTAAAAAAGCTAAATTAATACATTCAATAGGTATTTCTTTGTGTCAATCACTGTTGAAATGCTAAGAATATAGGTGATGGAAAACCAACATAAACCTCTATCCCCAGCTGTAACATGTTCCCGAGGGAAGAACCATAAAAGTCTCTAATGAATTCTGTTCAGTCTAGTTATTTTTTGACAGCAACTTGACAAATGTTTTCTTTGGCTATGTGCCCTTCTCAATGTAAGGGAATACACTGAGTCTTACATACAATAGTAACTATAGAAACGCATTCTGTGGAACTGACACAATTGTCATCATCATAATTTGGATAGGCTTTGTCAAGTTAGAAGAAGCAAGAAGAGATACATGATTCGTACCTCCATATGTATTTATACCATTTTAGAACTTCCTTGTGGAGAAGGAAATGGCAACCCACTCCAGTATTCTTGCCTGGAGAATCCCAGGGACAGAGGAGCCTGGTGGTCCCCATAGATGTATGGGGTCACACAGCGTTGGACACGACTGAAGCGACTCAACAGCAGCAGGAAAACTTCATTGTCCTTGCAGCAAAACATTTCTAACCGCTATGCCTTTGTTCTACAATTTATCTATTGAGGGTATAGAAGCCTCTCACTCCCTTATTGCTTATTATTCATTATTTTAGAATTCAAACCTAAATTATGTCACCAAGATTCAGGACAAAAAGCACCCCAAAGACTTACTGTCATTCATACACATAGAATTTTCACCAGTGGCCTGTCTTCATTTCCATTGCATCTCTGTGTCTTTTTCTCTAGATACAGAACAACTATGCCAACAAAATGTAAAATTATAGCTGTTAAGAATTTGCTTCACTTATTAAAAATGTATACTTTAGTTAAAGGATGGAGTGAGCTAAAGACCAATATTCTAAAATACAGTGGATAAGCACAAGGCTTGCTCAGTGTTTGGTCATAAAGGGATTTCTTGGCCAATAAACTGGAAAAAGCCGCTTATTAAGTTTCCCCACAATTAAAAATTTTCCCCATGTTGGAGATTAACAGCACCTGTTAGCATATTAGTCCCCTAAAAAAATTCTTCAAGGAAGAAGTGTGCTTCACTCTGAGCCTCTGTTTCTTTCTTCCTTCTCTATGCTAATTAATAGATTTCCTGCCATCAGAGGAAATTATCACCTGTGCTCAAAGCAGGACAAGTTTCCATTTTTAACCTTTGCTTTCCTCTCAGCAAACTCTAGCGTACTTCCTGGCCCTACTCTGAAAGTCATGTGGTCATAGTTCTTATTAGCTCACAGCTAACTTCCAGCTTCTATTGGTAAGAATTACAGCATAACATACCTCTGTCACAGGGAGCTCACTCTTGGTCCCCTGGTAGAAGAAAGTGAAGACTGAACATGTGTGTGCTTAAAACAACTGAAATTCAATACTACCTACCAGATTACTTCCTCATAAGGATAATCCTCTCTGAGAGAACACAGCGATAACCAATAACAACAAATGCAATACCCATTTTTTTCAAGCATGGAACAAAAGAGATCCAGTTCAAACCACTTCCTCAAAACAAAATAGGATGGGAAACAACCTCCCTGTTAACAGAATACCAATGGGACTTTTAAAATTACAGCCTCTCTTTCAGCGAACACTCTGCCCAAGAAAGTTTTATTGGATGAAATGTTAAAACGAATCCAAGAATTTTCTCTTACAAGTATGTTCAGACATGGATCCAAGCCTTCCAAAGTTCTGTTAGCTCTTGACTTTTTATTGCTACGCCTTGCTTTCAAAGCTTCCTGGACCAAAACAGTCTACTAGCTAAAGGTGAACCTTAATAAAAGAATTCTTTGTTTCCATTTTTTTTTTTTAAAGGTGATGTTCTCACCAAGAAAATCCTGCTACAATTTCCTTAATGCAGATGCAGGACAAACATGGGCTTCCTGGGTTGTGCTAGTGGTCAAGAACCCGCCTGCCAGTGCAGGAAACTTAAGAGAAGCTGGTTTGATCCTTGGGTCGGGAAGATCCCCTGGAAGAGAAAATGGCAACCCATTCCACTTGAAGAATCCCATGGAGGGCTACAGTCCATAGCGTGGCAAAGAGTCGGACATGACTGAAGTGACTTAGCAAGCACGCAGGACATACGTGACTGAAAAATCAGGGACCATGACATTTTCATACTTTATGAGAGATCTTTGACCTCACATTTAATAACTTTTTATGAGGCAAATTCACCTCCTGGTGAAAGCCTGTGAGTGACAAATATTTATCTGAGAATCTAAGCTTATCAAGAAGCTAAAACTGGTCATTTTGCTTAAGGGTGTACTTAAGAACTTCTTGATTTAAAAAAAAAAAAATACCTTGAAAACTTTGAAGAGATTTCTCTCCTTTGGCAAATAGAACTGGAGACTCAAGTATTTTGTCTCCAGTTCTGCTTGAATTCCCACGTCTTCTCTGCCAGCTGGGTGCCCTCCCCCAGCCCCATCTGTGCAGCTTTCTAAATCACTGGGGAAACCACCAGGCAAAAAGTCAGCACAAATACCCTCCGAGCCCAAAAGAAGTTGTCACTTAATGAGAGAGCCTGAGGAGAGAAAGGGAGATTGGGTAGGGGCTCTGTTGAAAAAAAAAAAAAAAAGCACATTACAAGGTAAAGAAAAATTATCAGTAAAGATCTGTGTAATCAGGAGGTTTCCCCCAAAACCTTACAACATCTCCATGTTCAGCTGATCTTGAAGCAGGTCTGGTGGGGGGTGCCCTGGAGGGGATCGTGGTTGGAAAGACTTGAAAGAAATTTCTTCTAATGAAAAAGCCAGCATTAGCTGCTGCCTTGTGGAAATACAGGCTTGTCTCTTATCCAAAGTGCCCAAACCCAGATCGACTTACTTTTCTGACGGCCTTTGGAGTGTTACTGAAAATCCAGTAACGGGTTGGCTCCTCAAATAAGCCAGTCTGTTTAGATATCTTATCAGTCACAGACTCAACCTTAGTGCTTTGTACAGGCATAGCCTTGACAGAGATGAGTATTAGGAGAGAGGAAGGATGAAATGAAGGAAATCTACTATCTTCACACACACAGGACAATACCGCATTATACTGAAAGACATTTTAAATCAGAAAAAAAGCTGAACGAATCTTCAAGAATAAATGCTGCAGTCTTTGTTGCCGGGCAGTTGACATTTAGAGGGTTTAGGCTAAGTGTTTATCAGCTTGAAGCTGTGGGACAGATGAGCCAAGTGGTTTGGCAACCAAAACTAGCTCCCAGTCAGAACCAGCTAATTCACACAATGGTATTGTAACTCATGACAACTGAAAGACTTTTCCTTTCCAAGAATGTGCTCGTTTTAACCCAGATTTAACCCAGTGGAGAGTCTGGGAGTCAGGAAATCTAGGCAGTGAACTGAGTGTTACCTCTAACGAGCTGCTCACACTTGAAAAATCACAAAAGCTCTTTGGACCTCCATCCCCTATCCATAAAGTGATAAATGGGGACCAAATGGAGTCCACAGTCCCTCTGAGCTAAAACAGGTTTGGTGTCTGATTCTATGCAGTAGGCACTGACATCAGGCCTCCAACACAGGTGGGGAGAGGCCTTCTGAAACATCCAATATAAGCTAAGAATACTTGCTCAGTGGGATGACCCAGGCTAGGACACAGTGAGGAGCAGAAGATAATTAGGCTTGAATTCAAACTTTACCTAGATGATAAATCAGTAGAGACAACTGACTGACAAAAGGCAATAGGATGCTCCGGAGGCAGAAACCTCCTGTAAGAAGCAATAGGCTAGACTAGAGCCTCAGTTCAGTTACTCACTAGTAAAATGACGTTGGACAAGTCACTTCACCATTCTGAGCCTCAGTTTCCTCCATGGGTCCATTACTATCTGCCCTGCACACAGACAGCCAAAGTTGATCTAAGAAAATGTGCACAAGCACCCCTGGGTGATTGTAAAGACATCATAGCTCAGAGGTTCCACATGAATAGGCATTTAGGATTTAGAAGGAGGTCTCCTTCCCAAAAATAAAACAAAAACAAACAAAAGGATAGAAGAACATCTTTTGAGTAAATCGCTTCCAACTTTTCCACTTGTAAATATGGACACTGAAATGTCAATAGGTGAAACTTCGGTGACTCAGACGGTAAAGAATCTGCCTGCAATGCAGGCGACTCAAGTTCGATCCCTGGGTGGGGAAGATCCCCTGGAGACAGGAATGTGGCTACCCACTCCAGTATTCTTGCCTGGAGAATTCCATGGACAGAGGAGCCTCGTGGGCTATAGTCCATGGGGTCACAAAGAAGTCAGACATGACTGAGGGACTATTTCACTTTCACTTCACTTCACTGTCTCTAGGCTCTCCAAGAGAACAGGGAGCAGACTTTTCATTGGAAATGATGGCATGATAAAAAGATTGCTAAACCCAAGTCTTTGTCATACTTACTCAAAGCCCCGGACCACACAAGACATTCAAGGAATCAAAAGAGTCAGAGAATCTCTGGTTTACACCAGGAAACAGGACACATGCTGAGAGGTGAGGCAATCGATAGGGTTCAGCAGAGGGATTAGTCCAATGTGCCCAGGTAATCATGAAAAAGAGGCACAGAAATCTGGAAGTAAGGGTAAAGAAAAAAGACTAGGGCACAGCCAAGATTTCCTGGGGGCTACTGATTGGGTCAACAGGTAGGGGAAAAGAAGACAGTTTTTCTTGCCTGAATAACTAGGAAGAGAAATATTAGACAACAAAGCTACCTTGACCTAGAAAATATCAATACAAGTGTGATTCGACAAAGCAAAATTAACCCCTGAATGAGGGGGAAAGAGAGCTTGATGATTTTTTTAAAATTATACCCAACCAAGTTTGTTTTGATCAACTCTCCATGAGTTCTCAAAAGGCTATAAGGAGAATAGCCAGAGAATATTGAGTATTCAATTCTAAACACAAGTAATGTAATAGGAAAATGATTTTAATATGTCAGAGTACAGTTGTATCTCTTTTTTTTTCAAGTACACACATATATAAAGAAAAAGGACAAAGTATTGAAATTTTTGCACCAAAATGTTAACTATGTTTAGTTCAACATGGTAGGAAAATGGGAAATATTTATCTTTTCCTCGCTTATGTGCATTTTGGCAATCAACATGTATTATATGCATGCTAAAAAAAAAAGTATTTTTAAAAACAAGCAGTAAATAGCATGACAGTTGATAATATTAATTTAGTATGAGGTTGAATGCAAAGTATTTGCCTAAAGAAATCTTCTTATACTCTCCTTTTATCTAATTTGGTATTTACAAATCTTTTTTCTCAAGAACTTCTTCTGGCCTTATAATAAATTGAAACCATGAAAGGAGACTATTCAAACACACCTCAAAATCCTGCCTGCCTAACTTTTAATGTCTATTTTGTTCTCCTTTTCAATCTGAATGCTTAAAAGCAAAGAGCCTATCTCTTTGTCCCAAGCCTCCTCAGCTGTGATCTGGAAATGTCTTTAGAAATGAGACATTCCTCAGCACTTGGGCAAATCAGTGACAAGCACTCCTGACATTATATTCTTCACCCAAACAAGCATCCTCTGGCCTAAATGGAGTTAGATGACGCATACTCCCAGCCCGGGAATGAGAGGAGAGGGCAAGAAGCACAAATCAGCCTTATCTAAAAATAAGAACTCTCGCAGCATCCTTTTACCTCTTCCCCCGAGGCAGCCATATGTTAAATTCTGGTGCCAGAATCAAAGGTTGGGCTCTGTTGGGGTTGGGCTCCCGACTACACCACTTTCTGTGTGACCTTGAGCCAAGTTCTTAAACTCTCTGAGCCTGTCTCTTCATCAGGTGAAGGGGAGGTAGCACTTTCCAGGGTGATTTGATTGAGAAAATCAGACACTGATTAGACTGCCTTTAACATTGTCCCTGGGAGGCAGCAAGTAGACAATTCATGTTAAGTCAGTGATAACAGTGATGCCAACTACACGTGACGCACAGCTGGGGGTGTGGAAACCAATGCAGCCTGCGTCGGCAGCTATGGTTGGAAACCAGGGGCCCTCATGAACCCTATTTTCTGGCTTCACTCGAAAGCTCACCTCAGCGGCGCTCACTGCCCAGGAAGTTCTAGAGGAGACCTCACTGGCCAGGGGCTTCCAGCCATCGGCAAAAGGCCCAGGTCCATGGTGAGGAACACGAGGCTGCGGGGAGCAGACGGCAGTGCTCGGTATCTGAACACCCGGGATTGACAGGAGAATCTTGCCAACCTGCGCCCGGCATAGAGCACAGAGGAGTAGGTGTTTGATGCAACGTGGAAAGGACCCCACGTCTAGGACTCTGCTGCTCCCAGGAACACCAAACTGAAAAGCAAGTCCCTTCCGAAGGAACAGCCGAGCCTGGCTTGCTCTGCTCACTTACTCCGCTAAGTGGTCTGGGGTCTCTCTCCTCTTGCTGGCTTCTCAGGACAGGATAGCTGGGGGTCTGACGCTCTTTTCAGGGCAACTGATCTGTACCTCACTCTGGAATGCTGGTGAGCGTCCACAAAATAAACTGTGCTCTTAGTGCCTACCTCCAACCCTGCTCGACAGTTCCCTCTAAGTCCCTGTTGCCTACGCAAAACGCCTCCAGTTGGTTAATCAAGTTGAAAATTCAAGTCCAGGGAGCTCGGTGGCTTGTGTTCCAGGGTGAAATGCAGCTCGAGCTGGAAAATCCTGGCCAAGTTTCACCAAGAGAGTTCAAGTTCAGAGCCTTCTCTTTGACAGAATGGCTGTAGCTGAATCTAACCAGGGAAAGGTAATATTAATTCACATGATGATAAGGGAACTTAAAAGGTGATCATGTCTGTTCTCTTGCAATAAAACCCCTGGAAAACATGAGACCTCCAAAAGGCTCTTGGTGAATGTTAAATATTCAAACATGGCCTTTTCATCATATTATATGATTAATATTTACTTTCACGAGTGAGAACAATTCTTTGCCTATTTTATCAGGATCATAAGAGAGACTTGGATTCATGGTTCAACAAGGAATCAGCAAATAAGGCCTTCGGCATAATTTGCCTTAGGCTTTTAATAGGTAGAAAGAACTAAGTTGTTTTAACTGACCTGTACTTCAAGTGACTTAATAAAATGTTCCTGCCACAACCATTAGTTTGCTAAACTCGCAGAAGTTTCAAGAAGTTGATGAGGTAACATAGAGTCATCAGACCAGAAAAAGGAGTACAAACATTCCCCCATATGGTTTTATACTCCGAGTTATCCAAAGAGAATGATCATAAACAAGTAGCTTTATACCCATAAAAAGCATGGTTTTCATGTTCCCAGTCGTTTTCTCAGTTTTTTAAAAGAATTAAAGGTTTCCTCCTTAAAATGTGACTTAATATAAGTATAGCCAAGTGTCTTCTGGGTAAGAAGTGACACCTTACACCGAATTATATTCTGTGGGAGTGGATAATGTTAAATTGAGACTCCTGGGAAGAATTTTGAGTCAGCTCCATTTCTTTCCTTTTTCTAAGAGGTCTTGTATTTTCCTACTTTAGATATGTTTGGTATCAATATAAAAATTTCTCAATAAATGGTTAAATGTTCTATTCCTATGTAATATTAGAGATTAGTACACCAGACTCCTAAGGAAGTATTTCCCTTCATGAAAGTCAGGGGGAAAAAAGAAATTCTAATTTGTTTGGTGTGAAAGAATCTAACCAGTCACAAGTCTCCATTGAGCATTTTGAAAGAAATTACCTAATATTAATAACAAGTCTAAAGAAAGTTGATTATTAATAAATTAAGAGGAGGAACAAAAGAGATATTTTTAGTTTTGAATAGATTAAATGAACTAGCCAACCTACAGTAATGTTTTCCTGCTATAAGAATGTTGTTCTGCTAGGGATAATTATGGTAATAGGGATTAGGGTAATTTAAACTGGACTGACTGAAAAGAGGATGTAAGAGATTCTCAAATTGCAGAAAAACCCAAGAATATACTTAAAATCCTGGCTATTTATGCTGCCATTAAAACAGCTATGCAGATACCAAACTAACTTTATGTATCAAAGGGATCAATAACCATAGGTGAAACAACTAAAATGACCCAACATCAATGACCTTGGAAGTCTCTGTTAGCTATATGTGTAGATTGAAGTCTTGAGTTTTTATGTTGGGACCAAAGCACTATCACATTGCATCATTTTCCAGTTCAGAATATTTGAACTTTTCTTTCGCTGTACAGCTTGAGGAAGTAAACATCCTCTCAAACGGACACTCATGTTCCATATCTAGTAGATGACCACAACAGTATAACAATCTGGAATCCCCAGCTAGACTCAACTCATGAAAGGAGGCTCTTTCACAGATTTCACAATAGCCTAATTTCCATTTTGTTAATGTGTCCCATTGTTCAGTGTCTGTATTCACTCCCATTCAGTGATGAAGTGGATCTACTGTCTGAGGCCCAGAGCCACCAGTTAAAGTCAGAGAAATGAGTCATGCTGGATTTGGTCCCTAGAAGCACTTGCCAGCAATTAGATGAGTTTATGACTCTTACTCTTTACTCCCTTTAGTTTCCTAGGGTTATAGTCACAAAAAACCACTAGCTGAGTGGCTTAAAACAATAGAAACTTACTCTCTCGTAACCCTGGAGACCAGATGTCTGAAATCAAGGTGTCATCAGAGCCACACTCACCATAAAACCCACAGGGGAGAATTCCTCCTCACCTTCCCCTACTCATCTGGAGGGCTGGCCATTCCTTGGTGACCACTGGCTTGCAGCTACATCACTCAGATCTCTGTTTCCCTCATCACATGGCTTTCTCCCTGGCTACCTCTGGCTTCAAAAGGCTTTCTTCTTATAAGGACATCAGTCTGCTTGGCTCAGGGCTCCTTTCATTATAACTTTAACTTAATCACATCCACAACTCCTCCATTTCCAAATATGACCACACTCTGAAGTACTGGAGGTTAGAACTTTAGCAGGTTTTTTCCTTGGGGGAGGAGGCAGTTTAACTCATAACACTCCCTACTACTTTCATCCAATCCTCTTTTGCCCATAAAGCTCTTATATACCAACTGAGTCTCTACATGGTAAGATAATAAAATCTGAGCCAAGACAGAAGGCCCCATTGGTTTATAATGTTTTCACTTTCTTCAAAGCATTTCCACTTAATTGCATTTGGTCCACATGACAAAACAAACTGGATAGGTATTTTTATCTCAGGTTTTATGGATGAGAAAACCTGAAGTGTAGAGAAGTTGAAGGCCTTGCTTGGTAGCACACAACCTTCATACTGCCGCAGGCAGAATACTCAGGCATCCTAACCTCTTCATCTGTGCTGTTCCCACTAATAAACAGGGCCTAACATGTAGTATCATCACTATTTTTCAAATTAAATAGGACATTGTTACAAAAGAGCAACAGGAGAGACCCTTGCGATGGTCAAGTGTTATGTCTCTTGACGAAGGTCACAGACTATCCAAGGATGGTTCTGAAAGTCATGAAGCCCACTGGCTCTCCAGACTCCATTCATTCCATTTGGTTGAGAAGTACTCCCTACATAAACCTTTAGGTCAGTCTAATGGCAACCCACTGCAGTATTCTTGCCTGGAGAATCCCGTGGACAGAGGAGCCTGGTGGGCTACCGTCTATGGGGTCGCAAGAGTCAGACAAGAGTCAATGCAAGAGCAACTAAACACCACCACCAGGAAGTAGCTATAATGACAACCACATACATGCTGTCAGGTCAGGACACAGGGAGTCCCCCCACCAAAAAGAAAAATTCCTTTCCATGAACTCTTCAACAAAGAAATAGAAAGGAATATCAGTTAAGGAAATTTCAAAGTAGGAAGTGAATCTGCTCATATTCCCCCTTGGTCTCCCAATTCTTGGCTTCAGTTCACTATCTTATATAAGAAAATATTGGATGCAAATGAAATCAATGCAATGTCATGTACACTGGTAGTTAGGCCACAGGCTCAGAAATGCACAAAGATCTGGGCTTGAGTCCTGTCTCTGTACCTGCCTAGCCGAGTGCTTTTAGGCTATTTTAACTCTTGAAGCTTCAACTTCGTGGACATACCATCAATGCTATTAGCATTTTCCAGGACTGTTTTGAAAAGATATTGCTTTGACAATTGTTCATGTGAAAATAAACGTGTTGATTACAGTGCCTTGTTCAATAATATCTTTGCTTTGTATTCAATGCTCCACACATGAACATTCAGTAAATGCTATGGACCATCTGTTCCAAAGTCTACCACGGTGCTACTTCTAGTTCAATTTGCATTGCATACTGACTGGGTTACCTGGTTTTTACAACTGGGCAGAAGGTTCACTGTCTGTTTGGTTTAATTCTTTCATCCCTAATCTAAATTTCAGTTTTCACTAAAGAACTGGTCATTTTTTATTCAGAATTTTTTTAAGAGTTCTTCCATACTCTAGTAATTTGGGGATGAGTTTAAACTTGTTAAATTTTCACCTTTCAATGCTTTCCATTTCAACTCCTGTGTCAGTTTCAGAAACCTGTTTTTTGCTCACATTTGTTCATTTTTTGCCTCTTTCCTGCCAATAATCTCTCACTTGACCATTTCTAATACAAGGATAGGAGATTTGTTCCAGTGCCTATAAGCCGAAATAAATGATTTTGGTTAAGTCTCTGATAAGGGCCTCCTCCACAGTGACCAGTCAGTACTGAGTGGGATGGCCAAGATCCTAAGAAGAAGTATTTGTTACTCTACAAAAATATTTTTCTGATCTCTCCCCAGGTATACCAACATGAAAAAGACAAGTCAATATTCCCTTAAAAACTAGTTACTCTAACAACAGCAGATGTATACTTAATTTAGAACTATCCAACTGACTGTTGAACTTGCTAGAATGTCACCCAATACAGCTTCAGAGGCAGTAATAAATCATCTAGAGAAAACAGCCTTTTTTCATGTGATTCTAGGAACCAAGGAGACCAGTCAGCCCCAGAGGGGATCTGGTTCACTGTTCTCTCTTTAGAGCTGTCACACAATTCTGCACCAGACTTCTTCTCAAAGGGATTACCCATGAAGATTAAATAATATAAATCATGTCATTTCAACTGCAAGGAACCACAAACT
Organism: Cervus elaphus; assembly: GCF_910594005.1. Lineage (NCBI taxonomy): Eukaryota > Metazoa > Chordata > Mammalia > Artiodactyla > Cervidae > Cervus > Cervus elaphus. The sequence goes on from NC_057840.1 coordinate 37,520,499, forward strand.
TTAGCACACTATAACTAAAAACTACTTAGTGGAAGATTAAGAGAGTTAAATTTTTGTGGATTTTTTTTAATTCCACATTTATTTTGTTTTCAGATTATTAGGGTGGTCTCAATATGCTTCACTAATGAAAAATTTTTTTAAAAAATAGAAAAGCTTGAAGACAAATAAAACTATCAGCTATAAACCAAATTGGTGGTGGTAGTGTAGTCACTAAGCATGTCTGACACTTGCAGCCCCATGGACTGTAGCCTGCCAGGCTTCTCTGACCATGGGATTCTCCAGGCAAGAACACTGGAGTGGGTTGCCATTTCCTTCTCCAGGGGATCCTCCTGACCCAGGAATCAAACCTGGGTCTCCTGCATTGCAGGCAGGTTCTTTACAGGCTGAGCTATGAGGGAAGCCCATAAACCAAATTAATTATATGTTAATGTAGTAACATATTTACCTCAGTCGTGCTTTTCTGCAGTGTTTAGTTAAACACAACTTAGCTGAAAGTTGTGTTTCTTCTTTTTGTTAACTTAACCTTAGTATATCACAATATTTCATAAACATCATTTTATTGATGGTCTTTTTAATACACTATCATGTACTTAACAACCTTGAAAACTAGGCATACAACATTTATTTTTAATCCATAATTCCTGAATCATGCTTATTTTATGAAATTTAGGAAACAGCAAAAAATGAAAAGATAAATTGGTGATTAAATTTGTAAGTGTGACCATAGGGTTTTAAAAGCTGAAGAAAATATGTTGGCGGCTCCATCTGGTAAAGATCTATGAGATGGCAGGCACCATGCAACTGCATTTCTAACCCTTACGACAGCACGAGAAGGTCGTTTTATTATAACCATCACTCTGAAGGTTCAGAGATCATAGAGCTGGTAAGTGGTGCATACAGATTTTGAACAGATGTGTCTAATCTCCAGACTGTTTCCCAACTACATCACACTACCCCCCGTCATCACCTCCACTTCACCACTTCTTCCACCACCACCTCCATCACCACCACTATCATCTCTACCTTCACATCTATGGACCTTTACCATCACCTTCACTAACACCTCTCTCCATTATCACCACTTTCAACACCATTTCCATCACCAGCTCTACCACGTCCTCCACCATTCCCTCCACCACCACCTCCAGTATCCACCATCACATCCAGGATCTCCATCACCATGTCCAGGATCTCCTCCACCACCTCCACCATCTTCACCATCTCCACCATCTCCTCCACCATCTCCACCACCACCTCCAGAATCTCCACCACCACCTCCACCATCTCTACCATCTCCACCATCTCCACCATCACCTCCACCATCTCCACCATCATGTCCAGGATCACCACCATCACGTCCAGGATCTCCACCATCACCTCCACCATCTCCACCACCACCTCCACCATCTCCACCACCACCTCCACCATCTCCACCACCACCTCCACCACCACCTCCACCATCTCCACCATCACCTCCACCATCTCCACCACCACCTCCACCATCTCCACCATCACCTCCACCATCTCCACCACCACCTCCAGTATCCACCACCACCTCCACCATCTCCACCACCACCTCCAGTATCTCCACCACCACCTCCACCATCTCCACCACCACCTCCAGTATCCACCACCACCTCCACCATCTCCACCACCACCTCCACCATCTCCACCACCACCTCCACCATCTCCACCATCATTTCCACCATCTCCACCACCACCTCCACCATCTCCACCATCACCTCCACCATCTCCACCACCACCTCCGCCATCCCCACCACTTCCATTATCACCGCTTTCAGCACACATTTCCATCATCAGCTCCACCACCACCTCTACCACCACCACTGCATCACCTTCATCATCACCACTTCTGCCACCACCTCCACCATCATCTCTACCAGTAGCTCAAACTCTACATCACCACCACCTTCACCACCACCACCACTTCCGCCACTCCTACACCTCCACACATACCACCATAATGCCACCCTAAAGGTTTCTGATCATCTCTTTTCTATATACCCTTTCTTCTCTTCCCACCTTCATATTCTCCTCTCCTGCTTCACTCTGACCTTTTCCAACCCGGACTCCTTATGTGCCTGAGTCATAGAGACAAGGCAAATACTGCTGGACCACACTCATTTTATGAACAATCCCAATCATTCATTCATCCATTCCACAAACATGACTGACAGCATAGTATGGGACAGGCACGGTTCTGAGCACTGAAGCGTCCAGTAATTCTTCCATTTGTAGGATTTTCATCAATACCGAGGAGCTTATAGGATTTTCTTCACTCTCACAACACCATTTACCCCATTAAACTTGCTTGAGTTCCCAACTCATTCTGCCTGGCCTCCACACCAGATGGAAAGCAGAAGTGAACTGCTCAAAAAGGATGCACGAGTAAAAAGGAAAGTCTCAGGCAATAGTCATGAAGTAACTTCTTATCATTTATTGCCACAGCAAGCCACCACAGGAAAGAACTTCCTATTTCCATACTGCTTAACACAGCTTGCCTGTTAAGAGTTCACACATGGACTGTCTTCAGAAAAGACACTTGATATATAAAGAGAGAAGAGGGGCATTTAAAAATAAAAGAATGAGTATATCAACAAGTACACAAACTGAAGTCCTTTTTCTTCTCACTTGAATGATGTGAGCAGAAGAAAACCTATGCTATTTCTGTTTCTATTTACAAGTCAAATTTTAATTAGCTGTAGAGGAATCTGAGTCTGTGTATGACTATACAATGCCTAAGAACACAGAGGCCCCTACATACTAATAAATTCCACTACTACAGTCAGCAATGCCTTGGGGGCTTATAATCCTGTCTCTTACAATTAAGCTTCTTTCACACACTCACAAGCAAAGAAAACCAAACGTTCCAGACGTCCTGGGTAAAAACCTCTGAACCAACATTACTTAAGTTCCCATTTTCATACAGAGATATCTTATCAAGTCTGTGACTTTTTAGTCTAAAACTAAAATCCCCTCCAGTGGTCTGCATACAAAGGAGGATTCTCTACAAAGAACACACTTTCTCAAAAGAGGGTGTCCACAGAGTGTTTTCCCAGATGAATTCCTCAGGAACCACACACATGCTAAACTGTGTTTTTCTAAATCAAACCCGTGGTCTGCAGTCCCAGCAGTTATCAATACAACATCCACTACAGAAATAGAGGAAAGGGGAGTTCACAGTTCTCTCCTTCAAAACTCTTAACAGAGTTAGAGTGTCTATAGCACTGGACTTCCCAACCGCAAGTTTATGAAGAGCTGAGCAAACGTGACATCCCAAGAGTCACATCTTACCCACAGCTCACTATTTTAAAGAGAGTGCCAGAGTATCCATTGCTTCACCATCTTGAGATGCCAAGCAATGACTTTATACATCAGCCAAGGAGTGGTTTTACTTACATGCAATAAAAAGAGAGTAAATCCAAGCACCAGATCTTTATCCCTGATTTCAGAAAATTCATAATACTCTGAGGTCAAGGTTGAGGATTCCACTGTATTCGGTCACAGCTCGGACAGCTCCACAGGACGCCCATTAGAAGCTGGCCAGAGAATAAAGCTCTTTCGAAAGAAGAGGAAGTGTCATCTCTACTTCCCCAATCTCATTGTTCTTCCTTCTTATTGTTAATAAGCCTTCCTTGATTCCAAAACCCAGGACACAATTCATGTAAATTAATTACGTCCCCTTTGTCCGATTCCATTGATCACTAAACACTACTCAGTACGTTCATTTCCAGGACACATGTGGGAAACATTATATGGTTTTGCATTCTCATTTTGGAGGTAAAGATGTTTATTTGCAGGCGAGGGTGGGGTGGGGTGAGGTAAGGTCATTTGCAGAGCTGGTCCCGGTGTGTTTAGTTGAAATGCCACTTTTTTTTTTATCATCAACCTCTTTTAGGCTCAATGTTCTTTTGCATTTCCCCTCTTTCTCATCTCCTAGTGTTTGTATTACTCCTAAATAGATGACACAGATAAATGCGCAAAAACTATCTTATGTTAAAAATAAGTCAGCCTGCCTTTCTCCTATAGCATATATAATAGATTCTCTAACTTTAAAACTTTTCTTTCACATGCTTGAAAAGGAAAATGACAGGGGAAAATTAGAGAGACCTGAACTCACCACCAATAAATGCCTGCCTTCCGACTTCTCTTTTTCAATACCAGCATCTTGCCTCCTTAAACCTTCTTGAGGAAAGAACATAATCTCATTGTACTTATGGTCCACTTTCAACGAAAAGGAATCAAATCATTCGAAACAGGCTCATGACCATGCAGTTTCCCAAAATATGGTCACTAGATCCTTAGCACGTGTATTAGTTATCTATCGCTGTGTAATGGATGACCCCAGCACTTAGAGGCTGAAAACAACAGACATCTATTACTTCTTAGCTTCTGAGTGCCAGGAATCTGGACCCAGCTCAGCTGGAGTCTCCACAAGGTTATAGCCAAGGAATCAGGAGAGACTGTAACCATCTCAAGGAAAAGAAACGCCTCCAAACTCACCCACATGACTGTTGGTAGGATTCAGTTTCTCAAGGGCAGTAGGACTGACGGCCTCGATTCAGTGCCAGCTGTTCCCGTGGGTCTCCCTTCAGGCCGTTCAGGCCATGGCGGCTCCTCATCAGAGCACATAAGTGAGAGTGAAGGAGGATGAGGAGCCCAACTCGCCCTAAATCCCCACCCGTCATCTTTTAGACCTGATCACAGGCAATTATGAAGGCTCTCCCTGGAAGGCTTCATAGGGATCCTGCCCTCCCCGCACCAGACTTGGTGACAGCAGGATACCACAGCATCTGAGGGGAGTTGCAGTCAAAGGCCCAGGCGGCCTGTCAGCCCTGCTCTCTGGCCTGTTGACATTCCAGAGTAATTTACCTGAGACCTTGGGGCAGGTTCTCTTCTGAGGCCTCTGCTAGAGGCCTCTTTGTGAAGGGAGGCAGGCAATCCCCATTACTCAGTTAGGACCGGTCTATTCCTGGCCCTCCTCCCACATACCTACACGCACCTCCGGGGCCATGAAACTGCTCTGTCTTTTCTTTGGGGATGGCAAACGGACGGGGAAACAATGGAGACAGTGACAGACTTCATTTTCTTAGGCTCCAAGATCACTGTGGACAGTGACTGCAGCCCTGAAATTAAAAGACACTTGCTCCTTGGAAGAAAAGTTATGACAAACCAAGACAGCATATTAAAAAGCAGAGACAGTACTTTGCCAACAAAAGTCCACCTAGTCAAAGCCATGGTCTTTCCAGTAGTCGTGTGCGGATGTGAGAGCTGGAACACAAAGAGGGCTAAGCACCAAAGAATTGATGCTTTTGAATTGTGGTGTTGGAGAAGACTCTTGAGAGTCCCTTGGATTGCAAGGAGATCCAACCAGTCCATCCTAAAGGAAATCAGTCCTGAATATTCATTGGAAGGACTGATGCTAAAGCTGAAGTTCCAACACTTTGGCCACCTGATGACTCATTGAACTGAGTCAATAATGAGTTGACTCATTGGAAAAGACCCTGATGCTGGGAAAGATTGAGGGCAGGAGGAGAAGGGGATGACAGAGGATGAGATGGTCGGATGGCATTACCGACTCAGTAGACATGAGTTTGAGCAAACTCCTGGAAATGGTGGACAGGGAAGCCTGGTGTGCTGCAGTCCACGGGGTTGCAAAGAGTCAGACACAACTGAGCAACTGAACAATAGCAACAATGAGACGATTCCCACACCAGTCCTGACCCTCCACCATGCCCCTTCTCTGACCTTCCTCCAGTTGGAGACTCGCCTGTGCCTTCACAGTGAGTGACCTTTCCTTTTTGGCTTGTTACTCCAACCCCTGACAACTCAGTTCTCCCTTGCCCAGCTCAGCTGACCTCCTGACAGAAAGACAGTATGAGCAAGACAGAAGTCATAATCTCTTGTAACCTTTTCTCAGAAGTGATATCCTAATACTTCTGTCACATTCTGCTTGTTAGAAGCTAGTTTCTTGATCCAGTCCACACTCTGGGGGAGAGAACGCTATAAAGCATTCATTCCAGGAGGTGGGGCGCACACAGGTTTATTTAGATAAAGTATACAAAATTGTATCCAAACTGACGTTGTTCTTGTCCATCCAAATATTAACAAAAGGAAAGACTCACCTAAAGATATAATCCTTGGTATAGACATAGCAACAGCGGGAAATCTGAGACTTTCATCCAGGCAGTAAATCAGCCTGCAGCCCACTCCAGTCATTACCAAGATTACACTGCTCAGCCCTGGACACCTAATGATCTCCATCATTCCATTGCCAAAAAACAAAGTACCACATGAGAAAATCCTAAATGACACTATAAAATTAGCCTAAAATCTGGAAGGTGGCTGAAGCAATTTCAGTCAGAAAAAAAAAAGTATAACTTTTTACCTAACCACAGGCATGAGAAAACCTCAACATAAGCCCAGAGTTGCCTTTCTGTAAGTTTATATAGGTTTATATAGTCACCTTAATCATTTGTCCCATTAGGATCAAAACTCCCTGACACCTGGCCCTTCTCCTCTTAAGGGTCAATGAATCTGCTCCTTCCAAGGACAACAAGGCACGTTTTATTGCATGGAGCCCCCAGACACAAAAGCAGGTCACTCCTTCCATCTTTCTTTGCAAACATGAACTACTTAGACCAGGACAGAGGGCCTGTTTCCTGGTGCACAACCACTGGGGATGAGGAAAGAAGGGTCATTCTTGGCGGAGAAGTAAATAATTCTAAGACCTAAACTGACTTTGGATCTTCCTAATGTGAAGAGGTGCTGATAACAGCTGACAGAGACCAGTGTCACTGGATTTGCAGTTTGTCAGTAGATTAAGGGCAACATTCTCAAAAGCAAAGTGGAAATCCTCTGTAAGGCATGGTTTGTGTCTCTGTTTTTTCAGAAGTTATTTAATTTATAGATTAAACATAGTCTGCATTCCAACACCCCCCATACCTCACCATCCAATGTCAATAAAAACTTCATTAAAAATAAGTAAGTGTTGAGGGAACAAAGAAAGAGAATACATAACCAAGTTACTACCTCATTCAAAGCTTTGCCTTTGAGGAATAAAGAGTAGTTTGAAAACTAGTTCAGTTTCTGGTCTCAGACATCCTTTCACTTCTTTATATTAATTTCATGAGATGATAAAAATTAAATCAAATCTGTGGAGGAGTGACAGGATTATAAGAAGATGCTGTACATTTTGACCAGGGATACAATGAAAGTTCTCCCAGTAGCTTCTTGCTTTAGAAACATCTGTTTCGAGGCAGTTCTGCTCATCTTTTCCCTGTGCTGAGTTGTCCTCTAGTGCTCTGCATTAGGCAACAGCAGTGAAAAGTAATAGATGATACGAAAAGTATTTAGTGACATCAGTAGCAGGGCCTTGTTTCTCATCAGGCTTTAAATGCCATCTTCAAAGACATCCTCAAAGGGCATGTAATTTACAACTGTGGGGCCAGGATCGAAGCCACTTAAATCCTCCAAGCATAATCACCTGATTTATAGAAGTGGAATCCTCCTCTAGTCCTTCCAATTCAAGATGGGCTTATCACAGATTTCCTTTTTTTTTTTTTTTTTTCTTTTTGCCCTTTCCCCTCCTTCCCAAGACTCCTAAAATGGTAGGAAAAGTAGAAAAAACATATGAGCCCACAGTGCTACTTCTGGAGAAGCAAAAATGAAGGAAGAGCATTAGAGCTGGAGAGATCTCAACAAATTTCCAGAAGATAGGATGACGGAGGAGGGGAAAGAGATGAAGGAGGGCAGGGGAGTCACAGAATTCCATCAGTAAGCAGGACACCATGGTGGAGAAACGGGCCATCTGTGATGCAGAATGCCTGAGAGAATCACAACTCAAAAAGACAAGAGAAGGTGGAACATCTAAGTAAGCAAGGAGAATGAAAATTGGAAGATTCATTGAAAGTTTCTAAGGCCCTAGCCTTCTCCCATACCCCTCTGCCAAACACCTCTATCGGCCCAGCCTTTACACAGCAAGCACACACAATCCTGCAGGCAGCATTTCACCCTACCCTGAGCAATATCATGAGGGATTCTTCTTTAAAAAATTTAAAATTATACAGAGAATACAGACAATTATGTGCATGTGGGCGCTTCAAAGGGAAAACACCACATTCTGGAATGACAGTGTCACTCAGGACGTGCTGGAGCATAGCATATCTCCTTTTTGGGTAAAACAAGAAATGTAAAAAAGAAGGGAAAATTACCTTCTAATCGGTATCCTTACAGATGGTATATGAAGATGGTGTATCCATAAAAAAAATAACAGGCTATTAAGAAAGATAAATAATCTGAGAACAAGAAAGAACCCTTAAATAGTATAAATATGACTGCAAAATAAAGATTTTAATGGAAGGCTTGGATGATAAATTCAAGTAAATCTTTCAGGAAATGCTACTCAATGACTTTATCAAAGAAATAGCATGAAAGATTTCCCTTAAGTGAGGTTCAAGAGTATTTGGATTAAAAAGCCTCATTGAGGGCCCAGGAGAAAGAGTTTCAACTTACAGTCAAATTCCCAAACACCAAAGAAAAAAGAGAAAAATCCTAAAATCTCCCAAAGAGAAAAAACAAGTCATGTCCACAGAAACTAGAAACAGAAGGGTTCCAGACTTCTCTGGAAGTAGAACTAAGGGTTAGAAGGCAAGTGAGTAAAACCTCTGAAGTTCTGCTTAATTTTACACTATTTTCATTCATTCATACAATCAGCAAACATCTTGGTGCACCATTCCAAGGGTTACAGCAGGGATTGAATGATAGGAGAACCCTGCCCTCAGGAGCCTTCCAATCAGGATGGTGTGCTCTCTACACAAAATAAGCCACATCCAGGCTGTATGGAAGGGGAGTCTGGGGGAGAATGGAGACATGTGTATGTATGGCTGAGTCCATTTGCTGTCCACCTAAAGTGATCACAACACTGTTAACTGGCTAATCGCCAACACAAAATAAAAAGTTAAAGTTAAAAAAATAAGCCACATCCAATGTGTTAGGTAGTAATAAGTGCTAAGAAGGGGGGAAAAAAAAGGAAGAAAAAGCAGGGTAAGGAAAAATAAAAAAGCAGAGACATTACTTTACTGACAAAGGTCCGTCTAGTCAAAGCTATAGTTCTTCCAGTAGTCATGTATGGATGTATGAGTTTGACCATGAAGAAAGCTGAGGACTGAAGAATTGATGCTTTTGAACTGTGGCATTGAAGAAGACTCCTGAGAGTCCCTTGGACTGCAAGGAGATCCAACCAGTCCATCCTAAAGGAAATCAGTCCTGAATATTCATTGGAAGGACTGATGCTGAAGCTGAAGTTCCAATACTTTGGCCACCTGATGTGAAGATCCAACTCATTGGAGAAGACCCTGATGATGGGAAAGATTGAAGGGAGGAGGAGAAGGGGACGACAGAGGATGAGATGGCTGGATGGCATCACTGACTTGAGGAATATGAGTTTGAGCAAGCTGCGGGAGTTGGTGATGGACAGGGAGGCCTGGCGTGCTGCAGTCCATGGGGTCGCAGAGTCGGACTTGACTGAGTGACTGAACTGAACTGAAGAAATACATGGAATACAGGGAGAAAATCAGGCTAAAAATTAGATGAGGTGTCCAGGGAAGGACTCACAAGGCAGATGACCTCTGGCTAAAGATCTGAAAGAAGTGGAGAGAACCAGGAGACATCTGAGCCAAGAGAATGACTGGAAGAGGGAAGGGCAGATGCAGAAGTCCAGAGACCCTGAAACCTGAGTGATGATGGGCGAGAGGAACAGCAGCAAGGTGAGTTTGACCAGAGTCGAGCAAAAGCATTCAGGAAAGTGAAGGAAGGCCATACAGAGTTATGGCTTGGTTGCCTGGAGTCACAGTGAGAACCTGGGTTCTGACTCTGACCACCTAAACTAGCAATCAGCAAGCTTTGTCTGTAAAGGGTTAAATAGTAAATATTTAAGTAATAAATGGTCACAGATCACTATTCACCTCTGCTGCAGCCCGAAGGCAGCTATAGACCATATATCAATGAATGAACAAGACTGTGTTACAATAAAACTTTATTTATGGCCACCAGAATTTGAATTGCGTATCATTTTTATGTGTTACAAAATAGTCTTCTTCTTTTGATTTTTTTTTTTCATTCATGTAAGGACATCAAACACTATCTTAACTTCTGAGCTGTACAAAAGCAGGACAGCAGCTATGTGTGGCCCATGGGCAGAAGCTTGTTGATCCTGAACTAAGCTATCAATTAAACATGAAGGCAGAACGTGCCTATTTTCAGACCCAGAAAAGGTGACTCAGAAAGATGACCTCCCACAACCCTTTCCTAGGAAATTCTTTGGTGATGTAGCCTGGCAAATGGGGGGAGTAAACCAGACAACGAAGAGGCAGAATCCAGAGAAGAGAAGACCAAACTTAGGAATGGAGTGAAAAGAAGCGATGTATATTAATACATATATATGGAATCTAGAAACATGGTACTGATGAATCTATGTGCGGAGCAGCAATGGAGATGCAGACATAGAGAACAGACTCATGGACAAGGGTGGGGGAGGAAAAAGAGGGTGAGATGAATGAAGAGGGTATTGTGGAAGCTTATATACCACCATATGTAAAACCGATGGCCAGTGGAAATTTGCTATATGACTCAGGGAACTCAAACTGGGCCTCTGCAACAATCTACAGGGGTGGGAAAGCATAGGAGGTGGGAGGGAGGCTCTCCTCCCAAGAGGGAGGAGACACATATACACCTATGGCTAATTCATGTTGATGTGTGGCAGAAAGCAAACCAATATTGTAAAACAATTAGCCTTCAATTAAAAATAAATAATTTCTTTTAATGCTAAAACGCACACACCAAAAAAAGGAGCCGGGAGGGTGGGGGGGGAGTCACCCAAGTAACCAACAATAAAACACTAAAAAATGGAGATTGTATTATCATGGAATGAGGAAGGCGCTGAGGATGGTGTTCTCAAGTGAGCCAAACCCTCACCTCGTGTCCTCTGAGGTCAAAAGGTAACATCTGAAATTGACATCAACAACAACAGAAAGACCATGAACACCGTGTAAAGAAATCACAAAGAGGATTAAAAACAGAAGAGCTAAGCAGGAAGCCTGTCAGCAGGTTGGAGTGGAGAGGGCTGAAACAGGGCAAGTGCTTGTCCCTTCACTCCCCTTGACTGATCACCCGCCAGACCTAGCTACCGCCCTTCAAGGTTCAGCCCAAGAGTCATTTCCTCAGGGAAGCATTCCCCATCCTTCAGACAGCTATTCCCTCCTCGTTGCTCTCACAGAATTCTGTACAAAATCTCAAATTAGGTTTTATTATAATTATGTTTATAAGCACATGTGACATGTGTCTTCTCAAGTCCTGGTCCTTAGAAAGGCCCCCGTTCTGGTTTAATGCTCACCCTTTCAAAATTCTCAATAATCCATGGACACGGGTTCCCCTGCTCTCACTTTGAACTGGGACCTGCAAACTATGCAGCTGCCCTGTTTGGAAGTTTGCCTCCTAACTGGACTGTCAGCTCTTTGAAAGCAGGGATGGATTGTTTTTTAAACTTGTATCCCCATACACTAGCATAAGGCCCTCAGTAAATCACTGTTCTCATAACTGATATTTATGCATATTTTACTTGTGAGGGCTATAATTTTATACTCTAAGATCCAAGAACATAATCTATCTTTCAGGAAAGCTGTGATTTGTAGTATGCCAGGGATCACCCTAACACCATCCATAAAGCATCTCTGACTCTTTCTCGGGTGGCTGAAATGCCATAATTACAGTTTTATTCCTTTCTTTTTAAGACATTTCCTTCTCTTCACTGTCAGTCCCTCTGGGAGGGCAGCCTTTAAGCTCCACTAGCCAACCTGAACCAATAGGAATTTGTTAGATCCTTTCAGTTCAGATAGAAACAACCCTATTCCAAAAGCAGGCAAATCATTTCAAGATCTTATTTTGAACACAACCCTCAGCTGTGTTACTGATTTAGGACCGTGTTGGTAAAACATATATACAAATAACTCAACTTCCTGAACCTCAGCCACTGCATATCAGTGAAGTGAAAATGTTAGTGTGATACATGAAAATATATCAATATTCAAGATTTTTTTAAAAAATCCATCCAAAACATAAGACATCATCTCTAATTTCTGCCTGACCTGAAATATTTTTTCAACCTTTTCCACTAATCAACATAATAACCCTTACTTTATTTATTATTTACTACTATTATATAGTATTCAAGGTTGAAGGCAGAAGGAGAAGGGGGCAGCAGAGGATGACATGGATAGATAGCATCTCTGACTCAATGGAGATGAATCTGAGAAAACACTAGCAGATAGTGAAGGACACGGGAGCCTGGCGTGTTGCAGTCCATGGGGTCGCAAAGAGTCGAACACAACTTGGAGACGGAACAACAGCAGCAAACAGGATCTGACTCTTTGTGACCGCAGCCCACGAGGCTCCCGTGTCCACGGAATTCTCCAGGCACGAATATTGGAGTGTGTTGCCATTTCCTTCTCCAGGTGATCTTCCCAACCCAGGGATCGAACCCAAGTCTGCTGCGTCTCCTGCATTGCTGGGCAGATTCTTTACCACTGGGCCACTGGGAAGCCCAGTTTATGAACAGATATTCATAGAGATGAATAGTAGATTTTTACCTCAGTCTAGAAACAATGTATTTTTGGCATGTCTTTAACATATATTAAAGTATCATTACTTCCGAATGTATCCTATAAATCTCTTTTGTTTAGAAGTTTATAAAGAACAAGTTACCATTTTAGAAAATCACCATAGCCCTGGAAGGCCTGCTTATGGAATCAGTCTTGTGTACACTTGTATTAGTAGCCATCAGGTTACACTGATTTGACGTAAGTATGAGGATACAGTGAGTTAGGTGTTCTTCAAAAGCCAAATATCCTTTCAAATATCAACAACACTCAGTTGAATATCTTACTCAAATAAAAACTTACTCCTTATAAATCGGAGTAAGAGTCTGACTATTTCATTTGTTTTCCTAATGTGATCATGTCTGAGCATTCTTATATTAAAATATAAATTATTTTATTATAAACTACTTTTATTTCCTCCTTATATCTCACTGAGGACATTATGAGTTAACAGAGAGCTTATTGTGTGCCATATGTATTTTAAGAGCTACACATATGAGTCACTTGTGATCCTCACAATAACCCCTTGAGATGGGTATTCTTACCCCCAACTCAGAGAGGAGAAACTAAGGCCAAGAGAGGTAAGGTAACTTGCCCAAGCTCCCATGACAGAGGCTGGATTTGAACCTGGGCAAGCTGGCTCTAGGCCTCCCGCCCTTAATCAAATTATTGTACTGGATTGCACTGTTTGTTTGTTTAAGTTTAAAGGTAAAAAAGGATTTCCTGGTGGCTCAGATGGTAAAGAATCTGCCTACAATGCAGGTGACCTGGGTTTGAGCCCTGGGTCGGGAAGATCCCCTGGAGAAGGGAATGGCAACCCACTCCAGCATTCTTGCCTAGAGAATCCCATGGACAGAGGAGCCTGGTGGGCTACAGTCCATGGAGTCACAAAGAGCCGAACACAAATGAACGACTAACACACACACAGGATGCTTTTTTTAAGCTTATAAGTAAGCTGTATCATTTATGGATCTTATTCCAAGCTAGTAAAGAGGACATTTCCACATATTTTATCAAGAAAAGGAAAGCATTGAGTTGGATAAGGAGGAGAATCAGTGGCACAGTTGATAATTAAAGCTGATGAGAAAGAAAAGTAACAAGAAATAAAAGTGAAAGGATGGCTGGGACTGGGCACAGCTCACCTGCCAAGCCAAGGGGTGTGGGATGAGTTGTATAGAAGGATCCCAGCCTCCTTGAATAAAAAGCATCCTGAATATAATGTAATTTCTTAATATTCTATTTTTTTCTCTACAGAAATCTTCTCTTTGTTAAAATAAGGAAGATTTTGAAAGGCATGGATTTTTTTAACTATAAACCCCAATGTACAATGCCTGGTATCTGATGATCAAGTAATGTTGGTTGAATTATTTATACTTTCCAGTATTAACGACTGAATGTAAAAGCTTGGTGCTTGGCCTTGCTCTCTTTCTCTCCCTTCCAATCCTCAGTCACTTACTTAATAGGAAAATCCATAGCTCCAACATGATTCTTTTGGAGTCTTCATCTTAACCAGCAAAGATCCCCATATCAGTCTCACCTAATGGGTTGTTTATCAGCTTTCAGAAACCCCTATGCTTATGAATTAAAAATTTAAAATAACCATTCCCTGTTTCAGTGAATGAGTTGGTAAATGGGTCAATTTTAGCCTTTTAGCAAGCTGCTGACAAATCCCAGGGAGTCTGCAATGCTGTTGGTTGAGAACCTTGTATTACCACCTTTGAATCAAGCAGTAATCAATAAGAAGAAGACCATGCCCAGGTGAGACACAACATTTCAGCCACACTTAACTCACTCAGTCTTGAGGACAGGACAAAGCCAATATTCTGTAGGTGAGGCCAGGGCCCACCCAAGGCACACAGTAGCTGGTTAGTGAAACAGGCCTTTGACAAGTGAGGGTCGCATCTCTCAGCCACAAATGCTTCTCCCAAAGGACTCCTTCTAACACTCCTGATCACTCTTTACCCATCTCCTACATTTCCAGCCATGGTTGTTGCTCAGAGGCTCAGCTCCACTGGATCTTCCATGCCATGTCTGAGTGCCATCTACCAGCAGACAGTCTGGAGCCTGAAAGGATGGGTAGTGGCGGAGGCAGGGTAAGAGACTCTCACAAAATAGATAATCAAAGAATTGGACATACAAGCAATGGGGTAGGTGCTGGAAATATTTTTAAATATATATCTGCAGCAAGATTTCTAGTACACATTGTTTGTTGAATTTTCAAGATGTTACTAGCAACTAGAGACAGTATAGAATGAAGACAGAAAGTGTTGAAGTACAAAGTTTCGTCTAGACATAGGACTTACTGATAGTTTCTTCAAAACCTACAAGTCCCAAAATTCATGATACAGTAAATTGAAGTACTTCTATGATAATAATTCACTATACACTATAAATTCCTAGAAGCCAAGGCCAGTCTCTTCTTCACTGATATATCTCACAATGCTCAGCACGTAGCAGACACTCCATAAATATTTGTTGAAAAAATGAAGGAAAGATGGACGAAGTAAAGAAACAATGTAAGTGGATGCATCAGTTTCCCATTGCTCTTTTTTAAATTTTTTCATATGTTCTATTTTTAGTCTTCATTGAATTTATTACACTATTGCTTCTCTTTTATATTTTTGCTTTTTGACCCTGAGGCATGTTGCAACCCCATGGACTGCAGCCCACCAGGCTCTTCTGCCCATGGAATTTTCCAGGCAAGAATACTGGAGTGAATTGCCATTTCCTACTCCAGATGATCTTCCAGACACAGGGATTGAACCCGTGTCTCTTGCATCTCCTGCATTGGCAGGAGGATTCTTGACCACTAACGCCACCTGGGAAGCCCCTTTAAGCCTTTATTGAATTTATTACAATACTGCTTCTGTTTTATGTTCTGATTTTTTGGACCTGAGGCATGTGGGATCTTACTTCCCTGACCAGGGATCAACCCCACATCCCCTGCATTAGAAAGCAAAGTCTTAGCCACTGGACCACCAGGGAAGTCTCTCCCATTGCTCTTGTAACAAATCGCCAGAAACTCGGGGGCTTAAAGCATCACAGCCCTATTACTGTCCTATAGCTGTGAAGGCCAGAGGTTCCGGACGGTCTGTCAGGGCTGCACTCCTTCTGAAGGCTCTAAGGAAAGCCACTTCTTTGCTTTTTCCACCTCCAAAGACTGCCTTCACTTTTGGCCCACTGTCCCCATATCACTCCAACCTCCACTTCTGTTGTCAAATCACCTCTTGCTCTGACCTTCTGACCTCCCTCTTGTAAGGACCCTATGACTGCACCAGGCCCACTAGAATAATCCAAAATAATCTCGCCATCTCAAGATCCTTAACTTAATCACGTCTGCAATGTCCCTTTGCCAGGTGAAATAACATATACATAGACTGCTTCCCAGGTATGCTAGTGGTAAAGAACCCGCCTGCTAATGAAGAAGACATAAAAGGATATGTGCATTGATCCCTGGGTCGGGGAGATCTCCTCCCTGGAGGCAGCCATGGCAACCCACTCCAGTATTCTTGCCTGGACAATCCCACGAACCTCTAGAGAAGCCTGGCGGGCTACAGTTCATAGTGTCTCAAAGAGTTGGACATGACTGAAGCAACTTAGCACACACAAGGATTAGAACATGGACATCACTGGGCAACTCAGACAGTAAAGAATCCGCGGTTTCAATTCCTGAGTTAGGAAGGAAATGGCAACTGACTCCAGTATTTTCCAGCCTGGGAAATTCCATGGACAGTGGAGCCTGGCGGGCTACAGTCCATGGGGTCACAAAGAGTCGGATACCACTTAGCGACTAAACAAGCCAAAGCAAGACAGACATTAGATTGTGTTTTCCAGATCCCTATCTATCCTTAGGAGTAAATCACCAAACTTTATCACTTTAATCTCCTTCCAACTCTGCCAACCACCTCATTCCACGTGTAGGTCTCGTCCTCAGCAGACCTGTGATACCTTTCCGACCAAACCCCTCACCTCTAATGGGTCTCGCCAAGTCATTCTCCCTGATTGGAGTAACCCCTTAAAGACAAACATCTGTCCCTCCCCAGGAGTTGCATATAACACCAAAGAAATATTTGCTGAAATAGTTGTTGAACATAACTGGCGATAATAGATACTGATTTGAAAAAAAAAAAAAATTCTTTGAAAACCAGACCCTATCATCAAGAATCTGCCGCTTCTTTATTATTTCGATTATTTTCATTGGATTTCACATGTTTCGTTCTATAAGGAAACCCATTAGTGGTCCATTAGTTCATACGTTATTCACAAGAGTGGATACTGCATATTTATAACATTAGATTTTCACAATCCAGAATGAATCACAGGAGTCTGTGATCGACTCCTCAGGCAGGTCTGATCACTGCCACCATGTGGCAAATGCTGTCATTGAATCAGCAAGCCAGACACCGCAGCCTCTCATTCTTCCCATTAAGCCTTTGAAGCATAAGGAAGGTCGTGAAATATGTCTCAGACCTTCCTTGGTTCAGTGATGAGCTGAGACTCAGAACAGCAATTTATGGGATTTTTATATCACAGCAGGAAAAAAGAAGTAAAAATTCTTGTGAGTGTCACAATAGAAATCAGTTCTTGCCTTCTGTTTTCCACATTCAGCCTTGCAAAACACAGTAATACCTTGTTTTCTTGATATTAAAGGGAATATGACAATCTAGAAGGTTATTTTCAAGGTAACTCAAGTTTGTGTCTTCAAGAATTATTTTGACAATTTAACCGTCTATAATGTTCTAACTTCGCTGACACAGAAGTTAGAATAACATGATGTGTCTGTCTCCCTTGGTGCAGCCATGAAAAGCCAGTCACTGCCTGGAGGGCTGGCTCCTGCTACTGCTATTGTTCAGTTGCCCAGTCGTGTCCGACTCTTCGTGATCTCATGGACTTCAGCATGTCAGGCTGCTCTCCCAGAGTTTGCTTCACCGTCCATGAGAGTTTGCTCAAATTCCTGTCCAGCGAGTCAGTGATGCCATCCAACCGTCTCATCCTCTGCCTCAACCTTTCTCCTGCCCTCAATCTTTCCCAGCATCGGGATCTTTTCCAGTGAGTCAGCTCTTTGAATCAGGTGGCCAAAATATTGCAGGTTCAGCTTCAGCAACAGTCCTTCTGATGAATATTCAGAGTTGATCTCCTTTAGGATTGACTGGTTGGATCTCCTTGCAGTCCAAAGGACTCTCAAGAGTCTTCTCCAGCACCACAGTTCAAAAGTGTCAGCGCTTTGGGATTCAGCCTTCTTTGTGATCCAACTCTCACACCCATACATGACTACTGGAAAAACCATAGCTTTGACTATATGGACCTTTGTTGGACGAGTGATGTCTCTGCTTTTTAATGTTGTAGCTTTCCTTCCAAGAGGCAAGCATCTTTTAATTTCATGCCTGTAACATTGTAAATTCACCAGCATCCAGGATCAGGCCCATCCTTATGACAAAGAAACTCCACTTTGCACTTGCCTTGGGGTTTTCCTGGATGCAAGGATGCTGACTCACCTTAACCAAGTCACACAGAAAAACCTGAAAGCAGATTTATGTATTTGTTTGGTAAAAGAAGTGCAACGCATTATACATTGGCTTTAACCTAATTATTCTTTTCTGTACCTGTAACAGGGGTTGGGGTTCAGGGCAGGAGGAAAGAAGAGGGGGACACATAGACGCCCCCTAACAGAGAGAAGCAGGGAACAGGTTCCAAAGGCATTTTTCCTCCTATTCTAGTTCCTGTAGCTTAGCAATCTGTTCCCCTTTTCCTGACATAAATTACAAGAATCTCTGATCCTTGAAAACAAAAGGATGAGCTAAAAATAGTATCAATATTAAACCTGAAAGTCATTAGCAGTGATGTCTTGGTTTGCTTTTTTATGTTTAAGTTTGGAGCACTGATCATTTTCTATCATTGTTTTGCTATTTATCTCTACATCTACCACAAAATAATAACTAGATTGTAAGATGTACAATTTATGCTATGTAAAATAGATTTGTATTATCTAAGTTTATGATTAATTACCATATATGTCCCATGAATGCTTTTTAAAAGGTCAGTTCTTTGTACTGTAAATAATTTACATCTATTAATTCAACTTTCAGATTATGTCATGCTTTTTAAGCCTTTATTTACTTTGTCTGCTTGATCTGTCAAAGACAGGGACATTTGTTAACTTTGATGACATTGGGTATTGTCAATTTCTTCTTATATATCCAGTAGATGTTGTTTAATATGTTTCAGGTTCATGTACTTGGGCTGACATAGGTTTTTGAGTATTACATCTTCCTTGTAGACTGTATCTTTCATCTAAAATGACATTCTGTCTTACCCAATGCTTTTGCATTGAAATTTATCTTATCTGAAATTAATATTGTCTTTTCCCATTTTCTTGGGTCTTTCTGTTTTCTAATCTTTGCCCACCTTTTTTTCTTTTTTCCTTGCACCTCTAAGTAATTTCATTTTTGGTGTTTTTTGTTGCTCATAGGATATTGTCTGATACTTTATAGAAACATATTTGAAGACTTTATATCTACTTGTGTTTCTCAAAACTGCTGTATCTACTCTTCTGTCAGCTTGTTTTATGCTTTCTGCTCCTTTGTGTTTCATTAATGGTCCAGGGCCCAGGGCTAGAGCAAGTGACTAGGCCTAAGCCAATCAGACACTTCCTTGTGATCTGAGCAGGTCCAATCAGCCAGCTTCCAGCATTTGTACAGGACTTCTTGGAAAGAGACTCTCTTTCATGCTGAACTTAAGTTTGTCAAGATGTGAGATTACAGTCAGTAATCCACCTTGCTGGAATGAGAACAGAGCCAACACCATAGGAAACTAGTTGAAAGGCAGAAAGAAGTGAGTGCCAGAGGTTTTGCTCAAACACCCAAACTCAGCTATACTTGAGGAAACCTCTACCTCTAGGTTCTTCCTTCAACAGAATTTTCCTGCAAAGACAGAAATGTTTCATGATTTATAGTGTCCAGGATGCAGCCACTAACCTCACCATGACTATTCCACACCAGGAACTGAGATCCTACAGGCCGCAAGATCAAAAGAAACAAAGAAGCATCCTCTTGACTACATTCACAGAATTAGTGGCAACTAGGGGCCAGGTGTCCTAGAATCTATTACTGTGGTCTGAACATATGAGCTGAAAGAGAAAGCGAAAGTGTTAGTCATTCAGTGGTGTCCGACTCTTTTCGACCCCATGGACTACATGCAGCCCACCAGGCTCCTCTGTCCATGGATTCTCCAGGAAAGAAAACTGGAGTGGTAGCCACTCCCTTCTCCAGGGGATCTTCTCCAGGGATCGAACTCTGGTCTCCCGCACTGCACTGCAGATTCTTTACCCATCTGAGTCACCAAGAACTTTGAGAGCTGAGATATGCAGTCATTAATTAACAAGGTGGCACTGAGGAACTAAAAATTAAGATTCTGTATTTGATCTGTGGACTTCTGACCTTTCTCTTCTGTTTTTTCCTCGGTTGTGGCCACTGGCATCAAGCTAAACAACAGTCTTTAGCGGGAAATTATCTCTAATTATGACAAATATAAACAAATTGGTCTTATTATGTTTTCACCTTTATAAAGCTGATGTGCCAACTGTTTTTTAAGATATGGTTAGGAATCCTGTTTAGAAAACTTTAAATGATTCTCATTCCTACTTGAGATCAAATACTTCTTCCGACAGTTAAAATTACAGGATGGAAAATAAGATTCTTGAAAAGAAGAGTTCTGGAATAGCCCCTCTAAGCTACTTAGAAGTATCTGATGCAAAGAACTGCTAATACGTACATACAGATGGGCCTAGTATCAGAATCACAACATGGTTCATTTTCCTTTTTATACAGGCACTGTCCATTATTTTTTGCCTTTGCCTTTCTCTTGTTTGGATCTATTTAGAGATTTTTTTTTAATATTTATAATAATATTGTGGTATATTTAGATTATAATTCTTGGTAAAATGCCATCCCTCAATTATGTTTAAAACACAGCTATTAACTCAGGGAATTTCAGGAAATTTCTGAAGTCCAATATATTCACTTACAACTTCTCAATCATTATGCTGTTACTGCCTTTCCCTCTCTCTGTCTCTCTGCTCAGTCGTGTCCAACTCTCTGTGACCCATTGGATTGCAGTCCACCAGGCCCCTCTGTCCATGGGATTCTCCAGGCAAGAATACTGGAGTGGGTTGCCATGCCCTCCTCCAGGGGATCTTCCAGACCCAGGGACTGAACCAGTGTCTTCTGCATCTCCTGCACTGCAGGCAGACTCTTTACCACAGTATGTTCTAAACAGGTTGTTCACAGCCAGGAAATCTAGGTGGCCACAAACACTGAAACCAGCTAAAATATAGCTGAGTCTTTTTTTTTTTTTTTTTAACGTGGCATTTCTGATTTAAATTTCTGCAGACCCAAGTAAAGTGGAGATTTTCACATGTTGATTATAAGTGGGGGGAAAAAATTGAACATCAGAGCCAAACCAGTAAGATTTAGGGCTCACGCTACAACAGCCAGAGAGCAGAAAAGCATGAGAAGCCCCAGAGACTGGATGCTGAAAAGACTATTCTGCCCTACAAGCTGGGCAAAAAAACACCCAGGGCTTAACAGCATTCAACTCTCAAGTCAGCGATTCCTACAATGAAAACTTTCATAGAAAAGTTCCACCATTTGTCATCAGCATCCTGATTGTGGCTCTAAGCTCTGCTGGAGACAGAGGTGGCAGCTCACTCCAGTATTCTTGCCTGGAGAATCCCGTGGACAGAGGAGCCCAGTGGGCTGTAGTCCATAGGTTGCAAACAGTTGGACATGGCTGAAGTGATTTAGCACGCACGCATGCTAAGCTCTGCATTTCAAGGAGAAACGAATTCCAGGGCATCTTCCTGCAGGCTCACTGTTCTCAGCCTTGCATGACCCCCCGGCCTGTGCTGCTCTGATATCCTTCCAGACAGCAAGCAGGGACAGAGAAGGAACCAAACGCGTGACTAAGCTCACAAAACACGCCCCAAGCACCACCACTGAGCCAAAGACATAACTCCAGTTCCCATCAAAGACTGCGCAAGCCCCCCCGGACCTGAGCGGCCAACACCAGACGGCCCTCCTGCAGGGTGGTCCAAGCATCTCTCTCTGGAATCTGCACGTTTTGCTCCTGGCGGGAATTTACAGAGAAACCCTTGCAGGCACTGGGAGAAGGAAAACAAAGCCAGAAAATCCTGGCTCTGTTTGAAAAACTGAGTCCAAACTAAGATTATAACTATAAGGCTGTGACTGGCAGCAAAGTGCATCTAAGAGAAAATTAACATGAAGTTGAATGTGGAACTCAGGGTCACATTTGTAAGGGACACCTCAGTTTTTAAAATTATTAGCATGGGGGAAAAAAAGTGCTACTGGGATCATTTTAGACCCAAAGAAAGAAGCTCGAGGAGAAATGGGTCTATGGCCATACCACCCTGAACGCGCCGGATCTCATCTGATCTCAGAAGCTAAGCAGGGTAGGTCCTGGTTAGTGTTTGGATGGAAGGAGAAACGGTGTCAGAGATTAACTTATCAGCAGTGATAGCATTTTGTAAGTAAACTTAAAATTTTATATTAAGATGATAACATGCGCTTGCATGTTAAGTCGCTTCTGTCGTGTCCACTCTTTGCGATCCTGTGGACTGTAGCCCGCCAGGCACCTCTGTCCATGGGGATTCTCCAGACAAGAATACTGGAGTGGGTTGCCATGCCCTCCTCCAGGGGATCTTCCCAACCCAGGGGATCGAACCTGTGTCTCCTGTGGCTCCCGCACTGTGGGTGGATTCTTTACTGCAGAGCCACTGGGGAAGCCCCAAGGTGATAATATAGGTGGTTTTATTGTATTAATATGATTTTCCTTATCAAAAATTAAGAAATGAAACACATCCAGATAGAGCAATCTTCTATATACACAAAACTATACAATGCAACAGTTCCAATATACCTAAACTTCTGTTACTATGTTTTAATCAGATGACATCAGATGTACAATAACATGGCGCAAATGGCAGGTACCGAAGTGTATTAACTGTGGGCAACTGCAAAAACTTCACAGCTAGGCTTTCAGTCCCCTAATCACTATGTAACTAGCAGGCGCACACCAAGACCAGTGACCTCACTTCTACCACTGTCTATCAGTGAGGGTCTAACTGTGCATCTGTTATTCAGGTCACACGGAGCCAGCAAAGTGTGTACCAAAACGGACAGTGAAACATGCACACGTTAAAGTGCGGCAAAGAAAGAAGAAGGAATATGGCTGGAAGTCAATTTCCAAGCAAATGCAGGGTTAGAGAAGAAAGAGTCGATCATACGAACATGGATGTGGCCTTGGTTCCTGAGACTCCAGACGTGCTGCCAGAAGATTAAGGAAGATGAAGTTAGTCTCGTGAGTGAGGATGCGGTTGAGACACAAAACAGGGAAACAACGTCACTTGAAAGAATTCTGAGAGCTATTCCTCATTAAAACACAAAGGATAAAATGTTGAGAGCCGATTCAAATTTTAAAAGGAGTATGAGAATTCTTTAAGACAGAAAAAAGATCCAAAGAAGGCAAGCTGTAAAAACTGTTTTTGACATAGCTTTTACAAAGAAATAAAATATTTTCATTCTCAATCTTTCTAACATTTGAAATTACTGGGTACTAAATATATACATATACTAAATATAAACATACTAAATATACATATACATAAATATATACATATACTAAATATATACATATACATCAATTTTACTATTTTTTTTTCATTTCCCTATAGTCCCAGGGAAGCCACAGGACTTCCCTGGTGGCTCAGACGGTAAAGAATCTGCCTACAATGCAGGAGACCCAGGTTCGATATCTGGGTTGGGAAGATCCCCTGGAGAAGGGAATGGCAACCCACATCAGTATTCTTGCCTGGAGAATCCCATGGACAGAGGAACCTGGCGGGCTACAGTCCATGGGGTCGCGAAGAGTCGGACATGACTGAGTAACCAAACAACAACAATATATTCATAACTGACAGAAAGGGAGCATTTGATGTTCTGACAAGGAAATTTGAGAGTTCACAGAAGAATTATAACTTTGCCCCCTGATTATTAAGATCACCTTGCAAGGTATTTGTCTGCAAGATCATACCTATGGCCCTGCACTAGTGTACAAAGCAAGAACTGTCTACCCTTTTAAAAAGGGGACGTAAATTGCTCTTTTTGCCCAAGGTATTGATATGTATGCTCTTGATAATTCCGAAGGCAACATCACCTCCTGCCTACCTTGCGTTGCCACATGTTCTCCCCAAAAAGAAAAAAAATAAATGGTCAGCAGCATCATCCTTCCTCCAGATCAACAAACTCACTGTTAGAGTGAAAACTCAATGCCCTTTTTCGGGGATCATCATCCTTATTTCACATATAAAGAAAACTATTTCAGTAACCACCCCTGGGTGATCATCTGCTATTCAAAGACAGATTGCTAAAACTTGGGGTGCCCCCCACCTCAAGCATCTTTCCGCATAACAAGCTGAATATACCTGGAACGTAGTTGTCATCTTCACGCCCATTCTCAACCTCAAAATAACGGATGTGCGTGAATTTCTCCCCTCAGTCAAGTCTCACATACTACATTTTCACATATTCTGTTTCTGTGCTGAATGCCAGCTACTCACTCAAATGCCTCGCTCTTTGATGGCCCAGATAGTCACAGAGTCATTTCCCCTCTAGAATGTTTGCCCTGCCCCCATTGTCCAATTGCCTAACTCAGAGACCTGTCTGTTTATCTTTACAGCCTTAGCCTCTGCCACAGCCTAGCCAATAGTACGTGCCCAGTAAAATCCATTTTGAATAAATGAATGGATGACTGAGTCCTCAAGTCTCACCTCAGACAACACCTCCTCCGAGAAGCCTTCCCACCTCCTCCACCAAGTGGACCATGGACCAGCCCTCTCCTCGCCTCTGCAGCTAGTAGTTCCATATCTTTGTTCTCATCAATGCTTTGTCGTCAAAAGTGAGTTAAAATCATTGCCCTTTAAAAAAAAAAAAAAAACCTCTCCTGCGTCCTCAATATCTCAGATAATGTTCAAACCCCTTAGTTGACATTCTTCGTTTATTTCATTCTTTCACTCAACAAGGTTGTTATCAGTCATTGGATGTGTCAAGATGATCTTCTCAGAGTCAGCTGTTTGAACTAGCTGACAGAAACACAAGCAAATAATTATAGCCCAATTCAGGGAGTGCAGTGTCAGAGATCTGCCCAGTGTATTTTGAAAACAGAGGGAGGGACATCTAATCCATCTTGAGAATGAATGGAAAGGACATGTATTTCCCTGAGAAGCAAATGCTTGTTCAGTTCAGTTCAGTTCAGTGGCTCAATTGTGTCTGACTCTGCGACCCCATGGACTGCAGCACTCCAGGCTTCCCTGTCCATCACCAACTTCCAGAGCTTGCTCAGACTGATGCCATCCAGCCATCTCATCCTCTGTCGTCCTCTTCTTCTCCTGCCCTCAATCTTGCCCAGCATCAAGGTCTTTTCCAGTGAGTCAGTTCTTCGTATCAGTGACCAAAGTATTCACTGAATATTCACTGAAGATGAATAGTCACCTTCCAGTGAACACCCAGGACTGATCTCCTTCAGGATGGACTGGTTGGATCTCCTTGCAGTCCAAGGGACTCTCAAGAGTCTTCTCCAACACCACAGTTCAAAAACATCAATTCTTCAGTGCTCAGCTTTCTTTATAGTCCAACTCTCACATCCACACATGACTACTAGAAAAACCATAGCTTTGACTAGACAGACCTTTGTCAGCAGAGTAATGTCTCTGCTTTTTAATATGTTGTCTAGGTTGGTCATAGCTTTTCTTCCAAGGAGCAAGCTTCTTTTAACTTCAAGGCTGCAGTCACCATCTGCAGTGATTTTGGAGCCCAAAAAATAAAATCCGTCACTGTTTCCACTGTTTCCCCATCTATTTGCCATGAAGTGATGGGACCAGATGCCATGATCTTAGTTTTCTGAATGTTGAGTTTTAAGCCAATTTCTTCACTCTCCTCTTTCACTCTCATCAAGAGGCTCTTTAGTTCTTCTTCACTTTCTGCCGTAAGAGTGGTGTCATCTACATGTCTGAGGTTACTGATATTTCTCCCTGCAATCTTGATTCCAGCTTGTGCTTCATCCAATCCAGCATTTCACATAATGTACTCTGCATATAAGTTAAATAAGCAGGACGACAATAGACAGCCTTGACATACTCCTTTCCCAATTTGGAACCAATCTGTTGTTCCATGTCCAGATCTTAACTGTTGCTTCTCGGCTTCTTAACAGGTTTCTCAGGAGGCAGGTCAGGCAGGTGGTCTGGTATTCCCATCTCTTTCAGAATTTTCCACAGTCTGTTGTGATCCACACAGTCAAAGGCTCTGGCATAGTCAATAAAGCAGAAGTAGATGTTTTTCTGGAACTCTCTTGTTTTTTCAATGATCCAACAGATGTTGGCAATTTGATCTCAGGTTCTTCTGCCTTTTCTAAATCTAGGTTTAACATCTGGAAGTTCTCAGTTCATGTACTGTTGAAGCCTGGCTTGGAGAATTTTGAGCATTACTTTACTAGCATGTGAGATGAGTGCATTGTGCAGTAATTTGAGCATTCTTTGGCATTGCCTTTCTTTGGGACTGGAATGAAAACTGACCTTTTCCAGTCCTATGGTTCTTGTTTGTGGGAACAGGTAAGCGAGGCATTTTATTTGCTTTAAATAAAAATGCTACACATATACATGTGCAAACTCTAGGTAACTAATGATGTAAATGCAAACACAATCCATGCTGCAATTTAAAAGCTAGACTATCACAATATCCTTGAAGCTACCTGTGTGTTCTTGCTTGATCCTCTTTCCTTTCTTTCCTTCAGGCCTCTGCCAAAGAGGGTGTGTGCTTGCATTTGCTAAGAGCTGAGTGATGACTTGGGGCCACCTTTGCCTCCTCAGAGTCCTACTGGGTGAGACTCTGTGTTATACAGACAATGCTTAGGTTCCACATGTCAGGACTGATGTTAAGAGTTTGCCCTCAGGAACACTTCCCTGTCCATTCTCCTCCTTCTGAGCTCATGCATTCTTACAAATATTCCAGCACCTTATAAAATATCTTCACGGTGATGAATGCAAGATTTATTTGTCATGTAGCAAGAGGGTTCTTCGTAGTAGCTAGGAGCCCAAACGGTTATGAGTGGAAGTCTGTGGTTTCATAATTCTAGCCTCTGGCCTTCAATGGAATCTCCCTTCCTGGCTATATTCTAAGGAAGGATTATAACAAATCCTACTTCAAATGCTACTACCCCTGAAGAGCATTATTATCTATGACAGTTTCGAATAGTTGGTAGTGGTTACTGGAAATTCTGTCTTGGAGGAGTTTGGATTGTTTTTTCTAAGCCCCTCAGGAATGCATGTTCAATTTCTACTATGAGTAGGCATGCAATGAGTGACAGCCCACCAGGAATTTAGCCTTGACAGCCTCAGTTCCGACCTCTGCATTTTTCAGATGAATGTGTGTTGGTTGGTATTTCACTCTTCAAGGATTAGTTTTTGACTACCTAAATCTACCTTCAGAGCCCAAGTTACTAATGAGATTGTAAGAGTTTAAAAACCAAACGTCTTTTCTTCCTGTGCTGGGCTTAGCTGTTCAGTCCTGTCCGACTCTTTGTGATCCCATGGACTGTAGCCCGCCAGGCTCCTCTGTCCATGGGGATTCTCCAGGCAAGAATACTGGAGTGGGCTGCTGTGCCCTCCTCCAGAGGATCCCAACCCAGGGATCGAACCTAGGTTTTCCACATTACAGGTGGATTCTTTACCATCTGAGCCACCAGGGAAGCCCAGGAATACTGGAGTGTACTGGGGGCGGAGGGGTAGGCTATCTCTTCTCTGGAGGATCTTCCCAACCCAGGAACTGAAACGCGGTCTCCTGCATTGCAAGTAGAGTCTTTACTAGCTGAGCTATCAGGGAAGGCCCTTCTCTCCCTCCCCCATTTCTTATCTCATCCTTCACTCACTCAAGCCCTGCTGTAATTCATGCACTACTTATAAAGCAGGCTTCCCAAACTCAAGAGCCTTGCATTCCCTTGATTTTTAAAATCCTAGTAAAAATTATGCAGTGAAGAAACGCTTTTTATCTGAACTTGTGCCTCATCTCAGGTCCTATTCTCCTTATTCTTAATGACTAATTCTATTTCCTAGCTAATAATCATCACTTGGTATCCGTTACCCATTGCTGTAGAACAAATCCTCTAAAATCTAACAGTTTGGAAAAGCCATAAACATTTATTTTCTCATCCCGTTTATATTAGTCAGAAATCTGGGGATGAACAGTTGAGGGACCCCGGATCTCATGTGGGGTTATTGTCACAGTGTCAGCTGGGGCCACAGTCATCTGAAGACTTGACCGGTCGGAGGATCCACCTCCTAGCTGGCCCACTCGCATGGCTGGTGAGTCAGTGCTGAGTGCTGCTGGGAGCCTCGGTTTCTCAGCACATGGTCCTCTCCGTAACAGGACTGCTTGAGTACCCTCACGACATGGCAGCTGGCCTGCCCCAGGTTGAGTGGTCTAAGAGAGAAGAAGGTGGAGGCCTCCACATCTCCAATGACCAACCTCAAAAACCACATGGTGTCCTTTCCACTGTATCACTATTGCTATCACAGGTCCTCTCTTTTCAGGGTGGGAGGAAATTACACATGGGTTTCAACACTTGGTGATGGACCTCACTGGAGGTCTCCCTTAGGCTGCCTACCAAGCCTGGCAAATACTTTTCCTATGAAAGGGATTTAAAGCCAAAGACCCCCAAAACCTGAAGGTTGCTAATTTGTAAATTACTCCAGTCTGCTGAATAAAGAGCAGAAAGTAAGCTGTTACATTTTCTGTGCAAAAGATGATGACTTCTCATTTTTGCAAGAAACCTCACAGCTTTGGGGCTTATCTTATCACCTACGTCTTTCTGAGATTCCAGAAATGAAATTACATTTCATGACTAAAGACTGAGGAGCAGCCAAGTTGATAGAAACAATGGGATCATGGCAGAAAGTTGTTATTGGAAGGTTCCTAAGTATGTCTCTTGAGAGTTTTGGGAGGTTAGTTATTTTTCCACAGAATAATAAGCTCCATTCAATGAAAACAAAAAAAAAATAGTCTTCCTCTTCTACTTCTGACAGTAACCTTAATTGTGGAATCATGGCAGACTCCATTTCTTTGTCTTGTTTTGCTTTCAGGAATCCCTGATAGGCTAGCACCTGCAGGGCTTTTGGAATTTCCTTGCCATCTTCTAAGGAGGTGGGAAGTCCTAAACTTAATTATAAAACAATGTTAGCCTTGTCACTGCTCGGTTACCAAGCCAGAAATCTGCCAAAGTACAACAAAGCAGTGGTTATAAAATATTTACATAAAACTTCAGTTGCCAAACGCATAAAGAAGCCCTGGATCTTTCCACAAGGCACATCAACATCACTT
This sequence comes from Cervus elaphus, assembly GCF_910594005.1. Lineage (NCBI taxonomy): Eukaryota > Metazoa > Chordata > Mammalia > Artiodactyla > Cervidae > Cervus > Cervus elaphus. The sequence continues at coordinate 37,549,615 of NC_057840.1, forward strand.
ATATCTTCTGAGCCCCTCCTCATCCTGAATAATCATATTCAAGAGATGTGTATGAAGCTACCACCAGAATGTGCCAGACAATTTTCTAGAATTCTAGGAGATAATAAGAAAGCTAAGATTTGCCTGCCCTTCAGGAGCCAACACATCACAGCTCAGTGTGGGAAACTCCTTTGACCTTGTGATGTGTTTTCATGATGTCCACTTCCCCTTATCAACTTGCAAGAAGATATAAAATCTGGTGATAAGGGAATTCAAGGACACCTCTGCCTTGCTCTTGTATTCTATGCACCCCCCCAACCATGCCCCTCACTTTTCCTGGGAACAGCACACCTGGAGAGAGCTGGCTCTAGGAACATTTTTCCCTTCAAATTTTAGATGTTTGGAATCTGATTTTGTTTAAATCTACTCCAAATCTGCTCAACATCTATTGTGAGCCTGTTCGGGCATTACTTTCAGATTTTAGACTTTTCATCCTGCCAGTGTTGTGGTTTTATGATATGACAGCATCCAGAAGCAAGTCTCAGCCCCTGGTGATTTATATAGGAAGGTGGGTCCAGAGCTCCCCCACAGTCTTGTCTGCAAGGAACACTGTCCAAGTGACAGAGAATGACAACCTGCCAGGGAAAGGAGAGTATGAGTGGCAGGAACAATGTTTTTCCAAATAGACTCTTTAGGGGCTTCCCAGGTGGCCCAGTGGTAAACAATCTGCCTGCCAATGCAGGAGACACAGGTTCGATCCCTGGGTTGGGAAGACCCCTTGGAAGATGAAACATCAAACAGACTCCTCAGGGTACATACATCTAGGAACTTTCTTCTTTTCCTGAGGAAGAAATATAATTGTACCCCATCCAAACTGAAGACTCACTCAAATGCTTTAATCCTTAAATTTATATGCATCAACTTCCTTCCATTTATCTAACTCTCAGAATTCTTTGAAAAGAAAAATGCACAATGCAAAAGCAGCTAGGTTCATGGGACAGAGCTCTGTGTCTTTTCCATCTCGCAATATCTAAATTTCTTAAAGACAACATCCTCCTTCTTTGAAATATAATTGACATATACCCTTGTACTAGTTTCAGGTGTACAACATGAGTCGGTATTTGTATATATTTTGAAATCATCGCCATGAGTCTACTTAACACCCATCACCAACATAGTTTCAACATTTTTTTCTCAAGAACTTTTTTGAGGCGCTCAAGAACTTCCCTGGTGGCTCAGAGGGTAAAGCATCTGCCTGCAATGCGGGAAACCTGGGTTCGATCCCTGGGTCGGGAAGATCCCCTGGAGAAGGAAATGGCAACCCACTCCAGTACTCTTGCTTGGAAAATTCCATGGATGGAGGATCCTGGTAGGCTACAGTCCATGGGGTCACAAAGAGTCAGACATGACTGAGTGACTTCACTCTCTCTCAAGAATTTTTAAGATTGACATTCTTAGCAACTTTTAAATATGCAACATAAGATTACTAACTATAGCTGTCATTAAATCTCAAGACTTATTTATTTTATAACTGGAAATTTGTGCCTTTTGATTTCCTTCACCCATTTTGCTCACCCCCAACCCTCCGCCTCTGGGAAGCACTGAATCTGTTCCTTGCATTTATGAGCTTGAGTTTTTGTTTTTGTTTTTGTTTTTTTTAAGATTCTACATATAAGTGAGATAATATGGTATTTGCCAAATACATCTTGCTGCATTCAGTTCAGTTCAGTCGCTCAGTCATGTCCGACTCTTTGCGACCCCATGAAACGCACCACGCCAGGCCTCCCTGTCCATCACTAACTCTCGGAGTCCACCCAAACCCATGTCCATTAGTCAGTGATGCCATCCAACCATCTCATTCTCTGTAGTCCCCTTCTCCTCCTGCCCTCAATCTTTCCCAGCATCAGGGTCTTTTCCAATGAGTCAGCTTTTCGCATCAGCAGGCCAAAGTATTAGAGTTTCAGCTTCAACATCAATCCTTCCAATGAACACCCAGGACTGACCTCTTTTAGGATGGACTGGTTGGATCTCCTTGCAGTCCAGGGGACTCTCAACAGTCTTCTCCAACACCACAGTTCAAAAGCATCAACTCTTCGGCACTCAGTTTTCTTTATAGTCCAACTCTCACATCCATACATGACCACTGGAAACACCATAGCCTTGACTAGACAGACCTTTGTTGGCAAAGTAATGTCTCTGCTTTTCAATATGCTATCTAGGTTGGTCATAACTTTCCTTCCAAGGAGTAAGCGTCTTTTAATTTCATGACTGCAATCACCATCTGCAGTGATTTTGGAGCTCCCAAAAATAAAATCAGCCACTGTTTCCACTGTTTCCCCATCTATTTGCCATGAAGTGATGGGACCAGATGCCATGATCTTAGTTTTCTGAATGTTGAGTTTTAAGCCAACTTTTTCACTCTCCTCTTTCACTTTCATCAAGAGGCTCTTTAGTTCCTCTTCACTTTCTGCCATAGGAGTGGTGTCATCTGCATATCTGAGGTTATTGATATTTCTCCCGACAATCTTGATTCCAGCTTGTGCTTCTTCCAGCCCAGCGTTTCTCATGATGTACTCTGCATGTAAGTTAAATAAGCAGGGTGACAATATACAGCCTTGACGTACTCCTTTTCCTATTTGGAACCAGTCTGTTGTTCCATGTCCAGTTCTAACTGTTGCTTCCTGATCTGCATACAGGTTTCTCAAGAGGCAGGTAAGGTGGTCTGGTATTCCCATCTTTTTCAGAATTTTCCACAGTTTATTGTGATCCACACAGTCAAAGGCTTTGGCATAGTCAATAAAGCAGAAATAGATTGTTTCTGGAACTCTCTTGCTTTTCGATGATCCAGCAGACATGGGCAATTTGATCTCTGGTTCCTCTGTCTTTCCTAAAACCAGCTTGAACATCTGGAAGTTCGCAGTTCACGTATTGCTGAAGCCTGGCTTGAAGAATTTTGAGCATTACTTTACTAGCGTGTGAGACGAGTGCAATTATGCGGTAGTTTGAGCATTCTTTGGGATTGCCTTTCTTTGGGACTGGAATGAAAACTGACCTTTTCCAGCCCTGTGGCCACTGCTGAGTTTTCCAAATTTGCTGGCATATTGAGTGTAGCACTTTCACAGCATCATCTTTCAGGATTGCTGCATTACAGACTAGCAATCCCAAAACCTTCCATTTAAAAGTAATTTTAAAGTACATATTGTCATTGTTGTTAAGTCACTCAGTCATGTCCAACTCTTTGTGGCCCCATGGACTGCAGCAAGCCAGGCTTCCCTGTCCATCACCATCTCCTGAAGTTTGCTCAAACTCATGTCCATTGAGTCGATGATGCCATCCAACCACTTCATTCTCAGCCACTTCCATCTTTTGCCTTCACTCTTTCCCAGTACCAGGGTCACAAAGATTCATATGAAATTATTACCATTCCACCCTCCTGTGTTCCTCCTCCCTAACAAAGAGCACATCATTTCAGACATTATCCTTCCACCTGTTTGTCCCCAGGATCAAACATTGTAAGAGCTGTCCCCTAAAGTCTAAAGGAAAGTTTCCCCTGGGGTGCTTCACTTTTGAAATTGGACTAAGTCACTAAAACCTAAAATTTAAAAGGGAAAAAAAAGTCTCCTAACAAATATGGCAATTATCAAAACATGGAGAGTAAGGTACTTTTTGAATGATTAAAAATGTGTTCAGCCCTGTAGAACTGCCCTGTGAGCGTGTCAGATGCTTTCTGCTTGTCCTTTCAGATCTACCCTGCGCTCCTTCGAACCTCCCACCAATGCCAAGTGCCAGGGAAGCTGTTCTCCATGGACCACTCCATCACTGGGGCTCTTCAGCCCTCTGGCTTCTGTTTGGGTCCTGCCAATCAGGGGGGAATTGACAGAAGGAGAGAATGCTCAGGATTCATATTCTCCCCTCCCTCTCTCTCCTGCCCACCTTCTCTGCACTGGCAGTGACCTTCTACCAAAGGTCATGGCTCCTGATGAGTAAGCCCCACTCCAGCTGCCACATTCTCCCTGGGTTCTAGGGACCTCCCCCTCCCCTAACTCTCCATCCTCTTGCTGATTCTGGAATGCTTCACCACCCCTTCTGGAATCTCCGCACCTACTGCAAATAACCCACTCATGAGACTCTCACCCATGACCCTTTCAAGGGTGCCATCTGTTTCCTGCAATGACCATGACCAGCACTGGGCATCAATGACGTTTTTAGCCTTCGTAGCAATACATCAAGCAGTCCACTCTCTTACAAAGGAGAGTAAGTTAGAAAAGAATAGGCCAACCGCAGGATGCACAACTTTACATAACTCGTGAAATAACGAAGGCATTGCTGCAAAGAAAATTAAAGAAAGCTGTTTCACTGTGTACATTACTAATCGAGGCAGTAGGAAAGGAATGTTATGAAAAGTAGGAATGTTTGCCATGTTCAGGATCCGTGATAACCATGGATTGTTGCCTGTTGAAGGCGCATGAGTAATTCACAACAGACTTGAACATGCACATGCAACAATTCTTCCATTTTTAATGAAACTTAAGAACCTGGCAAGCAGTGGAAATTAGAAACATATGTATTCAATTACTTTATTATGCCTTATTTAATGAGAAATATTTTCTATAATCAAATGTATTGTACATTCTTTTTTTAACACTGACTGGGTGGGGGGTTTAGGAGAGAATGGATAAATGTAAAAGTATGGCTGAGTCCCTTTGCTGTTCACCAGAAACTACCACAACATTGTCAACTGGCTACATCTCAATAATAAAAAATTTAAACTTTGGGAAAAAATAAAATAATAAAATTAAATGAAAAAAAGAAATAATAGCTCATGAATAAAACTGGTCCGAGACGTAAGAGTTGAATTTTTACTGGATATTTGACACCTTTTGTCCCCCAAATAGGTTTAAATTTGCTTTTTTAAAATAACCAACTAATTTCCTGGATGTAAGGAAGAGCAAGGGATTCTCAGAATTGAAAAGCAGCTGCTATTCTCTTTTGAACAGAAAAACACACATCCTCAGAAACACAGGATTGAATTAAGCATCATTTAGCCTTTGATTCTTTGTACATTAAATTTTATTTTAAAAATAATGAAACGAATACCTACAGACCCACTATGCTAGCCAAGGGCTAGAATATGACTGATGAGTCACAAATCCAACCCAGCTGGGCTTCTGGAGTCCCCTGTCCAGGGCCAGTCAGGGCAGGGCATCTCCTTAACCATCAACCACGGTCAACTGGGCGAACCTCCTACACATCCAGCTATTCTTGCCCTCTCTGGACTCGGGTGAAAGGCTATGCAGCATAGCATGGGTGCTGGCATTTTGAGCAGTCACTAAAGAGAAGTAAGTGACACAACAAAACAGTACACGGACTTCCCACAGGCTGCCCTGAGCCAGAAGATAAATCCTCCCTTCAGCCTCCCCTCTTGGAGATTCCAGATGAGCCTCACTGAGTAGAACACAGTTGCCTGGAGACCCGCTGTGTGTCTTCTGAGCTAATCTGAGAAGTGACCGTGGGTATCTCTTTGTGTTTTAGCCTGCTCAAATGCCTTAACAAAGTCCCGCAGACTGGGCAACTTACGCAGCAGGAATTTATTGTCTCACAGTTCTGGAGCCCAGGAGATCAGGGCGTCAGTGGGGTTGTTTTTTAACTGAGGTCTCACCCCTTGGCTTGTAGACAGCTGTCTTCTCCCTGCGTCTTCACACGGTCCTTTCTCTGTGCACATACATGTCTGTGTCCAAATTCCCTCTTTCAAGGACACAACATTGATGGATCCAAGTAGGGGCCATCCTACTTGGACCTTAACTGAGTAAGACCTTACTGCTTCTTTGAAGATCTGACCCCCAAATCTAGTTCTGTTCTAAGATACTGGGGTTAGGACTTCAATACATGAATTTGTGGGGGAGACACAATTCAGCCCATAACACTCTGTTGCTTCACATCTTCTGCCTCCCTTCCTTTTCTTCTCACTCCAATTGCCCTGAGCTTTAACTTGCAGATAAAGCATCAATACTTTCATCCTTGACTCCAGAGAGAGCTGAGTTATATGAGAATTCATTATGTATATCTGCCTGTGGGTTCCTTCATTTCCTATGCTCTTGCCATCCCACAAGAGATACCAACAGCCCAAACTGAGTGTTTTCATCCCCTCTCTTTTCTCTCTTCACTTATATGTTATATCTAAATAATATTTTCTTTGGTGTTGCCTGTCTTAGAATGTGATAAAGAGTGTTACACTATATGCTGCATTCTGGTACTTTTTCCACTCAACATTACATTGATAAAATTCCATCTCTTTGATGTGAACAGCTATCATCCATTCATTTTCACTGGCTGCAGACTGTTCCATTTTAAGAATAAGCCACAGTATAAACATTTTCTGCTGATAGACATCAGCAGAAGGCAAGCAAACAAAGGCAAGCAAGCACAAACAGGCCTTTTAGAGACCACGTGTTGAGGACCCTCAGAAAAAGCAGCAGAAGGAACACGGGTCCTTCTGTCAGTTTCACGGAGAACAGCAGACAGAGGTCCTACAGAGCCCAACCTCGGTCTCTGGAAGAGAGTCCTTTGACCTGTGTGGCTTTCAAGCTGCATCTTTAAGGAAGCAGCAGGCCCTCCCCTGGCATGATCAGGGTGCAGGATTGCAGCTGAGCCGCAGAGTTGCTCCCTTACCATCGGGGGTCAGGAAACAACCCGCCATTCATTCCCCTGGTAGACCCAGGTAAATAGGTTCGAAGCCTTGCACATGATCAGATTTTACTGCCCTAAATGACAGGTCATAGTTAGCTTCTATGGAGCTCTGCAGGAGCCCACCTCCTTTACGGGGATAAGAGCTTATAAGGAATCAATCTTTGACCTGTTAGTATTTATGTCTCCTGTGTGCACATTTAGTTGCTCAGTCATGTCTCTTTTGCAACCCAACTCCATGGACTGTAGGCCAGGCTCTCTGTCCATGAGAATCTCTAGATAAGAACACTGGAGTGGGTTGCCAATCCCTCCTCCAGGGGATCTTCCCAACCCAGGAATTGAACCCAGATCTCTGGAGTCTCCTGCATTGGCAAGTGGATTCTTAACCACTGGGCCACCTGGGAAGCCCATTTACATCTCAGGTCATTACCGTTTTATTCTCCAGCATATATTCCCAGGAGTGAAACTGCTAGAGCTGACGGTATGAACATTCACTGCTAATTCAACCTCGTACCAGCAATGACCCTCTGAGCACATCCACGGATCCCCATAATATTTCTCAGTTACTTCATTTCTGATAATCAGTTAGATATGGAAGACTATCTCCCTGTGGTTTTGATTTAGACTCCCCTGATGACTAATGAGTAACTTTTCATGTGCATATGGATGATTTGTGGGGTTTTCTGTGAAATGTTTTTTGCTCATTTTTGTCCTGATTTGTCTTTCTCTAACCAATTTGTAAGGATTATTTATATACTCTAGATGAATCTTTAAGATTTGTTATCTTCCCTCAATTTTTTATTTTTGGCCAAGTTGTGTGGCATGTGGAATCTTAGTCCCCCGACCAGGGATCAAATCTGTAGCCCCTGCTTTGGAAGTCTTAACCACTGGACCTCCAGGGAAGTCTCAATGTTGTCTTTTATAGTTGAGCTTTTTATTGTCTTGTATAAGAAATCCTTCCTTATCTCAATGTCATAAAAATATATAAGCCTAAAAATGATGTGTGGACCAAAGAATAAATAATAACAGAAATTTTAAATTAGTTGGAATTCAATGATAATGAAAACATTACACACCAAACCTTGTAAAATATAGCAAAAGTGATGCTTCGAAGGAAATCTATAGCCTTGAGTGTTAACATGAGACAAGAAAAATCATATATTAATGAACTAAGTATCCAACTTAGGGAACATGGCAGAGACCATTAGTTCTCACCAATAGCCCTTTCCAAACCTCCCTTGTAGTAAGGTGGCCACGAATGTCATTTCTAGGCCAACACGGTTAACTACTCAGTTTCCCTTTCTCGTGTCTCATACCCCAGTCTACCAGATGGAGGATGCCAGGGAAAGCTTGAAGCCCCAAGTTGGAAAAACCAGAGACAGAAGTGTGGCCTGAGTCCCTGAGTCACTGGTTGGAGCAGGGCCATGGTAGAGTATTTTCCATCCTGGAACACCCACCGTGGACTTTGCACATGAGAAAATGTAAACTCTCGGTGTGTTAAATCAGTGAGATATTGGGGGTGTTACAGTATGAATCTAAAACAAGAAATTAAAAAAAAAAAAACAAAAACAGCAAAACCCAAAGGAAATGGAAGGAGAAAAGGAAAAAGCAAAGAGCAATGAAATGGAAAACAAAGAATCAGCAGACTCAGCAGAGGGACAACTGTTCCTTCCTGAGCCTTAGAAAAGCCATCAGGTAACTGATTGCCCAGCCCTGGCCTTGGACCCCTTGTCAAACGTGTTTCCATCTCTCCACTCTATTCGAAAGAACATACTGCGAGTTTCATACATGAAACTGAATGCGCTGGAGTACTTGTTTCCTGTTCTTCCAATTGGCAAATAAATGTGCTATGTTTTCTCAACGTGGGAAGAAGGCGTTGAGGTGGAATGAGCAGGCAGAGCAAGTCCGAGGAACAAGGGTGGCCAGGGTTTGAACTGCACCGAGAAAACACAAAGGACAAACAGCAGAAAAAGAGGCCAAAAGTAGAGAGTGAAGGTGAGCAAAAGGGCAAGAGGAAGAAAAGCAAGCAGAGCAGGAAGCAGGGTTTCCTGGGGCACTCGGGGGAGGGGCTCCCCATGCAAGAAGAGACAGAAGCAGGGTAGGCACTGTCATTTGAGCGCACAAAGTATTTTCCACTGCCAAGAAGAGGATCCAACCCCACTTCCCATATAATAAGCATAGCCTACATTTTCAGCTAATTCAACAAGAGCACTTTTGATCAAAGGGAAGAAAAGTGAAAGTGAAAGTCTCTCAGTCGCGTCTGACTCTTTGCGACCCCATGGACTGTCCATGGAATTCTCCAGGCCAGAATACTGGAGTGGGTAGCCTTTCCCTTCTCCAGAGGATCTTCCCAGCTCAAAGTACACAGCTGTCTTCATTGGCGCAAGCAGCCCTCCAGAGGCCCAGGAATCAGCACCACCACTAATTTTGATCTGGAAAGGAGTTTATTTAATCATCTGATACTTCTTCCTTTTTAACTTCATTGTTGGTCTTTGAGCTACATCCTAGTGGAATCTCTCCTGCTACCTGTCATCCGTTTGGAGAGTCAGATTCCGGAGGGGAGCATATTTTCTGCTTGTCTTCATACATCAACAGAGTAGATTTCCACAGGCTCAGGTGAGTCCCGTGTAGCCTCAAGCAGAGGACATCATTTTAAAGCTAGACTTTCAGGTCTTGAAGACAGTATGGGCAGCATTGCTGGTTGTCTCGAAAACACAGCAACAATATTCTCCGTAATTCTATCTCTGAATCTCTTAGGATGAAATTCTAGACAGAATTTCACTGTCTCATCAACAGCTTTAGTATTTATACACTTGATTTTCTCAGGTCCAAACTAGTCTCCTTCGACCAAACCTCACACAACTGAAATTGTCCTCCATCTTGCCTAAATTTCTAGGAAGGTCCTTTTGCCCCAACTCCCCACTACTAATTTTCCTATGGTTAATTTGAAACTGCTTGTACAATTCTTAAATGAGTCCTCTGTAGACTTCTGCAAATGCTTACATTTTCAGCTGTTACTGTAATCCTGTAAGCAAAGGAGCTATTGTTGACAGCCTAAGTTTATTTGTCCTATAAATATGATGAAGTTCTGACACCTGGTATAATGTTTTCCTTTTGGCATGAGAGCTTATGTCATGAAATTCTGTATGTAGTAGTATGCAAAAAAAAATCTTAATATAAAATCTTTTTTCTCACCTAAAACTTTAATTTTTTAAAAATTTTTTCCCATCTTTACAGTCATTAATTTTACCGTCTAGTTACCTCAATAATATTGACTCTACCTACCATATGAGTTAAAGAGATCCTGCTCAGAAAGGTTCATAGTCCAAGCTGGAAAGTCAAACATTTAACAGAAGGAGTCAATGCTACAGAAAAACAGCAGAGACCAGTGAATTCCGTCCAGAGCAAGTTCAAGGCAGGCTTCATAGCAATGACCTTGGGAGTCACCTTGGGGGCTGGACCTAGTAGGACGAGTCCATCCTCAGGTTGAAAACCCAGAAGTAAATGCTAGGTCAGGGGTTTCACAGAGAAGGCAATGGAAACCCACTCCAGTACTCTTGCCTGGAAAATCCCATGGGTGGAGGAGCCTGGTAGGCTGCAGTCCATGGGGTCTCGAAGAGTCAGACATGACTGAGCAACTTCACTTTCACTTTCATGCACTGGAGAAGGAAATGGCAACCCACTCCAGTGTTCTTGCCTGGAGAATCCCAGAGACGGCAGAGCTTGGTGGGCTGTAGTCTATGGGGTCACACAGAGTCGGACACGACTGAAGCAACTTAGCAGTAGCAGCAGCAGCAGCAGGGGTTTCTGGAATAGCATTAACTAAAATTAACTAGTTGTTAACTAACACACTAACAAAAGCTTACACCCCGATCATTTGTATTTTATGTTATCTAAAGAGTATCATTCAATTAACATCCATGAACAGTGTCGGACTTTTTGGGGGGGGCTCCAAAATCACTGCAGATGGTGATTGCAGCCATGAAATTAAAAGACGCTAACTCCTTGGAAGGAAAGTTATGACCAACCTAGATAGCATATTAAAAAGCAGAGACATTACTTTGCCAACAAAGGTCCGTCTAGTAAGGCTACGGTTTTTCCAGTGGTCATGTATGGATGTGAGAATTGGACTATAAAGAAAGCTGAGCACAGAAGAATTGATGCTTTTGAACTGTGGTGTTGGAGAAGACTCTTGCGATTCCCTTGGACTGCAAGGAGATCCAGTCCATCCTAAAGGAGATCAGTCCTGGGTGTTCATTGGAAGGACTGATGCTGAAGCTGAAATTCCAATACTTTGACCACCTCATGCGAAGAGCTGACTCATTGGAAAAGACCGTGACGCTGGGAGGGATTGGGGGCAGAAGGAGAAGGGGACAACAGAGGATGACATGGTTGGATGGCATCACCGACTCGATGGACATGAGTTTGAGTAAACTCCGGGAGTTGGTAATGGACAGGGAGGCCTGGCGTGCTACGGTTCATGGGGTCGCAAGGAGTTGGACACGACTGAGCGACTGAACTGAACTGAACTGAAAAAGAAGAAACAAACATGATCTCTGATCTTGGGGCATCTGTAATCTACCAGGTGGAATCAAACTGACTGCTGGCTATGTAGGTTTTTATTCTAATATGGCCAAATATTCACGATTCATATGATTCTGCTTAACAGATGAGTGAGACAAACCAAGGATGGGCAGGAATGGAGCTGCTACATCTGTATTAGCCTAACATCTCTTGGTCTGTGTGCTCACTGATACATTCCATGCGTCCGGATGGTTGAAAGGCAAAATGCAAAAAAAAAAAAAGAAAGAAAGAAAAGAAAGTCAAGCCCAACAACCATTTTCTAGTTCCCCTTGACCATCTCAAGGAATTTCTTTCCGTATGTCTCCTTGGACCTATCAGAGCATTAGTTGGGAGTAGCACATGAGGACAATCCTTTTCACCTTCTACAAAGGCAACACAATCTCTTAGTTTTATATGTATGAAAGAGTCCTTTTGCATGAGAATTTCCAACACAGAAACCATTCCACACGATCCCTTTTCTTCTAATTATATGAAACACAGAAATAAATTTAGGGGTACCATTTTAAAACAGGGATGGGAGGCAAAAGTCATTCAGTCAACTAGGAGATGGGGAAATGCTGAGATTTCCTTTATTTCATACATTATTCTGTTGAAGAAAGTTGGGGGGGTGCAGTTAAAGAGAAAATATGCTGATATATCAAGCCAATATTAAAATAATACTCTATTATTCAGAGTGCATCCAATCATACACTTTTATCATTTTTGAATTTTGACTCATCCAAAACTTCTGAATAATTGAGATCTGTACCAGTAAAAGCCACATTTCCAGGCTGCAGACTACACAGCAACCTTCTAACAGTGTGGCCATAGCATAATTTTGCTGGTTATGGACAAAAGCCTATTGATTTATGACTTATGACTGAATGCCTTATTTCCTGGAGGTTAGGATGGAGCAAGGAGCTTCCCAGGTGGTTCAGTAGTAAAGATTCCACCTACCAATGCAGGAGACAGGTTCAATCCCTGGGTCTGGAAGATCCTCTGGAGAAGGAAATGGCATCCCACTCCAGTATTCTTGCATGGAAAATTCTATGGACAGAGGAGCCTGGTGGGCTACAGTCCATAGGGTCGAAAGGAGTCAGACATGACTGAGCATGCATGCAAGATGGAGCAAACATTGCTACTCAAGTGTTCCAACAAGAGTCGACATCTCCTGAGTCCTGGGTGCTGGAGGATCCTACAGGCCTTACGAACATTATCTCATTTAATTCCCGTAAGCCTACGAATGAGATTCTATTTTTATCCCCACTTCACAGATAACTGAGGAGCAGAGAGATACGTAACTTGTTTCATGTCACAGAGCTTGTAAATGCTACAGTGAGACAGCTGAATTATCTAACTTCAAAAGCTGAGCCCTCAACTGCTTCTAACTACTGGATGCCAACTTCCAAAGGTCAGCGACTTCTAAATTAACACTAATTCCTGAAATCCTTCCATTCTTACCCTGGCATGACCTCAGTAGAAGGACAGAGAGGTATAGATGAGTAAGAAAACAGAACCCCACACTCACAAAATTAAAATAGACAATTTCTTACTTCAGACACAATATTACTTTATATTAAAAGTTCATTTTTAAAGTTCTTACTGTTTTCTCAAGATAAATCAAAATGTTCACACGGAGATATGTCAAAATGTTGAAGAAGCATCCTCAAATTTAGACTTCGTCATCCAAAAAATAAAGTTAAATGGGAAATCCCTTTCAGTGGGTCTAGACAATGAAAGAACAAGGGAAAAAATAGGATTTTTTTTCCTCTGATGTTTTCTCCCCTTTTAATCATTCCTTTACAAACATTTGAGGATTTACAATGCTCCTGGCAAGGGGGGAGAAAATGATAAGACTATCAGCATCCCTGGATTTGAGGGGGTGATGGAGTCCTTTTTAAAACACCTTTGAGGTTGATTTCTTCATTTTCTCCTACAGTTCCAGTTTCACAACTTTTCAGAGAAACAAGAAGCTTGGGAAAGGAGAGCATGTGCAATATTCAGCCATAAGCATGACATGAAGACCTCAGGCTGGGAATTGCCTTTCTCTGCATAGTGACTCCAGGGCAGTCAGATGCCGGAAAGAATGAAGATTAACATCCTCTTCTTCCATTGTTTCCTCACGTGTTTTAACCCCTGTGGGCTGTTGTAAACCGGCATCCCATGAAGAGTAAATGTTTGACTTAGAAGATGTGCTTCATAAACACTGCCATAGAGTTTTACCACACACTGAGGAATGACCAGGTTACATCCAGAATCTAGACTTTAAAAGCCCAGTACTAGGTGCATTTCTATGTAAGATGAGCCCCAAAGGTTCTGAAATACTGTCTATGACACCCTGTTGACAAAGTAACATTATTTTGTTGCTTATAGACAACTCTTACCTCTTCTCTTCCCAAAATCAATAGGTCATAGGACATTGTTTCAGGACTTTTGTAGTAGGAAAAAATTCTCTTAGAAGAAACAAGAAAAAATTCTCTCTCTCTCTCTCTCACACACACACACACACACACACACACACACACATATGGTTTGGGACAGGCCTCAAGTTCCTAAAACTAGAGAAATACATGGCCCTCCAGTAAATTCAAATTTGATGTAATCACTTTTTCCTTTACTTTTGTTTGCCAAACCTCAGTCACACACCAGAACACTTCTAGCAACAATTCTTGCCAAAAATAAATAAAATCCCTAAGTCAAAACTTAGCATTTGAGAAATTTCCAGAGAATTATAAAGTAATTTTTACAATAAGAAGAGTAATAATTTATTTTCTAATCCCAAATTCTACAGTTTATAAAATCTACTTTATGAGTCCCCTTTGTGAAATGAAAGTTTCTAAGTCATGTCCGACTCTTGCAACCCCATGGACTGTAGCCCGCCAGACTAGAGGACTCGGCAAGAAGACTGGAGTAGGTTGCCATTTCCTTCTCCAGGGGATCTTCCTGACCCAGGAATCAAACCCAAGTCTCCTGCACTGCAGGCAGATTCTTTACCAACTGAGCTATGAGGGAAACATGAGTTCCTTTGCTGCTGCTGCTGCTAAGTCGCTTCAATCCTGTCCGACTGTGTGCGACCCCATAGACGGCAGCCCACCAGGCTCCCCCGTCCCTGGGATTCTCCAGGCAAGAACACTGGAGTGGGTTGCCATTTCCTTCTCCAATGCATGAAAGTGAAAGTGAAGTCGCTCAGTCGTGTCCGACTCTTCGAGACCCCATGGACTGCAGCCTACCAGGCTCCTCCGCCCATGGGATTTTCCAGGCAAACGTACTGGAGTGGGATGCCATTGCCTTCTCCATGAGGCCCTTTAGGTATCAGTAAACTTGCATTAAGGTCCTCCTGGGCTTGATTCATCACGCAAGGTCTTCCACATATTTGAAGAAACATCAGAAACGTCAGTTTTGTATAATCTTTACCGTCCGAGCTATCAGGGAAGCCCGGCCTTACGTACTCTTTAAGCCAGTTTTTCATCAGCAGATTTTTAAATACTCACCTTCCGGGTGATCAGCATGAACATATTTTTTAAAAATAACACAAGCAGGAGGGCCTTGGGTCCTGCAGGATCCCAGCAGCATCACGGTGCAGAAACTTAAGTGCCGCAAAGCAGAAGCTGCTGACGGAGGTGGACTTGCCTGAACTGGGAGGTCAGGGATCACAACCTCCACGAGCTGCTGCCTGTGTCGCGACAACGACGTCACTGCAGCGGCCAGAGGACAACAGGCTTCCAAGCCGCGGGGCAGGGCGGGGCGCGAGGTGTGCACGGCGCCTGCGCAACCCTCGGGCGCCTGCCCCGCTTCCGGCTTCGTGCCCGCGCGGGTCGCTGGAAGCCTGCGATGTCCTCACGGCCTCGACCCTCTGCCCTGCCCAGCGTGCTCCTCAAGCTGCGCGTGGCACAAGCACCGCCAGGCCGCCATGGCGTTCCGGGAGCAGGGCCACGTGTGCGCTGGCCCCCGCGGCGGCCCCGACCCTCGTCGCGCGCAGCTGGGGGCCTTCGCGTCCCCTGGGCTGACTCGTGGGACACGTGCTGGAGTATAATGACGACCTCGATCCGCAAGCTTAGCGGGTCTTCCCTCTCCAGGCCTACATGTTACAGATGGAGACGCTGAGCCCCGAAGCCTGAGGTTTTGTGAGGGCGCTCTCCTCGAAAAAGGTGTCCGCCAGTGGTGGGGTCTGAAGAACTTGGCTCCTCAGCTACAGATCACACACAGAGCCAAAGGGTACGCCCCTTTCCCACGAAATTTCTTAGCCTTTGGCGATTGGTAATTAAATGACTGCCTTAAGAGACAATGGGAAGCGGTTTTGTACTGCACTGGGGAATTTTCACATTCGTAGAGCAGAAACACTGAAATGTGAAAGCGAGGACTTCAGAGGTGGAGGCGGGGGAAGGGAGGGCATAAGCGGTCCCCCAGTTTTCATTTCCTTGTAGCAGGACAGTTTGGTTTAATTTATTTAACTCAACTTCTTGCTCTTGTTCATGATTAAGCTGTGTACGGACGCTGGAGAGTTTGGTCTCAAGTTTTCATAGACTGGGTGAGATTCTAGTATTCAGAGTTTTTTCTTTTGTTTAAAGGAATGCTCTCCCAATGCTAGTAAATGGCCTACCTGCCTTTTAAGTGGGGAAAAAAAACCACACACACACACAAGCAGGGGAACTGCAAAGGTGAATGAAATCAAATGTCAGTGAAAGTAAAAGTTGCTCAGTCCTGTCCAACTCTTTGGAACCCCATGGACTATACATGGGATTCTCCAGGCAAGAAGACTGGAGTAGGTTGCCATTTCCTTCTCCATGGGACCTTCCCAACCCAGGGATCGAACGCGAGTCTCCTGCATTGCAGGCAGATTCTTTACCATCAGGGAAGCCCTCAAATGTCATTGGCCAACCCCATACCAAGAGGAGGTTTTTCCTTTTCAAGGTGCCCACCTTCCAAATAACCTCCAAGGAAGAACTGGGCAGAAGTTTCATCCCAAAGCAAATCATGCAGTGATTCTATTCATAAGGGTGGAAGCAAAATGTGACCAACATCTGGTGGCTCAGACAGTAAAGAATCTGCCTGCAATGCAGGAGACCTGGGTTCAATCCCTGGTCGGGAAGATCCCCTGTAGAAGGAATTGGCTACCCACTCCAATATTCTTGCCTAGAGAATTCCATGAACAGAGGAGTTTGGCGGGCTACAGTCCATGGGGTCACAGAGTCAGACACGACTGAGTGACTTAACACTCTCTGCAAGTACTAACCACATATTCAACAGGTGGAAACAGCCACATTAGGCCTGCATGATCATTCCATTTGTGCCTGTGGTGGCAAAACAGCAACATGCTCAAGTATCAGAGATTTACTTATACCAGCTCTTTAGGGGGGATGAAAAGGTAAGTATAAATACCTCTAAGAGTTCTCTGAGGGCTAATAAGCCGAAACTTGGGAATATTCATGGTCTTCAGGCCAGGAGGCTACTGCTTTATTTTCAGGGAGGAAAAACAAAATGATCATAAGCCCCACAAAACAGGTACATTCAGTTTGGTGGAGAGAGACGTAGAGATAGAAAGTCCCCATCTTAGGACTTCAGGGAACAGTCTGAGAAACACCAATCTAGTACAGCTACTTGAGTTGGGCACTGAAAATTCGCTTGAGGATGGTCATTTGATCACAAAGGGCATTTAGTCCACAGCAAAGGGGCTGACCTCCAGGTAAGACCTCCACAGCCATTAAACTCATAACTCAGGGGATCTAAAGCTCCCCTAAAGCTGAGGAGTGAGAGGAAGAGTTGTCCCCTGCCCCTGTTGTCTGGGCTTAAAGCCAGCCAAGCCAACATACAAAGGCCAAGCCTGGTGCTCCCTCTTTTCCATAGTCCTCCTAGTCATCAGTGCCCTATTAGCAGACCACCCCGCCCTGGCTTTGCCCTTATACTGTATTGCCAAGCACCCAGTGAATCACACATTCCAAGCCTCTTCTTCCCTCCATTTGCCAAACCCCTTGTCACTTCCATGAAACAACTGTATCTTCACTGCAGTTCCTTTGGGGGTTGGCTGACACCAAAACAGCCTGACTGAATTCATTCACACAAATACACAAGTGGTTGCCAGTTCCCTGAAGTTCACCAACTCCCTCAATCACACTGAGGCATTTTAAAAGGAAGATGTTTGCTAACTCCAAGGAATCTCTGATTTCAGGCAGTTCAGCAAAGTAGACAATTCAAGACAAATACCAGCTTTGTCCAGGGGTACAGCTCAGAAAATTCCCCGAATGTAAACTTCACACATGCCCGCTCAAGGTCCCCATTTCTAATCCATAAAATTCTAAAATTGCTTCAGAGGGTTTATTTTTTTTCTTTTTTAACAATAGTGCCCACGGTGGCAACAGCCATGGTGCTCACTGGTAAACCTGAAAACATCTTGAACACTTTTTCATTAGCTTCATGTAGGACACAAAACAGAAATATACCAATTATATGTGACTAAGAGTAAGAAAAATATACAACTATATTTAAAACACTTAAATTAACAAGATAGTACTTTTCCATTCTAACAAAGTATCATACATTCAGTTTAAACAAGAGTTAATACACAGACACACTTTTCCAAAATACCATATACTAGTTGAAAATGAGTGACCGTGAGATTTTTCCAAGAGGTTTCTAATGAGCAAAATGTGTACAGTTTTGAAGAACCATCCATTCTTTTCTGGAAGATAGTCACTGAACAGGTTAAAATGCAAACTGATGTCTCTCTCATAAACCTAAGTATGCTTGCTTCATTTTTCTGAATGAGACTTTGGCTGTCAGCAAGTCTTATAGCTTCTTTTCCCTTAAAAACAATAATATACAACATCAACAATGACACCCCTCACAAATAACCATAAACTTCTTTGTGTGTAGTAAGCCCTGTCTAACTGTTTTCACGTGTTTCTGTATTAACTGACCTACACTGATTGTTATGCAAATGGCATTAAACAAGTGTAACAGGCCTACATTTATACCTCTGCTTTGAAAGAGCATCAGATGCTGCCCACGTGTTACTTCAAGGTCAAGGCTGCTACACCTACACATGTGGTATATATATAGCTTGAAAAATCAAAACAAAACTTTTCTCCACTGGCTTTTTCAGGTGAAGAACTTGGACCAAAACCCAACCCATCTGTGTGACAACAGCCACCAATTGCAGTTCCACCCTCAAAACGAACAATGGCCCAGTTCTCTGTAACGATCATACCGTTCCTGGCCAAGGCTCTGCTCTAGAGAGTGTGTCTCTGTGTTCTGACTCTTAAGGAAGGGGGAAAAAAAAAAAGTGGGGGCAGGGGGGCAGACTCTCCCCATTTCTCTCCTTTGGCCGCCACAAGTCAGCATCTGATCTAAGATTCTCTGGATTTATTCCCATCCAATGACTTCAAGATTCCAAGAAGTGCAATATACAACTTTCCAAAAAAAAAAAAAAAAGGAAACCCACGAAATCGCGTAAGACCGCTACATAATACTGTGGATGAAAATAAGAACAAGACTGCCGACCGAGGAAACAAGGCACTTGTTAGCAGGAGTCCGGGAAGCCCCAGGAAGTGCGGGGCTCAGTGAGTCAACAGTTTCAGGCGAGTCAACCAGCTGACCAGCAGGGACGGCTCTGGAGACGAGGACTTGGCGGCCGAGGAGCCGGCTTTCTTTTTGGTCCCTTCTTCCGGGAACGGAATCGTGGCGCTGCTGTGGAGATCCGAACTGACGTAGCACCTGCTGCCTCGGATGTAGTCTGCGCCTCGGACCAGCTGCCTCTCGGTCGCGGGCCTTGAGAAGCGGTACGTGGGCGAGGAGCTTTCTTCGAGGATGGGAGGGATACGCTCGTTACTGAAATACCGGCAGAGGGCATCCTCACCTGTTACCGGATAAAGCCCACAAGCGGTCCATTAAAATACCCGTCATCCGCACACCCGCTGCTCAGCCTTGCCCTGCTTCTGAAAGAGGCACCGCACCCTGCCTTCCACTCGGGGATGGGCTCCCGGGTCCCCCAGGCGGCTGGGCCCACCCCGCGGGGCTTTAAGAAAGCAGATATGGAAGACAGCCACACTTCAGGCTGCTTTTCTATCAGAAAGGTAACACGACGGGCAGAGAAGAATCAGCAAGCCTGCCCTTTTTCATCAGCGTAGGATTTTCATAATTTCACTTGAAATCGAAAAACAAAGAAAATCTTGTAATGCTATCACTCCTTCCACATCTGTGCTTGTTCAATGCCTGCACCCTGGAGCACCGGCCCTGGGAACCGTGGTTCTTACCCAGGAGCATCCTTCAGGGGCATTCAGGAAGGTGGGGTACCTTTGCTTGTCACCCTGACTGCAGAGCAGGCACTCTCCACCTTTAATGGGTGGGGTTCAAAGATTCTACCGCTCTGCAAGGCTTGGGACATTTCTGGAGAAGGAAGAATGATCCTACCCTAAAAGTCACCCCCTCTGGGATGGGGAGCAGGGCGGGAGAGGTAAGAAATCAAATAGAAATGTAAAATACAGGGCATCCTGGCAGCCTTCTTTTGATCAAGAAATTCCACTTCTAAAAATGTACAAAGATTGGGACTTCCCTGGTAGTCCAGTGGTTAAGACTCTGCTCTTCCACTGCAGGGGTCACAGGTTCAATCCCTGGTTAGGGAACTAAGATCCCATACATATGCTGTGAGGTTTGGCCAGAAAAAAAAATTAAAATAGCATAGGAAGATGTATGTACAAGGTGTTTCTTGAAGCATTATTTACAATTGAGAGGAAATAAACAGAAATAACACAAATGTCCAACCATAGCAAACTGAATAAGTGGTTCAGATGGTAAAGAATCTGCCTGCAATGCAGGAGACACAAGTTTGATCCCTGAGTCAGGAAGATCCCCTGGAGAGGAAATTGGTAACCCACTCCAGTATTCTTGCCTTGGAAATCCCATGGACAGAGGAGACTGGTGGGCTACAGTCTGTGGGGTCATAGAAGAGTTGCACAGGACTTTGCAAATAAACCACCACCATTGCCATAAGACAGATTACTAACGCAACTATTACAAAAAATGTACGTGTTCCTCTTACATAATATTTCTGAACATCTATCTATTCCATTTTGCATATTTTTCCTAAGTGTATAATATGTAAATATAGGAACAATTAGAAGAAATACAAAACACTCAAGAGTGATTATTTCTAGGTTGGGAAGCAGATTACAGATAATTTTTCTTATATTTTCTATTTGTTTTGCTTTTGTAATCAAAGGGGGAGAAAGTTACTTTTTTAAAGTGCCCATAGGAGTCTGTTCATAGGAAATGCCTTAAGTAGGTATATCAAGAGACAGAAAGATTTTTGGTTGCCAGGAGCTGAAGGAGGTGGGAATGAGGAATAACTGCTTACAGGGTTTTCTTGTTGAGGTGACAGAATATTCTGGAATTAGTACTACTCTGTGAATGTACTGAAACCCACGGAATTGTACATTTTAACAGGGTGAGCTTTATAGTATGTGAGTTGTCTCTCCAAAAAAAGGTGTTTTGTTTTGTTTTCCTGAAGTGTCCATTATTTTATGCAGATAACTTTCCTTCTAAAATCATAACACCAGGAAAATGTGGCAGGTGGGATAGAGGTCAAGTATCTTTCCATTCTCCCAGCCTCACACTCCCCACCCCTACACCCTGTATCTCAAATATTAAAAGACTACATCTGGGACTCCAAAGGCTAAAAAGACTGGCAACAAGGCTGTGGACATTTCAGATCTAAACAAAGGACTGCCCTGCCCCCTGCTGTCTGCTCCACAGATTTTTCACATCAGCTAAGGGTGTCTTGGACCTTAGATGGCATCTTCTTCCTTTTTCCAATTTAGTTCATCCAGGCGATTCAGCTACTTAGGTGACAAACTTTACCAAGTCCCAGGGAAATGTCAGGGGTTGAGCACTTCGGCAGTTGAGGCACCAGAATTTATTTCTTCTTCCTTTTACTATCTCAGGCCTACCTGCTGTCTATCTTTTTAATAGCTCTTTGTTTCAGCACTGCAAAATCAATGTTAGGATGTCTTGACAATCAAGTGTAATCTGGGCCAACATTTCCCTTAAGAGAAGCATCATCATCAGTAACTTGGAATAGAGGGTAAATTAAACACAAGTTTCTTTTCCAATAGTAATTATTCTCTAACATAAGGACGGGGAAGAAAAAAGCTACGCCTGTCCATCAAAAATCAGACAGACTCCACTAATGAAAAGCTCAAAATTGAGGATGGAATTGTTTAATGAATAAGGTACTTCTACTTGCTTAGAAATTGGACCATCGACCTCTACAGTCTGTGTAAAGCACACGATACTAATTAGGAGATTTACAAGCGCTAACTAGGATTCACCAACTCAATGGACGTGAGTTTGAGCAAACTCCCGGGGACCGTGAAGGACAGGGAAGCCTGGCGTGCTGCCGTCCGTGGGGTCGCACAGAGTCAGACATGACTGGGCAGGTGAACAACAACACAGACATAGATAGACCCTTAGAGGCCTTCAGCAGCCCTGATGTTGTAGAGGAGAAGATGGTTTTTGTGGTCACTGAGCACACTCAGGAAGAGGCCCGAGATGAAGGCCTGGGCTTTACGTTTGGTGCTTTTTCCGTTTGCTTAAACTTACTTTTCCTCCCATGACCTCGAGGTCTAGCAAAAGGGTCCACAATGCCCATCCAGCTCGCATCCGCAGGCATTGACAAAGGCCGGGGCTTGCCTTCAGAGGAAGGGGAAGAAAAAGGAGAAGTTGAGAGTTTCTGGACTTCAGAGAACCCTTTCTTTAGTACTAGACTAAGAAATACCCCAATACCACCCCAATACCACGCTCACTGCAGTGTAAGTAAAACCTAGTTTAAAATAAGGAAAAAGTGTTTTAAAGCATTGGGTTTCCTCAACACGCCATGAGGACAGAGGCGTGCTGAACCTGAGTCTGTGGGTCCCCGGAGCAAAGCAACTGCAAGTTGAAATGCAGGCAACTGAAAGTTAAAACTGTAACATGATCTCACCCCACTGGGCTTGGATGCCAGGCGGTGTGATGACTCAACCAGCCTTGGCTTTGGAGAGATGAATAAAGGTCTCATACTTTGAATTTCATTGAGGTTTATGTTTTCCTCAGATTACCCTTCAAGTCTGCCAAATTCATCCAACAGTTCCAAATAAGGAAGGGGGAGGGGAAGAGAAATGAACACTCAGCAACGTACCGTAAGATGGCGTTTTCTCTCTCATTTTCGCGGGCAGAATATTAGTTTCCACGGAATAGCCAGGCAGCTGATCAGAATCTGCGATGGTGAATCTCCGTCTCCGGCTTTCCTGGTCCAGGAAGGAATTGGGGGACTCGGAACCCTTCGGACCAGGCTGTGGCTGTTTACATTTGCTGAATCCGTAAACAGAACCCCCATTCTCTTCCCTGCAGGATGGAAGGCAATAATTAAGTTGCTTACGAAGATCCTCTCAAACAAAAGAATTATGAGACATACTATTGCCAGCACATGGAAGACAAGTTAAATTCTCCTTTTCCTCTGGAGGAAAAAGCAATACTTTTTCAAGCACAGCTGCTTCTCAAATACATAGAGATCCTATTAAATAAAAGAAAATGATGCTACTAAATAAGGGCAAATGAGACTTTTTCATATATACAGTTTAAAGGATACAAATATACCTTTGAAAAGCTAGCTTTGGTTTTGCTGTACACCCACCCTATAGTAGAACTGAATCTCCTATTTACCACAGACACCACAAGTGAAGATATGACCAAACCTTTTTTCTCATGCCAAGATTAGTATCCTTGCCAAGATCAAGCAAAGAAGACACTTGAAGTATAATGGCAGTTGTTGGATTTGAAAATGATGTCAAAAAATACAAAGGGGCCTTTATAATGACCAATGGAAACTGTCTATTTTCTGAACTAAGTACAGAAAATCAGCAAAAATTGGACCACCGCCTGCAACTTAATTCTTTCTGAATGTCAGCTTATACTAAGACATAAAATTAATTTTAGTTGAGTCCAAGTTACCAGCTGGTTAACTTTTTGCATTTAGTAAATTCCATTAGGGGATCATTGCAAAACTACTATATAAATACAGAGTCTACTAAGTCCAAACAGTCTAAAGGTCAGCCTGGCCTACTGGTATTCCCAGTGAATACCTGTACCTGTAGCTCTCCCCCTTCATCGCCACCATGAATCTGTCTCCTTCTATACTTTTAAACCTGGAACACAACTTCCCCATTCTCAATGCTTTCCACACTCACCACTTGTTCTTATGACCATGTGCATGTTTCATTCCTAATAAAATATACTTTATTAATGGTGTCTTTCTGTATGTATGTGTCCCCACATGTCTTCTCCCAAATACATTAAAAGCCCCAGTTCCCTTTTGCCCTTACTATGTGCATACTCTTTTTCTTGTTATGGCTCTTGTGACCCCCCTCACCGAGACTCAGGCAAGAATATTCAGGATTAGGGGTATCAGGGTGATCCTCCCTACAGTTTCTGATAGAACAGTCCACATGCTGGTCATCAGCGAAACCCTCTGCTCACCACATGCAGAAGCAACAAACAGCTCCTTATATACACTTAAGATCCCACAACCAGAGGAACTCTGGTCTGCGAATCCAGGAAAGAGTCTTATCTACCAACCAGAATGCCCTGATCAGTGAGGTCACTGCTCCACCTGTAATAAGTTCTGGGCAAACCAAGACTCAAGGAGGAGGAAAACAATGTTACTTCTTTTTTGTGCCCAGGAAAGAAACACAGTGGATGCAAAGAGTTCAGCTTAAAACAAAAACAAATGAAAAACTCCAATATAAAGTGAAACATCACTACAAGTTCCGTCCAAACTTTTATCTTATGAAATATTACAGCATGATTACGTATTTCTCAATTTATTCTTGAACAGTTGACTAAGACACTGCCAGTTCTCTAGGGGCAAGAACTACATCTGTTTTGCATGAGGTGGTAAATCAGGCCCAACTCTCAGGAAATGTATGTTGAATAAATGAGCCAGAATCTCTAGTTTTACCAGCATATGTAAATATGTCAGATGGTATAA
This sequence comes from Cervus elaphus, assembly GCF_910594005.1. Lineage (NCBI taxonomy): Eukaryota > Metazoa > Chordata > Mammalia > Artiodactyla > Cervidae > Cervus > Cervus elaphus. Next base: position 37,573,856 of record NC_057840.1, read on the forward strand.
ATAAGCCTGTATTTCATACCTCAATCACCCTCTATATAACGTTTAGCATGACCATCCTCACTTCACCATAAACATTTTAAATAGCCATTAAGAAAGTAATGATCTTTAAGAATTCATAATAGATATATACACATAAACACAGATGAATGCGCAAATACCTCCCATTCACACCTGTTTTCACGTTTTTTAACTCCTATGAAGAACACATATCTCTCTCTGCAAGATAAAACTAACTTTGACCTCGCAGAAATATTTATTATCTTCCGCCCCAGAGATAAGTTTACCATGTAGTTAATGAAACTTCAGCTTTGGGGAACCCCCAAACAGCCCATTCTGCTGCCCAGTGAAGAACGAAAATGATGTGACCCAAAAGCACATGCTTTAATGAGCCACCTCCTCCCCATCAAACTGTCTGGCTTCAAGGTCCAGATCTGGATCTGGATCTATCCCTATACTTCCCCTTTAAGAATTACACTTCCTTCCCCCAGTTTTACTGAGATATAATTGACATATAACATTGTATTCATTTCAGACGTGCAACACAATGATTTATGTATATACTGCAAAATGATCACCACAATAAGCTTAGGTAACATCCATCACCCCACACAGAGACTAATTCCTTCTTTCTCCTGATAAGAACTTTTAAGATCTAGTCCCTTTGCAACTTTCAAAATACACAACGCAGTACTGTTAACAACAGTCACCATGCTGTTGACCCCAACAGTCCATTCCCAGCACTCAGCCTGTAACTGGAAGTCTGTACTTTTCTGAACCCCTTCACCCATTCCTGACCCCCACACTCAGGTTGATGCTTTCTGACAGTGGATTCAAGCTTCAGCCTCCTCTTGAGATGCTCGTGATCTCCCCACCACCCGCAACATCCCCAGGCCCAGGAGACGAGCACATCACAAAAATGGTCACGGACTTACCGGGGCGAGTAGGGGACAGCTGGTGGAGGAGGAATATAAAGATCCAGAATGGCCGGCTTCTCCTTCTTCAGCGAGGCATCCATCGTGCTGTCTGGGGACTGGCTGGTGGTGGTGGGAGGCGAGGTCTGAAAGGGAGCAAGTGTAAAAGCATGGAGGTTAGCTCGGAGATCGTTCTCCGCAAAACCAACACCAGCCTCTGGGTAAACAGGGTCCTGGGTCATTTGTGTGTTTGCAGCTACTAGCAACACTCAACATATATTCTTCCTTGAGACACTCACAAGTCTTCGTTTTTTAATATGGTTGATTTGCAATGTTGCTTTAGTTTCAGGCGGACAGCAAAGTGATTCAGTTATACCTATGTATATATGTGTAACAATTTTTTTTCAGATGCTTTTCCATTATAGGCTATTACAAGATATTGAATATTGCTCCCTATGCTACACAGTAGTAGGTCCTTGTTGGTTATTTTATGTATATTAGGGTGTATATGTTTAATCCCAACTTACTAATTTATCCCTCCTGCCCTTCCCCCTTTGGTGACCATAAATTCATTTTCTGCCTGTGAGTTTATGTCCTGTAAATAAGTTCATTTGTATCATTCTTTAGACTCCAGATTTAAGTGATATCATATGACATGTGTCTGACTTACTTCACTGAGTCTGATAATCTCTAGGTCCATACATGCTGCTGCAAATGACATTAGTTTATTCTTTTCTATGACTAATACTCCATAGTATGTATAAACCATTTACCAAGAGTTTTGAAAGGCTAGATGCATTGTGAGAATCAGAGGCCTGGCAGTCAGGAGACTAGGAGGTTAGAATTTTAGCTCTGAGCAAAGCACCTAAACTCCCAATCCTGAGCTTCCTCCTCTGAAAAGCAGTCATACTGACAGTACCTCTCACGGAGGGCTGCAGTGAGGACAGAGTGAGTGAGTTCACACTCATCACTAGCAACACTACCACTGACTAGAGTGTGGCCTCGGAACTCAGACTCTCTGGGTGCGATCCCCGTTATACCTCTGATGCGTGCGTGTCTCCAGGCAAAATCACTCAACTCCTCTGTGCCTCATCTACAGAATGGGAATAAACGGGAACAAGCATAAAACTCCCATGGACAGAGGAGACTGGCAGGCTACAGTCCGCAGGGTCACAAAGAGTTGGACACAACTCAGTGAGTGTGCGCACACACACACACACGCACACACACACACACACACGCACGGTAGCAACAAAGGGCAGCTATGAGAATTAAATGAGGTAACACATGTAACGGGCTTAGCACAGGCTCATCACGCAGTAAGTACACAACCTCATGCAGTTTGAGTATTCAAGAGCTAATTTTTTAAATTTTAAATTCACATGGCTTCACTTTAATCGTGTTATTGGTCTCAGGGGACCTATTTTTTTAAAAGCTTGTGAGACCTTCAATCCTATGTCTCCTATAGTCTAACAGCGATGATCAGCGCTTTCTGGTTGGTAAAAGAACAGTGAGAAGGACATGGCAATCCACTCCAACATTTTTGCCTGGGAAATCCATGGACAGGAGGAGCCTGGCGGGCTACAGTCCATGAAGTTGCAGAGATGGACATGACTTTACAACTAAACAACAATAACAAAAGGAACAACAGCAAGGAAATCTGAGTCAAGGCACGAAGATATTTAGGGGAGGCCAGGGGGAAGCACCATTTGAGGACTGTGCTAGGCCCTGGGGAGCCAGAGAAAGACACTGAAGCCCTGTCTGGCCCAGGTGATGATGGCTGGAGACCCTCCCGGGAGTGAGAGTGTGAAATGGAGTCTGAGGCTTGGGAGGTTGGGAGTATCAGTGCTCAGAGAGCAACAGACCCATTTCAGGGAGGATGCTGAGACTCAGGGAGACAGACTCCCCAAGCATCATCCTCACATCCCAGGCATCGGTGCCTAAGACACAGCCTGTCAGCTCTCTGCACCAAGGAACGGATCCACATCTCAGCCTGATCATCTTGGACAACATCTGAAGACACAGGGCCCGGGACCCAGGCTCTCCACAAAGAGAAGTAGAAGGAAACTGGGGCATTTTCACAGAACAGGTGTTTCCCAAAACATCAACACTGATTGTTACTTCTAAATCAATAACCTTCATTTACAGGATGGTGGCCTAAAAACAGAGCAATGAACACCTTTCTGGGAACAACATTAATGATACTGACAAGAACTAGAGATGCTCCCTCCCAACAGAGGTGGGCACCCAGGCACACAGACCCCTCAAGAACAACACAAGGGGCAAAGCCCAGGATGGGGGCTGAGAAAGTGTACAGAGTACTGGTCTACCAGAGTGCTTGTTCTGAAAAATCCTGGACTCAGCGCTGGGATATTTTATGGCTAAGCTGTAAAACGGCCTCTGCATTTTTTTTTTTCAGAGTATTTATTTATTTATTTACTTTTTAATTTTTGGCTGCATCAAGTCTTAGCCGAGGCACAAGGGATCTTTGCTGTAGTGCGCGGGCTTCTCTCTAGCTATGCTCACAGGACACACAGGCTCCAGAGTGTGTGGGTTCTATAGTTTGTGGCACAAGGGCTCTCGAGCTGGGGGCTTAGTTTTCCCGTGGAATGTGGGATGGTAGTTCCCCAGCCAGGGATCAAGCCTGGGTCCCCTGCGTTGGAAGGCAGATTCTCAACCCCTGGGCCACCAGCGAAGTCCCCAGCCTCTGCATTCTGATGGCTGTTTTCTAGCTGGGTTGGAAATGAAGCTACATGTCTCATTCTTCACCTTCATCTCTCCCCCGAAACTGCACAGTGAGTGGAACTTGACAGGAAGGTAGACAAAAGAAAAAGGAAGCATGTCCCTTCTTAAGTGAATTTCCAGAGGTCAAGGAACTAATGCTAGCCTATACTTAGAAATAATGTTCGCTTTCCTTCTGAACACATCCACCTGAATTGTCCTCTGTCATATCAAACTCAGTGATGCTCGGAAGACCTGTCATCTCTGCCTCTTAGATGCTTCTTTTCTGACTGTCTGATTTCTGTTACTGGTATCACCACCCAAGGTCATTGCCACATTTCACATCTGCTGCTCACTTTCCCTGCCTGCCTACGCCTAACTCAAAGACTTTTCTAAAGGTCACTATGAAGTAATTAGAACTGAGATTTAGAAATACTAACTACTTATCTGGGGCCCCACAGCTAAGATGAGGCAGAGATGGGATTTGAGTGCAAGAAACTCAGTTCTGGAGCCCCTTCCTCTGCTTTTTGAGTCCTCTTGATGCGTCTTCCAAAAGATCTCCTGAGTTAGTCTTTCACAGAATCGCCCTTGTCCCAGCCTCACTCAGAACCCAGGTGGCTCAGTGGTAAAGAGCCTCCTGTCAATGCAAGAGACGACGATTTGATTCCTGGGTCAGGAAGAAACCTAGAGAAGGAAATTGCAGCCCACTCCAGTATTCTTGCTTGGGAAATCCATGGACAGAGGAGCCTGGTGGGCTACAGTCCATGGGGGTCGCAAAAGAGTCAGACATGACTTAGCCACTAAAAAACAAAAACAACAAAAGACATGTAACACCTCCCACCTGCTGTTTCAAGTTTAGATACTGGCATGGGCTAAACTGGGTCCCCTGAATCCCCAGTAGCTCAGAATGTGACTGTACTTTCAGTCTTTAAAGATATGCTTAATTTAAAATAAGGTCACATGAGTGGGCCCTAATCCAGTCCGACTGGTGTCCCTGTAAGAAGAAGTGATTAGGACACAGACATACAGAGCAAGCTCCAATACTCTGGCCACTTAATGCAAAGAGCCAACTCACTGGAAATGACCCTGATGCTGGGAAAGACTAAGGGCAGGAGGAGAAGGGGGCAACAGAGGATGAGATGGTTAGATGGCATCATTGACTCAATGGACATGAGTTGGAGTAAATTCTGGGAGGCAGTAAAGGACAGGGAAGCCTGGAGTGCTGCAGTCCATGGGGTCACAAAGAGTCAGGCATGACTTAGCGACTAAACAATAACATACAGAACAAAGACCACGTGAAGACACAAGGAGATGGCCATCTGCAAGCCAAGGAAAGAGACATCAGAAGAAGCCAACTTTGCTCTCAGGCTGCCAGCCCCCAGACTTCTGAAGGAATACACTTTCATTTCAGTGACCCAGTCGCAGGCACTTTGTTATGGCGGCCCTAGCAAACCAACCCAGACCTTAGTGTAAAAACCAACTGTCAACCTGTTGACATTACCTGTGGGATGAGGTCCCTGCTCCTTAGCCTAGAACTCTATACCCACCTGTCCAGCCCAGCCCACGGGTCCAGCTTCCTCTCCCACCCTCTGCCCGAGAGTCTGGTCTACTTATTCATGCAGGGGAACTGTGATGTTCACCCAGAGCCCCTCTGGTCAGCCAGTAAATTCAGCTGCTGCGATTATCTGTTGCTAAAAGCTCACGGTCACCCCCTGCTCCATAGAATTGCCCTCAGCCAACAACAGACACCCCTGAATACAGCTGCCAGAGCCTGTGATGTGTGGTTACACCTGGGTAACAGCCCAAGACTAGACCCTACCTGAGACAGCATCTTGCGGGCTTCCCCTCCTTCGTCTGCCTCCCTCCCTCCCTGACAAGTTTCACGGGAAGCACGTGCCCTAAATCATTTCATAAGAACGTCTGCCACATTCTCTGCCTCCAGGAAACCCTATCTGGACACCACCTGCCCTGACAGCAATGCATCCTTCCTTGGTGGCCGTGTGAACAGCGTTCATCTACTCCACCAAGAGCCTCCCATCTGCCTACGAAATCCCACCGAGTTTCCCAGGCTCCCACCTCCTCAGGAAAAGGCGCTTTTGCTCACCTGTCCATGCCCACCGCCCCTTCCTCAGAACCCAACATTCACCCCCCTGCACCAAGGAGCTGGCAGAGCTGGCTGGCGGGAAGCCCTCCATCAACTATCAATGATAAAGTAAGACCTCTTCTGTGTTAAGTAACACATTCTGAGAATTCCAGAAGTATTGAAAGACGGTGCCCTGTATACTGAGTCACGCAGACAGAACAACAGGGAAGGCTGGCGTGCTGCAGTCCATGGGGTCGCAAAGAGTCAGACACGACTGAGCAACTGAACTGAACTGAACCAAAGCAAACAGAAGCTGCCGGAGTGCGATTGATACATTCCCTTTTTATTTAAGTGGCTTTAATTATGTGCCCCTCCTGGCTCCACTCTCCACATCCTGTTCTTTATTTTTATGTGTCCCCCGCCCCCCTAAGGTACACACACAGACAGATTTCCAGCGCCCTGTGCATCACGAAACATCCATTGATGGCGTGAGATACTGCCGTTCTTTCCATTTGAAGATGGACAGTAAAATCACAGAGAGTTACACATAGGTGACAATCTCAATCTTATAAAAGAGTTTTAAAGTGTGCTGATTTTCTTTCATGGTTTAGAAATTAAACACAAAGAACTGATGATATAAGGAGAGGGTTGGTGGGGTACATGTCCACCCAAGTGTAAGCAGTAAGGAGTGCATTGTCTGTAGAGAATTCAAATAATAAAACTAAAAGCCAGTCCACTTTTTATTATCATCCAAGACTACTAAATCTAAACAAAGGCGTGACAGAGCTCCCTGACTGGGGGTTGGTCTCACAGTCCCTAGCCCTGCCTTGATAAACCACTGTTGAGGACTCTACCCCAGGCGGTCTCTCTCAGATCTGTGTTCAAACTGGATTCCTTTATGGGAGTGTGTGTTTGAAATGAGAGAGGAGAAGGGCCAGAAGGAAGTGTCTGCAGTGATAGCAGACACTCGCCCCAAGTGGCCACCGAGCACCTGAAATGTGGCCGGTGAGGCAGAGGAACTGAAGCTTTCATTTTAATTATTGAAACAGTCACAGGTGGCTAGTGGCTGCCATATTAGCGCAAATCCAGCAAGTCTGTTCTCACGTAAGTAAGACTATTGGATGGGCTTCCCAGGTGGCACAGTGGTAAGGAATCTACCTGCCAACCCAGGAGATGAGGGTTTGGTCCCTGGGTCGGGAAGACCCCCTGGAGGAGAAAATGGCAACCTGCTCCTGTATTCCTGCCTGGGAAATCCCATGGACAGAGAAGACTGGCAGGTCACAGTCTATGGAGTCGCAAAGAGTCGGACACAGCTGAGCACTTGTACGTACGGGATTATAGAATAATTATCCATACACTCCCGAAACCAATCAAACTGTAATCTTTTTTTTTTTTTTTAGACAACTCAGATATTATACATTGTTCCTGCACCGATGTCAAAGGAAGGCTTACAACCAATAACAGTACCTGCACCAGGGGCGGCTTCCACCGCAGGTTTTTCAGGGGGGCAGGAGTGAAGTTGAAGGAACTCGTGGGGCGCTTCTTAAGCAGTAACACAACTCCTGTAGGATTCTCTCTCAACTTTCTCACCAGATTTTTTAGCTGCCATCCCACCTTCAAAGAAAGACAATGAGGAGAGGGGGCTTACTCATGAATAATGAAAACTCAAGCCTACCTGAGTTCAAGGATTTCAAATTTCCTTGAATTCATCTCAAGGAAATCAGCTATGAGCAAACAGGCAGATACAAATCTGTTCGTTCTAGCACTGCTTAAAATTATGGAAAACTGGATATAAACTGCAAATTTTTAAAATGCAAGCAAAATGGATTAAAAGTTCTAGAAGGGGAAGAAGAAATCTGAAGCTTCAGTGAACAAACTCACCACAGTTTGCTGATTAACCTGAATGACTTCATCACCAGCATGAATCTTCTGAGATCTGTCTGCAGGAGACTGTTAGAAACAAACAGAGAGAGACCTGTCTTATCTTTTAAGCCTCCTGTTTCTTTCTGCTTCTATTTCGTCTCCCTTCTTCTACACAAAATAAGCAATGGGAATACAATTTTCTCAAGAACGGTTACACAGTGTGCTTGAGTTTCCTGAAACGACACAGCCTGTAGAACTTGGCATGTGAATATTCGTGTTATCTCCAGTGGTTTGTTACAACAGATAATCTGTCAGTAGGAACAGCCAGGGTCATCTAACCTACCGTGAAGAGTGGCACACACTGTCCAGGTAACAGGCTGATCAAAGCCATTGGTTCATCTAAAAGCTACCTTCCCTATATCCCTGTCAAAGTTAATCTTGTAAAAGCGGACCAACTGCTTAACATGTACAGATGGTCCCTGTAACTCTGTCATACAATTGTTTGTTACGTGATGATTAAAACTAAATCTTTCTTTTACTCAAACTTGTTTTACATGTTATCAACACACTGTTAAAATAGAAAGATAGTGAAAACAGAAGATATTTAGAGAAAATTTAAATTTTCTTGTCTTCAGGTTGAATTCTAAATGGGTGTGTTTTCACAGTATCAAAACAAAGTCCAGACTTGGCTTGTTTCAAATAATAGTTTGCTACAAATTTGCAATTATCTGTATAAATATATATATATATATATATATATATATATATATACATCCACATATGTGTGTATAGGCAGATAAATAAATGTAATCTATTCGTCAAATATTTTCTCATAGTTTCTTGTTCATTTAATCAAACTGTAACTCAGTGTTTAAGATATTTCATACGATTTTAAAATATGTTTAAAAAATTCTGCCAACAAACTTTACAGATATCATTAGGCTTATTTTATGGAGTTTTGAGGAAATTGACATTCAGTGGTAAATAACTCAGTTATGGACACACAGTATGTGAAAGATGTAGAATATAACTTTATGCTTATTAGGTGGTTTTTAACATGAAAGTAATACCTTCAAACTTTTCCCCTGATAAATTGTACCTATATGTTGAAGTATTATTTCATCTTAAAGGGATCCTGTGCCATAATTTCTTCTCAACTTTTTTTCTCTCATTAATACATTTTACAGACTAAACATTTTGACAAAGAATTTGAAAAGAATTTTAGGATAAGTGTAATATCTAATCCTACCTAGAAGTATAGGTTTATTATTATTATTTAATTGCAAAAACAATAAATTCATGGAATAAAATAAAACAAAACAGAATTATATAAAAAAAAGACACTTATATGATCAAAAGAGAAGGAAAGGATGAAACTCTGATTTCAAATTATAATGAACTGTTATCTAAGCCAGAATGTTTTATTTTGTGACTTATATAACTGAAATCTTCAAGCAATTTACAACCATCCTTTAAAAATAACACCTCTGAACACAGCAATGGGGGGAGCAACTAAACTCAAGACACCCTAGCTGAACTTTCTCACTCAGCTGTTGTGATAGGCGCAACAAGAAATGAGCAAGGAAAATAAAAAAATGAGAGATTAGCATTAAACTGTAGAGACAGTTTCTTGGATTCACCTGGGCCAACACAAGGCACAGGTAACTATGCCAGCTACTTTTGCAAACATTTAACTTGCCACCATAACTACCAGCTGTGCCTCACCTCAGAGACCAGCACCGTGGGTACCACAGGGAGATGGTCTGTCTCCAATCCGCTGCTCCTGAGGCACTTCTTAAACAAACAAATGTGTCAATGCTCCTTTCTTGCCCCTGGTGTCAGATGCTGAACCCATGTTACAGGTCAACTTTGGCAAGTCTGATCATAATCAGTCCAGTCCCAGTTAATCTTCCTGGGCTGGGGATTCAGCTAAGGTAAGCTTCACTTTCTAAAAGATAGCCTTGAAGCCAGAAAGTCCCTGTTTACAGATAAGCAATCTTAAAAAAAAAAAACAAACAAACAAAAAAAACAAGCCCCAGTGTCCTGAACTGACTTCCATTCCTAAGGATCTTCACATATTCATTTCTCCAATGTCCTACCAAGTGATTAAGTGTTGTGCTTGGCAGAACACTGGTAAATAGAGAGCCTGATATCAACATTCTCCCTAGGGCAGTCACTCTTGATGACCTTAACCACGTGCCGGACTCCTGAAAAATGATGCTTGATCTGGCTTACTGCAAAAGAGTGATGCCCTGGAGAAGAATGCATCCATTCTTCAGAGGCTCACCTACTTCCCAACTCATGTCAGGGGTGGAGAAGAGGAATAGGGCTAAGATCCCATCAAGACTTCTGTCAAGGTCTTGAGCAACATCAAAAAAAGGAGATAGAGAATCACTAGATCCTGGTTGTCTGATCTTGGAATGATCCTGACTTCTCAGGTAACCTCAAAAAAAAAAAAAAAAAAGGACTAAAGGCCTGCGATGACCTGCTGGCATCGCATCAGCCAGAGTCCAAGACAGAGGAGTGTAGAGACAATTCACATGAGAAAGAAGTTGGTGAATTCTGTCCACTCTCACCCTCCAACACTAGGCTTTTATGAAAACATTCTGACACTAAAGTCATAGCAACCTTCAGTGACAGACAGAAAGCTGTCCTGGAGCTGGCATTTTCTACTGGCATTTAACATTTAAGTGTAAAACATCCAGCACCAAGTATACAGTATTCAGATCAAGTCTTTGAGAAGTGGGCTCTTACCTAACTCCTCACTGTCATCGACAAGAATTACACAGTATGTAGCATATTCCAGACAATGAACATAGGTGACTGCGAGAATGAGGGACATTTTCTAGCAGATTACCAGATAGAATAAGACCAGTTTCCCCTTCTTTGATCTCGAACAAGAAGGAAACCATCTCTTTCAAGGATGACTTAGGTACCATCTTGTGTGGAAGCACTAGGATCGACCACATCCAGGTAAAGAGTCTGGTAGGAATTCTATAGAATATATCAGTTGACATTTGATTTGATTCAAAGGCAGTTTTCTTTAGCTCTCCATCCTTAATAGTGACCGTGCGTGGGGGGAAACAGGCCAGGGATGAGGTAGACAGTGAAAGGAAGTAATATTACAGTGTTCTATATGTTTATCCAAGATTGAAATTGGTTCAAAGCCCTGATTGAGTCTCGAACTGCACAGGTCTGGGTTGTTAATGCAATCACCAAATTACTAGATGCAAAACTTCAACTGTTTAAAAGCTAAAATAGGACCTTCCTGGTGGTGCAATGAATAAAAATCTGCCTGCCAATACAAGGGACATGGGTTCAATTCCTGGTCCAGGAAGATTCCACAACTAAGCCTGAGTGTTGCAACTACTGAAGCCCACACACCTAGAGCCCTGCTCTGCAACAAGAGAAGCCACCGAATTGAGAAGCTAGAGCAGCCAGCGAAGAGCAGCCCTGCTCACCATGACTAGAGAAAGCCCATGCAAAGCAACAAAGACCCAGGCCAAAAATAAAATAAATAAAATATAAAAACTGAAATGACATTCACCATCCCTCTGAATCTATCCAACTTCAGAACAATGTACTGAGTGGTACATGAGTATGTTCAGCTAAATACACAAAGTCTCTGACAATGATAAGGGAGGAACATTTATTGTGATTTTTTTTTTTTTTTTGCACCGTCCCCAGCCTAAAAGGAGAGAGGATCCTGTGCCATTTTTGCCTCTCAGGTGCCGTGGTATAAAACATTCCCAGTGGTCTGAGTGCTCTCACTGTAGCCCAAGAAACAATGCTTAGAGACACTACCAGCTTCTACTCATTTGTCTGCCAGAACTACACAACTTATCTGTAATTCACTGAATGCCTTAGGTGGTGTCATTTTCTTTCTTATTATAACAATCAAATATGTCACAAACCCTCATCAAAGATCATGCCATTTTATTTTATCAACAGACCTAGCAGCTGAAGCTCAAACTTCGACACATTTTTCCACCAGATCAGAAAAGTAGTTCCCTGGTGGCTCAGTGGTAAAGAATCCCCCTGCCAGTGCAGGAGACCCAGGTTCGATCCCTGGGTCAGGAAGATCCCCTGCAGAAGGAAATGGCAACCCACTCCAGTATCCTTGCCTGGAGAAGTCCATGGACAAAGGAGCCTGGGGGGCTACAGCCCATGGGGTCACAAAGAGTCCGACATGACTCTGCGACTAAAACAACAACGATGAAGCAAAGTAGTCACCAAGTTTCTTGTGTCTTGAATTACATCCTCTTGTCTTATTTGATTAAATAGCAATTAATTCCATAGACACATGGTACTTTTACACAGATGCAGAGAAGTTTTTCAGACATTTCAAGCTCTGTATCAATGTCATTCAAAAGCTAGCCGTATTGTAGGCTTCATAAAGAAAGCATTCAACTAGCTCTACTTTTCACAAATTCAAAATGTTTGAGGGACTAAGGAAAAACCTTTTATGTGGCAGAATTTCCTAAAGGATGATAACAGAGTACAAGTTCCTCACAACAGAAATGGCCCTGCTTTTTCTATTCAAATGATTAAGGGGGGAAAAAACTAAATTTCAGTATCATGCAAATATTATGAAATACAGCTCTATAAAAAGAAACTTTGTCATGCAAAAACCCGAAAATAGTTGCTCTGGTGACACATATAAATTTCACTTTTTAAAAAAACACCATATTTAACACATATGGTCACCAACTCCAGCTCTTATAAGAGTGATTCTCGACAACAAAGAGATCACTGCTTTTGTATTTATGAGTTAACACTTCCAAGAGTGCAAAAAAAAAAATGAAAAATAAACACAGGATGGCAAAAGCTGGGCAAGGTGTGTGAACGAGAGCAATAAAGGACAATCTAAATAATACATTGATGACAGCTGGTTATGAGCAGCACACTAACAACAGAAATAAACAAAACAGGCGCCCGCACTCCCTTACAGATAACAGAACAACATACACATATTTAAATGGAAAGAACAGGGACACTGTCAAATCTGTTTGCAGGCACAACAGCTTTTACATTAAATGGATATGCACTTACATTTTCTGTGGTTCCAGTAATCACGTGCAATCCATCGTAGGTCGATTTGATGTACATACCCTAGAGTGAGTCACAAACATATTAACTCATTACTCCAGCGTTCAGAAACAGAGCCACAAGTGAGACTTAGACGTAACAAAAGATTAAAGGCAGTCATTTCAGAACACCCCTCATTCTTCAGCCTCCCGAAACACTGTAAAACAAGATCCAAAGAGCGGTGAAGGGGAACTAACCAAATACTAGTGAAAGAAATCAGAAACGAGATCTCTTTGATATTAAAATGTGTGTACCAGGCACACAGAATTTTGCCCTAAGTCTGAGGACTCAGAAGGAACGTTCTCAGATCTGCTGAATGAATGAGGCAGTTCAAACAAGGCCGGTCCTCTCCCGACCATCTCTCTCTGTAGTGACATAATATATTCACTTAATTTGGTCTCAGCAGTCACTGCACGGTGACTTATTCAAGCCACAAACAACCAAACCAGGATGTAAGAGCAGAGCCTGCTCAGTAACACAATATAAGAAATAAATTAGAAACAGGCATTCCTGCATTTTAAGGGAGACATAAATATTAATACACTCCATCCTCAAATGCCCAGTGGGCAAACTCAGAGGTGAATGCATAGCCTGGAAGAAACCATCTCTGCAGTTTGAGGCACTATGTATTATTTTAAAAAATGTTTATTAAACTTTTATAAGATGGGGAAAGAATAAAAGGTAGAGAGAGCAAAGAGTAGTTGCTCACCCTGGTACCAATGCTATAATAACACAGAACCTCCTCAGAAGTCATTTTGACCGTGAACTTGCCTCGCTCAGCAACCTACAAGCCTCTGGGGATGAGTATCTCATCCAGCACTAACCTTCACGTTTCTGCCCTGCCTCTCGGCTCCTGTCACTTTCATATCAGAGTTATCAGCTTCTCCCCCTACATGGTATTCCTCTTCACAGACCTTTGCTTGGATAACGTCACCATTTGGAACGGCAACTCCATTTCTGCCCACTCGGGCACTTCTCCACTTCAATACGTGAAAAAGTCCACCCCCAGGAAGCCTTCCGTGTTTACGTCCGTATAAGCCATCATTTACTTTGAAGTGGAGCAGTCTCGGTCTGTACATTTCTCCTTACCAAGAATGTGGACCGAGGTGCTGATCTAGGTTATCGACCTGTAGGTATTCTCGGGGCCTGTTATTCCAGAGCTCATACATTACTTCTAAAACATTTCTGAACCTTTTTAAAAGAATCATTTCTTTCAACCTGTCTCTTCTCACATAAAGCCTAAGTGCTAATAGAGACTTCACAGCAGATGTTGTTTCCTACCCAGAGACCATCTTTCCTTTATGGAAATGTGCTCTATCTCCTTGTATTGCTAAGACCTAAAAATAAAACTGTTAAGACAATTCCTCAAGATACGAGTTTACAGTTTTAAAACTGTATTTATTTTTATACTTTGAAGACGCTTTGATATAAAACGTATCAACAGTTCAAGACGGCAAATTCTTAACTACATAATGGAAATCAGTCTAATTCTACTATTCAGAATTCTAGTGAAAGCAATACGGAATTATTGTTTTGAAAAAAACACAGCAACTTTAATAAATGATGGTGTCCGAAAATAAACAAATGCTGTTAGAAGTCTTACCAAACCTTCCCCAGGTTTAATGTTTGGTAGGTGAACTTCTTCCAGACACGCACACTGGCTCATTACAGGATCCGTGGTAGATTGGATGGTCTTGTCGCAGATGCCATTTAAAACCTTGACCTAGAGTTGGAGAGGCAAATAGAGAAGGTCAATCATTAACCAAGTTTATCTCCGGCTGAATCTTTTTTTAAAAATGCACTTCACCGATCATCTTTACTGTGATGATACCACCCCATGAACACGTGGCATGTGGCTTCCATATTTGCAATGTGTAGAACAGTGCCATTATTCCAGCTTTGCTTAAAAAGTGCAGCTTTTAGAGTAACTTATTTACAACTGCTGAAGTTGGGCAGCTCCAGAAGGCTGGGCGGAAACCCCCTTTCAGGAGCTAAAGAGAACCACGTATTCCCAGCCATCTCTGTGGTTTTTTAAGAATGGCTCACATTCTCTGCATACCCAATACCAACAATGTAAAAATAAATTATTTTGTCCTGCACCTTTTTTTAAAAATTGCATTTCATATTTTAAAATAGTTTTATGGACTTCCCTGGCGGTCCACTGGTTAAGACTCTGCGCTTCCAATGCAGGGGGTGTGGGTTTGATCCCTGGTCAGGAACTAAGATCCCACATGTCACCGGAGTGTTACAGCCAAAACATTAAGTAAGTAAATAAACAAAATTAAGGCCGCTTTCATTTTAGAGAAAAAATAAGCAGAAATTACAGAGTTCCATCTACTTTCTTTTTCATCTCAACAGTTTCTAACACAGCTATATTATTATAATGGTTAATAATAAGACACAATTAACATCTTGCATTAATATGGTACATTTGTTACAACTGATCAACCAATAGTGACACATTATTGTCAACTAAGTTCCGTAGTTTACATTAGAATTCACTCTCTATGGTGTACGGTTCTACAGGTTTTGACAACTGCACAATGTCATATATTCACCATCACAGTGTCACTACCCTAAAAATTCCCTCAGTTCCACCCACCTGTCTGTCCCTCCTCCCCCACTATGAACCCC
The DNA here is from genome assembly GCF_910594005.1 of Cervus elaphus. Classification (NCBI taxonomy): domain Eukaryota; kingdom Metazoa; phylum Chordata; class Mammalia; order Artiodactyla; family Cervidae; genus Cervus; species Cervus elaphus. The sequence continues at coordinate 37,589,156 of NC_057840.1, forward strand.
TAGCGATCACTGACCTTTTTATTTTCTCCATAGTTTTGCTTTTTCCAAAATCTCACATGATTAGAATCATACAGTATATAGATTTTGGATTTTCAGATTGGCTTCTTTCACTTGGTCATATGCATTTAAGGGCCCTCCATATCTTTTCATGGCTTGATGGCACCTTTCTTTTTATTGCTGGATAATATTCCATTGTCTGGATGTACCAGGTTTATCCAGTCATATACTGAAGGACACCTTGGCTACTTCCTAGTTTTGGCAGTTATGATTAAAGTGGCTATGATATTTCATGCAGCTTTTGGTGAATCTAAGTTTCTTTCATTTGGGTAAACACCTAGGTGGATAACTGCTGGTTTGCAGGGTAAGAGTACATTTAGTTTTGTAAGGAAAAAAACTGCCGCAATGCTTTCCAGGGTGGCTGCACCATTTTGCACTCCCGCCAGCAACGAAGGAGAGTTCCTACCGCTCTACATTTGGTGTCATCATGTGTTAGATTTGAGTTATCCTATTAAGTGTATGGTGGTACCTCATTGTCATTTTAATTTGAAATTCCTTAATGAAATATGATGCTGAATTTCTTCTCATATACTTACCTGCCAACTGTATATCTTTTATCAGAAGGTGTTTGTTTGGATCTTTCACCTGCTTTTTTAATTAGGTTGTTTGTTTTCTTATTACTGAGCTTTAAGAGTTCTTTGTGCACTTGGAATATAAGTTCTTTATCTGATGTGTGTTCTGAGAACAACTTCTCCCAGTCTGTGCCTTGTCTTTTCATTCCCTTAACAGTGCATTGATGGAGCAGAGATATTAATTTTAATGCAGTCTACCTTACCCGTTTTCCTCTCATGGATCACACGTTTTTATTTTTTCACTCCTGAGCTTCCCAGCAGACTCACACATCCAGGTGTGCTCCCTAGCTGGGATTGGCTCCATCTTTCATTAGTAAAAAGAGTCAACAAATTGATCTATCCCCAACCCAAGGCATTCTTTTTTTTTTTTCAAGCAGACTATTCTAATCTTCTTATTTGTTTTTATTTATTGATATTTTGGTTGTGCTGGATCTTTGTTGCTGCATGAGCTGGACCTTTCTCTAGCTGCAGTGAGAGGGGGCTGGCTCTCTAGTTGCATTGCGAAGGCTTGTAACTGTAGTGATTTCTTTTGTTGCAGAGCATGGGCTCTGGGGAATGCGGGCTTCAGTACTTGCAGCACATGAGCTCAGTAGTGTGGTCTGTGGGCTTACTTGCTCCGTGGCATGTGGGATCTTCTCAGATAAGTGATAGATCCCAAGTCCCATGTGTTGGCAGGCGGATTCTTATCCACTGCGCCACCCGGGAAGCCCATGGATCACACATCTCACGTCATATCTAAAAGCTCATCGTCAAACCCAAGGTCAGCAAGATTTTCTCCTCTTATTTCTAGGCATTTTATAGTTTCCCATTTTACATTTAGGTCTGTCTTCAGTGATGACTCACATTCTCTGAACACCAAACACTGACCAGATAAAATAAATATAGAGACATGAGGATCCCTATTAAGTGGTCTCCATGCAGAAATCATAGTGGCTACGTGTGGTTATTTCTCCCGATCAGATTCATCTAACCTTTCAAAATTAAACAACCAAAGAAATCAGGAAATTCTAAAGAGTGATTTTTTTTCTTCTAAGGGGGAAGAATCCAAGAAGTGACACTTTTTGCATGCCTCCAATGTGTTTAACCTCCCTATTTATGGAAAATATATTTATAGCGGTTTCATTGCTAAATTCCTCAACATCAGTAGGAGGAAGGCCTTATCAAAAGAGCACAGGCTGGCTTATGTCAAAAGGAGGAAGTGATGATGAATAGTTACAAAATGCTCTTTAAACAGTCACAGTACATCCCCCTTCCATCATAAGATTTTTGCCAAGATTTTTTTAATTAAAAGAAAAGTGAAATTTTTGCTCATCAGTTTAACCCTGAGAACTGAGAGTTAGCTATCTAAATATAATTATACCTTGAAAAAGCATTGGGGGAGCAAAGCAGAGACCCCAATATACCCAGTTTAGTTGGTCTTGCTGTTAAATAACTTGTATTCTTGCCTTTCTACCTAAATTAATAGACTCATATCCCAAACGTCAGTATTTCAAAGCAAATCTTGAAATACCTAGCCACGATACATTTACTTTAATTAATGTGATTCCCACTGTTTTGAGAAAAGGAATTTTACAGTAACTTTTAGAAGGTATACTTACTACAGCCAAAACTTTATCCTCCATTTCCGCTACAAGGCAATCCTAAAGGAAGAAAGAAGAAAATTAAAACTATAAGAGACAAAAACTTTCAGATACAATTGGCTTAGCTTGCTAGCTATTTCCTGGGACCCAAGGAGGTCCCTGACACACACACCCCCCGACCCTGCGGCCTGGACTCCTGGACCATCTGGACGAGAAGGCTTCGAAAAGAGGGGCAGAGCAAGAGAGGGGCTGACATTAGACTCCTCCTAAGACTCTACTGTCTCCAGATCCAGGAGGCTAATCATCCAAGGAACCCATCTGACCAATTATTTAATCAGAAAGCCTATAGAAATCACCTGAACTAAACTCTACCCACTGTCCAGACTGTACAGAGAGGAGGAAGCCAGAAGTCAGAGTCCAAGCAAGTTGCTAATGGTTCTCAAACGTGACCCCAGGCCGAGCTAGCACTGGGCCAACAAGCCAGGAGCCTTTAGTTCTGGGCCTGCCCATAAGAATAGCTTTCAAATAAGGGTTTGAGTAAACTTAGCCACAAAGTTTATTTTAAGCACCACTGAGATTAAATCAGATATTTCAGTCCTTAACGGATGAAAGGGGTTCAACAAAACGTTCATTAACACGCTGCCAAAAAAGTGGTCTTAAAGTATGCTATTGATGACATTAAATAATGGGCCGGAATGCAAAGCATTGTTTACTCAGCTTAAGAACAAAAGACTCAGAACCCTATGAACCCAGTTAGCTGATTACAGGACTCACCATTGTCCTGACTGAAAGCAGCCAAAGTGAAACTGACAATGTGAAACTCTCAGTTAACCTTCTAGAACAGGATCCAGAGCAGAAGAGTTCAAGCTACATGGCACTGTGCATGCCGAAGAAGAGGGAGACCAATGCGATTCCTGAGAGTTTATCTGGCACCACTGCCTGCCAGTGCAGAAGACACAAGAGATGGGGGTTCGATCCCTGGGTCCGGACGATCCCCTGGAAAAGGAAATGGCAATCCACTCCAGTATTCTCGCCCCATGGACAGATGGCAACCCACTCCAGTATTCCTGCCTGAAGAATCCCATGGACAGAGGAGCCTGGCAGGTTACAGTCCATGGAGCTGCAAAGAGTCAGACACAACTGAAGCAGTTTAGCATACAGCATGCACTAAGTATAATCCCAAACTGGGGCACCCTAAGCAAAATTCAAAGTATTTCATGTACGGGAAGGATACTCATCAACTCTGTTGGAATGATAGGGATTTCTGCTTCAGTCGAAATGTCACTTTAGGTCATTTTTTTCTGCCACTGGGGATAGGGCTTAAAATGTATGGCGTTCTACCCTATGACTTCATAATCAGATTTTAGCGCTTTCTGAAAATTTTTTTTAATTTTATCTACTAGATAAAAATGTGGGAAATAATAGTCATTCTACTGCTCCCAAAATTTACACTGACTCTCAGGAAAAGAGCAGCCTGGTGAGAAAACACTTTAAAAAAGAAATTTAGGAGTACAATTTTGCACGTGTGAGTCTGATGTAAATTCAAACTCCAGGAGCAACTTCTGTAAAATATGAGTGATGAGAGCCCAAAAATGTGCTTTTCCTCCTCCATCTTGAGCATGAAACTAGACCATCAAATACCATGACGACCCCGCCCCTAATTCAAACCAGCTGAAGGACAGAAATATTAAGGAAATGTCAACTTGAGCAAAACAGAATATTCATAAGGTCTTATTCTGGAAATAAAACTAATGGTTTGTGTCCATGATTTTTCCTTTTGTATGTGTGTGCGCGCGCAGTCGTGTCTGACTCTTTGCGACTCTAAGACTGTAGCCCACCAGGCTCCTCTGTCCATACGTTTCTCCAGGCAAGAACACTGGAGCGGGTAGCCATGCCCTCCTTGAGGGGATCTTCCCAACCTAGGGATCGAACCCGTAGGTCTCACATCTCCTGCGCTGGCAGGCGGGTTCTTTACCACTAGCACCACCTGGGTAGCCCAGCATTACAAATCCCCAAATAACAGGAGGACAGTCATGCTGATGAGGCAATCACCCACAGGCAGAGAGCTCCTCTCCATACACCGGAGCCCAGGCATCAAGGTGCATGTGTGACCTCATGGTTCCTCATATTTGATTCTTTGATGGATCCAAGGAGCCACTAAGAAAGAAAACAGGCTCCTTGTGGTGATGGAGCCAAGGTGGGTGAGGGGTGCTCCTGCCTCCCCGAACCATCCAAGGCAGCGTGTGAAAGGGCGCGCTTTTTACCTTCTGCCCTCGTGAACGTGGGTTCCCACACCCATTCCTACCGGGAGGAAGCAGCTGCAGGCCTGACTTCATGCCGTTTGGCATGAAAGCAACGGAATGGAAAAAAGAAGCGCTGGAACCAAGTCAGGTCCTCGGGACTCCGACAGCAGGGCCGAGGTCTGTCACATCCCTTGGTCACGAGGATGAGCCGAGCCCCAGGCAAGGACAGCATCCACTCCCCTCCCTCCTTACTCTACCTTCTTACTGACTGAGGAGCCTTGGAAGATGGGTTTAACTTCTCCACACCTGAGCCTCCTCCTCTGCAAAGCCAGGAGGATAACAGCCATCTCAGAGAATTGTTGAGAATTAAATGTGATAAGACAGGTCAGGCAGGTAGTCCACAGCTGAGACCTAACCAATAAATGGCCCAATAAATGGTCCCCTGGCTCTCCCTTCTCTGAGGATGGTCCTCTCTCCTCCGTTTCCTGGGCTCTCTAGGACTTCCCTGGTGGCTCAGATGGTAACGTGATTGCCTACAATGCGGGAGACCCGGGTTCAATCCCTGGGTTGGGAAGATCGCCTGGAGAAGGAAATGGCAACCCACACCAGTATTCTTGCCTGGAAAATCCCATGGATGGAGGAGCCTGGTGGGCTACAGTCCATGGGGTCGCAGAGAGTCGGACACGATTGAGCAACTTCACTTTCTAGGGCTCATTTCCCCCCATTTCATTCTACGCTGGGACCCAGCATCTGCCACTGCCTTTTTGTCCCTCGTCAGCACCACGCCAGTGTTCACATCCTCGCAAAGAGGAGAGAATGAAGACAGAGGTCAGAAGGCCTTCCCACCACAGGAGGCTTCCCCTGAAATACAACCTGGAAACTGGATGGAAGATCTATCTGTGGACTCAGTTGGGGCGGCTGGGGACTCCAGCCCAAGCAGGCTTAAAAGAAGTGTGCAGTAGAACCGAATCACTTTGCTATGCACCTGAAACTAACATGACATGATAAATCAACTGCACTTCAATTAAAAAAAGAAAAGAGAAAAAAAAAAAACTAATGCATACACACACACGAAAGAAGTGTGCCGTTTCCTTGCAGGGGAAAAAAAAACAACTCTCTATCCTTCCAATCAGGAGAGACACCACACTGTCATCAGAGGGAAGGATGCAGAGAAAGTTACAAGAAAGAGGACAGGAAAAGGGCAGCATGTGGAACAGAGGAACAAGAAAAGGGACAAACAAACGCCTCTCTTCACAGACAGGGACACCAAAATAAAGACTCCAGGAGAACATGTTCCTTGTCACTAGAAATAATAGAGACCCAGCTTTCACTCTTTAAATTCCCCCAGGGGAAAAAAAAAGCAATAAATGTAAAAGGCAGGCTTCTTCCTAAAGAGTCAAAAGATTCTCTGCCAAGAAGTTCTGAGAAAAACTGCACGTCCCCCAGTTGTAAGAGGGTGTGAAATCCCTGGCAAGATGAGCCTTGTGGCTGCCATGACACCTCCCATGGAAGAAGACAGTCCACACATCCTTCAACCATGCACGCAAATCCTAGCACTTGCCAAAGCACCTCTGTGCTCTAATCACTGCAGAAAACGCATGTTCCTCACAACCTAAACATGTTTTTTCAACCCAAGTTCATAAAATGACATTCCCATATATATTTTATACATTTCCAGTCTTAATCCATAACAATTGTTCAAATTTAAATAAGCTAGAAAATACAAGAAATACTAACATATGTCTTAACTTCATCTCCTTCTTAAGCCAACAAGTTTGGTTCCAGAAAACTGGTACCAGCAAAGACTTTTGTATTTCCTACTATAGGTTGTTATTTCTTAAGTAGGCACTGTGCTTTTCATATATCTTCTTTAATCTTCATAACCTTTTTGAGGTAGGTTTACTATGTTTTAAATATTTTATATTTCTCTTCTAGATCCATTCTTACGTGAATAAATAAACGTGATCACATACGTGCTTTTTTGTAAATGACAAAATGTTTTCTTTTCTTTAGCTTGACTCATACATTCTCTCCCCACTTTTCTCCCTGCCAAGGTAAACCCAACTTTTCTTCCAAATTTCCCACTATATTTAGATATTTCTTTGTATATAGGTTTTCAGATGTATCTGTGTATTGCAAATACACATATATTTTAAAATGTGTCTTCATATTACACTTTCTTCCTCCTTTTTTCTTATTCCACAATTAATTGTAGAAATTAAAGCAAATCATCTGGTAAGGTAATTGCTAGTATTCCCAATTAACAGATGGGAAAATTGAGGCTCATAAGTTTTAAGTGAATTGTCCAAAGTCCCAGGGCTAATTAATGGTAGAGGTAGAATTTGAGCCTGCAGCTGTCTATCTCTGAAGCATATGCTTAATGCTTAAAGCATATGCATATGCTTAATGGGAAAACAAAAAATAAACACAAACAAAAACAATATCTCCGGTGTCCCTTAAGCCTGGGTTAAATTTTTCCTGATAAGAAGTAAATTCTCACCAGCTTATTTGTCAAAAGCATTATCTCATTCATTTCAACACACATTTAGAAAGCGCCAATAATCACGGACCGGGCGTCAGGCTGCCCCAGTAAACAAGGGCAAGTGCGATGAGTGGGCACCCTTCTGAATAGGATCTGTACCCCTGGGCACCCTCCACCAGAAATGCCAGGACGTGGTGGCTACATAATGAATGCAACGTGACTGGTATCAGACTTTTTGTCAAAATGACTTTATACATAAAGAGCTGAAACTCAGCATCTCTCTATTGCTCTGGGCACTTTCCTAAAAACGTGGCCTCAAAAGCATACAATGAAGTCACACATGCTTCAAGTTCAAGGGCCGCTCAGGACTGGACCTGAACCAACAGCCAAACTTCACTCTTCATGTTCCAGGAACAGACAGAAAGCACGTGGCTTTTCAGAACTGCATCTACTTTATGGCATGGTTAGAACTGAGGAAAGGATGTTCTTTACTCTGCCAAATCAGCAGTGGAAACAAACGTGCAATCTCAGAATATTTGAACCAAGTGGGACGTGAAAAATGAACAAGCTCTTCCTTACATTTTCATGGCTTCAACTCAATTCAAAAATAATTTTACAAGCGTCTGCTACGTGCCAGCTAATATCTTCCTGGCCTTCACTAAGATTTGAAAGCCTGGCCAATGAGTGGTGTATGAAACTGACGTGTCACTTCCAAACCAGAACATCTGTCAGTGTGAGAATCACCCAGGTTCTCTGTCCCTCTGCCTTGGGGAAAAACAACATGAGGTTCTGTCAGCCTACATCCTGCAGGGAGGAGAGCTGAAGCAGATCTCCCAGCTGACCCATCTACACGTAGGGAGTAAGTCGCTGAGGTTTGAAGGATGTTTGTTACTGCATCATCACTGAGCTCATCCTGACTGGCAAATCCAACCACCACAGGTCAAAATGAAAATTAAGAAGCAGATACCATAGCATACTTGGAACAAAGATTATGGTGCAATGTTGTTACTCCAGAACTTCTATTTTTTAAAAAATTCAGTGCAGTAACATTTTACAGAAAGCACAGGATTATTAGGTCAACTATTTTCAAACAAAAGAAGGCAATCTTTGATGTAAAGGCCACTGGTCATTTTTCACAGAAACTATCTGTATAACACATCTAATTTAAAGCCCTTCATCTCTCCCTAGCTCTTAAGGGGGGATGAAGGGTGGGAGAAGGAGAGAAAGACAGAGTGGGACTTCATACCTGAATGTAAATCTTTGAAGAAAAGGGAAAAGGAAAAAACTTTTAGAAAACAACAGTGATGCACTCACCTTCTGGACCGTAGTGGTCAGGTCCAAGCAAAGCTGAATAATTTTATTCTTCGTCACTGAGAAATCAGTGATCCCTGTAAATGGAGCCCTAGAAAGCAATAAAAACTCTCTTAAAAAAAAAAAAAGTGAAGAAGCTGAAGTCACCAGAATCCCACACAGTGTATTAACAACCACAACACACAACAGGCCGGTTTAAATTGTTATGTAAGTTTCCTCTCAAGTAACACACAAAATAGGAATCTGAATGGAAAAGAGACAGAGAAGTTCTAGATTAAAAGACATCCAAAAATGAGCCAAGAGAATGAACATCCATTCAAAAGCCAACTAATAGCCTTCATGTAACCAGATAATCAGTAATGTCTAACCTCAGTAAAACTCAAGTTTTCTCTAAGCTGAGGTTAATCTGTTCCTGCTATTCACCTTCTCTAGGACTTCCAAAGGGACCCTAAAATGGACCACTGACCCCGAACTCCTGAACTATGCCAAGGGCAATGGTTCATTTTCCTCAGGCAAAGTACAGACCTCCTTTCATAGGACAGTAAAGCACACCCATCACTTACCTGTCCAGCCAAGCTAACAAGGCCTTGGCAGCACCTATGAGCTCCACTACAGAAGTCAGGAACTCATTGGGGGGTTTGTGTGAGGTGTTCCCATCATAAGCTGGACTTTTCCTCCTGCTGCTTATGTAATTCTGTAAATTGTGGGAGGACGCTCGCAGTTTCAAAACCAAGTTCTTCATATTGTCAGTTTCAAGGCCATAATTCTGGAAAACAAAATCAAAGGGAAAAATTCAAAACAATCAACAATGTCCAAAATCTCCTAAAATAACTCAAAACCCACTGAGTCACTTGAATAACTCCTATGTCAGCCACAAAACCCTACATGATTTACCCACAGTACTGATCTCACCCACATGAGCCACACCAGCCTTCCTTCTGTTCCTTCCACAGCCTACTCTTGCCTCGGGGACTTTGTTCTTGATAGTTTCTCTTCCCAAAATGCTTCTCCCACAAATTTTGGCATAGATAGCTCTTTCTTATCACTTTCATCCTGTGTGTTCAGTTGCTTAGTCATATCCGACTCTTTGTAACCCCATGGACTGTAGCCTGCCACGCTCTTCTATCCATGGGATTCCCAGGCAAGAATACTGGAGTGAGTTGTCATTTCCTTCTCCAGGGACTCTTCCAGACCCAGGGATCAAACCTACATCTCCCAAGCATCTCCTGCACTGCAGGCAGATTCTTTATCACTGAGCCACCAGGGAAGGCCATTTACATCCTAATTAGCCCAAATATGCCCTCCTCTTCAAAGCTTCCAGGACCATCTAGAGCAGGTTCTCAATCTGGACCCTACTGACATTTAAAATCTAATAATTCTCTGTTTGGATGGACTAAGGTGGGATTCCTATAGCCGTAGAATGTTTAGCTGGCCTCTACTTGTTAAAATCAGTAGTATCCCTTCCCCAGTTGTGACAAACAAAAATGTCTTCAGACATGGCCAAGTTTTTTCTGAGGTCACTCTCTAGTCCATCACCTCTCCGTTGTCTCTGGACAACCTTGTTCACTGTCTTCCTCACTCGGATGCATGGTCCGCCAGAGCTCGGCTCTGCATACATCCCTCAGAATTGCACTTCCAGGACAGCAGACATTGAATAGATGAATTTCCATCAAATGAAACTCACGCAGAAACAGAGCAGCACTGTCTAAACATCAGCTCACCTGAAAGGTCATTACTGTCCCGTGAGCTTCTAATCTCTGTTCCTTCTGAACAACATTCAACTTACATGGGTGCTTTTAAAAAATTCATTTCATATGACAGTATTGCCCTAGACTACTCCTTTACCTGCAAGGAGATCAAACCAGTTCATCCTAAAGGAAATCAACCCTGACTATTCATTGGAAGGACTGTCGCTGAAACTGAAGCTCCAATACTTTGGGCCACATGATGCAAAGAGCCACCTCATTGGAATCTGATGCTGGGAAAGATGGAAGGCAAAAGGAGAAGGGGACGGCAGAGGATGAGATGGTTGGATGGCATCACCGACTCAATGGACATGAATCTGAGCAAACTCCTGGAGACAGTGGTGGACAGGAAAGTCTGGGATGCTGTAGTCCATGGAGTTGCAAAGTGTCAGATAAGACTTAGTGACTGAACTCCCTTCCAGATAAAGAACAAATCCCAAGAAACAACATGAAATTTGAGACCACTTTAGAGGGGAGGGATGAATTTCATATTCCATGTACATGTCCTAAATAGGTGTTTCATCACTTTTTAACAAAAATAAACAAATATCTCTGGGGTATATTAAACTATGTCGATAGCATCCCAAAGCATGCAAAATTTGGTCATAATATATGGCCAATACTATTGAACATGTTATGCCAGAAACTGGGCTAAGTGCTTGGCAAACATTATCACAGGCAAACAGCTTATGAAGGTGAAAGTGGTATTATCTGTATTCTTCAGGTAAGCAGCCTGTGGCACAGGGACGTTAAATAAATGCTCCAAAGTTACACAGCTAATCCGTGGAGGCGGTAGGATCTAACCAAGGCGATCTGCATCAAGGGTACAAGCTTTGGATCCCAAAGCTGTGTATCCCCCCTTCCATACCCCCTGTCCAAGAAAGGGCAAAGTGATGAGACAGAAAACAGGACGGATACTGGACAAGGAAAAAGAAGAGTGGCCAGTCATCCTGGATCCAGCCCAAACTTAACCCCTCTAAGTTCTATCCTGACCCGCTCCATTCCCTCTGATGTGTTAGAAGCTTCCTTCACCAGCTGCAGCCATCCAGAACTACACCCTTCTGGAAGGCCAGCAGACTTTCTTTGGATCTAATTGCTGCTTTTCGTCCCCACTGCATTTAGCCTGTCCCTTGGTCCCTCCTCTGTTACAGCCTTCATTTCTTTTTTTTTTCCTTTTTTAAATTATGAAAGTATGACAACATTTACAGGAGACTTGGAAAATACAGAATAAAGTTACATATAGTTTCTGTATATATTATGATTATTTTTTTAAGTAGTAAATTAAGATCTTTAGTTGGAGTTTCATTTCAAACTCTCAAAAATTAATAGAACGAATATACAGAAAAGTAGAAGGATATAGTAAACCTAAAAAGCACCATGAACCAATTCAACATAATTAAGATTTATACAATTTTCACACAACAGTAGGATACAAATTCTACTCGAGTTCCCATAGACTATAAACTAGGAGACAGACACTGGAACATATCCAGGGACATAAAACAAAGTACAAAAATTTCATGGCCCAAAGGTATTAAAATGATACAGTCTTTTTCTCTTACAGCCCCCATTTCTAATGTCTCAGGGAGGGGTGAGTAATGTCCCCAAGTCAAGATACATAAAGTATAAATATACCAGGGAGTCTGTGAGAACTTTTTCTTTTGGCAAGATGAACAATGGTAAATAGTAACAATAGCAACAAAAGACAATACCTTGAATGAAAACATTTCTAACTTTAATTAGATTTTATGTGAAGTTTAAATTTATGTGGCATCTTACTTCTTAAAAAAATTTTTTTAAAAATTTTAATTTAGAGGGAATTCTCTGGTGGTACAGTAATTAGGACTCCATGCTCCCTATAGTGGGAGCATGGGCTCAATCCCTGGTCAGGGAGCTAAGATAAGATTCTGCATGCCATATAGTGCAGCCAAAAAAAAAAAAAGAATTTAGATAGAAAAAAAATTAAGAACAAATATAAAGACAAAAACTCTTCAGCTGCATTAAATGAAAACTCTTTGCAAGTGTTTACAAAAATCTAAATTTCATAACGAAAATGAGTCTTCTGTATCAACAGGAACGTTCCATCTAAACCTTACATGCATCCACTCTTTTTTTTTCACTGTCATTTTCTGGAAACCAAAACATGGCACTGTTCTTCAATAGAGAAGACAGAAATAAAAAGATGGATTTTCACCATGGCTTTTTAAATTCAGAGAATCAAAGACTCACAACTGAATGGATAAATAGCCACCTGATACAGCCTATTTGAAGGACTTGTGACTATGATTAAAGGGAACTGTCCCCTCATTCAGTTAATTACTCAGCCTGCCAACTTATGGCAGGAGCTCTGAACTAAGATCGGGAAGCTCGGCTTTCTATAGCCAGTGTCACCATGAATTACTTGGAACTTTTATTACTGTACGCAGCATTTATTTCTTGAACTCAAAGAGGATTCAATGCACTTTAGTGTTACAGGAAATTTTAAACCTCAATCTCCTATAAACCAACCACTTTTAATATTAAAATAAAGGAGGAATGTAGCTTGTTAACTGGTTCATTTCCACTGAGATGAAAATTTTTTTCCATTTCCCACAAATCATGGGACTAGAAGGATGAACAGATGTAGCTATAACAGATTATAATTCTATTTTTAAGGTACTTTAGAGATTTTAATAGGCTTTATTAAGATATACTTTATGATCCATAATATTTACTAATCTTAAATGCACCACACAGTCCCTTTTAACAAATGCATGTTGTCACATAAGCACCATCACAATGACAATTATAGAACACTTGCATCACCCCCAAACATCCTTCATACCACTTCACAGTCATTTTCCCTAACTGCTCGTCCCCAACAACTTCTGATATTCTTTCTGTCACTATAGTTTTGCTTTTTCTACATAGATTACGATTTTAAAAAGCAGTAAAGAAGGAACAAAGGAAGAAAGGAAAATTCTTTCCCCTTCCACCCCATTCCACAATAAGAAAACAAGAAACCGATTATATTAGTTCCAAAGAACCTGTACTGTAGAAACATAATCAGCAAAGGATTATTGACTTAAGTGCCCCACAATGAAAGAGAGTAAATGAATAATCTCCCAGACCAGATTTGATCATTTTCACTAATCTTTTCCCTAACGTCTGTCTCCTTCAGAAACTGCTTAATTGAAGATAAGGTATCAAGAAGGTACAAACTAGGGAATGAAATGAATCTCCAAAAATTTAGACATGTACTAAAAACTTTCCACCAAGATCCCACTTCATTAGAAGTTAGCCATCAGGGGTCATTTCATGGTCTGGCCAGAAAAACAATAGATGAGACAGGGGGAAGAAGCAGTCCCCTCTTCTGGTGTCATTAATTGCACACATTTTCAGTTCAGCTCAGTTCAGTTCAGTTCAGTCACTCAGTCGCTTCTTTGCGACCCCATGAATCGCAGCATGCCAGGCCTCCCTGTCCATCACCAACTCCCGGAGTTTACTCAAACTCATGTCCATCGAGTTGGTGATGCCATCCAGCCATCTCATCCTCTGTCGTCCCCTTCTCCTCCTGCCCCCAATCCCTCCCAGCATCAGGGTCTTTTCCAGTGAGTCAACTCTTCGCATGAGGTGGCCAAAGTACTGGAGTTTCAGCTTCAGCATCAGTCCTTCCAATGAATATTCAGGACTGATCTCCTCTAGGATGGACTGGTTGGATCTCCTTGCAGTCCAAGGGACTCTCAAGAGTCTTCTCCAACACCACAGTTCAAAAGCACACATTTTAGCTAAGGGCAAATCTTATACATCTTCTCCACTACTTTCTTTTCCCATTCATAAGCAAACCAAGGTAAACACAAATGGCTAGCAAAGATTCCTCTTCTTGCGTGATTTCTCCCACAAAAAGGATAATATTTGATGGGGGCGCGCAGGCAGTAATTCCCTGGTGGTCCAGGAGTTAAGAATCCGCTTTGCAATGCAGGGGATGTGGGTTCAATCCCTGGTTGGAGAACTAGCCTCCCACGTGTCTCAGAGCAATTAATCAAGCCCACTCACCACAACTAGAGTCCATGCACCCCAGTGAAAGATCTCACACAACACATGAGGATCCTGCACATCGCAACTAACACCCCATGCACCAGATAAATGAATACATATTGAAACTTTTAAAAATTGTTTTAAACTGCTTCACTGAATGGTAAATGATGAAGAATGGGTCATCTCTGGGGTACACAAGTGCACAGAAGCACCCTGGGCAGGTAGACACATCACAGGTATTTCGTTTTAAGCACATAAGTAGATGGCATCACTTGATGTATGTATGAATTCCAACTCTGTTCCCTTTCCTCAGCCTACTCCAACCTTAAAAACACATCTGTCCCTGCCTTGATCTTCAGGAAACTAGGGTCTGGTTGATCTGGCAAAGAAAATGGATTTTACAGTTACATTAGTACTTTTTAACTCTCCATCCCACCCTGGAGACCAATGCTGTCCAACAGAATCTTCTGCAATGATGAAAATGTTCTCTAGTTGCACTGTCCAGATATGGTAGCCACTGGCCGCAAGTAGCTACTGGGCATTTGGAATGTAGCTGTGCGACTGATAATTGAATTTCACTATTTCATTTTAATTCATTTTCACTTAAACGGTCACATGTAGCAGCTACTGGAAAAAAAGCAGTTCTACAGCCGGTCCCAGTCACCCCCGGCTCCAGACAGAGGGAGAAAAACTGGATTCTGAGCTCAAGCCTGAGAACTGGTCTTGGTTCTGCCTCAGAAAACAAGTCACTCTCCTAAGCCACTCTAGCGAGCCAAGGCCAGTGTTCACAGAAGGGAGTTCTCCTTGTTCTGTATCCAGAACCAGCTCTTCGTGGCCCATCTGCTTGCTGGTTTCGGGATCTTAATAGCAGTTCCTTACTTTAGGTTCCTATAGATTTTATCTGCCCTTTTCTTTCCTAAACTTTCCAGTGGTTTTGTTTTTTTCCTCCCTCTCTTGCTTCTAATTCTACTCATTTCCTGTCCATCATAAAATCAACATCCACTAAACTGTTTACATAGAAATGTCTCTCATAATACCAGGGACAATTGCAAATACATATTAACTGTCCAGGGGATGGACTGTTCAAGCCAAAGAAGTTATTTAAATATACACTTATTAAATATACACTTGTTTAAATATACAAAGATCTATATGGTGTAAATGGATTAAACACAGTATTGATATAATAAACAGATGCATTATAATAAGAATATTTTAAAAGGAGATTATAGCCAGGCTAAAGATATTTTACTGAATGCTTGAAAACCCTGCCTGACTCAAAAAAGGCACATTCATTTAAGACCCTTCCACGACCCTCCTGTCAAATGCATTCACTGGCACTCTGCTACATGAAACATGCCCAGAAAGAGTCTGAGGTCAAAACTTTGTCTACAAAGGAAATTAGAAGGAAATTGTAGGAGATAAAACACAGCTTTAGGTTCTGGCATTTCTCCAGCTTTGTTCACTTTAGTCTAATATTTTAAGAGGTAGGGAAGGGAGGGGAAGCAGAGAGGCAGCTGTTATGTTAATTAGCCCGCTTGTCGTCCACAACGTGCCTGCAGTCCATCCTGCCTCCTCCCCTTCCATCTTGTGGATTTCAAAGTAATTTACCTGCCCTCCAAGCACTACCGCAAAGCCGAAGAGATGATCTGAAACAGCAGAAAAAGACCAAAAAGCAATGTTCCCAGAAAGTGCAACAAGAGTAAACTCAAACATGTCTTACTGTATGAAACATGTACGTTTTCATCATAAACAGGACTCAGACATCTTCTGGGCAGCGCAAAACACTCACATGTTAGTTCACAGCTAAATGCTGGTTCTGCTGCCTTACTCGGCAGGGCAGGGAGGAAGTCTCCCTGACCCCGAACCCCCGGCCCCATCCCTCTGACCTCTCTTTGCCCAGATGCACATGATCCTGTGTGACGGGCAGCTGTGTCTGAAAGCTCGCACCAGGCTCTAGAGAAGCAGACTGGCACGCTGGTAGAGCTGCTGATCGAGCTGCTCAGCACTGCCCTGGGGCCGTGGCAGCTTCCAGAACCAAGCCAGAAGGCCATGGAGCAGCTGGCCCCATCCAGAAAGAACCAGGCTACTTTCCCCGGGGACTGAAGGCAAGGACAATCTCCCTGCTACTCCTGACGCAGTCCCACGCATGAAGCCTCCAAGGTGTGAAGACCGCAGGGGGCCCCACTTTGGGGTGGATTGACTCCCTGATTGATGGATGCTGGACGGGTCACTGGCTGAAGGAGGGAGGCTGGGGCCCATCTCCTACCGAGGCTCCAAACAGGAAACTGATCACCCCTGTCCCATATGCCCTCTGCTGCTACAGAGTGTAGGCTTTCACATCTAGGGGAGTGTCACGGCACAAATGGGGAAAACAGACACCGCCGTCTCCCTGGAGGTCACAGAGCCAAGAGTGTGCAGCAGAGCCTGGATTAAAATGCAAAACCCTGCCTCCCAGGCCAGCGCTCACACCACTTGGCCACAGCGTCTCCCTGGCGGCAGCTCATTCATCAACCACAATTTCCCCCGTTACTTTCCTAAACAAGAGTAGGGCATCTCAGAGCAGAAGACAAGGCTCTGTCCATTTTAAGAAGAACACGCACAATGCAGCAAGTGTTATATAATCAACGGGATGCAGACCGCCAATGGCAAGCAATCGGGAGCACATTTTTTCCCACCATTCTCAGTGATGTAATTGTATATGCCCTTGGCTCAGGTTCACAGCAGAGCAGTCTGAATGCTGCCGACTTTGTCCAAAGCAAGACAGTTAAGGAAATGGCATCCTTTGCATGGCACCACAATTGACGTGGATCCCACCCTATGCCAACCAGTTTATAAACACGATGCCCTTGGAGGTGGTTTTAGCCCACACCTAAAAGAGCTATCAATACTCCCCACATCACAGATGCAATGAAGAGTCAGAACCTGGCTGGATTTAACTCACTCATGTTCAAGCCAAAACTCAGTCAACTGAGAAATGTAACTAAGTTCACATTTTTTTTTCCCCATCCAGCTGCCATTTCATAGGCTGAATATTTCAAGCACCAGCATCAGTTGTTAAAATATCACAAATATCTGTAAAATATAAAAATGATTTTTACATAACAAAAACACACCAAAAAAATCAGAACCCATTTGTCATTTCAATGGAGAAGATTACATGTTCATTCAGGACCATCTTCATCTTTTTATTCTTTATGAAAGATAGGAAAATAAAATGAATACAGAATTTTTTCCATAAAAGGAAAACTTTTTCTGTAAAGGCCAAGAGAGCAAATATTTTCAGCTTTAAGGGGCTACACAGTCCCTGAAACAACTACCCAACTCTGCCACAGTAACATAAAAGTAGTCACAGATAACACTTAAAATGAATGGGTATGGCTGTGTTCCAATAAAACTTTATTTACAAAAATAGACAGTGGGCCAGATTGAAGGTGCAGGCTATTGTTTGCCAGCTCTTCCTAGAAAATTATTTCTTTTCTTCCCTTCTGATATTATCTTCAGCTCATGCTCTACTTCAGTGGATCATTAAGAAAATGATGACAAGCAAGATAGCAAAACCAAGGAGATTTTAAAGGGTGAGGTTCTTAAAAAACCATCATCGCAGTACAGATCATCTTTTCCTGAACTAACCAGTGCACAGAGAAGGTCGACAGCCTCCAACACAAGTTCCTGATGTCCAATGCGTGTGACACCCAGCTCCTCAAGATCCTGGTGGGAAATCTGTAGCAGCTGCTCTCCGTTTATCTTCTCTCGTTCAAACTTGCGGACGTACTGTTGCAGGCAGTCATCCAGCCCTGCCAAGAAAGCAAAAGAGTCCATTATTGTCATTTTGTCCCCTTACTCCAAAAAACGCCCACATTTACATCAGCCTCAGGATCACCAATTATGCTCCACTATTTGACTGTCCACACAATCAAGTGTGTTCTCATCTTCTTAAACAAATTTTAAATCTAAATTTTAAATTTAAATCACAGCTTAAATTTTCAGATGGATCCCACACCGTTTTGACAGTCACCTTTCCATTCCCTTTCAGCTAGAAGAATAAACATTAACCCCTAGTGGCTTGCAATGCTAGTTATCTGTGCTACACACACATCTGTTGGTTGGCTAAGCAGTCTTTCTCTGGAACATCAGCCCTCTCCAGCCCATGTGATCCCAGTGGACATGCCAATGAAGATGCTCTGCCACAGTGATTGGCCACACTATTCTAGCCACCAGCCAGTAATAGGTTCAGGGATGAACATGTGATTCAAGCAGAACCAATCAAAATCTCCCCTGATATTTGTTACGTGGACAAACGAAGACAAAGTCTCCTTCTTCTTTTCCAATTAGAAGTCATAAAGATACAGTCTTGGAGATTCTGGGAGTCATTTTTCTGATTTGTTTTTTTTTTTAAATAAATCCGTTTGAGACAAAGAAGATGCCCCCGTAATATCCTATGTTTCCCTGGATCTAATCCTGTTTAAAGATACTTCTAACCCCAGAATATTTTTACTTACATCAAAATAAATTTCCATTTTAGCTTAAGCTTATCTGTGTTGAATTTCTGTCTCTTGCAACTGAAAAGTTCTGATGAATATAGAATCCAGGGAAGAAGGTATCAGGAGTGGAGCCAGACAAAGACAGTGTTCAATGGGTTCGCTTATGGAATTTTTCCAGGTCAAATTCTCCTGCCAACAGTGCTGTATTTTAATATTCTTATACAATGATTAAAATAGGTAAGCCTAATAGAACTTGGGATTCTTTATTCCTGTATAGAGAACTCTCCAGTCAACATGTTTTAATGGTTTTACTAGAAGATTTTACATGAAATCAGTTTATCTATTAAGCCTAATAATAAAAGCCATCTGAGTGTTTTAAAAGACTAGATTTATATAAATTCAATCCCACACAAAGGATGAAAACTCAATTTAAGCAGAACAAAGTATATGGAAAGCATGCTGCTGTCCCCTCCCCACCTAAACACACACACACACACACACACACACACACACACACACACATGCTTCATTTACCCCTCCCGAAAGCTCTCTATGTGGGTACTCTGAACCAGGAAAGTATACATAAGTCCGGCACTTACTTTTGGCAATACTAGAGTTCACAAATCTCAAAATCTAGAGTCCATTTAGCAATCAAAATGTGTTAAATGATATCTCTGCCCCACTATTTTGAAAGTATTGAAAGTGGCAAAAACTTTCACCATTTGCCTCCTGGTAAGATGTAGAAAGAGAAAACAGTTGTCCTAATAACCATTTGGGACTATCAAATACCTGAAGAAGAAACTAAGAAAAAATTAATTTTATGGTAACAAGTTACTACGGTAACTAGTAGTAAGTAGTAACTAGTTACTATGGTAACTAGTCAGAACTAACCCACCCTCCCTGAAGAGACATCTATCTAGCAGAAGGGTTCTGTCACACGGCAGTGAGGTCGTGGCACCGATATAAACCCACCTCCACTTTGATAGCCTCGAGCCACGGGTGGCCTCCATCGCATGTGTCACGCAGGCAATGGAGGCCACACCAGCCAGCAGGTATGGAGGGTGGCCATCCAGGGTACCCAGGGCAGTCTGCAAGCGGGCAGAGTCTATCTGCAGGACACAACAGTCCAAGATAGTCCAAGAGACAGGAGAGCCTCCTTAAAACTTTGTCCCCATTCCACAGATGACTAAATCAAGGCTCGTGGAAGTTCTGTAACTTGCCCACAGTTACATAGCTGGTACAATGCCAAGAGAACGACTTTGTTGGCCATTTTCTTCAGCCTCGTATAGAAGAAAAGAGCCCAAATTAACATCAAGGCTTGTTGACACAAGCCCCGGTCCTTTTGCATTCTACCCAGCAAACATGGACTATAAAAATTCCTCTCCAAGCTTGCTCCTAAATAAGGAGCAAGGTCTAATTCCAGTTATTAAAACAGAATCATGGAAACCTAGGGGTCCTGAGAAGGTACTTCACATTTCACTGACCCCCAAAAGTGGGAAAGTATGAATGAAAGACTAATCACTGTGAATTTTACCCTAAATTACTGAGCCAGTTTCAAGCCAGATTGATTCAATATCTTACACCCTCTCCTCCTTCAGAATGTTCTCTTTCCTTGCCTGCTCTTAAGCTTTAAAAGGAATTTTTTGTTTAATTTGTCATAAATGTTTAGGATAACTATATTAAACATTTAAACCCTGTTACAGCTGAATTGATCTTCCCAAGATATATATGTTGAAGTTCTAATTGGCAGTACCTCTGAACATTACTGAACTTGGAGGTAATGTTTTTAAAGAGTTGAAGAAGTCAAACGAGGTCATATGGGCGAGCCCAAACCCAGTATGAAGAAGGCAATGGAAACCGACTCCAGTCTTCTTGCCTAGAAAATCCCATGCACAGAGGAGCCTGGTGGGCTACAGTTCATGAGGTCACAAAGAGTCGGACACAACAGCGACTGAGCACACAAACCCAGGATGACTGGCGTCCTCAGGAGAAGAGGAGACATACGCACCCAGAGAGGAGCGTGTGAAGACATAGAGGGGAAGGTCTCTACAAGCCAGGAAGAGAGGCCTCGGAAGGAACCATCTCTGCGAATACTATGATCTCAGACTTCTGGCCTCCAGAATTTGGAGACACTAAATTCCTGTTGTTTCAGCCACCCAGTCTGTGGTGCTTTGTTATGACAGCTCTAACAAACCAACACAAACCTAATGATACTTTACTTCATGTTCATCCACATGTGATAAACTTTTTCCTAAAATAAACAAGGCCCAATGACCAACAGAATTACTGTGCCAAGCAAGTTCTTTGCTCAAAATACGAGAATAAGACTGGCTCACATTACTTCTCATGTGCAGAATAAACGAGTCTATTACACTTAAAGTGAAGGACCCATGCACCATAGGTGTTCATAAGCTTCATCCCTTAATAATAAGTAGAAATAAAGATGAGGCCAGGCTTCTCTTTTAACTGTGAAAAGTTCCACTGAAGAAACAGGATTTCAGAAATAGCTTCTGAGCATTAAGGAAATATTTTGGACACAAAGAAGAAGGTTGATATGAGAGATGTAAAGACGTTTCTGGATAGGACAAGAGAGAAGTGAAGAAAACAGCAGAACATTTGCCTGCGAAAGGTCCAGAATCTCCTTGAGGATTTGGAGGACTGTAAATGGTTTGACCTCAACTAATCAAAAGATCCCCAAGATATAGTAGAATTATCAAGTAGAAACACCATGTGGTTACCTACCCAAATACAGAATCTAGAGTGACTTAAAGACTCCCCACTGTGGAAGCAATCTAAATGCCTATCAAAAGACAAATGGCTAAAGATGTGATACACACACACACACACACACACACACACACACACACACACACACACACTGGAATATTATTTGGCCATAAAAAAGAACGAAATAATGTCATTTGCAGCAACATGGATGAACTTAGAGATACTAAGGGAAGTAAGTCAGACAAAAGCAAATAAATGATATCACTTATATGTGGAATAAAAAAAATGATACAATGAACTTTGAAACAGACTCATGAAGAAAATAAGCTTACAGTTACCAAAGGGGAAGGGATAAATTAAGAATTTGGGATTAACAGATACACAGTACTATAAATAAATTACCAAGAAGGACCTACTGTATAGCACAGGGAACTATATTCAATATCTTATAACAGCCTACAATGGAGAAGACTCTGGAAAGGAATAGAAACATACATATATATGTATGACTGAATCACTTTCCTGCACACTCGAGACTAACACACCATTGTAAACCAACTATACTTCAATAAAAAATTTTAAAAATAAAAAGACTTTCCCCACAAGGGACACATATATTGAATATGCTATGTTTTAAAGAGTATTGTCTCCAGTTTTATTATTCCAATACATCATGGCCTATTGTTCAGTTATCCTATTGTTTAGAATACAATTAAACACTCACAAACAGCCAAATCAAACTATTATGCGATCCCACAAAGGAGGGGAAAACCCCCAATTTAAAATAAACCAGTTTTAGAATTTGTAATACACCTTGCACTTTAACTTATTTGTCAAATGTATCTATTTACCAGTTCTTTGCTTCAAGGAACTTACAGAAAGTCCAGCAGGGCTGAGAGATAGACATAATTACACCAAATTAGATTAAAGACATTCCATTTATACAAATTAAATTAAACACACAATTCAATGTAAAAAGAACCACGAAGGAAAAGGATAGGGTTCCCAGAGAATGGAAGCCGCAGGGAGAGACACCCAGACTCCCTCCCCTATCCTTAAACCTGAAAATAATCCTACACTCTCAAAGAAATCCCAAAGGCAAAAAGGAAAAAAAACAAACATCTCATGATTTTTAAAAATACTATTCTCTGATTTATATCAGAAAGCCAAGAGGGCAGCGGCTAGGAGCCTGAGTCCAGTCTCCGTCCACTTCCTGCTAACTGGTGCCTGGGGCAAGTTACCCAGTTGGCTCACTTGTAAAACAGAGGTAATAACACTACCTACCACCCAATTCTATCCTTCTGGAATAACTGCTCTTTGTCACCCCGTTTTGTCAAGGTCTGTTGGCCTTAATTTTAAAGCTAGTTGATACAAGTGGTTTAACCACAGCAGTCTGAGTTTAGGCAGTAACAGCATGTTTGAAACACAGGGTATACTGAGTTTTAGCTCAGTTAAAGATTGAGGGATACTTTTTGCTTTATCAGACAAGCCCTTGACCCACTGGCCTTTCTTAATGAGTCAAAAGAACAACCAGTGTCTCTAGGAAGGAGAAAGGGAGGTAATTCTGTTGCAGATCACGGTGTTTGGCCTCCTTAATCAATAGAAATTGATAAGAGATCAGACAAGAAATTCAGGAAAGGCTTTATTGGGACCCCTGTTGCAGGAAGGGGAGCAAAAACAAGTAACAAGTCCCCTTGCTCCCTCCCCAAGGCAGGCAAGCTGGTTCCTTATATGGAGGGAGGGTAGGGGCGGGTCCAGGGGTGGTTTGGAGGGGAGGCTTAGGCGGTTTGCCCACCCCTTTGGTGCTGCTGTCTGCTGGGGGCAAGTGCAATACCCTGCTTTTGCTCCCAGCTCTTCAGAAGCAGCAGGTGGGAGTTTTTGGTCTTTTTGTACCTTATTGTCCATAACTTGCCCCAGTTGGGCATGCACATGGTTATTTTTGTCCCTTCTAGTTTCTTTGTGTTTTATTGCTCCAGGAGATGTTTGTCCAGGTGCAAGCGCTGCAGCAGAGGGTCCCCGGCCCCAGCCTGTCTCAGCCCCAGGGACAGGCTGAGACAAAAGGGCACCGCCAGCCTTTGCACCTGCCGAGGCCCCTGATGGAAGCACAGTTCCTCCCTCTCAACATGGAAGAAGCCAGTTTCCTCCCAAGCCATCCTCTTTCTCCCCTATCAGAATATCCCGTGTCCACTTTGAGGAGAGAAACTACAGCCATGACTTCCCTTTATCGGCTCAAGATCATCTGTCTTCCCCTACTGATCTGAAAAAGGATGAAAAGCAGAATGAACTGCACGCTGAAGATAACACAAGCACAAGCTAACTATTACAAGGGGTGAACTGATGCTTTTAATCTAGTCACGACCAAATCTAAGAGAAATACAGCATCACATCTCATGCTAATGAAGAATCACACATTAAACAGGTATTTGCTTTGTGATTTTTCTAAAAAAAATATTTCCTACCCTTTTGGAAATGCCTATTTCTTATATTGGGGCCTCCCAGGTGGTGCTAGTGGTAAAGAATCCACCTGCCAGTGCAGGAGACGAGGGCTCCATCCCTGAGTTAGGAAGATCCCCTGGAGGATGGCATGGCAACCCACTCCAGAATTCTAGCCTTGAGGACCCCCATGGACAGAGGAGCCTGATGGGCTACAGTCCACAGGGTCACAAAGAGTTGGATACGACTGGACCAACTCAGCATATTTCTTATCTTGAAGGCTAAAGGAGAAGGAGGCAGGAAAGGATGAAATGGTTAGATAGCATCACTGACTCAATGGACATGAATCTGAGCAAACTCCGGGAGATAGTGGAGGATGGAGGGGCTGGCGTGCTGCAGTCCATGTGGTCACAAAGAGTCGGACTCAACTTAGCCGCTGAACAATAAATTTCTTATATTAGGTTTCATAATATGCATGCCAGTCCAGCAGAATGTGTACATTACTTATAGTTAAGTGTCCATGTATTATTGATGTGTGCCCTGGGAAAGCACGATCAAAAATCTGAAACATACAGGGGCTTTCCAGGCAGGCTAGTGGTGCTTCCACTTCACGGGGTGCAGGTCAATTCCTGGCTGGGTAACCTAAGACCCCACATGCTGTGAACTGTGGCAAAAAAGAAAAAACAAAAAATCTGAAAGCTACAGAGCTCTACAGTGATGCCTCCCAAATTCTTTTAACTAATCTAAAACTCAACACAATTCAAACCGGAACTCCTCATCTTTCTCATCAAGCCTGCCTCTCCCCCACTTTCATCATTTAGGTTAATGACTCCAAGACTTACAGAGTTGTCCAAGCTAGAAAGTGGGAGCCATCCCCCTCTCCTCCTCCTCCAGATTCTTCATCCCCAGGACTTCCAGTCTTTAGGCCTCTGAATTTTCACCATCTCAATGTTGAGTGCCCCTCCACTAGAACCCCTCCATCTTATCTTATTGTCACAGCTGCCTAGGTTTCTACACTCATCTAGAAACTGGTTTCCATGTTCAGTCCCTTCTTCCCCTTAGTTCAGCCTCCACAAGGCCACCTGAGCAAAAACCATCCTCTGCTTCAGTTCAGTTCAGTCGCTCAGTCGTGTCCGACTCTTTGCGACCCCATGAACCACAGCACGCCAGGCCTCCCTGTCCATCACCAACTCCCGGAGTCCACCCAAACCCATGTCCATTGAGTTGGTGATGCCATCCAACCATCTCACCCTCTGTTGTCCCCTTCTCCTCCTGCCCTCAATCTTTCCCAGCATCAGGGCCTTTTCAAATGAGTCAACTTTTTGCATCAGGTGGTCAAAGTATTAGTTTCAGCTTCAACATCAGTTCTTCCAATGAACACCCAGGACTGATCTTTAGGTGGACTGATTGGATCTCCTTGCAGTCCAAGGGACTCTCAGGAGTCTTCTCCAACACCACAGTTCAAAAGTGTCAATTCTTCAGCGCTCAGTCTTCTTTATAGTCCAACTCTCATATCCATACATGACCACTGGAAAAACCATAGCCTTGACTAGATGGACCTTTGTTGACAAAGTAATGTCTCTGCTTTTTAATATGCTCTGCTGCTGCTGCTGCTAAGTCGCTTCAGTCGTATCTGACTCTGTGCGACCCCATAGATGGCAGCCCACCAGGCTCCCCATCCCTGGGATTTTCCAGACAAGAACACTGGAGTGGGTAATATGCTGTCTAGGTTGATCATAACTTTCCTTCAACAGATCCAAATCTGTGAGCTTAGCAGGGCATTCCAAGACTTTCAGGAACTGTCCTCTTCCAAACACCTCTACAATCTCACTTTTCTATAACGTTCCTCCTTCTGCTGATAATGGAGAAAACACCCTGAGTTTCTCTGAAAGGAACAAAGGTGTAACTCAGAGACTGGCAAATACAACTGATGGGCCAAATCCAGCCCACTGCCCAGTTTGAGAGGTAAAGTTTCATGGGAACACAGCCACGCTCTTTTGTTTATATATTGTCTCTGGCTGCTTTTGAGATACAATAACAGAACTGAGTAGCTGAGACAGAGACCAAATGCCTCCAAGGCCTAAAATATTTACTATCTGGCCCTTGACAGAAAAGGTGCGCCAAGCCTTGGTATAACCAATAGCAGCAACGAGGAGTTCAGAGGGATGATAAATCTGCCAACTGGAAAAACAGACGAGATTGGGAAAGAAGTGACTCTGATTCTTTTCTTTTTATATTTTTAGAAGAATCACTTGATATAATTACACTGAATTAAAAAGCAGGAAAAAAATGTTATCTCCCTTCCTCTCACCCCAAAAAAGTCCTGAACATGTTTTAGGAGACCCTTTACAATTTTTTTTAAATAATTTTATTTATTTATCTGGCTGCACCAGATCTTAGTTGTGGCATGGGGAATCTTCAGTCTTCACTGCAGCATGTGGGATCTAGCTCTCTGACCTAGAGATCAGGACTCCTGCATTGGGAGCATGAAGCATTAACCACTGGACCACCAGGAAAGTCCAGACCTCTTACAACTTCTATCCACTTTATATACAACAAAATTCACCCCTTTTCTGTTTACAAGTCAGTGAATTCTGACAAATACATACAGCCATGTATGTACTGATATTACAGCCATGCAGTGATACCTCAATCATGATGTGAAAATTTCTGTCACCCCAAACAGTTGCCTTGGGCCCTTTTGCTGGGTCAGTTCTTTCTCCATGGCCCCTGGTAACCAGTGCCCTGTTTCTAATGAAGGGAACCTGATTTCTCAGCCTGGCTTTGGTCCCTGTCCTGCCATGCACACAAAATCACTTATTTCCAGTTCTTGGGCCCCCCGTGTGAACTAACAGACTTCCATTAAGACTGACACACCCACACACTTTTTACTCACTTCTTTGATTTACTCAGTCATCCTACCAGGCCTCTGATTAAATATAATTTAAAGAAAGAGGACCAGAACTAAACATAATGTCTGAAAAGAACTCTCAGGGGTGGGAGGGAGGTTCCAGTAGGAGGGGATGTACGTGTACATATGGCTGATCCACCCTGTTGTACAGCAGAAACTAATAAAACATTGTAAACCAATTATCCTCCAATTAAAAATAAACTAAAAAAAATAATAAATTTTTAAAAAGCTCTCTCAGTACTTTTCAGATCTAAAAGTCTACACTTCTCCACTTAGTACTGATACCTGTACTTACAGTTGCAGATTATAAAGAAGGAAATAAATTGCTCAGAAACTGGAATCCCAAACCTCCTTAGAGCCAAAGACAAACATCAAAATGAATGAATCTGGTCTTGAGAAAAACTCCATCAGGGTTTCTGCCCTCATAAGAGCTTTGACTGTACGAAGTCATGCCCAAGGCTGCCACCGCCTTGAAAGCAGAAGCTGCTTGAAATCCAAACACAGCCAAAGATGCAGCCAAAGAAACAGAGATACTAAAGCTCAACTGCAAACCAACAAAGCCTCTTCACTATGTTCATGGGATGGAGCAGCTTATTTTGAGGAGGAGGGACACTCTGCTGACTATCTGGGGTGGGGAGGAGGGGAACGGGCACCAAGCTGAAAAAATAGAAGTACTGAAGACAAAATAAAAGTCTGTGCTTTTCTGTTTACAATAGCTAGGGCATGGAAGCAACCTAGATGTCCATTGGCAGACGAATGGATAAGAAAGTTGTGGTACATATACACAATGGAATATTACTCAGCTATTAAAAAGAACACATTTGAGTCAGTTCTAACGAGGTGGATGAAACTTCAGCCTATTATACAGAGTGAAGTAAGCCAGAAAGAAAAACACCAATACAGTATACTAACGCATATATATGGAATTTAGAAAGATGGTAATGATGACCCTATATGTGAGACAGCAAAAGAGATACAGATGTAAAGAACAGACTTTTGGACTCTGTTGGGACTCCTTTGGACTTCTCTGTGGGAGACGGCGAGGGTGTGATGATTTGAGACAATAGCATTGAAACATGTATATTACCAAATGTGAAACAGCTCACCAGTCCAAGTTCAATGCATGAAACAGGGCACTCAAAGCCAGTGCACTGGGACAACCCAGAGGGATGGGATGGGGAGGGAGGTGGGAGGGGGTTTGGGATGAAGGACACATGTATACCCATGGCTGATTCATGTAGATGTATGGCAAAAACCACCACAATACTGTAAAGTAATTAGCCTCCAATTAAAATTAATTAATTAATTATTTTAAAAAGTCTGTGCTTTTAAACATTTAGGGGAGGCTGATCCCTACATCATGGAAGAGCTGCAAAAGAATGTAGCTTTGATGTCTTATGGAGAAGCAATCAAAATAAGTACTGTGTTTCTAAAGCAAACTCAGCTTTCTTGCTAGTAACCAACATCTTCTAAGACTTACATCACTCTAAGGACATCAGAAGATGGAACCAAAAAGCCAGCCAACTCCTTGGGTTTTACTATATACGTGGAAGATTTATGACTGAAACAAAACTTGGAAATAGCAAATATATCCACACCAGGATAATTTAAGAAAGTGAAAATAGGAGTTCAAGGATTCAAGTTACCCAGAAAACAACAGTCAGATGAGCTGCCCTCATTTGAGGTTTATGAACTAGGAAGGAATGCAACTCAACTGAAGATTTTCACCAGGAAACTCTGGCTTCCAAGATGCAAATCTGGCAACTCTTCCCCTGCCCCCACCCCTACCCAGACTCTGCACAACCTCTGATGCTGTGAAAGGGCAGCCTGCTATACCCCCAGCATCCTGAGTCTGGCCACAAAGGGGAGAAGTGCCCAGAGTGGGGACAGGGGAAAGGACAGAAGTTACTGTTGTCTGAAACCATCATTTGGGGAAGATATTTATCCTGCTCTAAATCACTGAAAAAGCACTGACATGCGAATCAGAATCAACCAAAGAACTGATGGTCTAAAGGGATGATGAAAATTCAGAATATAATAGCTCTGACAGCTCAGCATCGCATTCCCCTTCCCTTGCCCCCAACCCCCAAAAGTATGATAAACTTGAAAGATTAACACCGAGGGCAGGGAAGAAATTCAACAGTGATGTAGATGTCTGCGACTGTGTGTGTACGTACATACACATACATATAACCATTGTTATTAAACAAAGACGGCAAGCCAAGTTTTCAGATGCTAAAAACAAAAATAAAATTGTGAAGATGAACACAAAGCAAGCCACAATACTCTCGGGTAAAAGAAAAGTGAACTTTCCAAGGCTGGTGTTGTAATTCAGTAACCAAACCACTGTATCCAATTCTGGAACCGTGGACCAAGAGGGGAGGGAGGCGGGCAACACGTGAAAGATGAGAAAAGAATTTACTGTCCTTTGCCCAGTAACTCATACTCTCCACCACCCCCAGCACAGTTTATTTTTCCAAAACTGTAAATTAGGTTTGGTCTAAAAACCAAACATTGGCTAAAACTACTGTCACTGGCATGCTAACCCTGAACCCAGGGAAGAGTTGACCAGTTTCCTGGACTCACAGCAAGTTCAAGTTCATAGAACTGCAGACGATCCACTCAAGAATCTGGACCAGGTGGAGGCCACAGTAGCAACCTGGGAGCTTCACTCATTGCTTGAGTATCAGTACCACCCAGGAGCAAGTTCTTCCTTGCTCCTAAACACACAACACAATCACCTCCAGTTTGCCTGCCTGAGTCCATTGAGATTTCCGTGGAAAAACTATAGTCTATCCAACCCTCTGGGCTTCCCAGATGGTGCAGTGGTAAAGAAACTGCCTGCCAATGCAGGAGACACAAGAGACATGGGTTCGATCCCTGTTCAGGAAGATCCCCTGGAGGAGGAAACGGCAACCCGCTCCAGTATTCTTGCCTGGAGAGTCCCATGGACAGAGGAGCCTGACAGACTACAGTCCACAGGGTCACAAAGAGCTGGACACAACTGAGCACCTATATACACATACACACACACACACACACACACTCACAACACACACGTGAGCCATGTGAAAGGACAGTACTGAAGCCCGTGTGAGATTGGAAGACCTGGAGGTTTTGTTACCCTCCAGAGATCTTGGCCTCCTTAATCTAGAGAAATTGATCAGAGGCCAGGCAAGAAGTTCAGGCAAGGCTTTATCCTGCAGCAGGGGGAGTGAGAACAAGCTACAGGGTGAGGGTAGTGGTGTGTCCAGGGTGGGGCTGGGGGGATGAGAGGTGGCCTGACCACCCCTGAGGTGGTGTTGAGGGCAGGGGGCGTGCGCAGAATCTGCTTTTCTGCCTGACCCCCTACTTTCACTCTGGGCTCTTCAAAAGGGGCAGTTTGGTTTCTTGGTCTCTTTGTATCTTCCTGTCCATAATTGGACCCAACTGCTCCTGCATGCAGCTATTTTTAGGCCCATACAGTTTCTCTGTATTTTGTTGCTGGAGAACAGGTGTGTCCAGATGCAAACACTGTCCCAGGTCCCAGCCTGTCTCAGTCTGATGCAAGAAGCTGACAGTATCAGCAGCTGATGCAAGGGATGTTCACATACAAGGGGAATGGAGAAAGGCCCCCACAGCTGCTAAGCTGGAGACAGATGCCTCGGACAACGGAGCAGGTTTGTCAGGCAGCATCGATCTTTTTTTTTTATTTTTTAATAACAGCTTTATTGAACTATGATGTACAGAACCTACAATTTGCCTATATAGACTGTACAATTCAATGAGTTCTGGTATATTCTGCAACCATAATCACAACCAAATTTACATTTTCAACCCTACCCCCCCCCAAAAATAAACCCTGGACCCCTAAAGTAGTCACTGCCCATTTCACCACCCCACCCCCACCAGTAGGCAAATGAACCTAGTTTCTGTGTTTCTGGGTTTACCTGGCTATTTCACATAATGGAGTCTGGATACTGCACATAAATCGGGTCATATGTTTTTTGGTGATTGGCGCCTTTCACGTAGATTAACATTCTCAAGACTCATTAAAACCTTCTCAACACACAGTTTAAATGTTACTCCCTTGCTCCAAGTCCTGCCGGCTCCCACGGCACCTGGGATAAAATCCGTGGCCAGCAAAGTCCAGATTGGTGTGTCTGGGTCCTGCCCCATCCTCCCCAGACCGCCCTGCTCGACACGGAGGATATCTGGTCCTTTCCACCTCAACACCTGTGCCCACGATGCTCCTTTAACCCGGAACACTTGTTCCTCCTCACCCCTCATCTCAGCTCAGATATCACATTACAGGGAGACCCCAGGAGAGAAAGGAGCCCCATCACCACTGTTCTTCACTGTATGTCCTATCTGTTCCTTCCTGGGACTTAGCGAGCCTGTGAGCATCTCTTTGTTCATTAGTCTGCCTTTGCCTCTCTAAAACATGGGGCCCGGGCAGGCCTCTGTTGATGACCCACCTCAGATACTGACTGGATAAAAGAGAAAAAAGAAAAGAAATCCTGCCTGAGGTTGAAGACCCCAACTCCGAAGGGATGAATGGTGAAGGCTGTAGGACCCCACCTCCCTCCATCTGCCATACTCCTCTGAGGGACCCTGTCTAGCCCTCATCTCCTCATCTTTCTTTCTGGAACCCCCTCAGACCAGAGCTGTGAATATTCCTGATATTCCTGATGGGAAAACCAAATACAGAAGGTCCTAGCCTTTGCAGCTATGGTGTGGCGGCAGAAGAATCGTCTGGGTTCTTTCACACAAAATCCCCACAAGTTTTCCATAATTGTGGCTTGAGAAAATGTCCGATCTGGTTTCCTGAAGGACTAAAGTGACGCTTTTCCCGCATTCTCCAGAAAAATCCCAGTTTTTACTACTCTCTGGTAAAACATGAAATGTCCCACGTCCTGCACTGCTGAGTGACACTGATCTCATAAGTCCTCATCTTGCAAAGTCACTTTTATGTTGTGAAGAGCATGCAGGCCTGTGGCTCCAGTTCTTAGGAGCTCTGTGACCTCAAGCAGATCATGTCACCCAATCCTCCCACGTGCAAAGACAAGGGCTGGAAAGCTGACCCTATGGTCAAAAAAGCAATACATTTCTACGATTCTGTAGTCTCTTTTTTTTTTTTTTTGGCCTCACTGCATGACTTACGGGATCTTAGTTCCCCAACCTGGGATCGAACCCAAGCCCACAGCAGTGTAAACACCAGGTTCTAACCACTGGACTGCCAGAGAATTGTCATATAATTCTGTAATCTTGGGGCTTTCCTGGGGTCTCAGACAGTGAGTAATCTGCCTGCAGTGCAGGGAACCCAGGTTTAATCCCTGGGTCAGGAAGATCCTCTGGAGAAGGTAATGGCTACCCACTCCAGTATTCTTGCCTGGAGAATTCCATGGACAGAGGAGCCTGGCAGGCTAAACTACATGGAGTCACATGGATCTTAGGTCACCAGCTTCTTCTTTCCATCCTCAAATCAGTAAAATACCACCATCATCCAACCTCCTGTTAAAAGAAAGGGCAAGGGCTCAAATACCAAAGCCAGTCAGTCAGTCAGTCAGTTCACTCAGTTGTGTCCAACTCTTTGCAACCCCATGGACTGCAGCATGCCAGGCCTCCCAGTCCATCACCAACTCCCGGAGTTTACTCAAACTCATGTCCATTGAGTCGGTGATGACATCCAACCAATTCATCCTCTGTCATCCCCTTCTCCTCTCACCCTCAATCTTTCCCAGCATCAGGATCTTTTCAAATGAGTCAGCTCTTCGCATCAGGTGGCCAAAGTATTGGAGTTTCAGCTTCAACATCAGTCCTTCCAATGGACATTCAGGACTGATTTCCTTTAGGATGAACTGGTTGGATCTCCTTGCTGTCCAGGGGACTCTCAAGAGTCTTCTCCAACACCACAGTTCAAAATCAATTCTTCGGCGCTCAGCTTTCTTTATAGTTCAACTCTCATGTCCATACATGACTACAGCTCCCATCCAAAGGATAGGTAGTTAGCACTATTAATACACAGTAACTAACATGGGGAACAGAGTACTTTTTAATACCTTATGGTATTAAAAAGCCCTCATATGGGCTTCCCTGGTAGCTCAGCTGGTGAAGAACCCACCTGCAATGCAGGAGACCCCGGTTTGATTCCTGGGTTGGGAACATCCCCTGGAGAAGGGAATGGCAACCCACTCCAGTATTCTTGCCTAGAGAATACCATGGACTATATGTATAGTCCACGGGGTGGCAGACTCAGACACGACTGAGCAACTTTCACTTTCATAAGATCATATGGGCCAGAATGAAGGTGGAATTGTAAAGTGTATACTCCTTGCTTTTGTATTGTATATAATTTAAGGACTGGCCCTGTGCCGGCTCATCGAGGACTCATTCAGGACGCAGTGTAACCCACCTCCCTGGATCCACTCCCCGCTCATGAAGCACCCACTCTGTTGATGTCTCATTTCCTAACAACACTCTAAGACACAGGTAAGACAAACTGCACTTTTATCCTAGGAAACTTTAAGTCTTTTCTAGGTCTTCCATTTTTTGAAGTGACTTTGGAAACCGGCCTTTTAGGCCAGTGATGACCGTAAGAAGGTAGCGATACACCAATAAAAACGACTGCCTTTAAAGAATTAAATATCTGTAGGCTTCACCAAACTCTCTCTACACCTACATTTCCTAGACAACTTTTCAAAACCTTGAACTTAAGAAAAGGCAAGCTATCTCTTTCTGAGATCAAATAAAAATAGGGAAGATCAGGCAGTATACTTCAAGTTTTCTGTATGCCATTAGCATCCCAGAAAAAGACAAAGGCAAAGAGAGTAAATACAACAAAAACAAAGAGAAAGAGAGAGAAGGGGAAAGTGAGAAGTAGCTGTCAGTGCAACACTTAACTGTATATCCTAAGGGCGACAGAGGAAAAAAAAAAGATATGCACCCCAGTGTTCATAAGCACTGTTTACAATAGCCAAAACATAGAAATAACCTAAATGTCCATCAACAGAGGAACAGGTAAGGAGATGTGGTATACATATATGATGGAATATTACTCAGCCATAAAAAAGAACAAAATAATGCCATCTGCAGCAACATAGATGGATGTAGAGATTGTCATACTAAGTGAAGCAAGTCAGACAGAGCCACACAAATACCGTATGATATCACTTAGATGTGCACTCTAAAAAAGTCATACAGAGCACCGGGTTGAGCCCGCTGTGCAACACAGCAACTTCCCATTAGCCATTTATTTCACATGTGATCACGCATGTGATCACGAATATGTTTCCATGCTACTCTCTCCTTCCCCTGCTGTGTCCAAAGTCTGTCATCTCTGTCTGCGTCTCTATTCCTGTCCTGCAAGTAGGATCATCAGCAGCACTTTTCTAGATTCCACCGTGACAACCTAGAGCAGTGGGATGGGGTTGGTGGGGTGAGGGGAAGGTTCAAGAGAGAGGGGACATGCATATACTTATGGCTGATTCACACTGTTGTAAGGCAGAAGCAAACACAATATTAAACTAATTATCCTCCAATTAAAAATAGATTTTTTTTTAAAGTGATACAAATGAACTTATTCACAAAACAGAAATAGACTCACGGACATAAAAATCAAATTTACAGTTACCAAGGGGGAAAGGTGGGTGGGGAGGGATACATTAGTTTAGGATTAACAGATACACACAAGTATGTATAAAACAGATAAACAGCAAGGACCGACTGGATAGCATAGAGAATTACATTCAGTATCTTGTAATAATCAATAATGGAAAAGAATTTGAAAAAGAATAGAAGTATATATATATATATATATATATATATATATAACCAAATCACTTCTCTGCACACCTGAAACTCACACAACATCATTAACTGACTAGACTCCAATTTAAAAAATCAGCCAAGTAAACCACAGGGGCGGGGGGGTGCGGGGCAAGGGGGGAGAGGGGCCTGTGTATGTTGCACTTTCTAAGCAGAGAACAGCTCAGTTCACTGGGCTCCTGTATGGACTTGCATCTAGCACAGAAAAAAAAATGAAGAGAAGCACCTGCCCTCCAGAAGCACATGAGCAAGGGCAAGCATGAGCAAGGATGGTGCAAAAACTGGGACATAGCACAAAACTGGAGGGCTCTACCTGGTTCTGCTCTCGGGGCAAGACTGGAGAACTCTCAGGAAGAAACCCTAAGTGGGGGAAGAAGAGGAAGAGGGAGAAAGATGTCCTGAGCTGTTGTCCTGCACTTGTATTTTTTAACACCACCAAGAAAATGTAAGGTGCTGCTCGATGAAGAAGAGTTAACTGCAAAGAGAATAAGCAAGACAGGGAGGCAGCAGGCAGGTTCGGTAAGTCCCTCCATACAAACGAGTTCCACTCCAAGAGCGCATAGGTAAGCCCAACAGAATTAGCCAAGGAATCCAAGTAACACAATCGTCTATATAGTACTGCACTCTAACAGGTTTATATAATTTTCACCTTAATAATACATAAAGAACAAAACAACCAGAAAAAAGTAAAGAAGATATTTTTAATCTTACAGTCCAGCACCCTGAAGAGTCCAGTAGTTCAGGACAACAGCTGGCATACAGGGGCTGGCATCGAGTGAACAGGCAAGAAGAACTCCTGCCTGGAAGAGAGGCAGGAGGCGGGAGATGGTAGGGCTGAAGGATCGTCAGCGACGATGGGAGAGCAAGGTGCAGCGTCACCCCTGCCTGACACTGACGGCACAGGTTCTGGTTCCTGGCTGGATTCAGTTCTATGTACCCCCTTGAAAAGACGATCAGGTGATGTCTGGGGAGCCCTGGACTCCATCCAGTCATCGTTGTCATTGTTGCACGGTACAGCGGAGGACACAAGGACATAACCACGTGCAGAGGATGCACGCATGTGACGTTTGCCAGACACGTGACCTACGTACATGATTGAACATGCAAACGCACGTTCACATCTTTGACAGTTTGCAACTTGAAGGCACGTATATAGGGGACTTGGGCTTCCCTGGAGGCTCAGATGATAAAGAATCTGCTTGCAATGCAGGAGACCTGGGTTTGATCCCTGGGTTGGGAAGATCTCCTGGAGGAGGACATGGCAACCCACTCCAGTATTCATGCCTGGAGAATCCCCATAGACAAAGGTACCCTTTAGGCTACAGTCAATGGGGTCACAAAGAGTCAGACGCGACTGGGAAACTAAGTGCGTGCGCGCGCACACACACACACACACTCTTAGGGGCCATACTGTACTGGAAAGTAAAGATAGAGGAGAAGCTCTGAGGAAGAGGAACTGCAGATTCGACGGCTACTCTGTTTCCACTGAGAGACCCCAAAAAGCCTTGACAATCATCATGGAGACCAGCTGGACCTTAAAGACAACAACGGTTACTGAAATCTTTTTCAGGAGACCCTCCTACCTTATCCTCCCCAATCCCACCGCACCACCACCACCCGCGGCTCGAAGCTCACAGTATTTGACTCCAATCACCTCTATCCTTTCATCAGCCTGTTTCTTATATTAGAAAAGCATGGTACTACCAACAAAACACGGGCTTCCCTGGTGGCTCAGATGGTAAAGAATCTACCTGCAATACAGGAGACCCGGGTTTGCTCCCTGGGTCAGGAAGATACCCTGGAGAAGGGAATGGCACCCCACTCCAATATTCCTGCCTGGAGAATTTCATGAACAGAGGTGCCTCGTGGGCTGAGGTCACAAAGAGTCGGATACGACTGAGTGACTAACACACATACACACACACACCAACAAAACACAAGCTTTCTGCTCGTAAGTCCGGAAAGAGTGACATTTTCCTCAGAACAATGAGTTCATTCTATGTGAGCCAACTTTGATCTATTCATTTAGCATCAACCATTCACTGCCTGGGGCTTCCCTGGTGGCTCAGATGGTAAAGAATCTCCCTACAATGAGGGAGACCTGGGTTTGATCCCTGGTTTGGGAAGATTTCCCTGGAGGAGGGCATGGCAACCCACTCCAGTATTCCTGCCTGGAGAATCCCTATGGACAGAGGAGCCTAGAGGGCTACAGTTCACTGGGGCTGCAGACAGCTGGACAAAGTTGACCAACCAAGCGCAGCAGAGCACATTCACTAGCACTCATGTGTGGAGGGTTTGCAAACGCCTTCAGCGTGCAAGGGTTTCGGAGGCCGGGGGTGGTCTCATGAAAAGTATGGTCAACAGGTGGTCCTGATGAAGGACAGCAACTGGAGACACCACCTTCTTCCACGGTCATCATGACAACTGTTCAGTCACCCAAGCAAAAACCACAGGTCAGATTCCTAAGAGGGAATCGCTTCAAGTGATTTCGTAAAAGGCTTATGCCTGATGGGAAACTCACACCTCCAGATTATCTTTCTCTTGAAAATATATTTAATTTGAAATTGATTTTTTATAATCGTTTCTTATTTATTCATTTATACTATATAACATACCGTGTGTATATCTATAGCTACATATGTAGATACATACACATAAGTGACATTATATATATAGATAAATACACATACATGTACATATCATATGTGTGTGTGCTCAGTCACTCCAGTCACGTGTGACTCTTTGTGAGTTTGTATGTATATGTATACTTCTGTCATTTTCTACTTTTTGGCAGTATGGATATACACACAGTTTATCTGGCAGTATAGATATATCCAGAAAACCAGAACAGTGATCTGTCTCAGAACAGTGGCTTAAGTCTTTAGGAATTTGGTTCCTAAAAGAACACAGGAAATGCTGAGGGTCTACACTACAATGGATGTTCTATAGTCTTCTGCCAGATCTTTACCCAGCTCCCTTTCTCAGGTCCTTCTGGTCTCAACTTGATGTCACCTTTCAGAGAGGCCCTCCCTGACCACCTAATCTTTAAAAGTCCAGAGACACGGCCCAGTCACTTCTATCTTACCATCTTATTTTCTTCTTAAGACATCACTCTGAAAGTGCCTGCTTTACTAGCTAATGGGCTCCCGTCAGTCTCCTCTCTCTAAACCATCTAAAGCATAAGAGCTGCAGGCCTTCTCTATCTTATCACCTGCATGACTCCACCTCCGAGAACATCTTTGCTCCTACAAGGCATTCAGTAACTGTCAAATGAATGAAGAATGCATGGATCCACATGCTCCAAACAAAACATGAGGAAAGAACAGAGAGACAAAACACAGCAGGCATAGAGTCAGACAACCCGGCTTATAATCCAGCTTGACTCTGCTGTGTGTCCAGAGCCAATTACTTAACTTTTAGACTTCAGTTTCCTTAGCTTTGAACTAATACAACAAGAAGTACTGAGTTTGAGAGTACTTTGCAAATGATGAATTATTCTGTCATGGTTATGAAAGACATCTTGAGTGGATATTTGTAGTGGCACCAATGAAAAGGTTCATGAGAATACATCTGTAAATGAGTTAATCTGGCAAGAGTGAACTTTTCTCATCTTCTGAATTAAACATATTTTA
The DNA here is from genome assembly GCF_910594005.1 of Cervus elaphus. NCBI lineage: Eukaryota > Metazoa > Chordata > Mammalia > Artiodactyla > Cervidae > Cervus > Cervus elaphus. Next base: position 37,627,156 of record NC_057840.1, read on the forward strand.
ATAAAAAATTTTAAAAATGTAAAATTCAGTGATATTTAGTCTATTCAAAAGGTTGTATGACCACCATCTAATTTGTGAACATTTCCATCACCCAAAAAAGAAAATCCCATACACAGTGGCAACCACTCTCCACCCTCCCTCTACCCAAATCCTGCAACCATTCATCTATACTCTGCCTCTACGTATGTGCCTTTTCTGGACAGTTCTTAGAAATAGAACCCTACAAGATGTAGCCTCCTGTGTCTGGCTTATTTCACTTTGCACGTTTCCAAGGTTCATCCACGTTGCAGCATGCATCAATACTTCATTCCTTTTTATGGCTGAATAATAACCCATGGTATGGATAGACTATATATTTATCTTTAATTGATTCAGCAGTTGATGGATATATGGGTTGTTTCTACTTTTGGGCCATAATGAATAATGTTGTCATGAGCATTCATGCACAGGTGTCTACCTGAACATATGCTTTCAAATCTCTTGAGTATATACCTAGGAGTGGAATTATTGAGCCATACCATGACTCTATATTTTAACTTTTTGAGAAATTGCCAAAATATGTCCCAAAGGAATTGCACCATTTGCCATTCTTACTCTGAATTTATGAGGGTTTTAGTTTCTCCATATCTTCACCAACACTTATTATCATCCATCTTTTTTTAGAGTTATACTAGTCAATGTGGTGTAATATTTTATTGTTATCAGATTTTAACATCCAAATTATTAATAGGTCCTCCAAAATAGAATAAAAATGCCAGATAGCAGGAAAAAGCCCAGATGATACCAAGGCAGTGTTCCCCTAACTTCAGTCATTCAAGAACCACCTTAATGATTTTGTCAACCCTGGGTGCCATTTCTACTATTCCATATGTCATTTTAAAAAAATCAGTTCACTTTTCACTTCACTTTTGAAAAAGTCTGTAAATCACTACTATATATTAGTTATCACTTGCCATAAGCAGAAAGCATCATAAACATAAATATAATGAAAACAAAAGCAAAGTTAGCTAGCTATTAATCTCCAAGGGCTTGCTTCTTCATGTTAAAAGAGAACTTGCAAGGAACAGGTGTTGAAAAAAGGCTAGCTACAAAGACAGTTCCCTTGACCTGTCAGACTCTAAAGTCATCTCGAAGACTATCCTGGGCGCCTCACTTTGGAAAAGTCTACTACAACGTTTCAGGAAATACCTTTCCTGAAAGAGGTCAGGAAATGAGTCCCATCACGATGATTAGATTGGAGGGGTGTTAAAGGACGGCTCCCTAAGAGTTGTCATATTTCGGTAGCCTGTTACACTTGGTTGAGCGGTGTCCCTTCTCTGTTTTAATGAACTTCGTTCAAATTTCCAATAAGTTGGCCTGTTCTCCAGCTGCAAGCACCTGGCCCTCCAAGTTCCAACAAAAACAACTTTCCGAGCAAATAGATGTAATGCGAATTAAAGGAAAGAGCATCTGCCCCTGGGCAGACAAGTCCAGACAGCACCACGCGTAATGTGACAAACTGCCTGGAAGAGCCTGACTGACGGCGCTGGCCCCGAGTACAATGAAAACACAACGCCTGATTGTGCTCAGGTACACTCAGCCTCCCTCTCCCGCCACATGCACTATTTATGCACAAGTGAGATAAAAACAGTCAGTGACAGCATATTCAGGCACCTCCAGGTTTGAAAACTAATTATCATCCGTCATCATCCAAGCTTCGCATAACACTAAATTGCATCTTACTTTAAGAGAAAAAGAAGCAGCACTCCATCTGAAGGTTTCCTTTGCCTCTCTGGGTACTCCGATCCACCCCTCAGATTTCAGTTCAAACTTCTCTTCCAGTGGGAATATTTTCTTGGCCCTCAATACTGAATCCCCTTAGCATGCATCTCCCAGCACCTTCGCTTGTCCCTCGTGACACAACTCACTTTATCATTTAATATTTGCATCCTGGTGTCTGTCTCCCCAGCAGGACGAGCTCCAGGAGGACAAGAAGCAGGTTGGTTTTGCCCATCATTATTCCCGCAACAGTTCGGCCAGTTCTTGGCACAAAGGAGGTGTTCAAGGATTATTTGCTGAATGAATGAGTTCAAAAAATGTCAAAATTTTGTTATACAGTATAAGGCTTGCCTATGTTTACAAATAGAAGGGGGAAAAGTAGAAGCAGTGATAGATTCTATTTTCTTCGGCTTCTAAATCACTGCAGACGGTGAGTGCAGCCATGAAATTAAGATACTTGCTTCTTGGAAGGAAAGTTAGGACAAACCTTGACAGTGTATTAAAAACCAAAAACATGACTTTGCCTGCAAAGGCTCATATAGTCAAAGCTATGGTTTTCCCAATGGTCATGTATGGATATGAGAGTTGGACTATAAAGAAAGCTGAGCACCAAAGAATCGATACTTTTGAACTATGGTGCTGGTGAAGACTCTTGAGAATCCCTTGGACTACAAGGAGATCCAACCAGTCAATCCTAAAGGAAATAAGTCCTGAATATTCATTAGAAGGACGGATGCTGAAGCTGAAGCTCCAATACTTTGGCCAACTGACGCCAAAGAGTTGACTTACTGGAAAAGACACTGATGCTGGGAAAGACTGAAGGCAAAAGGATAAGAGGGTGGCAGAGGATGAGATGGTTAGATAGCATCACTGACTCAATGGACGAGTTTGAGCAAACTCTGGGAGACACTGACTGACAGGGAAGCCTGGTGGGCTGCAGTCCATGGGGTAGCAAAGAGTTGGACAAGACTTAGTGACTGAACAACAACAATGTTTACAATGACCATCAAAACTATGTTTCAAAAAGACCAAAGGGCACAGGACAGATGTTCTTCAACTTCCTCGCATTCCTGCTACTGGACTGCAATCCAGTTCTTTCCGTACAATAGAAGCCTCTCTTTCTTTCACGTAACTTCCAAACAATGAAATTAGGACTTGAGTCTATCAATGAGCCTTTACGGGGACCTGTTGGTCAGTGGTGGAGGAGCTGGCGACCAGGGAGGGGAAAAAAGGCACGAAAACTAAAATTTACGAAATGTTTACAATGTGTCACATACTCTTTCTTTAATCTCAAAAAAAAAAATCCTTTTTATCACATGACAACTGAGACTTGTA